>NC_064615.1:746648746-756648746 GCF_023898315.1 Schistocerca nitens | reverse complement strand
CATTCACCGTTTCTTTCAACAGACCGACAATTTTCTTTTACTGAGGTGTTAAAGCATAAGAATTCCTCATGTTTGCACCTAATTACTTCGTATGGTATGCAGCCATTTAGCCAGTAAGTGAAAATGTCTGGACTTGGAATCAGTGAAGTTTGGTTTTGCGAACTCATAGTGGAATCGGTACTTGCTGAGTTTGGAGAGGTTTGGAGTACACATACAGTTATAAACAGTCTTCATGAACTCCACTGACATCTTAGCCACCTCCACAGCTACTGGTCCCTCACTGAAGAATGTGGCCCACTTAAAGTTTTGCCTGGCGATGTAATTTCTTGTGCCGTAACACCCATCCCAACGTTTTTCAGGGGTTTCTCACATTTTGCATGGTTTTAAGAAAAAAGAATTATTCATTAATTCATAAAAATCTTTTCTAAATCACACATCACGAGGGCCCTCTTTTCAGTATTGTCATCAATGTACTACTTCAGTCAGCGACATTGATTGAAGGAGATGCTGTGAGTGATTATTATAACTCTCATCCTCAAGGTGAGATATTGCTGGAGGTTTCTGTAAAGTAGAATGTATCTTTGTTTATTTCCCAGCATCGTCATCAGGTTGGGATGGAACCATTTTGCGGGCTAGGTGCAGACACAACGTCAAGTCACGGTGCACATCATGCAAATTAGTTGGATGTTCCAGAGCCACCTCTAGAACATATCCCTCACTAGGTTCTGCAGTTACATACTGGATCCCTTTTTCCAGTCTCATGATTTTATCTCCGGACAGCCCCTGGACCCTTAAAACAAAGAGATTGCTGCATGGCGTAACTGTAGAAATTGTTTATATCCAAGTAAATGATGTAACTTAAATCGTCAGATGGCCTGTACTCTTCCTCACTCATTCATGGGTTATTCACCTTGCCGTACCTATGCACACACTGGTAAAGTCCCTCGTGAGCCCTGCTTTCGAAAAGAAAGCAACATGTCAACATCGTTCAACAGTTCGATGTTAATGTGAGTCTTTTTAACATTGTGTCCAATGAAAGTCCTAGCATGGTGTAATAGAAGGCAGGATCCAGAATGTATGTGCTCAGGCATACACTCTGGAATTTCTCAAAAACGTCTGCGAGCAAGCACACATCTCTCTCCATGTGAAATGTAGTATATCCCTCTAAATCAGAGATTCATCACATTCCTATACTCTGAATCCATTATGACAGTGACTGTGAGTTTGCTGGTGAATGTGATTATATCAGACGATGTGGTTTTGTGGATTCTCTCCATCAAATCAAGGAATTCGTAACGTAAGGAAAGGCCCTTTCTTCGTCACAAGCTGAATCATTGCATCCTTAGGATATGTTTCTCTGATGATGTACATATCCTCCCAACGCATTGTCTTGGCAAGTTTCTGATGAAGTGCATGCCTGAATCATACATAATGAATCCAGGAAGCAGAGCAATACTCATGGTGTGATTCGCTTGGAGAATGAAATGTTTTTTAAATTGTCAGATGTGGCGCTGACCTTATCATTCTTAAACTCAAAATCACCCAAGTGCTCAACAAGAAAGTGAGCATCGTACCCGCTCAAATTATGCAGGAAGATAGGAATATGTTGTGGCAGTTAGTGTTTCAAGTTTCATTCATTGTGAGCTGCACTGCCCAACTTCCCTATTGTATGACATTGGTCTCTACATGGGGTTTCCGCATTTCTATCAAACAGCAGCCCACAAATAGACATTCGAATACCTACTCATACAAGGCGTCACACACCTACGATTTGGTCATAGGGCGGAAAGAAGGGAGGGCTAGTTTTTGATTCAGATGTAGCGATGCTTCTCATCGTTGGACAATAGCAGTTAACCTACATGCGTGGGATGCTGACCAGCTGCTCTGGAAAAGTAGAGCGGTCCATTCACTTAATGCTTTCGTCTTCTGGCTTGCTTTTTTAATCTTCCTGCAGACCATGCACATGAACTTAGTAATTAGCGTTCTGCCTCTAGCAGTTTGGCAGGTGTGGGATTATGAAGGACAAAGCCATTAAAGTTATAATGCTTGTGGATATTAGATTTGTATCTAACTTTAAGATCCGCACGAATTGAGTAATTTCTACCACAAATCAGGAGTGACCATGCGAAGCAATATTCACCCCCCTCATCTAGATTCTGGACAGTAATATGCGTTTTTTTAGCAGTAATATCTTTTAGAAGAGGTATGAAACTAGACCTCAATCAATTGGATCAAAATATGTCAATATACATCAAGATGGAGTCCATGGCTAAGCAACTTGCCTTGCATATTGAAAAGATGGAATGCTCTCAGTAAAAGTTCTACACCAATTTGCAACTGACGCGCCTTGCGATATCACACCAGTCTTCCCTCAAATTTCGACAATGCTGTTCTCCACGGCATTACTGCCTTCGTTGGGGTGGGGGTGGGACGGATGCACCAGCTCTCGGCAGAGAATTGCTTTGCTTTGCACCCACTGGCAGGATACTGCAAGTCGGAGCTCCCTCTCCAACATTACTCAGCATGCACAAAGGAAAATGGCAGGCTCTCAGAATTACCCATTAATGTTGTAAATGCGGGGCTGTAAGATTCTATCCCTGAAAGCACGAGCAACCAAATAGTAGTCCAGTGAAGCTGTATTATTTACCTGGTTGTCCACAAAAGAGCGGGCTTGGTGACTGTTACTGCTGTTAGATCCAGGTCATTGCCCTGGTGACTGATATCGTAGTGAAGAAGGCAAATATGGTGCTCCACGCTTGGGTGAAGGGGTTGTACGTGGTGACCATGGCAAATGTGCTGGAGTCTATGGTCCATGCCAGTTTGACGATTCAGGCTGGGGTGATAACTGCAAACACAGTGACCACAGAAAGCATGATGCTTAAGGTTGGGGTGACAGTGCTGCCACACTTGGTGTTTGTGGCTACAGTGATGGGGTCACACGTGGTGACCATGACTCAAGTTATGACCTGGGCTGCAGTTATGGGTCTACCATATATACTGTTTGTGGCTGCCAGTTTGACAGCTAAGACTGGGGTGATGATCAGCAAATCATCGGCAAGTTCTGGCAAAGTGTTTCAGGTCTGCCTCGGGACTACTCCAGTACTACTGCAAAGAAAGAAGTGAGATTGATAGGCACGCACACACAATGGAGATATACATTCACTAATAATAATCATCTTGATGCTTACACTGAGGTTCACTGACGCCAATAAGAGATTTTAGCTATTCATGATCTTCATCATTTGACGTATTACATCTATATTCCTATATTTGTCACTCAATAAGGCACTCACATTTGAGGCTCTGTTGTCATCAAGTTCTAATCAGCAATATTGGCCAGGTGCGAGTAGGACTCAGGCTCTGAGGGTTCTGTACAAACTTAATTGTGCATACAGACAGTTCAGCCATCCAGGGAACCGAGAAATATAGATGAATTTTGTCTGTTCCCGACAATGATAATGGCAATATATTGGTCTCAGGAATTCCAAGAGTTTCGAGAATGTTTTAATTGTACGTTTGAAATTGGGGAAGATTCGACAAATATATTTTTTATCGTCTTATATAATTACAAATTAACACTTTCCGGATTTTTTCCTGTAGTTGTAGTGTTGAACCTTGCTTCTTGCCAAATTTCATTGATTCTAGGTCAACGATACGTACCATTTAGATTTTTTTGAGCGACTTGGTGAATATAAGAATACGCGATAAATGGCTGTAGCTCTCGATTGCATTGAGTTCGAAGCTTACATTCGTTACACCACCAAGAACTATAGATCTTAGTATGTGACAGAAATTACAACTTTATACATGTAATTGTTCCTAAGAAGTAACGGGGTCTTGACAAAGAGTTGGATGACAAATTACAAAATTTTTGTGTGTGATATAATTACTGATTAACAATTTTCAGATTTTTTCTTTGCTTAGTACCGCGAGTCCTTGATTCTTGATAAATTTCGTGATTGTAGGCCAACAGTAAATACCCTACAGAATTTAATGAGTGAGTTTTCGAATATCAAAATATGTGACATAAATGGGATGTGTCATTTGATTGGCTTGACTTAGAAGCTTTGATTTTTTACACCGCCAAGGGACCGTAGTATTAAACATAAATTTTAACTTGATATGACTAAAAATTCCTGAGGAAAATGGTTTGTAACGGTTGAACAGACATGCAGACAGACAATGAAGGGTTCGTTTTTACCGATTGCGGTACAGCGCTCTAAAAGCACATTTTAAGCACTGTATGCAAGCATGAATAATTATTGTTGTTGGTAGAAGAAGTAATAACAGTAATACTCACGTCAGTGCCTTTCAGTGACCGGTATTATCCCCCATGCGTTCTGTCTAGAAAATGGCGTCATTACTTGTGGTTTCGATAGGTTATTGTTAATAACCTGTATTTGCTTATCCACAATTGGGCTGAAATCCCACTAGCACTGCATGGGAAATGGTGTCATGGCGTGAGGCAGCTCAGTGTAGATAGCACCTATAGAAAAAATAGGGACAAATAAGTACTGTGTGCAAGCATGCAAAATAAGACACACACATTTAGACACACCGACACTCAGCTCCACAAATCCACCCAGCCGGCCTGCCAGCTAGCCATTCACGCACACACACGTACACAAATACCCCCCCCCCCCCCCCCACACACACGTATATACACCATGTGATCAAAAGTATCCGGACACCTGGCTGAAACAGACTTACAAGTTCGTCGCGACCTCCATCGGTAATGCTGGAATTCTATATGTTGTTGGCCCACCCTTAGCTTTGATAACAGCTTCCACTCTCGCAGGCATACGTTCAAGTAGGTGCTGGAATGGCAGCCTATTCTTCACGGAGTGCTGCACTGAGGAGAGGTATCGATGTCGGTCGGTGAGGCCTGGAACGAAGTCGGTGTTATAAAACATCCCGAAGGTGTTCTCTAGGATTCAGGTCAGGACTCTGTGCCGGCCAATCCATTACAGGGATGTTATTGTCGTGTAACTACTTCGCCACAGGCCGGACATTACGAACAGGTGCTCGATAGTGTCGAAAGATGCAATCGCCATCCCCGAATTGCTCTTCAACAGTGGGAAGCAAGAAGGTGCTTAAAACATCAACGTAGGCGTGTGCTGTGATCGTGCCATGCAAAGCAACAAGGGGTGCAAGCCCCCTCCGTGAAAAACACGACCAGACTGTAACACCGACGCCTCCGAATTTTACTGTTGGCACTACACACGCAGGCAGATGACGTTCACTGGGCATTCGCCATACCCATACCCTACCATCGGATCGCCACATTGTGTACAGTGATTCGTCATTCCACACAACGTTTTTCTACTGTACAATCGTCCAATGTTTACGCTCCTTACACCAAGCGAGTCGTCGTTTGGCATTCACAGGCGTGATGTGCGGCTTATGAACAGCCGCTCGACCATGAAATCCAAGTTTTCTCATCTCCCGCCTGTCACAGTACTTGCAGTGGATCCTGATGCAGTTTGGAACTCCTGTGTGATGGTTCGGATAGATGTCTGCCTATTACACATTGCGACTCTCTTCAACTGTCGGCGGTCTCTGACAGTCAACTGACGAGTTTGGCCTGTACACTTTTGTGCAGTACGTGTCCCTTCACGTTTCCACTTCACTATCACATCGGAAACAGCGGACCCTGGGATGTTTAGGAGTGTGGAAATTTCGCCTACAGACTTATGACACAAGTGACAACCAATCACCTGCCCACGTTCGAAGTCCGTGAGTTCCGCGGAGCGCCCCATTCTACCCTCTCGTGATGTCTAATGACTACTGAGGTCGCTGATATGGAGTACCTGGCATTAGGTGGTACTAAAATACACCTAATAGGGAAAACGTATATTTTTGGGGTCTCCGGATACTTTTGATCACATAGTGTATCTGCATGCTTACGTTCTTCCTCCTACAAATCACGCATTAGGAAAGCGACGACATGCTATTATCCTGATGACACAGGGGAGTGTTATGGGACCATTGCTTTTCACAATATATATAAATGATCTAGTAGATAGTGTCGGAAATTCCATGCGGCTTTTCGCGGATGATGCTGTAGTATACAGAGAAGTTGCAGCATTAGAAAATTGTAGCGAAATGCAGGAAGATCTGCAGCGGATAGGCACTTGGTGCAGGGAGTGACAACTGTCCCTTAACATAGACAAATGTAATGTATTGCGAATACATAGAAAGAAGGATCCTTTACTGTATGAACAAACACTGGTAGCAGTTACTTCTGTAAAATATCTGTGAGTATGCGTGCGGAACGATTTGAAGTGGAATGATCATATAAAATTAATTGTTGGTAAGGCGGGTACCAGGTTGAGATTCATTGGGAGAGTGCTTAGAAAATGTAGTCCATCAACAAAGGAGGTGGCTTACAAAACACTCGTTCGACCTATACTTGAGTATTGCTCATGAGTGTGGGATCCGTACCAGGTCAGGTTGACGGAGGAGATAGAGAAGATCCAAAGAAGAGCGGCGCGTTTCGTCACAGGGTTATTTGGTAACCGTGATAGCGTTACGGAGATGTTTAATAAACTCAAGTGGCAGACTCTGCAAGAGAGGAGCTCTGCATCGCGGTGTAGCTTGCTCGCCAGGTTTCGAGAGGGTGCGTTTCTGGATGAGGTATCGAATATATTGCTTCCCCCTACTTATACCTCCCGAGGAGATCACGAATGTAAAATTAGAGAGATTAGAGCGCGCACGGAGGCTTTCAGACTGTCGTTCTTCCCGCGAACCATACGCGACTGGAACAGGAAAGGGAGGTAATGACAGTGGCACGTAAAGTGCCCTCCGCCACACACCGTTGGGTGGCTAGCGGAGTATAAATGTAGATGTAGATAAGGGCATTCAGATCAGATAGAAAAAAAAGCATCTTACAATTACTGTCTGCTGTACTTTTTAAACAAATTGTGCATAACTGGCATTTCTGCATAAATACGAAATGTATAGTTTCGAGTATATTCCTGTGAATCAACCATGAAGGAAGCCATACTTTGATAATTAAGAGCAGTGATGGTATGCCATTGTCGCTTGATAAATGAAGATGCTTACTTGCCCTATCACCATTAGGACACCATCATACTGTAGTCATGACTGATAATCAGACTGAAGTGAAGATTGCATGGCCAGTCTTGATTTCTTTATATCCAGTGTCGACATCTTTGTCCTGACTTGTTCATGCTGATGATACAGCTGCCAGCTTTTGCATATCACCAACAAGTGTGTGTGTGTGTGTGTGTGTGTGTGTGTGTGTGTGTGTGTGTGTGTGTGTTTGTGTGTGTGCGTGCGTGCGTGTGTGAAAGGATGTCTGCAAAACTTTTACATTTCCATTCTTCGTCATTTCAACAAATCCTGACAGGTGGCTCCTGGAAGCAGTATGACTGTACGACAATATTTCGCTGTACGCTGTATTAGAGCAGCCAGCTGGCCACTGCCACATACACAAACATAATTTTTGAAGTTGTATCATGCTATGGCATGGGATTTTACTGTATACAGAGACTTCTGCATTGAACTGTAGCAGCAGGCTGCCATGGACATGCCGGTTATAAAGAAGTCGTTTTGACCAGCTCCTCTTCACCCCAGCCCAATTAATTATCATTGTCGACTACAGTGTGAATATGAAGCATCAGAACTGGTGTGCTAATGAGATGAGACGTGTAAGCATCTTCATTTATCAGGTGACAAACGATATATCGTCATCGCTAGTTCAAGATCAAAGTGATTTATAACTGAAGCATCTGGATCGATTCCTCCAATTTATTCATGAACATCATAGGCAATGTATGCTAAATACTTACCTGAAGCCAATAAGAGGGGGAGGGGGAGGGAATATGAAATGAAAGAATGAATACAAAGTCTTTTAAAAACAATTCATTTACTGATAATCCAACTTAAAAGTATATGTAGATTTTCTGAAGCACATATATTGTAAGTAGGCTGTTTAGGTTTTTATATTGGAAACGCCACGTAGCGCTCTATATGAAAATCACTGACTGCTGTGTGAAGGGTATGGTTGGTTTGCATTGTTGTAATAGTTGCTATTGTAGTGTTGGGCAGTTAGCTGTTAACAACGCGTAGCGTTGCGCATAGAGATGGGTCGAACTCGTTCATTCCAGTGAACTACTTCATTCATTTCACTCTTTGCCGTGAAGCGTTCAAATGAAGTAGTTCATTCGTGAAGTACGGAAGCCTGTCTAAGTTGCCCAGTTCGCCGCTCAGCCGCTGCTACGCTCGCTTCGCCTCGCTCGTACAATGAAGCTTCGTAATACTTCATAATTTTACCAACATATGGCCGAACTATGCAGTAACGTGCACGCAACGTTTTACGCTCTTACAGCGTCTGAGTTAACTTAAATAGAGCATGGTCGAAGGGGACAAAGGAAAGATAAACAGACAAGCCTGTCACATATAAGGAAGGTATTACATTTAATCTTGCTCGAAATTTTCTCATGAAGCGTCCAAAAAAGTCTTTATCTGCCAAATGAAATATTATTTGTTGTATTCATGAACTGAAATATAGGGCTACCAACGAAATGCAGTCCAATTTTATGTTCCTTGTAAAATTTAATCCAAAATAGAATGAGTATGTTTACCACTGTCACAGTCTCTATACCTACGTTAAGTAATTATTCAGAAGTTTTCCTGTAGATTTTATTTTTGTTGAGAATAATAACCCTCCAGATTTAAAACGTAAACTGTCACCTGTAGTCATTGTTACGATTTCAGGTAAAATCCCTCTTTCAGTGTTATTAACAAACCTTTTATTTTCATGTTGGCTGTGCGTGCTCACACAGCCAGCCCCTTCGTTTATATCTTTAATATTCATTTGTCTGCAAGCGCTGCCAACGGTAGGCTACCCGTAGACGCGAAGTATAGCTGCACAAATAGTCACGAGTAATGTCAGCACTGCACGTAGCAGCTGACGCTGCCTTCCCCTCGCCCCTCACCACCCCAACCCCTCGTAAACCTATCGTTCCCCACAAACTCCGCGCGATTCGTCGACAGGCAACAGAGGGAGGACTGAAGTGATGTGAGTGACGTAGCGCCGATGTAGTGGGAGAGGGAGAGGGGAAGAGAGTGAGTGAACTAGAAAAAAGTGTGGAGTGTGCTATCTGTGAAGAGTTTGAAGTACCAGTTTATTGAAATTGAGTGGTTAGTTCACACTTCACTGAAGTGAAGCGTTCATTTGAACGACTCATTCACGAGCTCCCCATCACTAGTTGCGCAGTTGCAGGTGAGCCGCCAGCAGTGGTGGATGTGGGGAGAGAGATGGCGGAGTTTTGAGAGCGGATGATCTGGACGTGTGTCCATCAGAAAGAGTAAATTTGTAAGATTGGATACCATATATATAATGACTTTTGAACATTATTAAGGTAAATACATTGTTTGTTCTTTATCAAAATCTTTCATCTGCTAACTATGCTAATCAGTAGTTAGTCCCTTCAGTAGCTAGAATCTTTTATTTAGCTGGCAGTATTGGCGCTCGCTGAATTGCAGTAGTTCGAGTATCGAAGATTTTTGTGAGGTAAGTGATTCATGAAAGGTATAGGTTATCGTTAGTCAGGGCCATTCTTTTGTAGGTATTATTGAAAGTCAGATTGCGTTGCGCTAAAAATATTGTGTGTCAGTTTAGTGCTGATCAGAATAGGTAAAGAGCGAAATGTCTGAGTACGTTCAATTCTGCTCAGCTGTTTGAAAATCAAATAATGTAAGAGGTTTATCAGAACAGTAATTCATTAATTTTTTTAAGGGGACGTTTCAATGTAACTTGTTCCAGTGTTGTCACCAAACATTTGTTTGAGTCTTTGAATAGACGAGCAGCTGTACACCTCAAGATTCCTCATTAATGCACTCTTGAAGATATCATGCTGCCACAACACTTTTTTATGGCGTTTAACGTAAACCAAACGGTCGCTAATATCATAGGTGTCAAGCAATGTTACCACATTTTTCAAACGACGCTCCCTCTTCATCACACTGTTTTCTTTGATGTTAGCGAGTAAGGCATACAATGGTTTGTGCGAAGTAACGATTGTAGGATACTTTGTTAATACTTGTACAGCTTTAGAGAATGCAGTGAATGCAACATCTTTAAATACAAATTGTACACGCATGCCATAAAATCCCTGTATACCCACCATGATGTTCGCGCTCTGAGACGTCGTCGTGAGATATAGTGCATGTGGCGCAATACCTCTACATTTATACCACACGCTGTATGATACGATCATATAACAATAGTGCATATGGCTGTGGTACCTATACGTACATTTTTCGATGATTCAAATTCAGTATGCACTTCTACAGTTCTGGTTTTGATGGTCCAATTTTGCTTTGAGCAGTCTTCACTCTGGTTGCTAATTCTTTAAACATCTTAGGACTAAGCATACAGCCAAATTCGTCGCCCTCATAGTAAGAAGAGTGAAACCTTGCTCTCATATCATGCAGTGGTCCGACATTGTTTTTGTACCTGTCAATTTGTAAGTTATCATGTAGAAAATACTCAGAATTTAGATACGCTCTAGTAGTAGTTAGATTGTTGTTGTTGTGGTCTTCATTTCAGAGACTGGTTTGATGCAGTTCTCTATGCTACTGCATCCTGTGCAAGCTTCTTCATCTCCAGGTAACTACGGCAACCTACATCCTTCTGAATCTGTTCAGTGTATTCTTGCCTTTGTCTCCCTCTACGATTTTTACCCTCTGCCCTTCCATCCAATACTAAACTGATGATCCCTTGATACCTCAGAGCGTGACCTACCAACCGGTCCCTTCTTCTGGTCAAGTCGTGCTACAAATTCCTCTTTTCCCCAATTCTATTCAGTACCTTCTCATTTGGTACGTGACTTACCCATCTAATCTTCAGCATTTTTCTGTAGCGCCACATTTCGAAAGCTTCTATTCTCTTCTTGTCTAAACTATTTGTCGTCGACGTTGCACTTCCATACATGGCCCCACTACATACAAATACTTTCAGAAACGACTTCCTGACACTTAAATCTATACTCGATGTTAACAAATTTCTCTTCTTAAGAAACGCTTTCCTTGCCATTCATTGCCAGTCTACATTTTATACCCTCTCTACTTCGACCATCATCAGTTATTTTGCTCCCCAAATAGCAAAAATCATCTACTACTTTAAGTGTCTCATAAGTGTGGTTAGTTTACAGTTGTCAAATACTCTCATATCCTTTTTTGAGTTCTGCCTCCTGTCTGTTTGCAGTGGTAGAATAATAATCCATGAAGTTTCTACACTCCTGGAAATGGAAAAAAGAACACATTGACACCGGTGTGTCAGACCCACCATACTTGCTCCGGACACTGCGAGAGGGCTGTACAAGCAATGATCACACGCACGGCACAGCGGACACACCAGGAACCGCGGTGTTGGCCGTCGAATGGCGCTAGCTGCGCAGCATTTGTGCATCGCCGCCGTCAGTGTCAGCCAGTTTGCCGTGGCATACGGAGCTCCATCGCAGTCTTTAACACTGGTAGCATGCCGCGACAGCGTGGACGTGAACCGTATGTGCAGTTGACGGACTTTGAGCGAGGGCGTATAGTGGGCATGCGGGAGGCCGGGTGGACGTACCGCCGAATTGCTCAACACGTGGGGCGTGAGGTCTCCACAGTACATCGATGTTGTCGCCAGTGGTCGGCGGAAGGTGCACGTGCCCGTCGACCTGGGACCGGACCGCAGCGACGCACGGATGCACGCCAAGACCTTAGGATCCTACGCAGTGCCGTAGGGGACCGCACCGCCACTTCCCAGCAAATTAGGGACACTGTTGCTCCTGGGGTATCGGCGAGGCGAGGACCATTCGCTACCGTCTCCATGAAGCTGGGCTACAGTCCCGCACACCGTTAGGCCGTCTTCCGCTCACGCCCCAACATCGTGCAGCCCGCCTCCAGTGGTGTCGCGAGAGGCGTGAATGGAGGGACGAATGGAGACGTGTCGTCTTCAGCGATGAGAGTCGCTTCTGCCTTGGTGCCAATGATGGTCGTATGCGTGTTTGGCGCCGTGCAGGTGAGCGCCACAATCAGGACTGCCTACGACCGAGGCACACAGGGCCAACACCCGGCATCATGGTGTGGGGAGCGATCTCCTACACTGGCCGTACACCACTGGTGATCGTCGAGGGGACACTGAATAGTGCACGGTACATCCAAACCGTCACCGAACCCATCGTTCTACCATTCCTAGACCGGCAAGGGAACTTGCTGTTCCAACAGGACAATGCACGTTCGCATGTATCCCGTGCCACCCAACGTGCTCTAGAAGGTGTAAGTCAACTACCCTGGCCAGCAAGATCTCCGGATCTGTCCCCCATTGAGCATGTTTGGGACTGGATGAAGCGTCGTCTCACGCGGTCTGCACGTCCAGCACGAACGCTGGTCCAACTGAGGCGCCAGGTGGAAATGGCATGGCAAGCCGTTCCACAGGACTACATCCAGCATCTCTACGATCGTCTCCATGGGAGAATAGCAGCCTGCATTGCTGCGAAAGGTGGATATACACTGTACTAGTGCCGACATTGTGCATGCTCTGTTGCCTGTGTCTATGTGCCTGTGGTTCTGTCAGTGTGATCATGTGATGTATCTGACCCCAGGAATGTGTCAATAAAGTTTCCCCTTCCTGGGACAATGAATTCACGGTGTTCTTATTTCAATTTCCAGGAGTGTATTTGAACAAATGTCTTAACCATTGTCTTGACGTCATAGGAAGAATTGGACACTCATGAAATTATAAAATTCTCATGAACGTAGTTGAACACCCGCATCCAATCCATGCAAGAATTTCATATGTTCTTCGTCTGATACTGTTATATGGGGTACTTCCCACACCAATCCATACAGAACAATTTTGTTCTCTTCTTCTGGCTCTTCTCGACTGTATGGGTTATTACCTGTAGCACATCGAACTAGAATCACTTCCTGTTTACTGTTCATAATGCCACGTTTATTACTGCCAAAGAAGCCCATTAACATTTTGAGCAGGCTACAGGCACTAAAGCAGTCATCTATAGATCCATCTATGAATCATGCCGCATTTTTAATGTATTCAGGTCTAAAGTTGACAAGCAAGCGTATGTTTTGAAAGTCAATGTGATTACAACATTCCTTGTGCGGTCGAGCTCGATACCACTGAGTTCAAATCTTATTTCTTGAAACAGAAAGGCGAATGCATTACGTGTAAGCCGTGATGTTTCTGTAGGAAACTGTTCCTTGGCAGTGTCAACTCATCTTGATGTTGAATGAGAATTCTTGCCTCATCATTATTATTAAAGGCTTGTGGGAGAAATATTTCTGACGAATGATCCAATCTTCGTAATGAACTGGAGTTGTTACTGTAACACTTATATCGATTAGAAGTAGGTTTATATTATGTAACCGTGTATCTGAAGTTATGAAGTGTATATTCTGTGTTATTTAAATTCCTTGACCTGTGGCAAGAAAATTAGAGTTTCGTAATGCACATACAAATAAAGCCAAAGCACATGATAAAATGATAAATTGTTATAATATGTGTATGATCATAAAAAGAAAATGTTTATTGAAAGCTAGTTCATGCTTAGGGCACTTCTATTTGTAACATGTAAAAGCTGTAGGGAAGTCCCTCCGCAACGGAAGTGGCATGGCGCGATGTGAAAGTTGGTTTTGGTGGCCGAACTGAGCGGCTCCTTTGTGTGAACGACAAGCAGTATGTGGCTAACTGTAGCACGGTACACTTCGACGGTGCTAAGAGAGGCAATTGGAAGCTGCTTTACAAAGGATTTGCCTCGGATGTGGATCTGGCTATTATTTGGTATTCTCGGCATAATATGCTGAAACTCCGACGCCAAGGAAAGATTTTATAGAGTATTCGAACATCAATAGCCGTGAGTACAGTTAGCCGCCATGTCACTTGCCACCAATCTTCGCCACTGCTTCAGAAACTTCATAGATTCAGTAATGTATGTGGGCATGGACGAGTTAACTTGTGTGTTGTTTTAATAATAACCACAAAAACATAAATTCGTTTCCGGAACCATATTTTCTATCCTGATCACGAACCTATGGAGGGTCCTCACGTAAGTGCTACAAAAACAGAGTATCCTGATTTAAATGAACAATCCTTGTATTCAGGGGTTTAAAAGTGATTTTTTGTCTATGTAAACGGAGTAGTAAAAGTTAAAGTTATAACCACAAAAATGAAGTTGGAGAGGCTTTTGCTAAAGTATCCTTAGTTTATTACAAAATATAGTTATGTAGGATTACAGTGCAAGAGTGAGTAAATATTATTCTAAAATACCTGCTTCACAGGTGATAAAAAGGAAAATAAGGTAAGCTCATTTTCAAAATTAGTGTGGTTTTGATTCCTATCATGAATGGTTCGTTTTTTGAAGTTTATTAAGCCCAGTGTTGTATTTTATTGTCTTGCAAAGTAAATTATGAACTACTCCAAGTGAAGTGAATGATTACCTTTTTGAATTAGTCTTCTCTTCTGTAATACTGTAATAGTCAAAGAGCATCATATAGTCAAAGAGCATCATATTCTCCACCTACACTACTGGCCATTAAAATTGCTACACCATGAAGGTGACGTGCTACAGACGAGAAATTCAACCGACAGGAGAAGATGCTGTGATATGCAAATGATTTGCTTTTCAGAGCATTCACACAAGGTTGCCGCCGTGCTGACATGAGGTAAGCTTCCAACCGATTTCTCATACACAAACAGCAGTTGACCGGCGTTGCTTGGTGAAACGTTGTTGTGATGCCTCGTGTAAGGAGGAGAAATGCATACCATCACGTTTCCGACTTTGATAAAGGTCATATTGTAGCCTATCACGATTACGGTTTATCGTATCGCGACATTGCTGCTCGCGTTGGTCGAGATCCAATGACTATTAGCAGAACATGGAATCGGTGGGTTCAGGAGGGTAATACGGAACGCCGTGCTGGATCCCAACGGCCTCGTATCACTAGCAGTCGAGATGACAGGCACCTTATCCGCATGGCTGTAACGGATCGTGCAGCCACGTCTCGATCCCTGAGTCAACAGATGGGGACGTTTGCAAGACAACAACCATCTGCATGAACAGTTCGACGACGTTTGCAGCAGCATGGACTATCAGCTCGGAGACCATGGCTGCGGTTACCCTTGACGCTGCATCACAGGAGCGCCTGCGATGGTGTAAACGACGAACCTGGGTGCAAAAAATGGCAAAACGTCATTTTTTCGGATGAATCCAGGTTCTGTTTACAGCATCATGATGGTCGCATCCGTGTTTGGTGACATCGCGGTGAACGCACATTGGAAGCGTGTATTCGTCATCCCCATACTGGCGTGTCACACGGCGTAATGGTATGGGGTGCCATTGGTTACATTTCTCGGTCACCTCTTGTTCGCATTGACGGCACTTTGAACAGTGGATGTTACATTTCAGATGTGTACGACCCATGGCTCCACCCTTCATTCAGTCCTTGCGAAACCCTACATTTCAGCAGAATAATGCACGACCGCATGTTGCAGATTCTGTACGGGCCTTTCTGGATACAGAAAATGTTCGACTACTGCCCTGGCCAGCACATTCTCCAGATCTCTCACCAATTGAAAACTTCTGGTCAATGGTGGCCGAGCAAGTGGCTCGTCACAATAAGCCAGTCACTACTCTTGATGAACTGTGGTATCGTGTTGAAGCTGCATGGTCAGCTGTAACTGTACAGCTCTGTTTGACTCAATGGCCAGGCGTATCAAGGCCGTTATTACGGCCAGAGGTGGTTGTTCTGGGTACCGATTTCTCAGGATCTATGCACCCAAATTGCGTGAAAATGTAATCACATGTCATATATATATATATATATATATATATATATATATATATATATGTATATTAGAGAGAGAGAGGAGCATAAACAGTGTATTTATGATTTTATTCATCTTTATTTGTTTTTTTTTTTCCTGTCAGTCAAGATAAAAGCACCTCATTCCAAATATAGATCTGTACTTCATGCAGTAAAATTTCAGTATTTGATTAAGTAATGCTCTTGAGTGTAGTTGTCATTAGTATGATCTTGGTGCAAATTTACTTCCTATAATTTACTGGTTTGTGCGTTCTGGTAACTGCTGCTACACACAGTTCAGAGCGCACTGTGTCAGCTTGTATCCCGTTTGCTATTCAGAGGTAACTATCAACGAATGAAACTTCAGTAACTAATATTCAGTTTTATTAAACATATATTTCCAAATTAATGAGCCTATTTGGGCTGGCGACCGTTTATTTTTTTTTCATTGACTTATGATTTTACCACTCTCATTAACTTCCATGGTTAAATTCCGTTTTGATTTTCTGTTAATTTCACCAAATTTAAAATTATAGTCTGATGCATTTGCTCATTAGACACATGCGCGGTCAATCTTGGAAATCCTCTCAGAGGGCAACATTAGCGTGTTTCGCGTTAGAGTGATATACGTTAGTTTTATATGTGGCTTTTCCCGTGACAGGACTAAAGGCTCGGTTGTTAGGGAAGAGTGACATGTAACATGTAGTATTATATTACACCAAGCTACGTGACTGCGAGGTTACAGCCTATCGATTTAAGGAATTCGTGATTCTCATATGTTGTCATGTTCTGCTACCACTGCAGTGGTCTTCTGATGGCTGTGTGCGCCGTAGTTATACTTCATTCTCATTTTGCTGCCTCAGATGAAGACGTACTATAATATTCCATCGCTGTGAAATCAGCTAGATTCCTATTGTGATTCATGACTCGACTTGAGATGGTCTAATGTCTGAACAGTCACTAGGAGGTACACTGGATTGTTGGGCACTTTCACAATATTGTTACCTGGGCCCACTGTGGGAAGAAATTTGTAGGTAATCTGAATTAATCTACCATTAAAGTACGAATTCTTTGTGATATGACACTCAACATAGCTCATGCTAACAGCAGGACATCCCCTTATTGATTAGACTTTTTAATTTCGTCAGTATTATTCCTTAACACTTGGTTCCTTGTGAAACATAGTAGGGATCATATTGAAACTTTTTTGCCAGAATGTATGATTTGTTGTTGTTACCTCTGTTTTAAGTGTGTTAATGTTTGCACATAACTGAAAACCTTGTATAAATCACTTTATGTACGCATTCAAATAGTTGCTATTATATGAGCCAGGAGGTAGTTCCGCAACTTTACCTCTTCCTGAATGTAGTTTATTGTTCGCCACATGATGCTACATGTTTCTAGACCGATCACTGCTGTATTTCATTCCTCCTTGCTTAGATGTTTTGGGGGAAAATAGTTCACTCCTAATATCGATGACAACTCTTTTAAAGTAAGAGTGTATGAAGCTACGTCTAAACGTGATGTAGTAAAGCGAGTCACCAGAAGAAACATTAGACAAGAGTGACCACAGAGGTATGAACTGAAGCCTTGGTAACGTCGAAAATTGTTCTTGAGGTAAAGTGTTGGTGCAGTTGTTCAGGTGGCATAAATTACCATGTGAATCAAAGTAGTAGATGATATTTCTTTTTCTTTCCTTTTTTTGTGATTTACAACCTAGTGAGAGCCATATCCTCCGGCAACATCTAGACTGACAGTCCCACATTTCTTGTATTTCCACACCGTCTTTGATAATATAATCTGCATAAACAGTCCACGGAATGTTGGGATGTTGAGTCTCCTGATGAATTCAATCAGATCTGTACTGGTAAGTAGTGTGTCCAGTACTACAGTTAGGGGGCTTTTACTTTTGTAAACAGTTCAAGTTCTTCCTTGTATGCTTCTAAATATGGTTTCCATCATCCTATAATGCCTTTTAGACTCCTGTACTTGCTCCACTGCATTTTGTGCATTCTTTATTGTTCTTGCTATGGCAGCAGCTGATACCCGAGAAGCCAGCCATTGCTGAAGTTAGAACTAGAATGATTCCACCAGACGTCATGGGTACTGGCAGAAACCTAGGCATTTTAACATGGATAAACTGGATACAGTCTTGATTGCTTAACTTTCTTAATGGTGACTTGCGATCTTTTTATCAGATCATCTTCGGAGCTACAATAAACAGGAATTGATATGAACACACAAAGGACGAAATCATATATTCATAAAGCAGTAAATAACGCTGTTTAGGTCACAGTAATGACTCTTTTACACTTTATTTTACAAGCTATAAGATTTTAACGTGTTTTATAAGTCCTATAGATGGTAATAGTGACTTACAGTAACTACCACGTTACTTTCTTAAGCGGCAGAAATGCAACTTACCTGATTGGCTGTCCATGACGTAATGCCGGAGACGGTGGGCGGGGCTTCATGTTTTTGATTAGCGGCTGGTGTTCTTCACGTTGCAGTACACCACCAGCCACTAACAAGAGACTACCATGCGCCACCGCCTCCGGCAGACATTCATGGTATATCAGCGGTTTTTGCTGCTTTATGAATATATGATTTCGTCCTTTATATGTTCATATCAGTTCCTGTTTTTTGTAGATCCGAGGATGATCTGATAAAAAGATCGAAAGTCACCATTAAAAAAGTTAGGCGATCAAGATTGTTTCCAGTTTATTTATAACAAATACAGATCGCTGTTTTACTATATAAGAACCATGTTCTTTAAAATTTTAACATGGCTTTTTCTTCCTTTCTACTTCAAGGCACCTTTAGTCACTACCACGGCTGACTGGATGCAATTTCTTTTAAAACACCCTGCAAGTTTCTCCTTTAGTGTACAATGAGGTTTAAGTTTACTGTGACACCCAATTTAAGTTTGGCATGCATTGATTTATCGACTACGAATGCTGCAATACATTGCTCTATTCCCAAGTCCTTTCTTCTATGTATTTGCTTGCTTGTATCAACTAATGCTTCATCTTCAGCGCGACACCATTTATTGCGAACAAAGCAATATTGTGATCTTTGGATGCATTATCTAGTATATTAATTCTATTATTGCTATGAGCTAGACACTTTTTACTACAGGTCCACTGTAGTTGTATCTAGGCAGATGTAATTCAACTTGTAGCTAAGGAGGAGACTAGTGCCACCTCTGATGTGCTGCCTAGCACTGACATCACGCTAATGCATAATTTGAGGTTTATATGTACTGTTTTACATAAAATTATAAATGTTTACATGACTTATGTGCCTTAACGGGAAGCAGAGCCACTTACTTAAAACCTAGTTCCATCGACAAGTGGTTCAGAATGTTCTGTTATTCTTCAGTGTAAAAACTTCTGTAAGTTTCTTTACTTTCGACAACCTTTAAGATGTAGGCGCTCTTGAGTTTGTGTGTTGCACTTTGGAAACTGTGAAAATCTGAATTGAACAGTCTGACAGTAACACTGATCAAACACTGTTTTGTATTTCGAAATATGTATCAAATCACCTACATTAAATTTCTGCTTGTACAGAAACACCACCTTAATATGATTGTGTGCTGTATTTAGAATTCCATTATCACGAAAATCAGTAGTTCTCGTTTTAATCACAGACTGCTGAGTTCCACTTCACTGCTCAATTATTTGTGAGAGAATGTCTACACATTTGTATTGCCCTCAAAGATTAAATTTCATACAATATGATTTTTTATAATTCTGTTCAAACGTTCTACAGTACTTGCTTTCATGTGGGAAAATTTCGATTAGTGGTTTATTCCATATCGTTACATTACTGACTTGAAACATATTTTAAAATTCACTTCCATGGTTGCTTCAAAGATTGTCAGACATCGATTCATCCCCATCTACAGCAACTGTTCAAACATCTGTGCAACTTCTTTCCCTATCTTTGCCTTCACAGGTACAGCCCAGACGAATTTGGAATACATGTCTATGACCATTAAAATGTATTCGAAGCCTTTATTAGCATGTGAATATTGCTTCATATCTACGACAGAGGCCTGCCATAAACAATCAAAAGGTTGTTTTATGACATGATCACATGAGAATGTTTTGTATCATACACCTTCCTCAAGGCTCTGAAATGTCTGATATGATTTCATTCATGTTAGCTGAACTCCTTGGTGTGGCTGATAATGTGAAGAGTTGTAACCATTCTGTGATTTCATTTGGCTCTTAGTATTATATATACGCCAGAGGTATTATGTTCAGTCTTTTACGCCTTTGACTGCATCATAGGCACCTTTCAAAGCAAGTTCAATAATATTATTGCATTTCTTACTTTTGTAGTCTTTTATTCATCCTTATAGGTCGTCGTCTTTGCTATGTTCATTAGTCATGCTTAATATTTCAGCATACTATTGCTTCTCTACCTGTAGATACTTGTCAATTCTGAAGAATATTAGCTCTAAGAAAAACGGTGTTCTCTCGAATTTCGTATTCCATTCCTGTACTGCAGTCTTTGCTAAATGTATAGGGTGGCTACCTAGTACAAATGGCTCATAGTTGCTGACCCCATATATGGTGTAGAACTTTTCATCACTGCGTTAGTTAATGTGTTCGGTAATAGTATTTCCCAATTTTTCATCCTCTCCTTCTTCTTCTGTTCTTCGGACTCCATCCATAGTTTGTAAGAACCTTTTTAAGCTTTCTGTTACTGGTTCAAACATTTCTGAGAGAGCCCTTGTAATTTCCACCGCATTGGTTTCCGCGCCTCAGTAACATTATACTCAGTTGTCAACATGCTGTTATATACTAAATTAGTTTACATATATTCTGAGACTACTTCATAGCTACTGCTTTGATAAAACTAAGTGCTTCCATTAGTACTGTGCTGACTTCTTCAATTCTGTCATTCAACATCTCAGATTTCCTACCTACTGCCTCAATAAAACTTGACAGTTTCATTAATTTTACATTGATTGCCCCCGGTATTTCTATCACCATATAGAAGTATATGTGTTAAGCCCTTGGAATGAGTGTATGCCACATATGCATATTTCTCCATAGCCTAAAGTATATTGATACCATTGGGTATTGGTACACTACCTTTTAATCAGAAACTCCTGGAAGTTTCCTTTTATATGGCCTATCATCCAATTTCCTTCATTTATCAATAACCACAAAACCGTACTTTGTGTGATTCCAGCAATCACCATATTTACTAACAAATTAATTAAACATCATGTCAGTTCCTAAATGCATCCCATAAACATTTTAAAACATGTATTGTGCAGTTTGTGTTATTCCTTACCAACTGCTTTGGAATCATGGAACATTCATAGTTCGGATAAGAGATATCAGCTTTCATATGATAGCCAAAACAAAAATATTTGCATGTTGGATTCTAGTTTTCCGCCACTACATCGTCAAATATGAATGCCATGCCATGCCATGCAATCCATCAATGCCATGCAGAATTTCCTGCAATACGTAGGTTGAAAATAGGATTGTTGAAAAAATATATAATGATCCAAGCGAATCTCCTCAGGCTGTGTTAATAGCCACAGAACAAGACTAGTCTTCCTGCAGTCAGATGACCTGACAATCAAAGCACATACGGTATGTTACCAGTAAGTTGTGAATCATTCCTCTTCTTCGTCCAATTTCCAGCATCGTTGTAGGATCTGTTGCTTCCTACACGACACTTGTGATGAGACTGTTTCATCCATCTGGTCATTTATATTAGTATATAGGATGTTTTGTAGAGCAATAAATAATACATATGTAGTTTGTACACCATTTTTTGTTTATAAATTCTTGCACATGATGGATTACCTGAAAATGTTTAAATAAGACTGTAGTTCTGTGCCTATATCTGGCACAACTCCTTCAGATATTTCCACGTGTATCGATGTACAGCATGAAACCTAGAGTTCAGCGATAGTTTCTCCTGATGGTTGACAAGATTTGCGTGCCATCTCCAACAGATTGTTGCACAATTTCTTATAGAACTGATAGGCATATAGGTGACAACTTATTTGACAGTCTAGATCATGCTTGCTTATAGCTGGCAAGCATTAGATTTTTAAAGGTTTGCTCCTGTAGCGCTCTGTCATTACTTTGACTATTTGCAGAAAGTCCCCTGCATAGATTATAGCCGGCCGGTGTGGCCGTGTGGTTCTAGGCGCTTCAGTCTGGAACCGCGTGACCGCTACGGTCGCAGGTTCGAATCCTGCCTCGGGCATGGATGTGTGTGATGTCCTTAGGTTAGTTACGTTTAAGTAGTTCTAAGTTCTAGGGGACTGATGACCACAGATGTTAAGTCCCATAGTGCTCAGAGCCAGAGCCATAGATTATATGTTTACCCAGTGTCACTGAGGGCGAGTTTGTTTCCACGGAACAAAGCAGGAATCTGTATTGACGTACCACATACATGAATACATTCGTATAGAGAAAATGTTGCTGTGGCGTCAGTAAATCATGGGTTTTTGAATACCACAACCAAGTAGAATTCACAATACAATTTGGTACCCACACTATCATGTTTAGTACATATTTGTTTAAACTGCAGGTGTGGTTATATTATATTACTTCCGTGTTAGGCAACTGCTACGATTGCAGCAGCTCATCTGCAAGGAGAAACAAGAAGAAATTCTTAGTTAAGCATTTCATATATTATTGATTACATTTTTTATTCATCATCGGAACTGATACTTAAATGGTGACTGTCTTGACACCATGTGCTTCGACGTGATAAAGTTTGAAACTTCTCACATGACTGGTTGAAAGGTTTATTGATAGCTCTAGGTACATAGGTTTTGGTGTAATGAATGATGTTATTATCCTTGATACTAAATACACAGCTTGTTGTTAACTTGCATAGGACCAGCGAGTGTACGCTTCTATTAATTCACGCTGTTGGTCCATGCTTGAGAGTTTAACCTTTTGCCTCTGTAGGAAATTACATAGTTCCATCGGTGTTACAATTTCAGGTTTAAAGACAGGAAAGTATTCTGAGTGGCTTGTGAGAGCTGTGAAGTGGTCCTGATTTGGCGCTTCACATCCGGCGGAAGGCGCAGCTGTATCAGTTATGGAGAAACGCTGTGCACCATAATTGTGCAGCATACCAGATACCATTCATAGCCATGTGCCGCTGGTCAGTGCTAGTTCATGGCCCATCTATCAGAAGCACACTGTTGGGCTACTAGAGTACTTCGCATAGCTTCTGCACATAGCCCTTTTTAACCCATCGATTCCATATTCGCATGACTGTCGCGGGATCCCCACCAGACCTAGCAACAATGCCACGGAAAGCAGTCTCGATAGCCCACGATCTACATCTACATTTATACTCCGCTAGCCACCCAATGGTGTGTGGCGGAGGGCACTTTACGTGCCACTGTCATTACCTCCCTTTCCGGTTCCATTTGCGTATGGTTCGCGAGAAGAACGACTGCCGGAATGCCTCCGTGCGCGCTCTAATATCTCTAATTTTACATTCGTGATCTCCTCGGGAGGTATAAGTAGGGGGAAGCAATATATTCGATACCTCATCCATAAACGCACCCTCTCGAAACCTGGACAGCAAGCTACACCGCGATGCAGAGCGCCTCTCTTGCAATGTCTGCCACTTGAGTTTGCTAAACATCTCCGTAACGCTATCACGCTTACCAAATAACCCTGTGACGAAACGCGCCGCTCTTCTTTGGATCTTCTCTATCTCCTCCGTCAACCCGACCTGGTACGGATCCCACACTCATGAGCAATACTCAAGTATAGGTCGAACGAGTGTTTTGTAAGCCACCTCCTTTGTTGATGAACAACATTTTCTAAGGACTCTCCCAATAAATCTCAACCTGGTACCCGCCTTACCAACAATTAATTTTATATGATCATTCCACTTCAAATCGTTCCGCACGCATACTCACAGGTATTTTACAGAAGTAACTGCTACCAGTGTTTGTTCCGCTATCATATAATCGTACAATAAAGGATCCTTCTTTCTATGTATTCGCAATACGTTACATTTGCCTATGTTAAGGGTCAGTTGCCACTCCCTGCACCAAGTGCCTATCCGCTGCAGATCTTCCTGCATTTCGCTACAATTTTCTAATGCTGCAACTTCTCTGTATACTACAGCATCATCCGCGAAAAGCCGCATGGAACTTCCGACACTACCTACTAGGTCATTTATATATATTGTGAAAAGCAATGGTCCCATAACACTCCCCTGTGGCACGCCAGTGGTTAATGTAACGTCTGTAGACGTCTCTCCATTGAGAACAACATGCTGTGTTCTGTTTGCTAAAAAGTCTTCAATCCAGCCACACAGCTGGTCTGATACTCCGTAGGCTCTTACTTTATCAGGCGACAGTGCGGAACTGTATCGAACGCCTTGCGGAAGTCAAGGAAAAAAGCATCTACCTGGGAGCCTATATCTAATATTTTCTGGGTCTCATGAACAAATAAAGCGAGTTGTGTCTCACACGATCGCTGTTTCCGGAATGCATGTTGATTCCTACAGATTAGTTTCTGGGTTTCCAGAAACGACGTGAGCAAAAAACATGTTCTAAAATTCTACAACAGATCGACGTCATAGATATAGGTCTATAGTTTTGCGCATCTGCTCGACGACCCTTCTTGAAGACTGGGACTACCTGTGCTCTTTTCCAATCATTTGGAACCTTCCGTTCCTCTAGAGACTTGTGGTACACGGCTGTTAGAAGGGGGGCAAGTTCTTTCGCGTACTCTGTGTAGAATCGAATTGGTATCCCGTCAGGTCCAGTGGACTTTCCTCTGTTGAATTTCGACATGTTTGTAGAAATTTCTTCTTCTCGGACGTTCAAATGCGATTCCTGTATGAGAAACACGTTACAGAATGTGGAAGGGGTGAGTCCAGTGCGCTTTGTGCATTCATGTTGAATAGGTAGTCATTTGCATATCCTCACATGTAGTACATCTCAAGACGCTTATCGCATACCGCCTTTGTGATTTTGAAATTGTGATGACTAGCGATGTAGCTCGATTGATACTGTACTGATACTGTACCATTTGTTCATTTTTTTGTAATTTTCTACTAGGGCATAACTGTCTTTATGTGAGAACATACTAGTTTGGAAGTAAACTAATAGAGAAGGTACGTACTGAAAAGGGTGGGTTTAGTCACTGGTCGTGGCTCGGGCAGCTATTGGCTTACAGAATCCCTCGGGAATTGGATGCCCATATTCGTTGCCGAGAACGCTGAGTGCGGCGCCGGCGAAAAACTGCGAATGGAATGCTGGAGAGCAAATCCTGGGGCAGCACGAGGAAACGAGATGTGGGACACTCGCTGCGGCCGCGGAAGCACGCAGGCTGCATGCCGGGCCTGGGGCTGTGAACGGGGCGCGGCTGCTTGGCGATGCGCGCCTCGTCCACGCTCTTCACGTCTGCTGCCGCTGCTGCTGGCGGGTGGCAGCCGCGTGGTAACACGTCCAGCGGCAGTTCCCGCTGCGTGGCTTTGCCGGGCCGACTTCTATTGCTCGCTTTACTTCCGACTGCCTCTTATACTCAACAACAGTGAGTACCAACGTTAATGCATCACAGTAGTCAAAATTTTTTAATTTATGTCGTAGTTCCTACGTTGCCGCATTCTTCTTTCTTTTCCCTTCATTTTTTCCTTCCTTTCACCTTTTCTTGTTCTTTGCTGTGTTAAGCATTCTGATTTCTCCAAATAACATAAGGTTCTGACTTTCAAAAATCCCTACAAAAGAATGGCCCTGACTAACATTAAACTATACCTTTCATAAATCACTAAATCACTTACCTCACAATAATCTTCGTTTCTCCCACTACTGCAATACAGCAAGCGCCACTACTGCCAGCTAAATAAAAGATTCAAACTATGGAAGGCACTAACTACTGATAGGCATAGTTAGCAAATGAAAGATATTAATAGAGAACAAACAATGTATTTACCTTGATATCATCATATATAAATATAGCAGTTCATGACAAATTTCAAAACTCCGCCATCTCTCTCCCCACATCCACCACTGTTGGCGGCTCACCTCCAACTGCGCAACGCTATGCGCTGTTCACAGCCAGCTGCCTAACACTACAATGGCGAGTATTACAACAATGAAAAGCAGCCACAGACTGCACACAGCACAGCCAGTGATTTTCATACAGAGGTGGCGTTACCAATAAAAAAACCTAAACAGCCTACTTACATAGCCCCCATGCTCCCCACAAAAAAATTTTACAAATTTATTTGGGCACTGGCCAATACATATTTGTTAAAATTTTTCATAATCGTAATTACAATAACAAAGAAATCAAATGCACACACTTATTTGATACAATGTTGGTCAAAAGCTAAAATTTTCTCACAGTCCATAAAGATAGTCCTGATCATTCATCATAATAGTAATTACAGTTTTTTTTTCACAAAGTCTCATTAGTAAAAGAAATTGCACACAGAAGTAGTGGATTTCCATGCAGTCTTGAAAAAGTAGTGTTGTCCTTCCAATGGAAAGACAGTGCTGACTCTTGACATGCTGACAGGTAATGGGCAACAACAGAGCAAACCCACAGCAGAGTCATTCGACGTTTTGAAGAGTATTGGTGGGTAGGTCATCACAGAGCAGACCCACTGTAGTCCTGGTAGAGATTACGGTATTGGTGGGCCACCAGAGGCGCAGACCCACTGCAGTCCTTGCAGAAATAATGGTACTGGTGAGTCATCAAAGATGCAGACCCACTGTAGTCCTTGTAGAGATGGCCAGCAGCCATCTGTTGCAAATGTGCAGGTGCACAATCACCATCGAAGAGTCTTGCGGACAATATAGCAAGTCCATAAACCACCACTTGTGCACTCACAAAGTTTTTTTAATTGTCCTTAGAACCAGCAATGCTGTTATCCAGTCCCTTGCTGAATTATTAACACACGTGCAAACACTAACAGTCCCTACTTCTCACATATTGTCCATATACTATGACCAACAGAAACGTGTGCAGTGAAATGTAACTTACAAGTTACTTAATTTGATGAACTGGTGTCAATTACAATTTTATAACATAAGAATACAATTACAAAGGTACAAAATACATCATTAAAGAACATAACAATACAGATAACATTTGTAGTAATATGGGCTTTACAAAAGAATAAAAATAGACATATACGCCAGTGTTACAGGAATTATGACGAGAGTACATACATAAAAGATCAGAATAACTTTCGAAACATCAACTTCACACATGAGCATTAACACAAAACAGAATAAATAATGTCTAAACATCTTTACAAAGTAAATAACATATTATTAATGCCAATTGTATTTCAGGATAACAGTATTCCTCATAATAGTGAATGTAACTTAGTATTAGAAGAGAAAAAAGTTCTATGAAACAGTACACAGAGACAGGAAGAAAACAAATACACAAGGGTACACAGACACATAGGGGGATAACACAATGGAAAGGACAGGGTTCGTTTTCAGTGTAACTTTTGGTACTGCAGTATTTTGCGAACAAAACCTTTTTTGTTCTTGGAGATCTCCCTTCGTTCATCATTATTCCCAAAAAGTCCTATCTGTACCTCTTTTCTGTATTCTAACCATATTTCTTTCAAAATAAATATGGCTCATTGTACAATACTCATTTAGGCCCAAATTGTTTTCATATAACTTTCAAAGCATTCTTTCCCTATTCTCCATAGTTAGGTTCTTATATAGTCTACCCCCTCTTAAGCTAACTTAAATCTACTGAGCTCAGATGCTAAACTAAGGGACGAGGCAATGCAGCAGCACAAAACAATTAACACAAACAGCAATAAAAAAAATGCAGATTTGCGAAGCAAGCAGCATTATAGAAATTAGTAAAGCAATTGCAATATTACAACTAATATAAGGCAATGCGCAGCAAACAAGAAAAATAAAGTCGTAGTAAAACTGGCTTAACAGAGTAATACAAAGTGAAATTTAGTAGCGCTATGCCTCACAAACAGCAGAAGCAAAGGTAATAAATTATATCTAAACATGACAAAGCTCAAGCAGTAAAATATTACAGTAAAGACAACAATGCAGACTAGGGAAATGTATATTCACATCTTAATGTCTATGTAATTAAAGTGGTGCACCACAAAAACTTATTCTATGAAATAAATTACCAAGTATTGTAAAGAAAATTATGTATGCAGTTCCTGTGAAGGGAAATGTCTTTTTGTGCTCCCTCATTTTTTTTGGAAATATATCACAAAACTATTATTTACTGGATCTGTAGACAGAAAATATTTATATTAGTACATCTATAAAATTCTATTTTAACCAATGCTGCAGTGCAGCTAGAAACTAGATATTAAACAAAATAGGCAAAGCAAGGCGTGAAACCTCATTCACTAGCCATATGGCATTTCATAGTGCAATAAACAATCTTTCAACTAGAAAGACAATAGATGTGAAATGTTTCTCATCATTTCATTGCAGTAAATATCATAAATTAAGATCTCCACAGTGTAATCATATGTTTTCAAGTTCGACCGTGTCGTTTTTGCGATGCTTTCTACAAAGGAACGTCAATATCGAGAATAATGGCCTCCCTGTTTTTTTTTCTACCTGTGCCGCTGAAAAGGGCTCGCAATAATGGCTTTTTCTCCAGGCGTCTGACACAGCTGCGTGCCCGTGACGCATTACGTGCAGGTGGTCACTTAACTTTTGTACGGAAATATTTACGACAGCAGTTTCCGCTACAGTGACAGTCTCATATAAAAAATTTCACAGGTCAAGAATTTGCGTTACAAATCTGTAGAAACAAAATCTTATTGATATAACAGTGTCCAAAAAAAATATTCGTCAGCATTGTGATACAGTCACACATTTACACACATTTCATAACTCTTAAAGTACGATTCTTGGTTTCCAACATACTTCTTATTCCTCATATACGGTAGCATCATCTTATTGATCATAAACATATCTCAACAGCATAGTACACATCGTCGTCGTAATAATATCATAACATCTCAGTCAATTCTCAAAATCGTCGTAGCTTCCTCCAATAATTTCAAAACCTAAAAAAAATTCTCTGCTCATTTCAATAGTGTCATCTACCTCAAACGTACTTTAAAAATCATGATCCCATACCAAATATATCATTCAAAGCTCTCATAGTATCACAATGGTTCCGAAAAAATATGAGCATTTCACAAAGTACAGACAAAATACAATTTCGTAAGTGTGAAGTTATCCAACGGTGTAATTACGTAAACATGTGTCACTGATGTAGTAAAAAAGTTTGTCTCTCTCAGTTAAATGATCAGATAGCTGTGTATTTTGTGTTGGAGAAATATGGTACCGATGTGTAAAGTTGTTTAAGCAAATACCATATTAGCTAGGGCTCCTTGTGCTTGCCAAACACATGGTACACAAAGTAAGCGTGTACCCCCCCTGAGGATCAATGCAATTACACTCTCAGGTGTCACAAGCTACAGCAATGGAATGAAATATATCACGGAAAACCCCCGTATCATTGTACTTCAAACATCCCAAAAAAAATAAATGACCCAAGTGCGAAATTAATCACTCAAATACGTGCCCTGTAGCGCCAAATGTGCGTCTTGTTGCAACACAATATCTGTGGAAGTGTCGTAGCCATCGTCCTCCGAAAGCCAAGTTCTGCAGAAGTCAATGTACTTACCTCATGATAAACAAAAGTGAAATGCTTTGCGTATAGATATCGTAGTTATTATGCTTATTGGCGTGATGAAGAAAGTACTGTACAGTAACGTATTGTTGTGCCACGGAAAAGGCTGTCTCATTGTTGCTATACCACAAAAGTTACTACTAAAACATGTTTTTCTTTCCAGACGAATTCAGAAAACTGTGCAGATATAAAACAGATACACTGCAAAAGCAACATTGTAAATTGTCACTCATTAGTAGCATCGTGATAAAATCGTGTAGCTGTCACATAAACTAACCACTGTGTCATCTGGTATCTCACAGAAAGTACTTTAAATCCAGAATGTGTTTTCAAGTAAACCAAAGTGTTGCATTAAAATCTCATTAGCAGTACCAGTATGTGTCCTAAGTATGTAAGCCTGATAGTCGTTACGTAATCGTGCAACTAACAAGCAAGAATGTACAAATACAACACTGTGTCGTCTGTTCACTATAACAATGCATTCGTAATTTCTGTTTAAAAATGTTCCCTAGGTTCTAGACTGGTTACTTCAACATTGTTGCATGTTAACAGTTTCTAAGTCTGACAATGCATACTAGAAATGAGACGTGAAAAGTTTTATGGCAATGACAAAGTTAAAAAGCAGATTATCTTTCAATAAACGGTTTTACATGTGAAATGTGGTGTAAACCTTTACTCTTCCTAGTGCACAGAGTTTCAACTTCAAAGCAATTATCATGTTGTATACATCGGTAAAGAATGCTAAAATTTTTCTCAAGGCTAGCGTCTTATGTTATTTTTCTCGGAGCCAGCGGGCGCACGCGGCTGCCTGCTTGTGCGAGTCATTGTCTGTCTCTTTGTTGGCGCGCGTCGTTATTGGGATTAGGAGACCTAGCTTCTACAAATTCACTCTGACGAGAAGGCCCTGCCCTGTTTGAATCCCGCCAGTTCTGATGCAATTCAGGTCTGTCGTTACGAATATATCGTCTGTCATCATGTCGGTAGATTCCATAGTTTCTTCCTTGTCCGTCACGTGGTGGAGAATTTCTCCCTGAATCGTAACTGTGCACCGAACTGTTGCGTCTAAAGTTATTCTGTCTCCCGTGATAATAATAGTTCTGGTTGCCAAATTGTTTGTTTCTATGATTGTCTCTGTCATATTCATTACTACGGAAATGCGATCTTTCTCTGTAACTGTTATTACTCTGCCAGTGGTTGTCATATGGGTGGTGTCTGTTTTGGTCACGATTTACGTTGAAAGAATAGCCTTGTCGTGTCCAGTTATTATTTCTTTCATCGCGGAATTGTGACAGATGTGACCTGTAATTGTTGTGCTCCTGTTTTCGCGTTCCGCGATTGTCAGTGTCAATTTCCAGTTCTTGTAACAGTCCCTGAAAAGCTTCAATGTCGTCTTTGCAACGTCCTGCTAAAATAATTTGCCGTAAATGTTCAGGTAATTTGATTAAGCAAATGCGGATGAGTTCTGAGGGGCTGTATGGGTTTGAAAGATACTGATTCTTATGCAACATGTCTTCAAAATATTTCATAAGACTGGAAAATTCAGATTGTTCGAAACGTTTCATCATTATGATGCTGTGTTTTACTCGGTCTTGTGTAGCTTGAGACCAATACGCTGAGAGGAAGGCATGATAAAATTCTCCTTCACTGTGTCAATCGTGAATGACCGATCGCATTCTTACAGCTGGTTCATTCTCCAAGTAGCCACACATAAATTCTAACCTGTGCTCCAATGACCGGTTGGGAGGAAAACAATGAGAGAATTCATGGAGCCACGCTTGTGGATGAATGTCGTTGGCAGAATTCTTAAACGTTTTGAATTTACGTGTAGTAATGAACAGCTTATAGTCAAAATCATCGTGTCGGCGAGTAGCATATCGGTCATTGTTACGTCGTGTCGGCGGTTCCATCTCAAAATCCAATGCGCCTTGCCAATTTCTTTCATAATTTCCGAAGTGTCCTGTGTTGTTATTTTGTGGTTGTTCCGTATTTCTATGTCCCTCTTCCCATACTGGAGCGCGAGTGTCCTCTGAAATATGTAATTCTTGTATTACCTGCGTCAACTGATCTTGTACTTCCCGGATTTCTCTTTTGTACTGTGTATTGATTTGATTTTGATTTTGTTTGAATTTTCTAATTTGTTCATACTCTTCAGTGTCAGTGAAGGCTACAGGTGTTGTGTCATTCAGATCATCATCTACCTTTGTAGATAAGTTAGTGAACTGATCTGAAAGTTCGGCTACTTTATCCGATAGTGAAATTATTTCCTCCGTATGTTTTTCTGAACCAAGTTTCAGAGTGTCCATTTGTGTTGAAATCGTATCTACTGTGTCCTTTAAGTTTTCCTGAGTTTTTGCAAGTTGCATAACCGTATCGGTAGATGCAACTGAGTCAATTTTAGCTTGCAAGGTGTCGTGATTTTCATGAACAATAGTTTGCAGTTCTTTTATGGCTGCTTCGTGATTCTGTAATGCATTTTCATGCCGCGAAAAAATAGGTTGAAAATGCTCACAAATTTGAGTTTTTACGTCATTACAGACTTTTTGACATTTCGATTCAATGTTATGTAACTCAATAGTTAAATCTTCACGTGTTTGTTCAAGAGTTTGTTCCAATGAGTCTAACTTTTGAAGATTTTGTTCCACTGTGTCTAACTTTTGAAGATTTTGTTCCATTGTGTCTAACTGTTGCTGTGTTTGTCTCTGGTGTTGTTCCATTGTGTCTAACTTTTGTAGCTTTTGCTGTGTTTGACTCTGATTTTGTTCCATTTGTTTCTGATTTTGTTCAAGCGTTGTGTCTAACTTTTGTAGCCTTTGTCCCATTTGTTGCATTAACTGTAATAACAATGCACTGGTGTCTGAAACACGTTCCTCAGTGCTTTTCGGCAGTGAAGTTGCACCGGGAACATTCTTATTTTGACAAGCAGAAAATGTGTCTTGACTTATTTGAGAAAACGGTGAGGACCCAAATCCTGAATCCACAGCATTTGCGAGATTGTTTCCTGTCATTTCGGATTCCTGAGGTGAGCTGTCGCCAACCGATCGATCGATAATGCTTCCCTGCTCTCTAATTGTTTCACTGTCTACACCATTGTTTGTCGCCCGCTCCATTTCCCTATGCACAATTACCAAATTACTACTTTGAACGTTAGTTAATTCATTACTCGGTGGCGCTAACACACTGCTTTCGTCTTTACTGTCATTTCTCAGTTTACTTTGGAGCCTAGTATTACGTTTTTCACACGCCATTATTGTCACAGTATTTCACACGACAACACAGAAAAACACAATTTGAAGAGCAAAAATAAAAGAACACACTAACATAACACTGAAAATAATATCTAGTAAATTGCAGCTGCGAAATACTTGGTGCAAATCTACATGCATGCCACAACTGTTTTACTGTACAACAATGAAAGACTGCAACTACAAAGGAGATTTTCTCTACAATTACGCGCTAGCAATAAACAAAAGCTACACTAATTACACAAACTACAAGAAAAAATCAGAAGATTCCAGTGAGGTATCCTCGGCTAAGGGTCGACATATGAAACGTCCCCTTTGAAAAATTCTACACGACTGTGCTTAAACTGACACACAATATTTTGTTAGCGCAACGCAATCTGACTTTCAAAAATCCCTACAAAAGAATGGCCCTGACTAACATTAAACTATACCTTTCACAAATCACTAAATCACTTACCTCACAATAATCTTCGTTTCTCCCACTACTGCAATACAGCAAGCGCCACTACTGCCAGCTAAATAAAAGATTCAAACTATGGAAGGCACTAACTACTGATAGGCATAGTTAGCAAATGAAAGATATTAATAGAGAACAAACAATGTATTTACCTTGATATCATCATATATAAATATAGCAGTTCATGACAAATTTCAAAACTCCGCCATCTCTCTCCCCACATCCACCACTGCTGGCGGCTCACCTCCAACTGCGCAATGCTATGCGCTGTTCACAGCCAGCTGCCTAACACTACAATGGCGAGTATTACAACAATGCAAAGCAGCCACAGACTGCACACAGCACAGCCAGTGATTTTCATACAGAGGTGGCGTTACCAATAAAAAAACCTAAACAGCCTACTTACAGGTACACCGATGTTGAAGCTTCAGCATCCAAAAATTCAATATAATTTGTGAACAATACAGAAAACAGGATCGTGAAAAACGGTTGTTAACAATACACACGATCAACAATGTTATACAGTGATATGGACCCATACAAAAACGTCCGCAAGTTTGGTGTCTGTTCAGTTGACATTCCCCGTTGATAGAAATGTTCTTCTGTTGTCTACAGATTGTTGACCTCACGACAGTAGTAAGCGTTTCGTGCGATGAAATTTACGTGATCGGGGATGTTCAAACCGTCCAGAGGATTGTAGAATATAATTTAACGCGCGGCTATTTTGTAGGACCTGCAAGTCACTTAAGTGCCATACTTCTGTTGCAATGCACATCTGTGGTTCCGGAAAAGAACGTTGAGGGAGACAATGGAGAAGACCGAACTGTGTAGCTTGTCTAAGAGCTGAAACGGCAAATCAAAACGCAATACCTTCCGCAGTGAAGTGCAGACCATGTTACAAGTGGGATGGATTGCTATCACCTAAGCGTAAATATCTGTCACCATAATGTTATAAACAGGGGCACGACAATCTGCTTGTTATTATGCAGGATAAGTGAGAGTCATCAATCGTGCATATTTTCTTCACGATAAGGAGACACACAATGTATGTCTCTTACTTTTCTTATGGGTGCCACTTTCATTCACCTCCCCCATCTGTAAGTTTTAACTGAATGCCTCATGCTTCAACTCCAGGAACAGCTTCCAAAATCTTCAAACCGGGTGACGACGCCCCTCCTCACTCCCAATAAAGCTTTCCAGAAGAACTCTGAGCCAGTCAACCAGAATGATAGGCCAGCCACTCAAGAGACAGAGTTATGCCAATTCCGTTGTGACCTTCGCGATTGAATGTTATAACTCCCAACGATTTGTTTTCAAGTGATACGTAAAGAAAGTTCGTTTTCAAAATACCAGAACATCTGAAAGTTTTGATGAGCAACTATCCTGGTCTAATTGAGCGATTAACCCAAATATTAGGATGCTCTTGCACTTCTACTGTTTCACTAAGTGTTTGAAGCACACCTGTACAACGAGGGCAACAGGGCATACGGCGACGAGTGGGTGAACCACAAAATCAACAAATGGCTCTGAGCACCATGGGACTTAACATCTGCGGTCATCAGTCCCCTAGAACGTAGAACTACTTAAACCTAACTAACCTAAGGACATCACACACACATCCATGCCCGAGGCAGGATTCGAACCTGCGACCGTAGCGGTCACTCGGTTCCAGACTGAAGCGCCTAGAATCGCTCGCAAAATCAACAAACTTGATTCATACAGTGCAGGCTTTCACTGTTCAACTGACACTTATATTAAAGATTCCGCTCATTTTATCTAAAAATTAAAACCCCTCAGGCTGAATTAAGACATATTATGGTCTGTTTCCATGTTGTATCACTATTTACCGTGATTCCTTTGAATTACATAACATTTGTATGTATTTCACAAGAATATGGCTAATCGTGTCCGCTTCCACAGCTGAGTGGTCAATGTGGCGAATCCTCCTACAGGAGACCCGCGTTAGATTCCCGGTACTGCCAGGGACTTTTCCTTGGTGAGGGGAGGGAGGAAGGAACTGGACTGGAGTGCACTCAGTCTCGTGATGCCATTTGAGGAGCTAACTGATTGAAAGGTAGTGTCTTCAAGATCGGAACATCGGCAACGGCCGCGAGTGCAATGTGCTGAGCCCATGTTCCTCCATACCTCGTCCGATGATGGGTAGCTGAGGACGATACGGAGGTTGGTCGACTACCCTCTGATCTTCAGTCTGATCGCGGCGTATCCCTTTTCCTTTCCTAATTTCCTTAATACTTTCTCACTTTAACTTATTTTCAGTGGGACATAAAATTTTATGAGAAAGCTGACATTGTGGCTGTTGGGAGCCACTCAGCGCAATTGCAGCGAATCATTATGTGGAAGAATTGGAAGAAACAGCCCTTCATACCGTCAAGAAGAAACCCACTTGTTGGTTCTGTTACGTTGATGAAAAAAATGGTCATCAGAAGGACTGATCCAGAATACAGAAAAGACAACATTCGTTGAAATTAAACGGAAGGGCTTCAAAAGTAAAGCGTACAATGGAAATTTCTCTGTTAAGTGCAGAGGAGAGACTGGATGTGTGGAAAGGGTTCATTGATGGTCTCTACGAGGGGGAGGTTGCGTTTTATGACATGACTGAGGACGAAAGGGATCAGTATTTCAAATTTTATTAGAACTTTGGAAGATCTGCGATCAAATATGGCAGAAAGCATAGATTACGTTCCTTTGGAATTTGGAAGACCTGTGGTCAAATAAGGCAGAAAGCATAATTACATTCCTTCGGAAATCAGTTGGTGTTTTGTCATGAATTTGAAATTTCCAGCACAGTGTTCTTCCTGTCTTCCCAGCTGACGGCAACACTGCTCTGGCAGATGAGTTTTGACCGGAGGGTGCGGATCGTGGAGTTTTGCGCCGTGGCGAGTTGAGACGGCCCTCAGAAGAATTGTCACCTGCCCCACCTGGAACTATGAACACCTCCTGGTGCTCGGTGCCACGTCCGCAGTGGAGGGGTCGGCAAGCTTGCAATGCATCGTCAGCGGTCTGGCCTTGGCGATGGCCGAGATCGCCGGTGGATGCGTGGTCTGCTGGAAGTGTTGGACAGGGATATGTCCCACCAACAACTGCAGTTTGCTCTGGAAGCCACGGTGTGTAGCGGCTGAAGAGTCATGGCGGGGAGAGGCGGCCTGGTATAGTGGTATAGGGCACTGGCCCAAGTAGTTTCTGATGTGGTGTGGCAGGCCTGGGATACAGCAGTGGTTCACAGCTGGAGCTGGCAGCAAGAGTCGCTTGGTGGCCAGCAACGAGGATGGAAATTAACTGGGAGATGGTGTATTCAGGACCCAGGCAGCTGGTGAATTGTTGAAGTAAGACAAGGCCAATCTGTTGTTGACATCATCTACTGGTCTTTAACCATGATGGAAACCAAAATCCAATATTGGAGAACAGTGGTTTCGTTATTTCTGGAATATGGGAGTGCGCTTTAGTGGCCACACTGTTCGTGGGCGGCTCACAAGTTGTTAAACGGCTCAAAGTGTGTTAATGTATGTGTTTTAAAATGGCGTGTTCCGTGGCTGTGGGGCACAAGGGAATGGGATGCATTGTGTCTTGTCTCAATGGTGAGGGCATACGGTACTATGGCATAAAAGCGAGTGCCATGTTCCATGAAATTATGCTGAAGGAGTATTCACCACTGTACATAGCTGTAGGTTTTGCGTTTTATGGTCTTGTTTTTGTACATACTGTAGACCAGATGGTATTGGTAATCCTGTTGCACGTAGCAGTAGCAAGTTGCTGGTGGAGGTCTTTAATAATCGTGATAGAGAGTTCTGTGAGTTAATGCTTTAACTGTTCTTTGTTTACACGATTACTCGACTGTAACGTGCAGTGGGGGAAGAGTGTGATTTTTCTGTTTCCTGGTTGTTCTTTCTCCTGGTGCCCATGTGCTGTGTGTCACAGAGACGGAAAAATATTTGAATTACATGTATATACAGTGATGGAAAAAACTACAATACCAAAAAAAGTAGAATCATAAGATGTCGGGAATACTTTTGTTTAGGTAAAATATTGAAGTAACTAACATTACAAGATCACAGACTAACGTAAGCGCGAGAAAAACTACTGCAAATATAAAAGACTGGAACATTAATAATCAATGTAACCCTCAGAATCTTGAATGAAAGCATGAAAACGCTGGTGTGTTGTGTTGTGAAGGTGCTGGATGTCAGTTTGTGGGATGGAGCTCCATGCCTGTTGCAATTTGGTCGGGAAATACAGAGACGGTTAAGCTATTGTGTGGATGACGCAGGCGTGTCGCCCGATGATGCCCAATATGTGCCCTATTCCAGAGGTTATGACAGTGCAGGAGCGTTATCCTGCTGGAAAACAACCCCTGGAATGCTGTTCACGAATGGAAGCACAATTGGTCGAATACCAGACTGACGTACAAATTTGGAGTCAACGTGCATCGTAAACCACGAGAGTGCATCTGCTCTCATAGGAAGTCGCACCCCAGACCGTAACGCCAGGTGTAGGTCCAATGTGTCTAGCACGCAGACAGGTTGGCTGCAGGCCCTCAGGTAGCCTCCTTCTAAGTAACAAACAGCCGTCACTGGCACCGAGGCAGAACCAGATTTCATCAGAAAACACAACAGACCTCCACCCAGCCCTCCAATGAGCTCTCGCATGGTACAACTGAAGTCGCAAGAGAGGTGTTGGTTTGGAGTCAGTGGAATGCACGCTACAGGGCGTCTGGTGCAGAGCTCCCTTTGAAGTAAACGAGTTGTAACAGTTTGTTTTGTGACTGAGGTGCCAACTGCTGCTCAGATTGCTTCTACAGACGCAGTACGATGCGCAGGGCCATACGCCGAATACTATGGTCTTTCCTCTCGATAGTGCCTCGTGGCCGCCTGGTGCTCGGTCTACTTGCGACCATACATTCTCGTGACAGCCGCTGCCAGCAATCATGTACAATGACTACGGTCCTACAAAGTCCTTCTGCAGTATAGCAGAAATACAGCTTGTCGTAGCGCTATTACACGACCTCGTTCAAATTCAGTAAGGTGTTGATAATGGTGTCTTTGTCACCTTACAGGCATTCTTAACTAACATCAGCTCACCACATCCAATTTCAAAGGTAAAAAACGGTCACGACCATTACAGCGTGTATTTAAAGCAACCCTCATTCGCGCTACTAACGCCTCTCTTCTGAGACTGGCGGAAGATTTGAACAGACATCATTTTACGGATGTACAAAGACGCCTGCCAACTTTCGTTCATGTCCCACTACTCCTTCTTGGTGTTATGATCTTTTTGATCAGAGTATATCGTATTGCTTGGAAAGTTCTGTATTTTTTATTTATTTATTGTATTATGCCCATTTTCACACAAGAATTAGCTAAGAGTAGAATATTGTTGATTCATTAATTGCTTGATATTATTTGACACCACTCTATTTACGTGAAAATACTTTTGTTATTGGTAAATGATTTTGTAAAATAAGACTACACTTGCAAACCCCAGCCCATACTCCACTTCACCCACATCAAGCGCTACAGTTTGTAGAGTTTACGATCCCAGACATACCATCAGACTTTCGGAAAAATAGCATCCACACAATTATGAAGATAGGAAGCGAACTTAAGAGCGAGAACAATGAGCCCGCCCACCCACATGCTGCCGAGCTTATTTTGACAACGCTGGAAAGCCCTTACACAACATCCGTACAGTCCCGATCTCTCCTCATGGGACTTTCTTATTTTTGGAGCTCTGAAGGAAGACATTCTTGGCCGTGGATTTGCTTCGGATAAAGAGGTGCACGCCTAGGGTACAACCATGTTTATGTAGTGTAATCGAGATATTATGGAATTTTTCTCGGTTACAGAAATCTGCGATACCACCTAAATCCCGGCCAGATAAATTTTATTCATAAATTATCTAGTGCATGATCGTGGATGTTCACAAAGTTTTCTAGCCGTCGGCTTTTGAGCTGATTTAGAATTAAATAGGCCTACTGACAAGGGAATGGTCAGACATGTCATGTCGAAACCTGTGTTGCTTTTTTTTTACCGCTGTGAGTTAACATTGCAAGAAATCTGTATGCAGAATTTTAGCTGCTGACATGACCTAGAAGTCTGTAAACAATTTTATGAAGTAAGACATTATTGTCGCATGGTTTCCGCGCTTATAACTGCCTCTTGTACAACCCTGACCTCTCGCCACGTTATGCCAACGCCATCTAGGGACAAGGTGGCGTTAGCTACGCGCCACTCTCTTGCCACAGCAGTGAGATAGCTGATTCCCCTAGTGAAAGCGATCGTATGATAATTAAACATTCGTTGACGAATATGGCTGATATGTTATCTACAACATTCTTTACAAATAGCTATGAAATAGACACAAATAAGTATACGGTTTAGAACACGTCCAAATTTTATTTCTTGTAATTACTGCAAAAATGCGGAATATTGATACAATGTTCAAAACATAGGTTTTTTTGTGCACCAAGAACATACAAGCAAAGACGACATATGACAGCCCTGCGAATCACAGACGTTGTTAGATGTCCGCAGAGAAAACTGGGATGGTGTTAGGAATTAATCAGGCCTAGTATCAGTATAATTCGAGGAGTGCCACGCATATTTAATCAAATTCTGAAACCGTGGGGAGGCAAACTGATAATGTACTACTGATTTCAGCTTGAGAATATTGTCACGGTGACAGACAGGAAATTGCAGTGATCTGCACACAATAATTTTCTCTGTTAGTTTTCTGTAAAATGCCTTCCACTGACGGAAAAATTCTGTCTAAAGGTTGAATTACGTTCGTCGTGCCGCGTGGAATCTGAAGTATCTCTACTTCTTTGTCAGCGTGGACTCGAAATGAATCAGACCTTTTATGACCTGACCACGAATCTAGAAGGAGAAGAGATTTGTTCCTGCAGAACGGAAGGAAAGCATAACTCATGAAAAGTGTAACGTTTTCATTTCCCATTTTTCCACGGTTCGATGCGTCTACCATAAGATTGTTTGCGTCGAACATTGTTCTTTTGACACGTGGTCCAAAACGTCCAGTTCGTTCTTGAAGACACACATATAGTTGAGGCAGCAATGAACCATCCAGACTAATTATGGGCGTTATAGTGTATGAATGGGTGAGTGCAGTCGTGGACTGCGCAACCGCCTCAATATGTTTTTCCGCTTTGAATGACAGTGTTCTTTTCGCACGCATTTCTTTTTGAAAACTTGACTGATCTGCATTGTACACGTACGATTCACTAAAACTAGCGATCTTATATTCTGCATTCGTAAGAAAAGCTTCTATCATTTCGATTTGTGTCACTTCATTTTCCGACCTGTTTCTCGATACAAATTTTGTTATTTTTCTTGCCACAATTTTATGTGATCTTTTGAAGCGACTAATCCAACTTTGAGAAGCTGTAAATTCTTTAGCGCCTATCGCGTTGGCAATCTCTAACGCCCAATTACGCAAAGTTGTATAGCTGACACTAAATGACTGTTGTCTGGCATCGGTAAATAGCTCAAAAAGTCGCGCATTTATCTCCGTCGCAATTTCCAGTCGACTCTTACGTCGTCCAGCGGCTTCCTTTTTCCATCTGTACAATTCACGTTCAGAACGGACAAAGCGATACTTATTTTGAACAGCACTGACACGTAGGCGTTTCTTACCACTTTCCTTCAACCAATACGTCACCGCTTTTTCTTTGTCTGATAAGGTAATTGTAGTTGCTAGTGTTACTTTCGGAGATAATTGATGATGGTACGTGGCACTATCACTGGAAGAGTCCTCATGAGTGCAACTTTCGTCGGTGTCGTCGCCGTCTGTAGATTCACAGTCTGCAATATCGAGTGTTTCAGTTGTTTCTAGCCACATGTCTGCGCCATTTACATGCTCGTCTAGAAGTGTAACAACCATGTCGCACAACACATAGTCTTCACGCGTATTTTCTGTTGATTGCTTCATTTGGCGTCTGTGGTATATCTCCATGGCAAGCAGCAAAACATTTACAGGGTTCGCCATCACCTGTGAGGGGCGATTGAATGTTCACCGTAAAATGGCTTGCGGAGTATAGATGAACATGTACAGAACGTCTTTCACATCTCTAACCAGTTTCAGGACGGTATGTTTCGAAATACATACCAGAAATTAAATTGACGTGCATGCCACAGAAACGAATATTCGTTTCCCCTTTCCACCAAAACCGTGCAGCGATATTCCTCTTCAGTGAACGCCGCGATAAGAAGGCCGCACTTCCCGACCATGCGCACAACGCTCGCGACTCGCCATTTCCAGGGGTGGCCAGCCGCCACTGCAAGCGCCAAGCAGGAAAAACAGCCATGTTCGTGATTTCTTTTTAGGTGACTTCCAGTTCATGTCAGCAGCTACAATTTTGCAGAGTTAAATAACAGTGTTAAAAAAACCAATACATGTTTCGGCATGACAAGTCTGACCATTCCCTTGTGAGTCCAAAACAGTAATTTTTTTCTACCATGTCAAGTTTTTCTCCACAAATTGCGTGAATATTACTGTCCGTCACGGGATCGAACGTGGAGCACAGCAAGCATTTTTGCTCTCGTACAGGCTGACATAAACCGGCGAGCGAGGGTAGGAGTGAATGACGCTAAAGTATACCAGCGACAGGTGCATATTGTCTAGACCAGTTCTGTTACTCTTGAGTTACTGTAGTGAGACGTTATGTGTCACTCTGATACATTGAAGCGCATTCCGACATGGAGTCCGAGTTCTTGTTAGTATACAAGGTTAGTTATTCATATATGAAATGAAACCTTTCGTTAAATGTTTCCTATGTCGGTGCTAAGTCAAATCGAATATGGGCAATTTGTTGGTGTTCACTTGGTGGGAGCTTCCTCAACCAAGGCAGCCGCTGTGTCTGGTGTTTCAAGAGGCTCCATGTCGAAGATTTATACCGCATACAAAGCGAAAATTTTGCAACGGACAGTAGGAGGACTACAGCTGCAAATGTTGCTGTGAAACTGAATGTTGCACCCACGGGTACATTCAGCACGAAAACAACACGAAGGAACATCCACAAGCTGGGCGTTGCATAGCGAGTTGGAATTCCAAAATCACTCATCAATGATGCAAATGCCCGTGACAGAAATATGTGGTGCCGACTTCACTAAATCTCGACTACGGACCAATGGAAGGTCATTGGGTCGGATGGTGCTTCTTGCACACAGTTTCCAACTTCAGCGGATGTTCGGCGATGATTCTGGGAGCCATATTATGGTGATACATGAACCCCACGGGTTTTCTACAAGTACGCATTGTTGTCAATGATTATGAGACCATTTTGGATGGTCAAGTCCGTCCTTTAACGAAATCGATGCTGAATGAAATTTCGTTAAAGAATAATAAATTTGCTTTTAAGTTAATTAATTTGCCTTTCTTTAATTGTCTTCTGTAAGTACGAACTTTGTTGTAGAACCTCACTCTTATTTACGTGTGGTAATAAAAAAAAATCACTTTCAAAAGAATTACGTACATTTAAAGATTACGTGAACTCATGTTAACTGATTAAGAATATTTAGTTGAGAATTAAATCCTTTACATCATTCGGCCTTGACACACATTTTCTAAATGCAGTGGATTTTTTTTGTTAAATAATTACTGAATTCTATCCCAGCGTTAACTATAGAACACAAGATTATCTCTATTAGCAGAAAATGGTTAATTATTGCCAAGCCGACATTTAATTATCACTGATCAAACCTACTTCGCTATACATTTAAGCTATTTGAAAGAACCAAAATTGTTAAATTTCAATGTTAACTAACATTAACTATCCGCCTACGAATGCACAAATGTATTATTAGGTTAAAAATTCTTCGGTCTCAGGATCACTGTAAAGGAAGAACAATTTCTTAATTCACTGTTAATTTTTATCTATCTGTTCCCGGTTTACGGGTTTGGTTGATTTTTTCTTTAGCGGAACAATTTTTTAAATGTGCCGCCGCTGCAAATCGATCGGCCGCGGCACAGCCCAGCAACACCGCTAAAAATGCTGAAAATTCTTTAAAGAAATAATATAGATGACATGGGCAAGCTAATTTACATTAATAATACACACTTTTGATAAATTCTGATATATTTAGATCAAACAATAATTGAACTCACATTAATTCGTAACGCCTCCTCTAATGGCGGCTAAGTCTAGACAGAGACAAAAGACATCTACCCTTTCATGAATCGCTTCAACACAGCTTCTTCTCGCATTCGCATCTACACACATAAGACCAAAGAATACGCTGTACATGGTTCTTTTATACGACTGCTGACAATTAACATTTCTTTGTAATTTGACAATATTATTCTCCTCTGGCTAAATTTCACATCTCTGTTATCGCAGATACTGACACATTTTACAATCACATAATAAATATAGAAAAATTACTATCCTAAATACAGAAAGAATATTACTACAAAAAATATTACGATAATAACAAATGTCTTTTACACAAAATTCAATAATATTTTTGTTAAATAATTACAGTATATACAGATTGCTCAGAGCGGCGTATATGGTACAAATAAATTTTATTTTATTAATACCGTGAGTTTGCCAGGGAACGTTACATTGCCCCCTGGCAGCATTTGGCAAAGAGTTTCTATACTTTGACACAATGGTGCCAGTAACGTTCTTTACAATTCTGTATTTTTTTATGGGATGGCTCTTTTAATTAGTCCCAGGGTTATATATGTTTATGGCTCCCCCATTTGGGCGAAGGCAGACAGGAAACCTGGGCAAAACTGTGCCGGAGCCCAGCCATCCCAGTTGGTTCATGATTAATATTGTCTCTTTAACAGTCATTCATTTGAATTAATTTAGCAGTTTTTCACCAACGGTTACATAATATCACAGTCACAGGATCACTTTTCATAATGTTTCCACTACCTACGTGTTACAAATTCATGTCTTGCACTTGTTAGTGTTCATTTTCTCTTATCAGTTTACGGACATAATAAATGTTCAATGTTTATCAAAGATGGAGTCATTGACATGTTATGCAGTTTATGTAAATATTTTGGAAAAAGTCAATAATGCTGTTGGTGAGCGGTGCGGAGTGATTGTTGAGCGGCGCTCGGCGCGGCGCGTCGGCTCCGTGTAGGTCACCGCCCCCGGTGTTGACAGCCACGGCGCGGAGGGGCGTGGCTGTCTGGTCTGCTACGGGCTGCTGCGGCCGCTGCATGGCTGATGTAGCCGGATGCGCGTTGTATATCAGCTCGCCCGTGTGACGTCTTGTAGTGCTCCAGCAAACATGCAACAAGTTCACAAACAGTGTACTATCCTTATGGGCATTTTTCCTGCTGTGGGAAAAAACGCACACAGTTATTATTCAGTAGGCCTTCACTAGTCTGGTCTGCACAATGTTTCGTTGTCACAGTAACACGTTTTATGGGCACACAATATTTTTCACCATGTCATGACTTGTCATTAGTCACACGCAAGTTTTCACCTTAGGACAAAATGTATCTCTGTAGTCAATGCGCTTTTCTGGCGTCCGCCGGCCGAAGTGGCCGTGCGGTTAAAGGCGCTGCAGTCTGGAACCGCCAGACCGCTACGGTCGCAGGTTCGAATCCTGCCTCGGGCATGGATGTTTGTGATGTCCTTAGGTTAGTTAGGTTTAACTAGTTCTAAGTTCTAGGGGACTAATGACCTCAGCAGTTGAGTCCCATAGTGCTCAGAGCCATTTGAACCATTTTTTTTCTGGCGTCCGTTGACACGCAAAGAGTTAAAGTTTGACACTAACTTGGTCCACCGTCCGTTATCGGTTCACTGTTCGTGTCGTGTTAGTTCATTGTCCACTTGCACACACGGCGATGATACAGTTTTTTTTATTACTTATACACAACAACTTCGTGACGTATTGCTGCAGGTTTAACAGTCACTGTCTGTCTCTGCCACACAATACTGCACTTTTGTTTAAGTTCCTTTATTTTTATTTACAATGTCCGTTGTGCAATTTTTGTAACAGCACATTCGTAACTCTTTACCAAGGTGTGTGATATTTGCGTACATGGTAACAAATATTGAAATTTCGTATTAGTTTGCCCAAAAATCATCTATATTCGTGTTCGCGTAGATTTTATTTGTGCATTCCAGCCGGATTCAGGCATATTGTTCAATAACTCCTTTGAAATTATGTCTTACTTCACTTGCAAGGTCCTACGTAACTACAGTGTAGTCTCTGTAGGTTAAAATTGACTTGGACCGTATCTGGCTAGCTCTTTTTTTTTACTGATTGAATCTGCACATGCTTCAATTGAAGCTTCACTGTGCGTAACTTTGCGTTGCATATATTTGCAATAAGTCTCGGGTCACTACTGGGTGCATTATTCTCTCTGATAACATTGGTTAGATAATAAAGTTCTCAGGGTCTCATATTATTGACGTTATTCTGGGTTCGAATCTGTCAAACTGACAGCTACACATATATACACATATAATAGAAAAGATTGTGCCAAGAAATATTTCAATTTTGACACACATATAGAAAACTATGCAGTACACTAACTAATCATTACTAAAATGTTTCTCTTGACTGAACTCTGTTACAGCTTAACACTACAAATAATTGCACTAATCAGATTATCTGTGCAGACGTTTAGAGCATGTTTTAGATAACACAAATTAAAAAAGGACATGACACAAATATTCATAAACACATGAGAAAGTCAATCACATTCTTATAACTAAATACTTCTACACTAGTACATTATCTCTACAGATCACACATCATTAATGTTCATTATTCACAATAGAATGGTGTCCACATAGGACTATTAGTCTTTTACTGTATGAATATTTTTACATCCTTACGCGGATACAGTCCCCGTACTCTCGGTGATTGGGGATCTGCTAAGAGATAGCTACTATTTCCTTCTTGGACTAAGGAATGGAGTATGAGGCTCGACAGTAGGTTTTGTGAGGCTACACCTCGATATTGTACTGATATCCCTTAACAATTCCTGTTCGTTCTGAAAATACATCTGCATAGTTAGATAATAACTGTACCAAATCCTGCTGTTGCATTTAGTTCAGATTTTCGGACTGTGATACTTTGTTCACTAGTGCGTCCACATTTGCTTTTAATTGATCACTTTGTACATCTGGATAATAGAGATTTTGTCCTAGACAATGATTGTCTAAATGTAGTATCCACTGATTCCTACACTTTATGTTAATAGTATTACAATTAGGCACAGGTACCTCTTCAGATCTGAGCATGGACAATTCTATCCTCCTACCAGCGTTCATCAAACTTAATTTTCCCCGAGAAAGGTCGATTATTGCGTCCCTTTCTCTCAAAAAATCTACCCCCAAAATGCAGGCTACCTTTAAACCCTTTACTACCAGGAATGAGCACGCTATGGCTTCTTCCCCTATATATCTCTACCCGCACTTGGAGTTTAATTATTTGTCGCTGTGCACTTATGGCTCCAGTGACTTTACAATTGTTCACAGGAAAAGTCAACATACGCCTTTCTTTTCCCAGTGCTTTGAATAAGTCCATACTCATGACACTGACAGTAGCACCTGTATCTACTATTGCTTGTACATCAATATTGTTAATTTTGATCTCTATTATCGCTTGTACTTTGTCTTTGTGCTCCTTTATGCACGTGGATGGTTCAGTTATTAATTCATGTCCCATCTGTACCCCATCATTATACCTAAGGATACAGATTCCCGATGTTTTGTTCTGTGTCGGGCTGCTCTCACTCCAAACCTCAGCCGACGATGGAGAGCGTATCTCGGCTGAATCTAGTTTGTTGGATTATTGCTGGTGGATGGGTGTGGCTGCTCTGTGTCACTGACCTCCACTATGTGTAAGTTGTGTTGCGTCGGCCGCCACGGTTGCGCAATTGGCGCATTTTGTGGTGGCGGTCGGTTATTGTCATATCCTTCACTGTTTGGCCGGTCCGTACTGGGCCTCTGGTTCTGTGGCCAAGTTCGGTTTGCATCATTATAAGTATTAGTGTTCCACGGCTCCCTGGCATTTTTCCATCTACTATTGCTTGGTGGGCCTGTTTCATATCGGTCATCATACCTCCTTTTCCGGTCATTATTCACCGGCGGACTATTGCCGTTCCGGTCTCTACCTCTATTCCCGTTTTGTACATAATCTTGTCTCCTATTGTTGCCTCCGCCGTTTCCATTACTTGGTGGAGGCGTGTTATTTCGACCATTTCTGTAACCGTTTCCGTTACTTCTAGCCTGTTCAGAGGCTGCCTTAACATCCTCCTGAATCAGGTCAATTGAGTCCAGAACAGACAAGAAATGTTCCATATCGTTTTCGGGCACGTGTATAAGTTTTTCCTTTACGTGTATCGGCAAGTGTGATTTCAAAAGTCTGATCAAATCCCGAGATGAAATCTGCTCGTCCCAATAACAGGTCTTATTAATGTACTTCTCAAAATATTTTCGCAAATTGCCTAATCGTGGAGAATACGGCTCTGGATTATATACCTTCTTCCGTAATATCTCCTGAATGCATGTTGACCAATATTTGGCCAAGAATGCCTTTTCAAATTGCTCATATGTATCGCAACTGTCAGCTGCTTCGGTTGCCCATAATGCAGCATCTCCTTGTATGTAAGATATAACGAACTGTATTTTCTGTGTATGACTCCAAACGCTAGGCAAAATGTTTCTAAATCCCTTGATAAACACTACAGGGTGAACAGATTTCTTCTCCATTGTAAAGATCTGAAACTGTCGGTTTCTAATCAGACTTTCTTCAATCACTACTTTGGAATGACATTTATTTGTTTCGCTTACATTGGTTGCCTGTTCTGTCTCGCAGTCGCAATTTTTTACTGCTGTATTTATACGCCTATCATTGTTGGACCTGGCTGGCGTGACACACGCCTGCGCGTCGCCGTGCAGCAAGCTGCTTGCTAGCTCGGCAAGACGACGGTTGACATTCCGCTGCCATAGCGGAATGTCAGTATGCACCGCCTTTTTAAGGTCCTTTATTTCCGCGTTGGAGCCCGCGTCTTTGGCTTCAATCGCGGCGTGCACTTGTTCGGACACTTTGTGCTCAATTACTTGCTTTGTGTCAATCTCTAGTTGTTCCACCCTGTTGGTCAGTACACTGATTTCCTCTACGATACTGGCGTTAGCCACTTGGATACTATCTACTCTTTCGCTTAGTTCTTTCACCGTTTTGAGCGCACCTGGTAAGGTTGCACCCTGCTTTTCTTATCTTCTCTTCCTTAGGCTCAGGAATGAGTGGGACCTTTGGCAAAGGTGCCAGCCACTCATTCAGAACTCTATTATTATTCATTATAATCTCGTTTGGTGGATACCCCGTAGAAGCATGCGGGGTTGCGTTGTGAACTTCCAAAAACTTAGGTATCAGATCTGGCCATCTTGTGTGCTTATATGCAATGTATAACCTGAAAAATTTATTTAACTCTCCAAATGTTCTCTCTACTAAACTCGCTTGTGGGTGAAAACGGGAAATTAGTATGTGCTTTATATCTTGTTCATGTAAATAGTTTTTCCAGGTATGGCCTGTAAAATATGAAGCATTATCCGATATTATCGCTTCAGGCTTACCCACTTGTGTAAAATATTCTTTCCCTAACCATTTAATTATTCCACGAGCAGTGGCTGATTTAAGGCAGTATATTTTTAAGTATTTAGAGAAAAGGTCATACACCGCTAAAATGTACTTTAATCCACCCCTGGCTCGTGGGTAGGGTCCTGCTATGTCTATAGATACTAACTGAAGTGGCCGATGAGGCACTATAGGATGCAGTTCAAACCTTGTGGACTTATTTTGAAACTTAGCTTTTTGGCACAGAGGACAAGTCCTGATAATGGTGCGAGTCTGCTGGCTTATTCCCTTAAAGTAACAGAATCTGGATAAAATCCTTATTGTTTTGCCTATCCCAGCGTGACCCCATGCTAAATGCGTGTGCCACACTACAGCTGGGATAGCCTGTTGCGGTATACACACGACTCCATGGTCATTTGACACACCCGTTTTATAATACAGAATATTATCTACTATTTTGAAATTCTGAACACTTTTAAGATTGGTTCCTTCTTTAATTTTGCTAATGATATCTCGCCAAATCGGATCAGTTTCCTGCAATATAGACACATTCTTACACATATGTAAAAAGTCCCTCCTATGTACCTTATCTTGTACTAAGAGTATTCGATATTCCTCCGATTGCTCCAAAATCTCTGACATTGAGGATTGCCCTAGTGGAAGCCTCGACAAGGCGTCAGCTACAACATTATCTTGTCCTTTTAGGTACATAATCTTAATTTTATATTCCTGCAATGCTAACCTCCATCTTAGCAAGCGGGTATGGTATAATTTGCAAGACATTAAATAGCTCAGAGCCTGGTGGTCACTGAATACTTTGACTTCTTTACCATAGATGTAATAATTGAATTTCTTTACCGCCCAAACCACTGCAAGAGCCTCTAATTCGGTAGCGGAATATGCTCTCTCACAGCTGTTTAGTGTGCGGCTGGCAAATCCGATTACATTGATTGTTGTGGGGTCGTTGCTCCTGTCCCACTGAAATAAACAAGCGCCCAGACCGTATGAACACGAATCTGTCGCTATGCAAAAATCTTTTGTCATGTCTGGGTGTCGCAATATGTTTGCATTCACCAAGGCGTTTTTGATAGCGTCAAATGCGCGTTGACATACTTCTGTCCACACCCAGTGCGCATTTTTACGCAACGGGCTCAATAAATATTCGTTATTCATTAATTGGTTTGGAACAAACCATCTAAAAAAGGATGCAAGACCTATAAACGCTTTGAGTTGTCTCTTAGTTCTCGGACTAGGAAACCCTCGAATTGCGTCAAGTTTTTTGCTGTCAGGTTTGATGCCTTGTGGTGTTATTATGTGACCTAGAAATTTAATCTGATTACGTCCAAATTTGGATTTCTCAAGATTCGCTGTTACCCCCGCTTGCTTAAACCTTTCTAAGACTCTACCCAGTAGTTCTACGTGCTCCTCCCAGGTGGCAGTGGCAATCACCAGATCGTCTACATACACTGTTACCCTTTGCAGCAAATCCGGACCTAAAACCGCGTCGAGGGCTGTTATGAAAACTCCCGCACTTACATTTAAGCCGAAAGGTAGTACCCTAAATTGGTAACTCCTTCCCCCAAATATAAATGCAGTATATTTCCTCGACTCGGGTGTGAGCAGGATTTGCCAGAATGAACTTTTCATATCAATAGATGTCAAATATTGCACTCCATGGAATATTTGAATTTGCTCATCTAAGTTTTCCGGATGAGTCCTGACAGGTACAATAATTTCGTTTATGTCTCTCGCATCTAATACTAACCGTACCTGTCCGTCTGCTTTTGCTACCGCTACCAAAGGACTACTATAAGGGGACAAAGACGGTTCTATTATTCCCCACTCGATCAGTTTTCTTATTTCTTTAGCTTTTCTAACTCGGTATCACTACTTACTGACTGTTGTTCATTATCCATGTTGATACACTTCTGACTACGCAATCTGACCATAGTAAACAAAAGAAATAAAATCTGAACTAAATATCCTAACACTCAGGTTTCACTGACATAATCACACAAAAAATGGTCATTTGTTAATACACACTTACTATATACTACAATGACTAACTACTTAAATGTCCTGTTATTTTAAAACAAAGCACTAACAACAAGCACACCACTAATGATCCGAGAACACTGCACTGAGGCTACTTTACTACCCACAGGACAACTACACTGTAGCTTTACCTTTTGGTGATCTATCTTGGGTGCAGCTGCCCCCTGATATTGTGGTAGGTAATTAATTTTTCGAAATAATGAGCTCTCTTCTTCAGCTTGCCTCTGGGTATATAGTGTTCTCATGCAAAAAATCATATACAGGTATTACCACACAATATTGGTTATGCAATACATACAATACATGGAAAAATTATTAAATGTTCTCCAACAAAGTTCGACTATAATAATTCCCTAGTTATCTCATGGGTATTTAGTGGCCACTGCATATTCGGGCCCCACGTTGGGCGCCAATTTAACGAAATCGATGCTGAATGAAATTTCGTTAAAGAATAATAAATTTGCTTTTAAGTTAATTAATTTGCCTTTCTTTAATTGTCTTATGTGTGTAGATGCGAATGCGAGAAGAAGCTGTGTTGAAGCGATTCATGAAAGGGTAGATGTCTTTTGTCTCTGTCTAGACTTAGCCGCCATTAGAGGAGGCGTTACGAATTAATGTGAGTTCAATTATTGTTTGATCTAAATATATCAGAATTTATCAAAAGTGTGTATTATTAATGTAAATTAGCTTGCCCATGTCATCTATATTATTTCTTTAAAGAATTTTCAGCATTTTTAGCGGTGTTGCTGGGCTGTGCCGCGGCCGATCGATTTGCAGCGGCGGCACATTTAAAAAATTGTTCCGCTAAAGAAAAAATCAACCAAACCCGTAAACCGGGAACAGATAGATAAAAATTAACAGTGAATTAAGAAATTGTTCTTCCTTTACAGTGATCCTGAGACCGAAGAATTTTTAACCTAATAATACATTTGTGCATTCGTAGGCGGATAGTTAATGTTAGTTAACATTGAAATTTAACAATTTTGGTTCTTTCAAATAGCTTAAATGTATAGCGAAGTAGGTTTGATCAGTGATAATTAAATGTCGGCTTGGCAATAATTAACCATTTTCTGCTAATAGAGATAATCTTGTGTTCTATAGTTAATGCCGGGATAGAATTCAGTAATTATTTAACAAAAAAATCCACTGCATTTAGAAAATGTGTGTCAAGGTCGAATGATGTAAAGGATTTAATTCTCAACTAAATATTCTTAATCAGTTAACATGAGTTCACGTAATCTTTAAATGTACGTAATTCTTTTGAAAGTGAATTTTTTTATTACCACACGTAAATAAGAGTGAGGTTCTACAACAAAGTTCGTACTTACAGAAGACAATTAAAGAAAGGCAAATTAATTAACTTAAAAGCAAATTTACTACTCTTTAACGAAATTTCATTCAGCATCGATTTCGTTAAAGTCCCAAGGTTCAACGTTTGTTTCCTAATGATGATGCTGTACTCTAAGACGACAAGACCCCCGCACATACAACTCGTAACGCCAAGGACTGGTCTTGTGAGCACGAGGATGAATTGACGCGTCTCTCCCGGCCGCCGCAGCGCTCAGATCTCAATATTATTGAGCCTTTGTAGTCTGCTTTGGAGAGAAGGATGCGTGATTGCTATCTACCTGCATCTTCGTCACCTGCACTTGCCGCTATTTTGCAGGAAGATTTGTATAGAATTCCCTTGAAAGCTATACAGGATCTGTATTTATCCATTCCGAGGCGGTTGGGACATGTTTTGAATGCCGTCGTTTTTCCTACGCCATACAGAAGTAGTGATGTGTTATGTCTTTTTGTTTTTCCGTATTTATGTTCGCCCCCTGTAGATTATTAATTGCAGTAGTGACAAGATTTTTATCAATTACAATACTTTCAGACTTGAATTGAGTACTTGTTCTTGGATGCAAGACCACGTTGTATTTTGGAACAGGATTTCACATTTGAAAAGAACCTACCATTCCAGAGTAACTTTTGTAATTTCAGAAAAAGACTGCAGCACACATAAAGTTAAATCTGTACAATTTACGCAAATTATTGAGGCGCTCTAATGTTGTAATTTGTAATATTAGAAGCCAAGATCGCTTGATGTGAAATAATTTGTCATTTTAAGATTCTCAGATTTCCCAGAAATATAACTACACAGTAGTTTCGTCGACGTACTGGGAACATGCCCCAGTCACAATAATACAGTTCGACAGTGATTTGTCAAATACAGGGTGTTTCAAAAAGAATATACGTATTTCTAATGCATATATTTATTAAACTTACGACATACGAATATGGAACTTTACACACATATTAACGAACCTCTGATGTTCAGATTACAGAAGTTCAATACGTCCTCCATCAGCGACACGAACAACATCACGTCGACACTCAGATTCCTCCCATGCTCGGGCAAGCATGTCCTTCGTCTCTGATGTTATGGCAGTACGGATCCGGTTCTTCAACTCTTCCAGTTTATGTGAGAGTGGTGGTACATAAACGTTGTCTTTAACGAAACCCCACAGAAAGAAGTCAGAGGGTGTCAAACCCTGTGACCGTGGAGCCCAGCTGAGACATGCTAAGTCGCCAGCTCCTTGACGACCAATCCAACGGTTTGGTAGAGTTTCATTCAGATATTCACGCACTTGGCGATTCAAGTGAGGGGGGGGGGGGGGTGCCCCGTCTTGTTGAAAAATGAATCGGAGTATCAATTTCGTTCCTCAACCTGAAACGTCTTTGCACTGTAATGGCGGAATTAAACTTCACAAACTCGAGAACACAAAATGCTTTCTGCTGCGGGCTAGCCATTTTAAACATATGACGGTTACCAAGTAAAACAGAAGACATCTGACATCTAGCGGATATTAATATAAACTAGACTATGTATTCGTTTCTCCAATAGCCGAGCCGAGGTGCAGCGATCGATAATTTGGACAAAATAATACTTTGTAACAAGTGTATTCTTTTTGAAACACCCTGTATATAAAACTTACTAAATAAACTATTTCTGGAAGATCTAAGAATCTGAAGGTGACAGATAGCTACTGTCGAAACTGGTCTTGAAATAAACTGTTTGAAATCAAGTGATCTTGACTTCCAGTAAAGTGAACGTTACACTTTAAAATAAGGAAACATATTAAACTTGTATTACAGGACTGGCTAGAGACGAAAGTCTGAAAAGTGTTCCATGGTTCAACGTTCTCCTCTATTTCAAATCCTTATTTACAATAACTGGAAAAAGCAAAGAAGGATTTGAAATAAAATTAGAAATTGTAAAGCAAATACGGACACCATTGCCACACCAATGACGAATATAAGACGTCCTCTGTATCATTAGATATTGTAGGTAATTTCTGTCGTATTATTCATCGAACAACTTAGTTATTTTAGGTACTGATGGAATTGTGGACTTAAAGCTTTCGTCATGATATGAAAACTGTAACAAGAAAAGAAAAACAAAAGTAAATAAGGGAGAGTACAGTCTGAATGTGCCGGCGAAACGATGAGAATATAATTTCCTCGGTGGGTGTGAGATACGTATGTTCCCAACATAGTTGAAGGTACATTTTCCCGACTGACTAGGAGCTATTTTAGGCGAATATGAGAACATGTCAGGTTAGTCCGCGTGGCACCAATCTTCTGATACATCTGACCGTTGCTGCTCATCCCGTGTGCGGCGCGTCGGTCCGTCCGTCCGTCCATTTGTGTGCGTGTGCGTGTGTGTGTGTGTGTGTGTGTGTGTGTGTGTGTGTGTGTGTGTGTGTGTCGGTGGTCCACCCGCAAAAGCCTGCGAGGGGAGCAGAGATGACACCCGCCAAATGAGTGCGGCTGGCAGCGCCAGGCCGCGAGATAATTAGAGCCCACACGTCGGACGCCGTCTCTGGTGCCGGCAGAGCGATCGACCAGTGGGCGAGGCGCGACAGCCGGCCTGAGGACCGAAAGCACGCGCCACATCGCCTACCTACGCACAGTGCGGTACACGGTGTTTAAAGTTATTCAAAACTATTTTTAGTTGTGAAAAAGATAAAAAAACCTCACAGAAATGTTTGATACTGCGCTGAATGCAATGCATCTTCAACTTTCAATTATAAACGTTCAGCGTGGCCACCTTTTGTAACACCACAAATGCCCCATCTGTAATCAGTTTCGTGCCAAATCCTATGAAGCAAGTCTTGATGTATGTTGGAAATTGCTTGTGTTATCCGTTCTCGCAGCTCGCCGGCGTTTCCTGGAAGGAAATAAGGGAGACTTAACATCCGAATGTTCCAGCGAAACGATGAGAACATAATTTCCTGTTTGGGTGTGGGGTTTGTCTCCTGAATTGTCTCTGAACTGTAGAAGTGGATTTGCATTCATGAAACTGTAAACAACTCTGTGCACGCTCCGCACCGTTATACGATTGCAATATGATTGTCGAAATAACTCATTCGCGTATGCCACTCAGCGGGAACGCTGGGAACTAACAATGTGAGGCGGAAATAAAACTTGAAGGTATGTTGCATTCAGTCCTGTATAAAACATTTCTGTAAGTTAGTTACTCCTTTTCACAATTAAAAGTTACTTATATGTATGTGAGTTTGATGATTTTTTACAAGAAATGGGAAGAGATTACTCCCCGAAGTATGTAAGCAGTCAATGAACCGATGCGTGGATGATACATATTTTGGTTTACTCGGAAGTCTTCTCAGGCATGTATATGATGAGTAAAAGTAAAAGAATTGTCACTTTCCTTCATAATTTTTCCTCCTTATAAGTTGTAGAAAATCATCATAGAATATACTTTCTACATCACTGTTTGTTAAAATTACTGCAATCTGTACAATGAGAAAGTAGTAAAGGAAACTAAGGGGAAATTTGGAAATGGAATTAAAGTACAAGGAGCAGAAATAAAAACTATGAGTTTTGCTGATGACACTGTCACTCTGCCAGACACGACAAAGGACTTGGAAGAGCGATTGAAGGAGTGGATAGTGCCTTGAAAAGTGACTACGCGATGAACATTAATAAAAATAAAAACAAAGACAACAGAATGTAGTCCAATTAAACCATAAATTAATATATTATACTACCTGTGTTGTTAAAAATAATGCTGTACTGCTATTTTGGACGTACGAAAGAAAATTACAGTGTTCTTCCTAACAACACAGCACAGTAAGACCGTATTTATCCACTGATACCAGGCAGCGACTTTCAGTTACAATTTCCTACCCTGTACGGGAATTACGTATTGAGAATACGAGTACAGGCTGCGACGCAGGGACGACGACATATGGAAGTCTGGGTCTGGTTCTGAGACGTGCACGGATAGCCAAACCCATTAAGGTGACCGATCGCGAAAAGCGGGAAAACCGTCTTCAAGCCCCGGTCAAGCACAAATTTTCATCGTCGTCATCCCTCTACACAGGTGGTGATTGCTCGTATTCACAACTGCGAATACATTTCAAGCAAACTAGGAATTGCTGAGGAAATTGGATTGGGAAATGAGACACTAAAGGTATAATAACTGATGATGGCTAAAATATAGAGAATATAAAATGCAGAGTGGCAAGAAAAACATTTCCGAAATAGAGAAATTTGTTAACATCTAATGCACTTTTTAGTGTTTGTTTTCTGGTGGTATTTAACTGGCTTCTATCCCTGCACGCATGTGAAACACACACGATAAACAGTTCAGGCAAGAAGAGAATAGAATCATTTGAAATGTGGTGCTCCAGAAGAATGCAGAAAATTAGGTGGTTAGAATGAATAACTATTGCAGAAGTATGGAAGGAATGGATTTGGGGCAGAAGGTATTAATGGAACAACTTGATTAAAAGAAGGAATCCGTTGACAGGACACATCCTGAAGCATCACGGTACGTACAATGTTGTAATAGATGGGAGTGTGGGGAGTAAAAATTGTACTGGAAGACCAAGGCAGAAACACAGTAAGTAGATTTAAATTGATGTAAATTGCAGAAGTTATTCAGGGACGTAGAGCCTAGAACAGGATAGTGTTTCCATATATTGTCATAATACGCAATTCGACGAAACGTATATGAAACTGTATGAAATGAGCAGAACACACCATGTGGTCACACGGACAAAATTATTGTCAAAAATAACTTATTTCGTAAAACTTATTAATATACTGAATCACAGACGATACGCGTCATATAGACACATTATGGTGATTGTTTAAAGAGATTTATTATCTACGATTTTTATGTATATAGAGAAGACGATGATGTACGCTCTTCATCTCTTGTTCGTCATCTCTCTTGTTCTCGTAGATGTGATAACAGGTTACGTAGCCATGTCAGGTCTGTAACCGTATATGTAATGAATTAGCTGTTAAAATACATAATTGTTTAAAACTGGTTATTCATGCCTTCATTCCGCAGTTTTGTGTGCCCTGTGTCAAATATCAGTACTCATAGCAGGCCGACAGAAAATTAATCTAGCAGCGCCTGATCGACCATATGCCGCCATTAAGCGGAAAAATTGAATTTCAACCTTTTTTTCTTTCCAACAGCGCTGATATCAGCTCAACAAACACTAATACTTCCTTTCACAGGGTTAGGAGGACCTGGCGCAGCCAATATTTTATGTTTTTTTTTCCAAGTAGATGGGCGTTAAATAAATTTTTGTGTTGCTGGCCTGGCTACGTGTAACGAAGAGCCATTGCAATTATTTTCTCAGTTAAAAGTATGAAAACAACAAAATGAGAACTGAAGTTGATCTAAACTGTATGCTACGTAATTTCGGTGAGAGATTTCACGTGGAACTTTGTGCTGTAATATCTGTCAACGACGTATTGTGTTAGGACTAGGCCACGTATGTGTTTTATCCCCAGATTTTAAAATCATGCTCTTATGCTAGCTAAGGCAGAAAGTATTATTAATTGAAATAATTCGTTACAAAACTCAGTGAAATAATCTTTGGGCAAGTTAGTAAACGGCACGTTAAGTATACAGGGTGAGTCACCTAACATTACCGCTGGATATATTTCGTAAACCACATCAAATACTGACGAATCGATTCCACAGACCGAACGTGAGGAGAGGGGCTAGTGTAATTGGTTAATACAAACCATACAAAAATGCACGGAAGAATGTTTTTTTAACACAAACCTACGTTTTTTTTAATGGAACCCCGTTAGTTTTGTTAGCACATCTGAACATATAAACAAATACGTAATCAGTGCCGTTTGTTGCATTGTAAAATGTTAATTACATCCGGAGATATTGTAACCTAAAGTTGACGCTTGAGTACCACTCCTCCGCTGTTCGATCGTGTGTATCGGAGAGCACCGAATAACATAGGGATCCAAATGGAACGGTGATGGACCTTAGGTACAGAAGAGACTGGAACAGCACATTACGTCCACATGCTAACACCTTTTTATTGGTCTTTTTCACTGACGCACATGTACATTACCATGAGGGGTGAGGTACACGTACACACGTGGTTTCCGTTTTCAATTACGGAGTGGAATAGTGTGTCCCGACATGTCAGGCCAGTAGATGTTCAATGTGGTGGCCATCATTTGCTGCACACAATTGCAATCTCTGGCGTAATGAATGTCGTACACGCCGCAGTACATCTGGTGTAATGTCGCCGCAGGCTGCCACAATACTTTTTTTCATATCCTCTGGGGTTGTAGGCACATCACGGTACACACGGTACATGATAGCCACCACATTGAACATCTATTGGACTGACATGTCGGGACACACTCTATTCCACTCCGTAATTGAAAACGGAAACCACGTGTGTACGTGTACCTCACCCCTCATGGTAATGTACATGTGCGTCAGTGAAAAAGACCAATAAAAAGGTGTTAGCATGTGGACGTAATGTGCTGTTCCAGTCTCTTCTGTACCTAAGGTCCATCACCGTTCCCTTTGGATCCCTAGGTAATTCGGTGCTCTCCGATACACACGATCGAACAGCGGAGGAGTGGTACTCAAGCGTCAACTTTAGGTTACAATATCTCCGGATGTAATTAACATTTTACAATGCAACAAACGGCACTGATTACGTATTTGTTTATATGTTCAGATGTGCTAACAAAACTAACGGGGTTCCATTAAAAAAACGTAGGTTTGTGTTAAAAAACATACTTCCGTGCATTTTTGTATGGTTTGTATTAACCAATTACACTAGCCCCTCTCCTCACGTTCGGTCTGTGGAATCGATTCGTCAGTATTTGATGTGGTTTACGAAATATATCCTGCGGTAACGTTAGGTGACTCACCCTGTATAGGCTCGAACCCAATGAAAATCCATCAGCCACAATTTCTATTAATGAACTTTAATTGCAGCCAACCTAGAAAGCTAAATAATAGCCAAAAGTAATAATAAAAAACATTAAAACATTTTCTCATTAACATTAACTCTGTTATCAGCACTCCAATCATCAAGCTGGTTGGAGTGCTGAATCACAGTTACCGATAGACAGTGTAAACCAGTAATGTTGGCCACTGATGCAGCGTATATATGGACTGTGATAACCCATACCGCATCAATTGAGGCCTGACGATGGTGCATTGAAGCACCGAAACCGGTAGCTACAACATAAATAAGATCATAAAGACGGCTGTAGGCGTTTCATTTTATTACAGTAGTGTACGCCTGCGGTCCCCAGAACGTCCAGTCAAAAGAAAGGACATCCAAAAAAATTTATATTCTTTGGTGGACGGTCTGTGTGGCAGAGGTGGCAGAGAGAACTGGCGTTTGGTCTGCGGCTGGAGCTGGATGTCCGGCATTAGTGACCGTGACGCTCAGAAGCAAAATCTAATCAAGGTCGTCATCAAAGTCTCTCTGGTGTCTCCAAATGACCTACTCGCGTCTCGGGTCTAGCAGTGAAGTGTATACCTCGCTGTCTCTAAGTGAAGTTCTCATATCAGGACGATTGCTCTCCTAGCACTCTACAGAGGTCTTTATGATCATGTTCATGCATCCAGTCCGATAGCTCATGTTTTTTTTTTCTCGACAATAAAATAATTTTTGCACGAAATTTCGTAATTACTGTAGTCCGCCCACAAATGCCACTTCAGACAGTTATTCCTAGAAGTTGTTATTTCTGGTGTTTCTGGTTGGTATATAGAGTGTGCACAGAAATGTGAAGTAACCCACAAGACATGGTTGGATGTCACTGCAACTTAGTACACGTACGCACCATTGCCGTATATGTAAATTACTGGTGTTGCAAGTCTCTGTGACAGGTAAACGGCAACCAGGGTGCCTTAGTACTGTTCGTATTTAGTGCTGCTGACAGGCCTCGTAGGGTATATAAAGGGCGTTAACAGCGTCAGATCTTGAGTGATCACTGCGTGAGGCTTGGAAATATCTGACAGTTCGATAAGGGCCTCATTGCGGTTCTCCGTTTCGCCATCTGGTCGAATCGTGCAATATATTCTATGGGGCTTTTTATATGATAATGGCTCGATGTTGGACTGCATAGGATCGTGAGGGTAGGCGTACCAATTATCAAGCTTTCGCTCTTACTACATTATGAATCATCCTGCAGCATCAGTCGGAGGCTAGCAGCAGCTGGACAAGAGAATTATCTTCCTATTGATAGGAAACGTCTATATTTGGACTGGTGCCATGATCGGGAAGCAGTGACTCCTGATGAAAGGCATCGTATGGTGTTGAGTGATGAATTGCTGCCTTGCTCTACCCAGGATGACATTTGTCAGCAACTACGGTGGCGACCTGCACAGAAGTTCTATTCTTTCAATGCTTTGGAGTGGCATAACGGAGTTACTCTTGGCATCGTAGGGTACGACTTCAGGTCGTGACTGATAGTGACTGACGGATCTCTGGTGGTACAAGCATACGTCACAAACATCACGTTCCCGCATGTGCTACATCTCATGCGGCGGTATTCTGGTGTCATCTTTCAATAGGACAATGCTCAACCACGCATGTCACATGTCTCTAAGCAATGTCTGCGTGATGTCGAGGTAATCTCATGGCGAGGAAGATCCCTCGATCTGTCCGTGATAGAACGTGTGTGGGAGCAGCTTGAACGTCAAGTCCGTCCCAGTGTCAGTACTTAGGATATTAAGCACCAGTCGCGGCAATTGTGGACCAGTTTTCGGCTTTATGACATCCTTCCTAGTTTAATAACTGTATGCATCCGCACCAGGGGTGGTTGAGATGGTAGATCCCGAAAAAGGCCTCGGAAAACCAACGACAGACGTGGTCGTTACTGTGTGCAATGTTGGAACACAAGTAGCCGTATCGGCGAGTGCTGTGAAAGCAAAGTGAGCGTGCTTTGACAGCTGTGGTGGACATGTTGGGTTGAACGAGCTTTGTGGTGGCGTCAGTAGGTGGCGGCATCTTTGAGGCGCGACGATTTGCAGACCTCGAAGTATGAGAAATCTTCACTACAGGTCAGCTAGCTGAGGCTCTAACCACATGGTGGAAAGAAACCGACGATTTCAGTGGACTTGGCAGGGTAGCCGCTGTGGCTGAATCGACTATATAAAGAAAATGTTAAATAAGGGAGATTCTAAATAAAAATAAACCAAACCCGTGATAGAGAAGTCAATCATATGATTTTAAAGACAAAAATTACGCGAGTGAGTAAAGACGCGCACTCGCGTTTTCAAGTTATCTGATTTTGAATGTTCTAGATACAAAAAAAAGTTACTAACGCCTTAAGCCATTCACACAGACATAGCGTCAATGGAAACGTCTCAGTGAGTACGTCGGAACTGTTCTGGTATATTTTTTGAAAATACTTTATGTTTTAAATTACGGGCTTGAATGTGTATTCCGCGCATAAGAAAGTGAATTTTCTCGTAAACAATACATGAAACAATGAAAGTAGCGTCAGCATAAGTAAACAGATGTAATTAGGGATTTATAACTCTACTTAGTTTAGTTGTTTGACGCAAAATAGCCTCCATATGAGCAAAAACACTAATTGTGACAAAACCATTAAAGCTACATGAAAACTACGATCAGAATTGGAAACCTGATGAAATTTGTGTCCAAGTACATAAATACTGTGTATATGTGACATTAAATTGGTATACGTTTGGTAGTTAGAAGTGAGCGAGTTTTGACTCACGTCAGTCTAAGACTATGATTACCGGTGGCCATTTTCGCGTTGGATGCTTTGCATTTGGTAGGCAGTTGGGGTGCTGTCACGAACAGACGGGACGTGTGAGTGGCAAGAGGTCACCTGGTATGCGTATTAGAAATATTTTCTAAGCATTTTATCGTGGACTTGCAAAAGTTTCGCACGTGACAATTGCGAGACTCTGAAAGATTTTTAGCTTGTGAGGGTTTAGAAAAAATCGCATCGAGTGAACTGGTTGCGTTGGGGCTTGTAATATTTTGCGCGTGTCAGTCGCAAAGATTATGAAAAATTAACAGCATGACGACTCTGAATAATTTCCGGTTAGGTGACTTAGACTAGACTTATAACAAATTGTTCTGCAGTTAACTTTGATTGTAATCTGCAATTAGAACATTATCATTTCGTGATTATGAAATTTCAACTTTAGAACTGTGCAGAAACAACTTTCACTATTTTTCGCGCATGCTGGTGAGCTTCTTAAGCCCTTGCACAGACAGATATTATTTCAATAATGAACGATTGTAAATAGTGAGAAGTGATCTTTTGTTCTTTCTGCAATAAACTCAGTTTGTGAAAAGATTAAAATTCTGTGAGAAGTAAACATTATTTCACCACACATTCCTTCTGCATTACTCAACTTGCGACAGAATTCATTTAGCGTTAAGACGATGGACGTGTTGTTTGGCTCCTGGAAGAATCCAACATTTTGAAATCCAACGACGCATTAGTAGGTCCTACGAACAGTGGTTTTCTTGCTTTTATTTAATTTCTTATGAGTCGCTATTCGATTTCAGCAACAGTATTTAGATTTAGTCAATTACTTATCCGACAGGGATCAGTAAGAAGAACATTTACTGAACATCCGTTATCATTTAAACATTTTACCACGATAAGCTTCTAGGAATGTGGCAGGATGTAACGTCATGCTGATACGTGGACTCATACCGCCAAGTTATTTGTAAATTTGACTTGATTTTATAATCAGTGACATAACGTCAAATATCCTCTCGACTTGTGAAGTTTCATTCTGTTTCCTCTTCCACTTATGGCTGCTTCACTTCCTTCGTCTTTCAGTGTATCCATACTTCGGCTGGGCCACTTAAAATTCCCAGAAGAGTTGCCTATTAGCGCTTTATACTTCTTCGTGAGTCTGATAATTTTTCGAGAAATATTCCGACTGACGCAAGAAAGGCCATAGACTTTACGTATTTCCTCGTCTTCCTCTTTTGATAAGTCTGGCGTTTTGGTTTGCAGGTGAATAATGGCTCCAAGTATAAGAGCCATCAGGCTTTCAGCGTCTCACACTACAAAGGCACTGCGAACTAAAATCTTCAGCACGCTCATAACCTGGCAGCAGCTGGACGCTTGAAAGTGTCGATTCTTGTATGTGTGCCTAAGGTGCACGCAATCCCTAAGAACCCATTCTCCTTCGGCCTAACTTGTGCATCTGAAAACGGTAGACTGTCATTCTTCTCGCTCTGCATGACTATATTGTAAGCCTAGCATCTTCGTAAATGGAAGAAAAATGCTCCAGAAGATCTACTAATTTATCTTCGTCCTCGGACGACACTACGAATGTATCGTCGACCTATATTCAGGACACTGTTGATTGTGAACTGCAGAACTGAGCGCTTTTTATTCCGAATTCTCCATAAACAAATTAACCATCAGGGAGAGAGACGGCCATCCATGGCGACACCTTCAGCCACTTCAGAATACTGATTATCAAATGAAAAGTAAGTGGAGTTTAGCGCATACTCAAATAATGATATTATGTCTTCTTCAGACTCGCAGTCAGTCAGCAATAAACAGCAATAAGTTCTCTGCTAACCAGGCAGACTACTCAAACTTAACTAATAAGCGATGACTATTAAGTTTCAGACTTTTCTTACCTACTATTAAAATCCACTGAATCAAGGATATGGTTGTTATACTGTACGTGGTGAACCATCTGAAACTTGCACCGAAAATATTGCGGAAGTGGTAAGTGTTATTGATGTGTGGTTTTCATAGAATGGAGTGGAAGTCAGTGGCTCATATTGTTAGCTAATAAACAGATTGTAATTTTTGTGTCGTTTCGGTGGCACTGTAGACTTGTTGTTTGGTGGCCGGTATCCTCTTTCTATAACACAAACTGCATGCATACATTAACTGGGTTCTTTAACCATAAGAATAAAAAATTACTTAACTCAAGATAAAGCAGGTGTTGTGGTACAGGATCTCTCCATAATAGACCGCGTTAGCCTCACTGATGGTGTAATGCAAGTCCGCTGTGTACAGTCGTGCTCAAAAGTATCTGAACGACCTGAATTGCATTTCGCCTAATTCGAATGCAACCCACATAGCGCAGCTGTCTAGCAGGTCCTCTAATCGCCCCTCAGTACAGTCGTTTGACTATTGAAAATACTGTAGTTCCAACAAGTCACCACTAGAAAACACTGCTCTGCATCGCAATAACTCAAGATGTAAAGTAATACCAAGGTACTACAAATATCAGGGAACATCTTATCACAGATAAGACGGTTCTTCAGGCTTGTAAGCTCACATTTATTACAATAAATGACATACATGAAATGTTACCACTCTCATTATTACGTCAGATAGGTAATTCACGTAGTAAGTTCGTCGTATTCATGATTTCCTATTCAAAATAACATACCGTACTTATTATTTAACACAAAATGACATTATAAATTTAAGTTATTCACGAGCATCTAGTTGAGAAATGACACGACGTACCGTCTCGTTCTGCATATGGATTCAAACCAGGACATGCAGACTAAGCAAAGACTTCGTGACTGACAGAAACTAACAGTCATTCCTGACTAGGCATACAGAGAGTGATATACCTAAATTTTAGACAGTATCAGTTAGCAAATATCAACTTTAATTACATCACAGGGGGGGAGGGGCGGAGGAGTGAGGGGGGAGGGGGGATGGGGGAGGGGGGAGGGGGGGGCGGGAGAGGGAGAGGGGGGAGAGGGGGAGGGAGATAAAAATAAAAAAGAATGAGAGAGAGAGAGTAAAAAATTGTTGCAAAGAAACTGAATCATGGTATGTAAAGAAATCTTTCATTAAAATGTCACGTTCTACATCATTACGAAATTTCGTATCATTATCTATGGAACAAGTATTAATCTAATCTAATCATATTGCACGAATTACAGAAATTTTCGCCAATATCAGTAACCAAATCTAAACTTAAAAAAAAAAAGACGACAGTTTTGTAATAAACCGGGACTCCTGTAAAGACCCTTTCGTCCCTGTTAACTAACCACGAAAGATGTGTGATATACCTCCATTCAGAAGGAACAAAGTGTTCATGCATTTAAAGATGAAGCGCATGATGTGAAGTTCTGTGACGGAGATACGAACCCAGGACTAAATCGGATTGTTAACTAAGTAAAATCAAATGTTACGTATCGGTTTTTCTTACCAACTGCTAGATGTTTGAATCAACAATAAGGATACAAATTTTTGTGCCTGAGCGACAATCGAACCGCATACCTACCGTCCTTCTCTATCATCCACGAACATAGCTTAAGTAACACTTGCTTACTCACCAACAGTAAGATGTGTGCGTGTTTGACCAGAAATAACGACACCTATTGCGATTGTTGGCAACACATGAACAGACATTAAAAATGCACGTTAATTTTCACTAGCAGACTGGTATGCACGTGACAGGGCTTGAAATGAAATTATGAATATTTTTGTACTGGATCAGGATTCGGACCCACATACTTACCTTTGGAGGAGACCTAGAGAAGATTGCAGTCTTGGGAAAAGGAACGAAATGATTGAACTATACTGTTTCGAGAGATTCAGATCCTCGAAAGATGAGATACGAATTCGAATCACAGTCCAGCACCAAATTTTTCAACGTCTCTAGTTCAATCAAATACAAGAAAAATAAGAGCCCTGTTCCTTTAAGTGGCTATCGTTTCATCAAATACAATAAAATTTTCTAATGTAAGTAAGTTTACTGGAGACAGTATTTCTGTTTACCATGACTTCCGCCTATGTCATTTCCCAACGTAAACCGGCTCTGCCCAATTGGTAATGAAGGAACGTGATGTTTAATGCGGATTCTGAATTATAACGTCTTCCTCTTGAGGTTGCCAGAGGTAAAGTAAATCTGTTTGTGCCTCTTAAAAGTAAATGCCTGAACCCACCCATTGCACCTGTGATAGTTCGTTCCACCAGACCATTGTGGTCACATTTCCCAGCCCCAGGAGTGTGCTGTAACGGATGATGTGCTTAGCTTACAAAATTAGTCACGGTGGAAAAAATGCGAGTCTATTAAATGGTTAAGTAGAAGCAATCTTCTGACGTGGAGATTATGCTATTCTCATGTCAACAGGATGTAAAGACTCTTCTAGGCATCATAGCCTCAATGTAAAGCCATTTTGAAATATTCACTAATTCAGCAAATTTCTTAGTTCGAGAAAATCCACTGTGAAGTGTGAAGTTACAGGATAATTCGATTATTGCCGTCATTGTTACTATCATTTTCTTCATACCGTTGCTGCAACACATGTGCTTGAAGATCATTTAATGCCTTTTGGTCATTATAGAAGTAGTTGCCCAAGAAGAGGTTCTTTCCCTGTCTACGGAGTCCTTTTCATGCTAATATCAAACATCAACAATTACTCGCAGATTACATTAAAACTAAAGTAATTGATGAAGACGTTACTTGATAACAAAAAACGCGCTGCCTTTCTTAATTTACTTGCGCCTAGAAATGGCTGTCGAATACTGCCAAACCAAAAGCCAAGGGATCTTACTGCCTTCCTTTATACGTCGCTGTCAGTTCTTCCACAAGATTTGGTCGACGTGACCTGTTTCGAGTTGTGTATGGCAGAGAATGTTTTAGAAAATCAATTGTTTTTCTTTGCAATAAACAGAATGATTTTCATTGTAAGCTATCCAAGTTCAAAATTTTCGCATTATTAGTTCAGATTTAATATTCACTTCTATAATGTAGGAAAGTATTTCACACTTGCAAAACCTGCATCCGACTCATTGACCTTAGTCGCTGGCCATAAACTCTAGCTCAGAGTGACACCAGTTTAAGTAACCTAATGTAGCGAAGACTGTTTGCCAGTGCTCTTTTTCACCGGAAAATATGCAATTCACTCATTGGGCTCCAATAGTACACTGTAACAGTAATTTCTGTGTGTATGCAATGCATGCGTATTGTGGAATTTAGTGGTGCTCTCTCTTCCACTTCCGTATACAATATGCCTGACCTAAACGGGCACTTTATTATTACAGGCCCTGGGCAGTGCAACATCATTCTGACAACAGTAATGTGCTTATATTGACAGCCTCACTGTTCGTTTTAGCTGATTTTCAAAAAATGGTTCAAATGGCTCTGAGCACTATGGGACTCAACATCTGAGGTCATCAGTCCCCTAGAACTTAGAACTAATTAAACCTAACTAACCTAAGGACATCACACACATCCATGCCCGAGGCAGGATTCGAACCTGCGACCGTAGCAGTCACGCGGTTCCGGACTGACGTGCCTAGAACCGCACGGCCACCGCGGCCGGCTTAGCTGATTTTGTAATTATTTAAATAGAACAACTTGACCTTCCAGTGGGAGACATTTCGTCCCCCTTATCCTTGTGTGACATTTGTCAGTAAGCTTTTTGCCTTCCAACCAGCGAAATGCGGCAGAGTACAGCCAGTAAACGATTCACAAACCACGACTTAGTGCCGTTAAGACGATTTCTTTAAACATTGTCGTAGCTGACGGAATTTAGTTTCTTCTTAAATCGTCTTATGCAGCAACGTTCACAGATATTTCAAATAGGAAAAGCTCTTTATACAGGTACGAAGGTTGTGAGACAAACTTCCCACCGTTTGTGTCAGGTTGATCTTTTCGTCTGGTAGCACTGCATACGTTTTTGGATAAGAGCTATCACAAGTAGTGTTCCTGTAGCTGTGGGAATCATTGATTGAAAACGAGTTTAACACCAATGGGTACAGTACTGCCAAATATTCAAAATGATTATCAACCTAAGTCTGAGTTCATCCACAAACTGAGGCGTATTTATAATACGGTAGCTAGACTGTGTATCCATATCTTCTTGGAGTGGGCATTGGAAGGCATTTACACACACGTATACAACACTGTGAATAGCTCGAACGCTCTAGCTATCGTTGCTCTCAAATCTAATTTTGGTAGATGGAAGGATACAAAGAAACTATCAGATACATGGGTGTGGACAGAAACTAAAGGGCAGATGCGGGCACTGTGAAAATCTGCATTTTTTATTCTTCCGACCTATACAAATAATGTATACAAATCAACGTATGCATTGCTTTCATAATGTTTCCCTCTTGTTTAGTCTTCTAATGATGAAGTGGATCCACACCCATGAGTCTGATTGTTTCTTTGTATCCTTCCATCTACTATCTTTGTGTGTTACTGCTCAGTGTTCAAAAAGCAATAAATTATGCATGCTCCCACGAGGTATTAGAACGAGGTCGCAACCTCTTTGCTGCATGGTGTGCTGGCGACAGCTTACACCACCACAGTAATAGTACTTAGACAGTGTACTTTTTGTGGAAACATACACTTTTTTTAAATGTAACAATACCTGTTGATATTATCAGACTAAAAGTAGTGTAACTTAGAATGTCAGTGGTGTTTGTTACGTCATTCTAGTTTGAGTAGTTTATGAGAGTCCAAGAAACATGTCGTGAGTGGATGATGGGATTTACCAATGAAGAAAAAGCGAACATGCTCATGGTGTCTGGAGAGTAAAGTAAGAATGCAGTTCGTTCTGGTCAGTGCATGTGGCAAGATGTCCCAACAGACATTAACCATCTCAGCAATTATTTATCAACCTCTTCAATCAGTTATGTGAATGTGGTAGTGTAACACATAGACAACGTAACAGAAGGAAAAAATTGGCGACAGAAGAGGAGGAAATTTATGCTCTTGCTGGTGTTGCAGTTGATCCACACATTAGCTGCTGTAGAATCGCACGGGGAAGTAGCACGAGTCAGGCAAGTGTCCTGCGCGTTCTTCATCGACATAGGTTCAAACCCTGTCACCTCTCTTTCCATCAAGGGGTGCATGGAAAAGGTTATGAGAATTGCGTTAACTTCTGTAAATGGGCATTAAGATAGGATACTCCAGATGTATTATGTATCTTGTTTAGCGATGAAGCCACGTTTACCAATAACGCTCATTTAACCTGCCAGAACATGCACTATTTGTCTGTTGACAATCCCTGTTGGCTTTGTCAGGTGGAACGTCAGCGTCCGTGGAGTGTGAACGTGGTGTAGAATAGTGAACCACCAGCTCATAGGCCCTTGCTTCACAGACGGACCACTGAACGCGCACGAGTATCGCAGTGTCCTAACAGACCATCTTCCTCGGATTCTAGAAGACGTTCCCCTGCTGACTAGGAGGAATCTGTCTTACCAACATAACGCGCACAGGGCATTGTTTCCCCATCGGTTGGATTGGACGCAGGGGAGCTGTACCTTGGCCGGCCCATTCCCCGGATTTGACATTTGTAGAGTTTTTTCTGTTTGGAAAGCTGAAAGACGCTGTCTACAAGGACATACCAACTACACCCGATTATATGCAACGACGTATTACTGCAGCCTGCTCGGTCATCCCATTGAAATACTAGCACGTGTGCAGCAGTCGTTCCATGCCAGACTGGAAGCGCGTGTTTCAGCTGCCGCTGGTAATTTTGAACACATCCTGTGATGGTAAGTTGTCTCGTTCCTGATCAGACTCCATATAACTAGTGTATACATGTGTGTTGTTTTTTGGTGTGTGCTACCACAGGTATTGTACGAGTGTCGGCGTGGGAACTTTTCAAAATACGTTAGCTCGTAAACGACTCGCACTAGAATCCTGCAACCAACACTGACATTCTAATTTATTCCCCTTTTAGCTTGTTAATGTTAATAGGCATTTTTCCATTTAAATAGTTACGTTTGCAACAAAAATAGACTTTCTAAGTACTATTACAATCTGTTTATTGGCTAACAATGCGATCCCCTGGCTACTAATCCATTCTATGAAAACCGCACAAAAGTAACGCTTTACATTTCCGCAGTATTTGCGGTGCAAACTTTAGGTAATTCACCCTGTATTTGTGTTCAAAAGATCTCAACAACTACGGTAAATTCAACAAGTAGATGCACTTATGACAATTCCCGAAGACATGAAAAGCCGTGTAAATATTAGCGACCACTTTCAGGTATGGACGCCGCCCTACTCTGCCTGCTATTACAAGAGAGCTTCTGTGCGGAGGGTTTCAACGAATTACAGCCGTGGAAAACTGTGCTACCTTTCAAGGTCGTGCTTTACTCAGCCAATAACAAGCGAGGACACTGTTTTCAGGTGAGTTGTGACGGCATAACTCATCATCAAAGGGCCACCCCTGTCCTCTACCCATCTCGATATTAATTTAATATAAGTGTTACAAATGTCTGTTTGGACTTAGTATTGTAAGGTGGACGCTTGTGGGAACTCATTTCTTGGTTCTCAGTCCGTGCTTTGGATTAGATTGTGTGAACTCTTCAACTGTTGCCTATCATCTGATATCTTGTTACTATTTGATCAAGTTCCACCCATGTTAAATCGCTGAAGTCTTTGAAGGCTATTTACAGTGCTATTCAATGAGCTATATAGTTCCATTATAAACGAAAGTTGATGTCATAATTTTGCATCTGCAAAAACTATATAGAAACTACGTGCTTACCTCAGAAAATTCGGCACATTGCCCACCATAACTCAGCGGAAACTCCAGCTCGATGTATTTACACGTTCTGGACGTATGTGAGGTGGCCTGCTTCTGCTGTCTCGAACTGTATATCAACATGTGGTTTAGCTGTGTGGGCGCGACTATTGTATAACTGGCGTGTTCCAGAAACAGTCATGGTGGATGTGATTTTTGGAACGAGTATCTGATTAACCAAAGGATTCAAAGTGACACAAGCGACATTAAATCACAATCACGGTCAAAAGCAAACTTGTTTCTACAATCACAGTGTCAACAACTGTGAACAATGCAGACACTATATTTCTAGTCCAATTTGTAGAACACGTGACTGGGAATTAATTACAAGGTGAATGACTGAGCCTAACCCATATTTTAAATGAACGCTACAGTTTATGTGTGAAGGACTTTCAGGTAAATAAGAGTGATAGCCTAATTCGTATTGTGAAACAGGGGGGTCCACATCTAGTGTAATAATCCGTATAAATTCGTAAATACAATTATGCGAAAACTTATGGGCAAAAGTATCTTTCGCATGATGCCAAGAAACATAGATTCATGAAACCTGCACCGTATACAGAAAGAAATACTACAGAATAGTACAGTTTATTATCACAAAACGATCGAATGCTTTACATTTCCTCAAATAAGCAGTTTAGTAGTGGAACAATTATGAATAGTGTTATCTGCTTTATTCATCCCAGTTCATGTGCGAGATTCTGTCTGTTCTTTCGAATAGATAACTGAGTAAAAGAAAGTAGCAAATAAATAAATAAACAGTAAATAAGGTACTTACACTCAAGGCTTACCCCATCAACAAATTTAGTTCTTAAAATGTGTGGGTGGAAGGTGATAATTAAAAAAAAAAAGAAAGATATCGTCACACTTTGGCGGACCCATAATAAAGTCTTCTTCCTTTTCTTATCAAAATAATTTAAAGTACTAAGCAGTTGCATCAAGAATTATTAATTGTCGTACGGCGTTGCTAGTTGACAGACAACTGTGGGTCAAGAACGTCAAATGATAAAACAAAAAAAAACTACACTTCCCAGCTGCACAAGCGGCTTATGGCCTAATGATAAATGTCTGCCATAACAAAGCCCTTTCAAGTAATTAAATCTCTGATGTAAATTTCATTAAGGAACAAGATCTCTCGCCCCTAAAGACCAGCTCGTGACAACACTGACAAATCTTAAGCAAACAAAATTTTTCTGCTCAAAACACTCTAATAACATTTAACAGAGATGCAGTATAACAGAATCAACGGGCCTGGACTACACAAACAAGTTTTAGAGTGGGCATAGGTGCTTCAGGATTTACTCGAAATTTGGTTAAGAATAAAAGACGGACATTAGTAATTATGTTAAGGGACGTTAAGCTTGCGTCCAAACACTCCACCGCAGGCAGGCAGCTTACCAGGCTTATAAACACAATAAGCCTAACGGAGCAATGGCCGATCAAAAACAACTGGTACACGGCGTGAAGTTCTTGAGAGCTTCACGCCAAATTGCCTAGAACACACAGGGTGCCGCAAAACCGCCGAACCAAAATTATACAGGGTGGGGCAAATAAAAGTGGCCCGGACATTTTGAAACCATTTGTGGTGGCATTAACGGAGGAGGAAAAGACCTACAGTTACTTTCAACAGGATAGAGCAAGTACCTATACAGCCGGCGGAAACTTGGAGCACATTTACACAGTCCTCACTCCTGACAGAGTTGTTAGCAGAGATCAGTCTGGTGGCGGCCCCAGCTGGCCACCCAGGTCACCTGACCTGTCAGTGTGCGATTACTTTGTGTGGGGAGCCCTCAAGTCTGAAGAGTATCGCAATAACCGTGATATTCTTCAAGAACTGCAGCAGATGATTTCGGATGAGATTGCGCCAATTCCAGGAGTCCAGCTTCGATTCGCCTACAGCAACTTACTCATCAGAGCCCAAAAGTGCCAAGAGATGAATGGTGATCAGTTTCAACATCTGCTATAGTAAGGTTAGTACTGTATTTCCTTCCTTCTGTTGTGTTTCTTTGAACCCTGGAACTCTGTCCCCTGGGCCACTTTTATTTGCCTCGCCCTGTACTAAAATCCATCTCCAAACGGCATTACGTGAATTTACTTAAGCAGGTTCAAAAAATGGCTCTGAGCACTATGGGACTCAACATCTCAGGTCATAAGTCCCCTAGAACTTAGAACTACTTAAACCTAACTAACCTAAGGACACCACACACACCCATGCCCGAGGCAGGATTCGAACCTGCGACCGTAGCAGTCCCGCGGTTCCGGACTGCAGCGCCAGAACCGCTAGACCACCGCGGCCGGCTTACTTAAGCAGGGTTTAGAAGGAATCAGCTGTAGTAGAACAAAACGAAAGCGAATTATAAAGGCCGCTTGGCAGGTACCATATACTATTGAAATTTAGAACGCCAAAGTAGGGCAAACAGTATCAGAGGGTTACAGGCAAGCAAACGACAGTAGTCGATCAAATATACAGAGAGAATTAGCTAACAGACGGATCACAATACATTTATTGCATACGTGGCTAGTTCGGCAAACAGCTATTGACAAATAGTGCAGATACACACTGATCAGCAATAACACTACGACCACCTACATAATAGCCGGCCTGTCCACCTTTGGCATGGATGACAGTGGCGACGCGTCGTGGCATGGAAGCAGTGAGGCCTTTGTAGGTCGCTGGAGGGAGCTGGCACCACATCTGCATACAAAATCCACCTAATTCCAGGGAGGGGGGCGATGAGCTCTGACGCTACGTTCAATCATCTCCCAGATGTGTTCGATTGGGTTCAGTTATGGCGAGTTGGGGGGGGGGGGGCACCACATCAATTAGAACTCGCTACTGCGTTCCTCTAATCACTCCATTACACTCCTGGCCTTGCGACATGGTGCATTATCTTGTTGAAAAATGCCCCGTGCCATCGGGAAACATGTTCGTCATGAAGGGGTGTATGTGGTCTACAACCAGTCTACGATACTCCTTGGCCGTCATGGTGTCTTGAACGAGCTCCACTGGACTCATGGATGTCCATGTGAATGTTCCCCAGAGCAGAGCATAACGGAGCCGCCGGCAGCTTGTCTCAGTCTCACAGTACAGGTGTCAAGCAGCTGTTCCCCTGGAAGACGATGGATTCGCGCCCTCCCATTGGCATGATGAAGAAGGTATCAGGATTCATCAGACCACGCAACGCTCTGCCACTGCACAAACGTCCAGTGCCGATGGTCACGTGCCCATTTCAGTCGTAGTTGCCGACGTCGTGGTGTTACCATTCTCACCTGGATGGATCATCGGCAGCGGAAACCCATCGTTAGGAATTCCGGTGCACTGTGTGTTCAGATACACTTTTCATCTGCCCAGCATTAAAGTCTGATGTTAGTTCCGCCACAGTTCACCGCTTGTCCTGTTTTACCAGTCTGACCAGCGTACGATACCCGATATCTGTAATGAGGGGTGGCCGCCCAACCCCACGACATTTGCACGTGGTTTCACGACATGTTGAAAACACTCACCACACCACTCTCTTAACACCCTACAAGTCGTGCAGTTTCCGAGCCTCCGAACCATTACAATCTGACCTCAGTCAAACTCAGATAGATCGCCAGCCGTCCGCATTCTCCACAACGACAGCGCGCTCACTGATATTACATGCACGTTGAGTGTGTCTGACTAGCAGCCATTCCTCACCAGGTGACGCTTTATCGCCTGGACAGTTTTATATCGATAGTAGGTCGGTGGTCATGATATTCTGGCTGACCAGTGTACTGCCGGCCGTAGTGTCCGAGCGGTTCTAGGCGCTACAGTCTGGAACCGAGCTACGACTACGGTCGCAGGTTCTAATCCTGCCTCGGGTATGGATGTGTGTGATGTCCTTAGGTTGTTAGGTTTAATTAGTTCTAAGTTCTAGGCGACTGGTGACCTCAGAAGTTAAGTCTCATAGTGCTCAGAGCCATTTGAACCAACCACCTCAGATGTTAAGTCCCATAGTGCTCAGAGCCATTTGAACCATTCTTTGACCATTGTACTAGAATCTTACAAAAATAATCGCACAAAAATAGATACCTTTTTCACAGCCGTAGAAGGAATTTAAATTATCAAAAATAATCTAATGAAAGCCACAAGATCAAGTAAACCATGCAGTGCAGCCCGTTTCCAGGTTCCCTCTTGAATGAACCGTTAATCAGTCCTGTAACACATGAGCAGAAATATGCGCTTTGTAATAAAATACAAAAATAGAACAAATAAAGCAGGCTGGGTTCTGGTACTGAATAGGTTATACAGCAGACAAGAAGGTTACGGAAAAATTTTAATAGTACTGGCGGGCTTGTGTATACAGTCAACTGAGCGACTCTATAGAATAACGTGATAAGTAGGAATGGAAATCCAAATTATGACATCAATCAGTTTCCATGCAATGAGGCAGAGACACACAGGGCTGATACTATTGATAAGCTCACACAGGCGTGGCACATAATGATAAAGTGACCAGGTAGTATAGACTCGAGACTGGACTCTTGGCTTCTGGAGATTCAGTAGCAGCTACTTAACATGATGTGTTCGTAATTGACGGATAATTACCAGTTCTGTCGTAAGATCCCTGAGCTAGGGAGAGCAGGAGTACTGAAACGAAACTAGTCATTGTGACGCGCCTGAAGTCCAAAACTTAAAAGTGGTGCCTTGTTTTTATTTAGCCTCATTGGTGTAGAAATTTCGATGGCTAGATTAATAAGGATGCTGAATGAATAGGGGATAGGTACCGACTGCATAATTACTGACAATATACATCCGGCTAAGCAAAGATTATCTCTAACACTGTTTCTGCTCCAAAGCCCTAACAGTTATTATCGCCTATTCGGAGCAAGACACTCTGCTTTCACCACATCGAGTGGATTTCGCTCGCGACTCAGAGTGAGCCATGACCTCTCCCTTGCTTTGGGAGGGGAAGAATATGACTTGCTATCGGCGGTTCCGCAATTGCAATGACCGAGCGGATATCACGGAACAAACTCAACCCCCTCTAAGAAAAGGAAGAGACCCGCACGACCTTATGGGAAACTGCCTACGTAATTCCTTTGATTGTCTACTAAATTTGCCAACAAAAACATTTTTCTGCTGGGAGGTTTTCGAGCTAATCTTATGTGGGAGGGTGGTGTGGATTTTAATGAAAGAAGGAAAGGAGATTGAAATTATCATTACGTTTTGATTAAAATTAAGAGAAAATGAGTCCTTTACAAATACAAAGAAGATACCTCACATGTTGATTCTAATAGCATCAGCAGTCTACCCTGTCCACAATGACAAAGGATAAGGGATGGTTGGAAAAGAACGTGGAAACCAATTGCAAAAGGTTACATTAATCCTTAGCAAGAGTGGTTTTAGCAACATGCAATAACTACTACTGTAAAATAGACGGAAAAGTTATGAATGCTTGAAAAGAAAAAGCCGAAGTGACCTCCCGTCCGAAAATCAAGTAACTATCATTAATTCGCGTGATCATTGTTTTCGTCGAAATCAACGGGATGGAATTATTGCAAAACCATGGCTATGAAATCATCATACTGTGAGGCCAACCGCTCGCCCCGTGGTCGCTTGGCCCAGCACAACGTATCCTAAGTCCATTCCACGAAAGTGACAAGTTCATAAATTTTAACTTCGCACACATATTACGATAAAAAAATAGCAAAGGCACCGAAAGCGAAAGTATGACTGTACGAGTGGTAGTTCTTACCCTAATATGAGCTGCAAACGACATCGCGATCCTAACGCACAAGAGGCAGACCCCAAGTCCAACAAGGCAAAGAAATCTTTACATTTACAGGTTAAAAATTTTGCACAGAAACAAAACTATTAATGCGCTCTAAATAGCGGAGTTCCTAACGTTCTTGCTGCCTTGCAGGCACCGAAAGTGGTGCTCACAGAGAACACACACGCTTACCTACAGCAGGAACTCAGCGCCGTGCTACCAGCCACGGGGAGCTGGGAACGTTAGGCAGCGAAACGGGCGTGCTCTTAAACTAGCCAATCAGAGGGCCCGACACTGCCGCGGAACTGACAGGGAGGTGACTTCGCGCAGTTAAAAAAGAGTGAAAACTGAAATTTCACACTTGGTAGTACTACTTGTGAGACCAAGAAGAATGATACCTTTGGTCTCTAGAAACTATGCAGACTGGTAGCCCACGCCCAACGAAAGTAACAATCTTGGCGGGAAAGGGAAACCAACATGGCCATGAATGGGAGACTGCTGAGCAGAGTATCAAATATACACTACTGGCCATTAAATTGGCAAACCACGAAGATGACGTGTTACAAACGCGAAATTTCACCGACAGGAAGAAGATGCTGTGATATGCAAATGATTAGCTTTTTAGAGCATTCACACAAGGTTGGCGCCGGTGGCGACACCTACAACTTGCTGACATGAGGAAAGTTTCCAACCGATTTTCATACAAAAACAGCAGCTGACCGCCGTTGCCTGGTGAAACGTTGTTGTGATGCCTCGAGAAGGAGGAAAAATACGTACCATCACGGTTTCGACTTTGATAAAGGTCGGATTGTAGCCTATCACGATTCCGGTTTATCGTATTGTGACGCTGATGCTCGCGTTGGTCGAGGTCAAATGACTGTTAGCAGAATATGGAGTCGTTGGGTTCAGGAGAGTAATACGGAACGCCGTGCAGGATCCCAAAGGCCTCGTATCACTAGCAGTCGAGATGACAGGCATCTTATCCATATGGCTGTAACGGATCGTGCAGCCACGTCTCGATCCCTGAGTCAACAGATGGGGACATTTGCAAGACAACAACCATCTGCACGAACACTTCGACGACGTTTGCAGCAGCATGGACTATCAGCTCGGAGACCATGGCTGCGGTTACCCTTGACGCTGCATCACATACAGGAGCCCCTGCGATGGTGTACTCAACGACGAACCTGGGTGCACGAAAGGCAAAACGTCATTTTTTCGGATGAATCCAGGTTCTGTTTACAGCATCATGATGGTCGCATCCGTGTTTGGCGACATAGCGGTGAACGCACATTGGAAGCGTGTATTCGTCATCGCCATACTGGCATATCACCCGGCGTGATGGTATGGGGTGCCATTGGTTACACGTCTCGGTCACCTCTTGTTCGCATTGACGGCACTTTGAACAGTGGACGTTACATTTCAGATGTGTTGTTTCTCTACCCTTAATTCGATCCCTGCGAAACCCTACATTACAGCAGGATAATGCACACCGCATGTTGCAGGTCCTGTATGGCCCTTTCTGGATACAAAAAATGTTCGACGGCTGCCCTGGCCAGCACATTCTCCAGATCTCTCACCAATTGAGAACGTCTGGTCAATGGTGGCCGAGCAACTGGCTCGTCACAATACGCCAGTCACTACCCTTGCTGAACAGTGGTATCGTGTTGAAGCTGCATGGGCAGCTGTACCTGTACACGCTATCCAAGCTCTGTTTGACTCAATGCCCAGGCGTATCAAAGCCGTTATTACGGCCGGAGGTGGTTGTTCTGGGTACTGATTTCTCAGGATCTATGCACCGAAATTGCGTGAAAATGTAATCACATGTTAGTTCTAGTATAATACATTTGTCGAATGAATACCCGTTTATCATCTGCATTTCTTCTTGGTGTAGCAATTTTAATGGCCAGTAGTGTATATAGTGAATGACAAGGAACGCACGTCTTTCAAACTGTCAACATCGTAACAGTGGTGTTAAGGACGAGCTGAGTTTGAAGAGACGTTTTTACACATTGTGTGTGTGATGAGTAGAAACTGGGGTCTGAGTCTGTAAAGAAGTCGCCGGACCCTATAACGACGAAAGCTGTTTTTCTTATCGAGTCTATGAATAAATTTAGTATAATCCTACGAAGTGAATTTTCTGTCTGACGTTAAACAATATATCGGAGTGAGGTCTATTATTTTATTATTAAATATTTATTTTGAGTTAATGAATGTGTATTATATTCTTGGCACTTCTGAATTCTGCCCATTTTTGGTCTTACGCAGCTATTGCCGGGATTTCAGTGAGCAATGATATGGAGCCACTTAGTTGGTATCTCGGAGTGCAAACTTCGCCAGCGCCAAATGCAGATGTGTGTACTCTGGTTTTTTGAGTGAGAATAGGGTGAGGAGGTTAGAACGTTAATAAACTTCAGAAATGGGTTAAATATAACGAGATAATTGAGAACTGGGTATGTAAATACAGAGAAAAAGCCGTTTCAAGATAAAACTTGGGGTGATGCAATAAACGAGTAATAATATAGTATGGGATTAGTATTAACTAACACAGAAGTAGGCACTTTTAGATATAAATACGGCTTTTATCAATAATTAACCTCAAATAAGCCTGTAGATCTTTTAGATACAGGTGGAAAGATCTTTCTCTGTTCTGAGGCCTGACGTCATAGGCAGGCGAGGAAAAACTCTGCTACAATACTGTACTATTCTGCAAGACCGAGTACCACTCTCCACCATGCCAGCTACGTACGTGTAGTAACTGCTTCCACAGTATTCGTAAACTGTTATTTCTACACGCGTTGACAATGAACAGTTTTTACCTGTGAATGTGAAGTGACTCTTTCGTGACACGTCTTACATTTTAGTAGGTATTTTAGGTACTGGAGTAACTTTATCGATTTAGGAACACTTCGTTAAAAAAATGCAAAATCGGTACAAAATGCACTGCTAATCAAGGTAATGAGGTGAATCTGTACAAGGTTAATTGCGGTGTTGGTGTAGATCTTGCTGAGCTGTGCCGACGTGATTTTCGCAGGCGTCTGTGCTTTTCGGTTCTTCCTCGCCGGCGTCGCCTTCGGGGACAGTGAGGCAATGGCGGAACTTGGGGCCAGATAATGAACCGCACCAGCGGAAACTTGCTGCAGACGGGATGTCGGCGTCTGCGGGCGACACCGCTGCAGAACAGCAGCTTTCCGGGAAGTGCACCGAGGCTGCTTCTCCGAGCCATTGCCTCGAGACCAGGCTACAAAGAGTCCTCGCTGTGTGTGATCTACCGTAGGAGCCTGTGGGCATCATCCCAATAGAGAAGTCTTTTTTATCAACCACTTCAGTAATTGCTCTATGAAATAAGACTAAATTTCAAGAAAAAACGGTTTCAATCTGCTTTTAACTTTTGTCACTATGTGTGAGTGCTTTCAGTGCACTTAGAACGTCGAAAATATCTTTATGGCTGCGTATATTTCCACTTTCCCCGACAGAGGTTAAATCGTCAAAAATATGTATTGTTGTTATTTGTAGCGTTATACTCATGATCGCTAGTCTCCTTTCCACACAGTACCTGTTTTCTAATGAAAAAGTTAATAAGAAGATAAGTGTATTAATACTCTGCTTTTAGTATCTGTGGGTGTTTGAGCAATCGTCTAGAGATCCTTTTTCATATTACACATATGTATCATTTGCACACTCTCCATCGAATTGATGCATCATTTCTAAGACGTTTGTTATCTTCGTACCTCTTTCATTGACTATACGATCGACTGAATTATCTTAATACCATACCATGTTTTTGACTGTTTTCAACTCTGTGGCGTAATAACAATGATTAGGCGAAGTGTTGCTTAACCTGAATTTTATTTTAATTTTTAAGTGCTCTTTCTGATCACCAAACCCCTTCTCTATGCCGGTTCTCTGTAGTGCATGAGAAGGGAAGTTTAGCTTAATGTTAGGACGGATTTCTGCTCTGCCATGGTGAAGCAGTACAGGGAGCTTCCGTTAGGGAGTTTCCATTAGCTTTCGTGGCACAATAACGGGATGGACACGCTAAAAAGCTGGAGGAGAGGCTATCAGCACGTTCCTGTATGACCTATACTGAAGGGCCGGAGGAAATGGTACACCTGCCTAATATCATGTAGGGCCCCCGCCAGCACTCAGAATTGTCTTAACACAATGTGGCTTGGACTTGACTAATATCTGAAGTAGTGCTGGAGGGAACTGGAACCATGAGTCCTGAAGGCCTGTCGACAAATCCGTAAGAGTACGAGGGGTGGAGATCTCTTCTGAAAAGCACATTGCAAGGCATCCAAGATATACTAAATAATGTTCGTGTCTGGCGAGTCTGGTGGGGAGCGGAAGTGTTTAAACTCAGAATAATGTTCCTCGAGCCACCCTGTAGTAGTTCTGGACGTATGAGGTGTCGCGTTGTCCTGCTGGAATTATCCAAATCCGTCGGTATGCACAATGGACCTGAATGGATACAGATGATCAGACAGGATGCTTGTGTACGTGTCACCTGTCACAGTTGTATCTACACGTATCAGGAATCCCATATCACTCCAACTGCACATACCCCACACCGTTTCAGAGCCTCCACCAGCTCGAACAGTCCCCTGCTGACATGCAAGGTCCATGGATTCAAGGGGTTGTCTCCATATCCGTACATGTCCCAACGCTCGATACAATTTGAAACGAGAGTCGTCCGACCAGGCAACATGTTTCCAGTCGTCAACAGTCCAATGTCGGTGTTGACTGGCACAGGTGAGGCGTTAAAGCTTTGTGTCGTGCAGTCATCAAGGGTACACGAGTGGGACTACGGCTCCGCAAGCCCATATCAATGATGTTTCGTTGAACGGTTCGCACGCTGACACTTGTTGATGGTCCAGCATTGAAATGTGCAACAATTTGCGTAAGGGATGCACTGCTGTCACGTTGAACGATTCTCTTCAGTCGTCGTTGGTCCCGTTCTTGCAGGATCTTTTTCCGGCTGCAGCGATGTCGGAGATTTGATGTTTTACCGGATTTTTACCGGATTTCTGATATTTACGGTACACTCGTGAAATGATTGTACGGGAAAATCCCCACTTCATCGCTACCTCGGAGATGCTGTGTCCCATCACTCGTGCGCCGACACTCGTTCAAATTCACTTAAATCTTGATAAACTAGCACCTGCGCCAGACACTTGTTGTCTTACATAGGCGTTGCCGACCGCAGCGCCGTATTCTGTCTGTGTATATATCTCTGTGTTTGAATATGCATGCGTATACCAGTTTCTTTGGCGCTTCAGTGTACATGTCCAGTACGATGTGCACCAATGGAGAAACGGGCTTTCCCGCCAAATAACTTAGTTGCTGGTCATAGTCAGATAAAAGCAGGGAGTAAAAAAAAGAAACTAAATTCCGCCCGAACAGGCCATGAAAATCCAATGGTACCGACCTGTCTCCGTGTCATACTCAGCCCACAGGCGTCATAGGATGCGGATATGGAGGGGCATGTGATCAGCCCACCGCTCTCCCGGGGCGTAGGGGGGGGGGGGGAGGGAGGGGGGAAAATTACCCTGGGTTCGGTGTGGGGCGGCGGTGAGGTGGGTGGACTGTTGTGGCCTGTAGTGGGATTGTGAATCACTGAGGGCTACGGCGGGACGAAGCCTCTCCGTCCTTTCTAGGTCCCCGGTTTAATATACAAAACACACACGTATATATGGCAAAAACAGGCGTGAACACGAAATAAAAACGCTGTGAGGTATTGGTTATTGTTTGTCCTGAGTTGGAAGATGATTTGTTTTCGTAAATAATGAACGATACCGGCTGGTATCATCTTCTGTGAGACGTTGACGGTCATAGATGTGATTAGTTCACCGTGTGATGAACACTTATCATGCGAAGCAATTCAGCCACTAGGCTTTCCGCATTAAATGACTACCTTTATTAACAGTAATAATTATCTTTTCAAAGAAGAAGTGTGATTTATACTTGTTGTTTTAAGAGTCTAGTTCCACAGATTGCCCGGAAAGAAGCTTCCGTGAGCTTGATAAAAAAGACGAAGATATACGTTTCTTTTGAGTACTATAAAACCGAATGACTTAAAAGCTGTTCTTTTATTTATTCTTAAATCCATTCATATTTCCCACATTTAAGATTAGCAGATTTATGAACAATTGCATGCGCATGTGTGTGTCTCATTTGTGTACTAATATTAATCTCCTGAAGTCTTCATGGAAATTGTTTATAGGTATTAGAAGATGCTTTGTTGTAGGTTATATTATGTCTAACGATAAAGGACATCACAGCATATGCTTTTTGAAACAATTTTCAGAATACCAACCATACTGATGATGTCTCTATAGGACCTTTCGGAATTAAGACCGGGAATAATTATCGTAATATACTTTGATATTATGAGTATGTTGTTTCTTGTAAGTCGATCTCAATTAAACCAGTACTGAAGTCACTAAGCCTGTGGTGTAATACTGGCGAAGTTACAGTAAAGATTCGATGATAGACGATGGCAAATGTGCTAACCGGAAAGACCAATAACGGGAGGCTAGTTCAGTAAGCATCCCGATTTTCTTTGTTGACAGAGCAAAAAAGCTATTCCAATTTAACTGTTCAGTCACATCTTCACTTCATATGCCAGGCAAGCTGTTATGTCGTTGCAACCTCAGTTTTTTAGATCCTATAGGGAATAATTTATGTCAGGGTATGAGAACAGTCACAAAGTCGGTCATTAGAAGGCAGTTGACGGTTTAAGATGAACGTAAAACGGAAAAGTAGAGATTTTTTTCAGGAACTCGTCTGCCCGGTGATCAGTACGGTTTGTAATCAGATTATGTACCTCACTCTAAGTATCTCCTTCGCCTGAATAAAATGTTATCATATTGTTATTGAGAATCTTCTGTGAGTCCCAGTCTGAAAATGATAATATGAAGTTATGTGGTCAGCATTCAGTTCAACTTCTGCTATTATACCACTTTCTTGTTGTGACCTCATTAATTACAGATTAAAATGAGTTGCGTGTGAGCCGCAGGAAAGAAACTGCATACACTTTCGTTGATTAATGAAGCGTCATCAGTTGTGCTACTTGGCGTGGCTCCATTATAAACTTCATTTTTATGTCACTGTTATATGTCGCCGTTATTATAAGTACATTATCACGTTTCTGCCAAACTGGAAACGGCACCTCACGTCCCCTGACATGGTTATCATATTTTACCCTTCAGTAATTATACCGTCCTAATATTTTAGCGGACGTTACTACATAAAGATCTTGAGAATACATCACTTTTATTGAAAGTTTTAAATGAGTGACCTAATTGTCTTCATCAGGTGCCATAAGCGTTGCTATTACGTTTATTCGTTGGCTGGATGTAGTCAGGATAGACACTGGAAAACGTACCGTCTCTCATTCATATCGTGGAAACCAGAGACATTACATCTGTCTTGTGATATTATAATCCAGCTGTAATATACTGAGAACTCTAATAAACGAGATGATTGCAGATCCGGAAACCATCGCAACGTCTGTTTATCAGCTAATCACTAAGCATAAGTAAAGTACAGCGAGGACTCGGTTGGTGACTTTTTATTCCTATCTTCTGAACTAAGCGCACAGGGTACTCAACTGTTTTTTAAAGGGCTCACAAGGGTACCTAACTGCTTTTTAAAGGGCTCACAATAACATGACACTCGCATTTAACTGAATTTCAGTTGACTCATAAAACTAAAGACCTGTCAACAGTCATCAGTTTGTTGTAATACATGGAACCCAACTGACGCAAAATTTGTGTGGATTCCTTCGAGCTGTTTATTTAGCTGAGCCCTAGAAGTAATTAGAAGCTTATGACTGGTCGACCACGGATAATATTTTGTCTTTTGTTAGCTAAACTGATAATTCCTTCCTTCCTAAAGGTGGTGATACAGTGTTTCTTATTCTACAGCCTTTGTTTATAGATGCTTACTCCCCGAGAATTAAGGAATTGTATAAGTGTTTGGTCAGAAAATCTGAATATCGTGCGAACATTTTGATTGTAAACATACCAATTTCAGTTGTGCATTCTAACTGGAAGAAAAAGGAAGATTGGGGTTCAACGTCCCATGGACATGGAGGTCATTAGAGACGCAGCAGAAGCTCGGATTGTGCCAAGAATCCCAAAGGAAATCGGCCGTACCCTTTCAAAGGAACCACGCCGGCATTTGCCTGAAGCGAGGAAGGAAATCACAGAAAACCGAGATCTGGATGGCCGGGCGCGGAATAGAACAGTCGTTCTCCCGAATGCGAGTCCATTGTGCTAACAACTGCGACAGTTGTAATCGTAAGGTCATTGGTTCTAGATGTATGCTGGCTGTTAGTGAGTGTGTGTTGTCTGAGCGAACTGAACTGTGCAAGAAGTTTATAAACATTAACCATTGTACATTGAATTAGCAGTTTATTGTTTGGTCTGGACTTGGCGGCACTACTTCCCATTTCTCAGTATGAAAATATAGCAGAGTTAAATTTCGCACAGTTTAACTCATTTTGCTAATGAACTTACACCAGTTTAAAGACACGTCCAGTGCATTCAGTTTTTTACAGCTGTTCGTTATTTACATTTTCCGGTGCTGTATTGTCACTTTGAAGAAGGTAGCATATTTGTGGTGCTTACTAACGTAAGTGGGCAATGGACATAAACAGCACTGTTGCACTATTATCTCTTTAACGCAGGTATTAGACAACACACCTAACGTGTACAGGTCATGTGCAGACGACCTGCCATCTCGCGGCAGAACAGTTGAAGCTACGATTTTAGCCGACGGTTTATCCTCCTAGGAGAAATAGATGGCGTTCTGCTTTGATGTGGATCCGCACGTGCACAGTAGAGGTGTATATGAGCAGGCGCAGAACGCAATGTTTCGAGCGGGCTTTTTGCTTGTTATTGTTTTCACATGTGGTTAGCAGTGAGCTGACGAGGTATGCGCGAGCTGAGGACTCTTGGCCTATTGCGCTAGATATTATACACATTTCTCAGTGAGTAATGCTTTCTTAAATACACCAATGAAACAAATGAATTTTTTCTTTTTTTGTATTGCTGTAGAGGAAATCACAAAATTTAAAGATAGGTTCTTATTGTGGAAATGGGTTGGAACAAAGAATGAGCGAGCGTGCTTATTGAGGTACACGGAAAGTATACGATCCTCTAGATACGCTCTACTCTATTGAGGTACGTCTGCAAATGTTTAATTCTGAGTATAGTGTTGAGGAATTAGCAACAAAAGTCAGAACAGTTGTGCCAGCCGCGACTAGTGAGGACTGTAGAAACTGTTTTGTGACTCTGCAGTCGTACAATTGTTCCGAGCTGAGGGAGATAAGGAAAATGAGAAACAGAGGAGTGACAGTAGCACGATAAAAGTGCATAAAAAGTGCATAAACCGAGCTTGTGGTAATTCCTTCGTTGTTTTGGGAAGCTGCTGTCGATTGTACATGACGGGGTTGCGAGAACCCGTCATGTACAATGGACAGCAGCTTCCCAAAACAAGACACGTCTATTCTGACGAAGTTCCTAAATTCTAGTGGATACTCAGGCCTTAACTCCTTCTTTACCAGGGCGTCTATGTCCCTGTCTTCATCCCTTCCTCCCAGCCAGCTGCGAACCTAATTCCTATTCCTGCCATTACGTCGTCGTTCTGCCGTTCTCCTATTACGGCGGCCACTGTCATGGCAAATGCTGCATAGATAATTGCGTCCTCCGTGTCCAAAATGCTGTGAAACGTAAACATAGATATTCATCTGCTTGTACCAGCATAACATAAAATGAACACTTTAGTCCATAATTCTGTATAATCATAAGGTAAATTCATTCTAGCTGCACAATAATTGCTTAATAAATACGAACCTAGAAGCTGCAGTTACGATTATGTGCACTTGGGGATGCTACTGCAGATTTACACCTTAGGTGTAGCGTATAGTGTGACAGGGCTAGCAAAAAAAGTTGGCAGTTCCAGACTCGTGTACTTGAGGCGCTTGTGTAGACTTGTATGCGATAGGTGTGTCGCCCAGAACCGCCTTCAGAAACAGTATACACGTGTTGTGAGAATATCTGACTAGATGTTCGATGCGACTGAGGGCATAAGAACGGAGGTTGTATTAGCGTAATTTAGCGATTCTCTTGTAAAGATGGAAGGAGTCTATCTGTCCGAAACATTTCATACATCAAGCAAAGTGGTATGCTAGGGGAAGGATGAATATGGCTAATGTTCTCTGTAACGTTGGGTGGAATGATAGCTCAAATGCCAGCGGGAATACAAAATAAAGGACTGAAATAATAGATTAATCACTAATATTTACAAGTGGTAGGGTAATGAAGTTAAATGGAGAGGAGATTGAATACATTAGAAGACTAAAGGATAAAAATCACTTTCGAAGCGCAACTTACAAGAAAACATCACCAACTTGACCTCTTATTTCAAGAGAAAAAAGCACACTTGCAAGGTTTCAGCCCTGGAAGTCGGTCCAGTCGGAAAATTTGGGCCATAATTTTAATAGTACGCAGTTTTGACCTTTTTAAGGTACAGCTCTTAAACTTTAGAACGCACCGCTTGTTTGTCACTAGCTCCGCCCACTGCAGCCGTCTAATGCCTCGGCGCGAAGTATTGTACGGCGTAGTGACTATCAGAACCTTCCTATTCGCGTGTTTAGATCTTGCTCGATAACACATGTTATTCTACGAGAAAAATAGTAAATAATGGGACAACATACTACGTCAAATTCATGCACATATACATTCAATATTATTTTAACAATATTTCCATGCCAATTTTCTGTAGATATATATACGTCTGAAAATCAAAATGAGTAACCTAAGCAAGTGAAGAGATTTTAAATGAAGTAATTGATTTTTGATTTACAATTTAATCATTCCAATCACGTTGAACAACAGCACATCTTCTGCAAATTTACTTCACTTCAGAGTGCAAGATTTTAAATCCAAAGGAAGTAACCCATAAGAACGATAACAATGGTAATTTTACTCACGATAGTGCCACTAAAACAGAGTTACTAAACACGTTTTTCCGAAATTACTTCACCAAAGAAGACGAAGTAAATATTGCAGAATTCGAATCAATAACTGACAACATGAGTAACGGAACCAGATATCCTCGGTATAGCGAAGCAGCTTAAATCAATGAAGCCAAGGCTTCCGGTCCAGATGGTATACTAGTCGGCTTCCCTTCAGAGTATGCCGACAGTAGCTCCACACTAAGCAAACATATACAACCGCTCGCTTGCCAAAAGACTTGTACCTAAAGAAGTTGCACAAGTCACATCAATATCGAAGAAAGGAAAGACGAGTAATCCGTTAATTACAAGCCCATGTCACTAACGTAGATTTGTAGTAGGATTTTGGACGTATACTGTGTTCCAACATTATGAATTATCTCGAAGAAAATGATTTATTGACAAACAGCCAGCAGGGATTCAGAAAACATCATTCTTCTGAAACACCACTCGCTATTCATTCTCATGAAGTAATGACTGCTATTGATAGGGGACATCAAATTGATTCTATATTTTTATATTTTCAAAAGGCTTTTGACACTGATCAGTACAAGTGACTTCTAATTAAACTGCGTGTCTATGGAGTATCGTCTCAGCTGTGCGACTGGAGTATCCTCTCAGAAAGGCCACGGTTCGTGGTAACTGACGGAAAATCATCGAGTAAAACAGAAACAATATCTGGCTTCCACAAGGAAGTGTTATAGGCCCTTGCTCTTCCTGAGCTACATAAACTACTTAGGAGGTAATCAGAGCAGCCATCTTAGATTATTTGCAAATGCTGCTGTCATGTACCGTCTTGTAAAGTCATCGGTTAATCAAAACCAATTGCAAAATAATTTAGACAAGATAGGGTGCGAAAAGTGGCAAGTGACCGTAAATAATGAAAACTGTGAAGTCTTCCACATGAGTGCTAAAAGAAATCTAATCAATTTCGGTTACATGATAAATAACGCAAATCTAAAGGCTGGAAACTCTATTAAATACTTAGGGATTACAATTACGAGTGAGCTTAATTGGAACGATCACATAGATAAAGTTGTGGGGAAAGCAAACCAAAGACTGCAGTTTATTAGCAAAAAAACTTAGAAGTGCAACAGATCTACTAAAGGGACTGCTTATACTACGCTGGTCCGCCTTTTTCTGGAGTACTGCATTGCTGCTTGGGATTCGCATGAAATAGAATTGACGAGGGACATCGAAAGATTTCAAAGAAGGACAGTTCGTTTCGTATTATAGCGAAATAGGGGAGGGTGTGCCACCAACATGATACGCGAATGGGGGTGATACTCGTTAAGGGGCTCCGGAACGCCCTATACTTGCAATGTTAAAATAACGCTTATAAATTACATCTTTCCTCACAAAGTATTTGAGGTAGGAAGTTGAACTTTTTACAGATTATTTATTGGAATATGGGCTACAACTTAACACAGGGATTTTACAAAATTTTAGTTCAGTTATTAAAGATGATTTTTTTTCAATTGTAATGAAAATTCACAACATTTTTTTGCAATTTTTTATTTATATATTCAAAAATATACAGTTTTTTGGAAAAGGGCTGTGTTAAATTATGCAGAAGGTACTGTGTAACATTTACTGAAAGTTTGAAACAAATACACTCCTGGAAATTGAAATAAGAACACCGTGAATTCATTGTCCCAGGAAGGGGAAACTTTATTGGCACATTCCTGGGGTCAGATACATCACATGATCACACTGACAGAACCACAGGCACATAGACACAGGCAACAGAGCATGCACAATGTCGGCACTAGTACAGTGTATATCCACCTTTCGCAGCAATGCAGGCTGTTATTCTCCCATGGAGACGATCGTAGAGATGCTGGATGTAGTCCTGTGGAACGGCTTGCCATGCCATTTCCACCTGGCGCCTCAGTTGGACCAGCGTTCGTGCTGGACGTGCAGACCGCGTGAGACGACGCTTCATCCAGTCCCAAACATGCTCAATGGGGGACAGATCGGGAGATCTTGCTGGCCAGGGTAGTTGACTTACACCTTCTAGAGCACGTTGGGTGGCACGGGATACATGCGGACGTGCATTGTCCTGTTGGAACAGCAAGTTCCCTTGCCGGTCTAGGAATGGTAGAACGATGGGTTCGATGACGGTTTGGATGTACCGTGCACTATTCAGTGTCCCCTCGACGATCACCAATGGTGTACGGCCAGTGTAGGAGATCGCTCCCCACACCATGATGCCGGGTGTTGGCCCTGTGTGCCTCGGTCGTATGCAGTCCTGATTGTGGCGCTCACCTGCACGGCGCCAAACACGCATACGACCATCATTGGCACCAAGGCAGAAGCGACTCTCATCGCTGAAGACGACACGTCTCCATTCGTCCCTCCATTCACGCCTGTCGCGACACCACTGGAGGCGGGCTGCACGATGTTGGGGCGTGAGCGGAAGACGGCCTAACGGTGTGCGGGACCGTAGCCCAGCTTCATGGAGACGGTTGCGAATGGTCCTCGCCGATACCCCAGGAGCAACAGTGTCCCTAATTTGCTGGGAAGTGGCGGTGCGGTCCCCTACGGCACTGCGTAGGATCCTACGGTCTTGGCGTGCATCCGTGCGTCGCTGCGGTCCGGTCCCAGGTCGACGGGCACGTGCACCTTCCGCCGACCACTGGCGACAACATCGATGTACTGTGGAGACCTCACGCCCCACGTGTTGAGCAATTCGGCGGTACGTCCACCCGGCCTCCCGCATGCCCACTATACGCCCTCGCTCAAAGTCCGTCAACTGCACATACGGTTCACGTCCACGCTGTCGCGGCATGCTACCAGTGTTAAAGACTGCGATGGAGCTCGGTATGCCACGGCAAACTGGCTGACACTGACGGCGGCGGTGCACAAATGCTGCGCAGCTAGCGCCATTCGACGGCCAACACCGCGGTTCCTGGTGTGTCCGCTGTGCCGTGCGTGTGATCATTGCTTGTACAGCCCTCTCGCAGTGTCCGGAGCAAGTATGGTGGGTCTGACACACCGGTGTCAATGTGTTCTTTTTTCCATTTCCAGGAGTGTATGTTTGGAAGATCCTTAGAAAACATGTAATTAGTATGAGAAAATAAAAGTTTTGGGAATCGAGCGACAAAGATTGGATTAACTTTTTAGTGCATTCCAGGTCCATAGGATGGATTATCTTCATCCTCTGCAAACTCCTCCTCCAGCTTCCTCTTGTTCCTCCTCCTGTTTACTCTTGCTTGTATTTCTAGACTCTTTACAGCCCTGTCTGCAGCCCGAAGGCGTTCCTTGTCTAAAGCAAGCATCGCTCGTACCATGTTAGAACCTATCTTCATTCCCATATTTCTAAATACCTTGCACCTTACAATGTTGCCATCATTGAAAGTCGCAACAGCATCATACACACCAAAGTGAAGTGTTTCTATTCCAACAAATACAGTCTTGGGGATTCTCGACCATATAACACTATTTACACTTTCATTGGGGTTTTGAGTTTTTCCGTGAATACACTTTTTCAACAGTTCAGGTGCTGCTAAGTCTCTGAAAATAGGTTTTATCACCTCCATTATTGCATGGGGCAGACTATGCTTATGAGTGTACACTTCACCAGTTAGCAATCCTTTGTTATATTTACACCAACTGTCTTCTTCTTTGGGACACAAGCTATGTTGGGGATTTTCATCGTCTTTATTGTTTACAGTAATAACACATACCTTTGGCTTTCCAACATTTCTCCTTTTCTTAAAAGCATTCAGAGGATTTCTAATAACTTTACTTTTACTCATTATTATACTTCAACAAAACAGAGACTCAAGAAACAGAATTAATTACGAATATTTTCGAGATAACGACAGAGTAAATAAACATGAAACAATCGACAATCACACCAGCGATATATATTGAACCATCACAGGTTAGCCACAACACATACTTTATCTCACATCACTAAAATGTACCTGATGAACACGGACGTTAATAATAACACCATTTGACAGCAGTTTAACAGCGCCACAGTGGGTCACGCCCATGTAGAACACATTTCAAAAAAAATTTAAAAGTATTTGTAGTCTTCGGAATTGAATAAATTATATATCTATTAAAAGGTAATAGTCTGCAGATTCAGAAAACGCAAAAAAGTAAAAATTGAACTTTTCATGATTTTGAGCCTTTCCGGAGCCCCTTAAAACAAAGGCATTTATCGTTGTGGTAGGATTTTCTCACCAAATTTAGATCACAAACTTTCTCCCCAGAGTGTGAAAATATTTTTCTGGTGCCTCTCTACATAGGGAGAAATGATCATCATAATAAAAGAAGAAAAACGAAAGCTCGCACGGAAAGATTTAAGTATTCGTTTTCCCCGAGCGCTGTTCGAGAGTGGAACGGTTGTGAAAAAGCTTGAAAGTGATTTGATGACTCCTCTGCAAGGTACTTAATTGTGAAATGGAGAGTAATCACGTAGATGTAGATGTAATGAGTGATTACATAAAGCTACGCTACTTCTTTAAGTTTTCATTCGTTTCATTCAAGCACAATGCATTTGTTAACCGCAGCATAAAACTGTTCGAAGCAGTGAGATTTCCGCATGTTAGAAACTCCGCATTTAAACACAGTGAATGAGGTATCTTACCAGTGTCGCAACTGTAGTTCACAAACGTCTTTACAACTCCACTGTCCAGCCCTTCGCGCTAGGACATCAAGCGTCTACAGTGGGCCAGAGCGCGTCATTAATACACTACTGGCCATTAAAATTGCTACACCAAGAAGAAATGCAGATGATAAACGGGTATTCATTGGACAAATATATTATGCTAGAACTGGCATGTGATAACATTTTCACGCAATTTCGGTGCATAGATCCTGAGAAATCAGTACCCAGAACGACCACCCCTGGCCGTAATAACGGCCTTGATACGCCTGGGCATTGAGTCGAACAGAGCTTGGATGGCGTGTACAGGTACAGCTGCCCATGCAGCTTCAACACTATACCATAGTTCATCAAGAGTGGTGACTGGCGTATTGTGACGAGCCAGTTGCTCGGCCACCATTGACCAGACGCTTTAAGTTGGTGAGAGATTTGGAGAATGTGCTGGCCAGGGCAGCCGTCGAACATTTTCTGTATCCAGAAAACCCCGTACAGGACCTGCAACATGCGGTCGTGTATTATCCTACCGAAATGTAGGGTTTCGCAGGGATCGAATGAACGGTAGAGCCACGGGTCGTAACACATCTGAAATGCAACGTCCACTGTTCAAAGTGTCGTCAATGCGAGCAAGAGGTGACGGAGACGTGTAACCAATGGCACCCCATACCATCACGCTGGGCGATACGCCAGTATGGCGATGACGAATACACGCTTCCAATGTGCGTCCACCGCGATGTCGCCAAAAATGGATGCGACCATCATGATGCTGTAAACAGAACCTGGATTCATCCGAAAAAATGACGTTTTGCCATTTTTTGCACCCAGGTTCGTCGTTTACACCATCGCAGGCGCTCCTGTCTGTGATGCAGCGTCAAGGGTAACCGCAGCCATGGTATCCAAGCTGATAGTCCATGCTGCTGCAAACGTCGTCGAACTGTTAGGGCAGATGGTTGTTGTCTTGCTAACGTCCCCATCTGTTGACTCAGGGATCGGGACGTGGCTGCACGAGCCGTTATAGCCATGCGGATAAGATGCCTGTCACCTCAACTGCCAGTGATACGAGGCCTTTGGGATCTAGCATGGCGTTCCGTATTACCCTCCGGAACCCACCGATTCCGTAATCTGCTAACAGTCATTGGATCTCGACCAACCCGAGAAGCAATGTCGCGGTGCGATAAACCACAATCGCGATAGGCTACAATCCGACCTTTATGAAAGTCGGAAACGTGATGGTACGCATTTCTCCTCGTTACACGAGGCATCGCAACAACGTTTCACCAGGCAACGCCGGTCAACTGCTGTTTGTGTATGAGAAATCGGTCGGAAACGTTCTTCATGTTAGCACGTTGTAGGTGTCGCCACCGGCGCCAACCTTGTGTGAATGCTCTGAAAAGCTAATGATTTGCATATCACAGCGTCTTCTTCCTGTCGGTTAAATTTCGCGTCTGTAGCACGTCATCTTCGTGGTGTAGCGTTTTAATGGCCAGTAGTGTATCTGGTCCGAACGAATGTTTATAAGCAGTACGTTCAGTAGGTTATATCTGATTACTATCAGAATTTTCTGGCGAGATCGGTTACTGGGGCTGATATCTTACAAGTGTGTTATTTTTTTCATTAAAATATGAGGCGAAATTGATGAAACTATCTATCATGCTTTCAACAATTGTGATACCAGGTATAAGCGATGTGGAATAGTATTTCCTGAAGATGACCTCTAATGTCACTGTCATCGTATCTGAGCACGACTACAGGAGAGCTTTATAGCAACAATGAGCTATATAATATGAAATACTAACCAAGACAGCCTGCCCATGGGTGTACGATACTGTCATTATAATCGTATTTATTGTGTCCCATGTAAAATATGAGGATAATTTCGACGAAAATGTGTGGTATTTTTTTGTGTTGACATTGCGTGTCCGTTCCAGATTATGCTGGTTTAGTTTTAATTTTTGAATCTTACCGTTTGTGCCCCGAGGGTTTGATTGTCCTGCGACAGATAGCAGCAACAGAGGAACTTTACAAAATGGCGTCTCACAGTGAATTGTGTATAAATAGAGATGTGTCATTCAATTCGGCACTGATGAATAAACTCGTGCTAGTTAAAATCCATCAACGCTTGCTGAAACGTATGGAAACGTCAGAGTAGACGTGTGTAATGCGAGGCTGAGGATACTGTTACAATAGTGATGAAAAGAGAGCGCACGGTAATTCACGCTCCGGTCGACCCTTCTCAGTTCAAAATGGCTCTGAGCACTATGGGACTTAACTTCTGAGGTCATCAGTCGCCTACACTTAGAACTACCTAAATATAACTAACCTAAGGACATCACACACATCCATGCCCGAGGCAGGATTCGAATCTGCGACCGTAGCAGTTGCTCGGCTCCAGACTGTAGAGCCTAGAACCGCACGGACACTGCGGCCGGTCCCTTCTCAGTTGCCATAGCTCTTAAAAAAAGCGTATCGATCAACTCATCCGTAATATTCAGCGAACTACATCCAAAGAATTATGTGCTTAGCTGAATGTTGTCAATAATATTTTAGACAAGATATAACACGAACTTAGTCATGGTGCAATGTATGCGAGACAGATACTGCTCTAGAAAAAAAAAATCGTTGCATAGAAATTTGTCGTGACCTGGTGGACCAATGAGAAGATGAAGGTAACAATTTTTCGAAACCCTAGTCACTGGAGATCATCATACACGGTATCACCAATAGACAGTAGTGCATGGAGTGTCATCATGCGAGTTCTCCGACAAAGAACACAGGCATTTGCAGGTAACGTGATGTGCACAATCTTCTGCGACAGTCAATCGTGGTTGTTCTGAATGTTTTGGAGCCTAAAGCAACAGTCATTTCAGAGCGCTACTAGACGACACTGGCTAGGCCATAAGTCTGTATTGCATCATCTGCATCGATATCCGGAAGCCATTTGACTGTGTGTGGTGGAGGGTGCTTCTGGTACATCATCCTCCATCCCCGTTCCATTCGATAATGGCGCATGGGAAGAATGACTCTCGGTAAGCCTTTGTATTAGCTCTAATTTCTCGAACTTAGTAGTTGTAGTCATTTCGCGAGACGTGTGTAGGAAGAAGTAATATGTTGTCTGACTCTTCCCGGAAAGTACTCTCTCGTACTTCAATAATAAACCTCTCCGTGATTCACAACGCCTCTCTCGTAGCGTCTGCAACTGGAGTTTGTTGAGCATCTCTATACGGCTCTCGTGCCGACTAAACGATCCCATGACGAAACGCGTCCTTCTTCGATGGATCTTCTATCACTCCTACCTGCTAAGGGTCCCAGATTGATGAACAATACTCAAGAATGGGTCGAACGAGCGCCTTCTTGGCCACTTCTTTAGTTTGTGAATTACATTCCCTTAAGGTCCTTCCTACGAATCGCTGTCTCGCATCTGCTTTTCCACTATTTTTTCTTTATGTGGCAACACCACTTACTGTCGCTTCGGATAGATACTCCCAGAAATTTTACCTTGGTTGTTGTTTCAAGCACTTTGTCATCAGTAGTGCAGTTGTACAGTATTGGATTTCTTTTCCTTTATCTGGTCAATATTTTACATTACGGAAATTTACGTTCAGTGTTAATTGCCAGTCCCTGAACCGTTCATTATTCCTCTGTAGGTCCTTCTGCATATCGTTAGTGTCTCCTGAAATTGCAACATTCTTATAGACATAAAAAATAAAAAAAAATAAAAAATGTTCAAATGTGTGTGAAATCTTATGGGACTTAACTGCTAAGGCCATCAGTCCCTAAGATTACATACTACTTAACCAAAATTATCCTAAGGACAAACGCACACACCCATGCCCGAGGGAGGGCTCGAACCTCCGCCGGGACCAGCCACACAGTCCATGACTGCAGCGCCCATAGACCGCTCGGCTAATTTCGCGCGGCTCTTCTTATAGACAAACACATCATATCCGAACAGCCTGCTTCCGACGCATTCTACTAGATCATTTATACACATTGCAAACAGGAATGGTACTGTCACACTTCCTTGGGATACTCGCGAAATTACCTATACATCTGTCGACTTTGCACCGTTAAGAGTGACGCGTTGAGTTCTATCTGCAAGGAAGTCGTGAATACAGTTGAAAATCTCTGAAATTGGTTATAAGAGTATAGATCGCAAGGCATGTTTATTGAAAGGTTACCTGTTTCGATCAACACATGATCATCTTCAGACCTACGGCTATATTAATGAACCATGGCTGTAGATTTAAATATGATAACGTGGTGATTGAAACCGATCACCTTTTAATAAATGTGCCTTGCGGTCTAAACTCTTATAATTAATTTCAAAGATTATATGTTGATCACTGTTATCTACAATAATGTTCCAAAGAATCCAGACGCAAATCTGGTCCGATGCTCGGTATGCTCGTATTTTCTTCAGTAAACAGCAGTGTATCTCATGGAGCAGCAGAGAGAGCTGAGTTTCGCAAGATCTCTGTTAGCGGAATCCATTTTGATTTTAGTAGAAGACATTTTAGTTCTCCTAAAACATCATAACACATGAGCATAAAACACGTTCCATAATTTTGCAACAGACTGACGCCAACGATACAGGTCTATAATTATGTGTATCCGTCGTACGACCTTTCTTGGATGTGGCAATGGCCTGCGTTTTTTTTTTTTTAAAGTAGCTAGGAACCCTCCGATGCTCCAGCGACCTGCGATAAATTGCTGCTAGAATGGGATCAAGTTCTTCCACATAATCTCTGTAGAATCTTGCAGGTATGACACCAGGTCCTGATGCCTTTCTACTAGTTATTTTTCTGTTCCGCGTTGAATATCTCACTATCTGCCATTTAGAAGTTCGTACGATGACTAGAATGAAGGATTGTGTTACGATATTCCGTGTTTAAACAGTTCCAGAAGACTGACTTCTGTATTTCGGCCTTCCCTCTGTCATTGTCCTTCTCGGTGCCACTGAGTCAAGTCCGAATTTTTAGTCACACCAGAAAATATAAGAGGCGATCAAAAAGTACTGTCCAGAATAGGTACGCCAATCGGGCAGGCTCGCCATGAGCATTGAGGCAATCATACCAGCGATTAACCAAGTTGAAGATATCCGTTTGGTAAAACACCGAGTTCTGCTGCGTGAAGAAATCAGTAGCCGCCTGTTCCACGTTCTCGTCCGACGGGAACTGTCGACGCTTCCAGGACTTCCCTAGGGACCGAAGGTGTCAGGATCGCATGGGGAGAGATCAGGACGACAGGGTGGGTGCTGGTGTGTCTCCCACTTTAGTTATCGTAACTTCTACGTTAGGGTATTTGCGGTATAGGGACGCGCGTTTTCACTAGGTAGCAGCACCCCTTGACGCACCATTACATAATGGTAGTTTTCAACAGACAGGCTGCCTCATACATATTTTACAGTCTCCGATGGATATCTACTGGTATTCGTCCTTCGGAAGCCAAGGAAAGAATAATAGGACTTTGCTACTGTTTCGACTCGTTTGGTAATTAGATCAATATAATTCACGTTTCCGTATTTACTGCAAAGTCACTCTGGTCTCTTGCCTCTGTGTCGGTGATTATATCCGCGCATCGAAGTCGCGCTACGTTGCATATAGTCGTACAGCACAACAACGCCAACAAATAGAAATTTTTGATTGCTTCTTAGAAGATAAACATCCGCTTCCAACGCGAAAAGACCAGGCTCACTATTGTTTTGCGACCATGGATCTCATTGTCATATTTACCAGTACCTATTGTATAGTGCTGATTTAGCGCCTTAAACTTCCATCTCTTTGGGTGTGTGAAAGACGGACTGCGTGGCCAACATTTTCAAACTCAGATGTTGTCATGAAAATTACAAGAGAGAGGCTAGTCTTATCTGATGCAGAATTTTACTAGCGCGGCATTTAGACACTTGTTCATCGCTGGGAACGAATGGGAGGCATTGTGTAGAAAAATGGCAATGTGTAGTAGAGTTTGTTCTATTTCATTGTGTTTTTGTGCTTTGTGTATCTGTTACAGTTCCCATGAAAATGAATTGGAAGAATTAGTTTTAGAACATGCCACTACATGAGTAAAACTGGATTCATGTGGAATCGCTACTTGTGAATGTCAGTTTTACATTTTCTACTAGTGCCATATACTGAGGTGATAAAAGTCGTGGGATAGAGGCACGCACATATACAGGTAGCGCTAGTATTGCATAGACAAGGTTGGTTCAAATGGCTCTGAGCACTATGGGACTCAACTGCTGTGGTCACAAGTCCCCTAGAACTTAGAACTACTTAAACCTAACTAACCTAAGGACAGCACACAACACCCAGCCATCACGAGGCAGAGAAAATCCCTGACCCCGCCGGGAATCGAACCCGGGAACCCGGGCGTGGGAAGCGAGAACGCTACCGCACGACCACGAGATGCGGGCCATAGACAAGGTATAAAAGAGCAATGCACTGGTGGAGCTGTCATTTGTACTCAGGTGGTTCATGTGAAAAGGTAGCCGACGTGATTACGGCAGCACGACAGGAATCAACATGGAGTGGAGCTAGACGCATGGGGCTTTCCACTTCGAAAATCGTTAGGAAATTCAATATTCCGAGACCTATAGTGTCAAGACTGTCTCGAGAGTGCCAAATTTCAGGCATTACCTCTCACTATGGACAACAAAGTGGTTGAGGGCCTTCGCTTAACGACCGAGGGCAGTGGCGTTTGCGTAGTGGTGTCAGTGCTAACAGACAAGCAATACTGCGTGAAATAATCGCAGAAATCAATGTGAGACGTACAACGATCGTATCCGTTAGGACAGTACGGCGAAATTTGGCGTTAATAGGCTATGGCTGCAGTCAACCACCGCTAGTGGCATTACTAACAGCAAGACATCACCTGCAGCGCCTCTCCTGGGCTCGTGATCATATCGGTTGGACCCTAAACGACTGGAAAACAGAGGCCTGGTCAGATAAGTCCCAATTTCTGTTTGTAAGAGATGATGGAAGAGTTCGAGTGTGGCACGGACCTCATGAAGTCATGGACCCAGAATGGCAACAAGGTACTGTAAAAGCTGGTGGTGGCTCCACAATGGTGTGGGCTGTGTTTACGTGGAATGGACTGGGTCCTCCGATCAAACTGAATCGATCATTGACAGGAAATGATTATGTTTGGCTATTTGGAGACCGTCTGCAGCCATTCATGTACTTCATATCCACAAACATGTCACTGGGCCACAATCGTTCGCGATTGGTTTGAAGAACGTTCTGGACAATTCGAGCGAATGATTTGGGCGCAGAGATAGCCCGATATGAATCCCATCGAAAATTTGTGGGACATAATCGAGAGGTTAGTTCGTGCACAAAATCCAGCGCCGGCAACACTTGCGTGATTATGGACGCCTATATAGACAGCATGGTTCAGTATTTCTGCAGGGGACTTCCAACGACTTGTTGAGTTTCTGCGCTTCACCGGGAAAAATGGATCCGACACGGTATTAGGAGGTATCCCATGACTTCTGTCACATTAGTGTACTACCTACAAACGTGAAAATATCCGCATGTGGTTCAGAGAAATGGCCCGTCTGCTTAAAGCCGAATGTTATTCACGAAACAGCCGTAAGGAGACTGTGTAGTCAGTGGTTGCACCGCGGTGAAGACGAGCAGCACGGAGGGCGGCGCCGGCAGTGCTCAGAGCTCCGGATGCCAGAGGCCTCGGCAGTGCCTCTGGGGCTGCCGCGTTCCAGAGCGCAGCGCGCTGGCCTGGCGCGCTGGTATTGCAGCCGCCTGCCGCCGCGTTCCGTTCCGGAGACGTGGCTGGCGTGGACAGTAAGCAACACGCCGCGCCAGCACAGCCGACAAGACACCTCTACTAGCTACGTGGCGGCTGCGGCCACTGGGTCTGACAGCAGGCGATCAACCAACGCATCCGTGACGAATGTAAATTTGTGGCATTGCGAAAGATGAACCCCGATTTTCTGCTGTTCATTAGGCTCCCTATGCGTGTCTCAAGGCCCGACTCATACGTTTATTGTCACGTTTTCTCCTATTCTTTCCAGTCACCTTAATCTGAGGTGCTGTCTTGCTCAGATAGCCTAAAGGTTAAGGCGATGGTTCGCAGAAAGCAAGAAATCCAGGTTGACGTCTCATTCTGCCACAAATTTTTATTTGTGAGGACTATATTTTTTAAAGTCTTGAGTATTTCGATTTCAGAAAGAAGTTTTCACTCTGCTGTGGGCTGATATGAAACTTGCTGGCAGATTAAAACTGTGCCGTGCCGAGACTCGAACTGGGGGCTTTGCGTTTTGCGGACAAGTGCTGTACTGACAAGGCTTCCCAAGCACGACTCATGATCGGTGTTCATAGCTTTACTTCCACCATTACCTCATATCCTACCTTCCAGACTTCACAGAAGCTCTTCTGCGAATCTCCCAAGACAATATTCACGAGTGCTAGTCTTGCAAGTTTTGCAGGAGAGCTTCTGTGAAGCCTGGAAGGCAAGAAGCTGGCGGAGGTACAGCTATGAGGATCGGTTGTCAGTCGTGCTTGGGTAGCTGAGTGGGTAGAGCATTCCTCCGCGTAAGGCAAAGGTCCCGAATTCGAGTCTTGGTCCGGCACACGGTATTAGTCTGCCAGGAAGTTTCAGTATATCTATTGTTTGTTGCTCTCTGCCAGTGTTTCCTATCTTTTCCCAATGCTCTCAGCTCCCTTGCATGATGAATTCGACGGCGATGGAACGTGAAACATTAAGTTCCTATCCTTCCTTTCATCTCTGTGTAATTATTGTACCGTATAACGTCTGCACTCTGGCATTTTCTAGTCTTTGCCTACACCTACTATTTTTCCGTCCTGGTGGCAAATTCCAGTGCCAAGTTCACCACTGCTGGATGCCACAGGCTCTAGGGCATGTCCCAGTACCCTGTTTTTTTATTAAAAGTATCTTCTCTACAAATCGTAGTAGTGACCACCTGTCAAAACCCTGAATAACCACCTTTTCCAGAACGAAACGTTGGTAGACATACAGTAAGAGAGTCATTGAGGTTCTGGAAGGTATCAACAAGGATATCGAGCCATCCCGACTCTAGTGTCGTGGTCAGCTGCAGTAGGTTTGAAGGACGAAGGAACAGCCCGGTAGATGTGGTTCCACGGATTCTCGACTGTGTTTAAATCCGGGGAGTTTGGTGGCCGGGGGAAAATGATAAAATGCTGATGCTCTTCGAACCACGCACATGTATTGCAGGGCTGAGCGACAAGTTGAATCGTCCTGCTGGTAGACGCGATCGTGCCAAGGAAGGAAAACTTCATGTAGGATGGACATGGTCCCTTAAGATTGATGCATGCTTGCCCAGATACATTGTGCCTTCCAGAATGACGAGTGAAACTTAAAACCATTTAGAAAAACATGAAACTTCTTGATATTCAGAAGAATAGCTGCTGCCTTACTGTAACTGTTAATCGTGCTAGCAAAGGCAGACACGGCAGTCAAGTGCACTTCTAACATGGGCTACTTTGAGATAATGAAGAAGGAGATAATTTTTATCTTCTGCATCTAAGTGCTCTGCTGCCAAAACGATAGTGTCAAAAACATGCAAATTCAGTCTGGCGAAGAAGGGGAACAAATGCTATGTCATTCGTGTGATGGCGTGTTGTCTTGTGACTTACATGTTTCACTAACATTTATGTAGTACAATACTGTGAAAGCAATTGTTTTTGCGTAGTTGCACAGCGAAGATTTTTGTCCCATCTCGCTAACAGCCATCTGAAAAGGCCATTTGTCGCAACTCGGTGGACATTAAGTTCCGGTTCTGGCGTGCAGATTCCAGACTTCGTTGCCGATGAACAGCAGTCGGCATGGGTACATGAAGACGGTCGGCTAGCCGTGCGGTCTAACACACTGCTTTACGTGTAGGAAGGCGTGCCGGCCCCCGGCACGATTCCGACCGGCGGATTAGTGTCGTGGTCCGGTGTGCCGGCCAGTCTGTGGATAGTTTTTAAGGCAGTTTTCCATCTGCCTCGGTAAATGCGGGCTGGTTCCCGTTATTTCACCTCAGTTACACTATGTCGGCGATTGCTGCGAACTTTCTCCACGTACGCGTACACCATACACAACACAAACATTGGGGCTACACTCGATGGTGTGAGACGTTCCCCGGGGGCGAGGGGTGTCCACTGGGGGTCGAACCGCACAATAACCCTGGGTTCGGTGTGGAACGGCGGTGCGGTGACTGGACTGCTGTAGCCTGTTGTGGGGTTGTGTACTACTGAGATCTACGGAGGGGAGGAAGCTTCTCCGTCGTTTCCTTATCCCCAGTTCCATAAAATACAATACAATACAATGCGTACATGAACAAGACGCCTGCTGCATTGGCCCATACACAGTAAGGTTCGCTGAACGGTCACTGTTGGTAGCCTCTTGGTTCATCTGGGCAGTCAGTTGCTTAAGTTTCACGTCTGTTCGCCTGTACTCATCTCCGCAGCCGTCGTTAACCCCTGTCATCTACGGCCTCTGGTGCACGACAGTTGCCTCGGAGCTGGTTTTGGACAGCGCCGTTTTGCGATGCGCGGTATAATTTAACCACGGCGGCATGCGAACAGTTTACAAGCTTAGTTGTGTCGGAAATTTTTTCACCCTTGGCCCGAAAGCCAAAGATCATGGCTTTTTGGACATCGGTTAAATCGCTCTGTTTCTGCATTACGGAACGATTTATATAGCCTCCACGGATAGTACTGCCACCTGCCGCTTGTTATTGCAAACTGATGTCGAAAATAGGCGGTGGTCACATTAATGTGGCTGGACCATGTAATTCATTCGTTGTCTATTCTTTAGAACTTCTTCATGTAGTACTTTAAATGTCCACTTATTTCCAACGTTTCTTCAATAGGCACACATTTCAAATGGTTAAACTTTTTCTCCAGTCATATTCATTACATTGCAGATCCAGGAATTCTGAAGGATGTTTCATTGATAGCACCTCAGATCATTGTTTCTTCGCTGATTTAATCCGCATCTACCCGTTCATTTCATTCAGTTCAAAATGACCACAGTTATACATAAAACACAAGGACGACCGAAAGAAAACACGTCATGATCGCAGTCGGAGGTAGCGAGAATGACAAAAACGTCTCACTCTCACCATAAAAACCTAATTGTCCTTTTAAATGATAAGCAAATTGTGCTATGGCAAGTGTAGCAGCACAGTACTGTATTATGAGACAGTTCGTACAAGCTGCACGGAGTTATGATTCTACATTTGCCGAATTATTATAGTAGAATATTATCTTGAGGATGGGCCCCACACGCTCGTGCACATATAACAGTTATATGAACAAACGTATATACTGTGATTAGTAGTAAACATTACAAGACGATAACCATTGACGACCCTGCTGTTCACCAATAAACACAATGAAATGACAACGATATATCCACAGCTGTTACTATAGATGCAATTGATAATGAACAGTGTCCGGAACTCGCAATGCGAACAAAATATTTTAGAACACAGTATGGTGGGATGATATCATTTCTCAAATAATGTAATAGTTGTGACTTCTGAAATTTCCCCGGCGTATTTCTTCTTCCAGTAATTTTCAGGTTTTCCGACGGATCCCATCAACATTCTGCCACGATATTTCGGCGCAGAGAAATCCGGCATCCTCAGGTGAGTAGACGAAGTGCTGAAGAGACCTGATGCAGTCATGGTATTTATAGCGAATTCCGCGCATGCGATTCGTACTGGCGATTTACGGCGAATGCATTAGGAGGTGACATATGCGAGGCAGCCAAGATATGTGTGCTGTTCACTTTATTAATAGTGATACTGCAAATAAGATTAAGCGCAGGGTGACCTTGGTTAGAGAACGAATCAGTTTTACATGTCGAGAGTTAGAGGTCATTTCCAAGCATTTCAATCTGAAGATTGCGTCAAGATGCTCCTCCCTTAGTTGGGATTGGATTGATGGTGTAACTTGGGCCTAAGCGGACTGGGCCCACAGGTATAGTACAAATAGACGAAGTACTAAGTTTAATCGTCTCGCAATACGTGAACCGCAAGAAGCCCCTTCCGGACGCGAATCTCACGGAGAAATCGTTTGACGATGCGAAGATGTCAGTGCTTGCGAAATGTTCAAACTTTGCTCCTACACCTTCTTCACCTCCTTTAATGGATTTCAACAGTTCTATTGAGGAGGCTATTAAACCTCTTTCTCCGGATTCTGCAGACGAAGTTTGTCGGGAATCGTGTCGTGCCTTGTTGCAATGTGGGCCGCAACGGAGTAACATCTCTCCAGCGGAAAGAGCTGCTCTTCGCAGTGCTGCAGTTCCTTCTCTAAATCCTCGCACAAACGAAAAAATGGCTGACATCGAAATAAGTGTCCAAGGAATAGAAAAGCAACTGGAATCACTCAACAGAGGAAAGTCCACTGGACCTGACGGGATACCAATTCGATTCTACGCAGAGTACGCGAAGAACTTGCCCCCCCCCCCCTTCTAACAGCCGTGTACCGCAAGACTCTAGAGGAACGGAAGGTTCCAAATGATTGGAAAAGAGCACAGGTAGTCCCAGTCTTCAAGAAGGGTCGTCGAGCAGATGCGCAAAACTATAGACCTATATCTCTGACGTCGATCTGTTGTAGAATTTTAGAGCATGTTTTTTGCTCGAGTATAATGTCGTTTTTGGAAACCCAGAATCTACTCTGTAGGAATCAACATGGATTCCGGAAACAGCGATCGTGTGAGACCCAACTCGCTTTATTTGTTCATGAGACCCAGAAAATATTAGATACAGGCTCCCAGGTAGATGCTATTTTCCTTGACTTCCGGAAGGCGTTCGATACAGTTCCGCACTGTCGCCTGATAAACAAAGTAAGAGCCTACGGATTATCAGACCAGCTGTGTGGCTGGATTGAAGAGTTTTTAGCAAACAGAACACAGCATGTTGTTGTTAATGGACAGACGTCTACAGACGTTAAAGTAACCTCTGGCGTGCCACAGGGGAGTGTTATGGGACCATTACTTTTCACAATATATATAAATGACCTAGTAGGTAGTGTCGGAAGTTCCATGCGGCTTTTCGCGGATGATGCTGTAGTATACAGAGAAGTTGCAGCATTAGAAAATTGTAGCGAAATGCAGGAAGATCTGCAGCGGATAGGCACTTGGTGCAGGGAGTGGCAACTGACCCTTAACATAGGCAAATGTATTGCGAATACATAGAAAGAAGGATCCTTTATTGTATGATTATATGATAGCGGAACAAACACTGGAAGCAGTTACTTCTGTAAAATATCTGGGAGTATGCGTGCGGAACGATTTGAAGTAGAATGATCATATAAAATTAATTGTTGGTAAGGCGGGTACCAGGTTGAGATTCATTGGGAGAGTCCTTAGAAAATGTAGTCCATCAACAAAGGGGGTGGCTTACAAAACACTCGTTCGACCTATACGTGAGTATTGCTCATCAGTGTGGGATCCGTACCAGATCGGGTTGACGGTGGAGATAGAGAAGATCCAAAGAAGAGAGGCGCGTTTCGTCACAGGGTTATTTGGTAACCGTGATAGCGTTACGGAGATGTTTAGCAAACTCAAGTGGCAGACTCTCCAAGAGAGGCGCTCTGCATCGCGGTGTAGCTTGCTCGCCAGGTTTTGAGAGGGTGCGTTTCTGGATGAGGTATCGAATATATTGCTTCCCCCTACTTATACCTCCCGAGGAGATCACGAATGTAAAATTAGAGAGATTCGAGCGCGCACGGAGGCTTTGACAGTCGTTCTTCCCGCGAACCATACGCGACTGGAACAGAAAAGGGAGGTAATGACAGTGGCACGTAAAGTGCCCTCCGCCACACACCGTTGGGTGGCTTGCGGAGTATAAATGTAGATGTAGATGTAGGACATTGTAGGAAGAGTATAAATACGGCCTCGAGTATTGTTAGGGCAGATGAGTGTTGGACCCACTAGAGGACAGATCTGTGTGTACAGTTGAGATAAGTTCTTGGTGCATGATTCAGGTTTCGATTTACAATAGAGCAACTCGTGCGTTGGACATTGCCTAAAACAGCATACTAGAACAGTACAGTGACGGATTATTTCTGAGTGTTAAACAGTTTGATTTAATATCGCAAAAGGCAGAACGATATGTTACTTTATATTCGTAGTTAGTATATTTGTGTTGAACAATGCCATGGACCTCACACACGCATTTATATCAAATTACTGCAACTGGACTATTTAATATCGCCAGTGTAGTAAGTGCTACCATCGGTTAGCTGTAGTAGTAACAACGAGGCTTATTACACTGAAGATTGAGCAGAGATCATAAGATACAGGTTTTGAATTGAATAAATCTACGTACTTACTTTACTTCAGTTGCGGCCTGCATCATTGTAGTGAAATACATTACGAATTTATTGAACAAGCATATTTTAGCTCATGTACTCAGTCGTCGAGGGACGCCGAAGGCAAGATATTCACAGGTATTTAAACCATTTTTAACTTCTCACTAACCGGTGGGACGTTACAACCTAAACAAATTATCAAGAGGCTGAGACCACACAGTGCTGTGCCACCAAGACTGTATGGGCTGCCCAAGATCCATAAGGATGGCATTACACTACGTCTGATAGCCAGTAATATTGGTGCTTCTACTTATTCGACTGCAAAACATCTGACGTCCTTACTCTGCTGCCACCATATACGTAATTCCAAGGAATATATCAATCGTTTGAAGACTGTTCAGCTGAGCAGCTCGGATTTACTAGTTAGCTTTGATGTGGTCTCACTTTTTACCAAAGTGCCTTTATTTGATTCGCTACATCTTATTGGTAACTTGTTCAGTGATGATTTGACGGCTTTGTTTGCACATACTCTCTCCTCAACTTATTTTTTATTTAATAACGAATTTTTTGAACAAACTGACGGTGTCGCCATGAATAGTCCCTTGTCCCCTGTGGTGGCCAATCTTTTTATGGGAGAAAGCTCTTGAATCTGCCGTTTTAACGCCTACGGTCTTCTGGCGTTGCGTGGATGACACTTTCGTTGTATGGCCTCACGGCAGACTAGAACTGGAAAAATTCTTTTGTCCTTAAAACTCTTTACATGTGAACATCAAGTTCACTATGGAGATTGAGACAGGTGGGACTTTACCCTTTATGGACGTGTTAGTACGCCGTAAGAATAATGGGTCTTTGGGACATTCGGTGTACAGAGAACACGCACATACAGATCTATATCTTGAGGTGTCCAGCTGCCATTACCCCGCACAAACTGCCGGTGTTCTTAGTGCTTTAATTCATCAGGCGCATGTAGTATCGGATGCTGATAGCCTTCACGAAGAATTAGTGACCCTGAAGAGGGTTTTTAAAGAGAATGACTATACTTCACGTCAAATACGGAAGGCCATGCATAATTATATTAACAAGAAGCAACGCTCTGGGGAGACTGATGACGACTATAAATGAACTGTGTTCCTTCCACATGCCGGGAACTTCTAAAATAGGCAGATTGCTTAGGAAGAAAAATATTGTCATCTTCCGTCCACCAGCAAAGAGCAAGGCCTTAGTCGGATCCGTTAAAGACGATTTACAACTAAGGTAGGCGGGTGTTTATAAAATTCCCTGTGAGTGTTGCCCTGCATATATAGGCCAGACGACACGAACGGTCCAGGAATGCTGTGTAGAACACAGAGCCGTCTGCGGCAACCTTTAAAATCAGCAGTGGCAGAACATTATATTTCCTATGGGACATTCAATGGAATACAATAATACCAACATTTTAGCACCGGTTTCCAGCTTACGGGACTCTGTAATTAAAGAATCCGTGGAAATACGTCTTGCTGATAATTTAATGAACCGTGATAACGGCTTTCAGCTGGATAAAAATTGGAATCCAATTATTAAAATTATGCGGTCACAACGGAATCGACATCCTCAGTCGATACTCGGCGATTAGCTTGTTCTTACTTCACCACTGAGGGCAGCACAGACAACTTCGCTGCCTCGCGCACGTCATCTCCTAATGCATGCACCGTAAGCCGCCAGTATGATTCGCAAGCGCGGAATTCACTATAACTATGTATCAGGTCTCTTCAGTACTTCGTCTACTCACCTGAGGGTGGTTGGAGGTCTCTGGACCGAAATACCGTGTTAGAATGTTGACGGGATCCGGCTGCAAACCCGAAAATTACTGGAAGAATAGAATAGTCCACGTCACGTCCGTAGAAACTGGTTTATTTGAATCACCTGCACGTACTTGTAGTATCTCAACACATGAGACACACATCAAGCAAGTTATTTCAGGGTCTCTCCCCCAAAACTTAAGGGGGGGGGGAGGTGGGTGTGTTCGCCACACAAAGAGCACAATTTTTGTCAAGAAGGTACAATTAGTTTTTTTGCTTTCTTAATGAGCAAAGTTCATGGCATGGTTAAGACAGTGAAGTCGGATTTCAGTTACCCGTAAAGAGCTATGTTTTCCGTGGTTTCCCTAAATCGCTTAAAGCAAATGAAGGATCGATTCCTTTGAAAAGGACACGGCCGATTTGCTTCGCTAATCAGGGCTTGTGCCGCGCTTCTAATGACGTCGCCTTTGTCAAGTTGTTGAACCATGTTCTCCCTTCCTCCCTTACCCTGTCCGAGGAAACTGTGGAGGATATTTGGCGTTGTACTTTGAATCTGGACGCAAAGGTGGATCCCAAGGCGAGGAGGAGACGAGGTCCGCCGGGGCACTGCGTCTCGAGTTTTCTACATGCGTATGGTCAGCATTTCGCATTTCCCGGCTTTACGAATCTTTAGAGTGCATTTCCCTTACTTCACTGCACGCCCACTGCAGCAGCAGTTGTTGCCAGATTCAAGCGCATTGTGGTAGTTTGGTTCAGGTACAGTTCACAATCACTGTCATTAGTATTAATCACAGTCAGATCGCATTATCCATTATTTAAAAATCACAATTAAAGTCAGGTCACCACCCACGGTTCAGCTATATCAACTGTCTACCAGAACACTTTACTTTACGAACACAAGGTAGAATATAACCATGATGTTATGTTGCCTATGTCCATTTAACTCATGTTTTTATGAATAAATCTGCCGTGATATTGAATTCTATCTATGATTCAAGTAGACAAGATGCCTTGATCACCACTAATAATTTTACTTACTTATGTGGGAAATAATAGGAGTATAGTCTCGGAATTAAAAGATTCGATGTGTTGCCCTCAGTTTCACTGCACGGGGCCATATCTTATAGTCATTAGCGTCTAAATCCATTGAGTATAATTTTCACAGTAGTGTCACTGAAGCGGTGGTCCCGTGCCTTAGAGAGGCAGAACTTCATTAGTGGTACCCACATCTCTGACCAACTATTTAAAAGCCGGCCGGAGTGGCCGAGCGGTTCTAGGCGCTACAGTCTGGAACCGCGCGACCACTGCGGTTGGAGGTTCGAATCCTGTTAGTTAGGTTTAAATAGTTCTAAGTTCTAGGGGACTGATGACCTCAGAAGTTAAGTCCCATAGTGCTCAGAGCCATTTGAACCATTTTGAACTATTTAAAAAATATTGTTACTGCTTTTCAAAGGCTGTTTTCCGACCATACACTAGATCCAGCAAGGTTCCAAGTTTCTGAAGTCATTGCAGAAGCAGGTTTCGTCAAATTCTACAACAAATATTTTCCAATGAATGTTCATTGTCACCAAGAAAATGTTTTCAGTTACGGTATAGTGTTATATAGGAGAAATGGTCAATATTCAGTGATATGGTAGGAACGATCATTCTGAGCATAAAAGTCTAGTACGCAAGAGCTTTAAAATGCATGCTTTAAGATTTTTGAGCACTTATTAATCTTCGATACTGTGAAATAAAGCGCATTGCTTTCCATATTTTCGGAGGAGGTAGTGTGAATCAAAAAAGGAAGAAATTATTTGGTAAACATGGGCTCTAAAATGTGTCCGTTAAGAGGTTTGAGTAGTTGTTCAATAGAGGAGATGTGTTTCACAGTAGCGAAGATGAACAAGAGCTCATAGCTCTTCGATTATGGATTTCAGCTGTACTTTTTTTGCTTCGAATGATCGTTCCTGTCATATCTCCGAATGTTGTCCATTTCTTCTGGGACATAATGTATAAGGAGAATATGATCGAACCAATTACAATGCATTTTAGTCATTGTGACTGATGATGTGTTGGTTATAAGGTTGTCTTAGTTACAGAAATCTTTTTTGTGTGCTAATGTCGCCATTTTCCAATAACTTTCTGCTTTAAGCGGTAGGGTAGCCATGCGAAATAGGGGCATCTTTTAGATATGAGGGTTGGTTAATATATCATGATTTCAATCTGGGGATTCTAAAAAGCAATAACCTTCGATTTCCTGTCCAACAGTGCGATCTTACTCATCTTTGGTAAATTTTCATAGACTTCTGTTCGTGGTTTTAAAATATCTTTGGACTTAAAAATATGGTAATTGATTGAAGTTTTACTTTCATCCACGAATTTACGCAAAAGTTTCTGTAGATTGCTGCTAAGCGTTGCTGATCCTACGTTGAAACGGCGTTCCGCATTCGTTTCTGATAAAATCCAGCACACACGCGGGGATTTTTCAAGTACAGTTTCGCGTAAAGTGTAGTGTGCTTGTTAACTTGAAATATTTATTACATGAACTCTCTCGCACACATAACATTTTGCTGTCTTCCATTACCATATTCTGAAAGTTTTCGATTCTTATCTGTAAGATCTCGACTGATGGCCGCTACTCTTAATCACGATTAAACTACTAGTTGTTCCATAAACTTAACCTAAAGCGAGCCTACAAACTTCACATGAACTAAATCCAATTAGGTTTTGGTCTAGGCTGCTATCCGACTCTCCAAATGAAAATGTTTAATAACGAAATGAGGTAAGTTTATTTCCATGCTCTGGGTCATACTAACTACTTCTCAATATGGCTCTCCATGTATGTTCACACATTAAAAAAAGTTCTGCATCACCTCGGTTTCGAGAGTTCCGGAACCTATACAGAAAATTGGAATAGAGATCAACATACACATTATTTCCGCCCTTTTTATTGCTCATGAAAACCACATATTGCATGTTTCACTACCATACTTCGAGACCTTCAGAGGTGGTAGTCCAGATTGCTGTACACGCCGGTATCTCTAATACCCAGTAACACGTCCTCTTGCATTGATGCATCCCTGTATTCGTCGTGGCATACTATCCACGATGTTATCAAGGCACTGTTGGTCCGGATTGTCCCACTCCTCAACGGCGGTTCGGCGTAGATCCCTCAGAGTGGTTGGTGGGTCACGTCGTCCATAAACAGCCCTTTCCAATCTATCCCAGGCATGCTCGATAGGGTTCATGACTAGTCGAGCGATGTCGTTATCTTGAAGGAAGTCATTCGCAAGATGTGGACGATAGTGGTGAGAATTGTTGTCCATGAAGACGAATGCCTCGCCAATATGCTGCCGATATGGTTGCACTATCGGTCGGGGGATGGCATTCACATATCATACAGCAGTTACGACTCCTTCCATGACCACCAGCGGCGTACGTCGGCCCCTCATAATGCCACCTAAAATCATCAGGGAATCTCCACCTTGCTGCACTCGCTGGACAGTGTGTCTAAGGCGTTCAGCTTGACCAGGTTGCCTCCAAACACGTCTCCGACGATTGTCTGGTTGGAGGCATATGTGACACTCATCGGTGATGGCAATCCTGAGCGGTCCATTCGGCATGTTGTTGGGCCCATATGTACCGCGCTTCTTGGTATCGTGGTTGCAAAGATGGACCTCGCCATGGACGTCGGGGGTGAAGTTGCGCATCATGCAGCCTATTGCGCACAGTTTGAGTCGTAACATGACGTCCTGTGGCGTCAAGAAAACCATTATTCAACATGGTGGCGTTGCTCCGAGCCATAATCCGTAGGTATCGGTCATCCACTGCGGTAGTAGCCCTTGGCCGACCTGAACGAGTCATGTCATCGGCAGTTCCTGTCTCTCTGCATCTCCTCCACGTCCGAACAACATCGCTTTGGTTCACTCAGAGACTCCTGGACACTTCCCTTATTGACAGCCGTTCCGGGCACAAAGTAACAATGCGGATGTGATGGAGCCGCAGTATTGACCGTCTAGGCATGGTTGAACTACAGACAACACGAGCCGTGCACCTCCTTCCTGTTGGAATGACTGGAACTGATCGGCTTTCGGATCCCCTCCGTCTAATAGGCGCTGCTCATGGGTGATTTTTTACATCTTTGGACGGGTTTAGTGACATCTCTGAACAGTCAAAGGGACTGTGTTTGTGACACAATGTCCACAGTCAACATCTATCTTCAGTTCTGGGAACCGGGGTAATTCTAAACTTTTGTTGTTGTGTGTATTAAACCTTAAAAAACTAGCAATAAAGTAATCAGGAAATGTTCCTTTTGTCCGTCCTCGGAGTTCCGACGGTTAGCGCATTCTTTTACTGTATGGTGAATTCTGAAGCTTCTCCGATTTTTGCTTAGTCACAAGAAAGTAGCGATATGCGATGCGAGAGACAAGTAACGTGACGTACTACTCCGCAGCTTCGCTTGGAAACTCTTATGTCAGACCAGGATTAATTCTCTGCACTGCTACATTATTAAATCAGTTTAATTAAGGATTGCCAGTCTCGCATTAACCTGCGAGAGAGGATTAAACTTCTGACTGCTGCGAAGTTAATAATTAATTGCCTATAGCAGTCCAGCTGCTTTCGGAAATTTTTAGCAACCAGTCCACTGTGCCGGGCTGCATACACAAATAACAGTTCACACACTGGCTTGTAACAACTGGATCGAGAAAACTTCCAGCGACAACCTCTTCGTCAACAAAACAGGTATGCAGTCCAACGTCATTAGGCCAAAATAAATGTAGAAACAAAGCACTCTTATTTTCATAGAAACGTATTGAATTTATTTGATTCAATGAAAACTAGTGGAGTTCGCTTCATTCGGCGGAGATTATCTCCAGCAAGCTAAGCCTGACGAGGTGTTACACCGATTAGCATACTGGATTCGCATGTGATAGGAAGACGGTTCAAATTCCGGACCGGGCGAGGTGTCGCATTAGTTAGCACACTGGACTCGCATTCCGTAGGACGACTGTTACAGATCCGTATGGGGCAGTCCTTAAATTCATATCCGACCAACGCTCCAGGCTAATACCGGGTTAGTTCCGTTGAAAGCGAGAGGGCCATTTCCTTCCCCATCCTTGATACATTCAGAGCTTGTGCACCATCTCTAATGACCGCGATGACGACGGGATATTTAAAACCCTATCTTCCTTCCTTCCTTCAAATTCCGGTCTGGTCACCCAGATTTAAGTTTTTAGTGATACCCTAAAATCGCTTAAGCCAAATAGCGGTATGGTTGCTTTGAAAGGGCACAGGCCGGTTTTCTTTCTGATCCTACCCTAATCTGAACTTGTGCTTCGTTTCTAACGACCTTGTTCTTGGCGGGACATTAAACACAAACCGTCCTTTCTCCCTTTTCCATCTAAATGTTGTTTCCACGCTCCCAAGGGGACCACACGGCAATCGGATTTTTATAACTTTTTATATTAATGGTCGTGCCCTGAGGAAGGCCTTTGCAATTCGGCCGAAACGTCGGTTTTAGTTGATTATTGTTGTTATTTTTTTAGCAATGACGTGGCATAATACCCAGAAGAATTTTAATCACTAAGTCTCTTTGACTGTTCAGAGATGTCACTAAATCTGCCCAAAGTTGTAAACAACCATGCATGAGCAGCGCCTATTAGACGGAGGGGATCCGACAGTCGATCAGTTCCAGTCATTCCAAGAGGAAGGAGGTGCACGGCTCGTGTTGTCTGTAGTTCAGAAAAAATATGCTTGTCTCAAAGACGTTCGATGCAGCTCTCAAAAATTGTGGTGAAAACCGTCTTTGAAGTTTTACGACTACGTTTAACATGCTAAAATAAACAGTTTTCGACAAGCAGAGTGAGTTTATCGTCGCTCGCCTCATGGGGATGGGGGAGGGCTTGGTTCGATTTCAGCTGAAAATGCATCAAAACTATGCTAATTAACAAGCCTAATAGTCACTTTTATGAAAAACGCACATTTTCTTGTTTCGAATTACATACGGCACACAAAAATCCAGATTTCATTACAAACAAAAATTCTTAATTACCGATCAGTTCAGTTTTGTGAATCAAGATTGTATAGTCTAAAAATTTACAAATTAATTTTTTTCTATCTTTTTGAATTTTACGCTTCACGTAAATACTTACGGAATATGCACCTTTGTTTAAAAATTTGATTCCGCCAAGATTCGAATCCAGCCCTCACGCAGCAAGGAAGTACAGCACCACATTACTTATCGTAAGATATCATATCTTAGCATATTAAACGTAGTCGGAAAACTTGAAAGTCGATTTTTGAGAGTTGCAACGAGCTGATTTAGGACAGCTATGTTTGAATATTGAACTTCACATACAGAAATATAAGCAATTAAAAAAAAATCCTTGCGAGATACATGATGTCTCTTACTATCAAGATACAAGATGCCTCTTACTATCGAGCACTACCACGCTCACTAAAGGGAAACAGTCTCTTAGCTAACCGGAAAAGGACTTAAGAGACTTTCACGCCCGCACACAGGAACGCAGTTGCCATTGTTGTACTCTTTTCAATTTGAAAAGTAGCTTTGCTGATATCGACGGCTCACAAAGGCTCGAACTAAGTTCAGCGCTGTAAAACACCAATCCCGCTTTGCTGGCCCGATGGCTTGCCCCCACAACCCTGTGAGCGTTGTCCGCCGACTTCGCCACCTCACGATATCCCAGCCGCTCCACGATGTACGCTGAGGTGGCAAAAGTCGTGGGGTCTAATGTCGTGTCGGACCTCCTTTTGCCCGGCGTAGTGCAACAGCTCGATGTGGCACGGACTCAAAAAGTCGTTTGATGTCCCCTGCAGACATATTGAGACTTGCTGTTTCTACAGCCGCTCATAATTGAGAAAGAGTTTCTGGTGGAGGATTTTGTGCACGAACTGACCTCTCGGTTATGTCCCAAAAATTCTCGATGGGATTAACGTCGGGCGATCTATGTGGCCAAACCATTCTCTCGAACTGTCTAGAACGTTTTCCAAACCAGTGGTGAATAACTGTGGCCTGACGACATGGCGCATTGATATCGATAAAAAGTCCATCGTTGTTTGGGAACATGACAACTATGAATGGCTGCAAATGGTCTCCAAGTCGAACATAACCATTTGTGGTCAATGATCGGTTCAGCTGGACTAGAGGGGGCAAGGCCATTACATGTAAACACAGCGCACACGATTATGGAGCCACCACCAGCCTTCACAGTGCCTTGTTGACATTCTGGCTCCATGGTTTCGTGGGATCTGCGCCACACTTAAACCCTACCATCAGGTCTCACCAACTGAAATCGGGACTCACTTGACTAGGCCACAGTTTTCCAGTCGTTTAGGGTCCAACCAATCTGGTCACAAGGTCAGGAAGGCGCTGCAGGCAATGTTGTGCCGTTAGCAAAGGTACTCGCATGGATCGTCTGCTGTCATAGACCATTGAAACAAAATTTCGCCGCACTGTGCTAACGGATACATTCGTCGTACGTCCCACATTGATTTCTGCGGTTATTTATCGCAGTGTTGCTTGTCTGTTATCATTAACAACTCTACGCATACGCCGCTTCTCTCGGTCGTTAAGTGAAGACCGTCGGCCACTGCGTTGTCTGTACTGGGAAGTATTCTTGGCACACTGTTGACACTGTGGATCTTGCAATATTGAATTCACTAACGATATACGATGTACGAGTATTCCATGTTGCGGCGAGGCGGGTTCGGTCGTCTGTGTTGTTAACGCTATCGTTCAGTTCACCTACCTCGGTAGGATTCTTGCCGATGTCCCTTCATTCTGTGGTAGCAGATACGTGCTAGGCACTGTAAAGCAGCGTTGATGAAACCACTGTCTAATACCTACCACACAAAGGCTGCGTAACTCTAGTTGGAAATCAGATCCTGAAAGTTCGTGATAAAAAAAAAAAAAAAAAAAAAAAAAAAAAAAAAAAAAAAAAAAAAAAAACGGGAATTCGGGATATTCAGTCTACTTGCAGAAAAGCGTTTAAAATTAGATTAACTCTGTTTTTTATTTATATCGAAACACATGAAATGGCTATGAAGTCCGTTTTTAATGTGGCGAAACGTTATCATTCACAGTTCACTGTCTGTATAACAAATATTCCCTGGAAAAACAGCTAGAATTTTAGCAAGTCCGACCTGATTAATTTTCACGTTCTTCCAGTCACAGACTCACCACTATTCGCGAGTTAAACATTCGGCCATTTCAGTGGTCTTCTTCGTAAGAAGTGCTCGCCAAAATATTCCGTACAGAGCACGAAACACGCCACGCGGAGTTGTTACTGCGACCAGAAAGTTCACACGCTCATATCTCTCAAATTATTTAACTTAGAAACACCAAACATTCATTAAAATGTTTGTAACTCCAGTCGCTTCTGTCACAATATGTTCGAACTGAAATTAGTTCGCTACTTCCTCAATTACAGAATATTTTTAAGGAGTGATCCAATATCGTGTTATCCGTAGATCGGCTAGCAGGCGACTGTCTCGAGGTACTCTCCTCCTTGCCCACTCTTCTATTCACGCGGGAAGTTCCTTGTATTATGTTTAATCAAAAGAAGGAAAGTGCGAAATATTTTTCACACTGATAAATAAACTTATTCCAACTTTAACTTCCATTCTGGCTGCTTTTATACAAAAGCGTGCTCACACAGACATACGTCGTCTGAATCATGGTTGCAACATAACTTTCCCACAGTTAGTTTGTACAAAGTTTTACGTAAAATTAAATATTAAATTTCAACGTATGTCCCACATACATTCTCTTAATCATTCTCACGCACTCACACAACAAAATATAATCAAACAATAATTTTGACCGATTTTTATATTACGTAATGCAAAGCGACTAAAGTTTTAAAAAGAAAATTCTAATTAATTGATTTTTATGCACTGACAACATTGTAATGGCTTCAGATTATAACGAAAGTCAATCTGTTACGGTTCCTAACTTGGTTTAAAAAACAAGCGTAGGTTTTAGGACTTTTAGGTAATTCTATTTATCTCCGGAACTATGATAAATAAAGATCGTAAATTTTGACAGCATCATTCCATTAATAACAAAAGGCGGTGTACCAAATTTGAACAAAATTGGATAATAACTAATATGGATTATTTAGATTCGTATCGACTGAATGTTACGTTATGCAGTTCTCACGGCAGGCAACGTCAGCTGTGCTGTGAGCAGAGCGGAAAAAAAAAAAGCATAGCCATCCTGCAGCCACCGTACTAGACGGCTGCTTGCCTTACTGCAACGAATGTTATCTCGTAATAACTTGCTGCGTTACAATCTGTCTAGCTCCAACGACCACTCCGCGTTCAGTGTCTGTTAAATTCCATCGTGCGGCCATAATCATGTCGGAAACCTTTTCACACGAATCACATGGGCGCAAATGAGAGCATCGCCACTGCACTGTCCTTGTGTACCTTGTGTACACTATGCTACCGCTATCTGTGTAGGTGCCTATGGCTTGCCGATGTCTTTTGTCATCTCACCGTATAGTAGTCAGCCCTTCTGTGCACTCAGTAGAAGGAACATTTTCTTATTGGCTATTTTCAGCTCATAGCGCTCTCCAGCAACGAGCAGCTTCTTGTGCAGATTCTCAGTTTCCAACGGTGCTGTAAAATACTTGTCATCCTCCGAAAATCACTCATCCTCGAGATGGCCTCGTTGCCCACCAATATGTTACTACCATGTTACAAAGTTACGAGGTTTACTAGCACTAAGAGCAGTTTCAAGACTGATTGCTTTCAGCCACAGAAAGTTTCCGGATTTAGCAGTCTGTCCGTACACCACGAAAGATTTCAGTATCGTCTTGGATCACTGTCGATCTGTTTGTATTGCTGCAGACTTTCTGCCAGTGTATCATATTACCCGCTCCAGTGCAAGTTATGGTCCTGCGAAGGCCTAGCTAGTGGCGCGCGCTGACTCTGCTGGCTCTGGAGCGCCTGCCCACGCCACGCCGCGTCGGCCGCCTTTCGCGGTCGTCCATCCAGCTCCGCGCCTGCATAATGCACGCGCCTGCAGTATTCACGCCAGCCGCGCTGCCCACGCCGACTCCGCGTCTGCTGCGCCACACGCCGCCTCCCGCCTCAGCGTCACACCTACGCTGCGCGCCTGGTAACGGTCGGCACCGACAGCCAAATCAGCCTGGTACACAGCAAGGTATCTTCGAAAGACGAGCTCCACTGCATCATCCCGAGTATCACTTGAAGACCACCATTATGGAAGGCCGTATATAATTTTTTAGGAAAGTTAAATTTTCACTAAAATAAAGTGGTCCATCACCATATCAATGGATGTCTTTTTTTCCTTCTGCAAGTTGAGCAATTTGTAGCTGTAAAGTTGGCCATCTTAAAAGGAAGTTGTATACAGAGTGTTCGGAAACTCCCATTACAAACTTCTAGAACTTGTAGAGGGGAGCGAGTAAATAATATTTCGAATAGGACCCCTTGTCCGGAAACGTACCGTTTCCGTTCTACGACTGTTTCAATTCAGATGTTTAACTCATCCACCTCTGCTAGAGGAACTGAATGAGGCTTGACGCAGTACAATTATTAGGTGACAATTCGAATGACAATATAAGGAAACATCAGTTTATCACTTAAGTACATTTGTTTGTGTCAAAAAGGTTACGTGTTTACGTTATTCTAAAAAAAAAAAAAAAAAGATGCAGCGTACTTTATGTACAGAACGAAATGTTAAAAAAAAAATGGTTCAAATGGCTCTGAGCACTATGGGACTAAACTTCTGAGGTCATCAGTCCCCTAGAACTTAGAACTACTTAAACCTAACTAACCTAATGCTACCGCCGGCCGCGGTGGTCTAGCGGTTCTAGGCGCTCAGTCAGGAACCGCGCGACTGCTACGGTTGCAGGTTCTAATCCTGCCTCGGGCATGGATGTGTGTGATGTCCTTAGGTTAGTTAGGTTTAAGTAGTTCTAAGTTCTAGGGGACTTATGACCACAGATGTTGAGTCCCATAGTGCTCAGAGCCATTTGAACCATTTTTGAACCTAATGCCACCACACACATGCATGCCCGAGGCAGGATTCGAACCTGCGACCGAAGCTCCTAGAGCCGCTCGGCCACCCCGGCCGGCACAGAACGTAATGTTTAAGCGTTAATACACACAAATGTCCTTAAATGAGAAATGGATCTTTCTTTATGTTTCCTTTCGAATTATTCCATACTAACTTACTGCGTCAGGACTAATTCAATTCCTTAAGCAGAAGAGGATGAATTAAACATCTGATATCAAACCATCACAGAACGGAAAGGTACGTTACCGGACATGGTTTCCTATTCAAAATATTACGTACACACTCCACAAGTTCTAGAAGTTTGTAACGGGAATTCACGAACAACCTGTATAAACGAAAATGGCGGATGTGGCTGATGTAAAAATCACTCTAGAGGGTATTACATCGTTAGACGAAGCCGTAGAAAGGAATCCATCAAATTGGAAGAAGAATGTCAAGAAAAGTAGAACAGTGGAAAATTTTGTATTTCTACATCTGGTAAAGACACGCCTGAAAAAAAAACTTCATGAAATATGAGACGTATAAGAAAGTTTATTTGCTTAGTCTTACCGTTATGTGAAAAAAAAACCAAAAGAAAAGAAACTGGATACTCATTCTTTTGTACAATTACCTTGTTTTGACAGAATATTTTATAACAGTGTGGTCTATTAATCGTCGGCAGTTCAAACGTACGGCAAATGATGGCATCCTTTAGGGAAATGGCAATGGATAGGAAGGGACACTAGGTGCACTCAGTGTGTATGCTGGGGGCCTCGTTCAACATGTTGAAGAAGCTATTCCAGCAGCCATTGAGGGAACAGGGTGCAACGAACTGCAGATTGTGGCACAAGCTGGAACAAATGATGCCTGTCGTCTGGACTCCGATGTCATACTTGTGTCATTCCAGCGACTGGCAGAGACGTATGAGAAACCAGCCTTGCGCATGGAATTTCAGTGAAGTTCAGAATTTGCGGCATTGTACCCTGAACTGAACGCGACCCTTTGGTTCTGGGTCGAGTGGAAGAACTGAACCAGAGGCTTTGAAGGTTCTGTGACAAGCTAGGGTGCGGTTTCCTGGACTTATGCCATAGGGTTGAGAACTGTAGAGGCTGCTACTCAGGCATCTGACTGTGTGTGAAGTGCACACAAGGCTTTTTACATTAGGCGACTCTGCATCCATCCTAGATAGCGACAGCTCTATGAAACCCAGAAGTATCAGTGTAAGATCGAAAGAATGCCTCCCACAGTTGAGAGCATCAAAATCCTAGTGGTAAACTGCCGAAGCGTTCGTAACAAAGTGCCAGAGTATGAAGTGCTCATGAAAAGCATTGAGATTTTTGGTGAAAATTTAAGTGTATATCGAAAGGATAGGCAAATAGGAAATGGAGGTGGTGTATTTGTAGCAATAGACAAGAAACATAAATTCACCGAGATAGAAATTGAAGGTCCATGTGAGATTGTTTGGCCAACATTCAGTATCAGTGGTGGGCATAAAATAACTTTATCCTTCTCTCACCCACCAGACTCATCGCCTGATGTAACCGAAAACTTTAGAGAAAGCCTTCGTTCACTTGTACTTAAGTTCCCGAATCACAATGTAATCATTGGTGGAGAATTTGATCGTCTAACAATTAATTGTGGAAATTACTGTTTTGTTAGTCGTGGACATGATAAGACATCCTGTGAAACATTACTAAATGCCTTCTCTGAAAACTACCTACAACAGATAGTTAGGAATTCCACTCATGATGGAACTACATTGGATCTAATGGCAGCGAACGGACCAGACCTATTAGAGGATGTCCACATCGAAACTGGTATCAGTAAACATTGCGCGATTGTGGCAACAGTGATTACCAAAGACAACTAAAACAAGCAGAAAGACATATATCTTCAATAAAATAGATAAAGTATCAGTAATGACATGTCTCAATGAGGAACTTGAAACTTTCTGCGCAGGGTAGGAGCATGCAGAGGAACTATGGCTAAGTTTAAAAGAATATTGGCCACGCACTGGATAGATATGTACACAGCAGGACAGTCCATAATGAGAGAGAACCTCCATGGTATACAGTTACTGTAAAGAAACTTTTAAGGGAACAGAACACTACATAATGGGCATAAAACAAAATGTAGGGCTGTAGATAGAGAAAAGCTGAATGAAACGCGTTTGGATCACAAGAGAACAATGGATGATGTCTTCAGTGACTACCGTAGCAGAATACTGTCAACTGATCTTCCACAGAACTCAAAGAAATTCTGATCGTATGTAAGGGCTGTTACTGGCACCAAAGTTAGTGTCCTGTCCCTAACGAAGGAGACAGAACTGAAACTGAGGGTAGCAAATCAAAAGCTGAAATGCTTAACTCGTTTTCAAATGAAAACCTCGTGCCCCTGAAAAGATTAATGAAATAAGAATTAGTGTCAGTGATGTTGAGAAACAGCTGAAATCGTTAAAACTGTACAAAGGTCCAGGTCCCTATGGAATCCCTGTCAGGTTCTATACTGACTTGGCGGCTGTGTTAGTCCGTCTTTTAACTATAATCTATTGTAAATCCCTCGAACCGAAAACCTTACCCAGCACAGGTCACACCTGCCTACAAGAAGAGTAATAGAAGAGATCCACAAAACTACCGTGCAATATCCTTGACATCGATTTGTTGTAGAATATTAGAACATATTGTGAGCTCAAACATAATGAGGTACCTTGAACACAATGACCTCCTCAATGCCAACCAGCATGCATTCTGAAAACAATGATGACGTGAAAACCAAATCGCATTTTTCTCACAAGATGTACTGAAAACTGGATCAAGGCAATCAGATCGATGCAGCATTTCTTGACCTCGCGAAAGCATTTTACTCAGTACCACACCTACTCTTATTGTCAAAAGTACGATCGTATATGATATTAAGTGGTATTTGTCACTTGACTGAGTCTGTTTGGTAGTTAGGACGCAGCATGTTATCTTGGATGGAGAGTCATCGTCAGATGTAGAACTACATTCGGGTGTGCCCCAGGGAACTGTGTTGGGACCCTTGCTGTTCATGTTGCATTTTGATGACACTGCAGGCAATATTAATAGTATAACATGAGGCTTTTTGTAGATGATGCTGCTATCTATAATGAAGCAATATCTGAAAAAATCTGCTTAAATATTTAGTCAGATCTTGATAAGATTTCAAAATGGTGCGAAGACTGGCAACTTGCTTTTAATGTTCAGAAATATAAAACTGTGCACTTCAGAAAAGGAAAATACACAGTATCCTATGCCTATAATATCAATGAGTCGTCTTTGGAATCAGCCAACTCATACAAATATCTGGATGTAATTTGTAGGCATGTGAAATGGAATGAACTCATAGGTTCAATCGTGGGTAAAGGAGGTGGTAGACTTCGGTTTATTGGTGGAATACTGGGGAAATGCAAGCAGTCTGCAAAAGAGACTGCTTACAAAACACTTGTGGGACCAGTTCTAGAATTATGCTCACGTGTGTGGGAACAGTACCAGTTAGGATTAACAGGAGTTATTGAATGTTTACAGAAAAGGGCACCACAAATGGTCACAGATTTGTTTAATCCATGAGAGAATGTTACAGAGATACTGAAGGAACTGAACTAGATGTCTCTTGAAGAGAGACGTAAACCATCCCGAGAAATTCTATTAAAAGGGTTTCAACAACTGGTTTTAAACGATGTCTCTAGGATTATACTACAACCCCTACGTATCACCACATAGAGACCTTGAGGATAATATTAGAATAACTACTGCACGCACAGAGGTATTCAAACAGTCCTTCTCGCGCTCCATACGTGAATGGAACGGGAAGAAATCCTAACAACTGGCACAGTGGGACGTACCTTCTGCCATGCATCTCACGGTGGTTTGCAGAGTGTAGATGTAGTTGTAGAAGATTATTGTTTCTGGGCATAGCTTTCTGCCTTACTATACTTTTGCATTAATGGGGAAGGAAAGAAGAGTAATGGATGTTAGCTCGACTTTGTTTCTGTCAGCTTTCTTGTAGTGTGACCCAAACTTAAAGATGACTAGTTACATGGTTAAATATCAATGGAGATGATTCAAATGTATGCACGTCTTAAAATCATCCAACCTGGGCCAAATCAAAATCAGCTTCAATTTAACATCCCTGTACCGGTTATGAGGTTTCCATTGTTGTATAAAGAGCTTCTTCCTCTTATAGCAGACAAAATGAGGGGATTATTGGATATGTTTAAATGGAATGGTATATAACACAGAGAGTTTTATGTGAACTTACCTTCCGAGTGAATAGTTTGATTTATTTTTCCTCTGTTTAATTTTTTCTTTGTTATTGTTCTTGTTCTATATAGAACTAGGTTTTATAGCTTGAAGGTTAGTTTAGTAAGTACACTGTATTATAACAGTATGTTAGATAATATATTCTGTTAATACTTTACATTATTTTTGACACTGTAACAGAAAATTAATATTTTTTGTTATATAATGTTATTTCACAATGTACTTTATCATTATATGCAACATCCTTACACAGAAAGGTAAGTAAAAATTGAGATGACTTTCAAATCTTGTAAAATATGCTAAATACATGTTGCTGTTCTGTAATACATACAGTATCACTTGATTATACATAATAAAATAGACAAATAAATAGTACCAAAAGAAAATAACAATTATTTTTAATTCCTGGAAACTTTTGAAATTGTGATGTAGAACCTTCTTTGAGCGAGGTCTTCGGCTTTGTTTTTAAGGGAAAATGCCGCATTGCTACTCTAGTTCACAAGTTTACCTGTCGTTGCCCATGTCGATAGTGTACATCTAAACAGAAAACTGACTAATACGTCAGAGATCAATTTATAGCTGGTCACTTAGATGGCATTTATATAACTGAAATCTTGTTTTTGTTAGGCTGGGAAATGTTGACAGTTCTACTATCAGTTTCGATATCTACTCAGGAACAAACAAGTCATTTGAGATCAAAATAGACTCTCCTTCCGTCAGACTTTATCCCCATAATAACAAATGGCCTAGGAACCTACACAAATGTTAGCAGGTCTACTATCAAGTTCGGTATCTACTCTGGAACAAACAAGTCCTGTTAAGATCAAAATAGACCCTCCTTCAGTCATACGTTATCCCCATAATAACAACAGCCTAGAAACCTACACAACAACCAAACAGGTCGGCAATAAAGTGCAAGCCGGAGAAATGAAGATCTTACGAACTATTGTCCAGAAAACTGGGAAGGGTAGGGTAAGAAACGAAGGAAAAAAAAAAAAACTAAGGGACGAAGCTGGGGTGTACTCGTCCTTAAGAAAAGAGACAAGTGGCTGGCTGAGATGGTCTGGCCATGTCCAACGAATGAATGAAGGGAGGACAGCAAAAAAATGGCTACAGAAAGATGTGATTGATGGAAGATCGGCAGCAAATCCAAGAAACGGATGGCTGGACCAAATGAAGGAGGATATATAAATAAGAAGAGTCATATGGAACGCTTCTAAGAGAGGAATGCTACATGGACAGACACAGATCGAGAACGCTCGTAAACCACGCACAGTCAACTATAGTGGTAAACTGATAATGATTATGATGATGACGTTGCGCCGGCTGGAGTGGCCGAGCGGTTCTAGGCGCTACAGTATGGAACCGCGCGACCACTAAGGTCGCAGGTTCGAATCCTGCCTCGGCTTGGACGTGTGTGATGTCCTTAGGTTAGTTAGGTTTAAATAGTTCTAAGTTCTAGGGGACTGATGACCTCAGAAGTTAAGTCCCATAGTGCTCAGAGCCATTTGAACCATTTTGATGACGTTGCGAAATGTTGCGCTATAACGTAGGTTAAATCTCAATTAGATTTCAAAAGAAAGAAAACACCTTGTGCCTCAAATCTCAGCTAGAGTTCAAAGGAAAGAAAGCACCTTCTGGCATAGCTGGCAGGGAGACCAGAGCACTGAGACCAGTAGCGTTGTTCCTCTCCATACAAAGATTTCCTTCCTTGAGGTGTATGAGAGCCTATCCTAGGTTTATGTGTTAAGTGTAGTTAATGTAATGTATGGGTGTACAATAACGCATCTTGTTTGTGTTGAATCCTGTGATACAAGGGAGAGGATGAAGCCCAGTGTACCAGCAAACAGTCTGCTTCTTTCGAACAGCACCAACGGGATGCCAAGGTTAACGTCCCGTTTCGGCTGACGGATTACCACGTAAAGTGTCACGTGGCTCCATTGCATGAGAGACAGCGGAGTGGTTTGGAATTTAATCCAGGATACTGGTTCAAATGGTTCAAATGGCTCTGAGCACTATGGGACTCAACTGCTGTGGTCATAAGTCCCCTAGAACTTAGAACTACTTAAACCTAACTAACCTAAGGACAGCACACAACACCCAGCCATCACGAGGCAGAGAAAATCCCTGACCCCGCCGGGAATCGAACCCGGGCGTGGGAAGCGAGAACGCTACCGCACGACCACGAGATGCGGGCCAGGATACTGGCGCAATGTGGTTACGTAGGTGGGTAATCCGTATGCAGAACGGTATATGCATAGCACTTTGCAGTAGTCTTGTTGCACGTTTCCTTTTTTGTTTTGAAAGATTTATTCCCTGTGGAAAATAACAGAAAATTGGTCAACATCTCAGAACAGCAGTAAAGAATCAGAACTCTAGGAAATTAGAATACAATATTGGACGATTAATTATTACTGATATCGGATTTGTATGTAAAAAATGCTAAAACATGCACTTAAAAGTTCGTAAAAATGCATAAACAATATGCAGAATGAAAATGGTACGATTAACATATGTTGCCATCAGTTTATCACAGTTTAATTATTTGTACTCAATTACCGTAGAAAAGTATTACACTGTTCCATAAAATTTTGGGTGTGCAGTGGCATAAATTCCATTTCTTCTTCTAATATTTCGGCTGTATACAGTCCAGTCATCTTCAGCATGAGACGGGTGACTGACGCTCCAGCATTTACTCCAACATTTTTAACCCGTAGACCGCGTCACTGCGCATGTTGCCTCAGATATGCAAGGTGCCAGAGACGCTGGTCTTTGGCAGAGAGGTACATCATGCGTGAAATGAGATCTGTGGCTTCGCGGTCGATCCATACGGTGATATCAATGTGTCACTGCGAGCTGCATCGTAGTGGCGTCTTTGTGAGTTTACTGCATTAATTGCCGGATTCCATGATTTGTCCAAGTTGAAGCCGCTGTCTGTATTATTTAAATGTCACCAACCGAATTGCTTCTATCACTGCCGGGTCTCAGAAATATGTAGTTGAGGTTACGATTCCGGCGTTACCGTACACCATAGTGCGCCCAGTGTCAATACGGTGCTCTGGCGCCACTGCTTTACAAGGTTGTAATAGCCGGATTTGCCTCCGGTTCTCTGTGCATCTTCCGTCGACTGTACATATCGTTTGTCCGATTTACAAGGTCCCTTGTGACTACGGTCGTTCATACATCGGAAAGACGACACATATAGCCTATGAAACATGCACAGAGCACCGCAGGTACACCCGGCTATTACAACATAATAAATCGGCCAATGGCAGAGCCCTGTATTGACGATAACGTCAGAATTTTAGCCCCGACTAAATCTTTCTGGGGTTCGCCGGAATTTTAACCGCGACTACATCTTTCTGGGATTCGGTTGTGAAAGAAGCAATTTAAATTCGGTTGGCGACAAATTTTATGAATAGAAGTAGCGGCTTAAAACTGGGCAAATCGTGCAAAAAAAAAAAAAAGGTTCAAATGGCTCGGAGCACTATGGGACTCAACATCTTAGGTCATAAGTCCCCTAGAACTTAGAACTATTTAAACCTAACTAACCTAAGGACATCACACACACCCATGCCCGAGGCAGGATTCGAACCTGCGACCGTAGCAGCCCCGCGGTTTCGGACTGCAGCGCCAGAACCGCACGGCCACCGCGGCATGCAATCCGGCACGTTATGTAATAAACCCACAGACGCGCAGCAACGGTGCAGCTAGCAACACTACATTTGAAATGTCCCTTTAGAAAAATTAATGAATTACTGTGCTGATAAACCTCTTACATTATTTGATTTTCAAACAGATGAGCAGAACTGAACGTAATCCGACATTTCGCTCTTTTCCTATTCTGATCAACACTAAACTGACACACAATTTTTTTGGCGCAGCGCAATCTGACTTTTAATAATCCCTACAAAAGAATGGCTCTGACTAATAATAACCTATACCTTTCACAAATCACTTACCTCACAAAAATCTTCGTTACTCAAACTACTGCAATATAGCGAGCGCCAATACCGCCAGCTAAATAAAAGATTCAAACTACCGAAGGCACTAACTACTGATAGGCGTAGTTAGCAAATGAAAGATTTTGATAAAGAACAAACAATGTATTTACCTTAATAGAGTTCAAAAGTCATAATATATATATCAGTTCATGACATACAGTCTTACAAATTTACTGACTCTGATGGACACTCCGCCATCTCTCTCCCCACATCCACCACTGCTGGCGGCTCACCTCCAACTGCGCAACGCTACGCGCTGCTAACATCCAGCTGCCCAACACTACAATAGCCAACAACAATGCAAACCAGCCACAGACAGCACAACCAGTGATTTTCATACAGAGTGCTACATGGCGTTACCAATAAAAAAACCTATACAGCCTACTTACAAATTGATATCACCGCGTGGATCGGCCGTGCAGACGCAGATCTAATTTCATGTATCTGTTGTGCCTCCCTGTCGCCGAACAACGACTCTGGCGCCTTGTGCGCTGTGGCCACGTGCGCAGTGGCGCCGTCCCCGGGTTTGAAAGGTCGGAGAAGTGCCGGAGCGTCAGTTACACGGCTCGCTCTGAAAAAGGCTGAAAGATATACAGACGAAATATCAGAAGAAAGAAGTGAAATTTATGCTGTCGCAAGCCCGGAATTTTATGAAACAACCATGGCAGCGCGAAAATATGAAGATGCATATTAAATATTACACTACTTTAATCTAAATCTTAAAGGGAAATGGAGTAAAGAATATTTTGTGTTAGAAACCTTGTTATCCAACGCTGCTGTTGCAGTAGACGAGAAAAGTCATCCTAAGGTTTTTCTGGAATGAAAATTCTTCGTTTGTCACTAAAGAAGGAAGGTTTTGTTGAGTGAAAAAGACCTCTTTGCGTCACAAGATGTCAGCTTTACAGGAAAGACACTTCACTTTGGAATTTCACAAATTCTTTTATAGCCTGTATTTTTACCAAGAACTTATCAAAAGCAATTTTTGAAACTCCACGTGTTTCGAAGGACAGTGCCTGCAATACCTAATTCACTAGGGACGAAGATTGTTGCAATGAATTATTCCTAGCCAGCAATTCCTTTATGGTTTCTGATACTACTGAAAAACGATTAAATTTTTCCTGCAATTTATTTTGCATATCTGTATAGAAGCTGCGTCTTATGGATCTAAAGTGTCTACTATTTTTTGACACCACTGAAATGTTAAGTATAGTAAAGTACGACCTCAGACCACGAACCTGTCTGAAAGAAGCCGGAGGAGGTAATGCTAACATCGGAGCCAATTCTCTAATAATTGAAACTCTAGCAAGTGCTCTAATGAAAATTTTTGTTGACACTGTGTGAGGCGGCGGGATAATAATAATATTATTTATTCATAAATAATAGAAATATTAATCAGTCATAAATGGTAGGAAATTGAAATATTAGAAATATTTGAAATATTGTCAGCGTATTTTACGAGAGCCTGGAAACTATTTCTGTGATTAGCCAGAAAGCGATAGAGAACATGCTGACCATAGTTTCCAGACTGCAAGTCCACATTCTTGTCCAGCCCACTGAAAGAAATGTTTCTATTCTCTATTTGCCCAGCGGGATCAGGACTGTGATTACAAATGACGATTTGGAGCTCTAATTGATAGATATATTTTGTAAAGTTTCACACACACAACACTGTAATATTCATTATGTTGATACTAATATTAAATCGGCCGTGCGGTTATAGGCGCTGCAGTCTGGAACCGCGGGACTGCTACGGTCGCAGGTTCGAATCCTGCCTCGGGCATGGATGTGTGTGATGTACTTAGATTAGTTAGGTTTAAGTAGTTCTAAGTTCTAGGGGACTGATGTCCTAATATGTTAAGTCCCATAGTGCTCAGAGCCAATATTAAATCTCTCTATCCCCAACAGCACTATGAGCAGTTGAGAGGCGACCTCTGTGGTAAGTTCCTGTTACATTGTCTTTCGACTTGACTTCTGATAATCAAAATAACTGCTCGCCACAAAAGTGGAAAATAATTGTTACCCCTCGCCACGTGGATTTGTTAACCTTCTGGGCAGCACACTAACAGCTACTTCTGCGAAATCTAAGCGATCAAGGACAGTGTACATTCCTCACAATTTCACCTCCTATTATTACCGAAAATATAAGGTTAGTAAAGCCTATCTCTGACGTCGTCCGAGGCAGCGCGTACTCCGGCGTTTAACTGACGCGGATCGTATGGTGGCTGTGTGCGAAGTGAAGACTAGCCTTGTTTTTTTCTTCCCTTTAATGTAACACCTGTACATCAGGAGGGCTGGCAGCAGCATCCTACGCTGCTCTTCAGCCTTAGATTGAACAATGAGAAAATATAAAGAAGACACATAAATACTGAACACATTGGCGGGCAAAAAACAGTAGACACAGAATACAAAAAAAAAAAACACGAAGCCGTTCACACTAGACGAAAAACACACTAAAAACTGTCGGCACGGCGCACAAACACTGACGACTTCGACGGCACAGGTAAACGTAGGAGCGTGGCGGTGAACACGAAACACAAACACGATGGCACACACATGAGGAAACGATGGCGATGATCTCCGGCGCGCGAATGTCCGCGTAACGCGTGCGAGTCCGGGGACCTGCCAAGAGGGGAAGAAGGGGAAGAGAGAGGGAGAGGGGAGAGCAAGAAGCCAATGGCAGAGGAGAAGGTAGGAGGAATGGAGGTATGGCGGCAGGGGAAGCCTGGGGGAGGAGTGGGGAGAGAGGGAGGAGGGAGGGAAGGGGGAGAGAAGGGAGAGAGGGTGCCCATAGGAACAAACACAGGAAGAAGGAGGGAGGATCAAAGTTGGTAGGAGGGGTAGATGGAGGGGAGGAGGGCATCATCAGGAAGGGGGAGCTGGCGGAAGCCACCTTGGTATGGAGAGTGGAGAGATGGAGAGCAGGTGGGACATGGAAATAGGCGCAGCAGCGGATGGTGGTGGGTGAGGATGATAGAGACCAGTGGGTGAGGAGGATCGAGTTTACGGGAGGTGTAGAGGATCCGTATCCATTCGAGGAAGAGGAGGAGGTGGGGGATCAGAATAAGGTCGTACAGGATCCACATGGGGCGGATGCGATAGGCGAGGTGAAGAGCATGGCGTTCTAGGATCTGAAGGGATGTGTAAAAGGTAGGGGGAGCAGAGATACAGGCAGGGTGGTCGTAGCAAAGGATAGGGCGAATGAGGGATTTATAGGTATGGAGGATGGTGGAGGGGTCCAGACCCCATGTACGGCCGGAAAGGAGCTTGAGGAGGCAGAGTCGGGAGCATGACTTGGCTTGGATTGTCCAGAGGTGGGGAGTCCAGGAGAGGCGACGGTCGAGGGTGACGCCAAGGTACTTAAGGGTGGGAGTGAGGGCGATGGGACGGCCATAGATGGTGATGTAGAAATCGAGGAGGCGGAAGGAAGGAGTGGTTTTGCCTACAATGATCGCCTGGGTTTTGGGAGGATTGACCATAAGCAACCACTGGTTGCACCAAGTGGTGAACTGGTCAAGTTGGGATTGGAGAAGATGATGGGAGCGCTGCAGGGTGGGACCAAGGGCAAGGAGGCGGTGTCATCAGCGTACTGGAGAAGGTGGATGGGGGGTGAAGGCGGGGGCATGTCCACTGTATACCTGAGGTACAGAAGAGGGGTGAGGACAGAACATTGGGGCACACCAGCGTAGGGGAAAAGGTGTAGGAGTCCGTGTTGTGGATGGTGATGTAGGAAGGACGTTAGGAAAGAAAGGAGCCAATCAGATGGACGTAGTTAATAGGAAGGGCAAAGGTTTGGAGCTTGAAGAGGAGACTGGAATGTGACATGGTCATAGGCTCGTTCAACCTAAAGGGAGAGGTAGATAGTGGAGAGACAGGAATTAAGCTGCTAAGAGAGGAGATGAGTGAGGTGAAGGAGAAGGTCATCAGAAGAGGACGGCTGAAAGCCACACTGGGTAATGGGAAGGAGGCGGTGCTGGCGGAGATGCTGGTGGATGCGTCAGGTTAGGATGGATTGCAGGACCTTGCTGAAGACCGAGGTAAGGCTAATGGGACCGTAGGAGGAGACAGCGGATGGCAGTTTACCAGGTTTAAGGAACATCAGGATACGGGAGGTTTTCCACAGGTCGGGGTAGTAGCTGGTGGACAGGACTACATTGTAGAGCCTGGCCACGGTGGAGAGGAAAGAGGCAGGAGCTTCACGAAGGTGGCGATAAGTGACACGATCGTGACCAGGAGCGGTGTTGCCTTTCGTGCGGAGTGTAGCGATGAGATCCTGTGTAGTGATAGGGGCACTGAGTTCGGTGTGTGCAATGTTGTCCAAGTACTGGACGCCAGGTGCGAGGGGAGGGACAGAGGTGTCAGTTCGATTGCGGACATCCCAGAAGAGCGAGTAATCGAACTGGGGATCGTCGGGGATGGTAAAGACATCGGAGAGGTAGGAGGCAAAGTGATTGGCCTTACTAAGGGTGTCAGGGAAGGGTTGGTTATCATGTAAGAGAGGATAGTAGGGGGCGGGTTTAGAGCCGGTAAGGCGGCGGAAGGCTGACCAGAACGTGGACGAGTTTACTGGAAGTGTGGCATTTAAATGGGTGCATGGCCATCGCCAGTCCCGGCGTTTCTTAGCCACGAGCAAGTTTCGGATGTGTCACTGGAGTTGCTGGTGGCGTTGTAGTGTGTCCGGGTCACGCGTGTGGAGGAAGGCATGGTAGAGACGGTGGGATTCACGGAGGAGGAGGACGGCCTGTGGGGGTAAGGTGGATGGCGACAGAAGGGACGTGGGCCTCCACGGCCTCAGACAAGGTCTGCTGGAGAAAGGAGGCAGCATGTGGAATATCATCAGGGTGGTGGTAGGTGAAGGGGTGGCTATCAACCTGGGTAGATAGGGTATCCCGGTAGGCATTCCATTTGGCACGGGAATAATCATGGACGTACTTTGGGGGAGGGTCATTACGGGGGTCACGGCGGGGGCGACGACGGTCTGAAATAGTGAGGAGGACAGGGAGATGGTCACTACCAATGGGGTCCAGGACATCCACCGTGATGCGGCCAAGGAGGTTAGGGGAGGAGAGGATAACATCAGGAGTGGAGTTGGATTCGGGGCGGGTGTGCTGGGGAATGGGGACAAGGTCGCCTTGGAGGGAGGAGAGGAACCGATGCCACCGCCATAACTGGGTAGCGGGATGACTATGGATGTTGAGGTCAGCAGCGATCACGTAGGAGGAGAAGGTATGGTCAATGTGGGAGAGGAAGTCAAAGGGAATAGGGGCGTTTGGGCGGACATAGATGGAGGCGCAGGTGATGGTAAGGCCAGGGAAGAAGAGACTAAGGATCAGATGTTCGGTGGTGTCGGGAAGGAGAGGTTGGAGCCGAACTGGGATATGGCGGTGGTGACCAATGGCAACTCCGCCACGTGCTATCGGGAAGGGATTATCGGAGGGGTGAAGGAGGTAGGGCGAGGTGTGTATGGTGTAGTGGGGCTGAAGAAAGGTTTAATTGAGGAGGAAGGCATCCACGCGGTGGGTGGCGAGGGTGTGCATGGAGAGGTTCTTGTTGGCGGGAAAGGAACGGATGTTTTTGAACAGGATATGGTGCTGTCGCACCATGACAGGTATTTAGACGATGGTGTCAAGACGGGAGAAGGTAAAATGGGCCTGGTTGTGGGAGTAGGTGGCATACATTTTGAGGTGGATGACGGAATGGGCGGTGAGGGAGATCTGCTGGAGGGTGTGAGGTCGCTGGAAAGGGTGGACATTTTGGAGTACGATGGTGAGGAACCTGATGATGTCCTCAGTGGGGGGGGGGTGGACGGGGGGACGTAGGGAATTACCAGGAGGGGTGGGCGCGTCCAGAGGTCGGACAGGGACGGTAAGTTCAGGAGTGGTCAGAGGGGGTCAGGCTTTACATTTTTGGGAGTATGTGGGATGCGGGAGATTACAGGTATTACAGGAGGGAGGGGACTGAAGATTGGGGCACTGCCAGAGGAAATGCGCTTGCTTACAGTGCGGGCAGGTGGGGGCCTCGTGGCACTCAGATGTTGTGTGTGTGTTGTAGTGCAGACACCTCTGGCAGCGGAGGGATTGAGGAGGGGAACGGAAGGGGTCGACTTTGTATTGTTGGTGGAAGAGGAGGGCACCCTCCTTCAGGAGGTGGTCAATGGAGGGGGTGTCTTCCGAAAAAACCCACATAAGGCGGGTGGGGCTGGCGGAGTTGAAAATGCGGCGGACTGCCCGGACCTGCAACGAGGGATGCACCTTCAGCTCCACCAACACTTCCTCCTCCATGATCGTCAGACTAAGCTGAGTGATCACAGTGGTGAGGTTTGGCGGGCAATGCAGGGGTTGGGGTTGGCAGGTAGGAGAGGGGGAAGGAGCAGGGGTGAGGGAGGCATTGGAGCCAAACCGGGGGATGGGGATGCGGGAAAGGATGTCAGTATGAAGGGTGAGGCCGGGGGAGGAGATGAGAATGGAGTCTCTTCGGGGAGTGAGGACGGAGATGGGGCCTCTAGGAAAGTGTTGGCGGAGGAAGAGTGAGAGGTTCCGGGCCTCGAGGAGGGAAGGATTGGGACGAGAGAGGAAGTATTTGTAGGAAAAGGGGAGGAGGAAACAGAGGGAGCAGGGCCAGGCGGGAGACATTCATGGCATCCTGGGGGGGGGGGGGAAGGATGATGGGGCGGGGCCTTTTTGGAAGCTGAGGAGGCAGTGGTGCCACTAGGGCGTTTGAGGGCGACAGAAGGATGAGAGGAGACATGTGGGAGAGGAGCAACAGGGAGGTGGCGGCAGATGGCAGGTCCCGGCGTGGACGCTGGAGCTGGCGCCGGAGATGGGGATGGTGACGGTGAAGGCGACGATGTAGATGATGACAATGGTGAAGGCGAGGGTGAGAGCTGCGCATGGGCAGGGAGCTGCAGTAACAGGCAAAGGGAGTGGAGGGAAAGGATCAGAGGTGGTGGTGCAGGAGAATGAACCTGGGGAGGGGGCGACGAAGAGCGAGGGCGAGGGGAGAGTGAGAAGAGGAGGGATGGAATGAGGGGAGGGCGACTGGTGGCGGAGGAGGGATAAGTATAGACTATAGCGGTGGTGGTGCTAGTGGTAGTGGTGGTGGGGGCTGACATGATGACAAGTAGGAACAAGGGCAGGCCAGGATGAAAAGTATAGAGGAAAAACAGGGGACAGACGAAGACGGATGAACACCGATGGGACGACAACTGGGGCCAAAGTCCCACACTGCTGGCGCTGGTGGGAGGCGACTGCTGGCAGGAACACTGGGTGGCTGGCAGGAACGCTGGCTGTCTGGCATGAATGCTGGCTGGCTGGCAGGAAAGCTGGCCGGCTGGCAGGAACGCCACAGCTGCTGCTGCCGCAGACTGAAGTGCTGCTGCTGGCTGGCTTGCTGGCTAGATGGCTGGCTGCCTGGCTGGCTGGAACGCTGGCTGGCTGTCAGGAACGCTGGCTGGCTGGCAGGAAAACTGGCAGGCTGGCAGGAACGCCGGCTGGCTGGCAGGAACGCCGCAGCAGCTGCTGCCGTGGACTGAAGCGCTCCTGCTGCTGGCTGGTGAGCTGGCTGGCTGGCAGGAACGCTGGCTGGCTGGCAGGAACGCTGGCTGGCTGGCAGGAAGCTGGCTGGCTGGCAGGAACGCTGGCTGGCTGGCAGGAACACTGGCTGGCTGGCAGGAACGGTGGCTGGCTGGCAGGAACGTCACAGCAGCTGCTGCTGCTGCGGACTGAAGCGCTGCTGCTGCTGGCTGGCTGGACCGCTGCTGCTGCTGCTACTGGCTGGCGGGCTGGCTGGCTGGCTGGCTGGCTGGCACCTGAAAAACCTAACGCTTCGATTAGTGACAGAAGCCACAATCGAAGGGCAGTACTCGTTACGAGGTACCGCCGAAGATGACTAGCCTTGCCTCCCAGGCTGTATTTATATAATGGCGCAGCGGATGGCCAACGGAACACCTGCTGTCATCCACTCTATGCCCACGGCAGCAGCTTTTAAACGGCCGCTTCCTCGGACGCATTATATTTTATCACAATGTCATGAATCAATTTAGAATCTTCGTAATTTTTGTATGGATGTAGCTAAATTGGTTAAAATCGCAGAAAAAGTTGTAGCTTGCCTACATATTAACTTGTCATCTAGAATTTTTAAAATGGAAGTAAAAGTAGAACATGACCTCTGAACTATAAATTTAAGAGACCTTTTATTTGTTATTATTTACATCCAGGCCTTGAAACTTGTTACAGCTCTATTACTTAATAGGTTTCATTATGTGCTGCAATCAGAAATTTTTAGCATTAATATAACAGATACTTAATTCACTCCAAATAAGGACTTTTGGTTCCAAATTTAGTTTTCAGTTAATTACTCGAAAACTACTAGAGGTAACTCAATATGGTTACATAATTAATGTTTTAATGTTGAACTGAAGCTTCATACAAGTTTTCATTTTTATAAGTCTAATATGTAGCACCTTCAATTTTTCTTACGAACATGGATTCTCACCAAAATATTGCTTTAATCACGTTGAGACTTGTACCAATTAATTTTGATATAAATCTGCACATTATGACGAATTTTTGGGTTCCTAGCTTTATGTAAATAACTTATACAAAACTGCAACCAGTCACTTTTTTGGTTTATTCCATGAACCGGTTTTCGAACCTTTTCAGGTTCATCTTCAGATGGTTTCAGTAAGTTACATCATTATTGCTAACATAATGCTGGGTGCTGGCTCTATGTGAAAAAGATGGAACATACTTTAATTTATCGCCATGACTATAGCTTATCTGTCCTAGCTTTATGATTTAGCGCCACTTATTTTTTTCTTAAAACGATGTATTTAGGGAAAGTATTCATCTGCTCAGTCTGAGATTTGACAGTCTAAACATTGATATACTAAAGCACATAGTGACAAAGTCTGGAAAAGCAACTTTAATTTATAACTCCATTCTTAAATTATGGTGCAACACTTGCATGCTACGCACAGACTCGATGCGGTGACGTGGCGCTACTAGCAGCGATCTGGGGTAAGTCCCGACGCACTCTCTTGCCTCTGTGTCTCTGTAATGCTACAGCGCTTGGAAACAAGACGTTCAGCTTCCGCACATTGTGATATCATTGTTTCTTTTATGCTGTATACCATATGGGCTAAACAGAACAAATTTATTAGTTTGCAGTAAAGGACTCTTAATACATTTGCAACTTTTACCATTTACGAAGCAGAAATAACAGCACATTATCGTATTTTATACACCAGGCCACAAAAGGTTGCAGTTGCAGGATGGTTTACCCTTTGTAACATTTGAATATGTAACGGCTAAGTTATACTTCCAGATTTCATTGCACTGACTACTGATCTACATTCGAGTACACACTGGCCTGCAACGTCTGTTGTCTCATCTACTGATATTCAAATGTTTTTATGTTTTATTGTTTGACGGATATCATGAATAAATTCTTTGAAACACTCGGGCGTACACACTTTACGGAGGATAGATTCGTCAGACACTCATACTAGTGCGTCTTTCTAAGAAAGTTTTGATATAAATAGTTATTTTGTTCAGAGGATTGTTGGAACTTATAAATGCTGAACATAATTCCTTGGAGATGGAGTCACGTGAACCTTCGGGACGTTGATCTATTCTCTAAATGAAAAACTCATAAGTTTTTGGCGTAAAGCGGGTTTTCTGGCTGCATTTTATTTGGGTTTCACAGTGTCCAAATACTGTGCTACTTGGAACTTTTTGTCAGATGTAACAGTTCGTTCACAAGATAGTCAAAATAATATTTGTCCATTATCACTGAAATTATCACTCCAGACCGCCATAACATATTTACCTAACACAGATGATGGCGACTGTTTCACTGGTTGTATAACGAAGCAATGTGTTATTCACTCCGTATTCTTGCTTTCAAACTACGATTGTAACTGGAAGTAAATGGATGCAGATATGATATTACGTCATGCTTTAGATGACTGAGTGTCACACTATGAAGAAGAGGAACCCCAGCTTCTGCTGCGACATGGCTAAACAATTAGCTCATATGATGGAAACGCACAACTCCGATCACTAGTCGTCATTTCAAACAAAGGAAGAAAACTGTTGTAAGTGTCAACCAACTAGAATTTTAAATAACGTAATTTATAATTTTGTGATAAAATATTATTTTTTAATAAACGGCATATCCAAAGGAATAATTACCTGGCAGATGAATGTCTGCACCTATATGGATGTCCGCATTCATAGTTATGGTGTGCTTGAAAAGTACAGAATAGTGTCAGTTTTAAGATTTTCGCCTATTTCCGTTAAATACTCAATGAAATATTTGATATAAAACTCTTAAATATTGTAATATATCTGCCAGATGAGACATGTCTGCCGCTCCGATATAATGGCGCAGACAGTCGTGCAGTTTGGACTCGCAAGACGAGGAGCGACACCGGTCGTTTCCCCAGCCTGTACTGTACTGTATGTCTGAACAGGTATTGGTGCAGTCGAGGGCCCAAACTCTTGTTCTCAGGCTCGAGTGAAAGTAGACGGCTGCAGATGTAAATGCGCTTTTCAAGGCAGAGATGACAGATGGACACGTTCACAGGAAAATGGGATGTCAACACTTAATGTACGACAAGGAATTTGCGAAGTGAGGGAATACTTCAAGGAATAATTTTCTTTGGAGATTGTGTGAGGTATTTATATCGTGAGAATTGTGGATGGTAAGTAACAGTTGAGAAAAATGTTGCACAATAATCGGATTGGCCACAACAGCAACATGAGGTGTCCAAATAGGTGCATGCGATAAGACGTCAAGCGGGCCTTATCGTGACGTCACTTCCACTGATAAGTTTGATTTTTGTGAAACACGGGCCTAGTAATACTAGGGCCCGTGTTGCGCTCTCTCACACACACTCCACAGCGCTCTCTCTCGCACACTCAAGGTCACGCGCCATACACACAGAAACATAAGTCCAATACACACAGCCATGAAAGAAGCCCACCCACCTCCCCAGGGGTCATAACCCCTGCAACCCACAGAAGAGACAGATGCTTCAGTAGCTGAATTAGTGTTTTTATTTAAAAAAAAAATCTCACGGGATATCAGGATGGTTCTCGGGTAGGACAACCTTTATTACGAATGGTAATAGAAAGTAATATCTCCTTGTACAATAATATATTTAGTTAAAACACCAGACAGTTTGCACCAAACATTAAGCTTCTCATTTGCATTAATCCTCCTACGATTCCTTGTGTAAAGTGAAAATGGCTTGTCTGTTGTAACAACACATGTTCCATAATTGATTCAAATTGATGAAATTTGTTGGTAAGACTCGGCAGTAGCGACCGCTTGGAGACGCCAGAGTAGAGAGGTCAGTGGTGGCCGTGGTGAGAGGTGGCTCCTGGGCGTCACTGCCGCAGACGCCGTACACCCAGCTCCTGCCGCATCCTACTTAAGATAAATCGATATCAAACACTACTGACAGTTTTTGAAGACCAAGACAAGGACCGTTGTTTCTTAACGTCAAACAGAACAGGGTTCCAACTCTTACTTAAAGGCTACCCCTTACCTCAGTTTATAATATTGTCAGATAGCCGGATTTCAATGGATTCTTTCACTACACATTCCCAATACCGCGACTCAGGGGCAACCACTTGTGTTCATCGTACATTTTCTGTCCTTCCGTAAGACAATGTTTTGCCACCGCAGATTTTTCTGGCTAATTAACGCGTGTGGCGATGATGCGGGGAGCGTATCTTCAAAAATAGTATGATTGCCACACGCGTTTATTTCAGCTAGAAAAATCTGCGGTGGCAGAACATTGTCTTACGGAAGGACATAAAATGTACGATGAGACACAAGTTGTTGTCCCTGCGTCGATCATCACTTAATTTCCATCAGAGGAAAATTCATTCTTCCTCTCAAGTGTGACAGTAGTCAGTCAAAGGTCGTGAGCGTGTGTGAACAGTCCAAACCATAACCAAGAGAGTAGCCCAGATACAATAAACTCAGCGAAACGAACAGCTTAATAGATTGCCCGTGCTTCACACTGTGCCTAAATGAGACAGGCTGCGCCCATCTCACACCACATGGCTTCAGTTACTTACATGTTCCACATATCATTTGAATGACATAAAGTGATCTCAGTGGGCATGTCGCAAACTATTGTCGGCACGAGTCGACCGCAGTGTAGTTACTCTCGTGATAAGCGTCTTTACTTCCTAATCGCCGGTCGCGGGAGGTACGGCATCCATCCCATATTAAACCGGCTCCACGGACCATTAATGTCCAAGTCGTGGCCTGGACACGCGCTGGTGTGGGAGTAGACGTGCCGGGATGAACGGCAAGGGATCAGGGATTGCAGGAGGCATGATGGATCTAGGGGTGACTGTTATGGTGCCCTGCTCTTCTGCCGCTTGGGGGCGAGGTTTCAACGTTTGCATCCTCTACTTAGGGCTGGGAATCCACTCGGGTGGAAGGACAGGGATCAGATACGTGACATGGCTGGATCTGCTCGTGGATCAGATGTTTCTGCCTCACCGCTATTTGGTCTTCGCATTATGATCATACGTTCGGATTCATGCATGCTACGTATCGATCCTGAACTTCCCGAGACGGGCGCAGGAGATCGGTTAACGTGCACTGTCTGTGACCCTGTAGCAGCTCCGCCATGCTGGGGCTATTGACAGGATTGGTACACTGCGACGAAACTCGTGAATGCCTTCCCCACTGTTGCACTCCCCTTTATTTTCGTTGTATGCCTTTTGAAAGTACTATGGTGAAATGATCAGGTGTTTAGCCCCAGTGAGAGCAATCCTTGAGCGCAGATGACACGGATTGTGAACCATTATTTGACAGTGTGGTATATGGGGCTACCTCAGTTGCATACATTGTTGAAAGGGTCCGTGTCATAGCTTATCCAGTTATTGTTGTCATCTCGACTAATCACGGGAAGTTACAGAGAGTGTCCACCACCAATAGCTATACTGGTCTCTGGATCAATCTGTGAGGCCAGAGTGCATCCATACACGAAGAAATTTCACGTGCGCCACGGAGAAAGTTGTTGAGCCAGTGATGGCTAACTCAGGGCTTAGACGTTGCAAGACCGGATTGCCTATTTGATGTCTGCATCTATGTGTGGTCAGTAAAAATGAGGCTGAGCTAACGCCTTCATATGTGACTTCCGCCATTACGATTGATGGACCAACTGGACGATATGGGGTCAGAGTGCGGGAGGGATGACGACCCTAAATTCTGCTTCCTTGGTGGCAAAAAGGAGTACACAGTCCCTGGCGCCGAGGCGATGGTGCAAGCATAAAAAAGTGCAGAAACAAGGGTCCATGCTCGTAGACAGGTGCTCTGGTCATCGATGTTGTGTGGATGACAATACGTGGTGAAGATGTAATGGGAAAGTCATCCATTACATGACTCATATTGCCGTCGAGCGGGAAACATACTCATTATTCAAGTCGAAGCCAGTACCTAGGTCCATGAATAGCCAGGAGGTGTGTCGGCAGTTTCACGTTGAGTTGTGGGATGAGAATGATAGTTAATCATTAATAGTGTCCACCATATCACATGTTGCGCCCTCTTCTCTGATAGCTTGGAGCAGAGGCTGAGTGCGGTTGAAGGTCTGTGATCATGTTGGTCTTCATGTCACACAAATAAAAGTGGATCTTCTTGATCATTAAAATAATCGCCAGTTCCTGCTTTTCAGTTTGCGAATAGCAGAGTTTGCAGCACTGATAACGTCTTGGAAGCATATCACCACACCTACGGGTGTGCGATGCTTCTGGCGTGTGGGTTTTGACAGGCGTAAACGTCGCTATGCAGATACCGTTCAGTTGCATAACAGCCATCTGGCACGCAGCAAACCATACAAAAATGATGCTTTTTTTCCTTAACTAGTTCAAAAGGTATGTAACCTCCCTGCCTTACTGAAAAACTTGTCATTGTAGGTAGACTTATCAGGAATAAAATCAGTTCTTTCGAACTGGAAATTTTTCTATGGTGTCAATGTGCTCTGCTGTCGGATTGATTCCCGATTTTTTGATATTTGTTCTAGATATTTAACTTTTGACTGGAAGTTACTACAGTCATCTAGCTGACAGTGGAGGTCATTAGATTTTTGTCGATGAATGTTTCTAGTTTATGCAAGTGTTCCTCTTTCATAGCCCCCGTCAGGACAATTGGCTTTGTGGAATTCCTTGGATGAGCTATTATAAATGGTGTTGAAATATGTAGCGATTATTTGCGACTGGGAGTGGTAATTTATTGCATATTTATTAGCGTTGCCATCTTCTGGAGCAGCTGTTATGCATAAAATGTTATTGTTTGTCGTGTCGTAAGTTCACAAAACTTCTTCAGTGATCACTGCTTTTTTCCGTCTTCTCTGCATGTTTTGAAGACCACTGCTTTTTCCTTTGTTGTTAGCGGAGGTTGAAGTCGAAATAAAGTTAGTTTCACTTTCATCTTTTTCAATTTTTCGCTTTTTACGAAGCCGCAAATGCGGAAGAAGAAAAAGGGGGAAAGTCCGGTCGCACGAAAAGTGTGCGGTCTCCAAACATCTCCTGGCGTTGGAAGTCTTATTTTTTTTAGCTTGCAATCACCATTCCATCTACATGCGGTAATGTGGCAGAGTTCACATGTCAAGACAATAGTTGGGAACGTTCACTTTATGAGTGGTACTCAGAAATAAGCCTCTATTGTTGGATCGAATGAGATCTCTGTTTAGAGTGCAGACTGCCGTGTCCTTGGAAAAATTAATGCTTTTAGGTTGACTTCCGCGTTTATTCCGCGGGGAGCTACTGAATTAATCATTGCAGCAAACGGCGGCTATTATCATCAGTCATCGGGTATTGGGGGTTGGTTATGAACGCACAGGACCACTGATTCAGTGCCGCCATAAAAACATCTAATATTTAGAAAAGAACATGGTTACTGAAAGTGCCGAAAGAGTGAAATTGCGTTTGCTCCGTTCGCTTATCAGCTCCAAGTATCAGAAAATAGCAGAGTTCACATGGAATTTCCCTAACAGATACGCGGATTGCCTGCGTACTTAAAAGGAATCATTGCTCACCTACTTAAAAATGTGAAGTACAAAGACATAATTTTAGGAAACAGTCACGTTCTTGAGAAGGAAGTTCCATAGAATTTCCGTAACAGATACGCGGATTGACTGCGTACTTAAAAGGAAACATTGATCACCTTCTTAAAAATGTGTAGTACAGAGACATAATTTTACGAAACAGTCACGTTCTTGAGAAGGAAGTTCAAAATCTTCTTGTATGCAGGCCTCTTTCACACTTCTCCATACATCTTCCACTTTTCACATCCAAGTTTTCCCTGAATATTTCTTTATATCGTAAATACATCTTACATTAGTTCTAGGCGCGCAGTCCGGAACCGTGCGACTGCTACGGTCGCAGGTTCGAATCCTGCCTCGGGCATGGATGTGTGTGATGTCCTTAGGTTAGTTAGGTTTAAGTAGTTCTAAGTTCTAGGGGACTGATAACCAAAGCAGTTGAGTCCCATAGTGCTCAGAGCCATTTGAACATCTTACATTAGGTCATTTCTTATCACGAGGAATCCAACACAGAGTCTCTATAGTTCAGGTGCCATCATATCGTCTCTGTATATGGTCGGCCACCCCCATTTCAATTTCGGAACAGGCGCTATAATATTCTAAACTTCTGTCTTTTCTCTCAACCATGTTTTTGTTTTCCTGTCACTTCATACAAATTTCCATTGATCGTTGGACAATTCTGAATTCTTGAACTGTTAACGTATTTAAGGCCCATGTTTTATTTGCATAAGTTATTATCGGTTATGGACTTTTCGTTCAAGGCGCAATGGGAGTTTACTTCTGAATGCAACGCTGATTTTCGCTAGTGAACACCAAGTAATTTTTACTTTTCTGTTAATCTCTCTGACTGTTGTTTTGAGATGACTTAAATAAGGAAATTCGTCAGGTGTCCCTATTACATCATCATTAGTCATTACTATTTTCCTACCCGCACACTGATGTACATTATTTTGGTCTTACTGTAATTAATATTCAGGCCTTGTGTCATACTTGCTCTGTTCAGTTGCTCCACCGTTTACTAACGTTCCTCTGGAGCCGGAGCAAATATTTAGACAGTTAGCCATCAAAGTTGTGACAACAGAAAGATGATTGAAGCAAACTTTAAACTGGCATGAAGTCTACAAATGATTAGCATTTCATCGAGCAAAGTAACCAGGATTACGTTCACCTACATTCTGTGTATAAGGAAAAATTACGCAACTGCTTTCACCTTTAGAAATACCAATGGAATGTTAGTTGTTTGTGAGAAGATTGTGTTACGCCTCGTGTAAGGAGCAGAAATGTTTGCGGGCACCTGTCGGAATACGACAGCGGTAGTATCGAGACCTACAGAGACTTCAATTTTCCCATGACTGCCATGCGAATGTGGGTGATAGTTTCAGGAAGGCCATAGCGCCATCAAAGATCTCAATGGTCGCACGTGACTAGCGCCAGAGAGAACACATATTATTCACTCGGACATATAATGAGTTTGTTTGAGCAATTCACATAATGACATATAATGTCTTTATTTCAGCAAGTCAGGTATCCAAACGGAGAGTGAAAATGTCACCTAGAGGACCACGGACTGTGTAAGGTTACTGTTCTCAAAACTCGTCCAAGTATCGATTGTGCATACAAGCCTAGCGAGCAGTAGCATCGGAGAGTTGCGAAAATAAGTAAAACTGACTGTCTAACTACAACAATGGATGGGTTCACCCTGCGTTTAGCGCCTTGGGCAGTAGGAGTCTGTCGGCAGAGTCTCGGAGAGTGGTCCAAGTGACAGTCGTGGGAATTTGACTTCCAGATGATTCGCCTCTCTATTATAAGAAAGGTGGTCGCGTGAAATTCTTCAAGGTTTAATAAGATAGCCGATCATGTAGTTCATAAAGAAATCAGTGGTATACAGTATTCACTAAAAATTTGGTTGTAATGGAAGAAAACGTAACAACAAATGGTTTTTGTCAGTTGCAAACCTTTCTCCATTCCTAGCACTTCCTGCCTTAGGACAAAGAAGAAGTAAAAGATCTACAAGATGGCATGCAGCGATAGTGTGACGGAAGGGCCGCTATAACTATCAACTCGGTGACCATTGTTGTGGCTTCCCTTAACGAGGCAAAAGAGAATCGCGCAGACAGTGGTGCGCCCAGTTACAAAACTCAGCACAGGAGTAGCATCATGGCGTCTTTGCAGATGCACAGTTCTGCATACAGCATCGCGACGAACATATCATGTGTGTAGGATTCCCGGAGAACGAATGTTGCGAGATTGAATTCGTCATAGTCATACGGGTCAAGGACTTGACATGACAGTATCGTATGCACAGGGTACACAAAACCATGACATCTGGTAAGCATAGCCGATAATTTGGACAGCAACCACTACATTTATGGCGTGTTGATCCTAACGGCTATGCTCCATGTTCGAGGTCTCCATAACGTTATCTTTCAATGGGATAGTGCAAGACCGATCGTTGCCCATGCTGTCCTGACCTACCTCGATACAGAGGGTGTTCGAGTGTCCAGCACGTTCTCCAGATCTCTTACCCACTCAAACTGTTTGGTCGTGGATTGCCGAGCGACTGGAAAGCCACCATTCACCATCCACTTCTCTGGTTTCGAGTTGAAGCAGCGTGGAGTGACGTACCCATAAAGATCATCAACGCTAGGTTCGACTTGATGCTCAAACGAGTTAGAGCGTTTCTACCCGAGTTGCAAGCTCGATGCACTAAGTTAACCGTGTTAACTGCCAAATCATTACAAACGTAACCCTGGCCATCGTCCAAAACATAATTCTCTGTCTAGCGTTTCGTTTTTCACTGCTGGAAACTTCATCAGACGCTTTAACGACTCAGAAAGCTAATTTTTATACGGAAATTTTTAAGCGGCAGTCCTTAAGATGACGAAGAAAAAACCCTAATGTTGGCCTCGATTATATTTTCGTTGCATGGCCGCTCGGAGAAAAGGAAGTCGAAATTTTTAAATTTTCTGGCCAATATTTATTCTAATATTAAGTTCACTATCGAAAAAAGGGAAAGATCTTCAAATTTCATTTTTGGATGTACAGGTAATTAGAAAACCTGACGGAACTTCAGGGTGTAAATTCTACAGAAAGTCCAGTTATATTTTCACAAAATCTCTCATCACCGTCCCAAGCAGAAAAGAAGGGTGATCAAAACATAAATAAACCGGCTAAAAGAATCTGTGAAACACTTTCCTTGGAGGACGGACTCGATTGTTTAAGAACGGTCTTCAGAAGAAACGGTTATCGGACGAAGAGACAAATAGGGTGCTAAATCGCTAAATTCTAAAAGCTCTAGAGTTCCCAATGAAAAAGAACCAACCAAAGGGAAAATTTTCCTACCATTCGTAGAAACTGTTACAGATCTCATGAGGAAATTACTCAGAAAACACGGTATTGCTACCGTGCTTTAACCAACAAGAAAGATACCTGAATATTTTAACACTGCAAAGGACCTACGCCCGCGGCTTGTCACAGTCTTATGGTCAAGTGTACCTGTTGTTGTTGTTGTGGTCTTCAGTCCAGAGAGTGGTTTGATGCAGCTCTCCATGCTACTCTATCCTGTGCAAGCTTCTTCATCTCCCGGTACTTACTGCAACCTACATCCTTCTGAATCTGCTTAGTGTATTCATCTCTTGGTCTCCCTCTACGATTATTACCCTCCACGATGCCCTCCAATGCTAAATTTGTGATCCCTTGATACCTCAGAACATGTCCTACCAACCGGTCCCTTCTTCTTGCCAAGTTGTGCCACAAACTCCTCTTCTCCCCAATTCTATTCAATACCTCCTCATTAGTTATGTGATCTACCCATCCAATCTTCAGCATTCTTCTGTAGCACCACATTTCGAAAGCTTCTATTCTCTTCTTGTCTAAACTATTTATCGTCCACGTTTCACTTCCATACATGGCTACACTCCATACAAATACTTTCAGAAACGACTTCCTGACACTTAAATCTATACTCGATGTGAGCAAATTTCTCTTCTTCAGAAACGCTTTCTTTGCCATTGCCACTCTACGTTTTATATCCTTTCTACTTCGACCATCATCAATTATTTTACTCCCCAAATAGCAAAACTCCTTTACTATTTTAAGTATCTCATTTCCTAATGTAATGCCCTCACCATCACCCGACTTAATTCGACTACATTCCATTATCGTCGTTTTGGTTTTGTTGATGTTCATCTTTATCCTCCTTTCATGACACTGTCCATTCCGTTCAACTGCTCTTCCAAGTCGTTTGCTGTCTCTGACAGAATTACAATGTCATCGGCGAACCTCAAAGTTTTTATTTCTTCTCCATGGATCCCGAATTTTTCTTTTGTTTCGAATTTTTCTTTTGTTTCCTTTACTGCTTGCTCAATATACAGATTGAACAACATCGGGGAGAGGCTACAACCCTGTCTCACTCCCTTCCCAACCACTGCTTCCCTTTCATGTCCCTCGACTCTTATAACTGCCATCTTGTTTCTGTACAAATTGTAAATAGCCTTTCGCTCCCTGTATTTTACCCCTGCCACATTCTTAATTTGAAAGAGAGTATTCCAATCTATATTGTCAAAAGTTTTCTCTAAGTCTACAAATGCTAGAAACGTAGGTTTGCCTTTCTTTAATCTTTCTTCTAAGATAAGTCGTAAGGTCAGTATTGCCTCACGTGTTCCAGCATTTCTACGGAATCCAAACTGATCTTCCCCGAGGTCGGCTTCTACCAGTTTTCTCATTCGTCTGTAAAGAATTCGCGTTAGTATTTTGGAGCTGTGACTTATTAAACTGATAGTTCGGTAATTTTCACATCTGTCAACACCTGCTTTCTTTGGGATTGGAATTATTATATTTTTATTGAAGTCCGAGGGTATTTCGCCGGTCTCATACATCGTGCTTACCAGATGGTAGAGTTTAGTAATGACTGGCTCTCCCAAGGTCGTCAGCAGTTCTAATGGAATGCTGTCTACTCCCGGGGCCTTGTTTCGATTCAGGTCTTTCAGTGCTCTGTCAAACTCTTCACGCAGTATCGTATCTCCCATTTCATCTCCATCTACGTCCTCTTCCATTTCCATAATATTATCCTCAAGTACATCGCCCTTGTATAGACCCTCTATATATTCCTTCCACCTTTCTGCCTTTCCTTCTTTGCTTGGAACTGGGTTTCCATCTGAGCTCTTGATATTCATACAAGTGGTTCTCATTTCTCCAAAGGTCTCTTTAATTTTCCTGTAGGCAGTATCTATCTTACCGCTAGTGAGATAAGCCTCTACATCCTTACATTTGTCCTCTAGCCATCCCTGCTTAGCCCTTTTACACTTCCTGTCGATCTCATTTTTGAGACGTTTGTATTCCTTTTTGCCTGCATCATTTACTGCATTTTTATATTTTCTCCTTTCATCAATTAAATTCAATATTTCTTCTGTTACCCTGTTACCCAAGGATTTCTGCTAGCCCTCGTCTTTTTACCTACTTGATCGTCTGCTGCCTTCACTACTTCATCCCTCAGAGCTACCCATTCTTCTTCTATTGTATTTTTTTCCCCCATTCCTGTCAATTGTTCCCTTATGCTCTCCCTGAAACTCTGTACAACCTCTGGTTTAGTCATTTTATTCAGGTCCCATCTCCTTAAATTCCCACCTTTTTGCAGTTTCTTCAGTTTTAATCTACAGTTCATAACCCATAGATTGTTGTCAGAGTCCACATCTGCCCCTGGAAATATCTTACAATTTAAAAAATGGTTCCTAAATCTCTGTATTACCATTATATAATCTGATACCTGTCAGTATCTCCAGGATTCTTCCACGTATACAACCTTCTTTTATGATTCTTGAACCAAGTGTTACCTATGATTAAGTTATGCTCTGTGCAAAATTCTACCAGACGGCTTCCTCTTTCTTTCTTACCCCCAGTCCATCCACTATGTTTCCTTCTCTCCCTTTTCCTACTCTCGAATTCCAGTCACCCATGACTATTAAATTTTCGTCTCCCTTCACTAATTGAATAATTTCTTTTATCTCATTATACATTTCATCAAATTCTTCATCATCTGCAGAGCTAGTTGGCATATAAACTTGTACTACTGTAGTAGACGTGGGCTTCGTGTGTATCTTGGTCACATTAATGCGTTCACTATGCTGTTTGTAGTAGATTACCAGGATTCCTATTGTTTTATTCATTATTAAACCTACTCCTGCATTACCGCTATTTGATTTTGAATTTATAACCCTGTATTCACCTGACCATAAGTCTTGTTCCTCCTGCCACCGAACTTCACTTATTCCCACTATATCCAGCTTTAACCTATCCATTTCCGTTTTTAAATTTTCTAACCTACCCGCCCGATTAAGGGATCTGACATTCCACGCTCCGATCCGTAGAACGCCAGTTTTCTTTCTCCTGATAACGACGTCCTCCTGAGTAGTCCCCGCCCGGAGATCCGAATGGGGGACTATTTTACCTCCGGAATATTTTACCCAAGAGGACGCCATCATCATTTAACCATACAGTAAAGCTGCATGCCTTCGGGAAAAATTACGGCTGTAGTTTCCCCTTGCTTTCAGCCATTCGCAGTACCAGCACAACAAGGCCGTTTTGGTTAGTGTTACAAGGCCGAATCAGTCAATCATCCAGACTGTTGCACCTGCAACTACTGAAAAGGCTGCTGCCCCTCTTCAGGAACCACATGTTTGTCTGGCCTCTCAACAGATACCCCTCCGTTGTGGTTGCACCTATGGTACGGCCATCTGTATCGCTGAGGCACACAAGCCTCCCCACCGACGGCAAGGTCCATGGTTCATGAGGTTGGGGGGGGGGGGGGGGGCAAGTGTACCTAGGAACTACAAAAAAATGCATTAGCACCTCCCTTAAGGAACAGGAGAGAAACTTTCGCCTGCACAAGACGGGTAAATCAGCATGAGTTAGTCATGCACTACGACCGGGGAACCAGCAAAGGAGTTTCTCTGTCACTGTGGTTTTAGCAAGATCTAATAATTACTACGCTACGATGCACAGACAGGCCATAGAAATTCAGAAACACAAAAACAATTTCAGTAAAAAAGAAGAAGAATTGGAATTAGACAAGTTGTGGGCCCTAGCGCTAAATAAAGCAATCAGCGCCAACTCTTGCATACTACAAGCTCCATTGCATACTTTGGCGCGACTCCGCGATCTTAGGCAGTGGTGTGGTGACGTCACGAACCCATCGTTGCGGGGGTACATATAAATAGCTCGTATGGCTGAACTTGTTTTGAATCTGTAACAGCTTTCGGAGTCGTTAAAGCCTCTGATGAAGTTTCCAGCAGTGGAAAACGAAACGTTAGACAGTGAATTGTCTTAGACTACGGTCTTATGTCCACAAATAAAAAGCAGATATTATCGCAAATACTGGCCATGAAAGCCTACATTATATAATTTAATGAAATTTCGTCTTTTGCTATCCTTCTTAATATTGCAGTTTTAATGGTCTGCAGCTTACAAATCGAAATCCCTACAGATAACATTACATAACATTAGTGTATGTCTATCGCTTCTGTAACTCGGTTTGTATTAGTGATTTGTGGGTGGTTGCCAACTCAAATAGGAAGTATCTGGATTTATTACACCTACTTCCTTCATTTATAAGAAATAATAAAATTTGTGTCTGTATTGAGGATTTACTAGCAGACAGAGCTCAACACATTCTTAATGGACGAAATCGACAGATATAAATGTAATTTCGTGAGGTGTTAACCGGCCGCCACTGTTTACAGTACATATGAAACCTATCTTGTAGATAACACCGGAAGCTTCACGAGACTGTTCGCAGACAGTGCAGTTTTCTATAGGAAGGCTGTAAGGCCGGAATACCGTGGATGACTTGTAGGGGATCGAATTTAGCACAGGGACTAGCAGTTGATCCCGAACGTAAATAAATGTTATGCGTTGAAATAGGTGAATAGACTCATTACGGTTACGTTACATTATTGGCGATACGGATGTTAACAGTCGTAAGATATGTAGGAGTAAGCCCTTGAAGCGACTGTGGAATGACCACGTAAACATAATTGTAAGAAAAGCAAATACCAGGCTGAAGTTCATTGAAAGAATTACATGTTAATTTAATACATATACGAAAGAACTGGCCTACAAAATATTTTTACTGTAGATTATTGAGCATTACTTACCGGTCTGTAACGTTACGAATATGTAGGAGAGGCAATCGGTCGCATAGAATTGGTACAAAGTAAGGTGAACTTGTTTGCCAAGCTGTGTGGTCCCAGCGCCGCGCCGGTAGCAAGACGCAGCCGGGCGGGCCCCCACGGCCGCGCCAGGCGAGCCACGTGCGTTAGCAAAGGACCGGAAAAGGGGAATAATACGTACTCTCGGAATCTGGGCTGATGTTACTAGCATGGACTTTGTGCAGGAGATGCTCCAGGAAAAGGTGGAGTGTCAGACAAACTTAAAAACGGCTAAGTTACAGCTCTTTGAGATTGGACAGTAACTCACATCAAATATTAATGCAAATCTGAATACATTTGCGATCTCGGAAAATTGAGGCACATTCAGTGACACATTATCAACATCTTTAAAACTAAGGAAGTTAATATTTCACAGTGAATAAACATTTTCATAGTGAACCTCTGAATTAACAACATTTAATCGTTTCATGATATTTCAACAAACTTTATTTCAGGCGATAGCATTGCACTATAGCTATCATCCCTGAAAGCTACATATCTGTATCTATGTCATTTATTGATTTAAGACGTCTTTTATATCGCTTTCATTATGCAAATGTTTGTCAGAACATACTGTTCCTCACATTTTCATATCAAATGAATATTGTGAATATAGTGTCAGTACTTCATATTTTGTCGTACTTACGTATTTATTCACTGAACAGTTTAGTATTTTGCCAGTCACTTCATTTAAATGTTGACTGAAAATTCTATTAAAAACTGTGATAATTAAAAAGTGGTAAATCGCATGTGTTAGCGGATACCACACTTGAAAAGAGAACCAAAAGTTGCTTATGTTGAGAAAGCATAAATAATTGTTTAAATAATATTTAGCCATGATCTGTAGTCATTTAACGTGAGCGCACTTGCAGAAGAATACAGGATATTTATTTATGGATAAACCATTATTTATAATTATTGTCAATTATGAGACTGGGACAGAATGTTTCTAATATTTCTTTATTTAAATATAGTCGTAACATGGTAGTTTAGTCTGGGAGGTGATCGTGTGGAATCAAATCGTGTCTGTAGAGCTTGAGAACGATGTATTTTTGGTGGGGATATCCTTCAGCCAATGAGAGTTGGACAGTGACGGAACACTGCTGGTATCAAGTCGAGATGGGGACTTTTCGAGTGACGAGCTCAAGGGAGCAATTGTGGACACTTTAGGCCGAGTGCTGGGAGAAGACAGAGCTACCTGTAGTAACGTGCGTGGTTCGATAGTGGAGGTGTTTTTTATTCTGGGCTGTGAACGACTGCAGTCACACTTTTGAAGGGACCTGATATTCCGAGAGGTCTGAATGTGCTCCAGAGTAGGACTCTAACTTTTTTCTCTTGTGTTAAGGAACTGAAGATAGAGTATGAGTTACTGTTCATTGTATCGCAGGAGTCAGTTTGTGAAACACCATGCTGAGCACTGAACTATTTTGAGGTGATGAATATTTTGCGTAATGTGATCACGAAATGGACAAAGTTTTCGCGTATCTTTGATGACTGTTTAGTTTGGGATTTTTGCTACCAGTCCCTTAATGCTCTCAACGTAACTTTCAAATGGTTCAAATGGCTCTAAGCAGTATGGGACTTAACGTATGAGCTCATCAGTCCCCTACACTTAGAACTACCTAAACCTAACTAACCTAAGGACATCACACACATCCAGGCCCGAGGCAGGATTCGAACCTGCGACCGTAGCAGCAGCGCGGTTCCGGACTGAAGCGCCTAGAACCGCTCGGCCACAACGTAACTTTACTAAATTTGATAAGGGCATTTTCTGCCTGCATTTTAACTGAATATCGTAGGACCACTTCCTGTTTATTTGAAATGTCCTTTGAATAAACATTATTCAACATAATTCTCTGCCATCTAAGTCAGTTGCAGACGTTAGAATACAACCCTTGTTATTAAATTAATTATTTATCTTTTATTTTATATTTCTATGTAAAGTATTAATTCTCAATTATAGCCATTGCAGAGACTATTGACTGCAGGATCACAGCTATAAGTTATTATTTGAAGCGAATTAATTGCAGAGCCGCGGTGACCGAGCGGTTCTAGGTGCTTCAGTCCGGAACTGCACGACTGCTATGGTCGCAGTTTCGAATCCTGCCTCGGGTATGGAGGTGTGTGATGTCATTAGGTTAGTTAGGTTTAAGTAGTTCTAAGTTCTAAGGGACTGATGATCTCAGATGTTACAGCCCATAGTGCTCAGAGCCATTTGAGCAGACGTGCTTGGCTCGACCCTGTGACCACATCGAACTATTCTTTTTAAACAGAACCGTGCATAGCCCAAGTACGTAATGTATGAGTAACCATAGGTGAAGACCCAACGGGTTTGCTCGAGTGGCTGCTGTTTGGAAGAGCGACTACACTCAGCAGCAGTAATCGTTAGGTATCGTCGTGAGCCATGGCGGCTTTCTCGCAATGTATTGATATCACTGTTCTTACGATCTTGGACAAACATGTTGTCTTTTGAGAGAAGCGCCCTCTGGTGTGGCGGCTCCGGGCGTGGTAGCCGGTTTGGAGGGCAGTATGAGCTGAGGAACGAATACATTGTGAGAAAGCCGCCACGGCTCACGACGATACCTAACGTTTACTGCTGCTGAGTGTAGTCGCTCTTCCAAACAGCAGCCACTCGAGCAAACCCGTTGGGTCTTCACCTATGGTTCCGTGGGGCTTCTTCACCATGGTGTTAGCTGTTGGCGGACGACCAATGTTGGGATCATGTTGCCCCGTGTAATTATTGAGTATCGACGAGACTTGTTTTGCTATTTTACTGGCCTATTGATAATTGGCTTTTGTGGGCTAAGGCCCACGCTGTCTAAGAATTTATATAATGCGTTTGTTCTAAGTAAGTGAATTTCAGGTTGCCAGAAGCACTTTCTGGCACTAACTGTACGCTGGCTTGCGAAGTATAGACAGAGCAGCAGAGGACTAAGTAGGACGCGAAGAACTGTGTGGTGTGGTGTGGTGTGGGTGTTGACGTGCGGTGATCCCGGAGCCGGCGGCAGTTTTGAGGATCGATCCCGCGGCCCCGGCCGGCGCCAAGGCGGGCCTTTGTTTTGCCGTCTCGTCGGCCCCTGGGCTCGCTGCCCGCCAGGATTGTGCCGCAAAACAAAGCACGGCGCGCTCCGCCGCCTGCTGCGCCCCGCGGCGGCAACCCGCGACGCAACAGTAATCGGGCGCTGGCGCTGGCGTGGGTGGGTTTGTCCGACAGCCGAGACGGGGCGAAGCATTCGTTATACAGACCGCAGAATGGCGGTTAAACAATATTCTCAGAACGATAAACATTCACTGGCAATGTTTAATGAAGAGCTGCAGCGCCTTCAGGGCGACTGCCTGAACTGAAGACCGACCGCAAGTGACCAGCCTTTGATTCATGGTGATCTTACTTACTCGTTTCTGTAGACTGTAGACCTCTACCCTTTTCTTTTATCGTTCTCCACCTGTGGCAGAGGTTCATCTTCATTGAACTTGCTGTGGATGGGTGAAGCCCTTTCTTCGTATTCTTGGTAATGGCAATGAGGTTCCACAAAGTGTAGTCTAACTGTGGCCAGTGATCATGCTTAGTTCAAGCTTGACAGCTTCGTTGACTGCAAGAATCAGCGCTTGAGGAAGGGAGTGGCGACCCCCTAAATTTGTCACAAAGGAAGAAATATAAATGAGCTAATTAGGTAAAAACAAAGTATAACAGTTAATGCCAGGAGTAGAACCTGTTAGGTATACAAAAAGAGAACGTATTATTGATATCAGAATTCTACAGCACAAATGATTGTGAAGAAATGAATTACTAATGATAGAACTAGAGACTATTAGAAGGAAATCTTATGAGTTTATTTACGGTACACTGAGAGCTACAGATTTCTGGTTATTAATGAGTAATGGTGGTCCTTATCACAGAGAAGAAAGACAACAGTAATATAATAGTAATAATGATAATGATAAGCATGTGTTTTTGAGTCATCAGTCTTATGCAGCCCACCACGAATTCCTCTCCTGTGCCAATCTTTTCAGTCAGAGTAACATTCACACCCTACATTTGACTGATGTGTTCAAATCTCTGTCTTCTGATCTAGAGTCCCTTTAGTACTATAGAAGTTATTCTGTTTTCCGTATGATCTTGTGAGGAAGCTCCTCATTGCTTGCCTTATCAGTCCACCTGATTTTCAACATTCTTCTGTAGCACCGCATCTCAAACTCTTCGATTCCCTTCTGTTCCAGTTTTCCCATGTTATTCACTGGCGTACAAAGATGTGCTACAAACGCATATTGTTAGAAACTTTTTCCTCAAATTAAGGCCAATGTTTTATACCAGTAAACTTCTCTTGGGCATCTTTGCTTGTGCTACTCTGCTTCTTAGGTCCCCCTTGCTTCGCCTATAATGGGTTATTTTGCTTCCAAGGTAGCAGATTTCCAACTTCCTCTACTTCGTGATCCAAGTTCCGATGTTAATTTACCCGCTGTTCTCATTTCTGCTACTTCTCATTACTTTCGTCTTTCTTCGTCTTGCTCTCAGTCCATGTTGTGCACTCATTAGAACAGTCCGTTCAAAAGACCCTGTAATTCTTCTTCACTTTCAATGCGAACAGCAACGAATCAGCGAATTTTATCATTTATATCCTTCAACCTTAAATTCTTATCCCACTCTTGAACCTATTTCCGTCATTTTTCCTGTGATGTGTAGATTGAACAGTTGGGACGGAAGACGACATCCCTGTCTTGTATCCTTTTTTAATCCGCGAGCTTCGTTCATGGTTTCCCAGTGTGATTGTTCCCTCTTGGTTCTTGTACATATTGTACGTTATATGTATTTACATCTTAAACCTAGGTTTCTCAGAATTTTGAACATCTTATACCATGTTACATTGTCGATCGCATTTTCCAGGTCGACAAATCCTGAGACGTGTCTTGGTTTTTCTTCAGTCTTGCTTCCATTATCAAGCGCAACGTCAGAACTGCTTCTCTGGTGCCCTTACTTTTCCTGAAGCCAGTCTCATCGTCATCTAACAGATCCTCAGTTTTGTTTTCCTATCTTCTGTATATTATCCTTGTCAGCACCTTAGATGCATGAGGTGTTAAGGTGCTGTGTGATAATTCTGGCACTTGTAGGCCCTTACTATATTCAGAATTGTGTGGAGGATGTTTCTCCAAACGTCTGTTGGTGTATCGCGGGTCTCATACATTCTGCTCATCAACGTGAACAGTCGTTTTCTTGCCATTTCCCTCAAAGATTTTACAGCTGATGGTATGTCATCTATCCCTTCTTCCTTATTTGCTCTTAAGCCGTCCAAAGCTCTTTTAAATTCTAATTGTGGTAGTGCATCCCATATCTCTTTCCTGTCGACTCCTGTTTCTTCTTCCACCACGTCACCAGACAAGTATTTCCCCTCATAGAAGCATTCAGTGTCTGTTTGAATCCATCCGCTCTCCCCTTTATTTAATTTATTTTTTTATTTACTCGTCAAGTTCCGTAGGACCAAATTGAGGGGGCAAATGTCCAAGGTCATGGAACGTGTCAGTACATTAAATACAAGATAAACGTAATAACAAATAAAAATAAATGTTCATGAACCTAAAAAAGTCACTTCACAAGTTTAAGTAAACGCTATCAGCAATACAATGAAAATCAGCTTAATTTTTCAAGGAATTCCCCGACAGAATAGAAGGAGTGACCCGTGAGGAAACTCTTCAGTTTCGATTTGAAAGAGCGTGGATTACTGCTAAGATTTTTGAATTCGAGTGGCAGCTTAATGAAAATGGATGCAGCCGTATACTGCATACCATTTGCACAAGAGTTAAGGAAGTCCGATCCAACTGCAGGTTTGATTTCTGCCGAGTATTAACCGAGTGAAAGTTGCTTATTGTTGGGGACAAACTAATATTGGTATCAAGAAACGACAATAAGCAATATACGTATTGAGAAGCCAATGTCAAAATACCCAGACTCGTGAACAGAGGTCGACAAGAGGTTCGTGAACTAACATCACTTATTCCCCAAACCGCCCGTTTCTGAGCCAAAAATATCCTTTTAGAATGGGAAGAGTTAGCGCAAAATATAATACCATATTACACTTCTGGTACCGTTCGAATAGCAAAAATGGCAGTATTAAGTCTTTGAACAAGATCCTGAACGTGGGCTTCCCACGACAGCTTACTATCTATCTGAACGCCTAGGAATTTGAACTGTTCAGTTTCACTAATCATATGCCCGTTCTGTGAAATTAAAATGTCAGGTATTGTTGAAGTGAGTGTTAGAAACTGTAAAAACTGAGTCTTACTGTGATTTAGCGTTAGTTTATTTTCTACAAGCCATGAACTGAGGTCATGTACTGCACTATCTGAAACCGAGCCAATGTTGCACACAACATCCTTTACTACCAAGCGAGTGTCATCAGCAAAGAGAAATATTTAAAGCTACCTGTAATACTAGATGACATATCGTTTATATAGATAAGGAACAGGAGGGGCGCCAACACTGATGTCTGGGGCAGTACTCTATTCAGACCCCACATCACAGCCGTTATCAACATTGTGAATAATGACCTTTTGCTGCTTGTTGCTAAAGTAAGAGGTGAACCAATTGTGAGCTACTCCCTGTATTCCATAATGTTTTGTGATCAACACAATTAAATGTCTTAGTTAAATCAAAAAATATGCCAAGCGTTCGAAACCTTTTGTTTAACCCATCCAGAACCTCACAGAGAAGAGAGAAAATAGCATTTTCAGTTGTTAAACGACTTCTAAAGCCGAACTGTACATTTGATAGCAAATCGTGTGATATAAAATGATCAATTATCCTTACATACATAGCCTTTTCAATAACTTTTGCGAACACTGATGGCATAGAATTAGGTCTAAAATTATCTACATTATCCCTTTCTCCCTTTTTATAAATCGGCTTTACTACTGAGTACTTTAATCGCTCAGGAAACTGACCATTCCTGAAGGAAAAATTTCAAATACGGTTAAATACAGGGCTACCATGTGCAGCACAGTAGTTTAATATTCTACTAGGCACTTCATCATATCCATGAGTCCTTAGTCTTCAGTGATTTAATTATTGACTCCATGTTCCCCTTGTCTGTATCACAGAGGAGTATTTCAGACATCAATCTCGGAAAGGCATTTGCCAAGAAAGTTATATGATTTCCTGTTGAAACTAAATTTTTATTTAATTCACTAGCAATGCTCAGAAAATGAATGTTAAATACTTTACATATATCTGATTTATCAGTAACAAATATTTTTACTGCGAACTGACTTTATATCGTCGACCTCGTGCTGGTGACCAGACACTTCCTTCAGAACAGACCATATGGTTTTAATTTTATCCTGTGAATTAGCTATTCTATTTGCATACCACATACTCTTTGCCTTCCTGATAACATTTTTAAGCACCTTACAATACTGTTTGTAATGGGCTTCTGTGGCTTGATCGTGACTACTTATAACATTTTGATATAATTCCCTCTTTGTTGCCCGCATCTCGTGGTCGTGCGGTAGCGTTCTCGCTTCCCACGCCCGGGTTCCCGGGTTCGATTCCCGGCGGGGTCAGTGATTTTCTCTGCCTCGTGATGGCTGGGTGTTGTGTGATGTCCTTCGGTTAGTTAGATTTAAGTAGTTCTAAGTTCTAGGGGACTGATGACCATAGATGTTAAGTCCCATAGTGCTCAGAGCCATTTGAACCATTTGAACCCTCTTTGTTCTACATGATACCCTTATCCCACAAGTCAGCTACCTGAGCTGCCCATTACTGCTAGTACCCCGTTTAGGATGTTCTAATGGAAAGCAACTCTCAAAGATCATGAGAAATGTGTCCAGGAAATCATTGTATTTACCATCGATGTTATCAGCACTATAAACATCCTGCCACTCTTGTTCCTTAACAAGGTTTAAAAAACTCTGTATTGCTGTTGGATTAACTTACCATGCACCTCTAACACCAAGTACTACAGGAATTTTTCCACGAGTGACACCACCACCACCCGCTACACTGTCACCTATAAGCTTAGCCAGCATCCCCTTCCCATACCTATTGAGGTGCAGGCCATGCCCAGAGAAACCCGATCTACTGATAGACCGAACTGTCACCACTGAGATGTGACCCATGCCCTCTGCCACCAGCGCCCTCTCCAGCCCCAAGTTAACGCGCCCAACAGCCGCATTAATTTGAGGTCGATCATGACGGCGAAACAGTTGCAGGAAATGCACTCTAGTGCCACCAGTTTAAGTAGCTATCTTTACCAGGTCACCACCTACATCATATTCCCCGTTTCTATTGAGACTGTTCCCTGCTCCACCCACTATCACTACCTGATCCTCCTTTATAAAATTCCTACATAACTCCCCTACGCTGTCAGTCACCTGAGCCAATCCTGCACTAGTCTTCACAATGCTGGTGACCTGGTACTCACTCCACAACACTTCCTGCAACTGCTGGCCCACACCTCTACCGTGAGAACTACCTAGCAGCAGAATCTTCTTCTTTCTGCTAGACTTTGCGACTAACCTAGGCCTTCTAACTGCTGAGGACTGCTACATGTTCCTTACATCTACAGCTACACGAAGCTCCTCTCCACTCAACTCTGATAGTTGGTCATATCTATTGCATGTACGCAAAGTAAAACTGTCTGAATACCTCCTTTTCTGCGTTTAACAATGAAATTGCCGGCGTTACCATTGCACTCTTGAAATTACAACCCTATCTTTTACTTTCGCCGAAGGTTGTTTTGATTTATATTTGTGCCTAGTCTTGACAATAATTTATTTTTAGATTCCTTCATATTTTTCATGCAGTCATTTCGCCTTAGCTTTTCTAGGTCTCCATTAATTTCATACCTAAGTGACTTCTATTTCTGTATTCCTGAATCTTCTTGAACATTTTTGTGCTTCCTTCTTTCGTTGATCAACGGACGTATTTTTTATGTTGCTCATGTTTTCCTCGCACTTACTTTCCTAGTACTTAAATTTCTCAATCCAACTTCTGTGATTCCGTTTTTAGAGATGTTCCTTACTTTTCAACTTAACTGCCTTCTTAGCAATTCGTATCGCAGTATCTATAGCCTCAGAGAACTTCAAGCATATCTCTTCATTCCTTAATAGTTCCACATCCCACTTCCCTATGTACTGATTCTTCCTGAACAGTCTCTTAATCTTCAGCCTATCCTACTATTCATCACTAAATTGTGAGCTGAGTCCATAACTGCTCCTAGGTATGCCTTACAGTCCAATATCTGATTTCAAAATTCCTGCGTGACCATGATGTAATGTAACTGAAATATTCCCATATCTCCCGGCCTTTTACAAATATACCTCCTCCTCCTGTGATTCTTGAACCGAAGATGCGCTCTTAATAGATGAAATTTGTTGCACAACTCAATTAGCCTTTCTTTTCTTTCGTTCCCATTACTAATCCGACATTCTTGCATATCCCCTCTTTCTATTTCTTCCCTTACAACCACTCCAATCCCCCATAACAATTAGATTTTCATCTCCCTTTATGTACTGAAGTTACCGTTCAATATCTTCATATACTTTCTCAGTCTCTTCATCTACATCTTGCGACGTTGTCACGTAACCTGAACTATTGTTGTCGGTGTTGGTTTGCTGTCGATTCTGATATCAACCCTATCACTGAAATGATCATAGTAATCACTCTCTGCTCTAATTTTCTATTCATAAGGAATCCTTCTCCCATTACACCATTTTCTGCAGATGTTTATATTTCGCTACAGTCATCTGACCAGAAATCTTCGTCTTCTTTCCATTTCACTTCACTGGCCCCAACTATACCCACATCGAGCCCTAATACTTCCCTTTACTTCTAGCTTTCCTACCAATCTCATTGCCGGCCGAAGTGGCCGTGCGGTTAATGGCGCTGCAGTCTGGAACCGCAAGACCGCTGCGGCCGCAGGTTCGAATCCTGCCTCGGGCATGGGTGTTTGTGATGTCCTTAGGTTAGTTAGGTTTAACTAGTTCTAAGTTCTAGGGGACTAATGACCTCAGCAGTTGAGTCCCATAGTGCTCAGAGCCCTTTGAACCATTTGAACCAATCTCATACTTTTGACATTTCATGCCCTGACTGGTAGAACGCTAGTCTTTCTTTGATTTTTCAGACTTTTTCTAGTGGTCACTGCCACTTAGCAGTCTCCTCTTGAAGATCAGAGTCTGGAATCTCTTACCGATGGAGAGATCGTCATGGCACTTTTCAATTACAGACTGGGTATGGTGTTGATACCCGTTACGTGTCTTTAATGAAGTGATTTCCATTGCCTTTTGCATTCTCAAGCCGTTGAACATTGCTGATACTATCGCACCTTTTGGGGGCAGTTTCCCCACCCCAAGGGCGAGAGAGTGCCTTGAACTACTGTCCACTTCTCCACCCTCTTTGACAAGGGCGTTGGCAGAATGAGGGTGACTTCTAATGCCGGAGGTCTACGAGCTCCATTGCCGATGGTTTTTATTCAAAATTTAAACAATGACGACGTTCGAACGCCGGATCTATATGTTACTTATTTTGATCTTGGTATTCGGTATGGGTAGACGTCACATGACACCCCTTGAAGTTCATCGTTGAATATTTCAGTTTTTTTATTACAGACGGTAGCCAGCTCTCTGAGCGAACACGCTGAGCTACCACTAGACCACCAAAATGACAATGTTCTAACAGCATTTTGGGAATTCAAAGTAGTATTTTCATAACAGTAGCTCATCAATACGTGTAGCAATAGTAGCAGCACACATTAATTATACGCAATCAGCTGGCAGAAACATCTGGAACAGTCTCAGCGTCTAAGATGAAAATTATTGGCACCAAGGTAATAGACTGGCGTACAAAAGAACTAGACGGGAAACATGGGAACGAGCTCAGTCAGAATAATGTCGATTTGCAAACATCGAAAAACAGGTTAGTGCACGGGGTTTACGTAAGGAAAACGAGGGCTTCATGACAACGATTGGAGAGCAGGTCACTGCGACGAGTAACCACCGAAAGCGTATCCTGAAACAGCAATGAATAGATAAAATCAGCAGGAAGTGTGCCAATCGAAAGAGGACGATGTCATGCATAACCTCTGCTGTAAACCTCTGACAACCAAGAAATATTTGAAATGGTATCATGAAGTCGCCACAATTAATTCTCCGAAGTTTGGGACAGCAGTATCAATTAATACTGCAGGTGCGACCCTCTGACTATCGTAAAAAAAACGAGAATTTAAAAATTTACTTGAAGCGCAGCATAATAGCTGATAAAACAATACGCCGTAATCGGTGTTACATAACAGTGATCAACAGAGCAGAAAAAGTCATCTTCCTCGTAAATATCGCTGCATCAAACTCCCATAATTTACAAACCGCCTGCAACGAAAAAATGGCCATAGACATGAACCTGGAAAATGACGGAGAGCTAATGATAGCGTAAGTCTGTACCCATCGGTTCTGAGGTTATAATGGTCACCAGCGGTGTCCCTAAACGAATTCTGAAGTGACTATAGGACGCACAACTGCATCCTTCGCTCTGTTAGCAGCCACAGATGCCAGTTACTCTGAACCTCTGGTTAAAACTCTTCGCGTTCTTGATGAGTTTTCTTAAATTAGTCATGACTTATTGTTATACCGTTATCATATCAGTGCCATGCTAAAAAATGAACTAATAATAATAATAATAATAATAATAATAAATTTAGTCTATTTATCGATTCTTCCGTAACTTCTCGATAGAACAGTTCAATATTTAAGGTTGAATAACAAGTACACTGTTTTTGGTCTACTGATTTTTGTTTATTTCGAACTAGTTTTTGGCTTGTTGGGTCATCTTCAGGAAACAACTGAATAGCGTTTGGAACGGACACTGGTTCTTAGGTAACTAAACATTGTAGGTGAAGATGCAATTACTTCCACAGAGTGTTGTGCATCAAACTTGCTTCTTAATGCTGAAATTACGTTTTATGCAATGGACAATGTTAAGTGCAATAAATAACTAGACTATACGATATTACAGGTTAAACGGTTATCATGCTTTTTTGCGGTCTTGACACTGGCTGATGTAACAATCATGTGTTTAACGCTGTAAACTAAACTTTGGGCAATTTACAGTATTACAAAAATTAATTAATTAGTATTAAAGGTTATATGGCTATGATGCCACAGTTTGTGATGTCGTGACGTTGACTGAGAACTATCTAATTGATCGCTAGTAACTTATGTTGAGCAACAAACATATTTTGCATTGTAAATGATATTTTTGTGCAATGGGCAATATTAAACATACATTACTGAAGTAATATGTACAAGTTGTACTGTTGAAGTTTGTTGGATAATGAATAGGAAATACTTTTATGTTCTAATTTTGTGTAGCAGCATGTGTCATTGTGGCGGTTTGAGCTAAATGTCTGTTTACCTCCAGTGCTTTTAATAGACTTCTAGTAGGTAAACAGACACTTAGCTCCAAATCCACTGCTGGTTATAAGAAATCAATTACGGCTAAGCACATCCGCGTTTCTAAGCTTTACATGATGCTATCAACCAGCCAAATACCCGCAGATCGCCACAATGATAGATGCTGCTACATAAAACTAAAGCACAAAAGCATTTCCTATTCATTTCCCGACATACTTAAACAATATAGCTTGTAATACTTCAATAATGTATATTTTAACCACGTACTATGTTTGATACTGTCCATTACATAAAAATGTCATTTATAATGTGGAAAATGTTTGTTGCACAACGTAAGTTACTAGTGCTCAGTTAGATAGTTCTCTGTCAACGTCACGACCTCACAAGCTGTCACATCATAGTTGTATAACCTGTAATACTGTAAGATTATGTATACTGATTATTGGTTGTAATACCGTCCATTGCCTGAAGTTTATTTTACAATGTTAAAGACATGTTTCCAGCATCAGCCAATGTCAAAACTGCAAAAAAGTGTTATAACCGTTTAACCTGTAATATTGTCTAGTTTGGTTATTTATTGCCCTTCAAATTCTCCATTGCATAAAGTGTAATTTCAATATTAAGAAACAAGTTTGATGCACAACACTAAGCAAGTGATTGTATCTTCACCTACAATGTTTGGTTACCGAGACCAGTGTCCCATTCAAATGCTGAAGATGACCTAATAACCCAAAAACTAGTTCGAAATAAACAAAAACCAGTAGAACAAAAACAGTGTACTTGTTAAAAGTTTCCCGGAAGTTTCATATCAGCGCGCACTCCCCTGCAGAGTGAAAATTTTCTTCTGGAAAGTGTACTTGTTATTCAACCTTAAACAAATTTATCTGTTTTGGAAATTTATACGCTGTCGGAAATAATTAAGGGAAACAATATAAGGTTCTTCACAGTTACACTTACACATTTCTAGAAGGTGTGGATCTGGATAGCATCACGGAAGCATGTGCGTCCAGAAACGATACATCTGCATATTTCGAGGTACGGAGAATAGATTCACATTTTTACCTCCGGCTCTACTTTTGGTATTTTCCACGTAATAAACCACAGAAACTGCGCAGTGTGACGGCCACCACGTTCTTCACACAAACTGGATCTCAGTAGTCAGATCTGACGCTCGTGATTAGAATACATGGCTCAATGTTAATTATTTCACCCTCACAAGAAACCTCTGCAACCAGGCCTCTTCCATCTGAACAAGATTTTAATTACAGTCCTCTTGTAATACCACAAGAAAAAATTTCAAGAAGCCAAGCTGTGGACATTGGTGGCCAAAGATATTATCCACTTCTACACTCCCACCTCTCCTCGTATGCTGCATCTTGATGATCTATTGAGGGAGCTGCAATATTTGCTGACGCGTCATTTTGCTGAAACTGCAAATTATCAACGAGGCAGTGCACTCTGACAGGTGCACTGAGGTGTTACTCATTACAGTAATGAACGACCTTCATTGTCAACCAAATGTCAAATAATCCCAGTAACGAACCTGGTGAACTAAGCACATCATATGGCATCAGGTGGTTGTCTCATACGATCACGTAATGTATGTTGCATACTGTATACAAAAACTATCAAAAATGCATGAGTATCACTTTAGTTTTCCTTGTAACTCGGAAACAAAACACTCTACTAATTCCCTTACACAACATTTACAACTATGAACTGAGTATTGTGTAACGCCAATTATTACTTTACGCACCTCCGTAGATGGATAGTGACAACGAGCTTAATGCATTACGTGAAACGATTCACGATACACTGTGTGTACTGAGTGGGTTGTCATGGTATTCTACCAGAAATATACGAAAAATTGTTCGTCTGATGTCAAGTGATCTACGAATGGCTTGATGATGTTGGCATTGTAACGGGAAGAAAACTGGACAAATTATTCCCGTTTTCATGCTACATCAGCAGTAGCTCGAAAATATTTCATCGCGTTTCTTACGATCGGTACCTTACATCACATATCGCACACTGCAGGCTGTGGATTGCTGATGCGTTGAGCGCCAAACGTAGACGGTTGGAGATGGTGGTGTTCTACAAACTTGAGGGTAGGGCATAAATATTTCGTCTGCTACACACTGGTTAAGTTTCGCCACAACCGAGAGAATGACGTGCTGTGTTCTTTTTGCTACAAACTCTTCAGTTCAACCGCACATCTGGTCTGATATCTGTACATTTCTGTTTTGTTCGCAAGTGGCAGGGCGGATCTGTATCGAACTCATACCGGAAGTCAAGGAATACGGAATCAACCTGTACACCGGTATATATTTCTGAAATGGCACAACGGGCAGTCATAAACAATGTTCCAAACTCCTACAACAGACCGACATCAGAGTCATTGGCCTACATTTATGTGCGTCTGTTCTACCTTTCTTGAAAACGTGAGTGACCTGCGCTTTTCTCCAGTCATTATAGGAACGCCTCGCTTCTCTAGTGACGTTACACTATTGCCACTCTTGTAGAATCGTATTGGTATCCCATCAGATCCAGTGAGCTCTCCTCTGTTGAATGATTTCAGTTGCTTTTCTATCCTGTGCTCACTTGGTTCGATATCTGTCATTTTGAAGTTCGTGCAACGAGTAAAAGGAGGAACCACGATATGCTCTTCCTCAGCGAAACTGCTTTACAAAGAGGCGTCTAGTATTTCTGCTTCTCTACCGTCCTACGTTTCCATGTCGTTAAAGCCACAGAGAGTCTGGAGATGACCTTGATCTGCTTACTGATTTAAAGTAAGACGAAAACTTCGTAGAATTTTTTGTCAAGTCATTAGACAAAACTCTTCATGCATGGCTCTCCTTACGCTAATTTTGGTTTCGTTCAGTTTTGTTTGTCAGAGAGAAAGCTATTACGAAATGAAAGAAAGCTTCACTGCAAATTTGAACAAAGTGAAACCTTTACACCGCTAACGAACCAAGGTGTGTCTTTTCTGTGCCTTACAACTTTACTCGGCGCGTGCCTGTCTAGGGCATTTTGTACAATATTCTTGAACTTTGTCAACTGATGCCCAACATCCTAGAGATGAATTTTTCATATTGACCACTCCGGTAACCTGAAATCTGTTTCCTGTCGCTCTTACTAGGCAGAAATATCTTCTTTCCTCTCTTTAAATTCCTATTTACAGCTGTATTAAGTGATACTGTAACTGCATTATGACCATTAATTCCTAGCTCTACGCTAGCTGAGTCGAAAAGTTCGGGATTGCTTATGACCAGGAGATCTAATACTTGGTGTTGCCCTAACAAGTTGGTTCTCGGATTAGCAGCTCAAGGTAATTTAGGGATAAGGCATTTGGAACAATTCCACCTGCTTCTCTATCCCTCATACCCACTTTAACCACTTGAGACTCCCAGTATGGTATGTTGACATCTTCAGACAGTACCTTAACATGAAGGTGGGGCGAGGAAACTTCTGGCAGGCACTTGACTGTGAATTACAAGATAACCACGTAGATGTAGATGTGAACAACACCAGTAAATTTATATGAAATCTTCTGCAAATCTCCACTGAAATGTTCCGCCACTACCGCTTCTGAGGCACTGGTTCAGTAAAATCATCCGATGACCATTTTTTATTTACTCTTAACATTTATTTTCCTCCAAATAATTTTGCGTTCGGAGAATCACCTCGCGTGATATTTTCGAATTTCTTACGGTTACAAACTCACCTACACGCAAGCGTTCAGTCTATTTTTGCCCCATACATTCCAGTCGTAATTTAGAATTTCGTTACTATGGACATCTTTATCTTTCTACCGCTAGTGCCATGTGAGTACTGATTTCGTTTATAAGCGAGACTAGTTCTGAGACCTTCCCACAGACATTCTCACAGTTACCTGATACTTTATAAACATTTTATTTCTCCGATCTACGGCGACTAATGCCACTCGCTTTAATTAATAATTGGGATTGCATTCTTCCTTGTCTTATCGAGCCTGCGGAGGGATTTCTCTGTCCTAAAAACATCGATTTGTGCAAACAACACGTTCTCCGCTACCCTAGCGCACCTGAGCTGTAGAGCAAGGCATCAATGATCATAAGCCTATGACAGCATTAATGGCTACGGATATTAAGAATGGTAAGGGAATATTCTTACTTAGCAAGCGTTTCAGTGATGCAGAGTGTGTATCTGAATTGTCAGCATTAAATATTTAATGCCGGCCGGAATGGCCGAGTGGTTCTAGGCGCTTCAGTTTGGAACCGCGCGACCGCTACGGTCGCAGGTTCGAATCCTGCCTCGGGCATGGATGTGTGTGATGTCCTTAGGTTAATTAGGTTTAAGTAGTTCTAAGTTCTAGGGGACTGATGACCTCAGAAGTTAAGTCCCATAGTGCTCAGAGCCATTAAATATTTAATGATGAGGACGATGACGTGATAAACATTTGGACAAAAATTCAAAAGCACCGTTCAGTACGCGTTAGACAAGAATGTTCCGAGAGGGTTTTAAGGGATGTGAAATGAATGAACTAATTTAATGAAGTGAGAGGAGAGCTTATGAAAGCCTGTTAGGTCATTCCGCTGAACAGTTGTGAGTGTCGCAGGCGCAGTAGGGCAGACCGGCCGGAAGAGTGCGTAATTGTAGTGGGCAGTGGCGCCAGCAGCGGCGGCTGGGCAGCCACTTGCTGGCTGCACGTGGGCCCCCGGGGGGCGGCGTGTTGCTGGCGGCGCTGGTGCCTCAAATATTCAGCAGGCCGGCCTCGGCCCTCGTATAAAAAGCCGCGCCACGGGCCTCCGGCGAGTGTCGCCTCTGGACGCCGCATCGGTGGGGGATGCTGCGACTTCACGACAGCAGAAAGTCGTTCTCTGCTTCATGCAGTGTGTTCTACAAGGCCTCACGTATAACTCGAGCTTCCATTTACGAAGAGTGGTTAACTTTCCAATGATTATTCGGTGATGTATTTCTCGCCCTCGTCAAGTGCAAACGGACTGATATGTGGTTCGATGTCTAATGACGTCAGTGCTGCTCAGCACGTTGCAATATAAAGCTTCATTGTGAGCCGTGAACGGCTCATGTTATGCGTTGGAATAAACCTTGGTTGCTATTCTGTGTTTAGCCTCCAGCGGGTATCGCGATTATGCTGTTATCCTCTCTCTCCGCGAGTGGCAGTAGCGGTGTGTATCGATACTCGCACCTTATACTATCTTTGGCCTGGCGCTTATAGTTTCCGGCTGTGCTGTGTGCGACCAGTTGGTCGGTTGGCGTGGAACAGGGAGGAAATATCCGCAGCGCGTAGTTTGGCCGGGGCCGCTGGCAGCGTCCACGCGTGGTCGGAGTGTGTAGTACTGTTCCCATTGCTACGAGGTCCGTGGCTCACCGATCCTGGACACGAAAGTTGAGTTTTGTCTTAATCTACCAGCAAGTCACGACCGTTCACATTGTGTCGTTTGGACTGCGTTGTCGGCTGTTGGGACTTTCCCGCGAGCAACAACATATCTTTTCAAGTTGGCAAATTTTAGCCACCCTCCGGTGTAGTTTAACTGTACTTGGTTATTCTGAAGTACACCAGCGGAATCTTCTGCGTTGTGGCCGTTAACGTTCCGGGTACCTGCCCTGGCCGTTGACGTAAATTCAGGAAGTGTATTTTCCTCATAGTGTTGTCGCTGTCCAGCACGGTGTGTAAATTGACAGCTCAGTGTGTAATTGGTTGTGGACGCCAATACTTTCTACGTGGTTCCATTGAACTCCCTGTTGTGTGCTGGTCGGGTGGAGTTGACGTTATCTTGTCGATGGGTCCGTTGACTATCGGTCGGTTGGGTTGTCGTCGGATCGAGAATGGTTTGGCCGACTGCCTGTCTCACCGTAGCGAGCGTTAGTGTTTGAATTCCAGGCCGGCCCTCGGAAACTTCTGTACACTGTTGGGTGTACTGCCTTTTCTTTTTTGTTCTTGTGGTTTGTATTTGTGTGGCTTCTAGCTGATTGATAAATGAAGGTTGTTTTGCCCTTAAAGCGTAAGATTGTTTGCGCCTTTAGCCTTATTTAAAGAACTGTTTTAAGTAAGGCGCTTGGCCTTTTTAAAAATTTAGTTTTATTGAGTCTTAAGTGATGGGCCTTCTGCCGATTTTTTAAAATTAAAGTTGTTTTGCTCTTAAGGTGTGACATTGTTTGGGCCCTCAGCCTAATTGAAAGACCTGATTTAAGATAAGGCCTTCTGCCTTTTAAATTTCGGATTTTAGTTTGAGTTTTAGGTTATTGGCCTTCAGCCGATTTTAAATTAAAGTGGTGTTGCCCTTAAGGCATGAGATTGTATAGTGTATTCAGTCGGTTATTAAGTTCTAAAAATTAATACTGTGTTTTTTTTAAATTTTCTTGGCTCTTGTTATGTTTGGTCAAATAAATAAAGTTGTATGTTGGAGTGTAACTGACAGCCGCTTATTTTGGCCCCTTTCCACAATTTAAACTATCTGTCCTGTCCTGCGGGTGTAGCAGGGCGTTTCACACTGTGCACTCTTCAACTCTGTTTGTGCGGTGCCCTAAGCCACCATCTTTATAGAAGATGATTTCCGAAGCTTTACTTTCAGGCGTTACGAAACCCAATTCTGTGAATGATTATAAAGGTGTCGTCGAGTGCAGAAAATAATGAAGATGTATTTGGTCCAATCACATTAACGTGACCACTGCCTATTTTCGAAGCCAATGTCATTAACCAGTCACAGATGACAGGTGGCAGCACTACCAGTGGAGGGTATAAAAAGCGTATTGGAGAACACGAAAAACAGCAATTGTTGTCACAATGTGGAAACGGAGCGATTTATTTGACGTACAAAAGGGCATGGTCATTGGCTTTCGGGTCAAGAGTGAAAGAATTTCCGAAACGGCTAAGTTTGTGAACTGTTAGCGTGCCGCCGTGGTCAAAGTATACCGTGCATGGAAAATTGGCACCATCCAAAATTGTCGCCGAAGCAACTGTGGTGCTCCACGAGACACAAATGACAGGGGTGAACGACGGCTGCAGTGATGTGTACAGGCGAACAAACATGCAGCTGTTGAGCACTGACCACCCAAATGAACCAAGGGGCTACCAGCAGTATCCCCTCCACTGCAGATACCTGGTTTATGTATCCATTCTGACTGCTGTTCATCGGCGACGAAGGTTGGAATTTCCACGCCAGTGCCGCTACTGGACGTCAACTGAGTGGCGACAGGGGCCTTTTTAAATGAATCACGTTTTACGCTCCATCGGACAGACACTCTGCGATAATCGTCGGAAGAGTCCAGGCTGAAGGAGATAGGATTATGGTCTGGGGAATGTTTCCTGGCATTTCTAGGATTACCTCGTCGTTCTGGATGGCACATCGGATCAACACAAGGGGGTGACATGGTACCCAAGGAAAGATGCGTTATCCTTGGGCACCTTGTCCACCCCTACATGCAGTTTGTTTTTCCTCGGTGGCATCTACCAGCAGGACACTGCAACGTGTCACACAGCTCGCAGTGTACGTGAGTGATTCGATGAGCATCAGGATGAGTTTACCGGTCTGCCCCCGACAATCTGTGAGACAACCTCTACCGGAGTGGTCACAGCGTGGCGGCGCGGCTTCTGCGTCATCGAACAAAATTATATCATTGCATTATATTTAACTTATCAATATTTTATAGACGAGGTGGCCCCAAGCACAGTGTCGTCGATTTTGAGGCTATGGCATGTATGCATGCTTCACACATCTATTCATTTTATGGTGAACGAGCTTTACGAGTAATGTACCCTACACTCTATATCGGAACATTTGCGAAAAGCTGTCTCATCGAATTCTCTTATGTTCATATCCCTAAGAGTCAAAGCACAAATTTTCATTGCGGGTAGGAACGCTTAACGGCTACACTGACCCCTATTCCTTCATAAAAGCTGGAAACTGTTGAAGGAATGCCCCACCCTAAAATCACGTTCCGTGGTTATAGCAGTCCAATCCATAAAATGGACGCTGAGGAGTTCAGAACCTTTAAGAGTGTTACCGACGTCACCACCAAACTCAAAGGGAATGTTTATGGCAACAGTGTGCGTTTCGAAAGTTTTAGAAAGATGACATTTTTAACGTATTGCCATGAACTGATGTTTAAAGTAACATACGAGGGTCGTTCAATAAGTAATGCCCCACATTTAAAAAAAAAACAATTAATATACATAGACGCATCCTTGTTGGTACTTCACATTTGATGTTTGTTCTGTGCGCCGGTGAAGTTTCTAACCGTTCTGGCAGATTGTAGAGCCACAGTACAACGTCAAAATGGCGTCTACTTACGACTCGCGTTACAAGCAGCGTGCTGTTATTGAATTCTTGTGTGCAGAAAAAGAAACCGTGGTGTACATCCAACAACGTTTGTGTGCAGTGTATGGCGATGATGCACTTAATAGGATTACGGCTGGAATGGGTAAAAAAGTTAGAGCCTCAGAAAATGCAGAAGCAGAGCTCCATGATCAGCCACGCTCGGGGCGTCCTGTCGCAGCCACTGCTCCAGACATGCTGAATTGTGCGGATGCCTTTATTCGTACCGACCGGCGCATCACAACTCGACAATTGGCTCTACAATTGTCGATCGGCATTGGAAGTGCGTCTGCAGTGATCGAGACTCTCGGATACTGAAAGAGGTGCTGACGATGGGTTCCACGAATGCTCACAGCGGACCACAAGAGTCAAAGAAAGGGCATTTCATCTGTTGGAGCGTTTTGAGACCGACGGAGAGGCTTTTCTGTCACGGATCGTTACGTTGGACGAAAGCTGGGCGCACCACTTTGCGCCTGAAACAAAAATTCAGTCCATGCAGAGGCATCATCCTTATTAACCACAAAAGAAGAAATTCAAGACGAACCCCTCTGCATGTAAAGTCATGGTGACAGTCTTCTGGAATTGTGATGGCGTCATTCTCGTGGATGTGATGCGAAGAGGGTCACCCATCAATTCAGAGGCATATGTGAAGACTCTGAATAAACTCAAGAACCATTTCCGACGTGCTCGACTGTACAAGAATCCAGTAGAAATCTTGCTCCAACACAATTCACTCCCGCTCACAAGGCTGAGAACCAAAAATGGGCTGGACATCATTGCCTCATCCACCCTACAGTCCAGACCTGGCACCCTCTTACTTCCATCTCTTTGGGCCACTTGAAGTTTCTCCAGGGGGAACATACTTTGCAGATGACGAAAGTGTCAGTCAAGCAGTGGAAACATGACAACGCCTACAGGACAAGAGTTTTTACCAGAGGGGAACATGCTCTTCCACGACATTTGCGTAGGACATAGAACCTGATGGAGACTAAGCAGAAGAATAGGACATGGACGAGACATGTTGGTGTATATTGCCACCAAATTCTAACAATAAATATGTCCTGAGAAAAAAAATGAGGCCCATTACTTACTGAACGACCCTCATAGTCTTCATTGGAGTTGGGAGAGGCCACAATTTTCTTCAGTTCACATCGAGGGAGATTACAGTTTGTCATTTCCACAGAGTTTGTAGATGTCGTGCAAAATCTAGTGCACAAATATGTGAAACTCAAATATCAACCTTGAAAGAAAAATACTTAACAAAACTACTAGATTTTGTGCTTAAATTGCAGCTAGAGAAAGTGCTTTATGAAAGCGATTATAATGAGGACCATGAAGTGTTGGGATAGGTTGTAACAAAGTGAGTAGTGCAGTTAGTATACGTTTTTATGTTCTGACGCTAGTTTCATATAATTGCAAACTACACATAGTCAAAAAGACACTATTGCCTCTACTCTATGTGTGAAAATTTCATGATTTAACATGAATAATAGTAGTTATGAATGTTAACTAAAATTTCATAATATAAAAAGGGCATATGAATTTCTTATAGGAACTATAGGACGTTGAGGCTTGATTAAAAAACAAGTCAAATCTAGGAGACAGGTAATTTGCATACAGATTTCAAATTTAATTTTCACAATCACCTATTTTTCTCAAACCTTTGCTTCTGTGCTTTGAGCCCTTACAGTTCTCATTACCTCATATACATTATGCTATGTTTGATATCTTGGGACAGATATCCAAGGATAACAGCTTTAACAAAATATGGCTTCGAAACGGACATTTGACGATAATGCTTGCGACAAATGTCATGAGAAATGGGCCACATAACATATTTTACACAAAACACACTGACTTTTATTCATAAGTTGGAAATTAGAGAACATTTTAGTTCATATCGCTGTGAGATCATCATTCGCCCTCCTAAAGCCTTAGTTAACTAATGAAAATTGAACGGTTATCTACGCAGAGCATTTTCACCATAAGATGGAATAAAATGGTTGTTTTACTGACAAGTATATTGGCACAATATGGAGGCAGAGAACGAACTCACAATATTTGCCATATCTTAGTGTCTGATTATAATACTGGAAAACCTAAATAAAACCAGTTCTTGTTAATATGGACGAATTAATAAAGAAAGAGAAAGAAAATTTTAGAATGGGAATAAAGTACTTGGGCATACTTGTGCCAAGGTTCTTTGCAGAAGACTTCGCGATAGCGTTCTTTATAAGCAACAGCACAACTGATGCGAGGTATGAAGAGTGGACTACCTACAAATGTACGTCAGGAATATGCCCTGAATTGAAAAGAGCCCTTTCGTATAAAACATGTAGAACTAGTAACACGACCTAGAAGCAGAATGTATGGAACAAACCTAGGCATGAAACGCTTATTAGCATAACGATAAAATGGGCATTACGAAAGAAATGGAATTTACGTGAAGCTCAATATTTGCGACAAATATCTGACTTCGTATGAAAAACGTGTTGCTTGTAGCACCGTAGCACAGGTAGCACTGTAGCATGCGATGAGCATGTGTAACTACACTTATTACGGCATACAAATGCAAGACATTAAATAATCAACTTTATCAAATAGAGAAACTGCGACTCAGTTAACTGTATCAAATTCCGATACCTACCTTTTGTGCTGAAAAATCATGCATAGTAACGCAACTACACTGATTAACCAAAGTAACTGGTGTAGGCATGTGTAGTCAAATACTGAGATATGTAAACATGCAGAATAGGCACTGCTGTCGGCAACGTGTATGTAAGAAAACAAGTGTCTGGTGCAGTTGTTAGATCGGTTACTGCTGCTGTAATGGCATGTTATCAAGATTTAAGTGAGTTTGAATGTGGTGTTACAGTCGGCGCACAAACGATGGGACACAGCATCTTCGAGGTAGCGATGAAGTGGGGATTTTCCCGTACGACAATTTCACGGCTGTACCATGAATATCAGGAATCCGGTAAAACATCAAATCTCCGACATCGCTGCGGCCAGAAAAAGATCCTCCAAGAAAGAAACCAATGACGAATGTTGAGAATCGTTCAATGTGACATAAGAGCAATCCTTCCGCCAATTGCTGCAGATTTCAATGCTGGGCAACTAACAAGTGTCAGCGTGGGAATCATTCAACGAAACGTCATCGATATGGGCGTACGTAGCCTTGATGACTGCACGATACAAAGCTTTACGCCTCGCCTGGGCCCGTCAACTCCGACATTGGACTGTTGATCACTGAAAACATATTTCCTGGTCGGACGGGTCTCGTTTCACATTGTATCGAGCGGATGAACACGTATGGGTATGGAGACTACCTCAAGAATCCATGGACCCTGCATGTCAGCAGGGGAGTTTTTATGGTGATGGAGGCTCTGTAATGGTGTGGGCGTGTGCATTTGTAGTGATATGGGACGACTAATGCGTCTAGATACGACTGACAGGTGACACGAATGTAAGCATCCTGTCTGATCACCTGCATCATTCATGTCCATTGTGAATCCAGACGGACCAGGGCAATTACAACTCGACGATGCGACACCCCACAGGTCCAGAACTGCCACAGAGTAGCGCCGGGAACACATTTCTTTATTGAGCATATTTGGGATGCCTTGCAACGTGCTGTTCAGAAGAGATCTCCATCCCCTCGTTCTCTTACGGATCTAAGGACAGTTCTGCAGGATTCATGGTGTCAGTTCCCTCCAGTACTACTTCAGACATTAGTCGAGTCCTTGCCACGTCGTATTGCGGCACTTCTGTGTGCTCGTGGGCACCTAGACTATGTTAGGCAAGTGTACCAGTTTTTTTGGCTCTTCAGTGTATAATGTTAACAGTGATTGGTTCTAATTTTGAGATTAATGGTGGAAAGGATTCTCAGAATTCACTCCCATTATTGCACATTACTACAGGCAAAATGTTCGCTCTGCAACACTATATTCAGACTGTGAGAAAGTGCCATGTGGCGTTCCTCGGCTCCAAAAATTCACGGACGCTTGCCAGGTTCGGTACCAGGTGTATACTGTGTCTGGGCAGCAGGGTCATCCTTTTGTCTGCCCGATACGACTAAAAGCTTCAAAATACTCAATGTTACACATTTGTTTAAAAAATGCCAATATATTCGCACTCTGACTGTGAACTAAATTTGAGCTTATCTGGTGACGGAATAAAAAATGCATTTTGCACTTGTTTGAAAACTGAAGGTTTGCACAGATGTGCTTCCCAGTTGATTTCATTTTAAATTAAAATGCTCGTTTAGTAGTTATACAAATATGTCGATTGTCGTTTTACTTACAATCATGTTAAGTGAGCGTGTGATAACTGCATGCATGAAACACAGTTAGGAGGATACTTCGAAAAGTAAATTACACATTACCATGTCATGCATCTTGCTTTACCTTGCTTTTATTGAGTGATGCGTTAACAGATACGTGTCCCTGTTTTTCAACATAGCCACCAAGTCTCTGTAAACATCGGCCGGAACATTCTGACAATCGTCCAATTTCTCGACGATACTCGTATAAATCCGCTCCTTGATGACAGAGCCATTCGCGAACCACTTTGTGAACGTCCTGACTGTCGAAAAATGTCTTTCCCTGTAGATGTTCTTCCACGTTTCCGTAAAGATGGAAATTCCATGGTGCACGATCCGGACTGTATGTCGAATGAGCAACATGCATGTGTGTGGCTTGGTAAAATTATTTGCGTAATTTCACTGCGGGTTGACATGAAATTCATTGTATATCACCAGAATTTCACTGTGAATATGTGTAAAATTTAGACGTTTTACCCACAAGGATCCTGCGTACTTCAGCTTTGGAGTACGTTTGCAGTCACCGCGCCGTTTCACTCTCACCCGGTGATGCAGGTGTTATACGTACCGCAGCAAGTCTGTGTCTGCAGGACATGCGGAACATGTACTCTGTTCTGACAGCGCATCGATCTTGTTGCGCAGGCTTTCACCAAGTGCATTGAAAGCCGCAGCAGGGTGACATTTCTTATTCACCGAGTTGTAGTTGTACGCAGTTGCTTGTAAACTTCTCTCTTATTATCCTCTAGCTGTGTTTTGTTTTGGTTCTGACGTGCGGGCTGTGTAGAGAGCGTGCTCAAAAACTTTATTGGTGGGATTATATACCTTCAGGTTCAGAAAAGGTCTGTCACGATCGCAGGTTGACACACTACTCGTTAAAATGGATCAATGGCTACGTTTAATTTATCGGTTCCGCAAAACATCCATAAAGACAATTATTAACTTCTTTAATGACCATATCTCACTACGAGACAGGAAGCCCTACGTAATACAAACCATACTACTCAGTAACCGCGGGGTGCCAGACACGCGTCCGCACCGCCACATACTCTCATGCATACTACTGTACGACACTCGTATCACGCTGTCGCTTGCCAAAGTAGGACCGCTGTTGAGGTCAGAAACAAAAAGCAAGGCACTACCACGTCCACAAAACTGTGTATAATGCACAAAACCAACATACACCGGTACATCATTCAATAAACTGATACTGAACTGGTGTACTTGAGGTACACACATCTCAAACGCTCTACGATAAATAACATACTTCTTTAGATTTGCGACGACTTGGATCCAGCAAACACTGCACCCAAAAGTGTAGGAAGAGAAGGGGAGAACGCGGCAACGTCGGTTTGTGGGATAGCTCTACAAGGTAAGAGCGTAGCACGATATAAAAATACAAGTGTAGGTTTATTTGTCATTAAATGACTACGGATCTGCCTACACTACTGAGCAAATAGTGAGCGGAAATAGATGCTACAGTTGAATACAACACCTCTTTTTGGAAAGGCAGCTGTATATCGTCAGCAAAGACTGTGGTCTTCTTTACAATGTTATTTTTTGTTTTAATGTCACGTTTCTGGCGAACTAAGACATCTTCAGATATACGAGTAATATGGAGAAGGAATGGTCGCTGTCACCGGCATCAGTTGCTCATTATTAGTACGCGACTGTGCCACAGCCGACATGGTGTCAGCGACAACCATGTCGGTCTCTCCTCCACTATTCTGTTGAACACCGCTCTTTCGGCCCAGGGCTAACATGAAGGCTAGTGTCTAGAGCGGTGTTCGCTTAAGGAACAATTCTAAACATATTAATGATACTTCTTTCATGCCACGGCAACTGTACCAAGAAAAGTCCACATCAGTGTCCATCTGTAAAAAGGAGGAATAAAACACTAAAATATTTATCACCTTTATTCGCAAGTGTTACATCTATTTATACTGAGCAGCTGCATGTGGAACCATTATTAGTCAGACTAACAGAGCAAAAAGTTTGTACGTTTGTACGCTATGAAACTCTCAAACGACACGTTTGTACGAGATGAAACAAAAAATGTTCAAATGTGTGTGAAATCTTATGGGACTTAACTGCTAAGGTCATCTGTCCCTAAGCTTACCCACTACTTAACCTAAATTATCCTAAGGACAAACACACACACCCATGCCTGAGGGAGGACTCGAACCTCCGCCGGGACCAGCCGCACAGTCCATGACTTTAGCGCCTTAGACCGCTCAGCTAAGAGATGAAACTCTCAGACGACCATACCGGAGTGGTTCTCTCATTGTCAATGTATTCCAGATATGTTTTTAGTTTGTGTGGCGATAATAGGATTCAACACTGGTGTACATACATTTAAAATCGGGTAGAAATTAACATACTTGCAATGGATTCCCGTATGGCTTTTTGCCGACGGGCTAAGAACCAACACTGTTTAGTACGATTAATTATTCTAGTGAATATGTTATATATAGCACGTGTGGTCAACTAATCACTTATTGAATTCAGAATTCACACCCTGTTAAGATGGGAAATTAGAACGACTTAATTGGCCAACGATTTAATCTTGGAGGTGATGGAACAATCTCTAAGCACAAAGGTCGTAAGGTAAGCCACGATCAATTTAGTCCAAGTTAGGAAAAAAAGCAAATGTTTTACTGAAAGTATATGCATTTATTAAATCAGCTATAAAATATTCGTTCCAAAGCCTTTCGTATACGGTTTTGATAATTTCAAAATAACCCACCTGTGCAAATTCAATCGCGTATCAGCACTGAGGATCAAGAGTTCCTCTTCTTGACTGTCACTGTACTGCTCCTTCTACAGCTGGTACTAGACAAATACAACAGATTGTAATTGGATCATGCCATTACTTGCTGCAGGAATAGAGCTCAATACTTAGACATTGCTTCACTTGTGGCTGTGACACATGGGGACGATATTTATTGTTTTAAGGTCTTATTTTTCCCTGTACATTTGTTGTCTGGTTTTGTACGTCTCACTGAACTGAAAGAGAGCATTTATTTTCTAAGCAACATGCGTGCTTCCGGTACGGGGAAGTTTGCAGGGCCCGGATCGAATCCACCTGATGGATTAATGACGAGGAGTCGGTGTGCCAGCCAGCTTGGGTGTGGCTTTAAGGCGGATTCCAACGTCCCACTAGGAGAAAAACGGGCTATTTTCCATCTTCCGCCTCATATACACGTTATGCAAACATTTAGAACACTTTTTCACATTTACAGACAGAATGTACTGCATACGCAGACAGATTGGGTACACTGATTCTGTCCTAGGGGAAAATGAGCTTAACTGTTTGGAATTACAATGAAATACAGACCATTAGCTGTTTACAGGCTTTGATAAATATCAACGGGGACAGTTTAATATGTGTGCCCTGACTGGAACTCGAACCCGGGATCTCCTGCTTACATGGCAGACGCTCTATCTGGCTGAACCATCGAGGACATAGAGGATAATACGACTGCAGACACTTATCCCTGGCACTACTTTTGTATTGCCCCTGCCCACTATATTCATTACTCGCGGCAGTCAATCTGCCGGTATTGGTGATCTTGCAGCTCTCGATGCAGATAGCATCTTCATGTAGATAAGGCTTACCGGCCAATGATCTTCTTCAATGCCGATGCACTCACATTGCTCAAACTCTTACGGGAATCGGTAGATTGACTGCCGCGAGTAATGAATATAGTGGGCAGTGGCACTACAAATGTAGTGTGTGGACAGAAAGTTGGAAATGTGGGTCTCACGGGGAGCATGCCAGAGATAGGTCCCAGCAGTCACTCTATCCTCTGAGTCCTCTATGGCGTCGCCTTACGGCACGCTACCGGCACGGACCTCTTGTTTACGCCCTCGCCGCGCAGCTCGCTCGTGCAGTTGTTTAAGTGATTCTGCCGTCTTATTGCGCTATATTTCCTTCGAAATAGAATGGCTTATGCCCACACAAAATCGACACTGAAGATTAGAACATTCCCGGTTTTCTTGCCGCATCGGTTAGGGATAAAATCTCAAGCTTTCGACGATAGCCTCCGCCGTCATCGTGAGGAGCAACTGACTGTCTTCACTGCTGCTATGGTGGCCTTATGTAGCCCGTGGATGGCTTCTGATTGGTCTGTTTGTGATTGGTCAGCGATTACGTTCTGCTGTCGCAGATGGTGTCATTGTCTGCGCTGGTGGCGCCACCGCTTCCGTTAGAGCGTAAACCTTGGAAGGAATGTCTCTGCTGCTTGTCTGCGTCGAGCGCTCGTTTCCATGCACCGCTCAGATCGTATCCGCTATCACGGTTAAAGTTCTTCTAGCTCATTCTTATTTCAACAGCCTTCTTAATAACAGAATCCCAGTATGTGGCGGCATGGGACAGAATTTTAAGATTGTTCGTGAGGCTGTGCTCCGGAACTGCCGATTTCTCTAGTTCTCTATTTTTAATATGGCGTTGGTGTTCTGCACAGTGGTACGAATGGTCTGACCTATATAACTGCTTCCACGCTCCCAGTGGATATTATAAATTCCAGGGACCCTGAGGCCGAGACTGTGCTAGACAGGGCGCATGATCTCCTTAATTTTCTTAGGACGAAAAATCGGTCTTATACCACCTCTACCCAGGACTCTTCCTATTTTGCTGGATGCAATTTGTTTTTCATCATGTGAGTGTGCAGCATTTTCACGTTTCCGTTTTTTGGACAACGCTGCCTTTATATCGTGTGCACCATAGCCATTCTTTCTGGACACGTACTTCAGATAGTTAATTTCGGACTTCAAGTGGTCCTCGTCAGAAACAGTTTTTGCTCTACATACCGAGGGTGTTCAAAACAGCTCTCTTGTGAGCAGGATGATGGAAACTCTGTGCATTAATGTATAAATCAGTATACGTCGGTTTACGGTATACGAGACGCCCGTCAGCCTTTCGTTGTACTAAAACATCTAAGAATGGCAGCCTTCCTTGCTTCTCCATCAGTGGACCGGATGTTCGGATGTATGCTGTTCATGTGTTCCATAAATTGTTCGAGAGCTTCTGCGCCGTGTGGCCAGACCATAAATGTATCGTCAATATAACGATAAAATGAGGATGGACGGAGCGGAGCTGAATTTAATGCACGTTTCTCAAAATTCTCCATAAAAACGTTAGACGTTAGCAAGTGTTGGAGACAACGGAGAGTCCATCGCCATACCGTCCGTCATTTCATAAAATTTATTACCATACAAGAAGCAGGTAATCGTCATCACATGCAGGAACAACTTTATAGTTTCAGGAGGAAAAAGATCCGCCAGGATTTTCAAAGTGTCCTCCACAGGAACTTTTGTGAACAGTGATACCACATGCAGGCTGACTAAAATGTCATTTGGACCAACTCTAATCTGTTTGATTTTCTCAATAAACACCTGGGAGTTTTTTATTTTTTGTTTTCACCGGCCGACTGTAGGAGTCATCAACTTTGTTATGTATTTGGCCAGCTTGGAGGTAGGAGAACCAATTGCACTGACAATACGTTTCAACGGAACATTATCCTTGTGGACCTACAAGCTGGCCAAGCAGGCTGTTGAAACAAGAATGAGCGATAAGAACTTTAACCGTGATAGCGGATACTATCTGAGCGGTGCATAGGAACGAGCGCTCGATGCAGAGAAGCGGCAGAAACATCCCTTCCAAGGTTTACGTTCCCACGGAAGCGGTGGCGCCACCAGCGCAAACATTGACGCCGTCTGCGACAGCAGTACGTAATCGCCGACCAATCACAAGTCGACCAATCAGAAGCCATCCACGGGCTACTAAAGACCACCACAGCAGCAGTGAAGACAGCCAGATGCTCCTCACGATGACGATGGAGGCTATCGTCGAAAGCTTGAGATTTTATCCCGAATTGACGCGGCAAGAAAACCGAGAATGTTTTACATGCAACTGCCGTCCCGAAAGACTTCGTTATCTCTGAAGATTAGCTTCGCACCTGAATATGTCCGACCAAAAGCACTTGAAACCGAACAGTTTGTCAGAGATGAAGACAAGATTGATTGCAAAGATGTTGCATCCACCTGTCTATAGTGAGCAGTGTGGTTTACGTGAAATTGGTTAACGAAAACATGTTGTTGTGGTCTTCAGTCCCGAGACTGATTTGATGCAGCTCTCCATGCTACTCTCTCCTGTGCAAGCTTCTTCATCTCCCAGTACCTACTGCAACCTACATCCTTCTGAATCTGCTTGTGTATTCATCTCTTGGTCTCCCTCTATGATTTTTACCCTCCACGCTGCCCTCTAATGCTAAATTGGTGATCCCTCAATGTCTCAGAACATGTCCTACCAACCGGTCCCTTCTTCTTGTCAAGTTGTGCCACAAACTCCTCTTCTCCCCAATCCTATTCAATACCTTCTCATTGGTTATGTGACCTACCCATTTAATCTTCAGCATTCTTCTGTAGCACCACATTTCGAAAGCTTCTATTCTCTTCTTGTCCAAACTATTTATCGTCCATGTTTCACTTCCATACATGACTACACTCCATAAAAATACTTTCAGAAACGACTTCCTGGCACTTAAATCTATACTTGATGTTAACAAATTTCTCTTCTTCAGAAACGCTTTCCTTGCCATCGCCAGTCTACATTTTATATCCTCTCTACTTCGAGCATCATCAATTATTTTGCTCCCCAAATAGCAAAACTCCTTTACTACTTTAAGTGTCTCATTACCTAATCTTATTCCCTCAATTTCACGCGACTTAATTCGACTACATTCCATTATCCTCGTTTTGCTCTTGTTGATGTTCATCTTATACCTTCCTTTCAAGACACTATCCATTCCGTTCAACTGCTCTTCCAAGTCGTTTGCTGTCTGACAGAATTACAATGTCATCGGCGAACCTCAAAGTTTTTATTTCTTCTCCATGGATTTTAATACCTACTCTGAACTGAAAGGTCACTGATCTTCTTGTGGTAGTCTTCACCCTTCATCACCACGGTAGCATTTCCCTTGTCTGCAGAAAGTACAATAATACTCTTGTCCGCATTAATCTCCCGTAATGCTTTCTTTTCTCCTTGAGACAGATTACTGCTAGGTGGCTTAGCTTTACGCAGTATCCTGGCTGTTTCCATCCTAACTTCATCAGCAGTGTGTGATGGCAACAGCCGAATCCCCGCCTCTATATTAGCTACAATATCCTCCGTTGGAATCTTCAGTGGAGTAATTTCAAAATTTCCTCCTTTCGAGAGAACAGAAGTTTCTTCCCTGGATAATTCTTTTCCGGACAAATTTATAACCGTTCGAGAATTGTCTATAACCGGTGTTTCCTGTCTGCTCTTCTGTAGATTATCAAACTTCTTCTTCTGCCTATTAGAAGACACGTCTGCACTATGTTCCATGGATCTAAATGTTAGCCCATTCACCTTATTCCAATCGCAAACCTGCATTGTATTGCTAATAAATAGATCGAGATTTAATAGTTGACTGCATGTTACCGCCAGTCCTCGACGTGTTTGATGGATCCGTTCTCGTAGCATTGCCAGTTCCATGCGTGAATAGATACGGCTAGCTTGCGCTGAATGAAACAATCTTCTCACCTCCAAAAACTTCAAGGGAAATGCTACCGTGGTGATGAAGAGTGAAGACTACCGCAAGAAGATCAGTGACCTTTTGGATCTTACCACTTATAAAAAGTTGAAAAAGGATCCTACAACGAAAGTGTTGACAGTTACCAATCAATTAATAAAGAAGTCTTCTATTCCTTCAGAGGATAAAAAAGATCTTTGCAAAACGGAAGCTTATCCTCCTAGATTATATGGGCTACCTAACGTGCATAAACCTAATGTCCCACTGAGACCGATAGTAAGTGCTATTGGATACCATACTCAAGAGCTGGCTAGGCATCTTGCCACCTTGCTACAACCGTTTATTGGAAAAACTGATCATCATATTAAAAACTCTATGCACTTCATCGAAAAATTGAAGGAGATTACTGTCAGCCCTAGTGATATTCTTGGCAGCTTTGATGTGGTGTCTCTGTTCATCATGGTTCCTGTCAACGAAGCTCTTGCTTGCATATCTGACATATTTCCTACTGATATAGTAGCTTCGTTTAGACGTTGCCTTTCCACGACTTATTTTCAGTACAATAATGAGTTCTATGAACAAATTAATGGAGTGGCAATGGATAGCCCTCTAAGTCCAGCCGTTGCTAATATTTTTATGGAATTTTTTGAACAGCAAGCACTGCAGTCAGCCAGAAAAAGGCCATTGAAGTGGTATCGGTATGTGAACGACACTTTTGTCATATGGAATCACGGTGAAGAAGAACTGAACCGTTTTTTGAAGCATTTGAATAGCATCAATTCATAAATACAATTCACTATGGAGACAGAGAGTAATGGACATGTTAATTTTTTGGACGTCTCAGTAATTAAACGAGCAGATGGGACTCTGGGTCACAAAGTCTACAGAAAAGATACGCATACCGATCGTTATCTTCATAAGGATTCGAACCATCATCCCAGGCAGAAGAGAGGTATTATCAAGACATTGGTGGACAGGGCTAATAAAATCTGTGAGCCAGCTTATTTGCAAGAGGAACTAAACCACTTGCCAACCGCTTTCCAGAAAAATGGGTACGCTGGCAAGGAGATAGATCGAGCACTCCATCCCAGAAGAAAAATGTCCGAAAACGTGCAACAACAACAACCATCGGTGGGGAAAGTTTTTCTTCCATTCATCCACAATATTACGGACCGTATCGGGAAAGTGCTGGCCAAGTTCAAAGTTGAAACAATCTTCAGACCCACCAAGAAGATTAGTGAATGCTTAAGATCGGCGAAAGATGCACGACACCCTTTAGCTACTCCTGGTGTGTATAAAATTCCGTGTAGTTGTGGGAAGGTTTACATTGGAACCACAAAAAGAAGTATCAATACTCGCCTAACTGAACACAAAAGGAACTGTCGACTGGGACACACGGACAAATCGGCTGTAGCGGAACATGTTTTTGAAACGGGTGACTGTGGTGTCACCGCCAGACACCACACTTGCTAGGTGGTAGCTTAAATCGGCCGCGGTCCATTAGTACATGTCGGACCCGCGTGTCGCCACTGTCAGGATCGCAGATCGAGCGCCACCACACGGCAGGTCTCGAGAGACTTACTAGCACTCGCCCCATTTGTATGGACGACATTGCTAGCGACTACACGTACGAAGCCTTTCTCTCAATTGCCGAGAGACAGTTAGAATAGCCTTCAGCTAAGTCCATGGCTACGACCTAGCAAGGGCATTAACCATATTTGGAGAGAGTCTCACTTGTATTATCAAGAGAAATGTACCACAATGAATTAAAGTTAAGTATACGAGAAGCTCCGTTCTTTTCTTTATAGCTTTCGTCACGTATCCTGTTTCAGACTTAACGCCAGTCGGCGTGTGTGTACGCGCCCCTTTCGGTTACCCGTCACTGTGGACTGGCTGCCTTGTCAGTCCACTACATTGGCGACGAGTGTAAACGTGTTCTTTCTACTTTGCACTAACCTGCTTGTGTCATGGCTTCGCCACATTCTCCAGATGTACTGTCCGAATTTTATCGCTTGCAGAATCAGCAGACGCAGGCGTTATTGGATGCCCTTGGACAGCTCGTCCAGGGTCAACGTGCGCTGCAAACCGATGCGGCCGCCGCCGCTTCATCGCTACCGCAGCCACAACACGCAGTTGCACCACCGTTTCGTCCGTATAAAGCGGACGAGGAGTCTTGGACGGAATGGTCACGACAATTTGGATTTCATCTCGCCGCCTACAGAATTCAAGGTAATGAGCGGCAGCCGTTTTTGCTTTCGTGTGTAGGTGTGTCCACCTACCATGTGATAGTGAAATTGTTTCCCCAGCGCGACGTAGCAACTCTGTCATACGAAGAAATTTTGTCTGCTTTAGATGCCTATTGCAAAGAAACAGTAAATGTCGTTGCAAAAAGGTATACGTTCTTTCGTACAAAACGTACGGCCGGTCAGACTAATCGGGAGTGGGTTGCAACTTTGCAAGGCCTTACAAGGGATTGTGCTTTTGAATGTGAATGTGGACTCCCTTATTAAGATACTATGGTGCGTGACGCAATTGCACAGAATGTTTCAGATGTTCGCATAAGGGAACAGATTTTGAAACTAGTTAATCCCTCCCTTCAACAAGCGATAGACATATTGGATAGGCAAGACACACTTGACTTTGCTCAGGACTCATTTGAAACTTCGCCAGCCGTGTGTCACATTAACCGGCCCGCAGGGCGCGCTGCATGGACCGCTAATCAGCCCTCGCGCACGTCCGCGCAGCTGCGGCCTAGCTCTCACACATGTGTGCCGCGTGGGCAAGCAAATGCAGTGAAATCATGCCCGCGGTGTGCAACTAGACATTCGCGTGACAATTGCCCGTCACGCCAAGCTATTTGCTTTTACTGTCATAAGAACGGACATGTTCAAAGTGTTTGCCAGAAAAAGCTCAGATCAGCCAATCACAACCATTCCAGGCCCTTTGCTTCGCGCCGGAATCGAACCAAGGACACTCAGGCTCGGGAACCTTCGCCCATGGACATTCATGTAGTTACTGCCACTCCGCCCAGTGTTCCTCTCGCTAACAGTGACTGTGTTCGTCCCACAAAAAGTGTGCGTCGACGTTGACGGAAGTCCCGTCACGTCGCGCGTGATTCTGTTCCAGTGTCTGTTCAAGTTGCACAAAACAGTCGCTCTTGTCGTCAGCAGGACAATAAACTTTTTGTAGATTTGGACTTTGCCGGACAAGTGATACCGTTCCAGCTCGATACCGGAGCTGCAGTTTCATTGCTCAATCACGCCACGTACAAACAACTGGGCGCACCTCCGTTGCGTGCCGCAAATGTTCAGCTCACGAGTTTTTCAGGACAGAATGTCCCTGTGTTAGGACAGTGCAGCCTTCTTGAAACATACAAGGGTCAACCAAAACTTGTGTCTTTTTATGTTCTTCGTTCTTCTTCGGCAGTGAAATTGTTTGGTTTAGATTTATTTCAATTGTTTAACTTGTCTATCGTCAATCAGGTCCTATCAGTGAATCAGACTGTGCCTTCAGCCAGTGTTTCTAGTCTATGTGACGAATTTGCAGACATTTTTGCACCGGGCCTTGGTTGCGCTAAGAACTATGAAGCTCATTTGGAACTGAAAGTAAACGTGCAACCAAAATTTTTCAGAGCGCGCAATGTTCCCCACGCATTGCGTTATGAGGTCGCCAGAACATTAAACGATTTAGAATCACAAGGTGTCATTGAACGTGTGCAGGTTTCTCTCTGGGCCTCACCCTTAGTAATTTTGAAAAAACCTTCCGGAAAATTGAGACTTTGCGTGGACTTCAAGGCAACTGTGAATCCACAACTTGTGACTGCTACTTTTCCTTTGCCCCGCCCGGAAGATCTTTTTGACAAACTGTGCCCGGGAACATATATTTCCAAGTTGGACCTAGCAGATGTGTACTTGCAAATACCGGTGGACGAAGAATCCCAGCGCGTATTGGTGGTTAACACGCATCTTGGATTGTACCGATTCAAAAGACTGCCATTCAGGTGTGCATCCGCCCCTGCATTGTTTCAGCAATATTTACAAACTGTTTGTGCGTCGGTCCCTACTGCTGCGAACTATCTGGACGATATTGTGGTCTACGGAAGGACAGCAGCCGAACATTTAGAAAATCTAAGAACATTATTTCAGGTCTTGCGACAGAATGGTCTTCGCTTGAGGAAGGACAAATGTGTGTTTTTTGCTCGTGACTTACCGTATCTGGGACATGTCATCAATGCCCAAGGCATACACCCCAGTCCAGAGCACCTCCGTGCCATACAGGACTTACCTTCGCCGCAGACTTTGAAGCAGCTACAGAGTGTGCTGGGAAAAATCAACTATTATCATCGCTTTCTGCGCAATGCCTCTTCCATTTCAGCTCCGCTTCATCGCTTACGCCGTAAAGGTGTTCCGTTCGTCTGGTCGACGGAATGCGAACGCGCCTTTCGACAGTTGAAATCGGCGTTGCTTTCAAATACTTGCCTTACGCCATTCGATCCCCAGAAACCCCTTTTGTTGATGGTAGATGCATCGGATTTCGGGATCGGTGCTGTGCTTGCGTACAAAGATGGATCTCATGATCGCCCTATCGCCTTTGCGTCCAAATTGCTCTCACCTGCGCAAAGAAATTATTCACAGATAGAGAAAGAAGCTTTGGCTCTCGTTTTTGGTGTTACTAAGTTCCATGATTTCTTGTATGGTCGTCATTTTACCATCATCACGGACCACAAACCTTTGACGTCGCTTTTTCATCCGAACACGCCTGTTCCTACACGTACAGCGCAGAAATTCATTCGCTGGTCAATTTTCCTCTCGCAGTACCGCTACGATATCTTGTATCGGTCCACTGCTAAGCACGGCAACGCTGATGCATTGTCCCGTTTGCCTGTTGCTGAGGATAGAGCATTCGATTCTTCCGAACTTGCTTGCATGTTCATTGATTCGGAAACCGATGGCGTGGTCGAATCGTTTCCGATTGATTTTCGTCGTGTGGCTACAGCCACAGCTGCTGACCCTGTCCTTGCTACTGTTTTGCGTTTTGTTGCTACGCAATGGCCCTTGTCAAAGTCGCGGATCGCGGATCCGCTGGTTCGCCGATTTTTTGCTCACAAGGAGAGACTTTTTGTACGATGTGGTGTTTTGCTGTTGCGTTCTGATAATGACCAGTCCAGAGTCGTGGTCCCACGTTCGTTCCAGTCCTCTGTCTTACGGGTTCTTCACCAAGGACATTGGGGTATAGTGCGCACGAAACAACTTGCTCGTCAGCACTGTACTTGGTTCGGAATCGATGCTGCGATTACGGATATGTGCTCTTCTTGCCTGGCGTGTGCCGAACAACAATCCGCGCCGCCGCGGAAATTCTTTGCATGGCCGAAAGCCACTTCCCCTTGGCAACGCTTGCACATAGATTTTGCCGGTCCATTCTGGAATGCTCGATGGTTGGTTGTGGTCGATTCTTTCAGTAATTTTCCTTTTGTTGTCCGGATGTCTTCCACGACGTCATCTGCCACCATCCAAGCGTTATCTGCTATTTTTTGCATTGAAGGTCTTCCACAGACTATTGTTTCCGACAATGGTCCACAATTCATGTCTGCAGAATTTCAGTCATTCTGCACGGCCAATGGTATTAAACATCTGACATCCGCGCCGTTTTCGCCTCAGTCAAACGGTGCCGTTGAACGTTTGGTCCGGACTTTCAAGTCACAGATGTTGAAGTTGAAAGAGTCGCATTCTCGGGAGGCCACATTGTTGCTCTTTTTGTCCTCGTATCGCTCTCAGCCCCGAGATGGTCGCTCGCCGGCTGAGTTGCTCCATGGTCGTCCTCATCGAACCTTGATGTCTTTGCTGCATCCGCCGCATCAGGTTCCTGTGCAGCGGCAGACTCCTGCTTTTGCTCCTGGCGACGTTGTCTTCTATCGCAACCTTCGCGGTTCACGGCGTTGGCTCGCAGGGCGCATTCTTCGCTGCCTCGGCCGCGCGATGTATTTGGTTTTGAGGGCCTCTGGTGAGGTGCGTCGGCATCTCAATCAGCTGCGCCTCTGTCGTCGCCTGGGTTCTGCCACTACCCGTCTGCTTTCAGAAACGGTGCCGTCCGGTCAGCGCCCTGGGGACCCATCTACTGGCTCGCCTCATCCCCAGGTGTTACCGACGATGCCTTCCATTTTGCCCCATGGCGACGCGCCGCCGCCGCGGCCGCCGCCGCCCGTTCTCCCGCCGGCGCCGCCCGCAGCGGACGCGTCGCTGCTGCCGCCGGGCGCCTCCCTGGGTCCCGCGCCGCCGATCGCTTCCCGTGACCAGCCGTCATCCGCCATGAAACCATTGCCCGCTCCGGACCAGATGTCGTCTTCGCCCGTCGGGTGCCCTGACCGCATGGAGGTCGACCCTTCGGCCCCTCCTGTCTCATTACGGGCGCATACACCGCATGTTGACGTGCACCCTGGACTAGGTTTTCAGGCGTTTCCTAGCTCCCCTCGGACCGAATGGCCGGGTGCGGGTGGCACAGCCTCGCCTGTTGTTAGGCTCCCCACCTCATCGCATACGTCAACATGGGGTCCTCCCCACGGCGGGCGGAAGCCTTATCACACGACCGTTCGCCGATTTGCGGGGGAGGAATGTCGTGTCACCGCCAGACACCACACTTGCTAGGTGGTAGCTTAAATCGGCCGCGGTCCATTAGTACATGTCGGACCCGCAAGTCGCCACTGTCAGGATCGCAGATCGAGCGCCACCACGCGGCAGGTCTCGAGAGACTTACTAGCACTCGCCCCATTTGTATGGACGACATTGCTAGCGACTACACGTACGAAGCCTTTCTCTCAATTGCCGAGAGACAGTTAGAATAGCCTTCAGCTAAGTCCATGGCTACGACCTAGCAAGGGCATTAACCATATCTGGAGAGAGTCTCACTTGTATTATCAAGAGAAATGTACCACAATGAATTAAAGTTAATTATACGAGAAGCTCCGTTCTTTTCTTTATAGCTTTCATCACGTATCCTGTTTCAGACTTAACGCCAGTCGGCGTATTTGTACGCGTGCCTTTCGGTTACACGTCACTGTGAACTGGCTGCCTTGTCAGTCCACTACAGTGACCATGAAATAAAATTTAGTGAGACGATCGTGCTAGCTAAGACATCGCATTATTATGCACATATGTATAGAGAGGCTGTAGAGGTTTTTAAACACCACAATAATTTTAACAGGAAAGAAGAAGGCTTGAAGTTAGATAAGATATGGCGATCGACTTTGTACCAAAGATGTGACAATCGGTTACCTTCGATCGAGAGTAATGACACCAGCCAGAGATAGTTTTACTGTTGACAACACGTGACGAGTGGAGGCGCCCTCTACGCGCTCTATATAAACAGGACCTCCACGGCCTAGCAGCCATCTCCGGTGGTAATTCGGTTGAATACCGCCCTTCGATTGTGCTCTTCCGGTACCAATCGAAGCGTTAGGTGTTGCAGGTTCCAGCCAGCCAGCCAGCCAGCCAGCCCACCAGTCAGCCAGCCAGCCAGCCAGCCAGCCAGCCCGTCGGCGTGCAGCAGTCCAGCCAGCAGCGATCCCCGCAAGCAGCCAGCAGTGGTCCCCGCCAGCAGCCAGCAGCGGTCCCCGCCAGCACCGGTCCCGGCCAGCAGCCAACAGCCAGCGGCCAGCAGCGGTCCCCGCCAGCAGCCACCAGCGGTCGCAGCCACCAGCGGTCGCAGCCACCAGCGGTCGGAGCCGGTAGCCAGCAGTGGTCCTAGCTGCCCCCAGCAGCAGCAGCAGCAGAAGCAGCAGCAGCAGCGCCACCACCACCAGCAGCGGAGGCATCCCCACCGTCCTGCCAGCCGGGTCGCCCAACCCGCCAGATGCAGCAGAGTGGGGCTTCAGCCCCAGTCTCCTTCGTCCTTCATCATTCTCCATCCCTTTCTACTCTGTGTCTCTCGTCGCCCTGCCCGTCTCTCGTTTGCTTCTTGTCCTGTTCTGTGTTTTTTCCCCCCTTCTCATAATGTCGACCCCCACCACCTCTTCTACAGCCACCACCACTGCCATCATATACACCTCCCCCTCCGCCACTGCCACCACTATCACGTGGTGTGCCACATCACTCCCCCCTCAGTCCAGCCCCCCACTCCTCACTCTCCCGTCTTCCTCCCTATTTGTCGCCCCATCCCCGGCTCCTCCGTCCCGCGCCTCCTCTGATCCCTTCCCTCCACTCCCTCCCTCTGCTCCTTCCGTTTCTGCGGCCCCCTCTGTGGTGGTCGCCCGGAGGGCTCTGGCCCACGCTCCACTCTCCCCTTCGCTGTCATCGTCATCATCTTCACCTTCGCCTTTGCCTTCGCCATCGCCCTCACCATCTCCGGCGCCGCCTCCACCACTGGGACCTGCCACTCCCCACCACCTTCCAGTCGCTCCCATCCCCCACACCTCCTCCATCGCCGTCAAGCGCCCCAGTGGCACCCCTGCCTCCTCTACTCCCAAAAAGGCTCCGCCTCGTCCCCCTTCCCCCCACCCATGATGCCATGGATGTCTCCCCGCCTGTCTCTGTCCCCTCCTCCTCCTCCTCTACCCCCTCCTCCTACCGCTACCTCCTCTCCCATCCTGATCCCACCATTCTCGAAGCCTGGAACCTCACGCTCTTCCTTCGCCAGAATTTTCCTGGTGCCCCCATCTCCCTCCATCTCCCTCCTCACTCCTCGCCGTGATTTGGTGCTCATCTCCTCCCCCAGCCCTACCCTCCACATAGACCTCCTTTCCCACATCCATGTCACCCGCTTTGGCCCTAATGCCTCCCTCACCCCTGTTCCTTCCCCGCCTCTCTCCCACCAACCCCAACCCCCGTGTCGCCCGCCGACCCTCACTGTGGTGATCACTCAGCTTGCTCCTGGAATGCCTACCAGGATACCCTTTCCACCCACGTCGATAGCCACCCCTTCACCTACCACCACCCTGACGATGTAACCCATCCCGCCTCCTTTCTCCAGCAGACCTTGTCTGAGGCAGTGGAGGCCCACGTCCCTACTGTCGCCGTCCACCCCCACTGTCCTACCTTACCCCCACAGGCCGTCCTCCTCCTCCGTGAATCCCACCGTCTCTACCGTGCCTTCCTCCGCACGCATGACCCGGACACACTACGATGCCACCGGCAACTCCAGCGACACATTCGTAATGTGCTCGTGGCTAAGAAACGCCGGGACTGGCGAGAGACATGCACCCGTTTAAATGCTACCCTAACTATCAACTCGTCCAAGTTCTGGTCAGCCTTCCGTCGCCTTACCAGAACTAAACCCTACCCCTACTATCCTCTTCTCCATGATGATCACCCCTTCCCTGACACCCTTAGTAAGGCCAATCACTTTGCGTCTTACCTCTCTCATGTCTTTTCCATCCCCGATGATCCCCAGTTCGATTACTCCCTCTTCCTGGATGTCGTGATCGAACTGACACCTCTGTGCCTTCACTTGCTTCTGGTTTCCAGTACTTGGACAACATTGCACACACAGAACTCAATACCCCTATCACTACACAGGATCTCATTGCTACACTCCGCACGAAACGCAAGACCGCTCCTGGTCACGATCGTGTCACCTACCGTCACCTTCGTGAAGCACCTGTCTCTTTCCTCTCCACCCTGGCCAGGCTCTACAATGTAGTCCTGTCCACCGGTTACTACACCGACCTGTGGAAAACCTCCTGTATCCTGATGTTCCTTAAACCTGGCCAACCGCCGTCCACCGTCTCCTCCTACTGTCCCATCAGCCTTACCTCGGTCTTCAGCAAGGTCCTGGAATCTATCCTCACCTGCCGCATCCATCAGCATCTCCGCCAGCACCGCCTCTTTCACATTACCCAGTGTGGCTTTCGGCTGTCCTTGTCTTCCAACGATCTTCTCCTTAACCTCACTCATCACCAGCTTAATTCCCGTCGCTCCGCAATCTTTCTCTCCTTGGACCTCGAACAAGCTTATGACCGCGTATGGCATTCCGGTCTCCTCTTCAAGCTCCAAACCTTCGCCCTTCCCATTAACTACGTCCGTCTGATCGGCTCCTTTCTCTCCCACCGTCCTTCCTACGTCATCATCCATAACACCGACTCCTACACCTTTTTCCCCTCCGCCGGTGTGCCCCAAAGTTCTGTCCTCACCCCTCTTCTGTACCTCAGGTATACAGTGGACATGCCGCCGCCGTCACCCCCCGTCCACCTCCTCCAGTTTGCCGATGACACCGCCTTCCTTGCCCATGCCCCCACCCTGCAGCGCTCCCAACACCTTCTCCAATCCCACCTTGACTGGTACACCGCTTGGTGCAACCAGTGGTTGCTCAAGGTCAATCCCTCCAAAACCCAGGCGATCATTGTAGGCAAAACCAGCCCTTCCTTCCGCCTCCTTGATTTCTATCTCACCATCTATGGCCGTCCTATCGCCCTCACTCCCACCCTCAAGTACCTTGGCGTCACCCTCGACCGTCGCCTCTCCTGGACTCCCCTTCTACAGACAATCCAAGCCAAGGCACGCTCCCGACTCCATCTCATCAATCTCCTTTCTGGCTGTACGTGGGGTCTGGACCCCTCCACCATCCTCCACACCTATAAATCCCTCATCCACCCTATCCTTTGTTACGCCCATCCGGCCTGGATCCCCGCCCCCCCCCCCCCCGTACCTTTTATAAATGCCTCCAAATTCTTGAACGCTATGCTCTCCGCCACGCCTATCGCATATGTCTCTCCTCCCCCACGTGGATCCTGTATGATCTCATCCCTTTCCCACACCTCCTCCTCTTCCTTGAAAGGATACGGATCCTGTACACCTCCCGCAAACTCGATCCTCCTCATCCGCTTGTCTCACCCATCCTCTCCCACCCCCGCCCACTGCCGCGCCTGTATTCCCATGTCCCACCCGGTCTCCATCTCTCCACCCTCCTTACCCTCTCCCAAGGTGGCTTCCGCCAGCTCCCCATCCCTGATGATGTCCTCCTCCCCTCCATCTACCCCTCCTATCAACTTTGATCCTCCTCCCCCACTTCCTGTGTCCTTTCCTTTAGGCACTCTCCCTCCCTTCTCTTTCCTCTTCCCCCGTCGCCTCCTTCCACCCCTCTTCCCCCGGGCCTCCACTCCCCCTTCCTCCCTTCCCCCTATCTCCCCTGCCCATGGCATCTGCTCTCCCCTCTCCCTCTCCCACCCTTCCTCCTCCTCTCTTGGCAGGTCCCCGGACTCGTACACGGTTAGTGATCATTCGCGCGCCGGAGATCAATGCCTCGTGTTTTGTGTGTGCCGTCGTTTTGTGCTTAAGTGGTTCACTGTTATTCGTTTTGTGCACCTACGTTCACGTGTGACAATTTTAGTCTCTGTCTGTGTCTGAGTGTCTGAAAAATTTTATCTTGGACTCTACGCCCATGAACGGCACCTTGTATTTTAAAAAGTGTTTGTCTCCGTTTATATGTCCACCACGTTTTTTCTCTAAATGTCTTCATTTGTATATTTGTGTTTCTCTGCGGCCAAAGAGCGGCGTCGTATGCTGCTGCCTTTATTGTTATTTTGAAACCCGTATTACAGGCAGGCTATCTGTGTCACTGAGGAACGCAAGCCTCCCCACCAACGGCAAGGTCCATGGTTCATGGGGAATGAGGGAGGGGGGACGAAGACATATGTGACAAAATTCTAAGTGCAACTCAACTCGAAGTGCTCTTAAGTTCCGTCACTCCGGTGTACACATCGGTGACGTATCTGTGGAACATGCAGGACTTGGATTGCGGACGATACGTGTATTTGAACTCCCTTTCGAGGTGCCTTTAGAGGTAGTCGTATCTGCATTCCGTCCATATGGAAAGGTGCTTAGTCATACAGCTGAAATGTGGATTCACTTCACTACATACCCGGTTATCAATGGAGTACGACAGATCAGCGTAGAGGTATCCAAACATGTACCGTCCTACTTATATAATGGTGGCTGCCGTGCAATTATAATTTATGATTGCCAGCCGAAGACATGCTCAGGATGTGGCAAAGAAGGACATCTGCATTCCAGTTGTCTGCAACACAGAATCACACAGTTACCGTCTGGGGACCTGCAGGCCATGACCTCTCCGACGACGCTACCGCTGACGTTTGTCGAAGTTCTCCATAACGACCCCCGACCCCAATCAGCACTGGCTCTTACTACAGCCACATCGTCGTCTCCGGTAATGCCTCAGGCTACTGCGGACGCACCGACGCCCTTGCCTCCTCCTCCCGACATGTGGAGTGGTGAGCATTCTCTAGGGCCCTTGAAGGGATGGCCCTTGACTCCATTGTTGTGCCTACCGATGCTTGTGTGCCTGACCATCCGGATCCCCAGGTGTCTTCTGACACTGAAGATCACTTGCTCAAGCAACGCTCGCGGAAGAGACCTCGGAAACGGCGGATCACCCCGTCCGACACCTGCAGAATGCATTCTCAAGACGGTGAGGATCACAACTAGCATCACTGCCTGCACCAGGCTCTGTACGTATGGACGTTGAACAGCAGCTGAGCCAGCACCACTCATCCGCCGCCGCCGACGTGATGCCACCTTCGGACTCCACAGGTACTCAATTGGACGCACATCATCCATACGGCTTTGAGTGGTCTGACGATGTAGACGACGAAACACCTACCATTGAGACAGCAGCGAATGCTGCTGCTCCAACTCACGACTGCTAATCGACAGTGGTACTGGATGGGAATGTGCAGCCTGTTGGGACAACTTTCTTGCTAGCTGCTGCTCTTCATGCCTCCATGAGCGTCCCAGTAACCCCAGTTCCGCGACAAGCGTAAAGAATTGGCTCAATCAGTGTCAACAGCACCTGTGTCAAACTACGATTGCTCCGTGAGATGTTGAGGGCGTCGGACCTCGATGTTGCCCTTCTGCGCGAAGTTCGCCTGGCGACGTTTCCTTATATACATGGCTATGTTTCTTACGCAGTGTGCTGACGGTGGCTGTGGGGCAGCTATTCTTTTAAAGGAAGGCACTGACTTAGACGACGTGATTTACCTACCATCGGCTAGGGGCCTTGCTGTGACTTTCCACAGTGTCCGAATCATCAATGTTTACACTCCCTCGGGCACGGCCAAGCGACGGGTATGGTCGCCATTCTTTTCAGAACAGATCGCTCCTGTGTTTGTAGGCCGCTACGACCATATTACTCTTGACGGCGACTGCAATTGTGTGCTGTCCCAGAAGGACCAACATCCCCATTTCACCACGTGCCAGGAACTCAAGGTGCTCGTGCATGAACTGAACCTCAGTGATACCAGGGACCGCATGCACGGTGATCGACCAGGAAATACGTGCGTCACCAGCCATTCAGCAAGTCGTCTTGGCCGTGTCTACGTTTCCCAAGAAATCGTGACTGCCACGCTTGACGCTGAGTTATGGCCTACCGCCTTCTCCGACCATATCGTCTATATTTGCACCGTTTCGCTCCAGAGGCAGAAGGTGTGGCGACGTCGAGGCCTATGGAAGCTGAATGTCACCCATATCAAGGATCCAGAATGCAGGCAGGACGTAGAGCCGACGTGGAACAACTGTGTGAGACGCTTTCCATTGTATCCTTCAACACTCCAGTGGTGGATCGACTGCACCAAGCATTCTTTACATCGTTCGATGATGAATTACGGTAGCGACAAAATGCTCTGGCAACGACATATCATGGAATACTATTTCACAATTCTCTGGGAACTCTCAAACCATACTCCCTTTGTTCAACGACAGGTTGAAATTCAACGGATTAAGGCGAAGATAAAACCTCTTATGCGTCACTGCCTTGAAGATACAATAGTACGCGCAGGATGTCACGATTGTGTACTTGGAGAATCCCCGTCCATACATCATATTATTCGAGAGAAGCAGCGGTGTCGGAGAAAGCTGGCCAGCGCCCTCGACACGTCAGATGGTCGCCGATTGACGTCCCAGAATATCGTAAAAGCCTTTGTGGATGACTACATCCAGTTGTAATCAGCAGAGGACCAGGAGATGGCGGTAATGACTGATATCCTCCGTTCCTTGACAGGTACCCTTGACGGGGCTGCTGCGGAGATTCTCACAGCGACAATTACGGCTGATGACGTCACCTGTACTCTTCATAATGGTGCAGCGAACAAAGCCCCAGGTCCCGACGGGTTTCCGCTGGAGTTTTACCGCACATTCGACGACATCATTAGTTCACGCTGGACTGTTATGTATAAAGAACTGATGAACCCTTACCTTCTCCTCCCATCCGAATTCGTAGAAGGCTTGCTTATCCCGGTCCCCAAGCCATCGGGAGGTCGGGGAGTTGGACACTATCGACCGTAGACCATGTTAAATTGTGACTTCAAGATTTTTACCCGGATTCTTGCCACTCGCCTTTCTGCGCGTTATCCCTCAAGTCATTTCTCTGGATCAAACGTGCTTTGGTGGTGACACTAACCTTCAGACGGCACACAGCGGTTACCGTGACGTCATAGCCCTGGACACGACCTACTGCAGTCGCGGTGCCTTAGTGACAGTGGACTTCGACCACGTCTTTGATAGAATGAGTCATGACTTTCTAGAGAACGTACTCCGACGGATGGCATTTCCCCACAGGTTTATACACATCGTCTTACGGCTCCTCCGAGGTACCGCGTCGCGAGTGCTGGTCAATGGCAGGCCCTATTAATGTCATGCCGTCGGTCCGTCGAGGATGACCACTGCCGATGCTGCTTTTCGCCATCGCCCTTGAGCCATTGTTACACGATTTGAGGAGCCGGCTGTCAGGGATAACAATGAGGGGGAATGTTTTCATCTGCCGCGCCTACGCAGATGACGTGGTGTTCTTGGTTCTATAGGAGGATGAAGTGCGAGAGGCACTGGCATGGATCAACCAGTACGGAACTGCTGCGGGCAGCCGTGTGAATCTGACGAAATCTAGTGCTGTGCCCGCCGGTAGAGGTTTTCCAGCAGACAGTGTGGCTCCATGCCATTAGTGGACAAGCTCAAATGTTTGAGGATCACATCCACGCGTGATATACCACGCACGACCTCATTTAACTATAAACGCCTGCTTCAAGCTATCCGCACGAACTTTCGTGGCAACCTCCTGACGGCATTGGACATTTTACAAAGGGTGGATTTTTTTAACACTCATCTAGTCTCGCGACTGTCCCATTTAGCACAGATTTTACCGATGCCAAAGGCAATGGAACACAGACTTCAGGCGGCGTTCAGCTACTTTGTAAGCGCGGGTCTTATCTTCAAAGTTCGCTACGACACGCTGACACCTCCTCCTCGCCGGCCGCGTTGGTCTAGCGGTTCTAGGCGCTCAGTCCGGAACCGCGCGACTGCTACGGTCGCAGGTTCGAATCCTGCCTCGGGCATGGATGTGTGTGATGTCTTTAGGTTAGTTAGGTTTAAGTAGTTCTAAGTTCTAGGGGACTGATGACCACAGATGTTAAGTCCCATAGTGCTCAGAGCCATTTCATTTCAACTTCCTCCTCGAGATGGCGGCGTCGGTCTTGTCAACGTCCAAGCGAGAGCAGCTGCCCTTTATATAAATACGATGGTTAAATCATGGACCCGCTTGCGAACCGGATTATTGGGAAGCCCGATTGACGAACTGGAACCCGTTGCAGTATCCCATATTTCTTCATCTCTCTCACATGTCAGGACCTTTTTTCATCGAATACAGTTACGTCCATGCCGCTTGCCTACTACCAGGAACCCTACGGCAAGTGATGTTTACCGCCTAATGATGAGAAATCATACTAGGAATGTTGTGGAAAGCCGAAATCCTAAGATCACATGGCCCGTGGTTTGGCGTTCTGTGCACAACATCTTCCTCGACGCGAGTGCTCGTGCGGCCTGGCATCTGACCTTAATAGAAAATACATGACACAACTTCGTCTACATGCCATAAAAATGACAGATTCGCCGCTGTGTTCTCCTTGTCACACACTTTATATGGACAAACATCGACTGATATCTGATTCTTCTGCAGGGGTGTGGCAGCTGATTCAGATGATGCTTGCGTTTCTTCTACGTAGTGCCACCCATGCCATTACACCGAAATCACTTCTGCTCCCAGATGAGACATATTTCCCACATACAAAGGCCAACGCTGTGATCTGGATAAATGACACCTCGATCTCTTATTTGTTCCATGAAGGTGATAAGAGTGTTCTTGATTTTTGGACGTTCCTGCAAGATCGCTTTACTTTTCTCGTACACCATCCGCGATATCGTCAGTACTATACCAACTTTTCGGGTAGTGCCTTCTTTGACCCCCTGCACAGTTGTGGTGTCCCAGGTATGAGTAGGTGATTTCAGTGTGATTGTGTAATACCAGGACTCTTTCCAATGTTACGGCAAGATATCCTGGACGGACCGACGGCATGACATTAATAGGGCCTGCCATTGACCAGCACTCGCGACGCGGTACCTCGGAGGAGCCGTAAGACGATGTGTATAAACCTGTGGGGAAATGCCATCCGTCGGAGTACGTTCTCTAGAAAGTCATGACTCATTCTATCAAAGACGTGGTCGAAGTCCACTGTCACTAAGGCACCGCGACTGCAGTAGGTCGTGTCCAGGACTATGACGTCACGGTAACCGCTGTGTGCCGTCTGAAGGTTAGTGTCACCACCAAAGCGCGTTTGATCCAGAGAAATAACTTGAGGGATAACGCGCAGAAAGGCGAGCGGCAAGAATCCGGGTGGGCTTGCCTACATGTTTTTCGTGAAGACTTGCCCGGAACATGCCTGACTGCTTTGGGACTCAGTGTGCGTCTACCCGCACGTTGGCGGGACGTGGATGTCATTTTTTTTGTCCTGCCATAAGTGCATTTTCTTTGATTTCTTTAATTCCCTTTATATTTTGTTTGTTATTGGTGGTAATTACAAAAATATGTTTGAAATGGGTCTGGGCACTATGGGACTTAACTTCTGAGGTCATCAGTCCCCTAGAACGTAGAACTACTTAAACCTAACTAACCTAAGGACATCACACACATTCATGCCTGAGGTAGGATTCGAACCTGCGACCGTAGCTGTCGGGCGGTTCTAGACTGTAGCGCCTAGATCCGCTCGGCCACTCCAGCCGGCGGTGGTAATTACACATCATTCTTTTTCGCCTGGAGGGTGTCCTATGTGATCTCAACAAATATAAGGAGAAAATAAAAATAAATTAGTATGATACATTATCCAATAAAAACTTGGTATGGAGAAAGTATACTTATCTACATATTCAAGAATTTTTTTATGATGAAGACCGCCATTTATTTTAATACATCAGAGAGAAAAAAAAAAGAAAAACAAAGTTCAAATCCATCCACCTCTCATGAATTTTATTTTGTATTTCTTATTTCTGTAAAGTTCTTGAAACTTCTTATGTAGGGAAACGTGTAGGGGAATTAAAAAAAAAATAAAACTAGAAAAATGGTAAGGCACAAAAAAGAAGTAACGTGCTTGCCTACCAGGTGCAAGTTGCTTTCGTTATCCTTTCGAGATTCCCTGAAAGCCAGATATTAAGTTCTTTTGTAGCAGAGCTACAAGTAGGAAAAAGAAAAAAATATGTCAAGGCAACCACTCGCGAAAAAAAGAAAGCGTATAACACCGGAAAAAAATTTAAAAAATGGTAAGGAGACCGCTCGCGATACGCTGGTAATCCGGGTTCTAGTCCCGGTGCGGCACTAATTTTCACTGCCGTGATTCCATAAAAAAAGTGGCTCAGTTTGACAGAGCGTTTGCCGTGTAAGCAGGAGAACCCGGGTTCGAGTCCTGGTCGTGTCACATATTTTCAACTGCCCCAGTTGATATTTATCAATGCCTGTAAGCAGCTAATGGTGTGGATTTCATCGTAATTTCATTCTTCGAGAGCTGCAACATCACCAATGGTATCTGTTCTTTCGGACATGTACCATCTTCATATTAACTATTTGCTGTCCTTAAACGCTTACTCAGCATCAGCAACTACCTTGGAGACTCCTTTTGATAATAATATCTCTGTATACTGCATTGGTATATAGATATGCAATAATTTTGTCAGAATGTGTACTCCGCATCTCTTTTGCACACCCCAAGCTGTTGGAATTTTAACATGTCGCCAACGTCTCTGCCATACGAAAATTAACCTTCAGCCATACATGTCCTAAAAATGGAATGTTGAATGCGAGCCTGCGTGGATCAGATATTTCAGTATCTTCCTTTCTATTACGTTTTATTTAACCAAAAATTTTAATCGTACATATCTTCTTTCACATATATTTTGTTTTCTTTACATGCGTTTGTGTAATTGTTCAGTTTGTCTCTTAGATCTAGCGGTGAATCATTGTGTACAAAGTATCAAATCGATGTTAGTAAACTGCAATGTACGGCTAAAAAGACGACAGGTCTAATAAACAAAGCAAATAAATAAACACAAATCACTACAAAATATTGTAGACCGTCGCCATTGCAATTTACAATGGAGCTCTTGATGTGCCGGAAGGACGAACAAGATATTACACTACATAGGCAAAAGCCTGTTTATGCGTATTTTATGCGATCGAAAGACTCAACTAACAACGCATGTGTTCCACTTTTGTTCTGTTATAATTTTTTAGTTTTCTGGATGACTTTGCGCTAATTTCTGATGGACTGAGGGCCGAATTTGTTTTCAGTCTTCCTGATACGTGCTCAACAACGGCCAATCTTTTGGGGCGATTGGAGTCTAGGAATAGCTCACAAACTGTTGCCACAGCATGATAAGCCTAAGGTAGAAACACAGCTCCTGAGAATCATCAAATTCGTACAGACTTTTATTGGCACTGCGACTAACTGGTGAAAGCACTGCTCCCCGGGAATCCGTCACGTTTCTCTGAATGCCCACTGTGTACCACCGTGACCTTTCACTCCATAAATCGTTCTGCTAGTGCTCCACGTACCAATAACGGAATTTGTAGAACCCGTTAGAATTGAAATCACACATTGTCTAATGATCGGTGGCGACAGCTACATAGAATTACTGTGAAAATCGTGTTCTGTTTTCTTTGAACAGATAGTTCCGTCGGTGACGTTAACACCTGTCCTAGTGGGTTGGCGCAGCGGTTAGTACACTGGACTCGCATTCGGAAAGCCGAATGTCCAAATTCCCGTCAGTTCATCCAGATTTCCCTCAGTCGCTCCAGGCAAATTTCGGTACGGTTTATTTTTTTTCCTTCCCCGTTCATTCGAAATCTGAGCTTGTGATCCCTTCTGCATCTGTACTGACATCGCTCTCGACTGGTTGTTAAACTCTAATGTTTCTTCCTTCAACACGTGATCTATAACTGTACTCCGCAGTACCTAATCAGGGTTCCTGGCAGCTGATCTCTATAGATCTTCTTGCAGTTTGGCTATACCTATTAGTCAGTCTCTACTACAGCCAGGTTGAGCTTCAGTGAAACACTAACGCTTCAAGTTTACATTAGAATCTCAACTTGTTGAAGTAAGCACTTAATTCCTTAAAATATTCTTGACGCTCTGTGAGAAGTTGCGGGTCGCTGCAAACATGTCCTGCTTGAAATAATTCCGTTGATTCAATTGACTCATCGTGACAGAAAAGATACCCATGTTGCCGATACAATGTGCTCCCATTTACGTTCTCCGATGGCACACAGTGCGAATTCAGTGAATTTCGCAACTATCAGAAAATTTCTAAGTGCGGCTTTCGGCAAAACTTGTGCTCATCCCCAATGTTAAAGCGTCCAGTTTGCGCAAGGCATTATATACAGAATTAATTGGGTTAGAAAAGATGGATGAGCTGACAACTGCATATTAAATTCTTCAGTGGAGTAAAATTTTTGACGTTCTTTTCCCTTTTACGACGCACATAAGTTCGTAGCAAGCAATCCGTAGCATTTATCTTGGGATCTTAAGCACAAGCAGCTATATTAGATAGACCTATATTCTTCCGTGGCTGCAGGGTTAATTTTACTCTGGACGTCGCTACTGGAAATTGTGGTAGTGGTTGGTTTACCCTAGCTATCGTTCGTTGTGAAAACGCCTCCCTTCCTGGACTTGTATCTTTCGCCGATCGAGATGTCATCGCCTACAAGAAGTGGAACTGCACAAGATCTATTCCTCAATGCCACGTCTTGTAGGCGATGACATCTCGATCGGCGAAAGATTCAAGTCCAGGAAGGGGAGCGTACATCGCGAACCGGGGGCTCAAAGATGCAACAGTTTGAAAAAATTCTAAAACATAATGCCGCAATGCCCGCTGAGCCCCTAGTGAGTTGGTGATGCAACCCGCACGACTTGGATTGGCTCCAGGTCGGCGCACCAAGGGACGCGTGCTGCGAGTGCTACTACAGAACGCGTACGGGACAACTCCCGCCTGCTGGTGCCTGCAGAGTCTAAGTCTGTTATCAGCCGCATTACGTAATCAAGGCCACTCGTCTCCTATATAAGCGGGCAGTGCACGCCAGCAGAACAATTCCGCTGTGAGTTCTATCTGCAAAAGCATTGAAGCACTATGCCTCGTCGACGTCTGTATCGTCAACGCCGCCACCGCATATCTGTCAACAAACACATTATTAGCCTGGAAAATAAACTTGGAGGAAATGGAACTGATAACAACAGAACAAGACGTGGCATTGTGGAGTAGATCCCAAGACCCGAAGTAGACATAGTAATGTATATAGTAATATGCCATTTACATTGTATACATGCTCTTGTAGTTAAGTTAGTAATGATGAAAATATTCCTGTATGGATGAAAGGACTTGGTGTACTTGCTGAAAATGTAACAGTAACTGGAGATATTACTTTGTACTATAATTATTAATAAAGTGTGATCCCTGATTTCAGCAAGCGGGGAGCGTACATCGCGAACCGGGGGATCAAGGATGTGGCTTTGGACCCATAAGATTCGTTTCCAAATTCACTAAGTAGTTTGGTTGAGATTGCTGTAGATCAGGCATGACGTAAGACATGAGACGAGAAGAAAGTACTGCAGGATGTCGCTTCCTTGTGCCCATTTCAAAATCACCGGACAAGTAGCTGCACAAAAATACCCTCGTTTAGGAAACTCAGACGTAAAAGTAATTTTCGATTGATGTATCACAGACAAGATGCAACCGCAGTCTAGGGATCGCAGGCACGGTAGCTCAGCGTGTTCGGTCACAGGGTTAGCTGCCCTATGTAATATGAGTTAACTGATGAACGATGAACTTGAACAAGCGTCATGGGACGTCTGTCCCGAACAAATACAAAGACCAATAACGAGCCCAAAAAGAGGGGGGGGGGTGGCGTCTTTTCTTCGTAATCAAACCATCCTCGGTCCAGTGATCGAATCCTACTTCTGCTTAAATTTTGATTAATAATCAGCATTGGCGACCGAAGACTTCCGGCATAAAAAGCCAACGACCTTTTCAAAGAGGGCGGAGGAGCGGACAGAGGTTCCGGGGGCACCCTCTTGTCCCTGGAGTGGGAAACTGCCCCTAAGGCGAAAGAATCAGCAATGATCAACGGCATGAGGATGCAGAAAGCAATGGGAACCAATGCATTAAAGACACATAACGTGTATCCACACGACATGTGGTCTGTAATTGAAGAGTGTCAACATGATCTCTCCATCGGCAAAAGATTCCATTCGGATTTCCGGGAGGGGACTACCAAGTGACCATGAGAAAAGGATAGGATTGAATAACCAACGAAAGGCTAACGCTCTACGAGATGGGGCGTGGAATGTCAGCAACATGAACGTGGTAGGGAAGCTAGAAAATCTGAAACGGGAAATGCAAAGTCTCAATCTCGATATAGTAGGGGTCAGTGAAGTGAAATGGAAATAAGACCAGGATTTCTGGTCAGATGAGTAAAGAGCAACATCAACAGCAGGAGAAAATCACATAAAGGGAGTGGGATTCGTTATAAATAGGAAGGTAGGTCAGAGATTGTGTCACTGTGAACAGTTCAGTGATAGGGTTGTTCTTATCAGATTCGATAGTTCAGGTATACATGCCAACGTCGCAAGGTGAAGATGAAGAGAGAGAGAGAGAGAGTGAGAGAGAGAAAGTATACGATGACACTGAAAGGGTAATACAGTACGTAAAGGGAATGAAAATCTAATAGTCATGAGGGACTGGAATACAGTTGTAGAGGAAGGAATAGAAGGAAAGGTTACAGGAGAATATGGGCTTGAGACAAGGAGTGAGAGAGGAGAAAGGCTAATTGACTTCTGTAATAAATTTCAGCTAGTAATAGCGAATACTGTGTTCAAGAATCACAAGAGGAGGAGTTACACTTGGAAAAGGCTGGGTGATACGGGAAGATTTCAGTTGGATTATATCATGGTCAGGCAGAGATTTCGAAATCAGATACTCGTTTGTAAGGCGTACTGACGTCAGATACGGACTCAGATCACAATTTAGTAGTGATGAAGAGTTGGCCGAAGTCTAAGGGGAGATGTGATGGAAAATGTAAACATTTGTTTAAAAAACTATTACAGCTATATTTATTAATGTACAAATATAAAATATGTGTAAAGCAAAAGAGCTGTCTTTTAACTAAAATATAATAAAATATGCAGTATTAATATTTTGGCAGAAATCTGAACTTTTAGTTCTTTTTTATAAAAATCCGTAACTCAAATTCTAATACTACAATTAATTTGAAAATTTTATTGTAGTGTCCTGAGAACGAAAAAGGCGTAATTTTGGAGCATTACATGCCTAGAGGGACCGCTGTCACCAGTGCATCATACGCAGATCTCCTATAAAATCATCTCTGGCCTGCAATCAAATCAAAGCGACGTGGATTGCTGTTAGCAGGTGTCCTTTTGAAACATGACAATGCAAGGCCCCACACTGCCCGTACAACAGTTGCAACAATCACAGATCTGCATTTTGAGTGTCTCCCTCATCCACCATACTCACCAGACCTTACTCCAAGTGATTTCCATATGTTTGGACTACTCAAAGACGCAATAGGAGGGAAGAAGTTCCGTTCTGAGGAAGAGGTACGCCACGCGGTGCATGAGTGGTTGTGCGGACTACCAAAACAATTTTTTTCTAAAGGAATTTATGCACTTTGTAAGCACTGGAGGACTTGTATTGAGCTTGGGGGAGATTATGTTGAAAAGTGATACAGCTTTGTACCACTTCTGCATAGTAAATAATATTTAAAAATATTTAAGTTTTCATTTGACTCACCCTCGTAACTGAAGAGAATCAGTTTCTTTCAGAGTAAGCCCGCCTTTTTCTCCTAGTGGCTTTCCATCCTCAAGTACTTCACCTTTTTTCTCTTTCAGCAAGAGACGAAGCCTACCACCAAGCCTCTTTTCGGTGTGACCAACACATTCCAAATTTTCTATTGTTGTATTGTACGGGTTTTTATCTGTTACATCTTTGAACGGAGAGGAGTCCCCATCACTAAGGTATTTAGCATATCTAACACCATACTGGTCCTCAGATTTGGAGAACATCCTCACAACTGCATCAGTCTCCATGCCCCCACTTCAGTCACTATAATTTTTACAGCATGCAGTTGCATGCTTTCTTGCCACAGTTTCTCAATGTCGTCATTGTTGGACATTTTCCTTGTTGCACACTGGTGGAGGTATTTGGACATAACTTCTACATCTAAAATTTTACCTGAGTTAATACCAATAACAGATGCAACTCCTTACAGATATGTGTGACCCCTTCTCATCCAGGTCCCATCTACAGACACACACGGCTCAGTAACATTTGTAGGATATTCATTGTCTTTTTGGTTTATTTCCACCAATTCCTCCACTGCTTTCTTCATAGAAACTTCGACAGTACCGCATACAGCATCAGAAATTTCTTCATTTATTTTTTCCATCCTTGCACGAGGTGGAGCCATGTTCAGAAAATAACACAATAAATTACCTCCTTCCCTGCCCTGTCCAAGGTATCTCAGAGCATATGCTAACCTTAAATTTCTTTCATATGTACCAGTGATAGTTTTTTGGAGGAGGAAAATGAAAATTCATAACCACACGAATTACAAATTAATTTAAAATCACAAGCTATTCCCACTCTTCTTTCTTCAACAAACAATCATGCATTCCGCATTTTTACAGGTAACACATGAACATGAAAACCTTATAGCCTGGCAGAGAAGCTCTAAATCAGTAAGTCTGAATCCAGTGGAATCCATATCAACATCATTCATGCACCTGTACAATTCTCCTGTCCCAAATTTCGATGCTGAAGATGAGATCTTAACTTCTTCATTTTGAGCTGCTTCCTCTTTTTTGTTGGTAAACTGATTTCCATGAAACCTCCGTTTCCTAAACACCGTTTTTCCACCACACATTATGCATAAATCTTGACTTCCACGTAAAGGTTTGCGAATTCAACCTTCCACTTACTAATATGTGTCAGTATTGTCAAAACGTAAATAAACCACATGCAACAAAGTTTTCAGGCAAAGATACAGATGTCAGCCAGAGATATAGATGTCAGCCAAAGGTATCGAAAGAAAATAGAATTCACACTGACAAAAATTCCGCTGAAACAAGCAGTTTCCCAAATGTCGGTAAAGGTGGGAGTGGCCGCCAGTGCAGAGTTAATAAATTTAACAATTTAAAAGCCTTTCCGAAGCTGCTATCACGATAAAATTCACACCCAACATAGATTAAACTTTGTAGCTAAAGAAAATAATATTTTTGAAAAATCGATTTTTTGGACCAAAATCCATTACATCCACCATTAAGAGATTAGTCAGGAAGAATCAGTACGCAAATAAGTGGGATACAGGAGTACTAAGGAAAGACGAGATACTCTTGAACCTCTCTAAGGATATAGATACTGGATATAGGTAAGGAATAGCTCAGAAGGCAGTACAGTTGAAGAGGGATGGACATCTCTAAAAAGGGCATCCACAGAAGTTGGAAAGAAGAACGCAGGTACAAAGAAGATAACTGCGAAGAAACCATGGGTAACAGAAGAAATACTTCAGTTGATCGATGAAAGAAGAAAGTACAAGAATGTTCAGGGAAATTCAGGAATACAGAAGTACAAGTTGCTGAGGAGTGAAGTAAATAGGAAGTGCAGGAAAGCTAAGACGAAATACTTGCATGAGAAATCTGAAGAAATCGAAAACGAAATGATTGGCAGAAGGACTGATTCAGCAGATAGGAAAGTCAAAACATCATCTGTTGAAATTAAAGGCAACGCTGACAACATTAAGAGTACAATGGAATTTTCATTCTTAAATTCAGAGAAGAGAGCGGTTTGGTGGAAAGAGTACATTGAAGACTTTATGAAGGGGAAGATCTGTCTGATGTGATAGAAGAAGAAACATGAGTCCATTTAGAAGAGATAGGGGATCCAGTATTAGAATCAGGGAAGAGAGTTTTAGAGGACTTAAGATGAAATAAGGCAGAAGGGATTCCGTCTAAATTTCTAAAATAACGACTATTCAAGTTGATGTGTAGAAGGTATGAGTCTGGCGACTTACCATATGACTTGCGGAAAAATGTCATCCACACTATTCCGAAGACTGCAAGACTGACAAGTGCGAGAACTATTGCACAATCAGCTTAACAGCTCATGCATCCAAGTTACTTACTAGAATAATTTACCCAAGAATGGAAAAGGAAATTGAGAATAAGGTAGATGGCGATCAGTTTTTTGGAAAGAGAAAGGCACTAGAGATGCAGTTCAGACGTTTCGGTTGATAATGGAAGCAAGATTAAAGAAAAATCAAGACATATTCATAGGATTTGTCAACCTGGAAAAAGCATTTGACGATGTAAAATGGTACAAGATGTTCGAAATTTTGAGAAAAATAGGGGTAAACTATAGTCAGAGACGGGTAACACACAATATGTACAAGACCAAGAGGGAATAATAAGAGTGGACAATAGAGAACGAAGTGCTCGGATTACAAAGGGTGTAAGACAGGGATGAATCTTTCACCCCTGCTGTTCAATCTGTACATCGAAGAAGCAATGATGGAAATAAAAGAAAGGTTGAAGAATGGAGTTAAAATTCAATGTGAAAGGATATCAATGATGAATTTGTTATCCTGAGTGAAAGTGAAGAATTACATGATCTGTTAAATGGAATGAATATTCTAATGAGTACAGAATGTGGACTGAGAGTAAATCGAAGAAAGACGAAAGTAATAAGAAACAGCAGAAATGAGAATAGCTACAAACGTAATATCAGGATCGAAGGTAACGAAGTAGATGAAGTTAAGGAATTCTGCTACCTAGGCAGCAAAATAAACCAATAACAGACAGCGCGAAGAGGATGTCAAATACAGCCTAGCACTGGTAAAAAGGGCACTCCTGGACAAGAGCAGTCTACTAGTATCAAACATGGACCTTCATTTGGGGAAGAAATTTCTGAGAATGTGCGTTTGGAACACAGAATTGTATGGTAGTGAAACATGGACTGTTGGAAAACCGGAACAGAAAAGGTTCGAAGCATTTGAGATGTGGTGGTACAGACGAATGTTGAAAATTGACTGGACTAATAGGGTAAAGAATGGGAGGTTCTGTGTAGAATCGGAGAGGAAAGGACTATGTGGAAAACACTGACAAGGAGAAGGATAGGATGATAGGACATCTGTTAAGACATAAGGGAATTTCTTCCGTGGTACTAGAGAGTGAAAACTGTAGAGGAAGACAGAGATTGGAATACATCCAGCAACTAATTTAGGACGTAGGCAGGAAGTGCTACTCTGAGCTGAAGAGGTTGCAGCGGGCCGTATCAAACCAGTCAGAAGACTGATGACTAAAAAAAAGTATAATTGAGATTTCATTGTCTGGCATGTTTTAATCTACTTCTTTCAGTTCTCAATTTTATAACTATTTTCCTTAACATTAGAATACACTCTAAGGAAAAAAATAAAATAAAAAACACGCACCACGAAGGAGTTATGCAAATTGATAATTGGTCACAAATTGTCATTAATACAGGTATCAGGTTGTGGGACATCAACCCAACTGTGCCCGTCATGCAGCCTAACAACCAGGAGTGGATGGTTCGACTGCCATTTCATTTCGTAGCAGGACTATTTATCTATTTCATTAGCAGTACATAGTAACCCACCGCCTTGAAATGTAAGATTGGTCGGATGCTTCTGAATCCAACAGCAAAAACTTCTCAGTATTACAGTGTTATTGGTATGCAGTTGTTAATGCTTTTTTAAAAATAATACAAAGAACATAATATAAAAATTTCTCTAAGATTACAGTGAATTGAGTACTTAACAGTTGTTAAAATGATTCTCTACTATTTGTTTCTGCCTAGCTAACGACAATATAATTTATACATGCAAATGTTAAAGAAAAAGAAAAAGAAAAATGTAATACAATGAGCGTGGTGGAATAAATTTGCAATATGTAGAGGGAAGTGACATACCGTATTTGGATGTGGAATACAGCCTATGTAGCATGTTGATTGGTAATGTCCTATTTCTACCTATTTCAGGTGAGAAGCCCAGTAGAACCTCGAGCTATTCTCATCTGAAATGGTTTGTGCCTATGTATGTTTACTGTGTTTGTGTGTATTGGTATATTACTGGGAGTGTTGCAGGTCAGGACATTACACGATACTCAGCAGCTGTTTGTTTGTCCTATTGTTGGTAGTTGCGCCGTATTCCATGTGATACCATAGATACGAACACCTGGTATTATGCAGATTCAATACTGACTGAGCTTCTGATACATGGAATACATGAATTTTAGCTTTACATGAGAAATACAAATAAATTTGTTAGTAGAAAAAGAATGTAGTTCATTGCTACTTGATTGTATTATTCCAACCATTACCCTTTTGGTTGTCATCCGCGGCACACATGGAGCAGAGCGGTACATCGAGATATTCTAGGCCCGGTTTTTCGTCCGTCATGGAAGGCCATCCTTGGATTACAGTTCAGTGAGATAATGCGCACCCATACACGATGACAGTTTCTAATACTTGTCTTCGTGCTTGCCAAATCCTACCTTGGCAAGCAAGGTAGCCGGAACTCCCCGAATTGAGAACCTCTGGAGTGTTATGGCAGGTTTCTTCAACCACACCGGGATTTTGACGATCTGACGCTCCAGTTAGACACAGTTTGGAGCAGAATATCTCAGGATGACATCCATCACCTCTAACGATCCATGCCAAGCCGAATAACGGCTTGCACAAGGGCCAGAGGTGGACCAAAGAGTTATAGATTTGTTAAGTTTGTGAAGCTGTTGCTCTTGAACAAATCATGCTATTTTCTGAAATTGTAATCATTTGTTTGTTTATACATGTGCATCACATCTACCGACTGTTTACAGTGCGTCGTTTTTTTTTCTTGGCGTGTATGTCGGTTTAGGAATATTAATTTAATGGCTAAGCACTTGGAGACGAAGTAACAAATGTAGGTAAAGTAGGCAAGGTGTAAACGAAAGAATACTTACGATATAAGTTCACCTTCACGACAGGGCAATATGCAGTCTAGATTCTGGTATACTGGTAAACACAGTAACGACTTTCGAGCCATGGCAGAACAATGAGAGTGAGTTTCGCCCTACTGGTCCTTCACTAAACTGGCTGGGAAGACGCCGTGTTCGTCGCTGTCATTTCTTTCCCGAAAGCAACGACTGAAAATGGAGCAGTGCGAGAGACGAGACAAGGGCCGGGCGCCCCCAGAGAGCGTGCGGCGGAGTTGGCTTTCCGGACAGGCAGCACGGCGGCGGCGACTGTGTGTGTGGCGGAAGCGGGCGGAGAATGCGCAGCGGCAAAAGTTGCTGGTGGGAGGAGCTAATTAGCCCAGCCTCTCCCCCAGTCAGCCCACTCCTGCTGGATGGAAACTTTACATTTCACTGATTCACGAATTCTTAGAAATTCAGCAGACTTCAGCGTCCTTAGTAACAGCCGACGGTATTTCTAAATTTGGGTTACATCCTTTGAGTGCTAATAGTGGCAGTCTGAATATATATCATAAAATAGAAACTTCTGTCTGGAAACAAAAAATATTTGCGCTACATCACTAAACAAGTACAAATATATTGCACTCTGGATGAAATAGCCATGATATTTGACTGAAGCGACCATAATTATTACATTTTTAACAAACTGATTAATGTGACAACGGAGCCCAATGCAAAGGGAGACACCGAACTTGCAAATTTTCACACGATTCATCACAAATAGGTTTCTCTTCGTTCACTGGTGGTCCCCGACCCATTCCATAACCAAAGGAGTTGCTATGATCATTGTAATCACAGTAATGTCTGCAATGTAATACAGTAATAACGAAAGCCTAACTAAATATCTGTTGATTTTTATTCATCAGGCATGGGTGAATGGAATGTGTTTTCTGTACATGATTAATTCTGTAGCACAGAAACGGTGCGTTCGTACATGGCAGATCCAATTCAGAATCATGTTTACTCGTCACTCATTACGAGCAATCTAAGCGTGTAATGGAAATTCAGAAGCACCTTTCTTATTTTAGTATCTCATAAGTGCGACAGGACGTCAGCATCCCTAACGCAATTTATCCGACCATATGATTCATAAAATTTAAATTAATAACAACGGTAAAGCTAGGATGTGTTAGATGACGATCAGTTTGGTTTTACGAAAGATAAAGGCACCAGAGAGGCAATTCTGACGTTGCGGTTGATAATGGAAGCAAGACTAAAGAAAAATCAAGACACGTTCATAGGATTTGTTGACCTGAAAAAGCGTTCGACAGTGTAAAATGGTGTGAGATATTCGAAATTCTGAGAAAAATAGGGGTAAGCTATAGGGGGAAACGGGTAATATACAATATGTACAAGAGCCAAAAGGGAATAGTAAGAGTGGACGACCAAGAACGAAGAGCTCAGATTAAAAATGGTGTAAGACAAGGATGTCGTCTTTAGCACCTATTGTTCAACCTCTAAATAAAAGGATGATTCAAGAGTGGAATTACAATTGAAAATGAAAGGACATCAATGATACTATACGCTGATGACTTGCTATCCTGAGTTAAAGTGAAGAAGAATTACATGATCTGCTGAATGGAATGAACAGTCTGATGAGTACAGAATATGGACTGAGAGAAAAAGACGAAAGTAATGAGAAGCAGCACAAAGGAGAATAGCGAGAAACGTAATATCAGGACTGAGGGTTACGAAGTAGATAAAGTTAAGGAATTCTGCCACCTAGGCAGCAAAATAAAAGTAGACTAGCACTGGTAAAAAGGGCATCCCAAGCCAAGAGCAGTCTACTAGTATCAAACATGGAACTTAATTTGAGGAAAAATTTTTGAGAATGTATGTTTGGAGAACGGCACTGTATGGTAGTGAAACATGAACTGTGGGTAAACGGGAACAGAAGAGGATCGACGCATTTGAGATGTGGTGCTACAGACGACTGTTGAAAACTAAGTGGACTTGGAATGAAGAGGTTCTGTGCAGAATCGGAGAAGAAAGGAATATGTGGAAAACAATGACAAGGAGAAGGGACAGGATGATAGGATATCTGTTAAGACATTAGGAAATTACTTCCATAGAGCGAGAGAGAGCTGTAGAGGACAAATATGAAGAGGAAGATAGAGACTGGAATTCATCCAGCAAATAGTTGACAATGTAGGTTGCAAGTGCTACTCTGAGGTGAAGAGGTTGGTACAGGAGAGGAATTTGTGGTGGGCCGCAAAAAACCAGTCAGAAGACTGATGATTAAAAAAAATAGCTAGGAATCTAAACATATAATGAAATGAAATGATCGTATGGCATTGATGGCCGGGAGTCCCCACCTGGGGAAGTTCGGTTGGCGAGTCGCAAGTCTTTTCAATTGACGCCACACTGGGCGACTTGCTTGTCGATGATGATGAACTGATGATGAGGGCAACACAATAACACAATACCTTGTCCCTGTACGAAGAAAATTTCCGACATCGTCGAAAATCGTACCTGGCCCGCTGCATGGCGGTCAGACACGCTGACCGCTTTCTTTTCTTTCTCTCTCTTTCTTTTTTTTTGGGGGGGGGGGGGATAAGGGGGCAGAATGTGCAGGGGTCGACTCCCGAGGCTTGGCTAGAGTGTCCCCCTCATTGCCACCCAGCCTGTGGGGCATAGGAAAGTGAGAGACATGGGAATCAACAAAAGTGGAAGAAGCTCGTTTTTTATTTATTTTTTGGAATTATTACTATTATTATGAAATTATGTGGAACAGACGTCACCTACATAGCATAAAAACAAAAGACTGGGAAGAAAACCGTGCATTTACAGAAGGCTCTCCCATCAGCGGAGGTCGGGGTCGATTCCAACCTTGGCGGCTGCTACTCTGACACCCCCACAGGAGGGGGCGGGAGGGTATGTGTCTTCAGCTCCCAAACTAAGTGGCGATCTAGCAAAGATCCCTGGAAGATTGATGGCAAATATAAGTCGATAAAGTGACGTGTGTTCGAGCGCTGCATGAGCTGTTTGTAAATAGGTCCAGAAGTCGTGGCGGGATGTTGGTCCTTCATGGAGTAGGTAAGTTACCACTCCCTTCCCCATCCCTCCCCCCTCCCTTGACCCATGTAATCGCATTTGGTGGCACTCGGATGAAGCAGGCACTCATTTGCTGCACGAATCGCCAGCCGTCGTGTGAAGAGGCCCGAATCAGATGGTGGTCATCAGTGTCGAGTTGCATTCGGAGGAAACAAAGAGGGGAATATGACAAACTGATGTTGTGCTGTCCCAGTTTTGTGGCAAATTTCCTGTTTACCTGATACCACATTGGCTGGACATACGTAGGAAGGAGGGACTGGTGGATGGTACTCCACACTACGAACCAGCGGATGGAAGGATATTTGGTCTCCAGCACATAACGGGGAACACAGCGCAATCATAGGTTGTAAGAATCCTCGGTCCTGGGCGGACACGTATCTAGGAGGCTGATATGTGCGTGACTGTAGGCGATGAAAAAGGCCGAAAAGTAAGACAATTGGGGCGCGATATGGTCAACAGACACCGGTGGTGGGGTGGACGCAGGCAGGAGTACCTCGAGTTAAGTTAGGGATGTACCCCGTCCGGTCCATTGTTTTCTCATGGTACTCATACATAAGGTGCAGCTTCCTTATGCAAGTGCCGGTCGAAGTGGCCGTGCGGTTGTAGGCGCTGCAGTCTGGAACCGAGCTACCGCTCCGGTCGCAGGTTCGAATCCTGCCTCGGGCATGGATGTGTGTGATGTCCTTAGGTTAGTTAGGTTTAATTAGTTCTAAGTTCTAGGCGACTGATGACCTCAGAAGTTAAGTCGCATAGTGCTCAGAGCCATTTGAACCTTATGCAAGTTGACAAGTCTCAGGCACCATCCCATTAGGGCAGGGTAAGTGTCTCAAGATCTACTTTAAACATGGAACCAGCCATAAAATAATAGCCAAGGACCGTCTAAACGTTGTGCCCAGTCGCCTTCGGCAGAGGGAGCACTTGCGGGACGAGGGCCAATTTTGATGCTACAGAACGATTAAGGAGCTCGCCGTGTTGAAGTGTGTCTTAGCAGCTCAGGAGATTCTGGCTGATGTCCTCGCAATCACGTGTAACAGGCGACGGAAATTTGTCACGGCTGTGCGTGTGACGGTGGGGGTAAAGGTAATGTCCAGGTAGCGGAATGTCCACACTAGCGACAGAGGTGCCACTTCATCTTAATGGAGGTCTCATCCGACGTACACCGCAGAAGAACTGGGGAGATTCATGGCGGTTGAGCTTTGGCGACAGCTCGTTATCGATTCTTTCCTGCCTTCCACAGTCGTATGTGTCTGTGGCGTTACATTTCCCTCTGTGTGTCGGTTCTCCTTGTGAAGCAACATCTCTACCGGTGCATCGAGGAGGCGACGGAATACGGAGGGAGACAGTATGACGAGGGCAGGCGAACAGCTGGCTACGGCAGACCAGGACGACCTGAGGCCCGGACTACCAGCGGCAGCTACATTTCCGGAGTGTTTGTTTTGGTCACGGTATTAGCGTTTCTCGCCTGTTGTAATTTTTGGGGGGACAGCATCCTGTTGTATGAATTCCGTTCGTCTTGATGTCCGTTGGTTTTCGATTCAGGCGATTCAGTGCTGTGTGCGACTGCATACTTAATTCTTGCCTTCGCCTTTTGCATCATTCATCCATAATGGTCGTACTACGAGAGCGTCTTGCTTTACCTTTCCTTGGTGGATTCCTGAAGGGTTGATTATTGATTGAGCCCTTTTTTCTTATTTATTGGTATTTTTTTATCAGTTGTGTGTTCGTGCCTTTCAGTGCCTCTTAAGGGTGATTTACTGCGTTATTTATTGCATGTGTAATTGGTTCTAGGCGCGTCACTCTGGAACCGCACAACCGCTGCGGTAGCAGGTTCGAATCCTGCCTGGGGAATGGATGTGTGTGGTGTCCTTAGGTTAGTTAGGTTTAAGTAGTTATAAGTTCTAGGGGACTGATGACCTCAGATGTTAAGTCCCATAGTGCTCAGAGCCATTTGAACCATTTTTTTGTAATTGGTCGCTTAAGTTCAGTTACAATGCCCGAAGGCAGTTACTAATGTTATTCATCCTTCTATTGTGTTGGTAATTACTTTGAGGGTTGCCCTGTTTTATTAAAATGTCAGTGGGCACCCTTTTTTAACTAGAAAATTGTTAATTGAATTTTAGTCCTTCAGTATTCTTTAAACAATTTTGTGGTGTAATTGGGTCAGAGTTTTCTTGCGGGTGGCTAGGAGAAATTCTGAGTGAACTAAAATGTTTAATTAACCCTGTGAAAACCTACGTCTAAAGTCAATGAAATTTACTAGTTGCAATTTCTGCTGCTGGTTATTTTAGCATTTGCCTTTTTATTTTTATATGTGAGGGAGTGGATTTAAACATTGCATGTCTAATACACATGGCAATTGTGGTATAGATTTCCTTGCTTAGTATTGCGTAAGCAGCTAATGGGCCTGAGAATCTGTTTAATTTCAGTTCTGTTGAGATAAGCTCGTTCCTTCTTGACTTATTGTAGTATACGCCAACAAACGGCTTGGTGGCAAGACAGTTGTCTACTGTATTTGACGCTGAGGCTCTGACTACAACTATAACTAGCCAGTTGATTAACGCATGAGGCTGCCTTTAATTATCAGGTTCTGTTTTCTTGAATAGAGAGTTAAAGATAAGCTGCTACTCTGTGATATGTTCTTCTAAGGGCTTCATTTGTAATTGTTAATCCGCGTCTTTGGCCCTCACTTATTTAGTGCCTTTCGTTAACAGTAATAACTTGTCTCAGATTGCGGCCGACTTCTCTACTGCTCACGGGCGCTGTGACCTATTATGCAAAAGCTGAATCCAGCGAGCTCTAGGGCAATAGCATACTGGCGGCTAGAGAAGGGGCGCCCTTGACGAATTGAGCGGTGGATGGGTTCCGACTCTGCCAAACGTCCAGTGACTTGGACTCGTGAACTGTCACTGCTATAAAGGCACCGGCTAAGTTTGATGAAAGGAGCTGGGATGCCCATGAGGAATTCCACTGAAAACAGGAAACGATGGCGCACATTATCGAATGTGCTATCGCAATCTATAGCGACGACTGCTGCACGGAGTCTACTGGTCGCTGCCATCGCAGGTAAGTCACGGCATCGCCTATCTCCCAGGCGTCGTTTTCTCTGGGGAGAGGACACGAGGGAGTATCATCCGGAGACGCATCGCCAGTAAGCGGGTAAAAATCTTGTAATCTTCATTGAGGAGGGTGAGCAATTTGTAGTTAGCGACCATCGGATTGCGGGCTGATTTGTGGACCGGAATCATAATGCCCTCAACAAAGGCGGGTAGGACTGCTTGGTCAGATGTCATCAGTTCCTGGAACATAATCATCCACCACATTGCCATGAGCCCCTGGAAGGCTCGCTAAAATTCAATTGATAAGTCGTCGATGCAGGGCGATCTGTTGATTGCACCCTTACCGTGTGCATCGTCGACATCGTTTAGTGTGACCGACACTGTTAAAGCATCTGCCTCTATGTGGATGAGTATGCGCGTCACGCAATGCAAGATAGAGTCGTTCGCAAGAGCATTGACATCTTCTTCTCTGTAAGCTTGTCGGTAATGTTTGACGAATACATTAATGATGTCATTCTGATTGGTCACCTGTGGGTCATGACGCATGACCAAAGTATCGATGAGCTGTCGACGACGCCGTTGATACAAGAAGTCCGTGTAGCAAGTTTACCGACTTCATAGGATATACGACTTGTGTCTCTCACACATTCCCCACCGAAAGCAGGGTTGCCATCCTTCTTCGTGAGGATTTGACGACCAGCCACGTGCGATACCTTCTGAATGCAAGGGCATGGCCGTTACGGACAATGCCATGCAGCTCCTTAACATCTACATTCCTTCTGCCTTACAAAGAGGGAGAGATCCCTTGCCTTCTTCAACTCTAGCGCAACTATGCCAGGGTCGACTGGGTGACATGGTGGTGACAGGTATCGACTTCAATTAAATGCAGGCCCTTACCGACAAGCTGCTGCAACATTCATCTTGCCTGGAACTCGAGAGCCTTATATGAGAACTTCATCTGGTCTAGATATGGTGACTTGAGAAATGATGACGCACTCGGATTCACGCACCTTACCAGTAGCTTGTCGAGCAGGATAGATCGGTTTTGTGGGATATGTACCTTAACAGCGGTGATAAGTGTTGCGGAAGGTTGGCCCATGGCCTTCACTGACCACATGGCATACATCTGTCCTGTTGCTATCCATCCCGTCCATGTACGAGGAGTCGACTCCCCTGGAATATGAACACGACCATCTCGCCTCACAGGTATGCAGGAATGCAGTGGAGACCACTTGGCACCTAGCCGTCAGTCCTCACCCACATTTTGGATCACCATTAACTTGGGAATCAAATGTGCCAAGCCTGCTCTCCGGCGGACAGTGATGACATAAAGCAGGGACGCAGTCACATGGAGACGACACATGGTCGACTTTTATTATACCGTCCTACGAGATTGTTCCACTGTGTCACCCTCACCAGATCACCAGATGTTGGTCAATCACGCTAGAGCTATGATCGTCGCCCTGATGAGCATTCAGCTACATGGATCCACTACAAGGGCACGAGCCTATAATGGGTACGCTTCTAGGTTACTCCACGGTACTGTTCCACTGGCTGTGGCAACAAACTCATTGCAGGACATGACAGAAGATGAAGTTCACGACGATATCTATAAAGGGACAGCTAAAATCTCGCAAGGCCCCGAGTTTTTAGAAGTAGTATTGATTGTTGATACCGTATTGGAGTGAGATTTGTAGAGAATTGTTGACTCCCATCTGAGGCTTCGTCAAAGGTATGATAGTGCCAATGGACAAACCTAAAGGTAGAAACCAACCTTTACGATGCTTACTAGCGACTAAAAAATTTTCACACGGCTGATGACTAATCGTATGCAATGTCCAGTCTGCCACATCATCTACACAAACCAAATTTCCCTAGGAGGTCCACACAATATCAGGTCTTCTCTGTGCAAATATACGGACTTACTCTCCTTACACGCATCCAGTGTCCCCCAGGTTCACTAGTCTCCTTGGATTTCAGTTGGGCATTCGATCGTGTCGACCACACCTATCTCACTGCAGTGCTATACAATATGCGATATCTGGATGCCTTTATTGATGCGATTATGCGCCTTCACGGGTAGCAGTCAATGGCCACATGATGGGTACCCTCCACATCAACCGTTCGGTACGCCAGAGCTGTTCTTTATCTACGCTGCTTTACGCTTTGGCATTGGAACCTTTGCCGTGTGGCCTGCATCAACGATTAACAGGAATCCACTTTGGCAGTCGATCTTACGAGTACAAGGCCTATGCATATGACGTGATGCTCAAGCCAGCGTAGTGGATCAACGCTTATGGTCCCTCAGTATCGTATAGTGAGCACATTATGTCAATCTGTCGTGGCTGCAACACGTCGCACACTCTCTTCCCATCATGCTCACACTGCTTCGAAGAATTATGGCCGTTTACGACTCATTTGTTAGCAAAGTTATGTTGTTTCAACATTAGATACAACTTTCTCACTCTAGCCAAGGACAGAGGGGAGCTCGGACGCGTCAACGTCTATGACAAGGCGGTGGACCTCTACATCAGAATCCACCTAAAGCTGCAGCGTAGAGGCCCGTTGAACCTTACGAGCTCGTTACTGATCGCAATGGAACTGGCCTCTCTGGACCCAGCGATTATGTTAGGAGACCTCCATGCTGCCTTCAGTCACTTCGGGCGATTCTATTTGGAACTCAGTTATCTACATCAAGCGACCGGACACCATTTTGGCGATGGCGAAACGACTCTGCGGTGAACTACAGCAGTACCGCCAGGCTAACGTGATCGGATCCAAATATCCAAATACGCCAGTATGAGATTTTCACTCTGCAGCGGAGTGTGCGCTGATATGAATCTTCCTGGCAGATTTAAACTTTGTGTTGGACCGAGACTCGAATTCTAGTTTCATCCAAATACGCTTTGGAAAGCTATGTGGGAGCGCAGCATATCACTTACTTGACTCTGATGCACAAGCCGAGTTGTATGTGGCTGTCGACAGATAATGTGTGATACACGAACGCCTGTATTAGATCCACCTGGCGGTGGATTTGCGTGACATACCACGATTTAGACCCTGTGGGGGCGCGGGACAGGCGTGGTACCTTGAGCGTCATATTTTAGCGTGTATTCTACGTGCAACGCCGCACCATATTGGCGCAAATGTGGTTCTTCTATCGAATGAAACGTTCTTACCGTGGGGTCGGGCGAATATAGTCTTGTGGACCCTTGGCCAGGCGGTGAAATATCTCTACCGTGGCGACCTCAAACACGTTCTTTATTTCTCACATTATCTCCATGAGCGGCACCACACCACTGTTCGACACCCACGATGCGATGACCCCCTCCTATGTATTCCAGACTGGCAAAAAGAAGAAAATATAAATGAAAAATAACTAGCTACGTCTCTTGACTAAATCAACACGCTATGCGCTCTCAGTAGAAACTAAATCGTAATTCATGTGTGGAATTGAAAAAGTTTCGAGACGAATAAAAAAAAGCAATAAAGTGGTTAAGGTGACTGCTCGCGATAAACGGGAAATCCGGGTTCGAATCCCGGTCCGGCAAAAATTTGCACTTGTCTCCATCGGATTTATTTCAATGACCGATTGCGGCTGATGTCGAAATGTCTCTTTCGTCATAAAACTGGTCGATGTCTTATGAAGAAATAGGAAAACATGTCATGTCGGTTAAGAAGTGTTTAAAATGGGCACGGAGGAGATGTAGCTTGTATTTTGTCTGTGTCGTTCCCTTGTACCAGGTGGTGGTTAGATTGTAAAAGAAAATAAATGTCTTACACAAATAAAGAAAAGCTGGATATGTTACATCTACACGCAGAATGCAGAAGGAACACGAAGAGAAGAGTTGTGCATACAAAGATATTCCGATAGATGATATCCAACAGGAATGACAATTCAGCGAATGTTCAAACAACTGTTGTTGGAAGGACGGTGGATGACTACGCTGAGGTTAAGCAGCAAGGGCACAACGAGTGGAGTGAGCGAAACGGATGTTCTGGCAGCTGTCAGTCATAATTCACATGTTAACTCTATAGAAATTGCGAGTGCCTGTGGAATAAGTTATTCCAGCATTGTTCGCATTTTGTGCCCAACAGATTAACCAGCAGATTACAGAAGACGCGTGGAATTCGGTCGCTCGATTCCGATGCGATATCAGGTCAACACATTCTTTATTCAAAGAATTCTCTTTACTGATGTAGCCGTCTTTACAAGTAATGGAAATCTGAATAAAAAATATATTATTGAGCCGCAGAGGATTTGCACTAGCGGTGGCAGGTTGAACGTCAGAGGCAGTGGAGTGTGGAAGTCTGGTGCGGGAATCTTGGAGACGGCGAGACTGATCCTTACTTAAGTGAAGAAAATGTACCTAACTGCTACCGCCTTGGAGGAAATACCACCTGAAATAGGTAGACAAATTTTGTATCGCACTACTGGTGTCCGGTTCTCTCGCTTGTTTTTACGAAAGCGCGCACCCAGCTGTTTCCTGGCCACTGGAAAGGACATGAAGGCTTTATCAGTTGGTATTCCAATTCACTTGATTTGAAGCCACTGGACTCTGTTCTCTGATATAAACAAAGACGAAAAATACGCACAGGTTCCGACGACTCGAGAGGATGTAAAATATCACAGTTTTGCAGCATATGCAATGGTATCGAAATTTTCTTTTCAGTCCGTCCAAAGGTCCTTGCACCAGCGCCTGGAAACGTGCAAAGTCATAATTTAATAATCTTTACAGCTCGATTTCCTGTTTTACGCAGCCATTCTGTTTCTGAAGTGTACCTTTTTTTGAAGGTCCTGACAGAAAGAAGAGCAGAACTGTTACCGCAGTTAACTGGTGAATCATACTTAGATGTATCGTCCTTTTCCTTCCGGTCGTCGTGTCGGTCCAAATGTGGCTAGTATTAGTTTTAAACTTTTCTCCACTATACTCACTTTTTAAGCAGACTCGCAGCTGCGACATGTTGGAGCGCCCCATAAACCTGACGCCACTGTTCCGTAAAACAGTACGAACATTTGTACAAAACTGCAGTGTTGAAAACATATGACTCCTAACTTCTATGTATCGTATTTATGCGAAACTGTTTAATGACTTTTGAAGAGTGAAACGCCGTTGAATTCGCCTCTTTTAGAACTACGATACCGGTAGCAGAAATAACTACAGATCCATTTTAAACTGTTTTCCGATATCTCAGTAATTACTTTACCTATGAAAGAGACTATAGTTTAGTGAGGACTTTCCCACAATTTATTTAGGTGGAAACAGAATTAGGACATCTTAAACGGTTCAGGAAATATCTGAGGTGAACAGTTTAACTGAATCACAGTCTATAAATGGATGATCTTTAAAATATATGCGTTTCAAACACTCTAGAGTGCATATGAGCTGTTAAATTTGTAAATGACATAATTTTTGTCTGGTTATTGTCTTATAATTAGTAGAAAACGTACTTTGTAAACAGATGACAAACTTTACTATATCTCGCTTCTGTTGCATGTTAATGTTAGTGACACTCGAGGCGTTAAAGTATTCATTATGATCTGGTTTTGACGTAGTGACTCATTTATTAATCATTCCTGTTAAGTGTAACAAAGCAATAAGAGAAACTTTCCTTCTTGATTGATTCCCTTAAGAGCTTTACACTGAATTTCAGTTTGTTGCTTTCATACAACTAGGCTTAGATTGTCATTCCGCCTTAATGTTCTTCGAACGCTTACCCTTAGCCATTTACCGCTATAGCTTTTCAACTATCGATTTCCGATAGTGTAGCTAAACAATGAGTTTTCCTTCCTACGCAGTACGCTATGTTTGTTTATGTCGAGAGTTAACTGCCAATTGTTGCATTGTAGCGGCCCAGGGGTTAAAGATCACCACGGTGTAGAGGTTAAGGTGCAGTGGTGGCATTGGCACGGAGTTGGAACTCGTAGTTTGGCAACACACTTGATTCTACCCACATACCTTTGTTGAGCACTCTAAAAATGTGTCTGTTCAGTGACACCGTGACGGATTCCTAGACACCGGCAAACTGGCAACATTGCCAAAATTCTTATTATTAAACCAAGTTGTCTTAAATCAGAAAGAGCAATACATTTTTTTTAAAATCAAACTCAAAATTACTTTAACAAATTTAATGTAATATTTCGTAAATCACTTACAGTACCAATAAACTATAATATAAAAAATATACTAAGACAAAATAACACAATAAAATTATTTTTGCTAAATAATTAAATAAACAAAAAGCATAGATTTTTTGTATTACCTTCGTCGTCCCTCAGATTCTGCATGAAGGCAGGCGCTACTACATCATTGTAGAGCCACTCTGCTGATGGGTGTCGATGGGTTGCATACCTTCAGGCGCCTAGGAATCTGTCACAGGTTGCCTGTGTATACGAAAATTTTTAAAGTGCTTAGCAAAGGTACACATGTCCCATCAAGGATGTTGCCAAACTGAGGTCTTAGAGGGATCATTCCCCGTTTTATTCCCACATATATCAGTGTCACGCCACATTCCCCTCCACCCCCACTCCCCTCACCCTCCCAGTGTTAATGCCCCAGGAGGGCGTGATGCAAGAGGTCTGCAAAAGCATAAACACCCTATGCTGCTCCACATCACATTCTAATTTCTGCGAATGGTTTCCCTACGTTTCCTAATGGCTCATTCTGTACACCAGAGTGAAAACTGCGGTCGCGCTACCTGCACAAGAGTTGTTCAATGACGTTGCTGGCCAACGATGCCCATACAGAAGGACTGAATCGCCTGGGACGTGTCAGCAGTGTCATAGGTTGTCATGAATGTCATCACGTTGCTCAGTGCACTGCGTACCGGTGTTTTCGAAGGCGAAATTGTGAGAATCAACGCCCCAAGGGAAGGAATGGTTTCAATGACGCCATTTCTCGTCGATTCCGTGCGATGGTTTGTCTGAAATGATTTGCTCAGCCACCCATAAGAAAACCGTGATTTCAACGCTGGGCATCGCCTGTCTGACCTCCACAGAACAGGCGTCGAAAGAAGGGCTGAAATGTAAGTAAGGGGAGGGGGTGTGACGATTTCCTCATCGCGTGTCACGTCCACAGTGGAATTTGGAAGAGTTGTGCCAATCAAATATCATTAAATCCCCTTACACCTGAATAAATTTTTGTGCTTTGGCTTTTTTCGCATGTGTCTGCACCTTGGTGTTTGAGACATTGTCGAGCCTTCACATCATTGCAGAGGAACGTTGTAGGTACCTTTGAGCCAAATTTCAAACTTCTGGGGCTAAACTGGAGACAAGAAAAGAGTTTCGCAAAAGTGGCACTTTAATTGTGGTGTGGAGTGTACTTTAACACTTGACAGAATTTTCCCTCTGCGAACGAGCTACTGTCATCTGTTTTCTTCAGTTCGATCAAAAATTGGTCTGATATTCCCTAAGCTCGTATTTTGTTCACTACACGAGTGTTAGGAAGCGTATCAAATGTCGTAGGGAACTGAAAAACAAGACACCCGACCTCGACATAACTATTTCCTACTTTGTAACAATCTTAGAGGAAAAGAGCAAGCTGAAGTTTCAGTCGACTGGTGATTGCGGAATACACGTGGTTTCCTACTTAAGAGATGTTATACTTCTCATGGGATGACAATACATGATCATCAAATTTGTACTAAATTCTACGACTAATTAGTTTATGAGAAACAGCCCAGCTGCCAGACCACTTGTTTTTCTATCGACTAAATAAATCCTTAAAGAACAGTAACTGCAATTCAGTTTATCACTATGGGGTGACTATCAAATTTTGCAGTTGGGATAAACAAAAAGGAATAAAGAGTTTCGCAACAGTTACTCCTTCGTGGTGGGAGACTCTCTTGGCCCAAAATGGAATGCGCCAACTACAGGATCTTGATCAGCCGGAGTGAGAGCAGCAGCCAGAGCGGGCGCCGCCGCGCCGGCAGTTGTCGCGGCCGCCGCGTCGCCGGTCGGGGCTGCCTCCGCTGATCTCTGTCCCCCCTCCCCTCCGTTCCACCCACGCCACCGCCCACGCCTGGCTCCCCGCGCTGGGGCCGCAACATGCTGGAGCTGTGGCTTCACGCCCAACGCGACCACCCTGATCCCCTTTGATCTCACCGCCGCCGTTCTCCGAGGATTTGCCTCAGATTCTTATCCCATCACGCTGCGTGTCAGCAAAGACAGACGAGCAAAGCGAACTTCAGATGCATTCAGAAGGAAACCCTTTCACCGCTGCGCGCCTCTGTAAGAACGTCCAGACTTCCTGACGTTACCATGCTGCTTTCCATCCTCCATCGCAAACAGCTACATACGCGTCAGCTCTTTCGTAAGCAATGGAACTGATGCTGGAGTAACTCCAGCTACTAAACGGTGTGGCATAACTCTGGAGACAAACTCTGTTTCTTTTCCAGTGCCTACGACCCACAGTTGAAGCTAGTATTTAATTCACCATTGCTCTTATTACAAACAGAAATCTCTAGGTAAAAAAATGAATGTGTCAGATCCCACGAAACTTCCTTTCGTAGGTTTTCTTCCACCTGAACAAATGGGGCGACTTACTCATTTTTTCTTTTTTCGATTGGTAATTATCACAAGATATGGACATCCAGTTTTAGGCACTACCACCAAATGAGCTATGTTATACATCGGAGTCCTACAAAGCTTCTGACTGTAATCTTCTACGAATCATTTCAATTTTTTTCAAGAAAAGCTTTGAAGCAAGTAATTTTATTTGCATCAGTCCCAGTACATTCAAAGCTGTGCCTTAAAATATTCAGTAGGTTTTCATTCAAATTGTGAAGCATTTCCAAGTGGCGTGCAACTTACTTTTGTTATAACATGTTGCGGTTATCAGACACGAGCATCTACAGAAATTTAGGAGCCGACGGCTGTATACAGTCCCGATGTAGGCTACTAAATGTTTGACATTGCTCGCATCTAACGAGAGACAAATGTCATAATAAAAGAAAGTAGCATGCGATTTGTGACTACTCCCAAATTTATTTTCTAAGATTGCTACACATCTGTAGGCGATACCGGAGGCATTTGCTTTTCATTATCCATTTGCCATTAATTTGAGAAATTTTATGATCCATTAGCTAAAAGATATATAGAACGATGGCTTTCTATATAAAAAGGCTGTGGATTACTTTTTCAGAAATGATTACATATCGCAAGTATTGTTTTGTAAATGATTTACGTATTTTTATTGTTATGTTCATGAAATTCTAGCGTCGTATGAGCGTGAGTATGCGTGGGTGCGTGAGTGTGTGTGCGTATGTGTGTATGTATGCGTGCAATCGTACATGCTTGTAGACCTTGTTCCAAATGATAATTTGAGGGGTTGCTGAATGTATAAGCGGCGATCAAGAAGTTTCCTTTTGAAGGCGTTTCGACAGCGTACATTTAGCGTAGGACGACTCCGATGCGAGTGTATAAGCACCGACATGTAGGGAAGGGATTAGTGTGGCACTGATATCTTTCCGAGGTGCGTGCGGTAAATGCGGAAAAGTGAACTATGGCTACGTTACTACCAAATGCGCCTAAACAGGATGGAGGTGTTGTTATTCTTTTCTTGGTTGGCGAGGGACAAACATCGGTAGACATTCATCGGAGAATCTACAAGATGTTTGGGGCAGCATGTCCTACGAAAACCATCGTTATGGAATGGTGCTGCAAGTTCCGTGCCCGTTGCGGTTTGACAGCAAGCGCCAGTCGATCTAGGAAGCCAGCCTTATCCATTACAGACAAGTGGGAGACTGTCGAGCACCCGTCCTATAGTCCTGATCTCTACCCACACAATTATCACGTCTTCGGACCCGTAAAAAGAGCTGAGTCCTGTCGGACGAGGATGTGCAGCAGGCAGTTACGGACTTTTTCATGCAACAGCGCACGGTGTTGTTTACCAAATGGGCATCTTCAATCTAGTGTGTTGTTGGGACGGTTGTCTTAATGCTCAGGGCGATGTTGCCTCGTTGGCATATCGATGTTGGGCAGTACGGCCTTTGAATGGAAACATTTAGATTGCCCCTTATATTTGTAATTGGTTACTACCGTTTGAACTTTCTGGTCAGTCTTTAGCAGAACACTGATATCGTTTGTGTGGTACACTGGTATAGCAAATGTCATTGGACAGCGATGCACAGATGGCACAAGTTTGTTGTATGCGCTCCATACGCCTCCTGTACCGGCTGCAGTTGTATAGGAGAACTTCTGAGAAGTGGTTGTGCAAGTCATTTGTGTAACATGCAACGTTGTTTTGAACTGACGCCGTTCGGGCGGAGTATGGCGGTCGGTGCCCGACGGATGGGAATTTCGGTTTCTACAGAGTTGCAGGATTTCGGCTTCACACGTGCGAACGTTTCCAGGTGCATCGTGAGTGGCTGACTGAGGGTATCGCAGTCCGCAACAGACGACCTACCGCCCGTCCAGCCACCCTCGATGAACGTGACCGGCGACGTCTGAGGACGATCGTCAGTAGCGACAGAAGGGAAACAGTGCAACAAATCACAGCCCTGTTCAACACAGGACATTACAGACACGACTCACACTGGACAGTCCGTAGGAACATGTGTTCAATGGAGTATGGGAGCCGGTGCCGCACACGGATGCCGTTGTTAGTTAACCCAACATCGGACACAACGACTTGCGTTTGTCGTCATTCACCAACGATGGACTCTGGAACAATGGCGTAAAGTGATATGGTTGGGCCAATGTCGATTTCAACTCCACCATACTGATGGGAAGCACTGTTTGTCGTGCAGACCACATGAATCGATGGATCCTGCCTGCCAAGAAGGTGTCGTCCAAGGAATTGGTGTCTTTGTTATGGCCTTGGGCGCATTTTCCTGTTATAGAACGGGCCCCCTAGTTGTTCTGGAAGGGACTTTGTATGGTCCGCGGCATGATGAGCTGCTTGGAGCAATCTCCGTCTCCCTGACGTTTCTGCGGTGTCTCAAGTTGATAACACGCCGCCACAACTCTCCCATATCGTCCAGGAATGGTTCGAGGAACATTTAGAGGAGGTCCAAAAGCTGAGATGGCCATCCTGGAGCCCAGATTTGAACCCCATCGAGCATACCTGGGATGTCATGGAACATTGCTTCATACCATGGATCCTGCACGCATGAAGAGACCAGAACTGGCTGCTGCTATGCGAGCGATTTGATGTAAGCTGCTTCCGGAAGAGTACCAGGTACTTCTAGACTCACTTCCACGGCATCTCACTGCAGTCTTCAGGACCAGAGGAGAACCCACAGTAAATCAGGTGCCTATCCCATGACATTTACTAAGTGTTTTAGCGTGTCGACTGTCTTCCTAAATCTTGGAAGGAAATTTTCGAAGGTTAGTTGCCTTATCCTTACAAATTTCACGTTCTTTGAAACTTCCTAGCAGATTAAAACTGTGTGCCGGACCGAAACTCGAATTCGGGACCTTTGCCTTTCGCGGGCAAGTGCTCTACCAACTGAGCTACCCAAGCGCGACTCACGCCCCATTCTCACAGCACTTGCCCGCGAAAGGCAAAGGTCCCGAGTTCGAGTCTCGGTCCGGCACACAGTTTTAATCTGCCAGGAAGTTTCATATCAGCGCACACTCTGCTGCAGAGTGAAAATCTCATTCTGTTCACGTTCTTTGTTTCTACTGCTTTTGCGAATGACTTTTCTGTGCACGTGATTTTCAGTTTTCATTACGGTACTCCCTTGTAACCGCAGTGCCAAATCGTGTGTCTCCTCAAACTCCGGCAAGAAACTCCTGTACGTGCCCTTGGTGATGAGCAACCTGCGTGACGTGTCTGCGCGACGTTATTACGCCACAGGGGGTAACGGGCGCTTTACGAGGCGGGGCTGCTTCAGTCTTCTCCTGCTTCATCTTTGCCTTGTCCCGCTCGACTACAAGGGCGGCACTATTTTAAGGGCCGAAGCAGTGCTAACGACAGTGAGTGGCAGGATACTCAGCCTGTCGGTTCCCCTGCCAGCGGGACGGAATTCGTGCACCCCATCTGTCTGTCTGCCTCTCCCTAAGTGTCTGTGTGTCGTGTATCTGAAGCGGGACGTGAGAGCCAGCCCGGTATTTACGTATTTGTATGTGGCAAAGGCGGGCCTGCTTCAATGAGCTACACGTTTGCGTTTATGAAACGGTTTTATTATTATTATTATTATTAAGAAAAGCAGTCTTCGCTGCGAAAATTAGTATTAGCGATTAACCAGTGGAAATGAACAACATTTGTCGCAAAAAAGACTGTTTTTCTTCAAAATACAGTTGCTGTACCAGCCAACCTGATGGATTGGGAAACTGTTTTATTAAAGGTCCCAGCATCATTCAGACCGGCTAAAACAAATCATATAGTCACAAATCCTACATAACTCATTTTAGTCCTGTAGCTGTCAGGGCTATGCTCACATTCCCAACTCCGAGCATTGTACCGAAAATAACAGTCTATAGTCTCATTTTAACCGTACAAGTTGGCTTCTTGTAAAGGCCCAGGAATATCCGAAAAAATGAAGTCTCAGGATAACTGTTCAAACTTGCGGGTTTCAAAAGTTTGCAAAATGTAAAATATCTTAGTTTCAACAGGAGTATACAATATATTCACTACAGTATAAACAAAACAATTTCGTTCCTTCTGTAGCTTAGCAGCCAAACGCAACGCTGTAACTGAATAATGGAATCCTCCTGAACCAAATCATACTGCACACTATTCGAAATTCGGAATGCTTGATAAAACTGCGCACGTGCAGTGAAATGTCTCTGTGACTTTAGGTCGACTAATTACTCTTGAAATGTAACCCTGCCGATCTGCATGTATCACCAATTTTATATTCCTAATGCTTTTGTCTTCGAGAATGATCCCTAAAGTTCCATGTTCCACAGGACTCCAAAGCCCGCCTTTCCATTCTCTACGACAGTCGAAACTAGTTTTAAAAAATTGATTAGTATGTAGACTTTTACAAAAGTTGTGGTTTGTTTCAGACTGATTGACTTATGTCTCAGAACTTTACATAAGTCTGCTCCGTTTTTCACAAATCCCAGCCTACTGTTTGGTGCTGTTTCCTGGTGGGACTCCTCGTCAGTATAATGTACGCCCCAGTGCATAAGAGTGGCAGTCAGGAACTTTTTCAGTTTTCACCACGAAAAATTAAAGTTACACAATTAATTTTGTATTTGTAGGCAGCTGCATGTCTGCAGTCTTGGTACACGTTGAAAGCCCAGCGCCACAGTACCGCGGCTTGCCCCTAGTGAAGCCAAAAAACAATGGCGCAGCCGACTGATAAAGACAGAATCTTGCAATGTTTCGTTTTCTGCATTTGAAACGGAACAACGCTGCAATAATTCAAGATGAGTTGACGGAAGTGTACAACAACAACAAATCGTCATATGACACAGCTGTTAGATGGTGCAGAGGCTTCCAAGTGCTCAGTACAACTTATCCGTTTTCTTGTCTGGTTGGTGTGTTGCAGGTCGTGAATTATTTTCACAGTGACCTCACGTCCTGCTAGCTACTAATACTGGCCTCTCTTGTGCGCAACATTACATATTTAGAAAGACTGTAAAGACAAATGCATTGGCACACGGCAAACATTAGTGGCTCACCACCAGAGTCTGCCTGCAAATATTGTGGACTTCTCAACAATTCCATTAAGATACACTCTACGAAAACAAAAAAAAAGACGTATCTCGAAGGAGTTATACAAAACGGCCACAGATTGATATTCATGCAGGTATTTACGGAGAATACAAAATTTTAAACTTTTGCACCCGATGTATGAATGTATGACGCTATGACGTAATTACATCACGCAGCTGCAAATGAAACCAAGCAGGGGCATGTTGATACCAGGGCATAAAGTGTTTGCCAAATTCGTTCCACGTTCTCAGTTGGACAGAAACTATGTCTCGGAGACAGGCACACGAATAATACACCCAGATATCAGAATTTGAGAGAGGACGTGTAATTGGGCTCAAAGATTCCTGTTGGAGTAAATGGCGAATCGCTCGACATTTGAAAGCTATGCCAGTATTCGGATACTGGCAACAATGTGTGAACCATGTCCGAACGCACCGTCAAGAAGGAAGCGGTCGACCTAGAGAGACGTCACACAATTAGGATCGAGCAGTTGTCAGAGAGGCATTCAGAGCGCCGGATTCGCCTTTATCATCGATCTGAGGTACAACTGGTGCTTCACTGACCACTAGTACCATTAATAGGCAACTCACAAAAAGGAGGCTCTACTTGCGCCGACTGCAATTGATATCTTTACACCAGCAAGCCAATTTGAAGTTGTGTCTGGCACATTCGGCCTGGAATCACATTGAATGGTGTACAATTGTCTTCAGTGAAGAATGCAGCTTAGAAGTGATCCCGGTGACTAACGAAGATGTGTCTGGAGACGCTCCAGACTGCGATGGGATACCAACCTAATTGTCGGCCACCATACGGCCTGACAGCCAGGAATAGTGGCCTGGGGAGACATTTCATTTCATAGCAGGACCCCTTTGGTTGTCACCTTTACAGCACAACGGAAAGTCAACGATATTCTACGCCCCTATTTGTTACCCTATGTGACAAGTCATCCTGGGCTTAAATGCCAGCAAGATAACGCCCGCCCGCACAGGGCGAGACTCTCTACGGCTTGTAGCCGCACATGCGAAATCCTACCTTGACCAGCAAGGTCACCGGATCTCTCTCCAATAGAGAACGTTTGGAGCATTGTGGGCAGTGCCAAACCGAATACTTGCTTGCATAAGGGCCAGAAGTGGACCATCGCGTTATTACTCAATTTGTGAAGCTCTTTCTCTTGCATTAATCATCCAATTTTTCTGAAAATGTGATAATTTGTTTATCCGTACATGTGCGTCACATCTACCAATTTCCGTCCCATTCGGATAATTCCTTCGTGGTTCGCAGTTTTCTTGTCTAAGAGTGTATTTACTTCACTGTGCTATGTGGCCGACTAATCATGGCTAAAAAACACGTAATAATGTAATAACAGCTTAGGACCCATATAACTCTAGCTTGAGTACTGAAGTCGCACTGTATGTGGATAATTATCTGATTTTATCCTACAACATCCGTGATCCACTTCATACCAACATCTGCGTTACTGACACATACTGGTCCGTAAAGAAGTGGCCGAGTTATGCCTGGCCTCCCCGCTCGCCTAACTGCTGTACAAAGTGAAAGATTCTGGTCAATGACCACCCCTGCTTCTGATGGTTGTTTGAATTTCGAGAATGGTGTCTTACGATCCGTACAGAAATTGGCGCGCTAAGTTCGAGTTCCAAGCAGAGCTGAGTCCCATTACGTGAAAGCGCCCCGTCTCCACGACCGTCTCACTTGTCTTTGGGTGTGGGATGGGGGAGATAGGCGACAGCCAGACCGGTTCGTTACGCCTGGTCGTTTGAATAGCCTGCCCCTCACCTTCAATGTGGTGGAGTTTTCCCTGCGTCCGTGCTATTCTGTGTTGATGAATATTCAAAAACCCAAAGTTCTCTGGCCTCTAGCAATTAAGTTACGCCTTTCTTGTACCATTTCTTTCCACCAACTCGTCGTCTACTCTTTGTACGTTCCTGAATGCTAATTTCATAAAATAAGATATGTCTCTATCAAACAGGTCTGAACGATAAATGATGAAAAAACCATTTCATGGCAGTAATTTCCAGGACTGACGTGATTTTCTAGGTTGTCATTTCCCGAACAGCCAAACTGTAGATTTCTTCAAACAAGGCCTCCGACAACTCATACAGCTTTGTAAAGAATGTGTAGCGTGAAAGGTGAATATGTAGAAAAGGAGTAGCATCATCACCAAATTGGATGATGGAAACTTGATTTTAAATTTTATGACTACCCCTCACCTCCTTGAAAAGTCGTTTGAATGTAGACTAGTCCATAAAACTGTTGAAAGAGAATTTAAAGAACTTTCAAAGGCTACCCAAGGTAACATAAATTATCAGCACAGAGACATTTCCTAAGCGGGTGGATCGTACAACTGAATCAGCTAAAAAGACGTTCTCCCTCATTATGGGACCCACCGAAAGCCTGCCATAATCTCAAAGAGCAGGAATAAACAAAACTTTACACCGCAACGACCAGGTATCGACAATTTGTCTGATGGTTATGCAGCTTTTCATGGTTGTATAGTTTTTCAAATGAAATTAATACATGCATATGGCATATCCATTGGCTAGAAGATGAGCGACTGCTTGTAAAATTAACACTAATAAATATATCTGAAGGACAATTAAAATAAGCGTTTTGCGTCACCATTTTCAACCATTTTCATGGTATAAGTGCTATTGACAAAAAGTGATGCACCCAAAAGACATGGTCAGATTTCATTGTTGCTCCGCACACGCATACACCATCGGTACATATGTAAAAGATTAGAACTGCAATTCTCTGTGGCTAGTAGAACAACCACCAGAGAGGATTAGTGTTGTTCCTCATTAGCTTTTTTATCAGACCTGGTAGAGTATATAAGGATGTGGTATTGTTAGATGTTGAGAGATCACAAACTAGTATGAGATAGCACTATCAACACCTGCCATCAGTATCAAAAGGGGCTCATTGTAGGTCTCTACTTGGCGGACTGCTGAAATTGTGCTATCCAGATTTGTGGGGCCTCCTGTTGTGACAGTGGCCCGAGGTTGGACTGCATGGGAACGTCAGGGCAGGCAGAGTCGTTGTCAAGGTTCCGGTCGACCACGTGTCACCACCACGAGGGAGGATCACAGTAGTTTGCACCAGGATCACTGTAAGCCCTTCACATCAGCACCTGCCATTGGGTGTGATTTCGCGTCACGGCTGTTAGTGGCTGAGGGAACCTTCACGCCACAACGGTACGCCACGGTCATCCTGCGTCCTCGTATGTTATCCTCATGCGACGGTATCGTGGTGCCATTTTTCAATAGGACAATGTTCGTCCACACATGGCTCATGTTTCTATGAACTGCCTGCGTAATTTGGTACTATTCCCCTGGCTAGTAAGATCACTAGATTTGTTCCCAATAGAATTTGTGTGAGATAATCTGGGACGTCAGTTCCGTCTCAGTGCCACTAACGCAGGACATCAAGAACCAGTGACAACATTTGCGGCAAGCTTGCCTCGGGAGAGGATACAAAGACTTTAAGGTACCCTTCCCAAAAGAATCACTGCCCTCATCCAGGCCAGATGGGGTTCTACGTCTTAACGATAAATGGGTGCACACTGCCAAGTTCTTTGTAAATCCGACTCGACATTGTAATCACTAGAAGGACATCACATACCCTCTCGAACGGTAAAGTTTCATTTCGTTTACTCATCCTTTCCGGGTGCTTCAACATTTTTGTGAGGCTACGTGTACCTTAACGTGTCACATATTTAGTCCTCTGAATTCCTTTGCATCTTACTGTAATCGGAATTCATACACTCTTAGCACTGCGTGGTGCGTGACACGGAATTAAGCGTATATTTCTTAGGATATGTTTGTTGACCGACCTTGATTATCTGTATGCGGTGCTACGCGAATACTACCGCTGTAAGTGAGGGTTGCCGTCTTCGCTCTGACTATCGAGGCAGAGCTAAAATAGTTCTTCTATACCACTAATTAGTTCCCTGTGGCAACATGTCTACTTTCAAAAGACTCTCAAATCCGAGCTGCAGCGCAAAGAGCCACAAAAACACGTCAAACTGGTTTCTAGTCTCTCCCGCCAATAATCGCCATAGACAGAGCAGGATAACAATATAAAATCAGAAACGAGAAGGAACACACGAAAGAACACGGAGATTCAAACTGTCACTGGAATAAAAGAAATCTCTTCTCTTCTAATAAATTTCACCAAGTTCGCCTCATATTTTTAAAGCTACCACTGGCTCTCTAATGGCTCCACTTTATGCTATCCGGCGTCTTCCTAAAGAAGCCGTGTTCGCACATTGAACTTCAAAACCTACCTTGAAAACACCCCAATGACTTAGCTGGCTTCCACGTCCGTGTACTGGAAAGAACTTGTGAAATATTTATAAAATTTGTGCATGGGCAAAAGACTTAAATGATCAGTAAGGTTCAAATGGCTCTGAGCACTATGGGACTTAACATCTGAGGTCAGCAGTCCCCTAGAACTTACAACTACATAAACCTAACTAACCTACGGACATCACACACATCCATGCCCGAGGTAGGATTCAAACCTGCGACCGTAGCAGTCGCGCGGTTCCGGACTGAAGCGCCTAGAACCGCTTGGCCAGCGCGGCCGGCGATTTGTAAGGACTCTCGAAATACATCGCAACACAATCTCCGGCCCAGAGGGGACAAAAACGCCCGCCTTCATTCACGAAGCCTGCCGGCCGGATTCTCGATATCACGAGCTCTAGACACCTCCACCAAATTATTTAGCATTTAACATTTTCTGTCATTAATCCTCAGCAAAAGAACTGAGACATTTCCGTTGTCCGTTTCCTTCTAACGTTAACAGCACTTGCTGTAAGGCACAACGAGGACTTTCAGAAGCTCATTTCATAACATTATGAACAACATCTGCCTCTGGAGAAAATAACTCGCCTAGGAGCCAGCTCCGTATGTTCCAACACTGCCCATTTAGGAAGGTTTCGGAAAGGCCTACCTGTCCTTTAGGCAGGAGAGAAGGCTCCTTTCCCCGGTTACAATAGACAGACTCTCGTACATACAACAGCCACAGTATAGGCTAAGAGTCGCGGCCGTGAAGTCATATGCTCACTCTAAAACGTGTAAAGTAACACATGAACCATTCGCCGCCAACTGAAGAGCAGGATACAGACGAAGAGCAGTCCGCAACGGCGGGGTGTAGGGGGGCCTCTTAGGTGTAGGGAAGTCGACCCTCCCAGAGAAGACAACCTTGATGAAAGACAGGGAAGGTCACACTATAAAACCTGGTTCGACGGATCCACAGCCGGAGTGAAAGCAACCACCTAAGGGAGACAACCCCAAAAGAAAGAAGCAGATGTTCTAAGATATCAGAATGTGGCAGCGTTACCACCGAGATAGCCTAGCTACAGGCAGGTATCCTGCATATTCGGAATTATAATATTACTCGGAATCTCCAGAAGAAACCAAGCTCGACAGATAAATTTTTGATGACCTTCGGCGTACAACAGGAACAAACGACTTTAAATATTCAGACTGGCTGTTTGGATTGCCCGCAGTTCCAGAGATAAAAAAGCAAGACATGGCCATCGTAACAATAACCGAACACTAATCTAGAGGTAAACCTTCCGGGATGTAAGGTCGTGGTCCATGAAACTCTTCAGCTCCTAACGTTTCGTCCAGAGCTGCGCTGGACATCTTCAGAGGGGTGTTTCTCCACCGGTGAGTCTTGCCGACTGACGGGTCGTGACCAGAGTTACACGTGATATGCAGAGACCTTTCATCCCGGAAGGCTTACCACAAGATATGTCATCCGGTCGTGGAAGCCTTCATACTAATCTAGAGGTTCTACAACAATAAACAGGTATGGCGTGATCTGCAGTGGAGTCCCTCAAAAGGAAAGAACTTTTGCTGGAGTTGGTATTATTTGGAACAAGGTTTTAGCCAGCAAAATACACACTTACACCTTCATAAATTAACGGATAATTATGGTCAGAAGAAAGACTTAAAGTTGTTATCTGCTGGTAATTGGAGTATATGCATCAGTACGGTGTGATTACTGTGAAGAATTCTACATTTGGCGAAGAACAGTGTCTAAGATAAACAAATATGATCATTTGACAGCATCAGGATATTTAAACGCAGGGGTGGGTGACACCTCATTGGTAAATGTTATTATTTCTGAAGAGGAAAATATAACGAATAATAATGAATACAGACTGAAGGCGATCTCTTCAAATAATGAGTTAAGGACAACAAAAACTTTATTCGGGCATCAACAAATCCACGAATATACCTGGTCAGTTAGAGGCTCTGTCGCATTAGCCTGTATACTACATGATAGTAAATAACAAGACTTGGCCTCCAGTGCAAGACACAAGAGTACTGAGAGGCCCAGATGTCTCAAAATAAAACTACCTAAAAGATGGAAGATAACGTTCAAATAGAAGCCAAATAATGCTGATACAACGTTTAAAATAAATTTACGTCAAGAAGAGAGTATCCGGTTACTATATCAGAAAAGACTTGAAGATTACCTAAGTTAGATTCGAAAGTCAATAACGTCAACAAAGAGTGGCAAATATAAAGGAAGCACTTGTTAAAGCAGCAACAGAAACGACTGGAACAAATAAGAATGTTTTTTTTTTTTCAAAAGGGGTCTGCAATACTGGGATGATGAAATACGTAGTCTTCTTGAAGATAAGAAACATGTCTACTTAGAAATGTTAAATCCCCCAGACGATCGATATCTGAGGCTACATTATAAAAGAAAATGAGCTCTAGGTAAAAGGATAGTCAGGCATGTTAAAAACCATAGTTGCGAAAATATATTACCGCCCCCCCCCTCCCAACAATTATCCCCTCCACGTACTTCAGTCCCCGTCTTCCTCTACAGTTTTTACCCTCCCGACATTCGCTGGATGGCCGGACTTAGATCTGAGCCGGCGGCCTCCTGAATTCGAGTCCAGTTTGGTAAACGCTGCACCACCTCGCCCAGTAAATGAAAATAAATGCTGTGAGCAGCAGACATAAGACTACTGAAATAAACACCAAGTAACTAGACAAGGGTGATGCCCTCCACCCGCTCTTTTTAATACACTACTGGCCATGAAAATTGCTACACCACGAAGATGACGTGTTACAGACGCGAAATTTAACCGACAGGAAGAAGATGCTGTGATATGCAAATGATTAGCTTTTCAGAGCATTCACACAAGGTTGTAAAGTTACAAACCGATTTCTCATACACAAAAAGCAGTTGACCGGCGTTGCCTGGTGAAACGTTGTTGTGATGCCTCGTGTAAGGAGGAGAAATGCGTACCTTGATAAAGGTCGGATTGTAGCCTATCGCGATTGCGGTTTATCGTATCGCAACTGCTGTTCGCGTTGGTCGAGATCCAATGACTGTTAGCAGAATATGGAATCGGTGAGTTCAGGTGGGTAATGAGGAACGCCGTGCTGGATCCCAAAGACCTCGTATCACTAGCAGTCGGGATGACAGGCATCTTATCCGCATGGCTGTAACGGATCGTGCAGCCACATCTCGATCCCTGAGTCAACAGATGGGGACGTTTGCAAGACAACAACCATCTGCACGAACAGTTCGACGACGTTTGCAGCAGCATGATCAGCTCGGAGACCATGGCTGCGGTTACCCTTGACGCTGCATCACAGACAGCAGCGCCTGCGATGGTGTACTCAACGACGAACCTGGATGCACGAATGGCAAAACGTCATTTTTTCGGATGAATCCAGGTTCTGTATACAGCATCATGATGGTCGCATCCGTGTTTGGCGACATCGCGGTGAACGCACACTGGAAGCGTGTATTCGTCATCGCCATACTGGAGTATCACCCGGCGTGATGGTATGGGGTGTCATTGGTTACACGTCTCGGTCACCTGTTGTTCGCATTGACGGCACTTTGAACAGTGGACGTTACATTTCAGATGTTTTACGACCCGTGGCTCTACCCTTCATTCGATCCCTGCGAAACCCTACATTTCAGCAGGATAATGCACGACTGCATGTTGCAGGTCCTGTACGGGCTTTTCTGGATACAGAAAACATTCGACTGCTGCCCTGGCCAGGACATTTACAGATCTCTCACCAATTGGAAACGTCTGGTCAATGGTAACCGAGCAACTGGCTCGTCACAATACGCCAGTCGGTACCCTTGATGAACTGTGGTATAGTGTTGAAGCTGCATAGGCAGCTGTACCTGTACACCACATCCAAGCTCTGTTTGACTCAATGCCCAGGCGTATCAAGGCCGTTATTACGGCCAGAGGTGGTTGTTCTGGGTACTACTGATTTCTCAGGATCTATGCACCCAAATTGCGTGAAAATGTAATCACATGTCAGTTCTAGTATAATATATTTGTCCAATGAATACCCGTTTATCATCTGCATTTCTTCTAGGTGTAGCAATTTTAATGGCCAGTAGCGTATGTATATCGTCGAAATAACCAAAACTTGGTTACAGGCAATAAAATATTTTAAAATTAATAGTATGAATGTTAGTACATTGACCTTCGAGAACTTCACTTTGATTATTTTAAAGCGGTTCAAGGAGAGGCGAGGTTGTAGCCCCGTCAGGAAAGTCAAACATCCTACAGTGAAGGTATCAACAAATTGGTCTCTCGTCGGAAGAAATGTGTTTTCCGCCAGAGTGACAATGTTGAGGAATAAATATATACACATGAAGACTAAAAATGTAGAATGGTACAACGTTTGTTTTATTTAAAAAAAGTTTAAGAGTTTTCACACACAAAATTCGAAGGCATCATGTCCTCATAAATTGCTTCGTAGGCTATTCTGTTGCTTTATCACATGCACATCTTCTCTTCTCTTGAGCGTAATTCCTTGCTCACGCTGAGCTCCTGTTTCTCCTCCTTAAGCCTCAGACCATGGACTGCTGCATCCTTTCAAACATCCTTAAACTGTGTCGAGTGACATTCTGATGAAGCATCTGTGCACTGGGAATGTGTGCGGCATGAACAAGATTATTTAAAGGGCCTCGTGAAAAGGGCTGAGGACAGCGAAAGATGCAGACCATGGAACTGATCGTCCCTTATCTGTCTGTTATGAGTAATTATCATCCAATATGTCCAGATCAGATCTGCGTTCCACCAAAACTACGGTTCGGGAATTTTGGTACACTATACAAATGACGTGGTAAATGGTAGGATTGCCGGTAGTATTGGTAGAATTGATAGGGAAACAAACGTAAATCTATGAATAAGACAGAAACCGGGAGCCGACAACTACACTATTTTTAGTTGATCGCTTACCTTCTGTGCTTTTATGTGATCAAAGCAATTGCTTTTGATACAAGTACAGTTTACATGCAAAAATAAGAAAATATGCATAATTGTTGTTGTTATTTTATACTCAATGGGATATTCTTCATCATGTTCAGAGAAACGAGTTTCCTGTTATTATTAATAAATGCGATAGTTCTTTAGGACTAACAGAACTAGGTTTATATAAGTTCTACGAAGCAATGAAGCGACATTTGATGGATTTTTGTTTTGCGTTTTTTATTTTACCCTTTTTGTTGAAGAAATTTCGTTTTCTGGCGCTATATGGTAAATCTGTATTGTTTTCATTATTTTTGCTGCAACATCCCTCTGTTTCACTTAACAAATCAAAGATTTTCAAGTAAAATCTGAATTAAACATTGAAAATTTCAATTTTGCTGCAAATACTATTAATTTTTACCTAACAAACAAGAGGATAACTTAGTAAAACATAAATGTTTCGTACGTTACGCGGAATTTTATATATCCCCACTCAGTTTGTAGACGGTTCAGCACTTCCCATTTTTAGGGAAATCTAGTAAGTCACTAATCACATGTGTAAAGAAAGCGATCGTTAAGTGGTAACTCCCGACAGGTATGTAACATACCTTACAACTCTAGTCTCGATCCGTCTGATTGAATTGTGCTGCAGCCCCAATATACTTTGGTACCGCGCTTCCTATGGTTTGCAAAGGAGTATATTACGGCAATCAAGTGTCCATTATAGCGATTTCTCATTTTGAATTTACGTATGTCATTCGTTAAAACTATGGTTGCTAATTTTGGCTCTTTAGAGTATAAAAGAAGGCTTGACAGCTGCAACTGATCAGTCTTCCTTGGTTGTCAACACGGGTTCCTCCTAAGTGCTAAACATCCCTCAGCTATCAGGAAGGAAGACAAGACCAGCAGACGAACCCTTCGGTTTGTCTATAATGGGAAACAAACCGATACTTTCCGTCGATACTGGGTGTCGCATGAAAGACGTAATGGGCAGTACCTTACTTGGCTGACTGCTGCTACCCATTACAAAAAACAAAATTGCAAATATCTGTCAGATAACCAGACAAAATGCATCTGACGACTGTTAAGAGCGACACCTGTACATATACAAGTACACCTGTACATATAGAAAATTTCACACACACAAGCCGGCCGCTGTGGCCGAGCTGTTCTAGGCGCTTCAGTCCGGAACCGCGCTGCTGCTATGGTCGCAGGTTCGAATCCTGCCTTGGGCATGGATGTGTGTGATGTCCTTAGGTTAGTTAGGTTTAAGTAGTTCTAAGTATAGAGTACTGATGACCTCAGATGTTAAGTCCCATAGTGCTTAGAGTCATTTGAACCATTTGAACACACACAAAATCTACATACGAAATAATGTAAACAGATATGCAAGGAAAAGTTTCGTTTTAACGCCCAAAAGCGGTTTTATTTTAACACCAAGAAAGAATGCGAGGTTATAAAACTCATGTTGTGACTTACGTGTTGTTTCTGTTTTACGTTAGAATCAAATACAGAAGGAATGGCACATTGAATGATGTGCTGCAGTGACAATGAGCAAGAGCAGGAATGAGATTCGATTCTGGACATCATGAGTTTGGTTCCTCATAGTTAGGGACAGAAAAATATCGCTAAAATGATAATGTGAAAAATAACACGTAAATGTTGGCTTTTAGCGGAATAACGCAAAATCAGTCATTTTTACGAGATATTCCGAAATTTGAAATTTTGCCTTGTGAAAACGTTGTAAAAACTGAGGATGTTAGTTTGCTAATAGCCGTAACTTATAGTCACTAAATGTTTCGATTGCAGTTTGACTTCTGATCTCATCAAGGCTATGGTTTGTGCATAATCTTAAAACGACAGTTCAGTTACTGGAGACCAACTTCGATATGACAACGAAAATAGCAAAAGAATGTGGGAAAAGCCAACACAAAATTTGGCGAAAACAGCCAAATTTCGGAAACCCACAGAGTTTGGCAAAAAAACTCAGAATTTGGCAAAAAAACGACACCGAATTAGGCAGAAAACAACACCGAAGTTTACGAAAAACACCGAATTTAGAAAAAAACACTGAATTTGGAAAAAAAATATCGAATTTGTCAAATGCCCGAATTTGCCAAAAACATAGAATTTGCGAAGACCACCGAATTTGACAAAAGAGCTGAATTTGGCAAAACATAACACCGCAATTGGCAAGAAACACAGCAAGTTGAAAAAGAAAACAATACCGAATTCGAGAAAACTTGGCATCTAAACTAACAAAAAACACAACATAGAATTTGGCAAAAGACAGTGAATTTGGCAAAAAAGCACCGAATTTGGCCAAAAACACCGAATTTGGCAAAAAACACGGAATTTGGCAAAAGATATCGAATGTGTGAAAAAACAGCAAATTTGGAAAAACAACAATACTGAGTTTTGGAAAACACCGAATTTGCCAAGTAATACAGAATGTGTCAAAGAACACCGACTTTGGCAAAACATAACACCGAATCTGGCGAGAAAGACGGAGTTTGGGAAAGCAAAACATTAGCGAATTTTCTAAAAAATAACTAAGAATTGGCCAAAAAATAGCACCAGCTTTGGTATTAAAATAAAACTATTTGTCCTCTTCCCACTTATGGTTTATTAACTGATTCTGATGAGTGCCAGCTTTGTGCCTTCAACGGACCGAAACACCATTTTTATCTTCATCTATGTCCACCTGAGCAGTGCTTATAACTTAGAAGTTGACTGGACGTTAAGTTCTAATTTTCAGTCCGTCCATCATAATTAACTCACCAGATAACATTCATAAAGTAGAAGAGACGTCTCTGTATCGTAATCGGATAGTGTCAAAATGTCATTCTCCCATACTATGGCATCACTTTGTCGTTAATGGTACAAATTCGAAAATGTCAGTAACGTCGACCCGCAAGTATTGTGTCAGCATCGCGAGGAAACTGATGCACGTTTCAGTCACAGCTGCTGACTGAAAGAAGTACAGATATGGGGATGGCTGACAGACTGGCTTCACCGCCGGCGGGCGCGCTTTTTGGCGGCTCGGCAGGAAAGACGGCGCCGCTCAGGCGAGGCGGAGCTGAGCTGCCGGCGGCGGCTGGGCGCCGCGCGTGCGCAGAAAAGCGGCCCGTCGAGTCCTCGGCCCCGTTCTCCACACACAGCGCTCTCCAGAGACATGCGGGCGCCGCGCCTCTCCTGGGGACGTGGCCTGGCTGACACCGTCGACCAGTCAGCGGCGCTAGGCGGAAGGGGCACGCTTTGTGTGCAGCTTCCTGTGTCTCAGCGTTCCGGCTAGGTCGATACCGACATATTTTGCAGTAATCTAAAAACTTAACTCACTAAAAACTTATTCATCCAACACACTCATTAAACAGTATAACATGTCAGAATATGTGGACATGTTAGAATCTCCCTCCGGCCATCCAGATTTTAAGTTCTTTATGATTGCTCTAAATGTCTTAAGGTAATTAACGGGGTGGCACGGTCAGTTTCCCATCCTTAACCTATCAGAGCTTATACTCCGTCCCTAAAGGCATTGTCATCGACGGAACGTGAAACCACTAATCTCGATTCCTGGTACTCTGCTGCTGCTCTGTTGCCCCTTTCAGTACAAAATTAAATATTCTTGAATGTGTTACTCATTTTCGAAAAGTAACAGCTAGCAAGATACTGTTACTTCATGCAAGAAAATTCAAAATATACACTGACAATGCTTCACGACAGTACCTCGAGGTGTTTCTGGTATTATGGATCATCCTTATAACATTGTCATAACCGATAGGTACTTTAGTGGTTTAATTCACTGAAAAACGGACGCAGTGTATATAAACTATCTGACAAGAAAAAGTGAAGCATTGAGAACGGAGGAGGAAACGAAATGAAACTTCACGTGTTGAGAGGGCATCCGATGGTATTGCAGTGATTATAAAAACGAGCAAAATTTACAAAGAATTTGACACTTATCAGTATCATCTTGTATCCCGTCTGACATGCATCCATGCCCTGTTTGAGAAGCATGACTCCTTGATATCCTGGACGTTGGCACTGGGACAGAGTTGGGACACGTGTTGGGCCAAGGCATTTTCTGTCGGTAACAGATCAGTCACGTTATTGACCACGGAAATTCATCATCAAGGAAACAGTTTGTAGAGAAAGGTGCCATGTGTGGACGTGTATTGTCCTCTTGAAAAACGTTACCCTCGTACTGTAATCTGAAAGTTAACTTATGATTACGCAGGATGTCCGTGACGTACTGCTGTGACGTCATAGTTTTGTCAATTGCTACCAACTGTGACCTGAAACCGTACCCAATCACTTCCCACACTATGACGCCATGAGTTATACAGCTGTGCCTTCCGAGGTCATTGTAAAAATCCGGGTAGTGCAGAACCGCCATTCATACAATACGACACTATTCATCAGCATTCCGTGCTTCCCTGTCACAGTCCTATGCATGGGACGGTAATGGCCTTGTACAGCTGCTGTTGGTCTACGACCAGTAGGGCGGGACAACACAGAACGTTGCAGAGTGTCTATTACTTGTTCTCAGATGTCAGGCGCAGCTTGTTGCACGATACGACAATCCTCCCTTCTGGTGGTCACATGGCGTCGAGCAGAACGCCAGAACGTTGAAGATGAGTACTTCCGCTGTCGCATTCCTGTGTATCATGGAGGACACTGTCGTACACGAATGCTACAGAAATTTGGATACTGCTCGATTCGACCAGCCGGGAAAATGGAGACCCTCCATGAGGACTGCAACTCCATCATTTACAAGCTTGTCAATGATGTATGCATTTATGAATTTACATTGACATACTACCGTGTCCTTTGAGTGCTTCAACTTTTTTCTGGTAGGGTTTATCAGAAGTTATGGTTTTGCGGGAAAAGGTGGGCAAATTTTTATGGACGACAACGTGGTATGTTGCTAGGCCACTATTGCTCGCGACTGGTTTGAAGAACATTCTGGACAATTCGAGCAAAATATTTGGCCTTACCTCGAACATTTATGGGAAATAGTCGTAATCGTGCACAAAATCCTGCATCGGCAACACTTTGACACTTACCGATGGCTTTAGAGGCAGAATGGTTAAATATTTCTGGAGGGGACTTCCAGAGACTCGCTGATTCCTCGAGTTGCTGCGCCTCGCCATGCAAAAGAAGCTTCGACACGACAATAGGAGGTATTCCGTGACTTTTGTCACCGCACTGTGTGTTCCGCTCACTTAGGTATGACAATGTATTTTGCCCGTAATTAAATTTCGTTGCTTATTAAATCTTTATTACGTTGATTAGGATGCAAAACCGTTTCTGGATAACATTGTTGAAAGGTAAAGAAAAGGAAGTTAATAGGAAATGATCACTTAGCTTTGCCATAAAGTGTAGCTGCAAGAAGTAATTGACTTGCTTTCTACAAATAAGTTATAAAATAACCTTATAAGTTATAAGATAACCTTGTGGATAGCATCGCAAGTTCAGTGAGGCTTTTTGCGGATGATGCTGTAGTATATCGAGAGGTTGGAACAATGGAAAACTGTACTGAAATGCAGGATCTGTAACGAATTGACGCATGGTGCAGGGAATGGCAAGTGAATCTCATTGTAGACAAGTGTAATGTGCTGCGAATACATAGAAAGAAAGATCCTTTATCATTTAGCTACAATATAGCAGATCAGCAACTGGAATCAGTTAATTCCATAAATTATCTGGGAGTAGGCATTAGGAGTGATTTAAAATGGAATGACCATATAAAATTAATCGTCGGTAAAGCAGATGCTAGACAGATTCATTGGAAGAATCCTAACGAAATTCAGTCCTAAAACAAAGGAAGTAGGTTCACTGCTTGAATACTGCTCACAAGTGTACGATCCGTACCAGATAGGGTTGACAGAAGAGAGAGAGAATCTCCAACGGAGAGCAGCGCGCTTCGTTACAGGATCTTTTAGTAATTGCGGAAGCGTTACAGAGATGGACAAACTCCAGTGCAAGATTCTGCAAGAGAGACGCTCAGTACCTCCGCACGGGCTTTTGTTGAAGTTTCGAGAACATACCTTCACCGAGGAGTGGAACAGTATATTGCTCCCTCCTACGTATATCTCGCGAAGAGACTATGAGGATAAAATCAGAGAGATTAGAGCCCATACAGAGGCATACCGATAATCTTTGTTTCCACGAACAATACGAGACTGGAATAGAAGTGAGAACCGATAGAGGTACTCAAGGTACCATCTGCCACACATCGTCAGGTGGCTTGCGGAGTATGGATGTAGATGTAGACGTAGAAGATGAATTTTGCATTCTAAAATTTAGCAAAAACTAATTTAAATTACTTCTCCTTGTCTTATTGTTTTCGAGTTGTGTAGCTTTAAAACTGTTAAAATGCTATTTCCTGTGTGTATAAATGTAATTTCTTAGTGTTGAACTTTGAGACCTTGCACACTCTTTAAAATGTAATGTGAATAACCGCTGATTATCAGTGAATTGTTCGCACTACATTGGACGACGTACTAGCCGAGTACGACGCTCATCGCAACGGGTTCCCAGCTAATGGAACACAATCGTGTCGCAGTCACACGTTTGATGCTCGCTACACGGTTTCTGCGTCGTCCAGGGATGTCCACCTAACGGAAAGCTGTATGTCGAAATTAATTCGCATTCGGCATGAATTTAGAATTATTTCGTACTTCTGTTGATCGTCAATAGTGTCTATTCTTTCTAATAAGAAAAGCAAATATGGATATTAACTTTTCTGTTTTTTACCTTTAGCTTGTGACTGCCGATGTATCACGCTATATGCAATAGGCTTACATTTACATATGTGTTTGTGTTTCCAACTGAAGTTTCGCAAGGAAAGTAGTATCTTTAAATCTTGGAAGTTGTAATTTTATATTCAGTGAAAATTCATTTAAACGTCAATTAGGCTAGCAGTGCCCATAATATGTAGTAGGAAGCTATTATCTCCATCATGAAATCAGACGCAGGCACACTAAATATTATATCTTAAATTAAGAAAATAATCTTTTCTTTTGTTCTCACCAATGTCCATGTTTTATCCAGTTCCAACATACATAATTGGCAATATCTGCTCTGACCGTGCCTATGTATTCCAGTGTAAGAAACTGCACAAGCCGCAACAGAACTGTTACGTCTGATTGGTGCATACTTCATAGTCAGAGTGAGATTTTCTATTACTGAGTAGAGAAACAGTAAAAAGTAGCTATAGAAAATTGTACAGCCGACAGCGATTAAAAATGTGTGCACCTAGCATCTTAAGAGTTACTCTGGCTCACAACTCAATAACTAAATTTATGCTATATTATGTCATGGAGGTATAATAAGAGGATTTGTCAGACTGACGCCGACGTCTCTCAAACCAGTTGCCTCAAACATCAGTTTCTGGTTGAAATCTTTTGATAAAAAAATGCCAGCTTGTGTCATTTACCGGTATACTAATCGTTCTGAGTTTAGTCGAAAGTGTGAAGAAAATACAGTCGATTCGTAACTGGACTCCTTCAAATGATATTTTCTTTTAGCTAGGGCACAAGAATTTTGGTTACTTTAGTAGTTTTGTTTCTGTCATTCGGATTTAGATGTCCTATCAGCCCAAATCTAAAAAATCTCTGGGTGAACAACGTGAGAAGGAAAGACTGGGAACCGACCAAACATAGCAAAATATGCTTTCGGTATTTTCGGAAAGAGAACATAGACCGAACATCAGTTTCGTCACTTCTTATTAAGGAAAATGTTGATTTATGTAAGCAGGTTTGTTACTTCTCTTCTTGTTTATTCGAAACGTAATAACAAAAACAACGTTACATTAACCAGGTTAAACGCGTCGTATTGCTGAATCAAATATACGTTTAAGACCAGAAAAACGTCTGAAAATTACTTCCTGTCGCTGGCTGTTCACGAAGACACTTTAACATGTACTATTTAAAACGACCATTGCGTTCAATTGACAGAAATTAAGAACAAGAAGTAATCATAAACAGCAGTTTTGGGGCATACAATATGGCGGCGCCGGCTTTAAAACAACGTACAGCGTAAGTCGGTAAAGCCATTAGTCCTTATTGTCCCTCTACGTATAATATTGTCCCAAAGGAACAGTTATCTTTACTCAGTAAATATGGCTGATCCATTCAATTTCCCCAGACCTCTTGCTTATTTATATCCTTGGCTGAGGGCTGTTTCTCTTTGTCTTTATTTGGAATCATTTCTTTATCACTGTTTTTTTTTCTTTAGTAGAATGGGATAAGGAGATTCAGTATTACTTTTTGTCATAAATGCATATAAAATATTGACACAGTGATCAGAGAACAGTGACGTGAACATTTAATACAACGCCAACACGAAGAGATAACTGAAATACCGGTTTATCGTAGCATTTAATAGTTGATAAGTTAAAATTTCAACATTTTTGATTTTCAGTTTTGTCTTTGAAAAGAATGATGACTGTTTTTCACTTCATTTAATTACAAAATGGATAATTTTCTCCACATTTTCACCTTTCCAGACGATTTCATCTTACGACATCAGTTTCTTTGTAGCGAACTGAATATTTGCAGCGTTACGTTAGTCTTTGTTAATGAAATACAGATTTGTTTTCAGTGAATTTACGTATTTGGACAATAAACACTTTTTCTCACAATACTGGAAAATATTACACACTGGGCTGGTTATTAGTATTCCGTGTTCTACCATTCGATCGTGTCTGGTTGGAAACCAGGGAAAACCACAAGTGGAGCATTCAACCTTAAGCTGTCACATGTGCTACTGACTTTACGCAAACTATGAACCGTTACACATTTATAGATCGAAAATTTTGAATTGTGTCGGTTCATACACTCCTGGAAATTGAAATAAGAACACCGTGAATTCATTGTCCCAGGAAGGGGAAACTTTATTGACACATTCCTGGGGTCAGATACATCACATGATCACACTGACAGAACCACAGGCACATAGACACAGGCAACAGAGCATGCACAATGTCGGCACTAGTACAGTGTATATCCACCTTTCGCAGCAATGCAGGCTGCTATTCTCCCATGGAGACGATCGTAGAGATGCTGGATGTAGTCCTGTGGAACGGCTTGCCACGTCATTTCCACCTGGCGCCTCAGTTGGACCAGCGTTCGTGCTGGACGTGCAAACCGCGTTAGACGACGCTTCATCCAGTCCCAAACATGCTCAGTGGGGGACAGATCCGGAGATCTTGCTGGCCAGGGTAGTTGACTTACACCTTCTAGAGCACGTTGGGTGGCACGGGATACATGCGGACGTGCATTGTCCTGTTGGAACAGCAAGTTCCCTTGCCGGTCTAGGAATGGTAGAACGATGGGTTCGATGACGGTTTGGATGTACCGTGCACTATTCAGTGTACCCTCGACGATCACCAGTGGTGTACGGCCAGTGTAGGAGATCGCTCCCCACACCATGATGCCGGGTGTTGGCCCTGTGTGCCTCGGTCGTATGCAGTCCTGATTGTGGCGCTCACCTGCACGGCGCCAAACACGCATACGACCATCATTGGCACCAAGGCAGAAGAGACTCTCATCGCTGAAGACGACACGTCTCCATTCGTCCCTCCATTCACGCCTGTCGCGACACCACTGGAGGCGGGCTGCACGATGTTGGGGCGTGAGCGGAAGACGGCCTAACGGTGTGCGGGACCGTAGCCCAGCTTCATGGAGACGGTTGCGAATGGTCCCCGCCGATACCCCAGGAGCAACAGTGTCCCTAATTTGCTGGGAAGTGGCGGTGCGGTCCCCTACGGCACTGCATAGGATCCTACGGTCTTGGCGTGCATCCGTGCGTCGCTGCGGTCCGGTCCCAGGTCGACGGGCACGTGCACCTTCCGCCGACCACTGGCGACAACATCGATGTATTGTGGAGACCTCACACCCCACGTGTTGAGCAATTCGGCGGTACGTCCACCCGGCCTCCCGCATGCCCACTATACGCCCTCGCTCAAAGTCCGTCAACTGCACATACGGTTCACGTCCACGCTGTCGCGGCATGCTACCAGTGTTAAAGACTGCGATGGAGCTCCGTATGCCACGGCAAACTGGCTGACACTGACGGCGGCGGTGCACAAATGCTGCGCAGCTAGCGCCATTCGACGGCCAACACCGCGGGTCCTGGTGTGTCCGCTGTGCCGTGCGTGTGATCATTGCTTGTACAGCCCTCTCGCAGTGTCCGGAGCAAGTATGGTGGGTCTGACACACCGGTGTCAATGTGTTCTTTTTTCCATTTCCAGGAGTGTATATACTGTACACTACAATTTCGTACGGATGATGCAAATATCCATTATGAATGTCAGTTCATCTGAATCCGGAGAGAAGAATTTACTTTTTCAGGGTTTCTGCAAGGAACAGAAGGTTTTGTAACAATTTTTTTACAATTCAGTCATTGGTCGTCTTCGTGGGTCTTGCTTGTGCCATCGCAATCGTCTGTTCGTCGCTAGTGTGCCGTCGGAGGAACATCGTCTTGTTTAACCAACGAGGGGCGCATTCTTGTTATCTGCAATGACCCTCAGGATGGTTACAACTTTCGGAAAACGCCATACAGCACAGGCGCTGACAGGATCACATGAAACAGTGAAACGACGATGTTAGAAACAAATAACAGGAAAAGCTTCCTGAAAGTTAAACGAGGGGCGTAGCAGATTTTTATGGGAGGCAGTCGTAATGTATCTCTACAAATTAATTATGCTAACTTCAACTGGAATTGAGAAGGGTTCGGAAATTGACAGGCTATGGCATAAAAATTATGATTCTGTTGCTTGCGTATTTTCTGCAGTGTTCATTAGCAGCCGGATTGCAGCCGAACAACGCCTCTCAGCTTAAATTATATGCAGTAAGAGTCAGTGAGCTTTCTTGCAGCGTATTCATGATAACATTTCACAGAGTGTTTTCAAACGTGCGTGACGCACTTACGCAGATGGCTCCGAGCACCATGGGACTTAACATCTGAGGTCATCAGTCCCCTAGAACTTAGAACTACTTAAACCTAACTAATCCTAAGGAGGCCGGCCGATGTGGCCGAGCGGTTCTAGGCGCTTCAGTCTGGAACCGCGCGACCGCTACGGTCGCAGGTTCGAATCCTGCCTCGGGCATGGATGTTTGTGTTGTCCTTAGGTTAGATAGGTTTAAGTAGTTTTAAGTTCACCCAGCAAATCCACATACCTGCTGTTAAAAGGACATCAGAAATCCCACTGTCAGAATTAATGGCTCACCAGTTCTCCGGCGACGTGAGACACGCTACCTAGGAGTCATCATTGATGAGAGGTGGAACTTCGGAAAACACATCGACAGCGTAACTCAGAGAACTCACCAGATATTAAACAACCTCATCTCGATAGGTCACAAAAGATTGCATCTCCCACCACACCTTATTAAACTTTACCAAAATTAGTGGGTTACGGCTCGAGAGTCTGGCCGCACAGGCACACGAGGGTTGTGCCCGCCATGACAGTGAGAAGGGTTCAGAGAAGTATGATGTTGAGATCTGTGGGGGCCTACAGAACATCTCCTAGGGGGGGGGGGGCTATTAGTCATAATGGGGCTCTGCCATCTGGACATCAAAATAAGGGAACAAGCGGCTTGGTACTGGGCAAAAAAGGTAAATTATGGGAAATTTGTAGACACCATGGGTGTAAGGGTGGAGGACAAAAGGGAAATAAGGAAAAGAGGGGATGAACTTTGGCAGGAGTCATGGGAGGTAGAAGAAACTGGACCTAGAACTTTCCAGTTCATACTAGATGTGAGGGAGCGCTTGGACATGAAATATTTTGAGCCTACACGAAGACTGATCCATTTTCTCACTGGCCATGGACCCTACCCGACATACTTATGTCGATTTGGAAGAGGGCTACACCCGCGTGTGACTGTGGCGTGTCAGAGGGTACTCCCGACAATGTAGTTTACTAGTGCCCCCTCTTCAATGATGTTGTGACTACATTTCGAGACAGACTTCCAAACCACGACACATATCAACTGCTTAGACGTGAGGACACTTTCCAAATGCTAAATACGTTGGCCAACGAGGTATCACAGAAAATTTTAACAGAATACTTGAGGGACATGAACTGAATAACTAAGACAACCAACACTGATTGCGTCCAGAGCCCTATTCCCATACCGCCTGTGCGTGGACTGGCCGACTTTCCATCAGAGTTGGAATCCGCCACGTGCAGGATTATGGGGAGTGGGGGTCAATGCTACCGATAAGGACATGCACCGGAAATGACGTAGGATAAGTTAGTTTGTAGGACTTAGTTTTTTAGGGAAATTGTGCTAGGGAACTGCAGCGAATCAACATCGTGGCCTGCCCAGTGCCAGGGGGCACGCTCTTCGGGTTTAGCTCGACGAGCAAGGCTATCAGAAGTAGGTTTATATCTTTCACTGGCACACATGTGACGCTGCAGGCGATAGGAATTAGTATGTATGTAACACTAACTGTAGCTAACCTGAAAATTGTAGCTAGCTGCAATATAAGTACTAGTTCCATAATTATTATGACCCACTAACGAGACAAGGAAGTGGGTTAATTTTGTATAATTATCATCATTTTGTAATAAAGATATTTTTTTAAAAAATATTCTGGGGGACTGATGACCTCAGATGTTAAGTCCCATAGTGCTCAGAGCCAAGAGCCATAAACCTAAGGACATCACACACATCCATGCCCGAGGCAGGATTCGAACCTGCGACCGTAGCGGTGGCGCGGTTCCAGACTGAAGCGCCTAGAAACGCTCGGACCACTCCGGCCGGCGCACTTACGTAGATAAAGCATCAGTAATGCAATGTGGGAAGTTGTGACTGCGGTCTCACATATCAGTTATGCACAGTATATTGCACGTTCACAGTGTACGTGTGTGGAAAAATTTAAGCATATCCTTCTTGACAATTTGGTAATTCGTGTTCATAATCAAATGTCACACATCACATAAAAGATACATGCGTTTACACTATCATGTCCCTGGTATAAGGTGAGTGAATATTCATGATTTTAAGCATGATATGCCTTGGCTAACTGCACTGTTGTTTCCTCTATACCAGAGAGTCATTTTAGTGGTGTGTCGTGTTGGCGTCACGAAAGGCCGACCACTTTGGCGTATGACTGCCGCGTGCACAGTTGTGGCAGAGTTCAGTGCGACAGATGACGTAGCAGTCAGTTGTTTTAGAAAGGAGCGAGCCTGTTGTCGCACGATTAATTGTACTACACAGAAAGTGATTGTGTTTCAACTACACAATGCGTGTGACTTTTTGACACAATTTGTGCTAGGCAAATAACCTTTTTATTTGTTATGTGTGGGTGGTCAGTTTGTATGTGTTATTGTGTAGGAGTTAGTTGAGATATATGTGCAGGTAGTTTGGTAGAACATTGATAGTAGCTACTTGGTTTAATAAATTGATTGTTAAACTGAGCCCCATGGCTACACATGCCGGCCTGAGCAGCACTCCACCCAAATCCTATGCTACATTTGGTAGCAGAGCATGGTACTACATTGTGCCAGCGTGGGGGCGTATTTGGTAGCATTCGAATATAGATAAGAGATGGTGCCTTGCTTTCCTACGTGCTGGTTAAGTCATGGCTGCTACAGGTATGTCAGGTGCAGCTTGGCTTCGCAATGAGGAGCTCGATTATGGGGTTATGGTACACAACCAGATTCTGGGGAGTATACTATTGCAGCTATTCCAGCGTCTTCGTCAGGTCATTCATGAGCCAGTGCAGTAGATGAAGGTATAGCCGAAGGACATGAGTAGTGGTGTATACGTTATTAGGTCGGACCTCATGTAATTCGAACTAGAGGTTCAAATGGTTCAAATGGCTCTGAGCACATCTGAGGTCATCAGTCCCCTAGAACTTAGAACTACTTAAACCTAACTAACCTAATGACATCATACACATCCATGCCCGAGACAGGATTCGAACCTGCGACCGTAGAAGTCGCGCGGTTTAGAACTGAAGAGCTTAGAACCGCTCGGCCACAGCGGCTGTCTTTAGAGGTTCATTTCTTGCTGTGTGAATCACATTCGCGGGGCAAGGTACAGAGGTTACAAGCAAGAACGACGCATTATAATTTTTTTAGGAATAATGGGCAAAGAGAATAAATCTGTTATACGAGTAAAACATGAACATGGAAGGACTGAAATAATAATCGGCGATTTGTTAACAGTAGTTTTGGTGCTAGTCAGTGAGAGAGACACGAACGTAGTAGGTGAAAGTGGGGTAACATAACATGCGAACTCTAACTATGGCTATTCTTTCTGTGGGTCTCACTTATAATCTACTTTATCTTAATGCCCTAGTAATTCGTTCCATGGATATGTCAAGTTTTCAGCAAATTCACTGAAATCTGATCACTGTCTACCACAAAATAGCGTTTTCCTGAAGAAAAATCGATCTTAGCATTCTTTTCTCTAAAGAATGCAGTGCCCAAAAAACAGTCCACCGCAAGACCGTCTACAACTAGGAATGTGAATCTTATTGCTGCATTACGTAGCATATTAAGTTGGGACAGCAGTTTCACATTTTTAGATTTGATGCTATCAGTTCACCAATTATTTTATTCAAATTCCTGGACATCACATTCACAGGAAAGCCTGTGTCCAGGATGACGATATCTGGAATGTTCGCCACTTGCACATGGTTGCAGACTGTCTTACAGTCACGTGATCATTTTTGCAATTATTCGTATTGGAACAAAATTCCAGCCTAACGTCTGTACAATACTTTACATAACAACCCCTACTCAGCTTCACGACAATCATTTCAATCTAGATGTAGATGTCTAGTTTTCCTGCGAAGAAGATGTGAACAGTTGTTATTTTCTTGTTTATCAGTGGCGGGTGATTCCTCCAGTCCTGGCCGTTTTTCTCTCCTGCTGGCTTTTGTTCCAGTGCCGGCCGAGGTGGTTCAAATGGTTCAAATGGCTCTGAGCACTATGGGACTTAACTGCTGAGGTCATCAGTCCCCTAGAACTTAGAACTACTTAAACCTAACTAACCTAAGGACATCACACATACATGCCCGAAGCAGGATTCGAACCTGCGACCATAGTGGTCCCGCGGTTCCAGACTGTCCGGCCGAGGTGGACGAGCGGTTCTAGACACTACAGTCTGGAACCGTGCGACTGCTTTGGTCGCAGGTTCGAATCCTGCCTCGGGAATGGGTGTGTGTGATGTCGTTAGGTTAGTTAAGTTTAAGTAGTTCTAAGTTCCCATAATGCCCAGAGCTATTTGAACCATTTTTTTCTTCCAGTGGCTGTTGTTTTTTGGCATATAACCAGGGCTATACCTCTGTTCCTGGCAGCTTTGTTTGATACTGTTGTTATTATGGTTGTTGTTACGACCACTGCTATGTTGCTCACACTAAGCCTTTTGTTGATCTCACAGCAGACCACGTGATAGTTGCATGATGTACCATTAGCCACAACCTTTGCTGGTACCTGCAGCGTCGGGTAATTTGTGCTTGACCTGACGTAGCCTTTGTGTCCTTGTGTACCATATCGACTGAGTTGGGGCAACCGTGTATTTCTGTAAATTCGGTATTAGTACGATATGTGATCAAAAGTATGCGGATACCTGGCTGAAAACGACTTACAAGCTCATTGCGCCCTCCATCGGTAATGCTGGAATTCAATATGGTGTTGGCCCACCCTTAGTTTTGATGACAGCTTCCACTCACGCAGGCATAAGTTCAATAAGGTGACGGAGGGTTTCTCGGGGAGTGGCAGCCCATTCTTCACGGAGTGCTGCACTGAGGAGAGGTATCGATGTCGGTTGGTGAGGCCTGTCACGAAGTCGGCGTTCAAACATCCCAAAAGTGTTCTACAGGAATCAGTTCAGGACTCTGTGCAGGCCAGTCCATTACAGGGATGTTATTGCCGTGTAACCTCCCCGCCACAGGCCGTGCATTATGAACAGGTGCTCGATCGTGTTGAAAGGCGCAATCGCCATCCCCGAAATGCTCTTCAACAGTGGGAAGCAAGAAGGTGCTTAAAACATCAGTGTAGGCCTGTGCTGTGATAGTGCCACGCAAAACAACAAGGGGTGCAAGCACCCTCCATGAAAAACACGACCACGCTGCAACACCACCGCCTCCGAATTTTACTGTTGGCAGATGACGTTCACCGGGCATTCGCCATACCCACAACCTGCTTTCGGATCGCCACAGTGTGTACCGTAATTCGTCACTCCACACGACTATTTCCACTGTTCAATCGTCCAATGTTTAAGCTCCTTACACCAAGCGATGCGTCGTTTGGCATTTACCGGTGTGATGTGTGGTTTAAGAGCAGCCGCTCGACCTTGAAATCAAAGTATTCTAACCTCCCGCTAACTGTCATAGTACTTGCAGTGGATCCTGATGCAGTTTGGAATTCCTGTGCGATGGTCTGGATAGATGTCTGCCTATTACACATTACGACCCTCTTCAACTGTCAGCGGTCTCCGGCCGTCAGCAGACGAGGTCGGCCTGTATGCTTTTGTGCTGTACTTGTCCCTTCATGTTTCCACTTCACTAGCACATCGGAAACGACCTAGGAATATTTAGGAGTGTGGAAATCTCGCGTACAGACGTAGGACACAAGTGGCACCCAATCACCTGACTGTGTTCGAAGTACGTGAGTTCCGCGGAGCGCCCCATTTTGGTCCCTCACGATGTCTAATGCCTACTGAGGTCGCTGGTATGGAGTACCTGGCAGTAGGTGGCAGCACAATGCACCTAATATGAAAAACGTTTGTTTTTGGGGGTGTCCGAATACTTTTGATCACATGGTATATGTGTATTTACTTACCCCTTACATCAACGGGCAGTTTTGCTTTTAATATTCGAAAAATGTTGCGATGTGGCACCACTTCATTCCAGAGCCATGTCAAATACTTTTCAAAAATAGTATCAGTGGAAAGTGAAGGGTTCTGGTTTGAACACGTCGTTTCTTAGTCATTCTTGTACACCATTTGACCAATACTCGGCCAGAAATAATCTCTCAGATTCGTCATACATACGGCAGTACTTATTTGTATTCTGTAGCCTAGAGTGCAGCATCTCCTTGTATATATCCGCTTGCAAAACCGATGTGTTAGATATCATTTCATGCCCGTTGGTTACACCTCGGAGTGAATGAATAAATACAAACGTATGGATGCTTTTTTTGTTTGCTGTAGATGACTGTAACCGCTGGAGCCTAATCAAACTTCCATGAGGACAGATGCGTAATTTGGCACAGACCCCACCGTACATTGGCTTTCTTCAAGAACTGAGTTCTTGGGTCACTTGCTCGCGTTACCTCCGATATAAGAATGGTTCAGAATTTGGCATCCTTTTTTATTCGTGTGCGACTGACTGATCGTCATGCACTGATTGTTTAACTTCAGTTACTTCGTTGTAAATTACATCGATCGACTCGACAATGGCATCAAGCAATTGCTAGAAATCTTGTCCTATTGTTTCTTTATTTTATGCAACATATTTTTTACTGTGTTTGTCGAACTTTTGTGCTAATTTGAGAGAAGGTTGATAGTAATCTGAACTTTATTATCTATTTCTTTCACAATTTGTTCATCCTTAGAGGCACCCAGTTTACAAATTAAGCTGCAAATTTCTTCCTTCGAAACTCAAACTCTTCGTTTTTTCTGCTCGTTTTCGGCAGGTATGTTACTAACACGTTCATCCATTTGGGGAATGGTTGCAGACAATTGTGAAGTTTCCAGGTTATGAATCTTGAGCCTGCTTTATTTCTCGTAAATTGTCAGTTAGTTTAGTAATGTCATCAGGTTGTCCAATCTGAGCTGTGTCGTCCGGTTGTCCAAACTGAGCTATTATTAGGTCTTGACTCTTGTTTGATATTTGTTCTTGTTTCTCAAAAATTTACCGTATTTTCTCGCTTTGGCTACATGTCTCCTTTGCTACATATCACCCCACTTCAGTGACGTACTGGCTTGCGTTAATTGACATATCACCGTCCTTTAATTCACCACTGCAAACAATGTCCGAGCTGTTATTTCCGTTTTGTAGGTTAATCACGCTAATGGATTCTATTGTTCACTGCTTTGAGTAGATAGTTCAGCAATTTTGGGAATTGGTTCAACATTATTTCTATCTGTTATGTCGATATTGGTTTGTTTTGCAAATTTTTCCTTAACAGACAAAAACTATGTTAAATTGTTATAAAATTAGTGATTTAAACAGAACAATAATTAATTAAACCGGATATACTTACACTGCTCACAAATAAGAAACTATTTTCAGCAACTCGCCATCTTGCTTACATGATGCGCAATTTTGTATACTAGAAAATCAAAAAACTCTATTATTAAAACAATAACTAATCTAGAATGAAAATTTACCTATGACTGCAAGCTGAATTTTGAATGTTTCTGTAAGAGAACATTGTTGCATGCAAAATAGCCAGTAGAAAGAAGTGAGATAAATATATCTGTCTGACTTTGATTGTTGCTGCACTGATGGAAGACCTTGATTATCGTAATTCTTTTCTTACTATTATTTCCTTCTTCCACCCATGTTTCATGGTTGCATGAAACAGAAAAAAACCAAGTTTGTAGTTACAGTAATATATAATTGCAAATAAACTTATTATATTTCACTTGAATACAAACATACATCTGGTCGTATTATCTGGGAGACGGTTTTTATCTTCAGCTTTGTGGCAGCTGATGTGCAACGCGCTTACATATAGAAAACTTCCTGGCAGATTAAAACTGTGTGCCCGACCGAGACTCGAACTCGGGACCTTTGCCTTTCGCGGGCAAGTGCTCTATCAACTGAGCTACCGAAGCACGACTCACGCCCGGTACTCACAGCTTTACTTCTGCCAGTACCTCGTCTCCTACCTTCCAAACTTTACAGAAGCTCTCCTGCGAACCTTGCAGAACTAGCACTCCTGAAAGAAAGGATATTGCGGAGACATGGCTTAGCCACAGCCTGGGGGGTGTTTCCAGAATGAGATTTTCACTCTGCAGCGGAGTGTGCGCTGATATGAAACTTCCTGGCAGATTAACACTGTGTGCCCGACCGAGACTCGAACTCGGGACCTTTGCCTTTCGCGGGCAAGTGCTCTACCAACTGAGCTACCGAAGCACGACTCACGCCCGGTACTCACAGCTTTACTTCTGCCAGTACCTCGTCTCCTACCTTCCAAACTTTACAGAAGCTCTCCTGCGAACCTTGCAGAACTAGCACTCCTGAAAGAAAGGATATTGCGGAGACATGGCTTAGCCACAGCCTGGGGGGTGTTTCCAGAATGAGATTTTCACTCTGCAGCGGAGTGTGCGCTGATATGAAACTTCCTGGCAGATTAACACTGTGTGCCCGACCGAGACTCGAACTCGGGACCTTTGCCTTTCGCGGGCAAGTGCTCTACCAACTGAGCTACCGAAGCACGACTCACGCCCGGTACTCACAGCTTTACTTCTGCCAGTACCTCGTCTCCTACCTTCCAAACTTTACAGAAGCTCTCCTGCGAACCTTGCAGAACTAGCACTCCTGAAAGAAAGGATATTGCGGAGACATGGCTTAGCCACAGCCTGGGGGGTGTTTCCAGAATGAGATTTTCACTCTGCAGCGGAGTGTGCGCTGATATGAAACTTCCTGGCAGAATAACACTGTGTGCCCGACCGAGACTCGAACTCGGGACCTTTGCCTTTCGCGGGCAAGTGCTCTACCAACTGAGCTACCGAAGCACGACTCACGCCCGGTACTCACAGCTTTACTTCTGCCAGTACCTCGTCTCCTACCTTCCAAACTTTACAGAAGCTCTCCTGCGAACCTTGCAGAACTAGCACTCCTGAAAGAAAGGATATTGCGGAGACATGGCTTAGCCACAGCCTGGGGGGTGTTTCCAGAATGAGATTTTCACTCTGCAGCGGAGTGTGCGCTGATATGAAACTTCCTGGCAGATTAACACTGTGTGCCCGACCGAGACTCGAACTCGGGACCTTTGCCTTTCGCGGGCAAGTGCTCTACCAACTGAGCTACCGAAGCACGACTCACGCCCGGTACTCACAGCTTTACTTCTGCCAGTACCTCGTCTCCTACCTTCCAAACTTTACAGAAGCTCTCCTGCGAACCTTGCAGAACTAGCACTCCTGAAAGAAAGGATATTGCGGAGACATGGCTTAGCCACAGCCTGGGGGGTGTTTCCAGAATGAGATTTTCACTCTGCAGCGGAGTGTGCGCTGATATGAAACTTCCTGGCAGATTAACACTGTGTGCCCGACCGAGACTCGAACTCGGGACCTTTGCCTTTCGCGGGCAAGTGCTCTACCAACTGAGCTACCGAAGCACGACTCACGCCCGGTACTCACAGCTTTACTTCTGCCAGTACCTCGTCTCCTACCTTCCAAACTTTACAGAAGCTCTCCTGCGAACCTTGCAGAACTAGCACTCCTGAAAGAAAGGATATTGCGGAGACATGGCTTAGCCACAGCCTGGGGGGTGTTTCCAGAATGAGATTTTCACTCTGCAGCGGAGTGTGCGCTGATATGAAACTTCCTGGCAGATTAACACTGTGTGCCCGACCGAGACTCGAACTCGGGACCTTTGCCTTTCGCGGGCAAGTGCTCTACCAACTGAGCTACCGAAGCACGACTCACGCCCGGTACTCACAGCTTTACTTCTGCCAGTACCTCGTCTCCTACCTTCCAAACTTTACAGAAGCTCTCCTGCGAACCTTGCAGAACTAGCACTCCTGAAAGAAAGGATATTGCGGAGACATGGCTTAGCCACAGCCTGGGGGGTGTTTCCAGAATGAGATTTTCACTCTGCAGCGGAGTGTGCGCTGATATGAAACTTCCTGGCAGAATAACACTGTGTGCCCGACCGAGACTCGAACTCGGGACCTTTGCCTTTCGCGGGCAAGTGCTCTACCAACTGAGCTACCGAAGCACGACTCACGCCCGGTACTCACAGCTTTACTTCTGCCAGTACCTCGTCTCCTACCTTCCAAACTTTACAGAAGCTCTCCTGCGAACCTTGCAGAACTAGCACTCCTGAAAGAAAGGATATTGCGGAGACATGGCTTAGCCACAGCCTGGGGGGTGTTTCCAGAATGAGATTTTCACTCTGCAGCGGAGTGTGCGCTGATATGAAACTTCCTGGCAGATTAACACTGTGTGCCCGACCGAGACTCGAACTCGGGACCTTTGCCTTTCGCGGGCAAGTGCTCTACCAACTGAGCTACCGAAGCACGACTCACGCCCGGTACTCACAGCTTTACTTCTGCCAGTACCTCGTCTCCTACCTTCCAAACTTTACAGAAGCTCTCCTGCGAACCTTGCAGAACTAGCACTCCTGAAAGAAAGGATATTGCGGAGACATGGCTTAGCCACAGCCTGGGGGGTGTTTCCAGAATGAGATTTTCACTCTGCAGCGGAGTGTGCGCTGATATGAAACTTCCTGGCAGATTAACACTGTGTGCCCGACCGAGACTCGAACTCGGGACCTTTGCCTTTCGCGGGCAAGTGCTCTACCAACTGAGCTACCGAAGCACGACTCACGCCCGGTACTCACAGCTTTACTTCTGCCAGTACCTCGTCTCCTACCTTCCAAACTTTACAGAAGCTCTCCTGCGAACCTTGCAGAACTAGCACTCCTGAAAGAAAGGATATTGCGGAGACATGGCTTAGCCACAGCCTGGGGGGTGTTTCCAGAATGAGATTTTCACTCTGCAGCGGAGTGTGCGCTGATATGAAACTTCCTGGCAGATTAACACTGTGTGCCCGACCGAGACTCGAACTCGGGACCTTTGCCTTTCGCGGGCAAGTGCTCTACCAACTGAGCTACCGAAGCACGACTCACGCCCGGTACTCACAGCTTTACTTCTGCCAGTACCTCGTCTCCTACCTTCCAAACTTTACAGAAGCTCTCCTGCGAACCTTGCAGAACTAGCACTCCTGAAAGAAAGGATATTGCGGAGACATGGCTTAGCCACAACCTGGGGGGTGTTTCCAGAATGAGATTTTCACTCTGCAGCGGAGTGTGCGCTGATATGAAACTTCCTGGCAGATTAACACTGTGTGCCCGACCGAGACTCGAACTCGGGACCTTTGCCTTTCGCGGGCAAGTGCTCTACCAACTGAGCTACCGAAGCACGACTCACGCCCGGTACTCACAGCTTTACTTCTGCCAGTACCTCGTCTCCTACCTTCCAAACTTTACAGAAGCTCTCCTGCGAACCTTGCAGAACTAGCACTCCTGAAAGAAAGGATATTGCGGAGACATGGCTTAGCCACAGCCTGGGGGGTGTTTCCAGAATGAGATTTTCACTCTGCAGCGGAGTGTGCGCTGATATGAAACTTCCTGGCAGAATAACACTGTGTGCCCGACCGAGACTCGAACTCGGGACCTTTGCCTTTCGCGGGCAAGTGCTCTACCAACTGAGCTACCGAAGCACGACTCACGCCCGGTACTCACAGCTTTACTTCTGCCAGTACCTCGTCTCCTACCTTCCAAACTTTACAGAAGCTCTCCTGCGAACCTTGCAGAACTAGCACTCCTGAAAGAAAGGATATTGCGGAGACATGGCTTAGCCACAGCCTGGGGGGTGTTTCCAGAATGAGATTTTCACTCTGCAGCGGAGTGTGCGCTGATATGAAACTTCCTGGCAGATTAACACTGTGTGCCCGACCGAGACTCGAACTCGGGACCTTTGCCTTTCGCGGGCAAGTGCTCTACCAACTGAGCTACCGAAGCACGACTCACGCCCGGTACTCACAGCTTTACTTCTGCCAGTACCTCGTCTCCTACCTTCCAAACTTTACAGAAGCTCTCCTGCGAACCTTGCAGAACTAGCACTCCTGAAAGAAAGGACATTGCGGAGACATGGCTTAGCCACAGCCTGGGGGGTGTTTCCAGAATGAGATTTTCACTCTGCAGCGGAGTGTGCGCTGATATGAAACTTCCTGGCAGATTAACACTGTGTGCCCGACCGAGACTCGAACTCGGGACCTTTGCCTTTCGCGGGCAAGTGCTCTACCAACTGAGCTACCGAAGCACGACTCACGCCCGGTACTCACAGCTTTACTTCTGCCAGTACCTCGTCTCCTACCTTCCAAACTTTACAGAAGCTCTCCTGCGAACCTTGCAGAACTAGCACTCCTGAAAGAAAGGATATTGCGGAGACATGGCTTAGCCACAGCCTGGGGGGTGTTTCCAGAATGAGATTTTCACTCTGCAGCGGAGTGTGCGCTGATATGAAACTTCCTGGCAGATTAACACTGTGTGCCCGACCGAGACTCGAACTCGGGGCCTTTGCCTTTCGCGGGCAAGTGCTCTACCAACTGAGCTACCGAAGCACGACTCACGCCCGGTACTCACAGCTTTACTTCTGCCAGTACCTCGTCTCCTACCTTCCAAACTTTACAGAAGCTCTCCTGCGAACCTTGCAGAACTAGCACTCCTGAAAGAAAGGATATTGCGGAGACATGGCTTAGCCACAGCCTGGGGGGTGTTTCCAGAATGAGATTTTCACTCTGCAGCGGAGTGTGCGCTGATATGAAACTTCCTGGCAGATTAACACTGTGTGCCCGACCGAGACTCGAACTCGGGACCTTTGCCTTTCGCGGGCAAGTGCTCTACCAACTGAGCTACCGAAGCACGACTCACGCCCGGTACTCACAGCTTTACTTCTGCCAGTACCTCGTCTCCTACCTTCCAAACTTTACAGAAGCTCTCCTGCGAACCTTGCAGAACTAGCACTCCTGAAAGAAAGGATATTGCGGAGACATGGCTTAGCCACAGCCTGGGGGGTGTTTCCAGAATGAGATTTTCACTCTGCAGCGGAGTGTGCGCTGATATGAAACTTCCTGGCAGAATAACACTGTGTGCCCGACCGAGACTCGAACTCGGGACCTTTGCCTTTCGCGGGCAAGTGCTCTACCAACTGAGCTACCGAAGCACGACTCACGCCCGGTACTCACAGCTTTACTTCTGCCAGTACCTCGTCTCCTACCTTCCAAACTTTACAGAAGCTCTCCTGCGAACCTTGCAGAACTAGCACTCCTGAAAGAAAGGATATTGCGGAGACATGGCTTAGCCACAGCCTGGGGGGTGTTTCCAGAATGAGATTTTCACTCTGCAGCGGAGTGTGCGCTGATATGAAACTTCCTGGCAGATTAACACTGTGTGCCCGACCGAGACTCGAACTCGGGACCTTTGCCTTTCGCGGGCAAGTGCTCTACCAACTGAGCTACCGAAGCACGACTCACGCCCGGTACTCACAGCTTTACTTCTGCCAGTACCTCGTCTCCTACCTTCCAAACTTTACAGAAGCTCTCCTGCGAACCTTGCAGAACTAGCACTCCTGAAAGAAAGGATATTGCGGAGACATGGCTTAGCCACAGCCTGGGGGGTGTTTCCAGAATGAGATTTTCACTCTGCAGCGGAGTGTGCGCTGATATGAAACTTCCTGGCAGATTAACACTGTGTGCCCGACCGAGACTCGAACTCGGGACCTTTGCCTTTCGCGGGCAAGTGCTCTACCAACTGAGCTACCGAAGCACGACTCACGCCCGGTACTCACAGCTTTACTTCTGCCAGTACCTCGTCTCCTACCTTCCAAACTTTACAGAAGCTCTCCTGCGAACCTTGCAGAACTAGCACTCCTGAAAGAAAGGATATTGCGGAGACATGGCTTAGCCACAGCCTGGGGGGTGTTTCCAGAATGAGATTTTCACTCTGCAGCGGAGTGTGCGCTGATATGAAACTTCCTGGCAGATTAACACTGTGTGCCCGACCGAGACTCGAACTCGGGACCTTTGCCTTTCGCGGGCAAGTGCTCTACCAACTGAGCTACCGAAGCACGACTCACGCCCGGTACTCACAGCTTTACTTCTGCCAGTACCTCGTCTCCTACCTTCCAAACTTTACAGAAGCTCTCCTGCGAACCTTGCAGAACTAGCACTCCTGAAAGAAAGGATATTGCGGAGACATGGCTTAGCCACAGCCTGGGGGGTGTTTCCAGAATGAGATTTTCACTCTGCAGCGGAGTGTGCGCTGATATGAAACTTCCTGGCAGAATAACACTGTGTGCCCGACCGAGACTCGAACTCGGGACCTTTGCCTTTCGCGGGCAAGTGCTCTACCAACTGAGCTACCGAAGCACGACTCACGCCCGGTACTCACAGCTTTACTTCTGCCAGTACCTCGTCTCCTACCTTCCAAACTTTACAGAAGCTCTCCTGCGAACCTTGCAGAACTAGCACTCCTGAAAGAAAGGATATTGCGGAGACATGGCTTAGCCACAGCCTGGGGGGTGTTTCCAGAATGAGATTTTCACTCTGCAGCGGAGTGTGCGCTGATATGAAACTTCCTGGCAGATTAACACTGTGTGCCCGACCGAGACTCGAACTCGGGACCTTTGCCTTTCGCGGGCAAGTGCTCTACCAACTGAGCTACCGAAGCACGACTCACGCCCGGTACTCACAGCTTTACTTCTGCCAGTACCTCGTCTCCTACCTTCCAAACTTTACAGAAGCTCTCCTGCGAACCTTGCAGAACTAGCACTCCTGAAAGAAAGGATATTGCGGAGACATGGCTTAGCCACAGCCTGGGGGGTGTTTCCAGAATGAGATTTTCACTCTGCAGCGGAGTGTGCGCTGATATGAAACTTCCTGGCAGATTAACACTGTGTGCCCGACCGAGACTCGAACTCGGGACCTTTGCCTTTCGCGGGCAAGTGCTCTACCAACTGAGCTACCGAAGCACGACTCACGCCCGGTACTCACAGCTTTACTTCTGCCAGTACCTCGTCTCCTACCTTCCAAACTTTACAGAAGCTCTCCTGCGAACCTTGCAGAACTAGCACTCCTGAAAGAAAGGATATTGCGGAGACATGGCTTAGCCACAGCCTGGGGGGTGTTTCCAGAATGAGATTTTCACTCTGCAGCGGAGTGTGCGCTGATATGAAACTTCCTGGCAGATTAACACTGTGTGCCCGACCGAGACTCGAACTCGGGACCTTTGCCTTTCGCGGGCAAGTGCTCTACCAACTGAGCTACCGAAGCACGACTCACGCCCGGTACTCACAGCTTTACTTCTGCCAGTACCTCGTCTCCTACCTTCCAAACTTTACAGAAGCTCTCCTGCGAACCTTGCAGAACTAGCACTCCTGAAAGAAAGGATATTGCGGAGACATGGCTTAGCCACAACCTGGGGGGTGTTTCCAGAATGAGATTTTCACTCTGCAGCGGAGTGTGCGCTGATATGAAACTTCCTGGCAGATTAACACTGTGTGCCCGACCGAGACTCGAACTCGGGACCTTTGCCTTTCGCGGGCAAGTGCTCTACCAACTGAGCTACCGAAGCACGACTCACGCCCGGTACTCACAGCTTTACTTCTGCCAGTACCTCGTCTCCTACCTTCCAAACTTTACAGAAGCTCTCCTGCGAACCTTGCAGAACTAGCACTCCTGAAAGAAAGGATATTGCGGAGACATGGCTTAGCCACAGCCTGGGGGGTGTTTCCAGAATGAGATTTTCACTCTGCAGCGGAGTGTGCGCTGATATGAAACTTCCTGGCAGAATAACACTGTGTGCCCGACCGAGACTCGAACTCGGGACCTTTGCCTTTCGCGGGCAAGTGCTCTACCAACTGAGCTACCGAAGCACGACTCACGCCCGGTACTCACAGCTTTACTTCTGCCAGTACCTCGTCTCCTACCTTCCAAACTTTACAGAAGCTCTCCTGCGAACCTTGCAGAACTAGCACTCCTGAAAGAAAGGATATTGCGGAGACATGGCTTAGCCACAGCCTGGGGGGTGTTTCCAGAATGAGATTTTCACTCTGCAGCGGAGTGTGCGCTGATATGAAACTTCCTGGCAGATTAACACTGTGTGCCCGACCGAGACTCGAACTCGGGACCTTTGCCTTTCGCGGGCAAGTGCTCTACCAACTGAGCTACCGAAGCACGACTCACGCCCGGTACTCACAGCTTTACTTCTGCCAGTACCTCGTCTCCTACCTTCCAAACTTTACAGAAGCTCTCCTGCGAACCTTGCAGAACTAGCACTCCTGAAAGAAAGGATATTGCGGAGACATGGCTTAGCCACAGCCTGGGGGGTGTTTCCAGAATGAGATTTTCACTCTGCAGCGGAGTGTGCGCTGATATGAAACTTCCTGGCAGATTAACACTGTGTGCCCGACCGAGACTCGAACTCGGGACCTTTGCCTTTCGCGGGCAAGTGCTCTACCAACTGAGCTACCGAAGCACGACTCACGCCCGGTACTCACAGCTTTACTTCTGCCAGTACCTCGTCTCCTACCTTCCAAACTTTACAGAAGCTCTCCTGCGAACCTTGCAGAACTAGCACTCCTGAAAGAAAGGATATTGCGGAGACATGGCTTAGCCACAGCCTGGGGGGTGTTTCCAGAATGAGATTTTCACTCTGCAGCGGAGTGTGCGCTGATATGAAACTTCCTGGCAGATTAACACTGTGTGCCCGACCGAGACTCGAACTCGGGACCTTTGCCTTTCGCGGGCAAGTGCTCTACCAACTGAGCTACCGAAGCACGACTCACGCCCGGTACTCACAGCTTTACTTCTGCCAGTACCTCGTCTCCTACCTTCCAAACTTTACAGAAGCTCTCCTGCGAACCTTGCAGAACTAGCACTCCTGAAAGAAAGGATATTGCGGAGACATGGCTTAGCCACAGCCTGGGGGGTGTTTCCAGAATGAGATTTTCACTCTGCAGCGGAGTGTGCGCTGATATGAAACTTCCTGGCAGAATAACACTGTGTGCCCGACCGAGACTCGAACTCGGGACCTTTGCCTTTCGCGGGCAAGTGCTCTACCAACTGAGCTACCGAAGCACGACTCACGCCCGGTACTCACAGCTTTACTTCTGCCAGTACCTCGTCTCCTACCTTCCAAACTTTACAGAAGCTCTCCTGCGAACCTTGCAGAACTAGCACTCCTGAAAGAAAGGATATTGCGGAGACATGGCTTAGCCACAGCCTGGGGGGTGTTTCCAGAATGAGATTTTCACTCTGCAGCGGAGTGTGCGCTGATATGAAACTTCCTGGCAGATTAACACTGTGTGCCCGACCGAGACTCGAACTCGGGACCTTTGCCTTTCGCGGGCAAGTGCTCTACCAACTGAGCTACCGAAGCACGACTCACGCCCGGTACTCACAGCTTTACTTCTGCCAGTACCTCGTCTCCTACCTTCCAAACTTTACAGAAGCTCTCCTGCGAACCTTGCAGAACTAGCACTCCTGAAAGAAAGGATATTGCGGAGACATGGCTTAGCCACAGCCTGGGGGGTGTTTCCAGAATGAGATTTTCACTCTGCAGCGGAGTGTGCGCTGATATGAAACTTCCTGGCAGATTAACACTGTGTGCCCGACCGAGACTCGAACTCGGGACCTTTGCCTTTCGCGGGCAAGTGCTCTACCAACTGAGCTACCGAAGCACGACTCACGCCCGGTACTCACAGCTTTACTTCTGCCAGTACCTCGTCTCCTACCTTCCAAACTTTACAGAAGCTCTCCTGCGAGTTCGAGTCTCGGTCGGGCACACAGTTTTAATCTGCCAGGAAGTTTCATATCAGCGCACACTCCGCTGCAGAGTGAAAATCTCATTCCGCTTACATATAGGTTTGCAAGTCCAAATTGATGATTAGAAAGGAAAGTAACAAATTTTAACTTGATAATTTGTGCTTTATATGCAACAAAAATTGATTCCGAAGACTGCAGATTTAACTTTAACTGTCAGATGGACAAGTGATGCCAAGGCCACGCAATCAGAAGCTAATATCTGCAGCATGGAACCAAAAATGGGGTACTGAATACTTTATCTTCAATTTAAAAATAAGAATATTTCTCTTTTGTCCTCAGTGATTTCTGTGTTTTATTCAATTTACACACACACACACACACACACACACACACACACATACACTTGATATGTACGTATCAATATCTGCTTGTATCCTGCCTAGAAGTTGCAATGTAACAAACCGCACAAGGTGGATGACTAAGCCTCAACAGAACAATTACCCCGATTTGTGCACGCTTCTTAACCTGTGTGAGTATACTCTATTACCGAGCATTAATCAGTGAAAAGAAGCCATGGAAAAATTGAAGTGCGGGCAGCGACTAAAAGTGTGTGCGCCTTGCGTCTTTAAAAGATAGCGTCTACTCAAGAATTACGAAGACTCGCAACTCATCGATTAAATTTACGTGATATTGCATATGACGTCTATAGGTCCATTTTTACGTATGTTCGTTTTTCACTTTCTGTTAACTTTGCGCTTCATATTGAGGTTAATACACACTGTTAACCATGTTATAATTTCTATAAGTCCGTAGTAGGTGACGATTAGTGGAATGACTCAAATGCATTCACACAGCTCAGGCAGTTCCATTAGATTACTTTGATGCATATTACAAGTAAATAGTGTGCGATGTCAGAGTTGCCACTCAGCGAATGCGGGGTTCCGTACAACACCGGGAATTCTGAATCCTTAGACCACTGTAACAAGTTTCTGCGTTTCAATTAGAGACAGTTGCCCTTCAATGCAGTACCGTGTCTAAGAGGACAAAACGCCAAGTTTCAAGGGACGCTTGTGCTCGGCATTCACAGTATACACCTTCTACAGAACTTCCTAAAACAGCAGACACAGTCAGCAGTATACTGAGAACTCACAGTAAGAATCTGCAGGGGACAGGTGGCTGCACAATGCAACATTTCTCCGCCGGACATTACCAAGTACTGTCGCATTGGACGCGCATGTAATTTGCTCAGCAAATAGCCATATATTACTAGAAATGGATACGTGCGACAGGTGTCTTGTCTCAGCTTCTGTTTTAGGCTACTGCGAACTAGGCCAGACTGCAACGATATTTAGCCGTCAATTTCTGGAGTTTCTCGCAACCATCCAAAGGCAAAGGGACGCGTAGCTGTGTGTTCTACTAGCATGAATTTCAACTGTTTTTATATCGCTGAAGGAAGGAATGTCCTTTTATTTTTATAAATAGCAGAGGAAAAAATTTATCTCCCTTTTTTTATTCAGTTATGTTGTTTTACGTATGTGTCGTTATTTTATAGCTCCATTTCCTATTTTCGGAGTTTAATATCAGGATCCACAAATTGAAAACTAAGGAACAATAAGGAAACGGAAGTGGCATTATGCGGTATATGTCAGAATGAATGACCGCTTTTTTCTCATCTTCCTTGATGGCCCCCATTATGACCTTTAGTGGGACAGCTGCATGCAACGCGCTGTGGCTTGTTGAAAGCCACGGCCTAATGTTGCACCGTGACATTTAATGCAAAGCGCCCGTTCTTTCACCTTACTCTCATTTTGAGGCATTTAGATAGCGTTCACAACAAATGCTGAAATAGTGGTAAAATGCTGGTGTGTTAAGAAGAAGAAACGGATAGAATTCGGATGCGGCTGCATTGATTCTAGATTCCTGTGACATGCCTAAGACGCTTCTGGTGAAAATCGAAATTCATTATGGCATGTCGCTCCTCATACCTATTAAACCATGTTGTTGTTGTTGTTGTTGTGAATGTTGTTGTGGTCTTCATTCCGAAGAATGGTTTGATGCAGCTCTCCATGTTACTCTATCCTATGCAAGCCTCTTCGTCTCCGAATAACGACTGTGACCTACATCCTTCTGAAATGTGCTTACTATATTCATCTCTTGGTCTCCGTCTACAATTTTTACTCCCCACAATTCCCTCCAGCACTAAACTGATGATCCCTCGATGTCTCGAAATGTGTCCTACCAACCGATCCCTTCTTCTAGTCAGGTTGTGCCACAAATTTCTTGACTCCCCAATTCTATTCAGCACTCCATCACCAGTTACATAATCTACCTATCTAATCTTCAGCATTCTTCTGTAGCACCACATTTCAAAAGCTTTTATTCTCTTTTTATCTAAACTGTCTATCGTTCGTGTTTCACTTCCATGCAGGGCTACACTTCATACAAATAGTTTCAGAAAGGCTTCTTGACACACTTATACAAGATGTTAACAAAAGTTAAACGCTTTTCTTGCTGTTGCCAGTCCACATTTTATATCCTCTCCATTTCGGACATCATCAGTGATTTTACTGCCTATACAGCAAATCTCATCTTCTACTTTCATGTCTCTTTCCTAATCTAATTCCCTCAGTATCATCTGATTTAATTCTACTACATTCCATTGTTACCCTTGGTTTCCTTTTGTTGTGTTCATCTTATATCCTCCTTTCAAGACCTTGTCCGTTGCATTCAACTGCTCTTCCAAGTCCTTTGCTGTCTCTGCGAGCATAACAATGTCATTGGCAAACCTCATGGTCTTTATTTCTTCTCCCGGGTTTTAATTCCTACATCAAATTTTTCTTTTGTTTCCTGTACTACCCTGTCTCATTCTCTTCTTAACCAATACTTCTCTTTCGTGTCCTTCGACTCTTATAACTGCCGTCTGCTTTTTGTACAAGTTGTAAATAGCTTTTTGCTCGCTGTATTTTACGCCAGGTATCTTCAGAATTACAAAGAGTGTATTCCAGTCAACGTTGTCAAACGCTTTCTCTAAGCTTACAAGAGCTATAAACATACGTTTGCCTTTTCTTAACTTATCTTCTGTCAGAAATCATAGGGTCAGTATTGCCTCGCGTGTTCCTACATTTCTCCGGAATCCAAACTGTTCTTCCCCGAGGTCTGTTTCTACCAGTGCTTCCATTCGTTTGTAAAGAATTTGTATTAGTATTTTGCAGCAATGACTTGTTAAACTGATAGTTCTATAATATTCACACCTGTCGGCACCTACTTTTTTTGGAGTTGGAATTATTATATTCTTTTTGAAGTCTGAGGATATTTCGCCTGTTTAATAAATCTTGCTTACCAGAGGGAAGCGTTTTGACACGACTGGCCCTCCCAAGTATACTGTTAGATTCTTTGCGTAGTATCATATCTCCCATGTCATCTTTATCTACGTTCTCTTCCATTTCTATACTCTTGCCCTCAAGTACACCTTCCTTGTATAGAACCTTTCTGTACTCCTTCCACCTTTCAGCTTTCCCTTCTTTGCTTAGGATTGGTTTCCCGTTGGAGCTCTTGATATTCATACAGCAGCTTTTCTTTTCTCCAAAGGCCTTTTTAATTTTCCTGTGGGCTGTATTTACCTTTGCCCTAATGATATATGCTTCTAAATCCTTACATTTGTCCTCCAGCCACTTCTGCTTAGCCTCTTTGCACTTCCTGTCACACTCATTTTTAGACGTTTGTATTCCCTTTCGCTCGCTTCGTTTACCGCATTTTTATATTTCCTCGATCCATCAGTTAAACTTAAAATTTCTTGCGTTATCCAAGGATTTCTACTAGGCCTGGTCTTTTTACCTAATTGATCCTTTGTTGGCCTCACTATTTTATCTCTCAAAGCTACCCATTCTTCTTCTACCGCATTAATTTCCCCTGTTCTTGTCTATCTTTCCCTAATGTTCCCTCTTAAACTCTCAACAATCTCTGTGTCTTCCAGTTTATCCAGATCCCATCTGTTTAGTTTCAAATTTTTTTACAATTTCTTCCGTTTTAATCTATAGTTCACAACCAATAAATTGTGGTCAGAGTTCACGCCTGCACCTTGAAATGTCTTACAGTTTAGAATGTGGTTCCGAAATCTGTACTATATAATCAATCTGAAACCTTCCGTAGTCTCCAGGTCTCCTCCACGTACACAGTCTTATCTCATGATTCTTAAACAAACTATTAGCGATGATTATATTTTGCTCTGTGTAAAATTCTACCAGGCGGCTTCCTCTTTCTTTCCTTTTTCCTAGTCTATATTCACCTACTATTTTTCCTTCTCTTCTTATACCTACTATTGAATTCCTGTCCCCAGTCACTATTAGATTTCCGTCTCCCACAAGTATCTGAATAATTTCTTTTATCTCTTCATACATTTCTTCAGTCTGTTCATCTGTGGAGCTGGATGGCATAAAAACATGTACTACGATGGTGGGTGTTGGCTTCGTGTCTATCTTTCATACAATAATACGTTCACTATTATTATTATTATTATTATTATTATTAAACCTGCATTACCCCTATTTGATTTTGTTTTTATAACCCTGTATTCACCTGACAGAAATCCTGTCCCTCCTGTCACCCAACTTAGGCAATTCCCTCTTTATCTAACTTCAACCTATATATTTCCCTTTTTTAAATTTTCTAACCTAACTGCTTGATTAAGGGATCTATCATTCCACCCTCCGATCCGTAAAACGCCAGTTTTGTTTCTCCTGATTATGAAATCCTCCTGAATAGTCCCCACGTGGAGATTCAAATAGACGACTGTCTTAACTCCAGAATATTTTTCTCAAGAGATACCATCATCATTTACCCATAAGTAGAGCTGCATGCTCTTGGGAAAAATTACGGCTGTAGTTTCCCCTTTTTTTCAGCCGTTGCAGTACCAGCACATCAAGACCGTTTTGGTTGATGTTAAAAGGCTAAATCACTCATCCAGACTGTTTCCCTTGCAACTACATCCCCAAGGCTACTGCCCCTCTTCAGTAACCACACGTTTGTCTGGCCTGTCAATAGATGCCCCTCCGTTGTGGTTGTACGTACGGTACGGATATCTGTATCTCTGAGGCACTCCCACATAACGTCAATGTCCATGGTTCCACGAGGGGGGGGGGATGGGGATTAAACCATAATATCTTTAAAATTAGTACTACACTTCACTGAATCTTATAGTGTTAGTATAGAGATTTTAGCTGAAGCGAAGAAAATATGAAAGTTTAAAAGTGTAACAGATGTCCCACAAATTTTTCTATTTGCCGATGACACAAGTATTGTTGTGAAAGAAATGGAAAGTAATATAAGTGACATAGCTAACAAAGTAGTCAGTTACATTACACGTGGCTTCCAGAGAACAATTAACCCTTCACTGCAACGAAATGCAGTGCATGCTCTTTCTGACAGGGAGCTCTCGTGGGAGCGAAATTTTACTGAACCTTAAATGGTAGATCAGTGACGTATGGAGGGTAGATGGAAGTCTTTTTAGAACGTATCACTTTCAGTATCATGTGCAGAAATTGAATTCTGCTATCTTGACGAGAAAAATAATCTCCATTATTTCTGACATTAAAGCGCGGCTGTCAGACTGATCTGTAGTGTCAGTTCGGAACTTCCTGTAGGTAGTTGTTTTGGTATCTCGGACTTCTAACTCTTCTATCCCTGTACATATATTCCATCATTAAGAAGACACTGTTTGAACGCTAGACGGAAAAACAATATTCAGTTGGATAACACTTCCTTCATATGTAATGAAAGTAATTTTGAAATGTGGATGTAATGCTTAGTACTGTTCACAATGGATGTCAGATCCTATACAAGTTATGACCCTAGTGTAATATCGAAACTGAAATTCATCCTTGTTAATTACTGACAATAGCTCGTATATGATCTTAATTCACTTAACTCCAGAATGGTATGACCCATAGTGAAATCCGCTTGTGTAGACCGATGGCTAGGTTATTATAGCAGTATATATGTAAGTTACAGATACAGGCATCTGAAATGTCTAAGTTAAAAATATATACAGCCTTAAACAATAACAAAACTTTTGAGTAGTATTTCAAATGACACTTCAGTACATAATTCGACGTCCAGATATAAAACAGCATGAGAAATGTGATAGCTACTTCGAGGTCTAGATTATAATTAGAACATATATAAACGACAAACACATGACTCGTGATCTAGGTAAGGTTTACGGTGAATGTATAATATCTAGCCTGATGTCTTGGTTATTATTAATTCTTAGAGTATGTGGAGTATGTGGCAGATAGCTAGAGCTTTAGGTCCTAGTAATAGGATAACAAGTATGGTATCTTGCTAAAGGTATAGGCTATAATAAAAATGTATGGAGAGGACATTACTATTTCCATTAGAGGAAGGTGACACTGGCTTTATAACTCTTTATTAAAAATGCTACAATATCCCAGGTAACCTTTGATTGCTACTGTAAATCCTTATCTCTTATAATAAATCTGGTTTCCTACTTTTGGAGGCATTATGGAGGACCATCACAATTTGTTATGTTGGAAATTCGTAATTTTACGTTTCCGAGTTTTCAAATGTACCCGAAGGCAGCTTTATTTTGGATACTTGTATGTTCGTGATGTCTCGTCGAAAAAGAACGCCCGGTCTGTCTGATGTAAAACTTTTAACAATTATTGCAATTTAATTTATGTACACAGGAACCAGTGTTCTTAAATTGTTTGTTTTCGCCTACATGGTGGCGTAATTTCGCATTGGGTGTATTAGTAGTTCTGGAGGCTAATTTTACATTAAGTTTGCGAAACCCACTCCCAGCCTTATTTGCAACAGTTCTTTTGTATTGCATTGTGACAAATTTTGTTTTTGTTACCCTTGAGTTCTGTGTATATCTTGTCCCGTTTGTCTGTGTTTCTCTTTTCCATCATAGTAATTCACGATAGTTATTTGTTTAAGCTTTGCTGATTATCTTTTAACATTTTTTTGTTCAGTAGGTAGTTTCATAAATATCTGTATCATTATGTAAAAGAATGTCATTTTATAACCTTTGGGGTGACACGATGTGGAGTTATTAATAAGAGTGTTGGCTGGTTTTCTGTAAATCCCGAAAATGTGTTTACCATTCTGTTTTGTGACAGTATGGTCTAGGAAATCAACTGAACTATTTGTTTCCGTTTCTAATATAAATTTAATTTTGGGTTGCATGTCGTTTAATGACGACACGTAATTCTGGATATCAGTTTCGTTACCACAGAATTAGATAGCATGTCATGTAAATATTGTTTGCAATGAATAATTTTGTATTTTATGACTTCGAGTTTTAGGAAAAACTTATTATCAAAGCCATTGACGAAAATTTCGGCCAATGTACCTGCCAAACGACTGCCCATTGCTAAACCGTCCACCAAATAATATGTTTTGTGAGTACCACTGAATCCAGCAATGCTTCGTAATTGATAAATAAGTATAGGAGTTGGACATACATTTTAAAATACTTGGCCCCTCTCTCTGTCCACCTTTTTCTCTCCCCTCTCTTTGTCCATCTCCTCCTCCACTCCTTCTCTGTACATCTCCTCCTTACCCCTCTATCTGTCCATCCCCTCCTTACCCCTCGGAATGTCCGTCTCCTCCTTACCCCTCGGAATGTTCATTTCCTCCCCCCCTCTTTCTTTCAAGCTCCTCTTCTCCCGCTTCTTTATAGCTGCAGTAAGCGAAACCTCGATTGGGAACTGAAGTCGCTTAACATGAATGGGAGTGTGGAGCTTAGCTCCAATGGCATAACTGAAACTGCGAATAGGTAGGATTACCAGTTTCGGACGATTCAGATTCCATAGTAGTATTCCAATCGTAAAATGATACGCGATAAATACAATTTTACTGTTTCCCATAAAACCAACGGTGAGGAAGAAAACAGAACAGTGCACTGTTGTGCACACAGTTTTTGTTTAAAATTTTACTCGTATATAAGGAGAAAGAACATCTAGGAGAAACACTTTGTCTAATGGTTTACATGCCCTGCTATCGTAGCTACAATTGACAGAGAAAAAGTAAACAAAGTGCACATTTTCACAGCAGAGCACAAAACTTTCTTTTAACTATCGGATTTAACAGAAACATTGTACATTATTGAAAAAAAAATGCCCATGTCCGTCTGAGTGTTAATTAGTGTATCGCGTAAAAATTTTGAAGTAAGTCAGACCGACTTTTTCGAGATTTATGCTAATAACTTTTTACCTTTATATATTAGATTCATATATATATATATATATATATATATATATATATATATATATATTTAAAATATGTGTCATATGTCCGTCCGAACGTTTATTAAAGTATCGTGTGAAAATCTGAAGTGAATTGGTCAGATAGTTTTCGATGTGTTTGGTAACAAATTAAACACTAACTTGTCTTTAAATAGTTGTATAGATTAGTGAATTCAAAATAATTGTAACTTAATGACAATTATAACAGTTATACAGCTCAGCTGTTTCGCCTGAACTGAGATTCCTTGATGTAGTTAGATTTTCTTTAATAATCTCTAGACTCTCGGGAACAGGAACTTTCGTACATTTTTTTCTGAAGGCAGGTTGGTGTTAATCTGAATTCCAATGCACCATATTATTTCGCACTCTTTTGGCTACAAAACCCAACATAATCTCCGGCCTTACACCACCTTACTGGGAGGGCCTGTGTGCCGGCTTGGTACCACTCTACTAGTCGACGTCGGAGCCATCGTCTTGCTGCATCAATAACCTCCCCATCCTATACATACTCTTTCCGTGGGGTGCATCCTTCATTCGGCCTAACAATCGGGAGGTGCGAGATGCACGCTATAGGATAGTTGAGGAAGAACACTCTAATGAAGTCTTATGAGCTACTCTCGGGTGCAAAGGCATGTGAGGCCTTGCATTATCACGGGGAAGGAGAAGTTCGTTTACATTTTTGTCGTGATGAACCCGTTGAGGTCAGTTGTTCAATTTCCTGAAGGTGGCACAGCTGTGTACGGCCGGTCGGTTTGTGCAACCTTGTTGGGATGATAAGAAACATCGGCCAACGAATCGTTTCACTTGTTCATTTGTCCACTGCCAAGCCTGCGTAGACATTCTGAAATCGTCTACTAATATCTGCGATGGTCTGGTTTTCCGTCAAAATAAACTCGATGACAGCCCTCTGTTTGGAACATACCTTCATTACAGAAGTCATTTTGAACGCGAATATAGCACTGCCACCCATCGGAACCTCATTAAATGTGTGGGGACTAACGCAGGAATATTTCAACAGCAACTGTCCGAGAAAAAAAATGTGTTGCATGAATTATTGAACGCCCCGCGTAGATTTGTTGTATCGAATGAAGCTAAGACGGAATCATTAGGTACAGTAATGTTTTGGAGAAACTGTGTAAGCTCGTAATTTGTAATTTGATGAAATTTTACCGTCAACAATCGGACGTATTGGTTTATTGGATTTGTGTGTCTTGATTTGAAGCCGTAAACATGGGAAAGTGCATCTTGGCAGCTTTCTTTTCTCTATCACTAAATATAAAATTGGAACTGTTGATTTTCTTCCTAAGGGCCCTCTGAAAACTTTTAGTGGAATCTTTTTTAACTTCTACAATGTTACTAGATGCAAAAAAGTTTCCAGTCTTACCTACACAGGCTGAGCATTAATAAAACCATCAAACTGCAGCGAAGGATTCCTGACGGAAAATAGAGGAAGAAAGATCCTATGAACATGTATCTGGAAGTGTGTCATTGCCACGGTAGATGGCGCAGACGAATGACAGTTCCTCTGATCACGTGTCGTGTGTACCTTGTGTGTTGCAAGCTGCGTGAAAGATGCAGCGTACTGTAAGCAGCTAAATGGTCCGGTATTCACGTCGGGAACAACCCGAGATGTTGTTTATATACGACCAAGCAGATGGAGGCAGCACAGCTGTACCAAAATAAGTACCCTCACAGACACCATCCATACCACGCAGTATTTCAAGCCTTTTTTGGGCGTTTCTGTGGTCATGCGTCTTTCAGGAGACGAACTTGCAGGAAGGCGTCGGACTGTGCGTACACCAGATTTGGAGCTTCAACTAGCGTTCGCCTCAATTTCCTGTAGAACCCGGTCCTCCAAATCTTGTATACGCACAGTCCACCTCCTCCCTGAACGTTCTTCCGTCTGAAAGGAAGCATGATAACACAAAAAGGGCTTGAAAGGTTGTGTGATGTGGTTGGTGTCTGTTAGGGCACTTGTTCGAATATAGCTGTGTTGCCTCTCGACCGTTTCCACCTGCTTGGTCGTACATAACCAACATCTCGGGTTGTTCCTGATGTGAATACCGGACCATTTAGATGCTTAAAGTACGCTGCGTCAATCACACAGCCTGCAGTACACAAGGAACACACGGCACGTGGTCAGAGGAACTGTCATTCGTCTGCGCCATCTACCGTGGCAACGATGCATTTCCGGACACATGTTCATACGCCATTTTTTCCTCCATTTCCTGTCAAGAATCCCTCCCTACAGTTTGTCGGTTTTATTAATGTTCACACTACGTAGTCGTCATAATGAATAATGAGAGCATTGCTTTATAGGCTTTTGTTATAACTGCTTTCTTATCAAGTAGTTTCATGTGAGTTGTAGCGTCTGAGTTTCTTTCCTGTTACAATATGAAGGTTATTACACTATTTAAAAAAATTATTGATTTCAACAGCAGTATTTGTTGTCTGGTACCTGTTAATTTTCTCATATTCACTTTCTATTTTGGTATCTTATAATTTTCTCAAATTCGATTTCTTTTCACTTTTTATGAATAGTGTAATCCCTTACTGAGTAAGGCCTGTTCATCATCACAAAAATGGAAAAAATAATCTCTGTTAAAGTGACTACTCTTTCCAAGAAGGAGTACATTTCTGTGGGATTAGTCACATTAGTGGAGGTGGGTTTGTTACATAAACTTTTCATGTCATGTCTGACCTGCATTGGCGTCGAAAACCTCTTTTTACAAACTGCTTAGTTCATCTTCATGAACTGATCTTGGTTTAGAGTCTGTATTTGTTTGGTGCGCTTACACAGTATTTGTACGTGTGCTACGATCCGTATGACTACGGTATTATTCTGCAACACCTGCTTATTTATGACGCTCGCTAATAATGTGGTAACTCTAATTCTCTGAAGAAGAGCACTAGGTGCCTGACACCGGTAAAGAAATAAAATTTCTTTTATGCAACTGTTTCTGATTATTTTGACGAGTTCTATGATTAACCTTCATTATTGCTACCAATTTAGATTATAACTAATCATCAGGTAAAATGTACACCGCATATAACCAGAGAAAAACACGAAAAGCGAACATTGTGTAGTCTCATATTCCGAATAATGTACTTACAAGGAATTTTGAATCACAGAAACCATTGGGAAGTGATCCAAGGAGCGAGCAATATTATTAAGCCAACACACGCACGTTTATCCACGTGGAGCTTCCCTAAAATTGACCAAAATTGGGAGTGAAGGGTGGGTGAATGGCCTTGTTGAAGGTACATACCCCACTCAAGTGTTTTGCTTGAACGAATGGAGCACCTGATCGGGATATAGGCTCCAATCTGGTTCCCTCGTAAAAGATGATTATGAGGATATCAACGGCTAGGGTAAATCCAAATGGGTAAACTAAACGTAATCATATTAACCACAAGGTCATATTTGTGGGCCAGTTGTTTGCGATTTATCAATCCAGTCGTTGCTAGCCGTTCTGGAAGGGAAAGATTATGGTGTAGCAAAAAAGCTATACGCAAAAGCAGAAATGGTGCATAAACAACAAAATTACTATAACTGCCCATTATATACTGCTGTTACAACTGAAATCTAGTTTGCCGCAAGTTATAAATCCTTTACTCAGATTTTAAAAAAATCTGTTTACAGGAATCAGGTCCGAAGGTATTTAGGTTTATTTGCCTTTAGTGAGAGTATACCTTTGTTGGAATTGTAGAAAGGGTGTTGGCGCAGGTGCGCTACCAAGATGCGGAAGGCCACTTAATATTTATTCAGTGAGTTCTTCGGGAGCGTTAGTTCAATGTCAGAAGAAGCATTGTTATCATTTTTAGGACGTATTTTTTTGGTGCTATCATCAGTTACTGAGATACATGCTGTTAGTTGGGGAAAGGGGACGTTTAGGAGGTAATTCAGATCTTTGGCGCAGAAATCACGAATAAAATTCAGTAAAAGTTCTGGACAACCAGTAAGTCAGAAATGGGCTAGGACAATAAAGACACTGGTCGTCATGTTCCCAGATATTAGCGAAAGAAGGAAACCAGAAAATGAACCCAATCAAAGACATGATATAGTTGATATCGGGACTCGGGCCGTATACATTTTATCTGTATCTGCAAAAAACTGACGTGTAAATTTGCAGATGGCGGTACAGCAGAGCATGTTGCGTTACGGTGTTAATTAAACTTTGTTATTTGGCGCAGCAACGACGTAAATGTGGACGTCTGCTATGCATTAAGAAACCTTGATTGCTTAATAACTATAAATGTCATCCAAATACCCCACAGGTTATTGTTGAGGTTGAAGGAATAAAAAAGGGAAAAATATACGAAGAGGTGAATCGCTAAGCATGTCTCAGGTTGCCCCAGTTAAGTTTTCAGGCACCATAAAAACAATTGTTGTCAAACGTATTTAACATATACAGCAGTGTTTACATTTTCCTATTTTATATTGTGTTTATAGAGGTGTTTGCTTTAATCATAGGCAGACTCAATAAGTTATATGTACTTCACCAGTTTTATTCCGTACTGTGCTCCGTTGGGTGTAACAACACGATATCCACACGTAAGGGACAGTGAAATGAAAACGAGGCAGATGGCTAAAAAAGTAAATAAACTGCTTATCATTTCAAAAATAATTGCCATAACTATTAATAAATTTATTTCACTGTGAGACAAGACAGTCATTTGCTTTACGGAAAAACGTGTGCGGGTGCCTATGGAAACATGGCCTGCACCCCTTCGTCGGAGGCAAACATGCGGCCACGAATGTCTTTCTTCAGGGCTTCAAAGACTTGGAAATCGTATGGGAGGAATCGGGGGAGTATGGAGGATGTGTAAGAGTTGGTCTACATGTTGCCAGTGTTGTTTCGAGAACATTGCAGAAGTTCCGGTGGGAAGCTCTTACTTATCCTCCATACAGGACCGAATTGTCCCCACAGGATTTCCGTATTTTTAGGTCCCTGAAGAAAGACACGAGTGGCCGCAGGTTTGCTTCTGACGAAAAGGTGCCCGCCTGGATACAATCATGTTTCCGTGGGGAACCGCACACATTTTTCCATGACGGCATTGGCCGTCTTGTCTCATAGTTGAAATAAATGTATCAACAGATTTTTTTTTGGAAACTTGTGGTAAGTTCCTATGGCACCAAACTGCTAAGGTCATCGGTCCCTAAACCTACACCACTAACGACAAATGCCCCAGGAAGAACGCGAACCTCCGACGGGGTGAGCCGCGCGAACCGTGGCAAGGCGCCCCACACCACACGGCTACCCCGCCCAGCAGTTAACATTTATGGCGGTTATTTGGGAATGATAAACAGTTTACTTCATTTTTATCATCTGTTTGGTTTCATTTCACTGACCCTTATAGTATGTAACTATTCCTACCGAGTCTCACAAAACCACTGAGTTTCGTCGGGAACATTGAAATATCGCGCCTGAAATACAGAGGGTGTTGTGACTTGAATTTTATCGAGGCTACCACAGATCCAACGAACAGCAGAGTTTGAACTTCATTTTAGAACTGGTGAAGGCTAATATATCGCATTATATTTGAAGCATAACTGCAGGATTTCATGTGATTTTATTGAGCAGTGCGTTCATAGGCCTAGACAGTCAGAATGTGAATGAGCGGAAAAAGCATTTGGTCACGACGGTAGAGGGCTCGGCGACCGGAAGTTCGGATGTTATGGATACATCTGACAGTGATGAATCAAGGCGTTGCTGTTTTCTTGGAATCGCCATGTGTTTTGTGGTGTCACTGCCAGACACCACACTTGCTAGGTGGTAGCTTAAATCGGCCGCGGTCCATTAGTACATGTCGGACCCGCGTGTCGCCACTGTGTGATCGCAGACCGAGCACCACCACACGGCAGGTCTCGAGAGACGTACGAGAACTCGCCCCAGTTGTACGACGACGTTGCTAGCGCCTATACGGACGAAGCCTTTGCTCTCATTTGCCGAGAGACAGAATAGCCTTCAGCTAAGTTAATGGCTACGACTTAGCAAGGCGCCATTAGCCTTACATAGTTTGATAGTTATCGTATGAAATGTCTCATCAAGAATGCTGTATTCACAACAAGGATAAATAAAAGTTAAGTATTAGAGGAGCTCCATACTTTTCTTATTAGAATTCACTACTTATCCTGTTCCAGAATTCACGCCCGTCTGCGTTAGATAGCGTGCATTTCGGCCTCCTCTATCTACAAGGTGTTGGCACATTCACCAACACATCATGTTTGATACGTGTGGGCGAATCCCACTGTGGTACCTGGACTGCTGCCACTTGTGGTCTTTCTATGATGCGTCACTTAGCCGCATGGGCGATTTCGAATGAGTCCGTGATGCGGAAGATTTAGTCTAACGATGAACTGTCCAATTTTAATGCTGCGTGGCTATCTCTGGATAGGGAAACAGCTTAACAACAACATAACGAATCAAGGAGTAAGTATAAGAAGTCTTAGATTACTGGCTCTGTGCAGGTGAAATCGCAGTCGCCACTCATTCCTTTTAAATCAGTTACAATGGAACAACATGATTGTCCTAGTTGTATTGGAGGAACTCTAGCCATGAGGCGACCACATGATACCGCCAACAATAATTAGACTACAGTGCTGATATGTCTGTAAATGAGAAGGCAACGGGGTCGGACAATGTCTGTAACCTCCTGATTAGGAAAAATGTGTCCCCTGATGCTCATGACAAAAAAAGTGACCTCTACAATTAATATTTCGTAACCTGTTGATAGCTGCTGCTACTGTATATTAGACTTCCCGAGCGCCGTTCGAGAGTGGAACGATAGAGAGACACCTTAAGGTGGTTCATTGAACCCTCTGACGGGCACTGTATTGTGAATAGCAGAGTAATCACATGGATGTAGATGAATCCATTACTCTTATTATACGGTTACTAGTACCCTGACAATATTCCCCTTCTTGCAGAAAACATTGACCCTCTGTAAGTAGTTTGTTACGTACGTCAACTTTTAGCTTATACTGTTTTCCGCACCAGGTAACTCTCGAGAACTTTTATTAAGATACTCTGCATCCGATAATCGATGTCTGAAGTGCAGACAGTCTTTGCTCAGTCGAGATGGGCAGTTTGAGCAACGTTTTTATTTGCTGAAGAGTGTCTCGGTCAACAAGAGCTCACAGCTGCCGGGGCCAGTGTGGCGAGCTAGGCATTCAAATGGGAGCCTTAGTGTGTGTCTAGTCTGGTTTATGTAGGTGGAGAGCTTGGCTGGCGTTTGCTGCTTGTATCTGTATGTGAAAACTTGCAGTGAGATTTGCCTCCTGTACTTTCTGGTTACGAGTTAAGAATTATTTCAGAGCAAAGATTTGACATATGTACAGAGCCATTGAAAGTGACAGATCATTTGTGAATTACATAAATCTCTTCCTCGTTCATTTAACGTTTGTTATTATTCTGAATGCTTTGTAGGTACATTTTTTGTGATGTAGTGGTACAGAATACCACGTGGTTCAAGCATAAATGCTGTGAGCTATGTTTCAAGTTAAAAATAATCAGTAGTTAGAAAATGATCTCTCTGAATTTTTTACGTACCTCACCACTATTAAATTTCATGATTCTATTTAATAGACCATGTGATCATGCACTTTACAAATTGAACGGATTCTGCCATAATCACTAGCCTCCAGGAAATGTATTTGCTCAATGAGATTTGTTTGCACAGTCAGAACTCATTTACTCAGGAGTAATATTTTTAGCAGCATTTTCTTATGAATATTTCAGGTTTTTGAAGGTAACTTCGTAGTCAGATCTTCACGGCAGCCATCGATATCTCAGGATTCACTATATTCTATCTTTTCTTTCAGTCTTTGTGGCAAAGTGTTTAGGCCACTTTGGTGAACCACGTATGCTCAGTGCACATGCTTCATCTACAAGGTGGGAAGTAACACATTTTGTATGTGAGGTGATGAAATTGTTGGTACGAGATTGTATCATTGAGGTGTATATATCAGTCAATTTAAATAGGTTATCACTGCCTGTTGTAGACGATCGTAAGACGACTCTGGAGTCAAATTACAACTGACACAACTGCGTATGTCATATTTAATGTCACCCCAAAGGAGGGGGAGGGAAAGTAGAGGAGGGGAGGGGTGGGCATGTCATCCAATCGCGTTGTGTTGACGTTATCATGCTCTCGGCCAATCGGAAGAGATTCCTCCACTGCTGTCAGCCAATAAGAACCATTCGAGGTCTGTGCTCTGTAGTGAAAGGGGCACAGTTCTTTACTTGAGCATTTATTTATAAATAATAATATATATTGTTTATTAACAATTATTTTCAATCTCCATACCTTTAGAAAAATTGCACAAGTCTAGAGGACCAAGACAGTTAATAAGGACCATAGCTAAACCGGAAAGTTGTCTGTAAAAATTGGCCAGAGTTTGGCGAGTAGGTGGCATAAATTCGTAAACAGGCTGTAAAACTGGCAAACTGGCAATAAAAATTTGCAGGAAATTGACAAATGACTGTAAAATTGACAAATTGTCGGTAAAATTTGTAGGAAATTAGCAAGCTGGCAGTAGGAACTGGTAATTTGGTCTTAAATGTGCTAAATTGATCGTAAAAACTGGCATGAAATTGGTACCATTTGTTAGGATGGACCAGAATGGTTATGTGTGTAAATAATTAGGTGCTTGACTTTAGAATAATAAATTAATTCCAACTACTCCCCTCGAGAAATTGGATTTATATACTCTGTAGTGACGGGATTAGATTCTTTCGTAAATAAGAAACTGTGGCATCATAAATTAATGAAGACGTAGCACATTCTGCAAACTGCACTATCAGGGGCGTTGGCTAAACATCTTGCACTTCCCCAGTAATTTGGGAGCTATAATGTGGTCTAGAAAGTATATTTGAGAAAACAAACATATTCACCAAAGTGTTGGTGTATTGTGCAGCAGCAAATAATGGAGATATATCTGCTCCCCAACGCGAGACAGCCGCCATGTGGGTCTTGAGACTGTAGGTGGAAAAAAATATGTATAGTTAACTAATAATTATTTTTCCTCTGGCACAAGAGTTGGGAGGGCAGCTGCTATTAAACTAGCACTAGCGAGTGCCTCCTGAGCAAACCCCGTGACAGCCTTGGCTGAGAGATATACTTGTGTTTGTGATGGTTAACGTATGCAGACGACAAAAGTCAGCAACACACTCTCTCAGTTGCAGAGAGAAGATGGAGGTAATCGTCGAAAACTCATATAAGAAAGAATTATTCTACAGCTCGCTTCTGCCATCACTATAGATCTACTAGTGGACAATAACAAAAGGTGATACAAACCACGAATATTAGGTAGATGTAGGCATCCTGCTACATGTAAGAGTTTATAAATAAACCATAAACCCCTTGCATGGTAATGTAATCCTGTAATCACCGTCATGACTGAGCAGATGAAACATCCCGTCATGAGAGCTTTGTAGCAGGAGAAGAAGAAGAAGAAGAAAATGCTACTTCTTGGTAATAAATGTGCTTCGCATGTTGGACCATCTGACTGTGGTAAGAGTAATCTTGTTTTCTCGCAGTTAACAGATGCTGAGGGGACTCACTTCGAGCATGTATATATATTCTGAGAAACCCTATTTCAACCCATATACTGCTATTGCAGGAGATTTTGCACAGCATTGATGGAGTAACCTACCTGACATTTAGCGAATCCAGCGATATTCCACCATCTGAGAAAGTAAAACCAAACATTTGACGACTTTGTAGTGGAAAATCAAGATCAGGTACGGCCATTTAAAAGCAGTTGGTAAGGGATAATGCAAACCTTTTTATGATTTACAAAGAGGACCATATGAATGTAAACACAATTACAAATCTTATTTAGGAACTGTCGTGATGCTGGAATCATACAGAGTTTGCATTTCTGATTATCGATAAAACGAGGAAATTGAATAACTAGTTATATATATGAAACTTCCATGAGTTTCTGCTTAAAAGGAAGTTCGTCAATATGCGCCTCTATCAGTGACGGCAGACTATGCACAAATTCGCATGTGTGTCATACACTCATTCCAAGAGTGCAAAGCACAGACTGAACATCTCTATAAGTTGATGGAGGCAATCAGCACAAAATTAACGAAACTAGAAAGGCATATCGAGGCATAAGGTAGAAAAGGTGAGATGTTGAAATAAGGCAGCGTGAGCTATATAGGAACACATACGCTCAGCTTTATCCATGCAATGTATGTGAAGTAGTCTCAGAGTTTGGATAAGTTGTATGCTACCTCAAAAACAATATATTATATGACAGCACGTCGACAAAACGTATATTTGGTGCAGAAGAATATTAAGACTGTTAACATTAGGACAGCTACAGCGAGAACAGCCTCTCGGAAACGTTTAAACTGGGATCTATAACTCTGAAAACGCTCTCACATGGATGGAGAAAAATGAGCAGAAGAAGAACATGAATGAGGCGGAGAAGATGGAGCGTATGCTATTATCGGGTTCATTAACTTTTGCAGTGGTAGTGAGTTAGAACATAAGGGGACAGCCAGGGTAAACCATACATGTTAAGTAAAGATCCTTCTCGTTCAACCGACCTTGTAACACAGGTTGCAATAAGGAATCTGAAAGAATAACTGGTTCATAGAACCTCATATTCTTCAAAACTTCGACCCAGACAAGTATTCATCGAATGAGATACGAACATATGCCAAAATGTTACGTATGGTTAACGCTCATAGGGGAAACAACACACCAAAGGGATAAGTAAAAAGTGTGAAAGGTAATAAATACATGAATATTATTGGATCTGCTTTAGGCAGTGAAAACGGCAGGAGAGAAGCCATTGACATTCAACATAAAAGACTGAATGCTCTACCTCTTGTGGGGCGGTGGGTGGAATGATTGTTTATATGATGTTGAATTGTTATGTAGATGCACCATATGTGGGGCGGCTAGTGGAATTATGTTGTTTAAAATGTTCCTATTATTTATGCTGTTGTTTTGCCGTTCTCAACACTGGCTCTCTAACTACAATTTTGGCAACCAGAAAGTGATTAGCAAAACGTGAAGCCTGTAATTAGAATTCCTGGTACCAACTTCATCTGAGAAATACACTTATAGCTACAGCTTATAGCTCTGAGGAATTAGGAGATTGTCTGGGATTCATAATCAAAAACGATCGTGAGAAAACGTTCGCTATATTCTGAAAGTCACAGATGAAAAAAAAAAGAATCCACGCAATCTGACTAACAGAGCAGTTCAGAGTCTAATGCGCTGATGCAACTATAACTGTCCAAATTAAATGTTTAAGTGAATGCTCGCCATAATTTGATGATAATGTTCATCAAACGCCACGCTAAATAATGGTAGAATGTCTGTCCCACGACGGCACGTGAAAATACGACATACGCAAACTGAAGATAGATAATTAAAGTTATCCCAGAATTAACACTTCTCTCGAAAATGATTTCATGGTTACGCGTATCCCGAGTAACTTAACACGGCATCCGAGGCTGTTTATAGCAATGATACCGACGCGACGCGACTCCCGACACAGATGGTGTGCTATTCAGCGTCTGGAGAGAACTGGGGCCTTGCTTCCTCGCGCAGCGTTCTTATATTTATATAAAGCCGCGGTGCGGACGGCTAAGGGAACGCCTGATCAAATCGGCTCTCCCGACTAGCCGCTGGGCTAGTAATGCACCACATTAAGTTATTGAATAAATCATAGCTTCTTTTGCTGATGGCCGATGAAGCTCTCAATTTAAATGCGCAATCAGCACACAGGTAAGTAATCATAATAAAAGTCTGATGTGGCTAAGTCAATTATTGTGGGCGAGATAATTAATTTAATTACATTACACGTAGTAGACGAGCTCTGAACTTGCCCTTTGGAGATACGCTATCACTATAGTTTTATAGTTATTTAGTTGAAACGTCTCACATCTTTATGATTATAGCGGATCTCCATTGTACTTAAATTTAAACATCCTAGCCTTATTTATTAGCCTACTTAATCTATCTTGCTTCCTTCATTTTTAAGACAAAAACCAGAAAAATATGAATTTCAACAAAAATTTTAATTTGTGAGATCCAAAGTACTGTTTCTATGAAATTATTATGGAAAAGGAATCTAAATATAAATTTTTAAATCTCTAGCTCTTTTCTGTTGCGCCAATGATTTTTACAGAAAAACGTCCAAATTTCGAAAATGGTTAAAGTTATTGAACTGATATTGAACACATATTGGTTTAGCATTACTCCTGACATGCTAGAACCGTTTCAGTTCACTGCCTCTTAAGCAATATTATCCCTCAAAATTTAAGCAAAATCAATGAAACACTTTGGCATACATATTGCCTTAGAGAAACAAACACATAAAAATATGTAAAATTATGAAAATCTTAAATCAATTAAATACATTTTTACATACACAAATTCAAAGAAAATAACACAGTTATTCAAGGTACATAAACAGATGATTATATCTTAGCAGTCTTTTCTAAACCTGAAAGAAAATTTCACAAATCATTTTTACACACGTGGTTGTAGCCGCTTTGGCTGGCGTTCTACACTTCCATTCACAAGGGTAGAGGAGGGGAAGTTGCTATGGTGTGCGTCCTTCACGTTCACTCTAAATTATATGGGGAAAGGGGAGGGGTCACTGTGAGTTGTGTCCAAGTCACTCCACGCTTTCACGTAGCTACCAGGCTGCCATTATCTGGTTTGTCCTGTAGAACAAACAAAAAGAGTGCCTCAGACTCTGTTCACTTAATATCTAAGGGTGGGTCACAATGAAATGGGGATATATACATTTTATCCTTCAATATTTTGCTGGAACAAAGTTAACAGAACTTTTTCAATTTTACTTTTGCGGTTACTTAATTGTCATAAAATCGGTAAACAAATGGCTCAAAACGCCATTAGTCACGTACTAGAGAAAATTTATGCTCAAGGCATACAATCATGAATCCTATTTAATTTCAATTTATTATTTCTGGGCCGGAACACTGAACCAATGCTCGGTACATTCCTGACAAATCTGTATTTTATTTACTTAACTGACTCATCTTGGATTACCTTATTCTTAGAGATAGTATGAGTATATTTGATTAGTAGTTGTCTTCTCAGCTTCGTTGTATATGTAAGTAACTTTTGGTAATAGTACAGTTCGGAGTGTTCAAAACACAATACGTTTAATTGACTACTAACTCCACTTATTGGTCCTCTGCTGTTGTGTCAGTTCCACATCTGCAATTATGTACTTACTTCATTGAAGTGTATTTATGCTGAGCTATAAATAATGTTTCACGTCTGCCATTATTCAATTATGTTGCTAGTGTATGTACTTATTTAACACTCACTCTATTAACATTTAAAGCATAGGATAGCACATTTACTTCATATCTATAGTGTATTGCAGCTGATCAGTTTGCTCACGTGGCACTCCATTTCCACTCGATCGGACGCTGAAACCACAGGTAGTCTCTCTCGACCTACCACTAAAGTGCATTAAGTAATTATGGACGAGTGTAATGCTAAATTCCTTAAACCTATAGGACACCATGAGCTGCTCTGTGTCATCTAACATAAAGGTACCTATGGTCGCATTCACGCCTCCAACTCATAACCTCAATACATGTAGGTGTGTCCTGTCACACACAACACCAAATAACGGCCAGCTCCAACCTTATAAATATTTCAAAGACGTGTCCTTCACGTCTCAACCACAAACACTGTTCAATTCTATTACACTGCCATTCCTTGCTACACAAGGTGAGTTTATTCTTACAACTTGTCTGCATACTTTTCATAACACTAAGCAATCTTTTTTACTATTAATTAGTTAGCTCTAATGCATATACCAGGTTTCACTACCACTTCAGATCCTGATTGAACACGAATTTGTACATCTTTTTTTTTTTTTTTACATATTATTGTGGGACCATTTCCAATAAAACAACCATTTGTACTTACAATATTACCAGGGTTCTATACATACTTCTTACTCAAATACATTTGTATCTTAATTACATCATACTTCTCTATTGTTTATGTCACTGTTAGGTTTGTCACATTAGGTATTTTTCTCCACTAATCGGTGGATAGAATGGTTACAGAACTCATGGCTTGATAGCCATGACGGAAAATTTTTGTATTGCAGAGAAGGAGTCGAAACTTTGGTGGATAGGAAAGATGAAGATTAAGTGAGATCTGAAATGTGAAAGAAGATCTCACACAGCTGGGACTGCACAGCTGCCACACTGTGTAGAGGTTACAGAACAATCTCCTCCCTTCAGAATTCATTGGCTTAATGCTGGCTTGATAGTCATACCGGAAGATTTAATGTGTTTGAGAGTAAGAGCCGAAATTTTGGTGGATAGGAAAGATGAAGAATGAGTGAGACCTGAAAAGGAAAGATGATCTCACACAGCTGGGACTGCACAGCTGCCACACTGTGTAGAGGTTACAGAACAACCTCCTTCCTACAGCATTCATTCATAACCTTTGTACTTACAATATTACCAGGGTTCTATACATACTTGTTACTCAAATACATTTGTATCTTAATTACATCATACTTCTCTATTGTTTATGTCACTGTTAGGTTTGTCACATTAGGTATTTTTCTTCACTAATCGGTGGATAGAATAGTTACAGAACTCATGGCTTGATAGCCATGACGGAAAATTTTTGTATTGCAGAGAAGGAGTCGAAACTTTGGTGGATAGGAAAGATGAAGATTGAGTGAGATCTGAAATGTGAAAGAAGATCTCACACAGCTGGGACTGCACAGCTGCCACACTGTGTAGAGGTTACAGAACAATCTCCTCCCTTCAGAATTCATTGGCTTAATGCTGGCTTGATAGTCATACCGGAAGATTTAATGTGTTTGAGAGTAAGAGCCGAAATTTTGGTGGATAGGAAAGATGAAGAATGAGTGAGACTTGAAAAGGAAAGAAGATCTCACACAGCTGGGACTGCACAGCTGCCACACTGTGTAGAGGTTACAGAACAACATCCTCCCTACAGCATTCATTCATAACCTTTGACCACGCCACGTCGATCTGAAAATACCTTATGATGCCTTTTTAAAACCTGTCTCAGTTCTTCCTTCTGATTAGCTGAAATTTTATCGATTTCCTGCAATTTAGCTTATATTTTGTCCAAAATAATTGCTTCTTCTTCATCTTCTGTGTTTAGCATACTTGTACTAAGATTAACACCTTCGTCCCAATATCTCCTATTTTTCAGCACTCGTATAGGCAGCTCACAAGTTTCATCATTAGTTACTACATGTTTATCACTAAAAGGTACTGTAATTACTCCGGTTATAGGCAAGACCATTTTTAACTGGCTTCTTTCAAAGTCAACAACACTCTGATATTTCGACAAGAAATCTATGCCAATTAAAACCTCAATACTGAGATTGTTTACAATTAAACATGGATGATCAATTAAATTACCATTAATGTTAAAAGGCAGCAAAGCTTCTTGCTTTACCGTTTTTGACACCTTGCCAGTAGCACCAATTATTCTTAGTCCTGATACCCTCATTACTGTAAGCTTGTCTTTACCAGGTAATGCATCAAAGAAGGACTGAGATATCGCACTCACCTCACTTCCACTGTCAAAGAGACAACGTACATTGATACCCAACATATTCACTATTATTATAGGGTGGCTTATTCTAGGTTGTACAGGCGGTTCCTCAAACTCATCCAATAGTTCCTTTTGGATTTGTCTCCAACTAAAGTGATCGACATCTGTCTTCATTACATTTAGGTCAAAGTGTGTAGGGGTTTCCTGAATTACATTTTCAGCTGCCTTTTCCAGTCGGTCTATAAATTTCAAATCGAAACACGGCACGACTTCATTACATTTAGTTTGCTGAACATGATCCAAATTACTGTAGTCTGAGCGATTCTGCGCCTTCAGACCAGTCATAACACTAGTTACAGCTAAACCACTTTTAGTATTATCGTCGGGTTCCTTCTCCAGTGACAACTGGCCACAGCTACTGGGTTCATCGACCCCCAACAGGCTACCCTCTACATTCTCACTTACCTCCTGTCCTAAATCTATTAGTACAGTATCAACCTCCTGCACAGGCACTTTAGATAAGAGCACATCATCCTCATCGTAAATATAAGGATGAATTTCTTCTGCTTCTTCACCTGACAATTCAGTATTTTGTAGCTCCTCCCTATCGTTACACTGCTGCGCCTTCTCTTTCTCTTTCCACTTAGAAAGCGTCTCTAACACGGTATCTATCAAATACTGTGAGTGATCTAATATTTCTGCTGTATTCTTAGATGCTACCGACCCTTCATCCACATGTTCAGTCTGAGTATTCTGATCTGTCTTACCAATTCCCGTAACTACTGGCTTAGGAAAAGTAGCCGCCTGGTGAGCGCCAGTGTCCTCATAGACGGGAACTAGTTTTCGTGCCTCGGCCTACTACTGTTTTCTTTATTTCCATTATAGTTAACTGGCGCAGCATTGCTTTCCGTACTGTTGTTTACCTGCATAATTTTGTTTGGAACAAAATTACTATCATTTGGATGCCATTGTTGGTTCTGATAATTATTTCTCCAATTCCTACCTCTCTTAGGATGGCGAACACCTACTGTTCTGATGTTTACATTGCCATTCTGCTCGTTCTTAAAATTACTACTAGTGTTATTAGCATTTCTGTTATTACGTGCTTGCTCCTCATTGGCAGCAACACGTTCTACACGTTCCAAATATTCAATGAAACGCTCCAGATTGTCTCTAGGGGCAGATATAATTCTAGTTTGCCACTACCATGGCAGTTTGGCTTCAAGACCTAGTATTATCATTTCAGGTTTTAACTTTTCGGCCAAATGTGACAAACGTGAGATCCATGACCTAGCAAATTCTTTAATAGATTCCTTGCCTGCATTGAAGCGTTTTCCACTCCAAAATTCTCTCAACACTTCATTTTGCTTATTACTAGACCAATACTCATTAATGAAAGCTGTTTTAAATTCCGCTAATGTTTTACACTTCAACATAACACCAGCTGACCAACGCATGGCGTCACCTGCTAAATGGCTTCTAATAAATGAGATTTTCTCTCGTTCAGACCAAATTGGGTGGAATCACATCTTCAAAATCGTTCCAGAAATCTAGCGGGTGGATATTTTTATCTGGATCGAACCGCAAGAACTGCCGACACCCGATAAAAGCGGCGTTTGCAGCTACAATTTGTTGCATATTACCATTACCAGAAGTTACTGAAGCTACTTTACTCTCAATGTTAGCAATGTTAGTACTAATATTTTCTACTCTCATTTCAACATTATCTACTCATAGCTCAATATGAGTAGTATCAGTTTTGATTGCATCTGCTTCTGCTTGACATATGTTTACTTTTATATTAACATCTTTAAACCTATCTGAGCACAGTTCAGATTCCGCCTCGATCTTTTCTGTTAACTTGTGCTCCAGCTTTGCATCTTCCATTTGGAAGTCTTTGAGAACCTCAGCAACTTCGGATTTTACTGTTTTATACATTTCAGAAAATTGTTGAGCAACCTTTTCTTAATATCCTCAGGGTTGAAATCAATTTTACAATTCAAACTATCCAGATCCTCTTTCAACTTACTGCAGCCAGTCTTGAAGAAAGTTTCTAATTCAGCTTTATTGGATTCTAATTTATGTCCATTACCTCAAATCGTTTATTAAAATTGGTCTGGCTGGCCACAATCCTGTTATTTACCTCAATTATATTAGACTTTAGTTCAGCATTATTGGTTTCTAATTTATTGTCCATTGCCTCAAACTGTCCATTAAAATTGGTTTGGCTGGCCACAATTTCAGACTTTAATTCAGCTGTCATTTTAGCATTACTGGCTGACATTTTTGCATTACTGGCAGCTATTGCTTGTAATATAACATTTAAATCAATAGCCCCAGTATCTTTGGGTTGCTCACTAGCTGGCTGTTTAACACACTCAGGTGACGAAAAACTAGCTCCAATACCAGAATCATCAAAACTAAATGAAACTTCTGATTGATCAGTCATATCTAACTTATCCTTTTTAATCTCTACCACCTCTGATGACTGTTTCATTTTTAAGTCAACAGAGAAACTATCATCCAACAAATTAACAATTTCTGATTTCTGCTTTACTACAGGGGTCTCTATTACTGAATCATTGCCCCTTCCCACAGTACTGTCAGGAGACAATACTTCATATTTCACTTTAACATTACTACTTTCATGCATATTTACACTTGAACCATTGTCTGGATTTACAGTTCTATCAACAGACGTAGGTTCTGATTTAAATTTAACCTCGGTTTCTTCTGGCAGTTCCATCGCCGACAGTCTTTTAGTGCAGGTTAGTAAAATTTTTAACAGCTTTTCACTTATCTTACTTCCTTCTGCTCGACGTATGGCGTTGCCGGCGCGGCGTAACCAGGATTACTGATGCGACGCAACGCGGTGAATTACAGACGGCACTCCGATGGCTGTTGTGTCTTTGCGTGGCCCGCAACTGCAGGCGCGGCTCCGGTTGCTTCGGTGGACGACTGCGGTGAGGCGTAACTGGCTTCTCGCGATGCCGGCAGCGCCGCTAGACTCAGTGCCAGCTCCGTCAATCCAGATGCATAGTTAATCCAATTGCGTCGTCCACATGCACACGTAACACTTTCACTGTTCTATTACTCAGTTGCATATTTAAAAATCACTTTCACTTTATTCAGTGAGTTGTTTCCCGGGCCGATTACCATATGTGGGGCGGCGGGTGGTAATGAATGTTGTTATTTAATAATGTAGAATTGTAATGTAGAAATTATGCATTTCCCTGCCGATTAACCATATGTGGGGTGGCGGGAGGATTTATCGTTATTTAAAATGTTCCTATTATTTATGCTGTTGTTTTGTCGTTCTCAACACTGGCTCTCTAACTACAATTTTGGCAACCAGAAAGTGATTAGCAAAACGTGAAGCCTGTAATTAGAATTCCTGGTGCCCACTTCATCTGAGAAATACACTTATAGCTACAGCTTATAGCTCTGAGGAATTGGGAGATTGTCTGGGATTCATAATCAAAAACGATCGTGAAAAAACGTTCGCTATATTCTGAAAGTCACAGATGAAAAATAAGAATCCACGCAATCTGACTAACAGAGCAGTTCAGAGTCTAATGCGCTGATGCAACTATAACTGTCCAAATTAAATGTTTAAGTGAATGCTCGCCATAATTTGATGATAATGTTCATCAAACGCCACGCTAAATAATGGTAGAATGTCTGTCCCACGATGGCACGTGAAAATACGACATACGCAAACTGAAGATAGATAATTAAAGTTATCCCAGAATTAACACTTCTCTCGAAAATGATTTCATGGTTACGCGTATCCCGAGTAACTTAATACGGCATCCGAGGCTGTTTATAGCAGTGATACTGACGCGACGCGACTCCCGACACAGATAGTGTCCTATTCAGCGTCTGGAGAGAACTGGGACCTTGCTTCCTCGCGCAGCGTTCTTATATACACTCCTGGAAATGGAAAAAAGAACACATTGACACCGGTGTGTCAGACCCACCATACTTGCTCCGGACACTGCGAGAGGGCTGTACAAGCAATGATCACACGCACGGCACAGCGGACACACCAGGAACCGCGGTGTTGGCCGTCGAATGGCGCTAGCTGCGCAGCATTTGTGCACCGCCGCCGTCAGTGTCAGCCAGTTTGCCGTGGCATACGGAGCTCCATCGCAGTCTTTAACACTGGTAGCATGCCGCGACAGCGTGGACGTGAACCGTATGTGCAGTTGACGGACTTTGAGCGAGGGCGTATAGTGGGCATGCGGGAGGCCGGGTGGACGTACCGCCGAATTGCTCAACACGTGGGGCGTGAGGTCTCCACAGTACATCGATGTTGTCGCCAGTGGTCGGCGGAAGGTGCACGTGCCCGTCGACCTGGGACCGGACCGCAGCGACGCACGGATGCACGCCAAGACCATAGGATCCTACGCAGTGCCGTAGGGGACCGCACCGCCACTTCCCAGCAAATTAGGGACACTGTTGCTCCTGGGGTATCGGCGAGGACCATTCGCAACCGTCTCCATGAAGCTGGGCTACGGTCCCGCACACCGTTAGGCCGTCTTCCGCTCACGCCCCAACATCGTGCAGCCCGCCTCCAGCGGTGTCGCGACAGGCGTGAATGGAGGGACGAATGGAGACGTGTCGTCTTCAGCGATGAGAGTCGCTTCTGCCTTGGTGCCAATGATGGTCGTATGCGTGTTTGGCGCCGTGCAGGTGAGCGCCACAATCAGGACTGCATACGACCGAGGCACACAGGGCCAACACCCGGCATCATGGTGTGGGGAGCGATCTCCTACACTGGCCGTACACCACTGGTGATCGTCGAGGGGACACTGAATAGTGCACGGTACATCCAAACCATCATCGAACCCATCGTTCTACCATTCCTAGACCGGCAAGGGAACTTGCTGTTCCAACAGGACAATGCACGTCTTCATGTATCCCGTGCCACCCAACTTGCTCTAGAAGGTGTAAGTCAACTACCCTGGCCAGCAAGATCTCCGGATCTGTCCCCCATTGAGCATGTTTGGGACTGGATGAAGCGTCGTCTCACGCGGTCTGCACGTCCAGCACGAACGCTGGTCCAACTGAGGCGCCAGGTGGAAATGGCATGGCAAGCCGTTCCACAGGACTACATCCAGCATCTCTACGATCGTCTCCATGGGAGAATAGCAGCCTGCATTGCTGCGAAAGGTGGGTATACACTGTACTAGTGCCGACATTGTGCATGCTCTGTTGCCTGTGTCTATGTGCCTGTGGTTCTGTCAGTGTGATCATGTGATGTATCTGACCCCAGGAATGTGTCAATAAAGTTTCCCCTTCCTGGGACAATGAGTTCACGGTGTTCTTATTTCAATTTCCAGGAGTGTATATATAAAGCCGCGGTGTGGACGGCTAAGGGAACGCCTGATCAAATCGGTTCTCCCGACTAGCCGCTGGGCTAGTAATGCACCACATTAAGTTATTGAATAAATCATAGCTTCTTTTGCTGATGGCCGATGAAGCTCTCAATTTAAATGCGCAATCAGCACACAGGTGAGTGATCATAATAAAAGTCTGATGTGGCTAAGTCAATTATTTTGGGCGAGATAATTAATTTAATTACATTACACGCAGTAGACGAGCTCTGATCTTGCCCTTTGGAGACACGCTATCACTATAGTTTTATAGTTATTCAGTTGAAACTTCTCACATCTTAATGATTATAACGGATCTCCATTGTACTTAAATTTAAACATCCTAGCCTTATTTATTAGCCTACTTAATCTATCTTGCTTCCTTCATTTTTAAGACAAAAACCAGAAAAATATGAATTTCAACAAAAATTTTAATTTGTGAGATCCAAAGTACTGTTTCTATGAAATTATTATGGAAAAGGAATCTAAATATAAATTTTTAAATCTCTAGCTCTTTTCTGTTGCGCCAATGATTTTTACAGAAAAACGTCCAAATTTCGAAGATGGTTCAAGTTATTGAACTGATATTCAACACATATTGGTTTAGCATTACTCCTGACATACTAGAACCGTTTCTGGTTATTTACTTGATTTTAAAAGTATTGCGCATCATTTATGACGTCAGAGCTAATTGCAGCGGACTGGCTGGCACACAATGGAAAAACTGATGTGAATTTACTACGGCGTGAGTAGGCTGCTTCCCTACACTCTGTAGTATGTATATTATGTGACCCGAACGAAATCATAAAACGACTACAAATACTCAGATCATCAGCTGCTGCAGGGAATATAGGTCATGGGAATGAAATCATATCAGTGATTTCACAGTTTCGAGAAAGATATATCATCAATTAATTATGGAGTAAGTTTTCCATGGGCTCCACAAAACTGTAGGCAAAATATTCCAGTGTAGACATATCATAATACGAGGTTTAGATGATTTATGGGAAGCTGATTGTGTAGATATAAACGAACATTCATGATCGAATAAATGTATCAAATATAGTTTTTATGGACATGTTCCAAATTCCTGCCGTGCCTACTAAGGTAAAGACAGGAAAGGATGCTGTGTGGGTGTCGGTACAGTTGCAGCAAAAGGTGACAAATGGTTATCTTGACAATCTCCAAAGCGACAACAGGGGTGAATTTTACAATAGACATTTCAAGTCAGTAATGGAATGATACGGTATAAACCACTACTCGACATTCTCTCACTTGAAATCGAGCGATGTGCAGCACTGGAACAGAGTGATGAAATACAGTATGTCGACGAAATTTAATCTTGTAGGGTCATACAAATGGCCTGACATTCTCTCACAAATAACTAAACAGTGTCATCAGACTGTACACAACACAATGAAAATGAGATCACCTGATGTTCATGATAATGAGCTAAATACAGTATACAGTCGTGTTAAGATGGTGGAGCCATGCAATTAGAAATTCACTGTAGGTGATTTGGTAAGTATTTCGAAATACAAAACTGCATTTGAGAAGTCTTACCGAACTGGTCAGCAGAGGTATTTTCAGTTTCTAATAGGCAACGCACAAACCTGAGAAATTACACTTAATGAACAGGTATGGTGAAGAAACTGCCGAGTTTTTAAATAGAGGAATTACAGAAAAACTCTGAACTAAACGTGTTCCTTGTAGAGCATGTTATCAGTCATCGAAGGAAGAAGGCTGTAGTTAAGTGGCTCGTCGCCCCATCAAAGGACAACAGTTGAATGAACATTCACAATTTGATGTATAACATGGCATAAAAACCTCGAAGCATGCAATAGTGTGACATGATTGTTAGGAAATGCATTAGCAGATCTTGTGGCGATATTCTCGGTAAGCTACAAGTATCCCTGCATACGACTTGTGTGGGCCTGGAACGAAGTTGGCATATGTGATAAGGGAATTAGTATACGTGACGAAGCCTATAAGGAGAGTTATTTAGCATGTGGTGCAAATAAAGATTTGGCAGAACTTCAAATTGCAGACCGAATTTTAGTGGATAAAGTCAAGCAAATAAGTGGATGAAAGGACATAGGCTTAGGAAAACGTATTGCTGCATTCACTGTCGATAAAGTGATGTGTGCCAAACTTAATTTGGGTACTGGAATAAATTCAAAGAAATAATGAACGCAACTTGTCATAAACTAAAGAAGCAGGAGAAGAAACTCGTAGGATGTTCAAAAAATTGAAACCAGTCAGCAGTTTCAGTGGGCAGATGTGTCTTGAAGCAGAAAGAAGGAAGAAGAAAAAAGTGTTAAAATGCCTATGGTTCTGCCAATACCAGATACATCTTGTGGAATCATCCCGTTTCTAATTTTAATGGTTGCAGGGCTGCCAGCAGTCGGTTCTTTGGCTGCAGGAGCGACTACTGTAGCTCGAACAGCGAAGAATGCACAAAATATAGAGGACCAACTACGGGAGGCTTAAAGGCATAATAGGGCAACGGAGGCCACCCATGCTGTTGGTAAAGAACTATATTTAAAGCGACATTGGAAAGGGCTTGGGCTGTTCACAAAGAAAGCTCATAGTGATGGAACCAAACATGCCGCTTTCAAATACAGATACGCTTAAATTCGTCATAAAATTCAAAATACCAGGATTTTGTGGAGAATTTGTGTGGAATACGTTGCAAAAGGCACCGTGGAAACCCAAAGAATGGGGGCTTGTCTATTTAAATGTTGTGGGAGCATACTCATTGGGCTGTGTGCATCAAGCAAAACCGAAATACCACCTACTTGTTTGACTCAAGTGGCGATTTAAGACCAGAAATTGTGGACCAACAGCCTTGCCACAGTGGTAACACCAGTTCTCATCAGATCACCGAAGTTAAGCGCTGTTGTGCTAGTCAGCACTTGGATGGGTCACCGTCCGGGTCTGCCAAGAGCTAATGTCAAGCGGGGTGTACTCAACCCTTGTGAGGCAGACTGAGGAGCTACTTGTTTGAGAAGTAGCGACACCGATCACGAAAACTGACAACGGCCAGGAGAGCCGTGCGCTGACCACATGACCCTCCATCTGCCTCCGGTGACGCCTGTGGGCTGAGGTACCATTGGGCCCTCAAGGTCTGTTCAGATGATGTTTGTTTGTTTTTGAAGAATCGTGGCGATACTTAACCGACAGAAATCAGGTGTTTTACAGAGTTGGACGCTACAAAGACTTTTATTCATATCTCTGTGGTCATTTCTGTCTTATGTTTCTCCTGATAATTGCATAAAAAACAAGCAGCATGCACATCACCACATCAGTTGAGGGTTAGATGTGATGTCGTACACTCTTAATTTAAAAGAAGATTCGTCGTTATTAAGAATGAAATATTTTCCCTGAATGGATCCAAGGGATGGGGAGTGGAGTACTGCATCGATTAGTCTGGAAACATGCAACAGCATACCTATTATTATCAAGATGAATAGAAACTACATCTGGGAAGTGATAAAGTTACGGAAATACCTCTCGTCTCACACAGTTTGAAACTGTATTTAAAACGATTTGTAGGCTTTGAAATATGGACAAACTATCAATATGTTTGAAACAGAGAGGAAAAGAACGGAAGAAGTATTAGAATTTAGCCATGGAGATTCAGTAAGACCACTAGCATTTTTCAAAGCACCAAGAATAATACGGATGAAATTTGGAAGTCAAATCAAGAAATTAATATTCTATCTGTTAACATGATCAGTGTTGAGTGTACTATTGCAGAGAATTTGTATCTTACCGACAGATAAATTCATACAGTATATCTATTCTCTGTTCGAACATTAGCCCATCTTGAATTGAAATTATAGATTAGAGCAGTGATTTAGTCACATTTCATGGTGAAGAGATTATATTACACCTTCACTTGCAGCAAAACCATGGGATTAAAGAACAAAAATGATGCACACAGCCATCAGAACACCACTTCACAATGGGAACAGAACGAGGCAACATGTGAGAATTATGTGCTTCTTAAATCGATGGTACTGAAACCTCAGAATGATACCACTCGATATTACAGCTCCTGTTCAATATGACAATTGGATCATTCATCAGAAATATTTCTCCCACAAACTTTTTGCTTCGACCACTTTCAATAATAATGATGAGATAAGAACTCTCTTTCGGATAAAGATGAGTTAACACTTCCAAGCAAGAGTTCCCTATATTTGGAAGGAAGACGTGCGACCAAGAGGAAGAATGGAAGCCCTCCAGCAACAATAACATCTCAACTTGAACGTAATGCAGGCAGTGATGTTGTGGAGAAAAGTATGGCTAAAACTTGAGGAAAGATGGCGTGATAATATAGTGTGAATCAATGGCTGAGTGGTAAGCAACTTTGACCGAAAGCATCACACTAAGTCCTTTTTCGAGCATGCAGGAACTAGGGTCTATTGAGGTGGTCAGCCATATATTCCACCTCGATTTGTACTCAGATGGTTTTCATCCACTTGATGGGGGCCCAGCTTCATCCCTCTTGGTATTAATGACCAGAATAGTACTGGGGGAGGGGGGATGAATATTGTTTTGTATGATCGTTTCTGGCTTGTGATATAATTACTCAGAACGTATAATGGATAGAGGTATGTACAAAACATCTAATTCCATATAACATATAAATTTCAAGGCCTCATTCTCTGTCAAAATTCAGGACCTAAGAATGAGAGGCAGAACCCTGATAATTCATGTTTATGGTCTGCAAGTAGGTATAAAAAACAGACCAGAAGATGATGACGAGAGAAAAGTAAACCATAGAATACTCAGACCCCTACGCTTTTCCAGGTCTCCCAGACCCGTAGATTTGTTGCTTTTCTTCTAGGGTGAGAAGCATCACTCTATTTGGATCAAAATGCACATGATTGTTTTTAGATTAGGTTCCTCCCCACGGAAAACAAACTGTTGGCCTGGAAAATTATCAGTTCATGACACTGATGTGGGTTTGCCAACTGTAAAAATTGTTAGTTCGCCTATATAGGTCATTCCAAAGGATTTAAATATGCTAATCTCATGTTAGTAAATTATCGAAGTGTCTGTAGCAAGATCTCCGAGTTACTCTCCGAAATAAACTGTAGCAGTGTCAATATTGTAGTAGGTACCAAAAGCTGGTTGAAACAAGACATAAATAGCAGTGAAATTTTGAACTGGGATTGGACAATGTTTAGGAAGGATAGGACTGATGCTATGGGAAGTGGTGCGTTCATTGCAGCTAAAAGCTGTTTAAACGCAGTTGAGATAGATACTGGGTCGGACTCTGAAATAATCTGGATAAAGCTGTCAATCAGACAAGGATTGACCATTGTTTTAGGATGTTTTTGCAGACCACCAGCATCCGCAACAAACGTCGCAGAACGTTTCAGGGAAAGTCTTGAGTACACAGGAAATGAATATCCAAATTATCCATTAATTATAGGTGGAGACTTTAATCTGGCGTCCATTGACTGGGAAAATTACACTTTATCACAGGAGGCAGAAGCTAAGACTCGTGTGAAGTTATTCGGAGCGCTCTCAACGTACAACTTCGAGCAATTCGTTAGGAAACCAACTCGAAATGGGAACATATTAGATATCTTGGCGACAAATAGATCTGACCTTTTTGAGGAAGCTAATCTAGAAGAAGGTATTAGCGACCATAATGTCGTTGTGGCTTCTATGTCAGTGGAAGTTGCAAAAAAACCAAAGAAACAGCGTAGAGTTTTCTTGTTTGGGAAAGCAAATAAAAGTGTCATTAATGAATATCTTCATAGTCAGCTCCAAGCATTCGCCGCGGGACACAAAGATATTGAGCACCTTTGGTCGAAATTTAAAGGTGTTGTTCACCACATGCGAGAGAAGTATGTGCCTAGTAAAAATATAGGGGAGGGAAAGGATCCACGTTGGTACAACATACATATTAGGAAGTTGCTGAAAAAGCAGAGAATTTTGCACAGTCGTTTTAAATGTAGCCACTGCCCCGCTGACAAACAGCAATTATGCGAAATGAAAGCAGCTGTCAAAAGGTCAATGAGAAAGTCTTTTAAACGAATTTGAAAGCAACATTTTATCTGCAGATTCTGAAAATAATCCCAAAAAATTTTGGTCTTAAAATCTATGAACTCTACAAATAATTCAATACCTCCTCTTGCTGACAGTACGGGTAATGTAACGGATGATGATAAACAGAAGATCGAAATTCTAAACGTAGCTTTCAAAAACTCGTTTACTGTAGAGGACTGCAGCACCATTCCCCCTTTCATTTATCGAACGAACGCAAGGATGACTGACATAGTGTTTAGTGTATCTGGAATTGTAAATCATTTAAGATCCTTAGACGCCCGGAAGGCGTCTCGCCCAGACGGCCCCCTAAAATTATACATTGACTATGCTACAAATATAACACCATTTTCATCCATCATCTATCAGAGATCATTGGAAGAGCGGAAAGTTCCACGAGACTGGAAGAAGTCTCATAGCAATCTATAAAAAGGGTCGAAAATCGGATGCACATAATTACCGGCCAATTTCACTGACATTGATTTGTTGTAGAATCCTGGAACATATTTTGTGTTCAGGCGTAATGACTTTTGTAGACTCTGAGAAGCTCATCTGCAGAAACCAGCACGGTCTTACGAAAGAGCTGTCATGCGAGACACAGCTGGCCCCTTTTGTGCACGATATACAACAGGCTATAGATACCGGCTCCCAGATTGATGCCATGTTTCTCGACTTTCGAAAGGCGTTCGACTCAGTTCCGCACTGTCGCTTGCTCCAAAAAGTGCATGCTTACGGTGTATCCGATGACATATGCGGTTGGACAGAAAGTTTTCTGACAGACAGAGAGCAGTATGTCGTCCTGAATGGGGTGACTTCATCTGAAACAAGCATAACTTTAGGTGTGCACCAAGGCAGCGTAATAGGTTCTCTGCGTTTTAGAATTTACATAAACGATCTGGTTGATGGTATTGACAGCGGCATTAGACTGTTTGCCGATGATGTTGTAGTCTACAGGAAAGTAGTATAACACGAAAGTTGTGAACAAATCAATGAAGATTTGCAGAAAATAAATTCGTGGTGTAATGACTGGCAGTTATCTCTGGATATTAGTAAGTATAACCTACTGCGTATAACAAGGCGAAAATCCCCATTAATGTACGAGTACAAAATAAATGCCCAGTCTTTGGAAGCGGTAACATCCGTCAAGAATCTGGGTGTGACAATTCGAAATGATCTCAAATGGAACGATCAGATTACACAAGTAACGGGCAAGGAAGGCGAACTCTATATTGCGGTTTATTGGTAGAATCCTGAAGCGATGCAGTCCTTCAACAAAGGAAATTGCTTACAATACGTTAGTTCGTCCAGTCTTAGAGTATTGTTCGTCTGTATGGGACCCTTACCAGTTGGGTCTGTATCAAGAGGTTGAGAAGGTCCTACGAAGAGCGGCAAGATTCGCGACTGTTACATTTATCCATCGCGAGAGTGTTACAAATTTCATAGAAAGTTTGAAGTGGGACACACTTGCAGATAGACAACGCGCTAAAACGGAAGGGACTGCTCACTAAATTCCGAAATCCGATCTTCGTCGAGGATGTAGAGTATATATTATTACCACCAACTTTCAAATCGCGCAATGATCATCATTCAAAGATAAGGGAAATTGTAGCTCGTAGTGAGGTGTTCAGACCGTCGTTTATCCCTCGAGCGATCCACGAGTGGAACAGAGGTGGTGGAAAATATGACTTTGATGTGAATTGTGCCTTCCGCCACCCACCGCTTGGTGGCTAGCGGTGTATATATGTAGATGTAGATGTAGAAAAGCATATTCCACCTGCTTTCCTCTCAAGTGAGTAAAAACGATCACACAAGGCTTTTTTGCCATAGATGCCTGAACTCTTTCACTAAGAGTCACTATCTAGAAAGACACAGGTGCACATGACATATATAGGAATACCGTCTGTGAATTCTACTTCAATGAACTTGATAGTTAATAGGGTTCACATTTTTACACCTTGACGATGAGGGAATACACGCGCTTTTAGAGTTCTCTACCTGTTTCATATTTACACTGTTTGCTTGCAAATACTGTGCAAGATCACAGTATGCACCTTATTCACATGAATGATAGCATGTTGGTCTGTCTGAAGCAGTCATTAACGTAGAGTATAGATCATAGAAATTCACAGCTCCTAAATGTATTTTGTAAATCCACATCTCCCATGAAAATAATTAAAGCACAGCTTCACAGTAGATATATAATACTGAAACCTTCCTCCCGTACATTTGAATGTCAATTGATGTGTGAGATGGATCGTCATCAGTCATCATCTTCTCCTCTATGCACTCTCTCATGCTGCACAGGTAATCAGACACACCATGAATACTGCACTTTAGCACCAACATATTTAATGTTTCCTGCTTCAGTTAGTACCGCCAAGTCGCTGTCTGGTGGTAGGCCTACATTCACGCCTTTAGATCCACTGGAAACTAAAATATACTTGTTGGTGAACAGCAGTACTCTTGTGTGGTTTGAGGATACTCTGGTGGCTGTAAAGAGTAGTTGAATGAAGTGAGTCTGATAAATCTGGAATCAGGGCTATGGGTTGATGCTAAATTTCCGCTGGGGTACATTGCACTGCTGAGAAAAATAACGTAAGTATAATCGAATGTATTAATAATAATAATATTAATAATTGAGGGCTAAATACTTACTTTCAATCTTCTGCTTTTTGGCCAATCGCTACTGACTGTACTTCGTTACGATCCTTTCACTACTGAAATAATGAAGCGTTCCACCTATACAGCCGGCAACCCTTCTGGCACAACAACATTGCAGGTTGCCTACATGCCAGGCAACCACCCTGCACCAGAAAATAATTTTACGGCAGCTCCACTAGGCAGCCCCACGTGACCTAAAGCATTTCCTCCGATATCCTGCCCCGTTGCCCCGTGACAGTATTTAGGACCGTGAGTGAGCTGACATCAAGCCAGAGCTACAGTTGTATCTGTTGGTAAATAACTAATGTAAAGCAGGAAGGAGCGGAATAAATTACATAAAATTATAACTCCGTAATTCGGGTGCTGGGGACTCAGTAAGGAAGAGTTAAGCATAAGCACGTTTAAATTACCGAAAAAGAGGGTGTCTGACGTCATAACGGCGCGGTGTGGCAGAGGGGCGGCAGGCACTTGAAGTTCTCCAGGCGAACGGGATGGACTGACATTAGCGGCACTCTCCCAAACGTCGGAATTAAGCTTTTTGTTTTTCTCAGACAGAGCCAGAGTGTGTGAAGTAACTTTAACGCAGTTTATGCAGTTTTATAACTGTGAATTTGCTTCATTTGGACTGTGACAATGACAGAGGCGTAACTGAATGTAGTTCATTTAGCGAATTTTATTCTGTGCAACAACATAGACGCTGTCAGTCATGGTAAGTCAGCTGCTGTACTTTCTCCTGCTGCTGTAATTGTCTTTTGTGGTCAAGCAACAGTCGATGATAACATGTTGGCTTTAGTCGCTACTATTTTAGATTGAAGTATTTTAGTGGGGCAGGACTATGTACTTCCGTATTGTTTCTTTATAAAACATCCTGACATTGTTTAGCGAAGACCTGCGAGGCAAAAAGGGCATTAGTCGCGTGAGAGAGCAATCTGGATTAGCCTGATGGTGACAAGATTCATTACAAATTAGTACCAGACGGGAGGTTGTACAATTGGTGCAAGCATCACACAGAGGGGCATAACGGCACGTTCACCAACTTAGTGGATTCTGAGTCCCATAGTAAGGAAGTTGTATTTGTGAAACTTTCTAAGAAGGTTTTATAGAGGCCAAAGCAGCTCAAGAATATATTTCATTTTTACCAGAACTTCGGTACTTTCTTTAGTAGTGAGAAACCTTTTCTTCCACGCATTAATCTTACATTTCTGTAGTGAGACAGAATTCACGGTGTGACGAAAAACGCATCAGTAGCTGCACTGCATGTGAGGAAAAGTAGTTTACAGATCGAGAAAGTGTGGAGACTGACTACTCTAATAATGGGCAGGTAACTCATAGATGGGACTCATCACCCACCACTGTAACTACGGAAAGAACAACAGCGAGAGTTCTAGGTGATATATTTACGATGACAACATGAGAAGGATGAATGAATGGAAGGAAACAGATTCCATACGACGATCAAAAGAGATGCCAATATGACATAATAACGTAACAGAGATACGTTGGTATGTGTGTTGGCAACTACTGAGCGCCACAGAAGAGAATACCAAACTGATGGATCGCTGGCCATGTGGCAGTATTTATCTTGACCGCGGGCGGTAGCTGTTGGCTGTCCAATTCAGATGAGGAATAAGAGTGGCGCTGTCTTGACGACTACAGTCATTCACAGTTAGTATATAGTAAGAGAATATGGACTTACTGCATGGTAAGGTAGTTTTTTTCGAAACAAGATTTTAAATAGTGAGACATTGCCAGGTGCAGATGCGGACTGACGATGATTTATTGGTTATCAGCTGCAGATTATGGCGAAAGAGATAGCAAAAAGATGCAAATTAGGGAGACGGAACTTGGATAATTTAAGATCCATAGTGTGAGCATAATTAAAACAATATAGCAAATGAAGTAACAAAAGGGAATACAGATATCTAAAATATGAGATTGACAAAAAATGCAAAATGAAAACTGAAAATGGTTAGAGGAAAAATGCAAGGCTCTAGGTGCAGGTATGGAAAAGATGGGTGCCACACTTAGGAAATTAAAAAATTATTTGGAGCAAAGAGTAGCAGCTATGCGACTATCAAGAGCTCAGATGGCAAGCCGAATATAATTGAAGAAGGGAGGGCTGAAAGATGGAAAGAATATATAGTGGGGAGGGGCAATACAAACAAAATTAAACATAATGTTATATTCCTGTGATATGTCTGAATACGCGAAACGGTGCTGATCCTTTGACTTATCATAGCCCGCATCTTGTGGTCGTGCGGTAGCGTTCTCGCTTCACACGCCCGGGTTTCCGGGTTCGATTCCCGGCGGGGTCAGGGATTTTCTCTGCCTCGTGATGGCTGGGTGTTGTGTGCTGTCCTTAGGTTAGTTAAGTTTAAGTAGTTCTAAGTTCTAGGGGACTGATGACCATAGCTGTTAAGTCCCATAGTGCTCAGAGCCATTTGAACCATTTGACTTATCATAGACAAGAAGAAAGGCAAATATGTTTATATTAAAGAAAATTATTGATAATCTTGATTGGAACACACTATTTGAAACAACGAAGGTAGCAGGAATAAATCCTATGGACACAAGATTACCTATGATATTTCCGAACCGGGGCAAAAACTTGATTTAAACCAATCATAAGAGTTGAAGGAACGAGTGAGCAAGAAATCGCGTATATGCTACAAATCCAGTGATGGAGAAGTCACAGATATCACAATAACAACTTTACAGAATCTGGCTGAAGTATGAGTCTCAAGTAGCATTTAACATTCAACGCAGTGTGCCATCTAACGGCCAAATTTCGTGCACCTTTTTGTGAAATTTGTGTCATGCTACCGGGTGTAGATGCGATTTCAGTGACAAGTCGCAAGTAGCAACTAAAAAGTGCTGTTAACATTCAGCTCTGTGTGCCATCTTGATGGTCGAAGTTCATACTACTGTTTTCTTTGCGACACGATATCGAGTCTAACTGCGATTTCCGTGATAAGTCATAACTAGAAGTCGCAAGTAGCAACTAAAAGCGCAGTTAACATTAGATATCGTTTGCCATCTGATGACGTATGTCCGTACTGTACTCTGTCCCCGATGTACGATATTTCCAAACAGGGACAAAAATTTGATATTGGCGTCCCCTCACCCTCCTCCTCTCAAGCGTTTGAGATAGGACGTCAAAAATTTGAAACAATCGATTTTTAAAAATTTGTTTATTTTGTAGCCCACGTCTTCGTAAATAGCCCTATGTATGAAACACATACGTTCCAGGAAATTTAAGACATTTTATTTGGTCTTAAGTGTACCAAAGTGCAGTGTCACGTCTCTTCACACAGCAATCTACATCCAGGACAGTGTCCTGTGGTGCCTCCCTGCTCACAGTCGACCGGTTTGACATCCTACACCCCTTAAAAAGCTCATAATTAATACTGAGATGGATTATTTTTGATCGGGGGAGTAAGAACTCTTCGGAAAATTTGCATTCTTTATTGCATATTAGCTAATAACTTTCCCTTTTGTGTGACATAAAATTAAATATAGGAAACATAAGACCAGTAAAGTCAGTCCTTAGGTTCAAAAATGGTTCAAATGACTCTGAGCAGTATGGGACTTAACATCTATGGTCATCAGTCCCCTAGAACTTAGAACTACTTAAACCTAACTAACCTAAGAACATCACACAACACCCAGTCATCACGAGGCAGAGAAAATCCCTGACCCCGCCGGGAATCGAACCCGGGAACCCGGGCGCGGGAAGCGAGAACGCTACCGCACGACCACGAGCTGCGGACTCAGTCCTTAGGTCCCAGCATTTTTTTTCCGCAATGTTGCTACAGCTTTACACACTGCATGCTTTCCTTTCTGCGAAAAATCTATTACCTCGTCAAAGTTCGCCAAACGTTTTGCTACATGAAAAATCAAAATGTCGTCTAGTATTGAAAAAGCTGTTAATACGAATAGTAACAAAGACTAGTGTGGTTTCTTGATCTGATTACGCCTCTTTTTGTTACTGTCTGCTAGATAAAACGAAATAAGCCTTTCTAATATTGCAGCAATTTAACACACGCCAAATAACGAGACTGTTTTGGCACAAATGGTCATGCTTATCTATCTCATTTACATAAATAACATGATAGAATATAATTCACAGACTACCAATGCCGGCCACGGTGGTCTAGCGGTTCTAGGCGCTCAGTCCGGAACCGCGCGACTGCTGCGGTCGCAGGTTCGAATCCTGCCTCGAGCATGGGTGTATGTGATGTCCTTAGGTTAGTTAGGTTTAAGTAGTTCTAAGTTCTAGGGGACTAATGACCTCAGAAGTTGAGTCCCATAGTGCTCAGAGCCATTTGAACAGACTACCAATATCTTGCGATCGAAAAGTAGTAGTAGTAGTAGTATGAAATTTTTATGTAAGTGTGGAATCATCATATTCTTCCATATAATTTGTGCGATTTCACTGTTTTTTTCTTTACTTGTTCTAAAAAACAACCATGTAGTCACGAATTCTGTAAGTATTCCTGTCGTTATCAAAACTTATTCTCCGCTTAACTTCACTAACCCTGCCAGAGCCACCAGTTCAGTTACCCCGCGTTTATTCTCCGGTTAGGCATCATTATGTATTTGTAAAGCACGCTTACTGCGCTATTCCAAGAATAGAACTGAACCGGCTACTAACCAGGGACTTTGCAACTGGCCGTTAGTTGTGTAGCGATCGGTCAAAAATCTTCTGTCAATATTTCATTTCCTTGGGTACACCGAGAAGATAATGTGTAATCTTTCGTTCCTGTTATTCGTGGTAGTTGTTTATTTCCACTTCAGTAGTGTGAATCTATAGATGTCGTTATGATTACAGTAACGCTTAGAATTCGCACACCCAGTCAGCCACATAAACAAACAGGGATTGGCATTCACCCGTTCGGGTTTATTCCGCTCAGCTCGTATAGCCCCATCCCATTTTGTCTCCTGGAAGATTTTTTGTTTCTAGATGCGACGGAGATTCTCCTGGCAGAGACGTCAACTACATAATGTACGCATTGAAAAATCAACTTATGATTCGGGTCTAGCTGTAATTTGTTCTAAGAACGTCGTGTCTCTTGATGTGTATGTACTACATACATATGGTCGAAGAAATGAACCAAGAAGCTAATTTGCTATGAGAAAAATTTTATGCCGGGCTGGGCATTGGTGCAGCCAACGAATGTGAATGTCGAAAAAGGTTGTATTAATAGGTAGACCTATAGTGTCACGAGGAACTTTCGTGAGGAATAGACGGATCAATATCACACTCTAGCAAGTCTTATCACTAGCTACATGGCAGAAAATTTTGGGGTATGGGATGGCTTAAACAAGATGAGAATGTAATTTTCATTATTTACTCACAGATAGTTATTAATCATCCCCTTTCAGGTCACATAATGTCTTCAATGACACACCATGCCAATATTCATTTTGCACTTGGTTGTTTTCGATTGTGGCTCTTTTAAGCTGCGAGTTCTTCAAGAGTGGTCTTAAATCTTCACTATAATCTCTTTAGATGTGGATGGGTTCATAGAGCAGCCAGTAAACGGAATGGGAACTTCTTCTTCTTCTTCTCAGTGATGATAGGCCCTGTAGACCACGCGCTGCATCAACGATTTGCTTCCATCACCTATCTCTCGCGTCCGCAGCTCGTGGTCGTGGGGTAGCGTTCTCATTTCCCACGCCCGGGTTCCCGGGTTCGATTCCAGGCGGGGTCAGGGATTTTCTCTGCCTCGTGATGACTGGGTGTTGTGTGATGTCCTTAGGTTAGTTAGGTTTAAGTAGTTCTAAGTTCTGGGGGACTGATGACCATAGATGTTAAGTCCCATAGTGCTCAGAGCCATTTGAACATATCTCTCGCAGTCTTTCTCTACCCTGCGGAAATTCCTAATGCTGCGATGTCCTTCTCTATGTCATCTTTCCACCTTGTACGAGGTCGGCCCAATGGTCTTATTGCCTGTGGAGTTCCTTCAAATGCTTTCTTGGTGATTCTGTTGTTTTCCATTCTAGCCACACGTCCAGCCCATTGCAGTCTCCTACTTTCTAATTTCTGGATGATAGTGGGTTGCTTCATTAACTGATAAATTTCATTGTTCTTTCGAATTCTCCATACGCCATTCTCCATCACATTTCCCAAAATTTTCTCATTACTTTTCTTTCGAAAACATTCAGTGTTTCTCTTTCATTCTTCGTAAGCGTCCAGCTTTCTGAACCGTCCAGTACTATGGGGATGATGATAGTGTTGTATATCTTTATCTTTGTGGTGATTGACAAAGCTTTACTTTTGAGTGGGTTGCTTAGTGAGTACAGACATCTCGACCCTGGGGCTATTCTTTCGTTTATATCCATTGTTATGATAGTTTTACTGTTGAAACGTGATCCATGGTATTTAAACTGAAGAACTTTTCTGAATTTAGAATGTTGGTCAATTTAAAAGTAAGGTTTTGAGTTTATGACTCGACCTATTTCCATATATTCTGTTTCACCTTTGTTAATCAAAAGCCCCATTTTTCTGTCACTGTGCCTGAGAGATCTGTACATGTCTTTCAGTTTTTCTTCAGTTTCGCTCAGCAACATTATATCATCTGCATAAGCCAGGGGTTTCGATTCGGAGACCATTGTACAAATGTAAATTACTCTCCTGAACCACTTTCTCTAATGTAAGGTTGAAGAGGACACATGAAAGAGCGTCTCCTTGTCGTAAGCCTGTTTTAATTGGAAAGGTGGGGGATATGGATCCTCTGAACTTCGCTGCTGCCTGGGAGCCATCCATGCACAGTTGTATCATCCTAATGATTTTACTGGGTATACTAAATTATCGTAAAGTGCTGTAGAGGCTACTTCTATGGATGCTGTCATAGGCTTGCTGGAAGTCAATGAAGAGACAGTGGATGATGTTGTTAAATTACCAGTATTTCTCTAAGATCTGTCGTATAGTGAACAAATTATCAGTTGTGGAACGGTTTGTTCGAAATCCAGCCTGGTAATCTTGAATAATATTTTCTGCGTAAGGTTTAAGTTTTTCCAGAATGATAATTGACAGGATTTTGTATGTTATGTTCAGCAAACTGATTCCTCTGTAATTTCCACATTCCATTGTGTTTCCTTTCCTGTGTATGGGACAATGGGAATTGCGCCTGGAAAATCACGAGCATTATTAAGTTTCTATACTGTTGCTAGCCTAATTACTAGCAATATAATTCATCTTACACAATTGTTAATATTTCTGGTAATGAAAGCCGTTGAGTGGGGGAGGTTTCACACCCTGGGTAAACGATATCACTGCATTCATTCACAAACTTCGAAACTGACGAAGGCGTTGTAAAGGCATTGTGGCAACTTCTCTAGTTCTGCTGTCAATGATATTTTGAAATATCACTATATCGGAAGACTGAAAATGTGGTACAGATACCTGTGAACGTAACAGTGTGGTTAGAATCAGTATTCTAAACATGAACTCTTACGGAACTGTGTGGTAATTTGTGTTATGATTCTCAACATCATACAATCAATATTTTCAACCTTGTTCCATTAATACAAAATTTAAGCAAAGGAAGGACGAAAGGCAAAGGAAGGACTTAAGGAAAACTTACTGTTGAGATGAAATTTTCTCTACGCGCAAGCGTATCTTTCGTGTATCATGTAGAGACTGAGGAAGAATCGTTGGAACTATTAATAATACCATTCAACGTAACTTTTTGTCATTTGGGCTACTGAAACGTTAACCTTAGGTTCAGACAAGTAATCTTTTATACAGGCGAGAACATAATGCTTGAGTGTATTGACACAGTTCATTTCTTACTTGTGATAATGACAGTGTAACATCTACGGTGATAAGCGGGAGAAATAACATAAGTCGCAGAAATAAGTGGAGTAAGTCGCATAAGCTGCGTAAATCATGGAAGTGGCGTAAATCAAGGACGTCGCAGAAATAACATTGGCGGAGTGCGGGGGGTTACAAATTGATCTATGTCGATACTATACTCAGTCCCGGATCTACAATATTTCCGAAGCGGGGCAAAAACTTGATAGTGGCCTCCCCCATCACTCCTTGTTTATTTTGTAGCGGACAAGTTTCTGAAGAGCTTTATATATAAACATATATGTTCGAGGAAATTTAAGACATGTTATTTGGTCTTAAGTTAAGAGTCGCAGTTATCGAAAGGTAGCATTCACAGAAATCACTGATATCGGAAAATGGCAGTTTAGCCCATCCCTCGTTGAAGGACTTGCGAGGAAAGCAATAACTGAGGATATAAAATGCAGAATGGCAATAGTAAGAGATCCGTTTCTGAAACAGAAATGTTGTTAACATCTAATATAAATTTAAGTGTTAGGCAGTCTTTTCTGAAGGTATTTGTCTGAACTGCAGCCTTGCACAGAAGTGGAATGTGGACGATAAAACTGTTCACTGAAGAAGCTAATAGAAGTTTTGCCAATGTGGTGCTACAGAAGATAGCTAAAGATTGGATGGGTAAATCTTATGATAAATGAAGAGGTAGAGAAGCGATCTGGGGAGAAATGTAATTTGACACAATGTGACTAAAAGAATGGATTGGTTGGAAGGAGTTAGCATGAGGTTCCAACAAATCGTCAGTTATCAACGAGAGGGCGTGTCGGAGATAGAAATTGTAGAGGGAGACCAAGACTTGATTACAATAAGTGGATCAAATGGATGTAGGTTTGAAAAGGCATACATCAGATTGACTAGTGTGGAGAGATGCATCAGACTACCACAAAAAATAAATACTGATGTGATTACATGTAGCTATAAAAATTTTAAAGGGTTTAAATAAGCAAATGATCTCAATGAAAACTGAAATAAAAAGAAATATAGCTACAGTACGATTACATGTTGTGACATAACAATAGATTTTGATTAAACCTCAGTAGAGCACATAGAAATAATATTAACGTGTGCCATTCCACTGTATTCTTCTTCGCTCTAATCTTCTAAGCTGTTAAAAGAGTATATCATTCCATCAAAAAAAGATATGGTTGCTTCCATATCTTACCGAATAAAAAGTTTCAAGTATTAATCACATGACAAAATATGTCCCTCTTTGCATCATGTCGTTTATAAATAAAATCTCCATTCAGAATCTTGAACAGTTTCTTAAACATGACGATTGTTGTGACCACATTCTTCCAGATGAGCAGTGACAGAACTGGGCGCACCACACACGACCTGTCTTCTGGGTGTAAAAGCCAATATCTCGAGAGTGAAAAGATATATCATTCTGCTCTGAAGTATGGGGCATTTCTGCGAAGAAGTAACACGATGTTTGCTTTTCAGTGAGGACGAAGAAAGGACTGAACACTCCCTTGGAATTTCAAACAGAGTACTTCCTGATGGAAACACAACTATTTTCATAGAAAAGGTCACAAAGCCATACACATCTTTAAAATTCCCCTGTTAAGACTTTGCTGGTACTCCAAAAATTAGTTTACGTGTCCATGCTAAAAATGGTAATTGTTCCTTTACCTCCAAAGCAAAATACAAACTTCATTACCCAAACCTATAGCATATAATGGGGAAGCAGTACCTTAGTTTCACGGCTGTCATAGCAAAAGCATTATGAAAAGAATTAGATTCGCTGAAATGATTGGATGTTGGAAACGAAATCAATGAAGTTGCAAGATATTACACAATAAGAACCTGTTCGCAGTACTGAACCTACAACGTAATTTTAGCGAATCTAATTCATTTAGTATGTGCCCATTGTATTAGAAGAAGCCAGAGTCCACCACCATCATCGACCCCTAACAGTACTATTCCCACATGTGCTGTGGGAGAATGTTTGGTAGTGGTATTTATAAGAATCGACAGCAGACCCAAGCCAACAACAATATTTCTGGTATACAGGCGGATGTTACAAGAAGAGGATGAAAAAGTTGGGAAAGTATGTGAGGATATGGAACAGGTACATCTAGTACATAAAGGGAGATGAAAATCTAATAATAATGGGGGACTGACATGTGGTGGTAGGGGAAGGAACAGAAGGAAAAGTTATAGAAGAACATTGGCTGGCAAGTAAACATACCGCAGTGGTAACCACGAGCCTCTCAGTATCTGCTTCCAATGGTGCATGTCAGCTGAGGATGACACGGTGGTCAATCAGTACCTTTGGGAGTTCCGAGGCCTATTCGGATGTAGAGCAGATATGAGAGAGGTGTAAAGGGTGTGGAAGAGGGTGGGTTGGTAGGTCAGAAGCTACGTAATCCCTTAATTACTCCCAGTAGACGGTAGTACAACTCAGGCCCACATCAGATTGCGCACGAAGATGGGCCTCGATCCATGAAAGTCAGCAGCGAAGCGTTATAACAGGACTATGGATGGTGCTGTGCATAGTGCGGCCCAGACAAGGTGCGACATTGCGTAGCCAACAATTCGGGGAGCGGCTCAGCAGTGACATGACTGATGCAGTGCCTTACTCAACCAGCTGACTTTGAGACGCAGAGTCCCACCCAGAAAATGACAGGCGTAAATGACCAGCAAGTGAACAGCAGTGGCTGGCCGGCGGGATCTGTGACTGGCATGCGACCCAGTAGCTCGGTGGCAAGGAAGGCCTCAGTTCGACCCTCGGTTCATCGGTGGTTTCTGGACTCTCTTGGTAAGGGTTCTGTCATCCTGACGAAAGAGTGGCGGCGACTTCATGGCACTATTGCGGTTGACTCTTTGATGACTCACTGCTTCGACGCATACCCAGCTTGACTGGGCGGCAAGTATTCATGCGGCTGAAGAAGTCACGTATGCCATGTGCCAAAGTGTCTGTGACAAATAAAGAAACAGTCCACGCACTGATCAGTATATGCATGGCGATGCTGAGTCCGATGATGCAATTCTGGGTCAGCACGTTACTGTAAGTGGCCAACTTTATGACAATGAGAATATAGGTCTAGATTCGTGTTGTTACAGAGGAGAAAGAAAACTCTTCAAAAATCACGAAAGGAAGAGAAATACGTAATTTGAAGGCCATACGGAGATTCGACAACTAGATTCTGGGAAAAGCATACCCTGGAGTAGATATCCACTTGGATCGCAATTTAATATTCCCTGAAGTTTGAGACTCGTTATAAGGATTCAATGTAAAACATGTAGAATATACAGGGTGAGTCACTTAACATTACCGCTGGATATATTTCGTAAACCACATCAAATACTGACAAATCGATTCCACAGACCGAACGTGAGGAGAGGGGCTAGTGTAATTGGTTAATACAAACCACGCAAAAATGCACGGAAGTATGTTTTTTAACACAAACCTACGTTTTTTAAATGGAACCCCGTTAGTTTTGTTAGCACATCTGAACATATAAACAAATACGTAATCAGTGCCGTTTGTTGCATTGTAAAATGTTAATTACATCCGGAGATATTGTAACCTAAAGTTGACGCTTGAGTACCACTCCTCCGTTGTTCGATCGTGTGTATCGGAGAGCACCGAATTACGTAGGTATCCAAAGGGAACGGTGATGGACCTTAGGTACAGAAGAGACTGGAACAGCACATTACGTCCACATGCTAACACCTTTTTATTGGTCTTTTTCACTGACGCACATGTACATTACCATGAGGGGTGGGGTACACGTACACACGTGGTTTCCGTTTTCAATTACGGAGTGGAATAGAGTGTGTCCCGACATGTCAGGCCAATAGATGTTCAATGTGGTGGCCATCATTTGCTGCACACAACTGCAATCTCTGGCGTAATGAATGTCGTACACGCCGCAGTACATTTGGTGTAATGTCGCCTCTGCGGTTGTAGGCACATCACGGTACACATTCTCCTTTAACGTACCCCACAGAAAGAAGTCCAGAGGTGTAAGATCAGGAGAACGGGCTGGCCAATTTATGCGTCCTCCACATCCTATGAAACGCCCGTCGAACATCCTGTCAAGGGTCAGCGTAGTGTTAATTGCGGAATGAACAGGTGCACCATCATGCTGATACCACATACGTCGACGCGTTTCCAGTGGGACATTTACGAGCAACGTTGGCAGATCATTCTGTAGAAACGCGATGTATGTTGCAGCCCTGCAGTGAAGTGAGGACCAATGAGGTGGTCGCCAATGATTCCGCACCATACATTTACAGTCCACGGTCGCTGCCGCTCTACCTGTCTGAGCCAGCGAGGATTGTCCACGGACCAGTAATGCATGTTCCGTAGATTCACTGCCCCGTGATTTGTGAAACCCGCTTCATCGGTAAACAGGTAGAACTGCAATGCATTCTCTGTTAATGCCCATTGACAGAATTGCACTCGATGATTAAAGTCATCACCATGTAATTGCTGATGTAGCGACACATGAAACGGGTGAAAGCGGTGACGATGCAGTATGCGCATGACACTACTTTGACTCAGTCCACCGGCTCTCGCAATGTCCCCTGCACTCATGTGTGGGTACATGGCAACAACAGCTAACACACCAATTGCACCCGCTTCTCCTGTGAAGGGCCTGTTACGGACCCGTTTGCGTGCTACGACCATACCTGTTGCATACAGTTGGCGGTAGATGTTTTGCAATGTGCGGCACGTTGGATGCTCTCTGTCCGGGTACCGTTCTGCATACACCCTGCAGGCTTCAGCTGCATTTCGTCGACACTCGCCATAGATGAGTATCATTTCCACCTTTTCAGAGTTCGAAGACACCATGGTTACAGTTCCTACAACACTACACTATCACAGACATCTGGTAACACGGTGTACTACAGTTGGTCTGCGTGCGGAGATGAATGCAGAATAACAACAGCAGCAAGCAGTACATGCGGACACTGCGACAGCTAGACCAAACCACAACAGTGCACTACAGCCACACTCGTAAACACGGTCGTAAACATGTCCCTGCAGATGCTGCTCGCCGACCGTGGCCCGTGTTTGTTACAACACGCAACTGAACGTCGGAGGTTTCAAGCGTCAACTTTAGGTTACAATATCTCCGGATGTAATTAACATTTTACAATGTAACAAACGGCACTGATTACGTATTTGCTTATATGTTCAGATGTGCTAACAAAACTAACGTGGTTCCACTTAAAAAAACGTAGGTTTGTGTTAAAAAACATACTTCCGTGCATTTTTGCGTGGTTTGTATTAAACAATTACACTAGCCCCTCTCTTCACTTTCGGTCTGTGGAATCTGTTCGTCAGTATTTGATGTGGTTTACGAAATATATTCAGCGGTAACGTTAGGTGACTCACCCTGTATAAGTAGTGAGGACTAATGAGATGCGTTTGAAGTTCTCGAAGGCTGTAGCTACTGCGATAATGAGTCCTACAGTAGACACTTCCGCGAGTGTAGAGACAAGGAAGGTAGTCGTGTTGTAACCTTGGATAAGAGAAGAAATACTGCAGTTTATTGACGAATGGCGGGAGCATCAAAATGTTTAGTGGAAGATAGGAGGTCAGCAATATAAGGCACTTAGAAATGAAGTAAATAAGAAGTACATGGAAACCAGCGCCTAACGGCTGCAGGAAAAATATAAATAAATCGTAAAAGAAATGGTCGTCGGAAGGACTCATCGAACATATAGAGAAGTGAAAACCACCTTAGGTGTAACTAAAAGCAGTGACGGCAATATTAAGAGTGCAGCGCAAATTCTGCTGTTAAACGCTTAGGTGAAAAGACGGGCTGGACTAGTCTGATGATGTGATAGAAGAAGAAATAGAGCTTGATGTGGAAGACAGGATGTCCAGTACTAGAGTCAGAATTTACAGAGCTTTGGAAAACTTGAAATCAAAAAAAGGCAGAAGGGATAAATAGCATTCCTTCCGAATTTCGAGAATCATTGGGGAAATTATTAATCAAACAATTATTCAAATTGCTGTGTAGAATCCATGAGACTGGAGACATACCAAGAGACTTTCTGAAAAATATCATTCACACAATCCCGAAGCAGCAAGGGCAGGTAAGTACGAGAAATATTCCACAATCAGTCTAACAGCTCATTCATCCAACTTACTGATAAGAATAGTATACAGAAGATGGGAAAAGAAAATATGACTCTGTTAGGTAACTGTCAGTTTGGCTTTAAGACGGATAAAGGTACCAGAAATTCAGTTAGACGTTGTTCCAGATAGTGGAATCAAGACTTAAGAAAATAACGCACATTCGACGATGTAAATCGTACAATATGATAGAAATTTTCAGAAAAACAGGAGTAAGCTACAAGGAAAGAAGGTTAATACATAACATGTAGAAGAACCGAGAGGGAACAGTAAGACTGGATAATAAAGAACGAAGTGCTCGGATTAAAACAGATGTGAGACAGTGATGTAGTATTTTGCTCCTACAGTTCAATCTACACATCGAAGAGCAACGATGTAAATAAAAGGATGTTAAAGAATTGGGCTAAAATTCAGGGTAAAGGGATATCAATGATAAGATTCGCTGATTATCACTGCTATCCTCAGTGAAAGAAAGGAAAAGTCACAGGAAATGTCTAATGTGTGCAGAATGAATTGAGGTTAAACCGACGAAACATGAAATTTATGACGAGTAACAGAATGTGAATAGCGAGAAGTTAATTTTGTCTTGTCATGGCAGGCTGGTTAGGCTTCGAACGTTTCACTTTAGTCTTCAACTTATGCAGATTTTATAAAGATGACTATTTTATGCGCCAAGCTGGGTCACTCCTGTGTAATCCAGGCTATGGAACAACTGACAATTCCTGCAACCGTTGCACGCACGATTTCACTATACTACCTGCTATACGGTTGCAAATAATAGGCTTTTGATGTAATTTTCATTGATGCAACTGGCTATTCGACCTCCTTATTTCTGTCATCTTGTGAGATTATGTATTTCGGCAGGTATACCAGCTGTCTCGCTTCGACGATGTTTATAACAATGTAATGGCATAGTCTTGTTAACCCACAATATGAATACATATATCTGCATGATTACAACTATGATGATAGTTTTCACTGCATATTCACCACTTTTGTGCGAATTGGACGATCTGAGGGTACGAGTAGTTGTAGAAAGCAACTGAAACGAGTAATCACGCTTGAATTGTTTAAGGAAAAAAATGGCGGTCCAGGCAATATTTTTTTTTTAATAAAAAAAATTGTTTGATGATTACATTAACGTCGCAGTCTCTGTCCTGACAATGTCAGGTTTCACTAATAGCGAGAAGCTTGACATCAAAATTTGTGGCCACAAACTAGACGAAGTTACGGAATTTTGCTAGCTTGGAAGCAAAATAGTATATGATGGATCAAGCAAGGAGGACATAAAAGCAGAGTCGTATCGGCAAAGAGGGAATTTCTGGCCAAAAGAAATTGACTAGTATCAGACGTTGGTCTTAATTTGAGGAAGAAATTTATGAGAGTGTATGTCTGGAGCGGGGAATTATATGACAGTCAATCATGGACAGTGGGAAAGACGGAACAAAAGAGAGTGGAAGTGTCTGAGATGTAATTCCATAGAAAAATTTTGAGAATTAAGATGAGGAATGAGGAGAAACTCCGCAGAGCGGAACATATAAAAAACATTGTCAATATGAAGTGGCAGTATCAAATGACATATTTTAAGACATCAGGGAATAACATGTATATTACTATAGAGAGCTGAAGGGCTTAAAAGTATTAGTGGAAGACAGAGATTGGAATTCATCCAAAAGATCGCTAGAGATGTAGTGTGCATGTGCTACTTTGAGAAGCAGAGGCTGGCGTAGGAGAGGAATTCGTCCCGGGCTGCATCAGATAGTCAGAAGATTTGTGACTCAAAAAACACACAGCCTCGGCTCGCGAGGAAAATAAGAAACTATCAGGAATCCACACTGGGGCACGCCAACCTTCGAAAAATCGCTGTAGAATTGTCTTTCTATAAGAGTACGTTACACCGATTTTTGGTAGTGTCCGGTAAAGATCAGAAACAAAGCGAGTACGAGTCTGATGTTAAAACTGCGTACTTCACAAATCAAGGCGCCGCTGTTACATGAGTGTTAACGAGCTTGCTTCGCTCCCGCTGTAGCTTGGCGAGTAAGACGCGTGTGAGAACTGTGGAGCTGTGTTCGCTTCATACTCGTCGACTTGTTCTCTCTTACTGAAGCATGGAAAAGAGTAAGGCTAGCCGTGGCTTATTCTATGGACGGAAGATGAGTACACTATCCTGCTGCTGTAAAGTAACACTGACAAGGCGAAATGACCGACTGTTGGGAGCATATGCCGTTTAACGAAGTTGTGTTTTGTGAGACTGTGGAGGGTGGAAGACAAAAATTAATTGATGCAAAGTACACAACTGCAGATGTGTTCCATTAGAGGAGGAGTGATCTCTGGAATAAGTTTCACGCTGTAGTTAACGCTTCATAAAAACCATACAAATTTCGTACAATGAAAACAAAATGGAACGAAAACTGGCCCAGAGAACCATTACTGTTATATCCTGTGATACAAAAGCGCTCTATTTTTCTATTTCTGTATTCATCTTGTCATGGAAACTTACGTTTATGAGTTAATAGCGAGCTATATAAATTTATGTATGAACAGAACAATATTCACTACTAACCGTTCAGTCGTTTTATTGATATACAACTTGCTTCCCTCATTTACACACTTCGTACATTTTGGTACAATTCGACTTGCATTGGTTCAAATGGTTCTGAGCGACTTAACTTCTGAGGTCATCAGTCCCCTAGAACTTAGAACTAATTAAACGTAACTAACCTAAGGACATCACACACATCAATGCCCGAGGCAGGATTCGAACCTGCGACCGTAGTGGTCGCTCGGCTCCAGACTGTAACGCCTAGGACCGCACGGCCACTCCGGTCTGGCCGGCTGCTGGTGGCCGAGCGGTTCTGGCGCTACAGTCTGGAACCGCGCGATCGCTACGGTCGCAGGTTCGAATCCTGCCTCGGGCATGGATGTGTGTGTTGTCCTTAGGTTAGTTAGGTTTAAGTAGTTCTAAGTTCTAGGGGACTTATGACCTCAGCAGTTGAGTACCATAGTGCTCAGAGCCATTTGAACCACTCCGGCCTGCCAACTTGCATTATTGGGTGAAATAAATAAATAGTAATTTATAGTTTAACGGCGGAAATTTATTTCAAAACAGTTGCATATGTAGCTGATTTGTAGCCGAGCGGTTCTAGGCGCTACAGTCTGGAACCGCGCGACCGCTCCGGTCGCAGGTTCGAATCCTGCCTGGGGCATGGATGTGTGTGATGTCCTTAGGTCAGTTAGGTTTAAGTAGTTCTACGTTCTAGGGGACTGATGACCTCAGAAGTTAAGTCCCGTTGTGCTCAGAGCCATTTGAACCATTTTTTGTAGCTGAAATGCCGCGAGTCCGTGTGCACGCGCTCCTTTCTGAGCGAGTGGACTCCACTCATACCAGACAAGACTCAAGGGACGACTGGGCTGCGGCGAAGACTCATGCGTGAGTCGAGCCTACGGGCACACGGAGATGACGACACACGACTAGCTGGGGAGTTTATAGCGGGTATACGGAACTGTTTTTTGATCTCTAGTGTTCAGCCAGCCGACTCCTGAAGACTCCTGAAGAGGATCCTAGAAGAGCGATGGAAACGTCCAACGGACTCGAAAACCAGGAGATTTGGATATATTCGAGAGTGTTGTGCCTTATGTGGTTCACCATGTACGATATCAGTACTATCTTTGAGAATGAATCGCTATCGGATGAGGAAGGGAAACGAGAAGTTAAAAGAAGGACGAAAGTAAGAGAAATTAAACTTCTACGTTTCACAGCATAATGGCTCAAATGGAAGAACTAATGTAGTGCCCTTCGAGCAGGATGTACTACTTTGGAGACATTTTTGTACAGAAGTGGGGCAGCGCCCTCTGGCTGTTTCTCTTTTCCTCCCACCGCAGAGCTGACAGGCGAGGCGGCAGAATACTGGAGGAGCAGGACACCCAGTGTTGCTGGTGGCCTATTGTTACGGCGCTGAATGGCCAGCGGGCAGCAGATACCGCGCCGGATAAGGCGGCAGCGCGGCTCAGCCGTTGTTGCAATTTCGCCTCTATCAGTTGACGGCCCAGTTGCTCTTAGAGGGTCGCTCTTCCTGTTTAGAGTTCGAATAGCTTGTTTTTCTCGGCCGGAGATGCGAGAACACTGCCATCCATAAATAAAGGAAAAAAAACCAGCATTGAGTTCTTTCTAAAGCTACTAGCGGTGATACAGACGGTCTCAACTCGCTGCGAAACAAAAGAAGTTCTTGCCTACTACAGTCCAGAGATATTAGTCACAAGTAAAGTGTAAATCATAAAATGTCTGAGTATAGAGTTATTCAGAGCATCACTTTAGAGAATTTAAATTCCGAATTCAATCAACTTTCCCAAATATTTTTAACAAGAATGAGGAACTACATGCAGATATAAAGTAGCTGAAAGTAAGCGTGCAGTAATAACTGTTATTAGTGACTGCTAGTTCAAATTCTTATTAGTACTCTGACTTCCCACCCTATAATTACTGACTAAAATTAATTATTTAATTTCTGTCTCTGTTGATTTTCACGTCATATACTTCATCCTTCGTAACAGCACACTAAGCAAACAGGGTGGAAATTTCAACAATATTCATTGATCAAAATAATTTGTACTTAGCTGCTAAAATGATTCTTCATTGTTTCTCGTGGTTCACGTCTAGGGGTCTTATGACTCTCTTTCCTGTAGAATATTGACAAAATATTTAGATTTGCAGGAGTTCACAGATTCGGTCTTGTGATATCAATTCTAATCGAAACAACAAACACGTTTCAGTTTTCGCATTGTTGATATATTCTTGAAATAATTTCACAAATTTTAAATAACACTTTTTCTTTGCATTTGAAAATCTTAAAAAGATACTCTTCAGCATTGTTATTTAGACGTAATGGGTAGCAATCGCCCTATTTGGACCACATGAGGCCATACACAACCTATCTCGACAAACTACTCTACAGCAACTAACTTGCTTTACCCACTGATAGTCCATAAATTGTTAAATACAAAGATAACAACACATTGGTCAAAAGTTATTAAATTTCTCGATGCTTACATACCTCTCTGACATTTACGTTCATCAAAATAATCAAGACAATTTCTATAAGAAATATTTTAAAGTTTATGTCTAAAAGTGTATCGCAAAATGCGTGATAAAACATATTGTATGGGAAATTATTCTTGATATACAAAACATGATGAAGTCAGACCAATATCGCCACAGCACAACATTCGAAATTTTGAATATTTTATAGTGTCTATGGTCTGTTTCATTCGCTCTACTGTTACACTAGAGGTTGCTTCCTGCCTGTACGAACTGTGATTCTCCTTCATTAACCAATTTCGAACCCTTTTATACCTATACCTTCGTCTATTCGACTACCACACCTAGGTTTGGCCAGGAAAAATACTAAAAGCTAAGCAACGGTACAACTATAAACCCTCGCACTGTTCCGAGGGCGGTGCGCTCCTCCCGCCCACAACAATAGGTGGCTATTGAAGGGGAATGTGTTCGTCAAATCGACTACCAGTAATATTCTAGGGTTAAGATATAGCTCATTTTCAGAAAAGTAGACAGTATCCCGGTTTGTTTTATGAGGTTTCCTCGATGTATCCGATGGACCACTTGATACGAATGCCGAAAAATAATACGATTTTTCTTGGCTGATAAGTCAGCATAAACTTCATGCTGTTTACGGGTAGAAAGTATTATTCATTGTATTGCGTTCTGTTAAACGTAACAGATGCTACATCACATCTAACGGTATGTTTTTGACTACGCATTCAACGGCCTCAATCACCAATTAGTTTGTACACACCAAAAGTGGGTTCAGTCCTTAAGCTTTGTCTTCGACCAATGATTCATTGCCGTCTTGTAGTTGGTTGGTTGGCTGATTCATTCACCTTCGTCATTATTTCATTCTCGCGCCCTGACGAGAAAGGATCAAAGCTAACAATTACAACACCAAAGAATATATAGAACATACGTAGATTTTTATGCATTACTAAAATATTTCCAAGTTTTCAGATGTTCATTGGATTGGTTATATTAAAAAGCTCCATGAAGGAGTCAGCGAGGAGATATCATCTGGATGTTAATAAATAGTAGGTGATTTCGATACTTTGGATCTTGATTCGAATTCTAGTTGGTATCAAAATCTTCTTCGGCAACTTTTAAACAGCTTTTGGGGACGGTCTTTTGGGCGTGTCGAAACAAGTCGGTCAATAAAAGTCCGTCAGTTAACTGACTGACTGGTTACATATTATGCTTCTTATGTCACCCTCGTAGAAAAAGAATGAGAAGTTTTCACAAATAATATAAACAATTGCACAAGATTGATGAATAGCCCCTGATAACATTCTATTCTGCGAGTAGTTTAGACACATCTTTGTAAAGCAATGGATAAGCAGAACGTTCATAACGTACCGTAAATAGTGTCTCGCTCTCTTGTTATATTTTCGTATGGGCGCTCCCCGATTTCGTGGAGACAGTTTCTTTCTTTTCAGTCCAGCCGAAAACAGTTGCCTGGCCGTGGATGGGGGGGGGGGGGTCTTTTGTCGCCTTTTCACAAAATGTTGATTACGCTTGCAATATTTGGAGGGGCTGACCTTTTAGTAATGGGGCGACTTTCGCTGTGCGTTTTGACGAGTCAGTGCCACGACACTATGAGACGCTGTTGTGAGAGATGCCTTCCCGTTTTGTCTGCCCAGGAACAAGTCAGTTAAAAATTTAGGAGCTGTTTTCGTAACACAGCTGGAGTGACGAGCTTGCTTCGTTGCATCCTAATTGGAAGAGTAGGAAACAAATCCCTTGTTTTCGATGAAACTATTCTTCACGAACTATTCCTCAAGGTTTTCTCTGGTGCCAACCAAATAGTCTCCAGCCATGCGGCCTCACGCAGTGGCCGTATGGCAAGACAGTGGCCATATGGCAAGACAATGATGGTGATCGCATTTCAGCGCTGACAGAATAGTCATTGCAAAGACAAACTGGCACCACACGGTTCGGTAAACAACGAACTTTTCCACTCAGAGGTGGTAAATTCTGGTAGGCCACCTCATGGGGAAGGGAATAGCAACTTCGCCTTTCTCTTGAAGCGAGCGTCAGAAATAATGAAGATGAATTGTTACAAAAAGTAGAGGCCACAGTGCTAGAGGATGATCTACGGGGGATTAAATAACACTTAAGGCTGCAACTAGACGCAATTGCGTGACATAATGTGGTGTCACCGCCATACACCACACTTGCTAGGTGGTAGCCTTTAAATCGGCCGCGGTCCATTAGTATACGTCGGACCCGCGTGTCGCCACTGTCAGTGATTGCAGACCGAGCGCCACCACACAGCAGGTCTAGAGAGACTTACTAGCACTCGCCCCAGTTGTACAGCCGACGTTCGTAGGAATGGTTCACTGACAATCACGCTCTCATTTGCCGAGACGATAGTTAGCATAGCCTTCAGCTACGTCATTTGCTACGACCTAGCAAGGCGCCGTATTCAATTGATATTTATCTTATGAAGCATGTATAGTCCAGAGAGATGTACACCGATTATGGATTAAAGTTAAGTATTCCAAGAACTACGTTCTTTTCTTATTAGACTCAACTCCTTTAATTGTTCCAGACCTCACGCCAATATACGTGAGCTTTAAAGCGTGCATTTCGGCCTCCTCTAGCAACACGGTGTTGGCTCTTCTGCCAACACTTCATATGGCAACGAGGATTTAGCGTTCGTATTGCCCTAATTTACTTGTCATGGCTTCGCCACAATCTCCAGATGTACTGTCCGAATTTTATCGCTTGCAGAATCAGCAGACGCAGGCCTTATTGGATGCCCTCGGACAGCTCGTCCAGGGTCAACGTGCACTGCAAAACGATGCAGCAGCCGCCGCTTCACCACTACCGCAGCCACAACATGCAGTTGCACCACCTTTTCGTCCTTTTGATGCGGCACTGGAAAGCTGGACGGAGTGGTCACGCCAATTTGGATTCCATCTCGCCGCCTACAGAATTCAAGGTAACGAGCAGCAGCCTTTTTTGTTAGCATCCGTCGGGGTGCACACGTACCATGTGATAGTGAAATTATTTCCCCGACGCGACGTAGCAACTCTGTCCTACGAAGAAATTTTGTTGGCATTAGATGCCTATTTCAGAGAATCAGTCAATGTAGTTGCAAAAAGGTATACCTTCTTTTGTACAAAACGTACGGCCGGTCAGACTAATCAGGAGTGGGTTGCAACTTTGCAAGGCCTTACTAGGGATTGTGGTTTTGAGTGTGAATGTGGACTCCCTTATTCAGATACTATGGTGCGTGATGCAATTGCACAGAACGTTTCTGATGTTCGTATAAGGGAACAGATTTTGAAACTAGTCAATCCCTCCATGGACATATTGGATCGGCAGGACACACTTGACTTTGCTCAGGAATCATTTGAAACTTCGCCAGCCGGGCGAGCTGCACGGAACATTAAACAGCCCTCGCGCTCGTCCGCGCAGCTGCCGCCAAGCTCTCCGCTACGTTTGCCGCGCCAGTGAGCACATGCAGTGCTAAAGTCATGCCCGCGGTGTGCTACTAGACATTCGCGTGCGAATTGCCCGTCACGCCAAGCTATTTGCTTTTTCTGTAATAAAAAAGGACATGTTCAAAGTGTTTGCCAGAAAAAGCTAAGATCGGACACTAACAACCATTCCAGGCCCTTTGCTTCGCGCCGGAATCGAACCAAGAATACACGGGCTCGTGAACCTTCGCCCATGGAAATTCATGTAGTTAATTCCACTCCACCCAGTGCCACTCTCTCTACCAGTGACTGTGTTCGTCCCACAAAAAGTGTGCGTCGACATCGACGGAAATCCCGTCCGGTCGCATCTGATCCTGTAACAGTGTCAGTTCACGTTGCACGAGACAGTCGCTCTTGTCGTCAGCAGGACAATAAACTTTTTGTGGATTTGGACATTAATGGCAGGGTCATACCATTCCAGCTCGATACCGGAGCTGCAGTTTCACTAATCAATCACGACATGTACCAACGGCTGGGCAAACCTCCGTTGCGTGCCGCGAATGTTAAGTTAAATAGTTATTCAGGACAAGCAATCCCTGTGTTAGGGCAGTGCAGCCTTCTTGCAACATACAAGGGACAAACAAAACTTGTGTCATTTTACGTACTTCGTTCTTCTTCTGCAGTGAATTTGTTTGGTTTAGATTTATTTCAGTCGTTTCACTTGTCTATAGTCAATCAGGTCCTATCAGTGAACCAGACTGTGCCTTCAGCCAGTGTTTCTCGTCTATGTGAAGAATTTGCTGACATTTTTGCACCGGGCCTTGGGTGCGCTAAGAACTATGAAGCACATTTGGAACTGAAAGTAAACGCGCAACCGAAATTTTTCCGAGCACGCAATGTTCCCCACGCATTGCGTGATGATGTCGCAAGAGCATTACACGATTTGGAATCACAAGGTGTGATTGAACGTGTGCAGGCTTCTCTCTGGGTATCACCCTTAGTAATTTTGCCAAAACCTTCCGGAAAATTGAGACTTTGTGTGGACTTCAAGGCAACGGTGAATCCACAACTAGTGATTGCAACTTTTCCTTTACCCCGCCTGGAAGATCTTTTTGACAAACTGTGCCCGGGTAACTATTTTTAGAAGTTGTACCTCGCAGATGCGTACTTGCAAATACCAGTGGACGACGAATCCCAGCGCTTCTTGGTGGTTAACACGCATCTTGGTTTGTATAGATTTAAAAGACTGTCATTCGGGTGTGCATCCGCCCCTGCATTGTTTCAGCAATATCTGCAAACTGTTTGTGCGTCGGTCCCTACTGCGGCAAACTATCTGGACGATATTGTGATCTCCGGAAAGACAGAAGAAGAACATTTAGCCAATCTCAGAACATTATTTCAGGTCTTGCGACAAAATGGTCTTCGCTTGCGGAAGGACAAATGTGTGTTTTTGCTCGTGACTTACCCTATCTGGGACATGTAATCAATGCCCAAGGCATACATCCCAGTCCAGAGCACCTCCGTGCCATACAAGACTTGCCATCGCCGCAGAATTTGAAGCAGCTACAGAGTGTGCTGGGACAAATGAATTACTATAAGAAATATGTGCACAACGCCTCTTCCATTTCAGCTCCGCTTCATCGCTTACGCCGTAAAGGTGTTCCGTTTGTCTGGACGACGGAATGCGAACGCGCCTTTCGCCAATTGAAATCGGCGTTGTTTTCCACTACTTGCCTTACGCCATTCGATCCCCAGAAACCCCTTTTGTTGATGGTAGATGCATCGGATTACGGGATCGGTGCTGTGCTTGCGCACTAAGATGGATCGCGTGATCGCCCTATTGCCTTTGCGTCCAAATTGCTCTCGTCTGCGCAAAGACATTATTCACAGATTGAGAAAGAAGCTTTGGCTCTCGTATTTGGTGATACAAAGTTTCATGATTTCTTGTATGGTCGTCACTTTACCATCATCACAGACCACAAACCTTTGACATCGCTTTTTCGTCCGAGCAAGCCTGTACCTCCATGTACAGCGCAGAAATTCATTCGCTGGTCTCTTTTCCTCTCGCAGTACCGCTACGATATCTTGTATCGGTCCACTGCTAAGCACGGGAACGCTGATGCGTTGTCCCGTTTGCCTGTTGCTGAGGATAGAGCACTCAATTCCTCCGAACTTGCTTGCCTGTTCATTGATGCGGAAACCGATGACGTGGTCGAATCGTTTCCGATTGATTTTCGTCGTGTAGCTACTGCCACAGCTGCTGACCCTGTCCTTGCTACCGTTTTGCGTTTTGTTGCTACGCAATGGCCGTTGTCAAAGTCACGGATCGAGGATCCGTTGGTTCGCCGATTTTTTTGCTCACAAGGAGGGACTTTTTGTTCGACGTGGTGTTTTGCTTTTGCGTTCTGATAATGATCAGTGCAGGGTCGTGGTCCCACGTTCGTTACAGTCCTCTGTCTTACGGCTTCTCCACCAAGGTCATTGGGGTATAGTGCGCACGAAACAACTTGCTCGTCAGCACTGTACTTGGTTCGGAATCGATGCTGCGATTACGAATATGTGCTCTTCTTGCATGGCGTGTGCAGGACAACAATCCGCACCACCGCGGAAATTCTTTGCATGGCCGAAAGGCACTTCCCCTTGGCAACGTTTACACATCGATTTTGCTGGTCCATTCTGGCATGCTCGATGGTTGGTTGTGGTAGATTCCTTCAGTAATTTTCCTTTTGTTGTCCGTATGTCTTCCACGACGTCATCTGCCACCATCCAAGCGTTATCCGCTATCTTTTGCATTGAAGGTCTTCCGCAGACTATTGTTTCCGACAATGGCCCACAATTCATGTCCGCAGAATTTCAGCCATTCTGTAAGGCCAATGGTATTCAACATCTGACATCCGCGCCGTTTTCGCCTCACTCAAACGGTGCCGCTGAACGATTGGTACGAACTTTCAAGTCACAGATGTTGCAGTTGAAACAGTCTCATTCTCGGGAGGACGCGTTATTGCTCTTCTTGTCCTCGTATCGCTCTCAGGCCCGAAATGGTCGCTCGCCGGCTGAGTTGCTCCACAGTCGTCCTCATCGAACCTTGATGTCTTTGCTACATCCGCCGCATCAGGTTCCTGTGCAGTGGCAGCCACCTGTTTTTGCTCCAGGCGACGTTGTATACTATCGCAACTATCGAGGTTCACGGCGTTGGCTCGCAGGGCGCATTCTTCGCTGCCTCGGCCGCGCTATGTATCTGGTTTTGGGGGCCTCTGCTGAGGTGCGTCGGCATCTCAATCAGCTGCGCCTCTGTCGTCGCACGGGTTCTGCCGCTCCCCGTCTGCTTTCAGCGACGGTGCCGTCAGGTCAGCGCCCTGGGGACACATCTACTGGCTCGCCTCATCCCGTGTTACCGACGCTGCCTTCCATTTTGCCCCATGGCGACGCGCCGCCGCCGCCGCCTGTTCTCCCGCCGGCGACGCCCGCAGTGGACGCGTCGCTGCAACTGCCGGGCGCCTCCCTGGGTCACGCGCCACCGCTCGCTTCCCATGACCAGCTGTCCTCCGACATGGAACTCTTGCCCGCTCCGGACCAGATGTCGTCTTCGCCCGACGGGTGCGCCGCCCCGATGGAGGTCGACTTGTAACGCCGGGAATGCATATCCTCCTATTTCCATCTATTGTACCATAATTTTTTCCTTATTTTGTTACCTGAAGATATAACATTTCTGTGTCTTTATATATTGTAATTGTTTTAATATTTATATATATATATATATATATATATATATATATATATATATATATATAGTTATGCATTTATGTCGATGTATAATTGGTTTGTTTTGTAAATATTATTTGTATTTTACTCTGGGTCTTGCCTAGGGAAAACTATGCTATCGAACGAATACATCGATAGGTCGTGTGAAGAACGAATGGGTGTAGGATCTTTGGTAGTGTTAACTCTGCCGCGTGGAGCGCGGGTAGCGAGGAGGAGTCTGGTTGGAGTAGTGCGATTGAGCAGGTGTGTTGTGTGACGCTCCCGCAAGTTGCTGGGCTTTCGGGGTTTGGCAGCATGTAATTGCGATCGACTGGCTATGGTAATTTCTACCACGGTGTCGCGGACGGGAAGCATTAGCTGGCACACATCAAGAGCCCGTTTTCGCCTGGTGACCGTGTCGAGAAGAAGGCGCGCCAGCATCCAGCTTCTGCAACAGCGACGGCCGACAATGAATGACTGTCACCACCTCCTCGATCGACGACTTCAAACCTTCACTCAACCAACAAGGAAGACTAAAAGCACGTAAAGTTTCAGAACTTATGGCAGACCTCAGCTTTTAAAATTCTTGCATCACAAAATTACAGCAACTTAGCATGAACCTTTGTTGCTCATTGTCCCAATTGCATTGCCAAGCAGGGTACCTTCCTTTTCCGAAATGAAACCGAGTGTCGTTGAAATTCAAACGCCAGCATTAAAATAATATAATTCAATTTCACTGCCTTAATTTCAAAGTTCAGTTAAATTATTCATAGCTGGCTACAATATTTAGATTACACGAGCACAAATTAAGAGTGCGAGTTTTGTTAGCATATTTTAGCTGACCTGTGACTGCAGCTCAGCTTGGTACGTACTAAATTTTACTATTGTTAATTGTTCAGAATCATTTAATTCAAGTTCGAAGTTGAATCTCTTATTTCTAAATTGCGTAGATTCAAGTAGCTTTTGAAATGATTGTTGAGGTAGCCCAAGACTAACTGTATTTTACTGAATTTCAATATGCTTCAGAAACAAAGTTCACTATTAATTTCAGTCACTAAATTAACTTTCAATTTTCTGGTTTTATTAATTCTTTTGCTAAATTAAGTCAGAGTGTAGCGAAATTTATTACTTCTGACAAACTTTCAGTTTTCACACTACACGTGTCAACCTTCAGTTGCCACGCTTCTAGTGCTAATTATATGTGTAATAACCTTTCTTTTTCAGTTACTATAGTAATTGTCCTTAGGACTGGCGACCATAATTTCCCCCACATCTCAAATATCTAATTACCGCTGGTTAATTGTTGACGTAACGGCCGCACATTTACTTTCTTTATTAACTTTACCCCTTTTCAAAATTAATTTCCACCAGTTTCATTTGCATTTTTCCTTTCATTTAGATGTAACCCTTTCCTCCCTCTTTACCGACAAATTAACTTCGGTGACGATTGCTTTTCCCAAATTTCCATTAGGTACACGCGGTTTAAATTTTCACTGTCATTAAGGTCCATAAGTGAGGGGGAGGTTACACGTGGCGACCTGGTGACAGGACAATCTTCAGATTTGAGATTATTCTGGACACGAATTTTGTTTGGTGCAAATGTCGTAACAAAGTATTGGTTACGAACAGATAGTTACGTCAGCGAGATTAAGTAGTGGGAGGAATCCTAATTAGATTTGAGATTTGTTATTTATATTGAAAATTATTAAAATGAGTGAAGGCAACAATTACCAAAATTTGGTAGACTTGGATACGGAACAATCGGTCGAACAGTGGGAAACGCGCACCGCGGTACCCATTGTTCAGGGGCAGGCGGCTAGCGTGAAAGACGCGACCGCCGAAACGCAACAAAGAGCAGAAATGGAATTCCAAACTTTAGAAAATGTTTCGGAATCGGAAGTGAAAATCAAATCTGAACCCCTTGATGACGAATACGCGGGGACAATTAAAGAGGAAGCCGCTACGGAAGTAAAACCGGTAGTTTCCGGGAATTTAGCTGATTTATTGAATGTTTTGATTAACGAAATCAAGGCTCAGTCTAGCAAGATAGAAACTCAATCGGCAGAAATTAAAGCTCAGGCTGCCAAGCAAGAAGCTCAGTCTGCCAAGCAAGAAGCTCAGTCTGAAAAAATTGACAGGAAGCTAGACAATCAGAACAAAGCTATTAACGTTGTTAACAACAATGTTGGAGTTGTTAACGCAAAAGTTGATAAAATCAAAGAAGATATTGTTGTGATTAATACCGAAATCGGTAATCTTGAACAGGAAATGATAGGCGTTCAGGCGGAAATTGCGAGCATAAATACGCGTTTTAATTCCGAAATTAGCAGAATCGAAAACAGTGTAGGAGAAACAGTTGCTCCGATCATCGAGAATAAGGTGACGGAACAAATTCAATTAGTGAAAAAAGAGGATCAAAAGAAGGTGGATACTTTAAAGGCTTTAGTATCCGAAGTAGATACCAAAGTGACGAAGCAGGCTAATACCTGCGAAGAGAAAAAAAGGAAGTAGAAACGCTTGCGACAACCGCTTGCCAAGTAATTACGAGAGTGTCGGAATTAGAAAAGAAACTTGACGAAAAACAGAGCTATGACGAAAGAGGAGCGGTTCGACCCGTTGAAAAAATGCGGTATACACGCGACGGATTTCATTAAAAATTGTGAAAGAGTTTTACCCAGATCATGGACTAATGAGAGAAAAATTAATGCGGTTATTGATGTGTTGTCTGGTGATGCCAAGCGTTGGGGCTCAAACCTCAACATTACGAACCTGACTTTTGACGAGTTTAAAAAATTGTTTCTGGCTAATACTGGTCAGAGCAAAAACAGCAAAGTGTCTGGCGCGAATTTGTCGTATCGAGGCCTTTCGATGCGAATTCGCGCGGCTCGATGAAGGAGTTTTGTGAGGGCTGGATCCGCAAGTTGGAATATTTGCGTGATCGCCGCACGGAATCCGAAATAGTCTGGGAACTCTACAAGAAGCTTCCAGATGATACAAAACGCTACATAGGAAGCAATTACAGGACAATCAATGATTTCCTGGAAAGAGTTGAGGACGAGGACAATTGGCGCAATAATCGCGACAGTGGTAGAGGCAGTGGTAACAAGAACGGGTACCACAGCAACCACAACAACGACAACTATGGGAATAATGCATACCGCAATCTTGGCGGCAATAACAATAGTGGTTCGGGCCGTAATGACAATCGATACAATGCAAATAATAATAGGAATGACGGAAACCAGTATCATACTAGCGTGATACGGGCTTCGCAGAATAGTAATAACGCCAGAGGGTGTGATCAGCCGCCTCAGCAGCATCCGGGGAGAGTATCTGCTGGGACGAGACAGGGAAGCCATTAGCCGCGCCGGTGAGGGGCCGACCGGGCGTGGAGAAATTTTGGCGGCCCAATAACAGTAGAAAACCGAGGTGTCGTCGTTATGAAAATTCCGTATGGAATATTCAACGGCGGGAGTGTGTGCCAGTGTTAAGAGAAAGGAGTGCGCCCACAAGTAGTAGATCAGCTGTATACACGGCAGTAGAAGGTACATTCACTGTCAGTGAGAACAATTTAAGTAGTGTTCCGGAAATCGATTATAAGGTGCCAGCTGTAATACCCATAGCGGAACTGGAGATTGAGTTTAAGAATGATTCACAAGTGTTGAGAGAAGATCAGATGGATAAAACGTCCGTCATCGAGCGAGGGGATGCAGAGAGGGATGAGGTCTGGTTAAGGCAGTTCGGTCGCTTATACGGCGAACTAAGAGATTACAGGGGCCTGTACGGGAGAAGTGTTTATGGGGAGCGCGGGCAGGATTTGCTGCGTCTCGTCCCGCAGGAAGATAGTGTTTGTGAAGTGATAGAAAGTTCTGGCCCTAACCGGCAGACTTTATCAGAAATAGTTGATGTTAATGGGGAGCACGAGCAAGATTCGTCGTGTTTCGTCCCGCAGGAGTTGGATGTTGAAGTAGTAACGGGAAGTTCTGGCCCTAACCGGCAGACTTTACCGAAAGTTATAGTGGTAGAAGTAGCCGACCCATCCGACGCATACCTCCAGTTTAAACATTGCGAGAGTATTAAGGAGAAAGATTGCGAAAATTTTAGTGATAGCCGGACACGACTGGTAGAAAAGCACATAGATTACAGCGTATATGAGGTTAGAGCTGACATTATACGGTCAGGTGGTAGCAGTGTGGGTTGCGCAGATCAAGAGGAAGTAATTTCAGATGCTACTGGGCACATTCCTCCAGGTAGATTGGCAGATGAGATCAATCTGGCCAAAGAGGAATCAACGAAGGTGACAATTAGTGAACTGATAGCAAAGCAACACTCACTAGTTGACGAGTTACAGGAAAAGGTTTCGGTATTGGAGGCGAAGCTACAGACTAAGCCTCAGGACAAACGTGTTGAAATTAAAACTGTATGTGAACAGAGGCTGAAAAAGCCGCCAGATAAACCGGATTTACGATCAAAGCCGGATGGTTTTTTCTGGAATGACCTGGATATAGACGAGGATTTACTGTGGGAAAATGAAGAAACAGTCGAGGACGGGTATAGACAGATAGTAGTGTCTGTTAATATGCACGACCTACAACTAAACGTGTTGATTGACACCGGTGCAGAATTGAGTGCTGTATCTGGGAAAATATTTGAGTTACTGAAAGACAGACCTGGTATCGTAGTTATGCCAGTAACAGGAGTGAAAATTATCGGTGCTACTGGGAAGGCCAGTAAACCGGTCACAAAACAGATTTTTGTCAACTTCGAGATATGTGGGGCACGATTTGAACAAGAGTTTGTCGTCGTGCCACACTTAACTACGGAAGTAATTATCGGGTTAGATTGGCTATTAAAGTACCGTGCAGTGATTAATTGCGAAAGCAAAACTTTGTCATGTGTGTCACAAGATAAAACAATAGTAGTTACTTTTGACGAGACAGGAGACGGTGTGCATAGGCAATACCAGCATATACACATTGTTAACTGGCCGGATGCCATTGACGTAGGTATGAATTTGAACTACTGTAATGTAAGGAATCTCGGCATTGACAATAGTGTAGAAAGTGAATTGGAAGAGGTAATCAAATTCCCTCCACGGATTGACATTAGTATTGGTGTGAAAAAAGATCGTTTGCGAGAAGTAATGAAGCTAAAAGCCGATGCCCGCATACGTCGTCATGACGCTAAAGCGCGTTTTGCTAAGTTTGCAATCGGAGACTTAGTACTTGTAAAAGCTCATGAGAAATCGAGCGAGATAGACAATGAAATCTCTAAATTTAAGTTTGTTTATAATGGACCATATAAAGTCATTGGTATACCTCACACAAATGCTTATTGCTTAGAGTATCCAAGCTCTGGAAAACGATTAGGTATACGGAATATTGTAGACTTGAAATTGTACCAACCTAGGATCGATAAATACCACACAATGGGTAATTTGTACAGTATGTAAATATAGAGTGTAAGATTTAAGGTTTGCTAGATCGCCATGCTTTTTCCGGAGCAAGAGGACATTAAAGAAGTTGTAATTAATAAGTAATTAATTTTTACTAAATGATTTAAGAGAGAGTGATTATTTACCAATTGAAAAATCCAAGCTGCTAGTTTAAGTTTTCAGCTGAGTCACAGTAGATTAGGGAATGTAAATATGATTTTGTAACTAGCTGTAAGATTTCATAAATATGTGATTTACTAGTCACTGCCGATGTACTTAGACGCTGTTTTAAGTTTCAGGCTAGTACATGCGTGTGATGATGGACAGTGTTGAGTTATCCACTGTGATAGAATTAATGGACTCCTTGAGATTACTCGGGAGTGAGTTGTTCCGAAAGAACTCAGTGAAACGGACGTTCTGGAAATGCCGTTACACAGGCGAGTGAGATCAAGCGTGCCGCACAGGCGAGCGCAACAATACTGGCGAGGCGGAGCCGCTGTCGGCTCTTGTGCCGCTCTAGGCATTCTTTGTACTTGCGGGTACGAAAGGCGGAATAGTTTTTCTTCCCAGACAGCTGATGTGAAAGAATTCTGCTCTCAATATTTATGTTTTTTTCGATCTACTGAATATTATATTCTTGTTTAGCGTTAAGAGGACTCTCATGTCGAGAATATTAATTATGAAAAGGTTACATAAAATGTGTATTCTATGTAATTAATTGTTAATTTGCGTATTTTGATATACCTGTTTTTTTTGACCATGTACTCTGGTTAATTTTGTAAATAGAATTCCATTTCTTGATACTGTTAGGAATTTTGACGATTTTAGAATAGCTAAACCATTTTCTTTGTTTTCTATGAATTTTAATATGTTGTCAACCTGTTTTATTTTGTGCAAGATGACAGAGTGGAATAAGATTAGGAGTGTCTCCACTCAATTATTATGGTCTAAAAATTGATTTATGCTTAATTATACGAATACTGAATTTTGTTGATTTTTGAGCACATGCATTTCCGCTGTTTCTTTTTTGGGACATTTTCTGAGTCTGTTTAGGTTACACGAACATCCTCAGACAATGTGGGGCACGTGTAACGCCGGAAATGCATATCCTCCTATTTCCATCTATTGTACCATAATTTTTTCCTTATTTTGTTACCTGAAGATATAACATTTCTGTGTCTTTATATATTGTAATTGTTTTAATATATATATATATATATATATATATATATATATATATATATATATATATATATATAGTTATGCATTTATGTCGATGTATAATTGGTTTGTTTTGTAAATATTATTTGTATTTTACTCTGGGTCTTGCCTAGGGAAAACTATGCTATCGAACGAATACATCGATAGGTCGTGTGAAGAACGAATGGGTGTAGGATCTTTGGTAGTGTTAACTCTGCCGCGTGGAGCGCGGGCAGCGAGAAGGAGTATAGTTGGAGTAGTGCGATTGTGCAGGTGTGTTGTGTGACGCTCCCGCAAGTTGCTGGGCTTTCGGGGTTTGGCAGCATGTAATTGCGATCGACTGGCTATGGTAGTTTCCAGCACGGTGTCGCGGACGGGAAGCATTAGCTGGCACATATCAAGAGCCCGTTTTCGCCTGGTGACCGTGTCGAGAAGAAGGCGCGCCAGCATCCAGCTTCTGCAACAGCGACGGCCGACAATGAATGACTGTCACCACCTCCTCGATCGACGACTTCAAACCTTCACTCAACCAACAAGGAAGACTAAAAGCACGTAAAGTTTCAGAACTTATGGCAGACCTCAGCTTTTAAAATTCTTGCATCACAAAATTACAGCAACTTAGCATGAACCTTTGTTGCTCATTGTCCCAATTGCATTGCCAAGCAGGGTACCTTCCTTTTCCGAAATGAACCCGAGTGTCGTTGAAATTCAAACGCCAGCATTAAAATAATATAATTCAATTTCACTGCCTTAATTTCAAAGTTCAGTTAAATTATTCATAGCTGGCTACAATATTTAGATTACACGAGCACAAATTAAGAGTGCGAGTTTTGTTAGCATATTTTAGCTGACCTGTGACTGCAGCTCAGCTTGGTACGTACTAAATTTTACTATTGTTAATTGTTCAGAATCATTTAATTCAAGTTCGAAGTTGAATCTCTTATTTCTAAATTGCGTAGATTCAAGTAGCTTTTGAAATGATTGTTGAGGTAGCCCAAGACTAACTGTATTTTACTGAATTTCAATATGCTTCAGAAACAAAGTTCACTATTAATTTCAGTCACTAAATTAACTTTCAATTTTCTGGTTTTATTAATTCTTTTGCTAAATTAAGTCAGAGTGTAGCGAAATTTATTACTTCTGACAAACTTTCAGTTTTCACACTACACGTGTCAACCTTCAGTTGCCACGCTTCTAGTGCTAATTATATGTGTAATAACCTTTCTTTTTCAGTTACTATAGTAATTGTCCTTAGGACTGGCGACCATAATTTCCCCCACATCTCAAATATCTAATTACCGCTGGTTAATTGTTGACGTAACGGCCGCACATTTACTTTCTTTATTAACTTTACCCCTTTTCAAAATTAATTTCCACCAGTTTCATTTGCATTTTTCCTTTCATTTAGATGTAACCCTTTCCTCCCTCTTTACCGACAAATTAACTTCGGTGACGATTGCTTTTCCCAAATTTCCATTAGGTACACGCGGTTTAAATTTTCACTGTCATTAAGGTCCATAAGTGAGGGGGAGGTTACAGACTCTTCGGCCCTTCCTATCTCTCTACGGGCGCATACACCGCTTGTTGGCGTGCACCCTGGACTAGGTTTTCTGGCGTTTCCTAGCTCCCCTCGGACCGAATGGCCGGGTGCGGGTGGCACAGCCTCGCCTGTTGTCAGGCTCCCCACCTCGTCGTATACGTCAACATGGGGTCCTCCCCACGGCGGGCGGAAGCCTTATAACACAACCGTACGCCGATTTGCGTGGGAGGAATGTGGTGTCACCGCCAGACACCACACTTGCTAGGTGGTAGCCTTTAAATCGGCCGCGGTCCATTGCTATACGTCGGACCCGCGTGTCGCCACTGTCAGTGATTGCAGACCGAGCGCCACCACACAGCAGGTCTAGAGAGACTTACTAGCACTCGCCCTAGTTGTACAGCCGACGTTCATAGGAATGGTTCACTGACAATCACGCTCTCATTTGCCGAGACGATAGTTAGCATAGCCTTCAGCTACGTCATTTGCTACGACCTAGCAAGGCGCCGTATTCAATTGATATTTATCTTATGAAGCATGTATAGTCCAGAGATTATGGATTAAAGTTAAGTATTCCAAGAACTACGTTCTTTTCTTATTAGACTCAACTCCTTTAATTGTTCCAGACCTCACGCCAATCTATGTGAGCTTAAAAGCGTGCATTTCGGCCTCCTCTAGCAACACGGTGTTGGCTCTTCTGCCAACACTTCATATAATATGCAGTGTAAAGGCCGGCTCGTGTGAAGTGCATGGACAAGATCTGCGAAATCAGCAGATCAGTGAAATAGCACAGAAAGTTGAAGGACTCGCGGCTACGCTATAGCCTGTTGCGCTCAGTAGGGGCAGCATCACTGTAGGAGCGGCAGAGTCAGAAGAAATGAACCCTTTTCGACGAGCCCAGAATGGACAACGTGAAGTCAATCGGCGTTACAAGGTAGCTATCCGTGACTTGCAAAAAAGGACTGGCCTTGCCGGAGGGCGTTGCGTGCAGTATGAGTCCACTGATAGAGACAGTTTCTCACAGGGATCACATGGAGACGATTACTGTGCTACGTACGAGCAGTGTCAAAGCGGAGAACAGAACAGAGAAAAAAGATTTACAAATGACTAGAAAAGTTTGGTGGCACATCAAAGAGTAGTACTGATAGAGATTGGTCATAAATATTTCTTATTTGTGAGCAAGTGCCATGTATTTTAGAACGTTGGAAACTGGGTTCACGCTCGTCCCTGGCTTGATTAATGTGGATACTCTTAACCATCTACCTGCCCTGTTGAGAATTAACTTGAGTGCATGTACTATTCTCTCGAAGGACACCTGGCCACGGGAATGTATTTAGCAGCACGAGAACGTCACTCATTTAATGAATTTTGCTATGTGTTTCTCAACGCATACTGGTCACAATCTGTACAAGACAGAGTGAAACACATTATAATAATGTTAAAGAGCTTCGAGAAATGCGAATTCTCCAGTCCAGCAAGCTACTTCAAGAACATGGTTCGAAAAATCCAGCTTCTCGACATCCTCTACAGCCTATAGCCTGCTCGAGTTGGTGAGTATGTCTTACAAAACTGCCCATTAGTCTCCGGAACGTCATCCTTGCAGGAAGGTATAAGGATGGTCTCAACACATTTCATGCCATCTTGTGTTGACGAAGCAGAAAGACCACTCCGAAATAGGTCAAGTGATACGGCTAGGATGGGTACCATCACCAACCATATAACCGCAGTGGTTCCTGGCATTACAGAGATCACGGCAGAGACTGAAACGGATACAATAATAAGAACAGAGATCTTGACAAGTGGTATCTGAGGTGATTCGAGCATTTGCTTCGATAAGTGCCGATGTAATAAGGAATACCATTCAATCCATGATAAGAAGATTGCAGCACTGCATTGATACCAATGGTCATTACTTCGAACACCTTCTGCAAATGGACGTTCATGCCACCTTCGTGACCTTCGTTGACCTGCAAAGACCTTACTGTTACACATCATTGGATTCGTCTCGATAGCCGCTATCAGAAAACAAGTATCAAACTATAGCATCCCATTTAAAAAGCAAAGTTGACCTTCATAGCTCTGACGCGACCCCACCTATCAACAAAAGACCAACGTCATATTATGGCCCCCGTTGTCCCATGCAACATTTGTCCCACAAACTTGTCAGCTACTATCATACTTTAAGAGTTATTGTAGGTGGCTATAGTTAGTGAATCATCCTGTATAGGTTAGTTGTCTTGCTATTTGTAGGAGTTTTGTTATGCGAGTGTGTATTTTCTTGTGTGCTAAGAGATTCTACATTCCCTACAGACACGACGGATGAATGTATGTAATGGGTGGTGGAGTATCTGATTACGATGAAGTCTTTGTAGTAGTAAACCTCGAGCGGAACCTCTTACCTTTGTTGTTTTAAGAATTGTGCACTCCTGTCGTTGAACAGGGGTGAATGCTATGTTATGAAAACCTGTGATGAACGCTGGAATGAATAGACGTGAGGAGAAATGTGCGTGATTTCTGAAGTCACCATCCGTTTGATTGTCATTGCTGTGGGTGAGTACGTGCCTGTTCCTACTGTACGCAGTGACTTTCTGAACTTCTTGCTTTTGTTTTACAAGATGAATTTTATGTGTTCATTGATTTCCTCTGGGTGAGGATGATGATGTAATTCTTGTGTTCGTATTGAAGATATATGTAAGAGGTGTTGCTGGTTAATGGTATTCCTATAGACGTAAGTGAATGGGTTGAACTTGCAGTTTCACCTAGAAAAGGTTATGTCGAATGAATTTTGAGCTGTAGTTAGCAAGTGCACTTTGGGCAGTAATCGGGAAGGCTTATGTTAGTTTGCCGCTAGTTTCCAGAAGTCATTGTGGATCCTTTATGACCGACAGTACTTAACGAAGGATTGTGCCCAAGAAAGATCGGTTCACGTGCAGGTGCGTATAGCTTTGGACCCGAAAGAGGATGTTCATGTCCAGTTTTGATGAAGATTGCCTTTGCCTAAAGGGAAGGGGACTATGCCGACGAAAGATGATATTGATATGTGAATGAGAATAGTCGTCGACCTGAAAGGACAGGTTCATGGCCAGTATAGGAAAGTATTGCCACTGCCTAAAAAAAGGAGCGAGCCGATGAAAGGTGATAATATGTGGAGTATAACTGTTGACTTGAAAGAAGAGATTTGTGCCCAGTTTTGACGATGCTGGTAATCGGCTGAACTTGCAGATGCTGAATTCATTGGGGCAGCGACAGTGAAACGACACAGGAAATGTGTAATCTGCCTCGATAAAGTAACCCTCTGTCTCGTTTATAAGAATAATTGGATTTCATACGCCTGTGAATGGAGATGGACTACGACTTTTCAGTGGAATTCAAGTTATGAAAGTATTTGCAGTTTTGCCCAATTTGTGGGACACTGCCACCAGCTTAGGATTACTGCGGTATAGGCGTGGACAAACGATTGAACCACCTTCCCCTGTGTCTTGGATAAATAATCAAAATGATGATTGTAAAACTGGATGATGACCTAGCGGTACGTAAACATTATGGTGATTTATGTTGTATATATCACATTTTTGATTCATCTCGTTGAATGGTTTTAAATGTTACTTTTGAGTATGTTTTTGTATATTAGAAAAGAGAAGTATATTTTAAGTTTCAGGGCATTAACAATTGTATTACAACTTGTATGATGTGTGGAGGAAATCTGGAAATTTGCGGTAAGTTCCTATGGGACCAAACTGCTGAGGTCATCGGTCCCTAGGCTTACACACTACTTAATCTAACTTAAACTAACTAATTTACACTAAGGACAACACACACACCCATTCCCGAGGAGAACTCTAACCTCCGACAGGGGAGCAGCGCGATCCGTGACAAAACGCCTGAAACCGCGCGACTACCCCGTGTGACATGTTTGGAGAAAGCTTATGAAGGACTTAAACTATGAAAGTAACGAGACATTGAGCACGAATGAACTGCACAGATGATGATCCGGGAGAGAACGGCGGACTGACGAAGCATCAATACATGAAATAGACAGGGAGTTCAAACTTAAAAACAGTGCATGTAGTTTCTTTTCTCTATCTTCTCTCTTTACTCGCAGTTTGATGATCTGTTGATATAGGTATTTCAGAGGGTAGATTTCATGCACCGGCACGTAGCATGTACAGGGATAGAACAGCCATGGCTGTAGCATCGTACATGGTTACTAGTCCTTGTTGTCAGGGAAAGAAACTGAATTCTTTTTCGAAGTTCCCTTTCAGGTATATATTTTTGCATTGTTTTATGTCATTATTATGGCTATAACCTTCCCTTCCCTCTTTGTTACTTTTAAGCAAAATAATGATAGTACCTATGCACAGTTAAGAGACCATTTAAGAGACCATCATCCTGGACTACAATCGTGACAGAATTAAGAATTTTTGTAAAACGAAATGAAGTTTTTCTTTTGTTTATCATATATATGCAATTTTGTACTAAGTTTCGTGTGTGATATGATATGAAATTATACAATCGTATGTATTTTGTGCAGAGATGCACGAGGTATGACCAAGACACTCGAGCAGTCACGTAAGTTGACGGCTTCATAGAGGGACTAAAACACGGACCGTTGACCTGCAGAGAACGAGGATCCACCTCGCCTCCTGACAGCAGGGGTCATATACGAGGGGCGAATGCTTTGAGTACGGCGTTGGGCGGTTTGCTCTCCTAGAAGACCCACGATGTGCAACGCCCAAAGTGGGAGTCCGCTAGATTTGTAACAGTCGTGTCTCACTTCAGCATGGGTTCAAGGAGGCGTACGGACGCACAAACGGCGTGAGCTCCCCTGATTTGGACGGGATGAAAGCTGTGGATCCCATTCAAGCTTGCTCGGCTGGACATGCTCGGCGAATGACCATATGCCTGCCTAGAGCATACAGAGGTCCACACGACAGATTGATATCGCCACGACTCAACTTCAACTGATGGGAGCGAGCAAGAATTGAGTGGTGCATATCAGGCCTACTAGAAGACCAGCATGCATCAACTACAAGAAATCGCTACGGAATCTGATCCTGATGCCTTGATTGAGACGTGAAAGATATGGAACATCACTCGTTCAATTTTTTCTTGTGATTGGTGGGATAATGAAAGAAGTCAATCAATTTGTCAGTTAACTAGTCGACTGGTTTCTACCCTGGTAGAGAAAGAATGAGAACAGTTATCGTAAACGACATAAATAATGACATGAGATAGGTGAATAACCCCCTTGAAACATTAAATTTTCCATGTAGTTTACATACATCTCTGTGAAGCATCAGTTGAGGAATTGTAATCATTCGTGCAGTAAAGAGATTCTCGCCCTCTTGGTAAATTTTCGTATAGGATTGTCCCGATTGTGTTGACACTTCCTCTCTTTTCAACCCAGCCAAAAATGGGAGCTACCTTCTGTCGCCTGTTAAACCAAAGGCAGGTTACGTCTGAAGAGCTTGAGGTGTTGACCGTTTAAAAATCCTTTACGGCGGGTGCGACGAGTCGGCGCCACGATGGCGCGAGATGCTACAGACCAGCCCTCCCGTTTTGTCTGCCCTTGAACATGTCAGTTGTCTTTCTTTTTGTAACTTGATAAAGCCACACAGGAAGAAGGCGCCTCTCAGTTGCTGTATAGGTCACTAAATAAGTAGCAACCAGGTGATAAACCAACGACTTTAATTTGATGCCTTTCAGGTAGAATCCACGAATGGTTTGTTTGTTACCTATTGTCTTTATGTACCTGAGCACCAAGAAGTTCATGACAGTCTGATGATGGGTTCTACCTGAAACACGTCAAATAAAGACGTTGGTTTATCTGTTGCTGGCTTCTTATTCAGTGACCAACACAGCAATTGTGCAGTGCTTCTATCGATGTCAGTGAGAAATCGAAGAGCTGTTTTCCAAATACACTAGGTGCGACTTGCTTATTTGGCAATATCCAATAATCGGAAGAGCAGGTAACGAGGATCTTGTTCTCGATGAAGCCATTCTTCACGTACTGTTCCTCACAGTGTTCGCTGGCTTCTAATAGCCGCCGCCATGACTCCCCACGTAACGGATGTATTGACAAGACAACCCTAGTTGTCGCATTCCTGTGCTCACAAAATAGTTATTTTCGTAACAAATTGGCACCACACAATTCGTTATGCAACTAACTTTTCCACCCATGAATGGTAAAATCTCTGAACCTCATGGGGAAAGGGACAGCAACTTGCCGTTTCTCTCGTCTCTGTTTCTCTGTTGACTACGCGATTTTGATTGGACGAAGCAAATTATGTGTTTTTCTTATGAGAGTCCAAGTAAAACAGAGAAATGAGGTACGAAAAACATTCAGGTGCGAACTTCCAAGTGAAAGAGGAGATTCTTCAACGCTGGCGGGGGACCCGAGTGGCGCGACGTCGGGCCCCTGTGAGCAGAGTCCAACATTTACTGACGCTCTGTCTACTCCACGATGCTGGGTGTTAAATTTGGTAAGCGCAGCATCGCTCAATAGGACACTGGATCAGAGCCTAGTTTGTCAAGTTTCACGGAAATTACGGAAGCGTGGGTTTCACTTAGCTTCATTCCGTTAATTCAGCTTGTCGTTTCCCTTCGACTCGTGAGTGGACGACAAATTTCTGAGGGCCTGTCAATTGAGGACCAGATGTACTTTCACCCCATGCATGCTTAACTAACATTCTGTAATATGATCAAAACAATTGTTTTTGTCCGCCAGGTCACGTAATTTTCAGCCGAAATCATTTCAATTGTCATCTTTCATTCCTTCTTTCTAGATTTTGCTTTTGACAAAATCGCCAGTGACTCGTGTACATTTATTATGTTCTTTGAAGGCGTTAATCAATAATCGGATGTCCCTTTGAGATGTAAACAGCTTGTAGAATATTTGCTGGTACTGTTATGTTTGCGAAAAATATTAAACAATCAATTTTTTTGAAATTATAGTTTCCTGTAAGTAGTTATAACGCGTAAACATACTCCTTTCAAGGTGCCAGTGTGTATGAATGGTGATTCCGACAGATACATACCCACTTTCAGCTGAAAAGATGGCATTTGGTAAGCTGCTAAAGGCGAACAGAAGAGTAGTATAAAATAAAGTCAATTAGTTTCAGAATGGGTCGGAACTTCAAAAAATGACAACGGCAGTGCGAACGTCTTTCGCAATCGCTACTCATGTGATACATCTAAGTCAGTTGTGAAAATGACCCAACACTAGCCCCTTCTATCAGCTGAGTGGTGCATCTTTTCACCAGAAAAAAGCAGGTATTCTCTTGGGAAGAGGCGAAAGCTTTGACCAGTGGTAGCCAAATGAACGTTGGGAGCATGTTTTTCAGTGGGAAAGCCCGTGCAATGTAAGCACGATGCATTGGATATACAGGGTGAAGAAAAATTTGCGCGCTCGGACTTTGCAGCACGATTCCTCACATACTAGCAATACAAAAAACGTCTGTCACAAAATTTCGTCCTGCGCATATTTCGGGCAGTAAATGGACGTTAAAGATTGGCAATCTGGCAACACTGTAATTACATGCGTGGTAAATAACTCAATCAGCATATAGCGACAGTGCTGTGCAGTTGGTGCTCTGGGTAGCATTTAGGGCTTTCATACAGGAGGTCGGTTCTGGTTTGTGGCCTATTTGTTTTTATTTCCTAAAAGTAATCTGCGTGTTATGGACTATGAACACAGAAATGAAAGAAACTTGTTTTCGTTCGTCAGCTTATAAACAAGCCTTTTGCACGTCATACGTAAGATCTGTTTCGCACCGGTACATCTTCCAGATTCCAAATTTGTTTTGTGTGTACCCTCTCACAATGATCCCGTCAATTAACACCAACTATTTATTCTTCCCATGTTTAGCTCCATTCCATTTCTTTAGGGCCATACGTCACCAGTAGTGCTAGCAAAGTGCTTTGCAAATAATTTCGATGGGACCAATGCATAGAAAACTAGTTTGGAATCTAGTAGATGCAGGGGTCCGAAGCAATTCTCGTCCACGACGTGAAAACGCCTTCTTTAAAAGCTGACCAATGAAAACGAGTTGCCGTCCGCGGTGGCCATGCGGTTCTAGGCGCTGCAGTCCGGAACCGCGGGACTGCTACGGTCGCAGGTTCGAATCCTGCCTCGGGCATGGATGTGTGTGATGTCCTTAGGTTAGTTACGTTTAAGTAGTTCTAAGTTCTAGGGAACTGATGAACTAAGATGTTAAGTACCATAGTGCTCAGAGCCATTTGAACCATTTTGAAAACGAGTTACTTCCATTTCTGTGTTCTTAGTACATTCTTTACAGACGAATGGAAAAACTAGTAGAAGCCGACCTCGGGGAAGATCAGTTTGGATTCCGTAGAAATGTTGGGACACGTGAGGCAATACTGACCCTACGACTTATCTTAGAAGCTAGATTAAGGAAGGGCAAACCTAAGTTTCTAGCATTTGTAGACTTAGAGATAGCTTTTGACAATGTTAACTGGAATACTGTCTTTCAAATTCTGAAGGTGGCAAGGGTAAAATACAGTGAGCGAAAGGCTATTTACAATTTGTACAGAAACCAGATGGCAGTTATAAGAGTCGAGGGGCATGAAAGGGAAGCAGCGGTTGGGAAGGGAGTGAGACAGGGTTGTAGCCTGTCCCCGATGTTATTCAATCTGTATATTGAGCAAGCAGCGAAGGAAACAAAAGAAAAATTCGGAGTAGGTATTAAAATCCATGGAGAAGAAATAAAAATTTTGAGGTTCGCCGATGACATTGTAATTATGTCAGAGACAGCAAAGGACTTGGAAGAGCAGTTGAACGGAATGTATAGGGTCTTGAAAGGAGGATATAAGATGAACATCAACAAAAGCAAAACGAGGATAATGGAATGTAGTCGAATTAAGTCGGGTAATGCTGAGGGAATTAGATTAGGAAATGAGACACTTAAAGTAGTAAAGGAGTTTTGCTATTTGGGGAGCAAAATAACTGATGATGGTCGAAGTAGAGAGGATATAAAATGTAGACTGGCAATGGCAAGGAAAGCGTTTCTGAAGAAGAGAAATTTGTTAACATCGAGTATAGATTTAAGTGTCAGGAAGTCATTTCTGAAAGTATTTGTATGGAGTGTAGCCATGTATGGAAGTGAAACATGGACGATACATAGTTTGGACAAGAAGAGAATAGAAGCTTTCGAAATGTGGTGCTACAGAAGAATGCTGAAGTTTAGATGGGTAGATCACATAACTAATTAGGAAGTATTGAATAGGATTGGGGAGAAGAGAAGTTTGTGGCACAACTTGACCAGAAGAAGAGATCGGTTGGTAGGACATGTTGTGAGGCATCAAGGGATCACCAATTTAGTATTGGAGGGCAGCGTGGAGGGTAAAAATCGTAGGGGGAGACCAAGAGATGAATACACTAAGCAGATTCAGAAGGATGTAGGTTGCAGTAGGTACTGGGAGATGAAGAAGCTTGCACAGGATAGAGTAGCATGGAGAGCTGCATCAAACCAGTCTCAGGACTGAAGACCACAACAACAAGAAGTACATAACTGCAAATGTTCTGTAGCAGACGCAGTGTAATAGCTGTATGACGGTTAAGACGGCAGACACTGTACCGCGTAGATCACGTGTAGAAAATAAAAACAAATATTCCTCAACCCAGAATCGAACCTTCGACCTCCCGCATGCTAACCCAAAACACTACCCAATACACCAACTGTATAGCACTACTGCTGTACCTAAGAGAAGTAGTTATAGGCATGTGATTACTGCGTTGCCAGATTGCTAGTCTTTAATATCCATTTACCGCCCGAAATAGGATCAGGAGGAAATTTTGTGACAGACATTTTTGAATTGCTGGTATATAAGGAATCTCCCTGCAAAGCCAGAGTGCGTCAATTTTTCTTCACCATGTATAGACTGAAGTGATGAATAAAATTTGTAGCAAGGCCGGGATTCGAACCGGAACCTCCTGCTCACTAGGCAGATTAGTAGGGTCGGCCAATCTTTTGTCCGGTGTGTTTATATCAATAGTGTAGCAAATAAAGAACTAAAGTACATTGTACTTTAGGTATTCTATTAACAGAAGTAATCACTACTTAATAACATAATTTTTTGTGTAAAATAGCAGCGAGTAAATGGATTCCTGCAAAATACCTCACAGCGTTAACAAGTGGCTGCAGAATGTGGACTTGTTTCCCGATCTGGCAAGGGACGCGATGTAAGGAAGTGAACTGGAGGTTAACGTCCCTTCGACAAAGAGGTTATTAGACACGGGACATCAACTCCGCAATCATTTCGACTTCGCTTGGCGAGATTTAAGGAAGCTGTGATAAATGGACTCCAGCAATCCGCCTCAGATGCAACCCCGGTGCTCCAGGGAACGACTCAGGTATTTTACGAATTTGTAGCAGCTCACTCGACTGATTCAGATTTACGATTGCATACACCCTGACTACAGAAGGCTCAATGTACGCGATTCCAGAGCTGCGTTGAGTCTGCAGCAAGTTACATTAATGGTGCGTGTTACAGATTACATAGCTGTACGTCAGATAATCGTTTACTGATTATTCCCTTAAAAGGTATTGTAGAACGTATGTGTTACGATTTTAGGAGTGGTGGTACTGGGATCGATAGGCGTGCGTAACAGGTTGATCATAATTTATTTATTTCCTTAAAACAATCTGAAAAAGAAGTTCTCTATCAGAATAAGTGATCCAGATTAACCTCGTACTTTATTAATAATCCAGAAAACAACAAACGAAAATCATGAAAATAGTATCTATGGACTCTCTTAAAAGTTGGTAAACCATGACATAGACATTTGAAGGAATTTATAATAATAAACAAGATAGTTTACACTAATAATTTTTATAAAAATAAGTAACGTTTAGCCAAGGTTGGGCATGGAGAATATTACCTACACACAGCCGAACAAGAAATGAACTCAGGAAAACATGTGCTGTAGCAAGCGATGATATTCTAAAACGCCAAAAGATGCCTTAAACAGCAGATAAAGCTACGCACTAAATATCGGCCACTAACACTGGTCTCACCAGTTAGATTACAAAACGTTCTAAACGCACTTACTCATAAATCACAGAACATGGAAAGTAGTAAATTTACCTTCTGATTCAACATAATATATGTAAGTCAGAATGTTACAGTGAAACTGCTTCCAAGCCATGGAAGAACAACCTTCTCTCGATGAAGGACTTCTCAGTAACAACTGTGCTGTGCAAACACGGGCCCAGTAGTCATCGGAACTCGACTCATGCCCGCATCTCGTGGTCGTGCGGGAGCGTTCTCGCTTCCCACGCCCGGGTTCCCGGGTTCGATTCCCGGCGGGGTCAGGGATTTTCTCTGCCTCGTGATGGCTGGGTGTTGTGTGCTGCCCTTAGGTTAGTTAGGTTTAAGTAGTTCTAAGTTCTAGGGGACTTATGACCACAGCAGTTGAGTCCCATAGTGCTCAGAGCCATTTTTGAACTCGACTCATAGCCAGGCGTGGCCGCACCGTAGTCCTCTTTCGATCGATATGGCTAAGTTGATCGGTTCAACGGTTCAAATGTTCAAATGGCTCTGAGCACTATGGGACTTGACATCTATGCTCATCCGTCCCCTAGAACTTAGAACTACTTAAACCTAACTAACCTAAGGACATCACACAACACCCAGTCATCACGAGGCAGAGAAAATCCCTGACCCCGCGCGGGAATCGAACCCGGGAACGCGGGCGCGGGAAGCGAGAACGCTACCGTACGACCACGACCTGCGGACTCGGTTCAAAGGAAAAGTACTCTACCGCCGCGAGAGCAGTTCTGCTCGTCTACTCAGCGAGGCGCCCTCCCAGCATTTGCGGCCGCCGCGTGCATTAGTTCCAGCGGCGCAGGCACGTGCCGCACTGGCCTAGCTGACCGGGAACTCATATCCGCGGGTACTGGTGACGGAAATGTAACGTCACACTATGAGTTTAATATCCTGTCGACACACAGTCCTGAGGGTTTCCGAGTAGGAACGGGCTACTAATTGTTCCATGGTCTTGTAGAATATCTTCTAAAAACAACATCGCCTACAGCAGTATGATAATCTTTAACGGGACACGACCGGTTTCGTGGTCTATAGCCACATCCTCAAGTGTACATCTAAACATCTGAATGACTGACCGTATGTTCCAGTGGACATATGTCATAACATTAAAACTACAAAACCCTAATAATAAAAATCACTAAACATACAATGCCTTAGGTCATTAAAGACATCTCTGTAGGAAAGAAGGCGTACCCAACCTTCACTTGTAATACGGCATTACCGCGTAATGCAGATGGTTATAAAAGGGGCCAAAAATTGCGTACATTATCCGTTATAAAAGCGAGGAGGAACTTACAACCAGTAATAAGAAATATGATATGGAGGAACCATGCACAGTAGTACTAAACCAACCGACTGAATACTTTTCTAGCACATCCTAGTAGCAGACAGTGCGAACAACAACAGCACACAAGCCGTAGTGAACGAGCAGCAAAACATTGAACATTGGTACTCAGAGCGTAGAGCTTGCGTCGCTCAGAACACAGCATCCCGCGTACTTACTGTAAATAAAATCAGGAAAGGTTGGGGCCGCCACAACCACGCAGTACTCATTGACAATCATAGCATAAAATATTACGCATATCACAAAAAAGCTCACACTGTCCTAGACGCAAGAGCGTAGAAGGAAGCGCCGAATCCGGCCGGGGTGGCCGAGCGGTTCTAGGCGCTACAGTCTGGAACCGCGCGACCTCTACGGTCTCAGGTTCGAATCCTGCCTCGGACATGGATGTGTGTGATGTCCTTAGGTTAGTTAAGTTTAAGTAGTTCTAAGTTCTAGGGGACTGATAACCTCAGAAGTTAAGTCCCATAGTGCTCAGAGCCATTTGAACAATTTTTTTGAAGCGCGGAAAAGTGTACACAAAACCTCTTTCTCTCATGTAGGTGGGATGACATCACAAAAACAAGATGTCAACGCGCACTCAGCAGACGCAAAAGAACAAAAACATATGTGGAGCACAGAGCTAACGGAATGAAGCCCTACCAAGAATATAATAATTAGACAAAATAATGCGATGTCGCAGGTCAGTCTGGTTATGTGCGGGGAATACAACCTTACGCTGCGCGGAAGTTGTACCTCTTCTAACACACTGATTGTCTGTCCCTTTCCCTCCCTCAGCAAAATTCTTAAATTATTGGACAAGCCGGCTACTGAGCGGCCTTGCTCACGTAAATGAGCACTATCAGACCTGACATAGAATTGGTCAGATTTAAATGTTCTCCAAACCTAACAAAGCACTACAACCAGTCTGAAGTTGGGTGGAAGAGTTAGCCACAGAGAAGACGTCTCCTGTCAAAAATACCTCACCACTGATGTGTACTGCATCCGTTGCGATGATTGCCCTACAAGATATGAGGGACAAACTGGCCGTGGTTTACGTTACAGAACATTTAAACCTGACCAATTCTAGGTCCTCATTGAGTACTCATTTACTTGAGCAATGCCTCAATAACGTCAAACTCGGTAATGGCCCTCTATTCCATACATTTAATTATTATTGGATGTAGATTCTTTCTCGCTCTATTCGGCTCCCTTTCCAAACTGCATCAGTGTCTTTATTAACTTAAAGCATTGTGAATACGTTCAGTCACTGACATTATTAGGGTTTTGTGATCCTAATGTTATGACTTGAGTGCGCTGATCATACGGATAGTGTCCCAGATTTTTTTCTGTTCAGTTGTACCCCTCAGATGTGGCTATAGGCAACTAAATCGGTCGTTTCCAGTTAAAGATAGTCACACTGCTGCTCGCGTTGTTCTCTTCGCAAGATGTATTACCACAGCTGCGGATGCCGGGAGTTGCTTGTAAAATAAATTCGGTTGCATTTAGAGAAGCTACCTAACATCCAAATCAGTGTGGTCGGACAGATTTCTGAAACTTGTTACTCTCTAATACGAGTCCAGTACCTTATCTTTGCAGTTATTTCTCCGTACCTTTCATACTAGGTGAATACTAACATGGCAGATGTGACACAATTTGATCAGCATACCATAACGAGCCTCTTGCGTGCGTTTACAGGGGTCTAACAGTTGAGCAACAAATTCGCACAACTGTATCTATGTCATAGTTCTGAAAAGTCTTGAATTACATCTTCTTTCCAAGGCTTTTTTGTCAATCTAGTAACACGCTATTATTCTAGCGATTTTACTGAAGAACCGTGCACTATGTGGATTACCATGCTGAAAGTAGAAATACTAGGAAGGATACATATAAGTGGAACGTCACTACGTCAATGGTTACGGCTACAAAACCGTACCTGAACTCTTGTGTTTTCACTATGGTGCGAAGTACCCATGAGCTCAGTCATGCGTTTAAATGCGGTGATGTGGAGGGAAAGATCACCTGGAGACACTCATGGGAAATCTCTCTCCCTGCAGATTAGTATGCCACTCCTTCAAAAAACGGTGGTCGTCGGACTACCGTGACGAATAAGTTGTCGGAAACCGCCTCCGGATATATTTGATAGGCAACGCAGCAGGTGATCCCATGGGATAGGGAAACTGAAATTCTTTGAAGAAGGTCTACATATTCTTCATCATTTGTAGCAGAGCAATGTCCTTACAGGGTGTGGAGTTGTATATTGAAAAGCAATGGGCAGTAAGCTGGCCTCAAAAAAGTAAATAACTAAATAAACTAAATAAAAAATCTCGAAGTGGCGGTTGATGTTCAGATTGTCCTAAATACGTGTGTATAAAAATACATGTTGCAGTCATTGGAGGTCCAATCCATCTTAACTGCCACTCGCCCACATTGTCTCTGCAAAGTGCAAGCTATCAAACGGCCGCCGAAGCGATACTGTATAGCAATACGGCGGCGATCGCTGGAAGACGGATTACTACGTGACTAGTCGGAGAACATTACATTTTGCTACTCAGCGTGCAACAGGTACACTTTACAAATAGGCTCTGAGGATTTTAGTTTATCTGTTAGCTACTCCAGCGCGAAGAAGACGCCATTGTACAATAGAAGCAAACAGTTTCGCGTCCAAAGCACTGTAAGACATACCCGTTCTTGTCCACTATTGTAACGAAAATGTAGTTGTATATCTATGGCGACAAGTCGTCACATAAGGCTGGTTGTGGCCATAGACAAATAACTAAAGGCCCACATCTTGGAAGGAATCATCTATCGATCTTTCATTCTCTACGTATAACTTTAATAAGATTATTGCCTCTGACTTACATTGGACTACTTCAGTATCGATTATTGCGATACTGGGATCTTTGGCGACGAAAGCCAAGATGCGACAAAGTACTGTTGCGGCTTTTCTTTCACGTCTAAGCAAGGCTCTCGCCGGCTCGTGTTGTCCGTTTCCTGGATCCTGTTGCATGTTGTTGTTATAGAGCAAAAGGTTATGTCCTCAGTTGCCAAATATCCTGTTGTTGTTGTTGTTGTTGTTGTGGTCTTCAGTCCTGAGACTGGTTTGATGCAGCTCTCCATGCTACTCTATCCTGTGCAAGCTTCTTCATCTCCCAGTACCTACTGCAACCTACATCCCCAAATATCCTACATTATATTAATGGAGCGTGGATTTTACTTGTTACTTCGAAATTTTTGCCGTCATTCGACCATGAATTTAAGTGGGCACATTGGTACAGTTTGTTCGCTTGTTGACATACTTTTGGATGATATGGTGCACTTGAGTACAGTTTGCAGCGAATATAGTTTTCATTTATTCTTATCGGTCGGTAAACATGTCTGGAGTTGTGGGGTTATGTAAGTGATCGAGGGACCTGCTATTGTAATGCACATTTACGAATCGCATTATCCCGAAACCTCATTCCGTTCATGAGATTACAGTTAAAAGGAAGGACAGTACAGCGTTCCATTTGAAACAAACCGCAGGGATGTATATAAGTAGAAGCGTGCGTGTTTCGGACTGCTCCGGCACTCCAGTGTTTAGGCAACATTACGCACTTTCGTATTCGGTCCGTTACGGACAGGCAGAAAAGAGGCGGTAAGCCTGCGCTGTGGTCGCTACGCATGTTGCAACCGCTCGTCTCAGACTAATTTTTGCTCCAAAGAAGCAAGAATGACCGGGCTCCAGAGAACGATAGTTTTGCCTTGCAGTAGCTCACTCGTCTATTGATGTGTCTTTTGACATCGACAAGAGATACACCTGATTTCATATTTCTACTTGGTATGATGTCTCTTCATCGTTTAAACTGGGCGTAACATTGGGTGGTAAGTAAAAACAGTTATCTACACATGCTCTGAGCCGGGGTGAATTCGGTCTATCATTTTTGCGTGTGTTGGTATACGTGGATATGAGGTAATAATGAGGCAGAATTCGAAATGTATTGTAATATTTCGGTCAAAGTGTTGCTGATATCTGCATTCCGTCGATTTTGGAAGGTATACCCTCCAGAATTTGTAACTATGGGTTCCTTTCTGCTTGTAAATAATGCGTTTTAGAAGTCGTATGACTGCCAGTTTTATTGTTGGTTACTTTTGTGTATTCAGAAGACTAATTATGGATGAAGTTATGTGTACCAAGTTATCTATTCATGATTTTCGAATGATTATTCGATGTCGAGATTATTGATAAGTGGCATTCAGAATATAACTTATGGAACAAAAGAAAAGTTTTTTGGAGTGCTTTTACTGATTTCCCTTTGATTTGCAGTTAATTCCACGAATAAAAGAGTGTCGAATGTAAGACCTGCATCTGTTTGAAATCTTCATCAGCTTCTATTTGAAACACATTAAAATTTAGTGCCACAATTTTAGTCTTTGACGGCTATCACACTTTGAGGTACAGCTCATACGTTAGTGTTATTCGGAAATCAGGCTTCAATTTTGCGAGGTCGGTTCTGTGCTTTGTTACTTGAAATAACATATAAAATATAGAAGACTAATCGGTAAAACATTCACTCAACTCTAACTGTATAGAAGTGCAGTATTATGTGGCGTAGGGGGCCCCCTACCAGAGTCAGAAGATAAAAGAGTTCTGGAAGACTTGAGATTAAGGCAGATAGGATAGATAACATTCCATAAGAAATTCTAAAATAATTGGGAGAAATGGCAACCAAACGACCATACAAGTTGGTGTGTACATTTATGAGACTGATGACGCACCATTAGACTTTAGGAAAAATATCATCCTCATAATTCCGAAGAGAACAAGGGCAGATGGGTGCTTAAACTACCGCACAATCAGCATAACATTCATTTGTTCAAGTTACAATAATGGAGAAGGAAACAGAAGATGTGTTACATGACGATCAGATTTGCTTTAGGAAAGGTAAAGGCACCAGAGATGCAATTCTGACTTTTCGTTTGATAATGGAAGCAAAACCGAAGGAAACTCAAGACATGCTCATAGGAATTGATGATCTATAAAAAGCGTTCGACACTGGGAAATGGTGCAACATGTAAAAAATTCTGAGAAAAATTCATCCTACAGTGAAAGATGAGTGATATACGATTTGCAAAACGATCAAGAGGGAACAATAAGATTAGAAGACCGAGAAGTAAGTGCTCGGATTAAAATGGGTGTAAGACAAAGATACAATCTTTTGCCCCTACTGCTCAATCTATAAATATAAGAAGCAATAACGGAAAAAAAGTCCAAGAGCGGGATTATAATTAATGATGAAAAGGTATCAACGATAAAATTTGCTGATGACTTTGATAACCTTAGAGAAACTGAAGAAGAATTACACGATCTGATGAATGGGTTGAACAGTCGAATGAGTACAGACTGAAAGTAGGCAGAAATGAAAATAACGAGAAACTTAACAGTGGGATTCATGGTCAAATAAGTACCCGCTCATACAATTAAAGTCAGTGGTGACATCAATCTACCCTCGATATGCTGGAAAAAAATATACGTTTGAAGTCGGCGGCAGGCATAAAACGTCATCCGAAATTGTACTGAATGCTTTCTCAGAAAATTATTTTGAACTGTTAGTTCGTGAGCCCACTCGAAGCGTAAATGGTTGCGAAAGCATAATTGACCTTTTAGCAACAAATAATCCTGGACAAATAGTGACTATTGTGACGAATACAGGGATTAGCGACGACAAGGCAGTTGCTGATAGGCTGAATACTGTAACACCTACAACAATCAAAAGGAAACGTAAAGTATAACTATTTAAAAAAGCTGATAAAAATGCTATTATCGCCTTTTTAAAGAGACAGTCTTCACTCCTTCCGATCTGATCATGTAAGTGTAGAAAAGTTGTGGAATTTTTCAAAGAGATAGTATCAACAGCAATTGAGAGATATATACCACATAAATTAATAGGTGATGGTACTGATCCCCCATGGTACACAAAACGGGTCAGATCGTTGTTGAAGAAGCAACGAAAAAAGCATGCCAAATTTTAAAGAACGCAAAATCCCCAAGATTAGCAAAGTTTTACAGAAGTTCGAAACATGGCGTGTACTTCAATGCGAGATGGTTTTAATAATTTCCACAACGAAATTCTGTCTCGAAATCTGGCAGAAAACCCAAAGAGATTCTGGTCATACATGAATCACTCCAGTGGCAAGACACAGTCAATACCTTCAATGCGCGGTAATAACGGTGAAGCCACTGATGACAGTGCCACTAAAGCAGAGTATTTAAACACGGTTTTCCGAAAATCCTTCACCAAAGAAGACGAAGTAAATATTCCTGAATTAATTCAAGAACAACTACCAAGACGAGAAACATGGAAGCAGATATTCTCGGTGTAAAAAAGCAGCTTAAATCAATAAAGTCAAGGCCTTCAGTCCAGATTGTGTACCAGTCAGGTTCGTCTCAGAGTATGCTGATAAAATAGCTCCCTATTTAGCAGTTATATACAACCACTCGCTCACAGAAAGATCCGTACCTAAAGACTGGAAAATTGCTCAAGTCACACCAATACCCAAAAAGGGAACTAGGAATAATCAGCTGAATTACAGGCCTATATCACTAACGTCGATTTGCAGTACGGTTTTAGAACATATACTGTATTTGAATATTACCTCGAAGAAAACAATTTATTGACATGTAGTCAGCACGGATTCAGAAAATATCGTTCTTGTGAAACGCAACTGGCTCTTTATATTCATGAAGTAATAAGTACTATCGACAGGGGATGTCAAATTGATTCCATATTTTTAGATTTCCAGGAGGTTTTCGACACCGTTCCTCACAAGCGTCTTCTGACCAAACTGCGTGCCTACGGAGTATCGCCTCAGTTGTGCGACTGGATTCGTGATTTCCTGCAAGAAAGAAAATGGTTCAAATGGCTCTGAGCACTATGGGACTTAACATCTGTGGTCATCAGTCCCCTAGAACTTAGAACTACTTAAACATAACTAACCTAAGGACATCACAAACATCCATGCCCGAGGCAGGATTCGAACCTGCGGCCGTAGCGGTCACGCGGTTCCAGACTGTCCTGCAAGAACGGTCATAGTTCGTAGTAATAGACGGAATGTCATCGAGTGAAACAGAAGTAATATCAGGCGTTCCCCAAGGAAGTGTTGTAGGCCCTCTATTGTTCCTGATCTATATTAAAGACATAGGAGACAATCTGAGTAGCCGTCTTAGATTGTTTGCAAATGATGCTGCCTTTTACCGTCTTGTAAAGTCATCAGATGATCACAAAGACTTGCAAAATGATTTAGATAAGATATCTGCATGGTGCGAAAAGTGGTAATTGACCCTGAATAAAGAAACGTGTGAAGTTATTCATATGAGTACTAAAAGAAATCAGGTAAATTTTGATTACGCGAAAAGTCACAAAAGTCACACTTAGGGATTACAATTACAAATTACCTAAATTGGAACGAACACATAGATAATATTGTGGGTAGAGCAAACCAAAGACTGCGATTCATTGGCAGAACACTTAGAAGGTGCAACAGGTCTACCAAGGAGACTGCTTACGCTACGCTTGTCCGCCCTATTCTGTAGTATTGCTGTGCGGTGTGGGATCCGCATCAAGTAGGACTGACGGATGACATCGAAAAAGTACAAAGAAGGGCAGATCGTTTTGTATTATCGCGAAATAGGGGAGATAGTGTCACAGACATGATACGTGAATTGGAGTGGCAATCATTAAAACAAAGGCGTTTTTCGTTTTGAGGGGATCTTCTGATGAAGTTTCAGTCACCAGTTTTTTCCTCCGATTGCGAAAACATTTTGTTGGCACCCACCTACATAGGGAGAAATGATCATCATGATAAAATAAAAGAAATCAGGGTTCGCACAGAAAAATTTAAGTGCTCGTTTTTCCGGCGTGCGGCTCTAGAGTGGAAGGGTAGAGAGACAGCTTGAAGGTGGTTCATTGAACTCTCTGCCAGGCACTTTATTGTGAATAGCAGAGTAATCACATAGATGTAGATATAGATGTAGATGAATGATATGTAGTTAAGGAACTCTACTGCCTTTGAAGCAAACTAATGTTAAGACTGCAGCTAACGAACCAGCGTGATATAAACGAACTTGGAATCAACCAATACAACTTTCATGTTATGTACTGGGTTCACCTTCGTGCATTTAGAACAAAAAATTATAAGGACCCACAGATTATCCTTAAATAAGAAACAAATCCGATCAACTAACATGGCAGACATAAATAGCACAGATCTTATTAGCAATTAACAAGAATGATTTAAATTTATGCATTGAGTTCACCGTCCTGCTTTTCAGAATAAATAATATTAAAATTTCCACAGATAATCCTTACACAGTAGACATGCTCATTACTACACTGAACAATAATCAAATGAATAACGGGATACACTCCACCCAACATAATGCAGTAAATATCGACCTTGTCAAGGCAAGGGCGCGCATCCAAACCCACGTTGGCTCAGTACAATAACCGCGATGTTCACCATAGCGTACTTCACTACAGCCACTGAAGTCATTCAGTCGTCTCTGCAGTAAGTGCGCGTTTTAGAAGCTGTAACGGCCACACGAAACTACATAGGCTACGAATTGCAAACGTCATCTTGACCAACATCACCTTCTCTTATGCAGCTGTTTAACGTCGCCCAGAGCCCTCAATTCGGCGAATGGCGGTATGCAGCAGTTACAGAGGGACCCTTCATAAAACTCTTCATGCCCACTTGATCTAACAATGGGTTGGAACTTCCGGTTGACCGACCATGTGCCCCGACCAGTCGAACGTAAGGCCAGGGCAAGGACTGCAGCCACTCTTACTCAGCCGCCTGCCGCAGCGATAAGTTTTGTCGTCCCCTTCCGGAAGATTCTCCAGCACGCTGCCGAAAGCACGAACGCGACCGATCCTGGAGCGTCCTCTCAGTCATTGCGGCCGCCCCGAGCGCCACTTGTCGGATATATATATATGAAGACTTAACTGACTCTCAGGAAAAGAAATATTTCTCATATATATATTTCATTGTCTGGAAGTCAATTAAGTGTTCATCTGTTCGTCACTGGCAACAAACTAATGCCAGGGAAGAGTGATTGTGCGTGATTGGCATTTAATGTAGTAACATAGAATGTAGTTTGCAAGATACACGTCGACAGTAGGATCTTACGTGGCATTATTGACACCCACTCTTTGAGCACGAAGTTGGTTCATGGCTGAGGCTTGCAGCAGCATCACGTCTTCTCGTGGGTGTGAGTGGTAATCACCAAATGTAGGGCATACAGAAAACGAGGAATCATTTTGGATTCCTCATTCAGTTCCACGTCTCTCCCGGTTCACCAGAGGTGAATACACAGGCATTATGCAGATTCAAACGTCTTTTTAAACGTCTGCTTGCGTCCATCATGTAGCATCTTCACTTGCATGAACGTCTCACACACTGCTTTATCCATTCAAACTCGAGTGAGCGGGCACTAGGTTCACAAACACACACACACACACACACACACACACACACACACACACACACACACACACACACATACAGTCCGACTCTAATAATTTCACATAGGGAATTACACAAAGTCTTTTTCTTTTGAGTCCCACGGATTGTAAAGCGTTCTTTGTAGTACTAGGAATATTTACAATATCTATTGATATTACACAGAATACAGAGTCTCCCACTTTATTTCTTTACGTAACTTCTTGTGTGTAATCCTCTACGTCCTTAATTCTCGTATGGAACTAAATGGCCTTATATTTACAAGTAATTCCAGTTACTTCCTCTATACATAGAGCAATATGGGTATTAATTGCAATAATTGGAATAACAATGTTTTATGCTCGCAAGCGACATATTGTCACCTACCCTAACTCGGATAGGATATGACAAGCAAACCAAAATATGGAGAAAAAACCGCGATCACGAAAGAGATCAAGGACTCGAAATTAGGGTGAAACGCTCGTTGAACAATTCATATATCGTGTTAAATCGAGTACTATGACGTTGTACCACCAATATACTATGAAACTAAAAATTTACATATACAAGTGCTAATAAAAATAAATTACTTATCTTATCCTCTAAGTAAAAGATTGCATGGTATGCTTCTTACTCAACAATATGTTAAAATATTTCTTGCAAACGACAGCTTGGCTTACGACTAGTGTGATTGGTTTCTTATTTTTTTCTGTATTGCACGTCGTACTGAGGAGTGTGACACATCAGCAAGTTTGCTAACTTGAGTCTCTGCTCCTCCGACAAACATTCAGATCCTTCCACTTCCTTGAACAAACGGGCAAGGTAGAAAGAAGCCTGTTTTCTTGAACAGCCGCCCTTTAACTTATGTCACTTTTCTGATATAAACTTATGAATCTATCTCTCATATTTTTGTCACAGCCAAATTTTAGTGGAAGTTGTGACATTTTAGTGTAATAAATCATCTTGCGATACCAGTTGCTAATGTTTTTATTCCACGAAGTTCTTGTTACTTTATTTTGGAGGGATTCTTGTATATTTTGTTCTTAATATCCGTATAATCGTGGAAGTGCAAAGTCACTCACTGATCAGAGCCAAATATTGGATGTGCTGCTTTGCGCGATAACACCAGTGATTTTGTGTTTGGTTCATAAGTTGCATTGTGGTCAGCAGGAAGTGCAACTGATTCGTGTAAGTGACAATTGAGACACAACACTGTCCACAGCGGGAAGCGCTGGCAAGACTGGGCCTTGCACTGTTCGATATTTGGATGTATCAGTCTTGAGCCACATCCGTGGATCGTTTTAAGGCGCGGCTTTGTTTAATACCACAGCTGACGCACATTCCTGATTTTTAAATAGACCACACCTCTTTAACGGTCATACATAGCATCTTTACAATTTGACAAAACAGATGCGTTATTAGAATGATCAGGGTGATGGTGTGTGTACGACACCCGACACCATATGATTCTTACTTCATCTCTCTGACTAAATGTACCGCGACATGCCTTTGTTTTAATTAAAATTAAGACAACCTCTCTACTATTGGCTATTAAATTGTTCTCGCCGCTCGGAAGGTCGATTCTTGAGTTCCTTCCTCTCAAGAACTACATGCCTTATAAGCAACTGACCCTTCACTACGAGAAGCGTGCAACTAGTGACTCCGTTCTCGAATTCGGTGTGCACTTGCTTATCCACCCTCTGGCTTCTGGCACCAATAGCGCAAGATGTAAAACAATTCATTATTGGTAGAGTGGTTACTTTCGTAATATCGGTAACATTCCTAAGGAAACTATCAGTAACAACGTCCATAGTCGCACTATTGGTAAATACACTGAAGCGCCAAAGAAACTGGTATTCAAATACAGAGATATGTAAACAGGCAGAATACGACGCTACTGTCAGCAACGCCTATATAAAACAAGAGGTGTCTGGCGCTGTTGTTAGATCGGTTACTGCTGCTACGGGACGCAGCATTTCCGAGGTTTTCCCGTACCACCATTCCACGAGTGCTCCGTGAACATCAGGAATCCGCCAAAACATCAAATCTCCGACACAGCTGCGGTCTGTAAAAGATCCTGCAAGAACAAGGCCAACTACGACAGAAGAGAATCGTTCAACGTGACAGAACTGCAACCCTTCCGCAAATTGCTGCAGATTCCAATGCTGGGCTATCAACAAGTGTTAGCGTGTGAACCATTCAGCGAAACATGATCGATATGGGATTTAGGAGTCGAATGCCCACTCATGTACCCTTGATGACTACACGACACAAAGATTTATGCCTCGTTTGGGCCCGTCAACACCGACATTGGAGTGTCCATGATTGGAAACATGTTGCCTGGTTGGACGAGTCTCGTTCCAAATTGTATCAAATGGATGAACGTGGATACAACCTCATGAAAACATGGACCCTGCATGTCAGCAGGGGATTGTTCAAGCTGTTGGAGGCTCTGTAGTGGTGTGGGGCCTGTGCAGTTTGAGTGATATGGGACCCCTGATACATGTAGATACGACTGTGACGGACGATACGTAGGTGAAGCATCCTGTCTGATTACCTGCGTTCATTCATGTCCACTGTGCATTTAGACGGACTTGGGCAACTTCTGCAGAACAATGCGACGCCCCACACGTCCGGAATTGCTGCAGAGTGGCTCCAGGAACGCTCTTCTGAGATTAAAACACTTCCGCTGGACACCAAACTCCCCAGACATGTACATGATTGAGCATTTCTTGGGCTGCCTTGCAACGTGCTTTTAGAAGAGGTCTCCAGCTTCTCGTACTCTTACGGATTTATGAACAGCCCAACAGGATTCATGATGTCAGTTGCCTCCAGCATTAGTTCAGACATTAGTCGGGTCCATGTCACGTCGTGTTACGGCACTTCTGCGTGCTCGTGGGGGGTCCTACACGATAATAGGTAGGTGTACCAGTTTCTTTGGCTCTTCAGTGTATATCGATGGTCGTGATTCCTCCGACAAACGCATTAACCGTGGCCTGAACAAGTTCTTGTGCAGGTTATATGCACGACTCAGAGTCGTCACAGAGCTCTTCTGTAGGTAAGTCGTCATTGCATCGCAACATATGTACTTGCTCGGTGGAAATATTCCCCCTTCCTACCCCGCTACTATTATGAGGGAGCTCAGATTGCGGCCAATTCGTAGAAGGTTATGTATTGTTCGCGTGTCTGTCATCAACATTAGGGTTTAGAGGCGGTGACAAATTTGGTGGAGGCCTTACATTGCTCACCTGCCTGTTGTCATAATTAGAACTCCGAAGCGGTCGCCGAGTTCCGTTACTTTGGTGCCATTGTTTGTCGAAATTCGGATGAAACTTATTCTGTGGGGTTCCATTACGGTCTGCATGGTATCCTGGGTTCAGCCCGTTGTTGTTGTTCTTCGGACGCCTGTAGAAAGGCCCCGAGTTCTGTTCGTCCGTTGCTGGGCCCGTGATTGTTGGCGTGCAAACTGTGTTGCACAGACTGCGCACCGCCGTTGTTATTTGCAGATTTAAAATCGTCGTGTATCAAGTCGATCGAATCTAGGACCGAGAGGAAGTAATCCAAATTATTGTCTGGTGTCGTGATTAGTTTCTCATCTGCAATTTTGCGTTTAAAATCCGGAGCACATCTTTGTGGACGATAGCAGGGTTCCAACATCTTGTCTTATTACTGTAGCGCTAGAAATATTTTCTCAAGCTGCCCTGTTTTGGATTATAGACTCCGGGGTTGATAACCTCCTTACGAAACGTTCTTGGGCAGCTCGTGACCAACACTTGGCCAGGAATGCGTTCTCAAATTCGTCATATGTGGTACATTTATCGGCAGCATCAGTTGCCAACAGGGCCCCTTCCCCTAAATATTTTCTGTGACAAACTCACTTTTCTGCCTTTCATCCCACGATCTGGACAGAACACTTTTAAAGGCCTTTATGAAGACAACAAGGATTTATTTTCAGGTGAATATACCTGATACTGGCGATGATTCAGTATGCTTTCTTCCAAGATATACGTGAAGTCCGACATTAAGCATTTCCTGAACGCCAGCTGCTGCGGGCACGCCACCATGTGGCGGTGCCTTACTTGCAGTAACCTCGCGGTGCAAGTTAATGCCTTGAGCGGACACGTGATCGCACCAGTCAGAATGTCATGATTCAGTACATGTTTTATATCTGCTAACTCATTCTGAATAGTTTCATCCACTGCCCCCCCGATTCACACAGTGTTGCTTCAGAATTAAGTAGCTGTAGGATGGCTGGTTGACTCATGGGATGGGACCAAACAACGTGGTCATCGGTCCCAACGGATTGGGGAAGGAAGTCGGTTGTTCCCTTTCAAAGTAACCATCCCGGTTTTTGCCTGAAGCGATTTAGGGAAATCACGGAAAACCTAAACCAGGAGTACTGGAGGCGGGTTTTAATCGAATGCGACCCAATGTACTAACCACTGCGCCATCTCGCTCGGTAAATCGCTGTATTCCATCTCTCCATTCGGTATTTAGCTATCCGTCGACCTGTTTGTCCTTTTCTTCCAACTATTTGATAAATTTGTTGGAAAAACTTTGGCAATGGCGTACTACTTCCTTAGGGTCAGATACTAAACTCTCAACTCTTTGAGACATCTGTTGCACCTTCGTTTGGACTGCGTTGTCTACAGTGTCTTTATATCATCGTTCATCAACTTCTTACTCCTTCCAGTCATAAGTTTTCTCTATTTCTGAAATTTCTGTAGAAATGCTTGACAAACCGGTACCAGTTCGTGTGGCTAATTCTTTACCATACTAGGCAAGAGCGCTATTAATTTGCATGGACTTTCGCGTGACCATCTCTTTGTCGAGTTCGACAAAGATCGTATTAATATGCGCGGCAAACTGTTTGTCAGTTTCGTCCTTTGGCGTGGCCATTCCTGGTTGCGTTCGGCAAGAGTGGTATTACTCATTCGCGTGGGGTGGCCAGCCAATGACAATTTCCTGTGTCATTCTTGTTGCTATGTTTTCCCTTTCCTTAGGTTTTACATTCTTATGTAGTATTTTCCCTCTTTTTCTGCTTTCTTTGAGTGTGTTTTTTCAGTTTTATTAGGTCTCTCCACATTCGTTCCTTTTCATATGTGTCAGGGCGCTGATGACCTCGATGTTGAGCGCCCATAAACCCCAACACACACACACATTCGCGCGGCCATTTCTTATTCACGCTTATTCAGACTTACTCCTATATTCTTAAACAATATCGTGAATGAAATTCGTCTCGGAAATTTCCTCACTAACTACTGCTTGAACGTTTGACTGTATGACTGTATTTTAGAAATGGTGGGGTTCACCTACTCTGTTGCCGGATTGGCATTCCTGCTGGCATCGACATCAGATTCAATATTCATTTGATTTGCAGAATCCACTGGCATTTCTTTCCCTGTTTTGGTCATCCTATGGAATAATCAATGTTATTTGAAAGCAATTTACGTTATGATGCTGTATGCAAATGTTATAACTATACGCAAGAAAAATTATTTCCAAGTGCTATTAAACAAGATTTTGAAACAGCAGAAAGCAATCTACGCTCCGTCTAAAAGCTGTCTAAAAGCTGCCATCTTGGTCACGATGTTTTACAACAAAGCAATTTACCGAATTTAATGTCTTTCGAAAAAGAATATATTATACGTTAATCTGAGTTACGAATCGGTCAGTGAGATATCTGAAAAAGGAAAAGATCGTGACAGGCGAAATGCAAGCAGTAGCAAGGGTATCCCTTATCCTCAGGTTTTTCCCTTGGTGTATTAGAGCTTCTTAAAATACTTTTATCTCATTTTATTAATACAGTTTTCGTTCCATTGCTCTTCCTTCAGATACTGGGACTTATTTCTCTAGAGTAAATTTTCAAACATGAGACAGAAAAGACACAAGATGTAACCACAAACAATTACAAAAATTTACAGACAGATTTTCGTGGCCCCGCTTTCGGCGTCGGATACGGGATTGCACTCCGGTCTTGCAATAAGGGTCAGAAAAGTTTAAGGTTTCTAAAGCTGTGCAGCTTAGTACAACAGAGCAGCCGCGACATCGTGTGCATAAATTGGACGTTGCAATACAGAATACTGAAATTTCTACAATATTTACTACTCACATCGTATGGAGCCCACCATCTTATTTACTCAGTTATTTTCTGTTACATCAGGCCGGTGACGACATTGTCCGGAAATAAAAACCGATCAGAGAAATAAAAACCGATCAGATTGGCGTGAATTTTGGTATGCATTATTTCGTAATATCATATCTCAAATGCTTCGATTCTCTTCTGTTTCTCAATCCCGCAGTCCATATTTCACTACCATACAAACCTCTGCCCCAAACATACATTCTCTGAAATTTATTCCTCAAATTACGGCCTATGTATGGTATTAGTACACTTCTCTTGGCCAGGAATGCTCTTTCTGCCAGTGCTAGTCTGCTTTTTATGTCCTCCTTGATCCGTCCATCATGAATTATGTTGCCGCGTAGGTAGCAAAACTCCTTCGTCTACTTCGTACTCCCCAGTTCTGATGTTAAGTTTCTCGCTATTCTCATTTCTTCTACGTCTCATTACTTTCGTCTTTCTTCGATTCACTCTCAATCCATATTTTGTACTCATCTTGTAATTCTTCTTCAGATTCACTGAGGATGGCAATGTCATCAACGAATCTCGACATTGATATCCTTTCACCATGCATTTTAATACCATTGGTTCTTCGATGTATAGATTCAACAGCAGGAGCGAAAGACTACATTTTATTAGACACTTTTTATATTGAGCACTTCGTTTATGGTCTTCCGCTCTTACTCTTCCCTCTTGGTTCTCTTACGTGTCGTATATCGCCCGTCTTTCCGTATACTTACCCCTGTTTTGCTCAGAATTTCTAACATGCTGCACCATTGTACATTGTAGAACGTTTTTGTCTTCATTTTTTTCAGTATTGCTTCCGTTATTAATCACAACGTTCGAACTGTCTTTCTGGCGCCTTTACCTTTCCTAAGGCAATCTGATCATCATCTAACAGCTCCTTAGTATTCTTTTACATTCTTCTGTATATTTTTTTTCAGCAACTTGAATGCATGAGCTATTAAGCTGATTGTGTGATAATTCTCGCACTTGTCAGCTCTTGCAGTCTTCGGTATTGTGTGGATGATATTTTTCTGAAAGCGAGATGGTATGTCGCCGGACTCATACATTCTACACACCAACGTGAATAGTCGTTTTTTTACTACTTCCGCCAATGGTTTTAGAAATTGCAATGGAATGCTGTCTATCCCTTCTTCCTTATTTGATCTTTTAAATTCTGGTTCTAAAACTGGATCCCCTATTTCTTCCCTGTTGACTCCTGCATCTTCTTCCATCGCGTCATCAGACAAGTTCCCTCCTCAAAGACGCTTTCAATGTACTACACTCCTGGAAATGGAAAAAAGAACACATTGACACCGGTGTGTCAGACTCACCATACTTGCTCCGGACACTGCGAGAGGGCTGTACAAGCAATGATCACACGCACGGCACAGCGGACACACCAGGAACCGCGGTGTTGGCCGTCGAATGGCGCTAGCTGCGCAGCATTTGTGCACCGCCGCCGTCAGTGTCAGCCAGTTTGCCGTGGCATACGGAGCTCCATCGCAGTCTTTAACACTGGTAGCATGCCGCGACAGCGTGGACGTGAACCGTATGTGCAGTTGACGGACTTTGAGCGAGGGCGTATAGTGGGCATGCGGGAGGCCGGGTGGACGTACCGCCGAATTGCTCAACACGTGGGGCGTGAGGTCTCCACAGTACATCGATGTTGTCGCCAGTGGTCGGCGGAAGGTGCACGTGCCCGTCGACCTGGGACCGGACCGCAGCAACGCACGGATGCACGCCAAGACCGTAGGATCCTACGCAGTGCCGTAGGGGACCGCACCGCCACTTCCCAGCAAATTAGGGACACTGTTGCTCCTGGGGTATCGGCGAGGACCATTCGCAACCGTCTCCATGAAGCTGGGCTACGGTCCCGCACACCGTTAGGCCGTCTTCCGCTCACGCCCCAACATCGTGCAGCCCGCCTCCAGTGGTGTCGCGACACGCGTGAATGGAGGGACGAATGGAGACGTGTCGTCTTCAGCGATGAGAGTCGCTTCTGCCTTGGTGCCAATGATGGTCGTATGCGTGTTTGGCGCCGTGCAGGTGAGCGCCACAATCAGGACTGCATACGACCGAGGCACACAGGGCCAACACCCAGCATCATGGTGTGGGGAGCGATCTCCTACACTGGCCGTACACCACTGGTGATCGTCGAGGGGACACTGAATAGTGCACGGTACATCCAAACCGTCATCGAACCCATCGTTCTACCATTCCTAGACCGGCAAGGGAACTTGCTGTTCCAACAGGACAATGCACGTCCACATGTATCCGGTGCCACCCAACGTGCTCTAGAAGGTGTAAGTCAAGATCTCCGGATCTGTCCCCCATTGAGCATGTTTGGGACTGGATGAAGCGTCGTCTCACGCGGTCTGCACGTCCAGCACGAACGCTGGTCCAACTGAGGTGCCAGGTGGAAATGGCATGGCAAGCCGTTCCACAGGACTACATCCAGCATCTCTACGATCGTCTCCATTGCATTGCTGCGAAAGGTGGATATACACTGTACTAGTGCCGACATTGTGCATGCTCTGTTGCCTGTGTCTATGTTCCTGTGGTTCTGTCAGTGTGATCATGTGATGTATCTGACCCCAGGAATGTGTCAAGAAAGTTTCCCCTTCCTGTGACAATGAATTCACGGTGTTCTTATTTCAATTTCCAGGAGTGTATTTCAACCATTTCGCTCTCTCCTCTGCATTTAACAATCGAATTCACATTTTGCTCTTAATTTTATCATCCTTGCTTTTAATTTAACCGAAGGTTATATATGCTGAGTCAGTTTTTCCGCCTATAATTTCTCTTTAAATTTCTTCACGTTTTTCATGCAGCCATTTCGCCTCGGATTCCTTGCACTTTCTGTTTATTTCGTTCCTAACTGAGTTACAGTTCCGCATTCCTGAATTTGCCTGCACATTTTCATACTTCCTTCTTTCGTCGATGAACTGAAGTATTTCTTCTGTTATCCGTGGTTTCTTCGCAGTTACCTTTCTTGTACCTATGTTTTTCTTTACAACTTCTGTCAATTTCTCTTCAAGTGAACTGTTCATTATCGCAGTATTTATAGCCTCAGAGAACTTCAGATGTGTCTCTTCAATCCTTACTATTTCCACATCCTACTTCTTTTCACATTGATTCTTCTTGACTAATCCCATAAATTTTAGTCTACTGTTCATCGTTGTAAATTGTAAGCTGAGTCTATATGCATCTCTGGATACGCCTTACAATTCAACATCTGATTTGGGAATCTCTGCTTGACCAAGATGTCATTTTTCTGGAATATTCCCGTAGCTCCCGGCTTTTTCCCAGTATACCTCCTCCTCTTGTAAGTCATGAACAGATTATTCGCTATTACTAACTACCATTATTTGCAGAATTCAACTAGTCTTTCTCGTCTCTCGTTCCTACAACCAAACAAACTCTCCCGTATCCCTTCCTTCTACTTCCTCCCCTAAAACTGCCTTCCAGTCCCCCCTGGTTATTAGATTTTTATCCCCCTTTGTGTACTGAGTTACCCATTCAATATCTTGATATAGTTTCTCTCTCTTTTTATCCTCTGCTTTCGACGTCGGCATGTATACTTGAACTATTGTTGTCGGTGTTGGTTTGTTGTCGATTCTAATGAGAACTAATCTATAACTGAACTGTTCAGAATAACTCACTCACTGCCCTATCTTCTTTTCATAACGAATCGTACTCCGGTTATGCAGCTGTTGATATTAACCTATACTCGTCTGACCAGAAATCCTTATCTTCTTTCCATCACTATATCTAGATTAAGACTCCGCATTACCATTTTCAGATTTTCTATCTTCCCTACCACGTACAAACATCTGACATTCCACGTCCCGAGTCGCAGAACGCCACCTTTCTGTTGGTTATTCATTCTTTTTCTCATAGTTTGCTCTCCCTTGGCAGTCCCTTCCCGGAGTTCCGAATGGGGGACTAGTCCGGAATGTTTTGCCAATGGGGAGATCATCATGATTCTTCTTCAGTTACAGACCACATTTCCTGTGGATACATCTTACGTGTCTTTAATGCGCTGATGCCCATTGCTTTCTGCATCCTCATGCAGTTGATCATTGCTGATTCTTCAGCCTTTTAGTGGCAGTTTCCGACACCAAGGGCAAAATTCTGTCCACTCCTCCGCCCTCTTTGACAAGGCGTTGGCAGAACGAGAGTGACTTCTTATGCCAGAAGTCTTTGGCCTCCATTGCTGATAATTTTTATTCAAAATTTAAATAGCGGCTAGGTTTGAACCCGTGATCGAGGACGTTTTCATTGCTAGTCAAATATCTTAACCCTTTGTTTTTTTGTTGATCCCATTTTGTTCGTTATTGTTCGTTCTATTTAGTCCGGACGGACGTCCCATGACTCTTGTTCAAATTCATCGTTGATCTACTAACTCAGTTTTCTTATTACAGAGGGCAGCTAACCCTCTGACCAAACACGCTGAGCTACCGTGCCGGCATACATAGACCATGGGTGTATTACGCTGTAATTTCCAATACAATAAAATTTATTCCAGTCAAATAGCCACGTACAATTTTGATTGACTGAACTGGTTTCCATAGACATCATTGTTATTGACAGCCCTTGGCCTAAATTAGCGCCAGAATGTGCCAAAAGACATTTCTTAGGGGCCTCACGTAAGCAGTAAACCCTTGCATATTCTGACGCAGCCTTGGGTCACTAATTATGCACTACATGATGAAAATGATTTACCAGTCGCAGAAGGTTTATCTTTGAAATATTTGACTACAGTGAACTTTGTAGTTAAAAGAAATACGTTCGCTACTGCTCTCCTCCAGCGACTCGGTGAAAGAGAACATGCCCTCGAAAGGGCCGTACTGGAATCCAGCACGCTTTTCACTTGCGCCACTATGTTAATCATCCGGCCTCTTTCCACCGCTACCACCAAAAAACTCGAAAAACACATTTCCCCCCATTATTATTGATTTCACTTGTTGCTTGTATTTCAGATATCTCCGTATTGTTACCCTCAGGTATTTAAACGGATGTGACAGGTTTCAGAAGTTTACCGTTTGTGCTGGAATCGGACAGTGATTGAGCCTTTGTCGTGTGTATTGCTGTATATTGCGTTTTTGCACATTTAAGGAGGGCTTTCACTTAGGAAATGAAGGGGAAATATCTTCTGCCCCAGTGGCATAAATCGAGTATTGAGATGACTTACCCTGTGTATAGATAACTCTTTAAATCCATAAATATTTTTTCGCTGCTTCTGTACTAATACTTGTTGGCAACGTGTTACGTATATAAGCTATAATTCAGAGAGAGAGAGAGAGAGAGATGAGCGGGGGCATTATTCTTCGGATAAGTTCAATGGCAACTTGACTATGGAGCAGAAGAGGGTAAGTAACTTAGGGAATGATGGGGTGTGAAGGCACAATTGTATAGACTGTTTCCTACGCATAACGTTGACTGTGAACTACAAAAGTCTACCGGCATCATGGTGCTTCTCTTCACAAACGAATGTATCGGGAAATAGTATGGAAGCTGCTAGATTGCACCAGTGGTGTGCAGGGTTTATTAAGTGGCCTGTTTTACACAGCACGCACGTGCTGTAAGCTACACGTACAAATGTATTTAAGTCCTTCTCATCAAAACTGATATTTGGGAAAATATAAACGCAAAAGCGTCTGAACGTTGGAGATAAGTGTTTATTAAGTACAGTTAAGTTATTGGACAGTACTACCTCTACATCTACATCCACACCTACGTGATTACTCTGCTATTCACAATAAAGTGCCTGGCAGAGGGTTCAATGAACCACCTTCATACTGTCTCTCTACCCTTCCACTCTAGAGCCGCACGCCGGAAAAACGAGCACTTAAATTTTTCTGTGCGAACCCTGATTTCTTTTATTTTATCATGATGATCATTTCTCCCTATGTAGATGGGTGCCAACAGAATGTTTTCGCAATCGGAGGAGAAAACTGGTGATTGAAATTTCATGAGAAGATCCCGTAGCAACGAAAATCGCCTTTGTTTTAATGATTGCCACTCCAATTCACGTATAATGTCTGTGACACTATCTCCCCTATTTCGCGATAATACAAAACGATCTGCCCTTCTTTGTACTTTTTCGATGTCATCCGTCAGTCCTACTTGATGCGGATCCCACACCGCACAGCAATACTACAGAATAGGGCGGACAAGCGTAGCGTAAGCAGTCTCCTTGGTAGACCTGTTGCACCTTCTAAGTGTTCTGCCAATGAATCGCAGTCTTTGGTTTGCTCTACCCACAATATTATCTATGTGTTCGTTCCAATTTAGGTTATTTGTAATTGTAATCCCTAAGTATTTAGTTGAATTTACAGCCCTCATATTTGTGTGACTTTTCGTGTGATCAAAATTTACCTGATTTCTTTTAGTACTCATATGAATAACTTCACACTTTTCTTTATTCAGGGTCAATTACCACTTTTCGCACCATACAGATATCTTATCTAAATCATTTTGCAAGTCGTTTTGATCATCTAATGACTTTACAAGACGGTAAATGACAGCATCATCTGCAAACAATCTAAGGCGGCTACTCAATTTGTCTCCTATGTCGTTAATAGAGATCAGGAACAATAGAGGGGTCCGCAGCTCGTGGTCGTGCGGTAGCGTTCTCGCTTCCCACGCCCGGGTTCCCGGGTTCGATTCCCGGCGGGGTCAGGGAATTTCTCTGCCTCGTGATGGCTGGGTGTTGTGTGCTGTCCTTAGGTTAGTTAGGTTTAAGTAGTTCTAAGTTCTAGGGGACTGATGACCATAGATGTTACGTCCCATAGTGCTCAGAGCCGTTTGAACAATAGAGGGCCTATAACACTTCCTTGGGGAACGCAGGATATTACTTCTGTTTTACTCTATGACTTTCCGTCTATTACTACGAACTGTGACCTTTGTGACAGGAAATCACGAATCCAGTCGCACAACTGACGCGATAGTCCATACGCACGAGTATTTGTAGTGGAGTGCGCTGCAACACGTTCCAGCACCTCCTGTTCAAAATTGGGTATGATGGTGCTCATGTTGCCAGATCCCTCGTTTCTTCTTTCCAATGAACCAGTCTCCCGCATTCGCCGATTGAAAGAAATAAACACTCGACGTGACGGATGGTGCCTGTTAGGAAATCGTTCCCTCTGCAGCTCTTCAGCAGCGAGAGCATTGAGACGTACTTTCCCATACACAATGTGCGTGTCAATGATTTCTGCGAAACTGTACCGTTACTGCTACACCGCATTGTACTGCACATCTCAGCACTGACAAGGCGACACCACGACGTTGCGATCACAGATTTACTTCAAATTCTGTACGTCCTTAGTAGACCAGTAAAACAACACAATGTGCATGTGGTAAGGTGCAGTACTCTGTTAATTCCGGGAAAATCGCAAAACAAGTTTTACGTGTCTATTATGTAACTCTTATTCCTGTACGAAGGAGGAGGTTATAAGGAGTTCTGGTAGTCAAGAGGCGCAGTCGGCCTTTGGTTGTGGTGAGGCATGCACGGCTTGTTCGCCTGTCCTGCTGCTTGCGAGCGAGTGCACGTCTGTTTACATCTGCGTAGCGGTTTGTCTCAGAATCCGAATTCATTGACCATCATGGCGTTTTCTTACCGCCAAGCCACAATTAAATTACCTCTCCCTTTGGATCACGATCGACCGAAGACTTATGAAGTAGAACGTTTTACACGGGATGAAATGCGTCTTCCACCCCAAGATGTTCTACATCTACATCTACATGACTATTCTGCAATTCACATTTAAGTGCTTGGCAGAGGGTTCATCGAACCACAATCATACTGTTTCTCTACCATTCCTCTCCCGAACAGCGCGCGGAAAAAACGAACACCTAAACCTTTCTGTTCGAGCTCTGATTTCTCTTATTTTATTTTGATGATCATTCCTCATGGGCTCAACAAAATATTTTCGCATTCGGAAGAGAAAGTTGGTGACTGAAATTTCGTAAATAGATCTCGCCGCGACGAAAAACGTCTTTGCTGTAATGACTTCCATCCCATTTCGCGTATCATATATGCCACACTCTCTCCCCTATTACGTGATAATACAAAACGAGCTGCCCTTTTTTGCACCTTTTCGATGTCCTCCGTCAATCCCACCTGGTAAGGGTCCCACACCGCGCAGCAATATTCTAACAGAGGACGAACGAGTGTAGTGTAAGCTGTCTCTTTAGTGGACTTGTTGCATCTTCTAAGTGTCCTGCCAATGAAACGCAACCTTTGGCTCGCCTTCCCCACAGTATTATCTATGTGGTCTTTCCAACTGAAGTTGTTCGTAATTTTAACACCCAGGTACTTAGTTGAAATGACAGCCTTGAGAATTGTACTATTTATCGAGTAATAGAATTCCAACGGATTTCTTTTGGAACTCATGTGGATCACGCACACTTTTCGTTAATTAGCGTCAACTGCCACCTGCCACACCATACAGCAATCTTTACTAAATCGCTGTGCAACTGGTACTGGTCTTCGGATGACCTTACTAGACGGTAAATTACAGCATCATATGCGAACAACCTAAGAGAACCGCTCAGATTGTCACCCAGGTCATTTATATAGATCAGGAACAGCAGAGGTCCCAGGACGATTCCCTGGGGAACACCTGATATCACTTCAGTTTTACTCGATGACTTGCGTCTATTACTACGAACTGCGACCTTCCCGAGAGGAAATCACGAATCCAGTCGCACAACTGAGACGATACCCCATAGGCCCGCAGCTTGATTAGAAGTCGCTTGTGAGGAACGGTGTCAAAAGATTTCCGTAAATCTAGAAATACGGAATCAACTTGAGATCCCCTGTCGATAGCGGCCATTACTTCGTGCGAATAAAGAGCTAGCTGCGTTGCACAAGAACGATGTTTTCTGAAACCATGCTGATTACGTATCAATAGATCGTTCCCTTCGAGGTGATTCATAATGTTTGAATACAGTATATGCTCCAAAACCCTACTGCAAACCGACGTCAATGATGTAGGTCTGTAGTTCGATGGATTACTCCTACTACCCTTCTTAAACACTGGTGCGACCTGCGCAATTTTCTGTAGGTACAGATCTATCGGTGAGCGAGCGGTTGTATATGATTGCTAAGTAGGGAGCTATTGTATCAGCGTAATCTGAAAGGAACCTAATCGGTATACAATCTGGACCTGAAGACTTGCCCGTATCAAGCGATTTGAGTTGCTTCGTAACCCCTAATTTATTTCTCGATCCTCAGTACTACTGTGTACATAAAGCATAAGATCTCAAGTTACGATACTCTGACGGACATTTAGGGACTCTCGTGGTTGATCACGCCGGTTTTGGCTTCCGAACTTTGCGTGCTTTCGAACTCCCGTTTGAGGTACCGTCGGACGTTGTGGTGGCCGCCCTTAAACCTTACGGCAACTTCGTCAGTCACGCGGCTGAAATCTGGAAGACATTAGAAACATACCGTGTCCGCAATGGTGTCAGTCAGATAAAAATTGAACTACGAAAACACGTGCCTTCCTACTTTGTTATTGCCGGCTACAGCGCTATCGTCATGTACGCGTACGGTGGCTAGCCGCGCACCAGTTCAGGCTGTGGCCAGGAAGGCCACGTCCGTTCTGAATGTCTTCGACGCAGACCGATTCAGACGCCGATCGGAGATCGCTCTTCCTGCTGCGGCGGTGCTACCAATTGCGCCCCCTCTGAATCAGAAGGCGCCGGCGTCGACTCCTCTCGACGATGCGGTGTACGTTTCGCCTTTCTCTCCTGCACCACTGCTGGAGGCAAACAAATGAACGATGACCGTCAACAGGCACCAGATGTCTCTCCCGACCCCATGGTTGTTGATCATGGAGCCGTACCTAACTCCGCTTTTCTGCCGTCTGGCCACATCTCGGACGATAGCCGCCCGCCATCGACATGTTAGGAAACAACGATCTCCGAGGAAACGGAAGAGACAACGCCATACTGCTTCTGATGACTGCCTCTATCGGATGTCTGCTCAGGATAGCGACACTGCTACTCATGGTGCGCTATCCTCTGATTCCCTGACACATGTCGACGCCTCCTTCTACAGTCAGCGACCACCTCAGGATACCGACCTTTCCCCCACCTGTGTCTGATGCAGTTGCCTCTCTTTGTGTCTGACGCTACCTGTGGGTGCACCTCTGATACTGTTCCACTGAGACGTGTGTCGCCCGGGAGGACGACGTAGATGCTGACCTTGGTGGGGTCGGATCCCTTCCGATCACAGTGATGTGCCCTTCCACGGGAGTTCTTCGTGTTTGAATCGCCCGTCCTACTGACGATGGACATCATTTGCTTACACCACAAACTGGCTTTACTCCATGATAAGCTGTATGCTGCGGACGTTGACATTGCTCTCTTTCAGGAGGTGCACGTCACAGCTTTCTGTACTCCCCATAGTGTTACAGTAGATGTCTCTCATGTTTACCCTGCTGTTAATGGGGTGGCGATCCTCTTACGTTACGTTATCCTCGCTTATGCAGTTGTCCCTCTTCCTGATGCCAGAGGTATGGCTGTCATGTTTAGAGGCGTCAGGACCGTTAGTGTTTATAAGTCACTTGGCTCAGGACGCCACAGTGAATATTCCACCCTCTTCTCAGTCAAGCCTCTCGTCCTGGGTCGGCAAGATGCATTGATTGTGGGAGGCGATTTCAACTGCTCACAGGTACCCAAAGACCAACTACCACGTCAGTATCCGTGCTCGGCGCTAGTGACAATTCTCCAGGATCACAGCCTAGTGGATTTTTGGGAGCATGTTCATGGCAATCGTCCGGGGTTTACGCATTTCACTAGCCATTCTTCCAGCGGACTCGATCGTGTTTACATCACCCATGATATTGTCAGTGGGGTGCAGACTGCTGAAGTCTGGTCCGTTGCGTTCTCTGACGATGACGCATACATCTGCGCCATCAATATCTGCGCCAAGTGTGTGGCAGGCCGTGTACCATGTAAACTAACTCCACCCGACTGCCGGCAGCTCATCGAGACCACGTGAACAGCTTGTCGTCGAAGCTGTGATGCCTATCAGTCTGCCTTCTCTTGGTGGGTGCTCTGTGCAAAGCCTGCCCTACGGAAGGCCTTGATTGGTTACGGAAGGGAGGTTGCGGCGTGGCGGCGACGGACTATGGAATTCTGTTTCACCATTCTCCGGAAATGTACTACGATGCCGTATTCGCCAGAGCGCCAGGCAGTGGTAAATCGTGCCAAGGCACAGCTCAAATCCCTCTCTCGCAACCACCTTGAAGGACCTAAGGTCAGGGTACGCACATACGACGGGTTATGGAGGAGTGTCCCTCTAAGTATCATATCGTAGCGGAACGACGCAACCGTCGGAGGAATTGCATTTATGTTCTTACGACTGATGATGGTCAGTATTTTGATGAGCAAAAGGATGTTGGGTGTGCCATCCATCCACGTTACGTTACGCTGTACTCTGGACGTCACCACCCGGCCAACATTACGGCTGTCTCCAGACTCTCCTTTGCTTCAAAAAAATGGTTCAAATGGCTCTGAGCACTATGGGACTTAATATCTGTGGTCATCAGTCGCCTAGAACTGAGAACTACTTAAACCTAAGTAACCTAAGGACATCACACACATCCATGCCCGAAGCAGGATTCGAACTTGCGACCGTAGCGGTCACGCGGTTCCCGACTTAAGCGCCTAGAACCGCACGGCCATGACGGCCAGCTCCTTTGTCTCAGTTGCCGTGGATGTGACGATGGACCTGCTTGCTAACGCCATGGAGGACGAGGTCCATGACCCTATCCAGGCGGGTTCTACGAACAGGTCGCCTGGTCCTGGCGGTCTCCCACTGGAGTTTTACCGGAAAATTCGTCCCCTTCTGGCGCCAGTGTGGACGGAAATTTGTCAGGACCTTTTGCCACCTTTGTGCCGATTCCAGACCGTTTCTTCGATGGTTTCCTCATTTCTATCCACAAGCCTCGGGGTACCCTACGGATATGCGATTACCGCCCCTTAATGTTACTCAACAGCGACGCAAACATCTTAATCCGGCTGTTGGCTCCGCAGCTTAAACCGACAGCTCAGTACGTGGTTTCCCCCGATCGAACTCCTTTGAGAGGTGCCAATAACATCTGCACTGCCCTATGTCGCTATCGGCATATAATCGCTCTTGCTCACGCTCGTCGTACCCCTAGGCTTGTTGCAGCTCTTGATTTCAGTCAGGCGTTCGATCGGGTCGATCACGACTATCTGGAAGGGGTGCTCCGCAATATGGGCTGCCCTGATACTACCGTAGACGTCGTAATGCCTCTCCTTCGTGGAGCTACGTCCCGTGTACTCTACGATGGCCGTCTCACTCCTCCCATCTCGATCTGTCGATCAGTGCGTCAAGGGAGCCAGCGTTCTGCACTTTGTATGCGTTCGCCATGGAACTTTGCCCTTCGGCCTCCGTCAGCCCCTCAGAGTGTTTCTCAGTGACCATGTATTCAGCTGCACTGCTTATGCAGACGATCGCTTCGTTGTTTTTCGTAGCGGTGCTGAGGTCAGGGAGTCACTGGCTTAGGCTGCCATCTACGGCGAAGCTCCTGGTAGCTGCCTTAACGTCGGCAAGGCGAGCGCCTTGGCTATAGCTGCAGGACTTCTTGCGGACATCGCTGTTCTTTTGCATGCGGCTGACATTACGCGATGCTTGGGATCGATTTCACAAGTGATCTGCGGTGGAAAATTTGCCCTCAAATGCCGGCGCCTACTTTCCCAACTACAAGCTGGACTCTTAGATCACCCTTTACGATCGCTCGATCTTCTGCAAAGGACACAACATGTAGATGTATATTTGACGTCATGTATCCTCCACTTAGCACAGACACTTCCTATTCCGCCATCCATGGCCCACCGAATGCTAGCGGTATTGGGTTCACTTGTTTGCCATTGCTTCCTGTTCAAGATGTGGTACGATACCCTCGCCCTCCCGTGTCGCAGGGGTGGTTTAGGTCTGTATCATGTGCCTGACAGAGCGGTAACCCTTTCCGCTTGCTCTCACATGACGTTGTGGCGTCGTTGTCCTACATGCCTTACCAGCTAGAGTCTCTCAGCACCCACTCCGCTTTCACAAGTCCCGCCACCCTTCTGTTACTTCCGCCCCTTTTTTCTCGAACTGAGCTACGTCCGTACTGTGATGCTGCTAGAGCACTTGACATCTACGAAGGCGACCTATGGTTTCCTTTAGCAGCACAAATTACCGAATGTGGTTGAGGGGAAGCATCCTCACGTCACTGGCGTGCCGTTTGGCGAATGGTGTGCGCTCCTTATTTTGACACTGACGACCATTCTTCATGGTATTTTACTGTCAATGGGAAGCAAGTGTGGCGGCCACGCCTTCACAGGATTTCCGTCTCACACACCCGATTGTGTTTCGCCTGTGATGTTTTGGACACACAAGAGCGCAGCCTGGAGTGGAGATCGGCAAGAGGCGTCTGGTTCTTGGTGCGACAGGTGTTGTCTCTCATTACCGGTACGACTTCTCATCAGATAACTACTCAAATGCTCCTCTTTCGGGATGCAGGATACTTCCCGCAAACGAAGACGAACTCATTGAAGTGCATTTGTGGACACGCAGCTCACTATTTGTTTGCTGATGGCGAGAAAAGTATCCTTGATTTTTGGCAGTTCCGTAATGTACGGCATTGTGAAATTGTCCGCAATCCAAAATACAGACAATTTTTCTTCAGTTTCCTTTGCACTGTCTTCCTTAACCTCAGAGCTGAGGTGTTCCTGTTGCGAAGCTTTGCTCCCTGCTTCTTCTACACATGTAATCGATACACACTATGGTCATTGGAACGTTCGCCTCCAAAAAACTATACGTCCATAGCCTGAGTATGATGTCTTACTGCGCACTCCTCCTCGCAACGAAGGTTTCCTTCTATTCTCGGTGGTATTAATGTTAAAAAAAAATAGGTTAGCGTACTCTCGTTATTATCGGGCAGTGGAAGAGGCGGTGGTTCGAATCTCTCTACTGCTTAATTTTTTAATCAATATTTTCTTCATCACTGGTCATGTTATTTATATAACATTTGAGAGAAAGTATAACGAAAAACCCACGTCTACTTGTACGAAGTTTCAATTTATGTTTCACATGTCTGTATGACAAATGCCATCCTGTAATGTGTGATGTGTAGAGCACCCCCGACGAGTAATTCTACATTGCTGTTGTGGTCTGTCAAATTATAGATCGAGGTTCGACTTGGGCTTTCCAAGCCTATCCCTCGTTCTTGAAAATTTAAATACAAACAGTGAATAGTCAAATAACATATGAAATTCACTACAACTTCCTGAAAATACACGTGTTTTTTTCATTTCATTACCTCTCAGATGTCACATAAATTAAGTAACCTGACCAGTGGTGAAAAAATATTTTTAAACAATCAGAGGGATTCGAACCACCGTCTCTTCCAGACCCGTTAGTAATGAGCGAACGCTGACCGGTTTTCTTTCGATTTGCTTGGAATTGCCAGAGTAGTGCACCTTATTTCCTGTACATTATGACCCACTAATGGTGTACAGAGTTTGAACTAAATACGTGATCCTGTCGTCATGGCCTCCCCTTGTGAGTAATGAATGGATCTGTTGTTGATTCATAGCACCTTCTGTCATAGGACAATATAAATACCATACAACAGAGCCACCTTATGGACAAGTAATGTAAACATGATCCGCATCATGATTTCCTAGTAATCAGGCTCGTCCTCTTTGTTTCCATGCAGAAAATAAAGAATGTACATGTAAATAAACAGCACAGTACATGTAAGCTTGTACGCATGCCGTAAGCCAGCGGCGGTGGCCGAGCGGTTCTAGGCGTTTCAGTCCGGAACCACGCGGCTGGTACTGTCGCGGGTTCGAATCCTGCCTCGGGAATGGGTGTGTGTGATGTCCTTAGGTTAGTTAGGTTCACTTAGTTCTAAGTCCAGGGGACCGATGACCTCAGATTTTAAGTCCCATAGTGCTTAGAGCCATTTGAACCATTTGCAGCCAGACCGAGCGAGGTGGCGCAGTGGTTAGCACACTGGACTCGCATTCGGGAGGACGACGATTCAATCCCGTCTCCAGCCATCCTGATTTAGGTTTTCCGTGATTTCCCTAAATCGTTTCAGGCAAATGCCGGGATGGTTCCTTTGAAAGGGCACGGCCGATTTCCTTCCCAATCCTTCCCTAACCCGAGCTTGCGCTCCGTCTCTAATGACCTCGTTGTCGACGGGACGTTAAACACTAACCACCACCACCACCATTTGCAGCCGTAAGGTCGGTGAAAACAATATCCGTTACATAGTCCCCTTGGAAACCATACTCGATGTGTTGAGATAGTTGAGAAATTGAGCAGCACATCAGTACACCTGTTGCGGTAAGAGGGTAGGTCCCACGGTCGGTGTGAGGGGGTTTTGTAACAGTCTTTTTCGAAAATTTTATATGTGTGGCATAACACGGAGATTGTGGTGTACCTCTTTAGGTTGCTTTCTTCTTGACCTGGTATAAGAAAAGGTATGACTTGGATTTTCGCTAGGTGCTAGGAATTTTGCACTGTTTGTAGACAGGCATTGAATATGCCCATTAGCCAAAAACGTGTAGCTTTCGGCCCGGAATGTCTGATCTGCTCAGTCAGATTGTCGTCTAGTCCAGAGTCCAGCGGACCTCCGTCTTTCGCATTTTTTATGGCTTTGTTCAGCTCTCCTATGGTAAAAGGAGAGGATAATTTGGTCGTTTCGTTGCACTCTATTTGTTTAAAATTGGTTTCGTCTCTAGGGGGCATTTGGTCTGGCTTGCCATTCTTTACGACCTGAGTGGCTATTTGGTTTGCTGCTACGTTGAACATAGGCTATTGAATGATATGGGTCGCTGTTTAGGCATTTCAGTAGTCTACACACTTTGCTTTTATTCATATCGATTTCCTCCACTAGTTTGATCCAGTACTCTCTCTCGGTATCTGACATGGAACTGATTAATTTATTGCCCTCTTCTATTGTGTCCTCTACTAGTGGACTGGCCTCGAAGACAGTTAGGTAATTTTTCAGTTGAGTCATCGTCGTTGTTGTTAGACCGTGGATGTAGTTACAGCCTCTGGGGACAGAGTCGTGAGCATTCTTAACAATTACCACAAATCTGTCGTATGAACTTGTGATGGATTCTGAAAGTTATATCAGTGTCTGAACGGAATGTTATGGGGTCTGCCTACAGGAGTAACCTGAGCTATAATTGATCGGTGTTGGGTCTTTGGAATGGGTGGACATTCTCCCTTGAAGCATTGGTGGTTTATCTGGTCGCTCATGGGTTATAACATCTGCCTCATGTAGCACTGTTGAAGGAGGCTGATAATTTATTGTCGTGTAAAAGAACTAGATTATTTGCGTCTACCCACTTGGTGACTGCTTCCCCATTCTTGTCATCGTCGGGGTACCCAAACCCTGGTGTGGCTGTTGTAATCTTCAGCTACGAAATGTTTCTTTTCAGGGACAAGTGTTCAGAAGTCATTAACCTTAATTCCAGTGTGTGGTGGTTTATACACAGAGGCAATAGTGCAGTTATTCAGGCCTACTGTTAGTATATCGGTTCCATTCTCCTCATCTACATTGATCTACTTGACCTGTATGTCGGGCTTAACGAAAACTGTGCTTCTGTATCGTCGATGATGCCTTACGGCAGTAAGTTGTACGCACTGAAATCTGAATCTCTTCTGGTTACTATGTCTGTGGGCCTCCTATATGTGTAGGAAATTCCACACGTATTATTAACATAGGTCCTGCAACGGCTCTTTGTTGCGTGCGAATATATCCTCAATATTTACAGAGATTATAGTTATCTTTGGATCTAAAAAGTTCCTTTGCGTTTAATACGTTTTCCAGTGATTTTCCTTTTAATGCTTCTGGACCGAAAGGATCAGCCGGCCGAAGATGTTGCCCAGGGGACGCCCGAATGTGTAATTAACACATTTTTATGGTTGTCTTTTCATGTCATTTTCGGACAAAAAGAGATTGGAAACTTTTAATACAGCGTGTTACAGACAAATGTTAAAAAATAGAACGGTAAATGTAATAACTAATGGGAAGATACTGAGTCGAATTGGAAAAAATAAATTTGTGGCACAACAAAAGTAAGGGATCCTTCGATAGAACACATCCTGAAACATTAAGGTATCATTAGTTTGGTAATAGAAAGAAACGTTGTGTGTGTGTCTGTGTGTGTGTGTGTGTGTGTGTGTGTATGTGAGTGTGGTAAGGGGAAGGGGGAAACTGACTACAATAGGAAGGTTCCTAAGGGTGTCGGTGTGGCCGTGCAGTCAGGCGCTTCAGTCTGGAACCGCGTGACCGCTCTGGGCGCAGGTTCGAATCTTGCCTCGGGCATGGATGTGTGTGATGTCCTTAGGTTAGTTAGGTTTAAGTAGTTCTAAGTTCTAGGGGACTGATGACCACAGCAGTTAAGTCCCATAGTGCTCAGAGCCATTTGAACCATTTGTTCCTAAGGGTGTAGGTTGCGGTAGATATGCAGAGATGAAGAGGCTTGTTCAGGATAGACTAGCTTGAAGACCAGCATCAAACTGGTCTTAGGGCTGAAAACTACAACGACAACCAGTGATAGCTTCTCACCAGGTAGGTGTAATGTTAGCGATATTGGCAACAGTCATGTTTTCAAATTTTTATTTATTCGTTCCAGTCGTAGTGCGTCATGTTTAGTTTCCCGTTGTGCACATATTTTTACCAGTTTCTGTTGCATTTTTAAAATTCTTTCTAGCAAAATTTTACGTGGTACCCATTGACGGTAGATGCAAGTTAGAGGGGAGTCCTACGTACTTCATAGAGATAGGTCTGTAAACGATGTTAGTACCGTTTCCACTGTAAATTGCCGTTCCGAGAATCATAAACGTTTACCACCGCGTCTCATTGAAGGGTGGAATTTATGTGCTGTTGAGGGTGTGATGGCGGCACGTGGCCGGAACACGGCCGCCTAATTAAACGGCCGGCGCACGTGCTGGCCGCGGCCGCTAAGCGCCGCCCGCTCCCTGCAGCGGCCGCCATACCCACAGTCACAGACACAGCCGCAGCCGCAGCGCCGCTGCCGGATCTCTTGTGGCGAGCGCCGGGCAATTCCGCGGAAGAGTGCGTTCATTAGCGGAAACCTGTTTAGCGGCGGCTTAGGCCGGGAGCAGCTGTTTCAATTTAAACCGGGCCCTCTCTTGGCGGAGACCGCAGAATAGGGGATGCCAGTCCGCACTCACAGCTGGCGTTCTAACGACCACATTGTTAGTTGTGGCTCTTGTCGTACTCCTACAAATGACAGTGTGGAACCATTAATTGATTTCGTCTGTCTCGTGAACGTGCGAAACTGTCTGTCGTTGACAGTGAGCTGCAATCAAAATTACACTACCGAAACAAAAATCAGTACACCCTTTCAGAGGTTCCCAATCCACTCAATATTTATTATTCAACAATGCATATAGAGTACAAGAAATGATTATGTTTACACAAGCGGTTTTGAGATACAGATATCGACACTTGCTGAAGCACCCATATTAGCACGTAGCGTAACCTCCACGGATAGCATTACAGGCGCTGACTGGCGTCCAGTCGATCGTACAGATGGCGAATACCGTTACTCCACTGCTGCTAGACCGGTTCACGTAGTTCCGTAACTGTTGGGTGACGAGTCGCACGAGTCACGTCTCGTCGCATCGTATCCCACACGTGGTCGATTGCAGACAAGTCCGGAGGACATGTAGGGTACCAAGTTGCTGCACGTCTTGCAGAGAACGCTGAGTTTCACGGACGGTGTCTGGGCGAGCATTATCCTGTTGGAAAAACAAATCACCTTCCTATTCTAAAATAATGGGTCTAACAACGTTCTGCACGTACCGAGTGCTCGTTAGCACCCGATCCAGAAATACCAAAGGAGATCAAGTGTCGTAACTTACCGCACCCTGCATCATAAGGCCTACGGTGAGGCCAGCGTATCTTGCACGAATGGTCTCTACGAGATAGCATTCTCCAGCTGTACGTCGTACGCGCAAACGACCATAACTTGTGCGCAGGGAGAATGCGCTTTCATTGCTGAAGACTACGGCGTGCCATTCCAAGCGATGCTTCACGGCACTAGTCGACCCGTGCACGTCGATACTGCAGCGTGAGTGGAAGTCGGGTTACGGGTGCGCGTGCCCGTACTCCCACTGCTAATAAGCAAAGGGCAACAGTTCATGTTGACACGTCTGGACTCATAAGCCCTCTCATCTGCTCCTATTACATCTATGCTGCGTGGACGTCCAGAACCTCGTCTACAGGCGTGGGAATGTCCATGTGCCACTGATACCAGCATCGTTGCACGACTGACGCATTATACCCAACTGACCATCCAACCACTCGGAAAGCAACAATTTGACCTCTTTCAATCGCGCTCGGTTGCCTGTAGGAAGCACATCTCCGTGGCATGGTTGCCTGCTTGCTTCACACGTTTGCACCACTCTCAGCATCCTGGCTGACAGTATTCCCTATTAGAGGAATGACACAGACGGAGCTCTGATGACTATGCCTCTAAGCTGTCTGTTGGCGGACGATGTTGAAACCATTATCAGTACATCTGCTATCCCGCAGGTGGCATATGCTGTTATCGGATCAAAATCGACAGCACCTATACAGCTGTACTAATCTTTTTCTCTGCCAGTGTAAATTCCAGACTTTGTTCCAGATGCTCGTAATTTCCATAATCTACGAGGCCTGTTCAGAAAGTAAGCTCCGATTGATTGCCAAATTGAAACCACGGTGAACATCATAAATGTTTTACTTGTAACAATTAGCTACACCTTTCAGCTACTTCTCTACGTAGTCGCCGTTCTGACTTAGACTTTTGTCATAGCGTTGTACCATCTTTTCAATAGCCTCATCATAGAAGGCAGCCGCCAGTGCTTTCCGCCAATTCTCCACGCTGGCCTACACCTCGTTGTCTGTGTCAAAATGTTGTCTTCAAAGACAGCGGTTCATGTGACCAGAGATGAAACTCAGGGGGAGACAATTGCGGACTGTATTGTGGGTAATCTAACATTTCCATTTGAAAACGATGCAGGAGCATCTTCATTGCCCCTGCAGAATGCGGCTGAGAATTGTCTTGAAGAAGAAACAGCACGACAGTTATGTAATGTTAGCTGCATAGCTTCAGGCGAAATTTCTCACCAGGCCCTCGTACTTGGCGGCAGACACTATTTTCTAGACATCTTTACGCACTCACTGCGAGCTCAGAAATGAGAAGAGCGACGTGATGCTAATTGGGGTTATACTAGAGACACTACCCAACACATCTGTGCAAAGCTTTATCGGATTTTCATAGTCGTTTCCATTTCGCGACCGATCGGAGCTTACTTTCTGAACGCCCCTCGTAGTTATTTATAACGGCTCCTTTCAACGTATTTTAACACGTGCCTTAGGAATCGCATCAACATTATTTTAGAAATTTCTTCTGAAAATCGAAGCCCGCATCTCGTGGTCGTGCGGTAGCGTTCTCGCTTTCCTCACCCGGGTTCCCGGGTTCGATTCCCGGCGGGGTCAGGGATTTTCTCTGCCTCGTGATGGCTGGGTGTTGTGTGATGTCCTTAGGTTAGTTAGGTTTAAGTAGTTCTAAGTTCTAGGGGACTGATGACCATAGATGTTAAGTCCCATAGTGCTCAGAGCCATTTTGAAAATCGAAGCGATGAATCCTTCTCCATGTTTCACAACCTGAACTTTTGAGCTACGTTTCAGTCTCATACATCGCTTTTCCAACTTTTCCGTGTTTCTGTATTACTCTTTACGTTCGTAGCTGTTTGTCATTTCCCATTTCGAACAGTCTGTAACGTGAGAATGCTGCCTGTCTTCTACAAAAACTGAGGACTACCGAGAGGCTGTGGAAGTAGACCTCCCGCAGTAGGACTCGAACCGACACGCCTCCGACTGCTTTTGCCTGCCGTACCTCTCCCATCTCACTGTATTTTATTATTGGGTTGGTCAATAAGTTTGCAGAATTTTCCATTACGTTCAGTAATCACAACAGATAAACATAACAGAGTCTTTAGTCGTCAATAATTTATCTTCCTTCGCCATTTACAACAGTCTGCTAACGCTGGGGTAACTTTTCGATTTCGCATTTCTTGAAATGAAGTGGTTTTGTGGCGAAGGACTCGTCGAGCCGTGTTCGGAGGATATTTTCATCCGGAAAGGAAGCTCCTTGAAGGTTGTTCGATAGCGAGCGGAAAAGATGAAAATCTAAGGTCGCAAGATTAGATGAATAAGATGCGCTGAATGAATTCCCAACCTAATTCCTATGTAGTGTTCTTTGTCAGTTTAGCAGAGTGCGGGCGGACGTTATCGTAGAGTGTTATCACTGCATGCAGTCTTTCTGGTCGTTGTTTAGGTCCGCGCCTGCAAGACGTCTAAATTTTTAACAATAAATGTTAGCAGTGATGGTTAGACCTCGGGTAAGCAATTCGTAGTACACCGTACCGTCGCTGTTCCGCCAGACCGATAACATTACTTTTTGTGGAACCGCACAGGTCTTTGTTCGGGGAGTTGCTGCCTTCTTTTGGCTTAATCATTCCCCGCTGTTCCTTATGATATCATAAAGACACCATCAATCATCAAGAACAAGGATACAGTATAGGAATGTTCACGAGCCAATTGATGACGAGCAAGCAGAGATGCACTAGGCCATCAGCAAATTTTTGTGATGTTGGCTAAGAGTATGCGGTACTTGCCCATTGTATGCAAATGCCGCACCATGGTGCATTGATCACAGTTAATCAGTTAATTACATCTGCCAGTTCTCGAATACACCGACGTCGCACGTTGCGGATTAATGCTTTTAAACGGTCTTCATCAAATCCCGAAATCATCCTAAACGTGGAGAGTCTCTAATGTCAAAACGATCCTCCATATAACGAGAAACCAATTTCTTGCCGTGCTCTGTCCAGTGGCATTACCCCCATACGTGTCTTAAATGTCTCATGCTGCTTCCGCTGGCGTCACCCTCTACTGATCTGAAACAGAACGACACGTTGGAAATGTTTAAATTTCTCCACCTGGCACTCCATTACCTAGCGTCTACAGCTCCATACACTATCTAAAAATGAAGAAATGACGGTATCTAAACTTAATTAGGAACAGTGAAATACAAGTAAAAAACGACAATCGATAAATAAACCTGAATACCAAAATGCAAAACAAAATGCTTATGCATCAACCTTACACTTTTTTATGTATAATTTCCTTCGATATGTACTATGCGATCAAAAGTATTTGGACACATGCAAAAAAAATACGTTTTTCGTATCAGGTGCCTTGTGCTGCCACCAGCTGCCAAGTATTCCATATCAACAACCTCAGTAGTCATTAGACATCGTGAGAAGGCAGAATGGGGAGCTCCGCTGAACTCGCGGACTTCGAACGTGGTCAGGTAATTGGGTGTCATTTGTTTCATTCATGTGTGCACGAGATTTTCACACTCCTAAACATCCTTTGGTCCGCTATTTCCGATGTGACAGTGAAGTGGAAACGTGAAGGGACACGTACAGCACAAAAGCATACAGGCCGACGTCTGTTGACTGAAAGAGACCGCCGACACTGGTAGAGGGTCGTAATGAGTAATAGCCACACATCTATCCAGAGTCCGCCTGCTTAACTGGGTGGTAGCTTGCTCGCCTCCCATGCAAGCGGGGACTGGGTGTAGTGTTGCCCTCATCATCATTTCATCCCCATCACCAGCGCGCAAGTCGCCCAACGTGGCACTGACTGAAATAAGACTTGCACTTGGCGGCCGAATTTACTCGAATGGGGCCTCCTGGCCAACAATTCCATACGCTCACTTCACTTGATCTATCCAGAACATCACACAGGAATTACAACCTGCATCAAGATCCATAGCAAGTACTACGACAGTTAGGCGGGAGGTGAGAAAATTTGGATTTCATGCTCGAGTGGCTGCTCATAAGCCACACATCAGGCCGGTAAATGCCAAACGACGCATCACTTGGTGTAAGGAGAGTCAAAATTTAACGATTGAACAGTGGAAAAACGCTGTGTGGAGTGACAAATCACGGTACACAATGTGGCAGGGTGTGGTCTGGCGAATGCACGGTGAACGTCATCTGCCAACATGTGTAGTGCTAGCAGTAAAATTCGGAGGCGGTTGTATTATGGTGTGGTCGTGTTTTTCATGGAGGGGGCTTGCACCCCTAATTGTTTCGCGTGGCACTATCACACCACAGGCCTACATTGATGTTTTAAGCACCTTCTTGCTTCCTTCTGTTGAAGAGCAATTCGGGGATTGCGACTGCATCTTTCAACACGATCGAGTACCTATTCTTTATACACGGCCTGTGGCGGAGTGGTTAGACGACAATAACATCCCTGTAATGGACTGGCCTGCACAGAGTCCTGACCTGAATCCTGTAGAAGACTTTGGGATGTTTTGGAACGCCGACTTCGTGCCAGGCCTCACCGATCGACATCGATACATCTCCTCAGTGCAGCACTCCATGAAGAATGGGCTGCCGTTCACCAAGAAACCTTCCAGCACCTGACTGAACGTTGCCTGCGAGAGGAGAAGCTGTCATCAAGGCTAAGGGTGGGTCATATTGAATTCCAGCATTACCGATAGAGGGCGCCATGAACTTTGCCTTTTTAGCCAGGTGTCCGGATATTTTTGATCACATAATATACTTCTTGCTTGGTTTTACACGACGGTAGATACTGCACAGAATCGCAATGGCTGTGCACCCTATTTTCCTCTTGAAATTCGAAAGTATTTGATTACTAAACGAAGGAGAGAGTTTCGACCCTGTGTGTTAGTGCCTCTCAAGCTCAGTAATCAATCTAGTCGTCGACGAGACGATAAACCTACTCTTCTTTTGTAGGGAAAGCCAGCCGCATGATGGCTGGTTTTACTACTATGATATCTTTAACAAACCTAGAAGTTTATTGAATGAACAGTGACTTACGAATGTGAGCTCTGAAAGCATGTCCCACCTCAATATGGTCTGCGAACACTGTCAAGTGCGTGATGGCAGGTATGATGTTTTGACCATACATTGACATTTTTCCCATTCCATTCACTGATGAAGGGAACAGGGACTGATTAGTAATATGCCTTAGATTCAAGGATACAGTGATTATGGCAACCAACCAAATTAATAAGAATGTAGCACGTCAGGAGGCTATTGAAAAAGCTCTCTGCATTGAATACAACCAGAGGGACAGAGTTAATGCTACCTCGCGATAACTGTTGACGTCTGTCGTCTTTGGTTTGGGATGCCGCTATTTTTTACAGGGAATGTGAGTGTTATCTTTTCGAAGTTTCTCTGAAAACCAAGGCTTAAAATTCCCTTGAACAGCTCTTACTCGCTGCAGTTAGGGTGTCGTCAACGGTATCACCTGGCTGCATTTCCATAAGTTATTTAAACTTATAGCTGGTTGGGCGATATAAATTTCGAAGTCCTCCGTGAGAGACGCAGGGTTCGTCAGGGCGAAATGGCTTTAATTGATTTAAAAAAGAAACGATCATATGATTCTTCCTTTTTGTTTGGTAACAAAGCGCAGATAGCTAGAATAGTGTTTATTTCCTCTCAAGAACTTGTAAGATCGCCGAAAAGTGTAAACGTCTGTCCATACTACATGCTAGAACTCTTGAACGTTCCGTCCACAAAGAATGAATCAAACATTGATAACATAATTTTCCCTTTACGCTGGCTGGCCTCTAGTTCAGTCCCCTGTTGTCATCTGCAACTAAAAATCTGCTGTCGTAATTTATCAGTAAATTAATCTCTCGAAAGAATATTCCACCAAAATCGATGGCTTTGTAATATCTAAGAATCTTGGTGCTCCGTGAGATACAATGAGACGTCCAGAGCTGACCCATTCTATGGTACAGGTGTGTATAGGATTTCTTGCAACTGCTACCCAGGGAAATATGTTGGTCAGAGGGGGAGAAACTTGAACGTTATATTTAAAGAAACTCTGATAGGAAGAACTCGAGAACGGCACTCAATACACACGTACTTGATGAGAAACATTCTACTACTAATGTCTCTAAAACTTTAAAAATTTTACGCAATCAAACAAAAGGCTATCTGCTTAATGTTAGAGGAGGCGGAAATAATAATACCTTAAAACTGTTCGTGGATTTACCCTAATGGTCATTTTGTATCCCGCCTGGAAGGCAGCGCGTGGGTAGGAGCACGAAAAGGTGAAAAATCTCTCGGTACTGCAGTGTGAATTAAAATCACCTTTACTTTAGCAACAAGAGTAATACATAACTTTTCCCTGAGGTGCGAAGCTGAAACGAAGTGTCCCGGGCCGGCCGGTGTGGCTGAGCGGTTCTAGGCGCTTCAGTCTGGAACCGCGCGACCGCTACGGTCGCAGGTTCGAATCCTCCCTCGGGCATGGGTGTGTGTGATGTCCTTAGGTTGGTTAGGTTTAAGTGGTTCTAAGTTCTAGGGGACTGATGACCTCAGATGTTAAGTCCCATAGTGCTCAGAGCCATTTGAACTATTTTTTGAAGTGTCCCGGCCGTCTGCTCTTGATCAAATGAACAGAATCAGGAGCGGAGCTCGTAGATTCCCGTTCCGGCTAGAGTGCGCTGTCGTCGGTGTCTGTCGTAGGGCCAACTTTAGAACTTGTATTTACGCCGTGGCATCGTTGCTATCGATACCACAGGGCAGGTCACCAATCCCTTTCAGCAAGTTTTGATTGACTACACGAAACACACACTGGTGACTGCGGGCGACACATAAGTGTGTTTACCCTCTCTTTCGCGTTTCGTGGCACTGTTTGCACCTACCTTCTATGGCCTCACTTTTGATTTGTTTTTGTGATACTGTGTCAGGTTACTTTAATATCTCCTTGGTACTTGTAATGCTGTTAACATTTGTTATCCTGTGTGTATGGTTTGTACAAGGGGTTTCACTACTATCAGTGCTTAATCCTCATATGTACATCGGTTCAGTATGGCATACCTTCTATGGCCTCACTTTTGATTTGTTTTTGTGATACTGTGTCAGGTTACTTTAATATCTCCTTGGTACTTGTAATGCTGTTAACATTTGTTATCCTGTGTGTATGGTTTGTACAAGGGGTTTCACTACTATCAGTGCTTAATCCTCATATGTACATCGGTTCAGTATGGCATTTTGTGCTAGTATTTATCCTTACAGAGTTCTAAAGACCTTATGTGTTTAAAGGTCTGTATTTCACACATGTCAGTCATCATTTTATTGTTTCGGCATTTCTTCTTAATATAGTTCTAATTACGGTTATTGCGTATACTTTAACTGTTATCTGAAGGTCTGACTACAATATCACGAAACTAGTCGTGATTAAAACAAATGATTCTGAAGCAGCAGTTGCGATATTCGTCAACTGAAATGGATCATCACAGCTGTGCTTACCGCTCATACCAAGTGATTAGTTTTTAATAATTTATTTAGTAATTTGTCTCAATTTTTGAAGTGAATAGCTAAATTCTGTGTATCAGAATACCTTCTCAGTTTTATGGATACAAATCATTTATGTCAAACAGAGATACATAAAAATGTAAGATATGGCACTTGCAACTTTTTCCATTTTCGTGTATCAATTATCCTTTGATTACTTATACTTTACCAAAATTTTACGGAATACCATAAATAAAAGTTCAATAGTTCATGAATAGTTAACTTGTATGAGATAGAAGGGAAACAACGTATATAATTGAAATTATTACAATCCTTTTCTCAAGAAAAATACGAATTTACATGACTTTAATTAATCTGTTATTTACTTAAATTGACCGATTAAAATTGAAAGGCCGCATTTCATATTTTAGTCGAATTTCCTCAAATTTACTCCAATGTGCAAATTACAACACTGAAGTAAAAGTGCTGTGACACTTGTGTTGGGTCTGGTCAAAAATATCGAAAGACCACAAACACAACGCATTATCATGCCAAATAGGGTATAGGAAAACAGTTGGCATTCAAAACAGCGTCCAGTCCTCTCTGAATGGATGTATACAGGTTCTGTATGGTTTTCAACGAGATCTCACGACAATTTTTCCTGCAAAATAATGGCAAGATCAGGTAGAGATTATGAAGGATGATAGCGTTTACGCACCATTGTATCCAAAGTAGACGACAAAGGCTCAACAATACTGAAATCGGTGTGTCCATTGGCGATGTGGCACTTGGTCCTCATGCTCTCAAAAGGAGTCATGGCCATTGCAAGAAGGGCGAACGGGGGCCCTACCGTTTTGAAACACAGTATCATCATTGGGGAACAAAGATGTACCATGGGATGGGCCTGATCAGCCAAAATGATCACATAATCTTTGAAATCAATGCGACCTCTCAGAATACCCATGGGGTCCCTGAAATACGGTTGTGTGGTTGACCTAGTCGTCACTGAAGCTGCGCCATGTTTCACTCTTATGACGTAAACTCGTGCAGGAATTAGAAACGATGTGAAACAAGATTCATCAGACCAAGTGACTTTCTAGTATGGCTCCATAGTCTGTTTTATGGCTTCGGTACCATGTTTTTCTGTTAAGGGCATTTTCATCACTGATGCGTCGTTCTGGAATTCCAGCTCTCCCTGCGATTCCCAGTTTATGGAGCTCCTTATTGTACAGGCGCTGACAAGGTTCGCGAGTGTGATACTCAGTTATGCAGAGACTTTTTCAGATGTCGCCATCTTATTTTTGCTTCATAATCCCTTGTCACGCTCACTTAACCTACACTTTCGCCTGCATTGTGAGTTAGCGGATTATGTTTCTCCACTCTCACTCTGTGTGGCAAGTCTCCAATAGGCTGCCTCTTGAAACACCAAACACTTCGGCCACCTTGGTTATACAAGCACCCACCATACAATTACCAACAGTTTGCCCATGTTCGAATTTACTTAGCTCTGACGTATTGTACTCACAACGGCAAAGAACACTGTTCTGACCATGACTGACATCTGCAGAGTTTCAGAACATTGCACGGGTGCAGAGTGTTTTCAAATACAACAGTACAACCTGCAGGCTAGGCTAGCATCTGCATTATGTACAAGCATGTATTTCTCGAGCCTGTACAAATTTTTTGTGGACAATGGTGTGCTGGCCCATTGACAGAGAAATTTAATTATGTCGGGGCACATATTAATAACAATGGATTGGGCCATACAGAAGTAAAATATAGAATACAGCAAAGCAGAAAAGTGTTAGGGTGTATGAATTCTTTTTGTTGGGATAAGAATATTTTCAACAGCAATAAGAAAAGAGTAGGTAATCGTTGAATCAGTGATATGCTATGGATCAGAACTATGGATCTTAAATGCAGACCTCAAAATAAGATTAATAGCTGTGGAAATCGATTATTTGCGTAGGAGTGCCAGAATATCAATAATGGGAAGGAAAACTAATGATGAAGTAAGACCTAGAATGAAGGGAAATGATACAGTGATAGATAGAATTGAAAGAAAATCGTTCAAATGGTACGGGCATATGATGAGAATGCCAGATCATTGGTGGCCAAATAAGGTTTATGAATGGAACCACCCAGCCGACGTAAGTGCGGAAGACCACGACGTTCTTGGACAGACCACGTAAATGGAGTAATGGTACATCGCATCATCGACAAGCGCTGGATAGGCTTGGCGGAGGATAACAGGAATACGACAAGATGTTGTTATTAATTAATCTTTGTATTGATTAATCCTGTGATAACAATAATGTATTTCTCGCGGCGTTCCCGTATTTTTGACCCCTGGATGTACCGCAGCGATCTGTTGAACAAAAATGTCCACCTCGAAAGATCTCAGAGATTGTGAAAGACGACTAGCCATTTGGCTTGTCTTTTTTTATTCAATATGATAGTTAATTTCAGAGAGAGGATAACGAGGAGACATGATCTAACAATAATAATTTTGTAGAGTAAACAAGAGGTTGGTGACTGTGCGTGGTTACTTCTTAGCAACTTCTTGTTTTAATTACTGTTTTCACATTTGACCACTTGTGGATCTGTTCTTTGCTTTTCGAAGAGAGTTTGAGAATAGCACGCATGATGGACTGTGAACACGCGATGCAAGACGGGCGGAAAAGCGGGTCCTGGTATGCAGCAGGGACTCGGCTGCTCATGGAAACGACGCTGGGCCGGGCTGCAGGTTGTGTGCAGCCAGAGTGAAAGTTGGGTCGCTGGGCAACCAACGGATTTTGCTTGGCTTCATGGCACGTCTCCCCTCTGGCCTGGGAAGCAGAACTGTGGGGTGAGACAAAGAACTTGTATCAACATGCAGGGTCCATGGATTCATGAGGTTGTCTCCATACCCGTACACGTACATCTACTCGATAAAATTTGCAACGAGACTCGTCCGACCAGGAAGCATGTTTCTAGTCACCAACAGTCCAATGTCGGTGTTGACGGACCCAGGCCAGGCGTGACGCTTTGTGTGGTGTAGTCACTAAGGGCGCACGAGTGGGCCCTCGGCTCCGAAACTCCGTATCGATGATGTTTCGTTGAATGGTTCGCACGCTGACACTTCTGCACATCTGCAGCAGTGTGGGAAAGGGTTGCACTTCTGTCACTTGAACAATTATCTTCAGTCGTCGTTGGTCCCGTTCTTGCAGGATCTTTTTCCGGTCGCAGCAACGTCAGAGATTTGATGTTTTACAGGATTTCTAATATTCAAGTTACACTCGTGGAATGGTCGTACGGGAGAATCCCCGCTTCATCGGTACCTCGGAGATGTTGTGTCCAATCGCTCGTGCGCCGACTATAGCACCACTTTCAAACTCACTTGAATCTGGATAAGTTGGGATCGTAGCAGCAGAAACCGATCTAATAACTGCGGCAGATACTTGTTGTCTTAAACAGGCGCTGCCGACCGAGGGGTCGTATTCTGCCTATTTATACATCTCTGTATTTGGATAGGCATGCCTATACCAGTTCCTTTGTCACTTCAGTGTATTTGTGCCGTCTTGAGGCAGATCACATAGAGAAAATGTTTTTAGAGGAAATGGAAGGTGAGAAAAGTCATTGGAGGTTTTACGTACCGAGTTTCTTGACGGGATTTCTGCCGAAGACAGTATTACGCCACTGCGGACAGAGAGTGCTTGAAAAATGATTGGTGCTCATGTTGTCTTGGTGGGAAGGAAAGAGCAGACTGCTCGTTTGTGATAGACAAGAGAGGACTTCGACGTGAGTCTTGGCGCTGTACGCATCTCTTTAGGCTGCGATCTCCACTACAGCAGCCGAATAGGAGTCCAGCGTTTGAATCTGCGGAAGCACCATCCTAGCATCACACTCCAGATACCCAGAGGTGTCGCCAAAATTCTGTCAGTTATCCGCTGATAATTTAAGGTGAGCAGAATAGCAGCACCGGCAGAGTAGGAAAATGCAAGGTCAGAATTCAGTCTAAGCATCGCTGGTATCTGTTCCACATCCAGCAGTACGCTGGTAGCTGCATGCGTCTTCTTAGGTTTAACATTCAACCAAACACTGTGACCAATCTATAGGTTCAAACGCCTCCAAGCACTACGGGACTTAACATCTGAGGTCATCAGTCCCCTAGACTTAGAACTACTTAAACTTAACTAACCGAAGGACATAACACACATCCATGCCCGAGGCAGGATTCGAACCTGCGACCGTAGCAGCACCGCGATTCCGGACTGAAGCGCCTAGAACCGCTCGGCCACAACGGCCGGCACCAATCTGTAGGAAATCAAGTATTTTTTTCAGAACGTCAGTTGCATTTATAGTTGCCCTTTTCAACTTTCGAAGTAATTTTGCCAACGGTTGATTGGAATTCTTGGTATATTTTATGTATTTTAACTATGGTTATTGTCAGGTAGTCAGATAATTGAATAAATTAATATCTTAATTCGAACCGTGATTTTGTTAACGTCTTAAAGATTTTCAGTTTTATATTATGCAATTTCCCCTTTAGGATCCACAACCTGGTCATTGCATTTATTAATCTGTTTGTGTTTAGTAATTTAACTTGGGTCTTAAGGGACTGTGTCTGTATCGTAATTAATTTTCTGATTCATGTTTTTACATGTAAAGCTTGGAGTGTTCTGCAGTTTCTCTTACAAGCCTGACACTTGGTTCTACGTGAATATTGTCTGGACCACTAAAATGGCCAGAAATGCTCAAGACTGTTCCAATCACTCCGTCCATTAAGATAATTACTGATGTTGTTTCTTTGAAAAGTAAACGACCGAAATTAAATAAACAAAAACTGGCCGGATCATAATTTCTTTTAATAACGACTGCCGCTTGCAGTCTGCTTCGCAGATCACCTTCAGGTCTCGCGTCACAAATCGCCAGCAAAGAGCGGTGTTCATTTATTACAACAAAAGAGACCACGGTTCCTACGACATGCTTCAGTCACGAAAACGACCTACACCGTTTTCCTTTCTTCGCCAATCCGATAACGCTCTGTCTTTGACCTCATCGCCGTTGGAACTTACCCTGATCTTCATCCATCCCTACCGTACGCTACGAACAGTATGAAAGTTGACTGAAGGGCACAATGGTAATTTATGTGTATTGGCACGAGTTTATAAACGAAGAGACCTTAAGAACTGTTGATTTTTTTCCTTAATTTAAATGTTACTTTCCATTTCTAAAACAGCCCATAGTTCTCCTTGAAGGTAGGTACTACAGTTCATCCTAGATGTAAATCTTGCAAACTGGCCTATGTATTCATGTTTCCGTCTAGTATTGAGCAAAAGACGTGAAGAATAATATCAAATGGGTCACTACATCTGCAGTATACAAGAGTTGTTCAGTAAGTAATGCAACATTTTTTTCTAGGCGAGTTTCGGCTGAGCAAATGCTGCATTTGTTGTGGGACATTGTGGAATGTTTCCGCTTCAGCATCTAAAGTTTCCTGAAGTTCTGATAGGTGGCGGCGGTATACGTACCCCTCAAAGCGTCGTTTGTAAAGGAGGTCGAAGGAAACCAGAACTTCGTCGATATTCATGGGCGCTTGCAGACTGTCTAAAGAGACCTGACACGGGACAAAAGCACGGTGAGTCGTTGGGCAAGGCGTCTACCGTCATCACAACGAGGTCGCTCAAACCTATCCGATCTCCCGCATGCTGGCGGACCACACACTTCTGTGACTCCTGGAACCTTCGGGCACTCTCATTCGAGGTTATCGACAGATTACAGTCAAACATCTCGCTGCTCATCTGTACGTCTCTGTTGGTGGTGGTGACACACTCGTCCACCAGTTGGGGTATTCGTGCCCGCTGTATTCTTTTCCGCATAACAGAAGACCATAAAGAGCACCTTCCGATTTCCATTTGTTTGGCCCAATAAGGACGCACTCCGCGGGAAGCAGTACGTGGATGATGGAGAGGTTACTGACGTAGCATGACGTTGGCGACGACGTCGACGAGTCGAGTGGTACCATGCGGCGTATAGACCCTCCCAGTAAAGGAGATTGTGTTGAAAAACAGGGTCTTGTAGCCAAAATGGTGGAGAATAATACTGTATATTGGAATGCTGAATAAAACCGACCTGCTTTCAGAAAAAAATCGTGTAATACTTGTTGGAGACCCCTCGCATGTCCTAAATGATCCGATTGTCTCCCTGAACGGAAATATTGGGTTACTGAGAAACCTGTTGACCTTAACATTCGGTTTTCCAACGTGAAAAGGATGTTATTCTCAAAGTTCTGTGAAATTGTTACGCACTCGTACATCGCCAAAAGTATGAACTATCCAGAAGAAGCACGTTACAATGAAGAGATGCAACATTCGAGAGTTCCACAAAAGTCAGTCTAGGAACATTGTCCTCCTCTTCGGAACGACATGCACACACCAAAAAAAGTTTTGCTTCGCCTCGGTTCCAAGAGTTCCGGAACGTATGCAGAAAACTGAAATAGAGATAAACATAACCACCATTTCCGCCCTTTTTATTGCTCATGAAAACCACAATTGCATGTTGTACTACCATACAGCGAGTGCTTCAGAGGTGGTGATCCAGACTGCTGTACACATCGGTACCTCTAATACCCAGTAGCACGTCCTCTTGCATTGATGGATGCCTTTATGCGTCGTGGCATAGTATCCACCAGTTCATCAAGGCACTGTTGGTCCAGATTGTCCCACTCCTCAACGGCGATTCGGTGTAGATCCCTCGGAGTGGTTGGTGGGTCACGTCGTCCATAAACAGCCCTTTTCAATCTATCCTAGGCGTGTCCGATAGGATTCATGGCTGGAGAGCATGCTGGCCTCTCTAGTCGAGCGATGTCGTTATCCTGAAGGAAGACATTCGCAAGATGTGCACGATGGTGCCGCGAATTGTCGTCCATGAAGAAGAATGCCTCGCCTATATGCTGACGATATGGTTTCACTATCGGTCGGAGGATGGCATTCATGTGTCGTACAGGCGTTACGGCGCCTTCCATGACCACCATCAGCGTACGTCGGCCCCACATAATGCCACCCCAAAACAGCAGGGAACCTCCACCTTGCTGCAGTCGCTGCAGCCCGACCGGATTGCCTCCAAAACCGACGATTGTCTGGTTAAAGGCATATACGACTCTCATCGGTGAAGAGACCATGATGCCAATCGTGAGCAGTCAATTCGGCATGTTGTTGGGCCCATCTGTACCGCGCTGCATGGTGTCGTGGTTGCAACGATGGACCTCGCCATGGATGTCGGGAGTGAAGTTGCGCATCATCCAGCCTATTGCGCACAGTTTGAGTCGTAACACGACGTCCTGTGGCTGCACGAAAAGCATTACCCAAATTGTGGCGTTGCTGTCAGGGTTCCTCCGAGCCATAATCCGTAGGTAGCGGTCATCCACTACAGTAGTAGCCTTTGGGCGGCCTGAATGAGGAATGTCATCGACAGTTCCTGTCTCTCTCTTTCTCGTCCATGTCCAAAGAGCATCGCTTTGGTTCACTCCGAGACGCTTGGACACTTCCCTTGTTGAGAGCCCTTCCTGGCACAAAGTAACAATACGGACGCGATCGAACCGCGGGATTGACCGTCTACGCATGGTTTAACTACAGACAACACGAGCCGTGTACCTCCTTCCTGGTGGAATGACTGGAACTGATCGGTTGTCGGACCCCCTCCGTCTAATAGTCGCTGCTCATGAATGGTGCATGCATGGTTGTTTTAGCGGGTTTAGTGACACCTCTGAACAGTCAAAGGGACTTTGTATGTCATACGATATCCACAGTCAACGTCTTTCTTTAGGAGTTATGGGAACTGCGGTGATGCAAAACTTTTTTGATATGTGTAAAACTTCTGTTGCATTGCTACGTTACTTGTACGCTGACAACCTCACTTATATCTGTCATTCGGTATAACAGCATTGTTTTGTTTGCGTTATCACAGTGGACACATGACGAATCTGAGATTAAAAGCATCCGATTGAGTCGTGTAAGTGGTCCACTCCCCAGTTTGACAGCTATTGAATAACTTAAAATGTCGGAGTGTGTTATGTAATGCATCTTGGAGCACCACCATACACTCTATTAAAGCCACTGAGTGAAGGGTTCACTCTCTCCAGAAACTTTTACCTAGTTGTCACTGAGGACAGTTATTGGCTGCAACATTTGGTACGAGTGTGTGTGCCCCGCCCCCAGCCATCGATACTGCTCTGTCAGCAGAGGTTACTCCCCACACCTGTGCTGCTACGCTGGCGGCGACCTGTGCCCCGGTCGGAGAGCTCGCCTGCCGTATCCTGGTATCACATCAGCCGGGGCGCGCCTCTCAACTTGCCTAACGACCGCACCCTAATGAATAACGGATGGCAGCGCGTGATGGGATCTGGAATGCCTCTGGTCGTTACGCACAACGCTGTGTGCGGTAGCGCTTGGAAAAAAAGTGAACTGTCAGATTACGAGCGATACGCCGCGTGGTAAATGAGGAGTCTGGCTTTAGGAGTAACTTCGACAAAAATGGGAGTTAAACTTAGAATCTTAAAGAACGAGGTGAATTTAAAAATCAAACGATTCCGGCACTATCTGAAGTAATTTTCGCAAGTATCCGCTCTTTCTCGTATTTCACACTTGTGCTAGACAACTGGCTCGTAGTTAAACTTCGAAGCTTAAAGAATGAGGTGAATTTAAAAATCAAACGATTCCGGTTCTATTTGAAGTAATTTTCGCAAGTATCCGCCCTTTCTCGTATTTCAGACTTGTGCTAGACAGGTGGCTCGTATTAGTGATTCAGTTACAATAGCCACGATCTGAAAAAAAAAAAAGAATCTGATCTATGATTTTAATCAATAGATCTTCAACATGAATACAAAGTTTATGGGACGCGACAGGAGTAACAACTCAAAATTTTACATCGTAGTCCTGTGTTGGAGCTGAATAGGTCACTTCAAAAAGTAATACAGCCGGCGAAAAATGACTTAATTACTTAGATTACTTGAAACGATTCTGATTTACTTCCGTCATCCGATATCCAAAAAAATAATGGTTCAAATGGCTCTGAGCACTATGGAACTTAACATCTGAGGTCATCTGTTCCTTAGAACTACTTAAACCTAACTAACCTAAGAACATCACACATACCCATGCCCAAGGCAGGATTCGAACCTGCGGCCATAGCAGTCGCGCGGTTTCAGACTGAAGCGCCTAAAACAACTCGGCCGCTGTGCCCGGCTAACCCTCTCTGCTCTTGGATATCGGATGATGGGAATATATCCGAAATGCGTCAAGTGACCAGTTCGAGTAATAAACTCACTTTTTTCAACTCCAATACGGGACTATATTATAATATAACTATGGTGACCTGCCTGCTACGAGATTTCATGTCCCAACTACACTAAAGTGCCAAAGAAATTGGTACACTCATGCATATTCAAATAAAGATATGTGTAAACAGGCAGAATAGGACCCTGCGGTCGACAACGCCAATACAACAGAAGTGGATGTGCAGTTGTTAGATTGGTTAATGTTGCTACAATCCCAGGTGATCAAGATTTAAGTGACTGTGAACGTGGTGTTATAGTCGGCACGTGAGCGATGGGACACAGCATCTCCGAGGTAGCCATGAAATCGGGATTTTCCCGTACCATCTTTTCACGAGTGTACTGTGAATATTAGGAATCCGGTAAAACATCAGATCTCCGACATCGCTGCGGCGGGGAAAAGATCCTGGAAGAAAGCGACCAACGACGACTGAAGAGAATCTTCCAACGTGACAGAAGTGCAACCCTTCCGAAAATTGCTGCAGATTTCAGTGCTGGGCCATCAACAAGTGTCATCGTGCGATGCATTGAACGAAACATTATCGATATGGGCTTTCGGAGCTTAAGGCTCTCTCGTATACCCTTGATGACTGTAGGACATAAAGCTTTAAGCCTCGCCTGCGCCCGTTGACACTGATTTTGGACTGTTGATGACTGGAAACATGTTGCCTGTTCGAACGAGTCTCGTTTCAAATTGTATCGAGCGGTTCGACTTGTACGGGTATGGAGACAACCTTATGAATCCATGGGACCTGCAGGTCAGCAAGGGACTCTTCAACCTGTGGGGGCTCTTTAATAGTGTGGGGCGTGTCCGTTTGGAGTAACATCGGACCCAGAAATGTCTAGATACGACTCTGACAGGTGTCACGTACGTAAGCATCCTATCTGATCACCCGCATCCATTCATGTCCATTGTGTATTCCCACGGAGTTGGGCAAATCCATCAGGACAATGCGACACCCAACACGTCCAGAATTACTACAGAGTGGCTCCAGGAACACTCTTCTGAGTTTAAATACTTCGACTGCACAGCAAACTCCCCAGACATGAACATTATTGATCATATCTGGGGTGCCTTGCAACGTGTTATTGAGAAGAGATTTTCAGCCTGTGGTACTCTTGCAGATTTATGGAGGGCCCTATAGGATTCATGGTGTCAGTTCTCTCCAGCACTGCTTCAGACATTAGTGCAGTCCATGCCACGTCATGTTGCGGCACTTCTGCGTGCTTGAAGGGCCCTACACTATATTAGGCAGGTGTACTAGTTTAGTGTATATTAATTCAAAATATGTTTTCGAAAAGAATTGCTTTCAAATAGAGTGCTGCTTCCAGACAGAAATATTTAACTGTGTCATTGACGAAGTCAAACCATTATTATGAATTGTAATGTTCATAACGAGAGAAAATGAGCTTCTAGTAGGAGGTTGTATTCGCATTCGTGGCGCGGCGGCACCGACCCCAGACGGCTATCCGGATTTTAGTCCCTCGTTGGTTCCATACATCGTTCTGCATGTTTTTCAGTCTTTATTCGCAGACTGATAATGAGATGTTTTATATGATATGCTCCCGATTGGAGTTGGAATGTGGAACAGCAGTACTGTGGCTGAATTCTAAGTGACGAAATGTTTTTGTGATTTAGGGCAAACATGTCCCGGGAATAATCAGTGTCCCTTTGTGTCTGACAAATCCAAATTTTCAACATTATGCATGCAGCGTTGAAGCTCACTACTACTAAAAAAAAGCTAGGGCCGATAGATATCGGGAAATCTGACCCACTCTTCCTGAAGATTATGAGATATCACTTTGTCACAGATTAATGAAGCATGTACCTGTCATATTTTGGAGTGGTTTTGTGGTTCGGTCTTACTGCGATTACTTCAAACATATTTGACTAGAATCCTCTGGCCAGAACTGCCAATAATGCGCCTCGTTTCCTACTCAAGAGATCTGAAACATGTGACATTTAATAACATTTTCTTAGCACAACAGATATCAAGATAGGTGTTAATATTTTGTTCTCAGTATCGTTACTGAACTGTTGTGATCTCGACTGTAAAAAAGCACTCGTAGGAATGTATGTGCCATTCATCATCCATTTTCTAATTAGATGGATGGAATGTGTTTAATTTTTATTTTATAAAGAAGATGGACACTCCATGACCAGGGTAAACTTAGAAGAGAGTTATCTTTTTGTAGAGAGACGCATATCTGAGACATCTTCACGTGTTTAGAAATTTAATATAGGCCTAAACTTATTTTAGCGAGCGAATAGGCATGCTTTGAACAGAGAGTGAACTATAAAATGCATACGGCATGTCCGCGACAGCTGTTACGTTTTTGTCGCTTTTCGACTCGAATAAATAAAGTTACATACTAAGGAGAAGAAAAAAGCATATGTAACAATGGTCCCACACAAACAGAATGTTGTTCACACCTTCTATAAGTTGCATACTGACAAGTATCTTGAGTTTAAATTGCTACACCTGAGAACATATTAACTTAGGCGATAACTTCATAATCAGTACAGCGGGCATAAATTACAATACAGTCGTATTTGGACACAATCATAATGTTGTCGCTAGTCATCTTCGGAGATAGTGTTTCCACGTACATTTCTGTGTTCCATTCTTCGGCGGAGGTGAGGACACAGTCGTTGAAGGACCATACAACCTTTCACGCAGAGAGGAAACGTAAGAAGCGATACCTCTGAAAATGTTATGGGCACTTGAACTGACGGATGTGTCAAGACACTGGATGTTTGTGTGGGGAGATGGGGCCAAATCCTGTCACATTACCCGACGTTTCTGTAAGTCACTTAGAATGCTGAACGAAAATGAAATGAAGTTTCGGAAAACCGGAAAATAAGAATAAGGAAGCATTTGGAATGTTGCGCTACCGAATAATGAAAAAAGGCATTGGGCGGATAAGGTACGACATGCAAATTCCTAAAAAAAAGAAAAGAAAAATAGCTCGTGGAAAACTAAGACATAAAGGAAAGAAAAATTTATTAACTGTCTGCTACGGTAGCCAGCTATAGTTAAAGTGGTTGTTGAAGGAATAGTAGAAAGGGGTTTGTGGGTGGAAATAGATTAGAATTTGTAGTACACTTTATTTAAGACGTTGGCTTTGTTACGAAGTGGTGATCGGCGAACAGATTGACATTATGAGGCATTACATTGATATGGAGATGTACATTAAACGCGGCGAAATATCGATCACTATCTGACCTGATTCCAGACGAGCCACATAGCCGCTGTAACGATTATGTAGTAAAGAGCGTCGACGTGAAGCAACCCTTACCGCTGAACTGTATTAAGGAAACTCAAACAGTAAAGTCCCCGGAGGTAGCGCGCAGCAGCGTAGAGAGCTGTATTAAATTTCGGAAGCGACGGCGCAATCAAGGGCTGAAAGCGACGCGGAATATGTTAAGGAAGATAGGCGTTAGCAGCGCGAGAGGGGTGGGGGGGGGGGAGGAGGGAAGTGGGGGCGCTATCTGCCCGAGACAAGTTCTGCGCTTAGGGCCGGAGGCAGGGCGTGGCGTGGACGAGCAACAGATGAGGGCCTGCCCTGGGAATGGCTGGCTGCGCTGGAGTCCGCTCCAGGTGGGCCTCACTTGCCCGCAGCCACGGCTGCGCCTCCTCTCTCTTAAGAAGCACCGCGACTATCTGATGCATCATCTTATGTATGTCGCACTGGTACTTACGCTTTTATTTTCTTGTCGGTGGCAAGGGAAGCAACTTTTACCACTCTGTTCAGTGTGGAACCTTTCGTCAGTGGGAGTAAGAGTCACCGGAGGTGCACGGAAAGGAAGCAAGGGAAAAAAGTAATAAGAACACTTAAAGACGAATTGTCTTCGAAATCATTGGAGAAGGAGCACCAACATTTGCATTGTACAAAGATCTGGAAGAAAATAGTACATTTCTTTTTCAAAGGAATCGTGAAGTCGAAATATAACAAACATAAACGTGACATAAAATGTTGAACATGTCTGGATATGAAAAAGTCTAGCACTTCAGTGCGACTACATAAAATTGTTAGGCAAAACGCCGGACACATTCTCAAAAAAAGAAAAAAAAATTGCGCACCACGATAGAATAATCCGTATGAGAGGGACATCGGTAGATGTGATGTAAGTGTACAGGTAAACAAATGATTAAAATTTAAGAAAAATTCAAGACAAAGAGCTTCATTAACTGAGCATGTTAACAACGCGTTGGCACACCTCTGGTCCTTATGCAAGAAATTATTCGGCTTGGCATTGATTGACAGAGTTTTTGGGTGTTCTATCGATGGATATCATGCCAAATTCTGTCCAATTATCGCGTTAGACCGTCAAAATCTCGAGCTGGCTGGAGAGCCGTGCCTACAATGCTCCAAATGTTCTCAGTTGGGGAGAGATCCGGCGACGTCGCTGGCCGATGTAGGATTTCGCAAGCACGCCGTGTGTGGGCGAGCATTATCTTGTTGAAATGTAAGCCCATGATAGCTTGCCGTGAAGGGCAACAAGACGTCGGCGTAATGCTGTGCTGTAAGGGTGCCGTAGATGACAACTAAAGGGTATTGCCGGTGACTGTCACGTTGCTATCCCGCCGTTGTCTGGAGAGTGTCCACACACGTCTCCGACGGTCACCACGGCTCATTTCGAAGTGGGACTAGTCGCGAAGACAATTTTACTCCGTACTATGAGTCTCCAGACCGAATGTGTCCGACACCACTGGAAACGGGCTTGCTCGTGTACAGTGGTAGTGGGCTTAAAGGGTGCCGTGCGTTCAGCTCCCTTTCGGTGAGGCTCCTATTAACGATCACTGTCACTGAAGCATTTGTTGCACGTCGGATCGATGATAATGATGAATACGGGACTCCGAGTGCATCTCTGATGACTACTCGATTCTCGCGTTCTGCCTTTGCCCTAGGTTGACCGCTTCTTTCTTCACGCTGTGTTCGGCCATGTTTTACACATTTTGGCTAACATCGTCGAATAGTCACATCATATCCATTCATGTGTCGAGCGATTGCCAATTACTCCATCTGACTTCTCTGACCGCAACTAAACGTCCTCTCTGCAAGACTGACATCTGCGTATATTACCGGGCGAGGTGTCGCTGTGGTTAGCACACTGGACTCGCATTCGAAAGAACGACTGTTCATACTCGCTTCCGCCCATTCTGATTTAGGTTTTTCATGATTTCCCTAAATCGCTTCAGGCAGATGCCGGATTGGTTCCTTTGAAAGGGTGCGGCCGACTTCATTCCCCATCCTTCCCTAATCCGCTGGGACCGATGACATCACTGTTTGGTCCCCTCTCGCCAGTTCAACCAACCAACCAACTAACCATCTGTGTATATTGCACACGCGCTTGGCTGCAAGGCGTAGTTACTCTGCAGCTGAGTACAACGAAAGAAATTCGCAAAGGCTTTATAGCCAGGTATCGCAGTGATCTCTATTTACCATCCCTGCCAGGTGCGAGACGAATTGCACTGCAGCGTCACACATTCAGCCATCGGCTGGCAAAGCTTACAGTTTTGCATTTCCTACCGATACTTGTACGAATATCAATTTGTGACCAACTTGCATAACTCCTTTGTTGTGCATCCTTTTTTTTTTGTCAGAGTGTACATTCTGTGTATGTGGAAAGATTACATAGAGGGTTAATCATTCAGAAATCGTGCTTTAGTGTTGGGTTCATTGTGAAACTATGGTATGCAATGTGCAAGAAACAAAAGGGCTACCAGCACGTGTCGGAATTCGTCAGTAGCAGTACAGTGGCCTACAGAGGCTACGGTTTATCGTTACGTAATATTGCTACTGGTGTTTTCTTGGGATCTCACGACTGTCATGTAAATAAGTAATCTATTGGATCTTAATGGACCCACGCGTCTAGCTCCCGAGACGACAGACATGTTGTACGTTCATAGCCTGAGCTACTTATGTGTTAGCAGCAGACACAGTGGCTGCGCCAAAGACTGAGACGGCGTGGAGTTTTACACTTATTTATTGAACTTTCTTTACAATTTCTCCGCCATCGTCGTCGCTGCCCAGCCCTGCGGATCCCTCCGCCTGGCTGCTGCTGTGTAGATTCTCCGACAATGTGCGCAACGTACGCTGCTGATCGCACTCGGGAGCCTCAGGCCACCAGTGCTCCGCTGAAGCCAGGATGCCGTGTGGCTGAGATGAGCTCGTCGCCGCTCGGCGCCCCAGTACGGGCACGCCCATGGATCTGCGTAGCCGTGAGGTCAGCTGCCGACACCTGCTGCACCAGCAGCTGGAAAGCTGTCAGTCGCGATGTCCTTGACGTCCTGTCATGGACGGACCACGCGCCGTGGGGCCGGGTTGCTGTGAAGTCCGGGCGTCAGTCCCCGGCGGCGCCTGTGACCAAGACCGCGCTGCGGCCGGTCCTGCTGGAAGTTCTCGCTGTAGTTAGTTAGCCATGGTGCCGACAGAACTCGGGCCGACCTCCAGAGCTGAAGTTGACATCTGGCGGCGAACGGATGACTCCTGCGAGCTGGAACAGACTTCCGATATCGTCACCTACGAAGATTGAACATTCAGACACGGACCACGTCCGTCCTCAGATCCGAACTGCTTCCTAATGGCTTCTGTCTGTTGCTGCCTGCGCTCCACTATTTATATCCGGTAGGAGGACGTTTTTTACCCTCGGTGGCAGCTTTTTGTTACTACTCCCGCAGTATATTGCAGCATGCTGACCTCACTTCCCTTACTCAGCACTCTCCAGCCTTCGTTTGGCGCTCGGTCTATGTGCGTCCTTGCATCAGTCTGTTGGTAGACTGCTGCTATCAGCAAGGCTATCTGTGCCTGTCTACTTCGCAACGCCTCAATCGATGGCGTGCCTCTGTTTTGCCATTCTCCACTGAGTGAAGCAACGCTTACTACATGTGGCCACAACATACGTATCCTTCCCACTATATTGCGTAGTTACAACAAATACAATTTCTAGGAAATTTGGTATTTTTTTAATTTCTTTTTTATCCATCTGAATTGCACGATTCAAGTTTTGGTGTAGTGTTTATTTGTTTTAGGCTGTCACGCCATTTTCAAAACGCATACCTTGTTATCACCGGTTCAAATGGCTCTGAGCACTATACGACTTAACTTCTGAGGTCATCAGTCGCCTAGAACTTAGAACTAATTAAACCTAACTAACCTAAGGACATCATACACATCCATGTCCGAGGAAGGATTTGAACCTGCGACCGTAGCGGTCGCCCGGTTCCAGACTGTAACGCCTAGAACCGCATGGCCACTCCGACCGGCCAATATGGTGTCAAAAGACACGAATAGCTTCTGTACAGAAAGTCTAACTGTGGGCAACAAATACTCTCACTGACACTAGCCTTTGTGTCTACTGTTGCACCTGACTAACACAACAAAATTTGTTTGCGTTATTAAGGTGGAACAGTAGACATATAGGCCAATATCAATGAGAGTATTTGTTGCACATAGTATGACTTCCTGTACAGAAACTGTTCGTGCCTTTTGGCGGCATATTGTGTAACTAGTTACGGTTGATAACAAGGCGTGTGGTTTGAGAAATGGCGTGTCAGCCTCAAAACGGTAACCATTGAACCAAAAATTGTATATTCATCCAACTGAGACGGACAAAATAAAAAAAAAAAGATTATCAAATTTCCTCATTAGTGAACAGTTGCGGACCTACCCTACCATGCCATAGTTGCTCAGTCTAAAAGGGTCTGCCTGCTCCCTATATCTTATTGAAAATTTGCTACCTGTTTGAACTATATATTTCTCTTCGCTCGATGCATATTGTATTTCAGAAACACGTGCCTGTTCAAATTTACTTATCCTGTTTCCAGCTTCATCCTTTAAACTATCTCTCATGAAGTTCTGTGCGTAGCGCGTAGCGAAATATATGGGCCGCGCGGGGTAGCCGTGCGGTATAAAGCGCCTTGTCACCGTTCGCGCGGCTGCCCTCGTCGAGTTTCGAGTCCTCCCTCAGGCACGGGTGTGTGTGTTGTTCCTAGGGTAAATTAATGTACGTTTTATTGTGTGTAAGCTTAGGGAACGATGACTTCAGCAGTTTGCTCCCATAGGACTTCACACTCATTTGAACATTTTGAAATATATGGAACAAACAGTAGCAAATTTTCGACAAGATCTAAGGAGTAGGCAGACGCTTTGGGACTGGTCAACTGTGGCATTTCGGTGGTTGCCAAACATACATTATGTCATCAAAAGTATCCGGACACCTGGCTGAAAATGACTTACAAGTTCGTGGCGCCCTGTATCGGTAATGCTGGAATTTAATATGGTGTTGGCCCTTGATGACAGCTTCCACTCTTGCAGGCATACGTTCAATTAGGTGCTGGAAGGTTTCTTGGGAATGGTAGGCCATTCTTCATGGAGTGCTGCACTGAGGAGAGGTATCGATGTCGGTCGGTGAGGCCTGGCATGAAGTCGGCGTTACAAAACATCCCAAAGGTGTTCTGCAGGATTCAGATCAGGAATCTGTGCAAGGCAGTCCATTACAGGGATGTTATTGTCGTGTAACCACTCCGCCACAGGCCGTACATTATGAAAAGGTTATAGATCGTCTTGAAAGATGCAATTGCCATCCCCGAATTGCTCATCAACAGTGGGAATCAAGAAAGTGCTTAAAACATCAATGTAGGCATGTGACGTGATAATGCCACGCAAAACAACAAGAGCTACAAGCCCCCTCCATGAAAAATACGATCGCACCGTAACACCTCCGAATTTTATTGTTGGCTCTACATACGCTGGCAGAAGACGTTTACCGGGCATTCCAGATACCCACACCCTGCCATCGGATCGCCACATTGTGTACAGTGATTCGTCACTCCACGCAACGTTTTTCACTATTCAGTCGTCCAATGTTTACGCTCGTTGTACCAAGCGAGGCGTCGTTTGGCATTTACCGGCGTGAGGTATGGCTTATGAGCAGCCGCTCGACCATGAACTCAAGTTTTCTCACCTCCTGCCTAAGTGCCATAGTACTTGCAGTAGATTCTGATGCAGTCTGGAATTCCTGTGTGATGGTCTGCATAGATGTCTGCCTTTTACACATTAGGACCGTCTTCAACTGACGGCGGTCTTTGTCAGTCAACAGACGAAGTCGGCCTGTACGCTTTTGTGCTGTACATGTTCCTTCACGTTTCCACTTCACTATCTCATCGGAAACCGTGGACCTAGGGGTGTTTAGGAGTGTGAGAATCTCACGTACAGACGTGTGACACAATTCACACCCAATCACCTGACCACATTCGAAGACTCTGAGTTCCGCGGGGCGCCCGATTCTGCTCTCTCACGATGTTTAATGACTACTGAGGAGTACCTGATACGGAGTACCTGGCAATAGATGGCATGAAAATGCACCTAATATGAAAACCGCATATTTTTGAGGGTGTCCGGATACTTTTGATCACATAGCGTATATATGAGAATACCGGATCGCATCCGCCCGGCGGATTAACGACGAGAACCCGTCTGCTGTCCAGCCTGGATGTCGTTTTTAGGCGGTTTTACACATCCTGCTAAGTGAATACCGGGCTGGTCCCCACGTTCCGCCTCAGTTTCACGAATCAGAGACATCTGAAAAACCTTCGCACTGTTTCATGGCTTACACTAGACGCAGTCCCGTGGCGTTCGGGGTGGAGGCAGGAAGGGCATCTGGCGACCCTCTGCAACGAACACTGAAAAATCCGTAATAACACGGCCGACCCCGCTTTGACGCGTGACACATGCCCAAAGTAACAAAGAAAGAAAGAAAGCGTATATATCAAATTAGTCACCCAGTGAAAGACAGACAAGGGACTTTAGGAGTGACAGATTTAGATAAGAAACGAAAGAAACTCGACTTCCTTGCGGAACGTGAAGTAGCAATCAACCTGGTTAAAATTGATAATGTACTTAATACAGAAACTTGCAAGAGTTGTAATGCCTTGTTCCTTGTTTCTTATGTGAATCATTTTGAATATATAACCATTGATATGTTGTCTCTCCGTATGCTTTATAAAATCTTTGGAATGGTATGGAACGGCTAACGGCTCAGCGCAGTCTGTGAAAGCAGTACACATGTATACGAACTAGCGGTGTACGGAGAGGCAGCTAATGTGACCGGTGTTTACCGCTTTAAAGAAGGAACGCTTTGGCGGATGGGCGGTGACGTGCGTAAGCGGAGCAGGGAACCTGGTGATACCGTTTTTAAAGTAAGGCGAGGACTCATGTTCAAATAATTTGATTTCTTTTTGTATTTTGACGGTGTGCACAGTTAAGTGCGTGTTTAAGTGGGATTAATTCAGACAGGCAGATGATGGGAGCTTGACTCCCGAAGCTCATTGCTGGGGATTGTATTCCTGTATTAGAAGTTGTATGCTAAAGTATATATAATCATTATCTTAACAATAGCTATTACTGGTTCTTAAGACGGACAATGTTAGAATCGTACCTATATTGTTAGAAAAGTAGATTTTGATGTGTTGTCAGGGCAGCTAATGAATCAATCATGTTTCATTATTCCTTGTATTAGACTAACTTTATATGAAAATATTCACACTCTTTTGTTTTTCAGAAAAATGTGAGTTTTGTGGCATGTTTATGCTTTCCAGTTAATAGGCATCTTTTGTAGCGACATGAACTGAGGTCGCGTTATTATCCTGCGAAGCATCGGGGCGCTAATGGGACGTCATTTAATTACTAACCATTATCAGCGAGAGTTTTACAGTCACTCAGTCATTTTTACATTGCTAGACAGCACCGGCCATGCTGAGACCGTGCCGCACATAGGCGCAGGGTCAGTCGTCAGTGCCCGCTGAGGAATCTGGAGACTCAGGCGTTGCAAGAGGCCGCTGCCGCGACCACTTCATAGGAAGGTCCGGTGGCTGGGATGTCGCTACAGCCCTTGTGACTGTGGACGGCTGTCGCAGTCTCAGTGAGAGAAGCTGCGCTAGATCCCATAAATCCGCATGCCCATTTTGTCGATTGTCGAGATGACGTGTACGAGAAGACAGCACCGGCACGAGAGACGGTCCCAGCACACATCTGATAAAGGGTTCTTACAATGAGGTGGCAAAAGTCATGGTGTACCTCCTAATATCGGACCTCCTTCCTCCCGGCGTAGTGCAGCAACACGACGTGGTATGGACTCAACAAGTCGTTGGAAGTCCCTTGCAGAAATATTGAGCCATGCTGCCTCTATAGCGGTCCATAACTGAGGAAGTGTTGATGGTGCAGGATTTTTGCAGAACTGACCTCTATATAATGTCCCATAAATGTTCGATGGGATTCACGTCGGGCGATCTGGGTGGCCAGATCATTTGGTCGAACTGTCCACAATGTTCTGATGTGATGCATTGTCATCTACAAAAATTCCGTCGTTGTTTGGGAACATGAAGTACATGAATGGCTGTAAATGTTTTCCAAGTAGCCGAACACAACCTTACCCAGTCAATGATCCGTTCAGTTGGACCAGAGGAGTGAGTCAATTCCGTTTAATCACAGCCTAGAGCATTGTGTAGCCCCCACCAGCACGCACAGTGCCTTGTTGACAACTTAGGTCTGTCTTCGAGGGGCCCTGCACCAGCTCGAACCCTACCATCAGCTCTTAACAACTGAAATCTTGACTCATGTGACTAGCTTACGGTTTTCCAGGTGTCTAGCATCTAACTGATATGGTCACGAGAGAATGAAATACGCTGTATACGATGCCGTGCTGTTAGCAAAGGCACTCACATCGGTCGTTCTGCTGCCATAGCCCATAAACGCCAAATTTCCCGACACTGTAGTAACAGATACTTTCGTCGTACATCCCACATTGATTTTGAAGTTACCTCACGCAGTGTTGCTTCTCTATTAGCACTGACTATACAAACGCCGCTGTTATCGGTCGTTTAGTGAAAGTCGTTGGCCACTGGGTTGCCCGCGGTGAGAGGTAATGCCTGAAATTTGGTATTCTCGACACACTCTTGACACTGCAGATCGCGGAATATTCAGTTCCCCAACGATTTCAGAAATGGATTGTCTCATGCGGCCGGCCGAGGTGGCCGAGCTATTCTAGGCGCTTCAGTCTGGAACCGCGCGACGGCTCCGGTCGCAGGTTCGAATCCTGCCTCGGGCATGGACGCGTGTGATGTCCTTAGGTTAGTTAGGTTTAAGTAGTTCTAAGTTCTAGGGGACTGATGACCTGAGAAGTTAAGTCCCATAGTGCTCAGAGCCATTTGAACCATTTGTCTCATGCGTCTAGCTGCAGCTACCAGCAATTCCCATAGTTCGGCGACTGTCACATCGGAAACATTTTCACGAGAGTCGTCTGAGTACAAATGAGACCTTCGCGAATGCGTTTTATACCGTCTGCAGGCGATACTACCGCAATTTGTACATGTGCATTTCGCTATACCATGACTTCCGTCATCTCAGTGTACAGTGCCACGGAGTGGCAGCACAGTCGTTTTGCTCCCTTGCAGAACAGCTCACAGATGAGCAGGTCGGTTCTTATTCACCGACAATCGAGCGCAAAGTTGAAGTTTATTCCACAACCAGATGACTGCTGACTGACAGCAGTGGACTTCAAAGTGACGGTGGCTGTAGACGCTTCGCTTTAGTCACCAAAGCATCCTGCAACTAGTAGAGCTGACCTTTCATCGCTATCACTGATATTGATGGAGTGACCTAACTCTGAGTGAACAGAAGGCAACGGTTTTATAGCAGACGTTGACGTTATTCCCCCGCATGGCTGACCAAATTTTCTTCCATTTTGTGAGCCTGTAACCGCTCTTGCCTGGCCTAATGTTTAACTTCAGAACTTCAGAACGTCCTTTAAGCTTTATTTGCATCCAGGCGCTCTTGTGGTATCCTTAAATGAAGTTACCACACCTAGCCTCGTTAGCGTTGTGTCTGCTCCGCACTGTCGTCTAGGATCAGGGGTTTCCAACGTCCTCTCTCGCACACTAGGAGGTTCTCTGTTTGTACTTCCATACTCCCGAGTGTTGGCACTGGTTACGCAACCATTGCGTAGCCGCCGAATGTGTCCCACTTAATGTCGTCCAGCTGATTCTAAGTAAATTTCATTTCTGAAATGGTTCAAATGGCTCTGAGCACTCTGGGACTCAACTTCTGAAGTCATCAGTCCCATAGAACTTAGAACTACTTAAACCTAACTAACCTAAGGACATCACACACATCCATGCCCGAGGCAGGATTCGAACCTGCGACCGTAGCGGTCGCGCGGTTCCAGACTGAAGCGCCTAGAACCGCTCAGCCACACCAGCCGGCTTCATTTCTGAACTGAATTACTATTATACTGTGCACACACACAAACACACATTGTATATCCATAGTCGGATGGTTAGCATCGCTGTCTTTGCTGTGAAATGACGGGGGTTTGATTCCGGGTTAATTCTGTTAAATTTTGGCGAACTGCCTCTGTTATTTCTTGGGTTGGTACCTCCGACGTGTTTACGCTTCCGCTCCGTCATCAAGGTGCAACAAAAGGATATGCCCAAACTCTCAGAAAACATTCCTCACACGTAGAGGAATAAAATGTCTTATGTGGAAATAGGCCTGGAAACACTTTATTCCCGTGCGAAAGATCATTTTTGTACTTTTCTTCATAATCACATTAATCATGGAAACACAACTGGTCTGAATCATACTTTTTCATGAGTCCTCCGTCTTCTGAATGTTGTACACGGTCCCCCACGAATTCCTCTCGTGTGCCAACCTCTTCATCTCAGAGTGGCACTTGCATTGTACGTCCACAAATATTTGATGGACCTGTCCCACTCTCTACCTTCCTCTACAATTTTTACTCTCTATAGCTCCCTCTAGTAACGTGGAAATTATTCCTTGATGTCTTAACAGATGTCCTGCCAACGTGTCCCTTCTTCTTGTCAGTGTTTCCCATGTATTCCTTTCCTCGCCGATTCTGCGGAGAATCTCCTCATTCCTTACCTATCAGTCCACCTAATTTTGAACATTCTTCTGCGGCACCTCATCTCAACTGCTTCTATTCTCTTCTATTCCGGTTTTCCACGTTCCCTGTTTCACTGCCATACGATGCTGTGCTCAAGACGTACATTCTTAGGAACTGCTTCCTTAAAGTAAGACAATTTTTTGACTCGTAGACATCTATTAGTCAGGAATACTCTTTTTGACAACTCATAGCCTGCTTTTTATGTCGTCCTTTCCCCGTCCATCATGACTTATTTTGTTGCTTAGGTAGCAGAATTCTTTAACTTCATGTATTTCATGATCACCTATTCTGATGTTAAGTCTCTCGCTGTTATCGTTTCTACTGCTTCTCATTACTTTCGTCTTTCTTCGATTCACTCTCAAACTACTCATTATTCTGTACTCGTTAGACTGTTCATTTCATTCAACAGATCCTGTAGTTCTTCTCCACTTGCACTCAGGACAGTAATGTCGTCAGTGAACCTTAAAGTTGATATGCTTTAACCTTGGCTTTTAATCCACTCTTTAACCTTTCTTTTAGTTCCGTCTTTGCTTCTGCGACGCATAGATTGAACAGTAGGGGCGAAAAACTACATCCTGGTCTTATACTCTTATTCAATTTGAGCACACAGGTGTTGGTTCTCAACTCTTATTTCTTCATCTTGACTCTTATATTACCCATCTTTCCCTATAGTATTCCCCTATTTTCGAGATTTCGAACATCGTGCACCATTTTACATTGTGGTACGCTGTCTGTAGGTTGACAAATCCTATGACCGTGTCTTGCTTTTCCTACAGTCTTGCTTCCATCAGCTGTCAAGTCAGAACTACCTCTCTGGTGCCTTTACCTTTCCTGAACCCAAACTGATCGTCATCTAACAGGTCCTCAAAGAATTATACTTAACAAAGAGAATGTGGTGAGTTGTTGTCGTTGTGGTCTTCAGTCCTGAGAGTGGTTTGATGCAGCTCTCCATGCTAATCTATCCTGTGCAAGCTTCTTCATCTCCCAGTAGTTACTGCAACCTACATCCTTCTGAATCTGCTTAGTTTATTCATCTCTTGGTCTCCATCTACGATTTTTACCCTCCACGCTGCCCTCCGATGCTAAATTTGTGATCCATCGATGCCTCAGAACATGTCCTACCAACCGGTCCCTCCTTCTTGTCAAGTTGTGCCACAAACTCCTCCCCAATTCTGTTCAATACCTCCTCATTAGTTATATGATCTACCCATCTAATCTTCAGCATTCTTCTGTAGCACCACATTTCGAAAGCTTCTATTATCTTCTTGTCCATACTAGTTATCGTCCATGTTTCACTTCCATACATGGCTACACTCCATACAAATACTTTCAGAAACGACTTCCTGACGTTTAAATCTATACTCGATGTTAACAAATTTCTCTTCTTCAGAAATGCTTTCCTTGCCGTTGCCAGTCTACATTTTATATCTTCTCTACTTCGACCATCATCAGTTATTTTGCTCCCCAAATAGCAAAACTCCTTTACTACTTTAAGTGTCTAATTTCCTAATCTAATTCCCTCAGCATCACCCTACTTAATTCGACTACATTCCATTATCCTCGTTTTGCTTTTTTGATGTTCATCTTATATCATCCTTTCAAGACACTGTCCATTCCGTTCAACTGATCTTCCAAGTCCTTTGCTGTCTCTGACAGAATTACAATGTCGTCGGCGAACCTTAAAGTTTTTATTTCTTCTCCATGAATTTTAATACCTACTCCAAACTTTTCTTTTGTATCCTTTACTGCTTGCTCAATATACAGATTGAATAACATTGGAGAGAGGCTACAACCCTGCATCACTCCCTTCCCAACCACTTCTTCCCTTTCATGTCCCTCGACTCTTATAACTGCCATCTGGTTTCTGTACAAATTGTAAATAGCCTTTCGCTCCCTGTATTTTACCCCTGCCACCTTAAGAATTTGAAAGAGAGTATTCCAGTCATCAGTGTCAAAAGCTTTCTCTAAGTCTACAAATGCTAGAAACGTAGGTTTGCCTTTCCTTAATCTTCCTTCTAAGATAAGTCAGTAATGGAGTTCAACAATATCCATCTTTGTGTCCCCTCCTATTCCTTATTATGGGTTGTCGAGGATCCGTTGTGAATTGTGAAATCAACTATCAATAACGATTTTGTCTCAACGTTTAGGTAGCCTTGTTGGTGACTGTTTATGAGGGCTCATGTTCTTCCGTCCAGACTCAACAGAGAAACTTACCCATGCTTTCTTACAGAATATTCTTGCTATTATGCTTCAACATGTGCCTTTGCGAGTGTGGCAAAACATGTGCTTCATGCACGATGGAGCTTCTTCTCATTTCAGTATTAATGTTTGTACATTTCTAAATAACAGATTCCGTGACAAATGGAAAATTAGAGGTGGACAAATTTCTTGGCCTCTAAGGTCTCCGGACCTAAATCCTGTAGACTTTCATTTACTGGGGTCTAACATTCTGCGTGGTGTCTGTCTGTTCTAAGTCCTGTCTCCCTACCACTTTCGCGCAACGACGCTCTGAGCGTGTTTTTTAGGGAATTAACTAGTTTGAACCTGGGACCTGTTGCTGGTAAGGAGACGCCAGACCACATATGACATGTAGAGTTCAGAAGAGTTCAGTGAGACTAGCGATGATATAACCAAATACTTAATGATTTCAGCGTCAGCTCCACTGCACTCCCTGTAAAAGAATCTTAATACTAACTAAATTTAGTAGAAGGGGTTCAAGGCTTTCGTATTTTTAGTTAGCTGGTAAAATAACGTCGAAAAAGCAGTTAAGTTTACCATTGGAAATTTTATTCTACTCACAAAACATTGTTTATAGATTGCACTATTGATAAAAGGAAATGTTTTAATACAGGATGATAAAAACCAACTGCGTTCAACAAAAATGTGAACGAATATTCCCTGAATGGGTTTCCAAGTTCTACAATGGATCAAAGGATGATCTAGGTTTAAATGAAGTTTCACAAAAGAGAAAACTATCAAAATGGTCTACAGTGAGCCTCAATTACCTTTAATTACTTATCTAACTTGTCGTAAATTACAGTGGATGATGTGGCTTCTCAATAATTATATAACAGAAAAATCATCGCGTTTCAGATTTTAACTTACGTAGCAAATGTGAGTACCATGAGCTTCAATTGACGATCGACACTAGTATTATGTAAAAAGGGGATGTAACAGATGAGACTTCTGCAATTCTGAGTGAAGCCTTATGTGCTCAAAAATACGGCATTGCGTGCTTTCATTACCTTGTCGGTGTTCGTGAGGGGGCGGCGGCCGTCGTAGCTCCATGCATCTCGCCGTCTCAGAAGCAACTCTTTTCTAACTTTACCTTACTACAATTAACCGAAGTTGGTTTAAGAAAAAAACTGCCTGGCTGTGTTTTCATCTGACCAATCAGGGTCTCAATGTTAACCTTAAGCTCCGCCTACAAAAGTTCTGTAAATCCAATGAGAAACGTTATACTTTTCGTGGTGGGGCAATGTTTTTAAAGTTCGCAACGTAACAGAGACACGAAAAAGTCTCACGCTAAAACTTGTAGCTGGTGTGGCCCTTTTAGTGTTATCGTAAGATCTATACTGTTCTTCTGGAGGGCTCTATCTTTGAACATTGGCTGGGGGTGGTCCTGGCAGTTACTTTTCGTGGTGGGGCAATGTTTTTAACGTTTGCAACGTAACAAAGACGCGAAAAAGTCTCACACTAAAACTTGCGGCTGATGTGGCCATTTTAGTGTTATCGTAAGATCTATACTGTTCTTCTGGAGGGCTTTAGCTTTTAACATGGGCTGGGGGGTGGTCCTGTCGGTTAGCTGGCGATGTGGGTGCCCGTCCCTTATCGTAGGGCCTTCTAGCTTAACATGGTTCTGCTCTCGGCTTCTGTTCTCGTTTCTCCCCTCGGAACTGCGTCTGTCTCACGGTGGGAAGGTATGACATGCATTTAGGCATTTTTGTGTTAGTTGTGGTATTCCATTTGCTCACTCGTTACTCATATTACTTTGGTTAATTTAATGTCACGATTAATTCGGAGCTATGTGACATACTACTGGATTTGCTTATCATGTCAGGGTTTTCATGGAAGGTGTTGGAGTTGCCTGACACCTTACATATCACCACCCTTCGAACTTATTTTTTGCACTGAAGTTAGGCAATGATTGAATCGTTGTCTAAGCCAGTCAAAAATTATTCCTTTATCTAAATTTTGTTGCCTACTGTTCAGCCACGTTATTCTGGTTCTATGCTAGTTTGTATTACTAATCTATATTTTTATATTCTTCCACATTATTCTAAAATATATGTTTATATTGACAAGAGAAGAATATTTTTATGTTATTATTATTATTTATTTTTAATTATTATCTTTCTTTATTTAAGTGTGAAGTTTGTTTTTTTAGAAGTTGGTTATCGAAAGTGAGGTGTCTTTCACATCTATTTTCTTAGAAATATTTTTTTTTATAAATGTAGTAATTAAGTAAAATCTATTCCTAAAACATTTTCTAAATATCATGTACAAGTAAAATGTTTTTGTTTCTAGACACTCATTTCAACATTGTTACACTAACAAATAAGTATTATTTCCAAGAATTGCCTTGACAAAGAAATATACATACACAAGTATTGAGATATTATCCTAACAAATGGTACAAATGTTAAAGAAAAGGGAAAACATCCAATAAGATAATTTTTTATTCTTTGTTTTTATAAGGAGAAAATACGTAAAATATAGTTATTCTTTTATTTTTATGAGGAGAAAATAAGTGGCATATAGTTTTTGTGTTTATTATGCCTTACTTTTGTTCTTTATATACTGTCCATTTCAGAACTAATGACTTATTTTCATCGATAGTCTATTTTTTACTTAAGTCCATAGTCAATGACTGTTATTTTGTAGTTTATTAGCTGTCTGGTGTGCTTCACTTATTTAGTTTTTCACATGTTTCTTTTGCACAATTCCTACATCACATAATTTGATTTCACACATTCACACAATCCTATGAATGTTTAAGCATGAGGCTTGCGAATGTTTTTGCACGAAGGTGATGGACTTGAGCGAGATGGATGTGGGCAAGTATTTGATGTACAGATTCGTTTGTCGTTCCTTGTTGGCTTTGCAAGTGTGTGTTGCTGTTGTAGAGGTCCTATAATGGAATGGAGCTGAGTGCAGAATCTCATGGTTTACTGGCTTTGTATGCGTGAAAGTCATCGTTATGTGTCACTGAAAGCGTTCGTTTTCCGTTGTAATACTTCGCAAACGACTAGTTTACAATAGGATAGGGATTTGGGAAGGTACGTCGTCTATTCTTCACCCATCTTCTTTCTTGGTCTCAATCTTGCGAATCTTCAATTTCATTTCTTCCTGCTTTTCCTCTGCTTCTTAGTTGCTTCTTGGTTCTTCTCTGGGCAGGATATGGAAATTTTTATTGATAACTAGTCGCTTTGAAGTTCTCCTCTTAATAACAGTTTGATAAATTATTTGGGCATGTCATTTCTACTTCGTGGACGTTTTCTTCAGTTTCATACATCAGCGTGCTGTTTAATAGCGGTAGTGTGACTTTAACACATATTTTTTGCCAGTGGTGGCTTGCTCAAGCCGTCTTCTCGTTGGACCGTTTTTTGCTTGCTCCGCTGAGTTGGGGCATTCCAAGACCCTCTTGACTTTCCGTGTTCCGCCACTCTGTGGTTCCGTGTTCTGTCCCAGCAGGGTCCCACCACCCTGTGGTTCAGCAGATTTACTGCCCACTTCGGCTACCCTCTATTGGTCTTGCTGTCCTTTCCCTTCTCTTGACGCTTCTGCCTTGTAGGAATTATGTCTTGCTAATTACATCCTTTTCTTTCTTGATACTTCTCGCATTGCAACTTGTGGGTTGTTGCATCTGGTCTTTGCTGGAGTTTTTACAATCGTTCTTACAAAAAGTTTTACTTATAATCATCTAACATATGTCTAGTACCTACATTGCTTTACGCCTTCTTAAAAAGCTTTACAAATTTCGCCGCCCTTTCCATGTTACAATTCTAAGATATTTTGAGTCTGAACTTCTACAAGAATCCTCAAATTCATTTTTTATTTTTGTGTAGTGTCGTAGTGTATAGCATTTTAGTATTTCATGCTGTTAGACTATCTACGCTTTATCCCTTCACCTTAATGTATGGTACTATTCGTGTTATTTTTGTTTTTGTTTTTATTGAAACTACTTTCTTTTTCCCACCTTCCTCTCTCTTCATTCTTCTTTCTCCTGACGATCTTATCTGCAACATATTCTTGAAATATAGTGCTGATTATTTACCAGTAATATAATTAATCTTCAAACTTTTTGATATGGCTCACAAGGTAAAGTCCTAAGGTTTTGCCTGTTTTACTTCAAACTTGTACTGAAAGTTTTTAATACTGCCAGTCTTAGGTAAAAATACCTCTGCTTTATCTCGTAAAATACCTTCTAATTCCCTTTACTGTGTTCCGAAATACCTTGAACTTCTTGCAATTTTTCGTCGATTTCTTTATGCACTTCTGACATGAGTTGAAGCGATTCCTCCTTTTGTGCATACCATTCAAATTCTTCATCCTATTTATCTCGTATCATTCTTAATTGTTTGTTTATAACTGGTATTTCTTCTAATTTTAGCTTTTGCTCAAAGAGAAGTGTGACATTCCCGAATGTTACGCTACCTTTCCCCATATCTATTATCGCTCGTCTCTCATTTAAAAAATCTGCACCTATAATCAAATCTACAGTTAGTTTAGGTATAATCACGAAGTTGGCTTCGATCTTTTGACATTGACACGAAAGAGTTAACCTTGTTTGTCTCGTAACTTCCGCAGCATTGTTTCTAATAGGACCTCTTCCTTTAATCTTACGTGTTTTCAGAACTGGCAATTCCTCATTGGCATTACATTGCATGAATAAATTTTCTGAGATCGCAGTCAGTTCACTTCCATTATCAATTATAATATTGACTGGGGTATGCTTTACCATGGCCTTCACAATTGGTTGAATTTGAAAGGGTTGGTTCTGTTCTTCTTCTTCTTGCATCAACGAATCCTCCACTGAATCATACATGAGTCTTTTCAGGAATTTCCCTTGTGAATTCGAACTTTCTGTAGGATAAGCTTCGACTGCTACTTCTCTCTCTTTTATTGCCTCTTCTCTATTTCTTCCTTCATTTACGATTTCTTCAACATCCTCTACTTTTTCCTCATCCTCGTCTATCTTCTCCTTCTTCGTCGCTACTTCCACATAATCGCATGTAAATGCTCTAATTATCGCTTCATAACTTCGTTCATTATATATGTTGGGTTGTGTGCCCACTAGTAACTTATTTTCAACTTCTGTCGACTGTGCATTATCCTCATTGAATTCGCTTTCCCTGGTTTCCATCTCAAATAGCTCTGCAATACTCATTACTTCGTCCTTTCCTCCTACATTCGTTGTGCATGCCTCTGGTAATTCATCTTCCTCGTCAGTATTCTCCCAATTACCTTTGTCCCAACACGATATTGTTATTTTCCTGTCTTCGTTTTCGGTCTGGTCCCTGCGGATTTGTTCCTTCCTTCTTCTCTTCTCGTTATAAGGTATTTACTTCTCTGTTCAAGGTGCTGCAATTGTCCTGGGTCGGTGCCTCATTCCCTTTGGCATGGGCACTTAGCTGTCAATTCGAATGTTTTTCGGGGTTTGGTGGTCTTACCTCCACTTCTTCTATCTGTATTCTCTTTTCTTGTTCAGCTTGTTGATAGTGGTTTCTTTGTTGATAATTTGTCGGTCTATTGGTTCTCCAGTACCTGTTCCGGTTGTCGTTATTCCCTCTGTAATAGTTGTTGCCGTTCCTGGGTGAATTATAGTTATTGCCATATTCTCTTCTAAATCCATAACCGGTTCTTCGTTGAAATCTATTGTCGTTTCTTGGTGCGAAGTTATCACGTGGTTCGTAATTATTGTTTCTTCGTACTGTGTCTTGTGGATTCCACTGCTTTCTGCTTTCGTTTCCACTTGCGCTTCGTCTTTTTCTTACGTCATCTTCCGAAAATATGAACTCTAGTTCCCTTAGAATACCTTTAAATGCTTCGACGTCATTGCCTCCGCGACCTACTAATGATTGCTGGTATTTCAATGGTAACTTCATCGCGCATAATTTAATCAACTCTCCGTCACTGTATGGTACATCGGAGCATTGATTTTTCTTTGCCATTACTTCGAAAAATGTCACGGGACTCTTCTCTCCTGAATTTTCAAGAATGGGTTCTGTAATAATTCGTACTTCACTGTGTTCTGTGCTTCGCTGGACCAATATCGTGAGAGAAACTTCTCTCTGAAATCTTCGTACGATCGGCATGTCGCTGCAACATTTTGCATGGTTTCTGCGACTGTTCCTGACATGTGTGCACGTATAAAGTCTAATTTGTGTGCTAGCGTCCAGTGTTCTGGTAATCCTACTCGGAATTGATCAATAATGTAAGGAAATGATCGTTGTCGTTCTTCATCATAGTTCCATATGAAAATCGCGATTCTTCGCCATTTTTGTTTCTGATCATTTTTCCCGTCGTTCTTTCTGGTTGTGCTAGATCCATTGGATACTGTTCACTGTAACTTTCGTCTACACTTGCGTAGTATCGTTGGAGTGGTACGCAATAATTTTCTTCCATCGGTTGTGAACGTGTAGCTGAATGCATTGCACTGTCCTCTTCGGGACCTGGTTTTCCATTGTCAGGTATTGGTTCGGTATCTTGTCTGGCTAACCTTGCCGCTTCATTGCACGATCCAAACTGTCTTGAAACATACATTTGTGGTTCTTCATGTGTTTGTGGTGCCGTTTGTTCATCAAGAATTTCGAAACGTGTTTGTTGCGGTGCAGGCTGTCTGATTTTACGTATGTTATTTTCCGCCTGTGATTGGAATCGAAAATGCATGATATCTTTGTTAATTGCTTGTTTTTCCGGTGCTGTTACAGATACGGATGTGGTTGCAGACTCAGTGCTTGTTCACTACGCTCTTCAATGGTTTGCAACAACTCTGTTCGCAATTTCTGAAATTGTCGCTTCGTTTGCGCTTCTATTTTGACTATGTTGTTATCATATCTTTTCAGCGCTGCTTTAGTGATACGTTTGTGTAACACACTGTTTTTCAACAATTTCACGCGCTGTACCTCCTGCTTGTCTAGTAATTACGTTTATCTGTTTCTCTAGTTTCTTGACTTCTCCCTGGGTGTTGTTACGTAATGTTTTGATCTCGTCCTGAGTGCCATTACGCAATGTTTGTACGTCCGCTTGTACCTTGTCAATGTCTGTTCTCAATTGATTGTGACCTGTTACTAAGTTTCCTATCACTTCTAGAGATTCTTTTGCCTCGTCTTCAATATGACTTAGGTGTAGCTGAATTTTTTTGTTTTTTTCTTTAATCTCACGCATTTATCTCGTGGTTTCTGCAATTTGTTTCGTCGTTTCTGCATTCTGAATTTTAATTTGGTTCGCAATTTCTTTATTTTGTCTTGTCATGGTTTCCGTCATTAATTGTAATAATTCTGTCAGATTGGTGGGTTCTGTTGCGTTTTCTTCCGACGTCCTACGCTCTATGTTTTCGCCCAAGAGTTGGTTCGCAACCGATTGCATTGAACTGTGCGGTGACACGTTTCTGCTCGAATTCCTTTTATTCTGTGGTGAGGAAGCTCTGATTACTTGTACTATGGGTTCTACGTATTCAAGACGCAAGTTAGAATCCTCATCGGCTGTCTCTCTACTTTCCTGCTTCTCTGTCGTATGCTGACTTATGTTTTCTATGCCTTGGCGTACATTATCCTCGTTATGGTGCGTTATCTGTCCTATTTCTCGCGATATTGCATCGTCTGTTGTACTGTCCTCTATTCTCTGTCCATCTTCATGTTGGGTCTCTATCTCAATTCGGTCAAGGTCTCGAGCTGCCATTGCTAATCTTTCCGAATTCCTTATTTTCTGTTTTAAAAGCAATTCACGCGCCCTACTTCGCGTCAACATGCGCTCATACGATCTCACACGCTTCATAAACTTTTTGCACACACGACTTGACAATCAATTCACTTACTTATTGGGTCAGAACCAACTTGTCAAAGATGTATCCGCCACCTGTGCGCTTGCATTGGAGAGAATACTTAATTCTAACAATATTAAAATTCATAACTTAATTATGCTATTGTCTCTGCCAGAATGTCTCACTTTTTATTGAATACTTTATTACTATCTATCGCTGAAGCTACTGTTTTCAACTATTTATGCCTTTCAAAAAAAAAATTTATTACAAAAATTTTTCAACAGGATATTTTTCTGACCTAGTTAGGCATGTGGTCGACCTTCAATCATGGTATTTTACCATCCTGGCAGGGTCGCCATTCTCTAACATTCTGCGTGGTGTCTGTCTGTTCTAAGTCGTGTCCTTCTACCACTTTCGCGCAACGATGCTCTGAGCGTGTTTTTTAGGGAATTGACTAGTTTGAACCTGCGACCTGTTGCTGATAAGGAGACGCCAGACTACACATAACATGTAGAGTTCAGAAGAGTTCAGTGAGACTAGCGATGATATAACCAAATACTTAAAGATTTCAGCGTCAGCTCCACTGCACTCCCTGTAAAAGAATCTTAATACTAACTAAAATTAGTGGAAGGGGTTCAAGGCTTTCGTATTTTTAGTTAGCTGGTAAAATAACGTCGAAAAAGCAGTTAAGTTTACCATTGGAAATTTTATTCTACTCACAAAACATTGTTTATAGATTGCACTATTGATAAAAGGAAATGTTTTAATACAGGATGATAAAAACCAACTGCGTTCAACAAAAATGTGAACGAATATTCCCTGAATGGGTTTCCAAGTTCTACAATGGATCAAAGGATGATCTAGGTTTAAATGAAGTTTCACAAAAGAGAAAACTATCAAAATGGTCTACAGTGAGCCTCAATTACCTTTAATTACTTATCTAACTTGTCGTAAATTACAGTGGATGATGTGGCTTCTCAATAATTATATAACAGAAAAATCATCGCTTTTCAGATTTTAACTTACGTAGCAAATGTGAGTACCATGAGCTTCAATTGACGATCGACACTAGTATTATGTAAAAAGGGAATGTAACAGATGAGACTTCTGCAGTTCTGAGTAAAGCCTTATGCGCTCAAAAATACGCCATTGCGTGCTTTCATTACCTTGTCGGTGTTCGTGAGGGGGCGGCGGCTGGCGCAGCTCCTAGCATCTAGCCGTCTCAGAAGCAACTCTTTCCTAACTTTACCTTAGTACAATTTACCGAAGTTGGTTTAAAAAAAAAACTGTCTGGCTGTGTTTTCATCTGACCAATCAGGGTCTCAATGTTAACCTTAAGCTCCGCCTGCAAAAGTTCTGTCTATCCAATGAGAAACGTTATACTTTTCGTGGTGGGGCAATGTTTTTAAAGTTCGCAACGTAACAGAGACACGAAAAAGTCTCACGCTAAAACTTGCATCTGGTGTGGCCCTTTTCGTGTTATCGTAAGATCTATACTGTTGTCCTGGAGGCCTCTATCTTTTAACATGGGCTGGGGGGTGGTCCTGGCAGTTGCTATTCGTGGTGGGGCAATGTTTTTAACGTTTGAAACGTAACAGAGACGCGAAAAAGTCTCACGCTAAAACTTGCGGCTGGTGTGGCCCTTTTAGTGTTATCGTAAGATCTATACTGTTCTTCTGGAGGGCTCTAGCTTTTAACATGGGCTGGGGGGTAATCCTGACAGTTACTTTTCGTGGTGGGGCAATGTTTTTAACGTTTGCAACTTAACAGAGACGCGAAAAAGTCTCACGCTAAAACTTGCGGCTGGTGTGGCTCTTTTAGTGTTATCGTAAGATCTATACTGTTCTTCTGGAGGGCTTTAGCTTTTAACATGGGCTGGGGGGTGGTCCTGTCGGTTAGCTGGCGACGTGGGTGTCCGTCCCTTATCGTAGGGCCTTCTAGCTTGACATGGTTCTGCTCTCGGCTTCTGTTCTCGTTTCTCCCCTCGGAACTGCGTCTGTCTGACGGTGGGAAGGTATGACATGATTTAGGCATTCTTGTGTTAGTCGTGGTATTCCATTTGCTCACTCGTTACTCGTATTACTTTGGTTAATTTAATGTCACGATTAATTCGGAGCTATGTGACATACTACTGGATTTGCTTATCGTGTCAGGGTTTTCATGGAAGGTGTTGGATTTGCCTGACACCTTACAGGGGCATTTGAATGATTTTATGTGCGGAACCCCGTTACAAGTTTTACTGAGTCTGCGTGCCCGTATTGTGAAAGGCTGTGAAATAATACGCAATTCTCCGACAGTACATACGCTCATCACGGCTTCAGTGCGACGGCGGGTTGATGTACGTATCTTTGGCGACTGACGGCATTTTGAACACAAACTGTTTGCTTATGGTGTTTTCCTGTGCGTTTCTCATGATCGAAGTGTTGAAGAATATTGTAGAAACAGAGCTCTAACACGCAAATAAAATGTTTATGCAACCCGTTTCCTCCCTATACGTGTGAGGAGAGTTTCCTGAAAGTATGGACCTATTTTTTTCTTACACCCTGTTTATCACCAGTACAGAAACGACTAGTACAGTGCTACAATGTCACTCAACCCTACAACTCCAATTCCGGTAAAACGCAAGTTCTGGCTGAGAACTAAGATCACCGGATAAAAAATTACTCACACCAGTGCGCTTGCACAGATCAATTGTTAAGGCTTTACAGATGGCGCAGCGAACGAGTGACATGCTGAACAGCACACGCACTTCCTCTGTGTGAGCATGAGACAGCAGCAACTAGTGAGACATTTTTGTATAAGTGGACCTTGCACACAACGGTGGGTAAATGTAAGGAAGTGACAGAGTGGCAAAAAGGGGCAACCGTGTTTGGCCGTGTCCATGGCAATACTGTCTGTGGAGATGCAGGATATGATGGTGTTTTGCTATAGCTGTTCAGCCTGTCTAAGAGCAATGGTGTAACGCATGTGTCCACGAAACACGACGTCAGAATTGCGATCGGAGAAAGATCATGGTTGAGAGGGACCAGAGGCGCGTTTCAAGGATTGTGAATCAAAATCTCTTCCAAACCAGTCCGAAACTGCTGTAGGCGGTGAAAGAACACTGAGACAGAACTATATGCAGTGAATATTTGGAATCAGTCACTTCGTGAGAGGCTATTGCTCACAAATGCACACAAAGATAACAAAAGTTCATCGGGCTGAAAAAAAATTTGACTGGTTTTCTGAACACTCCCCACCCTATTTCATCTTGATTGGTCTGCAAAATCACCTGACCTGAATCCCATAGAAAATCTGTGAGCCGTGTTGGACCAGCGGGTACAAAGCCGACATTAGCATCCCCATGATTTGGTGAACGATCGAAACCTCAGCGAGTGGCTTATCCTGGAACTGACGTACCTGCACAACCTTGTGGGATCAATTTCTAACGGAATCAAATCCAGAAGTGGAATTACACGGTATTAAATGATGCTTGTAAGTGATCTCTAGGGGTGGTTAATTTTTTTATCTGGTGAGCTTAAGTGCACAGCGCAATAGATCCGCTCCCAAAGTAAGTACGTTCCAGTGTGGTTGGTCCAATACCGACGCGACTGCAGCTGATGCTATACACGTAGACTGCTAAATAACTTCCATTCTGCGACTGTGAATTAAGACTTCCACTGAAGGACTGAACTTACTCGTTTTTTAAGAGATATAGTGACTCTGCCTATTGTTTTTCCTCACCTTGTAACTGTAACACTCACTGGCGGAAGCGCCTCAGACGTGGCAAGACTGTGTTCACACCCGTCTCGTGTGGAAAACGAGTCGCGTGCCTTCCTTCCACTCCATTACTCAAGGACGCGCAGTGAAGCTTGTGCTCAATAGGCGCGAAGCGATACGCCGTCTGCCGGCGGCCGACCGGAAACATCTGCTGAGAAGCTGCCGGCGGACGGTCCGCCTCAAAGGCCACCGAGGGCGGCAGGGACCCTCCTATCATCAAGGCTCTCCGGCGGAGGTCAAAGGCACGTGCTGCCGCACTACACGGAGCGAGCCCCTGTCAGTGTTTAATGAATGCTTCCTCACACTTACAACAGGAGCCATTGTCTGTGTTTTGGTTCAAAACTTGGTGAAATGCGTACTCGTTTACTTGCGGCTTCAAAGTACTTTTCATATAATATATCAACATTTCCGAGACGTGCAAGCCAAGAATTATACATGAGTGACACGAGCAATTTAACGTAGGTGATACACAAATGTTAGCGTTCACAAAACTGTACCTGAGGTATGAGATCGAGAATTCATCGCGATGCAATGTCCCACGCGCTGCAATCAAGTTTGTAAAAGTCCTGGAATCCTAGAGGATTTATTAGTTTGGTGCATAAGTTCGTAGCGTTTTTGTTTTTCATGCTGTTATTCCGGTTGCTACGGGCTTATTTATCGATTGTCATTTTTTATTTTCAGTTCACGGTTGCTGTTTGAGTTTGCATATTGTCATTTTGTAGTCTGGAGTTAATGAATGGAGCTGTGGAGGCTATAAAATGGAGTACCACATGGGTCAAATGGCTCTGAGCACTATGGGACTTAACAGCTATGGTCATCAGTCCCCTAGAACTTAGAACTACTTAAACCTAACTAACCTAAGGACATCACACAACACCCAGCCATCACGAGGCAGGGAAAATCCCTGACCCCGCCGGGAATCGAACCCCGGAACCCGGGCGTGGGAAGCGAGAACGCTACCGCACGACCACGAGATGCGGGCAATGGAGTACCAAGTGAATAAATCGGAACATTTCCGACGTATTCTTCTGTTTGAGTTCAAAACAGCATCGGAGGCAGCTATAAATATTTGCGCCATGTATGGGGACAATGCAGTTGCACAGAACAGGACAAGAAAATGATTTTCTCGTTTTAAGAAGGATCATTTTGACATTAGTGACTCTCCACGTTCAGGAAGGTCTTCGAGTTTCGATGAAGATCGTTTAAGTGCACTAATCAACAATGATTCACGTCAGTGTACTCCGAAATTGGCAAATGTGATGGACTGTGATATTCCACCATCGTGCAACATTTTCATGGAATGGGGAAGGTTCAAAAAACGAGCGTATGGACGCCGTATGCTCTAAGGCAAGATCACAAAAATCAGTGGATGTGCATTTCTGCTTGCTCATCATCAACTGTACCGTTACAGGTGACGATAAATGGTGTCTTTATGCTAACATAAGGAAAAGAAAGTAATGGTTGAGCCCATACAAAGGATCAACTCCCTGTACAATGAAGTGAGCGCATCTGCAAAAGATAATCTTAAGCATCTGATGAAAAAGTTACGCTGTTGTCTACTACGAATTGCCTGTCCGGGGTGTAGCCGACACTGATCACAACAAATGAGGCGTCTTGCAGACGCAGTCGAAGAACAACGACCAGGAAGAATGCGTGATGTGATACTACTCTACGGAAACTTCCGCCCGCTAGACTGACAAAAAAAACTTTATACAGGAGTTGGGTTGGGAAGTCATTCCGCATCCACTTTATTCACCTGATCATTCCGCAGCCACAGATTTTCATCTTTTCCGCGCTCTATCGATTAGCCTTCAAGGAACTTCCTTTTCGTCTGAAAATACGCTCCGAACATGGTTCGGCACGTTCTGCGCCTCAAAACCACGTGATTTGTACAGTTGCAGAATCAAAAAGCTACCCCAGCTTTGGTTGTAAATAGTGAAGGAGAATATATTATTGATGACTAAAGTCTCTTTTACGTGTCTCTGTCGTGTTCATTAAACTTACGGTAAAACGCTACGAACTTATGCACCAACCCAATATATGTGACCCTGGGAAATCTTTGTTAATTCAGATTGTGCGGGAGTCCCCAAAGCATCAACACAGGCTGGTAGAGGGCTGTCGTAAGCGTCGCAGGCAAGGGTAGTAGTAGCGCCTGTGAGTCTTCGAGAAAGACATGCGTAGTCGTCGCTAGATGTCAACGAGCATTGTCCTGCTGAAATATGGCGTGCAGAATAGGATAGTAACACTGTCTCCGAAAGTTCCTTGATGTAGCAGCTGCCGTCCAAATAGCAGTCGATATTCCAGAGTCGAAGAGAACGTTATATTGCTTAAGAAAGGAAGAAAGATTAAAGCTGAACGTCCAATCAACACTGAATCATTCCGAGGCAGCTCACGAGTTTTTACTGTACAAAGGCGGACGAGGAAGTCTGTCGCATCCTTTAAAGGAACCACCCCAGAAACTGGTTAATGTGATATAGGAAAACTACGAGAAACTTCAGTCTCGATTGCCAGACGAGGAGTTTAGCCCTTATCATCCAAGGGGCGAGTCCATTGCGCTATGCGTTGCAACTGTGTCCAGTGGCCACACGTGTGTTTGTCCACTATGTCACTCAACATTGATGGTTGGAGGATTGCGGTCAGCATGGCCGCGTCTAAATGTACGCCGCCACCATTGTAGGACGGTTTTAATGCAGGATCGTACGAGAAAAATTAGCTTAATACCCGAGCAGGTCAGCAACGGCATTCATTTGGTGATTTTCGTCTCAACTTGCTTTTGGATTCTGGGTCACCGAAGACGACAGAATAGGACATGTACCGGGTGATTATAATGAAAGTGCAGGTACTCATGGAGGTCCAGTGTGGGCTGTAATTATGGAACCCTGGAACATATGCTAATGCGTTAATGCGGAACCGAATTACGCTTGGAAAATGTTAGTTCCAGTTGTGACTACCAGGTGCAAATCTGATATTGTACAGCAGCTGCCGCTAGGTTTGAGGCGCCATGTCACGGATTGGGCGGCCACCCCCACCGGAGGTTCGAATCCTCCCTCGGGCATGGGTATGTGTGTTGTTGTTAGCATAAGTTAGATTAAGTTGTGTGTAAATCTAGGGACCGATGGCATTAGCAGTTTGGTCCCTTAGGAATTCACACACATTTGAACACATTTACAACAACTCGTGGATGTCTCTGATGCTCATATTGCACTAACTGTGTAAGGAACAGTTAATAATAAAATCAATACTTCGTGTTTCTCACTTATTTGACCTTTTCTTCCCACGTCCCATTCCTGATCCATTGTATATGAACACATTTCTATACGTCTTTCTTGCATTCACAGCGTCTGGTTTGCATCTAGTGACTGAAACTGAAACTATTCTTCCACAGTAAATCAGTTCCGGATAACTACTTAGAATGTCTACCAAGTTCCACTGCCATACGATAATTGCAGCCTACATTGGATCTCTGTGAGTGGATGCAGCAGGCGGTGTCACTAGTGACGCAGACAGGTAATCGCTCTTCCCACCGCTGACGATGTCGCTATACAGTCTGGTCATTCTGTGCTGTAGTCAAAGTAGGCGCCCTAGTGCCAGTTCGAATCTTTATCCACGACTTCCACGCACCAACTGTCGTAGCAACATGCGCTGTCGGAGCCGAAGTAAGATGGCAAGACGAAATCATCTTCCAGGGACATCTGATTCTCATCCGTTCACCTTCATATTATGTCTTTCATCGTCGACTCATGTTAACATTTGATTACACGAACTGGCGTCGTTTGAGCGCTATTCAGTGGTTGAGCTCGGTTTGTCTCTGCTCTTTCCAGTTACGCTACAGAGAGTGCACTATCTCTCTGCAATCTTAATCTCTGTTTGCTGGTACGCATCCTTTGGATTTGAAATCATTTGTGCTATTCTGTCTATTGTCTGACGGCTGCAATGTTTTTGGAGCATATACTACTAGTTTTATTGAGTGCTTAGGCTTCCGTGGCAAGAGTCACACAGCATAAAAGTTTTCTGTTTATGGTGCTGCGTCAAATATTAAAACAACTGTCACAGAGTAAACCGACCTTTCGACCACGGTCTCTGGTTCTAATAGCGTACTTTGTTGTACAGGGCCCATTGCACTTCTTCGCGACCCCGTTATTGAACATTACATTAAATTTTAAAAATCTTTGTTGCTGTTATTGGTCTCGTTTTGGAATAAGTGCGAAACCTTATTAGCAGCACCATACATACACATAAATTTTTCAACGGGGTTATTAGTCAGACAGACATAACATCCACAGACAGAACAACAAACTGGTTAAGTAAGAGCTGAACTTACAACCTGAGCTCAGCTCAAAAATTATAAAAGAGGTTGCAACGAAAAATGTAGCAGATATAGGAAATTTCAACAATAACAAAAAGACAGTTATAGCTCAGAACGCTACAAAAGCTAAACCAACGAAATAAACAAGCAACGTGAGCTTCGTAGACTTCAATATCAGTAATGAAAACAAAATACACACGTTAAAGTCCACAGAAAAACAACAGCAACGAACACTACTACACGCACTTCATGTTGTCACCCTACAACAGACAAACGTGGTACATACAGAGCAATAGTTAACAAAAAAAATGGTTCAAATGGCTCTGAGCACTATGGGACTCAACTGCTGTGGGTATCAGTCCCCTAGAACTTAGAACTACTTAAACCTAACTAACCTAAGGACATCACACACATCCATGCCCGAGGCAGGATTCGAACCTGCGACCGTAGCAGTCCCACGGTAATAGTTAACAGAACTAGTAATATAAATCATTGAATAAGTATGCGAAGCAAGATGAACTCATCATGATCAATCAGAGACTTGCAGCAAATGGCTATTATGATACACTTTTTGAGAACCTCATAAAGAAAAGAACAAAATAATATAAACCAACTGCTACACATAAAATAAAAAGGAACCCACTGCTTGCACAGCATTCGCAGGCAAATACTCTTACAAAATAGCAAATATTTTCTGACAGCACAGCCTTAACATAGCTTTCACAACGCTTCTAAGCCACAACACGCAGTGAGACACAACATAAAAATACAGAGGAACACATAAAACCAAACTTTTACAAAGCAGTGTACAGAATATGCAAAGTCCTTTATGTGGGTTAAACTGTCTCCTAAAAAGACACAATGAATACATGGTTGCCTGCCACACAAGCAATTATTCTAGATAACTGATAGCCACGCATATTAAGGACATTGGCCACCCAGTCCAAGACATTGAGAATGATCACCATTTGTAACAAAAAATGGATAAGGGTCGCCAAAAAGACTTACATACAGAGTTAGAAATTAACAGGTTGCTAAAGTAACAATGTAAACTTCTTCAAAAATTTCTTCAAGTTAAATGCTTGTTTTATTAATACATTACCAGACATAAAAAATGACACACCACGAAGGAATTATCCAAATTGGACGGAAGTGGATGGGTGTGATGTTCATTTTCAGACAAACAAAATAAAATTCGACAGATCTTAAAAAACTGAACAAATCAATAAAATCAATAAACAGTTGGTCCTCCTCCGGCCCTTATGCAAGCAGTCGTTCGGGAGTTGATTGATAGAGTTGTTGGATGTCCTCCTGAGGGCTATCGTTCCAAATTATGTCCAACTGGTGCGTTAGATCGACGAAATCGTGATCGGGTTGGAGGAGCCGGCCCATAATGCTTCAAACATTCTCAATTGGGGAGAGATCCGGAGACTATGCTGACCAAGGCAGGATGTGCAAACACCAAGACAAACAGTAAAAACTTTCGCCGTGTGCAGGCGGGTATTATCTCGCTGAAATGTAAGCCCAGGATGAATTGCCGTGAAGAACTAAAAAGCGGGGCGTAGAATATCGTCGAGGTACCGACGTGTTGTAAGGGGTTCTCCTAAGAAATGAACTGGCACCGCAGAGCACCACTTCTGGCTGTTTGGCGACACTCAGTTTGAATCCCACCACTGTCTGGAACGTCTCCAGACATGTATTCGTTCATCATCGAAGGTAGTTCGAACCAGGACTCATCACTGAAGCCAGTCTACTCCATTCAATGAGAATACAGGCCGACTGTGTCCGACAAGACTGCAACCAGCCGGCCGTTGTGGCGTGCGGTTCTAGGCGCTTCAGTCTGGAACCGCGCGACCGCTACGGTCGCAGGTTCAAACCCTGCCTCGGGTATGGATGTGTGTGATGTCCTTAGGTTAGTTAGGTTTAAGTAGTTCTACGTTCTAGGGGACTGATGACCTCAGATGTTAAGTCGCATAGTGCTCAGAGCAATTTGAACCATTTTTTGACTGCAACCAGGCTTATTCCTGTATGGAGGTGTGAGTCACCTATTAATGGTTCTTGTGGTCTGAAGCACCATCGCACGTCATATCGATGATAGTGGTGATTATGGGCTCTGACTGCTTCTCTGACGATTGCTCAGTCCTCGCGCTCTGTCGTCTCTCTAGGTCGACCGCTTTCTTCTTGACGCTGTGTTCGGCCATGGTTCACAGTTACCCGACAACATCGTCGAATTGCGCCAGCGCACTTATTGAAATGAGATATTCGCTGATTGCTCCAACGCAACTACACGTCGACTGTAAAAGGCTGCCATCTGCATGCGCCTAGCCGCGAGGCGTAATTGTTGTCCAACTGAGTACACGGAATGAAATTTGCAAAGACTTTATATGCTGGTATCGCAAAATACACTGTTTTCTGCCCATGGGCTGCATCGTTACGTATTCATCCATCCGCCATCAAAGTTTACAGTTTTGCGTCTTCCGCCAATACTTGTATGAATGTGAGTTTGTGACGAATTTACATAACTCCTTCGTAGTGCGTGGTTTTTTTGTTTTATTAAGTAAAGCGACTGAAAAATTCTTTCAACGATACTGCGTAACCAAGAAACACTTAACAATTACGCTATTTAATATTTGCCACTGCATAAATATACACTCCTGGAAATGGAAAAAAGAACACATTGACACCGGTGTGTCAGACCCACCATACTTGCTCCGGACACTGCGAGAGGGCTGTACAAGCAATGATCACACGCACGGCACAGCGGACACGCCAGGAACCGCGGTGTTGGCCGTCGAATGGCGCTAGCTGCGCAGCATTTGCGCACCGCCGCCGTCAGTGTCAGCCAGTTTGCCGTGGCATACGGAGCTCCATCGCAGTCTTTAACACTGGTAGCATGCCGCGACAGCGTGGACGTGAACCGTATGTGCAGTTGACGGACTTTGAGCGAGGGCGTATAGTGGGCATGCGGGAGGCCGGGTGGACGTACCGCCGAATTGCTCAACACGTGGGGCGTGAGGTCTCCACAGTACACCGATGTTGTCGCCAGTGGTCGGCGGAAGGTGCACGTGCCCGTCGACCTGGGACCGGACCGCAGCGACGCACGGATGCACGCCAAGACCGTAGGATCCTACGCAGTGCCGTAGGGGACCGCACCGCCACTTCCCAGCAAATTAGGGACACTGTTGCTCCTGGGGTATCGGCGAGGACCATTCGCAACCGTCTCCATGAAGCTGGGCTACGGTCCCGCACACCGTTAGGCCGTCTTCCGCTCACGCCCCAACATCGTGCAGCCCGCCTCCAGTGGTGTCACGACAGGCGTGAATGGAGGGACGAATGGAGACGTGTCGTCTTCAGCGATGAGAGTCGCTTCTGCCTTGGTCTCACGCGGTCTGCACGTCCAGCACGAACGCTGGTCCAACTGAGGCGCCAGGTGGAAATGGCATGGCAAGCCGTTCCACAGGACTACATCCAGCATCTCTACGATCGTCTCCATGGGAGAATAGCAGCCTGCATTGCTGCGAAAGGTGGATATACACTGTACTAGTGCCGACATTGTGCATGCTCTGTTGCCTGTGTCTATGTGCCTGTGGTTCTATCAGTGTGATCATGTGATGTATCTGACCCCAGGAATGTGTCAATAAAGTTTCCCCTTCCTGGGACAATGAATTCACGGTGTTCTTATTTCAATTTCCAGGAGTGTATTTGTATAAAACAGATAGTGTTTTTACTGTTTGTACTATGTAAGTGTGTTGTGAATTATGGCACGCTGAATTCCTGCAAGCTACGATTACTCTGTCCAGCGGTAGCTTGTCGCTGGTCACTAAAAGGTCTCCTGACGTGTAGCGATCTGTCAACAGCATTCGAGCTGCGAGGTGCCTTGGAAGAAGAAGTGCAGAGATACCCAAGAAGGACAACTAGGGAGTAGCAGAGACGTGCTTGAGCAACGAAGACAGTGCTGCAAGTTCGCGTGGACAGACTGGGGTAGTCTGGTTGAGTGCAGGCCTGAACTTGCAGCTAATGGAACTCGTTATCAACGCCCGGAAATCGGTTCCTGTTCTGGATGGCGAGACGATGACTGGCGTCTTGGCACCAGGGGAGGTCGTACGTCACTACCCGTGGTGTGTGCTCTTCAGGGGTGGTGCACCAGAACAGTATCATGCCAGTGGTGCCTGACGAAAACATTGATTGGGCATTCGCTTGCATTCCGGCTGTCATTCACCTTCAGCCTGTGCTAACAATTGGAGAATTCGATGCTCTTCAGTTCACTATAGTCGGAATGGCGGTGCTGCTCCAAGGCTGATGCGTGTTGGCTGAAATTCATTTCAGTTGTTCACCCACGGGAAGGGAAGGGAGAGCGCTTACATTATTATTAAGCTGTGTTGAAGTAGTTGGTCATCTTTGTGATCGGTTGGCCTTTTTTTGATTTGGCTGGACTTGTCTATCTTGTCTATATTCCAGCAACGTGCGACCTTTACTGTGTTTTTTAAGCTGTCTATTTTGTGCTGCCTTTTGTTGGTTGGCAGGATTAACATTACTGACTCGAGGCTTGCTGCTTCGGGATGACGAGTCTGCGACTGTGTAATAGTGACGAACAAAATAAAAAATTATCAGTTTTTCCTCAGAATAAACATTATCTTTCCGTAAGTCTTCAGTCATCATATGTTTTTTATTTATGATATAAAACCTGAACTTCTGCCCATCTGACCTAATCTAGTATTGTCCTTTCGAGTTTGCATAGTAAATTAGTTGTAGACTTCCTGATACAACTTGTGTTCTCGTGCTCTTGTAAAGTTAGGTTTATTTTAAGAGCCAGTAATTTTGTCGAGTTGCCATTTATGTAAACAATACACATAAAAAAAAGTTTTGCATCACTCCAGTTCCCAGAACTCCAAAGATAGACGTTCACTGTGGTATTGTATCACAGACACACGCCCTTTGCTGTTCAGAGATGCTACCAAACCCGCCAAAAGATGTAAACAACCATGAACGAGCAGCGCCTACTAGACGGAGGCGGCCCGACAGCCGATCAGTTTCAATCGTTTCACCCGGAAGGAGGTATACGGCTCGTGCTGCCTGTAGTTCAACCATACCTAGACGGTCAGTACCGCGGTTCGATCGCGTCCGCATTGTTACTTTGAGCCAGGAAGGACTCTCAACAAGGGAAGTGTCCAGGTGTCTTGGAGTGAACCAAAGCGATGTTGTTCGGACATGGAGGAGACAGAGAGAGACAGGAACTGTCGATGACATTCCTCTCTCAGGCCGTCCAAGGACTAATACTGCAGTGGATGACGGCTACCTACGGATTATGGCTCGGAGGAACCCTGACAGAGACCCCACCAATTTGAATAATGCTTTTCGTGCAGCCACAGGACGTCGTATTACGACTCAAACTGTACGCAATATGCTGCATGATGCGCAACTTCACTCCCGAAGTCCATGACGAGGTCCATCTTTGCCACCACGACACCATGCAGCGCGATAAGATGGGTCCAACAACATGCCGAATGGACCGCTCAGGATTGGCATCACGTTCTCTTCACCGATGAGTGTCACGTATGCCTTCAACCAGACAATCGTCGGAGACGGTTTTGGAGGCAATCCGGTCGGGCCAAACGCCTTAGACACACTCTACAGCGAGTGCAGGAAGATGGAGGTGGCATAATGTGGGGCCGAAGTACGCCGCTGGTGGTCATGGAAGGCGCCGTAACGGATGTACGATACGTGAACGCTATCCTCCGATATTGCAACCGTATCGGCAGCATATTGGTGAGGCATTCGTCTTCATGAACGACAATTCGCACCCCCATCGTGCCCATCCTGTGAATGACTTTCTTCAGGATAACAACATCGCTAGACTAGAGTGGCCAGCGTATTCTCCAGACATGAAGCCTATCGAACATGAGTTGGATAGATTGAAAAGGGCTGTTTATGGTCGACGTGACCCACCAAACACTCCGAGGTATCTACGCCGAATCGCAATTGAGGAGTGGGACAACCTGGACCAACAATGCCTTGATGAACATGTGGATAGTATGCCAGGACGAATACAGGCATGCATCAATGCAAGAGGACGTGCAACTAGGTATTAGAGGTACCGATGTGTACAGCAATCTGGACCATCACCTCAGAAGGTCTCGCTGTATGGTGGTACACCTTGTAATGTGTGGTTTTCATGAGCAATAAAAAGGCTGAAAGTGATGTTTATGTTGATCACGATTCCAATTTTCTGTACAGGTTCCGGCACTTTCGGAACCGAGGTGATGCAAAACTTTTTTTGATGTGTGTACTAAAGCATTGAGGTGTTGAGCGTAAGTAATATTTCATTATGATTTTGTTATGCTCATGCACTCTGACACACAGAATTGTGTTGTTAATACACGTTTTTGGACTCTGTAAGTATTTACGCTCCCACAACCTCCAGCCACATACTACTCCCAACGACTCCTGCGATTCATTAGCAACGGAAACATCTTAACAGTTAAGGTTTTTTTCAAAGGTAGCCAATGGAGTGTTACCGGCTAAATGATGATTTTGCTACATAACTTCACTGGCACAACCAGCGAATAGCGAGATAGTAGATTGATAGTCACTGCTTTGTTTTAACTTTATCCACCACCCCGCGTCCATGAACTCCGATAACTTAAGCATCACGGGCTTTTCGTTTGTTCAAAAATGGCTCTGAGCACTATGGGACTTAAAATCTGAGATCAGTGCCCTAGAACTTAGAACTACGTAAATGTAACTATCCTAAGGACATCACACACATCCATGCCTGAGGCAGGATTCGAACCTGCGACCGTAGCGGTCGCGCGGTTCCAGACTGAAGCGCATAGAACCGCTCGGCCACACCGGCCGGCTGCGATTAATGTGCATTTAACTGTCAACCACCTGATGATGGCAGCACGCTGCCGAAACGCGTCGCGCAGTTAACTACTAGTAAAATTTGAGTGAAGCATAAACAAATATTTTATTATTTTATAAGATTGGTTTCTTGTTTTGGAAGGAGTGAGACGTGTCGGTGTTATACTTCATCATTTGATTAGGACGATTGAAAAAATGATGTACGCAACCTTCATATTTGTCAAACGAATTCATACGTATTGAACAGTAGATATATATTTAAAAATATTGCATGAAGTAACAACCCCAAAGCTAACACATATTTTAAATAGAGGGAAGAGGCCGGCACAGCCATAATGTTCAATTTGGCGCTGCAGTCAGAACCTATGCCTTTTTTATTAATTAGACGAAAGATTACCACAAACTTCCTGGGACTGCGGCTTATTAAAATCTACTCACCTACAGGGAACGACGCCATAATTACTAAGAGGAACTTATATGCGGTTTCGATAGCAAAACTGCGCATGTGTATGGAAATACCAGTTAGTTCCATTAGGGGTTTTAAATGCATCCTGGACCATATCGACCAGGCGCCAAATGTGATGTTCGTTGGGAAATGCACATGAATAACGTCTGCAGATCAACCACCACAGCTTTTTTACAAGCAAATACTGCTACATCGATAAGATCTATATATACTACACGGTGAGGAAACACTAAAACCGGTGAATTATAGCCAATCACATCATACGGTCACTCAGATTATATGTCTTCCTCACACTCCTCTAAGAGTTTTTAGAGAAAATAGTTCATAGCGGATCAATAATAGGCTTATACAAGACGAGGCATTATATCTTCATGTAACACAAACGTGGTTATATGAATGCGTGGTGCTTGTTCTTTCGCACATGTCTGGAAGAACAAGCATCACACATGCGTATAATTGATAAGCCTCGATGAGCAATGAATCTACAACCATCAGTACGGATGCACATTTTATGTTCGACCTTCAGCGGGAATCTAAAGTTAGTGAGAACAGAGGACATGTATGGGGACTGCAGGTAAGTGGTGACGTAAGGTGAGAATGTGATTCGGCCGAGGAGCATGCTGAGGTAGTTTGCGTATTTGTGATGTACACTGTGTCCGGATCGGCAGTGGTTAATGCAACTGCCTAGTAAGCAGGAGATACCGGGTTCGATTCCTGGTCCGGCTCACATTTTGACTCGTCGCCGCAGACTCCGCATAATGTCCCGATGCAGATGAAATCACCTGTTCCTTCTCTTTCTCTTCCTTTCTCCCTCTCCCCCCCCCCTTCCCTCCACCTTCAATTTACACACGAGGTTGCTGCTGTTAACAGCAATCCGTGGATTGGAGAACACAACACGTCGTTCCCGAAATTATCAGATGCTTAAGAAACAAAGCGGAGTAGAAACCAAGGTAATTCCTTCTTACAGTAGAACAAAACTTGTTGCCAATAACAGACAGGAATTCCGTAGGAATGCGGGTTATATCGCTCCACTGGAGGAGAGTGCGCTCTCGTTGAAGGAACCTTGAGAGACCAATAACTAAGACATTTGTACAGTATATAGAAACATTCTTGATCAACGAAGTTTATCTGATAAAAATAGTTTAAATATATGACTGCAGTATTACCGGTGTCTCATAACATAGCAAAACAGATCCTGAAGTGACGTCCTAGTTTGTCTCAACATACTTAAGATGTCATTCTTCACACGAAGACCGTACGATATCATACCGAAAGGGGTCATGGGAGTGTCACGGAGGGGGGTGGAGGGGGAGGAAGATTTGAGCCTGCGTCTTCGCCAACTCCACAGGACAGTGACCTATCTACGGCCGATCTTTCCGACGTTAGACTCAGAAATTTCTGAATGGCATAGATACTAATGCGTGGACGGCGATACAGAAAGTTTGAATGTGGGAGGCAGCGCGGGGTAGCCCGCTGAGGCGTCTTGTCACGGTCCGCGCGGCTCCCCCCGTCGTAAGTTCGAGTCCTCCCTCGGGCATGGGTGTGTGTGTTGTCCTTAGCGTAAGTTAGTTTAAGTTAGATTAAGTAGTGTACAAGCTTAGGGACCGATGACCTCAGCATTTTGTCCCATAAGACTTACCACAGATTTCCAAAAGTTTGATTGTGAGAGGGAAGTTAGAAAATCGGAATGAATGAAACTAAATATATTAGGTGGCATTGAAGTACGGAGGATGGCCGCACTAATACAGGATAACATCAATAACATCAGGACAAGGTGTAATAATAATAGCATTCGTTATGAAAAGGAGGGTAAGACAAAGAATGACCTCAATGTACGGGTCACAGCAATGTAATCGCAGGACATTGATATGCGTGATTCGTTAAATGACAGACGATTCTTTATAGACGAATTTCGATGACAATATGCCGTATGGATAGCAACAAGTGTTTAGTTTGATATCAGAAATAAGAATAAAAGTTTAGTATCCTTGCTGGCCACATAAATCAAACAAGAGTTGCTGAAACTTCGCAACGAGTTTTTAAGCCTTGGGCTTCGGGCAGATTACGTCTTCGCCTTGCAGAAAACTGACTGAGAACTTTATTAACTTTCAACGAACGCTTACATGTATCATGTCGCGTACACCCGGAAGATATAATAAAACCGGGCCTAATCAAGTGGAAAGGCCTTACTGATAAATGAACTTTAACTTTCTTTAGTAGTTCCATTACGTCGTGCACCTCATATGAAATTCTTCCAGTATAAAACGAGAGTGCTAATATTTGCTGGCCGGAGTGACCGAGCAGTTCTAGGCGCTACAGTCTGGAACCGCGCGACCACTGCGGTTGCAGGTTCGAATCCTGCCTCGGGTATGGATGTTTGTGATGTCCTTATGTTAGTTAGGTTTAAGCAGTTCTAAGTTCTAGGGGACTGATGACCACAACAGTTAAGTCCCATAGTGCTCAGAGCCATTTGAACCATTATTTTGCTAATATTAATAGAAAGGTAGTAAATCACGACTTTGAAAATATTGTTTTCTAAGATGCAACAAACGAATCGATATCTAACTTTCTCGTGAGACTTTGAAGCAAATTTAACTTGTTTATCGAATTCATGCCATTTAACGTGTTATTCGCTTCTTGTTCGTAACAAATTTCTTAACATGACGTGACTTCAGTAATGAAATGAACGTTTCATTACTTTTGATGAGATGTGACACCTGAAGAGGATTAACAATATCTAACATTTTACTTAGACTCATGGGTTATTTCGTATGGAGTCGCAACGAACCAGTCCTTGTGATGAAGACTACAACAGCATCTGCAACACCACTGTGTTTTTGTGTTTCAGGCGAGGCAAGTAGCATGGAGGCTTTGTACGGGTCCTGTGGGTTATCTAATTTGCTCTTTTGTATCGTTTAAGGGATGCGTACCTTCGCTAGGCCTTCATCTTTCTTTGTCTGAGGAAATGTTCTCTCAGTAATATTAATAATTTCATGTGGCTGAGTGGCCAGTCCTTTATTTATATCGACATCGATACAGCACGTGCATTGGTTTCTCATGAGTAAACAAACGTGGGTGGGACTGGTGACGGTATTGGTGGTAGCAAAATCATTTATCTAACAAGCAAAATTTTTTTATCACGAATGGCGACTGTCTGTTCTACTAAAACCAGAGGTTCGCCACTGACAGTTCTCTAAAATAGATTAGTTAAACAATATTCATGACGCAAATATAACCAAATATTCATAATTAATTATTCTATAGGGTGTCCTTTAATATGTTGTGGTGGTGAAGCTGTTCGGACAAATGGTTCACTGGCTTTTGGATTAGACCTCGGATCAAAGACATCAAGGTTCTTTACTCGTGAGTAAAATCACGTAATTCGCACCACGCACTCATTCAGTGGAACTAGCGGACAACGATTTATTCTACTCTCCACTATCAGTAAGGCATACATACAGAGAATGGGCAACGGGTGTCGTCACGTTAAATAGACACGACTGCCAACGTTTTGTGAAAAACCAGAAAAAAATGATCATCAGGCAACAAAAATTTTTTCTAGGAAGCTGTCAACAGCATCGATATACTTGGAGAAATGCATGATACACACTGTGCTGTCTGACAATATATTTATTCACAACCGATTTCGAGCAGAGGCCTTATTCACAGTGGAAAAATCTCTATTGTGACAACTTCAAGTAGTATACCTGCTATTGAACCAGGAAAGTATACGCCATTGCTGCATCGAGAACGTAAGAAAACTGATACTTGACGCCGTAATACCGGTTTAAAGAAGCAAAAAGTAACGTTGAGAAACATGAGCCTGAGCAATGTTGCTGCACACAAATTGAACATATTTTTCATGGTTTTAAATGTTGTTTTCTGCTTTGTTAACCCTGCATTACGGCATAAGGTACCAATTTTCTTACGTTTTCAAGTCAGCAATGGTGTATAATATCCTGGTTAAACAGCATGTATGCCATGTGAAATTGTCACAATAGATTTGTTTCCACTGTGAAGATGGTACATGATGGAACCGGTCGCGAGTAACTGTGCTTAAGACACCTGTAACATGTATTTATTCAAATATATCAGACAACAGGTATTTGTTTGGCGGCGGTTTCTACGCACTACAAAATGCACGATGAGGTAGCTTAGTAGCTGTGAGATTCCGACGGACTGAGACCATGCTATTAGGCACAAAGAATCGATCATTCGAACAGTATTAAATTTCACCCGTAATTCAACACTCAATACACGAATTAGACTAATTTAACAAACGAAACTCCGGCCGGTGTGGCCGAGCGATTCGAGGCGCTTCAGTCTGGAATCGCGCGACCGCTACGGTCGCAGGTTCGAATCCTTCCTCGGGCATGGATGTGTGTGATGTCCTAGTCAGGTTTAAGTAGTTCTAAGTTCTAGGGCACTGATGACCTCAGATGTTAAGTCCCATAGTGCTCAGAGCCATTTTTGAACAAATGAAAGCCCGTGATACTTAAGTCATCGGAGTTCATGGACGCGGGGCGATGGATAAAGTTAGAACAAAGCAGTGACTATCAATCTACTATCTCGCACAAAATTTAGCAAAGTTATCACAATAAGGTTCAAATGTTGGTGAATTCCCATGGGGCCAAACTGCTAATGTCATCGGTCCCTAGATTTACACACTACTTAAACTAAATTTTACTAAGAACAGCACACACACCCATGCCCGAGGGAGGACTCGAACCTCCGGCGGGAGGGACCGCACCATCTGTGAAATGGCGCTACAGACCGCGCGGCTACGCCACGCGGCTCACAATAAGGAACTTAGAATCGATTCTCTAACAAACGAACTTGAACTAGAATGTATTAAACATTCACGCAGCTAAACTAACACATTTTGGTATCTGTATCTTCCATCGAATCATATAGCTCCTCAGAGCGTGTCAGTTTACTTATCCGGGAGCAGTTAGAATGAAGATCATGGTGCTCGCCGGAAAACGACTCTACTTTCAAACCGGTTTTAAGAAGGAAGAAGTCTCGCTAGGCCTGACCAACTACAGCACGGAAAACTTCCATAGTGATTTACATCTTTGCTAAAGTTTCTCACAAGGGTAGGTTGGTAAGGGATAAGGGATCTACGCTATGGGTGCCTGCGTAAGCATTCAAATTTCAGATACACATATATTTATTCACTGATGGTTTCTTACAGGAAGCATAGGGACTAGAAGGGATGTGTGTAAGTAAAGAGAAAACGAACAAGTCGGCCCATTCTTTCTCTGGTGGCTACTCATTTACTGAAGATATTAATATGGGATAAGAAAATGGGCGTTATAAGTACTAAAAATAAAGCTCTAAAAATAAAGAACGACGGTTAGATTATGTTATGAAGGATCACCGCACTCCCCTTTTTTATGTAGCGTTTGCTACGTGCAGTATGTCTACGGTAGACTGTCTGCCTTGTTCAAGCGCAGGTAGCCACTAGTTCTGCTCTTGCAGGAGACACCACAGGTTTTTGTTTGGCGGCTTTTGTAGTCAGCGCTGTGAGCTGCCCACGCTCTACAATTCAACTAGGTGCGCTTCGCATCAGCCCGTTCGTTCACCGCGCTTTCTGCTGTCCGTGGGCGCTGCGCCTGTCAGTCCGGCTACCACACAATACTCGTGCCGCTGGCTCACCTCAGTAGCTGCAGCTCCTGTGTACGTAACCCTGCTGCTGTCATTATGACAGCAGTGTACTCAGCCGGCAGCTTTATTCCGGGCACCCAGTAAACATGTCCGCGGCCTCTTCACAACGCAAGCGCAGATAAACAAGGTACGTTAGAAAGAACAGTGAATGGACCAAAAAGCGAGTGATGTTGTCTGTTAAAAACGCGTACTTGCACTTAGGGGCACCTGAAGAGAAGCGCAGTGTGGCATTGAGTATTATTCATTGAAACAGATTGATTTGCCGCTGCCGGTCTAATGAAAGGGTCGTGTCACAGTGCAATAGAGTAACAGGTGAACAGAATTTTGCTAAAAACAGCGAAATATAGCGTCGAAGGCGCTGCCCGAGTGTGAGCCTCTGGTCTGCTCTTCAGACTACATGCCCAAGTGCTTTTAGTTGACATTCAGAATCAGCATTCTACTTGAGTTATGACCGGCCACACTTGCTGTCTAATCTTTCTCATTATTGGTGACGTGTCTCTGAGATCCTTGCTGCCCCTCGCATACTGCAGACAAAAGCCCCAATGCATACCTGTCTCCTGCAATACGCTGACGACACTGCTATTATATCCTAATGGAAGAGGACTCAAACCGACAGCACAGTTGCGATCCCAGTTTGAAAGTTACAAGTACGAGTGCGGGTACTAAAGCTGGTGATGCAATGTTGCGGGTGGAATATGCTTGCGACTGATGTGCACAAGACCATCTAAAGGGTGTACAGGCTGTTTCAGTTAGTTTCTAAAAGTAGAATGGTATTTATTGGCAACAATGAATGTTTGTCATATGTTTCAGGCAGGTACGCAATAAGTTAAGATGGAGCGCTGCAGGGGACCTGAACGTGCTGTGTTTGTTGATGCCTTATACATAAAACCGTGATCGCGTTGCTGCTGCTAAATGGGAATACCGTTGTCATTTCAACCTTTACCGAGCGAGGTGGCGCAGTGGCTAGCACACTGGACTCGCATTCGGAAGGACGACGGTTCAATCCCGCGTCCGGCCATTCTGATTTAGGTTTTCCGTGATTTCCCTAAATTGCTCCAGGCAAATGCCGGGATGGTTCCTTTGAGAGGGCACGGCCGACTTCCTTCCCCGTCCTTCCCTAATCCGGTGAGACCGATGACCTTGCTGTCTGGACTCCTTCCCCAAACAACCCATTTCAACCTTAAACGCAAAGATCCTGTACCGTCGGCACATTCGATCAAGTATGAGAGAGAAACTATGAAGCAACAGGGAGTACACTTAAGTTGAAACTGACAGGAAGGCCCAGAAATTGCTACTCACAGGAAGAAATAAAGGAGGTAGAAAATGCTGCTACCAGCAATCCAAAGGAGTTGGTACACAAATTGTGCCAGTGGTGTGAATGCCCAGTCGTACTGTGTACAGAATTTTACGGAATGATTTAAAGCTGCAACCGTACGAGATACATATTGTGCAACAGTTAAATGAAAGGGATAATGAAAAGCGAATGACTCTGTTGAAATTTCGACTAAAATTTGTGTCATGCTAGCATAGCTCAGTGGACAGCGCACTTGCCCATGTGAGACAAAGGTCACGGGTTCGAGTCCCGATCCGGCGCACAGTTACGATCTGTCAGGAACTTTCAACTGAATCTGTAGTAGTAACTGAATGACCAGTGTATTCCGAAGGGTGAAGCGTACGAAATGTGAACTCCAATCGAAGTATGGTACACGTCTTAACAGGGTGTGCCCTTTATAAAACTTATCTCACTAATGAAACTCAGCCATCGAAGACGCTGCTGCTGTGGAGAGACTGGTACTCAGGTCGCATTATGTGTATAATTCTAACAGTAATGTACTAGTGTTCATTGCATATCTGTATTCAGAACAGTGTGATTTTACTGCCTATAGTAATGTAAATAGAATCGCCATTGAGAGCTCTGAACGTCTGTTGCAGGAGAACGCCTGGAGTACTGTGGTGTATTTTAAACAATAAAGTGGTTTCGTATGACAAATTCAATGCAGTATGAAAAGCGGGCGTGAATTAGTAGACAGGCATCGCATCGCCGCATTCCCTCACAGCAATGAGCCCGGGGACTGGGTGTTTGTTTGTCCTCATTATATTATTATCATTCGTGACAGTGGCTAGATTGGATTCAGTGAAAAATTGGACTGTGTAATAATTTGGACTTTGTATTGGCGCTGATGACCACGCAGTTGAGCGCCCCGCAAACCTAACATAATTATCATCATCATCACAGCAAGGACCGCTGCAAACATCCACAATACTGTAGAAGTTAACTCAATAACGCCAACAATACTTACTAGGTCAGACTCTTCTGCTGCTTTTTAATGTACTCTGCAACAGCGCCAAGCGGCTAGAAAATTCGAACTGTTAAGGCATGTGGTGGGTGAGCACCGCATATTTTATACTTGGTTTTACAAATGGGAGCGTGCGTAGCGGAATAAGTTTAAGCAAAACATTACATTCGTAATTTTTATGTTTTCTAACGAACCCGAAAGGCCACTCGGTTTGAGAAACCTAATCAGAAACAGTGGTAACAGTAACTTTTGGCAGGAATTCATTAGACGCGATACTATAAAACAACATTAACGCAGAGGGAAACAAGCATTAATACAAAGGGAAACAAACTGACTGATTGGCTATGTAACCAAATCTTCTCTTCATATTGTGCCTTATAAAGAAATCATTCTGTGGAGTGACTGGCGATGTGAATTATTGAAACGCGAATAAACCAAGACCAAGTAGACACCATATGTGTGTATTGTGTATTGAACCGGGGACCTAGAAACGACGGAGAGGCTTCGTCTCGCCGTAGCCCTAAGTGATTCACAACCCTACAACAGGCTATAGCAGTCCACCCACCTTACCGCCACCCCACACCGAACCCAGGGTTATTGCGCAGTTCGGCCCCCGGTGGACCTCCCCGGGAACGATTCACACCAGACGAGTGTAAGCCCTATGATTGCGTGGTAGAGTAATTATGGTGAACTCGTACGTGGAGAAAGTGTTTGAGCAGCAATCGCCGACATAGTGCAACTGAGGCGGCATAAGGGGAACCAGCCCGCATTCGCCGAGGCAGATGGAAAACCGCCTTAGAAACTACCCACACGCTGGCCGGCACACCGGACCTCGACACTAATCGGCCGGGCGGATTCGTGCCGGGGACCAGCACGCCTTCCCGGTCGGGAAGCAGCGCATTAGACCGCGCGGATAGCCGGGCGGGGCAGACCTCACGTACTGACTGCCAGGGATCGTCGAGCATCGCGGAGGCTGGTTGTAATACGCGCATGATCCAGCGGAAGGAACCACTCGTGTGCGGCAAAGTGCTACCACAAGTCTAGGTTGCACAAGTACTGCAGGTAAGTAGTTAAAAAGAATGGGGTAGAATGGTCGAGCAATTCCTCAAAAGCCACGCTCTTTTGTAGTCAATGCTAGGCAACGCTTGAGGTGGTCAAAAGAGGGGCGCCACTGGACAGTGGATGACTGAAGAGTGATGCTACACCCTGTGGGAATCCTATGGAAGGGTATGGGTTTGGGGAATTACTGCAAAACGTTACCTACCATCATGTGTAGTGCCAACAGTGAAGTGCAGAAGAGGTGGTGTTACGGTGTGGGTGTGCTTTTCGTGGCCAGAGCACTACCACCTATCTCAGCTTAAGAAAACACCATGTTTGGGAAAATATCAACACATTCTACAGCATCGTGCACTGCGTACAGTAGGGGAACAGTTTGGGTCATTCAGCACGAAAAAAAAAAAAATGAGAGAGAGAGAGAGAGAAAACCTGTCATAAAGGAGAATTTGTGAGGCAATGAAATGGTCTGGTCTACCCGAAACCCCGACTTAAATCCTGGGAAATACCTTTTGGATGCAAAATCGATTCAATTCCAGACCCTAGAATCCAACATCATTACCTTCTCTTGTTTCTGCTCTTGAGGGAGAGACGGTTGGCATTTCTCTATAGACACTCAGATATTTCACTGAAGGCTCAAGCCATCATGAAAGCGATAGGTGAACACACCCCATATTAATTTCAGCTAACAGATGTCCATTTGATTTTGATCATATAGTGTAGTTTACATTTGGTATGACATCTGCATCGAGTGATGTTAACCGTTGGTTTCAGTTGCATTGAAAAAATGGTTCAAATGGCTCTGAGCGCTATGGGACTTAACATCTGAGGTCATCAGTCCCCTATAACTTAGAACTACTTGAACCTAACTAACCTAAGGACATCACACACATTCATGCCCGAGGCAGGATTCGAACCTGCGACCGTAGAGGTCGCGCGGTTCCAGGCTGAAGCGCCTAGAACCGCTCGCCCACACCGGCCACCTCAGTTGCACTGAATATAACGATAACATAAATAAGGATTACAATAGTACACCGCTCGTAGACTACATTATCTGACATTATTTACTGGAGGGTTCGCAGCTCGTGGTCTTACGGTGGCGTTCTCGCTTCCAACGCACGGGGTCCCGGGTTCGATTCCCGGGGACCTTGCCTAGTACGGCGGTTCGGGTCTCCCGCATCGTCCCCTACGCTCCTCGGAGTATGAGACCTCATCATCATCATTTACTGTAAGGCCTACTTCTTACTTTTTAAAATGGGATAGTGTGCTATAACACACATGGCTTCTTTTTGCCTTACCGCGTCTTACTGACAGCCAAGGAATGAAACAAACTGTTGTATTTTTCTATTTGTTCTGCAGCTGTTTAATATAGTGATTACATTTTGTGCCATATGCCTGTAAACCGGGTTCAACTTTCAGGACACGCACTTTTTTGCCCCCAAAAAGTAGCTTCTACAACTCCCTCTGTAGTATTAAAAGTTGGTATGCTATTACTAAGGCACTCAAATAGTATGTGTATTACATTTTCTGAACGTTGATTTTGGTTAAATAATATTTCATGAAATTGAGTGACGCTTAATGGATAGATTAGTTACTTGAAAGAAGAGAGATTGGAGTTAAACGTCCCGTCGACAACGAGGTCATTACCGACGGAGCACAAATTCAGTTTGGGTAACGAGAGGGAACGAAATCGGCTGCAACCTTTCAAAGGAACCATTCAGGCATTTTCCTTAAGCGATTAGGGAAATCACGCGATGCCTAAATCTGGATGACTAGCCGCGGATTTGAACAGTCGTCTTCCCGAATCCGTGTCCACTGTGCAAATCACTGCGACACCCCGCTCGGTTTAACTGATTGAGAATCGTTTGCAAAGCTACTGTTAATGTATTTTAACTTTATTTTTCTATCCTTTTAGGAAAGTAATACAGTCTCGAAAGAAAGATTGACAGCAACGGATAAAATTAATTTTGTGATTCTTGAGTTTCTCCCGGCGTATTTGATAATCAAAATATCCACGGGTGTGCTGCCGGTCTATAGTGTCCAACGGGCACAATATTTCGGCGATCATACATGTCGCCATCATCAGGTGAACTGACGGACTGAGCTCCTATGAACGTGCCGGCGCGGAGATCCGTACGCTAAGGCTGCTCAGAGGGAACTGGGTTCGGTCGCGGCGGCGGCCGATTTAAATACCCTCCGCCCGCAGCGCGCTCCCTCCGCCGTCCGCACCCCGCGCCACGGTCGCGCGGTGGAACAGATTGCGACGGTGTCTGAGATGACGTCGGTGTGATGGCTCTGTCCGCCGTGGTCGTCACAACTATACGTTTGCTCGTCATTGGTGCGAATTTCGATGGCCTCTCTAACAACGCTGTCCCAGTATCTCGACGTCTGTACCAGAATCCTCGTGCGGTCATACTCCATGGCGTGATTTTCCGACAAACAATGTTCAGCGACCGCCGACTTGCTCGGATACATCAGTCGAGTGTGCCTCTGGTGTTCACGGCATCGATCCTCGACGGTACGCATCGTCTGACCAATATACGACTTGCCACATTGACACGGAATCTGGTACACGCCGGCCTTCCTCAAACCGAGGTCATCCTTGGCGCTCCCCACCAGTGCACGAGTTTTATTTGGAGGACAAAACACAGTTCCGACCCGGTATTTCTTCAGAATGCGGGCGATTTTCCCCGAGAGTGCGCCTGTGTATGGAATAAATGCAGTGCCTACCTCCTCCCTTGTGACTTCATCCATCTCAACAGGTTGTGCTGCAGTGGTTGGGCGGAGAGCACGTTGAATCTGCCACTCTGAGTACCCATTTTTTCGAAAAACAGTTCTCAGATGTTCCAATTCCTGGGGTAGACTCTCTGCGTCAGAGATAGTGCGCGCCCTATGTACTAGAGTTTTAAGTACCCCATTCCTCTGTGAAGGGTGGTGGCACCTGTCTGCGTGCAAATACAGATCAGTGTGCGTAGTCTTCCGATACACCCCATGACCTAGGGTGCCGTCAGCCCTTCTCTTGACCAAAACGTCAAGGTAAATGCCCTCATCACATCCGTAATTCCGTGGATTTTGTTAAACGCCTTGACAGCTTCAGGTTAGATGAGTCAGATATCATGGTGAGTTTTGACGTCGTTTCCCTGTTTACGAGGGTACCCCTGCGAGAGTCACTAGAATTGATTAGTCAGAAGTTTGACGAGAAGACCACTGAACTTTTTAGGCATGTCTTGACTTCCACGTATTTTCTTTTTAATGGAGAATACTACGAACAAACGGAGGGAGTCGCCATGGGTTGCCCACTCTCACCGGTGGTAGCGAATTTGTACATGGAGAACTTCGAGGAGGAAGCCCTGTCGTCATCCGTATGGAAACCTACTTGCTTTTTCCGTTACGTGGACGACACGTTCGTCATCTGGCCACATGGTATGGATAAACTCCTTGACTTCCTTACACATCTAAACTCCATACTCCCCAACATCAAATTCACTATGGAGACTGAAACGGAGGGTAAATTACCTTTCCTTGACGTCTTGGTCAAGAGAAAGGCTGACGGCACCCTAGGTCATGGGGTGTATCGGAAGACTACGCACACTGATCTGTATTTGCACGCAGACAGGTGCCACCACCCTTCACAGAGGAATGGGGTACTTAAAACTCTAGTACATAGGGCGCGCACTATCTCTGACGCAGAGAGTCTACCCCAGGAATTGGAACATCTGAGAACTGTTTTTCGAAAAAATGGGTACTCAGAGTGGCAGATTCAACGTGCTCTCCGCCCAACCACTGCAGCACAACCTGTTGAGATGGATGAAGTCACAAGGGAGGAGGTAGGCACTGCATTTATTCCATACACAGGCGCACTCTCGGGGAAAATCGCCCGCATTCTGAAGAAATACCGGGTCGGAACTGTGTTTTGTCCTCCAAATAAAACTCGTGCACTGGTGGGGAGCGCCAAGGATGACCTCGGTTTGAGGAAGGCCGGCGTGTACCAGATTCCGTGTCAATGTGGCAAGTCGTATATTGGTCAGACGATGCGTACCGTCGAGGATCGATGCCGTGAACACCAGAGGCACACTCGACTGATGTATCCGAGCAAGTCGGCGGTCGCTGAACATTGTTTGTCGGAAAATCACGCCATGGAGTATGACCGCACGAGGATTCTGGTACAGACGTCGAGATACTGGGACAGCGTTGTTAGAGAGGCCATCGAAATTCGCACCAATGACGACCTCATAAACCGCGACTGTGCTATTATCTTAGCAAGGCTTGGGAACCAGCGATCGGGTTAGTCAAGAGTACATCGAGCAAACGTATAGTTGTGACGACCACGGCGGACAGAGCCATCACACCGACGTCATCTCAGACGCCGTCGCAATCTGTTCCACCGCGCGACCGTGGCGTGGGGCGCGGACGGCGGAGGGAGCGCGCCGCGGGCGGAGGGTATTTAAATCGGCCGCCGCCGCGACCGAACCCAGTTCCCTCTGAGCAGCCTTAGCGTACGGATCTCCGTGCCGGCACGTTCATAGGAGCTCAGTCCGTCAGTTCACCTGATGATGGCGACATGTATGATCGCCGAAATATTGTGCCCGTTGGACACTATAGACCGGCAGCACACCCGTGGATATTTTGATTAAAATTAATTTTAGTTTTATACTGATTTTTGGGGCTATCGGAATATTTCAAATATGTTATTCAGTTGAAAATGGAAAATAGCACCCTAAAATAGTAACTATTAATGTCAAATTACTTTTTTTTATTACCCCTTTAGGACGTAACACACTTCTCTAACAATGTCTAAGCTCATGTTGTTTCTTATTAATAATTATGCTCGTTTCACATTCAAACTGTAGTAGCCACTGTTTCGTTGCATTTCCACTTTAATTAAGCTTCCAATCACCGATCAGCGAAAGCTTTTCATTTACGTCCTACTATGGATACCATCCACGAAGACAGTTACTGATTCATAAACACGACACTGTTTCAGTCATAAATCTCATAGTCAATCATGCGAGCCTTTCCGCTTTTCCTAGGAGCCGGCGCAACGCTTTCAACTGTTACAGTTCCTACTAACTTCTTTATACTGCTTATCCGCGACGCGGCTACGCGCGACCGCTCCATAGGGGAGCTCGACACCGACTCACTTTCGCCCACACTAAGACGGCGCGTAATCATTACAGCTGGTTCGTTGTTGCCACTATGCAGAAAGACAGTGTTCCCTCGCATAAAAGGCGTTCTCGGCTTTGAAAGTTGCAGAAGTCAGCGATAAGTAAGGAGTTATATTTCGATACGATTCAACATCAAAAAATAGCAGTAGTCCATGCAGGTTACACAACTGAATTTAGGTGAATTGTAAGTAATCAACATATAACGAAGCCTGCAACACATTTGTATCATTAATTTGAAGTACCATATCATTAATTTGAAGTACCACATCATTAATTTGAAGTACCACATGTTTGTTTAAGTCATCAGTCTTCTGACTGGTTTGATGCGGCTTGCCACGAATTCATCTCCTGTGCCAATCATTTCATCTCAGAGATACATCTATGTCCTCATTTATTTGCTGCTTATATTACAATCTCTGTCTTCCTTTACATTTTTTACCTTTTACAGCTCCCTCTAGTACTATGAGAGTTATTCCCTGATGTCTTAAGAGATGTCTTGTTCCTTCTTCTTGTCATTGTTTTCCATATGTTTCTTTCTTGGTCGATTCTTCGGAGAACCTGCTCATTCCTTACTTTATAAGTTCGCATAGAGTAATGATAAAGAAGAAACTCGCACTTCTGAAAACTTGCGTTCTAATGATTACAAAGGAGAACGAAATGTCAAGTCAGTTGTTTGAAGAAGGTATAGCAGTAGGGAATAGGATGGACGATGGGAGACTCGTGAAGAAAGTAAGAAGATGCAGAGGAGGAAGTGGTTGCACTGTTGACTCATTTCTCTCATCGTCTTTCATTAATTAGTACCAAATATAATGTATTGCAATTGCTGGATGTAGAGCTTAACTAACATTGCATTTGTGTTTCACGCCCAGGGGCATTTATTGGTCTAGAGAAACGAATGCAATGGAGAGATATAACTGAATTTGTTTTTGGTGTTTAACAAAACATGACAAAAAATATTACAAAGACAGCACTTTTTCTGATATAATTCTGTTGCACTGAAAAAATTTTGCCGGGCACAGCTCAGTAAATTGAGAAACTTTACACACGTAACACAAGAAGCCATGGAAGCGGGCTAGACATGAGTTGATGGGATTCGGGGCCGGCTTCTGATACAACAAGAACTGTTGTTACGACGATAGGCAATTACCACATCGATGAGTGAATGAGAACCGGAGTTGGAATACCAGTGATGCAGCAGAAGGCAGGGCCGCAGCAGTGTTGGAGGCCCGATTGCTTCATATCCAAGGCATGGCGTTGCTGTGCTTCCGTGATATAAACCAATGCTGTAGCAAAACAAGCACGGGATAACTCCCTATAATTACTTCTAATTATTGTCAAAGGGACCGCAGTCAGTTACAAGTCCCTAAGGCTACTTACAACGGTTTAAAAGTCTGTGAGGCTACATGGATCAATCAGACACCATACCTGGACAGCTACTGCTAACTACGTTACTGCTGCTGGCGCTAAGTCCGATGTTGTGGACTTTGCGACCTCCAACCGGCGGGAGACCTGGGGGTCTAACTCAGCTGCCGCCGGAATCCTACCCTGGAGCTTTACAGCTCATGCTTGGTCCCTTGCAGTTGTTCAACCGCCGTCAAACGTACAAGCAGGTTCCTTGCCGCCTGCCTCTGCTCGTGTGGACAGTAACAGCTACTTCACCCTAGGTAAGCTTTTGGATCTTGCCGTTGGTGGGGAGGCTTGCGTGCCTTAGTGATAGATATAGAGGCACCGGAAACTTTCAAATTGATTATATAATGGTAAGACAGAGACTTCGGAATCAGATTTTAAATTGCAATACAGCGACAGATTTGGACTCTCACCGCAATTTATTGGTTATAATCTGGAGATTAAAACAGAAGAAACTGCAAAAAGATAGGAATATAAGGAGATGGAACCCGGATAAACTGAAAGAGCCAGAAGTTATAGAGAGTTTCAGAGGGCGCATTAGGGAACGATTGACAAGAACAGTCGAAAGGGATACAGTAGAAGAATGGGTAGCTTTGAGAGATGAAATAGTGAAGGCACTAGAGAATCAAGTGGGTAATCAGACGAGGGCTGATAGAAATTCTTGGGTAACACAAGAGAGACTGAATTTAAATGATGAAAGGAGAACATATAAAAATACAATAAATGAAGCAGGCGAAAGGGAATTCAAACACCTAAAATTGAGATTGACACGAAGTGCAAAATAACTAAGCAGGGATGGCTAGAGGGCAAGTGTAAGGATTTAGAAGCATGTATCACTAGGGGAAAGACAGATGCCGCCTACAGAAGAATTAAAGAGATCTTTCAAGAAAAGGGAACCACTTAAATGAACATCAAGAGCTCAGATGGGAAACCAATGCTAAGCAAAGAAAGGAAAGCAGGAAGGTGGAAGGAGTATTTAGAGAATCTATACAAGGGAGATGTACTTAGGGTAGTACTATAGAAATGGAAGATGACGTAGATGGAGGCGAGATGAGAGATATGATACTGCGTGAATAACTTGACGGAGCATTGAAAGACCTAACTCGAAACAAGGCACCGCTAGTAGACAACACGTTGGAACTACGAATAGCCTTGCGAGAGTTAGTCATGACACAGCTCTTCCATCTGGTGAGCAAGATGTATGAGACAGGCGAAATACCCTCAGACTTCAAGAAGAATACACTAATTCCAATTACAAAGAAAGCAGGTGCTGACAGATGTGAAAATTACCGAACTGTCAGTTTAATATGACACTGCTGCAAAATATTAACACGAATTCTTTACAGAAGATTGGGAAAACTGGCAGAAGCCAACATCGGAGAAGATCAGCCTGGATTCCAGAGAAATATAGGAACACACGAGGCAATACTGACCCTACGACTTCTCATAGAAGATAGGTTAAGTAAAGGCAAACCTACGTTACTAGACATACGGAAAACTTTCGACAATGCTGACTGGGTGAATACTCTTTTTCAAACTCCAAAGGTGACAGGTATAAAATACCGGGAGCGAAAGGCTATTTACAATTTGTATAGAAACCAGATGGCAATTATAAGAGTTGAGGGGCATGAAAGAGCAAGTGGTAGGGATCGAGTAAGATAGGGTTGTAGCCTAGTTGAGGGGCATGAAAGGGCAAGAGGTTGAGAAGGGTGTGAGATACGGTTGTAGCCTATCTTCGACGTTATTCGATCTATATATTGAGCAAACAGTAAAGGAAACAAATGAAAATTTGGAGTAGCAATTGAAGTCCAAGGAGAAGAAACAAAAACTTTGAGGTTTGCCGAAAACATTGTAATTCTGTCAGAGACAGCAAAGGACTTCGAAGAGCAGCTGAACGGAATGGACAGTGTCTTAAAAGGAGGATATAAGGTGAACAACAAAAGCAAAACAATGATAACGGAATGTAGTCGAGTTAAATAGGGTGATGGTGAGGGAATTTGATTAGGAAATGAGACCCTTAAATTGGTAGATGAATTTTGCTGTTTGAGCAAAAAAGTAACTGACGATATTCGAATTAGAGAGGATATAAAATATAGACTGGCAATGGCAAGAAATGTGTTTCTGAAGAAGAGAATTTTTTGACATCTAGTATAGATTTAAGTTTCAGGAAGTCTTGTCTAAACGTATTTCTATGGCGTGTAGCCATGCATGGAAGTGAAACATGGACGATAAACAATTTAGACAACAAGAGAACAGAAGATTTTAAAATATGGTGCTACAAAAGAATGCTGAAGAGTAAATGGGTAGATCACATAACTAAGGAGAAGGTTCTGAATAGAACTGGGTAGAAGAGAAATTTGTGCTACAACCAGACTAGAAGAAGTGATCAGTTGGTAGGACACATTTCGAGACATCAAGGGATCACCATTTTAGTGCTGGAAGGAAGAGTGGGGATAAAAATAGTAGAAGGAGACCAAGAAAGGAATACAGAAAGCATAGTCAGAAGGATGTAGGTTGCAGCAGTTACTCGGAGTTGAAGAGGCTTGCACAGGACAGAGTAGCATGTAGAGCTGCATCAAACCAGTCTTCAGACTGAAGGCGATAACAACAATAAGTAATCTCTACTCTACATCATGAGTTGCCGCTCGCTGTTGCGGTCTCAGTCCCATCAGATAGAGGCCCAAGAGAAATACGGGCCCTGCAACGAACTTGTGACGTCACACTAGTCGCTTTGGCTTCCATACTTCGCGAACTCTCTTCTCCGTGCATGGCCCGTGGGAAAACAATATTTCAATGAAAAGTCCTTACTAAAGGTCTTAACTTTTTCATGTGCTGTCGTGAGCTCGCATGCATTTAAACGCGCAGTTAAGGACTATCAAACTCGTCTGAAATAGTTACTCGTTCCCAGCTGCTCGCACTCGTAAGACTTCCATTGTCACGTGCTGTGACGTACGAGCCGCAGCTTGTCTTTCTCGTGGGCCTCGCTTCAAAACAGCTGCCGCCATCATCACCGAATGCCAGAGACTGCGAGCCGTCAGGTCGGTGACGTCTGCGCCTCGTCGCAGGTCGTATGCAGGTCACGTTTGGGGGCGTTGGCCTCTAGCATGGTGGACCATTGGGCCGCTGACCTCTCCCAAACCAATCATAGTGACCTACCACCGCGACCTGTATAAATAACATATTATTTATTGGATCGTGAATCAGCTTTCGACTTTTTCAGCCATCAGCATGTGACAAGTGAATGTTACAGCCACAGAGAAATGTACACAGATCCGTTGATGCAGATACAGAATTACATAAAATTATGATATAAAGAGATTTATAAACGAAAATATTAATTTTTTGTTTTAAACTAAATCATTGCACATCGCAAAAAATATGAAAAAAAATGGTTCAAATGGCTCTGAGCACTATGGGACTTAACTTCTAAGGTCATCAGTCCCCTAGAACTTAGAACTACTTAAACCTAACTAACCTAAGGACATCACACACATCCATGCCCGAGGCAGGATTTGAACCTGCGACCGTAGCGGCCACGCGGTTCCAGACTGTAGCGCCTTTAACCGCTTGGCCACACTGGCCGGCTATGAAAAGAAAGGTTGAATTTACTGTTGCAACCTAACATTTGTATAACTAAAACTTAATTTAACAGAGAAGAAGAAAGAAATCTGTGTTTGTACACTTTCTGTGTCATGAGTTCGTTGATTTCAAGTATTTCCAGCAGTATAATCATTCTGCTTGTTCTACCAGTATGGAAAACTTCGCAGCGCGTGTGGTAAGGGTAGTTCTTTTCCGCAGTCTGAATCTGTTTTTCACAGTTTCCAATTTAACATAGTCAGGTGAAACTGTGGCATTTAGTTACAGAGACAGTTAAATGGCAGTTAGGTTACTGGAAAGTGAGACAAGATAGAGATTCAGAAAAACGGATTCTACCGTTGCGGAACATCCTTCAACAGAAATTTAGTATACGGTGTAGACTACCAAGTTTTACACACTGTTAAAAAAAGCATAAAGATTACATTACTGAATAATCTGAAAACAATAAACATAGACCAACTTAATTTTGAACGAACAAATAGAGTTTCCTTTTTACCCTCTGTTAAATTACTTCTCAGTTATACAAATGTCAGATTACAATTGTAATTCAGCTTTTTTTACATCTTCTGTTCAATGTGAAGATTTGCATACATAACGAAAAAGCAAAACTTTCCTTTGTAAACGTCTGAACCTAATTTTTTATGCTTTTTTGTATCTGTATCACTAACGTTTGTGTAAGTTGCACGTCATTATTCTGTGCGTTGCGACATTCTGTCGTTACTTTAAGCCGGCATCATGGAAATGTAGTTTCGTTAATGGATAAACAGTTTTTCTTGTGCGGAGACAGGACAGAGGTGACGTAGTAGAACAAATTGATGACTAAATGTCAGGTTCGTTTGGAGTATAGCATTTTATGGAAGTGAATAATGGAGTATGCGGACATCGGGACAGAAGAGAGTCGATGCATTTGAGATGTGGTGCTACAGAAAGATACTGAAAATTATATGGACTGGTAAGATAACGGATGACGAGGTGACGACAGCGATACGTAGAAAACATTTACGAGAAGAAGGGACAGGATAATAGAACGTGTGCAGACATCAGGGAAGAGCTTCCATGGGAGTAGACGGAGCTGTAGAGGGTAAAAACATTCGGGGAAAGTCTTCAGTCTTCTGACTGTTCTGATGCGGCCCATCACGAATTCCTCTCCTGCGCCAACCGTTCGTTCCATCTCAGAGTAGCACTTGAAACGTCCGTCCTTAATTATTTGCTGGACATATTCCAATCTCTATCTTCCTCTGCAGTTCTTACCTCTCCAGCTTCCAGTAATACTACGGAAGTTATTCCCTGATGTCTTAACAGATGTCCTGTCATCCTGTCTCTTCTTTGTGTCAATGTTTTCCACATATTCCTTTCCTCGCCGATATTGCGGAGAATCTCCTCATTCCTTACCTTCTCAGCCCACCTAATTTTCAACATTCTTCTGTAGTACCACGTCTCAAGTGCTTGGATTATCTCCTGTTCCAGTTTTGCGACCATCCATGTCTCACTGCCATACAATACTGTACTCCAAACGTAAATTCTTAGCAATTTTTTCCTCAAATGAAGAACTGTGTTTGATACTACTAGACTTCTTTTGGCCGGAGTGCCCCTTTTGACAGCGCAAGTTTGCTTTTTATGTCATTCTTGCTCTGTCCGTCACGGGTTACTTTGCTGCGTAGGTATCAGAATTCCTTAACTTCTTCAACTTCGTCATCACACATTATGATGTTAAGTTCGTTCTCATTTCTGCTACTTCTCAGTACTTTCGTCTTTCTTTGATTTATTGTCAGTCCATATTCTTTATCCATTAGACCATTATATTCAACAGAATGGTTCCTTTGGAAGGCTACGGCCACTGTTGTTCCCCCTCGTTACCCAAACTGAACATGTGCTCCGTCTCTAATGATCTCCAACGGGACTCTCTGAGGATAGAGACTCATCAACGAATATTGTCACTGATATTCTTTCACCTTGAATTTTAATACCACCACTGAAGCTTTGTTTTATTTCCGCCATTGTTCCGCCGACGTATAGAATGAACACAATGGCGAAACACTACATCCCCGTCTTACACCCTTTTTAATCCGGGCACTTCGTTGTTGACCTTCCACTCTCATTGTTCACATTTGGTTCTTGTGCTTATTGTATACCATCTGTCCCTACAGATTACCCCTACTTTCTCAGAATTTCGACCATCTTGCACCACTGACATTGTCGAGCGGTTTTTCCAGGTCAACATATCTGATGAACGTGTCCCGAGTTTTCTCCAGTTTTTATTTCATTATCAACCGCAACTTCAGAACTGTCTCTCTGGCGGCGCTAATGACCGCGCAGTTGAGCGCCCCACAAACCACATATCATCATCATCTTGTATCCCTGGTGACTTTACCTTTCCTAATGCCAAACTGTCCACAGCTCGTGGTCTCGCGGTAGCGCTCTCGCTTCCCGAGCACGGGGTCCCGTGTTAGATTCCTGGCGGGGTCAGAGATTTTCACCTGCGTCGAGATGAGTGGGTGTTGTTGTGTCGTGTTCATCATCATCATTCATCCCCATTACGGTCGGAGGAAGGCAACGGCAAATCACATCTGCTAGGACGTTGCCTAGTAGAGCGGTGCGGGTCTCCCGCATCGTCCCCTACGCTCTGTCGAGGAGTATGGGACTTCATCATCATCAAGGCCAAACTGATTGTCATCTAACAGATCCTCAATTTTCTTTTCCATTCTTCTGTACTAGAACGTATCCAACACATGATCGACATGTTGTGTGCAAGCGCTACTCTGGCACAGATGACAAATTCGTGGCGGTGCGGGTCGCCGCATTAAACCATTCAGAAGACTGACATACGCCACGAGATGCCCGTTGTAAGCGTGACCTGTAGCGAGTGGTCATAGTTGTGTCGCATTACAATGTGTAGGGAATTAAAATACTTTCACACCATTCTTCAATGGTGCTGCAGTTTACTCACTCAGTCGTGTGAGACAGATAGACGAGTTATGCCCATAAAGGAAGTCGAGACGATGGCACAAATACACTTACTTAGACGGCTAACCGTTTGCAGGCACGGCAGCACGAGTGGGGAGCGTGCCGCAGTGTAGGAGTGTGGCGGGAGTCGGCCACCGGTCTGCTGTCGGCCGCGGCCCGCCGCTGTGTTAACGGCCGATACGGAGGCCGGGCCGGCAGCGGGCTATCGGCCACCTGGAGCCGTTATCACGGGCCGTTAATAGCCGCGCCCTGCGCACCGCCCATCAGCCATTGTGGCTGCGGGGGTGGCGGCAGCCATCGCGCTTCCCCCTGACCCGTCGCCTCGCCTCCCTGTGGCCGCTTGTAGGGCGTGTCCGGAAGTGCTATTTGCGGAGGTTATTTCACGCTTCATTGTAACGTTGTCGGGTGCTCGTACTTGAGATGTGTCAACCGGGAGGATAAAGGCACGCAATAAGGAGAAGGTGACCGTCTGCTAACGAAAGTGCATTATTGTATTTTTCAGGCTCGGATTGTACAAATCCGCTCACGGATAGAATATTAGTCGCAGCTAGAGAAATCATTACATGCATAATTTCATACTGTGTGGTTGTGGATTCGCTTAGGAAGGCAGTCCGCACGGTTGTGCAGGTATTCGCATCCAGATTAAGCCACTCGCTGAGGATTTAATCGCACAGTTCCACAAATTGGCGGCGCTGATGTCGAAGTTTTTCCTGCTGTGTCCAACATGTCTTACAGATTTTCTGTCGACTACATGTCAGGTGATTTTACAAGCCAGTCGAAATGTAACTGGTTGGAGAAGTGTTCAGGAAACCAGTTACATGTTCTTCCAGCCCGATGAACTTTGCTGTCGTCGTGGTGAAAAATTGTGGTATCAATGGCCTCTTGCATGCAGACTCACTCAAAATGATCATTGCACGCAGTTTATATCACAACGTTCTATTGCAAACAGGGTGGGATGGATCTTCGTCCACTGCCTGCAGCAATTCCTGTCGGGTTCGAAAGCAATTTTGATTCACAAGGCGTGAATCCGATCACAGTTCTGACGTCGCGTGCTGTGGTCACGTGTGTTACGCCATTGCTTGTAGACACGCTGAACAGTTCACAGCGAAACACCAGCAAATCCGGCAAACTCACGGACAGTAAGGTCACGGGCATGGCCACACACGATTGCTAGTTATTGCCAATCTGTCACGTCCTTACGGTTACCCATGTTTATGCACAATATCCAAATCGTTCATATGGCTCTAAGCACTACGGGACTTAACATCTGAGGTCATCAGTCCCCTAGACTTAGAACTACTTAAACCTAACTAACCTAAGGACATCACACACATCCATGCCCGAGGCAGGATTCGAACCTGTGACCGTAGCAGCAGCGCGGTTCCGGACTGAAGCGCCTAGAACCGCTCAGTCACAGATGCCAGCGCACATTGTACTCTTGTAACATAAATGTGCACTGCTCGCTACTGTCTTGTCCTTACGTACAGGAATGACGCTCGCAATTGGGCATATGATACATCTGTGTGTGCGCCCTGGGATGAAAAGGAAGAAAGATGGGATACTAACATACTATGAAACGACATTATCATGACACAATTGTTTCTCACACGCATGTGGTGACTCCAGAGGTGCACACAGTAGGCGACCCTAACTCCATGTGCACACGCAGGTGGGCGACAACAGCATCTTTGCGAGTTAATGTCTCTCTCATTCCTGTCTCTTCTATTCAATCTGTTTTTGGGGGTTCTGACAACGTATTAGTTTTTGTAACAACTGCAATTTGATGTAGAACACTAACTTGTAGAGACTCTGTAGGCTTTTTTCACAAGTCGCTCACATGAGTGAGTGTTACCATTGGCCGTTTGTCCATCAAACCTCCACCAGTCTAAGTAGCCTCCTTCAAATGGAAATAAAAATTAATTCCCGCCAGCAGACGATGTTTTGTGAGTACCTTTTGTAGATGTTTTTGGCAAAATGTTCTGTGAAGTTTGTTTGATAGGGTGGTCTGAGGCTCTGTGAATTAAAAGTTTGTTTCTCTTTTCATATCACAACACATATATACTTGGAACTGTTAATAGGAACGTGTTACTGACGTAGATCACCTCATTTCTCAGCGGCTGAATTTTGATTATATTTTTGATTTCGAACACTCGACTCATTTATAATTAATTTCCTCTTCTGACTGACTAAAGCATCAACAATGTCCACATACGTAACTTCTTCTTTAAATAAATAGAGGTTTGCAAATTGATTTCGGTCTCAGGAACAATTTTCGCAGAATCATAGTATGATCTCATTATCCACAGTCGAATATTTCATTGAGCTTATGCCATGCATTGAATGTTCTAAGAACTTTATTTATTATACAATCCTTTCTCTGTTATGGCTTATTGCAGCAGCAACCGATGTTGATTTTTTTGTACCTTCAGCTTTGTTAAAATAAGTTCCGCAGTGTGGCACCACGTGCGGTATATACCGTTGTGAGAGTTAAGAGTGGAATTTAGCAGCCAGTAATGTTTCTAATTTTAGCTACCTGATCACTATGGAGTATACACGTGGAAGGAATTAATAAGATGCTTGACTCTTCTTGAAACATGAACTACCGTAATTTTTAACATTAAATTTTTTCGTGACGTCCTCTCTCTGATCATATCATACCTGACAAAATGTGCAGCAGGTCTTCCAACATTTTCCTCAGTAATTTCAAACAGTGAAGGTAACTGATTTACTTACACTGCTCAGGGACTGTGCGAACGTTGTGGAGCATACCTAATTCTCTCAGTATTCTTACAATGAATCTATTTTTCCGACATCTAGTTTTATGTAGCCGCTATAGCTTACATCGCTCCAGATATAAGATCCTAGATGTTCTCTGACTCTCTATTCACCTGTATTACGTTCACTTACGTTGATGGTCATCAAACTCCCTGCATTAAGGATCTGGCGTTGCTGGCATTTTCTGATGTTTCCTATTTACGGTACCATCGTCAATGAACATCTTCCTGAAATTTCAGATGTCACGCAGCAGATCATTCACACCAATGGGAAACTCTACATAAGATGACTAATTAATAGTGTGCAGCACTCGTTTCCCCATGATGACAGCGGCAACATGGCGTGGCAAAAGATCCACGAGCTACTGAAAGCCTCGGATCGCCGATATTCAGGTGGCGTTATCTACGCAGAAATGTTACCCAAGAAAAACGAGAACAACATCCAGTAAGATCTGGACAGAACACTAACCCGGTGCAGTCCTGCCAATTAGTTCTTAACGAAGAGGAATGAAAATGTATGCATTTCACGAAACGTAAAAAAATATCTACTGGGTTTCTGAGTCAGAAATAGCGTCAGTGCTGTCACACAATACTGACAGTTTGTGGTGGTAGAAAGTAGAACGGTCACATAAAGTCAGTTGAAGACGTAAAGCAAATAGCAAGCTTCAATTTACTGGTAGGATACTGGAAAATCGCTGTACGTGCATGAGTGATACTACTTAACAAAAAGAATGAGTATTGCTGGGCTGTCAGGGATCCATATCTGAACGAACTAACATGGGCACATCCAGCGTATATAAATAAGGGCAACGCTAATCTTCAGGGGCTTCTTTCTGTCGGGGGATGGTTGTAGAGTACTGTTGCAGAAACTCCGCTAGTAGGCAGCCTGGGTGTAATACTGGGATAAGTAACTTAGAAAAATCTATAAAAGGTTTTTAGAAAGCAAGTTTACATTATACTCCTTCATTTTATAGCCCCTGGACAGACAGCGAACATAAATTTAATATGACTAACATAACATATTGAAGCATCCGGTAACGCAATGAGAAGGTACCTTATTATATTTTACTGTAAAATAAAAAAATACCCTTTAGTACGTACTTTATAATAAGTAGAAGACTATATATGCAGACGTAGGAAATCACTGATGAGCGAAGCTTGGCTTTGCTGACTTAATTACTGCATCCGTTATTGGAAACTGCTGTCGGGTTTCCCGTCTTCAGAAGCTTGTTAATGTACCGTGTTTTAATTATGCAGGAAGCTCGACGTGCATTCACCACCTGTTGCGGCTGATGGCCTCTCACATTTCAATAGGGCCCGAGACAAGGAGCTTTTAATAACTTGCAGAACGGTACAGGCGTGCTCTGTTCTCGCCTCAGAGTGATCAATAGCACACAAAGGCGTCCCGTGTCCGCACTGCCATCGCACACTCCGCGTCACCGCTACGCGGGGCCTTCGACAGTAAAACACATGAGTCTTGTTTCGTCACACCATATGTGCGATGCAGATGCTGTGATGTGCTCTCGTGGTAGTGCACTTCTCGTCTGCAGAGTTATGTTACATCCGTACATACAGTAGTAAAATATTTGTCGTAAATGTTGCCGCCATCTTTTTCTTGACTGACGTGTTATTGTAAAGTAGATATACCATTATGCTTTTTCTACTCATAAAGTAATTTAATTTATAATTTCGTGACAAATATACGTCACAATGTTGGCCGAAAGACAGTACAACGGGCGTTACTAACGCGACATTTGAAATAAAAGTTACGTACGATCACGCATCCTCTTTTCTGTGCTAGCTTCTTTGTAGTTCATTCAGCTTGTGCTTTCAGTCTTATTTATTCACCGAATTCTAAACTTGTGATTGTACGATTATGATAAAAAGAGCGAGTATTAAACAAATACAGAAACGAAATGAAGTTTATAGGCAGCTGTAAATCATCAAAACTAAAAAGCAACGATTTTATTGAGATGCCTTTTGAATCAAATGAGAAATGTATACAGTTGACAATGTATAGTAAAATAGCGAATGCCTACTAATTTAGAACAGAAGATGAATGAAGTTGCCTTATTATTACCTCAGTAGATTTGTGTTTGTGACACCTCACTGGGTACTGCCTAACAAATCAAGTGTCTTGTTCAGTGTAGAGCAAAACTGCACCACGGATATTATTTAAGGACAGGCAGGCTGAGGGCGAAGAGTGGGACAGATTGCACTGTGCATATACGACAAGCCTTTAGTAAAGTGTAATTCATGCCATTAAATTTAGTAGAGCCCTAAAATGGTTAAAAATCTTCGTTTCGTGAAACCCTAGTGAAGTTAAAAATAATATTGCCGAAGGCCAGTCAGCAAGTCGAATAGACAATGTCCAAAGCTTATGATGAAAACTATGCGAATGGTAAGTTGAATGAGCAATGTGTGTGAGGTATATGTTTCTAATCTGCTTGTATTTGATGAAGAACAAGTGCATGCAGCATCTAACTGGTAGTGCTACCTAACAAAACAATGTACACTGGTCTGTGATGTGGCCGTAGTAAAATCCACGAAAGTTTATGACGTGTTCGTCTAAGATAGAGTGTTACTCGTTCAACTTTCAGGTATGCATTTAAAGTTGGACAGCGCAGAATTAAATCTTGGAAAACGGAAAAAAATGCAAAAAGAAATGTTTCCCAACAGGTACCACCGTAGCTGGAAGAAATTAATCGGCATGAATAGAAAATTACGAGATACTGGGACGTTTAAGCGACTGAGAACAGGCAAATATTCTCGACTAAGAATTATTCGCTCATAAAACTTGAATTTTTTATTCCCCTTAAGCAGCCGTTAACGTGCCAATGGAATGCACACTTCGGCGAGCACTCGTGGAAAAGCATTATACTGTTATTGTAAAGTGTTGGCATGCAGTGGGACCAGATGATTTTGAACCCATCTCAACATAATACCCGGAGCAGTTTAGTACCAATCTCCTACAAATTTATATTGTTCAAGGGTGGAGCCTCTTTCAACCGTGAGTGTGTTTCCAAGTGACGTAATTACCTTTGCGGTGTTAGAAATTCCTACGTCTCAAACCACCAGACAGGATTCCCCGTCAAGCTCTGCACTGGAAATATTAAAGATAAACTTTTAGTATCCCATTTGATGTCCTGAAAGGGACTCTGCTTCAACACGACGGTGCACCACTCCACTTCGATAATAAAGTCCGACAGCACCCAGACAGCAAATACTCTCATTTTTGTTGTTGAAAGGGTAGTCCAGTGTATCGGTAGTTTCTAAGAGGTTGAGCTGTTATATTATATGGAAATCGTTGATATCAATAAAACATGAAGTATTAATTTCTCGTAGTACTGAGTTTAGGAAATTCTACCATCTGTATAATTTGTATCCTGAATGTATGGCCCAACGTGAGTAAAATGCCATCAAGCAACTTCTAAAAGTGTTCCTCGAGGTTCATGTTGTGTGATTTAGTAATATCCCTCGCATACAACTGTACACGTTCATGATAATCACATAATAACAAATGCAAAAATAGAATCAAATGCAAGTCAGGAACCTAGAAGACTAACTCCAGAACGATTATTATTTAGCTTCCTGTTCCCCATCCCTTTTAGCAACCGTCTCATTGATGAGAAAGGATGACATCAGGTGCACTGACTCTTTAAATGACATAAAACATGCTCGGAAAAAGTTCTCTAGCATTACTTCAATGGTGTCGTGAAAACCATACAGTACATGGAACTGGCGAGCCTTAACAGCTCACCACATTCGTACCTCAACATGACGACCAGCTGTTTCTTCCAAATATTGAGCAGTTTCCACGACACGTTCTAAAGGGACGCCCGTGAACATTCCAGCAGTTATTACTATAGTCTTAAAGGCACAATATAATACACACTTGAGAAAACATCAGCATTGTATGTATAACTATAATTTTCTTTGGAACTCGTGGCCATTGGAAAAAGAAGCCATTCTGCTTTCTGGCCAATGGAAGCCGACGAATAGACATGCAGGCACCGTTGCAGCCAGCTGACGGCGACAAACGCTCAATACGTACACGTGGGTTCAAATGGCTGTAAGCACTATCTGAGGTCATCAGTCCCTTAGAACTTAGAACTACTTAAACCTAACTAACCTAAGGACATCACACAATTCCATGCCCGAGGCAGGATTCGAACCTGCGACCGTAGCAGCAGCGCGGTTCCGGACTGAAGCTCCTGGAACCACTCGGCCACAGCCGCCGGCCGTACACGGGGGCAACTGGTGGAGCGCTACAGTGTGGAGGCAACGATCTGGACGGACCTGCAGGCCAATTTCGTCCATTTCGCGGCTCACTGTAGACTCTGATACTCTTCTGCCATTTGGTCCCATACACCGATCACTGTTTTTGCAACAAGCCCTGTAAGAAGTCGAACTATTATGATATGAAAAACCCACTTCACATAAACCGATGATTATGACCCGTTCGCGGTCTCTCACTAAGCTGAACTTGAACCCATTGCAGCCGAAGAGGGGTACCAGCACTAAATTTCACAGATCTTCATTTATTGCTGTTGGCGTAACATTGATCTTTACGATGACATAAAGTAGGTCGCTAGTGAGCATGTGCGTTCGCTACCTCTCTTTAATTGTAATCATGTTGCTGGCAAGTTGATGTACACATCCTGTGATTTCTCATTCATTAATATTAGCCAGGTAGGTTAGAAAATTTAAAAAGGGAAATGGATAGGTTAAAGTTAGATATAGTGGGAATTAGTGAAGTTCGGTGGCAGGAGGAACAAGACTTCTGGTCAGGTGACTACAGGGTTATAAACACAAAGTCAAATAGGGGTAATGCAGGAGTAGGTTTAATAATGAATAGGAAAATAGGAATGCGGGTAAGCTACTACAAGCAGCATAGTGAACGCATTATTGTGGCCAAGATAGATACGAAGCCCACACCTACTACAGTAGTACAAGTTTATATGCCAACTAGCTCTGCAGATGACGAAGAAATTGAAGAAATGTATGAGGAAATAAAAGAAATTATTCAGATAGTGAAGGGAGACGAAAATTTAATAGTCATGGGTGACTGGAATTCGAGTGTAGGAAAAGGGAGAGAAGGAAACGTAGTAGGTGAATATGGTTCGGGCTAAGAAATGAAAGAGGAAGCCGCCTGGTAGAATTTTGCACAGAGCACAACTTAATCATAGCTAACACTTAGTTTAAGAATCATGATAGAAGGTTGTATACATGGAAGAACCCTGGAGATACTAAAAGGTATCAGATAGATTATATAATGGTAAGACAGAGATTTAGGAGCCAGGTTTTAAATTGTAAGGCATTTCCAGGGGCAGATGTGGACTCTGACCACAATCTATTGGTTATGACCTGTAGATTAAAACTGAAGAAACTGCAAAAAGGTGGGAATTTAAGGAGATGGGACCTGGATAAACTGAAAGAACCAGAGGTTGTACAGAGTTTCAGGGAGAGCATAAGGGAACAATTGACAGGAATGGGGGAAAGAAATACCGTAGAAGAAGAATGGGTAGCTTTGAGGGATGAAGTAGTGAAGGCAGCAGAGGATCAAGTAGGTAAAAAGACGAGGGCTAGTAGAAATCCTTGGGTAACAGAAGAAATATTGAATTTAATTGATGAAAGGAGAAAATATAAAAATGCAGTAAATGAAGCAGGCAAAAAGGAATACAAATGTCTCAAAAATGAGATCGACAGGAAGTGCAAAATGGCTAAGCAGGGATGGCTAGAGGACAAATGTAAGGATGTAGAGGCTTATCTCACTAGGGGTAAGATAGATACTGCCTACAGGAAAATTAAAGAGACCTTTGGAGATAAGAGAACCACTTGTATGAACATCAAGAGCTCAGATGGAAACCCAGTTCTAAGCAAAGAAGGGAAAGCAGAAAGGTGGGAGGAGTATATAGAGGGTCTATACAAGGGCGATGTACTTGAGGACAATATTATGGAAATGGAAGAGGATGTAGATGAATATGAAATGGGAGATACGATACTGCGTGAAGAGTTTGACAGAGCACTGAAAGACCTGAGTCGAAACAAGGCCCCCGGAGTAGACAACATTCCATTGGAACTACTGACGGCCTTGGGAGAGCCAGTCCTGACAAAACTCTACCATCTGGTGAGCAAGATGTATGAAACAGGCGAAATACCCTCAGACTTCAAGAAGAATATAATAATTCCAATCCCAAAGAAAGCAGGGGTTGACAGATGTGAGAATTACCGAACAATCAGTTTAATAAGCCACAGCTGCAAAATACTAACACGAATTCTTTACAGACGAATGGAGAAACTAGTAGAAGCCGACCTCGGGGAAGATCAGTTTGGATTCCGCAGAAATACTGGCACACGTGAGGCAATACTGACCTTACGACTTACCTTAGAAGAAAGATTAAGGAAAGGCAAACCTACGTTTCCAGCATTTGTAGACTTAGAGAAAGCTTTTGACAATGTTGACTGGGATACTCTCTTTCAAATTCTAAAGGTGGCAGGGGTAAAATACAGGGAGCGAAAGGCTATTTACAATTTGTACAGAAACCAGATGGCAGTTATAAGAGTCGAGGGACATGAAAGGGAAGCAGTGGTTGGGAAGGGAGTAAGACAGAGTTGTAGCCTCTCCCCGATGTTATTCAATCTGTATATTGAGCAAGCAGTAAAGGAAACAAAAGAAAAGTTCGGAGTAGGTATTAAAATCCATGGAGAAGAAATAAAAACTTTGAGGTTCGCCGATGACATTGTAATTCTGTCAGAGACAGCAAAGGACTTGGAAGAGCAGTTGAATGGAATGGATGGTGTCTTGAAGGGAGGATATAAGATGAACATCAACAAAAGCAAAACGAGGATAATGGAATGTAGTCGAATTAAGTCGGGTGATGTTGAGGGTATTAGATTAGGAAATGAGACACTTAAAGTAGTAAAGGAGTTTTGCTATTTGGGAGCAAAATAACTGATGATGGTCGAAGTAGAGAGGATATAAAATGTAGACTGGCAATGGCAAGGAAAGCGTTTCTGAAGAAGAGAAATTTGTTAACATCGAGTATAGATTTAAGTGTCAGGAAGTCATTTCTGAAAGTATTTGTATGGAGTATAGCCACGTATGGAAGTGAAACATGGACGATAAATAGTTTGGACAAGAAGAGAATAGAAGCTTTCGAAATGTGGTGCTACAGAAGAATGCTGAAGATTAGATGGGTAGATCACATAACTAATGAGGAGGTACTGAATAGGATTGGGGAGAAGAGGAGTTTGTGGCACAACTTGACCAGAAGAAGGGATCGGTTGGTAGGACATGTTCTGAGGCATCAAGGGATCACCAATTTAGTATTGGAGGGCAGCGTGGAGGGTAAAAATCGTAGGGGGAGACCAAGAGATGCATACACTAAGCAGATTCAGAAGGATGTAGGTTGCAGTAGGTACTGGGAGATGAAGAAGCTTGCACAGGATAGAGTAGCATGGAGAGCTGCATCAAACCAGTCTCAGGACTGAATACCACAACAACAACAACAATATTAGCCTTTCCGGGGGTTTCAGTTCACATAAAATTCAGATTTTTGTTGTCTCTGTTGCAAAATTGCAAAGTTACGTTTGTCTTAGGCACAAGTTATACAAAGCTTCAGCTGGTTACATGCATTGTTCAGAGGTATTACTGTAGCGCAGTGGAAGGATATGTTGCTACATCAACTGCTGTGTTCATGTTTATCGTCTGTCACGGTAAGCAGCTGTACTTACAGCTGTACTCTACAGCTGTAGAGGGCGCCACCGGCCAGGCACTCTTCAGAGTGGCGCTTAAAGTTCTGATTAGTCGCCATATACATGGCTAATATAAGAGCAACCTTAATAGTTTTGCACCGCAAAATTCACAAATAGTCCACTGCAACGACTGATAATTGTTTCTGCTGCCACAGAAGACGTTACCATCAGGAACCAATTCGTGCATCCACGAAATACTTCGTAAATAAAAATTCGTCTCCCACGCATGGATAAAACAGCATAACTGTATTTCCTCAGTTGTTGACCAGTTCCAGCTACCAAACAGTTATCTACAGCTGGCGCAGCTATAGCAAACGTTCACTGAAGCAGGTTAGCCCAGCGTTCAATACTTTTATTTCAGTGCCACACATTATCATCAAACGAAAGATGAGTACTTGTGCGCATATTATTATAATATGGTGTTGCCAACATTCTTTGGCTTTAGTTACTACCACCATGTAATGGGTCTACTTGCAAGTGTGCAAGAACACCACGTAACACACAGCAGTTTTTTTTCTGTGATAGGGGGTTCATTTCATACTACCTTTAATGCTTGGTGCCAGACTAACTTGCTGAGAAAAACAAAAAACCATTGTATTGCGTGGTACTTGATCATGAAGAAACAAACGTTACCCTCATTTGAGCGCAGTGTGGAGAGGAAGGTACAACTAAATGGCACACGTGGCCTTTAAGACCACTGTGAACCATTAAGTTTGCCCAACAATCGCATACAGTCCCATCTAGCGTGATTGCTAGCACTCACCAGAAGCAACAGAGTCTGTGGAATATTCTTTGATTGGAGTCATAGCTCCATCTGCAAATGGTACTGCATGCACAGTGAGAATTGCGACGAATGCCTTTAGACGGTTGCAGACGTGAATCGTATTATGAACAACAGTTCTGGAGCGATGCTATGTCATCTGTATTGAAGGACGTTTCTTTTGCATTGGTGATGATGATAACAGTGTCATCGAATAGATGAGCGAGACGCAGACACCACAGCCAATGATTTTCTGTCAAAAATCGTGACTCCCAGGTGATTGCCGTTATTTCGTAACACGAATCTTTCACAACATATAGGTTACATTTTGAGTTCCATGCTATGCGTTCTGTGGTACTAGTAACGCATACACTTTTAACACAACAGTACTGCTCTGTTTATGCCCTTCCTAATAATTCAGCCACTTGATGGCTCAAATGGTTCTGAGCACTACGGGACTTAACTTCTGAGGTCATCAGTTCCGTAGAACTACTTAACCCTAACTAACCTAAGGACATCACACACATCCATGCCCGGGGCAGGATTCGAACCTGCGACCGTAGCGGTCGCACGGTTCCAGACTGAAGCGCCTACAACCGCTCGGCCACTCCGGCCGGCAACCCACTTGAAGAAGTTGCTTCACAGCTGTAGAAACTGTGTTATGGCAAGCTGTGTGGCTAGACCCAGCTCGTACATAGTGTGTAGTGTTCACTACAGGATGTGTGTAGTATATCTACGGTATTGAGGCACACTTTCCACTTTAAATGCACTGTTAAGGTATGTAATACAGCCGACATCACAATACAAGATTGCTGGAAATTGACCTTGAAACATCCAAGGACCAGTGCAAAGTACGTACGTGAATGGGCAGTCTCATCAGTAACATCATAACCCATATCAAAGATTTCATAAATCTGTGACCCCTTTCTCCCTCTTTCTCGCCTAGAAGGCAGAATCCAGGAAGACAGTACTAGACCAGTTGTGCTTTCTACCGGCTCTTTCCTCTGCCTCTCCAGCCAATCTCAGTTAAGTATTAAAATAAGAGAGTCAGTTGGGTACAAACGGTACCACATTCAAAGGTATCCACTAAAGATTACTTAACCTTCACTGGAATTACATTATATTACATTAATACTAGTTCCATAGATCATGGACACAACATTTTGTAATGACGTGGGACGTGTCAGTTTAACATAAGTTTTATTTACACGATATCCTCTAATTTCTCTCTCTCTCTCTCTCTCTCTCTCCCTATCCCTCTTTTTTCCAGTTACTAAAAGTTCTTCCATTGAGTTGAAGGAGCTGTCATTCAGAAATTCTTTTAATTTATTTTTAAATCCTGGTTGACTATCTACCAGACTTTTTGTGCTATTTTGCAAAGGAGCAAAGATTTTTGTGGCTGCATAATTCATCCCACTCTGAGACAAAGTCAGATTTAACCCATAATAGTGAAGATCATGCTTTCTTCTAGTGTTGTACCTATGCACTTCGTTATTATTTTGGAACTGAGGTGGGTTATTATTGACAATATGAATGTGTGGTTTGTGTTCTTCCAGACATGTAAAAGTACAGACTCCATGAGAATCCACACCTGTGATACACTGTATGCAAATTGAATTGTATCAGGACATTACGCACGCAGCTGACAACAATGATCCCCTCCCTTTCCTTTCCTCTCCTCCCCTCTCCACATTCACTTTACACTTAGTAATAAAAAATTCCGTAAGTGACTATATGGATTTTGAAGGTATTTTGAATATCCTGAGCTTCTTAAATAAATGCCTTCAAGGTGATCTTGGATGGATTCCAACTACACTCCTGGAAATGGAAAAAAGAACACATTGACACCGGTGTGTCAGACCCACCATACTTGCTCCGGACACTGCGAGAGGGCTGTACAAGCAATGATCACACGCACGGCACAGCGAACACACCAGGAACCGCGGTGTTGGCCGTCGAATGGCGCTAGCTGCGCAGCATTTGTGCACCGCCGCCGTCAGTGTCAGCCAGTTTGCCGTGGCATACGGAGCTCCATCGCAGTCTTTAACACTGGTAGCATGCCGCGACAGCGTGTACGTGAACCGTATGTGCAGTTGACGGACTTTGAGCGAGGGCGTATAGTGGGCATGCGGGAGGCCGGGTGGACGTACCGCCGAATTGCTCAACACGTGGGGCGTGAGGTCTCCACAGTACATCGATGTTGTCGCCAGTGGTCGGCGGAAGGTGCACGTGCCCGTCGACCTGGGACCGGACCGCAGCGACGCACGGATGCACGCCAAGACCGTAGGATCCTACGCAGTGCCGTAGGGGACCGCACCGCCACTTCCCAGCAAATTAGGGACACTGTTGCTCCTGGGGTATCGGCGAGGACCATTCGCAACCGTCTCCATGAAGCTGGGCTACGGTCCCGCACACCGTTAGGCCGTCTTCCGCTCACGCCCCAACATCGTGCAGCCCGCCTCCACTGGTGTCGCGACACGCGTGAATGGAGGGACGAATGGAGACGTGTCGTCTTCAGCGATGAGAGTCGCTTCTGCCTTGGTGCCAATGATGGTCGTATGCGTGTTTGGCGCCGTGCAGGTGAGCGCCACAATCAGGACTGCATACGACCGAGGCACACAGGGCCAACACCCGGCATCATGGTGTGGGGAGCGATCTCCTACACTGGCCGTACACCACTGGTGATCGTCGAGGGGACACTGAATAGTGCACGGTACATCCAAACCGTCATCGAACCCATCGTTCTACCATTCCTAGACCGGCAAGGGAACTTGCTGTTCCAACAGGATAATGCACGTCCGCATGTATCCCGTGCCACCCAACGTGCTCTAGAAGGTGTAAGTCAACGACCCTGGCCAGCAAGATCTCCGGATCTGTCCCCCATTGAGCATGTTTGGGACTGAATGAAGCGTCGTCTCACGCGGTCTGCACGTCCAGCACGAACGCTGGTCCAACTGAGGCGCCAGGTGGAAATGGCATGGCAAGCCGTTCCACAGGACTACATCCAGCATCTCTACGATCGTCTCCATGGGAGAATAGCAGCCTGCATTGCTGCGAAAGGTGGATATACACTGTACTAGTGCCGACATTGTGCATGCTCTGTTGCCTGTGTCTATGTGCCTGTGGTTCTGTCAGTGTGATCATGTGATGTATCTGACCCCAGGAATGTGTCAATAAAGTTTCCCCTTCCTGGGACAATGAATTCTCGGTGTTCTTATTTCAATTTCCAGGAGTGTATTATTCTGATTACTCGCTTTTGTGCAATGAATACTTTCTTCCTTAGTGATGAATTATCCCAAAATATGATGCCATATGAAAGCAGTGAATGAAAATAGGTGTATTTGGCTAATTTCCTGCTGATAAGTTTATCTGCAAAATTTGCAGTAACCCTACTAGCACAACTATTTTAACCTATTTCATCAGATCATTAATGTGTTTCTTCCAATTCAATTTCTCATCAATGCGCACGACCAGAAATTTTGAATACTGTGCCTTAGCAACAGGCTTCTGTTCAAAGTCTGTATTTATCAATGGCTTTATGGCACTTACTGTACAGAAATGAATAGCTTACCTTAAAATTTATCGAAAGTCCAACTGCAGAGAACCACTTAATAATTTTCTAAAAGACATTAGTTACACTTTTCTCTGCTAATTCTTATTTATTGGGTGTGATTACTATACTTGTATTATCAGAAAAAACAATAAGCTTTGCATCTTTTTGAATATTGAGCGGCAAGTCATTAATTTATATTAGGAGCAATAACGAATGAAAGACTGAACACTGTGGGATACAATTCTTGATACCTCCATAGTTAGAGGAGTCTACTGATTTTTGCAGACTATCTGTGCTGCTAATTTCAACGTACTGCATTTTTCTAGTTAAATATGAATTAAACCATTTGTGCACTGTCCCATTCATAACAAAATGTTATGTAGAACTATTTCATGATTCATACAGTCAAAAGTCTCTGTGAGATCACAAAATATCCCAAAGGGTGATGTTTGGTTACTAAGAGCATTTAATATTTAATCAATGAAAGCATAAATAGCATTTTCTGTCCAAAAGTGTTTCTGAAAACAAAACTGGCCTTTTGTTAGTACTTCATTTTTACAAATACTTGAAGCTATTCTTGAATACATTACTTTTCGAAGAATTTTGGATAAAGCTGTCAGAAATGAGATTGGGCAGTAGTTGTTAGCATCATGCCTCTCCCCTTTTTTATGAAATGGTTTAACAAAAGCATATTTCAGTGTACATGGAAAAATGCTCTGTGTCATTGAGCTACTACATATATGGCTGAGAATGCAAGTTTTGCATGTTACTTTTCAGTGAATTTACTATTTTCCTAATTCCAGTGGGAGAGATATGTTGATTTTCAATTTTATCAAACTGCATAGGTATTGCCTCTTCGATATACAGCCTTGCATTTTTAATGAATACCCGGATCCTATTTTGTTTACAACACTTAAAAATGATTATTACAAGTATTTTCTACTTCTGACATTTTGTTAAAAAACTTCTCATTCATGTTGATAGAAATATGGTCTTACCGTGCTCTCAGTTATCCTTTTTCCCTTTAACAATACTCCAAATTGTTTTAATTTGATTATCAGAGGAATTAATCTCACACATAATGCACATACTTCTGGACTTTTCTTAATACACTACAGTAGTTTTTATAATATTTGTTTTTGGATCATTACTCCTTCTAGCAAAGAGATACATTTCATTTTACTGCTCCTTTAGAATAAGCACCAAGGTCCAAGATATGCATTATTTCTAAGATAAACATACATACCTCTGTATTTAATTAGAGTAATAATAAATTAATGTATTAAATGTGTAAAATGTGTGAACCCAGCCGTTTTACTGAAGCGTTTATCCTTTTTTTACGATTTTTTCAACTGGATATATGGATAGATATCTAGCTTTTCTGTAGCTCTCTGCTGTAGTAAAGAATTACTACAGACAAATCTTCTTGAAGATTGGGTTGGTCCCCTAAACTGCTCAAATTTTGAGTACCTTAGTCGAATAGATGTAGAGGTTCAGACATTCTCAAAATTTACCATGTGATTACTAACTTCGACAAATCTGTTGGCTCTGAATTTAGCTTTTTGTAGATCTTACACAGTGAAGGACGTTATCTTTCGCATCAACTGGTCACATGTTAATTGTTCTATGTTTTGTATAATTACACTGACTTGTTAGATCTTGTACTAGATCGATCCATTTGAAAGAACCCTGAGCAGTGAAGCGTTTAAAAGTCTTTCTTTAAGAGTTCTACTGAATATTTTCACAACTGAAACTTTAACTTTGGAAAAGACTGAGTAGTGATTAATCTTTCCCCGTTAGCTTCTTGGTATAGGTATTGTAAAATTTCGTACCGAAGCTTATCTGTAAATGATTTGGAGTCTTATTACCTCTTCCGTATATTTCTCTAAATACATCTGAACCTCTGCAGCGGTTTTTAGTCTTTAGAGCAACAACTCTGACATATTTTAAGTGCACGACAATTACTGTTAATATATATATATATATATATATATATATATATATATATATATATATATATATATATATATATAATTTGAATTGTATTTGGAATCTGCAATCAGGTCAAAAAATTTGGCTTGACAGAGATCATCAGTTCCATTTATGATAACCATTCTCCGTGATTACGCTTTGTATACTGAGCGGTGCAGTTCTTGAGGTATTCCAGTTTTAATGATGACTACAATGAAATCATCGACAAGAGCCAGATTTCACTAGAGTGATGTATTAACAACGAAGTGTTTCTTCATACAATTCGTTAGAGGACGTATAAACAAAGGGTATTACTTTTCTTGTTCCACAACAGGCCTCAGTCTGTTCACTGGCTCCGTTTTGCTCATATGTGTCATATGGGAAATCTCACAAGTGACAGTCACATCACCAATGTTCCATCTTCACATTTAACTCATTTCTATCCTTCAACACACATTTCCGACTGGAATAATGAAAGTGAGGGGTAGCCCATGTTCTCAATGTAATGCTCATCATCTTCCAGAAATTAGTCTTCAAATTTTTTTACTTTCTGCAACTCCTTCCAGGAGACATGTAACCAAATAGCTGCACATATACAATTCAGTGCCCTCTTCAATGGTACACCAACTGAGCTAATAGTGCTTTGGTGATGGTTGTCAAATAACCATTTTTCAAAAATGGCTCTGAGCACTATGGGACTTAACTTCTGTGGTCATCAGTGCCCTAGAACTTAGAATTACTTAAACCTAACTAACCTAAGGACATCACACACATCCATGCCCGAGGCAGGATTCGAACCTGCGACCGTAGGGGTCACGCGGTTCCAGGCTGAAGTGCCTTTAACCGCACGGACACACCGGCCGGCTTAACCATTTTTCAGAAATTATATTCAACTCATGGGAGGATATTGTCCACTCTAGAATGAAACCACCAGAAGGAAGCACGTAACTTCGAGCACCATCTGGCATCGGAGATGCAAGTTACTTCAAGATAAATCGATTGTGTGTCGCATGGAATCCTCGACAAACAAAGAATGCGTCATGCATGCTTCTGGAAAAGAAAGGAAGAAAAAATAGCAATGAGTAACATCACATGGATTCAGAATCACTTACTAGGCATGAGAAAAGTGTTTCTTTTCCTTTACCTTGAGTAAGATTACTGATCTGTTGTGACTGTCAAATCTTGTAGTATACCCTAGGGAAACAAGATGGCGACGCATCCCATCACTTGATCATGACTTACATTAGATTAGATTCGATTCGATTCGATTAGATTAGATTAGTACTTGTTCCATAGATCATGAATAGGATACTTCGTAATGATGTGGAACATGTCAGGTTAATGAAAGGTGTCTATACAAGATATTACATTACACAAAATATTACATGGCACTCAATATTTTTAATTTTTTTGTGTGTGTGCGTGCGTGTGCGTGTGTGTGTGTGTGTGTGTGTGTTGGGGAAATGACCCACTTACCACATCGAAAAATTCATCTAATGAGTAGAAGGAGTAGCCATTAAGAAATTCTTTTAATTTCCTTTTAAATGCTATACAGCTATCTGTCAGACTTTTGATGCTATTAGGTAAGTGACCAAAGACTTTTGTGGCAGCATAATTTAGCCCCTTCTGAGCCAACATTAGATTTAACCTTGAGTAGTGAAGATCATCCTTTCTCCTAGTGTTGTAGTCATGTACACTGCTATTACTTTTGAATTCTTTCGGATTGTTAATAACAAATTTCATAAGTGAATATATATATAGTTTGAGGCTACAGTGAAGGTCTCTAGCTCTATAAATAAGTGTCTGCAGGATGATCTTGGATGAGCTCCAGCAATTATTCTGATTACACGCTTTTGTGCAATAAATACTCTTTTACTCAATGATGAATTACCTCAGAATATGATGCCATATGAAAGCAGAGAATGAAAATAGGTGTGGTAAGCTAATTTACTGAGATGTATATATCCAAAATTTACAATGACCCTAACAGCGTAAGTAGCTGAACTCAAACGTTTCAGCAGATCCTCAGTGTGTTTTTTCCACTTCAACCCCTCATCAATGCATACACCTAGAAATTTACAATATTCTACCTTAGCTACCGATTTCTGATCGAAATCTATATTTATTAATGGTGTCATTCCATTTACTGTGTTGAACTGTATATACTGTGTTGTGACAAAATTTAATGAGAGCCCATTTGCAGAGAACTATTTAATGATTTTCTGAAAAACATTGTTTACGATTTCACCAGTTAATTACTGTCTGTTGGATGTGATAGCTATACTTGTATCACCAGAAAAAAGTACCAGCTTTGCATCATTGTGAATATAGAATGGCAAGTTATTAATATATATTAAGAACAGCAGAGAACCCAAGACCGAACCTTGTGGCACCCCATTCTTGATTGTTCCCCAGTTTGAGAAAGCACCACTTTTTTGCATAATATGTGAACTCTTTATTTCAACTTTCTGCACTCTTACAGTTAGGTATGGTTTAAACAATTTGAGCAGTGTCCCATTCATACCACAGTACTTGAGCTTATCTAGAAGTATTCCATGATTTACACAAACAAAAGCCTTTGATACATCACAAAAAATCCCAACAGGTGACGTCCTGTTACTCAGAGCATTTAATATTTCATTAGTGAAAGTATATATAGCATTTTCCGTTGAAAAACCCTTCTGGAAAGCAAACTGACATATTGTTAAAACTTTATTTTTACAAAGGTGTGAAGCTACTCTACAATACATTACTTTTTCAAGAATTTTGGATAAGGCAGTCTGAAGAGAGATGTGGCGGCAGTTGTTGACATCAGATGTATCCCCCTTTTTATGCAGTGGTTTAACAATGGCACACTTCAGTCTATCTGGGCAAATAGCCTGCTTCAGAGAGCTATTACATATGTGGCTAAGAATCCCACTTATTTCTTGGGACAAGCTGGAAATGCCATCAATTCCATGTGAGCTTTTATTCTTGAGAGAGTTTATTATCTTCCTAATTTCAGAAGGAGAGGTGGGTGAAATTTCAATTGTATCAAATGGTGTGGGTAAGGCCTCTTCCATAAACTGCCTTGCTTCTTCTAATGAACATTTAGATCCTATTTTCTCTACAACATTTAAAAAATGACTATTCAAAATGTTTTCGACTTCCCGCTTGTTGTTTATCTAGTTTCCATTCGCTTTAATGGTGATGCTGTCATCCTGTACTCTTGGTTGCCCTGTCTCCCTTGTAATAATATTCCAGATTGTTTTGATTTTGTTATCAGAGGTATTAATCTCAGACATGATGCACATGCTTCTAGACTTTTTAATAACCTTTCTTAATGTAGCACAGTAGTTTTTATAATATTTTGCTGTTTCTGGGTCATTACCCTTTCTTGTTGTTAGATACAGTTCGCTTTTGTGGTTACAAGATATTTTTATTCCTTTAGTAGGCCAAGGTTTTTTACAAGGTTTCTTATAATTAATTTAACTACTTTCTTGAGGAAACAGTTTTCAAATTCTCTTACAAGTGTATCATGAAATAAGTTATATTTTAAATTAGCATCGGGTTCCTTGTACACCTCAACCCAGTCTAACTGCTGAAGATTTTCTCTGAAATTTCTAATTGGCGAGTCATTAATTGAATGCACAACTTTGGAGGGTTGTTTGGAATTACTGAATGGAGCTATGTCATATACTGCAACTAGCTGAGCATCATGATCAGAAAGGCCATTCTCAACAGGACAAGAATTTATGTTTTCAAACCTATCTTGGTCTATAAAATTGTTATCTATCAATGTGCTGCTGTCCTTTACTACCCGATTAGGAAAATTCATGACAGATGACAAATTGAAAGAACCGAGCAATACTTCCAGGTAATTCTTCCTGTTACACTCTTTCACTGAATCAACATTGAAGTCCACACAAATAATAATTTGCTTTCCTCTATCTGACAGATAGCACAACAAGGCATCCAAGTTTTCCAGGAATAAATGAAAGTTTCCTGAATGGGACCTATATACTGTTACAATTATAAAAGAGCCCTCCTTCAGTTTAAGTCGATAGGCGCATGCTTCTATATGTTGCTCTAGACAAAACTTTTTTGTATCTAAGCTTTCTACACAGTGATAACTTTTGTCATATATGGCAACTCCTCCTCCCACCTTATTCTCTATACTCATATGTGCAGCTAATTTATAACCACTGATACTTACCTTTTCCATATCAGACACAATGTGGTGCTCAGACAGGCATAGTATATCTATTACATCTAAACAAACCAGGAACTCATCTACTTTATTCTTCAATCCCAGAATATTTTGGTGAAAAATGGTAACATTATTTTTTACTTTGGTTTTGTGAGAATCTACTTTTATCTTTAATCCACCAATATTTTTGTTAAATATGGTAACATTATTATTTACTTTCCTGTTGTGAGATTTTTGTGAGTTTTGGACCTCTTTAGCACCTGCCTGCCTGAACTTCTCATTGGACACTGATATTAGTCTAAAAAAGAGGTACATCCATGAGTACTAGTGTCCCCCTTTATGGATTTCTCTAACAACCCTGCCAGTTTACACTTCCCTTTCCCACTGAGATGTAGGCCACGCCTTGTGAAATCCTCCCTATCAATAGCCTCGACAGGAACCTATCCAATGAGTGACAGAGTGGCCGCCCTACGCAACTGCTCTAACTCCATATTCACCCCCTGACAGAGCGGTTCAACTGGGGTTGACCATGCCGCACGAAAGCAGGAACCAGCCCAACATTGGTATGGGTCGTTGCTGAGGCTATTTTCACCAGGTCACACTCAATACTGTAGCCCTGATCCCTATCAATACTGTTTCCCTATATTTAGATTAAAGTTCAGTCTTGATCACGTTATGTCTGTTTTAATGAGTAACCGGTTTCGGTTTTTTCTATAAAACCATCTTCAGACCCATTGGCTCCTTTGGGCTGGTAGGTGGAGCTCCCCTTGCTGCTGTGCAGTCAACTGATGGTTATGAGTGCTGAGCACGAGCTTAAATATGCAGAGGCTCCGCCTACTTCCTGTCACACTACTTCATAACTGCCAATCAGCGTTCATAATATGACGCCATCGTCAAAGTATAAAAGTAGGAAATACACTAATAACATAAAATTGATTCATTTAAATATCTGATTAACAGATAGTAGTTGTGTCTACAACTTATTTATATTTTGAATAAAAACAGTGAATTACGATGTGTGATAGCTGTGCCCTCTATGGACAACCTTAATACTATTACAGTGCCAGTTACATCAAAGATGTAAAATCCTTGGCGTTGTGGTATATATCGATTATACCAAGTCGCCTACATCACAATTGCATCTTTGTTTGATGCTGCAGAATCGTCTTGTTTTAACTGTAGTTTTTATGGCAATGTTCTTTATAGCATTAAGTTAGCAGCCAATAGTATGTTCCACATTATGTATATCTGATTAACTGATGAGACTGCTGATGCAGCATATTTTACATACATTGCTTTTGCCATGGGTATAACTAATCTTATATTTTAAAAAACAAAAGAGTAGATGCTTTTATTATAAAATTTCATCAAAAAGGTCGTAATAATACTTTTCGCGAAAATCTAATTGTTCATTGAGCAGCATTGATGATTTGGTTTTCAAATGAGCATATATCTCGATTTCTTCTAGGATATTCATAAGTAAGCCTTTATTTGCATAATGAAGAACTTGTAAATTCTGTTGTACTGTCCCCTCAGCATGATTATTGAATGTTATATGATGACCAAAAACAGACTTTGTTCGTGAGGTACCTGACGTATGTTCTTTGTACCTTACTGCAAAATTTCGACCTGTTTGGCCGATATATATTTTCTCACAGTCTCTACATTGGATCTTGTACACTCCTGATCTGGTAGATTTTCCATTATCTTTATTTACGGTATGTCTTAATTTTTGTTGTAAAGTATTGTCAGTTGTAAATGCTATTGTTATTCCAGAATTTTTGAATAAGTTAGTGATTCTATCTGATATGTTTCCCATATATGTCATCTTCATATATTTTGGATTACTTATTAGTGGAGTACTTTGTGATTGTTGTACTTTATTAAAAATGATATCTACCTGTCGTGTGTCGAAAGAGTTGGTTTTTGCAATTTGTTTTAAGATGGTCATTTCCTTTTTGATCTCATTAGCTTCTAGCGGTAATTTTAGTATTCGGTGTATCATAGACTTAAAAAATGCTTTTTTATACTTGTCAGGATGACATGATGTAGCATTAATAATAACATCAGTGGTTGTAGGTTTCCTGTATATGGTGAATAAGTCTATGATACACCGAATATTAAAATTACCGCTAGAAGCTAATGAGATCAAAAAGGAAATGACCATCTTAAAACAAATTGCAAAAACCAACTCTTTCGACACACGACAGGTAGATATCATTTTTAATAAAGTACAACAATCACAAAGTACTCCACTAATAAGTAATCCAAAATATATGAAGATGACATATATGGGAAACATATCAGATAGAATCACTAACTTATTCAAAAATTCTGGAATAACAATAGCATTTACAACTGACAATACTTTACAACAAAAATTAAGACATACCGTAAATAAAGATAATGGAAAATCTACCAGATCAGGAGTGTACAAGATCCAATGTAGAGACTGTGAGAAAATATATATCGACCAAACAGGTCGAAATTTTGCAGTAAGGTACAAAGAACATACGTCAGGTACCTCACGAACAAAGTCTGTTTTTGGTCATCATATAACATTCAATAATCATGCTGAGGGGACAGTACAACAGAATTTACAAGTTCTTCATTATGCAAATAAAGGCTTACTTATGAATATCCTAGAAGAAATCGAGATATATGCTCATTTGAAAACCAAATCATCAATGCTGCTCAATGAACAATTAGATTTTCGCGAAAAATATTATTACGACCTTTTTGATGAAATTTTATAATAAAAGCATCTACTCTTTTGTTTTTTAAAATATAAGATTAGTTATACCCATGGCAAAAGCAATGTATGTAAAATATGCTGCATCAGCAGTCTCATCAGTTAATCAGATATACATAATGTGGAACATACTATTGGCTGCTAACTTAATGCTATAAAGAACATTGCCATAAAAACTACAGTTAAAACAAGACGATTCTGCAGCATCCAACAAAGATGCAATTGTGATGTAGGCGACTTGGTATAATCGATATATACCACAACGCCAAGGATTTTACATCTTTGATGTAACTGGCACTGTAATAGTATTAAGGTTGTCCATAGAGGGCACAGCTATCACACATCGTAATTCACTGTTTTTATTCAAAATATAAATAAGTTGTAGACACAACTACTATCTGTTAATCAGATATTTAAATGAATCAATTTTATGTTATTAGTGTATTTCCTACTTTTATACTTTGACGATGGCGTCATATTATGAACGCTGATTGGCAGTTATGAAGTAGTGTGACAGGAAGTAGGCGGAGCCTCTGCATATTTAAGCTCGTGCTCAGCACTCATAACCATCAGTTGACTGCACAGCAGCAAGGGGAGCTCCACCTACCAGCCCAAAGGAGCCAATGGGTCTGAAGATGGTTTTATAGCAAAAACCGAAACCGGTTACTCATTAAAACAGACATAACGTGATCAAGACTGAACTTTAATCTAAATATAACAATTAATTGATCACTGTATTCCAGAAATGTTTACCAAAATAATACTGTTTCCCGCTCCACCCACTATCATCACATGATCCTGCTTTGTGAATCCCTTGCACAAGGAACCTATATCCTCTACCAACTGGCTAAGACTTGCACTTGGCTTGAAAAAGTTTGTGACCTGGTACCTGTCACCCAATTTATCCTTTCCTCTTACTTTCTACTTTTTTTTGAAACAGTTGGTTTCCTAGTGAGATTCTGTTGCATCTTAACTACATCTACTTCTGCTTGAGCCTGTTCCTTACTTAACTGTGGTAGCAAGGCAAATCTATTCGTTGTGTCAATTGGGAAACTGTCAGACACTGTCCTCTTTCTGTGGCCCTGTTCTCAGCTACCACTTCCCACAGCTGTTTGCCCTCCTTCCCCCTTAACCTCTTCAGTTCCTCCTTCGCTCTGTCCATATCAACCTGAAGGGCTCTAATTTTCTCCTCATGTTCAGTTATAATCCTATCTCTTGAGCAAACCCTGCAAAAGAATGGAAGAGTCTCGTTTGCTTCCCCAATTCCTACGCCGCTACAATTTCCCCAATGAAACCACCTGTCACAACAGCTGCACAAATCCCCTGAACTAACTTTCCTACTGCAGCTCACACACTTAGTATCCATGGTAGTCTGGAAATTAGTTAAGAGATTTACTAAGTGATAACGATTATATATTAAATACAGATGCAAAAGGACACTAAATATCTTTTTGGAAACTAATATGTAAGTAAACTATTACCAAATGCAGTTAAATTTGTGTTATAACGCTAAATATGCACGACAAAAATTAGGCCTAAACAGCCGAATGTAACCAAAACGAACTTTATGCGATAAGTGGAAGAATACGCAAATAAAAGAAAAACCTTTAATGGCAAGCTTGAGGAGCACACTACTGAACGTATGTAATTAGTTAATCTATACCAAATGCACTTAAGATTGCGGTATAACGCTAAGTATGCACACTCGGAAAGTAAGGCAAAGCCGCGAAATATAAACAAAACGAACTTTTCGCGATTAGTGGAACAATACGCAAATAAAAGAAAAACCTTTAATGGTGAGCTTGAAAAGCACCCTAATGAACGTATTTAATCAGTTAAACTTCCAATTGCGGTATAACGCTAAATATGCACACTCGAAAAATTATGCCTAAGCAGCAGTAAGTAATCAAAACTTCCAGGTGAGAAAATTGCGAGATTCCTTCCTTGTGTACAGTATTAAGTGTTCCATACATGGTATGCCTTTTTACCCATCGGGCTGAAGGTTGGCTGAACAGTAATGGCTCCCTATTTTATATGTGAAAACTCTCAAAGCTTTTTAAATAAAAAAAAGTTAAAACAAACGTTATTCACATTGTACATCTTTATTCTTTGTGCCTACATATTTCCTTCTCAATGTGGTCATCACGGTGATGAGCACATGTCTCTTAATTAAAAATCGTAATGGCGATACCATCTCTGTAGAACGTTCGACGTGCTAATGGCGCCACAGCCTCAACTCTGCTTACAACACGTCAATACTATCAAAGTGAAGTCCTTAAAAAGTATTATTTAAGTTTCTGAAACAGATGGAAATCGGATGGGACCAAGATCTGACTGTATAGAGGATGACTGTTGACAGTGAACTCAAGATGTCGATCTACAGCATGTGTGGTCTGGCATTGTCATGCAGAAGGAGAGAGTCTCCACATGTGAACGAATTCTTTGGATTCGAAACTAGATTACAGTATGCTGTTTCTCATGCACAGACTTACTTACGTTACCAACCGCCAGGTTACATAATACAATTCAGAGTCCTCTAGCGCAGAGGGCTACAAATATGTGGATATGAAGAATAAATATGTAGAATGTTAATAATGCCTGTTTTATTTAAGAAGCTTCGTGTTTTCATATCAAAAATTCAGAGTCATTACTTTTCAGCATGCTCTCATGAATAATCTGACAGTTAGTTATGGTACTTTTTACTGACTGCATTATTTCTTCTCATGCGAATGACAAATGAATCAATGTTTCTAGATCTTGATGTGAGCAATCGGTGAAATGTATGGGTCACTTCTGGAACTCTGTACAAGCAATAAAAGGATCTCTTCTTAGTCCTTTCTCTCCATAATACTGCGAGAGAAAATAACAGTATATTTCATACGCATGCAGTATTTTTCCTGTATGGTGTTAAATACAAGCCAGTCCCTTCAGGAAGTACTATTGCTTCAGTTGTGTGATTATGTCTTTGCATCTCAGCAAATTTATTTGTGAGCAACCTTTGCATCATTAACTGCCTTAGCAATCCCTGCTGCTCCATCATCTAAGCTTTCATGTACTGATAACGAGCAAATTCGGAACGAGATGTAAAATTCCTCTTGTTTTGGTGGTTGGTATAATATACTCTCTGCAGGGTGGTTTCGCTTTTGGTGCAACTTGCGAAGCGATTTTGCCAGCTTCTTTAAGTACTAATGTAAGATTACTGCCACGCTTCGTAAATGTTACAATACTTAAGAGTTGTTTAATTGTTCTGATCGCTGAGTTCACTACTTTCTTCTTCCTTCAGCTTCATAACTGTACCTAACGTAACTTTAGTTTTCATTGCATCTGTCACAGCTAAAACAGCTAAGTTTTCACTAGGCTAGCGTCTTATACCTTCACCCTACACCATGCTCTTTCTACCAGAATTTTGCTTTCGTTGATCTAAGAGCAGCCTATGACACAGCTTTGAGCTATCGATTGGTTCAAATAGCTCTGAGCACTATGGGACTTAACATCTATGGTTATGTCCCCTAGAACTTAGAACTACATAAACCTAACTAACCTAAGGACATCACACAACACCCAGTCATCACGAGGCAGAGAAAATCCCTGACCCCGCCGGGAATCGAACCCGGGAACTGAACTATCGACTGCTTTATAAATTATTACAACTTTCCCGATGCAGAGGGACAACAACACTAATTGACAACATGTTAACTGGAAGGACACTTTAACTGTAGGAAAATACACCAGCTGTCCAAAAGTGATAATGTTTTACCACAGGCATCTGTCCTTGCTCCTCTTTTGTTTAATTTATATGCATCTGACATTCCTCCAACACAGTCCAGAATGCTTGACTATGCAGTCGACTGGGCAATAGTCATATCACGTGGGGCTATCGACAGCGACGTGACACAAAACCTTTGAAAGAACTGAAAAAAATTCTAACATCTTATCTAAACACTTTAAACCAGTCTTTAATCAAATAAAACGTAAGTTACATATTTTTATTTGTCCAATGGATTGGCACACAGAGCCCCAGAGCTTTGTTTTGAGGGAGACAAACTTCATCACAACATGCATCCAAAATACCTTGCAACTGTGTTAGATAGGATACTTTCTTTTAAGGAGTACTTGACATGAGCATCTGCTATGCTCAAAAGAAGAAAAAACTTTCTCCAAACGCTCTGTGGCACTAGTAGACTATCGACAACAGCTTCTCTTCAAGTATCAACGGTTTAGTGTACTCAAAAGCGGAATTCTGTGGGTCTGTGTGACTTAATAGTAGAAACGGTAGCTGTACAACTTAAAGAATCCATGTGCATTGTTACTGGGTCAGTGTGCTCTACTCCCACATACTAGTTACCTATCGTGAACCACGTTCCACCTTCTTATAATGCACGGAAGAGCGCGCTATAAGATCAGGATATACCATACGTATCCACACCAGGACCCTCACAGAAACTGAATTCAACACAATCGATGAATGGGAACGCTGCTGGCAAAAAAATTGTCCTCCACAGTGCATGAAACTGCTCTCCATCCAGAACAAACCTCCTGGATTTGAAATATGAGGAAATCTTCATCACCATTATGTGATTGTGGTGTGGGATAACTGCTCAATGTTGTATGAACATGTCCCACACGAGTCTACAGGAGTCCTTTCGAAGATATCCTAGAAGCGATGAGTGGTGAGATTTAATATATAAAAGCTGTTGTCATTTGTATTATTTCGTGCTGGAGAGCTGTGTTTAAATGTTGATGTGTAGTAGTTTTGTAAGATTTGTATTTGTATTGTCATACAATAAATAAACCTAGAAAAAGCCAGTGTGCTCGAAATCTGTCTGACAAACTGTTTGGGTGCACTGCAAGATCCTTATCATATTTCTTGCATATCACGTCTAATGGACTGACTCCATCATCACCTCTTTTTTTAGTCGTTCCATCAAGTTTGTTCCTGGGCCACAGAATGAGTACAAGGGTATACAGAGCTATATGGGCAAGTTGTTAATATCTCTATTGAGGGAGGCCCATCTTGCTTCTTCTTTTTCTTCTCCTCCTTGTTTATTGTTAGAATTCCACCTTACAAATGATGTATTTGAATCCACGAAATGCTCTTATATAATAGAAGTTGCAAGGAAAAAAATTCTCAGTGTGTTGTAAGACATGATTTACATAGTTTGGACTTCAGCTATCCATTAGTCCTGTTATGGATGGAACTTGGTTACAACCACAAAGTTGCAAACATGGTGAAAAATTTCCAGATACGATTAGGTGCATTGTGTCTGGTGTTTCCAACTGTGGAAAAACGAATGGGATTACTGACATTGTAGCGTACGAAAACTGTCTCAAATTTAAGGAGATGAGCATATATATACTCCAAATCACTTCAGCAATATAAATATAAGTTTCTAGTACAACTGTTTGAAAAGCATGAAACTGAATATTTCTCATTTTCAAATAAGGAGGTAATTTCGCTCAATGAAGCACTGACATATTCGATTTTAATTTTGGATGTCATTGCTTGTGATAAGCAAGTTCATTATGAATGTATACATTTTTATAGGTCACCAACATGGAATAGATAGCTTTCATCCTTCTCAAATACACTCCAAAATACCGAAGCTATGAATCAAAAGTAGTAGTAATGTAATTATTACTTCAAAACAAGACCAATGTATTTCGAGACATGTATTCAATCATCATGTAACTATAGGTATAACTTTCAATGCATTATTTGAAATGTGTAAACGAACACAGACTTAGAATGCATATAATTTTCTGGTTGTAAGCATAGATGATGATTTAGGTAATGGGTGTTGTCGTGTTAAGTTTGATACCTACATTAGCATTTGAGATGATATACTACACTTGAGATGCGGTATAAATTGAGGCAACTGATTATAATCGGTTCAGTTGTTCATTGAGCATTGTGAATGTTAACTTATCTCTCAGTTTCATTGGACGAAAGATTAGTGTTGCAAGGTCAGGTGTAGAAAGTTCGACACCACAAATCGCAGGAAACTGGTGTTACTGCAAACTGCAAGATGAAGCAGAGTCTGTAATGGGAAGAATATTTAGGCCCTTTCTCAACTGTTAAGGAGACAGATGGAGATATTCTGGAAAGTGAGTAAGACAAATCAAGATGAATGAGATGAAGCCAAAAAGAACAATGTACTTATGAAAACAGAAGAAGAAGAAGAAGAAGAAGAAGAAGATAAACGAGATGAGAAAGATAGTGATGAAAATGAAGAACAGTTAAGAAAGAAAATAATGTCAAAGACAGGAGGTGGACTGGCAACATCATTTTCTAGTAAACCAACAGAAAGGATGCGTGATACCTTATACAGCATCAGATTTGATCCAGTAGATAAAATTTTAAAGACTGGTAATTAGCAAGTACCTGTTGAAGGATTTGATTTAATAATCCACAATGAAAGATTCCGGTGAAATAGAGGATCATATAATCTACTGTTTGAAATGACCAGTCCTAAAGCAAATTACACAACACGAGAGCTTCAAAATTATGGTAATATTCTCGGCACTGACAAAACTTATTAGCAAAGTTATATGTTTGACAAATTATTAAATTCAAACTGAGGCTCTAGATTTGTTCGAAACGTTACCGCATTAATAAATGTAGTGGACTGTTATTGGGATATGTTGGCGAACAGACTGGTAAGGCAGACAACAAAAACGCACTGAAGTTTGCAGCCAGAGTACAGTCTTGAGCGAATCGTCAGCATATACCGAATGTGTTTACTGGAATAATCCAAAAGAATTGATGAAGCAGTTGGTATTCTTGCCAGCTTCGAAAACAGAAGGCAGTAATCCACATGACAACGAAATATTTATTGAAGAGGAGCTTTGTGAAGCATTGATTATTACTTGAAGTTGATGATAGCAGTTGAAAATAAAGTTGCATATAAGAGAGAAAATTTGCAGATTTGGAAATATTTCTAGAATTTATTGCATGGAACTTTGCGTATCAAAGAGCACACATTGGGTCGTGGAAAATATTGTCTTCGATACCGCAGAATTATTGAAAATATAAGCAAAGCCACTATTACGTCTGCAGAATATCAGATGCAACCAAGTGCACTCAGTTGTCCTATCTTACTTCAGGAGGCTGCAGGCAACTACTGACCTAGTGTTGTAGTGTATTTAGGTACAAGATGTCTTGGATTACTGAAAAAAGAAATAATGTAATACTATTTTTGCAAAATTGCTGCTGAAAGAGTGTAAGAGACAGCACCAAGGCTCGCGACCATCAGTCCTGGTGAACTTGATTTTTTCAACAGCAGTGCATAAGAGTGAATAATATGAACAGAGTCGATTTTTAAAATATTGATACAGTTCTTTTTTGTGCACAGTAGAAAAAAAACGTGTTTCAGTTCACAAAGTATCATGCACTGGAAGAACGAGAGATATTAGTATTAGAACCGAGTTGTTGTTTTTGTTAGTTATTCTGTAAACCATCTGAACAATTTTTTGTCAGAATAATATGATTTACAGGGTATTATTCATGTTTAGTGTTAACATTAATGAATGCAATATAGTTTTAGTGATACCCAAGTCACTATAATTAAAATATTATTGTGGGCTGCCAATTTTTAAACAGTAAATTCCTTAGTGTTAACGTTAATAATTTAACACAATATTTTTAGTCCTACTCATGAAAACACACTTCGAATCTGTTTTTTACAGGATAACAATTTTGTACAGAAATCTGCCTTGAATGAAAGTAGCTGTCCAGAAGAGATGATTTTAGATTAAATTTAAAACTTTCTTTACTACCTGTTAGGAAATTGATAAAAATTTTTTGTTCCTCCACAATGAACTCCTTTCTGCGCCACTGACAGCGTTAATAATGGGTGGTAAAGGTCATTTTGTCCTATAATGTAGTATGTGTGGACGTCACTATTCTTCTCTAATTGTAGAGCGTTATTTATGACAAATTTCATTAGCGAATACATGTACTGAGGCAGTTAGAATTTTCAACTCCTTGAAGTGGTACATACATGACGACCATTGATGAATACTGCTGAATTTTCACAATCAATACTTCCTTCCCAAGTGATCAGTTGCCATCCAGTATTATTCCATAAGACATCACTGAGTGGAAATATGCACATTATAACAGGAGGTTGATTCGTTTATTTCCAAGAGTAGGAATTATACGAAAAAGAAAGGTGCATGAACTCACTTGTTCGAAAATCTCAGTATTATGCTTTGTCCAGTTTACATCAATATGCATACCAAAATATGAAGCTTTCCATAAATTCTTTGTACGTCTCTCTTTGTTGTACAGAACTGAATATAGCGTGTTTCTTTGAAAATTAAGGAACAATATAAGAACTACTCTATAACTCCATGAGAAAAAAGCATTGATGATCTCTTTTGTTACTTTGTCTCTAATAGGTTTCATTATAACACTGGTATCATATGCAAAAAGTACCAATTGTGCTTCTTGAATGTTAAGTAGAAGGTGAGTCACATATACAAGAAATATGAGTGGACCCAACATTTAGCACTATTGGGCTATCTTTTGTGATCTATCGCCAATCACTGAAGTTTTGTACCTTTCCAACGTTGTTAAATTACTCAGCACACAAACAACTTACGTTTAAAGCCATCAGTTCCATAAAATGAGAGTTTTTTAAACAGTGTAACATGACATACACAATCAAAAGCCTCAGAAATATCACAAAAATGCCATCTGGTGCTATTCTGTTAGTTAGGACTTTTAATACTTAGTGGGTGAATTATAACTAATATTCTCAGTCAAGCAATCCTTTCTTGAATTCCAAACTATGATATGTTAAATAAACTATTTCTACTTGAATGTGTGACTACTCTTGACAGCGTTACTTTATCGAATATCTTGGGAAAGAAGCCAGGAAGGAAATTTGAAATTATTTCAGTCTTTCTTGCCATCTTCTTATAAAGAGGCTTAACAATTGCATATTTTAACACATCTGCAAAAATTCCTTCCACAAATTGCATTTTTTTAGTTCTTGCATATAAAGTAATTGGCGATCTAAACGTTTAAAGAAGAGAATACAATGATTATATACTCACTGCAGAAGGAATTCTGTACAGATTCTGAACAATTTGCTGTTTTCGAAGTATGCAATAGATATGAATGTATTTTTTACACCAGACTGATTCTGTTCCAGTATAACAAGCTGGTTGGCTGTTACGTTAACGATCTGTTGTTCATGCTGTATAAAGTTTGTGCACAAAATACATTTCAGTGTCCTTTAGCCGGCCGAAGTGGCCGTGCGGTTAAAGGCGCTGCAGTCTGGAACCGCGGGACCGCTACGGTCGCAGGTTCGAATCCTGCCTCGGGCATGGATGTTTGTGATGTCCTTGGGTTAGTTAGGTTTAACTAGTTCTAAGTTCTAGGGGACTAATGACCTCAGCAGTTGAGTCCCATAGTGCTCAGAGCCATTTGAACCATTTTGTCCTTTACATTTCTTAATGAAAATATAGCAGTCAAAGCTTGATTGTGTAATGCAGATGTCTGAAATACTTCCTCGAACTGTAACAACCTACTGTTTGCAATAGGTGGTACTCTAATAGGTAGTGAACACGAAGATTAAATTCGTGTATTTCCATGGTGTATGACAGCATAAAATGTGAAAGTTAACTGTGAAAATGTTTTATTGAAAATTTATATCCCTAATACTTTTATTTCCAATGTAATGTATTATAATAATGAGACAGATGTGGAAATATTTTTGTGCACACACATATGTGAGATGAAATTTAATGATGAGACAGTACAGTATTTGCAGATTTGGAACATTACATAGTGTGTGTGTGTGTGTGTGTGGAATCCGAAAGTAAATACCGTATGTAAATATCTTTGACTTTCACGGAAATAATAATGGTTTCAATATTACGCTGATTAAATACAGAGGCATGTAAATATCTTCGACTTTCGCGGAACTAATGAATATATTTTTTACTGTGTATCTTTGAATTAGGCGCCATTTTTATGCAACTGTTTCCCCTTTTAATAGTATGCTGAGGTTGACTGGAGAGGAGGGATAGCAGGCTCTTTACATTTTGGGGTAGTTGATAATCGAAATTGTTCCTATGTAACAAATGTATACATATGTATCTCACGGGAATTGTGTTCTGACAAGTCTTATGTTTGTGCTCAGTATAGTTGTGGATATAGTTCCATCATGTTGGATTTTTTCCCACTACCAAATGGCTCTGAACACTATGCGACTTAACTTCTGAGGTCATCAGTCGCCTAGAGCTTAGAACTAATTAAACCTAAGTAACCTAAGGACATCACACAGATCCATGACCGAGGCAGGATTCGAACCTGCGACCGTAGCGGTCGCTCGGTTCCAGACTGTAGCGCCTAGAACCGCACGGCCACTCCGGCCGGCTTTCCGACTACCAGAACTGGGCTGGGGGCAAGGGCACATGGCTTGGTGACATCGTTGATAATGGTGATAACATCAATGATAAGACTGCCCCAGCATGTAGGAAACTCACACTACTCCTTGAAAATTTCTAGGTAAAGTTGCTGCTATCTTGCATTGTGACATCAGTTGTATTGCATACTTCACTACAGCGATAACCCGGCAGACCCAACAGTCCGTCACGCATTCAAAACTTTTCCGTTATTTTAGGCTGTTTGTTCGGCAGTACAGTGGGACGACTTCGACAAGGGAGGTAGTTGAAGGGGGTAGTTGATAATCGAAATTGTTCCTATGTAACAAATGTATGCATATGTATCTCACGGGAATTGTGTTCTGACAAGTCTTATGTTTGTGCTCAGTATAGTTGTGGGTATAGTTCCATCATGTTGGATTTTTTCCCACTACCAAATGGCTCTGAACACTATCCCCTAATGAACAGAATGTGTTTTCAGCAGATCAGGCTGACAAAAAGATCGACACTGACAGATATTTAGCTATTGAAGAAGGGCTGACTGACACTGTGATATTACAAAGTGTTTTCAACTTACAGGAGGCACCAGAAATTGAGAGTGATGAAGAAGGAACGCCTATAAGTCACATCTCTTGCGCTGACACTCCAGGCACGTTACACATATGAAATGTGTAGCGAACATTACAATGTTTCTGAACTTACGAATCAGCACGTCATACAAAATAACTTTCGTCAAAAAGGAACTCAATCCAAAAAGTAAGTTAGCATTTCTGCAATGATACCAGTCCGACATACATCAAGTCCTGGACAATGTCAGATATCTGTGCTGTTCCTAAGGACAGTGATTCCAGTTAAACTGCTCCAAATTCTTGATAATGATGTTTATTACTTAGCTTGTTCTTGGTTTTAATTTCTTTTATTAATACATAACAAATAACATATAGTTATTTCTGAATGTTAAAAATATAGGTTTTGCTTAATTCCTCTTTTCAAACGAGGTTTTTAGGATAACCTTGATTATCGGGGCACTTGCTGATCCTAGAGCACGCCTGGAGCACACCCTGCTTCATCACCAATCTGCAGGAAATGAATGGCAATATTCAAACTGCATGGGATGTTATGTTGCTGGATGCCACTGGAGACATCAACAATCTCATTGCCACCACATTTGTGAAATATATTGAAACATGTCACTTCGACGTGCATATTACCCTTTCAAAAGTCATGTGACCATTATTTCTTACTGAGCATGAGTTTTACTTGCTCGTCAGACATTACATTTACCTTGATTTTCCATGATGATGGGTGTAGATATATCCTATCGGTTCTTCAACAAAACGTAGAGGTATCCCACCAACATTCCGTCTGTACACTATTGTGATCACGTGTCTTTATTATTTTGTACGTCGATTTTATGGATAGCTGGTACTTGAAATTTTTCCTCCTTGCTCTTGTTTTATTTCCTTATTTTCTGCTCTTTACATTTTGGGGATAGTTGATAATCGAAATTGTTCCTATGTAACAAATGTATGCATATGAATCTCACGGGAATTGTGTTCTGACAAGTCTTTCGTTTGTGCTCAGATGACTAGAACGATAATTACAGTTTTGAGGTGTAGTGATATTTGTGATTCAGGAATTTTGGTGGACTCGTCTTCCCACACGAGATGTTCACATGTCCAACCACACTGAATGTTACATCTTAATTTAGAGATATTGTCAACTCCGAAATTTTCTTAAAAATATTATGAACCACTATGATTGATTTAGTAAATGTAAGTATGCAACCTACTAAAAAAACTTTGGCTTAACCATCATGAATAATATAGTTTGTCGGACCATTAGTATTACTGAAAACTACCTTCTGAATGATCTTCTGACCGAATGAAATTTAATATGTGTAGTATAACCGTCACTCATGTAGTTTCAATAACAGTGAATTAATTATGTTGCTCCAGTTGTGACTTGGGCAATACTTGAACCAACATTGGCCCTTCAGGACCTAAAGACCTAGCTGTTCACGGGATCTGAAACTTGGAACGTTGTGAACTTAAAAAATACTGTAGTGTGTAACCTCCCCCTCACTTATCGACCTTAATGACAGTGAAAAATTAAACCGCGTGTACCTAATGGAAATTTGGGAAAAGCAATCGTCACCGAAGTTCATCTGTCGGTAAAGAGGGAGGAAAGGGTTACATCTTTATGAAAGGAAAAATGCCAATGAAACTGGTGGAAATTAATTTTGAAAAGGGGTAAAGTTAATAAAGAAAGTAAATGTGCGACCGTTACGTTAACAATTAACTAGTGGTAATTAGATATTTGAGATTTGGGGGAAATTACGGTCGCCAGTCCTAAGGACAATTACTATAGTAACTGAAAAAGAAAGGTTGTTACACATATAATTAGCACTAGAAGCGTGGCAACTGAAGGTTGACACGTGTAGTGTGAAAACAAAGTTTGTCAGAAGTAATAAATTTCGCTACACTCTGACTTAATTTAGCAAAAGAATTAATAAAACCAGAAAATTGAAAGTTAATTTAGTGACTGAAATTAATAGTGAACTTTGTTTCTGAAGCATATTGAAATTCAGTAAAATACAGTTAGTCTTGGGCTACCTCAACAATCATTTCAAAAGCTACTTGAATCTACGCAATTTAGAAATAAGAGATTTAACTTCGAACTTGAATTAAATGATTCTGAACAATTAACAATAGTAAAATTTAGTACGTACCAAGCTGAGCTGCAGTCACAGGTAAGCTAAAATATGCTAACAAAACTCGCACTCTTAATTTGTGCTCGTGTAATCTAAATATTGTAGCCAGCTATGAATAATTTAACTGAACTTTGAAATTAAGGCAGTGAAATTGAATTATGTTATTTTAATGCTGGCGTTTGAATTTCAACGACACTCGGGTTCATTTCGGAAAAGGAAGGGTCCCTGCTTGGCAATGCAATTGGGACAATGAGCAACAAAGGTTCATGCTACGTTGCTGTAATTTTGTGATTTGAACAATTTGAAAAGCTGAGGTCTGCCATACAGTTCTGAAACTTTACGTGCTTTTAGTCTTCGTTGTTGGTTGATTGAAGGTTTGAAGTCGCCGATCGAGGAGGTGGCGACAGTCACTCATTGTCGGCCGTCGCTGTTGCAGAAGCTGGACGCTGGCGCGCCTTCTTCTCGACACGGTCACCAGGCGAAACGGGCTCTTGATGTGTGCCAGCTAATGCTTCCCGTCCGCTACACTGTGCTTGAAACTACCATAGCCAGTCGATCGCAATTACATGCTGCCAAACCCAGAAAGCCCGGCACCTTGCGGGAGCGTCACACAACACACCTGTTCAATCGCACTACACCAACCAGACTCTTTCATGCTCTGCCCGCGCTCCACGCGGCAGAGTTAACACTATACCAAAGATCCTAAACACTTTCGTTCTTCACACGACCTATTGATGTATTCGTTCGATAGTATAGTTTTCCCTAGGCCAGACTCAGCGTATAAATACAAATAATATTCACAAAACACACCAATTATACATCGACATAAATGCGTATATATACAAATAGTAAAACAATTACAATATACAAAGTCACAGAAATGTCATATCTTGAGGTAACAAAACAAGGAAAAATTATAGTACAATAGATGGAAATAGGAGGATATGCATTTCCGGCGTTACAAGTGTTCAGCATATTAATTCATAAGGGCAATGTATGAAGCCTCTGAGATGACGCGTGAACATCAGCAGCGTCCGCGGTATCTAACTGTAATGATAATATTCTTCTCTCGAATTACAAGCTACTTCTCCATAGCATACGCGAAATCTTGAAACACAAGTGATCCGTATTCACTAAACTATCGTGTTCGGTTTCTGGAGCAGCGGAATGGTGTTGAATTCTTTCCTTCTGAGAGATGATAATGGGAAGTAATGTCGTTGAGACTTTTTTTTCGCTTGACGAGACGAGTAACATATCTATGGTATGCTTCTTTCTTCTGATATCTGGCAGAACTGCTCCCTATCATAGTACTTAAGCTGTTACAGCAATATAATCTGAAAGAGTTTGAGTACCGTTGGAAAGTACCAGTCTCCTTTGTTCCTGTGTATAGATTTAGTAAATGGAACGTAGAGATAAAGGAATGACAGAAATACATGGGAAACAATGGAAGAATGAGAAATGAATGTACTGTTGAATTATTAAAGATCTAAGATCAACAAGCCACCATCTACTTCTGCGAAAGGAACCGTGTTACTGACGCTGAAGAAGGAATGTAAATAGGGGGAGTATTTAAAGAGGACGGCTGCAAACAGTGAAGAACGAAGGAATGAGAGTATGTACCTAATAGTCAGGAGAAACGTAAGCGACTCCGTCGATGCAGAAGGAAAAAACACTGTTAGATAAAAAAACGTTGCAGAAGTGAACAAGCATAAGACCAGAGAGGAGTTTATCCACGCAGTGATGAATATATCAGAAACTCGTGATCTACAGCAAGGAAATTTAGACACAATCTGCTAAGTGAAATTAGCAAATAAGACGAAAAATGTTCGTTCTTTTTATAACGGCAGGAAGAGTATTTCACCACAGACTGCAAAGAAGTCACTTCCAAAATTGTCAGTACGAAGACGGGATGTCTATATGGAAATTTGTTAGGCGATAAGCGAACTGCAAGCTGCCGTCTTAACATCACACAATTTCCAGACAGACAACCGAAAACAATTTGACAACGATTGCGAAGTTGTCAAGTGACAGATATTTGCGAGCAAAGCGACGTACGTCGTACGGCGTGAAAGGCTGTGTCTGATAGCAGGAGGTCGGGATAGGAGAAATTTCTAAGAGAAAATACGTCTTGGGCCGTTGATTTCTTGCTACGTAGTTCGGGGAGGGAGTGGCAGGGAGTAGAGCACAGAGAAAGCGTTGTCGCTTGGACTTCCAAAGACATTTTGTGTGGATCATTAATCTTCTGACTGATTTGATGTGACCCGTTACTATTTCCTCTGTTGTGCCGATGTAACCGTCTCAGAGTAGCACTTATTTATTTGTTGCATGTATTCCAATCTCTGTCTTGCGCTGCTATTTGTGACCTTTACATCTCCCTCTGCAATTAAATGTTCTTGTAGTTTGTGCTTTCCATTCAGTCCTTTCCTCGCTGTTCCTACAGTGAACCTTAGTTTTTAGAGGTGCACTTCCTTTTCAACATCCTTATATAACACAACATCTCAAATGCTTCGACTGTTCCGTTCTTCCCATAGTCCGTGATTCACTTCCATACAGTGCTGTTCTCCATACGTACATTCTCAGCAATCTCTTCCTCAATTTAAGAGCTATGTCTGACAATAATAGACTTGTTTTAGGCAAACAATGTTCTCTTTTTCTGTGTTACTCTGCTTATTGCATTATCCTTGCTTCGTCTCTCACGTGTTAGTTTGCTTCCACCGTAGCTGAATTGCTTCACTTCGACTACTACGTGTCTTCAGTGTTGATGCCGTGTTTGTAACTTAATACTTTCGTCCTTCTTAGATTTACCCTCAGTCGACATTCAGTACACGAATCATTCCGTTCAGAAGGTCCTGTGATTCTTATTCACTTTTACAGAGGACAGCAATCCCATCAACGAACATCGTCAGTATGTTAACTGATTCTCCTCTTTCTTCTTGTTAGAACAACTTTATAATTATAAATGAAAAGTGCAAAATTATTGTTATCCTTTTACTCTGAATTACAATCGCATTTCTGAATCTTTCTTCCGTTTCCTTCATTGCTTCTTCGATGTACAGGTTGAACAGCAGAGGAGAAAGATTGCAAGCCTGCCTTTCGCCCTTTTTAATCCGAGCACTTCTCTTGCTCTATCATTCTTTTTGTTCCCTCCTGATTCTCGATCGTGTTGTATATCAACCGACTATCCCTACAACGAATACGTATTTTGGTGAGCATTTCAAACATATTGCACGCATTATACTTTCGAGCGCTTTTTCAAGACTTTTAGATCCTGTAAAAGTGTATTGAATTTTAGAACGTATTGCTTCTATTGGGTGGGCCAGACTGAATTAGGCAGTTTTTGATTACGTGATATTTTTATTGTTACATGTTTGTAAGGGTTTCAAAAATGGGATAATGGATACATGCTAGTAACTGTTATTATAGTCCTACATTTTAAAGGGGTGGTCGACTGAGCCACCTTATGTGTCAACATAGGCTTACAAAGGCACAGAAATATTTTTATTCGCCGTCCTGCGCATGTTCACTGGAACACTGTTGAACTCCAAAAGAATCACCTCACGTACTTACTGATAGCTGGTGATGTGATTAGCGTGCACCATATGCTTAAGATAAGGTCAAAGAAAAAAAATTCCGGTGGGGCAAAGTTGTGAGATGGGGCAAGCAACACGACAGGTCCTCGACAGTCAATCTAGCGCTCTGTCCCAATGTTGCCGGAGTGTGGCAGAGCATCATCTCGCGGACACTACAATTCATCAAATGTCTGTCTGTTTTGAATTTATGGAATGACAGTATCCCTCAGTAACCCAAAGTAGGATTACCCTGTGACGCGACCTACCAGGAAGAACGGGCCAGTTAACCTTTGTACCTCATGTCGTCCCACAGCATCGTTCCAGGGATTGGAAATTGTACTCAGTGGTGATATTGAGGGCTCTCTCGTCGCTAAAATAAACAGTTGTGTCTGGTCACCGATGTGCGGAATTTGGTCTCATCAGTCCAGACAATATTGCACAATATTCCAGCAAACTGAAGTCGTCTGTCGAAGTTTTCGTTAAATGCATGAATAAGGCATGGATGATATCACGTCAACTTAAAGTCACACAAAACTCTTCGCAAACGTGTCAACGATATGTGCAGCAGGACTGACATACGAGGGGTAGAATTCGATTGCTCAGGAGAGAATCCCAGTTCTGTAGCAGCACGTGTTTGTGTGTCTGCAGTTCGGACACTTCTCAGCTGACCGGGATGTTTGAGATTTACAGCACTGGTACTTTTATCTAACCAGTTGTTTACCTGAGCGAGTGTGTTCCTCTAGACTGCAGGCGGTTCTGTATCTTCCCGTTCGACTTCAGATACATTATTTTTAACCGAGAAAAGGCGCACATATTTTACGCGCTGCTCGATAGGCAACCTTCCTCCCGCTATTATGTGCGCTGAGGTGAGCAGTACCTTCGGTGGTAGTGTCTATCGATAACTCAAGGTGCTGCCATCTATGGACAACACAAAGTAATTTCCCTTTTTCTCTAGAATTGTTATGTTATTGACATTTTGAGTCTAGCCCTAGCTGTATTATCAAGCATAACGCCAAAATTCCCTCTATGGTGCCTTTACTCTTTCTAAGCCGGGATGATCGTCGTCTAACAGTTCATCAGCTTTCTTTACTATTATTTTATTTAGAGTTGTGATGAGCAGTTTGGGTGAAGGAGTTATGCATCTGATTGTGCGATAAATCTCTCAAACATCTTCCCTTGCTGTCTTCGGTGCTGTGTAAATCATATTCTTCTGTAAGTTCGACGGTATGTCTCCAGTTTGCTCAAGATAGCGGAGGTTGATGTCGTTACCTATGGTAACTTAGATTCTTCCTCTTCTTTTTCGTGGCCTTAATCCAGTATCCTCACGGGGTCGGCATATTAATGTGGATTTGGCAATGCTCATGGTAGAGTGGCGGACTAAGTCCTGGACGGTGAAACTAAACAAGGTCTCCTTACAAATTGATATATCTGTGGTATACGTATCGTAAAAAAACCGGACAAGTTTGAGCAGAGCATTGGACATAGTAATAATAATAATAATAATAATAATAATAATAATAATAATAATAATAATAATTCCCGTGGAGGCCCGGGAAAAGAATAGGCCTCCGGTATGTTCTGCCAGTCGTAAAAGGCGACGAAAAGAACAAACCACTAATAGGGCTAACCCCCCTTTTAGTGTGATTACTTGGTTCAGGACAGAACTAAAGAAGCCTCGGACAAGCGCCGTCATGGTCGGGGACGGCGCTTGAACCCTATGCCCGCCCACAATGGTAATGACACTGCTAGCCAACTGGAAAATGATTTAAATCCAAATAGAGGTGTTTTGCAGGATATGCTTCCTGCAACCACCCTAGAAGGAAAACAAAGACAGAGGATGAGATGGTCAGATGAAGTTAATCGACACCTCATGTTCTGTTATTACCAAGCAACAAACCTAGGAACCAACACAACTGGATACAGATCACAAGTATACACAACATTTATTACCAGATACCCAGAATTAAAATTTTTAACAGAACAACGTCTAGCTGATCAGATTCGTGTAATAATAAAAAATAACAGGATACCCCAGTCGGAATTAGAAAACATCAAACAACAAGTACAACAAATACTGGAACAAAATAATGTGCAATTAGAAGAAGAAGAAAATACAGTAATGGACTCAAACATCCCAGAGCAAACAAACAAAGAACAACACGCATCAATTAAACAATCAGAGGAAAATGAAATTTTAAGACAGCCACCAGCACAAGCACAAATAGAACACGAAGTGACACACATGTTAGATATAGAAGAAAAATTTCAGTTGACATATATAGAATACAAAGACACAAATACAGACATTAGACCATTCTTGCATAGACCACCAAATAGCCCACAAGTCGAAACAACAATAAAAACTATCAACACAATCATACACAACAAAATAAATGAATACACAATTATGGAAGAGTTACAACTACTGGTTTATGTAGGAGCACTCACTACACTAAATATACACACTAGGCAGATATCAGAACCAACCAACACACAGAAGAAACCCACAAAACCAGCATGGCAACACAGGCTACAGATCAGAATAGAAAAACTGAGAAAAGACATCGGACAGTTAACACAATTTATAAGAAATGAAATATCAGACAAAAAACGAAAAAGGTTAGGTAAAATCTCACAACAAGAAGCAATAGAGCAATTAGATGAAAAGAAGCAAAAATTACAAGCTTTGGCGAAACGACTTAGAAGATACAAAAAAAGTGAAAATAGAAGGAAACAAAACCAAACATTCAACACAAACCAAAAGAAATTTTACCAAACAATAGATAACACACACATAAAAATAGACAATCCACCAAACATAAGAGACATGGAACACTTCTGGAGCAGCATATGGTCAAACCCGGTACAACATAACAGGCATGCACGGTGGATACAAGCAGAAACAGATACATACAAGATGATACCACAAATGCCTGAAGTGATAATTTTGCAACATGAAGTCACCCGAGCAATTAATTCTACGCACAATTGGAAAGCCCCTGGAAACGATAAAATAGCAAATTTCTGGCTAAAGAAGTTCACCTCAACACATTCACATCTAACTAAATTATTTAACAGTTACATTGCAGACCCATACATATTCCCTGATACACTTACACATGGAATAACTTATCTGAAACCTAAAGATCAAGCAGACACAGCAAACCCAGCTAAATATCGCCCCATAACATGCCTACCAACAATCTACAAAATATTAACTTCAGTCATTACACAGAAATTAATGACACATACAACACAGAACAAAATTATAAATGAAGAACAAAAAGGCTGCTGCAAAGGAGCGCGAGGATGTAAAGAGCAACTGATAATAGATGCAGAGGTGACATATCAAGCTAAAACTAAACAAAGGTCTCTACACTACGCATACATTGATTACCAAAAAGCTTTTGATAGTGTACCCCACTCATGGTTACTACAAATATTGGAAATATACAAAGTAGATCCTAAATTGATACAGTTCCTAAACATAGTAATGAAAAACTGGAAAACCACACTTAATATCCAAACAAATTCAGATAATATCACATCACAGCCAATACAGATTAAGCGTGGAATATACCAAGGAGACTCATTAAGTCCTTTCTGGTTCTGCCTTGCTCTGAACCCACTATCCAACATGCTAAATAATACAAATTATGGATACAATATTACTGGAACATACCCACACAAAATCACACATTTGCTATACATGGATGATCTAAAACTACTGGCAGCAACAAATCAACAACTCAACCAATTACTAAAGATAACAGAAGTATTCAGCAATGATATAAGTATGGCGTTTGGAACAGACAAATGTAAGAAAAATAGCATAGTCAAGGGAAAACACACTAAACAAGAAGATTACATATTGGATAACCACAGCGACTGCATAGAAGCGATGGAAAAAACGGATGCCTATAAATATCTAGGATACAGACAAAAAATAGGAATAGATAATACAAATATTAAAGAAGAACTAAAAGAAAAATATAGACAAAGACTAACAAAAATACTGAAAACAGAATTGACAGCAAGAAACAAGACCAAAGCTATAAATACTTATGCCATACCAATATTGACCTACTCATTTGGAGTAGTGAAATGGAGTAACACAGACCTAGAAGCACTCAATACACTTACACGATCACAATGCCATAAATATAGAATACATCACATACATTCAGCAACAGAAAGATTCACATTAAGCAGAAAGGAAGGAGGAAGGGGATTTATCGATATAAAAAACCTACATTATGGACAGGTAGACAATTTAAGAAAATTCTTTATAGAACGAGCAGAAACTAGCAAAATACACAAAGCAATCACTCATATAAATACATCGGCTACACCACTACAATTTCATAACCACCTCTACAACCCGTTAGACCACATAACATCAACAGATACGAAGAAAGTAAATTGGAAAAAGAAAACACTTCATGGCAAGCACCCGTATCATCTAACACAGCCACACATCGATCAAGACGCATCCAACACATGGCTAAGAAAAGGCAATATATACAGTGAGACAGAAGGATTCATGATTGCAATACAGGATCAAACAATAAACACCAGGTATTACAGCAAGCATATTATTAAAGATCCCAATACCACAACAGATAAATGCAGACTTTGTAAACAACAAATAGAAACAGTAGATCACATCACAAGCGGATGTACAATACTAGCAAATACAGAATACCCCAGAAGACATGACAATGTCGCAAAAATAATACATCAACAGCTTGCCTTACAACATAAACTTTTAAAACAACAAGTTCCTACATACAAGTATGCACCACAAAATGTACTGGAGAATGATGAATACAAATTATACTGGAACAGAACCATTATAACAGATAAAACAACGCCACATAACAAACCTGACATCATACTCACCAATAAAAAGAAGAAATTAACACAACTAATCGAAATATCCATACCCAATACAACAAATATACAAAAGAAAACAGGAGAAAAAATTGAAAAATACATCCAACTGGCTGAGGAAGTCAAAGACATGTGGCATCAGGATAAAGTTGACATCATACCAATTATACTATCAACTACAGGAGTCATACCACACAATATCCACCAGTACATCAATGCAATAGAGCTACATCCAAACGTATATATACAACTACAGAAATCAGTAATTATTGATACATGTTCAATTACCCGAAAGTTCCTAAATGCAATATAACACATACCATACAGTTAAAAGGAAGTGACGCCTGATCAAGGTCCGCGTCACTTTTCATTTTTAACCAGACTTAACGTCTGAGAGGGTAAGGAATAATAATAATGATAACAATAATAATGATAATTTCGTGTAAGACTTTCTACTGAATGTTACTTCGGCGACTTGCCTATAGTTTAACGTGGAATCCGAATCACGTGTTGTTTTTGGCGACGCCTCACATCGTTGATAGGTGATGGCTAACTTAAAAAAAGGACTGAAAAATCTTTTGCGGACAAGTGCACTGCGAATTTTTTTTTCACTCATTTTGTTCGTTATTGTTCTCGTCATTAGGTCAGGACGGACGTCACGGGATTCACATGACACCCTTACAAGCTCATCGTTGATTACTTCAATCAGTTCTTTTTAATTACAGAGGACACCCAGCCCTCTGACTGAACATACGGAGCTACCGAGCCGGTGAATAGACCACCTGACCCGATATTAAGAAACGAGTTCGCCTGTAGGTTTTGAGAGTGAGTTTGCGAATATCAAAATATATGACATGTATGGTCATATCGTTTGATTGTATTGACTTAGAATCTTAAATTATTTACCACCAACGGACCGCAGACCTTAGTACCTATTTGACATAAATTTCAGTTTGATATCTCAACCTGTTTCTGAGAAAAACAGTTCCTTACAGACGGCTGTAACTTTTTATTGCATTGACTTAGAAGGTTAAATTATTTACACCACCAAGCGCCCATAGACAGTACCTGACATAAATTACAACTTGATACCTCTACTCATTCCTAAGGAAAAGGGGTCTTCAAAGTCGATTAGAGAGACAGACTTACGAATGAACAACACGACGATCCTGTAAGGGTTCCGTGTTTACCGATTGAGGTATCGATCCCTAAAAATGAGTAAGTAGTTGTAATACCTGCCAAAAAAGTAAAGTAGCTACAATGCGTGTATTCGATCCTCTAGTAATTGTAACACACGTACTTAAAGGCATAGGTAAGAAACGTAAAATACTAAGCAGCGTTTAGCACAGCAAGCATCAAGCAGACTTCAAAGAAATAACAAGGTTTGTACAATTATAATAATAGTTATTTTCGTAACGTAAGTACAAGATATTAGCTATTATTAATATTATTATAGTACGTTTTTTCGTGCCTTTATTTTATTGAAATCTCATTAACGTCGTTGAAATCTGTTTCTTGTGAAACTTTTTTTCAGATGCTATATTGGACAGATTGGTTAGTCGATCTTAATTCATGACAGAGCGAAGATATTTTTTTTTATTAACCTCAGTTTAGACAAACGTCTCCCACATGACGCCACTGAGACGCAAGTGATCAAGAAATATTGGATTATAAGTAATGTAGAGGGCAATGATTCATGGCAGTCCCTTTTAATTATAAACTGTTCGGCTGTCGATCTAATAGTAACGTGCACACTCTTGTCGCTTTCATGTAGATGCCTACAATATCTCTTTATTTCATGCAGCACCCGTTCCTTAGCATCTCATCGTAATTTTCTACCTGATTCTCCAGTGGTACAACCAGAGCATCCTCGCAACCTTCAAGCATAAATTTTGTTTCAACAGTTTGGAAAATTTTATTCATTTCCTCCATGGGGGTATATTGTTGTGACAGTTTTTATATGTGTCAATTGATCTGTGCATTTAAACATTATTCGACAAACTACACCCGGAAACGAGGATCAAACTTCATGAGCTAGTTCATCCGGAGTTGTTTTATTTACCCTCCTTCTTCCTCGTCGGTCAGTGTTAATGTCCACATCATTCCACTTTTTAGAGCCAAGTGTAACAGTATCCCACATATGTGTGCAAGTTTGTGTGTGGGTATGTTTTTTACTGCTTTGTGCTGAAAGAAGACATTTGGAATGGAATTGCTTTATAAACTGAATTAATACACAGGCTACTTTTAAAAGTATGTAGTACAAGATATTTATTGATTTGACGAATAAAACGCGACATATGGGACAGAAATTATCCTTAGAAGAAGCTATTTACTCTTTGACTTTTGAACTCTATCATATTTGTGAAAATGCTTTTATTGTTTAATATGTCATATATAATACAATTCAACATAATGAATACAATACTTATACAATCCTCAAAGAGTTTAATCCATACTTCAATACAAGTCCTTTCCAATTTAGCCTCTGAGCGTCATGCGTATTTTATAGCTGCTGAGACGCTTGAAGAGTCACAATGATGGTGTTTTTTAAATGCTGTACGACAGAGAGACATCGTGCCTTTACATGAAGACATGCCACAATGAAGGTTGTATGTCATGATTTCAATAATTTCCAGGAAGTGAAAATAGTTTTCCTTTGATACTATTAACCTATACTTTTTATGATATATGATCAAGGATACAGTATGTATCATAGAACACCAACATACGTTTAGCTTAATGTAAAATATTTAGAAAGTTAGCTAATTTTTACGTAACTTTCCATTTAAGAACGTCGCATGTCCTGTAAAAGTACATTGTGGAATAACGTTGTATATCAAATGAATATTAATGTACTGATGCAGTGGCAAAAATAATTAAAAGTATTAAGAGAATATATAATCTGATATACTGAAATACAGTACTAACAATATCTTTATTTAATTAACTTTCAAACTAAAAGAACTAGTTCTATATATGACAAGGAACAACAGCAAATAATAATTAAACAGGGGAAAATAAACTGAACTGTTGAGTTAGAAGGTGAGTTCACATAAAATACCCTGTATTGTACATCAGGGTATGTATGCATGTCCAACAAGACCCTTGTTATCCCAGCTGATATAGGAAGAAGCTCTTTATACCGTGTGTAATTGTATGTCAGTTCAACGCAGCGGTCAACCCAACCCACTTAGATTTCTTCCAAAATTGATGCATTCAACTATCGAGACGGAAAACTACCAATTTGTAGAGGTATATGAGAATTGTGAAGAAAGCTACAGGTCCGCAAATTTTGGAAATTTTGTGAAATTTACATGCATATGTCTCAACATAAATGACTATAATTCTGTTTCTAATGCAGATACCACAATGAAACTTATATCACTGAAAAGCTAACAAGTAGAGCTTTACATTGATATGCAACATTTTAGGATTCTAAGAAATTACGGTCACTGACCTCAACATTTGTCCTTGAATATCTCAAAACACCTTACCGTCATTTTTTTTGAAAAGAAATAAACATTGTATTTGATGTGCGGTGCGTTCACACAGCGCGGTCACCGCACGTAAGACGCGGCCACTGCCTTTTCGAGCACCGTGTGCCAACACAATCTAGTCACAGTTGCGCGGCATACTTCAAAATGCTCACAGTGGGGCACCACAAGAGATGCAGCACTCGTTCCCCTGGAGTCGACGAAGCCGATCAGGATGCGGTCACAAGTGATTAAGTCGCGTCGTCTGGTGGGCCTTCTGGAGTACGGAGCAGGTCTTCTCTCACTCGCGACGCTGTTACTGTGATAGTGTTTACTGGAGATGAACTTTGGCTACTGACTAGAACACGAGTGATTACGCTGGGTTATGTTTCACTTTCTTCCGAGAATAAATCTTCCAAGTTGTAATTAATTCCGACTTTCCATTTGGAAGATTGTACCTGGGACAACAGTAGTGCCCCAGTATGCTACTATAACCGTGATATATATGAGGATGGCTCACCAGATGCATCATCACCAAAAATTTATTTCATACGCATGATTGCAAAAACAAAATGCAATAAGCAGCCATGTATCTGTTTTTATTCAGAACAGCAGGCAATATCCTGATTAACTGGTGAAAATTTCTTGCTGTGAACAGCCAATCAGAGAGACTTATTTCGACCAATCAGTGGCTTGTTTCATAGGTGTACACTGTTTACTCAAACTGCAATGTACATGTGCTGTAAAGCAGTATTTAGGAGTTGTTTTTTAAAAAAATGGATTTTAAGTCGAAATTGTTCTGCGTCATTCCATTTTAAGAAGAAGGACGTGTAAGAGTGCAGAAGAAACTGGGGAATGTTCAGAAGTGGATGGTAAAGAAGTGACCTGATGTATAGCAATGTGAAAAAATTTTGCAGAAAATATAGACAGCAAATATCACAAAATCGATAAATCCCTGCAGGTGTTGCCTCAGCTGTGCTAGATACTTCCAGAAAAGATGTTAAGTGAAGATGAAATACCATTGAATCTCTCACTGGATTCTTTAACTACAACCCTTCGGATTGTATGTGACTCTACTATGAAGAAGAAGAGGCTTCAGCGTGAGTAGAAGTATCCAAAACAAAAATACTGAAAAAGATTGCCTCAGTGTTGTGTATATTTATGTATAAGGCCAACCGTGAAAGAATTTTCCGCTTCAGATTACATGTTGTGAAGAGCAAAACAGGTAGTACGAGAACATGGTATATTAGTGACACCAAATCCAAAACCAGGTAAGACCGGTAAACTCCATGGTTTTTACTGTGATAATAGAACGAGCCGTGTAATGCCAGGAAGAAAAGACTACGTTTCTGTGAAAGAAAATGAAATTAGAGTACATAAGTAGAAGTCGCTGGCGTTGCACAAAGTTAACGTACTGTATGCATATTTCATAGATACATACCCAGATGTAAATATTGTACTCTTTAGTGAGCAAAGAACCGTCAGTGATTGCTATGTGGAAAGATATTCTGTTAACAGACTTACATGGATTTGTTGCAGGTATGTATGACAGTTACTGGTGGGTTTCATCTGTCTTACAAACTTAAGAACAAATAGATGAAGTACAGAACATGATACCAAATGGAAGGACACGCCCTCTCCCTGCATCAGATCTGATGAACATCAACAGTTTAATTGTTAGAGACGTATGGAACGAGATGTAATCACTTCTTATTGCCTTTTCATTGAAGCTACACTGTAAATGGTTCATAATACCAATATAATAACATAAACCATATTTCTGTACAACATTGTTTATGAATAATATAAACTATAGTTCTGTACAACTTTACTTGTGAACTGTATTTTTAATAATTTGTGTTTCATATTCGTGTGCTATTTTCTGCATTTTTATGGTGTAATGATCCTGACAAAATAAGTTTTTAGGTAGGATGCCTTTGTTGTGCCATCTTGTTATTTACCAAGTTTATGGTAGAGTATTGGAGGAATATAAAATACTTTTTTCAAAAAATTAAAGATAGTATGTTTTGAGATAGTCAAGATTAAAAGTTGAGGTCAATGACAATGTCAAAATTCTAAGATCAACGTAATGATACAAGTTTCAACGCTGTATCTGCATTAGAACCAGAATTTTAGTCATTTATGTTGGGACAGACGCATATAGATTTCACACAATTTCCAAAGTTTGCAGACCTGTAATTTTCATCGGAATTCTCATATACCTCAGCAAACTGGCAGTTTTCTGTCTTTTTGATGGATTATTGGATGCACCAAACCTGAAAGAAATCTGAGATGATTAGTGTGAAAATGTTGCTTTTCAGCGTTGACATGGAATTTATCCCAACAGCGGATACAGCCACCATACGAGCACCGATAATTTTCCACAATCGAATTTAGACAGCTCCAACATCATACATCATAACTACATACAACACTGTTCTGACCACGGCTGAGACTTGCAGAGTATTGAGGAGACTGCGTAGGCATTGCACAAGCATAGGATTGCTACTTTAGGGTTGATTTTCTGTTTTGTTTTAGCAGAGAATGACGTACCCAAGGTTGAATGAAATAATGACTAAGACGCAAATACAAAGAATATGGAAGATGCAGTGATACTCAACCGAGTAACTAATAATTTTTCCGTTTAGGTCAGGCTTCACAATTACATCAAGAACATTGACAGCAACAAAATGATTCTGGCTCATTTCCTTTGTAATGAAAGGTGTACTTAAACAAGCTTCAGATATTACATACTTACATTCATAGGTAATCAGGACATCCATTACCCTTCCTTTTTCCCGTTGATGCAAAAGTATTGTCTGAAGGCAGAAAGCTGTGCCTCGAAACAATAAACTCATCCTCTACTGTTCTGAAATATCCTGTGTCTTGTACCACTGTTAGTTATTTCTTTCCAGTTCCACTCGCAATTAGAGCGAGGGAAAGTGACTGTTTATATGCTACTGTACTAGCCTAATTTCTCTCATCTTCGTAAGCCTTACGCGAAATGTACGTTGCTGGCAGTACAATCGTTTTGAGTTCAGTTTAAAATGCTTATCACTCCATAGCTTTGAAGTTCTAGGCAGCGTTTTCCAAAAAATTCTAAAAATTCTCAACACATCCACTGACAATTGCCATTGCATGATAAATGGGACCTCTAAGTTCAAACTGAATCTTACTTACTGAACATATAGCGCATTGTTTGGCATTTGATTAACATAATATGGCCCTATGTGGCCTCCTAATCTCTAGATTTGGCATTGATGTACCCTCTATCTGCGTTTAATTTATACAATGTGAACGTGCGAGAGCATTTTCATTTTCGAAATGTTTGGTACCACCCGTTGTTCAACCAGTCGGATGTGGAAAACAGCCTGAAAACCACATGCAGGTTGACCGGCACACCGACCTACGGCGTTAATCCTTCGGCCGGATTCGATCATGGGCTGCCGCGTCTCCCTGTATCCCAGAAGTGACGTGCTGACTCTTGCGACTCTCCGTACGGGTTACATATGGGAGCTTAGATCATTCCTTTTATACACTGCATGTTCTTAGTCAGACGATATTAACTGCTCCTCTTTATTATCAAAAATACAAATAATCTACACACAGTTTTAGCCCCTAACGAGAATCTGAACTTGTAACGACTGTTGTCGGCTATCATTTTTCAGGTTTCGTTCTAAAGGAGCTTCAACGCTACTTCTCAGCATTGTTCACTGGTCTGGCTACCAGACGACTATCGTAGAAGTACACACTTCAGTTAAGCAGGGAACTGTGAACGACTTGCGTGACTTCTCAAAAATCTGCAAGGCATGTGTTGTAGTGTCTGAATTTCTGCACCCTTAGGAATTACTCGAAAGACTGGACAATGCCTATTTCGCAAGAAAAATATTTGACAAGATGACAGTCTAAGGCCGGGAAGGAGGGGGGGGGGGGGACGAGGGAGTCACACGTAGATAGATACGACCCTCGTACCACGCAATACACGTTCAAATATACGATATTTATACAGGGAACTCGGTCAAACAAACCTAACGTATTGCGAAACTCAGAAATTACGTAATGATGATCCAGAAGAACTACTAATTGTTATGTTCATATTTCTAATTCGGGGGAAAAATGTCAATAAACTGATATATTCAAAGCGAGCCTCTGTCGGCAGTCTATCATTACTGAGATTAAAGAAGGATCTAGTGACGCCATGAAGGAACAAGACGAAAAAGTCGCAGCGCCAAAAACTTGGTAAAACAATACGAAAAATGAATACTGAAGATTGGGAATAACTTAGAGAAGCTTGTCAGACCCCAAATAGCACACAGACCAATCCAAAAAGCTGCTTTAAAAACTTAATATAGCACAATGATAAATTTTCGCTTTACAAGGCAGTCATATATCGCTGGAAGATCTGTATCTATTAGAAACCATATCATCTAGGTTAACCATAATTTTATATTCATAAGTACACTCTCTGCTGAGGGAATGGGAATAGGTTTCAAATTTGATGTTACTACGTGTCCTCTAAATATTATAAAATTTAAAAGAAACAAAATATCGAATTTTAACGTCGTAGTTGTGTACCCAAATATACATCAGAAAGAACTTCATATGATGAAGGCTGACTGGATAGATAATTTACGGGAAAACAAAAACGATGGTAAGAAGTGAGTACCGTTTATAAGCGCTCTGAATGAGGAAACGAAGGACGAAGGGGTACTGTAATAAATCATCAACGACCACATAAATATCCAAACTGAGTAATACATTGTTCAGAAAATCAGTTGACATATCTTTGAGGTGTGATCACTTTTCGTGCCAGGTAGTAGTGAAAAGACTTTATATAAAGGATGAAAAAAATGACAAGGCAGTACTGGCCAATTATTTGCTGCTAGTGGTTTCAAAAAGTGGAACATTTCAGTGCTCATAATTTGGTGTCAGACTTTCAGTCTGGCTTTAGTAGTGGGACAACCACAGAAAATGTTATTTATTTGTTTTTCTGTAAGACGATAGGTTAAGGACAGTACGCATTTTCTTTGATTTAACAGAAATATTTAATTGTATAGACTATACAATACTTCTGCATATCTGGAATGTAGGACACAGAAAGTCGTTCCCCAGTGTCCACAAACAGGAAAACTTTGTAATCTGACTGGGTTCTTGTAAAGTAGGGGGTACCGCAGAGTTCCATTATGGTTCCATTATTCTTCTTGATATATATTAAGACCTGCCACTACATGTGGCACATGACACAAAAATTGTTCTGTTTGCAGATGACACATGTGCTATTGTGAAAGACATGGAATCTAACACGAGTGATAACTGCAGCACGTGGCTTTCAGAGAACAGGTAAACGCGTAACTGCAAAAAAAACGCAAGGCATACAGTTTATGACACGGAGCTTTCATAAAAGCGAAATTAATTTGCCAGAAGGTGATCAGACAGTGAAGCCGAGTATTTTAAATTCTTAGGACTGAGCGTAGCTGGAAGGCTTCCGTGGAAGTACCACGTTCAAGATCTTATGCAAAAACTAGGTGCTGCGATCTTTACTATAAGAATGGTCTCCATTGTCTCTCATACTGAAACACTAAGGGTTTTTTACTTTGCTTATTTTCACTCTATTATCTCGTAATGTGATATATTTGCGAGCAACTCTGCGTACTCATCAAGGAGATTTTTAACCCAGAAAAGGGACAGTCGGATTGACCGAGGGTGTCACTTCGCGAGTATCGTGCAAGTCGTCGTTCGGGTGTCTCGGTGCTTCAGCTCTGACATCTCTGCACATATGTAACACCATGAGATTTGTTCCTGACAGTATTGACTCATTAAGAAGGAACTACAACATTCATCCAGTAAAAACTAGAGGAAATAAACGATATGCACTTGAATAACAGATCCCGAAGAATTCAGCAGAAATGTGTGCACTATTCAGCAGGTTTAATTATGAGTAGACTTCCTGCAGAAGTGAAAAATTTGAGGAATAAACCCCAAATATTCAAATCTAAGTCGAAAGGCTCCTTCGCGGCACACTTTTCCTATTCTGTACAGGCGCTCTTCACAGTAGCTGAGAACATTTCTCTGTAATGTGTTACTTATTCCCACACTCTTCATTCTGTTTTATTAATTCCTTAACTCTTATTTTATAATTTATATTATCTGTTTTCCGTGAACCACATCGACGGAAAAAATCGCAACACCAAAGAATAATTAGAGTAATGAAATTGCGGAAATACATTTGTCTGGTAACATATCAGAGATTAACACTGCTAGATTACAGGTTAATGTAAGCGCGAGAAACGCCATTGCAAATGTGAAATTCAACGCTGAATCTAAGCATGTAAACGTGCATGCATTGTGTCGTACAGATGCCAGACGTCAGGATGTAGGATGATTTCATGCCAACTTCACTTGGTCGGTCAGTACAGGGACGGTAATGTCGTTTGTGGATGACACTAGAGTTGTCGTTCGATGGTGTCCAATATGTGTGGAGACATATCCGGAGATCGAGAAGGCCAAAGAAACATGTAGACACTCTGTAGAGCATGTTGGGTTACAACAGCGGTAAGTAGGAGAGTGTTATCCTGTTGGAAAACACCCCCTGGAATGCTGTTCATGAAGTGGCAGCAAAACAGGTCGAATCACCAGGTTGATGATCAAATTTGTAGTCAGGCTACGTGGGATAAAAGTTGGAGTGGTCCTACTTTCATGCTAAATCGCACCCAATACAATAACTCCAGGTGTAGGTCCAGTGTGAGTAGTCTGCAGACAGGTTGTTTGCAGGCCTTCGACTGGCCTCCGAACCAACACGTGGCCACCACTGGCACCGAGAGGCGGAACCAACTTTTATCATAGAACACAACGGAACTCCACCCTACGCCCCAATGAGCTATCACCTGATACCACTGAAGTCGCAAATGCTGGTGTTTTGGGGTCAGTGGAATGCATGCTACAGGGCGCCTAGCTCGGAGCTGTCCTTGAGGTAACCGATTTGTAACAGTTTGTTGTGTCATTGTGGTGCCAACTGCTGCTCAAATTGCTGCTGCAGATGTAGCAGACGACAGAGCCATATGCCGTGCACGACGGTCTTCCCTCTCGGTAGTGCCACGTGGCCGTCGGGAACCTGGTCTTCTTGCGAGCTCACATTCTCGTGCCCACCGCTGCCAACAGTCGTGTGTAGTGGCTACAGTCCTGCTAAGTCTTTCTGCAGTATCTTATTACATGACCTCGTTCAGACTCAGTGAACTGTTGGTAATGGCGTCTTTGTCGGCCTCAAGGCATTCTTGACTAACATCAACTTACCACGTCCAATCTCTAAGGTAACTAACACTCACGACCTTAGCGTGTAGTTAAAGCAAAACTGATGTGTATTCTAACAGTGACGTTACTAACGCCACTCTTAAGCGACTGGCACGAAGTCTGAATAGACAACATCTTTCTGATGTAGAAAAACACCTACCAACTTCCGTTTACGTCGCACAACTCCTCCATGGCATTACAATTTCTTTCGCCAGATTTCGATGGATCGTATGCTCCAATGGAGACTGGTAAATAGAAAGGAATCAATAAATAAGTACAGGCAAAGAGAAAGACACATTGTATTGATGTCACGGTGAAACTGCAGTTTCTTCAATGAAAGATAGTTACTAGTCTGCAAAGTTGAGTGGAATAGAAAAAATAATTCATGAAACTATATAGTTTGAACACTATAGGAGTAAAAATAAAATATAGAGGAGGAGGAAGCTATAAAACAGGAAAGCAGTAGTTTAGAAAAATATTAAAAACTGTACTGTTAATGAAATACTACTGAAGACTAGATAAGCCAAGGAGGCTACATAAAGCTCTTGTTCCAGAAAGGACAAGCTGGTGTAACGTGCACTGACGCATTTCGGCGTTGCAGTTTTTCAGCACGTTGCACAAAAACCATAAGGCTAAGTAATTGCATCTTACAACAGCTCAAACCCATATCGTGGACTACTTATGTTAAAACACTGCCTGATGGTATTTATAAACATGCAACACAGCTGTCAGATTCACTCGACAAGCTGCCTTTCGCCAATGCACATAAAAAAAGAACGCTCTAGTGTAAACAGCGTATATAACTGGAATGCGACATGATTTGCCACACAGCTGTCGATATACAGCGCAAAAGAAATTTATGTGCGTAATCAGTTGTGAACAGGCGACACATTTGAATGTTTTGCGATGAAATACTGATTGAAATTAACAATTTACCAATGACACGCACTCTTCAAATATTTATTAACACATTTCGCTAACAGACATGTTTTCACAGTGAATTTATTAATAGGTTAATAAGATGAAAGTGGTTTATAAATTAGTTTTAAATAATCTACATTATTTTTAGCGTTCTCTATAGAAACTGAAATGTCTATTGTTGAAAGAAATCATTCCGATATTATTATGATTTGATTACTTGGTAAAGCTACTAAGTAACTCTTGTAATTAATTTACAATGTTTCGTGATTTGAGAAACCACACGCACCCCTTCGGTTCCTCATGTTTCAAGATTTCAAGATTATCCAATTACTATTCAAAGAAGAATGCCGAAGAGACTTTCTAAACCTAAGCGTCTGGGTTATCGTCTACACAATCTAGCCTCAGGGGTAAATAAAGTCAGGAAATAGTTAGTCTAAATTTCGAGTCCAGTTAGATACAACCTTCATTAAATTTTTACATTTTTAATACATTCGTACTAACTAGGACAGATTTCAGTCGAAGCTCGTAAACGCATTCACAGGTACCTGGCAAACTTCTCGTTTTAGGACCCGTATTTACTGGAACACTTTTTGCCTCTGTTACTGTAAACTTTAACCAGAGTCAGTTTTCTCTACTAATTATGACACACCCGGTATAAAAAGAATCGTTTCTTTCAAGAGAGGTTGTTTAGGATATAAAGGAGCCTTGGAAAGTTGACGGAGATACTGGAAGAACTAAAGCTATGGCGACGGGCTGTGAATGTACCTGTGTGGCTTTAGTTGTTAGTTGTTACGGATTCCAGTTTGGTGTCTTGGTGCGGTACAGAGTTTTTATCTCACAGGGTTTCGAAATACTGCTCTCTCCGTTCAGAGGTGAAAAATTCATTCCCAAGTATAGTTTATATGGACAAACTTAAAACCTACTCAATACATGGTTTCTCCGTTTCTAAACAATAGTTTACTAAGTTATACTAGTGTTCCATTCAAAATGGTTCTTCTGCCAAGTCTTTAGAGAGGTTCATTAAACATTTTTCAGTGATCGTGTGGTGAGGACAATAACCTCACGGAAGATGTACCAGGAGAAGAGGCCTACTGCAATTTTGTAATACGAGGGTTGGAACTTAAATAGTGGAAACTATTTATTCACAACCGATACAAAAGAGTTACATGCTTGCACCTGTTATTGTCTTTCAAAGTAGTCACCAGCGTTCCGTAGAACACATTGCCGTTGGTGCGAATGGAGTGGTCTAAAGTTACAGCGATTCTCGTGTACTACTGTGATGGTGGTATCCTAATGCATTACCTTCCTCCGCGGCAGACCCTCAGTGCACAGTATTACTGTTCATTTTTGGAGCATCATCTGCGACCAGCTTTGCGAAAGAAGCGACCCACCCATCATTTTGCACGGCAATGCGCAGGCGCATACAGCGCAAGCTGTGGCTGCTCTGTCCGGTCGTTGGGGCTGGGAAGTACTGTACCATCCACCATAATCCCCGGACTTAAGTCCTTGTGACTTATTTGATTTTGAAGATAAAGGAACCACTGCGTGGCATTCGCTTCAGAACTGTTCCAGAGATTCGACAGGCAGTAGACCGATCGCACGATCAACAGAACAGGCCCTGCTAACGGTATACTACGCCTTCAACATCGCTGGCAACGGGTTCTACACAACGCTGGTGACTACTTTCAAGGACAGTAACAGGTGCAAACATGTAACTATTTTGTATCGGTTGTGAGTAAATAGTTGCCACTATTTAAGTTCCAGACCTCGTACATTTATGGTTTGTTTGCAAATACAGTTGTGATTTCTCACTGAAAGGTAAATACAGAAAAATTGTTACATTGTAAATTTGATATTAATGGAATGTTATTCTAACCAGAGTTTGAAGAGTATGTGACTGACATGAGTTTGTAAATACAGACGTCTAATGTCCTATAGATACAGTGGATAACGGTCGTATCCAGTCAGAAAGTGAATCGCGCACTGAATAGGCGAGACATAAATCGCTTTTAATATTTTCCTGATGTCTATAACACAATGTATACTCTAAGACATTCGTCACGTACGACGCAGCCCCGGTTCTTGCATACATACCTCAATGGTTTATCTGCGTGCTGTCTGCACTCTACTGTTAATTATTTATTCTAATTTTTCTACAGAGCTATGATTAGCTCATAGGAGGGATTAGTAGCTGAAATAGCTACCAAGTGGGTCTGTACCTAGGATGACCAACAGTAAATCAGCTGACGTTCGCAGAGCTAGTGCAGACTGCGCTGTGCTACGAGTAACAGCTGATCACTTGCGCTGTCTGTCTGTGTGTGACAGCACCTATCTGGACCAACATCTACCGTACTTGTTTTGATTGCTGACAGGATTACTTGATGTAAAACGACTATTTCATGAATATGAAACGTTAAGTAATCATAAATAGTCTAGTTATCGATGTAATACGTCATCATGTGAGTGGGTTGCGGTTCGCTCACAGAAACAGAGAGCTTATTGTTATTGTCTCACAGTCACATTAGATAATGAACATCATTTTCCCGTTTCTATATTGTGACCCTGAATTTGCTGGTCATTCTGTATCTGCGACGCTACCATCATATTATACGTTCCTGTCCAACAAATTTAGGATGATTTCCATGTTGCTATCCATCAATATAGACGTATCGACATTTGAGGGAAATCTCTGGTAATTCTGTTAACTACTTACGATCTCTCGCTACCCATTCAGCCGACCGCATCCGGCAGCAGTCATTGGGGTTGTAACACAGTGCATCAGGTATCCATAGCTCCCTCAGTCGTGCGAGTGTCTCTGGCCACTAAAGATTGCGATACCAGTCATAATTATAACTGCGTACTTACTTGCGGCAACTATTTGCAGTGCCTATAATCAACAGAACATCCCAGACCGTAGACGAAATGACACTAATTGAGCCTTGTACCCGTGGCCTGCGGGTAGCGTCGTTGACTAGAGATCAAAACTTTCTAAGTCATGGGTTCATACGCAGCCACTGCTCAAGTTTTGAATCATCAGCAATGGCGATCGAAGATTTCCGGCATAGCCTCGTTCTGCCAACGTCCTTTTCAAACAGGGCGGATGGGCGAATACAAGTACAGGGGAGTTTCTTGCCCTGGGAGTGGGAAACTTTCCCTAAAAGTCGGAAGAATCAGTAATGTTTACTGGCATGAGGATGCAATAGGCAGTGTAAATCACTGCATTAAATACACGTTAAGAGTATTCGCAGGCCATCTAGCCTGTAATGGAAAAAAGTGTCATGATGATCTCTCAATAGAATTCCGGATTAGTTGCCCATCCGGGAGGAAAAGATAGAATAAGGGTAGCCGTGTACAAGTCGGAGTGTTGAAAGTCAGAGGTCTGAACGTGGTAGGAAAGCGAATGCTCTGTTCCAGAATCACAAGTTGAGGAGGTACACTTGGAAAAGACCGGCAGATACAAGAACAAAAAAATGGTTCAAGTGGCTCTGAGCACTATGAGACTCAAATGCTGTGGTCATAAGTCCCCTAGAACTTAGAACTACTTAACTAACCTAAGGACAGCACACAACACCCAGCCATCACGAGGCAGAGAAAATCCCTGACCCCGCCGGAAATCGAACCCGGGAACCCGGGCGTGGGAAGCGAGAACGCTACCGCACGACCACGAGATGCGGACGATACACGAACACTCCAGTTAGATTACACCATGGTCAGACAGAGATTGCGAAATTAGATACTGGATTGTAAGACGTACGCAGGAGCAGATAGACTCATATCACAATTTAATGATAACGAAGAGTAGGCTGAAGTAAAAGAGACTCGTCAGGAAGAATCAATGCACGAAGGAGTGAGATACGGAATTACTAAGGAGTGAAGAGGTAATATTGAAGTTTAGAGGCTGTAGATACTGCGATAATAAATGGCCCGGTAGGTAGTTCAGTTGGAAACGAATGGACGTCTCTAAAAAGGACATTCACAAAAGCTGGACAGAGAAACATAGGTACAAGAAAGGTAACTATGAGGAAGCCGTAGGTACTGAAAAAATATGGCAGCTGGTCGACGAAAGAAGGAAGCACAAAAATGTTCTTGGAAATTCAGAAATATAGACATATAAGTCATTTAGGAATGAAATAAAGAGAAAGGCGAAATGGCTCCATGAAAAATGTGACAAAACCACAATGAATTACTGTCGGAGTCGCTGACTCAGAGTCAAGGAAAGTCGAAACAACCTTCGGTGAAATTTAAATAAAGGGCGGAAACATTAAGAGTGCAATGGAAATTCCACTCTTAAATGTAGAGGAGAGAGCAGATGGATGGAAAGAGTACATTTAAAGCATCTGTAAAGGGGAGGGCTTATTATGTAGCAGAAGAAGAAACAAGAGTGGACAGGCAAGAGGTAGGGTACTGGATAATATAAGGGGTGTTCAAAAAGAAACGAGCCGGAGCCATAATTACAGAGACCAGTACCCGTATGTTAGAAGTATTGAGCCTGGCTCTTGAGGCACTTGTCCCACTTGACACAAGGCGGTGAATAGCTGTCTCATAAAATTTCCGGGGCTTCGATGTTAACCAGTTTCGCACGTACAGCTGGACGTCGTCGTTCGAAGTGAATATTTGCCCCTCAGAGCCCTTTTAAGGTCCGGACTGTATGGAGGGTGGCCAAGAACCTCACATTTGAACTTCTACATGAGTGCCGCGACTGTGTTGGCCGTATGAGGCTTTGCATTGTCGTGGAGCAGAACAAGCCCATGGGTGAGATTGCCTGGTCGTTTTGATTTGATCGCTTGGCGAAGGGTGGTCAACGTTTGCGAGTAACGCTGGACATTCACTGTGGTCCCGAGCTGCAGAAAGTGAATCAGAAGGGGGCCCCCTAAAAAGGCTATGAGGGGAAAACGATTCACCTCGAACGACGACGTCCAGCTGTACGTGTGGAACTGGTTAACATCGCAGCCCCGGGAATTTTTTGAGACAGGCATTCGCCGCCTTGAGTCGCAGTGGGACAAGTGGTTCAACAGCCAGGGTCAATACTTCTAGCATACAGGTACTGATTTCTGTAATTATGCCTCCGGCTCGTTTCTATTTCAATGCCCCTTATAGAATCAGAATTTAAAAGTGCTTTCGAAGACGATCAGCCAAATAAGGCTGAAAGGGTAGATAACATTCCCTTGGAATTTCTAAAATCTTTGGGGGAAAGTGACAACATAAGGAATATTCAAGTTAGTGTGTAGAATGTATGAAACTACCAATACACCATCAGACTTTCGAAAAAAACATCATCCACATAATTCCGAAGACTGCATCAGGTGACAAGTGCGGCCATTATCGCACAATCATCTGAGGAGCTCATGCATTCAAGTTGCTAACGGGAATAATATACAGAATAATGGAAAAGAAAACTGAGGATCTATTAGGTGGAGATCAGTTTGGCTTCAGGAAAGGCACCAAAGAGGTAATTCTGACGTGGCGGTCAATAACGAAGCAAGACCGGAAAAAAAACAAGAGACGTTCATAGGACTAGTCGAACTTGCAAAAGCATTTGAGAACGTAAATGGTGCAAGATGTTCAACATTCTGACAAAAACTGGGTTAAGATGTAGGGAAAGACGGGTAACATACAATACTAGCCAATCCGGCATTGCTTCAGAATAGCTAAATGTGTGTCGTAACTGGATGTACGTCCTAATCTCTGCCTCTTCCCTTCTTCCCTTTCTTGGCCCACCACCTCCTCCCTACTTTCTCTGCCCATCACCTCTTTCTCTTTAGTTCTCCTCCTCTCCCTTTCTCAGTTCATCTCTTCCTTTCCCTTCTCTACTTTCATTTCCTCCCTCTTCTCTTTCCACCTCCAGTTTTTTCGAACTATGAGCATTGATTATTGGTGTTGAAAAGGAAATATTGATTAGGAACTGAAGTCTCTTAAAATAAACGGGTACATCAGTTGGGATCGTTGGTACACCAGGTAAGAGAGATACGTCTCAAGGTGCTAGATTTGTCAGGACAGTAGCTTCGATGACAGTATTTTTCATGGATTTAATCTGCAAGCGGGTTGTTTGTTGTTGTGGTCTTCAGTCCTGAGACTGGTTTGATGCAGCTCTCCATGCTACTCTATCCTGTGCAAGCTTCTTCATCTCCCAGTACCTACTGCAACCTACATCCTTCTGAATCTGCTTAGTGTATTCATCTCTTGGTCTCCCCCTACGATTTTTACCCTTCACGCTGCCCTCCAATACTAAATTGGTGATCCCTTGATGCCTCAGAACATGTCCTACCAACCGATCCCTTCTTCTGGTCAAGTTGTGCCACAAACTCCTCTTCTCCCCACTCCTATTCAGTACCTCCTCATTAGTTATGTGATCTACCCATCTAATCTTCAGCATTCTTCTATAGCACCACATTTCGAAAGCTTCTATTCTCTTCTTCTCCAAACTATTTACCGTCCATGTTTCACTTCCATACATGGCTACACTCTATACAAATACTTTCAGAAATGACTTCCTGACACTTAAATCTATACTCGATGTTAACAAATTTCTCTTCTTCAGAAACGCTTTCCTTGCCATTGCCAGTCTACATTTTATAACCTCTCTACTTCGACCATCATCAGTTATTTTGCTCCCCAAATAGCAAAACTCCTTTACTACTTTGTCTCATTTCCTAATCTAATACCCTCAACATCACCCGACTTAATTCGACTACATTCCATTATCCTCGTTTTGCTTTTGTTGATGTTCATCTTATATCCTCCCTTCAAGACACCATCCATTCCGTTCAACTGCTCTTCCAAGTCCTTTGCTGTCTCTGACAGAATTACAATGTCATCGGCGAACCTCAAAGTTTTTATTTCTTCTCCATGGATTTTAATACCTACTCCGAATTTTTCTTTTGTTTCCTTTACTGCTTGCTCAATATACAGATTGAATAACATCGGGGAGAGGCTAGAACCCTGTCTTACTCCCTTCCCAACCACTGCTTCCCTTTCATGTCCCTCGACTCTTATAACTGCCATCTGGTTTCTGTACAAATTGTAAATAGCCTTTCGCTCCCTGTATTTTACCCCTGCCATCTTTAGAATTTGAAAGAGAGTATTCCAGTCAACATTGTCAAAAGCTTTCTCTAAGTCCACAAATGCTAGAAACGTAGGTTTGCCTTTCCTTAATCTTTCTTCTAAGATAAGTCGTAAGGTCAGTATTGCCTCACGTGTTCCAGTATTTCTACGGAATCCAAACTGATCTTCCCCGAGGTCGGCTTCTACTAGTTTTTCCATTCGTCTGTAAAGAATTCATGTTAGTATTTTGCAGCTGTGGCTTATTAAACTGATTGTTCGGTAATTCTCACATCTGTCAACACCTGCTTTCTTTGGGATTGGAATTATTATATTCTTCTTGAAGTCTGTGGGTATTTCGCCTGTTTCATACATCTTGCTCACCAGATGGTAGAGTTTTGTCAGGACTGGCTCTCCCAAGGCCGTCAGTAGTTCCAATGGAATGTTGTCTACTCCGGGGGCCTTGTTTCGACTCAGGTCTTTCAGTGCTCTGTCAAACTCTGCACGCAGTATGGTATCTCCCATTTCATCTTCATCTACATCCTCTTCCATTTCCATAATATTGTCAAGTACATCGCCCTTGTATAGACCCTCTATATACTCCTTCCACCTTTCTGCTTTCCCTTCTTTGCTTAGAACTGGGTTTCCATCTCAACTCTTGATATTCATACAAGTGGTTCTCTTATCTCCAAAGGTCTCTTTAATTTTCCTGTAGGCAGTATCTATCTTACCCCTAGTGAGATAAGCAAAAAAAATGGTTCAAATGGCTCTGAGCACTATGGGACTCAACATCTTAGGTCATAAGTCCCCTAGAACTTAGAACTACTTAAACCTAACTAACCTAAGGACATCACACACACCCATGCCCGAGGCAGGATTCGAACCTGCGACCGTAGCAGTCCCGCGGTTCCGGACAGTGAGATAAGCCTCTACATCCTTACATTTGTCCTCTAGCCATCCCTGCTTAGCCATTTTGCACTTCCTGTCGATCTCATTTTTGAGACATTTGTATTCCTTTTTGCCTGCTTCATTTACTGCATTTTTATATTTTCTCCTTTCATCAATTAAATTCAATATTTCTTCTGTTACCCAAGGATTTCTACTATCCCTCGTCTTTTTACCTACTTGATCCTCTGCTGCCTTCACTACTTCATCCCTCAAAGCTACCAATTCTTCTTATACTGTATTTATTTCCCCCATTCCTGTCAATTGATCCCTTATGCTCTCCCTGAAACTCTCTACAACCTCTGGTTCTTTCAGTTTATCCAGATCCCACCTCCTTAAATTCCCACCTTTTTGCAGTTTCTTCAGTTTTAATCTACAGGTCATAACCAATAGATTGTGGTCAGAGTCCACATCTGCCCCTGGAAATGTCTTACAATTTAAAACCTGGTTCCTAAATCTCTGTCTTACCATTATATAATCTATCTGATACCTTTTAGTATCTCCAGGGTTCTTCCATGTATACAACCTTCTATCATGAGTCTTAAACCAAGTGTTAGCTATGATTAAGTTGTGCTCTGTGCAAAATTCTACCAGGCGGCTTCCTCTTTCATTTCTTAGCCCCAATCCATATTCACCTACTACGTTTCCTTCTCTCCCTTTTCCTACACTCGAATTCCAGTCACCCATGACTATTAAATTTTCGTCTCCCTTCACTATCTGAATAATTTCTTTTATTTCCTCATACATTTCTTCAATTTCTTCGTCATCTGCAGAGCTAGTTGGCATATAAACTTGTACTACTGTAGTAGGTGTGGGCTTCGTATCTATCTTGGCCACAATAATGCGTTCACTATGCTGTTTGTAGTAGCTTACCCGCATTCCTATTTTCCTATTCATTATTAAACCTACTCCTGCATTACCCCTATTTGACTTTGTGTTTATAACCCTGTAGTCACCTGACCAGAAGTCTTGTTCCTCCTGCCACCGAACTTCACTAATTCCCACTATATCTAACTTTAACCTATCCATTTCCCTTTTTAAATTTTCTAACCTACCTGCCCGATTAAGGGACCTGACATTCCACGCTCCGATCCGTAGAACGCCAGCTTTCTTTCTCCTGATAACGACATCCTCTTGAGTAGTCCCCGCCCGGAGATCCGAATGGGGGACTATTTTACCTCCGGAATATTTTACCCAAGAGGACGCCATCATCATTTAATCATACAGTAAAGCTGCATGCCCTCGGGAAAAGTTACGGCCGTAGTTTCCCCTTGCTTTCAGCCGTTCGCAGTACCAGCACAGCAAGGCCGTTTTGGTTATTGTTACAAGGCCAGATCAGTCAATCATCCAGACTGTTGCCCTTGCAACTACTGAAAAGGCTGCTGCCCCTCTTCAGGAACCACACGTTTGTCTGGCCTCTCAACAGATACCCCTCCGTTGTGGTTGCACCTACGGTACAGCTATCTGTATCGCTGAGGCCCGCAAGCCTCCCCACCAACGGCAAGGTCCATGGTTCATGGGGGGGGGGGGGGGGGGGGGGGAGGGGGGGGGGTGCAAGCGGGTAGGGTTACAAAAGTTTCAGACGATTCATACTCCGTAGTAGTATTGTAATCGTAAGCGTATGAGTCATAAATACAACTTCCCCGTTTGCTTTTAAAACCAACTGTGAGAAATAAAACGAAACAGCAGTTTATTGTTCTTCCGAATTTTATTTAAAATTACTTGTATGTAGAAACGATATACGTTTAGGAGGAACTATTTGTCCAATGGTTTAAATGCGCTGACATTATAATTAAAATTGTCTGTAAGAAAGAAAACTAAATTATAGATTTTTTCAGCACAGCAACTTCCCACGCAGTCAGTATTAACAGAAATGTTCCCCAGAGCATGATGGATGCGCCGCCGGCTTGTCTAAATCCGTCCCGCGCTTCAGGTGTCAAGGAGCTGTTCCCCTGGAAGATGATGGATTCGCGCCCTCCCATCAACATGATGAAGAAGGTATCGGGATTCACTAGACCATGCAACGCTCTGCCACTGCACCAGAATCCAGTGCCAATGGTCATATGCCCATTTCAGTCCTAGTTGCCGATGTCGTGATGTTAACATTGGCACACATACAGGTTGTCTGCTGCGGGGGCCCATTGTTAGTAGTGTTAGCTGTACTTTTTGCTCAGACACGCTTGTACTCTGACCAACATTAAAGTTTGATGTTAGTTCACCACAACTCTGGTCATGTCCTGTTTCACAAGTCTGCCCAGCCTACGACGGCTGACATCTGTAAAGAGGGGTGGGCGCCCAACCCTACGACATCTGAACGTGGTTTCACGTTGGGTTCACCACTTGTTGAAAACTTTTATCACGGCACTTCTCGAACACTCGACAAGTCGTGTCGTTTCCGAAATGTTTGTGCCGAGTCTCTGGACCAGCACAATCTGCCCTCGATCAAACTCAGATAGATCGTGCGCCTTCCCCATTCTATACACGGACAGCACGCAGGTGACGCTGCTATCGCCTGGACAGATTTACATCGATACTAGGACGGTGGTCTAATGTTTTGGGTGATCAGGGTATGTGTCTCTGAATAACATTATTCTGGTTACACTTAACTGTGTGTTGGTAAGTTGATGAAGTTCCAGAGGCAACGGCTGCAGCCGCTGCTGCTGCGGTGGCGCAGGATATTCGAACTACTTTTCTTTTTGAGTCATCAGTCTTCTGACTGGTATGGTACGGTCCGCCAGGAATTCCTCTCCAGTGCCAACCTCTTTACCTCAAAGTAGCACTTGCAACCAACGTTCTCAATATTTGCTAGATGTATTCCAATCTCTGTCTTCTTCTACGGTTTTTGCCCTATACAGCTCCCTCTAGTAGCATGGAAGTCATTCCCTGATGTCGTATCATCCTGTCCCTTCTCCTTGGCAGCGTTTTAAAAAAAATGGCTCTGAGCACTATGGGACAACTTCTGAGGTCATCAGTCCCCTAGACTTAGAACTACGTACACCTAACTAACCTAAGGACATCACACACATCCATGCCCGAGGTAGGATTCGAATCTGCTACCGTAGCGCAGTGTTTTCCACATATTCCTTTCGTCTCTAATTCTGCGCAGAACCTCCTTATTCCTTACCTTACCAGTCAACTAATTTTCAACATTCGCCTGTAGCACCACAACTCAAATGCTTCGATTCTCTACTGCTCTGATTTTCCCACAGCCATGTTTACCTACCATACAATGCTGTTCTCCAAACACACATTCTCAAAAATTATTTCCTCCAACTAAGGTCTATGTTTGGAACTAGTAGATTTCTCTTGGCCACGAATGCCCTTTTGACTGTGCTATTCTGCTTTTGATGTCCTTCTTCCGTCCGTTCATTGCTGCCTAGGTATTCATCTACTTCTCGCCGTTTTCGTTTCTGATACTTCTCATTATTTTCGTCTTCTATTTACTTTCAATCCATGTTCTGTGCTCAGTAGATTGCTTATTCGATTCAGCACATCATTTAATTCTACTGCACTCTCACTCAGGTTAGCAATAATAATAATAATGGCTTGACGAGGGCCTCCTGTCGGGTAGACCGCTCTCCTGGCGCAAGTCTTTCGATTTGACGCCACTTCGGCGACTTGCGCGTCGATGGGGATGAAATAATGATGATTAGGACAACACAACACCCAGTCCCTGAGCGGAGAAAATCTCCGACCCAGCCGGGAATCGAACCCAGGCCCTTAGGATCGTCAGTCTGTCGTGCTGACCACTCAGCTACCGGGAGCGGACAGGATAGCAATGTCATTACTGAATCGTGTCATTAATATTCTTTCACCTTGAATTTTAATCCTACTACTGAACTTTTCTATTATTTACACTACTGCTTCTGCGATGTACAGACCGAAAGAGTAGGGGCGAAAGACTACATCCCCGTCTGACACCTTTTTTAATCCGAGCCCTTCGTGCTTAGTCGTCCACCCTTATTATTACCTCTTGGCTCTTGTACGTGTTGTACGTTGCACGTCTATCCCAATAGCTTACCCCTATTTTTCTCAGAATTTCGAAAATCATGTACAATTTTACAGTGTCGAACGATTTTTCCATGTCGACAAGTCCTATGATTGTTTCTTGACTTTTCCTTAGTCTTGGTTCCATTATCAACCGCAATGTCAGAATTGCCTCACTGATGCCTTTAACTTTTATGAAGCCAAACTGATCGTCATCTAACACATCCTCAATCTTCTTTTCCGTTCTTCTCTATATTATTCTTGCGAGAAACGTGAGTGCGTGAACAAGCTAGTTGTGCGATAATTCTCGCACTTGTCAGCTCTTGCAGTCTTCGGAATTGCGTGGACGATATTTCTCCCAAAATCAGATGGTATGTCGCCAGACTCATATACTCTACACACCAACGCGAACAGTCATTGTGTTGAGCTTCCCCCGAATGAATTTGGAAATCGTGATGGAATGTTATCTTTCCCTTCTGCCTTATTTGATCTTAAGTCCTGAAAAACTCTTTTAAATTTTGATTCTGATATTGGATCCCCTATCTCTTCTAAATCGGTTCCTGTTTCTTCTTCTATCACATCAGACAAAACTTCCCTCTCACGTAGGTCTTCAATGTACCCTGCATTTTACAATGGAATTCCCGTTACCCTTTTATGTTATCACCCTTGCTTTTAACTTCACCCAAAGCTATTTCGACTTTTTTATATACTGAGTCAGTCCTTTCGACAATCATTTCTTATTTGGTTTCTTCACATTTTTCATACAGCCATTTGGTCTTAGCTCCCCTTCACTTCCTGTTTGTTTCACTCGTCAGCGACTTGTATTTCTGTGTTCCTAAATTTCCCCGAACATTGTTGTACTTCCCTCCTTCATCGATGAGCTGAAATCTTCTTCTGTTACCCACGGTTCCTCGCAGTTACCCTCTTTGTAACTATGTTTTTCTTCCCAACTTCTGTGATTGCTCTTTGTAGAGATGTCCATTCCTTTTCAACTTTACTGCCTGCTGAGATATTCCTTATTGCTGTATCGATAGCCTTAAAGAACTTCAAGCGTATCTCGTCATACCTTAGTACTTCCGTATCCCACGTCTTTGCGCATTGATTCTTACTTTTACTTCAGCCTACTCTTCATCACTACTCCATTGTGATCTGAGTCTATATCTTCTCCTAAGTACGCCTTACAATCCAGTCGAACTACAGGTGCGATGAATCAGGAAGAGCGCCAGTGGACTCTTGCTATGGAGCAACCAGTAGTAAGCCAAACACTTGAGTGTACTGCTCCAACATATAAAGGCACATTTGCATGCCGAGCGTGAGTTTCCGCGGAAACGCGAAATATTAATTAAATAAATAATCAGTGACTAATAAATAAAGCCTATGGCACACAACTGCAGCGCTGTGTCGCTGATAAAGACAAAAGAATAATTACGTTACTCTTATGTCTGTTTAAGAGAGGGGAGAGCTCAGGTAGAAGTGGTGCGAGAAGCACGTATTTTATTTTATTGTCTGGCATACCGCCATATTTTCATGTTATAGAAGAATACTGCGAGTTGCAACCACACTAGGCACTCGATTCTGTAATGAATTTATATTTATAAAAGTAAGTAGGATTATGAACTGTAGGCTATTTCATTGAATATATCTGATTTAACTAACTGTGTAACTTTTTATGTTTAGTAGACAATCACCTCTGTACGACGTATTGCCATGGCTGGCAAATCATTGTAATATTGAGATTAGATCATGAGTCCGTACCTACCGCAGCAGTCTTTGGAAACGATTTAATTACGAAGTCCGATTATTTCAGTTTTCTTTCACGGTCAACTACGAGTTACATTGCCTTTTCCAAATAGCCATTGTCAAGCGTCTGATACCGAATAATTAAACGTCCACGTTCCAGATAAGCAAATACCAATTACAACCAATCATCATACATACAGAATAATTAATCATTAATATTTTATTCCAAAATTTTATTTTTATTTATTTTATAAACAGTTCAGCTAGTACTGCATCAGGGGTGCATCGTACCGTTAGAAAATAAATAACAAATCTTAAAAATATACATATATTTTAAGAAATGAATAATAAAAGTATTATTAATAACAATAATGGATGCGTGGACAAATACTTACTTTCAAATGTGAGAGTCTTCTTTTTCTGCCCATAGGTTGATCCCTGTTGCAGCTGCTGCTGGCACCTCATGATGATCCTTTTACCATGGCATACAGACCTCAAATGACGGAGCTTATGCAATCGGATTTTTATTATAAAAGGAGGGAGAGAAGAGGAACATTAATGTTATTGGGCCAGATATTTTTTGCCATCCTATTTGTTCACAGAGAAAGGGCAATGTGATGGGGTAGTGGGCTCGGGTCCCCGAGGGAGAGAGGCGTGACCTTAATAGATGTCACACAGTTGCCTCAGGGGTAACCTGATACCCTGGAAGTCTTATAACATCGGTGAACCTGAGATAACAACGATATGTGTTCTTGAACACAAAGGGAACGACGAGTGATATACAATATTCACAAGAACTACATGGGGACAATAAGACTGGAAGACCAGGAACGATGTAACATTTAAGACAGGAACGAAGTCTTTCGCCCCTACTGTTCGAGCTATTCATTAAAGAAACGAATACCGAAATAAAAGAAAGGTTCAAGAGTGAGATTAAAATGGTTCAAATGGCTCTGAGCGCAATGGAACTCAACATCGAAGTTCATCAGCCCCCTACAACTTAGAACTACTTAAACCTAACTAACCTAAGGACATCACACACATCCATGCCCGAGGCAGGATTCGAATCTGCGACCGTAGCAAGTGAGAATAAAATTTGGAGTGAAAGGATACCAAAGATAGGACTTGATGACGCTGCTATCCTCGATGAAGATGATTTTGAGGGAATAGCTCATACTGAGGATCTTGCGTACCATCTGATTTTTTATGTGGTAGATGACAGTTTTTCTCACCTCTAACATTGTTTCATACTAAATCCGTACTCAACCTGAAAAGCAGAATGTAACAACGTTTATTGTATTTGAGTTTTTAATCTTTGTGTGGATTCCTGAAGATTGATAAATATGTGAAGTTCCTTCACACCTGTTATTTGTTCTGACTGAGTTTCACTCTGATTTCTGATACATGGCAAAGAAAGATTATGGGAAAAGTTTGTAAGTTTTAGTTTTGTGAGAATTAAGACTGGAGATTGTTTTGTAACTGTTATTCCGGATAACCAATAAAGGATGAAAAAAGGGTGAGACAGTACAAAACTGACAGTAATGTAACATTAGAAAGATAGAAACAGTGTCAGTACAAAAATTAAATACCATAAAGTAATTCATACGTAGTACTGCGAGTTTATACTATTCCTTTAAACTCTTAAGTGATTGCGGAGCTGGCTTTTATTTACCGTATTTGAGAAGAAGACACACGGAATACGCACCTGTGGTCACGTGGCTGGCAGTGTAACTTTCCTTTAACTGTTAGACACTAGATTAAATTCCTGGATGCCGTATATAGATTTAAAATTATTACTTGACGCAGAAAGCATAGAATCAGAGCCGGGTCTTTCCATGTTTCACAAACAGTATCTCTTTCCATGTTTCACAAACAGTATCTGGTAGTGCAAAGGGTGACAGTGTTGCAGGAAGCAGGGTGCCACACACAAAGCCGAACAGTGATCAAGGAGCGTTAACGGTGGAGTATGACAGCGCCCAGTACCTCCTTCTGCTAGCCAGCAGTACGGAGCCATGACATTTAACATCAGAGCTCAGCTGCTTCAGGGTATCCTAGCACTGACGGCAAGTGCGAAGGCAGGTGGCTCTGACAATAGCTGAAATACCACAGTGGGGGAAAGCCTGCTGACACCTCCGGGTAATGAGGGCAAATGACTGCATCGCCGGCCGCAATGGCATTTTGTCCAGCTTAAGTACCCCAGATTCAGAGGTCTTGGTCTCAGCGTTTGGTCATCCTGCCTCATTCCGACGGACTGACGCTTTCTCTGGTTACAGGGTAGCTTCGTTGGCGAACCGTGATGAGCTGCCTCCTGCCTGAGGGAAGACTTTGAGACTGCAGTCAGCCCGCTGTAGTGGAACTTAGCGGCCACGGTTGTCTGGAATGAGAGAGGATGCAAACAGGACTGGGTCTCCCTCTGGTGAAGGAAAGTACCAAGTAACTGAAAACTACCGCCTTCAACGCTTGTTGGGAGACGCATATGAGTACCTCCTGCTTGGCTGTACGGTGTGTAGATGGTTGGGGACCTGGGCTTCTGTCTTCATGATATCCGCCACCCGTGGTATGCTGTTGACACTCGCTCAGGCGCACGTCTGTGTTCGAGAGTGCTGGGGCGGGCCGCACGAGTTACACACGAGCCACGGTAGGGCCGTAACACGGACTCCTGTTGCGGCTGCCTGCACGACATCACAGTTGGATCCTGACCTGCACAACGGCCGTAGTCGGTAGAGAGCTGCATGCACATTCCTAGTCACATTCGAGTGTGCAATTCAGCACACCTTCGGCCACTCTAGAGAAGGCTATCTGTAAATATTACGGGTAATGAATATGTTTCCAGACAGTGAGGTTGAACTGACACCTTCGGGCGTTTGACATCAACCCTCACCAGCTGTCAGGTTCGGTAACCTGCTCCTATGTCGCCACCACGTCACCTGCTCAGTTTCTACGCCCACTAAAACTGCTGACCTGAGGGGTGACCATTACATAACTTCATCTGAACAGTTTCTGTAGTTTCTTCTGAATCCTTGTCCTGCAGACAAACTGCACTATGTAGTAATAGTAAGAATTATTATATGATTTTTTAAAATTTTTATTTGAAACTTTGTTTCTTCATAGTGTCAAATTAGTGGTAGTTTTGTACTAGCGTGCCTCTTTCTCTTTCAATTATCATGTATGTGGATCTGAAGACAACCTGTATTATGGGTCAGAAACCGTAATCGAATTAAAACATAGCAAGTGACAAATACGGTGAGTTTTTCGTTGTAGTTACAGCCGACACTTTTGCCGTAGCCATCTATTTTCAGTTATGAAAAAGCGATAATATCTTTCACTACTCAACAGTGGGATACAGACGCGCAGAAATGACCCTCTTTCAGTAATCGTTAAAATGTAGCAAACCCTACAGGTGTAAGTTCCGCGCCGGCCGCGGTGGTCTAGCGGTTCTAGGCGCTCAGTCAGGAACCGCGCGACTGCTACGGTCGCAGGTTCGAATCCTGCCTGGGGCATGGATGTGTGTGATGTCCTTAGGTTAGTTAGGTTTAAGTAGTTCTAAGTTTTAGGGGATTTGAATCATTTTTTTTTTGTAAGTTCCGCAGCAATGTTCAAATTAAGACAAATAACAGATCTACTCACTTAGAAGAAAAAATTTCATACTTATTAAATAAACTAAAGCTTCGATGAGTTACCGTTAGCAGCCCACCAAATATCTCAGGAATATCAGACAAAAAGTGACGATGTCACCTAAATAAGCTTATATCTGTAAGTTGAGGCACTCACAACTAGTAAACAAGTGGTATCGCAGTTAAAGTCCACTTAACATCTTGCAGCAACCTCTGTGGCCAGAAGCACAGAAAACTGTGGATCTCACTGCATGTCTGTTGTGTGCACTTAAAGCATACGTTTCTGGTCGTAAGTTCTTTGTACCAGAACACATATAGACAAACCTGCATATCGTCTATAATTACTGGCAGCTTAGAACACATTCTAGATGATTCAGTAGCAGAATGACACATATACGATCATTTAAAGTCTATGGAGGACATTGCAGGAGGAAGAAAATACTGGACGACAGTATGAAATCGAAAATGTGTGTGAAATTGTAAGAGATCAAACTGCTGAGGTCATCGGTCCCTAGCCTTACACACTACTTGAACTAACTTACGATAAGAGCAACGCACACAACCATGCCCGAGGGAAGACTCGAACCTCCGGCGGGAGGCTCCGTGCAATCCGTGACATGGCACCTCAAACCGCACGGCCACTCCGCGCGGGTATATAATCGACAAAAATTCGTAGCGCTAGGCTCGTCATCTTATCTGAGATGATCAAAGACGTCAAACCAACACAGAACCTGCCCTAGAGAATATTATGGCCGTCTCTGTGTTATACATATCCTGAGTACCGTCAGTTTCAAGAGGTTGCTACTGTGTGAGGGCATAGGAACAGTGTGTAGTGGCTTGCGCACGGTTTATCTTTTAGTGTAATGTCCACAGTTTTATTCACATGACACGCCTCTGGGACACGTTGGAACAAAGTCAGTGTTCTGCAGAAGGCCAGATATGGAGGTGTTAGTGTTATCTTTTGGGATGGCATCGTGTTAGGAGCCCCTAGCTACTGCGTATCTTTTCTCTGGATGTACTGACAAACGAGTGTATACCGGCGATACCTTACAACAGTAGCAGCGCTTTTTTATTGGTACATGCGGACCTGGGCTCAATTTGATGGACGGTAATGGGAGACGATACATTGGTGGCCTAGTAGACGAATGCGTCACATTAGACAATCATGAGTCTAGCGTGCCTGAACCTTATTCTAACTGAAGCTGCATGAAACGTGTATGCTTAAAGATGGCATGAAGCTCTGGCACCGCCACCGGCTTCCGTTGCCAATACCCGTAGAGAGCTTATGTCACATTGGGAGGCATTGCCGCAAGCCGTGCTGGACAAAAAGAGGCACAGAAAGGTGAGCGGCTGTGCATTGTGAATCGCCGGACTACTGTTTACAAGGCCACTGACAATACGGAAGTCTGTATTGGGGCCAAGGAGAAAAGTAAAGTGAAGGGGAAACGAATTGCTTTTCACGTCATTATTGATGGTCCTTGTGTTTTTGCAGGTGATATTCTGAATTTTTCCTTATAAAGTATCACAAATTTAGTAATGACACTGTGTGTACCATTGCTGAATGAACATAAGAACTGATGTCATCCACAATGTCCATGGGCCTCGCAAATTTTGTGCATACTACTATATCACGTAGCCCGCCAGGCCAGCCGCGCGGTCTGCGCTGCTTCGCGAGGGGGAACCGGCACGAATCCGCCCTGCGGATTGGTATGGAGGTCCGGTGTGCCGGCCAGCCTGTGGATGGTTTTTAGGCGGTTTTCCATCTACCTCTCCGAATGCGGGCTGGTTCCCCTTGCGACAGCTGCGCAAACACTGTCTCCACGTACGCGTACACCATAATAACTCTACCACGCAAACATTGGGGTTACACTCGTCTGGTATGAGACGTTCCCGGGGGGTCCACTGGGGACCGAACCGCACAATAACGCTGGGTGTGGGGCGGCGGTGGTGTGGATGGATTGCTGTGGCCTGTTGTGAGATTGTGAACCACTGAGGACTACGGCGGGACGAAGCCTCTCCGTTGTTTCTAGGTCCCCGGTTTAATACACAATACAATGCAATACACTACATCACGTGCGTCAGTGTCTTAGAGTATCGAGTAATTTTCTATTGCAAACGTTATTATCACACATAATGCTGTTTCGCGTATCTGTAAAATCTTTCAACTTATGGACATCGGTGTAAAATAATGACAGGAGTCGTCAGTTGGTCCATAGAAGCGTTAAACTATAACATTCATGAAGTAAGACAGTGCCTTTTTTGTTCAGTTCTAAGAAAGGACATAGCAAAACCTAGTGGTCATTCTAAAATTACGTTGCGTTTGACCATCAAACAGAAATACATCGTCACAGGAACTTCGTATGTCGTTGTGAAGTAACTGCGTATGAACGGCATTCGTCGTTGCGTTTTCCACTGTTCCATTTTATTTGATGAGCCTAGTATTGTAAGACGGTTTTTTTTTACAGAGTAGCTATGCAAGTGAAGCTGGTTTGTGGTACTTCAAACAATCATAATTTATCAGTGCATACTTATCGAGAAATAAAGTCTTGTCCCTCGGTATTAACTGAGTATGAACAGAGTCTGGAGCACTGTACTGTTCGCACAGGGTGTCCAGCGAATGTCTCTATCATTTAAGAATTTAATATATCGTAAACTAAGATCGACAGAGGAATTCAACAAAAGGTACATTTATTGTAAAATCTGTAAGAATCTTATGTGGAAGAAATAGTTCGAAAAGGTGCTAACAGATGGCTGCACATCTGTGTCTGCACATTTATGTGTTTCATTAGAACATTAGAGGATTGAAAAATAAGATAGATGAACTTCTTGTATGCCTAGAAAATGAGGTAAATTTTGAAGGTATAGATGTTTTGTGTCTTTCTGAACGCCATGTAACCGCAGGGATGGAGAAGTTAAATTTAAGGGATAACAAATGGCTCTGAGCACTATGGGACTCAACTGCTGAGGTCATTAGTCCCCTAGAACTTAGAACTAGTTAAACCTAACTAACCTAAGGACATCAAACATCCACGCCCGAGGCAGGATTCGAACCTGCGACCGTAGCGGTCTTGCGGTTCCAGACTGCAGCGCCTTTAACCGCACGGCCACTTCGGCCGGCCTTAAGGGATAACAGATTTGCATCTTATTCATGTAGCGTCAACATGGAAAAAGGAGGGGTTGCTACTTATGTAAAAACCGGACACAAAGTCACAAATATTGCAACAAATAGTTTTGGTGTAGATCAGATCCTTGAAGCATGTGCCTGTGAGCTGCTACTGCAATATATTTCTATAGTGATTTTAACAATCTACAGATCCCCGCAAGGTAACTTTCAGCTATTGATGAAAACTTTAGAGGCGTTATTGAACTACCTGTCAGACAAAAATAAGCAGTTAGTGGTTTGTGGTGATTTTAATGTAGATTTCTTAAAAGATACGAATAGTTGTTTCAATCTAGTATCTGTTGTAAATTTTCCAACTCGTGTGCAGCAGGATAGTAGGTCACTTATCGATAACATTTTCATAGACAGTGCTCCGGCAGAAACAATTATTGTGTACCCAGTTATTAATGGGCTATCTGATCATGATGCACAGTTACTGGAAATAACACATATAGCACCTTACAGGCTTCAGGCAGGTTCATACAAGGTACTGAGGCATATTGATGTGAACAAGGTATAGAGTTATAAGAGCAGCCTAGAAGAGGTAGAATGGGATGAAGTATACACAGAAAATGATGCTGAAGCCAAATTCAATTTATTCCAGCGTAAATTAGTTTCAATATGTGAGAGTTGCTTTCCTGAAACGTTATCCAAAAAAGCCATTAAAAAGTCCAGTAAGCCATGGATTACTAAGGGAATTAAGGCATCGTGTGAGAGGAAGAGGGAAATATATGGACCGGACAGAATAAGTCAGGATCCGACGTTACTTGCTTACTGCAAATGATACTGTAATATTTTAAGGAAAGTCATTAAGAAGTCGAGAAGCTTATGTGTTATGACAGAAATTAATAATGCGGATAGTAAGATTAAAACTATATGGAATATTGTCAAAAGGGAGATGGGGCAGCCGGACAGTGCACAGCATACAATAGCAATAAAGCTAAATGATGATGTTGTGAGCGAAAATTCACAAGTTGCAAGTATTTTTAACTATCACTTTCCGAATGCAGCATCAAAACTTGGGATAAAGGGTTCAGTTGAAGAAGCAAAAAAATGTTAAAAACGTCATTCCCCAGGACTTAAGGCCTTTAGAAATAGCACCAACATTCCCAACTGAAATTACGGGAATTATAAATATACTGTAAAACAAGAGCTCATGTGGTGTTGATGGAGTCTCTAACAGAATTTTGAAGTGTTGTTCTAATTTAATAAGTGGACTCCTTAGTGATGTATGTAATGCTTCGCTAGCACAGGGAATTTTTCCAGACAGATTGAAATATGCAATTGTCAAACCTCTTCATAAGAAATGGGACAAGAGTGATTTAATAATTGTAGGCCAATCACAATGCTGACTTCATTTTCTAAAATATTCGAATAAGTTCTGTATTCAAGAGTCTCACATTTCAGTGAAAATAATTTACTCAGCATGTTACAGTTTGGATTCTGGAAGGGTTACCCGACTTAGAATGTTATCTACACATTTACCCATCAAATAGTACAAGCCCTAAATAACAAATTATTGCCAGTTGGTATTTTTTGTGAGCTTTCCAAGGCATTTAACTGTGTGGATCATGTCACACTCTTAGAAAAACTCAGGTTTTATGGAATTGAAGGCTATACACACAGCTGGCTTGAATCATACTTAACGAACAGAAAGCAAAATGTTGTGCTGAATAACACAAATAATGTTGGGAGGGTGGTAAATTCTAGATAATGGGGAGTCATCACAAAGGGAGTACCACAGGGTTTAATTTTGGGTCCTCTGTTGTTCCTTATTCATGTTAATGACCTCTCACTTAACGTTCAGCAAGCAGAATAGTACTTTTTGCAGATGACACGAGTGTTATAATAAATCCCATTCCAGAAAAAGCAGCTGAAGATATGGTTAAGGCTGTCTTTCAAACAATTGTTAAGTTGTTCTCAGAAAATGGACTCTCCCTTAATTTTGAAAGAACTCACTATATCCAGTTCTGTTACCGAATAGAGTCATAGCGACAATTGATCTAGCATATGAACAGGGCTCAGTTAACGGGGATGATTTCTCCAAATTTTTTGGGTGTTCACACTGATGACAACTTGAACTGAAAGAAGCATATTACTGAGCTTCTCGAACAATTAAGTTCAGCTTCTTTCACTCTTCGTATAATCGCTAGACTTGGTAATAAACAGATCAGCCTCCTAACGTACTTTGCGTATTTCCACTCAGTAATGTCTTATGGAATAGTTTTCTGGGGTAACTCACCACTTAGACATAATGTATTGCCGACCAGTGTGGCCGAGCGGTTCTAGGCGCTTCAGTCTGGAACCACGCTGCTGCTACGGTCGCAGGTTCGAATCCTGCCCCGGGCATGGATGTGTGTGATTTCCTTAGGTTAGTTAGGTTTAAGTAGTTCTAAGTTCTAGGGGACTGATGACCTCATATGTTAAGTCCCATAGTGCTCAGAGCCATTTGAACCATAATGTGTTGATTGCACAAAAGAGAGCAGCGAGAATAATTAGTGGTGTTCACCCAAGGACGTCATGTAGTCACCTGTTCAAGGAGTTAGTTATTTTAACTGCACCATGAGAGTACATATATTCGCTAATGAAATTCGTTATAAACAATCCATCTCAATTCACGAAGAACAGTGATGTTCATACGTACAACACCAGAGGTAAGAATAACCTTTCCTATCCGTTATTGAAGCTATTAGTTGCTCAGAAAGGAGTACATTATTCAGCAACAAAATTGCTCAACATAAAGTGTCTGGGCTTAAAACGTTTTCTTTTGGACACCTCCTTCTATTCCATGGACGAATTTCTGTTTCAGAAATGGCAAAAAAAAACCTTTAAATGTAGTTGCATGTTTAGAACTAAAAATTTCAGTAATACAGTAATATTAATATAAGCACTTTTCATGTGTGTATATATATCCTGTAATCTGACTTGTTCCACATCATATGGATAAAATAATCGTGAAAAAGATGTAAGGAACATGACACAACTAAACTAAAACTAAACTCTTATAATATCATTACGCGTAATTAAACTCGTCCTGTGCCAGCAGTCTCTGCAGTCACATCACAACTTTTAAAATGTCCTCCACTCGCATTAAGGAAGTGGCGCAAACGAGCGATGATATTTGCCATTACATCGTGCAGCGTTTCATCGCAAACGGTTTCAGATGCTACACAAATTGTAGCTCGTCCATTGTGGTGGGATGTATCCGGTAGAATGTCTTTCACTAAGCCCCACAAGAAATAGTCACAGGGAGTCGTATCGGGCCAGTATGGAGACGAGTCCATCCCTGTGCCAGTAAATCTGCAATAATCCAACGTAATGACCTTATTACCGAAGTATTCATAAAGACAGCAAAACACTTGTTCGTTGCGAGGTGGTCTGGCCCCATCTTGCATGAATCACTCGGTGCCTGTCGATATATCAACGCTAGCTAGCTGCGTGGCGAGAAACTATTCCATAACTGCAACGTAGCGTTCACCAGTGATCGTTCCTCACGTGAAAAAAGGGCCAACGATACCCCTGGTGCATAAAGCAGCCAAAAAAGTGACGTTGGGAGAATACTGTGGTTTCGCTTCACACTAATGGGGATTTCTGGAACACTCAAACGCCAGTTCCATTTATTGAGGACTCCGTTCAGGTGGAAGTGTGCGTCAACTGTGAAGCAGACTCAGCCAGCATCAAAGCCTTCATTATCAATCACTATGAGAATCTGATATTTAGAGTCAACAATTTGTCGCGCAGCTCGTACAGGTATGGCCTTGTGGAAATGGATTTTGAAAGGAAAATGTGTAGGCTCTGTCTCAGTATTTTCTGCGCGCTTCAACGATCCAACGAGTCCCTGCAGCGGTTCTTCGGACGAATTTCCTTGAATTTTGATGAAAAATCCCGGAAACCGTGGAGAAATTTGCGGGAGTAGCATACAGTTTGCAACATTCCACGACTAATCGTCGGTCACGGTGCCTGTCCGTTGGAATTTGGCGACGAGATAGCGAATGGTTTTCGCGTCAGGTCCTTTTGGAATACGAGGGTCACTCCAAAAGAAATGCACACTATTTTTTTTAATCCATCTTTTATTCTACATGTTTGAAAGTTTTACAGTGTGTAGATACGTCCTTTAGGAACAATATTTTCATTTCTCCTCATAATTACCGTCTCTCTCAACTGCCTTACGCCATCTTGGAACCAGCGCCTGTATACCCGCACGGTAAAATTCTGGACCAACCTGTTGGAGCCACTGTTTGGCAGCGTGCACAAGGGAGTCATCATCTTCAAAACTTGTTCCACGAAGAGAGTCTGTCAGTTTCCCAAAGAGATAATAGTCACATGGAGCCAGGTCAGGACTGTAAGGCGGTTGATTCAGTGTTATCCATCCCAGTTTTGTGATCGCTTCCATGGTTTTTTTACTGACATGTGGCCGTGCATTGTCGCGCAACAGCAATACATTCTGCTTTTGCCGATGTGGTCGAACACGACTCAGTCGAGCTTGAAGTTTCTTCAGTGTCGTCACATATGCATCAGAATTTATGGTGGTTCCACTAGGCATGATGCCCACAAGCAAGAATCCTTCGGAATCGAAAACACCGTAGCCGTAACTTTTCCAGTGGAAGGTGTGGTTTTGATTTTTTTTCTTGGGTGAATTTGCATGATGCCACTCCATTGACTGCCTCTTTGTCTCTGGTGAAAAATGATGGAGCCATGTTTCATCACCTGTCACAGTTCTTCCAAGAAATTCAGCTCCACCATTCTCGTACTGCTCCAAAATTTCGCTGCGTACCGTTTTCCTTGCCCCTTTGTGAGCCACTGTCGACATCCTGGGAACCCACCTGGCACAAACCTTTTCTAACGCCAACACTTTCAGTATTCTGCAAACACTTTCTTCCCCTATCCCAACGTAGCGTGACAATTCGTTTACTGTGATGCGTCTGTCAGCAGTCACCAGTTTGTTAACTCTCTGCACATTGTCTGGAGTGCGTGCAGTAAGAGGCTTGCCGTTGCGAGGACAATCCTCAATATTGCCGTGCCCGCTTTCATCACGTAACCTTCTTGCCCACCGACTAACTGTACTGCGATCGACAGCAGTATCTCCATACACCTTTTTCAGCCTCTTGTCAATTTTTTCCACTGTCTCGTTTTCACAACACAGGAATTCTACGACAGCACGTTGTTTCTGACGAACTTCAAGTGTAGCAGCCATCTTGAAGACATGCTGTGACGGCGCCACTCACGGGAACAAGTTAAACTAAGTTTGAAAACAAGCGGGAAGGATGTATCTAGACGCTGTAAAACTTTCACACATGCAGAATGAAAACTGTATTTTTACAAAAATAGTGTGCATTTCTTTGTGAGTGACCTTTGTATTAAATCTTCCCAGAATGAGATTTTCACTTAGCCACAGAGTGTGCGCTGATACGAAACTTTCACGCGGATTAAAACTGTGTGCCGGAGCGAGACTTGAACTCGAGAAATTTATTTTTGTCGGGCAAGTGCTCTGGCGCGCCTCAGTTGTTTGAGAACTTGTCCGGGAAAGGCTAAAGTTCAAGTTCAAGTATCGGTCCGGTACACAGTTTTAATCTGCCAGGAAGTTTAGCATTAAATCTTGTTTGATAATTGCGCGTTGCTACCGTAGGACAGTGTTCTAACGTGTGGTATTACAGTACCAGGAAAAAGAAGTTGTTCAGTGGTACACATGATTTTAACCGCTTCCTTCAGTACACTAACTTCATTTCACGTTTCACCTGTAGAGGTAATAGTTCTGAGTTGCGGCGCAGTATTTATAGGCACCACATACGGCGACTACAGAGTCATCTGACAGCTTTTCGAATTATTTAGAAACTCCTGTATAATTTCTGTGTAAAATTCTCCCAGCTTTCGCAATAAACATACCGTTTATTGCACTCATGTGTCGAGCTTAATTCTCTAGATATTTAAATGCTGAAATCAGCAACGCCTTTGCCGGACACCCTGTATATGCGCCGTATTTGGTTGCGTACTAGATGATAAGCTGAGATCCTTTTTCACTCCAAAGCGTAATCCGTCTTGCCGATAGAGTCTAATCCGCTCCGCTGCAGTCAGGACGAGATTAGTTGATGTGTTAGTGGACTGCGAAATTGGAACTGGAAAAATACGGCCCAGTGTGCGGTGCAGTGGAGCTGAGGCCGGGGCAGGTGCCGCGCACCGGCCGCTGCCCTCGCTGACGCTGCCGGCGGCTGCCATTACTCACGCCTCGACGGTCACAGGAAATTAAAATTCCATCACCATTAAAAGATACTGACGGCGCTTTTCCAGCGCAGATATCGAGATTTATTCGCATAACTAACGCGACTGTTCCGACGCATTATATTCCGCTCAAAAAGTGGAATTAATCGAAGCTAATCCTGCTTTTTCTTTCGGTATATAGCGTCCGTCCAGAAAGGGTAGCTGCAATTACTTTAACATTTTTGAAGTGCGACTGACATAAAAGTTTCTTCCATTTCTTTCAGACTGTGTCTCAGTATGGAATTCAACATTTAGCTTCGCATAGAGTGTTACGGAATCTGTTCATTATTCGATCTCCTAGATGCAAAGAACGCAGAAAAAATGACTATCTCCATTAAATTCTTCTTATTGTAATCGAAACCAAAGTTTCATTTTCATCAAAGCCCTAGGTTCTCATTACACTCGAGTGTCTGCAACCCGGAAGAATGTTATGCGAAGCGGTCTGGTCAAGAAAGATTACGCACATGGATTTCAAAATATTCTTCAGTCAGAGAGGAAATAACGGTTATAGTTACTGGGTGAGTGTATGGAACTCAACAAATGTAGTTTGTGATGTTTCAGTTTACTGTGAATCCCCTCAACTTCACATCTAGACGATATTTATTTCGAAAGCAACCGAGTGCCTGTGGAATACCTCATCTCTTCGTTTTAAAAACAAATCGGACAAGCAATGCTGAAATATTTAGCTGAAACATACGTAAAATAACACACGTGCGTTTGAATGTCTCTGTGGTTGTGTCTATGAGCGTGTGCGCTATTGCAGGAAAGAGAGCCAATGCTCGAAAGCTAGTGTAATGCTCTTTCCTGCTATGTGTTTCTGTGCTCCACGCACCGATCGCTATAAGTGAGTGGTTGCCTTTCCCTTATTTTACATATTGCTCTATCCAGGGTTTTTCATTACTGCTTAACTGAAACATATGTATTTCTGACGATTGGTAGTTGAGGAAAGCAAAAAAGTTAGACACTCATAGGCCAATTCTTATCAGCATACCCGAAACAAAGCCCCCCATACAGAAAAAAAATTACTGTAATACAGTTGAAAAAAGGCAGAAAAAACATTCGAGTGCTGTACATGAAAACTAGGACTGTAAATACGACAGGGAATGGACTGGCTTCGAAAAGGGAACCAAAAGACTATGTGAACGTGCGGGTTCTCTACGCTATACTGGCGGTCGGGCACTTATCTTACGAAATTGGTGGTTTGAGATCTTAAGCAAACAGCTGGCGATTATATTGTCACCAGAATCCTTACGTAATCTTCCACTCTGATTTGAGCTGAACTGTAGATCGAGGAAGAGGAGATGCAGATTAATCAATGTTCGCGATTCTCTTTATGTCAACAAGTAAAACAGAAACGTAGACGTGGGTAATTAATCACTGGAGGCGCTGCGGATGTCAGTCGATTAGCAGATCCATCTCACAAGTTTCGCAGAGAATCGGAACTATATTTACCCAACAGAGAGTAACTGTACTGCAGTTCGTGAATGTCCTTTACGCAGCTACGAGTTGATGTTAGGATGAACAGTTATGACGCGCGGGCCAGTGAACTTTGCTTTCCCGAAGGCCAAGCAGGTAACCATCACTTTCTCTCTGGATCGTCGTCGTGAGATACTGAAACTTTTCTTACGCATTCTTTACAACGCTTGCTTTCAACGGCATGAACTATATCTCTGACGTCGATCTGTTGTAGAATTTTAGAACATGTTTTTTGCTCGAGTATCATGTCGTTTTTAGAAACCCAGAATCTACTATGCAGGAATCAACATGGATTCCGGAAACAGCGATCGTGTGAGACCCAACTCGCTTTATTTGTTCATGAGATCCAGAAAATATTAGATACAGGCTCCCAGGTAGATTCTATTTTTCTTGACTTCCGGAAGGCGTTCGATACAGTTCCGCACTGTCGCCTGATAAAGTAAGAGCCTACGGAATATCAGACCAGCTGCGTGGCTGGATTGAAGAGTTTTTAGCAAACAGAACACAGCATGTTGTTATCAATGGAGAGACGTCTACAGACGTTAAAGTAACCTCTGGCGTGCCACAGGGGAGTGTTATGGGACCATTGCTTTTCACAATATATATAAAAGACCTAGTAGATAGTGTCGGAAGTTCCATGCGGCTTTTCGCGGATGATGTTGTAGTATACAGAGAAGTTGCAGCGTTAGAAAATTGTAGCGAAATGCAGGAAGATCTGCAGCGGATAGGCACTTGGTGCAGGGAGTGGCAACTGTCCCTTAACATAGACAAATGTAATGTATTGCGAATACATAGAAAGAAGGATCCATTATTGTATGTTTATATGATAGCAGAACAAACACTGGTAGCAGTTAATTCTGTAAAATATCTGGGAGTATGCGTGCGGAACGATTTGAAGTGGAATGATCATGTAAAATTAATTGTTGGTATGGCGGGTACCAGGTTGAGATTCATTGGGAGAGTGCTTAGAAAATGTAGTCCATCAACAAAGGAGGTGGCTTACAAAACACTCGTTCGACCTATACTTGAGTATTGCTCATCAGTGTGGGATCCGTACCAGATCGGGTTGACGGAGGAGATAGAGAAGATCCAAAGAAGAGCGGCGCGTTTCGTCACAGGGTTATTTGGTAACCGTGATAGCGTTACGGAGATGTTTAATAAACTCAAGTGGCAGACTCTGCAAGAGAGGCGCTCTGCATCGCGGTGTAGCTTGCTCGCCAGGTTTCGAGAGGGTGCGTTTCTGGATGAGGTATCGAATATATTGCTTCCCCCTACTTATACCTCCCGAGGAGATCACGAATGTAAAATTAGAGAGATTAGAGCGCGCACGGAGGCTTTCAGACAGTCGTTCTTCCCGCGAACCATACGCGACTGGAACAGGAAAGGGAGGTAATGACAGTGGCACGTAAAGTGCCCTCCGCCACACACCGTTGGGTGGCTTGCGGAGTATAAATGTCGATGTAGATGTAGAAGCAGCGTCACCCGCTGTCAGTCAGTGTGACGGCTGGGCGATAGTTGCTTGGTAGCCGTGTCATATGTTACGTTTACTGTCTTCTAAGATCATTTTGTCCGTTTTAATTATCTTCATGTGGGAGTAGCGTAACGGTAGGGGTGACATGACGTGGCCAAGAACGGACGAATCAAGTGAAAATTTGTGGTTTAGTAATTTTAACGATACAGTGACTGGCGGGGAACCGAAATGGTGCACTGAGCGGACGAAAATGTCAAATAGGCCGTCTGCTGGATGCATTTATATCGTAAATAACTTGAATAATTGTTGTCACTTAAAATGAAGGCAGTAGTGGGGAGTGGGTCCAGTTGATACGCTTTTTACTATATGGTTTTTGTAATTTTTTCTCTATAACTATACTGAAACAAATACAACGTAATAAGGTACTATAACTATTTGGCTATCAGTTGGCGCATTTCAAAGCTTTATAAAAATAAATTTCTGGTGTCTACAAAAATATTTTGTAAACTTTGCCAGATGTATAAATTTAATCCAGTCTGGGCCAAATTGATACAGTTATGGGTCAAGTTGAGACGCCTTTGAGCAGCTGGTACGGTGCCAGAATTTATTTAAAGCAAAAAGTAATATTCTAAAGATAAATTTAAAAATGGATATAATGGATTTTTATATTGTTCTAACAAATTTCTTAGTTTTACAAAAATTAACATTTTTAAACAACGTTTGAACGTAAGATTACAAAAATGTTTACATAGCCTCACAGGCCCTTAGTTGTAGCAAGTCATTCCAATACTGAAGAGAAACAAGAGTCTGACTGGCAGCTAACACAAGTGTAAAGAGGGCTGTCCTCTGCACAAGCTATGTGTGCCGGTTTCTTGCAGGAAACACGCTGGATCCCATCTTGACCCGATTTGGATGAAGTATAAGTTTTAAGACACAACAAACTGAAAGAGTCTTCGTCAGAGTCTGATTCATGTTTCTTTTTTTTTAGGATTCACTCTTTTTTTTACCTTGTTTCCTTGGTTTGTCGAGCTGTTTGTTTTGTTCGTTACCAAATAACTTCATTCGTTTGAATTTGCCTTTCTCTGTCTTAATGGACTTCTTTCTGTCCCTCTCCTTTGTAGCTTGCTCTATTATATTTTTTTATAGGATGATCTGTAAGAATGCAGAAGGGTTGCTTGCCTTTACTGCTTGTTTCACGTTCTCCTGCTTTTGGAAGAAGGTGAATTTGTTCTGGCGTAACGATGGGAGAGATAGCTCCACAGCCATCAGTGACGAATGATGACCCCTTTTCAGTGATGTCGGCTAATAGCGATGTAGAAGGATGTTGAACGCTTCCTTATACTTCTACGGATATAGAAGGCTGATGGACTTCAGATGTCGAAGGCTGTTGGTCTCCTGCTAACGTAGGAAGTTGCTGGTCTTCTGGTGTTGTAGAAAGCTGGCGATTAGTTACAAAGCGTGACAAAAAAATCTTCGTCCTTAAAAATATCTGGGTTATATGGCATGATCCCTGAAGCTTTGAATCCTGTCACAATATTATTTGGTGTCTCGGCACTTCGAAAGACAATAATTACAAGATTAGGAATGCCATAAATTGTTACAGATTTTCCAAGGTTGCTAATTAGCCAGCTGTCTACAGCTGTAAAGAAGCATATCTTGAATGATCCATAAACAAATACAAAGGGGCTGGAGGCGGTGAGAAGTATGGGGAGGGAAAGACAGCGAAACAACTCCATCGTCTTTACAGAAGTTTAACACCTGTATTGACAAGTGTGAATCGTGATTGTCAAGCAACAGAAGGCAGGGATGTTCAGGTGTTGCCTTCATGTGGCTATGAAAGTGTCTTATAAAAGTTAGAAACGATGACCCAGTCATCCAACCAGATGGATATGCAGTACCAATACACCCTGGAGGTCCTGCCTTTATGAAATGGTCTCTAAAGAACACCCTAGGGAAAATGAAGAGTGTGGGGATAGCGTTGCCAATAGCGCTGACAGCAGTTGCAATTGTAACTGTTTGCCCTCGCTCAGCAGAAGTTATTTTTGCAACTTGCTGAACTCCTTTCTCATCTGTAATTTTGCTTGGTCACTGAACAGTCAGCATCCAGATTTCGTCCGCATTCCACACATCTTTACTTTGAAACTTACGTTTTTCGTAAACGTGTCTCAAATTTTCAAAAAAACTTCCAACGTTGTGCCCCACTAAGGCTTGTCGCTTCTGGCTCTCTTAAAGAAAGATTGGGGTGCCTTTTTAAAAACTTATAAAACCATTCTAAAGTTGCCATTTTGGCATTTATACAGGTATCTGGCACTTTTACTTGATTTGTTAGTGCTAATTCATAGGTCAGTTCCTGAACATTTTTAGGAGTTAATCCACAGTAAATTTTAGCACTTGTTAAAATATTGTTACTAAGCTCGTTTTCGAAATCATCATTTAATAGTTGTGCTCACAGCCATTTTCAGATCCTATTTTTATATTCCCAACTGCTTCTGGTGTTTCAAGATGATTTTTCTTTTTACTTTAGACATATAAAGCGTCATTTTGACTGTAGGAAACGTTTATACTGCTTCCCTGATAGACGTCCGGTCGTTCTTAATTTCTTTATACGCCCTCTCAAATATATCAATGGGTATTTTGCCCCATTCAGTTTTGTTCTTATTATTCCTCGGCATTTCTGAAAACAAAAATACGACATAAGAAAATGCTTATGGGTTAAGTTGATACACTATATCAACTTGACCCAAAAGAAGCGTATCAACTTGACCCAAACGACGCCATTACACTAAACTAAAATCTACTAGAAACAGGTAGAAGTTAAAATTACGGTTTAAAGTTAATATTCTTACCTTCCAACCATGTAACAGTACGACGTGTTAGTTTAGTGTCCTGCGGTCGGCAGGACAGAACTAACGATGAAGTTTGTACACACTTTCTGTAACTAAAACGCCTTCTTGGCGTACACTAATTTCCAAACTCAAGAAGAACAAGAAACACATTAATTCGTATGGTGGCAAAAACCAGATAAAAGTTGCAAGACAATGAAAAGAAATAATAACAACCAAAATACTACGCTACACGATTCCATAGTGGCGTTACGCCCAACAAGATACAATTTTTTACAGAAAAATTACAGCGAGTGTCTACTGGGCGACAGCCGGCGTTGGTATTGGCCGGAGCTACCCTATATCTAGGTACACACTGGCGGTCGGACTCTGCTGGCGTGCTCATAATACCGATTCTGCGGAGTGCTACACTTAGTGACATTAGTTCCAATTGGTGGATCTCTGTCAGATGGCTTTTCACGAAGTAGTGCCGTGTTTATGCTGAACGTTTGTTGAAGTTTACATTCACTGGCGATATTTTGATATGAGGGAGGTCGGCAGCCCACTTTACTTGTCTGTTGTGCGGGCCATCGAACTGATAAGGGACCAGTACGACAGTTTCATTGTTCAACTAGCTCTCTAATAACCCGAAATAAAAGGTGAAACTGTCTAGTAAAACTTTACTTTCAGTTGAAAAAAAAAAAACAGCTTTTATTCACAAAAGACAACGGGAAGCAACCTTCTCCTCCAGCACACGCATGGTTACTATCAACCTGTTCCCCCTCCACTCCCGTTCCCACCCACAAGCGTCTTCACGTTTGGAAGTTAATGAGCCTGTAACAACTTGACCCTGTATCAACTACACCCGCTCTCCGCTAATGGTTCAGTGCAATGACTTTGCTTGTAGAAATTCTCACACACTTGTTCCATTTTTGAAAAGGTCCCTCTTCTTTTAATCATAATAGGGTATAAATACGTATAAATACCAAAACTGTATCACACACTGCGGCATTGTCAAGTTCGGTAAATACATCAAGGAAAGCACAGGGGAATAGTGCATAACAGGTTTTGATGGCTGAGAATTTCAGATGATTTGAATTTTGGTAGACTGAACATCCCGCAGGTGTTGTAGTCTAGAAGGCAAATACGAGGGCAGTTCAATAAGTAATGCAACACATTTTTTTTCTGAAACAGGGGTTGTTTTATTCAGCATTGAAAAACACCAGGTTATTCCCCAATCTTTTAGCTACACAACACTATTTTTCAACGTAATCTCCATTCAATGCTACGGCCTTACGCCACCTTGAAATGAGGGCCTGTATGCCTGCACGGTACCATTCCACTGGTCGATGTCGGAGCCAACGTCGTACTGCATCAATAACTTCTTCATCATCCGCGTAGTGCCTCCCACGGATTGCGTCCTTCATTGGGCCAAACATATGGAAATCCGACGGTGCGAGATCGGGGCTGTAGGGTGCATGAGGAAGAACAGTCCACTGAAGTTTTGTGAGCTCCTCTCGGGTGCGAAGACTTGTGTGAGGTCTTGCGTTGTCATGAAGAAGGAGAAGTTCGTTCAGATTTTTGTGCCTACGAACACGCTGAAGTCGTTTCTTCAGTTTCTGAAGAGTAGCACAATACACTTCAGAGTTGATCGTTTGACCATGGGGAAGGACATCGAACAGAATAACCCCTTCAGCGTCCCAGAAGACTGTAACCATGACTTTACCGGCTGAGGGTATGGCTTTAAACTTTTTCTTGGTAGGGGAGTGGGTGTGGCGCCACTCCATTGATTGCCGTTTTGTTTCAGGTTCGAAGAACCCATGTTTCATCGCCTGTAACAATCTTTGACAAGAAATTGTCACCCTCAGCCACATGACGAGCAAGCAAATCCGCACAGATGGTTCTCCTTTGCTCTTTATGGTGTTCGGTTAGACAACGAGGGACCCAGCGGGAACAAACCTTTGAATATCCCAACTGGTGAACAATTGTGACAGCACTACCAACAGAGATGTCAAGTTGAGCACTGAGTTGTTTGATGGTGATCCGTCGATCATCTCGAACGAGTGTGTTCGCACGCTCCGCCATTGCAGGAGTCACAGCTGTGCACGGTCGGCCCGCACGCGGGAGATCAGACAGTCTTGCTTGACCTTGCAGCGATGATGACACACGCTTTGCCCAACGACTCACCGTGCTTTTGTCCACTGCCAGATCACCGTAGACATTCTGCAAGCGCCTATGAATATCCGAGATGCCCTGGTTTTCCGCCAAAAGAAACTCGATCACTGCCCATTGTTTGCAACGCACATCCGTTACAGACGCCATTTTAACAGCTCCGTACAGCGCTGCCACCTGTCGGATGTCAATGAAACTATACGAGACGAAGCGGGAATGTTTGAAAATATTCCACAAGAAATTTCCGGTTTTTTCAACCAAAATTGGCAGAGAAAAAAAATGTGTTGCATTACTTATTGAACTGCCCTCGTAGAACTGCAGTAATTATCTCTAATAGTATCTATATCCATTAAAATAGTCAGTTTTTAGTTCTGTGCTAGAGCGGTGATCAGTATGATAAAGTAATACACTCACAAATTGCTACGGTCTGGAACCGCGCGACCGCTACGGTCGCAGGTTGGAATCCTGCCTCGGGTATGGATGTGTGATATGTCATTAGGTTAGTAAGGTTTAAGTAGTTCTAAGTTCTAGGGGACAGATGACCTCAGCAGTTAAGTCCCATAGTGCTCAGAGCCATTTGAACCATTTTGAACTCACAAACTGCCGTAATAAGTCAGGCACATGAACTACCGCTAATCTCCGAATACAATACGCGTTTTTCCCGAAATTTCGTGCCCAAAAGTACGGGTCGTCTTGCATAAGCGGCTTGTGGAGTGTTTCTCTGCTTTACCGAACAGAGCCTCGAGATTCCATTAAGCTGTAACGCTACATTATGCTACGCCTACCGCTTTAACCTTGAGCGTACGCATGGCTTTGAGCATTGTTGTACGATAGCAGGAAGTGTTCGCGGAGGCAGTTTTATGAGTTGTTGCTTTGCTTTGGAGATCGCACTTCTAAATTGCGTAGTAAAATGAGAAACAACGTGGTTCAACATCGAATTTTGCAGCAGGACTATGACGCAAATTCCAAAATCATGGTAGTTGGGCATGCAGAAACGAAAAATAATTCTGCAGCTTCGGGGAAGTATGGAGTCACAGAAGTCAATGTTCGGAAGTGGCGGAAGGGCAAATGGTGTCGGAAAAATGAGAAGTGTGCAAGAAATGTAAAAAAAAGAGTAATATTTCCCTAAGTCAGACGAAATAAAGCACGTTAAATGGGGCAGGAACACGGTGTCCAATTTGAAGCCAGCTCTGAATGGTGTACAAGCCCAATTGCCTCGTTCTTCGAACTTTTGCTGCTCGACGTCTTCCGGAATCGTATGAGGAGAATCTGTTCGAGTATCAGCGACACTTCGTAAGACTGAGAAAGGAATACGTTTGTCTTTTAGGGCCAATTGGAAACTCATATTTACTTCGACACGCCATCCAGTACAACAGCTGAAGAGAAAGGCGGCAAAAGTGTATTGGTTGGCACGACGGGCATTGACAAATGGCGCATCACCTTAATGTTGTGTGTGATTATGTGTGCGGCACTATGTCAACATAAATCATATCTACGCCAAACGAAAAACTGCCACCCGGTGTCATATTTCATTGAAACGGAAAAAACTGGATCTGCGTCTACATCTACATGGATACTCTGTATATCACATTTAAGTGCCTGGCGCTTTCACAATTCTCTATTATTCCAATCTCTTATAGTTCGCGGGAAGAATGAACACGTATATCTTTCCGTACGAGCTCTGATTTCCCTTACTTTATCTTTGTGATCGTTCCTCCCTATGCAAGCCGGCGTCAACAAAATATTTTCACATTCTGAGGAGAAAGTTAGTGATTGCAATTTCGTGAGAAGATTCCGTCGCAACGAGAAACGCCTTTATTTTAATGATGTCCATCCCAAATCCCGTATCATATCTGTGACACTCTCTTCCATATTTCGCGATAATACAAAACGTGCTGCCTTTCTTTGAAGTATTTCGTTGTACTCAGTCAGTCCTATCTGGTAAGGATCCTACACCGCGCAACAGTATTCTAAAAGAGGACGGACAAGCGTAGTGTAGGCAGTCTCCTTGGTAGGTCTGTTACATTTTCTAAATGTCCTGCCAATGAAACGCAGTCTTTGGTTGGCCTTCTCCACAATATTTTCTGTGTTCCATCCAATTTAAATTGTTCGTAATTGTTATTCCTAGGTATTTAGTTGAATTTACGTCTTTTAGATTAGAGTGATTTACCGTGTAACCGAAATTTAACGTGTTCTTTTTAGCACTCACGTGGATGACCTCACACTTTGCGTTATTTAACGTCAACTGCCGCTTTTCGCACCATTTCGATATTTCTTCTAAATCATTTTGCAGTATGTTTTGATTTTCTGATGACTTTATTAGTCGATAAACGACAGCGTCATCTGCAAACAACCGAAGACGGCTGCTCAGATTGTCTCCCAAATCGTTTATATAGATAAGGAACAGCAAAGGGCCTATAACACTACCTTGGGGATCGCCAGAAATCACTTATGTTTTACTCGATTACTTTCCGTCAGTTACAACGAACTGTGACCTCTCACAGGAAATCGCAAATCCAGTCACATAACTGAGACGATATTCCATAAGTACGCAATTTTACTGCGAGCCGCTTGTGTGGTACAGTGTCAAAAGCCTTCCGGAAAACCAGAAATACTGAATCGATCTGAAATCCCTTGTCAATAGCACTCAGCTCTTCATGTGAATAAAGAGATATTTATGTTTCACAAGAACGATGTTTTCTAAACCCATGTTGACTTTGTGTCAATAGACCGTTTTCTTCGAGGTAATTCATAATGTCCGAAGACAAAATATGTTCTAAAATCCTGCTGCATATCGACGTTAACGATATGGACCTGTAATTTAGTGGATTACTCCTACTACCTTCCTTGAATACTGATGTGACCTGTGCAACTTTCCAGTCTTTGGTTATGGATCTTTCGTCGAGCGAACGGTTGTATATGATTGTTAAGTATGGAGCTAATGCATCAGCCTACTCCCAAAGGAACCTAATTGTTATCGAGTCTGTACCAGAAGACTTGCTCTTATTAAGTGATGTAAGTTGCTTCACTACTCCGAGGATATTTACTTCTACGTTACTCATGTTGGAAGCTGTTCTCGATTCGAATTTTGGAATATTTACTTCGTCTTCTTTTGTGAAGGCATTTTGGAAGGCTGTGTTTAGTAACTCTGCTTTGGCAGCACTGTCTTCGATACTATCTTCATTGCTATCGCGCAGAGAAGGCATTGATTGTTTCTTGCCGCTAACATACTTCACATACGACCAGAATCGCTTTGGATTTTCTGCCAGGTTTCGAGACAAAGTTTCCTTGCGGAAACTGTAATAAGCATCTCGCATTGAAGTCCGCGATAAATTTCGAGCTTTTGTAAAAGATCGCCAATCTTGGGCATTTTGCGTCTGTTTAAATTTGGTATGTTTGTTTCGTTGTTTCTGTAACAGTGCTCTGACCCGTTTTGAGTACCAACGAGGATCAGGTCCGGCGTTTGTTAATTTGGTTCAAATGGTTCAAATGGCTCTGAGCACTATGGGACTTAACTTCTGAGGTCATCAGTCCCCTACAACTGAGAACTACTTAAACCTAACTAACCTAAGGACATACATCCATGCCCGAAGCAGGATTCGAACCTGCGATCGTAGCGGTCGCGCGCTTCCAGACTCTAGTGCCTAGAACCGCACGGCCACCCCGGCCGGCGTTTGTTAATTTATTTGGTATAAATCTTATAAATCTCTCAATTGCTTCCGGTACTATTTCTTTGAATTTAAGCCATTTCTGGTCTACAGTTATGTTATTAATTTGGAATGAGTGACGATTGTCTCTCAGGAAGGCGTCAAGTGAATTTTTATCTGCTTTTTTGAATAGGTATATTTTTCGCTTATTTTTCGAGGATTTGGGGATTACAATATCCAGTCTCTTGCTACGACAGCCCTGTGTTCACTAATCCCTGAATCGGTTTTGTTGCTCGTTATTAACTCAGGATTATTTGTTGCTAAGAGGTCAAGTGTGTTTTCACAGCCGTTTACTATGTGCGTGGGCTCATGAACTAATTGCTCGAGATAATTTTCTGAGAATGCGTTTAGCACATTTTCGGATGATATTTTATGGTTGCCTCCGAAATTAAATATGTATTTTCGCCAGCATATCGAGGGTAAATTAAAGTCACCACCAGCTATTATCGTATGATTCGGTATGTGTTTGAAATCAAACTCAAGTTTTCTTGGAACCTTTCAGCAACTTTATCATCTGAACTGGGAGGTCGGTAAAAGGATCCAATTGTTATTTTATTTCGGTTGCCAACAATGACCTCTGCCCATACTACAAGTGAGTTGGTTATAGACTGGCTTCGTACAGTGTGAAGCAGGTGACCAAGGGCACTTCTAACAAGTATCATGACATTTTGTTCCTTGGTTCTTTCAATGGCCTTCTGACACCGGCAATGAAGGTAGAAATTCTGAAATTACAGATTTTGCGTCATTCCAAGGGGAGAGGTTTCGCAAAAACAAGTGTTAGATGTGGTGGTGACTAAGTAATTTAAATACCGTCTGACGGCGCTGTAGAGCAATTGGCCACTTCAAGGCAGTCAAGCTGACCCCTACCGAGAAGCTGATGAAGCCTTCAGTGTCTCTAGTTGTGGAATGGATCGAGACTGCTTGGACATACGTATCCAGTGCACTAACTGTGAAGGGCATTAAGAAGTACAGTGTAACAAATGCATTAATTAGGAGTGAAGACGATCTGCTGTGGGAAGAAATGTTAGATTACCAAAACAGTGGCAATGACACTGCAGATTCTGTGGGTGATCCCAGATTAAGTGGTACCTGTATCTGACTGAGGGAGGTCTTTGTCTGATTTTATGTTCTGTGTACCGGTACTTTTATTGTCTCCTTCAATTACCAGTAGTATGAAAACCATTTTTAACTTTTCAAAATAAACCTAGTTTATGTATACACCCGTCTTGCATTCGAAGTCATCTTGGATTCGGAGATACACGGTACCATACTGAATCACTTTCACTTCTGTTTTAAGTATTTTAAGCAGTACTGTGGCTATGTTAATAGCTCGACCACGTAGTAATCGGTTTGAAAGTAAACACGTGACGTCGGACATACACAGTGAGGCACTGTGACGCTGTTGAATCGCCGTAGGTGAGCGAGCGCAAGCGGCAGGATGCGCGTGGGCGACATTTTGACGTGAAAGCCGCGCAAAAGGTGGCGTCTATTTGCGGACGGCCATTGTGTGGGCGCCGACGAGCGTGGGGCGAGAGCCCGGCTAGCCGCGGAAAGCCTCTCTGACGTCTTCGCAAGACACCTCCCAGCCTTGTCTCCAGCCCGCTTATCTTCAGGAACGGTATTTAAAGAAATTCATCGAGTAGATGAGGAAACTGCCCAATGAAAATTTATAAGACGCCACGGACCGCAGATTTCGACATCCTGAACCAAAACCAACCAATAGCCTATAAGCAATACAGCAGTGAAATAATTGACATTGGATGAAACACACAGGCATCTCAGAGATGAAAATGCATACTGTTCTGATGTTGATATTTGAATTTACTTGCCGTCTACCTTGATATGTAATTCTTAGATGTTAGATAGCTGAGACATACTACACTTCAGACAGGAACTTACAAAAGAATCAATCCAGTATGCATCCCCTGCACCTCAAAGAGTAAAGTATAAAGCTCTGATATTGATATTTGGATATACTTGCCATCTACCTTGGAATGTGTACTTTTCAGTTGCTGCCTGATACCATTCCTCAGACATAAAACACTGATTCAACATGCAACTCAGTACAACAGAATAGTGATACATGTTTGAGAGTAGTCTTTTCCTCGTGGCTTCACCTGCATATGTGTTCGTCGCATGTGTCGAACACATTTCTTCCTCCGCCTCTCTGACGACCTGTTCCACCCCTTCTCTCTCCACATCTTCCTCCCGCCTTTGTCTATCTCATCCATTGTCTTTTCGTCTCCTGCCTCTCTCTTTGTCCATTTCCTCCACCCCCTCTCTGACCATATCTTCCTCCCCCTCCATCTAACCATCTAACCATATCCTTCTCCCCCTCACTCTTTCCATCTTCATGTCTCCAAAAAATGGTTCAAATGGCTCTGAGCACTATGGGACTCAACTGCTGAGGTCATTAGTCCCCTAGAACTTAGAACTAGTTAAACCGAACTAACCTAAGGACATCACAAACATCCATGCCCGAGGCAGGATTCGAACCTGCGACCGTAGCGGTCTTGCGGTTCCAGACTGCAGCGCCTTTAACCGCACGGCCACTTCGGCCGGCTTTCATGTCTCCCTCTTTCTTTCCCGTCTGTCCACTACCACTTGACACCTTCCATCTGCTTGAAGCATCTGTTACTCCTCTTGTCTCTCTGTCCATTTCGCCCTCCCTCTCACTCTGTTCACCCCCTCCTCTATCCATTTCAATCTGTCGCCAGCCATACTCCTCAACATGTATAACCCCTGCAACACAGTTCAATAAAGCAGGCCGATATTACTCTCACAACACACCTGTCATGCAGTGTAGGTTGCACATCAGGGGCTTGAAAATGATTTATTTGCTCCTGACATACAGGCCGCCATGCAAAGCAACTCAGACTTGGATGTCAGATACAGGTGCATGTTCCCACGCTGCTTCCACTCTATGACAAGAGTTCATCAATGCAGGCCAGTGTCTCAGCAACCCATGACTAGATGCTCTCAATGGCCAAGAAATCTGGAAGTCATGATGCAAGGCAACAGTCAAATATCTTCTGAATTAATGTAGGTCAAGATAGCACTAGAACATATGATGATATGTTGTAATGTTAAAAGACATGTTGTAATGTTGAAAGACAATGTCACGAATATTTAGAACATAGGACACAGTTATTGGCTTTAGAATGACAAAAATGTAATGACAACTCTGGAAATTACCAGCTTTATAAACCAGAGGTGATCGTATTGTGTATCAAATGGCATTCCATTGGCTGTATGGTGATAACAAATACAACCTCAGGGTATGAGTATGTCCATTGTGATGGTGTACACTGAACTGGGAATCGCCGGAAAAAAAAGGGCATGATACCAGTCCTATGTCTAGTGTTGCCACAGGGCACCATCTCTCGGTGCCTTGTCAAATGAACTGCGACAATGGTGGCTGTGCTGACAGAGTGTCATACTGTTGAAATCATCGCACTGTTCGTGTGTCTTGCTATAAACAAGGCCATTTTGGTGCAAGATATGTGACGTATATGTACTTTCCTGCTTAGTCAAGCTATCACTGTGTATGGATGTCCTCTTGGATGTTAGTCTTGTGGAGCCACGGTGTGTCTGCTTGAGGTCTAGTGTGGTCCTCGCGATCCCATGACAGTATACAGCGGTACTAAGGAAAAGAATGGGGAGTTGAGAAAATACGGATGTAAATGAGGGGGTTCATTGATTTTTCGTCAATTCCAAACTGAGTTAACTAATGAATGTGACGATAATAGCCTGTTTACAAATCAACACTCCCCCCCCCACATTAATACTTCCTTTGCTTACACTCCTCCGTGTTACCACGGAGATGCATGGCTTGCCAAGGACCTAGTCGTGGTCTTCCGCTTCAAGGTAGAACACAAAAATTCTGTTACACTTCGCTAGCGTGATGTCTTTTACAGATGTCGTTGTCCTGGGGCGCTTGTAGGGCTTAGGTCGCGAGTTCGTCGTTCTTGAAATGAGGCTGTAATATAAGTGGTCATAAGCTGAGGCTCTCGATTCTACTAAATGATGTGATGAGTTCCAAATTAGGAATGGCAGTAGCTTTCCTGTTCTAATTACAACACACGAACCATATACGGCTATAAACTGCTATAAACTGCTGACAAGTTCGTTTACAATGTCACACGTTTCATAGTTCAGATTAGAAATGACCGCAATCCAACTACATTATGTCTTGTAGGAAACATGTTCACCAAAATTATATGCACTCTTACTGTATTCTTCTCTGCTTTGGACGCAGAGTCGTGTTGTTGAATGCAATTATATGATGCTCATCCGAGATCATAACTGTGCGGCGAACCGTAAGAGGGGTTACCCAAAAAAAAAAAGAAAAAAAAGCAGGAATAACATTGCCCTGGGCAGAGCTTGTGTAGTATGCTTTTTTGCTGCTAGGCGTGGATGACGCAACTCATTGCCAGTTCAGTGCCGGCTGTGTTGTCGACCTGGCTTGTTCGGTTCAAGTGCAGTGATTGTTTTAACAGGCGCTGTTTTGTTCTTGTTTCGTTTATGATGGCAACTTTAAGTTAACAATATGCAGCAGTGAAATTTTGTTTTCTAATCGGTAAAAATGTTGCTGAAACTGATTTAATGTTGAAAACAGCTTTCCAAGATGGCGCTATGGAAAATCTCAAAGATTTGGAGCGCTTTGCTCGATTTAAAAATGGCGACATGTCGATTGATGACAAATCTCGTTCTAGACGTCCATCACCTGCCCAAATCGATGAAAATACTGAAAAAATTCGAGAGCTTGTGCTCACAGGCCGTCGACAGAAAATTGATCAACTATCACTGATTTCGATTTGTGGCACACAGGAGACTGGTTTTTCCGCCACGACAATGCACCTGCAAACACAGTCATCTCTCTTAGACAGTTTTTGGCTAAAAATAGCATGGTCACGCTGCCCCACGCACCTTACTCGCCTGACCTGGCTGCTTGTGCATTTTTCTTATTTCCATGCATGAAAAGGGGTGTGAAGGGACACCAATTTGACAGTATTCAAGATCTCAAGAAAAAATGAAGGTGGAGCCATTTCAGAAGATGACTACAAAAAATGTTTCGAACAGTGGAAGCACCGGTGGAACAAGTGTATTAGTTGAAATGTAAATTATTTTCAGGGGATAAGGTTATTTTGTAAACAATTTGAACATATATAGTTTTAAAAAGTAAATCCGGTTTTCATTGGGTACCCACTCATACCGTTGAAACCCCCGCTCCACACTGACCAGACAGCGCGCATCACTTCGTTTCATAACGCACTTTTGGCGGCAGCCAAACTTGCGCGAAGAGCTTCGTCTCAATATCGGTATTTTAACGTTAATGAAAATTGTTTTAAAAATGAGATTTGTAATAAGTGCATTGAAGCTTGTGTATTCAGCGTGAAAGGCAATAAAATCTGAATTACACTTTATCAAATATTAATAAATAAATCAAACAAATTTGGCACGCTGGCTCCCGTGTCGACAGCCAGTCAGATTACCCTGCTACTAAACTGGCGCAGTTTCTTATGGAATTGGTAGTCACTATACTATCTGCTGTCTTCCTCTCACCCCATCTCTTACGTCATGCTTCATCTACTATAATCTCAGCCGAAGTCTGGAGTGAACCTTGGGACGGAATCTTACAGCTGCAAAGCTAGCCTTCCCTGGTGGAAAGGCGACGTTCTTTTCGAGAAACACTACTGAGAAAATTTAGAGTACCGGCATTTGAAACTGGCTGCCGAACAATTCTCCAGCCGCCAACATACATCGTGCGTAAGGACCACAACGTTCAGATACGAGAATTTACGGCTCATACGAAGGCATATAGACAGTCGTTTTTCTCGAGCTCTACTTGCGAGTGGAACAGGAGGGGAAATGACAACGCACCGTACGGTGGCTTGCGGAGCATCTATGTAGATGTAGATGTACAGTTAGACAGTGACCGACGCGATCAGCAATAGTGCGGACTGCTGCCTCGATAGGCCGCCATCCTTCCGCTGTCAGATTCTGATATGTGCTCGTACACATTGCTCCAAGCATAAGACGAGCTCCTCACAAGTCATTAAAAGTCGTCTGGTTTGTGTAATCTCTCTTTGTATGCAGACTGTAGAAAATATTACTCGTATGTGCTCTGAGTAGCGGTCAGTGACGAACTATTTGCATATCAAAGAATATTGTACGCTTCTCACTAACTTGACGTTTCCTACATGCAGCCTTCATGGTGTCGTATTATAATTATCAGCAGAGTGACCTAGGTACATTATCCCCAAGCTGCCTTTCGTTTGTGTTTCTTCTATATTTCGAGTCTTTGTATTTCTATTTCTACACACTTAAGGGCACGCTAGGTTTTTCGCTCTGAACCATGAAACTGGAAATTCTGACACTATTATCAGGCGCATAATTTATTTGTTCATTTCGTAGTTATTCCCTAGAGTTCGCTTCGCTGCTACTTAATGGCCGTCTGTACAAACGTTATGGTGTCATTTTCTACCTCCGACGTTGGAGAAAGGGTGAAGAAATGGCGACAGAAGTTGCAGAACTTCTCCCAAAGACCTAGAGATCTAACGCAAATGAAGATATATTTAAAACTGCGAACGGGAATGCAGAGTTCAAAGACGGCCGGGAATATTTCTACTGGAGTCCTGAGTCATCTGCGAAGTCAACCAGCCAACAACTATAGTTATAAAATTCATTGGTATATCTCTTACCCCCGCCCTATCCCCCATATCATTGACAAGCCGTCTGTTGACCATCGCCGCGCATTATCTCCTCCTCACCTCCTGCCGCTGGGGTGGAGATGCTCGGCGCCGAAGGTGAACAGAGCGGCAAGTCGGACCAAGAGCGCCCTAACCGGGGGCAAAAGGTCGCTGCCCTCCCCCCCTCCCAATTTCTCAGAAAGAGGAAGGAGTCAGGTTCTTTCCTTTCAAGAAACTGTTTCAAAAGTCGGTATTATGCAGTGTTGGAATTTGAACTACTTAAAAGTCAACATCCGTCTACCAAAATGTTAACAATACCCTGTACACATCTAGCTCTCGCTCCCCAAAAAACAATAGTATGCGCGCCCTTGGGTCGGAGGGAGGGTGGAAAGCTCCTGGCCGATCCCTGAGCAGTCAGTTCATCAGCGCACTCGGTCACTGACATCCGCCTGTTCACCCGTAAACTATTTCTTAATGAATTACGCTGGGAGTAGGTGTAGAACCACACCAATGATGTAGCTATTGGCAGCTAAAAACTGACATTTATTTTGTACTCTTTCTAAATGGAATGCCTTGTATTCTGCTTTCTCCGTCGGTAACACTGCCACAGACGTAGTAAAAAATCTGTTTGGTGATAAATTAATGGCTCAACTTGTGGCAAAGTAGGGGAAGCAAAGACAGAATTGCAGTCAAGATCGCTGTTCCCTCTCGAGCACACTGCCATACAGCACCCTCTGCATCTGATCGCTGCGATCACAGGATCAATCATCGTGTGGTTTTACTCTGTTGGAGTTACATAAGCGCCAAAGTTAACACTGCTCAGCTTATATCAACGTTCACACAACTGCTCAATCTGATTGCCACAATTATCACGAACATTACTCAATACTTGTTAGAGAACGTGAGGCGAAGGGAGCTAACTCTTGATCGCATATCATAGCACTATACACATGTGACTCTTAGCGAATGCATAAAAATATCTGACTTCTGTCTTTGAGATGCCGGTAATGCAATGTATGTCTGAAACTTGCTGACATTAAAACTGTTTAGCAGACAGATATTTGAAACTAAACCTATTGATTTCAGATAAATAGTTTTGCAGACTTTGCTATAATGGAAAACCTTGTATATTCAGTTTCCTAGTGCCAATTTTTACTTAATTATTTTTATTTCTGGCCATAGCAACGAAGAGGCAGGGAGCGTTCTAAGGACTGTGGGCAGCAAAGGGAGCCCGCCGCGGCCCCTGTGAAGCCGGACTGGGGAGAGGTTACAATCATAGTTCTCCGACCGTGTAGATGTTGGCTGTTTCTAGCGATAGTGTGGCTGTGAAACGATGCCATTGGTCGAAGGTTTGAGCATGTATTTGCTTGAATCTTTCGAGAAACATCTTGAAGGTTCTGGAAGCGCTTTGTAGGTTGGCGAGCGGTTTCACATCCTACAAGGGTGGGAGGAAATCCCATCGAATGGAGAGCCGTGATTTCCTGTGTTCAAGAAGGACACTGTAATAACGGTGACTTGGTACCGAGCGTGCGTGCACTCCAGTCTAGCGAGAGGCGGCGAGCAGGAAAGCCGCAAAGCGAGGCTGCTCTCAGACGTTGCTAGCAACGTGTCGAGTGGCTAGTCGCTGTGTTACTTAATATAGCTTTGATTGCGCTACTTGAAGTATGAGCAGCTTGTTTCTCTGTAGAGAGAGGAACAGGTTGGCACTTCACTGTCACTGTTAGTACTGAGAAGTGCTCTAGAGACGCACTTCTGCTCCTGGCCAGTGTATGCAAGCAGATTGCAGACTCTCGTAAACGACTGCGATAACTGAGTATCCTCAACCATAGGAGTTTTCGAATGCGATAATACGTCCATTATGTACCCATATTTATTTTCTGGGCGTCACGCTGCACCTCCATGGTGGTGCCAGTCTTCCACGACGCGGAAGATCGACACTTTTTTGACTTTTTGGCTGATATATTTGAGTATCGAGCTAATAGAGAGAATAAGGTCAGATGCCTACAGTTTCACTAGCTCGTCTCTCTGAGTGTTTCGTTGTCAACTCCAGGTTAGGTGGTGGCTAACAAGAGGATCAACAGTATCAACTTCTTTAGGGTTCTTAACAAGCATTAACAGGGGACGCGTTTAAACAGCTAGGTGTTGTGGCAGTCTTGGACAGTGAAACATTTATTAAATGAATCCTCCTTTTCTTATTTAACTAGTTTTCGTCTCTGTACTCATCCTCGATACATTGGATAAGGGATAGATATATAGGGAAGGACAAATTAAATAATTTTTCATGCCAAGTATACCCAAGCGTTGTTGCACAGGCAGAGTCAGATAGTGGCTCAAATGGCTCTAAGCACTATGGGACTTAACATCTGAGGTCATCAGTCCCCTAGACTTAGAACTACTTAAACCTAAGGACATCACACACATCCATGCCCCAGGCAGAATTTGAACCTGCGTCCGTAGCAGCAGCGCAGTTCCGGACTGAAGCGCCTGGAACCGATCGGCCACAGCGGCCGGCAGAGTCAGATAGTGATAAGTCCACTAATGACACAACTGATGGTATCTTGCAAGATGCACTACAAAATGCATCCTGGCCGATGTGGTGTACCGTGAGCAGCTGCAGTCGGGTCAGAAGGTGAAAGCTGAAAACAACAAATTATTCAATCCGAATAGTGCCCACAATATGACAGTCATTCTGCTTCATGACAATGCCAAACTTTATGTTGCAAACCGTGTGAAGGAAGCCTTGAAAGGACCTCGATGGGATGTCTCACCCTCTCGCCATATTCACCAGAAATCACTCCTTCTGATTACCATTTGTTTCGGCCCGTGCAGCATTGACTTTCAGAACGACACATCTGTTAAAGTTCTGTTAACTGGCTCCATGAGTGGATCAACTCAAAAGAAAGTGAATTTTGATATCGCGAAATCCATTTCTAACCGCAAAATGAGAAAAGGTTGCAGCTGACGAAGGATACTGCCTTCAGTAAATTGTCCTGTACTTTAAGATGGCAAGCCTTTTGGTCTCCTACACATTGTTGTAAGACCCATGACGCCAGTCTATCTTCCATTATTATCTTTGATCCTGTATATATGTAAATTGCCTTAATTGCCTTAGTATGCGATGGGCACACCTCTGTTAAGCTCTGTACCCATATGTATGCGAAATACTTTGCATGGATGACGGATTCCTGTAAATGCGGTAAGTCTATACAATAACCGCGTCGGCCCTGCGGTTGAACGGACTGGAGGCGGGCAAGGTCGCCGGCCGTAGAGCAGGTGCCTAACAAGCCGCCCGTGGCCCGCCTTCTGATCTTAGCAGTTGGCGGCAACCGGACGCCACGGTACCGTTTTACGATGGTAAACGCTGTTGTCCAAAGCTGCGTGTTTTGAAAGAGAGGGCAGAGGACTGACGCTAAGGCCTATGGCACTGTCTCTTGTGGTTTCGCGGTGTCTTGACGTTAGACCATGTAATGAGCATTGTCCGAGAGCTTCGCGCGCAGACATCTCGCGGAGGCTATGACTGGAAGGTCAGCTCTTACGTCAGCTCATGATTACGACCGCCGTGGAAAGTTGTATTTGACGTCTACGGCGACGAAAATTTGTCGTGGAAGGTTTGCCTCTTGTTTGTCATGATTGGCTGAAAAATTGTTGTTGCACCTCGATTGGCTGGTCACTAGCGCAATAGAGAAGAGGCTCTGAGGGAGCCGTGGAGGTGAAAACACAGGCGAGAGCTGTCCTAATCGTCGCTGGAGTCGGATATTACTTACTATTGTGTACATTGTCAGAGAGTAATTTGTTAAAGTCTTACCTCTCCGGTCACACGGACGGATAGGGTTTGACGGTCGAGTTTGGAGCCCTCTATATCGGACACCCTAAGTCTCATCGCAGTGCAAACGATCACGAATCGCAGCAGACGTCTACATGTTGAAGTTCGCTGTTTGTGGTAGTATACGCTGCTCCGGCTAACGGGGAATCCGTCAGTCGATTTCATGCCCCAACGCAGTAGCCTGGTCTCCACAGAGGATACACGTAACACCACTTTCTTTCGTTAGCAGTCGGATGAAAAGTGTTCGATCACTGACACGTTAGCTGCGATTACATTAATTTGCATATTATTGTGCCACCAGTCACATAGAAGTGCTTCACATCAGTTTGTTCAGACAGGTCCCCTACTGAATTTTGCCAGTGTCTCCTACAGTTCATTTTTGAAATTCATGTTCTTTGATTCAATAAATATCATTCTAATACTCTAGGACAGGATTTCTATGGTGAACTAAACAATTTCCTGGTATTCCTTCTCACCATTATTTTTGGAGAGGAAATAATAATCAATGCCTTAAATAAATTTATGTGAAGTTTAGCGGGCTCAAGACGGGCTGCATCGGGGCCACATTAGTTCAGCGTCTTTCCTTCCGTGTAAACGACGTGCACCCTTATGAGAGTGGTCCTGATTTGCATGTCAATAAGGGACATTCATGTTACCACAGGCCAACTTCCGACACAATTCTAGTAAAATAAACATGTATTTTCTGCGCAACAAGTAGCAAGAATTAATTTAAGTATTCATCTGTTGAGAGGCCCAAACGTTGGTTCCTGAGGAGGAGCAGCAGCCTTTTCAGTTGTTGCAGGGGCAATAGTCTGGATGATTCATTGCTCTGGCCTTGTTACATCAAACAAAACGGCCTTGCTGTGCTGGTACTGCGAACGGCTGGAAGCCAGGGGAAACTATAGTTGTAATTTTTCCGAGGACATGCAGTTCTACTGTATGGTAAAATGATGACGGCGTCCTCTTATCTTCCGGAGGTAAAATAGTCCCCCATTCGGATCTCTGGGTGGGGACTACTCAGGAGGATGTCGTCATCAGGAGAAACAAAACTGTCATTCCAAAGACCGGAGCGTGGAATATTAGATCCCTTAATCGGGCAAGTAGGTTAGATAACTTACAAAGAGGAATGGGTAGGTTGAATTTAGGTATAGTGGAGATTAGTGAAGTTCAGTGGCAGGAGGAACGGGATTTCTGGTTAGGTGCATACAGGGTTATAAATACAAAGTCAAATAGGGGAATGCAGGAGCGGGTGTAATAATGAATAAGGAAATAGGTTTGCGGGTAAGCTACTATAAACAGTACAGTGAACGCATTAGCGTAGCCAAGATAGGCACGAAGCCCACTACTGCCACAGTAGTATATTACATGCCAACTAGCTCCGCAGATAATGAGACTGAAGAAATGTATGATGAGATAAAAGAAATTATTCACATAGTTAAAGGAGACGAAAATTTACCTCCGGTGCTGGACTAGAATGCGATAATAGGAAAAGGAAGAGGAGGAAAAAGAGTAGGTGAATATGGACTTCGTAAAGGAATGAAAGAGGAAGGCGCCTGGTTTTACACAGAGCATAATTTAAACATCGCTAACACTTGGTTTAAGAATCGTAAAAGAAGGCTATATCCGTCGAAAGCGCCTGGAGACACCGGAAGGTTTCAGATTGATTATATAATCGTTAGACAGAGATTTAGGAGCCAGATTTTAAATTGTAAGACATTTCCAGAGGCGGATGTGTACTCTGACCACAATTTATTTATTATGAACTTTATATTAAAACTGAAGTAATTGAGAAAACGTAGGAAATTGAGGATAAGTTGAAAGAACCAGAAGTTGTTGAGCGCTTTAGAGGGAGGGTAGGCAACGGTTGACAAGAACATGGGAAAGAAATACAATAGAGGATTGGGTAGCTTTAAGACAGGAAATAGTGAAGGCAGCACAGGATCAAATAGGTAAAAACACAAGGCATAGTAGGAATCCTTGGATAACACAAGAGATATTAAATTTAATTGACGAAAGAAGAAAAATTAAGAATGCGGCAACTGAAGCAGGCGAAAGGGGATACAAGCGTTTAAAAAATGAGACTGACAGGGAGTGCAAAATTGCTAAGCTGGGATGGCTAGAGGACAAGTTTACGTATCACTAGGGAAAAGATAGATATCGCCTATAGGTAAATTAAAGACGTCTTTGGGTAAAGGAGAAGCAGATGTATGAATATCAAGTGCTCAGCTGGTAAACCAGCCATAAACAAAGACGGGAAAGCTGGAAGGTGGAAGTCTATACAAAGGGAATGAACTCGAAAGCAATATTATAGAGAGAGAAGCGGAAGTAGACGAAGATGAGATGGGAGATATGACACTGTGGGAAAAATTTTACAAAGTTCTGATAGATTTAACTCGAAACAAAGTATCGGGAGTAGATGACATTCCGTCAAAACTACTGGTAGCCTTTGGAGAGCCAGCGATGACAACTCTTCCATCTGATATACAAGATGTATGAGACAATGGAAATACCCTCAGACTTCAAGAAGAGTGTGGTTATTTCAGCCAAAGAAGGCAGTTGGTGACAGGTGTGGAAATTACCACCCTATCAGTTGAACAAGTCATGGTTGTGAGATACTAACATGAATTCCTTACAGAAGAATGGAAACGAGCCGAGCTCGAGGAGGAGGAGGAGGAGATTAGTGTTTAACGTCCCGTCGACAATGTCATTAGAGACGGAGCACAATCCCGGATTAGGGAAGGCTGGGGAAGGAAATCGGCCGTGCCCTTTGAAAGGAGCCAACGCGGCATTTGCCTGAAACGATTTACGGTAATCACGGAAAACCTAAATCAGGATGGCCGGAGACGGGTTTAAGCCATCGTCCTCCAGAACGCGAGTCCAGTGTGCTAGCCACTGCGCCACCTCGCTCGGTCCGACGTCGAGGAAGATCAGTTTGGATTTTGGAGAAACATAGGAATCCCCGAGGCAATCCTGACCCCACAGTTTCTCAGAGAGGACAGGTTAAGAAAAAGCAAACCTACATTTGTAGCTTTCGTAGATACAGACGAAGCTTTTGACAATGTTGACATGAATACTCTTTTTGAAATTCTGAAGGTAGCACGGCTAAAATACAGGGAACGAAAGGCTACTTAGTTGTGCAGAAATCAGACGGCAGTAATAATAGTAGAGGGGCGTGAAAGGGAAGCAGCGGTTGAGAAGGGAGTGAGACAGTTTTAGCCTATCCCATATGTTATTTAATCTGTGCACTGAACAAGCGGTAAAGGAAACCAAAGAAAAGTTTGGAGTAGGAATTCAAATTGAGGGAAAAGAAATAAAAACTTCCGCGGTTTGCCGATGACATTATAATTCTGTCAGAGACAGCAAAGGACTTGGAAGAGCAGATGAACGGAATGGACATTGTTTTGAAAAGAGGATATAAGGTGAACATCAGCAACAGCAAAACAAGGATAATAGAATGTAGTCGAATTATTCGGGTAATGCTAAGAGAATGAGATTAGGAAACGAGACACTTAAAGCAGTAGACGAGATTTGCTATTTTGGCAGCAAAATAACTGATGATGGCCGAAGTAGAAGGGATATGAAATATAGACAGGCAATGGCAAGAAAAGCATTTCTGAAGAAGAGAAATCTGTTAATATCGAATATAGATTTAAGTGTTAGGAAGTCTTTTCTGAAGGTATTTGTCTGGAGTGTAGCCATGTATCGAAGTGAAACATGGACGGTAAACAGTTTAGAAAAAAATATAATAGAAGCTTTTGAAATGTGGCGCTACAGAAGAATCCTGAAGGTTAGATGGGTTTATCATGTAACTAATAAGGAAATAGTGAACAGAATTGGGGAGAGAAGAGATTTGTGCAAGAACGGATCGGTTCATAGGGCACATTCGGAGACATTCAAGAGGTCACCAATTTGGTATTTGAGAGAAGTGTGGGGGGTAAAATCCGTAGAGGGAGACCAAGAGTTGAATACAGTAAGCAGATACAGAAAGATGTAGGTTGCAGTAGTTATTCGGAGATGAGGTAAAAAAAGGAAGAAACAAAAATAACACCAAGTCTCTGCACGGTACTAACACGTTAGCGACGATAGCGCAATTAGTACCTCCATTCGCACATTAGCCTGATGTGGTGTGGGGTGGGGAGGGTGGAGGGGGACACCATTGTAACTGCATTAGGGTGACTGAGTAAGTGTGGTATGAAAATCTCTACGAAGCAGCCACGTTGAAACTACGTAGTAGTGGCTGCTTTTTAATTAATGAATTAACTAGCGGCTAATACCCTTAAACCAAAGAAAGCCAGTTCCCCATGTGAATCACATTACAAGCGGCTGTCAGTAGGATCCTTAGTGGCCTCTCGGTATACTTAACTACAAAACGTGACCCAGATATCTCTCGCCGTCTGATAAATGCCTGCCTCCAATGGACGCCGGCTGCATGCGCCGTATGCCCACAGTGTCAGCCAGCCTGGCTCTTCGCAGAAACGCGCTTGTCAGTCAGGAAGATTACCGGATTGTGCGCTCATGCTCGCTGGTGACGTCACCGGCTCGGCCGCATGAATGCAGCAAGCGGCTGCCCGTATGCCATGCGGGTCACGCGCGCGGTTTTCCGCGGATCCCTGCCGCCTGCCACCTGCGGCCCCCGAATACTGCCGCCTCCCTGCGGTGGTCCCATCTGCCTAGCGGATCCGCACGCTTTAAGAATTCTACTGGCGTCGTGCCGTGTCACGCTAGTGCCACATAAAGCGACCCGCTTACTCTCTCTTCCGCGAGCTCCTGAAGGTTCGAGCTAAGACTCTGGGTCGACTGTTGAACTCGGATCTTCCGTGTCCGGAAATCATGAACTGTATAAGACTCTGAACCACGCCAGTGTGAAAACTGCACGAGCCGTCACATTCATGGCCTTGATATCAATGGATTTCTTTAAATTCTCATAATCTTTATTTTGCTCCACGTTGCATGACATGATTGTACTGGTAGATAGGATAGCTTGGTTGTGGAAGTGGAAGGGTAGCCCACAACATAGACAGACGACGGTATTCACAATTACAAGCACCCAAGCTTTAATGATCTTCCAGCAATAAAGGCTCTTAACAAATCCCAATTAAGCAAGGACATAAACTTGCTTACAAACGTATGTTAACCTTCAACCAGTGAATAACCCCAATAAAGAATTACCAATCAATAAAACGTAGATAAAGGACTGCTTTACAAGAATGCTTAAATTAAGTAGAATCATGAAAGCTAAGTTACAACTTTTATGTTAAGCTTCAACAGGTGAATAACCCCAATAAAGAATTCTCATTTAAATAAAACATAGATAGGAAAATACCTTACCAAAATGCTTGAATTGTGTAAAATCATGAAAAGCTGAGTTATAACTTTTCTCACAAACTACTTAGAAATTTACAGCAAATAAACAAGTTTGATCTGTTTAACCAGAAGGTAACTGCCAAGTCCATGCGACCGAAGCCACTCAGAGCGGACGACCGCCCCAACGCTGGTCATCAACCGACATCGTCACAGCCCAGTGGCCACCGTGCTAAAACAGACTAACGTTTCGGTAAGCGACCGACAACAACACAGGAGCAACAGCGACTGAAAGTCGGCGTATGCCTTACGAAACACGGCACACCCTGAAGCGTGAGCAGGCACAGCTGACTAGCGGTCATACAACCGCGAGCAAACAAATCTCACGCCGCCCGTACTAACGCGGGAAATGATAGCGAGCGACAAGACGCCACGCGCAAAGCAGCAACAGTGCCTACGCCTCGACCACAGAATGTGCCCTGTCTCCTTGTCTATGGTAATACAATTTATAGCACACAAGAAACGATTTAATAATGGCATTAGTTCAGCGCAAGATCAGTTAACAGTTAGATCCAGTAAAGATTTACCAACGGATTTACCTTCAAACCAAATTCCGGACCACAGGCGGAAATTAGTAAACTTGGCATAAGTTTTCACCAGACCGATAAACAAGAAATCAAATTAAACAGTTGCCAAAAATACAGTCACGATACGCAAGCCCTTCAAGACCTTGCTATCTTACTCACAGTTATTATTAACGGCGAAACATACACAAATGAATGACAAGAAATTCACCTTTGAAAGCAAAAAAAAAAAAAAAAAAAACACCACAAAAGTTAAATAAATTAATTTGCAGACGAGCCAGTCACTGGAAGCTCAGTTCCACAGGATTAGGACTAACCTCACTCGGCAGCAATACTTTTGTGTGCGTGATAACTATGTTGCCCAAACAGGACTCCAAAACCCAAAACAACAGGTCACACGTTAGCTGTCTTGTTCTCGGATACTAGGCACCACCGGGCTAAAACAATCGCGACGAAAAAAATCTCTGAAATTACAGCTGCCTGCAGCAAAACAAATGAGTCAGGGTGCATGAACGTAAAGCACAAGCCACTGTTCCAGCCGGAGCGTAACCTTTTCAATGCACATACGGACAGAACAACACACGTGGGCATAAAGGGAGCAGCATATGCGTACCAAGCAAACTATACTGCGCCAAAATACGGCCCACGTCGCGTCCACAAACCGGAGCACTGCTCCCGGAGCTGGTGTCTGCTCGCTGGACTGCCGCAACTCTTTGTCCCCCGGAAAGCGATGCTGACTGCCGCCTTGCTCAACGCTTCCTTCTCGGCCGTGCACAACAACTCTTCTCTTGTCGCCTCAGAGTGCAGCCGCAATGTCCGTTCTTCCCTGCTGTCCGCCCCAGACTCCCGTACTCGCACTCACTCCCTCGTTAGGACCCGCTCCGATAGGAGGCGCTCGCGATCGCACACAGTGCCAACCTCAACCAGAGGAGTAATCGATAGCGTCTTGCGCCCGATAGCCGCGCCACGGCTCAATGATAAGTAATGTGACAACTTGATATACTTAGAAGTATGTTTTTGGTTCTTTTTTAAAAAATTATTACGTGTTCTTATTCTTTGCGCTTATTTAAGTTGTTAATTGGGAATATTGTGGTGTCATAAAATTCTTTGGTACAAATGGTTCAAATGGCTCTGAGCGCTAAGGGACTTAACATCTGAGGTCATCGGTCTCCTAGAACTTAGAACTACTTAAACCTAACCTAAGGACATCACATACATACATGCCCGAGGCAGGATTCGAACCTGCGACCGTAGCGGTCACGCTGTTCCACACTGTAGCCAGACATCGGCCGGCTAAAAACTCTTTGACTCAGACGACTCACCGCACATAAAATTTTTCAAAAGTTGGTGGTGATTTATAAGAGTGTCCTTCTTCGTCTTCAACATTTAAAATGTGTAAAACTAGTTTCAAACAAGACCTTGTTTCCCATTTCTGTGCGACTAATATCGGAGTCGCATCCCCGTTCTCAAGCGCTTTTCTTGCAATCAGCAAAGTAGCCGCGCTGTGGATGTTTCCTTTCCAAACATCTTTCATGTAAATCTACTTCTCTTGAATATGATCTGTGTGAGAGATGTCTCATAACTACATCCACAGACGTAAGTAACGCACAGTCTGGACGATTCGAGATTACTGGTTTACGAAATGGCTCGTGGCATATGGTTATAGGAAGAAAGCGTACCGGTAAATTTTGTAGGAGAAGGGTGTCACATATTACAAACACTGACCAGAAGAAAGCTGGAAAACAAATTTTTTTAGAAATTTTTGGACTTTTCTCGAAAGAATCACCGTTGCGCACTGATTTATGAATGTGGGTGAGCAGGGGCCCAGTACCTAATGCCGCAAAATAATGTATCACAAGCATACAAACACACAATAAGTACCTGAAAAGGTTATGGCCAGTGTTTTCTGAGAAGAAAAATTGATTCTTATTATTAATTTCTTGTAAAAATATCTGGTGAATCCTCTCGTCGTATAATGGACAAAATCTATGAAATCAAGTGTCACATGAGATGTGGTCTTCGAAAGGAAAACTGTATTTCCTAAGGACAAAGCATTTGCCAGCAGTGGTGCTCTGGCTCTGCGAAATTGGGTTTAACTACAGATTGTTTAGATTTTGCACCTAATTTTAGCTTGTTCACACAGTTCGTTGCTGGTAAAAGCTTGGAAACCGATGAAGAGGCTGTGGTACCAATAGTCGTATATTTTACAGACCCTCTATAAATTTTATTCACTAGAAAAACTGTTAGACAAACTGCACTCACTTAAATGAGGAAGTGATGTCTTGGAGCACAAAGATATAAATAAACTTGTTTTAAAGGAGTGCTTCTGACAAATAATTTTAATCTAGCAAGCAGAGAACCAGGATAAGAACAATTAAAGGGTGCATGCTGTTGAGACTACAATGGCGTGATAGGCTAACCCTAATGTACTGTTTACTACCACAGACTTTCATGGAGATATAGATATTCTGAAGGGCTAGGAAAAAGAGATCACAAGTACTATAGCAGTGTACACGTAATATGTTGCATCAAGCCTCTTCTCTCCGATCTGAACTAAATAAAATTTTTTACGTGTATTCGTTGTATAATTTCTATTCGCCTTATAATTCGCGTGTGTTCAAAAGTAGCAGATGTTCAGAGCTGAGAGAAGTGGACATAAAAGCGGAAAATTTGTGAAGCTGCTTGCGCTGTCAGGACGAGTGGGGAGTGTAGGAAGCTCATTAGTTACAGCTCTGCCGGAAAGTCCAGGCACGAGGGTTTCATTTTAGGTCCTCCTGACTCCGCACACAAAGTGCTGATGAATGAAAGTCGCCTCATTCAGCGCTGAGCCTTTCTTCTGTCCACCGATGGCTACAAGCAGGCGTCGCTGGAGCCTATTCGTGTTCTATTTCCAAAACATGAGCAAAGTGAAGAGCTTAACCCGAAAGAACGCTGTGCTTCTTTCGTTTTGGCGCTTCATGCTGAGGCATTTTTTTGCGAATGTCTGGCGAATAAGTGCTCCTTCAAACGAGTGCACCAACATGCGACACAGAGGACTAGATGTGGAGTACACAAAGCGGCACGACGCTTGGAGTTATGGACAACTGATGTTTTCTGAAGAAGAGTGAAGTGAAGTGCTGCAGTACGTGGCTTTTCAACTGTTTCTGAGTTATAGAAGCAAAGTATATTCTAATTATGTCGAAATGGCAGTGACGGTTGCAACCTTGCAACTGAATGGAAAGTCAACTGCACAATGATACGTTTTCTAACGGTTATAACAAGACAAGGCTTGAAAGAAAGCACCACACAGCATAATCCAAGTTAACGAAAGCTTTATAATCCAAGTTAACGAAAGCTTTATTGATACGAAGTACAACTAGTGATACGTAAATGGCAACTTGTTAAGGAGAAGTGCATAAACATGCACATGGTTGTGTGGGGGGCTTTCGAGAAGTACGACGAAAAATCGAATAAAAAAGTCTGAAACATTTGTCTGCTTTGACCAACTGAACGTACTATGAGGACTCGTGCGACAGCATAGTGGAACGAAATACAAACATAAAGTTTTGTGACAAACTGAAAGAAACAATGCCAGAGGCTTATCTAATGTAGGCGCAACTACGCTGATCTGAAACTTTAAGCATTAAATGTGTTTTTGAGATTCGCGCAAATGTTTCCGAGATGGAAAGAAACTTGTTGATGCTACTACGCATCTAGGTCACTGGCAAATCAAGTAGAAAGCAGGTACCAACCACAAAGTGCGATACCTATTGTCACAATGTCGACAAACTGTAACTGAGATTGATATCGCACGAATATGGAACGGGTATGGAAAGGTTCATATCAGAAAGGATAAGCGGAAAATATATCCCTGACTAAAACTCACAAATTCATTAAACAATTAGGTTCAGACAACATTATTATGTTTTGGGATTACATTAAAATATTTACCGTTTTTTCAATTACTTTATTATACATTTTATTTCACTAATTTTGTCTATGCTAACAGAACATTATAGATATACTAACACTATAAGGACTTGGGCTTAAAAGTGAAGGCACATGGTTACTGCCTATTGGCTTCAGAGAACCATACAAAATTTTTAGGTCATGCATTGGCCACATAAAGTTGTTACGTCTTGTAATGGCTAAACATTTTCACCAAGATATCTTCTTATAGTAAAATAATCCACGAGGATGAGTACATCTAGTTTTAATAAATGTTCTTATAACGTCATAATTGGTTTGGTTCTTCTGGAATTGGACTCCACTTACTATTTCATGTGTGACTTGTTTTGGGACTGAGTGTCCCAAATGGCTCTGAGCACTATGGGACACTGCGACCGTAGTGGTCATGCGGTTCCAGACTGAAGCACCTAGAACCACACTGCCACACCGGCCGACGACTGAGTGTCCCAATAACAATTTGTAAACCTTAGTACAACACAATCGCTTTATATAATATGGCAGTAGCAGCAGCACATGAAGTGCAGAGTAGCAGCAACAACAAATGGCGACTGCTCGGTGTGTCATCACAGCAGTCCATGTGACAGAAGGCAGTGCGTCCAAGTAGAGTCGGCAGTTCATGTTGCAAGCAAAATCTTGCTTCATAGACAGTAGGAGTTCTGAACAGCTCGCGGAAGTCCACACAGCAGCAGACAGCGCCTCCAGGCACCCAGTCAGCAGTCCATGTCACAAGCAAAAGATAACATCGTTATTCATAGGTAGAATTTCCGAGCAGCTGGTGGCATTCCACGTGGTAGAAGAGACCACCTCCAGGCAACACTTGGCGGTCCACGTGACAAATAATAGCTTGCATCTTTGCAGTTGGCATATCTAAGGAGCAAGGATTCAACATGACAGCAGACAGCGTATCCAGACAGCTGTTCGCAGTCCATCTTGAGAGGTTCCATGCCTTCTTTTGCATGTCGCCTCCCATTTTCATCAATTTTATTAATATTTCATATCGTTGCACTGTAGTAACAGGCCGAATAAGATTATTGTAATCAGAGTATTTGTACTGAGAGCTCAAAACACTTTTCACTTGATTCCTACTTGGATTCCTATTTGGGTTACTTCCGTGGGTGGCCTGTGCGAGGTGAGCACCGGTGGACGCGGCACACTGCCTTTCCGGTTGGGGGCTGCACTTCTGCAAATACTGAGACGGTCGTACATCAATGGGCTTAAGCGCCTGGCGGAACGACTGACGTCGGTCAAGTTTCGCCTAATGGATGCAGGGCGAAACGACCTGCGAGACGTCTCAGTGTCGCCGCAGTTTGTGTGTTTACCGTTCCCGCGCGTCCGGAACGAAGACTGCTGGCACCGACTGACTGCCTTGTCCTCATGATTCTGAGAATTCTTGTGGACCGTGCCATGCTGGGCGCGACTGTCTGGCACCGGATGGCCGATGGTCTGGGCAATCTGTTTCCGTAACCGGTCAAACGGCAAGTTCAGTGCCCTCAGCTGAATAACAGAGGTATGACTGGTCAACTTAAACTGAAGCTAGTTGACATCATAAAGCCCTGCTCGAAATTGGAGGGAACGGTAGCTATTGGCGCAAACGATGTTCTGAGACAGTGTGGCGGAATTTTGGAATCAGCACTGAATGGTGATTCGCGGTTTTCGTGGATAGTAGGGGATTGTGCAATGTAGACTTCGCTCTTGCGTTGCGTGGGCGCAGGGATTCGGGATCTGATCTTCGTTGGAGTCGGACGGTCTTGCGACTTAATCGCACTTTTTCGGCAGAAGTTAGAATTCTCGGTCAGTAAACGAGGCCAGGAGTTGAAACAGAGTTTCTGCACAGCAGAAGTCGGCGCCTACATCATCAGAACGCTGCCTACCGACGACGTGCTGCAGATTTCAGTTCTGGTACAGATTTTGCGGCTTCGTCTTTGTAGGACCTATTACTTTTATACTGAATCCCTCAGCAGCACGCGTGCTTGCTTTGCTACAAGTCCACCTTGCTTGTTTCTCCATGTGATCCCATTTGAGTTCTAACTACTAATTGTGATACTGCAATATACTCGGGAGAATTTGATTCATTATCATCAATCTATTGCATCAGAGAGAGTGGGAGCCCCTTGTTCCCGAGCCAACTCTTATTCTCATAATAGTTCAGTATACCCTACCCTTTAACCTACTGTTTGTGTCGATAATCATGTGCCTTTATGTTCTGATGTATAATAAATCTCATTGTAATATTTAATCCGCATATCCTTTCGTAGATATATGCAGAATCCCTTCTCCTCTTGTTTATTATGATAAAGTTCTCCTTTTTTCTCCGAGTAGATTACGATTTTTATTAAATTATTGTCAGTGTGCACTCCTTATTTTACCAATTAGCAGGGTCCACCATCATTTCCTTTCGTTACCGTTGTGCGCATAATTAATTAGGTGGTAGGTAAGGAGGGGTTCGAGTGCATGTCTCGTTCTCGTGCAAAATTCGTCAGAATTAAAGGGGTACAAACTCATCTCCACCCGGCACCTCGCTTAATGTGGCGACCCTTGCCTCGGTTCTTTCCTGTGACAGCTGAGATGCTGTCAAGACTTGATCGATAACTTTCCTGATTAAAGAAAAACATCATAATTAATTTTCTTTGCTGTAATTAGATTTCGCGGTACAAATATTTTGCGGTGCGCATGTAATAGCCATTGATTTTGTTCATGTTTAGTAATTTCATGTTGTTTTGGTTTGTGTGTTTTGGTTGATGTGTGTGGGTTCCGTACCACATCACATTCCGTTGAAACTGACAGTGTTGCTTCGGCGTTGAAATTATTGTAGAGGGGTTGTGCCATCGACATTTGTAGGTTAAATTTCATTTTACTTTATTTTATTTTATTTTTTTGTAGTAGGAGTGAACTAGGGTTATATGGGGTTTGCGCTGTTATACTTATTTGCTGTTGTTGATGTTCCGTGAATGAATGTTCACTCGTTGCAGGGCGCGACTGTTGTCGAACGCATCTCAAATAAACAGACTGCACACCATAGAGCAGGATCAGGGTAGTAAGAGGGTTGAGCCAGATGAAGAAATGTTGTGTTTCCCTACGGGACGAGAGATGTGGACCACAGACGATGACGCGAATCGGAGGCAGACCGAGAGCAGGAGGATATGAGCGGTGAAATCAGTGAGAAAGAAGGGGAGGTAGAAGTGAATAGGCATGTGGAGACTCTTGTTTATATAAATAAGACCGCAGATGAGAACACATCGACGAAAGTTCGGCCACGACGGTATAACAGTGCTCAAGTATCTAGAGTAACATCACCAATTGGTGAAGACGGGCCTAGTCAGCCGAAGGATTACTTATTAGAGATTTTGGGGGTGGTAAAGGACATAAAGCAGAACCTCGAAAAGAGAATGGATGAAGTAGAGAACGAAGTCATGAGAGAAATAGCGGTGGTCGCTAAGACGAGTGTCGAGGCGAAGAAAAGTGTCGTAGAAGCCAAGAAGGATGCAGATTTAGCAAGGGTGGAAGCAACTGTAGCCACAAAGTTGGTAAAAATCGCAAATAACCGTGCAAGAATCGCTTGGTTAATTGAACACGACAGTGCGGTAGGAATTGATGTAATAAATGCCCAGGGGAAGAAAGAACTTGCGAGTACGACGCAAAGAATGGAAAGCGTTGAAGAACGCTTTGCGGGTACCACCCAAAGATGCGAAAGCCTGGAACGCCAAGTACAAATTGGTACATCGTGTCCAGATGCGACTAACGGCGGACATGGAAGTGTGGCGCCGGACGGAGGCCCACCGTGCACCGGCTCGACGCAAGGTAGTGGACTACCAAGCGCGCACAGTAACCCAGGGAGCGCACGGACGCAAAATTACAGCCCGATCGGAACAACTAACGCTCAGTTCCAGTATCATTATGGGGCAGGACTATGTGGTCACAGCATGCACCAGGAGATATCAGCTCGCGTCGAAGAGACGGGGGCGTTTGATACTAGAACCAATAGAAATGTGCAAGAGGGACCAGAGTTTGATTTTAGCGGTCCTCAAATTCCAAAATTTCCTGGAAAATGGAGGCTCACTTCACCCAAAAATTTGGCTGTCGCAATTTTCTAACACGCTATCAATATCTTGGCCATTGACAACAAAATTAGAATTTATCTGCGGGCACATCGAGAGCACGGCAGCTGAGAAAATGCGCTGTGTTGCGGTATACATGCCGAACGTACCAAGAAATCACTGACGCGTTTCTCGGACCGTATTGGTCGCGCGCAATGCCAGACCGCATAAAACAAGAAAACGTTTTGTGTCCAGATCTGGAGACGTCAGGATACAAGAGCCCCACGAACTTCTTTGAGGCTTTAATTAAAAAGAATTAATTTCTTGATGTGTCACATAGTGGCACATCAAGGTTCTGCCAAGCAGCTACCACCAAGCGCTTGTAGGAAAGTACGGGTCGAATACTGAAACATTCGAAAGCGTTCTGTGCGAGCTGGAGTTAATTTTTGAAGAAGAAGCAGCGCATGATCGAAGGAAAGGGCAATACAACCATTACAATGACGACTTTCGTGAAGCACAGCTCAATAACAGCAACAATGACAGGAGGAATGAGTGTGATGGAACATCCGGGAGGCAGGACTGTGGGATACAAAATTCAGGACGGCAGAGTAACTGGCAGAGGCAAAATGATTCCCGCCAGGATTACACGAACTGGAGGCGCAGAGATTCAGATGAACAGCAGGACGAATCAATCGAAATACGTGGTCCTAACTGAACCAAAAATGGAGGGAGAGATTGAAGCCAGGACCGTACGGATTCGGCTCACGAAAAATCCACACAAATACTCGGACAAAGCCGTGTACATATGTTGAAATATAAGGAGCGCGAGAACGTCATTTTTGTACGGGGGAAATAGTGTTGGTGACATCTTTTCGGCTTTCGAATAAACAAAAACGGAAATGCCAAAAGTTTTTCTCAGTAGACAATCTACCCTACAGGGTAAAAAGAATCGTCCACCAGAACACACGAATTGCTGACACTGAAGGGCAAGAAATCCATTGGTATTCACCACATGTTGTTGTTGTTGTGGTCTTCAGTCCTGAGACTGGTTTGATGCAGCTCTCCATGCTACTCTATCCTGTGCAAGCTTCTTCATCTCCCAGTACCTACTGCAACCTACATCCTTCTGAATCTGCTTAGTGTATTGATCTCTTGGTCTCCCTCTACGATTTTTACCCTCCACGCTGCCCTCTAATGCTAAATTTGTGATCCCTTGATGCCGCAAAACATGTCCTACCAAACGATCCCTTCTTCTAGTCAAGTTGTGCCACAAACTTCTCTTCTCCCCAATCCTATTCAATACCTCCTCATTAGTTACGTGATCTACCCACCTTATCTTCAGCATTCTTCTGCAGCACCACATTTCGAAAGCTTCTATTCTCTTCTTGTCCAAACTGGTTATCGTCCATGTTTCACTTCCATACATGGCTACACTCCATACAAATACTTTCAGAAACGACTTCCTGACACTTAAATCTATACTCGATGTTAACAAATTTCTCTTCTTCAGAAACGATTTCCTTGCCATTGCCAGTCTACATTTTATATCCTCTCTACTTCGACCATCATCAGTTATTTTACTCCCTAAATAGCAAAACTCCTTTACTACTTTAAGTGTCTCATTTCCTAATCTAATCCCCTCAGCATCACCCGATTTAATTTGACTACATTCCATTATCCTCGTTTTGCTTTAGTTGATGTTCATCTTATATCCTCGTTTCAAGACACTGTCCATTCCGTTCAACTGCTCTTCCAAGTCCTTTGCTGTCTCTGACAGAATTACAATGTCATCGGCGAACCTCAAAGTTTTTACTTCTTCTCCATGAATTTTAATACCTACTCCGAATTTTTCTTTTGTTTCCTTTACTGCTTGCTCAATATACAGATTGAATAACATCGGGGAGAGGCTACAACCCTGTCTCACTCCTTTCCCAACCACTGCTTCCCTTTCATGCCCCTCGACTCTTATAACTGACATCTGGTTTCTGTACAAATTGTAAATAGCCTTTCGCTCCCTGTATTTTACCCCTGCCACCTTCAGAATTTGAAAGAGAGTATTCCAGTTAACGTTGTCAAAAGCTTTCTCTAAGTCTACAAATGCTAGAAACGTAGGTTTGCCTTTCCTTAATCTAGCTTTTAAGATAAGTCGTATGGTCAGTATTGCCTCACGTGTTCCAACATTTCTACGGAATCCAAACTGATCTTCTCCGAGGTCGGCTTCTACCAGTTTTTCCATTCGTCTGTAAAGAATACGCGTTAGTATTTTGCAGCTGTGACTTATTAAACTGATAGTTCGGTAATTTTCACATCTGTCAACACCTGCTTTCTTTGGTATTGGAATTATTATATTCTTCTTGAAGTCTGTGGGTATTTCGCCTGTCTCATACATCTTGCTCACCAGATGGTAGAGTTTTGTCATGACTGGCTCTCCCAAGGCCATCAGTAGTTCTAATGGAATGTTGTCTACTCCCGGGGCCTTGTTTCGACTCAGGTCTTTCAGTGCTCTGTCAAACTCTTCACGCAGTATCTTATCTCCCATTTCATCTTCATCTACATCCTCTTCCATTTCCATAATATTGTCCTCAAGTACGTCGCCCTTGTATAAACCCTCTATATACTCCATCCACCTTTCTGCCTTCCCTTCTTTGCTTAAAACTGGGTTGCCATCTGAGCTCTTGATATTCATACAAGTGGTTTTCTTCTCTCCAAAGGTCTCTTTAATTTTCCTGTAGGCAGTATCTATCTTACCCCTAGTGAGACAAGCCTCTACATCCTTACATTTGTCCTCTAGCCATCCCTGCTTAGCCATTTTGCACTTTCTGTCGATCTCATTTTTGAGACGTTTGTATTCCCTTTTGCCTGCATCATTTACTGCATTTTTATATTTTCTCCTTTCATCAATTAATTTCAACATTTCTTCTGTTACCCAAGGATTTCTATTAGCCCTCGTCTTTTTACCTACTTGATCCTCTGTTGCTTTCACTACTTCATCCCTCAGAGCTACCCATTCTTCTTCTACTGTATTTCTTTCCCCCATTCCTGTCAATTGTTCCCTTATGCTCTCCCTGAAACTCTCTACAACCTCTGGTTCTTTCAGTTTATCCAGGTCCCATCTCCTTAAATTCCCACCTTTTTGTAGTTTCTTCAGTTTCAATCTGCAGTTCATAACCAATAGATTGTGGTCAGAATCCACATCTGCCCCTGGAAATGTTTTACAATTTAAAACCTGGTTCCTAAATCTCTGTCTTACCATTATATAATCTATCTGATATCTATTAGTATCTCCAGGATTCTTCCAGGTATACAACCTTATTTTATACTTATATACCACATCAAGCCGTTTGTGGAACAAGTTTTGTGTGTGAAAAAAAAAAAATATAAAGTAAACTGGGTTGGAAAACATCTTTCTGTTGTGTACATATTAGACATTAAGTGTGGTGTTTTGTTCTTTATTTATATTCTTTCACATGTGCATGTGTAACTTGTAGAGGCTACGGCGCGACATATGATCTTGGGCCATATTGGTTAACTCTGAAAGCGAAGTGTCGGTCTAACTCACTTTTCCGGACTTCCCGTTACATGTAGGAGCTTCCACTCATCCGTGTCAATGGTAGCACAGACAAGATCTTCATGTGTGTTTTGTCTTTACACCATACCTATTACTGTGTCTCTGTTGAGGAAGAGCTACTGGATACATATCGACAATGTTCTGGGCATGCCCTACAGCGTTTTCGCGGTATTTGTCACTGGCTTTGCGGGCACAAAATTGCAGTGTTGCACCTATTTTCAGTGAGGCTTTTTTTTGTTGTTGTTGGCGTATTGGGCACGCCAAAGCGCTTTGCACCGCCTTTGGAGGCGGATATACAAATGTGGTCATTGTGTACGCCCATGGCGCTGCTGCTGGGCGTAACAATCTCACAAGCAGTAGCTTCCGTCATCACAGGTAGTGGTTCAGAGCAGCAAGTGTGAGTCCAGTTGGTAGTAGACAGCGTTCCTGCCAGAAGTCAATAGTCCACATCACAAGCAACAGCTAGCATCATGACGGGTAGGATGTCAGATTAGCAAGTGGCAACAGAGAGCACCTCCAGTCGTCAGCAGTCCATGTTGCAAGGAACGGGATGTATCATTGCCGGCAGCATTTGAGAGCAGCAGCTGGCAGTCCATGCAGCAGCAGACAGGGCCTGCAGGCACCTGTTGGCAATCTGCCACAAGCAACAGCTTGTTTTGTCGCAGCTAAGGTTTCTGACCAACTAGTGGCAACAAACGTGGCAGGAGACAGTGCTTCCAGGCAGCAATCAGCACTCCCTAAAGCAAGCAACAGCTTACATTCGCATGGGGAGCATTTCCAAATAGCAAGAGACAGTTCTTGTGGTAACAGACAGCAAGCAGCAATTCAGGTCGCTAGAAACAGCTTGCATTATCGCTGGTCGCACTTCTGAGCAGCAAGTGACAGCCCACTCTGTAGCAGTCAGTGAGTACAGGCACCACTCAGCAGCTCACACCTCAAACAACAGCTTGCGTTGCCACGGGTACTATTTCGAAGCTGTAAGTAGCAGTCACTATGGCAATAGACAGTGCCTCCAGGCAGCAATCTGAAGTTTACATTGCTAGTACGCATCATTGCGGGTACTGTTTCTGAACAGCAAGTGACACTTCATTCGGCAGCAGGCAACGCCTCCAGATGGGAATGAGCAGTCCGTGTCACAAGGAATGGATTGCATCATCGTGGGTAGCATTTACGAGAAGCAAGGGCAGTCCACACTGTTGCAGACAGCACCTACAGGCAGCAGTCGGCGTCCACATTGCAATCAACAGCTAGCACTGTCATAGGCAGTGTTTCTGAGTTGCAAGTGGCACCCCGCGTGGCAGAAGACAGCGCCTCCAGGCAGCAGTGGACAGTCCATGTGACAAGTAACAGCTTGCATTGTCATGGGTAACGTTTCCAAGTAGAAAGTTGCAGTCAGTGCAGCAGCAGGTATCACGTCCCAGCAGCAATCGGTAGTCCACATCACAAGCAATATCTTGCATCGTTGTGAGTAGCATTTCAGAGCAGTACGTGGCAGTCCATGCAGTAGCAGACCAGTGCCTCCAGACAGCATTCAGCAGTCTACGTGACAAGCAACAGCTTCCACTGTCGTGGATAGGGCTTCCAAGCTCAAAGTGGCTGTCCACACAGCAGCAGTCAGTGCCTCCAAGAAGCAGTCAGAAGTCCACGTTGCAAGCAACAGCATGCATCATCACAGATAGCGTCTTCGAACAGCAGGTAGTAGTCCACGCAGCAGCCTACAGGCAGTAGTTGGCAATCTGTGCCCCACGTAACAGCTTATATTGTTGCAGGTAGGGTTTCTGAGCAGCAAGTCGCAGCCCAGTGGCTCCAGGCAGAAGTCCACATTGGAAGCAAGAGCTTCCGTTGTCACTTGCATCGTCACAGGCAGCTTTTGCAAGCAGCAAGTGGCAGTCCACACAGCACCAGCCAGCGCCACCACACAGCACCTCCAGTAAGCAATCAGCTATCCATGTCACCAGCAATGGCTTGCATTATTGCAGGCCGCAATTGCGAATAGCAAGTGACTGCCCATGCAGCAGTAGACAGTCCTTCCAGGAAGTGGTGGCAATACACGTTGCAAGCAATTGCTGACATCATTGTGGGTAGCATTTACGAGCAGCAAGTGGCAACAGTCAGCAGTCCAAGTCATAAGCAAAAGCTTTCATCTTCATTGGTAGCGTTTCCAAGCAACATGTGGGAGCCCATGTGGCAGTAGGCATCTCCTCCAGGTAGCCATGTTACAACATCTTTCATTTTGACAGGTAACGCTTCCAAGCAGCATGTTTCAGACCTTGTGGAAGCAGGCAGTGCCCCCACACACCAGACGGCAGCCGATGTCACAAGCAATGGCTTATATTGTCACAGAGAGCATATCGATGCTGCAGACAGCAGTCTACACAATGTGGGTAGCATCTCAAAGCAGTGACATATCCACTCAACTGTATCTCCACGCAGTAGCAGCTCCACGTGGGCAGTGTCTTCACACACAGTCACGTCATACCACGTCGCTGACACTGGCGTTTCATAGACATAGCAGGTGCTGGCATCGTATTTTGGCAGACAGCAGTAGTTGTTGTTAGCATCAGCATTAGTTTTGACACTGCAGTGGACGCAGACAAGTCAAGGTAGCTAGGCATAAATTTAACATAAGTACTCTCAGTGGCTGTATTGTAAATCTGTAGTTTTGATATTCAGCCACAGCCAAAGAAATATACAAATTTTTGAGTGATTGTGGGTCAGAAGTAATAAGTAGTGAACACAGAGTAGAAATACGCAAGGGAGAAGACAGTTCACAAAATCTATTGGTAGTGGAAAATTAACTTGCATTAACTATGGGTATGTTGACTGACTATTACAGTAAATTTGGGGGAATATAATCTGACTAAGAGAATGTAATATCAAAGATTAGAAATGTGGAAAGTAGATTCGAAGATATAAACTCTGTATTTTGTAATAGTATCGTAACATGGCCATAAGATAAATACAATTAGTGGGATATTCGTTCAGTTGGAAGGTAAATACTGAGAAATTAAAAATAAAATCGAGAATAATGCTAAAACAGAAGAGGACATTCTTAGTAAGGTTTAGGATGTCAGAAAATACACTCCTGGAAATTGAAATAAGAACACCGTGAATTCATTGTCCCAGGAAGGGGAAACTTTATTGACACATTCCTGGGGTCAGATACATCACATGATTACACTGACAGAACCACAGGCACATAGACACAGGCAACAGAGCATGCACAATGTCGGCACTAGTACAGTGTATATCCACCTTTCGCAGAAATGCAGGCTGCTATTCTCCCATGGAGACGATCGTAGAGATGCTGGATGTAGTCCTGTGGAACGGCTTGCCATGCCATTTCCACCTGGCGCCTCAGTTGGACCAGCGTTCGTGCTGGACGTGCAGACCGCGTGAGACGACGCTTCATCCAGTCCCAAACATGCTCAATGGGGGACAGATCCGGAGATCTTGCTGGCCAGGGTAGTTGACTTACACCTTCTAGAGCACGTTGGGTGGCACGGGATACATGCGGACGTGCATTGTCCTGTTGGAACAGCAAGTTCCCTTGCCGATCTAGGAGTGGTAGAACGATGGGTTTGATGACGGTTTGGATGTACCGTGCACTATTCAGTGTCCCCTCGACGATCACCAGTGGTGTACGGCCAGTGTAGGAGATCGCTCCCCACACCATGATGCCGGGTGTTGGCCCTGTGTGCCTCGGTCGTATGCAGTCCTGATTGTGGCGCTCACCTGCACGGCGCCAAACACGCATACGACCATCATTGGCACCAAGGCAGAAGCGACTCTCATCGCTGAACACGACACGTCTCCATTCGTCCCTCCATTCACGCCTGTCGCGACACCACTGGCGGCGGGCTGCACGATGTTAGGGCGTGAGCGGAAGACGGCCTAACGGTGTGCGGGACCGTAGCCCAGCTTCATGGAGACGGTTGCGAATGGTCCTCACCGATACCCCAGGAGCAACAGTGTCCCTAATTTGCTGGGAAGTGGCGGTGCGGTCCCCTACGGCATTGCGTAGAATCCTACGGTCTTAGCGTGCATCCGTGCGTCGCTGCGGTCCGGTCCCAGGTCGACGGGCACGTGCACCTTCCGCCGACCACTGGCGACAACATCGATGTACTGTGGAGACCTCACGCCCCACGTGTTGAGCAATTCGGCGGTACGTCCACCCGGCCTCCCGCATGCCCACTATACGCCCTCGCTCAAAGTCCATCAACTGCACATACGGTTCACGTCCACGCTGTCGCGGCATGCTACCAGTGTTAAAGACTGCGATGGAGCTCCGTATGCCACGGCAAACTGGCTGACACTGACGGCGGCGGTGCACAAATGCTGCGCAGCTAGCGCCATTCGACGGCCAACACCGCGGTTCCTGGTGTGTCCGCTGTGCCGTGCGTGTCATCATTGCTTGTACAGCCCTCTCGCAGTGTCCGGAGCAAGTATGGTGGGTCTGACACACCGGTGTCAATGTGTTCTTTTTTCCATTTCCAGGAGTGTAATTGGTAGCCAAAGTAGAAGCCGTACAAAGTAATCATGTAGGACAACAGCAGAAGTGGAGGAAGTGTGAATTACAGACATATCTCTATGAATGTAGAGATATATTTATGTCATAAAGACGTTGGCAGTAACAATGAATAGTTAGAACGGGAGGTAAGGACCAGAAAAATTTGCACTCAAATGTAAAAATTATTAGTTTTTGGTGCATGTTGTTTGTAGTTGTATTTTGGGGGTTTTAATAAAAAAATGGCTCTGAGCACTATGGGACTTAACTTCTAAGGTCATCAGTCCCTTAGAACTTAGAACTACTTAAACCTAACTAACCTAAGGACATCACACACATCCATGCCTGAGGCAGGATTCGAACCTACGACCGTAGCGGTCGTGCTGTTCCAGAACCGCTCGGCCACCCCGGCCGGCTTTAATCATATTGTAATATTTTATCAGAATGGCATGTATATGGTGTGCGACATATTGTGCACAGCTGGGATGAAACTGACTCAAAAGTCAGTGCATAGGGCACACAGGTGAACTTTCCATGCATCTATTTCTGCTCATTTGCCTAAATTCCACCCAAGACTACCCATCTTCCCTTGTTTCCCCTTCCACAGTCCTCTTCCATGAACCTCTAGGCCTGCATCACTTCCTTGTTCCTTGGGGGTCCCATTCCAGCGCCTTGTTCTCGATTGCTTCGTCTGCCTTTCTCAATGCGTATCTCTCCAGCTCCACCTCTTCTCAAGTATCTCTTTTTCTATACATACTCTCTTTGTTTAGCTCCAAGGCTCCTCATTACTTATTTTATCTGTCCACCAGATATTCATGATGTGTCTGAAATACTGTACCTATTTATGAATTTCCAGCTTTCAGTGGGTATAGAAAGATAGTCTTAACAACCGTATTAAAAATCCGAATTGTTGTTCTGTATGTGATGTTTCTGTTTTGCCATATTGGACATGATTATAGGAAGGTAACATCAGGTTTTTTTATGCGCCTCTTCACATCCTCTGTAACAACCATCTTCTGTCACCGAACTGGCTAAAATGGTTCAAATGGCTCTGAGCACTATGGGACTCAACTGCTGAGGTCATTAGTCCCCTAGAACTTAGAACTAGTTAAACCTAACTAACCTAAGGACATCACACACATCAATGCCCGAAGCAGGATTCGAACCTGCGACCGTAGCGGTCTCGCGGTTCCAGACTGCAGCGCCAGAACCGCGCGGCCACTTCGGCCGGCTGTCACCGAACTACCCAGTTACAAGAATGAAGGTCTTCTCCTGGTGCTCCTTTACAAACAGCCGTACTTCCATGTCACCAGACTTCACTCTTATTTCCTTTGTCTTACATGTCTTCATCTTGAGGCCAGCAACCTCTGCTTCTTTTTTCAGAGTGTTTAATTTTAATTTCTGCCAGCCTTTGAGCCAGTAAAAATATGTTGTCTACGAAAGTCGTATCGTCAAGATGTTCATGGCTTTCTCTTCTACTTCCTGCTGCGACTCTTCTCATAATTGAGTCAAAGCCAGCTAGAAGAAGTAATGGTGAAAAAATAAATGCCTGCTGGACTTCGATTATCTCTGTTGCTTCTGTGAGAGTTCGCTTGTGGAGCACACAACATTTGTAGCCATCACCTTTGATGACCTTTGGACTCTTCCGTGGTATATTATACTTCCCCAACATCTGAAACAGCACTTGATGTTTCATAGAATCAGAGACCTTCTCAAAATCAGCGAATCTCAGGTGCATGGTCGCCTACAGATTTTTACTCTGAGGTAATCTTGAGCCTATTAAAACCACCAAAACAACTGCATTGCGCCCGACCACCGGCCTGTTCTTTACGCAGTTCGTAGTTATGTGAATAACTAATACCATTTACATTAATTGTGGTTAGGACCTTACTGGGCACTGACAACAAACAGTATAATGCCACATTAGTTGTTACATGCCGACAAATTTCCATTTTTAGGCAGCTTTCCCACCAACCCATTTTTCCACTCATTTGGGGATTTCTCCTCGAGGTAAATATGCTGGAACAAGGGGTAGAGCATTTTAACAGTAATTTATACTACGTCTTTTGAGAGTTCCGTTGTTATGTGTGCCTTATTATCTGCCCATTTCCTTTTACGTCTTATTATCCCAATTTTCAGTTTTTGTCCGCCCCAGACTTTTCTTTATGTGCTTCTAATTTCTGCGCTGTCGTCTTGCAAAGTTTTACTTTGTTTTAGTTTTTTTATGCAGTTATTTCGTTCTACAATTCATCTGAGCTTCATTGTTTTCTTTGGTGTGTCTTAATCCCATTATATTCTGTCCAACACGAGGTTAACTGTATCTAAGTTTTTTACAATCTGCTTCAGTTTTTTCCTAAGTAGTGTTTTCTTCAGGTTGGATCTGTTTTATAATCCAATAGCAAATATTCCTTTGATCTGTTGGAATTGTAAACATTTGCTCCTGTAACTGTGCTGGTTTCTGTTTGCCATTATTTTCAATCTGAGCTCCATCAGAACTAGTTGATATATTCATCGTCGGCTCCTCTCTTATTTTTCACATTTAACAGAGAGTGTCGAAACTTACGGCTTATGGCTGTGTAATGTATTTGAATTACGGTAACATGATCTGGCGAGACTCATGTTATCTTATGGCAATTAGGATGTAGAAAGAATGGTCATCAAATTATTAGATCATGGTCAGCGCACATATGTATCAATAATTAACAGTTCACATTTCTGTTCCCAATGTCGAGACACGCGTGATGTGTTCAAGCCCTTCTTTATCTCAATCAACTTCCGTATTCATGTCTTCCACTAAAATTTAACTCTCCTTCAGCCGCTTCAGTAAGTGAACAGCACTCCTTTATAGTGATATTTCGCACATCTGTTTTAAAGCATGCAGTTATCCTTTCTGAGACAGGTTTCCCAAACAGTAAGATCTTTATGTTTTACTCAATTGCCGTGCAACACTCCACCATTTTATGTTTGAACTTTTCCAGATTTCTAGCCGTCTTGTTTCAGTGAAAACAACTATCTCCATTTGGTAGTTTTCCATTCTTTTAGAGACCTATATTGACCTTTATGCTTCTTCCAGCGTTATTAAATATCAAAATCCATTACGGGTTTTCCTTTTCAGGCCAAAGGTCATGTCATTAGAGCCCATACCGTCATTTCTCCTTTTAGTTCCCGTGATCTGAATTTTTTTATGGTGCCGCAGCACACAGCTCCCGGATGTCCTGGTGGTACAGCCACCTAATGGCTTGGACACATGTCAAGGTTTTATTTCCGGACCTTACCACTCAGATAGCTTGTCTTCACTTCGAATACAGAAAGATATCCGGCACCCCGCATCACCCTTGTTCTGCTTGCCACATTAGTGGACCGTGTCTGCTACCACACAATCGCAGAGAGAAAAAGAATAGGATAGTATGCAAGACAGAACATTGTGAGATACAGGCGGTCTCAATTCTCTGTGGAATCATGCCGGGTTGGGGGACCCTACCGTCGGTACAGCCCTCCATAGCATTGGAAGACGCAAACTCTTCCGCCCATATGGACAGTGCGTCGTTAAGGCAGCCTTCTGAGGAGATGAGCAAGAATGAAACGCAAAAAATTAAATGGCTGTTTCAATCTGCATAACAAATTGGACAATTGTCAGGTTAATGAATAAAATTTGAAGGACTTTATTCGATTGTTGTTAGCGTGGGATCTAGGAGTAGGTTAGTTGATTTTGGGATTGTATATTTATCTGGAAGATCAGAAATTAATGTTGTTTACTTCATTATTGTTGATTTATATAATGTCGTGGGCATGTGTAGCTGCTTCAGTTTATATTTCGATTAATTTGTGTTGTTTCCTTAGTGAGTCTCACTTGAGAACCAATTCAAGTTGACTCATGATGAACCAGAGAATGGTTTTAACAGTTTAACCAGGGTAATCAGAGGGTCAGTATTAAGCAATCACTCACTGGGATTATTTTTTTCAACATTTTTATATGTTATAGCTTGGGTGTAGAGACACTGCACAGCACTGCTGGCTGTACGCAGAGGCGACTGGAGAAAGGATTATGGGAACATTAATGTGGCCTGGAGGCAATAAATTGGCTACATTCATCAGGTGGTTACCCAAAAACAACGCTGAGATGTGGCAGCTATTGAAAGTGAATCAAATGCAGTGAAAAAAATGTGCGATATTTGTAAAGATTTACGTTGGCACATATTTCTATTTTAAATAACTGTTCGTTCTCTCAAGCGCAGCCAACAACTATTAATATTTAAAGATTTATTTAACTGCTTGTTTAGGTCAGAGATATCATTTATTTTTATGTCTGTATTCATGTATGTATCCAAACCAAATAGTTCTCACGTTGGTTCCTCCGTCATAAAATTTGTGACACAGTTTTGTCAGAAATTAGATATATCCTCAATTTTATGGTGTCATTAAAACGATGTACCTGCTTCTACTTCATGTTGGACCCTTCTGGTTGAAACCAAGGGCTCAGAATATTTGTTAATTGAAACAGGAGTCAAATAAAGGTGAAAGGACAACAAGGTGATAAGAACTAAAATGGGAAATGACGACTAGCTTAACGTCAAATTGCGAAAGCCAGAGTACTGGAATAAGCGAGAATTTCCCCATCTAAATAGTAGAATTACATACGAATGGACAATGCAGAAAAATATTAAAAGTAGAATCTCTATGCCGTAGAAAGCTTTATTGATATTAAACTGAAGAATCAGCTCCAGAATATTAACGTCCTCTGGAAAGACGTAATGTGGAAGCAAGACGTGGTCCTTGAAAAGTCCAGAGAAGAAAGTTTAAGCAATATAAATGTTTTGTTTCTGTGCTTGCCTGTGTATTCGTGTGTGTGTGTGTGTGTGTGTGTGTGTGTGTGTGTGTGTGTGTGTGTGTGTGTGTGTGAGTTTATGTTTGCCATCGAGAGGAGGCTATTGTGTCGGTCCTTTACTTTTCCGGACCATCATACTAGTAGTTTCCGGCGTCCACGAGCCAGGGAGATGTTGATGCGGTGTCTCGTGTACCGGAGGGAAACTCGGCCCTACTAGACTTGCAGAGCCGTAAAGCAGAGACGCCCATCCCGACCCTAAGCCTCAGGTTGGTCCATTTGGCGCAGCTCCGCGGTGCTCCAGTTACTTAACACATGGCGCCGCATCAGCTGCGAATGGCGTCCTCTCCGTGCTTGCCATCCCCTACCGGCCCGTGCTCCCTCGCTCCGGAGCTGTGCACTGCCCTCGAGAGCGCAACGGTTTCTACAGTGGTAAAAACCCAACGTCTTTTCTAGCCTTGGACAAAAAAGTGACCATCTTCTGTGATGTGAAGCCCAAGCAAAGAGCTGTCGATGTACTTCGAAGGTTCTTGTAACGTTAGCGTGAGTTTCAGCTTTGAACCATATGTAATTACACTGCTTTTAAGTGTTATTTTTCGCATAACGATCCACAATTTCAAGTTCCATTACTGAGCAGCTGCTGTAGCTAAGACAATGAATGATCAATTCAACTGGGCTTTAAGACAAGTGTCTATTTGAAGTAATTTATTTTGGGTGTTACGCTGCGTCATTGTAAAATATTAAAACAAGTAAAATGTCGACGTTTCGATCGACTTTGCAGGAATCCTCTTCAGAGCGACCAACTGTTAGTCACTCTGAAGAGAAACGCTGAAAAGTACGCCGCAACGCCGGTGTTTCACTTTGCAGTGGAATGAGAAAAGGTGAAGAACATTTCGCCAGACAATTTTCGTGACTTAAGTGCTGCGGAAGAATAACGGAAAATTTGAACATGTGAACTGGCCACCCTGGAATATTAATCTAATCTTAAACCAAGAATACGTACTTTTCTCAGAGTTAATTAAATAGTACGCTCAACCACGTAAGACGGCTTCATAAAACTATAACCTGTTGATTAATCACACATCAGTCAAAAGCTAAAACATTGCCCCTCACAAAATATACACTGGACTGTCCTGGTGGGCTGCTGTCTGCTAACGTAATGGAGGACACTGCACAGCTCTTATTTGATCGACAAAGGACAACAGCTCGCCGACAATTAGCACAAAACAAGAAAACGTGCAAATGCAGATAAAAACTCCGTCAGAACTGCCATTGAAAGGCCCAAGGGAACAGACCGGCCACCGTGACATCCTCAGTCCACAGGCGTCACAGGATGGGGATATGGAGGGGCATGTGATCAGCACACCGGTCTGCCGGCCGTAAGTCAGTCAATCAAGTAGCTCCTCAGTTTGCCTCACTAGGGCTGAGTGCACTCCGCTCCCCAATAGCGCTCGGATAACCGGATGGTCACCCATCCATCTGTTAGCCCAGCCCGGCAGCGCCTAACTTCGATGACCTGACGGGAACCGGCGTTACCACTGCGGCAAGGCCGTTGGCCAAATGCAGATAAACACTCATAAATAACACAAATAAATATGCATATGCGATTAAAAAGAGAATGAAAAATGAAGACTGAATAACTTTGGTCTCATTAGTAATAATAGTAGTTATTTGCTATAACAGAGACACTATAAGAAGTTAATGTATTTGCAGAATTATCATGATCATAGTAAAAAATGGTTTACTGAGCGAAACAACTTGTAATTATAATTCTGAATGTTACTGAAAAGAAAAGAAAATTCAGTTCATTATGATAATCGGCAGTTACGTAAAACCAGTGAAAATGAGGAACCCCCACCGTTTTTGCTAAAAGTCTTTAAAGCGTTTAGAGAAGTAGTTCGCGAGAACTGTGCTTTTTATCAATGTCTTCAAGTTCAGTCTTCACTTAGCTGGTGTTATTGGCGAGTCGGCGATGTCCGCGTAGTTAGTCCCTGATCCTTGAGCGTGCAGACCAGTAATTATCATCGTCTTGCTGTTGCTCTTGATTGTTGCCGCCCGTTCCGACCGTAGCAGGAACGAGCAATTGTAGAATTATCTTAACTGACGCAGCTGCATGTAGCGACTGAAGTAATACACGCTTCATTCAGTTAACGTGTGACTTACACCTACGTCATAACATTGTTAAATCGTTACTAGTTACAGTTCCTGATTTATGGTTTTCTGTTCGATTATATCTCGTCGAATTTCACAGTGCAACCGCCCCCAATAAGAAAGGACATTGAGTTACTTGTAACTTGACGTAAAAGTCCGTGGTATACATCAAACAATCCGTACCGTGCACAATAGTCACTGCAGTGACGTCAATTGCTAGGCGATCAGCAAACCGTACATTCAAGATTAGAGTTCATGATAAGGAAAGCCGGTCGTTGTGGCCGAGCGGTTCTAGGCGCTTCAGTCTGGAACTGCGCGACCGCTACGGTTGCAGGTTCGAATCCTGCCTCGGGCATGGATATGTGTGATGTCCTTAGGTTAGTTAAGCTTAAGTAGTTCTCAGTTCTAGGGGACTGATGACCTCAGATATTAAGTGACAAAGTGCTCAGAGCCATTTGAAACATTTGAACCATGATAAGAAAATGCGTTACCACATTTGTGTTTAATTTTACAGTACGCGTTATGCAGTAAGTCGTTTAAAACAAATCAAAATACTATTCGTGCTATGTCACTGCAAGAGGGGGCCTCAAGGTTTTCTCATGCATTTTCGCATATTTTGGCGTTAAAATAAGTAAATTAGTGCATATTGTGTATTCTGATTTTTTATACTTTATATTACATGTTTTACACATTAATCCGACATATTAATCACATTTTTCTGCCTTTAGTGCATAATAGTACACCATTGTGCATAATAGCTCATTCTTTACCAGTGGAACAGTGCTCCTATCGAAGCCCTAACAGGCGAATATATTCCTGTTTACAGGCCTCTGAGTGAAATGTGGGCTACCAGCTACCTTCCTCTGTACCTTTAAAAATTTTCCCATACATTTTGGCAAACATTTTCACACTATTTTTAACATGCAACTCACCTCTCACTCCCTCAAGCTCCCCTAACTGTAACTTACTCATACCCACTAATCCATCGCTGTACGTCGCTCATACCCATCCACTCCCACTTTCCATTCCCACTCAGTCATTTAGTCCAGTTCATTGTCATTATCTCTTTGTGTCTCTCTATGACTGTGTGCCATTTCATTGCCACAATCTCCTTCCTTCGTCACTGTCTCCTCTCCCTGTCACTGCCTCCCGCTTGCTCTCTCTTACTGCTGCTATCTCATTCATTCCTTCCCGCTGCTGCTGTCTCTTCTCACTGCCATTATCTTTCTTTTCCCCGTTGACATTGTCATAGACTGTCTCTCACTCATTTCCATTTCCTTCGTCTCTTTATTCCTCTTCCACTGGCACTGCCTCCCTCACTCTTTTCCTAGAACTGTTCTGTCAATGTGAACCGTGTTCCACTGCCACTGTCTCCCTCGCCTTCTATTACACTGTCATCGTCTCCTCCGCTCGTTCTATACCACAACCACTGTCTACTATCGTCCAGCATTTATTACGTTTCCTTCTTGGTCCCACTGCCACTGTCTCCTTCTTTCTCAGCGTAAAAAGTGCGAAAGAGTTCGCGTACCAAATTTTGGGAAAAATTTGAAAGTTACATGCAGAGGAACGTAGAATGAGGTAGTTGGTACCCCAAATTTTTAGTCAGAATCTCTTAAACATGTGCATATTCGTCATTTTTGTGCTCCGATAGAAGCATTTTTGAATTAGTTTCTTTCTTTCCCTTGCTACAGCAAAGCATGTCACTCATATGAAAAGAAGTGTACTGCTCGGTAAAATTTTAGTAGTATACTTATGTGAAATTGAAATAATGCAAAACTAATTTAACACCTCAAACCAGATTTTACGTGCACAAAAATTTTGCATATGCTTCACTACTACAACATGTGGTTCTAGCATATTTCTCCGCGCTGCGACATTTTATAAATTACGTTTTCGCGTCACACCACGTTTTACGTGTGTATTTTTGATCCCTATGTTTGGTAACTGGTTCTAGCATATTTCTCCGCGCTGCGACATTTTATAAACTGCGTTTCCGCCTCACACCACGTTTTACGTGTGTATTTTTCATCCCTATGTATGGTAACTTTGAACACTGTACCCCGGAAACGGATAAGGATATACATAAAATTTTCAGGGTTGTTCGAGATGGGGATCATAGGAATTTATTGCAAAAATTTCAGCCATTTTCTGTTTATAACGGTTTTTGAATCCACGGCTTGGTTTTGGTAGAAAGGTAAAAAAATCCTTTTTTTAGTTTTTGCAAGGAACCGCCCATGAATTAGCGGTACCTTCATAAATCCCTTAATGTTCATCGTAGACCAGATCAAATACAAAAAGAACCAATCGTTGTGATCCACTTCCCCAAGTAGAACTAAGTGTGAAATATTCATATTTTGTAGGATAGTGACACTAAGACGATCCTTTTGTTGGCTATACAAATTGTCCCTATCATTCAATCACCGTAGAACGCTAAGTATGAGTCACGGAAAACTCCCATTTTTATGCGGGAAGTTCTGGAACATACTAGGTAGGGCATGATGTCGCCTGTGTACCGATTCATCGTGTGGATTTGAGTGCTAGGTGTCTCCGAAGAGATATTCTGTCCATCTTCGATGCAGATCTTTTCAATTAAGCTGTGAGGCTGTACTACGAAGAGGACTGGAATCTGTCACGAAAGAAAGGAAATCGGAAGGAATTATCTGTGGCTTATAGTAAGGGACTAACAAGAGCACTCGCCTTATGGAGAAACCATAGATTCCCACTTTCAACGTTGCCAGAGAGTGGATTCGAACCACTTCACCTCCAGAAGCCAGGAGATGCAAGCTAAGTGCCTCAGCCCAAAGGTCTGTCCCGGTCGTTGGAGAATTTGTAAAAATTGGTTGTTGTGCATTGTTTTAAAATAAAATTAAATGTATCACAACAAGAGGGGGAATTCTGATGTTGGATGTTTTTCCTTTAATTGCACATGCCTGGTCATTTGATACTGCACAAATGTACGCATATTTCAAGATATAATTGTGCAAGGAATTCCTATTGTAACATTACAAGAGCCTAAAAACGTTCTGGTCGAAAGGGGGTGGGGGTGGACGGGGAGGATGCAGGGCATAGGCATCTCGGAAGAATTCAAACGCCCGCTGAAAAATCCTTTAGAAGCAAACGAACTATAGAATGTGGTATCATTACATACCCCTTCTGCTCTCCAAAAACCCCTCCCCATCGTTCCGTATCGGAACAGATTTTTTCCAATTGAGTACCGCCCGCATGACCAGACTGGGCGACATTTTGCCATCTGGGCTATTAATGACAGAATTTTAAGAAAATTTTGTGAAGAGATGCCGCCATCGATATTTGGGCGATCGTTTTGTCGATCTACGCGATATTTGGGCGACGCAGGCAAATCCAAGTGTATTTTTATGCACTGGTTTCAATATAAATTTATATTTAATGTTGCCTCGTGAAATATGGAATTATTGTAGCCCCATTCGTCTATCAGTCTCCATACAACGACTCCAGCGCTAACATTCTACAGCTGTAGATAGGTAATTAGGCTATTGTAGTAGTGCGTACATGTTTTTAACTTATGGTAGCATGAGTCGATGAATCAAAATCAGTTTTCCTCCTCTTTATCGTTACAAACTTATTTGTAATTAGATGCCATCATAACAGCATACAGTACCAAAATAAACGGGAATACTTATATTACATTGAACTACAAGTAAGAACTGAACTGATTTCAAAAACAAGAACTGAGCTCAAGTAAGGCCAACAGTGTACAGAAGTTGGTCTTGGCTAAATTAGGGATGGGTAGCAACCGATGGTGTTATTTATACACAAATAGTTTAAATCTATCGATGACCTTGTTGACTGCCAGAAGTGAGGATCCTTTTTTTGTCGTATGATTGAAAATCAGACTATCTTTCAATTACACTCCATGGCAGCTAAGTAGTGTCTAACTTCATTTAGGTACAAGGGGGTAGGGGGGGAGGGGCTCCGAACCAACCGGACAGGACCCCCCCCTGCCCCCACCCCCACTTTGGCCACGTCCTTGACTGCACCACTGAATACCCATGACAGGTCAATGAATAGTTTCACTACTATCTAAAATGTGGCTTCAAAATCTTTCGCAGCCTCTCTGTAGGAACCAAGTGTGGCGGTAGTAGGCTCACAGCCCATTCTAGTCCGGTGATGGAAGAAATTTTCACCGCCTTTGTGAATCGGCGAAAAGATGGTGGCGTATAGTTCCTGATCACCACTGTTTGTGTCAATGTCCTGGAAAAATTTCTAGACTTCCCCCCAGTCTCTCTTGTAGTGAAGGCATGTGACACTGTTCATGGTGACCGGTCTCTGGGATCAGGACGTCAAATCCCTTGCGTCTCACAACCATAAAATACCAATATGAGAAAGCACTACTCACACATCCAATACAGTTACCTACAGTGAACAGCTACGCTTGAGTCTCATCAACGAGTCGAAATTGGCCATTGTGTGCTTATGAAGAAAAGCATAGCCAATTAGGAAACAACGGCCCTGCCGCAGTGGATACACCGATTCCCTTCAGATCACCAACGTTAAGCGCTATCGTCCGTGGCCGGCACTCGCATGGGTGACCAACCGGGCCGCCATGCGCTGTTGTCATTTTCCGGGCTGCACTCAGCCTCGTGATGCCAATTGAGGAGCTACTCGACCGAGTAGTAGCGACTCCACTCAAAGAAAATCATCGTAAAGACCGGGAGAACGGTGTGCTGGCCACACACTCCTCCTACCCACATCCTCAACTGAGGATGACATGGCGGTCGGATGGTCCCAATGGGCCACTTGTGGCCTGAAGAGGGAGTGCTTTTATCTGATTAGGCGGCTGAATGTAGCTCTTGCAGTCCCACGACCAACAATACTACGCGACCCTATTTCTTTACAGCAACCGACAAGCGAAGATGCTTTTCTTTTACGACCATCAGCTGCATGAAAATGCTTTCAATTCGATTGGATTGGAGAGGAGTAAATATGGTTGTTAAGCCAGTGTACCAGTTGTGTGTACGCGGTTAATTCCTTGATATATACTGAACGTCAATAAAAGGAGCCTTGAGCTCAGCACACAGACCGCCCGACGATCAACGGAGCTTCTCCTTCAATTGTCATCTCGAGCCAGCTGCAATCCTCTCTCCGAGGGAAAACCTTAGCCATTACCAGTACTACACCTGGAGTTCGTTTTATTGTCACGCTAGGGTGATCCCATAGTTAAGAAAGCGGTTTAGTTTTTGCATTTTATATCATTAACTATTTTTAACCATGTGATTTTCATGAATACATAGCTTTTTGTGTTATGTTCGACTGTCCAGTTCCAGAGAATACACCGGAAATAATTTTGGAAATCATTGCTCTAAAATATTTAATTACCGATAGTTCAAATGGTTCAAATGGCTCTGAGCACTATGGGACTCAACTGCTGAGGTCATTAGTCCCCTAGAACTTAGAACTAGTTAAACCTAACTAACCTAAGGACATCACACACATCCATGCCCGAGGCAGGATTCGAACCTGCGACCGTAGCGGTCTCGCGGTTCCAGACTGCAGCGCCAGAACCGCGCGGCCACTTCGGCCGGCAATTACCGATAGTGAAATCAAGTGGAGCACAAAGTAGTAGGCAATAAAATTCCCTTCACACAAAGAAATTTAAGAACTATTTAGAAATTCCAACACACCCATTTGATGAAGTCTTTGATCTGAAGATGAGGAGTTTGGCATTGCTTCACACTACTTTTAATTAGTGTCTGCCCAGTTTCTTCACAGAAGAATCTTTGACGCCCTCATCATTATCAAAGCGTGGACTGCACTGAGAAACCAACCTGTCACCAGCTATACGGCCCGACAGCCAGGAGTGATGGTTTGGAGAGCAATTTCATTTCATAGGACATTTTCGGTTGTAGCCCGCGGCTTCGTACAGCCCATCGATAGGTTGACGACATTTTACTCCCGGTTACTTGAGCCGGCCGTTATTACCGAGCGGTTCTAGGCGCTTCAGTCCGGAACCGCGCTGCTTCTACGGTCGCAGGTTCGAAACCTGCCTCGGGCTTGAATGTGTGTGATGTCCTTAGGTTAGTTAGGTTTAAGTAGTCCTACGTCTAGGGAATTGATGACTTCAGATGTTAAGCCCCATAGTGCTCAGAGCCATTTGAACCCGGTTTTCTTGCTTTTCCAATAATATATCCTGGGCTTAAATTTCAGCAAGGTAATGTCTGCCGGCACAGGAAGAGTGTTTCTACTTCTTATCTTGATTCCTTCCAAACCCTACATCTACATCTACATCTACATGATTACTCTGCAATTCACATTTAAGTGCTTGGCAGAGGGTTCATCGAACCACAATCATACTATCTCTCTACCATTCCACTCCCGAAGAGCGCGCGGGAAAAACGAACACCTAAACCTTTCTATTCGAGCTCTGATTTCTCTTATTTTATTTTGATGATCATTCCTGCCTATGTAGGTTGGGCTCGACAAAATACTTTCGCATTCGGAAGAGAAAGTTGGTGACTGAAATTTCGTAAATAGATCTTGCCGCGACGAAAAACGTCTTTGCTTTAATGACTTCCATCCCAACTCGCGTATCATATCTTCGCTGGTCATCAGGGCTCAGTTCGAAGTGGAACCCGTCACTGAAGACGGTTCTGCTCCAGTTCATGAGACTCCATGCCGAAGATGTGTCTGGAGACTACCCGGACAGCCTTGGGATACCAACCTGACTGTCGCGCGCCATTCGGCCGACTATTGAGGGTGATGGTCTCGGGTGCCATTTTATTCATAGCAGGACCCCTCTTGTTGTCATCTGTGGCACCCTTACAGCAGGGCGACGATGTTATGCGCCCCATTTTCTTGGTCTCCTTGGCGAGCCATCCTGGGCTTACATCTTGGGAAAATAACGCCCGCCAGCACATGGTGAGACTTTATACTGGTTGTCTTCGTCTTTGCCAAACCTCTCTCGGCCAGCAAGGTCACCAGATCTCTTCCCAATTAAGAACGTTTGGAGCATTTTGGGCAGAGCCGTCAACGCAAGCTAGGAATTTTGACGATCTAACGTGCCAAGTGGCCAGAATTTTGCACGATAGCCCTCAGGAGGAGATCCAACAATTTTATCAATCAATGCTTGGCACGAGAAGCCTCAGGAGGAGATCCAGCTACTGTATCAAACAATTCTAAGCCAAACAGCTCTTTGCATAAGGGCGACAGGTGGAGCATGACGTTGCTCAATTTGTGAAGCTCTATCTCTTGAATAAATCAACCAATTTTTATGAAATTGTAATAATATGTTTATCTTTATATTTACATCACACCTATCGATTTGCGTCCCATTCGGATAATTACTTCGTGGTGCGTCTTTTTTTGTCTAGGAGGGTATTTTCCTCCTCCGTCCAATAAATTTCACTCGATTATTAGCATTTACTGTTAACGGATTATAACCGTCCTTTATCTTCACCAAGGTAGAGTTGCCTACTTCTTTATCAGTATTCGTCTCGCTCTTCACTACTGAACTTCAAAGTTCAGGTATCCTAATTACGTTAATTTCTGTATTACTGTAGCACTCCTTATGAAGTGTATGAAAGAGAAAATGTTTCTTCAACACATTTATACAATTTATCACAGCTTAAGTCACACTACAGTTATTTCCAATTACGTTCTGTCCCAACGGTTTGCTTTCCTCACCTCGATGCGATGTGCTTCCGTTAATAACTACTACAACTTTATACTTTCATTTCGTAAACTATTCTAAAGCAAGGTATGCCAGTAACAGATCTGGATTACACACTTACTAAACGCAAAAATTGTGTTCTCGTCCAAAAACCGAGTGCGCACTGAGACTAAATAATTTCCGCATACATGTAATGATGAAAGTCTGCAAGTAAGACGGAAATCCACAAACGTCATTGCTGTATGTCGCTGTACCTGATAACTGGTAGAGGCATCCCAGATTTACCTGTAAGTGCAGTCATGGTTCGAAAATGGCTAGAAGAGCGCTTGAACTAACAAACTGTACAAGAATTTCTAATAAAAATATTGATTTCACTTTGCTACTCCTTTCAGATAGTCTCATGATTCTATATTCTCACGAAATGAATTGTCATTTCAGGAGGGGTTTGTGCAGCGGCCGAGCGATCCCACTTCTTTTTTGGTATTTGATGTCTCTTATAGCCAGTCCTATTAAATTGGTAACTAAAAATACAATTCCATCAATTGGATAGTTGGCAACTTGTTACTAATTTATCAAAAAAAGAAATTATACATTTCAGCGTTAAACACAGACTTCTTGGCTGATAGAAACCAGAAAGTTGTGTAAAAGATTTTCTTCCTTATAGCTCCTCTTCGATCACAACTCTACTCTACATTTTTATACAACTCACCACAAAGGAATTATCCGAATGGTACGAAAATCAGTAGATGTGACGTGCATATACAGACGAACAAATGATTACAATTTCAGAAAATTTCCCTGGTTTAATCAAGAGAAAAAGTTTCACAAATTGAGCATGTAAATAACGCGATGGTACACATCTGCCACTTATACAAACAGTTATTTCGCTTGGTACTGATTGACAGAGTTGTTGTAAATCACCCTGAGGGATATCGTGCCAAATTATGTCCAAGTGTCGTATTAGATCATCAAAATCTGGATCTGTGTGAGAGGCCCTGTCAGTAATGCTCTTTGGTGGTCAAGGTATGGTTGGGAAATGAGGAAGGCAATCAGTATAAACTCTAGCCGCGTCCTGACGGGCATTATCTTACTGAAACGTAAGCCCATAATAACTTTCCATTAATGGCAACAAAACAGGGCGTAGAAGATCGTCGCTCTGCTGTGAGGGTGCCGTGAATGACAGCAAGGGCGGTCCTGCTATGAAATGAAGTGGCACCCGAGGCCATCACCCCCAGTAGTCGACTGTACGGCGGGCGACAGTCAGGTCGGCATCCTAACGCTGTCCGGGTCCTCTCCAGAGACATCTTCGGCATGGAATGTAGTATAACTATCTTCAGTGACGTAATTTTGCCGGTAATACAACCGGATATATCCTACTATGAAAAGAAATTACACCTGATACCATCACTCCTCGTTGTCGGGCTCTACGGAGGGTGACAGTGAAGTTGGTACCTCACTGCTGTCGTCTTCAGAGTCACCTTTAGCCTGGAATATCATGGACTGGAGTATACTTGTCTTCAGTGACGGATCCAGCTTCGAAATGAGCCCCGATAACCAGCGACGACGTGTCTGGAGGTAACCCGGATAGTGATGGGGTGCCGACGTTACTGTCACTTGCCGTACGGCTTGATAACCAGGAGTGATGGTTTGCGGTGGCCGGTGGCAGGACCCCTTTGGTTGTCATCCGTGGTACCTTCAGAGAACGTTGGTACGTCTACGATATTCGATGCCCCGTTTTGTTGCCCTTCGTGTCAAGCCATTCTAGCCTTACATTTCAACATGATAGTACCCGCCCACACTCATCGAGAGTTTCTACTGCTTCTCTTCATACATTGCAAATCACAGCTCGGCCAGTAAGGTCACCAGATGTCTCCTCAACTGAGAATGTTTGGTGCGTTATGGGCAATGCCCTGAAACTAGCTCAGGATTTTGACGATCTAACGCGCCAGCTGGACAGAATTTGGCATGATATCCCTCAACAGGACATTCAACAACTCTGTCAACCAACGCCAGGTCAAATAAGTGCTTGTACAATGACCGAAGGTGGGCCTATGCATTACTGACTGACTCAGTTTGTGAAGCTCTTTCTCTTGATTCGGATAATTCCATCGTGGTGCGGCGGATTTTTTGTGTGTGTCTTAGGGTGTATATAACAGCATAAAACCGACGCTGAAATTTTCTGTGTTTTCTAGATGCGAAGGGCAAACAAAAATTAAGCAAAATGAGAAAAGGAGTAACCCGTAGAGATCTGTCTTAAAAAGCAAGCTTTTTCTTATAAGACTGTTGGAGGTGACCAAATCTAACGCTCTGTCAGGAAGCTTGAGTCCTCAGGTCATACTTTTGTCTCCCCTTGTGCCGAAGGTAACCGTAACCTCCGGCGCCCCCAAGTGTTGAGAAACGGTATGCAATAGAGAGCAGCTGTTTGGCTGTCTACTTCAGAGTTTAGATTATCTTTGGAGGTGATTGTTTCACTGGTCTTCCGTAGCATAGGGCAAACCAGAAGCCATCTTGCGAATTAACTAAAGGCTCAGCACTTGTGTCGCTGTCGATTGTATTACTGACTCGACAGCTGTGACATACATCTTCCTATACGTGGAACTCTCTTGAGAATTGTGACCGAAAGACGAAAACGAAAGATTTACTTCACTCGAGCATGCCCTGCAGGTGGCCATATTTCAGCTAGATACGAGGAAGCAGCAACACCAGAAGCAGGCAGCGCTCTCTCTCTTGATCCGGGTAATTCCACCGTGGCGCGTTGTTTGTTGGAGTGTATATTATTTCACATGGCAGGACGTGCAGCAGCAGGACGTGAACGCTGCATACGTAATCCGAAGTACGAATGGCAGCCTGCAGACCTTTTCACTAATTCTATTCTCATTTGTCTCGTCTTAACGGTGCTAAGCGAGGTGATCGCTGGAGGTGGCAGAATATTTCTGCAGTCTGTCGCAAATGCCGGTTTCCCAATAACGTTTCGCGAACTGATCTTCTTCCTTACAAGGAATCCCACTTAATTTCAGATTAAAAGTTTCTTTTCACGGGACATACGCAAATATTATTCATTGTCAAAGATAAAATCCGCTACAATTGTAAAAATTATATCTTTCTAAAAAGGAAAGCGCTACCTGAACCTCGGTAATGCTTTCCCTTGTGTAATGAAATATTTTTTTTACTGTAGCGGACTTTATCATTGGTAATTCAAAGTACTGCCGCGGATGACAGGCGCCAGTTGATCGGGCTACTTTGGAGAAGACATCGTTAATAACAATGGCATAAAATTAAGAGTTCATTGCCTTTGTTGAACTAAAAGGAAACAATACATTTTAAGAAGGAAGGAAGGAAGGAAGGAAGGAAGAAAGAAAGATTGAGTTTAACGTCCCACCGACATCGACATCATTGGAGACGGAGCGCAAACTCGGATGGTGTCAAGGATGGGAAGGAAATTGGCGGTGCCTTTTCAAACGATTAGTTCTGGCATTTGTCTGGATCGATTTACAGAAATCACTGGAAACCTGTAACACTTATATCGATTAGAAGTAGGTTTATATGTATTATGTAACTGTGTATCTGTAATTACGAAGTGTGTGTTCTTTGTTGATTAAGGTCATTGATTAGTGACAGGAAAGCTAAATGATGTTTAAAATAATGAAATTTTATAATAATATGTGTATATTTAGAAGAAAAACATTGTACATTGAAAGCTGGTTCATGCTTAGGGGACTTGTATTGTAAAATATATAAATTGTAGGGGAGTCCCTCCGCAAGGGAAGTGGCTTGACGCGATGTAAAAGGTGGTTTCGGCGGCCGAACTGGGCGGCTCCTTGGTGTGAACGGTACGCAGTCAGTGGCTAGCCTTTGCATGGTGCACATCAACGGTGCCAAGGGAGGCAATTTGAAGCCGCTTTGCAAGGAATTTTGGGTCGGATGTGGATTTGGCTGTTTCATGGTACTCTCGACAATGAGGAATGCCTCTGACACATTAAAAGTCCGTCGCCAAGAATAAATTGTATGGAGCATTCAAACTTCAAAAGCCGTGAGAACAGTTAGCACCGACGTCGGTTGCCACACTATTTCGCCACTGCTCAACCAACTTCATGCATACAGCTAAGTATCAGAGCACGGACCAGTTAATTTGTGTGATTTTAATAATAACCCAAGGTTTACACACCTGTGATTAAAGCCATATCTTCCATCCTGATCATGAACGTATGCAGGGTCCTCTCACAAATGTTTATAAAACCGAGTATTATGTTTCAAATGAACTAGTGATTTACTCATGTTTCTCAAATGTGCCAGGAATAGCGAAAGTTGAAGTGAGTTAGAAATTTGCTAAAGTACTATCAATTTATTGCAAAGTATCGTTTTGCAAAAATTCAGTGCCAGACTGTGTAAATGTTACTGTCTAAAATACCTCCTCCACAGGTGATGAAAAACCAAAACGGCATTGCTGTGCTGGTACTGCGAACGGCTGAAAGGAAGGGGAAACTACAGCCGTAATTTTTCCCTAGGGCATGCAGCTTTACTGTATGGTTAAATGATGGTGGCGTCCTGTTGCGTAAAGTATTCCGGTGGTAAAATAATCCCCCATTTGGATCTCCGGGCGTTGTTATCAGGAGAAAGAAAACTGGCGTGGAATGTCAGATCCCTTAATCGAGCAGGTAGGTTAGAAAATTTAAAAAGGGAAATGGGTAGGTTAAAGTTAGATATAGTGGGAATTAGTGAAGTTCGTTGGCAGGCGGAACAAGACTTCTGGTCAGGTGAATAGAGGGCTATCCACAAAGTACATTACGTTTTGAAATTGAAAATAAATAAAGTATTGGAAATTTTTTTTATTATATACAGATGAAAGCCACACTTAAATACTACTTTTCTACATAGTTGCCATTTAAATTAAGGCACTTATCGTAGCGATGGACGAGCTTGGAAATTCCTTCGTCGTAAAATTCGGCCGCCTGCGTCTTCAACCACATGGTTACCTCTTCTTGAAGCTGTGCGTCGTCATCAAAACGCTGCATAGCCAACCAATTCTTCATTGCTGGGAATAAGTGGAAGTCGCTCGGTGCCAGGTCGGGACTGTACGGCGGATGAGGAAACAACTTCCACTTAAAAGATTCGAGAACTTCACGAGTGGCATTTGCCGTGTGGGCCCGGGCGTTGTCGTGAATCAGCAAGACCTTTGAGCCCAACTTTCCCTGCGCTTGTTTTGTATTGCTCTTCTGAGGTTGTGCAGAGTTTGGCAATACCTTTGAGAGTTTATTGTAGTGCTTCTTTCCAGGAAATCCACAAAAATCACACATTTTCTGTCCCAAAAGAGGTAACCACGTGGTTGAAGGCGCAGGCGGCCGAATTTTACGACGAAGGAATTTCCAAGCTCGTCCATCGCTACGATAAGTGCCTTAATTTAAATGGCAACTATGTAGAAAAGTAATATTTAAGTGTGGCTTTCATCTGTATACAATTTAAAAAAATTTCCAATACTTTATTTATTTTTAATTCCAAAACGTAATGTACTTTGTGGATAGCCCTCGTAAATACAAAATCAATAGGGGTAATGCAGGAGTAGGTTTGATAATGAATAAAAAAAACAGGAATGCGGGTAAGCTACTACAAATAGTATAGTGATCCCATTTTTGTGGCCAAGATAGATACGAAGTCCACACTTACCACAGTAGTACAAGTTTATATCCCAACTAGCTTCGCAGATGACGAAGAGATTGTTGAAATGCATGATGAGATAAAAGAAATTATTCAGATAGTGAAGGGAGACGAAAATTTTGATAGTCATAGGTGACTGGAATTCGATAGTAGGGAAAGGAAGAGAAGGAAACGTAGTAGGTGAATATGGAAAGGGGGTAAGGAATGAAAGAGGAGCCGCCTGGTAAAATTCTGCACAGAGCGTAACTTAATCATAGTTAACACTTGGTTCAAGAATCATGAAAGAAGGTTGTATACATGGAAGAAGCCTGGAGATACTTGGAGGTTTCAGCTGGATTATATAATGGTAAGACAGAGGTTTAGGAACCAGGTTTTAAATTGTAAGACATTTCCAGGAACAGATGTGGACTCTGACCACAATCTATTGGTTATGAACTGTAGATTAAAATTGGAAGAACTGCAAAAAGGTCGGAATTTAAGGAGATGGGACCTGGATAAACTGACAGAACCAGAAGTTGTAGAAGGTTTCAGGAGAGCATAAGGGAACAATTGACAGGAATGGGGGAAAGAAATTTAGTAGAAGAAGAATGGGTACCTTTGAGGGATGAAGTAGTGAAGGCAGTAGAGGATCAAGTAGGTAAAAAGACGAGGTCTAGTAGAAATCCTTGGGTAACTGAAGAAATATTGAATTTAATTGATGAAAGGAGAAAATATAAAAATGCATTAAATGAAGCAGGTAGAAAGGAATACGAACGTCTCAAAAATGATATCGACAGGAAGTGCAAAATGGCTAAGCAGGGATGGCTAGAGGACAAATGTAAGGATGTAGAGGTTTATCTCATTGGGGTAAGATACCGCCTACAGGAAAATTAAAGAGACCTTTGAAGAAAAGAGAACCAATTGTATGAATATCAAGAGCGCAGACGGAAACCCAGTTCAAAGCAAAGAAGGGAAAGCAGAAAGGTGGAAGGAGTATATTACAAGGGCGATGTACATGAGGACAATATTATGGAAATGGGAGAGGATGTAGATGAAGATGAAATGGGAGATATGATACTGCGTGAAGAGTTTGACAGAGCACTGAAAGACTTAAGTCGAAACAATGCCCGGGAGTAGACAACATTCCATTAGAACTACTGATAGCCTTAGGAGAGCCTTCCCTGACAAAATAACCATCTGGTGAGCAAGATGTATGAGACAGGCGAAATACCCTCAGACTTCAAGAAGAATATAATAATTCCAATCCCAAAGAAAGGAGGACTTGACAGATGTAAAAATTACCGAACTATCAGTTTAATAAGACACGGCTGCAAAATACTAATACGAATTCTTTACAGACGAATGGAAAAACTGGTAGAAGTCGACCTCGGGGAAGATCAGTTTGGATTCCGTAGAAATATATTAACACGTGAGGCAATACTGACCCTACGACTTATCTTAGAAGCTAGATTAAGAAAAGGCAAACCTACGTTTCTACCATTTGTAGACTTAGAGAAAGCTTTTGACAGAGTTGACTGAAATACTCGTTTACAAATTCTGAAGGTGGCAGAGGTAAAGCACAGGGAGCGAAAGGCTATTTACAGTTTGTACAGAAACCAGATGGCAGTTATAAGAGTCTAGGGGCATGGAAGGGAAGCAGTGGTTGGGAAGGGAGTGAGACAGGGTTGTAGCCTATCCCAGATGTTATTCAATATGTATATTGAGCAAGCAGTAAAGGAAACAAAAGAAAAATTCGGAGCAGGAATTAAAATATATGGAGAAGAAATAAAAACTTTGAGGTTCGCTGATGACATTGTAATTATTTCAGGGACAACAAAGGATCTGGAAGAGCAAAGGAAGGGGATGGACAGTGTCTTGAAAGGAGGATATAAGATGAACATCAACAGAAGCAAAACGAGGATTATTGAATGCAGTGGAATTAAATCGGGTGATGTTGAGGGAATTAGATTCGGAAATGAGACGCTTAAAGTAGTAAATGAGTTTTGCTATTTGGGGAGCAAAATAACTGATGATGGTCGAAGTAGAGAGGATATAAAATGTATACTGGCAATGGCAAGGAAAGTGTTTCTGAAAAAGCGAAATTTGTTAACAACGAGTATAGATTTAAGTGTCAGGAAGTTGTTTCTGAAAGTATTTGTATGAATTGTAGCCATGTATGAAAGTGAAACATAGACGATAAATAGTTTAGACAAGAAGAGAATGGAAGCTTTCGAAATGTGGTGCTACAGAAGAATGCTGAAGGTTAGATGGGTAGATCACATAACGAATGAAGAGGTACTGAATAGAACTGAGGAGAAGAGAAATTTCTGGCACGACTTGACTAGAAGATGGGATCGCTTGGTGGGACATACTCTGAGGCATGAAGGGATCACCAATTTAGTGTTGGAGGGCAGGGTGGAGGGTAAAAATCGTAGAGTGAGACCAAGAGATGAATACACTACAGATTCAGAAGGTTGTTGGGTTGCAGTAGTTAATCGGAGATGAAGAAGCTTGCACAGGATAGAGTAGCATGGAGAGCTGCATCAAAGTAGTCTCTAGACTGAAGACTAGAACAACAACAACAAATGGACTATTATTACTACTAACGAAATCTGACATATTTCTATAAATGGGAGTATAAACAGTGTGATTGTGGTATTATTTATTTTAATTGTGGTATTTATATGTCAGTTAAGTCAGAAGCCCCTCTTGTCCAATTTTAGTTCTGCCCTTCTGGCAGGAACATTCCAGTACTGATCCAAGTAATAACATTTGAGTGTAGCTCTTACTAATGTGAGTTTGGTACGAGTTTGCTTTCTATGATTACTGATATGTACATTGTTGGTAACTACTGCTACCCACAGGTCAGAGTGCCCTGTGTCCGTTTGTATCCTGTGTGCTATTCAAAGGCAATATTGATGAAAGCAACGTCAATGAATGATATTCCATTTTCTTAAAATTCTATTTCCAAATTAATGTGCCTAATTACGCTGGCGAACGCTCGCTTTTTCTTTTACACAAGCGTTTTACTACTCTCATTCAACCCCAAAGTTAGAGCCTGTTTAGTTTTCTGTTAATTACGATATATTCAAAATTACAATCCGATACTTTTATCCGTTTGACACACACGCGGTCAAAATTTCAAAATCCTCTCAGAGGATTACATTAATTTGTGTCACAAAAGGCTAGTGTTATACGTGGCTTTTCCCGTGACAGGGCTTAATGTTATGTTGTTAGGGAAGAGTGATGTATATAAAGATAGTGTTATAAACATGTGGATGGGCGGACGAGGATTTGAACCATATTCCTCTTGAATGCGAGTCCAGCATGCTAACTACTGCGCCACCGCGCTCGAATCACTTTTTTTTTTCTTTTTAGGAAGAAAGACACCTATAAATACACATGCTCTGCATGAGGCCATAGATCTCTTACTGATTGCATGACAGTAAATAAAAATCTAGCTTCAAAGATGGTAGTCAACAAATATGTAGGGGGAGAAACGTGAATACAGTGCACTGTCATGTTAAATCAAAGATCCAGATGTGGGAAAGATAGAAGAATCAGAACAAGAAGAAAAACGAAAGAAACCCATACAGAACGTTTCAAGATCATCTGCTCCAAGAAGACGGTTTAAAGAATCTGTATGTACGCAGGCTAACTAAACTACTCCAACAAATACCTTTAAGCTAATTCTACTTGGAGAATGAGTGAATATTAAAATAAAAAAACTATAATACATATTGCTAAAGAAGTACTAGGTGAAAACTACAAAACGAATCGGAAAAGAATTCTTAGATTTGGAGCGAAGAGATAGAAGAAGCTATAAAAAAGGAAAGTGAAGCATATAGGGAGTTCTTACAGAACCACTTTGAAGAAGCTAAAGAAAAATATAATGAAATCAGAAATGAAAGAAAAAACAGTAAGACAGGCTAATGGCTTCTCATGAGAAGCATTTATAAGCAGAATTGAACATAACGTACAAGGTAGTCGGAAAATAACATATAAACTAATGAGACAGCTAAAAAGGCCAGACAAAGGTACTGCAAATGTAAATATTCATTCAGAAGACTGGATAAATCAGTACATGAAATTACAGCACAATCCGGATGCAGAAGAGCCAACGGACAAAAAAGTGGAGGGATGGAAAGAAGGCAAGATAAAAAACGAAGAAGTAAGGACAAGTGAAAGTATAGTCGTTAACTGGAAAAGTAATGCAACGAAAATAGTACTGCAAAGATCATGTAACACGTATGTCACCTCAGAGAATCCCTCGACAAGGAATACAATCATTTCTGAAGAAGGAGAGTGGGAACGCCGAGGAACGGATGGTGCAGCCGAACAGGCCATAAAGCCTATCCTAAACTGGCAGAAGAAGAAGAGGAGGAAGAGCCCTGTAGCATCCTTGTACTTATCAACCAGTTACACAGCATTCTTCGATGCCTTCCTTTAATTCGACATCGTGGCGATCCATACACCCTAGCGCAACTCGAATGTAGTTTGCACACTTATTTTGTGTGTGTTGACTGTTTTATAGATGTAATTCACTTTCCCACAATCATTCGAATAAACAGAAGACAGTCCCATAGTGCTAAAATCTATTTGAATTGCACAATAGCTGCCGAGAAAACATACTAGATTGTGTCACTAAAATGTCTTCTATCCAGTCACAAATCTGACAACTTATACCGAATGCTCGGACTTTCATTGACGATCTGCAGTGCGGTACAGTGTCTAACGCTTTCCGTAAATCTAGGAATGTGGGAACTGCCTGTAGGCCGGCATCCGTGGTTCGCTGTGCATCGTGCATGAACATGGAGAACAGTGTTTCGCGTGAACGACATTTTCTAAATCATGTCGGAAGCAAAACTCCGCAGACAATTGCATTATATCAATATTCGAGTCAGAGCTACATGAAACAGACTCTCACTTCTTTTCCTCACGTTTCCCACTTACAGTATTAAAGAGATACAGACGGGGGGCTACAGAACAGAGGCAATTTCTCCTATGAGCCAAATCACGTTACTGCTCGTACGCGAACTATGCTCTCTGCTGTATCTATGGCACACCTCCGAAGTGCTTACAAGAGGTAGCCTAGATAAAGGAGTTTTCGAATTTTTTAGAGATAATTCCTCTGCTAACATTTCAGAGTCCTTGAAATATTATGGCTGAGAAAAGCTAGATGTTGCAGTGGGACCTTCATATCGAATACAAAGGTAAGTGGCAGGAAGTCAGTGACGGATTTAGACCTGTTGCCTTATTTGTAAACTTTTTACTAAAATTTATTTGAACTGATAAATTTCTTATTCACGGTTTTGTGTCTCATCTTCACCTATAAGTAGCACATCACGAACTGATCGTAATCCAGCATGGCTTCATATACAGTACAATGTTAATTTGTCGCAGTCTGTTTCACTCCGAACAGGCGATTGATAAGAAACTTAATCCCCATAATATCGTCAGACACTTTTCTTCGTGTTTACATAGATACTAGTAAGCATTCAAAGAGAATACGTACTGAGACGAATCGACTGGTTGCATAAACCGTCTGCTTGCATCTGACGTACACACTCTGAACTGTGATTAATCAGGAACGAAATGCTGAATGACGTTGGAGCTTGAACAGCGGAGCTTTCGTAGAATTCGGTATACGGCCTTAACGACTCTCCAGGCACTCTTCACGAGCGCCATTAATCTCTTCAGTAAGAATTTTCTCATTATCCAGCATAAATCTAGAACGTTCGCAGAATTTATTATTGTGCATTACATCATATGAACTTACAAAAGCAATGGCCTTAGTAAATGTGCTTTACAGAAAGATGTAGTGCTCTTAATATTTGAAGATGGATTACTTGCAATGTTTCCTGGTCGAGATTCATTCTTATACTGAAAATTTACGTTTAAGGAAAATGAATTAGAAACCGACTGTCTTAAAGATTCTGTTATTCCGTCTTTGGTGAAAGGCTACGCTAAATTCAAAGAGTAAAATACCACAGGTAACTGCCCTCCAAATTACTGAAAAATACCGTAGAGAAATGTTTAGTGTAGTTGTATAAAATATTTTATTTTCTCTCTCTTCCGCAGTTTAGCGCTGTTCGATTAAATTCTAGATGTGACTGCATGTTGAAGTATTTACAATTTGCCTAACAGTCTGGTCTGTAAAGCGATGGTAATAACTGCAACAAAAAGCGTCAATTATCTGCTAATCTCCAGTAAACTTTAACTTCACTGATCTTATGTCGATTTAGCTGCGCATCTAATGAGCATATTTGTATTACCAGATCTCATCGTTACGATGAAGCGAATGTTATAAGGCATCAGAAATAATTTAGGTTGCGTCAATATAGTATCTCTAAAAATGTTACTATTAATGAGAAAATGTTTTAATGTTTTCTATTATTACTTTTGGCTATTATTTAGCTTTTTAGGTTGGCCGTAGTTAAAGTTCGTTAATATAAATCGTGGCCGATGTATTTTCGTTGGGTTAGAGCCTACATACCTAACGTGCCGTTACTAACGTGTCACAGATGTCTTTCGCTGAGTCTTGTAATGAATTATTACAATTTATAATACTTTCCGTTTTAGCTAGCATAAGAGAATGATTTTAAAATCAGAGTATAACACACATATGTCCCTAGTCTTACACATTACGTCGTAGACAGACATTATAACACAAAATTCCGTGTGAAATCTCTCGCTAAAATTAAATTGTAATAAAAATTATAAAGACACTTTGCTACACGTAGCCAGGCCAGCAAAAAATTGTTTAAAGTCCCTGTACTTTGAAAAAACCATAAAATATTGTTTGCGCCATGTCCAACCAGTCCTGTGCAACAAAGTACTAGTATCTGCGGTGCTGGAAAGAAAAAATAAAATAAATTCAATTTTGCCGCCTAAGGGCAGCGATCTGGTCTGTCAGGCTTTTTTTGCCATCGGCCTGCTATGAATCTGAAATAATGCAGATATTTGATAGAGGGCGCACAAAACTACAGAATAAAGGCATGAAATAACCTGTTTTAAATAATTCTATTTTAACTGTTAATTGGTTCAAATGGCTCTGAGCACTATGGGACTCAACTGCTGAGGTCATCAGTCCCCTAGAACTTAGAACTAGTTAAACCTAACTAACCTAAGGACATCACAAACATCCATGCCCGAGGCAGGATTCGAACCTGCGACCGTAGCGGTCTTGCGGTTCCAGACTGCAGCGCCTTTAACCGCACGGCCACTTCGGCCGGCAACTGTTAATTCATTACATATACAGTGACCTGACATGGCTATGTAAGTTGTTATCACACCTACGAGAACCAGAGAACAACAGAACATTCTCAGTAATATAATTCCTGTAGTATGTCTCGACGATGCGTATCCTCTGCGATTCAGTATATTAATAAGTTTTACAAAATTAATTATTTTTGATAACAGGCTGAGCCATACGTCCAGATGACGTGTTGAGCTAATTTCATACAGCCTTTTATATACTTCGTCGAGCTGCATTTTATGACAAATATTGGGATGCCTTGAAGCCCTTGGAATGACCATGCACACGAATTAATTGAGTTTGTAGTGGTCATTGTACTGGCGTTACTACACACAATGCGTATCTTGCACCATACAAAATCATCGCTTCTGCATTCCGTATGTGACTGTCGACCACCAGATACTTCTACATACCGGGTGATCAAAAAGTCAGTATAAATTTGAAAACTGAATAAATCACGGAATAATGTAGATAGAGAGGTACAAATTGACACACATGCTTGGAATGACATGGTGTTTTATTAGAACCAAAAAAATACAAACGTTCAAAAAATGTCCGACAGATGGCGCTTCATCTGATCAGAATAGCAATAATTAGCATAACAAAGTAAGACAAAGCAAAGATGATGTTCTTTACAGGAAATGCTCAATATGTCCACCACCATTCCTCAACAATAGCTGTAGTCGAGGAATAATGTTGTGAACAGCACTGTAAAGCGTGTCCGGAGTTATGGTGAGGCACTGGCGTCGGATGTTGTCTTTCAGCATCCCTAGAGATGTCGGTCGATCACGATACACTTGCGACGTCAGGTAACCCCAAAGCCAATAATCGCACGGACTGAGGTCTGGGGACCTGGGAGGCCAAGCATGACGAAACTGGCGCCTGAGCACACGATCATCACCAAACGACGCGCGCAATAGAACTTTCACCCGTCTAGCAATACTTTTTTTTGTTCTAATAAAACCCCATGTCATTCCAAGCATATGTGTCAGTTTTTACCTTTCTATCTACATTATTCCGTGGTTTACTAAGTTTTAAAATTTATACCGACTTTTTGGTCACCCGGTATACTGAGTGGACACACAGATCCCAAAAACGTAAGCACATTCACGGACATCACCCGCGAGGTCAGTCGGCCATCCACCGCGGCCAGCGGTCGTGAGACAACTACCGCTACATGCGCTGGCGTCATGCGCGATCGGGGCGCCCTCCACGGATAGCGGGCACTATCCGAACTGGTGCACAAGGGCTGGGCTGGATCCTCCGGCACAAAGGCCACTGCTAACGGTAAATCTGTGTAGGGATGGGCTAAACTGCGATTTTCTGATATCAGTGATTTCTGTGATTGCTACTTTTCGGCAACTGCGATTCTTAAATGAGATTTTTGCTACTCCTACGTTTTAAGCGATTTCTGCGACCTACACGTTTTCTGTGACTTCTGCCATTTATGCGATTTCTGCGATTTATCACCGTAGCTGTTACACTGTCATTAGTCGAAAGTAAGAAGTGAACTGTGTCAGTGCAACCGAGAAATATGTTCTCGCCTCTAGACAATTATTTGTGAGGGCCTAATGTAACGTTTCCGTAACCCAACTGAAAACAAGTTATCTGAAATGGAATTTTTAATAGCTGGCCGCTGTTGCCGAGAATAATTGGACACTTCAGAGAGTTCCTTTACCAGGATAAAGATTAGCTGGCTAGTTCTAAGGAGTTCCTTGTGGAGTGGGGGGAGTGGCTATGTACGTAATTCCATTTGAGTCCATAGATATATCACGGCACTGCACTGAACAGGTATCTGAATGTTGCGCAGGGGCAGTTGAATTTAGTGACACTAAACTTTTAATAGTTGTTGTTTATAGGTCCCCTAACTCCTACTTCAAAGCATTTCTGAAGCTAGAGAGGGTCCTTGATTCATTTTGTCGGAAGCACCAGAAATTAGTTATATGTGGTGACTTCAATATTAATTTTGTATATGATGATGCAAGGAAACGGATGTTGATACATCTCCTAAATTCATATCATCTGATGCAAACTGTGTTTTTTCCAACTAGGGTGCAGGGGAACAGTAGCGCAGCCATAGACAATATTTTTATTCATTCTTCATTACTAGATGGGCATTCTGTTAGTAAAAGCGTGAATGGCCTTTCAGACCATGATGCACAAATTTTAACACTAAAAGGCTTTTGTACTCAAACGAATGTCATATTCAGTTACAAACCACGTAGAAAATTTAATCCAACAGCAATAGAGAGTTTTTAAACCTTGCCAAGGAACAGGAGTGGCAGGATATTTATAGTGCTGATAACATAGACGATAAATAAAATGCTTTCCTTAACACATTTCTCATGCTCTTTGAGCGTTGCTTTCCATTAGAACGTTCTAAACGTGGTACTAGCAGTAACAGGCAGCCTGGATGGCTGACTAATGGGATAAGGATATCTTGTAGAACAAAGCGGGAATTATATCAAAATGTTAGAAGTAGTCACAATCAAACTACAGTAGCCCATTACAAACAGTATTGTAAGGTGCTTAAAAATGTTGTTAGGAAGGCAAAGAATATGTGGTATGCAAATAGAATAGCTAATTCACAGGATTAAATTAAAACCATATGGTCAGTTGTGAAGGAAGTGTCCGGTCAGCAGCACAAGGTCGACGACATAAAGTCAGTTCGTAGTAAAAATATTTCTATTACTGATAAATCAGATATATGTACAGTATTTAACAATCTTTTCTGAGCATTGCCACTGAATCAAATAAAAATTTAGTTTCTACAGGAAATCATATAACTTTCTTGGCAAGGACACAGACAAGAGGGAGATTGAGTCAATAATTAAATCACTGAAGACTAAGGACTCTCATGGTTATAATGGAGTGTCTAGTAGAATATTAAAGTACTGTGTTGTGCATGTTAGTCCTGTATTTAGACATACTTGTAATTTTTCCTTCAGGGATGGTCAGTTTCCTTAGCGATTGAAGTACTCGGTAGTAAAGCCGCTTTATAAAAAGGGAGAAAGGGATAATGTAGATAGTTTTAGATCTATTTCTATGCCATTAGTGTTTGCAAAAGTTATTGAAAAGGCGTTTCCTAGGCAGTGATAGCAAATCGTCATGAAGAGGGATCGAGTTGTTTTCAGAAACTTGTTGACGGAGGTTGTAAAGAGCAGCCTTTCGACGGATATCTGGTGGACAGATGTTTGAAAGCACTGCTAGCCAGCAAGTAGGTGTAGACCGGACTGTACCACTAATTACTCTCATAACTGAGTTCAGTTGGACATCTGCTTTCACTAAGTGGGTGCTTCGGAGCCAAACTGGTGCACAGCATTCTGATGCAGAGTATACCAGTGCAAGGGATGCTCCTCAGAGGACAGTTGTGGTTGCTCCCCATGTATTGCCTGCCAGCTTGCTCACAAGGTTCACTCGTGTGTGTATCTTCTTGGCCAAGTTGGAAAGGTGTTTTTTGTATGTTAAAGTTCTGTCCAGAGTGACTACCAGGTATTTTGGGCTTTCGTTGTATCTGACTGTGCCAAGACGGCCGAACTGTGGACTGATCTTTGCTGATGAAAGGCGGTTAGAGAGGTGGAACAGACTTACCTCGGTTTTAGAAACATGTGTCAAGGCTGTTCGCTAGGTGTTCTTCACATTCAGAAAGGTCTTCACTTTGATATGAAATTGCCAGGTCATCTGTATATTGAAATTTTCGGCAGGTCCAATTCGGAGATCAGCTGTGTAGAGGTTGAATAACACTGGAGGATGAACAGAGACCTGAGGTAATCCGTTATTGAGTACATGCCATCTGCTTTTCTCTTCTCCTTGCTGTACTTTAAACCGCCTATTGCTTAACATGCTACTTAAGAGGTTGCCTAGAGTTTTGCAAGGTACTGCTCTCATGAATTTCAATAATAGGCTCTCGTGAGGGGAAGTGTATCGTGGCTAGTATTATGTGGTAAGATGTGGGGCCACAACACGAGGCAATTATAAAATTACTGGGAGACTTTCTCAGCGGACCCAGATCAACTTCCAACATTCGATTAATACTGAAACAGCTTAGACAAGAGTCACCAGGCCGGCTTTGACCCATAAGACGAGGATAAAAACGTTACCTCAAGCTGCGGCATGATGCATTAAGTTCCAAAGTCCTACACTGAACTGGAAACGTACATTGTTACCAGTCTCCACTTAACTCTGAAATATAATATTGAAATGTAAGCAGAACTCTGAGAAATGAAAAACTCTTTAGAAGAATTTTCAAAGCACGAAAGCTTGCAAGATCGAACAGTCACAGGGAATCAAGCATCTCAGTTCTCACGGAAACAATATGTTTCATTCTTCTTTTAAGAAGCCGCCGACCGATAGTCATTTTCGCGATATGGTGCCTTCGATTAACAACGCCAGCTTCTTCTACATCTCTACTTACAGCCTCTCTACTCTGAACTACAAAACTACGACTAGCCATCAATGCTGGGAGCTACAGCCATAATGTCTCGCATCTTTGAACTTAATCAAATCAAGTAACCAGAAGTAGTAACTACTGATGAGTTTCTACGCCTGGGCACAGAGACATAATACTTTTTCAGTCCTTCCGTGCTCGACGTGCAGCTTGTTCAATCTGCACAGATCCCAAATCGCCATCTGGAGAAATATATGTTACTGAAATTAGTCGCTGTACCTTACGATTCTCTGGCTGTTATGAACTCCCCCCTAACCTCTCTCTGTCTCTGTCTGTTTGTCTCTCTGTCTCCCTCTCTCTCTGTGCATGCGTACGCACGCGCGCGCGCGCACGCGTGTTTGTGTGTGTGTGTGTGTGTGTGTGTGTGTGTGTGTGTGTGCGTCAATGCGTATGCGTGTGTATAATGCAGAGGAGGGAGGGCAAAGAGAGAGACAGATAAGGGTGGTAGGAATGGACGGGTACAGGGAGCATGGAACAGGCAGATGCGTAGAAGTAATGAAAAATGCGAAATCTAGAAAAGTATATAATAGTTCCCTTTATCGTCGGGGACGGAGAAAAGGGATAAGGCAAGGATATTTCCAGTTCTATTGAAGAGTAATGAAGCAGGGGATTTAAAAGCAAACTGTTTCATAGGTTTCGGAAGAAAGCGATGAAGTAGACGAATACGTTAAAAGAAAACGTATTATTTCAACGAAAACTGCTTGATCTGCTTATTATTTCTGGGAGGATGGACTGAAAGGCAAGTGAGACCAGAGTGAAGGAGAGAGAGAGAGAGAGAGAGAGAGAGAGAGAGAAGAGAGAGGTGGCAAGGGAAATTAAACGTGAATAAATGTAAGAAGAAATGTTTTTCATATTTATGGGACGATCCACTGGCGAAATAACGAAAAATAGCCTTAAAAAGCCCTCTTAATTTATTCTTTTCTACTTATGTAGGCAGAGAGCAAATATAAAGATAATTTAATATTCAAAAACCGCCATTGAACCATGGCCCATGCTGCCGGTTGGGTGGCTTGCGTGCCTCGGCGATACAGACAGCCTTACCGTAGGTGCAACCACAACGGAGGGGTATCTGTTGAGAGGCCAGACACACCTGTGGTTCCTGAAGAGGGGAAGTTACAAGGAGCTCACAATAGGTTTACCCTATTGCTTTCCTCTTGCTCCACAAGGTCTTTGTGGCATTCTGCCACGATCTTTGATCTTGTTGCCGAGGTCGCCAGTGCTTTCAGGGCTGCTTGACTGTCTGAATAAAGGATAATGCTACTACGTATGTAGCACCTCCGCAAAGTCTCCTCTAATCACACCCTGATGCAGATATTTCAGCTTGAAACACAGTGGCCATCTTCCCTAGAGAGATTTCACTCTCCAGCCTTGGCTGCACTCCGTATACCACGGCTGCAACAGCTTGGACTGATTTCGCATAATTCTCAGTGAACCAGAGTATGTCCCCAGTACTGTGTCCAAATTTGTTCTCCCGGAGCTCTCTACTTCCAATTGTAAGTTGGCTGTTTAGGTTCTTATATTGGTAACGCCACCGCCACCTAGCGCTCTGTATGAAAATCACTGGCTGTGCTGTGTGCAGTCTGTGGCTGGCTGGCGTTGTTGGAATTTGCTATTGTAGTGTTGGGCAGTTGGCTGTTAACAGCGCGTAGCGTTGCGCAGTTGGAGGTGAGCCGCCAGCAGTGGTGGATGTGGGGAGAGAGATGGTGGAATTTTGAGAGCGGACGATCTGGACGTGTGTCCATCAGAAAGAGTAAATTTGTAATATTGGATATCATGGACTGATATATATATATATATATATATATATATATATTATGACTTTTGAACACTATTAAGGTAAATACATAGTTTGTTCTCTATCAAAATCTTTCTTTTACTAACTATGCCTATCAGTAGTTAGTGCCTTCAGTAGTTCGAATCTTTTATTTAGCTGGCAGTAGTGGCGCTCGCTGTATTGCAGTAGTTCGAGTAACGAAGATTTTTGTGAGGTAAGTGATTTGTGAAACGTATAGGTTAATTTAATCAGGGGAATTCTCTTGTAGGCACTATTGAAAGTCAGATTGCGTTGCGCTAAAAAATATTGTGTGTCAGTTTAAGCACAGTCATGTATAATTTTTCTAAGGGGACGTTTCATATGTCGACCCTTAGCCGAGGATACCTCACTGGAATCTTCTGATTTTTTTCTTGTAGTTTCTGTAATTAGTGTAGCTATTGTTTATTGCTAGCGCGTAATTGTAGAGAGAATCTTCTTTGTGGTTGTAGTTTTCCATTGTTGTACAGTAAAACAGTTGTGGCATGCATGCAGATGTGCACCAAGTATTTCGCAGCTGCGCTTGCAATTAACTAGATATTAATTTCAGTGCTATGCTAATGTTTTTTCTTATTTTGCTCTTCAAATTGTCCTTTTCTGTGTTACCGTGTGAAATATTGTGACAATAATGGCGTGTGAAAAACGTAATACTAGGCTCCAAAGTAAACTAAGAAATGACAGTGAAGACGAAAGCAGTGTGTTAGCGCCACCGTGTAATGAATTAACTAATGTTCAAAGTAGTAATTTGGTAATTGGGCATTGGGAAATGGAGCGGGCTGAAAATATTGGTGTAGACAGTGAAACAATTAGTGAACAGGGAAGCATTATCGATCGATCGGTCGGCAACAGCTCGCCTCAGAAATCCGAAATGACAGGACACGATCTTGCAATTACTGTAGACTCAGGTTATGCGTCCTCACCGTTTTCTCAAATAAGTAAAGACACATTTTCTGCTTTTCAAAATGCGAACATTGCCGGTTCAAATGCACTGCCGAATAGCACTGAGGAACATGTTTCAGACACCAGTGCATTGTTATTACAGTTAATGCAACAAATGGGACAAAGGCTACAAAAGTTAGACACAACGCTTGAACAAAATCAGAAACAAATGGGACAAAATCTTCAAAAGTTAGACACGATGGAACAAAATCAGAGACAAACACAGCAACAGCTTCAAAAGTTAGACTCATTGGAACAAACGCTTGAACAAACACTTGAACGTTTAACTGCTGAGTAACTTAAAATCGAATCGAAATGTCAGAAAGTCTGTAATGACGTAAAAACACAAATTTGTGAGCATTTTCAACCTATTTTTTCACGTCATGAAAATACATTACAAATTGACGAAACAGCCATAAAAGAACTGCAAACTACACTCCTGGAAATGGAAAAAAGAACACATTGACACCGGTGTGTCAGACCCACCATACTTGCTCCGGACACTGCGAGAGGACTGTACAAGCAATGATCACACGCACGGCACAGCGGACACACCAGGAACCGCGGTGTTGGCCGTCGAATGGCGCTAGCTGCGCAGCATTTGTGCACCGCCGCCGTCAGTGTCAGCCAGTTTGCCGTGGCATACGGAGCTCCATCGCAGTCTTTAACACTGGTAGCATGCCGCGACAGCGTGGACGTGAACCGTATGTGCAGTTGACGGACTTTGAGCGAGGGCGTATAGTGGGCATGCGGGAGGCCGGGTGGACGTACCGCCGAATTGCTCAACACGTGGGGCGTGAGGTCTCCACAGTACATCGATGTTGTCGCCAGTGGTCGGCGGAAGGTGCACGTGCCCGTCGACCTGGGACCGGACCGCAGCGACGCACGGATGCACGCCAAGACCGTAGGATCCTACGCAGTGCCGTAGGGGACCGCACCGCCACTTCCCAGCAAATTAGGGACACTGTTGCTCCTGGGGTATCGGCGAGGACCATTCGCAACCGTCTCCATGAAGCTGGGCTACGGTCCCGCACACCGTTAGGCCGTCTTCCGCTCACGCCCCAACATCGTGCAGCCCGCCTCCAGTGGTGTCGCGACAGGCGTGAATGGAGGGACGAAGGGAGACGTGTCGTCTTCAGCGATGAGAGTCGCTTCTGCCTTGGTGCCAATGATGGTCGTATGCGTGTTTGGCACCGTGCAGGTGAGCGCCACAATCAGGACTGCATACGACCGAGGCACACAGGGCCAACACCCGGCATCATGGTGTGGGGAGCGATCTCCTACACTGGCCATACACCACTGGTGATCGTCGAGGGGACACTGAATAGTGCACGGTACATCCAAACCGTCATCGAACCCATCGTTCTACCATTCCTAGACCGGCAAGGGAACTTGCTGTTCCAACAGGACAATGCACGTCCGCATGTATCCCGTGCCACCCAACGTGCTCTAGAAGGTGTAAGTCAACTACCCTGGCCAGCAAGATCTCCGGATCTGTCCCCCATTGAGCATGTTTGGGACTGAATGAAGTGTCGTCTCACGCGGTCTGCACGTCCAGCACGAACGCTGGTCCAACTGAGGCGCCAGGTGGAAATGGCATGGCAAGCCGTTCCACAGGACTACATCCAGCATCTCTACGATCGTCTCCATGGGAGAATAGCAGCCTGCATTGCTGCGAAAGGTGGATATACACTGTACTAGTGCCGACATTGTGCATGCTCTGTTGCCTGTGTCTATGTGCCTGTGGTTCTGTCAGTGTGATCATGTGATGTATCTGACCCCAGGAATGTGTCAATAAAGTTTCCCCTTCCTGGGACAATGAATTCACGGTGTTCTTATTTCAATTCCCAGGAGCGTATTGTTCATGAAAATCACGACACCTCGCAAGCTAAAATTGACTTAATTGCATCTACCGATTCGGTTACGCAACCTGCAAAAACTCAGGAAAACTTAAAAGACACAGTAGATACGATCTCAACACAAACGGACACTCTGAAACTTGGTTCAGAAAAACACACAGAGAAAATCTGTTCACTATCGGAGAAAGTAGCCGAACTTTCGTATCAGTTCACTAACTTATCGACAAAGGTAGATGATGATCTGAATGACACAAGACCCGTAGCCTTCACTGACACAGAAGAGTATGAACAAATTAGAAAATTTAAACAAAATCAAAATCAAATCAATACACAGTACAAAAGAGAAATCCGGGAAGTACGAGATCAGTTGACGCAGATAATACAAGAATTACATATCTCAGAGGACACTCGCTCTCCAACACGGGAAGAAGGACATAGGAATACGGAACAGCCACAAAATAATAACTCAGGGCACTTCGGAAATTATGAAAGAAATTGGCAAGGTACACCGAATTTTGAGATGGAAGCGCCGAAACGAAGTAACAATGACTGATATGCGACTTGCCGACATGATGATTTTGACTGTAAGCTGTTTATTACTACACGTAAATTCAAAACATTTAAGAATTCCGGCAACGACATTCATCCACAAGCGTGGCTTCATCAATTCTCTCATTGTTTTCCTCCCAACTGGTCATTAGAGCACAGATTAGAATTTATGTGTGGCTATTTAGAGAATGAACCAGCTGTAAGAATGCTATCGGTCATTCACGATTGTCACAGTGAAGGAGAATTTTATCATGCCTTCCTCTCAGCATATTGGTCTCAAGCTACACAAGACCGAGTAAAACATAGCATCATAATGATGAAACATTTCGAACGATCTGAATGTTCCAGTCTTGTGAAGTATTTTGAAGACATGTTGCACAAGAATCAGTACCTGTCAAACCCATACAGCCCCTCAGAACTCATCCGCATTTACTTAATCAAATTGCCTGAACATTTACGACATATTATTTTGGCAGGACGTTGCAAAGACGACATTGAAGCTTTTCAGGGACTCTTACAAGAATTGGAAATCGACACTGACAATCGCGGGACGCGAAAACAGGAACACAACAATTACAGGTCACATCCGTCACAATTCCGTGAGGAAAAAAATAATAACTGGAAACGACAAGGCTATTCTTACAACGTAAATCGTGACCAAAACAGACACCACCCATATGACAACCGTTGGCACAGTAGTAAGAATTACAGGGAAAGATCGCCTCTCCGCAGTAATGACTATCACAGAGACAATCAGAGAAACAGACAATATGGAAACAAAAATAATTATTATCAAGGGAGACAGAATAACGTCAGACGCAACGGTCCACCGCGCAGTTACGATTCAGGGAGAAATTCTCCACCACGTGACCGACAAGAAAGAAATTATGGAATCTACCGACATGACGACAGACGATATAATCATAACGACGGACCTGAATTGCATCAGAACTGGCTGGATTCAAACAGAGCAGGGCACTCCCGACAAGGTGAATTTGTAGAAGTTAGATCTCCAAATCCCAATAACGACGCCCGCCAACAAAGAGACAGACAATGACTTGCACTGCAGGCAGCCACGTGTGCCCGGTGGCTCAAAGAAAAATAACATAGACGCTAACCTTGAGAAAAATTTTAGCATTCGTTACCGACGTATTCCGCATGATAATTGCGTTCAAGTTGAACCTCTGCGTACTAGGAAGAGTAAAGGATTGCACCATATTTCATATGTAAAACCGTTTATTGAGAGATAATCTGCTTTTTACTTAGTCGTTGCCATAAAATTTTTCACTTCACGCTACTATTACAATTTGTCACTCTGAGAAACTGTTAACATGCAACAATGTTTTGAAGTTAACTATCCAGTCTAGAACCTAGGGAACATATTTAGACAGTATTTACGAGTGCATTGTTATAGTGAACAGACGAAACAGTGTTATTGTGTGTGTACATTCTTGCTTGTTAGTTGCACAATTACGTAACGACTATAAGACTCACATACTTAAAACATGTACCGGTACTGCTAATGAGATTTTAATGCAACATTTTGGTTTACTTGAAAATACATTCTGGATTTAAAGTACTTTCTTAGAGATACCAGATGACACAGTGGTTAGTTTATTTGACAGCTACACGATTATATCACGACGCTACTAATGAGTGACACAATTTATATTATTACTTTTGCGCTGTATCTGCTTTATATCTGCACAGTTTTTCTGAATTCTTCTGGAAAGTAAAACATGTTTTAGTAGTAACTTTTGTGGTATAGCTACAATGAGACAGCCTTTTCCGTAGCACAACAATACATTACAGCACAGTAATTTCTTCATCACGGCAATAAGCGTAATAACTAAAATATCTATACGCAAAGCGTTTCACTTTTGTTTATGAGGAGGTGAGTACATTGACTTCAGCAGAACTTTGCTTACAGAGGACGATAACTACGACAGTTCCACAGAATTATCTTACAGCAAGAAAAACATTTAGCGCTACACGACACGCATTTGAGTGATTAATTTTGTACTTAAAACATTTATTTTTAAAGATTTTTGAATTACAATGATACAAAGGTTTTCTGTGATACATGTCTTTCCATTTCTGTAATCTGTAACACCTGAGGTTATAATTACATTGATCTTCAGGGGGGTACACGCTTACTTTGGGTACCATGTGTTTGGCAAGCACAAGGAGCCCTAGCTGATATGGTATTTGCTTATACAACTTTACACATCAGTACCATATTTCTCTAACACTGAATTACACAGCTATCTGATTATTTAACAGAGAAACGAAAATTTTTTTACTATGTCAGTGACACATGTTTATGCAATTACACAGTTGGATAATTTCACACTTATGAAATTGTATTTTGTCTGTACTTTGTGAACTATTCATATTTTATTTTGGAACCATTGTGATACTATGAGAGCCTTGAATGATGTATTTGGTGTGGGATCATGATTTTTAAGGCATGTTTGAGGTAGATGACACTATTGAAATGACCAGAGATTTTTTTTTAGGTTTTGACATTATTGCAGAAAGCTGCGACGTTTTTGAGATTTGACTGAGGTGTTATGATGTTATTTTTACGACAATGATGTGTATTATGCTGTTGAGGTGTGTTTATGATCAATAAGCTGATGCTATATGAGGAAGTTGATTATGCTACATATTTATAATGATGAAATATTGAAGAATGTCGACGAATATGTATATGTGCAATAAGGTAAGGAATAATGAGTAGTGGTTAGGGACGCTGATTTGTGAGGAAGGATGTTGGAAGCCAAGAATCGTACTTTAAGAGTTATGAAATGTGAGTAAATGCGTGAATGTATCACAATGTCCTCGAAAATTTTTTGGACACTGTTATATTTACAGGATTTTGTTTCTAATTTGTAACGCAAATCCTCGACCTGTGAAATTTTTATATGAGACTGTCACTGTAGTGCAAACTGCTGTCGTAAATATTTTGGTAAGAAAGCCAAGTGACCTTGACGTAATGCGTTGTGAGTGGCCAGCTGAGCGATAGTCGCCTGAAAAAAAGAAAGCCATTAGGTGGAGAAAAAAAAGAGACCATTAACCTCGCAATTGACATTCCTTTACAGAAAGCATCGCAAATACGACACCCTCATTACTTGGAAACATATGATTATATTGTGGGGCGCATACTTTGTGCTACTTACTGAAATGCTTATGAATTGATGGGAAATATTATTACATCTGCACACCTGATTATGACAAGTGTGTTTCTTCGAGAGTTGAGAGAACTTCTACTGACTTATGAAATGCCACATGGCTATTGAATGATGTTTTTAAGCTTTGCTTTACATAGTTGCTGATTTGATTTGATATCTGGTTTCCAGCTGTGTTGCAGCATTGATTATATAAAATAGAATTAATGCATTTGCTAATGTGAACACTTTCTGTTACCAGATCTACACTCCTGGAAATTGAAATAAGAACACCGTGAATTCATTGTCCCAGGAAGGGGAAACTTTATTGACACATTCCTGGGGTCAGATACATCACATGATCACACTGACAGAACCACAGGCACATAGACACAGGCAACAGAGCATGCACAATGTCGGCACTAGTACAGTGTATATCCACCTTTCGCAGCAATGCAGGCTGCTATTCTCCCATGGAGACGATCGTAGAGATGCTGGATGTAGTCCTGTGGAACGGCTTGCCATGCCATTTCCACCTGGCGCCTCAGTTGGACCAGCGTTCGTGCTGGACGTGCAGACCGCGTGAGACGACGCTTCATCCAGTCCCAAACATGCTCAATGGGGGACAGATCCGGAGATCTTGCTGGCCAGGGTAGTTGACTTACACCTTCTAGAGCACGTTGGGTGGCACGGGATACATGCGGACGTGCATTGTCCTGTTGGAACAGCAAGTTCCCTTGCCGGTCTAGGAATGGTAGAACGATGGGTTCGATGACGGTTTGGATGTACCGTGCACTATTCAGTGTCCCCTCGACGATCACCAGTCGTGTACGGCCAGTGTAGGAGATCGCTCCTCACACCATGATGCCGGGTGTTCGCCCTATGTGCCTCGGTCGTATGCAGTCCTGATTGTGGCGCTCACCTGCACGGCGCCAAACACGCATACGACCATCATTGGCACCAAGGCAGAAGCGACTCTCATCGCTGAAGACGACACGTCTCCATTCGTCCCTCCATTCACGCCTGTCGCGACACCACTGGAGGCGGGCTGCACGATGTTGGGGCGTGAGCGGAAGACGGCCTAACGGTGTGCGGGACCGTAGCCCAGCTTCATGGAGACGGTTGCGAATGGTCCTCGCCGATACCCCAGGAGCAACAGTGTCCCTAATTTGCTGGGAAGTGGCGGTGCGGTCCCCTACGGCACTGCGTAGGATCCTACGGTCTTGGCGTGCATCCGTGCGTCGCTGCGGTCCGGTCCCAGGTCGACGAGCACGTGCACCTTCCGCCGACCACTGGCGATAACATCGATGTACTGTGGAGACCTCACGCCCCACGTGTTGAGCAATTCGGCGGTACGTCCACCCGGCCTCCCGCATGCCCACTATACGCCCTCGCTCAAAGTCCGTCAACTGCACATACGGTTCACGTCCACACTGTCGCGGCATGCTACCAGTGTTAAAGACTGCGATGGAGCTCCGTATGCCACGGAAAACTGGCTGACACTGACGGCGGCGGTGCACAAATGCTGCGCAGCTAGCGCCATTCGACAGCCAACACCGCGGTTCCTGGTGTGTCCGCTGTGCCATGCGTGTGATCATTGCTTGTACAGCCCTCTCGGAGTGTCCGGAGCAAGTATGGTGGGTCTGACACACCGGTGTCAATGTGTTCTTTTTTCCATTTCCAGGAGTGTATTAAGTAATAATTTTATGATCCACATTCTTCGAAAAAGGACAACTTGGAAAGGAAAGAACAACAAGAAGGGACTAATAACAGTAACTGTATATATAATTTTCTTTTCAAGTACTTGGTAATTTTTCGTAGAATACGTTTTTGTGGTGCACCACATTAATTACGTAGACATTAAGATGTGAATATACATTTCCCTTATGTGCATTGTTGTCTTTAGTGTACTATTTTTTTTGCTTGTGGGTTTGTCATGTTTAGATGTACGAGGTGCATACAAGTTCTAAGGCCTCCGATTTTTTATCTAATTAACTACTCACCCGAAATCGATGAAACTGGCGTTACTTCTCGATGTAATTGCCCTGCAGACGTACACATTTTTCACAACGCTGACGCCATGATTCCATGGCAGCGGCGAAGGCTTCTTTAGGAGTCTGTTTTGACCACTGGAAAATGGCTGTGGCAATAGCAGCACGGCTGGTGAATGTGCGGCCACAGAGAGTTGTTATCACGAAGAAACTGTTGCGTAACGTTGGGGGTAGGCTATATAAGAGAACGAGTTGTGATCAATTGGAAGAAATGCATTGAGAAGCTATAAGAAAATGGTTTGGCCAAAAATGTATTTTGAAAGAGGATATGAACAAAAAAGTAGGGTTTAGGGACAACAGGTTTAGGTAGGATTTTCCTGTATATAAATGATGAGGTAAGATAATGGAAAATAAATAATGAGGTAAGAAATATGGGAACATATAAATACAGAAAGCATGCTTGTATAGGATAATTGGTGGAAACAAATGTTGAAATAAGACGAAAGATCTATGGAATGAAGTTTTGGGTTGGACTCCAGTACCAAATGTTACACTGAAAACAAACCCTGTCCTTTCCTCCTGTGTTATTCTGCTATGTGTTTGTGTACTCTTGTGTATTTGTGTTTTTCCTGTCTTTATGTGTTTAGCTAATAAGATTTACGTTGTAGAATTTTTCTAATAATATGTTATTTACTTTGTAAAGATGTTTAGACATTATTAATTCTGTTCTGTTTCAATGCTCATGTGTGAAATTAATGTTTCGAAAACTATTCTCATTATTTTATATATTTACTTATGTCATAATATGTCATAATTCCTGTAACACTGATGTATATGTTTATTTCTATTCTTTTGTAAAGACCCTATTACTACAAATGTTATCTGTACTGTTATGTTCTTTAATGATGTATTTTGTACCTTTGTAATAGTATTCTTATGTTGTAAATTTATAATTGTATAGAACCAGTTCTTCAAATTAAGTATCATTTCACTGCACACGTTTCTGTTCGTCATAATGTATGCACAGTATGTGAGAAGTTGGGACTGTTAGTGCTTGCACGTGTGTTGATAATTCAGCAAGGGACTGGTTAACAGCACTGCTGGTTCTAAGGATAATTCCAAAAACTTTGTGAGTGTACAAGTGGTGGTTTATGGACTTGCTATATTGTCCACAAGACTCTTCGATGGTGATTGTGCACCTGCACAGTCGCAACAGATGACTGCTGGCCATCTCTACAAGGACTACAGTGGGTCTGCATCATTGATGACCCACCAATACCATTATTTCTACAAGGACTACAGTAGGTCTACACCTTTGCTGAATCACCAGTACCATTATTTCAACAAGGCCTGCAGTGGGTCTGCCCCTCTGGTGACCCACCAATACCATAATCTCTACCAGGACTACAGTGGGTCTGCTCTGTGATGATTGGTAGGTACCAATATTCTTCAAAACTTCGACTGACTCTGCTGTGGGTTTGCTCTGTTGTGGCCCATTACCTGTCTGCATGTCAAGAGTCAGCACTGTCTTTCTGTTGGAAGGACAACACTACTTCTTCAAGACTGCATGGAAATCCACTACTTCTGTGTGCAATTTCTTTTACTAATGAGACTTTGTGATAAAAACTGTAATTACTATTCTGATAAATGATCCAGACTGTCTTTATGAGAACAATTTTTGCTTTTGACCAACAGTGTATCAATAAGTGTGTGCATTTGATTTCTTTGTTATTGTAACTATGAAAAATTTGTTCAAATCTGTATTGGCCAGTGCCCAAAACAATTTGTAAAATTTTTTGTGGGGAACATGGGGGCTACGTAAGTAGGCTGTTTAGGTTCTTATATTGGTAACGCCACCGCCACCTAGCGCTCTGTATGAAAATCACTGGCTGTGCTGTGTGCAGTCTATGGCTGGCTGGCATTGTTGGAATTTGCTATTGAAGTGTTGGGCAGTTGGCTGTTAACAGCACATAGCGTTGTGCAGTTGGAGGTGAGCCGCCAGCAGTGGTGGATGTGGGGAGAGAGATGGTGGAATTTTGAGAGCAGACGATCTGGACGTGTGCCCATCAGAAAGAGTAAATTTGTAATATTGGATATCATGGACTGATATATATATTATGACTTTTGAACACTATTAAGGTAAATACATAGTTTGTTCTCTATCAAAATCTTTCGTTTGCTAACTATGCGTATCAGTAGTTAGTGCCTTCAGTAGTTTGAATCTTTTATTTAGCTGGCAGTAGTGGCGCTCACTGTATTGCAGTAGTTCGCACTATGCCTTCCATATAGAAAAAAGCAATCAGAATGATTTTGATCGACGTGCCTTTTAAGGCGAGGAAATTCACTGATTTCCCAATGGGAACTCAGAATTTTCCTCTCAGGGTCATACCTGTAGACCCAAGTCTCATCTTCAGTTATAACTTTGAACATAAAATACGGATCTCAATGAAGACGATCATTTAACTCCGTGAAAATCGACATATGATATAACTTACATTAATCACTCAAAACTCTGGAAACAAATTTTGCACTCACTAGCTTCATTTGCAAATTATCGCTTAAAATGGTTCTCACAGACCCATATGAGATGCTGAGTTCTCGATTAAATCAGCCTATTTGAACTAACAGTTTTTGTCACTTTTTGCGCATTTTCTTCAGTTTTTGAGGTTAATGGACGTCCTGAACGTTGTTTGTCTTCTACCGATCCATTTCCGTTTTCAAGTCGCCCATCATCCTTGAAACAGTCTACAAAGTAATGGCACTATCACTATACGCCAATTTCACAGTTTCATGAGTTTCTTGGCGTATTTTTGCAACTTGAAACAGAACTTGATGATCATGTGTTATTCGAAATCCATGACTGGCGTCAGGCACGATAAACGAAACCATTCTAGCGTGTCTGGAGTCTGGCTGACAAGTCATAACTTGTTTCTACTTTAGCTGCCTGTCTCAACGGATCAGGCTATCGGAAAAATTATATCAAATAATTGTAGCTTCAGCTGTTGCTACTGAAGAATTCTTTCAATGCAACTTTTGCTTACACCTCGTACGTAGGTGGTGTCTGTAATAGGTGATCTTATAGATTTTATGAGTAAATTTTTCCTGAGACATTTAACTCTCATCTTTACCTATGATAAAGAAATGAATCAAAATTGGTGTCACAGCCAGGGCTCGAATGCAAGTCTTCTTGCTTACTCGGCAAAAATGCTGACCATTGCACCATCACAGCACTACGGTCAACATTGCTGCATGAACTACCCAAGTCAAACGCCCTCCAAAACACAAACTTCAGTTCATGTCTTCAGTTAATTTTCCCTCTACATTGTCACTATTGCCAGAGCTGTCCGGTATTAGAATAACACCCCAGTGTTGGATGTAATGAGGAGGGTCCTTTTACAACTGGTGATCTTATAGATCTTATAATTAAATTTTCTCTGAGACATTTCAGTCTCATTTTCATCTATGATAATGATGGAAGCTGAAGAAATGAATTAAAGTTTGTTCCAAGGATGTGACTCTAACTTAGGCATTCTTGTTTACTAGGCATAAATGCTAACACAATACCACAGTACTCTGGTCAACAGTGTTTCACGAATTACTGAAGTCAAATGCCCTCCCAAACATAAACTTCAGTTCATGTCTATATGTTATTTTTCCCTTACATTAGCCCCCATCATTATCGTAGATAAAGATGAGACTTAAATGTCTCTTGGAAAATTTAATTATAAAACCCATAAGATCACCTATGGTACAGGACTTCAGCATTACATCCAATGCTGGAGTGTTTTTCCAATGCCAGAGAGCCTTGGCTTTTTTTGTTCACATCCAGCCATAAATGTGAATTCAATTATTTGTTTATCACTAATTTTATCTTTAAGATTACTGAATTGGTTGAAGTACATAGTTAAATCTGCCTTTGAGAAGTAATCTGAAAAAGCTTTATCCGTCTGATTTTTTGTAAAGTAATTAGTTAAATTAGTTTTATTATATTGATTAATCTTTTTATTAAATGTCTTTAGTGATATAATTATTGAATTGTGTTAGAATACTTGAGTATTCAGTTTTTGTAACAAGACTGATTAATGGTTAATAAAGCCTTTTTTAGTTGACATTAACTCATTTTCTATATATTTCTTAGTAACAATGTCAAAACCACTAATTGGATCAATTACATCTACTAATCTTCTATCTTTAAAAGAAATGTAATACTTAGCTGCTTTACAATTTGATTCCACTCTTTGACTTAAGTCAGTAGTAGCTGATATTGATTTTTCAAATTTCCTTTAATCCAACAAAAAGTTTCATTTACCAAATTAAAAATTTCGTTTAACTTGTAAGCATTTGATAATAGCTTTAACAAAAGTAAACAGAAATAACTTCAAATATAATTTTGTATCTTTTCAGTATTATAATGTAAGTCATTTTACCTATATAATTTACTAATTCTTTTGGTATATAACCGCCAAAAGAATCAAATACAAATCTCTTAGCTTTATTCTTATAATAACAAATCCACTGAGTATTAACATTATAGGATATATCTCAGTTATCTACCCACTTTCATATTCTCTCAGAGAAAGAGCCAATTCACCATTATGAGTATGTGACAAAAGTGTTCAATTTTTAATTTCTTAGCAAGTTTCACTATGTCAAAACTAGATAAATGATTAATATATTTTTTATTATTTCTTCGATTTCTTACTTTTCTCCTTCCAGATCTTTTTCTATTGTAGAAATTACATCTTGTTTGTTCTTCTAATTCTTTATCAAGTTTTTGTTTATTGTGAACAGATGAAGCGATAGAAGATACACCACCAGCTAATGAACTGATTCCACCTAACATTGCTAACAATATTGGCAAAGATCTTCCTTCATGCTTTGATAACCCAGAACATTTTTTCTTTCTGATTAGACAATCTACTATGTTTTTTTTTGAGAACCCAAGTCCCTAATGTTACAAGTATTTTCCACCGATTTCTTATCTCTTTCATCTTTCAGTATGAGTTAAAACTTATCGATAGTATTTAATTGTTCAATGTTTAGTTTAATTTTAATTACTTTTGGTTTATCTTTATCACTTGGAAGTAAAGTATAATAAATGCTAAAGATATTCATTTAAAGATATTAAAAATTAATAAACAATTTTATTAATGCCATATATTCCTAATTTTTGTTTTCGATAAATTATTCCTGTATCTATTGTTGATGTTAATTTTCCACCAAATGAAGAATCTTTAGCGTACATTCTTTCTTTTGTATTTAACTGAACTTCTTCATCTGTTTCTTGTCTTGTAGGCAAATCTTCATTGTCTCTGTAGAAAATATATTTGTGCAAGCTTTGTCTAATGGGTTAATTCCATTATCACCTCTAGATAACATTTGTTCTAATTTTTTCCAGGATCACAATAATTATAACCAGGTAGATGTATTTCAAAAGAAAGTCTAATAATTAAAGTATTAACTAACTCTTTTCCGTGTCACTTAAGTGTTCTTTTATTCTTTTACTTTTGGTTTAGTATTTTAACAACCTCTGCATTATACAACAAAGTTGTTCTTAGTCCAAAGGAATGACGATATTTTGCAAACATTTATTACAGAAAAAATTTATATTTTACATTCTTGTTTATTTGAAAAATATGCCAAAATCAGCCAACCAGTTGCATAGGTTTTCTGTATACCTTGACCAGGTTTCATCACCTCTAAGGGTGACTTCATCAGAAGGTAAGGTAATTACTGAAATGAATATGTCAGATTAAATTCTTATCTAACAAAGTTACACAAATGTAAACGAGTGTAAAACAAATAGTACTTACATGAAGAACATATTGTCAAAGATGTACAGTGATTTAAGAGCTGAGTTGCTCAAGTCATACATTAATATATAAAACATAATGTTCTTCAAAAGGTCAAACGTTAAAACATAAGTAACACCGGTGTGGTGTGAGGAGACTGACTGTGTGGCAGCTAGTCATTCTCCCAAGTAAACGTAATGTAGGGCGCGCCACAAGAATGCCACTAGTAACGTGAGCAAAACAATTTAGCATATTACACATTTTCAGAAGCAAATCATATGTATAGCCAATATAGCTTTTAACAAGAATTAATTTTACCAGTTACTGATTAACATTTATAAATGAGCTTCCAACAGGATAAAATAGTACAAAGTTTGCTACATTTTACGTAGCACATGTAGAACCAGACTTAATACGACTGGAATTACATATGTAATGAAGAACATCAGTTTATATTATGACACAAAATTTGAAAGGAAAGCTTGCATAACTAGGGCACAAAGGTCATCTGGTAATGAATGTAACTTAAGAGGTAAAATAACGTTTCTGAAAAGGAGGAGAGAACCTGGATTATAAGAAGCATGACTAGCTGCCACACAGTCAGTCTCCTCACACCACACCGGTGTTACTTATGTTTTAATGTTTGACCTTTTGAAGATCATTATGTTTTATATTTTAATGTATGACTTGAGCAACTCAGCTCTTAAATCACTGTACATCTTTGACAATACGTTCTTCATGTAAGTACTATGTCTTTTACACCCGTTTACATTAATGTAACTTTTATTAGATATGAATTTAATCTGACACATTCAGTTTAGGTAATTACCTTCTGATGAAGTCACCCTTAGAGGTGATGAAACCTGGTCAAGGTATATAGAAAACCTATGCAACCAGTTGGCTGATTTTTACATATTTTTCAAATTTGTGTATACGGTTGCTGCAATCGTTAGCCATGTTCAAAGTTGTATTCTTGTTTATCTTTCAACATTGATGTTCAACGCTTATGTTTCCAAAAGATCGTTAAGCTTATCTATGCAGTAACCATTATCAATTTTTCTCGCCATATCAATCACAATAAAACCGAATTCAACTTTATTCAAACATTTACTACACATTTCCTCAAAATCATCAAATTTTAAGTCACCATCAAGAAACGTATGGTAAATATGATTTCATTTTGTGTCATCCTGTCCAAAACGTTATTAGAAATTGAGATTGTCTCTGAATAACTGTTTCGTAATTTTTGGATATGTTAACAAAAACTATCTATTACTTTACGCATACCATAAGCCAAATATTGTCTAATTGCATCTTGATTTTCAATAGGAAAATCATTAAACAAAATAACTGAACAATCTCTATGTTCATCTAATGGAATAATTTTGTCATCATTTTCAATAGAAGTAGCAATCTTCTAATTACACTATCTTCAATTTCTTTACATCTTTTCATGAATTCTTGATTTTTCCATTGATATAAGCTCCTGGAATAAATGTACAAATGATTAATTTTATTGGAAGACATTCTCTCATTTATTTATGTAACTTTTAATTAGTAGTGTATGAGTAGACAATTTCAATTAGTAATGATTAATCTGCTCCCAAGAAAAAATTAACAGTTACTATGAGAGATACTTATAGAAACATGGCAGTAGTTGGTTTTCATAGAACTGTCTTAATTCCAAATATTACATCAAAAATTAATAAATTGTGTAACATCAGAGAAACAATAGAAATTCCTGACAGCAAATATAGGTTGATAAACTAAGAAAAAATTATTCAATCAAAAAAACCTAATACACACACAAAAGAAGACAAAATTTTAAATAGCATTATTACTGAGAGTGATGTTAAATTATTTACAGATAACAAAGATAGTACTGTATGTAAGTTTGGATTTAATAAACAAATTATTCATCTCAATAAAAAAACAGTTGCTTAAGATGTTCCTAAGGTAACTCCATTCAATATGAGAAATACAAATTGTAATCTAGCTGATTGAATTTTTGTTAAACATACTGATAATTTTCATTCATAAACAAATGCTAACCCTTCATTTGGACCAAATGCAGTATTTGGAAGACCAATAATTTTTTAACCACATTACCTCATAAATGTTCTGTGTTTTGATACTGTACAGGATGTATTATAACTGACGAAATTAATGACTTGATTTACCTTAATGTTCAGATATAAAAGTTATTTCAAGGATGTCTTAATGAATTATATCCTTTATAAATCATTAAGATTGAAAGCTACCAATTTTACTCTGTTTCTGTTTACAAGACAACTAAAAATAATTTAAATATTCCTAACAAGAAATAGCAATTAATATAAATCTTAATCATGCACAACTTAACATAAATTTCAGTATTATTGGCAACAGTAGTATAGATCATCCACCATATGATACTAAAACATATACAAAATTAATTGGTAATTATGTAGCAAAATCATTCAAAGGTATCTCTGTAAAAATGGAAACAATATTCTGTCTGGAATAAAACATCAATTTATTTCTTCCTCAACTCTTGTTTAGTTAACTTTGTTTCTACCTAATGAATGAAGTATGGTAGGGATATGTATTTAATAATGGAAAAATAAAAACAATAGCAAAATGAAGTACTTTATCAATTACAATAAATCAGTGGTTTTTAAAAATGTGATTTGGAAACGAGTTTTAACAATAATTTTCACTTGATGTTTAGGTTTTGAAATTTCTGTTCTGTCTGATAAAAATAATTTTGGTGTTGAAATAAGAGATACATTTAAAAGAAGGTAAAATTTTCATAGAATCGATGGAAATTCGTGTTCCAGTGGCTAAATATGAGCCGAAATATTCACTTGAACTAGAACAAAAAAGACTAAAATATCTGAAAGCTCGCATAGCTTTCTTTCACCCACAAAGCATAGAAATTGAAAGATTGAAATGAAAGGATAATTTTTAACTGCATATCTCTAACTTTTATTGTAATTCTGCAGAATTTGATATGCCTTATTTTATTTCTGTTGTTTCCCTAATGAACACAAAAAATAATCTGCAAGTTAAACCTACTTCATTTGCTCATGTTAAATTACAAAATATCTGTATAAGTAATAATAGAAATGAAGTTTCTCCTCAAGTATCATGGAATCTTGATCCACCAAATAACATTTTAAAACCTTACACATTTCTCGAGATTTTAAAAGAGTAACATGATTAAATAACAATCTTATGTAAATGCATTCCATTTCATAGAATTATTAACCGATTTTAGTTATAAATTAACTTGAAGAAAGATCATTGTAATTACACATGCAACAATGATGAAATTATGTGCTAATTTTAACAATAAAATTTCAAATGGTACACTTGTATATGTAGCTATGTATGGTAAAAAGAATTTAACTTACGATTCACAGTACAGAATTGTCACTGACAACTTTTAACTATGTTAACACTTTGCTAAATATTAAGATTCAACAGAATAAATTTATTTTATTGTTCTCTATTAGTTCGTTTTTGAAATGAGACAAAGATAATGTCACAGGTACATTGCACATGTAAAAGTTTTTATTATTAAAAATATTAATTTTTTATCTAAAAATAAAACAAAATATTTATTCCAACACGAAGTTATTATACAGTTCACATGAGTTACGAAATTACTGTAAAGGAAAAGACTATTAGAATTGTTCCAGTTTTCGAAATTATTGCAAAGTAAAGGCTATTCTTATGTAAATAGACTAGATCTCAAAAGAATGCAAAAAAATACAGAACAAGAGAAATATAGCAAGAATGAATATACTAAGAATAAACTCAGGCACAATACTAAAAAAGAATTTTGTGACATTTGGTAAGCAAACACCTAAATAGTGTTCTAAGCTTCTAAACTAGTATTAATGAAATACATTGGAAACATTTATAATAATGAAAATAATGACGATAATGGATTGGTGAATAAATCTTGCATGAATGATGTCAGAAAACGAGAAATTTAGAAATGTGTCATAAACTTAGTGAACATGAATTAATAAAATTTATCATTAAATCTGTGGTTAATGAATTGAAAGATAAAAATTTCTAAAATGAGAAGCTTAAAGAATCATTCTATAAGTCTGCTTTACTTTACATTTATGGTCACAAATTTTTTGTCATCAGACTACCGATATCAGTCTATAATGGCCATCTTCAGATCTGTTTTATGAAAATATCTCCTAATGTACTGGAGCCATAGCAGCATTGTTAAATGTTACACACAAAATCAGCACCAGAATCGTCATATATATATATATATATATATATATATATATATATATATATATGTGTGTATATATATATGTATATATAACAACAACATATGTAAGAGTCACCTTGTCAGTAGCGCTATTGTACAAATACAAAATGACTCTTGCATATGGTGTTACTTATATATATTTGATGGTGGTGGTGCTGATTTTCCATTTAACATTTGACAATGCCACTATGGTTTCAGTACATCAGGACATGCTTTTATAAAACAGATCTGAAGGTGGTCATTATAGACTGAAATTGGTAGTCTGATGACAAAAAATTTGTGAGCATAGATGTAAAGTTAATTTGTTCTATATATGGGACACTTTCATTCATTCCCTGTAGGAGCTTGAGAATCATTCTATTCATAATAAACAATACTTAATAGATCTTATAGGAAAAAAATTATTGAAATGAAGCTAACGATAATTTTTTCAAACGCTTCTACTGGATAAATTCAAGAAATTAAAAAGGAAACTATCAGAAAAATTTTTCATATGAAAACTTTATAGAGGATAACGATTTTTAAAAAAGAACTAGATGAATTAATAGTTAAATTGCAGCTTTTCAAACTAGAAAAATGACTTATGAAATTAATAATACTTGTAATATTGTAGATCAACTAGAATTTTTTATCAAATTAAAAAAAGAGTAATCGCTAAATGATATAAAGTGGCTCATTAATGTTAATATGAAGTTTTATTGTAGTGTTAAGGGACAAGAAGGAATATAAGACCTTAATTTCAAATCAGGTTATGAAGTTTTATTAAGAACAATGGATGCAAAAGGTTATTACCAATGGTTGGGAAATAAAGTATTAACAGAAAAGGAAGAAATGGAAAGGAAAAAAATCTGATCTATAAATAATTTAGAATTATGTATTAATAGACGCAGTCTGGCTTTGGTTCTTCTTATATCGATCTATCAAGAGACACAAAAAATAAAAATAAGCTGTAATTAATATTAAAAATGGCTATCAAAAATATTCACTATATGCAATCAAATCAGCCTTATAATGAGCAATAGATCATGCAGAAAGCGATAATAGTTACAACAACAATGGGTAAGGAATAGTCGAAATTTTTGAAAAGACATTTCAAAAAGTAGTCAAATTTTTCGATGAATATTTATGGTTATGGTGAAAAATGTATTGTATATTCTCTTGAGTCTAGAAAAATTAACATGAAAAACACATTAATATTCTTGTAATTCGAGATGAAAATAATAAGTATTGTTTTTGAGTGAAAAATTTGTCTACATTAATTAAAAGAAATACAGAAAAAAATTCATCTTCATGATAGATGTTCAAGATATGTAATTCACAAGATATATTAGACAATCACGAAAACAACTCTAAAGAATGTAAAGAAGTAAAAATATATATGTTGAAAAAGGTGAAAAAACTACATTAAAAATTATAGTAATAGATTATTGATACCTTTTGCAGTGCATGCCAGTTTCAAATGCTTTTAAATGATGTTGACACCTGTCAACAATATCCCAAAACGTCTTTTAACAATGAACAAAACAAACGTTTACCTTTCTGTTTTAGTTATATAAAATAATCTACTGGCGATTATAAACCACCTGTAGCATATGTTGGCAATGATTCAGCAGAAAAATTTGTTGAAATGTAGAAAAATTAAAGAATTACATGAACAAAATGTTTCAATAGTAATGACTAATGAAGAAAAATAAATTTTAAAAATTCAAGAATATCCCATATTTGTGAAGAAAAATTTACCGTTGGAGAAGAATAAAAGAGATCAATGTCATTTAATGCACAAATTTCGAGAAATAAGGCATGAAGATTGTAATCTCATTTATAAAAATCCTTAATACATTCCAGGGTATATTCATAATTTAAGGAATTATGATGTTAATTTGCTTATTAAAGAGTGTACAATAGATAAAAAAGATATTAATACTATTCCAAATAATGATCAGCAAAATATTTCTTTCATTATCAATTTATGGCATCAATTATCGATAAATTGTCTTCTAATCCTAAAAGAGAACAATTTACAGGAACCAATGTTTCAAGGGTGAAAAGTTTGATTTAAAAATTAAAGAATACTTTTACCATAATGGATTTATGGATTCTGAAGAAAACTGAAAAGAAACAAAGTTACACAAAAAGTTTGTTTTTATTTGTGGCTTAATCAGTTTAACATTTCTGTTGAAAGTCATAATCCTGCAATACTAGTTTGGGAAGTGTACACTATTAAAAATTCTGAAGAATATACAAAATTGTACAATACATCTGATGTTTTAATATTAGTGGATATTTTCGAAAATTTTAGACATACTTGCAGTAAATCTTATAAACCCAGTCTATATTGGAATCTTACTGTACAAGGTTCATGCTGGAATGCTGCGTTAAATATGACTGAAACTGAACTGAAGGTATTAAATGATTATGATATTTTTTATTTATTGAAGCAGGAATTTGAGGAGATATTCCTCGAAGGATGAAAAATGTGCAATAACTAATAAATATATGAAGAATTTTGATCCTGAAAAAGAATCACATTATGTACCATATTCGGATAGAAATAATTTAGGGTGTTGGAATATGACTTAATTTTTACCATTTAAAAATTTCAAGTGGGTAGATCTGGAATCTTGTAATAGTAAAAATTACTCGAAATACCAGACAGTTACAAATATGGATTTATTTCAAATGTCGATTTAGAATATCTAAAAGAATTACACAATTTTGAAAAAAATTACCTTTATCACCAGAGGAAATATTTTACTAACAACTTTAAATAATAAAGAAAAATATGTTTTACCATTAGAAATGTTAAAAAGTGTCTAAATCATGGATTAAAAGCAACAAATGTCCACAGAATTTTAGTATTTAAGCATTCTGATTTGATAAAAATATGTATTCATTTTAATAGAGAAATAGAAAAACGATTTTGAAAAAGACTTTTATAAATTGATGAATAATTTAGTTTTTCGTAGAATAATGTAAAAACAAAGTATTAAAATAACTGCAAATCCAGTAAAATATAGAAAATATGTTTGAAAGCCAAACTATGAACATACAACAGTATTTTCATTAACTTTAGTAGTAGTACATATACAGAAAAGAACAATGACATTTAGTAAACCTACTTATGTTGGAATGAGTATTTTAGATATTTACAAAATAAATATGTACGATTTTCATTATATTGTTATGAAACCAAAATACAGAGAAATTATTGATTTATGTTATATGGATATCGATTCTTTTATTTAAGATATAAGAACTGAAGATTTTATGATGATATAAAATCGATGAAAAACGAATTTGATACAAGTCATTATGCAAAAGATAATATATATGCATTAGTACAAGTAACAAAAAAGTTTTAGGGAAAATGAAACATGAAAATTGTGGAAGAATTGTTATTACACATTACTTTAAGATCGAAAATGTATGCTTCTAGAGTTAAGATAAAGAATATAAGAATCAAAAAAATTGAAAAATCTGTAGGACAAAATGAAATAACTTTTAACGATTAGAAGCATTGCTATATGACAAAATAAAAAGTATAGAAAATGAATCTGCTTAGAGATTTTGAAAATGTATTATATACTACTGAATGGAATAAAAGTGTTTCAAGTTCTAACAATGGTAAAAGGTTTATATTAGAACATGGAATAAGTACTTTACTATAAGTTCATTGCAAAATTTGGCAATTTAATTTAGAAACATTCAAGAGGTAATTATTTAAACCAAGTAAATTTATTTTGTATAAATATTAAATTTCAATCGATTGGGTTTCAAAACAGTAAACTCGAAAATACGTTTATTATGTATAAAAACATTGAATATTTGCTTATTTTTTACAAAAGTGAGCCTTGGTCAGAATTTACATATTAGATATAGTGAGGGTTGGCCACCCAGCCCCATGTTGTCTGGATGTGGTGTCACTTAGTTTCGCCATGTGTTGATGACACTCACCACAGCACTACTCGACTAGTTGTACAGTCTGAAATGCTCGTGCCAAGCCTTTGCGCTGTCAAAGTCTGCCCTCAGTCAAACTCAGATAAATCATGCACCTTCCCCATTCTACACACAGACATCACACTCTCTGATACTACAGGCACTATGCTGCTATCACCTAGACAGGTCTACATCCCTGGGTGTAGATGTGTCAACATAACACTGATGATGTCACGTGCAAACATCACCCCCATCCCACTCTCTCCTCCTCTCCCTCACTTTCCTGTTCTCCTCTCCTACACTTAGAAAATAGCGGGAAAAACAACTGGCTCGGTGATGAGTGTCTGGTGAAGTAGGTAGTCACTTTATTTTCACAAGGAACTATATTTTATTTTTGTTGTGTATGGAAACACTCATCTAACTACAGTCAGTACACTGCTACAATGGAAACTGCCACTGCTTTAATTACACAGTGAAAATCATCACAAAACTAAAGTAGAAATCAGGGTGAAATTAACTTGTCCTTCATGAAAATTGCTATGAAATTACCCTCTCCTGTATGCTTGCACCAATGCTACCACTCCTACTTGGAAATATCACTCAAAACTGAACTTGAAATGAACTGAGATCATTTTACACATACACACATCTTTGTGACATACGATCACCAATCACAGGCGACCAAAATATTGTTGTGCGTCAAAACATTCGCCGAATAACAAATCAACACAGCTCGGCTATGAAAGCTGGCGCTGCTCTAATAACGCAAAGAAATTTAAAAAAATAGAAATAATCCCGAAACTAAAGATAAATAGAGAAGAAATTAAAACTTTTGGAGGGGAACACTAATCTAATTACAGTTCATTGCACTGCTTCTATAAAAATTGGAGCGAATCTAACTACACAATGTAAACCATCATAACACTAAAGTAGAAACTGAGCTCAAATTAACTTGTCCAAAGTGGAAATTTGTACGAAGTTCATCTTCTCCCGACCTCTTGCGCAAGGGTTTGCTATCCCACAGGGAAACAATACTTTAAACTGAACTGTGGTCGCTTCACACATACAGAAATCGATGTGAAATACATTTACCAATCACATAAGCGCAAAATATACATCACATTTAAAAAGAAAGACACATCACGAGTATAAAACGTGCTGGATGCACCACATGGGGAGATGCATGTGGAAAATACTACTTGAAATTGAGCCCACACATGCAGGAAACATACATTTCGTCAAACAATGGTTAAACACATAACACTAAAGACTGCAGTTAAAAGACAGATATGATACACATCGCTAGCACCAAGCACATCATTTTGTGTTTGATCTGGTTCACTCTGCCTGTGTTTTACTCAGTGATCAATGAGCTATTGCTGTGAGCTACTGTGCTCTGCTCGCGCTTTGCTAGAACTATCCATTGCATCGGCCATTTACTGAATTACAGTGTGCTCGATTGACAGGTGTGAACCATGCAATCACTGTGTCAGCAGGCATATGGATGACACTTCTGACCCACATGGTGTGCAGATGACAGCTCTAGGCCACATACTCACAGTGCACGGTAACAGGTTCACGCTCTCTCTCTCACACAGGTCACCCACACAGACAGTATTGCGAATCATCAGCTATAAATTAAGCGGTAACAACACATGGTGTGAGTTCATTTTTTGTAATGTCAAAACCTGTTTCCACCTGCACCTTTATCTGAGCCTGCTTTCTACAATGTGTAACATCTTCTTTGGAGAGCACTTCTATTGGTTCTCTTTTCTCCACTGAGAACTGAAAAGGCCTCACATTATTGAATAAAAAAGGCAAACTAGTTCACAATACCACAACTCAGCTGAGTAATTTTTATAACAGTATCGGAAAGAAGATGCGTCCTCTTCAGCAGCTCTGCATTGAGTAGCTAGTTCACGAAATGGAAGCAAACCTATTGGTCCCTCACCCAAAAATTAACTGATATAGAAGCATTCTTATTGCTTCTGTACCCAAAAATTAGGGGTAGAAGTTCAACTATATAAACGCCAACCATTACACAATCATTCTCATTCTGCTCAAGTTCGTCAATAGGTCCTTAACTATTTTCGTCCAGTTTTCTGTGTTCATCCTTCATTAAGCAACCAGCAGCAGTCACCATCAAGGCACGACTTGCACCAAGTGCCCATAAGAAGCCTTATTTTCAATGTACAGAATTTGTAGTGATGTATTCTCACTGTTCTTTTCCAAATGAATTTTGCAGCAAGTATATGTTTAGAGTTTTCTCCTGGAGTGTTTTACTCATAGTATATATCTGCTAGTAGTTCATGTGTTCAGATTTCAGTACATCAAGTGTGTTCATAGTACATTTTTCATTGCATTTCAAACCACATGTTAAAATTTAGTAGTATCTTCCTGTTCATAGCACATGTTCCTGTGTTTGACATATATTTATACTGCAATTCAAACTATGTGGTCGAGTTTCGTAGCATATATCTCGAGAAAGTGGATTAAGTGGTATACTTGCTACTGCATTTCAGACCATATGGTCAATTTCTGTAGTGGTTTATTTCTCGATAAAGTGAATTTAGTATTACTATATATTCAGACAAAAAAAAAGAGTACCCCATCAAAACCATTGTAACACACCCAGGGTTACTAATGGCGGGCGGTCTCTTTAACTGGTTGTCGCTTCTCGTTTCGTTACCGCGCGCCCTGTTCACACCACATACCTGATAATCCCGTGGCGGTCGTACTGATCTGCTCCGCACTGCTGCTGGCTTGCCTGAAATTATGTATTTAAATATGCAAGCGGGTTTAGGGGAGCCACTCAACGTTAAGCACAACACTGTCCTACGTCTGGTATGAACATCTATATTCTGAGACGATAAGAAATCACAGGTTGCACTGTTTACATTCTAAGTCATAACTGCTTATCCCAATTAACATTCTTGATGATTATGTGTCCAAAATATCACTTGGACGAGCGTACGCGTAACCAACTCGATGCGGGTGACTGTTAGTGATGCGGAAGCCGAATGATCGAACGACAGTTCTTATGCTCGTCACGCATACACGGATATTTGGTACCAGTCCTCCTTGACATTAGTCATGATATAACATTGCTCATAAAGTTAATTTTTCAGTTCTCAGTTCTCACTTGTACGAGCGTGCGCGTAACCGTCGCGGAGCGGCTGATTGTTGATAATGCGGAACGCGATGACCGAACACACGTTCTCAGGCTCACTAAAAGACACTGGCACTTGAATGTTCTCTTTCGTGGTAAACTATATTGCTGATCGATATTAGTTCATTCTGAGAGGACGAAAACAGCGTGGGTGATTGATGTACAGTGCGACACGCAACGAGAGGATTCACAAATACGTTATCGGCAGCACTGCTTATTTTTAATTACATCATTACGCACTTTTCTCTGGATCACTTCCATATTTTATCACTTTACTGTGTTAGCACTTGTAGCAACACTTGAATTTCCATAATAACAATGCCTCTCACATGAAGTGCTACTCACAACACAACATAAGAGTTCCGTGTCCCGTGCTCGACTCTGCAAATGCGCTGCCGGCAAAGACACTCCGCAGCTAAGCCAGTGATATGACAATACGCTTACACCATGTCTTCTTATCTTTATGATATACTCAGATCGATTGGCTCGTAGAGTCCTGCAGTGCCACGCTAATGAACCTGCACAGCCTTTGGAGCAATAATGGAAGTATATATAATTTCATAGTGCAAAAAATGGTTCAAATGGCTCTGAGCACTATGGGACTTAACATCTGTGGTCATCAGTCGCCTAGAACTTAGAACTAATTAAACCTAACTAACCTAAGGACATCACACACATCCATGCCCGAGGCAGGATTCGAACCTGCGACCGTAGCGGTCGCTCGGCTCCAGACTGTTGCGCCTGGAACCGCACGGCCACTCCGGCCGGCACACTGCAGATGAGATTAGCATCATCCACATTTGAGGGAGAAACCGAGTGGTATTGCAGAGCATCTTAATTGCTACATGGTTTAAGGATTTCACTTTGAGTGCTATGCAAGACAAGTTTTATGAGATGTGGTCAGAATTTCAGGTAAAGCACTCAGCTGAGTAATATACCTCGACATCTGTGTGCATGTCAATGATCCAGTCAATGGAGGGTCCAATTGTATATTGGTTCATGTTTGTATCCTCGATAAACAGAAGTCAGATGATGGTGAAGTAGTCGTATATGGTCGTTGGAGCTGTCTGTTTCTCGGAATTCGCAGGTCAGCTTAAGATGCTTGTGAACATACTGTTATTTCAGATGGAGAATATAAGAAGAAAGATAGTTACCATTACTACTGAATCAGTGACATGTCATGCCCCCAACTAAGTAAGCACTGGCATAGAAAGCAAATTTGCTTAAGGTGTATGAATGCCTTTTCCACAAGTGGCCTTTTAACAAAATATCGAGTTCATTGTTATACCAGGAAACTGGTACGTGTTATAATGCCTATTAAGGAAAACAAATTCTTAAAGTTCAAGAATGCCCACCACCAGGAGTAAAGCCCCTGTTTTATTTACGCTGATTTCGAATGCCTCCTCGTTCCTGTGACATGCTGTGAAGATAACCTTCACTGAAAAAGATGTATCATATGTGGCAGTATACCAGGTCATATGTGCATATGACTCAAGTCTTAGCTTCTACAAATCATAAGTCGGTAGTAATTCCACAATTTGATTGGTCACTGAGCTGGAGAAACTTTCATAGGAGGCTTTACAGCACCAACATTTCCAGGACTGAGTCAAAAGAGAATAATAACTTGTACATGAAGGCTGTTGACTGTCATCTCTGTAGGTAGCCATTAGATTGGAAAGTGGAAACTCCTTATAGCGATCATTGTCATCTAACAGCGATGTACTGTGGTGCTGTCTATAACACCAGCAACTCTATCAGTCGCCACAACACATACCTGGTTTTTTCCAAAATCTAAGCTCACTTTATCTTGGAGCATTTGGTGAAATTTGGTTCAGAGAATGATTAGGTCAGTGTCCTGCGCGATAGCGTCATTCACCAAATGAATTACGCCTAGAATTACGCTCCGCCTCCTGGACTCGCTACGCTTTCATTCAGGCACCACTCCAGAAACTTTTTGAATATCTGCCTCAGAACGATATACACATTACTCAAGGTGCATATCCCTATGACGCAAGGTTTCAGCTTGTGACAAGGAAGGGGGTATTCCCACATGAGTATTGTACGGTGAAACTCAATGAAACGAGACTACCTGACATAGTTACATTCTCCAGTAAACAACTGATGCGATATCAGATGCAGAGTATGAGCATGCTGTGAATGTTGAGATGTTTAACATTCCAAATCTGGGCGAGTATGCGTGACTTTTTATGGACATGGATATCAGTTTGCTGGCTGATGCATTCGAGAAATTCTAGAGTGTATGCATGCCACATATTCTCTGGACTTTGACTGTAACACAGTTGTCTTGGGATGCCACATTCAAGAAACGTCAACATTGAGCTTTTGACTGAAGCTGCGTGGTTCTTTTCTTTGAGCGAAGGATCTGTGGGGGACTTTGCAAATGTGTGCATAGATGTGTCAAAGTGAATAACCCCTGTTTGGGTGAAAGGTACATCGAATCCCTTGAGCTGGGCTGCATCATATATGTAACTGTCAATAACCTGTGTGGGCATGGTACACAAAAATCGCTACCGAATGGTGAATTTCGATGGGTGCCTAAAAACGAATGCAGGGAATTAGGTGAAAAAATGAATGGTGTAGCGGCTGATTCTGGAGTAGGGTATGTTGTGGAGGTAGACTGTACATACCTTAATAATTTATATGGGACACAGACCGATTTGGCACTATGTCCAGTGCAGTTAGTTCAATTGCGCGGAATCATCCTCATATTGATGACAATGGTGGCGGACAAGCAGACATATGTCATGCATAACAGAAATCTTTAGCAATACTCGATTTAGGAATAAGCTAATTGCAAGTGGATATACTGTCTTCATCAAGCAGTCACCCTGTTTGAAGGAGTACGTTGATTTGAATATTAAACACAAGGCATTTGCGAAAAATGATTTCAAAAAGATTTTTATATATTGATGAATAATGTAATTTTCGGCAAGACAATTGAAAACGTGAGAAAACATCGCGAAATTCTTATTATGTTCGCCTGGTGTGGGCATTGAGGTATAAGGAAGTGTATCATCATGCCAAATTTCAAATGGATCACTATCTTCAACAAGAGCCTTGTTGCTGTTGAGATGTCAAAAGACTGCAGCAGACTTCATGAAATCTGTCTATGAGAGGATGCACATACTAGACCTATCCAGATTCCACACATACCAATTCCATTACAAATTTGTCAAACCTAATGTCACTGATTCTAAATTACTTAATACATATATAGATAGTTTCATGTATTGGGTGAAGAACTGTGATCCATATGAAGTAATGAGGTGCTATGGTGAAGAGTTTGACATGTCTTCATACATGGTCATTAAACCTTATGGTATTGTTCCATAGAACAAGAAATTTCTCAGTCCAATGAAACAGAGGTGAATGGGTTACCCATTGTGGAGTATGTGGGTTTGAGATCGAAAATCCATCCATATCACATATTGGAAGGTGCAGAAAACTGGTATTCAGTCTTGAGAACATGAGATGTATACTGTGCTGCAGCGTAAAACCAGTTTGTCAGCACATGAAAAAATTCGTTTGTGATGACAGGATTGAAACTTGTCCATGTTCACAACACTCACTTGATGAGTGTGGTGCATGAAAGAGAAAGAGAGTGAATGTACATGTGATACAGGCTGTGGATAGTGTATGGTACAGAGTAGTATAGCTCATTTATCAGAGTGTAAATGTTTTTAGTGTATATATGTATATAAACACAGTAAAATATTTATACAGTGTATATATACAAACACACACACACACACACACACACACACACACACACACACACACACATATATATATATATATATATATATATATATATATATATATATATATATATATATATGATTGTGTCTTACTGAATATACCCACCAAACTGCTGCTGCTGCCAGTGTGGGAGCACTGTCCTTTGCCATTTGTTCCTGCAGATGAGACTTTCAGCGATTTGTACACACACACACACACACACACACACACACACACACATATATATATATATATATATATATATATATATATATATATGATTGTGTCTTACTGAATATACCCACCAAACTGCTGCTGCTGCCAGTGTGGGAGCACTGTCCTCTGCCATTTGTTCGTGCAGTTGAGACTTTGTGTGTGTGTGTGTGTGTGTGTACAAATCGCTGAAAGTCTCATCTGCAGGAACAAATGGCAGAGGGCAGTGCTCCCACACTGGCAGCAGCAGCAGTTTGGTGGGTATATTCAGTAAGACACAATCAGAATGCTCCATTCATTCAGACGACATCCTTGGTGCTGCGACTGGTTCTAACAAGATGGGGGCAAGGTATCCACCATGGGATGATGTCTCTCATCAGCCATTGTCACATTGGGACATCTACAGCAGCTCTGGGCCACCGAAAATTCCAGCCATTTTTCTCTTCTGCAGGAGATAGTTTCGAATTCTGTTAGAATAACTGTTCTCATTTTCTCATCTGCACTTAGACAACGCTCTCTTTCCAAACAACAAGAATGCTTATATTATTAACGGTGTTTTTGCAAGCATGCGCATACATGATGAAGGCTCACGAAAGCTCCCACAGCAACCAAAGTGACTGTTAACTATTTCTGCGACACTTTACGATATCCGAGAGGATGACTTGTCTCTTATTTACACAGACATGTGACACCAGTAGAACACTGACTACGTTTTAGCTGTATCTGTGAGGGTGAGCCACTATGTGAACATCACGCTGAGGATAATCCACTATACGAACACCTCGCTGGACTGCAGGGACTGACACCTGACCGTGTCTTGGCAGCTGATGGCTGCATCGTTGCTTCGTGGGGGCTGCTGATGCATCCTGATTCCTGGGAGCAGGTGTGGTGGTGTTCTGTGCAATCTAGTGAAGATGGGTATGCCGGGTGGTGAGTGATTCGCGATGAAAGATTTTTAACTGTGTAATTACGTGGGAGTAGTGTTTTATGACGATATTCCTTGCGCAATTGGAATAAAAAGAAAGGCGATCGATTTATTTAATTCTTACAAGACCTGCATCTTTCCAAACAGCGGAGAGTGATGAGCATGAGAAATCCAATCCCTGCAAACAGATTTGGTTTTACAAATAAACAATATATCTTGAATCCCTTCGTGAGATTCTTCCTCTTCACCGCAGAGATGCCATTTCCAGATAGAGGAGGGGAGGGTGAGTGGAGAGGGGGAGAAGGGGGGAAGGGATTGTGGGAAGGGGGTTAGGGGTCATGGTAGATTTCCTGAAAAATTCTTTAAATAGTTGAATGAACTATATTCTACTACCCACCTTGAATTTCCATAAATTATTTAAATAAACCATATTCCACACATTGTCTAAATTGTTTAAACCATATTACATACACTGCAATCGATTTCTGGAGAAATTCTTTAACTAAATAAATAAACTATATTCCATACACTGCCTTGAATGCCATAAATTGTTTAAATCAACGGTATTCCACACATTGTGTAAATTGTTTAATCAATATTCGATACACTGCAAATGATTTCCGAACAAATTCCTTAACTAAATAACTAAACAAACAATATTCTGTACACTGCCATAAATAATTAAATAGTATTCTATACATTGTCGAAATTGTTTATACAATATTCCATACACTGCAATCGAATTCCCTCCCAATGACCGATCAACTCAGTCTTTTTCCCACCAGTTTCTAGGAGGGAGTGTGGAAGGGGAGGGGCCTTACCAGAAGGTAGAGGTTAATTAATTGATCAATAAAATTAAGTAGTCAGTAAAACTGATAAGAGTGGGAGAGGCTATTCCCATAACAAGAACCTGTCAGGACCTGTAGCAGCGATGAGGAGGGGTTGGGTAGGTTGTTTACAGAGGGTTAGAGGTGGGGCGAGGGAGCATGGGAACAGCAGGACCTGTCAGTCAAAACGAAGTATTCTTTTAGCAGAACAGTAGGTTAAGGACCTGAAACTTCCTGGCAGATTAAAACTGTGTGCCCGACCGAGACTCGAACTCGGTAGCTCAGTTGGTAGAGCACTTGCCCGCGAAAGGCAAAGGTCCCGAGTTCGAGTCTCGGTCGGGCACACAGTTTTAATCTGCCAGGAAGTTTCATATCAGCGCACACTCCGCTGCAGAGTGAAAATCTCATTCAGGTTAAGGACCTGTCAATCAATAGGAAGTATCCTTTCAGTAGAACAATGTGAAAGAGACTCCATGTAGCCATGCGCCCAAGTTGTCAACAAGGCACTATGCAAGGTGTTGGTTCGTCCACAATAGTGTGGGCTGCGTTAACATGGAATGGTCTGGGTCCTCTGGTCCAGCAGAACCAATCATTGACTGGAAATGTTTATGTTCGGTTATTTGGAGACTGTTTACATCCATTCATGGACTTCACGTTGCCAAACAACCATGTCATGTTACCTAGTAACAATTGTTCACGACTAGTTTGAAGAACATCCTGGAGAATTTGAGCGAACGGTTTGACCACGGAAATGGCCAAAGTGAATCTCATTGAACGTTTATGGGACGTAATTGTCAGGCCAGTTCGTGCACAACACCCTGCACCTGCAACACTTACGCAGTTATGGAAGTCTGTAGAGCCAGCATGGTTAATTGTTTTTGCCGAGGTCTTTCAGGAACTTGTAAAGTTAATGCCATGTCGAGTTACTGCACTACGTTGGGCAAAAGGAGCTTCGACACGATATTAGGACATATCCCATGTCTCTTGTCACTGTTTCAATAAAGCGAAATTTTCATTCTGTTTTGTGGAAATGCGTCACATGATTCAGATCTTAGCGAAGGAAGTCGAAAATACCGATGTAGTAATTTGTGAGGGCTAGGAAAGACTGCAGTTCATTAACCTTACTCGACATTGGAAAATCGTATCAATTCCAACACTGTAAAATATCTCTGATTCGGCCACGGCAGATGATTTGAACTTGATATCTGTTTCGTGTGCGAAGTGATGCTTATCCGAGATTACTGTGAGGCACACGCCTGCGTTAAATATTATATCTTCGGAGAGCTAAGATGTATCACCCACATATACCATGCACTATCCGGTCCTTGGCCAACATAGATTGTGAGTAAACAATCGAACACTGCTAGCACGTCCCCTTTAGTTCGAAGCGCATCCTGCGATACAATAAGCGTTATGCGGTTACTATAAAAGAGGGATTGCAGCCTGCTCGAGCTGATGACAACTACTCCTTAAATTCGCTGTCATTACTTTTATATCTGTATGAACATACACAGCCTGAAAAGCGTCTGAAGGTGAGTTCTGAGGGTACCACTACAATTTTTACATTTTACTGTACCATTCTCGTGTGTTAGGGGGGCGGAGCAAATGTCGGAAAGCCTCCGTTTACTTTCCCATGTCTCTGATTTTTTTGTCATACTGAAATGAGCATCTCGGGCTTGTACGTCATGCAACTGCATTTTTTAAACTGTTTTCTTCCACTGTTGATTTAAGGTGATTAGTAATGCGGTAGGTTTTTCGATAAACCGAGGATTATTTTCCCATCGGAATTTTATGCTGCGAAACGGAGATTGCGGGCAAATGTATATCTGACTGAACGGCTCGGAGTTCTCCAATAAGAAACTTAAAAACTTGTCTGTCTTCCCGACGTGACCATGGTAACAGTCTTTTGCACAAGGTTGCGTATCAAGTTTCTCCACTGATAGCTCCAAGAGTCTACCTTCTAGCTCTGGACTTTCGAGGACACTTGGTGTAGATGGTATATCAGCTGTAGAAAATGCAGTCTTGGTCATGTCTGAAGACGTCTGATCAGTTCTCGTTGTTACAGCCTTAGTCTGACCTTTTCCTCATTTATTTCTTGTTCAAGAAAACAAAAGAAGAAACAGCAACACAGACGAAGCAAATTTCTCGACTGCTTTTAATTTGGCTATTAGGGCCCTATTTATTCACTAAATGCACACTAAGGGTCATCTTAGAATCGGCAGCCCCTTCAATGGAAGGTGATTCACTACACTGCCCAAAAACGTTCAGTGTTGTGTAGATACTAATTTCCTAGAAAAGTTCTGAAACAAATAACGTATTGATACGAACGAAAATGCACTGCAGATTCTGCACAGAATACGAATAGGTTTTCCAACGAGCATTCTTTAAGAAGGGGAAATCTATAAATACAGGAGAAAATACCCACAAGAAATATTAAACGGGCATGCAGAATTTAGACACAAATACTACCTCAAAAACGTTATTGAACTTTTAAAACACGAAAATTGATAAATCGAAAGTAACATAGGCAACAACCAAACACAGTCGTAACAAATTTTTGTTAATAAAATTATATCGCTCTTCATCTGCAGAGTCATTGTAGACATATAGCATCGTAAGAGAGGAACTGTCACAATGTTGTCACACCGTAATTAATATTTTTGTCAATATATTTACCTCATTTACAATCTTATTAAAACAGTGACAGGTATAAGACAACTAACTAACCACGTAATATGTACGTCACATCAGTGTAGACGTGACTACAATATAGTCTCTTTTATATAAATGACATACACATCCATACACGTTCTCTCCAAAATTGTTTTCGCAGGTACTTGACAACGGCGATAAATGCCGAAACAGTCCGTCGTTAATAAAGATTAGTTATTATGAGCAGCTATTTTAGTGCTTCCCCCATGAACCATGGACCTTGCCGTTGGTGGGGAGGCTTGCGTGCCTCAGCGATACAGATGGCCGTACCGTAGGTGCAACCACAACGGAGGGGTATCTGTTGAGAGGCCAGACAAACATGTGGTTCCTGAAGAGGGGCAGCAGCCTTTTCAGTAGTTGCAGGGGCAACAGTCTGGATGATTGACTGATCTGGCCTTGTAACATTAACCAAAACGGCCTTGCTGTGCTGGTACTGCGAACGGCTGAAAGCAAGGGGAAACTACAGCCGTAATTTTTCCCGAGGACATGCAGCTTTACTGTATGATTAAATGATGATGGCGTCCTCTTGGGTAAAATATTCCGGAGGTAAAATAGTCCCCCATTCGGATCTCCGGGCGGGGACTACTCAAGAGGACGTTGTTATCAGGAGAAAGAAAACTGGCATTCTACGGATCGGAGCGTGGAATGTCAGATCCCTTAATCGGGCAGGTAGGTTAGAAAATTTAAAAAGGGAAATGGATAGGTTAAAGTTAGATATAGTGGGAATTAGTGAAGTTCGGTGGCAGGAGGAACAAGACTTTTGGTCAGGTGATTACAGGGTTATAAATACAAAATCAAATAGGGGTAATGCAGGAGTAGGTTTAATAATGAATAAAAAAATAGGAGTGCGGGTTAGCTACTACAAACAGCATAGTGAACGCATTATTGTGGCCAAGACAGACACAAAGCCCATGCCTACTACAGTAGTACAAGTTTATATGCCAACTAGCTCTGCAGATGATGAAGAAATTGATGAAATGTATGACGAGATAAAAGAAATTATTCAGGTAGTGAAGGAAGACGAAAATTTAATAGTCATGGGTGACTCGAATTCGTCAGTAGGAAAAGGGAGAGAAGGAAACATAGTAGGTGAATATGGATTGGGGGGGAAGAAATGAAAGAGGAAGCCGCCTTGTAGAATTTTGCACAGAGCATAACCCAATCATAGCTAACACTTGGTTCAAGAATCATAAAAGAAGGTTGTATACCTGGAAGAATCCTGGAGATACTAATAGGTATCAGATAGATTATATAATGGTAAGACAGAGATTTAGGAACCAGGTTTTAAATTGTAAGACACTTCCAGGGGCAGATGTGGATTCTGACCACAATCTATTGGTTATGAACTGCAGATTGAAACTGAAGAAACTGCAAAAAGGTGGGAATTTAAGGAGATGGGACCTGGATAAACTGAAAGAACCAGAGGTTGTACAGAGTTTCAGGGAGAGCATAAGGGAACAATTGACAGGAATGGGGGAAAGAAATACAGTAGAAGAAGAATGGGTAGCTCTGAGGGATGAAGTAGTGAAGGCAGCAGAGGATCAAGTAGATAAAAAGACGAGGGCTAATAGAAATCCTTGGGTAACAGAAGAAATATTGAATTTAATTGATGAAAGGAGAAAATATAAAAATGCAGTACATGAAGCAGGCAAAAGGGAAAACAAACGTCTCAAAAATGAGATCGACAGAAAGTGCAAAATGGCTAAGCAGGAATGGATAGAGGACAAATGTAAGGATGTAGAGGCTTGTCTCACTAGGGGTAAGATAGATACTGCCTACAGGAAAATTAAAGAGACCTTTGGAGAGAAGAGAACCACTTGTATGAATATCAAGAGCTCAGATGGCAACCCAGTTCTAAGCAAAGAAGGGAAGGCAGAAAGGTGGAAGGAGTATATAGAGGGTTTATACAAGGGCGATGTACTTGAGGACAGTATTATGGAAATGGAAGAGGATGTAGATGAAGATGAAATGGGAGATAAGATACTGCGTGAAGAGTTTGACAGAGCACTGAAACACCTGAGTCGAAACAAGGCCCTGGGAGTAGACAACATTCCATTAGAACTACTGATGGCCTTGGGAGAGCCAGTCATGACAAAACTCTACCATCTGGTGAGCAAGATGTATGAGACAGGCGAAATACCCACAGACTTCAAGAAGATTATAATAATTCCAATCCCAAAGAAAGCAGGTGTTGACAGATGCGAAAATTAATATGTCACGGCTGCAAAATACTAACGCGAATTCTTTACAGACGAATGTAAAAACTGGTAGAGGCCGACCTCGGGGAAGATCAGTTAGGATTCCGTAGAAATATTTGAACACGTGAGGCAATACTGACCTTACGACTTACCTTAGAAGAAAGATTAAGGAAAGGCAAACCTACGTTTCTAGCATTTGTAGACTTAGAGAAAGCTTTTGACAATGTTGACTGGAATATTCTCTTTCAAATTCTAAAGGTGGCAGGGGTAAAATACAGGGAGCGAAAGGCTATTTACAATTTGTACAGAAACCAGATGGCAGTTATAAGAGTCGAGGGGCATAAAAGGGAAGCAGCGGTTGGGAAAGGAGTGAGACAGGGTTGTAGCCTCTGCCCGATGTTATTCAATCTGTATATTGAGCAAGCAGTAAAGGAAACAAAAGAAAAATTCGGAGTAGGTATTAAAATTCATGGAGAAGAAGTAAAAACTTTGAGGTTCGCCGATGACATTGTAATTCTGCCAGAGACAGCAAAGGACTTGGAAGAGCAGTTGAACGGAATGGACAGTGTCTTGAAAGGAGGATATAAGATGAACATCAACAAAAGCAAAACGAGGATAATGGAATGTAGTCAAATTAAATCGGGTGATGCTGAGGGGATTAGATTAGGAAATGAGACACTTAAAGTAGTAAAGGAGTTTTGCTATTTAGGGAGTAAAATAACTGATGATGGTCGAAGTAGAGAGGATATAAAATGTAGACTGGCAATGGCAAGGAAATCGTTTCTGAAGAAGAGAAATTTGTTAACATCGAGTATAGATTTAAGTGTCAGGAAGTCGTTTCTGAAAGTATTTGTATGGAGTGTAGCCATGTATGGAAGTGAAACATGGACGATAACCAGTTTGGACAAGAAGAGAATAGAAGCTTTCGAAATGTGGTGCTACAGAAGAATGCTGAAGAATAGGTGGGTAGATCACGTAACTAATGAGGAGGTATTGAATAGGATTGGGGAGAAGAGAAGTTTGTGGCACAACTTGACTAGAAGAAGGGATCGGTTGGTAGGACATGTTTTGAGGCATCAAGGGATCACAAATTTAGCATTGGAGGGCAGCGTGGAGGGTAAAAATCGTAGAGGGAGACCAAGAGATCAATACACTAAGCAGATTCAGAAGGATGTAGGTTGCAGTAGGTACTGGGAGATGAAGAAGCTTGCACAGGATAGAGTAGCATGGAGAGCTGCATCAAACCAGTCTCAGGACTGAAGACCACAACAACAACAACATTTTAGTGCTTCTATTCTAATAACCATGAAGTTGTTAGGCGTATATTATGCTGGTGGCCCTGAAGAAGAAAAATTGGTCGGGTATTCATTCAGAGAATTTTTCCTGCACCTGTTGTCGTTTTATAACGTCACCTTATGTGCGGTATTTGGTGGCATTTTTGTGACCTCTGCCTTGTGACAGTTGAGTAATTTCAGCAGTAGAGCCTTGACGAAACTGTTATGCATCTGACTCCACAATTAATCACTTAAGGTCAATTATGCAATGATGTAATGACAACAAATGTACGTCTAGATTGCTCAACATGAGGAAGTATTTCTACCCATGTCAGAAAATTTCTTCTTGTCTCTCTGAAACCAAGTTTCCTTTCACCTAATGCGTGACCTGTGCTTTATCGTCGTAAGTTAGATTGTGGAATGCTCATGACAGGATCTTATTATCACTTTCTTGTAAAGTTCGACTAAGTAGAGATAGAATGTGGTCCTGTGTCCAATAAAAATACCCGCACGCTCCCCATTACTTTGCGAGTGATACTTGAGTCACAAACGAACCGGCGGTAATCAGAAGGGGTAGTAAAATGAAAACGAGACAGATGGTTTCAAATGGCTCTGAGCACTATGGGACTTAACTTCTCAGGTCATCAGTCCCCTAAAACTTAGAACTACTTAAACCTAACTAACCTAAGGACATCACATACACCCATGCCCGAGGCGGGATTCGAATCTGCGACCGTAGCGGTCGCGTGATTCCAGACTGTAGTGCCTAGAACCGCTCGGCCACCCCCGCCGGCGAGACGGATGGGAAAAAAAAGTAAGTGAACTGTTCATTTTTTCAAAAGCAATCTCAGCAAATTAATGCATTTATTCCACTATGAGACAAGACTGACAGTATTTTCACGAAAAAGTGTTTGTGGCCGCCTACGAAACCATGATTGTATCCACGCATGTACCTCTTCGTCCAAAGCCGATCGACGACGAGGAGAGTCTTTCTTCAGGACCCCAAGAATATGATAATCGCTTGGGGAAGATCAAGACTCCGTGAAGGATATGTAAGGGCTTCCCAAAGAGACTTTTGCAGCGTACTCGAAACAACTGTGGCAACACGTGGGCATGCCGAAAGCATCAGCCACACAGAAGCATAGGGATGAAAGAATGAAGTACGGAAAATCGAATACAGGTGAATGGTGTCGCACGTCCAGCAGAAGATGTTGATACTGAGAAGCGTAACTGATGCCCAGAAAATCTTGTACATAACAAACATCAATGTCTGCATGTCGGAACCAAATGCCACAAATAAGACGATTTTTTTGTCTCCAGTTATTAAAATATAAAAGCTTAACTGTTCGATTGCTTGTTGCCCTTCAGTAACCGAGGGCTGCTTAAAGATTAATTTTATTTGAGGGAATGAGATTAATTTCATATTGAAACCAACGGCTAAGGTATATAAAATTTCCGGTTTACAAACTTCTTAGCACGAGCATTTATCTCGAAAGCTAAAATACAATTTCATTTGCTGCACGAATCTCAGATCCAAAGCAAACTTGAAAGGGGGAAAAGCTAGAGACGACATTTGCATGAGTAACAAAGTGAAGAATAACAACCCAAGTTTCAGAAAGCGCTGCGTCTCTCTCCCACGTGTCGAGCGATGCTCTGTGAGCAGAGAACGGTTTCACATTTCCTTGTTAGAACGGTTGCGCAGAGAGCAAAATGATATTTTGGAGTTGCTTTCTTCGTGGTCCCATTTTTCAGATTACTGTTACGCTGTTACCGTTGGGCGTGGAAAGGAAATGAAACGCACCATCGACCCTCTTCTGAAAGCTGTAAGCGACTCTTTCTGCGGCCACTGTGTAGCGAAAAAGTCGGATTCTCTCTGCTCAGCGCTGTTGCTGCTGTACCTCACGATACCTCCGATACACATGTTGTCAGAATTGTTCGAAGAATGAGGGATTTACAAAGAATAAAAATAACATAAAAAGACAGAAGTGAGGAAATATACCACACACTGCGCTGCACAGATGGAATACGTTTGTTTGTTTGTTTGGCTGAGAGATATTGACATTGTTGGTATCGTAAAATTGATCTGACACATTCTACTAACGTTGATAGGAATAGAATAAAACCGATAACCGATACGTTTCACGATTGTTGTATTGCCTGAAGCGTTTCCCTCTCGAATTTAAAACAGGAAGAAAGCTGAGTTATTTTAAATAAGAATTTTCCCAGCAAGTCATGGCAGGTAGACAATATGATTATATTGTAATACCGTGACGAGCGAGAGGAACGTCCAAAGACAGCAAATCCGATTTAAAATTCTGGGCAAATGGAATTAATGACAGCTGTTAGAAGATGATAATTACTCTTGCACGTAATATTTCAGGTTGCCGCCTGCGTATTTTAGTGAGGTATGGCACGTGAAGCCAGCGAAGCGACTGCCGACGTTATTGTTCGAAACCAATCGACCGATCAACTTAAAAAGATTCTTACGTAAAAAATATATGCATAATCGATCTCAGCTTAGTGCTCAAGTACAAATAACGAGAGAACACATAATGTTCCCTCTAACAATTCGCCACTAATCCTTTCTTTACGACATTTGAAAAAATAAAAACCCGAAATTCATACAAAATTATGCTTATGAACTTGAGAGATAATCAAGTCTAATATGTATTTTAAATAAATTCCACATACAAAGGTAAAATAGTACTATGTTTAAATCAAAATTATAGAACATGGAAACAAAGGTGTTTAGGTTACAATTTCCAGGGGATAAAACAGCATCTTCATATGACGAGAACAACTGAAGTAAGATTCTTCGCTTGTTTTACGTAAGGAGTGAAACTGAAATGCACGTTCATTACATCATTAACATATCTTTATCGATATACGATTATTTTATGATTTATACTTCCACATAACTTCATGGGGGTTTCATAAATATATCTCAAGGAAACATATAATGTCTGCCACAGCCTTGTAATGTGAGGATGTTGTGGCCAAGATATAATTATGTAAAACAATAATGATTTTTGTTCATGCCAGTTTAGGAAACTGTTGAAAGTAAGGAAATTTTCATTGTTCTCAGAATATAAAAGCAGTCACGTTTGTAGATCACAGTTCGGAAGACAGATCAAAAGTGAAATCATCAAGTAAGTGAAGGTGGCTATTTCTGTTAAACAATTTGTGGTCTCCCCCCCCCCCCCCCCGGTATCGGAGTGGTCAGCTTAAAAAAATGTCAATCCTAAGGGCCCGGGTTCGAGTCCCGGTTGGGTCGGAGACTTTCTCCGCTCAGGCACTGGTTGTTGTGTTGTTCTAATCATCATCATTTCATCCCCAAGTCGCGCAAGTCGCCGAAGTGGCGTCAAATCAAAAGACTTGCACCCGGCGAACGGTCTACCCGACTGGAGGCCCTAGTCACAGGACATTTACATTTTTATTATTAACATATTGTCAGAATTCAATATAAGTAGTTTTGTCTACACTGAATGTTTGGACATTGTTTTGTGTGTATGCAGACATGTGTCCATTTTTAAGTCTTCCAGATCTTCGCTGCGACACGGTAGTACAATGGTTCAAATCTCTTTTACATATTCAAATTTGCGTTTTTCTGGATTTACCTAAATTATTTGAGACGAATGCCTCGATAGTTCCTTCAACAAAATCACAGCCATTTTCTTTCCACATGCTCATCTAACATGGCTTAGTGCTTCAGCTATAAGGACGTTATTTTATTCATAGCTGTTATTTTGCAGCAAATTTAGTACGCATTTCAGAATGAAATTCAGTCGTCAGTTGTAAATATTTTTTTATTTCACTTTGCCTGTTTCGACAAATTAATTTGTCATCTTCAGAAGCCTAAAAAATTAAAAATATTACAATCTTTAGATCTTGGTTAAACATTTATGTATAGTGTAAGAAGTGTATTACAGAAACTTACTTAGTACTGGTTTGGCAGATGTCAGCATCTTCTTCATAGAAGCTTAGTGCCATGATATGTCCAAAAATGTACATATTGTATGTGATTATTGTAAACATAGATTAACAGGCTGATAATTTACATTAACAGAACCACATCTGTGAACATTTCAACTTATTGTGTCATCAGCAAGGAACATACATAAAAGTATATATGAAGAATATCTAAGGTATGTTGGGAAGTTACGTGATATATCTGAAAAAACATGGCACACGGTTCTGATATATAAGATGAATGGGCCAGTTTCCAAATTTTATCAGGAGATGTGAAGGACATCAAGCCACTTAGAGAGTCACTGCACTACTTACTTCATAAAATTAAATTTGTGTATGAAATTAAAGAAACACCATAATGAAATTACTGTTTTGTATCAGAAACTACGATCAGTACATGGTAAAATTAACTTTGACGTTTACAGAAACCCACCACAACTCGTAGTATCGTTCATAGCTCTTCTTGTCATCCGTTAAAACAAAAGTGGCGTTCTTCCACACTGTGATCCACTATTTTATTGACGTGCCCCTAACCTCCTGTGCTACTGCTACTTAACTTAATAACTTGAGGTATACAGTGTTCAATTCATGAACAGCATTCCAGGGGGTGTTTTGCAACATGATAACGCTTGGCCGTATACCGCTGTTGTAAGAGTAACCCAACACGCACTACTGTGTGTCGACACGTTGCCTTGGTCTGCTCGATCACCAGATCTGTTCAAAATGGTTCAAATGGCTCTGAGCACTATGGGACTTAACATCTGTGCTCATCAGTCCCCTAGAACTTAGAACTACTTAAACCTAACTAACCTAAGGACATCACACACATCCATGCCCGAGGCAGGATTCGAACCTGCGACCGTAGCGGTTACGCGGTTCCAGACTGAAGCACCTAGAACCGCACGGTCACAACGGCCGGCTACCAGACCTGTCTCCACTTGAGTTCATACGGGGCGTAATCAGCCGACAACTCCAGCGTCTGCCACAATCAGCATTAACCATCCCTGTAATGACCGACTAAGTGGAACTCCATCACACAAACTGACATTCGGCACCTGTACAGCACGATGCATATGCGTTTGTATGCTTGCAGTCTACAGTCTCACGGTTACACCTGTTATTGTTGTACCAGTATTTCACAGTTTCAGTGGTTTATCTCATGCTTACATTAATCTGTGGTCTTACAATGTTATTCACTTAAACATGTTACCTAGACAAACGTCTTCCCGAAATTTCATTAATCTATATTAATTATTATTTGATGTTCTATTTCTTTCCATCACCGTATCTTAGATTACTTAATTTAGGTTGTATACAAGCGACCTGACAAATATGAGGCGAGTTGGTTGGCCTTCTCCTTGTGAGTAGCGCTACTGCACGGCAGCAGCAGACAGTGCGGTGAAGATCATTCCAACTGAAATAACTTGGAACCTCCACCGTCAGAGCAGCGATTGATGGTTTGGCCATACCTCGCGTTCACAGTGTCACGCTGATAACCTCTGCATAATCAGATAGCGTGTGTCTTTCTGTTCGCCATTACAAGCTACATGCGTTTACAGCGGTGTTACACAAAATTATCCCGAGCAAATAAGCACAACTACAATCCAGGATAGTGATCTGCACAAAACACACTGTTATATGTTTGAAAATAGGACAGAAGGTGGTACAACGCCAGAGATAACATCTCGGGCAAGCAGCAAAGGATGTAACGACGCATCTACAGGAAGAACTGTGGTGGATGGGGTGTTGTTATGGAAACGGAGATGACTATGTTTCTAGATTGATGAAAACCTTTTGAGCCTGTCACCCTTTGACGCTCTCTGAACAAAATGTGACTGCAATGGAAGTGTCCTGTCAAAATACAACACGTTATCCAGAACAGACAGTGAAATAATATCTGGTCTGCACCATGTTAAACATAATTTCATGAACAGTATTAATTTCAGTATTGGGTTTTGCACAAATGATGCATGTGTTTATGCCAAAATTCTGCGAGATAAAATTTTCAGTAGTACCCAGTTAGATCCACCTCTTCACCGCCCCAAGAAAAAGAAAAACGTCATAGTACAAAGACTAGTAATTTGCTCTTAATGTTGAGATATTAAAAACTGACAAAACGTAAACCCGTCACATCCTCTGACTTAATGAGTCCAATCGAGTCACACCTCATAGAAATATTTGAGAACTACAGTGTGTAGAGCTATGAAGTGGAATGTCCACATTAACGCAATTATAAGTGAAATAAACTGCAGGACACGGGTAGCTGCAGTTCGTCAGCAAAAACAAATCATAGGCAAGAACTATGCTGTTAAGTGGTTTGGCCTCGTTATCAGACAGACCTACCAAAGGATATCGAGCGTACAAGAAAATAGTGAAGACCAGACTTTAAAGTCTCGTGTATAGCGCTATCATTAGAGACAGCTCACAAAGCCGGATTACGAAATATTGGGGAAGGAAATCGGTCTTCTCCTTTCAAAGGAACAGTCTAGAAATTTGCCTGGAGTGATATAGGGGAAGCACGGAAAACCTAAAGCTGGGAGGCCGGAGGAGCACTTTAGCAGTCGTCCTCTCGAATGGGAGTCCTCTGTGCTAATGACTGCGCCATCTCACTCGGCTGCACGTAAAGGACGGTACCTTGCGAGTGGTCACTGTGTGCGGAGCTACGCGGGCGTGAAGGCTAAGGGACACCGGTGATGTGTGAAGGGCACAACCTGTTTACAGTCCGTCCGCAGGGGTGGCTACCCTGTCCTGTCATCCACCTCACGACCGCTGCACAACAGTTCTCAGCTGCGGAAAGCTGCTTCCACATTGAACAGTACATGGTAGTTATACAGTTATTGGTGATTTGTAAAATACACATAAGGCTCACGAAATTATGATTAAGGCATGCCGGCCGCGGTGGTCTCGCGATTCTAGGCGCGCAGTCCGGAACCGTGCGACTGCTACGGTCGCAGGTTCGACTCCTGCTTCGGGCATGGATGTGTGTGATGTCCTTTGGTTAGTTAGGTTTAGGTAGTTCTAAGTTATAGGGGACTGATGACCACAGCAGTTGAGTCCCATAGTGCTGAGAGCCATTTGAACCATTTTGATTAAGGCATCGGGACATCCAGTTGTAGCAACACTTTGTTACACTCTGCTCGAAGTCTAAATCTGTATATATTTAAGACTTATCCATATTTGTTTATATTTGTATATTACTATCGCTGGCCTTCATACCTAACGAATTTACAACAAGAAACTATCTTTATTTTTCTATAACTAAAAACGTTATTGCTTGACAGATATAACTGCTTTGCAGGTTTTAACGGCAACTTCAATGCTGGCGTTTGCTAATATTGCAACACTAAACATCATTCAAATGACCTTCCTATCGCCCGAAATGTCAGTTACACTTACACTTTTTTCAACTGCAGCTTTGTCTCTAATGACAAATTTTTCTTCCTATACTGTATCCTGCGATATCATAAATAATTTTTGACCAGCCACACGAGACAAGGAATTGAAATGAGCGAACTGACAGGCTGCGTCATTCCTTCTTCTCAACGGCACACATATCCATTTTTTCTTTTTTTTTTTACGGTCGGAGTTTTTCGGCATAACCGGCCGCTGTGGATGAGCGGTTCTAAGTGCTTCAGTCCGGAAACGCGCTGCTGCTACCGCCGCAGGTTCGAATCCTGCCTCGGGCATGGATGTGTGTGATGTCCTTAAATTAGTTAGGTTTAAGTAGTTCTAAATCTAGGGGGCTGATGATCTCAGATGTTAAGTCTCATAGTGCTTATAGCCATTTGAACCATTTTTCTTCGGTATTTATGCTTCTCGAAAATGCGATGCCAAATGGAAACACTGAAATAATTATTAATGATGTGAGAGTGACTTCAGCATTGGTTGACTAACAAGGTGGATTTATTCATGAGTACTGGGTGTATGGAGGCTCCTGGCAGTGTAATACATGTTAGTTCCTTTAGTTGATTTTGACTGACTGCAACAAAAAGTTGAAAAACGCAAAGTTAATTTCCATTGTAATTTTGCAGGTGACAAGAACATCTGTAACCCTTGTTGACCAACATCTGCAACCAACTGTCCAAAACCTAGCCTCCCACAATGAAGATACTAACCGCTTTCTGCACCAACTCTCCAGCATCCCAAAACCCTTACCTCTCATTCCTTAAGTGTCACTGTAGATATAACTTCCTTATACACCAAGAACCCTCATGCTCAAGGCCTTGCTGCGATTGAATACTACCTCTCCCAGTGCCCTACAGATTCCAAACCCACCACATACACCTCACCAATTACAGACTAACCCATAACTACGTCACCTTTGAAGGGAAACTATACAAACAAATTCGTGGCACAGCCATGGGCACCCGCCAACCTCTTCATGGGCCACCTACAGGAAACATTCCTAGCGTTCAAAAACCCCGAACCCCTTGTCTGTTTCAGGTTTATTGACGACATCTTTATAATCTAGACTCAAGGCCATGACACCTTATTCTCAATGCTCCACAATCTCCTCACCTTCTCTCCCATCCACTTCACCCGGTCCTCCTCCACCCATCGTGCCACATTCCTAGGTGTCGATCTCCTCCTCGCACACGGCTTCATTCTTACCTCAGTCCACATCAAACCCACCAATGACCAACAGTACCTGCACTTTGACAGCTGCAACTCCTTCCACACCAAAAAAATCCCTTCCATACAGCCTCGCCACCCATTGCAGACGCATCTACAATGACTAGAACTCCCTCGCCCAGGATTCTGCAGGCCTCACAAAGGCATTTGCAGACAGGCAATACTCCCCAGACCTAATACACAAACAGATCTCTCATGCCATATGCCCCACACACCTGATCCTCACATCCACCACAAAAACCACCCGCAAAGAAGAGTCCGTTGTCACCCCTACTCCATCAGAGGCAAGACCATCTGTGAAACCAGCCATGTTATGTACCAGCTCTGTAGCAACCACTGCACAGCGTTTTACATAGGTTTGACAACCAACCAGTTGTCAACCAGAATGAATGGCAGCTGTCAAATTGTTGCTAAAATCAATGTGGACTACCCATTGACACAACACGCTTCAGAGCATAACAAGCAAGATTTCAATGGCTGCTTCACAACCCACGCCATCTGCATCCTCCCCACCACCACCAGTTTTTCTGAGAAGCACAGATGGGAGCTGTCCTTACAACATAACTTCCCTGGCGTAAACCTAAGGTAACTCTCTGTCCCCACAATCCCCACCCAATAGTGTGTGTGTGTGAGTGTGTGTGTGTGTGTGTGTGTGTGTACACCTTTTTCATTACCCCATCCAATATGTATCAGCTAGTTGTGTGCTCCCATCTCACGCCCTAGACTGTGAAATCGTTGCTCAGCCATCTGCCACCTGCCGCCTCTACCACCGCACGCCGCACGCCTAGCTAGCCCACGAGATGCTAGACGCTTCACCCCAAGCTCCTTCCTGCCTCCTGCCCCTCCCCATCTCTTACCCCACCGCACCCTGCATTCTCAACTCACCCCAGTCAACTCACTGTGGGCCAGGAAAGACCTAGCAATCGAATGAGCACAATGTAGGAAGATAGGTGTGTTCATGTGAGTGAGTGAGTGAGTGAGTGTATGTCCTTGTGTGCATGCTTCTCCTACAGATAGAGAAAGGAATTTCATTTCGAAAGTTAGCAAAGCTCTGTACCTTTTATTTGTGTGTCTGTCGACGACACAGCACTTCTGCCCCCCTGTGAATAGTCTCTTTATTCCTAAATAATTTGTTATTCGCAAACAGAACTTCCCATGCATTACTGTAGATGATATCATCAGTTTGGAGACACAGGCTGTCTTTGCAGAGGTAAGAATATGGGATGATCAAAAGTGGCTAAAGAACGTTTTGAACGAGTGAGAGAGTTTTTCATGTGTAGCCCCAACAAAGCAGTACGGGATTCTAGTCGTGAATTAGCAGTTCCACTGATATCTGCGAAGGGACTTATAAGCAGACCCTTACAGGTATCGTTTGCAGTTGTTAACAGCTGTTAAGTTTACAGACTACAGTTTACGTGCTGTGCCAGCTTTGCAAACGGAATGTTGCCACAAGATGGTGAAGGTTTCATGGATCGTTTTGTCTTCAGCGATGAATCGGTATTTCATCGAAGTGGAAATGTAAAAACACATGATGTGCGCATATGGGGGTCACAAAATACCCAAAAGATAGTACAGTTGCCATATCCCACCAGAAGGTTTAGTGGCCTTTCTTTTCCAGTGAAGCAGTTGTAAATTTCATTTCTTATCTTGATGCTCTAGAACTACAACTCTTTCCTCAACCGGGAGAAGCTGAATCATAGAGCTTTAATTGGGAGCAAGATGGTGCTGGCATAGCGCAGTACACAATTGGTAAAACGACTTGGTACCCAAGTGCTGAACTGACTGCAAGGGATCAGACAACAGAGCTTGTTTCGCATGGTCTCATCTTTCACCCGATCTGACGACAAGCGACTTTTACCTTTGGGGATACATTAAGGATCATGTGTGTGTCTTCACTAACAGCTTATGTACCCAACCTAATACTCAGTATTGAAGCAGTTCTTGCAACAGTTGCTTCAGACACAATGATCAAGGTTTGGGAAGCACGTACCTATCAACTTAATGTGTGCCGTTTGATAAAGGTGCTCACATTGAACACTTTTAAGAAAAAAAGTGCTTGAGTTGCTCTTTAGTTTGAGGCATTATTTGTAGCTCTGTGTTGAGAGTAATAAATGCTACAAAGAAGTAAACCCCGATATTCATTTTGAAAAAAGCGATATATCAGCGGGCCCAATGTTTAAAGTAAATTGTCTGTTAGTCAAAATATCCAAGTCCATCGATAACTATTCTGTAACTTAAGAAAAACATTTCTTGAACATCTAACTGACATCTAACTGACGTGAGTTTTTTTTTTATTTTTAACTGGAGACACTAACATATTTCGCAGCCACTTGCAGACAAGATAAGATAGATCAGCAGTAGCAGAGAGACGAGCGATATGGCAGCCATCAGCTGCAACAGCCAATTATCTACAACCAGAGATACGAGTGTCTGAGGAATGCATATTTAACGACAGCGAGTTGACTACATGAGAAACATATTTACTACGACCGCGAACGTCGCAGTCATCATTAAATTCAGATAGACAGTTTAAGTGATTGAAACACAAAGTATTCATATGCCGTAGGAGATAAAATAACAAAATGAATAAAGTTTGCAGTGTGAAACTTTGATGACAGACACATGTCGTTGGAGCACTGTGTGTCCAGATACACTTGGACTCTGCCCAGTATTGAAGTCTGATGTCGATGCAGAATACAGAGTAATTATAATTTCCCTTGCAGTCCCATGCAGTACAACTTCCGTATATGTATATTTAACTAAATTCATGCTCACTGTAAGAAATTTGAAGACAGTTTTGGCATTTTACAGCACCGATTTATGTTAGAGGTCCAACACTAACACTACTGTTTCGTGATTTAACTATGACGCCACATTAACTTCACTGCATACAGAGCGTATGACATAATAACAAATCTGCACATAACAGATATACTTACACTGATCTGCCAGAGCATTATGACTCAATACCCGGCATGTCCACCTTTAGCAGACATAACAGCGGCGACGGGTCGTGGCATGGAAGTAGTGAGGCCTTGGTGGGTAGGGAGTTGCCACCAGATCTGCACACACAAGCCAACCAATTACAGTAACTTCCGGGGGGAACGATGAGCTCTGACACTACTGTCAATCACATTCCAGATGTGTTCAATCGGGCTCAGATCTGGTGAGTTGGGGGGACAGCACATCAATTGGATCCGCCACTGTGTTCCTCGAACCACTACATCACGCTTCTGGCCTTGTGACATGGTGCATTATCTTGCTGAAAAATGCCACTGCTGTCGGCAAGCATGATCGTCATGAAGGACTGCATATGGTCTTCAATCAATGAATGAGATCCACTGGACTCATGGATGCCCATGTGAAGGTTTTCCAGAGCATAGTGGAGCCGCCGCCAGCTTGTCTCCATCCTGCAGTATAGTTGCCAAGGAGCTGTTTACCCGGAGGACGACGGATGCGCGCTCTCCCACCAGCACGATGAAGAAAGGATTTATCAGATCACGCAAGGCTCTGCCACGGCATCAGCGTCCAGTGCCGATGGTAACAGGCCCACTTCAGTCGTCGTCGCTGACGTCGTGATGTTAGAATTGGCACATGCATTGGTCGCCGACTGCAAAAATGCATCGTTAGGAGCCATCGGAGCACTGTGTGTTCAGACAAACTTTTATTCAGCCCAGCATTAAAATATGATGTTAGTTTCGCCACGGTTCGCTGCCTGTCCTCTTCGAACAGTGTGCCTAGCCTACGACGACCGGCATCTATTATGAGGGGTGGCGCCTAACCCCACAACGTCTGGATGTGGTTTCACCTTGGTTTCGCCACCTGTTGAAGACAATTCACTGCAGCATTCCTAGAGCACTCGACAAATCTTGCAGTTTCCGAAACTTCCCCATTCTACACGAGGACAGCACGCTTACTGATACTACATGCACCATAGGTGTTTCTGACTAGAAGTCATTCCTTGCCAGGTGGCGCTGCTATCACCTGGACGGGTTTATATTGGAATTAGGTCGGTAGTCATAATGTTCAGGCTGCTCAGGGTATGCGACATAAAGCATTTTAAAGTCAGGCACATCAGTAAAGTTTTTTGAAAGACGTAACTGCTATTTGACTGTACAACAGGATTTATTTCACAATCTAGATTTCGGCCTTAGGCCATTATCAAGTGTTACCACTGCAACAGATTAGAGCACATTAGTAAATCACCTACACTTTCATAAACTGCATATCGCAGAATATTATGATTATTATTATTGGAGATTAATGATCTGTTGTCTGGTTTGAGTGTCTGAATGTGCGGTACTAATTGTTTCGTCTATGGAGAAAGTGTGAAACAGTACAAACACAGAAAGTTGTTGGTCGATGTATGGTGGTCGATTAGCTACACGGAAGCGAAGTAGTACATATATCGGATGACAGTAATTTCGTAGATCAGAATAAGCTCTAAGATACAAAACAAGTTTGAATGTAGATATAACAGCCCATCTGAGTTGACAATAAAACCAATAAAGTAGTAGCTTACCACCGAGAACTGGCAGAGCTATAAATTTATTCGATATGATGGTAGGCGTTCATTTTATCATCGTTTTAACGGAAGTTCATAAAGCTTGAGAATGTTTGCCGTAGACCATGCTTGCAGTACCCTCGAAAGATGGGTTGCTATTCCTATTTCTCCTCCGCGGGTCCTTTCTTTCGGCGCAGCTACGCGAAGATGAGAGGATTCACTTACTATGGATCTCATAGTCATCAAGATCATCACATGTTCTGTACTGCTGTTCTGGATAATCACATTCTCAGGGGATGTCTTATGTCCTGTTCCAAACTCAAACAATTACTGAACCATTGCCCAATCGATAGATCGCTCCACGTCCCCTTCAAGATAATACGAGGGTTGGAACTTAAATAGTGGCAACTATTCATTCACAACCGATTGAAAAGAGTTACATGTTTGCACCTGTTACTGTCCTTCAAAGTAGTCACCGGCGTTGTGTAGAACCCTTTGCCAGCGATGTACGTAGAAGGCGTAGCATACCGTTAGCAGAGCCTGTTCTGTTGATGGTGCGTCTGGAGCGGTCTACTGCCTGTCGAATCTCTGGAACAGTTCTGAAGTGAATGACACGAAGTGGTTCCTTAATCTTCGGAATCAAATCAAAGTCACAAGGACTTAAGTCCGGGGAGTATGGTGGATGGTACAGTACTTCCCAGTCCCATCGAACGAACAGAGCAGCCACAGCTTGCGCTGTATGGGCCTGCGCATTGCCGTGCAAAATGGGGGGCGGGTTGTATAGAAAGTGTAGCCGCTTTTTTCGCCAAGTTGGTCGCAAGTGTTGCACCAAAAACGAACAGTAATACTGTGCATTGACGGTCTACCGTGGAGGAACGTAATGCGTTAGGATAACACCATCACAGTAGTACACGAGAATCACCATAACTTCCGCCATACTGGGGCTCTGACGCACTGACTTTCGCGGCGACCCATAGTGACGCCATTCGTTGGATTGGCGTTTCAGTTTTGGTTCGTACGATGTGGCCCATGTCTCATCCAGTGTTACGATACGGCGCAAGAAAGCCTCTCCTTCACACTCATAGCGCTCCAAGCGCGTCTGAGCAGCGTCGTAGCGCATCCATTTCTGCATTTCCGTCAAGTCATGCCGAACCCATTGCGATGCAATTTTTCGCATGCCCAGGCGTTTCTTCAGGATGCGAAGCACAGTCGTATGCGCTAATCCGGTTTCGTGGTCGAGCTCACGAATTGTATGGTGTTGATCACTGTCCACTAATGCGGCAACAACATGCACTGCTTCTTCAGAGACGCTAGGACGACCTGTCCGATGCATGTCTGCCACGGTTTGCCAACCTTCGTTGAAGGATTTTACCCAACGTGCCACTGTTCTGTACGGCAATGCCGGCTCCTCTCACGCCTCTTGAAGACCTTGATGATACTATCGTGCTGTACGACCTCTGGCACATTCGATCTTGATCCAACTTTGTTGTTCCTGTTTTGAAAACATAGTGACACCGCTCGCTCAGAAGTGACTCTTTCCCTCGATTGTTGCGCACGCCGGTGACGTGGGTCGGGCGAGTCCGTTTGCTCGGAGGTAAGGTAGGTACGTCAACAACGTGTGGTAACAGCGACAATAGTAGAATCCATTGCATGGTTTCTCCACTGCAGTGTTGCCATTATTTAAGTTCCAACCTACGTATTTGTCATGAAGGGGGCGTGGTACGTTTGTTGCGAGTTCGGTGGAGGCCGTAATTCCGGCGGAGGCATTGTGTGAAGCAGCACGGACAGCGCAGGTAGGAGCGACAAAGAGCCGGCTGTTTCTTCTACGGCCCGTGTGACTTACAAGTTGGCTGACCATCTTCCGGACACGAGGCATCTGCACCTGAAACGGGAGCGGATACAACATTCCTTTGGCCGACCAGGTCTGGAGGCGAGCGGCGGGTCGTCGTTATTCACGCATCTTCTGGCGGCTCCAGGTTTTTCCATTAATTGTCATCGCACAGCGACTTTGTGTGTTCGGTGAGCTACTTTTAGTTCGCTGCTTCGGTGCACAGAGCACGCAGCATTAGTAATGAATGACCTTTCTCTCCGTTGCAAGTGTGATAGATGTGACTGCTTCTCTTCCTGTGAGTGCTCTGCTCTGCTGCTTCTACATCGGATTCTTTTCAGCCTGGTTTAGTTGTTGTTCTGCATTCCCGTGTCTGACCAGGCGATTTGAAGAATATGTCGCTTGTATCAAAACATAATAACTTCCATTTGGTAATTATCATAGAGTTGTTATTTGGTGGTGTTTTAAGTTATTAGGATTTGGTAAATTGCTTTAATGTTTAATGTGTCATTATGTAAGACGTTCAAAGCAATTTTTATCTGTTACGTTGTGTACAAAATCGATAATTTGCCTTCTTTACTTAATTTGGAGCCCACAAGTTTATGCGCTTAACCGGGGCAGAACTTGTTGCATATATTTCGGTGGGTTATACTTCGAAGCCCAGATTGTGTTCACGTAGGTGAGGTTCATCAGCCAGCCATTCGCGTCTTCCTTGCAACTATGTTTACCGTCCTGCGTGAAGCTTAAGTATTTATCGTTTCCACCCCTTGGCGTGATTTGAAGCTGAATCTCGGTTGGACGTTGAACTCCTTCACTATCAGGTGTAAGTGCGGTGGCTGCCTTGGCCAGTTGCCTTATCATCTTTTAGCAGCTCTTCACAATTTTTTGTCCGCATTGCCAGCGTGTAATCTGGTGACTTACGTTTTTGCTCTTTTACTTAAAAATTGCTTCTCTGTTCATCAGACTATCATTGTATGCTCGTGCCTTGGGGCTTGCTTGCTTCCACCGGTTGCTTAGGAAAGGAGGACCGTGGTGAGCAGCGTGTTCAGCTTGCCCTAAGACGTAAATTCGGGTATCTTCGTCCGGACCACGTTGACCGACGTGTGCTAGTTTCACATCGAGAAGCCTTAACTGTTTTTTATTTCCTTTTAATGAACTTTTTAGGTAAGCCTCAATTATTTGTTGTATTTTAGTCAAAGACATTTCAGAAATGTTTGTGGGCTGCTTATTTAAAGACTGTTTTCTCAGAACCTTTGAACAGATTGTTGTGTAACTTCGATTGGTGAAACATTATTTTCCTTCTCTTCTTAACATTTGATATAAATATACTGGCGTCCAAAATTAAAGCAACGAACGGAAATTTTGCAGAATAGTACAAACAGGTGATAGCGAAGTAGAAACAACGTAAATAATTCAGAACCTAAACAACTGCAACATACATAACAATAGACGAAAATTTTCTTTGTTGTTTTCAATTTAACTGAGTTGCACACACGTTGCGACAACCGGTTAACGTGCTCACTCTGGGGTATGAAAATCTCTGACAGCAATACAGGCCTGACAACGACGGAGCACGCTGTGAATGACGTCATCAATGTCATGTTGAAGCAATAACGTCCATTCTTCCTACGGTGCTGCTCATAAGTCTTGGAGAGTGGTTGGTGGATGTTGATATGATGCAGACCGTAGCAAGCAAGCCACGCCATGCGTGAAATATCTACTGTCTTCAACAAAACATTAACCACTCATTCTCTATGATGTCGAGCACTGTAGTCTATCAGTACGGAGTCTGCGCGCACAGCACCTCGCAACAAATGTACATGAAGTCACAAGACTTCGTCACCATACCTGACAGCAGTTGAACGTATGTGATTCACCCGTACAATTTCATGAACAGGTGTTCGAGTGGTTAAAATAATTCCTGCTCACACTATTAGTGATCCTCCTAGATATCGGTCTCTTTCTACAGTACTTTCCGATGCGAATCCGTCGAGAATCACTTTCCAAACAATATCGGGACTCATCACTGGCCCACTCTTCGACTGTACAGGTGACATGTTGACCACTCCACTCTAGTCGTTCCCTTATGTGAAGACGCATCAGAGGCATACATACAGCAGGTCTCCGACAATAAAGGCTACTTTGTCGAAGCATTCTCTACACCGTTTGCCTCGATACAACACCTCCAGTGGATGTTGCGAGGTCCGATGTCTGTTGCCGTGCAGTACTAAGGTGGTACTATCGTGCCCTTACAGCCCAATAACGGTTCTCTCTTTGTGATGTCACATGTGGTGGGCCCTGCGCTGGTCTTCGGGATACAGTTTTTGTCTCTATAAACTGTCGCCACCTCCGAGAAACAACAGAACGATTCACGTTAAGCCATCGGGCCACATGAGTTTGCGACAGTCCTGCTTCCATTCTTCCTTTGGCGCTCAAAAGCAGAGAGTCTAGTAGGCGTCTTCTCTGTGCCATACCGCACCTCCTCTGTGCCATACTGCACATCCACGGCGATTGTGGATTTAGGACTACCCAACAAACACTACTCCGTTTGATAGGTGCCCTGACGTCATCGTTGGCGTGGTTTTCCCTTGACAGAAATGTCAGTTTCCCTGCAGATCACGATCGTACGGACATTTGTTGACAATTTGCATAATTATATCGTGAATTAGAAACGGGACGGGGAAATAGCTGTTTGTTGGTTTAATTTCAGACACCAGTTTATTTCAACAACACGAACCAGTGGCACACAAGGTTTGTACGTTTTTGGAAAGAGAATAACATTTGTTATAAATTTAAATTTTCACACTTCATATACGCATGAATGGGTTTTGGAGAGCTGAGAGTAAGTACTTAAATAGAAACTGTAACCTTTTGTTATTTTATCTCACTGACATATTTGATAAATTGTTGATCGAATATCAGTAATTGTTACAAGAAATGTTAATCAATTTAACTGTTTTGTTTTAATATGTCAAGGTCCCGTTGACTAGTTAATAAAGTTATTTTGCTGGCTAATATTAGTAAAAGTCTTCACACGAATGATGTTCAACCATTATTTGCGCCTGCCCTTCCGCTCCCAGGTAGCCTTACACCAGTAGTGTGTGCCAAATACCTCCTTGGAAATAACATTTGATGCTTTAGTTTGTGCCGTTTTGTTCATGGCGTTGCGTGGGCTACATTGGTTGAACATTCTCATCACGAAAAGTTTGGCATTAAAGTTAGTATGAGTTTCTTCTTTGACTTTTTGGAAACAATATACGAGTGTTGGAACTTTAATAGTGGCAACTATTTATTTACAGCTCGTACAAAATAGATACGCGTTTGAAAGTTTTACTGACCTTCAAAGTAGTCACCAGCATTGTGTATAACCCGTTGCCAACGATGTGGAATCGTAGGATACTCTTAGCAGTGCCAATTGTGTTGACAGTTCGAGCGACGCGGTCTATTGCCCGATGAATTTGTAGCAGCTCTCAAGCGAATGCCGTGAAGTGTTTCCTTCAGTTTAGAAATCGAGTTGAGCTCATGAGGGCTTCAAGTCAGGGGAGAGCAGTAGGTGGTATAGCACTTAACTGCCCCATCAGTCAAACAAAATCAGTAACAGCTTGCACTATACATGCTTGAGCATTGTCCTGCAAAATAATGATCAGGTCCTGCAAAAAGTGTCATCACTTCTGTCTCTAAGCTGGTCCTAGGTTGTGTACCAAAAATAAACAGCATAGAGACAGAATCGATGACACTTTCTGCAGGAACTGACCGTCATTTTGCAGGACAATGCTCAAGCACGTACAGTGCAAGCTGTTACTAATTTGTTTGACTGTTGGGGCTGCTAAGTGCTACACCACCTACTGTGTTCCCCTGACTTAAGCCTTCGTAAGTTCAACTCTATTTCTAAACTGAAGGAAACACTTCACGGTATTCGCTTCAGAACTGCTACAAATTCGTCGGGCAGTAGACCGCGCCGCTCTAACTGTCACCACAAGTGGCACTGCTAAGAGTATCCTACGACTTCCACATCTCTGGCTACGGGTTATACACAATGCTGGTGATTACTTTGAAGGTCAGTAAAATTTTCAAACGCGTATCTATTTTGTACGAGCTGTAAATAAATAGTTGCCACTATTCAAGTTACAAACCTCGTACATTAGATCTGAAGTCCGCTGAATCTGCTTTACCCTAATAATATTTTCCTGTAGTAAACAAATGCATCGAATATGATCACTGCTAAGGAATGTCTCTTAGAGCCGCGTCGCTTGTTGAACGACATTCAGGAGCTACAGGGACACATTAACTGTGAAGACGATACGGAAACTAGCTTTCAACGAGCTAAAGAGCAATGAAGGTTGCTCTAATATTCGCTTCCCCGCTGAGATAAGGAGCGGCAAACTTTTGGCTCCCTTCCAGAAAGCAGAGGCGCGAGGGGCACCGCGTACGCCAAATTCACGGTGGAAGGTCCAATAAGCGCAACGACTTAGCAGCAGCGGCAAAATTGTAATTACATAGCGCCGCTCTCGCGCCGAGAACTTTAATATCAGCTGAGTAATTTTATTCGAGCGGGGTCGAGGTCGACGTCTGTTAGGGTATTGTTCTGCGGAAAAGCACAGAAAATTCTCCTGCAGTGTTCATGTGTTGCGAGTTCTGTTCATTAGACAGACAGCTACGGGATGAGTAAATGTGTTAACAGCTGTTTTAGTATCCTTATCGTCATCATCCAGACACTCTAAACACAACGTTTAAAAAAATGAGGCGAGATGTACTCAGCGTTTTAAACCGGTTGCGTCTAAATAGTTCAGTCTACTTCAGACGGTTCTCTTAGCAACTGCGGAACAGGTATGTTAATGATTCAGGTTTTGAAGCCATGATGGTGGTCAACGGCTTCCACCCTCTTAAATGGCACCCGATGTTGTTTTATTCTGTAGGACCATTCACAGGAAAAGACTGTGGTGTCCAAACCAGATTTTGAGTGTAGAACAGCTTTCTGTTTTACATTTCCAGACTTAATTTGTACGTGTTCGTCCAGTCGTGGAACGCCACTGAACACTGTCGAAGTTATGACAGCCTAATTATGGTGAGCCAGTTCGTCATGGCAGGTGGTAGGAAATCTTCGCACGGCTGTGATATACCAGTTTTCAGGTTATGCAAACATCGATTTATTCATGTTACCAATAATTCATATACTGACCACTTACTCCAGATATACTGTTGCGCATATTCTTTATTATCTTTTTCTTTTTTTCATCTTTTTCTTTCTTTTTCAGTTTCATCTATGGGTAAATCTTCTGTGATTATCATTTCTTTTAAATTCATCTCACTTTCTTAAACCATTTTGGTTTCATTATTTTGTTGAAAAAGTAGTATTTTTTTGCTTAATCAGTTTGTTTTAATTCTGCAGATGTGTCCAATAAGACACGTTCTTCTTAACTAATTGTGTCTGAGAGTTTCCTGGTAGTTTCGTAAAGGATTTCATTTCTGATGCGTATTACTTTATAGTTGTGGAATCTGAGGCCAAGGACTTTTTTAAGATCTTCCTTTATTTGATCTGCAGGCTTTCAACTAGGTCATGGTTGGTGACGAACAGTGTTTCGTCTGCAAGGCTTCCGGTGTTACTTCTGCATTTCATGAGAGGGACTTCTTACTAAATGCCTTCTTGTTGAGTTGGAAGGTCATTTCAACTTTATTTCTTCTAGATTCCTTTGCATTTTTCTATAAGACATTCCAAATGAAGTAGTTCCTTGATGATATCTAGTTTTTTGACCTCTCATTTAAATAGTTTTTGGTGTTTTTTATGTTTGTCATTATCCTGGCGTTTGTGAAGGAGATTTTGATACATTTTTTCTACTTTCTTTCGTAGTTCGAAGTTCTGTCTTTTGGCTCTTTCTCAGATTCCGGCTAGTAGGGCCATATCACCTGCAACGGTTATACAACTGACGTTGATGCCTTTGTTTCTTGCTCGTAGTCGGATATCACTATGGATCTTCATCTTACGCTCTCTGACTACTTTTTGTAAGGCATAGTTAAATAGCTGTGTGGAGGGACCATCTCCTTGCCTTACACCAATTTTTATCTCAAAAGGATCAGAGAGTTCTCCCATGAATGTGACTATGTTGTATGTGTCGGTAAGGCTATCTCCGATTATGTTCCTGGTTTTCCTGTCTAGATTTAATTCTTTTAGTATACAGAGGAAAGACTCATCATTTATTCAGTCGTATTCTTTTTGAAAGTCAGTGAATGTGGTAACAGATGTCTTTTCTCTTGACTTTTGGTAGGCTATGGTAAGACAGAGATTTAGGAACCAGGTATTAAATTGTAAGACATTTCCAGGGGCAGATGTGGACTCTGACCACAATCTATTGGTTATGAACTGTAGATTAAAACTGAAGAAACTGCAAAAAGTTGGGAATTTAAGGAGATGGGATCTGGATAAACTGAAAGAACCAGAGGTTGTACAGAGTTTCAGGGAGAGCGCAAGGGAACAATTGACAGGAATGGGGGAAAGAAATACAGTAGAAAAAGAATGGGTAGCTTTGAGGGATGAAATAGTGAAGGCAGCAGAGGATCAAGTAGGTAAAAAGAGGAGGGCTAGTAGAAATCCTTGTGTAACAGAAGAGATACTGAATTTAATTGATGAAACGAGAAAATATAAAAATGCAGTAAGTGAAGAAGGCAAAAAGGAATACTAACGTCTCAAAAATGAGATCGACAGGAAGTGCAAAATGGATAAGCAGGGATGGCTAGAGGACAAATGTAAGGATGTAGAGGTTTATCTCACTAGGGGTAAGATAGATACTGCCTACAGGAAAATTAAAGAGATCTTTGGAGAAAAGAGAACCACTTGTATGAATATCCAGAGCTCAGACGGGAACCCAGTTCTAAGCAAAGAAGGGAAAGCAGAAAGGTGGGAGGAGTATATAGAGCATCTATACGAGGGCGATGTAATTGAGGACATTATAATGGAAATGGAAGAGCAGGTAGAAGAAGATGAAATGGGAGTTATGATGCTGCGTTAAGAGTTTGACAGAGCACTGAAAGGCCTAAGTCGAAACAACGCCCCAGGAGTAGACAACATTCCATTAGAATTACTGACAGCCTTGGGAGAGCCAGTCCTGACAAAACTCTACCTTCTGGTGAGCAAGATTTATGTGACAGGCGAAATACCCTCAGACTTCAAGAAGAATGTAATAATTCCAATCTCAAAGAAAGCAGGTGCTGACAGATGTGAAAATTACCGAACAGTCAGTTTAATAAGTCACGGATGCAAAATCCTAACGCGAATTCTGTACAGACGGATGGAAAAACTGGTAGAGGCCGACCTCGGGGAAGACCAGTTTGGATTCCGTAGAAATATTGGAACACGTGAGGCAATACTGACCATACGACTTATCTTAGAAGCTAGATTAAGGAAAGGCAAACCTACGTTTCTAGCATTTGTAGACTTAGAGAAAGCTTTTGACAATGTTGACTGGAATACTCTCTTTCAAATTGTAAAGGTGGCAGGGGTAAAATACAGGGAACGAAAGGCTATTTACAATTTTTACAGAAACCAGATGGCAGTTACAAGAGCCGAGGGAAATGAAAGGGAAGCAGCGGTTGGGAAGGGAATGAGACAGGGTTGTAGCCTTTCCCCGATGTTATTCAATCTGTATATTGAGCAAGCAGTAAAGGAAACGAAAGAAAAGTTCGGAGTAGGTATTAAAATCCATGGAGAAGAAATAAAAACTTTGAGGTTCGCCGATGACATTGTAATTCTGTCAGAGACAGCAAACGACTTGGAAGTGCAGTTGAACGGAATGGACAGTGTCTTGAAAGGAGGATATAAGATGAACATCAACAAAAGCAAAACGAGGATAATGGAATGTAGTCGAATTAAGTCGGGTGATGCTGAGGGAATTATATTAGGAAATGAGACACTTAAAGCAGTAAAGGAATTTTGCTATTTGGGGAGCAAAATAACTGATGATGGTCGAAGTAGAGAGAATATAAAATGTAGACTGGAAATGGCAAGGAAAGCGTTTCTGAAGAAAAGAAATTTGTTAACATCGAATATAGATTTAAGTGTCAGGAAGTCGTTTCTGAAAGTAGTTGTATGGAGTGTAGCCATGTATGGAACTGAAACATGGACGATAAATAGTATGGACAAGAAAAGATTGAAGCTTTCGAAATATGGTGCTACAGAAGAATGCTGACGATTAGATGGGTAGATCACATAACTAATGAGGAGGTATTGAATAGGATTGGGGCGAAGAGGAGTTTGTGGCACAACTTGACAAGAAGAAGGGACCGGTTGGTAGGACATGTTTTGAGGCATCAGGGGATCACAAATTTAGCATTGGAGGGCAGCGTGGAGGGTAAAAGTTATAGAGGGGGACCAAGAGATGAATACACTAAACAGATTCAGAAGGATTTTGGTTGCAGTAAGTACTGAGAGATGAAGAAGCTTGCACAGGATAGAGTAGCATGGAGAGCTGCGTCAAACCAGTCTCAGGACTGAAGACCACAACAACAACAACATGAGATTTGAGATTTGTTGTAGACAGTATCACCCTTTCCTGAAACCCACTTGGTATTCTCCAAGTAGATGGTTTCATTGGGGTCCTGGTCTGTTTAGTAGGACTTTAGAGAAAATATTATATGTTACATCGAAGAGTTACATCCTTATGTAGCTGTGTTGATCTGTTTTGGGCCCTTTATTACGGAGTGTGTGGATGAGGCGGTCTTCCATTCAGCTGGAACTTTATTTTATCTAGATTTGTTCAAAGATGTTTTGAAGAGAGTCTGTTGCATTTTTGATGACATTTTTCCAAAGCCAATTACAATTTTGTTTCCTACCAAGGCCTTATAGTTTTTGAATTTTGAAATGACTATCTGTAGTTCCTCGGTGGTGGATGGTTCAGCGTTAGGGCTGGTTGTTGTTGTAGGGCTGGTTGTTGTTGTAGTTGTGAAGTCCATTTTTCCTATGGTTGAAGAGGTTTCCTAGAGCTGAAGAGGTTTCTTAAATATTCTGCCAGTATGTTGCTGTAGCCCCTGTTACTGTGGGAAATATTTTGGTTTTTGTCTTGAAGTTGTGTGGTCTGGGGTCTGTATTTGGTTATTTTTTGTTTAGAAGCCTTATAAAAGATTCTTATGTTTTTTTTAAGACGTCTTCGTTGATCTGAAAGAGGAGTGGTCATCTTGGGCTTCGTTACTCTTTTAAGACTATTTTTCACTAATTTTCTTATGCTTAAGACGTTTCGTCTGTTATGCTCATTTATCTGTGATTGCCACTATTTCAATGCTGTTGTTCTTAGTTGAAGAAGCCTCTCAGAATCTTTACTTTAGTTATGGTATCTAATTGTTATGCTGTGGGTATTGAATTTCCTTTTATTTGATCTCAGTTTTGGTTCTCATGTCTTCAACTGCGGGGGAAACTACTTGGAGAATTCATTTTTTTTGGATCGTATTTTCTACTGTTGACATTGTTGGTTCGGTTTTTCCCTTTGGGGATTGTTTTGAGTTTTATTTTCCAAAGGTAGTGACCAGAATCTAGGAATTTGACAGTTTGTATTCCTTTGTGGAACTTCTGTTAGATTATTATACGATCGAATTAGAATTGACCTACTATCCTGTTTCCTGTTTTCTTGGTAGATTCTTAAAGGCTGTCGATTTCAGGACCTAGTTGCATGCTTCTCTGTCTGGGACTGAAGTTTCTCATAAACAGGAGGCTGTGTTTTCCTGAAATTTTTGCACATCCTCATTCAGTTGGTTCCAAAAGGTCTCACATTTTCTGTGTCCTTTCGGTTGCCTTCATTCATGGGGTCATGTGCATTCAATTTGTTTCAAGAGTCTTTCAGATTGTGATTCACAGTTGATAGTTCAGTCTAAAATATTTTTGTCAATCATGAAGCCAGTTCCAAGATGCGTTGAGTTTTCCACACTGTTGGTGCCTGCCTTTCCTTTGTACATATGAAATCTCCTGAATCAAAATTGTTTTCGCCTCAGAATCTGGTTTCTTGTAGGTGCGTTATGAGAATTTTGTGGTTCTTAAGGATGTCTGTAAGATGTTATAATTTTACAGTTTTTAGAAGGGAATTTACCTTGAAAGCAGCCTGTATGTAACTTGGTTTTCTTATACTTCATCTTGCTTGAGCTTCCAAGATTCTACGACTCGTCTCCGAGTAATGCTTCAGACTCCATAGAATTGGACTGTCTGCTTGCACCCTTTGGTGCAGAGGACTCTACATCTGGGTTTCTTTGTTTCACATCACACTACTGCATGACTGATAATATGTGTTGGATGGTTCCTGTTTTTAGAGCCATTGATTTACAACCACGGTCGTTAGCCCTGGGGATTTTTCTCAGCCACCCCTAGCCTGAGGAACTGACACTGACTAAGGACCGTTAAAACTGCGGACAGCTACCTTTGCGTTTAGACGTCCGTATCAGTCTGCAGGTGTTATTTTATTTGCCACCCACGTTGAATATCTGCACAGCCCCCCTGTCCGCCACCTGGCGACGCGGCCCCACTCGTACGGACATTGTTTACGTATGCATAATTCATTTTTAAACGTAAGATATTAACCAGTTGGTCTATTTACACAAAGTAAATGCTGCTTTATCTTATAACTAACAAATTTTACGCAGGTAATGTAACGCGTCTGCTCACGCAAGATTACTACAATTTGGTTTTAAGTAAAAATTTAAATAAATTAATAGAAAGAAACTGTTAAAATTAACTAGAGCAGGCGGCCATTGTTAATGATGGATGCATTTTGGTTAGTGACCAAATTGACTTTTAGAAATATGCTGTAAAATTTAGAGAAGATTACATCTCTCTGTTACTTACGGGCGAAATTGAATCGTAGCATTAATACTGTGTAAGTAGGCTGTTTAGCTTTTTATGTTGGTCACACCAAGTAGCGCTCTGTATGAAAATCATTGACTGTACTGTATGCAGTCTGTGGCTGGTTTGCATTGTTGGAATATTTGCTATTGTAATGTTAGGCAGTTGGATGTGAACAGCACGTAGCGTTGCGCAGTTGGAGGTGAGCCGCTAGGAGTGATGGATGTGGGGAGAGAAATGGCAGAGTTTTGAGAGCGGACGATCTGGACGTGTGTCCGTCAGAAAAAGGAAATTTGTCAGACTGGATGTCATGAACTGACATATACACTCCTGGAAATGGAAAAAAGAACACATTGACACCGGTGTGTCAGACCCACCATACTTGCTCCGGACACTGCGAGAGGGCTGTACAAGCAATGATCACACGCACGGCACAGCGGACACACCAGGAAGCGCGGTGTTGGCCGTCGAATGGCGCTAGCTGCGCAGCATTTGTGCACCGCCGCCATCAGTGTCAGCCAGTTTGCCGTGGCATATGGAGCTCCATCGCAGTCTTTAACACTGGTAGCATGCCGCGACAGCGTGGACGTGAACCGTATGTGCAGTTGACGGACTTTGAGCGAGGGCGTATAGTGGGCATGCGGGAGGCCGGGTGGACGTACCGCCGAATTGCTCAACACGTGGGGCGTGAGGTCTCCACAGTACATCGATGTTGTCGCCAGTGGTCGGCGGAAGGTGCACGTGCCCGTCGACCTGGGACCGGACCGCAGTGACGCACGGATGCACGCCAAGACCGTAGGATCCTACGCAGTGCCGTAGGGGACCGCACCGCCACTTCCCAGCAAATTAGGGACACTGTTGCTCCTGGGGTATCGGCGAGGACCATTCGCAACCGTCTCCATGAAGCTGGGCTACGGTCCCGCACACCGTTAGGCCGTCTTCCGCTCACGCCCCAACATCGTGCAGCCCGCCTCCAGTGGTGTCGCGACAGGCGTGAATGGAGGGACGAATGGAGACGTGTCGTCTTCAGCAATGAGAGTCGCTTCTGCCTTGGTGCCAATGATGGTCGTATGCGTGTTTGGCGCCGTGCAGGTGAGCGCCACAATCAGGACTGCATACGACCGAGGCACACAGGGCCAACACCCGGCATCATGGTGTGGGGAGCGATCTCCTACACTGGCCGTACACCACTGGTGATCGTCGAGGGGACACTGAATAGTGCACGGTACATCCAAACCGTCATCGAACCCATCGTTCTACCGTTCCTAGACCGGCAAGGGAACTTGCTGTTCCAACAGGACAATGCACGTCCGCATGTATCCCGTGCCACCCAACGTGCTCTAGAAGGTGTAAGTCAACTACCCTGGCCAGCCAAGATCTCCGGATCTGTCCCCCATTGAGCATGTTTGGGACTGGATGAAGCGTCGTCTCACGCGGTCTGCACGTCCAGCACGAACGCTGGTCCAACTGAGGCGCCAGGTGGAAATGGCATGGCAAGCCGTTCCACAGGACTACATCCAGCATGTCTACGATCGTCTCCATGGGAGAATAGCAGCCTGCATTGCTGCGAAAGGTGGATACACACTGTACTAGTGCCGACATTGTGCATGCTCTGTTGCCTGTGCCTATGTGCCTGTGGTTCTGTCAGTGTGATCATGTGATGTATCTGACCCCAGGAATGTGTCAATAAAGTTTCCCCTTCCTGGGACAATGAATTCACGGTGTTCTTATTTCAATTTCCAGGAGTGTATATTATGACTTTTGAACAATATTAAGGTAAATACATTGTTTGTTCTCCATCAAACTCTTTCATTTGCTAACTATACCTATCAGTAGTTAGTGCCTTCAGTAGCTAGAATCTTTTATTTAGCTGGCAGTATTGGCGCTCGCTGTATTGCAGTAGTTTGAGTAACGAATATTTTTGTGAGGTAAGTGATTCATAAAAGGTATAGGTTATTGTTAGTCAGGACCATTCTTTTGTAGGGATTATTGAAAGTCAGACTGCGTTGTGCTAAAAATATTGTGTGTCAGTTTAGTGTTGATTAGAATAAGTAAAGAGAGAAATGTCTGAGTACGTTCAGTTTTGCTCAGCTGTTTGAAAATCAAATAACGTAGAGGTTTTCCAGCACTGTCATTTATAAATTTTTTCTAAGGGGATGTTTCAACTGTGGCCAGATCATTTAAGGTTCCGTGCTTGCAATCAAGTTTGCAAAAACTCTTCGTGATGATCGGAAGTTTATCTCAGAGACACTGTAGCAAGTTGCAAATGAATAAATGGCAGAATACTAATTGTATTCGGCCATTGCGACTCAGAGGCACGATCCGTTAAGCTCGTATTGGTCGCTGGCTGTAACAATAAAACATTGCATGTAACTGTTAAAATGACAACTCATGAGACTTAATTTACATTAATTTAAATACAAATGGCTCTAAGGCTAATACATGACACTTACGTCAGAATTGTCGATGTAAAAGAAAGATTACTTACGGATATGCAAGGAATGCAGCTATAGTTCGTCCTGTCAATACGAAGGGTAGCAGACAAGAGAGAGAGAGAAATCCGAGCAGGAACGCTCTTCACTTACTTTCCAATACAAAAACTATTACAACAAATAGCAATCAGCCACAGGCTGACTGTCGCTATATCTTTGAAATATTGTTTATGAAATAATAATTACATTACACAAAATTAAGTTGCATAGATTTGAAATTATTTACAGTTAATAAGTAGGTAAGTGTACATTTTTGTGCTTTCTATAGTTTTTGCGACGTTACATTTACATAAAATTGTCTGGGTCTGCCCATGTAACGCTTCAAATGGAAATTATCAAAAGCACCCACTGATGTCAGCACTGCCGTAAACGAGCGCCAGATGGTGGCACAATTCAAACTAATTATTCTGTCAAGCAACTACACTTGTAAAATAAAAAGAAGCCGATGATCAACCTACGTTATTACGATACATACAGGGTATTGTGACGAAGTTGACTAGTTTATTGACAGTTGAGGTAAAGTAACTAAATAATTGGCATCTCTCAAAAAAAAAGAAGATTGAAAGTACATGACACGATGCTCATCAAAAATATTTTATAACAGCAACAAAAATATTATTTCGGTTCATTATTTGCATATTTCGCAAGTATCTAATGAATGTAGATCATGTTATTTACACTGTCTGCACGCAAAATCGCCCCTTGAGGTTTGACATTTCTTAACTGAAATTACAGCCCTTTAGTATTGGGCATAAACGTGACTTGTATTAGTGACAGTCGCCGGCTTGTTACGAGGAACGGATGGGTACGAAATATTCCAACCCCAACATCGATATATTTGCATGAAGCGGGTAACAAGGGATGAAAACAATTCGACATCCCATCCATTGCCGTGGTCAGTTATGAACATCACGTCAGAGGTTGTTGATGTACACTGAACCATTAAATAGTAACAACACAAACATTTAATGTTTCAGAACATTGTTTTCGTGATTTTTACGTTCAACAGGCATACGTCTGAGCGTTTTTCGTTTTCGATTAATTTTACTGGGCAACTGCTTGTGCGACAGAGGATTTTTTAACTGTACCTTATTATACATGTTTATTGCAAAGACTCTTAGGAATCAGAAGAGGGGCCAGAAGTGGAAGGAATGTATAGAAGTGCTAAACAAGGGAAACAAACTTGACGACAGTATTACAGAAATAGGAGAGGAAGTAGCTGAAGATGAGATGGGAGATATGATACTACGGAAAGAATTCGACAGAACATAGAAAGGCATGGGTCGAAATAAAGCATTTAGAGTAAACTGCATTCTGGGTGAATTATTGAGATCCTGAAAAAATCAGGCTTAGCGAAAGTATTCTATCTGATATTCAAGATATATGAGACAAGTAAAATAGCCTCAAATACCAAGAAGAATATAATAATTCCAATCCCAAAGAAGGCAGATACGATCGGATATGATTACAACAGAGCCATGACTTTAATAAATCATGGTTCGCAAATGGTGAAACAAAAATTTTACTAAATAATGGGAAAAAAATGATAGAAGCCGGCCTCGGGAAAGATTATTTTGCGGTCCGGAAAAATTTAGGAAAATACTAAGCAATACTGGTGCTGAAAGAAATTCTATTCCACGGCAGGGAAAATATATTCCAATTAAAGCAATAAAAAGAAGGAAAGAAAGGTTAGATATTAACACCCCCTCGACTGCGAGGTCATTGGAGACGGAGCACAAGCTCGGATTAGAGAAAGGAGAGGAAATCAGCCATGCTCTTTCAAAAGGACCTCCCCGGCGTTTCTCTTAAGCTATTTAGGAAAACCAAGGAAAATCCTAATATAGATGGCATGACATGATTCTGAAATATCTGTATCCCGAATACTAACCACTGCAACAGTAATAGAAGACGGTAAAGACCCGACCTGATTTAACGTAGGACGTTGCGAAAACAGACTACTGTACAACACTCTCGCCACGATTGCGATGACAGGGATGCTGATAAAGAAAAGATCTTGTGTAAGGAGGGCCATCCGTATAACCTACAGTAATTTTCACACTCACACCCCGGCGAAAGATTTATCAGAACATTCTAGAACGTTCTGGTCATACGTAAAGTCACTGAACGGATCCAAACTTTCCATTCAGTCTCTCGTGGATCTGTCACGCATCGAAACTGAAGACAGAACGCAGAACACATCATTTTTAAATTCCACATTTAAAAATGAATTAACCCAAGAGAATAGCGACGTCGCAAAGTTTGACCTACGTACAGATTCGCAAATGAGCGATATCGATATTAGGACCCTCGTTATTTTAAAGCAATTAAAACCACTAAAAGCGAACAATGCAACAGCCTCCGACGGAATTAGAGCTGAATTGTACAGTTCATTGAATGCGCCACAAAATTAGTTTCTTTTCTATCTCATTTTCATGAAGAATCGCTTGTGCAGCGAACAGTCTCGCTTGAATGTAAAACAACGCAGATCACTCCTTTTTACAGACACAGTATAGCTGTACAGAATTATAGACCAATATTATTAAAGATGGTCTCTCGCGTGTTTCTGGAGCATATTTGAAACTAAGAAATTAAAAATTATGACGTTTCCGGCCGAATGTAAGCATCTGTCAGACAATCAGGACAGCTTCCTTTATTCACACAAGGCTTCTTGCGAACAATAGATTCACGAAATAGGCCGTCTATCGGATACTAGTGACAGTATTTTACGCTCCAATGTCGGCAAATACACTACTGGCCATTAAAATTGCTACACCAAGAAGAAATGTAGATGATAAACGGGTATTCATTTGACAAATATATCATACTAGAACTGACATGTGACTATATTTTCACGCAATTTGGGTGCGTAGATCCTGAGAAATCAGTACCCAGAACAACCACCTAAGGCCGTAATAACGGCCTTGATACGCTTGGGCGTTGATTCAAACAGAGCTTGGATGGCGTGTACAGGTACAGCTGCACATTCAGCTTCAAAACGATACCAAAATTCATCAAGAGTAGCGACTGGCGTATTGTGACGAGCCAGTTGCTCGGCCACCATTGACCAGATGTTTTCAATTGGGGAGAGATCTGGAGAATGTTCTGGCCAGGGCAGCAGTCGAACATTTCTGTATCCAGAAAGGCCCTTACAGGACTTGCAACACTTGGTCGTGCATTATCCTGCTGAAATGTAGGGTTTCGCAGGGATCAAATGAAGGGTAGAGCCACGGGTCGTAACACATCTGAAATGTAACGTCCACGTTTCAAAGTGCCGTCAATGCGAACAAGAGGTGACCGAGACGTGTAACCAATGGCACCCCTTACCATCACGCCGAGTGATACACCAGTATGGCTATGACGAATACACGCTTCCAATGTGCGTTCACCGCGATGTCGCCAAACATGGATGCGGCCATCATGATGCTGTAAACAGAACCTGGATTCATCCGAAAAAATGACGTTTCGCCATTCGTGCACCCAGGTTCGTCGTTGAGTACACCATCGCAGGCGCTCCTGTCTGTGACGCAGCGTCAAGGGTAACCGCTGCCATGGTCTCCGAGCAGATAGTCCATGCTGCTGCAAATGTTGTCGAACTGTTCGTGCAGATGTTTGTTGTCTTGCAAACGTCCCCATCTGTTGACTCAGGGGTCGAGACGTGGCTACACGATCCGTTACAGCCATGCGGATAAGATGCCTCTCATCTCGACTGCCAGCGATACGTGGCCTTTTGGATCCAGCACGGCGTTCCGTATTACCTTCTTGAACCCATCGATTCCATATTCTGTTAACATTGGATCTCCACCAACGCGAGCAGCAATGTCGCGATACGATAAACCTCAATCGCGATAGGCTACAATCCGACCTTTATCAAAGTCGGAGACGTGATGGTACGCATTTCTCCTCCTTACACGAGGCATCACAACAACGTTTCACCAGGCAACGCCGGTCAACTGCTATTTGTGTATGAGAAATCGGTTGGAAACTTTCCTCATGTCAGCACGTTGTAGCTGTCGCCACCGGCGCCAACCTTGTGTGAATGCTCTGAAAAGCTAATCATTTGCATATCACAGCATCTTCTTCCTGTCAGTTAAATTTCGCGTCTGTAGCACGTCATCTTCGTGGTGTAGCAATTTTAATGGCCAGTAGTGTGAAACCTGTGTGGGAAGAAATGAGCACTATATTACTATCCTTCATGTTTGTGCTCATATATCTACGTTATGTTTACTTTATAGTCTCGCGTGTTGATGAAATAAGAAAGATATCTGGTGTGTAGCAACTACAACCATGTTTGTGACCATCTGCATATTTAAAGAGAATAGCTTTTTGGCTAAGAATATAAAGCACTTCGACAATGGTCACATCTTCCCTAAAAGGTTGAGAAGCAAACTAAATTAATAAGGATTACATATTGATAAATAATCTGGTAAGACACTGAGTTTGAAAATTTACTTATTTATGAAAAGTTATAAACTTTCGATAGTTTGTACCTCAGTGTAAATCTTAGAAAAAATAAACACAGTGCAGTTTAGATTAGGTCAAAACTATTAACCGGGGTAAAACGCAGGTAATAATTACGTAAATCGTGTCTCAAATCGAATTTTAGAAACGCTCTTGATTCACAGGAGTATTGGTAAGAATATGTTTTCGGAATTTGTAACACTAAAACAATACTTAAAGCACGGAAACTCATGTTCAGAAAAAAGGCAACATTAAATTATGGCGTTGTCTTTAAGAGTACCAACAAAAACCACGCTGATCAAATTAGTGGGATATTGTGAACAGGAATACTGAATTTTATCTACATACAATGTGATCATTACACAGTAGTGAAGATATTACGTAGTTATCAACATCTGTGTATATTTAATATAATTTTGAAAGTTATTAGTGACCTTTATAAATAAATCGATATGCAAACAGTGTATAAAACTTCGGAAATGTGTGTCATGTATGGTGTGGAAAAACTGGGTTGGGAGTTGCTTGTCAGACGCGTTACGGGGATATCTGTGTTTCGTGGGTAATTTCCAGGTGTGTCAAAATATTACACAATGGTAGCGCCCGTGTTTATACTTTAATGTGTATGATACGTAAGGGGGGACAGATGGAACAATAAACATACGGAAGCAGACGGCCATTTCTTAAATTGTTTCGATGAATTTCACAAAAATTCTCTGTTTGAATTTTTCGGAAGAGCTCCTTCGAATCTGGATGTAACAGCTACCCATTTTCGACTTTAGAAAATTATCAAGAACAAAACTACGTTTATCGTATCCCACGTTTTCTTAGGCAGAAACGAATCTTCGTGTTGAACTCATGTCCACCGGGATTTTGAGGGGACGTCGCAAGGTGAACAGGTAGACTGCGTCGTTCTGTATTTCCGTAAGGCGCCCTCACACTAGGCTACAGTGTTGCCAAGTTCGAAATTGTTTTTCAGAAGATGGAGCTTAAAAATTTCGGAATATATAGGAAAAGTCAAGGAAGCATCTCTAAGAAAAATCTCAGTATAACAAACAGCAACGTTGAGAAAAAGTTATATGATTTACAATTTTCACTTACCAATCTAACCTTCTTCGTTCCACCATCCACGCAAATGTCATTAGCCATCAGACGTCGTAGTTTCGTGCCAATAGAAAAGTCGTAACAGGGCACAAATCTGGTATCTCTTTTCAAATGTAAAAATCCGGTTATCGTTCTAGTGCTCCATCTGTTCCTTACTTTGCTTTTTATTCGGTTTATTGCCGAAAATACTCTTTCCACGCTAGCCGACGAATGGGCTAAACACTACAGTGACATCATCATGGCTGATAACGTGGGAAACATGTGTTCAGCTAACAGACAGCATTCCAAAATTCAGCCGGCTCTATACTCTACATCTACATCTACATTTATACTCCGCAAGCCACCCAACGGTGTGTGGCGGAAGGCACTTTACGTGCCACTGTCATTACCTCCCTTTCCTGTTCCAGTCGCGTATGGTTCGCCGGAAGAATGACTGTCGGAAAGCCTCCGTGCGCGCTCCAATCTCACTAATTTTACATTTGTGATCTCCTCGGGAGGTATAAGTAGGGGGAAGCAATATATTCGATACCTCATCCAGAAACGCACCCTCTCGAAACCTGAAGCTACACCGCGATGCAGAGCGCGTCTCTTGCAGAGTCTGCCACTTCAGTTTGTTAAACATCTCCGTAACGCTATCAAGCATACCAAATAACCCTGTGACGAAACGCGCCGCTCTTCTTTGGATCTTCTCTATCTCCTGTATCAATCCGACCTGGTACGGATCCCACACTGATGAGCAATACTCAAGTATAGGTCGAAGGAGTGTTTTGTAAGCCACCTCCTTTGTTGATGGACTACATTTTCTAAGGACTCTCCCAGTGAATCTCAACCTGGTACCCGCCTTACCAACAATTAATTTTATATGATCATTCCACTTCAAATCGTTCCGCACGCATACTCCCAGGTATTTTACAGAAGTAACTGCTACCAGTGATTGTTCCGTCGTTCCTACCTCCATATTTCTTAATAGCGTCCATTTAGTGCCAACGTAATTTTTAACTGAGCTTGAAAACCTTAATGCAACACTAGCAATAGATGGAATTCTCTTATGTCTAATGCAAACTGTGTCAAGTTCTTCGAAACTTTTTAGAACATAACTATTGAAAGGAAACTGTTTGAATATCAATTGAACAGTCTCATTGAAAAGTCGAAGCACCGACTGTTTAAGTTCTGCAATTGCTCACAAGTCAGATCTGTATTTTTATCAACGTTCAACAAATCCTTTCCTCCTAAATACGTTCATCAAGAGATTTAAAATACGTAGGATTTCTGTACTCAAATTCTTTCAAGGGAGCTGATTCTAGATAATTTTCCTTCGTTTAACATTTTCTGGGTAGCCTCAACTTCACAACACTTGGTACGGATCCCTGGAGACTCTGATCAGGTGATAGGCAACATAAAATCCAAAAACTTAAGTACGAGCCTCGTAGCATTCTCATTTAATTTCCGCAGAATTTTGTCTCTTGCCAGAAATCTGTCATTAGCCACAGCATCGGAAAAAAAAACAGGAAAACAGTTTCAGGCAATCATATTGCCCAAGAAGTTTGAATACAGCTATATGAAAAGAGAGCCAACGTGCCCGGCTGGGATGAAGTAATTTTTGCTGTCTCACTTTTACAAAGTTTTGATACTCTTTCAGTTTACCAAGACGCTTAGGGCTACACTGGAAATAACTGTACACACATCCTTCGCTAGGTCTTCTATGCTTCTTGGAAGGGTGAAGCAATCGTAAGAAGTTCATATCGCATTGCACAGATGAATGGAAGCCCGCATCTCGTGGTCGTGCGGTAGCGTTCTCGCTTCCCACGCCCGGGTTCCCGGGTTCGATTCCCGGCGGGGTCAGGGATTTTCTCTGCCTCGTGATGGCTGGGTGTTGTGTGCTGTCCTTAGGTTAGTTAGATTTAAGTAGTTCTAAGTTCTAGGGGACTTATGACCACAGCAGTTGAGTCCCATAGTGCTCAGAGCCATTTAGATGAATGGAAGACGCATTTCGCCACTAACAGCTCTGAAATGTTTTGCATAAAGAAAGTGGATGAGGAATGGTGGGCTTCCAACGTGACATTCGCTCCGTCCGGTGTGAAACTAATTATACTCTCTTTGGAAGTAGTATGACTGTCACAGAGGAACCAAACAATTTCCTGATGAAAAACGTCACTAGTAGCATAAGTAAGTGAAGTCAATCCTAGAGAGGCATCGATTATTTCGTTCCCTTCATTCACAACACGTACTGCCAAACACAACTGTTTATGCATCCCTTATCTGTTGATTCATAAAATTTATTTGTCTTGAGGGTGTCATTTAGTTTCACAGAACCTGTCTTACTGTAACGTAATTTATGATTTCAGCTACTTTTGTTCTTACATAATGAATATCTGTTGCAACTTCTGAATGAGGAAATACTGCCTGGATGAGTTTCGGTGAATGTTCAATAACCCACAGTGGTAAATCACGCTCTGCAATAAAACTAGTAAGACGAATTTCATTAGCTTTAACTGTGTCATGCAATCTTAAGCCCCCAAAAACTGATAACATATCAATAAGTTTAGGTCGCCTTTGCTGGACACCGCAGTTAACCACATGCTTCTTACCATCAGCTGGCTTTACTGTATTACTTTTAACAGACGTAATTTTTTGATAACAATGACCTGCACAGCAGAAGGCTTTCCTGCCGCTTCTGAGCCAACCACTAAAAGCTATTTATTTCCCATTGAGGATTGTATTTCGTAGGATATTTTATCTCTGTGTGTGCTACCACCACAGATTCAGAATCCGACTTCGAAATCATATCTAAATAAGCACAACACTCCACTACTCCGCGCTGACTTATGGTGTCACCTGGTCACAGTCGCGAACTGCCCAGTGCCTTGCACGCACTTTGTTGCCCGTTAGCTCCTTTGTCGAATAGGCAAATATTTGAATGCATCACCTGGGCAGTATTTGTTTTTCGTGGCTTTGTAGGCCCTTGCGTCCAAACAACACTGTAGTAACGAAACTTTCTGGCACATTAAAACTGTGTGCCGGGCCGAGACTCGAACTCGGACCTTTGCCTTTCGTGGGCAAGTGCTCTACCAACTGAGCTACCAAAACACGACTCACGCCCCGTCCTCACAGCCTTACTTCTTCCAGTACCTCATCTCCTACCTTCCAAACTTTACAGAAGCTCTCCTGCGAACCTTGCACAACTAACACTCCTGAAAGAAAGGATGGCTTAGTCACAGCCTGGGGGAAATACTGTAGTAATAGAGGGTAGTCATTGTTGCCGCAATGTCTTTTTGCGATTAAAACGATGTGTATTTTTAACAGCATCTACTAGCGACGAAGGAAGATCGGAAGAATTCGAAAGATTTACTCAATTTCAGGATGACCTGAAGAATTAGGAAGAGTTGCACGAAATTTCGTATTTTCTGGACTAAGTCAAAAAATCGGATGAACTTCCGAAATTTCGGAACACCTGGAAACACTGGTCTACAACAGGCGGAAACAATCACCAGTGGCGGACGTTGTTTAAACGTGGGGCACAGAATGAAGTTTGACGAGATCCTGATAGACGTCTCTATGGCCGGTTTCTGGGACACTGTTTATAAAGTTTCAATTGAAATTTAGTTCGCAGACAACTTGATTAATAGAGGCAAGGATATTGGTCTTAAAAGCACGTGGAGACCCGTATAATAATAGCACGTCAAATAAAAACAGAACGTCCTTCAGTGCTACGGGCCCGAGTGTTTGCGGACAAATCTGTTTCCGATATATTGTTGGCGCCGGTGCCAACGACACAGCTACGGGTGTTGGACGTCGCGTGGGCCATGTACGGTAGTGGTGCCTATATAAAGACGGTTTTCAGTCTTGACATTAGTTTTCATCGGGATTCGGCAGTAGCAGCAACGTTTGTCCTGAAGATGGCGGACAAATGAATCGCCGAAACATCGAATTATGTTGCTTTTGGCAACAAGAATCAAATCTAAGAGACCGCAAAGAATTATTACGCCGAGAAAGCCTCCATAGTCACATGAGGCCGTTGTCTGTAATAAAGAACTCTCTGATAATTCAACTCATACAAGTATTTAGATGTAATACTTTGTAGGGATATAAAATGGATTTATGAAAATGTGTGTGAAATCTTTATGGGACTTAACTACTAAGGTCATCAGTCCCTAAGCTTACACACTACTTAACCTAAATTATCCTAAGGACACACACAAACACCCATGCCCGAGGGAGGACTCGAACCTCCGCCGGGACCAACCGCACAGTCCATGACTGCAGCGCCCAAGACCGCTCGGCTAATCCCGCGCGGCAAAATGGATTTATCACATATGCTGAGTTACAGGTAAAGCGGGTCGTATATTTCGGTTCAGTGGTAGGATACTAGCAAAATGCATCACTCTACAAAAGCAGAAAAACAATCGTGCAGACCATTCTAGAATATTGCTGAAATATGGGGGACCGGTACGAAATGGGACCTACAGCGAGTCTACAAGGAAGGACAACACGAATACATGTTAGGTTGACCCATGGAAGACCGGCACGAAGATACTGGAAAACCTAAACTGGCAGATGCTTGAAGATTGATGCAAAATGCCTCGTGGTAGCCTACTTACAGAATTTCAAGAAGTAACTTTTATCTGGTGAATCTAGGAATTTATTACAGACTCCACGTATCGCTCCAGTAGCGATTGCGAAGATGAAAGACCTTTATGCAATCGTACCTCCCGCGTTGCATACGTGAATATGATAGGGTGAAAGTCCTAACATCTCGTACAAAGTACCTTCTGCTATTGACTGTAGAGTCGTTTCAAGAATGTGAAAGAAGACATAGAAGAGAGAAAATTGTGCCACTTGCAGTTGTGAAGGAACGAATGGAGAAATTCTGAAAGGCAATTGTTGTTCTTAGAAAAGGAATAAAAAACTCTGCGACTGTACTGCAATTCTGAAATGACGGCAGAGGACATGGAAAGTCAGAACACAGCATGTTCAAAGCAGTTCATAAGATGACTATAAAAAGAAAGTTTACGGTATCGTGGACGAGTTAAATCAACCCATACCAAGTGAATTGGAAAATAAGACAATAAAAACACTGGTGGTGTTTTGAAATTTTGGTTGCAAAGTAACTGACAATGGCAGCAGTAAAGTGTAAATGTAAAGAAAGGAAAACTGACAACAGTAACAAAAGATCTGCTGTAAAAGAGACATTTTACTACATGTACAAGTAATACCATTTTAAATATTTGGAAGTAATATTTGCCCAGACCCTAACCTAATGTGAAAATTAAATATGAACAATAAAAAGTGAACGCAAGAAGAGAATAAGAGAACAAATGCTTTCGAAGTTCGTTGTTACAGGATGAGGCTAAAAATTAGATACCCTACAATAACCAATGAAGACGTGCTGGTTGGAGCCGGGAAGCTAATTTTTCTATGTTAATTGAGAAAAAGAAGCGCTAGTTTGCTAGGACGCATCCTTAGGCGTAAAGTATTTATAATGAAGGAGAGTGACTTAGGCTCGAATACAGTCTCTCTTTTCTAGCATTTATCCCATCATACGGTGAACACTTTTTCCATAGTTTGGCACATTTACTTCATTTTAACTCTGTGGTAGGATGCCCTTCTTGTTGCCAGAGTTCCAAGTTCACTAAGGGACGGAAGTCATCTATGTCATCGATCGATGAATCGCGTAAACTCCGTCCTATGTGTACTCTAATTGTTTGTGTTTCCTATTTCCTGAAGCTACCTCTGCTGCAAGCTATGCGAGCAGATATTTGACTCGAATACAGTAGGCAACTTCAAATGGAGTAGGCTGCAGCAATTATGCAGAGCTAATGAGTTTTGCATATGATGGACTAGAATGGAGAGGCACATCAAACAAACCTTTGAAGTGGCAACAGCAAAAAAACTGCCGCGACTCCTGATTTGCTTGATTAATGGGAAGCACTGACATATCCAAGTCTATTTCCATGGCACTACGCACTGCATCGGTCGGCGGCGTACGTAATTCCGATTGGCACTGCGGCGATAGAAACAACACGGTGTCATAATAGATACACTTTTAATGCATGGATTGCTGTTTTAGAGTTCGCATTTCGCCACTGACAAACTGAATCACTAACCATGTTTTACAATCTGCAACTCTGTTTTATTTAATTTTTTCCCTATTTTTCACTCATTTTAATCTACTGTCACACAGACAAACACCCCTATTTCAGCAGGACGAGGACATGCTAGCGAACAAGCATAAAGTGACCTATGGAGTAGCTCATATTTTTTAGAATATTCGAATTTGAATTGAGGATTGAGTATTTACCAGGTACTATCACCTCGGTAGTGGGCTTGGGTTACTATGAGGACGGTAAATAAATCTAAAGATGCCAGACAAGGTACAGCAGATTCCATCTACATCAAATATAATCGGAACCGACTTAGCCTATGTGATCGCTTCTTGAGAGATGCTCTGTTACATAAATTTTCATTTGTGTTCGCCAGAGTTCGACTCAACAGTTTGTAATAATGAACGTGCGAGTGGCATACAGTAATTTTGCACTCGGAGCTGCTGACATAAGAGGGGCGTCTGGAGAGCAATGAAACTACTGCCCACCTGTTGCTGCTGTTTCCCTGCAGTTGATAGTCTTGTCAATCACTCTTTCATATGCATCGATACATTGTGTAATAAAAATGCACTCGGGCGGAAATGTGGACTGAAATTAAAATCGAGCATACAAGAAAGTATGTAGTGAACGAAATGAATTCCATGAATTTATTCATTCCTGTTCTGCCTACAATGCACAATTCGACCAAAAAACCTAACACAGAAGCTGGCCTGGCACATTTCATACATTTCAATGAAACGCATCCCTGTGGTACATTTGCGACAACTAGGCTAGCTCCTGAAACTTACACTTCCGTATAATTATTACAGAACTAACAATTTTTTGGTGAAGAGTTGTCCCATTCTGAATACCAGCAGCCTATTTAATTCCGTGGGGTTTATAACCTCTATTAAAACATTTGCATTATATTAGCAAAAAATGAAAGCATGGCGTTTCTAGTTACGTGCGCTGCATCAGAGCGCGGGTCATGATATAGCTGTCTAGAAATGATGACGAATTGCGACATGTCGAGATGAAGAAGTGAGGGCGTTTAGCAAAACGCGACGACGTCTCAGCTACACACGTGGACCATTATAAAAGAAAATTTTGAGATCAGATGTTCTTTAATGTGGGACTGACAGTAAACATACCCTGACATACTGAGTGCATTACAATATATTTAGGTAACTGATAACGTCACTTTCAATGGTGTTTCAATTATGGTATGGAAATACTTAATGTTATTTGCAGCAATTATTACAAATTCTTATAATATTCTAGCCTCATTCCATTACAATGAAAGACATGGAGACGTCGTCTGATAAGCTTTACAGGCACAAATGTAAATGCTGTTTATTCCCTTTTGTTTTTATATCCAAACACCAATTTTTATTCCACTAGATTTTACTGTCAGAAGGCTCCATCTTTATGCACGTACTGAGGAAACCTATAAACGGTACATACTCGAGTTTATTATGTGAACTTGATGAAACTTCTCATTCGTCCATCAGTGGATATAAAAACATTTCAACCTACAAGTCGATGTGACCACACGACACGAAATAATTCTAGAGCACCAACGATGCACTGTTCCAGCGATCACTTTGTCCTGATCACCTACACTATTTTCTTCTCTAATGTTAATTTTCAAGTGTATTTGAAAATAAGTTAGGAATTGTTGTACTATAAAATTATAAACATAACGATTTATTTTGAAGCTACGAATAACAAAATGTTTATGAAAGTGACTGAAATTACTCTAAGTTTACTTCATACGGTGATACGTGAAGGAGAGTCTCTGAAATACACTGTGAGTCGACGAAAGCGCACCACTGCGTCAAGGTTTGTTGAATATAGAAAATAACTTTTCCTTCAGAATGTAAACGTAATATTTTGCCAAAGGTCATGAGTCTTAACAATAATATAACGGCAAGCTTTGGAATGACTGTTCATAATAATGAGTGTAATACGAGGGCCGTTCAGAAAGTAACCTCCGGTTGATTTAAAAAAATACACCAAGTTAAATAAAAATATTTTAATATATACATCTTACAACTACATCTTTGCACTATTTTTCTACATAGTCTCCATAGCGATTGAGGCACTTATCGTATCTCTTCACAAGCTTTGAAATTCCTTCTGCATAAAAATCACCCGCTTGTGCCTGGAGCCAGCCTGTGACCGCATCTTTGAGCTCTTCGTCGTCATCAAACCGCTGTGACCCGAGCCATTTCTTCAAATGCATGAAGAGGTGATAATCACTTGGCGCCAGTTCTGGGCTGTAAGGTGGATGGTTGATAACGTCCCACTTGAAGGACTCAAGAAGGGCCGTTGTTCTGCGAGCAGAGTGAGGACTGGCGTTATCGCGCAAAAAAACGATACCGGAAGTCAGCATACCACGGCGTTTGTTCTGTATAGCCCGTCATAACTTTTTTATTGTTTCACAGTACACGTCTTGATTAATGGTCGTACCACGTTCCATGAATTCAACCAACAACACCCCTTTGGCATCCCAAAACACCGTTGCCATCAGTTTTCTGGCAGAAAAATCTTGCGAGGCTTTTCTTGGTTTGGTAGGCGATTTGAATGTGCCCACATCTTTGATTGTTCTTTTGTCTCAGGGTTCACGTACTTAATCCAGGTTTCGTCACCGGTCACGATTCTGTTTAACAATGGTTCTCCTTCATCCTCATAACGTGACAGAAAGTCTAATGCAGAGGCCATTCTTTGAGTTTTGTGGTGGTCGGTAAGAATTTTGGGCACCCATCGTGCACAGAACTTACGGTAACCCAATCTTGCTGTCACTATCTCGTACAAGAGAGTCTTAGAAATCTGTGGAAAACCAGTAGACAACTCCGACATTGAGAAACGTCGATTTTCACGAACTTTTGCATCAACTGTCTGAACGAGTTCGTCAGTCACCAATGATGGTCTACCACTCCTCTCTTCATCATGAACGTTTTCTCGTCCACTTTTAAATAAACGTACCCATTCACGGACAACTCCTTCACTCATAACTCTTGGTCCGTACATGGCACAAAGCTCACGATGAATAGCTGCTGCAGAATATCCTTTGGCTGTAAAACACCTTATGACAGCAAGCACTTCACATTTGGCGGGGTTTTCTATTGCAGCACACATTTCAAACTGCCACAAAAACTAAACTAGCGCAGGTACGACGTTCACTCGACCACGGCTTGATGCCGACTGACCTGTTGAGTGCGTGAACGCACAGATGGCGTCGCTACTCCCCCCACAACCCGCACTGTGACCAATCGGAGGTTACTTTCTGAACCGGCCTCGTATATACCTTAAAACTTGAAACTTCTATTTTACCTTCGCTATGAAAAATATGTGGAAGAGTGGTAGTATGGTATTCTGCCTTACGGCAGACCTTGTCATGGGTTAAGTCTCTTCCACTTTTGTCTGTCCATAGCCAGTTTTTTCATTTCTGAATATTTGTCGTCTTTGATATTGTCCAGCGTTTGATATCGCCTTTTTCCCATTCCCCCTTTTCCCTACACCATTCCTTATATTCCTTCCTTCAATAAACAGTCCCTCCTCAATGTCCAGTCCAGTCCCATCTTCTCTTTCTGATGACTTTGAGCATGTTATGTTATGTTATGTTAACCGGCGACCTAGAAACCACGGAGAGATTCCGTCCCCGCCGCAGCCGCAGTGGTCCACGACCTCACGACGACTACCGCAGTCCACTTCACCCCTCCGCCACCCCACACCGAACCCAGTGTTATTAGGCGGTTCGGCCCCCGGTGGACACCCCCCCCCCCCCCCCCCAAGGGAACTTCTCACACCAGACGAGTGTAACCTCTATGTTTCCGTGGTAGAGTAATGATGGTGTACGCGTACGTGGAGAACTTGTTTGCGCAGCAATCGCCGACATAGTATAGCTGAGGCGGAATAAGGGGAACCAGCCCGTATTTGCCAAGGCAGATGGAAAACCTCTTAAAAACCATCCACAGACTGGCCGGTTCACCGGACCTCGACACAAATCCGCCGGGCGGATTCGTGCCCGGGACCGGCGCTCCTTCCTGCCCGGAATTCGGCATGTTTCTTTCTTCTCCAACTCTGCTTAATACCTCTTCATTCCTTACTCGGTCTTCCCATTTCACTTTTTCCATTCTTCTCCATGTCCACATCTCTAGTGCCTCCAGTCTTCTTTCATCTTTCTTCACCAATGTCAAGATCTTCGCGCCATACAGTACAACGCTCCAGATGTAACATTCGGCAAGTCTTTTCCTCAGATCTTTGTTTAGTGGTCCGTAAAGTAATTTCTGTTTCCTCTTGAACCCTTCTTTTGCCATTGAAATTCTTTTCCTAATTTCTGTTCAGCAGTACGTATCTTCCATTATTACACTTCCCAAGTAATTGAATTTATTCACTTACTCTATTTCCTCTCCCCCTATGTTCATATGGCATTTCCTCCCCTTTCCTCCAATTATCATTCTTTTCGTTTTCTTCTTGTTAATCTTCATTCCATATTCTTCTAATTTGGTGTTTAGATCATCTAGCATTCGTTCCATCTCTCTTGCACTCTCTGCCATCACCACCATGTTGTCTGCAAATCTTACACAGTCCTCTCTCCGACCCCTATACAAACTCCTCTGCTTCCAACAATTTCCTCCACATAGATATTGAACAGTGTTGGTGATAAACAACAATCTTGGCTTAAATCTCTTCCCAGTTTAATTTCTTCACTCATCACCCCTCCTATTCTTACTTTTGATCTCTTGTTCAAATTTAAATTTGTAATTAGCCGTCTATTCCTCCAGTCAACTCCATGTTTCCTTTGGATTTCCATCAGTTTGTCCCATCTGACACAGTCAAGAGCCTTCTCAAAGTCAGTGAACACAACATACACCATCCTTTTCTTCTCTATGTACCTCAGTAGCCCAATGGCATCTCTAGTTCCCACTTCTCACCTGAAACCAAACTGTTCATCTCCTATTACGCGGAGCGCCCTCAGCAAGACTTTGGCTGCATGCGACATCAGGCTCACTGTTCTATGGTCCTCACACTTTTTGCCGTTCTTTTTCTTTTCTATAGGTATTAAGATATTTTCTGTAAAATCCTTTGGCCATTTTCCCGTCATGTATGAGGGTTGAATGAAAAGTAATGCCTCCACTTTCGTTAACTGGGTTTGGATGGGAATATTTTAATAAATCAAACGCAGAAATAATCCTTAGAATGTGATCTTTAATTACCAATATTCACTTTTCCACATAATTACCAGCCAATTGGATACATTTCTGCGAACGATGTTCAAAAATGTTCAAATGTGTGTGATATCTTATGGGACTTAACTGCGAAGGTCATCAGTCTCTAAGCTTACACACTACTTAACCTAAATTATCCTAAGGACAAACACATACACCCATGCCCGAGGGAGGACTCGAACCTCCGCCGATGAACAAGTTTTCTGAAGCCGTTACGGAAGAAGTCGACGCTCTGTTTCCACAGTTCTATCAACGTCTTCATCAGAAGCATAATGATGTCACCGCAGATCGTCTTTCATTATCGGGAATCACTTCTGGGTCGGAGATTTTCTCCGCTCAGGGACTGGGTACTGTTTTGTCCTAATCATCGTCATTTCATCCCCATCGACGCTCAAGTCGCCGAAGTTGCGTCAAATCGAAAAACTTGCACCCGGCGAACGGTCTACCCCACGGGAGGCCATAGTCACACGACATTTACATTATCGGGAACAGATGGAAGTCAGACGATGCTAAATCTGGACTGTATGGAGGATGCCGTACGGTGGTGAGATTCAGTCTCTGAAGTCAGGGGTCAGCATATGGGGTACCCATAGTGTACAGATCTTCCGACAGCCAAGCAAAGCAATAATATGACCCACACGTTCTTGTGAAATGCCAAATGTGCTTGAAATTTCTCTCTGAGTGAGACGACGATCGTCCTGAATCAATCTGTCAACATTTTGCTTGTGAAACTCGGTGGCTGCTGTCACAGGACGTCCAGCTCCCTGTATCTCAGGTCAGATGTTCCCTCCTTAACATCTTTAAATATACTCGCCCAACGACGCACAGTACTCACATCAGCACAATCACCATAAGCTGCTTTCATTCTCTGATGAGTCTCCTTCGGGGTGACACCTTCTGCTGTCAAAAATTCAATGACTGCACGTTGCTTAAATCGCATTAACCGACCGTCTGCGCAGTATTCCATACTTTACACTGTAAAAACACAACCGTTCAATGCTAAGGTTTCCCGCCAACTGGAGCTGTAGAGAAGAGGCTACGGAACAAGCCAGTACCTGCCGCATACGAATGCTGCCAACTGTTGAAGAGTTACGAAGGTGGAGGCTTTACTTTTCAGTCAACCCTCGTATATTTGATTACGCAATTCAATCAACTACCTTTTCCCTTCTTTCTCCAATGACTTTAACAGTTCCGTAGGAATCTGAATAATTCCTATTGCCTTTCAATTTTTGATCTCCTTCATAGATGCTTCAGTCTCACTAGTTAGTTTTGCATTTCCTTTGTCATCATCTGCAACTTCATCTTCTTCTTCTATTCCAAGCTCTTCTTCACTTGGTCGGCTGTATTCGCGTATAGTCATTCTATATATTCTTCCCATCTTCTCATTATTCCATGGGGTTCACTCACCATTTTACAGTGTGCTGCCTCTACTTCCTTTAGTCCATATTTGTTTCTTACTCCCTGAATGTCAAATCCATTGCTTCTTTGTTCAACAAAACATATTTTCCTTCTTTCTCTAATTTCTATACCTTGTCACACTTCCTGTCAGCCATTTCTCCTTTGCTTTTTCTGTCTCCCTTCTTAATTCAGTATTGAACCTCCCGTAGTTGCTCTTTCCTTCTTCTGTGTTTACAGTTTTCTATTTCCTGCGGTCATCTATCTTGGTTATCATATCTGGTGTTATCCACTCTTTCTTTACTTTTTTCCTCTCCTTGACTCCAAGCGTTTCCTTAGCTGCCTTTTTCATCCCATTTTTAAAACGATCCCATCTTCCTTCTGTGCATTCCGTTTCCTGTCCTTCCATCATGAGTTCACAATATGCATTCTCCAATATTTCACATTTGCCTTTGTCTTTAAGTTTCTCAAAGTTGATTTGCTCACTCTTCTGTCCTTTCCAGGTTCTTTTCAATTTAACTAGAGACTAAGCTACTACTAATATATGATCTGAGTATTATCTGCCCCGTGATAACTTTTGATACTCTTTCGGCAATTTCGTTATCTTTGTTGTATCATTATATAATGAATTTGATATCTTTTGTTGTCAAATCGAGGTATCCAAGTATACCGTCGTCTTTTGTGGTTATCAAATAGAGTATTTCTAGCTACCATGAAAGTTTCATTGCGATATTACCACAATCTTTGCTCGCCCTCATTTCTTTCTACCAGTCCAAATTTTCCCAGAGCTTTTCCCTCTGGTCCTTCACCAACTACCGCATTCCGATCACCCATTATAACAATGAATGGATTTATTTACTCTCTCTCTGCTAAGTTTTCTATCTTCCCATAACGTTCATCTACCTCTTCATGTGAATAATTACTTGTTGGCATGTGGACCTAGATGATAACGAAGTCTTCCTTTTTCCGTTTCAGCTTCATCATCATTATTCTCCCACTAACAATTTCAACTTTGATAACCTTGTCCTTCAGTCTTTTACATATCAAAATTCCAACCCCACGCATTCCATTTCTATCGTCACCTGAATTGTAGAATCGGAAGTCGGCCACAACCACCCCATCTCACCTCACACATTACGAGTATATCGAATTTGTTTCTTATCATTTCATGTTCGGCGTTTTCTAATTTTCCTTCCTGGAGAAGGGTTAAAGCATTCCAAGCCCCAATCCTCAATAAGTCTTCCTTCTTCTTCTCCTTCCTTCCTTTTCCATATGTCCTAATCCCTGGAGTCCTCGAAGTATTCCCCTTCCGGAGATCCGATTGAGGGGAGGCTTTACCTCCGCAATCCCATGAACGTCTAGGGAAGTAATTCCTGTGGTGGTTTCCCGTTGCCTTCCACTGTCCTGCACATCCTGTCGGATCGCTGACCCAGTTTCTCTCTGGGGTTGGTTGCCGAACCTTCCACTGGGTTTCTCAGCTTAAGAGAGGCACCATGTGTAGGTACGATTGTGGAGAACTGAGGTGAGAGAGGCTAGGAGAACTCTCTTGCTGAGCTCTTATATTTGCAACTCACCCCCATTTTCAGCCAGAGTCGCAAGGTCGTAGCAGCGACTACCGCAGGTCATCTCCAGGGCCTCTTGTGGAAGAAATGGGAGTATGAAAACAAGTAAAATAGTATAAGATGTGAACAAGCAGAGAAATCTGCAAAAGGACAACAATATGGAAGATTATGTAAGGCAAGAGTATTAGTTCAAGTATAAATTTCTGTACCTGAACTTTGTATAAAAATATTTTTGTTTCGTATTGCTTCGACATATTAATTATAACAATACAGAATAATATGAATATGATTTGTTCACAAAAAATTCAGTTTTATTGCTGAAGGAAAGAGAAAACCAAACTAAAAATTTTCTACGCGCAGATATATAATTTGAGTGAGGAACGGTTAAGTATTTATGTGTTTTCAGAAACAACTAAAGTTAAGGCCCAATGAAGGGCGGTAGTAAATGGATGAATCAAAAATCAAAAACAATAACTATTCCTTACACCTTCCTACAAGGGTTGGGATAATTTTCAGGAAAAACACATGTTTCGTCATTTGTCATTTCATGGAATATACTTGATTGCTTAACAACAATTATTATGATTACAAATTAAAAGCCTTGTCAAAAATGTATATCAATGCTCACAATAATGTAAAGAACTTTAACACGATTAACTCACTAATGAAAGACTATAATTTATACCATTAAGTATGGGGCTTAAAACAAGAAATATACATAAGGCCCCAAATACAAGCAAGAAGTGACACCAGCTAGGTGTGACTGCAACCTGGTTCAACCAACGGAGTTTTACCAGAAAAACGAATTAAAAATGATTGCCACTTAAGGCACTAACAATTCCCAAGCATGGATAACACTTTAAACAAATAGACAATGCCCACCCAAAATACAGAAGAATAACCAGTGACACCACTGATCGGGTATGTTAGAAAGCCCTTGCCAATTTATAAACCTTAATAAAGCCCCATAAGCAATAAATTACACAATCCATAAAAATACTAGAACAGCTAGGAAGCTATACAATTTAACTGTGACCCTCAGCTCGTACACACCAGCAGAAACATTGACAATAATCCTTAAACGAATACACAATCCCCCAAAATACAAGGTAAGCTGGCAACACATGCAATTGAAATGTGACTACCACATGGTAGACACCGACAGAAACATTAACAATGATCCTTAAATAAATATGCAGTCCCCATAAATACAAGGTGGTGGTGGTTAGTGTTTAACGTCCCGTCGACAACGAGGTCATTAGAGACGGAGCGCAAGCTCGGGTTAGGGAAGGGTTGGGAAGGAAATCGGCCGTGCCCTTTCAAAGGAACCATCCCGGCATTTGCCTGAAACGATTTAGGGAAATCACGGAAAACCTAAATCAGGATGGCTGGAGACGGGATTGAACCGTCGTTCTCCCGAATGCGAGTCCAGTGTGCTAACCACTGCGCCACCTCGCTCGGTATAAATACAAGCAAAGGTGGCATATTACAGCAGCCAACAAGAAGGAAGGTTCACAATGAATGGAGTTAGCTAATGACTGTGAATAAAAACGGAAAAACTCAACAGTTCATACTCAGAAGTAAAGAGCTTCAAATATTAACATGCGCCAGAACTAGCAATAAGGGTGCAAGATTTAAACAAGTAGTTAAAGAGTAAATACAGTGGCAAAGAACTTCGGAGTTGCGGAACATGCTTCAAAGCTTATGTGCTTGCTGAATTCACAATACTGAATAGATCAAGAGTTCCGTAATTAATTGGCAAAACTCAGTTTTGAGACTTATCAGACGATCAAATTTACTTAACTTCATCCAAAAAGAGATGTCTGGTAGAAGGCCCTGATTGTCGGGCAACCTAGACATCGTGCGACGACGATAGTGTAGTAGGGACAAAACACGTCTCTCCTCCGGACCAAGAAAACTGGAACGCGTCCTCCGCTGCCAGAACTACCTGCCAACACACATCAGAAACACTGGACTCGCATTCTGGAGGATGACAGTTCAAACCTGCGCCTTGCCATCCTGAATTAGGTTTTCCGTGTTTTCCATAAATCGCTTCAGGCAAATGAAGGGGTGGTTCCTTTGAAAGGGCATGGCCAGTTTCCTTTCCCACCATTTCCTAATCCGATGGGACTGATGACCTCGCTGTTTGATCTCCTTCCCCGAATCATTGGAGGGGAACAATAATCTGCCTAAATAAGGCTTTTCTTTTTTTTTTGGTCATCAGTCTGCTGACTGGTTTGATGCGGCCCGCCACGAATTCCTTTCCTGTGCTAACCTCTTCATCTCAGAGTAGCACTTGCAACCTACGTCCTCAATTATTTGCTTGACGTTATCCAATCTCTGTCTTCCTCTACAGTTTTTACCCTCTACAGCTCCCTCTAGTACCATGGAAGTCATTCCCTCATGTCTTAGCAGATGTCCTATCATCCTGTCCCTTCTCCTTATCAGCGTTTTCCACATATTTCTTTCCTCTCAGATTCTGCGTAGAACCTCCTCATTAATTACCTTATCAGTCCACCTAATTTTCAACATTCGTCTATAGCACCACATCTCAAATGCTTCGATTCTCTTCTGTTCCGGTTTTCCCACAGTCCAGGTTTCACTACCATACAATGCTGTACTCCAGACGTACATCCTCAGAAATTTCTTCCTCAAATTAAGGCCGGTATTCGATATTAGTAGACTTCTCTTGGCCAGAAGTGCCTTTTTTGCCATAGCGAGTCTGCTTTTGATGTCCTCCTTGCTCCGTCCGTCATTGGTTATTTTACTGCCTAGGTAGCAGAATTCCTTAACTTCATTGAGTTCGTGACCATCAATCCTGATGTTATGTTTCTAGCTGTTCTCATTTCTACTACTTCTCATTACCTTCGTCTTTCTCCGATTTACTCTCAAACCATACTGTGTACTCATTAGACTGTTCATTCCGTTCAGCAGATCATTTAATTCTTCTTCACTTTCACTCAGGATAGCAATGTCATCAGCGAATCGTATCATTGATATCCTTTCACCTTGTATTTTAATTCCACTCCTGAATCTTTCTTTTATTTCCATCATTGCTTCCTCGATGTACAGATTGAAGAGTAGGGGCGAAAGGCTACAGCCTTGTCTTACACCCTTCTTAATGCGAGCACTTCGTTCTTGATCGTCCACTCTTATTACTTCCTCTTGGTTGTTGTACATATTGTATATGACCCGTCTCTCCCTATAGCTTACCCCTACTTTTTTCAGAATCTCAAACAGCTTGCACCATTTTATATTGTCGAACGCTTTTTCCAGGTCGACAAATCCTATGAAAGTGCCTTGATTTTTCTTAGCCTTGCTTCCATTATTAGCCGTAACGTCAGAATTGCCTCTCTCGTCCCTTTACTTTTCCTAAAGCCAAACTGATCGTCACCTAGCGCATTCTCAATTTTCTTTTCCATTCTTCTGTATATTATTCTTGTAAGCAGCTTCGATGCATGAGCTGTTAAGGTGATTGTGCGATAATTCTCGAACTTGTCAGCTCTTGCCGTCTTCGGAAATGTGTGGATGATGCTTTTCCGAAAGTCAGATGGTATGTCGCCAGACTCATATATTCTACACACCAACGTGAATAGTCGTTTTGTTGCCACTTCCCCCAATGATTTTAGAAATTCTGATGGAATGTTATCTATCCCTTCTGCCTTATTTGACCGTAAGTCCTCCAAAGCTCTTTTAAATTCCGATTCTAATACTGGATCCCCTATCTCTTCCAAATCGACTCCTGTTTCTTCTTCTATCACATCAGACAAATCTTCACCCTCATAGAGGCTTTCAATGTATCCTTTCCACCTATCTGCTCTCTCCCCTGCATTTAACAGTGGAATTCCCGTTGCACTCTTAATGTTACCACCGTTGCTTTTGATGTCACCAAAGGCTGTTTTGACTTTCCTGTATGCTGAGTCTGTCCTTCCGACAGTCATATCGATGTCTTCACATTTTTCCTGTAGCCATTTCGTCTTAGCTTCCCTGCACTTCCTATTTATTTCATTCCTCAGCGACTTGTATTTATGTATTCCTGATTTTCCCGGAACATGTTTGTACTTCCTCCTTTCATCAATCAACTGAAGTATTTCTTCTGTTACCCATGGTTTCTTCGCCGCTACCTTCTTTGTACCTATGTTTTCCTTCCCAACTTCTGTGATGGCCCTTTTTAGAGTTGTCCATTCCTCTTCAACTGTACTGCCTACTGCGCTATTCCTTATTGCTGTATCTATAGCGTTAGAGAACTTCAAACGTATCTCGTCATTCCTTAGTACTTCCGTATCCCACTTCTTTGCGTATTGATTCTTCCTGACTAATGCCTTGAACTTCAGCCTACTCTTCATCACTACTATATTGTGATCTGAGTCTATATCTGCTCCTGGGTACGCCTTACAATCCAGTATCTGATTTCGGAATCTCTGTCTGACCATGATGTAATCTAATTGAAATGTTCCCGTATCTCTCGGCCTTTTCCAAGTATACCTCCTCCTCTTGTGATTCTTGAATAGGGTATTAGTCTTTCTCCTCTTTCATTCCTCGTCCCAAGCCCATAGTCTCCTGTAACCTTTTCTTCTACTCCTTCCCCTACAACTGCATTCCAGTCGCCCATGACTATTAGATTTTCGTCCCCCTTTACATACTGCATTACCCTTTCAACATCCTCATACACTTTCTCTATCTTTTCATCTTCAGCTTGCGACGTCGGCATGTATACCTGAACTATCGTTGTCGGTGTTGGTCTGCTGTCGATTCTGATTAGAACATCCCGGTCACTGAACTGTTCACAGTAACACACCCTCTGCCCTACCTTCCTATTCATAACGAATCCTACACCTGTTATACCATTTTCTGCTGCTGTTGATATTACCCCGATACTCATCTGACCAGAAATCCTTGTCTTCCTTCCACTTCACTTCACTGACCCCTACTATATCTAGATTGAGCCTTTGCATTTCCCTTTTCAGATTTTCTAGTTTCCCTACCACGTTCAAGCTTCTGACATTCCACACCCCGACTCGTAGAACGTTATCCTTTCGTTGATTATTCAATCTTTTTCTCATGGTAACCTCCCCCTTGGCAGTCCCCTCCCGGAGATCCGAATGGGGGACTTCTCCGGAATCTTTTGCCAATGGAGAGATCATCATGACATTTCTTCAATTACAGGCCACATGTCCTCTGGATACACGTTACGTGTCTTTAATGCAGTGGTTTCCATTGCCTTCTGCATCCTCATGTCGTTAATCATTGGTGATTCTTCCGCCTTTAGGGGCAATTTCCCACCCCTAGGACAAGAGAGTGCCCTGAACCTCTATCCGCTCCTCCGCCCTCTTTGACAAGGCCGTTGGCAATTTGAGGCTGACTCCTTATGCCGGAAGTCTTCGGCCGCCAATGCTAATTATTTATTTATCAAAATTTAGGCAGTGGCGGGGATCGAACCGGGGACCGAAAACGTTTTTGATTATGAATCAAAGACGCTACCCCTAGACCACGGGTAGCTCAAATAAGGCTACAGACAAGAATGTATAGGATGTAGGCTGTATTAACTTATTCCAGAAGTGATTACGCATACATGCTACAAGGTTAACACTCCTCAAAATTACTTGAAAATTAACAAGGTGAAATATCAGCGCCTGCAAATCCAATTACAAGGGCATGCTCATGTACAAAAAGTGCCATGACTTGGACACAGACTATGTTAAAATTTCAATTTCGTAAATTCAATTTACGACAGAGAATGCTTGTACACTTGCACTGAATATGGCCTGAAATAAAAAATTATTATCAATTATTCTGACCGATGACCACCTACACAATCATTCGGAGGCGCGTTAATATGACAGGTCTAATTCCACATTAACACATATGTGGCCTAACTATAACAAGTGCCAATAAAAAAACAACGCTTAACTCCACTCAGGTGTGAAGGAGCCGCGACTTCTAGGATTCCAAGCAGGGGTTTTATTGCCTCAAATCCATTTGGGTGATCTTCCAGGTGTCATAAAATTTAAGCTTGCACACTTGCGAACCAGGCTGCACATGGCATCCGCTGCCCTGCCCGTGGCCCACCGCTATCAGTCCTTAATTCAGCCGGCAAGGCTTGACTCTGATCAATTTAGCTGCTCGAGGCTTCTTGAGGCCGTTCTGGACAGCAGGAGTCCCCCAAAACCAGCAACTTGCCAGCCAAGTGCCCTGCCCGCCAAGAAATAACAACACACTCCTCGATCAAAGATCGTAGACCTGGAATGTGGCCAAGATCGATATCAGCTGTACAAGTAGTTACTTGCGCCAGTGGAGTGGCTTTAGCGCAAAAAATTAAAACAGTCACTGCTCAACCGTCCTCCTTAAACCAATATTTCCCCCTCCCTGGGAAAAGTCGGTGAAATCAACTAACCGGTTTAACTTGACTAAACTGTACTTGAGAATCTTGCCAGTGGCTAAATTCTTGACTAGCAAATTAACCGGCCCAGAATCTTGACAGTGGAACACGGACCGATGAAGCAGGGGTGAATTTACCAAGTCTAACACCATCCTGGGCTCGCCCAGCGTAGTTTCTAACAAAAATCTTATCCCTTGCTTTGCCCTGAAAGGGGGGTCTACAATGGTTATTGCGCTTTGTCTACCGAAGATGGCTCAATTCAATATTGTTCCTAGCTCACTGCCAATCTTCCTTAAGGGTATCAGGAATGACAGATGCGAAGAGAAGATCATTAATATTCCACAAATTAAATAGTGGAGGATTGAGTGTTGAGTTTTCAACGGTGGTATCAGTTTCATGATCTTTGAGTGCTACGTAGTTCAGTCATATACAGTGATCTGAGGTTCATAATTACGACTGCTTTCCACACCCTGCAACACTTTCAGCTCATGGGAAGAAAGTCATAAAATTCTCCCAATTTCCGGAAAACTCCTGGAAACATAGTTTAGTCTTAATCAAAATATCCACGGGTGTACTGTCGGTCTACAGTGTCCAACGGGCACAATACTTCGGCGATCACACATGTCGCCATCATCAGGTGAACTGACGTACTGAGCTTCTGTGAACGTGCCGGTACGGAGATACGTACGCTATGACTGCACAGCGGGAACTGGGTTCGGTCGCGGCGGCGGCCGATTTAAATACTCTCCGCCCGCGGCGCACTCCCTCCGCCGTCCGCACCCCGCGCCACGGTCACGCGGTATAACAGATTGCGACGGCGTCTGAGATGACGTCGGTGTGATGGCTCTGTCCGCCGTGGTTGTCACAACTATACGTTTGCTCGATTTACTCTTGATTAACCCAATCTCTGGTTCCCAAGCCTTGCTAAGATTATAGCCACAGTCACGGTTTATGAGGTCGTCATTGGTGCGAATTTCGATGGCCTCTCTAACAACGCTGTCCCAGTATCTCGACGTCTGTACCAGAATCCTCGTGCGTTCATACTCCATAGCGTGATTTTCTGACAAACAATGTTCAGCGACCGCCAACTTGCTCGGATACATCAGTCGAGTGTGCCTCTGGTGTTCACGGCATCGATCCTCGACGTCTGACCAATATACGACTTGCCACATTGACACGGAATCTGGTACACGCCGGCCTTCCTCAAACCGAAGTCATCTTTGGCGCTCCCCACCAGTGCACGAGTTTTATTCGGACAAAACACAGTTCCGACCCGGTGTTTCTTCAAAATGCGGGCGATTTTCCCCGAGAGTGCGCCTGTATATTGAATAAACGCAGTGCCTACTCCTCCCTCGTGATTTCATCCATCTCCACAGGTTATGCTGTAGTGGTTGGGCGGAGCGCACGTTGAATCTGCCACTCTGAGTACCCATTTTTTCGAAATACAGTTCTCAGATGTTCCAATTCCTGCGGTAGACTCTCTGCGTCAGAGATGGTACGCGCCCTATGTACTAGAGTTTTACGTACCCCATTCCTCTGTGATAGGTGGTGGCAGATCTCTGCGTGCAAATACAGATCAGTGTGCGTTGTCTTCCGATACACCCCATGACCTAGGGTGCCGTCAGCCCTTCTCTTGACCAAGAGAAAGGTAATTTACCCTCCGTTTCAGTCTCCATAGTCAATTTGATGTTGGGGTGTATGGAGTTTAGATGTGTAAGGAAGTCAAGGAGTTTATCCATACCATGTGGCCAGATGACGAACGTGTCGTCCACGTAACGGAAAAAGCAAGTAGGTTTCCATTCGGATGACGACAGGGTTTCCTCTTCGAAGTTCTCCATGTACAAGTTCGCCACCACCGTCCTTGAAAAGCTGTCGGCTCAGAACTCATCTACGCATTTGGTTGAAAATATGATCATATGGGATACCAAGGGGAATGCGTAGCTGGATTGATATTTTGGTAGAGACGAAGCACTATTTCATTTTCAGCCGTACTGTCAGGCGTGCGCAAGGGAAGTGTACTGAATATCTTGCTTTGATGTTATATAGTGAGTACAATTAAGACAATATTGAAACCGGGCTTTTCGCAGATGATGAAGTTATTTACAATGAAGTATTGACTGAGAAAAAAAAAATGCGCAAATTTTCAGTCAACTGACTGACAAGACTGGCAACTTTCTTTAAATATTCATGAATGTATAATTGTGCACCCCAGAAAACAGAAAAAATTGTAATATCCTATGACTACACGTACCACCGAGTCGAAGTTGTAATCTATCAAGTCATACGAAAGTCTAGATCTTTCTACGTACAGCATGTGGCAAAATTTCAGGAAACGCAATCACTCTTCAAATGAGACTGCATCCAAAACACTGGATTCTTAAAACCTCCCTTTCAGCTTTCTGTAGATTATACTACCTCTACCTACAATGTGCAACCCAATTAAAAGTCCACTTTTTCGAAACCCTGTAAGTGTCCCCCATTGCGACGCAGAAGTTTGAAATTTTGCCTCAAATATGCATACAATCTTCTTCTGTAAAGATGCAAAAGCGTGGCACCCTGCGACATCACCCTGGAGCTCGACGACGTTTCAAACAGCACCGTGTCAGCACTCGCGAAAAAAATTCAACACCTCAGAAGTTTGTGTGTCGTGTAAGGTGACTTAATGGTGTCACATTGCCACCAGGTTTCACCACAATTCTGCCCAACGCTTTCGCGGACGTTTCACGCGATGTGAAGGTCGTTACATCCTCTCCACCCCTTCTTTTAAAGCCTCTGAGATGGAAATCAGAATCGCGACACCTAGCGTTGAAATCACGTGAGTTTCTTATGGGTGAATGTGGGAAGAACTTCAGACACACTGTCGTATAGTATCGAAAAGAAAAGACCTCAGGGGCGTCAATGAAACGACCCGTTTCGTTGCAGCATTTATTCCCACACATATCACAGTCAGAAACGACAGTTCGCAGTACGAAGAAGAGGAGAAAGACGTTATTGACAACATTTGACACTGCGGATACCACCGTACGTTTAAACCTTTTCTAAGAACACTGTGAGGTGGCATGACAATTAACCAACGTGATTGCACCGCTTTGGAGTGCAGTGCGTCCGCGGTGATCATCTGGGGGCGAAGGGGGGAGGGGATGCGTGGGTTTAAAATAGTAAAATAGTTCTAGGCGCTGCAGGCAGCCAACCCCTCGACACCCATCCAATTCAGATGCCTACTGCTCGCCGAAAGATCCGTACTCAATGACTGGAAAGTTGCACAGGTCACACCAATATTCAAGAAAGGTAGTAGGAGTAATCCACTAAATTACAGGCCCGTATCGTTAACGTCAATATGCAGCAGGATTCTAGAACATATATTGTGTTCGAACATTATGACTTACCTCGAAGGAAACGGTCTATTGACACACAGTCAACATGGGTTTAGAAAGCATCGTTCCTGTGAAACACAACTAGCTCTTTATTCACATGAAGTGTTGAGTGCTCTTGAGGAGGGATTTCAGATCGATTCCGTATTTCTGGATTTCCGGAAGACTTTTGACACTGTACCACACAAGCGGCTCGTAGTGAAATTACGTGCTTATGGAATATCGTCTCAGTTATGTGACTGGATTTGTGATTTCCTGTCAGAGAGGTCACGGTTCGTAGTAATTGACGGGAAGTCATCGAGTAAAACTGAAGCGATTTCTGGCGTTCCCCAAGGTAGTGTTATAGGCCCTTTGCTGTTCCTTATCTATATAAACGATTTTGGAGACAATCTTAGCAGCCATCTTCGGTTGTTTGCAGATGACGCTGTCGTTTATCGAATAATAAAGTCGTCAGAATATCAAAACAAACTGTAAAACGATTTAGAAAAGATATGTGAATGGTGCGAAAAGTGGCAAGTGACCATAAATAACGAACAGTGTGAGGTCATCCACATGAGCGCTGAAAGGAATTCGTTAAACTTCGGTTACACGATAAATCAGTCTAACCTAGAAGCCGTAAATTCTACTAAATACCTAGGTATTACAATTACGAACAACTTAAATTGGAAGGAACACATAGAAAATGTTGTGGGGAAGGCTAACCAAAGACTGCGTTTTATTGGCAGGACACTTAGAAGATGTAACAGAGCCACTAAGGAGACTGCCTACACTACACTTGTCCGTCCTCTTTTAGAATACTGCTGCGCGGTGTGGGATCCTTACCAGATAGTACTGACGGATTACACCGAAAAAGTTCAAAGAAAGGCTGCACGTTTTGTGTTATCGCGAAATATGGGAGAGAGTGTCACAGAAATGATACAGGATTTGGGCTGGAAATCATTGAAAGAAAGACGGTTTTCGTTGCGACGGAATCTTCTCACGAAATTCCAATCACCAACCTTCTCCTCCGAATTCGAAAATATTTTATTGACACCGACCTACATAGGGAGGAACGATCACCACGATAAAATAAGAGAAATCAGAGCTCGTACAGAAAGATATAGGTGTTCATTCTTTCCACGTGCTATACGAGATTGGAACAATAGAAAATTGTGAAGGTGGTTCGATGAACCCTCTGCCAGGCACTTGAATGTGATTTGCAGGGCATCCATGTAGATGTAGAGGTAGATGTAGATACCTAGAACTGCTTCACAGGTTGTCTCAGTAGAGGCATATTTTTGAAATTCTCAAATAAGGGGCGGGGTGGGGGTGGGGGGCAGTTGTCCCCATGTGTTTTTGGCGAATTGGGGGTCCTGGAGGGACTCTTTGGTGTTTTATTCACACATGTGTCAATGACGCACTTCTCCCCCCCCCCCCCTGTGATCATGCCCTATGAGAGTTCAAAAGAAATAGCACCCTCCATTGCTTCGGATCGTGCTCAAATTTCGTTGAATTGTTTTGAATAGTCCCTACTGGTTCCAGGATGTAAACGAGAGCAAAAATTGTGGATGCGCTGCACTCCGAAGGATTATAGACCCCACACGAGGCAAAAGGAAACAATAAGATCGGAAGACCAAGAACGAAGTGCTCGGATTAAAGAGGGTGTAAGACAGGGGTGTAGTGTTTCACGCCTACTGTTCACTCTGTAAATCGAAAATGAAATTACGGAAATAAAATAATTTTCAAGAGTAGAATTAAAATTCTGAGTGAAAGAATATGATACGATTCGCTGACGACATTGCTGTCGTCAGTGAAAATGAACGATCGGCTGAATGGAATGGAGAGCCTAATTAGTGCAGCGTATGGATTGAGAGTAATTCGAAGAAGAACGGAAATAGTGAGAAATAGTAGAAACGAGAAAGCGAGAAACATAACATCAGAATTAGTGATCACAAAGTACATGAAATTAAGAAATTCTGCTACCGAGGCAGACGGACTAAGAAGGACATAAAAAGTAGACTAGCACAGGCAGAAAGGGCATTCTGGCCAGGAGAATTTTGATTCGGGCACAGCGGTGTATGCCACTGTGGGAAACAAGAACAGCAGAGAATGGAAGCACTGAAAATGTCCTGCTGTAAATGAATACTGATAATTAAGTGGTTTGAAAAGATAAGTAATGAGAACGTTCTCCGCAGAATATATGGAAAACACTAACAAGAAAATGGAACAGTATGATAAGACATCTGTTAAAACATTGGGAAATACTTCCATGGTACTACAGGTAGCTGTGGATGACAAAAACTGTACAGAGAGACAGGGGTTGGATACATCCAGCAAATATAATCAAACTGCGTGCCTATGGAGTATCGCCTCGGTTGTGCGATGAGATCCGGAATTTCCTGTCAGAAAGGTCACAGTTCGTCGTAACTTACTGGAATTCATCGAGTAAACTGAAGTAATATCGCGTTCCCCAATGAAATACTGTATGCTCTCTGCTTTTCTCAGTCTATACAGATTGGTCAGAAATAGTCCGAAAAGCTTGTAAAACTGTTGCAGGGTAGGTAATGACGAGAAATAACTGTTAAGAAAAAAATCGATACGTTCACGAGGTAATAGGCATTGATGTTAGGCTACCTGGCCGTTGTGCGCGCACTTTCAAGCGGCCCACCAGAGACGGTGTCGTCAAATGTTTTCTTCCCTTGCTTCCTTAAAACCAAACAAGAGAGCGACACTAAAATTGGGCGTGAGACTTTAAGAAGGATCGAACCGAGCCAAAGGCTAAGCAGTTTCGTGCGCTATCATCTACGCTCCCGAAAAAAGTGGCACTAATTTTATCTGGCGGGCCTCTTGAACTTGCGCTCGAAACGGCCTGATTGGCTAGCTTCAATGCTAGTTTCACTAGCTTTTGATTGGGTTGTTTGGGGGTGAAGACCAGACAGCGGATTAGGGAAAGAAGTTGGCCGTGCCCTATCAAAGGAACCATGCCGGCATTTGCCTGGAGCGATTTAGGGAAATCACGCAAAACCTAAGTCAGAATGGCCGGACGCGGGATTGAACCGTCGTCGGTGGCCGGCCGAAGTGGCCGTGCGGTTAAAGGCGCTGCAGTCTGGAACCGCAAGACCGCTACGGTCGCAGGTTCGAATCCTGCCTCGGGCATGGATGTTTGTGATGTCATTAGGTTAGTTAGGTTTAACTAGTTCTAAGTTCTAGGGGACTAATGACCTCAGCAGTTGAGTCCCATAGTGCTCAGAGCCATTTGAACCATTTGAACCGTCGTCCTACCGAATGCGAGTCCAGTATGCTAACCACTGCGCCACCTCGCTCGGTTTTACTTTTCGGATAGCTTCTGACCACCTTGTACGAACGATTACGTAAACAATCTCAGCAGCCACCTTTGACGGCTTGGTGATGATGCTGTTATTTACCTTCTCGTAAACTCATCAGACGATAAGCAACAACTGCAAAATAATTTAGACAAAAAAATTTATGTTGTAAAATTGCGAACTGTCTCGAAGTAATGAAAAGGGCGAAGTGACCCGCATGAGTACTGAAAGAAATCCTATGAATTTCGGTTACGTGATAAATCACACAACTCTAAAGTCTGGGAATTCAGCTAAACACTCAGGGATTTCAATTACGATTAACTTAAGTTGGAACGACCACATTGATAAAGCTGTGGGGAAAGAGAACCAAAGACTGCGATTCCCTGGCAGAACACTTAGATTATCCAACAGGTCCACTAAAACCACTGCCGACACCAGGCTTGTCCGTCCTCTTCTCGAGTATTGCTGTGCGCCTGCGATCCGCATCAGCTGAGCTGACGGATGAAGTCGAAAAAATTAAAAGAAGGAAAGGGGATGCTCGTTTCGTATTACCACACACTAGGAGAGAGTCCGTCACAGATATTGTAAGCGTACTGGGAAATCAGTCAATAAAGTAGAGGAGTTTTTCGTTGCGGCGATATCTTTTCGTATTCAATCACTAACATCCGCCTCCGAAAGCGAAAATATTTTTTTAGGGCCCACCTACATTGGGAGAAATGATCATTGTGATAAGATAAGAGAAATCAGTGCCCGTGCGGAAAGATTTAAGTGTTTGTTTTCCCCGCCCGTTATTCGAGAGTGGAACGGTCGAGAGATAGTTTGAAGGTCGTCCAATGAACCATGTCAGGCATTGAGAATTTGCAGAGTAGTCGTGTAGATGAAGATGTAGATGAAATGATTAACCTGGGTTTTTCTGGGGGGCCTATAGTTTAATGTGTACTCCAATGCGCCAAACAACTTTGCGTTGATGGATATGCCTCTTGAAAGAAACCGAAAATAAATTAAAAAATTGAAGTACTGACAAGGGTTGTACTCCGGTACTTACTTTCTGAAATACGGAGGGAAACGGATAGAAACCTGAAACAGATTTTCTAAAAAAGTAAAAATTATTTAACAAGAACATTTACGTGATCAATGAGTTCTGACTGTAGACGAATACTGATGTGAAAGCCAGTCACGTAAAATGGTAATCATAAATATAATTGTTGATAAGAGAGTGTGACTGGTTCTGAGCACTATGGGACTTAACATCTGTGGTCATCAGTCCCCTAGAACTTAGAACTACTTAAACCTACTAACCTAAGGACATCACTCACATCCATGCCCGAGGCAGGATTCGAACCTGCGACCGTAGCGGTCACGCGTTTCCAGACTGAAGCGCCTAGAACCGCACGGCCACACCGGCCGGCTGAGAGAGTGTATGATGTATCTAAACCAAGTAACGCGTGTTACCGTAGTAGAAAACTTTTTGGCCCGTCAGTGAAATTTAATAAATTTATTTGTCGAATTTTTTACCAACGAGGACATTATACAGCTAAATTTGTTTCCGTAAATCTACTTGTCAGCTGCCTTTATAGCCTCACCATTGGACTCAAAATCTTAATCAAAGTAACATATGGAATAAAAAACGCTACCAGTTGAGAAAGTCAAGAGCTTTTGACTCAGGTTTCAACCATATAAATGGGCTTTCTTACGTTTTACATGCAGACTTTGATGTACCGCCAACAGGCTTAGTCATAAAATTAAAACTGACGATCGTAAAAACTCAACTTTCATTCGGAGTAGTTGGTAGAGGCCAGTGGTTGCCAAATATAGTGGACAGAATGTTCCAATAACCCCTACGTCAAATTTCTCTCCTGTTTGCACATTGTATTGGGGTAAATGTTTCTGATCAAAGCATTTATTTTCTTGTTTTTCAATGCAAGCTTTCCATCATTAATGTTTTTCATACAGTTCATCCACTAGCATTGAATAATATTCACCAATTACCAGTTTATCCTTTGCAAGGTAATCAATAAGAAGACTCTCCTTTATGTATTAGAAAACCTACATCAATTTCCAGGTCGACCGGCTCTCAGTCCCTGCTCTCACTGATGTTTTGTTTTTGACGTGCAACGATGAACCCAGGTCTCATGCTCAGTAACAAACAGGCGTACCAGTTAAAATTATTTTATAGTGGTGCAAACGTTATTGAGAAGTTAATTTTAGAATTTTTCTTTGGGCAGCATTTAGCAAATACGGCAGTCAATTTGCACAACGTCTTCCAACAGTTCTTTGTTTTCCTCTTCTTATTTCGTCATATCCTTCATCTATAGTGATCATTCCGAGGTTTGGTTGGTAACAGTGTAGTTGACAGCAGATCTTCAGTCTTCTTTCCGATTTCTTCTTCATGCCTCCGTACGTCTTACATGCCACATATTTTATAACATCATCTATGTACCTTGGCCGCGGTCTTCCTTTGGTTCTATCTGTTAAAATACATTGCCAATAAGTAGCACACTTCTGTCGGCAACCGTTTTCGGATGCCACTCTATTTTGCGAATGTGTCTATAGGAATTTAATTTCTTTTCTTTGTCAGTCCCCAGAGTCCACGTTTCACAGCCATACCATGCCACATTCCAGACGTAATCATTGAGAAAGGTTTCCCTGAGTTCAAGGCTGATGCCTTTTTGAAGTTTTATTATTCTAGTAGAAGGCAGTTTTTGCTTGAGCAATTCTGCTTCTGCCTGTTGCTTGTTAGGCCCATCCACACTGACCATACCTCCTAATTAAGTAAATGAAAGACATAGTTAATGTGTCATTATTCTGACTTGCCCATGGCGTCACCTCTTTCATACAGTTTCAGTCCTCGATCGTCTCATATCATAATGCGCATGTTTTAAATCTTTTATCACTAGTTTCAGTTTTCAGGCGTCCCTAATATAATTCATCTGAAAGAGAATTCTGCCACGTTTGAAGTCAGTCATCCTCTCTCAACCGATGAAAGTGTACCAGTAGACTCACAAAACTGTATCAATAATGGTCTGTCACAATCTGGCCCGACCATCTTCCGTTCAATTTGATGTACCCGCAACCACACGAAGAAGGTTTGGATATGCTGACGACTGGGTGCTCACAGACATACAGATTTTGAAGTTAGCGAGTCTGTATTGCCCAATGATTTAGTAGTTATTGGTGAATATTTTAGCAAATAGATGTAGCCAAAAGTGGTTAAGACAGGAAACGCTTCACCTAAACAGCAAGTTGACCAACAAAGAGTCACTTCGAAGGAAGGCTGCTCGGACGTAACAGACACCTTAAATACCTAGGAGTTACGCCTGATCGAACATTCAGTTACATGATATATTTGTTACGAATATTTGCCAAAATCAACATTCAAAATAACGTTCCTCAGAAACCCTGTCACACATCACAGGGATCCCTTGCGTCGATAATAAACACTTCATCTCTGGGACTGGTCTACCCCATTGTGGATTACTGCTCCCAACTTGGGTGAATAGTTCTCGCACAACGCCTCAAACATACGAGAAACCTACTTTGTACCTACCAATACTTAGTCACATACCGACTTCGTCTTCGTGGAAAGTAAGTGACTTGTACGCGGGTACAAAAAACGATGGCAAAATCCTTGAATCTCTGTTCACTCAAATATTCCAACCAAGGGAATGCACTCGTCACCCACTTCTAGAAACAACAGAGATGTTAGATGGAAATGGCTTTAAGACTAATGACTGCTGGAGACACACATGCCAGACTAATGCTACGGCAGAACAACCTGGGATGCCATCATATCGACCAAGCATATTGATTTTGAGTTGCCATGTAAGATATGATCTGTACTTATCCGAATAAAAACCACACTGGCCGTGTGCTGATACCTTGCCAAAGTGGGAGGACAGTATTTCTCCGAGTTGTAGCTGTAGTGCTGAAAAGCAGACTGTTCGCCATATACTTCAAGAACGTCCTCTGAGAGCTTTCCATGGCTATGCAGCAGAGTTCCTGGTTGTAACAAAGGGTTTAACAGGCTACATTCGTGGCCTGGATATTAGTTTGTAATCTGAGATAATTGTAAATATTAATTTTGTTGATATAGGTACACAATAAATAAATGAACACAAAAGCTCATCAACTTAGCAGTGCCATATTTGTATGGACGAGAAATTTTCTACTTACCCTTGTATGATCCAGGGAACATGACACTGAAATAATAAAATGAAACAAAAGTGGCTGAAACACATGTTTGCACAAACGAAGGTGACGAAATGAGGCAAGGTTCCATCTTTTCGCCTGTGAGTCGCTACTTTGCAGGGAGGGGGATTTCGGTCCGGGCGCTATATTTCTGGCTCCCAGAAGGCCGCCGCCTTTAATAACGAGTGTGGGTCACGTATCTGGCGGAACGGGGCCCCGTTTCCAGGGAGCGCGCCACCGGCTGGCCGGGTCGCCGCTATGACGTCACGCGCTGACCTCGCGGCTCGGCGCTGCGCCCCGGGCTGGCGGTGGCGTAGCGTCGCGCGCGCACGCGCCCCGCGACACCACCGCCGGTCTCTCCGCAGTGCACGAAGAAACTCCATTGCGGCGCACAGAAGGAATGGCCGCAACTAATCTGAAACCTAATTATGTGTGAATAGTGCACCAGCAAATTGTGATAAAGACTGTAGACAGATATATAGTACACGTAGGCTCCACAATTTCCACTCTTCTGTGATTTGAAAGGCCAGTGTTACTCCAATGCACATAGCGAAATGCCACAAAACGAAGGGCAAACGTGAAAGGAATTACCTGTTCATCCCGATGTAAGTATGTGAGTGAAATCAAACATCGTGAAATGGTCAGTCTCTGGAAATAATTTTGTTATTGTGTCTCTAAGCCCATCCTGCTATGCAATCATGTGCCTATGAAGTTAACTGACAGGAGAGCGTCAGCCCCAAAGTCGAGAGGACAGTGGACCACGTAATGTGAGCACGAAATTGGATGATCGCCCCCTTGACTGTGACGGGCAATTTTGTTCGTAGTGTTGACTCAACCCTAGAATGCAATGGATGTGGTCGTGTGTATGTCGATGCTTCGACGCATCTGCTGCAGGCTTGACGCGTGGCATTTCCACTGCGTCGGCTTGTGAAGAAACCACAAAAGTCATATTGACATCAACGGTGTCGCTGCCGCTCTGTGTATTACGCTGTGCTTACGGTCACTTTGTTTTCAGCTGCCCTGCTGTGGCAGCCTTATCCCTGTTAGACACTACCGCTATGACCGCAATCCAGCAGTCTGAATGGTAAAGCGGTATTGCTGAATCACAAGGAAATGTAATTCATCCAGCAAACGATTGGTTTACAGCTCATTCGACTAATTTATGGATATTGCTCGTCACTATGAGACCCTTACCAAGTGAGAGTTACAGAAGGGATAGAGGAGCTACGGCAGGAAGATCTGCAGCGGATAGGCACTTGGTGCAAGGAGTGGCAACTGACCCTTAACATAGACAAATGTAATGTATTGCGGATACATAGAAGGAAGGATCCTTTATTGTACGATTATATGATAGCAGAACAAACATTGGTAGCAGTTACTTCCGTAAAATATCTGGGAGTATGCGTACGGGACGATATGAAGTGGAATGATCATATAAAATTAATTGTTGGTAAGGCGGGTACCAGGTTGAGATTCATTGGGAGAGTCCTTCGAAAATGTAGTCCATCAACAAAGGAGGTGGCTTACAAAACACTCGTTCGACCTATACTTGAGTATTGCTCATCAGTGTGGGATCCGTACCAGGTCGGGTTGACGGAGGAGATAGAGAAGATCGCCGGCCGGAGTGGCCGAGCGGTTCTAGGCGCTTCAGTCTGTAACCGCGCGACCGCTATGGTCGCAGGTTCGAATCCTGCCTCGGGCATGGATGTGTGTGATGTCCTCAGGTTAGTTAGGTTTAAGTAGTTCTAAGTTGTAGGGGACTGATGACCTCAGAAGTTAAGTCCCATAGTGCTCAGAGCCATTTGAACCATTTGATAGAGAAGATCCAAGGAAGAGTGGCGCGTTTCGTCACAGGGTTATTTGGTAAGCGTGATAGCGTTACGGAGATGTTTAGCCAACTCAAGTGGCAGACTCTGCAAGAGAGGTGCTCTGCATCGCGGTGTAGGTTAATAAGAATATCAACGAGCTCAGCAGCCTCGCTCTTCTTTCACGTAACTTGTCGAATCGTCGAATACATTCCATCACTTCCTCCCCGTAGAGTTGCTTGATGTGATGTTTAAACCTTATTAAGTTGCAGAGACAATGGCATTATTCCAACGTTTGCCAAAATTGTGCATTTCATAAATACCACTGCTGCAAACAACATCAAACGTAAAGCAAGCATGGCTTTGGTGAGAGAAAGGATTCGTTTTACTCGGCGTGAATTGGATTCTGTATCAAAGGACATGTTCCACATACATTTGGAATTGGCAGCAAGACTATCTTCTCTGTCGTGGGACTGGGTGGATGGTGTGACATGGGCTAAAGCAAACTGGAGCCATAATAAAGCTGTGGCGAGGCAAACTGCCAAGATTGACAGACTTTCTAAACAGATGCAGCAGGAAGTTCCAACTCGACGATCTGTTGTTAATTTGACAGAGAAAACTTTAGATGACGCGACTGTGTCTGTGCTAGCAAAAGGACTGAATTTTTCTCCCACACCTGTTTCACCGCCACTAGTGGATTTCATCAGTGCCATCGAAGAAGCTGTACGCCGTCTTGATACAGATGAAGCGGAGGAAGTTCGTCGAGAGTCTTGCCGTGTATTGACCAGGGGTGCACCAATGAAGAATAACATCTCGCCCATGGAGAGGATAGCCGTCCGTAACTTACGAGCAGATGTCGATACAGTAGTCTTAAAATCTGACAAAGGAAACGCTACTGTCCTCATACCAACGGATGACTATATTAATAAGATCAATGTTTTATTATGTGATTCAACGTATCGCAAAATCGATAAGGATCCCACGAGCCTAGTAGTGCGAAAAACAGCAGAACTTTTATCAAATAGTTCTCTACCGAAGGAGGTCATCAAGAGACTGAAACCAAACAGTTCAGTTCCACCTAGGCTATATGGACTGCCTAAGATCCGCAAGGAAAATGTGCCATTACGTCCAATTGTGAGTAACATTGGAGCAGCCACCTACGACCTAGCAAAATTCTTGGCATCTTTGCTCAAACCAATGATAGGCAAGTGTGCATATCACATAAAGAATTCTGGTGATTTTATCAGTCGACTTCAGTCACTAAAACTGCAAAGTAGTGATTTATTGGTCAGTTTTGGTGTGGTTTCACTGTTCACAAAGGTGCCTCTGGTGGACTCACTACACCTCATTGGCAACATGTTTGGTGCAGACATTACAGCGTTGTTTGAGCACACTCTCTCCTCTACATATTTTATATTTAACAACGAATTTTACGAACAAGCTGATGGTGTCGCCATGGGGAGTCCTTTGTCTCCCCTGGTGGCCAATCATTTTATGGAGGATTTTGAGGAGAGAGCACTCGACTCTGCCACTTTTAAACCGACAGTATTTTGGCGGTACGTTGACGACACTTTTATAGTGTGGCCTCATGGTCTGGACCGCCTCCAAGAATTTTTACGTCACATGAACTCCATACAGGAAAACATAAAGTTTACCATGGAGATAGAGAGAGATGGTTGTCTGCCATTTTTAGACGCCTTGGTGCGACGGAAGAGTGACGGCACACTTGGTCACTTGGTGTACAGAAAGCCCACTCATACAGACCTGTATCTACAAGCTACTAGTTGCCACCATCCAGCACAAACAATGGGCGTCCTCAAAACCTTGGTCCACCGTGCCCATACTATCTCTGACGATTGTATTTCCACAGACCATTCCATGAATTACAACGACACAAAAATTTTGGCCCATACATCAAACTTTTGGAGCTCGATTATCAATGAATCTGTGGAAATAAGATTGTCTGACAACGAGACTCTCATCAATCAAGATAGCGGTTATCAGCTGAAGTCTGCTTGGAATCCTGTTATAGAGAAACTTCGTAGTCGACGTAGTTATCTGCATAAAGATGGAAATCGACCTGACACCGATACGCCAGGCTTTCACAGTGGAGGGCGCGAGGCGCAGCGCACGGAGCCGTTATGAACGCGCGCGCTGAGCAGCGCATGCGCAATGTCACCTCAGAAGGCTTTAAATAGCGGAGCTCAGCGCTTACTCGCCAGTACTACTACAGTGGCATTCACCTGAAGATGGCCAGAAGACTCTGCGCCGAAATATCGTGGCAGGAAGTTATTGATATCCGGCAGTTCTCCCGTGTTTTTATGGAACAATCACCATAAACATTTCTTGCCTGCTACAGTCATGGAAATAAAGTCATACAGGGACTTTGCAGATACAAAATTACTTGCAAATGTCTTCATGACCGTACCCAAAACCGTAATGAGAGTTTCAACAGCTGCGTGTGGCAACGATTACACAAAATCACTGTTTGTTGCTTGGACAGTACTCAAAATGGGTGTGATGGATGCTGTCATCTGTTTCAATGATGATGTAATCAGCAGGACAAAAGTAATGGACAAATTAGGCATCCAGCCAGGAAATAATATGATAGCTGCTCTGAGTGCCATGGATCGTCAGCGACTAGTTGAAACTGAAAGGGCTGTGGAAGCCACCATTAAAGAGTCCAGATTAAGGAAAAGGCTCCTGAAGAATTCTACACAGGATAAAGAAGCAGCTGTTCAGCAAGATTATGCTGCTGGAATGTTCTGAAAAAGGCATACGATGAGTCAAAAACACTGTGAACATTCTTTTCTCATTTTCTCGAAACTACATTTTCAGAACTTTAGGTACACATAACTTCACAATGGTTTTATCCAGGTTCGGTTAACCAAATGTCTCTCAAGTGAAGAATGGGACTGTATCTTCGTATTATGCCTAATACATCGCAGAAATAATCTATGTTTGTCATTCTGCATATAATTTTAGCGGTATTTTTTAGACAAAATAGTAATGTGATATAATAAGGGTTTTTCTGTTTCCTCAGATATACTCCAAACTAGAAAACGAGAGGCATAATGTGTTCCTATGAATGTTGACAGCAGCCTGCCACAGTTTGATTGCTATTAGACTGAAGATGGACCAGAAAATGGTACCAGAATGGTAATGTGTATTATAAAAACAGCTATTAGGCAAAATACTGTAATTCTTAAACTATAACAGATATTTCAACAAATTTCCTTTTACAGCTTGAGTTAATGAAATTCACTGTTGGTAAAAAAACCACAACTTCCTCCGCATTGTAGATCAACAGTAATGTGCACTGAGAGCGGGGTATAAAAATGCAACCCGTTCACGTCCAGGTCCCCTTAACAAGTCGTCCATAGACCAATTATTACTAATCAGCTGTTTAACACAAACACACTATTAGAAACAATCATCACGGACCGATGGGCAGCTTCAACTAATTTCATTATTTCTTATTGTGACAGATTTTCTTTTATTAAGAACATATGGTTCACATTCCGCCAATAGGCGACTAACTCGTAACCCGGCATTCGAATACGAAATTCTCTATTTCCTGGAGAAAGTAATAGAACGACTTGTAACGCCTTGCACAGAACTCTATAGATTTAACGCCCCGCAGGACAAATAATATATTCCTCCTCGAAAATAAAGTGCACTTGACGATTTCCTGCACACGATATGGACTAGAAAAACAGCCCTAGGAAACGGAAACCTCCACCGGCAGAAAGTTTGTGATGGCGCAACATCGATTTACATGTATGAATCCCGGAACATCTCTTTCGCGCCCCGATGAATCCGACTACTTCTTTTTCATGTGAACGATTTAGTGAGGAACACGTTAATTGGATTTCAAGAAGAAACCAAGGTGCTAAAACAGATCCAGATTATCTCTGATAATACATCACTAACGCACATTCAGATTCTTTCAGTGACAGAAGACTTAAAAATGTATACCTTCTCACCGTCCGAAAAGGTCTCGGAAGACCCCAATTGTACTGACCCACCGCCGCGTCAGCCTATAGGCGTCACTGGGTGCGGTTATGAAGGGCCGTGTGGTCAGCACACGGCTGTCCCGGCCGTTGTCAGTTTCTGTGACCGGAGCTGCTACTTCTCAATCAAGTAGTTCTTCAGTTTGCCTGACAAGGGCCGAGTGCATCCCACCGGCCGACAGCGGTCGGCAGTCCAGACGGTCACCCGTGCAGGCCCGACAGCGCTGAATTTCGGTGATCTGACGGTAACCGGTGTTACTACTTCGGTACGGCCGTTGGCAAAAATGTATGAAAACTCTAAACAATTTTATAGCAGATAGACAAATAAGAATATAGGAAAATTATTTTTATGTCTTTTTTAAACTTTTTTATTGTTTTATTTTTTATTTATTTAACATTAAAACACAGTAAATGAGTAAGTGTGATTTCTGCTTTCAGCTCCATTTCATAGCAATGAATGTATTTTATTATTGTTAGAGCATGCATTAAGTTTCAAGTTAAATGAATGTAAGATATAATTTCAAGTTAAATGGATGTAGCTGATAATCGTCGTTTTTTAGTGGTTTCAAGCTGTGATTTAACTCACTTATATGTTAAAAGGAAACATAGTTAAATTTTTGCTGTGAAAGGAAGTAAGATAGGTTTCTTATTTTTTAATTTTTTTATAAGTCGTCAGTCTCCTAACTGGTTTGCGCGGCCCGCCACGGATTCCTCTCCTGTGACAACCTTTTCATCTCAGAGTAGCACTTGCAGCCTACGTTTTCCATTATTTGCAGAATGAATTCCAATCTCTTACTATTTTTACCCTTTACAGCTGCCTCTAGTATCGTGGAAGTTATTCTCTGATGTCTTAACAGGTGTCCTATAATCCTGTCCCTTTTTTATTGTCAGGGTTTTCCATACATTCCTCGCCCCTTCTGCTGAAATCCTCCTCTTTCCTTACCTTATCACTCCACTTAATTTTCAATATCTCAAATGCTTTGGTTCTATTCTGTTCTGATTGTCCCACAGTCCATGTTTCACTACCATACAATGCTGTGCTCGTAACGTACATCCTGACATTTCTTCCTCAAATTAAGCATGTTTGATACTAACATATTTCACTTGGCCAGGAATTCTCATTTTGCCAGTGGTTGTCTGCTTTTATGCCCTTCTTGCTCCGTCCATCATGGATTATTTTGCTGCCTCGATAGGAGAACCTCACTGTTCTCATTTATGCTGCTTATCGTTACTTTCGTATTTCTTCGATTTATTCTCTGCCATATTCTGTGCACATCAGACTGTTCATTCCATTCGACAGATCCTGTAGCTTTTCTTGACTTTCACTGAGGATATCCTTTCAGCCTGAATTTTAATCTCACGGTTAAATCTTTCTTTTATTTCCGTCATTGCTTTTTCCATATGTAGACTGAACAGAGTGTTGACAGACTACATGCCTGTGTTACATTCTTCCTAACCACAGCACTTCGTTCTTGGTCTCCCACTCTTATTGTTCCCTCTTGAATCTTGTACAAATTATATATTACCCGTCTTTCCCTGTAGCTTACCCCTTCTTATCTCAGAATATGTAACATCTAGCACCATTTTAAAAAGCAGAACGCTTTTTTCAGGTTGACAATGTCTATGAACGTGTCTTGATTTTTCATCATTCTTCCTTCCATTAAAAATCGCAACGTCGGAACCGCCTATCAGGTGCCTTTCCCTGTCCTAAAGCCAAACTGATCGTCATGTACCAGATCCCCAGTTTTCCATTCAACTGTATATTATTCTTGTCAACAGCTTCGATGCATGAGTTGTTAAACTGACTGCGATAATTCTCGCACTTTTCCGATATTGCTGTCTTCGCAATTGTGTGGATGATGTTTGTCTGAATGTCTGATGTGTATCACCAGTCTCATACATTCTACATACCAACGTGAATAGTCGCTTTGTTGCCAGTTCCCCCAATGATTTTAGAACTTCCGATCTAGTGTTATCGGCTCCTTCTTCATTATTTGATCTTAAGTCCTCCATAGCTCTTCCATATTTTGGCTGCAGTATTGGATCCCCTAACTCTTACTTATCGATTCCCGTATGGTCTTTACAACGTCACCAGATAAGCCCTACCCCTCATAAAAGTATTCAGTGTACTCTTTCCATCTATCCGCTCTCTCCTCTTCACATTTTTCATGCGGTCATTTCGCCTTCGTATACATTCATTCCTAAGCAACTTGTATCCCTGCATTCCTCAATTTCCGATAATTTTTTCTTCTTTCTTTCGTCGATCAGCTGAAGTTTTGCTTCTGTTTCCCATGGTTTCCACGCAGTTACTTTCATTGCATATATATTTTCGTTTCCAACTTCTGTCATTGCTCTTTTTAGAGATGTGCATTCCTTTTCAACTGAACTGCATTGTGAGCTATTCATTAACGCAGTATCTATAGCCTCAGAAAACTTCAAGCGTATCTCTTCATTCCTTAGTATTTCCGTATCCCACTTCTATGAACGTTGTTTTTTCCTGATTAATATCTTAATCTTCAGACTACTCTTCATCATTACTAAATTGTGCTCTGAGTTTGTATGTACTCCTGGGTACGCCTCTTGCAATCCAATATCTGAATTCGGAATCTCTGGCTGACCATGACTTAATCCACATTCCCGTATCTCGCGGCCTTTTCCTGATATACCTCCTGCTCTTATGATTCTTCAACAAAATAAGAGCTATTGCTCATAGATATTTATTGTGGAACTCAATTAGTCTTTCTCGTCTCTCATCCCTACTACTGAGCCCTTGTTCGCCCTTAAGCCTTTCTTCGACTCCCTCCCCTACAACCACATTCCAATACCCCATGACTATAGGGTTACACACTGAATTACCCTTTCAGTATTCTCATATAGTTTCCCGCTTGCGGCCTCAGCATGTATTCCTGAACTATCATTGTTGTGTTGGTTTGCTGTCGATTCTGATTAGGACAACCCTGTCACTGAACCGTTCACAGTAACTCACTCTCTGCCCTACCTTCCTATTCATAACGAATCCTACTCCCGTTGTACCATTTTCTGCTGCTGTTGATTTATCCTACACTCATCGGCCCAGAAATCCTTGTCTTTTTTCCATTTAACTTCTCTGACTTCCTCTATAGATTGAGGCTTATGTTTCCCTTTTCGAATTTTCTAGTCTTCCTACCACGTTCCAACTTCTGATATCCCACAACCCAACTCGTAGAACGTTATCCTTTCGTTGGTTATTCGATATTTTTCTAATGGAAAACTGCCCTTTGGCAATCCTCTTCCGCAGTTCCGAATGTGAGACCATTCACATAGAAAATTCAGTATTTTCTCATTTCTGCGCTAACTGAAGAAATACCTATTTCGCCAATTGCCAGACACGACTTAACAATATCCTGAACTTTGGAAACGCAGATAGTGTAGAGCACTTGTCAAGCATGAAAAATTGTTCCGAAATATTTGTGGTTGACCGATAGGTGAGAACAGTAAACATGTAAGAGTTGAAAACAGTTATCAATCATTTTTCCTAGCGTATATATTGCTTTTATCTGTCGAATTCCTTCAAGTGCAAAGAATTACAAGAGACAGTTTGGGTGCACAAATTTATACATTTTTATCCCCTTATTATAAATTAAAAAGGCAACTTCAATGAAACAAAAGATAAGACCAAAGCAGCAATGACAGAAATTAACAAAGTTTTGCATATATACGGGTATATATAGATGTAAAAATTCTCCAAGGAACAGTTTGATGAATAAATTCAATATAAAGAACGAAATTGCGTTCCACCTTGCATATAACTTTGTTGCCTTGACATCTTGATCCAAAAACGAAATGTGTTCACTTAAAGACGAGAGGAAAGATTTTTACACAGCACCTATGGTTGAGTTCATACAACCATGGACTGTGACTCTGTAATAATGATGGGACATCCACGATACATATAACTGTGGAGAGGAGTACCCAAACAGCATATTTCCTACTACGCCATTAAAGGAATTCTGATTCAGAGAAAGACATGCAGTTAATCTCAACATCTTTAAATCCATATAAGACTGTAGAAATGTATCCTATGTTGCTAATTTTCGTCGTATTCAAAAGTCACATACTGCCCGACTTGCGGCCGAAGAAGGAGATATATTATCTACAACAAATTTCATTAAGGAATGTACTGACCTGCATGTGGTTTCAACTGTGTACTTAAGCGCCAGAAACTGAAGCTTTTGGTAGAAATTTCAGAAGGTTGGCTTATTTCGTAATTCTTCTAGGCCAATAATTTTTCTACTACCATATTTCAACCATTTTCGATCATTCATCATAGACGTGCAACGGAGGAGCAAGAGCATCTCCTTCTGCTTTATGTGTCTTCGCAGTCTTTAATCGTATGCAGGTTTCAGGAAAAGTCATGATATTACGAACTGTCGGCCGCTGTTGTGCGAACTGCTAACGCTTCAAAACGCTCGTTACACTGCTGTAGTCGGAGCCCTTCAATGAGATTCTCAGTTTCAACGCTGTCCTCAGTTTATGGAGTAGCGAAGCATTATCCGTTTATTCAGGTCTCAATGATCAGTCCTGGTACAAAAATACCGTACGAGAGAGAGATGAAGGCTTAAAGCCTGACACGCAGACGGCATTGATGTATGTGGAATTATGTTTTTATTACATTCAGATTTCGCAATAATATTTCGAAATTGTTGTTCATACGTCTTCTTGAAGTGATTGTCTTGTATGGGTTTTCTTCGAGTGAATGAACTGGAGTACGGCATTGTCACAAAGTCCTTCATTCAGGATATTTTATTACCAACAAAAATGACTCAAAACTGACTTCAGGATGTAAGCAGCATGCGTTTTCATTTTAAACGATTAAGAAAGAGACGAGTTATTGAAACATGATGGTAAAATTCTTGAAAACAAACCATGTGAAAGACATCTCAAGCCTGCGACAAAAGAGAAAAAACGGATAATCTGAGAAACATAGGACGACCGGTGTTTGAAAGTGCATGGATTAGTTGGTCTCATAATAACATCATAAATTTTTTTAAAAAATAGAGAGAGAGAGAGAGAGAGAGAGAGAGAGAGACGCACATGCCACTTAAGCCATTTGCTATTAGAAAACATTTTGGAAGATGTCAGTTAGACCGTCAGAGAGAGCACATCGCTAGTTCCTGCTACTACTAAGGCGAGCACACCGTTCGCTTTTTACATATTTTTATGAGCTTCAAACAGGAGCGACTTATATTCAATTGTCTGTCTAGTTACTAGTTTATTTTTGTAATTTATTGCGAGTTCGAGTGATTACTAGGCACAACCTTTTATTTCAATAACAGTGTAGTGTACAGTACCGCCGCTGCTGTCGACCGTTGTATCGACTCTCGTATTGTGCAGGCTTTTGTCCGTTTGGTTAGAACAGCTCAGTGTCAGTTAGACCGTCAGAGAGAGGGCATCGCTATTTCCTGCTACTACTAAGGCGAGTACACCGTTCACTTTTTACATATTTTTACGAGCTTCAAACAGGAGGAGTGCAATAATGGAAAGGAACTGTGATTGTTGTGTACAGATGCGAGCTGAGCTGGCAACTCTTCGCTCACAGCTTCAGGCTGCGTTGGCCTCCGTCACACAGCTTGAGGCTGCTGCCAGGGGGCGTCGCTGTGGGGGATCGGACGCGGGGATGCGAGGGCGTCGGGCACGTCCCACGTGTCCTCCGATCGGTTCGCTGCTGTGACCTCCCCGGGTACTGCCTGCACTGAGGTTGACCCCTCACCCGTGGTCGAGTGGGAGATCATTCAAACGTCTGGCAGGCAGCGAAAAACTTTCCGTGGGGCCGATAGTAGGGCCTCCACGGTTCGTTTGACGAACAGGTTTCAGGCGTTATCTGTGACTGATGTCTCTGAGCCGGATGCAGTCGTCCACCCCGTTCCAGAGGAAGCTTCTCGGCCCGCAAGATCTGGACATTCATAGAGGGTGGGTTTGCTGGTATTTGGGAGCTCCAACGTTGGGCGCGTAATGGGGCCCCTTAGGAACATGGCTGCCAAGGAGGGGAAGGAATCCAGTGTGCACGCCGTGTGCATTCCGTGGGGAGTCATTCCGGATGTGGAAAGGGTCCTTCCGGATGCCATGAAGAGTGCAGGGTGCAGCTAACTGCAGGTGGTGGCTCATGTCAGTACCAATGAAGTGTGTCGCTTTGGATCGGAGCAGATTCTGTCTGGTTTCGGGCGGCTAGCGTAAATGGTAAAGACTGCCAGTCTCGCTTCCAAGATTAAGGCGGAGTTCACCATCTGCAGCATCGTCGATAGAACCAACTGTGGTCCTTTGGTGCAGAGACGAATGGAGGGTCTGAATCAGAGGCTCAGGCGGTTCTTTGACCGTGTAGGCTGCAGATTCCTTGACTTGCGCCATCGGGTTGTGGGTTTCCGGATTCCGCATAATAGTTCAGGAGATCACTACACACAGGAGGCGGCTACACGGGTAGCGGGGGCTGTGTGGAAGGGACTAGGCGGTTTTTTAGGTTAGAGGATCTCAGGGAACCACAGAAGGGGCGTCCGTCAGAAAGTGAGCAGGTAAAACACGGTAAGGTAGTTGTAAAACCGATTGGTATTGTAGTTGTAAACTGTCGTAGCTGTGTTGGGAAAGAACGAGAGCTCCAAGCTCTAATAGAAAGCAATGAAGCTCAAGTAGTTGTAGGTACAGAGAGCTGGCTAAAGCCGGAAACAAGTTCAGCCGAAATTTTTTCAAACGATCTAGCAGTGTTCAGAAAGGATAGAGTAAATACAGTTGGTGGTGGAGTATTTATTGCTGTCAGAGGTAGTTTGCCTTGCAGCGAAATTGAAGTAGATAGTTCATGTGAAATGGTACGGGTAGAGGTTATACCTGACAATCGGACTAAACTATTAATTGGATCGTTTTACCGACCCCCCGACTCAGAAGACATAGTTGCTGAACAGTTCAAAGAAAACTTGAGTCTCAGTTCAAATAAGTACCCCGCACATACAATTGTAGTCGGTGGTGACTTAAATCTACCCTCAATATGCTGGAAAAAAATATACGTTTAAAGCCGGTTGCAGGCATGAAACATCATCCGAAATTGTACTTATGCTTTCTCAGAAAATTATTTTGAACAATTAGTTCATGAGCCCACTCGAAGAGCAAATGGTTGCGAAAGCATACTTGACCTTTTAGCAACAAATAATCCTGGACAAATAGTGAGTGTTGTGACGAATACAGGGATTAGCGACCACAAGGCAGTTGCTGCTAGGCTGAATACCGTAACACCTACAACCATCGAAAAGAAACAAGAAAGTATATCTATTTAAAAAAGCTGATAAAAATGCTCTTAACGCCTTTTAAAGAGACAGTCTTCACTCTTTCCGATCTGATCATGTAAGTGTAGAAAAGTTATGAAATGTTTTCAAAGAGAGAGTATCAACAGCAATTGAAAGATATATACCACATAAATTAATAAGTGATGGTACTGATCCCCCATGGTACACAAATCGGGTCAGATCGTTGTTGCAGAAGCAACGAAAAAAGCGTGCCAAATTGAAAAGAACGCAAAATCCGCAAGATTGGGGAATTTTTACAAAAGTTCGCAATATGGCGCGTACTTCAATGCGAGATGCTTTTAATAATTTCCACAACGAAATTCTGTCTCGAAATCTGGCAGAAAACCCAAAGAGATTCTGATCATACATAAAGCACACCAGTGACAAGATACAATCTATACCTTCACTGCGCGATAACAACGGTGAAGTCACTGATGACAGTGCCACTAAAGCAGAGTTATTAAACACGGTTAAACTCCTTCACCAAAGAAGACGAAGTAAATATTCTTGAATTCCAATCAAGAACAACTGCCAAGATGAGAAACATAGAAGTAGATATCCTCGGTGTAACAAAGCAGCTTAAATCACTTAATAAAAGCAAGGCCTCCGGTCCAGATAATATACCAGTCAGGTTCCTCTCAGAGTATGCTGAAAAAATAGCTCCATATTTAGCAATTATATACAACCACTCGCTCACAGAAAGATACCTACCTAAAGACTGGAAAATTGCTCAAGTCACACCAATACCCAAAAAGGGAAGTAGTAGTAATCCGCTGAATTACAGGACTATATCACTAACGTCGATTTGCAGTAGGGTTTTAGAACGTATACTGTATTCGAACATTATGAAGTACCTCGAAGAAAACGGTTTATTGACATATAGTCTGCACGAATTCAGAAAATATCGTTCTTGTGAAACACAACTAGCTATTTACACTCATGAAGAAATAAGTGCTATCGACAGGGGATGTCAAATTGATTCCATATTATTAGATTTCCAGAAGGCTTTCGACACCGTTCCTCACAAGCGTCTTCTAACCAAACTGCGTGCCTACGGACTATCGCGTCAGTTGTGCGACTGGATTCGTGATTTCCTGTCAGAAAGGTCACAGTTTGTAGTAACAGACGGAAAGTCATCGAGTAAAACAGAAGTAATATCTGGCGTTCCCCAGGGAAGTGTTATAGGCTCTCTGTTGTTCCTGATCTATATTAACGGCATAGGAGACAATCTGAGTAGCCGTCTTAGATTGTTTGGCGATGATGCTGTCATTTACCGTCTTGTAAAGTCATCAGATGATCAAAACGACTTGCAAAATGATTTAGATAAGATATCTGTATTGTGCGAAAAGTGGCAATTGACCCTGAATAAAGAAAAGTGCGAAGTTATTCACATGAGTACTAAAAGAAATCAGCTAAATTTCGATTACGCGATAAGTCATACAAATCTGAGGACTGTAAATTCAGCTAAATACTTAGGCATTACAATTACAAATAACCTAAATTGGAACGATCACATAGATAATATTGTGGGTAGGGCAAACCAAAGACTGCGATTCATTGGCAGAACGCTTAGAAGGTGCAACAGGTCTACCAAAGACACTGCTTACACTATGCTTGTCCGCCCTATTATGGAGTACTGCTGTACGGTGTGGGATCCGCATCAGGTGGGACTGACGGATGACATCAAAAAAGTACAAAGAAGGGCAGCTCGTTTTGTATTATCGCGAAACAGGGGAGACAGTGTTTCAGACATGATACGTGAATAGGAGTGTCAATCATTAAAACAAAGGCGTTTTTCGTTGCGATGGGATCTCCTCATGAAATTTCAATCACCAGTTTTCTCCTCCGATTGCAAAAACATTCTGTTGGCACCTACCTACATAGGGAGAAATGATCATCACGATAAAAAAACAGAAATCAGGGCTCGCGCGGAAAAATTTAGGTGCTAGTTTTTCCGCGTGCCGTTTGAGAGTGGAACGGTAGAGAGACAGCATGAAGGTGGTTCATTGAACCCTCTGCCAGGCACTTTATTGTGAATAGCAGAGTAATCACGTAGATGTAGATGTAGAAGACAGGTGTGGCATTTCTTGATGGAGTCCACTGGGGTTCGTGATGCCAATTGAGGAGCTACTTTTAGCAGACCCAAGGTCTGTAACGCTGACAACGGCCGGGAGGGCGGTGTGCTGACTCTGTGCCCGTCAGTACCATACATACAAATGACGTCACGTGACACAGGATGAGGCGGCGGCCGGTCGGCATCATGCGGTCCTCTGGGCCTTATCGTGGGGTTATTTTCACACCCTAAAATTTGTTTTTTTGCAAAAGCCAAGCATAGGTCACAACATACCTTTTATTAACCGAGTAATAAATTTCGGTCATCCATGACCATCTTCAGACCGGAGCGAATGCAGTGTTTTACATAATTCGTATCATTGCGTTTATACGCGGTATAGTGGCATTAAGCAACCATACAGATCATTCAAACTTAACGCCACAGTACAATCTATGTACGCCATGAAACGTACAGCCTGGTTATAAATAAAATTTCCCTATTTAACTCGTTATAAAGTGTAAAATAGTTACCGTACGAGTACCAAACGTAGCAGCATTATTGTCATGAGGATGGAGAAGAGAAATAACGCAGAATCAACTCAATTGAAACACTTTTAATATGTTGCTACGATACCTCATACCATTACATACCAGTACCATTACTGCTACGAAAGGGGCTCAATATGTGGCCCATCGGTGTGCAGAAGAGTCTGAAAGCGCAGGATTGTTTTCTGCACAGCAGAACGAAGCATGACCGTAAGTACGCTGGCTACTTTTCTTGCTATACTGCGCTTCAGATCAACACATGTGTGAATGTTCCCCTGGTAAACCGTGTCCTTCAGGTAGCCCCACAACCAGAAATAATAGGGAGAGAGATCAAGTGATCGTGCCGGCCAAGCATTTGGAAGCGATCGGCTGATAATTCAATCGTTTCCGAATGTGTTTCGGAGAAGGAGGTTAAGTTCATGAGCGATGTGCAGTGGGACCCCATCTTGCATGAAAACTGTTGAGTTCAATGCGTCTCTCTCTTGTAGGGTGGGTATGACGTGCTGGCGAAACATATCGCAGTAACGCTGGCCAGTCACCCTGCTACGTCTTTGGTCCTTGAGAGCGAACCTGTTCAAAAAAGAATGGACCATGATGAACGTAGCCATGAAGCCACACCATACGATGATACGCTCACCATACTTCATGCACAGTGACTAGAAGTGAAGATTACCACACTAGGCAGTTCTGTGTGTTCACCAAATCCGTCAAAGAAAAATGAGCTCCGTCTGTCCATAGGATGATCCAGGGCCAGCCCTCGTCAACTTCAACCTTGCGAGAAAGTGGAGAGCGAAGTCAACACGTCGTTGTGCACTCTGTGTGCAATCTGCTGTACGATATGGATCTTGTCCAGATGCCAGAATGATTCGAAGAACCTTCCGTACAGTGGACTACGGGATGTTCAACTGTCGTGACACACCGCGCGCATTGCCTGACGATCGTAAATTGCGCACAGCGTTGTGTGCCATAGCAACAGCGATTTCATCAACCACCTGTGGTGCAACCGGTCGTCGGCCTCTTCCCGGGGAGGCGCCCAGTTCTCCAGCTGATTTCTTCATCATCACAGCAATGGAGGAATAGGAGCACTCCGTAATCCTTTCAGCCGGAAATATTTTCAAAGTGCAGCTGCAGCATTACTGTTGTTTTGATAATAGAGCTTCCCCATTAATGCACTGCTCCTTTTGGCCAAGGTCATGTTGAGACGTCAACAAGTGCACTGCGACTGGTCAGATGTGTGAGACTATGAAACGGCATGTCGTGGCCATAGTTGGAACTGGACGGTGGCGTTGTAACATGGAAATCATGCACCACTTATTCTGAACATTAATGTTACCAAGTTTCGTACTCGTAAGGTAATTAGTATAACATGTTAAATCGTGTTAAATAGGGAAAGATTAATTATAACCGCCCGATATTATTAATGTACTACTTGATTCAGTAACGTCTGGAGATCGTCAGGTCTGACCGAAATTAATTACCTTGTTACTAAAAGTTTTGTGATTCATAGTGGATTTACAACAAAACAAATATTTCCTGGAAAGCTGTAAAAACTTTCTGCGAGTATGTCGCAAGTCGTAGACCTTACAATTTTCCAAACGGTAATAAACATATACCTGAGAACCATGTATTACATTCATGCAAAAGCTTGGCTGAAATCGGCATTTTAGCTGAAATCGGCTCAGTATTGAATTTAAAAACACACTAACTCATATAAACACACACGCGCTAGCTGAGACAGTTTCACATTCTGTTCAGTAGCGTATTCGTGCGCCATTGGAACGCAGTACAGTAGCGATTATGCGTGGCAAGCATTCGAACACTCTTTGACATGTTTCCATAGTTATGTACCACCAGACCTCTACGCCCAGATCAGTCTGTATCCGTAAATTACGAGCTAGTGATCTGCAGGGGTGCATCTGGGCCGCCGATATGGTTCCAAAAGAGTTCGATTCTTATCAGACAAATTTCGTGACCAAGACGTCAACGTTATTTCACTACTGTGCTCCTCAAAAATGGTTCAAGTGGCTCTAAGCACTATGGGACTTAACATCTGAGGTCTTCAGTCCCCTAGAACTTAGAACTAATTAAACCTAACTAACCTAAGGACATCACACACATCCATGCCCGAGGCAGGATTCGAACCAGCGACCGTAGCGGATTGTGTTCCTCAAACCACCCTAGCATGATTCTGGCCTTCTGAGACAGACATAGTTATCCTGTTGGGAGATCCTAGCGCTGTCGCGTAAGAATAAGCTCGAAGGGACGCAGGTGGTTTCCAATAACGTGAACGTAGCTCAGGGCTGTCATTACTATTTCGCTCACTACCACAGGTCGCACAGAAGCTCGTTGAACGTCTCGCAAAGCTAATAGTGCCCCCACTTGACTGGGTCCGTGGTGCGGTGCAAAAAATGGCTCTGAGCACTATGGGACTTAACATCTGTGGTCATCAGTCCCATAGAACTTAGAACTACTTAAACCTAACTAACCTAAGGACATCACAAACATCCATGCCCGAGGCAGGATTCGAACCTGCGACCGTAGCAGTCGCGCGGTTCCGGACTGAGCGCCTAGAACCGCAAGACCACCGCGGCCGGCGGTGCGGTGCATGCTTCGAGAACCGTTCGTCTGGATTATGGCGTATCTGGAAATGAGCATCGATCTAGTGTATCAAGATATGTGGTTGATTCGAACAGATGACAAGTTTCCGTTGATCCATGATCCACTCTCGATATCTGCGTCCACTGCCACTGACGATGCCGTTGCTCAACACGGGAACACGTAGACGTCATCTACTGCAAAGTCCCAAGTTCATCAGTGTGCGCTGAACGAGGTGATCAGAAACACTTGTGTCTACATGCACACGGTACTTGTCGCCTTGTCCTTCTTTGCAGAGCGGTCAGGCCCCCGACCTCTATTCTTTGTTATGAGGCATGGACGTTCGACAACTCGTTGCATACGCGTGGCTTCACTGTCCTTCAACCACTTTCCCCCACGCGAGGAGCCGACCAGCTTCCCCGCTTCTGAGATGCTCGGGGCCCGTACCGTCGTAGTATCACACCCTAGTCGTTTCTGTTCCGCTTACGTGCTTTCGTTACAAACGCACCAAGATCTACATTTAGTCAAAAGAATATCTCAGCAGCTGGGCCCAAGGTGTGATTGCGAGATGCTTTATGGCTCCTCCTCGATGCAGATGACCCATCAGATGACCCATGAATCTTGTTCGTATCAAATACATTTCATGGGTAAGACTGGCAGAAAGTCAGTTTCCACAAACGAGGTCGCTCTACACCTTTAGAAGGAACCAGTCTTCAAAAGAAGTATTCTGGGTCAGTTCCAGTTGACTCGAAGAAGAAACAAGACCTCATATCTACGCTGAACTGGATACCACCTATTTATCACAAATTCTTTAAAGCAATAAAAACTAAGAAGACATCTACAAATGTGGATGAGTGTGTAGATGCAGACGAAATATGAGAATTTTCAGCTGTCCTGTGTTTGTTGCAGGAAAACAATGGCATGCTACATAATATGTTCGTCACAGCTAGGAGAAGATAGAGTTTAGGACATTAATGTGCTTGAGATGTTGCATAGTGACTACCAGTTGCATAAATAATAAAATACTAATAAATTATGTATGAAATATTTTTTTAACTTTTCCAGTTGAATATCTACATTCATAGCTAATGTGGGTTACCATTATATTTCCCCATACCCTTCATGTATACGGTTGGTTCTATAAACTAAATCCTCAAGTTTGTCGTTCGAAACGCTTATCGATCAGTAGTCTTTATTCATCTCCATCCGAAAATTCACCAGTGATTCAGTGAGACAGTAGACAGCGCTTAATAATGCCTGCAAGCGGCGAGATGTGGAGCGGGGAAACAGGCCTTCCCCTCGCTGCCTTTCACCCCACGGCTGCCAATGGTCTGTGTTTCGGCCAACTAAAAATTTTTGTTTTATTAGGAGAATTCATTGTGAGCCTTGTTGTGGTGTGTTTAGTGTGCCATTAATGCCCTCCGATTTTGTTCTTTTCTTTTAATTTTTGTGCCAGTCTCTAGGGTAGCAATTCTTGTGAAACGTACATGCGCATCTCGTATCCCCGTAGAAAGCAAGAAACTCACTGACGAGGTTCGAAATGAATAAAAAGAAACGTGTATCGCGGCATCAAATATTATGTAACAGCATTCATAAACCTTTGACATGTCGTCGTTGATACCAGTGTTGCAATAACGAGGAGATTGACTGTTATTCGGAAGTATCAGTACGCTGAAAAGGTACGGTGATTTAATACTTGTATATCACTGGACTCTCATGTCCTTCATAGTTGGAGTGTTGACGCAATTGCACTGGTGAGAACGGCGCGTACTGTTCTGTTGTAGAGCTCCCCGCCGGCGTCGTTCCCATCGCGAGCACTCGTCTCGTCTCGTCCCGGCGCAGCAGACAGCATGCGGGCTGCGGGGGCAGCTGACAGCGGCACGGCACGGCACACACCTCTAACCTCTTCCGCGCAGCCGCCGCTTGCGTCAGCAGCGCACGACAGGAAGGGCTGAATGCGCGCCGCTCGTTAATGACAATAGCATCGACCGCAAGGCAGTATCAGGCCTTGTAACGAGCTCCGAATATCGGCGGCACGGCAACGGGGAGCCATAACGTGGCCGCGGCCGCAAGAAAACCTGATCTGCACGGCGCAGTTGCTCCTCGCTTTTGTGACGCAAGCTCATTCCATTCTTCGATCCGGAAATGTGGGAATAGGCCATAGCAGCAGTCACAGACCGCCTTCGTACTGAATATACTGTTGTAACAGAGCTATAGTGGTAAAACTACCGTAGGTTGCCGTAGACTGTCGTAAGTGAGCGTGGACTGCGGCTGTTTTCCTAAAAGCCTTGCTTAGTTAATGTCGTACCCGGGTTGCCAGTACATTAGGCGTATTACATACCTATCAGGCGTTATGTAATACTGTTTTCTTTGTTTTGTGTCTTACCAGATTGCCCTAGAAACTGGAAGTGTGAACTGATTAGAAACTGAGTGTGGTTGTATGAAGGGCCACATAACCTACAGGATATTTTTGCTCTGTTACTTAAAAGCAAACATTGTTTGTAGCAAAATTTAAATTTCCAATGTTTGATTCAGGATGTATTCGAACATTGTTATCTGTAATGTGAAACAGAGACATAAAAAAAATTAAAAAGTACAGATTTATCATATAACACTAGAAAACACAATTTCCTCAAACAAGGGAAAATGAAAGGAAAAAAAACGCAACAACAAAAATATATCAAACGTCAATTCAGTACATCGTCGAACCTGTATAAAAGATGTCACTTTTATTCATAGATGGCTTCCGCATTTAGCAGTAGTAACAGGAAAGTCTTGCCTCTTATTATGATAAGGCAGCCCTTGGTCTCACTGGAGATCTGCCCACCGTCCTCGCAGATACCGATACCAGTACTAACAGAGTGGCGAACTTTTGTGAACTATCAGGCCTCATCCCTAAACTGGTGGGGAAGGGCGGCAGACTTTAGTACGTTATAAACTGTTCTGCATGTGGGGACGGCCTTCGTCCCCACCCATGAGATTTCCGGTTGATTTTTCGTCAGGGCGCTGATGACCGTGATGTCGAGCGCCCCCTTAACCCAACTCATCATCATCATCACCTTATTATGATGAAAGAATTCTACTGAGCACAAAATGACAATAATAATAATATAGATTTTTTTAATATTCGTGCATGTCAACTGCACTTCGTTACATAAAAGCACTTTCAACCAGTTTTTATTACTTATAAAATGCAATTTATATTCTGTAAGGATATAAGATACACAGTGGACTAACACTGAATCACTTACGGTTCTAATTATGTGAAAAAAAAAACGAAGTCGTGGCTGCCAGTTTCTCTCTTACATATTCGTTTATGTTTGTTTTCTATCAATGCGACCAGTACTATCGGTAATATATCATCTACTATGTACAGTACCATGACTACCGAATCGTATTTTTGCTAGAGAAAACTCTAAACAGAGATAGTACGACAAAGTGCTAGTCGTGTTAGACGCACAACAATGACTTTTTGGCCAGCGCCTGCTACAGATATCTCACCCAATGAAAACATCTCGTCATGGCTTGCTGAGAGACTGGAGAACTACCATTTGGCAGCTACGCAGTTGAGGGCAGCACAGAGTTGAAACGGCATGGAATTTCGGATCCTTATCTGTCATGAAAACTCATCTCGGTGCCCAGTCGAGTTAGAGCCGTTTTTGCTGCCAGAAATGGCAGCTCTGTGAACTAAATTTCCCACAACGTATACTCCCATACCACCTACACGTACTTTTCCTCCTATACCGCAAATGTACAATACATCAAATTTTTCATTGTTCAGAAGTTTCATATACATTAGCTGTGTTTCGGCTCTGATATGTATCAATGGCAATAGATGAAAATTTTTGCTAATGCCGGACTCGAACCCAGATTTCCCATGTTACACGAGCGGTCGCCTCCACCACCTTTTTTTTGGAATTTTGTTCTTTGTATTTGGTCATAGCGGAAGTAACATGACATCCATTGAAGTTCGTTGGTGATCCTTTCACTCAGGTTTTTTTCTTTTTTTGTCTTTCAGAGACCAGCTAGCTCTCTGACCGAACACGCTGAGCTACCGTGCCGGCTCCACCTCGGCTGTTCCAGACTCTTCCATTCCGACCCAAATTCCCAGCCTGTTACACACACAACTGACCTAGCGTCACGTAGTCAGGAACCTCTAATTCACATATGCTTGTGTTGCAGTCTTAATGTCCAGCAATGTACACTCTGATGTCCGAGAATGGTAACCAATGTACACTCTGATGTCCGAGAATGGTAACTTCACCAGTGATCTATGTACACTGATATGGTCAGTCCTGCAGTGAAACTCTGCTGCACTGCGGTCTATTTATAAGTTGGACAGTACAGTAGATTAGACATAGTGAAACGGCATTAGACACGGTTAGGATTCACACTTGAAATCTTGTATGTACAAGCAATTAAAAGCTACACACAAGCTAACGAGTGGTTCAGGAGAAACACCTGAGTAGCAGACACACATTATTTCAGAGAGTGTTGTGGCATCACGAGGCAACTGGTGAGGGACCGAAGAGGACAGCAAACTGTGCGGATTCTCAGCCTGGAATGAGCAGTGATTGGTTTCGTAGGCGAGGATCTTCCAGCAGAACTTGAAACGTCAGCCGTGCGTGGAACTGTATGTAAAGTAATACTGAAAGAGTAGTCGCAGAAAGTGCAACATTTAATGTATGGGGTCCTACCTGGCTTTGTGCTAATGCGTGCTGCAAGGCTGGGAGTCATATTACGTACTTCCTACATTACTGGTAAACATCCCTCTTGATTCCATGTGCATATGAAGTTCTAAAATAGAGCCCTAGCTTACTTTACACATTGTATTGCGACACCCGTGTTAGATTGTTGTTGAAAAGAGATTATGCAGAAGAATGCTTGTTTCGAAGTCAGTTTCTTTACTTGATCTGATCACTCTCGATGTCTTGTAGTGGTGTCATATCAAAGTTCATTTCTGTGAGGCATCTATAGAGACTGAAGAAAATCTGCAGGCAATGATTATCGTTGGTGTGACATCGTTCGAACAACTCCAGAGTACGATAGAACTTTGTGAAAAATGCCATATATGCACAGTAGCTGGGGAATGCCAATTAAAACGAATGTTGTGATTATAGCGCTTTGTGACAACTATGCAGGTAATTCATCATTTAAGTACAGTGATATTAATGTGTTCCAAGTTAGTTAACTATCTCATGACATAGATACTTCACCATCGCAAAACTGATGTAAATGTGTTAAAAACTGATAAAAATCGGGCAAAAACGTATTTAATGACACTTCCTTCAGAGCAGGTTGCAGCATAACAACAGGGCTACGGAAAGGTTTACAACCTGCAGAACAGTAGTATTTGAACCCTTCAGTAATGAAAGTATCATTCATACCAGAACACAAGAAGAATTATCAGATGTGGAAATCTTTATAGTGAATGCATCCAACCCTGTTTGTTAATTAGACATATACATCTGTTGGTGAATGGCGGGCCGCAGTGAACGCAAGACAGCGGAAACACCATGGTAAAACGCGTCGTAGCCTACGTGTACGCGGATATTTTAATTATCGCTTAACTTCTAAATGGAATGTCGCTTGCAACAGTGTAGGCCAAACTCGTAATTTAACTTGTGGAACCCTTTAATATTCTGCCCCGAGAACACTATGGGTGTTTACGAGGTGCTCCTTGTGTCAATTAGGTAAAAAAGAATGGAACGACTATAGTACCAGCACACCCAAGTATAGAAGAAAAAACACACATTTTCACTGTTACCAGATAATAGCGAATATTGAATACTGTGTGGTAAGCGAAATAAATATATAAATTAATTAATAAATTTTCTGCGCTGGAAATTGATAACATATTACTTATTTGATTAAAATGTTAGTAAGATCATGTTCAGAAAGATTTGAGCTTCGTGGCAGGTGTCTAATAAATCAGCATTTCCATGATTGGAAGTTAGTAAATCATACAGTACTCACTCTGCTCTGACAATGGGTCGCTGAATGGTAGCTGGGTTGTTTCAGGCGTGGAACGAGCCTAGAAATACATTTCATGGAAGCTTCGCAATGTCTTTTAACTGTGAAGAAGCTACGCACAAAATTGACGCTATTGATGCTTCTGTTAAGCGGATGCATATCAGGCACGTGTGAATCGTCACGGACGATTTCTCGCCAGTGAACCTAACGTACAATTTCTTGATTGCAGGTGAACGAAATGCAAGAGTCATCGCTCGAACGATATGAAAACAGAAATGTGTATATACTCAGTTTCCATATTCCGCTGTCAGACATGCCACTGTCCTTAGTCTTGTAGTCGCATCATTTCCCCACAAAGTCTGTTAGATAGTATTGCATATCTAACTGATGATGAACAACTTACAGCAAAAATTTTGGTGGCTTAAACGATAAAGTTATCGAAACGGTTTCCGAGCGTAAAGTCAGATGTTGGTGTGGTACATGGTCACGATTTCTAAGACGCACCTGCTGTTAGTCTTCAGGAGCTGAAGTGATTGCAGGGAGTTCTTGTGGTGAACCACTTTTCACGGTAATTTCTTAGTCTTTAAGGCTCTCGCAGTGAAAGGTACATCCAGAGCTCCTAATGGTGAAATGAACTACTGTACGATGCTCACACGCCCAGCAAGTTGTGACTGCCCAAACTGGCCGCCATGGTTTCGAGGTCCCTCTGGTGTACTGTTGTCTGACCGATACTCCTGAGCACACTGATGTCATGGCGCCACCAATGCCGGTTCGCGAGCTTTGTTAAGATAACATCCTACATCACTGATAGTTAGTGCGCTCTTTATGTACTCCTAGCACTTCATTAATGTTGCAATTCCAGCAACTGGATCCGGGCAAGAGGCCACCGGCCACTCCATACTTCATACCGTGTACTGCGTGTAGACAGTGGTCTGTAGCAGCAGGCTTTTCTCTGGCTGACCCAGTCTGTTGTTACGTCTGTGTTCATGCCATCTGTCTTTAACAGTGTGATACGTAAGGTCAGTGTAAACTGTCACTGAAAATGCAATCCGAAGCAAATAACAAAATTTTACTAGTTGTTGCTACACAATGTAGTACCAAAAATATAATAACCTTTCTAGAGAACTCGTTTAATACATAGGACAGCCATCTCTGGTAGTAGCAATGTCTCTAGTCCGCTAAGCTCGTGGTTCGACTGAGCCTAGACTACAGACACGAGAAAATCTATCTATGCTGTTTCAGCTCTCTGCCAGAGCTCATCATTGTTAGTTGCTGGCGAATGGCGGTGCGCCAGACTCCTGACCACATGTTTACAATGTACGAGGTCTTAAGTATATGCTACCGAAAGAGGCAAAGGAAGAAATGCTCCATCGTGGTAAGTTCGAGCAGCATGGATGACATGTAACCTTTCGTCATCTTGTTGAAAGATAATTTCACGGATACCTCGACGAAGATAGGGTACAGACACCGGTCCTAGTGCGTCATAAATGTTGCTGTGCGTAATGACAGGTACGCGAACCAGAGGTAATTACGAGGGCCATTTCAAAAGTGTTACACACTGCGCATGCGTGATCAAGTTGAAAATCATGTCAGCTGTGAGCGAGACCTTAGGCGTAACGATGATGTATGTGTTTGTGGTTATCGTGGATTTGTCGGGGGTAATTAGTTTTAAAATGGAAGTTGAAATCGAGTCAGGTCGGATTCCAGGTAATGACCAGCGTTCCTACATCAAAATCGAATCCCTACCTTGAAAGAACCCAACGGAACTTTACGATTCGATAGGTGTTGGGAAGAGTAAAGTGGATACTAGCACAGTATCACTTTGGACTGTTCGTTTCCGTGAAGGACAGGTAAGCACTGAGGACAACCAAAGAAGTGGAAGAGCATCAACTGCAGTATATTACACATCTAAGGTTATTGTTAATGACATTTTGAGAGACGATCGACGAAAAACATGCAAGGAATTTGCATATGAGGCCAGAATGTCTGTCACTCCAGTTTACAGAATCATAACTGGTAAGTTAAAGACATAAAAAGTTTTTCCAGATGGGTTACGCACGATCTGAATGGAGCGCAGAATGCGGGTTTATTTATTTATTTATTTATTTATTTATTTATTTATTTATTGTTCCGTGGGACCACATTAAGGAGAAGTCTCCATGGTCATGGAACGAGTCAATACATGAAATTATAGCACATTGTAGAAAGAGATAAAATGAAATATAAAAACATATTCAGGTGACAAGTCGTAAGTTTAAATAATCAACAATGTAACACTGGAATTTGCTTAATTTTTTAGCCCTTCCAGGAGCTCCTCGACAGAATAGAAGGAGTGAGCCATGAGGAAACTTTTCATTTTAGACTTAAAAGTGTTTGGGCTACTGCTAAGATTTTTGAGTTCTTGTGGTAGCTTATTGAAAATGGATGCAGCAGAATACTGCACTCCTTTCTGCACAAGAGTCAAGGAAGTGCATTCCACATGCAGATTTGATTTCTGTCTAGTATTAACTGAGTGAAAGCTGCTAACTCTTGGGAATAAGCTAATATTGCTAAGAACAAACGACATTAAAGAAAATATATACTGTGAGGGCAATGTCAAAAATCCCAGACTATTGAATAGGGGTCGACAAGATGTTTTCGAACTTACACCACACATAGCTCGAACAGCCTTTTTTTTGAGCCAAAAATAACCTTTTTGAATCAGAAGAATTACCCCAAAAAATAATACCATATGACATAAGCGTATGAAAATATGCGAAGTAGACTACTTTTGGTGTTGAAATGTCACTTATTTCAGATACTGTTCTAATGGTAAACAGAGCAGCATTTAGTTTCTGAACAAGATCCTGAACATGGGCTTTCCACAACAGCTTACTATCTATCCGAACGCCTAGGAACTTGAACTGTTCCGTCTCGCTTATAATATGCCCATTCTGTCCTATCAAAATATCAGTTCTTGTTGAATTGTGAGTTAGAAACTGTAAAAACTGAGTCTTGCTGTGATTTAGCATCAAATTATTTTCCACAAGCCACGAACTTATTTCATGAACTACATTATTTGATAATGTTTCAATAGGTCACAAAAGAATCGCAAAAGAATTGCTTCAACGTGTTGAACACAAGATAAACAGTTTCTGAAAAAGGCTGTTGTATTTGATGAATCGTGGAAGCGAGATTTTGAGCCAGAACTGAATTCTCAGTCGTCGCAATGGGAAAGTTACGAGTCTCCATGTACGAAAAAGTTTCTCCGCCAACAATCAAAGAGGAAACTGATAATCTTTGCGTATGGTGTGAATGGAGTCATAGCTGCAACTAGAGTGCCCCAAGTGGGGGTCTGCACCAGGTGTGTACTACAAGCTCTTTCTGCAAAATGTTTTGCTCCTGAAAATTCATCGAAGAAGGCCTCACGTACTTACATCTAGTGTCCTCATTATGCACGATAATGCAAGACCACACATTGCCCTAAAATCAAGAGAAAATCTCGAAAAATATGGATTGTAAATTCTTCACCATCCACCATACTGTCCTGGTATGAACCCACCGCACGTTGATTGGATCTCATATTGAATGAACAACACCGTGGAAAACATTTGGATACCATGGATTAAGCTTCCAGTGAGGTTACCCGAGTAATCAAATAGCTCAATAATGAAGGTGCACTATCAAAATAAAGAAGTGTGCAGAACTCTATATTCGACAGCAGCAGGTCTCTTGGCCAAGACCGCCATTATTGCCTGTGCTACATTGCTTTTCCTCCTAGCTTTTTTCGACAAGGGCTAATTTGTTTCCAAGCTAGCAGAATTTCAAGACTTTGTCTACTTCGTGATCCCCAACCCTAATGTTAAGTATCTGACCATTCTCACTTCTTCTTACTTCCACTTGCACACTTCTGGAAGACGGCCAAGGTCCTGATGTTCAGTAAGCCAGAGAAAGACTACTCCCTCCCACATAATTACCGACCCATCAGTCTGCTGTGCTCGCTCAGCAAGATTGTTGAGAAGGTAATACTAAAACGCATCACTAGGCACTGCATCGCCAACGACACCCTAAGACCGGATAATTTCGGCTTTAGGAATCACCACTCAACAACACAACAACTCCTCCACGTAGTCGAACATATAACACACGGTTACAACACGTACAAAGCCATAGGGGCTGGGTTCCTGAACATCGAAAAAGCTTTCCTCCGTCTCTAGCACAACAGCCTTATACACAAACTAAGCGAAGCTGGTTTCCCGAACGGACTCGTACGTCTCATACACTCATATCTGACGAACACATGTTTCAACACTGACGTTTAGGGCGAACAATTGACACAATACTGTATCCAAGCTAGAGTACCCCATGGAAACATCCTGGGGCCCATCTTGTTCAACCTGTACATTAATGACTTTCCAGCAACACAAAACACGACGTTATCCACCTACGCGGATGACACAGCCATCTTTGTGCAAGACTGGAAACCGTCGAACATAAATTCACGAATACAGGCGACACTCAGAGCTGCCGAGCCTTGGTTGGAACGGTGGCGTATTAAAGTAAACGTCGACAAGTGCGAAGCAGTTCTGTTCACACGCCGACCGAAACAACTGCGCAAACATCAACACTGTAGACAGTTAACACTACATACACACCCAATACGTTTCCGAGAGAAAGTCATATATCTAGGTGTCTGGATGGACCGGAAACTTACATGGGGGGACCACATCGAATACGTTGCCAACAGAGCGCACTCGAGGCTCAAACAACTCTACCCAATGCTCAACAGGGAAAGTTCAGTGAATAGGAGGATGTCGAGATCCATATACATGATACTGAGTAGACCTCTGGTGACGTACTCAGCTCCAGTCTGGGGAGACGCAAGTCCTATACGCCTGCGCCGCCTGTAGATCATACAGAACAAAGTGCTACGCATCATTAGCAACGCTACATACGCACTGTGGATCTACAAATGAATACCGACATGGAACCCTCAAAAAACAAGCCACACGACTATACAGGAACTCGAGACACTCGAAAAATTCTTTCATCCTTACTCTGGGAAACTATTATCACAACCATAGGTGGAAGAATAAGTGGCCAAAGACACTACTAGCTAGGAAACAACCACCTATGGCAATCTAACATACACCTATAAGCCACAAACTTCGGTAATCCACTGCATATCAGTAACGTTGACTGGATTGCCAGCTGCTATTAAAGACGACCAACAGGCTACGGCAGGGAAACCGACAAGCTCGCACACTGACGCACTAACAAATCACCAACAGTAACCTACACTGTGCATCTGATACTTGACCTATCGCACACAAAACGATGATGATACTGTTACAGGCATGCTCACGCTGACAGAGGAACCAACACCGACACCCAGAGGTAAGTGCCGAGTAACAGCACCGCACAACGTCAACACCCACTAGTAAAAAAGCCTACCCTTGCATGACCTGTCACAGGCAGCAGGAAAACCGCTACTGCTCTTACAACCTGACCCAACTGACGCAGAGGTTGTTTTCTCCTTGCCTCTTGCCTTCGCACTTTATTCCCCTCTGCCCTTCAAACCGCTTCCCTTCGTTCAACTTTCGACCCAATCTATCTCCAGATGACCGCATAAAATGGTTAACCTTAACCAGATGTACGCCAACATCGCAGAGCCCACATCCTGCGAGACCTCACTCTAATGAAAACTAACCCTTTTGCAGAGATGACCTTTTGTCTTCACCATCATGTTGGTGTGAGCGTGGATGGGCTTCACCACTTACAAAAATTATAAAATTAAAAAAAAGTCTACTACTTCTCATCACTTTCCTTCTTTCCTATGTTTATTGTCAGTCCATAATTGTAACGAGCTCATAATATTCATTGAACAAATCCTGTAGTTCTTCCACACTTTCACTGGGAATTGAAATGTCATCAGCGACTCTTGCAATGATATTCTTTCGCCCTATATTTAAGTCCCACTCCTGAACATTTCTTTAGTTGCTGTGATTGATTCTGTGATGGAATACTGGAAGAGTACAAGCGAAAGACGGTGTGACTTACACCCTTTATAATCCGAGCACTTCTTTCTTGGTCTTCCAATCGTATTGTTCCTGCTAGGTTCTTGTATAGATTGTATATCGGTCGTCTTTCTGTGTAACTTACTCCTACTTTTCTCAAAATTTCGAACATATTGCACCGTTTTACACGGTTTTTCCATGTTGAAAATTAATATGAACGTACCTTGTTTTTGCTTCAGGCTTGCTTCCATTATCAAGTGCAGCAACAGGAATACCTCTCTGGTGCACTGATTTTCGCCTAACAGATTCTCAATTTTCTTTTCCATCTTTGTGTGTATAATTCTTATCAGCAGCTTGGCTGCATGAGCTGTGAAGCTAATTGTTCGATAGTTCTCGCAGTATTTTCCGACTTGTATGGATTATGTTTTTCCGAAAGTCTCGCCGTAGTTCGCCAATCTACACACTCTACACACCAACTTGGATAGTTGTTTGGTTGCCAGCTCCTTAAATAATTTCAGCAATACCGATGGAATGTTATCTATTCCTCCAGTTATTTTTTTCTTAAGGCTTCCACTTTTAAATGCAGAGGAGGGAGCAGACAGGAGGAAAGAGCCCGATGAAGGACTCTGTGAGAGGAAAGACTTGTCTGATGACGGGACAGAAGAAGAAACAGGAGTCAACATGGAACAGATAGGGCATCCATTATTAGAATCAGAATTTAACAGAGCTTTGGAAGACTTGAGTTGAGATCAAATAAGGCAGAAAGGGTGGATAACATTCCATCAGAATTTCTAAAATCACGGGGGAAGTGGCAGCAGAACGACTACTCACATTGACGCACAGAATGTATGAGTCTGCCGGTATACCATTCGACTTGAGGAAAACCATCTTCCACACGATTACGAAGAGTGCAAGAGCTGACAAGTGCGAAAATTACCTGACAATCAGCTTAACAGCCCATGCATCCACGTTACTGACAAGAATATTATACGGAAGAACGCAAAAGAAATTTTAGGACGTGGTAGATGATCAATTTTGCTTTAGGAAAGATAAAGGCACCAGAGAGGCACTTCTGACGTTGCGGTGCTAATGAAAGCAAGACTGAAGAAGAAACAATACACCTTCATCGGATATGTCGACCTGGAAAAGCGTTCGACAGTGAAAATGGTGGAAGATGATCGAACTTCTGAGAAAAATAGGGGTAAGCTATAGGAAGAGATGGGTAATATACAATATGTGCAATAGCCAAGAGGGAACAATAAGAATGGAAGACCAAAAACGAAGTGTTCGTATTAAAAAGGGTGTAAGACAGGGATGTAGTTTTTCGCCCCTACTATGCAGTCTATACACCGAAGAAGTAATGAAGGAAATAAAAGAAACGTACAAGAGTGGAATTTAAATTTAAGGTGAAAAGATATCGGTGTTAAGATTCGCTGACCACATAGCTATCCAGAGTGAAAAAGAAGAAGAATTACAGGATCTGACGAATGAAATGGTCTAATGAGTATAGAATACGGACTGAGAGTAAATCATAGTTATACGAACGTAATGAGAAGTAGCAGAAATGAGAACAGCGAGAAACTTAAAATCAGGACTTGTGATCACGAACTAGATGAAGTTAAAGAATTTTACTACCTAGGCGGCAAAATAACCCATGACTGTTGGAGTAAAGAGGATGTAAAAGGCTGGCTAGCACTGGTAAAAAGGGCGTTCATGGTCAAGAGAAATCTATTAGTATCAAACATAGGACTTAAGATGGGGACGAAAATTCTGAAAACGTGCATTTGGAGCGGAGCATTGCATGGCAGTGAAACATGGACTGTGGGAAAATATGAACAGAAGAGAATCGAAGTATTCGACATAAGATGCTATAAAAGAATATTGAAAAGCAGGTGGACCGATAAGATATGGGACCAGAAGGTTCTCTAGAGAATCGGCAAGGAAAGGAATATATGGAAAACCCGGACAAGAAGAAGAGACAGGATGGTATGACATCTGTGAAGACATCAGGGAATAACTTCCATCGTACTAGAGGGAGCTTTAGAGAGTAAAGTCTGTAGGGGTAGACAGAGATTGGAATACATCCAGCAAATAATTGAGGACGTAAGTTGCAAGTGCTTCTCTGAGAACAAGAGTTTGGCACAGGAGACGAATTTGTGAAGAGTTGCATCAAACCAGTCAGAATACTGATAACTTAAAAGAGAAGTCCTCCAAAGCTCTTTTAGATTCTGACTCAAATATTGGATTCCCTATCGTTTCCACATCGTCTTCTTCTATATCAGACAATTCTCTTCCCTTATGGAGACCTTCAGTGTACTCTTTCCACATATCCAGTCTGCGTTAAATAGTGGAATTCCCGTTGTACTCTTAATGTTACCGCCCTTGCTTTTAATTTCACCGAAAGCAATATTGAGTTTTCTATATGTTGAGTCCGTCCTTCCAACGATCATTTCTTTTTCTATGTCTTCACATTTTTCATGAACCCATTTCGCCTCGGATTCCCTGCACATCCTAATCATTTGTTTTATATTGTCGTTTTCCTGCCTTTCCCTGCATATTACTGTACTTTCTTCTGTCATCGATCAACTGAGTATCTCTTACGTTACTGTTCGTTTCGTCGCAGTCCCGGCATATGGGACTGCCCTTTGTAAGATATGTCCACTTCTGTTCAACTGAATTGCCTATTCAAGTATTCTTGATAGCGGTGTCCATATCTTTAGCGAACTTCAAACGCTCTTCATCCTTGCGCAGTACTGCGGTGAACTACTTCCTTTCAAACTGGTTCTCTCGTACTATTGTCTTGCACTACAGTCTGCTCCTTACCATACTAAATTGTGAACTGATTCTATATCTGCTCCTGGGTACGACTTACAATCCAATATTTGATTTCGCGATCTAGGTGTGGCCATCATGTAATCGAGCTGGAAACTTTCGGTGTCTCGGCGCCTTCTGCACGTGTACCACCTCCTCTTGTGGTTCTTGAACTACATATTGTTTATTACTACCTGAAATTCGTTGCATAACTCAATTAGCATTCCTCCTGTTTCATTCCTGTTACTAAGTCCACATTCTCCCGTATTCCTTTCTTCTACTTCTTCCTCTGCAACCGCATTCCAATCGTCCATGATTATTAGATTTTTCATGTCTCTTAAAGTACTAAATTATCTGTTCAAAAGCCTCCATCTTCTTCTTGCGACTTCAGCTTGTATATCTAAACTACCGTTATCGGCGACGGTTTCCTGTCCATTCTGAGAACAAACTGAAGTGGTCCTAGTAGCTAACTCGTTGTCGTACATTCCTGTTCGTAAAGAATCCTACCCCCGTAATGCCACTTTTTGCTGCTGTTGATACTGCTATATTCCTCTGAAAAGAAATCGTTATCTTCTTTCCATTTCATGTCACTGACAGACTACATCTATTTGAGCCTTAGCATTTCCCTTTTTAGATTTTCTAGTTTTCCAACGCGTTCAGAATTCTGCATTTCAGCCTGGACTCGGAAAATGTTACCCTTTCGTTCGATATTGCATCTTTTCTCATAGTCGCCTCCCCCTTGGCAGACCCCCACCATCCGGAGAACCGATTGTGGGACTAATCCGAAATATTTTGACAATGGAGAAAATATCAACACTTTTCCGATTACAGGTCACATATCCTGTGGGTACACCTTGTATATCTTTAATGCTGTGGTTTACATTGCCATTTGCATTCCGATGCCGTTGATCATTGCCGATTCTTCTGCCTTTTAGGGTCAGTTTTCCACTCCAACGGCAAGAGAGTGGCCTGAACTGAATTGCTCCTATGCCTTCTTTGAGAAGGCCGTTGGTAGAACGAGAGCTACTTATTATGCCGGAAGGCTTCGCCGACATTTCAGGCGATTCTGATTCAAAATTTGAGCCACGGCTTGATTCGAACCCGTGACCCTGCGTGTTTTGGTTACTAGTTGAAAACCGATACTCTTAGACCACCCGTCAACATATTCCCACACTACGTAGCTTCCTATTAAACTTTCGCATGATAGTCATAGGATTTTTGCCAACGCAAATAGCAATATCGCAGAAAGATAATAGTGCAGTCTCGACAGTCAACGATCCTTTCGCTGTCGAATTCCGAACCGTGTTGTAGATATTTATATTTATTTTTATTACACGAGGCATAACTCGGTCTTCTCACAAACCTCCAACATTCAGTTACGATTTATGAATGAGAAACGGGCTGCGTTATCTTTTCTTGTGTTCAGAATTTAAACGACGTTAATCGTATATATTATGCGCTGCACGGATGTACTAATTATCTGCGTATCCAAGCTCGAACTACTATTCATGAAAACATGCCCTTTATTGCAGGCAGTCTTAATAATACTGCAATGTTAAGGGCCACCGGTGTGTAATTTCCCACAGTGATCTTGTCAACTCCTGACCTCATTTCAAATTTACGGAAGCCTGGAAAGAAATTACTGTAAAGTGTACATTAAGAGTCCTAAGTCATGAACGCAAACAAACTTAATATTCCATAATTCAAAGTAAACTGAACAACGCAGGTAAGTGTCATTTACTGAATTATGGTTAATGTTCCCTTTTAAGGATGTGGAATAAATTCACAAATACATTTAAAGTCAGAAATGGCTAATCATTTCCGAAACTTTGTAATGTTCTGAAAGATGCCTCTTTCATAGGAACGGAAATCGCGCTTGGGCGAGGGTATTTGTTTTGTTTGTTACTATTAGTCCCGCTCTTAACCTATTAATTGTGATAATTTCCTTATACTGAAGAGCAGAATTAAGTGACTATAGAAATTGGTATAAAGCACTGAAGAACATTGTTTCACATTTATCCTATTGTTCTCGACACCTAATGTTGCCCATTATGTCTTTGTCTTAACGGCGTGCACGGAAAATTAATCACAGTGCAGGAGGGAAATTAGTGGCGAAGGGAGTTTTAGGAAAATGGGTCTGTACTTTTTTGCCGCTTATGACGATGTAAGGAGATTAGTGGTGGAGGAAGTTGCACGCAAACTAGTAAACACTTTCATTGCCACTGATGACGCTGTGGTCCGTATGCAGTGAAAACAGTTGGATTTACGTTGGTCATTCGCTCCAGAAAGATTCCTCGTGATGACCTGCACTAGAAGAAGTTATACAGTTCTCCCTCTGCACATCAGAGATATCAAGGCACTTATCGGTGTATATTATTTTCACTTGTTGTACAGTTGTGCGTAATACACACTGAAAAATGCTGACACTGCCGTATTTTGGGATGCAGCCCAGAAGAAGAAGTGGTTAACACATTGGACTTCTATTCTGAAGAGTGTGGATCAGATGACTGTTCGGTGACACATTTTTAAATGTCTCGAAGTTCACCATAAACCGACTAAGGGTAATTGCTGGATCGTTTAACTGAATAATATACGACCAGCAACAGAATACGGCGGCCATTCAAAATGACGATTATTTTTATACCTAAAATCGTGTTACTAATTCCGCATATTTTGTGAAGTTCTGATTAATACTTTCCTAAGCTGGAAAGCATTCTGTAAACTAGTTCGTTAAATTGCCAAGAAGTGTAAGAGAACACTGTTGTTTGGGTATGCCCAAAGACTGTCAGAAGATAATACACTTCTAAGTTAAACACAAGGTAAAACAGCTGACCATTGTCATGAACGGCGATCACTATTTGTCTATACCTTTGTTAACAAATACTATGTCTCGATTATCTTGAGGGAAACGGAAGAAAATTTTGAGATTTCGAAGACCTGTTTTCCTCTAGAGCTAAAGAAGGACTTCCAGCCACGCTAAAATTTGCTGGTGTTGTGTGAGTTCTTTTTGTTCCACGTTTCTCATAGTGCTGGACGAAACGAGGAGTGAAGTTGTGGACGGCTTCAATGAGTGTCTTGAACTTGGCAGAAGCTGCCTCGCCTGCCAAGTTTGTGGCCAGAGGCCTGGCGCGGTGACAGCTCCGACGCCTAGTGCCAACCGCTCACAGCCCTTTGAAAAACGCGCCCGCCGTCCAGTATTTTCGTCATATCCTCGCATTAATAGTCAACTGCGGAGCCAAAAAATTAAAAGAGTATTACGTCACAAGAAAATAAACTGTTGCCTGTTTCTTGTGACGCAATGGCGTGAGAAACTCATGACGATATCAAAATAAGGGGACATTAAGTCATCAAAGAAACGGCGAAGTGCCTAAGGTACAATGGCAGAAAAAATACTGGTGCCTTACCAAAGAGGGTCTGTGTCGCTCTCTTTCCTCTTTTTTATTAGTACTGAAGAATCCTTCAGCAGCTTGTTGACTTAAATACTACTTTGATAGGATATGAAATAACTGATATGGTATGAAAGAGGAGAATTACGGAAACAACGTAAATAGTGATTAATTTTTTATGGTTTAGGGGCGAATTTATTTGGCGTGAAATCATCGTGGTTGCCGCATGGAAATCATGTTACCGATACAGGGAACGTTCCTTCTTGGTCCGTCCGTCATGGGTTATTTTGCTGCCTAATTAACAGAATTCCTTAATTTCATCTACTTCGTGATAGCCAATCGGGATGTTAAGTTTCTCGTTGTTCGTATTTCTGCTACTTCTCATTACTTTGATCCTTCGGTTTACTCTCCGTCCATATTCAGCAGATCCTGTAATTCTTCTTCGCTGTAATTCTTTTCCACTTTCACCGAGGATAGCAATGTCATCAGCGAATCTTATCATTAATATCCTTTCATCTTCAATTTTAATTCCACACTTGAACCTTCGATGCTTCTTCGATGTATAGATTGAACAGTAGGGGCGGAAGACTACATGCCTATCTTACACTATTTTTAATCTGAGCTCTTCGTTCTTGGTCTTATGTTTAACTAATAAAGCTTATTATGGATACTCTTGCGTTGCATTTATTGCCCGTAGAACGTCTTGGTGATAGTTGTTCTCCTTGTTTGTCACAAAATCTCTTCCGCCACCTCCCCTACAACATCTCTTATTTCTGCCATAAGCGGATCTACAACGGGAACTGGTGAACTTAATACTTTATCCAAAAGGCTTTATGTAGAGTGAATGCGTTGGCCCTGATGTTGGACCGTCTCTTTGGATCCATATTCTCTTAAATGCTTCATTCAAGAACTAGCCCACAATAACCCCAGCGTGGAGATGCAACATTTTGTTGTAACACTATCTATGGCTGAAATTTCTGTGACTGAGTTGCAACGTAACGTTCCAAGAGGCCCAGGCAAACTGTTACAGTAATTTTAGGCTCAGTGAAAAAGAACGATCCGATAATAGTGTTGTGCATTACGCCACATCACATACTTATTTTCGGGCTGTCCCCTATCTACTGTAGCACGATGTATACATTCTCCAGACCCTAGATCTGGAAATTATGTCTGTTTACCTCGCTGAAGATCTGAAGAGCCTCTTGATCGGAAATAAACTGCGTTGAAGTATTAATTATGTGCAGCGATTAGTTCCAGCATGTTACTAGTAAACTCAGCACGCGTTGGACTATAATTTGGCTGCAAAGCTAGCAGGAGCTGCATAATGTTAGCCTGGAAATGTTGCTCAAAAAATGCTTCAAATGGCTCTGAGCACTATGGGACTTAACAACTGAGGTCATCAGTCCCCTAGAACTTAGAACTACTTTAAACCTAACTAAGCTAAGGACATCACACACATTCATGCCCGAGGCAGGATTAGAACCTTCGACAGTAGCAGTCACGCGGTTCCGGACTGAAGCGCCTAGAGCCGCTCGGCCACCGCGGCCGGTGAAATGTTGCCCCGTCTGTGAAATCTTCACTACATTGCTCTGAAGCTCGACTTTTTCTCTGGAAACAAAACATATCAATTTCCACGGACTGCGTTGAAATGCTGTATGTGTGTGTTGTGTACCAACAATATATGGGTCCGACAGTGTATGCAAATTCACGAGATTGATGTTGGAGACCCGCCCTCGACTAGCTTAATTAATTGATCTTAAATGTACGAGTGATCGTTACTTACAGAACTGTAAAAATGGACCTACGTGCTATAGGGAAACAAGGAAATGTTTTGGAAGCAAACTGGGCAACACGCCCAGTGAACCGAACCCCGGGTTGGCATCACAGATCTTTAGCTTATGGCGCCATCTTAGAAGGAAGGAAGGAAGAAAGGAAGGAAACTGCCGCAGACTGAGGTCGTAGTACTTCAGCTATGCACAGTCAAAATATGGCGAGACCGAGCCGCTTCTCTGTATATTGTAAGGAAAGACTAATTAGTTTACAGTTTTACCATCTGAGAGCTTCACTGTATGCGAGTTACTATCTTTCATAATTCTACGTGTCGCGTTCAGCCGTTCTGTCCTTTACTAACTCATCTTACGAAAATCACTCAGTACTTACTCGACTTATTTGCAGTTTTCCCCCCGACCCCTATGCGAGATTAAGATTTTTGCGTTCGCACAGGTAGCCATTTGTAAATGATGCTACAGGAGGCTTTTACGAAATTTTGTTGATAATTAGGCATGTTTAACATAATTTTGAATTGTCAAGATGATAAATACATTAAATGATTGATATATAAAATTTAATTCAGTTCCACATAGTTAATAAGAAAACCAGTTACACACGGTATCAACAGTCCCGTCGTCACTCCTTCAAGGACTACAGCTTCCTGCCTCGTCACCAACACTGGCAGGCTCCTTAATATTTTCCTACCTTCCTCTGACGCTCTTCATCACAACCAGTAACAAGAGCAAGAGACAACATATGATAAAGTCGGGGCCTATGTAAAAGTGTATCCAGAAAAATTTCATGAGTTAAACTAACATTTGCTACAAACCGCATAGCTGTGACTAGCATAGTTACTTACAAATAATTTTTTTGTGATCAGGAAAAGACTTTGTGCTCGCTCTAAGTCCTATCGTTCTGCGGAATCTATTCCAATGAGCGGCTGACCACTGACGAAGTTGCTTCATGATTCGAAACGTTTTTCCATATTCAATCACGCCAAGAGTGACTCAGACAGCAGCACGGCCATTGAAACTGCGAAATATTGTCGCCGCTCCATGGATCATTCTGACAGTGTTAGGAGGGAGCTGTTAAGCTCTGTTACAGTGGGCAAGAAACAGCCTGGTATTAACGGGATCAACCATAGAAAAGAGTGAAGTTAGTAAAACCTTGCCTTGGTGCGGACACTAGTCGATGGGAAGATTATATATTTGTGGATGAAAGCAGAAATGTCTGTAAACTGATTTTTGAGTTTGTAAGGTAACAACTCTACGTGGAGATTTTCTTCTGGTTAGAATTTTGGAGGTCAGTTGTAATCTGAGTGTTGTTTTTCTGTAAGATATGAAGATGTCGTCTCAGCACACAGAAGAAATTATAATTTAAGTTTAAGGTAGGAATTAACGGAGTGTCAGTTGATTTTTATCCGTTTTTGACTCCACGCGTCTAAAAGAACTGCTGTTGTACGCTACTTAGAGATTGGTGATCCAAGAGAACGACGCGAGAGCTATCTGCCCGTGGGCGATGGAGATACAGCACTGAGATTGAGCGACAGTTTCATTTTACGCTATCAGGGATGTTAAAAATATATATTTTTTATTTTGTACTAAAAATACCTTTGTTCAACTGTATGCATATATGAGCTGCGTGCAGCGATAAAAGTCTCTCATTTCTGTCGGAACTGCTAAAAATAAAATCAGTTAATTATTCATTGGTTAAGTAGGTTTTTTGGTTTGAAAAAGGGAAATAAGCCTTGTAAATTGTATACTGCAATTCACTGTATAGTATTGAAAATGACTGTATTTATTTTACAGATTGCAGCCTGCTATTTTGAAAGATTTCATTTACAGCTTCTCTTAAGTTGACCAGTGAGCTTGGGGTTTTATGTTTAGCGCAACTGGAAGTGACTCGTTTCAGAACAAAACAGAGTATCGTGGTAGAACTGTTCTGTAAGTGCTTTTGGACGGAAGAAATTTACTTTGTGGAATGGCTGATTTAATTAATTTCGAATCAGAGCACAATATTGCAAGTGGATTATTCTTTCTTCTTTTTCATTGTGGTCAATCCAGTCAAGTATTGGGTAGGCTTTTCTAGGTTTCGGCAGAGTTTCATATTATTAATTGAAGAGTGAAAATGGAAAACATAGCCATTTTTTCACAAAACGCGTTTCCAGTGCTCCTGTGGCCTCAGCGTACTGTTTCTTGTCCCTAGACTTAACCCAGACACCAAACAACAGAGAAAGTCTTTCAAACATGCGTTAGGAGATGGCGGATGGTCTTTATGCCACTGACAGGCTGTGCTTTTCTCTGAGGTTCTAAAATTCAGAAGGTATGAGACGTGGATTTTGTTGACTACAGTTCCACTGGTTGCAAACACAATGCTGTATTTCTGTACTTGTATCATCACAAATAAAACATAGTGCCTCAGTACTCATTGCACCTGGAACAACAAATTTCTTGCTGCAATTTTGTCAAAAACTGACATTTTTGAGACTGTGGCTGTGTACATAATATAATTTGATTCTTGAAACTAAGAAAACAGAAACCAGCCAAGCAATCAACTTCCTGCAATGGCATATAGAACGCTGTTAATAATTTTTTAGTGTGATGTGGTGAGTAGCAGAATTCTGTGATATCAAAATACCATTCCATTTTTTGTATACATATGAGTTATATACAAAGAGAGATGCATTGCGCTTTCACTCTGATAGAAAATGCCAGTTTTACTTTTACACACTTCACTTAACTTCGTGGCCGATTGCCTTTCCTGACGCCACATTTACATAACAGATAGAAGTTGTGTGTGCAGTCTGCCTATGAAATGTATAAACTTTGTTCGGCGGGTCATCGTATAGGACTGTTTGTGTGCCATATTCTTTAAGGTATAATTTGAGAACCAGCCAAGCATTTCTGTGAACGAGCGTGGGAAACAACCTCAAAGCTACAATCGACACTTGAGCTAGGCAGTGTGCCAACCCACGGTCGCTTATTTGCTTAGTGGATTCGGCCCTCGTCTGGCTGACCTCCGTCTCTCGCAAGCCAGCGTTACGGTATACGACCTGAGTCAGTTACGACTTTCTTTTCCAGATAGCGGTTTTGCTTGTTATTTTTCACTTAAATTTCACTTGATTTCGCTGCAATTACTATCTATGTTGTGGCATTGGTGAAACAAGATTCTTACGCACTTATAGCAAAAAATCTTGATGATGGAGGTTCAATCAGATATATACTTGAATGTATTTTTTATGAAATTTGTGGAGAGCAGATAGCTTCTTATTTAACGTACGACATAGATATGTCGGGAAATAAAGATATTTCTTTTGAAACACGCTTAACACTAGGTCCTTAATTACTCTGAATACGTCACGGCAATATCAGCTTCACTGTTCGTTTCATGTTGGAATTTTCAAGTATTTACGTTACAGGCTTATTGACCATTGGCATCCTGGCGACCAAATTATTGATTCAATATTTCGGTTCTTTAAAACGCTACTACACTTCACGGACCAAGTGTGATTTTCTTGGCTATCAATGTACTACTTACGTAATATCTTTACAAAACTGTACAAAGCCTATGGAGATATGCTAAGTTCATACCTTCAGACCGCAATGAAGGTAAGAGGCGGAATTTCAGGGGAGGCAGACTAGGGCTGATGTCAATCATCGGGTAAGGTGGATGATATTTCATTTACTGATTGCACTTTAAATAAAGAAAAGTGAATTACTTAACAGTGCCCAACTATTGGTTGTTTGATTGACGTTAACGTTTAATATGCTAATGAATAAGAAGATAGCCGCGCGGGATTAGCCGAGCGATCTAAGGCGCTGCAGTCATGGACTGTGCGGCTGATCCCGGAGGGGATTCGAGTCCTCCCTCGGGCATGGGGTGTGTCTTTGTCCTTCGGATAATTTAGGTTAAGTAGTGTGTAAGCTTAGGGACTGATGACCTTAGCAGTTAACTACCGTAAGATTTTACACACATTTTTTTGAAATTATCCAAATCATGATTGACCCACCTGCCCATTGAACCAGTGGAAATGCGCGCTTCAGATCTTCATTTTCTTCCACGCCGATCATTAGGCTTGAGACAAAGTCTGCAGTAGCATTGAAGAGAACCGGATACCGACGATCCAGTTTGCAATCCGGTTGTGCAACCGCTCACCTTCTTCGCGTGTCACTGTGCTAGGTGGCTTTGCATTGTTGTTTATAAAACACACTTGGGGCCAAATCGATAGCGTGAAAGACGTCTACGTACTGCTTGGGTCGACATAGCTCTTAGACCCACTCCCACATCAGCTGCGTCCAATAAGGCACAATTTGGAGGTAACGGTGAAGTCGATTGCGGGCCACTAGTAAGAGGCAGATCTTCACCGATTTCTTTCTCTCTTCTCGGTCTCACACGCTTTCTTGCCGTAAGGCGATAATACGTGGGCGATTTAACAGCATGGTTGGCGTGACTGCCGCGCATGTTGACAGATTCAGCAATGCTTTCAAGCGGCACTGTTCCGTTTACGACTGGAGACACAGCACCCTCCGCTAACTAAACACAGGATGTGGACTTATTGTGCCTCGATTACACGAGTGGCTGTGGATAATGATTTGCTGTGGTCAGAAATGCATTGAGAAAGTGGTTTCCGACATGGGAAAAAAAAGCTGTGCAAGTCATGAAAGTGATCCAAAACTTTTTTTGAATGGGCTACTCGGTCTCAGATCTGATCATACATAGTCTGCAGAGATGTTTTAAAATATTTCTTGTACATTTGTGAATGTAATTAAGTCACTGTATTTTCTTGAATACTTTGTTTCGCAATTGTTATTATTAAACAATACTTACAAAATGAAAATGCATTCGTAAACTAGTGGTGTGGAACAAGGAAAATTTATGTCACCTTGTTATGAACACTGCAGTACCAGCCTCCAGCAATGGGCATGCTCCTAAACACCTTGTTCAAATGGCTCTGAGCACTATGGGACTTAACTTCTGAGGTCATCAGTCCCCTAGAACTTAGAACTACTCAAACCTAACTAACCTAAGGATATCACACACATCCAAGCCCGAGGCAGGATTCGAACCTGCGACCGTAGCAGCAGCGCGGTTCGGGGCTGAAGCGCCTAGAACCACTCGGCCGCAGCAGCCGGCTCATCAATTTCAACTTGCTCGTGTAGTTACATAGTTCTTCTGGTAATTGGGGTTCACATTAAGAGACTGTTCCTTCAATTTCCTCCTTAGTTCCTCTTTTGAAGGAAACCGGCTCTTATTTTCCTTCGAATAGTGCTCGACAGAACTGGGAACAGATTATTCGTGAGGTATTTCACTTCCTTCAAGGTACCTATGAAGTAGCCACACATATATTACACACGCCTTATCTCCGTACTCAAATGTTCAAATACGTGTGAAATCTTACGGGATTTAACTGCTAAGGTCATCAGTCCATAAGGTTACACACTACTTAACCTAAATTATTCTAAGGACAAACACACACACACCCATGCCAGAGGAAGGACTCGAACTTTCGCCGGGACCAGCCGCAAAGTCCATGACTGTAGCGCCGATGACCGCTCGGCAAATACCGCGCGGCGAACTAATTTGATATGAGGATTGAGATATATTTTTCCTTGAAGTGGCAGTAATTCCAGTCCCCGCTAAAAAAGTAGAATCTCTAATACATGTCTACCTGGGACATATTTATCTTGTAATCACTGGTTGTCCGCGGTTGCAGGTCGTAGGCTTCATATTTTTAAAATGTTTAACTTCGTAAATAAGAAACAGAAAGATTGCATAATAGTTGTTTACCAGGCTTTCAGTCATAAAAGAAAACGGTTGAGATGCACTGAACTTAGGGCCGCTGCTTGGGGCTTTGCCGCCCTAGTCGAAAATTGAAAAGTGACGCTTCCTCTTTCTTCCTACCATCTGTCTCCCTACAAGCCCCCCCCCCCCCTTCCTCCAGCCACCATCACCAAAATCCAACGGCACAACAATGCTAATATGCTAATCTCCTATTATCCTTTTAATAATTAAACTAAAGAGACGAGATGTCATTTTCTGGGGACAATCTTCAGTTTTCATGATTTTCCTCAATTGGTTTAAAACTGACTGAGGACAACGAATGTCCCACGTTTCTTATTTTTGTCCTGAATTTTAAGAAAGAGACAGCTAATTTGTTTGAAAAAAATACAATGTAGTTATTTTATCTTGATGTGAGACCGATTTACAGACAGACACCAACTCATGTTTATGTTTGGTTATTATGAATTGCACTTACCTTTTACTCCTTTTAGATATGTTGAAAGGGGAGTACAAAACCTAGCTTGTAAATACGTGATCGATTATCCACAGGAAATAGTAGAACTGAAAACATCAACACAAGCCGCTTGGCAAATAATCTGCAGAGACAAAAACAGAGAGACAGCGAGGCACGGGTTCAGCTCGCATGACCGCAAGCCAGTGCACGTGCCCCGCTCCATCTCTCGACAGACATGAATCAAGGCGTTTCGTACTCAGTAGCGGCTGCTTTAGTTTTTAGGTGGGTAGAGGCAACGTGTTTTCTTTCGTCAAAGAAAGTGAAAGCTTAATAAGTACGTGTTCCGCATGCTTTTGAAAACAATTCGGTAATTTAATTTTTTCGCTTTTTCATTTATATCTTTATTTGCTCAGTTTTTTTCTGTTTGATTTGAAATTAAGTTTTTCCACCCTTTGATGCCCCTAAAAGTTTGGTGTCCTAGGCGGCCGCCTCGTCTTGGCTAATGGTAGAAGCGGTCCTGACTAAACATCTTGCTGCATCAGTGTTGTCACCCTAGCACCATGAAAGTCCAGTTCAGTGTCATCTATAAAATGTGTACGCCTGGAACTGTAGAAGAGTCTGGTTCCTGCTCTGATCGACAGGGTGTCAACAGCTCCGCTACATCTGTTGCTGCTTTCAAGTGAGGGTGCTTCTATTCATCTGGTAGTTCGAGATTCATCACAGTTGTATCAAGTGAAACCTAAGTCAGATTACGGATGTAACTATTGCTAGAAAATGCCGAAATAAAAATCAAACATGACGTTATTGTGAGTCATATCAAACGATTCCGTTTGATCAGATGATTAAAAAAGCTAAATTGGGTTTTGTTTAGTCGAAGAATTACCAGAGTTATGGACGTTTTAACCAATTAATACTAATTGAAAGACCGCCCTGAAAGCAGAATTAGCTATACGTAACGAGGTATTTTGACCTCAGGCTTCGAATGAAATACTTGAATTGCTTCAATAGGCTTTTATAAAAAAATTGTCATGACATCAGCAGTGCTCAAATACCAGGCTTCGCAGTACAAGTTCATGGAAGCTGCCCCGAAGAAATTCACGTAGGGTGACTCCGTGATGATGTTACAAACTTTCAGAGGGACGGAGAAACGTAAAGGCTCTGGTCCGGAAACGACCGCGTCGAAAGTTACAACCGAAAATAATTGTGATACAAAATTTTACGTGGGTTGAAGGGAACTTCCGTTTCCTTTCAGAGTACCTTCATCACTACTGTCACCTAGTTTTGATCATCTCTGGTTAAAGTAGTCTCTCGGAGTTCACAGCATGCTGCGTATTTGGGTTTCTGCATTTCTCTTTTTTTGCCTATTTACTGATATTGCCAGTCTTCCGTTACATCTATCTTGCCGTTTTTTCTTTATTTTTATAGTGAGGTATCCTGGATATTATGATATCTATCACATAGCCTTATAGTAGCATGTTTTTGACCAGTGATAGTCAACTTGGTCTCTACCGCCCACTAGTGGCCATTGCAACTTTCATGGTGGGCGGTAGGAGACTGAGGTCTTAAAACAGTTTCATTAGCTTTTCATAAAATTTTGATATAAATTATTTGGTAAGTAATTATTATTATGTGCTTCAACTTGATGTAACTTTGCTTTATAAATTTTCTAAATTAAAGTGACTTTAAGGCTAATTAAAACGGAAACTCCCCTCGAACAGGTCATGCAGGCACAACGGTATCGACAGGCCGCTGTGTCATCCTCAGCCCACAGGCGTAACTAGATGAGGATATGGCGGGGCAGTTGGTCAGCACACCGCTCTCCCGGCCGTGTTTAGTCAGTTTACGAGAGCCGAGCCTCTACTTTTCAATCAAGTAGCTCATCAGCTCGCCTCACAAGGAGTGCACCCCACTTGCCAACAGCGCTCGGAAGACCAGACGGTCACCCATCCAAGTGCTAGCCCAGCCCGACAGCGCTTGACTTCGGTGATCTGACGGGAACCGGTGTTACCACTGCGACAAGGCCGTTGGCTTTAAAGTTAATTCCCTACTTTATAAATCACAATTACTTAGGAATCGGTGTGTTGTTGGAAAATTTTGTTACTAACAGTAATACAAAAGTGGATGATAGGTAAAAAAGTTTGACTACCCCTTTTCGAAGTAGTACCCACTATATTGATTACAAGACGAGGCAAATTGGCGTTCTCACATAAAACAAGCGATGACATAGTGGATTCTTCTTCATTAAATGTACAACAACGTATCTCTTGATTAAAAGCTCCGTTATCCGCAGTGAAGCATACCGGAGAGCGGCACGACACGCACAACGAGCAGAAGCGTAGAAAACATTTTGAGGTCGCCGTTCAGATATTTCGCAGTAGCCTCGTTGGGTGCCGCCTTTGTGGACAAAGCTTAGCGTGTGCCTTTCACGGTAGAGGAAGCGTAATTGTGCGACATAATTACGCCGCTGCTGTCATTGAATCGTGCATAACCAGGGACGTCACATTTGTCAGAGCTGATACACTCCCACAGCCCTGCAGGCACGTATTTTCATACAGCGCCTGTACGTGTCCAGAATACCTCGATGGATAGCAGTGGAGATCCCTGAATGCTAATATTCACTGGTCATGTGGTAATGAAGTACGTGTCTGATTCCTTCCTCTCCCACCTGCTGGTGAATAAGTGGTTTATCTTTTATTAGTGGAATATCGGCTAATTACTGCTCGAGCTGCATCTTGTAATGATCGTCAATTATTTGTGTAATTCTTTCTTTCATATAATTTAGAAAATGTTATACACTCTTCTTTCTTCATAGGAAGTAAAGCGAAAGATTATTGTAACATTTTATTTTGTTCTGCTTGTATATAATTTGATTAAAGGTGAATGCAATTCACAAATGAACATGTGATACTCCATAATTTACAACCTCCATGCATGCCAAATTATTTATCGATTCTTCCTTTCACTTGAGTGAATGCGGTTGCTTAAACATGTGAATAAAATGAGAAACGCAAGTGATACGCAACTGTGAACAACATATGTATAAATAAACACTTGTGGAAATTACAACGCTTAGAGGGTTACCTGTGATTATAACGATTATTTTATAACATGACTTAGATAGAGAGCGAAGTTATAAACGAATAACTAGAGGGATTACTATATTGTGAGACACCTAGCCGCTAAAATCAGAGTGTGGGTATGTCTTTCGGCACAGTTTCTTTGCGAGTCCGCCAGTGGTTCCTGGACGACAGTGAGCAACAACGTGCCGACTTACCACATCCCAGACACGTGCGATAGACAACGTGCTGTGGGACGTGCACACCACAGAAAATGTGATACATCTCTCTCATCAAAAATGGTTCGTCACGTATGGGTTGGCTTTGTATGGCTCAAAATAACGATCAAAGTTGCATTAAAAAAGAACAGTAACTCACAATGTAACGGTTTCCTTCCAAGTGTCCTGACTACGCAGGCACCGAGATCGCGATGTGAATCCAATGGCGCCCCAAACTCACTCACTTCGTACTTGTCCGCGGATCCGAACAATGCAGTCGAACTGCTGCTACGACGCCATCATCCAAACGTATGCAGCCGCCAATGCAGAATTGTTTCAATTAATGACTCGTCGTAAGGTAACACACCGATGGAAAAAAAAAACAGCAACCCCAACAAACCAGAGATAAACGAAAGTTGGTAAGCGTGATTCTACATCTGAAAGATTCCGTGCCAGTCGTATAAGAGTGGTGTTAGCAGCGCGATTGTGAGGTTGCATACTAGATTTGATTTAAATACACACTGTAAGCGTTAGCATGAGCGTTAGTTACCTTTAAGATTAGACGTGGTGAGTTGATGTTACTCTAGAATGCTTTTACGGCGTCAACGACGCCATTATCAACGCCTTAGTGAGTTTGAACGAAGTCGTGTAATAGGGCTACGAGAAGCTAGATGTTTCTTCTACTATGTTCAAGAGAGACTTGGCAGGAATGCAGCCACTGCACATGAGTGCTGGCAGCGGTGGTCACGAGAATGCATGGTCACAGGAAGACCGGACTCCGGATGGCAACGTGACATTACCGAGAGGGAGACCAACGCATTCGGCGCACGGCTCTGGCGCACCGCACTTCGTGTGCAGCAGCGACTTGGGCAGCACCTAGCACCACAGCGACACAACGAGTTGCTTCTGATCGGTTTCTTCAAGGACAACTCCAAGCTAGACGCCCCGTTGCGTGCATTCCACTGATCTCAGATCACCGCCATTTAAACTCATTGGAGAGCAGGGTGGAAGTTTGTTGCGTTTCTGATGAAAGCTGCTTCTGCTTCGATACCAGCGATGGCTATGTGTTGATTGGAAGAAGATCAGGCGAAGACCTGCTACCAAACTTTCTGCGTACTAGACACACCTGCACCTGATGCTATGGCCCGGGGTGCGATTTAGTGTAACAATAGGACCACTCTCGTGGTTACCCCAGGAATTTGTACGTCAGTCTGGTGATTCGACCTGCTCTGCTACCATTAATGAAGAGTATGTCAGGGGGCGTTTTCCAACAGAATCGCCGTCAACTACAAACTGCTGTTGCGACCCAAAAATATGTTCTATAAAATTCTGACATATTGCCTTGGCCTTCTTGATCAGTAGATCTGTCTCCAATCGAATACATATGGGGCATCATCGGACGACAACTCCAACATCATCCACAACCAGCATTAACTATCCCTGTACTGATCGACCAAGTGGAACACGCATGGAGCTCTATCCCAAAAACTGACATCCGACACTTGAACAACACAATGCATGCACGTCTGCATGCCGCATTCAACATTCTGGCTTTTACGCCAGTTATTAACGCACCAGCATTTCACATTTGCAATGGCAATCTCGCGCTTACCTTAACTTGTTATCTTGCAATGTTAAGCACTTAAATATGTTACCTAGACAGATGCATTCCCGAAATTTCATTACTCTTCATTAATTATTTTTTGGTATTACGTTTTTTCCCCACCAGTGTACATACCGCCATTGTACAGATCAGCGAAAACATTCAAGAACCTATTGCAGTATGATACGGTTGCGTTTTTTGCACAATGTAAGTGGATGAGATAATATACGAGTATACCTGCTACCAGTTGAACCCTCTGCGGACTATGTTTAGCTGTCCGTACTGACAGGTCCTCTAGAGTCTCGTCAACACCGCAAGCAAAGTACACTGTATTGTACGACCACGTGAACAAGGTGGAAATCATGAATCATTGATCACACGGTATGGTCCATAAAAACTGATGTCCGTATATCTTCATCTATTTATGTTACAATTAGACGACACTGTCGTAACAGGATGTCCTATACGAGAGGTAATATCGTGACATGACGACAATTCCTCGGAATTGATCATTTAGCTCCATTTCAACTCGCTTGTCTCCGACCCGCCAGGATAGCCGCGAGCGCTAACGTGCTGCCTCCTGGACTCGGGTAGGCGCGCCAGCCGCGGATCGAGGCCGGTGTGACGGCCAGTGGGTTTTGGGCGGTTTTCCACATCCTAATAGGTGAATACCGGGCTGGTCACCACGTCCCGCCTCAGTTACACGACTCGTAGACAGTTGAAACACATTCACACTCTTTCACGATTTACACTAGATGCAGACATCTGGGGTACACTAATTCTGTCCCAGGGGCATGGGGTGGCGGCAGGAAGGGCATTCGGCCACCCCTTAACTTAACCATGCCAAATCCGTACTTAACCCTGCCGACCCCGCGCACAATGCGAGATAAAGGCAGTAGCACAAGAAACTGGCTTGTCTCCAATTCATTTGAAGGCTCTAGGTACTGCCTGAGTTCGGTGTAACAGTGACCTGTCCCGTCACAAAAGAGTAGGAGTTGCAAAGCTATTTTGTACTCATGTGTTTAATACTAATTATGTACTGTAGATACAATGTCAAAGAAAGCCAAAGAATATTTCTGCCTGATTCCGTTGCTACCAAACGGTCTCTCTAGAGAAACTCCCGAGTGCCAGATCTAGCATTCTCTGTTCAATGATGTGGATATTCGCCAGAAATGTGGTCGGTTTCCGCGGTAAACTGTAGGTTTTGTTTTCCCAGAGCAGAATCTAAGTAGGATTTGCTAGTCTGGTGGTAAAGCGCAGACGTAGTAACGAAAAGGTAGTGCATCATCATTTGAAGTTCACAAAGGAAAGCGACAAAAGTACAGACTGCTCTGCGGCCACACTGAGAACGCAACAGACAGAAGTATTTGTTTCATGTAACTCTGCGCCCTTTTAAAGATTATTATTATTATTATTATTGTGAGTGTATGAAAAGGAAATTATACGTTTCGCATAAGCGTAAACATTTATAAAACCTTGTAATTCTTCTTTCATTTCAATAACAGACGTAGTTAAAAAAATTCCCGTCGCGTCACAGATTTTTATCTCTGTTTTGTAACCAAGAAACTGCCCCTGCCCATCAGTGATGTGGACACTCGCCAGAAACTAAATGTGTTTTGGATTCCACGTTTAACTGCAGACAGCATTTTCCCAGTTGGATAACTCCGTAGGGAGACACAAGTCGCTGAAGTGACATGCAATTGAATTACTTGCTGCAGAACACTGAACCACACGAATTTATAATTACCAGAATACATACATGCACACATTACACGTCTATACTCGCTGTAAATTGAAGTTCCTCGCACTTTTCTTCTGCCTATAAATGAAGACTAGTATCAGGAATGACTGTAGCAATTTTGATAACTTTTTCAGGAATAGATACTTCGAGTCACGAGAAAGGTTTGTATATAGAGGGTGAGCCACCCAAAATTTGCGTCGCAGATGTTGCGGAAATGGAAAGTGCTATTGATGTGCGGTTTTCACAGAACAGACTGGTAGTCAGGGGTTCGTACTGTTAACCAAATAACAGATGGCAATGACTCTGAGAAAATTTATTCTTTGTGCAATTACACATATTTTTTAAATGGAACAATGCCTATTGACATTAATAAACTAAACATACGGTAAATTAGAGTGTCAGTGATATTTTGTTGGAGGACTCTGGTGCGAGTCGCTGAGTTGACGAGATATCGTATTTTGAAAAGTTTCCACACGGACACTTGTTTGTGTAACTCAGCCTGTGAAGCTGCTGGGTAATATGTTGTTATGATTGCTTACAATGTACTTGTGTATCCCCTGAGTGCACTGCGACTTGCTTGTCAGTTAGTGTGAGACAGTCGAAGCTGTAAGTTGTGATTGGAAGACGAGATTTAACAACGCAGAAAAAAAACTGAGATGCTCATGGTGCATGGAGATTTAGGAAGACTGCAGTTCGTTCTTTGTACGGCGCTTGCAGCAAGATTTCTCTATAGGCGTCAGGCACCTTGACTATTGTTTACCGACCTCTTCAACCAGCTACATGAAAGGGGTACTGTAACACCTAGACAATGTAACAGAAGGAAACAAGTGACGACAGAAATTAATGCTCTTTGCTGTTGTTGCAGTCGACCCGCACGTTAGCTAATCGTTGGATTAGACAAGGAGGACCAGTAGATTTGACGCCTATACACTTTTTTCCGTGGGGAAAGCAGAAAGACGCTAAGGACTTACCAACTACGCACTATAATACGCAACGGCGTATTACTGCAGCCAGTTCGGATGTCTTTGCTGAAATGCTAGCACGTGTGTAGTAGTCATTCCATACCAGACTGGAAGCTCTATTGCCTGTGTCGGTGGTCGTTTTGAACATAACCTGTGATGGTCAATTGTCTCGTTACTGATCAGAATTCACATACCTAGTGTATGCCTCTGTGCTGTTCTTTACTGCGCGCTACCACCGGTATTGTACAAGTGTCGGTGTGGAAAGTTTTCAAAATACATCTCGTAAACAACTTGTGCTACAATCCTCGAACAAACATCCCTGACAGTCTAATTTAACCTACTTCTAGTTTGTTAAAGTCAATAGGCATTGTTACATTTGAAAAAGTGGAAGTTTGCACAAAAAATACTTTTCTAAGTATTATTTCAATCTACTGATTGGCTAACAATGCGAGCCTCTGACTACCAATCCATTCTGTGAAACCAGCACATCAATAGCACTTTCCATTTCCGCAACACCTGCGGTGCTTATTTTAGGTATCTTACAAATATTTATACAATTGTTAAGGCTCTTGTGGCACTGTTGACAAATTGCTTGTTGGATTCTGTCTCGGGTTTTTTGGACGAGGTATGTTTCAGGATTGTTTTCCAGATGTCTAGCCAGCGCGAAAGCTTCACCTTCCACTGCTAGTGGTGGACTGGAGCTAGCGGCCGCAGATTATATTTATTATAGTGGAAGTGGAACTTTCAGGGAAAGTATACCATCGCTGGTGATAGTGCATCTTCACTGTCCCATTCAGTGGAAGTGGATTACTGATTCCAGTTCTGTCAAACAATACACATTGGCTAGGGATAGTGTACTATCACTAGTGACTGTACACCTTTATTGCCAAGAGGTAAGGAATGTGAACCATGACTAAATACCAAACCAGTCATACTTCGAAACTTGCATTTATTACCTGTAGCTTGAAAACATAGTCATATTATGAAAAATTCATTTTATTGCAGCAAGGACGTGCACCATATCACATTGAGTTGCACAACACATTTTTGCTTTTGCAAAAGCATCTCAGAGTCTGACATTTTTGCTGGCAGTTGCATTTGAAGAATCCCTGGATGTTTCCCATCGGCTGAGACGTCGCAAATGTCGTCAGGGCAAAAGTTTTCTCTGAGATTATTCTAGAGGGCTGTAATTGCACTGCTGTATAATATAACAATAACGAGCTGATCACAATTACATTCATGCTGATGCGTGGTACTATTGTTGGACGCACCGTCAATAACCCGGGAGCAGCGATGGTACACCTTCACTAGTGGATAATGTGCTACTGTACACTTTCCCTAGCCGAGTACAGTGATGGTCCACCTTCACTGATGATAATGAGATCCCATACTCCGAGGAGCGTCGGGGACGTTGCGGGAGACCTGCACCGCTGCACTAGGCAAGGTCCTAGTGGAGATGGTTTGCTATTGCCTTCCTCCGACCGTAATGGGGATTAATGATGATGATGAAGACGACACAATAACACCCAGTCATCAAGAGGTAGGATAAATCCCTGACCCCGCTGGGAATCGAACCCGGGACCCCCTGCGCGGGAAGCGAGAACGCTACCGCAAGACCACGAGCTGTTGACCACCTTCACTAGTGGATGTGATTTTTTCAGTTTGTGGTAAGCTCTCACTGGTCATTTTAGTGATGGTGTACATCCCCTAGAGAAGGTTTACCTTCAATAATCTTCCACTTCCACTATAACATATGTACCTGGCGCGCCAGCTTCCAAGAGCCTTACCGTGGGCATTTTCGGTGAGGTTCTCGCCTTAATACCTGCAATGGCCGGCCGGAGTTGCCGCGCGGTTCTAGGCGCTACAGTCTGGAACCGCGCGACTGCTACAGTCGCAGGTTCGAATACTGCCTCGGGCATGGACGTGTGTGATGTCCTTAGGTTAGTTAGGTTTAAGTAGTTCTAAGTTCTAGGGAACTGATGACCTCAGAAGTTAAGTACCACAATGAAGAAAAGAAAAACAAAAAAACAAAAAACAAACCTGGTCGTTCGCTGCAGCACTTGAATCGAGGATCGGTTCACCGTGAGGTGTGTATTTCTATAGCCTCCCCTGAACACGTTCTTCTTGTAGACACCCGCTTGTTCGGAGAAGCTTTTTTTTTTTTTTTTTTTTTTTTTTTTTTTTTTTTTTTTTTTTTTTTGTCATCAGTCTACTGACTGGTTTGATGCGGCCCGCCACGAATTCCTTTCCTGTGCTAACCTCTTCATCTCAGAGTAGCACTTGCAACCTACATCCTCAATTATTTGCTTGACGTATTCCAATCTCTGCCTTCCTCTACAGTTTTTGCCCTCTACAGCTCCATCTAGTACCATGGAAGTCATTCCCTCATGTCTTAGCAGATGTCCGACCATCCTATCCCTTCTCCTTATCAGTGTTTTCCACATATTCCTTTCCTTTCCGATTCTGCATAGAACCTCCTCATTCCTTACCTTATCAGTCCACCTAATTTTCAACATTCGTCTATAGCACCACATCTCAAATGTTTCGATTCTCTTCTGTTCCGGTTTTCCCACAGTCAATCTTTCGCTACCATACAATGCTGTACTCCAGACGTACATCCTCAGAAATTTCTTCCTCAAATTAAGGCCGGTATTTGATATTAGTAGACTTCTCTTGGCCAGAAATGCCTTTTTTGCCATAGCGAGTCTGCTTTTGATCTCCTCCTTGCTCCGTCCGTCATTGGATATTTTACTGCCAAGGTAGAAGAATTCCTTAACTTCATTGACTTCGTGACCATCAATCCTGATGTTAAGTTTCTCGCTGTTCTCATTTCTACTACTTCTCATTACCTTCGTCTTTCTCCGATTTACTCTCAAACCATACTGTGCACTCATTAGACTGTTCATTCCGTTCAGCAGATCATTTAATTCTTCTTCACTTTCACTCAGGATAGCAATGTCATCAGCGAATCGTATCATTGATATCCTTTCACCTTGTATTTTAATTCCACTCCTGAACCTTTCTTTTATTTCCATTATTGCTTCCTCGATGTACAGATTGAAGAGTAGGGGCGAAAGGGTACAGCCTTGTCTTACACCCTTCTTAATACGAGCACTTCGTTCTTGATCATCCACTCTTATTATTCCCTCTTGGTTATTGTACATATTGTATATGACCCGTCTCTCCCTATAGCTTACCCCTGCTTTTTTCAGAATCTCGAACAGCTTGCACCATTTTATATTGTCGAACGCTTTTTCCAGGTCGACAAATCCTATGAAACGTGTCTTGATTTTTCTTTATCCTTGCCTCCATTAGTAGCCGTAACGTCAGAATTGCCTCTATCGTCCCTTTACTTTTCCTAAAGCCAAACTGATCGTCACCTAGCGCATCCTCGATTTTCTTTTCCATTCTTCTGTATATTATTCTTGTAAGCAGCTTCGATGCGTGAGCTGTTAAGCTGATTGTGGGATAATTCTCGCACTTGTCAGCTCTTGCCGTCTTCGGAATTGTGTGGATGATGCTTTTCCGAAAGTCAGATGGTATGTCGCCAGACTCATATATTCTACACACCAACGTGAATAGTCGTTTTGTTGCCACTTCCCCCAATGATTTTAGAAATTCTGATGGAATGTTATCTATCCCTTCTGCCTTATTTGACCGTAAGTTCTCCAAAGCTCTTTTAAATTCCGATTCTAATACTGGATCCCCTAACTCTTCTAAATCGACTCCTGTTTCTTCTTCTATCACATCAGACAAATCTTCACCCTCATAGAGGCTTTCAATGTATTCTTTCCACCTATCTGCTCTGCATTTAACAGTGGAATTCCCGTTGCACTCTTAATGTGACCACCGTTGCTTTTAATGTCACCAAAGGTTGTTTTGACTTTCCTGTATGCTGAGTCTGTCCTTCCGACAATCATATCTTTTTCGATGTCTTCACATTTTTCCTGCAGCCATTTCGTCTTAGCTTCCCTGCACTTCCTATTTCTTTCATTCCTCAGCGACTTGTATTTATGTATTCCTGATTTTCCCGGAACATGTTTGTACTTCCTCCTTTCATCAATCAACTGAAGTATTTCTTCTGTTACCCATGGTTTCTTCGCAGCTACCTTCTTTGTACCTATGTTTTCCTTCCAAACTTCTGTGATGGCCCTTTTTAGAGATGTCCATTCCTCTTCAACTGTACTGCCTACTGCGCTATTCCTTATTGCTGTATCTATAGCGTTTTAGAACTTCAAACGCATCTCGTCATTCCTTAGTACTTCCGTATCCAACTTCTTTGCGTTTTGATTCTTCCTGACTAATGTCTTGAACTTCAGCCTACTCTTCATCACTATTATATTGTGATCTGAGTCTATATCTGCTCCAGGGCAAGCCTTACAATCCAGTGTCTGATTTCGGAATCTCTGTCTGACCATGATGTAATCTAATTGAAATCTTCCCGTATCTCCCGGCCTTTTCCAAGTATACCTCCTCCTCTTGTGATTCTTGAACAGGGTATTCGCTATTAATAGCTGAAACTTGTTACAGAACTCAATTAGTCTTTCTCCTCTTTCATTCCTCGTCCCAAGCCCATAGTCTCCTGTAACCTTTTCTTCTACTCCTTCCCCTACAACTGCATTCCAGTCGCCCATGACTATTAGATTTTCGTCCCCCTTTACATACTGCATTACCCTTTCAACATCCTCATACACTTTCTCTATCTTTTCATCTTCAGCTTGCGACGTCGGCATGTATACCTGAACTATCGTTGTCGGTGTTGGTCTGCTGTCGATTCTGATTAGAACATCCCGGTCACTGAACTGTTCACAGTAACACACCCTCTGCCCTACCTTCATATTCATAACGAATCCTACACCTGTTATACCATTTTCTGCTGCTGTTGATATTACCCCGATACTCATCTGACCAGAAATCCTTGTCTTCCTTCCACTTCACTTCACTGACCCCTACTATATCTAGATTGAGCCTTTCTAGTTTCCCTACCACGTTCAAGCTTCTGACATTCCACGCCCCGACTCGTAGAACGTTATCCTTTCGTTGATTATTCAATATTTTTATCATGGTAACCTCCCCCTCCCGGAGATCCGAATGGGGGACTATTCCGGAATCTTTTGCTAATGGAGAGATCATCATGACACTTCTTCAATTACAGGCCACATGTCCTCTGGATACACGTTACGTGTCTTTAATGCAGTGGTTTCCATTGCCTTCTGCATCCTCATGTCGTTCATCATTGCTGATTCTTCCGCCTTTAGGGGCAATTTGCCACCCCTAGGACAAGAGAGTGCCCTGAAACTCCATCCGCTCCTCCGCCCTCTTTGACAAGGCCATTGGCAGAATGAGGCTGACTTCTTATGCCTGAAGTCTTCGGCCGCCAATGCTGATTATTTATCAAAATTTAGGTAGTGGCGGGGATCGAACCTTTTTTTTTTGTAACCATATATATTTATTTAAATATTTTAACAACGATACATTTAAAAAAAGACATTTTATTCTATTAATCTATTATTCTAGTGATGATTATTATTATTGTCATTTTATATGTTTTCGTTTTTATATTTTCCTTTTTCGTTTTTCTCTTATTGTTTGTTCCTTAAACCCTTTTACATGGCCATTTGTCTTTTTTTTTTTGAGGGGGGTAGACATTGCAGGACAGGCATAACAGTTTATATTTGGCATCGTTGCATTGATTTGAGTTTATGTTTCTGTATGTGATGCACTTGTGATGACACAGGCACATTGTGTATTCTGGTTTGATCTTTTCCTCTAGTTACACTGTTTAGTGGGACAGTATGAAGGAAACGTCACCATGATAGGTGGAGCAGAAGTGGAAGAAACTTTTTTTTTTTTTTTACATATACTACAGAATATACCTAATTGAAGAAGAGAGAAAATTTTGTCATATTACATAAGAGAAGCAGAAGGGATAGTGTGAGTAATCAATAGAATTTTATAGGCACAAAGTAAAGGAAATCAAATATCTAATAATAATGAGTAGTTGGCACTTTCCACTAAGGAGCACTTTGTGTCACTGATTCCACTAGGAAGAAACACTTTATACTACTATACTTCACTATTTGATGCGAGAAGAGAAAGCACTTTATCTTTTTTGTTGCACTAGTTCACTATCACTGCACACGTTATTCTTGTGGTGAGTGTGGTGAGGTGGCTGGTGGCGGTGCTGAGGGTCACAGGCTGGGAAGGACTCTGGCGATTGCTATCTGCAGTGGAATCTGCAGGAAGTTTTTGAAGTTCTCGTGGTATCGCCTGTGCTGCTGGGCCGTCTTGTTCTCCTCCCAGAGGTCCATCAGGAAGGCCAGCCGGTCAGTCTGCCTCCGCGCTACGATGGCGTGTGCCGTCATGGCGAGGATCCAGAGAGTCGCCAGTCGTTTGGGTCGTGGAAATGGGTTGCAGTCTGGGGCGGTGATTGCTTCCACTGTGATGCTTCCCGGCGCCGTTCTGTTGATGTGGGCCACCATCTGCTGGCACGCTTCCCAGATGTTGATGGCATTCCCGCACGTGAATCGGTGCTCGAGGGTGTCGGTCATGCCACATACGTCACACTTGTCACTTGCGACGAGTTTTATTTCCGCCAGTCTTTGGTTGGTTGGTACCGTTCTGTTAATTATTTTGTACCATGTCTCCTTCGCATGTTTAGGCAACATGTTTTCTGAGACGTTCCCCCATACTTGTTTCCAATTGTATTGCGGGAGTTTTTGTTCAATTTTGTTTTTTGCCGGCTTCCCCCTGAGGGCCCAGTATATTCTCTTGGCTGTTCTGTGGCTGGGGCTCGCCACGGTGTCCAGAACGTAACTTTTGTTGGCGTAGTGCAGCCTGACGTGTCGCATTCTGCAGGGAATGTGTCTCGTGTCGACCGGCGCTTCTTGTGATGCGGGCTTGTATCTTCCAATTATCTCGGCTGTGACGCTGTCAGGGTTTTTGTCCTGGATGGCGAGCGTTCGTTTCAGTAGAAGGGCTGCACATTTGGTCTTTATATCAACTAGACCTAGTCCCCCTTCTTTTGTTGGCAGCGAGCACGTTGCTTGCGCCACTTTGAATATATTTCGACGCCACAACAGGTAATACACTGCGCTCGTTAGTGCTCGCGCAGTTTCTGTCGGGATGCTTAAGATTTGCGCCAGGTACCAAGCTTTCGACAGGATCGTCGTGTTTATCAGTTCTGTTTTCTGGTGGATTGTTAGCTTCCGGTTCGCGTGCTGTCTGGAGAGACCTCTTGTGGTGTGTAGCACGTCCCTCCAGTTGTATGCGGCCATTCTAAGTGGACAAGACTGTATATATATTCCAAGAACTTTATGGCTTTCTGCTATTTTATACCATTGGCTGTCTGGTTTGAGTCGTTGATTCCCTATCGGCAGTAGCACTGTTTTTCTGGGGTTGGTTTGGGCACCTGACGCTTTTTGAAATGTATTCATGATGGTTTCTACTCTCCCAATATCTTCCTGGTCTTCAATAAAGATGCCTAGGTCGTCAGCGTAGGCTATACATGCTACTGCTTTGCCTCCTACGGAGAAGCCTCTGATGTCGTTTGTGAGTTTCCGCAGCAGCGGGTCCAGTGCTATAGCGAATAGAGCCATTGACAATGGATAGCCTTGCCTCACGGATCTGCCCAGTTTTAACAGTTTTGTTTTCAACTATTGATTATTACTGTCGATCTCGCAGTACTTAGTATCTTCTGGATGATTGCGATGAATTTTTGCCCAAACCCGAGTCTGTTTAGTGTCTCTACGAGATATTTGTGGTCGATCCTGTCGAAGGCTTTGTTGAAGTCCACCGAAATTATGGCACCTGCGCTTCTGGTGGTGGCTGCCTGTGCTACTATGTCCCTGTAGGTGCATGTGGCGTCAAATATATTTTTCCCCGGTACCGCACATGTTTGCCACGGACTGATGACTTTCCTCATCGCCGATTTCAGGTTGTTTGCGATGCATTTGGCTATTATTTTATAGTCGGCGTTGAGGAGCGTAATCGGACGAAACTCTTCAATGCGGCGGGCGGCTCTCTTCTTAGGGATGAGTGTTATGGTCCCTTCGGTCAGCCCAGGTGGAATTTCCGCCCCATCGAGTATCTCGTTCACCATTTCCGTGAATTGCCCTCCTAGCACGTCCCAATATGCGAGGTAGAACCCGGGACCGAAGACGTTTTGATTATGAATCAAAGACGCTACCGCTAGACCACGGGTACTTTCAAGCAACAGAAATACACAAACATGAGGATAGCTTAAACAAGAAAGAAGAAAGCCTCCCGGTGAACCGATTTTGCATTCCCGTGCTGCAGCGAACGACCGTTGCAGATAGCAAGGGGAGAACCTCACCGGAAATGCCCACGGTAAGGTCCTTGGACGTTGGCCCGCCAGGTATATATAATGTGCGGCCTCGAGCTCCACTCCATTCCACTAACGGCGATGTGTGGGGAAGTTTTGTCAGTGCCAGCCACTCGTGCTGGCGAAACATCTGAAAAATCAGCAAAAAACGTCGACCGAAGAACCCGAGCCTAAAGTCAACGGGCAGCTTGTTATAAATATTTCATGCGAATTGGCTAAAGTGTGATGAATTACAGTACACCGCCAGGTTTTCTGTCAGTATGAAAAGGCTTCTGTCAGGGCTTACAGGAGGGATGTTGACACTCGCGGCGGACTGGTGCAGCCGCCCAGCGGACAGATCAGCCGGCGCCGGCCGGTGTGGCGATGCGGTCCTAGGCGCTTCAGTCCGGAACCGCGCGACTGCTACGGTCGCAGGTGCGAATCCTGCCTCGGGAATGTGTGTGTGTGATGTCCTTAGGTTAGTTAGGTTTAAGTAGTTCTAAGTTCTAGGGGACTGATGACCTCAGATGTTAAGTCCCATAGTGCTCAGAGCCATTTGAACCATTTTTTTCATCAGCCGGCGCGATGGCGCGGCGCCTTTGATGCAAGGTTCGCATTGTTACCGAGTTGCTATCGAACACTATGCTCAAGCCTTTAGGCGCTGCAGTACCCGGGCTAGAGGCGTGTGCTGCTTAAATCGTTTAATTTATATGATAGTGATGATATTCAGTTACTTAACTTATTTATGTGATTTTTAATCGTAACTCAAGTAGTAGCCCGCAAACAAAATCACCACTACACCAGACAAGTCGTCCGGTAAAATTTACTTAGTGCTACCTGTGCGAAACCGGGGAGCATCGCAAGTGTATTTTCACAGACCTCGAGTAAAATAGACTTTTACTTGGAAACGTAATACAGAAAAATGCGTGTACATCTAGACTCTGGAAAGAACTGTGAAGTGCATGACAGAGGGCACGTCCAACTGTACCAGACATTAGGGCTTTTTCTAGTTCCATGCACGCATGGAGCGTGGGAAGTGTAATTTTATAAACGTCTCCATGCGTGACGTAATAATGCATTCTTGTCATCGAGATCTCTAGGGGAATGATACCTAGGGGTATGAAGAATGTTCCTACAGTCATTATTTAGAGCCGGTTCTTGAGACAGAATAAGTATGCTTTGACGAGATAGTTTACGTCGATCTTCAAGAGTCTGCTGGTTCAGTTTCTTCAACAGGTCTGTGAAATGAAATGAAACAGCTCTGTGACACTCTGGCGTGTATCAACGTGTGACTATTCGCGCTGCCCTTCTCTGTAAACGCTCGATACCCCCTGTTAGTCGTTTTCGGTACGGATCCCAGGGTGAGCGTGCAGTGTGATTGGCAACATGGGACGATCCACTACCGCAGATATTATGCAGCCAACCGTTGAAGAAATGCCAGTGTTTTTCTTAATCGAAGAGGATATCATCCCCAGACGGGCAATATTAAGGAACTGACGTTCTGCTGCTGCTTCTGACGCCGAATATACCCACCATCGATGCCGCTGTCGCCGCAGCAAACCACGCTGCACTACATGTGTGGAGCTAAACCTGGCGCAAATGGGTCCTCTGATGTCTTCCACGATCATCAAAATTCGATGCACTTTTCCCATCATAGCTGGGGCATTGCAGTTATTGCAGTTTTTAATAGGATACCTGTATTCATAAATTCTATTGGATGGCAACTCTAATAGTAGACTGTATGTTGCTACTTTCAGCTATCTTGTAGCACTGGAATCGATTCACGGTCATAATATTTTTGTCAAACTCTATGAGTAGGGTCAAACAAATCCCCTTTGATCGAGAGAATTTTTGTGAATACTATTTCCATTAACGCGTTCGGTAACGCTCGCAGAGAAAAGTTGACTATCTTTGGTCTAGCGACCGTCTTTTATTGACTTATTTCAACTAGGCATACAGAAACAGTAGGTCGAGTTAATCAGTGAGCCTTGGCTTATTAACTACTCCCATCTGGAGACCAATACGTTGGAAGGAATACAAAGTCGTGTAAAATATTTAAATACCGAGAGCATGTGGAAGTCAATATATTGGCACGGAACATATAAAATACGCAAGTTTCCAATGAGTGAGGTGAATTATTTACTGTAATTAATGAATAATATGTGTATGAAAAAATTCCTGATGGATGTAGAGTAGACAAAAAATTGTCAAATTTACAGATGCAAAGGTGTTGTACACTACTTATGAAGTATAAAAGTTTCTCTCAGCGCCAAGATTGGCTTCAACAAGGGAATACATTACTAGGCACGGGGTTATGGGAGGTGGTATTTTCGTTCCTTTCTACAACCTTTCAACTACCCTTCCCAGTCAGTTATGGAAGTTTAATGTGGACTCCAAGCCACGGTACAGCGTAGCATTTTCACAGTAAAAAAGTGGTTGCGACAGATGAAAGAAGCACGTACTGGCGGAAAAATCCTAAGACCGAATAGGGATTGAATTTCAAAGATATGGACTTTTAGTCCTACGTTTCACTGTTCAGCCACTGAGTCATACTCTGCAAAGTGCATGCACCCCTCAAATTAAATCAAACTTGTAGTCAAATACAGAAAACACATACAAGGAAGAACAACGTTGATTCAGGAAGTAAAACTACGGTGGTCATGTAATACTTCTTACTAAATGAGGAGTGGAAAAAGGAGAGTACATAACCTTTTTCTGTTTATTTTATTCTTCAATTAAGGCTCACAGTAAAAAGTAGCTGCAACAGATGAAAGAAGAAAAATTTTAGGAAATTTTGGAGTACTATAACAGTCCAATAAGTTTAATAAGCGCAGTTAAATCACATAATAATAACACAATCAGTATCCATTAAGAACAACTATCTGAAAGTTAAAAAAGTATATGGCAAACAGCACTGTTAATTAACATTATTATATGTCTACAAAACCATCACAAATACGAGGGTTGGAACTTAAATAGTGGCAACTACTTATTCACAACCGATACAAAAGAGTTACATGTTTGCACCTGTTACTATCCTTGAAATCGGTTACCAGCGTCGCGTATAACCTGTTGCAAGCGATGTGGAAGGCGTAGTATGCCCTTAGCAGAGCCTCTTCTGTTGATGGTGCGAATGAGGCGGTTTAAAGGTATGGTGATTCTCGTGTACGACTGTGATGGTGTTATCCTAACGCATAATGTTCCTCCGCGGCAGACCGTCATTGCACAGTATTACTCCTCGTGTTTGGAGCATCACCTGCTCCCAGCTTTGTGAAAGAAGCGGCGACACTTGCTGCGCAACCCACCCATCATTTTGGAAGACAATGCGCGGGCGCATACAGCGCAAGATGTGGCTGCTCTGTTCGGTCGATGGGACAGGGAAGTACTGTACCATCCACCATACTCCCCGCACTTAAGTCCTTGTAACTTTGATTTGATTCCGAAGATGAAGGCACCACTTCGTGGCATTCACTTCAGAACTGTTCCAGAGATTCGACAGGCAGTAGACCGCTCCATTCGCGGCAGCAATAGAACAGGCTCCGCTAACGGTATACTACGCCTTCCATATCGCTGGCAACGGGTTCTACGCAACTCTGTGACTACTTTGAAGGACAGTAACAGGTGCAAACATTTAACTCTTTTGTATCTGTTGTGAATAAGTAGTTGTCACTTTTTAAGTTCCAACCCTCGTAGATATAAAGCAATTCAGAATCTATGCGTACGACAAACCGTAATTAATATTGTTATTCCCAGATAATAAAAGCTTGTATTATCGGATTCAGATGATCACCTCCAATAAAATTTAAAAATATTAACCAAAATATGAAATAACTGCAAAACAAAAAGTGTAACAAATAAAATGAAATAATAGGTAAATACATTGAAATAGTTTAAATTCTTATGTATCATTACATAACAGAACAAAGAAGTTCGTTCAGAGATTTTCTGTGTGCAATATCAACTTATTCCAACACCACAGATTCATAGACAACGCACAGAAAATACTGTAGGGTAGCGCATAGGAAGTTAACTGGGCACATGTATGTAGATATCAATAGTGATACGAAATGTATCAAACCTGCAGTACTGTATGCAAGGAAACATGGACTCTAAGGGAAGGTAGTTAGAGGAAATGTAAGTACATTTTATATATCAAATTATAAGTGTTCACATACGAAAGCTACATAGTATTTCAAGTAACTAATTGAACAGATGAAAAAAATGCCAGCTTAAATTGTTCCAGCACCCACTTGTACTTCAAGTCGCCTTCGAGCACTGATTGAGAGAATCCCCAAATTGATTAGCTCTATGAACATTATGGCCTAAAGCAACAATTCGATAGGATTTGGGGCGCCTTAAGAAGAGAGTTCTTTCTTTGACTTCAGAGCGAGACTTGTAAATCCTTGATTTTGAAAAGAATACATACGTATTTGCCAGGATTATGAGTCACAACATGCAATATTTCTGATTTTCGTGGGTGGTATTAGCTGTTGACATGCAGCGCTTCATTGTTTTAGACTCGTCAAGAAGGAAGGACGGTAGGAATGTTGGGGTTAACGTCCCGTCGACTCACAAAGATTCCGTCACTTCTTGTTTGATCTGTGACTGCTTCCTCGTTCAAGACCTTGGTCGCTCATTTTTTCTGTGACCTTAAACAAACTTACTCTCTTCCACTGCTGAATCTGTAAAATCTTCATTCCAGATGGTTCGACTCATGTGGCCTACAATAAATTCATTTCAACTATGGCTGAACAATTTATATTCTACATTATTTTCAGTTTTCCGTAAGATGTAATACGTTTCAACTACGTCTTAATCGTTATACATTTTCACAATTGTAGATCTACTTACTCATTCTGAACTCAAAATACGCTATAGAATCTCTCTCGCGTCTAGCTTGTTGTTTCTGAAGTTGTTAGGTATTATTGCAATTACTGTTACTATTAGTGCAATGTGCTCACAAAAACTGTTACACATTTTTGCGACACTTAAGTGCAGTCACATAATCTTAACCTTGGGACACTGCACAGATTGTTACTGATACTTGGCAAGTTGGTGCTTGAGATTGACGGGATTAAATCACTAGTTAGGAGATGTGAAGCGCGTTTCATGACACAGTTCCAGGTTGTACATCGTTGCAATATAAGCAACTTTACAAATTTAGCCATGGGCACAGTAGGAAAGGGAAATATGTTTAAATGTAGGGTCTCCAAACTTCTAATTAATAATTCTAATTTTTCTGTAAGGTGCTACAGCGACGTTTTTCACATGGTCGTCACTTCAACGAATCTTTCACAAAAGCGTTCATAACATTTCCGTTCAAGGTTTCCAACTATGCTACATTTCTTTCTTTACTGTTATCAGCAGCACCTCTCCACCCACTGGAGTAATATAACGCAATAATTTGATGTTTTTCCTATGGAGATGTGACCGCAAAAATTAATACCCGAAAACAAAGCAAAAAAAAAAAAACTGCGTATAGGAAATTAAATTTTAAATACATTTTCTTTTTCATGAACTCGATCAAAGACGGTGAAAATATTTTAAAAAGCTCAATATTGCAAGAAACGGTTTTTCTTAAATAAGTCAACAACTGTGGCTTCTGTCAAAGAATGTTAAATTCTTCTATCGATTTTCTTTTTAAAGCTGTTGATTACTTTGTTACGTTTCAAGGTATACCGAAAACACCGTTAAAATGGTTAAAACCTGGGTTCTCTATAACTCGTTGACATTCACGTTCCAGTACTTGCTATTTACTGTGACTGTATCCCGTGGTAAGTCATGATAGTACTAGTCTGGAAAACTTTTTAAAAAATATTAATTATTTTTCAAGATATATCGATTATTTGAAGACAGGTGCTCCCGATAATTGACTAGATCATCTCAGCCGATGTGCCTACAATAACGGTTTTAGGATAATTTTTTTCACAAAGAATTGTGTTACTATGTTGTTAAATAGTTATCACGATGTTGTTAATTGTACGGATCAAAAATTACTTAGAAAAACTAGCACTTTTTTTTGCGTGTTTCTTTAACTCACTACCTGAATTTTTAATTTATGGAAATAACTTTTAAAGAAAGACGTTCTGGAGCCGAGAGAACCCTCTTTTCCTAATCTAACGGACGCAATTAACATCTTATTGCGATGCGCTCGAAGGAAATTAATATTGCATACTAAATTTTCAGTAAGGAGTACTAGGATTTGTTTCATTGATTTTTAGTGTTAATAATTCAGTAATAAGTGAAGCGTGCAAGCGCCGAGCTTCTCAGCTGAAGCAGACGGCGTAGAGGGGAACTGGCTCGCGCTCGCTGTAGGCACACTGCGTAAATGGCCTGCGGTTGCGCAATCTTTGATACGTCTGCGTGCTCCATCTTTTGCTCCGCAGGGTCCAAGAAACTTCCAGTAATTGAGACCCTTCGTCCGTTGACGCCAAGATCGTCAGTGGCAGCACTTACACTACTCGGCATTAAAATTGCTACATCAAGAAGAAATGCAGATGATAAACGGGTATTCACTGGACAAATATATTATACTAGAACTGACATGTGATTACATTTTCACGCAGTTTGGGTGCTTAGATCCTGAGAAATCCGTACTCAGAACAACCACCTCTGGCCGTAATAACGGCCTTGGATGGCGTGTACAGGTACAGCTGCCCATGCAGATTCAGCACGATACCACAGTTCATCAAGAGTAGTGACTGGCGTATTGTGACGAGCCAGGTGCTAGATCACCATTGACCAGACGTTTTCAATTGGTGAGAGATATGGAGAATGTGCTGGCCAGGGCAGCACTCGAACATTTTCTGTATCCAGAAAGGCCCGTACAGGAACTGCAACATGCGGTCGTGCATTATCCTGCTGAAATGTAGGGTTTCGCAGGGATCGAATGAAGGGTAGAGCCACGGGTCGTAACACATCTGAAATGTAACGTCCACTGTTCAAAGTGCCGTCAATGCGAACAAGAGGTGACCGAGACATGTAACCAATGGCACCCCATACCATCACGCCGGGTGATACGCCAGTATGGCGATGACGAATACACGCTTCCAATGTGTGTTCACCGCGATGTTGCCAAACACGGGTGCGACCATCATGAAGCTGTAAACAGAACCTGGATTCATCCGAAAAAATGACGTTTTGCCATTCGTGCACCCAGGTTCGTCGTTGAGTACACCATCTCAGGCGCTCCCGTCTGTGATGCAGCGTCAAGGGTAACCGCAGCCATGGTCTCCGAGCTGATAGTCCATGCTGCTGCAAACGTCGTCGAACTGTTCGTGCAGATGATTGTTGTCTTGCAAACGTCCCCATCTGTTGACTGAGGGATCGAGACTTTACAGCCATGCGGATAAGATCCCTGTCATCTCGACTGCTAGTGATATGAGGCCGTTGGGATCCAGCACGGCGTTCCGTATTACCCTCCTGAACCCACCGATTCCATATTCTGCTAACAGTCATTGGATCTCGACCAACGCGAGCAGCAATGTCGCGATGCGATAAACATAAATCGCGATATGCTACAATCCGACGTTCATCAAAGTCGGAAACGTGATGGTGTGCACTTCTCCTCCTTACACGAGGCATCACAACAACGTTTCACCAGGTAACGCCGGTCAACTGCTGTTTGTGTATGAGAAATAGGTTTGAAACTTTCCTCAAGTCAGCACGTGGTAGGTGTCGCCACCAGCGCCAACCTTGTGTGAATGCTCTGAAAAGCTAATCGTTTGCATATCACAGCATCTTCTTCCTGTCGGTTATATTTAGCGTCTGTAGCGTCATCTTCGTGGTGTAGCAATTTTAATGGCCAGTAGTGTATTTTATGTTACATCTTACTGTAAGTCTTGTGTTGTTAGTTACATTGGTGGTTATTACCTTGCATTCTTCCTTGGTAGATATTTTTGATGATGGGCAGTGTCTGAAACGAGTCAATAAATTATTCCTCGACAACAAAAGTGACCAGTTATTTTAACGACCGCTTCATTAGTTGCTGAAGATTCAAGTTTAAATAATGGTCGTATGACTCATGTGGGACTTCCTGTCGCACCTTACGTTGATAAGTGACATAAAGAAACCTTCGTCATACTTCATCCTAAAGGTGGGATTTGTTTCAGCTTCCCCAATATGTAACTGTTGGAGTGGTTGTCTTCTTCTCCTTCGTCATTTTCTTCAAGCAGTAAGTACAACGAGAAACTGTGAATACTCATTTAAGGAACATACGTCTGCTTGCACGAAATGCTCGTGAATAAGCGGCAGGCTACTTGTACGGAGCGCACTCGGGCAGCACAATTTGCGCCAATGCCCTGAAACAGGACACTTCAGCTCCTGTTTTCTCCATACTGCAGTGTGATATGGTTTTCGCTACACCGTGTAAAGTAGCCAGCGTAAAGTAGCAAGCGATCACTGCAAACTTCTCAAATTTTATGCAGTAGAGTAAATGGAAAGTAAATTTCGCAATGCCTATGGCTAATATCGATAAAATATACAGGTCTTCATCAAGATATTTTGTGGAACTATAAGATAATTATCAAAGAATTTCGTGTGCCAGTTAGTTGCTTCAAATCCAACGAGATATATTACATACTGAAGAAAAAGTGCGAACTCTAAAAAAAAAAAAAAAAATGGCTCTGAGCACTATGGGACTCAACTGCTGAGGTCATTAGTCCCCCAGAACTTAGAACTAGTTAAACCTAACTAACCTAAGGACATCACAAACATCCATGCCCGAGGCAGGATTCGAACCTGCGACCGTAGCGGTCTTGCGGTTCGAGACTGCAGCGCCTTTAACCGCACGGCCACTTCGGCCGGCCGAACTCTAAAGAAGTGGTTTTTAATTATTTAAAGGAAAAGGAGCATCTCTATTGCGTAACTAGTTCCAAGAGTTTCTGTGGCTTTGATTCATTTACGTACAATTCTTTTTACTGTAAGAAAATCGGAAAACTCAGTTTCCTCGTATACATCTGTCAGCTGCAGTTCATAGCCGCTTCGTGGGAACCGTTAATTATGCGTCTGATGAAAATATCAGATGCACAGCAATGGCTGCAGTGGCCAGACGAGTTAATAGGAACCGTACCTTTGTAATTGGCTGCGCGCGCTCACTTGTTTTACGTAACGCATGATAGGACCCTAGTCCGCTTGCTAATGAGTAGGTCGTCGTGAGACTTTAGCTTATTATTTTCAAATGAAGTTCTGTACTTAGGGCAACTTGAATCGCCCCAGATGACTGACAGCAGCAACGCGCACGTTTACGGGACACGGGGAGGTGAACCAGCCTCTTATCGAATACGCCTTGCGGATTAACGGCAAGGGCAGATGAGCTGGCCAGCCTGGATGTGGTTTTTAGATGGTTTCCCACATCCCACTAAGTAAATACCGGGATGGTAACCACTTCTCGCCTCAGCAACACGCTACACTACCATTTATAAAAACGATATCACTTCAAATTAACGACAAGGGCTGATGAGCCAGCCAGCCTGGATGTGGTTTTTAGGCGGTTTTCCACATCACACTAAGTAAATACCGGGATGGTAACCATATCCCGCCTCAGCAACACGCTACACTACCATTTAGAAAAACTTTATGACTTCAGTGTTCCCACTGCCTACTAATTCTTCAAAACCTGTGTGGCAGCATTCCCGAAGTTCGATACATTGGCTCTGCTGAACAAGAGACAAAGAAGAGAAAACGAAACGAGAAATCAACTACTAGATTAAATATGTGCGCACCAGCTCGTGATAATTCACATACTTCGGTTCAAAATATACGCCCAGCTGAGAGGTTTGATCACATACTGGGATGTCTTCGATCGATCGTTTCCTGTTCCATACGAACAAACAGCTGCGCAAGTGTCCAGTACCTGAAATCTTAAAATACAACGCCATTCAATTCAGCTACGTTTCCAAATAATAATATGAGAGGGCTGATTGTGAATTTAGTCTTCCGACTTACGAGTTGCTGTATATGGCGATAAAATAAAACTCTTGGTTTACGAGTGCAAGGAGAATTTTCCTAGTCGGGAAGTAACACATTTTTTACGACAAATCCATTGTAATTACACTTCATTCAATGTTGTTCGAGGGAGGATATTTCATCTGTATTGAGTGATTCTGGAACGTCTGCCAAATATCCATCCACAACTGCCATAATCTGTATGGCACACAAAGCGTTTATGGAGACAGGTCTTTTTACATGTGAGAATAAGTTACATCGTGAGGGTGCCAAATGAAATGACTGACGTGGGTGTTTCACGGTTCTATAGCGTTGGCGCGTAACGTCGTAGCGTTTTTCCTTAAGTTTAACAAACGCAATAGATAAAGGTAAGAGAGACATCAGTAACCAATAATATATTCTCCTTCACTATTTACGACAGTCTGCCAACGCAGGGGTAACTTTTCGATTCCGCGATTGTAGAAATCACGTGGTTTAGAGGTGAAGAACTCGTTGAGCCATGTTGGAAGCGCATTTCCATCCGGAAAGAAAGTTACTTTAAGTTTGTTCGATAGCGAAGGTGCTACGGTCGCAGGTTCGACTCCTGCCTCGGGCATGGATGTGTGTGATGTCTTAGGTTAGTTAGGTTTAAGTAGTTCTAAGTTCTAGGGGACTGATAACCACAGCAGTTGAGTCCCATAGTGCTCAGAGCCATTTGAACCATTTTTGATAGCGAAGGTGAAAATATAAGGGCGCAAGATCAGCTGAATAAGGCGAGTGAAGAATGACTTTCCAACCCAAATCCGGTACAATGTTTTTTGTCAGTCTAGCAGATGAGAGCTGGCGTTATCGTGGAGTAGCATCACTTCACGCAGTCTTCCTGGTCCTTGTTTTTGGAAGACATCTAAGTTGTTGACAATAAAGGTCAGCAGCGATGGTTACACCCCGGGGAAGCAATTCGTAGTACATCGTACCGTCACTGTTCCATAAGATGCGTAACGTTATCTTTTGTGGATGCACGCAGGTCTCTGTGCGGGCAGTTGCTGCTTTGTTTGGGATCAATCATTCGTTTCTTCTCCCTATATAAGCAAAACACGCTATTTATAGTCACCAGTAATGATACACGACAGGAATGGTCGGTATTGTTCACGAGCCTACTGATGACGAACAAGCAGAGATGCACAAGTGGCCACCGACTGGTTTTTGTGATTTTGACTTAGAGCATGCGGCACCCACACGCCCGATTTTTGAACCTTCCCCATTGCATACAAATGTCGCACATTGTTGGAATGGTCAAAGTTCACCACATTTCCTAATTCTCGAGTACACTGACGAGGATCATGGTCGGTTAGCGCGTTTCAACGATCTTCTTTGAACCCCGAAGATCTGCCTGAGCGTGGGAGTCACTAATGTGGAAACGATCCTCTTTTAAACGAGAAAACTGTTTCGTTCCGTGGTCTGTCCAGTGGCACTATCCCCTCACACGGCGCAAATGTTTCTGGCTGCCTCCGCTGCGGTCACCCCTCTATTGGACTCAAACAGAAGAAAGTGTCGTAAATGGTTCCGATTTCTCCACTTGGCATTCCATTTCCTAGCGGTCACAGCTTCACTCACTATCTCTAAATATCAACAGGCAAAACAAAAATGCTACGAAACTATCCACCAACCTAGTATTTGAAACTTCATGGTCTACCTGCGGGCAAAGGACTCATGTGAGCTGACACCTTCTCTTAACATGGTATTTTTTGTAGTCCGAGAAGTCTAGCACATTTTTCGTTAGTTGGTCCAGAAGGATTCTTGTTAGATAATTAATAAGAAGCAACACCTTTGCACCGCAGAAAACATAGGCTATAACTTTTCCACGAATGTAACGGAGCACTCTGTTGCTAGTGTCAGAGCCACAGCTTTCTCCATACGTTATAGCCATTGTTTCATTTCTAATTTAGAGCGTTGTACTCGTGTCTCGCCATAGTAACAAACCAGTTGGATTTTGTTTTGATGGGTGCAAGTATTTCTGATGCATTCTCAATGCTTCACCCTTCTTGCGCCAAACTTAGGTAACTGAAGGACTCGTCTGTAAACAGCTGCAACGGACAGTCGATGTACAACAGATTGTTGCATGTAAAACATAGTTCGTGATGTGCTTTATTCATGTTAGTTGATAGTTTCACCCTAAACCGGGACAGGGCAGCTCTTCCTCCAATTTCAGATTCTTACTAACGACAACTTTGTCAGGATCTGTGCATGTAAACAATGGCAAACACGTAGCTACCAGAAGTAGTAACGTGTGCAGTGTCCTTGTCAGGAATTTCGTGGACGATTTGTACAGCCCGAAGATGATGTGGATAACTAGGACTGAGATAAAGATCGTTAATATACACTATTGGTCATTAAAATTGCTACACCACGAATATGACGTGATACAGTCGCGAAATTTAACCGACAGCAAGAAGATGCTGCGATATCCAAATAATTAGCTTTTCAGAACATTCACACAAGGTTGGCGCCGGTGGCGACACCTATAACGTGCTGACATGAGGAAAGTTTCCAACCGATTTCTCATACACAAACAGCAGTTGACCGGCGTTGCCTGGTGAAACGTTGTTGTGATGCCTCGTGTAAGGAGCAAAAATGCGTACCATTACGTTTCCGACTTTGAGAAAGGTCGGATTGTAGCCTACTGCGATTGCGGTTTATCGTATCGCGACATTGCTGCTCGCGTTGGTCGAGATCCAATGACTGTTAGCAGAATATGGAATCGGTGGGTTCAGGAAGATCCCAACGGTCTAGTGTCACTAGCAGTCGAGATGACAGGCATCTTATCCGCATGGCTGTAACGGATCGTGCAGCCACGTATCGATCCCTGAGTCAACAGATGGGGACGTTTCCAAGACAACAAACATCTGCACGAACAGTTTGACGACGTTTGCAGCAGCATGAACTATCAGCTCGGAGACCATGGCTGCGGTTACCCTTGACGCTGCATCACAGACAGGAGCGCCTGCGATGGTGTACTCAACGACGAACCTGGGTGCACGAATGGCAAAACGTCATTGTTTCGGATGAATCCAGATACTGTTTACAGCATCATGATGGTCGCATCCGTGTTTGGCGAAATCGCGATGAACGCACATTGAAAGCGTTTATTCGTCGTCACCATACTGGCGTATCACCGGACGCTATGGTATGGGGTGCCATTGGTTACACGTCTCGGACACCTCTTGTTCGCATTGACGGCACTTTGAACAGTGGACGTTACATTTCAGATGTGTTACGACCCGTGGCTCTACCCTTCATTCGATCCCTGCGAAACCCTACATTTTGACAGGATAATGCACGACCGCATGATGCAGGTCTTGTACTGGCCTTTATGGATACAGAAAATGTTCGACCGCTGCCATGGCCAGCACATTCTCCATATCTCTTACCAATTGAAAACGTCTGGTCAATGGTGGCGGAGCAACTGGTTCGTCACAATACGCCTGTCACTACTCTCGATGAACTGTGGTATCCTGTTGGCGCTGCATGGCAGCTGTACCAGTACACGCCATCCAAGCTCTATCTGACTCAATGCCCAGGTGTATCAAGGCCGTTATTGCGGCCAGAGGTGGTTGTTGTGTTTACTGATTTCTCAGGATCTACGCACCCAAATTGCGTGAAAATGTAATCACATGTCAGTTCTAATATAATTTATATGTCCAATGAATACCCGTTTATCATCTGCGTTTCTTCTTGGTGTAGCAATTTTAATGGCCAGTAGTGTACGATTCAGAAGCACCTGCTGATTAGGCAAATGTGAATAATTATTTAGGCAAGTAAACAATGTTGTGACCCTTACCACAGTTTACGTGAATTAACGTGACAGTGTGATTTCAGAAATGTGAAGTACCCTCTTTGACATTTTTTACGTGCTGTGGTAAGACAACATTAAAATTAATAAAACTTTGTTCTGATCATAGATCTAAGTTTAAGAATTTTAAGGTTATTATGCTTTATTATTACAAAAATTGTTAACACAGATCTTAGTTACTGAAAGTGTATCAATTCGGACTTTCAAATTTGTATTTTTATGAAGTCTCACAGCAGTGTTTCGACAGTCCACCCACCAATTAAACAGCTATAAGTCGAAGGTAGAATATGTTCAAAATTCTAGAGAAATAGGGATAAACTATACGGAAAGACGGATAATATACAACACGCACAAGAAACAAGAGGGAATACAAAGGGTAGGAGACGAAGAGCGAAGTGCTCGGACGTAAACTTGCGCCCTTACTGTTCGATCTATACATCAAAGAAGGAATGATGGAAACAAAAGAAAGATTCAAGAGTGAAATTAAACTTCAAGATCAAAGGATATCACTGATAAGATTCGCTGATAACATTGCTTTCCTCGGAAGTGAAGAAGTACAGAATCTGCTGAATGTAGTGAACAGTCAAATGAGTGTAGATAACGGATTGAGAGTAAATCGAAGGAATCCACTACCGTACAGCTACACTATTGATGACAAACAGCATTAGACAGCGGCTGCCGTAAAATATCTAGGCGTAAGTATCCAGGGCGACCATAAGTCGAGTGACGATATAAAACAGATAGTGGGAAAAGCAGACACAAGATTCAGATTCATCGGAAGAATCTGAAGGAAATGTAGCTCATCCACGAAAGAAGTGGCTTATAAGGCGCTTGTTCGCCCGATTCTTGAGTATTGTTTATCTGTCTGGAATCCCTATCAGGTAGGACTGATAGAGGAGATAGAGAAGATCCAACGAAGAGCGGCGCGTTTCGTCACGCGATCGTTTAGCTGGCGAGAGAGCGTTACGGAGATGATGAACTTCAGTGGCAGACGTTATAACAGAGACGTTGTGCATCACGGATAGATTTACTACTGAAATTTCGGGACAGCACTTTTCAAGAGTGAGACAACATATTACTTCCCCCCTACATACATCTCGCGTACTAACCACGAGGAGAAAATTCGAGAAATTAGAGCCAATACAGAGGCTTACCGACAATCATTCTTCCCATGCATTATTCGCGAGTTGAACAGGATTGTGATTAGGGGGGGGGGGGGGGGAAATCATATAGTGGTACCGAAGGTACCCTCCACCACACACCATTAGGTGGCTTGCGGAGTATGATGTAGCTGTATATGGGGGAAGAAGTAGCAGAAATGAGAACACCAAGGAACTTAGTAACATAATTGCCGATCACGAAGTACGAGGGCTATTCAGAAAAAAAGAAACGATAGGTCCCGAAATGGAAACCACAGTGAAAATCAAAACTGTTTTATTTGCAACAGTTAGCTACAACTTCCAGCTGCTTATCTCCATAGTGGCCGATCCGACATAGACGTTTGTCATAGCGTTGTACCAACTTTCCGTTACCCTCGTTATAGAAGGTAGCCGCCAGTGCTTTCCGCCACTTCTCAACACTGGCCTACAGCTCGCTGTCTGCACCAAAATGTTGTCTTCACAGCCAGTGGCTCATGTCAGCAGAGGTGAAACTAATAGGGAGACAGTTACTGGCTGTATTGTGGGTAATCAAAAATTTCCAATTGAAAACGATGCAGGAGCATCTTCATTGCTCCTGCAAAATGCGGCTGAGAACTGTCATGAAGAAGAAAACGCACGACAGTTATGTAATGTTGCCTACATAGCTTCAGGCGAAATTTCTCACCAGGCCCTCGTACTTGGCGGCTGTCACTATTGTTCTAGGTATCTTTTATGTGCTCCCTGTGTGCTCAGAACTAAAAAGAACGACGTAACGCGGTCGACGGGCATACTAGAGACACTGCCCAATACACATGTGCAAAACTTCATCGGATGTTCACTGTGGTTTCCATTCCGCGACCGATCGTTCCTTACTTTCCGAATAACCCTCGTAGATGAAATTTTACTGCACAATTTCTCAGAACATCCAATTAGTTCCTAACCATTGTTTACTGCCATAGTCTGCAGTTCTCCATATAAATTGTGACGTACTGACCCTTTCCATACATCAATGTCGGCAATCTCCCATAGTCTAATACCAAAATATGCAACGTTTCGATATTTTCATCTCTACTTGCAGGCTTGGAACGTCCCTTCAGGTGGATCACATTCAAGAAAACTGCTGCTACGTTTGAAGGAATCCTTCCGTTTCATATTCGTAAAATTCAAGAAGCAGAACTTTACATCCTTTGGATTAAATATCGTTGCAGATACCATGCAATAAAGTACTCTTACTTTATTTACATCAACAGAACACACACAACTTGACTGCTCTCAAAAGCCGTGTGCGCAGCATGTGTCAATACAAAGATAATAAAATATTTCTGAAATCAACGCCATCTCAAAAAAAAAAAAAAAATGGTTCAAATGGCTCTGAGCACTATGGGACTTAACAGCTATGGTCATCAGTCCCCTAGAACTTAGAACTACTTAAACCTAACTAACCTAAGGACAGTACACAACACCCAGTCATCACGAGGCAGAGAAAATCCCTGACCCCGCCGGGAATCGAACGCGGGAACCCGGGCGTGGAACGCCATCTCTGTGTCAGTCGTACCTCGTACTAATATCTGAAGAATCCACAAGAGTTTTCCACTTCCTGTTAAAAGGCACATTTGATTGATGAGGATAAGGCAATTCGATTCTCAGCAAACATCTCCAATATGCAGGGAAACGAAGAAGTAGGCTACCATGTTTGCTGGGAACAGCTCTGAGGGAACTTACGCGATCATATACTGGAAGTTTATATTTCAAGAGTGAGATCACGAAATACTACTCGGTAGGCTTACCACTGATTTACTAACCGTGGCTTTAAACTTACCCAACACCGAGAACCTCTTAAAAGTCCAAACAATAACAAGTTTTTCATCCTCACTTTTCTTAGCAAACAACATACCTAACTGAGTGTCATCTTTTTTTTTTAGATTTTGGCTCTAGGAATTAACTATGCCCCAAAAAGGTGAATAACCGACCATAACCCTTCTCTCCGGACCTAAACACCTAAGTAATTTCGGGGACATTGTTAAACTACGAGAAGAAGATGTGAATTTGATGGTGAGATGCTGTAGGTGTATGAGCTAAAGTGAATTAGCACAACATGTTTAGTAATAAATTGACGTCCTGGTCATAGCAACTGCAACATCACGTGCGCTATTTGCGATGAATGCGAAAGGTCTTTTATTACGTTAGCGGTTGCTGCCACGTATCGAATGAGCCACTTGTAGAAATTAATACCTCCCACAAAGTTCAATTAGAACACGATCGGTGTCCAGCAGACCTGAAAACCGCGGACGGCCATTGCGATGCTAATAGGTGCGGCGATAGAGGGCGTTCGCATGACGTGGTCAGCGCCGTTGAGCCAATTAAGCGACCCCTGCGCCATACGACGGCCCGGCGACATCCCCTGGCTTCCTGCAGTAATTGCAATTCATTACTCGACTAGGAAGCGCGCCAGTTTGCGTCCTAATGCGGGGCCTCGACGCTAGCGCACCCACTGCATCTATGCTGCGTATGCAAATACCCTTGCACAGTAATTCGCAGCAAAGTTATTGACGTCATTCGCTTTAAATCCATTGACAATAATGATTCAATTCTCACTTCGACAGAGAGTGTGGAGCATTACATGATTTCACTCGCCATAAACAATTTATTTATTGAGTGTTTGATTTATCCTGGCAAGGATAGGGTCTCCAAGCCCTCTCCTACATCAAATCCGGCGTTCGATATTTTTACCTCATGTTCATTACGACACATATATCAAAAGATGTCTCAAATTTAATTTGGGATGCCACACTTAGAAATAACTATAACGTAAATAATGGAAAAACTACTAATTGCATTAGGAAAAAAAACTCAGTTTGGTTTACATAAGTACTTGAAAAGTAGAAGAATAGCGGCAGTGGAGCCGCGCGACCGCTACGGTCGCAGGTTCGAATCCTGCCTCGGGCATGGATGTGTGTTATGTCCTTAGGTTAGTTAGGTTTAAGTAGTTCTAAGTTCTAGGGCTGGCGTAACTTTTCGATTCGGCGACTGTAGAAATCACATTGTTTTCAGGCGAAGAACTCTTCGAGCCATGTTTGGAGCGAGTTTTAATCTGGAAAGAACGCCCCTTGAAGGCCGGTTGTTAGAGCGGAAAAGGTGATAATCAGAGTGCAAGGTCAGGTGCATAAGGTGGGTGAGGAATGAATTCCCAACCCAATTCCTGTATAGTGTTTTTTGTCGTTTCGCAGAATGACGGTGGGCATTATTGTTGAGTAGTATGACTTCAGGCATGCTTCCTGGTCGCTGTTCTTGGATCGCGTCTGCATGACGTCTCAGTTGTTGATAAAAACTGTTCAAAAATGGTTCAAATGGATCTAAGCACTATTTTACTTAACATCTGAGGTCATCAGTCCCCTAGACGTAGAACTACTTAAACCTAAGTAACCTAAGGACATCACACACATCCATGCCCGAGACAGGATTCGAACCTGTGACCGTAGCAGCCACGCGATTCCGAAACGAAGCGCTTAGAATCGCTCGACCACAGTGGCCGACGATAAAAAGTGTCAGCAGTGATGATTACACCTCGGGGAAGCAATTCGGAGTACAACACACCGTCGTTGTTCCATCCAGAGTATGGCATTATATTTTGTGGATGCATGCAAGTCTTTTTACAGGGAGTCGCTGCTTTGTTTGGGCTCATCCATTCCTTTCTCTTACTTATGTTAGCATAAAGACGCTATTTCTCATGACCAGTAATGATACAGGATAGGAATGGTCAGTGCTATTGACGAATCAATTGATGAAGATCTAGCAGAGATGCACGTATGGCCACCAGCATATTTTTGTGATTTTGTTTTAGAGCATGCGGACACCCGATTTCAGAACCTTCCCTATTGCATGCAAATGTCACACAATGGCGAAATGGTCACAGTTCATCACATTTGTCAGTTCTCGAGTGCACTCACGTGTGTCATTGTAGACTAACGCATTTAAACGATATTCATCAAATACAAGCAACAGTGAACTGTGGTGTCACCGCCAGACACCACACTTGCTAGGTGGTAGCCTTTAAATCGTTAGTGTACGTCGGACCCGCGTGTCGCCACTATCAGTGTTTGCAGACCGAGCGCCGCCACACGGCAGGTCTAGAGAGACTTCCTCGCACTCGCCCCAGTTGTACAGCCGACTTTGCTAGCGATGGTTCACTGTCTACATACGCTCTCATTTGCAGAGACGACAGTTTACCATAGCCTTCAGCTACGTCATTTGCTACGACCTAGCAAGGCGCCATATTCAGTTACTATAATTACTTTCTTCAAGAATGTATTCTGAACAGATAATATTGTGAATCATGTACCGTCAAGAGCGACGTTTATCATTAATGGATTAAAGTTAAGTATCAAACTAATTACGTCCGCTTTCTGAATTCTCATTCCTTGTCATGTTCCAGACCTCACGTCAGTATAGTTCTTCCCTCCTCACGCCAGCCTGTGTGAGCTAAAACGCGTGCATTTAGGCCTCGACTCGTAACACGGTGTTGGCTCTTCTGCTAACGCAAAATGAACCACAAATAAAAAATGACGATCGATAAATAAACCCATAGCAACCGGAACATCAACGTGCAAAATAAAAGCGCTACCAATTTATGTTCCAATCCAATACGTAAAAAGAGAGCCTGCACACCTCAGAGCATTCGCCATATTTTCAGTTTGCTGTTAGTATACGTGATGACTGCTAATTGATTGGAAAAGTATTGGGATCGGAGACTCTACTAGACTGCGGAGTGGTTCCAGTTAGCTGGGCGTTCACCGCATCGTACGCTGAGGCCCGGAGGAAGTAGCGAAAGGTTCTGGAGTTCTTATCGTGTCGACGGCGAAAGTAGGCGGTGGATCGGGCGCCGGGTCGGCGGTTTTACAGCCTCTCCTCTCCAGCGCACACGATCCGGGCTGCGGCGTGGGCCGAGTCGTAATTACCTGCTCTGGTCTGCTCTGCCCTCCTCTCCAGCAGAGGGGTCGATAGCCGGGTCGTGCGTTCCTCCAGGCCGGCCGCTCGTCTGGAAGCAGCCGCTCAGGCCTGAGTGGCGCGCGCCGCCAGCAACAGGGCGCCGCAGCCGCCGCCGCCGCCGACGAGCCGCCGCGGTCCCCACTGGCTCCTCACAAGGCGCATACAGTGTCACTAACCGTATAGCAGCCATCTTCCAGCCTGACATCCGCTACTACCTTTTGTACCAGAACATGAGTGCATAGCAACTTACGACTCCTGTATTAACGCCTTGGAAACATTACCTCGTGTACGAAATGTGACCCACGAGTGAACAGTAATTTGATCTGACTGTATACTCAACAAAATTTGAGGTAGTAATCAAACTTTCCTTGCACGACGGAATATACACTCTCAGTAAAGAAAAAAAAAATCACCACCAAGGAATTATCCAATTGCGTCGGAAATCGGAAGATGTACTTACGCGTACAAACAAATGATCACAATTTCAGAAAAATCTTTCCGTATAGTTTATAGCTGTTTTTCTAGAAATTCGAACATGACCTACCTTCGACTTACAGCTGTTTAATTGGTGGGTGAACTGTCGAAACACAGCTGTGAGACTTCACACAAATACAAATTCGAAAAGTCCGAATTGTTCCAGTTTAAGTTACTTAGATTTGTGTTAACCATTTTTGTAATAATAAAGCATAATAACCATAAAAATTAGATCCGCGCAACGTTTTATTAACTTCAATGATGTCTTACCACAGCACGTAAACAATGTTGAAGATAGTTCTATACGTTTCTAACGTCACACTGTGACGTTAATCCACGTAAACTCTGGTGAGGGTCACAACATTGTTTACTTGCTTAAATAATTATTCACATTTGCCTAATCAGCAGCAGCTTCTCAATCGTATATTAACGATCTTTATCTCAGTCCTCGTTATCCACATCATCTTCGGGCTGTACAAATCGTCCACGAAATTCCTGACAAGAACACTGCACACGTTGCTACTTCGGGTAGCTACGTGTTTGCCAGTGTTTACATGCATAGATCCTGACAAAGTTGCCGTTACTAAGAATCTGAAATTAGAGAAAGACCTGCCATGTCCCGGTTTAGCGTGCAGCTATCAACTAACATGAATAAAGCACATCGCGAACTGTGTTTTACATACAACAATGTGTTGTACATCGACTGTCCCTTGCCACTGTTTACAGACGAGGCCTTCAGTTATCTGTGAATAAGTTTGGTTCAAGAAGGGTGCAGCATTGAGAATGCATCAGAAGTACTTGCACCCATCAAAACAGAATCCAACTGGTTTGTTACTGTGGCGAGGCACGAGTACAACGCTCTAAACATGTTCCAGAGATAGAGCTTGACAAACTGAGAAAGTAAACAAATTGTTGGTTCATTTCGGGCCCTTATAGAAGCAGTTATTTGGCTTGGCATCGATTGATAGGTTCGTTGGATGTCCACCTGCGGTATATAGTGCCAGATTCTGTCCAATTGTCGCGTTATATCGTCAAAATACCGAACTGGTTCAAGGGCCCTGCCCATAGTGCTCTAAACTTCCTCAACTGGGGATATATACGCCGAACTTGCTGCTCAAGGTAAGGTCAGGCAAACACGAAAACAAGGAGCAGAAACTCTGTTGTGTGGGCTGGCATTATCTTGCTGAATTGTAAGCCCAGGATGGCTTGCCATTAAGGAGAACAAAACGAGGCGTAGAAAGTCGTCGAAGTGCACTGTGCTGTAAAGGTGCCACAGATGACAACCATACGGATCCTGCTATGAAACGAAGGCATTACTAATCGTTGTTGGACCATATGGCCGGCGACATTCAAGTTGATATCCAACCGCTGTACGGCATGTCTCCAGACAAGTCTTCGCTGGTCATCATGGCTCAGGTTGAAGCGCAACTCATCACTGAAGACAATTCTACTCCAATGTGTGAGATCCCACGCTGAACGTGCCAGACACGACTGCAAACGGGCTTGTTGGTGTGCGGAGGTCAATGACTGTCGGCGCAAGGGGTACAGTGAGCTCAGCTCCCATTGTGTGAGCCACCAATTAATGGTCCTTGTGCTCACCAAAGCAACAGCTGCATGTCGGATTAATGTCGAAATGAATACGGGCCAGTGAGTGCCTAACTATTGCTCGGTCTTCACGTTCTGCCGTCTCTCTAGTTCAACCGCTATCTTATTGACACTATTTTAGGCTACAGTTCACCCATCTCTGCGAACCTCGTCAAATAATGGCATTGCTCCAATTCAAATGTCGAGCGATTCACCAATTACTCCAACCGGCTTCTTCGACAGTTCTATACGTCCCCTTTCAAATGCTGACATCTGCGTGTATCGTTCACGCGCCCGTGTGCGAGATTACACTATGTGATCAAAAGTAACCGGACACCACCAAAAAACATACGTTTTTCATATTAGGTTCACTGTGCTGCCACCTACTGCCAGGTATTCCGTTCAGCGACTTCAGTAGTCATTAGACATCGTGAGAAAACAGAATGGGGTGCTCTGCGGAACTCACGGACATCGAACGTGGTCAGGTGATTGCGTGTCACTTGTGTCAGACTTCTGTACGTGAGATTTCCACATTCCTGAATATCCATAGATCCACTGATCTACTGTTTCCGATGTGATAGTGAAGTGGAAACGAGAAGGAACACGAACAGCCCAAAGGCGTACAGGCCGACCTCGTCTGTTGACTGACAGTTGAAGAGCCTCGTAATGTGTAATGGGCAGTCATCTATCCAGACCATCACACAGGAATTCCAACCTGCATCAGAATCCACTACAAGTACTATGACAGTTAGGCGGGAGGTCAGAAAACTTGGATTTCATGGTCGAGCGGCTGCTCATAAGCCACGCAACACGAAGGTAAATTCCAAACGACGCCTCGGTTGGTGTGAGGATCGTAAACACTGGACGACTGAACTGTGGAAAAACGTTGTCTGGAGTGAGGAATCACGGTACACAATGTGGCTATCCGATGGCAGGGTGTGGATATGGCGAATGCCCGGTGAACGTTATCTGCCAGCGTGTGTAGTGCCAACAGTAAAATTCGGAGGCGGTGGTGTTATGGTGTGGTCGTGATTTTCATGGAGAGGGCTTGCACCCCTTGTTTTGCGTGGCACTATCACAGCACAGGCCTACATTGTTGTTTTAAGCATCTTCTTGCTTCCCACTGTTGAAGAGCAATTTTGGGATGGCGATTGAATCCTTCAACACTATCGAACACCTGTTCATAATGCACGGCCTGTGGCGGAGTTTATACACGACAGTAACATCCCTGTCATGGACCGTCCTGCACAGAGTACTGACCTGAATCATATAGAACATCTTTGGAATGTTTTGGAATTGGAACGCCGACTTCGTGCCAGGCATGACCGACCGACATCGATACCTCTCCTCAGTGCAGCACTCCGTGACAGCATCTGATTGAGAGTGGAAGCTGTCATCAAGGCTAAGGGTGGGCGAACACCATATTGAATTCCAGCGTTACCGATGGAGGGCACCACGAACTTGTGAGTCATTTTCAGCCAGATGTCCGGATACTTTTGATCACATATTGTACTTAATGTCCAACAGAATACACGGAACTTAATTTGCAAAAACTTTATGCCCTGGTATCGATATGTTCCCTGTTTACTATTACTGCCATCTGCGAGATGAAAATGCGCTGCAGCATCACACATTCATCCGTCGGCTCCCAAAATTTACAGGCTGCGATAGTTTAGTTTTGCGTTTTCCGTATTTATTTGTATGAATATCAGTTTATGGCCAATTTGCATAACTCCGTGTTGCTTCGTTTTTTTGTGTTACAGAATGTAAAGAAGCCCTTAAAATAAATTAAAGAAAAATAAATTGAGACCAGCGCCTTCAGCCATCCTGATACAACCTTAAATTACCTCATGAGCTTTACAATACCCTGAATACTTCTGAGAGAGTGAGAAAGCAACGTGAGAGGCGACGTATATCCTCGGATGACTCACTGACAAACGGATACTGTTCCTCGCATATTCAAACGAAAACGCTATATGAACACAGACCTAACCTTCCACACAAAAGTACACAATTGCAAAAGCATGTCTCAGAATAGCCCCTCAACACTCGAGTAATATCGAACATAGCCAATGAAACGCAAGCGAGCAACGATGTCACCAGTAATCCTGGATGCTGCGGGCTAGTAATCAAGTAATTCACAAGGCCAAGTTCTGAATTTTGCAAATCGTTTGCAGGTAGTGCGATATCAGCAGCGTCCTTGGAAGTCCAAGAAAACAAAGTGAGTAGTTTTTGTCCAGTTACATGCTGCCCAACAGAATTTGAAAGGGCGCCCAGTATCCTGATTTCCTGATTTGTTAGTAAATCTCTGCCCTCAAAGTACTGCATGAAAACATGCTTCTTGGTATCAGCCAAAGATAAGACATTTCCAGCGGATGAAAACATGGACTATTAAGTCTTTGAGTCATGCGCACTGATATGTAACATGAAGACGTTTATAAAAGATGACTTTTAAGCTGTGATGACAAAACGAAATTATAACAGAACGAAGAGCTGACGATACACTTGAAATATTTCAAATTCATTTAATTTCTCTAAAACAGAGCTATTTAAGTATTAATCGGCCGATAGACTCCGATTTCTCGTAGGAGAAGGTGAAGAGAGTACTTAAAACTTTACTTGCCCCTATCTTAGCTTAGCATTAAAAATGAAACGATTTTGTTTGTACTGGTGCTATTTTAAAGTTACATATATTATCATGACTTTGGATTTGTTATTCTGCCAACTGGGAAGATATTCTTTCGCATACTAATTCAGTTTCGTAATTTCAATAATGTTGCGGCTTTATGCCCGGTAGATATAATTTCCATGTTCCTACAGTTGCTAGTTTTGGTCTACACGAGAAGAAAAATTCATATAAAGATAAGTCTGGAAACCACAACCTTTTGAGAACGGGGCCAATTTGTCTCTCATTCTCGTCTGTCTGTTGCGTAAATATGAACACTATAGGCAATGCTGCGTTTAATTACCATTCATTCTGACACATTCTTTAATCTTCCTTTTCAGTGAATCACGCGCTCTTTACAAATACATCAAGTCACGTTCCGACTGCGTCACATTCATTCTTCAAATCTTCCATATCATTTCAACTTTGTCGATAGCTTGGACGTACAATGAGGCCTTTGCCAGGAGTCGGTGTTTCATGAGCACAGCCACCGCCTCAACGAATTCAATGTTGGTATGCAAATGACCAAATCTTTCCAATTTATTATACCCGATACTGAGAGATGGTAAATTACTCCCGCATGAAGCACTTGGATTACAAGGATATACCAACTTTTGCACCGATTAAACGGTGAAATAAAATAACTGAAACTATCAGGTGACCTCGGCCTATAACTTATGGTTGCAGAATTTCGGCAGTCTATATCTACACTACTAAATGGTGGCCACAAGACAATTTCCGCAGACACAGAAAATAATTTCAATCGTGGTACAATAGGAATCAAATTATTATGACCTCAACAGAGTACACAACCGGAATGGAATTTGGGATCAAAGAGTTCCAAATTAATTTGTGTAGTCGCCAGATCTACACCTGATAGCAGCATCATTTAAGTGAGTGATGAGTTGTTAGTGGCTGAAAATCCCCAAGGGAAGTTAAACTCTGGAAGGAGTTGGTGGAAGGTTGAATACCAATCATCTTCTTACGTAGCCACCAACTTGAGTCCCCTTATTCATGACAGTGGAGGTTTCACCAGCTGTGAGAAACCGGGTGTGGATTCTCACGGCGTTATCCACGATCCCACAGGTGGAGGACGGAAGAGATTTTCTAAATACACGTGCGGCAATGTTTCTGGCTTAGCATGACAGTGAAACGAGAGCAAAAATGGCAGGAAATTTCACTGTGAACTGCCAAAACAGCTCGTCGATGGAGCGAGAGCCCGGTCTCAGCCTGGGTATGCGGTATGAGGTATGGGTATGAGGTACATGATGCTAATATCTGCAAATCTCACCAGAGTGTCTTAGGGTCGATCTTTCATTGACCAGACGCGGCCAATGAATAACCTCCAGCCCGCCAGTCGCTACAGAGCTGTCGTTTCCGGAATCCACATACTGGCGAAAACTAGGCTTGACTGACACGTCACTCTGCAGTGCGTGAGGATGTTGCTGTTCCACAGTTGCAGGAGATCCCGCGTGGCTAGTCAAGATACGAACAGAAAAATCTGAATATCACCAGATGGGAGCTTGATATAAGACTCCAGTACTATCACCCACATACATTACTAACTACTAGGTCCTAATACTCATGAGTTACAGTTGTATAATTGCGAGTAATGTACAGCAAACATTGAAGAATTCGCAAAGGAAAATGAAGAAATGAAAGTCTCATATGCTACATTGCATGTGGGTAGCAGGATAACACGTGAGGTAAGACCAGGAACAGATCGCTGCCTCACACCTTTAAATATCCCCATAACCACCAATCTAATAGTCTGAGGTCGATTGCAAGATGTCTTCACGAGCTAATAAATCTTTTAGTCGTTTTTTTCGCCTGTTACAGCTGGACCGACCAAGACAGGGATCGCTTCCCATGAATTCAGATACATAATTGAATTTTTCATGCAATGGATAGCTTTACGAGAAAAGAAAGGCCCTGTTGGAATTCTGATGGAAACCTTAATCAATAAATTACAAATGCACTGAGTTACTGATTCTGATATCAACACAACGTGGGAATTAAGTAAAATTATAAGTGATCAAGAACTTGAGTAGGTTATCTATCCCCCGAATTGGCAATATTGGCCCATATTAATTCCAATTGTATTTACTCTTTATGAGCCCAAGCACAAAGAAATCACTCGTTAAGGAGATTATTAAAATATAAAAACGAAAGAAAATACAAGCCTGAACATTGGGACAATTTAACGGAATTAGATGTTCACACCAGGTCCGCGATGAATGGATGTGGCAAAAATGACAAGAAAAACAACTGATGGTCTCCCTGAAATGCGTAATAGCTGTTGACTGCGTAGTAATTGCTCCACTCGCACCAGGAAAAGAGACTTTGGTTCAACATGCGTACTCCACAAACATTCAGTCACCAGCAACACAAAACCATTCTCCTCCATTGACAAGCAGTGCTGCAAGCTTTCCTCATCAGAATCAACGGATCAGATCGACAAGACCTGTGTCCGCTGCAACCTGCTGGCAGCAACAACTCATCTGTCATGGAGTGAAGAGCTGATTCTCCAATGCCTGTGCCCATCGTCACCTCTCCCAGCAGAGTGTCTTCCTCCGTCTTCCCCAAACAAGTCTCTCCACTCAAATTTTGCGTTCCCCTCCATTATAGATCTCACAAAACAGGCCATGCGAACTTTAGTCCACAAATGGGAAGGCTCGCCCAAAGATTGTACAGTGAAATTTTATATATGGAGCTTCAGCATCCTACCTATCCGATACTTTTGAAGCTAGCTATATGGTGTCTGCCCACACCACGAGAGAGAAATTTGCGGTTCGCGTGACTTAGCGTCCAGATAGCGCCATGCCTTTCCCACAAGAAAGGAGAAAACTGTATCACTAACTACCACAAAGCTTTCCCATGTGAAAACAGCGAGATGGCCATTTTTTTTGCCCAGGATGGCGTCCTCCACATTTCTTGGAAAGCCTATAGCGAAAATGCATCACGAAGAGAACGGGGATAGCACCTCTCAAAATGATTCATTATGTATTGATCGGACCACACAATACCGTTCCCGAACCTAGCCTTTTAGGAAGTAACACATGCAATGCCGAACGAAGTTCATAATCCTAAGGAACTGAAGCCTTAATCAGCTGGCTGGTGCCACCATTACAAGGCTGCATAGCCAGTAGGCTCTACACGAACATGTTTACATAAATACTCACATCCCTTTACCTTAAACCTTCATTCGTATTTTTAGTAGTTCCATTATTTCTTTCTTCCGTTTCACAGCATTTCCTTCCACAGTCTGTACCTGGATCCCTGCACTCCTCAACGTATTGTTCCATTCATAAGATCGGGTCTTCAGTTCCCCTATTACTTGCCGGTATAGTGGCTGTCCAATGATAGCTACTTAGTTCATCACTGGCCATCACTTAGATTCCGTAAAGTCTAGTTATAGGCCTCTTATTCTTTAACTGGTTTCCAAACTACTTTGTTTCCAAATATAATTTCGCATTTTTGTATGGCAAGAAAGTTGCTCACAAAATCAAACATGTCCGCTCATTTCGAACTGCAAAATAGAAACATAAAAATTACTAAATTTCCTAAGTAATCTCTGGTCCAAACATGCGTCTGACGTGGGGTTAGCATAACACATCTTTCCATTCCCTGAACAATAATGATGTAACAACTATTCTTTCCGAATAAGAAATCACGAACAAGGAAGATCTGGGATCATATACCATATTGACAGAATGCATCACCACATGCACAATGACTTGACAGAACAAAGCTTTGACTACTTCCACAAAACAACAAAATCACAGCACACCGTCACCTGTCTCGTGTAGCACGTCAATAAAATATCCAATTGGCACCAAAACTGCCACAAATAAACACCTTAGACATCATCACTCTCCATTTCTCTCGACCTATGACTCGATTTCTAGCCTTACCTATACAAGACGAAAATTCACTCTTAATTAAATCTCCAACCCATACCAATTGCCCTAAGCAGATTATAAGACTTTACCAGAAAACACCATGAAGATGCACAGTGCAGGAAATGAAGCAAAAATCCATTGTTCATTGATGCAACAAAATATTCAATTTTATTCCACCTTACTTGTCGGAGAGATCCTTACAATCACAACTCGATTTAAAAAATCTTTGCAGAAGAGAAATAAATTCTAAATGCCCCAGACAATTATTACTCATCTCAAAATTTCTTTTTTGTTGCCACACTATTTTAAAGGCTTTACTCAGTAGCAGGTTTTATTTTATTAATATGATGCTCACTGTTTGACATCTTTGAATTAAGAACTCCCACTGACTGCATTTGCAATCACGATCCTTCAAATGGCAGTAGCTAAATCTGCAAAGAAGAATCTTGTGGCAAAACACGATTTGTTCATTTTATAAACTGTGCAACTTAACTTTAAACTTCTGATTCACTGTGTACACCCATTCAGTTGCCTTCCATTAGGTGCACTGATTCCACTTTCCTGCAGCCTGTTTAATGCTAAAGAGGGCCAGAGATGCCACATAAATGTAGCTTAAGAATCATCGCTGTAAGAAATCTGCCAATTCCCTGACTATCCTTCGGTGGTCAATTCTAAAGCACAGTGATTGTTGGAAGTGAAGTGTTTTTATGGGACAGCTCATTCATAATTGTTGAACATCTGCAACGAAGACATCGTAAGACATTTGCCATCTGGCACAGTGCAATCTGCATAGGCTGCCTGGTTCTCACATAATCTTCCACATAGGGTCTGAAGATGGATGTTAACTTGAAATGACAGCTGGTTTTATCCCACGAAGTCTACATCACTGGCATGACTGTAACTGCAGTTCGTCACAAGAAATCACAGTTTTCTTTTAAAAGCTTCGTCTGAAGCATGTACATTACATCCAGTCAGTAGACTTCCACAGCGGTAAGTTGCAGATTTCGATGTCAGTTCAACTGTTAACAAAATATAACAGAAACAATGCCTCATTCGCTAAAGAGAGCTCAGGAGATCAGTTGCTGCCAACAGGCGTAATTCCACCAGTACACTGGAAAAAAGCGATTCATGATTCGACGTAGTGAAGGGTTTTGCCTGTGAACACATTTTACAAATGGGCAACTCTTTGCGAGTTCTTCACTGTATGTTGTTGAAGTGATATGTTTGCAACTTCAGCAAACAATTCTTCCACCCAAAGTGGGCACAGCTTAGGTGTGTGCACCACGTAAGTTTGTTCACAAACCAATCTGGTACACACAACAGCCTAGTGTTTTCTGACATAATAGAATAATAGAACCATTTTCTACAGTATGTCGTACTGCATAACTATAGTTTTCCATCTATGTATTCGTTTTTCAAATCCAGAAGTGCAGGGCCTTTGTGTTTTGCATTGCAGTTTTTGCTAAAGAGGCAGAGGTGTAATTTTGGAACACAACATTCATGAGATAGCGGCAGACAAAATACTGACAACTGATCGTGGAAACTTGTTCTACTTGTCATATACAGTATTTCAATAGCCGGGTACAGTATTCGCAAAATATTTGTTCTTTCAATTAATAATTAACACTGTGATACTAAATTCCACTACCATTTCAGTAACTACAGAACCTCATTAGAATATCCTGCATTTAATTCAGCTTTTTGGGGAGAATATTCAGTACTTAGTAAATTATGAAACGGAGTCAACCCAAGGATTGCCATTAAAAAGAAGGTCAAATAAATTATTTCACATTCAGATACCTTTGCACAGAATAGGGAGAGTGACAGTTCTTGGAAGTATGATTTGTGTCTTCCCAACATTGAGATACAGTGTTTACTCAAACCAAGGGACAAGTTTCATCTCGCCACCAGGCACTCTTTCAGTGGCACCATAAAGTATTTTCTGAATAAGGTGAAAGAGCATGCAGAGTACTTTGTATGCCCTTATGTGATCCCTCTGGCATATAAGCAAAAAGTGCTTGAATATGTGGACAACAAACTAACTATCATTCCCTCAACTAGACTAATAATCGAGCATGACAGTGTACCCACCATGATATTAGTGATTCCCAGCACATGCACGAGTTTGGGGTCGAATCTTTGGAGATATGACGCCTACTGGGCGAGACATAAATGTGTGAATTTCGCAGTTAGCAACAACTATAATGCCTTATTATTGGTGTAAATTTATGTTTTGCACCGAAATAAGAAGTACCAAAACTGTTGGAAAACTTACACAATGGCGAGGGCCTCCAATTCAGTAACTCAACTCCTAAAAGCCATAGCTTTCTTTACTAAGGATACACTTACTTCGATTTCTTGGGGTGATCTCTGATCATGCTTAACATGTGCGATAAATAATGGTGAGCTAAAATAGGAGCAACGGCGAGTGCATTCCTTAGCGACTGTAATTCGCATTCAGCATACATAGCCCATGCCTAGAGTGTATTCTTTCCTGTCAGTTGTCACAAGTGAGGTATTAATAATGTCTCGACATTGATGAAATGCTTATAAATCTTGATAAGGTCTAAGTAATCCCAACACTGCCATTTTATTTTGGGAGTTAGATATTGTTTAATGGCTTTAATTTAGGATGGCTCAGACAAATGTTTTCCTCTTGTACTTACATGGCCCAAAAACTTGTTCGAAGTGGTGCTAAAATAGGATTTGTTAATGTTCACACTGTGATCCCAAAGTGTGAAGAATAATGCGCCTTGTACTTTGTTATAGTCTTCCCACGAATTCTCTGCTATTAGTTTGTTGTCCACATACTATGTCACCTGGTGCCACAGTATTTCATAAACAACACTATACAGTTTGTGAATAAACGTGGTGGAGGATATGTGTAGGGCAGAGCAGAGACACATGAATTGCTCACAATGCCCAAAAGCAAGGAAGGCTGTGTATTGTTTGGACTACAGATCCAGCTCAATTTGCTAATAACTTGAGGGTAGATCAATTGATGCATGCTATGAAATTTCTGTAACAGCCCTTCCAAGTTCTCTGGGTGATTGGTTTCTGGCACAAGGATAACATAAATCTGGTGTGAACACAACAATATGTTATTGTGCCATCGTCCTTGGTCACCACTAGCAAAGGGCAATTGTAAGATGGAATAGCGAGTTCGAATATGCCTTGATTGGATATTACCAGAATTTACTCAAACACTTTTTGCTTATATGCCAGAGGCATCACATAAGTGCATACATATTGTATCTCAATGTTGGGAAGACACAAATCGTATTTCCAAGAACTGTCACTCTCCCTATTCTCTGCAAAGGTATCTGAATATGAAAGAATTTGTTTGACCCTCTTTTTAATGGCAATCCTTGGGTTGACTCTGATACATAATTTATTGACTCTGATACATAATTTACTAAGTATTGCATATTCTCCCCAAAAAATTTAATTAAGTGCAGGATATTCTAATGACGTTCTGTAGTTACTAAAATGATAGTGGAATTTAGTATCACAGTGTTAATTATTAATTGAAAGAACAAATAAACCCAGTCTTCAAATGTTATAAGAATACTGTACCTGGCTATTGAAATATATGACAAGTAGAACAAGTTTCCATGATCAGTTAGTTGTCAAAGTTGAAGTGGGAGTCTATCAAATGATTGTAATTCCCTTTCCTCTATTGCGAGTGGGATGATTATGCTAACAGACTACTAATTCGCTAACCTGGGGAGCAGTGATCGAGTATCAGAACTTACCTACAGAAGTCCACATGTAAATTAGAGTTGTTGTAGGCACAGTGTGAAGAGGCATGGTGGTGGGGGTTGTCAAAAATAACTGAGTCTCTACTTTGCCAGTGCTGCCAAATGGTTTGCCATATGCTGTGCTTCCTTCATGTGGTGTCAGCTATCAGAAATAGGCTGCACTGCCGGATTCAATCAGGACTGTTGACCTCCTCGATGAACTTCAGCCATGGACGGTGTTCTGATATGTCATGAAATTGAAACCGAGTTGTGTTGGCCAGCAGTCCATATCAGACCGTATAAAACTCTGCCTGGGATGCTGAGACAGTGAAAACTTGTAACTAGATGTCTGGTCTCTACTTTCTGTCTTGTCTCCGGCAGTTTGGGAAAACCGTACCGAGGGAAATTCAGTTCTCTACACCAACTCCAAAAAATTAAGATGCACCAGCCCCACCAACCCACATGGCTACCAATAGAGGCTGGTTGAGGATCTTCACGCGAATATCTCACATATGAACTGCTGGACCACCCCTCTCTAAGACCAAGAAAAATCCTATTCCTACTGAAGGCTTGCTACCCAAAAAGTGGCAGATTCCAACCTCGCCCTGATGCCAGCCTCCAGTTTTAAACCTGTTGATGCAATACCTTGTTGGTGCACTCAGCAGTCTATGCTCGTATCGTTGCCTTTTATCAGACCAAGAGAAAGCCAGAGCTGCCCAGCTGCTGAGGACACCTTTGAATGAGACTGCCCTTGACCACCACAAGTGCCACCAGGACTCCACCATCCTGGAACTCAGCAGAGGTGGTTGTATACAACTCTCCTGTCCTGCGCACCTCTCCCACACAGAATGTCCACCAACAGATCGTGGAAAGTATAGCAAATGAAGTAAGACTCATCACATGACTTAAATGAACAAAGAGTAATTAAAGCCCTTGATTCTCGATCATCTTCCTGTCGACACCCCTGAGAGGAGAATTAAAGGAAATAAGTGCGAAAGAACAAACCAAAAGGATTTGGCATATTTCACAGTGTTTCTGAGAAAACCAACATATTAACTGTTAAGATTTTTCACTTGAAGTAATGTTCTTAATTGCCACTACCTTTTCCTGAATTTGGTTTTAATTTCTTTATTCACTAGTCTCATTATTTATAGTATAATGTTGTTGCCTCATGAAAAGGCTCTCTGATGTTACATAAGTCCCTTTGGACTCTAAGCATACTTATAAACAACTGGGTAGTATATTGTCATGGGAAGGTTGTTGACCAATATGAATCCGAACTGGCCCATCTTTTCGTGATACTACTTCCTCATGTCCTAGATCAGGTACATGATTTTCACTCATAAAAACCATGCCAAACATTAGAGTAATCGGTAGCCTTGGTACCACCAAGGAATTCCATTCCAGCTTGTGACTTCATCAAGTGAACTGCAGCCACACCTAACTTTAATGTTTGTCTTCCTTAAGCCTAAAGTTGGATAAATATTGTTTTAAGTACATCTTTGACATGATACATTTGAAAAGGTGGAAATCTGACTTCTGATTACAACTGTTTAATCGGTAGCTGTTCTAGCTACCTCTATTTTGCTGATGTGGCTGAAAGTGTCCACCACATTGTGATTGGAGTCTATCATTATGACATTATTTTTGATAGTATTGTGGCCCAACAGTGTTGCACTATAGTTCCCTTTGCCTATACTGCATATTGTCCTCATCCTGGAGAATCTCCATCTCTTGTAACAAACATTTTGAAAATTTTTATCATCCCTACAATGTCGAACAAGAAACTTTTTGTAGTTTGTGAGTAGCTTCTTATAGCATACTATATGATCTCAGCAGAGTTGAACAACGTTTTAAGAAATTTTTTTCCGGTATTGCCTCAAAAACCTTCACTGTACTGTGGAAAATTGATCCTTCCAGATTCTGTCTTATCAGTATATCCCATTTGATTCTATCCTGCACTGCACTAGACCAATAATTAGCTAAGAATGCGTCCTTTCTTTCCTTCTACAATGTGCATTGTAACGCTACTGGTTCGATTCCTGACAGCATTCCACATCAGGGATAACCACACGACAATTCCATATGATGTCCTATTGACCATGTAGTGAGTAAATCGTGGATGAATTGTTCAGTCCAAGGTTTCTAGCTTAATGCATTTCCATTGCCTCCAAGAACTTGAAATAATGTAACAAATAAAGTACTGTGACATTCATTTTTATGTATTCATACTGTTATAATAAAATACATGCCCATCCAAGTGTAAGATAAACGGAATACACGATTCACTAACAGTAAAATAACAAGGTATCGATATATGAAAAAACTAATAGTTGTTAAAAAACAGTAGAAGTTTGTCCATTGTCACAAAGCAAATCTTGTACTTTATATTGTTCTGAATAATAACTTGACATATTTATCAAAAGTGTCTACCGTTAATGTGTTTTTATGTTGTGTGCTTTCTGTTTTAGAAATGGTGTGTCAGGAAGGGCAACGTACATTGTTCTACAGCAATCAGACTGATTGTGGAGAGAATAGGACGCGTATCTTTAAATACGATGTCCTATTCAGCTTTGCTATCACTGTCAATGGTAGAAAGTAAAGTGTATCTGCTTTTCGAACAGTGGGGGTACATTCTTTAGCACCCACAGAGTGACGCACTCACCAATCAGTAAGCGATAGCGATTTCATTTTTCTTACAGGAATTCAATTTAATAGTCAACGAATAATTAACCTTTTCAGATGATTGGATATAAATCCAATATGTCGCTCTACCGCTTCTGTGGTGTGTCCTGATGGCAAACCTTTAATTTAAACTTCATACTATTGAGCACATTCAATTAACTATATCATTTCATATTTGTTCACTGCTGCCCCATGAAGGATATATTATACTGGCGACTGAAAAGGACGACTTCAAATATTGCTACATGTTGTATGAACTGTAAATACTGTATGTACATGTATGAAAAATTACTTCTTTGATGCATGTAATACATCGATGTGACGCCTGATGAGAGTAAAAATAATATAAAAGGCAGGTGAAGTAAGTACAATAAAAACAGAGGATACCAGTATGAAAACTTCAATACAGCAGCTTAGAAACCAGTTCCAAACCTTAGCTATGAAACATGAAAAAAAATCAATATTTCCGCATGGTTGAAAGCACAGGAAAAGCATACAAATGATTCCCTTAACACTGAATTGCTCCGTTAATAACGAATTACGTGTTGTCGCACAAAATGTAACTTGGGAAATAGTATGCAATTGTAGTGAAGAAAGCCTAGTAAATCATTCAAAGGTCCAGGTTTTCTTCCCTGAAAATAACTCATCCCACCCAGTCGTATTTATAAGAAGATTCAGAGGCGTCTTGCCACAAGCGTCGAATGACTAACAGAAAACAAATTTGGTCGTGACATATATATACGGTGAGGGAGCACTTTGGGCAACGGACGCAGCAGAGAAATGCACAACATACGGTATGCTGAGATCGAAAAAGCTTTCCTAAATCTGTACTGGTCAGTATCAATTCAGCGATGATTACGGAAACAAGTCTGATTTGGAGCCCTGCAATTAAAACAAAGCAATCTTAGAAAATATTTAGAGCACTGCTCAAATAAAAGTAGGTATTGGGGCGAGCCGATGGCAAAGAAAGATGTGATGAAGTTGTTGAAGTTAATTTGCCAGTGCACGTTTAAGGAGACTCTCAACCACGTGCAGAACGATAACGTGGTACAATTCATGTCACTACTGTATTCGTTACATCTAATACATAAAGCAGTTCTGTCGCACTACAAAAATCTAGTAACGGTAACAGTGACCACGGCCATAGCGGAGGCTGGCGTGACAACAGGGAGCAATCCCATGTCGGAACTGTAAATAACAAGAAACCCCGACAAAGTAATAATACTCATTAGAATAAGAGTAGGAGGAAAGATAACAGATGGAATCAAGGTTACAAAGGTAATTCAATCCACGGGGAAACACTAATCAAAACGCAAAATAAGCGAGGGACCGTCTGGGGGTAGAACAGACAAATAGGTAATTCTTCGTCCCACGCAATTACCCCTCGCTTCCTACGTCCTTTTACCGGGTTCCCTCTCTCCCTCCTTCCATCCTGTTCTTCCCTGCCTACTCTCTCTCTGACTCCCTTCTCTCCCCTGACTCCTTTTGCCCTCCCCTGCACTGTCTTTCCCACTCCTCGCGTCCGCCCAGCCCCACCATTTTTTCTATGTCCTCTCCCTTCATCGGCCCCCTCCTTTTCTCCCCTCATCAGTCCGGGTCCTCCCTCCCCCCCACCCACCCCTATCTGCTGCCGTGTCGCCTGTATAGTGCTATTTTAAGTGAGTGTTCAGTGTTATGCGCCCCCCGTCAGTGTTGCGAACAGCCACCATACTGTCGCTAGTTGTGTGTTTTATCTCGTGCGAACAGAAACGAAACTGGCTCCGTGTTTTTTAATTGTGCCTGTCTATTTACTATGTGTTTTGATCAGCATTACTGACCGTGCTTTTTATATTTTCTTCCCATCTTTTTCTCAATATTTCAAGTTTTTAACAGTCCCCGTTTTATCGACTGCTTTTCTTGTTCTCATATCTCCTAATTCTGCTTTTTAACTTCTCTGTAGGCTGCAGAGCGGTGTATTGCACTGCTGCCAGCCCGCCCGCCTCCCCCCCCTCTGGTGGGGGGTGGGAATCTAAATCCAATAAAGAAAAAAAAAACCACGCGAATCAATGAAATAGCGACATAAATAGGCAAAACAGCAACCCGAACTGCTCAAAGCAAAATAATCCGGATTGTGTATCACAATAAAACCATTCAATGAGTAGTGGAGGTAACTAAACCAAATCCAATCGACAAACTAAAGGCGGCACAGCTTAGCCCTCCAGTACGAAAAGGAGTGGTGTGAGGGCAGTACACAAGACGACAGTATAATAATGCTGCGTTGCAACGATGACCTGGATATTCGAGATGAATTGTGTAATGACACAGGTACATGCAGTGAAGAAACGAAAGCTGTGAGTGCAAAAGTAGAGGGATTTTACAGTGTCATAATAATTTACATCGGAACTACGACGAACGTTATCAATAGCAACTCTTATGTTAAGTTCAGTAAGAAAAAGTGTGTACCAATATTTCCCCTGCAAAACTGCAGGATTCCGGGCGCTATTGATGCTACATCACAGACTGTGAAACGGCATGCGTAGGTTACGTCAAAGACAGGTAATACAAATGCCGGGATGGTCCCTTTGCAAGGGCACGGCCGACTTCCTTCCCCATCCTTCCCTAATCCGATGAGACCGTTAAACTCGCAGTTTGGCCTCCCCCCTCCTCCCCCCTCCCCGAAATGACATTAACTCTCGCTGCACAGATGAACCGAAATCACGTAAAAGTACCGACATCGAACTGAAAACAAACAAGAATCGGATTGGGGATAAGGTATCGCGATCACAATAACTCAATGCATCACGGCAAGCAGATATAATTAACTTATTTAGAAAATATGTGGAAATATTTTCAGAAGAATCTGGAATAATCAAGGGCTACCATTATAATATGGAAGTGACACCGCGTGAGGTGTACTGTTCCTCGACATACTGAACAACATGTGAGACTGTAAAAAGAAAAATAATGAAGATACTTAACTGGAGGGAAATAGAACCTTAGATCTAGCGTACTGCAACATCTTATTAGTATTATCAGTAAAATTTTTTGTAATTAATTCGTTAGATAGGTAAACTGATATACATGGTACTGTAAACTAGTAGCAATAGTGAACATGCAATTCTTCTAACATCTGAAGCATGTCATGTAATGATTCTTTACAGTGTGTAAAGAGACAGAAATGTAAAGGACATATGCAATGTTAATCTGTAACAAGTCTGGGGTACTGTACCAAGCAACCAATAACGCAAATGAGCAGTGAAGAAGGCTAGTCATTTACACGAACTGACACTATGATACCTGTATATAGTCTGTTATAGTGTGAGAAACATTTTATTTCAATTAATATTTTTATGTTTAATTTAAATATAAATATGTATGTCTAGTATATAAGTGTGTGAGAAACATGTGTATCCACAGCAAACCGTACTGTTGAGTGCAAGAGCTCTTAACCAAAACGATATAAGTTTATTGTTTTATAATGTGGGCTACAGATATAACTATACAACGATCATAAACGAAATAATGACAAATTGTTTATTTATATCATACACGAAAAAAATAATAGTAACAAAATTAAGTCTGTAGTTAGTGTCTATGAGCTAGCAACTGTAAGTTGTCAAGGAAGAATAATATCCAGCCAAAGGGCACAGTGACCTTCACTATAAAGGAATAAGGAAACAAACAGTACGTATATGTAAGTAGTAACTTGTAAATAGTCGTCGTAAGTATGTTGGATACGAGAAAATTTAAGCTAGAAGAAAATTAACACTTTCATGAATGCCTTTCAATCTAGTAACAAGTGAAACCATACAGGAGATGCGATATGACAGCCTTCCTCTAGACTTGAAGATTCACTGACTTAGATAGAGTAGGATGTGGCATATTAGTTCTATCGGGAGATATTTTTGGTGCATGCTGCAGTATGACGGTATTCTCCAACTCCAGTTTCGCGGAGATAAATGTTTTGCATCTGTAAGACTAACCAAAAAAGGTCCTTCTCAAAGCAAAATAATGCTTTAAGATTTTTATATGACTACATCACAAAAATCATAATCTAAAAATAACTAAAATGCTAAGAAACACGGTAGAAAAAAAACACTACCATGTAAGGGCTCTTGTAAATAGTGCTTGTGATGATGATTTCAACTTTCTTGGACATAAAATGGGAACTGACATGACACCTCACATAAATAAAGAGCTGTGTAGCTCCTCTGTGAAAGTAAAAAAGACTGAACTTTTAATAAACGTAATAATAATGACGAATGCGTAATGAAATTGCTAAATGCCAAAACACGGATATAAAAGAACAAAAGTGGATACGTAAAACAAATAGTTAAACAAATACAATACTGTAAACTAAGAATGCGATATAATAATGATATTGTCATTCTTTCCGCTGTAGAAGTCACGTTTTGTAGAAAACTGATACCGTTGTATGGATTTTTCATGCATTCAACTACGGGAAACGACATTCTCAACACTAAGCAGAACCGTCCATCACTGTCGCCTGAGCTGAAACATGAGAATGTCTCACTGCAGTGCAGCACGTGATCACTCACAGGTCAACGAACGGCATTACATCATAACGGCACATCAACACACAACGCCCATACTTAGCTATGCTTTATTCCTCCCGACAATGAAATACTGTTTGTGAGAGATTGATTACCTAAAAACTAAAATGAATACTGAAACTGTGTTAATCCAGGTTATCAAATGTAAGATTAAACATGAACTATTTCGTTACAAAACAAAAGACATTTCAAGAATACAGCGAAATCCTTAGTCATGAAACAAAGAACATAAATTCACTATGAACTCTTGAACAAATAGTAACTATTGTTACAACGAAAGAAAGTGGTCAAAGATAATTGCTATTTCGTTTCTAATGAGCAGAACGTTCACTACTCCAGCAACAAATAAACGAACATTTTATTGCATTATTATTGTATTTTGGGTTGTTTTGGGGGAAAGAGACCAAACAGCGAGGTCATCGGTCTCATCGGATTAGGGAAGGATGGGGAAGGAAGTCGTCTGTGCCCTTTGAAAGGAACCATCACAGCATTTGCCTGGAGCGATTTAGGGAAATCACGGGAAACCTAAATCATGATGGCCAGATGCGGGATTGAACCGTCGTCCTCCCGAATGTGAGTCCAGTGTGCCATCACTGCGCCACCTTGCTCGGTATTATTGTATGTAAATATATTCGTTAGCAGAGAGATTTTGTAAAAAAAGATCAAAGTGACCATCGGAGTGTGAGCTTTTATATCGAAGTTTTGTGGTCCGTATTGCTTGGTACCGCGCCAGAATGATTAAAACTATTAACAGTAAATGTTATAGGGGCACAGCTAAGTGTAAATAAATTTCTCGAGCGCTTCAACTAGGCGTTCAAAGATATGCTCCAAAGTGATACCTTGTCAATTTATAAAACAGGTGCACAACAAAAAGTAAATGTAATATCAGTTCAACTGAAGAAGCCCTTTTTAATTAGTTATTCTTGGCTGAAGCCTGAAAGTGAGGTCACATGTACCGAAAACTTCCAGTACTTAGCGGAGCAATCAAATGTAAGAAATAAAATAGTGTGACATTCATGTTTATTTATGCATATTGTCATAATAAAATGTACACCTATCCAAGCATAAGATAAACAGGAAATAGCAGAACAGCAAGGTATTAATATATAAAAAACTGACAGTTGTTAAAAAAACCAGTAGAACTTTGTTGAGGGAAGAGGCTCATTTCCGCTAATCAGTCTCGTTTGTCTGTCATGACAGAGCAGATGTAGGTATGAATGTCTGCCGAATTCTTTAATTTGTATAGTTCTGAATAATAACTTGGTATCAAAAGTGTCTGCCGTTAATGTGATCACCTATTGATCCTACACATATGTTTTTATGTTGTGTGCTTTCTGTTTTAGAGATGGTGTGTCTGGAAGGGCAATGTACATTCCTCGACAGCGATTGCAGATCGTGTCTTGCTGTTTCAGAATAGAACCTGCTTCTTTAATTACGAAATTCGATTCAATTTTGCTACCACATCAGAAATTAAAGTAAGACTTTTCACTATCAGTCTGCTTATTGACAATGGTACGTTCATCAACGCCTGACACATTCACCAATCAGTAAGCGATAGTGATTTCATTTTTCTTACAGGAAGTTACTTTAATACGCAATGAGATAATTACTATTTTCATATGTCCGGATGTAAATCCAACACGTCTATGGTATGTCTTTCGTCGGCAAACCTTTTACATTTCATACTACTAAACAGATTCAGTTAACTATCATTTTCATATTTTCTCACTGCTTCACGACGAAGGATACATTACAATAATCTGTTTGATTCTATAGTGCATTTCACTATCCCAATAACTATCTAATAAACTGTCCTTACTTTCCTTCTGTGATGTGCATTGTAACACAACTGGTCTCATTTTTGTCACTGTTCCATCTCCGAGGTAACCACACGAGAATTCCATATTCGAGCATTCGAGCTTAAGGCATATCCATTAAAAACTTGGAATTTCCGTACTGAAAGAAAGTGCTTTCAGTTATAAGATTCATATTCTGTGATCGCGTTTGACAATTTCTTGTTGACTGCTCTTTCTAGCGCTCACATGAGGCGGGAGAACATTCCTATCCACAGCTCATTTTCAGGCCAACACATACTGTTCCCTGCATATAGTTCTTTGTAAACTGTGTACAATTATTTGCACCACTGATGCCTTCTCGTCAACCTAACACCTGCACGACCTTCGCCTTGAAATCATCATAATCGCTAGCCGAAGTCTCGCTTCTTTGGCACTGTCGTTGATTTAGTCCTTCTTGTCTTTGTTTAAACACTAGAAGTAACTGTACTTACCTGATTTCCACTACTGGTACTGGACATAAACTTTCCGACTCTTCACATTCTTTCTCACTTACTGCACTGCATTCTCACATCTACACATCATACAGGAAATGTTACTGGGTCTTTAACTACTGCCCTTTCCTCTTCATTACACGCTACCTCCATATTTCTTAAGAAGTCTTTTATTTTTAATATAATTTTCCCTGTTCTAACTTCTATTTTGCATCTATTTGCAGTTTAACACAAGAATGTAATTTTGTCTACATGATTCTAATCTACACATGATATATAAGCACACACTAAAACCCTTCCAAAAGTTTCCAACAACAGCAGACAGCGCTATAGTAACAAGAACATATGAAAATCCAGGAAACAGTAAAAAGAGAAGAAATCCCATATGAAAAATCACAGGTTTAGTTGAGTGCACTAGCAACTTAAATCAATATTTCCGAATTTTGATTTATCTGTCAAAGACCTGAATCTGAACTGACTTGTTCTCATTGGAAACCGCATAGTAGCTAGATCAATGACAGAGTATCCATTTTATGCAAGATGCATCCTGCCACGAAATATTTTGAGGTGAAATGGATGTTCTGACAGCCCCTCAGAATTTCTCAAGCGAGCGAATCCTGGCAGGGTCAACATTTTAATTAAAGGCACCGACTGAAGATGACGAAGCTTTCGGTCTTTTTTTATCTATTCTGGCTGGACCAACTGAAATAGACATTAATCCCCATGAACTCAGACATGAAATCGAATTTTTCACACAATTGATCACATAAGTAGAAAGAAAGGCCCTCTTAAGTGAGTCTGGGTGTCAGTCCTTACCAAATCACTTATAGTTAATAACTGGAGTAGGTTGTGCATCTACTGAATTGAAAATATTGGTCCAGTTTAACCCAGATTTTGGCACATAATGAATTGTGGAAGGGCTTTGTCGCAAATTAATTGATGCACTTCTTAGTGAGTCACGAATCAACACAGCTGAAACTGGAATATCTTAATTAATTACTTTTGCTGTATATTATTAAGTGCTGTAGGTGAATAATGTTTCCCTATTAATATCGAAAAACTGAAATTGGATTTTCAATCTATGCTGTCCCCCATATGTTTATTATACACAAAGATGTTTATGTATTGGGACTTCTCAAGGTACAGACTTGTGAAGTAACACTTTCCCCTTAAGAAAATTGGAAACCAAACAAAGGTTTGCACAAAACTGATTCCATTACTTTCCCATTTTTTATTTTGAAGTGGTAGGCTGAAGATATGGTGCACTAGCCACTGGATGCAAAGCACACTGATCCGCAAATCTGTCAATATATCTTCGTGAGAGGAAGAAAGCCAGGCATCTGGTGCGATTTCTAGGTAGAATTTATTGTACAAATCTGAGGCACAGAGAAATAGATACACAGGAATGGATTCGTAAAGACGTCCATCATCCGAGACCACCCTTAGCAGGACCTGTTGATTTGAAAAGAACATCATTTGGGATGTTTAGCATGTGCAGACTTCCTTGGCGCATGTGTTGTTTAAACTATCGTAATGAATTTGCGTTATTGTAATTTTAGTACTCTAGTTAGTGTGTCGATATCTACGTGCCATTATTATTGAAATACAATCTAGTACCTACTGTGTTTCGTTGGTTTAATGAATAACACGCAAAATTCTAAACAAAGTGACCCTCTAAAGCTGTTTGAGATAGTAAAAACAACAACATTATGAAAAAATGGATTATTACTCAGCATAAAAATGACCCATTAAGTAGCAGACAGGCACAACAAAAAGACTGCCACACTTCGAGCTTTTCGCGAACCCCTTGTTCAGGAAAGAAAACACACACACACAATCACATAAGGAACAATACCTCCGACAAAAGAGTGCTGTCTCCAGTCACTTCGGCCAGAACGCAACTGTGACGTCGAACGAAAGCAACAATTCAGAGTAGATCAGGGAAGCTGGATAAATCGTAGTTGGAGAGAAAAGAATGCTGTGTGATGGAGCGTGGAGAGACTACGTGGTAGAAGAACAAGGCTTCCAGGCATAGCATTGGGAGGCTCCTAGTAAGGGAACTGGGGGGGGGGGGGGGCTGGTGTAGAAAAGGAGTTACCAGTGATTTAATAAATTCACATATCAATTGGCACGTAAAATATTATTTCATGCTATTAATTTGTGTTGATGCAATGGTGAACGTGATAACTGGGACCCAAATTTATCTTTGACGTTGATATTAAATTCTGCCTGTAATAAAAACGTAGAATTACTAAAGGTTTCAAGGCTTTTCTTTACTATTATTTTCGAAATACCACTGGCCCACAGTTTACTTGGAAACAATTCGTTTGATTTAATTCCCTGACTGCGTATTATTTGCTTTAACTCTGTGAATCTTAAAGCTCAAAAGGACGATCGGACTTTGGAACAAAGGATAGTGATTGCAGGTAAAATATTTCAACTCTTTTTTTGTTATTATGATCTTTTCCCCTTAATGAAATGGAAAGGTAATTTTAAAGGAAGTAATCGATATAATTATTGAAACACTGACATATACGATAACGATCTTGACATCAAAGGAAGATCATTTGAGAGACAATCTAACAATGACGCAATATACCAATAGCCGATTTCGCCATTGTCTCGTTTTTATACAATATATCATACATGAGGATCTTTCTTCCCCCATGAACCATGGACCTTGCCGTTGGTGGGGAGGCTTGCGTGCCTCAGCGATACAGATGGCCGTACCGTAGGTGCAACCACAACGGAGGTGTATCTGTTGAGAGGCCAGACAAACATGTGGTTCCTGAAGAGGGGCAGCAGCCTTTTCAGTAGTTGCAGGGGCAACAGTCTGGATGATTGGCTGATCTGGCCTTGTAACATTAACCAAAATGGCCTTGCTGTGCTGGTACTGCGAACAGCTGAAAGCAAGGGGAAACTACAGCCGTAATTTTTCCCGAGGACATGCAGCTGTACTGTATGAGAGCTGCATCAAACCAGTCTCAGGACTGAAGACCACAACAACAACAACAACACGAGGATCTTTATCCTCTTTATTTTAATTATAATGATATTAGTATAAAGTTTATAATGATATGGTCTGCACAGACGACAAATACACTACATGCATGTATGACGCTTACATGACAATATCAATTATTTGAAAAAAAAGTGGAAATGCCTTTAATTTTGGCTGTGACACTATAAATGCACCCTCTTAATTTTTATTTCTGAATGCCTATCCCTATCAGAGGACAAGATCCAAAACACTTTATTTTGGGTTGTTCAACATTTCATTCCTAATTCGCCAAACATGTTGACTAGTGGTTACAATGACAAATCGATAATCCAAAAGGAATTCCATATCTAATTAGATTTTTGAATAATCTTCCTCATACATTTTGGAAAAGTGATAAACATGGAAAAAGATTAGTAAACAATTTGATTAACAAATTACTACTTGAAATGCATCTTCCAGGGTATCACTTTTGTGGCCCAGGAACGAAATTAGAAGGACTAGCTAGATGAGATCAAGAAATTAATCCATTAGATGAAGCTTGTAAACAACATGATATTGCATATAGAGATCATAAACATTTAGAAAAAAACACATGAAGCAGATAAATAACTTCAGTTAGCTGCAAAAGAAGAATGTATGCAGGTGATGCTTCATTTGGAGAAAATGCTGTTTGAGGAACAATCTATGGAAAACGAATATTAGGTATAGGTGCAACCAAGCCTGCTTTAGATGGCACTGGTTTACATCTTGATGAAAATGGCTGCGGATTGTGAAATTCCTTATAAATTTTTTAATCTATATAAAAAATCTTCATAAATTTTTAATCTATATAAAAAAGTCTTTATAAATTTTTAATCTATATAAAAAGTTTTCATAAATGTTTAAACTATAGGAAAATCCTAATAAATCTTAATCTAAATAAAAAATCTTTATACATATTTAATCTATATAAAAATCTTTATAAATTATTAATCTATGTAAAAAATCTTTATAAATTTTCAATCTATATAAAGATCTTAATAAATTTTGAACTATATAAATGAATACATTAATGATTGATTGTACTTTGCTACCTAGTGTCAAAACTAAACCAAAATTAATTAAATTAAAGAGAATAATGAACAATTAAATGCAATTGAACCTCTTTTTTAACAGATGTTCAAAAGAGAAAAAAAGAAAAGAATGTTGGTGGGAATTTACTTGTTATGTTAGCTATTCCTGTTGTGAAAAAAAGTATTGAATATTTGACAAAAAAGGAAGATGGTAAAGGACTAACAGACCATGAAGGTAGATTTCTTCCATTATTATTAGTTGCATTATCATATCTAGATACAATTGGTTAACTAGCTGGAGGATCTGCAGCAACTGCAAATGCAGTATTAAATAAGAATAAAGCTGATAAAGAATTTGAACAGAAAGACATAATCAAGCATTGGAGAAAAACGTTGCTAATGGACTAAATAAAAAAAAATTTCGAAGATTTCATTGAAAGATTAAAATGTCCTTTATCTAATTTTTATATAGAAAAACTTACTAAACAATTGGTAATTAAACAGTTTCATACTGTATCCATGACTGTTGAATTACTAAATAAACCTTCAAAAATTCAATGTGGAATAGTTCATTTAGATACATCTGAACATACTGGTACTCAATGGATCTGTTATTATAAAAAATGATAAAAATTTGTTTTTGATTCATTTGGTGGTAATATACCAGAACAACTAGTTAACTATTTAGGTAAAAATGAACTATAGTACAGTACAGAAAGAATACAAGATTTTGATGAAGTATTTTGTGGTCATTTGTGTCTATTTGTTTTAAAATTGCCTCTGTGTTGGCTCTAATCTCTTTGATTTTATCCTCATGGTCTCTTCGTGAGATATACTTAGGAGGGAGCAATATACTGGTTGACTCTTCGGTGAAGGTATGTTCTCAAAACTTCAAGAAAAGCCCGTACCACACTATTGAGCATCTCTCCTGCAGAGTCTTCCACTGGAGTTTTTCTATCATCTCCGTAATGTTTTCGCGATTACTAAATGATCCTGTAACAAATCGCACAGCTCTCCGTTGGATCTTCTCTATCTCTTCTATCAACCCTATGTGGTACTGGACTGGATAGAAAGGAGAATCGACAGAGGTACTCAAGGTACCCTCCGCCACACACTGTCAGGTGGCTTGCGGAATGTGGATGTAGATGTAGATGTAGATGTTGAGAATTATAATTTTAATGATATTTTAGATTTAACAAAAAGACATTTTTGGAAATGAGATACATCGAAGTAAACAAACTGAAGTACTTAGTGTACCTCCATTCGATGTGGAAAAATTAAAAAGTGAAATTAAAAATATGATTGCACAATCTCAATTGATCCAAAGACAACCAATGCAACTGAACTATTTCAATAAGAATTTAATGCTGATTTTAAAGTAACTAGAGGACATATTGGTTTCAAAATTAGAGGACTTGCTAATGTAAATGATGCAGTTGATGCAAAAGAAGTAATGAACAAACATTATTTCGATAGGTAATAGCATCAGATGAAGCTTACTTTAGGCAGTGACTAACAAATGTTGTTACAAAATCGGAGAAAGCAAGAGACAGAAAAACAATTAAAGATCATGTAGTTGAAAAAAAAAACACATTATGAACTGTAGATTTTGAAAATATCATTTCTAGTTTGCAGTGCAAACAAAAATTTTAAAAATTGTGAAAAAAATTTGGAAGTACATCGTGGTTTAAAGATAAATTTCAATTTATTTTGTGAGTATAAAACACAAAGTAATGGTAAAGTTTAGGAAATTGGAGAAAAAACACAAACTATAGTATTATGACAGAAAAAGACTTAAGTAAAAAATTCGAACAAGTAAAGAGACATATTGTAACAAATATATCTAACTCTCAAGCACAATGATCGGGATGGTCATTAAATAAAGTTAATGGTTTATGACTAGCAATTGACAAATAAGTTCCACTAAGAGAATCATCTTACATTGAGTTACGTGCAAGAATAAAAAAAAGCTTGTATCCATGTAAAAAATGATAATAAAAAATGTTTCCTATGGGCTATAAATTGAGCTTCGTTTCGTGTGGATAAAAATTCGAAATGAGTAATAAAATACAAAAATGTTGGTCTAGATCTTGTTCAGAATTTTGAAAATTTAGATTTTCCTGTAGTGGTTGATCATATTCCAAAAATAGGTAGTAGAATTAATGTATCTATCAATGTATATTCATTTGATTTAGAAAATCAAGTGTATGCATTGAAATTACGAAAAATAAGAAAGAAAAACTATGAAAATCACTTTATTGCAAGAAATATGGTAATTCACACTGTTCTTACATAAAAATATATCTAGACTCGTTTCAAATCAAATCACTAAACATAGTGAAGCAAAATTTATTTGCAATTTATGTGTACTACTTTTCAATAGCAAAGAAAAATTAGATAAAGATACATCAAATTGTTTGACTAAGAAACCATTAAAAGTTAAAATTTGAAATAAAGGGACATGTGTTGTTTTTAAAAATTATCAATATACACAAAAAGTTCCATTTGTAATTCATGCTGATTTTGAAAGTTTACTTTTAAAGATGAACAATTGTCAACCAAATCCAGAAGAATCATATACAATGAAATACCGAAAACATTAACAAAGTGGATTTTGCTAGTACATAAAATACATATATGGAAATTATGAAGATCCTGTTGCTTATAGATTACCAAATTGTCATAAAAAATTCATAGTGTGTGAAGTATGTACTTGAAGAAATTGGAAGAATTTATTCTGAAATTGAAGAAATGAAACTACTTACACCTGAAGAAAACTCAAGAAATAACAAATCTAAAATTTGCACACAATGTAAATGCCATTATACAAGAAATAATAGAAGATTTCATCATCATATTCATCTAACTGGAAAATATGTTGCTCCATTGTGCAATAATTGTAATTTGAAACTACAACAACCTGATTTTGTACCTATTTATTTACATAATTTAACTGGATATGATTCTCATCTCGTTGTAAAAGAATTTGGTTATGATAATAAAGATACAGAACTAATTGCACACAATGGAAATAAAAATATTAGTTTTGGTAAAACCACATAATATTCAAAAATTAGATTTGTTGACATATTTAAAATTTATGGCTTTGTCACTTGACAAATTTTCATCAAATTTGAAGTAAGATCAATTAAAAAATATAAAGAACATTTTCAAAGTAGAATTATCTGATTTAGTAATCAAAAAAGGATTTATCCATATGATTACATGGATTCTTGGAAGAAATCTGAAGAAACACAATTACCACCAAGAGAAGGATTTTACAATAAATTGTATCATTGTGACATAACTGATGAAGATTATGAACATCCAAAAATGGTTTGTAAAAAGTTTGACACGAAAAATCTTGGTGAATATCATTATTTGTGTCTTAAAACTGATGTACTATTGTTAGCTGATTAATTTGAAAATTGTATAAAAGCATATGATTTAGATCCATCTTGGTATTTTACTGCACCAGGTCTGTCTTGGGATACAATGTTGAAAATGACGAAACAACCACTTGAATTATTAGATGGTTATGATATGATTCTGATGGTAGTAAAAGGGGTAAGAGGAGAAATATCACAATGTTGTAAAAGGTATGTAAAAGCAAATAATAAATATTAGAAAGATTTTAATGATAAAAAGTTATCAAATTATTTAACATATTTAAATGTAAACAATTTATATGTTTATGCTATTAGCCAATACTTACCATATGGTGGATTTCAATGGGCTGAACCAAATAATTTTGATTGCACAAAAATGAGTGAAATGTCAAACAGTTTCAAGATGGATATATATTCGAAGTAGATCTAGAATATCCAAAAGAATTACATGATTTACATAAATATTTTCCATTAGCTCTTGAAAGAAAAATTGTTCCAGGAACAAACGAATGTAAACTGATAACTACTTTAAATGAAAAGCATAATTATGTAGTTCATTATAGAAATCTTAAACAATGTATATCTCTTGGAATGAAACTCACAAAAATACATAAGTATTAAAATTTAAAGATTCAGAGTGGCTGAAGAAATATATAGATCTGAACACACAGATGAGTAAAGCTTCAAATAATTTAGAAAAATATTTCTTAAATTGATGAACAATTCTGTGTTTGGTAAAACAATGGAAAATATAAGTAACAGACAGGATATAAAATAAGTTTCAGATGGAAAAATGTATGATAAACTTGAGGTAAACCAAACTTTAAATGTAGAACTATATTTAATGAAAATCTTGCTGCTATCTATATGAATAAAACAAAAATTATATTTAATAAATCTATCTATGTTGGAATGAGTATAGTTGATCTATCTAAAGAAATGATGTATGTTTTCACTATGGAGTTATGAAACCTAAGTATGAAGAAAATGTTAAATAATGTTATCAAGATACAGATAGTTATATTTACAATATTAAAAGTGAACATTTCTATGAAGATATGAAATCAATGATTGATAAATCTGATACAAGTTACTATGGTGCAGCTAATATTAATGGTATTCCACAAGTAAACAAGGAAGTTGTTGGGAAAATGAAAGATGAATGTAATGGAAATATCAAGGAAGAACTTTGTGATTTAAGAGCAAAAATGTACGCTTATAAAGTAGAAAAAAATCTAAGGGAGTTAAGAAATGTGTTGTTAAAAACGGAATAAGTTTAGAAGATTACAAAGATTGTTTGTTTAACAACATAGAACAATACAGAAGAATTAATTTGATTTGAAGTGAGAAATATGAAATCCATGGAATTGAAATAAACAAAAAAGCTGTAAGTCCACATGACAATAAAAGATATGTCATGGGAAATAGAACAGTTACTTTACCATATGGTCATTATAAGTTATTAAAAATGTAATAAATTTTTTATATACAAAAATGATAAAAATTTCTTCAATATAAATTGAAAGTACTTTAATCAAGAAGCTCAACAATTTAAGTGTCTCAGAAGATATTTAAAAAATAGGTGACCAAGAGATAAATGTTTTATATAATATTATTGACTGTGAATATTTAAACACTAGAACTGTAGAGCAACTTCGTCTAGAGCTTAATAATGATTATAAGATACTACCAAATAGATTTTCTTCTATCAATTAATGATTAGGATTTTGAAATAATTATAAAAGGAAAACCTGAAATTGAAATGTAAAGGATTGAAGAAACTTAAAAATTGGATAATAATGCATTTTATTATATAGAATTCATTATGTAAAATTTTTAATATAATTTACTTTTGTTAACTAATTTATTCTATTTATTTTCTTATGTTCACAATGTAAAATATATAGCATAATTTACTTTGGTTAACTAATTCATTTTATCTATTTTCTTACAGTCACAATGTAAAATTTTTAATTTGATTTACTTAAGTTAAATAATTTTTTTTATTTTTTTTCTTATGTTCACAATGTAAAATTTTTTATATAATTTACTTTTGTTAACTAATTCGTTTTATTTATTTTCTTACATTCACAATATAAAATTTTTAATATAATTTACTTAAGTTAGATAATTCATTTCATTTATTTAATTATGTTGACAATGTAAAATTTTTATATAATTTACTTTTGTTAACTAATTCATTTTTTTATTGTCTTACATTCACAATATAAAATTTTTAATATAATTTACTTTTGTTTACTAATTCATTTATTTATTTTCTTACTTGCACAATGTATAATTTTTAATAATATTTACTTTTGTTAATTAATTTATTTTATTTTCTTACAATCACATTGTAAATGAATTAATAAACTTAGAAATCAGTTGTTTATTGAGGGTAATGAGGTAATAAGTTAAAACTGGTTGAGTTACTGTAAAAATTAAATATTTAGCTAAAGCTCTGAAATTGGTTGAGTTAATTAAATACGCTGATTTTTTTAAAAAAATCTGTTGAGTTACTTAGAATATGAAGTATTGAGTTAAGTGAGTTACAACATACAAAACTTATCTACTAGTAACCCACAACGTATATCAATTCCATCTTTATAATATTACTTGAAAATACAGCTGTTCGGTTGCACAGGTAAAAAATTTTCAAGTTTACATAGGTTTCAACTGCTCTAAGGCAACCTTCATCAGAAGTAAAAATTTTACTTCTGATGAAGGCTGCCTTAGAGCAGTTGAAACCCAGGTAAAGTTGAAAATTTTTTGCCTGTGCAACCGAAGAGCTGTATTTTCAAGTAATATTATTAATTTCGTCTACGGTTGCTGCATTATCGGCCATGTTCAAAATTGTAATTCCATCTTTGTACATTATCAATTTAATGTATTGCCCCTACAACTTCCACAACTACAGTCTGAGCACACGATTTGGATAACATTAATTTGTCGAATGTGTTGTAGTTAGTATCCTACTATCAATTACTTTATTTAATCGAACCTGTTTGTTCAGTGATCTCTATTTCCGAAGATTACTATTATTAGTATTTAGGATTTTATTGGTTTGTATTCTGTGGCATGCGATTCTGTTGCCAATTAAGTTGTTGCTGGCCATGCCAATAATTTACTCTGTTGTTACAGTTATTATAATTATTATTTCTTAGATTATACCTATTGTCATACTTTTCCTTCTTTTTGAAAGTTGGTCTATTATTATCACCATTAGCATAATTTTGCCTAAAATTATTTGGTTAAGTTGGTGACCTACTGTTACCATTGCTATTACTGTTAGAGTTTTGACTGTTACTATGGGTATTATACTGTTGTTGTTCCTCATTAGTATTATTCCCACTGTCATGTCTGCCCTCATGGAGTCAATCTATTGAATCGACAACTGACACGAACTGCTCCATGTCAGTTTCTGAGGCACATTTCAACTTTTCTCTCAAGTGCATTCACAGTTTTGCCTCCAGAATTCTTACATTGTAGTTGAATTTGGTTTTTTTTTATGTAATTCTAAAAATATGTACATAGCTTTCCTTGTTTACTATGGTAATGTTCTGGACTGTACACATCTTTTCACAATAGTTTCTGATGGCATGGTGGCCACTACTGTAACAGGAAAGCTCCCTCAAATTATTCGTAAGAATCACAATGATCAATTATTTCCAATGCCCATAGGGCTCCATCACCCAGTAGGCATCATATCCTTTGTGTGCCTGTCCATGATTAGAGCAAAATACAACAAAAACCTTTCATAAACAAATTTGGTGAGGTCATCCTTTCTTATCAGGAATAAAAACCTGAAGCTGTTGGTGTTTTAATTGACTTCCTTGCATTAATACTCATGATAAAGTGTTCGTAGCTTCCTTTTCAAAAGACAAATAATTTGTATTTGAGCTAATATGATTCCTTTCATTGCGATAATATGTGTCACGCTGTGGAAAGCATAAATCTGATTGCTGCTATTGCCTGCTACAGCCAGAATCTCACTTACTCTATTACACAACGTTGATAGTTCCTGCTACAGTTTACTTACAAGCACCTTGATACTTACTTTCTTTCCATTTCAGAATTTCTTTCCTAATAACAGATTTAACTGGCCTAATTCTGTTCTCACTTCCTCATTCACCTCCAAACTTTCAACTCATTTCTCAAATATTCGTTCATTTGCGCATCCTTTCCTTGTAACCAAACAATGGGTTCTTTGTTAACCTTATAATGGGTTCTTTGTAAACTTATTATTTTGGTCACTTAAAGATTCAGTAACTTTTTCATCTTTCTGTTGTAAGCACCTAACATAATAGTCACTTGTTTGACCGCTCTGTGACGTTCACCATTGTACCGTATTTTGTAGCTCACTTTGCATGTCTTTTGATTCCTCTTCCTCGGATTGTAATCGGGCTACCTTTACATGCTATTTTGAGATTAGCTAATACCATTGTGACTTGTTTTAAGATTTTAGGTTAGGTTAGTGAGCTGAGAGAATTGCTTACTCACCAAAGCTCAAAACTCTCTTATGTGCACTCTCTGCTCATTAGCTAAGCGATCAAAATTTTCGTTTATGTGAACAGTTTGCTCATTAGTAATACATTCGAGTCTTTTGTTCATGTTTAATACTTACTCATTAGTTAATCTCTCATAATTTTTCTTCACATACACTGTTTGCTCGTTTGACAGTTGTAAAAGGTTCTTACTTCAGTAGCATGGCTAAACTATATAGAAAACAGAAAATTGGCCTAATAAGGGAGAAGGTAATGCAATCGTTTACTCTGGTTCCATCAGTCTGTTTTCACTATTCACTTGTGAACATGTACCTGTTACTTCGTATTCAGGAGTCTTCTGGTTTGCAGCGCCTGATTCCCGATCGTGGTCATTGATATTTTCTGTATTCAGTTTCATTTTTCCGATCATTCCCCGTTTTCATTAATTTAGACCTTGTGATTAAGTCTGTAGTTGTTACTGATTCCAATGTGAATTCTATTACACAAAAATTGGTATTTCCTAGAAATAACACTTTTAGTAAAAAAAAGTAGTGGTGATCAGACATGACGCCTTAATACATTTTATGCTGTTTAATATTAACGAATATTCCTACAGATATCTTCATATGCTTGTTTCACACAATTCACAAAACGAAGAAAGGCCCTATCATTGACCTTTGCAATCCTATCTTCGAGGCACAAAGAATGGTCTAGAAAAGTGATTTCCTTACGATCGATAACAGAGAATATTTCTTGACTTTGCCAATTTAATAGTTCTCTTATTTCCTCTCTCTGTCAGTTGGTTTTGTTTTGGTCACATTGAGGGTTGAACACACGAAAAATACGACACATACAGGTCACATAACATACGAGTAGCAGAACACGAACGCTATGTACGATTACAACATAATAAATCGGCGATAGCGGAACACCACCGTGACTGTGGACAACCTATCAGGTTCCAGGAAGCCCGAGTACTGGCGGAAGTATCGTGGATGCGAGAACGCTAAATACGGGAGGTGATCGAAATTATTAAGCAGCCTGACAACATCAACAGAGAAGGTGGCTACAAACTCCCGGCGTCCTGGCTGCGGCCATCCCAGTCCAACGGTCCGCGAGCGGTCGCGGGGCAGTAGCTACACAGGACACGGACATATCTGCACAAACAGCTGTAGAGCAACTGTCAGTCCACTTCCGCGCACACCAGGAGGAAAACTTGCCGACCAGAAGCCGAACGCTGAGTGGAGGACAGCTACCAAACGTTGACGACATGGACATCCAAGAATAGCATCTTTCCTTCCATCTTCCCTTACGTCATGACTAGCCAATCATTTTAGAGGGCCAATTAAAATTTTACAGCAGTGACTTCAGAAATCGATAGTCTGTAATAAACAGAAGCACCTATCCCCATGCAAAACCAGTCGTGCCATGAGAAAGGCCGTTGCAATTCGGCCGAAACGTCGGTTTTAGTTTATTATTGTTGTTAGTTTTTAGCAATGACGCGACATAATACCCAGAAGAATTTTAATCACTATGACACCGGCCGCGGAAGCCTACGTTCTTATACCACATAACAGAAATTTACAAAATATGTAGAATGTTTATATTCTTACAATTTTCCTAGTATATTATTTCGTGCTGTTATCTTGTATTGTAACTATGATAAACGTAATAAGTTAGGCCAAATTTTATCTTTAACTTAGTTATTAAATTCTGCCTTTAATAAAAATGTAGAATTGCTGAAATTCGCAAGACACTCTTTACTAGTATTTTCAAAATAGCACGCCCTACAGTTTACTAGGAAACAGTTCGGTTGGTTTAATTCTCTGACTGCGTAATATTAATTTTAGTTCTGTGAACCTTAAAGTTCGAAAAGGCGATCTGACTTTGGAACAGGAAATGGTGACTGCAGGTAATGTTGTAATTAATGATGGAAAAATAATATTACCCAAATTTACATAATAATCATACATGAGGATCTTTGTCGATTTGTTTTAGTTACAATGATGTAAGTCTACTGTTTATAATGATCTGATCTGCACAGATGACAAATATTTTATGCACTTATCATTATTTCACCTCGTGCATACTTGACATATTCATGACAACGTTAACGATTTAATAAAAAAACTGGGGAAAATGCTTTTAATTTTGACTGTGATGCTATAACAGCAATACAAAAAGCTGTGAAATGATTGCAGCAGAGTTGCTATGTGATGTGGCTACTTTCATATGTGGGCTGGCTTGATGGGGTAGGATAATGCTGTGGCAGTGGTGGAATGGAAGTGCCGAATGTGTGGACTGACCAGCTCTTGTGTCTGGGACTTCCACGGGGATATTATCCCAGGAGTAAGGGGTTGGAAGAGGGAGTGTCATATGGACGGTCTAGGATGTTGTGGAGGTTGGGTGGGCAACGAAACACTACTTTAGGAGGAATGGAAAGGATCTTATGTAGGATGTACCTCATTTCAGGGCTTGATGACAGGTATTCGAAGCCCTGACGAAGGATGTGGTTTAGCTATTCCAGTGTGGGTTGGTATTCTGTGATGAGGGGAATGCTCCAGTGCAGCTGGTCTCTGGGGCGGCGGGAGACGTGGGGTGTGTGGGAATATGGCATGGGAAACCTGTTTTCGGGCTAGATCTAAGGGAATAGCGCCTTTCTGTGAAGGCCTTCGTGAAACGTTTAGCATGCTGGACAAGGAAGTTCTTGTCTCAGCAGATAAGCCGCTCCTGGGTGGTCAAACTGTATGAGAGGGATTTTTTAATGGAATGGCGGTAGTTAACCATGGAACAAGTTATCTTGAATGCAAAGATCTTTGAGCAGTAAGCCACTGAGCCCATTATTGAACATTTTATTTTGCAAGTGAAACAAGGTTAAAATTTTGCATACATGGCTACTTGAACAGTAATTCCATTGGATTTTTAATATATTCATCCAATTCCTGTGAGAGGTCGCCGAGCTTGGCTTCTGAAACAATTAATGAACAGTTCCCAACTTTTCAAACACGTTTTCAGAAGGAAAAACGGGTCACCGCCCTTAAAACAGTTAATAATTTAGCAGCCACTTAAAAATTTATTTTTATAAAAAAAATGACCCGTCCATTCTGGACTTGCAGTACGAAACCTCTTGGAGGCATTAAGTAAAAATTCAGTTATCTGAGCTGAACATCAAGTAGCATTCAGTTACTCGAAATATTGAAACTAAGAATTAATTAACACGCCACTGCATAAGAAACTCAGAACTGTAACGCATGGCCCGCAGCCACAGCTTACGTTACCCTTAAAAAAAAAAAAAAAAAAAAAAAACGCAATGTTTCGTTGATTTTAAATCTGAGGGTGCTTTTTATCCTGTTTTACAGACAATGGTTCAGTGGCATGCATTCACGAAAATGCTGTCTACTATGTCATACCTGGCTGAAGTAAACATTCTCAGACAGCAACTTGTAAAATACGCCAGTGTGCCCATGTCGCACGCCGAAGTGCCTCAATCAATGCAACTACAATAGGCTGCTACAGTAGAGAGAAAAGGACAAATAGTTTACACAGTACAATAAGGCAAACCAATTACACCTGAATTCACAGTGTTACGCGGTACAGGCGTGCAAATGACTGAAACTGGCAGCGAGGAAAATTAATTCTTAAGCAAATCACCACCATATTTTTTAACACCCTAATTAAACTTCAGTGCTCATAGAACGCACTCTAGTATGCAAACATTCGATAAGCTCAATGTGTACTTCCATGCTTTTACGCAAAATCTCAAAATAACGACCTGTAGTTCATGACTGACGCTTGATACAGTAACATCCAAGTGCATTTAAGTGTTCAATAACCTGAAGAAACTTTACTGGAAATTAAGTATCCATCGAGTTCACGCTGTTTATCAGACGGCAGAGACCATGCCATGTCTGCACCATGGCCCTTGCACGCTAGAATGTTATGTTACGGACAGTGCTGTTTGAAGACTGCCTGCCCCGGTGCCTGTCCGTCTCGGACGTGAAAACCAGCAAGTGAACCTTCCAAGCACTGTGTTCCTTTACTGATCTGTATACGTTCCTCTCTTTTCTCAAAAGTGAAAACAAGACCTCATTTGTGAGTTTTTCGCCGCTTAGAATTATTCGACATTTCGGCGTGTGCCCTCTCGCTACGAGCAGGGTGCTTTTTATCCTGTTTTACAGACAGTGAGGCTAACCTAGCGGAAAAATTGATACCCGCGCCTCAAAAGGTGGAGACGGGAAGGTGGGGCTAGCGGATACCTCCCCCCCCCCCCACAGTCCACAGCTTCACACCACATTACTCGCGACCCACGACCCACTTCCTCAGCGCCCCCCCCCCCCCCCCCCCCCCGAACTTAAGCTGGCTGAAGCGGGCTCGAATTTCCTTCTCCCCGCGGAGTGGCCGTGCGGTTTGAGGCGCCATTCCACGGATTACGCGGCCCCTCCCACCGGAGGTTCGAGTCCTCCCTCGTGCATGGGTGTGTGTGTGTGTTAGTCTAAATAGTGTGTCAGCCTAGGGACCAATGACCTCAGCAGTTTGGTCCCTAAGGAATTCACACACATTTGAACATTTGAATATTCCTATGTGTTCGCAGGTCCTCAGTCAAGAGGCTCACCGGAGAAGGCCATCAACAGTCTTGCATAGACTTATGGAACGCTCAGGCATGTTCTCGGTGGCCCCTTGCGCACCCTTGCTTTGACCCCATACATTTTTGTGTAAACAACGTAACAAGGCGCCACTGATGCTGCATGTCGTCCCCAGTTATAAAAATGGTTCACATGGCTCTGAGCACTATGGGACTAAACATCTGTGGTCATCAGTCCCCTAGAACTTAGAACTACTTAAACCTAACTAACCTAAGTACATCACACACATCCATGCCCGAGGCAGGATTCGAACCTGCGACCGTAGCAGTCGCACAGTTCCGGACTGAGCGCCTAGAACCACTAGACCACCGCGGCCGGCTCCCCAGTTATAGTTCGGATTTCTCTCTGGTATGCGAGAGCAAATATTTCTCCTTGCTGCTTTGCGCTTGGCCCCCAAATCCTCGTGATTAACACGCCCTGACAGAAAGGTTACTTAAGGAGGTGTTAATTTCAAAAGAAAGTATTAGCTTACTCAGGGTTGTCTTGTGTGCTTCGTGGCAAGCGGTATTGAATAACAGTCTAGGACACATCAAAGGGCTATCATATCTCCTTTGGGACCCAGAATGACAGATTATGAGATGGCCTTTAAGTTCCTATTTATGCGTTCAGGATACGAGAGTTGGGGATAATAAGGCGTCGTTCTAATTTACCTGACACCATTGTTACAGTGGAAGTCCTGGAACTCTCGTGAGGTGAATGAAGGTTTCTTGCTGCTAACCTATCCTCTGGGTGACCAAAACCCTCAAAAATCGTTTACAAATGTTGAATTCCCAAAGCAACTGCGGTGCCATTGTTCAGGATGAACCACACAAACCTTATAAATTTGTCCACTATTACCAACACAGATATGTTGCGGCATATAGTACGCGGAAGAGGGCCTAAGCAGTCAGTCCAGGGGTCGAAGAAGATCGAAACTCCCTGGTGGAATGCAAGAAAAATTTGGAAATTCGTGGTAAGTTCCTATGGGACCAAACTGCTGAGGTCATCGGTCCCTAAGATTCCACACTACTTAATCTAACTTAAACCAACCTACGCTAAGGACAACACACACACCTATGCCCGAGGGGGGACTCGAACCTCCGTCGGGGACAGCCGCGCGGCCCGTGACAAGGCGCGCAAGCCACGCGGCTATCCCACGCGGCGGAGAGCAAGAGACCCATTCTTGTGTTAATATCCGGTTTTCCCCGTTTGTATTCCCTCCACCTACCAACCAGTTTCTGCATTCTGCGTTCATACACTACCACGTTATGTGTTTGATGATTGTGATTGTCGTCTTATGGATCCCGAAGTGCCCACCACACAGCGATTGCTGGAAGCAACTAAAGACAGCTGACACTGAACTCCTGGAAAGGCAGATCTACTGTGCTGTTCCAAACAAGTCTTTAAAACAAATCGGAAGACGTTAAAGTGTCAGTTGTAAGCGGACAAAAAGAAAGAGAAATAGAGAGAGAGTGTGTGTGTGTGAGAGAGAGACAGAGAGAGTGTTTGTGTGTGTGTGTGTGTGTGTGTGTGTGTGTGAGAGAGAGAGAGAGAGAGAGAGAGAGAGAGAGATAGGCGGACAGAGAGAGTCCAGTTGTCCACTTGTGCGTTCAAGTAACAATATTGGGAAACAGATGCCGTGTGATAACCGTTACCCAGGAGTTGGATATCTATTACCATTTGTGGCAGGAAAGTGCGTTTTAAACGATACCAGTGTTTCAAAACCGGGACGTTACAGAGGAAATATTTGAGAGCTCTCCGCTGCAGTCTTGATCTTGATTTTGTTCTTCTGGAACAGACCCTTTCTCAAGTCTTCAGCTACCTCTTCTCATGGTACTGAACTGGATGTCGCGGTGGGCAGACACTTGTTCGTATTCGGGAGACGGTGTCTGGAATTCTCTCAAGCCACCCAGATTTTTCTTTCCCATGCACGAACACCGGGACGGTTCCTTTGAACGACGACTCTCGATTTCCTTCTTCTTCCTTCCTCACTGTTCCTTTTTCTCGTTCTCACGCTAATCGTTATCCTGATAATCTGGCGTACTATTTGAAATTCCAAGTATTCAATATCTTTACTTACTATGAAAAACTTCGACTTCTCCAAATTATTCCTACGTGTTCTGGGTTTCACCTGTTTTTAACGATGGTATTCTTGAGTACAGTTCCATCGCTTTTGTTGCGTGGAAAAGCAGAGAGACATCAAAAATCAAAATACTGACAAGTCAGTCCAAAATAGCGCATAATTTGTGTGATGAGGTCGAACAAGTACCATGCATCGACCTACTAGAATTCTATCATGATTAATGACGTTGAGACTAGATTGCGTGACAAGAACTTTGAATGGTACTGTAGGGCACACTGAAATGGGCAACTTGAAATGTGACTAGTACATCTGTTAACCTGTTGCTGCAGAGCATAAAGAAATATAACTTAAGCACGGCCTGCGGTTTGGTTGCCTTGGGGAAGAAGGACGGGGCGAAGAGGGCTTGAACACCATTCGTGATACAAACGAATTTTAAACACATGTTATTAGAAAGATATAGAATTTAACAATGCAATGAATAATGTCAACGGAAGTCGAACGGAATACGTTACAAATTCGACGCTACCAGCTAAGTGGGACGCTTGAGATGCCAGACCGGTCAAGGAACTGAGACACAAGCACATTTAAAAACAAAAAAACAAAACAGACGCAAACATCAAAGTGAGCGTGATAACTGATGAAATTTATACCTTATATACCGCTATTTACCACAAGAATCTCTTTTCTCTAAAAACAATTGATTTTAAATTAAATGTAATCAACTCCTAGTAATTTATGATGGTACATGAGTGCTCCAAACAGCGAGCAAAACGAGCACCTCAATGCAGTTTCCAACAAAATTAGGCGTTACATATGGACAGACACCAAAACTGGACAGCAAGGGGTCCGAGGTTTAATGAATGTGTTTAAAGCAGAACTGAAAGCTTAACACTTGACAAATTTAAAATGTGGTTAAAACATGATTTTGAACCCAAATGGTTTAAAAAAGTGCAAGTACGTTAGCCCTTTAACTAGAGGACGCAGGCTGAATTCGTAAGTCATTAATTAAATAATGAGCGATCAGGCGTTCGAGCAACATCAAATTAATGTCTTAACAAGTGAAGTAAATGCCAACACCCGCTGCACGAGAACCTATTTCACCTCATAAACAACAGTTAGGGCTTGCTGCGCCTCGAGATAATGTGCCAACCAAAAGGCGGCTGGCGTCAACTCCAGAAGGGAGAAAAATTAATTCCAGATTATTGTTATAAATTATCCCGTACTGGAAGCCTATTCAAACGAAGCATAAGTGGGGGATGCTTTGCAGAACTGTTCATGAATCATAAAATTTGGAAGAGAACAGTTCTCAAAAACTAGAAATACTAGGGGAGGCTGAGTTGCACCGCACACCCAATTTAATTACATAAAACATGAAACTTTCTGGCAGATTAAAACTGTGTGCCGGACCGTCGGAATTAAAGCTGCGAGGACGGGCCGTCAGTCGTGTTTGGGCACCTCAGTCGGTAGAGCACTTGCCCGCGAAAGGCAAAGGTCCCGAATTTGAGTCTCGGGCCGGCACTCAGTTTTAATCTGCCAGGAAGTTTCATATCAGCGCACACTCCACTGTACAGTGAAAATTTCGTTCTAGAATCATCCCCCCAGGCTGTGGCTAAGCCATGTCTCCGCAATAGCCGTTCTTCCAGAAGTGCAAGTTCTGCAATTTCGCAGTAGAGCTTCTGTGAAGTTTGGAAGGTAGGAGACGAGGTACTGGCGGAATTAAAGCTGCGACGACGGGGCGTCAGTCGTGCTTGGGTAGCTCAGTTGGTAGAGCACTTGCCCGCGAAAGGCAAAGGTCCCGAGTCCGAGTCTCGGTCCGGCACACAATTTTAATCTGCCAGGAAGTTTCATATCAGCGCAGACTCCGCTATAGAGTGAAATTTTCATTCTATATAAAACATGCTTCTCTGTTAACAGAAAACCAGATCCACACGAGCCGGCAACACGAGGAGCAGAAGACTCAGTACCGTAGGTTAAAGCGCCTGAAGAGACAAAGGATGGGTCTGACAGTGAACTTTCTTCCATCTAGACCACAACATACAACATAATGACAATCACTGACATTGTTCGAAAAATTGCTCATCCGTAATGAAATCCAGCAAGCTGCTAGTAAACGGAAGTTGACGTCGCTGTGAGAGCCACGTTTCCTGAGTGGTAGGACTGCCTCCCTGCTGGCCACTGTCCACAAGAACGCTGCTGCTGCGCTAAACGGGAGGCGGCCTGCTCCTTGCAGCCGGTCCCACTCTGATCACCGATGTCGCCACGGCCAGCACCCCCTGCGTACACCAAGAAGGACTGCGGCGACGAACAACAGATCCAGAATATGGGGCCATTCGAGCCGACACCGAGTGAAATTTCCTCGCCATTTGCTGTCTTACTCTTCGACCAACTCCCAGTCCCACACTCGAACTTCAAGAGAGCGAGGCCGCTGCCGGTGCCAGTCAAACCCTCTGGCCAAAGGTGAATACCACTGAAAGCGTGAGCGTGGCGCTACCTATCGAATCGTGGCACTGCTCAATTACTCACGTCTGCTTGCCACGGTTACAGCACGTTACATATACAAGCTGAAATCCCTCAGCTGGTATCTTCACAAGATTAACGCGAATAAAACATCTTCAGACAAAATTCACCATTTGTAATCAGAAGAAATTACAAGCATAAAGCACAGTGACTAGCTGAAATACCTACTAACAGATTATGTCGTATACGACTCGTACAGCCAGACGGGAATAATGTAATGTACATGCTAAAGACAAATCTGTGGGTACGGCCAGTCTACAAGGTGAAGACGAAACCCACCGACCAGTGTCCGTTATTGCTCAGCAATATATCTGAGTATTTTGGTGTGACAGACACATGTTGTCTGTGCCTTGAAGCGGAGAAGTAATGTAAGTAGAATTTATTTGCTTTGTTATCTTGAACTTCGATTTTGTGAAATTTCCTTCACAACAGTAAGGAGGAACGTAATATGCCATTAAAAAACCGTATATTTTAACACACAGATTAATACAGCAACCCCTAGAAAAACATATACCTTCTATGCGAATGTGGTGTGTTGGTTATATTCTGAGAGCGTGCAGTACAGTACGCTACAAATATAGAACTGTTCCCTTGCAGTTACTGTTTGATATGTCGACCACCACTATCACAGGAGAGTATACAGAGACGTATGACGGACAGTGTTAAGTTTTTCCCGAATCCCGGCAGTTTGCTTGCGTGGCTGCTTAGCAACCAGGACCATATGAGTATTAATCGGAGTCCCTAAAACTAGACTCTCCACATGCTTCCAGGAAAACTACTCCTCTGGTGTCATGTCTGGTGCCCGACTTGGCCAAGGATGAAGACCGCCGCCACTAATTCACTGTTTCACAAAAGAAATGCAAATACACTGCAAGGTGTTACCGGAAACCATGGGACCCTTGTACCAAAAACTCAGAAATTATCGTTAAACAACTTCCGTAGTTTTATCGATGAAGAATTTGGTTTCACCGAATAATTGTATTAAATAACTAATGACTTATTTTACGTATTTGTTGTCTAAATTTATGTGGGACTTAAAAGAAGCTACAGCGTTGTTCCGAACGACAGCCATGGCTCATGGCGTAGTTGGCGCGGAACGCAGCGAGACAAGCGGTTCAAATGGCTCTGAGCACTATGGGACTTAACTTCTAAGGTCATCAGTCGCCTATAACTTAGAACGTCTTAAACCTAACCTAAGGACATCACACACATCCATGCCCGAGGCAGGATTCGAACCTGTGACCGTAGCGGTCCCGCGGTTCCAGACTGTAGCGCCTAGAACCGCTCGGCCACCCCGGCCGACGCAGCGAGACAGCCCGGGCCACGGCGCTCTGATTACAGATTCGCCGCAGCACCTACGCAGCCGGCGCGCTCGGCCCCCGACGTCACGGGGGCCAACAAGCTCTGCAAGAAACGGAACTTTCGAGATGGGCTGTACACCAGTCAGTTCTTGGGCAGTTTCCAAACTTGTGTCGGATTAAAGTTGAAGAACAGCCTCCGCCTGAATTTTTCATGCTGCTTCTGCAGTCACTTTGTAACTGCGTGCTGTAAATATTATCCGACAAAGACGAACTTTCCAGAATCACAAGGGACGGCCAAGTTCTGTGTCGTGGCAGTTCGAGAGAAAGCATTGGTTGAAAGGACCAATCCACAATCAGACAGACATGAAAGAAATCGATGGAACGGTCTAGTAAGCAGTACCATAAGCAACTTTGCTGCAAGCGTTCAATCAGTGCCCGTAGTCTCTAACTGCTTAGTTCAATATGTCAGTTTTTTAGGAAGACGTTTTAGGTTTTCGGAGCAATTTTTTTTACAATGGTGGACTCCACAAATTGGTTACATTACGGTAGACAAATACCGTCATAAGTAAAGAATACTAAGAGCTCTTTCCGTTGAAATTATACAGCAGTTATATTATTTGCATCGGGTAGTAAGGAAATTGACCCTTACATTCGTGTGGTGACAGCAAGTATTTTCCAGGAACATTGAAATATTTAAGGTCATTTTTACAACGTAGATTCATTTGATCGGTCACCTGTTTAATTAAAATTTTGTGTCATTCGTTCGGCATCAGGGATTCAACTGAGCTTTTATTTTTGCGAGTTGCTAGTGTCTAAATAGAAAAAGCAGTGTCCGACTGACTGACTCACTCACTGACTCGATCTTATACTGTAGGCGTCGTTGAAGAAGGGACTTTTCGAAATTCTTTCCCTAACGGGCTGAAATAGTGGATGAAAGGTTTTATGGAAATATTTCATTATGCAAGCATTTTTGAAGTTAAATCTATGAAAATTTGTATTTGTCTTCTCTGTTAGAAATTTAAAAAATACGCATTTCGCTGTTTTCGGATACTCAACCCCTAAAGGCGTGAAATCGTGGGGTGAAATGTTTTATGAAAATATTTCATTGCAAAAGCATTTATAAAGCTGTATTAATTACAACTGGTACTTAGCTTATTAGTCATAAATGAAAAAATACGTGTTTCTCTGTTTTTGGGAATTCAACCCCTAAGGGAGTGGAAAAGGGCGAGACAGATTTACTGACTCATCATTGTGCAACCCAAAACACAGAGGATAGAACCTTGAAATTTGGAGAGGGTGTGGACCTTATAATATAGGCATCATTTAAAAAGGAATTGTTGGAAATTACACTCCTAAAGGGGTGATGTAGGGAATGAAAGGATTTTTGAAAATATATCTCTATTAAGGCAGTATTTTAGCTAGAACTACGAAAATTGGTATTTGGTTTCTCAGTCAGAAATAAAAAAAATACGTGTTTCACTAATTTTAGAAATTCAACCACTAAGGGGGCAAAATAGAGAATGAAAAATTTTTGAAAATATGTCATTATATTAAAGGTAAATCTATGAAAATTTGTATCTCAGCCCTCGGTTAGATGTAAAGAAATATGTGTCAGGAGATGAAGTTTCTATCGAAATATCACGACAAGAACGCAAAATGCGCGATTGACAATAACCTTGGACTTCAGCTATCAGAATTTCTTTCTGTCGGAGTTACATGAGACCATGCTTTTATGACTTTATTTAGCGCGAGAAGTTTAATAAGTGTTGCACTTTGTGAACAACATAAAAATTCAATTAAAGAAAAAAATCCGTTGAGACTACATGGTCTACCCAAGTAAAGCAGCGGGTGCGAAGCTAGTAAATATTATCATTCATCTTATGACTATCCATGTGACGTTGAAACGAAAATATTACCTATCCATATATTGCAGATAGAATTGATCAGAATGCTGTTACGGAGGATTAAATTCTCTTTTACTGTTCTACGTTTACTCTGCCTAGGCCATTTGAATGTAGAGCCAACAAAACAAAATTCTTTTGTCCACAAAATTATGATCTGTCATTAGTTTTCTAATGTCTGGTCCGACAAAGATTCCTTCCTTTAGCCTTGCCTCGGATAAACCATGAAACTGCCCACAAAGGTATCTGAAACACTCCCCGTCTTTTGGCAATGCCGTAACAATTTGTTTCATCAGACCCAACTTAATGTGAAGTGGTGGAAGTAACACCTTTTTGGGATTCACAAAGCTTTTACTTTCAACATTTTTAACCCCTACCTGTGCAGTTTTTCTCAAGGGCCAAGCATATGTAGTGCTGCTTTCTGTCTCTACTGTACCATTCACAGAGAAAAGAAGGGAACTTTGTATGGCCACTTTCTTGACCAAGCAGCATTGAAATCACTTTTAAATCACTACATAGTGTCCATTTGTGGTATGAATAGCAGAGTTTGCTTAAAACCACTTCAAGGTTTTCGTAACATTCTTTTAAGTGAACCGTGTGTCCAACTGGTATAGAAGCATACTTATTGCTATTGTGTAGCAGTACTGCTTTAAGGCTTCTTTTTGAAGACTCAATAAAAAGTCTATACTCATCAGGAGCATATTCTATTTTGAAACGTGCCATAAGCCCAGGAACATCACTGCAAACCACCAGGTCACCTACTTGAGAGAAGAAAGATACAAACTCCTTGTCCTTCGATCGATACCAAGGAAAGGATGTACCCGGAGCCTACATATTTTTATCTTTCAATCTAGATCCTAAAGCCTCTGCCGATTCTTTAGAAAGGCCTAGTTCTCTAACTAAATCGTTCAGTTCAGATTGTGAGAATGGAATGGAATCGGTTGTCCCAGGATCGTAGCCCTCTCTGTCTTCTTCACTAGCAACTTGCTGAGCAATGGCTCGTTGTCATCTATATCATCCAAAGAATCTGGAGGAGAGGCTAAATAACACTTTATGGAGATCCTAAAAACCAAAATTCAAACTCACTAGAGTGCTGAAATATCGAAAAAAGCTAAACCTAGACAATAAATATGTGAAATAACTGTACGTGATAGAATTTTTTAATTATTTTTCCAGAAATCAGCGTTGAAAACACTGTAGAAATCACTTAATAAACTGTAAACAATTTTTATGTCGCAGACCTGTGTTATCATACCAGCGACACGTATTATACACAACATTCAAAATGAATACCATTACACAGAGAAGTATGAGATATACAGAGTGAGTCACCTAACGTTACCGTTGGATATATTTCGTAAGCCACATCAAATACTGACGAACCGATTCCACAGACCGAACGTGAGGAGAGGGGCTAGTGTAATTGTTTAATACAAACCATACAAAAATGCACGGAAGTATGTTTTTTAACACAAACCTAGGTTTTTTTAAATGGAACCACGTTAGTTTTGTTAGCACATCTGAACATATAAACAAATACGTAATCAGTGCCGTTTGTTGCATTGTAAAATGTTAATTACATCCGGAGATATTGTAACCTAAAGTTGACGCTTGAAACCTCCGACGTTCAGTTGCGTGTTGTAACAAACACGGGCCTCGGTCGGCGAGCAGCATCTCCAGGGAGATGTTTACGATGACGACCGTGTTTACGAGTGTGGCTGTAGTGCACTGTTGTGGTTTGGTCTAGCTGTCGCAGTGTCCGCAAGTAGCACTTGCTGCTATTGTTATTCTGCATTCGTCTCCGCACGCAGACCAACTGTAGTACATCGTGTTACCAGACGTCTGTGATAGTGTAGTGTTGTAGGAACTGTGACCATGGTGTATTCGAACTCTGAAAAGGCGGAGATGATACTCATCTATGGCGAGTGTCGACGAAATGCAGCTGAAGCCTACAGGGTGTATGCAGAACGGTACCCGGACAGAGAGCATCCAACGTGCCGCACATTGCAAAACATCTACCGCCAACTGTATGCAACAGGTATGTTCGTAGCACGCAAACGGGTCCGTAACAGGCCCGTCACAGGAGAAGCGGGTGCAGTTGGTGTGTTAGCTGCTGTTGCCATGAACCCACACATGAGTACACGGGACATTGCGAGAGCGGGTGGACTGAGTCAAAGTAGTGTCATGCGCATACTGCATCGTCACCGCTTTCACCCGTTTCATGTGTCGCTACATCAGCAATTACATGGTGATGACTTTAATCATCGCGTGCAATTCTGTCAATGGGCATTAACAGAGAATGCGTTGCAGTTCTACCTGTTTACCGACGAAGCGGGTTTCACAAACCACGGGGCAGTGAATCTACGGAACATGCATTACTGGTCCGTGGACAATCCTCGCTGGCTCAGACAGGTAGAGCGACAGCGACCGTGGACTGTAAATGTATGGTGCGGAATCATTGGCGACCACCTCATTGGTCCTCACTTCATTGCAGGGGCCCAAAAAGCTGCAACATACATCGCGTTTCTACAGAATGATCTGCCAACGTTGCTCGAAAATGTCCCACTGGAAACGCGTCGACGTATGTGGTATCAGCATGATGGTGCACCTGCACATTCCGCAATTAACACTAGGCTGACCCATGACAGGATGTTCGACGGGCGTTTCATAGGACGTGGAGGACGCATAAACTGGCCAACCCGTTCTCCTGATCTTACACCTCTGGACTTCTTTCTGTGAGGTACGTTAAAGGAGAATGTGTACCGTGATGTGCCTACAACCCCAGAGGATGTGAAACAACGTATTGTGGCAGCCGGCGGCGACATTACACCAGGTGTACTGCGGCGTGTACGACATTCATTACGCCAGAGATTGCAATTGTGTGCAGCAAATGATGGCCACCACATTGAACATCTATTGGTCTGACATGTCGGGACACACTCCATTCCACTCCGTAATTGAAAACGGAAACCACGTGTGTACGTGTTCCTCACCCCTCATGGTAATGTACATGCGTCAGTGAAAAAGACCAATAAAAAGGTGTTAGCATGTGGACGTAATGTGCTGTTCCAGTCTCTTCTGTACCTAAGGTCCATCACCGTTCCCTTTGGATCCCTACGTAATTCGGTTCTCTCCGATGCACACGATCGAACAACGGAGGAGTGGTACTCAAGCGTCAACTTTAGGTTACAATATCACCGGATGTAATTAACATTTTACAATGCAAAAAACGGCACTGATTACGTATTTGTTTATATGTTCAGATGTGCTAACAAAACTAACGTGGTTCCATTTAAAAAAACGTCGGTTTGTGTTAAAAAACATACTTCCGTGCATTTTTGTATGGTTTGTATTAACCAATTACACTAGCCCCTCTGCTCACGTTCGGTCTGTGGAATCGATTCGTCAGTATTTGATGTGGTTTTCGAAATATATCCAGCGGTAATGTTAGGTGACTCACCGTGTATATGTAGTGTATAAGATATATATGTAGTGATTTAATCGGCAGCGCTAGACGCTGTCCGAGGTAGGTGTTCGTGTTGCTCTGAAATTAGGTCAAAGTGGCTGGTCGTCACTCGTGAAACTGCGTTCGATTCCGTCATCTGCTCAGTATCTTTTACGCTTCCGTCGTGGTAGGTGCCAATGGCATTTCAGTGGTAGCTTCTCCTGTGTTTACGGGTACAACACTGGTCATATTATTTTTAGTCCATAAGAAAAGTATTTTATGTGTGTGTGTGTATTGTGCCGGGGATCTAGAAACGACGGAGAGGCTTCGTTCTCGCCTTAGCCCTCAGTGGTTCACAACACCATAACAGGGTACAGCAGTCCACTGAAACCACCCCGCCCAACACTGAACCACGGGTTATTGTACGGTTCGGCTCCCAGTGCAACCCCCCCGCCCCCGGGGAACGTCTCATACAAGACGAGTGTAGCCCCATATTTTTGCATTGTAGAGTAGGTATTGTGTAAGCGTTCTTGGAGACAGTGGGGGACAGTGTTTGCGCAGCAATCGCCGACATAGTGTAACTGAGGCGGAATAAGGGGAACCAGCCTACATTCTCCGAGGTAGATTGGAAACCGCTTTAAAAACCATCCATAGGCTGGCCGGCACACCGGACCTCGACACTAATCCGCTGGGCGGATTCATGCCGGGGACTGGCACGCCTTCCCGCTCGAGAAGCAACGCGTTAGATCGCCCGGCTAGCCGGGCGGGCCGAAAGTATTGTAGTAAGAGCTAAAAAAGCTCTCAAAGAGTCCCAAAATCTTACATAAAATTCATGAATTTTATTTTATGGGCGTAAGAAAATGTTGTAATGCTAAGACATAAGTGATTTTAGATTTGACTTCTGGCAAAGTGTTAGCTTTTCGTAGCTCGTGAATAAAACGTAGGAGAGAATAGGTAATCGAATAATTATTCAATGGTTTGACACGAATGAGACTGGTAATGGTGTACTTTTTATCAAATTACACACTCAAATGTAGGCGCCAAGCGCAACAGCAGTCACTTTGCCTTTTTCTTTGGGAACACTTTAATTCACTAACCTCTCTGTTTCGATAAAAATCAGGTCTAAATTAAGTTGGCAAAGAGAAATATTGTCTATGTGCATTAAACTATTCACAGAAGTAGCAGACAGAACGGAGAAAAGATTAAGATGAAACTCAGTAAGAGTAAGAGAGAATAAATGTTATAGATGACCTCATAAATTTTGATCTAAGTTCTGTCAGGAAATATTTTATGAAGAGCCTATTAAAGGTATGTAACGATACGAAAGAGATAAGCTCGTATGAGATGTACTACCTTCCAGCTGACAGGACAAGCGTAGTATTCGGTATTACAAAGTGATGTATAGTTCGCTTGTCCGTAGTTTGGAAGGAAAATACGACTCATTGATATCTGTCGTCTGCGCGTATGAAACTACAGATGCCAGATGACATAATGCTCTACTCTTTGCCTTAATGCTATTAGAATGTACTTTGAGAAAATGCCAGATGACATAATGCTCTACTCTTTGCCTTAATGCTATTAGAATGTAATTTGAGAAAATGACTACTTTTGTTTGACTTGACATTGTTTTTAGCTTACCCAAAAGATACTACCATTACTAAAAATTATTTCAGAGGAAATATGTCTGTTGTAGATGAATTAATTAATGCGAGATCATTAGATTCTGACAAAGGTAACTGTTCAGCTCCGCCGGCCGGAGTGGCCGCTCGGTTCTAGGCGCTTCAGTCTGGAACCGCGCGACCGCTAAGGTCGCAGGTTCGAATCCTGCCTCGGGCATGGATGTGTGTGATGTCCTTAGGTTAGTTAGGTTTAAGTAGTTCTAAGTTCTAGGGGACTGGTGACCTCAGATGTTAAGTCCCATAGTGCTCAGAGCCATTTGAACCATTTTTTTTTTTTGTTCAGCTCCGTTCGGAAATATCACAACGTAGTTCTCACAGCGCATCAGGCATAGAACAGTGACAATCATACCATTAAGGATCTGGGTACTGTTGAGAATCCTTGGTTCTATTAGCATTAAATTTCAAATTTTTTGAATTTATATGTTTGTAGGGCTTTAATATCTGTCGTTGAATAGCTGTTGCAGAAATATTAATATGATTATATTCTTGAAAAAGTACTCTTTCATTCGCTATAACAAATTGTCCTTCGCAGCGTAACTGTGAAGCTGGATTTCTACCGTAAGATGCCTTATACCTAATATGCGGTACCATGGACACTGTAATACGCTACAGCATCGAATGTTAGGGCACAGCATCTCATATCAGAATAACTTCATCTTGCCCCCCTGGAAGTTCAATGTGGATTCATATTTTTACTAAGTGCTTTGACAAATTTGTGAACTTTGTAAAGCCATCTGGTGACGATCCTGTTGTGTTAATACTTAACGGGTATCATTAATTATGATGTTTGTGAGCCAGACAAAGCAAGAGAAAGCTGCGTCCACATCATCTGTTTATCAGCGCACTCTACACATAAAAAAACAGCCTGGAGTTTATGGGCCTGTTTAATACGCAAAACCTGATCTGGAAGTAACTCAGGTCAAGTAGCAACGTCATTTTTCATTACGAGGTTGTACTTGACAACAGTAACAATAAAAAATGCTATAAATGGCCTCTGGAAAAAAGATTCTTCTCTTGTAAGAGGCATATACTTAGAGATAGTGACTTCGCAATACACTAGGAGTTTTACATACGAACCGCGAAAAATCAGATAAATGTGAGTCTGAACTGTACCCGGCCAGCTCCCAAAATCAGCAGGCCAAGTAAAGGGTCACGTGATCGAGTAAAATCAACACGTTCTGAATCTGTTAAGCACCTAATATCATCTCCATACAGAGAGATGAAAGTTGTAGCGGGATCAAAGGAGACAAAAACCAAGATTTTCAGCCTGTAGAAGAAGACACTGAATACTTATTTTGCGGCTGTCGTTTCTCTTTTGACTAATACGGACAAATGGGCTACCGAACAGTGCCAACTTGAAAAAGAGGTTTTGTATATCCTAACTGGAGACTTTTTTTCAGAATAAACGCAGAAAATGTTGGAGAGACAGTAAGGGAGAGAATACTCTTATTTCAGGGTTTACCTGTTCTTATATTTGCCTCATATCTGGGAACCATTTCTATTTCTGTTGAAACTAGTTTCTGAGCTTTTTACAAATTACATGTATTAAGTGTAAGGCTGTCAAATTTATAAGAGTAAAATATAAAGCACAATCATTTGAGTTGGACTTTCAATTAATAATCATGCTCCTGTATAAATGTTGTAATATAAAGTGGAATAACGTGAGACGAGGAAAGTTTCACGTTAGGGATAAAGCCAGTATGAGATCCACTTTCTGTTGGCATCAATTACATGCCTCATCCGACGAGGCGTGGAAGTGATTAGCCTCTGGACACATGTCTCATCGTCGCCGAGACTCTCTCATGTATGCAACATTAGGTCATGGGCAGATGTCGGCCACTGTTAACTTCATGTGAGGCTACATTTTGGCCCACAAATTATCAGTGGGATTCAAGTCTTGCGGTCGAACACGCCAGTCGATCAGGTCCACTTCAGCCTCTTGTGAAAACCATGGCTAAAGAATTCGACTCGTGTGAACCGGTGAGTGGTCCTGCTGAAACTGAATCATTTCATTGGGATAGCATACTGAAGCCATTATACTGGACGCGTTCCTGCGTATGCTGAGACATCCGGCAGGTGAATGACTATCGTAAAATCTCCTGTGACACACTGTGATATCACGTTCGTGATACCTCGATTATATTCGTCTAACGCTTGCAGCACATAAAAAGCAATACAATATAAAAAATATCGGCATGGAGGAGACGCAAACATTAGTTGTGCCCGTGGAAAGCTATGTCCTCAAACGTTGCCACGCGGCTACCACGTAACCACGCGAATGTGCACATTTACAAACCACAAACAACTCTGTATTTCAAGCAGATGAAAGAAAGTGTTGTAGGGCACATATAAAACAATATGCGGTAATTGTACGCAATCACAGAAAATCAGAAACTTAGAAAGGTCTTTAAGTAAAATCGTTACAATAAAAAGTGCCTAAAGTGTGTGATATGTGGCGCTGCTGCCGTTGCCAGTGTACTCGTATGTTTCGTTACCGCTAGTTTGAACTGTAACCACCGGAGGTACCCCGTTCCGATCAAAACATATCAAAAATTTTTTGTCGACTGTACATGCGTTTCTTAGTTGTTGGCAGGTACTGACCTCAGTCTACCGCTTCCGCAGGAAATGATTTTTGAAGACGACCTACAACCTTGTCTGTTAATAATATTTCTTTACAAGCGAGAGGTGGGAGGGAGGGGGGTGGGCAGTCGTTGGGCATCATGCCTCCCAGAAGCAATTTCCTAGATACACGACACCGCCTTTTGCCTAAGCGTATGAATTCAACTGGTTTGACGTAGAATGCTAAAAATGCGGAACCGTTAATTTACATTCATACCATGTTGTAGCCATTTGTTTGGAGTAATTTAGCTTGCTGGTTTTTCTTTTTTTAAACACCTTAACACTGGATAATGGCTTTCTGAAACTGAATGAGCTGTCACGGGGTTGCTGGCGTCGCCTTCCGAATTCCTGATGCCACTGGTTCGATCTGTTGCATGATGTCCCTCTGGTTTGAGGCCACTAAGATTTTTGCTCGAGATTGTTGATGGGGACGGCGAGATGAGGAGTGGTAATAGAAGAAGGAGGACGGTGTGAGAGATCGGCCCGGCGAGTAAGGCGAGCACTTGCGCAAGCGTTTTGGGCACGGAGTCCGGCGGGTGGTTGCTGGGCATATTTGTGGGCCGATTTGAATCCGTGGCTTACTTCGAATGCTGTCTTCGTGCGTAGCCTGGCCAGTAAGCTCTGGCAAGTGGCACACAAATGAGAGAGTTTAAGGCAGTTTTGCTGTGCTGAATTCTGGGCCCCATTTGCAACCGGCAAGATTTAGTTTCGATTCGTGAACTTCAGTTATGTTTTGGATTTTGAGGTCTTAAATATTATTTCATTACTGATGCCTATCGGTCTGCTGCGGTCATTGTGATTTCTTGACATCTATTTCATCACCAGCTGGCTCCTTCAACCGTGGGTGTTGTTTGCCTTTCCTGTGTCGATATTGGCCTTAGTGTTTGTTAAGAGGCTGCGATAGCGTGTGTATTCTATGCTGTGACCCCCCTCCACCGGTCGTCCACAGTACCTGGATGGTGGGGTTTTAGCCGACCTCCTTGCCAAACGTCTTCGAACAGCAGATAAGACCCTTACTCTCATAATGAGGCCGGATGCCGGTTTCGAGATACCTTCGATCTCTCTGTTAATTATATTGGCTTAGGAGGTGACTTGGTCCCAAATTTGCAAATGCTGAGGCTATGTAATTTGGTTTGTCAGTATAGTTCTCTTTCGGGCGTTTCGCCTTCGTTCTAGACGCGGTATAGTGCAGCGACTCGGGTGTATCGTTTGGCAACTGATTGTTGCTTTCACGTAATTAACCGCGATGTGTTAATATTTCTTTCGCCGCACAGTACCCAACGAAAAGGGGCTTGGAAGACCGGTCCACTCGTTGTAACCTTTCTTAGCCTTACTATTCGGTGTGGCTTGGGCTCCTTGCGTATAAGCCTTCTGGTGCACCCCTTATGAGGAGCCAATTCAAACTACTGGTTACTTAACTGAAGCAGTTACTCATGAAGGCCTATCTGCTTTCTCTTTGGTAGTCTTACTTAACTGAAGCTGTTATTGAAGAATGCCTGCTTGTTTTCTATTTGGTAATTTCACTTAACTGAAGCTGTTGTCATTGAAGGGCTGTCTGTTTTCTATTTGGTAATTCTACTCCAGTGAAGCTGTTATTAAACAAGGCCTGCCTGTTTTACATTTGATAATTTTACGTAACTCAAGCTTTCTTTCATACTGCAATGTAAAATGATACATGTGACGTGTAGAAATGATATTCTTTCTTCTTAGCGATTGCGTTGAGAAAGGACAAATAATTTTTACGAAATTTGTCTCATTCCACGGCAGTGGCACCACATTAGCTAACCACCGTAAAAGTGTTTCAGCAATGCTGCGTTAATAGTTGCTCGTAATGAACTGTATTCACCTGATTTCTAGTTGTACAAATGTCGTAGTAATCGTGGTACGAGATTCGTCTTATCACAATGTCCATTGTTTATCGCCTTATTAGAAACAAGGTAATCACTTATGTTCTTATACAGTTTACGAGGAAACGTTAAGGTACTGTTTGACAGAACGGAAGATCAGCTAAACATCCGTTCCGATAACATGAGTAGTACTGTTCTACAGTAGAGTATTGTACTTCAACGTACTAAATTGAAATTAATCGTTACGATCAAAACGTGGGCAATTAAATTTAAGATGTAATTTTTTGTTACACTGTGAGAATATCTGAAAGTAACTTACTCAAATGGTTCAAATGGCTCTGAGCGCTATGGGACTCAACTGCCGTGGTCATAAGTCCCCTAGAACTTAGAACTACTTAAACCTAACTAACCTAAGGACAGCACACAACACCCAGCCATCACGAGGCAGAGAAAATCCCTGACCCCGCTGGGAATCGAACCCGGGAACCCGGGCGTGGGAAGCGAGAACGCTACCGCACGACCACGAGATGCGGGCAACTTACTCAGACTTTGGAATTTGCATCATTGAAAGAGAACAGAATTCACCAGCTATTGGTCTGGACGGTGTGATCTGTTTCACAAGCTTCTTCGTAATGTAAATCGGCATTGTTCTCGAAAATCAAATAACCGTTAATGGTAATGGAAGAGTCTGAAGCTGAATAGCTTTGAAATCCAATTGCAACTAGTTCAGAAAAGTCGACTCCAGAGGGATAGCGATATCACAGCAATAATTAAACACACTCTACAATCCTTTTTTCCTTTTCACTGACGTATCTGACAAAATTAATTGTCAATTCCCATAATTTTAGTGACAATTGGTTTTCAGCGTTATGAAGACTGCCAATATGACATTCGGCAAGTATTTAGTAGTTACGTAGTCCAGGAACCCAGTAACATTGTTAGAGGGAGAGGAAGATAACTTGAAATTGAAGGCACTAGTTTCATTGTTTCAGAATTGAAGTTTTTAACAGAATTATGTGCTTTAACCCCATAGAATTAAGCTCTGGATTAGGCCAGGGTAGACAAGCAATTTAATTTAATATTGGTAGACGTTAACGTTTTGCATCACGTTACCGTTTGGTTTGCTTTCATTTATAAAAACCGTAAAAATGAGAACTGTTTACCTGTAGCAGCTGCAGAACGCATTATTTTTATTTGGAAGTTTACAATGCTATTTCTCAATGGGCAATGCATGTAGTAAATCTAATATCTAATTGTATAAGGGAGGAGGAAAGAATAAATCGTTGCTTTGTCGAAGGAACCATCCAGCGTTTCGTGTAAAATGCTGCGGGCATACCACGGAAAACCTACATCAGAATTGTTAGAATGAAATTTGAACTCTGCCCTTTCTGCGTTCGAGGGTAGTGTCTTAACCACGTAACTCTGTAGGCAGTGATGCAACCAGTAACAATAACGTCGTTTCTTTTTTACCTGTAATTACTCATGTCATAGTTATACTTAATACTAGATAAGATCATGGTAATTAAGACGCTGTAACTACCGAGGAAATCGATTAAATGGCAGTTGCAGGCGGAAGTAAAAACTTCAGTAGCATCGGCTCTTAAAAAAGATAAAGAACTATTTTCATGGAAGCTGCGTCGTGCAATGAAAGAATGTACCATATAAGTGGTGACAGATACAAACACTTATGCCAGGATTCGTTGGTACTGGTAATAGTAGTATGTGTAAGGTTTTCGAACAGCTACAATTTTTTCCACGACCTTATCAAGTAGTACAAGCTAAGACGAACTGTCTGGCCTTGTCTCCTAAAGAATCTCGTAAGACAATTTTTTAACTATCACTAGTAACAAGTAACAATAAACAGAGCTCCGCGTGCTGGAGCCCCATGCTTTAAGAAGAAGTAACGTCAATGATGAGAAACTGAACTACGGAGCTCAAATTAAACAGCATGGTTGTAATACTTTACACGTAAATGAAGCACATAAAGAGCCAATATTCTTATACTTCATTACTTTCATGCATGGGACTTAAGTCATGTCTGTATTCGGATGAATTTATTTGATATACACTTCCGGTTTAAATTCTGAAGTAATCTAGTCTTTATAATTATAATGACATGAAAAGCAGGAATTTCGTCATTCTGTGCCTTCAGCAGTTAAAACACATACGCAGTATGACAGCTTTCGTTACTACTAAACCAATATATTACAATATTATGGCTTCACAAATACACACATGAAAAGTGATGAAATTTGCTGCTATTGTGTCATTATTACGCTAAATATGATATAAAAGCGATATTCATAATGGACTGTAGAGACTATTACACATCAGTTCTCAATCGCTTAATATTCGTAACAATTTACAGGTAGCTTGCCCATTGTTCCTGGATATTATATCGTACACTACAAAGACAGTGGTTTACATAAACCGAAGAAGAAGAAGAAGCAGCACAACATGTAAAGATAGAATGACCGACGTGGAACTTAGGAATACTGTTAGCATAATAGTACTGTACACTAATCCGCGGCGCTGACATTTGTTTATACCGCATAAATGTGTTTCAGAGCAGAACAGCAGCTAGCATATTGAGAAAAAGGCACCTCGGAAATAAAGTTTTGGACAATGATGAGCTAAAGGTGCCATGTACTTAAATGTTAGAATGTTCATAGAATTTGATGAAGATTTGTTTAAAAACGTAAGGTTCAGTCAAGAATAGTGACGCGCTACGATATGGGCCTATGTGCAGTAATTATTATACTTTCGCTACCCTATGCCGTTACGGTGTGTTCTTCCAGCAGTTGCAAAGAGGGAGGAATCAAACTTAGAATCCCACAGGGCTGCTCTGATTTAGGTACCCGTAATTAATTTCAGTCCGTGGCGGTGCTCTTCTGTCCTTCGATTTTCTCCTTGTCCTTGTGACATTAAGCCAGTGCTTCATTTCTAAAGGCTCACGGGGTGAGCCACCGCAGTGTCTCAGGTATTGGACTTGCATTCCGTAGGAGATGTATGCCGATCTCAGGCTGACCTACATTTTACGCTTTTCATGGTTTTCTTAAAGCACTTCAAGTAAATGTTCGTCCGACTCAACTAAATACGCTTGCCCAGTATCCTACGTCACCCTTGTCCAACTCTGTAGTTGGAAGTAATTTACGTGCCATTTGGCAGGGTGATGGAGTGCTACCACCAACAATAGACCAATAGGAGTTTACCATTGTCTTCTTCCACTGTTCTGCCGCGTCTACTCCATGAAGCATTGTATCACCAGTTATAAAGGAGGAACCCTATGCGGACGCGAAAATTTCGTCTGCATGATGAAAAAATGTAGCTACAGCCCTAATTAAAATTAAGAACAGATTTTGCAATGCGTAGATGCGCTATAGCAATTTATATCACGTGAATTTCCGAAATATTACTTCGTTTTTGTAGGAGTCTTAGACTTTAGTCTTCATATTCGTCTTGATGTGAATATTGACAATATTGGGGAAAAGTCTGTTTTTCCAAAAAAATATTTAACATACGCAATGTGATGTACAAGTTTAGAAAGATCCACTGCCAAGCGAGGTATTTTGTTAGTTAACGAGAAGTAAGATATTTCAGTAACTTCTATAATTTTCGAGAAATGAGTTGGTAAATTGGAAACTGTTTCCTAAACTGATAAATTGCACACCTTTCAAAAAAGAATTGATACAGCTCCACATCTAATTGAAATTAAGAACTAGTTTCTGACATGCTTAGAAACACTACAGAAATCTATATCAGACATGAACTGTAGACTTTATTATTTGGATTTTGTAGAAGATAGACACTTAAAAGCGATTTTCTATCGCCGCGTTAAGCAAAGCGCTGTGGTGACTGTAGGTTGACAATACCTGTCGTGACAAAGCCACAGCTTGGTTCCCTAAACATCAGGCGACGAGTAATTTAAATCACACTATGACTTGCGCTTCACCTGCACTGACCTCTACGTAGACGAAACGTTGCACCCTAATCTCCCTTTTCTTGTAGTGATGGCTTTGTTGAGGTGGTGGTAACCGTAAACTTGGTTCTCTGTTAGTCAAGCAGACCAAGGCGAGAAACCTTCACAAGTGGCAATCTAGCATGTTACTAGAAAATAGACATTAATTCTACCATTCTTTGCGGAAATACTGGAGCAGGAAGATGGATTTAACTCCCTGTTAACGATGACGTTATTACAGCCCAAGCATAAGCTATGATTAGGGAAGGAAGTCAGTCGTGTCTTTGTGAAAGGAACCATCACCGTGTTTGCTTTATGCGTTTTAGGGAAACCAGGAGAAATCTAAATTTGGATGGTCGGATGGGGTTAGATACGCAGCACTCCCGAATGCGAGTCAGTCCAGTGTATTAAGCAAATCTCGCTCGGTGTGCCGGACAGGGAATTTAACCACGGTTTCTGCGTGTTGTAGGCAATGCAGTTATTTGCAGCAGCCGTCCACCAATCACTATTGGTGCTTTGTGGACAAACCAAATGGAAAAAAAATTCCAGAACGTACATTATCTGATCAAGAATTTCTGGATGCCTATCAATAGACATTAATATAGGATGTGTCCATCCTTCGCTTTTATGACGGCTTCAACTCTGCTGGGAGCACATTCTATGAGGTTTGTGAATACATGTGGAGCAATGGCAGCCCATCCATCCTCAAGCCCCGAAACCAGAGAAGGTAGTCATGTAGGACGTTGGGGACTGGAGCGAAGTCGACGTTCTAACTCACCACAAAGGTGTTCCATTATAATCAGGTCGGGACTCAGGGCAGAATAATCCATTTTAGTAGTATATTATTCACAATTCGTTTTCTTACTTACACAGTTTTATAACAGCGTGATCTGAATGCGCAAACAGAGTCAAATGCGCAAACAGACAGTCATCGTCACCGAAAAATTCTTCTACTGTGCGCAGTACACAAGTGTGTAAAATGTTCTTATCCTTCTAAAATTAGCGTTTTCTTAAGCGCAATAAGGGGACCGCATCCCAATCACGAATACAACCCCAAGTCCTAACGACACCTCCTCTATATTTCATTGTTGATACCTAGCATAATAGCGGGTAATGCTCTCCAAGTGTTTACAAAACCAAAACCCTTCCATAGGGTTTCCACAGACATAGTGCGATCATCACTCCAAATCGCTCATCTTCAGTCACTCGCTGTCCAGTAGCATCGCCCTTCACACCGCCTCATACGTGGCTTAGCACTGGCTACTGAAATGTGTCGCTTATGAGGAGCTGCTCGCCCACTGGTCCCCATTCTTTTTAATTCTCTCTACGCACACTATATGGCAGGACGACTGCTGGTACCACTTTGGAACTCCTTCCGTTGATTTCATGCGATTTTCTGCAACGATCCGTCGCAATATTCGATGGTCCACTTCTGTATCTAGATATACATCTACATATACACTCTATTGGTCACCGAAGAGTACATGGCGGAGGGTACTTTGTATCACTGCTAGCCATTTCCTTTCGTTTCCACTCACAAATAGAACTTGCGAAAGACGAGTATCTATCTGCCTCCGTATGAGTCCTGATTTCTCTCATCGTCGTTTTCCTTACGCAAAACCTACGCTAGTGGTAGTAGAATCATTCTGCAGCCAGCTTAAAACGCCTGGTGCCTAAATTTTCTCAATAGTGTTTCGCGAAAAAAAGTCGCCTTTCCTCCTGCGATTCACGAAACATCTCCGTAACAATCACGTGTTGATCTAACCATGGGGTAACAAATCAAGTGGGTCGCCTCCGATTTGCTTTAATGTATTCGTTTACAAATGGCTCTGAGGACTATGGGACTTAACATCTATGGTTCAAATGGTTCAAATGGCTCTGAGCACTATGGGACTTAACATCTGTGGTCATCAGTCCCCTAGAACTTAGAACTACTTAAACCTAACTAACCTAAGGACATCACACACATCCATGCCCGAGGCAGGATTCGAACCTGCGACCGTAGCGATCACGCGGTTCCAGAGTGAAGCGCCTTTAGCCGCACGGCCACACCGGCCGGCTAACATCTATGGTCATCAGTCCCCTAGAACTTAGAACTACTTAAGGACCTAATCTAAAGACATCACACAACACCCAGTCATCACGAGGCAGACAAAATCCCTGACCCCGCCGGGAATGGAACCCGGGAACCCGGGCACGGGAAGCGAGAACGCTACCGCTCGACCACGAGCTGCGGACTCTATTCATTTAATTCGACGTAGTAGGGACACAAAACCCTCGAGCACTACTGAAGAGAGCCGGCCGAAGTGGCCGTGCGGTTAAAGGCGCTGCAGTCTGGAACCACAAGACCGCTACGGTCGCAGGTTCGAATCCTGCCTCGGGCATGGATGTTTGTGATGTCCTTAGGTTAGTTAGGTTTAACTAGTTCTAAGTTCTAGGGGACTAATGACCTCAGCAGTTGAGTCAGTGCTCAGAGCCATTTTGAACTACTGAAGAATGGGTCACTCTAGCGTTTTATACGCAGTCTACTTTATAAATGACCTACACTTTCCTAAAATTTTACCATCAGACTGAAGTTAACCATACGCCTTCCCTACTTCCACCCCTACATCCACGTTCCATTTCAGATTGCATTGCAATGTCACACACAGATATTTACTGAACGGTGTAGCAGCACAATAGGAATGCTGTATTCAAACACTAAAACATAACTGGATAGTGTTTCCCTACTCATCTGCACTCTCTTACATTTTTCTGAATTTAGAGCAAGCTGCCATTCATGATACTAACTAGAAATTTTGTGAAAGTATCTAATTAGCATCTCAATACATGAGGATTGTGTGGTCTGGTTTAGCTGTGCTTTTTCCCTTGTGTTTCCGATTCAGTGACATTACCAACGGTCGACTTGAACGGATTTATACGGGATGAAAGGTCCTTGAGGGATCTGTTACTCCACTGACATTCAATGACTAGTAAACGTTCGAAGTCGTAGTGCTCTCCTGACCGATCCGTTCTGCTGTTACTGATCCGCCACTGACAATATAATATTCCCCCTCGCCCCACTTTATACTGGCGGATCGGCCTCTCGTGACATCTGGTGGTCAAATCAGCCTTGCATGGGGATGTCCGGATACTTTTGATCAGGTGGTCTGTACTAGAAGGAAATAAGTAAATAAACACACTGAACAGCGAAAGGAACTGGTGCACCTGACTGATATAGTTTAGGGCCCCCTGAGCACGCAAAGGTGCCGCAACACGACGTGGCATGGACTAGAATAATGCCTGAAATAGTGCTGGATGGAATTGGCGCCTTGAATCCTGAAGGGCTGTCACTAAATTCGTAAGAGTATGACGGGGTGGAGGACTCTTCTGAACAGCACGTTGCAAGGAATCCCAGATATGCTCAATAATGTTCATGTTTGAGGAGTTTGGTGGCCACCGGATGTGTTTAAACTCAGAAGAGAGTTGCTGGAGCTACTCTGTAGCAATTCTGGACGTGTGGGGTGTCGCATTGTCCTGATGGAATTTCCCTAGTCCCTCGAAATGCACAAAGGATGCAGGAGATAAGACATGACGGTTACGTAAGTGTCACCTGTCAGTCGCATCAGGGGGCCCATATCACTCCTACTGCAACGCTCCACACCAGTACTGAGCCTCTACCAGCTTGAACAGCATCCTGCTGACATGCAGTGTCCATGGATTTATGAGGATGTCTCCATAGCCGTACACGTCCATTCGCTCGATACAGTTTAAACCCAGACTTGTCCGACCAGGCAACATGTTTCCAGCTCAATGTCGGTGTTGACGGGTCCAGGTAAGACGTAAGGCTTAATGTCGTGCAGTCATCAAGGGTACATGAGTTGGCCTTCGGCTCGGAAAGCTCATATCGATGAAGTCATACTGAATGGTTCGCACGCTGTCACTTGTTGATGTTCCAGCATTGAAACCTGCAGTAGTTTGCGAAAGGGTTGCTCTTCTGTCACGTAGAACGATTCTCTTCAGTCGTCGTTGGTCCCATTCTTGCAGGATCGTTTTCTGGCCGCAGCGATGTCAGAGTTTTGATTATTCCTGATATTCACGCTACGCTCATGAAAAGGTCGTACGGAAAAATCCCCACTTCATCGCTACCTCGGAGATGCTGTGTCCATGGCTCGTGTGCCGACTATAACACCACGTTCGTTTACTCTTGATAACCTGCCATTGTAGCAGCAGTAACGAGTCTAACAACTCCGCCAGTCACTTGTTGTCTTATATAGGCGTTGCCGACGGCAGCGCCGTATGCTGTCTTTTTACATATGTCTTTATTTGAATACACATGCCTATACCAGTTTGTTTGGCGCTTCAGTGTATAGTGAATTAATAACTATTATCAGCAGTAACAATTCAGTTTACGACATGTATTATGGAATGGATATCCCATCTGTTGCGAAAGAAGGGATCAAGATCACCGTTACATTTTTAGCGATATGCTCCACAAGGTAGAAGATGTTATGGATGATCAGAAAAAAATTGTAAGGACAAAATTTAGCTGCAAGCGGCCGATTAAGGCCTAACGCTTGACAGAAGAAGAAGTACAAGGAGAAGAGGAAGAAGAAGAAGAGGAAGACTCAATAATCGTGATAGGGAAAGGCATGAGTCAAGCAGCAGGGCTACACGATGCAGTTTAAATTTAGCTGCCAATACACGTCAGCATTCCACTTTCTGCTGGCGTTACTTACGAGATGCAGGAGCGTAGAAACTCCCAGTTGAGTTCCGCGTGCTCGAAATAGGCCGCAGCGCAGCCAGTGCGCAGCAACAAGCGGCAGCCTCCTCGAAAACCGCACGCGCAGTGCGCTTCTGAAACTCTGCCTAGCGGATTAGCTGAGACGTAAAGCACTCGCCATTGAACGGAGTGGCTGCCTGCAAAAATGGCGAACGCCGGGACGGCACTCTGTGTAATAACCGCTTAAATTTTTAACACGCGTGAATGAATTTAAGAGCGGACACTAATTAACGCGGCGCGTAATGGGGTTAAACAGCGCGTTGGGCTGCGAGTCGCCCCCTAATAAAGCCAGGCCGCTTTGCACAGCAAAACAAAGGGAGAGAGAGAGGCGTGTAAGCGCGGGAGTGCAGGGCGCGGCTGCGGGGATGCACACGGCGCCCGCCGCTGCACTGCGGGACGGCCGAGCTACGGCTGCTCCAGGGGCAGACCTGGTGCAGTAGGAAGGTTGTTAACGTCAATGTTGTGAAACTACTATCAGAAGCAAAAGTAGACTACGGTAGTTTTCTAGTAGCCTTGGTTAGTTAAGATTGTAACCACGTTACCTGTAAGGTAAGTGTGTTGCTTACCTATTGGGCAATTCTCATTTCGATCGATTTGTCTGCGTATGACATTAGTGTCTTACAAGATTACTCTAGAAAAAAGAAGTTGTGAACCATCTGGAAACTGAGTGAGGATATATAAACGTCTGCGAAACCTACAGAACGTTTTCGTTCCACATAATTATCCTAGTGTCATACTTAAAACTGAAAAGTGTTTATAACAAAATTGGCCGCCCCTGGTAGCTGAGTGGTCAGCGCGGCGGAATGTCATACGTAACGGCCCGGGTTCGATTCCCGGCTCGGTCGGAGATTTTCTCCTCTCAGGGACTGGGTGTTGTGTTGCCATCATCATCCTTTCATCCCCATCGACACGAAAATCGCCGAACTGGCGTCAACTCGACAGACTTGCACCAGGCGAACGGTCTACACGACGGGAGGCCCTAGCCACACGACATTTCCATTTCCATAGCAAAATTGAAACGTTCAATGTTTAATTCCGATTTTATTCGAAAATTATTCATTAATAACGTGAAACAGAGTGATGTGGTACTAAAAATGATAAAAAACGGTAAAGATTTATCATATAACGCTATAAAATACAATTGCCTCAAAAATAAATAAGTAAAACGCATACCGGAAATATCAAACATATCTTCAACACTTCGTCCAGCTTATATAGAACTCACATAAAAATTTCGTACTTATCAATAAGAATAGGGAAGTCTTGCTTTGATCATGATGAATAGCGCTCCATTGAGTACAAAATAACAAAAATTATATAGATGTTTTTTGATTGCACATGCAAACTGCACTGGAGTCAAAATTAATTACTTTGGTTACATAAAAGCACAGCAGGTGCACTATCAAATAATTTTTATTATTTACATAATGCAGTTCATATTGTGTAAGCATGTAAATACACAATGGACTGGAACTGAACGATGTGCGCTTCTAATTATATGCAAAACAACCAAACAAATAAAAAAACAAAGAGAAACTTTAGATTCCAAGTCTCTCTTTCACACATTCATTTCTTTCTTTCCATACCAATGTTACGAATACTACCGATAATCCTACCATTTACTACGTCATATATGAGCTTTAACAAAGCTACCGAACCGTAGTTTTGGTTGACCTCAGATTTAGTCGCCCGTTATCACGGGAGATTTAAGTGGCGGGGCGCTTGATTTGTAAAGCCAATGACGTAACGGTGGTATGTTTTCTCTTGTGACTGCAGGAAAAATAAGTATTTGTTTTTAATGTAACAACAACCTTGTTCTGACCGGAAGATCTGCCCATTACGTTTAAGCATTGTGAGGGATCAACACCAATCTGCTGTAAGATTAACACTCAGAAATTAGGTGGCTTTGTGTCCTATGATAAGGACTCTTGTACTGGACTCGGCAAGTTGAGGAAACCTTTTGGAAAAGTCAGTTTTCAATGAACCAACACTAAAGTTTAGTAGTTATTTATTTTCTGTCTTTGAACATATGCAGCTGTACAAGAAGTACGTTGGTGGTGCAGAGGGACTGCACAAAAGTTCTACGAGAAGTAAGGAGCTACAAGTGCTTACTATGGAGAGGTCGGAAATCGACAATCACGAGGAGAGAAATGTCTGTTCAAAATAACATCCGCCTTTACAGACTATTATGTCAATTTTCCGTCTTCCCCTGAGGCAGTCATACAGGTATGACGATTTACCAAGATCACCACGGAGCTGTCCAAAGTGTACTCGTCTCTTTTCATGTGTTGCTGCGAGAGAGGGATCCTTGCATTTATTGGTACAAGTCATACTAAAAGAAAGTTGTCTCCTGTATGCGTTTTGTGTGTGGGCGGCTGGAATTACTGGCTGGCTGGCATTACCGGACAGAATGAGGGGACACCCGTCGTGAGCCAACAGTATGTGGACAACCGGTAATGCCCTGGCTGCCTGGATGGCCACATAGTTGGAATTCCGCTGCTCCGATGTTCCTAAAGCCGTTTTCCGCGGTGAGGGTGGTGTAAAGTACAGTGAAGGTCCTGGAAAGCAGTCAACAATGGGCCTTGGGTGTAGAATGCAGAGAAGACGGTGCCAGTCTTCCAATAGCAGAGCAATGTACTTGTGGACACCATGCAAGCTCTGTGAAACCTACAGATACTTGTGGCTTTATGCTCATGGCAGAACGTGACAGGCGAGCTGTGCGGATTGTATAAATGTAAGAGTGCCACCTTCTCATCCCACAAATTGCACTCTAGCGGGCTGTGCAGCTCGACGGAACTTGGAGTGCGCCTCGTTCACTTCTTAGCTAGATATCAACCTAGACAGACGCACTTTCATAATCGGCCCTCAGCCAGTTCTGTAACGTTTGCATTGATTCTCTGAGGAGGGCCCATCAGGCTTAGTCCCTGAGAATATGTTGTATTAGTTCATGGTACTCCATATTACGAGATTGTCAGTTCATAGCCGCAGCTGCAGTCCTACAAACTACTGAAGATAAGTAATTTCATTGAACTATGTGTTTCTAGAATAATAATCCTTCTCTCTAACAGTGCGCCGTATCGCATATTATTGCAACCTGGACTCCTTCAGCTCCTATCAGCTCGGCATCCTACATATTTGCATTTAGTAACGAGCTGAAAAAACCCACGCATTTTTTGCCTCTAAACAGTGAGGCACAATAGTGAGAGAACCACTTCTAATTCTGCTAATAGAATTCGGTGTAGGAAGTAGTCATTTCACTTTGCAGCTATAACTGGAGCATGATGTAAGGTTTGCATCAGATAGATTTCGGGATTCACAGGCATCATCCAACACAATGGACACTAACAGCAACACTGGCGGACAACGCAACGACGCTGTTAAGAAATGGCAAGATCTGCAATTGGCTTTGGCATGTATAGGTCACAATGTACACAGTAAACGTTAGAGTGTTAAAGAGTAGGAGGAACACACGCTACTGGCATGCATAATTTATAAACTCAAATTCTGGAAATCACTCTTCAGATCGCGGAAGTGGATCAGAGTGCTAATAATATACTAACCTACCTATCGGTTCCCTGCCTTAAATCTCTGTCAACCTTACTTATTAGTAACTTTTTCACCTTCTTGCGATAAGGATGATATTAAACACGTTCATGTTATATTTCAGTGCAACTACAGCACCTGCTTTGTGTAAGGATTTATAAAACAATAGAAATTATGGTAACTTTCACTTTAATTACATATGTATCTCTCCTGGTCAAAAATTTTGATTACAGTGTCACTATTCCACAATCGTTTTGAAGTCTGTAGGGCCATAACTTAGCATTAATTAAAAATCCTTGTATTACGAATGACAGAATACAGTCTTCATTTGGTGTCTACATGCTGATACTGGTTAATTACCTAAAATGTAGGCGGTGGGGTAGTACAAGTAATATGAATTTTCTACCACTCACATAATCATGAAATTTTTGAGGCCGAAGATGATGACCAGTTTGGCTATAGTTTCATTGAGCAGGGGACTGAGTCTTGGAGACAAATAGTATGGATCACTCCACCCTGCTGATAAGGTAGGACAGAACTCCTCCCACTCTATAGCCAGAATGATCTGCCGCTATGATGAGTGGTTGGGATGGATCATGGGCAATTTGACGTGTGGAGTGGAGGAGGACATGCTTAAGTTACTGGGAAGTCCTTCACAAGCTGGCCCCAAATGCTACTTTACACATTTCCGAGGATGTTATGAAGAGGTTCAGCGATGGTTGATGCATGTGGTATGAATTTCCAGTAATAGTTCAGTCGCCCTAGCACAGACTTCAGTTGGCCAATACCTTCTGGTATGGGCAGTTTTTGGACCACCTACACATATTGCGACGTGGGACGAATGTCTGTAGCTCCTAGAACACTTTCCAAATTATTCAACTTGTGCTACAAAAAACTACTCTTATCCTTACTCCACTTATGATTTGCTTTCTGGAAAACTGAAAACAACGTCTCTAAGTCTTTTGCCAGAGGGTGATTTCCCTAAATCGCTCCAGGCAAATGCCAGGATGGTTCCTTTGAAGGGGCACGGCCGACTTCCTTCCCTAATCCGATGAGACCGATGACCTCGCTGTTTGGTCTCTTCCCCCAAACAACCCAACCAAGCCAATTTGCCAGAGAACATTTCTGCCATTACAAGGACGTCATTTAGGTAGTTTTCTGAATGTGGCACTTGATGAATGAGATATCCGAAATATCTTTGGAAAATGGCTGGGGTATTAGCCACTCCAAACGACAGGCAGTCGTACTGGTAAAGTCCTAATTGACTATTTATTACTAGAATGCACTGGGATTCAGCATCCAGGGGAAGCCCATCTTAGAGGTAAATTTTAGCAAAAATTCTAGTGCCTGCTAAATGGGTCAAGTTGTCCTCCACCTATGCCATTGTGTAAGAGTCGATCATGGACGGGGAGTTTATTATGTTTCTGAAATCAACACATGAGCATAGGGCTCCATTAGGATCTGCTAGTTTGACTGTGAGGGCCCAATGACTGAGACAGGGATAAGGATTCCTGCACCCTGCAGACGTTGTAATTCAAGCTACAGTTCGTCTCGAAAGGCAAAAGACAAATTTTAGGGTGGCAGATAGGAGTAGGGCGGGTTATGCCTCAAACTTATGCCTGATTCTGGTTCGGAAAAAACTGAGTTGAATTTTGCAAGCAATGTGTCAATGAATTTGGGAATGCTGAGGGATAGGACGCTGGGTGTAGAATCACTGATCTCCAGTCCCAATGCACTGAAGAGGTCAATTTCCAATAGGTTTATTTCTTCTGTAGTATTCACTACGAGGATGCAGGCCTTGCTGGTGTGAGTGCCGTACTGGACCTTTGCAGTGAACTGTCACAAAAAACGCCTGACGCCATTGTTGTATGCCTAAACCTGAAAAGCCATGGGTTCGTGGGTTGGGGCTGCCACCCACTGGTAGGGGTGACAGCCATTGATGGTTGCTGAGAGACCTGTGCCTATTTGCAATCTGAGCGGCACATCATCAATGTAGTCAATGTATACCGTCAAGGGGTACTGTTAGCGGTGACTGGGAACACTGATTTGGTATATGCTATTGTGGGGCGGCGGGTGGAATAATTGAATAACTGTTTTCTATTTATGCTGTTTGCCGTTCTCAACACTGGCTCTCTAGCTACAATATTGGCAACCAGAAAGTGATTAGCAAAACATGAAGCCTGTAATTAGAATTCCTAGTGCCCACTTCATCTGAGAAATACATTTATAGCTCTGAGGAATTAGGAGATTGTCTGGGATTCATAATCAAAAACCATTCTCTCTAACAAAACAAGACATGGTTGTCTCACTGGGAGGTCCGCGATCGTTCATTAAGTAAAATATGGCGTATCAGTCTTCGATCGCTATTCTTTATTCTCAATAACCGGTTTCGGGCTAGCTGCCCATCTTCAGATCTGTTAGACAATGTTAAAAATGTAATTAATAAGAGAGATACAGTTAGCGATAAAAATATCTTAGTTTACACAAAGAAATTATGGAACGTATTAAATGCCAACATACCATATGTTGTAGTTACAGAGTAACTTGTCCGTACAGAACACACAGTTCACTGTCATAAGTAAAGTAAATTTCAATCTGTTAAAACATTATATCGCAGTATTTAAGAGTAACCTGATTGGTAACAGTAAAAAGTGCCCTCTACCTATAACAATTGTGCATCTGTCATTTTTTCGCCGTATATATTAATGGCGAATATTCTTTTTAATAAAACAATTTTTAAGGTAATAACGTATGAATAATCATTCTGAGTGGACCATGAAACGAAAAATTTTACATTAATTTAAAATTTTTTATAGAGAAAAATAAAATATAATTAAAATGTAGATATTCTTCCGAAAATGTGCGTTTGCTCTTCTTTGTTTTTGATTGGTGGTGGAGTGGATTTCCCTACGTCAGAACGTATACAACGCCACGCCGAGTCGTCTTGCGCCGCGCCCAATTCACCTCGCCGCCAGTACGCTGAGGGCCGTTCCGCTGTAGCTGTTTCTTACTGGGGCGTGCTGTTGCATTCAAGAGGAAGCCTAAAACAGGTCTTTAAAAATCTCATAATAATTCCTGTGCATAAAATCACTTTGCTCATTAAGTAGTAGGTCTGGGGTTTTATTGTGATGTGCGTATATTTCAATCTCTTCGAGCACGTTGAGATAGAGACTTTTTGGAGCTTTATGTAGCACCTCCATTTGATCATTTATATTACTCACTTCATGTCTACTCTCTTTTACATGTGTTCCAAATGCTGTTCGATTGCTATGATTGCAATGTTCCCTGTATCGAATTTCAAAATTCCGCCCTGTTTGTCCTATATAATAACTGTCACATTCAGCACATTTAATCTTATACACTCCGGATTTATTGTATTTCATTTGTTTCGTCGTTGCTGGTTTATGTCTTAATCTGTGTGCCATTTGCCCTTGGTTCTGAAATGCCACTGCGATGTTTTTTGGAAAGCATTTAGCAATTCTTTCCGACACACGCCCTTTGTATGTCAGGGTGACAAACTTCTTCTTAACTTTAATTTTCCTAGAATCGCTACTGATGCCCGCGGATCTGTTTTTGATTTTGTTAAACATACGTGTAACATCTTGTGTCCTGTATCCGTTAGCTGCTGCTACTTGCTTAATAATATCCAGTTCTTTCTGCAACTCATCTTCCTGTAGTGGCAATCTGAGGGCTCTGTTGCACATTGCATAAAAGTACGCTCTTTTATGCTGTGCCGGGTGGTGCGACGTCGCTACTATGATGTTGTCGGAGCAAGTGTCTTTTCTATAGACGCCGAAAACGTGCCTGCCTCCCTCCTTTCTGACAGTCAAATCTAAATAGTTGATCGCCCCATTGTTTTCCATTTCTAGTGTGAATTGGATTTTTGGATGCTGCTCGTTTAAAACTTTAGTCATTTCCTCTACGTCTTCTTTTTCCCCTTTGAATAATAAAATAGTGTCGTCAACATACCGTCTGTAATAAATTAACTTCTCCTTAATTTCTGGAAAAGAGCTAAAAACTTTGTTCTCAAAGTCATTCATAAAAATTTCAGCTAAAATACCTGATAGACTGTTACCCATAGCTAAACCTTCGTCTTGAATAAAAACTTTATCGTTAAAAATAAAACTATTAAAACTCAGTGTGAACTCTAGCATGTCTACGAGTTCGACGATTTCACCCATGCTCATTGACTTATTTTTTATCAGGTTTTTCCTTATAATTTGCAAAGTGTCCGGTATTGGTATATTAGTGTAGAGGTTCACGACGTCCAATGAGGCTAGGACTGCATCCTCTGGGATTGCAATGTCCTTCACTTCGTTCGCGAAACACACACTATTTTTTACGTTGTAAACTTGCTCGTATTTATACGCCGATTTTAACTTACGGTACAAAGCCTTATTCAAGAGCTCATTAACGGCTTCCTTCCCATTGCAAATAACACGCATTGGTTTATTCTCCTTGTGCAATTTTATTTGCGCTCTTGCTTCTGGTGTTCTTGGATTCATCTTTACTAATCTAGCTTTTTCATTTGGAGTGAATAAAAATTGTATTGCTTCTATCCTTGCCTTTAAATCTGTCTGAAACTTCTTTGTTAAATCTTTTTTTACTTCTTTAATTCCATTTTCCTGAAAAAACCGCATTGTCTTATCTATATATTCCTTTTCGTAAATGACTACTGAGGTACTGCCCTTATCTGACTTAATCACGATTGCGTTGTTAGAATCCAGTTTTAAGTTAATTTCTTTCACTAACCTCATCTCACTATATTTACCGTTATGTAAAGTTTTCTGGCATTCAATTGCCTCTTTGGCTTTGATGGCGATACATGTCTCCTGGAATTTAGTTAACTTAGCATCCCTACATGCTACCTTAACTTCTGCGATCATTCTCTTGATGTCTCGTTCTTGTAAGTTCGTTCGCGGATTATGCTTAAGCCCCTTATCCAAAAGCTTCTGCTCTTCTTCAGAAAAGATAATATCTGTTAGGTTAACGGTTCTGTCATAAAACTTATGTACATACTGTATTTTATCTGTTTCCCTCTCTGCCTTTGCTATTGCTCTACACAGATTAGTAATTTTCTTATTGTGTCTTTTTATGATTTCGTCCCTATGTACCTGGATTCTTGCTTCAATCTCATATTCCACTTGTCTAAACTGCAGTGGCGACAATAGGTTACCTAACTTCATATGTAAATCGTACGTAAGCTTATTGAGTTTGTCTTTCTCGATGTACCCTGATTTGATCTCCTGTCTTATCCATGACTGTTCTGCTCTCTTCTTAACTTTTGTGGATGAGATACTGCTGTTATTTATCTTTACCCTTGCGTACTTCGGTACAACACCTAATTGCAAACAGTTCTTATTGAAATGTATTTTTAAATTAGCTTTCACTATATTAAGCTTAGCTTTCAAATATGTTTTCACATCTCCCACAGCCTGACTAGGCACAAGTTTATCAAAACAAGACAACCATGTCTTTCACTATATTAAGCTTAGCTTTAAAATATGTTTTCACATCTCCCACAGCCTGACTAGGCACAAGTTTATCAAAACAAGACAACCATGCCTTTCACTATATTAAGCTTAGCTTTAAACTATGTTTTCACATCTCCCACAGCCTGACTAGGCACAAGTTTATCAAAACAAGACATGGTTGTCTTGTTTTGATAAACTTGTGCCTAGTCAGGCTGTGGGAGATGTGAAAACATATTTGAAAGCTAAGCTTAATATAGTGAAAGCTAATTTAAAAATACATTTCAATAAGAACTGTTTGCAATTAGGTGTTGTACCGAAGTACGCAAGGGTAAAGATAAATAACAGCAGTATCTCATCCACAAAAGTTAAGAAGAGAGCAGAACAGTCATGGATAAGACAGGAGATCAAATCAGGGTACATCGAGAAAGACAAACTCAATAAGCTTACGTACGATTTACATATGAAGTTAGGTAACCTATTGTCGCCACTGCAGTTTAGACAAGTGGAATATGAGATTGAAGCAAGAATCCAGGTACATAGGGACGAAATCATAAAAAGACACAATAAGAAAATTACTAATCTGTGTAGAGCAATAGCAAAGGCAGAGAGGGAAACAGATAAAATACAGTATGTACATAAGTTTTATGACAGAACCGTTAACCTAACAGATATTATCTTTTCTGAAGAAGAGCAGAAGCTTTTGGATAAGGGGCTTAAGCATAATCCGCGAACGAACTTACAAGAACGAGACATCAAGAGAATGATCGCAGAAGTTAAGGTAGCATGTAGGGATGCTAAGTTAACTAAATTCCAGGAGACATGTATCGCCATCAAAGCCAAAGAGGCAATTGAATGCCAGAAAACTTTACATAACGGTAAATATAGTGAGATGAGGTTAGTGAAAGAAATTAACTTAAAACTGGATTCTAACAACGCAATCGTGATTAAGTCAGATAAGGGCAGTACCTCAGTAGTCATTTACGAAAAGGAATATATAGATAAGACAATGCGGTTTTTTCAGGAAAATGGAATTAAAGAAGTAAAAAAAGATTTAACAAAGAAGTTTCAGACAGATTTAAAGGCAAGGATAGAAGCAATACAATTTTTATTCACTCCAAATGAAAAAGCTAGATTAGTAAAGATGAATCCAAGAACACCAGAAGCAAGAGCGCAAATAAAATTGCACAAGGAGAATAAACCAATGCGTGTTATTTGCAATGGGAAGGAAGCCGTTAATGAGCTCTTGAATAAGGCTTTGTACCGTAAGTTAAAATCGGCGTATAAATACGAGCAAGTTTACAACGTAAAAAATAGTGTGTGTTTCGCGAACGAAGTGAAGGACATTGCAATCCCAGAGGATGCAGTCCTAGCCTCATTGGACGTCGTGAACCTCTACACTAATATACCAATACCGGACACTTTGCAAATTATAAGGAAAAACCTGATAAAAAATAAGTCAATGAGCATGGGTGAAATCGTCGAACTCGTAGACATGCTAGAGTTCACACTGAGTTTTAATAGTTTTATTTTTAACGATAAAGTTTTTATTCAAGACGAAGGTTTAGCTATGGGTAACAGTCTATCAGGTATTTTAGCTGAAATTTTTATGAATGACTTTGAGAACAAAGTTTTTAGCTCTTTTCCAGAAATTAAGGAGAAGTTAATTTATTACAGACGGTATGTTGACGACACTATTTTATTATTCAAAGGGGAAAAAGAAGACGTAGAGGAAATGACTAAAGTTTTAAACGAGCAGCATCCAAAAATCCAATTCACACTAGAAATGGAAAACAATGGGGCGATCAACTATTTAGATTTGACTGTCAGAAAGGAGGGAGGCAGGCACGTTTTCGGCGTCTATAGAAAAGACACTTGCTCCGACAACATCATAGTAGCGACGTCGCACCACCCGGCACAGCATAAAAGAGCGTACTTTTATGCAATGTGCAACAGAGCCCTCAGATTGCCACTACAGGAAGATGAGTTGCAGAAAGAACTGGATATTATTAAGCAAGTAGCAGCAGCTAACGGATACAGGACACAAGATGTTACACGTATGTTTAACAAAATCAAAAACAGATCCGCGGGCATCAGTAGCGATTCTAGGAAAATTAAAGTTAAGAAGAAGTTTGTCACCCTGACATACAAAGGGCGTGTGTCGGAAAGAATTGCTAAATGCTTTCCAAAAAACATCGCAGTGGCATTTCAGAACCAAGGGCAAATGGCACACAGATTAAGACATAAACCAGCAACGACGAAACAAATGAAATACAATAAATCCGGAGTGTATAAGATTAAATGTGCTGAATGTGACAGTTATTATATAGGACAAACAGGGCGGAATTTTGAAATTCGATACAGGGAACATTGCAGTCATAGCAATCGAACAGCATTTGGAACACATGTAAAAGAGAGTAGACATGAAGTGAGTAATATAAATGATCAAATGGAGGTGCTACATAAAGCTCCAAAAAGTCTCTATCTCAACGTGCTCGAAGAGATTGAAATATACGCACATCACAATAAAACCCCAGACCTACTACTTAATGAGCAAAGTGATTTTATGCACAGGAATTATTATGAGATTTTTAAAGACCTGTTTTAGGCTTCCTCTTGAATGCAACAGCACGCCCCAGTAAGAAACAGCTACAGCGGAACGGCCCTCAGCGTACTGGCAGCGAGGTGAATTGGGCGCGGCGCAAGACGACTCGGCGTGGCGTTGTATACGTTCTGACGTAGGGAAATCCACTCCACCACCAATCAAAAACAAAGAAGAGCAAACGCACATTTTCGGAAGAATATCTACATTTTAATTATATTTTATTTTTCTCTATAAAAAATTTTAAATTAATGTAAAAATTTTTCGTTTCATGGTCCACTCAGAATGATTATTCATACGTTATTACCTTAAAAATTGTTTTATTAAAAAGAATATTCGCCATTAATATATACGGCGAAAAAATGACAGATGCACAATTGTTATAGGTAGAGGGCACTTTTTACTGTTACCAATCAGGTTACTCTTAAATACTGCGATATAATGTTTTAACAGATTGAAATTTACTTTACTTATGACAGTGAACTGTGTGTTCTGTACGGACAAGTTACTCTGTAACTACAACATATGGTATGTTGGCATTTAATACGTTCCATAATTTCTTTGTGTAAACTAAGATATTTTTATCGCTAACTGTATCTCTCTTATTAATTACATTTTTAACATTGTCTAACAGATCTGAAGATGGGCAGCTAGCCCGAAACCGGTTATTGAGAATAAAGAATAGCGATCGAAGACTGATACGCCATATTTTATTTCATTCTCTCTAAAATGTTCACTATATTCTGAAAGTCACAGACCAAAAAGAATCCACACAATCCAACTATCAGAGCAGTTCAGAGTATAATGCGCTGATAAAACTATAACTGTTCAAATTACATGTTTAAGTGAATGCTCGCCATAATTTGATGATAATGTTCATCAAACGCCATGCTAATAGTGGTAGAATGTCTGTCCTGCGGCGGCACGTGAAAATACGACATACGAAAACTAAAGATAGATCATTAACGTCATCCCAAAATTAACACTTCACTCGAAAACGATTTCATTGTTACGCGTATCCCTAGTAACTTATTACTGAATCCGAGGCTGTTTATAGGAATGATACCGACGCGACGCGACTCCCGGCACAGGTGGTGCGCTAATCAGCGTCTGGAGAGAACTGGGGCCTTCCTTTTCTCGTGCAGCGTTCTTACATATAAGGCCACAGTGCGGACGGCTAAGGGAATGCCTGATCAAATCTGCTCTCCCGACTAGCTGCTGGGCTAGTAATGCACCACTTTAAGTTATCGAATAAATCATTGCTTCCTTTGCTGATGGCCAATGAAGCTCTCAATTTAAATGTGAAATCAGCACACAGGTAAGTAATCATAATAAAAGTCTGACGTGGCTAAGTCAAATATTTTGGGCGAGAGAATTAATTTAATTACACTACACGCAGTAGACGAGCTCTGAACTTGCCCTTTGGAGATACGCTATCACTATAGTTTTATAGTTATTCAGTTGAAACTTCTCACATCTTTATGATTATAGCGGATCTCCCTTCTACTTAAATTTAAACATCCTAGCTTTATTTATTCGCCTACTTAATCTATCTTGCTTCCTTAATTTCTAAGACAAAAAGCAGAAAATCATGAATTTCAACTAAAATTTTAATTTGTGACATCCAGAATACTGTTTCTACTAAATTATTATGCAAAAGAAATCTAAATATAAATTTTTAAGTTTCTAGCTCTTTTCTGTTGCCCCAGTGATTTTTACAGAAAAACATCCAAATTTCGAAAATGGTTAAAGTTATTGAACTGATATGCAACACATATTGATTTTGTATTACTCCTGACATGCTAGAAACGTTTCAGGTTATTTACTTCATTTTAAAGTATTGCGCAATATTTATGACCTCAGAGCTAGTACAGCGGACTAGGCTGGCACACAATGGAAAGACTGATGTGTTATAAGGCGTGAGTATGCTGCTTCCCTACACTATGTTTGGGGAAGGTTCGTTTCTGTCGCTGTTTCTGTCGCTTTCGAATGGACTGACCCTGTTGTAGTCTGACTTTTGTATGGCAATTGACGTACTTCTGCTTGGTGTTCTGATTTCCCACATGCAATACATTTTGCACTGTGATAATGACTTTTGGTGAGGAAGATATGATACAAAACAGTGGCTACGCAATGGCAATTGTCAGGCTGGTCGCTTTTGTGTTTGGTGGTTTTGTACTATCTGCCAATCCATCCAGACTGGTGCGGAACTCTATGAGTTGTCTTGGTTGGAAAAAACTGACACAGGTCTTGCAGAGCTGCTACTGAGCACAGTGACTATTCGACAGCCGTACCGATGAGCAAATACGTGTCTAGTGAAGGGTGTTTCAGTTTCAACAAATCTGTTTGGAGTTCGTCATCTGGAGCGTGCACTGTATTATGTCCCCAACTAATAAAGCTGCTTATGACTATTTGCAGTCTGGATTATAGCACGCAAATCTACAATCCCTTGATAATGTTTGTAACTGTGCAAACCATTCTCTGTGTGGCTGTACATTGAGCTTATGACATATGAAGAACTTTCGTCTAACTGCCGCTATATGCAGACGAGAATCAAAATATGCAAGCAAACAGGTTGTGTCACTATCGTATGGGTGGGTGGTGGCTCGGCCTCTGTGTTTAGTTGTTCTATGAGATGGTCTGCCTCTGGTCCTGCATAATCGAGCACGTTGCTGCTCTTTACCAGAGATGTCGTGGATCAGGTAGTGCTACTTCATCCTGGCGATGTGATATGCACCTAGGCTGAACCTTACAGTTGAATGGCTGGAACGTCAGCGATCCTGAATGGAACACCTTCACTATGGTGTCGGTTATGGAGAGATGACTGGATATCTTTGGTGTTGAAGCTGAAACTGCAGCTGCTCTGTGCATCGCTGTATCAGAAAGAAAAGCTATGTCTGATATCCATTTTGGCACTCAGACAAAGAATTTATTCCCCAGTCGTGTCTAGAAAGAAAGTAATTTCCTCACGAACTGGAAGAAAACATCAAGAGCGTTGCTTCTACTGATCTATAGACAATGTTGTGGTAAGCTATATCTCAATACTCAGCATTAGTATCTTGAAGAAACACTTTGAATTGACGATGGTTGACACCGTACCTTTGTACAGAATTCACACACATCACCACAATGACCATCACATGAACTTCCACTGCTTCAGTACACAATTCCACCCGATGAATGAAACAATGTATACCGCAGATGTCCTTTCGAAAGCCATTCTTAATTTTATTTTTTTAAGCGAGAGGCAAAACCTGGTTGATGCATAACCATTTATGGCGCACCGTCTGTGGCCACGGCAGGTTCATGCTGTCCAGAGACACACACACGGCTTCAAAAATATCGAACCCTGTTGTTGTGTAATCCAGTGGTACCATATTTAACAGGTTTTCCGTAAGTGCAGCTGCAGGTCCAAACCACGTACAAATAAAGCAAGTTGATCACAATCAGACATATCTGGGCTATCATCGAGTGCGAAGGAAAACTCTGTGAAAATCTAATCTGTGCCTTAAAATCAGTTCCAGTATTAAGGACTCGGCGGGGCGTCGTTTGCTTTGAGAGCCAAGCGCCTTCAAAAGGTGCTCATTCTCTTGGAGCTGTGCATTCTGGTACTAATACCAGGCACGATTTAACGAGAGATCCGAAAGAGAATGATTTGCCAGTCAGTACTATGATGTGAGCTACTTCGTAGCTTTCACAAATTACAGTTTCATTTTTGTTTTCTCCAGCAGCATACAGCTGACATGGGTAAGTATATTACAGTAGTGCAAGAAGATTTTTACATTCTAAAATATCCTCAAACAGAATATTTTTTCTATATAAATGAATTCTAAATTCAACACATTAATCTGTCAAAATAGTAATCAATTAATATCAATCAATAATATAAGAATATTGTATCCATCTTCTTGTATGCTGTCCTTCAGATTGTTTGCAAGCATCCCCTTCCATTTGATCGTAGTCTACTACGTGAAGGCGATTGCGATGATACTGTATTTATCTGCAGAAACAACTCTGTCACACACCAGGCACTGTCACTGGTGGGATACATTTCTTCCAGAGAATCAGTCAGCGGGCTTCCGTGACAAGAAATCTTTCTTGCTGTCACAACTATTCCTCCACGAGAACTAACAGGCAGAGGCCAAACTGTGTACTTGTTATATGAATGCGCGGTGTCTATTCTTCCGGACATACCCGAAAGAACATATATCACGCATTCATACAACTGATTCGCCACGATGGACAATTAATCCATCGCCTTCAGTTCGGATGCAAAATAACCTTGGACCTCTTCTTCGGGAATCTTAAAGTAGGGAGCATGGAAGACATGGACGGTGACTGCCGACAGGAGGCGCTAGGTGGGAACGTGGTTCAGCCGGAAGGCTCGCTGAGACAGTCCGTGCGATTCTGATAAACATGGTGTCTAGATAGCGTAGCGGTTGATGTAGGTGCCTAATAAACAGGACATCTAACTTCGAATCCTGGTGTGGCACATATTTTCACTCGTAGCCGCTTATTCCGCATAAAGTCCCGATTCAGTTTGCATCCATAGCTCCTTCCTTTCCCTTTCCTTTCTTCCCCATCCACTTTCAACTGTCTACTTGTGTGACAGATTATAGCGCGTATGGCGTCAGCTGCTCTCACTTCTGCAGCACCGAGCTGATACTGTGAGTGTTCCTGCCTGCTGGGCACTTTTTGGAACAGCCTGGAATGGGGCATTCAGAGATAAGCTCCGTTTATTTGAAACGCAAATGGCGAATGGAAATCTAACGATCTTCACTGGCCTAAGTTCTTTAAATGTAAATGTTGACATACCCTTTGTAAACTATCAACGTATAGTTCACCAGTTAATAAATAGTTTCGATTCGCTCTTCCAAGAACTGAACATTTTAAAAAAGGGAATGAAGTGGAAGAAGCCATAAAGAGGATGAAAGGGGGCAAGGCACCAGGTTGGGACGAAGTAACAGTGGATATGATACGAGCAGCAGGAGAAGTAGGAACCCAGTGGCTATACAGAGTGCTGAGGGTGGTGTGGAAGGAGAACAGAATTCCTGAGGATTGGAAGAAAGGAATTATAGTCCCGATCTTCAAGAAAGGGGATAAAAGGAGATGTGAGAACTACAGAGGAATCACCCTGCTATGCCACTGTGGAAAAATCTATGAAAAGATCCTGGAGAAGAGAATAAGAAGCAGTATTGAAAGTAGACTGCAAGAGGAGCAGTATGGTTTCAGACCGGGAAGATCAACAACGGACCTCATATTTGCGGTAAGGCAACTGCAGGAAAGGCACTATGAGTACGGGAAGGACTTAATCATGGCCTTTTAAGATATTGAGAAGGCGTATGACAGTATCTGTAGGGACAAGCTCTGGAATGTGCTGAACGCAAAAGGGATGAAGAGATAACACGAAAAGTCAGAAAAATGTATGAGGGAAGTGAGAGTTGTGTGAAAGTGGGGAGGGAACGTATTGCATGGTTCAAGCTGGAAAATGGGCTGCGACAGGGAAGTGCACTTTCGCCTTTATTGTTTATTATTGTTATGGATGAAATCCTACAGCAAGTATCAGATGCAATTGGAGATCATAAAATGAAAGCAGTGCTTTTTGCCGATGACCTGATGTTATGGGGAAATTGCGAGAAGGAGGTGCAAGAGCAGTTAGATGTATGGGAGGCAACGGCAGCACAATATGGAATGCATTTCTCTGCAAAGAAAAGTGAAATAATTGTCACAACAAGGAAGAAGAATAGGCCAAATGTGGATATAACTTGTGTAGGGGAAAAACTACAAGTGGTAGAGAACTTCAAGTACTTGGGAAGTATGATTGAAAGTAAGGGGGGAAACGCAATGGAAATAAATGAAAGGTGCAAAAAAGCAGGGTAGTTCTACAAATGCATTAGGGGGCTTATTTGGAGCAAGGAGGTGCCACAGAAATCCAAGGGAATTATATACCGAACCTACTTTGTCCCCATATTGGCATACGGAAGTGAGACATGGGTAATGCACAGAAGCGACAAAAGTAGAATACAGGCTAGTGAAATGAAGTTCCAGAGGAGCAGGTTGAGTGTAACAAGACGAGACAGATTGCGAAATGTGTATGTGAGGGAAAGACTAAAGGAGGAACCAGTACAGGACAGGATAGAAAAATCAAGACTGCAGTGGTATGGACACATGAAGAGAATGGATGAGGGAAGAATTCCAAAGAGGATGTTTGATCTGCAACTGGAGGGGAAGAGGCCCAGAGGAAGACCAAGAGATAGATGGGTGAAGGGAGTGAAGGAATGTGTAATGAGAAGAGGAGAGAACTGGACGAAGGTGGAAGAGGGGGAATGATGGAAAGACAGAACACGATGGAGAGGCTTGTGTTCCCGACAGACCCAGCCAGTGGCTGGAAACTGTCCAAGATGGTGATGAATGCAATTGTTCTGTAGTCCTTTTTCAGAAGTGTCTAGCAATGTTCCGCCTGCAAAGCAATTAGAGCTTTTTAACTTAAAAAAATAAGCTTGCGCCATAAAAGGTACTGCAATTGTTTGATTTGTCTCAGTGGTATCATTCCCTGGGCTACGTAGGAAGATAGTTGTGATACGTACATTTTCGGGTAAATTACTGTTGTGCGCAGCTGTTCTCTGCAATGAAGAGGATGAAAAAGAAAGAAAGGTAATTGCTTCAGGACCCTTCAATGAAGAATATACTGCGCATCGCTGCAGTAGGATAAGCCACCGCAGAAAAAGTTAGTCACAGCTAGAGAAATCGTTAAAAGCATATTTTAATACAGTGCAATTCCGCCCCTGGGCCTGATAACCAGCTGAATTAGTTTAGGAAGTGAGTCTGCAAGGTCGTGCAGATACGTCATGTCTGGGTTAAGCCACTCACTGACGATTTGAAAGCGGAATTCCACTAAATTGTGGGGATCTTAGCCGCTGTTTCAACGTGTAACAAATGTTTTCCCCCAGGATTCAATGCAGGTTATTTTTTGGGCTAATCTAGATGTAATAGAGTACGGGAGTGTTCAGAAAACCAGTCAGTTATTCTGGAGCTCGATGAACTCCGCTGTTGCAGTCTTTATGTGCCTGTTGAGGAATGATCTGTAGTGAGGTGACAGGTTTCAAATGTTCACTGCATGCAGTTCCTGTTGCAATGCTCCCTCGCTAACAGGTACAGATTATTTTATTATGTATGTCAATAATATAGGCATATAATTACGTGCATCTGCCCTATCACTCTTCTCAAAAATGGGAATTACCGGCACTTCTTTGCAGCCGCTACGTATCTTCCATTGTTCCTTCAATGTACAATAAACTACTGTTAGAAGTGAGAAAATTCTTTTACATAATCTTTGTAGAATGTTAGAGGCATCCCATCTTGTCCTGATGCCTTTCCACTATTAAGCAACTGTAGTCACTTCTCTATTTCATAATCGGTTACCTCAGTATCTGCCATTTCAGCATTCATATGTTGATTGAAAGTAGGGTCCATGTCATGATCTTCCATGTGAAACAATTGTGGAAGACTGAATTCAGTATTTTGTCCTTCTTTCCATCATCTTCTGTTTCACTACCAGTATGGTCACAGTGTGAATGAACAGAGGCTTTTGAACTGCTTGCTGATTTTATGTAAGACCAAAACCTCTTAGCGTTTTTACTCAGATCGGTTGACAAAATTTTGCTTTCAAAGTCATTGAATGCCTCTCTCACTGCTGTCCTTGCACTTGTTTTCACTTTGTTTAGCTTTTGCTTGTCAGTTAGGTTTCGATTTCTCTTGAGTTTGTGAGGAAGCTCCGTCTACCTTCTTCTTCTTCTTTTTTTTTTTTTTAAATAGCAGTTTTATAACATGGCTATTAAAACCATGGTTGATCTTTCCCATCCCCTAAGACCTTGCCCAGAACATACTTGTTTAAGGTAGAGTGAACAATGGGTTTGAATTTTTTCCTTTTGTGCTCCACGTCTTCCTCTTCAGCACTGAATATTTTATGTTGACTACTCACTCTGCAATTTGTATCCTATCACTCTTGCCAAACAATAATATCTTCATACCTTTCTTAACATGCCTTGTAAAATTTGTAGTCATAGTTGATATCACAAACTTATGATCACTGATACCTTCCTGTAAATTAACTGATTCGATAAGCTCAGGTCTGTTTGTTGCTAGGTTGTCTGAGAAGATATCTACATGAGGTGATTCTCTAACTATCTGCTCAAAGTAATTTTGCGGACAACATACTACTCAGAATAGAGGCACATGAATCCCAATTTCTGGCACCAGTTTTGCTGGTGTGACTCTCCATACCTGGCAAGTTGAAGTCATCCCCTATTACAATGGCATGATCAGGAATGTTATTAATGATATTTTGCAAGTTCCCTATGAAGTCTCTACCACTACAGCTCCGGTTTTAGGCAGTCTATCAAATAATCAACTCCTGTCGGGTAATGAAGCTGATTCACAAACCGTGAAACGGATCTTTTTCCGTCGACAATTCTGACGTAGAGTTTCCTTGGCTGCTTGTAGACACCTTGAACATTCCGCTGCGAAATGTAGCAACAACACACACTACACGGCCACGGGACGCCGAAACGCGATTTCCCCTTTTTTGCCACTCTGTCACGTCCTTACATTTACCCACGTTTTCTTAAAAAGTCCACTTGAAAATATGTCACTGGTTGCTACTGCCTTATGCTCACGCAGAGACAGGACGCGCGTAATTGAGCACGTGACTCGATAGCTGCCCCTTCTGTGAAGGCTTAAAAATTCGTCTGCGTGTGAGCACTGGACTGGCTAATTTTTTGACCGGTGAGCTTATCATCTGATATAAGTCTTGCAATCTGTGAAAGAAAACTAAAAAAGATTAATCTTTTGTTAGTTGTGCAGAGGATGCTCTTTAATTTGTACTGCTCTCTACATCCATACAGCCGGCTCCCCCTTGTACAAACGCCCTCCGCAGCCGTGTGCCCATACACCTAGTGTCCACGTAGATGGTATAATAATAATAATAATAATAATAATGTCGTGAAACGATGATGATTAGGACAACACAAAACCCAGTCCCTGAGCGGAGAAAATCTCCGCCCCAGCCGGGAATCGAACCCGGGCCCTTAGGATTGACAATCTGACGCGCTGACCACGCAGCTAGCGGGGGCGGACCACGTAGATGGTGACTCGCGGGCAATTGAGCGCTTCCCAGTTCACGGGCGAGGGCAGGAGTTACAACAGCCTGCTCTGCACTGAAGTGACAAAAGTCATGGGGTACCATCGAATATCAGGTCAGGTTTCCCTTTGCACGGCATAGTGAAGCAAATCACGTGGCACGGACTCAACAAGTCCTTGGAAATCCCCTATAGAAATATTGAACCATGCTGCCTGTATAGACGTCCATAATTGCGAAGGTCTTTCCCGTGTCCCAACTGCTCGATTGGATTCATGTCGGACAATATGGATGGCTTAATCATTCACTCGAATTGTCCAGAATGCTCCTGAAACCAGCCACAGACAGTTAGGGCCGATGACGTGGCGCATTGTCATCCATGTCCAGCCCCGGTAGCTGAGTGGTCAGCGTGACAGAATGTCAATCCTAAGGTCCCGGGTTCGATTCCCGGCTGGTCGGAGATTTTCTCCGCTCAGGGACTGGGTTTTGTGTTGTCCTCATCATCATCATTTCATCCCCATCGACGCGCAGGTCGCCGAAGTGGCGTCAACTCGAAAGACCTGCACCAGGCGAACGGTCTACCCGACGGGAGGCCCTCGCCACACGACATTTCATTTCATTTCATTTCATTGTCATCCATAAAATGAATGGTCCCAAGTAGCAGAACATAACATTATCCAGTGAATGATCGGTTTATTTCCATGTAAACGCAGCACACAACGTTATGGAATGACCACAAGCTTGCTCAGTGCCTTTAGACAGCTTGGATCCACGGCTTCGTGGAGTTCGCGCCACACCTGAACCCTACCAACAGCTCTTACCAAGTGAAATCGTGACTCATCTGACGACGCTACGGTTTCCAGTCGGCTAACGTGCAACCAGTATGATCACGGGGCCTGGCCAGGCGCTGTAGGCGAGGTCATTCTGTTCGCAAAGGCACTCACGTCGGTAATCTGCTGCCATAGCCCATTAACGCCAAATGTTGCCGCATTGTCCTAACGGATACTTTTGTCATACGCCCGACGTTGATTTTTGCGGTTATTTCACGTGGTGTTACTTGTCTGTTAGCACAGACAACTCTACACTAATAACGCTGGTCTCGGTTGTCGAGTGAAAGCCATCGACGCGTTGTCCGTGATGAGAGGTAGTTCCTGAAATTTGGTATTCCCGGTACACCCCTGATACTGTGGATCTCTGAATACTGAATTTCCTAACAAGTTCCGAAATGGAATATCCCATGCGTGTAACTCCAACTACGATTCCGCTTTCAAAGTCTGTTAATTTCCACCGTTCGGTCAAATCACGTCGTAAATTTTTCACATGAATCACCTGAAACAAATAATAGCCCCGCCAATCCTGTGCCCTTTTATTGCTTGTGGACGCGGTACTCCCGTCATTTGTATGTGTTCATAGTGCTATCCTATGACTTTTGTCACTTCAATGTGTACGGAACTTGAGTGAACGTTTATCTCGAAGGACACTGATGTATAATGAGAAACTATTTTATATTCCATTGGCTATCTAGTCAAAGCGTAAAATGAGATGAAAATTCACCTGCAAGAACGTCATACGATAGTATAGAAGTTAATAAACCCATGAAAATTAACTTGTTTGACCATGGTGTAATAATCCATAGAAAAAAACACCAACACGAGAGCCACTTCCATCTTAGGTGTTAACCATCATAGTACAATGATGGTAATAACTCTTCGTTTAAAATGAAGGAACATTTCGAGTGGCAATATCATATCTGAAAATATATACTATTTATGCAACTGAAAACAATTATTATAAAAGTGAGTGAACATTATCCTGGGAGGCCACCAAGACAGAATAAAAAACTACTCTGTTCCCTTGGGCTGTGTAGTCTTGTGATAAGAAGTATTAATTGTGAGCATCAAAGAGCATTAATAGAGACGAATGCACATACAGCGTACCAGCATTTCTCGTAAACTGATGCCACAAATAGTGAAGCCCATAAGTCCTATGACTTGACAGCTTTGGGAATTTACTTTACGACAAATAATGGTATGTGGTATAAGCATGTAACGGAACATTTTGAAATTTTGGCAGTGTGCACAGGTGCATATGAAGATGGAAATTAATTCCGGAAATCGACAGTGCAATAAAAAAGCTATAAAACCATCATGCAGCCAAAGGGTGTTTTATTTATACCAAGAAAGTCCAATAAGTAACGCAATAGACTTTTTTCCTGAAAGCAGGTAGGATTTATTCGGGATTCGAATAAATCTTATTTTTCCCACAAAACGCTATTTCTCAACATTATCTTCGTTCAGTGCGACGGCCTTACGCAGTCCTACTGAAAGGGTCTGTATGCCTACTCTACTGATCGACGTCGGAGCCAACAATCACCTTCATGTACTGCTTGCTGGGAAGTACGTCTTTCTTTGGACCAGATGGATGAAAGTCGGAAGGTGCGAGATCCAGGCTGTAGGGTGGATGAGGATGAACAATTCAATGAAATTTTGTAAGCACCTCGGGTGCGCAGCCATGACTTAGGCCTTGCGATGTGATGGAGAAGGAGAAGTTCGTTTGCATCTTTGTGGCGACGAACATGCTGAAGTCATTTCTTCTATTCCCTGACGCTAGCACATTGCAATTTAGAGTTGATTGTTGCACCATGAAGGAGGACATCAAACAGAATAATCCCTACAGGATCCCGGAAGACCGTCGCCATGACTTTGTCGGCTGAGGGTGCTGCTTTGAACTTCCCGTTTTGATACTGGTTCGAAGGGATGAACCCAAGTTTCGTCACCCGTAACGATGTTTGACGAATGATTATCATTCCTCGCAGACGGTCGTTCGTCGCTCTCTATGGTCTTCTGTCAGGCTGCGAGGAAATGGCGGGCACACAGCTTTGTGTATCCCAGCTGGTGGACTAGTGGCTCAGCACTACCAACAGAGACGTCTAGTTGAGCAGCGAGGTGTTTGATTATGATCTGAATGAGAGTGTCTGCAGGTTCCGGTATTGCAGGAAACACAGCTGTGTGTGACCTGCCGGCATGTGTGAGGTGGACGGGTTTGATCGACCTCGTTAGGATGATGACACACATCGCCCAACGATTCACCGTGTTTGCGTTAACTGTCAGGTCTTCGAGGAAGTTATGCACGGCCCTACCAATATCGTTGATGTTCTGGTTTCCGCCAAAAGAAACCGGGTGACAGCTCACTATTTGGAATGCACCTCCGTCACAGACGACTTCTTGAAGGCTACGTACAGTGTCGCCGCCCATTGGAATGTCATGAAACTTGTGAGGTAACTGGCGAGTTGTGGCGCCCTGAAAATATCCCAAGTTCTGAGTTGGTGAGCCAAGCCGGGGCTCGTCGGCAATTGAGTGGTGCCGAACATTAGCCGGAGCAAGAGGGGCAGCCCCACCACATGGTCCAGCCCAACCGTGTGGCTGGGAATTCCATGTTGACGCTGTGTCGAGGTCTGTGCTTTGTGTCGATGAAGGAGATTTGTGTGCTGGGAGTTCCAAAGATGGCGGACATTGTGAAACCATAATGGCAGGCATTTCACAGTTCATGTAGAAATTAATAATAACCAGAGGAATCCTGATACCATAAAAAGATACATGTACTTTACCATTACCTGCATGACGATTCTGATGGTGTAATCAGATTTTTCAGTATCTTTATTAGTTTAAAGTTTAGTATCTGACTGTAAATTATACAAGTAACACCCAGCAACGAATTTCCAAACGGCATGTAACTTGATTAATACATGAGTTATTAGAGGTCAAAGTGGCCGATTACTACCGATCGCGTCAGGCCTTAATTACTCCACAGTTACACGAAAAAACGGTAGCAGCATGCTTAGAAATATATTTATTCGTCTATGTCTTTGTATCCGATATATACTATTCATGAAGAAATTGGTCAAACATTTACTGTGTTTTAGAAAGCACAGAGACATTAGGCTACTGGCCTAATTTTGTTTCTATTTCTTTGATATATGTTCATTTAATTTGTTTATGTATTTGATAATGTGTGTTAGAGCGTGTTTATGGTCCAGCAATAGGAATATTTCTTTAATTTCAAGTTATTTAATTGCAAATCCAGTATTTCGTAAGTGTTTCATTATGTTTGTGAGTGTGCGTTGCCTTGGAGACATGGCGGGAGCGTTTTAGCCCATCACAGCGCTCGTTACTACGGTAGGCAACTACAAAGCTCAATGGAAGTGGGGGGGGGAGGTAGGGTGGGGGGGGGGGGGGAGCACCGGGTCGCACAGGACACAGGGAAGCGCTGGACGGGAAGGCACGACGGACAGTCGCAGGAAATACTTGGAGAGTGTGGAGAAGTTTGCGCGTAGTTCCGACGTGTGCCCTTGTAAGATTTCCGTGGCTTCTGCAGTTAAGACGTCGTATGCGTTCAGAAGTGAATATCTCGCGAGCTACGTTGTAGTTCATAACTAATTACGTGAAGTAGGAATCTATTTTTTCCTTGTTATTCAACTTATGTTTTATTTAATTGCTGAACCATCGACACCAATAAGTGTTTTTCAGTAATAAATGGCTTTCTTAAAGGTACGTCTGCTATCGTACTCATCATTTAAAGTCGTTAAAATAGTACCTGTAGATTTTATTTAATTTCAATCTTTCATTCATAAATTTCTATGTTACATTCAAAATTCACAATTGCCGTGTGATAGGAAGGAACCTTCGACCATTCGATTCATGTGTGTATTCATATTGTTACATTAAAAATTCGTAATTGCCGAGTGGACCATTCGATTCATGTGTGTGTTCATATTGTATACTGTAGACTCAGCAGTATTTGGCACGTAATGCGGCAACTACGTATCCCAGCCCCTACACAACGAAACCAGTCAAAACTTTTAATATTTCAACTCTGAGTCTGAGGGTGCGTAGTTGAGGGCCAAATTTTTTTTTTATTTGAAAGCCCGCAAACTATAGAGGATGAAGAAGGAAAACTCCATTATGTCTCACAACAAATTCCGCATTTCTTCAACCGAAACTGATCGACAAAGAAATTGTTGCACTAATTAATCAATGCCTCTTGTCTTTGCTAATGGTATACGGCAGCCTTCTCACGAACCACTTCAACCGATAGTCAAGATATACGTTGTAACATATCTGAAGAGGGGAACCGTTCCAGCGTACAGCACGCAGAGAGGGTACCTGTGCAACTGAAGCCGCCGTATCTACGCAGCGCCTGGGGCTGCGTTGCCGCCAGTAAACGCTGCACGCGTCAGGCGTCACTCGCCTGGCCGTCGCACAGTGGCGGCGGAAGGTCGGCCGTGCATCAGCGCAGTCCAGCCGGCCGTGGGCAGAGCGGCGTGGCGCAGCGCGGGCCACGTCGCAGCCGCAGCCGCTCACTCACAGCCGGCCAGATTTATCGGCCAATTAGGAGCCGGCTCGCCGAGCTCGGCCTTATCGAACTGGGCCGGGTCGGGCTTCGCCGTCAGCTGCTCGCGGGACTTACGTTACGTCGTCGGGTGATGCACACACGCTGCGCACCCGCTGCTAGCTCTCCCTCCTGGTGCTCACTTTCGCTCTGCCTGTGGCCCACACAGCTACCCTGTTTAAGCAGAAATTTCAAGATTTCTTGCAAACCTAGCAGAATACATTATTCTGGACGCATATCCTGATAGTACAATGTTCTACACCTACAAGGGACGTTCCGAAAGTAAGTTTTTGCGGAACGTATACTGGCGACCTCGTTACCAATGGAAGTGCGTGCTGTATTTTTTTCCTCGCTGGTTTGATGCAGCCAGCCATGAATTCATTTCGGAGTAGTGCTTGCAACCTTTGTCGTCAGTTATTTGCTAGACGTATTCCAATCTCTGCCTTCCTCTAGTACCATCAATGTTCCCCAAAGGCGGCTCACAAATCTTATCAGTACATACTTGGCTACCACTGGGCTTTGGAGTATTGCTTGCTTCTATGTCCTGCAAGTCTACACTTCCACTAGCTCTTCCCCATCTGCCTTTCTGGTGTGGTCTTTCTGGTGTAGAACCCGCTTGGACTTGTACTAGTTTTCCATTTCACTTACAGCGCTCTCTTTACCTTTTCATTAGTAAATACGTGGTACCCATTGTTAGAGCTGTCACTACTTTTCCAAACTTTTCAGAAGTGTTGACTGTGCAGGAAAGGTCGCCGAATGTGGTGTCTGTTCCACCTTTGTGCCTTTCCATTTTAGCACACTTTCTTCCCAGTGAGGTAATATGCCAAAAAACCAGAAGAGTAGCCATCCTTTTGTATAACCAGCATGGTTGTACCTCCCTGACCACACGGGGATTGCACTCTTGGTGCCTGAGCTAAAACCTTAACATGTATGTCAAAGAGTAGATGCCTGTTGTTCCTGGGGCACAGGGACTCTGAGCAATGAATTGCTGTCCAAGTAGCCTGGCTGACGCTCATGGGGAGAGCCCCCATTCAGAGTGGGTGACACAACGGCAGATGAATCGCATAGTAAGTGGATGAAGCTTTCTCCTCCTGGTGATCGTACAATCCCAGCAGCCTCCTCAAGAGGAAAGAACTCGTTCAACAGAGAGACATACAACTCCAAAGTGTTTCCTTCCCTGGCTATGCTGTGGGATGAACATCAGGCTGGTTTGTACAAGGACAGCTCAGGATTCCTTTTTGGCTACACAGCTTTTGTTCTTTGGAGAGACTATGGAGGGCAGGTTTCGGGGACATCATCCCCTACCCAGTCATAGGCGTTGCTTGCTTGTGACCAGCTGGATAACGTTCTGGTGATTATCACTCTCCATAAGAGTCTAAACCTGGTTCACGGCATCATTTTCTATCAAGACCTCCTCTTGCAGTCTGATGATGAGCTGCATACCAAGGTGTACACTTCATCCATTGTGTCCTTAGGGGCCCAAACGACAATAGGCTTACTACTGGGACCTTCACCATGGCCTCTGAGAGTGATTCATTGCCTGAAAAGGTCAAGCTGATGGTATACCAATGTGATGTAAAATCCTATGTCTATGTTAACTGTGGAGAACGCCATTCTCCCTGCTGACTAGACTGCACTGCCTTTCAGGGGGAGAAAAAATACAAGATTGTTTACAGACAGACATACCAAATGGTGAATAATACGTATGAGCGCCTACATCCTGCACACATGACAATGTCGTACACTACAGCTGTAACGCTGCTGTTCCTTACCCCATTCCCTCCCCAACCCCGTCTCTGGGAGCAAACGGCTCACCACCCACCAGGGATGCTGGTCCTCATTTCCCAGCCATAGATGCCTCACCTTCTCACACCACAGAGGGGCCCTCAGGAGGTGTCTGAAGGAGCCACAGGACGCTGTTCATAGGGTTTCCCTGAAACTAATTCATAGAAGCCCTCCAAGTCATCAACCCCCCCCCCTAAGGAAAAGAAAAAATAAGTCTTCCAAGAGGAAAGAAATTCCAGTAGCCCACAAGCCACTGGATCCCACATGTTTTGCTTCTATGGTTGTGACAACAATTCCAGTGGTCCCCGAGGCTCCAGATTGCACAACAGAACGCTTCTAAAAACCTATGGGTCTTGATAACATACCTTCTCAATCAGTGGCAACAGGTAACCCAGCTGTGTAACATGCCTCTCTGGTCCCTTCAAGTGCTCAGGGGTACCAACAGCATCATTTTCCAGTGGAACTGTAATGGTTTTTTCCACCACCTGGCTGAGCTGTGACATCTCTTAAGCTCTTTCTCTGATTTCTGCGTTGCCCTTCAGGAGACTTGGTTACCAGTAACGTGAAACACTCCCCTTCATTTCCACTAGGGATATATTAAGAATTATGGTGATTATGATAGGACATCAGGTGGAGTTAGCATACGTTCTGAACTCTTTTATAGAGAAATTGTGACTCTTGATACTTTGGAGACTGGGGCTGTTCAGGTAAGAGCATTTCAGTATTTTACCATCTGTTATGTTTATCTCCCTCCTGATGGTGGAGTGCTTCAGAAAGTATTGTCTGCATTGGTTTCTCAGTTCCTACCACCTTTCCTAATCTTGGGTGACTTCAGTTGGGTTGGGCTGAGTTGTGGTTTGGAGCCATGATCACTGGCCATGCTAAAGACATTGAATACTTACTGGCAGATCTCTTGAATACTGGCTCCTCTGCTTACTTCAATGTGGCAGGTAGAGATTATTTGGCCTTTGATCTTAGTAGCTCTGCTCTTCTCCCTTTCACCCACTGGAGGGTCCTTGATTACCTATGTGGTAGCGACCACTTCCCAATCTTCCCACCCCTTCCTCAGCATCAACCCCTGGGTGCCCACCTAGATAGGCTCACCATAAGACTGATTGGGATGCTTTCACCTCCACGGTTTTTATGAGCTCTCAGCTAAATGGAAGGACTGACAGGGCTGTGCAGAATGCAACAGCAGCTGTTCTAACGGCAGCTGACTTAGTGATCCTCTACTCTATGGAACCACCCCATCCAAAGGAGACACCAAACCCTCAGAAATTGTCAAGACCATTACAGATCACAGGAGTGCTCTCCAACGTCATTAGCAGCATCCACCAATCGAGCACCTCATTGCCTTTAAACAGCTCTGCCCCTAGGTCCGCCATTTAACAAAATGATGGAAGAAAGAACTCAACCTCTTTCACAGGTGAAGATCAGACGCCTCTACAGACACCAATCCTCTGCAGTTATACTCCGTTCTTCGTTGAATGGTGCTGTTTTCACTGACGCAGACGCCATAGTTGTACATTTTGCTTTGTATTATGCTTGACCCTCTGCGCCTGAGAACTATCAGTCTGCCTTTAGTCTTCTTAAACAGTGGGTGGCGCCGTTGCATTTCTCTTTCACTACATGCCACCTGGAGCTCTATAATGCTCCAATCACTGAGTAGGAATCCTTCAGTGCCATAGCACTTTGCTCCAATATAGCCCCAGGACCAGACAACATCCACAACAAATGCTCAAATACCTATCAGTGAACTGTCAATGTCATCTTCCTACCATCTTCAACCATATCTGGACTGACACGTAGTTCCTCTCTCAATGGCGAGAAAGCATTATTGTCCCAGTACTGAAGCCAGATAAGCATCGCCTAGAGATGGATAGCTGTCACCCAATTAGTCTCAACAATGTTCTGTGTAAGTTGCTGAAACACATTGTGAGCTGGAGGTTCCTCGAGTCTTGGGGCTTTCTGGCTCTGTCACAGGACGGTTTTCCTAAGGCCAACACTTCAGATAATTTGGTTTTCCTGGAGAGCTGAACAGCTTTTGACCGATGTCGCCACTTTATTGCTGTCTTTTTCGACCTACAAAAGGCTTATGACATCACATAGCGACACCACATCCTTTAAAACTTACATGAATGTGTTCTCTCGGACCCACTTCCAATTTTTGTCCAGAGCTTCTTGTTACACCATACTTTTCGTGTTCGACTTGGTGCTTCTAACAGTAACCCATATATCGAAGAGGATGGGATCCTGTAGCGTTCTGTATTAAGTGTCCCTCTCCTTTTTTTTGGCCATCAATGATCTAGCAGCAGGTACAGAGCCTCCCATATCGTGGTCCCTGTATGCTGAATATTTCTGCGTTTACTAGTGCTCCTCTAGTATGGTTGTTGCTGAACTCCAACTGCAGAGAGCCATTCAAAATGTGAAGTCATGGGTCCTCACCCACGGCTTTCGGCTGTCCGCCACCAAGACTTGCGTCATGCTCTTCTGTCACTGTTGTACTGTTCATTCACAACCAGAGCTTTACCTCAATGCCAAAGTACTCAATACAGCGATCACTTATTGCTTTTTGGGACTGGTCTTCGATGGCTGGCTGAATTGAATTCCCAATCTTCACCAACTTAAGGAAAGGTGCTGGCTGCCTCAGTAACACCAGCTGGGGTGCAGGTTGTGCTACCCTTCTGCAGCTTTACAAAGCCCTGATCCTGTCCTATCTTGATTATGGGAGTGTTGCATATAGTTTGACATTACCTTCAGCACTGCAGCCACTGGGTCTGTTACATGACTGTGGGGTCTGGCTTTCAACAGGAACCTTTCGAAAAAGCCCTGTGAATTGCCTTGGGACCCTCCAATACAGATTAGGTGCCAACAGCAGCTACTAAAATAAGCTTTACACATTTGAATCTCCTCTTAACATCCAATCTATCATGTCCTTTTCCCTAGTGGGGAGGTCCACCTCCCACAACAGAGACCCAGAACTGAAATCACAATTGCAGCCTACCTAGCGTTTCTCTTCTCTGAAGTCCAATTTCCCTTACTGTTGCCCCCATGACGTGCACCCTGACCTTGGCTCTGTTTCGATTTACCATTTGGACCAAAAGGTTCAGTTGCCTCTGTCGTGTTCCACTGTAACGCCGGAAATTCATATCCTCCTATTTCCATTTAATGTACTATGAATATTTTCCTTATTTTGTTACCTGAATAAAAACATTTCTGTGTCTTTATATATTGTGTCTTTATATATTGTTTTACTATATATATATATATATATATATATATATATAGTAAAACAATATATAAAGACACAGAAATGTTTTTATTCAGGTAACAAAATAAGGAAAATATACATAGTACATTATATATATATATATATATATATATATATATATATATATATATGCATTTATGTCGATGTATAATTGGTTTGTTCTGTAAATATTATTTGTATTTTTACGCTGGGTCTTGCCAAGGGAAAACTATGCTGTCGAACCATTACATTGATAGGTCGTGTGGAGAACCAAAGTGTTTACGATCTTTGGTAGTGTTAACTCCGCCGCGTGGAGCGCGGGCAGAGCAGAGGGAGTCTGGCTGGAGTAGTGCGGTTGAGCAGGTGTGTTGTGTGACGCTCCCGCGAGTTGCCGCGCTTTCGGGGTTTGGCAGCATGTAATTGCGCTCGACTTGCTATGATAGTTTCTGACACGATGTCGCGGACGGGAAGCATTAGCTTGGGCACATCAAGAGCCCGTTTCGCCTGGTGACAGTGTCGAGAAGAAGGCGCGCCAACATCCAGCTTCTGCAACAGCGACGGCCGACAATGAGTGACTGTCGCCACCTCCTCGATCGACGACTTCAAACCTTCAATCAACCAACAAGGAAGACTAAAAGCACGTAAAGTTTTAGAACTGTATGGCAGACCTCAGCTTTTCAAACTGTTAAATTTTTTTCACTAAATTACAGCAACGTAGCATGAACCTTTGTTGCTCGTTGTCCCAATTGCATTACCAAGCAGGGTCCCTTCCTTTTTCCGGAATGAACCCGAGTGTCATTGAAATTCGAACGCCAGCATTACATTAATGTCATTCGATTTCACTGCCTTAATTTCAAAGTTCAGTTAAGGTGTTCCTAGCTGTCTACAATATTTAGATTACACAAGCACAAATTAATAGTGCGAGTTTTGTTACCGTATTTTAGCTTACCTGTGACTGCAGCTCAGCTTGGTACGTTCTAAATTTTACTATTGTTAATTGTTCAGAATCATTTAATTCAAGTTCAAAGTTAAATCTCTTATTTCTAAATTGCGTAGATTCAAGTAGCTTTTGAAATGATTGTTGTGGTAGCCCAAGACTTACCGTATTTTACTGAATTTCGATGTGCTTCAGAAACAAAGCTCAATATTAATTTCAGTCACTAAATTAACTTTCAATTTTCTGGTTTTATTAATTCTTTTGCTAAATTAAGTCAGAGTGTAGCGAAATTTATTACTTCTGACAAACTTTCAGTTTTCACACTACACGTGTCAACCTTCAGTTGCCACGCTTCTAGTGCTAATTATATGTGTAATAACCTTTCTTTTTCAGTTACTATAGTAATTGTCCATAGGACTGGCGACCGTAATTTCCCCCAAATCTCAAATATCTAATTACCGCTAGTTAATTGTTAACGTAACGGTCGCACATTTACTTTCTTTATTAACTTTATCCCTTTTCAAAATTAATTTCCACCAGTTTCATTTACGTTGTTCCTTTCATTTAGATGTAACCCTTTCCTCCCTCTTTACCGACAGATTAACTTCGGTGACGATTGCTTTTCCCAAATTTCCATTAGGTACACGCGGTTTAATTTCTCACTGTCATTAAGGTCGATAAGTGAGGGGGAGGTTACACCACCACCTGTTCCAGGTTGTCCTCGATGCATTTTCAGATTCAGAAGTTGTATACACTGATGGCTCAAGGGATGATGGATGAACCAGTATTGATACCAAATGCAAGGTGCAGTGATCTACCCTCCTTGCTAGATGGATGCAGTGTCTTCACTGCTGAATTGGTGGCCATCAGGCAAACTCTTAGCCATGCTCATTTCTGCACTGGCAAGATACTTCTAATCTGCAGCGACTCCCTGAACAGCCTCCAGGCTATGGACTATAGCACCCTCATCACTCATTAGTCACAACTATCCAAGACCTTCTTCCCAATATCCATCAATATAGACAGCTAGTCATCTTTGTTTGGACCACTGGACATGTTGGAATCTCAGGGAATGAATATGCCAACCACTTGGCAAAGTTGGATATCATGATGCCGATTTTGAAAATACAGGTCCCAAAGCTGGAACTTTGGTCAACGTTATGCCATCAATTTTTGTATGTCTGCAACTCAGAATAGGTTTCCCTGGACTCTCCAAACAGTCTGAGGACAAAAATGTGGCAGTGTTCCATTGACACTTCTCGCAGGGAATCAAATGTCCTTTGTTAGCTACACTTTGGCCACAATTGACAGTTGGCTGACCCCACACAGACATTGTGCAGTGTGGGAACTCACCTTACTGCTGATATTGTGCCTGCCCCACATTCTACTACATTGCCAAAATTTGACTGCTTTGCTGCGATCTCTTAACCTTCCTGTCAAGCTGCCTCTTGCGCTAGTGGACGATGCTGAAGTGGCTCACCTGGTTTTATGTTTCACCTATGGAAGTGGTTTCTTCTCGTCTCTGGGGCACTAATGGCAACACTGACCGACTCAGGAGTTGGAGGGGCACCGCTAGCCTGCTCTAGCCCAGTAGTCTCCTGGAGGCCCTTTATTGGTGGTGTCGCCTGGCCCCTTCCCTTCCCAACTTTTTATTCTCCTTGTTCTTTTATGTTTGCCGTTTTTAATGTTCTCTCTTGCCTAAAATTTTATCATCTGCACTGCTCGTTTTCTTGGGGTAATGGAAGGTGTGATGCAGAGGATGCGTCTCCCACCGCATACCACCACTCTCTAGGGACTTCGAACTGCATTTCTGGGAATAGCGGATCACCGACTCCCCCTCCCCCCCTCACTCCTCTCTTACTTCTCCTTGATTTTATCCCTGTCTTATTGTATCTTGCTTACAGCTGGGCTTCACAGGATTTGCCTTTTGTATTTTTCTTCCGAGGATTATTCCTAGTTCGATAAATATAGAATGAAGGGACCGATGACCTCACAATTTGGTCTCTGGATCTCCAACAACCAAAAAACCAACGAGCCGTGACGTCTTAACAGATGTCCAATCATCTTCGTTCTACTTGCCAGTAGTTTCCATATATTCCTTTCTTCGCTGATTCTCTGGAAAACCTCCTCATTCCTTGCCTTTTTAGTTTAGACGGTCTTCAACATTCTTCTTAGGCAGCACATCTAAAATACTCTGATTCTCTGCTGTTCTGGTATTCGTAGAGTCTACGTGTCACAAAAAAACAATGCTGTGCTCCAAACGCACAGTCTCAGAAATTTATTTCTCGAAATAAGGCCTATGTTTAATACTACCAAACTTGTCGTTTCCAGGAATATAGTTTTTGCCGGTGCTGGTCTGATTTTTAACTCCCCCTTGTGCCGTCCGCCATGTGTTACTTTGTTGGTTAGGTAACAGGATTCCTTAAATTCATCTGCTTTGTGATCAACATTTTTGATGTTAAGTTTCACGGCATTTCTTATTTGGTTTACTCGCAGTCCATGTTCTTACTAGACTGTTCATCACAATCAACAGATCCTTTAACTGTTGTTCACCTTCATTCAGGATAGTAATTTCACCAGCGAAATCACTGATATCCTTTCACTTTGAATTTTAATCCAATTTTTCAACCTTTTTTATATCCGTCATTACTTCTTTAAGGTATAAATTAAACAGCAGGAGCGAAACACTACATCCCTGTCTTCTTAATCCGAGCACTTCATTCTTGGTTCTTATACATACTGTATACTACCCGTCTTTCCCTATTGCTTACCTCTGTTTCTCTCAGAATTTATAGCAACTTGCACTATTTGACAAATCCTATGAACTATTTGCGTTTTTCTCCAGTCTTGCTTCCATTATCAGTCGCAACGTCATAACTGTTTTTCTATTTTCTTTGCATTTCCTAGAGATAAACTGATCGTCATCTAACGGACTCACAAGTTTCTTTTCCATTCTTGTGTATATTATTAGCATAAGTAACTTGGATGCTTGAGCTGTTGAGCTATTGTCCGATAACGCTCGCACTTCTCGGCTCTTTCCGAGAAGACAGTTATGTGGCTGATGCTTTTCAGAAAGTCTAATGACATAGCGCCAGTGACATACATCCTGCACATCAATGTGAACAGTCGTCTTGTTGTCACTTTCGTAGATGATTTTAAAAATTCATTTGGAATGTTATCCATCCCTTCTGCCTTACGTGTTCTTAAGCCTTCCAAAGCTCTTTTGAATTTCGATTTTAATACTGGATCCCCTGCCTCATCCCTGGCGAGTCCTGTTTCTTCTTGTGTAACGTCATCAGGCAAATCTTCGACCTCTCACAGACCTTCAATGTGTTATTTTCATTACGTGCCCTCTCTACTGAATTAAACTGTGGACTTCCCACTGAACTCTTAATGTTACCGGCCATGTTTTTCTGTATGCTGAGTGATTCCCTCCGACAAACATTTCTTTTTCGAATTCTTCACATTTTCCCAGCAGACTTTTCGCCTTAGCTTTCCTGCAGTTCCTAATTATTTCGTTCCTAACTGACCTGCGTTTCTGTATTCCTGAATTTCCCTGAATATTTTTGTACTTCCTTCTTTCGTCGAACAACTGAAGTATTTTTTCCGTTACCCATAATTTTTTCGCAGCTACGTTCCTTGTGCTTACGCTTTTCTTTCCAACTTCTGTGATTGCTCTTCTTAAAGATGTCGATTCCTCTTTACCTGAACTTCCTAAGATATTCATTATTACAGTATAGCCTCAGAGTACTTCAAGCGTCTCTCTTCGTTCCTGGGTATTTGCGTGTCCCTATTTTTTTCCCCTACGGATTCTTCCTGTCTCTCAAACTTTACCCCACTCTCCATCATTACTAAATTGTTATCAGGGTCTGTATCTGCTGCTGGGTACGCCTCTCTGCTGTTATCGGGTATGAATGTGCACATGGGTCTAGTGCGTCCGTCATACACGAACGCCTAAACGCCACGTATAGTGAAGAGGTCACGTTTCGTCAAATGGCTGGGCGTTAATATTGCAGGTTAAAGGAAGGAAGGCAGAGTGTGGGATGTGAAGGCCGAAGAGGGTGTTCTGCCACGTCCGTGAATGAAAACAAGCAAACTGTTTGATTCTGACTTGCTTGGAGGCACATGTTTATTGTGACAGTCATCTGCGAACATGATATAAAGCATGTATTGGGCCCGCATCTCGTGGTCGTGCGGTAGCGTTCTCGCTTCCCACGCCCGGGTTCGATTCCCGGCGGGGTCAGGGATTTTCTCTGCCTCGTGATGGCTGGGTGTTGTGTGCTGTCCTTAGGTTAGTTAGGTTTAAGTAGTTCTAAGTTCTAGGGGACTTATGACCACAGCAGTTAAGTCCCATAGTGCTAAGAGCCATTTTTTGCATGTATTGCCATTTTGATATTTGTTATTAAGATCAGGCACTTTCAATTCAGCCTCAGTAAGACAGGTTTGATAATGAACCAGATGGTTTGAAACTAGCCGCCAAACATATGTACTACAATTGTGACAGACTGTTAACAAACGCTTCATGAAATATTGAAGAGGTTGCTGCTCCCATGTCAACGAAATGTTAAAACTGAAAAGAAAAGAAAACAAAATTGCTGGATTACAGGACGTGGTATTAGCGGACTGGCGCATAACGGTATCTTCATATTGGTCGTGCTCAAGCCCATCATATGTTTCAGAATGTGTTGGGTTACCGAAAAGCGTCAGCAAGATGGGTGAGGAGAATTCTGATCCTGGATCAGGAGAGTACAAGAATGGAAATCAGCCTTGATCTCTTGATGCATTAAGTGAAAGAGGGAAATGAGTTTCTATTCAGAATAGTCACAGACAATGAGACATGGGAGTACCACTTTATCCAGAATAAAAGGCCGCCTCAGTGACACCTGCGAGGGAAAAATTGTGTCACCCTCCGTAGGGAAGGCAACGGCCACATGGTTCTGAGACTCGACAGCTGTCACTCTCCTTGATCCAGAAAGGAACCATAAATTTGGAACGCTACTGCGAATCCCCTTACCAAACTCAGGTTCGCTATCCGACGATAGTGACCAGTGATATTAAGTGAAGGTGTTGTGCTCTTGGATAACATCGCAAAACGACACACAACAGAGCTCACACAGTATGAGATTCGCAGATTCGTCACTTCGGAAGGGAGAGACTGGCTCACTCGGCGTACAGCCCCCATCTTCCCCGTCGGACTTTAATTTGTATAACCGGTAGGCCTACCCTTGACTGAAAGTCACACTCTCGTAACGTCACTTCCAAACCAATGGTGAGGTGGCGTAGGCTGTCCGACAATTCCTTGCGTCGCAAGGCATCAGAGTGGTTTCTTCAAACTGATTGCACGCTGCGATAAGTGTCTCATTGTCAGTGACAACTATGTCGAAAAGTAGTACAAAGTATATTTCATGATTCCATGATGTACTTGTTTTTGGCGATGAAGTTTCCGTGTGAAAAACAATATCGAACGTTACTTTCTGATCGTCCCTCGTATACTGCTATAGATTGATGTGACGAAAGTGATGGGATAGCGATATGCACATACGCAGATTGCTGTAGTATCGCTTACGTCAGGTATAAAAGGGCATTGTGTTGGAGGAGCTGTCAATTTGTATTCAGGTGATTCATGTGAAAAGATTTCCGATGTGATTCTGGCCGCACGACAGCAATTAACAGACTTTGAACGCAGAGTAGTATTTGGAGCTAGACGCGTGGGACGTTCCATTTCGGATTCCGTTAGGGAAGTCAGTATTCCGAAATTCACAGCGTCAAGAGAATGCCGAAAATACCAGATTTCAGGCGTTACCTCTCACCACGAAGTGGTCGACGGCCTTCACTAAATCACCGAGAACAGCGGCGTTTGCGTAGAGTTATCAGTGCTAACAGGCAAGCAACACTGCGTGAAATAACGGCAGAAATCAATGTAGGACGTACGAAGAACGTATCCGTTAGCGGGTGCCTTTGCTAACGGCGCGACATCGCCTGCAAATCCTCTATTTGATTCGTGACCATATCGGTTCGTCTGTAGACGACTGGAAAATCGTGGCCTAATCTTATGAGTCACTATTTCAGTTGGTAAGAGCTGATCGCAGGTTTCGAGAGTGGCGCAGACACCACGAAGCCATGGACCCAAGTTTTCCACAAGGCACTGATTAAGTTGGTGGTGGCTCCATAATGGACTGGGTCCTCTGGTCCAATTGAACCGATCATTGACGGGCAAGGGCTGTGTCCGGCTACCTGGAGACCGTTTCAGCCATTTATGGATTTGTTTCCAAACAACGATGGAATTTTTATGGATGACAATGTGCCATGTCGCCGGGCCACAGTTGTTCGTGTTTAGTTTGAAGAACATTCTAGACAATTCGAGTGACTCATTCGGCCACTCAGATCGCCCGTCATTTATCCCATCGAACATTTATTGGACATAATCGAAAGGTCAGTTGGGTCACTAAATACTCCACGGGCAACGCTTTCGCTACCACGAACGGTTATGGAAGCAGCATGACTCATTATTTCTTGTTGAATCTATGCTACGTCGCGTTTCTGGACTAAACCGTGTGGAAGGAGGTCCGACATGATATTAGGAGGTATCCCATGACTTTTATCACCTCATTGTATACAGACAATGATTAAGGTTGTTACCAAAAATCTGGTAAAGTTCTTGACCAATTTATTTAAATTTTTTACGCGATAGACCGATAAACATTTGGACAGACATACATTTACATACACATCTAATATATAATGGGGGAATGTTAGCAAAAATTTCGGAAAGTTCTTGATCGATTTACACACAATTTTAGGCTATATATTATTTTCAAACAGACCTATAAACGTTTCCTGTTAGGACTGACGGCGAGGAAGTAAATACTGTGCTAAATTATGTTGTGGAAAAGAGTGGTTTAGTTTTCTTGTTGGCAATCAGCTTTAGCTGCGGATGCGACATTTAAGGCACTAGAAAATTATTTTCTCCCATGTATAGTCTTTCTCCTTCTACATAATTTTAAAGAAAAGTTGAGCACGCAACCAAGAGCTATCTTGTTTTCGTTCTCGCAGTCCGTATTTACGGAAAACAGAAAAGTTATATTTCTGGCTTATCGGCTTATGATTATAATAATATTATGGAATCTGAATCGTCCTACGCATTCAAATACTGAATCTATGTGAAATACTTTCATTGAAGCTGCTATCCTCACAGATCCAGTAGCTCGAGAGGTCTCTCTGGTGCCCCGTGTACCAATGATTCCCATAGACTCATCCATTTATTTTAAACGACCTCAGTTCCGAATCAAGATTTTGTTTGCAATAACAAGAAACAAGGCTCAATGTCAGAGAGAGGGGGACAGGGTGGACAGGAGGGGGGAAGAAATTGATATATAGATGGTAGGGCCGGAGGAGGAATTGGGTGAAGAGTGGTGAAGGAGGAGATGGATATAGAGAATGGACAGAAGGAGAAAAGTACATATATTCAGTTCCAACACATGCTAAGCAATTACGAGGCTTTGCCGCGTTGGCTAGTGCAATATAAGCTCAAGGGAAGACATTTAACCACCTCCTTAGAATTACACAGCGGTTGCTTCAGAGAGAGCTGTAGGTTGTAGAGAACTGGTACCAAGCGGTCGTGTGTGTCTCCAACTCTTCGACGGAACCTACGACAGTGAAGTGGCGTGTGCGTGTGCAAGTACGTGTGACCACTGACCGCTCAATGAGGCGTTAACCAGCAGTATGTGAGCGGCGCATTTCAGCCCGGTGGTGGTTCTGTGATGTCTAGGAGGAGTTTCCCGCACCAAGATATGGGACGCTCATTCAGGTTACCGTAAACATGAATAGGAGTGAAACTTCCTGGCAGATTAAAACTGTGTGCCGGACCGAGACTCGAACTGGTAGAGCACTTGCCCGCGAAAGGCAAAGGTCCCGAGTTCGAGTCACGGTCCGGCACACAGTTTTAATCTGCCAGGAAGATTCGTTTCAGCGTACACACCGCTGCAGAGTGAAAATCTCATTATGAATTGGAGTGTTTATTTCAAAACTCTCAATGATTAGGTGTTGCCCTGTCTTCTACACTATTTTGAGTATGATGTGGATACTCCCGATTGAGAAAACATTGTTCTCAAGGTTGCCTCATTTGACGAGCACTCAGGCGGCTATCACAGCTCGGAACGTAACAGTCAACTTCCAGCAATTAGGTAGCTCCATGGGATCTAGTCATTAATTAGTAGCTCTAGCTGGATATTTGTGGACTTTTTGTAGTTGATGTTACCAGGATTCAAAGTTTATCGTTCACTGTAATAGCTTTGTCCACATAGGAAGAATCCCAATTCCACAGTGTTCTAGACACACTGCTTTCTCGCTTCCGTATTTTACCACACACAACCACACTGATTCTCTCGTTTATTGCCTATTGCAAAAATGGACAATGTTGCCAGCAGAGGAAAAACACTGTGTGGGATAGACATCCCGAAACCGCTACTTGCTTCCTAAGTATGGCAAACTCACACCTGCGAATTTCACGTCGTATCATGGTACAGACAATTCACGCGCACATATTGTATATATTGTGGATTTGTAACCATAATTCAATGACTGACGGTCTTGTAATGACTTGTGTACACATAAATATCGAAAGAACGATACCTACCCTCTCACCACACTTGAGCCTATTTTCTCTCATGGTTGCAAGCAAGGTGCTACTTTCAGAGTAGGCAGGTCGACCTCTTAAGCGTGCTATCGCGTGCACTATCCCGGCAAGGTGATAAATTGGCGGCCTCGCATCCGGCAGCAGACCTCCGGCTGTTGTGAGGCGTCAGAGCGCCGGACGTAGGGCTAGGTTAGGTAGCCACCAGCCACTGCCGGCGAGGACATGCAAAGGCCAGGCCGCTGGGAGTGCAGTCGTCAACCCAGCCATAACGTTTCATTGCCGCAGTTCGTGACGTACTGCGTCCGATGGTTTTGATGTCAGTACACGAAAGGTCAGACAAACAGATGGAAAAAATCAGATCCAGATTGCATCGACACTCGTAACGGTAATGGCCTGTTTTTTTCTGTGTAGCTGTACTCAAACAGACTGCTTGCGGAATGGTATCCAGGATGGTAATCTAAATACATAGAGGAAGTTGAGTGTAACAATATGAGGCAGAAGAGATATAGTTTTTCTTGGTTTTCTGAGGGTGACTGGTTAGAATTTGTGGTGTTATTCAGGCAATATTTGACGTTGTATGATGCCAATCGTAGTAAACTTTTCTTACTGAACTGACAGTGCTAAACAACTATTCATTGTACATGTCTGGAATTACGATGAAGAACTCTTGCACTTTGAAGACTAAACCACTTGGAGCACTATCAGGTCAGTTGGAAAAGTTTTTTGTTCAGATAGCGTAATTATTTTAAGCAGAGGGAAATATAACAAAATTTCACGACATTGAAATATCTGTTTTTGATCCCATCACATAGATATTCTGTTTCTGCGCGTTACCAAATTTCCTCTCGTAAATGTTGAGTAGGTGATCACTGAAATGTCTCTCCAGGTATGAAGCGCAATTTTGTATGAGAATAGCTCATACCATTGTTTTCTCGCATGAGTGACTCACACTTTAAGCCACTTTATAAACAATTCTGAGCGTCCAAGTTCACTCACATTCCTTGTAAGAGTTTTGGTTCCCAGTGCAGGCATATTGTCAATAAAGTGTGAAAACCAAGAAATGAAATTACAGTTAGTCGATGGACTTTAATTCATAAAGTATAGTTAATCAAGTATAGTTAAGGACTATTATTATATGCCAGTATTATTCAGTAGTAATATGTTATTACCACCATATTTGGCAGCTGCTCATTGTTCATCTAAGAAACTACATTTTATTAATATTTTCTTAATCTTGGAACATAAATTCTGTAGATCTCAAAGAATTAGTCATTACCTCTTACACGGGATTGGACAGACACCAGCGACGATCTGCATTTTTAGATGGATAATTCAGTCTTCAGATAAAAACGTGAATTAATTTATTACTCAAATGAGTTAATACAAATCACATCATCACGCCGTTACTACTGTCATATTACTCAAGTTGTCCATATTTTTCGGTCCTTGAAATTCTACCTCCGTTGTAGCGGTGTGGTTTTTAAGTTAATTTTCAAGTAAATGTGAGATGTTAACGAAGGAAGGCGAGACACGCACATGATATCAAGGGAATGATGTAAGCATACATGTGTATAGGATTCAGAAATTATCTGTGGTATACTTTAACATCCTATCCCTTGCTGGCCGACGGATTTCACAGCATGGAACACTTTCCTCACCGTGAAGATATATGCTTCAGAGCCAGAAGCATCGTTAGTAGTCAGGGAGCTAGGTGACATAAAACCATCATAATTCTGTTTTCATGTGAAGAAATGACTTGCACAGTAATAGTAATAATGATCGGACCTCGTTAAAGACACAAACTGCAGGCTCTACTTATAAATATTGAGGTGGATAAGTGATAGATGTTAATGGCATCCGATCGTTGCAGCGTCAAACTGACAGTTTCCAGCGTATTTAACAGGCTGAAAATTATAGAAATGGTTTAATCGTACTACGAAATATTTTTATCGCTGATATTTGCGAAATACAGAAGTTTGTTTCAAAGTCTGCTTGCGTTGTGGAAGCAATGTCTATTACAGAATTTGGGCACACCATTTATCATTGCTTCTCTTATGGACTCAACGTTTGACATATTGCGGTAGTAATTGCATCGTTATAGCTAAGAGAACATGAAGTGGCTTTGTTAAACAATTGTTATGTCCTGGATGAATGACGGTTTCTAGTAGTTCGTTTAATGAATATGAGAGAACTGAGATCCTTGTCAGTCTGTTGACTACAACAGACTGATTGAAATTTTGAGATGAAATTAGAGGTATATGATTTAGCGTTAAAATCTGGAATTATCTCAATGCTTACGACTATATAACTCAATATTTACACAATGTTCATTTTTTTAAATATCATTGGTTGCCACAGATGAGTGACATAATGTGTAGTATACGTGTAGTAAGATGACGATTTGACGATTTCGTCTGATAGTAGTACGTACTAGAAGTAAGGGAATTCTGAATTGTGTTGGTGGCTAGGCAGTTTTTATGGCGATGACAATCTACAATGGACCCAATGGAAAGGTGTGGGCACCATTATCAGTTGTTTCTGTATGGCCAGGATTCGGATAGAGAGGATGATGATCGGGCAGCAGGCGAGATACGTCAGCGTAACTTTGGATGCATCTCAAGGTGACATCAGGCAGTCTGTCTTTATCAGCTTTAAGTTGTACTGAAAAACAATCCTTGTTAATGTAAAGAGTAACTTGAACACAGATAGAAATGACAAATGATATAGTGACTTGAATTCAAGAAATGGATCCGTTTTTACTTTGAGAGAACCGTTATATTCATTCACTTTTAAAGCACTGCTCATGGTTCATATACTGCGACTGAAATCAATATTCCTGTTGAATTAACTGGTGAGTATGAGGTCAATACGATTCTTACACAGTAAATGTTTATAATGTGCACTGAGAGAGCGTCTCTGTCGGACAAATTTTTATCTATGCTTATTGTACAATTTTAAAGTAATTATGACAACGCTCACAGCGCTACATGATGACTGCCAGACAGTATTGTCGGCTTCGCACCACCGGGGTCCAGCGCCCGTTACGCGTCCGTCCCATCTACTTAGTGAGTGTGAGTGCACAGAAAACTATTCCAAACCACTCAAAGAAAGCCTCCACACAGGATTTTGCACCAAAAGTGAATCGCAGTTCGCTGGTTACAACACAGCGCTTCACAGTGCTTCCACTGGTGATCTACACTCCTGGAAATTGAAATAAGAACACCGTGAATTCATTGTCCCAGGAAGGGGAAACTTTATTGACACATTCCTGGGGTCAGATACATCACATGATCACACTGACAGAACCACAGGCACATAGACACAGGCAACAGAGCATGCACAATGTCGGCACTAGTACAGTGTATATCCACCTTTCGCAGCAATGCAGGCTGCTATTCTCCCATGGAGACGATCGTAGAGATGCTGGATGTAGTCCTGTGGAACGGCTTGCCATGCCATTTCCACCTGGCGCCTCAGTTGGACCAGCGTTCGTGCTGGACGTGCAGACCGCGTGAGACGACGCTTCATCCAGTCCCAAACATGCTCAATGGGGGACAGATCCGGAGATCTTGCTGGCCAGGGTAGTTGACTTACACCTTCTAGAGCACGTTGGGTGGCACGGGATACATGCGGACGTGCATTGTCCTGTTGGAACAGCAAGTTCCCTTGCCGGTCTAGGAATGGTAGAACGATGGGTTCGATGACGGTTTGGATGTACCGTGCACTATTCAGTGTCCCCTCGACGATCACCAGTGGTGTACGGCCAGTGTAGGAGATCGCTCCCCACACCATGATGCCGGGTGTTGGCCCTGTGTGCCTCGGTCGTATGCAGTCCTGATTGTGGCGCTCACCTGCACGGCGCCAAACACGCATACGACCATCATTGGCACCAAGGCAGAAGCGACTCTCATCGCTGAAGACGACACGTCCCCATTCGTCCCTCCATTCACGCCTGTCGCGACACCACTGGAGGCGGGCTGCACGATGTTGGGGCGTGAGCGGAAGACGGCCTAACGGTGTGCGGGACCGTAGCCCAGCTTCATGGAGACGGTTGCGAATGGTCCTCGCCGATACCCCAGGAGCAACAGTGTCCCTAATTTGCTGGGAAGTGGCGGTGCGGTCCCCTACGGCACTGCGTAGGATCCTACGGTCTTGGCGTGCATCCGTGCGTCGCTGCGGTCCGGTCCCAGGTCGACGGGCACGTGCACCTTCCGCCGACCACTGGCGACAACATCGATGTACTGTGGAGACCTCACGCCCCACGTGTTGAGCAATTCGGCGGTACGTCCACCCGGCCTCCCGCATGCCCACTATACGCCCTCGCTCAAAGTCCGTCAACTGCACATACTGTTCACGTCCACGCTGTCGCGGCATGCTACCAGTGTTAAAGACTGCGATGGAGATCCGTATGCCACGGCAAACTGGCTGACACTGACGGCGGCGGTGCACAAATGCTGCGCAGCTAGCGCCATTCGACGGCCAACACCGCGGTTCCTGGTGTGTCCGCTGTGCCGTGCGTGTAATCATTGCTTGTACAGCCCTCTCGCAGTGTCCAGAGCAAGTATGGTGGGTCTGACACACCGGTGTCAATGTGTTCTTTTTTTCCTTTCCAGGAGTGTAGTTTCGGCTGTCCTTCTCAAAACGCACTAACACCATATTTGTTCATCAGTGTCTCTTTTTTCTGTCCTGTACTCGCTCAATACTTTTAAAACTGAGTTCACTGTACCTCAGTCTATCAGAATATACTATTTACAGTATATGCCTTTGTGTCATCCCCATGGATCTCACTACTTTGTTCAAATGGAATACAAGTAAAATACTCACATGATAAAATGTATACGGTTCAATGGGACTAGTACCCATAATTCATAGCAAAGCAGAAGTCCATAGAATTAAATATTTTCTTTACAACTCTAGTCTGAGCTAGTAAAACCACAAAATTCTTTGCTATTTCATCTTTTATGAAGACCAAGACAGCATCGCCTATTCAACCTTGCCTGTGTATATTTACATTTAGTCAAATGCAATACAAGGTGGCTTGACAAAACACAAAACGGGGGAAACAATAAGTTCAAACAGAGCAGGACAACTAATTAGAATTCGCAAACTGCCAAATCATAATCTCTCTAAGCCCATCTATACTTAGTAACATCATCATTCACATGGCCTTGAATTATATTAATGCAGATTCAAATGTCCTTCTTAACAACATGCAGAAATTACATGTATATTTAACAGTAATTAGAAATAACTGCATCTGATTTAGCTGCTGATCTCTGACTTCATCTGTCACAGACGTGCTATAAAAACAAATAGATACTTCTTACAACTAAATAGTACTACAAGAAAGGTATAATAAATAAATTGCATTGTTAAGAAACAGGCACAACAATTCTCATAGAAGATAGCATCACATCATTTCTGCTAAACTACTAGAGGCAGTGTAATTATTTATTCACATAGTAATTCACAACACAGAAATTGTAATCACCAGATTTAGTCTTTAATTCCATAGATCACTAGTATATATATGGTATACACTAATGATAAAATTATCCTTCGTACTGTTAGTCTAATAATTACTAAATACATGTATACACTGCAGTCAGTCATTTTGTGAAGCACCCAGTGCAGTGCCCAGTATTCAGTTTCTCAAATAAATACACATGGTGTGGCAGAGGTTACTTAATCTAAGTACTAATTGTCTAAATTGTCAGTGGGTGAACCTAATACTAACAACTTTCGTCAAGAGTCTCTAGTTATCCCAATTACTAATATGCAATCAATTATTTATTTACTTTTATTACAAAAGTTAACACAAGACATCTAAATTCATCAATGTAGATACATTTGAAGATCATGATACGAGTATAACCTTTATATTTTGTGGGTTCTACATCAGGCTAACAGGTTACTTCCTCCATGTCGAATCCTAATTATTTTGTAAGGACCTATGTAAAGTAGCTGCCGTTTACGACTTTTAAGGTACAGGGGTGAAGACATTGGAAAGTTTTCAGCAGTGTGTTTTCTCCCACATAATATCTTTCTACACGACTTAATTTCTTGACATAACAGCCTTTCCTTAAACATGTTCTGTAAGAGTGATCGAGATTTATGTTACCTTATCATCTCAGTAACACTCTTCTCTGGATAGGCCAGGAAGAGTGCCTATCAATTCATTTCATTCTTTTGCGTTGCATACAGGTTCATCTGGTGTGTATTGTTTGGTGTGGTGTACAGTGGTAGATTATTTTCTGTTTGTTCAAGTAGTTCCAGATGCTGAATTGAACTTGTTTGCCTGTTAGTCGCATGTGTACAGATAAAAATAACACAAAATAAAAATTAAAAATAAGAATAAATAATAAAAATATAGAAACAATAAATCTATTAAATTCATTGAAAATCTTATCATGAGGTTAAATTTTGAAATCAGAATGTGTTTAATTTAATGACCTTGTAAAATACCTTCCCCTTTCCGCTAGCAAAGTTTGATGTGTTGTCAAAAAGCAAGGCAGCAGGCTTGCCATCTATTGGTACGTAGCTACTTGGAATTCTCTCGATGTCTCGACCTGCAATGGTAGAGATCATTCAGTGCTAATACACATTTGAGACCACCTCTAACTGAAGGCAGACGTCCAGAAATATCATTAGTAATAATTTGTAATTTTGTTTTTCGCAGGATAGGATGTCGTTCTGTCTGACAAAATTGGTTTGAGCGTTTTGTTTCCTTTCGTATGACACCTGTTTTAGTAGTTGTTTGAGTGTCTCTGCATCTTTCGACAATAACAATAACGATTGACATTCTTTTATACAATCTGACAAGTATTTTGACAAGAACACTTTCTCAAATTGTTCATAGGTCTGACAGTTTTCACCGATTTCATCTGTCCCAAGGGCAGCTTCAGCCTGAATAAACCCTGTAATCAAATGTGAATTTTGTTCATCTGTCCATCGTGTAGGTAACACCACTTCAAAAGATTTGATAAAGACAATAGGATAAATACTTTTCTTGTTATATGTGAAAACCTTAACCTTTTCAGACCTAAATTTCTTCCAGAGGAAGGAATATTTTTAGTGGCAATGCTCTGAGGTGATTTTTTTCTATGATTTTAGATACAAGATTTATACAAAAATATGTATCCACTTTCAAAACATACTTTGCGCACTTGGCTTCATTTTACGGACTAAAATAATTTATTACGAAAAATTCTCTATTGTAATAAATGGTAACATGGTCATTCAATAATCATCATGCAAATAATAATAGCAATATTCAGTTATGCAGTAGAATATAGAGAACCAACCACATCCGTGATTTCTGGTGGTCATGAGCTGCTACCGACTGCTCTGCACTGCTGCACTGACTTGCTGATATTTTTGTAATGATGAGCAACAGTTGCCAGCATTTGCACATCATGAAAAGTTTTAACATTCACTAGTGTGTACCTCAGGTTTCCACTGGGAAAATGTACTTCTGTTTCGGTGAAGACACAGTAAAAGTTAATGTACACAATTGTAACCAGATGATACGAAAGGATTAAATTATTTATGTATCAATAAGCTTTCATTTACTAAAATGGATGATAGAGGAGGGACTTTATATGCGATTTCAGTTTTTCTCGGCGTATTCCACTGATGAATTCTTCTCGGGTTATCAGCCGAGTGGTGGAATCGCCTTGTCGCAACGTTTTAGTGGGTTTTGTACCCATCATCTTCTGGTGAAGTCTGGCGACTTCGCCATAAGATGATGGGTTAGAAACTCATTGAAACGTTGCGACAAGACGACGCCACCTCCCGGCTGATAACCCGAGAAGAATTCATCAAAGGAGTGGCTACCCGTTGGTAGGCCTGTTGCGATTTATGTGTCAACGACATTTTGTACACATAGGTGACTTTTTCTTACTGGATAAATATGAGCTTTGATGTTAAACATTTAAAAACGAATTTTCTTCAATATTTGAGGGCTCTATCCCACGATGCACTAAAAACAATTATAACTGGTAATTCTATGTCAGTTCACATTGAATTGAAGAGCTCAGCTGTAAACTGTGGAAAGAAACAAGTTGGTTGTTTTCAGAAATTGTGCAGAAAAGATTCAAAAAATCCCATAGATAAGATATTTCAAGTACAACCACTGTGATTTTCTTACTGAGATAAATCATTGTTTTCATATACTCCTAAAGTAACGATATACTTTTCAAATCGTAAATTCTATTTAAAATTTTATTCTTAAAACTACGTCAGTGGCTACTTAACATTGCTGACTATCAAAGTGAGTCCATTTAACATGGTTTAGCAATGATTTATCACTGTTTGGTAGCTGGGAGCATTAACGAGACATTACACTGTAACCTCTCAAAAATACAAATTTAAAAGGTCCGAATTGTTCCACTGTATGATACTAAGATTTAGATTACCGATTTTTGCAACATAAATTATAAGAACTTCTAAAACTAATTTATGATTCAGCAGAATACAAGAATTAATTTTATTGTGGATTTACTGCACCATGTAATTAATGTTCTTATGGCTATTAACATTTCTTCCATCACACTGTAATGTAAATGAACGTACAGTATGGTAAGATACGCTACAGTATTCACTTGCTTAAATAGTTATTGAATTTAACTTATTAGAAACATCGTTTGAACCACTTTATGTTCGTTGTTATCCACACCATCCTCATATTTGTACAAATCACAAATCATCCCTGAAATGCATTTTCGTGGCATGAATACTACACACGTTTCTACTGTTGGTAGCCATGTTTTCGTCCATTACCAATGTTTACAAGCATGCCATGACCAAGTTGTCTTTAATGAGAATCCGAAAATTAGAAACAGAGGTGCAGTTTCTTGGTTTATCGTGCAACCATCAAGTAACCTGAGTGAAGAACAAACATTACCATGTTTTACGTGTAATAACGCTGTTCTTCAATTACTGTCCCTTATAAATGCTTTTAGCTGAACTCTTCAGTTATGTTTCTAGTTATCTGTGCAATGAAATGTCTTAAATATTTACATGATATGTACTGAAAATGGAACAATTATCTATAAAACAAATATGAAGGAGGTTGTAAGTGCCATGTATAATAGGGAGGTAGAAAGTGAAGAGAGGGAGTGTGGGAAGGAGAGAGGTGGGGAGAGATATAGAGTTATCGGATGTATAATTGCTGGTAAAATAAGGAAAATATGTACTGAGAGAGCAAGATTCCGGAGGAAAAGAGTTGTGTTTCAAGCACAGTTTCAGTAAATCGGTAGGAACTAAATGAGAAACGAAACTGAAGAACGCACAGGAGTTGTGTAACTACGGTTTAGCCATTTGGATGCCAACAGAACGAGAAAGCGTTGTAACGAGAACAAGTTATGGACCATGTGTCAATGTAAACTGTAAGATGTCACAGGTTACGCCTGCATATCACTAAAACAAATTTAACATCCGAATTCCTTGTATCTACTCTGAAGTATCTATCTCTAGTGAATGTATGTTGTGATGCTGAACCTCTAACCATGGCATTAGATCATTTCATGACCCATAACACGTCTTTTGTAACGTCTATCACAATATTTTGTTGAGAATATCCACGACTCTCTCACGTTTGCGAAATGAACCTTTGATGAACTACAGTGGTATTCTTTGGATAATTTATATCTTCTGTATCATCCTACTAATAGCAAATCCAAACTGACAACCAGCACATAAAAGTTGGCCGAACGAACGTTTTATAGCCTACTTCCTTCACGAATGAATTGTGTTGCCCAGGATTCTGCCAACGAATACACGTTTGGCATCGACTATTCCTACAACCAAATTTATTTGTTCCTTCCACTTTAAATCCGTGTTGATGCACGTTCCTGTACTTTTTACCACTGTTATTGTTACCAGTGGTTGCTCTTCAGTCGTGTAACTAAACAATAGAATCTTCCACGTGTTTAGAGCAGCGCATAACATTAATTTATGTGTACGTTTTAGGCTGTGGCCTTGATTTCTTCACATTACATGTTTTAGTTTGTATTGAGGTCAAGTGATAGTTCTTGCCAGAAGAGTCGAGCGTCTACACCCCTCTCTTTCCACTTTACTGCAATCTTCTCGTATTGCATCCTACTTATATATATATATATATATATGTATATATATATATATATATATATATATATATATATATATATATATAGCGTCGTCTGCATATTATCGTATCTTATGACTTCTGACGACACCCACCACGTAATTTCAGCGTACTGCAAACAGTAATATAGCGTTGTAACATTTGGGAAGGTAGTGGGTTGTGTCTGTGAAGACGTTCACAGTGAAATTTGAAGGCCCTTCCCGTATTCCGTAAGTTCGTATTTTACAATAGACTTTTGCTACATGCACCTGTCCGACGACCCTTCTTGCAAATGGGTGTTATTCCAATCGCCTGGAAGCTTCTTGAAATCGGTGACATACGTACATAAACTGCTTCTAGGTGTACAACAAATTCTTGCACATGGTCTCTGTATAGCAATACAGGTATCCCATCTAGTAGTATTTCCCGTGCTGACGACTGTAACTGGTTTTCTACTTCCTAGTGAATGCCTGTTAATTATTTTCGTTCCACAGCCGCTACGAATTTGTCAAAAGCTAGAAGACTGATTTTGCCCATTCTGTAAGTGTTGGTCAAAAATTAAAAACTGATTTTAACAACACGAATGGCCTGACCGTAGAAGCCATTGTCAGCTGATCCCTAGAGACAGCCAAGCACATCAACTCCGATAATTCCTTGACAGGCCACAGCAAATGCCCCAAGCTATCTTCGATGCTCCCGAACATGTTGCCATACTCCTATCATTAAAGGCACAGTACGATTACCAGCCGTACCCGTGCTTTTATTGAACTCAAATTCGATGATTTTTAGCTCTCTTTGCTTTGAGACAGTCAGCTGGCTCGTCTTCCGAAATGTCATAACTTTTCATGAATCAGTATCCAGTATGATGTAATTAAAATGTGTTGCTCGTTTCAGTATCTGTTGATAAATCTTCATTTCTCTGAGATACTATATTTTCCACGTGATAATATGTTTTTCATAGAATTCCTTATTGATAACGTAAATGAAGTGAAATTAATGGGGCGAGATGCCGGTACGTCTCAAGCGTAAGCTATTGCCAAGTAGGTCGCATCCGTAAATCTTCAGAATCGGCCTGCACGATCTCTCGAAAGTTGTGCCAACATCTCTGACTTCCAAGTGTCTTAAATGAATACTGCTCACAGGCGTAGGATGTCGAAGCGAAGTTTTCGATCTTAACGACTGACAGTGGCCTGGATCAAGGAAATCGTAACCAAAGATATGGGCGTTGCGAGAGTTTTAATAAGCGTGGGAGCAGAAATGCACGCAGTGACATATAGACGCTCAATACGGTAATAGTAATCTGGTTATCGGTATTTGGAGTTCTAAAATGTCAGCAATGATTGTTGGGAGTTAAGTAGCTCTAAATAGTGTGACATCTAAGATTACGTGTCATAAATTCTTATACGGAGCAGTTAACGACGGAAATACCTGCCGCGCGCGTTCCAGTGGAAGTTAGCTATTTCTTTGTGAAAAGAGAAAAACAAAGAAGTATCTTCACATCTTGTAAAATTTAACATTGTTTAGCTTATTTTTCTGCGTGACGTGCAAAAGGTTTGAATGCTAAAACGTAGTATCTTTCAGGCTTTCATACCTCTATTTTAAAAATGTATTGCGTCTTCCAAATGATTTTTCACGAATGCAGCTGCTCTCTTTAATTCCTTTTCGATCAAGCTCGTAATTGTTACGATGTAGATATGAAAGACGCTTTACCTGGCGTACCCCCTATCATGTCAGAAATGCTACATTTTTAGGTTTACACTTGTTGTGAAAGGAATAATATATTAGGCACATCACTCCAAAGCATGAGAACACCAGAAGTCTACGTTCGTCTATTGAATCAAATCACTCTGGGATGAGAAAAACGAATATGACGAAGAATAATATAGCCTTAGTTAATGTGTTGTGCGGCAGTTGATAGTACTGTGTGTTAAAAAATTAAGAGAAGATGATACATTTCATTTACATATGCTAACAACACTGAAAGCCCATTTTACATTTTTACAGTGACAGTTATATTGTTTGCAATTGTTCTAACTTGATGAAAGACACCTAGAATTTTCTGGTGTCTGAAGATGACCATGTGGTGGCCTTATCAGATTGTGTGTGAACCCCCACACATAGGGCAGCAGCAGTAGTCTGCAAGCACTGTTTCACTACAACGGCCCTTATATACAGGGTGGTCCAAAAGTCAGGAAACACCCTCATAACATTCAAATGGAGTAGCAAACAAGGAAACAGAGTCCCTACACACGAGGAACGGGAAGGGGGAAACTTTATAGGTTATGCCACCAACATGGCGGCGATCTTGAAAGCCGCCATCTTGGATTTAATTCCAAAATTTCAAATGGGAATGTGGTCATGTGACATATCAAACAGATAGAGAATTTCACCAGAAAAGCAATGCCGTTGTTGTTTTAAACAGAGCTCTATTCATTCTCGGGTTACAGCGCGTTACATGTGTGTTATGTGCCGAAGAGACATTACGCCGATGCTACACAGTCCCGAGAGACCACCAACAGTCATAGGAATGGCTAGATATGTTGTCTATTATGTTGGATTGTTAATGCTATCCTCCGAACCCAGTCCTGATGAACTTTGACCAACACATCTGGCTGAATTTGACCACACGCGCCGGCCGCGGTGGTCTCGCGGTTCTAGGCGCGCAGTCCGGAACCGTGCGACTGCTACGGTCGCAGGTTCGAATCCTGCCTCGGGCATGGATGTGTGTGATGTCCTTAGGATAGTTAGGTTTAAGTAGTTCTAAGTTCTAGGGGACTAATGACCACAGCAGTTGAGTCCCATAGTGCTCAGAGCCATTTGAACCATTTTTTGACCACACGCATCAACAACGCGCTGCTTTAGATGATGCAAATCCCGTATTTTCACAGAATAAACCAGTACTTTGACATGACCTCAAAGATAAAAATCCAAAGGAGTCAAATCTGGTGAACGTGGTGGCCACTCCACAGTACCCCTACGACCATCCACTTTTGAGCGAACAGCATATCCAGGTATGCTCGCACATTGTGCCCATAATGTGGTGGGGCTCCATCATGCTGGAAGAATTCCGGAAATGTCCCGTCCTCCGTTAACAACGAGGGAAACATTTCTTCATCCAATAACCTCAGATAACCGTTGGCTGTTAACGTACCATCAATAAAAAAAGGTCCCACGACTTTGGTACCCCACACTCCACACTGGACAATAACTTTTTGTGAGTCGACCGTTTTGGAATCATCAATCCAGTGTGGATTTGTGTCGGACCAGTATCTGTGATTCTGCTTGTTTACTTCACCATTGATAAAGAAATTGGCTTCATCACTGAACAGCACCTGATAGGGGAAACGTGGGTTTATCTGCAGCTGCTGTGTCACCCATTCTGCGAACTGTACCCGACGGTCTACGTCATCCTCGTTCAGGTGTTGGAGCAGCTGAATTCTGTACAGATGCCATTTGTGCTGCGTTAAAATTCGTAGTATGGAGGTACGGCTAACGCGACATTCTTGTGACAGGCGACGAGTACTCCGCTTGCGGACTCGTGCTAATGATGCCAACACGCTCACTGTTGTTGCTTCATCGGTGGTGGATTTTGGTCTGCCAGCCTTAGGTTTATTTGCGACAGAACCTGTTGCTCGGAATTTGGCCAAAAGCTTGGGAACTGCTCTGTGAGTGACGGGCTGTCTGGTTGGGTGACGACTGTTGAAATCCTCAGCAATGACCCGTGTGCTTCTTTCTCCTGATATCAAGATGATTTCATTGCGTTCTTCATGTGTTAAGGACATTTTGTAACCTGTAAATAAGGAAACAATGTTTAAAACGTTAGCATGATGTAACGTTCCCTGGCATTTTCACAGTTTATTTGTACCATATACGCCGCTCTGGGCAAGTTGTATATATCGTAATTATTGAACAAAAATATTACTTAATGTGGTATTAATTATTCTCCTTATATTTTTATTGTAATATTTCTCTGTATTTAGGATAGGAATTTTTCTGTATTTATTTTGTGAATGTAAAATGTGTCAGTATTTGCTGTATCAGAGATATCGCATTTTGCCAGAAATCAATTTACAAAGAAATGTTAATAGTCGGGAAATGCTATATAAGGACTAAACATTATGTATTCTTTGGTCTTGTCTGATGAGACGCGATTGAGGTTGGACGCTGTGAAGAAGCTTTTAACGAATGTGTAGAAGTCTTTTGTCTCCGTCTGGACTTAGCCGCCATTAGACGATGTGTTACGAATTAATGTGAGTTGAATTGTTGTTTGAGCTAAATATATCAGTATTTATCAAAAGTGTGAATTATTTATGTAAATTAGCTTGCCCACGTCATCTATAAAATTTCTTTAAGAATTTTTCAGCATTTTTTAGCGGTGTTGCTGGGCTGTGCCGCGATCAACAATCGCAGATCTGAAGAGGCGGCACATTTAAAAAATTATCAAACCCGTAAATCGGGAACAGATGCATAAAAATCAATCGTGAATTAAGAAATTGTTCTTTTTTTTCAGTGATCCTGTGGCTGATAAAATTGGAATTAATTATACGTTTGTGCATTCGTAGGAGGATAGTTAATGTTAGTTAACACTGAAATTTAAACAGTTTGGTTCTTTAAAATAACTCAAATGCATAGTGAAGTAGGTTTGATCAGTGATAAATGTCGGCTTGGCAATAATTACAACATTTTCTGCTGATAGAGATAATCTTGTGTTCTATGGCTATTGCCGGGATAAAATTCAGTAAAAATATTTAACAAAAAACCCACTGCATCAGGAAAGTGTATGCCAAGGCCGAATGATCTAAAGGACTCAATTCTCAACTAAATATTATTATCCAGTTAATATGAGTGCACGTAATATTTTTCTTTAAATGTACGTAATTCTTAAGAAAGTAAAATTTTTTATTACCACACGAAAATAAGAGAACGGTTCTACAACAAAGTTCGCACGAAAGAAAATTAACTTAAAAGCAAAAAGATAAAATTTATTATTCATCATTCTTTAACGAATTCGACATTACGGCGATTTCGTTACAATTGGCGCCCAACGTGGGGCCCGAATATGCAGTGGCCACTAAATACCCGTGAGATAACTAGGGAATTAATATAGTCGAACTTTGTTGGAGAACATTTAATAATTTTTCTATGTATTGTATGTATTTCATAACCAATATTGTGTGGTAATACCTGTGTATGATTTTTTGCATGAGAACACTATGTATCCAGAGGCAAGCTGAAGAAGAGAGCTCATTATTTCGAAAAATTAATTACCTACCACAATATCAGGGGGCAGCTGCACCCAAGATAGATCACCAAAAGGTAAAGCTACAGTGTAGTTGTCCTGTGGGTAGTAAAGTAGCCTCAGTGCAGTGTTCTCGGATCATTAGTGGTGTGCTTGTTGTTAGTACTTTGTTTTAAAATAACAGGACATTTAGGTAGTTAGTCATTGTAGTATATAGTAAGTGTGTATTAGTTAATGTCCATTTCTTGTGTGGTTATGTCAGTGAAACCTGAGTGTTAGGATATTTAGTTCAGATTTTATTTCTTGTGTTTACTATGGTTAGACTGCGTAGTCAGAAAGATATCAATATGGATAATGAGCAACAGTCAGTAAGTAGTGATACCGAGTTGGAAAGTGGGACACAAAGTAATGTTAGTGACGTAGTTCAGGAAGTACTATGTGAAAATCTGGGGGCAGAAGGGCAAGAAATGTTGCCACTGCCACCCAGTGATTCAGTTGAGAGCGGAAATTCTGTGCAATCAGCAAGCACTGGACACGGACCAGAGAGTGGTGTGATGTCAGAAGTGCAATCATTAAGAGTTATGTTCGAGCGTATGCTCAATTTCCAAGTTGAATTTGCAAGTAAACAAGCAGAGCGCGATAAAGAACGTGATGCCAAAGAAGCAGAGCGCGATAAAGAACGTGATGCCAAAGAAGCAGAGCGCGATAGAGAACGTGAAGCTAAACAAGCAGAGCGTGACCGACGCCTGCATGAGAGGGACTTACAGTTGATGCAAACTTTAGAAGTTATGCAAAGTGAGATTGTTAGTTTGAAACAAAAATATGAAACCATACCCAAAACGGTGCAAGAATTAAGCGAAAGAGTAGACAGTATTCAAGTGGCTAATGCCAATATCGTAGAGGAGATCAGTGTCTTGACTAATAGGGTCGAACAACTAGAACTTGACACAACTCAAGTAATTGAGGACAAAGTGACCGAACAAGTGCACAAAGTAGAACGTGAAGTCATAAAAGAAATAGATCAGAAAGTGCACGCCGCAATTGAGGCCAGAGAAGTGGACTCAAAAGCGGATGTGCAGAATCTAAAAAAGATTGTGCAAAAAGACATTCCGCTGTGGCAGCGGAGTGTGGACCGTCGTCTTGCCGAAATGGAACTTAGCTTGCGGCAGGACGAGGCACAGGCGCATGTCACGCCAGGCAGGTCCAACAATGATAGACATATAAATACTGCAGTAAAAAATTGCGACTGCGAGACAGAACAGGCAACCAATGTAAGTGGAACAAATAAATGTCATTCCAAAGTAGTGATTGAAGAAAGTCTGATTAGGAACCGACAGTTTCAGATCTTTACAACGGAGAAGAAATCTGTTCACCCTGTAGTGTTTATCAAGGGATTTAGAAACATTTTGCCTAGCGTTTGGAGTCATACCCAGAAAATACAGTTTGTTATGTCATACATACAAGGAGATGGCTCAAATGGTTCAAATGGCTCTGAGCACTATGGGACTCAACTGCTGAGGTCATTAGTCCCCTAGAACTTAGAACTAGTTAAACCTAACTAACCTAAGGACATCACACACATCCATGCCCGAGGCAGGATTCGAACCTGCGACCGTAGCGGTCTCGCGGTTCCAGACTGCAGCGCCAGAACCGCGCGGCCACTTCGGCCGGCCTACAAGGAGATGCTGCATTATGGGCAACCGAAGCAGCTGACAGTTGTGATACATATGAGCAATTCGAAAGGGCATTCTTGGCCAAATATTGGTCAACATGTATTCAAGAGAGATTACGGAAGGAGGTATATAATCCAGAGCCGTATTCTCCACGACTAGGAAATTTGCGAAAATATTTTGAGAAGTACATTAACAAGACCCGTTACTGGGACGAACAGATTTCATCCCGGGATTTGATCAGACTTTTGAAATCACACTTGCCGATACATGTAAAGGAAAAGCTTATACACGTGCCTGAAAATGATATGGAACATTTCTTGTCTGTTCTGGACTCAATTGACCTGATTCAGGAGGACGTTAAGGCAGCCTCTGAACAGGCTAGAAATAATGGAAACGGTTATAGAAATGGTAGAAATAACACGCCTCCACCAAGTAATGGAAACGGCGGAGGTAATAATAGGAGACAAGAGTATGCACAAAACGGAAATAGAGGTAGAGACCGGAATGGCAATTGTCCGCCGGTGAATAATGACCGAAAGAGGAGGTTCGATGACCGGTATGAAACAGGCCCACCAAGCAATCATAGATGGAAAAATGCCAGGGGGCCGTACAACACTAATACTTATAATGATGCAAACCGAACTTGGCCACAGAACCAGAGGCCCAGTCCGGACCGGCAAAACAGTGATAGATATGACAATAACCGACCGCCACCACAAAATGCGCCAATTGCGCAACCGTGGCGGCCGACGCAACACAACGTGCACATAGTGGAGGTCAGTGACACAGAGCAGCCACGCCCATCCACTAGCAATAATTCAACAAACTAGATGCAGCCGAGATACGCTCTCCATCGTCGGCTGAGGTTTGGAGTGAGAGCAGCCCGACACAGAACAAAACACCGAACAAAATCTGTATCCTTAGATATAATGACGGGGTACAGATGGGAGACGAACTAATAACTGAACCATCCACGTGCATAAAGGAACACAAAGACAAAGTACAAGCGATAATAGAGATCAAAATTAACAATATTGATGTGCAAGCAGTCATAGATACAGGTGCTACTGTCAGTGTTATGAGTATGGACTTATTCAAAGTACTGGGGAAGGAAAGGCGTATGCTAACTTTTCCCGTGAATAATTGTAAAGTCACTGGAGCCATAAGTGCACAGCGACAAATAATTAAACTCCAAGTGCAGGTAGAGATGTATATAGGGGAAGAAGCCATAGCGAGCTCATTCCTGGTAGTAAAGGGTTTAAAAGTAGCCTGCATTTTGGGGGTAGATTTTTTAAGAGAAAGGGACGCAATAATCGACCTTTCTCGGGGAAAATTAAGTTTGATGAATGCTAGTAGGAGAATAGAATTGTCCATGCTCAGATCCGGAGAGGTACCTGTACCTGTACCTAAATGTAATGCTATTAATATAAAATGTAGGAATCAGTCGATACTACATTTAGACAATCATTGTCTAGGACAGAATCTCTATTATCCTGACGTACAAGGTGATCAATCAAAAGCGAATATGGACGCATTAGTGAACAAAGTGTCACAGTCCGAAAATTTGAATTCTATGCAACAGCAGGATTTGGTACAGTTATTATTTAATTATGCAGAGGTATTTTCAGAACGACCAGGAATTGTTAAGGGATATCAGTACAAGATCGAGGTAAAGCCTCACAAAACTTACTGTCGAGCCTCATACTCCATTCCTTGGTCCAAGAAGGAAATAGTAGCTAAAGAAATAAGAAAACTGATCGAGTGGGGAATAATAGAACCGTCTTTGTCCCCTTATAGTAGTCCTTTGGTGGCGGTAGCAAAAGCTGACGGACAGGTACGGTTAGTACTAGATGCAAGAGACATAAATGAAATTATTGTACCTGTCAGGACGCATCCGGAAAATCTTGATGAGCAAATTCAAAAATTCCATGGAGTGCAATATTTGACATCTATTGATATGAGAAGTTCTTTCTGGCAAATCCTGCTCACACCCGAGTCGAGGAAATATACTGCATTTATATTTGGAGGAAGGAGCTACCAATTTAGGGTACTACCTTTCGGCCTAAATGTAAGTGCAGGAGTTTTCATAACAGCCCTTGACGCGGTTTTGGGTCCGGATTTGCTGCAAAGGGTAACAGTGTATGTAGACGATCTACTGATTGCCACTGCCACCTGGGAGGAGCACGTAGAACTACTGAGTAAAGTCTTAGAAAGGTTTAAGCAAGCGGGGGTAACAGCAAATCTTGATAAATCCAAATTTGGACGTAATCAGATTAAATTTCTAGGTCACATAATAACACCACAAGGCATCAAACCTGACAGCAAAAAACTTGATGCAATTCGTGGGTTTCCTAGTCCGAGAACTAAGAAACAGCTCAAAGCATTTATAGGTCTAGCATCTTTTTTTAGACGGTTTGTCCCAAACCAATTAATGAATAACGAACCTGTTGCGTTAAAATGCGCACTGGGTGTGGACAGAAGAATGTCAGCGCGCATTTGACGCTATCAAAAATGCCTTGGTGAATGCAAACATACTGCGACACCCAGACATGACAAAAGATTTTTGTATAGCGACAGATTCGTGTTCATACGGTCTGGGCGCGTGTTTATTTCAGTGGGACAGGAGCAACGACCTCACAACAATCAATGTAATCGGATTTGCCAGCCGCACACTAAACAGCTGCGAGAGAGCATATTCCGCTACCGAATTAGAGGCTCTTGCAGTGGTTTGGGCGGTAAAGAAATTTAATTATTACATCTATGGTAAAGAAGTCAAAGTATTCAGTGACCACCAGGCTTTGAGCTATCTTATGACTTGCAAATTATACCATACCCGCTTGCTAAGATGGAGGTTAGCATTACAGGAATATAAAATTAAAATCATGTACCTAAAAGGACAAGATAACGTTGTAGCAGACGCCTTGTCGAGGCTCCCATTAGGGCAATCCTCAATATCAAATATTTTGGAACAATCGGAGGAATATCGAATACTCTTAGTACAAGATAAGGTACATAGGAGGGACTTTTTACATATGTGTAAGAATATGTCTATATTGCAGGAAACTGATCCGACTTGGCGAGATATCATTAACAAAATTAAAGAAGGAACCAATCTTAAAAGTGTTCAGAATTTCAAATTAGTAGATAATATCCTATATTATAAAACAGGTCTGTCAAATGACCATGGAGTCGTGTGTATACCACAACAGGCTATTCCATCTGTAGTGTGGCACACGCATTTGGCATGGGGTCACCCTGGGATAGGCAAAACAATAAGGATTTTATCCAAATTCTGTTATTTTAAGGGGATAAGCCAGCAGACTCGCACCATTATCAGGACTTGTCCTCTGTGCCAAAAAGCTAAGTTTCAAAATAAGTCCACAAGGTTTGAGCTGCATCCTATAGTGCCTCATCGACCACTTCAGTTAGTATCTATAGACATAGCAGGACCCTACCCACGAGCCAGGGGTGGATTGAAGTACATTTTAGCGGTGTATGACCTTTTCTCTAAATATTTAAAAATATACTGCCTTAAATCAGCCACTGCTCGTGGAATAGTTAAATGGTTAGGGAAAGAGTATTTTACACAAGTGGGTAAGCCAGAAGCGATAATATCGGATAATGCTTCCTATTTTACAGGCCATACCTGGAAAAACTATTTACATGAACAAAATATAAAGCATATACTAATTTCCCGCTTTCACCCACAAGCAAGTTTAGTAGAGAGAACATTTGGAGAGTTAAATAAATTTTTCAGGTTATACATTGCATATAAGCACACAAGATGGCCAGATCTGATACCTAAGTTTTTGGAAGTTCACAACGCAACCCCGCATGCTTCTACGGGGTATCCACCAAACGAGATATTAATGAATAATAATAGAGTTCTGAACGAGTGGCTGGCACCTTTGCCTAAGGTCCCAGTCATTCCTGAGCCTAAGGAAGAGAAGATAAGAAAAGCAGGGTGCAACCTTACCAGGTGCGCTCAGAAAAGGAAAGAAGAATATAACCGACATGTGACGAATAACCAAAAATTTAGTGTTGGGGACTTGGTACTCTTACGCAATCATCCTAAGTCCTCGGCATCCTTGAAACAGAATAGCAAGTGGCAATTGGTGTACAATGGACCTTTTAGAGTAGTAAGTGTGCCACATGAGTGTAGCTATCTCTTAGCAGATCCCCACTCAGGGAGAGTACGGGGACTGTATCCGCGTAAGGATGTAAAAGCATTCCTACAGTAAAAGACTAACAGTCCTATGTGGACACCACTCTTTTGTAAAATGAACATTAATGATGTGTGATCTTTAGAGATAATGTGTACTAGTGTAGAAGTGTTTAGTTATAAGAATATGATTGACTTTCTCATGTGTATGGATATTTATGTTATGTACTCTTTTAATTTGTGTTATCTAAACCATGCTCTAAATGTTTGCACAGATAATCTGATTAGTACAATTATTTGTAGTGTTAAGCTGTGACAAAGTTCAGTCAAGAAGAACATTTTAGTAAGGATTAGTTAGTGTATTACATAATTTCCAATATGTGTGTCAAATTTGAAATATTTCTTGGCACAATCTTTTCTATTATGTGTATGTATGTATATATGTGTAGCTGTCAGATTGACAGATCCGAACCCAGAATAATATCAGTAATATGAGGCCCTGAGAACTTTATTATCTCACCAATATTATCAGAGAAAATAATGCACCCAGTAGTGACCCGAGGGCACCACGGGAGGCAACCTTGTTGTAAATTAATGTAACGCAAAGTTACGCACAAAGAAGCTTCAATTGAAGCATGTGCATATTCAATCAATTAAAAGGAGCTAGCCAGATACAGTCCAAGTAAATTTTTGCCTACAGAGACTACACTGTAGTTACGTAGGACGTTAATAGTAAAGTGTGACATGAGTACAAAGGAGTTATTGAACAATATGCCTGAATCCGGCTGGAATGCACAAATAAAATCTAATCGAACACGAATATAGATGACTATGGGCAAACTAATACGAATTTTGAGTAATTGTTACCATGTACGCAAATCTCACACCTTGGTAAAGAGTTACGAATGTGCTGTTACAAACAAAATTGAGCAGCGGAAATTGTAAATAGAAATAAAGGAGCTTTAACAAAAGTGCAGTATTGTGCGGCAGAGACAGACAGTGACTGTTAAACCTGCAGCAATACGTCACGGAGTAGTTGTGTATAAGTAATAAAAAACTGTATCATCACCGTGTGTGCAAGTGGACAAGGAACTGGCACGACACGAACAGTGAACCGATAACGGAAGGTGATCAAGTTAGTGTCAAACTTTAACTCTTTGTGTGTCAAGGGACGCTAGGAAAGCGCATTGACTACAGAAATACATTTTGATTTTGTCCTAAGGTGAAAACTTGCGTGTGACTAATGACAAGTCATGACATGGTGAAGAATATTGTGTGCCCATAAAAGTGTTACTGTGACAACGAAACATTGTGCAAACCAGACTAGTGAAGGCCTACTGAGTAATAACTACCACTAACTGTGTGCGTTCTTTCCCACAGCAGGAAAAATGCCTATAAGGATAGTACACTGTTTGTGAACTTGTTGCATGTTTCCTGGAGTACCGCAAGAAGACGTCGCACGGGCGAGCTGATATCCAACGCGCATCCGGCTACATCAGCTATGCAGCGGTCGCAGCAGCCCGTAGCAGACAGACAGCCACGCCCCTCCGCGCCGTAGCTGTCAACGCCGGGGGTGGTGACCTACACGGAGTCAGCGCTCCGCGCCGAGCGCCACTCAACCGCGCCGCGCCGAGCGCCGCCCAACAATCACTCCGCACCGTTCACCAAACACAATATTATTGACTTTTTTTGAAATGTTCACATAAACTGAATAACATGTTAATGACTTCATTTCGATAAACATTGAACATTTACTATGTATGTCCGTGAGTGATATATCCTAGGACAAGTGACCTTGTAGTGTATCACAAGAATAATAGTATCACACACAAAAAACCTTCCATTGAACTATATGTGACTGTGATATTGTGTAATTGTGTAACCCGTTTATGACAAACTGCTAATTTAATTCAAATGAATAACTGTTAAAAAGACTACATTGACTATGAACCAACTGGGATGGCTGGGCTCCGGCACAGTTTTGCCCAGGTTTCCTGTTTGCCTACGCCCAAATGGGGGAGCCATGAACTTATATAACCCTGGGACTAAATAAAAGAGCCATTCCGTAAAACATACAGAAGTGTAAAGAACGTTACTGGCACCATTGTGTCAAAGTGTAAAAACTCTTTGCCAAATGCTGCCAGGGGGCAATGTAACGTTCCCTGGCATTTTCACAGTTTATTTGTACCATATACGCCGCTCTGGGCAAGTTGTATATATCGTAATTATTGAACAAAAATATTACTTAATGTGGTATTAATTATTCTCCTTATATTTTTATTGTAATATTTCTCTGTATTTAGGATAGGAATTTTTCTGTATTTATTTTGTGAATGTAAAATGTGTCAGTATTTGCTGTATCAGAGATATCGCATTTTGCCAGAAATCAATTTACAAAGAAATGTTAATAGTCGGGAAATGCTATATAAGGACTAAACATTATGTATTCTTTGGTCTTGTCTGATGAGACGCGATTGAGGTTGGACGCTGTGAAGAAGCTTTTAACGAATGTGTAGAAGTCTTTTGTCTCCGTCTGGACTTAGCCGCCATTAGACGATGTGTTACGAATTAATGTGAGTTGAATTGTTGTTTGAGCTAAATATATCAGTATTTATCAAAAGTGTGAATTATTTATGTAAATTAGCTTGCCCACGTCATCTATAAAATTTCTTTAAAAAATTTTCAGCATTTTTTAGCGGTGTTGCTGGGCTGTGCCGCGATCAACAATCGCAGATCTGAAGAGGCGGCACATTTAAAAAATTATCAAACCCGTAAATCGGGAACAGATGCATAAAAATCAATCGTGAATTAAGAAATTGTTCTTTTTTTTCAGTGATCCTGTGGCTGATAAAATTGGAATTAATTATACGTTTGTGCATTCGTAGGAGGATAGTTAATGTTAGTTAACACTGAAATTTAAACAGTTTGGTTCTTTAAAATAACTCAAATGCATAGTGAAGTAGGTTTGATCAGTGATAAATGTCGGCTTGGCAATAATTACAACATTTTCTGCTGATAGAGATAATCTTGTGTTCTATGGCTATTGCCGGGATAAAATTCAGTAAAAATATTTAACAAAAAACCCACTGCATCAGGAAAGTGTATGCCAAGGCCGAATGATCTAAAGGACTCAATTCTCAACTAAATATTATTATCCAGTTAATATGAGTGCACGTAATATTTTTCTTTAAATGTACGTAATTCTTAAGAAAGTAAAATTTTTTATTACCACACGAAAATAAGAGAACGGTTCTACAACAAAGTTCGCACGAAAGAAAATTAACTTAAAAGCAAAAAGATAAAATTTATTATTCATCATTCTTTAACGAATTCGACATTACGGCGATTTCGTTACAATGAGTAAATTATGTCTAACAGTTAAACACACGTAATATATGGGACAGTCACATTGCACCGTTTCAGACTCCATTTTATGACTTCTCAGTACGTAATACTCACGCCGCCGAGCGTCCCACTGCTGCCGCAAGTAATTGGTTATAACCCGAGAATGAATAAAGCTATGTTTAAAATAACAACTGCATTCTTTTTCTGGTAAAATTCTCTATCCGTTTGATATGTCACATGACCACATTCCCATTTGAAATTTTGGAGTTGAATCCAAGATGGCGGCTTTCAAGATGGCCGCCATGTTGGTGGCATAACCTATAAGTTTCCCCCTTCCCTTTCCTCGTGTGTAGGGACTCTGTTTCCTTCTTTGCTACTCCACTTGGATTTTATCAGGGTGTTTCTGAACTTTTGGACCACCCTGTATTTATTCCTTAATAGAAATTTCCTAATGGAATTTTTCTCGACTTTCATCACTGAAAATTTCACAGCTAGGAGGAAAAAAGGTGTGAGAGAGAAGTTACCAGTCCGGATAGCCGCAAACGTCAGTACGCCGCTTCCACAATTTGGGGAGGCTCACCGCAACGGATCGAATCCTTCCGACGGATTAACGACGTAGCATGGTATGCCGGTCAGCCTGAATGTGACTTTTAGCGTTTTCCCTCATCCGAATAGCTGAATACCGGGATGGTACCCACGTCCCGTCTCAGTTGGACGATTCTAGATACAGACAGTGGGAGTATGTGAATTCCGTTTCGTCGTGAGCTGCGGGGGGGGGGGGGGGGGGGGGAGTGGCGGACAGAGGCGACAGGAAAGGTATCGCGTCATCCTCTACCACTACAATGCTAACTCCAGATAAATATCCAGAACCTGCGAAGAGTCGGAATAAGGCCAGGAAGGAAAAGGAAAGAGGAGAATATGTTGCATCCGAGTTGATGGTATTTTGGCAGAAGTATGTCACCAACTGACTGTTTTAATTTTTCTTGTTGCCCAAAAATTCATGAATTGATCCCTTTAACGCTTCCCAGTCTTTTCTTTCCCCTCCTAAATTCAAAGGCAGGACGTATAACAACTTGTTGAATTTGCAGCCGTAATAAAAATAACATCCTAAACTTTTGCGTCACTTAATGTAGAAAATTTGTCTCTGCAGAACTTGAAGGTCTGTTCTTCACTGTTAGTGCTTTTTACAAAATTTTTCACCAAACCCAGTTTCATATGGATGGGTGGATGAAGAGTTTCTTTTACATGCACGAGAGGCTCGATTATGATATTTTTATCGCTAGAGTTAAAATTTCCTATAGGTCAGTCTGCTGTAATGTAATGTGATTTCGTAATACTACTGTGCAACATACATAAAGAGCATTTCCAAGCGTACAGCGATGACCTTTAGATCGCCACTTAGCATATTTGATTGGATCGAGGAGGACTGCGATATTAGTGTAAGTCTCCTTCACGTGAACTGAATGACCAACAGGAATAGAAAGAAGACGTTTCATGTTGCGAAGTAATACAGCTTTGAAACTAAGTTTGTAGGTGTTTCTGAATAGGAACAGTCTCTAGTTGGATCATGATTCAAATTCAAATATTTCATCAAGTAATTAACGTTGCAGCAAAAAGTAAGATTGTATTTCTTCTCAAGAAAAGGAGTCAGATCTTTATGCCGATGTCTGTATTGCAAAAACATGACTTCAGTATGGAGAGTGTACTGTATCTCTTGGGGTGGTCATGAATCTGAAATTCATGAACTCCTTGTAGTGATAATTATTGTATGAATAGCTGGCGATTATGCCAAAGATTAAACAAATGCATTGTGTTGCAATATATTCCATGGACATTCGAGATTCTGTGACTGAACTTTTCCTTTTTGTGTTCTTCTGTTCTTGGACTCGAAGAGGAAAGAACGATAGTCTGAGGTTCATCTTGCTGTAACGGTACACAATGACTTGTAAACCTAAACCTTTGTTATCCTGAGTAGACGTGGCCTTAACGGAACAATGACCATTGCTAGGCGCCATACTACAAACAGTAATTTTCTTTCAGCTCATCTTCCAGACGTGCTGCAGGTTAGGACACTAAACTTACTTTCAGATTCCACGGGCTATGCGGCCGCAACGATTAATTTAATGTATTTCACTTTCAGATTTTCTCAAGGTTGCGAGCTAACATCCCAGGCAGAAACGTCTGGTCGCAGGATTCTAGTTCTAGTATAAGGTATCATCAGCAAAAGATTATGCTTGTTATATTGGTATTCGAGACGAAACCAAGATCTGAACTTATGGGTTTTATTACTTCACATTGAACTGACCTACGAAATATCATCTGGTGCTATAAGCACGTGAGTTTTAACTGTGCTTTTGATATATGTTGAGGAATATCTGTGATGATTCAAGAAAGAGACAATTAATTATTGATAATCCCGTAACCACCCTGAGTACTGAGTTAGTTTGCTGATTGCTGATCCGCGTCGGGCTAAATTAAATTACATCACCCTGTTATAGTATTATTAGAGTTATTTACCTTTTGTTTTGACGTCACTTTATTAAAAGCTATCAAAGCGTATATAAGTTATATTAAATTACATTACAAGAGGATTCCATTGTTATTGTCTTGATTCTAAATGTTCTGCCTTGTTCTTCGACGAATCAAGTATACAATGAGACTACTCAATTCCGCTTGACTCAGCCTGTGCGGTTTATCGTCTTCTTCGCCAAAATCACGCTCACGGAATGTGGAAGGCTTATTGTGGTCTTCTTCCACAGTGGTTTCATTTTCCATTTCAACCTCGTAATTCCGGTGTGGAGTGGGAAATACAAAGACTAAGCATCATATTGCGATAGCAGTGGACGTTCTGTACAGGAGCCAAACTACATGGGATCCCATTGAAATCTTGTACCTATTACTGGTAACCAAGGATATGGAGTTGTTGGTTTGTGTTTATGTGTATCCACAGTTGTTTCAGTCAAAAGTACCGCTGGCCAGATATGGACGTAATGTTATAGTAATGCAGAAACCATTAGAGGAGCAGAAGTGAATCAGACAAGGAGAAGTGCTTATAGTTTATGTTTGCTGCTGAACCAATACTGCTGGTGTACTGATAAGAGGTGCACCAGAGTGATGGAGTAAAATGGCGCGGACGCTAGAAAGTACTCTAAAGTTGAAGTACGCGGGATAGTACGATTGTACTGAACAAAACGTCTATATTTCACACAGATTGACCGTGAAATTCTGACGGTGAATGAACCAAATGCAATGTCACGTTCAGCTGCAGTAAGATTATGCTGAGAATTTGATCATGATCGCACGGACGTGGGTAACGCTGATCGGGAAGGATGGTCATCGACATTGTGCAGGCTGTCGAGGTACTCAGTCCCAGAAATCGCAGATTTTCCGGCGACGAGGTCACCACGACGAATTGAATAGTTGGTAGAAAGTTCCGACCGTTATTTGTAGAGCCTTGGCAACTATGATGAGTCACGTATTTGTAGTTTCATGTATTTGTGTCAACTGAAGTGTATTGCAGCATTATATGAAAGTTACTGGGCCTTCCGTAATAACCTACAATTTATTTTTTTGACGTCCCCATGTATAAATTAGATGGCAAGAATGGTTCCTATGTACCAACTTGTACAGCTTATATTAATTCACAATTAAACAACCACGGAATAAAATTAAAGTGCACAAAACCTGAACGAGTGGGATTGGCTGGACGCACAAGTTTTTTGATGGAAGAATAATGTCAGAAAGTACATTAGGTACTTGCAAGGTCTTTATTCGCACAGCAATTAATAGTTCGTACAACAATCCTTAACCCAATCCAGTTAAGGACAGCCAGGGCACGTCACGAGGATGATGTCAAAGGCCTTCAGTCGGTGAAAGATCTGTCAGTGTACCTCCTGACCGCTGCATATAAGGGCAAGCGACAGGAACAGGTAAGTCGCCGGAAGAACAACCTGTCCTGAGTTGTCGTGCCCTACAATCTCTTCGACTCGACAACGTCGATATTTATTGTTGTGGAACTGATTTTATCTGGGATAGACACAAAAATCGGAAAGTAAGTACGTTGAACGAAGCTAACTGCAGTATAATGATGGGACATGCCTGATACGTCACCAATATAGCCAGAAACTCTGCCCGCCAAAAATATGAAACGTCCAGAATGGGAATAGGAAACAAAATGTATCATTATGGTTTGATAGAGTATGTGATTTTACACTGAAGCGCCAAAGAAACTGTTATAGGCGGCGTATTCAAATACACAGATATTTAAACAGGCAGACTACGCCGCGGCGGTCGGCAACGCCTGTATAAGACAACAGGTGTTTGGCGCAGTTGTTAGATCGATTACTGCTGCTACAATGGCAAGTTATTAAGATTTAAGTGAGTGTGAACTAGGTGTTACAGTCGGCGCACGAGCGATGGGACACAGCATCTCTGAGGTGGTGATGAAATGGGGATCTTCCCGTACAACCATTTCACGAGTGTACCGTGAATATCAGGAATCCAGTAAAACATCAAATCTCCAACATCGCTGCGGCCGGAAAAGGATCCTGCAAGAACGGGACCAACGACGACTGAAGAGAATTGTTCAACATGATAGGAATGCAATCCTATCGCAAACTGGTGCAGATTTCAATGCTGAGCCATCAGCAAGTGTCAGCGTGCGAACCATTCAGTGAAACATCATCGTTATGGGCTTTCAGAGCCGAAGTCCCACTAGTGTACCTTTCACGACTGCACGACGCAACGCTTTAGGCCTCGCCTGTGCCCGTCAACACCGACATTGGACTGTTCCCTGGTCGGACAAGTCTCGTTTCAAATTGTATCAAGCGGATGGATGCGTACGGGTATGTAGACAACCTCGTCAATCCATGGACCCTGCATATCAGCAGAGGACTGTTGAAGCTGGTGGAGGCTCTGCAATGGTATGGGGCGTGTGGAGTTGGAGTGATATGGGACCCCTGATACGTGTAGACACGACTCTGACAGGTGAACGCACGTAAGCATCATGATTGATCACCTGCATCCATTCATGTCTATTGTGGTTTCCGACGGACATGGGCAGTTACAGCAGGACAATGCGACACCCCACACGTCCAAAATAGCTACAAAGTGGCTCCAAGAACACTCTTTTGAATTTAAACATTGTCTCTTGCCACCATACTCCCCAGACATGAACGTTATTGAGGGTTTCTGGGATGCCCTGCAACATGCTGTTCAGGAGTTCCCCACCCCATCGTACTCTTACGGATTTAAGGACATTGATATGGTGTCAATTCCCTCCAGCACTATTTCAGACATTAGTAGTTGCGGCATTTCTGCATGCTCGAGGGGGCCCTACACGATATTAGGCAGATATACCAGTTTTTTTGGCTCTTCAGTGTATTTCAGTGATGACAAACTCGAGTGGAATTACAGTACTGACGGTATTAGTTCCCTTGTCAGTATGACCCTGCACACTCTCTGGCTTATGTGCATCACTGATTCAGTAGCGAAGGGTTTAGTAACACCATTTGAACCTCTCCTGAGGCAAGCTATTCCATAATCGTTGTAACTCGTCTTCGATATTGTGGGTAATAATACTAGGACGGAGACGACGTCAGAGTTGGTTCCAACAAGTCCATGGCAGACGGTTCTGGACAGCTTTCTGGCAAAGAGAGCACCTCAATGTCATGCAAAAATAAATGGTTTAAATGGCCCCCTAGAACACAGAACTACTTAAACCTAACTAACCTAAGGACATCACACACATCCATGCCCGAGGCAGGACTCGAACCTGCGACCGTAGCGTCAATGTCATGCAGACAGAACACAAGTACAATAAGTGAACGTGGGTTGTCCTATTCAAAAAGATAACAACGGTACTATCGATTAAGGGGTAACACATGAGGGGGCAAGATGTTCGTGAGATACCGTTGCGTCATTAGAATTTTCTCAAAAACAGTCATTCGTTGACTGTAGTCATACGTGACGGCACCTGACACCAAGATGACAGGAGAAACATCGCTTTGCCTCTCAACAACATTAGTAGAATGGATCCAACCCATGCTGCCAGACTACTTGTCGACGATGGTCATCTGGGTAGTACAGAACTGCGATTCAACGGCGAATACAGTGCAGTGCCTTTCATAAGCAGTGAAAGCTTTTTGGTAACGGCATCACTCAAAACGCAGCAGTTTTTGTTGCGTTAATGTCAGCCTGCGCATTGAACTCTAATCCCCTAGTCCAGCCTGGCTAACCTCCGACCAGTGGTACGGGATGACACAGAATCATGCAGGGAGACCTTGGGCCCGGATGGCAAGCGTATTTGTGAAGGGATTACGCAGTACCTTCGTCTGTGGTCATTAGACGTGGCTGATAGGAAACTTGATGGCGAGTATGGCTGCCCCCTAACATCGAGACACTTTTACATCCAAACGCCCCGCAAATCTGGATACTGCACGATTCGAGCAGCCGGTCCAATACGTACCGACTATATGGTTACTTTTAGACTCCGTCAGGTGCAGATAACTCTGTCTCACACGAATCTGCGGCCTATACGGGTCCCTCACCGTCACCGCTGAACATTTTGATACTGTTTTGAACAATCAGTGTTCTGACCGGTTTGATGCGGCCCACAAGGAATTCTTCTCCTGCGCTTGCAGCCTACGTCCCTGTTATTTTCTGGCTGAATACCAGTCTCCGACTTATTATACCGTTTTTATCCTCTATAGGTCCCTCTAGCACCATGGAGGTTATTCTCCGATGTCTTAAGGATGTCCTATAATCCTGTCCTTTCTTCTTGTCAGTGTTTTCCGTATATTCACTTCCTCGCTGATTCTTTCGAGGACAGCCTCATTCCTCACTTCATCAGTCCACAAAATTCTCAACATTATTCTGTACCGCCGGATCTCAAACGCTTCGACTCTCTTCTGTTTCGGTTTCTCCACAGTCCGTGTTTCACTAACATAGAAAGCTGTGCTCCAAATGTACATTCTCAGGAATTTCTTCCTCCGTTGAGGCCTATGTTTGGCATCAGTTGACTTCTCTAGGCCGAAAAATGCCTTTTATGCCAATGCTACTCTGATTTTGATGTTCTCCTTGCTCCGACCATGGGCTATTTTGCTGTCTCGCTAGCAGAATTCCTTAACTTCATCTACTTCACGATCAACAATTCTGACGTTAAGTTTCTCGCTGTTCTCATTTCTTCTACTTGTCATTACTTACGTCTTTCTTCGATTTTCTGTTAATCCATATACGGTACTCATAAGTGTTCATTCCTTTCGACATATCCTGTAGGTCATCTTCACTTTGACGGAGAATACCAATGTCATCAGTGAATCTTGTCATTGATTTCATCCTGAATTTTAATCCCAATTTGGAACATTTTTTTCCACCATTGTTTGTTCGATGTACAGATCAAAAGACTACACCGTTTTTAAGGGCGAAAGGATGGGTCGTTGTCTTGCACTAGTTTTAATCCTAAAACTGTTATTGTTCCCTCTTGGTTCTTTCAAATATTGTATATCGATCGTTTTTCCCTATGGCTTACGGCTATTTTTCTCAGACGTTAGAAAACCTTGTTGCTTTTTACATTGTCGAACCCTTTTCAGATCGACCAATTCTATGTACGTGTCATCATATTTTTCGGTCTTGCTTCCATTAGCAACGGAAACGTCAGAACTGCCTCTCTGGTGCCTTTACGTTCCCTAAAGCAAAGTTGATCGCCACCTGGGAGATCCTCAGTTTCCTTTCCCTTTCTTCTGTATCTTATTCTTGTCAGAAGCTTGCTTGCATGAGCCGTTAAGCTGATAGTACGATAGTTATCGCTCTTTCGGCTCTGCTCTCTTCGGAATTGTGTCGATAATGTTTTTCAGAAAGTTCCAAACATTCTACTCACTTAGTGAATAGTAGTTTTGTTGCCACGTTTCCCAGTGGTTTCACAAATTTCGGTGGAATGTTATCTATCACGCCTGTCGTATTTGATCCTAAGCCTTCGAAGGTTCTTTTACATCCTGATTCTTTTACTGGGTCAGCTACCTCGTCCCTATCGACTCCTATCATTTCTTCTGCCACGCCATCAGACAACTCTTCTCCCTCACAGAGGCCTTCAGTGTACTCTTTCTGTTAGGAGTGTTTATATTTTAAAAAATATCGGGAATCTGATATAACGATATTTAATACATCTTCGTTGTCTGTCTTCTTTATATCGAAATGTATTGATATATCTATGTAGAAGATACGGACGTACCGGCCTACAAAATATCGGCTGCACGTTGTAAATATACATTGGATTTTAGAGCTGTATATTTAAGCATTGGTTTATTGTTAGATATTCTGTACATAAACAAGATAGCAGACTGCCTATCCCCTAAAGGGAGAAACGATTGAAAGGAAAACGACCCACTTCACGCTTGACGATAACGGCTTAGCTACATATGTTAACTACTTGTAAGTGGCACAACAAAAGGCGTCCGTTGCGTCTGTCGTTTGGTTTCGTCACATCGAATTTGTCCGGAACACTTTATATCGATTTCTCTGTTTTTTTGTTTTTTCTTTTTTTTTTCTTTCATTTCTGCCAACGCCAGCGACCTAGCAGTTATAGTGTCAAAATTGCTTGGTGAAGTTAAACGTTGCAGTTTTTGTTGATAGCGTCGAGTGCCGAATACGTCAGCATTTCCCCTCACACTTTTCCGTCAAACACACAGACCAGTCTTTAGATTTTTGTTCATCATTTTCAGCAACTGTTTTTGAAGAATGTTACTGCGAAGAAATAACACACTAGTTGGGTTAAAACTTGTTTTTAACGCAACTGGTGTGCTATTTCTTGACATCGGAAATCTTGTTATTCCATTCACTCCCAACGCCCAGTACAATCGGACTTCTTCTTTGTATCAATTGCCTATACTTGCTTCACACAGTTAAAGAGAAATACTGGACCTGATGTAATCTCAAAAATTCGTAAGACTCTTTCATACAATGAAAGTAAAACTATGTTCTACTAAAATTTCAAAAGAACCGTTTAAAATATTTACCGAAAATTGACAAAAAATATGATATAGTATAAAAATAAAGGCTCTCGATACAGCCATCGCTATATCGATCCATCGGGTGGAAAAATGTCGCCAACGTAAATTGATATCATTTTGAAAAAACTTCGCTACGTCGATATATCGATAGCAACAACCCTCTTTCCCTCTATTCGCTCTCTCCTCTGAATTTAACAGCGGACTCCCCATTACACTCTTAATGTTACCACCCTTGGTTTAATTTCACGAAAGATTTTATAATTTTTTTATCTGCTGAGTCGGTCCTTCCAACAACCATGTCTTTTTCAATTTTTTTCAGAGTTTTCATGTAGACATTTCGCCTTAACTTCCCTCCACTTCATATTTATTTCATTCCTAAGTGATTTTTACTTCTGTATTCCTGAATTTCCATGAACATTTTTGTACTTCCCTCCGTTGTTGATGAAATTAAGTACTTCTTCTGTTACCCCTGGTTTCCTCGCATTTACCTTCCTCGTACCTATGTTTTCCAGTCCAATTTCTGTGAATGCTCTTTTTAGAGATGGCCATTCCACGTCAACTGGCCTATCGCAATGTCTATAGCCTCAAAGAATTTCAAGATTATCTATTAATTCTTTAATATTTCTATATACAACTCCAGTGCACACTTATTCCTCCTGACTAGTCTTTTAAATTTCAGCCTACTCCTCATCACTAGTGAATTGTGATCTGAGTCTACATTTGGTCCTAGGTACGTCTTTCAATCCAATATCTGATTTCGGAGTCTCTGCCCGACCATGATGTAATCTAACTGAAATTTTCCCGTATCTCTCTTCCTTTTTCCGAGTGTCTGCTCTTATTGTTATTATTGAACAGATTATTTGCTGCTACTACCTGAAATTTACTGCAGAAGTTAACTCGTCTGTCTCTTCTGTCATTCCTACTATCACGCCCACATTCTCCCATAACCCTTTTCCTACTCCTTCCCCTACAACAGCCTTCCTCATGGCTGTTAAATTTTGATATTCGATACTGTTAACGCCCCTTATACAACCGCCCCCACAAACTTGATAACAACAATGAACACACACTAATGCACACAGAGAATGCTGCTCTAATCGTTTAGATACTCGCGGATGGTGTGTACGTGTACTAAGTTACATAGACGTCCGACCTTTTATGCTTCTTTTTGTTAGATACTACGAGGGTCACTCCAAAAGAAATGCACACTATTTTCATTCTCCATGTGTGAAAGTTTTACAGTGTGTAGATACATCCTTCCCTCTTGTTTTCAAACTTAGTTCAACCTGTTCCCGTGAGTGGCGCTCTCACAGCATGTCTTCAAGATGGCTGCTACACTTGACATTCGTCAGAAGCAACGTGCTGTCATAGAATTCCTGTACTGTGAAAACGAGACAGTGGGAAACATCCACAAGAGGTTGTAAAAGGTGTATGGAGATGCTGCTGCCGATCGCAGTACAGTTAGTCGGTGGGCAAGCAGGTTACTTTTACTACTAGATGGGCTATGGAGTGAATCACAACGAAGGATTTTTTGTGTACCCTGCCGAATCAAAAGTATCGCGACACCCCTATGTAATGCGGAACAGACCACTCGGCAGAGGCAGACGCGACAGAAAAAAGGGAGACGAGGAGTACTGTGTTGGCAGCAGGGAATCAGTAACTGCAGACTTCGAACGTGGACTGGTAAGTGGATATCAGCTGGCTAAAAAATTCATCAGAGACATTTCTATCCTTCAAAAGCTGCCCAGGTCGACTGTTGGTGACGTGATTGTGAAGTGGACTTGGAAAGGAACAACCACAGTTACACCGACTGACACGGGAAATTCACACCCAGAAAGACGCCAGGAAAGGACCGAAACGCGAATGAAAAGCAACTTCATAAAAGCTTCAAAATAAAAATAGCTCGGAGCCCTCAGGGGGCGTATATCATTGATTCCGGAGATTTAAATACTCGGAGCGGTAGTAATTGTGCCTCCAGCTCACAGTTTGCCCCGCTCCCGCCAGCACACAGATAGGCAAAATAACACTTCCAGAACATCAAACTGAATGGCCGCAAACAACGCAGAACAGAGTTAGTCTTACCGGAGCTCCGCAGGCAACACTAAAACACAATAAAATGCAACAAGAGGCGAGCCAGAGCATGGACTTTACATTCACTATGACAAAGAGCCGTTCCTTATGTAAAGAAAAGTGCTTTAACAAGTCAATCAGTATTCTCATGCACGAGACTTAAGAAGCAATAACATACAAATATATCGGAGTGCTAACCACTCACTGCAATTCAGAGGTAGCTTTCTGGTTCAAATGGCTCTGAGCACTATGGGACTTAACATCTGAGGTCATCAGTCCCCTAGAACTTAGAATTACTTAAACCCAACTAACCAAAGGACATCACACACATCCATGCCCGAGGCAGGATTCGAACCTGCGACCGTAGCGGGCGCGCGGTTCCAGATTGAAGCGCCTAGAACCGCTCGGACACACCGGCCGGCGGCGGATTTCTGTCTCACACTGTGGTGTCACCGCTAGACACCACACTTGCTAGGTGGTAACTTAAATCGGCCGCGGTCCTGTAGTACATGTCGGACCCGCGTGTCGCCACTGTGTACTCGCAATCCTAGCGCCACCACATGGCAGGTCACAAGACACGGACATGACCTCGCCCAGTTGTACGGACGACATAGCTTGCGACTAGACCTACCAAGTATTCCTCTCAATTGCCGAGAGACAGATTAAATAGCCTTCAGCTAGTCCATCGCTACTACCTAGCAAGGCGCCATGTGTATCATTGCTAATTGCTTACTACTATGCAAGAGATGTATTTCAACAAGAACAAGACTACATTAAAGTTAAGTATATTAAAATCTCTCTTCTTTTCTTTATAGTTTTCATCCAGTCTCCTGTTTCAGAATTTACGCCCGTCTGCGTTAGTTTCGCGTGCACCTAGCCACTCATTGTGTCGAGACCTTAGGGAATCGACACAACAATATTTTGGCGACGAGGATGGGATGCCGCGCCCACGTTGCAGTCTTTGTGTTCTATTTGCTCTAATTTGCTTGTGTCATGGCTTCGCCGCATTCTCCAGATGTACTGTCCGAATTTTTTCGCTTGCAGAATCAGCAGACGCAGGCGTTATTGGAAGCCCTTGGACAGCTCGTCCAGGGTCAACGTGCGCTGCAAACCGATGCGGCGGCAGCCGCTTCTTCGCTACCGCAGCCACACAACGCTGTCGCACCGCCATTTAGGCCCTTTGAGGCCACAACCGAAAGCTGGACTGAGTGGGCCGATCAGTTCAACTTCCACCTCACTGCTTATGGAATTCAAGGTAAAGAGCGGCAGCCGTTTTTGCTTTCTTGTGTCGGTGTGTCTACCTACCGGGTGATAGTGAAATTGTTTCCCCGACGCGACGTAGCAACTCTGACCTACGAGGAAATTTTGTCGGCTTTAGATGCCTATTTCAAAGAAACAGTTAATGTTGTTGCAAAACGGTATACGTTTTTTCGTACAAAACGTACCGCCGGTCAGACTAATAGGGAGTGGGTAGCAACTTTGCAAGGCCTTACTAGAGACTGCGCGTTTGCCTGTGAATGTGGCCTCCCATATTCAGATACTATGGTGCGTGATGCAATTGCACAGAACGTTTCTGATGTTCGCATAAGGGAACAGATTTTGAAACTAGTTAATCCCTCCCTGCAACAAGTGATAGACATATTGGACAGGCAAGACACACTTGACTCTGCTCAGGACTCATTTGAAACTTCGCCAGCAGTGTGTCACATTAATCGGCCCGCCCGGCCCGCTGCACGGGACGCTAAGCGGCCCTCGCGCCCGACTTCGCTGCGGCCGCCTAGCTTGCAACCACGTGCGCCGCGTAAGCAAGAAAATGCAGTGAAATCTTGCCCGCGGTGTGCAACTAGACATTCGCGTGAAAATTGCCCGTCACGCCAAGCTATTTGCTTTTACTGTCAAAAGAAAGGACATGTCCAAAGTGTTTGCCAGAAAAAGTTAAGATCAGACGATCACACAAATTCCAGGCCCTTTGCTTTGCGCCGGAATCGAACCCAGGACAATCAGGCTCGTGGACCTTCGCCCATGGACATCCATGTAGTTCATTCCCACCCGTCCAGTGACACTTTAGCTAACGGTGACTGTGTTCGTCCCACCCACAGTGTGTGTCGACGTCGAAGGAAATCCCGTAAAGTCGCAAGTGCTTCTGTACCTGTATCAGTTCACTTTGCACGTGACAGTCGCTCTTGTCGTCAGCAGGACAATAAACTTTTTGTGGACTTAGACTTTGCAGGAAAAGTGATACCATTCCAGCTCGATACCGGAGCTGCTGTTTCATTGCTCAATCACGACACGTACAAACAACTGGGCGCCCCGCCATTGCGTGCCGCAAATGTTACGTTAACTAGTTACTCAGGACAGCATATACCTGTGTTAGGACAGTGCAGCCTTATTGCAACATACAAGGGACAGACAAAACTTGTGTCATTTTATGTTCTTCGTTCTTCTAGTGCAGTGAACTTGTTTGGTTTAGATTTGTTTCAATTGTTTAATATGTCTATTGTAAATCAGGTCCTATCAGTGAATCAGACTGTGCCTTCCGCCGGTGTTTCTAGTCTTTGTGAAGAATTTGCAGACATTTTTGCACCGGGCCTTGGTTGCGCTAAGAACTATGAAGCGCATTTGGAACTGAAAGACAACGCGCAACCGAAATTTTTCAGAGCGCGCAATGTTCTCCACGCATTGCGTGATGAGGTCGCAAAAACATTAGCCGATTTAGAATCTCAAGGTGTCATTGAACGTGTGCAGGCTTCTCTCTGGGCCTCACCCTTAGTTATTTTGCCAACACCTTCCGGAAAATTGAGACTTTGCGTGGACTTCAAGGCAACTGTGAATCCCCAACTAGTGACTGCTACTTTTCCTTTGCCCCGCCGGAAGATCTTTTTGACAACCTGTGCCCGGGAAAGTATTTTTCAAAATTGGACCTCGCAGATGCGTACTTGCAAATACCTGTGGACGAAGAATCCCAGCGCGTCTTGGTGGTAAACACGCATCTTGGCTTGTATCGCTTCAAAAGACTGCCATTCGGGTGTGCATCCGCCCCTGCTTTATTTCAGCAATATTTACAAACTATTTGTGCGTCGGTCCCTACTGCTGCGAACTATCTGGACGATATTGTGATCTCAGGAAAGACAGAAGCCGAACATTTGCAGAATCTCCGAACATTCTTTCAGGTCGTGCGTCGGAATGGTCTTCGCTTGAGGAAGGACAAATGTGTGTTTTTTGCTCGTGCCTTACCGTACCTGGGGCATGTCATAAATGCCCAAGGTATACATCCGAGTCCCGAGCACCTTCGTGCCATTCAGGACTTGCCGTCACCGCAGAACTTAAAACAGCTACAGAGTGTGCTGGGTAAGGTAAATTATTATCATCGATTTGTGCGCAATGCTTCTTCCATTTCAGCTCCGCTTCATCGCTTGCGCCGTAAAGGTGTTCCGTTCGTCTGGACGACGGAATGCGAACGCGCCTTTCGCCAGTTGAAATCGGCGTTACTTTCCAATACTTGCCTTACGCCATTCGATCCCCGAAAACCCCTTTTGTTGATGGTCGATGCATCGGATTTCGGGATCGGTGCTGTGCTTGCGCACAAGGATGGCTCGCATGATCGCCCTATTGCCTTTGCGTCCAAATTGCTCTCCTCTGCGCAATGAAATTATTCACAAATAGAGAAAGAAGCTTTAGCTCTCGTGTTTGGTGTTACCAAGTTCCATGACTTCTTGTATGGTCGTCACTTTACAATCATCACGGACCACAAGCCTTTGACATCACTTTTTCATCCGAACAAGCCTGTACCTCCACGTACAGCGCAGAAATTCATTCGCTGGTCTCTTTTTCTCTCGCAGTACCGCTACGATATCTTGTATCGGTCCACTGCTAAGCACGGAAACGCTGATGCGTTGTCCCGTTTGCCTGTTGCTGAGGATAACGCATTCGATTCTTCCGAACTTGCTTGCATGTTCATTGATTCGGAAGCCGATGACGTGGTCGCATCGTTTCCGATTGATTTTCGTCGTGTAGCTACTGCCACAGCTGCTGACCCTGTCCTTGCTTCCGTTTTGCGTTTTGTTGCTACGCAATGGCCCTTGTCAAAGTCACGGATCGAGGATCCTTTGGTTCGCCGTTTTTTTGCTCACAAGGAGAGACTTTTTGTACGACGTGGTGTTTTGTTGTTGCGTTCCGATAATGATCAATCCCGAGTCGTGGTCCCACGTTCGTTACAGTCCTCTGTCTTACGGCTTCTTCACCAAGGACATTGGGGTATAGTGCGAACGAAACAACTTGCTCGACAGCTCTGTACTTGGTTCGGAATCGATGCTGCGATTACGAATATGTGCTCCTCTTGCGTGGCGTGTGCCGAACAACAATCCGCACCGCCGCGGAAATTCTTTGCATGGCCGCAAGCCACTTCCCCTTGGCAACGCTTGCACATCGATTTTGCTGGTCCATTCTGGAATGCTCGATGGTTGGTTGTGGTCGATGCTTTCAGTAATTTTCCTTTTGTTGTCCGGATGTCTTCCACGACGTCTTCTGCCACAATCCAAGCCTTGTCTGCTATCTTTTGCATTGAGGGTCTTCCGCAGACTATTGTTTCCGACAATGGCCCACAATTCATGTCCGCAGAATTTCAGTCGTTCTGCAAGGCCAATGGTATTCAACATCTGACATCCGCGCCGTTTTCGCCTCAGTCAAACGGTGCCGCGGAACGATTGGTCCGGACTTTCAAGTCACAGATGTTGAAATTGAAAGAATCGCATTCTCGGGAGGACGCTTTGTTGCTCTTTTTGTCCTCATATCGCTCTCAGCCCCGCGATGGTCGCTCGCCGGCTGAGTTGCTCCATGGTCGTCCTCATCGAACTCTGATGTCTTTGCTGCATCCGCCACATCAGGTTCCTGTGCAGCGGCAGACTCCTGCTTTTGCTCCTGGCGACGTTGTCTATTATCGCAACTATCGCGGTTCACAGCGTTGGCTCGCAGGGCGCATTCTTCGCTGCCTCGGCCGCGCGATGTATTTGGTTTTGGGGGCCTCTGGTGAGGTGCGTCGGCATCTCAATCAGCTGCGCCTCTGTCGTCGCCTGGGTTCTGCCGCTCCCCGTCTGCTTTCAGCGACGGAGCCGTCAGGTCAGCGCCCTGGGGACCCATCTACTGGCTCGCCTCATCCCCAGGTGTTACCGACGCTGCCTTCCATTTTGCCTCATGGCGTCGCGCCGCCGCAGCCGCCGCCGGCGCCGCCAGCAGCGGACGCTTCGCTGCAGCCGCATCGCGCCTCCCTGGGTCACGCGCCGCCGCTTGCTTCCCGTGACCAGCCGTCCTCCGCCATGGACCTCTTGCCCGCTCCGGACCAGATGTCGTCTTCGCCCGTCGAGTGCTCCGACCACATGGAGGTCGACCCCGCGGCTCCTCTTATATCATTCCGTGCGCAAACACCTCATGTTGACGTGCACCCTGGACTAGGTTTGCAGGCGTTTCCTAGCTCCCCTCGGACCGAATGGCCGGGTGCGGGTGGCACAGCCTCGCCTGTTGTTAGGCTCCCCACCTCATCGCATACGTCAACATGGGGTCCTCCCCACGGCGGGCGGAAGCCTTATCTCACGACCGTTCGCCGATTTGCGGGGGAGGAATGTGGTGTCACCGCTAGACACCACACTTGCTAGGTGGTAACTTAAATCGGCCGCGGTCCTGTAGTACATGTCGGACCCGCGTGTCGCCACTGTGTACTCGCAATCCTAGCGCCACCACATGGCAGGTCACAAGACACGGACATGACCTCGCCCAGTTGTACGGACGACATAGCTTGCGACTAGACCTACCAAGTATTCCTCTCAATTGCCGAGAGACAGATTAAATAGCCTTCAGCTAGTCCATCGCTACTACCTAGCAAGGCGCCATGTGTATCATTGCTAATTGCTTACTACTATGCAAGAGATGTATTTCAACAAGAACAAGACTACATTAAAGTTAAGTATATTAAAATCTCTCTTCTTTTCTTTATAGTTTTCATCCAGTCTCCTGTTTCAGAATTTACGCCCGTCTGCGTTAGTTTCGCGTGCACCTAGCCACTCATTGTGTCGAGACCTTAGGGAATCGACACAACACACACAACCAACAAGTCGCAGTTCAGGCAGGAGCACCCACAAAGTACGCAGTAAAAGCATAGCTAAGTACAAATATAGTACTCCCAGTACAGTAGAAATCTTCAACTCTACCCAAAAACACCATCGCAAAAGGCGAAAATACTCTAAGAGGTTAGGTTAGTGTTGTTTAACGTCCCGTCGACAACGAGGTCATTAGAGACGGAGCGCAAGCTCGGGAAGGAAATCGGCCGTGCCCTTTCAAAGGAACCATCCCGGCATTCGCTTGAAACGATTTAGGGAAATCACGGAAAACCTAAATCAGGATGGCTGGAGACGGGATTGAACACTCGTCCTCCCGAATGCGAGTCCAGCGAGCTAACCACTGCGCCACCTCGCTCGGTAATAATCTAAGACACTTGCGGGTAAGGCAACGTGCGATAAATCCGGTGCGGCAAGATAAGGACGGGGACCATAGCAATCCACTGCCAGCCCCACAGCGAAACACGGCAGCAGTCGCTGCACTGCACGGCCAACCACGCACCTTCCCGATCTGTCTTGTCCGAACTTAACTCCACCGACTGCTGCCCACTTCCCTTTTAGCGACGCAGCTTACCTCGCTTCGGTCGAGCGCCACCTAGATTCTTCGTCGGCAGCCGAACGAAGACTGTCGTTTACGCGTATATCGGAGCGGGGCGCCACGGCTCACCAACAGCAGGCAAACCAAATGTCTTGAGAGTAAAACTGACTAGATCTCTTCCTAAAATGTCTTTATTTATTATGACGTTTCGGCTACAGCCAAAACAAAATGTTCTGTGTCAATACTAAAAACTAAGCCTAATCCGACTTTATATACTGGCGAACTAAGATCGTCGACCATTGCGGAAGGTGGTTGTAAAAGTCACTCGTGAGTTCTAACGAGCTACCAGCAGCCCATCTTGCACAATTGCTATAAGTAAGGAGTTCAAATTAATTAACTACTAAACTGAAGCGCCAGAGAAACTGGTATAGGTGTGCGTATTAAAACACAAAAATATATAAACAGGCAGAATACGGTGCAGCCGTCGACAACGCCTATGTAAAGCAACAAGTGTCTGGCGCATTTGTTAGATCGGTTACTGCTGCTACAATGGCAGGTTATAAAGATTTAAGTTAGTTTGAACGTGGTGTTATAGTCGGCTCACAAGCCATGGGAAACACCATCTCCGAGGTAACAGTGATGTGGGGATTTTCTCGTATCACGATTTCACGCGTGTATGGTTAATATCGGGAATCCGGTAAAACATCAAATCTCCAACATAAATGCGGCCAGAAAAGTTCCTGCAAGAACAGGACGAACGACGACTGAAGAAAATCGTTCAACATGACTGAAAGTATCGTTAAACATGGCATAAGTGCAACCCTTCCGCAAAATGCTGCAGATTTTAGTGCTGGGCCGTCAACAAGTATGAGCGTGCGAACCATTTAACGAAACGTCATCGATATGGGCTTTCGGAGCCGAAGGTCCACTCGTGTACTCTTGATGAATGCGCGACAAAAAGCTTTCCACATCGCCTGGGCCGTTGAACACTGACATTGAACTGTCTAGTTTCAGATTGTATCAACTGGATGGACATGTACGGGTATTGAGACGCCCTCATGAATCCTTGGACCCTGCATTTCAGCAGGGACTGTCAAGCTAGTGGAGGCTCTGCAGCGGTGTGGTGCGGATGCAGTTGGAGTGACATGGGACCCCTGATACGTCTAGATACGGCTCTGATAGGTGACACATACGTAAGCATTCTGTCTGATCACCCGCATCCATTCATGACCATTGTGCATTCAGACGGACTTGGACAATTTCAGCAGGACCATGCGACACCCCTCACGTCCAGAATTGCTACAGAGTGGCTGCAGGAACACTCTTTTGAGTTTAAACACTTCCGCTGGCCACCAAACTCGGCAAATATGAACATTATTGAGCATGTGTGAGGTGCCTTGCAACGTGCTGTTCGGAAGAGATCTCCACACCCTTGTACTCTTACGGATTTATGGAGAGCCCTGCAGGATTAATGGTATCAGTTCCCTCTATCACTACTTCAGACATTAGTCGAGTCCATGCCACGTGGTGTTGCGGCATTTCTGCGTGATCGCGGTGGCCCTCCGCGATGTTATGCAGGTTTAGCAGTTTCTTTGGGTCTTCGGTGTATATTCGAGCAGCTTTCCAAATGGCACTCATATCTTTAGCCAATGCTAAGCGACAAGTGAAGTGGTGAAAAGAGCGACGGAACCTTATAGTGGATGACGGAAAACGAGTAATTTGGAGTGAAGGATCACGCAGTATCCTGCGGCAATCCGACGGGAGTGTCTGGGTCTGGTGAATGCCTGGAGAACGTTACCTGCCGTCATGTGTAGTGCTGGCCGTCAAGTACGGAGAAGGTGGTGTTACGTTAAGAAAACGCTAAATGGGAATGATTTGAACACATTTTGCTGGACTGTTCACAGTGTACAGTAGAGTAAGAGTTCGTAGACGATGTTTGTTTGAGCTTGCAAATGCATCCTGTCATAAGGCAGCATCTGATAGGCAATGGCTCTTGGACACCAAGAATCTAGCCGCGCGGGATTAGCCGACGGGTCTAGGGCGCTGCAGCCATGGACTGTGCGGCTGGTCCCGTCGGAGGTTCGAGTCCTCCCTCGGGCATGGGTGTGTGTGTCTGTCCTTAGGATAATTTATGTTAAGTAGTGTGTAAGCTCAGGGACTGATGACCTTAGCAGTTGAGTCCCATAAGATTTCACACACACACACACACACACACACACATACACACACAACAAGAATCTAGAAATGGGCTTGAACCTAATGGAAGGTGAGATAGAACATCGACTTCGCTAAAGCCCCCCCCCCTCCCCCCCATGTCCACTTTTACTTTCTCTGGTTCTGACTCTTCACTAAGCATGGGCTGCCAACCCTCCACATATATACAGACACCACACCCAGAGTGTTCCAGCACAGCTAAAACCATCATAAACGCGAAGTATATACACACTCCATATCCACAAATAGGTGTCCGGATAGTGTTGATCAGATCGCGTAAACACCCGATGAATCTTGGACCTTGTAGAACGTAGGGTGGCTTGTGTGCCTCAGCGATGAAGCTAGCCGTCCTGAAGGTGCAACCGCAAGGGAAGGGTATCTGTTGAAAGTGAAACGTCCCCATTGAACAATTATACATGACTGTCCTTAAACTGACACACATTATTTTTAGCGCAACGCAATCTGACTTTCAATAATCCCTACAAAAGAATGGCCCTGACTAACATTAACCTATACCTTTCACAAATCACTTACCTCACAAAAATCTTCGTTACTTGAACTACTGCAATACAGCGAGCGCCACTACTGCCAGCTAAATAAAAGATTCAAACTACGGAAGGCACTAACTACTGATAGGCATAGTTAGCAAATGAAAGATTTTAATAGAGAACAAACAATGTATTTACCTTAATAGTCATCAAAAGTCATAATATATATAGCAGTTCATGACATCCAGTCTTACAAATTTCAAAACTCCGCCATTTCTCTCCCCACATCCACCACCGCTGACGGCTCACCTCCAACTGCGCAACGCTACATGCTGTTAACATCCAGCTGCCCAACACTACAATGGCAGACAACAATGCAAACTCGCCACAGACTGCACACAGCACAGCCAGTCATTTTCATACATAGCGCTACGTAACGTTGCCAATAAGAAAACATAAACAGCCTACTTACATAGCCCCCATGCTCCTCACAAAAAATTTTACAAATTGTTTTGGACAGTGGCCAATAATGATTTGATAAAATTTTTCATAATTACAATAACAAAGATATCAAATGCCCCAACTTATCGACACAATGTTGGTCAAAAGCTAAAATTTTCTCACAGTCCATAAAGACAGTCCTGATCATTCATCACAGTAAAATTGCAGTTTTTTTTTCCAAGTCTGAGCAGTAAAAGGAAATGCACATGGAAGTAGTGGATTTCCATGCTGTCTTGAAGAAGTAGTGTTGTCTTTCCAACGGAAAGACAGTGCTGACTCTCAACATGCCGACAGGTAATGGGCCACAACAGAGGAAACCCATAGCAGAGTCATTCGACGTTTTGAAGAATATTGGAAGGTAGGTCATCACAGAGTAGACCCACTGTAATCCTGGTAGAGATTACGGTATTGGTGGGCCACCAGAGGTGCAGACCCACTGTAGTCCTGGTAGAGATTGTGCTATTGGTGGGCCCCCAGAAGTGCAGACCCACTGCAGTCCTTGTAGAAATAATGGTACTGGTGAGTCAGCAAATGTGTAGACCCACAGTAGTCCTTGTAGAAATAATGGTATTGGTGGGTCATCAAAGATGCAGATCCACTGTAGTCCTTGTAGAGATGGCGAGCAGCCATCTGTTGTGACTGTGCAGGTGCACAATCACCATTGAAGAGTCTTGTGGATAATATAGCAAGTCCATGAACCACCACTCGTGCACTCACAAAAAACATTTTTTTGAAATGTCCTCAGAACCATCTGTGCTGTTATCCAGTCCCTTGCTGAATTGTTAACACACGTGCAAACACTATCAGTCCCTACTTCTCACATATTGTCCGTATACTATGACCAACAGAAACGTGTGCAGTGAAATCCAACTTACAAGTTACTTAATTTGATGAACTGGTGTCAATTACAATTTTATAACATAAGAATACAATAACAAAGGTGCAAAATACATCATTAAAGAACATAACAATACAGATAACATTTGTGGTAATGCAGGGTTTACAAAAGAATAGAAATAACATATACATCAGTGTTACAGGAATTATGACATGAGTACATACATAAAAGATCAGAATAACTTTCGAAACATCAACTTCACACATGAGCATTAAAACAGAACAGAATAAATAATGTCTAAACATCTTTACAAAGAAAATAACATATTATCAGAAAAATTCTACAACATGTCTCTTATTGCCTAAACACATTAAGACAGGAAAAACACAAATTCACATAGTGTAATAACACAAAAATACAGGACAGGGTTTGTTTTCAGTGTGACATTTGGTACTGCAGTCCACCCCAAAACTTCATTCCATATATCTTTCCTCTTATTTCAACATTTGTTTCCACCAAAAAAATTCTATCCAAGCATGCTTTCTGTATTTATATGTTCACACATTTCTTACCTCATTATTTATTTTCCGTTATCTTACCTCATCATTTATTTCCAAGAAAATCCTACCAAAACCTGTTGTCTCTAAACCCTACTTTTTTGTTCATATCCTCTTTTACATACTTTTTTTGGCCAAACCATTTTCTTATAGCTTCTCAATGCATTTCTTTCCATTCATCACAACTCGTTCTCTTATGTAGCCTACCCCATCTTAAGCTAACTTAAATCTACTGAGCTCAGATGCTAAACTAAGGGACGAGGCAATGCAGCAGTACAAAACTATTAATATAAACAGCAATGACAAAAAAATGCAAATTGCAAAGCAAGCAGCATAAATTAGCAAAGCAAATGCAATATTACAACTAATATAAGGCAATGCGCAGCAAACAAGAAAAATAAATCCGTAGTAAAACTGGCTTAACAGAGTAATACAAAGTCAAATTCAGTAACATTATGTCTGGCAAACAGCAGCAGCAAATGCAATAACTTATATCTAAACATCACAAATCTCAAGCAGAAAAAATATTACATTAAAAATCGCCATGTTTAATACCTATGTCACATCTTAACACTAGGATGATGCATCACAAAAACTTACTCTGCCAAAAAATTACCAAGTCATTAAAAAAATTAATTATACAATTCCTGTGAAGGGAAATGTCTATTTGTGCTCTCTTTGAAAGTACATCATAAAATTATTCTTTACTGGGTCTGTAGACAGAAAATAGTGATATTAGTACATCTATTAAATTTTATTTTAACCAATGCTGTAGTGCAGCTAGAAACTATATATTAAAGAAAATGAGCAAATATGTACAAAGGAAGGCATGAAACATCATTCATTAGCCATATGGCATTTCATAAGGTAGTAAAAAAAATCTCTCAACTAGAAAGACAATATATGTAAAAATATTTCTCATCATTTCATTAGGCAATTTAGCAAATATCATAAATTAAGAACTCCACAGTATAATCATATGTTTTTAAGTTTAGCGAGTCATATTTGCGATGCTTTCTACAAAGGAATGTCAATAGCGAGGATAATGGCCTCCCTTTTTTTTTCTCCACCTGTGCCTCTGAAAGGCACACACTAATGGCTTTTTTTTCCAGGCGACTGTCACGCAACTGGGTGCTTACAGTGACCTACCTTCCTTACCGAAATATTTACGACATCAATTTGCACTACAGTGACAGTCTCATATAAAAATATTTTCACAGGTTGAGAATTTGCGTTACAAATGTGTAGAAAATAAAATCCTATAAATAAAACAGTGTCCAAAAAAATTTTGACAGCATTGTAATACATTCATGCATGTAGACACATTTCATAATTCTTAAAGTACGATTTTTGGTTTCCAACATCCTTTTCCACAAATCAGAGTCCCTAACCACTATTCATTATTCCTTACCTTATTATACATATACATATTCGTTGATACTTCTTCAATATTTCATCATAAGAAATACGCAGCATAATCAGATTCCTCATATACGGTAGCATCATCTTATTGATCATAAACATATCTCAACAGCATAATACACATCGTCGTCGTAATAATAACATCATAACACCTTAGTCAAATCTCAAAAACTCATAGCTTTCTGCAATATGTCAAAACCTAAAAAAATTCTCTGCTCATTTCAATAGTGTCATCTACCTCAAACGTAATTTAAAAATCATGACCCCATACCAAATGTGACATTCAAAGCTCTCATGGTATCACAATGGTTCCAAAAAAAAAAAAAAATATGAACAGTTCACAAAGTAGAGACAAAATACATTTTCATAAGTGTGAAGTTATCCAACGGTGTAATTACGTAAATATCTGTCACTGATGTAGTAAAATAAATGTTTGTCTCTCTCAGTTAAATGATCAGATAGCTGTGTAATTTATGTGTTAGAGAAATATGGTACCGATGTGTAAAGTTGTATAAGCAAATACCATATTAGCTAGGGCTCCTTGTGCTTGCCAAACACATGGTACACAAAGTAAGCGTGTACCCCCCTGAGGATTAATGTAATTATACCCTCAGGTGTTACTGATTACAGCAATGGAATGAAATGTATCACGAAAACCTTTGTATCATTGTAATACAAAAATCTTTAAACATAAATGTTTTCAGTACAAAATGAATCACTCAAATACGTGTACTGTAGCGCTAAACTGTGCGTCTTGTTGTAAGACAATCTCTGTCATTACTTAAGGGTAAAAAATGTGCCAAGTGTCGTAATTATCGTCGACCATAAGCAAAGTTCTGTAGAAGTCAATGTACTTACCTCGTAATAAACAAAAGTGAAATGCTTTGCCTATAGATATCGTAGTTATTACGCTTATTGCCGTGATGAAGTAAGTACTGTACTGTAACGTATTGTTGTGCTACGGAAAAGGCTGTCTCATTGTAGCTATACCACAAAAGTTACTACTAAAACATGTATTCCTTTTCAGAAGAATTCAGAAAAACTGTGCAGATATAAAGCAGATACAGCACAAAAGCAACAATGTAAATTGTGTCACACATTAGTAGCCCCGTGATATAATCGTGTAGCTGTCAAAGAAACCAAATACTAAGTCATCTTTAATCTCACAGAAAGTACTTCAAATAAAGAATGTCTTTTCAATTAAACCAAAATGTTGCATTAAAATCTCATTAGCAGTTTATGTTCTAAGTATGTAAGCCTTACAGTCGTTACATAATCGTGCAGCTAACAAGCAAGAATGCACACACACAGTAACACTGTGTCCTCTGTTCACTATAACAATGCGTTTCTAATTACTTGTCTAAATAAGTTCCTTGGGTTCTTTACTGGGTAGTTAACTTTAAAACATAGTTGCATGTTAACAGTTTCTAAGTGTGACAAAGAGTACTAGTAAAGTGAAGTGAAAATTTTTATAGCAAAGACTAAATTAAAAAACAGATTATCTCTTAATAAACGGTTTTACATATGAAATGTGGTGCTACCCTTTCTAGTGTGCAGAGTTTCAACTTCAAAGTAATTATCATGTTGTATACGTCGGTAAGGAATGCTGAAATTTGTCTCATGGTTAGCGTCTATGTTATTTTTCGCTGAGCCAGGCGGCGCACGTGGCTGCCTACGGTGCGAGTCATTGTCTGTTACCTTTGTTGTCGCGCGTCGTTATTGGGATTAGGAGACCTAACTTCTACAAATTCACCTTGTCGAGAGTGCCCTGCTCTGTTTGAAGCTCGCCAGTTCTGATGGAATTCAGGTCTGTCGTTTTGTCGGTAGTTTACATAGTTTCTTGTTTGTCGGTCATGTGGTGGAGAATTTCTCCCGGAATCGTAACTGCACGCTGAACTGTTGCATCTGAAGTTATTCTGTCTCCCTTGATAATAATTATTTTCGTTCCCATATTGTCTGTTTCTCTGGTTATCTATGTCATATTCATTACTACGGAAATGCGATCTTCCTCTGTAACTATTACTCTGCCAGTTGTTGTCATATGGGTGGTGTCTGTTTTGTTCACGATTTGCGTTGTAAAAATAGCCTTGTCGTGTCCAGTTATTATTTTTTTCATCGCGGAATTGCGACGGATGTGACCTGTAATTGTTGTGTTCCTGTTTTCGCGTTCCGCGATTGTCAGTGTCAATTTCTAATTCTTGTAAGAGTCCCTGAAAAGCTTCAATGTCGTCTTTGCAACGTACTGCCAAAATAATATGTCGTAAATGTTCAGGTAATTTGATTAAGCAAATGCGGATGAGTTCTGAGGGGCTGTATGGGTTTCACAGGTACTGATTCTTGTGCAACATATCTTCAAAATATTTCACAAGACTGGAAAATTCAGATTGTTCGAAATGTTTCATCATTATGATGCTAAGTTTTACTCGGTCTTGTGTAGCTTAAGACAAATATGCTGAGAGGAAGGCATGATAAAATTCTCCTTCACTGTGACAATCGTGAATGACCGATCGCATTCTTACAGCTGGTTCATTCTCTAAATAGCCACACATAAATTCTAATCTGTGCTCAAATGACCAGTTGGGAGGAAAACAATGAGAGAATTGATGGAGCCATGCTTGGGGATGAATGTCTTTGCTAGAATTCTTAAATGTTTTGAATTTACGTCTAGTAATGAACAGCTTATAGTCAAAATCATCGTGTCGGCGAGTCGCACGTCGGTCATTGTTACGTCTTTTCGGCGGTTCCATCTCAAAATTCGGTGTACCTTGCCAATTTCTTTCATAATTTCCGAAGTGCCCTGAGTTATTATTTTGTGGCTGTTCCGTATTTCTATGTCCCTCTTCCCGTATTGGGGCGCGAGTGTCCTCTGAAATACGTAATTCTTGTATTACCTGTGTCAGCTGATCTTGTACTTCCCGGATTTCTCTTTGGTGTTGCGTATTAATTTGATTCTGATTTTAGAATGAGATTTTCACTCTGCAGCGGAATGTGCGCTGATATGAAACTTCCTGGCAGATTAAAACTGTGTGCCCGACCGAGACTCGAACTCGGGACCTTTGCCTTTCGCGGGCAAGTGCTCTACCAATTGGAAGGTAGGAGACGAGATACTGGCAGAAGTAAAGCTGTGAGTACCGGGCGTGAGTCGTGATTCAGTAGCTCAGATGGTAGAGCACTTGCCCGCGAAAGGCAAAGGTCCCGAGTTCGAGTCTCGGTCGGGCACACAGTTTTAATCTGCCAGGAAGTTTGATTCTGATTTTGTTTGAATTTCCTAATTTGTTCGCACTCTTCTGTGTCATTAAAGACCACCGGTTTTGTGTCATTCAGATTATCATCTACCTTCGTAGATAAATTATTTAGCTGGTCCGAAAGTTCAACTACTTTCTCTGATAATGAACTAATTTCCTCCACGTGTCTTTCTGAACCAATTTTCAGAGTATCTACTGTGTCCTTCAAGTTTTCCTGAGTTTTTGCAAGTTGCGTAACCGAATCGGTAGATGCAACTGAGTCAATTTTAGCTTGCAAGGTCTCATGATTTTCATGAACAATAGTTTGCAGTTCTTTTATGGCTGCTTTGTGATTCTGTAATGCATTTTCATGCCGCGAAAAAATAGTTGAAAATGCTGACAAATTTGTGTTTTTACGTCGTTACAAACTTTTTGACTTTTCGATTCAATGTTATGTAACTCAGTAGTTAAATCTTCACGTGTTTGTTCAAGTGTGGTGACTAACTTCCGAAGATTTTGTTCCATTGTGTCGAACTTTTGAAGCTTTTGCTGTGTTTGTCTCTGATTTTGTTCCACTGTGTCTAACTTTTGAAGCTTTTGCTGTGTTTGTCCAATTTGTTGTATCAATTGTAATAACAATGCATTGGTGTCTGAAACATGTTCCTCAGTGCTTTTCGGCAGTGAATTTGCACCGGCAACATTCACATTTTGACAAGCAGAAAATGTGTCTTGACTTATTGGAGAAAACGGTGAGGACCCAAAACCTGAATCTACAGTATTTGCGAGATTGTGTCCTGTCATTTCGGATTCCTGAGGCGAGCTATTGCCGACCGATCGATCGATAATGCTTCCCTGTTCACTAATTGTTTCGCTGTCTACGCCATTATTTGCCGCCCGCTCCATTTCCCTATGCACAATTACCAAATCACTAGTTTGAACATTAATTAACTCATTACATGGTGGCGCTAACACACTACTTTCGTCTTCACTGTCATTTCTCAGTTTACTTTGTAGCCTAGTATTACGTTTTTCACACGCCATTATTGTCACAATATTTCACATGACAACACAGTAAAGCACAATTTGAAGAGCAAAATAAGAAAACACAGTAACATAGCACTGAAAATAATATCTAGTTAATTGCAAGCGCAGCTGTGAAATACTTGGTCCAAATCTACATGCATGCCACAACAACAATGAAATACTGCAACTACAAAGGAGATTCTCTCTACAATTACGCACTAGCAATAAACAATAGCTACACTAATTACACAAACTACAAGAAAAAATCAGAAGATTCCAGTGAGTTATCCTGGCAGGGTCGCCATATGAAACGTCCCCTTTGAACAATTATACATGGCTGTCCTTAAACTGACACACATTATTTTTAGCGCAACGCAATCTGACTTTCAATAATCCCTACAAAAGAATGGCCCTGACTAACATTAACCTATACCTTTCACAAATCACTTACTCACAAAAATCTTCGTTACTCGAACTACTGCAATACAGCGAGCACCAATACTGCCAGCTAAATAAAAGATTCAAACTACGGAAGGCACTAACTACTGATAGGCATAGTTAGCAAATGAAAGATTTTAATAGAGAACAAACGATGTATTTACCTTAATAGTCATCAAAAGTCATAATATATATAGCAGTTCATGACATCCAGTCTTACAAATTTCAAAACTCCGCCATTTCTCTCCCCACATCCACCACTGCTGACGGCTCACCTCCAACTGCGCAACGCTACGCGCTGTTAACATCCAGCTGCCGCTGCCCAACACTACAATGGCAGACAACAATGCAAACTAGCCACAGACTGCACACAGCACGGCTATTGATTTTCATACAGAGCGCTACGTAACGTCGCCAATAAGAAAACATAAACAGCCTACTTACAAAAGGACAGAATAAAGGTGGGGTTACCGAGGAGGGGCTGCAGCCTCTTCAGTAGTTGAAGGGGCCTTAGTCTGTATGATTAACTGATCTCTCCTTGCAACATCAACCAAAACAGCCTTGCTTTGCTGGCAATAGAAACGGCTGAAAGTAAGGGGGAAACTACAGCGGTATTTTTTTCCGAGGGCACGTAGCTCTACTGTATGTTTACATGATGATGGCGTCAGCCTGAGTAAATTATTCTAGAGGTAAAATAGTCCTCCATTCGGATCTCCGGGCAGCAACGACTCAGGAGGATGTCGTCATCAGGGGAAACAAAATTGGGATACTACGTATCGGAGAGTGGAATGTAAGCTTCCTTAACCGGGCAGGTAGGTTGGAATATTTAAAAAGTGAAAGGGGTCCCTTGAAGTTAGATATAGTGGGAATTAGGAAAATTGGCGGCAGGAAGAACAGTACATCTGGTTAGTTGAATTAATTGTTATAAATACAAAATCAAATAGGGGTAGGTTTAATAATGAATAAGAAAATCGGAACGCGGGTAAGCTACTATGAACAGCAAGTCAAGGCATTATTGTATCGAAAATAAGCACGAAACTAACACCCCCAACAGCAGTACAATATGCCAACCAGGTTCGCAGATTATGAAGAGAGTGAAGACTAGCATGACGAGACAAAAGAAATTATTCAGATAGTTAAGGGAGACCAAAAGTCAGTAGTGATGGGAGGCCGGAATTCCATAGTAGTAAAAGGAAGAGTAGGTGAATATGGACTCGGGGAAAGGGCCCGGCTAGAGTTTTGCACAGACCCTAATTTAATCATCGCTAACAGTTTAAAAATCGTAAAAGTAGGTTATGTACATGGAAGAGACCTGGAAACACCGGAAGGATTCAGGTTGATTATGTAAGACTAAGACAGAGATTTAGGTTCAAAACATGGCTCTGAGCACTATGGGACTAAACATTTGAGGTCATCAGCCCCCTAGAACTTAGAACTATTTAAACCTAACTAACATAAGGACATCACACACATCCATGCCCGAGACAGGATTGGAACCTGCGACCGTAGCGGTCACGCGGTTCCAAACTGAAGCGCTTAGAACCGCTCGACCACAAAGGCCACCAGAGATTTAGGAACCAGATTTTTAACTGTAAGACGTTTTCAGCGGCAGAAGTGGCCTCTGACCACAATTTACTGGTTACGAACTGTAGGTTAAAACTGAAGAATTTGGTAAAAGGTACTAAATTAAGGAGATGGGATCTGGATAAGTTGAAAGAACCAGAGGTTGATAAGAGTTTCAGAGGTAACACTAGGCAACAGCTGACTCGAACAGGGGAAAGGAACTCAGTAGAAGACGAATGGATACCCTTAAGACAAGGAACAGCCATGGTACATAGGATCAAATAGCTAAATATGCAATGCCTAGTAGAAATCCTTGGGTAACGCAAGAGGTTCGAATTTAATTGAAGCAAGGAGAAAATATAAAATATGCAGCAAATAATGTATGAGAAAGGGAAGATTTAGAAGATAAAAATAGATACTGCCTGCTGAAAAATTAAAGAAGATTTTGGGGAAATGAGAATCAGCTGTATGATTATCAAGAGCTCCCATGGAAAACCAGTTCCAAGCAAAGAAAGAAAGCTGACACATGGAAGGAGTACATGGAGGGTCTATACAAGTGATATAAAATTGAAGGTAATACTTTAGAATGGGAATTGGACGTAGACGAAGATGAGATGGGAGATATGAGACAGCGATAATAATTTGACAGAGCTCTGAAATATGTAAGTCGAAACAAGATCGCAGGAGTAGACGATATTCTGTCAGAACTACTGATAACCTCGGGGGAGCCAGCCATAACAAAGCTCTTCCATCTGGTCTGCGAGATGCATGAGACAGGCGAAATACTCTCAACTTCAAAAGAAAGCAGTAGGTGACAGGTGTGAAAATTACCGAACTATCAATTTAATTAATCATGGTTGCAAAATACTAACACGAATTCCTTACAGAAGAATGGAAGAACTGTTAGGATCCAATCTCGGGAAAGATCAGTTTTGATTAAGGAGAAATGTTGGAACACGAGAGGCAATGCTGATCCTATGACTTACCATACAAGAAAGTTTAAGGAAAGGAAGCCTATAGCATTTGTGCACTTTGAGAATTTTTTACATGTTGACTTGAATACTCTCTCTGAAATACTAATTTATCAGGGGTAAAATACAGAGAGCGAAAGAATTATAGGTGTCGAGGAGCATGAAGGGGAAACAATGATTGAGAATGGAGGAGACAGAATTGTATCATATCCCCGATGTTATTCAGTTGGGCATTAAACAAGTAGTAAAGGAAACCAATGAAAAATTGGGAGTATGAAGTAAAGTTCAGGGGGAAAAGAACTGAGGTTTTCCGATTACATTGTAATTCTGTCAAAGACAGCAAAGGACTTAGAAGAGCAGTTGAACGGAAATGACAGAGTCTTGTAAGGAGGATATAAGGGCATTACATTAGGAAACGAGCCACTCAAAGTAGTGGATGTGATTTGCTATTTTGGTGCAAAATAACTGATGATGGCCGTAGTAGAGAGGATATAAAATGTAGACTGGCCATGACAAGAAAAGCATTTCTAAAGAAATAAAATTTGTTAACATTGGATATAGATTTAAGTGTTAGGAAGACTTCCCTGAAATTATTTGTCTGGACTGTAGCAATGTACGGAAGGGAAACGAGGACGATAAACAGTTTAGACAAAAAGAGACTAGAAGCTTTTGAAATGTAAGGCTATAGAAGAATGCTGAAGATGGGTAGCTTACGTAATTAATGAGGAGGCATTCAATAGAATTGGGGAGACAAGAAATTTGTGGCACAACTAGACCGAAATAAGTGATTGGTTGATGGGACACGTTCTGAGACGTCAAGGAATCACCAGTTTAGTACTGGAGGGAAGTGTGGAGGGTGGAAATTGTAGAGGGAGACCAAGAGATGAGTACAGTAAGCAAATTCAGAAGGCTGCAGGTCGCAGTAATTACTCAGAGACGAGGAGGCTCTCACAGTATAGAGTAGCATGGAGAACCGCATCAAATCAGTCATCGAACTGAAGACTACAACAGCAATATTGCACACAATTTAATACCGCAATGCCAGAGACGTCATCCTATTGTAGATGCTTAGTCCTGCCTCTGCGAACTTGCACCAAGCCGGTAGTATTATGCAAACTAAGGACACCATTAAGAATGATAAATTATTTTCACCACAGCTGATTAATATTTTTCCTGTTTTGCTGTCCTTTTCTCCAGCGGTACTACGTTCATTATTAAAACTGAACGAAACAACAGCGGTTTCACCAGTTTACCAGGAAGTGAGACTAGTGCAGCGGCTCCACACATGATCTTCATTCCGCATTGTTTTATACTATAGTTAGAACTTGTACGCTACTGCTTGGTAAATGTGGACTGTAATTTAACATAACGAGAAGGTGTTTTAAAGGATTGCAGAGCGAAATTCGTTTCACCTTCTTGTAAAAGACAGTTCCGTGGCACGTGCAGTAGTAAGTGAATATACGACGGAAAAATTTGACCATTTGTAAAACATTGTCAAAATTACAGGAAGATTTTAGAAAAACGAGCGAGTTTGATTTTCTGAAACGTTTCATGTTTTATTTTGTCCTAAATGTACCTAAAAAAATTAATCTGAATGTCTTCTTATTCGGATCATAATTAACATTTCAGAATATCGCGAACAGATGAATATATAAGTTCCACAAGATTTTCGATGTCGTTTCACTCTTCACGAGGGTCCCTCTTTTGGATTCATTGTCACTTATCGGCAATAAGTTTACGGCCGATATAACGGCGCTGTTTCACCATGCCCTGTCCTCTACTTACTTATTATTTAATAATGAATATTTTGAGAAACTTGACGGTGTTGCCATGGGCAGTCCTCTGTCCCCTCTGGTAGCAAACTTTTATATGGATGACTTTGAGGAGAGGGCTCTCGATTCGGCGATGTTGAAACCAACAGTCTTCTGGCGGTACGTGGACAATACCTTTGTAGTGTGGCCTCACGGTGAAGAAGAGCTTTCACGGTTTTTTACAACATCTGAATTCCATCCACACAAACATTCAGTTTACGATGGAAGTTGAAAGAGATGGTTGCCTACCATTTCTGGACCGTCATGGTTAAACGCAGGGTGGATGGGTCATTGGGGCATTCGGTCTATCGAAAACCCACGCATACGGATCTGTACCTGCAGGCGTCAAGCTATCATCACCCGTCACAAACTATGGTCGTCCTTCGAACGTTGTCTCGCGGTTCTAGGCGCGCAGTCCGGAACCGTACGACTGCTACGGTCGCAGGTTCGAATCCTGCCTCGGGCATGGATGTGTGTGCTGTCCTTAGGTTAGTTAGGTTTAAGTAGTTCTAAGTTCTAGGGGACTGATAACCACAGCAGTTGAGTCCCATAGTGCTCAGAGCCATTTGAACCATTTGAACCTTCGAACGTTGGTGCATAGGGCACATGTCCCATATGTCGGGAACATTTCATCGAAAGTAGGCAGAATTTTAAAGAAACATCGTGTGAAAGCAATCTTCCGGCCACCTACAAAGACTCGTGCTCTTCTGGGCTCAGCCAGGGATGATCTGGGATTACGGAAGGATGGAATTTATAAAATACCTTGCGAGTGTGGGAAAGCCTACATTGGTCAAACCACACGCACAGTACACGACCGCTGCGTTGAACATGAGCGCCACACTCGCCTTTTACAGCCCAGTAAGTCGGCCATAGCCGAACATTGTATTTCCACAGGACATACTATGGATTATTCGGCCACGAAAATCTTGGCCCCATCACGATCCGTCTGGGATTCAGTTGTGAAGGAATCCGTGGAAATACATTTAGCGGATAATCTCATTAATCGTGATGGCGGCTTTTTATTGAATAAGGCCTGGGACCCGTTGATTTCTTTAATTTCAACCAAAAGAAAACTTTTTATGGCTTCTGACACGTCGAGCGACAAGTAATTTTAATATTGAAATTTTGCATTTTATTGTTTTGGACACGTCTGCGTGCATGTTTTACTTTTTTCACGCATTCGATTGCGCTCCATAGATGCAGTAATATTGTAGAGGGCCTTGGAATCGACAGGTGGCGCGCATGCTACGGTAACTTGCGCATGCGCGCCTGCGGCACTTTTACGTATAAATGGAGCGACTTGCACTAGCAATCTCCAGTGTCAAACACTCGCCTGAAGATGGCTGTAAGGTTGTCAGCCGAAATATCGTGGAAAGTAGTTGATGAGATCCGGCTGCAATCCCGAAATCTTATGGAATATTCAATACGCCGGGAAAATTTCAAGAGTCACAATATATAAGTTCATTTAACGAACTGTGTAAACATGTCTGATAATTAAAGACCGTAATTAACAGCAAACAATATTAGTTTATAGCCTCATGTTTGCCAATTGCAGATGAGTGGCTGACGCAAAATACATGATGTTTGCATCACCGCTTTATCAATAGTGTCACTATTTTCGGTTATAAAAAAATACACTTTGGCACAAAAATAAAACAGTACAACAGCGACAAACGCTGCAATGGCGTGGGAATGGATCTACAGGTAAGGTACGTTAGAACTCGTTCCAGTGAAAAACATAGACAAACATTTAGTGCAACTGAGATAGGAGTAACACGATGACACACGAACGAGCATTTGGTCGCTGATCGATGCTACCCAAGAAGGTTGACCTAAGTCCAGTGGCTTCGACCTCAGGGGTAAGGTGGCCGTAATTGCCTTCCAATCATCTCTTGAACTTACTCAACATTCCACAGATATTTTTAAACACGATAGCATGTTGAAATCTCGATCACTCAAAACAAAAATCACTTTTATTACGTTACTACTTGATACTTTTTCTTTTACTGCATAATAATTTTCTTTGAAGGAGCGGTAGGAAAAGTCGCTTGCGTGTCACGACGGACCGAGCCAAGATCAATTTGACATCGTCCACTAAGCTCTAGTATTCCAAGAGGCGTATAACTTTATTGCCTAAGGTAGTACTAGCGAACAGGGGCCTGTGAATGTCGACGGAAGATTCGGGAACTATGTTCATTCACATAAACACAAGAGCAGTAGTCCATGCACGTAATACCTCATGTCAGTCGGTAGGGAACTATCGTCAACAATTCATCTCCTTAAACAGGGATGAGGGGATGGCGAGGGGAAAAGGGGACAGTGGATGAGACTGTGGAAGAGCCTAGAAGTTGGCTGTATTTAATGAGTAGACGCCTATGTATATTTTGTTTACAGACAATAACACAACATATGTATACAGTTATTGCAAAGGGAATGAAACATAATGACCAGAATACGAACTACCACAAACAGTTAGTTTCTTATACCAGATTATTCAAAGGACTTTTTAAAGCTCTCAAACATAATTCTTAATGAGATTGTCGTTGAGTATTAATAACATTAGGAAAGAATGGTTAGCCAGATATTTTACAACACAAAAAAGATAATGAAGAAAGGACATTTTGACCCAATCAACTATTAATTTTGATCTCAGTTTAAACGATAAATACACATATTTATAGATTCTTTTCAGCATGAAGAAAGTGTTATGTTTTGCCCACTTGTCTAATACAGGGTGCCTAGGAAAGCTGCTACACTATGTGATCAAAAATATCCGGACACCTCCAAAAATATAAGTTTTTCATATGAGGTGCATTGTGCTGCCAGTTACTCAATATTAGCGACCTCAGTAGTTATTAGACATCGTGAGAGATCATAATGGCCGGTCGGGGTGGCCGAGCGGTTCTAGGCACTATAGTCTGGAACCGCACAACCGCTACGGTCGCAGGTTCGAATCCTGCCTCGGGCATGGATGTGTGTGATGTCCTAGTTAGGTTTAAGTAGTTCTAAGTTCTAGGGGACTGATGACCTCAGAAGTTAAGTCCCATAGTGCTCAGGGCCATTTGAACCATTTTTGAGAGCAAAATGGGGCGCTCCGCGGAACTCACGGACTTCATACGTGGTCAGGTAACTGGGTGTCAGTTGCGTCATTAGTCTGTATGCAAGATTTCCACTCTCCTAAACATCTCTAGGTCCGCTGTTCCTGATGTGACATTGAAGTGGAAAAGTGAAGGGATACGTACAGCACAAAAGCGTACAGTGCGACATCGACTGACAGAGACCGTTGAAGAGGATTATAATGTGTAACAGGCAGACATCTATCCAGACCATCACACAGGAATTCCAAACGGCATCATGATCTTGTGCAAGTACTATGACAGTTAGGCGGGAGGTAAGAAAACTTGGATTTCACGGCCGAGTGGCTGCTCATAAGCCAAATATCACGCCGGTAAATGCCAAACGACGCCTCGCTTGGTGTATGGAGGGTAAACATTGGACGAATCAACAGTGGAAAAACGTTGTGTGGAGTGACGAATCACGGCACATAGTGGTGATCCGATGGCAGGATGTGGGTATGGCGAAATCCCAGTGAACGTCATCTGCCAGCGTGTGTAGTGCCAACAGTAAAATTCGGAGGCGGTGGTATTATGGTGTGGTTGCGTTTTTCATAGAGGGGGCTTGCGCTCCTTGTTGTTTTGCGTAGCAGTATCACAGCACAGGACTACAGCGATGTTTTAAGCACCCTCTAGTTTCCCACTGTTGAAGAGCATTTCTGGAATGGTGATTGCATCTTTTAACTCCATCGAGCACCTGTTCATAATGCACGGCCTGTGGCGGAGTGGTTACACGATAATAATATCCCTGTAATGGACTGGCCTGTACAGAGTCCTGACGTCAATCCTATAGAACAACTTTGGGATGTTCTGGAACGCCGACTTCGTGGCAGGTCTCACCGACCTACATCGATACCTCTCCTCAGTGCAGCACTCCGTGGAGAATGGTCTGCCATTCCCCAAACCTTCCAGAACCTGATTGAACGTATGCCTGCGAGAGTGGAATTTGACATCAAGGCTAAGTGCGGTCCAACACCATACTGAATTCCAGCATTACTGGTGGAGGGCGCCAGGTGTTCGCATACTTTTGATCACATAATGTATCTCGGATCGCTAGACAACAATTCAAGCAAATGGTATTAATGGAGTTTATTATAAAAGGAAATGATTAGAATACTTAACTTTGTGAGGTATATACAAGTCGCTAGCAAGGGCGACAGAGAAGCTCTTCAGTATATACAATTCGTACAACCAGTACGTTTCATAAGTCACTGCTGTAGCGTTCGTAGGTCGGCTCGACTTCAACTCGGGCCGCTGCTAGGCGGCGCTGCGCCTATATTCTCTTTCTGTAGGGGCCATTTATGTCTCGGTGTCGTCCTAGAGAGCGGTCGGTCAGCGTAATATTGGTTGAAGTCGTCTCACAGCTCTCTCTGTTCTTCCGTTCTTGATCGTCGTGCTGGCGACGTTACGCCGAAACAGGAAGTATTCCGTTAAAAATGTTGAACTGGACACAGAGCTTACTAGAAGAATTTTATTAGAAAGCAGAGACGGATGGCGACACGAAGGAAGTCGAAAAAATACTCTTAGAAAAGTACGTTCACTGAATTTTAACAGGAAACCACACCCTAATGAACCACGCCACTGGGATTGATGAGCATCACGAACCGACCAAAATTACTTCTCTGTAAATATTAATAGCAATCCAAGCGGAACAAGTTGCATATCTAAAATATCTCATGAGCGTGGAGTGAAGAAAAGAGAAAAGGAATTTTTGGATTTTCTCTATGTCCACTATCAGTCTTAAACTGGCGAGTGTCTCACACAATATAATTTTGTAAGGAACATTCTTTGTGCCTGGATTACATATGCCGATGATGCTCAGTCTCGCATCTGCCTTTCCTACAATTAGTTTTATATATTTGTTCCATTTGCCTACAGTTATTTTTATATGCTTGTTCCACATTGAATAACTCGTTACACATACTCCCACATATCCAATGGATCTGAGTGTTTCCGCTTACTGTTCGGCAATTGTGAAATCAAACAATGAGATTTGTCTCCTCCTCTTTTGAGCAATAGGTTATATTTGTTTCTACAGCAAGTCAGTTATCATTCCCTGCATCAAAGATCCATGGAACAACTTTTCTTCCCCACGTGAGTTTTAAAGGTCTCTTCTATGAATGGCAACGCCTGGCCGCATCGAGCAGCGTAGGTGGAGCAACGAAACGAGACGGTATTCAGCGAGCGGACTGTCCTGCACGTTTCCCCGACTTAAATCCTATCGAGGACGTGGGGACTGCGTTTGTTGAGACATTCTGCAGCACGCCCACACGCAGCCTCGACCAGCAATTGTCAACCATGTTTTGGAGGACTGAAACGCCATACCACAAGAACAGCTTACCGATTTTCTGACCAGAATAGGAGCATAATGCAGAGCATGTATTGCCGTCCACGGTGATCACACAACCCATTGCCAGCCGGTGTGGCCGAGCGGTTCTAGGCGCGTCAGTCTGGAACCGCGAGACCGCTACGGTCGCAGGATGTGTGTGATGTCCTTAGGTTGGTTAGGTTTAAGTAGTTCTAAGTTCTAGGGGACTGATGACCTCAGATGTTAAGTCCCATAGTGCTCAGAGCCATTTGAACACACCCCATTCAGAACCATGTCCTCTATGTGTATTATCTAAAGGGCCATTGCAAATCGCGGTTACTTAAGTGTGATTATTATCGTTGAATAAAAACATTTCTGATTGTCCTGTTGTGTATTTCTTTCATTTACCTTCTGTACAAGCAAGAGCAGACCAGTGCGAGAGCTGTCGCTCTATCAGCGTAACAGCACAGGCATCCAATATGCTGACAAGAATAATATACAGAAAAAATTCAAGTCAAGTGCGTGTAGTACTCCTACACCGATGGCTCCGTACCAACTTAATTACGTATAAAAATAATTCATCCATCCCAAGAATAGAAAATTTAGACGATTTCTCCATGTTATCTGTATCGATACTAGCAAGATATCGATCCAAGGAATTCTAAGACTTTGAAGAATAACAAAAAATCCTTTTTCATTTGGTATAGTTACAAATTAAGAATTTCAGGATTTTCCTTTCCTTGTAATGTGAAACCCTGCGTCTTGCCATATGTCATGATTCTAGGTCGAGCGAAGTATCCTAATAAGTTTTCGAGTATATAAATATGTTGCATAGAAGACCGCATCTTTTGCTTTCATCTATTTAGAGGCTGGAACTTTTAACCTGATACCTCTATCGATTTCTGAGAAAAGAGGGTTTTAGTACACGGACAGTAAAAACAGACAGTCGAATAACGAACGAAAAAAAATTGAGTGATATTAACCACAAATTGACAAGTGTCGTATTTTTTTTCCTTTAGCTGTACTGTGAAACCTTGCTCCCGGTTAAGTTTCATAACTGTAGTCCAACGGGAAGTACCCTACACGTTTTAATAAATAAGTTTTCGAGTATCGCAGTAGATGACATAAATAACCCGCCAGGGTAGCCGAGCGCGCTAACGCGCCGCATCCTGGACTCGGGTAGGCGCGCTGGGTGAGAGTTAGTCTCCATGTGCTTGGACACGCTACGGTGAGCTGAAACAAGTAACGGCACGGTGGTTGCCGCAGCGTCTCCTTCCACGTGGCTCGAGTCCCGCGACCGACCTGTCGTCCGTGTGCGGCTGCACGCGCGTCAGAGAGAACGTGACGCAGTTCCGGTGGCCACGCGGTCCGCGGCAGGTGTCTGCCGGCTATCTGTAGGAGCGGCGCCGCTTTTTACTGCCGAGATCAATAGCGCGAGCGCCGGAGCCGCTAACGAACCACTCGTTCCTCCACTCCTCTCCGCGACCCACCCACCGACGGAGGACTCAGAGGCATTCCTGCCAACTGCGATCAATGATCATGCATCCATCAGATATCTGTATTAGACCGTGTCCAATTTCAGAACTACGTTCTGCAGCGACGTCTGTGCAGATCATACAAGGACAGACTATTCAGAGAGCTATGACAATGCAGATCTTCAAATGTTACGGAAGAAGCTCAATGTAGCATTTTAAGAAAATGGTTGAAATGGCTCTGAGCACTATGGGACTTAACTTCTGAGGTCATCAGTCCCATAGAAATTAGAACTACTTAAACCTAACTAACCTACGGACATGACACACATCCATGCCCGAGGCAAGATTCAAACCTGCGACGTAGAGGTCGTGCGGTTCCAGACTGACGCGCCTAGAACCGCTTGGCCACTCCGTCCGGCAGCATTTTAAGACAGGGAACCCAGGACCAGGAAGTAACGAATCGGAAATGTGTTAAAAGAGGACGTATTTGTCAATAGGGAGTTATTCGTGATCCTTATTTTTAAATAATTCAATTATTTTCAGTTTGTAGATCGCTGTTTTACTACATCAAAATCATCTATTTTAGACAGTGTCGTCCAACTTCAGATCAGCTAAAAAATACAGAAGTAAATGACACCTGGGTTCCAATTCTGTATTCAAAATATTACAGACTAAAATGTATTTATATAAGTACAACATAAATTCTGTATAACATACCATTCGAGTAGTTACAGAATACTCATCCTTGACGGAAATGTTACCAATTTCACTGTTATATCAAAAACTCAAATTTGTATGCTCTGGCCTCATATCAAAATTTAAAAGGTGTTATATGAGCAAGAAAGTGCTAGTAATTCCGTCGGTCATTATTGACGTTTATTATGCAGTTGGTCTTTGGGTTGACCCTAAGGATTGCGGACTTCCCACCATACACGCTGTATGCAGTGTTCGAATGGTTCAAATGGCTCTGAGCACTATGGGACTCAACTTCTTAGGTCATTAGTCCCCTAGAACTCAGAACTAGTTAAACCTAACTAACCTAAGGACATCACACACAGCCATGCCCGAGGCAGGATTCGAACCTGCGACCGTAGAGGTCTCGCGGTTCCAGACTGCAGCGCCTAGAACCGCAGGGCCACTTCGGCCGGCCTGTTTGCAGTGTGTGTTGGAGAGTAGGCGCTCCACATATGCTCCATACGAAGTGCACCACATTACGGTGACTAAACGGTTCAGAGCCAGGCTGCTAGATTTGTTACTCGTAGGTTCGAACAACGCAAGTGTTATGGCGATGCTTCGGGAATTCCAGGAGGAAGGGCGACATTCTTTTCGACGAACACAGTGGAGAAAATTTAGAGACCCGGCATTTGAAATTGATTGCAAAATGATGATGCCTCCAGCCTATACTGTGCGTAAGGACCACGAAGATAAGATACGGGGAATTAGAGCTCATACAGTTTCCTGTGAGTGGAACAGGAAAGCCAATAACTAGTAGTGTTAAGGTGCACTCTCCGCCATATGGCGTACGGCGGATTGCCGAGTATCGATGTAGATGTAGATATAGAACGTGAACATCTGGACTGGACACTAGAGTTAAGCCTTAATACGTGTGTCATCTCAAAACTCCTACACACTGTCAGACAGAAATGTAGAAATTAATTTATCTTACACAATACCTTAAATGTAATATATGTCCGGGTTTTGGGCAAGATCCCTCCTTTCGTTCGATGCTTAGGCGGTTTTCCGGTACAGTTGCAGAATCTCAAGTGGACTGAAGCGTGGATAGGAATTTGGCTTGAGGAGAGTGCTATGCTAGGGTATGCAGTGCAGTTCTGCAAAGCCACTGGGCCCGTGTGGCGTAATAGCGCATGTGCTTACTGAACAGGAGACCCTGGTTCGATTTCCGGCCTTGGTACAGACCTTCATTCCTCAATTCAGTCTGCATATGTACATCATAGGTGCATCATACATGAAAAGACCTCTGGTACCGTGTATTTCCGTTTGATTTTTCAGTTGGGATTTTGTAAATTGAAGTGACAGACCTTCTGGCCTCTTATTCAATTTCCTCACCTGTTTTTCGTCGATCCTCTCCCAAAATGTCATTAACAATAACCTGCACCTCCGATTTGCCCCGGCGCCCCCCCCCCCCCCCCCCCCCACACAGTTCCTTGGTGGAACGAGGCATGCCGTGACGGAATACGTGAGCGGCGACGTGCTCTTCGCGTTTTCCGGCACCATCCTACTTTGGCCAACTGTATCCGCTATGAGCAGTTCCATGCGCGATGCCGTCGCGTCATCCACGATAGCAAGAAGGCAAGCTGGTACTTCTTTACTAGCTCATTTAACACCTTCGCTCCCTCCTCGGAAGTTTGGATTCGACGGTTATCTGGCGCGCCTATTTTCTCCCCGGTCTCTGGGCTCACTGTCGCGCATGATACATTAGTGGACCCCGTCACAATTTCTAACTCATTGGGTCAACACTTTGCTGAGATTTCGAGTTCTTCAAATTACCCGCGAGCTTTTCTCCCGAAGAAACGTGCAGCGTAAGTGCGACCTCTTGCTTTCTCCTCTCAAAATCGCGAAAGCTATAATACTGTTTTCTCCATGCGGGAACTCCAACTCGCACTCTCTTCTTCTCGCTCTTCTATCCCAGGACCGGATGGTACCCACACCCAAATGTTGCTGCATTTATCATACCCTAGTCTGCGTTACCTCCTTCGCCTTTATAATCGAATTTGGACCGACAGTACTTTTCCCAGAAGATGGCGGGAAGCTATCGTCGTTCCTGTTCCGAAATCTGGAAAGGACAAACATCTCCCCTCTAGCTATCGCCCCGTTTCTCTCACGAGTAGTGCAGGTAAGGTTTCGGAGCGTATGGTTAATTGCCTTTTAGCCTGGTGGCTGGGGTCCCGAAGTCTTTTAACACCTGCCCAATGCGGTTTCCGAAAGCATCGTTCTGCCGTTGACCATCTTGTTGCTCTCTCATATCATGAACAATTTTCTCAGGAAACGCCAAACAGTAGCAATATTTTTTGATCTGGAGAGAGCATACGATACCTGTTGGAGGACAGACATCCTCAGCACGCTGTTCTCTTGGGGCTTTCGAGGTCGGCTGCCCCTTTTTCTTCGTGAATTTATGGCAGAGCGCACATTTAAAGTGCGGGTGAACAATACTTTCTCCTGTACTTTCTCCCAAGAAAACGGGGTACCCCAGGGCTCCGTGCTGAGTGTTGTACTGTTTGCCATTGCTATAAATCCAATTATTGATTGTCTCCTTCCTGATGTCTCGGACTCCCTCTTTGTGAACGGTTTTGCGATCTACTACAGCTCTCAACGGACCAGCCTTCTTGAACGACGTCTTCAAGGATGTCTCGATCGCCTCCACTCTTGGACCATCGAAACCGGCTTCCGCTTTTGTCCCAGCAAGACCATTTGTGTCCATTTTTGGCGTCGTACGGAGTTTCTTCCGCCTTCCTTACATCTAGGCCCTGTCAACCTTCCGTTCGCGGACGTCGCTAAATTCTTGGGTCTTATGTTTGACAGGAAACTGTGCTGGTCCTCCCACGTTTCCTATCCTTCGGCTCGCTGTCTGCGATCCCTCAACACCCTCCGTGTTCTGAATGGTACCTCCTGGGGAGCGGACCATGTGATCCTTCTCCGCCTCTATCGCGCCTTAGTGAGCTCGAAATTGGACTATGGAAGCATAGTTTAGTTTTCTGCTCTTCCGTCTATTCTTCGGAGTCTCGACTCTGTCCACCACCGTGGATTACGTTTAATGTCTGGAGCTTTTTACACCAGCCTTGTTGAAAGCCTTTATGCTGAGACTGTTGAATCTCCGCTGTCCAATCGGCGAGCTGTCCTTCTGAGTCGTTATGCTAGCCATCTGTCTTCCATGCCTACTAATCCGGCCCATGACATTTTTTTCGACGCCTCCTTGGATTTAGTGTATGCAGGCCGCCCTTCCTCCGTACTGCCACCGGGAGTCCGCTTCCGTCAAATGCTACATTCTTTTTCCTTCCACTTTCCTAAGACTTTCTTGACAACTTGGGGTACAGCACCGCCTTGGCTCCGGCCCCGGACCTGCCTGCTCCGTCACCTTTGTCAGTTGCCCAAGGATGGTACCCCTTCTCATGTTTATCGTCGTCCATTTGCTGCTCTATGCGCACAAATGAAGGATGCCACATTTATTTGCACTGATGGCTCAAAAACACCGTTTGGTGTTTCGAGTGTCTATATTGTTGGCGACACCCCAAATAGATTTCGGCTTCCCGACCAGTGTTCGGTTTTTACTGCGGAACTTAACGCTGTTCTCCAGGCTGTCCAATACATCCATTGGCATCAGCGGATACAGTATGTTATCTGCTCAGATTCGCTCAGCTCTCTCCTCATTCTCCAAGCTCTCTACCCTGTCCACCCTCTGGTCCACCGGATTCAGGACTGCCTCCACTTGCTCTACTTTGGGGGCAACTCTATGGCGTTCTTCTGGATCCCAGGACACGTTGGTATCTGTGGAAATGAGGCGGCCGACATAACGGTCAAGGCCGCAGTCTCTCTTTTTCAGCCTGCTATTCGCACGATTCTCTTCGCCGATCTACGGAGTGTTTTATGTCGTCGTATTGCTATTTTATGTCACGCACATTGGTCGACACTTCCCAATAATAAATTGCGGGACGTGAAAGCTCTTCCCTGTGCTTGGACCTCTTCCTTCCAAACTCGTCGTCGGGAGGAGGTAATTTTAACTAGACTCCGGATAGGGCACTGTCTTTTTAGCCATCGACATCTCTTAAGCGGCGATCCTCCCCCACTCTATGCCCACTGCTCTCAACTGTGGACGGTGAGACACCTTTTACTTGAGTGCCCCTATTTTACTCCGTTACGCACCCGTCTACAGCTGTCGCCTAATACATCTTCCGTTTTAGCTGATGACACGCGCTCAGCCGATCGCGTTCTCGAGTTATTAGTGCCAGTGAGATGACGTCAGTCATTTGAAGCTCCTTTCGGGGACAAACAACCCCTTTCTGTTTTTAGTTTCCCCACTTTTTGAGTTTCGCTCCCATTACTGCTGTTTTCCAGTCTCGGTTTTTTTTTTTTTTACTTTTTCCTAAGTCACAGACTGGTCGCTAATGATCGTAGCAGTTTTGCGCCCTAAAATCATAACAAAAAGTAAATAAAAAATAAAAAAAACATTAACCTGAAAGGTGTTCTCTGTTCCAGCTGATGGCCTTCCAGTTCTCCGTCTGTCCTCTGTGCTTACCCGACATTCACGGAAACGAGCAAACCACCGTGATACTGTGCTGCGATCCTTTGCAATATTCCCACCCACTTCTCTCCCAAAGCGTTGTAAATTTACGGTGGGTTCTTTCCATATGGGAATTCGATTATGATGTAGGAATCCTGCTCACTACTTGTAATCCGACCTGATTGTGTTTCAGCTACTATTTTAAAACTGAAATACGACACAGCCACACGAGTCAGCAAACACATTTTCGACTGTTATACCTAAAGTTACACTCACAACTGAGACGAAGCTGAAGCAACGTAACGGTCGCGCAAGTGCAGTGTGCAGGAATTTTTAACTGACCTTCGCATATCAAAGATGTAATTGATGGCTTCCCCACTGTTCTTAGTAAAGTCCCTTCTTTTATCGATACACACTTTTTAAGTTTCATGTCACAGTAAAATTATGTAGAAGAAAATTGTATTGTTCGAAAAGGTCACTACCACTCCTTGTATGGCACAACATAAAGTACAACACTGAAAGGTGACCTTCAGAGGAAAGCATACATGTACCATATAATGGATCCTTAAACGTGATTAAATTTTTGCACCAGTGGTGCGGTCTGCTACAGGACGAAATATGGACCACGCCGCTACGAGTGTGTGTCCAGATGGCCATAGGTACTTCGCGTCGTGACTGTCCTGCCTTTAACATCTCGTCAACTACATGCGCTTCGCATTGTTGCTCTTGGCACGGTAGCAAGATTTTATCCGCTCCCCCCACCCTCTCTCTCTCTCTCTCTATGGACTGTGAAGCTCCGCTTGACGGGACACTGTTTTCCTGAATTTTCTGGTTCTCTCCTACTGGAAGATTTCTCGATATCGCAGACCGCATGCTGAGTCTTCAGTTTTCGCGAATAGACGCGTTCACTTCAGTAGCTTACCGGTGCTCGCTACTCAACTGGCTGCGCAGGGTCTGAGGCGTCTTTTCACGTTCCGCACGGCTTCCCCCGTCGGAGGTTCGACTCCTCCCTCGGGACTGGATGTGTGTGTCGTCCTTGGCATAAGTTAGTTTAGGTTAGATTAAGTAGTGTGTAAGCTTAGTGACCGATGACCTCAGCAGTTTGGTCCCATAAGGCCTTACCACAAATTTCCACATTTTTTTCCAATTTTTTGCTACTCAACCCAATGAAAGAAAGGAAAAATGCATGAACAACGAGAAATGATAGTCTGTTATTCTGTTATGGTGGAGCAAAACGCGGTGAAGCGAGGAAGCATGATAATCCGCACAGCTCTGAAGATAATGAGGGTAACGTTTTGGCTCCTCTACAGGTGAACCCTCAAGCCAATCAAAAAACTACAGATGGGACCGGAATTTCTAAATCCAGTCTCTGGAGAATTCTCCGTCCTCATCAGTCTCTTGCTCACCGCATGTCGCTGAATCAGACCTCTTGAAGACAATGACTCCTTTGTGTTAATTTTTGAGACTGGTGACAACGGCAGATACAAACTGATAGTACTATTTAAAGCCAAGATCGCATATATATTCGTTATTTACAGCAACCGATTTCAACAAACTCTGCCGTCATCTTCATATCTTAAAAAGTCTTTATGTTATGAAACGTTTACATTTTAAGTTGGACCTCACACCTCGTTGTCATGTGCATAAAACTGTGCATTATACTCATTTTAAAAATACGAACTTAAGCTAACAAATGTGATTTGTAGTGTCAAATTTAAGAAAGAATGTGTATCTCATGGTTTCATTCCAAACTACGTTCACAAGCAGCCAGAATAGCTACGAAAAAATTCGAGAAGAGCTGGTTACGTACAGAAATCAAACTACAACACAAGCAAAAAGAAGAACTTAATAGAGCTCTTTACCACCTACATCTAGAGTTAACTAGTTTACTACATCCATTAGAAATGTTTTATGTAGATTAATGTGTTACAACCTTGTGCACAAAAGTTAGAACTACTATAACTAATAAACATACAAAGAAACTTGAATCCCTTAGAGAAAAATATGACAGTGCCAATAATAATATAACTTCTAAAACACAGACTTTCTATGACAGAGTTATCAACGAAACCAACATTAGCTTCACAAACACAGAACAAGCTTTACTGAACAAAGGTCGTAAACACAATATTAAAACAAAATTTAGTCATCATAATTTAAAAAACCTCATAGTTGATACAAATAAAGCTGCAGATATGGCCAACCTGAACCACAGTGAACAGATTGTCTTAGCACATAATGTTAATGAAATTATCCAGAAAGAAGAGAAGAAAGCAAAACAACACTCCAACTCAACTTTTGAAGAAAACAAATTGTTGAAACAACTGAAACACAAACTCAATGAACATGATGCTCTTGTTGTGAAATCAGATGAAGCAAATTCCATGGTCATCCTTTATAAAAATGATTACATTACTAAAACTCCTAATTCTTTCTCAGAAAATAACATTACTGAACTGAACCATGATCCAACCACTAAGTTTCAGAAAAAAATTGAAGAAAATGCTTAACCAATGTAACATCCTCCTGTCTAATAAACAAATAAAAAGTTGCACATTAATGAATCCCACTGCCCCCAAAGATCCATAAACAGAACTCTCCAATTAGACCAATTGTTAACTCCAAGAACACACCTGCATATAAACTTTCACAGTTGTTAAATAATGTCCTCAGAGAATTTTACACTTTTGAAACCACATACACAATAAAAAATGCACACGAGTTAACAACACTCATCAAAGGTGTAAAAATCCCCGTAGAAGCTGGATTGGCCTCATTTGACATTATCAACCTGATCACAAATATACCTGTTAAAGAGACAATTGAAACTAATATAAAAAACCTCATCAGACACAAAAAACTAACCATACCAGAGATTACAGAGTTGGTAGATCTACTTGAACTAATACTGTCCCAGAACAACTTTTCATTTAATAATAAAATCTATCAACAGAAAGAAGGCTTAGCTATGGGTAACTGCATGTCAAGTTTCCTAGCTGACATTTTCATCAACCACTTAGAGAATAAGTTCTTCAAAGGAGAAAATAAACTTGTCCAAAAATTGTATATTACAAGAGATATGTAGGTGACACACTACTTTTATTTGATGGCACTAAAGATGAACTAACTTGAAGAACTCCTCACATCATTCAACTCACTCCACAATAAAATAAATTTCACAATAGAACATGAAACAAATCAATCCATAAATTTCTTAGACCTCACAATTGTGAATGAACAACAAGAACATAACTTTTACATTTACCGAAAACCAACCTACACTGACATCACAATACATGAATCTTCATACCACCCGAACACATATAAGTATGCTGCATTTAGATCAATGTTGAACAGGGCACATACATTACCTTTAAAACCCAGAGCACTAACACAAGAAATAGATACTATTAAAACAATTGCAATAAATAATGGTTACTCTGTAAAATCAATTCATAAGCTATCTAGAAAAACTCAGACCAACATCACTCACAAAAACACTGAAAAGAAAACTACCGACACAAAACAAATCTTCACAAGCATTCCATACTTAGGGGCAGTATCACAAAAAATAGCTAACTTATTAAAAAAAACCAATATTAAAATATCTTTCTCCACAAACAGCAAACTTGAATACCACTTACCTCACACAGTGAACACAAATAAGCCAATAACACAACACAGTGGAATATATGAATTACAATGTAACAGTTGCATTTTACATAGGAAAAACTGGAAGAACCTTCCACACACGTATAAAGAACACACCGACGCCTTTCGACTAAAACGTTTTGAAAAATCTACAATAGCTAACCACATGTATATTAATAAACACAGACTTGACGACATACACAACAGCCTAACTGTACTTCACACAGAACACAGCAGTAAAAAACTTAATCTACTAGAACACTTAGAAATAATGGTACTCAAAGAAAAATATTCCGAAAACTTGTTGAATGAACAAACAGAGTTTAACAGCCACAATTTTTTCTACACTTATAAAAGTTTATTTTTTTCCTGAGGAATCAAATCTATAATAGTACAAACAGCTGACAACCTACAACATAGGGCCAAATAATTATTTTAGTAATACCTGTGTACTAGTAATACGATATCATATTATCTTCTGTGAAAAAAGAAAATCGATTATATTTAGAAGGAGAACATCTCTATCAATCTTTGGCATCTTTACGTTCTGCTACTACAATGTGCGAAAAAGTGTGTGACTATGTATATATCCCAGTATGTACTGCTAAATTAAAGATGTGTATTGTGTATACCAACTGCACAACAGAAACAGACATCATACAATGTTAAACTGTAAGTTAGTTTCATATTATTAACGCTGTAAAACTTATATTTACAATATACCATGTTGTAACACAGAAATATAATATCAACAGGCAAACAACTAAAAAACCTTATACAAATCACTAAAAAGCACCTGAAGATGAGCCTCCAGGGCTCGAAATGCATAATGAAGTAAATGTTCTTCATTTTACTAAGGTTAAAAAAGTTTGTCATACCTAAAATATTTAAAAACATTAAGCTCATTAAACATAAGGCCATGTCCATATATAAACCGCTCAGATGATTGTTACGTCACAAAAACACAGTTCACAGTAGCACATTTATTTACAGAAGCTGGATATATTTGAAACATTCCACAGATTTTTTTAAGACCCGAAGATGACAGCAAAATCTGTCTAAACCGGTTGTTTTAAATGCTTCTGGGCTTTAGAATTTTTAGCAAGTAAACTAGGTCAGTCCATTAGCTTCTCAAAATGAGAAAATTCTATCAAACTGATAGAAACTCTTTCGACAGTGTGTTGTTGTGTCCTCTCTTACCAAATACGGAGGACTCAATATATGAGTCATTGAGCAGAAAAATGTCAAAGACGGTTCATTCAACCAAATCTCTGGAGTGCAGATGTTGGATGTGGAATTTAGAAAAATTAATTATCGAGACATATTTCATCGATGGAAACTCGAATGCGGCCAAGTGCATCAGTGGTACATTAATATAATTGATAGAAGACAGTCCATTAACGATCAACGAATCACGTGGTGTCAATACGTAGTCTGTCTGTAGCGTTTCGCAGATTCAGCACGAGACCTGAACAGAAGGTTTTCAGACAAATGATCGGCTGGGGAGCACGCATATGTTGGCCAGTGAAGCGCGCGCGCGCGCGCGCGCGCGCACACACACACACACACACACACACACACACACACACAAAGAAAATTGAAACACACACAGTCACAACAACACAAAAAACGAACAAAAGACACAGAGCGACATTTGGCAAAACTACGTGATATCAACAAACCAAAACAAACTAAAAACAAACTGCTTGGACATGGCCTTTTTTTCTTCACGTGTAACACGTAGTGTTACATGATGGAAAATCCTGTCTTTTATGGCGAGCAAAACATCTAGGGCAAGACTTCACTAAATTCACGGGTCTGTTTACATGTGTACGTGGCTATTCGCGAGGTTGTATACGCCCTCGTTGTTGTGGCTGCTGTGAGCGGTCGCGAACAATGGGCGACTCGACCCGACAAATTGGGCCCTGGTCAAACTTATCGGCCGCATCAGAGTAATTAAAGATTAAATCACTGCAAAAGTTGCTACAACTATACTTAAATTTACACTTCCTAGTCACGTCCGTTAATTCTGTGTGCCACTGGCGACACGCCTGTTTCGGCTTTTTCTGCAAACGAAAGAGCTGATATCTAACTGCAGCTACTTGGACTTGCTGGTCACAGTATTGAGTTAATGCAGCGATTATCTGGTCCTAGACGAGTTCGTCGGGAGAACCGATTGGGGAATAGTTTTTGTATTAACCTGAACACTGGGGACCCTGCAGTCGAAAGGAAGTATTGTAACTTCACGGTACCTTTAACACTATGAACTTGACAATCTGCTTGGAACTGAGTCAGGTATCCAATCCATTCCCCCTCTGTTTGCTTAAATTGCCGCGAAGTTGGGCTGGTTGTCTGATCGCCCGTTGTTGTGCGGCCGACACAGCTTGTGCAGTCAGTAGTTGTGCTGTTGTCAGTAAGGTAGCAATTTGTTGGTTCTGAAACTGAAAAAGTTATCTTGTATCCATGCAATACATGCAAGAATACGACAGCAAATGAGCAAATAGAAACACTTGAACACGAGCACCGCTGCAAGCTAAAACACAAGAGAAGCAACCAAAATCTTTGGTTAAGTTGACTATCTTTGACCGCCACTGAATTATCCTCGTTCGCCACTCTAGAGTCTTGTACCGCAAGGACGTAAGGGATAGGCTGTTTTTACGGGTGGCCAGTATCCTCTTTCTACAACACAAATGCACACATGGATTAACGCAGGTCTTTATTTACATGAACTGGAAACTTTACTTAACTTGAATGGAGCCCATGGCTTGTGGTACAAGCTCATCAGTAAGAGCCCACAGATTGGAGTACAATTCTAGTTGCAGTAACTAATCCTACTATAGTCACTAATCTGGTCGCTATGTACTGTCATAGCCAGGGACGATCAAAACAAACCCACTCCGCGAGTAAACTGACAGGCACCAAGCTGGATGATTTAGAGAGTGAGTCAATGAGGCTCTCCAGTCGGCGGCGGCTGTGTAAATATGTGCTGTCGAGAGGGCGTTGGCTGCCTGTTTCTTGTGAGTGTGTCTCTGGCTTCTCTCCTAGTAGGTGAACTTGATCCAGTGCCTACTAATAGATCTTTGCTTCATATTCGCCGACCTGTTTGCTGGCGACAGCTTAGGCCAGCACAGTAGTGAGACATGGACTGTGTAAAACCAGAAACGAAGAGAATCGAAGCATTTGTGAAGTTGTGCTACAAAGGAAGGGCGAAAATTAGGTGGATTGATATGGTAAGGAATGAGAAGGTTCTCCGCAGAATTAGCGTGAAAAGGGATATATATGATGAACACTGACAACATGAAGGAATAGGATGATTGGACATGTGTTAAGACATCAGGGAAAGCTTGCTTGTTACCACAGGGAACTGTAATGGATAAAACCTAAAAATTGTAGGCGTTGACAAAGACTGGAATTCATGCATCTAGTAACTGAGGACGTAGGCAACAAGTGTTAATCTGAGATGAAGAGGTTGTCACATAAGAGGAAGTCGTGGCGGGCTGCATCAAACCGGCCAAATGACTGATGACTCAAAAGAAAGTGAAGTCGAAGTCATTTAGAGATGATATAAAGAGGAAGGGAAAGGAAGCTAAGGCGAAATGACAAATCTGAAGAAATCTGAAAAGAATAGTTATCGGAAGGACTAATACAGCACACAGAAAAGTTAAAACACCATTCGGTGACATTAAAAGCAAGGGTGGTAACATTAAGAATGGGAATTCCGCTCTCAAATGCAGAGGAAAGAGCGGATAGATGGTAAAAGTACATTGAAGGCCTCTATTAGGGGAAAGCCTTAAAAGGCGTAGGACAGGAATGTAGTGTTTCGCTCCTATTGTTTATACATCGAAGACGCGATGATGGAAATACAAGAACAGTTAAAGAATAGAATTACAATTGAAAGTGAAAGGATATCAATGAGAAGATTCGCTGACGACATTGAATCATTTCAAGATCTGCTGAATGGAATTAACAATTTACTGAGTACAGAATAGGGATTAAGAGTGAATCGAGGAAAGATGAGATTAAAGAGAATTAGCAGGAATGAGAACAACGGGAAACTTAACATTAGGATTGGCTACGAAGTTGATGAAGTTAACGAATTCTGCTACCTGGGCAGAAAATAACCCAAGACGAACGGAACAATGAGGACATCAGAAACAGACTAGAACATGCAAAAACGGCACTCCTATCCAACAGAAGTCTACTAGTATTAAATATAGGCCTTAATCTGAGAAAGAAATTTCTGAGATTGTACGTGTGGAGCACAGCAGTGTATGGCAGTGAGACATGGACTGTGGGAAAGCCGGAACAGAAGAGAATCGAAGCATTTTTGATATTGTGCTACAGAAGAATGGTGAAAACTAGGTGAATTGATAAGGAAAGAAATGAGGAGGTTTTCCGCAGAGTCAGCGAGAAAGAATATATTGAGGATACTGACAATAAGATTGGATAGGATGACTGGACATGTGTTAAGAAGTCAGGGAATAGCTTTTTTGGTACTAGAGGGAGCTGTAGCGGGTGAAAACTAAAAACTGTAGGGGAAAACAGAGACTGGAATGCAAACATCAAATAAATGAGTATGTAGACTACAGCTGCTACTCTGAAATGGCTCTGAGCACTATGGGACTCAACTGCTGTGGTCATAAGTCCCCTAGAACTTAGAACTACTTAAACCTAACTAACCTAAGGACAGCACACAACACCCAGCCATCACGAGGCAGAGAAAATCCGTGACCCCGCCGGGAATCGAATGCTACTCTGAGATGAAGAGGTGGCACAAGAGAGGAATTCTGGCGGGCCGCATCAAGCCAGTGAGAAGACTGACAACTAGAAAAAATCTGTAATTAACAGATGGGGTTATTATGAGACAAATATATCAAATAATGACTTTGGACTATATTATAACGTGGACAGGCACACTCGACCTTGAATAGAAATCTATTGGCCAACTGTTGTAGCTCTGCGTTCAAGAGCACGGTGTAAGGACATAAATTTGCTCTCTGAACCGTGACTGCTCTTAGAACCCAAGCTATTCTTTCGCATTTCGCAGATAAGGTTTCGAACAGTTTTTAAACAAAGTAGTGTTCTATGGTTTTAAACGAATGTAGTAAAAATCTGTCGCATAGACGCAAAAGAGAACGTAAGTCTTTCCGCAACGTTTATATTCAAGCAATTCAAATTCGATATCCATTTTATGTACTTTGTGTGCTAGTAACAAGAATTGTTTTCAGTGTGACCACAGTATTTAACTCCTGTTATACTGCACATTTCTTATGGAATGCTTTGCGTAGCGATGGAATACATGAACATTCGTTGCATACGCACCTGCAGCACAAAACAGTACTGATTTTCATCCAATGAAATGATGAAATCAAATGAAGTTCATTTTTACCCCTCACTGTGCTCTGCTGTCATCTGTATTAGGAAAACTTGCAACGTCGTAACGCAGTAGTTTCAAAAACCGTTTAATTATTTTTTCGTTGGCGTGATTTCGAGTGCGGGGTTACGAAACAAAAGCATCGCTGACAGACAACATGTACATTTTCATTTCATCGAAATGGCATGCAAATCTTCCAGTTTCGTTACACCAGTTTGCAGGTTTGGTGTACATATCAATTAACAACTCTCGATTACAACTGCGATACCGTAACGATATTTTGATGAACTCTGCGGATATTAAAACGGTGATATAGATACACTCTTTATGTACAACAATAAATGTTTCAGAGTGATACCTTAATTCCTACCCCTCTCGTAAAGTCTGCGGAGTGATAAGATTCTCCTATCTACTCTGTCTGCGACTAAAGAATGTACCCGTAATTTCAGGCGTCACTCCTATGGATATTTTATGAGTGCTGTACATAAGATAAAGTATAAGTGAGCAGAACTGTGTTCTTAGACCGTTCAAATTAAGATGGATGTCACAAAGGTTCATAGAGTGAGACACTCAACGGTTAATTTAGTACGTAAAGGGAGATGAAAATCTAAGTCACGGAGGACTCGAATGCAGTTGTAGGGGAAGGAATAGAAGAGAGGGTTATAGTAGAATATGGGCTTCGCAGTAAGAATGAGGGGGAACACAGGCTAAGTGAATTCTCCAATAAATTTCAGCTAATAATAGCGGATACTCTGTTCCAGACTCGCAAGAGGAGGAGGTTTAGTTGGAGAATGCCTGGATATACCGTAAGATTTCACTTAGATAATATCATGGTCAAGCAGAGATTCCGAAATATGATACTGGATTGTAAGGCGTAGCCAGGAGCAGATATAAAACACAATATAGTAATGATGAAGGGTAGGTTGAAGTTCAAGAGACTAGTCAGAAAGGATTAGTGCGTAAAGAAGTGGGACACGGAAATACTAAGGAATGAAGAGACGCGCTAGAAGTTCTCTGTAACGAATAGCTTAGTAGGAAGTTCGGTTGAAGAGGAATGTACATCTCTAAAACAGCAATCACAGAAGCTGGAAAGAAAACATAGGTACATGGATGGTGATTACGAGGAATCATGGGTAAAAATAAAATACGGCAGTTGATCGACGAAAGCCGGAAGTACGAGAATGTTCGGGGAAGTTAAAGAATACAGAAAGAACCCTCTGCCTTGCACTTAAATGTGATTTGCAGTGTACCAGGTAGATGTAGATGTAGATGAAGAGTAAAATTAATAGGAAGTGCAGGGAAGATAAGGCGAAATGGATGCATGAAAAGTGTGAAGAAATACAAAAATAATCACTGTCGGATGGACCGCTTCAGCATAAAGAAAAGTTAAACCAACCATCGGTGAAATGAAAGCAAGGCAGTAACATGAAGGGTGCAATAGGAATGTGGAGCAGAGAGTGGGTAGCTGGAAAGAGTACATTGAAGGTCTATATAGGGTGAGGAGGAGGGGGGATTTGTTTGATGTGATAGAAAAAGAAGTATGGGTCGATAGGGACGATGTAGGGGATCCAGTATTAGAATCAGAATTTAAAAGACCTTTGGATGATTTAATTTTAAATGAGGCAGGAGGGGTACGTAATATTCCATTGGGATTTGTAAAATATGTGGGGGAAGTGGCAACGTTGATGTGTAGAATATATGAGACTGGCGTCCACCATCACACTTTCCGAAAAACTTCATCCACACAAGTCCGATGATTTCAACAGAGAAGTGCGTGCATTATCACACTTTCAGCTTAACAGATCATGTAACCAATTTGCTGACAAAAAGAAACTTGAAGGTGTGTTAGATGACGATCAGTTTGGCTTTAAGAAAGGTAAAGCACCAGAGAGACAGTTCTGACGTTGCGGTTGACAATGGAAGCAGGAATGAAGAAAATAACGACATGTTTATACGATTTTTTGACCTGGAATAAGCATTCGACAGTATAAAATGGTCCAAGATGCTCGAAATTCTGAAGAAAAATATGGGTAAGCTGTAGGGAAAGAAGTGTAATATGCAATGTGTACAATAACCGAGGTGGAACAATAAGAATGGGAGACCAAGGACGAACAGCTCCGATCAAAAAGAGTGTATGACAGGGATGTGGTCTTTCGCTCTTGCTATTCAGTCTATGAATCGAAGAAGGAATGACGGAAATAAAAGAAATCTACAAGAGTGGAATTAAAATTTAGAGTGGAAGGGTATCAATGAGAAGATTCGCTGATGACATTGCTATACACGGCGAAAATGAAGAAGGCTTACAGGGTCTGTTGAATGGAATGAACAGTCTAATCAGTACCGACATAATATGGGTTGACAGTAAATCGAAGAAAGACGAAAATAATGAGAAGTAGCAGAAATTAAAATGCAGAGAAATTTAACATCAGAATTGGTATCACATAGTAAATAAAGTTAACGAATTTTGCTACCTAGGCAGTAAAATAACCCATGGAGGACGGAGCAAGAAAGATATAAAAAGCAGACTGGGAAAAAGGACATTTCTGGCCAAGAGAAGACTACTACTGTGAAACAGGGCCTTAATTTGGCGAACAAATTTCTGAGACAGTGAAACCTTGGCTGTGGCAGAGTGTTACCCTAATCCCTAACCCTCTTGTCCAGTGTGCGGAACGATTAAATTATCCTGTCTGCCCACTCTGCGGCTAAAGAATGTTCCGCACTTTGAAACATCACTCTTATACAAATTTTATGATTGCTATACATAAGATGAAGTAAAAGTGGGCACAGTTGTGTTTGTTAATTATTGTGGACCGTGCAAATTAAGATGGATGACACTGGTGCAGAGAGGAGTTACTGTGAACAGGGCAGTGGTAGGATTGTTCCCACCAGAAGAGACAGCAAACTAACTACTGACAAGAATAGTTCAGGTATACGTGGCTACGTCGCAAACAGAGGAGGAAGAGTTAAAGTACATGAGAATACTGAACGAATTATTCAGTATGTAAATGGAGATGATAGTGTAATAGTTATGGAGGATTGGATTGGAGTGTGGATGTAGGGGAAAATTAAAAGAAAGGGTTGGAGAAGAACATGGACTTTTTAGCAATAATGAGAGAGGAGAATGACTAATTGAATCTGCAAAAAATTTCAGCTAGTGCAGCTGTTCAGCCTCATCCTATCCGAAAGGAAATCCCCATATTTCGCTCTCCCAACCTTCCTGCAATCAAGATAAATCCCCCTCTACATCTTTACAATCTGAAATTTATCATTTTGAAACTCTAAAATCCCCAACCCACGCCATATCTTAGTAGTGACGATGTACATCTCACTTCAAGACCCATTTACCATTACTCTTTCTATACATCTTCAATGAAAAGTCGAATACATTCTGATGGGAGACGTCAATGTTACCCACACTGAGGTTGGTAACACTTTTACAAACTACATGGGTATTGAACTATTAAACAACATAGAAACTCGACCTGTTTCGCTGCTGCACAACGAATACCAGCTTCATGTCGGACCACATCCTGTGCTCAGTCAAAATAGCAACTAGCTGCTCTGACTGTACAATTTGAGACAGTATAGGGAGCGACCATATCCCTCTATTAATCACCACCACAGTCTTTGAAATCGTCACTTCTCGCAGAATAGTAAATTCAATAACAGTAGAAAAACGTGCTGACTGGAATCGTTTTGTGAATATTCTAGCAAATTAACTTCCCTACATCGTACCAGTGACGAGTAAAGACTTAATAGTCACAACATAAAAATCATACATACGTGAAATGTATTCGCAGTTGCGAGTTTTTTTATTTTTTATTTATTTTTTAAATTTATTGTCCAAAAATAAAACAAACGAAAATCAAATCGAACCCAGGTTGCCGCTTTAACCCTACCATAAAAAATTAACTATCCCTCTTCAGGTGTCGTCCATAACTATTCCCAAAAATTCTTCCAAGGCTGTACACTCCACAACTCTATAATTTGTTTTTCTGTTTGTTTATTTTAATTACATGATTACAACGAATAAATGAGTATAATAAAAATGATGTGAAACGAAATATTACGGTAAAAATCTGAATGAAAACATAAACTACAAGAGCTTTGTATATTGCTTGCGATACTTCATCTAAATGAATCTTTCTTCAAGGAATGATGCAACTGGAGTTTTGTTGTCGACTGTCACTGTCAATTTCTATTTTCAGTAATGCTATCTAAAATACCTACATCAGACTCATGCTGCATTGCTAATGCCCCAATGAATACAGCGTTCTTTGAATCAGCCAATAGCTTTCGTTTGGTACTATTTGCAATTCATATCATGCTGTCTTCGATGTGATGCTGGGCGGTCGATATATTGAGGGGGTTTACGAATACACTGCGTAAATACTTTGCAGAGAGCATACGGTAACTCGGTGTGCGTTCTAGAGCGTTGTGAGCGTTTTGCAGGTACCATCAGTAATCAAGCTCCACTTTCTTCCCTCCGCCGAAGATGTAGTCGATTGTCTTTCCCTTGAACCATGTAAGGGCATGATATTTGGCGACGGGACAGTAATAGTTATCCGGACACAGAAGGGACAGAGGATCAAACACGTCAGGTGTGACATGGAGGTAACAAGCTAAGATCTCCTGTGTCAGTTGCCAAACCCGGTATGACGACACACACGCGATGATATGTTCATCGGTGTCCAAGAAGTGATAGTCGGGGCAAAGTGGGGAGTCCGTTAATACGACAGTGTGGAACCGGTGTCTCGTCGCATATTTTTTATGTACCTGACACGGCGCCGTGCGCACGGTTGTTGGCAGAAGGTGATGATGTATCGTTTTCTACACTCGTGGCCAGTTGACAGTTGAGTACTTGGTTTTTACCACATTAGGCGGAACTGATCGCAGAAGGGTGGCGTGAAAATCTTTCGCCGTCGGCGGGTGCGTTGTGGGGAGATCCGAGGCCACATAGCTGTATTCGGCAATGAATGTCGGTACATGGGAGAGCCGTGACGCGATGTGAGCCATCGACACCGGCGGGATGTGAGAGACCGGCATCAGGACCTCCAGTAGCCGACCTGTGAGGGACGTGTGTTGACTAGTTCATTGTTTCCACATATTACTTTATAAAGGTCAGCCGCCCGTGCTCAGATGTTAACCAGTCCTAGCCTTCCATCACGTAGGAAGAGGGTCAGAGAGTTATAACACACTTTAAATATGTGTCCTGTGGATAGGAAGAAACCGAAGGCCGCCTGAAGTCTGCGACCTATCGCAGCTGGTAGGGGAAAGACTTATGCCACGAGATTTGATGCCTCGTAAAGAATCAGGTATTCCACGCGTTGCAGCTAGTTCAAATCCCCGAGCAGGTTCTGGCACACTATCACTCATACAATTTCTAGTAACTGTCAAAAGTTTGCCGCGGCCGTTCCGCGCAAATCCTTCGTAAATGTGTCTCCCAAAAATCCCAGTTCAGTAACGGCGGGAGCGGAACGATAGCGTCAGGCCTGAAACCGCGCCCGATTTCCAGCTCCGCCGACTTGTTGCTGTTCAAGACGTCCATATCGCTCGACCCAGTTTAGTACGCTGCGGACTTCATCGGTGCGACGAACCAACAGTATCAGGTCGTCGGCGTGCGCCCTGTAGTTGAAGATGATGTCCCGTCTGGTGATGCCAAATAGACTGTGGTTGAGAGCCCCGAGGAGTGGCTCGAACGTGATTGCTCAATCTAGGTAGAAAGAGGACAACATTGTCGTAGAGACGTCTTGATGGTTATTGGGCCGACCGTCCGTCCGTTGACGTGGATCTGAGAGTTGGCCGCTGCCAGAAGGCGCCGCACGATGTCGATGAGCCTGGGGTGAAATCCCACACCGTCCATCACAAATAGGAGGTACACTCTATCAAATGCCCGATTCATATCAAATGCCAGATTCTTATAGATGGAGATGATCGCCGCACGCAGGCGGCATGCCGAGGCAGTAGCCATTCCATTATACAGGTGACGGTTGTCACAACAGTGAATACATTTCATATATTGCAGGATAGTCGTAGTCGCCTCAGTGCATGCACGCTAAAGGTTGTAAAAACCGTTGAGGAAGGCAGAGATTGGAGCACATGTAGTAAATCATTGAGGAACTAGGTTGGCAGTGCTGCTCTGAGATGAAAAGTTTGGCACAGGAGAGGAATTTGTAGCGAGATGCATCAGACCAGAAACACCCAGCACTGAAGATCAGTAGGTCAACGAGTTGCTGTAAGTACGGATGCTGACACGAGTCGTCAGTATGTGGCTAAGCACGTATTTTCGGACACACTTTAACACTGTGTGGTGGTTGCATTCTCGAATATTAATTACATTGCCACACACAGGATAATTAAAAGTTTGGGACGTCGCAGCCGCGTGGAGAAGCCGAGCGATTTGAGGCGCCATGTAACGGATTTGGGGCCCCTCCCGCCGGAGGTTCGAGTTCTCCGGGTGTGTGTGTTGTTCTTAGCATAAGTTAGTTTAAGTTAATTTAAGTAATTTAGTCTAGGGACCGATGACCTCAGCAGTTTGGTGCCATAGGAATTCACATATATTTGAACATTTTTTGGACGTCGTAGTTTGTGTGCAAAGTGGTTGTCTGGGCATTTGGCCCCTTATTTGAAGGACACTAAAGATCTAGTTTGCTCTGCTTCAAACTTTCGAATTTAACATAGATACGTTTTTTATTTAACCGTTCTGGTAACAGGAGAGGGAACATGGAGGACTTGTTACATTTCGAAGATGAAGAATGTCATATGGTAGGCACCAAATATCTTCAAAGCGCAAGTAGTTTAAGAGCCCTCGATGTGCATTGTAACTCATGCTGCATGTTTGCTTCGAAAGTCAGGGTTCATTCTCAGTAATGTTTGGGAACATGATCATACAAGAATATGAAAAGGATCAAATTACATCATGACAGTGCCTGAGGACAACGTATGTATGATGCAAATAAGACTAAAGCGGCTGCGAAGAATGGAATACACCTGACTTTATGCAAATACATCTCTTCTACTTGGTCCTAGGTTAAATAGCCACTTAGTGTAATGAATGGTTCAGTACAACAATACGTACAATGTAAACGATGTGCAGCATTTTGAAAACGTTATTGCAACTTTAGTATTTCTTTCGGTACAGTCCGCGTACGAAAACAGTTAAATAAACCAATGCTCACCAGATACAGGAGCTGGTGTGGCGCAGGTGCGCAGAGTGACAGTAGTGGAGGTCGGCCACAAACAGGCACCTTGTAGCCAACGGACTGAAGCGAATGCAGAATAGCGAGGTGGCCGCACAAACCCGTGCCTGTTGTTATGTTGTCGGCGGGAACGCTAGCACAGTGTTCGTGGGAACAGTGCCTTGAATGGGAACCGTTTTCTGCTACAGTAATGATACTTCTGCCCCGCTAAGTGCAAGGGCATGTAACTCAGAAGTTATTGGCGGTTGTCGGTGGTCGCTACAGACCGTAATGGGCACCCTGTGTAGGCGAACCGCAGCAGTTGACGGCTTACAAGACAGCTGGGGCCGCCCCCCCCCCCCCCCCCCCCCCAGCTGGCCGACCGTTACAAACACCCAACGTGTCTAGCAGGCAGCATCACAGTCTATATAGCAATCGCCACAAAATAGGTTCATTTGCGGAATGACGACACTGTAGTACGCTTTCAGCTGACAAAGAAAGAAACTGTAGCATCAGACGATGCGAATACTCATGCTCCACACTGCGTATTTCACTCTTCAGTGGAATGGTGCTATTTTTAAGCTTCCTGGCAGGTTAAAAACCATGTGCCTCGCAGGAACTAGAACGTCAGACATTCCCCTTCACTGACTGTGCAATGCTCTATCCAGACAGCACTCACGACCCCTTCACCCTGTCCCCCTCCTTCTTCCGCCTCTGAACCCAAATCCATTCCTTGCTCGAGCAAAGCTCTGCCGGCTATGTCTGCTAGCACAACTCCGAACTGTCCTTCCAGTTTCACACCTGCCGATAGCTCATTCCGATTTTCCATGCTACACAGAAGAAATATTATTTCACAGTTTTGTAGAGCTCTGCTGTTTTTCGGCATAGCCGGTGGCCCAACCAGTATCACTTCAGGATACCAAACAGCGTACGTATTCCAGGTATTTAGAAACAGTGTAAAAAGCTTGTAAGGGTGTTGCAGTGTATTTTGTGTTGAGAAATAATTGTTAAAAAATGCAATACGTTACGCAGTTTCCAAGTTAATTAGCATGTCTGCTGCTTCCATTTCAAGGACAGCAACCGAAAACTCCACTGATAACACAAAGTCGGAAATGTGGACTTAAGAACTTGTTCACAGATTCGTTAGGTTTTCCTAAAACCGAACAAGAGCGCGCCACAAAAATTGGAGTTGGGACGGTAGCAAGGATCGAACACGAGCTAAGGATGCGCAGTCTCGTGTGCTATCATCTGTGATATAACAACTAACAGAAATTTTAACTTGCAGGACACTTCAATGTGCAAGCGCAATGGACTGATTGATTAACTTCAAGCCTCAGAAGCTTTTCAGACTGCTTCTGACCAGCCTGTTTTAGACTGCTTCTGTCCAGCCTGTATACACTGAACAGGGATGTCATTACACATGATTCTCTAATTTAGAACATCTGCCGTAAAACACTTGTAGTCGTTTCATTATATCCCGTAATACAATAGCATTCGTCTTTTCTCTTAGAGGCATAACAGGAATTAACATAAAGCAGTCTGATATAGAGAAATTTGAGAAAATTTAATTGTTTCCTCGTTAGTAATTCTTTGACGATGTTATTAATCTGCTGCTCTGGATGTCGGCTGTTTACTATATGTATGAAATTGTTTCCCAACTGACATACTCGGAGTATAAGACAAAGAATTTGCTTCCTTCAAGCTCCAAGATTCTACTAGTCATTGTATCTACCACTGGTCTACTGGATACAGCGCGCTGGAACCAACGAGGTCTTTCCCATTACCATACATCTAAATAATTAATTCCGTTCACTCATTTCGTATTAAATAATTAAGAACCATCACATGCAATAACACTAAGACATTTCTCACTTTATACTGAAATGGAAAGCGCCACGTAGTTTCTCTACAGTGATACCTTAAAATTACGTCGTATATCCATCTTTTTCATTCGCCATATATCTAATTTCTCATACTTTCAATATTCTGCATATATTAGATACAACCAAAAAAAGTCAAACAGTTTTATTCCGCTGTTTGTAAAAACCGGAGAAATTTCTTACGGCTGCGGTCACGAGCATTGCTTTCAGTTTCTTCAAGCCACTCTTTATACATTAACTTTAACGACAGATATAACAAATAATATCTTCTCATCCCATTTCATTAAAAGCACGAAATGCAGCAACGGATTATTTATCAGCTGATGTCACTCAGAAAGATTGCAAACAAGTGCTTACGTCCGCACCTCCGACGTTTATGTCGTCATTGAAGACCCGGTTGAAATGGAAATAGCGTCTCGACATTCGATGAGGCGCCTTTGATGGAATGCATTTCGCGAATTTAAGAATGTCTCTAATTTCCACCCACATGGGCCTTCTGCATAAAAATGTTATTACAGCGATTCTTCCTGAAGCTGTGACCTACTACGTGTTGTATATCCACAGATAGACGATCGAGAATTACTAAGCGATTAGTTTCATCCACTATTCTTTCGTATCGAGCACAGCGGACTCTCTTGCTTGAATGGAAAGGAGCTCCCGTTCACACAAAAAATAAGAAATAAAACAAACCTAAAATAACGGATGCACAGAATTACACAATAATGTCCTAGACATGCTTCCACTGCAGTATCGTAAAGCTTATCCTAAGCTCTAATGTTACACAATTTCCTGCGTGAAATTAATCTTCTTTCATAAAATCAGCACATGTTAACTGAGAAAGCAGCCAGGTGAAACACGGCTCACTTTTATCAAGCAAGATGAACTGCCACTAGTAGATGCAAGATATCCTTGTGGCAAAATTTCTGAAATGCTCTCAACATTGTACCCCATCGTTGACGGATTAAACATAACCATACCGAGTATAATTATAATATGTCATGGGATCGCAGAATTTTCGACTGATAGAGCACAGTATGCTATACTGTACATTTAATGATAGGAAAGTTATCGTTGGGAATACATCGGTGACGAATAACTGGGCCGTATTTTTTTTTTTTTTCAATATACTTTGTGTAAGCGGTTTACTTGATAGTATCAGCAGTATTCTCCGATTGTTTGGTGTCAATGTTGTCGATAACATAGTTGGAAATACAGAAGAGATCATTATTTTCACTTGCTGTTCTGCATGAATATCGACACTACATTTAAATAAAAATAATAAGGTAATAGATGTAAAAAAGACAAAGCAACCTATTTCAATTGATTACCATCCTAAATATAATACGGAGACTAACAAATCGTATGTTCAAGTGTAATATTACACAACTACATGTAAATCTCATTATACGTGACATCTACATTCCGCGGAATCGCCGCGCGTACCGAATTCACATAAATCGAGAGTCATTTTATATGTCAAAAAATAGGGTTAGGTGTTCTCGTTTATTCACATATTAAATTTAAAATAGTTTCTTTCTGTGTGAAACGCATTTTTTGCAAAATTTATACATTTAAGAATTCAACATTGAATCTTACAACAGCCAATTTATATCATTATTCCATCTTCAGTGAACTCCCAGCCTTCTCTCGTCACAACACTTCAGTTACGTAGGATTTTCAGAGCGGTACACGATAAGGGGTTTTAATCTGCAGTCCCCTGGAGAAGGGTGGATCAGGCCGTAGCAACCTTAAATCCAGGTGTTGCTTTTCATCAATAGAAATGAATGAGTAGCTCGACATTAGCTTCCAAAACAACCCCAGTTCATCAAGGTTGAAAACCTGCTTCGTATTGTGTACCTCTCAATTTCTTTAAGCCTCTTTTCAAATTCCTAGTTCCAACTTCGTGTACCGCTGCTACCTCTGCCATTATAATGTTGTGAAAGCCAAAACGATGCTTGAGGCAATCAAACCAATTTTACTGGCCGCGAAAGGTGCTGGATCGACTTCTTTCGGTAAATTTGCTTACAAGCCCTCATCCTTAGCTCGAATATCAGTTCCAGAAAGAGGCATGTGCTGTTTGTTGTGGTGCTCAATTCAAAATCTGATCCTTTTTTTCTAATCTTTCCATCGTCTCCGAAAAAGATATGGTAGCTCTAGTCAGACTTTAGTTAGTTGAACAGTGAGCAGGTTTTCGAATTGATTTCGTATTGTCACGAACAATTCTCACAGAGGATTCACTGCGTCGCAAGGCACGCCGAATGTCACCAACACGCCCACGTTTCTCATAGCGATTCAGAACTTCCCTTTTTGTTTCTTATGAAAACGACTTTCATACTTGCTTCTTCCCCTCCACAGGCATGCACCCGACATTTTAAATACAGACACTGTCAATTGCAACATCATAGCTCTACTGACATGAACTAACGATTCACGTCTTGACAAACACGACAGAACATGCCTGTTGAGATGCGCTAATACATTTCTGCTTCAGTGTAGTGCTGACAGATGGCAGTACTGGACGTAAAACTAAAATGCCGTTTATGCGATAACGCGGAACTAACGCACGGAGTTTTACTCGCGAGCCGTTCGTGAATACAACAATGAAGGGAGCATAGATATTAGTGTCAGAAGTACACTCCACCACAGCTCATAAGGTGGCTTGGTGAGTATAGATGTAGATGTTGAAGAAACCGCATATAGAACACATAGCGGCAGTGTTCGGTGCTCTTATCAAGCAGATCTCACAACAGCCATCTGAAGAATTAAGAGGCTAGGATCGTAACAGGAGCGTAAAGCCTGTAAGAGAGTGTAACGGAGATGCTTAGGGCACTTTGAGAGAAAGGCAATGTCATTCTGCCGAAATCCTGTTGGGTAAATTGAAAGAACTGACGCTCTCAGAATGCTGTGTGACGATCCTAGTCTGTCCTAATTTGTATCTCACAGGACCTATGAAAATAAGAAGTGTTCACGACACGTACACGTGCGTAAAGGTGGACATTTGTGCCGTCCTCCCTTTGCGAACTGAATGGTACACAAAGCGGTTAGTATTGTCCATTATACTGTACTATGAATGTAGATGTAAAGAATATCGACAAAGGAAACTGCACTAAAACTGTATATGCACGCTAACTAGCGGGAACCTTCGTGACTGTTTTAATCGTTACAATGTCTTGCGTCTGACGTCGAAAACAAAGCGAGGGACCTTGGAGCGAACGCACGCGCCCTCTCCTTGGAAGACAAAGTTTAGTGGACACTCTTGTAAATATTGCTCTGTTGTCGACAAGGAGTGTCTGACATTTCTGAATGTGGTGCGACGGTAAATGACGACACATATTATGACAGTACACAAACTGCGTGCGTGCGCGCGCGCGCACGTGTGTGTGTGTGTGTGTGTGTGTGTGTGTGTGTGTGCGTGTGAATTTCTAAGGGACCAAACTGCTGAGGTCATCGGTAGCCAGTCATACGCGCCACTTAAACTAACTTATGCTAAGAACAACACACACACACCCATGCGCGAAGGAGAACTCGAACCTCCGGCGGGAGGGGCCGCGCGATCCCTGACATGGCGCCTCTATCCATGCGGCCACTCCGCACGGCTACACGAACTGTGTAGCATAATGAAAGCAACTGGAGTATTAAGACACGTTGTCGTTTTATCCACTACGGAGTATGTATTTGTGGCTCAGTGGCAGTCTGCATTAGGCAGTGCAGCGGGACGGACCTGTTGTCCCGAACACGGGCGTGCGTGAAAAAGTGTTTACACCGCAGATACTCGCGCGTGTTGTTGTCTGACTAGATCGCCATGACACACTCAAATTTACGTTTGACAACGAATATGTCAGACCAAAGACTTTCGAAATAGAGCGTTTTTTGAGAGAATAAGTTTGTTTACCTGCTACAGACTTAATTGGGATACACCTGTCCATTGTAAGCAGTACAATGTACGCCAAGATGACCGATTTAGCTGCGTGTAAACAGTTATCGCCGATGCTCAAAGAGGATTTAAATTTCGACTCTCTGCTGGCCATACCAGCGATGTAACAGTAGCTCCTTCAGGCTTGGATGTGAGGGTCTTTCGGATCTTTGAATTGGCGTTTGAGGTACCGGAATCGATGGTTATTGAATCGCTGCGATCTTATGGAACGGTATTCAGTCATACGCCTAAACGCCGGGCGAGTTTTAGCACCTATCCCGTGCTAAACGGCGTCCGACAAGTGCGGATCGTCCTTAGGAAACATATCCCTTCATATTCATATACTGGAGGTTACAGAGCTATTGTCCGCAGCTCGTGGTCGTGCGGTAGCGTTCTCGCTTCCCACGCCCGGGTTCCCGGGTTCGATTCCCGGCGGGGTCATGGATTTTCTCTGCCTCGTGATGACTGGGTGTTGTGTGATGTCCTTATGTTAGTTAGGTTTAAGTAGTTCTAAGTTCTAGGGGACTGATGACCATAGATGTTAAGTCCCATAGTGCTCAGAGCCATTTTTGAACAGAGCTATTGTGGTTTACGATGGCCAGCCACGTACATGTTCTGGCTGTGGTGGAGAAGGACGTATCCGCCCGGAGTGCATGCAAAGCCGTGTCGTGGAACTGCTACATGGAAAAACGTCACAGCGAGTAGTTCCCACGCAACTGCAGATGACGTACGTGTCGGTGGCCCGCCGGAGGTGTAGCCGAGTTCGGAGCATAACACGAACGTTTGATGCAAGAGCAGACCGCTTTAGGGGAGCATGGAGGTGACACGAAGTATGTCCCTATACGCACCTCATGGCAGATGAGGGAGGAACATTCCTCATCATCACATGTGCCACGTGGCGTGGAAGTGGAGGTCGAGACAGTGGCGGCGGTAGCGGACCAACGAACTCTCGACGAACACAGTGAGGCGTGTCGCCTACGGTGGTAGAGGGCAGGGTGCGCAAACAACGATCGCCGAAGCGTCGCGAAAAGCGTCGCCATAGTTCGGATGACACGTCCTCCCCTAGCCTAGGGGCACGGAAGGTATTCGAGGCGAAGAAACGTCTGATACGGAACACGTGCCTTTCGTGGACGCAGAAAGAATTCGTTCAGATGGTGATCGGATGTCCTGCCTTTCAGACGGTCCCTCCTCATTGACACCGACTGACCCGGTTCTGCCGGCGGAGGAGTCAGGGACAATGTCCCGGCAGTAACAACGAAATGCAGCAGAGGGAGTTTCTGGGATAGAAGACCAATGCGACTGGGCAGAGCTAGTCGAAGAGATACAGGGATTGGCACCTCCTCTTGATGACGACTCACTTGTAAGATGCACACCACAGAACGAAAACAACGGAGGACAGCCCGTTGGCGGGCACCCTCCTGAGCACGAATAGTTCACAATAACGACATGCCACGAACATGACAACGACAACGGACCAAGCATAGTGGGAACAGTGAGCATTATAACCGCAAGATCGCTTGCAAAGATGCAACTTATCTGGGACATTATTTACGCCTCAGACGTGGATATTCTGCTGGTGCAGGAATCCTGCAGTGCTGCCTTTCCCGACTTCCGTAGTTACAAGACTTACCTAGGGCTGACTCCAAACGTAGGATGTGGCACAGTGATATTAGTCCGGGAAGTGACTCCAGTGTGTAACCTCGATTACCTCCCTTCGGCTCGGGCATTGGCGATGACCGTGAACGGCATTCGTATTGTCAATATCTATGCACCCTCGGGATCTGACAATCGACGCGCGCGTGCGCTATTCTACTCGGAGGAGATTACGCTCCTATTCCATGGGAGATATGACCACATCTTGATAGGAGGAGATTTTTAACTGTGTTCTCACGCCGAAGGATCAAACCCCTACTTTCAGCTCCTGCTAAGCGTTGCACACGATCTGCCGAGACATGGTACCAATGGAAACGTGGGAAAAGATCCATAGGCAGCGAGAGGGATATACGTTTTTTTACTAGCCACTCGGCGAGCAGCCTGGATCGGATTTATGTTTCTGACGGGTTACAAGATCACGTGTCGTGTTGACTGCTGAACGTTGGCGCACAGCTTTTACGGACCACCTTGCATATTTAGGCATCTTAACCCTCCCACGGCAGTGGGTGTGGCGGATCCCGAATGTCGCCAGCGTATCGAAGAAACATGGCAGACATGCACTCACCGTCTGCCGATGCACCGTACGGTCCTCTCATGGCGAATGTAATGTGCAAAACCGGCGATGCGAAGAGCTCTCATAACGTATGGCAAGGAAAAAGCGAGATGGTTCCGAGATACTCTTGATTCTACATGATGCTCTGTCACCTGTCCTCCAGGGCTCCATCTCCTGAGCCTCAAGCTCAAGACCATCGCATTCAGACATGCTTTTTATCGATCACATCAACTGGAGGGACTTTCGATCCCTGCTCGGTGCTTGGACAACGTCAAAGGAGAACATATTTGCATGCATAATGTATCCAGGGGACACACTCGTAATCGCCTATCCATGACCACAGTGCTCCATGATGATGATGATCGGCCCTTGACGTCACAACAAGACGTCGCTGCAGGGTTTCTGGAGCATTACCGCCTCCTTTTCATTGGAGCGCCGACGGACAATTGGATAGGAGAAGAAATTCTGCAACAGATGCATACGGGAGTGGATGGTCTGGATGCAAAGGGGTTATTCGAACCCTTAAAGGAATATGACATACGATAGGCACTGATGATAGGTGCGGTTCATAAATCCCCTGGGACAGATGTGTTGACACTCGAATTTTATCGCGAACTTGCAGATTTAATGCTGTCCCGGTGGGTGTTGACGTATAATGAGTTATTGAGCCCTGACACAGACGTCCCGTCGCAATTCATCGCGGGATTGCTTACACTAATACCGAAATCGGCAGGGAGTGTCACCGCTCATGAATTTCGACCGCTCACGATGCTCAATAATGACTACAAGATCTATGCGCGAATGTTGGCAGCAAGGCACAAGATTGTAATAGTCAAGACTTTACCACCAGACCAAGCTTGTCTAGGGGTTCGGAGGTCCACTCGGTCCTAGGCGAATACCGTGACATCATTTCCCTGACGGAAGCTTGGCGTATGCGAGCAGCGTTCGTATCAGTGGATTTTGATCGTGCCTTTGACAGGACCAACAATGATTTCCTTGACGCTACCATGTGACGATACCTCAGGATTGTATTACCGTTGACGGTGAGAGTCAAATGGCAGGAAGGCAGGAACGATACCTGCTTGCAGCTCAGTTACACAAGGGTATCCCTGGTAGATGGTGCTGTTTGCAATAGCGCTCTAACCATTGATGCAGACTCTCAGACGGACTCTTACAGGCGTCCGACTCGTTGCGATTTCCTTCACGTGAGGTGCATATGCCGACGATTTGATGATACTTATCCGGTCGGAGAACGAAGTACATAAGGTGGTTGCCCTTCCTACTAAATACGGAGTAGCCGCGGGGAGAAGGGTCAATGTGAATAAACCAAGGTTATGCTCATCGGACGGGGGCTGGGCGCTCTGTACAGTCCATTTACTACGGTGGACATCTTGCGATGCTTAGGAATATTGTTCATCCAATCGCTACGGCAATCAGCGGCGGCGAGCTACCGACGTCTGCTCGAGCACGTCCGACTGCACATACGCAACAATTTCCTCCGAACGCACGACCTGCTCCAAAGGATTGAATACATTATTTTTCATCTGGCCTCGTGACTGCCGCACCTAGCACACGCACTTCCCACGTCACATGGTATTGCTTATAGGTTAACGGCGATTACTATGTCAGCCAAGGTATGTTGTTTGAGGCCAAATAGGGGACTTGCAAGATACTCCCCCGTAGTCTAGGGGTAGCGTCGTTGAGTCATAATCAAAATATCTTCGGTCCCGGGTTCGATCCATGCCGCTGCCTAAATTTTGATAAATAATCAGCATTGGCGGCCGAAGACTTCCGGCATAAGAAGTCAGCCTCATTCTGACAACGGCCTTGTCAAAGAGGGTGGCGGAGCGGATAGAGGTTCAGGGCACTCTCTTATCCTAGGGGTGGGAAATTGCCCCCAAAGGCAGAAGAATCAGCAATGATCAACGACATGAGGATGCAGAAGGCAATGGAAATCACTGCATTAAAGACACGTAACGTGTATCCACAGGACATGTGGCCTGTAACTGAAGAAGTGTCATGATGATCTCTCCATTGGCAAAAGATTCCGGAATAGTGCCCCATTCGGATCTCCGGGAGGGGACTGCCAAGTGGGAGGTTACCATGAAAAAAAGATTGATGATCAACGAAAGGATAACGTTCTACGAGTCGGGGCGTGGAATGTCAGAAGCTTGAACGTGGTAGGGAAACTAGAAAATCTGAAAAGGGAAATGCAAAGGCTCAATCTGGATATAGTAGGGGTCAGTGAAGTGAAGGAAGACAAGGATTTCTGGTCAGATGAGTATCGGATAATATCAACAGCAGCAGAAAATGGTATAACAGATGTAGGATTCGTTATGAACAGGAAGGTAGGGCAGAGGGTGTGTTACTGTGAACAGTTCAGTGACCGGTTTGTTCTAATCAGAATCGACAGCAGACCAACACCGACAACGGTAGTTCAGGTATACATGCCGACGTCGCAAGCTGAAGATGAACAGATAGAGGAGGATGTTGAAAGGGTAATGTAGTACGTAAAGGGGGACGAAAATCTAATAGTCATGGGCGACTGGAATGCAGTTGTAGGGGAAGGAGTAGAAGAAAAGGTTACAGGAGAATATGAGCTTGGGACAAGGAATGAAAGTGGAGAAAGACTGAGTTCTGTAACAAGTTTCAGCTAGTAATAGCGAATACCCTGTTCAAGAATCACAAGAGGAGGAGGTATACTTGGAAAAGGCCGGGAGATACGGGAAGATTTCAATTAGATTACATCATGGTCAGACAGGGATTCCGAAATCAGATACTGGACTGTAAGGCGTACCCAGGAGCAGATATAGACTCAGATCACAATATAGTAGTGATGAAGAGTAGGCTGAAGTTCAAGACATTAGTCAGGAAGAATCAATACGCAAAGAAGTGGGATACGGAAGTACTAAGGAATGACGAGATACGTTTGAAGTTCTCTAACGATATAGATACAGCAATAAGGAATAGCTTAGTAGGCAGTACAGTTGAAGAGGAATGGACATCTCTAAAAAGGGCCATCACAGAAGTTGGGAAGGAAAACATAGGTACAAAGAAGGTAGCGGCGAAGAAACCATGGGTAACAGAAGAAATACTTCAGTTAATTGATGAAAGGAGGAAGTACAAACATGTTCCGAGAAAATCAGGAATACATAAATACAAGTCGCTGAGGAATGAAAGAAATAGGAAGTGCAGGGAAGCTAAGACTAAATGGCTGGAGGAAAAATGTGAAGACATCGAAAAAGATATGATTGTCGGAAGGACAGACTCAGCATACAGGAGAGTCAAAACAACCTTTGGTGACATTAAAAGCAACGGTGGTAACATTAAGAGTGCGACGGGAATTCCACTGTTAAATGCAGAGGAGAGAGCAGATAGGTGGAAAGAATACATTGAAAGTCTCTATGAGGGTGAAGATTTGTCTGATGTGATAGAAGAAGAAACAGGAGTCGATCAATAAGAGATAGGGGATCCAGTATAGGAGTTTAAAAGAGCTTTGGAGGACTTACGGTCAAATAAGGCAGAAGGGATAGATAACATTCCATCAGAATTTTTAAAATCATTGGGGGAAGTGGCAACAAAACGACTATTGACGTTGGTGTGTAGAATATATGAGTCTGGCGACATACCATCTGACTTTCGGAAAAGCATCATCCACACAATTCCGAAGACGGCAGGAGCTGACAAGTGCGAGAATTATCGCACAATCAGCTTAGCAGCTCATGCATCGAAGCTGCTTACAAGAATAATATACAGATGAATGGAAAAGAAAATTGAGAATGCGCTAGGTGACGATCAGTTTGGCTTTAGGAAAAGTAAAGGGACGAGAGAGGCAATTCTGACGTTACGGCTAATAATGGAAGCAAGGCTAAAGAAAAATCAAGACACTTTCATAGGATTTGTCGACCTGGAAAAAGCGTTCGACAATATAAAATGGTGCAAGTTGTTCGAGATTCTGAAAAAAGTAGGGGTAAGCTATAGGGAGAGACGGGTCATATACAATATGTACAACAACCAAGAGGGAATAATAAGAGTGAACGTTCAAGAACGAAGTGCTCGTATTAAGAAGGGTGTAAGACAAGGCTGTAGCCTTTCGCCCCTACTCTTCAATCTGTACATAGAGGAAGCAATGATGGAAATAAAAGAAAGGTTCAGGAGTTGAATTAAAATACAAGGTGAAAGGATATCAATGATATGATTCGCTGATGACATTGCTATCCTGAGTGAAAGTGAAGAAGAATTAAATGATCTGCTGAACGGAATGTACAGTCTAATGAGTACACAGTATGGTTCGAGAGTAAATCGGAGAAAGACGAAGGTAATGAGAAGTAGTAGAAATGAGAACAGCGAGAAACTTAACATGAGGATTGATGGTCACGAAGTCAATGAAGTTAAGGAATTCCGCTCCCTAGGCAGTAAAATAACCAGTGACGGACGGAGCAAGGAGGACATCAAAAGCAGACTCGCTATGGCAAAAAAGGCATTTCTGGCCAAGAGAAGTCTCCTAATATCAAATACCGGCCTTAATTTGAGGAAGAAATTTCTGAGGATGTACGTCTGGAGTACAGCATTGTATGGTAGTGAAACATGGACTGTGGGAAAACCGGAACAGAAGAGAATCGAAACATTTGAGATGTGGTGCTATAGACGAATGTTGAAAATTAGGTGGACTGATAAGGTAAGGAATGAGGAGGTTCTACGCAGAATCGGAGAGGAAAGGAATATGTGGAAAACACTGATAAGGAGAAGGGACAGGATGATAGGACATGGTACTAGAGGGAGTTGTAGAGGGCAAAAACTGTAGAGGAAGACAGAGATTGGAATACGTCAAGCAAGTAATTGAGGACGTAAGTTGCAAGTGCTACTCTGAGATGAAGAGGTTAGCACAGGAAAGGAATTCGTGGCGGGCCGCATCAAACCAGTCAGTAGACTTTAACTCTCGCACACCATTCTGGAGGACTTAAAGAATGTGCAGAACAAGGCTGTAGCCCTATACCTGCGAGGGACGCTACGGACGTGGAACCAACTGCAACACCCAAATCACATCGACAAACCTGGACGTGCTTCCTCCCCCAACATTTGAGCCACCGGTGGCGGTAGACACATAATAGCCTTCTTTTTCTCTCGTCGCGCGATTCTTTGTTGATTTTAGTTATGTTCAGTCACAGATACCTTCTACAATGATCCCCACTACCCGTGAGATATATCGATACTTGAGGTGCCATCATGGCAGAAATGTATTCGAACGTAAATACCCAACGCGGGATTGGCGACAGAGTTGGCGATCTGTCCATACGCCTCTCCTTGCCATGGCACCGAGATCGTCTTGGTTTACATTAATCAGCGACAAGACGGTCACCTGCCGACGACTGCACGACATTCACGTGAAGATTCCCCGCTGTGCCTTATATATGTCATACAGGACAATGACGAACATTCTCGGTACGGTGAGGTAAAGGATGTTTCGCGGCACTCCACCATCACGACGGACGCTTGATTTTTCCCAGACGCCGTGTTTTTCCCCTCACAGGAACACCGGCAATCCGCTTATTTCTATAAAACAATTGACAATACTTAACTCTTATTACAGCAAATGCCGCTAGCGAGGGGCGGCATTTGCTATACACAAAGTCCTAGTAAGCACGTGGTACGTATCACGGCGATCTGATAGCGTAGCACAAATGTCCTTTGCAGACTGGGCCGATCTGAGCGGCCGAGGCTAGCAGGACGACACTTATATTCACTTCTTCCAGGTATCGCTCTTGGCGCAGAGCGGTCCAGTTCCGAGCACCATTGGCCGACGTTTCCTCACCGCCTTCTCTGGTATTGCGTTCCGCATCTTCGTTCCAGCGCCTGTGATTACGCAAGAAGGGGCATTATCTACTAGAACAACAATAAATTATCCAACATCACTCTAAATATAAAACGCACTTCGTGATTTTTCTAGGCAGCATGTATCATGACCTCCCCGAGGCAGTGGGGAGCTCCAGGTTTACGTAGTTTCGCGGGATAGGATTTCACTCGTAGCGAAGTGATGAGGGTGTCACTTCGGCGCTATATTTGTTTCTTTCTTTTTCAGATGTGATTTTCTTTTCAAGGGACACTAAAATTAAATAAAAAAAGCAAAAAAGGAAAAAGAATTACATAAATGATGTACAATGCTTCATTCCCGCTGCCTATCCCCTATTCTGTGAAGTGACGGAGTGACGGATACACCATGGCCAGGCCTCCAAGCACGACCCCGCCCAAACTGCCCCGTGATATATATATATATATATATATATATATATATATATATATATATATATATATATATATATATATACTCTATGGGAGCTATTTACAGTGAGAAAGTGTCGAGTTGCATCATGGTTTGAAATTAAGGTTAAACTGCATGGTCCTCTACAACTATCTGGGTAAGTCAGTTCGAAAATCGGAAGAAAGCAAGTGTAAATCAGATCAAATAGGACAAATCGTGATCAAGACTGTTTTTAATAGTAAATATTTGTAACACGTTGATCACTGCCACTCCCACAATGTATTCAAAATTAATTAAAATCGACTGTGTTTCCGACATTGGTCTCAGCTGGAGATTACGAATGAAATACGCTCCATCACCTGTATTTCGGGTTACAATAGCAGTTCTCCATTATCTACTGTACTATTTTAATTGAGCAGAACAATTTATATCCTGGTCACGCTTAGTATGCGGATAAACATCATGATCAGTTTTGAGTTGGGAATGTCCCAGCTCCAGTAGCGTCACTCCTTTTCCTGAAGGCTGCAGGGCGACCCCTACTTTCCGATTTCTTTGCAGTTCTGACGGGGATTACTTTCTAGTCCCCCTTGTATCAAAGTATTGAAGTGCACTGAAATCAAACAAAACGATGGTAGTGTGGAAAAGTCTAAAAGAGCGTATATGAAGCAAGCCGCGGTCCATAGACACTACTGCTTAGAATAAATTATTAGGCCTCTGGAAGCCACTACCAGTTGAAGCATTACTAATAATTAATCTGCACAGCAATGACTCGGCATTTACAAGAACCTAGCAGCTTATTACAATTCTAATGTACTTCAGCTGTAGGACTAAGTGCAACTGAAACTGCTGTAGTATTAGTTGGAGGATATTACGATTACTCCTACATCATACACTGGAGAGCCAAAAAAACTGGCACACTTGCGTCATACCGCGTAGGGGTCCTGCCAGCACGCAGGAGTGCCGCAACACCACGTGGTATGGACTAATGTCTGAAGTAATGTTGGAGGGAAATGACACCATGAGTACTGCAGGGCTGCCCATAAATCCGTAAGATAACCAGCACGCTGCAAGGCATCCCAGATATGATCAGTGATGTTCATGTCTGGGGAGTTTTGGGGTGTCGCATTGTCCTGCTGGAATTGCCCAATTGCACAATGGACATGACTGGTTGCAGGTGATCAAACATTATGCTTACATACGTGTCACCTGTCAGAATTCTATCTAGACATATCAGAGGTCCCACATTATTCCAACTGCACACCACCAGCTTAAACAGTCCCCTGCTGACATACAGGGTCCATGGATTCATGAAGTTGTCTCCACACACGTCCATCCGCCCGATACAATTTGGTACGAGACTCATCGACCAGGCAACATATTTCCAGTCATCAACAGCCCAATGTCGGTGTTGACGGGCACAGGCGAGGCGTAAAATTTTGTGTCATGCAGTCATCAAGTGTGCACAAATGCAGAAGTGGGTCTTCGACTCCGAAAGGCCATATCCAAGATGTTTCTTTGAATGATTAGCACGCTGACACTTGTTGATGGTCCAGCAGTGAATTCTGTAGGAATTTGCGGAAGGGTTGCACTACTGTCACGCTGAGTGATTCTCTTCGGCTGTTGTTGGTCCCGGTCTTGCAGGATCCTCTTCCGACCGCAGTTATATCAGAGATTTGATGTTTTACTGGATTCCTAATATTTGTGGTACACTCGTGAAATGGTCGTACGGGAAAATTCCCACTTCATCGCTACCTGAGAGATGCTGTGTCCCATCGCTTGTACGCCTACTATAACACCACGTTCAAAGTCACTTACATCTTGATAACGTGCCATTGTAACTGAAGTAACCGATCTAACAACTGTACCACACACTCGTCTGACACAGGCGTTGCCGACCGCAGCGCCGTATTCTGCTTGTTTACATATCTCTCTATTTGAATACACACTCCTATACCATATACCAGTTTCTTTGGCGCTTCAGTGTAGTTGTATGCATAAACACGAATTCTCTCCACCAAACCCGTATATAAAACAAGATAGACATATTAAAAACTCGCTTTCACGTTAATGAAAAACTTGGAGCTGACAAAATACAAGAAAGTTGTGCCACCACAGTTCTGTAGTATATGAACACGCCGAACAGATTTCGTGCACACGCCGAACAGATTTCGTGCAAATGAAGGCAGGAAGACGTTTCTATACGCACTCACTCGTACAGTGGTACCAGATCAACATGTTCAACATGCGTACACATACCAGATTGTATACATTAACACCATTTTTCAGAGACAGCGAATCATTGACAACAACGGTTTCACACGGCTTTCACGCAAATGTTCTAAAAATTCTTACGTGCATTGCAGCTCTAAACAGTTTGTGGATTTCAAATATACGCATTGTGATTCATTAGAAATTTTGAAAATAGTATGCGAGCGCAGCCTGCTGCCGATCAACGCCGTCTTCGTACCTGCTGCAACGGAGGGCATCGTGCCGGAACGCCACAAACAGTTCACTGAGGCGACATAAGTTATGGGCTAGCGATGTACACATATACAAATGGCGGTAGCATCGCGTACACAAGGTGTAACAGGGCTGTCATTTGTTCTAAGGTGAGTCATGTGAAAAAGCTTCTGAGCTGAATCTGGCCGCCCATCGGGAATACAGACTTTGATGAACGCCAAATGGTAGTTAGAGCTAGACGCATGGGACATGCTACTTTGGAAATCGTTGGGCAATTAAATATTCCGAGACTCACAGCGTCATGAGTCTGACGGGAATGCCACGTTTCAGACAATACCTCTCACCACGGACAGCAAGATGGCCAATCGTCTTCACTTAACGACTGAGGGGCAGCGGCTTTTACATAGAGTTGTCAGTGCTAACAAACAATCAACAGTTAGTCAAATAATTCTAGAAATCAATGTGGGATCTACGAAGAACGTATTCGTTGCGACAGTGCGATGAAGTTTGCCCTTAATGAGCTATGGCAGCAGGCAAGAGACGCGAGTGCCTTCGCTAACAGCACGACATCGCCTGCAGCGACTCTTTCGTGCTCGACAAGACTCTAAAACCGTGGCCTGGTCGGCTGAGTCCGGATTTCAGTTGGTAAGAGCTGATGGTAGGGTTCGAGTGTGGCGCAGACCCCACGAAGCCGTGGACCCAAGTTGTCAAAAAGCTGATGGCGGTTCCATAGTGATATGGATTGTACTTGCACGGATCATTGATTATGAACGGATACTTTATTTGCAGCCAATTATGGATGTCACGTTCCCAAACAACGAAGGAATTTTTATGGATGACAGTGCGCTATATCACCGGGCCACAATTCATCACGATTTGTTTGAAGAACATTTTGGACAACTCGAGCGAATGGTTTGACCACCTTGATCCCTCAACATTAATCCCTCCGAACATTTTGGGACATTATTGAGAGGAGAGTTCGTGCACAAACTCCTGCATCGGCAGTCCTTTCGCTATTGTATGAATGTCCGAAAGAACAGACACCACGCATTCATAAAACTGAACCGCCTCGATGGCAACGACTCCACCACCTTCAGTGCGAAAGCACAGTCTCATTCGATTTTCTGCAGGAATTTCGAAATAGCGAACATGGTGGACATGGACGAAGTCTGTGGCTAGGTAGTGCAAGGTGGGAATGTGGGTCGGCCGAGGGCCGCAACGAGATAGTACGCGCATTTACGATAAGTACTCGGTCTGGGTGGGGCAGTGCAGTGGGCGGTTTTTTAGGTTAGAGGGTCTTGGGAAAACACAAAAAGGGCTTCTGTCTCATAGGGTGCGGACTGGATACAGGAAGAACGTAGATACAGGAAAGATCGGTATAACAATTGTAAATTTTCGTAGCTCTGTTGCGAAAGTACAAGAGCTCCAAGGTCTAATAGAACTGATGCTCAAATCGTTACAGGTACTAAAAGCTAGCTAAAGCCGGAGATATGATCAGCCGAGATTTTTGCGAAAAACCTGTATTCCGAAAAGATAGACTAAACACAATTGGTGGTGGCGTGCTTGTTGTTGTTAGAAGTAGTTTATCTTGTCACCAAATTGAAGTACACAGTTCGTGTGAGTTAGTATGGGCAGTAGTCATTCTTGGCAACCGGAATAAAATAATACACACATCAAAAAGAGTTTTGGATCACCCCGGTTCCCAGAAATCCTGAAGATAGACGTTGACTGTGGATATTGTATCACAGACACAGTCCCTTTGAGTGTTCAGAGATGTCACTAAACTCGCCCAAAGATGTAAACAACCATGCATGAGCAGCGACTATTAGACGGAGGGGGTCCGACAGCCGACCAGTTCCAGTCGTTCCACCAGGAAGAAAGTACACGGCTCATGTTGTCTGTAGTTCAACCGTGCCTACACGGTCAATACCGCGGTTAGATCGCGTCCGCATTGTTACTTTGTGCCAGGAAGGGCTCTCAACAAGAGAAGCGTCCAGGCGTCTCGGAATGAACCCAAGCGATGTTTTTCCGACATGGAGGAGATACAGAGAGACAGGAACTTCGATGACATGCCTCACTCAGGCAGTCCAAGGGCTACTACCGCAACGGATAACCGCTACCTACTGGTTACGGCTCGGAGGAACTCTGAAAGCAACGCCACCATGTTGAATAATGCTTTTCGTGCAGCCACAGGACGTCGTGTTACGACTCAAACTGTGCGCAACAGGCTGCATGATGCGCAACTTCACTCCCAACGTCCATAGCGAGGTTCATGTTTGCAACCAAGACACCATGCAGCGCGGTACAGATGGACTCAACAACATGCCGAATGGACCGCTCAGAATTGGCATCACTTTCTCTTCACCGATGAGTGTCGCATATGCCTTCAACCAGAGAATCGTCGGAGACGTGTTTGGAGGCAACCTGGTCAAGCTGAACGCCTTAGACACACTGTCCAGCGAGTGTAGTAAGGTGGATGTTCCTTGCTGTTTTGGGGTGGCATTATGTGGGGCCGACGCACGCCGCTAGTGGTCATTTAAGGCGCCGTAACGGTTGTAAGATACGTGAATGTCATCCTCTGACCAATAATGCAACCATATCGGCAGCATACTTGCGTGGGATTCGTCTTCGTGGACGACAATTCGCGCCCCCATCGTGCACGTCTTGTGAATGACTTCCTTCAGGATAACGACATCGCTCGACTAGAGTGGCCAGCATGTTCTCCAGACATGAACCCTATCGAACATGCCTGAGATAGATTGGAAAGGGCTGTTTATGGACGACGCGACACACCAACCGCTCTGAGGGATCTACGACGAATCGCCGTTGAGGAGTAGGACATTCCGGTCCAACAGTGCCATGATGAACTTATGGTTAGTATGCCATGACGAATACAGGCATGTATCAGTGCAAGAGGACCTGCTACTGGGTATTAGAGGCACCTGTGTGTACAGAAATCCGGACTACCACCTCTGAAGGTCTCGCTGTATGGTTGTACAACATGCAATGTGTGATTTTCATGAGCAATAGAGAGGGCGGAAATGATGTTTACGTTGATCTGTATTCCAATTTTCTGTAAAGGTTCCGAAACTCTTTGAATCGAGGTCATGAAAACCTTTTCTTGATGTGTGGAATTGGATCCTTTTACCGACCTCCCAATTCAGATGATGCAACGGCTGAAAGGTTCAAAGAAAACTTGAGTTTAATCTCAGTGATGTACCCTACCCATACAGTTATAGTTGGTGGCGACTTTAATTTACTCTCGACATGTTGGCGAAAATACATGTTTAAATCTGGAGGTATGAATAAAACATCGTCCGAAATTGTGCTAAATGCATTCTCTGAAAATTATTTTGAGCAGTTAGTTCATGAGCCCATGTGAATAGTAAACGATTGTGAATACACACTAAATGTCTCGGCAACGAATAATCCTGAGCTAATAACGAGCACAAAAGCGGATGCAAGGATTAGTGGACATGGCGTTGTTGTAGCAAGATTGAATAATGTAAGCCCCAAATCCTCCAAAACTAAACGAAAAACACACCCATTAAAAAAAGCAGGTAAAAGTTCACTTTACGCTTTCCTGAGAGACAATCTCCATTACTTCCAAATTAACAATGTAATTGTAGACCAGATATGACTTGAATTCGAAGAAATATTAACGAAAGCAATTCAAAAATTTATACTAAATAAATTAACAAACGACGGAGCTGATCCTCCTTGGTACACAAAACGGGTCAGAACACTGTTGCAGAAACAACGACAGTGCTACCAAAGCAGAGTTACTGAACCTGCCTTCCGCAATTCCTTGAGCAAAGAAGACGAAGTAGATATTTTACAATTAGAATCAAGAACTGCTGCAAACACGGGTAACGTAGAAGTAGATATCCTCGGAGTAGTGAACAACTTAAATCTCTTCACAAAAGCAATTCTTCTGGTCCAGACTGTATACCAATTAGGTTCCTTTCAGTGTATGCTGATGCAATAGCTCCATACTTAACAATGATATACAACCGTTCGCTCAACGACAGATTGGTACCCAAAGCCTGGAAAGTTGCACAGATCACACCAATATTCAACAAGGGTACTGGGAGTGATCCACAAAATTACAGGCCCATATTATTAATGCCGATATGCAGTAGGATTTTGGAACATATATTGTGTTCTAACGTTATGAATTACCTCGAAGAAACGGGTGTATTGACGCACATTACCCGGCTGGTGTGGCCGTGCGGTTCTAGGCACTTCAGTCTGGCACCGCGTGACCGCTACGGTCGCAGGTTCGAATCCTGCCTCGGGCATGGATGTTTGTGATGTCCTTAGGTTAGTTAGGTTTAAGTAGTTCTAAGTTCTAGGGGACTGATGACCATAGATGTTAAGTCCCATAGTGCTCAGAGCCATTTGAACCATTTTTGACGCACAGTCAACAAGGATTTAGAAAACATCGTTATTTGGAAACACAACTAGCTCTTTACTCGTATGAAGTATTGGGTGCTATTGACAAGGGATTTCAAATTGATTCCGTATTTATGGATTTGCGGAAGGATTTCGACACTGTACCACACAAGCGGCTTGTAGTGAAATTCTGTGCTTATAGAATAGCATCTCAGTTATGTGAGTGGATTCGTGATTACCTGTCAGAGAGGTCACAGTTCGTAACAACTGTCGGAGAGTTATCGAATAAAACAGGAGTGATTTCTAGCGTTCCCTAAGGTGGTGTTATAGGCCCTTTGCTGTTTCTTATCTACATGAAAGCTTTGAGATGATGCTGTCGTTTATTGGCTAGTAAAGACAGCAGAAGGTCAAAACTAATTGTAGAACGATTTAGAAAAGATATCTGCATGGTGCAAAAATAAGCAAATAAGCAAATAACGAAAAGTTTGAGGTCATCCACATGAGTGCTAAAAGGAATCTGTTAAATCTCGATTACACGATAACTCAGTTAAATCTAAAGGCAGTAAATTCAACTAAATACCTAAGAAATATAATTATGAACAACTTAAATGGGAAGGAACACAGAGAAAATGTTGTGGGGAAAGGTAACCAAAGACTGCGATTTATTCTCAGGACACTTAGAAAATGTAACAGATCTACTAAAGAGGCTGCCTAAACTACGATTGTCCGTCTTCCTTTAGAATACTGCTGTGCGGCTGGGATCCATACCAGACAGGACTGACGGAGCACATAGAGAAAGTTCAAAGAAGGGCAGCTCATTTTTTATTATCGCGAAATAGGGTGAGAGTGTCACTGAAGTGATACAGGATTCGGCGTGGACACGATAAAAAACAAAGGTGTTTTTCGTTGCGGCTGAATCTTCTCACGAAGTTTCGATCACCAAGTTTCTCCTCCGAATGGGAAAATATTTTGTTGACACGGACATGCATAGGGAGAAACCATCGTCATAATAAAATAAGGGAAATCAGAGTTCTCACGGAAAGATACAGGTGTTCGTTTTTTCCGCTAGCTGCACGAGATTGGAGTAACAGACAGTTACTGTGAAGGTGGTTCGATGAACCCTCTGCCAGACACTCAAATGTGATTTTGCAGATTATTCATGTAGTTTTAGATGTAGATGAATGCGACTGCCTAGAAAGCAACAGGTCCAGTGTTCGAATCCCGGTCCGGCACACATTTCCACTCGTCGCCGCTGATTCCGTATAAATTCTCAATCGATGCAACCGACATCAATAGTTAATTCCTTTTTCTTTCCTTTCTCCTCCCTCTCCCCTCAATCAGCAATTTACGTAATTTACTCAAGGATGTCTATAGAGAGAGCATAGCTCAATATTTCTGCAGGGGACTTCCTACGACCTCTTGAGTCCATGCCACGTCATGTTGCTGCAGTGCACCGGCAGAAGGACTTCCGACACGGTATCAGGAGGTATCCCATGACTTTCGTCACCTCAAGGTATGTTTCTGAGGAAGTGAACTGATTGTGCGGCAGCGACAGCCAGCAGACAAGCGATCTTGCATGGCGGAGCTAATGAGATTAGCTCATCTGGTGGCGACTTGGTGATAGCTCGGCCCGTTTACTGGATTCTATCACCTGCCTGGAGATGTCGGACTTCGGACCTCAAGGAGCATGGCTGGCTGCTGCCTGCCAGAGGCTGCCTGAGCAGGCACGCAGGTTAGCTGCGATCTGTCGTCACATTCTTCGCTGCTGGGTGAATCATCAAGCTAGCTTGTTTGTAGCGTCTCCGCAACAATTTATTTGGCTGCCTTCTGCCGGAGGCACAAAAGTGGTTCAAGTGGCTCTAAGCAGTTTGGGACTGAACATCTGAGGTCATCAGTCCCCTAGGCTTAGAACTACTTAAATCTAACTAACCTAAGGACACCACACACATCCATGCCCGAGGCAGGTTTCGAACCTGCTACCGTAGCAGCAGCGCGGTTCCGGACTGAAGCGCCTAGAGCCGCTCGGTCACAGCGGCCGGTTCCGGAGACACATACGGGCAGTTGACGTAAATCTGCGTCCGGCACGTTGTTGCAGTAGTTTGGTTCATATCGATATACAGCCGATAATGGTTAGTGGTCGGATGTATCGTCATACAAGTGTCTTCAGGGAGCTAAGCACATCACTATGCGAAGAAACTCCTCTGCATCGTAGCATTCCGTCCACACTGTGGCAATGAAACTATAGTCTTTCTTAAGCAAACAATCATCATGTTACCTGCACTACACTTCATGTCTATTCCAACATTAATTGTCAGTTTCTTGACAGTTTGTTTCAAATCACTATTCGCTATTGAGCACATTCATACCAGTTTATGTTCCTTGTGGTCACAGCATGCTTTCTCAGTTTCAAAGGTCGATGAGAACCGTACCGTGCGGTGTCCTGTTCACTACTCGATTTCATGACTCAATGACACACTTGGCAGTGACAGTGCGTACCAGACAACCCGATTTATACTAGACATTTTAGGGATGTAGCATACAATATAATGCCTGAAATAATAGTGAACAATTTGAATCACTCGCCATAACACAGCATTTACATTTGTTGCTGCGTTTTAGAGTATAATAAGTTACAAGAGCAGCCAACAAATGGCTCTAAAACTACTGCATTGGTTGCGTAAATGCTACGTTAGGGTCGAAATGAAGTATCGACTGTCTTAGAAAGGCAGAATATTTTTTTCTCGGGTCACTGAGATAAAAGTTTGTGCACAAAATAGATTACTAAGTAGCCACATCTCCTGTGACTCAATCTTTGAACCATAAACGTTGGACTGGCCTGCGTAGCGGGTCATGGTCCTGCAGTGGTACTCGACTCGTTTGGCGTTAAAAACTTGGTGCGGACTTAAAGTTTCATTGTTAGTATGTGGCTGGTGTGGCTAACAGACGTGAAAACAGATTGTGAGCCGGTGTTCTGGGATGAATTACAAACTCTGCAGCAGTACCATATTGACTGAAGCCTCTCTCTTTTCGGACTTCCGCGGCATAGTTTTGCTAGCCTTCGTACACTGTCGAATTCCATGTCTTAGCCACTGTTCTCCCGATTTTTAAACACTTATGGCGTTTTTGACATTTAAAATGTTTTTTTGTCTTCCCAATTTCACCTCCAAACACTTTTCAAGGTCAGTTGCAGTGTGCAGGCAATAGGGTGCGTCTGTTTTGCATCGGAAAAATTCTTTTACTTTATCCTCACTGAAAAATGCAGTCTTTCAATAATTTTGTCAAAGAATTTTACTGATGCCGTCGGTAACTGTAAAGATTAACGGTAATCTTACACAACGAGAAGGTGGTTCCTCGTCCTTCTTATTAGAATAGTTACTACTATTCCATCTGAAAGCCCTGTCTACGGACAAATGGACAAACCATTATCACTGTTGCCTTTCAATGTCTCCTTGAAGAAGTTCGGCTCCAGTCTCCGATTCCAAGCAGTTATTTTCAATGATACAGAAGGCACGGAAGGACTGAGTTTTGAGTACTGCTTGCTTCGGTGCTGGGTAATGGTGCGAAGTAGCAGGCTTCCTACACAGTTTTCTGTAGTAATGTCTTTCTTTGCACCTACTTATCTATGAACGGGAGACCGACCTTTGCGATGAATCTCCTTTAAGAAATTATACAATCGACTATGTTTTCCTTCACTGTGTGGCCATATGATGAATGTGTCATCCGCAGAGCGGATCCAGCAAGAAGGCTTTGGTGGGGCATTTTTTTAATGCCTGTCGTTCAAAGTTCTCCATAAAAGTATCAGGTGCTCCTGATGACAGAAGTAAACCAATAGCGTTAGACTGTTCATAAAATTCATCTATTACATGCATTTAAAATAGGTCGAATGTAGACATAGTTTGATCAGGTCACAAATCTGGAACAATTTTCTCCCCTATGATCTCCATAATATTAGCTACTAGAACGTTTGTAAATAAAATTTCACGTCGGAACTTACCAGAATGTCAGCCATGAATATCTTCATCGTCCGTGATATTTCTTTTCTCATTTTTTTAAAATGTGTCTTACAAAAGCATTTATTTGTTTCCAGCTAGATGTCTCAGTTTCCCCCATAAATGACTAGTCAAAAAGTGAGTTGGGGAGTTAAATCCGTTCACTAGAAATCTCATCGGATTCCCTTCTTTGTGTATCTTCGGTAGACCGTATATTATGGCTGGTACAACTTTTCAAGGAGTTAGTTAGTCTTGCTAGTAGATTTCTCGGTTGACGTACGATTCTGTTCATCGGACCACTTTTCAGTTCTCCGTACACGTGTTTAATTAATAGTTGTTCCATCTCCTTGTAGTATTCCACAGGATCCATATCAAATACGTCAGCTCCTACATCCACTTTGTTGATCATAATGCTTCCGTTTTTCCTGATGTCATTAAGAGCTTTCCTTTCCTGCGCATATATGTTGCTATTGGACGGTTTCGCTCCCCGTAGAATTCTCGATACGCCCTTTATTACTGCTTTCGCATAATCCTTTGGACATTCTCTTTCTTTCCCAATGTCCGTTCCCCGCCCATCTCAGACATCATACACAACATTGTACTACAAAGGCGTTCATGATGTCACCTACACTAGACGACTAACATAACAGCATTCCAACTGGCGTCAAACGGAAAGATTTGCCCCCAAGCAGAGACACTAAGTAAATGTCGAAATCGATAGTTACCATATTACGGATACGTGGTTCACTAAGTAGCACAAGACTCTGTCGGTTCTGTTCTGGATTTCAATGTCAATTATCGAAGTAGATAGTTCGTAGTATAGCCTAACACTGAAAGAGAGTATTGTGACGTCTGTCGTAAAAGAAATTTCGACTGTACGTCTAGATTTCTTTACGTTCTTCAAGGGAATGGAAACAAACAAATTGGAATACGTAGCTAATGTTGTAGGGAAGAGAATCTCCGGCTGAAGAGCTATAACTGCTCAAGTTTTCTTAAAAGTACATACCATGAACCAAATAATTTCTAATGGCGGCTGCAGTGTAACACGTGTTAAGTTCGGCTCGCGAAATTTAGTTGAATTCGAAGGTGTTCTCGCAGGTGGTGTTGTCTAGTACAAGTGGAAATCGTGTAAACAACAGTGTTCTGTGCAGTAGTGCTATTGTTTTTTCTGTGCTCCGCCAATATCTTCGAGAAAATGGTAAACAGAAGAGTCAACAGCAGCGCGTCCAGCAGCGGGGAAGCAGCAGGTGCGGCGGGCCCGCTCTTGCCGGAAGGTGCGGCCGCGGCTCCCGGTATAGCGGAGCTGGTCCGCTCTGAGGTAAACGCTGCGCTTCGCGATAAAAACAATCTCGATCTGATAGCAGGCACTATATCAGATACTGTAACGGCAGCAGTATTGGCCAAAATGCGTGAAACTGTTGAGGCCAATACTGCCGAAATTACAGCACTAAAAAGTCTGTGTCTGAATACGAGAAAAAGGCACGAGAGTTGGAAGTGAAACTATCTGCCGCAACTGACGAACTAGAACAGTACCAAAGGCGAAATAGTCTACGACTGTTTGGAGTAGTAGAAAATAAGGAAGAAGACACGGACAACCTGCTTATACAGGTTGCGCGTGAAAAATTAGGCGTTGAAGTGACCAAGGCAGACATTGACAGGAGCCATCGGGTGGGACGAAAACTACCAGGTGCCACCAAACCTCGTCCAATAATAATTAAATTTATCTCGTACCGAAAAAGGGCAGAGATCTTTACCCAGAAGAAGAAGTTAGCAAGGACAGGGCTTACAATAAGGGAAGATCTGACACACGAACGGCTAAAGATTTTAAACAGTGCCATATCCCATTTCGGTCTTCAGAATGTGTGGACTCAGGATGGCAGAGTAATCATTAAGACAGCAGATGGAAAGAAGACAGTCACAAACATGACAGAACTGAATAGTATTAAGTGAAGCTACTCGAGCCAAAAGTGCAAACTTAACACCATTTGGAAATTGTAACAGCCCTATACTCAGATATAGTCTTGTAATTTTATTAATTTTGTAATTATACCCATATTTGTACCTTCAACTAATTGTTTTTGTAACTGTATTAACTTTCACTATTTTTTGTGTCTGTAGCTCTAACCATTACTTCATTTTAGTTACTGCTAATACTTTTTTTCATTTTCTCAGTTTATTCTCTTCCGTTCCGAATTAGTTCTATTGCAATTATTAGTCTCTCCATTAGTTCATTAATCACCCATCTCTTCGGTTTAAACTGTTCATAACAAAAATCACTATCAGTATCACTTTAGCAAATTTCAATCTAATTGTAGCTTCCTACGATAATCACTACCAGTATCACTTTAGTAAATTTCAATTTAATTCTAGCTTCCTACGATAATCTATTAATTATTAAGCTTACTTCTCTCTGCTGGCAGCATCGGCCTCTTAAATCACTCCCTTTTTCCCTTATTTCCACCCTAAGCTGTTTCAAATACGCTAATTACATTTCTCCTCTTACGACAGAGGATACACAGTGACACACGGCCGTCACTATTTTGGTCATATTCTCCTTGCACCGAATACCACTAATCCATTTTCTATACTCCCGCAACCTCAGGAAATCTCTAGCAGTCGCCTTTCTTTCGGCACTCGCGGTGTCACAAACAGGGCGCGCAAAATCTTGGACACCCCTGTGTTATGTCACTTGGCGGAAGCAGCGGCCAGTGCCCCTCGCGGCAGGTAGTGCCTAACAAAGGGACAAACCAGTCTGCCACCCTACTTCAGGCTGCTCAGCGGAACGCGTCAGAGCTTTTAGCAGCTCACTGCAACATCCAGTCTTTACCTGCACATTACGAAGAACTTAGCCTCCTCTTCAACCAACTAAACTACCACGTAATCCTCTTATCCGAAACGTGGTTGAAACCACACATATCCTCTGCACCTCTTCATCTCCCAGGGTACACATTTCTTAGGGCAGACAGATCAAAAAAGTGAGGTGGCGGGGTCGGCGCGTATATACGAACAGATCTCAAAGCGAGAGTCTTATGTACGTCAAATCCTGCTGAAGAAAAAGAGGCTGAATTCATGTTCATTGAGATAAATATACAAAGTCGGAAATTCTTGACTGGCGTCGTGTACAAACCGCCAAAAATAAGCTCGATGAGTTCCTTCCAGTCGGAATTACATACACTTCAGTGTCAATACGAACATGTCATCGTAATGGGTGACTTGAACATAGACCTGCTAAGAGACACTCCCTCCGCAATAAACCTAAGAAGACTGTTTAGTTGCAATAGCATGAACATTCTTCCATTACAACCTACACACCATACGGCGCACAATCATACTCTTATAGACGTAATCGCTACGAAACAGACTGACAAAGTAAGAGATGTTGGTCAAACATCGGCCCCTGGCCTCTCAGCACATTATGTAATATTCCTGCCCTACTCTGTGCAGCCCCCAAGGATCAAATCGCGTTACATAACTTGTAGGAACATGAAACGTATTGACCTTGACGCTCTAACAGCCGATTGCTCAGAAATCTCATGGCATCAAATAATCAGAAAACCCACAATCGATGGCAAAATTAATGAACTTGGTGATAAACTCACTGCCCTCTATGACAAACATGCACCTGTGCGCACAATCCGTGTAAGAAAATCTGCTGCTCCATGGCTGACAGCTGAATTACGTCAAATGATGACTAATAGGGATGCTGCCCACAGGCGTTTCAAGGCAGATCCGAAACCCGAGCGTTTCGAAGAATATAGAAAGCTACGGAACAGAGTGAAACAATGCATTCGCAATGCTAAAATCAGGCACGCTCGCTACCTTGTATGCAGCGATCTGACGCCCACGACTCTATGGAAGAATCTCCGTAGCTTGGGGGTCGGAAAGGCAAAATCGGAAACTACTTTTCATGTGTCAGCTAACGAATTAAATGATTTCTTCTCTGCACCTCTGAATACCAGCACAGCTGATAATTACCGTCCACAAGAATCCCCAAACAGGATAACTAACAACGATACCTTCCATCTAAAACATGTAACAACAAAAACGGCAAGAAAAGCAATAATGAGAATCTCTTCTGATGCAATAGGCAACGACAGTATCGGTATAACCATGATTAAGAATGTTGCCGATATCTTAGTACCTGTCTTAACTGACATATTTAATTTTTCCCTCGTGAACGGAATATATCCCACTGCATGGAAAAGAAGCCTAATTCGACCCATCCCTAAGATCGAAAACCCGCAACTGCCTAGTGATTACCGACCAATTAGCATACTGCCTGCTGTTTCCAAAGCACTTGAATATATTGTTCATGACCAAATCACTGAACACTTGCATGAATTCAGCCTATATGGCAAATTTCAATCCGGTTTCCGTAAACATCACAGCACAAACACTGCTCTAATTAAAGTAACTGATGACCTGAAATATGCCATCGACAATCGAAAGGCAACAATATTGACGCTACTGGACTTCAGCAAAGCTTTTGACACTGTTAACTTTGACATATTGCTCAGAAAAATGCAACAGCTTAATTTCTCTGACAGTGCAATGAGATGGTTTGAAAGCTACTTAAAAGACAGACAGCAATGTGTTGTCTGCGTAAATGAAAAATCTTCCTGGAAACATGTTTCCTCGGGAGTGCCACAAGGATCAGTCTTAGGACCACTTTTGTTTTCTTTATATGTAAACGATATTTCGTCGGTTCTGTCCTCCTGTAAATATCATTTCTATGCCGACGACCTCCAGCTCTACCTAAGCGTCAGACCTGAAGATGTAAACACTGCAATCGCTCAGATGAATGATGATCTGTCTTCAGTAGTGACCTGGGCGAAAAACCTGGGGCTTAAACTAAATGCAAAAAAGACGCAAGTAATCTTAATAGCCCATCAGAAATTAATAAGTTCAGATTTCCGCGAACGGCTACCTCCTATTCTGCTCGACGGTACTCCAATACCATATCAGAAAACAGTGAAGAACTTGGGTGTAACTTTGGATGAGCATCTCAACTGGGCGGAGAATACAGTCGCAGTGTGCCGAAAGACGTCTGCTTGTCTCTATGCTCTCAAAAAGTTTCGGAACATATTTCCACAGGACTTGAAACGCCAGCTCGTGCAAGCACTCGTTCTACCGAACCTCCACTATTGTGATGTGATTCAACAAGGCATGAGTAGTGAAAACAAAAGTCGGCTAGAGCTAACCATGAATGCCTGTGTGCGTTACACCTGCAACATTCGCCGATACGATCATGTTAGTGCTTCATACTCCGAGCTAGGGTGGCTGCGGCCGGACAAATTGCGTGACTACCCCACTCTATGTCTACTCCACCGACTCCTCGTCGCGCAAACACCCCAGTACCTTGCTTCAGAGATTAAAAACCTGTCATGTCATCATAATCGAAACACGAGGTCACTCTTATTTGGTATCCTAACTGTGCCCACTCACAAAACAAAAACTTTTGCAAACTCCTTCTCAGTTGCCGCTGTCCGCCTCTGGAACAAACTGCCCCTTACCTTGCGCAAAATTCAATCTCCTGCTGCTTTTAAGAGGAAGTTGAAGCATTTCCTACTATCATCCTCATAAAGTTCTCCACAAAATTAATGTACAAGGGCAATCCCCTCATCTGTCAAATAGCAAAGCTAGCGTCTCCTATCTTGCTCCTGATATGCCTTCCTCTTCATCTATCTCTATTAACCACGCAATCTTCTTTTCCTTTATATTTCCTTAATTATGTTTTCATCATGTCTCTCTATTCTTCTCCTCCCTTCACCATGAGTCTCCCTCATACTCCCTGCTGCCAGCACTCCTATCTCAAATCTGTCTGTTCAATAATGTCTAATTATAACAGTACTTGTGATCTAAGAATATAAACTCTATATGTATGTATTTTTCCAGGTGTACCTTTCAAATTGTTTATTTAACTTTTTGTACTAGATGTAGTTTAACATGCCTACTAAAACATATGACTGTAAAATAAGTAGAATGCCTGGTTAGATGTAAGAGAGGGCCTGATGGCCTAAATCTTGCCAGGTTAAATCAATAAATAAATAAATAAATAAATAAATAAATAACTCTGCAAATGTCCACTGCCTTCGCCAGACAGCCACTGTTTCGTCTTCTGTTCTTACGCGTGACAATGTTTAGAATCTCAAGTCCCTTATTCAGTAATATCACCCAATTAAAGCATTTAAGTCTGAATATTTCACTTTTAGAAACCATTAGGTTTTCTCCAGTTTTACTTCTTGTTCAATTGGCATTTTAATATTTGACTAGTACCATTATTTTTGAAAAAGATCAGCCTCCATTTGGCAGGCCAACGTACTTGTTTGACTTTAACATCGAAAAGAAACTTCTTCTAAAATTAGATGGGATAATGACTTTTTAGCCTCGTTTACGCGAACTAGTACAAACACAATTTCCGCTCAATGTGATGTTTATACAGAGCGATTACGACTGTTTATGCTATTAACACTTTATTTGCTTCCCCAAAACTTAACAAGTTTTTGTTACGAAGGAGTCAGCTGCGACTGTGTAAACAAGCGATGTTTTCCAGCGTATCTTTGAGTTATGCTGCAGAACGGAATGAATGCAATTGTTAGTTTAAACGATAACGCTATTTAATGGCCCGAGACAGTTTTCTGTTTTTCACTCAGTGTTTACACTACTTTCCTTACTCAGTATGCTTCGAATTGGGAAAGAATCACAGATACTTTTTCTATGTGCACGTCGTGTTATCAACTCATCACTGGCCAAAACTCACAAGGGCAGCATATTTATGCTAACACTCAGATTGTTAAGTATAGGTACAAACAGTAATTTGTATATTAATTGCTTATTTACATATTCCATGAATCAAAAAAATGTACAGTGAGTACCCTGTGAAAAAAAAAAAACTTTGCCACAAATTTGTGTAGCATCGCGTTTCAAAAGTTTCGACCTTCATAGTGTTCCGTTTTCCTGTGTCTCTGTTACGATGCGTGCAACGCTGTGTTCTGTGCATCGTCTACGTCTACATCAGTACTCCGCAAACAGCCTGACAGTGCGTGTCTGAGGGTACTTCTGGTGTCACTATCTGACTTCTCCTTTCTTGTTCCATTCCCTAAAGCCGCGTCTGGAAGAAAGATTGTCGGTAAGCCTCTGCATTTGCTCTAATTTATCGTTGTGGTCACGCCGCGAAACGTATGCAGGAGAAATGTTGTTCGACTCTTCCCGGAATGTACTCTATTGGAATTTCAATAGCAGACCACTCCGTGATGCTCAACGTTCCTCGGTTGCGACTGCCACTGCCGCGCCGACTAAACAATACTCTGACGAAATGATGTACTCTCCTTTGAGTTCTATCTCTCTCTCCTGTTACTCCTACCTGGTATGGGCGCCAGAGTAATGAGCAATACTCAAGAATCGGTCGAACAAGTGACACATGGTTTCAAAATGGTTCAAATGGCTCTGAACACTATGGGACTCAACTTCTGAGGTCATTAGTCCCCTAGAACTTAGAACGAGTTAAACCTAACTAACCTAAGGACATCACAAACATCCATGCCCAAGGCATGATTCGAACCTGCGACCGTAGCGCACATGGTTCCAAAAACGTCTACCGTGATCTTGGCTGGCTCAAATGGCTCTAAGCACTACGGGACTTAACATCTGAGGTCATCAGTACCCTAGATTAGAACTACTTAAACCTAACTAACCTAAGGACATCACACACATCCATGCCCGAGGCAGGATTCGAAACTGGGACCGTAGCAGCCTCGTGGTTCCGGACTGAAGCGCTTAGAACCACTCGACCAAAGCGGCCGGCCTACCGTGATCTTGTCTGTGTCGATGTTATTTATTAACAGTGATAGATGTAGTAGCCCAAACCAGACTTTTGCAACGGATTATCTAAACCAATTTTTTTGCAACGGGATATGATCCATTTAATTCATACATTGTCTCCAACTCTGTCAAATAGCTTTTAAGATCTTCCATAACGACCACCTCATGTAGATTTGATTCTTGTTAACTGAATTAGTAATCATGGATGAGGGCCTACCGCTGGTGCACGTAACATGCGAATATTACGAGGGGCATTCAATAAGTAATGCAACACATTTTATTGGCGGTCAGTTTCGGTGTAAAAATGTGGAATTTGTTGTGGGATATAATGGAACACTTCCGCTTCAACCCCTATAATTTCGTGAAGTTCCTATAGGTGGCGTCGCTAAACGTAGCCACCAAAATGGCGTCTGTAAAGGAGATGCGTTCCAAGCAGAGCGCTGTGATTGAGTTTCTTGTGACGGAAAACGAGAGCATCACAAATGTCCATAGGCGCTTGCAGAATGTCCACAAAGACCTGCCAGTGAATAAAAGCACGATGAGCGGTTGGGCTAGGCGTCTGTCGTCATCGCAACAAGGTGGCGCAAACGCATCCGATCTGCGCCGACCGGACGCACAAAAATGTGGTTACTACAATGTCGGAATGAGCGGATACTTTGGATAGAGGTGACCGACATATCACAAGTAAACATCTCACTGCACAATTAGACGTCTCTGTTGGTAGTGCTCACACACTGGTCCACCAGCAGGGGTACTCAATGCTATGTGCCCTCTAGCTTCCTCGCCGCCCAGCAGAAGTCCATACAGAGCTTCCGTCTGTTTCGAGCAATGGAGGATGCACTCCACGGCAAACTGTGGATGATGGGGAGGTTATTGGAGTAGACAGACATTGGCTTCGACGTCGACCAGTAGAATGTTACCATACGCTCATACAGGGCCTCCGAATAAGTTGGAAGAAGCTGGTCATATTGAACAGAGAATATGTTGAAAAATAGCGGTTTGTAGCCAGAAGTATCTGGAATAATATAGTTTATTTCAATCCCGAATAAAACCGACCTGCTTCCAGAAAAAAAAGTGTTGCATTACGTGTTGAATACCACTCGTAATATTCAAATGTTACGTGCACCAGAGGTAGGCTCTCATCAATGATTACTAATTCAGCTAACAAGAATCAAAGCTACATGAGGTTGTCGTTACGGAAGATTTTAAAAGCTATTTGACGATCATATGGTATATTTCGTTGCAAAACGTTTGGTTTATATATTTCGTTGCAAAATATCTGGTTTGGACTGCTACAAAAACTATGTAGCGCAAAGTCAGAACAGTTGTTGTTCTGGTCTTCAGTCCAGAGACTGGTTTGATGCAGCGCTCCATTCTACTCTATCCTGTGCAAGCTTCTCCATCTTCCAGTACCTAATGCAACCTACATCCTTCTGAATCTGCTTAGTGCATTCATCTCGTGGTCTCCCTCTACGATTTTTACCCTCGACTCTGCCCTCCCTTCTTCTAGTCAAGTTGTGCCACAAATTTCTCTTCTCCCCAATTCTATTCAATACCTCCTCATTAGTTATGTGATCTACCCATCTAATCTTCAGAATTCTTCTGTAGCACCACATTTCGAAAGCTTCTATTCTTTTCTTCTCTAAACTATTTATCGTCCACGTTTCACTTATACACTACATACAAATACTTTCAGAAACGATTTCCTGACACTTAAATATGTACTCGATGTTAACAAATTTCACTTCTTCAGAAACGCTTTCCTTTCCATTACCAGTCTACATTTTATATCCTCTCTACTTCGACCGTCATCAGTTATTTTGCTTCCCAAATAGCAAAACTCATTTACTACTTTAAGCGTCTCATTTCCTAATCTAATTCCCTCAGCATCATCCGATTTAATTCGACTACATTCCATTATCCTCGTTTTGCTTCTTTTGATGTTCATCTTATATCCTCCTTTCAAGAAACTGTCCATTCCGTTCAGCTGCTCTTCCACGTCCTTTTCTGTCTCTGACGGAATCACAATGTCATCGGCTAACCTCAAAGTTTTTATTTCTTACAAAATTGTTAAGGCTTTCGTGGCCACTTGTTGACAAACTGCCTATTGGCTTCTGTCTCGGGTTCTTCGGCCGACGTTCATCTAATGATTTTTCTGACGTTTCGCCAGCACGAGTGGCTGGCATTGACAAAGCTTTACCCTCCATTGGATTTTAATTCCTACTCCGAATTTTTCTTTTGTTTCCTCTACTGGTTGCTCAATATACAGATTGAATAACTCAGAACTACTCTTCTTTAATGTTTTCATATCGTTCTCCAGACAGCAATAGGATGGAGCTTACAGGCATCACAAGTTCAGTACAACACGCGGGATTTCTTCTCCTAGCGAGTCTTAGCCGGAAATCGAACTGAGCATGGTAGGACAGATAGGGGAACATCATTTCATGCCAGTTCAGCTCCATGCCAGGGATCTTCGGTCGTAGTGGCGTCCAAACCTCTCGGCAACTCATGGCCAGATAATTTCAATGGGTGAGAGACCTGGAGAACATGGCGATCAGGCAACAGTCGACCACCGTCCGTATCGAGGTAGGTCAAGACATCTAGGGTAATGTCCGGTCGTGGGTTGTCTTGTTGAGCGTTCACTTCATGGAGACCTCGAACGTACGGCACAGCCACCGACCCTTACACGTCAAATATTTATCCAAATTACTGTCTATGTGAGCCAGAAGTGTTCCTATTATGCATCGAGTGGGACCCTAAACTATCGCGCTAGTTGATGGGCCCTTCAACAATCATGAATTCAATGTGGCAACGTTCGTAATCGTCGAAGTCTTCCCATATGTGGACATCCCCGTGATGCTGTACGAGGAACGGAGTTTCGTCAGAGAAGGCAATGCGCTACCACTCTCGAGTACAGTTTTGTCTGTGCTTACACTTTAAGCGCGCCCCTCACTGCTGCTGCAGCAAGGGAAGCCGCGGCAATGGCCGCCATGGTCGCTGTGGTCCGTGGTGATCCAGGTGTCGTTGCACTGTCGGTGTACACAGTTTTGTTGCTTCAAAAAAGCCCCTTTTCTGACTGACGATAGAATCCTGAAAGACTGACTGAATGATTAATCTTCTCGGACACCAATCGCTTGGGGCTGGTGATATCCTGCGTGATGTTAATGCGTTTGATCCCAGGTAACGTGATCAGTAATATCGCGTGCCAACACCCCTCGCTGTTAAAGAAAGTGAAAAATGATGCTAGTTAGTTATCTAGACCTCTCCCCAAATGAACTATCCTAACTGTGTGGAATGGGGTTAATGAACGCTAATTCTGGACCCTGCATTGTACAGAGTGTGAGAGTAACCATATACGCACAGAGATGAAAGTTATCAAATGAAATTCCAAGATGCGATGATTTCCTTAGCTTATCAGCTCAACATTGCCAAGTAACTCAGTAAACGTTACTCCAGATACACGACAATAATGATAAACCCAAAAAAAAAAGTGAAGTGGAAATGGAAATGAGCGTTTGGCGTCATTGGCCGGGAGGCCCCTTGCGGGGCACGTCCGGCCACCGTGCAGGTCTTATTACATTCGACGCTACATTGGGCGACCTGCGCGCCGGATGGGGATGAAATGATGATGAAGACAGCACAACACCCAGTCCCCGAGCGGAGAAAATTCCCCGACCCAGCCGGGAATCGAGCCCGGGCCGGTAGGACGGCAATCCGTCATGCTGACCACTCAGCTATCGGGGCGGACAAAGTGAAGTGACTTATGGTTCTCAAATATCAAGAAGGGAAGCACCTGATGGCTCTTTAACATTATTCAGTTTTAACATTCAAATCCGTGACTTGACAACAACGATTCTATACGTACTTATAATATAAGTGAAGTCGTTGTGCAGGTGTACCAGCCACAGTAGTCGGGTAGAACCTAACTGTGAAGTTATTGAGGATCATTAAATCGGTCGCGACCTGTAACAATCTCACCATCTTTTGAGTGTGAATGTGCTGGCTGTGGAAGGCGCAGATGCCCCGCTAAGCGCGGCTGTGTGCAGAGCCAGTTTTTTAAGTCACTATTAAGAGAATTATTTCTAGGTGAGGTACCGATCTCAAAAGATTTCTAAAGGATACGAACATCCCTGGAAATGACAATCTTACGCTTCGGCCACCTGTTCGGCACCTAAAATAACGATTTTCCCATCTCTTTTCAGTGTCTCTACGGAGTGTAAAACGGGAAGAGCCTCTGCTGCAAACAAAGGCCGAAGTGTACCCTCTGCAAACAGAGCCTGAAGTCGCTCTACTCAGAGCAGCAAAATCCTAGGTGAAGTTAAAAGTGCAGAGTGTGTCAGTTCTATGGACGTCCCCGCGTCTCAAGTAGAATTTGCAAACCAGAAAGCAACATTTTTGTCCCACCAATGAAAAAATTACGCAGACGCTGCTGTACTCCCACCACCGTAGGAAAAATGCGGCCCTTCCAATCAAGCGTACTGAAACTCTCTTCCAGAAACTTGCTTGTAAAAATTTTACGACACGATGCTCCATCGAATTTATGTGTCTTACACTTGTCGGTCTTGAACGCCGTTTTCTAGCGTGGCAACATAGAAAGAGAAAAAAGAAAAGAGACGGGAAAAATCGTAAGTCTAGATGCCGAACAGGTGGCCGAAGCGAGTGATTGTCATTTCCACGGATGTTCGTATCTTTCATAAATCTTTTGAGATCGGTACCTCCCGTCGAAATAGATCTCTTAACAATGACTTAAAAAACTGGCTCTGTTATTTGCCAAGTTCTCTTTCTACCAGGGAAAGGTTTTTCAGACATCTTAGCAGAAAGTCTCGCCACAAAACCGGTAGAGTACAATGGTCGTCTATCTGCAGCATCCATCCACCCCCGCCGTCATTGCAGTACCAGAGGCAGACGCAAACCAGCGGGGGTTGGAACGGGTCTTCTGTCGGACTGCCCTTGCTACCGTTCGACTGTCACAGCCCACAGAAATCGCCTTAGCTCATGCCAAGTACATGCAGTGGAAAGTGTCTAGAGGCAAGAAAAAATGGAGATACCACTGTTATTGTTTTACAAATGAAAATATGGGCGTTTCCGCAGTCTTCCCTATTTCGAATGGATTTAATTTGAAATGTAATAGGTTTGGATATCAAAACGATTCTTACTTGCATATGAAATGTAGCCAATTTGAGTGGAGTGAAAGGAGGTGGTATTCTGCTTCAAAGCTTTCCACGCGAAACGATAAACCACAGTCCCTTTCCGCCGTCGAACTTCGACATGAGCTGGTAGACTTGTCACCTCCATAAGCAAGACATAACACGACCTTCTCACGAGTAACCACCATTAATATGAGATTTCCAAGTGATAAACCTGAAGTTGAATCTGTTGTTATATACATAATGTAGATGGCTTTACTCCTAACTGCTTTGTTTGGTTGCTCTGAAACGCTTATCCAAGCATGTCGTTCATGCACTTCTTTCCCATTTGACCTTTGGTGCATTCCTTATTCATGGTGTTACAGTTTTAACACCCACCTGTGGTAAACTCCACTGCTTACCTCTGAACTTAAGTTGGTGTCATAGGGCTGCTTCCTGTGCTAAAGCGATATTCAGCTAACTCCATATAACGCCAGTTATGGACTCCATTTACGACATGCACTGCCATCATGAGTATATGGCGTTGGGCTGTGTACACATGCTTTCCCGTCTATATGGTTAGACAATTTTTAAATAAGTGGCCCAGGAATTGTCGCACGGTGTAAATGTAATTTGTAGTGGATTTCCTGCTTAAATGCTCGATTAAAAAACTGTCTTCACTGGCAGTGTAATTAGGCAGCGTCTCATTGTATATGCGTACAGGCCCGTTGAATATCGGTCACGTTGTTGGTGGCCTGAGCCGGACTAAATTGGTTTCGGCGCGGGCACGCCAGCTGCTATGATGCTGGGACGGCGTCGTAAAGTCGTTAACTAGCCGCCGGCGTGGGGCCAGCCGCACAAAGCGGTGCTTTTATAAACACTGCCTGCCCCCCCCCCCCCCCCCGCCCCACTGACCCTCCCCCTCCCATCCTTTCCCTAACCCACCCACGGGTAAACAAGAGAGCGGCGCTGCTCTCATTCATTAGACAGGCTGTCACACTTCCTCCAATATGAGGCCTGGTGGAATTCCTCGCAAGGGTCTAAATGAAGCATGAAATATACCCAATTACTAGATCAGTACGAACGCCTCATCTGCAGTTCTCATTACTTTGTCCGGCCCTTACTCAGCACCTTATACATTCAGAATTACTGGAACTAAGTATATCACAGTTTTATTATCTCCAAGAGAAAAATTTGACGTTTTCATAAGGATCCTTGTATTCATTCGATTGAGTCTCACGAGTAACATGACAAAGCGACAGTCCCTTTTCGCCATTTCTGCTTATACAGGCCCCACTGCTGTGATAATTTGACTATTGGGAGTACGTCGCTTGATATGAAAGGAAGTAAATTTTTCTTTGACGAGATCGCTTCCTGGTTCAAAATGGTTCAAATGGCTCTGAGCACTATGGGACTCAACTGCTGAGGTCATAAGTCCCCTAGAACTTAGAACTACTTAAACCTAACTAACCTAAGGACACCACACACATCCATGCCCGAGGCAGGATTCGAACCCGCGACCGTAGCGGTCGCGCGGTTCCGGACTGTAGCGCCTAGAACCGCTTGGCCACTCCGGCCGGCGATCGCTCCCTGGCAGATCAGGTAGTCTGCACATGGTGTATGCGGTTATGTGCCACTACTTTATCGAGTTGGCGCATCTCTGTTGAGGCTGACTTTCGTGTAGCAACGTGGTGTGGTCAGTCTTGCTGGAAAAAGGAGAGACAGCTTAATTACTGCTCTTGCAGCCCCTTGCACGGGTCCTTTGATGCTACAGTTTGCGAATAAAAACGGACAAACGCACGTCGTTAACGAAAGGCAGAAAACACTTTTATTTCTAACTGGAAAATCAGAATTAAAATCTGGGACCCACGTAACTACTTTTTCTTCTTCTGCCCTTCATCACTGAGGTAGTGTTGCCCGTTCCTCCTTCAATACACGTCTGACCACCGTTTTCTTGGTCTTCCCGGATATCTTCTTCCCTTAAATATATGGATAACACTCATCTTGGGATACTCTCCTTGGGCATTCTGTCAACGTGCTTTCCCCAGCCATTTGTATTTCCGATCTCTTCTTCCAAAGAGTTTAACCTATTTCTTCCCTTATTTTTTCATTTGCCATTTCGTCTGAAAGATTAGATCCTTTTACTGTTGTCAAATATCTCACTTCGGTAGCCCGTATCTGTTAATTATTAATTTATCGATACAAACTGAATATAGTTTCGTCGTTAACAATAAGTCGTTTCAACAAAACTTAGTGATCTCTTTTCACAGCTGATCCTTTAAGTGATCGTAGGGCTATGGTTTGTTTCACCAGCTACCTTTCATTACAGGAACACTTCTGTACGGTTGCAACTTTAACAGTTGCTCCGGCTGCACAGTGAATTCTGCGAGCTCTCACTGTGTTCTTTTGTAAGGCAATGTTCCTGAAATCACTTAACACTTCCGGACTGAGGTGCCGTGGTCCATACATAAAACTCTCCCCTGACGTTTATCCTTCGACTGCAAAAGGCATCCTCGGAGGACGCCTTCCGCAATCGAAGGCGAAACGTCAGGGGATAGTTTTATGTATGGACCACGGCATCTCAGCCCGGAAGTGTTAAGTGATGATGACACCTACCGTGAAAGCCTTCATTGCATAATCAATGTTCTTGAAAGGTAACGATTTTGAGCTCATCTCTGAAACTTTGTTTCGACCTAACAGTAAGGCTGACTCAAACTGTATAGTAAGAGCAGTAGTTGTAAATGTTGACAAATTACACAAATATCACGCACTTATTACGACAAATGAGCACTTGGAAATGAAGCTGCCACGTCGCGAATCACCCAATCTTTTAGTTAACCTCCTATCTCGGATACGAGGTAAAATGTGATTAAGTGTTGGAACAAATGCACGATCCTACAAGGAAACTGGTTCATTTATCACGTCTTAGAGGATACTGCACACCCTTCAATATGTCCCTTAAAATAGCATGCAGTTACGATATGTGTAACACATGCGGAATAAATATCCAGAGTTTATGTACAGCAGTGTACCAAATAAAATAAATAAGAACGGAGTAAATAGTTAGAGTCGACAAGTCAAACTTGGAATGCGATGTAATTAGAGTTTCATTTCATAAAGTTCATTCCGTTCAGTATGTACTTTGCTGGAGTTATAAAACTTGATCACAGTCGTCTGGTTCAGCTTGACCTATTTAACCACTCTTCATACCCAACTATTAAGGAATTGTCGAATAATATTGTCTTCTTATTGGATTATAGAATCTTTGTACGCCTCCTTGATGAATCACTAGTTGTTATTTAACGTGTGAACATCAGATATCCTAAATTCATTTAGGTTCACAATTAATAAAAAGTCAATATTACAATATTTATCTATTTGAAAATGGTGACCGGTTTCGTCCTTTATGCTGGCCATCTTCTGATCAACCCATCATACGGTTGCAGCCGGCGGCGCACGGAACTGGAGCGTGAAGCCACAGTCGCTGGTCATCGGAGCTCAATTCGCAGCGGCACTCATCACTGAGCACAATTATACTCTACTAACAGTGAATGCAGCGGAAGACGTGCCTGAAGAAGCTCCGGACAGCAACCGGACTGTCGCCTGCCATGGTGCCCGACAACCAGGAGTGATGGAGTGGAGTGTCATTTCCTTTCATAGCACCACCCCTTTGGTTGTCATCTGCAACACACTTATAGACCTCTTATATGTTGGCCTTCACGGGAAGCGACCCTGGACTTACATTTCAGCAAGACAATGTCCCTTCGCAGCCGGCGATAGTTTCTACAGCTTGTCTTCATGCTTGCCAAGTCCCACCATGGCCTGCAATGGCGGCGGTGAATCTCTCCACATTTGAGAATGTTTGGAACATTACAGAGAGGTCCTTCTATCAAGCTCGGGATTTTGACTATCTAACGTGCCAGTTTGACAGAATTTGGCATAACAACTCTACCAAAAAATTCCAAGGAAAATAACTCCTTGCATAAGGGCCAGAGGTGGACAACACTTTATCACCTAGCTCAGTTTGCGAAGCTCTTTTTCTTGAGTAAATCATCTAGTTTTTCTGAAACTGTAATCATCTGTTTGTCTGTATATGTATATTGGAAAACATATAACAAATAATTGAGGACGTCGGTTGATAATGCTACTCTGAAACGAAGAGGATGGCACAAGAGGGTAATTCGTGGCGAGAGACATCAAGCCAGTCAGAAGATTGATGACAGAAAAAAACCGTGTGTATCACATATACCCACTTCCGTCCCATTTACATTATTCTTTCGTGGTGTCTCCTTTTTAATTTTTTTAGAGTGTACTGTAGTTGTTTCCTATTTTGCATAGTGGAACATTTCCGTAGAGATTGCCTGTAACAAAGGAAGAAGTAATGCAATAATAAGTTAGTTCAATTGGCTCTTAGCACTATGGGACTTAATATCTGAGGTCATCAGTCACCTAGTCTTAGAACTACTTCAACCTAACTAACCTAAGGACTTCACACACATCCATGCCCGAGGCAGGATTCGAACCTGCGACCGTAGCAGCAACGCGGCTCCGGACTGAAGAGGCTAGAACCGCTAGGCCACAGCGGCTGGCAATGCAATGATAGTTGATGTAGTAATGGTGCAGTCAAGGCCAGGTTTGCGTATTAGCGGATTATAACAATCTGATGTTTGTGCTACTACATACAGGTAGCTCAGTCACTCTTGCAATTGGTGAGTTGTTTCGCACTCATCAGGCAGTACGTGGGTGGTAGAGTTCGAATTGGCTACTGCCAATTGTAACGCATAGCAAATGTTACGATGGATTCCATTTGAGTTGAAAATATGAGACTTTACATGGAAAATAAGCTTAAAAGTACTAGAAGCGTTATCGACTGAGGTGATTATGGGTTCATATGTGTTGAGGAAAACTGGTTTGATCCTGAATTGGGCTCAAGATCACCTCACTTTCCAACTCTCCAAAAATAGAAATTTCTCGTTCGGCCTTCATTTGGAAGTGCGGCTAGCAGAGGGAAGGAGAAGATGATGTGCTAGAGTTATATCATCTGCTACCGAGTCAGAGAGTACAAGTAAACCAATTGTGTAGTGAATATAGCGATTTACTAGTGGATAGGTTAGGACCGACGAACTTATTTGAGTACCTGATAGAGTTAACAGATGCTGTGACACTGACAAGACCATCGTATCTGCTGTCACCATCGTGAATTGTTGCAGCAAGAAGCTATTCACCCTTCACAAGACACCTTATTCGGCTTCCATATTTCTCGTGCCAAAAGCATCTGGCAAGACGAGAGTGGTAGTTGATTACAGAGAACTGAATAGGAAGGCATTGCTCCATTTCATTCTATACTTGATTTGCATACGCGTGTTGGCTCGATCACAGGCACCTGTGCTTTTTACCTGTACTTTTACTCGTTTTGAATCAGAAAGACTGTCAAATCCCATTAGATGAATCTAAACATGTCATGATGTTTCCAACAAATAGGAATTTATTGTATAAAATGGTGCATTTTGGCCGAGCCATTGATATGGCAGTGTTATCACACTTCCTTGATACGTTGTTTTCCGCTATTAAGTACAAGTTCAAATGTCATTATCTAAAAAATGTGATGCCATTTAGCAAAAATTTTCAAAAGCGTGTGGAATACTTGAAATAAGTGTTCATAGACCTTAGGAGGGCGGAACTGATGGTTCAGCTTGTAAAGGATAGGGATATGTTCTCTGACATGTCACTTCCCGGACATATTGTGAAGGGGTCCTATCAATCTATCACTTCTTTCAGTCAAGTTGTGCCAAAAATTTCTTTCCCCCCCACCGCTATTCAGTACCTCCTAATTAGTTACGTGATCTATCCATATAATCTTCAGCATTCTTCCGTAGCACCTCATTTCAAAAGCTTCTATCCTCTTTATATTTTAACTGTTCATCGTCCATGTTTCACTCCCGTACAAGGTTGCACTCCAGACAAACACCTTCAGGAAAAATTTCCTAACATTTGAATTCATATTCGATGTTAACAAATTTCTCTTCTTCAGAATATATATATATATATATATATATATATCCGAGAGCCAAACTGATCTTCCCCGAGAGCGACTACTACCAGGTTTTCCATTCTTCTGTAAAGAACTCGCGTTAGTATTTTGCAGCCCTTACTTACTACACTGATAGTTCGTAATTTTCATACTTGTCAGCAACTGCTTTCTTTGCAATTGCATTTAATCCAGGGGCCTTGTTGCAACATTGGTCTTTCAGAGGCCTGTCAAATTCTTCTCGCAGTATCGTCTCTCCAATCTGACCTTCACCTATGTCGTCTTCCATTTCTATAATATTTTCTTCAAGTTCTTCTCCCTTGTATAGATTCTCTACATACTCCTACCTTTCATCTCTTCCCTCTTTGCTTAGGGCTGGTTTCCCATCTGAGCTTTTGCTGCTCATACATCTGTTCCTGTTTTTTCTCTCATTAATTTTTCTGTAGGAGGTATCTATCTTTTGCCTAATGAAATATGCTTCTAAATCCGTACATTTATCCTGTAAGCATTTTTGCTAAGCCATTTCGCACTACCTGTCAATCTGATTTTTTAAACATTTGTCTTCCCTTTCACCTGCTTCATTTGATGCATTTTTATATTTTCTACTTTCTTCATATTAAATTCAATATCTCTTGTGTTACCCATGGATTTCTACCAGACCTCGACTTTTTACGTATTTGATCCTCTGCTGCCTTCAGTATTTCATCTACCCATTCGTTCTCTACTGTATTTCTTTCCACTGTACTTGTCAATGAAGCTCTCAGAAACTTCTCGTTATTTCAACTTATACAGGTCCTATCTCCTTAATTTACTTCGTTTTCCTATTTCTTCACTTTAGATCTACAGTTCATGACCAATAAATTGGTCAGAGTCCACACCTGCCCCTGCAAATGTTTTACAATTTAAAAACTGGTTTCTAATTCTCTGTCTTACCAATATAATCAATCTGAAAACTTCCGATGTCTCAAAGTCTCTTCAACGTATAAAATCTTCTATCATAATTCTTAAAACAAGTGTTAGCGATGAGTAAATTATGCTCTGTGCAAAACTCTACTACTCGGCTTCCTCTTTCATTCTTTTCCCTCAGTCCATATTCACCTACTATTTATCGTTCTCTTCCTAGTAGCTCTATTGAATTCCAGTACCCAATCGCTATTAGACTTTTGTCTCCCTTGACTATCTGAATATTCGTTAAACGCAGCGAGTTAATGACGTCGGCCACGCAAAGTCCGTAAGTCGGAGCCTCTATGTAGTGGGTTAAAGAAGACATAGGCTTCTGGGTTTAATGACTATATGAATTATTACGGAACAGCATACCTAAAGGTACACTTCATAATTGATTTTTAAGTGTAATGCACTTTCCCATCTCCCTTCCTAGTTTAAAAAAACTGTCGATTCTGGGGAGTAATAGTTGGCTGCCAAACTGCCAGATATTTCAATTTTCTGTCACATTTACGCAAAGTTATGGTATAATAAACACTCTGGACAAAAAATTTGTCCCCGCTAGAGAAATCATTTCAAGCACCATTTAATACCACGTAATTCGACCCCCGGATTAGATCAGGAAGTAGGTCCACAAAGTTGTGCTGGTATGTTGCAACCAGGTCAGACTGCTCGCTGACGATTGGATCGCGCAATTCAAACAAATTGCGGGGATGCAGTTATCGGCGTTTAACCGGGCGTTTTACCATGTCCCACATATTTTCTGTAGGGTTCAAGTGAGGTGATTTTGCAGGCCAGTTGAGACAAAATAGGGTACGGAGAGTCTAGAAAACCAGTCACATTCCTTACAGCCCGATGAACTTTGCTTTTCTTCCCTCTAGGTGCCTGTATGCGCTATGACCTCCTGCGAGATGGCCTACTTCAAATATTAATTGCATGTAGTTCCCATCACAATGATCTCTTTCTAATTAGTGGATTAGGAGATGTTGATTCACAAGCCGTGAAACGCGTCTCAGGTCTTTCTGTCTTGATCTCTTTCCAACCATAATTCTGGCTGAAATCAGTAGAAAACTACAGCCAGAATTTTTCTCGAGGGCATGCAGTTCTACTGTATGGTTAAACGACAACAGTGTCCTCTTGAGTAAAATACCCTGGAGGTAAGAAAGTGCCCCATCCGGATCTTCCGGCGTTGACTACTCGACAGGATGTCGTCATCAAGTGAAACAAAACTGGTGTTCTATGGACCAGAGCCAGGAATGTTAGATGCCTTAATCTGGCAGGTAGGTCAGAAAATTTAAAAATGGAAATTTATAGGATGAAATTTTATATAGTGGGAATTAGTGAAATTCGGTGACAGTTAAACAAGACATCTGGTCAAGTGAATACAGGATTACAAATATAAAATTAGACAGAGATAATGTAGGAGCAAGTTTAATAAGCAATAAGAAAACAGGAATGCGAGTAAGCTACTATTAACAGCATAGTGAATGCATAATTGTAGCCAAGATATACACAAAGACAACACCAGCCACACTCGTACAGGTTTAGATGCGAGCGATTTCCGCAGATAATGAAGAGGTGGAAGAAATGTGTTATAAGATAAAATAAATTATCCAGATAGTTAAGGAGAGCCAAAAATTTTATTTTGATGGGCGATTGTGTTAGTAAGCAAAGAAAGAAAGGGAAATATGGACTGGGGGTGAGGAATGAAAGAGGAATCCGCCTCGTAGGATTTTGCACACAGCATAACTTAATCATAGCTAACACTAGATTCAAGAACCATGAAAGATGATTGTATTCGTGGAAGAGGTCTGGAGAGACTGGAAGGTTTCAGATAGGTTATATAATGGTAAGACAGAGATTTAGGAACCACATTTTAAATTATAAGACATTTCCATGGGAAGATGTGGACTGGCCACAATTTATTGATTATGAAATGTAGATAATAACTGAGTAAATTGCAAAATGGAAGGAATTTAAGGAGATTGGACCTGGATAAACTGAAAGAGGCTGTAGAGAATTTCAGAGAGAGCATTAGGGACTGGTTGAGAAGAACGGGGCAAGGAATACGGTAGCAGACGAATGGATAGCTTCCACAGATGAAAAAGTGAAGGCCTCAGAGGATAATATAGGTAGAAAGACAAGGGATAGAAGAAATCATTCGATAACACAGGAGTTACTGAATTTAAGGATGAAAGGAGAAAATATAAAAATGCAGCCAGGGAAGCAAGCGAAAGGGAATAAAAATCTCTAAAAAATATCACTGACAGGAAGTGCAAAATGGCCGGCCGAAGTGGCCGTGCGGTTAAAGGCGCTGCAGTCTGGAACCGCAAGACCGCTACGGTCGCAGGTTCGAATCCTGCCTCGGGCATGGTTGTTTGTGATGTCCTTAGGTTAGTTAGGTTTAACTAGTTCTACGTTCTAGGGGACTAATGACCTCAGCAGTTGAGTCCCATAGTGCTCAGAGCCATCTGAACCATCTGAAGTGCAAAATGAGTGAACCTGGTGTGGCTAGAGGACAAATGTAAAGATTTAGAAACATATTTCACTAGGGGAAAGATAGGTACCGCCTATACGAATATTAAAGAGATATTGGAGAAAATGAATAGCAAGAGCACAGATGGAAAACCAGTCCCAAGCAAAGAAGGGAAAGCTGAAAGGTGGAGAGAGTGTATAAGGGGTCTACACGACGGAGACTATATTGAAGGCAATGTTACAGGAACGAAAGAGGTCGTAGAGGAAGATGGGAGATATGATAATGCGAAGAGAGTTTGAAAGACCACTGAAATACCAAAGTCGAAACAAGGCTCCGGGGGTAGAAGATATCCCGTCAGAACTACTAATAGCCTGGGGAGAGCTAGTCATGTCAAAACTCAGCCTTCTGGCGTGCAAGATGTGTGAAACACGTGAAATACCCGTCAGACTTCAAGAAGAATGAAACAGTTGCAATTCTAACGAAAGCAGTTCCTGAAAGGTGTGAAAATTAACGAACTATCAGTTTAATGGTTGCTAATTAGTAACACGAACACTTTGCAGAGGAATGGAAATACTGGTAGTAGCCGACCTCGGTGAAGATCAGTTTGGATCTCGGAGATACGTAGGAATACTTACGACTTATTAGAAGGTAGATTAAGGAAAGGCACATACAAACTGAACTTCCCGGAGGTCCACTTCTACCCGTTTTCCCATTCGTTTGTAAAGAAAACGTGCTAGTAGTTTGCAGCCATAATTTATTAAACTAATAGTTCGGTAATTTTATCATCTGTCAACACGTGCTTTCTTTGGGATTGAAATTGTTATATTCTTCTTGAAGTCTGAAGGTATTTCGCCTATCGCGTACATCTTGCTCTTTCAGATGGAAGAATTTTGTGATGTCCGGCTCTCCGAAAGGCTACCAGTAGTTCTAATGGAATGTTGTTTACTCCCTGGGCCTTGTTTCGACTTAGGTCTTTCAGTGCTCTTCGCGCAGTATCACATCTCCCATTTCATCTTCCCATTTCCGTAATATTACTTTCAAGTACATTGCCCTTGTATACATCCACTATATACTCCTTCCACCTTCCACCTTTCAGCTTTCCCTTCTCTGCTTAGGACTGATTTTCCATCTGAGGTCTTGGTATTCATACAGGTGGTTCTCCTTTCTCCAAAGGTGTCTTTAATTAACCTGTAGGCAGCATCTATCTTCCTCCTAGTGATATATATGCTTCTATACACATATATTTGTCCTCTAGGCATCCCTGCTTAGCCGTTTTACACTTCCTTGTCGCTCTAGTTTTTGAGTCGTTCGTATTCCTTTCTGCCTGCTTCATTTACTGCATTTTATATTTTCTTCTCTCGTCATAAAAAATTCAATATCTCTTCTGTTACCCAAGGATTTCTACTAGCCCTCCTCTTTTCACCAGTTGATCTCTACTGTCTTCACTATTTCATCCCTCAAAGCTACCCCTTCTTTTTCTACCGTATTTCCCCCCCCCCCCCCCCACCTTCTTGTCAACTGTTCCCTAATACTCTCTCTGAAATTCTCTACAACCTCTGGTTCTTTCAGGTGATCCAGCTCCCAAGTCCTACCTTTTTGCAGTCTTAATCTACAGTTCATAACCAATAAATTGTGGTCAGAGTGCACATCTGTTCCTGGAAATACCTGATAATTGAAATCCTGGTTCCTGAATCTCTGTCTCACCATTATATAATCTATCTGAAAATTTCCAGTGTCTCCAGGCCTCTTCCACGTATACAACCTTCTTTCATGATTAAACCGAGTTTTAGCTATGATTAAGTTATGCTCTGTGCCAAATTCTACCAGGCGGCTTCCTCTATCATTCCTCACCCCCCAGTCCATGTTCACCTACTACCTTTCCTTCTCTTCTTTTTCGTACAATCGAGTTCCAGTCCCCAATTTCAATTAATTTTAGTCTTCCTTAACTATCAGAATAATTTCTTTTATCGCATGATACATTTCTTCAATCTCTGGAGATAGTTGGCATAGAAACTTGCACTACTGTGGTAGGGGTGGGCTTCGTGTCTACCTTGGTTACAAAATGCGTTCACTGTGCTGTTCGTAGTAGCGTATCCGCGTTCCTGTTTTTTTACTCATTATTAATTCTGCGTTGCCCTTATTTGATTTTGTGTTTATAACCCTGCTTCACTAATTCCCACTATATCTATAACCTATCCATTTCTCTTTTTAAATTTTTTAACCTACCTGCTCGATTAAGGGATCTGACATTCCACTCTCTGATCCGTAGAACGCCAGTTTTCTTTCACCCGATAACGACACCCTCCTGAATAGTTCCCGTACGAAGATTCGAATGGGGGCTATTTTACCTCCGGAATATTTTATCCAAGAGGACACCATCATCATTTAACCATACAGTAAAACTGCATGCCCTCGGGAAAAATTACGGCTGTAGTTTCCCCCTGCTTTCAGCCGCTCGCACTACCAGCACAGCAAGAAGGTTTCGGTTGATGTTACAAGGCCACATCAGTTAATCATCTGGCCTCTCAACAGATACCGCTCCGTTGCGATTGCACCCACGGTACGGCTTTCTGTATCGCTGAGGTACACATGCCTCCTCACCAACGGCAAGATCCATGGATTCATGGTTCTTGGGGGGGGGGGGGGGGAGTACAGGTAGTGGAAGACTATTTACAACTTGTAAAGAGACCAGACGACAGTAATAAGAGTCGAGTAGCACAGGGAAACAGTGATTGAGAAGAGAGTGAGACAGGGTTGTAGCCTATCCCCGATTTTATTGAATATGTAGAGCAAGCAGTAAGGAAAACCAAAGAAAAATTTGAGAAGAAAGTAAAGTCCAAGGAAAGGAAATAAAAACTTCAAGGTCTGCCGATGCCATTGTAATTTTGTCAGAGACAGCAAACGACTTGAAAGAGCAGTTGAATGGAATGAACAGTGTCTTCGAAGGAGGATATGAGATAAACATCAACAAAAGCGAAACAAGGAGATGAAGTGTCGTCGAATTAAATCATGTGATAGTGAGGAAATTAGTTTAGGAAACGAGACAGTTAATGAAGTAGATGAGTTTTGTTATTTAGGTAGAAGTAGACTAGCAATGGCAACGAAGGAGTTTCTGAAGAAGAGAAATTTGTTAACATTGAATATAGATGTAAATGTTAGGAAATGTTTTCTGAAAGTGTTTGTCTGGAGTATAGCCTTGTACGGAAGTGAAACATGCGCGACAAACAGTTAAATGCTGAAGATTAGGTGGGAAGATCACGCAACTAATTAGGAGGTACTGAATAGCGTTGGGTAAAACGAAACTTATGGCAAAACATGACTAAAAGAATATATCGGTTTCTGAAACATGACGGATCATCGGTTTATTATTGGCGGAAGAGTTGGTGGACCTGGGGTAGGGGTAAAAATCGTGGTGGGAGACCAAGAGATGAATACAGTAAACAGATTCCGAAGGATGTAGATTGCAGTAGTTACTCGGAGATGAAGAAGCTTTGACAAGATAGAGTAGCATGGGGAGCTGTATCAAACCAGTCTTCGGACTGAAAACCACAAGAACAACAATTCTGACGTTATTTTTCGTGGCCATGTGGGTTACACTACTACTTGTAGACACTATGATCATTTCGCCGTGACACACCAACACATCTAACGACTTCACACACCATATGGCCAAGGGCACGGATAAACACAATTGCCCCTCTTTCTCTATCTGTCACGTCCTTACATATACCCATGTTTATGTACAATGTTCTCTTGAAAACTTTATTGTCGCACTGATCTTTCCTGCCCATTGCTCGCTTAGAGGCAGTGTACGTGCAGTTGAGCACTTGACTTGATCGCTGCGCCATCTGTAAAGCGTAACGATTCATCAGTGCGTGCGCCCTGGGGTGACTAATATTTTGTCTGGTGAGCGTATTTCAACGCTCATGGAAATGTGCATTAACGTAGCCAACTTCTTACAATGATGTCTAGGCTCAAACGAAGAATGAGAAGTTATAGCACATCATTCACAGAGGCATGGTTTCAATGAGTACACATGGAAGTGATGTCTTCTTGGTCCAGGCGATAAAATTCCAGAAAATATATTGCCGTTAATAAAATAAGAAAAGAAACAAACAGCCGACTCCCCAACATTTAACTCTGTGCCATGACTTGGCGGCACACGGTCTGTTAAAAGTTACGCCACGCTTGGCAGTTGGCACCATGGCTGATGATGTGTTCCCGCCAAAGTAAAGAGCGCGCGAAACGTCAAAGCAACTGAACGCTGCGACACCGCAAGACGATGAGCGTCCGTGAATGTCAGACTAAGAGAGTCTGGTGAGTGACTGCGAAGTGGCCACAACATGGAGTCAGCGCCAGGGGCCGTGGGCAACAGCGGCTGTACAATACATGAATGGCGCAATATCTAGCGCGGTCTTTCTTCCTGGTCAGCAAGTGGGCGAAACAAGCAAGTGCACCCGTTCGCAGTGGGATAGCCAGCGTTATTTGCAATCCAGCATTTGGTCGGGCACCAGCAGAGCTACGGAGTTGTAGAGTGAGCCTGGGAAGGGCAGTGACAGCGGCTCGGTATGTACGAAGGACAGGGCGGCCGTCGTTGGAGACTGATATAAGGAGTCACTCTGTTAAGTAAAAAAGAAAGAACTCGATAAGGGAGCAGGAGAGGCAGCAGCCTGTGCAGTACGGACGAATCTGCAAGTTCACTTGTCCAGCAGTGGGGCAGCGTGGTGCTGAGTCTGGTCAGAGCTAGCGGCTTGCGGCAACTTAAAACACAGACATCGGTTCCTGGGCTGAGTGGGCAGACGATGCCTCGTGTCTTGTGTCCAGTGAATATAAGGTACACCAGTGAATACTACCTGGAGTGTGTACTCTTGATCGTTAGTGCACAAGAAGATTGTCGTGTTGGTGCTTCTCAACCAGACCATCGTTTTCTTGGTCATCTGTGGTCTGGCCGTGATTCACCTTTAAGCTGTGCTTGCAGCTGTAGGGTTCGGTGTTTACCTGCTTACTGCTGTATTGACGGTGGATCACTGCAAGGTCCAGTTGTGATTGTCTGAAATGTGTTGCAGTTGTGGAAGGGAGTGGTTTTATAATATCTCTATGCTTAAGTTCTTAACTTTTCTTATATTTGTTCGTTGTCCCAGACTGCCAACGGATAGTGAATCAGTCTATCTCTTCCCACCTTTCAGTATCATGTTGTTTAAACCAATTCTTGCTACTTTTAGTTTTGACTTGCAGATGTAGCCTTAGCTTGTGGATGTCATATGTCACCTCTCACGTACATTTTGGATAAGAAATAGTGTTTTGGGGTTGTGGCTTGCAAACCTCTTTCATTGCTGTTCCTCTTCAGCGTGTAAGCTTGTTGATTCACTTTGTGGCCTCCTCTTATGTTTAAAGCAACCTGTATTTCAAGTATTAATGTTTTTCTCAATGTCAAGTTTAATTCATGTTTTGTTTACTCGAATTCAGTGCAACTAATTTTTCCTTATTTGTCTCATTTGGGATGATGCGCTATGCTTAGTTGGGTTGTTTTATAGATAAATATATCTGAGTGACAAGTATTTATGCCCCCACAACCACTAGCCATCTACCACACTAAATGTTCTCTACGCCAGGACACACATGAGAGCAACAGTTAAATCTCATACGTGCTCAGACAAAAATGGAACAGTCGCTCCGTTCGTGAAAGATGGGATGAGTAATCGGCTATGATCTTATTACTGAAACCATCCTGGCACATACCTGGTGTTATTAAAGGAAAACTCGGAGAATCCAAATCCCTCTCAGCGTTAAAGCCAATTCAAGTGTCTTCTGCACGGCGCCATATTGATCGGACGACTCTGAACAGACCATTGTCTCACAATACTTAATTCCAAAAATATGACGTAAAATTTTAGTTTCTGTTTTTGAGAACTTGTAATAAAACTTACGATGAGACATAATTTTTTACAAAATACTGTTCTGAAATTTAGGTGTTTGAGACATACTTTGTTCGAATCACAGTAATAAGACGACAATATTTAGTAAAAAAAAGAATGAAGACACACACACACACACACACGCGCGCGCGCGCGTACACAAACGCATACATGCACGCACACACACACACACACACACACACACACACACAACCACACAGTACCTCGCCCCACGACCCCTCCCATCGCAACATGTTGTTATCCATTGCCACATTCACTGGTGCCACCGCAGTATTTAATTTGCGATTCAACTCTCGTCTGCTATTTTAAATCTCCCATACCGACTTATTCCACTAAGTTCGAAATAAAATTCCCTGGGAGGTGGCGGAACGCACTGTCGTATCATACAGACTTTCATGTTGGCTACGGAATAGGCTTGAGTTAAATGGTGTGGAGATCTGGAGGTGTGAGTAACCCAGTTTCCTTTTCTGTTGGTTATGGCGACGACGATAACCAAAATCGGCAAAAGCAGTTGCTGGCTGCTGAACTCTATGAGGCATCGGTTGTCTTAGATTTATTATACGCTTCAGCAGTATTGCAGTACCTGAACGCACTTATCATAGCGACTTCCACAGTATCAGGTGTCTCATCAGAGACAAATGCTTTGGGCGGATCCACTCTTAGAATAGTCTTGCGATACTCTCTAATCTCGTCCTTTACTGTACGGCTTAGTAGCTGATTACGAGATGCACATCGGTCGTTATAACGTTGAAGCTCTTCTGAGCGGCAACTTCTCTGGTTCGCGAGCTGACGACTCGTGATTTTTCTTGTTCCAACCTCCTTCCAGGTTGTACTTTTTTGTGATACCAATAAAATAGTACACGAAATAGATAAAAATGGAACTTTCTGGAGTGAACAGCTTGTCACAATGAATGCTTGCATTGTGACACAAAGTAAAGAAATGATAACATCATTATGTGTTTAAGTGAATAGGCACTCTCCGATGTCACAGAGGACAATAGGCAACAGCGCATGGATTTCCGGCCACCCACACCTCTGTGTCCCCTGACGCGCGTCAATCACTTTACAGTAGCGTTACATGTATAAATGAACGAAGAAACCTTTAATTTTAGTGTCATTTGTTGGAAAGGTTAGAAATACAGAGTTTACTTCCTTCCTTACTTACCAACCCGAGGCTCTTCACCCCAAACTCCGTTCGTTTCTCTCCTTTTTTCGAAGAAGTTTAAGAACGTGACCAGCTAGTAGTGGCAGAATCGTAACTCTCCGATCGGCGTTAATGAGATTAGCGAAAGCTTTCCACCTCCAGATGCAGAATTCACTGGACTCGGAGGAAACTCTCGGCAGTCTGAGACTTTGATCTTATAACCTCACTGCCTCCCTAAGTGCAAGTCAAAACACCGAACTCGGACTCCAATGCCGTAAAAAAAGGAAAAAAAAAGCCTAGGAGTAATTTTAGCCCTTTACAGAAGTAATTGTACACCAGTCTTTATCTTTTGAGCGTCTTGACTGTCGTATAAAGTAAGTAAGATAGAGATATTTTAAATAAAAACAGAGAGATATCGATAAAATGTGTCAAACCTTAATTGAAACTCATTTTGCAACGTTTGGAATAAATATATAAACATTTTTATTAAATGAATAATAATAATAAAGGGAGCATGAAAAGTAAATAAATAGAAATGTTTATTTGTGTACGGGGTATTGGACATCATCATCGGGTCATGAAACTCATTCAACTGTGTGTTCCACAACTGCTATGCTAGTCATCCTGAAATGTTCCATTATATTATTTTTGTACCCAACGTATTACTCGGATTGTTGTGGATCCACTGCGTCATCGGAAAATGTACGTATTTTTTTATCACGTCAACGGACATGATACGTACTCATCAGTAAAGCTGTCTGTGTACATAACTGCTAAAATTTGTGGTATAGTCTTGAACATTTATCAAGAAACATAATACGTAGCGAGCAGCTATCAAAGCGAGTCATAAATCGTTTTTCCCTGCCAAATCTTTCAAATCTTGACAAATATTTAGTATAATTTTTTATAAACAATCTTTAATTTAACATTTTTCATTACAATCATGCAAGGTATAAAACAAAAGCTGTGCAGTTATGTTTGTTTGCTCAAGATTCTTTCACTAATACCATACGTCGTATCAATTTGGATTCGTTCATTTAGATTCTTATAATTAAGCCATAATTTTACGTACTAAATTCATATGTGGCTTACGTAAGTAGTCTGTAAACGAATTTGTTCCATATTGCGATTGAAATAGAGTAAATGATATAAGGAACAAGGGTTAACCTAGTCAGCAGTTTTCAAACTGATACAGCTTAAAAGGATTTCCATTTGATGGGGTGATGGTACAGCAACTAGTATGTAGAATGTGGCGAAGACAACAATCTTGGTTGCAGAATATATTTTATCGTTTATTTATTCGTGGCACCCGTTTCGCCTAATACAAGGCACCTTCAGGCTGACCTAAATTAATTAATCTGTATTAGAAAGGCCTGATTCTAGCTTGCAACTGGAAAGATCACAAACTTAATTTAATTTCTTTTTAATTACCGTGGTGTTGGTACGTGGCTTTTGAATGTCAAAAATAGACAGCCCTCATCGTATGTAATAAAATGAATCGAATCAAGTATGTGCTCATATCGTTTGTTAAAACTGTACCATCCGATAACCTATGGATGAATAAAATAAAGTATTGAAAGTTTATAGCTGTTAGCTTTGCGATGTCTGTGGCCCGTATGGTTAAGAAAACATAAGAAGATGTTAATTAAATTTCCTTACAGGTCTTTGTTGCATAGAGCAGTAGATACAAGTCTAAATCAGCCTTGTACGCAGTCCGTTACGTGGTAAATATACTGGAGGCACTGTCCTTCGTTCTCCAGTTGGATACATTTTACTGAGTGCCGCGACACATCGTGACTACAGTAAATATTTGTTTTTCGAGGTAAATGGCGTTGATACATCGTCAGTTAAGTTGCATAGCCCTACGGTTGTTGTTTTGGAACTCTTTTAGATGACGTTAGGTTTTGTATACAAGCAGTAGTAAAGGAAGCTTATGCTATTTTGTTGGAACAGTGCCAAGTTATGTTAAAACTTAATCGTATTAGATATATGTAGTGAAGTTATGTACAGATATATTTTTCCATATAATTTAAACAGTGCATACAGTCACAAAAAATGGTTCAAATGGCTTTGAGCACTATGGGACTTCACTTGTGAGGTCATCAGTCCCCTTGAACTTAGAAGTACGTAAACCTAACTAACCTAGGGACATCACACACATCCATGTCCGTGGCAGGATTCTAACCTGCGACCGTAGCGGTCGCTCGGTTCCAGACTGTAGCGCCTAGAACCGCACGGCTACTACGGCCGGCATACAGTCACACAATTGCGAAAAATCTAATTCATAGAATAGCGGGAAGCGTTGATGCTAGGGCACATATGATTGGTTCTAATTTGGATCATACTTGTGGTATCACATATTGATATCACACCATGGGCGCCGCGAAGAGGTGAAATAGCAAGTTTCCGTCTGGTGCCGATAGCAGTCGTTCGCCACATTTTAACTGACTGTATTTTATATAACGTTCTACGATTCGAGGCGTGGAATTTCACAAGCTTGAACGTGGTAGGGAAACTAGAAAATCTGAAAAGGGAAATGCAAAGACTCAATCTAGATATAGTAGGGGTCAGTGAAGTGAAGTGGAAGGAAGACAAGGATTTCTGGTCAGATGAGTATCGGGTAATATCAACAGCAGCAGAAAATGGTATAACAGGTGTAGGATTCGTTATGAATAGGAAGGTAGGGCAGAGGGTGTGTTACTGTGAACAGTTCAGTGACCGGGTTGTTCTAATCAGAATCGACAGCAGACCAACACCGACAACGATAGTTCAGGTATACATGCCGACGTCGCAAGCTGAAGATGAACAGATAGAGAAAGTGTATGAGGATATTGAAAGGGTAATGCAGTATGTAAACGGGGACGAAAATCTAATACTCATGGGCGACTGGAATGCAGTTGTAGGGGAAGGAGTAGAAGAAAAGGTTACAGGAGAATATGGGCTTGGGACAAGGCATGAAAGAGGAGAAAGACTAATTGAGTTCTGTAACAAGTTTCAGCTAGTAATAGCGAATACCCTGTTCAAGAATCACAAGAGGAGGAAGTATACTTGGAAAACGCCGGGAGATACGGGAAGATTTCAATTAGTTTACATCATGGTCAGACAGAGATTCCGAAATCAGATACTGGATTGTAAGGCGTACCCAGGAGCAGGTATAGACTCAGATCACAATATAGTAGTGATGAAGAGAAGGCTGAAGTTCAAGACATTAGTCAGAAAGAATCAATACCCAAAGAAGTGGGATACGGAAGTACTAAGGAATGACGAGATACGTTTGAAGTTCTCTAACGCTATAGATACAGCAATAAGGAATAGCGCAGTAGGCAGCACAGTTGAAGAGGAATGGACATCTCTAAAAAGGGCCATCACAGAAGTTGGGAAGGAAAACATAGGTACAAAGAAGGTAGCTGCGAAGAAACCATGGGTAAAAGAAGAAATTCTTCAGTTGATTGATGAAAGGAGGAAGTACAAACATGTTCCGGGAAAATCAGGAATACAGAAATACAAGTCGATGATGAATGAAATAAATAGGAAGTGCAGGGAAGCTAAGACGAAATGGCTGCAGGAAAAATGTGAAGACATCGAAAAAGATATGATTATGGGAAGGACAGACTCAGCATACAGGAAAGTCAAAACAATCTTTGGTGACATTAAAAGCAACGGTGGTCACATTAAGAGTGCAACGGGAATTCCACTGTTAAATGCAGAGGAGAGAGCAGATAGGTGGAAATAATACATTGAAAGCCTCTATGAGGGTGAATATTAGTCTGATGTGATAGAAGAAGAAACAGGAGTCGATTTAGAAGAGATAGAGGATCCAGTATCTATGCGTCTGGCGACATACCATCTGACTTTCGGAAAAGCATCATCCACACAATTCCGAAGACGGCAAGAGCTGACAAGTACGAGAATTATCGCACAATCAGCTTAACAGCTCATGCATCGAAGCTGCTTACAAGAATAATATACAGAAGAATGGAAAAGAAAATTGAGAATGCGCTAGGTGACGATCAGTTTGGCTTTAGGAAAAGTGACGAGAGAGGCAATTCTGACGTTACGGCTAATAATGGAAGCAAGGCTAAAGAAAAATCAAGACACTTTCATAGGATTTGTCGACCTGGAAAAAGCGTTCGACAATATAAAATGGTGCAAGCTGTTCGAGATTCTGAAAAAAGTAGGGGTAAGCTATAGGGAGAGACGGGTCATATACAATAAGTACAACAACCCGAGGGAATAATAAGAGTGGACGATCAAGAACGAAGTGCTCGTATTAAGAAGGGTGTAAGACAAGGCTGTAGCCTTTCGCCCCTACTCTTCAATCTGTACATCGAGGAAGCAGTGATGGAAATTAAAAGAAAGGTTCAGGAGTGGAATTAAAATACAAGGTGAAAGGATATTAATGATACGATTCGCTGATGACATTGCTATCCTGGGTGAAAGTGAAGAAGAATTAAATGATCTGCTGAACGGAATGAACAGTCTAATGAGTACACAGTATGGTTTGAGAGTAAATCGGAGAAAGACGAAGGTAATGAGAAGTAGTAGAAATGAGAACAGGGAGAAACTTAACATCAGGATTGGTGGTCACGAAGTCAATGAAGTTAAGGAATTCTGCTACCTAGGCAGTAAAATAACCAATGACGGACGGAGCAAGGAGGACATCAAAAGCAGACTCGCTATGGCAAAAAAGGCATTTCTGGCCAAGAGAAGTCTACTAATATCAAATAGCGGCCTTAATTTGAGGAAGAAATTTCTGAGGATGTACGTCTGGAGTACAGCATTGTATGGTAGTGAATCCTGGACTGTGGGAAAACCGGAACAGAAGAGAATCGAAGCATTTGAGATGTGGTGCTATAGACGAATGTTGAAAATTAGGTGGACTGATAAGGTAAGGAATGAGGAGGTTCTACGCAGAATCGGAGAGGAAAGAAATATGTGGAAAACACTGATAAGGAGAAGGATGATAAGACATCTGCTAAGGCATGAGGGAATGACTTCCATGGTACTAGAGGGAGCTGTAGAGGCCAAAAACTGTAGAGGAAGACAGAGATTGGAATACGTCAAGCAAATAATTGAGGACGTAGGTTGCAAGTGCTACTCTGAGATGAAGAGGTTAGCACAGGAGAGGAATTCGTGGCGGGCCGCATCAAACCAGTCAGTAGACTGATGACCAAAAAAAAAAATTTTATATAATGACGAGAGGGTTAAAGCCGGTTTACCGGCAGACTTGTTCTCAATTCTAGATGATAATGAGCTAAATGTGGCACATGTTTTACGATTTTGTGTTTTGTCTTCACTTCTATCTAAGATCTTAGGTCGACGCTTTTAGTATGTTGGCCGGCCTGAGTGGCCGTGCTGTTCTAGGCGCTACAGTCTGGAGCCGAGCGACCGCTCCGATCGCAGGTTCGAATCCTGCCTCGGGCATGGATGTGTGTGCTGTCCTTAGGTTAGTTAGGTTTAATTAGTTCTAAGTTCTAGGGGACTGATGACCATAGATGTTAAGTCCCATAGTGCTCAGTATGTTGAAGAACGACTGGCTCGTCCCGTTACTATTTTTACGTTCTTCGTTCTGGACTTGAATCTTAGCGGCTGTCCAACTAGATATCATTGTTTGTAGTAGTATGCCTTCTCTCGCTTGCTCCATTGTACTGTTCAGAGGAGTCGCGCGTGTTCACGTAGAAAAGAGTAGAAGGGAGCGTATGTGGTCTTATGTTTTATTTTAGGCTATCCTCATTTTGTGTGCTATAGACCCATTCGCCTCACACAGTCAGCGTACGGGCGCTGATGACCGCGATTTTGAGCACCCTCCAAATGCAGCCACAACACCAACAACCGGTAACGGTAGCGCAGTATCTGGCAGAACCAATGGTGTGCGCCCGCTGAGCCACGCCTCTGCTGCCGCGATATTGGACGGTCAGCGGGTAGCCACTCAGCCCACTGGAACATGTAGCCCCTTTGCTACGTCACCACAGTTCATGCCTATTACAGTGGGCCTCTTCCTTGTTGCTGGGGATTTTCTCTGCCTCGTGATGACTGGGTGTTGTGTGATGTCCTTAGGTTAGTTAGGTTTAAGTACTTCTAAGTTCTAGGGGACTGATGACCATAGATGTTAAGTCCCATAGTGCTCAGAGCCATTTGAACCATTTTTAACCTTGTTGCTGCTATATGAGCTGGACTCTACTTTCTGCTGCATTATTTGTAGTGAGCCTACATACAGCCGAAGAAATACGAGTTAAGTAAATCTTCGGTTTGCTATATTATCCTCTTCGCTACTCATTTCTGCTCTTGTCCAGCTTTCGTACAACGACAGTTGCCGCACCGCTCTGTAGCACACTACTGTTGTCCACGAAATCATACACAACAATACTAAAAATAACTATTGTGAAGATTTGACTCAGTTGTGCAACATATCATGGGGATATGTCCCTCTTCATTACTTTTGCACTGTCGAGTAGCAAGGAATGGACACAATGTAATTATTACAGCGTACTGAAGGCGTACTGCGTGGACATAGCCTGTAAGTGCTTTGGCATCGTTAATGTGAGCAAAAACGCATTTTCCTATGATTACTTTTTCGTGGTAGCCGCTGAGATTAGTGGTATCAGTGGGTTAACATTTCTTGTGCCTAATTGTTGAATCGATACGAAGCAATCCTGCACTTCTTTCCGATCAGCAGTAGTTCCACTCAACATTTGCATTTCACAACTATCAAATTATCACTGTGTTTCCCTGGTGGAGCGTTGACACACGTAGACGGTCACACCTTAGCTGTAGTGAGCACGACTGCGTGCTCGCTGCTCGCATCACGCGAGGCAAGACGCAGTTTATCGACGCGGCGTTCCGCCGCCGGAGAAGAAGCTCTGGCTGGCAGGAAGGCGGGCGGCTGACACACGTGTCGTGTCGCAAGCAGACGGGACCTGGGCGCCCGGGAGGCGGCGCCGATCAATAGCGTTTGTTGTGGAGCCGAAACCAGGTGCCGGCAACCACTTGTTGGCCGCAGGACGACCTGTCGTGGCAGCCGCAGCCGCGGGGCGCGCGTCGGAGGGGGAGGAGACGACCTGAGACTCCCTGCCGCTCCGGCACCTGTGCGAGCGCGACGTGCAAGGCACTCCACGTAACGAAATCATGCCGCGCCGACCCCTTTTGTAAAGCACACGCCGATTTCCTTTCTCTGCCCTTACAAGTCCGAGTGTGTGCTCGTCTTCGACGGGCCAATGAACCACTATCTTACCTTCTCGTTTCGGCCTTGAAGACTTTTTACGCAAAAATTGGATTTTTACCTTTTTGTAGGCCAAAACACCTTTTACAACATTGTTCCAAGTGAATAAATTCCATTGGTCAAGTGCTTTTCTGGAAGTTCTGTCACAATCTACATTGAGCAGTAGTAGATTTGTGCCCCTAGTTATGAGATAAAGTGACGAAGTATAGAAACAACTCGGTGGACATGAATCAAATGATGGCAGACGTCTTCCAGTCATGCATAGGAAATTGGAAGTAACATGGCGGCAGGTAAGGATGAGTAAAAGCCAAATGGGGCAGGCTCCACAACATAAGGCAGTTGAAGGAATGGGAAAGGGCAGTGTGTGTCAACACTGAACACTTATGGTGCACAGTGGTGGTATTCTGCACTACAACATTGAACACTTATGGTGCACGGTGGTGTTATTCTGCACTACAACATGGGCCAGCGACTTCATATGGTGAAGAACCACCAGGAAACTGAAAGAAGGGCAAAGTGTCATGACACTAGCCCACGAGTTTGGTATTACTCCCAGCATAGTGTCACGAGACCAGTCCAGGAATTTGGTTTCGCTTACGGCATTGCTGCGTAAGTCTGGGGAATCAACCAACTATGCATGCCCCTACCCAAAGAAGAACAGGTGGTCAACCACGGTAAATTGCAGTAGCAAACGACCACTATATTCTGCAACAGGAAAGAATGTGCACGTCAAACAGCGGGCGCAATTGCAGTGCAAGTACGTTTAAAACGACTGCAGGGAATGCAATCTCACGCGAAATCAGGCTCCACAATGGGACAGCCACTGTAAGGGGATGGTCTTTTTGCCCGAAGACCAGTACATTGTGTTGCATTGACACTGGTGCGTGGGTGTCACAGATGAAGCAAAGAGCATAGGGACTGGAGCAACAAGGTGTGGGGATAAGAGGATATTAAATCTGAGTAGTGACTCTGTAGATATCCTCATTTAGCAAGAAGTGGGACACCTTAATTTACAAGGGATCATTGTCGAGCATCATTTGCGTGTTTTGGGTGTTATGGGGTGGGGAGATATCATGCTGCTTGGGCGTAGCGACATTCAGATATTTCAAAAGGGTATACTCACAGGTCAGTATTGTTATAGTACTGTAGCCCTTCCCACGCATTTCTTATTTTGCGGGTCCAACCAGCCCTAACATCATTTTATGGATGACAATGTGCGACAGCACCAAAGAGCTCAGGTAGAGGAACTCCTAGAACGAGAGAATATTCGACGAATGGACTAGCTCGCCCGCTCACCAATTTCAGTCCCATCGAGCATGTGTTGGATGCAGTGTAAAGATATACTGCAGCATTTCAACATGCACCAACGACCATCCAGCAGCTTCCTAAGTCTGTGTTTCAGTTAGTTTGCTTGAAATACATGCTGAATTTAAAGCACATACGAAAGAGTTATTTGGAAAGCGTTGCAGAGTGATGAATATGCTTGATGAGAGAAAAGAAAAAGATGGTTATTCATTTTCCACAGATCACAAACTACAAAATATACATTAACAATGGCCGAGCGGTTCTAGGCACTATAGTCTGGAACCGCGCGACCGCTACGGTCGCAGGTTCGAATCCTGCCTCGGGCACGGATGTGTGTGATGTCCTTAGGTTAGTTAGGTTTAAGTAGTTCTAAGTTCTAGGGGACTGATGACCTCAGATGTTAAGTCCAATAGTGCTCAGAGCCATTTTATAATAAATGATGTTTTTACTAGTTGCATTATGTTTTATTCCATCATCTGTATATTGCCTGAGACTTAGCAGTTGAGATGTACGTGGGAGACTTAGTAATTCATACATTTGCTATGTTAGAGAGAGACTTTAGGGTCCAGTCGCTGCTGTTATGTCCAAGAGACTTAGTACATTGTACGTGAGATATGATTTTTAACCTAATGGTCTAAGAGGTATATTTTCTGGTACAGCTTCTGACAGTTTCTTTACACACATGATCAGTAAGAAGTACTTTCTCTACCACATTCCTACGACAGTAGGAAGAGTATGTGATATGTTCAACTGTCAGGAAGATAGATTTCGCTGAGGTGGTGAATAGATGTTTGAAATTCTAAGGAAAAAAAAAGTATAGGTTATAGGAGAAAGTATTGTAATAAGAAAACGTCTAGAAGAATCTGTAGTACTGTAAGTTCAAAAACGAGAGGGTAGGAGTCACAATGGGTAAGAAAAACTTACAGTTGATCTTTTAGATCGACGAAGAACTGATAACTACTGCAATATTCCTGACAGTGGTTCCATCAGAGCACCAATTATAACATCAGACAACCACAACTTACATGGTTTGTTCACAGGTCTTGGACACTTTATTGTTGATTTTACCCAGTATTCCTCCTGCTATCAAATTGTCATCCCCATGTAGCAGACATGGTTTTTCAGCCTTGACAGAGATGAACCTGAGAAACCACACACATTCTAACACACTACACACATTCTAAAAGTGTTCATCAGCTGAACTCATCACCATACCAAGAAACTGAAACACACACACTAATCACAAACATGTATATGTTTGTGTTTGTAAACCACAGAAGGTGTTTGTGCCAGGGGTGAGAGGGCTATACAGTACTGTCTGTATAAGTTGCTGTACTACCCCATCCGAAACTGTGTTCTGGTATAACACTATACTATACTGCCCAGCTATTCTGATATACTGCCCAAACATAGGGATAAAGCTTATGAGGGACAGTCTCCCCACCCCCACCACAAACACCTTTTGTGGTTCACTTTATGTTTCGTTTCAAATGTTGTTTATTAGAAATCTTTATCCTACAGCCTATGATTTTTTTATTAGAATTTAAAATATCTGTTCACCACCCCAAAGGAATCTATCTTCCTGACAGGTGAATGTGTCACAGACTCTTCCCACTGCTGCAGGAATGTAATAGAAAGGAACTTGATAATGGCCGTATGTGGGAAGAAACTGTATCAGAAAATATATTTCTTAGACTTTTCAGGGTAAAAATCTCATATCATGTGGAATAAGCTAAGTCTCTGGTACACATCAGCAGCAACTGGACTGCAAAGTCTCTCTCTGATATGGATGGATGACCTAGGAAGTCTCTCTCAACTACTTCTGAACTTCTCATTCTCATTGGCTATATGTCCAATGGAAAAAAAAGCATAATGAAACTTGCAAATATATTATTCATTATATACAACTTTTATGGATTGTTACTATACGCTTTGTAATTTGTAATCTGTGGAAGATAAGTAAGCATAATTAAAAGAGCATTGTCATTCTCTTTTTTCTAAATCAATCCTGTACATCACTCTGAAATGTATTCCAAATAACTGTTTCTTATATGCTTTAAATTCAGCTTGCATTTCACACAAACTATTTGGAGCACTTAGGAGTACCGTCTGTGAGCTCTGCTTCTGTTCATAGGAATAACACTAGCAGATCTAGATGTAGCATGCATACACACATCCATACATACACTTACCTCCTTATTCTCATGGTGCACTACAGGTCTGATTAGATATTTAACAATATCATTGAATAGATTTTTTTACATACATTTCCATAGACTGAGTCTCTTCCTGGTGATCGATATTGCATCATACAGGCCACGCAGCTACGTGAGGCTTGGCTACTTTCGTTAACTTCATTGTGTCACCCCCTGCTGCTGCTGGAGGTATTTCTGTGTTGTCATTCAGTCGCTGATGTATTTCAGCTTGATCCCACTCCACGACACTGAACAGCAGCTTTGTACCCTACTAAACTTTCTCTATTTTCACCATAATGTAAATGTCTGTCTGATGGATAGTGTTGGCATTTTATGTACTGAGAATTCAGAGTCTGCGAACAATTCTATGTCCTAATCTGAAATATCAGGTGTTCCATCAGAGACTTTGTCTGCACGGTGATTTAGTTGTGCCAGTGATGGATATACTGGACAGTCAGAGAACAGTTCTATATACCGACTTGATTTCCACTACGGCATGTTAAGATCAGCATCACAGAGCTTGTCTGCATACTGACTTGAATTCTGTATCTGCTGATGCTCAAATGTCCTTGATTTCCAATTTAACATGTTGAGCGCTGTATCAAGGACATACTGGCTTGATGTCTCCTGCTTCTGCTCCTGCTTCTCAAATGTATCAGGCAATGGTTCATCTACCTCATCAAGGAGTTGTTGAACTGAAGGAGAAACAAAAGAAAACCATAACACAATAATACACCCATATTATGTGATCAAAAGTATCCGGACACATGGCTGAAAACGACTTACAAGTTTGTGGCGATCTCGATCGGTAATGCTGGAATTCCATATGGTGTTGGTTCACTCTCAGCCTTGATGACAGCTTCCACTCTTGCAGTCAGGTGCTGGAAGGTTTCATGGGGAATGGCAGCCCATTCTTTATGGAGTGCTGCACTGAGGAGAGGTATCTATGTTGGTCGCTGAGGCCTGGCACGAAGTCGGCGTTCCAAAACATCCCAAAGGTATTCTGCAGGCCAGTCCAGTACAGGGATGTTATTGTCGAGTAAACACTCCGACATAGGCCGTGCATTGTGAACAGGTGCTCGATCGTGTTAAAAGATACAGTCGCCATCCCCAAACTGCTCTTTAGTAGTGGGAAGCAAGAAGGTGCTTAAAACATCAATGTAGCCCAGTGTTGTGGTAGCGCCACTCAAAACAACAACGGGTGCAAGCCCCCTCCATGAAAAACAACACCACACCATGACACCACCACCCCCGAATTTTACTGTGGGCACTACACACGCTGGCAGGAGACGTTCACCAAGCGTTCGCCATACCCATACCCTGCAATCGGATCGCCGCATTGTGTACCGTGAGTCGTCACTCCACACAACGTTTTTACACTGTTCAATCGTACAATGATTATGCTCCTTACACCAAGCGAAGCGTCGTTTGGTATTTACAGGCGTGATGTGTGGCTTATGAGCAGCTGCTCGACCATGAAATCCAATTTTTCTCACCTCCCGCCTATCTGTCATAGTGCTTGCAGTGGATCCTTATGCAGTCTGGAATTCCTGTGTGATGGTCTGGATAGACGTCTGCCTATTACACATTACTACCCTCTTCAACTGTCGGCTGTCTCTATCAGTCAACAGATGAGGTCAGCCTGTAAGCTTTTGTGCTGTATGTGTCCCTTCATGTTTCCACTTAACTATCACATCGAAAACCGTGGACCTAGGGATGTTCAGAAGTGTGGAAATCTGGCATACAAACGTATGACACAAGTGACACCCAATCATATGACCACGTTTGAAGTCCATGAGTTCCACGGAGCGTCGCATTCTGCCCTCCCACGATGTTTAATGACTACTGAGGTCGCTGGTATGGAGTACCTGGCAGTAGGTAGCACAACAAAGCACCCAATATGAAAAACGCATGTTCGCGTGGCGTAGACCACTTCCTTCAAGTGTCCCCATAATCGAACACCTAGGGGATTGATGTCTGGAGAACAAGCAGGGCAAGTTGTGCCCCCTCCTCCTCTAACCAGTCTGGAGGTCTTGAAATGTCTGTATCAGATGTTCACGCACATTGTGACAGAAGTGTGCTGGTGCACCATCATGCATGAACCACATTTGTATTCATTGCTGCAATTGCACAGCCTCCAGGAAGGCAGGTAATACATTGACAAGACAGTCCAGATAATGTGCCCCTGCTTACCTTGTGCGGCAGCACATACGGCCCTTTTGATCTATCAACAAGTATTCCTGCCCATACATTGTTTGAGAATCAGAGTTGATGCCCTCTTTCCTGAACTGCTCGTACTTGCTGAGTATCGAAATTCACACAATCTATTGTGAAACCTGCCTCATTGGTAAATAAAATCTTCGATATGAGCAGTGGATCTGCTCACACTTCTGCAACGCCACTGACAGACCTGCCATCTGTCATGATGATCCTGCAGCCTTAGGGGCTGAATGCAGTGTAGACGATGTGGGTACAGCACTTGTCCATGAAGTTCACCCCCCCCCCCTCCTCACTCTCCCCAGTAAGAGTGTGCTGCTGCTAATCATCACACACTGGTCCCTGGGATTTCTTCCAGCAAGTATAGCACATGCTCTTCCATGTCAGGTGCACAGTCTGTGGCCACCTGCCACTGTCAGCCTTCTGAGGTGTAAGGATACTTGTGTCCCTCAGATGTTGCAAAAGCCTGCCAAACAGCTTATTAGATGGCACACTGTGCTGTTGATATTTTTCACCGTAAAAGACACTGACTATAGCAGAATATCATATCAGCATTTCACTTGTTGAGTAGTAGGCTTCAAGTGCTAACAAGTGGTGGAAGAGAGAAAATGTAAATGTACTACACCATTTGTACGAACAAACAGAGCAATAATAGTGAACATAGAAATGAATCTGCATTTGGAAGAAGATAAAACACCATGATACATACCCAGGGTTGTCGGTACTGTACAATAAGACACACAAACATCACAAAAACTAATATAGCTTACAACATGACTTGAACCACACAACTGACTGGAGAAAACTTAGTAAATAAAGTACTTTAAAACATCAGAATACCCCGCTGACACATTTAAGGGAGTGCCAATGCAACGACTGTGCTAAAATACATAACCAAGCATCACACAGCCATTCCTATAAACACATTTTTAACTCGGAAAACCGAGCGAGGTGGCGCAGTGGTTAGACACTGGACTCGCATTCGGAAGGACGACGGTTCAATCCCGCGTCCGGCCATCCTGATTTAGGTTTTCCGTGATTTCCCTAAATCACTCCAGGCAAATGCCGGGATGGTTCCTCTGAAAGGGCACGGCCGACTTCCTTCCCCATCCTTCCCTAAAGATGAGACCGATGACCACGCTGTCTGGTCTCCTTCCCCAAACCAACCAACTCGGAAAGTATGCATTTCTGGACCCATGTTTACTGGATTTATTTTTTCTTGTTTCGATGAGTACTACCAACTCTCAAAGGATTCGTCACTTATTTTGAGCACCCTGTATATATATATCATCCTGCAGGTGAATGGTTGTAAATTTAGAATCCATGACATCTCTGATGACCTCATAAACCAAGATGGCAGATCTGTGGTCACGCAAGTAGTTCATAATAATTCTTCCAATTCCAATTACACTGCAGTCATCTACCCACAATACTCATCCCCATAGCATTCTTACTAGGCATCAAGCAAACCCACAGCTTGTGTTCTGTACTCCTTAATGAAAGCCTGAACACCAGCATCATGTTGCATCGTCAGAGATCTATCATCTCCAGAAAAAAGACACAACTGACTTGCAGATTTGCTGCAATTGCAGGGCAATATATATATATATATATATATATATATATATATATATATATATATATATATATATATATATATATATATGTGTGTGTGTGTGTGTGTGTGTGTGTGTGTGTGTGTGTGTGTGTGTGTGTGTACAAATAATAATCATTTATAAGCGATGGTTTAATACTTACGATCAACTGTGTGAGTCAGTTGCTTCAGCCTGGGTGTTGTAGATCTCTGATGATGCTTCATGATGATGCTGATCAAGCTTTCGTTATGGAGTGCAGAGCGCAAGTGCTGGGTATACCTGATGGCTAGTAAGTCTACACTGGAGATGAGTGGTATGGGTAGATGATTACAGTGTCAAAGGAATTGGAACAACTATTCTGGACTGCATGCATATCCCCAGGTCAGCCACCTTGGATTCTGATGTAACTGAAGATGTCATGGATTCTAAATTTAGAATCATGGAGGTGCCTGCAGGGTGACATCATGGAAACAGTGTTAGCCTGCTCAGTGGTTTGCTGTGTTGTAATGTCAGATGTGAGTAATGTGCTACAAATTCATAGTAGAGACTTCATTCTCGATGGGTAGTAGGCCTGGATGCTACAGGTGAGTAGTGGATAAAAATCTGCTGGAAATTTTAGATGTCTTATCCACAAGGTCAAAGCACAAATAACTTATGTAGGGAACCACCTAAAAATGCAGTACCATCCCAGACATTAGATCACAACAGGAAGTGTGGTTGGAGTTTAAGGTCACGTCTACAACGATTCCAAATTTCCGTCACATCAAGACGTGTTTACAGCGAAATTCTGTCTCGAAATCTGGCAGAAAACCCAAAGAGATTCTGGTCATACATAAAGCACACCAGTGGCAAGACGCAGTCAATACCTTCACTGCGCGATAACAACGGTGAAGTCACTGATGACAGTGCCACTAAAGCAGAGTAATTAAACACGGTTTTCCGAAACTCCTTCACCAAAGAAGACGAAGTAAATATTCCTGAATTCCAATCAAGAACAGCTGCCAAGATGAGAAACATAGAATTAGATATCCTCGGTGTAACAAAGCAGCTCAAATCACTTAATAAAGGCAAGGCCTTCAGTCCAGATTGTATACCAGTCAGGTTCCTCTCAGAGTACGCTGATAAAATAGCTCCATATTTAGCAATTATATACAACCACTCGCACACAGAAAGATCCATTACTAAAGAGTGGAAAATTGGTCAAGTCACACCAATACCCAAAAAGGGAAGTAGGAGTAATCCGCTGAATTACTGGCCTATATCGCTAACGTCGATTTGCAGTAGGGTTTTAGAACGTATAGTGTATCCGAATATTATGAAGTGCCTCGAAGAAAACGATTTTTTGACATAAAGTTAGCACGGATTCAGTAAATGTCGTTCTTGTGAAACACAACCAGCTCTTTATACTCATGAAGTAATAAGTGCTATCGACAGTAGATGTCAAATTGATTCCATATTTTTAGATTTCCAGAAGGCTTTCGACACCATTCCTCACAAGCGTCTTCTAACCAAACTGCGTGCCTACGGAGTATCGCGTCAGTTGTGCGACTGGATTCGTGATTTCCTGTCAGAAAGGTTACAGTTCGTAGTAATAGACGGAAAGTCATCGAGTAAAACAGAAGTAATATCCGGCGTTCTCCAGGGAAGTGTTATAGGCCCTCTATTGTTCCTGACCTACATTAACAACATAGGAGAAAATCTGAGTAACCGTCTTAGATCGTTTGCAGATGATGCTGCCATTTACCGTCTTGTAAAGTCATCAGATGATCAAAACGACTTGCAAAATGAATTAGATAAGATAACTGTATTGTGCGAAAAGTGGCAGTTGACCCTGAATAAAGAAAAGTATGAAGTTATTCACATGAGTACTGAAAGAAATCAGCTAAATTTCGATTACGCGAGAAGTCACTCAAATCTGAGGGCTGTAAAGTAGCAAAATACTTAGGGATTACAATTACTAATAACCTAAATAGGAACGATCACATAGATAATAATGTGGGTAGAACAAACCACAGACTGCGATTCATTGTCAGAACACTTAGAAGGTGCAACAGGTCTACCAAAGAGACTGCTTACACTACGCTTGTCCGCTCTATTCTGGAGTATTGCTGTGCGGTGTGGGATCCGCATCGGGTGGGACTGACGGATGACATCGAAAAAGTACAAAGAAGGACAGCTGGTTTTGTATTGTCGCGAAATACAGGAGATAGTGTCACAGACATGATACGTGAATTGGAGTGGCAATCATTAAAACAAAGGCATTTTTCGTTGCGACGGGATCTTCTCATGAAATTTCAATCACCAGTTTTCTCCTCCAATTGCGAAAACATGCTGTTGGCACCCACCTACATAGGGAGAAATGATTATCACGATAAAATAAGAGAAATCAGGGCTCGCGCAGAAAAATTTAAGTGCTCGTTTTTCCCGCGTGCCGTTCGAGAGTGGAACGGAAGAAAGACAACATGAAGGTGGTTCATTGAACGCTCTGCCAGGTACTTTATTGTGAATATCAGAATAATCTCGTAGATGTAGATGTAGATGTGGGAGTCCGTTGTTCTGCTGGAGTTCACCTGGGACGTGCAAGAGGTATAGCCCGGCAGTGGCCCTGAACCGATTACTCTGGCTCGCGGGTCCATATCGTAGCCTCGTCCAGCACAGCCTAGTGATCCTGGCAGGGCTGCAAGACTGAAAATAATTTAGTTACAGAATACTGAATACTTCTTGCCCGCATGCACCACTACCAGTCACGTGTCCTAAAACACCGGTGCCACTGTTCTGCCTTACCCGTTGCTACACGTAACTCCTGCGTTCGCTGTTTAAGCAAGCTAACATGCCTCGAACATTTCGTCGACGTTGTTGAATTATTTCAGAGACAACATCCCACGCTCGCCAGCTCTCAGCACCGCTGCAATACATCGTTCAGTTCCACACTAACATACCCACATACGGTCGGTAAGCTTTAGTTATGTTTTTCAACTGAAAGGGTGAACGAAAATGTGAGTATGGAAGGAAAATAAATATACGTGCAGTAATCACAGGCTCCTTTTCATGTCATGTTACATCACATCACTTTAATATATTTTACATCTACTGTTTTCCTTGATGTAATGGCAAACACGTTTTCCTTTTTTCTTTTTTTTTGCGTTTCAGCGTTATTCTGACAATTGGTACTTCATTAACGTTTGCGTCTTAAGTTTGTTTTCATGCATCAAGCAAAGTTCGCTTCATTCAAACAGAATGGGGAGCCAGTGGTGATACAGAAACGGAAATTCGTCAGTTGGTTTTGCTGCCGAATACATAAACATACAGATAGTTTCTAGACCTAATAGCAAACTTCATATTGTGTTTGTTAATACAGTTCAACACCAAAAGATTAAAATCGAACTTCCTAACAGATTACAAGTGTATGCTGAACTGGTATTCGAAATGGGACTACTACCCTTCCGGTTCAAATGCTCTGCCAGCTAAGCTATCTAAGAACGACTGACGATCTGCCTTTACAGCCAGCAGTAGCTCCTCCTCTCCTTAGAAACCTCACAGAAGTTCTGTTGCTTACCTAGTGCGACTAGTATACTCCATATGCAAATCGAAACCATCGCTTTGTTCGTGTGCAGTATTTCTTTATCATCATTGTCGACTTACAGAATTTAGTTCTTTCGATCGATTTCCGATATCAAATTTCGTTTATTATTGGTCTTTTGATGCAGCGTACTTATTTACTCTATAATTAGATCCTGCAGACTTCGAGTAAGTCGCATATACTATACTCGTTTCACCCGCGTTACCCCTTCAACCAATTAAAAGAAACTCATTTACGAGATCGAAACTTAGTTTCTGCTGGTGAGGACCCATGGCCTGAACCACACCGGTTACGGCAATGCGCATCCCCAAATGCTGAAACGTTTACAAAAACAGTAACTACCTCAATTTAGAATTTAGAAGTGGGTTCTGCTGTAAATGTAATGTTATTGAACTGTGTTTCAATACGTATTAATGGCTTCAATAATGAGCATTGCAATAATTTTTGGGTAAGAAGTGAACAAGTACAAATTTGGAAACACTATTTCCCGTTTTAAAATGTCATATACATTGCCCTCGATATACTGTTCTTAGCTTCAGATGTATTCATTAAACGAAGAAGGTCCAACCTCCTGGTAGAATACAAATTTTGTTTTGTTTAAACTTTCAAATATGTCTTACCACAGCTGTAAAGAAACGCATTTTGGGATTGAACAAACCCAGAAGTCGTGTTCTCGCAGGCACGAGAACAGAGCTTAAAACTGCATTAATTTCTTTTCTTTTGAATTGTGTTAATGTTGTCTTCACTTCAGTTGCCATTGTTCCGTTATGCTAATACCTCTATAGTATCACTTTCTTCTTATATCCGTAGGCTAGCTATATCCAGTCTCGTTCTAAAATTAACTACTTTTGACTTCACATATCTAATAAATCATATCTAATATATATATCTAGTCTGTGCTACCATAACCAAGACCGCTCCAGTTACTATTATAGATTACATTAAGAAAACGTGACTGGCAGTATAGTTAGAGATATGAAAACGACTTAATAAAAAGGTACTAACCCTAAATCTGTAATAGAGCATTTTGCGTAGTATTGCAGTATGTAGTATTCCACCAATCAGTGAAATGATTTGTGAATAAAAACCAAATATGAACCATAGTCAAGACGTTATTTCATTGCAGCTCTTAGAGTACTAACTAAACGACAAGAAAAGGGCATTGTGAAAGATGGACACTGGACAAGGCTGAAAAATTATGAAGATAACGTAATAAGGGTCCACTGTGAACGTACATGAGAATCCCTCAAGTCAGTTTTGAGTTTATTTTTCAATTTTCAATGAAACAGTATTACAAGATTTTCCGATGCACGAGGAATAACGCACCCTTTCAACGGGAGCGAATGAAAACTGATCGGTTTTGTTGGAACCTCTTCCTCGTCGAGAGCAGAAGTGAGTGAAAGAGAGTTGTCAATAGCGTGACCATCAATCTTCTATTCAAGGCCGGATATGAATTTTGTGGCATTCCGATACGGCTTACAAAGTCAGGAAAATATATCGACTTTCAGGTGTCAAACACAAAAATTCGTTCACGCTGCTTTCGGTAAGCGCATGCCAACGTACTGGCTTTGTTACCTCACTTGACTGAAGAGAAATACAAACAAGAAACGGTGGGTCAGAGTCACTGCTAATGTGGGAGATTAAACTGTCACTCCATACCTTTTATGATGTTATTACCACCAGAGCGTCGTTAGTAATCTTGCATATCCTTGCCGGAGCTTTATATTTGTTGAACAAGCGAAAAATTCCAAATGAAAATTATTGTACTCCCGTAAAAAAATGAAGAAATGAAAGTTACACTATCTTTTATATACCATAGATTATTCAAAGTTGTACTAACCATCTTAGTTTAGTTATTGTTCCTGTTCTTCTTCTTCTTCTTCTCCTTCTCCTCCGAGCATTGTGGCTTGATCTGTCCATATGCTCTTGTCTCTGCGCACTCTCCGGAGCCCTCTAGGTCTCTACCTGTAGACAGATTGTGACAAATGTACAACGCTCATCTGCTCTATGTGATATCTGCAGTTCTCACGGAATTCTAACATTTAAAAATCGAACGAATAAATCATACCGAGTGAAATGTTAGTAAGTCGTCGAAGGAAGCACCCAAAAAGTTATTAATTTATGAACCTACGGAAGACAGTAATACAGAAGGTGTGAAAGTAAGTCTGGAAACCGATTAGAATAAGATCAAAATAAAATATGATTGACACATCGAAAAAAAATTAGAATGAATAACGTTGACGTCAAATATCCCATTGATCATATTTTGTGTCCTGAGTAGTTAGACAAAGACTGGATGTAACTTATTAGCAAAGAAATAAACAGAAAAGTAAATTTGGTATGCAGTGATTTTCGCAGACCAAATAGAGTTCTAAAAACTAAGATAACTGCTAGCAGTGCCTCTCTTGTTCAGAAGTACGATGCATTCATGTCCGAAGGAACATTGCAATGTACTTCTAAACACAGGCAATGCAATTTCGTATTTATCCGCCGACATCGGGCAATCGACTTTCAATTAAATGCCTCCCCTGGCCGGGAATATACATAATGGATGTACGAGTGCAGATTATAAACAGATGGTTGGCGACATGTGGAAGTTTGGGTCGGACCGTGAGGTGTGCTTGGATGTCCTAATGACAAGGCGGCTACTCGCGATGAGCCGGAAGTCCGGGTTTGAGTCCCATTCTCGCACAAATTTTCACTTCCGTCATTCCGTTACACAACTGATTGTTGTCTTTATCCGTAATTGTTTATACATTTCAGCTAAGCTAACGAAGTTTACATTCAATGTGTACTATCAGCTTTGACCAATGGCGATGATACTTAGATAACACGGCGTATGGGTTTAGTAACAAAAGAATATAACAGAAGGAAAAAATATTAGTGATTCTAGAAACAATAATGATAAAAGAACTATGATTTACATACAACTTCCACATATTGATTTTTCTTCTTTTTTCATTCCTGGGAAAGTTACTTCCCAAATCTGGGTCATCTACAATGGTCATTCAATATTAAACTGCAAGTTTGTTAAGGAATCTGTTATGAGAATGGAATGCAAGACTTATTCATTTCTCAACATAATCCCACTCACGTTCTTTACACTTATGCCAACGCTAGACAGTCTTCTCAATTTCACTTGCAAATAGTTCTTGGGGGTATGCGCGTAACCAGGTATGCATTGCTGTCTAGACTTCATCATCAGCGAACCTTGAACCACTAAGAGCTTTTTTCAGTTGGTTAAAAATGTGAATCGCAAGGTGCCAGATCCGAGGAATACGGGGGGAGGGGCAATAAGACGAACGTGAGCTCTCCCTCCACACATTCGTGAGCTTTTCTTTCACTTCTAATGTCATATGTTTTGAACCGTTATCTTAAACACTTTATTCGACGTCGTTAAGTCATTAACAATAGTGGCCGGTTGAGAAACTGATGTGCATCGTCCTGCAATATCACTCACCGTCACATACCTGTTTTCCCGTATCGACTCGTCAACTCTCGCAATGTTGTCCTCTGTGACCCCACAGATAGAGCGCCCTGGGCGTGACGAATCTTTTAACACTTGTGACAGTTGTTGTAACTTACGTGGCCGTTCTTACAGTTGTGTTCCATACAGACAATTTTCACCATATTATGCGGTCATCCGACGGTGAATTTCGATTGGTTTCAACCCTCCGGCTAACAGAAACTGAATGACACTCCGCTGCTTCACATTGGTATACAATTGCTGCCATTTTGTTTCACTGACTCCCAGCGTCCAGTTTGCGGCGCAAGCCTGTGAGGCGCATCTGATAATAGTTCTAGGTCACCATAAAAAAATTACGAAGGTTCACAAACTTTGTAGAAGTTTTGTATTGTTTACACAGTTTTTCCGGTTAAGGACTGAATGGACCTCGCATAATACTTACAACTTAACCCTCTTATTTCCAAGCTTCAAGCCACCCTCTGATGACTCAGTTTTTCAGAATAGCAAAACGGAATTTGCCTTTCACCAAATTGAAACCAGATATGCTGCTGATGCGAGCTGAAAGTGTGGGTAGTGTTACATTATGACATAATGAGTGTGTAGTGTATGCAGTGTGTTCAGTGACTGGGTGTTAGAAATGAACGCATAGTGCAGCACTACGCTTTTACGTACACACTTCACAAAAATGTTATCCATGGCGTCCCTTGACAAGGCTATTGTGCAAGATGAGCATCGCATTGTCAGAAGAGAGTACCTGCTGGATTTCTGCAGACACAGTTCTGCTGCAGTACGAATAACAGGTGCATCACAGAGACAGAGTGAAATTGCTCCGCCACCGCGACACGTAATCGGAAGTTAAAGTACGGGGGAATGTACGATTCTTGTGGGAAAAAAATCTAAATTGCACACAAAAAGCACCATGAAATTCTGGCATTTACGATACTTCTGGCTTAAGTAAAAATGGTTCAAATGGCTCTGAGCACTATGCGACTTAACTTCTGAGGTCATCAGTCGCCTAGAACCTGGAACTAATTAAACCTAACTAACCTAAGGACATCAAACGCATCCATGCCCGAGGCACGATTCGAACCTGCGACCGTAGCGGTCGCTCGGTTCCAGACTGTAGCGCCTAGAACCGCACGGCCACAACGGTCGGCTGCCTTAAGTAGCCATGTTATGTAGCCACCAGATTCTTTTCTCAATGCAGTGCAGGTTGCAGCTTTAAACATAGGACGTAATCAGTGGAGTGAGGTACCAGTAGCAGATGGTACCTATCTCGTGGGAAAGACCGACGCAGTTGTAGTTAATCAGTTTGAGTGGATGATACGCTTGGACTCTGTACGTGATAATGCTAACTTTCTTCCATTAATGTTTTAATAATGGTACATTAAATTTACTTAATGTTCTAGAATAAGTATCGCTAAATAGAAAGCTATCGTCCACTTATTTCGAAACAAAGAACAAAAGCCGCGCAGGATTAGCCGAGCGGTCTGAGGCGCTGTAGTCATGGACTGTGCGGCTGGTCCCAGCGAAGGTTCGAGTCCTCCCTCGGGCGTGGAAGTGTGTGTGTTTGTTCATAGGATAATTTAGATTAAGTAGTGTGTAAGCTTAGGGACTGATGACCTTAGCAGTTCAGTCCCATAAGATTTCACACACGTTTGTACATTTATTTTTTAACAAAGGACAAAAGCTAAGCGAACAGGCAGACTAGGGCCTCATGGTGTCTTCGGAACTTCGCTTGGACCGGGCTCCCATGAGATGTAGCAGCCCTGTCTAACGATATCGGAAGGGCCAAATGACATCGGAAACGGCAGCCATGGTGGACAAACGTATTTTTTAGTAAGGTCGGTCCATACAAATATCATATACGCGAAAGTAGCTCCGGCTGTTACGCTTTCACAAGTAAACCGCTGATTTTGTAAAATTTGCTGTGGAGATAGTTTGAACGCTGAGGAATAAAATAGGCTACTTTAAAAAGGGTGTAGTACAACATATTTCTTGATTTGAAAAATATAACGCGAAATATGGAACAATAATTACTCTTCGAAAAAGCTATTTCCTCTCTGTCTTTTACCCTTTATCATATTTATGAAACTGCTTTTATTGGTTGATATGTCCTACGTCATATGACTCAACGTAATAATTACAATACTTATTCAATCCTCAACGTTTTTTAATCCATACTTCCATACTAATACCAATATTATTATAATTGCTGGACTAACTCACTCTGTTACGTTCTCACGACTCTAACGTTGAAGCGACTCCGACAGGATTTGGTGTAGATATGGCTTAAATAATAGGTTACTGTGGAAATTTGTATGTTTTTGAGCATTATTAAGATTTTTAGATATGGTATAAGTGAGAGGCGTGGCCGGCCGGGGTGGCCGAGCGGTTCTAGGCGCTACAGTCTGGAACCGCATGACCGCTACGGTCCCAGGTTCGAATCTTGCCAAGGGCATAGATGTGTGTAATGTCCTTAGGTTACTTAGGTTTACGTAGTTCCAAGTTCTAGGGGATTGATGATCTAAGAAGTTAAGTCCCATAGTGCTCAGAGCCATTTGAACCATTTTTGAGAGGCGTGCCGACGACGCTGGCGCGAGGCTCGGTGACAGCGCAGACCCGATGTTATCGTGCGCGATGTTTACGATACTGAGTTACTACACCACCCCGCATAGCTAGAGAGTTTCGGTTGAGATACGGCAATACAATCGGATGGTATCCCTAGAATCATATTTAAAACTACTACTATAAGCCTTGAAAACGTAAGTCTGATTTAGCATGTGGGTCTAAGGGAGCTCAGTTTGCGAAGGTTACTCGAATCCAACAAACCTTAGAGCAATCTCATGTCCGCCGGAACTTGTATTCAGAAAGTTATGCGGCCTTAAGAGCTACAGAGACATTAGAACAGTCACGAGATAGTCGCTTTTTAGACGCTGAGACTCATGCCGCCCTTAAAGCTTGCGAGGCGCTTGAAGATTCACAACGACGGCGTCATTTAAAGGCTGTACGACAAACAGAGTGTATGACCATTATCTGTTGACTATGTAAATCATAAATTAGTCATCGTTGGAGCATGGATCGAAAATGTATGCACCATAAAAAATTTTAATAGAAGGGAGAAACGGTTGGTATACGTTGCTCTGGTGGCAAAATCTCACATCGACTACAGCGTAGTGATCGAGAAACTTTTTAAATGTAATTAGAAAATATAACGTATGTTTTCAGATTTGACATACAGCAAAATAATAGAAACACATTCATTGTGGAGTTACATACTGGCACTGCATACATTTTAATACATACGTCTCTACATCACTACAAAGAATTCTCTACTACACAGAATTCTCGTAAAATTAATTATTAGCTTACTTACTCACCATCACTCATCGTAACAAAACCACTGATGTTAATTATCTCAGTTTAAAAATTAGTGACGTGTAATCAGTTAAAGGGATCGCGAGATAAAGTTTGTAATTATGTTCATATCGTATGACTTTTTAAAAGCAGTGAATAATGTTTGTAGCTTTTATTTTGTGGTATTCTGTTAAAATAAACACAAGTGGCATGATTGGAAAAGGAGTGAGCGAAACTGCTTCGTTACGTAACATCAGTTCATCGCTCACGGATTGTTACAGCCTCAAGACAAAGGATCTACGACCTACGTGCTGCCGTCTGCGCAGGGGAGTTCTTTAGAAGACTGTACGTTGATCAAATCATTAGAACTCTACGCATTTCACTCAGGCCGGTGGAAGCAACTAGGCTCCTACACTCCCAGAACAAACGTGGCCTTTAACACCTCATGTGTGGTAATACAGAGGAGGTTAAGAGATAATACTATTACTGTTTCTCTCTTAAATCGTCGTACATTACGTAAATCAATTGCAGTGTCGCATCCAGCCAAAACTAAACCGTTGCAACAACTTTATCAGTACCGCACAAGCGTGAGTACCACTGACAGGGAAGTGCAGATATTCCACTGTGCCATCTTAGCTGAAAGAACATCTGGGAAAAATTATTTTCCAAAAATGGGGACATTAACACAGCTGTTCTCGAATGGATCTGTGAATAAGAAGCGGATTTTCAAGTCGAGCAGTTGAGCGACTCGTAGAAATTCCGGACGTTGTTTACAGAGACTAGGTGACTACGTTGACAAATAGTGTGATGTACTTGTGTCACTTTCAAGTATACTGCAGCATTCAACAAATGTTACCTGGACTACCATTACAATGTGTAACTTACTTTTTGAAATTAAATTGCACATTATTAACAAGTCGTTTGAAAAACAGTATTGTAGACTAGGGATAACCCGAACGAGGCAGTACTGTTTTAAACAGACAACCCTTGCATTCGGGAGGGTGGAGGTTCCAGTCATCAACCAACCGTCCTGATAAATTTTTACTGTGGTTTCCCTAAATTACTTGATGTAAAGAAACGTCCGTTGAACAGTCCCATCCTTGTCAATTTAGACTTGACAGTAAGTTAACGTCTGTGTTATTTATGTTCTGAAATGGAATGCGGATAAGCTATTATGAACAGCATACTGAGCGCATTATTGTAGCCAAGGTAGATACGAGGCCCACCACAGTGCAAGTAGTACAAAATTACGAGGGCGGTTCAGAAAGTAACCTCCGATTGGTCACAGTGCGGGTTGTGGGGGGAGTAGCGACGCCATCTGTGCGTTCACGCACTCAACAGGTCAGTCGGCATCAAGCCGTGGTCGAGTGAACGTCGTACCTGCGCTAGTTTAGTTTTTGTGGCAGTTTGAAATGTGTGCTGCAATAGAAAACCCAGCCAAATGTGAAGTGCGTGCTGTCATAAGGTGTTTTACTGCCAAAGGATATTCTGCAGCAGCTTTGTGCCGTGTACGGACCAAGAGTTATGAGTGAAGGAGTTGTCCGTGAATGGGTACGTTTATTTAAAAGTGGACGAGAAAACGTTCATGATGAAGAGAGGAGTGGTAGACCATCATTGGTGATTGACGAACTCGTTCAGACAGTTGATGCAAAAGTTCGTGAAAATCGACGTTTCTCAATGTCGGAGTTGTCTACTGGTTTTCCACAGATTTCTAAGACTCTCTTGTACGAGATAGTGACAGCAAGATTGGGTTACCGTAAGTTCTGTGCACGATGGGTGCCCAAAATTCTTACCGACCACCACAAAACTCAAAGAATGGCCTCTGCATTAAACTTTCTGTCATGTTATGAGGACGAAGGAGAACCGTTGTTAAACAGAATCGTGACCGGTGACGAAACCTGGATTAAGTACGTGAACCCTGAGACAAAAGAACAATCAAAGATGTGGGCACATTCAAATTCGCCTACCAAACCAAGAAAAGCCTCGCAAGATTTTTCTGCCAGAAAACTGATGGCAACGGTGTTTTGGGATGCCAAAGGGGTGTTGTTGGTTGAATTCATGGAACGTGGTACGACCATTAATCAAGACGTGTACTGTGAAACAATAAAAAAGTTACGACGGGCTATACAGAACAAACGCCGTGGTATGCTGACTTCCGGTATCGTTTTTTTGCACGATAACGCCCGTCCTCACTCTGCTCGCAGAGCAACGGCCCTTCTTGAGTCCTTCAAGTGGGACGTTATCAACCATCCACCTTACAGCCCAGACCTGGCGCCAAGTGATTATCACCTCTTCATGCATTTGAAGAAATGGCTCGGGTCACAGCGGTTTGATGACGACGAAGAGCTCAAAGATGCGGTCACAGGCTGGCTCCAGGCACAAGCAGGTGATTTTTATGCAGAAGGAATTTCAAAGCTTGTGAAGAGATACGATAAGTGCCTCAATCGCTATGGAGACTATGTAGAAAAATAGTGCAAAGATGTAGTTGTAAGATGTATATATTAAAATATTTTTATTTAACTTGGTGTATTTTTTTAAATCAACCGGAGGTTACTTTCTGAACGGCCATCGTATATTCCAGCTACTTATGCAGATGTGAATGGACTGAACAAATGTAGGCTGAGATAAAATAAATTATTTAGATGGTTAATGGAGACGAAAATTTTATAGAAACGCGAGACTGGAATTCCATAGTAGGGAAAGGAAAAGGAAAAGAAGGAAAAGTATTAGGTGAGCATGGGACGGGAGAAAGGAATGAAAGAGGAATCCGCCTGGTAGAACGTTGCACAGAATGTAATTTAATCATAGTTAACACGTGACTCAATATTCATGAAAGAAGGTTGTATACGTGGAAGAGGCCTGGAGACACCGGATGGTTTCAGATTGATCATAAAATGGTAAATAAGAGGTCAAATGTGGATTGACAACAATTTATTGCTTATAAACTGTGGATTAAAATAGAAAAAAACTGCCAAAAGGTAGGACTTTAAGCAGAGGGGACTTAGATAAACTTAAAAGAATCACAGGTTGTAGAGAGTTTTAGAGGAAACGATTGAAAAGAGCAAGGGAAAGGAATACAGTAGAAGACGGATGTGCACCTTTGAGTGATGAAATAGTGAAGGCAGCAGAGGATCACTTACGTAAAAAGACGAGGGCTAGGAGAAATCCTTGGATAACACAAGAAATGTTGAATTTCATTGATGAAAGTAGAAAATATAAAAACGCAGTAAATGAAGCAGGTGAAAGGGAATACAAAAGTCTAAAACGTTGGATAGACAGGAGGTGCAAAATGACTAGCAGGAATGGCTAGAGGACAAATTAAAGAACTTAGAAGCACGTATCACTAGGGGTAAGATAGATGCCGCCTACAGGAAAATTAATGAGACCTTCGGAGAAAAGAGAGCCAACTGTATGAATATCAAGAGCTCACATGGGAAACCAGTCCTAAGCAAAAAAGGGAAGCATAAAGGTGGAAGCAATATATACAGGGTCCATACATGGGAGATGTACTTCAGGGCAATATCATGGTTAATGGAAGAGACGTAGATGAAGATGAGAAGGGAGATATGATACTGCGTGAAGAATTTGAGTAAGCATGCAAAGACCTACACCGAAACAAGGCCCCGGGAATAGACAATATTCCGTTAGAATTACTAATAGCCTTGGGAGAGCCAGTCATGACAAAAGTCTTCCATCTGGTGAGCAGAATGTATGAGACAGACGAAATACCATCAGACTGATTTACGGCCTCATTCTCATTTCCGGAATCGGGACCAGACAGGTGGAGAGATATCCACCAGTTGTAGATATAGCTATTACTTTCGTATTTCTAAGGAACAATGGCATTCATCCTGATAGCTACCCACTCTTATCAACACGGACTCTTAGTTAAGTGGCACGGTGATTAACTGCTGGACTCAAGTTCAGGAAGTTCAAATCCATGTCCGGCCATGCACATTGTAGAGTTCCGTGGTTACCATGCTGAATGCATTTGTCTGCGTGGTTCGTCGAAAAACGGCACGGCTGATCCTTAACTAAACTTTGTCCAGTCTGGTCTGCACTATGCCTCTGATGGCGTCAGCGTTGACGTGACGTTAAGTTGTGATGTTAAATACTTCAAGAGCACGTCGTACGGATACGACATCTTCAAGGCTATCATATACTTCACGTATTAGGAAATTTTGTCAGTAATTCAAAAGTTTCATAATACCTTATATCAGAAAAATGTATGGGGAAACGGAAATAAACACTAAAACGGCGCTCATCTTACACACAGTAAGAGTTTCCTATATTCCGTGAGAACATCATGGTAGGAATCATTTGTAAATGATTTCACGAAGCAGAGAGAGAAACAGAGAGAGATTGCTGTAGCTATCTTTTTCTCATGCCTGCATGAGAGGTAAAAAATGACAACTCCGAGAATCTTTCTCGCACATACAAATGTACGCGCGCATATCGACCGCGTAATTCTTCACTGCTCATAGGGTATGTGCGGACACTTACCCGTGACAGTCTAAGGAAGGGTGTTATTTGATGTACGGTTGCACACGATACCGGTAGAGGTCGGCCCTGCACAACCACATTTACGACAGGGCCAAATTCGGCAAACAATAGCGCTGCGGCCGTGACCGAATGCTTTGTGTACTTTACTTTGCTTTGTGTTGTGTTTCCTCGAAGTTTCTGTTTGTTATTTTAAAATGAGTGCAGAGACCGATAAAGGTCTGTCACGGGGTTCGAATACGGCTCTCACAACACCAGATGGGATCAGGTATCCATATGACAATTACGTTAGTTCTGCCACCGCTGAGCTTGTGCAGTGCGCATTTCTGCGGCTAGTCGTGTGTAGTGCGACTCATTGCCAGTTCAGTGCCGTCCGTGCTCACTCTGTACACATACTCCTAGATATTTAACGTATGGAACTGCTTCAGTGATCTCTCTGCAGTCGTGCAGTGATCCAATAATGGGTCTTGCCATGTAATTATCCCCAACACTATATTTGTTTATGTTGAGGTTCAGCAGTCAGTCGCTGCACAGAACTTAGATCCTCTGCTAATCTTCCTGGATTTCGCTACAACTTTATACCGTAGCGTATTCTCTACACTCAACTGCATCATTCACGAAGAGCCTCGTGGAAGTACCGACGATATCCACCCTATAAAAGCAATCATCCTGTAACACTCCTTAAATAACTTTTTTTCCTAAACTTTCTGTGATAGATGTATCCCCATAGTATCCCAAGAGATCTAAAACTCTGCTGCATTCTGTTACCAGTGTGTGTGTGTGTGTGTGTGTGTGTGTGTGTGTGCGTACATCTAGGGCGTAATCAGAGTCGAAAGGTCGAAAGGATGACACAATTTAATAAACATGAGCACTTGATTCGAACATGTTAGGACAGCTCAAGGAGATAACGCTGGTTACTAACCACATGTACCTGGGCGTGCTGAAAAAGCAGTGCATTCGAATTTCATATTTCCTTCGTTTGAGGTGTTACATATCATGCATATTACTCGGTCGACTTTCCTGCATCGCCGGCACAAGTTACAAGAATTTGCCGCTAGAAGGCTCCGAATTTTAGCGTATAATATGGCTGTGCGTAACGCAACAATGTCGGTGTACTGCGAGATCCTTAGGAAACAAAGAGAAGAGGTTCTCCACGTATGATAATGGCAGACCACACGCGAGTGCTGCGACATCTGCAAAAAGCCTACACCTTGGGTTCACTGTCATTGATCGTCCTCCATACACTCCCGGTTTTATCTTAACCGATTTTCATCTCTTTCCAATATTTAAAGAACAGCTTCGAGGAAGTCAAGCTGTGCGAGGAGAGATGAGGCTGTTGCTCCGTTAACAAAGTATAATATTCTACAATCACGGTATCAACAAACCGGTCTCCCGTTCGTCGGCAGGATGACTATGTTGAAAAATAAATGTGTAGACATGAAGAATAAAGACGTAGAATGTCAGTGACGTTTTATTTATAAATCGTTAGGAGTTGTCACATAACAAATTAAGAGGCAATACTTTTCAGCACACCCTTGTATTTTGACAGAATCTGATTTAAATAGTGCAGTCAGCCTGTTTATTAGTTTCTCACTATCCGAACCACTCCTGCAGAAAGTGGCTCTCGGTTTGATCCAAGAACTGTATAGATGGGGCACGAAATCTCATAGGAGGTAGCCGGTCATGGTGATATGATAACGTAGCAATGTATTGAAGCCTAATAAAAGCTTATAAAAAGCCATACAGCCAGTGAAAAATGATTTTATTACTCACATTGCTCACTTGATGCGTTTCGGATTTATTTCCGTCATCACATATCTTAAAAGTAAGATGAAAAAAATATACATAGAATATGAAAAATATATCAGACATTAAAATTTTAATTCAATACAAGAAAATCTACCCAAGTGCATAGAGGGTCACAGGATACGAACGTTATTAGATATACACTATGTGATCAAAAGTATCCGGACACCCCCAGAAACATACGTTTTTCACATTGGGTGCATTGTGCTGCAACCTACTGCCAGATCGTATCAGCGATCTCAGTAGCCATTAGACATCGTGAGAGAGCAGAACGGAGCGTCCGGCGGAACTCACGGACTTCAAACGTGGTCAGGTGATTGGGTGTCACTTGTGTCACACGTTTGTACGCGAGATTTCCACACTCCTAAACATCCCTAGGTCCACTGTTACCGATGTGACATGGAAACGTGAAGGGACACGTACAGCACAAAAGCGTACAGGCCGACCTCGTCTGTTGACTGACAGAGACCGTCGACAGTTGAAGAGGGTCGTAATGTGTAAGAGGCAGACATCTAACCAGGCCATCAGACAGGAATTCTAAACTGCATTAGGATCCACTGCAAGTACTATGACAGTTAGGCGGGAGGTGAGAAAATTCGGATTTCATGGTCGAGCAGCTGCACATAAGCCAAACATCTCACCGGTAAATGCCAAACGACGGCTCGCTTGGTATAAGGAGCGTAAATACTGCACGACTGAAAGGTGGAAAAACGTTGTGTGGAATGACGAATCACGGTACACAATGCGGCCATCATATGGCTGGGTTTGGGTATGGCAAATGCCCGCTGAACGTTATCTGCCAGCGTGTATAGTGCCAAAAGGAAAATCGGAGGCGGTGGTGTTATGGTGTGGTCATGTTTTTCATAGAGGGTGCTTGCACCCCTTGTTGTTTTGCGTGGCACTAACACAGTACAGGCCAACAATGATGTTTTAACCACCTTGTTGCTTCCTACTATTGAAGAGAAATTCGGGGATGGCGATTGCATCTTTCAACACGATCGAGCGCCTGTTCATAATGCACGGCCTGTGGCTGACTGGTTACTCGACAATAACATCCCTGCACTGGACTGGCCTGCACAGAGTCCTGATCTGAATCCTACAGCACACTTTTTAGATGTTTTGGAAGGCCGACTTCGTGCCAGGCCTCACCGACCGACATCGATACCTCTCCTCAGTGCAGCAATCGTGAAGAATGGGCTGCCATTCTCCAAGAAACCTTCCAGCACCTGATTGAACGTATACCTCCGAGAGTGGAAGCTGTCATCAAGGCTAAGGGTGGCCCAACACCATATTGAATTCCAGCATTACCGATGGAGGGAGCCACGAACTTGTAAGAAGTTTTCAGCCAGGTGTCCTGATACTTTCGATCACATAGTGTACATGTAACGTAAGCTGACAGACCACTGAATGTCGCAGGGAGACGTAGGGAAAAGTAATACAAGACTGGCCACCAGAGGGTAGGGGTTCCCTGGTGGCGCTATGCGACTAATATCGGACGTTTCATATAAAAAAATATCAAACTATTTATACAATGGTTACAAAACAGTATAGTAATAATAAATATGAAATGTACAAATATCTACTGAAAATTTCTTGACTGATAAGGTGTACATAACCATACATAACAATCATGAGAAAATACTAGGCTGTATGTAGTAAGGATGCAGGTAGCGTACACACATACATATACAGGGTGAGTCACCTAACGTTACCGCTGGATATATTTCGTAAACCTCATCAAAAACTGACGAACCGATTCCACAGACCGAACGTGAGGAGAGGGGCTAGTGTAATTGTTTAATACAAACCATACAAAAATGCACGGAAGTATGTTTTTTAACACAAACCTACGTTTTTTAAATGGAACCACGTTAGTTTTGTTAGCACATCTGAACATATACACAAATACGTAATCAGTGCCGTTTGTTGCATTGTAAAATGTTAATTACATCCGGAGATATTGTAACCTAAAGTTGACGCTTGAAACCTCCGACGTTCAGTTGCGTGTTGTAACAAACACGGGCCACGGTCGGCGAGCAGCATCTGCAAGGACATGTTTACGATGACGACCGTGTTTACGAGTGTGGCTGCAGTGCACTGTTGTGGTTTGGTCTAGCTGTCGCAGTGTCCGCATGTAGCGCTTGCTGCTATTGTTATTCTGCATTCGTCTCCGCACGCAGACCAACTGTAGTACACCGTGTTACCAGACGTCTGTGATAGTGTAGTGTTGTAGGAACTGTGACCATGGTGTATTCGAACTCTGAAAAGGCGAATATGATACTCATCTATAGCGAGTGTCGACGAAATGCAGCTGAAGCCTGCAGGGTGTATGCAGAACGGTAGCCGGAGAGAGCATCAACGTGCCGCACATTGCAAAACAGCTACCGCCAACTGTATGCAACAGGTACGGTCGTAGCACGCAAACGGGTCCGTAACAGGCCCGTCACAGGAGAAGCGGGTGCAGTTGGTGTGTTAGCTGCTGTTGCCACGAACCCACACATGAGTACACGGGACATTGCGAGAGCAGGTGGACTGAGTCAAAGTAGTGTCATGCGCATACTGCATCGTCACCGCTTTCACCCGTTTCATGTGTCGCTACATCAGCAATTACATGCTGATGACTTTAATCATCGAGTGCAATTCTGTCAATGGGCATTAACACAGAATGCGTTGCAGTTCTACCTGTTTACCGATGAGGTGGGTTTCACAAACCACGGGGCAGTGAATCTACGGAACATGCATTACTGGTCCGTGGACAATCCTCGCTGGCTCAGATAGGTAGAGCGACAGCGACCGTGGACTGTAAATGTATGGTGCGGAATCATTGGCGACCACCTCATTGGTCCTCACTTCATTGCAGGGGCCCAAACAGCTGCAACATACATCGCGTATCTACAGAATGATCTGCCAACGTTGCTCGAAAATGTCCCACTGGAAACGCGTCGACGTATGTGGTGCACCGACACATTCCGCAATTAACACTAGGCTGACCCTTGACAGGATGTTCGACGGGCGTTTCATAGGACGTGGAGGACACATAAATTGGCCAGCCCGTTCTCCTGATCTTACACCTCTGGACTTCTTTCTGTGGGGTACGTTAAAGGAGAATGTGTACCGTGATGTGCCTACAACCCTAGAGGATACGAAACAACGTATTGTGGCAGCCGGCGGCGACATTACACCAGGTGTACTGCGGCGTGTACGACATTCATTACGCCAGAGATTGCAATTGTGTGCAGCAAATGATGGCCACCACATTGAACATCTATTGGGCTGACATGTCGGGACACACTCTATTCCACTCCGTAATTGAAAACGGAAACCACGTGTGTACGTGTACCTCACCCCTCATGGTAATGTACATGTGCGTCAGTGAAAAAGACCAATAAAACGGTGTTAGCATGTGGACGTAATGTGCTGTTCCAGTCTCTTCTGTACCTAAGGTCCATCACCGTTCCCTTTGGATCCCTACGTAATTCGGTGCTCTCCGATACACACGATCGAACAGCGGAGGAGTGGTACTCAAGCGTCAACTTTAGGTTACAATGTCTCCGGAAGTAATTAACATTTTACAATGCAACAAACGGCACCGATTACGTATTTGTTTATATGTTCAGATGTGCTAACAAAACTAACGGAGTTCAATTTAAAAAAACGTAGGTTTGTGTTAAAAAACATACTTCCGTGCATTTTTTTTATGGTTTGTATTAACCAATTACACTAGCCCCTCTCCTGAAGTTCGGTCTATGGAATCGATTCGTCAGTATTTTATGTGGTTTACGAAATATATCCAGCGGTAATGTTAGGTGACTCACCCTGTATAGTATACAGAAAATGATTGACTTGAAATATTGCAAAGACGACCGTAATTAATTACTAACATATCTATGATCATTACAAGGTATCTGGTTTACAAAAGCAAGTAACAGAACGACTTTATATACACACTGGTGAACGTGCTACAAGAACAGGTCACATACTTTTAGTAACACTAATTAAATTATAGTTACGTGGTCAACACGTCTGGTGTAGAATAACATAGATAAAATGTAATCCACTGAAATGGACCGCTTAAATTAATATTGTATTGTGAGAGGTAAAGATGACAGGGGGTCAAGTGGAGTGCACGTAAAAAATAGAGAGGTATCAGACTGACGTGGGGGATCGTGGGGGGTGGGGGTGGGGTGCGGTGGGGGGGGATTAAAGGGGGCCAAGAGGGAGATTTGGGGAGGAAGGGGAAGGGGGCAAAGGAAGACGGGCTTCAGTGTCAGTATCAAATAAAAAGATGGTATAAAGGGAAAAAAGAGCAGCAGTAAAATGTACAATTACTATATATTACTGCGTCACATAAAATGAACCAAGTGCACAACCATTACAGAGACCAAATAATTTTAATTTGTCATTCAGCGTCCATGCCGAAGTGCAAGAGTTTCCTGACTTGTTTCGTTAGCCATATCCGGTTTAAACAAGAGCTCGTAGTCCCATTGAGGCGAACTGGCAGCTCATGCTGTTCTCCATTTCTCCAGAGCGCAGTCCTGCCGGCCGCAGGAAGCCAGAGTGGTGATGGTGCGGTGGTGATGAAACAGTTTCCAGATTAAACTGCGAGGCGAGACGCGCTGCGCCGCGAAATTGCATAAACTTGCCGGTCGGCAGCAGAACTGGGTGAGGCTTACAGCTGGCGTTTCTTCGGCCAGATGCTGTGTTTACTGCCGGTGAGGTCGGTGAGCGCGCCCGTAAAAGCAGCAGACACCGCCCCCTGTTCACTCCCACGGGGAATAACAACTGCTGACTAAGTTCGACCTCCCGCCCTGACTTTACCAGGAAATCCTCACCTTCTGCGGGCAGAAAACGTCTTTCAGGGGAACTCGGTCGTAGGATTTACGTTCTGCCGGTGAAACAACACAACTTGAACACCAGCATCGTCTATAAAGTTCATCCACCGCGTTCACCTGCCGCTACGGCTGGTGGTGTGTTAATCAACTTCTGTTCTCCTCAGTCGGAACGATTCTTCTGCACGCAGAGTAATTTTGTACGTAGTGTCAGTGTGAGATATCACTGATCTCCTCGGACAGCGTCTGGTTGACTTAGTACTGTGGCTAGCTTGAGTGTTCTTATAGACGGTTTCCCACACGTAATGCTCGTTCGTTATGCCCACCTCACGACAAAACATGAGCAGCTAAAATACGGAAGAAACACATGCGTCAATACAGCCACGTACAGGACAAATGGTGTACACGAATTTTCACACTCACTTTACACTGAGTTCGGAGTTTTGACAGAAATATCTCAGATATTTCGTGAGATTAGTTCTCCTTTATTTTAGCTATTCCATGAAACTCAGTGCTATTTTATGCTAACCATAGCTTCAGCTTGAGACCATGAGATGACTCTGAACTGCTGTTGTTATTATGATTGCTGTTATTATGACCGTCAAAGTAAATTTCCAAGTGGATGTTGAGAGACAGAGTTTCAGCTTAATGCTAAGGGGAAATCACTGCGCTGTTAACACAGTTTTCCGTTGCTTCGGTTTCCCAAGGTTTGGAGAGTTTGATTGTCTCAAACTCTCAGCACTCACAAAGTTTTGTTTGTGAATTAACGACTTTCTGATGCACATCGGTCAGTGAAATGTAACATTTACCGGAGTTATGTGGTTACATTTGGCTCAAAAATGTGACCATGATAAAGAAATGAGAACATAATTACAAACAGAATGTCCAAAGGACACTAGAACAACAAAAGATGAATCAAAATCTTTTAACATTCACAGGAGACCAAAACATGTAATTAAAAAGGTACTGAAAACAACTGCCTAGACTGAAAAAGTTAAAAGAGATCTAGTTAACCATCACAGTCACACTCACTTAACAGAGACATGGCGTTCTTACTGTGGGATGGATCAAGAGCTCAGTCCACAAATTCCCAAATTCCATTCCTGAGAAGTAACTACATAGATACAGCGAATTGTTCTTGTTAGAGGCCTTCTCATTATATCTCATGATCGTGGGTATGGCAGATGCCACACTGTGATGCACTGGAAGAATCTTTGGGAAATGTAGTACATCGACAAAGGAACTAGTTTACAAAATACTCGTTCAACCAGCGGTTGAATATTGCTCGTCAGTCTGGGTTGCGCACCAGACAGGACTGGTAGAAGAGGTAGAGAAGATCCAAAGAAGAGAAGCACATTTCGTTACAGACTCATTTAGAAGACGCTGAGTCAACACTAGTGGCATGCACTCCAAGAGAAGCGTTCTGCATCACAATATCGCCTATTGTTAAAATTCCAAGAGCGTACGTTCCTAAAACAGTCAACCAATATATTTCTTACTACTACGCATCAAGGTAAAGGTAGAAGGAATCGACCCCACAAGGAGGCTTATCAGCAACCGTTGTTCCCGCGAACCTTATGCGTCTGGAACAGGAAAAGGGGGAAGTGACAGTGGTACCCCAAAGAACCCTCCGCACATGCCCTAAGGTGGCTTGAAGCATAAAGATGTTGTAGATGTACGTGTATTTGCAGACGGATTGCATCCATATTTAGAGATCCGTCTACTCGGCGGATATGTCAACGTGTGAGAAATTCATTCATAACATTAAGTTGGTGAGCGTGGGAATCACGTCTCGTGAAAGGGAAATCTGATCTACTGCACTCAATCAGATCTGTATTTGCAGATCATCATCTCTGCACCTATAGGCATTAACAATACTCCAGCGACCAAAGAATCTCGTAATTCCTATACATATTTCTATGGTGATGACTTTAGATGCCAGGACTTCACCACTGAAGATTTCTCTTTCGACTATGCTCTCGGTTAATATGTGACGAGAACCAGTCTCCATTCTTCTGTGAAGAGCACTTCCCATCATTCATAAACGTTCGCTAATCAATGTCACAGTCTGCACAATAAAAGGACCCGTCTCCACTTTTGTGAGAAAGAGCTACGTTACTGCACACGAATACAAGTAGTTCAGTTCGGGTTTATGAGAAAGATGGGTATCTCCACTCTCCATTTTCCTCCTTCAGCGATCAAATAATAAAATTTTGATTGTAGAATATAAGAAAATGGAAATCTAAAATTTGTAATTGGCTTATTCACGGTTATCAGTGATCGAGCACAAGCACTGTATGAGAACGCTTGGCATAAAGACTCTGCCTTAACCTCGTCCAAGCAATCGCTCTGGCATTAACTGAAAGTGATTTAAGAAAACTATTAAACTCCTAAATCTATACAGATGCAAATGTGTCGAACTTCATGCACCCCGAACGCTAGTTCAGAATATCTGCCACTATTGCATCTGTGATATTACTAAAATCCATATGTGGCAAAGTATGTTGACTGATTTGTCATTAAACACTCTGCCACCCGGTAACTGTAAGATACAAGCATGCATACTTCCATTGTATGAGTGATGGTTTACTTAAGATTCCCATCTCTGCTGTCAACTTTAATCATGAAATAAAAACTCTCAAAGTTGTGACTTTAAGTAATGGATACGAAGAACAGCTGTTTAAAAACAGTTTACAGAAAGAGTAAAAAACAAAACAAACAATGAAAATCGAGAGATTATCATGGTTAAAAATAAAAGTAATAAAAAATATGAATATATGAATTTTCCCTATGTACATAGTATCTCAGATAACATAAGCCAAGTATTCAAGAAAACTAATATCAGATTGGCTTTCCAGACTGAAAAAAATATGAAAAATGGAAGTTTTACATAGGCCAAAAAAGTGATTAAGCGTGAAAGTACTAGAAGAAATTGAAATCTTTTGTAATTTTGAAAATGTACGAATGATGTTCTCAATTTAGAAAATTTCCTTTATGTCTTTCGCTTACCTGTTTTAGTTCCATAACTCCCAACTCCCCCCTCCTGCTCTTCCCCCCCCCCCTTCCTACCTCATTGTTTATTTTCATCATTAAAATTATTGTTTGGTTTTGTAATCCTAAGGGGTTGTCTGACATACACTGTATGTAGTTAGACAACTCTTACCTGATACTGTATGCTACCGCTTAATATCACTGACACTTTTTTCATTGTAAATACTTCTCTTGTACCTTCCTTTATGTGTCTGTAATGCGTAACTACACAACAGATGGGTTGTACTACGTTCTGTTACTTTTCATCCAGGTTGACTACTGGCCATCTCCAATAACTCATCCAATGAATGTACTAACACTCCCAAATAGTTGAAAAATTTATCGCTGCAATTAAAATGGCTCTGAGCACTGTGGGACTTAACATCTATGGTCATCAGTCCCCTAGAACTTAGAACTACTTAAACCTAACTAACCTAAGGGCATCAGACAACACCCAGTAATCACGAGGCAGAGAAAATCCCTGACTCCGCCGGGAATCGAACCAGGGAACCCGGGCGTGGGAAACAATAACGCTACCGCACGACCACGAACTGCGGACGCTGCAATTACTTAAACCATTGTTCAGTAAGTGAAATAACCCAGCAAGTAATGTGCTTTGTTTGTGGTGCAAATTTCTTGTGATTAGAGTGGAACAGTCGGAATAAATTGTGGTGAAATTGAGGGACAGTAATTTTTTCATTCTCCATCTGGCAATTATTCTGAAGTTGTGTTGTAAGTATGAGCTGTTTGAATGTGATTGTAACGTGGGAGCAGATATTGTTGGAGATGGGCTTCTTTTCCTTGTAATTACTTCGAAGTGGGTACAGTAAAGACAGTAAAAACATTTCGTCGTCGTCATTTTCTGCTTGTCACTCCCTAATTCGCTTTGTTGTCTACTTTCATTAAGCAGCTTCAGCCTCTTCTCTATTTTTTCGTAATGCAGGCGCACAAGATACAGCTTCTTGTTTGTGTGCACCTTCGATTTTTTCTTGTTCTATGACGCCATAAACGGTCTGGAGAAACGAGATGTAACTGAAACGTAAACACGGGAATGGCAAAAATATAGAACCACCGCTGTACATTCACTCTGTCTTGGAGATGCACCTGATCCTGACTTTGCGGATCTTTGCGGTGCAATTCACGACCAGAAGAACACCTGCTATTATTTCCACTTCCTTTATAACGAGTAATAAATTCGTTAGGTGTTCAGTCAAAACGAGGACGATCTGCACTTGCAGTGAGAGGTGTGCAGAGTGTATTGTTAAACATAGTAAAATAAGAAGATTGAGTTGAAATTAACAACTCCACCTTCGTTAATTGGGTTTGGATGAGAATATTTTAACAAATCAAACGCAGAAATAAACCTTGGAATGTGATCTTTAACTACCAATATTCACTTTTCCACATAATCACCATCCAATTGGATACATTTCTGCCAAATATGAACAAGTTTTCTGAAGCCGTCAGGGAAGACGTCGACGCTTCGCTTCCGCAACCACAGTCTAACAGTTCTCTCAACGTCTTCATCTAAAGCATAATGATGTCACCGAAAATCGTCTTTCACTATCGGGAACAGAAGGAAGTCAGACGGTGCTAAATCTGGACTGTATGGAGGACGCCGCACGGTGGTGAGATTCAGACTCTGGTGGTGGCACGTGAAGTGTGTGGTTTGCCATTGTCATGCTGCAGGAAAACACTTCCCCTTTCCTTTCGGACCCTTGCTAGTCCTCGTTTCAGAGTTAGCGGCTTTGTGGTGTAACGCTCTGAATTTTTTGTTGTTCCACGATCAAGGGAATCAACATGGATAACACCGAAACTTCCTGGCAGATTAAAACTGTGTGCCCGACCGAGACTCGAACTCGGGAGAAAGGCAAAGGTCCCGAGTTCGAGTCTCGGTCGGGCACACAGTTTTAATCTGCCAGGAAGTTTCATATCAGCACACACTCCGCTGCAGAGTGAAAATCTCATTCTGGAAACATCCCCCATGCTGTGGCTAAGCCATGTCTCCGCAGTATCCTTTCTTTCAGGAGTGCCAGTTTTGCAAGGTTCGCAGGAGAGCTTCTGTAAAGTTTGGAAGGTAGGAGACGAGATACTGGCAGAAGTAAAGCTGTGAGTACCGGGCGTGAGTCGTGCTTGGGTAGCTCAGATGGTAGAGCACTTGCCCGCGAAAGGCAAAGGTCCCGAGTTCGAGTCTCGGTCGGGCACACAGTTTTAATCTGCCAGGAAGTTTCATATCAGCACACACTCCGCTGCAGAGTGAAAATCTCATTCTGAAAACATCCCCCAGGCTGTGGCTAAGCCATGTCTCCGCAGTATCCTTTCTTTCAGGAGTGCTAGTTTTGCAAGGTTCGCAGGAGAGCTTCTGTAAAGTTTGGAAGGTAGGAGACGAGGTACTGGCAGAAGTAAAGCTGTGAGTACCGGGCGTGAGTCGTGCTTGGGTAGCTCAGATGGTAGAGCACTTGCCCGCGAAAGGCAAAGGTCCCGAGTTCGAATCTCGGTCGGGCACACAGTTTTAATCTGCCAGAAAGTTTCATATCAGCGCACATTCCGCTTCAGAGTGAAAATCTCATTCTGGAAACATCCCCCAGGCTGTGGCTAAGCCATGTCTCCGCAGTATCCTTTCTTTCAGGAGTGCTAGTTCTGCAAGGTTCGCAGGAGAGCTTCTGTAAAATTTGGAGGGTAGGAGACGAGATACTGGCAGAAGTAAAGCTGTGAGTACCGGGCGTGAGTCGTGCTCAGATGGTAGAGCACTTGCCCGCGAAAGGCAAAGGTCCCGAGTTCGAGTCTCGGTCGGGCACACAGTTTTAATCTGCCAGGAAGTTTCATATCAGCGCACACTCCGCTGCAGAGTGAAAGTCTCATTCTGGATGGATAACACCATCTGCATCCCAGAACACTGTGCCACGATTTTTCCAGCTGATGACCGCGTCTTGAAATTCTTTTTCTGAGGCGAGCCTATTTGTCAATAATCCATAGACTGACTTTCGTCTCCAGGTCGTAATGGTGTACACACGTTTCGTCTCCAGTCTCAATTTAATGAAGAAAGGCGTCGCCTTCATTCTCGTAACGCAAGAGAAGTAACTGGCTAAGTCTGTGTGATTTCATTCAGGAGTCAGCTTCCGTGGTACCCATCGTGCACAGTCCTTCGAATATCCAAGCAAAGCAATAGTGTAACCCACACGTTCATGTGAAATGCCGATTGTGCTTGCAATTTCTCTCTGAGTGATATGACGATCGTCCTGAATCAATCTGTGAGCATTTTGTTTGCGAAACTTAGTAGTTGATGTCACAGGACGTCCAACTCTTTGTTTGCCATGCAGATCAGATGTTCCCGCCTTAACATCTTCAAACTTACTCTCCCAACAACACACAGTACTCACAGAAATACAATCACCATAAACTGCTTTCATTCTCTGATGAGTCTCCTTCGGGATGACACCTTCTGCTGTCAAGAATTCAATGACTGCACGTTGCTTAAATCGCATTGACCAACCGTCTGCGCAGGGTTCCATACTTTACACTGTAAAAACACAACTGTTCGATGCTAAGGCTTTTCGCCAACTGGAGCTGTAGAGAAAGGCTACGGAACAAGCCAGTGCCTGTCGCGTACCAATGCTACCAAATGTTGAAGAGTTACGAAGGTGGAAGCATTACTTTTCAGTCAACCCTCGTAGTTATGTACACTAGAATGAAGTAAAATAAAATAAAATGATTTTTAACTCCCTGCTCTATGCTCTATGTTTCCTTCCAAAGTTGATTGGTTTTCTCCGAAAATTGCCGTAACCTTTTTTTTTTTTTGCGGTTTAAATATTACTGAGTTATTGCTGGTGTCACCTGAATCTCACAGGTAAAAGATTCCGATCAAAACTGTCCTCAGCGCACACGTGCAAGTCAAAGTAAATTACTTACCGGTGAGCAGCACCTTATGGCCGGTACTGCACCAGGACGCCAGCAGAGATGCCACGCGCTGGCAGTGCCTGGCTGGCTGGCAAAGCTGCTGGCAGAACCCCACGGCGGCAGCCCTGTTCATAGCGCTGTTAAAGAGTCAGGCAGATGCCAAGTGCCGAAGGCTTCATTGAGTCCCATGTGTTGTGTCTGGCGTCTCTGCGAGCAGAGCTGCCGTGGTATCCCAGTGCGGTAGAGCCCTAATGGCAACTGTCAGCCACCTGGTGTATCAGACGGAAGGTCGGTAAGACGTCGTATGTTTTCAATCCGGGTCTCGTTTATCTGACTGTCTCGCAAGATAGAGCGCAGTACCTATAGAAGTAGGTGTCCCGGCTTCTAAATATGAACACATGGAGCTGACAGACCATCAAGGACGCTTCTCCATCAGTACAAGTCATCTACATGCGTCCCCTACAATGCCAACAATGTGAGAGAACATAGGGTGGAGAATGTGTGTATTGTGTCCAAACGCCCTGTAAAAATCTATATGAGTCAGCTGACAGGAAGTGTAAAAGCGATGAACTCTATTGATAAATGACTATAATGTGCTGGTGGTCGCATTTCATTGAGATGTGACATGCATTAGAGACGCTGATACTGATGCCTTATACACTACTGCCCATTAAAATTGTTACACCACGAACATGACGTGCTACAGACGCGAAATTTAACCGACAGAAGAAGATGCTGTGATATGCATATGATTAACTTTTCAGAGCATTTGCACAGGGTTGGCGCCGGTGGCGACACCAACAACGTGCTGCCATGAGGAGAGTTTCCAACCGATTTCTCATACACAAACAGCAGTTGACCGGCGTTGCCTGGTGAAACGTTGTTGTGATGCCTCGTGTGAGGAGGAGAAATGCGTACCATCACGTTTCCGACTTCGATAAAGGTCGGATTTTAGTCTATCGCGATTGCGGTTTGTCGTATCGCGACATTGCTGCTCGCGTTGGTCGAGATCCAATGACTGTTAGCAGAATATGGATCGGTGGGTTCTGGAGGGTAATACGGAATGCCGTGCTGGATCCCAACGGCCTCGTGTCACTAGCAGTCGAGATGACAGGCATCTTATCCGCATGGCTGAAACGGATCGTGCACCCACGTCTCGATCCCTGAATCAAAAGATGGGGACCTTTGCAAGACAACAATCATCTGCACGAACAGTTCGAGGACGTTTGCAGCAGCATGGACTATCAGCTAGGAGACCATGGCTGCGGTTACTATTGACGCTGCATCACAGACAGGAGCGCCTGCAGTGGTGTACTCAACGACGAACCTGGGTGCATGAATGGCAAAACGTCATTTTTTCGGATGAATTCTGGTTCAGTTTAGAGCATCATGATGGTCGCACCGGTGTTTGGCGACATCGCGGTGAACGCACATTGGAAGCGTGTATTCGTCATCGCCATACTGGCGTATCACCTGGTGTGATGGTACGGGGTGCCATTGGTTACACGTCTCGGTCACCTCTTGTTCGCAGTGACGGCACTTTGAACAGTTGACGTTACATTTAAGATGTGTTACGACACGTGGCTCTACCCTTCATTCGATCCCTGCGAAACCCTACATTTCAGCAGGATAATGCACGACCGCAAGTTGCAGGTCCTGTACGGGCCTTTCTGGATACAGAAAATGTTCAACTGCTGCCCTGGCCAGCACATTCTCCAGATCTCTCACCGACCGAAAACGTCTGGTCAATGGTGGCCAGCAACTGGCTCGTCACAATACGCCAGTCACTACTCTTGATGAACTGTGGGGTCGTGTTGAAGCTGCATGGGCAGCTGTACCCGTACACGCCATCCAAGCTCTGTTTGACTCAATGCCCACCGTATCAAGGCCGTTATTACGGCCAGAGGTGGTTGTTCTGGGTACTAATTTCTCAGGATCTATGCACCCAAATTGCGTAAAAATGTAATCACATGTCAGTTCTAGCATAATATATTTGTCCAATGAATACCCGTTTATCATCTGCATTTCTTCTTGGTGTAACAATTTTAGTGTCCAGTAGTGTATCTTGACAACTGGGTAGACAACAATCTCATTTTTGAGAAATTCTGGCCGAGGGAGATTGAGGAGTATCTGTTGCCACATAGGGAAGCTCCACCGGAAGGAATGTTACTACAGATGTCGTCATCAGGCAAGGTTTTGCTCTCAAACAGTGACATGTGTCAGGTGAGACCTAAGACCGCATGCTGAAAAGTAATGACTCTAAAATTTTTATATGAAAACTCTTAAGGCTTCTTAAATACAACAAACGTCATTAACATTGTACATCTTTAACCCTTCAAGTCTACATATTTATTTCACAACATAGTCTGGCGACGGACACATTTCTCGCAACGAGAAAGCAATGTATTGATACCGTCGCTGAATAGTGACTTTATTGATGGAACCACAACCTCACCTCTGCTAGCATCGATTCATCATTAGAAACTGAAGTCCTCAAATGTGTTCTTTAAGTTTGTAAACAGAAGAAAATTGGTTTAGGACCAAACTGGAACTGTATGGAGGATGATCGACTACTGTGAACCCAAGGCGTCGGACTGTTGCAGGTATTGCTGCGCCTGTGCGCGGGTCAACGTTATCACGCTGAAGGAGAGACTCGAATACAGCACACTGTTCCTCATGCACGACGTAGTTATGTTGTACATAGCCATGTTTCACGATACAAAATGAAGAGACTACAAATTCGTAGACATGAAGAATAAAGACAAAGAATTTCAATAACTTTTGTTTTATTTAGATAGCTTTAAGAGCTTTCGCATAAAAAATTCGGAGGCTTTAGTTTTCAGCACGCCCTCGTACATAAGGCGAATACCAAGGGCAGATGAATTTACAAAATTTCTAGAAGTGGTCTGAAGAAAGTGCGTGTGTCTCAGGATGTTTCATCAAAATCAGTAATCGTCCTGAACGATGCTTCATTAAACAACTGTAATTGAAGAAAGCACCGTCACTATGCGATACGAAATTGAGAATGGTCTCAAATGGATACAAATGGGGGGAAGAGCATCTGCTGTGGGGATGTTTTATTCGTATTGATACATCCGGTATACGTACTAAACAATAATATATATTTGACTGAATGACAATGGAGCAAGATATGAAATACTCTGCCGTCATCCAACTATGAGCTGAATGCTGTTAAACTTGTATGGACTCAAGTTAAAACAATATTACAGTGCACTAAGATACAGGAAATGATAGTGTATTGCAGCCGAGAAGCTCTTGAATGGAAATAATTAAAAATTATAAATTCTTCCACTTCCGGTAGAAATAACATCACCGAGAAGCCATCCCAAGGCGATTTGGGTTAGTAATTGAGAGTAATTACTACTAGTTTGAATTTTTTGGATCTTTTTTTACGTATTTGTGGCAAGATTACAAGTTGTTAGTTTTAATTTCACAATGAAAGAGCCACACATATTGCAGTATAGAATCAAGCTCTGTAACCTGAAAATCGTAAAACCGTTTCTATTTACATATAATATTTAATCGTGCTTTACTTCTGCAGGCGAGTTTCAAATCGATGTAAGAAGAAAGTAAAACCGTTTCTATTTACATAAAGTATTTAAGCGAGCCTTACTTCTGCAGGCGAGTTTCAAATCGATGTAAGAAGAAACTCAGTCACCAGGTCTTGGTTACCGGCCCTGTATAGGACATGTGTTTACTTACACCTGTACCCCATATCTCCCATGAGTGGACTGGTATCCGTAGATTTCTGGTTATCTCAGCGATCCCTTCGACCATCACTTGCCGACTCAAGTCGCAAGAGACGTTCGAAGGGATCGTTGTCTTAAGAAGAAATCTACTGATATCAGTGACTGAATGCTGGCCCCTATTCTGACTGGACCAAAGATGGAATTCTTCCTGGACGTCGGTCAGGGGGCCTGAAGATGGCGTATTATCATCCTTAAGCTGGTTGCATACACAAATAACAACTGAAAAGGTAGACGGCTGAAGACGTTTTGATTCTATATCTTTTAGAAAAAGAAATGATTGTCGGAATGACCGATTCAGCATACAGAAAACTCAAAACAACCTTCGGTGAAATTGAAACAGGGGCCGTAACATTAAGACTACAATGGTGATTCTACTGCTAAATATACATAGAGGGATAGAGGGGAGAGCGAATAGGTGGAAGGAGTATAACGAAGGCCTCTATGATGGGGAGAACATACATGATGACGTGATAAAAGAAGAAACAGGAGTCGATAGGAAAGATAGAGGGGATCCGGTATTATAATTAAAATTTAACACAGCTTGGGAAAGTTTAAGATAAATTAAGGCAGAAGCGATTAATAACATTCCATCGGAACTTTTTAAATGGCGTCGGGAAAATATGGGGAGAGAAATTTAAATTGCGATAAACTTGAAATGTTAAAGTTGGAATGAGTGTTAGTTGAATGTTCAGTAAATGTTAATGTGCTTCACAAAGACGTTTTTCCCCTTAATTAAGAGTGTCTTTAAATGGATCTAAGTTTTCAGGACTGTCCAGATATTCCTGTGTTTAATAAGTTTATAAGGGAAAATATAATGTAGGTTAGTACAACCGGCGTAAGGATCAAATGACAGCGATATGAAGCTGCTGCCTCCGTACTCCGCACCGCTGCTGTTGCACGCCGCTCTCCGGAAGAGCTTATTTAAGATTATTTCTCACGTTAGACGTGCGAGGCAACCTACCCTCAGAAGAATCTGGGGAGTATGAACGTAGTCGTTTCAGGGTTTGGGGGGAGAAAATATAGTACATTACAGTTCCACTGTATAGATGGCCTATTGCGATGGAATCGTATTGCGATGGAGTCGGACCGCGTGCAGGCCCGAAATAACGCTCCTAAAACCGCAGAGACGGATGTCTAATCGTGTGTATACGTAAATGTGAAGCACAATTCTCCAAAGTTGTTGAAACTGCTCCCTTTTCAATATATATTTACTTAGAATATTTATATATATTTGATTGTCCATCTACGTTATGGAAATATAACCATTATAAACCTAAAGATGCGTCCATACTAACGTGAAACCCGTAGTTGCGAGTATAGCACCGTATCCTTCTTGAATTTTTAATTGTTGTAATTTTTATGATAGTTTGAACGGTTATTGAGTGTTGTTATTGTTATTTATTCGATAGTTCTCTTTGACAAAACAACCAGTTTCGTATTGCTATTCGCAAAATATTACGCCTCAGCGTTTAAATAAACTTAATTGTCTAACTAATTCCATGATGGCTGCAGTGGAACAACACAATTAGATGCACTCCGACAACATGTCTTTCTACACCAGTATCTCAAGCCATAGGAAAAACATTACTAATGCAGCGTTAAGGATATCATATCAGCAACGAGCAGCGTTCCGTACACATAGTTTATTCTCGTAGTCACTTTATTTCGTTGACGCAAATAGACCAATTTTCAAGAGCGCAGACTATACCTTTACAGACTGTCATCACGGCTGATATACACAATCGGTCTAAAATTTAGTACATTTATCAAAAAAAAAAAAAAAAAAAAAAAAAGGTTCAAATGGCTCTGAGCACTATGGGACTTAACAGCTGAGGTCATCAGTTCCCTAGAACTTAGAACTACGTAAACCTAACTAACCTAAGGACATCACACACATCCATGCCCGAGGCAGGATTCGAACCTGCGACCGTAGCGGTTGCGTGGTTCCAGACTGAAGCGCCTAGAACCGCTCGGCCACTCCGGCCGGCCAGTACATTTATCATCTCGTGTCGTAACGAACTACTAATGTTGTCGGGGGCACTGGCAACAAAACGACCGTTATCATTGGTGTGTAGTATAAATGAGTCTGGTAATACACCGTACGACTTTCGGAAAAACATCATCCACACAGTTCCGAAGATTGCAAGAGGTGACAAGGGCGAGAATAATTGCACAGTCAGCCTAACAGCTCATACACCCAACTTGCTGACAGGAATAATATACAGCAGAACTGAAAAGAAAATTGGGGATATCTTAGATGACCAGTTTGGCCTTAGGAAAGGAAAAGGCACCAGAGATGCATCTCTGACGTTGCATTTGACAGTTGAAGCAAGACTGAAGAAAGATCAAGACATATTCATAGGATTTATCGACCATGAAAAAGCTTTCGATAAAATGGTGCAAGATGTTCGAAATTCTGATGAAAACGGGGGTAAGGGGTAGGGAAAGACGGGTGATATACAAAGTGTACAAGAACCAAGAGGGAATAACGCGAGTGCAAGGCTAAGTGCAAAGTGCTTGGTTTAAAAACATTTAAGGCAGGGGTGTAGCCTTTCGTCCCTAATGTTCATTCTATACGTCAAAGAAGCAATGACGGAAATAAAGGTTCAAGAGTGGGATTAAAATCCAATGTGAAACGACATCGCTGATAAGATTTGCTCAAAAAAAATGGCTCTGAGCACTATGGGACTCAACTGCTGAGGTCATTAGTCCCCTAGAACTTATAACTAGTTAAACCTAACTAACCTAAGGACATCACAAACATCCATGCCCGAGGCAGGATTCGAACCTGCGACCGTAGCGGTCTTGCGGTTCCAGGGTGCAGCGCCTTTAACCGCACGGCCACTTCGGCCGACTAAGATTTGCTGATGACATTGCTATCCTCACTGAAAGTGAAGAAGAATTACAGGATCTGTTGAAAGAAACGAACAGTCTAATGAGTACAGAATATCTATTGAAAGTAAATCGAAGAAAGACGAAATTAATGAGCAGTAGCAGAAATTAGAATAGCGAGAAACTTAACAGAATTAGCTATCACGAAGTAGATGAAGTTAAGGAACTCTGCTACCTAGCCAGCAAAATAATCCGTCATGGACCGAGCAAGTAAGATATAAAAAGCAGATTAGAAAAGGTCATAAGAGCATTCCTGGTCAAGATAAGTCTGCTAGTATCAAACATAGGCCTTAATTTGAGGAATAAATTTCCGACGACATTAAGTTTGGAGCGCAGAACTGTGTGCTAGCGAAATATGGACTGTGGGAAAAAAGGAATGGAAGAGAGTCAAAACATTTGAGATGTAGTACTACAAGAGAATGATGAAAATTAGGCTGACTACTAAGGTAAGTAATGAAGCGATTCTTCGCAGAATTGGCGAGGAAAGGAATATGTGGAAAATACTGACAGTAAGAAGGAACAGGATGATAGGACATTTGTTAAGATATCAGGGAATAATTGCCGTGGTACTAGAGGGAGCTGCAGAAGGCAAAAACTGTAGAGGAAAGCAGAGATTGATACAACCAACAAACAGTCGAGGACGTATGTAGCAAGGAGATGGAAGGGTTGGCACAGGAGAGGAATTCGTGGCTCGGCGCATCAAACGAAAAATTAAATAAATAAATATACCGCAAATAGTACAGTCTATGAAAGTCGAGATCCTTTGTACATAAGAAACTGAAGATGTCTATTATAGTGCAACTCGAACTAAAGTATGGTTTTGGGAGTCTATTTTCTGTGACCTTAGTGTATTCTAGCCAATATGGCCCCAGTTATACTGATTTTATTTACTTTCCCAGTAAGTGTATCATGTGTTCCGCTAAATTCAATCTAAGTGGCCACAATACTTCATTCTGCTTCCCCCAAATGCATTTTAGCAAACACAAAGTTCGTTTATCGTATTATGTGTTGTGTACTCGCCAATGGACGCAACAGGAGCTGGCGCGCTGAGGCAGTTTCCGACTGGCGCCACGAGCGTTGAATTGACGTATGCAGCCAACCACAGGCACGAACCAGTCAACAATCTCCTCGCAGCCACCGAAGAGAAGGACTTCGGTGTTGTGATAACCGGCGGCCACAGGCAGCAACGGACGGTTCGTGTTGGGCGTTCGACAGTTCTAGTACAGAGTTCCAGGAGTGCAGTTCGTAGGTACAGTTCGTGGCGATGAGATCAGCCTGTGAGGCTTACAAGTGGAGTCGCTGTAGCCTGCTCATAGTGACAAATGTTTACTGCAGTGATTGATAGTGTGGCGGCCAGGATGGACATAGTCTTGTTGACATTTGACTCAGTAAAGCTCGCTTTGACAGGCCACTGCTTAGTTGTACCTGTCCGCAAAAACAACCAACGAGTTACTGTGCAATAAAGTGTATATCTGCGTGTCACTAAGTTGACTGCATTTTCACAGTTCCTTCGTCCTCCTCGAAGCACAGAAACGTAATATGACGTGTGCGAGCCATTCTAGCCAGACGACTTGTACACATTATGTTACCTAAAAAGTAAATGTCTGTAAAAACATACTTTTCTTTCACACTACGCTTTCTTTGCACTATGTTGCATACCACCTGAACGTGCTTTTTGTTATCCACAGAGCCATAGGTTTTTCCTATTTCAGTCGATGTTTACCCTATATTTAGAAAGCCTATATACTACTAAATGGCCTGAAGTCCTTAGCTCACATTTCCAAACAGTTGTCAGCCACTACGGCTTTTTCCTCTTTCAAAATATCTGTTTAATAACCTTTTGCACAATTTGCGTTGCGAGACATCTTCCGATTTATTTGAAGCTGCCTCGTAAACACACGACAAGTTTTCCCCAACTGGCATAGTGACCTGTTTCGTGACGTACATATCCTCAGTTCTTAATTTCCCCTCAGTCTCCTTAACTTCGGTTTGATCCTTTTTCTGTTTCCGCCGTTATGGTAAATGATTCGCAGTGAAACTACCTACGCAAACATATACCTGGCTTGTCATGATAGATCGACTGTGCAACCTGTTGTCAGGTGCAGCAGGCTGAACAGGTCCCGTGAAGCTTGCCAGGCTAGTGGAAACCCAGCTTGGCCGGCTCTAATCGCTGTGCTTCTGTGCGCATGTATTCTTTGTCCCCATTGTGGCAGGTTGAGCTGCGTTACTGGTTACGGCGAAGATAGGGGCGGGCAGGCTGGGAGCATAACTTGTACACCTGTGGAAATCAGAACGAGGGCAGTCTCCATTCACATAAAACACATTCACAAAACCACATACAGAATGAGCATTAAACTACAACTACACAAGCTCAACTATGAGCACGTCAGAGAGAGAATGCTGAACCATGACAATCAGATTTATGCAACAACGAGTGTTGGCAGATTTCGATGAACCTTACCATACGACTAGCGTTGCTGCTTTGCCGTTGCATCGCGAGATGCTCGCCATCGCTAAGCAACAGAAACGGTGACAGAATCCGAGCGACATTACTAAACACTCCGCAAAGTAATGAAATGTTAAAGTTTACTGTAACATAGCGACGAATGTCTATAGCCAAGGAGTCTTCGCGGGCGATACGGCAGCTGGTGGTATTTTCAAGAAGACCTCGCAGCGGTGGTCAGGGGTGTCGTTAGCTGGGTCGCACTCCATACGCATATGCCTACGCCTTCAAAGAGTAGGGGCGATGCCAACCTTCTGGGCGCGCCACCGGCTAGCTCTCACGTGCTGGGCCGTGGAGCTGGCCGCTGTATTTTTGCCCCAGAAGTTCCTCGCCCTGTCACCGCTACAACCGTCGGAACAGCGGGCTTCCCTGTATTCGCAAATGTCTAACAAACAATAAGACGCTCCGTTCAAACCTCAAGTTTTTAACAGACGCGTCTTAATGAAAAAATGATTCATCTTATGACGGTAACCCAAATCTGTTTAGACATTTCGCTTTTCTGTCTGTCGGGAATTTTTACCATGAAGTTTCATTCCTCTCTGTAATTACTTTGGCGTTTTAATTCGCGGTTGAATTTGTAGGTATTTCCGAATAAAATTGACACTCGAATTATGGATACTGCAGCAGAGTGGTGCTCATTAAAAGGTCTAGAATCGGTCACTTGATTTAATATCCGTTGATTTCTTCTCCACTTGTCCTTTGTTTCCGACTTTGAGTGGCCACCCTCGCTCTCGTCACGGCACATGCCGTTCTTGGGAGGGTTCGTAACGCGATGTGTGACACCCTATATACAACATCACAACGTGCAAGGTAATTAGATGGTTCAAATGGCCCTGAGCACTATGGGACTTAACATCGGAGGTCATCAGTTCCCGAGAACTTAGAACTACTTAAACCTATCTAACCTAAGGACATCAGACACATCCATGCCCGAGGCAGGATTCGAACCTGCGACCGTAGCGGTCGCGCGGTTCCAGACTGAAGCGCCTAGAACCGCTCGGCCATAACGGCCGACAGGTAATTAGAAACGACACTTAAACATACTGCGTTTTCTGGAGGAACGAATGTTTACAATGAAACGTTGTGAAGAAACTTTATCAAACTGTTTTGCAGAATACAAACGAAAACACTAAACTGACATACTACAACTTTGAGTCGTTTCCTGAGATGTCCCCCGACGACAAATTTTGTACCTTCGGATTCTGTTTGTAACCCACAATATGACAACACTTAGTAGTTAACTTTACGTTCTAGCGTAACGATTCGAAACTTATTTACTTGATATACCAGTACGACGTATCCAATAAAAGTCGATATCCGCTGAACGACTGACGCTGATGAATACTTTCTGCAACAATAGCATGGACGTCACTCTTTTATTCACCATTAGCCACCGACGCACCTACTGAATCGTCCTGAAGCTGCAGAAACGTATGCTTGTAAAAACTTTTTGTGCATAAAAACGTTATGAATATTACTAATGCATTGAAGTACTCCAGCGTTTACAGTATTTTCAACAAAATCTTGCATGACATGTACGTAGACGCCATAGTAAAATATTAGGTCCATGTTTTGAAATGGAAGAAAGAAAATTATTATACATACTAGAATTACAAAATTAACAGACAAATAAAATGTAATCCTTGTGTCCAATATTTAAGCATGATTTGAAAAACGGGAAAATGACGTCAACTTCCACATAGACCGAAACTGAGGTATTTAAGAATAGTCATTACTTCCGTCATCTAGGAGTATTTTATTAAAAGAAAGAAGTAAATATAAGTTGTACAAAAATCAATTAAAGAATCTACCTTTGTGCAATGCTTTAGCGCCCAAGCCATCCTTTAGTTGTGTAGAAGTAAATGAGAACTTTTTGTGTTGGATTTGGCGAACCAGTCGTTTCTATCCCATCTGACATTCATTACAACTTCCCGATTGTAACGAATGAGACAGAGTTCCTGCGATCTCTCACAGTTTCAGTTTATGATGTTAATGTTTCTACTTTTCCATCCAGTCCTGATTGCTGCAGAAGTAATTATTTAGCACTGCAAAAGCAATTTTCATTCATCAGACTGTTCCCGACGCGGATGCACCAATTTTTTTCTCGATGTAAAATTTAGTCCGGAACAATTTGTGAAAGGAAATAACTGTAGAATTCGTGTTTCACTCTTGAACAGAATCGCAAAAATAGCGAGAACCGTGAAATGAGAAGATCATTATACAGGACGTCAAAAAATACTCATTTTATCACTGCAGCGTGACTCGTACCTCATAATTTTGTTTCTGTGTCCTTTTCCCCTTCACTATATTTCATTTACATGTTTCTTACTTTTCAGAGTTTGAAGTGTGTGTGTGTGTGTGTGTGTGTGTGTGTGTGTGTGTGTGTGTATGTGTGTGTGCGTGTGTAGGACAGAGGGAGGCGTGGGGAGGCATTGGTGAGAGAGGATTATGCGTATACGTGATGGGGATAAACAGACAAAAGCATTGAACCTATATCGTCAGCTGCCCGTTCGTTTCCCGCTTTCTGACGGCTGGAATATTGATCGTAAAAGTATGCTCCGTCATTCTGCCATAATGGACGGTAATCTGGGATTCGTCGACAGTAATTGCCCACTTGGAGCCACCGAAAGCAACGACGCAAAACACAAGCCAGTGTGGACATCGAACGTTGCGTTTCGCCACTATGCAGTGTTTTGTGGCCGCGGCCTGGAGCGAGATATCATTGTCAGATACCACTCTTACTACGTGGTTTTCGCAAGCAAGTGTCTGTGGTTAAGAAAATGTTGTAGTAATAGTTCACACTATTTAATTGCACTGGCGGTGATGTAGTAACTCTGACGAATAAGAACGGGATGGATAGCTTAAGTGAATAAACTTATGGGTTGATGACGGATCCACTTCTCCAAATTGTTCTGCATTTCGTCGTCATTGCATTTCATCATCATTTTAGAGATAGTTGTAAGAGGTTAAATTTAAGGAAATTAGAGACGTAATTGCTCTTTGTGGACGATACCGAATCTGAGAGTATCCACTGACGGTCAAAAGTCCTGAATAGAATATGGAATCGAAGTAAGATGTTCCTTACCGCAATCAGAGCCACCCACTTACCTTTTTTGTATTCGCATTCATTATATTTATTTCTTTTATGCCTGTGATGCGATGAATATATTGAATGAGTTGTCAGACCGTGTCTAAACCTGTAACACAAATGGAGTGTCTTAATAAAATCAACCTGATTTCAATCCACTGCGTTTCCACCTTATGTGACAATCTCGGGTGACAGATATTCGAGAAGTGATGGTAGTTTGCGAATATTTCTCAAATGAACAGTGGTTCAGTATAACTTGTCAAAAATAAATCTACTTAATAGTGAATGTATTGTCTGAAGATGTATTTGAGGATATTTCAATTAAAACACGACTAAGCTATTCAGTACGACGGATAAATCAAGAGCTACAGATGAAGCATAGGTGTTAACAAGTGAGTGTATTGTTTAGGCTAGTAATTACGATTGTCTATCAAATGCGGTGGGTAAACAAGAGCATTCCCTAATTTATTGAGAATATTTACTTTTCTGAAAACCATGTTGGATTATCTGGACTACTAGAAACTAAATTTATCGCAAAATGAATTTATCACTTAATTTACTATCGAAATTCCTAGCATGGTAAGAAATGACCAAAGACGTAATTATATCACGCTAAGTCCAAGTAGTACTAACTTTGCTCAGTTGTCAGTTGTAGGTTATCTTTGATTAACTTTTCCTGGTGTACCGCAGTGCGACTAAGTTTATCATGTTAACACAGTTCAACAATAATTGTGCCAGATATTTCAATGTCTGCATGAATTTTATCGTTATTAAAAAGTAATACAAAATAATGCCATGTAGGTCGACTGTCAGACCGAATGCAGAATGCACGTGATACATGAGAAAACTAGCTTCCGATTGCATCTGTGACCACATACTTAAATAAGTGAAAACACTTAGCATTTAATATATAAAAGAGAATTGTGCTACACTGTAAATTATTTAACTTTTATGCCTTTGGTTAGAGGCTATCTGGGCATGGTGTAAAGTTTGTTTAAGCAATGGAAGACTTTCTTGTAGCCAATAGGTACACAAAACGTCAACATTCTAAACTTGTATATGAATGACAAGAAATTTTTTGGATTTCCGTATTCATATAATTATTCTAAAGAAGAAAAGGACAAAAAGCAACACCCGATACTGCTATCTACAGGATCCTATTTGATGAAAGAAAAACGATGACATTACTTTTCAGATTTGTTTATTTGTTTGTATTTCTATTCAGTTTACTGTACTGTACTTAGTTACTCAAATACAAACAAGGCGGTCTCAGACGTTGTGTTGATGTGTACTACGTAGTAATGGAAAGAAACAGCCGTGTGCCGCGCTTGGGAGGGGTCCAATGGTGACTCAGTCAGCCAAATGGAAACGCTTTCTTCCTCAGTGTTCTTTGGGCATTTGCTTGAACGTAAGTGTTGCAGTTCAGCGGTACTGATAGTGTAGATAGTTAGGAAGTGCTTTTCTTACGTACAGACTTGTTTAAGCCCCGTGCTACTAATTCTGAACTGCACCAACAAAGTCACAAAGTTTAATTTTCCTTTCCATCGGACTCTAGCACAATCTTGAACGCAGTCACTTGTCCTTATTCCATCAAGCACATCCGAAAAGTTTGAGAATTTACAAAGACTCTTGAATATTATACGGCGATCACAAACTGTATGCCACCATCTCTTCTCAGGTACCAGTCACATATCGGCGATGAACTTTTATTATACTACAGGTGTTGGAACCCCTACTTCGAAGTTGATCTCATCTACATATACATCTACATGGATGCTCTGCAAATCACATTTAAGTGTCTGGCAGAGGGTTCATGGAACCACCTTCACAATTCTCTATAATTCGAATCTCGTATAACGCGCGGAAAGAACGAATACCTGAATCTTTCCGTACGAGCTCTCATTTCCCTTATTTCATCATTTTGATCGTTTCTCCCTATGTAGGTCGGCGTCAACAAAATATTTTCGCATTCGGAGGAGAGAGTTGGTGATTGGAATTTGGTGAGAAGGTTTCTCCGCGGCGAAAAACGCCTTTGTTTTAATGGTATCCCTCCCAAACCCTGCATCATTTCAGTGACATTCTCTCCCCTATTTCGCGATAACGCAAAACGTGCTGCCCTACTTTGAACCTTTTCGATGTACTCCGTCAATCCTATTTCGTAAGGATCCCACACCACGCAGCAGTATTCTAAAATAATACAGATAAGCGTAGTGTAGGCAGTCTCCTTAGTATCTCTGTTACATTTTTGAAGTGACTTACCAATAAAACGCAGTCTTTTGTTAGCCTTCGCAGACCGGAGTGGCCGTGCGGTTCTAGGCGCTGCAGTCTGGAACCGAGCGACCGCTACGGTCGCAGGTTCGAATCCTGCCTCGGGAATGGATGTGTGTGATGTCCTTAGGTTTTTTTTTTTGTCATCAGTCTACTGACTGGTTTGATGCGGCCCGCCACGAATTCCTTTCCTGTGCTAACCTCTTCATCTCAGAGTAGCACTTGCAACCTACGTCCTCAATTATTTGCTTGACGTATTCCAATCTCTGTCTTCCTCTACATTTTTTGCCCTCTACAGCTCCCTCTAGTACCAGGGAAGTCATTCCCTCATGTCTTAGCAGACATATCATCCTGTCCCTTCTCCTTATCAGTGTTTTCCACATATTTCTTTCCTCTCCGATTCTGCGTAGAACCCCCTCATTCCTTACCTTATCAGTCCACCTAATTTTCAACATTCGTCTATAGCACCACATCTCAAATGCTTCGATTCTCATCTGTTCCGGTTTTCCCTCAGTCCAGGTTTCACTACCATACAATGCTGCACTCCAGACGTACATCCTCAGAAATTTCTTCCTCAAATTAAGGCCGGTATTTGATATTAGTAGACTTCTCTTGGCCAGAAATGCCTTTTTTGCCATAGCGAGTCTGCTTTTGATGTCCTCCTTGCTCCGTCCGTCATTGGTTATTTTACTGCCAAGGTAGCAGAATTCCTTAACTTCATTGACTTCGTGACCATCAATCCTGATGTTAACTTTCTCGCTGTTCTCATTTCTACTACTTCTCATTACCTTCGTCTTTCTCCGATTTACTCTCAAACCATACTGTGTACTCATTAGACTGTTCATTCCGTTCAGCAGATCATTTAATTCTTCTTCACTTTCACTCAGGATAGCAATGTCATCAGCGAATCGTATCATTGATATCCTTTCACCTTGTATTTTAATTCCACTCCTGAACCTTTCTTTTATTTCCATCATTGCTTCCTCGATGTACAGATTGAAGAGTAGGGGCGAAAGGCTACAGCCTTGTCTTACACCCTTCTTAATACGAGCAGTTCGTTCTTGATGGTGCACTCTTATTATTCCCTCTTGGTTGTTGTACATATTGTATATGACCCGTCTCTCCCTATAGCTTACCCCTACTTTTATCAGAATCTCGAACAGCTTGCACCATTTTATATTGTCGAACGCTTTCTCCAGGTCGACAAACCCTATGAAAGTGTCCTGATTTTTCTTTAGCCTTGCTTCCATTATTAGCCGTAACGTCAGAATTGCCTCTCTCGTCCCTTTACTTTTCCTAAAGCCAAACTGATCGTCACCTAGCGCATTCTCAATTTTCTTTTCCATTCTTCTGTATATTATTCTTGTAAGCAGCTTCGATGCATGAGCTGTTAAGCTGATTGCGGTTAAAGGCGCTGCAGTCTGGAACCGCAAGACCGCTACGGTCGCAGGTTCGAATCCTGCCTCGGGCATGGATGTTTGTGATGTCCTTAGGTTAGTTAGGTTTAACTAGTTCTAAGTTCTAGGGGACTAATGACCTCAGCAGTTGAGTCCCATAGTGCTCAGAGCCCTTTGAACCATTTTTTGTTAAGCTGATTGTGCGATAATTCTCGCACTTGTCAGCTCTTGCCGTCTTCGGAATTTTGTGGATGATGCTTTTCCAAAAGTCAGATGGTATGTCGCCAGACTCATATATTCTACACACCAACGTGAATAGTCGTTTTGTTGCCACTTCCCCCAATGATTTTAGAAATTCTGATGGATGTTATCTATCCCTTCTGCCTTATTTGACCGTAAGTCCTCCAAATCTCTTTTAAATTCCGATTCTAATACTAGATCCCCTATCTCTTCTAAATCGACTCCTGTTTCTTCTTCTATCACATCAGACTAATATTCACCCTCATAGAGGCTTTCAATGTATTCTTTCCACCTATCTGCTCTCTCCTCTGCATTTAACAGTGGAATTCCCGTTGCACTCCTAATGTTACCACCGTTGTTTTTAATGTCACCAAAGGTTGTTTTGACTTTCCTGTGTGCTGAGTCTGTCCTTCCGACAATCATATCTTTTTCGATGTCTTCACATTTTTCCTGCAGCCATTTCGTCTTAGCTTCCCTGCACTTCCGATTTATTTCATTCCTCAGCGACTTGTATTTCTGTATTCCTGATTTTCCCGGAGCATGTTTCTACTTCATCCCTTCTTCAATCAACTGAAGTATTTCTTCTGTTACCCATGTTTCTTCGCAGCTACCTTCTTTGTACCTATGTTTTCCTTCCCAACTTCTGTGATGGCCCTTTTTAGAGATGTCCATTCCTCTTCAACTGTACTTCCTACTGCGCTATTCCTTATTGCTGTATCTATAGCGTTAGAGAACTTCAAACGTATCACGTCATTCCTTAGTACTTCCGTATCCCACTTCTTTGCGTATTTATTCTTCCTGACTAATGTCTTGAACTTCAGCCTACTCTTCATCACTACTCTATTGTGATCTGAGTCTATATCTGCTCCTGGGTACGCCTTACAATCCAGTATCTGATTTCGGAATCTCTGTCTGATCATGATGAAATCTAATTGAAATCTTCCCGTATCTCCCGGCCTTTTCCAAGTATACCTCCTCCTCTTGTGATTCTTGAACAGGGTATTCGCTATTATTAGCTGAAACTTGTTACAGAACTCAATTAGTCTATCTCCTCTTTCATTCCTCGTCCCAAGCCCATGTTCTCCTGTAACCTTTTCTTCTACTCCTTCCCCTACAACTGCATTCCAGTCGCCCATGACTATTAGATTTTCGTCCCCCTTTACATACTGCGTTACTCTTTGAATATCCTCATACACTTTCTCTATCTGTTCATCTTCAGCTTGCGACGTCGGCATGTATACCTGAACTATCGTTGTCGGTGTTGGTCTGCTGTTGATTCTGGTTAGAACAACCCGGTCACTGAACTGTTCACAGTAACACACCCTCTGTCCTACCTTCATATTCATAACGAATCCTACACCTGTTATACCATTTTCTGCTGCTGTTGATATTACCCGATACTCATCTGACCAGAAATCCTTGTCTTCCTTCCTCTTCACTTCACTGACCCCTACTATATCTAGATTGAGCCTTTGCATTTCCCTTTTCAGATTTTGTAGTTTCCCTACCACGTTCAAGCTTCTGACATTCCACGCCCCGACTTGTAGAACGTTATCCTTTCGTTGATTATTCAATCTTTTTCTCATTGTAACCTCCCGCTTGGCAGTCCCCTCCCGGAGATCCGAATGGGGGACTATTCCGGAATCTTTTGCCAATGAAGAGATCATCATGACACTTCTTCAATTACAGGCCACATGTCGTGTGGATACACGTTACGTGTCTTTAATGCAGTGGTTTCCGTTGCCTTCTGCATCCTCATGTCGTTGATCATTGCTGATTCTTCCGCCTTTAGGGGCAATTTCCCACCCCTAGGACAAGAGAGTGCCCTGAACCTCTATCCGCTCCTCCGCACTCTTTGACAAGCCTGTTGGCAGAATGAGGCTGACTTCTGATGCCGGAAGTCTTCGGCCGCCAATGCTGATTATTTATGAAAATTTAGGCAGTGGTGGGGATCGAACCCCGGACCGAAAACGTTTTGATTGTGAATCAAAGACGCTACCCCTAGACCACGGGTACTTAGGTTGGTTAGGTTTAATTAGTTCTAAGTTGTAGGCGACTGATGACCTCAGAACTTAAGTCGCATAGTGCTCAGAGCCATTTGTTAGCCTTCCCCACAACATTTTCTGTGTGATCTTTCCAATTTAAGTTGTTCATGATTGTAATTCATAGGTATTTAGTTGCATTTACGGCCTTTAGATTCGACTGATTTATCATATAAGATAAGCTTCTTGTAGCACTCATGTGGATGACCTCAGATTTTTCGTTATTTAGGGCTCACTGCCAATTTTCACACCATACAGATATCTTTTCTAAATCGTTTTGCAATTTTTTTCGTCTTCTGATGACTTTACTAGTCGATAAACGAGAGCGTCTTGTGCAAACAACCTAAGACAACTGCTTAGGTTGTCTCCCAAATCGTTTATGCAGATACGAAACATCAAAGGGCCTATAACACTACCTTGGGAAACGCCAGAAATCACTTCTGCCTTACTCGAAGACTTTCCGTCGCTTACTACGAATTGTGACCTCTCTGACAGGAAATCGTCACATACCTCAGACGATTTTCCATAAGCACGCAATATGATTACAAGCCGCTTGTGTGGTACAGTGTCAAAAGGCTTCCGGGGACCCAGAAACACGGAATCAGTTTGAAATCTCTTGTCAATAGCACTCAACACCATGCGAGTAACTTTGTGCACTTGTAATCTCAGGTCAGGGTAGTCCCTTACGGCGTTGAACGAATACAGCATTGAGTGAACAGCCACAAAGGTGTTATTTTAAAACGAAGTACTGAAAACTTTTGGTGAATTAACTAAATTACTACAGAAATGCGTTATCATTTCTTTGTCTTTCTGAATGATGACATACTCGATAAAACATAGTGCTTAAATTTTCATACAAGATTAGTCCAACACTCTTTTACATTTACTCGTACACCACTTATATGGATACACGTATTTGGATCATATTTATGAGATTTTATTCGATACAAAACGTTCACAATTAAACCACAATAAAATTTTGTAGATATTTTGTGGTGGCCCGAAAATTAATTTTTGCTGCAGAACAACCTATTAGAAATTGTTGGAAAAGGAAGCTAAATAAAATCTCACTGATCACTCCCTGCATTCACGTATTTTCTCGAACAATTAATTTACACTATAGCGTCCCTTCATCGTCCAGATTATTATGGAGCAAAGATCAGATTGTGACAGTCGCACTGGACAGCACTGCTTGTTAATGAAAATTCTCCATAACCTATTTAGAAAAATCACAAAAGATAAATCAGAATATCCACACGAAGATTTTAACACCGCTTCTACAGAAAGCTACTACTGACTCAACTGCAGCAAGAACTCGTTCTTCTCCGTAATTCGAATGTATTCTCTCTGTACGTCCGATAAATAATTGAGAAACAACATCCAAATCTACATAGCTGGTATGAAAATATCCTCAAAGTGACTCAGAATCTAAGTGTTGCACATCTCCAAAGACTGCAAATTCCCTATGACGATAGCGTTCGTTAAGAAACGCAATGTGCCGCAGGCATGTATAATACATGTCTCTGCTTGTACACTGATCAGCCAGAACATTATGACCATCTCCATAGAAGCCGGTGTGTCCACTTTTGGTACGGATAACAGCGGCTAAATCTCATGGAATGGAATCAAATAGGCTTTGGTAGGTCGCCGGAGAGAGGTGGCACCACATTCGCACACATAGATCACCTAACTCCCGTAATTGCCGGAGAGGGGGGCGATGAGATCTGACGCCACGTTGGCACATCCCAGATGTGTTTCATAGGGTTTAGATCTGGCGAGATAGGGTACTAGCACATCAGTTGGAACTTGTCACAGTGTTTCTCGAACCACTCCATCATACTCATGGCCTTTTGACGTGGAGCATTCTCTTGTAGAAAAATGCCGCTGCCGTCAGGACACATGACCGTCATGAAGGGGTGTGTTTGGTCTGCAGTCAGTGTACGACACTCCTTGGCCTTCATGGTGCTTTGAATGAGCTCCATTGCACCCATGGATGCCCCACTCGAAAGTTCCCCAGAGCACAATGGAGACGCCGCCAGCTTGTTTCCGTCCCGCAGTACAGGTGTCAAGGATGTTCCCCTGGATGACCACGGAGTCGCGCCCTCTAATCGGCATAATAAAGAAGGTAGTGGGATTCATCAGACCATGAAACGCTTTTCCACTGGGCAAACGTCGAGTGGCGATGGCCACGTGCCCATTTCAGACGTAGTTGCTGACGACTGAGTGTTAACATTAGCACATGCAAGGGTCGTCTGTTATGCAGGTCTATCGTTTGAAGAGTCCGGTGCATTGTGCGTTCAGACACACTTTTACACCGCCCAGCTTTAACTTCTGATGTTAGTTCCGCCATAGTTCGCCGCCTGTCGTGTTTTAGCAGTCTACCCACGTTACGAAGTCCGACATCTGTGATGAGGGGTGGGCCGGCCGAAGTGGCCGTGCGGTTCTAGGCGCTGCAGTCTGGAACCGCGAGACCGCTACGGTCGCAGGTTCGAATCCTGCCTCAGGCATGGATGTGTGTGATGTCCTTAGGTTAGTTAGGTTTAACTAGTTCTAAGTTCTAGGGGACTAATGACCTCAGAAGTTGAGTCCCATAGTGCTCAGAGCCATTTGAACCATTTTTTTTTGTGATGAGGGGTGGCCCTCCACGACGTCTGGACATGGTTTCACTTTGATTTCGCCACATGTTGAAGACTCTCACAACAGCACTTCTCAAACATCCGATAAGTCATAAAGTTTGCGAAATGCACGTGCCGAGCCTCCGGGCCATCAGAATTTGCCCTCGGTCAGATCCTGATACATCGCGCACCTTCCGCACTCTGCACTTGGACAGTATGCTCGCCTCGCTGATACTACATGCACAATGTGTGTGTCGGACTAGCAGTCATTCCCGGCCAGGTGACGCTGCTATCGCCTGCACGGGTTTATATCGATAGCAGGTCGGCGATCATAACATTCTGGCTGACAGTGTATCTGTGCGGTAGAACTAAAGTGGTTCATGGAGTTTTTATTATATTACCTTTCGGAGACCGTACGCCAAACTGAACGAAACAGTATTGACGATGCACTCCACATGACGACGATTATCCCCAGTATATCTGTTGTGTTTTCTGCTGAGAGCTGGTTCTTTCACGGTGCCAGTGATGGCCGTGTGTTGGTTAGAAGGAGACCAGCTCAGGGTGTGCAACCAACCTGTATGCGTGCTAGACACGCTGGACCTACACCTGGAGTTATAGTTTAGGCGCGATTTCGTATGATAGCAGGAGCAATCTCGTGGTTATCCCACGCACCGTAACTGCTGACTTGTAAGTCAATCTGGTGATTTGAAATGCTGCTATTGATGAACAGAATTCCAGAGTGTGTTTTCCAACAGGATAATGCGTTTCCACATGCGGCTGTTGCATCATAACACGCTCTGCAGAGTGTCAGCTTATTGCCTTGGTCTGCTCGCTCATCAGATCTACCTTAATCGACTACGTTTGGGACATCATCGGGTGACAACTCCAGCGTCATGCGCAACCAGCATCAATGCTCCCTGTATTGACCCATCAAGTACAACACGCATGGAACTCCAGCCAACAAGCCGACATCCAGCACCTGTACACATTTGAATGCAGTTCAATATTCTGGTGGTTACACCACTTATTGATGTACCAAAATTTCAAATTTGCAATGGCTTATCTCGCGCCCAAATCAACACGTGGTCTTGCAATTTTATTATCTTCAATATGATACCCAGACAAATGTAGTCCCGAAATTTCGTTACTCTACATTAATTATTTTTTGGTGTTGCGATTTTCTTTCAGTTCGAGTATTTTTAACCTGAATGTCAGATAACGAAACGACGAATGCATCAGTGGACATACAGACACCTGTCGGTCAAGTAGCGAATGCATTTCCCAAGAAAGGAAGGATGATTAGGGTATAATGCCCCGACTACGATTACGTCAAAAGAGACATAATCAAATAGAGGGGAGAAAACCGACAGGCGGCCATTGCGTATGCCGCTACTACGCCTTCCTCCACTGTTTGTTGATCAATTCTTCACGTGGATCACTGGATAAGAACAGAATTCACTGAATGTTGTGTTACATGAACATTAAACTGTTACATCAAGAAACCAGTGTCAGCTAAAAATCGCCGTCTGATATCAACAATACGTATGAAAATATATGTATTTTCATTCTAAAAATGGTTCAAATGGCTCTGAGCACTATGGGACTCAACTGCTGAGGTCATTAGTCCCCTAGAACTTAGAACTAGTTAAACCTAACTAACCTAAGGACATCACAAACATCCATGCCCGAGGCAGGATTCGAACCTGCGACCGTAGCGGTCTTGGGGTTCCAGACTGCAGCGCCTTTAACCGCACGGCCACTTCGGCCGGCCATTTTCATTCTATTATGACAATAAATTCTTTATAATTGTGAGATAAATAGTGGATGAATAGATAGAGAGAGAAATAAAATCGGCCATTCCTCGAAGATCCCTAGGCACACTTTTAGCTCCTTATTCTGACCACATTAACATTTGTCGCAGCCCATTAGGTAGAGTCCTAACAGGAAACAGCGTCATGATGCAACCATTGTCACGGCCTCACAGCTTGAGGCTGAGAGAAGCAGTAGCAGCGTTGTTCTTAAGACCACGGTACCAGGTTTTACTACAAAACAGTGTTTGCTGTGTTCATAGCCCATCAGTCTGTTTTCAGCAGTGGTGAGGCGCGCACGCCTTGTTTGCGTCTCGCCCGTTGTGCAGCTTACGAGCGAGGCGCGTGTTTTTCACTACCGCGCAGTTGCTTGTCTCAAGGTCTTCATCGACTATCATGGCGTTTTCCTACCGCCAAGTCACAATTAACTTAACTTTTCCTTTGGATCACGAACGACCAAAGGCGTATGAAGTAGAGCGTTTTATACGGGATGAAATGCGCCTCTCGCCACAAGATGTCCACGGAACTCATTTTTCGATCCTCAGTACTATTCTGTTTATAGAGCTGGCGAATAACGGGCTGCCGGCCGGAATGGCCGAGCGGTTCTAGGCGCTTCAGTCTGGAACCGCGCGATCGCTACGGTCGCAGGTTCGAATCCTGCCTCGGGCATGGATGTGTGTGATGTCCTTAGGTTAGTTAGGTTTAAGTAGTTCTAAGTTCTAGGGGACTGATGACCTCAGCTGTTAAGTCCCATAGTGCTCAGAGCCATTTGAACCATTTTTGAATAACGGGCTGTGCTTCGACGTTGTGCGGCGCCACGCTAACGCTCTAATCTTCCGATGTTCTGAGTGTCATATAGCAACTGTCTTGGTTGATCACGCTGGTTTTAGCCTCCGAACGTTGCGGGTTTTCGAGCTCCCAGTTGTGGTACCGTCGGACGTCGTGGAGGCCGCCTTTAAACGTTACGGCAACGTCGTCAGTCACTTTGCTGAAATGTGGAAGACGTTCTAAACATACCGTGACCTCAGTGGTATCCGTCAGACAAAAACTGAACCATGGAAAGACGTGCCTTCCAACTTGGTTACTTCCGGCTGCAGGTCTATCTCATGTACGACGGCCAGCAGCGCACCTATTCAGGTTGTGGCCGAGAAGGCCATGTCAGTTCTGAATGTCCCGGCCGTAGACTGGTTCAGACTCCGATTAGAGACGTCGATCTTCCTCCGGTGCCACTGTGTTACCTCTGTCTTACGCGTTTGCAGCGGTGCTGCCTGCTGCGCCCCCTCTGAATCAGACGGTACCGGCGTCGACTCTTCACGACGACGCGATGGACGTTTTACCTGTCTCTCCTACAATCCTGCCGGAGGCAATACAAATTAATGGCACGAGCTGCCTGATCCGACCCCATGGTCGTTGATCATGGAGCTGTACCAACTTCTGTGCTTTTCTGACATCTGGCCACATGACGGACGACAGCCGCCCGCTATCCGAAACAGAACAGCATGTTAAGAAGCAACGGTCGCCGACGAAAAGGATGAGACAACCCCATACTCTCCTGATGACCACCTCCATCGAAAGTCTGCAGAGGATGAGGACCCTGCTACTGGTGGTGCGCTGTCCTCTGACGCGCTGACACCTGACGACGCCACGTCCTTCCCCGCCTCTATCTCCAGTCAGCGTCCTTCTCCGGACACCGACCTTGCCCCAACTGGGTCTGATGCGGTTGCCTTCCTTCTCCCTCTGACGCTACCTGTGGGCGCACCTCTGATAGTGTCCTGGACGACCTCGATGCTGAGGATGGACATTCCGGAGGTGCACAGAGTGATGGAACCCCCTTGGTGGGGTCTTTACCCTCCCTATTACAGTGATGTGCCATTGCTCTGCGCTTTCTCCCTGTCCTTCCTCTGTGCTTTCCCCGTGTTTGAATCGCTTGCCCTGGCGATGGCAGCTTTCTGGACTCATCGCATAGCCATGGTCAATGTCAATACCATTCGCGTACACCACAAACTGGGTTTACCGCATGACGCGGTGCATGCTGAGGACGTTGACGTTGCTCTCCTTCAAGAGGTGCTCCCAATGGTTTTATAGCACATGCCTCTAATGCTTCCCCTACTAGTAATGCGGTGGCGATCCACTTACGTGGCGGTATCCTCGCTAATGTAGTTGCCTATCTCCCTGATACCGGAGGTATGGCCATTATGTTTAGTGGCTTCAGGACCGTCAGTGTCTATGCGATATCTGGTTCCGATCGCCACCGTGAACGTTCCACCTTCTTCTCAGAGACAGTCACTCTTCTTTTCCTGGGTCGGCAGGATGCATTGATTATGGGAGGCGATTTCACATGCAGTCAGGCACCTAAAGACCACCTACCAACTGATTCTCCATACACAGACAATTTCTCCAGCACCTCACCCTTGTGGACTCTTGGGAGAATGCTCATATGATCGTCCGAGGTTTAAACATTTCACTAGCTATTCCTCCAGCTGCCTCGATCGTGTTTACGTCTCCCGCGATATTGTCAGTGGGGTGCAGGCTGCTGAAGTCTGGCCCATTGTGTTCTATGACCATGATGCATACAAGTATCTGCACCATTAAACTCTGTCGGTAAAAGGTGTGGCGCGGCCGTGGAACATGGAAACTGAACACAATCCGCCTTACTTTACTCGACTGCCGGCAGCTCATCGAGACCACGTGGACAGCTTGACGTCGTGATGCCTAACAGTCTGCCCTGTCTTGGCGGGTGCTCTGTGCAAAGCCTGCCATCCGCAAGGAAGGGAGGTTGCGGCGTGGTGGCGACGAACTCAGTAATTCTGTTTCAGAATTCTCTGGGAACATGCTATGATGCCGTATTCGCCAGAGAGCCAGTCTACAGTGAATCACCTCAAAGCACCGCCCACATCCCTCTCTCGCCGTCACTTTGAAGAAGCTATGGTCAGGGTGCGCAAACACGACGGGTTCTGTAGGGGCGTCTATGCATGTATCATGTGATAGCAGAACGACGCCACCATCGGAGGACTTCGATTAATGTTCTTGCTACTGATGATCATCGGCGTTTTGATACCCACCGAGATATAGGGTCTGCCGTCCTTGCACGACACCATCCGGCCAGCATTACAGCGGTCTCCAGACTCTCGTCTGGCTCGGTTCCCGTGGATGAGTTGGTGGATCTGCTTGCTAAGGTCACAGAGCACGATATCCATGGTTCCTAACCAGGCAGGGTTCTACAAACACGTCGTCTGGCCCTGATGGACTCCCACTGGAGTTTTACCAGACATTTTCTATCCTTGTGGCGCGTGTGGACAGAAACTTGTCAGGACCTTATGTCACCTTTCTGCCGATTCCAGACGATTTCCTCAATGGTTTCTCATGCCCATCCCCAAACCTCAGGGACTTCACGGATATGCGATTACCGTCCCTTATTCAACAGTGACACAAAGATCTTTACCCGGCTGTTAGATGCGCAGTTTCAACGGAAGGCTCGGTACGTGGTCCCCCGATCAAACCTCTTTGGGAGATGCCAATAACATCCGCACTGGCATCTGTCGCTATCGGTATGTAATCGCTCTTGCGCACGCTCGTCGTATGCCTGGACTTTTGGCAGCTTTTCAGCCATTTGTTCGATCGGATCGTTCGTGACTACCTGGAAGGGGGGCTCTACAATATGGGATACCCTGGTACTACCGTCGACGTCATAATGCGTCTCCTTCGTGGAGCTACGTCTCGTGTACTCTACAATGGCCGTCTCACTCATCCCATCTCGACCCGTCGATAAGTGCATCAGGGTTATCCGCTCTCTGCACTGTCGTATGCTTTCGCCATGGAACCGTTGCCTTGTGGCCTCCGTCAACGCCTTTCTGGGATGTCTGTCGGTGGCCACGTTTTCAGCTGCACTGGTTATGCAGACGATTTCGTCATTGTTCTTCATAGCGGTGCTGAGGTCAGGGAGTCACTGGCGTGGTTTACCACCTACGTCGAGGCTTATGGTAGCTACCTTCTGCAAATCGAGCGTCATGGCTCATAGGTGCGGGGCCTTCTGAGGATAGCGCTGCACTTTTGCGTGTAGCTGATACTATCTGATCCTTTGGACTTGATTTCGCAGATGATCTACGGTGCACGATTGTACATAACTGCCGGCGACTACTTTCCCAACTACGAGCTGGGCTCTTAGATCACCGTTTACGAAAACTCGATCTTCTGCACTGGAGACGATATGTAAATGTATATTTGGTGTCTCGCATCCCCCACGTGACATAGAGACTTCCTATTCTGCTATCCATGCTCCAATGCATTCTAATGGCGTTGGTTTCATTTATTCGCCATGGCTTGCTGTTAAACATAAGGTACGAGACCATCACCGTCCCACAGTGCAGGGGCGGTTTAGGTCACTATCTTGTGATAGCTCTTTTCATTGGATCTTACGTGGCGCTGTGGCGCCTTTGTCCTACTTGCCTTACCAACCTGTTACAGGAGACCCTCGCACCACACTATCTCTCAGCATCTCTCCTCCTTTCGGACATTCGGCGCCCTTCTTTTACTCCCGCCACTCTTTCCTCAGCCTGAGCTACGTCTGTACTGCGATAATGCTTTGGCACTTGACCTCCAAGAAGGCGACCTATGGCTTTCTTCAGCAACACAGGCCACCGAATGTGGTTAAGGGGAAACATCCCCACATCGACTGGCCTGCCGTTTGGTCAGCGGTGCGAACTCCATATCTTGACACTGCCGTCCAGTGTGCATGGTACCTTACTGTCAATAGGTAGCAAGTGTGTCAGTCACGCCTTCACGGGATTCACTTCGCAGACAGCCCGTTGTGTGTCGTCTGTAAAGTTTTAGACACAGACGAGCATCGCCTAGTGTGCAGAGCAGCAAGAGGTCTTTGGTTATTGGTGCGAAAAATGTAGTCCCTATTACCCATGCGATTCCTCATCAGACACCTACTCAACTGCTCCTCTTTCCGGAAACGGGAAACTTCCGGCAAGCGAAGACGAACTCCGCGAAGTGGTTTTATGGACACGCGCCTCATTATTTGGTGTTGATGACAAGAATGTATCCTTGATTTCTGGTAGTTCCTTAATAAAAGCCACTGTGCAGTCGTCTGCAATCAAAAATACAGACTTTTTATCCAATTTCCTTCGCAGTGTCTGCCCTGACGCACGCCAGAGCTGGGGGTGTACTTATCACGAAGAAATGCTCCTCTTTTCTTCCAATCTTAGAACCTATGTACAGGGTGAGTCACCTAACATTACCGCTGGATATATTTCGTAAACCACATCAAATACTGACGAACCGATTCCACAGACCGAACGTGAGGAGAGGGGCTAGTGTAATTGGTTAATACAAACCATAAAAAAATGCACGGAAGTATGTTTTTTAACACAAACCTACGTTTTTTTTAAATAGAACCCGGTTAGTTTTGTTAGCACATCTGAAAATATAAACAAATACGTAATCAGTGCCGTTTGTTGCATTGTAAAATGTTAATTACATCCGGAGGTATTGTAACCTAAAGTTGACGCTTGAGTACCACTCCTCCACTGTTCGATCGTGTGTATCGGAGAGCACCGAATAACATAGGGATCCAAATGGAACGGTGATGGACCGTAGGTACAGAAGACACTGGAACAGCACATTACGTCCACATGCTAACACCTTCTTATTGGTCTTTTTCACTGACGCACATGTACATTACCATGAGGGGTGAGGTACACGTTCGACGGGCGTTTCATAGGACGTGGAGGACGCATAAATTTTCCAGCCGGTTCTCCTGATCTTACACCTCGGACTTCTTTCTGTGGGCTACGTTAAAGGAGAATGTGTACCGCGATGTGCCTACAACCCCAGAGGATGTGATACAACGTATTGTGGCAGCCTGCGGCTGCATTACACCAGATGTACTGCGGCGTGTACGACATTTATTACGGCAGAGATTGCAATTGTGTGCAGCAAATAATGGCCACCACATTGAACATCTATTGGCCGGACATGTCGGGACACTCTCTATTCCACTCCGTAATTGAAAACGGAACCCTCCAACAGAAAGAGGTTCCTACTCAATGGTCTGAAGATGACCGCAGTAGTGGTCGAAACCGGTCACCTTGTTAAATAAATCGTGATCAAGACTGTTTTTAATAGTAATTAAGTATATATACTGTACTTATACGATATTTCAGTGCCTGTGTTGTTCAGGAGTACGATGAAATATTACTTCAGACATTCATGTACGTGCGAAAAGAACAAGCACTTCGGCGACTATAGCCGTCATGAAACACATGAAATGTATTCGCATATGTGAATATGGAAAACCAAAAGCTGTATAACGCAATGACGACAGTGAAAATTTGTGCCGGACCGGGGCTAACGGTAAGGCGACCGCTCGCGATAAGCGAGAAATAGTGGTTCGAGTCTCAGTTTGGCCGAAGCTTTCACTGTCGTCATTCAATTATATAGCTGATGGTTGTCCATATATTCACAACTGTGAATACATTTCATGTAAGTATCTTTATTGTAATAATTCATTGTAGTAAATGTTATTGTAAGTTACTTAGTAAACACTGTCGTAGTTGCATTTAAGTTGTTAATTTTTATCTTTAGAAGACGGGTTTCGATGTTCTAAACTGCTCATCATCAGATCTACGTTCCTTGATGAAAGAAGTAATCGCTGCCATGGAGCTGGTCCGTCCGCGCTGGCATGGAGAAGACCATAATGATCGAGTGATCGCTGTTTTCCTGGAACAGTGTACCAAAAAAATCTAAATGATATTACGATTTTTCATTTTGTTGCTGCATTAATGTTCTCGTGCCATCCTTTGATGTTAACACATGTTTCGAAATTTGCAAGTGTGCATATATTGCCACCTTGTAGTAGGAACTAGGTTTTCTGTTACCATTAATGTTAACTAGATTAACACTGACATTTAGTTACAACATCCCAACACTGGCGACGAGGAATAAGCTTTAAGAGTAGTATTCTAACACCGACGAGGACAAAGTTCCAAGGTTACTGAAACATTTCAACAGTCCCTAACACTGGCGATGAGGAACAAGTGTTGGACCAACACCGAAACAGAGGCAATGAGACTGCAAACCCAAAGAATAATCCTCATCGACACAAGAGACAAACAAGGAGAACCAATGCTGGCAACGAAGCATAAAACTAATAATGGGGTAGGAGACATCTCAAAATTGAGGAAGCATGTAGGAATTTTTATTTGTATATTCAGTTATATAAGGAACTGCATATTCCTCCTTTGACTTCAGTAGCAATAGTGTGTGGCTTAGATTTATAATATAATGCATTATAGATTATAGGATTGTTAATGTTTTGCTTCCCAGGAAAACTATCAAGAATTTTGTAAACTGTTTTGAGCATAGTTTTCAGATGTTGCCCAACTGTAAATAGCTGTCCTGCGCTCCATGTTTAAGCTACCCAAAATAATTTTTAGCAACTCTGGAGCAAATGGTGGTACGCTTGACCAGACTTGACGCCAGCAGAGACGACAGCCAATAGCAGTATCAAAATTTTTAGATGTGGCCACCACCCTTTCCGGCACATGATCGGAAGCTTAAAGACCAGAACAATTATGTACAACGCCTCTAGCAGAACTTAATCAAGCATCATGCGCAGGTCAAGCTCTAAAGCTTTGTTGGTTGCATATGCTGGAACCAATACTTTCCAGTTGCTCCAAAAACATACCTGTGAAACAGCGACACTCTTCTGTTCTGCCATAAAAGATGGCTCAAATGGCTCTGAGCACTATTGGACTTAACTTCTGAGGTCATCAGTCCCCTAGAACTTAGAAATACTTAAACCTAACTAACCTAAGGACATCACACACATCAATCCCCGAGGCAGGATTCGAACCTGCGACCGTAACGGTCGCGCGGTTCCAGACTGTAGCGCCTAAAACCGCTTGGCCACTCCGGCCGGCTGCCGCGAAAGATGTCCAACCGCAATATTTCGAGTTACAAGTCCATGCTGCTACTACCAGACACACATTTTTCGATGTTTCAAGAAACCAAATAACAGCTATGGAGAGCATATTAAACAATCACATTGCGTAAATATAAAGTATAAATTTCATTGCGAAAATGACCAATGTAACAAATCTTATTTAGATTTTTCTAATTAGAGCTATGCTTATCAAGCAATCAACAAACAATAAATTAAAGAAGTGCGTTTCTTAATCTACGAATGCTACCATTAGAGCATAGATACAATCACGAGTATCTACTGAAGCGATATACACTGATAAGCCGAAACATTATGACCACTCCCCACCCCAACGTTGCATGGCGCCTGGTGTCGTTGTGGGCATATGACGCAGTAATAAAACCCTAGTGAAGGTATGGGCTGAAAATGGAGAAATATGTAGAGATAAGCGATTTTGACAACGGGCAGGCTATTACTAAGCAAATCTTATGAACGAGTATCTTGAAAACGGCGAAGCTGGTCGAATGTTCACGTGCTACTGTCGTGAGCATCTATGGAAAGAGCTAGAAGGACTGTAAAACTACCACTAGGCGCTAAATGGATGGACATCCACGATTCTTCACAGAACATGGTGTTCGGACGATTGTGTAATCTGCACACTAGGATAGGACAGATAGTAATCTGTGGCACCTCTGCCGAAAGAGCACAACGCTGGTGCAAGCACAAGTGTTTCAGAACACATCGTTTATCATGCATGCTATGGGAGACATTCTCCCGTGAGTGCATGAGACCTGCGGTAATAATCGAAGACACGCTGACAGATGCGAATCACTGCATCCCTTCATGCTTGATGTTTTCGTCGACGGCGATGTCATCTTTCTCCAGTACAATAGTACGTGCCACAGAGCCACAGCAGTGCTACATTGATTTGAGGAGCATTATAGTGAACTCATGTTGATGTCTTGGTGACCAAATTTGCCTGATGTAAAGCCTATACACCCCGTCTGAGTCCCTATCGGGCACCATCAGCAGGTACGCAAATCAGCGGCCCGTTATTTACGCGGACTACATAACCTGTACGTAGACATCTAATGCAACATACCTCCACAAACCTACCAAAAAACTGACGGATCCCTGGTACGCAGAATCAGTGATGTATTTCGTTCCAAAGACTGACAGACAAACTCTTTAGCAGGTGGTCATAACGTTTTGGCTCATCAGTGTATTGCGAGGACGCTGACGTGTTCTACATGGGTCTATAATCGACAAGGACAAGCTACCGGCGTGGCCAGCTCCAGAAAACATCAGGTGAGTACGCTACTCCACTACAATAAGCACGTTCAGAAATTCTAAATTACAACATTGTGCACGCTATGGTGTAACCCACAAAACAGACAATTGTTTCTATAGGACCGAACGTTCTAATTTTTGGCAAGAGACTCATACAGAGCAGAGATGTATAAAACGAAGCTCAGCCGACAAAAATATAGACACTCGACCATACTGCAGTGGTTTAATAACAATCGAGTAATGTTCACAATGAACATGCGCAATTTAAATAATTTCCGCAGACCAATTGTCACATGGATGTCGTATTTCCTGTAAATAAAAAGTTTTTATCTGCAAATCTACGAATTAATGTGCCCATCAGCTTTCAAATATACACATGGTCGTTAGTTTCAAACATTAAACTATAGGTTTCTGAAAGTTGGCTGTTCAGTTAAAGAAATCAGCAGATACCACTAGAAAGACAATTTTCAACAGAAGTTCGATCTACACAATTTACAAAACATGTTACATTCGTAGTTGTCAATTAAAGTGAAGCGACTAATTTGCTAAGACTGGATCTCTTTATTAAATTAGTTTTCACCATTCACGAAGGAGCGAATCAAACACAGACCTCATTCCGAATGGGGAGTTAAAACAACTGCTGCAAAAATATGATGGAATTTTTTTCCGAGCAACAAGCAATATTAGAAATTACAATACACACATTACGCTGAGGCCAAATGCAGTGCCGAAATTTTGATAAGCACTTAACGTTCCCCTTGTTCAAAAATGGCTAAAATGGCTCTGAGCACTATGGGACTTAACATCTGAGGTCATCAGTCCCCTAAAACTTAGAACTACTTAAACCTAACTAACCTAAGGACATCACACACATCCATGCCCGAGGCAGGATTCGAACTCGCCACAGAAGCGCCTAGAACCGCTCAGCCACATCGGCCGGCGTTCCCCTTGTGTTAAAAGATTAAGTGAAACAGGAAGTCGACCGTTTTGAACAGATTTAGGGTTTCAGAACCATAAACGTAGCCAGTGGGGAATGCTCATCGTAGTTCTACGAAAACCGAATTGCTGGCTTCACATCAGTGGAGTTTAAAAGTGATGGTCAATGCACATACTTTTATTGACATCCTATTCTCATGCCAGAAGAACTGAAGTCAAAATTGTATGGTGGTGTGTACTTTGCCATGCGGGATCTGAATGAAGCTTTTTTGCAAATTACTTTGGACGAAGATACACAGAGATTTATGGTGATAAATACACCATTTTGCCATACCATTACAAAAGGTTGCCATTAGGAATAATTAGCACGCTGAGTTTCTTCAACAATTAATTCAGGAAACTCCGAACGCTGTGAACAACCTGGGTAACGTAGTTGACTAAGCAAAAACTCCAGAATTCTTACAGAATTTGGAATCTGTTTTCAAAAATCTGCAAACGGTTAATTTGAATTGTAACAAAGAAATGTTCATCTTCTTCCAACTCAAAGTGCAATACTTGGAACACATGTTGTGAGCACACTGCCTTAAGTTGATGCGGCAAGATATTGAAGTAATTCAAAACCTTCCGGCTCCCAAGGACATCAAGCAATTATGTACTGTTTTGGGACAAATAAATTACTATAGGAAGATTATCCCTCATACAGCTTCCATTAGTGAACCACTGTACAAATTATTACGTAAAGGCACCAAATGGAGCTGGAATGGTAAATGCCAATACAGATTTAATAAATTAAAACGATGTTTATTGATACCAAATATGTTATGACATGATTCAAACAAAATTCTGGTTATTGTAGCAAATGCCTTGAACTGTGGCAGAGGTGCTGTTTTGTCACTCTGACTCGTGGTTGTGAACGACCAACGGCGTTCCCACCACAGACTCTGACAGTGGTCTAAAGAAATTACATTTAGATTGCGAAGCAGCTTGTCAAGGTTATTTTCAAGGTACAGAAATTTCATGACCACATTTATGGCTGCAGATTTATCCTCCTCATGAACCAAAAGCCTTCACTTGCTATCTTTGCACCAAAGAATAATTTTCCTAGATGGACAGCTCAATGTTTGCAGAAGTCAAGGCACTGTAGAAAATTTCCCAGTACACTCAAATTTAAATCAAAGCTTATGCCTAAAGATCCTTCTTTGTCTAAGATTTAGTAGTACATTCAAATGGAGTGGTCTAATGATAAAAGCTGATTAATCATCCAATTATTTTATCTTATCGGCTTACGAGGCATGTACTTGCAGTTTATAATGGTGTGATTCTGGTTCATTCAGAATCAGGCAAGACACAAATGGTTACTTCTGTGGTGCATAAATTTAAAGCAGTGTATATGTTATTTCAATATCATTGGTGGATAGTTCGTAGAAACCTCATTGCCGGGGAACATTGAGACTGCAAAAATTTAGACAAAGACATCGAAATGGTGGTGGCTAAATGCCATTTATCGAAAATATCAATCTGTTCTGCCTCTATAATATTTTCCGTGGCCGTAGGCATTAGCTCAATGATCATTACCACACATCGAGTATTGACGATAATTTCTAGTAAGCTACTGCCTCATAATCATCAATGCTTTATACATATTTCCATTTGTGATACGTTCGTCATTGATAATTTCAACAACAAAAATCAGGTATTAACAAGCATCTTCTCTAATGAAGGACTGACGAAATCAATTGTCACAGACAACGACACTCGATATACTCCTCAAGAATTTAATTTTGTGACAAGAACGGCTTTAACACTTTAAAAAAAACGCACTATTTAAACGTGAAACCAGTGGGGTTCCCGAAGGATTCGAGTGAATTTTTAAATAACACATGACGAAGCTTGTCCCACACTTCAATGAAGAGAATGCTTTATTGATTTTCCTCTCTCAGTATAGAGCCATTCCATATGGTGCATAATCTCTAGTTAAAATAGTAGGTAAGAACCATCCTCACACATTAATGTTAATCCACTAGCCAATCTTCGACACCAGCCGAAACCAGAACTTTTTAAATACAGTACATGACCCAGAACTCACTGAAGTGACAAGTATGGGAAAGAGATGAGTACCGAGCATGGTAACATATCAGCTCGGTAATGTAACATTTAAAGTTAAATGTTCACGTGGAATGCATTGCACCACAAGAAACAAATCCGATTACATTCGGGTCACACTCATATGGACAGATCTCCGAGACTGTTTTCATTTACGGGATCACAAGTAGACTTACAAGTATATGCAACAAGCCATCTGAGGGATGTAGAGATGCATCCAGCCTTCCAGACGTCTTGCCTCACACATACCAGCCTGTAGATATCGAAATGACCAACACTTCACCGACCACCCTCTCACGGAGATTTTGTGTGGCTTTCCTATTGTACCACAGGCGAATGGCAAGGAGAGCAACTCGTGTACACCAACAAAATCCGCACATTGGCAAATGAGGAAGCATGACACTAATGAAGCCACCTGGCTTATTCGACCCTCCCTACCGCCATACACCTCCCCAGCGGAGGCACACCGTTTACGTAGCCCAAGAGGTTCGCAGCAACACAGCGAGAGACCGTCACGACACTGGCACACTACTCGCCAGGCGTCTCCAAGTTACGAGCTGTCAGCTCCAGACGGGGCTCACACAGCTGGGACTATTTTCTGCTTCTGCAGCACGTCTATCAGCGCATGATATCCATCCACCGATAGATAGTATTGCCAGTTGCGACAGAGAACTGGACTACTTCGTTCTTGCACAACTTGGGCACGGGTGGAGATCATTCCGCTTATAGGAACGAAAGAAGTCAGGCTGCCGGTCGTTGTGGCCAAGCGGTTCTAGGCGCTTCAGTCAGGAACCGCGCTGCTGCTACGGTCGCAGGTTCGAATCCTGCCTCGGGCATGGATGTGTGTGATGTCCTTAGGTTAGTTAGGTTTAAGTAGTTCTTTCTAGGGGACTGATGACCTCAGATGTTAAGTCCCATAGTGCTTAGAGCCATTTGAACCATTTGAAGACAGGCTACCGGCAGTCGCCCAGTTCCAGCAGTTCCGCATCAGAGACGAGTTCCAGCAGTTCCGTTCTGAAGTTAATAGTTCCGTCTTTTCTAGAGACAGTTCCGAAGTCCTGTAGTGACTGCAATTCCGACGAAGCAGTCGCTGTTTATGGAGCAATAGGAACAGTGAATTACAAGTGTCCGCGGTTAATTTCAGTCAAAGTGAATAACTCTTAGACTGCCAGACAAAGCAACGTTACTTGGATTCAATTGTAGATCACTAGTTCTAGTATCATGCATAAAACTATTCAGCCGCGCGTGGTAGCCGAGCGGTCTGAGGCGTCTTGTCACGGTCCGAGCGGGTTCTCTCGTCGGTGGTAGAGTCCTCCCTCGGGTATGGGTGTGTGTTTGTGTGTGTGTGTCGTCCTTAGCTTAACTTAGTTTAAGTTAGATTAAGTAGTGTGTAAGCTTAGTGACCGATGACTTCAGCAGTCTGGTCCCATAAGACCTTACCACAAATTTCCAATTTTTGTAGACCACAAGTTCTCGTGCCACACGTAAAGTTACTTACATTTATTGTAACTGTTCAGAGTAGTAAATGATGTTATGCTTTTTCAGTGTGTTGCCACTTTTATGTTCTAGTGGTTTCCTGTGAAGCCAATATATGTTTCTAAATTTGCAAGTGCGCATACATAATGTCTCAGTTAGGTAAGATTTGCTTGAGTGATATTTCAAACCGCAATGCAATCTCGTAGCGAGATGTGGCGTTATGACCCTTGAAGTTTCAAGAACAGTTGCTGCAGGCATCCTGGCCGCAAATATAACGGTACATGCTTGGTACCCGTCGGAATGTGCCGGTGGTGCACTGAGGCAACGTCAAGTTTTTTGAGTCCACCAGCGTTTGTGGGCGAGAATTCGTCGAATACCGAGAGGCAGGGCCGAGCGCAGTGGCGCAGTTGTTATCAAGCTAGACTCGCATTCCGGAGGACGACCATTCTGATTTAGGTTTTCCGTGATTTCCCTAAATCGCTTCAGGAAAATGCCGGGATGGTTCATTTGAAAGGGCACGGCCGATTTCCTTCCCCATTCTTCCCTCATCTGAAGGGACCGATGACTCACAGTTTGGTTCCCTACCCCAAATCAACAAACCGAGAGGCAGGCATCTGGTTGCTCCTCCATGTTGACACCCCTGCCCACAAAGCAAAGTATGTGCACGAGTTTTTGACCAGCAAATTGTTCACAACCCTGGATCAGCCACTATATTCTTTGGTTGCGTCCCAATCGATTTCTTGTAGTTCCCCCAAACCAAACTGGCAATGAAAGGACACAGATATGACACATTAAGGACATCCAAGAAAACTGTATTGCGACAGTAAATGCAACTTCAAAAAAGGCCTACAGTGACTGCTTCAAAACACTTTTACAACGATTTGAGCTCTGTTTTCATTCAGAGGCTTACTATTTTGAACAAACAGAATGATTTTGTGAACATAATCCATGGCTCTTATTTTCCACAGCCAAAGTCCTAAAGGAAGGGAGACACACTGTATATTGCCACCTTCTAGTGAACTGTAGTAGAAACTGCGTTTTCTGCTACCATGGATGTTAGCTAGATTAGCACTGGCACTTAGTTGCAAGACACTAACAAAGTTCCCCAGTTTAGTTGTTGAATGCCTGAGTTAACACAACACTGATATTAAGTGTATGTCTACCAAGTAACGATAAAGCGATTACATAGTCAGTGCAGAGATTGTCGATAGTACATTCATCGATAAGAAGCCTTCAAAACCGTGTACTCGACTTAAATGTATTCCGTAATCTAGATGTGTAGGGCTTAAGTAGCTCTCAGCCTTGCAACCATCGTATTCTTTGGAGGAAATAACTGTACTCCTGGATGTAAGGCCACGCGGGGTAGCCGCGCGGTCTCGGGCGGCTCGTCACTGTTCGTGCGGTTCCCCCCGTCCAAGGTTCGAGTCCTCCCTCGGGCATGAGTGTTTGTGTTGTCCTTAGAGTAAGTTAGTTTCAGTTAGATTAAGTAGTGCGTACGCCTAGGGACCGATGACCTCAGCAGTTTGCTCCCATAGGAACTTATCACAAATTTCCAGTTTCCTAGATGTAAGCAGTATTGCCACTGCTCTATTGTGACGAAGACGGTAGAGGCTGTCGTCAAGATTATCTTGCGAGGTGCCGGGGCTAGCAGTGTATTTAACACTAAATTCTTCTAGAATCTACATATGTAAATGATGCTCTAAGCCCCCCCTATTCTAACTCCGACTTTTGCTGTTGCACAAGGATTAAAAAAAAATACGCGAACTGACTCTAATCAACCCTGCCAGTGGAGTAGAAGAGAGTTTGGCACCTGCAATAATTTAATTTGATAAATAAGTTAAATAAACGAAGGTTTCATTAACATAGTGAGGAATGATAGGGTTGCTCTACCGATTAGCAGAATGAAAGTTCTGTCCAAAATAACAATATGATTTATTAAGACTAAACACAAAATAATAAACAAAAACACATGAAACATTTACAATACATCAAATTGGCTGAAATTGGATACTCAAACAAACGCTGTGAATTGGAAGTTGTCCCTAAACTAGATTGTGAGGATTATGAGGAAGTGGTATGTGGAGCCAATTCCTTCCAACTCAAATCTTAAGAGAAAACACATAGCCAACCCAACATTAATTGCTGCTACCCAAGACAGAACAAAGTTAGAAAAAGACGAACGGGCGTGCTTTGCTGAGCTCTGATTATCACCTAGGAAAATCCCTGTCTGCCGGTGCTGCGGACATACATTACCAATCTGTCTTCTTAACTGCAAGAACACGATCTGGCGTATCGGAGGCGATGGCTGGTTGCTTCGACGTCCTCGACCGAAAGGCGAGAGCCGACTGCTTAGAGCACCCGTACAGGTCGAACACACAACCTTCCCGCCCCCACGACAGTGGCCGTGGTTAAACGTTCCAATCAGCAACTCGAAAACCAGCGGAAAATTCCACTCCATTGCCGGAGCACTACCATTCCACCAATGGAAATTCTTGGCGCCAATTTCTGCGCTGATTTTGCTACGTCACGGAGCTATGCCCTGAGCAAGCCAATCACAGTTACTATTTTGCAGAAAGCGGGGGAATTTTCCCGCCACAACTGCCTGGGTACACAAGTCATTCCCACGCCTCGCTGGTAGCCCGCCAGAAAGTGTTTTCGCTAAGATTCTGCGAAGTAACGGAACCTCTAGCCCAGCCGCTACTTCAGACCCCTCCAGGCGTGTCTTTTGACAATGTCGGCGTCTGCAAAGCATTCACTCGACTTCCTCACACCCGTCGGCTTAACCCTTTCCAGATCAGCGGTGCACGCCTGTCACCGGACCACCCAGGTGACGGGAGACGCTGCGTGGGAAGTCCGCGTGTGAAGGAATAGCAACTTTTCACCGCATACAATTAGAGACGAATATCGTAAGATAGAAATATGAGAGGGGGCTCATGCCACCTCTCAATCTTCACGTCACACCGCAAGAGAACCAAAAGTTTTTTCTTTGCCTTATAGTGTTACGTTTATTACGATATTAAATTTTGAGGTCATCAACTGCTTTTCGTACAGTGTTCCCGTAACGACGGTACAACACTCTATGGAAGATAGGGAAATATATCAATATGAGATAAGGAAACCTAGTACCTACAGAAACGACTCAATCGAAAATTTTGATAGCCAAATTGTCTAGTGACTCATCTCTGCCAGTTGAATACAAGTAGATAATCTCCCTCATTGTATTAGAGAACTATATAAAATCTCCAGCTTCAGAAGACAGTAATGACATATTTCCCAAAGCAACAATAATGCTTAATATTGTCCCTGCAGGAACTAGTTATCCTTGTAAATCCTTCTTTCTAACCACATCTCCCTCATTTCCCAGTGTTCTTGGCTGGTGAACCATCCTTAAATTTCCTTTTCTGAGAACTCATTATATCAAAAAACTTGAATTTTCTACACTTACAAATTCCATTTATTTTTAAATGCGAACATTTTTAGGTTAGGCTTTACCGTGACTGTTACTGACATTAAATGAAACAACAAGTTCACTGTTACCAGTCACCGTTTTATTTATTTCCACGACGCGTTTCGAAGGTTTAAACCTCCATCATCAGGTGGATTTACATTAGTAAGTATTACATTTGTGTGTGTGTTGTGTTACGATTTTTGGAGGAACTTGTGGCACTGCCTAGTGGAGAAACGAGACGCTATTTCAGAATATGGTTTAGGATTACTTTTGACGAAAAATTAAACTGATATCTAATGGTAAACATTAAATAAGTAAACTACAGTACCTTCAGTGATCACAGGTTCCTATTGCTGTCGTAACACGTCACATGTATACTGCCACATTTGTAAACAAATATGGCGTCTGGAATCAGCTGGGTGCAAGGTTCGTATAGCAGAAGTGAAGACATAATCGCAAAGTGCAAAGAATATAAATCATAACAATATTATTACACCATAATTGTTTTAAGCGTTTAGCGGTGTTTGTTTTGAGGTGTCAAATATATGTGTGTGTACTTCAGGTGGTATATAAATCCAATTCTGACAAGTTAAAACAGCAAAAGTAATCCTAAACCATATTCTGAAATAGCGTCTCGTTTCTCCACTAGGCAGTGCCACAAGTTCCTCCAAAAAACGTAACACAACACACACACAAATGTAATACCTACTAATGTAAATCCACCCGATGATGGAGGTTTAAACCTTCGAAACGCGTCGTGGAAATAAATGAAACGGTGACTGGTAACAGTGAACTTGTTGTTTCATTTAATTCCATTTATATTTACCACTATAATTTTTGTTGTTATTGTCATTATTATTATTATAATTATTATTATTATTAGTTACTGTTATCACTACTAGTGGCTGCAGTAGCGTTAGTAAAAGTACTGCCAGTATTACCTTTACGTTGTCACTATAGACATTCAAAACAATTTTAATACTATTTGTCATATTAATATTGTTATTTCCTAAGTAACTATGATCTGTGAAACACTGGTCTGATGTAAGAGATGGCCTGAGGGCACTGATCACATCAGATTAAATAAATAAATAGAAATAAATTTGAACCTGCGATGTGATAAACTGACTTGTTTTGAACAGCAGTTCACTTCACAAATCTTGCACACGAAGTCATGTGCCATGCGCTCCCTAAAATATGGGCAGGAAGTAGATATAATACCTCATGGCCAGGTCGATTAACTGATTGTCCTTCTTGTCGGATCTTGAGAAAAGTCGTGTCAAGGTTGAAGAGATTTGTTTTGTTACATTTCATCTATAACCCCAACCTCCCACTTTGTCTAACAAGTGCAACCCAAAGAAGGTGGTGCCGTTTTGCGGTTGTGATGCAAGCATCTGAGTCAATCCTATTTACAGTTGTGAATCAAGAAGTCCGTGTGAACATCGAATAATCGAAACTTATCATGGGATGTTGGTGAACAGTAAGGACCGAAACAAAATCACAGCAGTGGAAGGAGTCCAGATTTTACTCATCACACTTGAAATGTATTCTGAATTTAAGATTTACAGGCAAACAGGGATGCTAATATTGAGGAAAGAGTACACGTGTATACCCTATCAGGTTTCAAATGTGATCAAGCATCACTTAAAAATAAAAGTTACAAGAAGCAACCGTAGGTTTGAGGCGAGCAAGAGAGAGGGAAAGAAATACTAAAAAGTAGGAGCAACAGTGGAGCATGATGCCCGTGATACCTAGCCCGTAGGCTGTAACATCGCGCTGTTTTTGTCCTCCGATGGCGTGAACAACTTAGATAAAAAAAAGTTCAAATGTGTGTGAAATCTTATGGAACTTAACTGTTAAGGTCATCAGTCCATAACCTTACACGCTACTTAACCTAAATTATCCTAAGGAGAAAAGCGCCTAAGACCGCTCGGCTAATCCCTCGCCACAGATTAGATCATTTACATCTCATAAATAGTTAGTGTCATACTCGATTTTCAGTCATTACTCCTTAGGCTACATGCACTCATACACTAATGGTGCACACGCACTATTAGACTGTACCTCTCGACTCAGTCATTTACAAATCTATATTCTCTGTCTAACGTTGATACACTTTACCTTCTCCATCGTCCCTAAAAGTCAATGGCATTATCATGGAAACATCCCGTACATAGTAAAATGAATGGCTTTGCTGACAAGGGTACTTTACTGTTTTCCTAGTAGAAGAATGCGAATACCTCACGGATTCTGATTCGCACAAATCTGCAGTTATCTCGATGTAAAGCTTCCATATGCTACTTAGCATCAGAAATTCCAGTGTTAAGTGAGCTGAGACGAATCTCTGACTCATTTTCGACTTCCTCAGTGTAATAGAAAGCTTCAGTCACGAAAAATGGCTGTAGTGCGGGTATCAACGTTCGCGACGTGAAGTGAAGAGATCGTATTAATAGACACGTCCCAACAAACCGGAAAGGCCCGGTGCCAACGCGAACCGCATATATCCGGAACAACGCGGTCGCCCTGCAGTCACGCTTTCCAGCTATAGCTGCCGGGACTTGTGTGCGTATGGCGCACACACAAACACACACACACACACACACAGAGAGAGAGAGAGGGAGAGCTCTAAAGCCGGTAATCCCGGCAGAAGCGGTGTGCGTGGGAATTATCGCGCTACCTGGCAAACATAACCAACGGAGATGTCTGAAACCAGCTGTTTTCTTTTATAACTAAATACTACTGTTGTCGTGTACTGAGACTGTGATACCTTACAGTGGCAGTTCGAGACCTTGAGGCGGACTAGGCCACGGGTACTTTATATAAACATCTTTCGCATAAGTGACACATTCCTAAGGATCATTTTTCAGCCTACATGGATAATGTAGATAAACTTCTTTCACTTGATTGACGTATTCCACGTGAGGAGACTCATTTTTCATACTATGTGAACACCGTTAAACTGTTGGAAAATTATGGCATTGAGGACTGTGTCTGTGTATGTGAGTGTCTGTGTGAGTACACGCGCGTGCGTGTGTGTGTGTGTGTGTGTGAAGAGGGCGACGGGAAGGGAGAAGGGAACGATTTTATCGCCGCGAATTCTACGTAAATCCAATTTAGTGTCTCCTCTCTGGCATCGCATAGAAATGCATATCTCTTGACTTATGTTTGTTTGCTGTCGCTGCATCAGTTATGAAAATGACAAAAATAGTTCTTTATACAGGATGTAACGGGTATAAGTGCAGGTATTTTTATATGCGATATCTTAATATGTACGCACATCAACGTGTTGGTTGTTTTTTCCAAGGGTATTCCCAGAAACACATCAAAAACTTTACAACGTGATGTTTTCTGCATGGTTGTAATTCCACCACTAAGTTGACTACCCATGTATGGCCTCACCGTTTTGCGTCCACAAATCCACACTTCAGCACCTGACCGGCTGCCCATTGGATAATGGGCATTAACCCTATCAATACCAAGGCATCATGACAATCTGATGAAGGATATTACCCGAAACGTGTCAAATGAAATAATTATTTTATCAACTGGTGGATTCTAATTCAGTGACCAGTACAGCAGTTGTCTATTACTCCGATCGATTTACAACCTGTAACTTGGAGTGAAATTCATTATCCCCTTTGGGATACACAGTGGCCCCCAAGAATGACTAGAATATCTAGCTAATGCATGTGTCCCTTGAACCAATTGTACCATGCGAGTGGGTTAGCCCCCGAATTCAGTAAATTTACATTTTAGTATTTTTTAATGTTTCTGAAAGTTCAAATTTAATAATTTTCAGTAAAATTACTGTTGTATCAGTTGTTGAAGTTACTGAACTTTTAAGAATATTGTGTTCAAAATAAATTGGTGCACTAGCAAAGAATTCTTAGTGCATCATGTGTGGGAAAATACAAATTAAGGTACTCAAAAAAACTTGGAAACTTGGAAAAAAGAAACGTGTATAAGTTCATAGCATTTTTTTGTGTTGATGTTCCGGTTGCTACATGTTTATTTATCGATTGTCGTTTTTTATTTGTAGTTCACTACTGCCATTTGAGTTTACTTATTGTCACTTCGTCTTTCAGAGACAGTGAGTAGAGCTATGGACTCTAGAAAATGTAGTGCCAAGTTGAGAAAGCGGAATGTTTCCGACATACATATTCTTCTGTTTGAGTGCAATGGGGGGGTGACAGCAGCGGAAGTAGCCAGAAACATTTACGCCGTGTGTGGGGATAATACCATTGGATAAAGGTCTGCAGGAAAATGCTTTTCTCGATTTAAGGAGAATCGTTTTGACATTAGTGACTTTTGGGGTTTTATGAAGACAGTTTAAAAGCATCAATCCACAGTGATCTGCGTCAGTGTACTAGAGAACTGATAAGTGTGATGAACGGTGGTCGTAACTGTGTAAGGGAAATGACTCAGTCCACATCGAAGTTCCTTCCTGTTGTATTGGTATATTGTTTTAAGGGTTGGTTTGTTTTGTGCGTGGGTATCAGTACTAAAACAAGCATAAGGCTGAAACTGTACATGATCTCCTGACCATTGGAAAAAAGCATTAATGGCTTGCTCTAATCACATGTGCTTGCAGGTACTAACCATCCTAAAAACATGCGACTTCCAGTGCTGCACTTACACCCATTAAATTCTGCATATCCAACGTTTAAAAAATATATTGCTTTGATGAACCATGAAGCATGAAAATGAAACATGGCCCATGGACGTTGCCGTAGTTTGGGTGACTTGGGTACCTCAGCAATGCAGATAGCCTACCAAGGGGGGATATCTGTTGAGAGGCCAGACAAACGTGTGGTTCCTGCAGAGGAGCAGCAGTCTTTTTAGTAGTTGTAGGGGCAACAGTCTGGACGATTGACTGATCTAGCCTTGTAAAATTAACGACAACGGCCTTGCTGTGCTGGTACTACGAATGGCTGAAAGTAAGGGGAAACTACAGCCATAATTTTTCCCAAGGGGATGCATCTCTGTTGAATGATTAAATGATGATGGGACCTCTTGAGTAATGTATTCCAGAGATAAAATGATCTCCCATTAACATCACCGGATGGAGACTGCTCAGGAGGATGTCGTCATCACCAGAAACAAAACTGGCATTCTACGAATCGAAGTGTGAAACGTTTGATCCCTTAATCGGGCAGGTAGATTACAAATTTTGAAAAGGAAATGGATCGGCTGAAGTTAGATATAGCGGGAATTAGTGAAATTCTTTGTTAGGAAGAACAGGACATCTGGTCAGGTGAATACGGGTTCATAAATACAAAGTTAAACAGGGGTAATACAGGAGTGAGTTCAGTAACGATAAGAAAATAGGAATGCTGGTAACCTGCCATGAAAGCATAGTGATCGCATTATGATAGCCAAAAATAGACACGAAGCTCATGTCTACCACAGCAGAACACGTTTATATGCAAACTAGCTCCGAGATTATGAAGAGTCTGAAGAAATGTATGACAAGAGAAATTGTCAAGATAAAGAAGACAAAAACTTATTTTTGATGGCGGACTGGAATTTGGCAGCAGGAAAAGGAAGAGTCCGCAGCTCGTGGTCGTGCGGTAGCGTTCTCGCTTCCCACGCCCGGGTTCCCGGGTTCGATTTCCGGCGGGGTCAGGGATTTTCTCTGCCTCGTGATGACTGGGTGTTCTGTGATGTCCTTAGGTTAGTTAGGTTTAAGTAGTTCTAAGTTATAGGGGACTGATGACCATAGATGGTAAGTACCATAGTGCTCAGAGCCATTTGAAACAATTTTGAAAAGGAAGAGAAGGAAATGTAGTAGGTGAGCACGAACTGGTGAAAAGGAATAAAACAGAATCCGGATAGAAGAATTCTGTACATAGCATAATTTAATCATCGCTTGGTTTAACAAACATAAAAGAAGGCTGTATACTTGGAAGGGCATGGAGACACTGAAAGGTTTCAGACTGATTATACAGTAAAGCGCTAAAGAAACTGGTATAGGCATGCGCATTCAAATAGAGATATGTAATCCGTGCGACTGCTACGGTCGCAGGTTCGAATCCTGCCTCGGACGTGGATGTGTGTGATGTCCTTAGGTTAGTTAGGTTTAAGTAGCTCTAAGTTCTAGGGGACTAATGACCACAGCAGTTGAGTCCCATAGTGCTCAGAATCATTTTTTAGAGATATGTAAACAGGCAGAACACGGCGCTGCGGTCGGCAACGCCTATATGAGACAACCAATGCCTGGCGCAGTTGTTAGACCGGTTACTTCTGCTAGAAGGGCAGCTTATCAAGATTTGAGTTTCAACGTGGTCTCATAGCAGCACACGAGCGATGGGATACAGCATCTCCGTGGCAGTGATGAAGCGGTGATTTACCCTTACGATGATTTCACGTGTGTACCGTGAATATCAGGAATCCGGTAAAACATCAAATCTATGACATCGCTGTGGCCGGAAAAAGATACGACTGAAGACAATCGTCCAGAGTGACAGAAGTGCAACCCATTCGCAAATCGCAGCAGATTTGAATGTTGTGTCATCAACAAGTGTAAGTGTGCGAACCGTTCAACGAAACATCATGGATATGCGGTTTTGGAGCCGAAAGTCCACTCGTGTACTCTTGATGACTGCACGACACAAAGCTTTACGCCTCACCTGTGCCCGTAAACACCGACGTTGCATTGTTGCCTACACGATACTAGGCATGTGTACCATTTTCTATGGCTCTTCAGTGTATAATGGCAAGACAGAGATTTAGAAACCAGATTTTAAGTTGTATGACATCTCCAGGGGAAAATGTGGACACTGATCAGAATCTATTGGATATGAACTGTAGACTGAAACTGAAGAATTTAGGAAATGCGGGAAATTAAAGAGATCGGATCTTGAAAAGTTGAAAGAACCATAGGTTGTTGAGGGTTTCAGAGGTAGAATTAGGCAACGCTTGACCAGAATAGGGGAAAGTAATATGGCAGAAGACGAATGGGTTGCTTTAAGAGATGAAATAGTGAAGGTAGCAGAGTATAAAACAGGCAAAATGACAAGTCGAGTAGTAGAAATCCTTGGATAACACACTCAATATTGAATTTAATTGATGAAAGGAGAAAATTTAAAAATGCAGCAAAAGAAGCAGGCGAAGGGTAACACAAACATCTAAAAAACTTTATTGTCAGAACTGCAAAATGGCTAAGCAGGAATGGCTAGAGGACGGATATAAGGATTTAGAAGCATATTTCACAACAGGAAAAATAGATACCGCCCACAGGTAATTTAAGAGGTCTTAAGAGAAACAGCTGCATGAATATCAAAAACTCAGAAGGAAAATCAGTCCTATGCAAAGAGCGGATAGCTGCAAGGTAGAAGGAGTATATAGAGGGTCTGCACAGGTGATATGAACTTGAAGGCAACGTTACAAAAATGGAAGTGGACATAGCTGAAGATGAGGTGAGAAATATGATTCTGTGAGAAGAATTTGGTAGAACTTTGAAACATCTAAGTTGAAACGAGGGCCCGGTAATTAACGATATTTCGTCAGAACTACTGATAGCCTTTTCTACCCCCAAGGGGGAAAACGTGCCATAACAAAACTCTTCTATCTGGTGAGAAAGATATATGAGACTTGTGAAATACCCTCAAATTTCAGTAGGAATGTAGCAATTCCAAAGAAAGTAGTGCTGACAGGTGAGAAAATTACCGAACTATAAGTTAAACAAGTCATGTCTGCAGAATATTAACACTAATCTTTTACAGAAGACCTACTAGAAGCCGACCTCGAAGGAGATCAGTTCGGATTCCGGAAAAATGTACGAACACGCTAGTCGATACTGACCCTAGGACTTATCTCAGAAAATTTGTTAAGGAAAGGCAAACCTACGTTTATAGCATTTGTAGGCTTAGAGAAAGCTTTTGACAACCTTGAGTGGAGTCCTCTATTTGAAATTCTGAAGATATCAGGGGTAAAATACAGGGATCTAAAGGCCATTTACAACTAATACGGAATACAGACGGCAACTGTAAGAATAAAGGGATATGAAAGGGAAGCAGCGATTTAGAGGAGAGTGGGATAGGGTTGTACTCTATCCCCGATGTTATTCAATCTGTACACTGAAAAAACAGTAAACGAAACCAAGGAAAACTTTGGAGTAGCAATTATAGTTCAGAGGGAAGAAATAAAAACTTTGAATTTCGTCTATGAAATAGTAATTACATCAGAGAAAGCGAAGAAAGCAGAAGAGCAGTTGAACGGAATGGACAGTGTCTTGAATAGTGGATGTAATATGAACATCAATGAAAGCAAAACAAGGATATTGGTATATAGTCGAATTAAATGAGTGATGCTAAGGGAATTACATTAGGAAATGAGCATTTAAAGTGGCAGATGAGTTTTGCTAATTACGTACCAAAATAACTGATGATGGCCGAAGTAGAGAGGATATAAAATGTAGACCAGCAATAGCAAGAAAATCATTCTGAATAAAAAGGATTTGTTATCGCCACCAGACGACGGTATGATGCTGGCACTGCCGACGGCGCTTCAGCGCGGAACTCCAGACACTGTCGCGCGTGCATCTCTCCCCGCTCATCGTGGACTGTACTCCTAGCATCGGCCATCGGAGCTGCGACGCGTCCGAACGGTGAGTATACATTCTAAGCCTACTGCGTACCTACAAAGTGCTTCAGCACAGTGAACATTTACTGCATCGGCAGCTTGCCTTGATAAACGAAGACTTGTCAATACAAGACGGGTTTTTCACCAAACTGTCGTGCTTAATACCCAGTACCGATTCTGGCGTGCCAGACTGTTATGGACGGCTAGCGTACGCCACGGAGCAGGACCAGGGCCCCGCCTATTGGTGGTAAGCACGCGATCCCCAAGGCAGGATGAGAATCTTACAGCCAGATAAGGAAGCACGACTGGGAGAAAAATAGGAAAACCGGGAAAGATCCTTCACCACCCACCGTTGAAATCGATACCATTTCATATTTACCACATACCTCTACCTAAAGATTGTGGCGGAATACCTCCATAGTGTAGAAAATAGGAACTATTTGAGCGTACTGAATATTGTTGTCGCCTTCCTGCATCGACCGTTCTTTGTGCATGATACATCATTTCTTAGAATCGAGAGAGCCAAGGACAGCCAAATGCAAACGCAGAAACTGCGATCAATACCACTTGATCTCATGGAAGCGCTTCCCAAAATATCTAGAACTAATGAAACCCTACTAATGAAGAGCAAGCAGGCAAATGATAGAATAATAGCCATAAGACTAGCCCGCAGTGAAGCGTCTCAACCAAAGGACACGACGAATACGGACACTCAACAAATGGCCCAATCTCTATAACCTCAGATGCAACCATACACTATACCATCAACTGTGGTAACGAAAGGCTTCAGGCACAAGTCCTAACATTTGAACCAAATTAGAAATCAACAGGAAACGTCACAAGCTTGAGGGAACCAACTACACAGGGAGTTTCCGAATTACGAATACTACTCACCAGTCTTGAACAGAAAATTTAGAGTACACCAAACCCCACAGGACGTACATAAAAGCATTGATAGTGCCATATATCGAAAATAAGTGAAGAACAACACATTTTCAATTTTTCGAATCAAGTACAAATGGATTGAAAAACAAAAATATTGAACTTCAAGCATTTCTATCCCAGTACAAATCTTACGTAGCGTTCATCTCGGAAACACATCTGAAGAAGCCCTGACATTTAAGCTGAAAACTTACGGGGATGCCATACGGGCAGAACAGACGTCGAGGAGGTGGCACACCAGTATTTATAAATAGAAATGGAATATAATTCGTCGAAGAATTAACACACGACTACTTCGAAAGCGACGGCAGTAATTGCTGCATACCTTCCAACAGCAATGATGTCTTCTCCGGCTATTTCCATACAACATTTAACAGATCTGGCATCATTCTACTCAGAGATGACCATAACGCCAAAAATACGACATGGAATTCGACGACCATAAATCTAAAAAGGGAGTATGTTGAACGACTTGGAACATCAAATAAAGGCATTAATACATGGACCACCGCACTCCCAACAGATTTTCTGCTTTCGTCATCAGGCCGCAGGTAAGCAGGACATTGCAGTGATAAAGCAAATTAATGTAAACCACCAACTGAACACAATCAATGATCTGTTCGCTTATCATTTACGTCACTGGAATCATCGAAGGAAGTTTCCAACTCGAACCAGTGAGAATAAATTGGGATCAATTCTGTGTCTTTCTCAATAACAACATAAGGGCAACCGAAACTGTCATTTCTAAAGAACACATATACATAACTGTCTATACGCTTACAAATAAAATGCAGATAGCGAGAAAAAGAGCATCAGTCATATTAGCCATGCCCGAGCTGCGCTTTAATCCATTTCCACCATGTCACTAAGAACTAATACTACAAGGGAATCGAAGCAGAAAGAGAAGGAAAAGTGTTAGGAACCTTGCAGACAGGCGCGAAAACAATCATTTATGGAGGTAAAAAGAGCAACAACGTGGTGACAAGTTAAATGGCAATACAACATGCTTCCTCTCCTTCTGACAACAAAGGAAGAAATGGAAATAGTCAAACGCCTGAGATAATATCCGCCAAACCTGCAGTACAAGGGGCAGAAGAAAAATGGTTCAAATGGCTCTGAGCACTATGGGACTTAACATCTGTGGTCATCAGTCCCCTAGAACTTAGAACTACTTAACCCTAACTAACCTAAGGACATCACACACATCCATGCCCGAGGCAGGATTCGAACCTGCGACCGTAGCAGTCAAGCGGTTCCGGACTGAGCGCCTAGAACCACGAGACCACCGCGGCCGGCAGGGGCAGAAGAACTACCGCCTATCAGTACAGACGGAATTATATGCAAGTGTTTATGACTGACAGATGACAAAATTTCAAACACCGTTCCAACAAGTATAATGCAACATGGCGGCGAGTGAGTGACGTGCGTTAGCTTGGCTCGCAAGTTTGCGTGAAATCTGAAGGTGTTTTAAGCAGTTAGGCTACTCTACATATACTAAAGCCGTATATCTGCTGCCGAGTGTCGTATTTTACATCACATACTGAGCACCAATTACACGGAATCGCACTTAAAATGGATAATCGGCGAACAACGCGCAGTGCAGCCAATGGTCAGGCCGGCGACAGCGCAGGCGTGGAGTCCACACCGGGAGCGGCGGCCGCTCCGCCTGGCATCGCTGACATCGCCGCACTCGTGAAGGCTGAGGTGAGTGCCGTGCTGCAGGGCTCGTTGTTCAAACTATCACTGATGCTGTCACTGCAGCAGTGACGGACAAAATACAGAAAACTCTGGAGGCGAATGCGAGCGAGATCCGTGCACTGGACACATCGTTCAAAGCAAGTGAGGAGAAAGCACGGCTGCTCGAACAGAAATTGATCGAGAAGACGGACGAGCTCGAACAATATCGGAGACGCAATAATCTCAGACTGTTCGGCATTCCAGAGAGCAGCAGAGAGAACACAGATGAACTTGTGATAAACCTTGTCCAAGAAAAGCTAGGCGTGCAGGTGACCCTGAGTGACATTGACAGAAGTCATAGAGTGGGTCGTAATTCGCCAGGATCTACAAAGCCAACACCTATAATAGTGAAATTTATGTCGTATAGGAGAAGGTCTGAAATCTTCAGAGCAAAGAAGAATCTCGCGAAGTCGGGTCTGACAGTACGCGAGGATCTGACCTCTGAAAGAGTAAACGTTTTGAAGAGCGAGATTTCGAAATTTGGGCTACAGAACATATGGACAAATGACGGCAGGATAATGGTTAAGACCGAAAACGGAAAGAAAACAATTTGCAGTGTTAATGAACTGGAAAGCCTGTGCTTTAGAAGCTAAATCGTGTCTAATCTTGCTGCCACTAACCTGTATGTTTATATTGTTTACACTGTTAACCATATCTTAACTAATGTATTATCAAATTGTACGTTTCTCTACATAACTATTTTTTTTATCTCAAATTATTTTTTTTCGTGTAATTTTTGTTATTACTTGTACCATCAACTTTTCGTTTCTCCACATAACTATTTTCATGTTTAATTGTTTTTCTCATGTAATTTTGTTAATTATTACATAAGGTAGTCTCACTTCCATCCTTAATTAGCAACCCACCATCATACTTTAGTTGTTATCCTTATAAGTGTAATTAATATCACACTCTACCGTAACGTGCAGATTACTCCCATTGTGTTTAGCGAAATTCCTTCCGCTGCCAGCCCACGGCTACTTCCAGAACCGCTGCAGACCTCGCTGACCTTGGCCACAGATCCCGTTGCCTCCCCGGGGACCTACCCCCTCCCCCTCCCGGCCGCTTTCACTGCACAGAACTGGGAGGACACTCCCTCACCCCCCCCCCTCCTTCACACACCATCCGCATTCCTCATGCCAGACTTGTCACCGCCAACCACGACCCGCAAACATCGGTCGGCAGCCTCCTCGGGCAATCAACACCCGAACGCACCAAGCTGCATATTGCACATGCAAATGTCCAGTCTCCGCCAGCTCACTTCGACGAGTTCAAATATATATTTCAAACTGCTGATATACACGTAATACTTTTGTCAGAGACTTGGCTCAAACCAAGTATTCCTACAACTTCCGTAAACCCAGATGGCTATATCTTTCTCAGGCACGACATATGCAACAGACGAGGGTGCGGAGTAGGGGCGTACATACGCTCTGATTTGTCACCTACAGTACTACACACATCCGACAACAATGTAGATAAACAAGTGGAATATATGTTCATAGAGATCAAATCACTTTACAGAAAGTGCTTAATATGTGTCCTTTACAAACCTCAAAAAAGTAGGTGGGTTCGCCTGCTTCGAAACTGTCCTCTCTAGTCTCGAATCGTCATATGAACATGTAATTATAGCAGGTGACACTAACATTAATTTTCTGTGCAATAGTCCTTCCACTGGGATATTTAAGAGGATGCTTTCTTCCTTAAATATGACGCTACTTCAGCTGGCACCTACTCATCACACGACTACCAGTCACACTTTCATAGATATATTCGCAACGAAATCTCCGAACAGAATAATCCGCACCTCTGAAATATCTGCGCCTGGCATGTCTGCCCATGACATCATTTCCATGACGTATTCACTAGAATCCCCTAGAAAAAAAAACTGTCTACATACCGAGACCTCAAACGCAAAAATTTGCCTGAACTCGAAACTGAGGCACAGGAAATAGTTTGGGGGATGACCTCTACTCCCCTCATGGACATAAACGACAAACTCCAGGATTTCACTAAGAAAATTACTCAACTATATGACAAATATGCTCCAATAAAGACCAGAAAAGTAAAAAGGCAACCTGCACCTTGGCTGACTGATGAACTAAAACAGCTCATGAATCTCAGAGATGCTGCACATCGAGCATACAAGATACACCCCACACCTCAAAATCGTGCTGTATACAAGCAGAAACGAAACAAAGTCAGTCAAGCGGTGAGAAACGCTAAGCTCAGACATGCCTGTACATTAGCTGACAATAGATGTAGACCAGCTACCCCGTGGAAAAATCTCCGTAGTCTCGGTTTAGGCAAAATAAAAGTTGCAGAAAATCCCCTGGTCCCAGATGAAGAACTAAACCGATTCTTCACATTACCTACAACCAAAATTGAACAGCAAAAGAAACAGAGAATCATTGATTACTTCATGGGGATGAACGACTGTAGCAAAGAAAAATTCTATCTACAGCACGTCACTTGCAATACTGTCAAGAAAGCCATAATGCGGATTAGATCAGCATCTACTGGACATGATGGTATCACTATCCAGATGGTAAAACTTATTATTGACCAACTACTGCCCTCTATAACAGACATTTTCAACGATTCATTAATCACAAGTGTTTTCCCTGAGGCCTGGAAACTGGGACAAATTAAGCCACTGCCTAAAAAGGACATCGCCACACCACCCTCTCACTACCGCCCCATCTGCCTTCTTCCTGCACTATCAAAGGCCTTAGAGTATGTAGTTCATGATCAGCTCACCAACTACCTAACTATTAACAACATACTAGACGAATACCAATCAGGCTTCCGTAAACATCGAAGCACAACATCCGCTCTGATAAAGGCGACAGATGACCTGAAACTTGCCATGGACAGACAAGAAGCGACTATCATTTGATTCTTAGATTTCAGCAAAGCATTTGATACTGTCGAATTCGACATCTTACTAGCCAAACTTAGCGGTCTAAATTTCTCAAGTGCAGTGCAATGGTTTCGCTCATACATGACGTCTCGTCAGCAACGCGTCCTGTCTGGGAATATAAGATCAAAATGGCGGCAGGTAGTGTCAGGCGTTCTCCAAGGCTCAGTATTAGGTCCTATACTCTTCTCTCTGTATGTCAATAATGTTCAAAATGGTTCAAATGGCTCTGAGCACTATGGGACTTAACATCTGAGGTCATCAGTCCCCTAGAACTTAGAACTACTTAAACCTAACTAAGGACATCACACACATCCATGCCCGAGGCAGGATTCGAACCTGCGACCGTAGCGGTCGCGCGGTTCCAGACTGTAGCGCCTAGAACCGCTCGGCCACTTCGGTCGGCCGTCAATGATGTGTCATCGGTTCTGACCTATTGCAAATATCATATGTATGCTGATGACCTTCAGTTGTATCTAAGAGCGAAACCAAGCAATCTCAAGAAAGCTATTGAAAATTTCAATACTGACATCGATGCACTGTCAAAATGGGCACAGGACATAGGTCTAAAACTAAACCCATCTAAAACCCAAGCGGTACTTGGTCACTCTAAGCTCATTAGCCCAAAACATCGGGAATCCGTACCACCTCTTATCCTAAATGGAAAAATATTAACTTCTCTCCCTCAGCAAAGAGTTTGGGAGTAATAATAGATGAAAATCTAAATTGGACAGAGCACGTAACTGCAGTGTGCAAAAAAGCATCAGCATCCCTTCATGCCCTACAAAAATATAAAAAAACTCTTCCCTTTCGATCAGAAAAAGAAATTAGTACAAACGTTTATACTCCCAATCATTGACTACAGCGATATTATCCTACAAGGCCTCTCTCAGGAAAATTCCCGACGTCTAGAACTGGTCATGAATGCCTGTGTCCGATATATCTGTGACGTTCGACTTTTTGATCACATTTCACCAGCATATGCAAAATTGTCCTGGCTGCGTGCAGACAAACGCAGAGATTTCCATACACTCTGTCTCATCTACTGCCTTATAAATGTACACTGTCCCTCATATCTCTCCTCGTCCCTAACGCTCATGTCGGAACAACATGACAGAAACACACGTTCCCATTATAATAAAATCCTCTCCGTTCCACTGCATCGCTCAGTCACCTTTTCCAAGTCCTTTACAGTAGCGGGAACCCGACTCTGGAATAACCTCCCTCGTTATGTTAGAGAACTTAAAAACATGTCCGGCTTCAAAAAACAATTAATGATGTATCTACTTAAGCAACAGTAATGCCTTCCTCTGCACATGAACGTACTTCACCTCATTACTTCCTTCTTTCCCCCTCCTTAAATCACCCTTCCCCAAAACTCGCTATACTAGTAAACATCTACTTTACACACCAAGATATTAATGTACATCTGCACAAACCTTCATTACTACTGCCAATCTTTCTCATGTTTTGTCATTGCTATTTGATTTTTTTACTGTTATTATTATTGCTTTTATCATAATCCGTATGTATAGCACCTGTTGTAAAAATACTGCCAGCATTTACTTTATTAGGTCTTAGTCACTACTCTTTATTCATATTGTCACTAGAGTAAGCTAATTTTCTCATTTAAACTATGGTCATGATGTAACTCTGATGTGTGAAATGCTGCATGTGTGGAACACTGGTCCGATGTAAGAGAGGGACTGATGGCCCTAATCTGATCAGGTTAAATAAATAAATAAATAAAATAAATAAATAAACAACACAACAATACAGGAAAGGGGAAGACTGAGTAACACAACTACTGACCAACTTTGGAAGAAGGCCAACGCAAACGACGCCACAATAAATCAGTAAAATGATACGAAAATCTAATAATAAATCCCAGGTTAGCATTTTACAGGAAACCCGAAGCTATGGAAGTGATTAATACTCCTAACAAGGATAGTCTAACAGAAGTCTAATTCCCAGACATCTAAAAAGTAGCCAACTCAATACCGCTTGAAAAACCTGGAACACACCTATACAAACCAGAAAATGACCGCCCAATAAATTTAGTTCCAACATAGCAGCAATATTAGAAAGAATAATAGCGAAAAGAGTTAACAACTAAGTGGAGTACGATAACATCGTAAGACCAGGGTAGTTTAGGATTTCTATCAAAGTTTTCACCAGAGTTTCAACTCCTTCGCGTCATAGAACATGAACAAACCAACTTCAACACGTTCAACTCAATAACAGGCGTCTTATTGACATTGAGAATAACGAAACTAAACGAAAATATTGTGAAAAAAAAGCATTGTCCATAGTGGTCTGAATATCTATCCTTTATTTATTGTGATTCGCCCGTTTCGACTATAAGCCATTTTCCAGCACTTACTCATAAACAGTATGCTGTATGCTCTACATGTTAAGGCATACAGTCGAAAAAAGCATACCATATGTTCATCCATACGTGGAATACCTGTAATACACCAGCATTGCAATCTGATATCGAAAACGCTGTACTAGAAGCAAATAGGCACTTCACCTCATGTGTAAAGCGTAAAGTGGCTACTTGCTTCTAACAGGATATTTTCCATCTGCAATGCAAATATGTTATTCCATATGTAGATGAACATATAGCCTGGGTTTTTCTATTATAAGCCACAACAGATAAGGCATATAGGATACTGCTAGTGAATAAGTGCTGCAAAACAACTTAGAACCGAAATTGGCAAATTGCATCGCAAATAAAAGATAACTATTGGCTTACAGCCTTCTACTGACAATGTTTTGTTTCACAAATTTATTGGAGGCCGTGAAACGAGATATGAACAATATAATCGAATGTACCCCGAGTTAGCACACTGGACTGGCATTCGGGAGGACGACGGTTCAATCCCGTCTCCAGCCATCCTGATTTAGGTTTTCCGTGATTTCCCTAAATCGTTTCAGACAAATGCCGGGATGGTTCCTTTGAAAGGGCACGGCCGATTTCCTTCCCTAACCCGAGCTTGCGCTCCGTCTCTAATGACCTCGTTGTCGACGGGACATTAAACACTAACCACCACCACCACCACCACCTGTACCCCGATCCAAGACTACTATTTTAAAATGATTCATAATTACTGTCGGGAAGAATATCTCTACAGTTATAAGGCAGGAAATCAGGAGCAAAGTATAAAATAGCAGGCATACCTCAAACCTCAAGGATAGCAGAACTTTATAACTATTCAAAGCCATCATTTAACCGACAATACCGCATGGAAGCGCAACATGAACTACCACATATAGCACCCACAAAACCTTTGACTAGCACTGTCGTGATGGAACAGAACAGCAAAGCGCTACAGGAAAAACACCTCGCATGAAAAAATCAAGGATCACACGGACAGACTCTTAACCAAAATAGACAATTCTACAAATGTAATTAGGAAACGTACGATCAGTCCCCTACTGACTGTGTCACTGCTGCAATATAGTAAAAACACGTCTAGAAAGGAAGATTAGCACACCTAAAATCCCTAAGTGGCCAGAGGAGGAAAGGACCCGCTAGCACCACACCCCCCGAAAGCGCAAGTAAAGTGAAGATTATTGTAAACTTCGGGCCCTAGATGCAAAGACCGTCAAAGACGGAAGGCTTCAGCACAAAAAACGTACGGAAAAAAAGCCTTCGTGGCTGAAGTCTGGAACACGACCAATCACTGCAGCCTGTGTTGTTGTCAATGTCAACAAGAGCTTTCCGCTAGGACAGTGTATCAAATGCTCGGTGCAAATTTGTTCAGTCTCGGGCTGCTCTTCAACTGTTTTTTTTTATGACTCTAGAACTGGAGCTTGTGCTACGGACTGGTTTTGCTGGGAAGGTTCCAACATTGGTTTCTCCTAAGCCTACGAATATTGTGCTGCTCTTGGTGTTTCACTTTTTGGAAGCCTGAATCGGTATCTCTTGAACTTCGAATGTACAATTTTAATTAACTAGTGTTAGCACAAACAAATCACCGCTTTTAAAGACTGTGTCCAAAGCTCCGTTTCTTTTTATATTTCGAGTTTCTTGATTTCTTTTTTCATGTTAGTCCATAGATAAATTAGAAATTGTACATTCTCGGTGTGTCGCGGATGGAAGATGGCATGCTCTGTGTGGGCAATTACCCATGTAGTGGCTAGTGTGTTAGATGCAGCGAATAGCTTGTAGTCTGATTTATAGTTAATGCATCTAAATGGTTAGTGCGAATCTGTTGATAAGACTGAGTAGTTATTTACTAGTTTGCTATACGGCTGCAAACATTCTACACAGAAACCAGTAACCCAGAGTGTCTAGCTAGACCTGACAGGGTATATACCCGGCGTGCACAGTTCCAGATGACTTATCACTGTGAAGGATGCATAGATGCTGTGTGGTCGTATGAGACAGCATTATCAGCACCTGGCAGTGTTTGAAGAGGGTTTCATTGTGGGCCTCTATTTCGTCTGTTGATTGAATCGTGTGACGATCATATTTGTGGGGCAGTCGGAAGTGACAGTGGAGCGACGTTGAGCCACAAGGAACGCAAGGGCAGGCATATTCATCGTCGACGTTCCGGTCGGCTAAGTCTGACCACCAAAAGCAAGGATCGCCGTACTGTATGCCAAGCACATAGCGTAACCTTCAAAACTGCGCTTGCCGTCCGAGAACAAGTAATGGACTCCCTTTAACATTCTGTATCCCGTGACGTTGATGGGAGACTAGTAGCAGCTGCACTAGGAATTACCATCCCACACATAGGCTGCCATTAACATCACAACACAGCATGTACGTTGGTACTGGTTCATTGACTGGTAACATGGACTGTTGATGAATGGCGTCGCGTTGTGTTCAGCAATGAATCGCGGTTCTACTCCGGATGACCATCGTCGGCAAGTATCGTGGCGTCATGGAGAGAAGTACCATTCTGACTATGTTTTGGAGGGCACAGTAATGCTACTCCTGGGGTCATGGTGCAGGGATCCACCATGTATAAGTTAAAATCATGGCTGACAGTGACTGAGGGAACTCTGGTGGCGAAACAGTACCTCACGAACATCCCCATGTATTACCTCTCGTATGACAGTATTATGACGTCATTTTTAAACAGTTCGATATTCATTCACAAATGGCTCGTGTCTTCACTAACTGCCTACTTGTTGTTGAAGTACCCCATAATGGATATATGTAAGACCAGCTCGGATGCTAATTACATACCAGCGACACTATCCACAACAGTTATTGATTACCAGTTGCAATGACTATGGGCCAGCATGCGTCAGAAGAGGATACAACGGCTTTGTATCCTTGCCAACCTAGTCAGCGCATATATACGGGACAGAAGGATGCATCATTACACTGAAAATCAGCCTGCTGACTGGTCTGACGCAGCCCACCACAATTTCATCTCTTGTGCCAACCTTTTCATCTCAGAGTAGCAATTGCACTCTAAGTCATCATGTATTTGCTGGAAGAATTCGATCCTCCGTCTTGTCTAGAATTTTCACGCTGTGTAGTTCCCTCTAACTCCATGGAAGTTATCCCGTGATGTCTTAACAGATGTCCTCCCATTCTTGTAACCTACAACTATGGAAAAAGGGATGAAAGGAGAAAGGTTAGGGACCATGTACCATCATGTGCCATTTCCCGTTATTACCTTATTGACATAAATACCTCTGAAACAGGCAAGCCTCTGGCAAACACAATTTCAGTTAATTGCAACACAGATTCAGTAAGATATCAGATCTCAATAAAAGGGCAATACAACAGGGAGGTCTGGATTAATAACAGATACAGTTTACTCAAATTATGAAATAGCTCTTAATTTGATTAAAAGGGAACAGGCAGACCTTCAACAACAACACCTTCAATTAAGTAAAATTACAAAATAGAAAACAGGCAGGCCTTCAATAATAACAGGTTTAATTAAGTGAAATCACCAAACAGAAAACCGGCAGGCCTTCAGTAATAAAAAGTTCAGTTACGTAAAATTAGCAAACAGAAAACCGGCTGGCCTTCAATGATAACAGCTTCAGTTAAGCAAAATTACCAAATACAAAACAGACAGGCCTTCAATAATAACAAATATAAAACAGGCAGGCCCTCTTTAATAACAGTCTGAGTTAAGTAAAATTTCCAAATGCAAACTGGCAGGTCTTAAATAATAATAGGTTCAGTTAATTGAAATTACCAAATAGAAAACTGGCAGGCCCTCTTTAATAACAGCCTCAGTTAAATGAAATCACCAAATAGAAGACATGCAGGATTTCTTTAATAATAACTTCAATTAAGTATAATTACAAAAATAGAAAACAGGCAGCCCTTCTTCAATAACAACTTAAGTTAAGTAAAATTATCAAATCTAAACCATGCAGGCCTTCAGTGATGACAGCTTCACTTAAGCAAACCTGCCAAATGGAAACAGTCAGGCCTTCAACATTAACAGGTTAAGTGAAATTATCAAACAGAAAACAGGCAGGCCATTATCGTATCAGGAAAAGCAAACAACAGCCTCAGCTCAAGGAACCAATTGATGGTGACATAGGTTAGCTTGGAAATCGCAATGATCGTTACAGATCTGTAGGTACCAATAAGGAAATAACAGTTAAGAACTGAAGTTGGTTCAAATGGTGCAAATGGCTCTGAGCACTATGGGACTCAACTGCTGAGGTCATAAGTCCCCTAGAACTTAGAACTACTTAAACCTAACTAACCTAAGGACATCACACACATCCATGCCCGAGGCAGGATTCGAACCTGCGACCGTAGCGGTCGCGCGGTTCCAGACTGAAGCGCCTTTAACCGCTTGGCCACACCGGCCGGCAACTGAAGTTGACGAATCGAAGCTGAAGCTTGTCGGTTCAAAAGGGGTCCCAGAATTCAGCACACGGAAACATGCTTCAACTCTCTCATCGGTGAGCCACGTCCCAGAGACGGCTGACCGGGCTATGCACGAAGATGGCACTAGAAGTCAGCCACGGATTCAAACCGGCCTACAAATATGCCCAACTACCAGTCGCCATAATCCGTGCCCAAGACGCTTACTCAAGTGCTCGCCTTATTACCTGGGTGACCCTCTCACAACGTCCTCCTCACTCCGTTACCACTCCTCATTTCGCCACGCTACAGCACCCCCTGTCCCCATCAGTAACTTCCAGCACAGATCTTAGTGACCTCAAACCAGAGGGACATCTCATGACAGATAGAGCTAGTGGCGTGAGGAATTTGAAAGGCGATGCCAGTAACCCCGCCACGGATTAATGCTGTCCTTCTTCTGTCAGTGTTTTCCACATGTTCCTTTCCTCACTGATTCTGCAGAGAACCACCTCATTCCTTACCTTGTCAGTCCACACAATTTTCAACATTCTTCTGTAGAGCCATATCTCAAAGCTTCAAGTCTCTTCAGATTTTCCCACAGTCCATGTCTCACTACCATACCTACTGCGCTCCACAGAAACATTCTCAGAAATTTCTTCAAGTTGAGATCTATATTTCATCCTAGCAGACTTCTCTTGGCCAGGACAACTTTTTTTTTTTTTTTGCCAGTGCTAGTCAGCTTTTATTTCTTCATTGCTTCATCTGTCACAGGATATTTTGCTGCATAGGCAGCATAATTCATTAACATCGCCTACTTCGTGATTCCTGTTCACTCCTAAAACATAGACTGCACATCGAGCAGCGCAATGTAGCGAAACGGCATCAAGAAGGCGCTGAGTCCCGCGCCTGTGGAAAGAGCGGACAGCGCCACACCTCCAGAAAGACTGAGTTCAGCGTCCCCTGTAAACACTGACTTAACCAGTCGCCCTTCGCTGGTCGTGTCTGTTTGGTCTCAAATTTCGAGAACACCAGTACTGAGGATAGCGAGTAATAACAGTGTGTGAAGTACTTGCATGTAGGAGGCACAGGATGCACCTCAGTCACATCACGCCTCTTCATAAAGAGAAGCTAAGTTATCTTTCTTCCTTTAACAGATATAAGATTTTCTATTAATTTGAAAATGTTTTGTACAGATCATATTTGAATCTTGTCACCGACCGTCGCACTTCCTCCTTACTTGTTTGTGCCGGTGCTGACTTCCACAGCAGCCAACACAACAATCCCAATTGTAGTATTAAGTTTCTCGTTGTTCTCGTTTCCGCTATTTCTCATTACACTGGTCGTTCTTCGATTTACTCTCAAGCCATGCGCGGTACTGGTCGGACTGTTCATTCGGGTCGCCACATCCAGTGATCATTCTTCACTTTCACTGAGGACAGCATTGTCATCAACGAATCCTATCATTGACATCCAATCATCTCGAATCGTAATCCCACTCTTACACCTTTCTGTTATTTCCCTCATTGCTTCTTCCATGTGTAGACTGAACAGTAGGGGCTAAACACTACATTCCTGCTTTATAACGTTTATATTTCGAGTACTTCGTACGTGGACTACCAGTCTTATTGCTCCCTCTTGGTTCTTGTATATATTGTGTGTTACACTTATTTCACTATAGCATTCTCCTATTTTTCTCGGAATTTCCAACACCATGCATCATTTGACATTTTGGAACGTGTTTTCCAGGTCTACAAATCCAATGAACGAGCGTCGATTTTTCTTCAGTCTTGTCTCTATTATCAGCCTCAACGTCAGAACTGCCTCTCTGACGCCTAAAGCCAGGCTCATCGTTATCTAAGAGACCCTCAAGTTTCTTTTCCATTCATCTGTATATTATTCTTGTCGGTAACTTGAATACATAATCTGGTAAGCTGGTTGTGCAATAATTCTCGCCCTTCGGCTCTTGCTATCTTCGGAAATGTGTGGATGATGTTTTTCCGAATGTCTGATGGTATATCGCCACTCTCATACATTCTACACACCAACGTGAGTATTCGTTTTGTTTCCATTTCCCACCGATGGTTTTAGAAATTCCGGCGGAACGTTATCTATACCTTCTACCTTATTTGATTTTAAGTCTTCCAAAGATCTTTTAAATTTTGGTTCTATTACCGGATCCCCCGTCGAATCCTCTTTCTCCTTCAAATACATCAGACAAGTCTTTCCCCCCGTAGAGGCCTTTAATGTACTCTTTCCACCTACCTGCTCTCTCCTCTGCATTTAACGGTACAATACCCAATGAAATCTTAATATTACCGCTCTTTCTTTTAATGTCGCCGAAGGTTTTTTGACATTTCTATGTGATGAATCCGTCCTTTCAACAAACACTTCGTTTTAGATTTCTTCTCATTCTTCATGCAGGCATTTTGCCTTAGCTTCCTGCTCTGCCTGTTTATTTCGTTCCTATATGACTAGTATTTCTATATTCCTGAATTTCCCTGAACGCTTTTCCACTTTCTTCTTTCATCGATCAACTGAAGTATTTCATGTGTTATCCATGGTATCTTCCCAGCTGCATTCCTTCTACCTACGTTTTTCTCTCTAGCTTTTGTGATTGATCATTTTATAGATGTATATTCTTCTTGAACTTCGCTGCGAAATGAGCTATCCATTATCGCAGTATCTATTGTCTTAGAAAACTTTAAGTGTATCTCTTCATTCTTTAGTACTTCCGTACTCCACTTCTTTGCATAGAGGTTCTTCCTGACTAGCCTCTTAAACTTCAGCCTACTCTCCATCATCACCAAATTGTGATCTGAGTCTGTATCTGCTACTGGATATTCCTTATAATCCAATAACTCTGCCTGACCATGATGCAATCTAAATGAAATCTTCCTGATCTCCCGGCGTTTTCAAGTATGCTTCCTCCTCTTATAATTCTTGAACAGTGTATTCGTTATTACTAACTGATATGTATTGTACAACTCAAACTTTCTCCTATCTCTTTTCTACTACAAAATCCATATTCTCCTGTATGTAATCCTTTCTTCTACTCCCTCCCCTGCAAGTGCACTCCATTCCTCCATCTATGTTATATATTCATCTCCTTTTTCGTACGGAATCACCTGTTCAGTATCCTCACAGACTTTCTCTACCTCTTCAATCTCTACTTGCGACGTCGGCTTGTATACTGGAACAATTGTTGTCAGTGCTGGTTGATTGTCGATTCTTATGAGAACAACCCTATCACTGAACTGTTCACAAAAATTAATTTTCTGCCCTACCTTCCAAATTACAACGAATCCAACTCCCGTCTCTGCTGCTGTTGATATACTATACTCATCTGACCAGAAATTCTTGTCTTCTTTCCATTTCACTTCACTGACCCCCACTGTATCTACACTGAGCCCTAGCATTTCCCTTTTCAGATTTTCTAGCTTCTGTACCTCGTTCAAACGCCAGACATCCCACGCCCTGACTAGTAGAACATTATCCTTTCGTCAATTATTCAGTCTTTTTCTCATCGTCACCTCCCCCTTGGCAGTCCCCTCCCAGAGATCCGAGTGGGGGCTGGTCCGGAATATTTTGCCAATGGAGAGACCATCATGAAACTTTTTCAACTACAGACCACATGTCCTGTAGATACACCTTATGTGTCTTTAAAGCAGTGGTTCACTTTGCGTTCTGCGTCCTCATACAGTTGATCATTGCTAATTCTTCCGCCTTCGCACCCCAAGGGCAAAAGAGTGCCCTGAAACTCTCTTTGCTCCTCGACCCTGTTAAAAAGGCCGTTGCGCGAATGAGGGTGACTTCCCATGCCGAAAGTCATCCGCCGCCATTGCTAATGACTTTTATTCAAGATCTAAGCAGTGGCGGGGTTCGAACTCGGGACCGAGTAAGTTTTGGTTATTGATCAGAGAAGCAACCCTTAGACTACAGGTGCGTGCTTTATAATGTAAAGTTTTTTTGAAATTTGACCCGATTTTGTAATCACTGAAATGACCTCACACGCCAGCACAACCCGTGAAGTTTCATTTTGTTTCCTCACCCCTTCTACTTTTTTTCTCTGGCAAACGGGAGAGAAATTATCTGCGTCATTTTTCAGTGAACCGTGTAACTTTCGTTCCGTGTTTCATTGTACTGGGTGGTAATTGCTAAACTGGCGGTGTCGCGAGTACTGAAGTCGGCTGTGTACATCACAGGAGGCTGAAACATCATAGGTATTTTCGTTAATCCGTGCGCTCACAGAGTACGCTTGAAGAAATAAAAGTTAATTTTCAGTCACCAGGCGAAAATATGGCGCTGTATGCAGTCAGAATGTGGTATGTTTCCTGTTTTGACGTTGGTATCCTTTTTGCTGGTTGGCGACGCACGTTGATTTCTTTTGTGAAGTGACCGTCAGCGTTGAGGGTCGAAAAAGTTTGACGTTTTATGTATGAAATGCAATGGCTATTGAGAGGAAAGATTGTGCACTGCTGGTAAGGCTGTTTATCAGAACGGCAGCTGTAGCAGCGTTGCAGTTGAGAAAAGGCGTCGTGACAATAAGAGTAGTAAGGAATATGATCAAGAAATCAGGTGCATTCAGTATCGCAGCAGGGAGAGGGAGGCTGACCATTCCCATAACAGTTGTTCAGGAAGATGCTGTAGCTATAGCCGACAGTGCAGCACTTTCCTCAACAGTTCAGAAGATTCTGCGGCATATTTTACACCGGTATGTCTACACGGTTCAGAATGTGCACCAAATGAAGCCCCAGGATAGGCTACAACGCCATGAATTCTCCTTTCGTTTCCTTCGCAATACGTGGAAATGGATGACATGAGGCCGGGGAATATTCTCTGGGCGGACGAGGTAAATTTTAGTTAAAAAAAAATAAATGTCGTGTGACTAGGGCCTCCCGTCGGGTAGACCGTTCGCCGGGTGCAAGTCTTTTGATCTTACGCCACTTCGGCGATGGGGATGAAATGATGATGATTAGGTCAACACAACAGTCCCTGAGCGGAGAAAATCTCCAACGGAGCCTGGAATCGGACCCAGGCCGTTAGGATTGACATGCTGTCGCGCTGACCAGTCAGCTACTGGGGACGGACAAATTTTAGTCTGCACAGTGTCGTGAATTCAGAGAACTGCTGCATCGCAGAGATTGCAGATATTCATCGGTGCTTGCAGGATGTCTAGGAAGACCTGGCAGCAAACAAAAGGACAGTGAGTCGTTGGGTGAGAGATCGCTCATCGGCACGACAAGGTCGCGGAAACCTGTCTGATCTCGAGCGTGTCGGCCGCCTACACACATCTGGGACTCCTGCGATGTCGCAACGTGCGGACACTCTCATTCGTGGTGATCAGCGGATGAGAAACAAACACCTCGCTGCACAATTCGACGTCTACGTTGGCAGTGCTGACTCACTCGTCCAGTAGCTGGGGTACTCAAATGTGTGTGACGGCTGGGTTCCTCGCCGCCTAACAGAAGCCCATAAAGAGTTACAAAGGACTATGTGTGCGGAATTTCCTGTGCGTTACGAGGCTGACGGTGACAGTTTTCTTGTCGAACATCGTCAGAGGCGATGAAACATCGTTCCATCACTTCGAACCGGAAACTAAGCGCAATCCATGGAGTGACGCCACACCCCCTCTCTTCCGAAGAACTATCTGTGCGGAATTTCCTGTGCGTTACGAGGCTGACGGTGACAGTTTTCTTTTCGAACATCGTCAGAGGCGATAAATCATCGGTTCATCACTTCGAACCGAAAACGAAGATCAATCCATGGAGTGGCGCCACAGCACTTCTCCATCGAAGAAAAAGTTCAAAACCGGACCCTCAACCGACAACGTCACAGCGACGACCTTCTGGAACTCTGAAGGGGATATTGTGTTTGATGTTATCCCTCATTGTGAAACGATCAACTCTGAATTGTGTTATGCTGCACTCAGAAAATATAAGAAATAACTTGAGCCAGAAACATGCAAAAGGTTTTCTCCTTCTCCATGACAACGCAAGTCTTAACACAAATATGCGAAGCCAAGAAGAGCTCACAAAACTTCTTAAGTCTGTTTTCCATCATGTAACCTACAGCCCAGATCTCACACCTTCTGACTTCAATCCGTTTTGAACCAGTGAAGTATTCGCTCCACAGGATCTTTACGTGGATGAAGGGAGCAAGACGTTGGCTCCGACGTCGACCAGTAGAGGGGTACCATGTGGACATAAAGGCCGTATCAGTGAGGTTGTGTAACGCCGTCGCACTCAACAGCGATTATGCTGAAAAATAGGGTTTCGTATGCAAAAGAGTGGGGAATAATACAGGGTGAACATTAATAAAACCGACAAACTTTAGGGAGTGATTCTTGTCTGGAAATGGAGCGGAAAAGTTCCTATGAGGATGTGTCCAGAAATGGACGGAGTGCATGTAACGACAGCAAATCATCTTGGAATGCTGCACAGAGATGCATGGCATCCACCTCACAACAGATGTTCAGAGTGTCCTCCGTGGGCAGGAATGCACGAGATTGTGATGCAGGATACACATAATCGTACTCTGATTTCGACATATTGGCAGGCCACTTGCCTGGAGCTTGTACTGGGATTTGTCCCAGTGTCCTGTAGATCCTGGTGGTCCGAATGTGGTGCACGCACAGTCCGCCGCCATCCACATGTTCGTCTGTCTGGAAGGACCCATAATCACACAAACTTCGAAAAAAAGCTCCAAATGTTGCGTATGTGATTGGCATCTTGATGGTTCTTGTTTCGGTATAGCTGTGCTACTGTCGACTGTTTCCATCTGCTTGGCTGTACACAAAAACCATTTCTGCTCACTCTCGACAAGAATACCGGACCATTCTACTGGTTACAGTACGCTCCGTCAGTCACACAAGGAACACACGGCATGTGGCCAGAGGAACTTTCATGTGCCTGCGTCATCTACTGTGGCAAAGACACATGTTTATAGTACCTTTTTTGCTCCATTTGCAGTTGGGAATCTGTCCCTGCAATTTGTCGGTTTTCTTATTGTTCATCCTGTATAGTGTTTTGCAATAAAACCAATATGATTTCCTAAAAAAATGTGTTGTACTAGTTGTTAACGCCTCTCATAAAAATTGTCAGATGTGAATAAACGTCAGTATTGCCTAGCACTGATTTAAAAGGCAATGTCCACGCGTTCTTGCTGGTTGTTCCTGGCGTTCCTCGACTGGCTAAAGACACGGACGCTCCTCTCAATAAACTTCTTTTCAGGCGGCAGCTGATTAAGGAGAGTGCCTGGCGGAGGCAGCGGAGAGAATGGTGACTGCGCCGGCGACCACCGCCTCGTAGGGTCAGAGGGCGCAACACGTCGGCAGGCGTCCTCGTGCCGGCGGCGGGAAAGGGCGCGGGACCAACCTTGAAAACCAAAACAGAGATCGAAGAGGGCGCTAGCACGGGCGCCCGCGCTGTCGCCGTCGCCGTCGCTGGCGTCGGCTCGCCTTGACCCGCGGCGCGCGTGCGCGGCCAAGCGTCCGCGGCGTGGCCTAGGCGCCACGGCCAGTGCGCGCCAGCGTGCCGTGCCGTGCGCGACGCCACGCGGAGCCAGCGCGCGCCGCCACCGACGCCAGCGGCACCGGCGTCCACATCCACGTCCTCACCGGCAGCAGCAGAGGCCAGAGGCGCCCCGCCGACACGCCGCTGTGCGGCCTCCGGCGACCGGCCGCGCGCCCCGGCACGCCGCTACCTGCTGGGCATGCGGCGCCCCGCCTCCCAGACATGCAGGTAGCCCTCGGCGGACTGGAGCTGCCTGCCACATGAGCTAACCACACGCTCAAGTTACGCGTAATGGCCACCGCGGAGGGACAATCCCATCTCTCTCTCTCTCTTTTGAAATCATTCGTAGTCCTTTAATCCAAACATGTACTTTTTCATCATTACTAACTTTTCTACAGGATCGGGTATACAGAGTGAAAGGCATATTACTATACACATAACTGGGTCTACTAGAATTCTTAGGGTCGATTCCACAATGCCACGTCTTGTAGGCGATTACATCTCGGTCGGCGAAAGATTCCAGTCCAGGTAGCGAAGCATTTTCACAACGGACAACGGCGAGGGTGAACCACCCACTGCCTGCTGCTCCAGTGGCGACGTCTAGCGAGAAATTAATTGGACAACCACGAAAGAACATAGGTCAATTCAGAATGACAGATTGTGCAGTTTACAAAATTTCGTTCATCATAATCATTGTTGTTGGCAAATCTGCAACCGTGTTATTCGTTATTAAAACAAGAGAAATTGCATCAGTTACATATATTTTAGCAAAACGCGTCCGAATTCTTTTTTTTTCAATTTCAAGTGCATTCGATACATAATAATACACATACAAACATCACAAAAAATAATTATGTAAAGAAACAACGTTCAAAATGAAAAAAAAGACTTCGAAACGCGTTCGGCTAAGTATGATTAAATGAGTAACTGGTGCACGTTTGCGTTAGTATCTTTTTGTTCCAATACATTGCTTTCGGGTTCGTGCCCGTGCAGCCATCTTAATAATGGGAAGACGATACGAAAGCGTGTTTGAGGTTTCTTGTCAGTAACGATAATACAAATTTAAGGGCAACACAACAAACAGTTCTAGAGAGCAGAAAATCTCCGACCCGGTCGGGAATCGAACCTGGACACCTTTTGTTCATTAGCATTTAAATTATAAAATATGCTACCGTCAACAGATCTCATCAATGACACAATTAACTCAGTGAATTCCGTTTCAACAGTCGTGGAATCGTGCACAGCAGACTTCCGGTAGTGCGTACCCGAACCTATATGGATTGTCGATAAACAAGGATAACCCAAATACCTGTATTTTTTATTTTATTTAATTTTTTGTACAAAAATTGCTCTTCACTCTGCTTAGAAAATATATTAAATTTCACACTTGAAAGCCCAAGACATGGATTAGGTGTCAGACTCCGGAAACTGATAACGTATTTACAATATTACACTTAAAACGCACTGTATTTTGTATCAATGTCGGGAAATAACCTTTCAGTTATTGTTTTTCTGTTTTTCATACATTTCTTCTGACTATAGTTCTCATTTTTCATAGTCAAAGCACTGGTGTAGTCGAATGACTTCTGTGCAACATATTCTTAATTGATAAACGTATTTCAATCCCTCCCCTACACATTCTTCATTTATAGACTGCAATTTGTTCACTATATACTTATCACTTACCTGCTCAAATCTCGTTCCATAGGCATCGCTATTTAATCGTTGGCGGATGTTGTCATCTATGTCTTCACAGAGGAAAATTCGTAATGTAATTGAAAATATTCATATAAGCTAACTTTAGTTCAGCGCTTATGTTTCAGTTTTCCTTTTTTGAAAAATCGCCGAGATATGTACAGACAATACCCTAACCGCCTAACACACACCGGGATGATCGGAAGAATGTCGCAGTAGTAAGATTTCCAATTTTCTGTATCTAAATAGAAAATTCAGAAAGTACGTTATACATGTCGTTTCACTTTAGGGCCATTGCGCAAAGTCAGAAGTCAGTAAATATCCTGGGTTTCCTGCAGAGAGAGTTGTGTTGCGATACGGATAACAGATATATCACAGCGTGAGACTGGAATGGCGCTCTAACTGGAAACGTACTTCAAAGTTTAACTATGCGGATCTGCATGATTATTGTCGATCAAATATCTGAATTTGCAAACAAACTGAACGTGAAATTCTGGCGATGTATGGACCAAATGTAATGTGGTATTCAGCCACTGTGAAATGGAGCCAACAATTTGACCGCACAGCCATGGCTGATGGCTGACCGGGAAGGCTACATCTAGCATCAGGCGATTTCCATCTTCCTGGCAAGATGGAAGAACGTCTTGAGGGAGGGACAGTGAGTGAATGTGTAACGATGAAGACATTGATGCAGTGCTTCTCGAATGGTTCCGCGATCAGGGACCGGATTTCTATCGCCGAGCAATTGAACGACTCGTACAAATCCAACTTGAAAGAAGACACCTTGTTAACGAAGATAGCATTTCTAAAATATTTATTTACGATGTTTGGTTTCGGTAAAACAGAGTTATCGTCTGATCTGTTAATAGTGCACATGAGTGTAAAATATTGAATTGTGAACAATAACACACTATGTCATAAATGTAACACGTGGAGTGAATTATTATTAAACATACTACGGTAAATGTTAACGTGAGTATCAAATTAGAGCTATAATTGATTGGATAGTTGACGTAAGATGTAGTGGCATGTAGAAGTTACAATTAGTAGTTACAAAATGTTTTGCCAGATCCATCCATCCCATATCACTAGTCACAAGTACATCACTGGTACAAGTAATATGGGACGAATGTATTTGAGAAAACATTCTGTAAATACTGGTTTTAACTTCGACACGGCAAAGCACCTTACGTCAACTATCCGGCTAATGCGTACGTGCATCAACTTTTACCGACGTATGTTTAATAATAATTTACTCTGTGTAATATATTTATGAGACTGTATGCTATTTCTCGTAAACATTTTACACTTGTCTACGCTGTTCACAGATCAGATGATGGTAACTCTGTTTTACCAAAACCGGTCACCATAAATGAAAGTTCCAAAAATGCGATATTGGCTGAGACGTTGTCTTCCCTCAAGTTGAATATTTACAAATCGCACCTTTCTATTCAATATGAGCAAGTAAACTGACTCTTAGAAAATTAAGACTGTTGTTTATGTAAATTTGGTGACTATTCTGAAATATAGTGTCACATATCTGCGTCACTTTCAAGTGTAGTGCAGCATTCAATAGAAGTTACGTAGCCTGCCGTAATAAAGTATGTCTCACTTTTTAAAGACCCCTCGCTTATCTACGTTTAAAGTCTGCAGGTCATCTTACACTGCCAGACGCAGGGTACTTTCTCGACCACTAACACTTTCTCGTTTTCCTGATCATCGCAAATAACGTTCTGATTAAGGCATCGAATGTGCTAAAATCTGATTTTATCTGCAGAATCCATTTCAGAAATATACAGGATGTATTGTTACTAGTCGCGACTGACTTCGTTACGCAGTATTATTGTAATTAATACAGACGTGTCTGACATGCAAACTTTATTATTAAATCCCCATCTAACTGCGATCAAATTTCAGCCATGATCCGGGATTGGGGAACGTCCTACATGCGTCACGAGACACGGGCACTTTTGCTGCTGCTGTAAGACAACATCTAACGTGTCAGAATGTTCTAAGACGAATAGGAAGAGCCTGTACCTTCATCTCCAAGATTATCTGACCTCAGCGCTCTGGCAATGCTCATCTCAAAAGTTACTCTATTCAGCACTTCTTTCTGTTTCACTGATGAAAGAGAGAGAGAGAAAGAGATGGAGGGAAACTTGTTTTTAAGTCCAGTTGCTTGAGTGGGACTAAAAAAATAATGTATTCAATAACGTTAACACTAGTCATGTACACATATTCTGTAAACTATCTAGTTCTACATCACGCCTGTACAACAATCGTTCAGATGAGCTACGAAACACGCAGTTAACTATAACTAACTAACTAACGGTTTGAAGAACTGAAGCTGCCAGTTGTGCAGTCTTGTCAGAATTTAGGAGATGATGCGCAGATGTCTGAAACAATTCGTAACTGAGTGCAGAGACGAGTACATGTTTGTATCCAAATGCGAGAACGCACGTCTACCACCTTTATCAGGTGCGAACTTACTTTGAACTGTAACGTGTAACATGCTGAAGTAGAAAAGCATTTCTTATTATGGTAGGTCATAGGTGTAAGCTGAGTCCCGTTGTATGTGGACTTAATTGAAAAGTACATTTTTTCGGCAGTATTTCCTGCTGAAGTCAGTATTAGTTCGTAAGGGCACATATTCGCAATTATTTCGCAAACGGATTGTACACGGAACCATTTTTCCACGATAGTTTATGCTTCTGTTATCGTACACTTTGGCCTGAGTCAATTTTCACTAAGAATTATTGTAAATCGTGCATGATGGAGGAAGAAATGTGTTGGTGACTCTTCTAAGAGTGTACGTTGTCTGCATTTGCATACTAAACTATTGTGACGCACGTCGTCTGTCTTATGGCGTCCGCCCTTGGAAAGTGATGAACATCTCGGTGACATTATTGCGCTTGATAAACGAACACGAAACGGTTCTTTTTTTTTTTTTTTTTTTTTGATCATCTCTATTTTCTCTACCTATCTGGTCTCATCATTGTCCCAATCATACTCAAGTATTGGTCGAACAGTTATTTTGTAAGTTGCCTCATTCGTAATAGACGACACCTACTAAGAATTCTTCCAGTGAACGGTAATCTGGCTTCCACCTTTCCTACGGAAAATCTTATGTGGTCGTTCCACTTTAAGTCACCCTGTAGGCATATTCCGAAATAATTAGTGGAAGCTGTTTCCAGAAATTGTTCGAAAATCTGTAAATAAATAAAAAAACAATCTTTCCTCTTCTTTGTACGCAATATCTTACGTATGTGAATACTCATAATCGATAAAGCTGCATATACTATTTTACTCATAATTAAGTCACTCCTTTAATATGACAACAGTATTTATATTACTGTATGTAGTAAGTAATAATTTGATCTCATTTTGGAGTTTTTCCGGCTTGATGAATTGTTGATAATTCTGCAATAAGTAGATCTGTCAACCCGACATAAAACATAAAGCAATTATAAACTGACGTGACTTTTTCGCACTGATCTGTGCCCCCTATCGACAGTGAAAGATCTTATGCTTATGTCCTTCACACAGAATTTTCAATAGTGTCGCTACTATCGTCAGAATAACGGGGATAATTTATCAAATTTTCTCCCCGAAGAAAGAAAACAAATTGTTATCTCGATGTAATCAAAGTTGAATATAGTAATGTATCAACTAATATAAGATTAAACAGACAGAAAACTATAACTGAATTTATGTAGCATTTATCTCACATGGAACAGTTGCATATGTTGAAGAAAGAACTTTGTCTTGAAAGTGGCGTTGTGATAGCGTTCTACAAGATTAAGCTATTCATTCATGATAGGATGAAGTCCAGCATCTCACGTCAATTTATTATCTGTTTATTTAAGATCGATTTCAGCTCCTGTAGAACTATTTTCATTGCAGTTGTATGACTCAACGTAAATAAATCGCAGGTGCTGCTACATTGCCATTACCGATAACAAACAGTTAAAATGTTTGTGTATAACTTCGTTATCTGTGATGGCAATGTGATACCACGTGTGATTTCCTTATGATGACTCATCTTGACTTGTATATAATGGCACTGAACATAGCTACTACACAATACCTGAAATCGATCTGCAATAAACACATTAAAAATTTACGACCGAAACTGCCCTTCCTGCTATCTTGGACCTCATTGATAGGTCGTGGAGCACATTGTTTCTGATGGAAACAAACCTAACGATTAAGCTGTATTTCAAATAATGGGACATATAGCATTATCGTAGCGTATGTAGTGTTTTCACCTGAGAAAGTAAAAGTAAGCTCTCATATGACTGGTCATTTATTACTTTTGAGAAGGAGCTGTTTTCGATGTCGTTTGACACACGTTATTATTTTCTTCTATATCGAATACAAGACCGAAACGTTTTACATTTAACGTCATACACTAGAATTAACTGTCGCAACTGACACTTATAAATTAATTCTACGTTTTGTAAACCACAGTCAGTGACACTGTTTTAGTATTTGGAGTGTTTCAGTTACAGCCGAATCGTTAAAGTGTAGGTGATATAGAATGAAACTGATACGCACAATGGAAGTAAAAGGGAAAACGGTTTGAGAAATAAAACAAATACCAGAATTACTAAAACTTCCTTTACCGTAAATTTAAATACTTTGGTTGATTAGCTAGACATACGTCCCATCTGCAACGCTTTGGTTGATTGGCTATGCATACGTTCTGCAAATAAAAATAAGTTTTAAAATATTGACTCTGTCCCTGACACACAATAAAAAAATGGTTCTGCAGGTGCGTGTAGGGAGGCAAGATTTGGAGTCACGCGATTTGAGAAATGTGTTTTACCGACCACAATCAAGAAATCTTTTCAATCTCTCGCTCCACAGCTACAATCATTTCTCTCTGTGCAGGTAGACATGGATAACAATTTTTATTTATATACTCATTTGATAATTGTTTTTAAATTCTACCAGATGATAGCACAGACGTTTTGAAGAAACATTACCTCATATATGTGCATTTCCAAAACGGGTTTCGAAAATATTCTAGAACATATGCTGTAGATGCATTGTAAGAGTTAATGTTAGTTGGTCTATTGTCCCAACAAGCTGGTTAATGCAGTTTTTCTTTTAACTCCATTTTTTTAGAAAATATCTCAAAACCAGTTCAGAAATTCACGTGTGAATCAACATAATACACGAAGAAAATCTCATATCGTATAGAAGGTACATAACTGCTTGCAACTTTCCACCGGAGTTAATAGTTATGTGCTTCGTTCAGACGGTAGTCATTATCTGTCTTCCAAATATTGTAACTGCTCGTGAACTAACGACACACTTCTACAAAGTGCTAAAAGCCACGTTTCGTTTTTAAGGCATCATCAGCAAGCAGTTGGTTGTGTGGTTACTGTTACCACATTACGGCTTACCATTAGAGCATACCTTTGTGATGCAATGAAGTACGGAAAGAAGCCGCTATTTTATGCTAAAAATCCTTCTGAAACGCTCCAGTGTAAAGCCACATTAATTTTTAAGTTTTTCGTGATACAGCGAAATTTTTTCTGAAACGTTCCCATCGTCCGCATCTCGGAGCTTCCGTGGCGTCGCGCGAGAACACAACTTACCCATCCACTTGCAATTCCCACGATGTAAATTTCAGTTACCCTTCTTTATTTTCCACATTCTGTAGGAAAGGTCTGACAGTTGGATCCTCTTTGCTTAATTGTAGTCGTATGTTTAAAACAAAAGGTTTATGACAAACTAATTTCAAGTTTCGACATTCTCTCGTAACAAGACAGTGTCATATTGATTGGGATTCTATTGTTATTCGTCGAACGCATAATCGATCATAGTAAACACTGCAAGTATACCTCATCAACGTGCATGCGAAATAAAGTATGTGACAGTTATTAACTGTTCAGCACCAATGAAATTATGAGACAGGTGTTAGAAAGTATTAGTGGCGGCAGGATAGAATTCTTCAAATTCTGGGAGTAGATCCAATAACTTAATAATAATATCGTGAAAGAACGAAACATATTGATACACTAAATCCTGTATTAAAACTAAACGAATCAGACTATCATTTTCTCAGAATCAAGTGCATTCTCCGTTCTTTATCCCGAAGCTATGTGTCTCCATCTACACCAGTACCACGGAAGCCACCTCACGGAGTGAGGTGGAGGGTGCTACTGGTACTACTAACTGATCCCCCCTTGCCCTCTCCATTCGCGAACGGCAAATGGAAAGAATGACCGCCGGTAAACTTCTGTATTAGCTCTAATTTCTCGAGTTCTCTCGTTAGCGTCATTTCACGAGTTCTGTGTGTGAGGAGGTAAAATACTGTCCGCTCTTCCCGAACGTATGACTTTTTAGTAACAAGAAATACTTTCCATGGTGGAATTTTATTTAGATGTGAAAAATATTGTGTCTGTCTTTTAACAGCAGCCGCTTTTTAAGAAAGATGTTCACTGGCGAAACAATAACTGACTCTGTCATAAAAATATGAAACACGTAATCGTAAACCTGTTCGTAAAGTACAAGGCACCGTTTAGTATATCAGATATGCTATCACTCTCTACGAAGTAAATTAAAGTAATTTTATCTTGCTTGTTTTACGTTTAGTGCGTATAATTATCTGCATTACAAATCAAATGAGTGAGCTTTCTTCGAATATTCTACAGTCCGATGAAACCCAGTCGACAACTTTTAAAACAGTTACCTTCCTAGTAATGAGCTTGTTATTCTACAATTTCAGATGCTGCTGGCATGAAAATACGCGATACAGTTTTTGTGGCAGGGCAGATACCATCGTATGTGAAGAAAGATGAATAACATCGTTTAGATTAAAAATAACTATGTAGGTTATTAGTTGATTAGTACTGTGTTCAAACTTTAAAGAACAACCGAGGTTGTCAAAAACATTCATGGTAAATCACATACATACCTCACACGCAAAAAAAGGAATATTTGTAAAAAAACGTGTAAAAGTTGTCTACTGCAGACGGTGTCACGCATTATTTTGTACTTTCTTTGAATGGTTGATATGCTCTGTTGTGTTTTTCTATGTAAATATAAAACAACCCATTGGCATCAGTTGAAAGTTGGTACGTATACTGCAATAAATAGTGTATGTTACGTTCAATAACAACAAGCTGAAATACGAACAGGTTCATTGCTTACATCAAGATATAGTGTCAGTGTAAGCGCGTATAAATCAGTTCACTGCGTTGATGTTATCTGTGGTACCCAAGGCTAACGTGTGAGCACCTACATTAAAATACATCTGAAATGTTTATTTTAAATACGAACGCTTTTAAAATTACGAACACTAAAAAAATAAATACTGATACTGATGAATGAGTCTTCGTTTCCTCGACAAAGTTTCTCTGATATGTTATTCATCTGAAGAGAAATACAGTAACGCCATTGAGCAATTAGTATTAATTTGATTCACGTCTCTCAGTTCATTTACTGATATTAATGAGTATCCTAAACTTGTTCTCTGTAATTTTCCTTTGGGCAGTATGATACCATGAAAGTGCTAATGAGCCACTGGCCAGAGAGACCTAATTTCTATGTATCACCTGGTAACAATTCTCTCTTTCTCTTTTTTCTATTTTGCAACATGTCTTATAAAGTGATGTTGTATTTTTGCCTGAAATTTAGAATTCCGTTACATTTCCGTTTCGGTAGTAGCGTTCAGTTTCAAATATGTTTTGCGAAACTTCTCTGAATTGCCTTGCATTTTTTTCTCTCTTGTTCTATATGGGACTTTAGTTAAGTGTATAAATTCAATAGTATATTATTTATCAAGTGAGGTGGCACAATGATATGACTCTGGGTACGCATTCGGGAGAACGGGTTCAGATCTCCCTCTGCCCATCCAGATACAGATTTTCATAGTTTTCTCTGAGGACATATGCCGAAAGAGTTTGTCTGAATACGACACGGCTGTTTTCCTTTCACATCTTTCGACATTCCTGATTCTGCGCTTCTGGGGAATTTCAGATTATTTATAGCATGCTTTAATCGAACTGGAATAACTAATATCGATTTTACAACTGCCAGTTAATGTTAACAAGAACGGTAGTTTTCAACAAGAATAAGTGCAGCGTGTGAAATTAAATTAAAAATATTGCTTATTATTCGATATAAACGAAAGTGACATCTGCAAAGTAGTTCTGTAGCGTTTTGTTAGTTCGTCTTCGGTACTACTATTTAAACTATGTGGCTACTTCGAAGGTATGTCTCTAGTATCACCACCACCACCACCACCACGATCATCATCATCATCATCATCATTATCATCACCAGTCATATGACATCCACTGCTGAATACAGGGCCCCTCATACATTCCATGCACATAGTTTTAACACGTTTTCTAATGTCTTCCAGCCACCTTCCATGAATTTTACGTCTAGATCTAACATTTCTTTTGGAAACTAATTCCATATTCATTCAAGTGGTAGCCATTTTTCCTCACCATTCTGTTCCCTGATACATTCAGTTGTTTCATTGTCTCTCTTACTCGTAGTTGTTCCCAATACGTCTGTGTCCATTGTAGGCTGATCAGCCCTCAGTTTTCGCATACAACGTTTGTATCTGAATCAAAATTGGTAATAAACACTAACTGCAAGGATTCCTTTTCAAACAAATCGTAAGTTTATTTTGAAAACCCTGTTTAGCTTTCCACAAGCACTCCACACCCTCACTACCCTCCTGTTTACTCCATTTACTGACCGTTCAATCGTAGTCTCCAAGTGACCTAATAATAAAAGTGGTTAACTTCTACTATGTCATTTTTTGATGTCTTGGGCGTACATTACTTTGGTCTTATTATAATTTCTACTGAGGGATCGCTCTATCGAAATGTTAATCAGTTGTTCAGTTTCATATGCACCAGAGACGAACAGCACATACAACATCATTCGCCAAACAAAGGTGATTCGAGCCACACCTCTTGGTCTGCTGAGGATGGTTTTAGTGTAATGGAATATGAATATGTCATTGCATTGATTACCGATAGCGGAAGCTGTAGTATAGTCCATATTCTACAGTATACTAGAGTCTTAGTACACATTTTGATCAAAACGAGAGTTTCTCAATACCTACTAATACTAGGAACAATAGTGATTATTACTCACTGCTCCGTGCTGCAGTATCGTTCACGACGGGTAAATGCAGCATTCTTTGTTGGCGGCGATTATTTCAACGCTATGCATTACGCAGAGGAGGCTAATGGATGTAAAGTTCTTTTTTTTCCTAAACATACTTTGTCAATGTTCTTTCTTGTGAACTAGAATAATTATTACGTGTATTAGAATAATTTGTACTTGGAAAAATACACCAACTAACCACTTTATTAACTTAATTTGTGTGGTGACACGCTTCATATTTTCACTCATCCTGAACTGGCGTAAAACAGTGTTATGTTCATTATTGATATCTTCGTATTGACTATATTATGATTGTAACAGTTGCCTAGTCCAAAATCACAAATTACTTTGCACAGGGCAGTTGTAGCATTTATGTGACTGACGATATAACCGTAGTAACGACAATACGTAATGTATAATGGCAGCTAATGAAAGGAGTGAAAATCCATAACAATTGGCATAAAAAGCAAAAGTAAAATTCTTTATGCTTATTTTATACTTTCAAGTTCATTTTGTATCACTTTGGCTCCTGGTTGAAACATTTATATTGGATATTATCATCCTCACACTACTTCACTTTCTTCGTACCTCATCTGGCAACACTTCGGGATTTTTTTATGTTCATTACTAACTATGTTTCGTTTGTTGTCGCCAACTATACTAATATTTAAAGAATTATTGGATAACGTTAATAGTTTTTTTTGTGTTACTGTGTCGTTTGCGATCCTGCTTGATAAACTGGAAAGTCTGCCTACTTTAAGTTCATTTTGGTTTCTTCACACTCGTACTGCTTTTAGTAGTTTCACTTACCAGATCTGTACCGAATTTTCTCACATCCAGCAGGTGTCCTGGCTGTGGTGAAAGTCTTACTCTGTCTTTCTCGCTGCATCACTCAATACTGGAAGGCCAGGCTCATCAACAATCTTCAGATATTCACATGATAGGGTGCTCTTCTGTCTCACATAAGAAGATGAAACGTGATTAAAGAGAGATGAGCAGTATGTGACAGTAGATTGTACTGATCCACTAACGATGCGCATAGATTTATTAAGTAGACCATCAGTCTTTTTCACGTATGAACTGTATGTTTAACAAAATATACTATCATTGTCAGTGCAATTGGTCTTTGTTAGGCCCATTTTCTATTTACCCTCTTTTGGAATAGTTTGTTAAGCATAAGCACATTCGTCTCCTTGACAAATTAGTTATACCACGCACGCCGCCCTCCGTTGACGTTAGTTAATCCCGGACACCATACACGCCGAAAAGTTTGAATGAGCAGAACAGTAAAGGGGACTCCACACCAACAGAGAGTATCCCTGACAAATGTAAAACCAGCGCTTGAAAAGAAACTGGTCTTATAGCTTGTCACTAGAAAACTTGCTTGCTGTAGGAGGGGTGCCGGATTCGACTCCTAGGCTGGAGATATGTGTATAAGAATGATTGACCTTAATCAAAACAATACGCACAAAGTACAAAGAATATTAACTATCTGTTTCAATGCATATCAGCATATGTCAGCTAATTTATTAAAAGAACATAATGCACAATTCTTGCTTTCTATTGGCAGTATTACATAAATGCTACCATATTTTTGAATGCAATAAAGGACAATGAATATAATGAATATCAAATGGTGTTCCTTTAAGCCTATTTTATAGACTGACGGATCTCTATAATTACATTATTCTTAACACAAATGTTCAGATCCATGTCCGCCTTGGTGGGTGTATTGATGTAAAGCGTCTCTCGCTGTCAGTATGGACACCTCTCTTCTGCAGATAATGAAGCTGAAGCATGACGTATTCGTTCTTTTAAGACATATGGATTATCCGGTTCCGTATCGTAAACCCTGGCTTTGAGATAACCCGATAAGAAAAAATGCAAGGGTATTAAATCAGGCGATCTCGCTGGCCATCGAATACAACCACCACGACCTAGCCACCGTTCGGGGTACACATTGTTGAGATATTCCCTAAGCCTTCCACAATAATGGAGTGTTGCACCATCGTGCTGAAAGCAGTACCTCACAGCACAACTGAAGTGGGATGTTTTATAGGAGATGACCAAGATTCAGCTCACTCTCCAGGAATTGCAAATACAGCCAACCAGTTAGTCTGGGAGTCAAATAAACGGGCCCAGTGATGTAGTCTCCTAGAACGCCGCACCATACCTCAACATCCCAGCCCGCTTGCATGTGATGTGGTCGTAATCACTGAGGAATTGCAGGAGACCAGGAATGTAGAGCGTGTCTACTGACTGTGGCGTCATTGGCGAAATAGTATTCATCTCCCCACAAAATCTACCTGACGAAAATCGTTTTTACAGGTATTTTATTTACGAGGCGTCTGCAGAACGATACCCGATTTTGGAAATCGTTTCCATATAGCTTATGGTATAGGAGCAGCTTAAGGGATGCTATTTTCCTTCATCCGGAATCCTTTGTACCGAAGACCTCGATATCCTCACGTCCACTGCGGCTCCTCTGTGTCCCAATTGCAATAAAAAATACGTATTACTGGGCGAGATCCAATGACTTTTATAATATTAATAATAATGACCATATAATTATTTAAAAAAATGGTTCAAATGGCACTGAGCAGTATGGTACTTAACATCTGAGGTCATCAGTCCCCTGGAACTTAAAACTACTTAAACCTAACTAACCTCCGGACATCACACACATCCATGCCCGAGGCCGGATTCGAACTTGCGACCGTAGCGGTCGCACGGTTCCAGACTGAAGCACCTAGAACCGCTCGGCCACACCAGCCGGCTACCATATTATTGTTATTATTATTATTATTATTATTATTATTATTATTATAGGTACAAATAATACCGCAGCTTAAATGCAATAACACGATTACACATTCGTTTATACCACATTGATTATATGCATTATTGTGATTCAAGCTCCGCTTGCCGTGCGCGGATGTGCTCCAAAACACTCAGTAACCTTCCGGGCAACTTGACTGCGTTGCGGATTGGTCTTTCCATGATACGTCGTACTGAAGAGCTCTCCTGGTTCTTAAACGGATCTGTGTACGTCTAAAAACATACGCGGAAGGAAGACGTCGTATTGAAAAACAGTATTCGGCTCTTACCGGCATTGCGGTGCGTCTTCCCATAAATCACTATCATTTCTGCGTAGTCACTTCTGGAGTACGTAGCAGCTATTATCTGTTTTACTGTAAGACTTGACACTAACTACAAACAGATGACTAAGCGACCTTATCGGGATGAAAACGCATGCAGGTGGCGGCACAGCTCGGTGGAGGTTCACTTGTGCGTCCACTTCCCTGTTAGACAGCATGGACGAGGGAATCACTCTCGCACCAACGCGTACGGTAAACATAAAACTACAGATGACAGCTTGCGTGGGCCACCTGGTATTTACGGAACATGAAATTAAATTGTCAGTACCTGGGGCAGACGATTAAAACTGGTAATGGTCTCCCCTATTCAGCACATAGTTTCAACTTTTTTAAAAGATATTTAGCAGGGTACACTCCGTTGAAGAGCAAATGTTTTCCTATTTAAAAAATCTTAACGAAGTGTGGAATTTTTCTCTTACTGTTAAGTGTTACACCCGGAAACTATCAAAACTGTTTTAAAAGCGAACAATACTGTGCGGCTAGACTTGGTACACCAAGCATCAAAGTGGTGAAGATTTAACCGGAGAAAAACAGAAAGAAGATGTAATCAAATGTGTGTTAAGCAGATTATAGTTTATAGTCAATTTTTAACTCATTTCTGGAAGAAGGAATCAAGAGTAGGAAAATAGGTTAAAGTGGGATTACAAATGCAAGCAAGTAGAAAGAATACGGACTTACTAAAGATCAAAATTTGAAAAACAAGTACCAGAAGAAATATAAGTAGTTGACCAATGCTTCTCTCAGTTAAAAACATGAAGCTATTGGAAAAATAAAAAATATTAATTAATTTATAAGCATGGAATGCAAATCCTTAACTCATGAAGAAGCAGGTTACTGTGATATCTACTAAGATGACCAAGAAGAAGGACTGGATGAAGAAGCCATGGGCAGACAAATATTGGAATGTGTTGAACATCTTTCGGGTATTTTGGATGTAATAAACCTGCAAACTGGAAAGCTTAGCAGTTAATTGGAAGAGGTGGATCTCAGAAAAATTTAGTCGAGAGGCTGATTAATTACAGAATTAAATATTTTTGTGTAGACATTCTCTTTCATTTGCTCAGAATCTATAAAAGCTTTAGCAAGAATTTATCGATTTCGTGTATTAGATCAGTATAAAATGAATTATTGAGAGAGCTGGCTTTTATGTTCGCCTTAGTTATTTTAGTTTTACTTGTAAAGAAGGTACCCTGCATGTTGGCCTCAATTCTTTGGAATGATTGCGACTACGCATATAACTGAGACAAACTTTGGTTTCCACGTTACTACAACCATAGAGAATGGTTACGCAGACTGCAGCACGTAACCCCTTTGAGAACAGGCACTGCTGTACGGGTCTGGAAATAATTATTCACCCAACCCTTTGAGTTTAACAGGAAGGAAAGTTGGGTGGTAAGTCGTCAATACAAGCGCTCCATTGAAAGGGAAATTAATCTCCCGCCCCCTGGTGGTCAGAGTGCTACTTCTCTCAGAGGAGGCTAGGAGAAGAGAAACGGCGAAAGACGCGTTTAGAAGTGGGAGGGAAGTCTTGCTGGATATTAAGATTCCAGGCAGCCTCCAAAATTAGCTCGGGCTCGTCCACTAGACCGAGTATTTCCTACTATGTAGGACACAGGCGACGCAACGAACTCGCGTGCATCGTCGGGTTCGTTGAGGCGGCTGGAGGAGCAGGTAGGCTTAAGAAAGCAGCCGTTGGCGGACAGGTGCTCTCCGCTCCGTTCCGGCTCACTAACAGCGGGCGCGGTGCGTATTTTTAGCAGTTTAATTTCCCTGACAGTGGGCAGAACTTCTGCCGGCTGCAGCAGACCAAGGTTCGCGGTGCTAATGGGATAGTGAACACTCGCTCGAAGCCAAATAATCATCGGACGCAAGTATATATTTCCAGCCCACGGTCAGTTTAGAGTTCCTGGTTCCTATCGTGTCTCGAAAGCAAAGCAACTGCCACTTTCAGATTCTGCATTATCTGGCTGATTTCAGACATTAGGGCGGTACGGACCTTCTGGGTTAGTGTATCAACGGAACTTCATACTCTTCACCAAATATTTTTCTGTCTCTTCTGTCAAACACCAAAGTAGCCGCTTCTGTGTGTAACTCAAACTTTTGATGTGTCCGCAGGAGAAAACGCAGTGTCGTTTGCGGTCTGTTAAACGAGGTGACCTTTCCATTATCCCGCCAAGGGCCATCCATCGCACATGATGAGCACTGTGCACTGTCGAACATTGCGAAAAATGGGTTAGTTCCGTATCACTCGTGATGAAAATGATAAAAAGGGGTCTAACAGGTAGTGCCTCAGAATTTCTTAAAGCTTCTGAAACAAAACAAACGTTACTACCATTTTGCGTCTTTATTCTTCATGACTCAGCCCTCGGCTGCTAGAGACCTCCGAACCGTAGTGTGTGATTTTTTTTTCTTTATTGTTATTTTTAAACCTGTTTACAGGCAGGACAGCAGCAGCATACTACGCCGCTCTTTGGCCTCAGAGGAACACAAAAGAGACAAATGAAGACAATGTGAGATAAAAATATGGTGGACATATAAACGGAGACAAACACTTTTTAAAATACATGGAGCCGTTCAGGTGCGTAGAGTCCAAGACAAAATTTGTTCAGACACTTGGACACATACATAGACGAAAATTGTCACACGTGAACGTAGGAGCACAAAACGAAGAACACTGAACCACTTAAGCACAAAACGACGGCACACACAGAAACACGAGGTATTGATCTTCGGCGCGCGAAAGTTCACTAACCGTGTACGAGTCCGTGGACCTGCCAAGAGAGGAGGGGGGGGGGTGGGGTGGGAAGGGAGACGGGAGAGTAGATGCCATGGGCAGGGGAGATAGGGGGAAGGGAGGAAGGGGGAGGGGAAGCCCGGGGGAAGAGGGGTGGAGGAAGGGGACGGGGGAAAAGGAAAGAGAAGGGAGGGAGGGTGCCAAAAGGAAAGGACACAGGAAAGGGGGGGAGGATCAAAGTTTATAGGAGGGGTAGATGGAGGGGAGGAGGACATCATCAGGGAGGGGGAGCTGGCGGAAGCCACCTTGGGAGAGGGTAAGGAGGGTGGAGAGATGGAGACCGGGTGGGACGTGGGAATACAGGTGCGGCAGCAGGTGGGGGTGGGAGAGGTTGGGCTAGACAAGTGGGTGAGGAGGATCGAGTTTGCGGGAGGTGTACAGGATGCGTCTCCTTTTAAGGAAAAGGAGGAGGGGGGGGGGAACCGAATGAGATCGTACAGGATCCGCATGGGGGAGGGGAGACGGATGCGATAGGCGAGGCGGAGAGCATGGCGTTCAAGGATTTGAAGGGATTTATAAAAGGTAGAGGGGGCCGTGATCCAGGCCGGATGGGCGTAACAAAGGATAGGGCGGATGAGGGATTTATAGGTGTGGAGGATGGTGGAGGGGTCCAGACCCCACGTATGGCCGGAAAGGAGCTTGAGGAGACGGAGTAGGGAGCGTGCCTTGGCTTGGATTGTCTGGAGAAGGGGGGGTCCAGGAGAGGAGACGGTCGAGGGTGACGCCAAGGTACTTGAGGGTGGGAGGGAGGGCGATAGGACGGCCACAGACGGTGAGATAGAAATCAAGGAGGCGGAAGGAAGGGGTGGTTTTGCCTAGAATGATCGCCTGGGTTTTGGAGGGATTGACCTTGAGCAACCACTGGTTGCACCAAGCGGTGAACCGGTCAAGATGGGATTGAAGAAGGTGTTGGGAGCGCTGCAGGGTGGGGGCAAGGGCAAGGAAGGCGGTGTCATCGGCAAACTGGAGAAGGTGGTCGGGGGGGAGGGGGCGGTGGCGGCATGTCCGCCGTATACAAAAGGTACAGAAGGGGGGAGAGGAGCGTAGTGTGTGACATGATAGTGTGTAACGTAACTATGTTGTGCATGAGAAACGGCGAGCTGTGCTCGAGTTTCGGATTTGAAGAGTTCGTCCACACAGGGAGCACCCTCTCCCTCAGCATGACAATGTCAGACTATACACGGTGGTCCACTGATCGTTGTCGGGCCAAATATCTCATGAAATAAAAAACTACAAAGAATGAAACTTGTCTACCTTGAAGGGGGAAACCAGATGGCGCTATAGTTGGCCCGCTAGATGGCGCTGCCATACTTCAAACGGATACCAACTGTCTTTTTTTAAATAGGAACCCCCATTTTCGTATTACATATTCGTGTAGTATGTAAACAAATATGAATGTTTTAGTTGGATCACTTTTTTCGCTTTGCGATAGATGGCGCTGTAATGGTCACGAACATATGGCTCACAATTTTAGACGAACAGTTGGTAACAGGTAGGTTTTTTAAATTAAAATACAGAACGTAGGTACGTTTGAACATTTTATTTCGGTTGTTCCAGTGTGATACATGTACCTTTGTGAACTTATCATTTCTGAGAACGCATGCTGTTACATCGTGATTACCTGTAAATACCACATTAATGCAATAAATGCTGAAAATGATATCCGTCAACCTCAATGCAGTTGGCAATAGGTGTAACGACATTCCTCTCAACAGCGAGTAGTACGCCTTCCGTAGTGTTCGCACATGCATTGACAATGCGCTGACGCATGTTGTCAGGCGTTGTTGGTGGATCACGATAGCAAATATCCTTCAACTTTCCCCACAGAAAGAGATCCGGTGAACGTGCGGGCCATGGTATGGTGCTTCGATGACCAATCCACCTGTCATGAAATATCCTATTCAATACCGCTTCAACCGCAAGCGAGGTATGTGCCGGACATCCATCATGGGAAGTACATCGCCATTCTGTCAGGCAGTGCAACATCTTATAGTAACATCGGTAGAACATTATGTAGGAAATCGGCATACATTGCACCATTTAAATTGCCATCGATGAAATGGGCACCAATTATCCTTCCCCCATAATGCCGCACCATACATAACTCGCCAAGGTCACTGATGTTCCACTTGTCGCAGCCATCGTGGATTTTCCGTTTCACAGTAATGCATATTATGCCCGTTTATGTTACCGCTGTTGGTGAATGGCACTTCTTCGCTAAATAGAAAGCGTACAAAAAATCGTTCATCGTCCCGTAATTTCTCTTGTGCCCAGCGGCAGAACTGTACACGACGTTCAAAGTCGTCGCCATGCAATTCCTGGTGCGTAGAAATATGGTACCGGTGCAATCGATATTGATGTAGCAGTTTTTGAGATTCCCGATTCTCGCGGAATTTGTCTGCTACTGATGTGCGGATTAGCCGCGACAACAGCTAAAATGCCTACTTGGGCATCATCATTTGTTGCAGGTCGTGGTTGACGTTTCATATGTGGCTGAACACTTCCTTTTTCCTTAAATAATGTAACTATCTGGCGAACGGTCCGGACACTTGGATGATGTCGTCCAGGATACCGAGCACCATATATAGCACACGCCCGTTGGGCAATTTGATCACAATAGCCATACATCAACACGATATCGACCTTTTCCGCAATTGGTAAACGGTGCATTTCAACACGGGTAATGTATCACGAAGCAAATACCATCCGCACTGGCGGAATGTTACGTGACTATTACAGCGCCATTTATCACAAAGCGAAAAAAGTGGTCCAGCTAAAACACTCATATTTGTTTACGTACTACACGAATATGTAATAAAAAATGGGGATTCCTATATTAAAAAACGCAGTTGATATTCGTTTGACCTATGGCAGCGCCATCTAGCGGGTTTCCCCCTTCAAGCTAGACGAGTTTCGTTCTTTGTAGTTTTTTCATTTGATGCTTATTTCGTGAGATATTTGGCTCGGTCACTATCAATGGACCACCCTGTATACGAGTACTGCGGGATCTGCAACAATCCGACCTCTTGCGACCCCTTTCGTTCACTATCATCGCTCATTCTCCATACAGTCCCGACTTAACCTCATTCGACTTTCATCTGTTCCCAAAATCTGAAAACCACCTTCGAAGGCTTCACTTTGATAGTGATGAAGCGCAGCAAACACTGACTGTGGCTCCATCGACAAAGTCAAACATCCTGCAGGGACAGTATCGACAAACTAGTCTCTCGTTGGGAGATATGTGTACGTGACCAGTGTGATTATGCTGATAAATAAATACGTAGACATGATGCATAAAGATGTAGAATGTTAATAACGCTCATTTTATTTAAAAACCTTAAAGAGGTTTCACATAAAAAATTTGAAAGTATTAATTTTCAACACGCCCTCCTACAGTATCCACAATACCAGGATTTTTTCACATGAATACCATGGGGAAACGGTAGACAAAGAGATTCAGAGGGTTTGAGATGCGGTGTTACAGAAGGTTATTAAACATTAAGAGGACAGATAAGTTACGAAATAAGGAGGTTCTCTGCTAAATCGGAGAGCGAAGACTACGAGATGGAAAACACCGACTAGCGGACCGCATCCGTAGCTCAGTGGTCTGCGTATCTGGCTGTTATGCAGAACACAAGGACAGGGTTCCCAGTGCTGCTACGGATTTTTCCTTGGTGAGAGAACTGTAAAGGGGTGCACTCAACCTAGTGAGGCCAACTGAGGCGCTACTTGACTAAGAAGTAGCGGCTCCATGGCCAAGAAAGCCGACAACGCCCGGTGCAGCGGTTGCTGACTGCATGTCCCCCCATACTGCATCAAAGTAACGCCATTGACAGAGGATGACACGGCTGTCGGACGGTGTCGATTGTCCCGTCTGTGTCAGAACGTGTAGTTTTGCTTTTACCGACAAGAACGATGACCATAAAGGAACTACATAACGTTATTAGAGGGAGACTAGTCGGCAAGAAGTTTACAGGAAGGCACATACTGCATTATATACAACAAATATTCGAGGACCGGATGTGTTACTCTGGGATGAAGAGGACGTTGAAAGAGAAAAAATCCTGGAGGGCCGTATCAAAATAACCAGAAGACTTCCGAAAAAAAAAATCTTTTATGAGCAGAATATAAGAGCTACGTAAAACGGTCACACAATCCCGGTTTCCCAAAGGTGGTCCTCCTATAGTTACAAATTGACAAGTTAAGCGCCACTGTCGGAAATTAATGAAAATAAATTATCCTAAACAATATAGTTTTGCTAGTAAAAATATAGATATTTTACAAGAAAAAGAGGCACCCAAAAGTGTTATATAGCACGTGTAACAAACATCGTCTAAAATCGTTTTGAGGCACAATTACTACCAAATAGACACTGTCTCACATCTCGTTTTGGTTGTAGGGCGCCACCACCTCAAGAAAATTTCATCTTTTGTGAGAGCAAAAAGCGAGAGGTAATGTAAAACGTATCTTAAAGTGATCAAGTCTTCTGATGGTGAAGCTAACGGTTCGAAACTGGTAACGGCGCTATTTATGTAAATAAACAGCACTATAAAAAGTGGTTGATTGCTGTTATCGTCTCTGTAAGAGTTAAGCTGTATTTTGTATACAGCCGTGGGCTCAGAATATCAGTTTTCGGCAAAACAGCAATATGACATTGACTTAGTTTGTTAGTATTTTATTCCACAGATTATATTCATATTTAACCTTTTGATGTAGAACGTGTCACACAGATGAAAAAAATATTTAAGTGGCTACGTGTTACTCATTTAGAGGTTCTCTAAAAATGACTTATTATGATATAGGCGGAGTTGTGAACGAGAATCATCTTTGCGTATCAAACAAGTTCTGTTGTCGGTCAGATATTTTATTTTAAGTGATAAATTGTAAAAGAGTTTTATAACTTCATATTTCACCTGTTTCCGCAATAAAGTAGATTCATTAAAGAGTAGCGCAAATCACTTTTCCTTGAAGTGTTGTGAACATCACTCTCAAGCTCAAGTGAAGTGTTGATAGCAAACTTCATTGAATAAATGTACTGTCAGGCTATGGTTAAAATGACGAGCTGATTAAAGAGATGCCTGCAAGATGTGTAACTGTAAATCCTACTTTTTACCTATGTGAATAGTTACTCTAAAATATCATCCCCTAGACGCCACTGAATGAAATCATGTTAAATTACTGATTTCTACGAGGGTTGTTCGAAAAGTTAGGAACAAATGGTCGCGAAATGGACACCACACTGAAAATCAAACCTGTTTTCTTTGCACATTTAGCTACACCCTCCAGGTACTTCTCTACATAGTCGCCGCTCCAACTTAGACATTTGTCGGAACTTTATACCAAATTTCCAACACCATCGTCATAGAAGGCAGCCGCCTGTGCTTTCCGATAATTCTCTATGGTGGTCTATAATGCATAGCCTGCGCCCAAGTATCCAGTGTCTCATGTGAACAGAGATGATACTCAGGAAGAGAGAAATAGGGCTGTGTTGTGGGTGATCGAACACTTCCCATCGAAAAGGCTGCAGGAGCGTCTTCACTGCCCCTGCAGAGTGCGGCTGAGAATTGCCATGAAGAAGGAAGTGCGTGGCAGTTGTGTTAGGTGGGCTGCATTCATTAAGGCGAAGCCTCTCAGTGGGGCCTCCTACTTGGCGGGAGACATTGTTGTTCTCGGCACCTTTAGTCGCTCACAGTGCGCTCACAAGTGAAAAGCGCGTCTTGATGCGATCGACGGGCATACTAGAGGCACTGCCGAAAACGTCTGTGAAAAGCCTCGTCGGATTTTCACAGTGGTTTCCTTTTCACGAACGATCGTTCCCCACTTTCCGAATAGTGCTCGTTTATTCTGGAAGTTGTCAAACCATTAACATAAAGTAAGAACTGTAGTGGATCAATGAGTGAACCCTAGGGAACTCTCATTGTAATTTGTCCAGATGTAGACATTGTCGCATTCCTCTTTGTGTTAGTCAGACAGCCGAAGTTAATCTTGTACATTCTGTTTGTTAATTAATAATAGCTAAGCCTGGCATGTGATCATTTACATAGTCCATAAAAACTTAACTTATATAATGGAATATTGTGACTGACACGATAAAATGCCTTCCATGAGCCACAGAAGAACTGAAATGGTGATAATTTGTCATTTAAAGATTTATTATTGTGCTCAGTAAATATATAAACATCTGGCTCAATAAAGTGACCTTATGAAATCCAAAGTGTGATTGCCTAAGTATGCTGAGTGTCCTCATCAAACATTTTAGAAAATGATGTAATAGATGACAATGGGGAGGAGGTATTTTATGACATCTGTGGAGTCGTCTCTCTTATAAAGAGACCTAAAAATGGCACATGTCAATGTGTTTGGGAAAACACCCGGAATGAATGAAGCATTACATAAGTGACTAAGAACATTACGTGTGATAGGACACAAATTTTTAAGGTCTTATTGGAGATACCCCACATTAACTTCAACTTTCGATGGTCATGATGACACATACTGTTTCAGATATGTGGGCGATGTGCTGTGCTTCTGGACATATACTACTAAATTAAATTAAATTAACTCCGTCTACAGGCCGCAAGCGACCCATCGGGACCATCCGACCGCCGTATCATCCTCAGGTGAGGATGCGGATAGGAGGGGCATGGGGTCAGCACACCGCTCTCCCGGTCGTTATGACGGTTTTCTGTGACCGGAGCCGCTACTATTCGGTCGAGTAGCTCCTCAATTGGCATCACGAGGCTGAGTGCACCCCGAAAAATGGCAACAGCACGTGGCGGCGGGATGGTGACCCATCCAAGCGCCGGCCACGCCCGGATGGGTCACCATCCCGCCGCCACGTGCTGTTGCCATTTTTCGGGGTGCACTCAGCCTCGTGATATACTACTAGACAATTAAATACATTACTGCAACATTTAAGCTCCTAGCATCAGAAAATTTAGTTCACAATGGAGCTGGGATGCTGATCCATAAGATTCTCAGACATCAACGTAGACATTAGCACAAGCTGATACTAATATAACATTTACAAGAAAAAACATAGGTATAGATACAACAATCTCTGCGAGCTCTCTGCACCCACACATCTACAAACATGCAGCTTTCCATTAGCTGGTACAACACCTCATGTCTCTTCCATTATCTAAATTTGCCTTTGAAACCGATCTGCTGATCATGAAAAATATCGGTCTAGTCTAGGAGAGATAATTAATATACTACGAAAGAAGAAAATGCATAAAATTACACCACTTCTGTGCGCTGGCCGAAATGAACAAGTCATTAGTTACAAAATGTTGGTAAAATTTCAGATAACCTGGCAAAATGTTAGTTTCGGAAACACACACCCTCATTTTATAATACCAACAATATATCAAAATTTTTATTCAGTAAGAAAGAGAAACTGCAACTCTTGGCGGAAAATGGTATGTGTAGAAGTACATGGAAGCACTGTGGAAAAGTATACATTGGCTGATAAGGTAGAGAAATTACGTTATCTGAACATGAAAACAATGGAGACTAGGAAAGGGAGAGTGAACTTTTTCCCATTATCTTTCAACATAAAAATAATCATGTCATGTGAAGCTTTACTTTGTGTTAAGGAAAGCAGGAAGATCATCCTTCTGGAAGTACTGGAAGTTAGCAAACGTATGGCACAAAATGCGACATCAACATTAAATTATCAAACTAAACTTCCTTTTAACCTTATTTTAATTTATGTTCCCGTTACATAAATACTAGATTGCAGCAGTAAATTCGACTGTATTTTTCATCAGTTGTCAAATGTATCTCCGCATAAAAACCTTTGTTTCGTTTTTAGTTAATGTAAGTATTTCCAAGTGACATACAAAAGATAATACTTCCCTATGTAGACATTCCATTTGTCATTATTTTCGTATCTTTTGTATTAATAAATTAACACGTCATTTTATCGGTATTTGCGACATTCATTTGTTAACAGACGATTGCCTATAAAGCCAAATGCCGACTCGTAAATAAAGAAGTGTAATTTTGCAGAACATTAGGTAGACTTTCTTGTTTAATTTTAATAACCCCTTCTTTCTTTCTGACAGACAGCAACATTAACTATCAAACTTGTTCGTTATAATTTGTCAGTTATCCCGTGGCGACATACTTGCCAAACTATACCTTATCCAGCAACGTCGCACGATCTCTCTCCAATAGAGAAAATTAGGAGCATTATGACCAGGGCACTGCAACCAGCTCTGGATTTAAACTATCTAACGCGCCAATTGGACAGAACTCGTCACGGATCTTAGGACAGCTCTATCAGTGAAGCCTAACTGCTTGCATAGGGGCGAAAGGTGGACCACAATGTTTCTGACTTGCTCAATTTGTGAAGCTCCTGACTTCCTCAATTTGTGAAGCTCTTTCTCTAGAATTAGTCATCCAATTTTTTCAAATTGATATCATTTGTTTGTCTGTACATGTACATCACAAGAGTGGCGCGGACACGCGCCACAGTGATACTGCAAATGCCCTTCCTGCTGTCTGGTCTCTCTCAGATTTGTTTCGTTTTCTACACAGAAGCTAATCAAACTACTCCACCGTGACCTACTGTAGGAAAAAACTTAGCTGGTGACTGCGGCTCACCAACCTAACCTGTAAAAATGACAAATTTAGCTCCTGCTTCACTACCATACTCATTGAAAGGCCAAATATCTCGTGTATAACCTACCTCCAACTTCCCGTTCGCTCTCTGAAATATCCCAGGTTGGTACTTCGTACCCTGTGCATCTCATGCAAATTCTCAATTTGTGACGGGAGTCAATGTTTGAATCGCACAAGCTGAATATTTTGCAGGAATAGAAAATACCCCCGATTATTTAAAGAATTGAACTCCCATTTGTCAATCTTCTGATGACAAATGAGTTAATGCTTTAAATATTGGACGTTAAGCACACAAGTGAGAAATAGTTTATAAAAGATTTGATATCGTGTTTAAAGTTTGTTTGAAGTCGCTAAGCGCTCTGTCAAACATTGAATGAGTACAGGCTCGATAGTTTGCCCAGCGTTTTAAGTAAATGCTAGTTTTCACCATATCTCAATGCTTGTAACGTATTATGTCATGAACCATGTGTGCTGCAAGTACACTGTCTGCAAAATGGAGCGTGAATAGAGCGGTAGTAGAGCAGTAATACATTTAAACGTCATGCCTGATGCGGCAGTTTTACTGCATTCATTACGAAAATGTAGTAAGCGATATTTTTTTTCATTTGATCATGCTGTAGGAGCGGAAAATGACAACAAGAAAAAATTACATGTAGTTTTGCTGCAAGTCGCTGAGTGCTCTCATTCTCAGATACTGGATGAATATTGTCTGGGTATTTGGGCGCAGTGAGTTACGCCGCCTGAAGACATACTCGTATATAAAGTTTCTAACTATAATAGTTGTCTTACTGTTTTAAAACTTTAACGTACGAATATGTCGGAATGATAAGATTATGAAAGCATTTTAAATTTTTAAATGTGACCAGTCATTAAATTAGATTTGAGACTCAATTTTTTGTCGTTCCTGGGGGCCGTTAGACAAGCCACCAGCAACTGTAATCGGCTGCCATGAGCAACGTTAGCTGTTCACTAACGTACTATAGATATGTATCATCTTCAGTCTACCCACGTCACATCTGAATTTAGTACTACCTTTATGACATGCATAATAAGTAGTTTTTCAATCGTAAATCCCCTTCTAAATACTATTTTGACGATAGGAAATGTAGGTAATAAAAAACGTGGAGCTGTTTTCTCTGTACCGTTAACTAGAGCACACTGCAACACCAAAAGTGAAGAGGACAGTGCAGATTGTATACACTGCCGAGCCTTTCAACATGGTTTGATATGTCTTGCCAAGATTAAATACTGTATGCATCCTCATGTTACGACAAGAAGGGTTGTCAGCACGGTTGGTTGACCCCCCCTCCCCCCCAAGACATACCCTTTTCACAAATTGGCATGCACTGCAACGACCTCAATCAGTCAGCCAGTCAGCCTCTATTGTGAGAGGATTTCAAGTGAAACACCTTTCAGCCTTCTAGTTACCAAACAATTTTATTTTTAATTCTTGAAAACATAGTCAGCGATCTTAAAATTTGTTAAAATTAAAATTTAAAACAGTCTTGATCGCAGTTTTTTTTATTGTAGTGAGTGACCAGTTTCGACTCTTTCATAGAGTCATCTTCAGACTCCAGAGCGGTGGATGGACACTGCCAGACGAGTTCCGCCGACCCTCGACGATCGTGTAACTGCAGTGCCGGTTTTTGTTACCATACCAAACTTCAACCAAATCGTGAAAATGTAACAAACAGCTTTACTTACACATCTGTAGTATTAGTATGTACCAAACATTAAATAAGTTACATCTTTGTTTCTTAATCCCGTTTTGATGAACACGATGCATCACGCTACACTCACGTTACCTACGAAAATTCGTCAAGCAGCTTTGAAGATTAGCTTGTTCAACCAGGCAAATAGACAGAAGCGACAGTTTTACAGAATTATTATTGACACAGATATAGATTTGTCTCATAGTTGTCACCCACAGCCAACACCAGCCTATAGGCTACCTACAAATTACAGCCCATAGTCACGTATAGAAAATGCGACAAGTCTGCACGCTTCGTGTTTTTAGGCAACGGGGAGGGCTGCAAGCAACGGTCGCCACACCAGTTTGACCTTCAGGCGTCCATTACGAGGAACACTACAACCCGCTTCCCAAGTCATCACCCTTGGGTACGCAGAAAATGAACATGGGGACACCTGAAATAGACCTACGATCAATTCCACTCGTTTCTTTGTAACGGGGTTTGCCTCATTTGTCTGATGCTGAATGATCGCCGCATAAGAGTGTTTTGCGGGCCAGGTACCAGTTCACGAGTCAGGCATGCAGCACCGCGGATTTCAGCCCGTAGCATTAACGGTTGCCGGAAGTCTCTCATCGCTGTAGGCGGTTATTTGAGGGCCCTGAAGAATCGGGATAGGTAAACCAAACAGAATGCCGAGGATGATCCAAGAACGTTATATGGTACAGAGTGGAGCAGACGGCATTGAATCTCATTTCGTAAATGTGAGGCTTCGAAGACACTGACTTTATCTTAATTGCTGTTCTGTTTCTATTTCACGAGAATGCTACGGTTTGGTTTCCTAACGCGTATTATTTCATGTTGTGCTTCTCTTGGATTTAGGCTCTCATACGTTCGCAGATATGCAGGTAAGGATAAACTTTTTTTCAGCAGTTTATAGTCGACAGAAGGAGGCGAATTTCAAAGACATGGATGCTGTTTTTTCCTTGGTAGTAAGAAAGCATTTTACTAACGAAATTGCTTTACTACTAGTACTAATACCCTAGTGAAATATCACGAGCATTTCCTTGCTGTATTGTAGGGTTCATCTCAAAATACTGCATTTTCATGTAAAATCTTCTATTGTTCTCTTCATCAGAGGCTGAATGTATATGTCAAGTAATTAAACTCGTGAGTTGTTTACTTGTCTTGTTAACGATCTGTAGCTTATTTTCAGAGGGCCACAAGAATTCATGTAAAAAGTTTTATGAAATGAGATTTTAATCTGTTTTTACCATTCGCTTCTGCAGCTCAGACGGACATCATTACAAAGCACCCACTAATTACTTATCATCTAGATTCATATCATTAGCTCCATCTGTTTTCTTTCCTCATATTTAGCCTCTCTACTCCAGTGTTTGCTTCATATTCGAAAGAGGCACATGTATACGTGCACACCTTTTTCTTGACATATAGGTATGCGTGATTCAGTTCACACCTAGATACGACCTCGCGCACCGTTTCAATATTACCGTTTTGCTAGGAGCAACTGTCTACGCAACAGAAACAAATAAAATCGCTGAAAGAATCTCAAATACTGGGTAATTAATAACTTGGCCGGCCACGGTGCCCGAGCGGTTCTAGGTGCTTCAGTCTGGAACCACGCGACAGCTACGGTCGCAGGTTCGAATTCTGCCTCGGACATGGACGTGTGTGATGTTCTTAGGTTAGTTAGGTTTAAGTAGCTCTGTTCTAGGGGAGTGATGACCTCAGATGCTAAGCCCCATAGTGCTCAGAGCCATTCGAACCATTAATAACTTGGCGTAATGCAGGTGTATTTGCGGTGGAAGAGATAAACATGGCAATGAGTATCGTGTTCAGTAACTGTACTCGCGATTTCTGCGAGAACGCTGGGCCACTGATAGAGATGGCAATGTATTGTTTTCAATAAGTGTAGTCGAAATTTCTAGATATTTCTTCATCCTGCTGCGCCACTGATAGCGAAGGAAAGAACAAAATGCGGACACGCTATACCAGCTCTGACAAGATTAGCTCTGAGACTTCGAATTCTTGCTATCACGGACAATTACCCAGCCTGAAAATACACTTCAAGGTATGTAGTAAACCTGAATGCAACATTATCTCACACGTTCCCCGGCTCTGATGAAGTAGTTCAAATGGCTCTGAGCACTATGGGACTTAACATCTGAGGTCATCAGTCCCCTAGAACTTATAACTTCTGAAACCTAACTAACCTAAGGACATCAAACACATCCATGCCCGAGGCAGGATTCGAACCTGCGACCGTAGTGGTTGCGCGGTTCCAGACTGAAGCGCCTAGAACCGCTCGGACACCTCCGTCCGGCTTCTGGTGAAATCCCTGGAAAAGCACATAAAGCTAGGTCGATGACCAATGAACGTCTCTTTCTCCGAAAAGTAAAAAAAAAGAATTGTTTTATGTTTAACATCTACGGTAATAATTTCGTGTGGCTCGGTGTAAATATTTCAATTGGACGCTACTGCGGCTACTTGCGTGTCTGTAACTTTTCCGAGTTATCCAATTGGGGATATGGGACCTACAGTTTAACATGGAATCCAAACTACGTGTCTTTTATGACGAATCCACACGCCACCAAGAGATGAAGGCTAGGTGGTTTAAACGCAGATTGAAGAAAGTACGACGTCCTACCGGATTCGATCCCGCGATCTGGTGGTTTGCAGGCAAGCGCTTTACCGCAAGACCACTAGTCCCTACCAAGTTCAATAGTTATTTCGTTTCAGTCCGTCTGTACATCTCGCGAAATTAATCACCCACAAACAATCAAATACAAGATAATATTCCTCAATTTTAATGTGTTCCTCTTTTGACTACTCGGGCAAAGTGCTAACGCGAAGGCAGATCTGAATGCGTGCTAAAAACTGAATGTTTGAACGGTGCAAGATAGTGAAACAAAACACCAACACCAAATCAGCAGAACCCCGAACGGGCACACGACTATCGCAGCTATCTCCCCGTATCGGGTGAGAGACTACTGCGCGGTGGCCTGTGCGTGCGAATCACCGTCCTACGTGACTCTCGAGTGTCGCCTGCGCCTCTTCCTGCAACGGCCGCATGGGCCTAGTGCGCACAGAAAGTTGCACAGGTGTAAGTGCGCATTTACTGCATTGATATTAGTGCAGGGTCTACCTGTAACAAATCTGCTCTGATCTTCAAGCACTCCAAATATTATTAGATAATTGTTATGGGAGGAATGAAATCCTGGTTCAAATGGCTCTGAGCCGTATGGGACTTAACTTCTGAGATCATCAGTCCCCTAGCCTACTTAAACCTACCTAACCTACGGACATCACACACATCCATGCCCGAGGCAGGATTCGAACCTGCGACCGTAGAGGTCGCGCCGTTCCAGACTGTAGCGCGCAGAACCGCTCGGTCATCCCGGCCGGCGAAATCCTGGTCTGCTAACGAAATATTTCATCCACAAATGCATGTATTTCGGGAGACGCTATGCTTTCGGACGACAATTCACAACGTGCGTGGTGTTCCGGCTTTCTGTGGGCACGTACAGTAGCAGACATAGCGGGCTGCGACGTGCTGCACCCGCCGGGACGCCGTTGGTCTGGCCTCCACATTTACACATTACTCGTAATTTATCCACACTCACACTGCCCGCTCTTTATCTGGATCAGCAACAGCGCCGCTAGCAGGGCGATCCCTTGTCGCAAGGGACACATCATTATCCGCAGCAACTCTAGCCCGCAGAGAGCTGCTAACAGTTTCGTCTGCTGTACCTGCCTGAGACAGTGTTATCGATGCACATTTACCGTCCCCCCCCCCCCCACTAAAAAACCTATTTTTTTAACAGTTTTCTTCCAATATCCGCCAGTGTTGAAATAACAGTCATTTCATGGTGGCGACTAGTTTCAGACCATCAGGTTCATTTTCAGACCTACGACAGATTTTGCGTTGTTAACAAAGGTAAAAATTACAATGTACTACCGCAATTGTACTTATAAGTTACACAAAGCACTACAACAATTTTCCATCTGTGCAGCACATGCTTTACATATCTTAGACGTAAGTGTAATCATTCGGTCCCACGAATGCACAAGTAACCAAATGTACACTATTTCCCACTAATAATCATTACATAAATACAAACTGACAAACCTCGCGTGAGTATACAGTGGTATCGAACGCCAGCGAACTGAAACGCTGCGCTACCCTAGTCGCCTCGTAACCTCAGCAGAGGTCGCTGGCATTGATATGCGACATGCTAAAACGTAACTGAAACATTACTTACACTTTTAGTCAGTGCTATAATTGTTACACTCATTTAGAATCATTTACATACTATTTACTTACACAGTTATGATACATCATGCATGATAATAAAACCAAAGCAGCGCGAGAATACGCCGTGCCCACAATTATATCATCTGTCAATGATGGCCGGTATAACGAGCTGCAAATGTATTTATTTTCTTTTATTTAGTTACTTATTATCATCATTTTTTTAATACAACTACCACATTTTTTTAGCCTTGAGCCTATGGTCAGCTCACATTGCAAATTTTGAAATCTTAAAACTTTTAAATCCTATTGTGAGCTATTTTCAGCACACATCGAAAAATCTTACAAGTTTCAAATCCGATCATCACTGGAATAGGTAAATTCCTCGTGTTTACCTTAGTGTTAGTGAAACACTGACATTTAAAAGCGTCCTGTCTACACCACGCTTCATAGGTGTGCTTACCAGATACTTGACAATAAGCTACAAGCATTACATTGATCGCATGCTGTCATCACCCCACATCAGAAACAAATGGTTCAAATGTCTCTGAGCACTTTGGGACTTAACAGCTGAGGTCATCAGTCCGATAGAACTTAGAACTACTTAAACCTAACTAACCTAAGGACATCACACACATCCATGCCCGAGGGAGTATTCGAACCTGCGATCGTAGCAGCAGCGCGGTTCCTGACTGAAGCGCCTAGAACCGCTTGGCCACCACGGCTGGCCATCAGAAACAAGACATTTCCTTATGAAAACAGTGAACGCTACCAGCAATGGTTATCACTAGAGAACGGATTATGTGAATCTGCGTGTTGCATATGCATGTTCATATTTGCCTCCTTTTCGCCGGTTATTGCATATTTTAACTAAAAACTAGTGACGATGCATATTTTCGCTCTTTGTTTACAATAATTTAAACATTTAGACTGGAGGTCTCTAGCTCGATCTAGTTGTGATGTCTCACAGATTGACCGTAACCTAGAACTGCGTGCAGTCGCTAACCGAGAGGCCACTGCCTAGCGGAATTATTACAGACGAGGAACAGGAACAGGCAGAGTCAATGGTCCTGCACCCGCGCCCCGCAGTTAATCCCCTCCGCTCTCATGCCGTGTCAGCAACAATTAAATTAAACTACACAAGCCTTTAGTCACACGTCCATTGTTTCTGTGTATCTTTCTCTTTACTTGTACACAGTTGAACGTGGCTACAACGTGTAGTGTGTAACGTGTTGTGCGCCATGTCGCCAGAAAAAAGAAATGTCGTTTCGTGAATAGCTATCCATCTTGGAGCATTTGCATATGACGGAATTGTTTTATATTGTCCAGTTTGCGAGAAAAACACTTCGTGCAAAAACAAGTTTTAAATAGACCAACATGTAAAGACAAGTTTCATATTACAGGAAGGCAGAAGAAAGGACCACGACAACAGCTTCTGAACAACAGGAAGCTACAGTCGCAGGGACTTGTTCAAAGGTAACCAAAAAAGCCCTTTTAACATGGATCTATACGAAACAGTCATTGCAAGCAATATTCACACACTTACAAACCATATCCATAAAGACTTCCTGCGGAAATATTGCTTAAATCAGAATATACCAGATGAATCAACATTGCGTGGAAATTATATACCGACAATATTCTTTAAGAAATACGCAATGAACTCATGGACAACATTATCTGGATTTCAGTTGACGAAACTACAGACACTTGTGGTCGTTACTTTGCCAATTTAATTGTTGGTGCTTTAAAAGAAGGGCCTTCTTCTTCCTATTTAGCGGCCTGCAAAGGACTTGAAAAAGTAAATCATTCTAAGATTGCCAGATTTTTGAATGAGGGTATTAGAAAAATATTTCCAGAATCTTCTGCAGATAAAAGGGTGTTCATGTTCATTTCAGATGCTGCTCTCTGTATGATCAAAGCAGGAAAAACTTTCCGAGTATTTTATCCCAGGTCGATTCATGTGGCGTGCTTTGCTCATGGGGTTTGTGAACGTAAATAAACTGATTTCATCCACAAAAAAGTGTTTCTAAAGCCTCCTGCTCGTATCAAGGCCTGCAAAAAAAAACTAACAAATGTGTCTTTACCTCTCGAACCAGTGGTATCTCGTTGGGGCACGTGGGTCGAAGCTGTGTTGTTTTACAGTGAGCATTTCGAGGCTATTAGATGGGTAGTAAACGACTTCGATAGTTCAGAGGCTTTGTCAGTTTGCCAGTGCAAGGCAGCTTTTAATGATTCCGGCCGGCCGGTGTGGCCGTGCGGTTAAAGGCGCTTTAGTCTGCAACCGCGTGACCGCTACGGTCGCAGGTTCGAATCCTGCCTCGGGCATGGATATGTGTGATGTCCTTATCTTAGGTTTAAGTAGTTCTACGTTCTAGGGGACTGATGACCACAGAAGTTAAGTCCCATAGTGCTCAGAGCCATTTTTTTAATGATTCCGGTAATAAAAAAGACATTGCTGTGATTAGCACTCATTTTTCCCATACACCTACAAGTATTTAAAAGCTTGAAACTCAAGGTTTCGCGTTGAATGAATCTAGTCAGCTAATGAATAAATATATTCTAATGAATTCCTCATTGCCAGAGCTATTCCCAGGAAAACTTAAAGAAAAGTGTAAAAATATTTTAAACAATAATCCAGGCTACTAAACCTTGTGCCAAATTGACAGTTTTATTAATGCGACAGGTGAACTTTTACTAGAAACAATAAGTGCCAACACAGCACGCAAATTCAAATACTACCCAGTTGATGTAGAACGGTCCTTTTCTGCTTATAAAAATGTTCAGAGTGATCGAAGACACAATCTTACTACCGAATATTTGGAACAGTACTTGGTCGTTTATGTTTACAATAGTAGAAAAATGTAAAATAATTTATAAATGGTGCTTTGGTACTAAAGTATTATTTTAAAGTTAATGATGTTAAAAAAATTCTTGATTGTATGTCGTTTCTTAAATGAAATATTACGGAGTTTCGGAGCTTGCCACTCGGCGTGCGATATATCACGAAGTTGGTCCTGTACATGTCGATTGTTTCACTACGACTCACTTGCATCGCATCCACTTGTTATCGACAACAACAGCAAACAAGGAACAGTTCCTGAAACACGGTATGTGTCCCCATTTTGCAAATTTTTGGAAAACAATCCCAGAAAGGCGCCCGTCCTAACCTTTCTACAAGAAAGTATTCAGAAAATGATATCAGCGTTCTAAATGTACCGATTTTTCGTAATTGATATGCACAGGTTCGACTTTGAGATTTAATGCACACAGTAACTACCTTGTTTCTTTATTATTTGATCTTGCATATTTCGAAAAATTTTCATACATTTTTACGCAGTTTTCATGCGTATTTTAAGTTTTTTTATGCATATAATCCGGTCTCTAACTTACCACGTTTGCATATACATTTCTCATTTTGCGTGTACGTTGTGTATCCGCAAATTATTTTCAAACAGCTACTAAAACACTACCTTACATATCTAAGGTATTTAAAAGCATGGGGACTGATGACCTCGGATGTTAAGTCCCATAGTGCTCAGAGCCATTTAAAAGCACGTATTGCTGAGATGGAAGTTTTTTATAATTCTTTATGTAATGTAAGTAAAATGATGCCTTTGTCAACACCGCAAAACCTTTTGTAATCCGTTTTGAAAGTGGACCTGATGGTCCAAAACTGGTGACCACAAAAGAATGACTGTTATCGCAGCTGTGACGAATACTAAAAGGAAATAAAATTAATACGCAAGTTGCTGGTCAGATCCTCCATCAGATATTGAAACTTCATAAATTTGTTCCTTGGTAGGCGTTACAAGACGCACATGTAAAAAAAAGTAATTACTTGTAAGAACCCCTGCTAGAATCTAATTCAACCTTAAGTGTTTGCAATACAAAGTGACACCAGTGAAAGCAAAATTTGATATTCAGAACTAATCGAGGATTGTAGTTTAAGTAAAATACATGGCTGAAGTACAGTGGATAAATAGTGATTTTAGGGAGGCTTATGGTATTAAATAAAGGCTTAATGGGTACATATACCACATTCATTTAAAATAACTCACTATCATGACCTCCCTGCAGTTTTGTGTTTTACATGAAAAAGTAGATGAGCTGGTTAATTCTGAGTAATGACTGTAATATCAAATGTTTGTGTAAGAGAAGTAATGTGAATGAAGGCAGCGAAACGGAAGTGGTTCATTCCCACTGCTTTGGAAGCAGTGCCGCATATTATCGTAAATTAGACAAACATTGAATTCTGGGATGGGGAAATGACTGTGTTGAATACATTTACACAGTCCTGACGACTAGTAAAAGAGTAGATGACATTGTGGCAGAGGTTAAAAGTGTATGCACACAGTTGAAACTGTTCAACATTGAGTAAGCTAGATTGGCAGTTAGGGTGCAAAGCCTGTTGTCAAAAGGGACTCACAGTGGAAGGCGTACCAGTAATGGAAGTAGGGAAGTAAGGCTTAATGAAAGCATCAGTAAAAAAATACAGAAAATTAAGGAACTAACGATTAGGGTGGATAAGGGAAACACGTTAGTTTTGATAAAGGTGAATGTATACAGGGCTAAGGTTCTTACCATTTATTAAGTAGAATAACATACTTGAGGTAGACAAATATCCAAAGAGTACTGAAAAAGAAAACTGGAGTTGCACAGATTTTGTTTCTGCCACACGAAAAGCATAGGTTAAGAAAAATGAACGCCAGAATTCCGTCAGTAAAGGCACTGATTAAACTTCACAAGAAAATCAAAAACATGCGTATTATCGTTAATGGTAGAGATGCTCCAGATCTAAACAGATAGTTGTACAGGAGATTAAAGAATGCATATAACTTTCCTGTGAATTCAGTGTCCCTGGCAGCACAGTCGTTGCTAATGAAATTGAAAGCGTAGTTTCTGATGAAATTATTTTGGCATCTCTTAATTCAGTAAATCTGTATACGAATGTACCGATAACTGACATTTTGAGGATTATTTGGGACAGCGTTATTCATAGTGGTTCAATGTGTGACGGGGAACTATTTAAATTTTTGGAATATTTTGGAATTCTCCTTCAGTTAAAATTGTTCTGAGTTTGGTGTCAAAGTTTTCCAACAGAAACATGGACTCGCTTTGGACTGTTGTCTCTCTGGGATGCTTTCAGGTATTTGTGTAAATAATCGGGAAATGAATGTCTTTGAGACAACCCAGAATTTGTCCGCAAGGTTCTCGTTTACAAGCGATACGAAGACGATGCTTTTCTAGTACTCAGAGAGGGGATTCTGATCTTCTGGTCCTCCAGTCAATATTTGATCAGCAGCTTGTAAGCAAAGTACACGCTAGAAAAAGAATTAGATAGGAAAATAAACTTTTTAGACATAACTATTAATGAAGGGGAGGGGAAATTTAGTTTTTCTACGTACCGTAAACCAACACAATCAGATGCACAAATTGGTTCTCATTCAAATCATTCCTCACAACACAAAAAGACTTTTATTTTTCATGCTATGGTGGCGCGGCCATATAAACCGCCGCTCGAAAATACGGAGTTGCAGCGGGAGCTAGTTATCCTTAAACACGTGGCTATAGCTGATGGCTAAAACAATGAAGGGGTTACACAGATTTTTCGAAAACACAGACAAGCAACAGTCCCAAAGGCAGAAAGAAGATTTGTGACATTGCAGTGCCATGAACCTAGTTCAAAGAAGTTAGTTCCTGCGTTTTCAAAAATATTAGTATAACTTTTCAAACAAAAGGGCATTTAGGATTTAAACTCAAGCATGAATTGAAGAAAATGGTGGATGAGGGAAGCAGAATAAAATATAATGCATAGATAGCATACAAGTTACAATGGAGAAGAAGCGGAAGGGTCTGTAGTGGTCATACCGGATGCAGTTTCATGATTAGCTATAAGGAACAGGCACACCAGTATCAATCACGCGAGTGGCAGCATAGAAGACAAAAAATTTTGCACGTTACCCCTAAAGGACTGAAGCCAGAATTGTTTGAGGAGTTGGGAATGCCGGCCGGAGTGGCCGAGCGGTTCTAGGCACTTCAGTCTGGAACCGCGCGACCGCTACGGTCGCAGGCTCGAATCCTGCCTCGGCCATGGATGTGTGTGATGTCCTTAGGTTAGTTAGATTTAAGTAGTTCTAAGCTCTAGGGGACTGATGACCGCAGTAGTTAAGTTCCATAGTGCTCAGAGCCATTTGAACCATTCGAGTTGGGAATACACAGAAATAAAATTATAAAGACACTGGTAAAATGATGAACTAGCAGTCGGAAAACAGATTTAACAGCTATTTTGCCCTGCTCAAGAACGACCTATAATTGAGAGTGTTGAGTTCAATTAAATGAAAGTATTTGGTAATTCACAAAATATGTCTTGGACATGCCAAATTATATTCTTCAATCATTCTCAGTTTGTTTCAGTACTATAGTATGTATATTGGCTACAACCTGTAAGTGTGCACGAGAATACATGGCGTAGGCAAAGCATTAGTGAAGGTTTCTTAAGGCAGACGTTACCAAGATGTTGTGTGGAACAATTTTGTACATATTAGTGCTAGTACGGCTGCCTTTCTGCGGTTCTATGTGGAAGGCAGTGTTCTAGTAGCTGTAAGGAAATAAATTGTACACAGTGTACATGCCAGATAAGAGACTTACAACCACTGGCGGTAGCGTTCTTTGTTTTTTTTTTTAATTATTGTATAATGTGAAATGATGATAGCATACGATCAATGTAATGTTTGTAGCTTAACGTGTGACAGGATATGGACCAGTTGTCTCTCCGGGTAGCGTCAGTATGAAGCGTGGTTTTTAAAAGTCAATGTTTCACTAACACTACGCTAAACATGAGGAATTTACGTATTCCAGTGATGAACTGGCTTAGAAGTTGTAATATTGCACGATGCGCATTGACTACCGGTAACAAGAGGATTTAAAATTTTTGAGGTTTCAGAATTCGAGACGTGAGCTGATAGTAGCACACGATTTCATTCACGGATAAGAAAATGAGATATTCGAATTGGAAAGTAATAAAAAGTGAACAAATACAATAAAAACAAATAAAACTGCCACTGGTGATAGTTCTGGGCACGGCCTATTGTGGTGCTACTTCGGTTTTATTATAATGCATGACGTATTATAGTTATGGAAGTAAAAGGACTGTAAATGATTGTAATGAATTGCAACAATTATAACGAAGGTTTGTGCGGTTAAGAGCGGTTTATTACCACTGATTAATAGTGCAAGCAATGTTTCAATTACGTTTTAGCATGTCGCATATCAGTACTAGGGACCACTATTGAGGTTACGAGGAGATCAGGCCTAGCGTAGCGTTTCAGTTTGCTGCGTTTGGTTGTAAGGAAGTAGCACTGTCTACTCGCGCGAGATTTGTCGTTTTACTTACATATTGATTATTAGTGAGGAACAGTGACTATTTGGTTACATATACATTGGTGGGACTATATGATTGCTCTTACGTCTAAGTAATAGGGCGTATCAAATATTCTGATTTCATTTTTCAAAAAATGAGGGGCTCATAAAGTTGTGTTTTTGTTAGCAATTCCCAATTATATTTACAAGAAATGGCAATTACATTGGTTTGCTTGGTAAACAGCTACATCAATTTCGTGATTTTTGAAGTTTCGTGTAAAATTCGAAGCGTGTCGTCTTCTTTCATGAAGCACGTCTTATCATTATTTCTGTCTGTAGTTCTCCTCTAAAGATATGAACATATTACAAAAACTATAAAATTTGGCACCTCACTCGTCACATTTTTTAAACTAGCAATACTCCTTTGCAGCAGACTGTCTTTTTATTAACATCATACAAACAGCGACATTTCTTGTCTTTCATTTTCTAGGCTCAGATAGTTCCTGTCACTTGCAGAATATGAAACTTCGGAACCATGGCTAGTAAAAGGAAGACAGGACTGGCAATTATCACCCACACGAGTAGCTCCATTGGAACTTGCCAAGAAACGCTGCCTTCTGAACGTCCAACTCTGTGTGATGTTCTAAGATATGGTCTTCTACTTAGAGAGCTGAGTGAAGAGAATGTCAGCAAATATCCAACAACCGCTCCTGCAAACAGTATTTATCCAAAAGCGCTTGACAAGTGGGGGCTAACAAACAGTCGTTTTGTTGGCCTGTTTTAAAAATTCGAGTCACAGTCCTGGAGAAGCTAGGAAAAACCTCGAATATGCCAAAAACATACCACTTGGTAGATATAAACTGGAAGTAAAAAACATTCATAGCAAAGTTAGACAAGCTGTTTGACATTCTCAGCTCTAAGTGTGAGATTAAATTATGTTCATAATTTGGTGCTGACTGTAAACATGAAGTGCAGATGTCCTGCTGATGTTCAAAGGTCAAAGAGAGAAGGTCGGATGCGTTGGACAGCATCAAATTGCGTTACCAGACCTATCTGAGCACAGAACGCAAATTAAAAAACAGAAAGTGCAAAAGATGAATTAACAATAAATTCTGAAAATAAACAGAAAAACAACGAAGCGTTAACATTACAATCAAATGAAATTCTTCCCTCCGAAGAAGATAAAGAGATACCTGATGTTAAAGCTGAAGATTCTGAAGATCTATTGCAGATACAGTTGGAGCCACACACGGTGGCAGTCGAGTTTAAGCTTGTTCTCCGTACGTTCTTTACGCATTCTCTGACAGCCGGTGAGCGTTCGGTGGTGTTCTGAGCGCTTTGCTGTTAATGTCGTACCGTATGCGAGCATGGAAAGCGACCGTAGTAACTTATTTAGTGAATTTATATTCAATTTGTTGCGAGTTGTCATAGTGGCGGTGAGTGACAAATTATACACAAGCATGTGAGAAACATAGTTTGCATAATACACGCTTGCATCAAGTGCAAAGCACATGTATGCACATACAGCACCTGTCGCTTGGAACTGGCAACAATGCAATCCCCGTCCGTTTCTTGACCTCGTTCGGGGATCGGACTACACCACATGATGATTCTGATGTACTTTCTACTTCAAGTACAATTCAGTGCAACACATCATAACTGCGCATTGTGGCACTGCTTAGCATTAGGTATGATTTCATTCTAGTGCTACAGCTGCAATTACGACAGCTGCATATTTGGGTGCTGGATTAATTACTGGTGGAGGCAGGAGACTTGTGTTTCGTCACAATTAAGTAAAAAGGGCTCAAGAAAAAATCATGAAATCAGTTGATGAAGAATTTCATGCTCAGTGCAGGATAAGGAAGATTGACGTATCTTCTTTGACGGACGCCAAGATTCAACTAAAGTTCTGGTTCAAGCAGATAATTCATCAGTTTCCAAGATTTGTAAAAGAAGAGCTTTACACAGTTTTCAGTGTGTCAGGTGGTAGGTATCTTTGCCATTTGACTCCAGAGAAAGACTTAACGAAAAGGAAACCTGCTGAAATGTTACCACCTTGTGCATTTTTTAAAGGAAAACAGCAACGATAAACGTTTGCAGGCCACTGGTAGTGACTCAACGAATTTTCACACTGGTTCATGAGGAGGAGTCATACGCAGGGTTGAAAGAAAGCTGAATCGTAGGCTCACCTGGTTACTTTGTGCTCTTCGTACTAATGTGGCCCCTTTGCGCCACTTTATCAACCAGCTGGATAGCAAAACTTTGTCTAACAATAAGTGGAGTGATTGACAGTGCAACAGGATTTGAAGACAATCTCTAATGTGTCAGAATATCCCTTCCAGATCCTTTGGTTCCATTGAGTGACACTGTTCTCAAAGATCGCTCTACAGAGCAGGATTATGGTTACAGGCTATAAGGACAGGTGCACTTCAAACGGATCTGGCCCTTTAAGCCACTCTGGCCGGCCGAAGTGGCCGTGCGGTTAAAGGCGCTGCAGTCTGGAACCGCAAGACCGCTACGGTCGCAGGTTCGAATCCTGCCTCGGGCATGGATGTTTGTGATGTCCTTAGGTTAGTTAGGTTTAACTAGTTCTAAGTTCTAGGGGACTAATGACCTCAGCAGTTGAGTCCCATAGTGCTCAGAGCCATTTGAACCATTTTTTTTAAGCCACTCTCAGTTGTCAACAACTTAAATTTGTCACATATGAATTTCAAAACAACTTGAAGACGTTAAACCAGCGTGTGGAATACATTGTTGGTGTTTACTATCCTGGTTTAGAAAGAAATCGAAATTATTTTGGGTGGAAGGACACCACCACTTTTTTTATCAACTGAAGGTCATAAAATCCCGGAAGAGGGTAGTATGAGCGAGTGTTATGCCAACAATACAACGTTCATCGTGGCTCGCATTTAGTGCAATGATGATTCAGACACTTTTGTGCTAGGAACACCAGGAATGCATGGGCCCAGAAGATAACTGAATTGCGAATGAAGATAGTGATGCTCCATGAGATCTACCTGTTCTGTGTAGGGAAATACTTGCAGTAGATACAAACGCAATTTCACTTTTGGAACTGATAGACAGGTCAGGAAAAGTATATGAACTTCTAATTACTTGTGAACTCAGAATATCAGAAGTTAGAATGTGTTTTCAAGAGCCAATGCAAGTTCCAGAGTGGCCATATCATGAACAATCCATAGCACCATGGTTTTCCACCAAAGCATATACTCATTAGAAACGACAGAGATACTTTTAGGCGAGGAGGGAAACAGGAGAACAATATCTAGGAATGAATTGAAGCAGAATTACATAATAACGTTGGTTGAAGATTTTTACATTTAATACAACGTTTCTTCAGTATTTGAAAATAGAGACAGAATACAAAAAAAAGTTTGAGTGTATTAAACCACTTTTTAGAAAATTTTGGTACAGTTTATATTAATTTATGTCCTTTTGTCGTAAATTTCAATGTACATTATAATCAAGCGGAAATTTACCAAGGTAAATGTTTAACTTTAAAAATCCTTTTAAATTAGGATATTACCCATCTGAAGGCAGATTTTTGGACCTTCTCATTCACAAAAATCATGAAATTTTACTTCTGCCTTCTACAATGACACCCTCTGCTATGATATGTAAAACATGTATTGCACATGTGGGAAAGTTTTGTAATTCTGCATGTAACTTACATGTAGAGTTATGATAGTACATTGTAACTGTTACATGTATTAACATCACAAAATCATTTGTAGACCAGGGTTTGAAAATGAACCTGATGGCTTGAAATTAGACAACACAAAGAAATGATTGTTAACGCAACAGTGACAGAATTTTAACAATGAGTCCTGCATTTTGCCACGTGAATGGCACTGAAGGAACGGATATGAGTTCACGTTCTGTACGATTATCTGGGCACAAGGGACTATCCAACACGCTGTCGTCTTCCGGTCCCCACAACAACTTTTCTCCCTCTTGCAGGATATAGGAGTTCGTCAAACCGTCTTTGTATTTCCAAATGGATATTTGTAACTTGTTCAGCAATCACCACGTTGTCCAGAACTCTTTGTCAACAAGTGATAGCCTCTCTTCAAAGCACGCAGGTTTCGTTTGGATGAGATATTTGCAGGTCAGTAGTTCGTACCAGGTGAATTCACGTAATACTGAGAAATGATGCTGCGCTTTAGTTGAGCGTAGTAGTTATGCAGTGCGTGATCAGGTTTGGTGGGAAACTAGCCTGATGAAAGGATGTGCTTCAAAGTTAGCGGATAAAATAGACAATTTTTGTCAGCACTGGGCGGCATTTTCACGCGCCAGTAGTTTACCTTTGGGTCGGCCGTAACCGCCTTATGACACGATATGTCATTCGTTGACAGACTGCAGGGGATCGATCTCTGCTCTGGTCATAATACAGGATGTCGGGAGGGAGGCTCGTATCTGCGGCCGTGCAAGGGCGGCACGCACTTTGACAGTGCTAGTGCTGCACGCACGCACACACGCACGGTAATCCTCGCCACCTCGCGCGCTGCAATTAGTCTGCGTAAATACAGAGCGTGCTGCTGGCGGCTGCGGGCGGACGGCGAGTTTTGCTCCGGAGCCCCCATCCTAATCCACGCACATACACCCCGCGACGGACGCGAGTGCCGTAACGCGAACGCAGATCTAATCCCGAGTCAAAAGGAAGGTCGCTGCTGACGTATAAATTACCGCGAAAGCACCGTGCCGCCAGAGCTGCAGCGGAGCTGCATTCGACACAGATGTGCGCTAGTTTTTTCTTACTCGTCGTTCTTATCCACTATTCCGCATTAAATTAAAAGCCAAGAATTGGCAGATCACATGAGGTGTCATTAGCAACTGCCCAGTATCTGTAATATAAAAGGAGCCTTATCTCGCTTTGATAAGGAATCATTGCCCTTCAGAATCCCATAGTAAATGTCTCCGACTACTTGGAAACTCGAGTAAAACGTAGCAAACAACATCCCTACAATTCGGTAGCTCTACGTCAGCGGTTCCCAACCACTCTGGGGCTATTATCCCTAAGTGTAGCCTGATATTAGCTGTAGCTCCCTCCCCCTGACCACAGTGGCATCGACGTAGCATCTTACTGAACTTCAGCACGAAAAACAATTTTTTAACATTTTTGTTATTAAAACAACGGAAGATAAATGATGTTTAGTTTGTGTGGGTGTTTTATTAAACAGCGAACGAATGAGCCAATTAGACAATGGTACTTCTTATTTCTAATACAGTGATGAATCAGTTCTCAGTGCATCGCACTGCTACATACAACTCCTCCTCAGAGAATAAACCTAAACATCAGTACTGAAAGCAGATATCCGTTGACAGATTGTGCTTTCTCTCTAACGATATTTGCTTCACTCATACTCTGATCTCCCACTTAAAATCAAACAATTTAAAATGTGAATACTATACTTATTGCTTGTAAATTACTTAGTTAATGGACTCCTTCCTTCTGAACTGAGAGAAACGGGTAACAGCATGCCGCCAGTGGTCTGCATCTGGCCACTGCCATTAATAATAATAATTATTTTTATAATACTGTGTACGTCCTCTAGCAGCGTAGTAGCCATCATATAGTTACTGTTGTGCTGTCAATTACTTCTTATGTCTCTTACGAGCTGAATAATGAATCAATTTCTCATCCACCACTGGAACGACCTACAACCCGGAGAAATCATTTTCATGAGATAATAAAACGTGTGTGAGGTGTGTCTCAGTTTTACTGTCGTAGATGCAAGGCACAAAGTAGAAAGTATATGTGTAGTGGGTGGAGAATGGAGTATGTCAGGTACATGACGTTCATATGTTGTTTTCACAATCTTCAATCTCCACACTGTGTCACTACTTAATGATGGTATTTGAAAAATATATAGTTATTGCTAACTTCTGTAATCAGTATTACAGTTATAAAATGGTAATAATAGTAATAATGTTTTTAAGATAATTCAGTCTCATAATGGAAACACAATTGAACCCTTTTGTCTTTATCCGTCAGAAAATTTCATTTTATACCTGAGGGAGTAAGTGCTACAGCTCGAGAACCTCTGCTCTACAGCATCTAATCATCAATCAGTCGCTACAGCTGACTGCAGCATATCTGAAGAACCTTACGGACTCGATCGCGCAAATTGAGGCCTTTATGGTAGGTAGTGATAGCGTTACACTGTATTAACATAATGTCCGATGTGATTACATGTTACGTACCAACCATCTAAGTTTAGTGAAGTACCATCCATGGGAAATGGTACTGGAACCGTATCGCAACAATATCATATGCCTGGAATGTCCTGGAGGAGCACAAACGACGCATATATTCACATGGAGAGCTTGTGTAAATCCACATAGTTTCAGTGTAACGACACTGGCGCAGACAAGAAATGTTTCGTGTGTCGTTCGAGTAAGACTCGGCGCAGAATGAGAAAAAGTGCTGGTGAAGAAGCGATGTGACCGTGCCGCGGGGTGGTTCAGCGGGAAGCAGCTAAGAGGGCGCTGGCGGCCGGCCAGAAACACGACAGTCTGCCTGCCGCTTCCCCCAAGACTGCGGGACGGGCTGGCTGCGCCGCGGTCACCACTTCCTGAGGCGCGCACTCCCCCTGCACTGACCACCCATCTTCCTGGACAAAAAAGCGCGTCCGAAAGTGAGATCGTATGTAAATGCCAAACCAGCCGTCCTATATCCGCTGGTAAACAGTTCGGTTCCTTGTGCCGGAAGGAACTTCTGGTTTACAGTGAAAGGTGAGCCTTTAAAATAATAGTAGAGTCAAACAGCAAGCCCTTTCGCAGGGACTAATGTCGTGGGTGGGTGCAACACCGTTAATAGTGACCCATCTGTGTGGTCAGAACTTTTATCTCTGTGAAGGGCTTAGTGTTGTGCGGGTACAGTAGACTGTCTGACGCTTTCGTCTCTCGCCCACTCTCCTGCACTCAACACCCACATGCCGTCATCGCAGCAGTCTTCGTGTAATAGCAACACTGAAACCACAGTAAGCAACATTCGGAAATAATACGTTCACTGTGACTACCCAGCATTCTCTTAACGTGATTGGAGGAAACCAGGGCAGGGCCTAGCACGGGGCGTGATGGGTAACGTCTCGTTTTATAGTTGTAACCGGACTGGTGGCTGAATTTTGTAGCCTAATACTGCAAAGGAAGTCCTGTTGTGTTTGCTCGTGGCCAGGATTCCAGCTACATTGGGCATGTGTGTGTGCTTGTGTGTGTGTGTGTGTGTGTGTGTGTGTGTGTGCTTGTGTGTGTGTGTATGTGTGCTGAAAATGCACGACCGTTATTTCCGTAATACCTGTTGCCAATGATAAAAGTTCCTACGATACAAACAGCAAACGCTGAATCTGTAATTAAACAAATGTCAATTTTATTTCAAGGACAAAATTATCATAATGAAGGACATTGTTGTTGGTAATTAGTCATGCTCGTCGCTGCTAATTTTGCCTTATACATTTGTCTATCGAAACTGCTTAATGTCAGATGAAAAAAATGTTTTGTCGAAATAAACATTTAACATCCATTGTGCAGATGGCAGTCTACAGCTCGTAAATACTTGAAGAAAGCCATATTCACATTCCACAAGACGTTGCTGAAAAAAAAGTCATTGTTTGTTACCAGTTTACTTTAAACGATAATCAGCAACCAACTTGAAACTTAACGTCACTGTTACTGTATTTTGTTAAAAAAAGACATCGCTATTCCAAGAGTTGATTACTTTATTAGATTTCGGTAGCCACCACAAAAGTAAAAGCCAACACCTCCTGTGGGCTTCTTGGATGTCCATGCACATTACAGAAATTAAGTTGTTTTTTAAATTCCCGCATGGAAATAGACATTGTGATACTATCTTTACTGTGGTGTCGATAAAAATGCAAATTGAACCTCGACGAAACAAGTGCAGAAGGGCTTTTCATAATTTTATTTTTATTGGTAACTAAGTAAGAAGCTGCCATAACAGTTTTATGATGCTCCATGATGATAGTCAGCATCATTTATGCATTGATTAAGAACTATTGGATTATGAAATATCATTTACGAGAGCGAACTGAGTGATCAATGTATCTTGGGAAGGGAATCTAATTTTCGATTTGGGTGGTTTGGGCTTTTGCGTGTAACTAGGATCATATCACACAACTACCTATGTGTCTACTACTACCACCACCACTGTCGCTGGGCAGCTACCACAACAAGCTACACACAGCGCTCTGATAGACTATTAGGTTGGTGCGCTTATTTATCAATTGTCATTTTTTATTTATAGTTTACTGTTGCTACTTACGTTTACATGTCGTCATTTTGTCATTTGGAGATAGTGAGTGGATCTGCGGACTCTAGAAAACTGAGTGCGAAGTGGAGAAACCCGAACGCTTCTCTTTTGAGTCCAATAGAGCGGTGACAGCAGCGGAGCAGCCAGAAAAACTTGCGCCGTGTGTGGGGATAATGCCATTGGAAAGAGCTCGGCAGGAATTTTTTTCTCGTTTTAAGGAAGATCGTTGTGAATTGACTTTTCACTTTCAGGAAGACCTTTGAGGTTTGATGAAGATCTTTTGAACGCATTAATCCACAACGATCTACGTCAGTGTACTCGAAACTGACAAATGTAATGAACTGTGATCATTCCACGATGATGTGACATTTGCGAGCAAAGGGGAAGGTTTCAAAAATTGGGTGTATAGGTACCGCATGCTCAAAGCGAAAATCACAAAAATCGCCCACGGCGGCGTTCGCTGCAATCACGTGCACGTCTACCTGTCCTCTTGCGTCTCCAGCTCAAAACTCCACTCAAAAAAATGTATGGAGGCAGGGGAAATAACCGAGCCATTTGTCGCGGCATAGGAACAAAATGCACGATCGGGTTTACCTGAAGTGATTTTGGTCCATCTGCTCTAGTCTAAGAAACTGTAGCATACAATTCTCACATAAATAAATTACAAGTTTATAAGAGTTTTGCTGACTTCTTGAGAGTAATTTAAAGAAATGAATTTAGTAAAAGATGTAACCAGCTCCGACTAAATTCATTTCCTTAAATTGCACAAAAAACTACATGACACGGGGAACAACGTTTAAATTCAATAGCTTATTCAATAAATCAGGTCGTAGTAGCTTCATTTGTATCAGTAGACTCGATTTAGTAGGCAGCCAGTATAACATTAAACAGACTCAACTGTTTCTTATAATGTAATCTGTTACATTAGGTTCCTACATAAGTTTGTAGCGTTTTTCCTTAGGTTTAAGAAACACAACAGATACACATAACATAATTTTTATTTGACACTGCAATTGTATTTTATTATATTGTATGGAGCTGGGGACCTAGAAACGACGGAGAGGCTCTGTTCCCGCCGAACCGCGTTGCAGACATGAGAAGCAGGTGCGCACAGAACACAGAAACTGTCTAGGACCATCTCACACCGAATATACTGCGTAATTTCAAAGGAGTTTCCACAAATACGTGGAAATGATTCTTCTCGGTATTACCCTACAAACACGGTTATTATTTTTTGTTTTCGTTTCTAATAGAAAATTGGCAAAATGAATACCTGGGTAGAGACGGTTTCTTTAGCTAATTCACGAATAAAGCATCAAACTGTTACTTTCACAATTTGTATGAACATGCCTCCTTAAAAAAACTTTTGAGTTCCTCTATGAACTCACTCGCGACAAAATTTAAGGGGTAGTGTGAAATGACTCGTGAAATTTCGAAGTGCCAACAGTTGCACTAGGTGGCCAATTTCAGCCGAACATCAGTCACACAAACCTTACCAACTCCCATCCCTGGAGCAGAGCTGCTCATCGTTTCGACGTTAAACACAAGTTTTCCCGCTTGTCTTGACACCAAAGACCAGCTGACTATGCCTTGCTCCCCCTCCTTCTTTTAGCCTGCTTTCTATTGGCTGCCTCTCACGTCTCCTTACTGCTATGCGATCCTGTTCTCGTGATGTGTATTACATTAGAATTTTACACAAATTTTGAACCAATTGACTGACATTAATTAAGAGTTTTATAGTAAGTCGCACTCGAACGTTGATCGAAATGACATCGAAGTCTATATACTTAAAATCAATGTCTGCACATAAAACATTCCGCTATCATGAATATTTTGTTTCTATTCTAAGATATAAATGCTTTTCACATATCTAACATTAGGTACTAATTCTGGCTTTTAGAAATTATTATGTTCTAGTTTTGCATTCTGTGTTGTGTACATTAAATGTTTGCAAGTATGATTTGGTTGGTGTTCCACCGCCGTCACTGTTTGCTTGAGTTCCATGAGAAGACACGCCGGTACCTGCAGGCTATACCACGTGGACGACACCACGTAATCTGCCGCTGCACGTCCACCATCCGCTAAACACGTCGGCTGCTCCTGGTGGAACGCTTAAGTGTGTTTGGCACAGCACCTCTTTCGTTGTCTGAACAGCGAATACCGCGGTCCCATTTTTTGACAGACAGCCTGTCTTGCAATAATTCTAAAGGAAAAGCATCTCAAACTTTTGTTGCTGGGTTGTACGCTGCCTGCTTATAATTCGTACGCTCAGGTGCTTCTTATTCAGTGTTTCTCGCCGAAATTTTGTAAACACATTTAAAATCACACTTAGGAGTTCGCTAGTGACCATTTACGTGACTGGGGACGTCTGTCAAAACTATCCAGAACCTCATTTTCCACACTGTGATTATAAGGTCGCTCATATTGAAACTCACGTGTACATACTGTAATCCTTCTTGAACCATAACTACTGTGGTGCCTATCTGCAGTCACAAATTCTTCCATACTCTTAGCATAAAAATTGTAGGGACTGTAGGAAGTTTTGATAACTTAATAAATGGACTGATATGAATATCTCAGTCGGCCTGGGTTCTTGAAAAAGCACTTCGTATATGGTTAATTCGCTGAAGAGGCCCCTTACAACCGTGATGGGTTTTCAGCATCTGCAATTGCCATATCTGGAGTGATAAAAACCCATGCGACACGGACGACTCGATTCACTAGCAAATGTTCTCGCTCACCTTGTCGTCTGGAAATGTACAGCTTACGGCAAATTGTCCTTATTTGCCGCCGCGCCGTTCGAGTGCTGCAAATTGCTGGGTCTGTATTCGAGCGGTGGCGTCGTGGTAGTCGACACAGTAGGTTTTGTTGATAGTGGAATGGTATGCTGTCAGCATGACAGTAGGCCATCATTACCATCATAATCATCATCATTTTCTTCATACAGATATTTTCATGATGGAACTCGCAGTCCGTTCCATTCAGATGAGAATATAGAAGCACCCATCTCTCTCTTTCTCTCTTTTTTTTTTTTTTTTTTACTTGTATGTTAAGTGATTGGTTGATTTGGGGGGGGGGGGGGGCAAACAGCGAGGTCACCAGTCCCATCGGATTAGAGAAAGATGGGGAAGGAAGTCGGCCGTGCCCTTTCAAAGGAACCATCCCGGCATTTGCCTGAAGCGATTTAGGAAAATCAAGGAAAACCTAAATCAGGATGGCCGTAATCGGGTTTGAACCGTCGGCGTTCCGAATACGAGTTCAGTGCGCTAACCACTGCGCCACCTTGCTCGGTATATGTTAAGTGACTGGATTTGAAATATAGAAGCAGAAACGTCAACGACCAAGATTTCTTATTATAATGTTACTTTTGATGGTCAGTTTCAGCAAATGTAAGTTACCATAATTGTATCTGTAAAACATGTAGATCGAAAATTACAATGCAGTGTTTTAATTCTTCTCCCTTGTTACCTACGTTCATTATGATTTGTAGTTCGTGTTTTTTTTTCTTTTCTTTTTTTCCCACCTAGACCTCGAGTGATCTTCTGTAAACTCATTCAATGGCGATACATTTACCACAGTGTACTTGCGTTGTAACTATTCTGACAATATGGACGGTAGGTAGTACGACTGATATACAATATGCTCTTTTATAATTTTACAAGAATTTTTATTTTAAAAGTTTTTATGAAAACATTTTATACTCAGGTTTTGAGTAGTTGTGTTACATTATTATGTACTAAAACGGATATATTGCATTATTTTGTAGAATCGTGAGATGTAATTTCTTCCTGAGGCTACATTTGTTACTATCTTATTTCTGTAGGTTTGCAACTACCAGTGGCCACTGCTGGTAGCTCGCAATATTTTGACTTGTGAATCTCAGTCTCCTTTAGACTGTTGTGTGAATATGAGCTAGTGCAACTGGTGCAATATGCATAATATTTTATGTAAATCTCGTTTTATTAATAACATGCCGATCTGTCACTTCCTTAACGTTCCTAGAATGACGTGATATGACTTGAAACGATCTATTGCACAATGATGGTGACATTTTATGGTGTATTTGTATAAGCTATGTTGTATGTATCCATTTTGGGCAAATATGTACCATACCTTACTATATCTGACCTGATTATAATTGTAATGTTCGATCCTTGTGCTTTACAAATCCGATGATAGCAAGAATACGTAACTTTGCTTTTCTTCTGATATTTTCGTATTTCATGTCGTCTATCAGGTTTTCCAGATATTCTTCTTAGGATTTCAATATCCTTTGTTTCAATATTTCTCTTGTCCTTTCTCTTCACAGACAATTTCTCACCGTTCTGTAGAATAGGCATAAAATTCGATTTGTATGTCTTTTCATGTCTTATTGGTAATCGCTATGTGTACAGTGTCACAAAACAGATGGAATTCATTTAACTTATTTCTCAGATCGTCATCTCGATCATAGGAAATCAAGTGTCAGAAATAAGTAAATTTTGTAACCCGCTCCAGTATGTTGTTGCTATTTACAGTCTGTAATCGGATTGCATATTTCCCTTTGAATTCCATTACTTTACAAAGGAATGGTTCAATGCGACATGTCGAAATCCAATCTGAAACTTTTTCACACAGGATGAATACACTGAAATAAATGATCTGTAAAATTTTTAACTGCTAAGCCACACTGCAAATGATTTTTTCAAAAATGTTAAAGTCAGTCGTTTTTGCCACATGAATAGCTGCTTTAAAAGCGGTTATTAGTTATACAGTCCTTCTTGTCTAGCGCGCGAATCGGCGAATCAGCAGATGCAGCAGTGACAAGAGGACGTAACGTCACGTAGCGCGAAGTCCATCGTGCGCACACGCGAATTTTAAGGATCTAAATCATACCAAAAATGCCTCAAATCATTAATTTTTTGAATAACTTGCAGCTCATACTGGCAGCTAAGCTGTTGTAGATGTAATTCTCACACATATGACTAGCAGAGGGAAAAAGGTCAAGGCAGTAACTGATGTTACATTACAGACGACATCCATCACTTGGTACATTAATTTCTTGACATGAAACATTTTATAACAATTCCTGTAGTACAGTTCTTATGATGATTTTCAATAATTAGTATTTTACCATCGATGAAAAAGTTCCTCTTTTATTTTCCGTTATCATCAGAAAAATGCGAAGTGTCTACTGGACGAAAACGAACATTTTTCTTACACCAGTCACACATGTTAAACAAAAAATTAAAACTTTCAGACACGCCATAACAGTAGCTAGTTTTATTTAGAGTAGGAATGGAGGAAAAAGTAGTCCAGATCGTTGTTCTGTATATAGTGCCGTGTACTAGGCAAACTTGATCAAATTCCTAAAACGGTGTGATGCAAATTGCCACTGCAGAAATGTCTGAAGTTTAGGTTTGTTTACAAATAATTCTTCTGCTTCCAGTCACGATTTTCTTTATTTACTTTTTCACACGACGCGTTTCGGGAAATGATTCCCATTTTTAAGTTCTTCTTTTGTATGTATTGTGCCATAGCTATGTGATGTTGAGGATGTTTGAGAGTCTGCTTCATCTCGTTGAGTGTACTGCAATAGATAACAACAAGTGACTTTTTTAGTTGGTTATCGATCTTCTTGTGAAGCTAGTAGCGAAATTTAGACGAATTTGTACTTATTGTCAATTTGTGCAGAGTCTAACTCACACTAAACATCACACTCAACTTGCTGTACACTTTAAACAATGAAAATATCTTACATAAACAAAACAGTTACAAAGATGATCCTGCAAGTAGTCAACAGATATAACATTACAGGCCTTCCACAGAGTGTGAAACGCTTTTCTGCAGAGGTTATGTATCTTAACAATTTAGATAATAATTTACTTATATCGATTATACAATTGTGCTTATTTCTGTTTTTATTTAAGTATACTATCGAAACATCTGAAGAAATTCACTTTCAAGTTTTTCGTTTAATATTTTATCTTCATATTTTCTGTAATGTGAATATATCTCCAGTTCTTTCAGCAAATTCATTTTTTGCCCTTTATTTAGTCGGTGGAGTACTTTGACATTTTGCTCTATTTTTCCTAATGGGTGTCCTGTATTATATATGTGTGTTGCTATGGATGATGTAGTGTGTCTGTTGTGTGTGCAGGCTTTAATGTGCTCTGTGTACCTGGTGTTGACCATCATATCTCTGACGCGACCCCGTCTAGCAACAAAAACCCAACGTCATATTAAGGCCCTCACTGTCTCATGCAACATTTGTCGCACAAACTTTTCAGCTGCTATCATACTTTCGGAGTTATTCTACGTGGCAATAGTTAGTGAGTCAGCCTGTATAATGCAGTAAAGTCAACGAAATGAAGCAGACTGTCACGCGTCGACAACATCATATAAAATGGCATAATAAACGCAAAAATCGCGCTTGAAAATGGGAATCATTTCCCGAAACTCGCCGTGTGAAAAGTAAATAAAGAAAATCGAGACTGGTAGCAGAATATTTATTTATAAAATTATTTATAAACAAATCTATTATTTCCAAAGTCGCAGGCTTTCAAAGCCATTTATACTGGATCAAATCCGATGTCTGAAGTTTAACAGCACTGTTCCGTTGAGAAACCTGAAACGACAAAAAGCTGTTGTAAATTACATTGCCCGACGCTTTTCCGAGAAATACTTTGCGTTGTCGAAACAACCCTTTTTACAGAGGCTGAATCACACTAATAGTTCTGGGTAGAGTCTGAATCGTAATAAGATGCTATTCATTGTCCTCCTAAAGACAGAGGTGTGGTTATGTCCAGGCCAGAAGTAAAAAAAAAAAAAATTAAACCGGCGTACACAGTAATCCACAGATATCTATTACTAGCACTGCTGTAGACGAGTATGTCATAGGATTCATCAACTGCAAAATGACTCTTTTTTGCTGAAAATGATAAAGTGTGGTTTGCATGCAGTTCTTGCACAAAACATGGCTGATAAGAGTTATACACTGCATTTTAGGGACAAGAGGAAGCTTCGTGTTGCGTCAGCTATGAATTTATCCATACTATTACTGTTAATTACATCTCGTCTACATCTTTCCTTGAAGTAAATCTCGTAATTTTGCGATTTTCTTTTAGTACAATTACCTGAATCCATGTGATTAGGTAGAAGACGCTTGGAATTTTATAATGTTCATTTCACAGTAACTCAGAAGGCCAGGTTTCGTAGTTCTCTCCCGCTAACAGTCCACTGACTCTCACGAGAAGTTGTAATCTTTAGAATATTTTTTTCTTTCACATTGCTGCGAATTTAATTTTGGCTCATATTTTGTAGTTTGCGTAAATCTTTCTTCTATTTACACAATCCATGTTCAGATATTACGAAACGAAGTCGGGTTTGTACAATGCTTAACTATATGCATTTTCGCCCTCCTTCGTTTATCCAAAAACTTACACCATTTTTTGTTTTGTTGGGCTAGGAAGTTACTGTATTTTTGTTCTGGACTTTAATTAGCACGACACTCATCGTTCAAACCACTGTTCTTTGAATCATCAGAGTTATTTCTTGTTTCTTCTAATGTTTCCACAAGTTCTAAAGAAATGTCGACATCATTCGAATGACCTAGAAATCAACCACTAAATAACGTATACGTAGGTCTTCAGAAGTAGATGATTTCAATTGTATACCACGTTTTTCATATTTCATCTTTGCAAGGTTGAAAACATTAATTGGATTACACATTACTGTGAAACTCTGGAACCTGCACGAAGATAAATGCTATTAGCAAGCATATAAGACAAAAAAAGAAAATAATTCAATTTCGTCTCCACTGTTAACACTTAGTGATATCATAAAGGCAACTGGTAATTATTATGTTCTTTAAATGAGTTGCAAATTCGAGCGAATAGTAACTGTGAACCATTCTGTCAGAGAAAGTATCAATGGGTACCGAAATTCACTTTAGAAATTACTATTGCATTGTACCGTGTTATCTGTCTACCGATGCGTTCAAACAATGATGCGCACCTGCTGTGTTGTGTGTACCCTGTCCGGCACAGCTATATTAGGGGTGAATTTTTCTACAGTTGCCTGGCAAGCTACACATTTGGCTATTTTCAACTTTAAATAAATACTTGCAATGTTTAGGCAGCTAAGGTTTTGACATAAAGTTTCATTTGGCGTATTCTTCCAGCATAAAAAATTTCAAAGCAGGTTTCGACATGTCGGGTAGGATTATTTCATCGTTACATTTGTTACACGAACCCACTTCTATATTAATGACTATGAGATTCTGAATAATAGATATCTTCCTCATAGGAATGGAACGGAGTTGTCCTGTCCAATGGCTAGTACGGTTATTGGATTTCATGTCTATGTACTTTTTCCTATGGGGTTCCATGAAGTTCTCGTCTGCCATGTTTGCAGTGTGCCCGGCTTAAGTATCGCGAAGTAAGCACGCCACTAAATATTTAGGACGAGCAGTTGCAGGAACAAAACAAAAGGTACCTTCGCATGGTCAGCTACACTATCTGCCCAAAAGTATCCGAACACCTCTTCGTAATGCAGAATTAACCATTAGGTGTCACAAAAGGCGGACCCGCCAGTATAAAAGAAGGCGGAGAGTATAGTGTAGTCAGTAGAGAATCAATGACAGCAGAATAGATCGAGTAGGGGAGCTGAGTGACTTCGAAAGTGTACTAATCACTGGATATCTCTTGAGCAACAAATCCAACAAGGACATTTCATTTCTTCGGCCGCTGCCCAAGTCGACTACTGGCGATGTAGCTAAGGCGAAACGCGAACAAACAACCAGAACTAAATTAAGACCAAGCAGATCCCGTGTACTGACGGGGAGGGACCATCGAGCGTTGCGTAAGATGACTGTGAAAAATCGCATGAAATCATTGGAAGGAAGCATTCGTGAATTCTAAAGTTCTACCAGTAGTCCAGCAACTACAATAACTGTATGTAGTGAGTTAAAAAATTTTGGAAATTTGTAGTAAGTTCCTATGGGACCATACAGCTAAGGTCATCGGTCCCTAGGCTTACACAGTACTTAATCCAACTTAAACTAACTTAAGCTAAGGACAACACACACACCCTTGCCAGAGGGAAGACTCGAACCTCCGACGGGGGTAGCCGAGCGAACCGTGGCATGGCGCCTAGGACCGCACGGTTACCCCGCGTGGCTAGGGAGTTAAAAGGAGTGGCGTACGACAGTCGGGCAGTTCCTTATAAGCTACATATTTCTGTAGCCAATGCTAAAGTAGTGTAAAGGGCTAGTGTAAAGGGCTAGTGTAAAGGGCGACGCCACTGGACAGTGAATGGCTGGAAACGAGTGATGAATCACGCTACACTTGGTGTCAGTCCGATGGAAGGGTTCGAGTTTGCCGAATGCCTGGAGAACGTCATTATGTGTGGAGCCTACGGGTATGAGGGTGTTTTAGTGGGTATGGCCTCCTCATCGTAGTTAAGAAAACACTAAACTCGGAAGGATATGAATATATTTTACAGTACTGCGTATTCTGTACAGTAGAGAACTGTTCGGAGACGATGATTCTATCAGTAAGATAATAGCCTCTGCAATAAAACCGCGTACGTGAGGCACTGGTTTATGGACAACAACGTTTCTGAAATGCAATCGCCTGCCCAGTTGCCTATTTGAGCCCTATGGACCACCTTCTGGGTGAATTACAACGTCGACCTTGCTCTTTCGTTTCGCCACTTGAGGAATAATGCTATTTCTCCACAGACATTCAGACATCTTACAGAAAGTGTTGTGATATTCCTGATCTGTGGCCGCCAGTATTTATCTTGTTAGAAGCTTGATACACGCGAAGTACCATGTGGTACAAAAGTAGAGTGAGGCACAAGCGACAGATGATACAGTAAGTACCAGTCCCGTGGAAGAATCCGCCATTTGTACTGAAATTGCTTCTGATTGGTCGGCACTTTTGGTTGCTATATGCCAAAACGCTTAAATTCTCTTATTAATTCTTTATATACTTTTCATTGTATTTAACCCAGTTTTTAGTACGACAATCTCTCATGGTTACCCTACGAGCCAATCGTTTTGTTTATTAAATTCCACTAGTTTTGAGAAACGTTAGAGTAACGATATTACAACCGAAGCGCTTCGAACACCTTCGGGCCGCTTTGGCGTGCCTCGGAGACGAAGTACTTCGGCTGCGCTAGTCACTCCGTTCCGGGCGTTCTTAAGGAGCGGACACGTATCTCTGTTTGGGGCTTTCTGGAGGGTCGGACACGTATCTCAGTATCGTGCGTTACTTAGATGTGAAAATGTAATATTAATTCTGATTCAGGTGTTCTTCAGAGCCGGACTTGTTGCACTCTGCCGGCAGTTGTGGCCGAGAGGTTCTAGGCGCTTCAGTCTGGAACCGCGCGACCGCTACGGTCGCAGGGTCGAATCCTGCCTCGGGAATGGATGTATGTGATGTCCTTAGGTTAGTTGGTTTAAGTAGTTCTAAGTTCTAGGGGACTGATGACCTCAGATGTTAAGTCCCATAGTGCTCAGAGCCATTTGAACAATTTTTTTTTTTTTTTTTGACTCTCTTTATCGGGCATAACTTAGTTGTCAACATGTAATACTCACTCTGTTTAGTGCGTACCGGAGAGCCAGACATGTGTATCATATTTCGGATGTCGGATGGAAAAGTTACCATACAATTAAGAAAGCTATCTCGAGTGTTGTAAAAGAAATTGTAAAGGTGTGAATATTTGAATAATAACCAAACAGGATAAATTACTGGGAAGTTTTGCCTACCATCATTGTCAGTATTACCGATCTTGCCCTCTGTAGATACAGAGACTCGCCTGGGCAATTGGCATCCCGCAAAAAGCACAATCACGGGTTCGAATTGAGAGCGTAACAGCGTCCGCTGTCCGCGAAGAGCCGTCTTCTGCGCTGGGGACACAGCTTTAGAAGACGACAGGTTGGTGGAAAGAACAGTCAGAGACTCTTATTCAATCTCTCCAGCTTCCCGGTCTGACTTCCAAACGGACACATAATACTGTCACCCGCAGAGTTCAAGTCGGCACAACGACGAAGGGTGGACACACCCCTTCATTTTAAAGAAACTAAAAATTCCGACTCGAAAATGAATGAATCCTATTCACATAAAGAAATCAGGAAAAAGAGGGAGATAGGACGCACAAAACTGTGAAATAAATTATTTTAATGTTATAGAGGAGTAAATGGCATTCATCACCTTCGAAAGTTTAAAACAGTATCAACTTCTCGCAACGTCCACGACAAAATAAGTGTCCTTTGTTCATGGTAAACCCAAGAATCTACGAGATTCGTTGAGTGTCACGAGAGGCGAAACACGTTTGAACCAGGCATGAAACGCTGTAATTGACCAAGAAATTGGAATTCAGGATGACACTGCGGATGGACTGATACACACAAGTGTCTGCATAAGTGGTACCATCGTTGACGGTTTCACGGGAGCCCACTCGTATGATACATTAATTTTCCTCGGACTCCAATAAATGATCTTCACTTTTATTTTAAAACGATCTATTCCCAAGCTTTTAGCATCGTCTTCAGATGTTTCTGATACATACCAAATCAACGTGTGTTTTTTTTTTATCTTAGGGCTACATCTTTCTGCCGTCAATTGTCCTGCAGTAGTGTACACTGTCAAACCAGCACCACTCTCGAAAAGACGCGCTCAGTGGCCGGGTGCAGAATGCGCTTATAAAAAGCGAATCTCGACTAGAACTCTTTTTTTTCTTGTAGATATGTGAGGAACACTGTTCTACGCCAGAAGCTAGTACATGCTGCGATTCTGAGCGATGGACAGCTATCGTGTCGCCAGAAATAATGCGTTCTGCTGGAGGAACGCCGCTTAAGAAAAATGTCCACATCCTGCAGTTTATGTTCCGTGTCGGCGTCTTCACCCTGGAAATTAGCCAGCTGGCTGCCGCTCCTGCAGCCGTCCAAGAAAAACGTCTTCCCCCACAGGACGGGCCCACAGCGTCCTAGTCGACAGGCGCTCACTCATGGAAGGTAAACGCCGCCGGCAGCGCTGACAGATTATTGAAATCCGAAGCTCAACAGACCGCACGTCACGGGAGCTTACAGCGACTGCTGGCAGCGTTTCTCACTTGTTCCGCCAAATAAACAACACAAGAAATTAGTAAATTATTATTCTCTACTGACAAGTCCACGTTTTTGTCACTATTTCACAGACGTGTGACTTTTACCAGTTGCATTTTCCCAGTAAAAAGTTACTGAATCCTCCAACCAAATACGAAACACTTCATCTCTAAAGGATCAGCACGTGTTGTTGCTTTCTGTTTTTGCTGTTTAACTGCACTTCAGTATCGATACAGCCTAAAAAAGTATGCGTTTCCACATCTGCTGCTAAATCACTGGATTAAATCACTTAATGTCTGGAGAGAACCACTGTGGGGTAAAAACGTTCTCTATTTCAACCGGGGGGGGGAGGGGGGAAAGCGTTGAAATAGGCCTTCCTCATGTATCGAGATATTTGAAGAGAAGTTTCTAAGTAAACGAGATTACTAAAATTGGGAATAGTATATAACTTCGCATAATTCAACAGTACGAGGAGAATACATATCCAAATGACGATGCTGTAAATTTCTCTATGTAGAGGCACCAAGAGGTGCAAACAATATTGATCAATCTGAAGTTACCTTAGACAGGCTAATGTCAATACAATTTAATGTGGTGCTGTATCAGGCCAGTGTGTGCGTGTTGTGTCGTCATTGTTTGCTAGTGCATAACCGATCAATCGATACCAATTCTTATGCAGGAAATTACATAAGATAATGAAAATAATCGGCAAATTAATCGCAGGGGAGTTCTCTCCTCGTTTAACGAAGAGTTAACGACTTGACACGAATCACTTTCGGTCGTTTCGTCATCACACAATTCGCCTACAAATCATTGCATTTAAACTCTTGAAAATCATTGGAAGACAGTAAAAATTAGTTTCATCACAAGAAGATAAGGAAGGAAAGGTGATAAACCTTTTAAACGATCAACGTGACTACATATAATAGATGATTTTATTTGCCGGCAAACAGAGAGAACAAACTTACGTCCGATGTATGAGACCTCACTCAGACGAGAGGTTGACATGTAATGACGTGATAACTGAAGATTACCAGCGACATAAAACAGGCGTTTAACAGAATTTCAGAAACTTCGTCAAGTGTAATATACTTTCTGTGAGCACAAGAAACAGAATTCACTGCTTTCCTCCAATGGACATAAAAGGAATTTCTTTGCAGAATACACTTTTGAATCCATTGTATTTTCTTTATGCACAGGCTAGATATTAAATCTCGCTTCAGAAAAAGAAAATAACCCTGTCTTATCGAAGCTCACAATTCTATCACTGTACAGGAGATATGACTTCATAAACGTTGAGCTGCGTGAAACGAAACTGCAAGACGAATTTCGTTAGAGGTACGACCGACATACGTCTACAAATATGAGAGAAACCTGTTATATGTGAAATATATGTGACAACTGCTTATGAGGGCAAAACCACGTATAAAAATCTCAATCTAATCCGCTGGATAGATTTCGACCACACTTGGTACACATATTGTTTACTATCTGGAAAGAAATACTGCAGGGGTAAGAACCAGGAATCTCATATTGTTTTTGGGATCACGGACAGAGAATGGTGAGGAGGTGACGCACAAACAGAGAGCAGAAGGGAGGGATGGACACAGATAGGGGGAGGAGGGGATAGAGGGGCAGTGAGAAATGGACAGAGAAAGGAAAGAGGAGGAGATGAATAGAGGAAGAGGGCGGAAGAGATAGACAGAGTAACAGGGTAGGAGGATATAGACTTACAAGGTCATAGAGAAGGAGGATGTGATAGTGGGGGAGAGTAGATTGAATGAGAGAGGGAAGGAGCAGATGGAAAGAAAGAGGTAAGAGAAGAAGAATGAGAGAGAGGGTAGGAGATGGGCAGGGAGTGGGGGAGGATGGAAGGATTGGACTGTGAGGCAGGGCAGGAGGAGATGGTCAGCAGAGGGGGGAGGATGTGGTAGAGAGATTGTGGGAGAGGGAGGATATGAACTAATAGAAGATTGGAATAAATATATCCTTAGGCAACGCTGATACACTGATAGTATATAATCCTTCTATCCCTTATGAAGTGCCCATAGTGCAAAACTGAGGATTTAGACAGTCGTTTATCTAACACAAACAACTGTTTAGAAATACAACCAAACCTTTTGCATGATTACGAAGAAAAGAAATGAGGATATGAAAAGCAGGCTTGTACAGGAAAAGAGAGAATCCCTCGCCAAAAGATTTCTACTAGCATTAAACTTAGGCGTCCTGAGTACATACGTCTGGACTACAGCATTGTATGGATATGAATCACGGGCTACTGGGAAAAAATCGAAACATTTTGAGTGGTGCTAAAAATTGACTGATACGAAATGAGGTGGAACTTCACGTTAACTAGAAGATGGGGTGGTACGCGAGGATGTGTGTTGGGAAACCAGGCAGTAACATTCTTGCTGCCAGAGATAACCACAGAGGGGAAAAATGCAGGTGAATGTAGAGATTAGAATATCTACAACAAATAACAATGTCGGATGTAAGCGCTACTCTAGGAGAAAGAGATTCGTACAAGAGAAGAAATCGCGACAAGCTGCATCGGTCAGTGATAAGTGAATATTAGAATTAAGAGGGGGGTACTCAATGTCATGGTTGAGAAATTGTCGGGGATCCCAAATGTGTCCGTCACAGTCATTGAAAAGGCATGAGAAATGATGTACATGGGCAGTAATTACATGAATTATCGGGTGCAAAATATCTTTACATCTCTGCGTAGAGCACATGAGCTGCGATGTATATAATTTGTACCGTTTAGGGCTATATTCATTCTGCAAAGCAAACAGGCTGAAAGAAAGGGCCTCGATCAACAACCAAACACCTCGCATTTCCAAAGGCAATATGATTCGGTCTGTCTTCGATAGTTCGATTGATGCCATCTCATAAGCTCAGTGATTACGTTAAACACTTATTGTCTGTAGCCTTTCATCTAGTCCAATTATACATCCCTATGTCAAAATCTATCACAATACTGCCCAAAGCAAAATTGTATCATGTGAAATGTAGAACGTACCCCTTCTTGCTATCGTAACAAGGGGAAAAAAGATTTTATATACCGGTCCTTTACACTGATTATAAATTTAAACGTGAGTGATTTAATACTGCAGATATTTCACAGAACATAAACGGCGACTGTTCGTTAGCTACATTGAAATGAAGTTTACATTACATCTGATTCGAGTGCTGTGTAGTTTTGATACATTAACTTCGGTTTACAAAGAAACTTATAGTAAGACCTGGAATGAAACTCGTTAACTCCATCTTACTGAGAGTTAAGTAAACCAACCAGAGTAGATTCCAATCACTTACTGAGAAGCTACACCGTCTAGTGTTAGGAAGGAACATTGAGATTAACGGCACGTCCACATCGAGGTCATTAGAGACGAAGCACAGGCTCGTATAGTGTTTTGGACAGGGAAGAAAAATCAGCTGTGCTCTTGCAATGGAACCATCCCAGTATCTGCGTGAAGGGATTTAGGGAAATCAGGAAAAATCTAAATCTGGATGGCGGGACACGGGTTTCAACCGTCATCCTCCCGAAAGCTCTTCTAATATTAATACCTATGTATAATGTAACCGAAGGTGACCCGTGGTCTAGGGGTAGCGTCCTTGATTCATAATCAAAACGTCTTTGGTTCCGGGTTCGATCCCCGCCACTACCCAAATTTTGACAAATAATCAGCATTGGCGGCCGAAGACTTCCGGCATAAGAAGTCAGCCTCATTCTGCCAACGGCCTTATCAAAGAGGGCGGAGGAGCGGATAGAGGTTCAGGGCACTCTCTTGTCCTAGGGGTGGGAAATTGCCCCTAAAGGCGGAAGAATCAGCAATTATCAACGACATGAGGATGCAGAAGGCAATGGAAACCACTGCATTAAAGACACGTAACGTGTATCCACAGGACATGTGGCCTGTAATTGAAGAAGTATCATGATGATCTCTCCATTGGCAAAAGATTCCGGAATAGTCCCCCATTCGGATCTCCAGGAGGGGACTGCCAAGTGGGAGGTTACCATGTGAGAAAGATTGAATAATCAACGAAAGGCTAACGTTCTACGAGTCGGGGCGTGGAATGTCAGAAGCTTGAACGTGGTAGGAAAACTACAAAATCTGAAAAGGGAAATGCAAAGGCTCAATCTAGATATAGTAGGGGTCAGTGAAGTGAAGTGGAAGGAAGACAAGGATTTCTGAGCAGATGAGTATCGGGTAATATCAACAGCAGCAGAAAATGGTATAACAGGTGTAGGATTCGTTATGAATAGGAAGGTAGGGCAGAGGGTGTGTTACTGTGATCAGTTCAGTGACCGGGTTGTTCTAATCAGAATCGACAGCAGACCAACATCGACAACGATAGTTCAAGTATACATGCCGACGTCGCAAGCTGAGGATGAACAGATAGAGAAATTGTATGAGGATATTGAAAGCGTAATGCAGTATGTAAAGGGGGACGAAAATCTAATAGTCATGGGCGACTGGAATGCAGTTGTAGGGGAAGGAGTAGAAGAAAAGGTTACAGGAGAATATGGGCTTGTGACAAGGAATGAAAGAGGAGAAAGACAAATTGAGTTCTGTAACAAGTTTCAGCAATTAATAGCGAATACCCTGTTCAAGAATCACAAGAGGAGGAGGTATACTTGCAAAAGGCCGGGAGATACGGGAAGATTTCAATTAGATTACATCATGGTCAGACAGAGATTCCGAAATCTGATACTGGATTGTAAGGCGTACCCAGGAGCAGATATAGACTCAGATCACAATATAGTAGTGATGAAGAGTAGGCTGAAGTTCAAGACATTAGTCAGGAAGAATCAATACGCAAAAAAGTGGGATACGGAAGTACTAAGGAATGACGAGATACGTTTGAAGATCTCTAACGCTATAGACACAGCAATAAGGAATAGCGCAGTAGGCAGTACAGTTGAAGAGGAATGGACGTCTCTAAAAAGGGCCATCACAGAAGTCGGGAAGGAAAACATAGGTACAAAGAAGGTAGCTACGAAGAAACCATGGGTAACAGAAGAAATACTTCAGTTGATTGATGAAGTACAAACATGTTCCGGAAAAATCAGGTATACAGAAATACAAGTCGCTGATGAATGAAATAAATAGGAAGTGCGGGAAAGCTAACAGGAAATGGCTGCAGGAAAAATGTGGAGACAACGAAAAAGATGTGATTGTCGGAAGGACAGACTCAGCATACAGGAAAGTCAAAACAACCTTTGGTGACATTAAAAGCAACGGTGGTAACATTAAGAGTGCAACGGGAATTCCACTGTTAAATGCAGAGGAGAGAGCAGATAGGTGGAAAGAATACATTGAAAGCCACTATGAGGGTGAAGATTTGTCTGATGTGATAGAAGAAGAAACAGAAGTCGATTTATAAGAGATAGGGGATCCAGTATTGGAATTTAAAAGAGCTTTGGAGGACTTACGGTCAAACAAGGCAGAAGAGATAGATAACATTCCATCAGAATTTGAAAAATCATTGGGGGAAGTGGCAACAAAACGACTATTCACGTTGGTGTGTAGAATATATGAGTCTGGCGACATACCATCTGACTTTCGGAAAAGCATCATCCACACAATTCCGAAGACGGCAAGAGCTGACAAGTGAGAGAATTATCGCACAATCAGCTTCACAGCTCATGCATCGAAGCTGGTTACAAGAATAATATACAGAAGAATGGAAAAGGAAATTGAGAACGCGCTAGGTGACGATCAGTTTGGCTTTAGGAAAAGTAAAGGGACGAGAGAGGCAATTCTGACGTTACGGCTAATAATGGAAGCAAGGCTAAAGAAAAATGAAGACACTTTCATAGGATTTGTCGACCTGGAAAAAGCGTTCGACAATATAAAATGGTGCAAGCTGTTCGAGATTCTGAAAAAAGTAGGGGTAAGTTATAGGGAGAGACGGGTCATATACAATATGTACAACAACCAAGAGGAAATAATAAGAGTGCACGATCAAGAACGAACTGCTCGTATTAAGAAGGGCGTAAGACAAGGCTGTAGCCTTTCGCCCCTACTCTTCAATCTGTACATAGAGGAAGCAATGATGGAAATAAAAGAAAGGTTCAGGAGTGGAATTAAAATACAAGGTGAAAGGATATCAATGATACGATTCGCTGATGACATTGCTATCCTGAGTGAAAGTGAAGAAGAATTAAATGATCTGCTGAACGGAATGAACAGTCTAATGAGTACACAGTATGGTTTGAGAGTAAATCGGAGAAAGACGAAGGTAATGAGAAGTAGTAGAAATGAGAACAGCGAGAAAGTTAACATCAGGATTGATGGTCACGAAGTCAATGAAGTTAAGGAATTCTGCTACCTTGGCAGTAAAATAACCAATGACGGACGGAGCAAGGAGGACATCAAAAGCAGACTCGCTATGGCAAAAAAGGCATTTCTGGCCAAGAGAAGTCTACTAATATCAAATACCGGCCTTAATTTGAGGAAGACATTTCTGAGGATGTACGTCTGGAGTACAGCATTGTATGGTAGTGAAACATGGACTGTGGGAAAACCGGAACAGAAGAGAATCGAAGCATTTGAGATGTGGTGCTATAGAAGAATGTTGAAAATTAGGTGGAGGGATAATGTAAGGAATGAGGAGGTTCTATGCAGAATCGGAGAAGAAAGGAATACGTGGAAAACACTGATAAGGAGAAGGGACAGGATGATAGGACATCTGCTAAGACATGAGGAAATGACATCCATGGTACTAGAGGGAGCTGTAGAGGGCAAGAACTGTAGAGGAAGACAGAGATTGGAATACGTCAAGCAAGTAATTGATGACGTAGGTTGCAAGTGCTACTCTGAGATGAAGAGGTTAGCACAGTAAAGGAATTCGTGGCGGGCCGCATCAAACCAGTCAGTAGACTGATGACAAAAAAAAAAAAAGGTAACTGCAATGGGTGACCAAAGTATGGAGGTAGACATATGCACACATACGGATGGCGGTAGTATCGCGTACACCAGGTGTAAAAGGGCACAGAATTGGCGGAGCTGTCATTTGTACTGAGGAGATTCATTTGAAAACGTTTCCGGTGTGATTACGGCAGCACGACGGGAATTAACAGACTTTGAAAGCGATACGGTCGTTGGAGCTAGACGCATGCGACATTTCGTTTCGGAAATCGTAAGGGAATTCAATATTCCGAGGTCCACACGATTAAGACTGCAGAGGGCACGAAATTTCAGATGTTACCTCTCACCACGGACAACACCTTCACTTGACGACCGAGAACAGTGCTGTTTGCGTAGAATAATCAGTGCTAATAGGCAAGCAACACTGCTTGAACTAATTGCAGAAATCAATATGAGACGTACGACGAACGTATCCGTTACCGCCGTACGGCGAAATTTGGCTTTAATGAGCTTAGCAGCAGACGAATGACGCGAGTGCCTTTGCTAACAGCTTGACATCGCCTACAAAGCCTCTCCTGGGCTCTTGACCATGTCGGTTGAACCATAGACGATTGGGAAACGCCGGGGTGGCCGAGCGTTTCTAAGCGCTGCAGTGCTGAACCGTGGGACTGCTACAGTCGCAGGTTCGAATCGTGCCTCGGGCATGGATGTGTGTGCTGTCCTTAGGTTAGTTAGGTTTAAGTAGTTCTAAGTTCTAGGGGACTGATGACCTAAGATATTAAGTCCCATAGTGCTCGGAGCATTTGAGCCATTTTGATTGGGAAACCATGGCCTCGTCAGATGAATCCCGATTTCATTTGGTAAGAGCTGATGGTAGGGTTCGAGAGTTGCACAGACCGCAAGATCTCATGGACCCAATTTGTCGACAAGGTATTGTGAAACCTGGTGGTGGCTAGATAATGGTGTGGGCTGTGTTTACGTAGAATGAACTGGATCCTTTGGTCCAACTGAAACTGAACCAATCGTTGCCTGGAAATGGTTATGTTCGGTTACTTGGAGACCATTTGCAGCCATTCGTGGACTTCATGTTCCAAAACAACGATTCATGTCACCGGGTCACACTTGTTCGCGATTGGTTTGAAGAACTTTCTCGACTGTTCGAGCGAATCATTTGGGCTCCCGCCCGATATGAATCCAATCGAACATTTTTGCGACGTAATCGAGAGACCAGTTCGTATACAAAGTTCTGCACTAGCAACACTTTTCCAATTTCCTATAGAGGGAGCACGTCTCAGCCATTGTGCAAGGGACCTTCAGCTACATGTTGAGCCCATGTCACTGCCAGTTGCTGCACTACGCAGAGGAAACGAAGGTCAACGCGACATTACATGTCCCAGGTCTTTTGTCACCTTCTGAATGTATCACTTTATAAGAAATACGGATAGGCTGCTCCCCTATCCGCACCATAAATAGCGTACTGAGACTCATTCTGCAGGACTGTTGACCAAGCGCATTACTTGTTACGTAAAGACTGAATGACTATTACGATGTTGACTTGAGACTTTTTCTGCTACGTAATCGATGTGCGAAATGATCACGTTAAGGTTACGCTCTGAGATCCAGTTTGAGCTGATTAAGAGAGTGCAACGAGCATATCTCTGGCTATGGTCAGAACTACCAGCGTGTCTCGCCAAATTCTTCGGTTGTTAGAAGACTAGTGTAGCATATTTAATGTTGCCGAGGCGATTCTGAGACGTACCAGTTCGACCCTACTGTGTCGTCAGTCATCCGCCCTGGAAGAAAATAATATTGGGAGTAGGATAGTGTTTGGTTCAAATGCCTCTGAGCACTATGGGACTTAATTTCTAAGGTCATCAGTCCCCTAGAACTTAGAACTATTAACCTAACTAACCTAAGGACATCACACACATCCATACCCGAGGCAGGATTCGAACCTGCGACCGTAGAGGTCACGTGGTTTCAGACTGTAGCGCATAGAACCGCTCGGCCACCCCGGCCAGCGTAGGATACTGGAACTCACGAATTGTCTACTTGTGCATCCACAGTTTGCCACAAAATATTTCTCAAAACAGAAATAACATGGACATTAGAAACACAGTAATTTGAATTTGGGGATAAAAAATTGCAGAAATCAAGATTACCTAGGTAGATTAATTGTCTTGGAAGAAGTATTTTGTAAGATACAATGGGCTATTTTTACCTTTTTAATGCACTGTGTCAGATTAAGATATTATGCTGAAGAGTAGAATTTTTGTAACTTTTGAGAGTCCACCATTCACGGCTACGCCGGCTGCTGTGACCGAGTGCTTCTAGGCGCTTCAGTCTAGAACCGCGCGACCGCCACTGTCGCAGGTTCGAATCCTGCCTCGGGTATGGATGTTTGTGATGTCCCTAGGTTAGTTAGGCTTAAGTAGTTCTTAGTTCTAGGGGACTGATGATCTCAGAAATTAAGTCCCATAGTGCTCAGAGCCATTTTTTTTTTTACGCCTGCAGAGTAAATGCATGTAGCAAAAATAAAGAAAATTATACTCTCCCACAACAGCTATTCACATCCTCTACATTTGATATTACTTTTTATGTGAGTCACACGTAAGGTGTTTCATAATTTTTCGCATAATAGCCTACAGATTTATTACCCCCGAAGCTCGATCCTTCCATGGCAAATTACCTGCGCTACAGTGTCTAAACTGTTTCTCTAGGGAGCCATTAACGACAGAGAAAGCTGTTGTCGCTTCGAGCGTGAAATTCCGAATGTCAATGTCAGCTCGACCTTGAACGTAGTTAAGGCAGAGGAAAAGAAAAGAAATCTGCGTCCTTGATCCTACAGTTGCTGCCCCCTGTTATCCCCCTAATGGGATGTCGCAGCCTGGAGTGGAGGTTACGTTTTAATTGCCTCCAGCGAAAGGTCTCCGGAAGGGCGGGGCCTGAAGGTAGGGCGCAGTGATGCGGTCGGCTCTTGCGCGAAGTTCGCGTGCTGTCCGGGAGACCAGCAATTGTCGTGTCTGGCGGCACGTGGAGGTGGTCAGATATCTGGGGCAGTTATGTGATGACGTGCAGTGGCGCGTATCGCAGACCTCGTAGTCGCCTACCGTTACAGACATTCAAATCGAGTACCATCAAAAAACGATTACTACCACTTCGAAAATAAAGAACAATTAAGGAAGGTAACTATGGAGTCACGTTTAATGAAACGAGTTTGTTGGTGTCGTTGATAACACACGATGACAAGACGCATCCAGGCGAAGGTAACTATGGAGTCACGTTTAATGAAACGAGTTTGTTGGTGTCGTTGATAACACACGATGACAAGACGCATCCAGGCTCTCTTTATACAAGAGATGTCATTTAACTTCACAGCGATTTTAGTAGTTTTTTAACGAGGAGTTTACTTATGCCTATGTATGTGGCATACAAAGTCTGCACATGAGCTCTTTAGGTCTACCAAAATTATCCAGCCAAATTCTGTTGTTTGGTATTGTAATAGATACAGACGTGTGTAGCATGTTGAATGTCCTTTGCAAGCAGATGGCTAAAAGTGGATCACTAGTGAAGTTTCAGCACGCCTCTGAATCTAAACTGAGTATTTCCCTCTGCAATGTGAACTGTTCTCGAATTTCCTGACAAATTAAAACTGTGTACTGGACGAGGTCTCGAACCTGGATCCTTATCTTTAGTGGGTAATGCATGCTCAAGTTCCTACTTCGAGGTAGGGTCTGCCCACAGTATTAATGTGCCAGGAAGTATCATTTACACTGAAGCTACGTACAACAAACGCTGGAGTACAATAGAAAAACGTTTTATCTGAACTTCAACTAAAACCTGACCGATGCGAATAGGTCTCGCTTTTTGGGGGTTCCGTACATACTTAATTATGTGTAGAGACAGTTCATCCATCCCGGGAATAGGGAATCTCGTAGATTTTTGCCTGTTATCGACATTAATACTGGCAAGACATCAGTCACGGGAATTCCAAGACTTTCTACAATATACTGTGTTATTATACAGTATGAAATAGGATAGCAAACGACAAAAGAAATATTTTGTGTGATATAGTTGCAAATTAACAGTTTTTAGATTTGTTCCTTTACTTTTACTACGAAAGTTTGCTGCTTGCCAAATTTCATTATTTTTAGGTCGATGGGAAGTACCATACTGCTTTTCATGAGTGTGTTTTCATCAAAATATTTAACATACATACTCATATCTTTTGATTTCATTGACTTAGAAGCTTACATTTACTATGCCGTTAAGGAACTATAGACCCTGGTATGTGATATAAATTTCAAAGTGATATGTCCAAACGTTCCTAAGAAAAAGTGCTCTTAACAGACGAACGGACAGACAGACTTTCATATTACAAATAACAAACTTTTTCGGATATTTCCCTGTGTCTGTACTGTGAAACCTTTCTTCTTGCCTATTTTAATGATTCTGGGCCATAAAGTAATACCCTATAGGTTTTGACGAGTAAGTTCGCGAGTACCAATATAATTATTGTGACATAAATGGCCATTCCTTTTGACTGCATTTACTGAGAATTACTCAGCATTAAACACCGCCAAGGGACTGTAGACCTCAGTATGTGGCATAAACGTCAACTTCGTGTACCTACCAATTCCTCAATAAAGGCTTCTTAACTGTCGGACAGACAGACAGACCGATGGCCCATCTAACTCTGATTACAGGAGAGATCCAAATGAAAGAAGACTTAAGCGAGAGGATGATCTTCGCAAGAGACAGAAAAGTGGCTTACAGAAAATGTGATTAAAAGTTTCCCACAGTTTTGTGAAAATGTAGGCAGAATTGTGCGAAGTGACATATAGTTCCGTACTGTGTTTAATGATTCAATATGTTTCTATCGTTGTTGGCTTTCCAAAAATTCAAGTTAGTGTAAAGATCTGTAGACGTATGTGTGTGCAAGTGTGTGTGCCCACAGTCTGAAATAGATATTGGCTCTAAACTTGAAAATAACTCGGCATTCACAGCTAGAGACCGATCTCAAAATGTATGTAACCAATGCAACACTCGCCGGAAGCTGTGAGCATGACTGTGTCACAAAACTAAAAAATTGTGTTTCATATTTAGAGCAAAATTGTACTAAACACAGTAGAAAAGGCCGTCATACAAATCTCTTTTGCGAACAAATTATGATACATGTTATAAAAAAGAAAAGGTAATCACGTTGCTGTATGAACTCTTTCTTGCCATCTGAACTGTCTAAGCAGCATACGACTATAGTGCTGTTTGCTTAGACTGTCTTCTCTATATACCACATCCAAAGCAAATATTTCAGCAGAAAATAAGTCAAGTAACTGTCATTTGCTTAACACAATAGCAACCAGATTGGCTGAAAGAGAGTAATAAGTATTTTGCAGTTCGATGAGACTTGTGTTAATCGAAAATTACAGTTTAACGGAGGTTGTATAACTGGTGTTGTTCAGAACCCATTAAGAACTGAAGCTACAACAGCGTTGGTTTCCTACAGGAATCTCCATCTGGCATCATGCCAAAAATTGTTTTATTTCATCTAGTGAAAAACAAGTCCAAGCAGGATTCAAACGAAAAAGCATTGCGTTTTGCAGCTTGTAATGTTTGTGGAGTTGAAGTAATAACTATATAATACAATGCTGTAAGTAGTAATTTGTTCTTGAAATTGATTGGTAGCTCTGAAAGAAATTATTACTTCTACTTTTCTTTTCATAGTAATGATAATTGATGTTTATCATGTGTGATGTTGTGGAACAGTTCAATAGTACGAGAAATAATTGAACAAACTTAGCACATGCAGACAAGGTTTTCATATACCATAATTATACCAGGATTGTAATCAAATTTTAGAGCTCTACATAAACAGAGCAGAGTGCAGAAAGACACCCCCCCCCTATAAAAACCACTCGAAAGCTAAAACATAAAAGTGTATTACTCAAGGGAATTGAGCATCAAAATGTGATCTTAACAAATAATGATTTTCAGGACACAAATGTTGCTGCTTTTGTGTGTTTCGAAGTGCTAAGCGAAGTTCCAGCCTGGTTTCTATGACTAATGACAGATTTATGTAAGTCAGTGAACATGAGGAATACAGTTTATCGGTTTGTTTTCCGATGTTTCGCGGCTACATTTTTGGAAGTTTTTATATGCTGATGAAGCGAATGACAGTCATTGAAGGCAAAAGGCTCATCCTTTCACGAGAAACACACAAAGCATTGTATCATACTAATGAAATTCTTGTTCTCATCATTCAGTTATTTATCAATAACTTCTAAATTTAGTATTTTCTGAATGGAAAATTTCAGACTGATAATTTAGAAACAAAATTTTGAATTTCACAGACACGTACCTGGAGCAAATAACCACATCTTGTACATTGAGATTTTAAAAATCCGGAAAAAACAAAAATCGTCTCAGGAGTTCACTTGATTTGTGTTCTTCACTTTATGGAACTATTTATTTCAATCACCATATCCTTTAAATATGATTTTTGAATGGTCCAGTTTGATTGCACTGACATAGGTTTTTGTACCAAATCCAGTATTTTAAATTTGATTTATCAAAGTCATGATAGAAATGATATAACTAATAATAATCCTACTTTTCTTTATCTTTGGGAATATGCAACACAGAAGCACAAAAAAAGGTCATATGAAACGTGTTGCATTTCTGAAGTCAGGTGAATGCTTTAGTGTCTATTTTGACATTCTTAGTAAGAGTGACTTTGGATCCTCAACTGATATAAAATTATGTCCTTACCTTCCCATATTGTATGTGTACTTACATCAGATGGCTATTAATCGCAGTCTTAGTAACCGTGCAGACAAAATTTGGAAAATAGTAATTTCTTCAGACACCAATCTACACTTCTTACTTCACGATAGTTTTTTGTCTGGTGATGCTGTAAGTGACATGTATGAAATGTACGCAACAGAGCTCAAATGTTCTGTAGAATAATTATATAAAACAAAAAATAACGGTATAACAGTGTACAGTCAACAATAGTAGCTAACAAAAGTAAGAAGAAGCTCAAAGTATTTCGAGAATAATATAAATATAACTACATATTGTTAATTTTATTTCTGCTGAAAAACTAGGTCCAAGTAATTTTGTACTGTGCTTTTATATATCTGGCTCTCGCTTTTTCCTGTGGATTCTCCTGATGTAGAAAATGTGGTACCGTAGTGTAAGAAAAGCACTTCAAACCACACAATGTGGAAATACTTCTATCACAAAGCCTTCAAGGCAGATACTTAAAGTGAAGTTGTTGTCACATGGCACCTATTCCTTGCATTCCCTAATTTTTGAAAATACAGTCACCAAGGAATTTATCGAAGTAGCTCCTTGGAAGTATTTTCTTTTTCTTTTTTTCAAAATGGGCATGCTACTGCCTCCAACAGTACACAATGAGGAATCTTTCATTTAAATTCTTCAGACTTTAACGACTGTGCAAAGTCGTTAGAATTTCTTGCTTTTTATGTGTGATGTAAATGCATACCAAGAACGCTATCCTATTATATGCGGTTGCAGTATTTTGTTTTTGTTTATCATAAATGTAATTTGTTAAAATTCCTCTCTTTGCCACTCTGCCATTTAAAGGAGAATAACACTGTGATTCATTCTTACGGACATCTTTTCATCGTCGAACTGCGTTAATGAATAAGTATGTCAAATGACCTACCGTATTCTTGACGTCTGCACTATGTTCCGTTCTCACGTATTATAGTTTTCGACACTTGTTAAAATTGGACACATGGATATTTAAATGGGAGCCATATTGTGATTCGTTCTTGAACGAATGTTACAATAGTACAGTTGCTCTTAATACAGAGTAAAACAGTTTTTTCACGAGGAACGGGACGTGGATGATGGTGTTTCTTTGACAGCTGTGCGACTTTGTCATGTTGAGGAGTACTGCTTGTGTAAACGCCACTGTGCATAAACTGAAGGTACCTGAAATAATGGTTACATAAAAGATATTCATCGACTCAGTAGAAGAATTCATAGGCCCACCGCCACTGTGAACGCCAAAACAGAGAACTCCAACTACGAAAAAGATGTCACATGAATGCCCTTTATCTTTTATGGACAGTGAAGCTTCATTTCTGTCTTTTGGATATAGCAGTTACCTACCTATACCCGTTTGCCAAGAATGATGTACCGTGATAGTTTAGAGTCATAGGCCAGAACCTATTCCAGTAACCGTGTTAGGTAAGAGACAGAAATTTTGCAAAGTCACTAGATTTCGTGCGAAAGGAATTTCGCATTATTCAAGAAAAGAACTGAGGTACGACGATTTTTTTTGTCCTAAAACACACATATTACCATGTTTCCAAATGTAAGAGTACTGACTAACGTGTTATCGACATAATAAACTGGCTGAAGCAAGACGACATCTTTGGATGTAAAGAGATGAGATATTTTGCGACGATCCCAGTTAATTACAACTGCTGAAGAAACAACACTCAGTATGGAAATTACTATGTAATTTGGCGTATTTTTCGTAAAATGTAAGAGTTGAAAGGACATAACATAGAAGACTGGCAAATGTAACACTGGATAGTTCGCTCTGTGTGCACTGATACTGAAGACGGCTTGCAAAATAGCAACAAAAATAAACAATTAGTATTAGAGAGGATGATAGAAATCAAACTCTTGGATCATCCGTTGGCTGTTTTAAGGTCATATAAAACCTTAGTTCGTGATGAAAGGGGAGCTCGAGCCGAAGCATCATTTTCTGGTATTAAGGTCTGGTCTGCATGTACTAGTGCACATTTGTGAGAGTGACACACATGGACAGTAGGCGTAGTAGGGTAGGGTAACATACTATAACCTGCATACTCTAGTAAAAATCATCCATATGGTGGAAGCTAGGGAGACTTATTATCCTTGAAATTATGTGACAGAAAGATAACACAAGTCCTTCAGCTTTGTTGTTGTTGTTGTGGTCTTCAGTCCTGAGACTGGTTTGAAGCAGCTCTCCATGCTACCCTATCCTGTGCCAGCTTCTTCATCTCCCAGTACTTACTGCGACCCACATCCTTCTGAATCTGCTTAGTGTATTCATCTCTTGGTCTCCCTCTACGATTTTTACCCTCCACGCTGCCCTCCAATGCTAAATTTGTGATCCCTTGATGCCTCAGAACATGTCCTACTAACCGGTCCCTTCTTCTGGTCAAGTTGGGCCACATACTCCTCTTCTCCCCAATTCTATTCAATACTTCATCATTAGTTATGTGATCTACCCATTTAATCCACAGCATTCTTCTGTAGCACCACATTTCGAAAGCTTCTATTCTCTTCTTGTCCAAACTATTTACCGCCCATGTTTCACTTCCATACATGGCTACACTCCATGCAAATACTTTCAGAAACGACTTGCTGACACTCAAATCTATACTCGATGTTAACAAATTTCTCTTCTTCATAAACGCTTTCCTTGCCATTGCCAGTCTACATTTTATGTCTTCTCTACTTCGACCATCATCAGTTATTTTGCTCCCCAAATAGCAAAACTCCTTTACTACTTTAAGTGTCTCATTTCCTAATCTAATTCCCTCAGCATCACCCGACTTAATTCGACTACATTCCATTATCCTCGTTTTACTTTTGTTGATGTTCATCTTATATCCTCCTTTCAAGACACTGTCCATTACGTTCAACTGCTCTTCCAAGTCCTTTGCTGTCTCTGACAGAATTACAATGTCATCGGCGAACCTCAAAGTTTTTATTTCTTTTCCATGGTTTTTAATTCCTACACCGAATTTTTCTTTTGTTTCCTTTACTGCTTGCTCAATATAGAGATTGAATAACATCGGGGAGAGGCTACAACCCTGTCTCACTCCTTTCCCAACCACTGCTTCTCTTTCATGCCCCTCGACTCTTATAACTGCCATCTGGTTTCTGTACAAATTGTAAATAGCATTTCGCTCCCTGTATTTTACCCCTGCCACCTTTAGAATTTGAAAGAGAATATTCCGGTCAACATTGTCAAAAGCTTTCTCTAAGTCTACAAATGCTAAAAAGGTAGGTTTGCCTTTCCTTAATCTTTCTTCTAAGATAAGTCGTAAGGTCAGTATTGCCTCACGTGTTCCAATATTTCTACGGAATCCAAACTGATCTTCCCCGAGGTCGGCTTCTACCAGTTTCTCCATTCGTCTGTAAAGAATTCGCGTTAGTATTTTGCAGCCGTGACATATTAAACTGATAGTTCGGTAATTTTCGTATCTGTCAACACCTGCTTTCTTTGGGATTGGAATTATTATATTCTTGAAGTCTGAGGGTATTTCGCCTGTCTCATAAATATTGCTCACCAGATGGTAGAGTTTTGTCAGGACTGGTTCTCCCAAGGCTGTCAGTAGTTCTAATGGAATGTTGTCTACTCCCGGGGCCTTGTTTCGACTCAGGTCTTTCAGTGCTCTGTCAAACTCTTCTCGCAGTATCGTATCTCCCATTTCATCTTCATCTACATCCTCTTCCATTTCCATAATATTGTCCTCAAGTACATCGCCCTTGTATAGACCCTCTATATACTCCTTCCACCTTTCTGCTTTCCCTTCTTTGCTTAGAACTGGGTTTCCATCTGAGCTCTTGATATTTATACAAGTTTTTCTCTTCTCTCCAAAGGTGTCTTTAATTTTCCTGTAGGCAGTATCTATCTTACCCCTAGTAAGATAAGCCTCTACGTCCTTACATTTGTCCCCTAGCCATCGCTACTTACCCATTCTGCACTTCCTGTCGATATCATTTTTGAGACGTTTGTATTCATTTTCGCCTGCTTCATTTACTGCACTTTTATATTTTCTCCTTTCATCAATTAAATTCAATATTTCTTCTGTTACCCAAGGATTTCTACTAGCCCTCGTCTTTTTACCTATTTGATCCTCTGCTGCCTTCACTACTTCATCCCTCAGAGCTATCCATTCTTCTTCTACTGTATTTCTTTCCCCCATTCCTATCAATTGTTCCCTTATGCTCTCCCTGAAACTCTGTACAACCTCTTGTTTAGTCAGTTTATCCAGGTCCCATCTCCTTAAATTCCCACCTTTTTGCAGTTTCTTCAGTTTTAATCTACAGTTCATAACCAACAGATTGTGGTCAGAGTCCACATCTGCCCCTGGAAATGTCTTACAATTTAAAACCTGGTTCCTAAATCTCCGTCTTACCATTATATAATCTATCTGATACCTTCTAGTATCTCCAGGATTCTTCCATGTATATAACCTTCTTTCATGATTCTTGTACCAAGTGTTAGCTATGATTTAGTTATGCTCTGTGCAAAATTCTACCAGGCGGCTTCCTCTTTCGTTTCTTAGCCCCAATCCATATTCACCTACTATGTTTCCTTCTCTCCCTTTTCCTACTCTCGAATTCCAGTCACCCATGACTATTAAATTTTCGTCTCCCTTCACTACCTGAATAATTTATTTATCTCATCATACATTTCTTCCATTTCTTCATCAACTGCAGAGCTAGTTGGCATATAAACTTGTACTACCGTAGTAGGCGTGGGCTTCGTGTCTATGTTGGCCACAATAATGCGTTCACTATGCTGTTTGTAGTAGCTTACCCGCACTCATATTTTTTTATTCATTATTAAACCTACTCCTGCAGTACCCCTATTTGATTTTGTGTTTATAACACTGTAATCACCTGACCAAAAGTCTTGTTCCTCCTGCCACCGAACTTCACTAATTCCAATATATCTAACTTTAACCTATCCATTTCCCTTTTTAGATTTTCTACTCTACCTGTCCGGTTAAGGGATCTGACATTCCACTCTCCGATCCGCAGAACGCCAGTTTTGTTTTTCCTGATAACGACGTCCTCTTGAGTAGTCCCCGCCTGGAGATCCGAATGGGGTGCTGTTTTACCTCCGGAATATTTTACCCAAGAGGACGCCATCATCATTTAATCATACAGTAAAGCTGCATGCCCTCGGGAAAAATTACGGCCGTAGTTTCCCCTTGCTTTCAGCCGTTCGCAGTACCAGCACAGCAAGGCCGTTGTGGTTAATGTTGCAAGGCCAGGTCAGCCAATCATCCAGACTGTTGCCCCTGCAACAACTGAAAAGGCTGCTGCCCCTCTTCAGGAACCACATGTTTGTCTGGCCTCTCAACAGATACCCCTCCGTTGTGGTTGCACCTACGGTACGGCTATCTGCATCGCTGAGGCACGCAAGTCTCCCCACCAACGGCAAGGTCCATGGTTCATGGGGAAGCCTTCGCCCTTCACCTTTACTGAAACATAATGTCGTCTAACAGAAAAAATCAAGAAAAGAAAAGAAAACGATTTTCTTTGATATAGTGTGACTCTACAAGCGACTGTTACCAGATATAATCTTGTGAAGTTTGGGTGTCGTGCACACAAATCGAACTCATGTAGAGGATCTTGATATGTGTAATTACTGCTGCTTTGTCGCTATTGAAAAACATCTTGAGAGGTGTAATTTTCAAGTGGAACACAACGTGTGACAAGAAGGGAAGAAGTAATCAGTGCATCTCGACAAGAGGAACCAAACGTTATTGAACATGTGTGACCATCCTCGTGGAACGGTGAGATAAATGCTTGAATAGGAAGCGACACTATGTCAAAGAGCACCACTGTTGCATGTGACTCAGTCCTGTTTATCAGACATTTAATTACTGAAATTTGTAACTTTTCTCAGGGTATTATCACGAAAATTGGAGCGAAGTTTGCTTATATGTTTCAGTTGCTCCATTAGAGTATCTCATCGTTCTCACCATAATGTTCCACACACAGAAGAACCGACAATAGTGCTTTCCAAACCCCAAACACACATTTCACAGGGAAAAGGAAATATGAGATCGTATGGTATTCTTAACTCCATTTGTACAGGAAATGTTGCGGTTATTGATACCATACACCTTAGTAAGGGATCGAAGGAGTACGTCTACCAATTTTGGAAGCAATTACAATGGTTCAGTTCAACCCATCCAACGACATGGAGATGTGTGAGGGAGGTAATCACGGACTACACTGATCAGCCAGAACGTTATGACCAGTAACCTAGTAACTGGTATGTCCACCTTTGCCACGGATAATAGCGACGGCACGTCGTGGCATGGAAGGAATGAGGCCTTGGTACGTCGCTGGAAGGAGTTCGCACCATATCTTCACACACAAGTCACCTAATTACGGTAAACTCCGGGGAGGGGGCCACTTGCTCTGTCGCCATATTTAGTCACATCTCAGTTGTGTTCGATGGGGTTTAGATCTGGCGAGTTGGGAGTCCGGCACAAACTGGAACTCTCACAGTGTTCCTTGAACCTCTTCATCACACTCCTGGCTTTGTGACGTGGTTCATTATCTTATTGAAAAATGCCACTGCCGTCGAGAAACATGATCATCATGAAGGGGTGCATGTGTCTACAACCAGTGTACGATAGTCCTTGGCCGATCATGGTGCCTTGCGCGAGCTACACTGGTCCCATGGATTCCCACATAAATGACCCCCAGAGCGTAATGGAGCCGCCGTTAACTTGTCTCCCCTCTTGCAGTATAAGTGCCAAGGAGCTGTTACCCTGGATGACGACGGATTCGCGCTCTCCCATCGGCATGAAGAAGGTACCGGGATTCATCAGACCATGCAACCCTCTGCCACTGCGGCAATGTCCAGTGCCGATGGTCACACGCCTCTTTCTGTCGTGGTAGCAGATGTCCCGGTGTTAATATTGGCACATGCGGAGGCCCGTCGTGAGAAGTATTCGGTGCACTGTGTGTTCAGACACACAGCTCAGCAATAAAGTCTGATGTCAGTTCCGCCACAGTTCACCACCTGTCCTGTTTTACAGTGTGCATTGCCTCCGAAGTCCGACATCTGGTAATGAGGAGTGGCCACCCAACCCCACGACGTCTGGACGTGGTTTCTCCTTGCTTTCGCCACGTGTTGAAGACACTAACCACAGCCCTCCCCGAACACCCGACAAGTCATGCAGTTTCCGAAATGCGCGTGCCGAACCTCCCGGCCATCACAGTCTGCCCTCGGTCAAACTCCGACTGATAGCGCGCCTTCCCCAATCTACACACGGAAAGCTAATTCGTTGATACTACATGCATCGTTCGTGTGTCTTGCTAGCAGTCATCCCTCACCAGGTGTCGCTGCTATCGACAGGTTTTTATCGATAGTAGATCGGTGGTAATGATGTTCTGGCTGATCGGTGTACGTAGACATGATGCAGCACGCGACTGATGTGCAGAGGAAGATAATCGGCGGCATACTGCTGAAACATCTGCGGGCGACGACAGAAATCACCAGAGGATTTTGGCGATGACGTATAGGCAAATCACTCGGCCAAAGCTCTGCCACCACACATTCACCTTTATGCATCACCCACGCACGAGCTCCCATAGAAGACAATGTCTGGTTTCATTGAAGTCACCACTTACTCAGAAATTTTTTTATCGTATAATGGCGTCATGTTGAAGTCCTGTTGCATACTTGTCATTTCGCCTAATACCTACCTACGTCTACGTCTACATCTACACTTTCTAGAGAAAGCATTCAGTGAGGTCTTTAGATCTGTAACTTAATAAAGTTCCAAAGGGTTACAACCACATCGTCTAGTATAAGACTGTCTTTATTTTACAACAGGTATCGAAAACAACTAATTTTCAAGAGAATTAGTTCAACCAGTTATTGTGAAAGCAAATGTGAAGGAAAACCTTCTTCAAATCATCAAAAAGAAATGTCCGCAGATCGTGGTCTAGTGGCTAGCGTCGCTGCCTCTGGATCAATGGGTCCCGAGTTCGATTCCCAGCCGGGTTGCCGGCCGGAGTGGCCGTGCGGTTCTAGGTGCTACAGTCTGGAACCGAGCGACCGCTACGGTCGCAGGTTCGAATCCTGCCTCGGGAATGGATGTGTGTGATGTCCTTAGGTTAGTTAGGTTTAATTAGTTCTAAGTTCTAGGCGACTGATGACCTGAGAAGTTAAGTCGCATAGTGCTCAGAGCCATTTTTGAACCGGCCGGTTGGGGATTTTCTGTGCCCGGGGACTGGGTGTTTGTGTTGTCCTCATCATTTTATCATCATCATCATCATTCGTGACAGTGGCTAGATTGCACTGGGAAAAATTTGGGCTTTGTAAGAATTGGGACTTTGTAGGGGCGCTGATGACGGCGCAGCTGAGTGCCTATAAACCAAAAATCAACATCAAAAGGAAAGTACCATGTGCTCGGTTCACCACGATCAAGTAAACAATTTCTCGTGTTTGATAGGTTGTCAGTTATCGAACAGGCATTGACAAAAATATTGAAACACCTTGGGAAGTGTATTCTTAAACATAAATGCAGATGCTAGCTAAGCCAGCAGGTTCCTCTGTTTCGGTGTCGTACTAAACCACGAAGAGCACCTGTGAAACGTCTTCAATGCGTTGCAAGTGTCAGTCGTGGCCAGAACAGAGTTCTTAGTAGTTGTGAGTCATTTATATCGGAGATCAGTGCATTCGTATGTGGACAAACTGTTGATGTTCGTCTGGTGGGAGCTCCCGTAAGCTTCAAGAGGCGCCGTATCGAAAATTTATACCGCGTACAGTGAAAGAGTAAAAGCATTTGCTAAGTCACAGCATGGTTGAATGTGTGTGTCGACTGATCTGGACGGACGGTTTTAAGAGGACTGTAACGAAAGACAGGAGGACGACAGCTGCAGCGGTCACTGGAGAACTGAATGTCGTACTCGCCAACCCTGTCAGCACCATATCAACATGAAGGAGCTCCAGAATCAGGGAATTGCATGACGAGTGGAATTCCAAAACCACTCGTGATGCGAATGCCCGTAACAGGAAAAAGTGGTGCAGAAACCATAAAACCTGGATTACGGAGCAGTGGAAGAGTGTCATTTGGTTTAGAGCTTCTTGCTTCACACTGTTTCCACTTTTTGACCGAGTTTATGTCCCAAGAGTGAAACTTGGCTACGGTTTGGTGAAAATTTAGAGAGCCGTATCGCGGTATTCAAATGGGTCAAATGGCTCTGAGCACTATGGGAGTTAAAATCTGAGGTCATCAGTCCCCTAGAACTTAGAACTACTTAAACCTAACTAACCTAAGGACATCACACACATCCATGCCCGAGCCAGGATTCGAACTTGCGACCGTAGCAGTCGCGCGATTCCAGGCTGAGGAATCGCGGTATTCCATGAGCCCCATGGTTACTCTGCAAGTTCACGTTGCTGGCAAGGATTATGTGGTCTTTTTAGCTGATTATATCCATCCATTGCTGCAGTGTTTGATCCCTAGTGGTGATTCTGAGTTCCAGGGAGGTAGAGCTCCTGTTCACACAGTTCACAGTCTCTATAACTAGTTTTGTGAGCACGAGGATGAATTTCAGCATCTCCCCTGGTCACCACAGTCACCAGATCTCAGTATTATTGAGAATTTGTCGTACGTTCGAGAGGAGGGGACGTAATCGCTGTCCACTTCCATCGTCGTTACCTGCACTTGCCATTATTTTGCAGGAATAACGAAATAAAGTTTCCTTAGAAATCGTATAGAACCGAATCTATCCATTCCGAGATGACTAGAGGCTGTTTTGAATGCTAGAGGCTTTCCAATGTCCTATTAGACATGATAATATGCTTTGTTATTGATGTTGCAATATTTTTGTCGAATCCCTGTGTGTAAGTCTCATTGGATGTGCCGCTAGTACTGTTCACCTCGCTATGTACGAACACAGATTTACCGGTGTTATTGTGATGTCATGACTTATACACTCCTGGAAATTGAAATAAGAACACCGTGAATTCATTGTCCCAGGAAGGGGAAACTTTATTGACACATTCCTGGGGTCAGATACATCACATGATCACACTGACAGAACCACAGGCACATAGACACAGGCAACAGAGCATGCACAATGTCGGCACTAGTACAGTGTATATCCACCTTTCGCAGCAATGCAGGCTGCTATTCTCCCATGGAGACGATCGTAGAGATCCTGGATGTAGTCCTGTGGAACGGCTTGCCATGCCATTTCCACCTGGCGCCTCAGTTGGACCAGCGTTCGTGCTGGACGTGCAGACCGCGTGAGACGACGCTTCATCCAGTCCCAAACATGCTCAATGGGGGACAGATCCAGAGATCTTGCTGGCCAGGGTAGTTGACTTACACCTTCTAGAGCACGTTGGGTGGCACGGGATACATGCGGACGTGCATTGTCCTGTTGGAACAGCAAGTTCCCTTGCCGGTCTAGGAATGGTAGAACGATGGGTTCGATGACGGTTTGGATGTACCGTGCACTATTCAGTGTCCCCTCGACGATCACCAGTGGTGTGCGGCCAGTGTAGGAGATCGCTCCCCACACCATGATGCCGGGTGTTGGCCCTGTGTGCCTCGGTCGTATGCAGTCCTGATTGTGGCGCTCACCTGCACGGCCCCAAACACGCATACGACCATCATTGGCACCAAGGCAGAAGCGACTCTCATCGCTGAAGACGACACGTCTCCATTTGTCCCTCCATTCACGCCTGTCGTGACACCACTGTAGGCGGGCTGCACGATGTTGGGGCGTGAGCGGAAGACGGCCTAACGGTGTGCGGGACCGTAGCCCAGCTTCATGGAGACGGTTGCGAATGGTCCTCACTGATACCGCAGGAGCAACAGTGTCCCTAATTTGCTGGGAAGTGGTGGTGCGGTCCCCTACGGCACTGCGTAGGATCCTACGGTCTTGGCGTGCATCCGTGCGTCGCTGCGGTCCGGTCCCAGGTCGACGGGCACGTGCACCTTCCGCCGACCACTGGCGACAACATCGATGTACTGTGGAGACCTCACGCCCCACGTGTTGAGCAGTTCAGCGGTACGTCCACCCGGCCTCCCGCATGCCCACTATACGCCCTCGCTCAAAGTCCGTCAACTGCACATACGGTTCACGTCCACGCTGTCGCGGCGTGCTACCAGTGTTAAAGACTGCGATGGAGCTCCATATGCCATGGCAAACTGGCTGACACTGACGGCGGTGGTGCACAAATGCTGCGCAGCTAGCGCCATTCGACGGCCAACACCGCGGTTCCTGGTGTGTCCGCTGTGCCGTGCGTGTGATCATTGCTTGTACAGCCCTCTCGCAGTGTCCGGAGCAAGTATGGTGGGTCTGACACACCGGTGTCAATGTGTTCTTTTTTCCATTTCCAGGAGTGTAGTTTGCATTCGCTAATTTCTGATGACTTGTAGAACTTTGTTAAGGCATCGGCCGAGTAGCGTATACTAGAAGGCTTATTTGTACCCTCAAATGTCGACAAATAAAACCCGTAGAAGAAGAAATACACAACCGATTACTATCCTCGATATTTACATTCATAGAATTACATATTACTCAGTTTATTTTAACGAATACTGATAAATGAAATACGAATTCGTAATAAATTATGGAAAAGACCTGGCGTCAAATCAAAATACAGAATATGCTATCAGATGCGGTAATCACCGAAGTGATGAAAACCTTTTTTTGAAGTGTGTAACTGAGGACGTAGGTTGCAAGTGCTAGTCTGAGATGAAGATTTTGGCGGAGGAGAGGAATTCGTGGCGGGCTGCATCAAACAAGTCGGATGACTGATGACCCAAAAAAAAAAGGAAACCATGATGATGATCTCACTTCAGGATTAACGGTACATGTAGATACCATCGATATTTCGAGGTTAGGTTACAACGTGATGCTGCACGTTTGACGTACACCATTCTAGATGTAAAAATTGACTTGAAAGTAATATATGTTCAAAAGTAATTATAAAATCAAAACAATTCCAAAGCTAAAGCTGTCTGCCACCCTGTAGGTAACTAACTAAATAGATGATGCACCCGCAAGCGTAAGGTGCTTCGAATTTGATCTTTGTAGCCACCCGCCACCGTAGGTCATGTGGTACTACGGTCCACACTGAAGTTTATAGAATAGTTGTTTACAAACGGGACCATCTGCTAGCTTTCGATGGGTTCAGAAACGGAAATAACTGCATCCCAAAATCAGTTGCGCGTAGCTATTCCGTTGCGATTCTTTAGCACGTGTTCGGTGCCAGCTCAGTCATTATTCACGTTACCATGGCTCCTGCAAATTATTTCGCAAAATAAAGACGAGGTGCACCTGGCGAATTAAACACTTTCACCTCCATTACAAACACGCTTCTTACCTTTCGCTTCGTCTTTTAGGAACGGCGTACATTTAGCTGCAGTAGAAGAAAACATAATTTCCGTGGACGTCTACATTCCAATGTCTGATCGCAAACGTGTTTTAGCAACCGATATTGCTAAACACTAACGTTGCTTTCCTCTTTCAGATATTTACGTCAAAGTGAGATACGAGACGTTCAAAATACAATTAAGTATAGACTGCATATCTTTGCCCTGAATCCGTGGAAGAACTTGTGTATTTCCTCGCTCTGAACGATAACCGTTTGCAGAGCACTTTTTTTCCACTGGAACACGTCCACTCGGCGCCCAGCAGGGAGTCCATTCACCGTAAACTGAATTCTGGCCTCATTTGAACGCCATTCATTATCACAATTGGTGTTTATTTTACTTAAAAGAGGAGTTCGATTAATTATCCAAGCGTCAGCAGTTCGTTTGCAGCGCTTTATTTTGGTATGGACAAAGCTGATTTCGTTTATTAGAGCCACAATCCATTCTCCTCCGATGACGTGACTTCAGCAACGATGCAATATTGTATCTTTGCAGCAAAAAATTGTTGCTCCGTATGGACGTATAAGCAATTTGAGTTCAATTTAGAATTGGCCCTTTACCATGGCTGCAGTAAACAAATTGTATTTGCTACAGTATGACAATTACAATTGATAATTCTCAAAATTAACTTCTGTCGACTGTATGTTTCAAAGTTCGTTTTTTTCTTGTAAATTAATTAGCACATACTGTAAATGGATTTCCTCTGTATAAATAATGTGAAACTCTTTTCATCTTGTCAGGATATACAATGCATTTACGTTTTGTGTCAAGCTGAAACAATGTGCCAGAATGGGACACGAAAACGCACTTCTGCAGCTGTGAACCAAGGGTAGCCACGAAACTGAAGGTTTGAGTCAAAGCGTGAGGCAAGTCACCTGACAATGAGTCAAGTGGCACAGTGGAGTGATGCTGAACTCGTATTCGGGAGAGTGGATGTTCAAATCCCTCTCAGGGCATCCAGGTTTAGGTTTTCCGTGATTAAACCTAATCGACCAAGACGAATGTTAAGATGGCTCCTTTCAAATGACCTGGCCGATTACTGTCAACATTCTCCCCTATTCCAAGCCTTTGTTCCATCGTCATCAGGAATTATAAATCCTCACTTCTATCTCCTAGTGGCACTAGTCGAAGACACCAAAACACCGGTGGGCACATGTTTCTTTCGCTACAGAAGGGAAATTCAACGTATACAATGTGAAAAATGCAGAGGTATGTTTTTAAGAAATTATGTTCGGTGTTGCATATCAATAGTTTATCATGAGCTGTGATAAGTAAGTAAGCTGCTATATGTGCAGTAACATCAGCTGGCCTCAGGTGTCTGACTGTTTAGGTAAGTGTACCTCATATATGCAACCCCCACCCCTTCCCTTCAGGTGCCGCATGCACTTGCAGCGTCACTGCCCAATGATGCGTTAAGACACACATGGGTAGAAGTGTGCATCTATGCATCGAGCAATTGAACCAGCTATGCAATATACAATATGTGCATTATTAAACTAATTTAATACTTTTTCAACCTGGTTTATGTTCTCTAATGCAAAAAAGAAAAGATGTTCCATTCCCTACCTAAACCTCTAAAGGGTCGATTTTTTTTACTTTCTAAAGTAAACCTGTGTTCTTCCTAAGATTCACCCATCGCCATACCAAACTTCATCGAAATCGATTCAGCGATTTAGTCGTTAAAATGAATCTGACAGAGCTACTTTCCCTTGTACAATGGCGTAAACTTGCTATATTTTTTTCCAATTTTGATGAAGTGAAGTCTAAACGTTGCCTCAAGCTGCAATCAAGTCATCAGTGAAAACCCCGTAAAAATTGGGCAAGTAATTTTGGAGATTAGTGTCTTAAAACAGACAAATAGATGCACACAACAGTTTTATACTTTTAGTATAAATATGCCGTATTTTTAATTTCATTTATGTTATAGAACAGAAGCGTAATGAATGTAAGGTGCTTGAAAATGAGTGAAACGTTATGATGAATTGTCGGAAACTTCACCAAAAGGAAAAAAAAAGAAGGAAAAAGTTATCGCAACCATCTGTTGAGTTTGCCGACTAAGAATGCCCGTTTCCGTATCCCTGAAGGATAGATTCGCTCTTCCGGACATTTTTATAACTATACAGAAACATATAATTATTTTGTCAAAAATGGCAACATGTTTGCTAAAAGCATTATGGTACATTATGTGTGCATTTCAGAGAGAACTTTAGCAAAAAAAAAAAAAATAAAAAAAATAAAAAAAATGGGGTTAAATAGTCTAGCAGCTCGAAACTGTTCAAATGTGTGTGAAATCTTGTGGGACTTAACTGCTAAGGTCATCAGTCCCTAAGCTTACACACTGCTTAACCTAAATTATCCTAAGAACAAACACACACACCCATGCCCGAGGGACGACTCGAACCTCCGCCGGGACCAGCCGCACAGTCCATGACTGCAGCGGCTTACACCGCGCGGCTAATCCCACATGGCTCTAGCAGCTCACAGAGGGCTATTGGAAACATGCCTTCAATTATTTTTTAATGATAATTAAGGAAAACTTGGACTTCCCTCTTTTAACTGTAAAACACTTTTTTGGGTGAATTCCTTCTAAGATTGACATACATTAAAAAGAAAAAAGCTCATAAATATGTAGGCACTGATCACGAACGTGTTTCCGAGGGAGTGACAGCAATTAGCCTGATATTCACGTCTTGGGATGTGAGAAACCGTCTGAAAACCACATAGAGGATGGCTGCCACCCCGGTTCCCGTCGGTAATCGGCCAGGTAGATTCGAACCGGCAAGAGTGCGCTTCCCCGTCTTGTAAGTTCGTGTTTGACACAGATGTGCAGATATCAGTACCATATTACTGGAAAAAATGTTTCCTAAGTGGTCAGTGACTTCTTTGTTGCTGTTGGTGATGATGATGATGATGATGATGACATCGACACATTCATTCATCCTATGAGGAAAGTTGAGAAACAAAGAGTGTTGCTTGACAGTGGTAACATCAGAGGGAGAGAGATGAGCTGAAATTACACTCTGTGTTCAGAAAATGAGAGAAATATGAGTGTAACAATAAATATTTCAAATAAGAGTAATGTAACTTATACGAGGGTCGGAACTTTAATTGTGGCAACTATTTATTTACAGCTCGTAAAAAATAGATACGTGTTTCAAAGTTTTATTGACCTTCAGAGTAGTCCCAACATTGTGTATGATCCGTTACCAGCGATGTGGAAGTCGTAGAATACTGTTAGCAGTGCCAGTTGTGTTGACAGTTCGAGCGGCGCTGTCTATTGCCCGACGAATCTGTAGCAGTTCTGAAGCGAATGCTGTGATGTGTTTCCTTCAGTTTGGAAGTGGAGTTGAACTTACAAGGGCTTAAGTTAGGGGAGTGCAATAGGTGGTATAGCACTTAGCGGCTCCCAGAGTCGAACAAATTAGTAACAACTTGCACTGTAGGTGCTTGGGCATTGTCCTGCAAAATGATGGTTCAGTCCTGCAGAAAGTGTCATCACTTCTGTCTCTTAGCTGGTCATACGTTGTGTTCCAAAAATTAACAGTATAGTGACAGAGGTGATCAGACTTTTGCAGGACTTGTCCATCAATTTGCAGGACAATACTCAAGCACGTAAAGTGCAAGCTGTTACTGATTTGTTTGACTGGTGGGGCTTCTAAGTGCTATACCACCTACTGCACTCCCCAGAATTAAGCCCTGGTGAGTTCAGCTCGATTTCTAAACTGAAGGTAACAGTTCACGGCATTCGCTTCAGAAGTACTACGAATTCGTCGGGCAACAGACCACGCCACTCGAACTGTCAATACAACTGGCACTGCTAAGAGTATCCTACGACTTCCACATCGCTGGCAACGGGTCATGCACAATGCTGGTGATTACTTTGAAGGTCAGTAAAACTTTGAAACACGTATCCATTTTTTACGAGCTGTAAGTAAATAGTTGCCACTATTAAAGTTCCAACCCTCCTATGTGCAGTGGCCACATGCAACATTGCAACGAAATCTTGGCCGCCATACTAGAGGGAAGAGTTTCATGGAGTAAGGTAAGAGGAAGACTGTGGAAAATCATCTGTATTCTGTGATGGGTGGACAGCACTGATGCATGTGTGAATAAAATGGCAAAGTGTCCCTATAGCCAGTCCCCCCCCCCTCTTCCTTCCTGTTCGACGCTACCATTGATGACACCTGCGAACTCTACTGAGAATTTTAAAAATGTAGCTATTCTGAGACAACACGTGGAGAAGTCCTCGGTGCCTGCTAGCAGGAAGTGGAATCGGTGGGATGTCGAGGGGTTGCTTGCCTGCAGGCATCTAGGACTAATTCACAGGCTGTCTCAGAACAGATGCATTTTTAAAATTCTCAGTAGAGTTGGGAAATAGCCACTGAGGGTGTTGCCGAATTGGTAGGTGCTTAGAGAAAACTCTTCATTCATATGTCAATATCGCTCCTCGACCAGATGACCACGCCACAGGAGGGCGCGAAACAGGAAGGATAAAAATGCATAATCACACTTTATTGCTTCGAGTTACGTTAAAATTGCGTCGAATGGTTTGAACGGTCGCTAGTGGTTTCAGCCTCTACATAAGAACAAAAATTGCAGTCACGTTGCGCTCCACAGGAATTCAACTCATTCAGTGGGTTTGCAGCCCCACATCGTCCTTGAAACATCCGGCAGTACCAAAGAGTCAAGAACTTCGTCTTGCTGCTCATCGTACTCCAAACTATCGTTTTAGACCGCAAAATTGCGTGGGAATCAACGCCCCAAAGAAAACGGTGGTTCCACTGACGTCCTTTATTCTGCCTTCTGAAGTCCTCTCGTGTCTATTGTGAGCGGCGGTGTGAAATGTTTTTCTTGGTCGGTCATACGAAAACCACGTGATTTCAACTTTGATGGTCATCGTTCCCACAGCAATCGTAAAAGAGTTAAAAGGAAGGATGGGATGTGGACAAGAGGGGGTTTGACGACCTCTCCATCATGATGCATGTCCACTGTGGCACTGGGCAGAATCATTAACCCATCTTACACGACACGCAAACTTCTGAGGTGTGGCCTTTTTTCGCATGGATCGACACTTGCTGTTTCAAGCGCCGTCGAACTCGAGGACGACGTCAACGGAAGTTCTGGTTTTACGCTGGTACAGAGGATGGTTGTAGACACCTTTGAGTCAAATTTCAAACTTATGTATCGCACTAAAATGCAATTATTATGTTTCGAAAAACTGATCCTTCCATTCTATTGCGCAGTATTAACATTCAAATTAAATAAGTGCTCTGTGGTAAGCTAAAAGAGAAAGTTATTGTGTTTAGAAATTTTGCGTTGTTGAAAACATTGCTTTGTGGCGTTCTATACCATTAACACTATAGAGGAAATCGCTAATGTGCTCAAACCATGAAAAAGCGCGATATGTTTGACATGGACTGCAACATATCTAAAGAAAACAGCAGGAGAAGTTCACTTTTCGACAACCTGTCAGTGCATTTGATTGTACATCCCACCTACACACGTCGCTTATACGTCACGAACTGCAGTGAAACTTTCATGGTTAAGAAAAAAAGACAGAACAATGGCGCAACTACAGAGTCTCTAGTGGTAGTTTGAGACGTTAAAATTCCTCCATATGCTTTTCTAGTGAGTAGTGCTTCTTTCCATTCTGAAAACGTAGTTCCATGACTAATTCAACAATTGTTCAAGACTTTCACTCTCTTTGAATTTCACTCTTAGCATCAGATGTTACTATGTTTCATTATTCTAATCTTTTTTGATTAAGCTGCTCTATCAATTAAACAGCATTAGTTAAACTTCCTGTAAAATGTAGGATATATTTGAATAGTCGTGTCTCCTGATTATCAGAAGCGATTTACCACACTAATTTAATGGTACACACCCTGTACTTCTTATAGCCCAGCAAGAAACTGGAGAGCTAGCAACGCTAGTATTGGGGGAATTGGCGTTTATGAAGTACAGCATACAGTGTATGGTGAACGATGTAGGTTTTGTTCGTGTTCATTTCTTGTGTTTTATTAGTTTATAATACGTAGAGTCCATATAATCTTACGCACTTAATGAAAAACTATCTGAGGAACCCGATATTAGGCAGGTATTTATTTATAGCTGTGCCCGAGACTTCATAGACATGGAATTTATTTTTGGCGTATAAAGCTTATGTATGCAACATTCGAAGTAATGTGGCTGGCGATATGAACGAAGAATATGCTTCACTAACACAGGAGAGAGCCACGTAGAGCTGGTCGTGCGAAAAGCAAGTGACGCTAAGGTTCGTGCGTCAGGCGTTGTGCTTTGTTTATGGTCATGGCATAACACAAGCTCATTAGGAAGTATACAAATTTAAAGCGAAACGGTAAATGGCTAGGAATAAATGGGATTAATGCAGCAGGATTCTTGCCATTCACTGTGTAATCAAAGCTGCATATACTCCGCAAAGTCTACAAATGCCACGCAGTTTTAGCTTATCGCATTTTGCACAGAAGGAAGCAATCTGGGTTTTAATGACCCACCACCACGAGGCCATTAAAGACAGAGCACAAGCTCGAATTGCTTCAACGATAGGGAAAGAAGTCAGTCGTGTTCTTTCAGAGGAATCATTCCGATATGTTTTTAAGCAGTTAAGAAATCTAATGGAACACCTAAATCCTTATGGTCGTCCTCCCGAATGCCATTCAGTATGCTCACCACTGCGCCGCCTCACTCGGTTTTAACACAATATTCCGCTGCACTGTTATGGAAAGTGTGTTTAGGCAGTGACTAAGTCAATTCACAGAGACGTCCTGTTCAAATTCAAATGTGTGTGAATTTCTAAGGGACCAAACTGCTGAGGTCATCGGTCTTTGACTTACATACTACGTAAACTAACTTATGCTAAGAACAACACACACACCCACGCCCGAGGGAGGACTCGAACCTCCGACGGGAGAGGCCGCACAGTCAGCAACATGGCGCCTCTAACCGCGCGGGCGCTCGGCGCGGCCAGAGACGACCTCTTTCTTCCTGTAGTGCTAGTCCAATATGTATGCAGAAGAGACTCTGCATGATAACCAGTAGTGCTAGTCCAATATGATATGCAGAAGAGATTCTGTATGATAACCAGTAGTTCATCATACAGGCTGACTGGGTCTGAATGGTAAAAGTCAAACATCAAGCAAGGAGTGACTTTATTCCTGATATAAACGGTTTTGGAATTGGTTCAAATGGCTCTGAGCACTATGGGACTTAATTAACATCTGAGGTCATCAGTCCCCTAGAACTTAGAACTACTTAAACCTAACTAACCTAAGGACATCACACACATCAATGCCCGAGGCAGGATTCGAGGATTCGAACCTGCGACCGTAGCGGTCGCGCGGTTCCGGACTGAAGAGCCTATAACCGCTCGGCCACCGAACCGGCGTTTCGGAATTTATCCATCATCAAAGATCCAGAAGCTACTGCTGCACGTAGATACATTCGCAGCCTACATGCAGAACTACAGATCGTCATAACAATGGTCGCCTGAATCTTGCATGACATTATGCTACATTTATTTTAGATTCTGTAAAATTTTGGAAATATTGGTTGGTTCATAAGTTCGTATTGATTTTCCATAGATTTAGTAAATACAACAGATACACGCAAGAGAGACTGTTCATCAATAATGTATTCTCCTTCACTATTCGACAGCCTGGTAAGGTTAGGGAAACTTTCCGATTCTGCGACTGTAGAAATCATGTGAATTTGATACAAAGAACACGTCGAGCTATCTTTGGAGCGCATTTTCATCCGAGAAGAAAGTTCCTTGAAGGTTGTTCGACAGACAGTGGAAAAGATGAAAATCTGAGGTCGCAGGATTAGGTGAATGAGATGAGTGCGGAATGACTTTCCAATTCAACTCCTGTATATTGTTTCTTGTCTGTCTAACAGAATGCGCACGAGTGTTATCGGTCGCCGAGGGGTTCTAGGCGCTTCAGTCTGGAACCGCGTGACTGCTACGGTCGCAGGTTCGAATCGTGCCTCGGGCATGGATGTGTGTGATGTCCTTAGGTTAATTAGGTTTAAGTAGTTCTAGGCGCTAGGGGACTGATGACCCATAGTGCTCAGAGCCATTTGAACGAGTGTTATCGTGCAGTAGCAGCATTTCACGCAGTGTTCCTAATTATGTCCTTGGGCTGCGTCTCAATTGTTGACAGTAAATGTCAGTAGTGATGGTTACACATCGGAAAAGCAATGCGTAGGGTAAACCACACCGCCATTATTCCACCTGATGCATAACATTATCTTTTGTGGATGCGGGGAGTTCCTGCTCTGTTTGGGCTCAACCAATCCTTTCTTTTTCTTACGTTAGCACGAAGACGCTATTTATCGACATCAGTAATGATACACAATGGGAATGGTGGGTGTTGTTCACAAACCAACAGATGAGGAGCAAGCAGAAATGCACATATAGCCACCTGCTAATTTTCGTGATTTTGGCTTAGAGAATGCGGTACCCACACACTCGATCTTTTAACCTCCCCCACTCCACACAAATGTCACACGATGGTGGAATGATCACAATTCATTACATTTACCAGATGTCGAGTACACTGACTTGGATCATTGTGGATTAATGCGTTCAAACGATCGTTTACATGCCCCATAGGTCTTCCTGAACGTGGAGCGTCTCTCGTGTCAGAATGATCCTCCTTAAAGCGAGAAAAACATATTACTGCTATGCTCCATCTAGTGGCATTACTCCCATACACGGTGCAAATATTTCTGGCTACCTCCGCTGCTGCCAAGCCTCTGCTGAGCTCAGACAGAAAAATATGTCGCAAATGTTCCCATTTCTCCACTTGGCAGCCTGTTTTCTAGCGTCCACAGCCCCATTCACTATCTCCAAACGATAAAATTACAATGTTTGAAGTCAAATAGCAATAGTGAACAACAAATAAAAAAAGACAATCGATAAATAAACCCGTAGCAATCGGAATATCAACATGCAACACAAAAACGCTACGAAATCATGCACCAGCCTAACAGGAGAGAGATATATTAGCAGCAATGAAGCTGTGGAGGCGGGTCGTGAATCGTGCTGGGATGCACAGTCGGTAAGAGCATTGCCTGCGTAAGACGAGTTGCTGTGTTCGAGAGATGGTCCGCTCACACAATTAATCTGCCAGGAAGTTTCAAAACAGCGCGCTCTCTGCTGCAGACTGAAAAATTCCTTCCGCACGGGATACGCTATTTCATTCCACAAGATACACGAGTAAACTCGCTACGTACGTAAGACGGAAGCGGAACAGATGAGTGTATCGGGAAGCTGTGAGCCGCCTGCGTACAGCCTCCGGCACAGCACAGCACAGCAGCCTTCGGAAGGCGGCGCAGTGCATCAGCAGGTAACCAGGTTGCGGGTGATTTATGTGTTGGCCCTTCGCAGCGAGGTGCTTCCACCTCTCGCGGTTCGCCGGGGGTGGGATTAATCTCACTTGTTGCCACACCCAGCTCTGGAGGGTGTTGGGGAGGGGGGGCTGTAGAGGAGAGGGGGCACCGGCGGCTTCTGACCTCGCGCCCTTCTGAGTCGCTGCCGACTCCGCACGCACTACCAGGATATGGGTACGCCGCACGCTACTGCCGAATGTCGCCACCAAATGAATGGGATTCCTATGTCAGTATTTCACTTACCTTCTGATGGATTCACAAGCATGTAGGAAGAACACTTCTTCGACTATCTTGGCATCGTTTCCACATTCATCTCTACAGACTCTTCAATGTCTACGTCTCTATGAAAAATTAGCATAGGGGTCAGCTTTTAACCAAACTGCGAAAGCTTGGAGATCTGTGTACTAGCAACAATTCTTTCAAGAGAGAAATAATTTCTGTACTTCTTGTTACCGTTATTACTGTAGAGGTGTTTCTTGAATGCACAGTGAACAGGCCGATGTTTTTAATTTTCCTTTATCATCTGCATCTCCATGGGACATATAAACTGATGAGTCAAAACATTACGACCACCTGCTTAAGAGCTTCTTTGTCCGTCTTTGGAACGAAATGCATCTCTGATTCTGCGTATCAGAGATCCGACAATTTGTTGGTAGGTTTGTGGAGGTATGTGGCACTACATGCCTACGCACAGATCATGTAATTTCGTAAATAATGGGCTGCTGATTTGCGTACGCGGTGATGGCGTCCGGTAGCGACCCAGATGGGTTCCGAAGGACTTACATCAGGCGAATTTTGTCACCAGGACATCAACGTGGGTTCACCATAAAGCTCCTCAAACCACTGTAGCACGGTTCTGACTAAGAGACACATTGCTGAAAGATGACGTCGCCGTTGGGGAAGAGCCGGCCGCGGTGGTCTCGCGGTTCTAGGCGCGCAGTCCGGAACCGCGCGACTGCTACGGTCGCAGGTTCGAATCCTGCCTCGGGCATGGATGTGTCTAATGTCCTTAGGTTAGTTAGGTTTAACTACTAAGTTCTAGGGGACTGATGACCTAAGATGTTAAGTCCCATAGTGCTCAGAGCCATTTGAACCATTTCGTTGGGGAAGACATCAAGCATGAAGAGACGCAGGTGGTTCGCAGCCATCACTGCGTTTTCGATTGCTACCAAAGCTCCCATGCAAGCGTAGAAGAGTGTCTGCCAGAGTTAATAATGCGCCCACCAGCCTGCGTCCTGGCCACGCTGCACGTTTCGAGCCGCCATTCACTTCGCTGACGGCGTTTGCGGAGACGACCATCAACCTAGTGTAGCAAAATGTAATTCACCCAAAGAGCCGACCCGTTTCCATTGATCGACGGTAGTATCTCGATGGTCCCGTGCTCACAGCAATAGTAATTGGCGATGTCACTGCGTCAACAGGTGAGCACGTAGCGGTGGTCTGCTGCGGGACTTTATGTTCAACAATGTACGATGAACGGTGCACTCCGAATCACTTGTGCGTGCTCCAGCATTGTGCCCTTTCGGTAGAGATGCCACAGCTATCCTGCTATACAGAACACACAAACCTCCGAACACCACGTTCTGTGAAGATCCAACCATTTAGAGCCAAGTGGTTGTTTCACTGCCTTTTTACCTCTTTCCGTAGATGTTCACAACAATAGCACGTGAAAATTCGACAAGTTTCGCCGTTTTCAAGCTACCCGTTCACATCCTCTACGTAATAATAGTCTGTCCTTTGTGTCTCTTATCTCACTGGATTCTCCAATTTGCTATCCATAATCTTCGCTAAGATGATACCCCGTCCGTATCTGCTCCGCTTGAATACACGTGTTACCGCGTCACATGCCCACAACGTCACCAGTCGTAATCCAACGTCATGGTGGGTAGTGGTCATAATGTCATGGCTGGTCAGTGTATGTCTTACTGGTCTCCAGATGGAGTACGGTGATTTTAGGGGACCATTTTATGGTGTAAGGGAGTCAGATATGTAGAAAGAAGGGAGTAAGCGGTACTGTTGTCTCGAAATTTAATTATTAAATGTTGAGCACTATGGAATTGTAATACTGAAAAATTTTCTAGTGACAATTGCGATTATAGACTAAAACAAACTTTTCGGTAATGTATTGGACGCTGTTCATTGAGAGTAACTGCAGTAGTAAGGCTGGGTACACTAGGCTTTGCAAACGCTACACCTCGTTTTCGTGTGCTGCATTGCGCTGCACCGCTTCCTTGTGTTTTCCTTCGCTTGTATCCTCGCATCGTTAGGAACTCCAGTAACTGCTGGGTTGTTTTATTGGAGAACAGATTTATGTCTCCTTTTATGTTTCGTTCAACTAAAAGCTGTCTTATAACCACAGGATGAAGACACATTTACCACCATTTTTACCGCCCCGTAAGATGAAAATGTTTATTATTGAGTCAGATGAGAAAAAATAATAAGCACAATGCAACTCCCTGGCAGATTAAAACTGTGTGCTGGACAGAGACACGAACCTAGGACCTTTGCCATTCGAGGGAAAGTGCTTTACCGACAGAACTACTTAAGCACAATTCACGACGTAGCCTCACAATCTGCCAAGCTGTGATTAAGTCATGCCTCCGCAATATTCCTTCTTTCAGGAGCGAAAGTCCCGCAAAATAAGCAGGAGAACTTCTGTGAACTTTATAATATAAGAGATGAGGTTCTGGCGGAGGTAAACCTATGAGGGAGGATCATAATTCGTACTTGGATAGCTGGTCGTTAGAGTACTTGTCTGTCAAAAGTGGAGGTCCCAGTTTCGAGTCCATGTTCGACACATAGTTTTAATCTTCCACAAAGTTTTAAATTAGCACACACGCCACTGCAAGGTGAAAATTCATTCCGAAAATAAACGCTGTTTTGCATTTTAGTGATCTCAGCTACGAAAGTAAAGTACAGGTATCTGTCTCTACACAACGTACTAGATATAACGCCTGAGGCACACAGTCTACCAATTGGCTTAAATTAGCCCCTAAACTCAACGAAATACCGCAGAAACATACAGAAGTGAGACAACCTTGTCCCAGTGGGCACTAGGAAGCAAATATGCTGGTGAGGCACTGCTGATGAATGAGTTAAGATTACAGTGGGATTAGGAACAAGTAGGCGAATAGAAAGATAGCTGTTGGAGCAAGCTTAATCAGCCAAAAGCCTTTAAACATAATGGAGGTCAGTATATCTCATCTGCGTCATAGCATTCCAAACCGGCAAGAGAGGGAGTCGTAACGAAGTAGTCTGCTAACACAGAAATATTTTCATTCCGAAATATTGATACTCATAGAATACATTCCGCTAAAATACTGAAGCGTGTTCGAAACCCGTAAACAGCAGAGGGTTGCAGCTAGCGACAAGCAGAGACAAAACCACGCCATGTAACTGCGGCACAAGTTGATCTTCAATTTGTCTCCATCGCCAAAACGGATCGTACACCTTCGTCCACAGTCCTGACGTGGTTACGTAGCTTCAATCCGTACAACAGTAACTGCGAACACATCTTTTACGCTACATAATGACCACAATCAGGCAACTTGCATTGTTGGCGATTACAGAGCCGAGCGGAGTGCCCGCGCGGTTTGAGGCATCATGTCACGGACTGCGCGGCTTCTCCGCCGGAGGCTCGAGTCCTGCCTCGGACATGGCTGTGTATATTGTTCTTTGCATAAGTTAGTTTAAGTAGTATGTAAGTCTTGGGACGGAGACCTAAGCAGTTTGGCCCTTAGGAATTCACACACATTTGAAGATTACAGAGAACAAACGTTAAGTCTGATAGAGTGGGGTAGGGATGTGCAGTGTTGGCAGTTAATCGGTGCTTATTACGATTTAATCATCAATGTTCAAACACTGAAGGCTGACAATGATCGACCCAAAACATCTTCGGTTTTAGCGTCAGTGTAAAGTGATTAATTTACTGAATGGTGTATAAAGCATTACACAAATACACCCAATATCATTTATATTAATTAATAAATAATTATCATTACGTATCCCACAAATCTTTGTTTACAGACACTAAAAATAAGTACCTACTTTTGAGAACAGTCTTTCAGAAGTTGGCGATGTGGCTAAAGGGCTCAAACGTACTTCTGTGCATTTTTTGTAGCTTCGGATAGTTGGTACATATGATCCGATTCAGTACATATAATAGATATTGTTTAAATTATTGGAGGCGATCTTTCAGATAGCAACTGAACACTTATACTTCGCAAATTGATCTTTCCTTGTGCTACTTTGTGATATTCATCCCGTAAATCAAATAAAGTTTCTCTCTTTTCTTGTACTGCATAAATGTGTACCTTATTCACATTCACCTGTAGGCGTGTCATTGATGGTGTTGATCGCTTTTGAACGTATTAGAGCTTTCTTGAAAGTGTGTCTTCAGGAATCTAGTTTCGAGAAACGATGATGTGACTAATTGGTTAACGTCTTCAGTTGGTAGCAAACGGTCTGCTATGGTGCTACTCTTCAGATTCTCGTAAATAATCTGTACTGGTTGAACGTCAAATATTTTGATAGCATACTAGTTACTGGAACTATTTTTCTGGTTGCAACTATTTTTTCTACGCAGATTTCACGTGTAGCTATTGATAGAGGCAACAAAAGTCACAGTCACCTGCCGGATCTGCGGCTGTTAGCATGGGTGATGCACTGTCCCAGTAATTAATCTATTATTAGTTACAGTACGCAGATGAAAAATCTTTCAGTCATACAAAACGTCGAATTCAATATAGTGGATACTCGTTTAATTAGTCTGAGGTATTATTCTTTTCTCAGTTTGTGAGTTAACGAGCGTTGCGCCCTCATTTAAGTATATGGCCAAAAGAGTTAGCCTTCAGGAATTGTGAAACGAACCCTGTCGACCAGGACCGTGTGCCACAAAGAGGGCAGATTCGCCACGAGAGGGGAAATTCACAGGTGTCTATTATGCTGAATGAGGCCTAAGGGCTATAGTGTGCGAGATAGGCGAGAACCTACATCATAGGGAATCCCCATAGAAGCTGTTTGTGGCCAGGGAAACGTAGCAGCGTTAAATATGGCGGACCTAAGATCGGCCATAAAGAGAAACATTTATGAAAACTATTTAATTCTGTAGTAATTCAGGGAATGAAGCCACAGATATTTTAATCTACCATCCTTCATAAATTTTCATGGCGATCCCAATAAAACTTGAATATGGATCATATCTATAATAGTTTAGGGTTTCGTGTTAAAGTGAAATTAACAGGTTTTGTAACAAAGAACTGAATGCTAAAATCTGAACACTTTGGTCCTTCTTAACGATCGACATTTAATATTGTAGCGCATCTTTAAAATGACAAATGTTGTAAATATCAACTCAGTAACTTTACTTGTTTAAAAGATATAGTAAATTTAAATTATCAATATTTTCAGTTAAACATCAGATCATCATTTCCTCCCAGCAAAAGACATTGAACAATGAGAGCGTGACATCTTACTGAATCATTAGGTAATAGAGTATTTGTTGTAAAATTTAGTGCATAGTAGTTACTTTTGTTCTGTATTTATTTATCAGAAAGCACATTGGTGCAAGGTTACTGGCCGTGACATTCAAAGTTAAGAAGGTAATTGTGTTGGTTTTATGTAAAAGAATTTAACTTTTATTATGTCATGGATATTACTGTTACGTTATTTAGAACGTGAAAGTAGCCAAGCTTTTATTATTTAAATACGTATGTTAAAATGTAAAATAATGTAGAATAAGCTGTAACCAATCAGATGGACAGCATCAGGAAAGGGTACTGTCCTAGTCAGCCGGCCGGAGTGACCGTGCGGTTCTAGGCGCTACAGTCTGGAACCGAGCGACCGCTACGGTCACAGGTTCGAATCCTGCCTGGGGCATGGATGTGTGTGATGTCCTTAGGTTAGTTAGGTTTAAGTAGTTCTAAGTTTTAGGCGACTGATGACCTCAGAAGTTAAGTCGCATAGTGCTCAGAGCCATTTGAACCATATTTTGCCCTAGTCAGTTCAGCGAGAATGTTGGGCGCGCAGGAAACGCGGCCGGGGACGAGCAGAGGGACAATGCGGATGAAGACGCGAAAGCGGATGGTCCGTCTCGATTTAGAAAATTTCGCGTTGTGTGGTATCACTGGACTTAGTCTCTGAGCGGTGCGCAGCCGCACGCCTGGTGTGAACTTAACGCGTAGTTAATGAGGTGGAGTATTGGACTTGGAATTCGCGATGAGATTGCGAATAATCGAACTGTGTCAAATGGATATGCACTCGAGTGTAATAGTAATTCTAAATACTACCACTTTCGCTATTAGTTTGCTTTCTGAATAAACATTATTCTAACCAAATCGCAACTGTGTGGCCTACATCATTTATTGGTCGTTAATTTAGTCCCCGATATTATTATTACTGTTATTATATGTTATATTAACTTTGTATTTCGCAAACTTGCCATCAGCAGACAATTTAAGCAAAGTGTCACAAGTGTCTAATTTAGGGCGTGTAATGCTACACGTGCAGTTCAAACCCTAGACGAGTTTGAGCCAAGACATTTCGACGAAGAGGAACTGCATGTGAGCCCGTACATCTTTGGGATGTAAGCCCTCAAGTTCATCAATTGCTACTGCACTTTGCTTACAACGCAAACAATCCTTTCTCCTGCAGTAATGAACTCAACCAATTTGTCCGTCTTTTCAGTAGTTCCTTTTTCCTGTAACTTTTTTCCTACTATATTAATCATCTGGTCAAAGCACGATATATGACTGTTCCCTCCAAATACTGCTTCTACTCCTATAAACACTACGCTGTACTGGTAATGGTAGTAGTACTTGTAGTAGTAGTAGTAGTAGTAGTAGCAGTAGTAGTAGTAGCAGTAGTAGTAGTAGCTATAGCGATGGTAGTAGTAGGCAGAAAATCATCAGTAAGACACTTTACTACGTATAGGTCCTTGTGCTAATTTCGTATGTAACATTACACTTACGGAACACTTGTATATTAAAAATACTGATAGACAAAGTAACCAGTGTTAAACACGACCGATATTATATTTGCTTGACACCTCATATTGCTCTACAGATGACTTTCTGAACGGAGTTGCTAAACTTAAACGTCGTTTAAGACTTGGATAAAAGTCACTGTTGTAATTGGACAGCCATTAGCTTAATACTCACTGACATATGCCTGTTAATATGTTCATCTAAATTTACTTGTGTATCTAGATAACTGCTCTGCATTTCACCCTTAAGTGCCTGTCAGAGGTTCTTCGAACCAACTTGAGACAATTTCTCTACCGTTCCACTCTCGAACAGCGCATGGGGAAAATGAACATTTAAGTCTATCTATACGAGCTTCATTCCTCTCATTTTATTACAATGATTGTTTCTCCCATATAAGTTGGCGACAGTAAAATATTTTCGCATCCAGAGGAGAGAGTTGGTGACTGATATTTCGAGAAAACACCTTGACGCAACAAGAAACGCCTTCGGTTCAATTATTGCCAGCCCAACTCGCCTATCATGACCAAGACACTCTCTCACATATTTCTCGCTGTTAAAAGGCGAGGTGCCCTTCTTTGAAGATTTTCGATGTACTCCGTCAATCCTGTCTGGTACGGATCTCATACGGCAAAACAATAGGTCCCACCATAGCAGGCCTATCCACTGTAGACAGTCTCTTTCATAGACCTGTTGCATCTTCTACGTGTGCGGCCAATAAAATGTAGTCTTTGGTTTGCCTATGGCACAACAGTACCCAAGTGATGGTTCCAATTTTAGTTGTTCGTAATTGTAATTCCAAGGCATTTAATTGAATTGACAACTTTTAAATTCGTGTGATTTATCGTGTAACCGAAATTTAACAGATTTCTCTTCGTATTCATGTGGATGACCTCACACATTTCCTCATTCCGAGACAGTTTCCACTTTTCCCACCATACAGATATCTTGTTTAAACCATTTTGCATTTTATTTTGTTCTGCTGATGACTTTACAATAATGTTATAGACAGCATTATCATTCTGGAAACAATTCAAGAGGTCTGCTCAGATTGCCTTCTAAGTATCGATTAGGAACAGCTGAGGGCCAATAACACTTCCTTTAGGAACGCCGGATATCACTTTCGTTTTACTCGACGATTTTCCGTCGATTACTACGTACCTTTGTGACAGGAACTCACGAATCCAATTGTACAACTGAAGTGATACATCATAGGCATAATTTGATTAGAAATCTCTAGTGAGAAAATGCAGATAACTGAACTAAACTTGACCAAACCAGTCTTGAGGCTCACTTGGTCTGTGAATTGCGAGTAGTCGGCACCTATACTGATTTCAGTAATTAGGACTCTAAGCTACATTTGCACCGAAAATGAGACAGATACGTCAGTTCATCTCGTAGTTACGAGGAACTAAATAGTTTTAGCTATTTTGGGTCACTTTGTATAAGACGAATATTGAATGTTCAGGGAAGCTACGTTACATACCTTACAAAAACGAAACAACTAAAGGTACAACTGTTTTAATCCTGAAATTATGCTGGAAAATAGAAATTAATAACGATTAAAAAATGGAGAGATCACGTCACACATGGGCATCAAATGAAATCTTCTGACGTCACTAAACACAAAAATACGCTACATCGAGAATCCTGCAAGGAGGTAAATCAAAAATTTCAGATTATTTTATAAAATATAAATACACAACTGTGACGCAGCCATAAATCCTCTACAAGCTACAAAGAGTATGAAGGTAGCGTGAGATACCTAGATCCCTCACTACTCATCCCAGCTAATGACTTCCTAGCCCACCCGGCTAGCCGTGCGATCTAAAGCGCTGCTTCCCGAGCGAGAAGGCGTACCGGTCCCCGGCAAGAATCCTCCCGGCGGATTAGTGTCGAGGTCTGGTTTGCCGACCAGCCTGTGGATGGCTTTTAAAGCGGTTTTCGATCTACCTAGGCGAATGCGGACTGGCTCCCGTTATTCCACTTCAGCTACACTATGTCCGCGATTGCTGCGCAAACACTGCCTCCACGTACGCGTACGCCATAATTATTCTACCACGCAAAGATTCTTGGCTGGGAGGGTGGGGGGAGGGCAAACTGCACAATAACCCTGGGTTCGATGTGGGGCGGTGTTGGGCTTGGTGGATAGCTGTGGCATGGGTGGACTGCTGTGGCCTGTTGTGGGGTTGTGAACCATTGAGGGCTACGGCGGGACGAAGCCTTTCCTTCGTTTATAGGGCCCCGATTCAATACACACACAATGACTACCTACAGTTAACTATTAAATACACATTATGTAAGTGACCTTCAATAAAAGTAGTTTATTTATTTATTTAATCGTATGGCTAGGGCCTCCCGTCGAGCAGGCCGTTCGCCGGGTGCCGGTCTCTCAATTTCACGGCACTTCGGCGACCTACAGTCGATGAGGCTGATGATGAGGACAGCACAACACACAGTCCCTGAGCGGAGAAAATTCTCCAACCCAGCTGGGAATCGAACCCGGGCCCAGAGGACTTTCAATCCGTCACGCTGACCATTCAGCTACCGGGGGCGGACAACAAAAGTAGTATTAATTCTTGATGGAAGTGCGAATGATAAAGGAGTAAAAAATTTTCATTGGAGACTACATAGTGTCGAGTACTCTGAGGAAAGGTAGCCCATGTGTACTAGTAACAAGGACTCCACAATCAATGCGCTTAGGAAATCTAATAGTCTTTTGGCAGTGGAGGGCCGTAGGACGTTATACTGTGCCCCTGAAATTAGTCATGTGAGACAGTAAAGACATTCTGATGACACAGCTGTGGTGGTACTTTTTCACATACAACACTCAAATGTTTCTGTGCAAGCTCTTATTTCTCTTACTTTATTACAATGTTTATTTCTACCCTGTAGGTGTGCGTCAATATATTTCAGTTTAGGAGAAGAAAGTTGGCGTTTGAAACAGTGAAAAGATCTCGCTGCAACGAAAAAGGCTTTTTTCTCTTTTGAATAATTGCCACTCTATCTCACGTATCGTATCCTCTGTCCCCTGTTTCACGATAATAAGAAATGGGTTGCCCCTTTGTGAACATTTTTCTCTGCACTCCGCCTGGTAAGGATCCCATACCACGCAGTCTGCTGCTCCTTCTAAGTGCTCTGCCAATAAAACGTGGTATTTGGTTCTCCTTCACCACAACGTTACCTATGTGACCTGTTGTAGCCCCTCACGGATCGCAAAATACTTACTTTGAATTTCACAATGAAACTTGAGGTGACCTGGGATTTTGGGTCATCCGTTTTTGGCAAGCGAGTGGATATGTGCAGGGCTGAGGCGGCAACGGTGGGTACGTTCTGGCTTTTTAGGTCTCTGTGGCTGGAGACATTACAAAATGACTCGAATGTCAGGGTAAGGAGATTTGGTCTCAACATGGAAATGAGGCTCTGGGTTGGCTCACGGTCAGCTTTTAACGCTTCTTGACGTTTTTATATGAACATGTCGAAGAGCGCAGGCGACGTAAGTGTAAATCACAGAGGAGTCCTGCAGCCTCAAGCTACGACTAGACGCTCCAACCAGTTACCACAGCAAATGTTCACACAGCCTATCACTGTTATAATAAGGGTGCACAAAAAAAGTCTAAAGATGGTATACAAACCACGGAACATGAAAAGAGAAAGTTTCTATTGCTCTAATGGACCCTTACATTCAGTTACACGTCACAATGAAAGTTATAACCATAGGCTCTGGGAGATGGAGACCCGGTTCATGGGGTGACGACGCTCAGCATAAGCACAACACTAGTGATGAGGCAAATGTGCTGTTAACCACAGTCCAAAGGTACATAAAGGCAAGTTTTACAACTTTTTGGTTTACAAACTTAACTGAATAAGCCTTCTGACTCACGTAGTTTTTCTGCTCCGGCTGGTAATCATCCGAGGCGCTGGTTTAGACGTATTTTGGGGTCTAATTTGGTTGATGGCTGGATCTTTACCGTTCTTGTTTATTGATGCCCTCTACGTACAGCGTTTGGACCTGTCTGTTAACGGATAATACGTGACTGCGTCGAAGTTTGTGTCCACTTCGCAACCAGCTAGGGTGACATCAGCGGTTTCTTCGCGCGTATGTCCACATAGTGATCTAGGGAAAACGTGTGATTTTGACTCAATCTTACTTACAATTCTTATTTCTAGTATTCGTACTTAGACTTTTTTTTAAAATGGGTTTATGACTCGATCATTATAGATCATTCAAATTTAATTGGTTCGTAATTCAATGGTATTTACTTGAACTAATAGCCTTCTCATTTACGTTATTCATCGCCTAACCGAAATTTAATGGATTCCTTTTAGCACTCACTTGGATGACCCATCACTTTTCATTATTTAGAGTCAATTGCCACTTTGCGCACCTTACAGGCATCTTGTATAAATCATTCTGCAATTAGTTTTGATGACTTTTCTGGAAGGCAAATGACAGCATCGTCTGCAAACAATCTAAGAGGACTGTTCAGGTTGACTCCTAAATCGTTAATATAGGTTAGGAACAGCAGACGGCCTGTAACACATCTTCGGGGAACGGCACATATCACTTCAGTTTTTCTTGGTGACTTTCCATTAGTTACTACGAACTGTGTTCTTTATGATAGAAAATAACAAATTTGGTAGCGCAACAAAGAGGATACTCCACAGGCACGCAACTTGTTTAGAAGTCGCACGTATCAAGAGGCTTATGGAAATATAGAAATATGGAATCAATTTGAGACTCCCTGTCGATACCACTCATCATTTCGCATGAATAAAGCATTAGTTGTGTTTCACAAGAACGGTATTTTCCGAATTCGTCTGGGTAATACACAATACTCGAACTCAGTACAGTTCCAAAATCGTAATGCAAATGAATGTCAGTGATATTGGTCTGTAATTCAGCGGATTACTCCAATGTCCTGAGTACTGATGTGAACTGAGGAACTTCCCATTCTTTAGGTACGGATCTTTCGTAGACCGAGCGGTTGTAAATGATTGCTAAGTATGGAGCTATTATATCAGTATTCTCAGAAAAGAAAGTAACTTGTATACAAAATGGACTAGAAGACTCGCTTATATGAAATAATCATGCTGCTTCGCTACACCTAGGATACATCAGTTCCGTCTGTTATTAATTTATTTGGTACAGTTCTCTCAACTGCCAGTGACGCTACTTCTTCATTTAAGTCATATCTAGTCTACGCTTACATTATCTGGAAGGAGTGGAGAGTGTTTCTTAGGATGGCGTCAATCGAATTTTCATCAGATTTTTTAAATAGGTATATTTTGATGTAACTCTTCAGGCTTTCCCGGCGATCTAATGACATCTTGGGTTGTCGGGTGTTCTGCCGGATATCAGCGTCGTACTTGCACGATATTTCGGTCACGTAGCTCGTAACCTTCATCAGGTGCGACCTGAGACAGTCTCAGGTCGCACCTGATGAAGGTTACGAGCTACGTGACCGAAAAATCGTGCAAGTACGACGCTGATATCCGGCAGAACACCCGACAACCCAAGATGTCAGGTATATTTTGCATTTGTTTTTGTGGATTTGGATGTTACAGCATTCAGTTTCGCTACAAGGACCTTCTGGTCACTAATCCCTGTATCCGATATGATGCTCGGCGTGTTCTCAGCATTATTTGTTGCTAACATATCAAGCATGTTTTCGCAACCATTTACACTTCGAGTGAGCTCCTGAACTAAATGTTCAAAATAATTTTCGGAGAAAGTATTTATACCTAACATGGACTTTAAACTTGTATTTTCACCAACACATCGAGGGTACACTGAAGGCTACACCAACTATAAATGTATGAGGTTGGTACCTCTTTTAAGCCACTCAAGTTTCTTTCAAGCCTTTCAGCAGCTATACCATCTGAGTCGAGGCGTCGATAAATGGAACCAATTATTAATTTCCTCCGGTTGTAATGTATAAATACTGTCCATACTAACTCACTCGAAATATCTATTTCAATTGCACTACTGCATGAACTGCCACAAACAGCAACAAATATTCCACCACCAACTGCACTTAATCTATCCTAAAAGATCACCGCTATTCTCTTTGTAAAAAATTCGGCTGAACTTACCTGCGACTTTAGACAGGTTTCAGCAAGAATGCCGATTTGAGCTTCAATGCTTTCTATTAGCGCTGGGAACTCTGGTTCTCTCCCAATGCAGCTACGTCAGTTTACAACTACAATATCGGTGGTTCCCGGGTCTACCATCGTTCAGTGTTTACTGAACGTGCAGAAATAAGCATAATAATAAAGATAGAAAATATCAAGTGAATAACTGATAGCGATAGGGATAGAAGCCTAGAACCTGTTGTTGGCGAGTTATAAAGATGACATTTAGAATTGAAAAAAATCTTAAAACTTTTTGCAGTCATTAAAACTTAAAAAAAAAATCACACATGGAAATGTTAGGCTAAACTCACTCCCATTTTTTCCCTTTCATGTAACCTTCTACATCCACATTCTTTTCTATCTATTATTCATTGAACGGTACGATCGAATATCATTAGTTAATTCAGTCGCAGGCTATTCTCGGGGAGGGATTGCTAAGACATCTTTAAATGAGGCGGAACTGTCGTGTTTTCCGTGCCGTATGTACGTGTTCTCCTGGATGTTTCGGAGCAAAATTTGTCTGTGATGTGTAACGTTCTTTCTCCCTCATTATCGCACCACCGGGATTTTTTCGTGTATTCTCGGCGTTTCTACTCTTAGTAAAAATCCCATGACGAATCGCTCAACAGTTCTCTTAATTTTCTCTGCGGCTGCCGTAGCAGATTTCATTGCTTCCGTGCTGACGCTATAATTGACGTCAGAGCGACTCTTAAGCGCCGCTATTATTAGTGGGGCCCTGCAGACACGCACCAGCGAGCGTAATTACGTTTGGACTGCACAGCTGCGTGACAGAGGCGGTGTTTGCGCCCGCAGCCTTTGGTGTTTGCCCGTGTATCGAACGTCCGGCGCCCCAGTGCCGGCTTTGTGAGACTACAGGCAGAGCCAGCTGTCACCAAAGCCCGCGGAGCCTCACTGGCAGGGAGGGCGAGCGCAGGTGGAGAGAGTCGAAGGCAGACAGAAGTACGATTGCCTGCTTAACTGAACTCCACTGGCGGTGAGGGGAATAGGAGGAAAATAAGAGTGAGCTAGAGGAAATACCGGTAATACACAGTATCTACAAGAACCAAGAGCGAACAGTAAGAAGGGAAATCCAAGAACAAAGCGCTCGTAATTTAAAAGAGTGTAAGGCAGTGATGCAGCCTTTCTCCCCTACTGTTCAGCCTGCACATCGAAAAAGCAATGACAGAAGTCGATGTAAATTTCAAGAGCGCAAAATACTGAGTTATTCGAAAAGAAATAATTGATTTCAGTTCTGTATTACAGACAAACTGGCAACGGCCGTGTAGCAGTGGCTACACCGGTTACCGGTAGAGCAACGAAGTTAAGCGCTGTCGGGCGGGTCGGCACTTGGAGGGGTGACCATTCAGGCCGCCATGCGCTGATGCTATTTTTCGGGGTGCACTCAGCCTCGTGATGCCAATTGAGGAGCCTCTCGACCGAATAGTAGCGGCTTCGGTCAAGAATACCATCGTTACGACCGGGAGAGCGGTGTGCTGATCCCACGTCCCTCCTATCCGCATCCTCCACTGAGGATGACACAGCGGTCGGATGGTCCCGGTAGGCCACTCGTGGCCTGAGGACGGAGTGTTTTATTACAGACAAACTACAAAAGAAACTCATTGCGCCTGTCACTGGATAGAGTAAGTTTCAAAGTTTTGGCTCAGCTGAGATGGTGTTTGTTTGCAGCATCATGGTGTCTACACCACAAGAGAAATAATTTTTATGTTGTAATTCGCGAGAAGCCAGTCCAGAGTCCATTGTTGAAGTTCAACGTGTATTCCGCCGTCGATTCAACAAGAAGCCGCCTCTGCACAAGCAGATTCACGACAGGTATACAAAATTCCTGGAGGCTGGTTGCAAATGCAAAGAGAAGAGCACAGGCCGGCGACTCACGTCCGATGGCAATGTCAAACGTGCGCGAGATGTGTTCACACAGAGCCCACAAGATGGGAAGGCCAAGAACATAAGCATCCTCAAACAACGGTGTGGCGTGTTCTGAAAAGATGCGTGCGTATGAAGCTGTACAAGTTGCAGTTACTGCAGCTGCTGCATCCTGACTACCATGACACAAGGTACAAATTTTGCATTTCAGTTCTCCAGGATATAGGAGAATACACTTTTTTTGAATGACTCATGTTTTTGACCGAATCGTTCAACCATCAGGTAAAGGAAACCGCTATTGTGCTGGCATAAGCTTTCGCCAGCACACAGGTCGGCAAAGATGTTGCGCGAAGATCGATAGGAGGCGGTGGATCAAGCGCGCCTCTCGCCTTCTCGACCGCAAGTATATAGGCCGCCGCCGCTGACCGGAGAGTCTCAGTCACTACCTCAGGACTTACTGACTCCGTCACTCAGTCACTAACTTGTATTCCAGTTGGCGTCTGACAGTTCACATCACCAGCTACGACAGTACATTGTATCCAGATTTGTGTCCGTAGCAACATACCGATATTGTGTGCAAGATGACTATTACGGAAGAGTTTGTGCTACAATACATGGACTCTATTCAAGTTATGTTTCCAGTTCATGTAAATAAAGAATCGTATTAATCCACACGTGCATTTGTGTTGTAGAAAGAGGATACCAGGTATTCATAACATCATCCTTTCCCTTGCACCCTTGGTGCAAGACTCTACAGCTATAATGTAAGGATTTGTTGTCCACAAAATCCTGGTATCGTAGTCGACCATGAAGGAGACTAACCGAAATTGAATGTGTTATGTGTCGTTTCTGTTTACAAAGTTTATGGACCTTTCTTCTTTCCGAAGGAATGTCATAGGAACGTCGTACCTGCTGGACATGCTTTCTTCAACTTCACGAACATTCCAGTGATCTCACTTTTATGCACGTGGCGCCCTGTCTCTCTTTCACCCTGAGGTGTGGGGTCATATCTTAACAACGCCATCCAGCAACGTTGGGTTGGAAGAAGTGCGCAACAAAATCTTGTTGACTGCTTTTTGGCTACTAGGTCACGAAGCCTCACACCTATCGATTTATTCCTGTGTAGGGCCTTTATCAAACCTGTGACAGCTACGCTTCAAGACCCGGGAGATCGAAGCTGTCGATTCAAGAAATAGTGACCTGTTGATCCGTATGTGGAATTAAAGTGACTGCAATTCGATGTTTCTCGAGAAAAGCATGGTGCTCATGTTGAGTGTATGATACCGAGCCTATGCGAACATGAATCTGTGAACATTCCTGCATCCAGTGACACGCAGCAATGTGGTTCTCTCTTTCTTAGTTTGACTGTAGTGTTCTTTTTTTTACTTTTTGAATCACCCAGTAATTCAGGGTAAAAGGGTATTATTGATAAGATTAGTGGGCGACATTGCTAACCCCAGCGAATGTGAAGAAAAATTACGGGACGTGTCGAATGATGTGGACAGTAGGCCTATAATAAGCACACACAATGAACTGAGAGTAGACCACAGAAAGACGAAAGTAGTGAGGGATATCAGAAAGTAGATGAGCCATAAATTTAACATCTAAGATGGAGACCACGAAAAGCCATAGTAAAAGAATTCTGCTGTCTTGGAAGTAAAGCAACATGACTGACGAAGGAAGGAGGAGATAAAAGGCGGACTGTCACAGGTAATGAGGTCACTCCTGGCCAAAAGAGATCTTCGTTTGTCAAACGTAGCCCTCCATCTGAGGGAAATGTCTGGGAATGCACATTCGGAGCCCTGTGTTGAGTGGTAAAGAATTACAGAGTCTGGGAAAACCGGAGAAGAAAAGAATCGAAGAGTTTCAGAAGTGATGCTATAGACGGACATGGGAAAGAAAATTGGAAGGATGTAGTTCTTCGAACAATGAATTGCTGTGAAGACACGAATTCAACCTTGCGTCCTTCTGGTACGGAAAATCCCTCCGAATGCTATTATTTTTGTCGGTGTTGTATTTACGTGAATCGTATTCATTTGCCTCCGACAACATATCCCAATAATTGTATTATCAATTAAGCGCGCCTCTGTCCTTCTGAGTATCTGCTAAAGACTAAATTTCTCATAAACTCTTTTGGACACAACTCCTCGTTGCTTCAAGATGACGTGATTCAGATGTACAGCACTGAATAACGCGAAGTTGATGGAGCACTTCGAAGCAGTGCAGTACTCTGTGACTTCAGAAAGAGGCCGAATAGCTGAGTCGGCGTCCATGAAGCGCGGCTTTCCCCTCATTTCGGGAGGAGTATTTACATAAATGGTTCAAATGGCTCTGAGCACTATGGGACTCAACATCTTAGGTCATAAGTCCCCTAGAACTTAGAACTACTTAAACCTAACTAACCTAAGGACATCACACACACCCATGCCCGAGGCAGGATTCGAACCTGCGACCGTAGCAGTCCCGCGGTTCCGGACTGCAGCGCCAGAACCGCTAGACCACCGCGGCTGGCATTTACATAAATCAAATCAATCAAAAAGACAGCTGAATGCAATTGAATCTCGCACGATTAAACACATCAGTACGTAAATAAGCACTTCCATTAATTTTTCTGATCTTTTCAATTCTCCTCTAACCCAAATTCTGACTGGTGTTTGACTTTCGCGGCAGCAGTTCTCTCTAGATACTCGACGCGGAGTCTCGTCGGAAACGGAATGCCTACACTGCTAGGAGTCGGCAGCACGCCATCAAATGCGTGCCATAGTGCGTCTTGTCCACTTTATGGTCGGATGCCGCACTGACTGCCAATACATGCTCCAACTGCAGTTTCAGCCACGTGACGGACCATACTATTTCATTCGCCGTATCTGCAGACGTAGTTTCTCTCCTTCCAACGAAGCAGCTATCCCTGATTCAACTGATGAAGGATTTACTGCTTTGTTTTTCCGTCGTCTCCAGTATCCTCGAGCTTTAACAGGCTCTAGGGCCCTCCACTCTTCTTTTGAAGATTTCAAAATTCTTCATCATCCATTTCGAACACAAGTGGAAAATATAATAAATGCTTGGTGGAAAGTACTACTTTCAGGGGAAGATTAAAGCATTTAGTGTGACTGCGTTTGTTAATTAACTATATTTAGCCCGAAGGCAGAACACCCTCCTTGCGTTATAATCATATATATGAAAGCTACATGTTTTACTGTTCCATGAGCACCTATGCCGCAGATAAACGCCGTAGGTTTTCAGAACGTTTTAACTCTGCTAATGTTTCCTTCTTATTTACAAAGTAAATCCAGAAATTTTTTGGGCCAGAAAAGAAAGCACTCAGAAAACATATTCACTCTGGAAAAGGTTATGTTGATTATGTAGCTTGTGTAAATAGTGGAAACAAACGGTAAAAAATGTAAAGCACCTGTTTGCTTTTGTTCCACTGTATTACTTGTGTTAACCGGTTTTCGGCTTACAAGACCATCTTCAGCCCAGTGTTATTAGCCAACAGTGGGGTATACAAAATCACCTGTCCTGACTGTGACAAATTTTACATCGATCAGTCAGGGAGAGACATAGCAACTAGGCTGGCTGAACATGAATGCAGCTGGAGGTTGCAGAATTCTTACTCGGCATTTTCTGAGCATGTACTGAGTGGCGGTCACACCTACCAGCCAGTGTCCCATATACTTAGCAAACAAAGGCCATAAACTCAGCCTGCTAGAAGCCCTGGAAATTAACAAACATCTGGCTCACAGACCAGATCTAATCCCATGAGCAGACACAGCTCAACACTTCCCTTCTCCTAATCTTCATATAGTCATCTCTGTTGTTCTTTATTTCCCACACTGTCTGTTCCTACATATTCCAATTTTCCTGTATTCATTAAGTTTGTTTCATCGAAATTGTCTATGTATTCCATATGGACTGTAGTTTTAATAGTTATGGCTTTCTTTTAACTGGTACTTGTATCACTGTCCATGTTTAACACCTCTCGTAGTTGTCTCATCAGATGTTTTTTATATTTTACTTCGTTCATTTATTTAATGCAAACTGTTACATAGCCACAGTTTTGAATATAATGTTAATGTTAAAATGCACTACCACCACACTCTCAAAGATTGCATTTACTGCAAGTTCCCTCAGATTCCTCCATTTTCCTGCATTTATTTATTTCTGTTTATCTTATTCATATTCCTTATGTATTGCTTATGTATTGATATTCCTTATGTATTTCGTAGCTATATTGATAATTGTTTCTTCTTTTAATTGGTTTGTGTATCACTCTCCATGTTTTATACCTCCCGATGTAGCCTTGTCAAGTACTAATTTTATTTCATTAGTTTTGTTTATTAATAGAAACTGTTATGTAGGCATGCTGTCCCTATTTTGTGTTAAAGTTTTTCCTGTCTGCTCCAGTTTTATTTATTTACTGTTCAATTTTTTTACTTTTTTATTGCATTACCACCACACTGCCAAAGATGTTTTTGCTTCAGTCTAGACTTGTTACTTCTCTTTCAATGCTGTTTGCAAACATTGTAACTTCTTTGGTGACAATACTCAGTAAATGTCTGAATATGGCCTTGTAAGCCGAAAACCGGTTAACACAATAAAAGTAATAGTGTGGAACAAAAGCAAACTGGTGCTTTTCATTTATTATAATGTTGTTCTACCAAGAAACGACGGAAGATTCTGTTAACTGGAACAAATGGTCTTAATTGAGGAGACTTTTTTCTGGATTAATTTCGTTTTTTCTTGTTAGACCTTCTCACTCTGCTGTGGTTAACGAAGTTAAAAATGACACATATGGAATACTGAAAGATGTTTCATTGTTGCAAACACGGCAAGTGGAGTCGTTTCAACCAGAATAGTAGTTATAACACCACACTGGTTTACTGTGCATGACTTTGCTTAAGATCGTTTGCTCCTGTTCGCTTTGACAACTAACCTTATCAGCTATTTGAGGGAGCATTCATAGTACGGTATCCCCCCAATGTTCATATTGGCTTTTCTCATATTCACAGAACTTTGACATACTTATAATTCTTCTCATCTTTAAGCCTTAATTCCTGAGACCAGCCGGGAGTCTAAAATGGCATTAGAATTTGTACTCTCATACTGAAATGCGATACTGATCTGTATAAATGGCTATAAAAATTTTGCTCTAGTCTGAATCCCACGCATTCTTTTTCGCGTGATTGGGTTTTGATTCATTCTACACGCAGCAAGTAAAATTTGTGTAATTTCTTGTCCAACATTTGGAGCGTCTAGATGCGGGTTCCGCAAATGTTATATTGATTTTGAATAGTGACATTGTTGTTTTTATTTTAAAAACCACGACCGGTTTTGGCCCGCTAAGGTCGTATGTCTGGTGTCCTGAGTCGGCACAGAACGGCTCACTTTCGAGACATACGGCACTGTAAAATGGCTGCAGAAGCCTAAATCGGGCGTGATTTTTAAAATAAAAATAACACTGGAACTAGATCTGGTATTTTATTTAAAATTCGTGAAATTATTAACTTTTCTTACTGTAAACTTGGTAAATATTTTCCTGAAAATGTTTGGGAAAACTTTAAAGTGAAAGACCGTCTCCCAAACCATCTACACGAGTTCTTTTTGTTGTTAATAGTACGTTCGAAGTTTTCTTGGTGGTTTAGGTTCTCTTTCTTTGGACGAATTTGAGATGAGACTCATTTTACTTGTATTTTTGTACAAACGTCAGATTTTAAATGTGAAGTTCTCACAGAATTAACGTCTCGAAAGTTTATCTGATTTAATTGGAAAAATGTCCCCAGTGCTTATATGTTTAACAGTGCTTCATTAAATTAATTAATTAATTGTATTAATGTACGTGCTTAAAAATATTTTAACTTTTCAGTGACAAATTTTTTTGTTTCCTATTTCAAATAAATATATTTTTACACAAAGACAACACAAAGTTCGTGAAATTATAGATTGCCTTAGAAACCATTACAAATAAGAGGTTTGGTAGTTTCAGTTTAGTGTTACAGATGTTCCAAAAGATACTTCCCTTGGTCTAAGTGCAGCCATGTTCCCTCTCTACACATTTACACTCCTGGGAACGCCTAACTTTGTCGTCATTTGAGAGTTACCCCATGGCCCCATTTCATTTCTCGTTATAGAACCCCTTACCATATTGCCCTATTAATGTTTCCGCACACGTCGAAGAGTTAAATTTGGTCCATAATTTCTGCCAGGAAAAATACTATTTGAGATACAGCCTATCATCAAGAACATATGGTTCTGAGTCACAGCAGAAAAACACAGTCTCTTGTTATGACATCCAGGTTCAAGGCTTGTTTGAAATTATGAATTTTCGTTCCAGACAATAGTTTCATGAAGAACCAGATATATGTGGGTAAAATGTTTGCCTCGCTAGAACGGTACAAACGTTTTTAAAAAGTGTCAGCCATTTACCGATGGTAAAAAATCTATATTTCTTCCTACAGTTTTGGTCGCACTGTTAACCCAAGGAAGATTGCACGATGTTGCCAGGACATGCTGGCCACTCTGGTCGAGCGTTGTCGTTATCCTGAAGGAAGTCATTCAAAAGATACGTACGATGGGAGCGCGAACTGTAGACCATGAAGACGAATGACTCTCCAATATGCTGCCGATATGGTTGCACTATCTGTCGGAGGATGGCATATTTACGTATCGCACAGCCGTTAAGGAGTCTTCCATGACCACCAGCGGTGTACGTCGGCCCCACATATGCCACCCCAAAACTTTAGGGAACCTCCACCTTGCTGCACTCGCCGTACAGTAAGTCCAAGGCGTTCAGCCTGACCGGATTGCCTCCAAACACGTCTCCGACGATTGTATGGTTGAAGGCATATGCGACACTCTTCGATGAAGAGAACGCGATGTCAATCCTGAGCGGTCCATTCGACATGTTGTTGGGCCTATCAGCACCGCGCTGCATTACGTCATGGTTGCCTTCAGTCTGGAACAGCGCGACCGCTACGGTCGTAGGTTCGAATCCTGCCTCAGGCATGGATGTGTGTGATGTCCTTAGGTTAGTTAGGTTTAAGTAGTTCTAGGGCTGATGACCTCAGATGTTAAGTCCCATAGTGCTCAGAGTCATTTGAACCATTTTTGTCATGGTTGCAAAGATGGGCCTCGCCATGAACGTCGGGAGTGAAGTTGCACATCATGCAGCCTATTGCGCACAGTTTGAGTCATAACACGACGTCCTGTGGCTGCAGGAAAAGCATTACTCAATATGGTGGCGTTGCTGTCAGGGTTCCTCCGGGCCGTAATACGTAGGTAGCAATCATCCAATGCAGTAGTAGCCCTTGGGCGGCCTGAGCGAGCCATGTCATCGACAGTTCCTGTCTCTCTATATCTTCTCCACGTCCGAACAACATCGCCTTGGTTCACTCTGAGACGCCTGGACACTTCCCTTATTGAGAGCCCTTCCTGGTACAAAGTAACAATGCGGACGCGATCTAACCGCGGTATTGACCGTCTAGGCATGGTTGAACTACAGACAACATTAGCCGTGTGGTGGAATATCTAGAACTGTTCGGCTGTCAGACCGCCTCCGACTAGTAGGCGCCGCTCATACATGGTTGTTTACATCTCTGAACAGTCAACAGGACTGTGTCTGTGATACAGTATCCACAGTCACCATCTATCCTCAGGAGTTCTGGGAACAGGGGTGATGCAAAACATCTTTTTTATGTGTATATTAACCGCAATTTACCTTATGTTGTATACGCGTACATTCTGTTAGAAGTTTCACCATTGATTCCTCTATTCCGATTTAGTACGCCACTCTTCTTACTTTGTGTATGACATTTCCTTAAACTTGTTATCTCTAAGATTTTTTAGTTTTTATAAGTATTGGTTCACTTGAGCATAAGCATATTTCTGAGTTTTAGCTTTTACCCGTGTTTGTATAATAATCTGCAAACTTATTCGAAAAAAATAATGTTAATGGAACAGCAGTAATATGCGTGTTTATGACCCTCATAAATAAAAATGTTCTGTATCCATGTTCCACATGTTTCAATGTTTACAATGGAACCGGTTTCGATTTACTTCAGATAATACACTGTATTTGCGGTGTCACTGACAAACCTCTATTATATTGCTTCAGTTGCACAGAAATGATCGTGCAGAACGTACGTGCCCGCGACATAACCGTCGCCGGGTTGTTGTGGTATTTCACATGTGTCGTTCCTACTAACCGCGGGTCTGTGGTAGTACGTGCGCACTGTACATCCTACAAACAGCGCCCACAATGCCTCCGAACTGCGTGTAGCCCCATCAGTTTACGACATTCACCAGCTCGTTCCAGGAAATTTAATTTGGACACCGCTGCGGCAAGAACTCAGAACTGCTGCCGCAACAATACTGGTGTGTCCACGTAATCGGCATTTCGACAAAAACGTCATCCATGATAATAAATGGAAGAAATTAATAGCTCCAATTCATTAGAAGTATTGCGACTACTGCACACCAAATTAATGTGAGCGCGATATTCGAATGTCAATACACTGCTTGTGCCCGGCAGATTAAGCCTAAACGACTACACGAACACATGCTTACGGCTTTCGTTGAATTCTCATCCTTTGTACTGAACACCTAACGGCATCAGGTCACAGATAATTCTAACACTATTTGTATAATGAGAGGGAACTTTTTCTGTAAAATAACTATTATTCTGCTACGCTATATGTAACGAAAATGTAAGGGAAGTCATACAGCACAGGAATGTGTTTGCGTCTAGCTCTACAGAACTACTCTGCAATTGACACTGAAGTATTTCACAGAGGGGTCACAGAATCACATTAAGACTATTCCTCTACCGTTTCACTCTCCACTAGGAGATGGGAAAAATGATTACCGAAACTTTTTCATATGAATTCTTCTGATTTCTCTTATTTTATCACCACGGTCATTTCCCTCTGTGGTGTCGCAGCCAGACACCACACTTGCTAGGTGGTAGCGTAAATCGGCCGCGGTCCATTAGTACATGTAGGACCCGCGTGTCGCCACTGTGTAATCGCAGACCGAGCGCCACCACACGGCAGGTCTCGAGAGACGTACGAGAACTCGTCCCAGTTGTACGGCGACGTTGCTAGCGACTATACTGACGAAGCCTTTGCTCTCATTTGCCGAGAGACAGTTAGAATAGCCTTCAGCTAAGTTAATGGCTAACACTTAGCAAGGCGCCAATTGTCACAGTGCATGTATCTTAAGAGTCTCATTTGTATAGTCAAGAGAGATGTACCAAATGAAGCATTAAAAGTTAAGTATATTCCAAAACTACGTATTTTCTTTATAGCAGTCATAACTTATCCTGTTCCAGACTTGACGCCAGTCGGCGTGTGTGTACGCGTGCCTTTCGGCTTCCTCCTCAGTGTGGCGTGACTAGCTTGTTACGCCACAACACCCTCTATGTAAGTGGCACCCAAAAAAAAGTTTTGCGATTTGGAGGTAAAAGATTATGGTTGTAATTTCATGAATCTCTTGCTTCAATTATTGCCACCTCAGTTATCTCTTTCGTCGCACTCTGTTTTCCATTTCCTGTTGGAAAAAATGAACTGGGGATTTCGAACTTTTTCGTTGCGCTCCTCAATCCTGTCTGGCAACGCGCAGCATTATCCTAGAAGAAAATGGGCTTAAGTAATGGACGTAGTATCTCAAGTAGATCTGTTACATGTTCTGTTCTGCCCATTAAACTCAACAACATTTTCTACGCTACTGGCCATTAAAATTGCTACACCACGAAGATGACGTGCTACGGACGCCAAATTTAACCGACAGGAAGAAGATGCTGTGATATGCAAATGATTAGCTTTTGAGAGCATTCACACGAGGTTGGCGCCGGTGGCGACACCTACAACGTGCTGACATGGGGAAAGTTTCCAACCGATTTCTCATACACAAACAGCAGTTGACCGGCGTTGCCAGGTGACATGTTGTTGTGATACCTCGTGTAAGGAGGAGAAATGCGTGCTATCACGTTTCCGACTTCGATAAAGGTCGGATCGTAGCCTATCGCGTTTGTGGTTTATCGTATCGCGACATTGCTGCTCGCGTTGGTCGAGATCCAATGACTGTTAGCAGAATATGGAATCGGTGGTTTCAGGAGGGTAATATGGAACGCCGTGCTGGATCCCAACGACCTCGTATCACTAGCAAAATGGTTCAAATGGCTCTGAGCACTATGGGACTCAACATCTTAGGTCATAAGTCCCCTAGAACTTAGAACTACTTAAACCTAACTAACCTAAGGACATCACACACATCCATGCCCAAGGCAGGATTCGAACCTGCGACCGTAGCAGTCCCGCGGTTCCGGACTGCAGCGCCAGAACCGCTAGACCACCGCCGCCGGCTATCACTAGCAGTCGAGATGACAGTCATCTTATCCGCTTGGCTGTAACGGATCGTGCAGCCAAGTCTCGATCCCTGAGTTAACGGACGGGGACGTCTGCAAGACCATGACCATCTGCACGAACAGTTTGACGACGTTTGCAGCAGCATGTTCTATCAGCTCGGAGACCATGGCTGCGGTTACCATTGACGCTGCATCACAGACGGGAGCGCCGGCGATGGTGTACTCAACGACGAACCTAGGTGCACGAATGGCAAAACGTCATTTTTACGGATGAGCCAGGTTGTGTTTACAGCATCATGACGGTCACATCCGTGTTTGGCGACATCGCGCTGAACGTACATTGGAAGCGTGTATTCGTTATCGCCGTATTGGCGTATCACCCGGAGTGATGGTATGGGGTGCCTTGGTTACACGTCTCGGTCACCTATTGTTCGCATTGGCGGCACTTTGAACAGTGGCCGTTACATTCAGATGTATGGCTCTACCCTTCATTCGATCCCTGCGAAACCCTACATTTCAGCAGGATAATGCACGACTGCATGTTGCAGGTCCTGTACGGGCCTTTCTGGATACAGAAACTGTTCAACTTCTGCCCTGGCCAGCACATTCTCCAGATCTCTCACCAATTGGAAACGCCTGGTCAATGGTGGCCGAGCAAGTGGCTCGTCACAATACGCCAGTCACTACTCTTGATGAACTGTGGTATCGTGTTGAAGCTGCATGGGCAGCTGTACCTGTACACCCCATCCAAGCTCTGTTTGACTCAATGCCCAGGCGTATCAAGGCCGTTATTACAGCCAGAGGTGCTTGTTCTGGGTACTGATTTCACAGGATCTATGCACCCAAATTGCATGGAAATGTAATCACATGTCAGTTCTAGTATACTATATTTGTCCAATGAATACCCGTTTATCATCTGCATTTCATCTTGGTGTAGCAATTTTAATGGCTATTTTTTATGTTATGGTTCCAATTTTAAGTTATACGTAATTGTATTCCCTGGGTATTTAGTAGAATCGACAACCTTGAAGCCTTATTTTTCTTCCGTTTCATTTCGTTACTTACATGTAATAATAGTTTTAATTTCGAAACTGTGATATCAATAACAACTTCGTACTTTTCATTGATATACTTCGTCTGGTGAAGGAATAGTTGGATTCTCTACTTTATTTTGTGTTACTTATCACATTCCATTTTCTCCTTTTCTCCTTCTCCATCCTTGTGTGAGTGATCGTTTGAGAATGAGTATAGGCTGAATTTAGCGGGATAAGGGTGGACCAGAGGTAGGCAAAGTAGTGTAGAGGCAGTACCAACTTTACCTGGTGGGCAAGTTCAGCAAAGGAAAAGCAGCACCAAAGATGGCTATCTTTGGCTGGCAGTGTAAGAGTCGTCGGCTTCGTTACAGGGGTGGTCGTCGTACCGCCACCACAGAAGTCTGAACGGGAGAGCCGTTGTCGGAGAGCATGCTGTGTCCTGGTCTAGCGGGACTTGGAGAGATGAGCGGACGCAGGTCTTTACATTTGGGTAACAAAGGAAAGTATCAGAATGCATTATTTCATCGTGGAGGACGCGGTTGATGTGGGTTTTAAGGTTAAATTCGTCAATGGAAGTTTTAATTTCGGTTTAATTATCATGATTTTGCTGGGATAAGTGATAAAAAGTTGGCACTTAGTCGTGAGTAGACCTGGACTATGGACCTTCAGTTCACGCCCTTATTTCGCTTGCTAGAAGCTTTTGTTTGTTGTTCATTTATGCAAAATGTTTCTCTGTTGCCATAACAGTAGGATTGTGGTACTTTCGTTAAATAATTTAAGGCCTTTTCTTTCTATAATGTACTTGGCACATGTTGACGGCATTTGCTGCATTGTAGCTAATGTGTGGTTAAAACATAATGTCGTGTCTTTTCCATAGTGTTCTAATCTCGGTGAAAGACAATAGGCACAACTACAGTAATTTTGTGGGGTAATTTTATTTAATTTTCAGTGTTCCTTTCATGATTTCTGACTGCCCACATGTTCACACAGTTTGCCTTACGTGAGCCTATTTTGACTGGGATTATGTTTTGTCGTTACCACATTTCATTAAAAGTAAAGTAAATTCAAAATCATTCACGGAGTAGTAATTTTGTGAAGGAATGTTAGTTTATCTGTGCAGTTCTTTGTGTGTGTTGTGTTCAACCATAGGTGGTTTTCTCGTAGATTATACAGTGTCTATTGCTATCGTATTTTGATGTTAAGGCCCCTGAAAACGTAGTTATGAGAATAAGAGCTATGTCAGAGACTTGTTGTGAGAATTTTAATTGTTTTTATAGTGTTCTTTGTGCCTGTTGTATGACCACATATCGTGTTACTTACGTTACACAAAAGTTAAGGTCCCCTTCTGCATTCCTATGTAAAGAGTCGTAGTGTCGATCCTAATTATTTGAGATACAATTACAATCAGTGGTTCAGTTTCGCCAGAAAGATTAGTAATGTGAGAAAACGTTAGGCAATGAACCTAGAGTGTTCAACCATTTCACCCATTCCCTTGTCCTGATTTTCGAGGTAAAGACAGCAATAATACTTGTTCCACTGCCAAGGTTTAGCTATGTACTCAGATATTGCACCAATGATAGTAAATAAGTATTGCATCGTTAACTTCATAAAGTAAATCCGTAAGTGAAGAAGTTTCAAATCAGTAACTTTTCCTTAATTAGACGTTTCAGTCTATTGTTCATCAGAAACAAGGGTATTGGCAGGAGTGCGCCAGGGAATTGTGACAGAACCGCTATTGATCTCTATACACCCGAACGATTTGGCTGACAGGGTGGGCAGCAGTCTGCGTCGTTTGCTGATGATGCCGTGGTGTATGGTAAGGTGTCGAAGTTGAGTGACTGTAGGAAGGTAGAAGACGACTTAGAAAAAATTTCTAGTTGGCGTGATGAACGGCAGCTAGCCCTAAATGTGGTATGAGTAGGAAGATCAAATCTGCGGATATAGTATTTCTAGTGTCTTGCTTGACACAGTCTAGTCGTTTAAATATCTGGGCAGAGTGTTGCAAAGCGATATGAGGTGGAACGAGCATGTGAGAACTGTAGCAGGGAAGGCGAATGGTCGACTTCGGCTTATTGGAAGAATTTTAGGAATGACTAGTTCACCTGTAAAGGGTACCGTATATGGGACGCTTGTGCGACCTATTCCTGAGTACTGCTTGAGTGTTTGGGATCTGTACCAAGTCGGATTAAAGGAAGACATCGAAGCAATTCAGAGGCGGACTGCGAGATTTGTTACTGGTAGGTTCGAACAACAAGGAAGTGCTACGAAGATGCTTCGGGAACTCAGATGGGAATGCCTGGAGAGAAGACTACGTTCTTTTCGAGAAACACTATTGAGAAAATTTAGAAAACCGGAATTTGAACCTGAATGCCGAGTTATTCTGCTACCGGCAACATACACTGCGCGTAAGTACGACGAAGATAAGATATGAGAAAATATGGCTCACATGGAGGCACACAGACAGTTGTTTTTCCCTCGCTCCGTTTGCGAGTGGAACGGAAAAGGACATGACAAGTAGCAATACAAGTACCCTCCACCAGGCACCGTACGGTGGCTTGCGAAGTATCTATGTAGATGTGCTGGTAATGGACCAGACAGCTAATAAACATGCTTGCACTTGATAACATTGCATAAAATTTCCTCATCGCTTTCAAGTAGCTCTCGGTCCTCGCCCTATGTTGTTCTAACTGCACGTGCATCTAATTGAATTGGAGTGTACAGTGTTAAGTGAATCGTTCATTTTCCTTTCCATTATTTTCCAAGTGAAGGGACATGTGATCATCATCATATATTTAGTGACACCATTGCTGGTAAAATCTGCAACTATATCGCCTAGGTAATTCAAAATGTACAGAATATGCTGCATAGAAAGCATAAATTTTGCAGCTAATGTTTTGTGACTAATAAATTCAAATTGTCAGCAAACTAAATTTCGTCAATTGCTCAATCCCCCTTTGTGTAGGAGTAATGAATCCAATTTCACCCCAGAATTTAAGCGATTGGCATAATTATTGAATTAATAGTTGCAACAGAAATCAATGAATACATTAATGAATGAGTGAACCTCTGCCAATCCTAGTGATAAGAGTACAAGCTCCCACTACATTTACGTGTTGCTTCATGCTCACTCGCCCCATTAATGTTATACGTCGTGCATGTAACTAATTTGTTTAACAAATTTGGTAAAAGATCAATTTTGACCCCTGTTTTAGTTTCTCGGGTATTTGCCTAGAGCAGTATTGAGGTCGAGTCCTCACATGAGGTTAAACATGTAGCGAGACTAGGAGCGAGCTTATAAACAAAATATCATGGAGGCACTTATATACACTCCTGGAAATGGAAAAAAGAACACATTGACACCGGTGTGTCAGACCCACCATACTTGCTCCGGACACTGCGAGAGGGCTGTACAAGCAATGATCACACGCACGGCACAGCGGACACACCAGGAACGGCGGTGTTGGCCGTCGAATGGCGCTAGCTGCGCAGCATTTGTGCACCGCCGCCGTCAGTGTCAGCCAGTTTGCCGTGGCATAGGGAGCTCCATCGCAGTCTTTAACACTGGTAGCATGCCGCGACAGCGTGGACGTGAACCGTATGTGCAGTTGACGGACTTTGAGCGGGGGTGTATAGTGGGCATGCGGGAGGCCGGGTGGACGTACCGCCGAATTGCTCAACACGTGGGGCGTGAGGTCTCCACAGTACATCGATGTTGTCGCCAGTGGTCGGCGGAAGGTGCACGTGCCCGTCGACCTGGGACCGGACCGCAGCGACGCACGGATGCACGCCAAGACCGTAGGATCCTACGCAGTGCCGTAGGGGACCGCACCGCCACTTCCCAGCAAATTAGGGACACTGTTGCTCCTGGGGTATCAGCGAGGACCATTCGCAACCGTCTCCATGAAGCTGGGCTACGGTCCCGCACACCGTTAGGCCGTCTTCCGCTCACGCCCCAACATCGTGCAGCCCGCCTCCAGTGGTGTCGCGACAGGCGTGAATGGAGGGACGAATGGAGACGTGTCGTCTTCAGCGATGAGAGTCGCTTCTGCCTTGGTGCCAATGATGGTCGTATGCGTGTTTGGCGCCGTGCAGGTGAGCGCCACAATCAGGACTGCATACGACCGAGGCACACAGGGCCAACACCCGGCATCATGGTGTGGGGAGCGATCTCCTACACTGGCCGTACACCACTGGTGATCGTCGAGGGGACAGTGAATAGTGCACGGTACATCCAAACCGTCATCGAACCCATCGTTCTACCATTCCTAGACCGGCAAGGGAACTTGCTGTTCCAACAGGACAATGCACGTCCGCATGTATCCCGTGCCACCCAACGTGCTCTAAAAGGTGTAAGTCAACTACCCTGGCCAGCAAGATCTCCGGATCTGCCCCCCATTGAGCATGTTTGGGACTGGATGAAGCGTCGTCTCACGCGGTCTGCACGTCCAGCACGAACGCTGGTCGAACTGAGGCGCCAGGTGGAAATGGCATGGCAAGCCGTTCCACAGGACTACATCCAGCATCTCTACGATCGTCTCCATGGGAGAATAGCAGCCTGCATTGCTGCGAAAGGTGGGTATACACTGTACTAGTGCCGACATTGTGCATGCTCTGTTGCCTGTGTCTATGTGCCTGTGGTTCTGTCAGTATGATCATGTGATGTATCTGACCCCAGGAATGTGTCAATAAAGTTTCCCCTTCCTGGGACACTGAATTCACGGTGTTCTTATTTCAATTTCCAGGAGTGTAGAAGAACCAGGTGGTAATCTTGCAACCTTTAAATTTGTAATTTATTATGTAACCGAAATTTAATGGAATTTTTTAGTTTTCATGTGGAGGTCTTCACACTGCTTTTCGTTCAGGTTGAACTGCCACTTTTTGCACCATGGAGACACCTTATCTAAGCCATTTCACAATTCCTTCTGATCTCCCGATGGCTTTAGTAGCCAGTAAACTTTTGCATCACCTGTAAACAATCAAAAAGAGATGCTCCGATTGGATTCTCTTTTATACAGATTAACGACTGAGGAGAGGCTGTAAATCTTCCTTGTGGAACTGCAGGTATCATTTCGGTTTCTCTATAACCGTTCCATCCAATTACTACGAACTTTAGGCTTTCTGATAGGAAATCACGAATCCAATTGCTCAGCTGTGACGATACTCTATAACGCGTAATTTGATTACATGCAGCTTGTGAGGAACGGTGTCGAATGCCTTCTGAAAAATCTAGATATCTGGAATCAACTTCAGATCTCTGTCGATAGCACTAATTACTCTGGGTGATTAAAGAGCCATTTGCGTTTCACAATAATGTTATTTTCTGAATCCGTGGTGATGCGTGTCACAGGATCGTTTTCGCCTCAGTGATGCTGGGACAAAGTAAATTTTTCAAAACTCTGAGAAATAATTGTCAACGATAAGTGTCTATAATTCTGCATAATACTTTCATTTCCTTTCCTGAGTCTTGTTGTGACCTGCGCAACTTTTCAGTCAAGAGGTTTTGCCTAGGGAGTAATTCTATACCTAGTACATAAAAATATATACACTCCTGGAAATTGAAATAAGAACACCGTGAATTCATTGTCCCAGGAAGGGGAAACTTTATTGACACATTCCTGGGGTCAGATACAGCACATGATCACACTGACAGATCCACAGGCACATAGACGCAGGCAACAGAGCATGCACAATGTCGGCACTAGTAAAGTGTATATCCACCTTTCGCAGCAATGCAGGCTGCTATTCTCCCATGGAGACGATCGTAGAGATGCTGGATGCAGTCCTGTGGAACGGCTTGCCATGCCATTTCCACCTGGCGCCTCAGTTGGACCAGCGTTCGTGCTGGACGTGCAGACCGCGTGAGACGACGCTTCATCCAGTCCCAAACATGCTCAATGGGGGGCAGATCCGGAGATCTTGCTGGCCAGGGTAGTTGACTTACACCTTCTAGAGCACGTTGGGTGGCACGGGATACATGCGGACGTGCATTGTCCTGTTGGAACAGCAAGTTCCCTTGCCGGTCTAGGAATGGTAGAACGATGGGTTCGATGACGGTTTGGATGTACCGTGCACTATTCAGTGTCCCCTCGACGATCACCAGTGGTGAACGGCCAGTGTAGGAGATCGCTCCCCACACCATGATGCCGGGTGTTGGCTCTGCGTGCCTCGGTCGTATGCAGTCCTAATTGTGGCGCTCACCTGCACGGCGCCAAACACGCATACGACCATCATTGGCACCAAGGCAGAAGCGACTCTCATCGCTGAAGATGACACGTCTCCATTCGTCCCTCCATTCACGCCTGTCGCGACACCACTGGAGGCGGGCTGCACGATGTTGGGGCGTGAGCGGAAGACGGCCAAACGGTGTGCGGGACCGTAGCCCAGCTTCATGGAGACGGTTGCGAATGGTCCTCGCCGATACCCCAGGAGCAACAGTGTCCCTAATTTGCTGGGAAGTGGCGGTGCGGTCCCCTACGGCACTGCGTAGGATCCTACGGTCTTGGCGTGCATCCGTGCGTCGCTGCGGTCCGGTCCCAGGTCGACGGGCACGTGCACCTTCCGCCGACCACTGGCGACAACATCGATGTACTGTGGAGACCTCACGCCCCACGTGTTGAGCAATTCGGCGGTACGTCCACCCGGCCTCCCGCATGCCCACTATACGCCCTTGCTCAAAGTCCGTCAACTGCACATACCGTTCACGTCCACGCTGTCGCGGCATGCTACCAGTGTTAAAGACTGCGATGGAGCTCCGTATGCCATGGCAAACTGGCTGACACTGACGGCGGCGGTGCACAAATGCTGCGCAGCTAGCGCCATTCGACGGCCAACACCGCGGTTCCTGGTGTGTCCGCTGTGCCGTGCGTGTGATCATTGCTTGTACAGCCCTCTCGCAGTGTCCGGAGCAAGTATGGTGGGTCTGACACACCGGTGTCAATGTGTTCTTTTTTCCATTTCCAGGAGTGTATGTTTGTTCGTCTTCTGTGCCTTCGTGTACCATTCATCCCGTGAAACTTTGGTGCGATATTGTGCACACTCCTGCTAAGAGTTATTTGGGGTTACGAGCCATCTACCACCAGCAGGGTTGGGGGTAAAAGGAATGATATAGTAGCTTAACTCTGGAATGTCTACTACAGTGTGAATTAGATTTTTCGTACAAATGTCCCGTTATGTGTACAACTATTTGTTTAAAAATATTTTGGGGTAATGTACACTAATCACCCCGAGCCGTGAGATTGGGGATGAGAATAATTGACATGCAAAAATATTCGATACAGACCGATTTTTGCGTCAAATTCTGCGTAGTTTCCAGTGTCGCTATGCATTGGTGACAAGGGTGGTAAAGTTCCGCCCCCTAAAGTTGGAAAGAAGTTGGGGAGGAAGATGGGTGCAAAGACAGTGACGTATCAGCATAGCTATGTAACGGCTGAACGAATTTCTGCCAAAACCGGCACAAGTACCAATTGATGTCTGGAAGAATTTACTGTTAAAGTAAGAGACCCCTAGTATACCAATGGCTAACGGTTTGAGGTGAAAAGAGATGACTTAAAGGCAAAAATCAGGAAGGCATGTAGCAATTTCTACCAGATTTTGTATAAACCTGACCCTTATTTGTATAAAAGTGCTATTTGAGTAAGGTACTGTGGTATCACATATCGATACCACCCCACGGGCAACGTTATGTTGGCAACAGAATATCAACTTTGCGTTTGGCGCTGATAGCTGTCGTGCGGTATCCGGTGGACCCAATGGTGCGCACCTGCTGACACCCACCTCAGTAGCCCTGTACTCATGCACCCTCTGCCGCCACAATACAGGACAGCCGGCACTGCCGCTCAGCTCTCTTGCGCTCGGAGCCACACTGCCACGTGACGCTACGCAGAAGCATTGTAGTCGTGGCTCTAACACCATAGTTCGTGCTGTAGTGCAGATAACCTGATCCTTGTGGACAGTGTGGTATCTGGACTCCATTTATAGTTGCATGATTTGTAACAAGACTTCGTTCATATGGATAAATACAAGTTAAGTAAATATTTTGTTTATTGTGTTAACTTGTACACTGATCATTTCTGCTCCTGTCCAGCTTTCCTGTGATGACAGCTGCTGCCCACTCTGTAGCCCATCTCACCTTAACATAGTTTAGGATGTTGTACACAACAGATACAACTACTATCGTTAGGGTTGGAGTTGAGGATGAGGTGGGATGACAGGTATAAACGTTCGAATTCGAGTTGTAAGTATTTCTTGTAAGTAGGCCACTCAAAATACCTTAAAAATGACAAGTACAGTCTTCCTCTAAGCTGCGTTGTTCGAAGTATCAAGCACATTGTGAAAACGAACACTGCAGTGAGTCAATAATTTTGGCGTTGCATTTCAGAGCCAAGGAATAAGGTACATAGCTAAATACCACATATCACAGATAAATTTAATGTCCTTTCTAGAACAGCATGGAGACAACCAGATAGTCGCAAGAGACAATGTTCTTTTTCTCGAAATGGCAGTTACTGGCCCAATTATATACTTTCTCAGAATTGAGGTGAAACTGCTCAGAAAAATTCGCTAGAGATATGGATGAAATATGTGTACAAATATGTGTAAAATATGTTAAACCTGTGACACAGTATGTTGTTATGGGACACCTTTTCCAAAAGTGCTCCATAACCTATCTAATAAGCCTCTATTCAAATAAGACTACCAAGTCAATTCAAATTCCATGTGAGGCATGAAGGTATTCGTATAACGAAAGCAAACACCAATGTCTGTGAACGGTGGTGGAAGCTATGTCTGGTTTTTCTGTAGGTTGAGTCCTCTGGCTGACTATTGTGTTGGGGTGTTGGGGTTGGGTTGTTTTGGGGAAAGAGACCGAACAGCAAAGTCATCGGTCTCATCGGATTAGGGAAGGATTGGGAAGGAAGTCGGCCGCGCCCTTTGAAAGGAACCATCACGGCATTTCCTGGAGCGATTTAGGGAAATCACAGAAAACCTAAATCAGGATGGCCGGACGAGGAATTGAACTGTAGTCCACCCGAATGCGAGTCCAGTGTGCTAGCCACTGTGCCACCTCACTCGATAGCAGCTGGCTGACTGTGAGAATATCAAGGGCACAGGAGCAGAATGGCAAGTGAGTCGTAGAACTAAAAGCCAGAGTCGTTAGCAGGTATGCACTGGGTGGCGGGCACTGTTTGGGACGTTACTTGACACCCCGATTGTGGCCAAACTTAGCAAGTTGTAACCTCACACTGTGAGGGAAAACGTAAGAGATAGTGAAAGGGATCTGATAGTAGAATATTTGCAGTAATTGAAGGGCACAAGTGCAAATTCTTACACAAGCAAACTGAGTAAACGACTGGCAAAGTTAAATGGCTCTTCATACATTACGTGAATTACTGTCAAAACATGAGATATTTTTTCTACTGGTCAGTTACTCTGTATAGAATTGTATGTGTGATTAGAGATTGTGGTGCTCCTGCATTAGTTTTTGTAATACATTAAAAATACTTAGTCTTTGCATCTTAAAACTTTTTATAGTGAAACAGCTGCAAGTGCAAAAACATTTTATTTGCTGTGCTGCATTTTTAAGATTTTTTGGTACAACCCACATGATGTAAATAGTACAATACTTGTTGAATATAAAATAAGAATATATGATTAATTAAAGCGAAATTAATATAACAGGCTGCAAAAGAACAAGTAAAATAAAATTAAAATACCAAAACTATTGTTAGTGTGGTTCCAACATATATGAGAGATACTTCATTGTTAGTTTCTATAATCCCCTCACAGTCAGTGTCTGCACGGGCGATCGATTTCCATTTTCGACCGATCGTAATTTCAGTATCTACAGATGAGAACCAGTTTTATTCACTATTACACTGAAGCACCAAAATTGGTATAGGCTTGCGTATTCAAATACAGAGATATCTAAACAGGCAGAATACGTTGCTGCGGTCGGCAACGCCTACACAACTCAAGTCCCTGGCGCAGTTGTTAGATCGGTTACTCCTGCTACTATCGCAGGTTATTAAGATTTAAGTGCGATTGAACGTGCTGTTATAGTCGGCGCACGAGCGATGGGACATAGCATCTCCGAGGTAGCGATGAAGTGGGGATTTTCACGTACGACCATTTCACGAGTGTACCGTGAACATCAGGAATCCGGTAAAACATCATATCTCCGACATCGCTGCAGTCGGAAAAAGGATCCCGCAAGAACGGGACCAACGACGACTAATGAGAATCATTCAGCGTCACAGAAGTGCAACCCTTCCGCAAATCGCTGCAGAGTTCACTGCTGGCCTACCAACAAATGTCGGCGTGCGAAACATTCAACGAAACATTACCGATATGGGCATTCAGGGCCGAAGGCTCATTTGTGTACCCTTGATGACCACACATCAAGCTTCACGCCTCGCCTGGGCCCGTCAAAACGACATTGGACTGTTGAGGACTGGACTCATATTGCCTGATCGGATGAGTCTCGTTTCAAATTGTATCGAGCGGGTGGACGTGTACTGGTATGGAGACAACCTCATGAATCCATAGTCCCTGCATGACAGCAGGAGACTATTCAAGTTAGTGGAAGCTCTGTGATAGTGTGGGGAGTGTGCAGTTCGAGTGGTATGGAACCCTGATACGTCTAGATACGATTCTGACAGATGACATGTACATATTCATCCTGTCTGATCACCCGCATCCATTCATGTCCATTGTGCATCCCGACGGACTTGGACAATTCCTGCAAGACAATGCGACACCTCATACGTCGAGAATTGCTACAAAGTGGTTTCAGGAACACTCTTCCGCTGCCCACCAAACTCCGCAGACATGAAAATTTTTCAATACATCTTGGATGCCCTGCAACGTGCTGTTCAGAGGAGATCTCCTCCGCATCGTACCCTTACGGATTTACGGACAGCCGTGCAGAATTCATGGTGTCAATTCCCTCCAGCACTATTTCAGAAATTAGTCGATTCCTTGCCATGTCGTGTTGCGGCACTTTTACGTACGCGGAGGGGGGGGGGGGGCTACACGATTTTAGGCGCTTACGAAATTCGAAACTTTTACATCGGTTAGAATACATGAATCTGTTTACATATTCCAATGCTGTCTTAACGCTACCACAAAGAGCAGATACTATTCAATAACTTCGTCTGAACCGAAACCACAGAAATAGTAGAAAGTAATTTTTTGGAATCTTTTGCATTTCACCAATGATAGCTCGTATTAGGTAGAGCATTTTGAAAGCACGTGTGGTCTGACACCTTGCTGTCAACGTGCAGCAACTGCGCGAAGACATTTTTTAATCGTCTGATTTGTGATGGGAAAGTCACTTCTCATTTTAATTATACTATGCATGACAAAAAAACCAAGACGAATGGATATAAATTTGCTATGTTGTAAAGCTGGGTGCTTAACAGCGTAGAACATCTTCTCAATTTTCTTCCCAAGGAGTCGTGTAAACACTTGTGACCAACTGTTTATGGACCACAAACAAAACATGTTCATAGAGCGATGAGGACTATGATATTCACATTGGTAATATCACAAAGAATTACACGTAGAATACTTGATCATATATATGTCAGTTTCAGAACGTACTTCTGAAATATGATAAATATTTTTCTACACAATTAAAATTCTTCTTTCTCTAAAAAGTGGAAGCGTATACTTCTCGTAGGCGACTACTGTTACAGCAGCATCAATTTTCCGTTTTTGGCTTAATTTTCTTTACATGCGTCCAGTTTCGTGACCTGGAGAAACACAGATTAAATTTCATCAGCAGCAACATCTCAGAAAGAGCAGTAGTGCAATAGTGTGGAATAATGAAACATACTTCATAGGCCACGATACAGAATATGTCAGTTCCGCTTTATGTGCTTGTTCACAGGTACGCACGCAAATAAAAACTGGCATGGAGGTAGCAGAATCGTTTCTATTGTCCATCTCGACGACTATAATGCAAAATTTACTCACTTTCTGTTCTCCGTAAGAATTCTTTTTGGCAACGACATTCGTCGATACTCGTATTTCGTGTAATTGCTTCGATTTGTCAATTCTGTTTGAAACAGTCTTGAATTACTCGTTGCAAACGTCTATCGAAGTTGAATCTGTAATCGAAAGTCCTGATGACGAACGAGGTGGCCCAGGAGCTTCGAAGCGGGAGAAGTGGTACTCAAACTCCTGTCTAGCCACCTTGAGTTAGATTTTACATGTAACCCCACAACCGATCGAGCATGATGCTGGAATGTTTCCTTTCAAAAAAGAGAAGCTAATTTTCTTCCCGATGCTTTCCGTATCCGAGCTCTTGCTTTTTTATTGTCACGTTATGTTCCTTACTTTCTTGTTGACGTTCTCTTCAATTATTTGTGTGTGTTTTAATCTATTATTAACTACACCAAGAAAAATATTTTCTGAATCATTTCGGATTTATTTGTTCAATTTCAGCAGCAGTACCTTCATACAATAAAAGAAGTAGCCAACGAAACACTGTCAAGCAAATTCATTAACGTACTGTTGATAACGAGGTCATTAAAGGTAGAAATAGCTTGGAGTGATGCAGTGACTGTTCCGTTGTTCGTCTACGTAGCTAAGGGAATTCACAGAATACATAAATGAGAGTGAAGGTGCTGAGAGGTAAACCTTCCTTCCCTCGAATAAAAGTCTCGTGTATTAAACACTGCATCAACCAACTAGAAACCTTTTCTTTATTTATGAGAGTATATATTGACGGTGATACTGTGCTAGTATCCAGTGTCACGAAATCATTCACACGGTCACATATCCAAGAAAGCATGGCCCTCTCATAAGTCGAACATCCGCTAAATACACCTTTTTATAACTCAGAACAAATTTGCAGTTCAGTGTATGTGAATTAAAAATATTAGTCCGTGTGGTTAATTATAAGCTACTCTACCGACCCATATGTTGCAAATGCTGTTTAGACAATGTTCCCGAAGTTTTGCTAGGGAGCCTCTACACATCCTCGACACAGTATTTGGAGCCCTGAAGAAAGGCATTCGTGGCCGTGGATTTTCTTCGGACAAAGAGGTGCACGCGTAGGTATATTCATGGTCCCGTAGGTAACAGCAAACGCTTTTCTATGAGTGCATTTACCGTTATGTTTCACGGTAGGATGAATGTATTAACTGTTACGTCGATTATTTTTTAAATAATAAACAGCTTACTTTTTTGCTTCGGTCTCGTTCTCATTTCATTGCCCCATGTAGATTATACAAAAAGTAATTTTGCTACTTGACAGACAATCAAAGCATAATGTAAGAATCTCACGGATGTTAACTTATTTTGGCACGTTTAGTCAGGACCTATAAACATAATGACTCGTGGTATGTAGCATGTTACATTTCTACATATTTTTCGAGATAATTGCGATTTCGGCTATCGACAATTCGTCGCTACGTCAACTAGGAAAGCAACATATTTTGTTCTGCTGATACTTACGTTCACTCTCACAGATTCTGATATATTTCTGATTTTCATAATTTTTGGTGATAGAGAGCAACATCAAAGATGTAGATTGAGGTATCTCGCTCTTCTAGCAAGATTAAAGAAGCAAGCAAATAGTTGCACAGGCACTGGAAACGACAATCTATGCTATTTGACCATTATCAGCATCCTAATTCAGTCTATAACCGAAGTTAATCAAACTCAGGAAATTACCTCAGAGACCTTTGGTCACCATTCCGCACTGATCAAGGCATACTGAATCAATCGAAGAAAACATTTAATTCGATTCCGGGAGGGCGTTTTTCCTTAATTGCGGGAACATTCAAGCTCATTTCGTTACAAAACTGCGTATTTTTCTTCATAACATAACGATACAACAGAGATTATAATGTTAACGAAATCTAAAGGGTATGTAGATATCTAGGTACTGAATCAAGTAAGTTTAAAGTAACATCTTCCTTGATGATTAGTTTTTTAGCCTTGCAAAATCACTACGCAAGCAGTACTTATTCATATCAAACAGCGGGATATGTTATGAGCTAATGCAGTGATGATCTTTATATCGGCTTTCACATTCTTTGTCGTCTGTTATAATTTTTTACTCTTGATATTTTTAATTTATTTTTAAACCTTTCTGAAATTTTATTCTGCTTCTCCGCCATAGATATAAAGCTCAGTAACATAAAAAATTGGCAAAAAATGTAGACTAAAGCAAGGGAACACCGTGCGCTGTAATAAGGAAATTGAGATTTTTAAATCACCACTCTCAGCACAGTTTCGAGCTATTTTGTAGAAATTTACAACTTATCAAGTCACCCACTTGTAGGTGACGCTGTCTGAATAATAACTATGATACAATATTGAGAGAGAAATTATACTTTGCTATAACAGTGAGGGCTATATTTCTTTGTCGGGTGCTCAATTTTTTCTGGCTATAAAGTATAAAGTCTCTTTACATGTCAGTCATTACACGAATGATGTTTAAAATTAAGTACCTGTAAAAACAGTATCAACTAACTCATGTGTTTCATATACAATAAATGATTGTTTCTTTACGATACAAAGGGACTATCGTACATAATAGCCGTCAAAGTTATGGACAAATTATTTGATGTAGTGGGACATGAACCTTGGCCTTGCTTGGACATCAATCTTGAACCGTGATAAAGTTGCTGTCCGCGTGAGCATTGCTCGTGGCATGAAAGGCTGTCGGGTCGTGTCCCGGACCGATAAACATTATAAACAGTTCACACTCCGTTTCAGAGTCGCTGATGAGGCAGGCTTGCTTGTAACAACAAATGTAACCGCGGAAAAATTAAAGAAATTTGCCTAGCGAATTAGGGCAGGCAGTTGGACTCATATTCCTAGTGACTTGTAAACAAATACTTTTACTGATACATTAAGATTTTCGTGTTTCTTCTAAATCAGTAACGGTAAATGTTGTTTCGTAAGGCGACATCCCGTTTCTTCTTGCTCTTAATGAAATTGCGTCACGTCTCTAAGAAACTCGGTGTGAATAATAGACTGTGTTCCAGCATTGGTTCTATTTTCTAACATTAATTAGGAACACTACAGGAGACTGAAATTAGTATATCTGCATTAAGGAAGTAAGCTCGGATTTTCTTCACTGACGGACGAATACACTCATTAAGTGAGCCTTAATTATTGATTCATGCACTATAATTTCTATTTCATGTTTCTTTTCCTTACGGTAAAATTAGCGTGACAGGTTTGCAGAAGTAATATTTAAAGGGAACAGAGTACAAGCGAACACTTGTAACAAACGCTTCGCTGTGCATAGTGAACAAATGGCACGCCAGCGAACTTGTTTGTTGAAGATCGCACGCCGGAAAGGGGTTTACTGTGTCTGAAAGGAAGCAAATAAATAGAGTTGGTTGTTTGTTTAGGGAGCCGGCAGCCGGAGAAATGCGGCGCTAAAGACGCGCGGCCTCTCGCCCCCGCTCGCAGCCGACTTGTTTGAAAGCAGACGCCGGACGGCGACGCCTCGCGCCACGCACACAGCAATCAGTCGCCTGCCTCCACCCGTCGGCTGCCCGGTCGGAAAGCACGGCACAACTCGTCCTCGTAGGGGGAATCGCTTTCTCCTATCAATCGTGTCTATCATCTCACTAGTCTTTCTTCTTTTCTTTTCATTCTCCTTAAAAAAAATTAAAATTTTTGCAATTTTCAGATTCGAAATTGCATGTGTTATAGTCTGAAAAAGTAAAACCAGCTGTAGCTTATACAAAAGAAGACGGAGGATCTCCACGCAACCCCACATCCACGTGGTACTCCACGGGGAATGGTGCTCGCGGTCTCAGCTGCGTCCGTAGTCAAATTTTGCCGCGCAGTGGGGACCGCCGTCACCAGCTAACATGGCTATCGCGCCTATTCGTCATCACCGTCCGAGTTTATTGTATATCAAGGGCATGGCCAGGAATGAAAGTGACAGAAGTGGGTGCTATAGATGCTCAAGTGTTTACATAAAAAAAAGAAAAGAGTGAGTTCGCGTAGTTCGGGCGTGGCATGAACCATTTACTCGTATGTTTGTGCAGTGGATGGCGTACAGAACAGTAAATCCGAGGGTCAACGGATCGAATCTCTATGCGGAACACAGCTTTTTATTTACAATTTCTAAGGTATAACCAAAGAAGGGAAAGCAGAAAGGTGGAAGGAGTATATAGAGGGTCATACAAGGGCGTTGTACGAGTACTTGAGGACAATATTATGGAAATGGAAGAGGATGTAGATGAAGATGAAATGGGAGATATGATACTGCGTGAAGATTTTGACAGAGCACTGAAAGACATGAGTCGAAACAAGGACCCGGGAGTAGACAACATTCCATTAGAACTACTGACAGCCTTGGGAGAGCCAGTCATGACAAAACTCTACCATCTGGTGAGCAAGATTATGAGACAGGTGAAATACCCTCAGACTTCAAGAAGAATATAATAATTCCAATCCCAAAGAGAGCAGGTGTTGACAGATGTGAAAATTACCGAACTATCAGTTTAATAAGTCACGGCTGCAAAATGCTAATGAGAATTCCTTACAGACGAATGGAAAAACTAGTAGAAGCCGACCTTGGGGAAGATCAGTTTGGATTCCGTAGAAATATTGGAACACGTGAGGCAATACTGACCCTACTGCTTATCTTAGAAGCTAGATTAAGGAAAGGCAAACCTACGTTTCTAGCATTTGTAGACTTAGAGAAAGCTTTTGACAATGTTGACTGGAATACTCTCTTTCAAATTCTGAAGGTGGCAGGGGTAAAATATAGGGAGCGAAAGGCTATTTACAATTTGTATAGAAACCAAATGGCAGTTATAAGAGTTGAGGGGCATGAAAGGGAAGCAGTGGTTGGGAAGGGAGTGAGACAGGGTTGTAGCCTCTCCCCGAGGTTATTCAATCTCTATATTGAGCAAGCAGTGAAGGAAACAAAAGAAAAATTCGGAGTAGGTATTAAAATCCATGGAGAAGATATAAAAAGTTTGAGGTTCGCCGATGACATTGTAATTCTGTCAGAGACAGCAAAGTACTTGGAAGAGCAGTTGAACGGAATGGACAGTGTCTTGAAAGGAGGATATAAGATGAACATCAACAAAAGCAAAACGAGGATAATGGAATGTAGTCAAATTAAATCGGGTGATGCTGAGGGGATTAGATTAGGAAATGAAACAGTTTAAGTAGTAAAGGAGTTTTGCTATTTGGGGAGCAAAATAACTGATGATGGTCGAAGTATAGCGGATATAAAATGTAGACTGGCAATGGGAAGGAAATCGTTTCAGAAGAACATATTACTTAACATCGAGTATAGATTTAAGTGTCAGGAAGTCGTTTCTGAAAGTATTTGTATGGAGTGTAGCCATATATGGAAGTGAAACATGGACGATAAATAGTTTAGACAAGAAGAGAATAGAAGCTTTCGAAATGTGGTGCTACAGAAGAATGCTGAAGATTAGATGGATAGATCACATAACTAATGAGGAGGTGTTCAATAGGAATTTGGAGAAGACAGTTTGTGGCACAACTTGACTAGAAGAAGGGATCAGTTGGTAGGACATGTTCTGAGGCATCAAGGGATCACAAATTTAGTATTGGAGGGCAGCGTGGAGGGTAAAAATCGTAGAGGGAGACCAAGAGATGAATACACCAAGCAGATTCAAAAGGATGTAGGTTGCAGTAGGTACTGGGAGATGAAGAAGCTTGCGCAGGATAGAGTAGCATGGAGAGCTGCATCAAAACAGTCTCAGGACTGAAGACCACAACATCAACAACAAGGTATTTACACTATAAGCAAACCGAGATAATTTTCATTGTATTCCATTTCATGGAAGGAATCCCTATATGCATTCTCCTGTTAATTGACTCGTGCGGAGGACAAACAAATTCACAATCATGCGACGGCATTGTTCAAGATATACAATAGCCATTGGTCATTATTACAGCGATTCCCGCCCCCCTCCCCCCAGCCCCCCGCCTCCCGTCCGCCCCACCCATCCCCATATGCATTCCACTAGTGCAAACCTTGTCATGTCCAGTTTCATCGTGATCTAAAAAATTTGACCTAAATGCCTCAGAACTTCTTTTATCTTGTAGATAGCAAAAGAAATCGTATCCAAAGAAGGCTGTAACGAAATACATTCCACTGGCATCACAAGATATTCTCGCCAATATTTGAGGAAGTGATGCAATACATTTGGTTTGCTGCCAAACCGTGAGGAGAGAAAGGAACTTTTATGAAGGTGAACATATCCTTTTTTTTTTGTAGAGACTTAAACACAACCATGTAATTGTTAAAGAAAGAGCCATTTATTAATGAGCGAGGTGCTGGAAAATTGGCGGGAAAATTGATGCTTCCACTGTTTTTAAGTTGAATACCACTCCAACATGTGTAAATCATCAACCGTAAAATAATAACAGTGTCTAATTTCATATACGGTAGCCTCATGTACGGTTTACAACTTCCCCAGGAAATTTATCTGCAATTTTAAATTTTACTCTGCCTTCCATTTACGAAAATATTAATAAATAAAAATATAGAGCATTAATTCGCTTTATTTTATGTGTCAGTAAAACAAAAACTGAAAATAAAAAGGTTTACATATAGGGATTCGTACCCATGACCCCAGATTTCTGTTCTGTACTCTTCCCGCTGCGCCAACGGCTAACTGCAAATGAACATAAATCGCTCAGACCTCGCAAGACCTGCACCAAAAATGTTATAATTCCTAATTGCTTATACATTTGCAGCTCTCACTTTTCTCACTTTCAGTTCTGGCCCAGTCCTGCCTACACGATACATTTGGACGTCATCGGTGATGACGTTTAGGCAGTGGAGTCAGTGGAGAGTTACGGCCCGCATTTAATTTTTCAGATGCAACCTGTCAACCAGCGAGCACGTGTGTGACTCCACACCTGAGTATAACGCAACTAGAAAATATCGGTTGTCGTCGAGTAAGAGCTGCCTCAGCCACGGTGGAGCAGGAAAATAAAACTTCTCTTTTCTCTCTTCTCTTTGCCGCAGAGTATAGTTCGCCAACAATGTTTTGTAATACATTTGTCTAGGATCTTTGCTGCCTATGTCATACCATTTAATACACCCATACGATGATAATTTATCGTTCAGGCGAACAGAATTTATTTCTGCGTAATAAATGAAGGAATAAACGTTACATTTAACGTCCCGTAAACGATGGAGTCATTAAACCAGGAGTTCGAATTCGGATTGAGAAAAGGGATGTCGAAGAGAATGGGCTGCGTCCTTTTCAAAGGAATCATCCGAGAATAACTCTTAACCGACTTATTGAAGCCATGACTCTTTAGGGGAGAGGGAAAATACTGCAAATACACTCTCTCGCTCCTTTTCAAACCGTTATTGATATTTACGTAAGTAACACAGTTCCTTCGATATGCTCTTAAGTCTCTGACATTTACTACTTGTGAGGAATTCCTCGGTTTCAACAGTATCCACCGTCTCAGACTTTGGTGAAAATATTCTGTAGTAAGCTACAAATCTATGTGGTAAACCAAGTCCAGCAGACTCTAGTCGATGCTATTTGTAGCTCACATGCTATGAGGAAAGACATGAGAGAAATGCAATTTTAACATCTTTGTTTGGTTATTTTGTTTTTTCCCTTATATAGCCGGCCGGAGTGGCCGAGCGGTTCCAGGCGCTACAGTCTGGAACCGCGCGACCGCTATAGTCGCGGAATCGAATCCTGCCTCCGGCATGGATGTGTGTGATGTCCTTAGGTTAGTTAGGTTTAAGTAGTTCTAAGTTCAAGGGAACTGATGACCTCAGAAGTTAAGTCCCATAGTGCTCAGAGCCATTTGCACCATTTTCCCTTGTTGTTGTTGTGGTCTTCAGTCATGAGACTGGTTTGATGCAGCTCTCCATGCTACTCTATCCTGGGCAAGCTTCTTCATCTCCCAGTACCTACTGCAACCTACATCCTTCTGAATCTGCTTAGTGTATTGATCTCTTGGTCTCCCTCTACGATTTTTACCCTCCACGCTGCCCTCCAATGCTAAATTTGTGATCCCTTGGTGCCTCAAAACATGTCCTTTCAACCGATCCCTTCTTCTAGTCAAGTTGTGCCACAAACTTCTCTTCTCCCCAATCCTATTCAATACCTCCTCATTAGTTACGTGATCTACCCACCTTATCTTCAGAATTCTTCTGTAACACCACATTTCGAAAGCTTCTATTCTCTTCTTGTCCAAACTGGTTATCGTCCATGTTTCACTTCCATACATGGCTACACTCCATACAAATTCTTTCAGAAACGACTTCCTGACACTTAAATCTATACTCGATGTTAACAAATTTCTCTTCTTCAGAAACGATTTCCTTGCCATTGCCAGTCTACATTTTATATCCTCTCTACTTCGACCATCATCAGTTATTTTACTCCCTAAATAGCAAAACTCCTTTACTACTTTAAGTGTCTCATTTCCTAATCTAATCCCCTCAGCATCACCCGATTTAATTTGACTACATTCCATTATCCTCGTTTTGCTTTTGTTGATGTTCATCTTATATCCTCCTTTCAAGACACTGTCCATTCCGTTCAACTGCTCTTCCAAGTACTTTGCTGTCTCTGACAGAATTACAATGTCATCGGCGAACCTCAAAGTTTTTAGTTCTTCTCCATGAATTTTAATACCTACTCCGAATTTTTCTTTTGTTTCCTTTACTGCTTGCTCAATATACAGATTGAATAACATCGGGGAGAGGCTACAACCCTGTCTCACTCCTTTCCCAACCACTGCTTCCCTTTCATGCCCCTCGACTCTTATAACTGCCATCTGGTTTCTGTACAAATTGTAAATAGCCTTTCGCTCCCTGTATTTTACCCCTGCCACCTTCAGAATTTGAAAGAGAGTATTCCACTTAACGTTGTCAAAAGCTTTCTCTAAGTCTACAAATGCTAGAAACGTAGATTTGCCTTTTCTTAATCTTTCTTCTAAGATAAGTCGTAAGGTTAGTATTGCCTCACGTGTTCCAACATTCCTACGGAATCCAAACTGATCTTCCCCGAGGTCCGCTTCTACCAGTTTTTCCATTCGTCTGTAAAGATTTCGCGTTAGTATTTTGCAGCTGTGACTTATTAAACTGATAGTTCGGTAATTTTCACATCTGTCAACACCTGATTTCTTTGGGATTGGAATTATTATATTCTTCTTGAAGTCTGTGGGTATTTCGCCTGTCTCATACATCTTGCTCACCAGATGGTAGAGTTTTGTCATGACTGGCTCTCCCGAGGCCATCAGTAGTTCTAGTGGAATGTTGTCTACTCCCGGGGCCTTGTTTCGACTCAGGTCTTTCAGTGCTCTGTCAAACTCTTCACGCAGTATCTTATCTCCCATTTCGTCTTCATCTACATCCTCTTCCATTTCCATAATATTGTCCTCAAGTACATCTCCCTTGTATAAACCCTCTATATACTCCTTCCACCTTTCTACCTTCCTTTCTTTGCTTAGAACTGGGTTTCCATCTGAGCTCTTGATATTCATACAAGTCGTTCTCTTCTCTCCAAAGGTCTCTTTAATTTTCCTGTAGGCAGTATCTATCTTACCCCTAGTGAGACAAGCCTCTACATCCTTACATTTGTCCTCTAGCCATCCCTGCTTAGCCATTTTGCACTTTCTGTCGATCTCATTTTTGAGACGTTTGTATTCCCTTTTGCCTGCTTCATGTACTGCATTTTTATATTTTCTCCTTTCATCAATTAAATTCAATATTTCTTCTGTTACCCAAGGATTTCTATTAGCCCTCGTCTTTTTACCTACTTGATCCTCTGCTGCCTTCACTACTTCATCCCTCAGAGCTACCCATTCTTCTTCTACTGTATTTCTTTCCCCCATTCCTGTCAATTGTTCCCTTATGCTCTCCCTGAAACTCTCTACAACCTCTGGTTCTTTCAGTTTATCCAGGTCCCATCTCCTTAAATTCCCACCTTTTTGCAGTTTCTTCAGTTTCAATCTGCAGTTCATAACCAATAGATTGTGGTCAGAATCCACATCTGCCCCTGGAAATGTCTTACAATTTAAAACCTGGTTCCTAAATCTCTGTCTTACCATTATATAATCTATCTGATACCTATTAGTATCTCCAGGATTTTTCCAGGTATACAACCTTCTTTCTTTTTCCCTTATATATCAGAATTTCCACATCTTCTTTTGCGTCTTTCTCAGTCTTTGTAAATTAGCTGACCATTCTAAGATCTGACGTAATCCAATATCTTTTTTCTTGAAATAATTATTTAACATGATACATGGCGTTCCCTATAGAGATCTTCCATTTACACGTAGAAGACATTATGAAAGTAAGTGATGGCAAACTAATATGTGAAACAGAAAAACTTAAACAACATTAACAACACAAAACTGAAGTTAAAATGGAGTTACCTACAAATAAAAATTTAAGATTTCATAATAAGATTTATTCAAAAAATGCTACAGCAGTAGATAAACTAATGATTTCGTATTAGAAGATGATTTAAATAATTTTATAGCAAATATGAAGTTAAAAGAATTTGTAGCAAATGGAAGAATAAAATTTTTGTAACAAATGACAATTCAATTTTCTATGTGGAAAATGACACATTTTACAATGTTTGTAACTCCAGAAGATACTATGAATTCTATGTAAGATGAAGGAAACTAGATGAAGCGTCCAATAGTGAATTATGGAATACATTTGATGATTTATTTATGAAACTGATAACTATATTAATTTTTGTTGAAGATTAATGGTTAACGTTGCTAATACAACACAGACTTTTTCTGCATTTTTCAAAACGTGAAATATTTATCGTTTCATCCCTCATTCTATTAAGTTAACAATTTTATTAATAAACTGAAAATTCTATGAAAAGTAAATTACTTCAGATGTTATTCAAAACAGATGTATTATCTAACAAGGAGTATGCCAAGCGATGGGAGCAGAAGTGTGCGATGTTATGTGTATCTGTGTCTACACCTACGTAGACACTCCGCAAGCCACCGTAAGGTGCGTGGCTAAAGGTACCCTGTACCACTACTTATTTCGCCTCCTGTTCCACTCGCAAATAGAGCAAGGGAAGAAAGACTGTCTGTATGCCTACGTATGGGCTCTAATTTCTCGTATGTTAGCTTCCTGGTCCTTACGCGCGATGTATGTTGGCGGTAGCACAAGGAAACGAAATCACGTTTTTCATACACTCAGGAAATACAAAAACCGGCAACGTATTGTCATACGTTTGATGTTCCTTACTCTAGAAAAGGTACGTAAGAATAGGGGCAAATACAGACTCGGAAAATTGAATATTAGGTGGTGCCAAAATGCACCAGTGCCAGGTTTACTCTCTAGCTGTTCGAATTACAAATTTGACGTTGCGAGAACACAGTTTCAAAAATATCTTCCAACAATTATCAGCGGAACATGTAGTTTTCCGTAAAAGATGTTTTGTAAAACACCTTACTTTGCAGTACCTAAGGGAAGATTGGCATGATTGTTATTTTCAGATCACTCATAGAAGAGATACTGATCTCGGCTGACATTAAATATGCAGTGCCTCACGCGGACCGTGAACCACCCACACCAACTGTCATGACGCAGCGAAAAGTGAAAAAGTCCGGTTTAGAAATCAGCGAAAAGACCTGCCACCTGTTACGAGTTTGCTTATAGACCCTTTGATTTTTCTCGTATGGAAGTACTGTGTTGTTTCTCAAGTACTGTCTCCTCTCTCGGTCTCGCATACATATTTAACAAGATTTGCATTACAGTGGACGACACAGCGTTGCTTCTATAAATGAGCATAGCTCCTACAGGTGGTTCTGATGCTCGAGGGGCACCTGTAACCCCTGCCTACCTTAAGAGTATGGCTGGGCAAATACTACTCTTCGGAAACGAATGTTATTTGTACAATCTTATGAGACATTTCACTAAAATATGGTGCTTGCGATATGACGATATTATTGGTTCAACGGTGTCCGCTAATACATTTATCCACCTCGAAAGCAGAGATCGTTAGTCAGTGAATCTCGGGACAGGATAGTGCTCATGTACGTAGACGTTTAAAATACACGCTTCAAATGGCTCTTAGCACTATGGGACTTAACATCTGGAGTTATCAGTCCCCTAGAACTTAGAACTACTTAAACGTAACTAACCCAAGGACATCATACACATCCATGCCCGAGGCAGGATTCGAACATGCGACCGTAGCGGTCACGCGGTTCCAGACTGAAGCGCCTAGAACCGCTCGGCCACACCGGCCGCCGCAAAGTACACTTGATTGGACAAATTTGCATCATCAATATTTGGCCAGCTGCTGGAAAACACGTGGTGACGCACAGCTTCCACTCAACAAGTTGCCCTCGAATTTCCAAGATTCAGTCCGAAACTTTGCTTAGTACGTTCAGGATTAGGGATGTATCGACGGTGAGCCATCGGTAGGACGTTGACAATGCGCAGGCAGTCGACCGGGGCAATGAGACTAACACTCCCGAGAGAGAGGAGGTGGTACGAACTATGGATTATCTAATAATTTTTTCGTAATTCCGGGCCACAGTCATAATATATTTCTTTAAAGTCAGTACCGTCATTCGACTGTTGTTTATTTACAGTGTTACATTTACACTTACACAATCATGATTTCGTCTTCAAAGTGCCATTATCAAGTGTTTTAAGTGTTATAAATTGCCTAGTACTGTCGTATTAAAATACACTATTAGACACATTGTCTAAGAATCGATATTTATGGCAGAGCCTACTGCTTTGTTTCATTACTGAGTACACCATCTTGACTGGTCATTCTGCTGACCGGTTGCGTCACAAACTGACACAGGAAGTATCGAAATCGCTGAAGGGGTTGCTTGCACAGGGCGTCCAAGGACGAATGGTCAGCGATGATGGATATGACATGAACAGTTATCTGAAGAAACAACTTCATGTGGAAATGTGTCCTATTCCGAATGGTTCCCGAGAAACAACTGATTTAACGTACAATTTGTTTTTAGACTAGTGGCGTGCACGTGTGTCTTACAAACCCCCCTCCTCAAACACAATCATAGTAGTAGTAGTAGTATTAGTAGCAGCAGTACACGGCCACCAAGATCGCCAGACCTTATACCATTTGATTTTTGTTTCTGGGTTCGCATGAGTCCGAGGTCTACAAACGAAAAGTGGTGGTGGTAAGGTCTTATGGCACCAAACTGCTGAGGTCATCGGTCCCTAAGCCTACGCACTAGTTAATCTAACGCTAACTTACGCTATGGACAACACACACACCAATCCCCGAGGGAGGACTCCAGCCTCCGACGGGGGGAGCCACATGGACCGTGACAAGGCGTCTCAGACCGCGCGGCTACTACGCGCGGCAAACGAAAGGTGAATACGCGAGATGAACTGCTTGTTCACATCATAGACGCTCCTGCCCTCATAAGGGAAATGGCAGAGGCACTCAGACAATATGTTCTCCCAAGAGTGCACAAAAGTTTGCACTGTACAGCAGCTGTACAAAAGTTGCAATGTGAGGTGTACGATAGAACGTAGAGGTGAATATCTTAAAGATACGTATTTTTCAACTGCTTCACTGGAATAGGAATAACAGCAAACAGTAGCAAAATACTAGTTTATCAGGCCTTGACCATGGTTTCGACCGTTTTAAAACAGTCTTCTTCAGAAGGTATTGTGCTTAGAATCACATTATCTATATCGAATGTGGAAGCCTTTGACTCTGTCTAGTACATCTACGTGTCATCCACTTAATCACCATTTAAGATGTCATACCAGTATTAATGTTCATTAATATACGTCCGCATATTTTTGATCCGAAAATGAATAATGTAAGTAATGATACGTATAATAATACGTATAATAATGTAACAATAGCTTTAACCAGAGAGTCAGCTGCATCAGATGCACTAGACAACTAAATATTACACATTCTAAACTGCTTCAAGAGTAATACTTAACCATGGATTCTATAAGAAACATTTGTTCCAATTAGGCGTCGTGAATATGCCAAATTGATCATATGACGAAGTACTACTTTTGAGGTAAAAAATTATCACTGAAGATAAGTAAAGTCATAAATATGCTCCTCAGATCATAACATCTTGCTAAGGATGCATTTGAGCTTCAGAGACGTAAAATTGTAGGAAAATTTTGGTGTATATTAGTGACATCGAATTACTTACGTGGTGTATCATCTAGCACAGCACGAAATATACTTGGTAATATCACTCTGGCGAGTCATGCTGGCTGTGGTAGCAGCTGACTGGGCTTGTAGCAGTAAACAGATGAACAATGAAGTAGCCACCAACAACGAAAAACCACAAACTAAATACGTAGTATGTTTAGGACAGAATTAATACGACTTGGATCCAGTGTGTGTTACTCGCGGTGTTTGTGCAAGTGCAGCTTGTCAAAATCAGTGATAGATGACGAACGTATTCCTCAGCTGGGAGCGTGGCATGAGGTATCATATACTCTAAAATGTCAGTCTGAGAACGGAGGAGTGGTTTCAGAGTTCACTTTCATTGCGGGTGTGTGTGTGTGTGTGTTTTTGAGTGAGAATGGAAGATTTGTGGAACAACAATAAAGAATGTTAGCATGCAATTCGTATGTCAAGACGCTGTATTTGGCATGCCAACAAAATTTTACAAAATGTTAGGGCAGAGATTCTCCTAATGTGTAACATTTCACTGAGACATCTTTCTAGACTTCGCAAGACACACTTCGCCTTGTGTGGGTCACTTCAACGTCTGCTGACAGATTTTGTGTGTGTGTGTGTGTGTGTGTGTGTGTGTGTGTGTGTGTGTGTTGTTTGCCAGTCACAGCCAATGCGACATGTCTGAGGATTCCAGTCCCACTCAGGCCACAAATACGCAAGTGACCACGCTGGGGTTTTCCAACGGGTGAATACCGCCATGTATCTGAAATGTCAACTCTCCTCCATGCAGTGCCTGGTAACAGAAATGTACTATGGACTTCTATAAAAATCCGCCAGCCAATGTTCTTCCTGCCTCAGAGTAACAATTAAAAATCCAGAAAAAATAAGCTTGAGACTTTTATTAGTACGGTTCATTAATATGGTCATATTATTGTTTTCTTGTTTTAATGGCTGTGATGGAAATACGTCAATAGTAAAGCAACTTCGTTTGGTAAAGAACAATTGAAGTTAACTTGTGTCATCCAAAATAGAAATTTGCATGCAAATAAAACAACTGTAATGCCCTCCATGTACGTTTCTACAGCTGGCATACCAAATCCCTTCATTTATTAAAATAATTACAAATGCTATGCTCAAGTGCTGTTATCTCATAGTGAATAAATGTAATCAACGTGTAATCAATGTGTGTATCACTACATAGCTGAAATTGGTCAATGTAAGTCCAAAACAAAATTCAGTAGCAAAAGATTTATCTATCGAAGTTTAAGATTTTTTAAATAGCCTTAACTGGTAATTTCTTTGATTGCAGGTGATTCATAAGACAGCGTTTTGACACACAGCGATTTTTAATTATACACTGACTTCTTTTCGCACAGCATTTCATGTTATCACCGAACTAAAATAATTCGTTCTACAATTTCACTTTACAAAATAGTAATGAAGAAATATGCAGTATGAGAGATCGATACAAAAAACTCACGCATTGGAAATATATAGTAAATGATGTCCGAATTACGTCAGACAGTATGAAACTGAAACCCCCCCTGTAAGAAGTTTATTAGCTTGTTGTAACTTCAACAAATTTCAAGTGCAGATGCCAGAAATTAAAAAAACTTGAGTATTTTGAGGAACATGGTCGTAGGTATTCCCAGGCTTAATTGTAATTACCAGTTCATCTCAAAACGTAGTCCATCCACTTGCCACCAGAGAAACTACTGTTGTCTTTTGTCATGGATGAAGGTTTAAAATGGCTCGTGAGTGTATAATTATGGACTTGCAACTCCTAGGGTGTCTAGAAGGCGCTCAGTAACAGATCATTCGAACGGAAAATAATGTCCAGAGCCTATCGGCTTACGCAGTGAACGAACAAATATGCAAAACATAATTGCTAACTCCGGCACGTAGGTTGGGTCCTTAGTAATTACCACATATGAAGTAACTGTAGTGGAAAAAATATGCATTGGAAAGGTGCAGACTTCACTAGCCGCATTATGCACACAGATGAGCCAAAACATTATGGCCACCTATTTAAAAGCGTGTTCAGTCACCTCTTGAACGCAGTTCATCAGAGATTCTGCGTGCCATGGATTCGACAAGTGCTTGATAGGTTTCCAGAGGTTTGTGGCACCAGATGTTTACGCACAGGCCACACACTTCCCGTAATTTACTGCTTGATGGTTTTCGGCCGTGGCGCTGGCGCCCGATAGCGTTCCAGATGCATTTCATCGGCTTCAGATAAACCAAACTTGATACCCAAGACATCAAGGTGAATTCACAATCACACTCCTAAATCCATTGCAGCACGATTCTCGCCTTGTGAAACGCGCAGTTATCCTGCTGGAAGATGCCATCGCTGTTGGGGAAGACATACGTAAGGGATTACAAGTGATCCCTAACAATGTTCACGCAGTACAAAGCTGTAATTGTGCCTTCGATTTCTACCGCAGACCGCATGGTGAATGTCCCCATAACATAAAACTGCTTCCACCGGCCTGCGTCCGTCGCGAACTGAATGCTTCGAACAAAATGGTTCAAATGTCTCTGAGCACTATGGGACTTAACATCTGTGGTCATCAGTCCCCTAGAACTTAGAAAAACCTAACTAACCTAAGGACATCACACACATCCATGCCCGAGGCAGGATTCGAACCTGAGACCGTAGTAGTCCCACGGTTCCGGACTGCGCGCCTAGAACCGCGAGACCACCGCGGCCGGCTGCTTCGAACAGCCGTTCGCCTGGAAGACAGCGTATCTGAACAATTCCATGGACCTGGTTTAACAATAAACCGTATTCATCCGACCATTCCGTTGATCCATGGTCCAATGTCGATCATCTCGTGCCCACTGTAACCATAACTGGCGATATTGTTGAGTTAATATGAGAACTCGTTGGGGTCCTCTGCTGCAGGACACAATGTTCAACACTGTACGCTGAAGGGTGTGTTCCGTAACACAGCCCTGTACTCTGTCGTGAGATCTGCCACAGATCGCAGCATAGCCTGCTACAGAGTGTGGGAAAGCCTCCGATCCCTATGTTCTGTGATGAGGTATGAACGTCCAACTTCTTGTCGCCTATTCGTGGTTTCAGAATTCGTCAACACTTCCCATAGATGCCCACGACAGTAGCAGCCAAACAGCCCACCGGCTTCGCCGTTCCCGACATGCTCGCTCGCTGTCACTGGGCCACAGCAATCTGGCGGATTTCCACATTTTCGCCACTTATCGTAGCTAGATTGATTCTCGATTCGTCTCTGCTCCGCTCATATACCTCTCTTACCGCATCACGTGCCCTCAACGCCACCAAGCAGCATACAGCCTAGCGCTGGGCAGTGATCATAAGGTTTTGGCTCATCAATGTATTCTGCCCTTGTTTCGCGATAACAGTCGGTATTTCGTTGGTCACTACTTTAAAAATAATCTGTCATTGAGCAGCTAGCTTATTCGAGCGCCTGAAGTCCATCTTTTTGACGATAGTATTGAGCAATGTTAATTTCGGGTCGTGCATGTACCGTAACTGACTTGGTAGTTGAAAGAAAAGTAGCGTCTTCAATTTCGAAAGCCGCCATTACCAGCTGAGAGTGAAAGTTGACCTACCATTACTGCCATCTCGTGACGCTTTCCGATGAACAGCAGTCACCAGGCACTCAGCTACATAGTGTTTTCCAAGTGACGGAGGTATTTAAATACATCCTCATGTGCTTGAACACACCAAGAAGGAATCATCAAAATGTCTATTATAAAACATGTTTTAGATTTAATAGTAAAGCAGCTGCAAGTCGCAAAAGTAGATTTCCCTTTGTGACAATATTGAAAAGGATCATGGTTCGAATCCTGCCCCGGGCATGGATGTGTGTGATGTCCTTAGGTTAGTTAGGTTTAAGTAGTTCTAAGTTCTAGGGGACTGATGACCACAGATGTTAAGTCCCATAGTGCTCAGAGCCATTTGAACCACTTTTTTGGTTCAAATGGTTCAAATGGCTCTGAGCACTATGGGACTTAACATCTATGGTCATCAGTCCCCTAGAACTTAGAACTACTTAAACCTAACTAACCTAAGGACATCACACAACACCCAGCCATCACGAGGCAGAGAACATCCCTGACCCCGCCGGGAATCGAACCCGGGAACCCGGGCGTGGGAAGCGAGAACGCTACCGAACGACCACGAGATAAGGGCAACTTTTTTGATCATGTTTGGTTCTGCATGTACGGGGGGGGGGGGTGAAGTGACACAAGCGATTTTTTTTATGAGAAAACTCTTTAAAGATTTTTAATAAATCAAACGTTATAAACATTCTATAGCTTTATTATTCAAGTCCACATATCTGCAGCCAGATGCTTGAGTGCTCCGAATTGTAGAGTGTAGCATGTCGATGTGTATCGTAAATATGTCTGTGCCTGAGAAACAGCGTGCTGTAATCGAGTTTTGAAGAGTTAGTCTACACATGGAGCGCCTCCACAATGCAAGGCCGCACACTAGCGCTGCGACATATGCAACAATCCGACTCCTTGGACTCACTGTCACAGATCATCCTCCATTCAGTCCCGGTTTCGCCCCATCAAATTTTCATCAATTTCCAAAATTTAAAAATCACCTGAGGACTTCGCTTTGATAGTGATGAAGCGATGAAAATGGAGGTGAAATTGTGGCTTTTTACAGCGACATATCAACAAACTGGTCTGTAGTTGGGAGAAATGTGTTCGTCGCCAGGGTGACTATGTTAAGAAATGAAATGCAGGCATCAAGAATAAATATGTAGAATGTTAATATCGTTTGCTTTCGTTATAAACCTTGAAGAGTTTTCACAGAAAAAATTCGGAGGCATTACTTTTCAGCACGTCTTGGTGACTGGTGAACTACTTGAAGGAAAAGTAACGCTTGATGTTTCTGTATAGTCTGGATAGGGAAAATGCTGAGAGGTAATGGTCCGCGCTTCCACGTCCGGTAACCGAATCGTGTTGAGATAGCCTTGTTTACGTCCAAGTTTTTTATCCCATGTGTACTCGGAAGAGAGAAATGAGAAACGGAGTCGCCCTGAGTGTCTGGAGACATAACTCGCCAGAGAACTACCTACCATCTGATCTCATATCAGAAGTGTCTTCGTTCTTAACAGAGACTGCAGCTCCTCTGTTAGAGCGCTTTCTAAGCGTGTTTGTACAACTACCTTGATCGAAAATACGTACTTATTTACTACCTAAATTTATAAAAAATTATGTAAAACAAGTAACGCAGGAAGATAATCCTGCTGTGCACACCAGTCTTGATTCTGAAATTTTTGTACATCTCATCTTTTTCCTGTCACTTGGGAAACTACTTTCCTGATACGAATTGCAGAGAATCAAATGCGTATTTACTTATGACAGTTCGACCAGAAGTCCTTATTTGTGATGTGACAGAATTACTGACATCCAAAGTTTATTTCACTGTCTTCCCTTACAAAGACAGAACTTTGGCAGTTGACGCCCACATTTTAAATTCATTCTACATGGCGTGCTGGAGAATGGTATGTGCTGTTCAAGCTCGGGTGAACACATCAGCTATAAGGCAACTGAAGACGGGAGAGAGAAGTTTGGCAGTTTGTCAAATTCAGATGGAAAGAAGGCGGCGATTGAGGGCGACCAGCTTACCAAATGCTGGAATTTGCCGGATGACCAGTTCAGCCCAACGAGAAGGTAATGATTTACTTTTATCATAAAGTTGTACTAGACCTAATAGCGATACATAAAATCTGAATACACCACCTTGTCTTTATTATCGAAATGAAAGCTACATTTGGCAGATGTTTCCTAAATAAAACTCTCGACCTTAGTGCTCTTTTTGCGATCTATATTTCCGAGGTCTTAATTACAAAGCATACTTAAACAAGTGTAGTACCATTAACAGAAAATATGCCAAACGAAATACATATGTTGCACCTGTAAGCAGTGAGAACCATTTGTTTGAATCTCAGGTAATTTCAATATGACGACTCATTTCGGTATCACCTACGCTATGTGACCAAAATTCTTCAGACACCCCCAAAAACATACACTTTTCATATTAGGTGCATTGTGCAGCCACCTACTGACAGGTACTCCATATCAGCGACGTCAACAGTCATTAGACGTCGTGAGAGAGCAGAATGGGGCGCTCCGCGGAACTCACGGACTTCGGTACGTGGTCAAGTGATTGGGTGTCACTTGTGTCATATGTCTATACACGAGATTTCCACAATCCTAAACAGCTGTTTCCGCTGTGACAGTGAAGTCGAAACGTGAAGGAACACCTACAGCACAAAAGCGTACGGGCCGACCTCGTCTGTTGACTGACAGAAACCGCCGACAGTTGAAGGGGGTTGGATTGTGTAATAGGCAGACATCTATCCAGACCATCACACAGAAAACCAAACTGCATCAGGATCCACCGCAAGTACTATGACAGTTATGCGGGAGGTGAGAAGAACTTGGATTTCATGGTCGAGCGACTGCTCATAAGCCACACAGCACGCTGGTAAATGCCAAACGACGCCTTATTTGGTGTTAGGAGCGTGAACATTGGACGATTGAACCTTGGAAATACGTTGTGTGGAGTGACGAATCACGGTACACAATGTGGCGATACGATGGCAGGATGTGGGTAATGCGAATGCCCGGTGAACGTCATCTGCCAGCGTGTGTAGAGCCAAGAGTAAAATCCGGAGACGGTGGTATTATGGTGTGGTCGTGTTTTTCATGGAGAGGGTTTGCGCCCCTTGTTTTACGTGGCACTATCACAGCAAAGGCCTACATCATTGTTTTAAGCACCTTCATGCTTCCCACTGGTGAAGAGCAATTCGAGGATGGCGATTGAATCTTTCAACACGATTGAACATGTGTTCATAATGGACGGCCTATGGCGGAGTGGTTACACGACAGTAACATTCCTGTATTGGACTGGGCTGTACATTGTCCTGACCTTATTCCGGTAGAGCACCTTTGGGATGTTTTGGAACGCCGACTTCGTGTCAGGCCTCACCGAACGACATCGATACCTCTTCTCAGTGAAGCAGTCCTTGAAGAATGGGCTGCCAATCCCCAGAAAACCTTACAGCGCTTGATTGAACGTATGTCTGCAAGAGTGGAAACTGGCATCAAGGCTAAGGTTGGACTAACACCATGCTGAATTCCAGCATTGCCGATGGAGGGTGCCACGAACTTGTAAGTCATTTTCAGCCATGTGTCCGGATACTTTTGATCACATAGTGCAGTTTGATATCCTCTATCATTAACGCGGAACTCAACAAGAAACATAGCTACAATGTGTCATTCTACAGCATATATATCTTCCTATATCTCGTACGGTTGATTAAAGCAGATCTCAACAACAAAGTTCTAGAGTATAGCTATTAGTTGTATTCCAGATGCTTAGTATTACGATGTACTTAATCATAACTTCATTGATGAGTAATAATAATTATTCTGTGTGGCGCAACTATCTGGCGCTAGTCTTCCAATACGACAGCCATTTCGAGGAAATACGTCCCCGTAACCTACCACAGTAACCGTAAAAAAGAAGAACTACACTTTAACGTGGAATTCGACCTCATGGCGTTCCTGGCAAATCACAGCACTTGGAAATGAAGGTTACGTTAAAATCAGGTTGAAATAGTCTTTTGTCTGACTGGGAATAGATCACGTGACCTCTCGGTTTCCGGGCACATACTTAAATCGCTGGGCCACTGGGCCTGACACTGAACTGTTAAAGTGGCCTTTAATAAAGTCATCAGTAATTTAAAATTGGTATCATAAACGTGAAGTCTGAGTGCACCATTATAAGGAGTGCACAGAGACTCCACGTTTGAGCAGAACAGTCCAATTAGTGCTTTAAATATTCAATACGTTATCGCTGCTTAATGTGCTAATCAAATGATCATTTAATAGGTTATTTAACGTTAGTAACTCTTTTTAAGTGTTGGTTGTAAATTTAATTCCTGTTATTTTTGAATAATGGTCCCTTTTTTTTAATTTTAAATAAAAAAGACGTTAAATCTGCTAAGGGATAAAAGTTCTAATTTACGTGCTACTGCTTGTAGGTTAACTGCGTTGTTAGAACGCCAAAACAGTCGTAAACTCTTTTACCTGCGTCAGTCAGATTACGACAGTAAAATGTTCATAACTGTGGTATTGATCAGATTGTTCCCAAGTTATGAATATGCAAAGTTCACGCAATCGACGATTCATCCATGAAAAACTACTAAATGTATTTCCGCCGTTATCTTTATAAACTTCTTCTTTACAAATGTTAGGCGTCTTGGCCTGCTATGGTCTCATCGAGGAATTCTCACACCACGGCTACCTATGGAGACCAGTTTTTGCATAGTTCAGGAACGATAGAAAATATGAATCACTATGAGGTGAGTTACAAGGAAGCTCCCAGTATCAACAACAACCACTGCAAAGAGGGTGAAGAGTGCATGAGAGTGATATCTAACTGTATCCGCTAAATGTTATTTCCTCTTGGTGTCACTTCTAAAAAGCCAGTGCCGATCCAGCCACCAGATAGCATTGCATTACAGGTCTAGTGAAAAATGTTAAGAAACTATCCATGAGGATAGTCACTGACTTTGCAGCAACTTACAAACGTTAAGTAAGTTAGAGCTGTTTTGTCATTTTTTTTTTAGGAAAGACAGGACATGCTTACCTGCTAAACTATTTTCTAGCACCTGTCATCTGCTGACAGAGCCCTGTTTCTGCAACGAAGGCTTTTTATCTTGCCCGTCTCAGCGAGAGGAACAGCTTAATGAAAAGCAAAAACCCAGCACAAGACCTTGGAATGGTTCCATTCAAAAGTAATCACCAGAAATGCTAAGATGTTTGTCGCATTGAGAGACGAGATTATCAAAAAAAAATGGTTCAAATGGCTCTGAGCACTATGGGACTTAACTTCTGAGGTCATCAGTCCCCTAGAACTTAGAACTACTTAAACCTGACTAACCTAAGGACATCACACACACCCATGTCCGAGGCAGGATTCGAACCTGCGACCGTAGCGGTCGCGCGATTCCAGACTGTAGCGCCTAGAACCGCTCGGCCACCCAGGCCGGGGAAAAGACTATCAGTTCCTGTTTTGTAGTACCCGGTCGGCCAATAACGAACCAACAATCACACCTACTCATGCACCTCCTTGTCTTACTGAAACTGCCGCCCATGTATGTCTTTCTTCAGGTTGCCGAAGACAAGAAAATCACATGGTGAAAAATCCAGATTTGGTAGTGGATGTTGTAGAATATATTTTATCAACAACTTGAAAGCTGCAAAGTACCTTGAACACAAAATATTTCATTTTGCTATTTGTATCCAACGTCTTTAGAGACAACTTTTCAAGGAATTATTGATGTACTTAGGAGTTACAACTGCTTCATTTTATCAGTTGCTTCGGTACTGTTCTAATTCGGGAGTTTTTCGCCGATAAACTACGGACGTAACGCCCACAAAACATCAATTACTCCTTGAAAATAATTGTACATAATAAATGCACTGGACATCGATAGAGTAGCGAAATAATGTTGCTAAGGACGGTGTAGGTTACTGTACTCATAAAATTCTAATCTGAAAACAACACTTACGAAAACGCAGTGAATTAATATGTAAGAAATGAAGCTCTGTGAAACATGAATTTCTCTCTGCGAATACAATGTTCAAATAACTTACTGGAATGTAGCCGAGTGACTTCATCGACAACCGCCAATGTTTCGACAGTAGCACATACTGCTATTTTCAGGAGATAGCTGCAGTTATACTTTGAAAAGGCAGGATGTGCTACTGTCGAAACATTGGCGGTTGTCGACGACAGTAAGCCAGAAGAACAAACAAAACTTGAAAAGAAATTTTATGATATTTATACTATTGCATTGTCGCATAAGAAAAAAGACCTACTTAATGCAGATAATTTTTAAAAATTGTAGCACAAAATTGGGTTTAAGTGCTTACAGTTTCCAACTATACTAAAAGAAATGAACACTGACAATCAAAGATGATGAAAGTTGTATGTGAGCGTCAGCGTATAAAATGAAAATATTGAATCTAATATTAATGGGTTACATAGTAATCCCAGTTCTTGAGGATATTAACACTACCAAGAAAATAAATCCAATCGCACATATGCGAGGTATTTTAATCTCAAGGGAACATGCCTAAACAGTGATTTACCTGACTTATATGACGGTAACATTCCAAAACTTTCCCTTCTCAGACTTGACAAAGGACTTAATTTGGAAAGGAACCCACAGACATTGTAAGTTTCCCTTATTTCCTCATGGGAAAGTAGCAATGGAAATTGCTACTGTGAATATGTGACACCAATCGCTCCAGCAAATATCTGACAAGTTAGTGGTCGCGGAAAGGTGTTTCATACTACGTACTTCTCGTGCTGGAAATTGGGTGAATTCTCGTTATACTCCTAACGGAATCATATATCAACAAGCATCTGGTTTGTTTCTACGACATTCTTTGAAAGTGAATTTGATCACATGGCATAGTTCTAAAGACAGATTTTCCACATTAACATACGCTGACCATTATTCTGTTACTCGCTCTATACCCAGAGGAGTAATTTGAGATATCTCGTGTTAGCCTATTAAATCTCGCATTATCCTATTAAAATTCCCACTTCATCGCCACCTCGGAGATGCTGTGTTCCATCGCTCGTGCGCCTACTGTAACACCACGTCCAAACTCACTTAAATCTTGATAACCTACCATTGTAGCAGCTGTAGCCGATCTAACAACTGCGCCAGACACTTGTTGCCTTATGTAGGCGTTGCTGACCGCAGCGCCTTGTTCTTCCAGTTTACATGTCTCTGTATTTGAATACGCACGCCTATACCAGTTTCTTTGGCGCTTCAGTGTGTTTGTTCTATGCTGGTTTGTAAAAGTTCTCCTACCTTCTACTAGCGCCTTGCCGTACCATTCAGTTAGACGAAATCTGTGCCCAAGCGACTGGAGATGCATGCCAAATGGGCCAGCGCGATGGGTGAGGCAGCTACAGTACAATCCGACAAGCGGATATTTCTTATGTAGCTATACATTTGGTACCTGCAACTCTAAAAATTATAAATTATCTGTCCGTGTATGGTTTTTGGATATCTTATGTATTAAATAGTGCCTCATCCGACACAAAAAGAACGTGGCCCGACTCGCGTTTCTAATACTGTGACTCGTGATATTGACGTATGGTCCGCATTTGTTTTCACCATGTCGGGCTCGTCAAAATGTTTCAAGTGGTTAATTAATGGTATGTATAGCTACGAAACCAAGTGGACTCATGTGCTGTGAAATAAACGAAGTGCAGAAAACGCTTGACCTGCTCTTCTATCCGATATATTCCTGCCTGACTGCTGCTAATGGCCGGGTACTGCTCTCATCAGACAACATCGCTTCTGTTGCGTTTAACTTAGTGAGTCTAAATAAAACAGGAAATTATTGGTCCTAAAATTAACTGGTTCTTCATTTTAAAGAGCCAGTGTTCATTTAATATCCTGAGATAAATAGACGCAAAGACACAAAGGAATATGCAAAGGAGTCTATTTAGGGTCGGTACTGCACAATGAGTAATGAAAGTAAACTTAGTACATAACGGCAACGTAATCAACGATACAGATGATCCACTTATAATATATATTACTTTTTGTGTTTCATCTATTAGTCGCAAGAATTAATTATAATTTTCATTAATGTATTGTCCATCACTCCAAAGTAGATATGATTAACATATTTTCGGTTTTGTAATATCCTACTTCACACAAGATTATCCAGTCTATGCAACAACGGATCTGGTTTAGGTTGTTGGTGGACACTTTAAGTTGCTCTTACACACGTTTCTCTTTTTCTGAATTTATGTGTCATTAGTTCATATATAGGCATACGTGTCTGTTTTTGGTTATTTCGCACACCAGAAATGGTGCAAGCTATTTAGGTGAGCTCTTTCGACTTCTTTCTTTGTTTATTTTTTATTTTCTCAAACACTTTTTTTAACCAGTGTGACACTCAAGTCATAATTGATAATTTGGTACGTATGGATATGTGAGAGCCCGGCGTTACTTCGGTTTGTATAAATGATGGACCTAGAGGTAGAAAAACTTGGATGAGGTTTCTGTTTCTCTGTTTATTTCCTTAGTATGATGAATGAGCTACTGCTTTTATTCAACGGAATATTTATTACTTTTCTTTCAACGCGTAATAGACATGGTAAATTGGTTGGAAGGAGCGTCCTATTGTGATCATTCAGTCTTAGGACAATTTTAATCTGTTCACTGTCTTTGACTCATGTGCTGTTATATTTTTTGTCAAGGAGGAATTTATGTTCAATTTATGTTCTTGCACTTTGAGCTTATTGTATGTAAGTCTGCAGGCTTCCGTAGCCATTGAAAGTAAAATAATCTTTTGAGTTATTAGGCTTTGTCATATTTCTTTTGTATGGTTGACTTGTTGAGTCCTCTAATAGGTTCTTATTCAAGATTTCGTGGTGTCTGGTCTATCATTTATTTTTAAGCCCCGATGCTTCTCGGTGACAGGGTAAGGTTTAGTTTACGCTTTATTTATTCCACATGGGGAAGACTTGAAGGACACTGGACTATAAGCCTCTCCTCCGAGGATTTGTTTCTTTATTTGTAGTGTCTCATTTCTAATTCCCTATTCAACTCTCTGTATTGAAGTAACATTCGTTCTTAGAAATCTCAGTCGCTTCTCGGACTTTTCTTCTACAAGTGTTGGTTTCCTCAGGCAGCACATGTGCACTGTTGTCTCGGCCACAGTCCTTCTGATGCTCCTCTACCGCGGATTTTACACTTTGTTTCAGCAGGGTGTGACGTTCGTGTTTCCTAATACGTTCTTCAACAGATCCTCATGTGACGCCTATATAGTGTAGAGTTTATCATATCGACACGTGATCTCATAGACTCCCGCAGTGTGGAAGTAATCAGGAGCGACTGTTTTCCTTCGGAAACGTTCATCTGAGGCCATATCTTTGTCTTCAGAATACAAAATGCATGAATGTCTTAAAGGATGAATAGTCTCCAGTTTACACGGTTTTCATATTTCATGGAGTAACTTTTTCGTCTCATATAACTTTTGGCCGGTGAAAGATATTTACAATCTTTTTCTACTTGGACGAATAGTGATCGGGGACTCTTCAATCTTGAACAGTTACCGAGGTGCAGACATTATTTTTTAATCGAACTATGATATTTTTGCAGCACAATATGAGATCTGTACGAGACAAACCTTTTGTAGGGCTCACAAGAAATTGTGTGAATATTTGTGCTGTTATAGTCATCGTTTGATTGGAACGCAACTTGGAAATTTAAGCCTTTCTCCACACTGGCTTCGGCACCACTTGCTCCACTGTTGAGTTGTTTAATTTTCCGGCTAGCGAGCCATCCATCTTTGGCCACAAAAGCACTAAAAACTGTATGCAATGTTTCTCTCTCTGAAATTACATATCAGGCGCACACCACAGCTGTGTCATTACATTTTTCTGCTGCAGATGTGCTATTCTGGTGAAGAAAATAGCACAATCTCGCTTAAAAATTTCAATATCTCTGTCTCGGTGACTACAGTAGGCGTGAGCACACGTTGTTGCTAGTTCCCCAACACCTTGGTCACTGTGAAAAGAGATTATAAATACTTTTCGAGACAAAAAAGCCGAGTGCGCTACCGTGCAAATCAGTCTGATGCCTTTCCGCTCACATCAGTGGACGAAAGCGCGACGACGAAATTGAAGTAAATGCTAGTTCGTAGACTGCCGCCGAATTCGATAGCGTGGTAGACATACACGACAAATAATTTTATTCCTCTATTATATTATTTCTAGGGGTAGTTTTCTCGGTATGAATGGCGTAAAAGAATTTAAAACTGGCCTTAACCTTTGTAACATGGAACGTACGCTATAGATATCAGCTAAAAGTTTATAAGCGAACTAAAAACATTACCTTCCGTTTCGTAGTGACACATTTTAGACTAATTTTATGAATATCGTCAAAAACAATTAGGCCCTTGTACCACGATGAAATTAATTTGTCACAAAAGAAAATTAGAACCTACTGAAGATATTGCATAATGTACTGGAAATTTATGGATGAAGGAAAGAGCGGAATTCCAACCTGAGTGACACAGATTCTCGTGTACTACTGAGCGATGGAATTATCGCTACCGCCCTGCTAAGACATTACACTGTAAAAACTCCTGCCGTTGGTGGTATGTAGGTGACCCCAAAACACGCGACACCTCGGGGAAGATAAGCACCCACCTACTTTCAAGATCGAAGCTGGTTCCCTCGCTCTACTGACGTAGCTGCACGCTACTCAGTTGAGTGTTTTCTTAATTTTTAACTGTAGTTAAAGGACACACATAGTCTATTAATTTATTATATGTACAGTGCGTCATCTCGAAAGATTTACAACATGTTACAATTTCTCCCTCACCATTAATTTCCTAGTTTCAGCAATATGTCAGATATATTGAGTGTTCAATACCAGGCGCAAGAGACAGCTGTAAACACAAATTTTGTGTGCTCATAAACGAGAAAGCTTTCTGAGCAAATCAGATGTAACATAATTTGTGATTAATTTGGCGTGAAATTATTTTATGCGATCTCTCGTTCTTTTAAAGGAATGTGCATTCAAAATAAAAGGTGCATATATTAAAACAGTACGAATAACTTACGGGTTTTCTGCCGGGTGACGTCGTCGAACACCGGTGTTCGACGACGTCACCCGGCAGCAAACCCGTAAGTTATTTGAAGATTCGATTCGCCGGGAAAAGTTAAGGTCTCACATTAAAACAGTAGCCTAGGGCGTTTGAATACGACCGTCGCCCCATGGTGAGAAACGGGAAAACCAACGCTGCCAGATACAACAATGTATGAAAACGAGCGCCGCCCCGCAGCGTGAAACATAACTCTCAGCGAGGCGTGAACGTGTTTAATTCTTCGGCGTTCTCCGTTGTGGGAGAGTGGAGTGAGCAACCAATAACACGTTCTACTTTTGTACCACTCGGTATATGTACAAATTTTAGTGAAAATAAACAGATCTGTATTTTACTGAACGATTCCATGCTATTAACCAAATAGTTTACAGGTGGGAGACAAGTGCGAAGAATCAAGCGAATGTCGTACATTGGAATCATGTACTTTGTTATAACATCTGACAGTTCTGTCTCAGTAGAATATATTTGTATGGATAAAAGATTCAGTGATGGGTGGTACGGGTTTTGGCGATGTTTAGGACTTCCGTGAAAGGGCCCACATGGAACAACTAAACTCCAGGGGTTTTCTCTTCAGCAACACTCACAGTCTGATAAAAATACAAACATGTCTTTATTGCATAAATAACAAGTGCCATCGATTAACAAGAGCAACTGATTAATGAGGGCCCACTAAAATTGTTAATTGACCCAGATCTGACAACAAGGAAAAAATTGAAAGCTACACAGTTTTCTTCCATGAAAATAACAACTAACAAAACAAATAATCTTCTAATTGAGGCATGCAGAAGAAAACTGCAGTATAGCCACTTTTTCTCAAAAACGATTTGTTGCCAGCATTTTGTTCTCCATGCTGCTGTCTCTCGATTACGTCCCTAAAACATGACTAAAACATGAGTAAAAAAGCTTGTGCGTGATCTAAATCATACCTCCAAAACAACCTACAGTTGCAAAAGTTCTTGTATCCACTTCTGGTCGCAAAGCAAAACATTACTGCATTTACTAGGCAATCTTGTATTTTAATAACCGTTTAAATTTTGTGTCGATTTGTTTGTGCTCTCTGTAGATTAGTTCAGACGTTCTTTGCACAACAGTTTTTAGCATGGATAGGGACTGCAACTGCTGTGTTCGGATGCAGGCTGAGTTGGCATCCCTTCGCTCCCACCTTCAGGCAGTGTTGGCTTCGGTCACACAGCTTGAGGCTGTTGCCATTGGGCATCACTGTGGGGGTCCTGATGGGGGTTTGTCGGCCAGCTCGTCCCACGCATCCCCCGATCGGACTACGACCGTGGCTGCCCGGGATACTGACCACATTGAGGCTGATCCCTCACCTGTGGTAGAGTGGGAGGTCATCTCGAGGTGTGGCAGGGGGCGAAAGACTTTCCGGAGGGCTGAACGGAAGGCCTCTCCAGTTCGTCTGACGAACCGGTTTCAGGCTCTGTCTCCGGCTGATACTGATGTTCGGCCGGAGATGGCTGCTTGTCCTGTTCCAGAGGTTGCCCCTCAGCCTGCAAGATCCGGGCAGTCGCAGAGGGTGGGCTTACTGGTAGTTTGGAGCTCCAACGTCAGGCGCGTAATGGGGCCCCTTAGGGATATGGCAGCAAGAGAGGGGAAGGAAACCAATGTGCACTCCGTGTGCATACCGGGGGGAGTCATTCCAGATGTGGAAAGGGTTCTTACGGATGCCATGAAGAGTACAGGGTGCACCCATCTGCAGGTGGTCGCTCATGTCGGCACCAATGATGTGTGTCGCTATGGATCGGACGAAATCCTCTCTGGCTTCCGGCGGCTATCTGATTTGGTGAAGACTGCCAGTCTCGCTAGCGGGATGAAAGCAGAGCTCACCATCTGCAGCATCGTCGACAGGACTGACTGCGGACCTTTGGTACAGAGCCGAGTAGAGGGTCTGAATCAGAGGCTGAGACGGTTCTGCGACCGTGTGGGCTGCAGATTCCTCGACTTGCGCCATAGTGTGGTCGGGTTTCGGGTTCCGCTGGATAGGTCAGGAGTCCACTACACGCATCAAGCGGCTACACGGGTAGCAGGGGTTGTGTGGCGTGGACTGGGCGGTTTTTTAGGTTAGATGGCCTCGGGCAAGTACAGAAAGGGCAACAGCCTTAAAGGGTGCGGGGCAAAGTCAGGACATGCGGGGACCAAGCAGCAATCGGTACTGTAATTGTAAACTGTCGAAGCTGCATTGGTAAAGTACCGGAACTTCAAGCGCTGATAGAAAGCACCGAAGCTGAAATCGTTATAGGTACAGAAAACTGGCTGAAGCCAGAGATAAATTCAGCCGAAATTTTTACAAAGGCACAGACGGTGTTTAGAAAGGATAGATTGCATGCAACCGGTGGTGGAGTGTTTGTCGCTGTTAGTAGTAGTTTATCCTGTAGTGTAGTAGAAGTGGATAGTTCCTGTTAAATATTATGGGTAGAGGTTACACTCAACAACCGAGCTAGGTTAATAATTGGCTCCTTTTACCGACCTCCCGACTCAGCAGCATTAGTTGCAGAACAACTGAGAGAAAATTTGGAATACATTGCACATAATTTTTCTCAGCATATTATAGTCTTAGGTGGAGATTTCAATTTACCAGATATAGACTGGGACAATCAGATGTTTAGGACGGGTGGCAGGGACAGAGCATCGAGTGACATTATACTGAGTGCACTATCCGAAAATTACCTCGAGCAATTAAACAGAGAACCGACTCGTCGAGATAACATCTTGGACCTACTGATAACAAACAGACCCGAACTTTTCGACTCTGTAAGTGCAGAACAGGGAATCAGTGATCATAAGGCCGTTGCAGCATCCCTGAATATGGAAGTTAATAGGAATATAAAAAAAGGGAGGAAGGTTTATCTGTTAAGCAAGAGTAATAGAAGGCAGATTTCAGACTACCTGACAGATCAAAACGAAAATTTCTGTTCCGACACTGACAATGTTGAGTGTTTATGGAAAAAGTTTAAGGCAATTGTAAAATGCGTTTTAGACAGGTACGTGCCGAGTAAAACTGTGAGGGACGGGAAAAACCCACCGTGGTTCAACAACAAAGTTAGGAAGCTACTGCGAAAGCAAAGAGAGCTTCACTCCAAGTTTAAACGCAGCCAAAACCTCTCAGACAAACAGAAGCTAAACGATGACAAAGTTAGCGTAAGGAGGGCTAAGCGTGAAGCGTTCAGTGAATTCGAAAGTAAAATTCTATGTACCGACTTAACAGAAAATCCTAGGAAGTTCTGGTCTTACGTTAAATCAGTATGTGGCTCGAAACGACATATCCAGACACTCCGGGATGATGATGGCATTGAAACAGAGGATGACACGCGTAAAGCTGAAATACTTAACACCTTTTTCCAAAGCTGTTTCACAGAGGAAGATCTCACTGCAGTTCCTTCTCTAAATCCTCGCACAAACGAAAAAATGGCTGACATCGAAATAAGTGTCCAAGGAATAGAAAAGCAACTGGAATCATTCAACAGAGGAAAGTCCACTGGACCTGACGGGATACCAATTTGTTTCTACACATAGTACGCGAAAGAACTTGCCCCCCTTGTGACAGCCGTGTACCGCAAGTCTCTAGAGGAACGGAAGGTTCCAAATGATTGGAAAAGAGCACAGGTAGTCCCAGTCTTCAAGAAGGGTCGTCGAGTAGATGCGCAAAACTATAGACCTATATCTCTGATGTCGATCTGTTGTAGAATTTTAGAACAAGTTTTTTGCTCAAGTATCATGTCGTTTTTGGAAACCCAGAATCTACTCTGTAGGAATCAACATGGATTCCGGAAACAGCGATCGTGTGAGACCCAACTCGCTTTATTTGTTCATGAGACCCAGAAAATATTAGATACCGGCTCCCAGGTAGATGCTATTTTCCTTGACTTCCGGAAGGCGTTCGATACAGTTCCGCACTGTCGCCTGATAAACAAAGTAAGAGCCTTCGGAATATCAGACCAGCTGTGTGGCTGGATTGAAGAGTTTTTAGCAAACAGAACACAGCATGTTGTTCTCAATGGAGAGACGTCTACAGACGTTAAAGTAACCTCTGGCGTGCCACAGGGGAGTGTTATGGGACCATTGCTTTTCACAATATATACAGGGTGTTTCAAAAATGACCGGTATATTTGAAACGGCAATAAAAACTAAAGAGCAGCGATAGACATACACCGTTTGTTGCAATATGCTTGGGACAACAGTACATTTTCAGGCGGACAAACTTTCGAAATTACAGTAGTTACAATTTTCAACAACAGATGGCGCTGCACGCGATGTGAAAGATATAGAAGACAACGCAGTCTGTGGGTGCTCTGTACGTCGTCTTTCTGCTGTAAGCGTGTGCTGTTCACAACGTGCAAGTGTGCTGTAGACAACATGGTTTATTCCTTAGAACAGAGGATTTTTCTGGTGTTGGAATTCCACCGCCTAGAACACAGTGTTGTTGCAACAAGACGAAGTTTTCAACGGAGGTTTAATGTAACCAAAGGACCGAAAAGCGATACAATAAAGGATCTGTTTGAAAAATTTCATCGGACTGGGAACGTGACGGATGAACGTGCTGGAAAGGTGGTCACCGTTCGAGTGCATTTGGAAACTCCTTGAAAATCGCCTTGATGGGATCGTCGGGGACAACAGCAAGAGTGCAGAAAGGAAGCTAGAACTCTGCTGCCTCGATTGTGACCCTCCTGAAGTCTTCGACATTTCACACTGTCTCCTCCTGCAGCCCTCACAATAAGGAACGATGTCATCCACTGTTTCACACTGGACTCGCATTCGGGAGGACGACGGTTCAATCCCGCGTCCGGTCATCCAGATTTAGGTTTTCCGTGATTTCCCTAAATCGCTCCAGGCAAATTCCGGAATGGTTCCTTTGAAAGGGCACGGCCGACTACCTTCCCCGTCCTTCCCTAAAGCGATGAGACCGATGACCTCGCTGTCTGGTCTCTTCCCCCAAAACAACCCAACCCCCCAACTCAACCTTCAACCATCGACTGTTTGAGGCCTGCAGTAATACTTTGAGTCCTTTTTAACTCCCATGACGAGGGGTGGAATCCGATGCTCATCGCCTGTTCGCCTGTCAGGGAGTGCCAGAAGGGTGCAGGTTCGTCTCCACTCGGCTGGTTCTCGGCCGTCTGGGCAGGCGAGACTGTATGCCCTGCTTCAACTGCCCGGCGGAGGGTGGCGGGTGGGAGCTGGCCATGTCCTCTGTGGGTTGGTACCCGCTGGTGGCTGACACTGGTTAGCGACTGGGGAGGTGGAGACTGCTTCTGTGGTCAGAATATGTGGTCTGTTTTAAAAGATTCTCAGGTGAAAGGCACAGTTATCTCATCAAGTACAGTTAAGTGTTCATGGATCATGGAACAGTTTTCTAATTACGAATAGATGTCGACAGATGGTGTCAGAAGGAAGCAGTTGCTAATGCCATGAAGTCATCTAGTTACTGGCACTTGTGATTTACTCCTATAAAACGGATTGTGATAGCCAGAAGTGAAGGTGGACGCATTAGTAAGAGATGAAGTGGGCTATAGAATGGACACCGGTGAATGATGGGCGATATGTAGACGAGGCGAAGCCTATCCGTCCTTGGAGCCACATGTTATCCGAATTGGAAGAGTCTTAAAGAATCAAAAGTGAGGGATATTGCTTTCCTACTGAAAAAGCGTTTCAGGCAGCCGTAGGAAGAAAACGAAATCCTTGCTTTCTACAAGAATATAATTTATGCTGTGAACACTGCAGATGAGAACTCAGAGTATAAAATTCATTTAGAGGATGAGTTGCCAGTGTCATTTAGACGGACCAGGATAGTGCTTTTAAGCTTGTGGCGTTTTAACTATACAGACTTTTGTTTGATGTCACAAGCTTCGTAAACACCTTTAATTGTGATTATTAAATAGTTTTCTTTTCTTCTTTGTACCGGTATTAAGGCGTCTTTTGACTGTAATGTTATGATACGACAGTGATACCCATCTCTACAGAAAGAGAACTCTTTAGATCCGTGGTAAGTATAAAAAACTTGATTAATTCAAATTGTTTTAGGTTATAAGTCGGAATACACAAGCTCATTCTCGGAAATATAGTATTTACGTAATAATCTATGATGAAAAGGAATTTCGAATATCAACCATACGAAGGAAGTAAGAAGTTTTTGCGTTTCTTGAAAATAAATTATGATGTATTTACTGTGTTTGCTTCTGGTTGCCTCAGTTATGGCATAACATGTTTCCAAAGAGGTTAAAACTAAATTATGGCCCTTATCAGTGTACTAACAAGAAAAGTATTTACTTCCACAATTTCGTGAGCATTAAACATTACTTCAGGAAATAAGGATCCCTACCAAAATATGAACGTAAACCATTAGAGAAAATTCAACGAGGCTAAAAAAATTAATGAACTGGTTCAAACTTAAGTACAAGGAAAAAAATTTTAAAAACATTCTGTAGTAAAATTTTACTTTTAAAGAAATTGACAATTTGAACAACTTTTTTCGCTGACACTATAACAAGAGTCGCACCAGAACCCAACAATACAGCAAATACAGTTACTAGATCAAATCTCAAATCCAAGGAGCCAAAACTGTACAGAACAATGTTTAATAATAACTTGTCTACTGGATCCGCACAGTGAGAGAGAAAGGCTCTATGTACAGACTGAGAATCCCTTGCCGCCGTCACACACACTGACTAGCACTGCCTTCGCAGAAACCAGGAAGCCAGCAGAACCGACCGAACGCCCCGAAGGGGCCTGAGCTTGCCCCCGCGGCTGGAAGCGTCCAGCCGAGCTTAGGTGAGGAACATGACTAGTGCACCCGAGATACCGAAAATCCTATTCTTTAAGATACAAATAGCAGATTTCACATGAACCGCACACTGCGGAAAACAAGTACTGAACTACAGCCTAAGGTGCAATAATGTTGAGCAGGTCTTCGTGCTTAATATTTACTTTTAAGATTGAAAGTTTTTAATTATAGGCCGAAATACAAGGGCACTCCCGATTTAGTCACCTTAGTAGCAAGTCCCGATTAACAAATAAAGGACAACAAGACCTTTTAAATTATTTTCCTCTTCGGCATTACAAGAAGTATGAATAAATACAATGGTGAAATTACTATAAAATTATTAAGTAAACTTCATTAAATGGAATACTACAAACAACTGAGGGTCCTGAGGGGCACCCTACACTGATCAGTATTCAGTAAAATTTAGAAGGCAGGAGAAGTGAAAAATTGTCGTAGTTTACAGTTTACCTCTCTCCCGCCAACTGAATAACACGTCCTCGACATCAACCGGCACAATCGCACGGTGACATGGGACATACCTCAGACTTAGCGATCTCTATGGACAACTCTGTAACATACTAAAATATACATCAATCCCTTATGCAAGCAAAACGGTCTAAGGATTAAATTAAATCCGCTCAAATGCGGTTTTAAGAACAGTAGCACATCATACATACAAATAATACAATTTCGCCAAGGCAGCAAGTTTCTAATCGTAACTGAAAATCTGTCTTTCTCTAACACCAGCAAGAAGTGAAGGATCAGGACAAGGCGGTCACAGAGCACGGATTGAGAGTGGAAGGACATGTAATACCTGAGTTTCCAAAATAATAATCTCCATTTCTTTCAGGTTAGGCTCGAGAAACGAAGAAGAAAGGCCCAAGAAAATAAAATCTTGTATTTAAGGTGGCGTGCGGCAAATCCACGGCTCCAGCTTAAAGGTGCTGACGACAGCAGTGCATAGTCAGGCGCAGAAGAACACGAGCCGCAGCCACCGAGCTGGACGCCGCAGCACAGGCCTTCGAAAACTTTCTCGCCAGACCCGTGCTCCGCTGCCTAACTTGTTTCTCACGAATTACCTCACATTGCTTCCCGAGCGTCACTTGCCTTCCTCGTGCGGCGGCCGATCAGGCGTTCGTATCGTCCTACACTGCTGATGTAGGTCATAGTAAAGAGGGTATTTATGAACTAGTCAATTGTGTGGCATCAACGCTGAGGACAGTCGTGGGGATGTCAGAAAATGGCGTCAAGGAGCTGTCGTGTTTGGACATGCCTGTCGCTATGCTGTTTATGAAATTTTCGGATTTGCTGGTGTCCAGCTTCCTACAAGGCGTGATGTACAGCTCACAGTTGTACAACGCGGCGTACGAACGGTTGTAATAGGAAGATACTAACCGACAGGGGCCTCTCGCTTTGCCAATAACAATCATTTTTTAGTCTCAAGGAGTTGTTTTTGTCATTGACTGCAGGTCCAGTTCAACCAGCTTCTGCGTGAACATTGCGAAGCAAACTACACACAATGCATAGCGGTACTTCAAAACTGCACGTCTTACGAAGACCACACATTACTGGAAAATGATAGTTGTCCTCTCTCGTACTTATACCTGCTGTGTATAATATGGGCGGTTGCATACATACACTGCACATTCAGAAACTTTGTGGCGTATAAGTGACGTCAAAGTGGTAGCAACGGTGGCAGCTTGAACTAACAACACTGGACAACAGATGGCATTTGACAAGCAAGTTGTCAGCAGACTTAAGTAGTGGACGTGCGGCCGAAGTATCTCAACATTGTTATGTCACAAACGGCTATACAGCAACATCTCTAAATCAAGTGTTGAAGTATTCTGGAGAATGTTTTGAAGAAGAGAAGAGTTTGTGCAAAGTTTTTCCACGAACAAAAATAATGACGCGTGGACAACTGCTGCGACTTGATTGAAATGTGAACCGCCGACAATTCTATTTTGGAAAGTCATGACGCCTGATGAGATTTCGTATCAACAACACTAACCTACTAAAAAACTACAAATCGCAGAAATTCACATGTTGGGTCATCACATTGGCGACATAACCGGCATTCAAACCAGTGCGATGCGCAAGATAAACAACAGTCCCAAGGAAGACTTCTCTCATAGTTTCACATGGGACTGTGAAAGTTCTGTGAGTTGTACTCAAGTGAGGGGAAACTATTTAAGATACGTAAAAACATCTGCATCTACTGTGAGATTTACCCATTCTGAATGCAACTAAACTTCGTGACTGTCACTTAATAGGGTGGAGTAATTCTGTAATCTACATCTACATACATGGTGAAGTAATTCTGTAATCTACATCTACATATATACTCCGCTAGCCACAATACGGTGCGTGACGAAGGGTACGCTGTACCTCTACTAGTTATTTCCTTTCCTGTTCCACTTTCAAACAGAGCGAGGGAAAAACGACTGTCTCAGTACGAGCCCCAATCTCTCTTACCTTAGGCGAAATGTACGTAGGCGGCGGTAGGATCATTATGCAATCATCTTCAAATGCCGATTCTTTAAATTTTCTCAATATCGTCCCTCCAAAAGAACGTCGCCATCCCTCGTGGGATTTCCATTTGAGTTCCCGGAGCATATCCGTAGTACTTACGTATTTATCGATCCTAGCGGTAACAAATCTAGCAGCCCTCCTCTGAACTGATCCGACCTGGCACGGAACTCACACTTGAACAGCACTCAAGAATCGGTCGCACTGCTGTTCTGTATTTGGTTTCCTTTTCTTAAAACTCTCCCAATTAAGTCGACCATTCACCTTCCCCAGTGCAATCCTCAAATGCTGGTTACATTTCATATCGCTTTGCAACATTACGCCTAGATATTTAACGAACGTGACTGTGTCAACTAGCACACAACTCATGTTGTATTCGAACACTGTGGGTGTGTTCTTCCTATTCATCAACATTAACTTGCATTTTTCTACGTTTAGAGCTCACTTCCGTTCACCACACAAATTACAAATTTTGTCTAAGGTCTCTTCTATCCTTCTACAGTCACTTGAAGTCGACACCTTCGACACCTTCACGGTCACCACAGCAAACAGCTGTACATTGCTGCTCACACTGTCCGCCAGCCAACTTATGTATATAGAGAATAACTGCAATCCTACAACAATTCCACACAATATGTTTGTTTCTAATGAACACTCGCCGTCGAGGACAACGTACTGGGTCCTATTACTGAACAAGTCTTCAGGCCACTCCCGTACCTGGCAACCTATTTCGTATGTTCGCACCTTCGTTAACAGGGGCCCCATATTAAACGCTTTTGAGGAAATATAGGAATGAGGAATCCGCCTTTTGCCCTTCATCTATAGTTCGCAGGATGTAAGAGTGAGAAAAGGGCAAGCTGAGTTTCACTTGAACAATGCTTTCTGAAACCGTGCTGATTTATGGAAAGAGACTTTTCCGTCTCAAGAAACTTTATTATATTGCAAAGCAGTGAATGACAAACGCAGTGTTGCTTGGGTATTTATTTATTTATTGCTCTTCCCAAGTGTTTGTATGCGTGGAATTAATTTTTTATTGTATATGACGTTTGCTTCACGCACATGAGAGAGAGCCACATAGAGCTGGCCATGCGAAAAACAACTGACACCAATGTCCACACTCGCAACAAGCAACGTCCGGCCTTGTGGTTTGCTTACGGCCATGACACAACAAAAGCTCACCAGGAATTGTACAGGTTTAAAGCGAAATAGTAAATGATAAGGAATAAACGGGATTCAGCGTATAAAAACTTGCTCGCCTGCGCCACTTCCCATCAAAATTTCCTGTTCTGTGATTGGAAGAGTTCCGAGGAGCGAGATAATGTATGACGCTCTGGATCAGTGTGAAGTCACGACTCGCTTTTGGAAGGAGTTACCAAAGAGCCATTTAAAGCCTGAGCAAATCTCACCTCGCAATCTTCGTTGGATTCTTGAGACCACATAGTCTTCAGTCTTTAAGCCGTTCTGGTGTATTCATGAAGATGCGACCATTTTATAGGTAATTTTGTTCGTAAACAAAACAAGATCAGAATTTAATGAGTAGGCGCCCAAATCACAAAGCATGTAACAAATTCGCTTTTCCTAACAAATAATAAAAATATAACCTGTTGAAATAACCAAACCAATGTTATTAGGTTTTCTAATACTCAAAATGAAATCATTACATCCGTATATCCAAGCCGAGAACATTCAATGTTAATTTGTATTCGCAAAGATTGTTGCCCTTAAGTCTGTCAGCGACGTTAATGTCCGAAAATACTTTTAATTGAGTTAAAAAATTAACAATGCCACCCATTGGTTCTTTGGTTTTCTACGAAACTAATCTCGCCATCCTTTGGTTCTTTGGTGGACTGTGCCGTGACGACTAAACATTGGAACTACTAAGCTGAACAGACGATTTTGGATAAAACAGTAAATTACGATATCCTTTACTTTCGTGTTCCTGTTTTGATGAAATAAAGCCTATACGTTGCCCAATGCTACGTTCTACGTAACTGTGAAAACCCAATGAAATTTGGTCAAGTAGTTTTTAAAATTAGCGTGATGAAACAGACAGAATAAAAGACACCATGGTTTTACAGTTGTATTATTAGTACAGATCATTGTATTATTAAGCATTAAGACCACCGTCTTAACGTGTTTATATTTTTTATTAATCCAGTCTCGAAACGTTTTGGGCTGACGGTGTACGTTCCCTGGCGGGGCGAACTCTGTGGCATACTGTCGCACCTCGTACGTTGTGCCGATTTATCCGATATAAATCCTGCAGAAAATTGTACCACTGTTCTGAACAGCAGCAATCAACATACCTGCAATTTGGTAGCTTTATTGGGTCTAATCATAAATATATTACCTTGCGAAACTCGAGCAATCTCTTCCCAGCCGAATTGAGGCCATTATGAAGAATGGTTGTGCGCTTGATAACGGTAGCAAGATCGAAGTAAAATCAAGATACGCTCATAGCATTTGCGCATTTAGAAAAAGGGTTTGACAGTGTGAAATGGTGCACGATTTTCTAAACTCTGAGAAAAATAAAAGTCAGCTAAAGGGAAAGGCAGATGACATAGAATAAGTAGAAAAACCAAGAGGGAAAGAATATGATTGGAAGACCAAGCACGAACTACTCGGTTAAAAAGGATCTATACATCGAAGAAGCAGTGACGGAAATAAAAAAAATGGTTCAAATGGCTCTGAGCACTAAGGGACTTAACTTCTGAGGTCATCAGTCCCCTAGAACTTAGAACTACTTAAACCTAACTAACCTAACGACATCACACACATCCATACCCGAGGCAGGATTCGAACCGGCGACAGTAGCGGTCGCGTGGTTCCAGACTGAAGCGCCTAGAACCGCTAGGCCACTCCGGCCGGCTCGGAAATAAAAGAAAGGTTCAAGATTGGGATTAAAATTCAACATGAAAGGTATCAGTGATACCACTCGCTGATGACATTGGTATCCTCATTGAAAGTGAAAAACAATTACAGTGTCAGTTGAATGGAATGGACAGTCTAATGAATACAGAATATGGATTGAGAGAAAACCGGAAAAATGCAGAGGTAACGAGAAGTTTCAGAAATAAGAACAGCGAGGAACTTAACATCGAAATTGGTGATCACGAATTACACCAAGTTAAGAAATTCCGCTACGATGTAAGCAAGATAACTGATGACGGACGAAGCAAGGTGGACATCAAGTATAGTATGACAGGCAAAGAGGACAGTCCTTGCCAAAAGAATTCTACTAATGTCAAACATAGCCTTAAATTTGAGGAAGGAATTTCTGAGAACGTACGTTTGGAACAGGGCAGTGTATGGTAATGAATGATGGACAATGGGAAAACAGAACTGGTGAGAAAGGAAGATCCGCAAAAGACTGACAAGAAGAACGAACAGTTTGATTGTACGTGTGTTAAAGGATATAGCATTAACTTCCATGGTGCTAGAGGGAACTGTACAGGGTAAAAACTGTAGGGAAAGACGGTGATAGCAATGCATATAGCAAATACGAGGGCTGTCCAGAAAGTAAGTTACGATCGGTCGCGGAATGGAAACGACTATGAAAATCCGATAAAGCTTTGCAAAGATGTGTTGGGCAGTGTCTTTAGTATAACTCTAGGTAGAATTATGTCGCTCTTTTCATTCCTGAGCTCTTAGTGAGCGCGTAAAAATGTTATAGAAAATAGTGTCTCCCGCCAAGTACGAGGGCCTGGTGAGAATTTTGCCCTGAAGCTATGCAACCAACATTACACAACTGTCGTGCGGTTTCTTCTTCAAGACAATTCTCAGCCTCATTCTGCAGGGGCAATGAAGATGTTCCTGCATCGTTTCAATACAGCCCGTAATTGTCTCCCACTGAGTTTCATCTCTGCTCAAACGAACCGCTGGCTATGAAGACAACATTTTGGCACAGACAACGAACTTTAGGCCAGCGTAGAGAACTGGCGGAAAGCACTGGCGGCTGCCTTCTATGATGAGGGTATTGGAAAGTTGGTACAACGCTACGACGAATGTCTGATTCAGAACGGCGACTACGTAGAGAAGTAGATGAAAGGTGTAGCTAACTGTTACAAATGAAACATTTCTGATTTTCACTGTTATTTTCATTTCGCGATCAATCGTAACTTACTTTCTGGACAGCCCTCGTAATTGAGGACGTAGGATTCAAGTGCTACTCTGAAAAGGAGAGGTTGGCGCAGGAGAGTGGATTTCGTAGTGGGCCGCACTAATTATTAATTATTCAGAAGACTGATGACTCAAATAAAGAAAAAAAAAGAAAACAAAGGAAACGCGATTTTTCACGGTATTAGAGTGAAGTCTCCTGACGGTGGCTAACTTTTTGGTCGTTGCGCTTACCTCAATCGCACTGTGTGTGACACTGTAAATTTGAAAACTAAATCGTTTCGAAACGATTCTGAATTTTTTTTATAAGCAAAGGAAACATAGATCCGCAAACAGACGCTGCTTTAATTCGCACCGCACCGGTAGGCCGGCAGCCCGCACTCATTTGGAGGCTTTATTACTCTCGGGGTAGTTACATCCTCGTTAGAAGGCTCGTTGAACGGCAGGCACGAAACTGCAGAACAATTTCCATAATGGGGAGCAAAAAACTAAGCACGGCTAATTTTGGAAGCGGCGGCAGTGCGACTGGAGCTGGAAGACATCCAGGCAGGCAGCAGTTTGTCTCCGGGCGGGCTGGCTGGAGGCGGCGCGGCGTGCCGCGGTGTGACGGCGCCAAGCCGGGGTGGCGACGCGACGCCTCGTGCCGTCTCGCCTCTTGTGGCGGGCGCCGCCTGGCGTCGCGACGCTCCCGGGAGGCGTCGCACTGGAAGGGACGCGCCCGGTGCCCGGCGCCCGGCGCCCGGCAGTCGCTTTGACTGGTGGGCCGCGAGGGAGTGCGCCCGCTGCCACTTGCTGTTAATCAGGCCACAGATAGCTCGCAATGCTTCTTAGAGCCGACTGCCCGTGTTGGAAGCGTTGGAGGTCTACGTGACTACTCTGTAAGTCACACGTAACTGCTTGACGGACGGTTCATCGAAACATATTTTGATTATTTCTGTACCGATATACTCTCGAACAGCTCGTGGGAGGAACGCTTAAATCTTTCCATACCGTCTCCGATATCTCTTATTTTATTACGATGGTCCTTTCCCCCATGTATGTAGGAGTCAAGGAAATACTTTCGCATGCGGAGGAGAAAGTGGGTGACTGAAATTTCGTGAAAAGATCTCACTGCAACGAAAAACGTCTTTGTTTTAATGGTTGTTTTATGACCAGATGAAACTATAATCGTCCTGAAATAACTGTGGGTTCTTTGACTGCTGCGAGAGGTGCCTCATCTGAAGTACAACAAATGAAGTATTAGTTCACTTTATTACATGAATGGTAAAAGATTTACTTAACTCGATTCAATCCTCTGATACAGGAGTGCTTTATAATTTACAATTATCATTGACAAGTTAAGCATCACCTGTCTCACAAACTATCAAATTCTTCTCTTGAAGTACATTTTTCAACATTTACGAAAATACAGTTTCATCTGACGCATGAATAATTCTGTAGTCCTACTCGGTGGCGCTGACTGTTTGAGTTGAGGTCACGACCCGCGCAGAGCGCTTCCTTGCTGCGTTCTATATTGACCTCCGTGTGCGAGCGCTGTTGTGCTGAGAGAAAGGGTTAGTCTTATTCAGCCTCTCTCATTCGTCGTTCCGGATTGCAGTGAGACATCGCTAACGTCTGTGGTATTGATGTGCATTGCCGGCTTTGGTGAAGCACCGTGATCTCTGAACGATACCACAATTGCCACCGCAACTCGCATATCATGTCTGTGACATCCTGTCCCATATTCCCCAGTAACATAAAACGAGCAGTTCTTCTAAATATTTCGATGTTCTCCCACAATCCTGTCTCGTAACTATCCCACATCGCTCAACAAAACTCGAGAAGCAGACGGACGAGCCCAGCACAGGCAGTCTCTTTAGTAGACCTGAAACATCTTCTACATGTTCTGACAATAAAACGCGGTGTTTGGTTCGTCACCCCCACAACACGTTCCGTGTTATCGTTCCAATTTAAATGATTGTGATCCCTAGCTAATTAATTGAATCAACAGATTTTAAGTTCCAGCGATTTATCGTTTAGGCGAAAAATAGAGGATTCATTTTACTACTCATGTGGACGACCTTGAATCTTTTATTGTTTAGAGTTGATTGCCACTTTTCGCACGTTACAGATACCTTGTGTAAACCATTTTGCAATTGGTTTTGATCTTCTGATGACATTACTAAACGGTAAACGACAGCAACATCTGCAAAAAACTAACAGGGAAGCTAAGATTGTCTGCAAAATCGTTCATACGAGTGTAGTTCAAGAGTAATAGATGGCTTTCAACACTTCCTTGAGGAACGCCAGAGAACACTTTTGTTTTACTCGACGATTTTCCGTCAATTGCAAAGGGGCGACCAAAAAGTTCCCATTTGTGGTCGTTACTGCAACGTATATGCAACGTAGCGCAACTTCGATGTGGGTACATAAGCACCGACATATAGGCAAGGGACTAGTGTGCCATTAGTGTCTTTTCGAAGTGCGTGCGGCACATGCGGAAATGTGAACTATTCCCGTTGTTACTACCAAATGCGTCCAAACATGATTCTACATCTACATATATACTCCGCTAGCCACCTATCGGTGTGTGGCTGAGGGCACGATTCGCGCCAATGTCATATTCCCCCCCCCCCCCCCCCCCCTCTGTTCCACCCGCGAATAAAACGACTGTTTGAACGCCTCAGTACGAGCTCTAATTTCCTTTATCTTTGAATGGTGATCATTGCACGATCTAAAAGTTACTGTTAGTAATATATGCTCTGCATCCTCGGCGAAGATCGAATTTCGGAATTTAGTGAGCAGCCCCTTCCATTTAGCGCGTCGTCTATCTGCAAGTGTGTCCCACTTCAAACTTTCTATGAGATTTGTAACGCTCTCGCGATAGCTAAATGTACCAGTCACGAATCTTGCCTCTCTTCTTTGGACCCTCTCAATCTCTTGAATCATACCCAACTAGTAAGGGTAAGGGTCCCATACAGACGAACAATACTCTAACACTGGACGAACTAACGTATTGCAAGCAATTTCCTTTGTTGAAGGACTGCATTGCTTCATGATTCTACCAATAAACCGCAATCTAGAGTTCGCTTTGCCCGTTACTTGTGTAATCTGATCATTACATTTGAGATCATTTCGAATGGTCACATTCAGATACTTGACGGATGTTACCGCTTCCAACGACTGGGCATTTATTTTGTACTCGTACATTAATGGGGATTTTCGCCTTGTTATACGCAGTAGGTTACACTTACTAATATTGAGAGATAACTGACCGTCATTACACCACTCATTTATTTTCTTCAAATCCTCATTGATTTGTTCACAACTTTCGTGTGATACTACTTTCTTGTAGACTATGGCATCATCGGCAAACAGTCTAATGCAGCTGTCAATACCATCAACCATATCATTCATCGTAAAAAGCAGCGGACCTATTACGCTGCCCTGGGGCACACATGAAGTTACGCTTATTTCTGTTGAAGTCATCCTATTCAGGGCGACATACTGATCTCTGTCTATTAGAAAACTTTCTATCCAACCGCTGTTATTCTTTTCTTGGATACCGAAGCACAAACGCCGATAGACATCCATAGGAGAATGGAGGGTGTGAATGAGGCAGCATCTTTGTCGAAAACCGTTTTTCTGTAATGGATCCTACTGTTTCATGATAAGCACGTCCGCATATTGCAAATGTCGTAACCCTGACGTTGCGCTAGCTCAAGTGGGAGACAATCAAACACCCGCCCTATAGTCCTCGTGTCTCCTCTGCGATTATCACCCCTCTCGTTTCTTAAACAAAAAGCCTTGAACGGCCTACGATTCCTGCCGGACGAGGATGTGCAGCAGGCAGTAGCGGACCTCTTCACGAAGCAGCGCACGGTGTTTTTACCAAGTGGGTATCTTCAACGTCGTGCATCAGTGGGATGATTGCCTCAGTGCTGACGGTGATTTTGCCTGATTGGCATGCTGATTCTGGGCTGTATGGCCTTCGAACGGTAACTTTTCGATCTCCCCTTATACAACAAACTGTGACCTTTCAGACAGGAAATCACGGTTCTAGACGCAAAATTGAGAGGATACTGCGTAGGCACGCAATATGACTATAATCTGTTGGTGAGGATCGGTATCAAAAGTCTTTTGGAAATCTAGAAATATGGAATCAGTTTGTGATCCCCTGCCTATAGCGCTGTGAACCCGTGCTCATTGTCAACAGATCGTCTACTTCAACGTAACTCATAATGTTCGAACACAGTACATGTTCCAAAACAGTTGTATGAGTCCATAATTTAGCGGATTACTCCCGTTTTCTTTCTCGAGTATTAGTGAAAGCTGTGCAACTTTCCAGTCTTTAAGTGCGGACCTTTCATTTATACAAGTGCTAAGTATGGAGCTGTTGTATGAGTATACTTCCAAAGGAACCTGACTGGTACAGAATTTGGACACGAGGACTTGTACTCAGCCGACGGAGTGACCGGTTTGAGGCGCCATGTCACGGATTGCGTGGCCCCTCCCGCCGGAGGTTCGAGTCCTCCCTCAAGCAAGGGAGTGTGTGTTGTTCTTAGTGTAAGTTAGTTTAAGTAGTGTGTAGGTCTAGAGACCGATGACCTCAGCAGTTTCGTCCAAAAAAATGGCTCTGAGCACTATGGGACTCAACTGCTGTGGTCATAAGTCCCCTAGAACTTAGAACTACTTAAACCTAACTAACCTAAGGACAGCACACAACACCCAGCCATCACGAGGCAGAGAAAATCCCTGACCCCGCCGGGAATCGAACCCGGGAACCCGGGCGTGGGAAGCGAGAACGCTACCGCACGACCACGAGATGCGGGCAGTTTCGTCCCTTAGGAGTCCACACACATTTGAACATTTGATCCCTTCTCTTCAATAAGTGATTTAAGCTGCTTCGCTATACCGAGCATATCTACAACTAAGTTTTTCATGTTTGCAGTTGTAATCGATTCTAATTCCTAGATATTTAGTTTTCTTCTTTTGTGAAGAAATTTCGGAAAACTACGTTAGTTTTTCGTGGTTGTTCATTCGCGTTACCACGTCACATTCGACTAACCAAAAGTCGACCTGAGCAGTTTTAGAAGCTTTGCAATGTCTGTGGTGGATGTGTTTCTCAGGTCACAATTAGTGACTGGTCCACCTTGTAAGTCACTGAGCTCTGCTGACAGACCCATTCTGCTGCTGCTGCTGCCTCTCCTGACAACACTCCAGACCTCGTTACACACTGGCAGGTGCGCCTTGAGTGATCTGTAGTGGTCAATTTTGCATTACGTAGGTGTGTCCGAGTACTTCGGATATTATATGAAATAGTTGCTGTTAATTAAATCTAGGCTGTGAACTTTTAGCCAAAACTGAAATTACATTAGAGCGACAGATCCACTGGAATGGATAAGTCCATCTTTGCTTCAGCCAGTAACATTTCACCGGCTTCAAAGGGTAAACAATTATGACCTTTGTTTATGATTACCACGGAATCATCATTACAGAGTTCATGTGCCCAAGTGTCAAAAATGGTTCAAATGGCTCTAAGCACTATGGGACTTAACATCTGAGGTCATCAGTCCACTAGACCTAGAATTTCTTAAACCTAACTAACTTAAGGACATCACACACATCCATGCCCGAGGCAGGATTCGAACCTGCGACCGTCGCAGGCACGCGGTTCCGGACTGAAGTGTCTAGACCCTCTCGGCCACACCGGCCAGCACCAAACTGTCAAATTAGTGTATCACTACGAATCCATTCCACGGGTGAACGGAAAAAGTATGGACAAAACCCGGTATCAATTGGCACAGGCTGGGCTGCTTGTTCTCCACAATGATTCAACGCCAGTGTCGTAATTGAATGACTGCACGAATTTGAACGAGAAGCGTTACCTAATGCACTCTACAGTTCTGACACCACTCTGTGCGAAGATGCTGTTATTCAAAAAATGGTTCAAATGGCTGTGAGCCCTATCCGACTTAACTTCTGAGGTCATCAGTCGCCTAGAGCTTAAAACTAATTAAACCTAACTAACCTAAGGACATCACACACATCCATACCCGAGGCAGGATTCGAACTTGTGACCGTAGCGGTCGCTCGGCTTCAGACTGTAGCGCCTAGAACCGCAGGGCCACTCCACTGTTATTCATCCCCGGAAGAGCTTTCTGCCACCGATACCTGACCTAGTTGTCGTCTGAACAAAGATGGTGTGTTAGATGGATTTCTAAAACTTCCACAAACATTGAGACGAGATGATTGGAAAGCAGGGAGTCTTTATTGAGGGAGAGTGAAGAAATACTGAAAAAACGTGAAAATAGATAAAAATTGTGTGATATTGGAATCGTTACGACTTCTTCCTGTTTCATTATACAAGGTTTCTTGCTCAGCCCATCATATATCTTTCGACATGTTAAAGTCATTTTGGTATAAACTTTTCACCTAAAGAATAGTTACTAGGGCCGCAGATAATAGTCAAAGTTTTTCTTCTTTATTTTGTGACTGACCCAAGAAAGGACATCAGTTGTTTGTAACGGACCTGTGCCGTGTTTTTCTTGTTGTTTTAAGAGTAAAATTTCTTGATATGATAGATTCAACGTCATAAGTAATTTGTGAGGCGTACAGGAAAAAATAGTGAAGATTCATGTGCGAGTCTTGCTGTACGCTAATGCACTTGTTGGAAGCTCATACCGTTCTCAGCTGTATTTTTTTTTCTGAGAGTTCTTATAATGATGAATATTACTGTCGAAAGTAGCTACATGACTATTTTACAAGCCTTTTGTGCCTATTTACCTGGTTGAAAACTGACAACTGATATCTTTAACAGATCTAAAATTACTGTCGTGATTCTAGGTTGAAGATTAAAATCTGTACATATTATGAAGTCACCGCCCCGTTTTGGTCTCTGCATTGTAGGGATAATCTCAGGAACTACTGTGGGCATTTTGATACGCTAAACAGTAATACATTTTCGCTAATAAGTAGAGTGATTCACGAGGAAGGTTTATGTGTACGATTTATTGTTTATTGTAGTGGTGAGTGAGTAATATATGTACTGTTATCTTTTCCGTGAGTAATTGGACCGTAGAATGTCATCTTGTGACAATGATGGGAGATATGAGATGTCTGATAGAGAAACCTTGACCAGAACCTGCACATATCATAAATTAAACCCCAAAAGCGTTTTTCTGTCTGCATAACAAGGCTGATCTCAGTATCTACCGTAGGGATTTTTATATGGTTTTCACTCATAGGTAGACTGACTCACGACAACGTTTGCGTGCATCATAACACATCATAAATAATTCGTCCAGCCGGGTCGGCCGGTAGTTTTATGATCATCTATATCTGACTGATGGTGAGTGTTACTTATATTCACTTACGAACAATGAAACTTTTTTTCTGTTTGAATTTAGCAACAAAAGTAGAAAATAAAGAGCAGTTCCTGAAGCCAACATTTCCGTTGCAATAGATCAATCATCGTCATTAACCAAATCTTTATATTTTCAAAAAATGGTCATTGCTATAGCTCTTGAATTATAAGAGGCTAACTACATTATTGGCTACCAACGACAAATGTAATGTCCGCGTGTGTCCCTTCATAAGTTGAATCAACATCCGTCAACAGCTAGTAGTGTTTCTACGTGCAATGAACGGCTGCTCTTCACTCATATTATTTCTTCAATAGCTTACGGTTTGGGTCAACACACCCTTGTCACTAAGAACTAGGAACCAATAGTAAAGAACCACTGATTCACGGACTTCATTTGTTAATTAAAGTTTCCCCTCCTGCCTACTCTCCGCTTCATCGGTGGACCCCTATTTCCTTTTCCCACTCCTCCATCCATGTTGCCCGTTTCTCCAAGGAAAATACGACACAGCCACTTCCCCTATATTAGCCGCAGGTATTACAGCTCACAGTTGCAGAAAACAGTTGCTACCTGGCCATTGAGAAGCGAATTACTGCCATGGCCCCAGGACCAATGAAATTTCTGGACTGCAGTTTGCAGCTACAGCAAACAGAATTAAATTAAGCCATTTTCACGTAATACAAAAAAATCATAAAATATGCACTAACAGGCGTCTATTACTTGCTTGAGAAGGGCATAATCAACAAAATTTCACAACCAACAGGAAATGTATCATTGTGAATGAGAAACTATTTCACAACCAACAGGAAGTATATCATCGTGAATGATGAACTGGTACACATGTGTAACACAAGAAGAGTACGTTTGGATTTAATTTCTCTTCACGATAGTCAATTAAGGTGCCGACAAGAATATGCAAAAAGGAAAAAGAAAATAATAGTGATTTTCGATCACTAATTCATATGCTAGTTTTCTGAATACCGAAACTCATCACAACAGTAGGGTTTACAATAGTTAACTATAGTATTGTATCTGTGTTATACAGGAGTTGCACATTGAAATTAAGATCATGTCATATTATTAATAATAAGCAAAACATTTATTCCTGCTAGAAAATTATACATGATGTGCGCCGATAAATTATTCGGCCATCTAGTAAACAGGCCTTCATTAATGAATTTTCTTTCTATAGCAGTTGTTAAGTTACTGGAACATGATATCAAGACAACAGTCTTTCAGTCTTTATGTAAATGTTTCTCTTCCCTTGCGTTAGGATTATGAACTCAGAAATAGAGTTATGAGAGGGAAATATTGATTACTGTAAGTTATAACAAGCTACTGAGAGACAGTAATAACATACACAAAATTTTGAACAACATTTTGCTGTCATTTCTTGATTTCACACCACAGATAATTCGAATTTAGAATCCGTAAAACACTTATCTACAGGAATAACGTAATACTGCACAATGTTATGAAATGACTTTATTTAAATTTTGCACTTCTTGTCTTCAGAATTTGACATCTTCTACATTAAAGTTGAATCTTGCTCATACTAATAAAATTTATTTTGAATTTGAAATTATTACTTACTGTGAAATTAAAATTAATAACATATAGTATCAGCATGCACCCATATTATACACATATACAACCTGCAAGTCTTTTGCACAAGACTATGATGTTACTATTACAACTTACCTTCGGGATTGTTCTGAGAACTGTTATTAAAATATTGATTTGTGTTTACAATAGCTTCGATTAGTTTAATAGTTTAATAAGTCACGGCTGCAAAATACTAACGCGGATTCTACACAGACGAATGGAAAAACTAGTAGAAGCCGACCTCGGGGAAGATCAGTTTGGATTCCGTAGACATGTTGGAACACGTGAGGCAATACTGACCCTACGACTTATCTTAGAAGCTAGATTAAGGAAAGGCAAACCTACCTTTTTAGACCTTTGTAGACTTAGATAAAGCTTTTGACAATGTTGACTGGAATACTCTCTTTCAAATTCTAAAGGTGGCAGGGGTAAAATACAGGGAGCGAAAGGCTATTTACAATTTGTACAGAAACCAGATGGCAGTTATAAGAGTCGAGGGACATGAAAGGGAAGCAGTGGTTGGGAAGGGAGTGAGACAGGGTTGTAGCCTCTCCCCGATGTTATTCAATCTGTATATTGAGCAAGCAGTGAAGGAAACAAAAGAAAGATTCGGAGTAGGTATTAAAATCCATGGAAAAGAAAAAAAAAACTTTGAGGTTCGCCGATGACATTGTAATTCTGTCAGAGACAGCAAAGGACTTGGAAGAGCAGTTGAATGGAATGGATAGTGTTTTGAGGATATAAGATGAACATCAACAAAAGCAAAACGAGGATAATGGAATGTAGTCGAATTAAGTCGGGTGATGCTGAGGGTATTAGATTAGGAAATGAGACGCTTAAAGTAGTAAAGGAGTTTTGCTATTTGGGGAGCAAAATAACTGATGATGGTCGAAGTAGAGAGGATATAAAATGTAGACTGGCAATGGCAAGGAAAGCGTTTCTGAAGAAGAGAAATTTGTTAACATCGAGTGTAGATTTAATTGTCAGGAAGTCATTTCTGAAAGTATTTGTATGGAGTGTAGCCATGTATGGAAGTGAAACATGGACGATAAATAGTTTGGACAAGAAGAGAATAGAAGCTTTGAAATGTGGTGCTACAGAAGAATTCTGAAGATTAGATTGATAGATCACATAACTAATGAGGAAATATTGAATAGGATTGGGGAGAAGAGAAGTTTGTGGCACAACTTGACTAGAAGAAGGGATCGGTTGGTAGGACATGTGTTGAGGCATCAAGGGATCACCAATTTAGTATTGGAAGGCAGCGTGGAGGGTAAAAATCGTAGAGGGAGACCAAGAGATGAATACACTAAGCAGATTCAGAAGGATGTAGGTTGCAGTAGGTACTGGGAGATGAAGAGGCTTGCACAGGATAGAGTAACATGGAGAGCTGCATCAAACCAGTCTCAGGACTGAAGACCACAACAACAAGAACAACATAGCTTCGATACCGACATAAGTAGTGACATATACATTCTAAAAACCTAATTGGCAACCCATCTACGAAATTTGTCTAAAAATTAACGTAAAATCACTCACAGAATTCAGAGACTTGATTTGTACTACGGAATTTAAATTCTTCATTTTTATGCATAGTGTTGTCTAGAGACCTGAATATTTTACTGCTGCACATTAAGCACAGGTCATAAAAGACCAAGACGTAGTCTGTCTTGTTACACACCATGCGTGAATTTTGTGAAATAACTGACACAATCAGTGGTACAATAAAGTGATTTACAAAATTTAACTATTGATGTAGCATGTCAATTGAATCTTCGGTTGGTATGTAAAGAAATTATGCTAGTCATGAAGCTCTCTGTCGTAGCTTGCATGACAACGTCCCCGGATAAAAAAAAACTGTCTTGATCAAAATTGTCATATATGTAGAGGGATCAAAATAATGCAATATTTATTTTTACATTTTTACGCAATTTCATTTTTAACCCTAGCAATACCAAGACATTTTACATAACTCGCATTTCGAGGGGGGCGTCGGGTGTACATTTTTGCCCACCCAAAAATAAGTTTAAAAAAAGAACAAAATTCGTTCATTGTTTTTGAATTGTGTTAGCAACACACTTTTAAAATAAATACTCATTTACAAGTCGGGTCGAGAATCCAAAAGACCTTTTAACACACTCTTAGCAACATCGACTCACTTTCAATTACCTGTACTATAGACCCTTTGACAACCACGAAAAAGTCATATTACGTTTATTGTCGTTGACTTTTACTTTCAATATACCCTTTAAAGAGATGTTGATGTGTAAATGAGGCTCTGAAGCAGAGAATACTGTACACGACCTATGATAGGGAATGTGACTTCTACTACTGACAATGGACCACTTGCGTGCGAGGTCGCAAAGGACCAATGATGTTTACGAGGTTTGACGCCTCACATACTGTCTACACTCTACAATATTGGCATCTAATGGCAACAGGGGGCGGGGCTGGAGCTATCCAATGGTGAGCACAGTATGAGGCTACAGAGCTTAGTGGAACTGCTTAGTCTTAGCCGACAAGTAATTAACAGCAGTGCTACAGTAGTAGTAGTGTTGATACAAAGCAGAGCGGTGGCAACGATAAACAAAGCAAAAATTGCAATAACCTACAACAATAGTTGCCGAAGTTGACATTTTGTCAGAAAGGAACCCAAGGTTTCCCAGAAAGAGAAAGAGGTGGCAGATGAAATATTAACGTTCCTGCAAGATGAGACAGTGGAATGTGTGGTGTCGTATACGCTCGACTGTGTGGACAATGTAAACGTGATTAATTTTTTGATGCAGATTAACTGAGAAATTTAAAACATATAAGGAATGTGGTAGAACATTTCATTAGAAACAATAAGTAGTTTTTCAAAATTTTAAAATATAAACAGACTAGATTGCAATATTTTTAAAATGTCGGCACATAGTTCCCTCCCCCCCCCCCCCTTTCCCTTGGTTTTGCCCTACAAGTAAAACACACACTGAAAGGCAATTTGGCATGTTAGGTCTTATAAATCGTTATTTTACGTTTTAAATTTATGAGCTTTTTTAGTTTACCGTATTCTGTAGGTGAATTTTTCAATCGAAAATAGTAAGTAATTCATTTTATTATACAAAATCATGAGAGTAATGGTAATCTGTAACGAAATGCCTAGAACTTAATTTTTTTTTACACCGTGCACTTAAAATGAACGAAATTTCTTCACATAATACGCACGGTGGACAACAGAACATATAACCAAATTTGGCGTGATTTTCTGATTGTGGCGGGGTTCCTCTGAATATCGTGATCTTTTTCAGAAATACTTCGGTACACTGGAAAATCTCAGCATAGAGAACTGACTATGTACTAGTGAATGCAGATTGATTATATTGTTTTTCATAAGGAGACTGACATCATTCAGCAGAACTAGATCTGGAAAAACGTCTCACAAAGTTCTTTCAACACTGAAAGCAGTATACGTCCGACGGCTGTACCTGACCTGTCGAGCCTCTTGTGATCACCAGACGAACAATTTCCTTGTCCTCCGGTGTGCGCCCAAAACAGTTCTTTCACGCTGACTACCCGAAGAATCCAACGACACAGAAAGAGTTTGGACCGAGAATTCGAGAATCTCTTTTTGAAGCCAAAATGAAATTGAAATGGCATCGAAATTTGGCAAACTAACGTCTGACCACGTCACAAGGTATTTGACAGAAGTTTTCGTTCCCAGTGCGGGAGAAATCTATCCTGTTGCTAGACGCTTGGGGTCACCATTGTAAAAGAATCGAACTCGTACTCAGCGTCGGGCGTGAGCCCAAGGAACTTGTTCATCTGGTCATCCCAAAAGGCTCAGCAGCGCAGGTACAGCCATGGGACATACACAACTTTCGATATTGGTGTAAATAGGAACATTACATTTTAAAAGTTTCTTTATATATTGTCGTAACTGTAATGATCTTGTATCACAATAATGAGTTACTAATTACTTTCAATTAACAAAATCACATATGTGGAACGGTAAACTGAAAAAAGGAACCATTAATTCAAAACGTAAAATAACAAGAATTCAAACATCCAACAAAGTAAAAAAAAACAAATAATTAGACTAGTAATGAATGTTAGTTTAATTAGGTTCGATGAAACAGAAATACAGACGTCATCCTTACGAGAGCTTTGAAATAATTCAATAATGAGGAATAAAAATTTGTGGTGGACGATGACTTTGCACGAGTAGTCACCTTGACCACTTTGACTATCCGAACACCCCTGCAATCGGACCCAAATTCTCAACATGTCGCAAATTACTTCCACAGCGCCCCTCTTCACCACATATATAGTAGTAATATCTACATGCCTGGACGTTATTGCGTGATACATCTTCACTGTGGATGCACGCTTTATCCGACATCTTGCGAGAATCATGATAAATCTTGCGAACAGTGAGGATGGTGGCCGGCCGAAGTGGCCGTGCGTTTAAAGGCGCTGCAGTCTGGAACCGCAAGACCGCTACGGTCGCAGGTTCGAATCCTGCCTCGGGCATGGATGTTTGTGATGTCCTTAGGTTAGTTAGGTTTAACTAGTTCTAAGTTCTAGGGGACTAAGGACCTCAGCAGTTGAGTCCCATAGTGCTCAGAGCCATTTGAACCATTTGAGGATGGTGGACAGGGGATGCAACGGACATTGTGTGTAACAAACTGGGAATTTCGGTTGGACGAGAAGCATGTTTGATTAGCGATCGCTCGCCCAAAGTGGGAAATCTGAGTTCGAGTCCCAGTCCGGCGACAAATTTTCACTTGCCGTCACTGTATTAGTTCTATACCCTCATGAGACTGACATCGGTATTTCTCTTTCATCACGAATTATGAATGTGAGGGGTCTAGTCTTTCGGAAAAGTCTGAAAGAATAGACACCACACATGCAATAGTTAATTAGGTACTTTGAAAAAGGTCCAACAGCACACTGAATGCAACCAATTTCCAAAAAATGCCATTTCGGAAAGCAGCGCAATTGCACATGGACGGATGTGGCACGTAGGATTATTTAATTTAGGTTTCAACAAATGTTTTCATTTTGTAAAATGAATTAACGCGTGTGGGATATCTTGCAAATTTTTCATATTATTACAAATGTTGATTATACCGTTTTCAAGAACATTAATTACGTGTCACCTTTCATACTAAAGGCAATGGCCTTGCCGCAAGTCGTAACACCGGTTCCAGTCAGATCAGCAAAGATAACCGCTGTCGCGCTAGGCTAGAACTGGATGGGTCACCGTCCGTATCTGCCGAGCGCTTTTATCGAGCGGGTTGCACTCAGCCCTTCTGAGGCCAACTGAGGAGCTACTTGATTGGGAAGTAGCGGCTCTGGTCACGAAAGCTGACGACGGCCGGGAGAGCGGTTTGCTGAGCACATGCCCCTCCATATCCGCATCCAGTGACGCCTATGGGCTGGGGATGATACGACGTTCGGTCGGTACCGTTGAGATTTACAAGCGCTGATCGGACGGACAGACAGTATTTATATGAAGTAATTTTTTTACGTTTCATTGTTTCGTAGATATCCCGTCTAAACCTAATACGTCAAATTATCTTTCGAGTTGTGTTTTACCAGTTGAAAGTGAAGTTGGACGAAAAAGGAAACATACGTAATGCAAGATTTTGACCCATCTACATACCCATCAAGTGTCATCACGGTCGTTTATTTGCACCTGGGAACGTTCTGTTGTTAGACACGCTAAGCACGATCACGAGTCAGCATGTTGTATGTTCCAACAGGGTCGATCTCTTCTGTTGCCTTTTCTCAGGAACCTCGCTTCACATTCGGTGCCGACAGTGCCTCCACCATTGTCTCTCTTGATAGGTTGAAGAGGGCAACAGATCCAATACTCCTCCTAGAACTCCCCGTATTTCAGTACCAGACTTCATGACTTGACTGTTGTGCATAGGGAAGTTGTCAAGATCTTACATCAGTATGAAAACGAAGTTTTGTAATCTTCGTATCTTACAGTTTGCTGAAACACAAGCAGAAAAAGCATCAACTATGATATGTGACATCATCGTGGATGTCAGCTGTTAACAAATCGTACGTGAAGTGTGATGATTTCTGTGACAATTTGAGACGATGGTGGATGTGCTGTGCTTTTGCAACAAATGTTGTAGATATGTTACGTCGACACTGTGGCATAAAAATTCGAGTTACGAAAATACTCGGCATTGCCTATAAATTGTTACTGTAGTCACCACTTCGAAGACGGGATTGGTGCAACTCGCCATATTATTCTATCTTCTGCTAGTCTTTTCACATTTGAAGATTTTTAATCCTGTCTACATCAGCCACCGTCACTTATTTTGCTGCTGAAATAGGAAAACCCGCGTACTACGCTGCCTGACGAGAAACGTCTAGCACCCAGAAGGGAGGAGGAAACGAAAAGAACAAGGGTTGAGTGGCTGTGTGATGTTATTTCAGTGAGTACAAAATCGAGTTAAATTTAGAAACGTCACTATGAGCCCACATTCACTCTGGCCTGTATGCAAACACTGATTTGATTGGGAAGACCTCATACAGTCGGTGTGGCCTGTCCTGAGGCACCCTCGGTCACAACTGTTGAAACTGGTTGTTGATATCCTGGATATCGGCGACAGATCTGAGGATCTTGCAGGCCGTGGGAACATCAGCATTTTGAAAAATGCCACAATGATACTATCGCGTCAGAGGTAAGACATGAGGAGGCAGGATATCCGCGGCATACCGATGTGTGGCCAGGACTCCCTCAGTGACAACCAGGTGTGGTCTGATGTTCACCGATGGCTTCCCACACCATAACGTCGGGAGTGACACTGCTATATCTCTCCAAAATATTGGACGAATGGTATCTCTCCCTCCGCCACTGCCACAATCGCCAACTACCTGAACCGCTACCCATCGCTGAGCAGAATGTGACGCCATTCATCAGCAGTCCATGATTCCCGCTCACGACAGCACTCCAGATGGAGCCGTTTGCGTTGTGGTGTTTGCTACAGCCTACGCATTCCCCAGCCTGGCTGCAGCTAATCTTCCACCAATGGTGTACGATGAGACATAATTTAGCATTAAATCCAATACTTGTTATCGGATTGCAGTTGCAGACGTGAAGGGGCTAAAATGTGCTTGGTGCACAATATGGCGGTACTCCTTTGTGGTAGTCTCCTTGTGGTCTACTGGAACATTGGCAAAGAATATGCGTGCCTCAGATTCCCAAGAGTCCAACACTGGCCAGTGTAGCACCCGAATGCTCTACAAACTTGGATATTGCACTATTCGAGCAGCTGACCAAATGGAGACCCACAGTTAGGTGTCGTTCGGACTCTTTCAGGTCGCAAGGTTTCTCCGTGTCCCTCACAACGGTCAATCAACATCTCTTGTTGTTCACGCCCATTTTCATCTTATTTAAACACGAACGACAGTAACGTACTCTAGTGACCGGGCTACATGTCACAGGGCACTGGGGCTACAATTATTTACATGCACTTTGACGGTGTGTCATGTACCAGGCCATGTTTTCCTGTTAACCTATACCCGGGGATCTTTCTGGGGGGTAAAAAGCGACTGGAGTGAAGAGCCGCCACTCCTGCCCCAGCTCGTGCAACAACGGATACAAGGGCTGTACTGTGCCTGCAGCCTAGCCGATAGTCCGGTCACGGGTTTGCGCCACAGACTTTATCTTTACTACTACACAATCAGAGTCTCTCATCTTTACCTGATTTAGTTCGACAACATTCTTTTATCCTTGCTTAATTTAGACGACGTTCATTTCAGAGGCCCTTTTCAAGATGCTATACATTTCGTTCAACTGATCTACCATGACGTTTGCCACCTTTGACAGAACTGAAGTCCTCAGAATACAAAACTTTAGGTGTCTTGCCAGAACTTCAGGTGCCTTCCAGATTTTTCGTTTGATTTCGCTTACAACATTCTCAACGAAGAGATTGTACACCGAAGACCCAAAGAAACTGGTACACCTGCCTAACCTCGTGTAGGGCCCCCGCGAGCACGCAGAACTGCCGTAACACGACGAGGCGTGGACTAGACTAATGTTTGAAGTAGTGCAGGAGCGAACTTATACCACGAATATTGCAGGGCTGTCCATAAACCCGTAAGAGTACGAGAGAGTGGAGATCTCTTCTGAACAGCACGTTGCAAGATATCCCAGATAACCTCAATAATTTCTGTGGAGTCTGGTGGCCAGCGGAAGCGTTTAAACTAAGAGGGGAGTTCCTTGAGGCACTCTGCAGCAATTCTGGACGTGTGGGGTGTCTAATTGTCCTGCTGGAATTGCCCAAGTCAGTCGTAATACACAATAGACATGAAAGAATGGAGCTGGTCAGACAGGATGCTTACGTATGTGTCACCTGCCAGAGTCGAACCTAGATGTATCAGTAGTTCCGTATCACTCCAACTGCACACGCACCATACCATTACAGAGCCCCCACCAGCTTGAACGGTCCCCTGCTGACATGCAGAGTTCATGGATTCATGAGGTTGTCTCCATACCCGTACTCGTTCATCCGCACGATACAATTTGAAACGAGACTCGTCCGACCAGGCAACATGTTTCCAGTCATCAACGTCGGTGTTGACGGTCCCAGGCGAGACGTAAAGCTTTGTGTCGTGCAGTCATCAAGGGTACATGAGTGGACTGTCTGCTCCGAAAGCCCATATCGAACATGTTTCGTTGAATGGTTCGAACCCTGACACTTGTCGATGGCCTAGCATAGAAATCTGCAGCAATTTGCGGAGGGGTTGCACTTCTGTCACTTTGAACGATTCTCTTCGGTCGTTGTTGGTCGCGTTCTTGCAGGATCATTTTTCGGCAGCAGCGATGTTGCAGACTTGGTGTTTTACCGGATTCCTGATTTCACGGTACACTCGTGAAAATGTCATGTGAGAAAATCCCCATTTCACCGCTACCTCAGAGATGCTGTGTCCCATCGCTCGTGAGCGGACTATAACACCACGTTCAAACTCACCTAAATCTTGATAACTTGCCATTGTAGCAGCAGTAACTGATCTAAAATCCGCGCCCGTCACTTGTTGTCTTATATAGCGTTTCCGATCGAAGCGCCGTATTCTCCCTGTTTACGTATCTCTGAATTTGAATACGTATGCCTTTACCAGTTTCTTGGCGCTTCAGTGTATAATGTGTTGAACATACTACAACCCTGTCTTACTCCCTTCTCAATTATTTCCTCCCTTGCACGTCCGATTCTTTTATTTCTATTATTTTATTGCTGTACAGTATTCCAAAAAGCCTATTTCAGTCGACATTGTCGAAAGCATTTCTTCAGTCTATCCTCTAAGACAGCACAACTTCCCGTATTCCTTTATTGCTCTGGACCACAGATTGATCCTCGTTTGTGTTATACATTCTGGATTTCTTCTGTTTCATTTGCTGCACATGTTACCTTAGCTTACGTTTCTATCCTTCTGTTGTTTTTCTTTTAGTTGCGATACTGATTGTTTTAATTTTACTTGATACTTGCTTGATTTTGGGCGATTTAACAGATGCTTATTCAAAAACTCGTCCAAATACATCGCTATTTTAAGTGCATTCATTTGTATTTTTATGTGTACTAAGGGTTAAATCGACAAGCAAGTGAATCATTTTTACTTGTACTCCAATTACGCTTGCTTCTTACCATCTTTCTTCTGGTCGGGTATACATGTGTAACATGCAAAAATGACAGGCAGACGACAAATTTGAAATTTACAGCACTAGCATATGGTTTTCATGACTGCTGTTCCTGCTTGATTCATTGATGCTTTTCCGGTATCCCATAGATATCCATGCTACTTAGAGCTACGTTACTCTCGCTACTCAAGACTTGCCCTTTTGTTCTCGCTGCCTCGCTTATTTACATAACTGCTTCACTCGATTAGTGGACGCAGCTGAAATGAAATTTTCTTGTAAGTGAATCTTGAAGCAGCCAATTTCCAAATCGACGATGTAAGACTCGCCAGTTCAGTTCACAGTTGATGCTTTGTGAAGCAGGACTTTCGAACGGAAAGTGTCAACAACAAATGGACGGTCAATATCACATTTTCTTTGTGGAATAGCAAGTGGTATCTGCACATAGCTCAGTAGAAACACTCTGAAATATACTGTCGAAATACTGACTATATAAGAAATGTTCCGTAATTGCGATGATGAGTAGATCATACAAGTTAGTTCTGCTTGTGAGCATTCTTGTCACAAGCAGGCTTCACTAATTCACTAGTAATCGATGATGATGTACGTTTTGCACGCTGGTTAGACAATGCATAAATTACGTTACAGATTTATAACTTAGCTGGAAGTTGCAACAAGCTGCTTGAGAGACGGATAGCTACAAAATGTTGTATGTTAATTTAATAGCTACTTGTTGTTGGAAGGATATATTAATACTGAAATATGGAGAAATACACATTTTTACAATGAGAAAATGCGTGAAATTTGCAGGAATACATCGCTAATTTATAATGTACTTTGGCACCAAAACAGACGACGACATGATTTGATACTGAACTAAAATGAAAGGCTTCAAAACTACGCACTGCTATTCCTAAAAAAAACGGATTCATAATTATTAAGAGTGTGATATTAAAATTCCGTAAACGGTCTCGGTTTGTCTCCTCACCCGTCCCCTTCGGATGCTACTTTTCCTGGCTTTTATGTTACAGATTAATGTGGAGCTTTTCATCAGTGATACGTGTGTCATCAACATATCCTGTCATAATGTTAAAAGCGCCGTACTGGAATTCTTTAAAATGACGCTCTTGAACTCTCCAGCTGTAAATGTATCATAAAGTTGATATTACTCTGCGTACTGTTCCGCATGTCAACATTCAAATTAAAGAAAAGTACCAAAGCTCAAAATTAAGCTGAGAGGCACTTAGAACATAACATTTCTTTCTATAACAACACTATTCATGATCCATAAGTCCTTCGTATCAGTGATTTCTTAGATGAATAGTTCAACAAAGTTATGAAAACAATTTCATGATATGTCGTCAGTTACGAGCACGTTCTAATACTAGATGCTAGAAGTGGGGTAGCTGAACATTTACATAATTTTGTGAAACGAGATTTGTTCCTCAGAGAAAACAAATCAGCGTGAGTTCTTCCTTAGGAAAACCGTACATTTGTTAGTGTCTTTTTCACATCTAAGTGATAGGTGTATTTTATATAAGACGGTTTGGAATTTAACAGGTTGAAAAAAAATTTCAGTGCAATAACGTAACTGAGGGTACGCTAACTACGCGACCTCATTAATATTCCGTCTAAATCTGAAACGGGGCCTGCGTTTCAGCGGCAGTAGATGGTTCGAGTAGAGCCTATCGACCGACTGGAGGCTTCAGTGTGCCGGTACTTCCCTTCTCCCTCTCCGGACCCCAGAGGCTTTCCTGTTAACCGTTTCTGCGCTATATCGTATCTTCCTGGTTGATTAAACCAGCATCGTTAGCAAGAGTGCTCTGGCGGCTCTGTAAAATTGCAATAGAACCACCGAGAGAACGAAGCATTACCTCGAACGTACGGACGTGTACCGAAAGCTTATATCTTAAGAGCAACACATAAAGACACATACTATATCGTAAGTGTACTGATTCGAAGTTTCAGCATGTCAAGAACGTAACGACGTACTTGTAAATAAACATCAAAAAGACTTTAACCTTATTCTCGTAAGCAACACAATTTAGGTGTAGCTTATTCACCGAATGGTCATTTAATGAGTAAACTAACGGAGGGTCACAATTTCACATACATACGCTTAGAGTGATGAGGGAACTGTATGTAAGATAAAAAATGTCAGTGCAAATTTCAAGCAGGTGCTGAAACATTACTAGCAGAATCGAAGTAAGTAATATAATTCGTGATGGAGAGAGTTGCGAAAATGGGGAAAAAATATAGCATCAAGGGAAATTAGACAAAAACCAAAGTGACAAGAACGGACAATCATGAAGACTCTGTCAAGATATCATTCTAAAACAAATCATTGAAACAAGGTCCTTGAAAGGTCTCTAAGGGCAGGCATAATGGAACAACCGAAAGCTGTTGTAACGTGTGTTTACTCACAGACAACCAGCTTATCAAGCAATCATTTCCAAAAAAGGCTCTGAGCACTATGCGACTTAACTTCTGAGGTCATCAGTCGACTAGAACTTAGAACTAATTAAACCGAACTAACCTAAGAACATGACACACATCCATGCCCGAGGCAGGATTCGAACCTGCGACCGTATCGGTCGCTCGGTTCCAGATTGTAGCGCCTAGAACCGCACGGCCACTCCGGCCGGCAAACATTTCCAAGTCACCGATGAACATTACATCAAAAACCTCAGTTTTCTTAACGTCAAGTACATAAATGCTGTTAGCTGCAGCATCTATCACATGAATATGCTTCTTACACATTTTTATTAATCACAAAGTGCAAAATTTGGCATCAATTGCAGTGTTCGGCACCCTGTCTGGCCAAAGTCGTGTCGTATCAGTGTAGCGTTAAACCATGACTTTCAAATGTCGCTTGAGAGAAGCTGGTTGAATGTGACTAAATATACATTACAGAAGTTTTTCTGGTTCCATTAAATCGTCTCTCAAATACCTTAGAACAGTGCATCGTTGTCTAAAGAAACTATTTTGGCGAAAGACTTATTGACAGCAAAAGGTATTACAACAGAACTAAGAATGTCATTCACACAGAATTTTGTCAATGTTGAATTATTATTATTGTTGCTATTATTTGGTGGTGAACAAGGAACATTCAACAAGAAAGAAGAAAACTACCTGCATAGTTCTGAAAAGTGTCTGTGGAAAAAAATAATTAAAGAGATTTTGACATGAAACGAGAAATAAATATTTGTGTAAATGTATAAGTTTCATATAAACATACGGTACATACACATTCGGGTCAGATAGTTAAATTATACATGCGTAATTGGTACTGCCACACGTGTGACAATTCCAACAATCGAAATATACTGATTATGCCTTCATGTAATATACAGCCATGTTCTACATGAACTACGCGGCTCGACACGGGCATATGAATAATTAATACTAAAACAGCACTGGAATTAATTTGTCTAACGAGGAAACATTACCATCTTAACCTCATACTTTAAGGATAAATATCACACTAGCAATATAACAGCCCCAGCGGTCGATCCCAAGCGAAAGTTTGGGTGGTAGTTCAGGCAGTACGCAGTTATGACCCTGTGAAAGTACAGCTTTTAAATTTCTCGTGTACGCATTGTCACTCGCTCCGCCCCCTGCAGCCGCCTGAAATACCAAGTACGAAGTACGAAGTACTGTACAGTGGGATGAGTAAGAGGTATGTGATCCGCTGTCTTGACATTGGCATCATGCTTTCTTCATTGTGTCAAAGTGCGCGGCTTCTGACCTGCAGCTGGTACCAGAAATGTATTTGCTTTTAACACTGCAGTTCACTAATGCAATGCAGAAGAATAAAACGACTGTCATTAAAGAAGTCATTAAAGAAGTAGCGCAGCGCTATTTAATTATTAACATCGATGCAGTGCGTTATTTTCTTTGGATTTTGAAGCTGGATTTGTAAAGTGAAGCAAATTTGTAGGAGATACGCTATTCTTCAACATTATTGGCATGATCAAATTCAAAATAGAAAATTATTAACTTGATTTCATTGTAATTCTTCGCTTCCTTCGGTTTAGTCATTTGGTTTTCAGTCACATATTCAGCTGCAGAATGTCAGTACGAGAATACTGTTAAAACATTTTTGAACACATGCGTGCGTGAGGTTGATATTTTACGTACTCATATTACTTACTACTTTCACGTAAGATAACTTCTTCTCGAACAAAATTTCAAAAAACATTGGGCACATGTTTCCACCTTCCGCCTTGTCTTCCCTAGCCTTCAAGTTCCCACGAATAGGAATTTTAATTGAAACTCTACTGTACAGTACTTCGGGATCGGGCATGTGGAGGCTCAAGAGAGGAGGCGCGAGTGACACGCAAATGGTGCTTGCGAAAGTATAAAAGCTGTACTTTATGTTCTTGACTACGTACTATCAAAAGTATGTACCAAATTTTTGCGTGCCTGGTTAAGAAATTGTTGTAGGCTTTGTACAACAGAGATTTTCAAACAAGGATCACTTCAACATTTTTGGGGAACGCTGTATGACCTGGAAAAAACTGTTTTGTGCAAATTTTTAATCTTATCCTTCCTTTTCGACAGCAGCGTGAACATCGTTTGTTGTGCTGTAAAAGATGAACTGTAGAAGTCACCAGTTACCGCCATTGGTTGTAGTTTTTCATATTTAATGCGAACAATAAAAATGTCGTCAGTAATGAAAAAAGTTCAAATTCTTTTCCAGTGACGCATGGCCACCGCCGTTTCCTCTATTTTCAGCAACGTTTAACTGCTGGCGTTCCCTCTTGTTTGACATAGCTGGCGCTCGCAGCCTAATGTATCGGAGTTTACGGCAGCAGTCCGCGAACGCTTAGTGACAGTTTACGACTTGTGTTCGGCGCTCTAGCATGTTGTCAATTCTCAGTCACAGTATTTATATGTTCAGAAGCAGAACATAACATCGTCCTGCATTTCTACCATGCTTCGTTGTGCGAAGTCGGAAGCGAGCGTGTGAATAGTCAAGCTTCGGGCTAGGATTGTTTCAGAGCCAAAAAAATACAAAGTATTATGCAATGTGCAAGTGATTAAATCGGACAAAGACTAAGTTGACAGAACACAGAAGCTACAGATCCCGCCATAACCATCCAGTCGTAACCGAAAACAGATAAAGGTGCATATACGAAATTTTTTTGTAATATGTATTAACTTTTAATTCCGCAAATCCTCAAGGCAGTCGCTGTGCCTGATTTCTCATGAATAATTAGCCAGTGAAAGCCAGAAACTTGGAAAATTTTAAAAATGTACCTAAAAAAGATGTGCTATCCATTGTAAGTAACATCTAACTTCTACTCGCCATCGCTGATCCCGATACAGCTAATATTATTAGTTCCTTTCCTTTTCTTTCTCCCTTCTTACGTGTTGTACATTATCTTTCCCTCTCTGTGTTTGTTTGTCGGTCTAAAACAGATTATAGCATTTTTGATAGCACAGCGATGAAGTATCCGCATTTTGTACATTAACATCCTGCGATCACCGCTACAGGAAATTGTTTCGCTCTGGTTCTTCTAATATTATCGGGTGATTGTGAGCGACCAGTAATGAGTTTTTGCGAAGACTGAGAACCGTGGACACTGTCGTAGTTATTTCCACGTCGCTGGGACGTTGAAAACGAATGTAGAATGCAGGCGTGGGGCGATGCGTCCCGCTGTGGACACGGCGCTCCGGCCGTGCATTGGCTGAAATATTCACCTCTAACGACCAGCCAGCTGTCCTCCCCCTTCTCCCCAACCGGCTGTGGGCGATGGGGGTGGATGGTCCCCCAGTCAACTGTCAGTTCTCACTCCCACCGCTTGCCTATTCCACGTACCCAGCTGTACGCATGACCAAACTAGGGTTTACGTTAACTGCATATTGAGTCGTCCACTTAATCATTTAAAATTCTCACACAGGAGAACCACCACACAAACGGAAGTAATCTTTCAGTCCTCCAGCGAAATGTGCGCCGTTCTGAAACTTCCTGACAGCTTGAAACTGCGGGACGGACACCATACCTTGCAGTGTCTGCCAAAGTTCCACCAGGAAAACAGTACTTATCGTACTGCATAATACGTTGTAAATATGTGTGACGTTTGGAAATTAGTGTCCTCTTTGTTCAATTCCCGGTACTACCACGGATTTTTCCTTGTAGGAGGACTGGAATGGTATCCACTCAGCCTCGTGATTCCAACTGAGAAGCTAACCGAACGGGAAGTAACAACTCCAGGGTCCAGGGATGTAGATAATTTTTTCTCCAGGGAGCGGTTCAATTCTGTTGTAGTACGAGCTGTTCATTCACATCAGAATCTCAAAACATCAGCAGCTTAACTGTCATAAACTGTTTGAACATTTGGAATTCGAACAAAGGTTGCCTCAACATACAAACAATAAATCTCCTTTAAACATGTCAACATCGAAGTTTATATGACGTCCATAACTACATGGCCTTAACACCCAAGTTCCTAGCGAGCTAAAAATTCTTTACCCTTGAGCTCCGCTTAATACAAGCCAAACTTAGAGTAGCAGGGTAGAGCGGGTTCTGGTGCACTTTGGATATGCAAATTAAATTGTGACAACTCATTGATTCATGACCTTAACCTGTTGTTCTGCTATTTGATTTATGACCCCCTTGGGATAAAGTCCTTCTGAAAAAACCCCACCACATCGTTTTCTGTCTCCATATCCCCTACCCCACCCTCTCTGAAATTCCCAGCCACCCTTTCCCTCGCTGAAACAAATACATTTTTGATATAAAATGAATTGAGTAATTAATTAAATCGATCAATTAATAACTCCTAACTCTTTGGGAAATAGGAAATCCTCCAGCCACCTCCCCTCATCCACTCCATCTTCCCCCCCCCCCCCTAACTGAAAATTGGTGTGAAAAAGATCCAGTTTTTGCTGGAGAGGAAGAATCTCACAACACGAAATTAAAATAAATGTCAGTTACATAGTGAAGGATATGCAGTTCATTTATAAAATTCTGTCCACAAGGATTGGATCTCTCTTTTATTTCGTGGGGAAAACTCAGCAGATAATAATGAGTTTTCCCACAAAATAGCAGAGAATGATATTTTGGAAGATCAGGTCTTGTAAAATGCATAGAAAAGAAGTAATTGAATAGGTAGCTTTTTTCCCGATCACACAAGCAATACCATCACAAAACCGACGTGAACATAACTCACCACACGTAATTATACTATTAAAAACCATCAGATCACATCTTCACACCAATAGTAGGGCAGATATGCTGGGGGCTGCAGCCACAATGGCCACCACTAGTATTCCAGCATCAACAGTTGGGAGAGAGGCCTGCTGTGCAGGAGACAGCTTTGTCCTGTTCCTCTGCCCCAGACAGAGTGACACAGAGGTGTTCACCCTAACGTATGGGCCTCGACTGAGCTAGTTTAGAAAACTGCCACAGAGGGCACTTGAAAAAGGTGGTTTTCTCCCCCAGAACTTCCCTCAGGAACCAAAAACAACACAGCATTCACCCCCACCAGAAAATTGGTCGTCCGATGTTCGCGCTCCTTACACCAAGCAAGGCGTCGAATGGCATTTACAGGCGTGATGCGTGGCTCATGAGCAGCCGGTCGACCATTACATCCACGTTTTCTCACCTCCCGCCTGTCATAGTACTTGCAGTGGATCCTGATGCAGTTTGGAATTCCTGCGTGATGGTCTGGATAGATGTCTGCCTATTACACATTACGACCGTCTTCAATAGTCGGCGGTCTCTGTCAGTCAACAGACGAGGTAGGCCTGTACGCGTTTGTGCTGTACGTGTCCCTTCACGTTTTCACTTGACTATCACAATGGAAACAGTGGACCTATGGATGTTTGGGACTGTGGAAATCTCGCGTACAGACATGTGACACCCAATCACCTGACCATGTTCGAAGTCCGAGAGTTCCGCAGAGCGCCCCATTCTGCTCCCTCACGATGTCTAATGACTGATATGGAGTACCTGGCAGTAGGTGGCAGCACAATGCACCTAATATGAAAAACGTATGTTTTTGGGAACGCCTGGATGCTTTTGACGACATAGTGCAACAAGATGTCGACTAAGTGTAAGGTCCTCACTGCTTGGAATGGTGTTCAAGAGAAGGTACGGCTTCTAAGCTTAGGATATTTCGATCGGGAGCAGATGCTGAGAGAAACCCTTAACCAGTTACTAAATCTCTTTATGAACTTTCAGCTAAATTACAGATCGACGACGATGACGGTATTGCTGGTTTCATTAACTGTCACAGCGATGCTAGGATAGACATAAGTTTAGTGACAGAGATGAGAAACCTTACACATTGGACAAAAAGCCTATAAGTTTAAGCAAAAAAAAAAAAAAACGCAGACAGGGCAAGGGAATTTCAAAGAACACCAGGTCTACTGACACTCATTTTCCTCGAACTGTCAGGAACAGTAAAATATTCAGCCAGATGTACAGTGAAATAATACAGTTGACTGATGTACATTGGAAAGCAGGAAATCAAGACATGAGAAGAGACATTATAAAACCATTATTATTAATCGGTTGGTATAGCAGTGATATGGTACTGACATTCATCATAAAAGACTTAGTAAACAGCATACTTTGTATAAACACTATGGCGACCTCAATGAGATAATAGATCAACTACGACTGCTCATGGTGTCAGATGCTGCAGGCAATTCCGCTCATTCGAAAGAGGTTGTCTTAATAATTTCAGAGCTTAGAGAGAGAGATATAATCGAATGAGTGTGGAGTCAGTAGTTAGAGAACTACACAAACCAGGATGCAAAACATATCTCACAGGCATGTTATGCTAAAAATTTGGATGACATATAGCAGGGTCATCTTGTAGATATGAGGGGTAGTATCCTCCCCACTCGTCTACTACAGGCTGCCTAGGAAGCTGTTTTCTCGGATCGCAAGACAACAATTCAAGCAAATCGTATTAATGGAGCGTATTATAGCCAGTTAAAATGACAACACTTAATTTTATGTATTCACAAAGGTGTGTCGCAAGCAAATGGCGACAAGCAAATAACCAATGTCCTTCGGTATATACAATTTCAATGTAAGCAAAACAATTCAGTTTATGTCACTGCTGTAGCGTTTGTATGAGGCTCTTCTTCCACTGCACCCGCAGCTAGGCGGCGTGGCGCTTATATTCTCTTCGTGTAGCTGCAGTGCCTGTCTTGGTTGTGGTCCTAGTCACCGTACTAATGGCTGACGTCGACTCACAGCCTTCTCTCCTCTTCCGTTCTTCATCGTAGCACCGGCGCTTGTCGTTACACCGGAACGTGAGTGAATACTCACATGAGAATAATGGATTCAAATATATTTTAATGGTTATCGATACATACTCCAAATTTGTCTGGGCATTACCTGTTTGATCAAAAATGGGGAGATACTTCGAATGGGTGTTTGAGCGTCTGTTGCAGACAGAAATGAATCGATCATAGTGGTAAGTTTTACAGTAGGCATTTCAAGACCGTGAGGCAGTGGTATGGAATACATCACTAGTCAACATTCACCCCCCTGAAGGTGAGTATTGTGGAATGTCTGAAATGTATTATAAAAGGTCAATCTCTGCAGCTCATACAAATGGACAGATAGCCTCGCAAAAATAATTGCCCAATATAATCGAACCAAACACAGCACATTAAAAATGCGACCAATCGATGTTGGTGATAATGGACTCGTGGATATGGTGTACTACTGTATTAAAATGCTGGATCCATGTAAAGGGAAATTTACTGTCATTTGGTATACATCTCAAAACACAAGATATCATTTGAGAAGTCATACCTCCCAAACTGGTCGAGTGAGATATTCACAGTTTCCAAAGTGTCGACAAGAAATCCTAGAACTTACATCTTGAAGGATAGCAGTGGCTATGAAATTCCAGGACGCTTTTACACCGAGGAATGAAGAAGAACTCAGAGCCACATGTGTTTCTCATTGAATGTGTCACAAAACGCCAATGGAATAGAGCACTAGTTAAATGGCTCGGTTTTCCTACAACACATAACAGCTGGATTGACGCTGAATATTTGCTGTATAACTGGAATTACAGAGTACAATCAGCACAGTAGCATAACATGCGGGATAGGAGATGCATTATAGAAGGTGGTAGTACTTTCGAACAACTTCCCATTGAGCTGCATATTCCAGGTTTAATTATTGTGAACCAGTACGAAGCATCAAGAACGTTTAGCTCGTGGTGATAACGTGATTCACCTGCTTGACAAAGTGTGTTTGGAACACGACACTGCATACGCCAAACATAAAGATCTCCCAGGAATTTTAGCTGATAAAACCAGTGCAAAACGAGCGAGAAAAGATATTGGTATAGGACAGCGTATTGCAGCGTTTGTAGTTGGTAAAACCATGCGTGGTAAAATTAAGTTGTGTTTGGGTGTGAATTTCATGCTTTAGGTGCGAATTTCAAGCAAGTTATGAACGCTACACGTCGTGCACCGAAAATAAAAGGACAACGATGAAGATGAAGAAAAGGTGTTACAAAAACTGCATCCTGACAGTGATGTATGCAGCTAAAAGTGCTCTGAAACATAAAGGACCAGTTAAAGCGCTCAGGGTTCTGCCGATACCCGAAACATCAGGTGGAATTATCCCCTTCCTCATTCCTGCCCTTGCAGGTCTCTCAGCAATGGGATCCCTGGCCGGTAGTACTGCAGCTGTTGCCAGAACAGTGAAGAATGCACAGAACTCCAGGAACAACTAGACCAAGCAAGAAGACGTAGCCGCATGGCAGAAGCAGCAGCCATTCGGAAACGACTATACCTAAAACTATACAAAGAAGGTTTAGGTCTTTTCATAAATTAAACAAATCCCATTCGCTATTCTATTGGACAGACGTCTTAAAAATACAGATATGTTCAAGTTTGTCAGGAAAAAATTCGGCATTCCAAGATTTCATGGTGTGTTTATGCGGAATGCGTTACTGAAGATTATATGGAAATCGGCAGAATGTGGAATTGTGAATTTAGATATTGTTAGGGGACCAGGAACCCACTTTGTGGCGTATGTTAAGAAAAATACAAATAACGTCTACTGTTTCGACTCATTTAGTTTTTTAAGACTTACAGTTACCACAAGAGTTACAGCAATAGTTAACCGACAGAAGTCATGTGTTCTACAATTTTCATCACTACCAGGACTTTAATACCTACTTACGCGAACATCTGTTCATCATGTTCCTCCTATCCCTTCTAACATTTGCGGAGAAGTTTATATGTAAGGACATGCATTAAGCATCCATCCGTCTGTTGAGACTCAGATGCACTGTCCTTACCAATTGATTTAAGCAACGGGAAGAGGATTATTGCACTTATTGGACTGGAGACTTACAATAGCATTCCGAATATCACAGAAGCTAACAACAAACTTCTTCTGGAAGTTAATGGTGGAAAAGAAATTGTAGGAATAGAACCTAGTGCATACGATATTGACTTTTTAAACGAAGTTTTTAAACGGTCTGGGAAAGAGATTGCGCTATGTGCAAATACCAGTTCACTAAAACCTGAAATAAAGGTAACAAGTGTAATGATTGATTTTAACAAATGTTCAATAGCATGGCTACTGGGTTTCACAAAGGGACACGTTTTGAAGAAGGATCCGAATCAATTCTACAGATCCAACCAGTCGGTGGATATTCTTCCTGTCAGCACAGTCTGCGTCGACTGTAACATTGCAGCAAATTCTTATCTCAATGACAGATTTATTCGTACAATTTACGGATTCTGCCGGTCAGTGGGAACAGGATATACAATCGTTCAGACGCCTAGAAACCATATTTACCTCCCAGAAACTGTTCAGGCTTTGGACTGTCTGGAGTTGCGTATTGTGGACAAGGATAATCATCGTGTCCATTTTCGCAGCAAGGAAATCACTACACGGCTTCATCAAATTAAGATTGTTATCCAAAACGAAGACGCCTTAACTCTCCCAAGCAAGATTTTCGTATGTCTTGATGGATCATTTACGAAAAGCGATGGTACTGCTACAGGGGCATCGAACCTTACACTTAATGCTTAAGCATTCCTGTTTAATGAAAAACGATATGAGCTTAATGGGATCGTCTCTGCTTTTCCCACGGATTAGAATGATTTAGGAAATCTAGATGGTTCATAGACAAGCCAGTGGATAGAAAAGCGGAAGGGTACAAGAGATTTAATACATGTATACCTTCAAAATTGCTTATGGGTACTTTGGGGACTTGTGGTGGATTGTTCTGAACGCTAAACAGGGACCTATTCTGGTATGGAGTGCAACGGACGACAACTCATATATTCAAGGAGCTCAAGAGGACAACGAGATCAACAACAATAAAATAATATGGAAAATGCCACATGTCACTCTATGAAATGAACAGCGTTTACACCTTTTAAAGACACTGAATGCCGGTGTATTCTTACCATTATCTTTCAATTCATGGGAGGTTTTTGGGTACCCAGTGCTACCAACTGCAAGCAACAGACATCGTCTATTAAAACTGCCGCACAACTGGACATCCTGAGGTTCATCATATTTGCGCTTCAGACCAACAGAAGAAGAAATATAACAAATGATTCCACCAAATTTGGTAACTGCAGGTTAACTAATGCCAGAGACTACCTGAACTCCGAATTCTAAAGTATGATAATTTACACCTGAAGCGGGATGAAAACGTATACAGTCTAGCATATGACAAGTATGCGAGGTTCCGTGCTTCATACTATGAAGAGGAGGAGTATTTAATCAGCTCACAGAAATTCAAGGATCTGGCGCCAGTCATAATACACGGCTCAAATCAGAACGGGATAATGAAATCTGGACCTACAGATGTACGAATTGAACTTGAATCTTCGGCATATTTCGCAGAGCAGACTGCAGTGTATGCTCTAGTTCTACATGACCATGTGATTAACTACTGCATCCTCAGCGGTGTTGTGCAATGAGCTGTATAAACGAACAGGTGCTGCGCCGTACCCAGAGCATTCCACAATGGCATGTCAAGGTGTGAACAACATTGCATTTCTATGGTGTTGAGTGTACAAAAGTTCATATTTAAAGATGTTGCATTCATAGCAGACACGTAAGATGCCGGTTGGTGCATGGTTTCACAGCCTTCCATAATAGGGGCATGGAGATTTTGAATTTCTTATACTGGGGTTCCATACACAACAACTTTTAAATGCCCCCACGAATAACAGTCCAGTGGATTTAGGTAAGGAGAGCATGGAGATCAGGCAATCCGTCCGTCTCTGCCAATCCATGAGTTATTTAGAAGCAACGGACGTTAACACGAAAATGAGGATGTGCTACATCGTGCATTAAGTGCAGCTATAGGCACATCAGCTAATGTATCAGGTAGAACATTCTCTACAAAGTTTCGATAACTCTGTCCGATGCGCTTGGGTGGAAGAAAGTGAGGCCCTACAAGACGATCACCAATACGCCGGCCCATCATTGACAGAAAATCTTTGTTGATGACTTGCTACAACAGTTACGTGAGGATTGACGTCTGTCCATACATAGCGACTGTGAAAATTTACAATCTGATCTCTATGAAATGACGCCTCATCTGTGAACAGCACCATTGCACTAAAATTAGGGTTGGCATTTTGTTGAATAAAGCATTCGCAGAAGAGTACCCGTGAGGTAAAATCACCTGCTGATAGTGCCTGCAAACGCTGTAAATGGTATGAATACACCTGTTCCTCGTGTAACACTCGCCAGACAGTCATGTGGTCAACATTCAATGTTGCAGTTACATATCTTGTGCTGAATCAACGGTCATCATTAACAGCGTGACGAGCTGCCGCCTCCCGTTGCGGTGTCCTTGTCCTTCTCGGCCTCCCCCAGCTGCAAGTATCAAGCTTAAGCGCCCCTTGTTCTCTAATTCGACGATGAATGGCTTCAAACATTTTCCTGTTGGGGCACCTTCGTCCTGGAAATCTCTCCCTGTATAAACGTTGATGCAGAACTGTCAAGGCACCGCCCACAAGTGCACAGTAGGATACAGGTGATCGTTCTGGTGACGGAAGTTACCAACATATTTCAGAGAGGACCAACACCAGAGCTGTGTCTGCGAGGAGCTGGTTATGAAAGACATCCTCCTGTCATCTTAGGAACAGCAAGCACGACGTCCTGGATGGAATTTGGTATTTATCCTGCACTATTCAATCATCTCTCGACAAAAATTAAGGGCGAATTTCCTGCGTATCGCTGACACATTCCGATATTTGACCCTCTTTTACTCCAGAATGCACTTCCAACCACAACGTCATTCAACCCTCCAATTACACCATTCAGCGCATCACCTATGGCCGGGAGATCGGTGATGACATGTGAAAGATGCTTTGTGAGATGCATCCCCATTCAGTACCCCATCTTACAGAAAACCGTTCCGAATGGCCCTGACTTTCACTTAGTAAAATGTTTGCTGCAATATGAGATGTGACAGCGATGAGATCCCAAGTGATAGCTCGAACTATGTGGCGGTCCAGACTTGAATCTGTAGGCCGCAGGAGTTCGAAAACAGCACTATGATCGTATCCTCTTCCCTGGACAACTCTCACCAGAATGCACGATACGGTGAGCCAGTTAGGCAACTTCTCAGAGGGACCATGTTCCTCCAATAGGCTCACAAAAAGACCGCTCTTAGTTAGCTGCACGATCTGCGGTTGTTGTCGCCTGCCTGACAGGTCTACTATGTTTACTACCCGAGTTCACGGTACAGACAAGAGACCATGCTTTCAGCAAGTCGTAACAGCTTTTGCAGTATCGTGCTGAGTACGTGGTTCTCACTTCGCCCCCAGCACTGCACTCTGGATCTTTGGTTTTACTGGAAGTAAGAAAGGAAGTCGAGACCTGGATCGTCAGAACAGAGGCTCGGATGGTGCAAGAATAGGGGAATGAAAGCGACCGTGCCATTTTCGTTGGAACTATTCCAGCATTTATCTTAAGCAATTTGGGAAACCACAGGTATTTGGAACGTCTTCTTCCAGAATGCGAACCCAGACTTACTATTACCGCACCAGTTGTTCACTATTGTTTTTATTGCGCTCAATTCGTGTCCCATGTAGTTAGATGTTTATAAATTTCACGTGGCTTTTCTTAATCGAGATATTTCTTTTATCCTTCTGGACAATTCATCTCACCTGGAACACACGTTTTTATATTTCTTTGTTTTCTTTCAAGCAAGTGTTACCGCACGCATTGACTGACACAGAGATCTACAGAGGCTGTAGTAAGACTGAAAATGGTTCATATGGCTCTGAGCATTATGGGACTTAACATCTGAGGTCATCAGTCCCCTACATCTTAGGACTACTTAAACCTAACAGTCCGGAAGCGCGCGACTGCTACGGTCGCAGGTTCGAATCCTGCCTCGGGCACGGATGTTTGTGATCTCCTTAGATTAGTTAGGTGTAATTAGTTTTAAGTTCTAGGTGACTGATGACCTCAGAAGTTAAGTCGCATAGTGTTCAGACCCATTTGGCCTTTCTAGACGTCGCAGGGGACAGCTTCCTCCAAATCCACAAATCCTGAAAGGTATGTTCCTTCATCATTCTATCTGTGGTCAGCACAGGTTAAGAATTATTTCCCTGATACCTTTCACTTCTGCCAAATTACGCTCGCCGTGAACATTTATGTACGTTTTTTGGGGCAATAACTCATCCCATATATATGACCTCTATTATTTGCTCATTCCCTTGTTCGGGAAAGTGATGGTAACTGCGAGAATGCTTGCTTACCTTTTTAAAATGCATAGCATATGTGCTACCAATGACGGCTTTCATTTTTTCTGTTAAGATTAGCAACTCACCTGAAGTAATACTCCTCGCAACCATAACGCTTTCATTGCTGAATGCGCCATAGCCGTGCGCACACCCGAGTACGGTTGGTTGTTCTCACTAAAAGGTTCTTAAAGTAAATCGTACATTGAATATTCTTCACTGATATGTTCTTAACACTAGATAACATTACATAGAAGTACATTCGAGATAGCTTTCTTTGGGTGATGCATTTCGTAATACGGCACAATACACAGTTCCACATCATATTGTTTACAGCAATAACGCTATTCCTCTTCAGAGTTTTGTTCTTCCTGCGCATGATGCGTCTCCGTACAGGTCCGTGTTTTCACTGACGACTCAAAGGTCCTTGAAGAGTGCCTTTCTCGAAGCAACAACGGATTTTCCTCGTCTGATCCATCGACCTCCTGACGTTTTCGTTTCTAGGCGGCATGTCTAAAATCTCACGTATGAGATGAGATTCGTTAGTTGAAGTATTCTTTCCAATATAACGTGGGAATCTGTAAGCATATATCTACGGAATGAAAAAGAGTTTTTTATGTCATTTTAGAGCTTTCCCTATACATTCCTTTGAGCTAAGTAGCATGTCGTATTTGTCCACTGCACATATAGACTCGCTGTAATCCAACAAACATTTTGGTTTAAGATTTCCAATATTACTTTGGCGGTCCATTTTCAGAGCTAATTTCATTGTAGTTTTCTGCAGTTTTTTGTTTTTTTTTCTTGTTTTTGTTTTAGAGCGCAAAAACAACTAGGGTCATACGCGTCCATGTCAAAAGTGCAAAACAGGAAGACAAAGAGAGGAGTTAAAAACGACTACGCTTCAATACCTATCGACGGAGGAAAAGACAGCTAATAGCAGGGACGTGGATAAATGTCTATAAAATACTCCATAGAGAAAGGAGGTCCAGAAGTAAAAATTAAACGGCCTTCAACATATTGGTACGACGGATAAAAAGTAAAACGCGGTCCACAGCCCGCGTGTCGTTCGCTAAAACGGCCGATCACTGAGACGTCAAACACAAACGGGAACGTAAGAGTTTAAGAAAAGGGCATTCCGTCAGGAAATGGCGGGTAGTTAAAAGCTGGGCGCAATGGTGGGAGAGCAGCACTTAACAAATGACGGTGGCTAAAAACGCAGTATCCAACACGCAATCCAGTTAAAATGACCTCCTTGGGGCGAGAGGGCCGAGAGGAGTTCGTCCAAGCCTCTGGAAGAGTCTTAATAACCCGGAGCTTGTTCCCATAAAGGGAGGACCAATGGTGATGCCAAAGTGACACACATGCTGACAGGGGGTAACACAGAGATCATCGGAGGATATATAGGAACTAGTGGGCTGAGGTACGAGGACTGCAGCCTCGGCAGTAGCTTCAGCAGCCTCGTTTCCTGTCAGACCGACGTGACCAGGAACCCACATAAACATCAAAGTGACTCCATCAAGAGTCAGCAAGTGACAGTTTTCCTGGACCCGTTGCACTAAGTGATGGACGGTGTGCGGCACACAAAAGCTTTGAAGGGCGCTGAGAGGGTCTGAGCAGATGACGCAACTGAAAAGCACAGGGCGAAGAGTTCTGCTGTAAATACTGAGCAGTGTTCCGGAAGCTGATATCGAAAAACATCGGCGCTAATGATGAAGGCACAGCCTACACCGTGGTCAGTCAGAGAGCCATCAGTGTACACAAAGATACTATTGCGAAGATCCACGCGAAGGTCGTGAAGCTGAAGGCGGTATAATGAGGCTGGAGTTGTGTCCTTAGGAAACGAATGAAGGCCAAGGTGAACAAGGGCCGCCGCACGAAGCCAACGTGGTGAGGGGTTCACACCCACCGGGAAAGTGGCAGGTAGCGTAAAGTTAAGCTGCCGGAGCAACCGAAAGCAAACTCCAGGAGGCAACAGAGAAGAGGGACGTGCCCCATGCTGGCGATCAAAGGAGTCGTCTAAAAAGGAGGCATGGATTGTACACTAACTGCCCACATATGGTGTACGATTTTTAGCATGTATTTACTAAGAGAATCTCGATACTTATACATCCGAAGTGAGCACTCCTGGCACGCTCAGCCCCTGTCGCATATATAGGGTGAAGCAGCTAGTATAGGCCACCCCTAATATCTTTTATGGCGAATTTCGCGAAACTGTTAGAGCAGCGGTGCGGTTGGATGCTGAAGAATATTCTGATCGTGCCAAGCACTGACGATATGTCCTTCGACACATTATAAAACTGAGTTGTAGAAACAAGGAGTGTGTAGAATAAATTACTCAAAGGAAAAAGAAGAAAAGCTCATGAAAGAAATGAAATTAACATTTTAGCAGCAATAACACAGAATGCAAATGTCACTAACTGGCATCTTGCAATCACGAAGGGGATCAACCAAACGAGTATTCTAGAACACCACATTCCATTGCTTTTCATGCTCTTCACAATTCACCGCATCTACAGCCTCTCGGAAATGACTTCCAAAACTGGTTACAATTCTCCGAATGCTCTCTATGAAGAGTGAAAAGTGATGCGGCATGTCTATGCAATATTTTGGTTAATGACGATGTATCGTTAACAAACCACGGGCAACTTAGTTTTCGCAATATGCGCTGATCGTCAGTTGATATCTCACGCTGACTCAAAGAAGTCGTAAAAATAACGAACGCTCCTGGTCTATCAAAGTTTGATGTGTATTTCTCAAGACCCGCGTCATCGTTACATGTTTTATTTATGGGAATCTAAATACAGTCAAGTATTTCAAGTTCCTAAGATATGCTGCTTCCGCAGTTATTGGAGGGAATCCACTGGACATAAGGCAGTTGGTATGACACCAACATGAGTGATGTTCTTCCCATTCAGTACACGGACTGACAGACCCTCTTAAGAGAACATTTGAAGAGAACTGCAACGATCATTCAGGAAACGCAAAATCATCTGCATACTTACCAAACTTAACACTTCTATACTTTTACCTGAGGTGAAAATTAAAAGAAGAAGTCTATTAGGAAACATCAACGACTCCCGACAGCATGAACTGCCGGCAATGACAGGCCTGTGCTGCAGTTAATTGAGATGAGATTCAATGTGCAGTACTGCTTCTTCAGAATCACTTTATGACGAGTATCAATGCTCAAGGTCGACATTTTGAACACTTGATATGACAGCCGTGATAACGGACACACGAACCGTACCAGAGTTACGTCTTTGCTTATATTTGGTACAATAGGGCAGTCGTTTATGGAACCTCTTCTCCTGAGAGCTGTACAGTGATTTGCAGCGCTGTTAACTTTGTACTATTTCATCAAGTCCCATACATGTTATATCACTGAAGTTTTCTTGCAGCGGAAACTCACCATCGCACCCCCACTGCTATGGTGGTAAGATGGCCCTGTGAACATCCCGTCATAAACTGAACGCAGATCGAGCACGAAAACAGGAAGAAGGTATACTGAACTGTGAAAGAAAGAAGCAAAACAGTGAACGTTCCAAGCTCAAGATACACAGCATCGAGCGAGAGTGAACAGCCCCGGTGTCGTGGTCATGTCATAACGGCGCTGGGCTACGAAATCGGAGATCCGTGTTTGAATCTCCCTCGTGCCTCATATTATTTTCACAAAACTTTGCACTGTCCGTCCGCTCATTGACGTATCTGTTAGCTGTATTCATATATGTGTCTGTGTGGCGGTGTGCGTACCTCCTGTTTGTTGAACCCAAGTACCTCATGTTATGATTCTTCCGTTCCGTTTTGGAAGTTTCGACTCCTGAATTCCTCTGTTGCAACATAGTTCACACGAGTTTATATGTTGTCTTCATTTCTGTGAGAGGTCTATGCGGAATCTCGCCTGGTCTACTATTCATAACATTTATTTACGACGGTAATACATTCTTACCACAAGAATCATATTCTACAATCAGTGTATAGTATGACAATTGCCAAGACTACAGAAGGAAAACAGACACATCAATGAACGGACGGAAAGTTGATAATTTTGTGAAGAAATGGGGCGCGAAGGAAATTTGAAACCGGATCTATCGCTTTGCAGTCCATCACCCTGCGCACTCAACCACCACGTCGCGGTTCTTGAAAACCAATCGATGTTGCATTTCTAGAGGTTGGACCGTCCACTGTTTCTATTTCGCTTTTTTTTTTCACAGTTGAGTACACCTTCTTCCTGTTGTGATGCTTGATCTGTGTACAGTTTTTGACGGGCTTTCCACTGGGCCATTTTACTACTAAATCTGAGGGGGGTGCGTTGTTAGAAAGTTCTTTCAACCGCCACAGAAAAAATACATAGTTTCATTGGAAAAAAGTAGGTGTCATAATTCGTCGACTACGACGACTATATAGATCAAAATTACTAGGGAACGTCAGGAAATTTGCTGCATTATGCGTTATAACTTGGCGAAAAGTGCACCTCGATATATGTGAGTTGTGTTGGTCTAAGCTGCATCACGCTGCATACGTCATTAGCACTGGAGGCACGACGATTGTGCAAGAATATGTGAGGCGCTGGCATTTAAAGAGTCAAAACAGCACACTGGACGCTTTGGAGTGCTGTGGATGGTGTAGAAGTACTAGACGGTCACGTGGCCTTCCACCGATGACGTACGTCGTGACAGTGGAGTGGTGTGTATGTGCCAGTCTCTTGTAAGCTATAAACATAGGCAGATGGGTCGACGTGGAGGCGTGAACAAAGGCAGATAGGTGCCACTGTGTTTGGACGTGCGCATGTCTGCAACGTGACTGAAGTTGTCAGCTTTGTTTGCGTATCAAAGTGTACTCTTCAACTTCTCGACAAGGAACGGAGCACTACTCGCAGCCACGTAAAACGCGCGCCGAATAACGTGGTCAGTAGAAGAGCAGTCGGCTGGACGCGCGTGGGGATAGCTGTTGTGATAGGGGTTGCGGGGTAGGCCATCAGCGCAACACAGGAGGGGAGGGGGGGGGGGGACGTATTGAGAAAAAAATGGTTCAAATGGCTCTGAGCACTATGGGACTCAACTGCTGTGGTCATCAGTCCCCTAGAACTTAGAACTACTTAAACCTAACTAACCTAAGGACATCACACACATCCATGCCTGAGGCAGGATTCGAACCTGCGACCGTAGTAGTCGCACGGTTCCGGACTGCGCGCCTAGAACCGCGAGACCACCGCGGCCGGCGACGTATTGAGAGCTGGATGGGAAGTACTGTTCTAAACTGTAGCCTACACTCCTACTCTTAGTAAATATTAAGAGGAGCCCCTCTATGCTTACACTTCCATGGTATGATCCATTGTAACCTCTGCTTGGTTAGTATCCAAAAAGAATCCCACTGAAAATGAAAAAAAAGCAGCGATTTATTTTCGCGTAACTAGTTAAACATACGTAACTTCCATAGAATGTTATGAATTTCGAGTAAAACGTACAATCTTCTTGTTGTCATGTTAAAATATGCACCTTTTCCCAACGCACAGCGCAGTTTACGCTATGTCATCTCACTGACATGTTGTGCAAATGTAGCTGCGACAGAGACCTGGCACAGCGGTTAACTTTATTTAGCGAGAAATTGAAGACAAGTAAAGTCAATAGCTTATGATAATGCACCTCCTCAGAACAAACATAAATGTGTAATGTCTTCACTTACGTGGTTCCAAAAAACACAGCAATTCTCGATTCACTAGTTATCGATGGCCCTTAAAAATTACATTGTTTCGTCGAAAAAGTCTGTAATTAGTAAAATAACACGGTAGATAATGAGGTTTCGCATATTAACATATGGCAAAAAACCCTCCTCTTTCTGTGCTATCATTTGCCGCAATTTCATTTCGATGTCTCAAACCGTTTGTGAGATATGAGTAATGTTACGGATATTTCATTTTTACTTTATCAATGGCGCATACGATCGCAAATGAGTGGGCCTCATGAAATAAATTTTCTCGAGACGGTGATGGACAGATCAATGTAAAGAAAAATTCAATATGTTAGATAAATTTCATCCACAGCAACATAAGGTATAATATCACTATTTGTAACTCCAAGCGTTTTCGAAATTCGTGCAGTGAATTACTTAAATAGAAATATCAAAGTAAATTTTGCCGTTGATGAAATGATGGGTGCATCATCATGGAGCTGACGTATAAAGCTGTAAGTGCAGCAAAAACGAAACATTTTACACACTAGTTTCTGTAAAATCGTACTAGAAAGATTGCAGGTCGTGCGCCACGATTCTGTCAGTGCAGTGCCATGGCAACTGGCCGAGAGCGGACAAAACGTTTTGGCCTATCCTTCCCAACAAACGAATGAAGTCGCCCAATGTTTCGGACTAATTCGTCACTGCGCACTAGCCACGGCATGCTGCACGGACTCTAACATGGTGTAAGAACCGTGGTAGGAACAACATCCTAACTCACAGGGACCGCAGACGCCTGTTACACCTTGTCAATGGCAATCGGTTTCAAACTCACCAGAAATTTCTGCTGTTAATGAATGCAAGTCCACATCGTTTCCGAGAGAGCATTGCGAAGGGGACTGCATGCAGTGGACATCTGGAGTCAAAATCTTGCAACATGCCATTCCTCACGTTCGCACTTAATGCTGGACGTCTTCAGGGGGCGAAACTCGATATTGTGCGACGGAGTCACTATTCTGCCTCTCTCAAATGCAAATGAAGGCGTGGCGCACACCAACGGTGCAGTGGGCTGATTAAACCCCTGACCCTCCAAATCTCTGCTGCATGGAGTAAGTAATTCTGGCCAGAAGTGGTTTTATAATGTTTTGAGTGTCTTTTTCTTACTATGAATTGAGTCGTCTAGTTCAAGATACCGTGAAGAAGCATCTGAATGTTTATTCGAATATTTTCCATGTTGCGCTTTGTTCTACACAGTCGTTGTGAGTATGCAGTGTACACGCCTCTCCTTTAATGAGAACAGTCGTGTTCGAAGGGCTGCACGCAATCGTTCGTGGTTTAAAAACCGCTTGACTGGCTTGTTAAGTCACGCTATCTGACGAACACACAGGCATCGAATCAGTCCATGACTGACCCGCTAAATCACCGGATCATAATTGCACAGACAATGTCTTTAGCTATTTGGAACAGCAGTTGAACATCCCCAGTGTATGGTAGCTCTACGGGATCGAATCCTCAGTGAGTGGTTTCAGATTGATACAACATATGAAGACCCTAAAGGTCAAGGGGTTTAAGTGAGAAAATCATAGTTTCGAGAAAACGCAAGTAAAAGTTTAACGGTTTTCGTAGGAGGGGACATGAGATTTTCACCATTTCGAACATTTCAGACGAATACTCTGGCTCTTAGCCTTTTATTGCCGATGATAATAAATAAAACATCCGGTTTATAGTTGATAAGTACAAAGAATGGACAATACGCACTTAGAACCCTTTACCTCTTACCTACAATAGAATAAAAATAGTATTGTAACAAAACGTACCAATTATTTGCAGCTTAGGCTCGACGTCTTTCTCATTCCCATTCATTGCGTACAAAAATTGATTTACAATTACGCCCAAATGTGACTAAACACAGCACCAAATGGTCACGTGTCAGCTGGTCTTGTTCGAAAGATAATGTGGTGACACGCCTTGTCACTAGCTTCTACTGCTTCCACGAACGGAATCTATTGCACTGTTTGGTGGTAAAGGGGCCCTACTGATGTTGGACCTCTAGTACGCCACTACTTAATGACAATCCACCTAGTAGTCAAGGGGCTTCATGCTAGATGGCACGTACTGTCGATAAAATCACTAGGATCTCTTTACCACCGAAGATAATAGTGTTATCACGTCCCATTACTGTACTTAACCCATTTTTGTCAAAAATATAACTCAGACCCTTTGACCTATGGGTTCCTCATATATGAAGTATCTTGTGGGCTCTCTTGCTCGCGGAGTTTCTGGCCATTATGTAAAGGTAGTGTTACAGGATTTGAGCACGTGAACTCAGGGGACTGAAATTAACTGATTTCCAATTTTTAGGGACATTCAAAACATACATCTTAAAAGAGGAATTACATTAGATGAACACTCTAAAGTTAGCTGTAATAGAACTGGTTATGGCGAGATAAAATGCGCTAATTGATGTTGAGTAATATGAAATAACTGATTCCCACGTTAAAAACTAAAAACCCAGATATCCACTACCAAATAGCTATACGAAAGTCTGTAAACGTCAACATATACACTTTATGTAATTACTACGATTATTAGGGACTTGTTTAAAAGATGGGCAATAATAAACAATTATTTACTATTTGTTTTTGTAATGTATGTTCCAAAGACGATTTTCCATGAATTGATCGATATATGACAGTATTTGCTTTGCAATATGTTATCATAGGTGTTTGTTCTTGTTCAGTATGAGTACGAAGTACGAGTAACGTATGTGTTGAGTTAGCATGGCGGTTGAACTTAGTTGTATAGTGAAATGAAATGACGAAAAAATGTATCTATTTGCCAACAGAAATTCCACTGGTGTTCATATTGTTTAAGAAAATGATGCCGGACTTCCTCCAAATCAGTGTATGTATTTGTATTTCAGAATTTAGCATAGACCTGGAATACAAGACTACAACTTTCAACAACAATGAAGAACGATAATAGATGATCACTATGAAAACTGTTTATTTAAATTCTACTGCTGTTACCTCTCTCTGCAGTACGACACTGTCACAGCGTGCCACGTACTGTGAGACTGTGACCAGCCGCACAAATTTAAATTTAGTGCAGAATTAATTAATCGACTTTGAGTTATAAGAGGGTGGTGGTGGTTAGGAAGTGCTTTATTCTTCATAGACGAGTCAGCAATAATACAAGAAAATAAAGACGGCCCCCTAGTTAGCAGTACAGCAGATAAACCAATTACACTGCACAACACAATTAAAGGATCACTTTTTAGAGACTTCAAAGGAGTGTGATAACGAAACGTGTGGCAATCAAAGCCCCAAGAAAAGGAGTGGTTTCGTTGGCGCCGTTTATGTCACCCACTGAGAGCTTTTTGTGTTGATTCTGTGCTGCGGCATGTCTGAAATCTTTTTTTCGGTATCCATGATAAAACGGCGCGATTTCAACACTGGACCTCGCGCTCCGAACTCTATCGCGTAGGCATCAAAAGAAAGGGTGAAATGTGGGTAGGAGGGTGTGTGACGACCTTGCCATCGTGTGACACTTCCACTGTGACGCTGGGCAAGGCTGTGATGAAACATGGTGTCAATATGTCATTGTTAACCCACCTTACGCCTCACATGAACTCCTGAGATTACGCATTTTTTCCGGATGTGTGGACACCTTGCTGTCTGGAGTATCGCCAAGCCCGAGAATACACCACAGGACCTTCATACTTCCACGTCATTCCAGAGGAACGTTGTCAGCACCTTTGAGCCAAATTTTAAACCTCTACATCGCAACGGGAAACAATTACGGAGTTTAGAAAAAGCGATCCTTCAATCACCTCGAGATACAGCCAGAGCTGCAAGGTTCACTTTTTATCTAATTGATCAATGTTGGAACTTTAGATATTTCTGTATCGAACTAGTTAACACAAGTTCCAGTTGTGCAATTAGTCCAGTGTGCTGGACGTCCATTCAAAATAAACCTTCAGTGGCGTTGTGTAGTATACATGCAGATAAAACCTAAAAATTTTAATTACATAGTATTTAAATTATGACATTCCTAAGTATATAACGACATACGGTCGAAAATAGAAATTAACAACAACGCAATAGAACAAGTATCACATTTTAAATGTTTGGGATGCAGGACTTGTTATAATTTTGATAGTGATACAGACGGAAAGCTGAAAAAATTTCAAGCGATATGTCAACAATAAACAGAACACTTAGCTACAAAATCCAAAAAGTACAAAAAGTTAATTTTAGAAAACTATGGTGATACCATCACTTTTGAACGGAAGTGAGGTGCAGATAAATAAACAGTATCATGACCCCAAAACACAAGCACCCGACATGAAATTCTTGAGGAGAGTAAAGGTTCCACAAGAAGAAATTTAATAAAGAGTGAGGACGTTCTAAATGAGTTGAATGTACATGTTTTAATGAGAAAGTGCAAACCATACGCGAATAGAATGAGAGATGAACGACTAGCCAAAAAGTTACGATGTTGCAGTGTGTGTGTTATTTCGAGTTAAGATCCAATGTTCCTTCGGACTTGCGTACATGTTCGAAAGAACATTGCAACTAGATATCTGCATGAGTTGGACGATTCCAACAGCTACTGTTGGATATTATAGTCATAGGATGCTATGTTTTTTCGTTTTGTGAAGCGCACAGTTTCACATTTTTCACCATTTAAAGCAAAGTGCCAATCTTTGCACCACTTTGAAATCTTATGAAGATCTGACTGCATATTTATACAGCTTTCTTTAGACAGTACTTCATTATAGATAACCCCATGTTCGCAACTACGAATAATTATCTCGTAGCCAAGGAAACACTGCACTTCTACACAAAAGGAAGAACACGCTTAGGTCGACCAGAGGAACGAGGGATGTAAGTTTTGTGAAGACAGAACAGATGCCTAATCCCCATGGATGACTGAATTTTCGGGGAGGAGAGAGGAGAGGGAGGTGAGACTACTTTTTTGTCGAGTGTGTTTACAAGGCAGTTTGACAAAACAACTACACCGTCACACCCTGGAGCAACACGTGATGCAGATCGGCCGCCGTACCATACTCCGCCGTATGGCGTCATTTGGATGCGCCATTGAGGGGCAAAGGAACTGCCCAGCACTCTACCAGCTACTGTCAGCTTTCCAGACGTTGGAGCCTGTAGTTTCTGTTCAAGTAGTTCGTCAGTTAGCCCCCCCCCCCCCCTGGCTGAATGCAACCAATCCAGTCGTGAGAAAAAGTCTATTGCAATGCCAGGAATCGAACGTTGGTCCTCCGCATGGTAGTCAGACACGCTGACGCTTACAAGTATCACACAAGGCGTTATTAGCAGAAGGAAAGACGCAATGACTTATATAGTACTCACATTACCAAATTTTGCGATTAGATTCCTATTCAGATGGTCTTCTGTTAGAGTGTTACCCCGCACATTTTGTATGGACATACTATAGGAGGGAGACAAGTGCGCATTCGAAGAAAGGATAAAAAGTAGTGGCAACACTGCCGTAATATGAAGGATGCGCTTCAAATGGCATGAATGCTGTGAGTAGCTGATAGCAGACTGTCATTTGCAGCGAACGGCGACGGCTGTGTTTGAATCAGTTGCAGTTTGTAGTATCTGAAAGTCCAGAAGGCCAGTTCAGGCGCCTTAACGGTATGTTTAGGATAAGCGAATAACGTGCGTGGTTCAAGATTGAAGTGGCTCGTGGTCAGAGCGCGTAAGAATGCTTTCAGGGACTGCGTGTGTCACAAAAGAGTGCAAGACATTCTTGGAGTCTACAAAACTGCCGCGCGTTACGTACCGCATGTAATGATCAGGGTGCAACAGTGGAATCGTTATGAACTTGCGGAAGAGGTGCCCAATCTCTACCTCAGGGAGGGTAACGACGTCCTTGGAAGGAACGTCAGTGTGAACGAAACGTGGGCTCGGCTGTAGGATCCACAATTGAAGCGGCAATCCAATGAATGGAAAAGCCTTGTTTGTCCTCGCTCACAGAACTTACGCCTTGAAACAGCTGGTATGAAAGTGAAGGTTACTGTGGCTTCCACTATCCAAAGGTCAATTCTGAATGACGTACCGCAAGGGCAAGCGGTCACTGAAGCCTACTACTGCAATTTCTTGCAGCCTCACCTTCGTCGCTCACTGAGAAGAAAGCAAAGGCACCTTATGACGTTGCATTCCATGATCCGTGATGTCAATGCATGATGCCACACGGTGAACCGCGTGCAGCAGCTCCCGCGTAAGTGAAGGTGGGAGTGCTGAAACATCCATCATATTCACCCGATATGAGTCCGTGCGATTACGACCTTTTCACCATAATGAAGGAAGCTCTTCATGATATGTGCTACAGCACAATAGAAGACAACATCATGCCACAGGGCGGTCCTTGTGAGACATTGACAGAAATTGACCGCTCGTCGGTGTACGAAGAGCTTGTCAACAAAATCTGGTATGAGTTATAAAGGTGTTGCCACCATTTTTATCCGACTCTTGTATTTGCACATTTTTCCGGCAGCATAAAACAATTCAAATGGTTTTAGGGAAAGGATTGAACTTTATTGTTCCAAATAACGTATAATGCATATGTCAATGCACTGTAAATCGTCAAACCGTCTAGAGATGATTCTGATCGGTTTGAAACCGGCATTGTAATGTATTGTCTGGAACTGGAGACCTAGAAGCGACGGAGAGGCTTCGTCCCCGAAGTAGCCCTCAGTGGTTCACAACCACCAACAGGCTACAGCAGTCCACTCACCCCACTGCCGCCCCACACCGACCCCAGGATTATTGTGCGGTTCGGCCCCCAGTGGATCCCCCCGGGAACGTCTCATACCAGGCGATTGTAACCCCAAATGCTTGCGTGGTAATGATGGTGCACACGTACGTGGAAACGGTGTTCGCGCAACAATCGCCGACATAATGTAACTGAGGCGGCATAAGGGAAACCAGCCCACATGCGCCGAGGCAGATGGAAAACCGCCTTGCAGACCATCCACAGACTGGCTGGCATACCAGACCTCGACACTAACCCGCCGGGCGGATTCGTGTCAAGGAGTGGCACGCATTCCCGCCCGGAAAGCAGTGCGTTAGAGTAACTGAATACTAAATGAAGCAAATACGAGAGTTGTTCAGAAAGTAAGGAACTATCGGTTGCTTAATGGAAACCACAGTGAAAATCAAAACTGTTCTCTTAGCACATTTAGCTATACCTTCAGGCACTTCTCTACCTAGTCGCCGCTCCAACTTAGACATTTGTCGGAGCGTTATACCAAATTTCCAACACCGTCGTCATAGAAGGCAGCCGCCTGTGCTTTCCGATAATTCTCTACGCTGGTCTATAGCGCGTAGCCGGCGCCCAAGTGTTGTCTTCATGTCCAGCCTTTCATGTGAGCACACATGATACTCAGGACGAGCCAATTAGGGCTGTGTTGTGGGTGATGGTACACTTCCCATCGAAAAGGCTGCAGGGGCGTCTTCACTTCCCCTGCAGTTGCAGCTGATAATTGCCGTGAAGAAGGAAGTGCGTGGCAGTTGTGTTAGGTGGGCTGCATTCATTAAGGCGAAGCATCTCAGCGGGCCCTCCTACTTTGCGGGAGACATTGTTGTTCTCGGCACCTTTACTCGCTCACAGTGCGCTCACAACTGCTGAAAAGAGCGTCTTGATGCGATCGACGGGCATACTAGAGACACTGCCTAAAACGTCTGTGAAAAGCGTTGTCGGATTTTCACACTAGTTTCCATTTCGCAACCGATCGTTCCACACTTTCCGAATAGGCCTCGTATAAAGTGACTTGTTGCAGTTTTAGTTTATAGTGGCATATGAAACGCCATAATACCGGCGCCAGCGACGTCGCTGACCTCGGCCTTGGCCTGAGGTGAGAACTGCGCGTTTGCGAGCGTCCTTAGGGCGGGCCCTGATTATGGCTGCTCCGCAAACAGGCCGAACGGGCGACTGCCCTATCGATCACACTTATCGATCGCCGCGCGCTTGTCCACGCCCGACACTTATGCTGACCAGTATTGTTCTTCAGTCCGCTTAACAGCGGTGTTGTTTTCTGAATTTGAAGCCTGCAAGCCCGAATATTAGTAAAAATGCCTGACGAGAATAAATTCAGTTAAAAGTGATTTTGTGAATTTGTAGAACGAGCCGTTTCTTTTAGTTCAGAAATGAAAAGTGTCTTGAGTAACAGTACGAACATTATGGCGCGGAAATTGTTATTTTAAGGTCATTCTACTAACTACGATCAACTGAAAACGTGGAAGCTGGAGAGTGGCAGTGCAACGCCGCTCCGGTAAGTCAACAAGGAGAGCCGCGTCGCTCTATTTAATGCATATTCATTCAGACCTTCACTTACTCTCGTACAAAATGACAGTACCTTATACTCCTCTAGATTAGCAGAAGCAGAATGACGACTGGCGTAAGTCTGCTGCTTGAGTAATGCAGAGGGATGGGGAGGGATTCATGCGCAACGCCTGGTTCTCTGATGAGACGTACATTCACGTTAATGGAGTGCCCAGCAAACAAAATCTGAGGTTTTGGGCTACTGAAAGTGCAGTGACCGTTCATTAAAGGGACGATTACAGTCAACAATTGTCTGCTGGGGCTTCAGCGTCAAGCCACGGATTAAATTGATCTTTTTTTTTCGACAAAACGATAAATTCTGAACCGTACATGGAAATGATCCGAAATCAGTTCCTTCCTGCAGTTCATGCCACTCAACTTCCAATGCACACACACTGGTTTATGCAGTACGGATTCTGCCCTCGCTTAGCCAATGTTGGCCTCCACTTTCTTCATGAAACATTTGGTGGAAGAATGCTGTTTCATCACTTTCTTCTTCGTCTTCAATACACACTAATTTGGCCACTCACAGCCCGAAGTTAATCCCTGCGATTATTTTCTGTGGGAATATTTAAAAGAAGAAGTCTTGCATCAGTTTCCTGGAGAATCCAGAGTTCCGTTACGCTATTGTGCAACGCAATCGGTGGAGGTCTGTGCCGGCAAGTAGAGCGGCGTTTAAGTGTTCGTCTTGAATAGCTAAGGCGCCAAAATGGTGGCTATATTGAACGTGTTGTCCAATATCATTAATTCTCCGTGAGTTTCTGATTTAGTGTTTATGTGACTCGTAATTTTGTGTTCAAAGTATTCGTATAAACATAACTTTAAATGGTTCAACGTCTCCTGCGCTACCTGTAAAACTTACGACACTAGCAGAAAACTTTTATGGGAACGTGAACATATTTATCTTATATCTACCACTGTGTTCTAAGTATCGTCAGACGTCGATTCTCTGATGCTCCTAAAGATGTTGTAATGTAGGAGGAGTCAGTTGCAACCGAGACTGCCCATGTGATGATCCTCGCGATGTCATACGTCAGTGGCAATGGTCATTTTCATTTTCAATGAAACAAATGTTCTCTAAATTGAACTTTTTCTTGAAACTGGACGTTACACACTACACGTATCTACTACCAGTGAGACTGAAGGGCAGTGTCCATTTCGAACAAGAACAGGAACAGAACGTACGATAAATCTCGCCTTCGCTGCTTACAACACTTCGCTGGCAGTATCCGTAAAGCTATCTTCCCCAGTAATGCTGCTATTTTCCAGGACTGTTTCTATTCGTTCTGCTGTTGTCGCGGATGATGATGCTCACTCTTTGTTCTAATATATGTCGAGTGACTTTATTATATTTTCAGTTTCCTCATTCCGCCAAAGGCTCTCTTCAGCAGTCATCACACACATTTTTTGAGTGATACCATTTGATTCAGGTCTTCTAATGTCACAAAAGTAAAAGCCTATGTTATAGCGATATAAGTAAACTGACTGCGCTACACAGCGGTTAACGGCTTTTGCTAGAAACACAGAGGTCCCATGTTTGATTCCTGGTAGCCACTCAAATTTTTTCCCTGATGGAAAGGTATGGAACGAGGTCCACTCAGTCTTCTGAAGCCATGTGGAAAACTGCGCGAACATTACAGCACAGAAATTTATCCACAAGTTGCCAAAATAGCGAACCATCATAGGGCTTGCACCAGATTGGGTGATAGATTTGGCCGAAACGGGTTGCCATTTCCAATAAATATTTTATTACGGTCAAGGCTGTTCGTAATTTGGTTTTCAAAAAAGTAATTTTTTCAGTTTAAATAACGAAATATTTGAGGTTTAACGACTACCGTACGGATCTTATCATAACGACCGGGAGAGCGGTGTGCTGACCACACGCCCCTCCTATCCGCGTCCTCAGCTGAGGATGACTCGGCGGTCGGATGTTCCCGATGGGCCACTTGTGGCCCGAAGACGGAGATCTGTACGGATCTTAGTTTTTGCAAGTTTCCAGAATCGTTTTGTCACTGGCATAAAGAGAAGGATGGTACTCCTTAATTGATACCAAAAAATTCAGATTTCTCTGTCTCTACGACATTTTTTTCTGTCCATTTCTAAATGCTAGCACGAAGTTTTCCTATCAGGCGTAAAGCGAACACGAAATGAGACTATGCGTTCCTAACACATAATAGTTGGCGACACTGTTATTTGACAACACACTTCGCACACTGTCACTGCGCAATATATATATTCAAGGTGTAGTATATATGAATCCACGGTTCGCCAAAATAAATCAGTGGCTCCGTAAATTCTGTGGCCTCATTTGTTTCGTTCCCTTGTCTAAACATAATGACTCGTTCACTCTGGCACTTTTTAAAATCCTGTGCCACAGGCAGCACAGTTTCTCTCACACTTTTCTTACTAGCCTGGAAGACGAATTCTGAGAGACAAAGGCTGTGAATTTTTTATAAAGACAGTATTTCCCTGTGTTTTTCATAATATTGCATAAATTGATGTATAATAACACATATACATCATCAATGAAGTATTTCCTGCGTGCATTTTACTTATCCTACTTTGGGTAGTATACTTGAATACTGGTCCACTTACCATCGTGCGCTTCCATCCATAATTTCCATACCTTCGATTCTGTTACCTTGTCAAAATTTGCTTGTGCATTTTGCCGCCTTCTCTGTACGTATTATCATACCTTTCCCGCTCTCATTGTCAGTCAAATTAATGACATTAACAGCACGTTACTGCGGCTTCCCGCAAACATATTCCCTGTGATCACTTTTCGTGCCTACAGTGTGTTGTAACAACACTACTTTGAAACCGTGCGTCTAAAGCATCCGCTTCCGGGACCCAGGCCGAATCCGCCCGTTGGATTGACGACGATGTCCGTGATGCCGGCCAGTCTGGACGTGTTTTTTCCCACATCCCACTAGATGAATATCGGACTGGTACCCGTGTTCTGATTCAGATACAAGCTACTCAAACACACATAATACTTTCTCCCGTTCACTCACAGAATGGAAGCGCAGACAGATCGCATTCGCTAATTCCATCCTGGGAGAGTGGCGGGGAGGGGGGGGGGGGGGGGTACATAGGAGACTGATGACCTTAGATAATTGGTCTACTTAAAACCCACACTTAGCAACAGCACTACTTTGAATTGGAACGTGAGTTTAGCTTTTCACGTGGCCAATTAGTTCATGCTACAGACTAAGTAAACCGTCCGCCTAACCAAGTGATACAGAGAGATTCCTTGGTGGAGACAGGCAAAACACGGGAGACAATGAGCAGCAATGATTTGCTGCAGCGACTAGTTTACTCTATGGGGCCACATCGTTCTGCCTTTGCATCAGTCTGACAGGACTGCCAATACACACAGTATTAGTGACGGCCAAACGCAGATGTATTCAACCGCTGCTGGAAAGCTGACTGTTACTTCTTTCTTTGTATTGATTATCCAGTACTGATTAACTCACGACCCCGTGTAACCAGTTACAGCACAACAATTGGTTGCCAATCTCTCGACTGGACAAAATTGCAAGTTTTGTGGTTCCCTTTTCGTTTCGTACTTTAAGTGTGCGATTGCACTGTTCTGTATTCAAATAAGCAGAGAGTAGAGGAAGTGGAATAAGTTGCCCGTATCGTTAATTTGTTCTACATTTCTCTCCCTTAACTGATAATTTTTCTTCGGAAACAATTGCCCACCAAACATTTCTCGTAACTATTAAGCTCTTGCGATCTCGGTCAGTAAATTCACATTAAACGATTATTAAGGGGGGAGGTTACAGTAAGAATAAAATATCAGCACCAAACAGGAACTGACAGCAAACACAAAACAGCAGTTGATATAGCGCATTTTATTTACTAAAGGATACGGAATAGAGCTCGAATAACAGGTCGAGTTCGATGGCTTTCTTTATGTGTAAACAAAGACGGCTAGTTTTGCTTCATGAATTCATAGTAGTGGACGCCAGAAAATATTTGTTAAGTAGCGTAAATATGGAAATCCTTACTTTTTTCATTGGAATATGAGCTAGACAAGGTACAGTCCCACCTGAAACAATTTTGACAAACGTGTTAGCTGTGGCTTTATGGACAAAAGATTTGTGAGTTATTCTACGTAGCAGAAGTAGATCACTGGGTGCTTGCATCACTATGACAAGAGAGAGATTTGGACTGCTTCCTGCGGAACACGTCCTTCGCCGACAGTTGCGTGAAAGCTATTGGTAACTGAAAGTTCAAAGTAGCCAGTCAAGTTTTAGTCTTCAAATATTTAGTAGAAAACTTGGTTCCGCATTTGATCACACATTTTAAAGTATGAGCCGTCACTGCTCCCGACTGAGCACCAGTATAGCTTGAGGAGTTCAACAGTCACCAGTGAATAAAGGCTAATATATCACATCACACTGATAATAAGTGTCTAGTATCTGAATGAAACAAATTTTTGACTGTACATCGTGTCTCTCTCTCTCTCTCTCTCTCGCTCTCTCTTTGTGTAGAATGTATCGGTTTGTCACTTTTGGAGTCGTAAATGAAAACATTTATAAGTCGTGACGTCCCTCATAGATTTCGCACACTCTTAGTAGCGGCTAAAATATTCGCTAACAATCATCCATATTGCTACATGGGCAAATAATTCTGAGTAACGTTACTAGGAGAGGTTGTAACAATTAACTTATGTTGTTAGTACACACGGCTAGCTGAAAAATACGCGTGGCTGTAGTAGTATATGCCGGTAAATAAATATTGTTGCAGAGAGAGACATGCTTAATCACCTACATAGATGTGCTATTATTCTCAATGTTCCGCAAATACTTTCTTAAACACTGGTCTTTTATATTGTTACTTATGATCTGAATAATATTTACGGCATTGAAAACAATATTTTTATAAGTCATCCATTTGCTCATAAGCAGGACTGAGCCTCGAATTATCATTTATTATCTTTTGGTTTGTCATACACATTTAATGAAAACCTTTCTGCGGAAAATATTTTCCTTTCCTAAATAGAAAAGTCTTTAAGTGTTTTTTCTTCTTATCTTCTGGAGACAGAATGGCAGATGGCCAATGATAAAATTTGAATTCTGACAATAATTATTTCGTCTTAATTATATTCGAGTGAAGGGAGAGGTAGGTAATGAGATTTAAAGGACAAATACTTTTGACATATATATTGTGAAAAACGTACGTACAATTAACAATATTGTGTGTTCAGAGGCAACCTCCTACAGAAGCATCTAATAGGTATCAGAGGTGGCCCTAGTGTGATCATTTTGTTCATTCAAGTCCTCATCCCACACTTATATAGAAATTCCATGATATGATATACTCATAGCCTTTGTTATTCTTGGTATTTGTTACACATAAATATATTTATTATTAGTATTTTTATGTTCAAAATACATACAGATGTACAGTTTCCTCTTTCTAAAATAATATTTCTTCATTGATAGCACATTTTTGACCGTAAGAATAATCCACCGCTTTGCACCGTGGAAAACTGATGGAAAGTTTAAAACTTTCAAAATTATAATTCCCAAGTGCACGCTGCTTCTAAATCAGTGGCTGAGGAATCTATGTCGAATGCAGTGAAAGAGCCTGTGAAAATTTGGAAATTCGTGGTAAGATCTTATGGCACCAAACTGCTAAGGTCATCGGTCCCTAAGCATACACACTGCTTAATCTAACTTAAACTAATTTACACTAAGAACAACACACACACTCATGCCCGAGGAAGAACTAAACTCCGACAGGGGGAGCGACGCGGACCGGACAAGGCGCCTGAGACCGCTCGGTCACCCGGCGCGACAGTAAGCTAAAAGGTATGTTATGGGATGAGATATATGTAGAAAGAAATGCTAACGTCAGATTCAATTTATTGCATAGTAAATTGGGGTCAATATTTATAAGTTGCTTTCCTGAAAAATTGTATAAAATATTTAAAAAAAGGTAGGCAGTGCATAATTAACAGAACTAAAATTTCAGATAAGAAGAAAAGGGAAATATATGTAAAGTCAAGATCCGACATTACTTGCATACAAAAAAAAAATACTGTGGTGTTTTAAGGAAAGTCATTAAAATGTCTGGATGTATACATCTCCTGCTAGAAATAAATAAAGCAGATAATAAGAATAAAACTATATGGAACTTTGGCAAATTGGAGACAGGACAACCAGACAGTGTCCAAGATTCCATAACAATCAAACTAAATGACAATATTGTGACTGATACTCACAAGTCGCAACTACTTTTAACAATCACATACTAAATGTAACAGTAAATATAGGATTAAATGGTTCAGTTGAAGAAGCAAGAGAACATATTAAAAATGTCGTCCCACAAATCTTTAAATTACTAAAAGTAGCGCAAATTCTCTTCACTAAAATTAATACGATTGTAAAAATTCCAAACAACAAAAACTCCTCTGGGTTTTATGATACTTTAAACAGAATTCCGAAAAGTTGTTCCAAGTTAATAAGTAATATGTTTACTGATACTTGCTATGCATCACTCACTTAGGGAATTTTTCCAGCCAGGATAAAATACGGTTATTAAACCTCTTCATAGGAAAGGTGACAAGAGACTTAAACTATTACTGTAATCTTTTTCCAAAGTCTTCAAAACACGTAATGTACTCAAGAGTAGTCACACACTTAAAAAGAAACAATTTACTTAGCGCATCACAATTTGCATTCCAGAAAGGTTGTTCGACTGGGAACGCTATTTATACAGTTATTCCTCAAATAGTGTAAGGCTTAAATAATAATTTATTACCAGTTGGAATTTTTCTCGTCCATCCAAGGCCTTCGATTGTATAGATCATGACACTATCTTAGAAAAACTCACCTTTTATGGAACTGGTGGTTTTACAAACATCTGATTGTAATCGTACTTGACAAACAGAATGTAAAAGATTCTGCTGAAAGATTCAGTCAATGTTGGAAAGGTAGAAAATTTTAGTGACAAAGGGAGTCCCACTGTGTTTAAACTTGAGTGTAAACCTATTCCTCATATATGCGAACGACCTTCCACTTCACGCTCAACAATCAAAATTGGTGCTTTCGCAGACGACACTAGTTTTATACTAAATCCAATTACAGAGAAAACAACATAGGTGTTAGTGATATTTTTCGAATAATTATCAAGTTGTTCTCTGACGATGGACTCTCCCTAAATTTTGAAAAAAAACACACATTACATTCAAATCTGTATAACAAATAGAGTCATGCCAACAATTGATGTAACACTTTGGCAGGAGTCCTTAAGAAGGGTAGAATGCTCCAAATTTTTGGGTATACATATTGATAAAAATCTGAACTGGAAGAAGCATATTACTGATCTTCTCAGACGTTTAAGCTCAGCTGCTTTTGCTCCTCGTATAACTGCTAATCTTGAAAGCAAATGTGTCAACCTCTTGACATATGTTGCGTAGTTCCCGTCAGCAATGTCATACGGAACAATATTTCAGGGTAACTACTTAGAAAAAAAGTAATGAGTGCACAAAAGCGAGCGGCAAGAATAATATGTTGCGTTCACCCACATATAGACAACTCTTCAAGGAGCTAGGCATTTTAACTGCGCCAACACAGCACATATCATCGCTACTGAAATTCGTCATAAATAGTCCATCACAATTTGAGATCAACAGTGATGTGCATACTTAGAATACGAGAGGGAAAAATGCCCTTACTACCCATTGTTAGAGCAGCCAGGGGCTCAGAGAGGAGTTCAACATGCAGAAATAATTTCCAACAACGTAAAATGCGTGACAGGTAGCGAGCAAGTTTGAAACCTAACTTAAAACCATTTCTCTTGGACAAGTCCTTCTACCCCATTGACGAGCTTCCGCTTGAAAACTGGTAGCCGGCAAAAAAAGAAAAAAAAGGAATACAATGATAATGTATTCGCTAATACTAACGCCAGTCACGTATACATGTCCTGTAAAGTGATTCGTCTCACATGATTTCGATAAAGGAATCCTTCCAGTGATCTATGGAACATGTAACTAACTTGTCTTATTAGTTAGGTAGATATTCTCATAAGAAACAGTTTAGTTCTGTATTTAGTTAAATGTATGATCAGTATTTGTTATGTGCAACACGTAAGGAACTTCTCTCATTACGTAAGTAGTTATTCGCATAAGAAACAGTTTAGTTTTGTATTTAATTAAACGTATATCTTGGGTAATGATCAGTATTTGTTATGTGCAACAACGCACTGTCGAACAGCCATAGTTATCTGTTTCTACAAAGCTGAGGCGTGCAGAATACTCGTAAAGTTGTAGCTCACACTCGAGACTGTCGTGGACGTTCCAGATGCATTCGCAAGGCAGTTAGCTGCTGGTTTACAAGCAGGCAAGACAGGCGCACGCAGTCGAGTTCGAGCAGGAAGCCGCTCGTGTAAAACGGCCGTTTACGGCGCTCGTGACAAATCTAATCCAGACAGCCGTCCGTGCCTTTAAAGAGGGCAGCCTCCGTGGCAACAGTGGGTTACTCCATCCCCTTCTCTTGTATGTCTCCGTATCCGAGTCGCCAGATTCACGTACAGCAGCGTATCCCTGCTCACACTCTACACAACACCTTTCCGCATCAATCTCGCTTTGCAGCGTGGGTGGATGACAAACAAGAGGAAAAAATCGACAGGAAACACCGTTTCAGGCACTGGACAGCAGGTACAACCCCATTGTTGACCATTTCTGGTTTCCATGAATGATTTTGGCGAATACCAGGAAAGTTATGGCCAATATGAGAACGAGGAACTATGAGGTTCTTGAATTCAACCGGCTCTGGATGTTCTCCTGTCCTTAAACACAAGACATTCCAGTTCTTGTAGCCGACCAGTTCGTTTAGGAAGGACTGGAGAACAGAGTGAGATTTCTTGTTCCCTTTTTTGGAAAAAAATCTGTTGTGTGGTATGTATTTATTTCCATTTAGCTCTTGTTGCCCATACTCATAATGCTTCCCAGAAATGTACTTGATTCCCCTTAAACATTATCATTTGTTGAATGTGTATTCATTTAGGTCTGGCTTCTTTTGCATATGCCGGTTATAGGTCTCTGTTTCCGAAAGTTTAATCGCATTGTTTGGCACCTGCTTTTTCCATATTACTCGCATCCGATCAAAACTACCACTTCATGCTTCTGATTTGTTATCTTTAACTCGAAGTGATGGGGATCCCAAACACTCTAACAGTAATTAATAATGGGTCCCGCAAGTGTTTTATTAGCGGTCTTCTTTATAGATGAACAACACTTACCTAGTATTCTCTCAGTACAGTAAAGAACGACCATTCGCCTTCCCGACTGCCAACCTTAGTTCCATTTCATATCACTTTGCAACGATAGGTCAACTCTCTCAAGCAGTACATAACTAATTCTACATTCAAACTTTATAGGTTTGTTTTTTCTAATCATCTGCATCAACTTACATGTTTCTATGTTTAAAACAAGCTACCGTTCCTGTCTAAGGCATTCTGTATCCTCCTACAGTCATTCAAAGTCATCAGAAAATTGTCGCATTTTGCTGCTCACCTTAAGTGTGCGATCATTTCTGTATTTAGAGAATTAGAGCTGTCCTGTCACATTTTCATGGTGCACTACTGACGATATCCTTCTCTCTGATGAACACTCGCCGCCCAGAACAATGTAATGGGTTCTAATACTTAAGAAGTATTAAAACAAGACCTGAAAATTTTTTTTGTGTAGTGGGGTTCGATTCCCGGCAGTGGACTGGGTCGTGTGTGTCCTTCATCGACATTTTCATCGTCACTGACTCGCAAGTCGCCGATGTGGCGTCACCTAAAAAGGACACGCAATACGGCGGCCGAACTCCCCAGAATGGGGCCTCCCGGCCAACAATGCCATAATATCACTTCCATTTTCAGTATGTACCTTTACGTACCATATATATATTAAAAATTACTTTTAGATATTATTTCCAACAACTTTTTACTTTCATTTACACTGAAGCGTCAGGGAGACTGGTTTAGGCATGCGTATTCAGATACAGAGAAATGTGAACGGCGAAGTTGCTAGATCGGTTACTGCTGCAACAATGGCGTGTTATCAAGATTTAAGTGAGTTTAAATCTTGTGTTATAGTTGGCGCACGAGCGATGTGACACAGCACCTCCGAGGTAGCGATGAACTGGGATTTTCCCGTACGAACATTTCACAAGTGTACCGCGAATACGAGGAATCCTGTATAGCATCAAATCTCTGACATCGCTGCAGCCGGAAAAAGATCCTGCAAGAACGGGCCAACGACGATTGAAGAGAATCGTTCAACGTGACATCAGTGCAATCCTTCAGCAAAGTGCTGCAGATTTCAATGCTGGACTGTCAACAAGGGTTAGCGTGCGATCCATTCAACAAAATATCATCGATATGGGCTTTTGGAGCCGAAGACCCACTCGTGTACTCTTGATAACTGCACGACACAAAACTTTTCCGACAATGGACTGTTGATGGCTAGAAACATGTTGCCTGGCCGGACGAGTCTCGTTTCAGTTTGTATCGAGCGGATGGACGCGTATTGGTATGGAGACAACTTCATGAATGCAAGGACCCTGCGTGTCAGCAGGGGACTGTTGAAGCTGTTGAAGGCTCTGTAATGGCGTGTGGTGTGTCCAGTTGGGGTGATGGGACCCTTGATACGTCTAGATGCGACATTGACAGGTGACACGTACGTAAGTATCCTGTTGATCATCTGCATCGATTTATGTCCATTGTGCATTCCAATGGACTTGCGACGCGCCACACGTCGCTAATAGCTACAGAGTGGCTATAGGAACACTCTTCTGAGTTTAAACACTTCCGCTAGCCACCAATCTCCCCAGACAGGAATATTAATGAGTGCATCTGAAATGCCTTGCAACGTGCTGTTAATAAGAGATCTCCACCCCCTCGTACTCTTACGGATTTATGGACAGCCCTGCAGGATTGATGGTGTTAATTTCCTCCAGCACTACGTCAGATTTTAGTCGAGTCCATGCCACGTCGTGTTTCGGAATTTCCGCGTCCGAACGTTTATTAGAGTATCGTGGAAAAATTCGAATTAAGTCAGTGAAGAACTTTTCGAGGATCATGGTAACGCCGTTAAATTCGACTTACTTTTAGTGCGTGTCTGTCCTAAGGTGTCGTAAAAATTTGAAATTCGGCCAAGAAAGTTTCGAGGTTCTTAGTAGCAACATTACACATCGATCTGTTTTTGTACAGTAGTGTAGATTTGAAATATGTGTTTATAAACCACATATACTTAGAAATATGTAGCCTATGCCGGTCTGAAGGTTAATCAGAGTTTCGTATGAAAGTCTGAAGCAAATTGGTCAAGAAATTTTCGAGATTTTTGTAACAATGTTAAGCAAAGACTCCTCTTTCTGTAGTAGTGTAGATAAAAACCCCGCCTATTTGGGAAGTTCAAGGTGTCTCTGTCCTAATATTTTCTGCAAACATATCAGCGAATCCGTAGCGTTGATTCTGCGCGCACATTGTTGCGACGTTCAGAATATTAATTTGTAAGTTGCTGTTACTCTATAATAGCAGAAAAACAGTGTCGAGATAACTGTTACAGTAGCCCATTACTGTCAGCATCCGTCGCAGTTTGTTATATGTGCCATGCAGTTTACAGCTGCATATCGACGCTAAGTGTTGTTCAAGAGTAGTGGGGCTGCGTAAGTTTTAATGGCTGTAATTTCCTCGCGGCTGCTCTGCCCTCCGTTTGCTAAAGCTCCTGAAATTTCTCATGTTTGCGGCGACTGCAGCACGTCAACTGCAGTTTTGTCTACTTGTTGCTTACCGTACTTGAAACTTGGGTACAGCAGCACTGGCGAGGCTCTCCTTACAGTTTACGACAATGGCTGTCTACTGGCCGTAAATATTCACGACGAAGAGGATATCTGCGCAGCATACACTCGGCACACTTCCTTTGTTGTCAATACAAACTCTCAGAAATGAACCACTTTGTGAGCTGCTTCCACACTATGGTATTTATTAGAGGGTGGACGTGATCCAGTTATGGCGTTATTTTAGTGTGCTTTGAGAAATAACTAGAATATTGGATACTGAATGCGAATAGCCGGACGGTGTGGCAGAGCGGTTTTAGGCGCTTCAGTCTGGAACCACACGACCGCTACGGTCGCAGGTTCGAATCCTGCCTCGGGTATGGATGTGTGTGATTTCCTTAGCTTAGTTAGGTTTAAGTAGTTCTAAGTTCTAGAGGATTGATGACCTCAGATGTTAAGTCCCATAGTGCTCAGAGCCATTTGAACCATTTTTTTAATGGTAATAAAAAAATAATACCAACATGGCTCCGGTATTTTTCTTACGTCTATAATCACAGCTATCTGATGTTGACACGAGTAGCTGCGAATTGTTCTCATTTGTACAACAGTACACTGTTATTAGATAGCTAATATGAGTTCACGTTCAGGTAACTGCAGTTTATCGGCACGTATGCTTCAAATAATGCTGTACATCGTCACATACGTCCTGACTCTGGAAGCAAGAATGAGGTTACTTTTTTTTGTAAGTGATTACCACATTCGTTGTTCTGTGTCGATAGGCTTCATGCTTATCGACTTCACAAGCACCTTGTATTTTTTCCAGGTAATCATTTATTGGATACCGATTTAAATATAACTTAATTCTCAACAGCATCCTCGGACGTACTGTGTCTCCAAACTGATGCGTCCATCACATAAACACTAATATAGGTGGAAGAACAATGATATGACCTACTGAATACCATAGAAACAAACAGCATGTAAACATGTATCAACGCTAACTCAACGGTAAATATAACTGTCAACTAACCCCATTATGAAACAAACTTTTATAATTGGAAACTTCAGAAAAAACAGCTCCAGCTAATGCTTAACACCTGCTATGGCTCCGCCAGCATCAAAAGAACAACGTACAGAGTAGTGACAGCAACTAAGACAGCGGTATCATATGGACACCACCACCGCCTGATGTACATAGCATAGCGTAGTCCTGTAGTGCGTTAAATTATCTACTTCATAATCTGAAATGTTATACCAAACTGTGTCTTTACACATATAACCTGAAGATTGCAATGCCGCCAAAATAGGTCTATTGTAATAAAAAAATATAATCGAACACAACAGCGTCTTGGTCTCATAGCATAATATATAATGTCCTTATGTAATATGTACGACGCAAAGGGTTCAGATGTGTACAAATTTTTGAGTTTAATGTCGTAAAATATAACGGGCAAATTGTTGCAATTTATCCGACTGCAGATAAAAATGTTTAAATTAGTTTAAACTTCAAAATTCAGCAAGCTGTGCATAAAAATGGTTCCAATGGCTCCAAGCACTATGGGACTTAACATCTGAAGTCATCAGTCCCCTAGACTTAGAACTACTTAAACCTAATTAACCTACGGACATCACACACTTCCATGCCCGAAGCAGGACTCCAACCTGCGACCGTAGCAGCAGCGCGGTTCCGGACTGAAGCGCCTAGAACCGCTCCGCCACAGCGGCCGGTCTATGCATAAAGAAGAAAATTATTCCTAAACCTCCAGAATGAGATTTTCACTCTGCAGCGGAGTGTGCACTGATATGAAACTTCCTGGCAGATTGAAAGTGTGTGTCGGGCCGAGGCTCGAACTCGGATCTCGGTCCGGCACACGGTTTTAATCTGCCAGGAAGTTTCGTATCGGTGCACACTCCGCTGCAGAGTGAAAATCTCATTCTGGAAACATCCCGTAGGCTGTGGCTAAGCCATGTCTCCGCAATATCCTTTCTTCCAGGAGTGCTAGTTCTGCCAGGTTCGCAGAAGAGCTTCTCTGAAGTCTGGAAGGTAGGAGACGAGGTACTGCCAGAATTTAAGCTGTGAGGACGGGGCGTGAGTCGTGCTTGGGTGGCTCAGTTGGTAGAGCACTTTCCCGCAAAAGGCAAAGATCCCGAGTTCGAGTCTCGGTCCCGCACACAGTTTTAATTTGTTAGGAAGTTTCATTCCCAAACCTGTCAACAACAATATCTTCGCAAAATGTGCAATCTTACCAACCGTCAAGTAATATGCTGCAAATTTACGAATGCAGGAAGACATCAATCACAAAATCGATCACAAAGTATACTTGAATCAAGATATTAATCTTGCGCATTTAGATCTTAGTAGTGTCAACCCACTTATCTCTGATCATGTTTCAAAATTTATAGATAATTATGTAAACATTACTAGCCAAAATGGACGATTTACGAGAAAAAAAAGATAATTCAAAAACTTATATCTAAAAACAGAAAAAGTTCACCACAAACGAAAACTCCCCCATTCAGTCTTACAAAAGAACAGAAAGTCTGACTGGCGTAGTATTCACAAAGGACGAACAAAATCTATTAGATAACGGTTTAAAATGTAATCTAGAACCCTAATTCCAAAACACTGTCAGGAAACTGTTTGTAGTAAGAACAAATATAGATTACGTATAACACAACAAAACGAAATCGCTATTAGGACAGCCAATGCGATAGAGAAAGATAGCAGGACTAATTACAAAAAACGGTCAAAGACTATTTTATGTTACGCCAAAGTAATGATAAACTAATAGTTCATAACACAATAACAGTGAAGTCAGGCCAAAGTAATATTTCAGTCGTATTAAAACGAAATGACTATATACAAAACGTAAATTACTTTTTCACAGTAAATAACTTCATACAAATAAAAAAATCCCACGCAGCACAAACAATGAAAATCATCAGCGTATCGCTATTCTATCCGACTACAAGAAAGAGCATGTTTGCTATTGAATCCTAGAGCACCGAAGTCATGTGGACATCCGAAGATTCATAAAATTTTAGTCCTCATCTGCCCAATCATCGGCAGTATAATTAGTCCCACATACTTGTTTATCAAAAAAATACACACTATTCTAAGGAAACTATACACTTTTGACAAACAACACACAACAAAAATTCTAGATTACCACCACAAAATATAAAATATATCAAAATCCCAAGAATCGGCAAAGGTATCTCATTTGATATCACAAATATCAATAGAAACATTCCAACTGACGAAACAATTGCCGTAATAGAACACAATTTACCACATTACAGAAAAAGTGGCATAAAAGGCGTCAAAGAGATCCTTCAGTTATTAAATTTAGTACTGAAACAAAATTACTTTCAGTTCGATGGCACATTTTATAGTCATACAGATGGTGTAACCATTAGATGCAGCATCGCAGGCTTAATGGAGAATACAAAATTGTTGAGGCTTTCGTGGCCACTTGTTGACAAACTGCCTATTGGCTTCTGTCTCGGGTTCTTCGGCCGACGTTCATCTAATGGTCAGAAAAATCATTAGATGAACGTCGGCCGAAGAACCCGAGACAGAAGCCAATAGGCAGTTTGTCAACAAGTGGCCACGAAAGCCTCAACAATTTTGTATTACGCCTCTACGGGGAGGAGATTTGCAGATTGTACCGACGCCTTGACCAACGACGGAAGAAGAAAGCGCGACTGATGTCCTCTCTCGCCTTTCTGTCACGGTGCCGAGATGAATGTGCTACACCGAAGTTCTTGAGATGCAAGCGCCTATTCACCACCGCCCAAGCACATCGTATCTACGACAGAATGGAACGAGCTTTTCTTCGTGAGCGAATACATACAACACGGAGAGACTTGGCAAGAACGGATCAGGAACTTCTGGACATTTTATATCAACTAAGTAGCAGAATGCATCGAGACGACTGGGACAAGATCGACAGCATCACTCACAGGAGCATGCAGAACGAACTCGAGCGCTGCACCGAGCGACAGAAGAAAAAGTTTGAAAGATGCCGGAAGCAGATCGTTAGCGCTCCTGGATCACCGACATATAAGCTGGCAAAACACTTGGCCTCTCTGCTCCAACCACACGTGGGAAAGACCGACACATACATTAAGGACTCAGGACATTTCATTGAGAAGCTGAAGAAACTGAAACTTGCACCAAACGACATCCTGGTCAGCTTTGATGTTGTTTCGTTATTTACGAAAGTGCCACTCAGTGACGCTCTGGAGCACATCGGTTCCATTTTCCCGCTAGACATCAGAAAGCTCTTCCATGCATGTCTCACCACGAGCTATTTCACGTGGAATGGCGACTTCTACGAACAGCTGGAAGGCGTCGCCATGGGTAGTCCTCTCAGTCCAGTGGTGGCCAACTTCTTCATAGAACAATTCGAAGCACAGGCACTGGACTCGGCCACTTGCAAACCTAAGGTGTGGTACAGGTACGTCGATGATACTTTCGTGGTGTGGAGCCATGGTGAAGAACAGCTCGGTGACTTCCTAAGACACTTGAACAGCCTCCATGCCAACATAACATTTACCATGGAAGTAGAAAAGGACAAGAAACTGCCATTTCTAGATGTGCTGGTCACAAGGAACGGCGAAAACCTGGGACACAGCGTGTATCGAAAACCGACTCACACGGACCGATACCTGCACAAACTGTCAAACCACCACCCGAGCCAGAAAAGGGGCATGATTAGTACGCTCGTAACGAGAGCAGGACGAATATGTGAGCCGCAACACCTCAAACGAGAAATGCAACACCTGGAAACAGTCCTGAGGAGCAATGGGTACTCCACAAATTATATTAGAAGTGTAACTGAGCCAAACACTCGGCGAAGTAAGGAACCAGAAAAAGAAATGTCGGGTACGGCCTTTCTGCCATACATTCCCAGAGTGACGGACAGAATCGGCCGTATATTGCGCAAACATGGCGTAAAGACGATCTTCAAACCGACAAGGAAGATCAAAGAGTGTCTTAGATCGGCGAAGGAGAAAAGAGACCCACTTTCAATGTCGGGAATATACCGCATACCATGCACATGCGGAAAAGTTTATGTCGGGATGACTGGACGATCCATTAACACCAGGATCAAGGAGCATAAGCGACATTGCAGGTTGGGGCAGGTGGAGAAATCGGCCGTGGCAGAACACGCACTGAATGAGACCGACCACGTAATAAAATTCGCCGGCACGGAAGTTCTGGCTGTAGAGAACCACTATCACACGCGCTTGTTCAGAGAAGCTGTAGAAATACAAAAACACGCGAACAGTTTGAACAAGAAAGAGGAAAGCCTTAAGGTCAACGGATCCTGGCTTCCCGTACTGCAGCGAACGACCGTCGCAGGTAGCAAGAGGAGAACCGCACCGGAAATGACCGCGGAGAAGCCCTCGGTCGTTGGCGCGCCAGGTACATATAGTCTGCGCCCGCGAGCTCGGCTCCAGTTCACCACCGGCAATGGAGGGTGAAGCTTTGACAATGCCAGCCACTCGTGCTGGCGAAACGTCAAAAAAATCATTAGATGAACGTCGGCCGAAGAACCCGAGACAGAAGCCAATAGGCAGTTTGTTAATGGAGAATATTTTCTTAAATAATATAGACCAGAAACTCTTTTCCATCACAACCATATTAATCTCCAAAATCGTGTGCCACTACAGATGTGTTGATACCACGCTGATGTTAATAGACGAAAATAATGAATCCAGCTAGTACATGATACTACCAAAAATCTGCACCCGGAAACAAAATTCGCAATAGAATTGGAAAATAACAAAACAATAAATTACCAAGATTTTACCATAAAAACCATACACTACTGGCCATTAAAATTGCTACACCACAACGATGACGTGCTACAGACGCGAAATTTAACCGACAGGAAGAAGATGCTGTGATATGCAAATGATTAGCTTTTCAGAGCATTCACACAAGGTTGGCGCCGGTGGCGACACCTACAACGTGCTGACATGAGGAAAATTTCCAACCGATTTCTCATACACAAACAGCAGTTGACTGGCGTTGCCTGGTGAAACGTTGTTGTGATGCCTCGTGTAAGGAGGAGAAATGCGTACCATCACGTTTACGACTATGATAAAGGTCGGATTGTAGCCTATCGTGATTGCGGTTTATCGTATCGCAACATTGCTGCTCGCGTTGGTCGAGATCCAATGACTGTTGGCAGAATAGGGAATCGGTGGGTTCAGGAGGGTAATATGGAACGCCGTGCTGGATCCCAACGGCCTCGTATCACTAGCAGTCGAGATGACAGGCATCTTATCCCCATGGCTGTAACGGATCGTGCAGCCACGTCTCGATCCCTGAGTCAACAGATGAGGACGTTTCCGAGACATCAACCATCTGCACGAACAGTTCGACAACATTTGCAGCAGCATGGACTATCAGTCCGGAGACCATGGCTGCGGTTACGCTTCACGCTGCATCACAGACAGGAGCGCCTGCGATAGTGCACTCAACGACGAACCTGAGTGCGCGAATGGCAAAACGTCATTTTTTCGGATGAATCCAGGTTCTGTTTACAGCAGTATGATGATCGCATCCGTATCTGGCGACATCGCGGTGAACACACATTGGAAGCGTTTATTCGTCATCGCCATACTGGCGTATCACCCGGCGTGATGGTATGGGGTGCCATTGGTTACACGTCTCGGTCACCTCTTGTTCGCATTGACGGCACTTTGCACAGTGGACGTTACATTTCAGATGTGTTACGACCCGCGGCTCTACCCTCCATTCGATACCTGCGAAACCATACATTTCAGCAGAATAATGCACGACCGCATGTTGCAGGTACTGTACGGTCCTTTCTGGATACAGAAAATGTTCGACTGCTGCCCTGGCCAGCACTTTCTCCAGATCTCTCACCAATTGAAAACGTCTGGTCAATGGTGGCCGAGCAACTGGCTCGTCACAATACGCCAGTCACTACTCTTGATGAACTGTGGTATCGTGTTGGAGCCGCATGGGCAGCTGTACTTGTACACGCCATCCAAGCTCTGTTTGACTCAATGCCCAGGTGTATCAAGGCCTTTATTACGGCCAGAGGTGGTTGTTCTGGGTATTGATTTCTCAGGATCTATACACCAAAATTGCGTGAAAATGTAGTCACATGTCAGCTGTAGTATAATATATTTGTCCAATGAATACCCGTTTATCATCTGCATTTCTTCTTTGTGTGGCAATTTTAAAGGCCAGTAGTGTATTATGCACACAAATTAAAGATTTTTCGGAAACTGGCCGCAACAGACAACATTATTAATGCACACGCCTGTCATATAAAATCGCAAAAATACGCATATTTTCACACGATGATTAATCGGTAGTCAAACCTGCTCTGGAATAATACACCATACGAAAAGAGACACAAATGCTGAAAACCGTTGCAGAACGAAATGATTTGGACCCTAAAACTGTCACTTACCTATATTATAAACGCACTAAGCTTATAAAATCCGCCATACGTAAGGAAATAACGCTGACAAGAGAATTACCTACAAAATGTACCCACTGCGGCGGCACGGTTTCTTCTGTCCGTTTACCTGCGCCCACCCGTGAACTCGTTGCAGCAGATCGCAGGAAGGAAAACAGAGCAAAAACCTACCATACTGCAACTCGCACCAGGCTGCATACAACGTAACTGTTCTAAGAATCTGGAGAAGGTCTTAATTTTGAATGAAAGGTGAAAATACTGTCAAAACTTCGGTATATTCTGTAGTCGAGCATTACACATTCACTGCCAAGCCCATGTTAATCCTAAGACGGTCATGCACAAATGCTTTCATTCACGTTAGCAAGTTTATGGTGAAGTGTGTCCCGAAATCTGAACAGTTACTAAGCACGGATTGCCCTTAAATGAAAATTCTCGCCACACTGTTACATTTATCGGTGTCTGATGCACTTAGGTTATTAGTCACCGGTATGTTAAAAATGCCACGCGGAATTAGTCTTTTATCACCCAAAAAATTACTTAAAAATCCGTACTTTCTAACAAAACACGCCGGAATAAATATGCCTTGACGTTAAAACACTTTTGAGGCATGTAGCGCAACTAAAACCGACAAACCATAACTTCTTTCGGAGATCATACCACACACGACCGTACCATTGAAAGGCTGGGCTCCGACTCCTTTCAGACTGCTGTAAGCATCCTCTATCTCCAAGAGAAAAGACGCGAGATCAATACTCCGTTCTGATTGGCCAGTTTTCTTTAAGGCCAATAGAAAACCTTTACTCTCGCGCGTTAGTCCGCGCTTTTCATGACTAACCAATCAACAAATGACACACTTCGGAATTGTACTTTTTCGCGAAATAAATATTTAACATTCTGATATTTTGTTTACACTTTACGGTATTAACTACTTTAATCTGCACTCGAATTAGCTTGCCTTTTACCATAAACGTACTTCACGTATTATGGTACAAAATTCCCTGTCGTCTGCATTCACACTGTGTTAAGAATTTCTCGCGCTAGTTTGTACAGCGTTTATCAGCAGAACAATGCTCTACATATGTACTTTAGATCACATTCACGCATCATTCACACTACTAAAAACATGTACAGAACTGTACAAACATAAATAAACAAAAAAGCCTTCAAGATATAAACAGATCAATTCACAAAAATATTCTCTTGACTTGTTTCTTGAATGTCTCTGTGCACTACTGTACTCTGGAGGATAAAATTAGAGCTACTTACTCGACCGAGCTCGCTTCAGACCATTTGTCACTGTGCACGCATGATTCATTTTCTCGACAGGAGCGATATAAGTCGCCACGCCTCACCACTACATATCTAGGAACGAAGTCTCACACAATAAAGGCGTTACTAAAACACACTGACATAAAATCTGCATACTAAGCACGACACAGTCTGCCAGCACTACTGCAATCCGAACAAACAAAACGAACCGTATATTCGAATCCGGGCGTATATAGAATTCCACGTAAAGTGTGACAGCGTTAATACATTATATATACGCCAGACTACATAGAATTTCAATATTCGATACCGAGAACACATTAGAGGCAACGACAGGAATCCATCAACTTCCTTCCATCACTTAAAGACAGAACGACACACAGTGGACGATATAGAACAGGCTGTCAACGTTTCACACATTGCACAAAAAGGTCAACTAGTGAATATTCTCAAAGAGACCGAAATACACACAAAATTACCCTCAAGAAATCATAAATGAACAGATCGATTTGAAAGACATACATTACATTGAGTATTTTATTGAAAGCATCGTCCTAAGTGCGAGGTGGGTGTAAATACAAAGCAGAAAGATAGAAACATGTAACATATGAAATAAAAATAGCCATTGTAAAGCACACGTTTGAAAATAAAACAACATCGGAAAATTGAGATAAACCTCGCGCACTACAACGCTATCTGGCATAAACACTACGAGGCAAGCAATAGGATTAAATCACATATGAGCGTAGAAGCACATGAACACGAATCATACTCGTACAGCAGATAAGAACAAAGATATGACCTACAGAATACGATTGAAACAAACAGCCTGTAATCATATAACGTTGATGACTCAACTGTCAATACAGCTGTCAGCTAAAATCATTATGAAACAAACTGTCATACTTGGAAAACTTCAGAAATAGCTGCTCCAGCTACAGTTTAAGATCTGCTACAGCTCCACCTACATCATCGGAGTAAACTTATATAGCATTAACAGCAACTAAGACAGCTGTGTCATATGGACATCAAGACGACCTGACGTACGTAACAAAGCATAGATCTACAATACACTGAATTATCTACTTTAAATTCTGAAATATTGTTGACAATCTAATTCCAGAGATAACCTAAAGACGGCAGTCACACCGAAATACGTCTATTGTAATTAAAAATATAAGTGTCTTGGTCTAATAACATAATATATAATGTTCGTAACCCTGGTCGTTGTTTAAAAAATGAGAGATATTTTATCTCAGACGCCAATTAACTAGTACTATTTTGCTGTTTCTAGGTATTGATAAAATGTCACTAATGTGAACTTATTGTAAACGTACTTACTAGTACAATAGGCTTTTGGAATTCTTTCAAGTGACCTCATGTAGTATTCTTGAATCCTTGCCTTTAAGCCTTTCAGCCTTGATTTTCAGACTTCTTCTTTCATGTTCTTTGTATCTGCTTTCAAAAGCAGCCCTAAGTGCTTTTTTAATGATTTACCTTCCCAGACTATGTCATTATCAAATATGTTTTGAATCCCAGTAACATTATTATAGATTTACTTGAATTAAGGCTATCATTGCTTGCATCAGCTGTGATAAGTGTCACCATGTCTACCTTCTCAAAGAACTGTTAGTAACACATAGGCCATCTGCCTACCTGTGCCAGATTAATCAGCGGTTTAATAGTCAATATTGAATTTTAGCAACGACTGTTATGTTTCTTTTGTATCGAAAGTCATCGATGTTGTGATGGTTCGCATATAATGACCGCCATTAAATGGAATCCTTGTGTACATAATAAAGATAGGAGATTCTACGGTTCAGTGTTACTGAGCGGCCACGCGAACTTCAGGTGGGGTATGTGTTTGCGCTAATGTCGGTAAAAACAGCTGAGTAAAGCTGCTTAGTGCAGACAGCCACGCAGTATCCAAAAGTGCTAGGGAAGATGAAGTTAAGTAGCATCTGGCTGCGTGCACAGCGACAGCAACCAAGGAACTTTGGGTCACTACTTGTGAGTTAACAAGCATTTCCCTTTCATTTAGGTATATGGCCGAAAGAGTCAGCCCTCAGGAACTGTGAAACGAACTCTGTCGTCCAGGACCGTGTGCCACAAAGAGTGCAGATTCGTCACGAGATGGGGAAATTCACAGGCGTCTATTAGGCCGAAAGAGGCCTAAGCACTGTAGTGAGCGAGTGAGACAGACGACAACCTACGTCATAGAGAAACCCCGTAGGAGCTGTCAGTCCCTAAGCTTACACACTACTTAACCTACTTTATCCCAAGGACAAACACACACACACCCATGCCCGAGGGAGGACTCGAACCTCCGCCGGGACCAGCCGTACAGTCCATGACTGCAGCGCCCTAGACCGCTCTGCTAATCCCGCGCGGACCCGATATTATTATTACTGTTATTATATGTTATATTAACTATGTTTCATACAATTTCGTGAACTTACCATCAGCCAGACAATTTAACCGAAGGGTCACAAGTGTCTAATTTAGGGCGTGTAATGCGACACGTGCGGTTAAACCCCCTAGACGAATTTGAGCCAAGATATTTCGACGAAGAGGAACTGCATGTGAGCCCGAACATCTTTGGGATGTTAGCTAGCATACTGTTGCTGAACATGAAATATAAAAAAATATAAATTATGTGAAATCTATCGCTGTATTATAATCTTGATAGATTGAGGTGGATCACTCATTTGACGCCAGACCAATTCTTGATTGAATTAATATTGAATTTGAGTCACTTGAACTTCTTAAGAGATAGTTAAGGGCATACGACGTGCATCGCTTGTACCGTTTTATGGACGTGTATGGAAACTGAGTTACAGCAGTTAACTGGTTATACTTCGTAGCTTGAAGTGATCGTGTGTTGAATTAGAACAGTAATATTAATTCAGTGGTTAATATCCTCCAGAGTAGTTGATTTTACTTGAAAATAATTACAAATAGTGTAAGACTGTCATTCTTTGGAAACAATAGATATTCTCAGACAACTGAAACCTCTAGATTACACTGGGTCTGTCGCTGTGGCCGAGCGGTTCTAGGCGCTTCAGTCCGGAATCGCGCTGCTGCTACGCTCGCAGGTTCGAATCCTGCCTCGGGCATGGGTGTGTGTGATCTCCTTAGGTTAGTTAGGTTTAAGTAATTCTAAGTCTAGGGGACTGATGACCTCAGATGTTAAGTCTCATAGTACTTACAGACGTTTGAACCATATTACACTGCTGGGATGGACTTTAATTTTATGCAGTCAGATGGAGACTATCAGTCAGGGATATCGTTGTAAGTTAGCATTGAGCATTTTGAGCATTCTTCCCCCTTCCCTCCCCTCTCCTTCTCTGGCCACTCGCGAATGGCACGTGGGAAGAATGATTCTCGGTAAGCCTCTGTATTAGCTCTAATTTCTCCAACTTCCTCACCGTGATCATTCGTGAGATGTGAGTGTGTGAGGAAGTAACACGCTAGCGTGATAAAAGTCACGAGGTAGCGATATTCACATATACAGATGGTGGCAGCATTGTGTACACAATATATAAAAGGGCAGTGCATTGGCGGAGTTCTCATTTGTGCTCAGGTGATTCAAGTGAAAACATTCCCGTCGGGATTATGGCTACAGTACGGGAATTAACAGACCTGAGCGTGGAAAGGCATTCGGAGTTAGACGCATGGGAGATTCCATTTGGAGAATACCAAATTTTAGGCATTACCTGTGACCTCGGACAACGCAGTAGCCGACAGCCTTCACTTAACAACCAAGAGCTGCGGCATTTGCGTAGAGTTGTCAGTGCTAACAGACAAGCAACACTGTGTGAAATAACCGCAAAGATCAATTTACGACGTAAGACAATGGTATCCATTAGGTCAGCGTGGCGAAATTTGGCGTTAAAGTACTATGGTAGCAGACGATCGATGCGAGTGCTTTTGCTAGCAGCACGACATCCCCTGCAGCGCATCTCCCACGCTCGTGACCATACCGATTCGACCCTGGAAAACTGTGGTCAGGTGCGACTGTAGGATTAGAGTGTGGCTCAGACCCCACGAAGCCACGGATGCAAGTTGTCAACAAGGCACTGCACAACCTGGCGGTGACTCCACAATGGTGTGGGCTGTGTTTACATGGAATGCACTGGGTCCTCTGCTCCGACTGGTAGAGTCCATGCCACGTCAAGATAGTGCAAAAGGAGGTCCGACACGTTACTGAAAGGTATCCCATGACTTCTCTCATTTCAGTGTAGGTTGTCCGACTCTTTCCGGAAAGTCTCCTCTCGAAATTTCTTTAGTAAACATTTCCGTGATGCACAACGCAGCTCGCGTAGTGCCTGCCACTGGAGTTTATTGACCACCACCGTAACGCTCTCATGCCTACCAAGCGACCAGGCGCCTCTCTTCGTTGGATCTCCCCTATAACTTCTATCAGTCTTACCAGGTAAGGGTCCCAGTTTGGTGAACAGTACTACAGAATCGGTCGAACGACTGCCTTGTAAGCAACATCTTTGGTGGATGTGTTATATTTCCTTGAGAATCGTCAGATGAATCTCAGTCTGGCATCTCCTTTTCCTACTATTTGCTGTGTGTAGTCATTCCACTTAAGGTAGCTCTGGACAGTTACTCCTAGATATTTTGCGGCAGATACCGTGTACAGTAATTTATCGTCCATAGCGTAGTTGTACAGCAGTGGATTTCTTTTCCTGTCTATGTAGTTCACGATCAACTGCCAGAGTCTGCACCATTCATCAGTCCTATGCAAATCGATAAAGACTTCTGGTGTTGCTACTTCCTATAGACAACCGCATCATCTGCGAACAATCCTGAAGACCTTTCAACGCTTTCTATCAGAACATTTATCTACAGCAGGTCTCCTATCGTACTTCCTTGGGGTACTCTCGGAATTACATTTACATCTGTCGATTTTGTTGCGTTAAGAGCGAAATGTTGAATTCTTCTAGCAAGGAAGTCCTGGGTCTAGTCGCAAATCTGGCCCGATACTCGGTAAGCTCGTATTTTTTTCGCTAAACGGCAGTACAGGATGGTCCGCAGTAAACTTACTGGTAGAAGGTTGCATGGGGCAGAGACAGCAATTTACAGTGTTTTAGGGAAATAGTAAATCAGCGGCTCAAACATCTCTTATGAACGATGTATCCCCAGCATAAATACTTACTTAGATGCAGTTTTCATCCATCGCTACAGAGTTAATATCTGTTAATAAAGTGCCCTTCCAACAAACCTTTGAAGCTATTTGAGCCGTTTTACCAGATTTTGGCGGTCCCTTGCTTTACGTGTCGCACCGAAGTGCAGCTAACTTGACTTTCGAGACTAGTACCTATCTACTCCATGCAACCTGAACTGGCCCGTAATTCTGGATAAAGTCTGCAAAACCGCAGCGGATGCGTCACCTACACTGGCGGCGTCGAGTTGGAGCATGTGCAGCGCTTTCGAGAACCCCTGATGGCTGCAACGGTCATCCCCTACCTCGCCCACACAAAGTGGAGAGCCTCCACGTTCGCCGACCTTCTACCTGATTCTGCCACAGAGGACGCACCCACTCGGCTGCTCCCACCAGGAAACGCCTTCATATGTCGTCTTTCACCCTACTTTTTACCTTAATATTTTAGATACTTGTCTAGTTCCGACCAGTACAAAAATTAATAGTTTATTTCCTTTGTATTAAATAAAATATTTAAATTTTATTTAATGATAAATTTAGTAGTATAAGAGCGTATATAATAAACCAAACGTCTTGTTGGGTTCTCCGCCAATGGCAAGTTTCTTGTCTGATCTTAATGAAGCTCGACGCGCTATGTCCTCGTTTGCTATGTAAAAGACTCTAAGACGTCCATCTTTGCATCCCTCGACAGTATTCTCTATATTTGACATCACTGGGAAAAATACGTCATAATATAGCAGAACCATTACAAGTAGTTCATTAAAGATGATGGTGAATTCCTTTACTGTTAGGTTCCGACATTTTGCATACAAATCGATTGCTAATCCGTTTGACTCCACCAGATTTCCTCACAGCTGGCAGTAACCTAAGGTGACACCCATTCTACAGCTTTTAGTTTAGAAAACAGGCCTGTAAAATAGTTTACAATCGCCATTTCATGAAAGTTTGTTCTTTATAGTCATCTTCTTTTTGACTTTTTGTCTTCCACGTTTAGATTATTGTATGATGTGGTACAGTAAAGTACATTCCTCGTTATTATTGACACGTCCCTTCAAAATTTCTCTTATCAGGGCTAGTAGTTTCGCTTCGAAAAATTGTCGGAGGTTTACATGTCCTGCCCTGCGCGTCCGGTACCTTGGTCGCCTTTGGAGATATTTCAGCAACTTTTTCTGGATTCTGAAGGTACGTTGTCGTGAGTTTGTAGTATTCTTGGCGCCACTGTAGCGTCTTGTACCTGAAGGATGCAAAGGAGAGGATGCTGTTATGGGTGGTCTGTATCCTCTTTCTGCAACACAAATGCATACGTGGATTATTATATGACTCTTTATTTACATAGACTCGCACGTTTACTTATCTTGAATAGAGCCCATTGTCGTGGTATAAGGTCCTCATTATTAGTCCTATTGCAGAAAATATCGGTAACATTACTATTAAAAACTCTAGTCTCGCTGCTAGTTCCGAATCTGGTCGCTATGCACTGTCGTAGCCTGAGCGAGTCAGTGACTGAGGCCATCCGGCCAGTAACAGCGGCCTACATACATGCTGCCGAGAGGCCGTTGGCGGTATGTTCCTTGTCGGTGTGTCTCTGGCCTCTCTCCTGATAGGCGCCCTTGATCCTGCGCCTACTATCGATCGTCGCGCTAGATCTTTGCCGACCGGTGTTCTGGCGACAGCTTACATCAGCACAGATTTAGTATGACTAAGTTCAATTTCCGAGAAAGATTGTTTTTTACTATCTTTATCATCTCGTAATAGACTTTAGTGACCACAAAAATTTTTTTACGTTTACTAAGCTATCACGAGATAAGTATTATCGACGATGTTTACTGGTGGAGGAATTGCTCACTTATAACTTGTGTATAAAACTTGGGTGTTGCTGTCCCATGCGTCTTTTAACCTCAGGACTTCCGTTAGATATCTTACATTGTCACAACAACAAATGTTTCGATTTCATCAGCACTCTTTACAAGTACGTCAAATTGCAGCTCAGTGGTGTGTGACCTTATTTTTAGTTTGAGATCTGACATGAAGTCATGTAAGAGGCTCGCAACAATTTAATAAACTTGAAGTATCTTAATTAATGTATTGTTTTCATTTGTGGAATATCCAGTCAATTGATGTTCAGCAGCTCAGCTGCACTAGTAACAAGTGTACTCTGAAATCAGAAATAATTCAAAAGCCAAGACTGACAGCAGTTATGTACCAAATAGTTTTATCTTGTGACTTCGATTTTACATATGTTATGGAAAAGAATGACCAGGAGAGCAGTTGTTTCTTAGTTTTTGTGAAAATGAATTTATATCAGCTGGTCTGCCTCATGTATCGTTATATCCATATGGTTTGTAAATGTTGATCCACGTTCAGATTCGATGATGGCACCTTTAGTGTGTTGAAACAGGTTATCCAGTAAACAGCATTTACGCGATCTCGGCTTTTGAATTATTTCTACAACAGAGTGATCGCCCCGCTACTCACTATGTTCACTGCAAAATACTCGGAAATTGTTTACTTGTGCATGACGAAATACCGTGTGTATGAAGCCCCTTACCTCCGTTGATATTCTGAAGATGAGTTTCCTCGAAAGGCATAAATAAAGTTGAGTTGCTGAATGTCAAGTGATTAATTTTTTCTCCAGCTTCCATGACAGCAGTGAATTAGTTAAAACATTTCAAAAGTAATTTTTAATCATTGATAAAGTAATTTTATCATCATTATGTGATCTTCACACTACTGACGATGTGTTTAGTATTCCATTAACTGGAAAATTCTGTCAGTGTAATCTCCAGATGTGTATTGTAATGTTTAATGATTGCAGCTTTTACTGTATTCGTGTGTTATATTAGACTCATTTAGCATTGAGAACTAATCTGTCTTAGCAGGCCATAATACAATCTGAATCCTTATTGGTAACTCTTAAGACGCGTTTTGGCCCATGCATCTAAGAGTAGCGGCCTAATTTATTACTTGCAGTGCCGTGACCCAAACAGTCAGCGTTTGCTTGTATGGCCACTTATGTAGAATCAACAAGCATCTTTCCTGACTGGCTACTAGCGGCTTTCTCTTCAGATTGGCTATAGTCTCTTCCCTACATCACAGATGGCCTTTGTTTGAGGAGGCCATTTCTCTAAGTATTTATGAAATGAGAAATGTTCTCCTCTTTGACAGAGAAAATCTAATGTATTTAAGTTTCCTACGAGTGTGAAAGTTTGTCTCTTTGATTACTATGCGACAGTACGTCATGAAAAGAGAGTTTCTTGCTACATTTGAATTACACGAAAGTCCAGCATTGAGATTTGAATCTTACACTGTTACTGTGTTTAAGAAGGTGCCCTCGTGTATCTCCGCCATACGTAATTTCACGAAACGTCATTTAATGCTGTGTTAGAGACCGTTAACATCACCTAAGAATTTCTGTACTTTTTATTCACAAGAATTCAGATCAAGTAATGATGGTGAATATGAACATTTTTCTCACTAATGGCAACCCAGGTAGAAAACATTCATCAAATTTAGAGTTGATTAGCACTTAACCAAACTAACAAGGTGTAGTAAAATTCATCGATTACGTCCATCATGACAAATGTGGATCACTACTAATGTTACATAAACACTTCCAAACACGGAAAAATTCATTTAAATGGAGATACTACATAAAACGGCGAATACTTTTTTACCGGGTTAATACTTTCTTTTACGTTTCTTAATACATCTGTAATACCTCTTGAAACTTTCAGAAAGTTAGTAATTCTTCCTTAAATACCTTACTTTCTAATGATTTTCTCTGTTATATTGTACTAAGTATAGGAAGTTACAGAGATTCCTGATTCGACTGTTGACGATACGCCCCGCTCCAGTGGGAAGGTCCCGAATGTGCCCCATTTGACTTCGCGCTGAATAAATAAGCTGCTGCTTTCACGCGTAGGCCATATAATGGTCTCAAAGGTGAAACATGATTGATACACTATGTGATCAAAAGTATCCGGAAACCTGGCTGAAAATTAATTACAAGTTCGTGGCGCTCTCAATCGGTAATGCTGGAATTCAATATGGTGTTGCCTTGATGACAGTTTCGACTCTCGCATGCATACGTTCAATTAGGTGCTGGAAGGTTTCTTGGGGAATAGATGCCCATTCTTCACGGAGTGCTGCAGTGATGAGAGTCACCGATGTCGGTCGGTGAGGTGTGGCGCGAAGTCGGCGTTCGAAAACATCCCAAAGTTGTTCTATAGGAATCAGGTCTGGACTCTTTGCAGGCCAGTCTATTACAACGATATTACTGTCGTGTAACCACTCCGCCACAGGCCGTGCATTATGAACAGGTGTTTGATCGTGTTGAAAGATGCAATCGTCATCCACGAATAGCTCTTCACCAGTGGGAAGCAAGAAGGTGCTTAAAACGTCATTGTATGCCTGTGCTCTGATAGTGCCACTCAAAATGACAAAAACATGACCACACTATGCGAGCTAACATCCCAAAGATGTTCGGGCTCACATGCGGTTCTCCTTCATCGAAATGTCTTCTCTCAAACTCGTCTAGGGGTTGATCCGCACGTGTTGCATTACACGCCCTAAATTAGACACTTGGGATACTTCAGTTAAATTGTCTGGCTGATGGCATGTTTACGAAATACAAACATGACATGTAATAACAGTAATAATAATATCAGGGACTAAATTAACGACCCAAAAATGATGTAGGCCATACAGTTGCTATCTGGTTGGAATAACTTTTATTCAGAAAGCAAACTAATAGCGAAGGTGGTCGTTTTTAGAGTTACTGTTACACTTGAGCGCATATCCATTTGACACAGCTCGATCATTCAAAATCTCATCGCGAATTACTAGTCCACCTCATTAACGAAGCGAAAAGTTAAGAATTCACATCAGGCGCGGGACCGCTCACCCATTATACCATACAATGCGAAATCTTCTAAGTCGTTTCACTTCCTATCTACCTAAAGACCTCTTTCGAGTCTCCACCAATACTGACCCCTTTCGTGTGTCGAGCCGAACTGTTCCCTTTGGTGTATCGACCAGAACTGTCCGCCTTTGCCTCTGCACCAGCACTGTCTCTGCCTGTCCCCGGCCGCGTTTCCGGCGTGCCGAGCATCGTCGCTCAACTGACTAGGCCAGTTCCCTTTCCTGGAGCCGTCCATCTGGTTGGCTACAGGTTATTCTAGTTGAATACAGGTTATTCTACATTATTTTACATTTTAATATATTTAAATAATCAAAGCTTGACCACTGTCACGTTTTAAATAAAGTAACAATAATATCCATTGCATAATAAACGTTAAATTCTTTTACATAAAACCAATACAATTTTCTTCTTAGCTTTGAATGCCACAGCCAGAAGCCTTGCACCAACGCGCTTTCTGAAAAAAAAAAATAAAGAATAAAAGTAACTATTATGCACTAAACCTTACAACAAATATTCTATTACCTAATGATTCAATAAGGTGTCATACTGTCATCGTTCACTGTGTTTTGTATGGCGAAATGATGATGATGCTTAACTGTAAATACTGATAATTTAAATTTACTATATCTTTTCAACAACTAAATTTACAGAGTTGATATTTACAACGTCTGTCATTTTAATGATGCCCTTCTATATGAAATGTCGATCTATGAGATCGGCCAAAGCTTTCAGATTTTAGCACTCCGGTCTTTGTTACAAAACTTGTTAATTTCACTTTAACAGTAAATCCTAAACTATTGTAGGTATGATCAGTATTGGGCTCACCATGAAAATTTATGGAGGATGACAGATTAAAATTACTGTGACTTCATTCCCTGTATTACTACAGAATTAAATATTTTCCATAATTGTTTCCCTTTTATGGACGATCTTAGATCCGCCATATCTAACACTGCTACGTATCCCTGGCCACAAAAGCCTGCTGCTGGGTTTCCTTATGACGTAGGCTCTCGTCTGTCTCACTCGCATTCTACAGCGCTTAGGCCTCAAAAGACAGTAGACGCCTGTGAGTGTCCCCGTCTCGTGGCGAATCTACGAAATTGTGTCACGCGGTCCTGGACGACAGGGTTCGTTTCACAATTCATGTAGGCTCACTCTTTTGGCCATACATTTAAATGAGACGTAATGCTCGTTAACTCACGAACATAACATCACCACCTCCGGATTTTATGTTTGGCACTACACACGCTGGCAGATGACGTTCACCGGGCATTCGCCATATCCATCCCCCGCTATCAGATCGTCACATTGTGTACCGTGATTCGTCACCCAATACAGCGTTCAATGTTTACGCTCCTTACACCAAGCGAGGCGTCGTTTGCCATTTATCGGCGTGATGTGTGGCGTATGAGCCGCTGCTCGACCTTGAAATCCACGTTTTCTCACCTCCCACCCAACTATCATAGTACTCGCAGTGGATCCTGATACAGTTTGGAATTCCTGTGTGATGGTCTGGACAGATGTCTGCCTATTACACATTACGACCCTCTTCAAGTGTCGGCGGTCTCTGTCAGTCATCAGACGAGGTCGGCCTGTACGCTTTTGTGCTGTACGTGTCCCTTCACGTTTTCACTTCACTATCACATCGGAAACAGTGGACCTAGGGATGCTTAGGATTGTGGAAATCTAGTGTACAGACGTATGACAGAAGTGACACCCAATCACTTGACCACGTATCGAAGTCCGTGAGTTTCACGGAGCGCCCTATTCTGCTCTCTCACGATGTCTAATGACTACTGAGGTCGCTGAGATGGAGTACCTGGCAGTAGGTGGAAGCACAATGTACCTAATATCAAAAACGTTTGTTTTTGGGGGTGTCCGGATACTTTTGACCACATGGTGTAGCTATGAACTTGTTCTGAGAATTCTGCATTGATCAAAATACAATTTCTTGCTTTTCCCTTCCCATACATGTTAGCATCTGTCTTGGTGATGTTGGCTTTCCTCCATTCTACTGCAATAACTAAATGTGAAGAGAATACATGTAAGCTGGAATTGTTGTCCTCACATTCAAAACTTTAACAAAAGTATGTACGAGGGCAGTTCAATAAGTAATGCAACACTTTTTTTTCTGAAACAGGGGTTGTTTTATTCAGCATTGAAATACACCAGGTTATTCCCCAATCTTTTAGCTACACAACACTATTTTTCAACGTAATCTCCATTCAATGCTACGGCCTTACGCCACCTTGAAATGAGGGCCTGTATGCCTGCACGGTACCATTCCACTGGTCGATGTCGGAGCCAACGTCGTACTGCATCAATAACTTCTTCATCATCCGCGTAGTGCCTCCCACGGATTACGTCCTTCATTGGGCCAAACATATGGCAATCCGACGGTGCGAGATCGGGGCTGTAGGGTGCATGAGGAAGAACAGTCCACTGAAGTTTTGTAAGCTTCCCTCGGGTGCGAAGACTTGTGTGAGGTCTTGCGTTGTCATGAAGAAGGAGAAGTTCGTTCAGATTTTTGTGCCTACGAACACGCTGGAGTCGTTTCTTCAATTTCTGAAGAGTAGCACAATACACTTCAGAGTTGATCGTTTGACCATGGGGAAGGACATCGAACAGAATAACCCCTTCAGCGTCCCAGAAGACTGTAACCATGACTTTACCGGCTGAGGGTATGGCTTTAAACTTTTCCTTGGTAGGGGAGTGGGTGTGGCGCCACTCCATTGATTGCCGTTTTGTTTCAGGTTCGAAGTGATGAACTCATGTTTCATCGCCTGTAACAATCTTTGACAAGAAATTGTCACCCTCAGCCACATGACGAGCAAGCAATTCCGCACAGATGGTTCTCCTTTGCTCTTTATGGTGTTCGGTTAGACAACGAGGGATCCAGCGGGAACAAACCTTTGAATATCCCAACTGGTGAACAATTGTGACAGCACTACCAACAGAGATGTCAAGTTGAGCACTGAGTTGTTTGATGGTGATCCGTCGATCATCTCGAACGAGTGTGTTCGCACGCTCCGCCATTGCAGGAGTCACAGCTGTGCACGGCCGGCCCGCACGCGGGAGATCAGACAGTCTTGCTTGACCTTGCGGCGATGATGACACACGCTTTGCCCAACGACTCACCGTGCTTTTGTCCACTGCCGGATCACCGTAGACATTCTGCAAGCGCCTATGAATATCTGAGATGCCCTGGTTTTCCGCCAAAAGAAACTCGATCACTGCCCGTTGTTTGCAACGCACATCCCTTACAGACGCCATTTTAACAGCTCCGTACAGCGCTGCCACCTGTCGGAAGTCAATGAAACTATACAAGACGAAGCGGGAATGTTTGAAAATATTCCAGAAGAAATTTCCGGTTTTTTCAACCAAAATTGGCCGAGAAAAAAAATGTGTTGCATTACTTATTGAACTGCCCTCGTATGTCAACAACATATTTTGTTGTTCATATCGCTGTCTGTTTTCTGCACTATGCACTACTTTATACCCAAATATAAGTTTGCAGCTACAACTAACAATGCTTTCTGCAAAGCACTGTGCTTTATATGGAACGAAAAATTGTGACCTACAGTATAATTACGGGAGTTTGAGTTACTGTAACGTTGTTGGTGTTCTCTCTCTCTCTCTCTCTCTCTTTGTATGTGTGTGTGCGTGCGTGTGTGTGTGTGTGTGTGTGTGTGTGTGTGTGTGTGTTTACATCTGTAGCCTGATATAAGAGTCAGTTACCGTGCGACTGTACGGTCGCAGGTTCGAATCCTGCCTCGGGCATGGATGTGTGTGATGTCCTTAGGTTAGTTAAGTTTAAGTAGTTCTAAGTTCTAGGGGACTAATGACCACAGCAGTTGAGTCCCATAGTGCTCAGAGCCATTTGAACCATCAGAGTCAGTTATTTCCTGTTCATAATCATAGATGCACAAACATGACTAACCAACACGCCTCTTGGATACTTTGTGGAGCACCACTGAGTAATCTCTCATTTCGACACATAACATACAATATTTGACTTCGAACATGCCTCAAGGGGCCATGCCAATTGCAATTTCTCTCATACCTCCTGCATCACCCTCCCTGGACTATGGTTTAGAACTGTTAAATAATTCGTTCCAAGCCGCATTAAATTTTTTGGTAGTGAGACTTTATTCACGATGGGACGATTATTCAGATAATCGTGGTTGTACGTTACAACAATAGTGGACGAATTTCTTATTTATTTGTCTGTTGGCCTGACAAGCAGACTTAAAACAATACACATGTTATTGAATTGCCTACATACTACAACGTTCAGTTAATTCTTCCACACAGAAATTTTAGATTAATAGAAAACACGAGACCGATCATTTGTCAGATCCATGGAATCCTATTATAAATTTAAATGTCGTGATGAAGTGCTACGGTAAGTGCCAGAGTTACCTACATTCTACGACAGTTCGCTGGCAACGTGTCCACGACAACTGGCGATCAAGAAGCAGCATTCAGATTTTAACCTGCAGTGCACAGTAATAACGTCAATGTTACTTCCAGAGCGTTTTACATAGGGAGAGGCTCACACTGCTTATGGTTTGAGTTTCGAAATACACCTAACTATCTACCCCTCAGCGACGTAGTCATTCTCCAGCTCGACGTGTAGCCACATGGTCGAATAAGTGAAAAGAAATATTGAAATTAGCGACTAACAGCGACGCGTGTAAGCGGGACTTTGACGAGATCTGACGTGTTCCTACAATGATTATGTTGCTCATCTGATTAAGAATCTGACACCTCTTAGCTATTGTGTCCGAGGAAGTTCCTTAGAGTTCCATGAGTCGTAAAGATCAGTACGACAGCAAATAAAAATCAGAATGCTCCTTTGAAGGTCTATTACTGAAACAAAAACTGACCTACTTTGGGCACACTATGAGAAAACATGTTTCTCTGGGAAAGGCGTTAACGCTGGGAAAGATCGAAAGCACAAAGCGAAGAGGGTTGAAAAGGGTGAGAGGGCCTCATGGCGTAACAGGAGTAATGGAAAATCTGCGGAAGAAAGGGCAGGACAGAAGGAATGAGCTTCACTTAGTTCATAGGATCACGGAGGGTCGGAATCCACTAAACGTTAGGGAGGGAGGGAGAGAGAGTGAGAGAGAGAGCAGAAAGGGAGAGGGAGACAAAGAGAGAGAGAAAGAGTGAGGGAAAGATAGGCAGAAACTGACAGACAGAGTTGAAAACAGTTTAGGTGAGGGTGACGTTTAACAATGTGGTGAATGCTGTAATAAAACGCAATCGGATTTAAGCTTATCTTGAATTTGAAATACACTGTTCTTTGACAAACATATACCAGAATAATCTTCTCGAAGTTCACGGTTCGACTTCGTAAAGTGTTGCCTGTGGACAACCATCTCTGCTTTTCCGGCGGACGTTTGTGGAGTAGGTCTTTCGACACTTAGCGAACACGAGTGGCTGGCATTGTTCAAGAATCACCCTCCATTACCACCAGTGGAAATGCCATTGAACCACTGGCAGCAGAAGATACGAGTGCCAACAGCCACCACGTCCTATGGCAAAATATTTCAAACTGAAACACACAACCACTACAACGTCTTTTAGTGACTTTTTTTCATTGTATGGACCACAAATATCTTATAGTGCCACACCAGTATGCCTTGAGGGGCTGGAAGGAGGTAACAGAAAGAATGCACGTGATCCATATCTCAAAAATTTTCTGGAAATCCTAGCGAATTTCACGATGTAGAGTGTATGAATTAGGACAATTTACAGCAAATGCAAAAAAAAAAAAAAAAAAAAAAAACCATCTTCAAAGGCATGTACGTTCAACCAATTCCTCCTTCCCTCCATGTTTGTGTTTTTTTTTTCATATCTCCCTATACTGTCGTTAAAGCTTGTCGAATGTGTTACAATGCTCTTTATTGATGTGGGGTGTAATGTGTAATAACAGATGCGTTTTACCGATGAGATAAACCTAGTATCTGACTGGTGGCTCGCCATATTTCTCGGCAGTGGTAGATTGTTTCCCTGGGAAAGATGTAGCCGCGGAGATGAGTCCGGGCGGCCCCGGGGGATTGCGGCTGGCGCGGCGGAAGGAAGTTCTCGCGAGCACAATACCTGCCGAGGGCCGTGGAGCGAGAGGGGCCGAAGTAGTGCAGCGGCGGAAGGGGGAGGCAGCGAAAGGCGCCCCTGGTAGGCCCGGCGGCTGGTGAGCGGGCTGCCTACGCTGACGGCGCAGCGGGCCACGAAATGGCGAACAGCACTTGCCTGAGGAACGATTGTGCAGCTGCGAATGCGAAATGGGAACGTACCAGAGGTGAGGCGAGAACTACGAGCCTGTACAGCCATGATTGCTCTCTTGCTAGGCAGAAAAATTAGTTTTCGTGGATAAAGAAGTAATAAATGTTTGACTGAAATCTCCTCAAAGCCCAGTTCGGAATCATTAGAGAGCAATAGTTCAGTCTGGACAAGTGTAGGACTGTTTAAAGCACACTTCCAATATTTGTCTCAACTGATTTTGAATACAGGGAAAACGTAAAGCAGAATGGGTATGAAACTCGTCCACAGCGTATTTTAGTTTACTTGGATACAAATATTACTATGGCGCTTCCATCTTCGTGTAATGATAAAGTCACCTGATTGCAACCTTTTTTTCCTGTCGAATATCCCTCGTTTCAAACTGTTACATAACACCAATTATAAAATACTTCGCACATATAATAACATGATATAGCAGCCCATTTATGAGGCAGCAGAACTACTCTGCTGGCCATTACAACTGCAGCATCAGGAAGGATAGAAAATAAAGAAATTTTAAGTATCGTACTTTTGTAGTTTAGTAGAAAGAATATATGTTTAAGTTTATTGGGGGAATGTAGGGTCTGAAATTTAGCAGACATAGCTTCTGCCTATGGTTGCAACGGCTCTAAACTGGCTCAGTATCACAATCAACTGATCTTGGATGGTTCTTCAAATCCATATCTGAATTCATCATTCGTACTTACCTGGCGAGGATAAAGTGGTAGAACCTTGGTAGTCCATAACCAGGTGCAATCCGCGGATAAAGAAAACCTATTTATTTTAACTCATTTGCAAGCTGACATAAATTATGAACGCATACACTGATGGACAAAAATTCACAGTACCAAGGAGGAGACGTGCGACATAAACGAAAGTTAGTAGTTGCTTTTCTACATCAGAGAAATGATGTCCATTCAGATATAGCGCCAGTAGCATAGAGCGGCGCTAGTAGCGCCATATGAGGATACAAAGCTGGTTTGCTTTGAATGCACAGTGTAATGTTTGTGAGCGTTAGTTACGTTTGAGATTGGACGTGGTCAGTTAATGTTAGTCAATAATGCCTGTAAGGTGACAAAGACGCTTTATCAACACCTCACTGAGTTTGAATGGGGTCGTGTAATTGGGCTTTGAGAAGCGGGATGTTCCTTCTGCCATACTGAAGAAAGTATCCACTGCACATGACTGCTTGCATCGATGGTCAAGAGAATGGACGGTAGAAAGGAGACCGAACTCTGGCCAAGTGGCACTACAGAGACGGAAGACCATCGTGTTGGGCGTGTGAATCTGGCGCAATGCATTTGCAATTAGTGCAGCAGTTGGCACCACAGTGACACAACGAACTGTTACAGATCGGTTGTTTCAACGATAGCTCAGAGCCAGACGCCCTGTAGCATGCATTCCACTGACCCCAAACCACCACAGTTTCCACTTCAGTGGTAAAAAGCGATAGCTCATCAGAGGGCATGTGGAGGTCTGCTGTGTTTTGTGATAGAAGGTGGTTTTGATTCGACGACAGTGATGACCATGTGTTGGTTAGGAAGAAGCCATCTGAGGGTCTGCAACCAACCTGTCTCTACACACAGTGGACACGAGCACTCTCCTGGTTATAGCACGGACGCTGCCAGCGAATCTATACGTCAATCTGGTTATTCTACCTGTTGTGCTGCCGTCCATGAACAGCGTTCCTGAGGTACTTTCCAGAAGGATAATGCTCGACAACATACCGTTGTTCTATCCCAACATGTTCTACGGAGTGTCAATATGTTGCTTTGCCCTGCTCTATCACCAAAACTGTCTCCAGTCTAGCACGTATAGGACATTATCGGACGACAATTCCATCGTCATCCTCAAATAGCAGTAACCATTCATGTATTGACTGACCAAGAGCAACAGGCATAGAGTTCTACCCCACAGACTTACATCTCTCACCTGTGCAACAGAATGCATGCATTTATGGATGCTTGCATTCCTCATTCTGTCGGTTACACCGGTTATTCATGTACCAGCATTTCACATTGGCAATGGCTTATGTCGCGCTTGTTTTAGCCTATGATCTTGCACTCACTGTTAATGACTTAAATATATTAGCTAGAGAAATTCATTTTAAAAGTTACATTACTCTACATTAGTCACTTTTTGGTGTTGCGATTTTTTTTTCTGTCGGTGTTGTTCTCATGGCCGATTAGACCGGATGCAGGTCCGACATTGTGACTGGGCTTGTAAGATGGGGCGATTAATCATTTGTTTACGACGAGGCGACCTGAAGGCCGTTGTGTAGCGGTAGATTGATGCCATTGTCTTTTTTCTCCACGTCAGTGACCTGCAGTGTTCTCTTTGTTGCACACAGCAGTTTAACATTCACTCTGCCTGCAGCCTGCTGTTCACTGGCTTTTTCAGGTGCTCACCGCCCCACGTTGCTATTCAAAACTGCCCTGTTATGAGGTCTGTAGCAACCATTAGGCGTCTCGCGATGGTAATATAGTATCTAATGCTTGCAGTAATTTCTAGCGCAGAGGTGGTGCTACATTTATCTTTGGAGTCTGAGATCAAATAGTAGAAAAACAGTGGAATGCTCATGGATCCAAAGAAAGGAGGAAAAATAACTATCCGAGTTGAAGGTATGACCACAGACAACGGGGCTGACACAGGAATGTTTGAAAAGAGAGGATATATACACTGGCTGCAGACTCACTAACAAAGCGAAGCCGGAGGCCGCAACACAACAAAATATAAAATAAATATTAGAAGCTGTTACCCACAGCTGTGTTCGCAAATGCGTAGTTCTGCCTCCCCACAGCCCAGCTGTCCAAACGCTCGGCACTGTGGCAAGCCCAGCGTCACTGCCGGCTGGTTAAAGCGGAGCTGTGTTGTCAGCAGCGCGCGACTACTCATCATGCTACACAGTACACAACGTGTATAGCAACAAAATTCATAACTTTTTAACATGGTTTAAGTTCACTTACGTAAAAAAATGTCCATTTCCTACCTCACCTTCTTAGGGGTCGATTAATTTATTTATTTCATTCTATAAAGTACCCTATGTCCTTCTTCAAGGTTCAAGCTATCCCTATATGAAATTTCACCGAAGCCGGTTCATTAATATAGTGCTAAAAACGTTACAAGCGAACTCACTTTCGCCTTTACGATATTGTACGTTGGAATGTAGAAATCCACATACGTATAGTATGTGAGCGTGGCTAACACTAATTCATTAATTATCAGTATTATTCTAACTGAAAATCACAAACTGTCTAAAATTCCACAGTAAATTTGTAGTAATCAGGATCTTTAGTGTAATATCCTGATCTCTGCAAGACATGTAATACAAGCTATTTATATCCTTCTTGTGAAGTAAACGTATAACTAATCCGTACTTATACCATTGATAAGTTATATACAAGCTGATTATAATTAAAGCTGCAGTTTCAAGACGCTGTTAAAAAAGAACCACCGCTCAGAATGACGTCAAGTTTGAACGGAATATTATCGAAGATGGGGAATCTTTATGAAAACAAAAAAAAAAGAAAAAAAAAAGAAACTTTTACCACTAGATCGCAATGTAAGCGGCAGACTATGGGAGACAAAACACGCTGGGTACACAGCTGTTCCTCAGTCTGAATCTGAGACGCTCGCCATTACTGTCTTAATGCAGGATAGCGCGCTGCTGGTAAAGCTCTTTTACAGTACCGCTTTAGAAGTTCCGGACACTCATGGGTATGGAAAAAGCCTTTGATTTAGTGTCTGCCAAAGCGTTTGGAGAAAATGATTACGGAATTAGAAAATGCAGGTTCTTTTTAAGAGTAATGTGGCAGAAGGAGGGAAACAATTGATCCGACATCAACCGAAGATGTGGCGACAACATTTCAGTAGGGGTCGAGCGGTGGTGGGTAAACATGCAGTGCGGGAGAACTGCCCGACATGTGAGTACGCTGCGTTATACGAAACATTCTGCATTGCTATGCATAAAAAATTACCCGTGTTTGGGAGTTGCTTCATACTGATCTGCCAATAAGACAAAAGTATGCTCTAGAGTTTCTTGCTCCCATGGAAGTATACAATGAACGGCCATGTAACATTCTGTGGGCATACAAAGCCCATTTAAATCTCCAGGAAAATGTCAATAAACACGATTTCAGAATATGGGCAACCGAAAATACGGTCGCATATGAACAGGCACTGCCTTATTTTGCAAAGGTGACTCTGTGATGCAGATTAAGAACATCGTTTATAATCCTATATTTTTTTCGAGGAGATGGGTCCTGCGAATCTTGTTATCTGTGCTGTCACTGATAATCGAAGTGAGAGTCTTTTGCACACCAACGTTATTACTACCATTCAACAGCTTAAATTTGTGCGTAAGACTATTTTTACTTAAGATGACGCTCCTTCGCACAGTGCACAGACAGTGAAGCAACTGCTGCAGAAGTATTGCGGAAATGCTATATAATTCTCAGCGTCATTTCCCTACAACCTGACCGTCCAGAGCACCTTATTTTAATCCGTGGCACTTCTTGTTGTGCGGTTAACTGAAAGATGCTGCAGAACTGAAGGCACGCATTGCAGTGCGCGTTCTTAATGTGACCCGTGAGGCATTCTGATCTGTTGTGACACATGCCGTTTCTCGATTTGAATTTGTGGCAGAAGAAAACAATGGACAGCATATTGTATATGTCTTGATCTAGTCTCTCGACAGTTAATAACCGACACCATCGTTGCCTTTATGTGGTTTTTGGCTCAGGACACTTAAAGGCAATTTTTCGCATCCGATGTGGTACGATGTTTCCACTGTGGATGGGCTTATCGTACTAACAGCACCATAACTGTTGAATGCCAAATATGTGAGGTCATCCACATTGGTCAGTATGATTGGTTTATTGTAAAGCTAACACAATAGCTGTCACATTGCGATTCATCTGTTATTTGCAGCCAAACCCACTTACGTTCTGACTTATCTACTGGGAAAATTATCGCTAAATCCTTTTTGTTTTCATGACCTTCAAATTTGACATCATGGCGTATTTTGAAACTGTAATCTTAATTATAATCACCCTGTATGTATTTTATCGAAAATTTTGCAATATACTACAAATTCTGAAGAAAAACACATAAATTAAGTTCGGTACATTACATTTTAACTATGTCAAAGCTGTCATTACCTGTCAGCTAAAGTCCTCATCTGTGAAACGTATTGTTGCTTTTGAATTAGCTGTAATCCTTATTATATTAACAGATATTTTATCGATCGCCTGCTAACTTATTGATTCTTTTTTCAGGTACTCTACAGTGTTGTTTTCGTGACGTACAGTCCAAAACTCTGAGAACATTTCCCAGTTATCAACAATAAGATATTCAAGGACTGCTAGGTAAGTGATTTCTACAAAGTAAATCCAGCCGTCTATGGTTTAAAATATTTGTAATGTAAATTTCGAATCGTATTTCCTTAAGTTTTGATATACTTAAGTACTTGTCTACCATTATTACCCTAATAAACTTTATGGTGTTGAACATGTCTACTGAACGAAAATTACAAATTCTATGTTGGAAAATACTTGGCTATATGCTAAACGATTACCAAGTTTGTAATTACCCGTTTATTTTTATACAGTATCCGGAAGGCCTCGTCAAGGAATAGCATTTCAATCTGATTTTCATACTGCTGTCGTTGATACATATTACACACGTAAATTAAAAAGGTTTTTTTTAAGAAAAGTCATAAGTCTTCTGAGTGATTTAATGAGGCCCGCCACCAATTCATCTTGCTATCAACCTCTTCATTTTCGAGTAAAATTAAGAACTTACGTTCTCAGTCATTTGGTGGATGTAGTCCAGTCTGTCTTCCCTACTTTCTTTACCACCTACATCTCTCTTTACTGCCATACAAGTTATTTCCGTTTTCCGTATATACCTTTCTTAGGCGATTCTGCGGAGAACATCCACATTCATTATTTTATCAGTTCACCTAATTTTCAAAATCTTTCTATAGCACCACCACTCAACCGCTTCGATTCTATTCTTAACTGATTTCCTCGCAATCTATGACATGTACGTGTAATGCTATGCCTCAAACTTGCTTTCCAGGAATTGAATTTCTTACTTAAATTTATGCCTGTATTTGATACTCTTGGGTAGGCATGTGCTAGGCTGCTTTTTAGGTGAGCCTCGCATCGTCCATCAGGTGTTATTTTTCTTGAGTGTAGCAGAATTCCTTAAATTTATCGACTTTGTTTGTCTTTGGTTTACTGTGAATCCATGTTCTGTGTCCAAAAGACCGTCCATTCCATTCAGTGTGTCCTGAAATTCCTCCTCACTTTTACAGAGGACAGTAGTGTCATCAGAGAATCTTATCTTTGATATTTCTTCACTCTAAATTCTAATTCCATTCTTGAACCTATTTTTTATTTGAGTCATTGCTTCTTAGATGTATAGACTTAAAAATAGAGGAGAAAGCTGCATATCTGTCTTTCATATTTTTTAATCCGGGAACTTCGTTCTTAGACTCCTACTCCTATTGTTTCCTCTTGGTTCTTGTTTATACACTATTACCTGACTTTCCTCTTTAGCCTACTCTAATTTTAAGCAGAACATCAAACATTTTGAAACATTTTAAAGGAATCAGATACTGATTCTACGTCAACACATCCTTCAAAGACGTCTTCCATTGTCAGGTGCTACGTTAGAAGTGCCTCCCTGTCGTTACCTTCCCGCAAGCGAAACTCATGGCCATGTAATAGATTCTCAATTTTCTTGTCCATTTTACTATTTATTTATTTCAGCAATGTACAGTCGTGGACAAAACGAGCGAGACCCCTCGCCTTTTCGTTATGCTGATCCGCACGGCTTTAAAGTCTGCTACACAGCATAACAGGCAAGGCGACGAAGTGCTACCAACATACTATGCGCAGGCGTGAAATTGACAAACTATCTGAACTTTTTTAGACTGTATTCCATAATTTCTAAGACTATATTAATGCTGATTAGTGTGTTAAATACAACACGTAAATATAAGACAGAACTGAAAGAACAAACGCTAATTGGTATGAACTGGACAAATAAAAATGAATTTCAACTTATCGAGATGACTTAACTGTTTCAGTAAGACAAAGAACCCCAGATCGTTACGAAGTAGCAAAATATTATCCGCATTCGGCCGCGAAACGGTCTGTGTCAACGTTCAGACCAGTCATACTGGATTACCGTTGCTGACCTACCATGAAAGTGTGCAAATTTAGCAATGCGTGAAGATTCATAACGAAATTCAGTTAAAAATCATTCAGTGCCACGCTTAAGTCAATTCCATTATTGACAGAAGCGGAAAAAGTAGGCAGTAACATGTATGAAATTCGACAAGAGTGTCATATTGACATGCACAGGGCGCCAGTACAGAATAAAGGTAGCGATAAAACGTATTGGGTGCGCGAGAATTTCTTAAAATTGCTTTACTGATATTCTACCTGCCTCCATAGAGATTAGAACCGAAAACAAACCAGACCTTCCTTTCACTATGCTAGCAGACAACCTAGGCAAACAGCCCTCTATTATTACCCCAGACATGAACAAGCAGGCAATTTCGAAATGAAAATCTGCAGTTTCTGTTGCATAGAGCTTTCTGGACTCAAAAACATGAATTTTCTTCCTTTATGTCACCGCTTATGTGACAATCATTCGGGATGTTTATCGAAATAACAAATTACTGTTATTAAAGAGTAAATTTTGTAGGATAATTCTGCACCACCCCAGGAAATAAACGGCTACATAGCTGCCAAACGTATTCTGCATTGTTTCGAATTCTCCACTAGACTCGCCACAGCCAGAAAACGTTCATTAGCAGAAGTGTTTCTTAAGCTAGCTAGCAATGAGAATGTTCGTACTTCTAAAACGCGGTGGCATTAATACTGGGATGTGAATTACCACGTGTATAGGCAAATACATTCTATTTGCATTCCTGTAAACGTGATTTGGATCGAAAACGTAGCTACGACTAATATGCTTATGTATCGACAGCAACTAGAACATTTCGAATAAAGAGTAGCGGGTGTTATTTATGCGGCCCTCATCTTCAGTGTTTTCGTTGTTAGGATTTCGTCACCTAAACCGGTAAAAACGGAACCCTACTAGTCTCACTTTCTTGACCGTCTATCGGTCTACCCAACCCTTAAAACCCGTTTACCTCCAGAACGGGTGGACATAATAAGCGGAAATGTATCGCACTTCTTGCTGTAACCGGTCCCTTGCTGGTGTAAAAAAGTGAGCTTCTATGTCAACGCAATCAAAAGATACGACGGTTTATGTAAAGAAAATTTACGCGAAAGGTCAAAAAATGGCTTCAAGAACTATGCGACCTAACTGCTTAGGTCATCAGCCCCTAGACCTAGAACTACTTAAACCTAGCTAGCCTAAGGGCATCACAGACATCTATGCCCGAGGTAGAATTCCAACCTGCGATGAAGCAGCCGTGCGGTTCGTCACTGAAGCGCCTGGAACCGCTCGGCCACCGCAACGCGGCGAAACCCTACTCACCTCATGTATAATGATAATATATACTGTCTAGTGAGGATAAACTGTATTCGCCAGCAACTCAGATCGTTTGCTCACGGAACTTTTACGAAGCTACATTCAAACTTTGTCGAAGTCGTCTGCAATATCCATTACAAACACCCTAGGAACTTCGTATGCGATATCCACTTCTGAAGACGCTGGCAGATACTGCAGTACTATAACAAGTAGGTGGGAATTTATTGTTATTGGTCCACGCATGACACTTTATTTCAATATCAATTTAACGCGCCTAGGTGTTTGTATATGCCTGAAACTATTGAACAAAAAGTAAATAAACAACAAACGAGCCGGCCGCGGTGGTCTCGCGGTTCTAGGCGCGCAGTCCGGAACCGTGCGACTGCTACGGTCGCTGGTTCGAATCCTGCCTGGGGCATGGATGTGTGTGATGTCCTTAGGTTAGTTAGGTTTAAGTAGTTCTAAGTTCTAGGGCACTTATGACCACAGCAGTTGAGTCCCATAGTGCTCAGATGCATTTGAACCATTTAGAAACAGCAAACAACTTCGATGTTTAAATCAAATGAAAGTCACATGTCGTAATTAAAACATAATTTCGTCGTTACATCTACATGACTACATCAACAGGATTTCTTGGCAATCCGGACTTACGTGCCTGGCAGGAGGTTAGGGTTATTTCTCTACCGTCCCACTCATTAACAGTGTGCGGGAAAAAGGACCACTTAAATCTTTTCTTGCGAGCCTTGAATTACATTATTACTATGGTTTCTTCCTGTGTTCCCGAGGAAATACCCCGATCTTGCTGAAACATCGCTCAGTGAAAGCGGGGACAAAATAAGCGAACACGTGTCTCGGCTTATCTGCTTACACTCTACCGCTTCTGAGAAAACGACGGTCAAAGTTTTCAATGCGCTGTTACTATAGTGTAGACACCTCTTAGCGGGTAAGCATTCAACTGGAGCGGTGGCTCTGCGGCTACCATAGCGATTTCTGAACTTTGCGCTGCGAGTTCGAAACCCGGTTTTTCCTTTTTTTTCCCCTCACTCTCTGAATTATCTACGAATGTTTATTCCAATTTATGTTGAAACACTGTTGTCGTTATTCGTCAGTTAATTTACTGTGTAAAGAAATAAGTTAAAAAGGGAACACACAGTGCGTAGTGGGGCGATCACTCTGTTGTAGAAATAATTCAGAAGCCAAGATCGCTTAAATATTGTTTACTGGATAACCGGTTTCAACACACTAAAGGTGCCATCATCGGATCTGAATGTAGATTAACATTTATAAAATATTTGGTTATAACGATACATGAGGCAGCCCAGATGATGTTAGATCAGCTTGTCTCATTCGTTTATTACTTTTTAATTCATTAATTACACATAAAGTTAATTGGCGAATAATGACAACATTATTTCAACATAACTTAGAAAAAAACATTCGTAGATAATTCTGATAGAGAGGCAGGAAAATAAAATAATTAAAAAACCCAATATGGTATCGAACACGGGAATCAGTGTTAAGAAGGAACGACGGTAGCCACCGCTTCAATTGCGTTCTCGGCTGCAGAAAGTATCTACACTAGAGCAACAGCGCGTTGATAACTTTGACCGTCGTTTTCTCGGAAACGGTCGAGTGTCTGCAGATAAGCCGAAACACATGTTCGCTTATTTTGTCCTCTCCTTCACTGAGCAAAGTTTCGGGACAATCAGCCTATGACATTTGGCGAGTTCCCCTCGCTCGTCGAGTCGCTTCTTACGCCCGGCGAGAATTATGTATGCAAAAAAATGGCTCTGAGCACTATGGGACTCAACTGCTGTGGTTATCAGTCCCCTAGAACTTAGAACTACTTAAACCTAACTAACCTAAGGACATCACACACATCCATGCCCGAGGCAGGATTCGAACCTGCGACCGTAGCAGTCGCACGGTTCCGGACTGCGCGCCTAGAACCGCGAGACCACCGCGGCCGGCAATTATGTATGCCTCCGAGTAAACTGCGCCACCTGGAAACACGGCGAGCGGGGATAAACACGTTTTCCTTCTTATAAGGCAACCTTCTACAGATAATATTCACGAAGTGTTCTTCAGGTTGCCTCAGATATTTCAGAAATGTTTCTTGCCTCAGGCCTGCCGCATATGCAAAACGTAAACATTTCATTTCATGTAATATTTATCAGGATAAGACATGACAAGAGTGGACCAATCACTTCTGGGAAAAATTAGAGATTCTAAGTTGCTCCACTATGTAATGACACGGGCACGGGCTTGCGATCTGTCTTTTATGCCATCGATTTCCGTGTTACACATACTTGGCCACTGCGTTGCGGCTGCCATCTTGGAGGAGGCAGTCTGTTTCCTGCCAGCGCTGTTTCCGCAGCCAATATTAACCGCGACGAATCATTCAGTCAACGCTAAATGGCCCATCTGGCTGAGGCAGACAAGGGCGCTATAATAGAACTCCATGCAGAGGGATCTTCAAATGCCGACATAGCGAGAACTATGGGTCTTCACAAGTCGACGGTAGCCAGGTGGATCAGACGAAAGGAAGAGAGTGGTAACTTGAATGGGAGGCCTCATGGCCGTCGCCGCAAAACAACGCAAGCTCAGGATCAGCAGATACGCCGTTTCAGTGAGAACCACCCATTTGTCAACGCACGACAAATCAGCAAATTCATGAAGCTTGGAATGAGTTACTTGAATCTCCTAGTTCTGTGGCTCGAGTTGTGGGCTCAATGCCCAACAGACTTCCAGCTGTTGTGGAAGCCAAAGGAGGCTATACGCGATTTTTTTTTACAGACTTATGTTTTATATAATTTCAAGGAAACGCAATAAGTGGAATGGGGACAAACAAATTAATTCACAGCAAGATATGTAATATTTAATTTGATAAGAGAAGAAATACTCACCTTATATATTCATTCAGTCTCTATAAAATACGTGACACACGTGTGTATGCAAGAAGGGTACAAAACAGTTCAGCACAAAATAAAAAATGTTGAGGAGAAGCTCCCCGATGAAGACGTAATTGCAGAACAAAGGTTGGGCTAGAAGGAGAGGTAAGGAGGCCCGAAAAAGCAGAACAAAATCAAATACCCAATAGACTTTGAGTAGTTGTCGCAGCAAAGGGCGGTTGGTATATGCGATTCGGAGCAACTGTACAAGAATAGTTTTATTTACTGATTTTTGAGGCTTTATTTTGTGACGGCTAAACAGTGCTGCATCATGAGACCCGCTATTTTTCCACATGTGGCTAAACATCAGAGCTGAAAAAATTTTGAGAGGTACCGAAGTTCTCTGGAAGAGTAAAGTGTTTTAGACAAGAAGATGATTTTTAGTTCATTTCATTTTAACCATTCACACTATGCTTCGACATTCTAATCTTTGATTTCATTTTATTATTACGTATCTTTCCTTCAGTGAAAGTCAACGGTAGTAAGTTTCAAGATATGAAGAATAACTGGAAGTTTTTAATTTGTGGAATAGCGTATTTAACAGTTCATATTTTCAACAAATCTGTAGTTATAGGACATATTAAGAAGCAAGTAAAAATGGCACTGTGGAAAGATCAGGTTGGCCTCTAAAGGGTAACGACGGTAAAATAGCAAATACTAAACAATGGGTAACAACTATTGTTGATGGTGAGTAGCCGTAATCGATATGTCACTTTTCCGTAATTGTATTTCTGAAGTTTATCGTCAATCCTAGGACTGACATCGATACTCTGTTTTACGTAAAGAATACAACCTTCAAAATTTATTTAGCAGCGCAGAATATTAAATCACAGTTTATAGATCAGGAACCTAATCCAACTGCCTTTAATTTTATTCTCACGGATGACTTTGGGACAGTAAATAACAAGAGAAATAACAAAACTCTCAGAATCAATATATAGAATTCAAGTGTCCAGTGGATTCAAAAGTTTGCTATAATAGCGATTAATTGCTTTTACAGACTCCTTCATGCCTACATTTTCTATCAGACAATGTTTGAAACTAGGACTAAGAAGGTAAACAATTTTTCCACAAATTGTCAAATTGGAAGTCGGAGAGACAGTTACACAAATTACGATGACAACAAACGTTTTTCAAGTAAACTGATCACAGGAGGAATCCAACGCATTTATTGTGAGTTACATGCACAGTATGTAAACTGGCAACGCCACCAACACACAATACCACTAACAAGGGAACATCCCCATCGCACCGCCCTGAGATTTAGTTATAAGTTGATACAGGGGATAGGCCTTGAAAAACTGAACACAGATCAATCGAGTAAACAGGAAGAAGTTGTGTGGAAGTATGAAAAAAATAAGCAAAATATACAAACTGAGTAGTCCATGCGCAAGATAGGCAACATCAAGGATAGGGTGAGCTCAGGAGCGCCGTGATCCCGTGGTTCCCAGGAGTGAAAAGTTTAATTTTTATTTTCAGACAATTATTATCTGTCCGTCCGTCTGTCCGATGCGAGGTAACCGCGCCGTAGTATGATGACGCTACACCTAAAAAACATCGAAAGACATGACGTCAGTCGACTATAGCGCACGGAAGAGAGAGTATTCCTGCTAATGAGGCTCCCTGGCTGGCAGTTAACTGTTCGCTACTTTGGACGAGAGTGCATTAAATACGTGCGATGCATTGCGTGGGCAATATGAATCCAGCAAATATAGCTCGTGACTCCAATAACAATGTCAATGAATATTTTCCGAAGTGTAAGGCATCGGAAAGTTCCTTAAGGGATCGAACGATTGTCGAACATTTGTATGATTATTTCCTACATTTGTTGAATAACAGTACGTGTGGTGATGATTGTCTGAAAATAAAAAAAATCAAACAACTAACCCGAGGGAAGCCTTAAACCAACGACCTCTCGTTCTGCAGCTCCTCACGCTAACCACGCGACCACTGCGCTCCCGTGCTCAAGCTATCCTTGATGTTGCTTATCATGCACACGGACTACTCAGTTTGTTTGGTTTGAATATTTTTTTCATAGGTCCACACAACTTCTTCCTGTTTTTCGAATGATCTGTGTTCAGTTTTCAAGGCCTATCCACTGTGTCAACTTATAACTAAATCTGAGGAGGGTGCGATGGGAAGGTTCCCTTGTTAGCTATGAAACAACTGTAGCAAAACGGAGCATCCTCGTTATCCATGTGATGGATAAGACGACTAATTCGCAACATAAATGTCAATGTAAGCATCAGTTTCTGTTGGAACGTGCTTCCCGGACCAAATGACATACATTTCCTACGTCTTCAATGCGAATCATGTAGCAAATGTAATTTAAAGGACATAAAAATATCGAGTGAATTTACTAAAATAATTATGAACCACTTGAATTTGCATTCAACAGGCAATGTTCAGAAGTCTGGTGTAGGAGTACTGCATGCTCTAATTCGAAACAACAAAAATCAACAGAGTAACTATTATTGAACGTCATCAGGTCACTCATCGAGCATTCCTATGCAGTACTGTTACTGGTGACGTGTTATGATGCCTTTATCGTTAACTTCCTAAGAAGAAATGAAATGCTGAGCCCCACCAAAAGACGTAAACTCGAGGAGAGAGTTGCGTGAACATATTATTTTACATCTGATAAATCCAAAAGTGTGTTTTGGGCTACGAATTCTGCCCCCAGGGTGTGTGCAACACAGCTGGAATTTGTTGCCAACAACTGAGTCACCTTTCGGTCACAGTGTAAGAAAATCGAGCAACAAAACTACATCACCTGTGCTACTGTATGATAACGCACTATGTTGATTTGAGAAACAAAACTATCCAGGAGATTGATAGGAAAGTCGTCTCTCAGGCACATTTGTATTGATAGGGAAGTCCTCTCTCAAGCACTTGTCCCTCTCGTCATATATTTGTAAAATTTTACCTTTCCCACTCTAGATCGATCAACCGTCAAGGCAATTCATTTCTAGACGAAAATACTTTTAAAACTACTCTGGTTTATTGACATCGTTAGAACAAGTAGGTTTCTACAGGCGTAGAATTTGTAAACAACTTTAGCATTGTCATGTCGTTTTAGATATCGTGAAAGAAAATTCTGCTGCTAATTAATTTCTCTTTGATAATTACTGTTGCGTTTAGTAAACTAATGGAAAATGCAATTAAAATATTCACTGTACTAATACAAACTAAAGTCAGCTTAATACAGAAACATCACGACGGCAGTCTATCTTAATAAAGCATTAAGTTTCTGTGAGACAATTGGGCTTATTTTAACACGAATTAGTAGGATATTACAGACTTTACACTTAGAAAAGATCTGTATTTATTTCATTTCCTGTACCATTCGCAAGTGTTATGAAAATGGGGCTTTTCATAGATAAAATTATGTATTCACAACAACAAAAAAATGTCGGCAGAAAACAAAAGTGGCATTATGAATCTGGCAGTACCGTAAGGTTTTCACTCTGACACTAAGAGTTACTGAAAGTAGCAAGAAGAATTTTGCTCGAGCGTTGTCTTACGATTCCCTTATTAAGTTTTTATCTGCCTGCTTGTAGCTGTGCTACAAAAGAATTAAAAATCTGGCTTTCAGCAAGTCTCGAAAGGCGAACAAAAGCAGCTTGCACCTGGTTACTAAGCATGTTACCTGGGGACTGGTTTTTTCTTAAAGCGGGAAGACATCCTTTTGTGGTTCAATTGGCAAATGTCAGTCAGACGTGTGACGTTAGTCTAAGCGTTTCGGTGTGTTGAATTTGTACCAATGATTTTTCTACACGTTTTTTCTGTCCCAAATAGAGTTGAAGTCTCCCATTAGTATTTTCACGTCATCTTGGTGAATTTTGCTCATGGTATTTTCGAGTGTGTTCCAGAATTTTTCAACATTGTCGGTGTTTTTCTTATTTTCGATGTTGGTGGGTTCAAATGGTTCAAATGGCTCTGAGCACTATGGGACTTAACTGCTGTGGTCATCAGTCCCCTAGAACTTAGAACTAGTTAAACCTAACTAACCTAAGGACATCGCACACATCCATGCCCGAGGCAGGATGCGAACCTGCGACCGTAGCGGTCGCGCGGTTCCAGACTGTAGCGCCTAGAACCTCTCGAACACTCCGGCCGTCGATGTTGGTGGGGACACGTGCATTGATGAGTGTATATGTTTTACTGGGGCTCTGAATGACCATAGTCATAAGTCGCTTGTTGACGGGCCAGCCGCGGTGGCCGAGCGGTTCTTGGCTCTTCAGTCTGGAACCGCGCGACTGCTACGGTCGCAGTTTCGAATCCAGCGTTGGGCATGAATTTGTGTGATGTCCTTAGTTTAGCTAGGAATAAGTAGTTCTAAGTTCTAGGAGACTGATGACCTCCACTGTTAAGTTCCATAGTGCTCAGAGCCATTGGAACCTTTTGATTGTCGATCGGTGTGAATTCTTTGGCAGAGTTGATAGATCGGTGTTCGAGAAATGCAATGCCGAAGATTGGTACGCCTTTCGTTACCTTTTGTTGTATTCTGCTCTTGAAGATGCAATGGTTTCCCTAATACACGGTTTCATTGTCAGTTAGTCGTGGTTCTTGAAGTGCAAGGATGAGAATTTTTTGTCGGTCCATTTCTTTTGTGAGATTATTTAGTTTTCGTGTTTGGATCAAGGTATCGATGTTTTCTTTTAAATGCATGTTTTTTGCTTGTAGGGAAATTTACCAGAGATCTTCGATATTCTCTGTCGTGCTAACCTGGACTCCCCAGAATCCGAAAATCCAACTGCCGCCTGTCGACAGCCGGGTTGTGTACCACCTGGGATAAAGTTGACTTTGCTTGCATAGTTTACGTTTGCTTGTGTTTCATTGGTTGTGCTTGGGTGATACCAGGACCGGACAGGACCAGAGGGTGTTGAAGCCTTTGAAAGCAAATATTTTCAGCCAAGCTCATTGAGCTAACACGGTGACCAGAGTAACGGTGATTTTCACTCAGACGTGTCTGGATTTTGCGTTCAACGGATTGAGTAGCCGTTCAGGATTGTGTTAGTATTTGGTTCACCCCTAGTATTTGATTTCCTCGGTACCACCCATATGGGGGAGGGTTTCCACTATCCGCCACACGCGATTATTATTATTATTATTATTATTATTATTATTATTGTCATTATGTCTCAGCAAATCCCATATGGTGTATCTTCCCACCACTGAAATAGATGTGTATTGTTCGATTCAGTATTTCCATCACATAAATGTGGTTTATAATTACGTTACATTGCTACTAGTAGACATATTTCTCACTTTTTCTTAGACAGTTGCTACCTGTTACTCCATCATAGGAATTTATGTGCGAAGCATTGTTGAAATACAGACGTTCAAATTATCCGATTTCTGTAATTTCATTTCGATACCAGATCGTTCTAATCGGATTCAGCCAGGTAGTCTTAATGTGGATATCCGACCACGACTGTCATCATATGATAGACTGTGTAAACCACATTCTTTATCGGACTGTTGAATATAGATCACTTATCTATGACAGGACCTGAATTCTTAAACACTGTGGAACATAATAATCCGATGTGCTTATTACAAATACGTTATTCCAATATAAATATGTGAACTAACGAGATAACAGTTTATTTACAGGAGCAGAACTAATGTTCAAATGTTCAAATGTGTGTGAAATCGTATGGGACTTAACTGCTAAGGTCATCAGTACCTAAGCTTACACACTACTTAACCTAAATCATCCTAAGGACAAACACACACACCCATGCCCCAGGGAGGACTCGAACCTCCGCCGGGATCAGCCACGCAGCTCATGACTGCAGCGCCCCTGACCGCTCGGGTAATCCCGCGCGGCTACTAAAAGTATACTCGTCCACAAAACCCATGTGGACAATTATCTAATAATCGGTCAAGCTTTGCTTTGTCGCAGCTCTTTAGGATACAAGTCCATTTACTTTCAGGCTCTTACATACAATTCTTGCAATGCAAGGTAATTGAAAAAACTCATCCACTCGACGCCAACTGAGGAACTGACTGGTGCATGTGTTGTTCAACACACAGTAGTTGTCACCCTCACTGGAATCAATGAGTGTGTGCGTGTGTGTGTGTGTGTGTGTGTGTGTGTGTGTGTGTGTGAGTGAGTTTTCGTGTTAATGCACAATCTGAATCAATACTATTAACATCAGACAGACAACCGGGCATCAAATATGACTGTAAAGTATGTTAATGCGATGGGAAGTTACAAACTGAATTTTCACCTAACCCACGTCCTGCATATTACGTTAAGTAAGATGTATTAACTCCATAGTATCGTTAGCAGAGAGTGCGCTCTTGTTGTCGAGGCCTGCGACAAGCGCAGCGATCAGCACTGCCCAATGCCGCCGCGATTTGTTTATGTTGGCTGAGCGTGGACACTGCAGCAGACGATTCGCCATAAACAGAAAGAAATCACCTTGGCTCTGACTGCAGTGAGCGGATATCACTGCCTGCGTGTTCTTATAGTAACCAACGTGAGACTCTACTCACAGGTGCCATGGAGCAATTGCAACGGGTATCATGTCATTAGTCATGAGAATATTAACCAGTGATGAAATGTCCACTCTATTTGAATCCTAAGAAAATAGGAACCTTCTCACAAAGGAATGTGAGGTGATATCAAAATTTATCCAACATACAAAAATTAACTGCAGGGCTTTCATGTATGCAGTAGTAGCACACAAGGAAATAATATGTCTTGGAAGCGTATATTTCATTTCCTCTTCTCATATTAACGTCCTTGTTTTAGAATGAAGTGAGAAAATTAACGCGAAAAACTTAAGTTCCTGAGAAGCATATAAGTCATTTCCTCGTCTCATATCATAGCTTTTGTTTTAGTATGAGGTGAAAAAATAAACAGTTTACGGCTCTGAAACATAATATGACACCAGATTCTTATCGTAGGCGCTATCGGAAACGCAAAAAGCAGGGAGCTGTCCATTCTTTTGTCCTAAAGAGCTGCGACAAAGCAAAGCTTGACCGATTATCAGATAATTGTCCACATGGGTTTTGTGGACGAGTATACTTTTAGTAGCCGCGCGGGATTAGCCGAGCGGTCAGGGGCGCTGCAGTCATGAGCTGCGTGGCTGATCCCGGCGGAGGTTCGAGTCCTCCCTGGGGCATGGGTGTGTGTGTTTGTCCTTAGGATGATTTAGGTTAAGTAGTGTGTAAGCTTAGGTACTGATGACCTTAGCAGTTAAGTCCCATACGATTTCACACACATTTGAACATTTGAACATTAGTTCTGCTCCTGTAAATAAACTGTTATCTCGTTAGTTCACATATTTATATTGGAATAACGTATTTGTAATAAGCACATCGGATTATTATTTTCCACAGTGTTTAAGAATTCAGGTCCTGTCATAGATAAGTGATCTATATTCAACAGTCCGATAAAGAATGTGGTTTACACAGTCTATCATATGATGACAGTCGTGGTCGGATATCCACATTAAGACTACCTGGCTGAATCCGATTAGAACGATCTGGTATCGAAATGAAATTACAGAAATCGGATAATTTGAACGTCTGTATTTCAACAATGCTTCGCACATAAATTCCTATGATGGAGTAACAGGTAGCAACTGTCTAAGAAAAAGTGAGAAATATGTCTACTAGTAGCAATGTAACGTAATTATAAACCACATTTATGTGATGGAAATACTGAATCGAACAATACACATCTATTTCAGTGGTGGGAAGATACACCATATGGGATTTGCTGAGACATAATGACAATAATAATAATAATAATAATAATAATAATAATAATAATCGCGTGTGGCGGATAGTGGAAACCCTCCCCCATATGGGTGGTACCGAGGAAATCAAATACTAGGGGTGAACCAAATACTAACACAATCCTGAACGGCTACTCAATCCGTTGAACGCAAAATCCAGACACGTCTGAGTGAAAATCACCGTTACTCTGGTCACCGTGTTAGCTCAATGAGCTTGGCTGAAAATATTTGCTTTCAAAGGCTTCAACACCCTCTGGTCCTGTCCGGTCCTGGTATCACCCAAGCACAACCAATGAAACACAAGCAAACGTAAACTATGCAAGCAAAGTCAACTTTATCCCAGGTGGTACACAACCCGGCTGTCGACAGGCGGCAGTTGGATTTTCGGATTCTGGGGAGTCCAGGTTAGCACGACAGAGAATATCGAAGATCTCTGGTAAATTTCCCTACAAGCAAAAAACATGCATTTAAAAGTAAACATCGATACCTTGATCCAAACACGAAAACTAAATAATCTCACAAAAGAAATGGACCGACAAAAAATTCTCATCCTTGCACTTCAAGAACCACGACTAACTGACAATGAAACCGTGCATTAGGGAAACCATTGCATCTTCAAGAGCAGAATACAACAAAAGGTAACGAAAGGCGTACCAATCTTCGGCATTGCATTTCTCGAACACCGATCTATCAACTCTGTCAAAGAAATCACACCGATCGACAATCAAAAGGTTCCAATGGCTCTGAGCACTATGGAACTTAACAGTGGAGGTCATCAGTCTCCTAGAACTTAGAACTACTTATACCTAGCTAATCTAAGGACATCACACAAATTCATGCCCAAGGCTGGATTCGAACCTGCGACCGTAGCAGTCGCGCGGTTCCGGACTGAAGAGCCAAGAACCGCTCGGCCACCGCGGCTGGCCCGTCAACAAGCGACTTATGACTATGGTCATTCAGAGCCCCAGTAAAACATATACACTCATCAATGCACGTGTCCCCACCAACATCGACGGCCGGAGTGTTCGAGAGGTTCTAGGCGCTACAGTCTGGAACCGCGCGACCGCTACGGTCGCAGGTTCGCATCCTGCCTCGGGCATGGATGTGTGCGATGTCCTGAGGTTAGTTAGGTTTAACTAGTTCTAAATTCTAGGGGACTGATGACCACAGCAGTTAAGTCCCATAGTGCTCAGAGCCATTTGAACCATTTGAACCCACCAACATCGAAAATAAGAAAAACACCGACAATGTTGAAAAATTCTGGAACACACTCGAAAATACCATGAGCAAAATTCACCAAGATGACGTGAAAATACTAATGGGAGACTTCAACTCTATTTGGGACAGAAAAAACGTGTAGAAAAATCATTGGTACAAATTCAACACACCGAAACGCTTAGACTAACGTCACACGTCTGACTGACATTTGCCAATTGAACCACAAAAGGATGTCTTCCCGCTTTAAGAAAAAACCAGTCCCCAGGTAACATGCTTAGTAACCAGGTGCAGGCTGCTTTTGTTCGCCTTTCGAGACTTGCTGAAAGCCAGATTTCTAATTCTTTTGTAGCACAGCTACAAGCAGGCAGATAAAAACTTAATAAGGGAATCGTAAGACAACGCTCGAGCAAAATTCTTCTTGCTACTTTCAGTAACTCTTAGTGTCAGAGTGAAAACCTTACGGTACTGCCAGATTCATAATGCCACTTTTGTTTTCTGCCGACATTTTTTTGTTGTTGTGAATACATAATTTTATCTATGAAAAGCCCCATTTTCATAACACTTACGAATGGTACAGGAAATGAAATAAATACAGATCTTTTCTAAGTGTAAAGTCTGTAATATCCTACTAATTCGTGTTAAAATAAGCCCAATTGTCTCACAGAAACTTAATGCTTTATTAAGATAGACTGCCGTCGTGATGTTTCTGTATTAAGCTGACTTTAGTTTGTATTAGTACAGTGAATATTTTAATTGCATTTTCCATTAGTTTACTAAACGCAACAGTAATTATCAAAGAGAAATTAATTAGCAGCAGAATTTTCTTTCACGATATCTAAAACGATATGACAATGCTAAAGTTGTTTACAAATTCTACGCCTGTAGAAACCTATTTGTTCTAACGATGTCAATAAACCAGAGTAGTTTTAAAAGTATTTTCGTCTAGAAATGAATTGCCTTGACGGTTGATCGATCTAGAGTGGGAAAGGTAAAATTTTACAAATATATGACGAGAGGGACAAGTGCTTGAGTGAGGACTTCCCTATCAATACAAATGTGCCTGAGAGACGACTTTCCTATCAATCTCCTGGATAGTTTTGTTTCTCAAATCAACATAGTGCGTTATCATGCAGTAGCACAGGTGATGTAGTTTTGTTGCTCGATTTTCTTACACTGTGACCGAAAGGTGTCTCAGTTGTTGGCAACAAATTCCAGCTGTGTTGCACACACCCTGGGGGCAGAATTCGTAGCCCAAAACACACTTTTGGATTTATCAGATGTAAAATAATATGTTCACGCAACTCTTTCCTCGAGTTTACGTCTTTTGGTGGGGCTCAGCCTTTCATTTCTTCTTAGGAAGTTAACGATAAAGGCATCATAACACGTCACCAGTAACAGTACTGCATAGGAATGCTCGATGAGTGACCTGATGACGTTCAATAATAGTTACTCTGTTGATTTTTGTTGTTTCGAATTAGAGCATGCAGTACTCCTACACCAGACTTCTGAACATTGCCTGTTGAATGCAAATTCAAGTGGTTCATAATTATTTTAGTAAATTCACTCGATATTTTTATGTCCTTTAAATTACATTTGCTACATGATTCGCATTGAAGACGTAGGAAATGTATGTTATTTGGTCCGGGAAGCACGTTCCAACAGAAACTGATGCTTACATTGACATTTATGTTGCGAATTAGTCGTCTTATCCATCACATGGATAACGAGGATGCTCCGTTTTGCTACAGTTGTTTCATAGCTAACAAGGGAACCTCCCCATCGCACCCTCCTCAGATTTAGTTATAAGTTGACACAGTGGATAGGCCTTGAAAACTGAACACAGATCATTCGAAAAACAGGAAGAAGTTGTGTGGACCTATGAAAAAAATATTCAAACCAAACAAACTGAGTAGTCCGTGTGCATGATAAGCAACATCAAGGATAGCTTGAGCACGGGAGCGCAGTGGTCGCGTGGTTAGCGTGAGGAGCTGCAGAACGAGAGGTCGTTGGTTTAAGGCTTCCCTCGGGGTAGTTGTTTGATTTTTTTTTATTTTCAGACAATCATCACCTCACGTACTGTTATTCAACAAATGTAGGAAATAATCATACAAATGTTCGACACTCGTTCGATCCCTTAAGGAACTTTCCGATGCCTTACAGTTCGGAAAATATTCATTGACATTGTTATTGGAGTCACGAGCTATATTTGCTGGATTCATATTGCCCACGCAATGCATCGCACGTATTTAATGCACTCTCGTCCAAAGTAGCGAACAGTTAACTGCCAGCCAGGGAGCCTCATTAGCAGGAATACTCTCTCTTCCGTGCGCTATAGTCGACTGACGTCATGTCTTTCGATGTTTTTTAGGTGTAGCGTCATCATACTACGGCGCGGTTACCTCGCATCGGACGGACGGACGGACAGATAATAATTGTCTGAAAATAAAAATTAAACTTTTCACTCCTGGGAAAATTTGACGGAAGGACCTCTCGTTCCGCATCTGCGTGCGCTAACCACGGGATCACGGCGCTCCTGAGCTCACCCTATCCTTGATGTTGCCTATCTTGCGCATGGACTACTCAGTTTGTATATTTTGCTTATTTTTTTCATACTTCCACACAACTTCTTCCTGTTTTCTCGATTGATCTGTGTTCAGTTTTTCAAGGCCTATCCCCTGTATCAACTTATAACTAAATCTGAGGGCGGTGCGATGGGGATGTTCCCTTGTTAGTGGTATTGTGTGTTGGTGGCGTTGCCAGTTTACATACTGTGCATGTAACTCACAATAAATGCGTTGGATGCCTCCTGTGATCAGTTTACTTGAAAAACGTTTGTTGTCATCGTAATTTATGTAACTGGCTCTCCGACTTCCAATTTGACAATTTGTGGAAAAATTGTTTACCTCGTTAGTCCTAGTTTCAAACATTGTCTGTCTGACGGAAAACGTAGGCATGAAGGGGTCTGTAAAAAGCAATTAATCGCTATTATAGCAAACTTTTGAATTCACATGATACTTGAATTCTCTATATTGATTCTGAGAGTTTTCTTATTTCTCTTGTTATTTACTGTCTCAATGTCATCCGTGAAAATAAAATTAAAGGCAGTTGGATTAGGTTCCTGATCTATAAACTGTGATTTAATATTCTGCGCTGCTAAATAAATTTTGAAGGTTGTATTCTTTACGTAAAACAGAGTATCGGTGTCAGTCCTAGGATTGACGATAAACTTCAGAAATACAATTACGGAAAAGTGACATATCGATTATGGCTCCTCACCATCAACAATAGTTGTTACCCATAGTTTCATATTTGCTATTTTATCGTCGTTACCCTTTAGAGACCAACCTGATCATTCCACAATGCCATTTTTGACTCGCTTCTTAATATGTCCTATAACTACAGATTTGTCGAAAATATTAACTGTTAAATACGCTTTCCACAAATTAGAAACTTCCAGTTATTCTTCATATCTTGAAACTTACTACCGTTGACTTTCACTGGAGAAAAGATACATAATAATAAAATGAAATCAAAGATTAGAATGTCAAATCATAGTGTGAATGGTTAAAATGAAATGAACTAAAAATCATCTCCTTGTCTAAAAGACGTTATTCTTCCAGAGAACTTCGGCACCTCAAAATTTTTTACACCTCTGATGTTCAGCCACATGTGGACAAATAGCGGGTCCCATGATGCAGCACTGTTTAGCCGTCACAAAATGAAGCCTCAAAAATCAGTCCACATTCCATTTACTGCGTTTCCTTGAAATTATATAAAATATACGTCTGTAAGTAAAAAAAAAAAAAAGACGAAGAAGAAAGAAACAAAGCTTGAAACAGCTGATTGGTGAAGCCTCCTTTGGCTTCCACAACAGCTCGAAGTCTGTTGGGCATTGAGCCCACAACTCGAGCCACATAACTAGGAGATTCAAGTAACTCATTCCAAGCGTCATGAATCACATCAGAAAGCTGTCGGCGAGTCGACGGTGACTGCCCTTTTCTCGTATTACTCTGACCATTTCTGCCCAGATATTCTCAATGGGATTCGTGTCAGCTCCTTTAGGTGGCCATTCCGTTACAGTAATATTACTATGGTCGTCGACCCGCCTCTTAACCACACGTGCCATATGAATAGACGAGCGATCTTGTTGGAACATGATCTGATCATCGCCAAATCTTGCTGCCACAGCAGGCAACATCACGTTCTCCAGAATTGATATGTAATTGCGCGCATCGAATCTTCCTTCCACTTTCCACAGGAGCCCACACCCTTCGGCCGATATCCACGCCCATACCGTTACCGACTACAAATGGCTCTGAGCACTGTGGGACTTAACATCTGTGGTCATCAGTCCCCTAGAACGTAGAACTACTTAAACCTAACTAACCTAAGGACATCACACACATCCATGCGCGAGGCAGGATTCGAACCTGCGACCGTAGCGGTCACGCGGTTCCTGACTGAAGCGCCTCGAACCGCACGGCCACACCGGCCGGCACCGACAACCTGCCACTCCTTCGGCAACTGTAAATATATTTTCGATTATACCTAGCACATTTAGGCCGGTAAACTAGTACTTTTCCGGATGATGCCGTAGAGAAAACTTTTTGGTGCGTGAAAATCACTCGCCTCCAAAACTGGAGAGGTTTGTCGCCATTTTCAGTAGCAAAAGCAAGGCAAGCTTCTCTTTGGGAAACAGTCAATGTCTCTTTCACAGCAGCGCTTCTTGCTCTCAGTCCACCTTCCCTTACACGAGGAGTGACGGTCTTACTGCTAACATTGAGACCCAAAGTTTGCTGAATTTGTCGTGCGTTGACAAATGGGTGGTTCTCACTGAAACGGCGTATCTGCTGATCCTGAGCTGCTGTTGTTTTGCGGCGACGGCCATGAGGCCTCCCATTCAAGTTACCACTCTCTTCCTTTCGTCTGATCCACCTGGCTACCGTCGACTTGTGAAGACCCATAGTTCTTGCTATGTCGGCATTTGAAGATCCCTCTGCATGGAGTTCTATTATAGCGCCCTTGTCTGCCTCAGCCAGATGGGCCATTTAGCGTTGACTGAATGATTCGTCGCGGTTAATATTGGCTGCGGAAACAGCGCTGGCAGGAAACAGACTGCCTCCTCCACGATGGCAGCCACAACGCAGTGGCCAAGTATGTGTAACACGGAAATCGATGGCATAAAAGAGAGATCGCAAGCCCATACCCGTGTCATTACATAGTGGAGCAACTTAAAATCTCTAATTTTTCTCAGAAGGGACTGGTCCACTCTTGTCATGTCTTATCCTGATAAATATTACATGAAATGAAATGTTTACGTTTTGCATATGCGGCAGGCCTGACGCAAGAAACATTTCTGAAATATCTGAGGCAACCTGAAGAACACTTCATGAATTTTATTTGTAGAGGGTTGCCTTATAAGAAGGAAAACGTGTTTATCCCCGCTCGCCGTGTTTCCAGGTGGCGCAGTTTACTCGGAGGCATACATAATTCTCGCCGGGCGTAAGAAGCGACTCGACGAGCGAGGGGAACTCGCCAAGTGTCATAGGCTGATTGTCCCGAAACTTTGCTCACAAGGGGAGGCCGCCAAATGTGAAATTCAGATTCGATTCATACTGCGCATAATAAAAGCTCATGGCCAGAGGTGTAATGTGGCAAAGCACCAAGATGCACTTCTCAGCTGTTGTCGAGAAAATCGACAGTTAGAAGAAACCGTTGCGGTGAAATACTCTCTACGATTAATAATTTTCTACAGCGTCGTGGCGCAGCGGTAAACGCTCGAGTTCGTAATCCGAAGGTCGCCGGATCGAATCTCACGCCATGCAACATTTTTTTATTATTATTATTTTTTTGTAATTCAAATATATATATATATATATATATATATATATATATATATATATATATAAACTATTAATGAATTGCTTATGCATGTTGGTGAAGGCGGATCGCTCTCCAATTGTACCGCCTCCATTTTACCGTTTGTTTAACAGGGTGTACCAAAGCTCTCACGTCCGCACTGATTTTCGACGGTGTTATAAGTTGTGCTAGGGACCGCATCTACCTTCTTTCGAAGTTAGCAGGCAACTACGCTGTTATGCGGCGGCTCGTTTCGGCCCATTCAACATCTGTCCTTCAAGTGTAACGAGCGATTAACGGAGTTTATATTTCATACCTGCCACAGCAAATTTGTGTTCGTGGGGTTTCTATTCTAATTCGAACGTTTGACTTACGCTATACGTATTCGTTTCGGAATATCGTTTCTACGTCTTCCGCTAACTATACGTGGTTAACATTATGAAGACAATTAATAACATTTGTGAAATACAAATTTGTTTGCGGAAAACATAATGATGTTCGAAGTCGCCAGTTTTTCCACGACAAACGACTTTCAACAACTTATTATATGCATAATTGTTGCAACCTGTTGCCGGGAATTATATATATATATATATATATATATATATATATATATATGTGTGTGTGTGTGTGTGTGTGTGTGTTTATACACACATTTGAATTACAAAAAACAAATACTAAAAAAAAAAAAAGTTGCATGGAGCGAGATTCGATCCGCCGACTTTCGGATTACGAACTCGAGCGCTTACCGCTGCGCCACGACGCTGTAGAAAGTTATGAATCGTAGAGAGTATTTCACCGCAGCGGTTTCTTCTAACTGTCGATTTTCTCGACAACGGCTGAGAAGTGCATCTTGGTGCTTTGCCACATTACACCTCTGGCCATGAGCTTTTATTATGCGCAGTATGAATCGAATCTGAATTTCACAATTGGCGGCCTCCCCTTGTCAGTGAAGGAGAGGACAGAATAAGCGAACTTGTGTTTCGGCTTATCTGCAGACACTCGACCGTTTCCGAGAAAACGACGGCCAAAGTTATCAACGCGCTGTTGCTCTAGTGTAGATACCTTCTGCAGTCGAGAACGCAATTGAAGCGGTGGCTCAGTGGCTACCGTCGTTCCTTCGTAGCATTGATTCCCATGTTCGAGACCATATTGGGTTTTTTAATTATTTTATTTTCCTGCCTCTCTATCAGAATTATCTTCGAATGTTTTTTTTCTAATTTATGTTGAAATAATGTTGTCATTACGCGACAATTAACTTTATGTGTAATTAATGAATTAAAAAAATAATAAACGAATGAGACAAGCTGATATAAAATCATCTCGTCTGTCTCATGTATCGTTATATCCAAATGGTTTATCAATGTTAATCTACATTTAGATCCGATAATGGCACATTTAGTGTGTTGAAACCGGTTATCCAGTAGACAGTATTTAAGCGATCTTGGCTTCTGAATTATTTCTACAACAGAGTGATCGCCCCACTACGCACTGTGTGTTCCCTTTTTAACTTATTTCTTTACACAGTAAATTAACTGACGAATAACGACAACAGTGTTTCATCATAAATTGGAATAAACATTCGTAGATAATTCAGAGAGTGAGGGGGGAAAAAAGGAAAAACCGGGTTTCGAACTCGCAGCGCAAAGTTCCGAAGTCGCTATGGTAGCCGCAGAGCCACCGCTTCAGTTGAATCCTTAACCGCTAAGCGGTATCTACACTATAGCAACAACGCATTGAACACTTTGACCGTCGTTTTCTCAGAAGCGGTAGAGTTTAAGCTTATTTTGTCCCCTCTTTCAATGAGCGTAGTTAAAAGCAAGATCGGGGTCTGACACTTGGCGTGCCCCCTCGTAAATTGCGTGCGTTGGGATTCAGTAGACAGAATGCGTCCACTTTCCTCGACTACTCATTGACATGTTTGGAAACTTTCTTTGTTGTAGTTGCACTTTGCATTATGAGGGCTGGTTTTCCTGATGAGGATCTACTTATGGACTTTGCTCCTAATTTACGTTACTGTGTAGTAGACCTACTGCAACTACTTAAACCGGAAACGTTTGTTTGTTTGGATACTCCGCTTCTTAGTTGCTACATTTCGCTAAAATATTTTCCTTTTTTTCAAAACGGCAAGTTAAGATGACCACTGCAACATGGTAAGATCAGTAACAATTTAATACTTTGAAACAGTTATGTGTGGTGTACGAGGAGTCTACTGTTGTTGACTGAGGAATACATTAAACACGAAAGCTGCGTCCAATAACAATAATTAACTTTCGGTTACATGACAAAACACAAGTCGAAGCACTGTCAGTTCATCTCAGTACCCAGTAAAACTTAAACTGGAAAGATCGAAAACATACTTTTGTGGGGAAGGCAAACGAATGACTGCGTTTTATTGGCCGCACACTAAGAATACGCAACAGGCCAACTGAAAACACTGCCTACACTACGTTTGTCCGTCCACTGCTATAATATCCTTGACAGACGTGATTGACTGTGCACGCAAAAACGTCCAAGGAACGGTAGCACGCTTTGTAATGTCACGAAATAGGGGAGAGAGGATCCCAGATTTGATAATCGAGTTGGGGTAACATTCATGAAAACATATGCGTTTTTCGTTGCCACGAGATCTTTTCACGAAATTTCAATCACCACCATATGTTCTGAATGCCAAAACATTATTTCCTAGGGTACTTACACAAGAAGAAACCATAGTAATAATGTAATTCAAGGCTCGCAAGAAAAGATTTAAGTAGTCCCTTTTCCCGCACACTGTTAATGAGTGGGACGGTAGAGAAATAATCCGAACCTTCTGCCAGGCACGTAAGTCCGGATTGCAAAGAAATCCTGTTGATGTAGTCATGTAGATGTAACAACGAAATTATGTTGTAATTACGACATGTGACTTTCACTTGATCTGAACATCGAAGTTGTTTACTGTTTATTTACTTTTTGTTCATTAATTTCAGCCATATACGAACACCTAGGCGCGTTAAAGTGATATTGAAATAAAGTGTCATGCATGGACCAATAACAATAAGTTCCCACCTACTTGTTATAGTACTGCATTATCTGCCAGCGTATTCAGAAGTGGATATCGCATACGAAGTTCCTAGGGTGTTTGTAATGGATATTGCAGACGACTTCGACAAAGTTTGAATGTAGCTTCGTAAAAGTTCCGTGAGCAAACGATCTGAGTTGCTGGAGAATACAGTTTATCCTCACTAGACAGTATATATTATCATTATACATGAGGTGAGTAGGGTTTCGCCGCGTTGCGGTGGCCGAGCGGTTCCAGGCGCTTCAGTGACGAACCGCACGGCTGCTTCAGTCGCAGGTTGGAATTCTACCTCGGGCATAGATGTCTGTGATGCCCTTAGGCTAGCTAGGTTTAAGTAGTTCTAGGTCTAGGGGCTGATGACCTAAGCAGTTAGGTCGCATAGTTCTTGAAGCCATTTTTTGACCTTTCGCGTAAATTTTCTTTACATAAACCGTCGTATCTTTTGATTGCGTTGACATAGAAGCTCACTTTTTTACACCAGCAAGGGACCGGTTACAGCAAGAAGTGCGATACATTTCCACTTATTATGTCCACCCGTTCTGGAGGTAAACGGGTTTTAAGGGTTGGGTAGACCGATAGACGGTCAAGAAAGTGAGACTAGTAGGGTTCCGTTTTTACCGGTTTAGGTGACGAAATCCTAACAACGAAAACACTGAAGATGAGGGCCGCATAAATAACACCCGCTACTCTTTATTCGAAATGTTCTAGTTGCTGTCGATACATAAGCATATTAGTCGTAGCTACGTTTTCGATCCAAATCACGTTTACAGGAATGCAAATAGAATGTATTTGCCTATACACGTGGTAATTCACATCCCAGTATTAATGCCACCGCATTTTAGAAGTACGAACATTCTCATTGCTAGCTAGCTTAAGAAACACTTCTGCTAATGAACGTTTTCTGGCTGTGGCGAGTCTAGTGGAGAATTCGAAACAATGCAGAATACGTTTGGCAGCTATGTAGCCGTTTATTTCCTGGGGTGGTGCAGAATTATCCTACAAAATTTACTCTCTAATAACAGTAATTTGTTATTTCGATAATCATCCCGAATGATTGTCGCATAAGTGGTGACATAAAGGAAGAAAATTCATGTTTTTGAGTCCAGAAAGCTCTATGCAACAGAAACTGCAGATTTTCATTTCGAAATTGCCGGCTTGTTCATGTCTGGGGTAATAATAGAGGGCTGTTTGCCTAGGTTGTCTGCTAGCATAGTGAAAGGAAGGTCTGGTTTGTTTTCGGTTCTAATCTCTATGGAGGCAGGTAGAATATCAGTAAAGCAATTTTAAGAAATTCTCGCGCACCCAATACGATTTATCGCTACCTTTATTCTGTACTGGCGCTCTGTGGATGTCAATATGACACTCTTGTAGAATTTCATACATGATACTGCCTCCTTTTTCCGCTTCTGTCAATAATGGAATTGACTTAAGTGTGGCACTGAATGATGTTTAAGTGAATTTCGTTATGAATCTTCACGCATTGCTAAATTTGCACACTTTCATGGTAGGTCAGCAATGGTAATCCAGTATGACTGGTCTGAACGTTGACACAGACCGTTTCGCGGCCGAATGCGGATAATATTTTGCTAATTCGTAACGGTCTGGGGTTCTTTGTCTGTTATCTGGATAAGCTGAAATTCATTTTTATTCGTCCGTTTCATACAAATTAGCGTTTCTTCTTTCAGTTCTGTCCTATGTTTACGTGTTGTATTTAACACACTAATCAGCATTAATATAGTCTTAGAAATTATGGAATACAGTCTAAAAAAGTTCAGATAGTTTGTCAATTTCACGCCTGCGCATAGTATGTTGGTAGCACTTCGTCGCCTTGCCTGTTATGCTGTGTAGCAGACTTTAAAGCCGTGCGGATCAGCATAACGAAAAGGCGAGGGGTCTCGCTCGTTTTGTCCACGACTGTACATGCGTGAGTTGTCGACTGATTGTGAGATGGTTCCTCCACTTGTTTGCTCTTGGTATCTTCGGGACTGTGTGAATTATATTTTCCTGAAAGTCTGGTTGTGCATCTTCAGCCTCATGAATTCTACACATGAAATTGAATAGTTGTTTCGTTGCCACATTCTCAAATGAGTTTGGAAATTCCTAAGTAATTTTATAAATCCCTTATGTCTTATTTGTTCGCAAGTCTTCCTACGCTCTGCTGAACATTGATCCAACAGCGGATCCCCTATGTCTCCAATATCGACTCCCATTTTTTCCGCTGTTACGCCATCAAACACGTGCTACCCCTGCGGAGCCCTTCAATGTACTCTTTCTTCACTCTCCTCTGCGTGTAATATGTGCATTACCGTTACAGTCTTAATATTGCCGCCCTTGCTTTTTTTTTCCATTTATTGACTTTCTGAACGTGCCCATACAGCCATCTCATCAAAGGAAATGTTATACTATGGTTTGTTTTGACAATTCAGAGTATGCATTAGTTTAAGTCGTACACTGGCACGAAGTTATATAGGCTTAACAAAGGACAGATTCTGACATAAAACTAATTGTACATCCACAGAATTCCCTTGCTTTTAATTTCACCAAAGATTACTTCCACGACTCTACATACAGAATCGGTCTTTCCGCTTAGCATTTCTTTTTCGATTTCTTCACATTGTTCCTACTGCCATTTTGTTCTGGATTCTCTGCATTTCCCAAGTATTACTATATGTAAGTGACCTATGCTGCTGTATTCCAGCCTTTTCCTAATCTTTTTTTTAATTTCTTTCTCTCGTTGATCAGTTCAACTGTTCCTGTTGACATCCAAAGATTCTTCGCATATAACTTCCTTACTTGCCTATCAGACAGTTTTCTGTTTAGTTTCAGTAATTTATTTAAATTTTCTTATGTTCGTTTTTAATATATATACATAACAGTTCTATTTCCGCTTCTTATAATGCCAATCAGAACTTCTATCTCAAATACTGTGTCATAACTCGTGATACGAGATATATTCCATGTATGAACACTATTTTATAGATCTGAAGATGACAGGTTGTTTCTAAATAAAGAAATTTTTATTCAATCTTGGCATTAGAAAGTTTTTATTCAGTGAATTCCATTTTCAGTGCTGTCCATTCCTCTTCAGCATAATCGCTCACAGTAGCGTTAATTATTGCAGTAGCTACGTCGTTAAAGAACTTCAGACGCATCTCATCTTTGCTCAGTGCTTCAATATTCAACGACTACCCACACTGATTTTTCCAAACGATTCTCTTAAGCTTCAGTATACGCTTCATCGCTACTAAACTGTGATCTGAGCCTATTTATGCTCTCGAGTGTGCCTCACAATCCAGTATTTGATTTCGAAAACTATGTCCTTAAATGACGTAATCCAGCTGGCCTCTCTCCATTTCTCTAGGCCTCTTCCAAATATACCTCCACCTCTCGTGATTTTTGAACAGTGTATTCTGTTTTTGTAGCTCAAATTTATGCAGAACTCAGTTAGTCTTTCTCCTTCTCATTCCTGCTACCAAACCCATATTCTTTTGTAACAGCGTCTTCTATTTCTTCTCTACCACCTTGTTCCAGTCCCCATTGTTAATGGTTTACCATATCCCGTTGCATACTGAAGTACAAATGCAGTATCCTCATATACTTCCTCAGTCTCCTCATCATCTGCTTTTGGCACATTTATACTTGAGTTACTGCTGCTGACGTTGATTTACTATCGACTCAGATGAGAACAACGCTATCGCTGAAACATATGCCTTATCTTTCTATTCATAACTTACACTACTCACGATATGTCATTTTCTTCTACTGTCTGTATTATCCTATATTAGTCTGACGAGAAATTCTTATCTTCTCCCCATTTAACTTCCATGATCCACACTATAGATTAAGCTATTGCGTTTCCCTTTGCTGTATTTTCTATCACGTTCAAATTTCTGACACACCAAATTCCGACTAGTTGAATTTTACCAATTTACTTTTTTATTATAGTCATTTCCCCCTTGGCAGTCTTCTCCTAGAGATCCGAATGGGGGACCAACCTGGAATCTTTCGCCAATGAGGGATCATCATAACACTTTTTCCATTACACGTCACATGTTCTTTGCATATATGGTATGTGTCTTTAATGAAGTGGTTTTCATTGCCTTCTACAACCACAGCAGTTTATGGTTGCTGATTCTTCAGCCTTTCCTTTGCAGCTTCACATTCCAAGAGCAAGAGGTTGCCCAGAAACTCTGTCTATTCCTCCGCCCTCATTGACAAGGCCTTTGGAAGAACGATGGTGACTGCGGCCATTGCTGATGACTTTTATTCAATATTTCGGTTGTGGCTGGAATCGAATCCAAATCCAGGACGTTCCGTTTAAAGGTCAATGACGTTACGTCTAAATTATGGGGGAATTTACAGCTTTTTATTGCATTTCTTATTGCTCAAAACCAAATATACTGAAGAAACCTGGAGATATTTCGTTACGGTATTTCAATTAGAGTTATCTGTATTACTGTGAAAATACTGTGAAAGAATTATTGACAACAAATTTGATGTATGAATAGATGGGTTACTTTTTACATGTGGTTCATTGCACGGCAGGGTGGGCTGTTTAAATTCACGACACATTGTAAAGCTTTGGTCCTTTGAGATTGATCTGAGCGTAATGGAAGGGGAGCTGAGTGGTTTCCATTGAGAACATGTACTGGATGAAATTACTACTGGAAATATTGATCCATAATGTAATCAGAGTGGGGGAAACAATTTACTCATTAGTACCTAATATGCGTAAAATACGCAATACAATAGTTATCGTAGTTGTAATCGAAATAATCGGTAAGCAGTTGCATAAAAGAAATTAAAATTTCTTTTATTGTACAGGTTGCTGATTTTTTCGATTTATACAACTACAGCTGCTGAGGATAAATAAAATACTAAATTATTGTAGTTATTTTCATGACATCACGATGTCTCCGTCAACTCACACCTTCGTTCGCTGTCTCCGCCATGCACCATAACGTAGACCTCAGTGTACCCTACATATCACAACCTGAACACATAGAACATTAAAAAAAATATATGTAGAAGTGAAATTAATATTATGAGCGTTCTGTTCTATATCCGCGCAATTATGTATGACATTAAGTATCATATCACCATTGTGTCACAGGATAAAGTCGACTTTCAGTATCGGTAAGTTTAATCGAGTCCGAATGTGTAAGACAGTACTTTGAGGAAGGGCTTCAAGCCAGAGCACAAGTACAGCGCATTAAATGCTGAACAACCCCGAGGACACCATTAAAACATTCTAGTTTGACGATAAATTCCAGACAAAAATATAAATTAATTGTAACAAGAAGCCAGCACGCAACTGAATGCTAATTTATGTACTGGTAACATAATAAGTATTTCGGTCTCTTGCACTATGTATTAGTCTAAAGTGCGATATAATTATGTAAAACTCTCAAACATAAATTTCCATGTTATTGGAATAAATATTTATGGTGTTTTATGAAAGTATGAAAAATCCAAAAAAAGCAATTTTCATTTGTGCCATGTACTTTATTCTATCGGAGAAAGTTAGAAACAAGTGGTAAGAGAAGTATAATGAGTCTATTTCTTGAATGTAGTAGCGACTTATAAATTTTCCATTCAGTGTCTTTTTATGTGTCTAACTCACTCTTCCATTACCGAAGGTCCATAACTTGTAAAAATTTTCCCTGCGTCGTCTTCAACTATGCTTTGAAAAGAAGTAAAGCACGATACCTTTTTACAGGGACACAGGTGAACTAGTACTAAATGTGACAATCAGAATGTCAAGTGCAGAGCTGCGTTACCACCTGACCTTTCACCGATATCCCACTAACCGCGTTTGCGCGCTTGATGTAGTCACGTGTGTAATGATGTAAACGTGAAATCCATTCAGCGTCACTGGTACATTCCCATCACGCGATAAAGACACAGCAGGCTCTCGGAAAATGATTAATTCTGAATGCCGAACAAACGAGCTATTCATTCCACAAGGTGTGTGTGAAACGCGCCTCATTTCCAGATCCCAATTGCGGCTTGTCACTCTTCAAACGAGATGCCCGTATGAATGTTCGCGAGTCATTCTGCGTACAACTATCCGCTATGAAATAAACATTGCAGTTTTCTGGCAGAACTGTTCCCGTTCTCTGTTCTGTTGCTTGTTTTTGCAATCGTATCAATTGTAACAATACTCGGAAATGCGATACGTTTTATACCAGCCTTAGCTTGCAGAGAATTAAGTCAATTAAGTCAGCACCCACATAGGCTTATGACAGCAGGCAGAAAACCACATGTTTGTTTATTTTCCAGCTATATCAGGTCCGTCTAGAAAAGACGAGGTACACAAATGTGCTTTTTTTGCATACCATGGTGCACTTTTTGAATCTAAGAAAACTTTTTCGATCTACGCCTTCGTAATTTCTCATTTGACAGGTACGTCTGACACGTGACATCGCACAACGGGAAGAAACCATTAATTTTTGCAGCGTTATCCGTAACGTTGTCTTCAAAATAAATGACACTTTCCTTTTTTTTGCACAATGATCGATTCAGTTACGATTAAAAAATTTATTGCTTCTAACGTCACGAAAAATTTTTGGCAATAACCGGCTCCGATTTTTTTCAGACTTTTTTTTTGTCGTCAGTCTACTGACTGGTTTGATGCGGCCCGCCACGAATTCCTTTCCTGTCCTAACCTCTTCATCTCACAGTAGCACTTGCAACCTACGTCCTCAATTATTTGCTTGACGTATTCCAATCTCTGTCTTCTTCTACAGTTTTTGCCCTCTACAGCTCCCTCTAGTACCATGGAAGTCATTCCCTCATGTCTTAGCAGATGTCCTATCATCCTGTCCCTTCTCCTTACCAGTGTTTACCACATATTCCTTTCCTCTCCGATTCTGCGTAGAACCTCCTCATTCCCTACCTTACAGTCCACCTAATTTTCAACATTCGTCTATAGCACCACATCTCAAATGCTTCGATTCTCTTCTGTTCCGGTATGCCCACAGTCCATGTTTCACTACCATACAATGCTGTACTCCAGACGTACAACCTCAGAAATTTCTTCCTCAAATTAAGGCCGGTATTTGATATTAGTAGACTTATCTTGGCCAGAAATGGCTTTTTTGCCATAGGGAGTCTGCTTTTGATGTCCTCCTTGCTCCGTCCGTCATTGGTTATTTTACTGCCTAGGTAGCAGAATTCCTTAACTTCATTGACTTCGTGACCATCAATCCTGATGTTAAGTTTCTCGCTGTCCTCATTTCTACTACTTCTCATTACCTTCGTCTTTCTCCGATTTACTCTCAAACCATACTGTGTACTCATTAGACTGTTCATACCATTCAGCAGATCATTTAATTCTTCTTCACTATCACTCAGGATAGCAATGTCATCAGCGAATCGTACCATTGATATCCTTTCACTCGTATTTTAATTCCACTCCTGAACCTTTCTTTTATTTCCATCATTGCTTCCTCGATGTACAGATTGAAGAGTAAGGGCGAAAGGCTACAGCCTTGTCTTACACCATTCTTAATACGAGCACTTCGTTCTTGATCGTCCACTCTTATTATTCCCTCTTGGTTGTTGTACATATTGTATATGACTCGTCTCTCCCTATAGCTTACCCCTACTTTTTTCAGAATCTCGAACAGCTTGCACCATTTTATATTGTCGAACGCTTTTTCCAGGTCGACAAATCCTATGACCGTGTCTTGATTTTTCTTTATCCTTGCTTCCATTATTAGCCGTAACGTCAGAATTGCCTCTCGTCCCTTTACTTTTCCTAAAGCCAAACTAATCGTCACCTAGCGCATTCTCAATTTTCTTTTCCATTCTTCTGTATATTATTCTTATAAGCAGCTTCGATGCATGAGCTGATTGTGCGATAATTCTCGCACTTGGCAGCTCTTGCCATCTTCGGAATTGTGTGGATGATGCTTTTCCGAAAGTCAGATGGTACGTCGCCAGACTCATATATTCTACACACCAACGTGAATAGTCGTTTTGTTGCCACTTCCCCCAATGATTTTAGAAATTCTGATGGAATGTTATCTATCCCTTCTTCCTTATTTGACCGTAAGTCCTCCAAAGCTCTTTTAAATTCCGATTCTAATACTGGATCCCCTAGCTCTTTTAAATCGACTCCTGTTTCTTCTTCTATCACATCAGACAAATCTTCACCCTCATAGAGGCTTTCAATGTATTCTTTCCACCTATCTGCTCTCTCCTCTGCAATTAACAGTGGAATTCCCGTTGCACTCCTAATGTTATCACCGTTGCTTTTAATGTCACCAAAGGTTCTTTTGACTTTCCTGTATGCTGAGTCTGTCCTTCCGACTATCATACCTTTTTCGATGTCTTCACATTTTTCCTGCAGCCATTTCGTCTTAGCTTCCCTGCACTTCCTATTTATTTCATTCCTCAGCGACTTGTATTTCTGTATTCCTGATTTTCTCGGAACATGTTTGTACTTCCTCCTTTCATCAATCAGCTGAAGTATTTCTTCTGTTACCCATGGTTTCTTCGCAGCTACCTTCTTTGTACCTATGTTTTCCTTCCCAACTTCTGTGATAGCCCTTTTTAGAGATGTCCATTCCTCTTCAACTGTACTGCCTACTGCGCTATTCCTTATTGCTGTATCTATAGCGTTAGAGAACTTCAAACGTATCTCGTCATTCCTTAGTACTTCCGTATCCCACTTCTTTGCGTATTGATTCTTCCTGACTATTGTCTTGAACTTCAGCCTACTCTTCATCACTACTCTATTGTGATCTGAGTCTATATCTGCTCCTGGGTACGCCTTACAATCCAGTATCTGATTTCGGAATCTCTGTCTGACCATGATGTAATCTAATTGAAATCTTCCCGTATCTCCCGGCGTTTTCCAAGTATACCTCCTCCTCTTGTGATTCTTGTACAGGGTATTCGCTATTACTAGCTGAAACTTGTTACAGAACTCAATTAGTCTTTCGCCTCTTTCATTCCTTGTCCCAAGCCCATATTCTTCTGTAACCTTTTCTTCTACTCCTTCCCCTACAACTGCATTCCATTCCCTTTACATACTGCATTAGGCGCTGCAGTCTGGAACCGCAAGACCGCTACGGTCGCAGGTTCGAATCCTGCCTCGGTCATGGATGTTTGTGATGTCCTTAGGTTAGTTAGGTTTAACTAGTTCTAAGTTCTAGGGGACTAATAACCTCAGCAGTTGAGTCCCATAGTGCTCAGAGCCATACTGCATTACCCTTTCAATATCCTCATACACTTTCTCTATCTGTTCATCTTCAGCTTGCGAAGTCGGCATGTATACCTGAACTATCGTTGTCGGTGTTGGTCTGCTGTTGATTCTGATTAGAACAACCCAGTCACTGGACTGTTCACAGAAACACACACTCTGCCCTACCTTCCTATTCATAACTAATCCTACACCTGTTATACCATTTTCTGCTGCTGTTGATATTACCCGATACTCATCTGACCAGAAATCCTTGTCTTCCTTCCACTTCACTTCACTGACCCCTACTATATCTAGATTGAGCCTTTGCATTTCCCTTTTCAGATTTTCTAGTTTCCCTACCACGTTCAAGCTTCTGACATTCCACGCCCCGACTCGTAGAACGTTATCCTTTCGTTGATTATTCAATCTTTTTCTCATGGTAACCTCCCCCTTGGCAGTCCCCTCCCGGAGATCCGAATGAGGGACTATTCCGGAATCTTTTGCCAATGGAGAGATCATCATGACACTTCTTCAATTACAGGCCACATGTCCTCTGGATACACGTTACGTGTCTTTAATGCAGTGGTTTCCATTGCCTTCTGCATCCTCATGTCGTTGATCATTGCTGATTCTTCCGCCTTTAGGGGCAATTTCCCACCCCTAGGACGAGAGAGTTCCCTGAACCTCTATCCGCTCCTCCGCCCTCTTTGACAAGGCCGTTGGCAGAATGAGGCTGACTTCTTATGCTGGAAGTCTTCGGCCGCCAATACTGGTTATTTATTAAAATTTAGGCAGTGGCGGGGATCGAACCCGGGACCGAATACGTTTTGATTACGAATCAAAGACGCTACCCCTAGACCACGGGCATCCTATCAAACATATACAATTCAAAACTGTATTGGCCTATTGGAATGTTGTTGTCTGAGTTCGGAGATCCTGAAAGCACAAAAAGGGCTTCAGTCACAAAGGGTGCAGGCTGAGCACAGGAAGAACGTACATACAGGAACCATCGGTATAACAGTTGTAAATTGTAGGAGAAATTGTTGGGAAAGTACCAGAGCTCCAAGCGCTTATAGAAAGCGCTGATGCTCAAATCGTTATAGGCATTGGAAGATGGCTAAAGCCGGAGATACGCTCAGCCGAAATTTTTGCGAAGAATCTAACGGTGTTCCGAAAGGACTGTTGGCAGTGGCGTGTTTGTTGCTGTTAGAAGTAGTTTACCTTGTCGCGAATTGAAGTGGATACAAAATTATGAGTAAGGTCGCACACAGTGCACATAAAGAGGATAACACAAATAAGGTTTTAAGGAGTATTAACCGCAAACTAACACAAAATGTTGCTATTGTCACTAAAGCCGATAAGGGAAACTCCGTAGTTATATCCACAAAGCAAGAATACATAGTCAAGACCGAAGATTTTTTCAATGACAACATCGTTATTGTGAAACAAAACTAGCTCTTTACTCGCAAGAAGCACTGAGTGCTATTGGCAAGGGATTTTAAATTGATTCCGAATTTATGGATTTGCGGAAGGATTTTGACACTGTGCCACACAAGCGGCATGTAGTGAAATTGCTTGCTTATGGAATATCTTCTCAGTTGTGTGACTGGATTCGTGATTTCCTGTCAGAGAGTTCACAGTTCGTAGTAATTGTCGGAATGTCATCCAGTAAACCAGAAGTGATTTCTGGCGTTCCCCAAGGTAGTGTTATAGGCCCTTTGCTGTTCCTTATCTGTACAGGGAGAGTCACCTAACGTTACCGCTGGATATATTTCGTAAACCACATCAAATACTGACGAACCGATTCCACAGACCGAACGTGAGGAGAGGGGCTAGTGTAATTGTTTAATATAAACCATACAAAAATGCACGGAAGTATGTTTTTTAACACAATCCTACGTTTCTTTAAATGGAACCACTTTAGTTTTGTTAGCACATCTGAACATATAAACAAATAGGTAATCAGTGCCGTTTGTTGCATTGTAAAATGTTAATTACATCCGGAGATATTGTAACCTTAAGTTGACGCTCCAAACCTCCGACGTTCAGTTGCGTGTTGTAACGAACACGGCCCACGGTCGGCGAGCAGCATCTGCAGGGACCTCTTTCTGTGGGGTACGTTAAGAAGAATGTGTACCGTGATGTGCCTACAACCCCAGAGGATATGAAGCAACGTATTGTGGCAGCCTGCGGCGACATTACACCAGATGTACTGCGGCGTGTACGACATTCATTACGCCAGAGATTGCAATTGTGTGCAGCAAATGATGGCCACCACATTGAACATCTATTGGCCTGACATGTCGGGACACACTCTATTCCACTCCGTAATTGAAAATGGAAACCACGTGTGTACGTGTACGAGGTGCGGCTAGAAAAAAACCGGACTGATGCTGGAAAAAACATTTATTTACAATTATTTACAATTTCATGTTATCTCCTTCAATGTACTCTCCTCCTCGGTCTCTACACCGCTCCATACGAATTTTCCACTGTTCATAGCAATGCTGCAGATCATTTTCGGTAAGTCCATACATTACTTCCGTCGCTTTTTCTTTTACTGCTTCAACAGTCTCAAATCTAGTTCCTTTCAAAGCCGACTTGACTTTAGGGAAAAGAAAAAAGTCACAGGGGGCCAAATCAGGTGAGTAGGGTGGATGATCTAAGATGGGAATGTTGTGTTTTGCCAAAAACGTCTTCACTGACAACGCACTGTGAGCTGGGGCATTGTCTTGGTGAAGGATCCATGACTTTTTTCTCCACAAATCGTTCCGTTTTCTCCGTACTCGCTCACGTAGGGTAGCCAGGACGCTAATGTAGTAATGTTGATTCATTGTTTGTCCCTCTGGTACCCAATCAATGTGCACAATCCCTTTGATGTCAAAAAAAAAACAATCATCATTGCCTTGAATTTCGATTTTGACATTCGTGCTTTTTTTTTTCGTGGAGAACCAGGAGTTTTCCAATGCATCGATTGGCGTTTAGTTTCGGGATCGTAAGTAAAAAACCACGATTCATCGCAAGTAATAACATTTTGTAAGAAGGTGGGATCACTTTCAATGTTTTCCAGGATGTCAGAACAAATCATTCTTCGGCGTTACTTCTGTTCAATTGTGAGACACTTTGGAACCATTTTTGAACACACTTTGTTCATGTTGAAACTTTCATGAAGAATCTGCCTAACACTTTCCTTGTCAACTCCTGTTAACTCAGACACTGCTCTGATTGTTAAACGGCGATCTTGTCGAACAAGTTTACCGATTTTTTCAATGTTTGCATCAGTTTTTGCTGACAATGGTCTGCCAGTGCGAGTGTCATCACTGGTGTCTTCGCGGCCATCTTTAAATCGTTTAAACCACTCAAACACTTGTGTTCGCGATAAACAATCATCGCCGTACACTTGTTGTAACATTACAAACGTTTCACTTGCAGATTTTCCTAGTTTGAAACAAAATTTGATGTTAACACGCTGTTCTTTCTGTACACTCAACATTTTCCGACGCACAGACAAAACGTCAACTACTTAAAACAGACGCCACGGACAGACTGAGTGCAGGAGGCAGATGAAACTCGAGCAGTAGGCGGAGCGAGAGTCACGTGACAGGCCACGCGACTTTCAGCCTTATTGCATTCGTTTTATTGTTTCACCAGTACTAGTCCGGTTTTTTTCTAGCCACACCACGTACCTCACCCCTCATGGTAAGGTACATGTGCGTCAGTGAAAAAGACCAATAAAAAGGTGTTAGCATGTGGACGTAATGTGCTGTTCCAGTCTCTTCTGTACCTAAGGTCCATCACCGTTCCCTCTGGATCCCTACGTAATTCGGTGCTCTCCGATACACACGATCGAGCAACGGAGGAGTGGTAATCAAGCGTCAACTTTAGATTACAATATCTCCGGATGTAATTAATATTTTACAATGCAACAAACGGCACTGATTACGTATTTGTTTATATGTTCAGATGTGCTAACAAAACTAACGGGGTTCCATTTAAAAAAAACGTAGGTTTGTGTTAAAAAACATTCTTCCGTGCATTTTTTTATGGTTTGTATTAACCAATTAACTAGCCCCTCTCCTCACGTTCGGTCTGTGGAATCGATTCGTCAGTATTTGATGTGGTTTACGAAATATATCCAGCGGTAATGTTAGGTGACTCACCCTGTATAAACGATTTGGGAAACAATCTGAGCAACCGTTTACAGATGACGCTGTCGTTTATCGGCTAATAAAGTCATCAAAAGATCAAAACAAATTGCAAAAGAATTTAGAAAAGACATCTGTATGGTGAGAAAATTGGCAATTGACCCTGAATAACGAAAAGTATGAGGTCATCCACATGAGTGCTAAAAGGAATGAGTTAAATTTTCGTTAACACAGTAAATCTGTCAAATTTAAGGCCATAAATACCAAGGTGGTGGTGGTGGTGGTTCGTGTTTAACGTCCCGTCGACAACGAGGTCATTAGAGACGGAGCGCAAGCTCGGTTTTAGGGAAGGATTGGGAAGGAAATCGGCCGTGCCCTTTCAAAGGAACCATCCCGGCATTTGCCTGAAACGATTTAGGGAAATCACGGAAAACCTAAATCAGGATGGCCGGAGACGGGATTGAACCGTCGTCCTCCCGAATGCGAGTCCAGTGTGCTAACCACTGCGCCACCTCGCTCGGTATAAATACCTAGGAACTACAATTACGAACACATGGAAACACATAGGAAATGTTGTGGGGAAGGCGAACCAAAGACTGGCTTTTGTTTGCAAGACACTTAGAAAATGTGACCGATCTACTAAGGAGACTGCCTACACTACGCTTGTCCCTCCCGTTTTAGCGTACTGCTGCGCTGTGTAGGATCCTTACCAGATAGGATTGACGGAGTTCATCGAAAAAGTTCAAAGAAGGGCAGCACGTTTTGTATTATCGCGAAGTAGGGGAGAGGGTGTCACTGAAATGATACAGGATTTGAGATGGACATCATTAAAAAAAAAGCCGGTTTTCGTTGCGGAGGAATCTTATTGCGAATTTCCAATCACCAAATTTCTCCTCCGAATGCGAAAATATTTTGTTGACGTCGACATTACATAGGGAGAAACGATCACCATGATAAAGTAATGGAAATCAGTTTGTTCTTTCCTCGCGCTATACGAGATTAGAATAACAGAGAATTGTGAAGGCGGTTCGATGAACCCTCTGCCAGGCACAGAAATGTGATTTACAGAGCAATCATGTAGATGTAGATGCAGAATGCACTGCATTCAATGGCACCTAACACTTGTGCTGGTGTAGCTGTCTGTTATGGGGAGGGTCGAGAAACGGTCGTGAAACTCACCTTAATGTTGCTGAGCTACATTCTGCCACTGGAGATGTAATCAACAGAACTCCTTAGCGCTTGTAAGATATGAACCATAGATGCAGGAAAGATCATCTGTTTCATTTCCAAAATGACTTCTTCTCCAAAAGAAAAAGAAAATCGTAGCACTATAATCGGATTTGTGGTTACGGACTTTGCAGCGTAATTTTGTCAACAAGCTCAGCACAAGAACACAAGTAAATAAAATGTAAAATGAAAAGATGTAAACGCACATTTTTTTTAAAAAATTGTTTAGAATATTCTAATATTAGCATATCATACTGTAACCAACTGATTCACAGCTGAAGATCATTCGCAAATTCCTATGGCCAGCCATGACCACTCTGTACCACTGCACAGCTATAGCTGAATACTATTCATTGTCAGTTCAGGCATAATAATGAGAATAAAATAAAAACTGACTGTCGTGGAGTGATTTAGGTGAACTACGGAAAACTTCAGTTATGGTAGTGGTTAGTTGTACCGCAATACTATCTCTCTTTTTAAAGCTAGTGTTTCCTGGGTTCCGGACAGTTCTAAAAGAATAAATTATTCGACTCTAAAAGCTACATCATTCATTCACATGTTCTGTCCAGTGGTGGATAGACAACGTAATTGATCTAATGGGCTGTAAAGTAAGGTGCGGAAAAGTCCCATGCAGCTGAGACTTTTGGAAGGCATTTAAGCGTTGCTATGCGCAGGGTATAGCAGCTCTCCTTTCTGTTGTTGACAGTGTTTGCGTCCTATACGATATCAGGGGCAGGCTGTGATTGGAAACAATTAAAATTAACATTTTAGTAATAACAATAGACCATATCATCTTAAATCTCCGAAAATTACATATATTCAGTTTGATGATCCCTATCGCTTATTGAGGTGAAATACAAATACTTATTACTTTCTTCATGTGAAGGCATGTTCACTAACGGTCTACGGTGGACATAAAAGTGGTTCCTGAATTCAGAAATAGAAATACTGACTTCATCCATCTGTTTACCTGCACATATGAAAGACAGATTACCTGTAACACAGCCACCAATCTTCTTTTATTTACGTTTTTATTTTATCTAATAAGATTGATTCCACGAGGATTTCTCTTGCACCTAACAGCAATTTCCATAACTGCTGTACAAGAAATTTGTTAGCTAAAACATATTCCTCTCACATTTCATTCGAAGTTCGTTAGTTAGGGCGGCAATGTCAGTTACTGTTAACGTACGAAGTATCACAATTAAGTCATTAGTTACACTGTAGACTGCAAAAAAATAAAGAAAATAGTATATTGGCGAATATACATGTAGCCTGCAACCAACCGCAAATATACTCTGCTTTCTATAATGGAGAGCTAGTTTGTGCTAGACGACAATGACGACATCGAAAATGTTTTGGTCAGTGTTTTTTGTTTTCTGCACGTGGAAACGTCCAATCAAGTTAAAACATAGTAAAACAGAAAAATCCTTGAAGCAAACAAATTATAAAACGCCGTTAACGCCCAAGTAATGTAAATATGTTAACGAACCGAGCGCATATATCGGCGGCACACTCCTCCAATTACAACTGATTTCGGTTTTGTGTCAGGTAAATCATCAACGAATCACGAAAAATGGTATAGAAACAGTAAGAATTGATGCACATAGCTAGACTTTACGTGAAAACTGTTTCACATTACGCACTCACATTTGTATCCTTTTGCAAGCAATTTTGTTAATGTTATAAAGCACGGTTTAAGTACCTTGACTTAAATATAAACTCACTTCGGGGATAATGCGTAAGCTGAGAAATGAGATAGGTAATTCGGGCGAATATTTTAAGTGTCTTGTGGGAAATGTAGCGGACTTTTAAAGTGAATTAGGAACTTTCTGTTGCGTTACTCCTTCTACTACATGAATTCTTAAACAAAACGTGAAATGAATCAAGCTGTTGTTACAAAGCAGGCACCTTCACACTGTGATATTTCAGACTTTCTTAAGTTACGCTTGTGTAATAAATTCACAATAAATGTAAGTCTTGCAATTTCTTTCGATCGCTAGAGATTCCTCTCTGTCTCCCAGCAGATTCTAACCAAAACGACACACTACGTACAATACTATCGTTTTCTGGACATTTAAAAGGTTATAAATCATTCTGTAGCCTAACTGCAACTGTTACAAGCAGCAGTTACCAACATTAAACATCTATAAGCCTTCCAACAGGATAGTAAGGATAGCCATTCAGTTCCTTTCAGTATTCCTCCATTTCTTTTGTCAGTAATGCCGCGTAGTGATCGTGAAGCGAAAAGCTCCTACCACCCTGAAGGACCATCTTTCCGGGAGAGCGGCTATGGTTCGGTGTTACCAACTACGAAAGCCGCGCCGCACTGCGTCAGTTGCGGACGTACTGCATTGAGTAACCCAGCACAGCACCCCTCGCCCCAAAGAGAAAAGGTTTCGCAGCCGGTCTGTCTGTTGGTATCCCTGCGGGCTCGCTAATGCCTTCTCCGAGAGCTGTCAGGTGAAACGAGCCATTTTACATTGCGACGTATCGGGTTTCCCTCCACGTCCATCCCACTCTTCCCCTTGAGGCAGAAAAAAGGAGAAATGTCATTAGTGCCAAGGCTGAAAGGTAAGTTGGCGTGGGCAGAATTTACATAATTTCTGAAATGAATAATGAATCTAACAACTTTACGGTGAGTAGGCAGAAACGTTTGCCAGAATGAGTAGCTAGAAACGCTTATATGCAGGTCACCATACTTTCATTTTTGAAATAAGAGGACGTTTGTATAAAAGGTTACATGTCCAGCAGATTCACACATTACGTAATATGTTAAGTGACAAATTGCATATCTAGTAAAATATAAAAATATCGCTTAGAACCGTGCATGATAAAAGAATAAGAAAAGCATAAGTATAGGCAAAAAATTCATTCTCATTCTTTAATGTGCTTAAATAGTATAGTAAAGAAAGTATGTTACTCCTGAACAGACAGGCAAGCGTCCTAGATAAACTTATTCCGAGACACAGATTTCCATGGTTTGGAAATCTCTCAGCAGGATTACATTCCCACGATGTTAGGTAAGTGACTGAAACTAGAATACGAGGCCGCAATCTATGAACCGCTATGACTGAAATATTAAGTGGACGCACTGACTTTTTGAGTTTCTGAAAATTAAAGCCGTATTTTCTTAAACATGATGTTTATTTCCTACACCTTCTGTAGCTGTCTCATTGGCTAAGAAAACTATGGTTGACTTTCAACAATATTTTCGATTACAAAAAGTTTTGCTTCTTGATCTATTTGTACGTTTACCTATCTGTGGATCTATTCATAAGATTCAATTATTTGCAATTTTACAATCACGTATTCTCTTACTCGGAAGCTATGAATATTTCATACTATATTTCTTATTTCGCTTTGCCAACTATTTCGTTTTTTATGTTCCATGTTGCAAAGTATAATCCGAAAAGAAGTCATCTAGTTTACGCTCGGGAGATACTGCTGGATCCACTGACGGTTGTAATGTGTGTCGTCAAAGGAGCCAGCAAGCACTCAATACCACCACTGAATGGACCTACTGATTATGCAGTTTTTTCCATTCTAGAACGTCGACATTAGTACAAGAAAACTGAGTTAGCCATCATATTAGTGACACATATGAACAAATCGTTTACAAAAGTTGTCATTGGTGTTGGAGCATTATATCGCACTACCTCTACTTGCGAATGATTGACATTTAAAAATTCTAAACGGGAAATAATGATCAAAATTATCTTTTTAATCAGAATACATGATTCCCATGTTTTATGGAAGGATGTAACACCTGATTACAGCTTGCTTCTTAGATTGTATATGTGCTGTATTGTATTTGTTTCAACGTCTTAACTGCAATAACATTATTATAGACAGAACGCTAGGTAATTTTAATGTGGAAAGGACGCAGAGTTTTGAGAGAGACGGTGATTTCTGGGAACGTTATCCAGTACCTGAAAATAAGTTTCTGGCATGTTGGAACTGCGTCACATAGAACAAGTAACGTGCTTTCGAAGAGCCATTTGGAAAATTCTATTAGCTCTTAATGCACTATTTTGTAACACATTTAGTACATTGGCAGTATTTTACCACGTTTGAAGCTGCCGTAACGTTACGAAAGCACTACAGTGGCTTTGATGTTTAATGGAGGCTTTCTTGAGCTTTTGAATTATTTAGTGAAGAGAGTCTCTTCCAGTAGGGATGATATTATATTCTCTCGTTACATCAGGCAGCGACTTGGGCGGGAGAAATTCTCCCGTATACAGATCCCAGAACTAGACACCAAACTCACTTTCTTGTCTGCATATGAGTTCTACAAATGATATTCTGTGTTCGTTTCTGCCAAGATAGGCTATATTACTTCCATACAGTGTGTATCAGAAAATCTGTTTCCATCTGTAACCTACAAAATGATAAATGAAAGGAATATTTATTTGCATAGATAAACGTAAGAAACATCAATTTTTCAGTGGAGATATGAACACTTTTAAATTATTATCCAGAAAGTTAATGCCGCGAACTCTAATTTTGTTTAAATAGAACATTATTTTGCACATCGTATTGAAGGTGTGTTTAAACCAACTCTTTACTAATAAATGTAAATCGAAATTTATATCATTATTGCCACTGGGTTCGAAACTTCCGAAGTTTTGTGGGTGGATGCAACATACTGTACATAACTGGCTGTTTCAGATGAGTGTTCTGGTGGTGGGATATTCATTTATGTGAGATGTCCAAATGAGTACCCATTTTTTTGAATGTACAACTCAATACTACTCCTAAATGACCAGCGGAGGAGATGTCAAGTTGCTGGTGTCACGGAGAAAATAGGTTCAAAAATGGTTCAAATGGTTCTGAGCACAATGGGACTTAACTTCTAAGGTCATCAGTCCCCTACAACTTGGAACTACTTAAACCTAACTAACCTAAGGGCATCAGACACACCCATGCCCGAGGAAGGGTTCGAACCTGCGACCTTAGCGGTCGCGCGGTTCCAGACTGTAGCGCCTAGAACCGCTCGTCCACCCCGGCTGGCAGACTAGGTTCCTCAATGCGTTTGATGTCATGTTCGGCGGGACTGTAAAATGTACTGCCAGGTCGGAATGCTGAAGCATGCGAGGTTGGGTCACTTTCGGGTACTGATCACGAACAGATATAACATACACATGTCATGTTCGTGACACTCGGCGAATACCCGATTTAACGAACCCGATTTAAAATGAGTAGAGTTCTTTTTGTGGTGATATCTAAAGATTTGTGTTTGTGTCACTGAACTCACAACGCCAGATGACTTCAAACGGCACATCGAGCAAGTGTCACTCTCTATGACCGTAAAAACTTTTCGCCCAGACCACAGGTCGTTTAGAAGGTGTATTGAGCTGAGCATTCAGGAAATTCGGCGTTTTAAAGAGAATATCGCGATCAAAACATCCATCTGCCCACAGGCAACTATATACAATGTTGTGCATCCACCCTTCCCACAGTGAACGCTTCTAGCTCCGTAGTAAACATCAATAGAAATTTGATTCAAATTGATCTGTACACGGTTGATTTAAAAAGCATCAGCTACACTATAGAAAGAAAGCACATAAAATTACAACTCTTTGTTGTAACTCGCTGGAAAATAGCTCTGCTTAAAGATAATGTTCCTTTCATTTACCTGTTGAAATAAATATTCCTTTAACTTCTTACGTTGTAGGTTATATAGAAAAACGCCTGACCTGGAACACCCTTCGTTGTTCACTTAATTAAAACGTCGCACGACTCACTACTCTAATGTTGACTGTTAATGATAGTCCTAATTTATACTTACACATTATAAATCTGGAAACTATAAATGCCTATATCTTTTTACTGTGTGATTCACTTACATTCTTAGTTAGATCGCGTGCAATATCTGATAGCGTATATGTTATCTATTATTTTAGAAAGACGGATAAGTTCACTTTACTACTGAAGAGCCAAAGAAACTGGTACACTTGCCTAATATCGTGACGGCCCCCTCGAGCACGCAGAACTGCCGTAGCAGGGACTCGACTGATGTCTGAAGTAGTGCTGGAGGGAACAGATTCCACGAATCCTCGAGGGCTACACATAAATCCGTAAGAGTACGAGACGGAGGAGACCTCTTCTGAACGGCATCTTGCAAGGCATCACATATATGCTCAATAATATTCTTGTCGCGGGAGTTTGGAGGCCAGCGGAAATTATTAAACTAACAACTGCGATAGACTTGTTGTCTTATACAGGGTGCTACAAAAAGGTACGGCCAATCTTTCAAGAAACATTCCTCACACACAAAGAAAGAAAATATGTTACGTGGACATGTGTCCGGAAACGCTTACTTTCCATGTTAGAGCTCATTTTATTACTTCTCTTCAAATCACATTAATCATGGAATGGAAACACACAGCAACAGAACGTACCAGCGTGACTTCAAACACTTTGTTACAGGAAATGTTCAAAATGCCCTCAATTAGCGAGGATACATGCATCTACCCTCCGTCGCATGGAATCCCTAATGCGCTGATGCAACCCTGGAGAATGACGTATTGTATCACACCCGTCCACAATACGAGCACGAAGAGTCTCTACATTTGCGTAGACAAAAGCTTTCAAATGCCCCCATAAATGAAAGTCAAGAGGGTTGAGGTCAGGAGAGCGTGAAAGCCATGGAATTGCTCCGCCTCTACCAATCCATCGCTCACCGAATCTGTTGTTGAGAAGCGTACAAACACTTCGACTGAAATGTGCAGGAGCTCCATCGTGCATAAACCACATGTTGTGTCGTACTTGTAAAGGCACATGTTCTAGCAGCACAGGCAGAGTATCCCGTATGAAATCATGATAACATGCTCCATTGAGCGTAGGTGGAAGAACATGGGGTCCAATCAAGACATCACCAACAATTCCTGCCCAAATGTTCACAGAAAATCTGTGTTGATGACGTGACTGCACAATTGCGTGCGGATTCTCGTCAGCCCATACATGTAGATTGTGAAAATTTACAATTTGATCACGTTGGAATGAAGCCTCATCCGTAAAGAAAACATTTGCACTGAAATGAGGATTGACACATTCTTGGATGAACCATTCGTAGAAGTGTACCCGTGGAGGCAAATCAGCTGTTGATAGTGCCTGCACACGCTGTACATTGTACGGAAACAACTGGTTCTCCCGTAGCACTCTCCATACAGTGACGTGGTCAACGTTACCTTGTAGAGCAGAAACTTCTCTGACGCTGACATTAGGGTTATCGTCAACTGCACGAAGAATTGCCTCGTCCATTGCAGGTGTCCTCGTCGTTCTAGGTCTTCCCCAGTCGCGAGTCATAGGCTGGAATATTTCGTGCTCCCTAAGACGCCGATCAATTGCTTCGAACGTCTTCCTGTCGGGACACCTTCGTTCTGGAAATCTGTATCGATACAAACGTAACGCGCCACGGCTATTGCCCCATGCTAATCCATACATGAATTGGGCATCTGCAAACTCCACACTTGTAAACATTGCACTGACTGCAAAACCACGTTTGTTGATGCTACGTACTGATGTGCTTGATGCTAGTACTGTAGAGCAATGAGTCGCATGTCAACAAAATGGTTCAAATGGCTCTGAGCACTATGGGACTTAACTTCCGAGGTCATCAGTCCCCTAGAACTTGGAACTAATTAAACCTAACTAACCTAAAGACATCACAAACATCCATGTCCGAGGCAGGATTCGAACCTGCGACCGTAGCGGTCGCCCGGTTCCAGACTGTAGCGTCTAGAACCGCTCGGCCACCCCGGCCGGCTCGCATGTCAACACAAGCACCGAAGTCAACATTACCCTCCTTCAATTGGGCCAACTGGGGGTGAATCGAGAAAGTACAGTACATACTGACTAAACTAAAATGACCTCTAACATGGAAATTAAGCGTTTCCGGACACATGTCCACATAACATCTTTTCTTTATTTGCGTGTGAGGAATGTTTCCTGAAAGTTTGGCCGTACCTTTTTGTAACACCCTGTAAAGGCGGTGCCAACTGCACGCAGTATTGTGCCTGTTTACGTCTCTCTGTATTTGAATACCCTTACCTATACCAGATTCTTCGGCCCCTCAATGTATTTCACACTGTTGTGGAAGACTTGAGGAGGAAAGGAAGTTTTGGATGACGCTCACTGGCAAATAACACACCTCACTGAATCTTGGGCCATACGTAGAAAGAACAGCTACCGTTTAGTGCAGAAGGTAACTGAAAGACATACGCAATGAGATAAACAGAAATAACGCTTTCATTCAAAGACAATGTTACAGCGAAGTCATGGCGATTATTGATGTTCCACTGGACACTACATGCCTCTTAATAGGGTGTTGATCACCACGAACGGCAAGGCATGCTGTGCGACGCGCTCCTATGCTAACCATAAAGTCGGTAAGGAGTAACTGCGGTGGGGCGTTCAATTCCTCCACCACCGTGGTTGACAACTGGCGGATTGTCGTTGGTTCACGTCAAAGTGCTGCAATAGGCTCTCGAACGCACCGTACACGTGCCAGATGGGGTAACGGACAGCCTACTTAATTTGCCAAATATCCTCCCGTTACAGGACCTCCTCCACGTGGGTTTTGCGACACGGTCGCTCATTGTCAGCCATAAAAATGAAGTGAGGGCATTATGCTCCCTTGAAAAGACGCGCATGAGGAAGGGTACAATGTCAGAATAACGTCGACCGGTGAGTGTACCTTGTTCAACAGTTTCGTCAGTCATGCGGTGCAATATTATGCCTGACCACAACGTAACACCTGTCTCTCCAAAACTATCGTGTTCGACAATGCTGGACGTACTCTCATATGGCTAGAGGTGGGAACATGAAATGCCCAGGCACACTGTCGAACGTGATCGCTTGAGGGTCCAGAAACTGTAGTGTGGGTGGCATAGTTTGCGTGGGTATGCTGACAAAATATTTGAACACGGTACAGTCTCGTTATTGTGAAACTCTACTCCTTCCCCAAGTCTGTCTTTCTAGGGGTACATTCGGCCCTAACGTCATTGTTATTGATTGAGAGCTGTCTTTTAAAACGTGTTGTAAATTCGTAAATTTATCGGCGTCCAATATAAATATTTAAATATGTCTACAGTTCTAAATTGTCATTCAATTATTGCATTACCCGGCTAGAATATGACATGAGCATGAATGTGAACTACATTGAAACACTCAACCGTTTCCATATGTTGTCTATACAGAGGTGTATCTGTTTAAAATTATTCAATTAAGTTCGTTGGCTACTTTCATACAAACTTAGTGCACTCTTGAATATCACTTCACTTTTATAACACGGAGACACACAACACTGGAATCGGTGAATTTTACTGAAAAGATTTCTGAGCTGTAGCTGAGAAACTTTTATGCTCCGACACCAGCAAAGAACGGTAGAAGTTAAAATAGATTTTGGTATACAATCAAGTTACCTTTACCAGTGGCAAATATATATGTCTGAATTATTCGGCAATTTAAACTCTTAGCTTGAAGCTTTCATGAACTGGCGTCAGATAAATGAACATCGGTGTATCACATAATCCATGTGTACCTATTACATAAAAATAACTGACTGAATTCGATTTGGAAAAAAAAAGAACATTAATCAGCATCAAATAATTGTTCTCAGCATTCTCAATCTGAAACAAACCTATAAATCTTGCCAATAAAATCATATAAATATATTACCGCTAATGGTGGCGTTGCAGGTCGTCCGCAGCGAAGCAAAGATGGAATGCAGAGGATCAAGATTAGTAACACTCTTAAAGAAAATATGAGATAAACTTGACTAACATTATTCTCGATTTTTCTTCAATAATTTACAATAGGTAGTTTACATAATAGTAATAATACCAGACCTTAGCGTAGGCGGCAGATTAAAGTGAGCCTTGCTAGCATCAAGAAGAAAGAATGCAACAAAAAAATCAGTGATATTAATAATAGTTCTTATAAGTAGAAGATATCATTGCTTCCAGTTTATTTTCTGTGACTTGTGAAGATACTGTTACACCGTCTCTGCACTAGCAAAAGCAAACTGTTTCTCTGAAAACACACTTGTCTTTCACGATATCACATACAAAAAAATATATATAAAAATGTTTTTATCGACTATAAAATAGGTGCTTGGACTCTATAATGGAAATAGGGGACCGCATTGAACAGCACAGCGGCCGGACAAAAACTTGGAAATACCAAAAATGCAACACATTAGCATGCCTAATGCGGTGTAGGAAAACCGTTGGGTTTCATAACCGATTCCGGTCCTTTCGGAATGAATAAATACCGGTCCTTTATGGTTATTAATGGAATGTTACCTGACAACAGAGATGGAGGTGGGTAGCAATCAAGCTACTTTCCCTCCAAAACAGATCACAAAGTCTCATTGATACTAAGGTGTTGTGACTGAGCTGACCAGGGCATATGCGACAGTTCATCTTCGTGCTCACAAAACCAAAACCAATCCTGGACGAGGCGAATTGTGTGAAAGGGGATCCTCTCGTCTTGGAACACAGCATCACCATTGGGGAACAAGCATTGATCGACCTGATCTACCAAAACAGACGCATAATTCTTAGCAGTATTATGATCTTTCAGGATTCCCAAGGGCCTCATGGAACAACACGATATGGCTGCCCAAATTATCACCGAACCCCCGCCATACTCGTTCTTAGGACGTGAACTCGGCCAGTAGTCGTAAACAGCGTGAAACAAGACTCATCTGACGAAATCGCTTTCTTCCATTGTTCCATAGCCCAGGTTTTATGGATCCCGCACCACATTCTATTGTTACGTGTACTTGTGTCACGTTGTGACTTAGCGAAAGATGAATTTCCATTATCTCTATATGCGTTGAAACACCAAATGTTTCGGCTCCCTTGATTACGGCAGCACTCCCAATACGAGCGCTAACAATTTGCCTCGTTCGAATTCACTTACCTCCGACATAATGCACTGACAACTACACAGAACACTTCTGACCACGTGTGTCACTTGCACAGTATTGAGGGCACTGGACAGGGGCCATTTGTGGCGCAGCCTACAGGCTTGACTAACAACTGCAATTATGTCCAAGGATGCATATCGAGAGGCGTACACGTATTTTTGTCTAATCCTTGTATAATGGATCTGAAAAGGGTGAAAAGGTGTTCTAAGACATGTTGCTATCCTTCCTCCTGCGAGTTACGTTTGTCAGAGCCTTAGGAACGTCACTGAATCTCTCGTTAACACCTCGACTGCCGCGAGGTCACCGAGGGACGTCGCAGAGGTTCGTGGCACGCTCCACTACATTTAGTTCTGTACATATAGATGGTGTGTAATGTTCCAAAAAGAAAAAAAAGTTCAAAACGTTGAACAAGATATTGTATCCCATATCCTGTACACTGGGTTCAACTCAGTCGAGAAATAAAAGTGGATACACAGCATTGCACTATACAAGGCGATTATTATTGACAACCAAAACTCCCAAAGCCAGGTAGGCGACGCTGAGACAAGGAATTTAATACATGACATATTGTGCCGCAAATGTCGGGAAATACCACAAAAGCGGGTGACAAATGTTGAACATGTAACCTCATCAGAGGCGTACCTTGCCTCACGTTGGGGGGAAGTGGCAAACAAACGACTATTCAAGGTGTTGTGTAGAATCTATGAGACTGACGACATGTCACCAGACTTTCGTAAAAATATCATGAATTCAGTTCCTAAGACAGCAAGAACAGGTAAGTGCGAAGGCTATCGCACCATCAGCTTAACAGCTCTTGCCTCCAAGTCACTCGCAAGAATAATTTGCAGAAGTTTTGAAATGATAATTTGAATCTGTTAGAGCAATTTAAGAAACGTAAAGGCACCAGATATGCAATTCTGACGTTGCGGTTGATAATGGAAGCAATACTAAAGAAAAATCAAGACACGTTCACAGGGTTTGTCAACCCGGAAAAGCCTTCGACAATTTTAAATTGTGCAAGATGTTCGAAATTCTGAGAAAAATAGGTGTAGGCTCCACCGAGAGACGGGTAACATATAATATGTACGAGAAACAAGAGTGAACAATAAGACTGAAAGAGTAAGAACGAAGTGCACGGATTAAAAGAGGTGTAAGACAAAGATGCAGTCTTTCGCTGCCACTGTCAATCTATAAATCGAAAAAGCAACCTCGGTAATTGAAGAAAGGCTCCGAGGAGTCAAGGTTGGGAGTGAGAAGAAAGAATAGTGAGAAGCTTAACCTCTAAATTGATGATCACGAATCAGACGAAGTTCAGTAATTCTGTTACCTTGGAACCAAAATAAGCCGTGATGGACGAAGCATGGAGGACATAAAGAGCAGATTACCACAGACAGAAAGGGGTATTTTATCCAAAATAAGTCTTCTACTATCAAACATAGGCCTTAATTTGAGTACGAAATTTCTGAGAATGTGCGTATGGTGCACTGAATTGTATAGTAGTGAGTCATGGGCCGTAGAAGAGGAGAATCAAAGAGTTTGAGATGTAGTTCTATAGCAGAATGAAGAAAATTAGGTGCACTGTTCTCTGCAGAATACGTGAAGAAAGAGGACATGGAAAACACTGACAAGAATAAGGGAGAGAATGATGGGACATGTGTTAATGCATCGCTCTTCCATGGTACTAGAGGAGAGCTGTAGTTAAAAACAGTAAAGGAAGACAAAGATTAGAATACATATGGCAAATAATTGAGGATGCAAGTGTTAACTCTCAGACCAAGATGCTGCCACAGAAGAGTAATGTAGGAATTCGTGGCGGGCATCAAACCAGTCAGAAAACTGATGACTCAGAAAAAAAAGCAAATAAGAAGCTTTGTGCAAGATGGATGCACATTTGCTGTAAGTTGATACTAAACAATGTTTTCTAGGTTGTTTCGATCGGTTTGAAAATGATCTGTCTGATTTTAGTGAATCGATTTCTTTCTGTAGAAGAAGGTGCAGGTTTATCACTTCACTCTAGATAGGAAATAGCAATGGGTACAAAGTCTGAAAGCGTGTAGTTTTGCACCAAGAAAGCGAACCGATTTTATCTATCAGATACATTTTAGTGTTTTGTAGAATATAAATGCATTTCCTCCCGTTGATTACTTTGCGGCAGGTGGAAACGTTGTCAGATACTATCCGGGTACTTGTTGTATTAAATAATGGAAAGGAGGAGACCCTGACAAAAAGTAAAAGCAGAAAAGCAAAAAAGAGAAGAAATAAATAATCATTGCAATACATCTGCCCGTATGTCTCACATACGGAGTGCCATTTAGTACCGCATCACAGAAAACAAGGATTTGCAAAATATACTTTGTTTAATCACCAGGCTGTGGCAGCCACAGATAAGACTTCCCTGCACCACATTCTAGTTTTGTAATATGCTCACTTGAAACTAATTAACTGCAATGAATTATTATCACATATTCATTACATCCTGCAAGACTCTTAAGTTTATAGATTCAGTCTTTCACTGCCGGTTAGAGATAAATTTCGCACTCTTACTTCTGACGAATGTCTACAGATTATAGTTGAAATGTTAAGTGGAAATGCGAAAGATTTCGTGGTTATACTCTGTTACGCAGTTTCTCGGGAGGTTTCATCGTATATCCCTACCAGGAGTACCTCAGGGGTGCCTGCTCTGCTGATGTTCGCCACTTAACTCCTCAGGTGTTACTCACACTGCGTTACTGCGCAGGCGCGAATGGGTAAGGGAAGGGTCTGGCTGAGGGGGCACAGTGCCGCGACCTCGGTTTCGCAGACGTGTAATTATGTATCAGCGGGGAGCCGCAGAGCTCCGCCTGGACATCAAAGGGCCGCCGCCGGGCTTCCCTTAACTACACCAATCTCCTTAATCGGCTCTATAAAGTGAAAGGGGCTTTGATTTCCCCGTTTCAGTAGCCACCTTGTACTCAACAAAAATCTTCCCCAAGCTTAAGATGGCCTCTCGTTTCTCCAACTTAACAAGTTAATCACAAATGGTACGTTGGTGTGCTACGTTGATGCACGAATATCAAACTTATCCTGATGTACTTTCGTTTACGTTTATCCGAAGTAAAATGCCACAAACCCAGAACAGTGTTGGTTGGTGACACTGCGGTTAAGTGTCACAGCATTAAACCCATGGTTTCATACTCAGTCTGTACTAGGACACATAACACTGCCGTTGGATGAAAATATGTAAACATAATACTTGCTACAGCCGTTTTTAGAAAGTCAATAATAAATACGAGTAGTAGTGGAGAGGTTTATAGCTTAGAATACTTTTTACCCTTTCACTTGACGTGTACTGCATGTAGCCTTTCTCTGGAATTATAAAAATTACTCCAGAAAAGTAATATTTTTCCAAATGTGAAAAACTGTTCCAGAGTACAATATGGTCACGTGCCTCGCAACAAATATTCTGTTCAAAAGTCCTGCAATGGAGAAGATCGTGTCAGTATTTTATATAATAGTCTACAAGTCATATTATTATTCTACTGCACACTAATAATCAGTAAATGAATTCAAATTAAGAAGTAGCATCAAAAAGCAGTTACAAGTTAAGAACATTTTTAAATGGAAGCTAGTGGCAACTACCACAAGGAAAATTAATGAGACATTACAGAAACGTATATTATTTGCAAATATCACATGTTCCGTGCTAGAAGACCATGTTCCGTTTCAAGATGCAAGATGGTGCATGACTGACGAAGTAAGGCTTCACCGTACACACTTTATATACTAGATTTAAAAACATACACAGCGTTATCCACCAAAAACCTCTGTAACTGACGAATTAACAATATTAATGAAATTGTTTTAATATACTGTACAACACTTAATCACGCAGGACTCATAATATTTACAGATGCAACAAAAAACACCAATCATGTCTCACGGCAACAAAAACAGTGGAAAATGCAGGAAGCTGGCTGTAGTTGTCTCTACTGTACTTTTCCTCCTGTGGTTCTAAAATCGGTCATTAGATTGACACACAGATCAGGAAATGTTATGTGTTCCTTCGTACACTATCCTCTACATGCAGCACTCTCCCGTGCTTTGAGGAATACCATATCCACGCAGCGAGAGCACGAGTTGTAACTATCGCAAAAATTTTTAAAAAATTAACAGAACTAATAGAAAGAAGACTATCAAATAAAAGGATATATGGGGAAAAAACGGTTGATAAATGATAGGAAATAGTTTATCATATGTTTGTACAAATAATTTGTTGTGGAACTTGAACGTTGACAGTGACAAAACCAGAGCAGAAGTTATTGCTATAGAAGGCCGTTAACGTTAAGCAGATAGGTACAAACTGAAGAGCTGTTAAAAAAAGAAGGTAATAAACATGCAAACCATAGCTATATGTGGGAAAAGGCATTAACAGTGGGGTTTTAGAATTATTTCTAGGGTATTAATATTCAACCATTGGATCATAGATGAATCCATAGAAACGGAGCGTGCAAGAGCTATCATAGCAGAACAGTCCCCTGCACCTTTAGCGATTTGGTGTCGATGGTCAGAAGATAAAGCAGGATGGTTAAGTTAATAAAGCTTCTTTTAAAATTAAAGCGCAACTGGAGTAAATGGTGTACGCGCAGAAATAACATCAGCGCTCCTTGTGCCGTCTTCCTTATTCAACGTGTGTATTAACGTTTGTCTCAAGACTCAGTGACACATGTCATTACTATTCACGTTGCACACGAGACCTAATTTCCTCAGTCTGCTGCTTCTCAGTTCACTACTGCGAAATTACTGGTAGTACTATGGAACACTGCGCTGGTGACCACTGTCCTGATGCAAATAAGTGAACAAGAAATCCCACGCAGAATGCTGAAAGTGAATGGAACAGCTTAAAAGTACCATCTGTTCGAATGATAACAAAGAAATCTAACATTACAAGACAAGGCAGAAAGCATAACTGCGACAGAAATTGGAATTATATACTTCGTAGTAAAAGTTTGCTTTAAGCTCTTCTGTTTTTCTTTCAATAAACTGCTTGCGGCATAACCAGATTAAGAGTATGATATTCTTCCTTCTGGATGTGACATCTGTCTAGCTGTGGTAGAAATACTAAGTAATCGCTATTAGATGATGTTATAGCATCACTCAGATCCCCGTCCTACGCTCTGCTGGCAACAGAAACGTTTTACCTGACCGATACTATTGAAAGATTCGTTTGGATTCCGAGTCTTTCTCATGGAGACGTACGCTGTGTAACTTTGTATGCCTTCTAAATATTAGAAATAAAAGAATGCCTGCTAAGTGATATAGTCTCGAAAGTACATCAGTTTGAAAAAAAAAAAGTATCAAAATCAGTTCAGGAGGCTGTAATCGTTCTGTGTCTTTAATGCGTGTGTATGTAGAAATGTCTACAGAAAATTGTTCTGATTACTATGTTCTTTTGTACCTACGAATACTGACCAGCTGTACTATTACTATAACATGACGTAACTTCATTTCACGGAAAAATTAACTGAGGAGCCACTTACTTCGTGCAACGTTTAAATAGGGCAAAAAGAAGCTTCAGTTCACTCTAATGATCAAGCTTCCTAACAAAAGAACTATTATTTGACCTTTGAAAAATTTAATATGGTCTTCTTTATGGACAAAGTAAGTGCAGTGAGCACGCTTGCCTCATAGTTGTAATTCAAACATCATGCTAAAAAGAACCTGACAAGCACTATATATTATAAAAAGGTATGCATATATGTTCAGCATCTCCTCCTTAATCACTGAATCGATTTTAGTCAAACCTGGTTCACATATCACTTTCTATCGGGAAAAAGCACTGTGGAGATAAGAACCTTGACCTCCAAAGTGGTTGGGATGAGGGTGCAAAAGTGACGTAAATCACTATATTCATCCAGTTTCGAGAATAAGAGTACTTAGTGACTTGCAACAAATTTTACAAAAATTTCAAACCTTTACGAAACATTTCCTCACATACATGCTTAACGTCAAATATACTCTAAGACAAGAAAAACGGCCCTCCACGAAGGAATTATCTAATTCGGTCGGACATCAGTACATGTGACTTCAGTGTACTACCAAGCAAGTGATTACAATTTCAGAAAAAACGGAATGGTTTATTCACGAGAAAGAACTTCACAAACTGAGAAAGTCAAAAACACATTGGTTCACCTCTGGCCCTATTGCAAGCTGTTATTCGACATGGATTAAATGACAGAGTTGTTGGATGTCCTCCTGAGGGACATAGTGCCAAATTCGCCCAACTGGATGTTAGTCAAAATACAGAGCTGGTTGGAGGGTCTTGCCAATAATGCTCCAAACGTTCCCAATTGGGGAGAGATATGGCCATTTTTCTGGCTAATATAGAGTTTGGTAAGCATTAAGACAGCAGTAGAAACACATGCTGTGTGCGGAACGGCATTATCATGTTGAAATGTAAGCTCAAGATGGCTTGCCATGAAAGGTAACAAAACAGGGTGTAGAATATCATCGATATCCCATTGTCCTGTAAGGGTGCCATATATGACTACCAAAGGAGCCCTACTATGGGAAGAAAGGTACCCCAGACCATCATTCCTGCTTGTCCAACTGGATGGCGGGCAACTCTCAGGCAGGAATCAGACCACTGTCCTGGGCGTCTTAAGTCGTATCTTCAGCTTGCTATCTCATTGACAGGAGTAGAGTTGTCTTGAACGATGAGTCCCACTACGAACAGCGCTCTGATGACCAGTGAAGATGTGTCTGCAGATGCAGTGGACAGCACCGATATACCAACCCAGCTGCCGCCACCCATATGACCAGGAGTGGTGGTCTCGAGAGACAGCAAGTCACCCTCTCACTTATTTTCACATTCTTAGTTTAATGTTGTTATTGCAAAAAAAAAAATAAGTTCAAATGTGTGTGAAATCTTATGGGACTTAACTGCTAAGGTCAACAATCCCTAAGCTTACACACTACTTAACGTAAATTATCTTAAGGACAAACATACACACCCATGTCCGAGGGAGGACTCGAACCTCCGCCAGGACCAGCCGCACAGTCCATAACTGCAGCGCCCTAGACCGCTCGGGTAACCCGCGCGGCTATTGTTATTGCACCCCAGATGTGAGACGACAGGAAATTATCGACATAAGCAGGCAGTGATGGGAGCATGTACATTGCTAATGCATGTGGGATTTTTATAATAGCTCTCCTCCGAACAGTGTCTTGGAGTTGAGAACAGGCATGCAGTTTCGATATCTAACAGTAAAACTTGCATTGGACATTCGGGCCTCGGAAGACACAAGCAGCTGTTAGTGAGAGGAACATCTCAAAATATTTAGTGGGGACAGAATGCTGGTCCCAAGAATTTCTCACACCAGTGTGCAGACAATGCTTTCGGTTGAAGAGGTGAAAAACTGCCTATAGCAACATGGTCGCTGGAGAGAAAGTAGGTCGCCTGGCCAAGGCGTTTCAGTAGCGTCGTAAACGCCCATTGTGTAAAGAATTGGCTTCTATAAAAAAAAAACTGCGTGTTTCCATGACCGCCTTGAGACAGACACTATTGACAAAGTAATCAGGTGGTGATATCGCTCTGCCTGTTGAGTTTTTTGGGAAGTGCAACACTTATGGTGGTTCTGAAATGATCTACATTGGGACACAAAAGTATTTTCTTAGTTTTGCTGAGGCTCCTGGTCAGACATTCTGTAACGTTCGGCCCATCAAGATAATGATCTCTATGAAAAATTTGTTGTTCACTTTAGGCCTAAACGAAAACTCTCGAATCACGCTGCATAAGGTGCCTGTGGGAACCTTCATTCAGGAGCCTAACGTCTGCTCATCCCTGCACAGATACTTACACGTCAGTTACTGGCTGCGTCTCCAGCAAGGAAAAGAATATTATTAACTTTGGTTAGGATTTGCTGGAGAGGTAGAGCAGATGAGCTAGAGCAGAGGTGCGGCGCTTGTGGAGTCTTGTCATTGGCACAAAATTCGTGTTGGGGCAGTTACGTTGGTGCACATTTCGAGTTTACCGAGTTTTGATGGAAAGGGTCAATCAGAGAAAGGCTGGTGGATTAAAGACTTGTCTGGAGATCAGATGCTGATTTTGACTCTTGTCATGAGTGCATTGCACTTGGGACACGCATCCTGAGATTAACATCACACTGGCACTGGTCTTGACTGGAAGTGTGTGGGGAAGTCTTAGTTGTACAAACAGTTTGGACCTCAATTAAAATGGTTCAAATGGCTCTGAGCACTATGGGACTCAACTGCTGAGGTCATTAGTCCCCTAGAACTTAGAACTAGTTAAACCTAACTAACCTAAGGACATCACAAACATCCATGCCCGAGGCAGGATTCGAACCTGCGACCGTAGCGGTCTTGGGGTTCCAGACTGCAGCGCCTTTAACCGCACGGCCACTTCGGCCGGCCGACCTCAATTATGTAGGGTAACTTACTGTGCCGAGGACATCTTATTTGTATCTGGTCTGCCGCCATGACGTTTGATCTGATTGTGAACACTGCCATATAAGTGAGTCAAATTGGCACATGGTATGACTGCTGAACCAGAGTGTCACACACTAGAATTTACTGGGATTTCAGGATTCCGGATTAGAGAGTAATTGCGATCAGTCTGACAGGTTGGCTACCTGCGACTTTGCATATTTCTTGCCCACGATAACGGATTACGGGCGCCACTCATCACTACTCTGAAGGCGCTTGCTCTCAGCTGCACCAACGTAATTTAACTTCTGCGTAGAATAAATCCAACAAAGTCTATTCAGCGTTATAAAATTTCAGATTGTGTTATCCATGTTTTTAACCAGGATAAATAGATTAAACAGATAAAGCTTAGCCTTTTCCAACTAAGCACCATCCAGTTGAATGCTAATTATTTGCTACTTCTATTTGTTTGTGATTTATTTGTAATTTCCCTTAGCTTGTGTTGTTTGTCTTATTTTATGATTAATAAACTCTTGCCATTTTTTTAATAAAAGATTAATCCCACGTTGATATGTTAATCACCCATCAATAATTCACTACAGTGATGACAGAGCCACCATTTCATTAATTTATTCAGCATTCAAGTTTCATTTGAGATGCTGATAAAAGTGATAACATCCAGTCCATGCTATCAACAACAACCACTGTCAAAGGGCAGAATCAATTTAGCAGGTGCATGGCCAGGTAGACAGGTTGAAGACTTACAAGTTAAAGTGAATGCTGTCAATGTATAAACGTACAGTAGCCTGTATTCTTTAAAATCACATGCAAGATCAGTCTAGTCTTGCAGTCTTGGGTGCCACTTATTTTCATAGTAGAGACCCCTTGGTTGTCATTCATGGCACCCTTACGGCACTATTGTAAGTCGACGATATTCTTCGCCCTGTTTGTTGCCTTTTATAGCAAGTCGTTCTGGGCTTACTCTTTGGTAAGATAATGTCCACCTGCACATGGTGAGAGTTTCTATTGCTTGTCTTCATTCTTGCTAAACCATATCACGTGCAGAAAGGTCGTCGGATCTCTGCCAGTTGAGAGTGTTTGGAGCATTATGAGCAGGACCCTCCAACGAGCTCGGCGTTGTTACAATCTGGCACGCCAATTGGACGGAATTTGGCAGTCTCCATCAGAAGCACATCCAACGATACTGTTAAACAAAGCCAAGCCGAATATTTTCTTCCATAAGGGCCAGATCTGGATCAACGCATTACTGAATTGCTCAATTAGTGAAGCTGTTTCTCGTGAATAAATCACCCAGACTTTCTGAAATGTAACCATTTCTTGTCTTTACATATACGTCATATTTATAAATTTTCGTGCCATTACCTTAGAGTATACACCAGTTGATTGAGTCGCCCCTACCGATTTTTCTTTATGCAGTCCCCAATGTTACATGTGGTCTTCAAAACCCAATTACGAGATTTTCATATTCTCTTGCTCGCTACGCACAGACTACTAGTCCTCCAGAAAAAATGACCAGGACATTTTTAGAGGAAATTTAACACAAATTTTGGACATTTAGCTAGAGGCTGCAGTTTTAGATTTATTCAAGGAAAACGTACAAAAGTGACTTCCAAATGCATCCCCACTCCCATACTCAGCCCCACCGGTATTTCTAGTGTATTGTTCTTACCACTGTGCCGAAAATTTCCAATTGCACGTATTATTTCTCTCATTGGCTCTTTCTTGGCCTTAACTGACTAGCCTTAAGACGCCACTGGCAATTACATCGTTCTGTTGATCAGACCTTCTGACTACGAAACCACTTTCTGTGTAAGGGCTAAGTTTGGATCGAAGTGTCAACGTAACTAGTTTTAGCATAATGTCTAAAAAAGTCATTTTTCTTTCATTACCCTCACGAACACGTTTAAATTAATAATGTTAAGGAAAAAGCCGACTATGCTGGTGGTACAATTGTCCAATGCATACAGACCAAAAACGGTGAATATTGGGAGTAGTTTGTGCAGCCAGATATTTTTGTACACTGGTAGGTGGGAATAACTGGTGAGGTACAAGTGTGGGGATGGAGGTGCGTTGAAGGTCACTTCTTTACACGTTTCTTAAATAACTTGAAAACCTTGGCCTTCAGTTTCTCAGTACACAGTTCAACTATCTTCGCTTTCCTACACCATATTTGGCATGTAGTGAGCAAGGATGTATGAAAATGTCACACTCGGGTTTTGCAGACAGCATAAAACGACATCGGTAGGGGTAGCTGAACACACTGTACAACATATTAATTCATTTGCAAAGTAAACAGAAGTTTCAGTCTACTTTATACAAGTGGTTCTATTCTTTAATAAATAGAGGGTTTACTGGTTACTTACTATCTGGAAAGAAGCGCTATGGGGTTAAGAACCGTCTGCATCGCACAGGGGTGTGAATGAATGGCTGTAACCACAATGGGACTTAACATCTGAGGTCATCAGTCTCCAGTGAATGAAAGAGGGGATGATATTGAAGCATAACTCAATGACAATTAACCGGAGATACCCCAAAAAAGCCTGCAATATGTAAGTGGAGGTGAGACCATGGTGATGATGCGTCCAGCCGTCAGAAATATCATTGAGCTTGAGTACCCTGTTATCTTACAGGAAGAGCGTGCTGCAACCATTTTAGCAATATTTTTGTCAAAACCTCTCCACAACACATGTTGGCCAGCCGGGTGTTTCATCGAGACTATTCCCCAATGACATTTGTTGGAAGCATGAGGATGCATTGTTTGAGGGCTTGTGGAATCATCACACAGGTGTGACTATTGTTCCATTAAAGCCAAAGGACCCCACTGAGACTTCATGGCTCGTTTCAGAAATGCCAGAGCGCTTAAACCTCTGGGTGGTCAAGTTATTTGTTGTAATGGGAAAACCGTGATCCAGTAACCGAATTAATTCCTGGATGACTGTATTGACAACTGCCGAATCCAAGGTGGAGTTTGCGACCATTTCTGCTGCTTCTTTATTCATGAGGAAACAGCCTCTGGTACCAAGCTCACAATTACAATTCTGAAGGTTGTTGCGCACACTAAATTCGAAAACGAAAAACGAATAGATTTTTGAAAGGTGTTACTTGCAAAATGATGACAAACTGATCAGTAACCTGTAAATTATTATGTAATGCAATTTCTGCCCGTTTTTGCCTTAACCTTAGAAAATTTAAATCCATCATCAACTGAAAATATGACAGGGACTGGAACATAACCATATACTGGAGATTCAGAGTTACAATTTTCCGTGTGTATTCCTTAATAATTTCGACTAAGTCAGTGATTCAGATTTGATATTATATCACAGACACAGCCCCTTTGAATGTTCAGAAATGTCACTAAACCCGCCCAAACATGTAAACAACCATGTATGAACAGTGCCTATCAGGCGGAGTGGATCCGACAGCCGATCAATTCCAGTCATCCCGCCAGGAAGTAGGTACACGGCTCGTGTTGTCTGTAGTTCAACCACGCCTAGTCGGTCAATGCCGCGGTTCGATCGCATGCCCATCGTTACTTTGTGCCAGGAAGGGTTCTCGATAATGGAAATGTCCAGGCGTCTCGGAGTGAAACAAAGCGATGTTGTTCGCACATGGAGGCATCATATGCCTCGCTCAGGCCACCCAAGGGCAACTGCTGCAGTGGATGATCGCAACCTACGGATTATTGCTCGGAGGAACCATGACAGCAAAGCCACCGACTTGAATAATGCTTTTCGTGCAGCCACAGGACGTCGTGTTACGACCCAAACTGCGAGCAATATGCTGCATGACGTGCAACTTCACTCCCGGCGTCCATGGCGAGGTCCATCTCTGCAACCATGACACCATGCAGCGCGGTACATACGGGCCGAACAACACGCCGAATGGACCGCTCAGGATTGGCTCCACGTTCTCTTCACGAATGAGTGTCGCATATGCCATCAACTAGACAATCGTCGCAAACTTGTTTGGTGGCAACCCGGTCAGGTTGAACGCCTTAGACACACTGTCCAGCGAGTGCAGCGAGTACACCGCTGGTCGTCATGGAAGGTGCCGTAACGGCTGTAAGATACGTCAATGCGATTCTCCGACAGATAGTGCAACCATATCGGCAGCATGTTGGTGAGGTATTCGTATTCATGGACGAAAATTTGGGCCCACATCGAGTAAATCCTGTGAATGACTTTCTTCAGGATGACAACATCGCTCGAATAGAGTGCCAACATGTTCTCCAGACATGAACCCTATCGAACATGCCTGGGATAGACTGAAAAGGGCTGTTTATGGACGACGTGACCCACCAACCAGTCTGAAGGATCCTCGCCGAATCGCCGTTGAGGAGTGGGACTGTATGGACCAACATTGCCTTGATAAACTTGTGAATAGTATGCCACGACGAATACAGACGTGCATCAATGCAGGAGGACATGCTACTGGGTATTAGAGGTACCGGTGTGTACAGCAGTTTGGACCACCACCTTTAAAGGTCTCGCTCTATGGTGATACAACATGCAATGCGTGGTTTTCATGAGCAACAAAAACGGCGGAAATGATGTTTATGCTGATCCCTATTCCATTTTTCTGTACAGGTTCCAGAACCGAGGTGATGCAAAACTTTTTTTGATGTATGTGTATCATGAGCATCATGACAGTGATCGTTTTCCTGCATCTATAGTCGGGTGGTGATCCACTGGCTTCCTCTATCATATTCCTGAAGAGTTAATCGGAGTGGTTATACAGGGTGAATCACCTAACGTTACCGCTGGATATATTTCGTAAACCACATAAAATACTGACGAATCGATTCCACAGACCGAACGTGAGGAGAGGGGCTAGTTAATTGGTTAATACAAACCATAAAAAAATGCACGGAAGTATGTTTTTTAACACAAACCTACGTTTTTTAAATGGAACCCCGTTAGTTTTGTTAGCACATCTGAACATATAAACAAATACGTAATCAGTGCCGTTTGTTGCATTGTAAAATGTTAATTACATCCGGAGATATTGTAACCTAAAGTTGACGCTTGAGTACCACTCCTCCGCTGTTCGATCGTGTGTATCGGAGAGCACCGAATTACGTAGGGATCCAAAGGGAACGGTGATGGACCTTAGGTACAGAAGAGACTGGAACAGCACATTACGTCCACATGCTAACTAACACCTTTTTATTGGTCTTTTTCACTAACGCACATGTACATTACCATGAGGGGTGAGGTACACGTACACACGTGGTTTCCGTTTTCAATTACGGAGTGGAGTAGAGTGTGTCCCGACATGTCGGGCCAATAGATGTTCAATGTAGTGGCCATCATTTGCTGCACACAATTGCAATCTCTGGCGTAATGAATGTCGTACACGCCGCAGTACATCTGGTGTAATGTCGCCGCAGGCTGCCACAATACGTTGTTTCATATCCTCTGGAGTTGTAGGCACACCACGGTACACATTCTCCTTTAACGTATCCCACAGAAAGAAGTCCCGAGGTGTAAGATCAGGAGAACGGGCTGACCAATTTATGCGTCCTCCACGTCCTATGAAACGCCCGTCGAACGTGTACCTTTGGGTCACGTATCCTGACCGCCATAGTGGAGCTGGTAATCTGTCTACCCCTTCGAACACGTACGACCATAGCACTGTAGGTACCTCTGCACTGAAATAAAACTATGTCCCGCAACGTAACGTAAACACCACAATACAAGGCGAAATACGGGATGATTTCCTTTTTCCATTCATATCCAGTGTTTGTGCTCGACCTCAAAACATTTTATCTGGACGAGACGTAAGGTTCTAATACTGCTTCCATCTATAAAAATTTAAAACAAAATCGTGGTTTTAGAGTTTTGTAAACAACAACGTCTTCGGTGTGGGGAGCGGGCTACACAAAATACTCATACCAGCTGTAACACTCGGTAGTTCGCGTGTAGACGAATACCTGGTGAACAGTACCTACGTTGTAGCAACAGGCACATTTGGTAGAATTGGTGAGATAATCTGAGACCATTTGTGCTGGATTGGGTCCGAATTATTAAATGTGATCAGTGGAAAAGTGAACGCAGACGATTTAGAAAAATTTTAAACTACATCATCCACTCCCCAATGTGTATTTCATATTATTCACGACAACAATAGTTACGATTGTGGTCTGTTAGCCGTATTCTTGTTTTCTACAGTGATTCGCTTTTCCCGCCAAATTGCAGTTTCGATTTTGAGTCTGAGATACCTGGACCAGCATTCCGCCTCTGTTTTTCCGCAGACGGCGCAAGCCTACAGAACCCAGGGAGCGCCCTCTGGTGGGGGGTCCTGGGCTTACATTCCTTCTGCCACATGCCTGACTTCACTTGAAACCTTCACATCACGCCATTTGATATAGTAATTGAACTACCTACGTTGAGTTGGATAGTAAACTAATGGCAAGATAGTATAAATTTACTCGCAGTCAAAACATGATTCTACGCTCACTTCTTATATCCAGTTTGCCTCCGTATCTGTTAAGAGTATTTAGTGTTTCACTGAGTGCTTAAGTCTGGAGCAGATTATAACGATAACCTATTGCCGATTTCGACATAACACTTGTAAGTTGCCCGATTCGTTTTTATCCGTCACTTAACTCTCGTAGATTGTTGTTATCACTAATATTCTTCTCACGATTTTAGGAGGTTTGAGTTGATTTTGCAGTTTACTTGCATGTACGATGATATGCTTGCTTGTAATATATTAACATCGATGTAACAGCCAGATCGATAACATACCGAGACTATATTAAAGGTTAATGAAAACCACCTCAGCTCTGGGTAGCGCGTGTGTGACCCAGAATATCGAAATGGCGTCAAAGGTGTTATCTCGTGGGGCTAGAAGCCGCCTGTCCCTCTAAGAAGAAAAGTAATCGGTGACAGCTCGAAGGGTGTCGCGCTACTAGTTAACAGGCTAGAGCTTCGTTTGTTATCGGATTTAACCACACAAATCGCACCACCAACTAAGAACAAAAGGGATTGTAACACAATAAATGTTCAATAATACAGTTGAGGTGGTGTTCATTAATAAAAAATAAAACATTAATGTCAGCTGATGGTTACATTTTGACTCTCGGCCGCTGACTGGCTGTGACTTATTGTACGACGCTTGTTTATGGATGTGTGTATTACAGAAATAATAAAATATTAATATACAAAGCTAATACATTTTAGAGATTAACTTACCAAGACATGACAATTAAATAGTTATCTTGTTTAACTATAAACTGTGTATTTAAAAAATGACAAAATGACAAGTACTGTTTTATGAAATGGAAATTTTAACGTGCGCTGTTATTACCAAAAACTGCCAAAAATTGTCTACAAAATTAAAGTATGCAGTTTGAATAATTTGTTAACAAACATGTTATTTTGTAGAAGTTACACACTTCTGAATATGGAAACAAATCGGGATACAAAACCATAACACTAGAATTTTGAAAGAATTACATTGATTACATAGAATATTCTGGAATAAGACGATTTGAATTATTAATAACTTTTGAAGCAGACAGGCTCTGGAAAAAGTATTACGTATGTTTGTTTGTTAGAGGAGAACGAGGCCTTTCAAATAAGCCATGTCAATCGTGAAACAGCTGTTAACGGTCTCGAATTTGAAAGAGCACACGGCTTCTATTAATTCTAAATTTAGAATAGTTCTTAACATAAGAAGTTCTACAAGAACTATAGATCGAAATAATCCTCAGCCAGTTTTATGCAGCTGTTTGCTGATTATTTAGATATCTATAACTACAGTTGCTGAATATGGATAAAATACTGTACAAGAACTATTTACACATTTTGGCATCAACAGCCCATAAACTATACTGTGTTAATAAAGTTAGTGTGAATAAGTATTTAGCAGTTTTAAGTAGTCAGAGGAATACATTGCATGTGTAATAGCATTCAGAATTGAAAAAAAAATATTGAAAGGTTGAAATTATAGCAGATGGATTTATAACACCTAACTAGGTCTCACTCTCTGATTACTGCGTAGTTCTGAAATCGCTCCACCAAGTATTGTACAGTGACTTGTTGAATGTATATGCAGATGTAGAAGATGTGGATATAGGTTTAAAATGAGGCAATGCATTCGAATGTATGCGTAATATATCTCCAACGTCTGATAAAAACTGAAAGAATTCTGAGACTCCAAGCGCTCTGTCGTACATAGATGCGTAAGTAAGTTTGCTTGTTCTCAGTAACCTGTATTCATTATTATCTTGTATACTGATGCCTTAGCATGCAATATTACTGGTAATATCAGACTTTTCGCAGGTGACGCGGTAACTGATGGTGTTACGCCATCCCATAAACATCTTTTTCAAATTTTTGGAAATTTGTGGTAAGGTCCTATGGTACCAAACTGCAGAGGTCATCGAACCATAGGCTTACACACTACTTAATCTAACTTAAACTAACTTACGCTAAGGACACACCCATGCCCTGGGGAGGACTCGAAACACCGACGGGGACAGCCGCGAGAACTCTGGCAAGGCGCCCTTAGACCGCGCGGCAGAATGCAAATGTGTATGTGAATTCCTGCTGAGGTCATCAGTCCCTTGACGTACACAGTACTTATACTAAATGATGCTAAGGAACAACACATACACCCCTGCCCGAGGGAAGACTCGAAACTCCGGGGGGGGGGGGGGGGAGGGGGGGAGGACCGCGGACCGCGCAATCCATGACATGGCGCCTCTAACCGAGTGGCCACCCCGCGCGGCAGATCGCGGTTTTGAAGTAACTGTTCTGTTATTGATAAATTATCAACCTGGTGCAAGGTCTGGCACGTAGTTCTTTATAAGTAAATATCTAAAATTGTTAATGTCATTAATTATAAAACTGTATTATCCTTTCCAAGATTAAAGAGTCAGAATCGGAGTCAGTTGCGTCTTGAGTATACTTAGGAGAAAATTGTATGGACGTATGAAACAGACCAAGGTATTAGGCACATTGTAGGCAATGCAAATGTTAGGCTTCGGTGTGCTAGGAGGAGACTGGAAACTAAAGTTTATCTACAAATACGATTGATCACGTACAGCTGGGTGACGCAGCACCAGTCTTGTAATACCCAATAATTGCCAAAGGTCAGTAACTGGACGACAATGTCGCAATTAACTGTAGAAAAAGAAGGGCGTGATCTTTTTTAACAGCCAGAGGAATACAACAATAAAGTGCTTAGTATTTCGCCTAGAAAATTCAGAACTACGTTTCAGTGTCCTCGTGGACATGAATTCAGTTAATTGATCTACAACGGAGTACATGGATTATTCTTCAGACGGTGCAGACCCGCATGTAACGAACAGAAAGGTTCATACGATACAAGAGAAACTACTCCTATGCATACATTTCTTTATGGTGACCCACAAAGTATATTAAATATAAGGGTGGATGTGATTAGCGCGCAGTCTGTGTACCTAGGCTCCTTTCAGCGGGTCCTTGCTGCCATAATATCGGCGGAGCTATACGGAAGGTAATTAAAGGAGTATGCAGTAAGGGTAGTTCCAGCCGTTCGACTTACATGGTTTTTCTTCCTCCACCCACAATACCATATTTCGTTCGCAGCGTGTGACAGTTGTGTGATAAGTATGTCTGTTCAGTGTAGATGACGATAATGATTGTGAGTGTATGTAGACTTATGGTGTTGTGTTAGATTCGTGCTGTATGCTGGTAAGAGAAGGAAGAGCGTGAAACCCAGTTCTGATACGAGCATTAGGCCCGTTAAAGTTCATTCTTTAATCATCATCGTCATCATCATCGTCATCATCATCGTCATCATCATCATCTACACTCCTGGAAATGGAAAAAAGAACACATTGACACCGGTGTGTCAGACCCACCATACTTGCTCCGGACACTGCGAGAGGGCTGTACAAGCAATGATCACACGCACGGCACAGCGGACACACCAGGAACCGCGGTGTTGGCCGTCGAATGGCGCTAGCTGCGCAGCATTTGTGCACCGCCGCCGTCAGTGTCAGCCAGTTTGCCGTGGCATACGGAGCTCCATCGCAGTCTTTAACACTGGTAGCATGCCGTGACAGCGTGGACGTGAACCGTATGTGCAGTTGACGGACTTTGAGCGAGGGCGTGGCCAGTGGCCAGTGGTTGGCGGAAGGTGCACGTGCCCGTCGACCTGGGACCGGACCGCAGCGACGCACGGATGCACGCCAAGACCGTAGGATCCTACGCAGTGCCGTAGGGGACCGCACCGCCACTTCCCAGCAAATTAGGGACACTGTTGCTCCTGGGGTATCGGCGAGGACCATTCGCAACCGTCTCCATGAAGCTGGGCTACGGTCCCGCACAGCGTTAGGCCGTCTTCCGCTCACGCCCCAACATCGTGCAGCCCGCCTCCAGTGGTGTCGCGACAGGCGTGAATGGAGGGACGAATGGAGACGTGTCGTCTTCAGCGATGAGAGTCGCTTCTGCCTTGGTGCCAATTATGGTCGTATGCGTGTTTGGCGCTGTGCAGGTGAGCGCCACAATCAGGACTGCATACGACCGAGGCACACAGGGCCGACACCCGGCATCATGGTGTGGGGAGCGATCTCCTACACTGGCCGTACACCACTGGTGATCGTCGAGGGGACACTGAATAGTGCACGGTACATCCAAACCGTCATCGAACCCATCGTTCTACCATTCCTAGACCGGCAAGGGAACTTGCTGTTCCAACAGGACAATGCACGTCCGCATGTATCCCGTGCCACCCAACGTGCTCTAGAAGGTGTAAGTCAACTACCCTGGCCAGCAAGATCTCCGGATCTGTCCCCCATTGAGCATGTTTGGGACTGGATGAAGCGTCGTCTCACGCGGTCTGCACGTCCAGCACGAACGCTGGTCCAACTGAGGCGCCAGGTGGAAATGGCATGGCAAGCCGTTCCACAGGACTACATCCAGCATCTCTACGATCGTCTCCATGGGAGAATAGCAGCCTGCATTGCTGCGAAAGGTGGATATACACTGTACTAGTGCCGACATTGTGCATGCTCTGTTGCCTGTGTCTATGTGCCTGTGGTTCTGTCAGTGTGATCATGTGATGTATCTGACCCCAGGAATGTGTCAATATAGTTTCCCCTTCCTGGGACAATGAATTCACGGTGTTCTTATTTCAATTTCCAGGAGTGTATATTCACGGATTATGTTTGAAGAACATGTTTCAGCTTCAACTTCTTAGCTTCATCGCTTCCTGCGCCGACCCACATCCATTACCCATTTGACTATAGGCCTAAATTGCGAAACTTCAATATCTTGCTTGTTGTAGCAACATGGTCCTTCCATTTCTTCCTATATGTGACTTTTCTCTTTTACCGAAAAAATTCTAAGTTCATATCCAATACCTTTGTTCCTTAATCTATCTTCTAGTATACTATATTAACTGATCTAAGGAATTTCGTTTCTGAATTTCATTTGTCTTCCTTGTTTGCTGTACAAGCCTCAAATCCACAAGTATTGGTGGACCAATGTAACACCTAATTTTCTAACAAAATTTCAGTTTTGTTGCTTTAATTGCCTTATTGTTTGTGTTCTCTATATTGATCCATAGACGCAATAAAAATTTTCTGTTTTATCTTTACATCTGCATCAAAAGAAATGCCCCAGCCCAGGTTGTTAAAATGATTCATTTACCAGATTTCTTTCTTTTTTTTTTTTGTATCACTACTACTTTAGATCTCATCTGTTGTTTTCCTCAGAATGCTATTACTTTTTTTCTTTTCTATGAATATTTTGAAATTATAATTTTGATCAATATCATTTAATTCAAAAATTCATCTTTTGAAGTTCCCATTGTATTCTGGTAATAGTGCTTGTCTAATTTTATTTCTGCGATTTTATTTCCTCGTTCCAGTTATGTCATAGGTATATAAATTGAATGAAATTGGGGAACAATCTTGTTCTACTCTTTGCTTAGTTACAATGAAGTTCTTATTTATTTTGTTTCCTCTTTTTATTACAAATTAAGTTTCACCGTATACGCTTCTTATGAACCATGTTAAGTAGGTCGGAATTCAGTTTACTTGTGATATTGACAACAATTTTGTCCTGTTTAATCTGTGAAATGCCCTGACATAATCGATAACAGCTATTCGTGTCTCATTATTAAATTCTCTTCTTTTATTCATCAGTATCTGCAAACTGAGTATATTATTCATTGTTGTTTGACCACTTTTTAAGCAATTCTGGTCTTCAGTTATAATTGTTTTGGGTATTGGTCTTAACATCAGAGTCAAAGTGATTGCATATAAGTTGTATCCATCCCTGGAACACTAATTGCCCTATAATTATTACAGTTCATCGATCTCCTTTCCTAAATACTGAGTACACGACAGCCACTGACCAGATTTACGGAATTCTCGCTATCTCCTAGCATAAATATAAGATTTGTAAAAATTTCAGTTTAAGGAGAATGTAATGCATTTTAGTAATTGACTGTTAATGCCATCAGTACCAGCTTCCTTTATGTTTTTCATTGTTTTAAATGTTCTTCTAATTCTGCTAACAGAATGTCCATCCCTTTCTCAGCCCCTTACATTTTTTGTTGTTCATTCTCTGTTTAAACTTTAATTGCTTTATAGGAAATCGCATGTTGCCCATGAGGGAACCAATATGCTCTGTGTGCTTTTTTACATTCTCATGAAGCAATTGCTCTTCTTCAATTATATTCTGCTCCTGTTTCTGACGTTTTTACGTAGACATTTTAGGTAATCTTCTTTTCTCAATTATTACTTTTTTCTAATTCTTCTTTCCATTTTACTGATGCCTGATGTGTTTTAAATTTTGTCCCCTGTGCTTCATAAGCTGCTGTCTGAACAGTACTACTTATATTCTCCCATTCTTCATTATTATCTGCAGTGGTGGGTTTCATTAGTCATGTCTCGATTAGTCAATTGCATAAAATAATTTTATGCTTTCATCTTTTGATAAGTATGCTTTGAATGGTGTTCCTTTATTTCTGTAATTGTTCTTATTATCTCTCTATGTTGTTAAAATATTCATTTCAGAAACTACAAAATAACTGTCGGAATAGATGTCAATTCTTCGATTACTATTGTATGTGTTTTCAGTGATGATGCTTTTTTTGTTGACTAATATGTAATCAATAAATTACTGTGTGACCTCAAGATGACCATGTGTTTTTGTGAATATCTTTCGTTTTAAAAAAAAGAGTGGTAGCAATTTTCAGTTTCTTAAAATCTGTTCTTGTCCATTTTCATTTAAAATATTTTCGTCTTGGGTGCTAATTACATTAGTTTGAGATTGATTCCCCAAATTTGCTTTAAAATTGCCAATTAGAATCCTCAAGCTTTTTTTCTTTTCATTGTCTAAGCAAAACAGAATAAAAATCTTTCGTTTTTTCTTCCTTTTATTCCTTTGGTGCATATATTGACACTATTTTCAAGTAGCCTGTGTTGCATATTAATCGTATAGTCATTATTCGTTCATTAATAACAAGATATGAAACTATTTTATATGCCCATTTTTTGTCCACAAGAATTGCCACTCCTGCTTGAGCTCTGGTGTCTTCCAGCACACGGCTGTAAATCAGTGATCCTTTTAACTATTTATAGGTTTTCGTTGTATCTACAATATTTATTTTTTGTGGTTGGTATAATGTTTATCCGTCTGGTTATTTATCTGCTGAACCTTGTAAGTAGCTAATTGTTTTACTAGTAGAAGTGGCTGGCCTTTATCTCTGCCTTTATTCCTCGAGGATAGGCATAAGTGATTTCGGATATTGTTCCCCTATTCTAGGCCAAACATTGCTTTCCCTTACATCTTCCCGTCCTGAAAGCTAGCGAAAGTAGACTATGTCTATAAAATTTAACGATTTAAATTCAAGGAGCATGTATTCGGTACTTCTGAGTCCTCTACATGTTACAAACTACTCGTTACTAGTTATTTTTGTCACTAATCAATTCTGATCTCAGACCCGCCGTCGCCTTCACGGTCAGTGTATTTCTTACTGTCGTTATTTATAAATGGCATGAATCTATGCTGAGCTGTACCATTTGCTCAGTTAACTTTTCAAAACCTTCTGTTTATGTTTCAAGGGTTGTTGGTTTTCATGTACTATATAAAGTGCGATCGTGTTCGCAAAGGTGCAAAAGCAAAGTAGTTCCAGAACTACAGTGACACAAAGGAAGTGAAGCACCCAGAAAACATGATCGTGTCGGTGTAACTTTGTACACCTACACCCTGTCAGATGGTGTGTAAATGATGAGAGATGCAAGTCTCTTATGCAGGTACAATAGGTATCAGTGTGCATGAGGATTATCCATGTTCAGAGTTGTTACCAACGGGCATATAACAGCGTCAGATGTTGAGTGATTACTGTGAACGATACTAAGATGCCGGTTCTCGAATCGGACGGCGTCCTCCGCACCTGACAGAGTTTGAGACTGACCTCAACATGGGTCTCCAATTGGCCGGCTGGTTGGATCGCGCGGTATCCAAATTTTTGGGGAATTTTTATGTGCTAGTGGCTCGATGGTTGGTCTGCATCGGAAGTGAGGGCACCCATATTCGTCATCTAGGTTCCGGATCGTCGCCTGCAAAAAAATGGTTCAAATGGCTCTGAGCACTATGGGACTCTACTGCTGAGGTCATTAGTCCCCTAGAACTTAGAACTAGTTAAACCTAACTAACCTAAGGACATCACAAACATCCATGCCCGAGGCAGGATTCGAACCTGCGACCGTAGCGGTCTTGCGGTTCCAGACTGCAGCGCCTTTAACCGCACGGCCACTTGTCCGGCTCGTCGCCTGCACATCACACGGTATGATCGCTGTACTTTGCACCACGCAGACGTACCGCTTCACATCTGAGGCTGCCATCCGTGAATAATTATAATTAATTATAGTTAATGGATCCTCTGTAACAATCTGTGTCATTCCGCACCAATGGTCGGACGCTAGCCGCAGCCAGACTAGGATACTACCGCCTCGTTCCTGGGCTGCCGTAAACACCACCACAATACAAACGGCTGTGTTTTGGTGGTACCGTGACCAGGAACCATGGACAGTTGGTGAATGGTGTCGCTTTATTTTCAACGATGAAATGTGGCTCTGTAATACCTCTGATGACCATCGTCGACATACACCGAAGCGCCAATGAAACTGGTATAGGCATGCGTATTCAAATACGGGGATATGTAAACAGGCAGAACACTGCGCTGCGGTCGGCAACGCCCATATAAGACAACAAGTTTCTGGAGCAGTTGTTACATCGGTTACTGTTGTTACAGTGGCAGATTTAAGTGTATTTGAACGTGGTGTTATAGTCGGCGCAAGGGCGACTGGACACAGCATCTCCGAGGTAACGATGAAGTGGTGTTTTTCCCGTACGACCATTTCAGGATTGTACCTGGAATATCAGGAATCTACTAAAACATCAAATCTCCGCCATCGCTGCGGCCGGAAAAAGATCCTGCAAGAACGAAACCACGCCGACTGAACAGAATCGTTCAGCGTGACAGAAGTGCAACCATTCCGCAAACTGCTGCAGATTTTAATGCTGGGGCGTCAACAAGTGTCTGTGTGTGAACCATTCTCCGAAACATCCTCGATATAGGCTTTCGGAGTTGACGGCCCACTCTTGTACCCTTGATCACTGCACGACACAAAGATTTACGCCTCGCCTGCACCCGTCAACACCAACATTTTACAGTTAATTACTGGAAACGTGTTGCCTGGTCGGATGAGTGTCCTTTCAGATTGTATCGGGCGGATGGACGTTTTCGGGTATGGAGACAAACTTATGAAACCATGATCCCTGCATGTCAGCCGTGGACTGTTCAAGCTGGTCGAGGCTCTATAATGGTGTGGGGCGTGTGCAGCTGGAGTGATGTGGGACTCCTGATATGTCTAGATACGACTCTGACAGGTGACACGTACGTAAGCATCCTGGCTGATCATCTGCATCCATTCATGGCGCTCAGCATGACAATGGGACACCCCACATGTCCATAATTGCTACTGAGCCGCTCCAGGAACACTCTTCTGAGTTTAACCACTTCCGCTGGCCACCAAATTCTCCAGACACGACCGTTATTGAGCATATGTGGGATGCCTTGCAATGTGCTTGTCAGAAGAGATCTCCACCCCCTCCTACTCTTACGGATTTATGGACAGCCCTGCAGGATTCGCCTGTCAACTACCTCCAGCACTACTTCAGACAGTAGCCGAGTCCATGCCACGTGTTGCGGCACTTCTGCGTGCTCTCTGCGGCCGTACACGTTTCTTTGGCTCTTCAGTGTATGTGGCAGCAACCTAGGAAGACGAACCATTCTTCCAGTGTTCTGGTGACGACCAATGGTGTTAATCCAAACCTGACGGTGTGGAGAGCCATTGTTTCGCGTCTGGTAGTGATTAAGGGATCTCTGACGACACATCTGTGCGTCATGGCCATCCTGCGTGCTCCTTAGCTACCTGTCATGCGACAGTATCATGTTCCCATTTTTCAACTGGACAGGCTCTTCCACACATGATATCTGTTTCTATGAATGTCTGCGAGATGCTGAGATACTCCCATGCCCAGCAAGATCCCAGATCGGTTCAGGACAGAACACGCGTGGGACCAGGTCGGAAGTCAACTCTGTTCCAGTGCCAGAATCCAGGATACAGATGACCAGTTACAATAATAGTGGGCCAGCTTGCTTCGGGAGAGCATAAACGGTTCTTCGGTCTTCCAAATCGAATCAGCGCATGCATCCTTGCCAGAAGGGTTGAATGGTTCTATTGCAAGTCTTTTGGAAATTTGATTCGATTTTGTAATCACCGAAATAACATTACATACACTCTGACCCACTGTAGTTTCATTTCATTTGCTCCTCCCCTTCTGATGTTTCACTTTTTTTGGCAGGAAGCGCATGTGAAATACTGTCATGGCAAAACTAAAATAAAATTTTAATAAGTGAATTTGCAAGTATGGACTAACACGTTTCACTGTTACTATGAGTGAAATTCTAAGCTTAATTTCTATTGTTATGAAGATGCTCCGAAATTCTAAGAGTAATTGTTGCTGCTTTGAACACACTACAAGCGCTGTAACCCAGTGAAGTACCGCACAAAAAAGTAACTGAGCTAATGTGATAGCAGCGTGTGCAGACTCAAATGGAACTATGCCAATGGCAATAAAGTTATAAATGACCTTATAAAACCAGTTCATTTCTCAAAACTACTTCAACTGAAGACCGATCGTTAAATTTTATTGTATGGAAACAGCCATTGCTGCTTATATCATTTTCATAAAAGAGCTCAAATTGTTGCGTGTGATAGTGTATTTATAAATTAACATTCTTTACAGGCACGTATTCGACAGCTGATGGGTTACTTCATCGGCTTCTTTTCGCTGGTTCATATCTGCGTACTCCTTGTTTTTCTTGTAAAACAAAAATTAGCCTGTAAATTGCTTACCGCAGAGAAAATGCATCAACGATACCACCAAAATTAACGTCCATGTCCGCGATATAAATAACCTCTTCTTCAGTCCAGTATGTTACATTGTTTATAAATATTGCGTATATTGTTCCTTGAACGAAACGGGAACGTTAATCTAATGAACCCACATTATAATTACTATTTAAGTGCTGTTGTCGTTTACAGAATACAAAAATAATGAGATTCAAATTTCGAATAAATGTTTTACGGCAAGCTGAAAAAGGGAGAGAGAGTTATATATACACCTGCGTATGATAAACCCCTTACCTCGAATACTTCACTCCTTCATACCTTCTCTGTGTTACACAGATGACGTGCCACTGATCTCATTTGCACTAAGAGTGCAGTACACGCGAGGTGCCTATTTGTTTCCACCGCCCTGAGTGGAATGCTTAAATTCTAATTAAAGTTCACGAACCTGCAGTCTTCTACAGTTGTCCCCTGCACAGAAAACAGCACGTAGGTCGTGAGTCCGTTATCTTGAGGCTGTAATACTCTTAGCGAGGAACTGATATTGTGTAAAACAATTAAATCTTCAATTAGTTTGTTTATACGGAATACCAGTCGCTTTTTATTAGCAGAACACGAGAAACAGCGCATTTACATTCCACTTTAGAGTCACAAGTAATTTCCACTCTTCAACAAAATAATTAGCTGTGTATTCCGTAATTACTATAACACTGTTCTCAACTACACTCATGCTCATAAATTAAAGATAATTACAGAACGTGGTGCCACACAACGTGACACTACACAAAACTGGTGCTAATAGCATAGGCACATAGGGAACACATACGAGACAGATCTGTAAGTCCACGGTATTGGTGATAAGTTGAGAAACCCGTTTCGAAACACATGTGCTACAAAACGCCACTGTTTCCTGCGGATGTACCCCGACTTCAATACGGGATATGATCACCGTGCACAGGTACACAGGCCGCACAACGGGTTGGCATACTCTGGATCAGGTGGTCGAGCAGTTGCTGGGGTATAGCCTCCCATTCTTGCACCAGTGCCTGTCAGAGCCCCTGATTGTCCTAGGGGTTTGAAGACGTGCAGCGATACGTCGACCGAGAGCCTCCCAGACGTGCACGATGGGGGTTAGTTCTGGAGAGCAGGCAGGCCACTCCATTCGCCTGAAATCTGTTTCAAGGCACTCCTACACGATGGGTGGGGCCGTGCGTTATCATCCATCAGGTGGAAGGTGGGACCCACTGCACCCCTGGAAAGGCGGACATACTGGTGGAAAATGACTTCCCGATACACCTGACCTGTTACAATTCCTCTGTCAAAGACATGCAGGGGTGTACGTGCACCAATCATAATCCCACCCCACACCATCAAACAACGACCTCCATACAGGTCCCTTTCAAGGACATTAAGGGGTTGGTATCTGGCTCCTGGATCACGCCAGATGAAAACCCGGCGAGAATCACTGTTCAGACTATACCTGGACTCGTCCGTGAACATAACCTGGGACCACTGATCCAATGACCATGTACTGTGTTCTTGACACCAGGCTTTACGGACTCTGCTGTGACCAGGTGTCAGAGGAATACATCTCCGGGCGAATAAACCATGTCTTTTCAGTCGTCTGTAGACTGTGCCTGGAGACAACTCTTCCAGTGGCTGCGGTAACGAACCCGAACAAGGCTACCTGCAGTACTCCGTGGCCGTCTGCGAGCACTGATGGTGAGATATCGATCTTCTTGTGGTGTTTTACAATGTGGACGTCCCGTACTGTAGCGCCTGGACACGTTTCCTATCAGCTGGAATCGTTGCCATAATCTTGAGATCACATTTTGTGGCACACGGAGGGCCCGTGCTATGACCTGCTGTATTTGACCAGCCTCCATAAAGTCATCAATATGTGTTCTTTGAGACATTTTGAACACACAGTCACCATTAGCACGTCTGAAAATGTCTGCACACGTACTCGCTGCACCGTACTCTGACGTGCACCAACACACCTCTGCGTATGTGGACTGCTGCCAGCGCCACAGTGCGACAACCGCAGGTCAAATGCACGGCATGGTCATACCCCGAGGTGATTTAAGCCCGCAAACAGCTCACTGTAGCATTGTTTCATCATGTATCAGCATTATTATTAATTTATGAGCATGAGTGTACAGCCGGCCGCGGTGGCCGTGCGGTTCTGGCGCTGCAGTTAGGTTTAAGTAGTTCTAAGTTCTAGGGGACTTATGACCTAAGATGTTGAGTCCCATAGTGCTCAGAGCCATTTGAGCCATGAGTGTACATGTCCAAATAACCAGAGTTCGTAACTGATACCGACTGTGGCAGATAATATGTCTGACCTCTGAGGCTGTCGAACCAGCTCTTACTTTTACAAATCAGAGAGATTGCTAATAAAGTTTAACTGGTACCGACTGCGGCAGGCAACATGTCTGTCCTCCAATACTGCTGAACCAGCTCTGGTCTTACAGTCGAACCTCTTCGCCCGCCATCCAAGTTAGGCGCGATCCGAAGATCACCGAAGTGCTTCGTCTACCTCTTCGTTTAGCCTTTATTTATTATTCTGCTGGTTATTAATACTTGTGAAATGACAGCACGCCATTGAGATATGCTTTAGTGTGAAATGCTGGTAAATATGCTATTTACTTTGTGTAATATTAGTAACAGAAAATTATCGTTTTGGTGCGTAACTTCCGAACGCAGCAGCCAGTCTCGGAGATGGACCACACTTTAGGTGGTCTCTCTCATGATACCCGTACCGAACAAACCGTCTGTCATCAGTACCTCACACCACATTACGTCGTCTTGCTACTGCTGCCTTCTTAACTGCTCTAAGAAGAGCTACTTGTACCTCAATATTACGGCTGCAATGCCAGACATATTACGCTTTGTGATACAAAATGCACAAATCACCCCACATCACGCCTTGTGTTCGATAGCCAAGCGCGCGTACAGCGTAACCGCTTTCAAGAGAGGATACGTTTTTGTTACTCCTCGTCCCTACCGAGGCAAGCACGAAGACCTTACGTGGAATACTCGTAAGTCGGTAACGAATACGCATGATGTTGAACAGGTGTACATGGCGTATTATTCTCGAATAACGCCAGGGAAACCGAAGAGAGTAACGTCCCTATAAAACAGACGGGTCACTACTAATAGTGTCACATGCCGCCAGGAAATAAGACACTGAAGTGTGAGGCTCGGAATTTAGTCCAGGACATTGTCGAGAAGTTAGCAAAGAACTGTGCGCCACCCCTATAGCGTCAACGGTCACATAGCGGCGGCGAAAATTTCTTCCAGCACTGGAATTTTAACCAGCTTATCTCCGAGTCGAGCGCCAGCCCAGCGCCCTGGCGTGCTTCAGAGCGGCCTCTACTGCGGAAGCGGCTTGCAGGGCGGAGCCACCTGTTGCTCCGGCGCGGCGGTCAGCCGCTGGCTGGGTCGGCAGCAGAGCAAGGCCTGCCAGCGGCCGCGGTCACAGGCGCAGCGAAGTCGGCGCGCTCCGTCTGCCTTGCTCTGCTCTGCTCTAGGGGCACAGTGACCGGTCGATAGCGGGCTGCTCCCAACTAGCTCGATAGCCCCCGCTTTCGCCGACGCAGCTCCTGCTAGGCTCATTATCACCACCGCACATCTGTCTCTGATCACAACTGTACTGCGCGTGTTCGGCCCAGGTTTAGTGATCCAAGGGGCGAACTTTTAAGGCAGTGGAGCTAATGGGGTAGCTGGAAAAATGTGGTATAAAACCACACATAAAGTTGTAAAAATGGTCAGATTTCTATCTTCAGTTTAAGAGAATACGTGTGCAAAGGATCACAGTCATAATAAAGCAGAATACACCATCGACTGAGACTACAAGCGAGGAAGGAATTGCCGTCATATAGAAGTATCAAGTACTTAAATTTGAGTAATAGCCAAGTATAGTCATTCGCAGTGGCAGCTGCTGCATAAGAGCACAGGGGCACGTGAACACCCTAACTTTTCAGACCTTCAGGATACACTGGTAATTTCTCTTTGAATGTAGATGGGGTAATCTGAAATACACGGCACTACATCTACAGCGCTGTGCTACGTACTGCTCCTCGAGACTCGGTGAAACTTGACACCAGGGTCGCGGGCACATCTCCACCTGTGCACATTTTAAGGAGCTTCTGCACATGCGCAACTGGCGTGACGTAATTGCCTTACGGGCCAAATACATACGGAACTGATAAACAATGTGCACGGTTCACTGAGTGCGCTGCTACCTCTTACCACTCAACTACAAGTTTACGTCAATGCCACCAGGCGGCAGCACACTGCAGCAGACTGTTATCTATGTTCGCTTGCATAAATCTCGCTAGGCGGTAGCACACTCCACAGATATGCAAATTCACTTACTACGCGTATATAGTAAAAGTGATCGGACATCAGTATATATTGAACTTATACTGATAGAAAAACATATTTTGCGGGTTTCTGAATGAGATATACGACACTAAGTTTTGGACTTTATCCTAGGGTAATACATTTGAGGTGCTGAGAACCATAAACCACCTCATCGTCGATCGTGACACTAGCAATTATTTATGGTTCTGACATCTGTTGATCTTATAATGGATCGGTTTATCCGTACTGTTGGCCCATATTGTATGTGTGTCTCAGCATTACCATAGACTGTCTCACTGATTTCTCTGATATTCATTTAAATATGGTGTCCTTGGCCATTATGGCTCTCAGGTGCTCATTATTCTACTCAAGTGACATAGTACTAATTGAATTTAATTATTTCCGCAAACGGCAGATTGTCTTTGGAGTTGGTTGTCTACTGTGCATGAATCGGCTTTCTTGAGAAGTGTCAATATGACCTCTGTTGAACTTGTATTAAGCGCTAACAGAAAAGAAGATTACCAGGAAAAGTTAGCCGCATAGAAACTAAGGCATTCCAGACCAGATCCGTTATCTAAGGAATTGGCGAAATCGAATAAGCGTGATTACAAGAGAACATTTAACAAAGAAGTGAATAATAAGCGTAAGTTATTGTGTGGATGCAATGTAAGAACGCCTGATTTGCAGCCCTTAAGTTGAGTCGTTAACTAATACGTGAATTAGGGATCTTGTACATTTTTCCGAAAAAATAAAAAACCACGAAAACTCCCACTTACACAAAAATGCGAAACGGAGAATAGTGAAAGCTTAAACATTATTTAATTTGTGCCATATGCACAAAACAACAGTATTCCACAAAAACAATTCTTCCTTTTTTCAGACTAGTTATGCATATTATTATTATTTTATTATTGTTATTGTTATCGTTAATTCCCCATTTAGGAGGGCGTTAGAACACAATCAATTTTCATGGCATTTTTTTTCTCTCTTTCTTTTTTCTTCCCAAAATCCTCTCATATATTTACTGTGTTTCTTCTTCCTATCTTCTGTCCGCTTCTTTCCTGGTTTCTTCTCTTTTGGTGTTTCCTCGAATTACGATTTTTTTCTCTATATTTTTCTGTGTTTCTTATTTCTTATGTGGAGATATTCAGTTTCTTGAGCCCTTAGATCGTTTCCTTTGCCCAGTTAGTTTTCATTGTATTACTCATCACTATGTTTGTAACGCCGGAAATGCATATCCTCCCATTTCCATCTATTGTACTATAAAATTTTTCCTTATTTTGTTACCTGAATATATAACATTTCTGTGTCTTTGTATGTTGTAATTGTTTTACTATTTGTATATCTATACATTTATGTCGATGTATAATTGGTTTGTTTTGTGAATATTATTTGTATTTATACGCTGGGTCTGGCCTAGGGAAAACTATACTATCGAACGAATACATCGATAGGTCGTGTGGAGAACGAAAGTGTTTAGGATCTTTGGTAGTGTTAACTCTGTCGCATGGAGCGCGGGCAGTGGGAGTCTGGCCGGAGTAGTGCAGTGGAGCAGGTGTGTTGTGTGACGCTCCCGCGAGTTGCCGCGCTTTCGGGGTTTGGCAGCATGTAATTGCGCTCGATTGGCTATAATAGTCTCTAGCACGGTGTCGCGGATGGGAAGCATTAGCTGGCACGCATTAAGAGCCCGTTTCGCCTGGTGACCGTGTCGAGAAGAAGGCGCGCCAGCATCCAGCTTCTGCAACAGCGACGGCCGACAATGAGTGACTGTCGCCACCTCCTCGATCGACGACTTCAAACCTTCAATCAACCAACAAGGAAGACTAAGAGCACGTTTCAGAACTGTATGGCAGACCTCAGCTTTTAAAATTGTTGCATCACAAAATTACAGCAACTTAGCACGAACCTTTGTTGCTCATTGTCGCAATTGCATTGCCAAGCTGGGTCCCTTCCTTTTCCGAAATGAACCCGAGTGTCGTTGAAATTCAAACGCCAGCATTAAAATAATATAATTCAATTTCACTGCTTTAATTTCAAAGTTCAGTTAAAGTATTCATAGCTGGCTACAATATTTAGATTACACGAGCACAAATTAAGAGTGCGAGTTTTGTTAGCATATTTTAGCTTACCTGTGACTGCAGCTCAGCTTGGTACGTACTAAATTTTACTATTGTTAATTGTTCAGAATCATTTAATTCAAGTTCGAAGTTAAATCTCTTATTTCTAAATTGCGTAGATTCAAGTAGCTTTTGAAATGATTGTTGAGGTAGCCCAAGACTAACTGTATTTTACTGAATTTCGATATGCTTCAGAAACAAAGTTCACTATTAATTTCAGTCACTAAATTAACTTTCAATTTTCCAGTTTTATTAATTCTTTTGCTAAATTAAGCCAGGGTGTAGCGAAATTTATTACTTCAGACAAACATTCAGTTTTCACACAACACATGTCAACCTTCAGTTGCCACGCTTTTAGTGCTAATTATATGTGCAATAACCTTTCTTTTTCAGTTATTATAGTAATTGTCCATAGGACTGGCGACTGTAATTTTCCCCAAATCTCAAATATCTAATTACCGCTAGTTAATTGTTAACGTAACGGCCGCACATTTACTTTCTTTATTAACTTTACCCCTTTTCAAAATTAATTTCCACCAGTTTCATTTGCATTTTTCCTTTCATTTAGATGTAACCCTTCCCTCCCTCTTTACGGACAGATTAACTTCGGTGACGATTGCTTTTCCCAAATTTCCATTAGGTACAGGCGGTTTAATTTTTCAGTCATTAAGGTCGATAAGTGAGGGGGAGGTTACATGTTAAAAATCTTCTTGATCAGCCTATTTTCGTTCATCCTATAAATCTGTCCATAGAATTTAGCCCTTTTTTTCTGATGTTTCCTGTATTTGTCTCTGTTTTTTTGCACAGTTCTTTTGTCGGTCTTTTTATCCAGATCCCCTGCCTCTGAACTGGCCCATAGATCTTTATCAGAATTTTCCTCTCTTGCTTTCCATTTCCTTGATTTACGTTCTTCCCATGATTAGTCGTTTCTGAGGCACACAAGGCTTCTGGTAAGACTACTGGTTTGTAATGTCTTGATTTAGCATTAACGGAAGTACTTGATTTGTTTTAATGGTTTCATGTAAGTCTGTAAAGTTTTTGTAGCTTTGCAACTCTTTCTTCATTGGCTGTCTTCATTGGCAGATACCTGTATGATCTCTCCCAGGTATCTGAAACTTTCTACTTTTGCTATCTTTCCATACTTTGTTACCAATCGGTTTCTGTCTGTGGATTTTGTGTCCATGTACTGAGTTGTTTCATACGAAATTTGTAGTCCTGTTCTGGCTGCGATTTCATGTATAGTCTCTAGAGTTTCTTTGGCTTCTTTTCAGTTATTTTTAATGATGGCTATATCATCTGTACCCCATTGACTCCTTCTTCCCATGTCCTGATTATTTTCTCTACAACTGCGTTAAACAAAATGGGTGACAGGCCATCTCCCTGTCTCACTCCTGTCTTGATTTCGAACGCTTCCGAGATCTCTCCCATGCACTTCACTTTAGATTTTGTATTTGTTAATGTTTCGTGAATTAGTTTCCGGTCTTGTTGTCTACCTTCATTTCTTCCAGTGTATTGAAAAGTGTTTCTCTGTATATGGAATCGTAGGCCTTCTTGAAATCAATAAATGTTATTGTGGTGTTTCTAGACTTTCTCGTCGTTAATATTGGGTATAAATTTTGCGTTGATTTGGAGAAGGTGATGATCAGACTCTAAAACACCTTTCCTAGTTCTTACGATCATTATTTCTCTAGGTTTTTACAGGGATATTGCTACGTGGTCTATCTGAAACTCTCCCCAACAACGTAAGCATATTATTATGATTATTATTATTGACAGCGGCTGAAGTTGTATATATATGAGGTTAAGCATAATTGTTATATAGTAGGTGTTATTAATTTCGCATAATTGTTATACGCAGATGCTATTAATTTCGCAGTCTCACATCTACTTGAATTTAAAAATTTGCGAACGAGCAGATAGCATACCAACGAGCCGGCCCCGGTCGTTCGTACGATGCAATTACTCGCTGTCACCAAGCCGAAAACTCGAGAGAGTAAAAGGCAGAACACCAACAACAGGTAAACAAAAACAGCACCAGGACTGAATGCAGTGTTTCAACCCACTGGAGTGTCGGATCCTGTGCTGGATGTCTAGCCGCGAAATCGGTCCACAAGAAACGCTTTCCCTGGCTTACATACATACTTCAGTAATAATAAATACTAACAAAGATCCAGCAAAAGATCTTACTACATCTTTTTAATTCGTCAGCCTGCTTACTGGTTTGCTGAAGCCAACCACACCACGACTTCCTCTCCTGTGCGAATCTGTTTCTCAGAGAAACACCTACAGGTTTTGTATAAAAAGTAATGAGACTGAGCTTGTGAATCAAAATTTATTGCAGATATCGCTACAACCATTTCGTAGTCTTCAATGTATAACCCTTGAGAGTCAACAACCCTCTGCATGCGAGATTTCCACGCTTCAAACACTGTCGTGAACGCTGAGTCCAGGATGGCCTTCAAAGCCGTCGTCGTGGCGGCTTGGACCTCCTCCAGGGTCCCATGACGGTGTCCTTGCAGGGAAGTTTTTACCTCGGGGGACAAAAAAAAGTCTGGGGCGGCTGGCCACCATGAAACAGGAATGACTCGGAGCATGACATAATGCAGTTTCTAATCATCGACGATGGCTGGCCTCACGCAATAGATCCTGGCTTTCAGTATCTTGAGCAATTCCCAATAAAAAAACCATTGAGATTTTGGCCTTGGGGCACAAACTCGTGAGGAACCCCGCCCCTGATGTCGAGAAACACAGTCAGCATGGATTTCACCTTCGATTTGTTCATGCGAGCCTTTTTTTGCTGCAGTGTGCCATTCGGCACTCATGCGTTCTGTCTCCGTGTCGTACCAAAACTTTTGTTTCCGGTGATAACGTTATCTAAAAATTCCGGATCAGCTACAAGGCTCTGGAGACTGTCTCGGCAGGCGTCCACACGTGCTTGCTTCTGAGCGTCTGACAAAACCTTCGGGACCATTTTGGCACAGATACTCCTCATCGACAATTCATTGGTGATGATGTTGTGCACCGTCATTTTATCAAATGTGAGGTTGTCTGCTGTCATCGTATCATCGTGACACTTATGCGACCGTCGGTGTTCGATAAAACGTGCACACGGTTGATGTTTTTGTCACTTTTGCTGGTTGACGGGCGTCCGGAGCGGTCCTCGTCCTCAACGCTGTCCCGCACCTCTTTAAAGCTCTTCACCTACCTGAAAACCTGGACTTCTGACAGATAATTATCGCCGTAGGCTTGCCGACACATATACAACGTTTCGTTACCCGATTTTCCTAGTTTCACACAAAACCTGACGGCGTAACGTTGCTTGATCGTTTGCTGCATGTTGAGCCACGACCGACGACTTCGCAGACGTGTGCACTCAACACACGATGCTGCCGAGACTAGAGCCCGCAGGCGACTGGCACGCCGCGCGTTTTCGGCCAGCCAGACACCCCACCACCCCGGGCGAGGGCGCGCTGCGAAGTACAGTCGCGTCAGTAAAAAATCAGTCTCATTATTTTTTCGTACAAATCCTGTATATCCTACGTCCCCGTCTATTGTTTCTACACTTTCCAGTATCTGTCTTCCTCCATAACTTCTGCCCTCAACGGCTCCCTCTAAGACCGGCGAAATTGTTCAATGATGCCTTAGCAAATGTACTATTTCCATCTAGCTCTTCTAGAGAATGTTTTCTACCAACTGCATTCACTGCCAATTCTTCGTACAACCACCTCATTTGTTATATGTCCGCATATTTTAGTAATCTTCTGTATCACCATATATCAAATCGATTCTCATCACTTCCTTTCCTGTTGCTTCAGAATCCATGATGCACTTCATATACATTGCTGCGTTCCATACTTCAATAATTGTCAGAAATTTATTTATAAAGTTACATCCGGTGTACGGCGTAAGGACTGTGTCAGGACTCTCCATTACATAAAGCAATATAGTCAACTTAACGCTATTCTTTGCGTTGTGTAAACACTCAGATATCGATACTAACAATCTGAGGGCGAAACATGGGAGCGCGACTCTAAGCATTGTTGTGAGACGAGGTCTGTTTGTGAGAGTGGAAGTGTTGGTCGAGAACTCGGAGACGGAAGACGTGTCACGCTGCCCTCACGTCGGTGATGACAGATCTTATCACACTCGTTGTTGTTGTGGTCTTCAGTCCTGAGACTGGTTTGATGCAGCTCTCCATGCCTTACCACACTCAAAGCCTGATATAATTTATACAGCCAGGAGATATTTGGATGGCCTAACTACGCTTGAAGATGGAATTCAAGACGAAATTCGCAAGCATAGCGCAAAAGCAATTGCAGGGTTAGGCTCGTGATTGTTAGTCCTAGTTTGCAATAATTCCATGTTTTGCTTGTTAGTTGAAGAAGCGTCCTTATCCTCCAAATAATAATAACTATTCTTCACATCTAAATAATATGCCGTGATTACTAAATGTTAATGTAACTTTGAAACTGAAATAATTTGTTAATCTGGCACTCAGCCATTATTGACACATATGTCATTGTCATTATTAATACTTGTGAATGATAATTCTGAAGTTTTAAATAGATTTTATGAATGAAATCCCTTCTCAAAAGTTATTTGGTAGTTAACACGACCCAAGAAAACTCCTTTTTGTTATGTCCATTCTTATTAACAATAAGTTTTAGCCGCTGCTGCTGCGTGCTGCTGCGTATTGCTGTAAACCACATGGAAAAATGCAGTTATCTAAAGAGGTGAGCGAAAACCTTAGTGCCAAAACAGAGACACTGACAAATCACAACATGTCATGTGCTCTAGTCCAGTAAATTCCGTTGCACAAGCCAGATTCTGTATCACTTAAAAATTATTATTGAAATACGCAGTCAGATAGTTTATCCAATTGCTAGTTTTAATTTTTTCATGTAACGATCTGTTGAGGGCTTAAATGGCAGTGAGACTGACACGCACATAGTGTTATGCAGGTTAGATTCCGTTTGCTGATAGCTCAGATTGCTTATCGAGTCTAGTTTCAGCCGGCCTCTGTGGCCGAGTGGTTCTAGGTGTTTCAGTCCAGAACCGCGCTGCTACGGTCGCAGGGTCGAATCCTGCCTCGGGCATGCATGTGTGTGATTTCCTTAGGTTAGTTAGGTTTACGTTGTTCTAAGTCTAGGAGACTGATGACCTCAGATGTTAAGTGCCATAGTGCTTAGAGCCATTTGAACCATTTTTTTTTTTTTTTTTAGTCCAGATCCACAGACGAACATAGTCAATATTGGCTGCAGATACGTTACATATGTGTTGCATATACGTAACAATGGTAAACGCAGACGTCATTCGACGATAAATGCACCCTTTGCTTGTAATAGTCTCTTCTTATCTCCTTCTTGTGTGATCCATAAAGCGACCCGCCTCAGAATAGGTACACTACGCGAACATTTAGAAAATGATCTCACACCTGTACATAGATATAAGACGGATGCTGTACAGAAATCCCTTCCAGCGGGAGGGGGAGTGGTCGTAATAGGAGGATGGGGTGAGCTTGGAAGAGAGTCGTGGTGTCAGGAAATGCATGTTTGTATCCACTAACCACTAACATCACCAAATCCAAATTAAGACACCGATCTTGTGGAGTCACGGGAAGAGGGTAGGAAGCAGAAGGAGCTGCACCAGGCCTTGTAAGTGTTCCTCAATTACTGAGGATAGCTAGGTCATCAGTGAATATTTCTGATGCCCATTGACGCTGTATTTTAATTCTACTTTTAAACCTTTTATTTTTCATTTCGATGTACTGGTTCAACAGTAGACGAGATCGACTACATCCTTGCTTAGATACTTTTAAATCCTAGTACTTATCTCTTCGTTCTCGATTCTTATTTTTCCCTCTTGCTTCTTCCACATATTTTGTACTACGTATACTCCCACTTTAAATTCCCGAATGCTTTACCTACCAGCTTATAAAAGTTTGTAATGAACACACCTGGTGGAACTGTTTTGTGATGGCTGTATCTTCCACGGATCTCAATAGTTCTAAGGGAATACGGACTATTCCAGTGGCTTTGTTTCGACTCAGATCTTTCAGTGTACTATCAAATTATTCTGGCAGTATCACATCTTCCAGTAATCTTCATTTACGTCCTTGTCCCATTCTGTACTATTATTTCATTTTTCTTGTAAAACCGTTGGTCAAAAACAGTCAGAAAAGCCTGTAAGGGTATTGCGTTAGGCTGTACAGAGAAATAATTATTAAGAAAAAAATTCGATACGTTGCCCTTTTACAGAGTTAATTAGCACTGAAGTTAGCCAATCAGGCTGTTGCGCGCGGAATTTAAGCGGCCTGCCCGGTGCAGTTACTCTCACGTGTTCTCCCAGCGTAACTGACAGCACACGAGACAGCTCAGCCTTTGGCTCGGAGATGATCCTTACTTCCGTGTCATGTCTAATTTTTGTATCGTTCTCTTGTTTGGTTTTAGGAAACCAAGCGAAGCACACGTTTGCAACACTCTCTTTGGCGGGCAGCTTAGATTTTCGCACGCACACGCCTGATTGGCTGCTAATTACATCGAAACTAAGCAACGTTTCGAAAGTTTTCCTTAACAGTTATTTGCAGCACAATCTAGCCTTTAACACCTTCACGTACTTTTCATATTCCTTCCAGATTCCAGCTTTCCCTTCATTCGTTTTATAATGGATAGCCATCCAAGATCTTCATATTCGTACAGCTACTTCTTTCTTTTCTAAAGATCTAAATGCCTATAGGCGGCCTTGTTATTCACCCTAAGACAAAAAAAAAAACGCATTACGAAGGAATTGTACGAATGGGACGAAATTCGGTAGATGTGATTTACTTGTACAGACGAACAAATGATTACAGATCCAAAAAGTTGGATAATTTATTCGAGAGAAAGATATTGAAGAACTTAGCACGTCAATACTGTGTTGATCCACCTCTGGTCCTTATGCAAGCAATTATTCGGCTTGCTGTTCATTGATAAAAACCCAAAACTGGTTGAAGGGCCTTGCCGATAATGCTCCATACTGTCTCAACTGGGGAGAGATCCGTCAACCTTGCTGGCCAAGGTAGAGTTTGTCAAGCACGAACATAAGCAGTTGGAACTCTCGCAGTCTTCGTTGTCTTCGAGTGGGCATTACGTTGTTTAAACGTAAACCCAGGATGGCTTGTCATGAAGGGCAACAAAATGGGCCGTAGTATATCGTCGACGTCCCGCTGTGCTGTAAGGGTGCCGCGGATGACAACTAAAGCGATCCTGCTATGAAATGAAATGGTACCCGAGACCATCACTCCTGGTTGTTAGGCCGTATGGAGGGCGACAGGCAGGTTGGTATCTTACTGCTATCTAGGGTCTGGTCACCGGTGGTCAGTTCCTAGCGACACTCATCACTGAAGACAATTCTGTTCAAACAATGAGATCCCAGACAGTAGACATGTCTGAAGACGTGTCTAGAGAACATATCTGGAGACGCTATAGACAGTGTTGGGGTGCCATTTCATTTCATAGAAGGGTCGGCAACAATATTCTACGTCCCATTTTGTTGTCCTTCATGATAAGCCATCCTGAGCTTACAACTGAGCAAGATAATTACCACCCTCACACGTCGAGAGTTTCTGCCGCTTGTCCTCGAGCTTGCTAACAGTTACCTTGGCCATCAAAGTAGCCAGATCTCCCCCTAATTGAGTACGGTTGGAGAATATGGGCAGAGCCGTACAGCGAACTCGGCGTTCTGACGATATAACGCGCCACGTGGACAGAATTTGGTTCCACATCCCTCAGGAGGTCATCCAATAACTCTGTCAATACCAAACCAAGTAACTGCTTGTTTGCGAGGTGGACATACACTTTATTGACTTGCTCAGTTTGTGAAGCTGTTTCTCTTGAGTAAATCATTCATTTTTTTCTGAAACTGTAATCATTTGTTTGTCTGTACATGTAGATCTCATCTAGCGATTTCCGTCCCATTCCGATAGTTACTTCGTAGTGTGTCGTTTTTCATTTTTCTCTTTTTCTCCTCAGAGTATATGTGCTTCAACAGCCTGGCGTGCAAGACAGGCGAAATAACCTAATATTTCAAGAATAATGTAGCAACCCCACTTCCAAAATAAGCAATTGTTGATAGACATAAATATACCCGAAATGTCAGTTTATTAAGTCATGGCTGCAAAATGCTGACACGACTTATACACAGAAGAATGGAAAAACTGGTAGATGTGGACCTCAGAAAGGTCTGTTTGGTTTCAGTGACTGTAGGAACAAGCGAGGCAATTCTAACTACGTCTGTAATATTTGTAGACTTGGGAAAAAAACTTTTGACGATGTTAACAAAAAAAACATTCTTTGAAATTCAGAAGGTAGCAATAATAAAGTGCAGGGAGAGAAATGTTATATAGAACTTGTACAGAAACCATACAGCCATCATAAGAGACAAAGAACGTGAAAGAGGAGCAGTACTTTACAAACGGAATTTAAGTTCAAGAAGAAGAAATAAAAATTACAAGGCTTGATGATGACATTATAATTCTCTCAGTGACAACAAAGGAGTTGTAATAGCAACTGAAAGGAATGTAGTACCATTAAAAGAGGTTATGGAATGAGCATCAGCAAGTGTAAAATTAGGGTACAGGAATGTCGCCGCATTAAATTAGGCGATATTGCGGGAATAAGATTAGGAAATGAGACTCTAAACGTAGTAGATGAGTTTTCTTACTTGGGCAGAAAAATAACTGATGATGACTGAAGTAGAGAGGATATAAAATGCAAACTATCTACACCAACAAAAGCATTTCTGAAAAAGATGGATTTGTTTACGTCGTATATAAACTGAAGTCTTAGAAATTCTTTTCTGCTTTTTATCTGTAGCGGTGCCTTGTAAGGAAGTGAACTAAAGATAACCAATTCAGACAAGAAGAGAAACTTTGGAAATGTGTTGCTACTGAATAATGGTGAAGATTAGATGTTTAGATAGTCTAACTGATGAGAAGGCATTGAATCTAGTTGGGAGGACAGTCTTTGGCCCAACTTGACTAAAAGAAGCGATCTGCTTATAAGACACATTCTGAAGCATCAAGGTACAATCAGTTTGCTTTTGGATGCAAGCGTGAGGCGGATGTGTAAATATAGTGGGGGGGGACCAAGAAAAGAACACAGTAAGCAGGTTCAAATGGATGTAGGCTGCAGTGGCCATTCGGAGATGCACAACTTTCACAGGACAGACTTAACAAGAGAAGCTACATCAACGCAGTTTTTGGTTGGAAGATTACAGCAACAATAATGAACAGGACTGTGGACACTGAGGTGTAAGTCAAACAAAACAATCCATTATTGAAGATAAACTTCTTTGCCAACATCGCTAATAATAACCTTTATGCTCGATAACCACTTTCAGTTACTATCTTCAGATCTGGCGATTTTAATACAGTGTGACCATGCACATAACAATTGTAATGTACAGTATCAAGAACAAAAATACATAATCATAAAAAATAATACACCTCAGAAGACGACGTTATTGCATATGTCTTACAATACCAGTAAAAGCACACTTTTTTTACGAATTGGTGGGTACGTAAAAGACTAGAAGACTGATGTATCAGTATGTCAAAATTAAAACACCTATGTTTACCACTTACACCTGTCTTATATCACTCACAACAGAATACATCACTGCAGCCAGGGCGCCAATAGACTGGCAGGCGGTGACTGGTAAGGGACAGCAGTTGACAGTTGGACTGACGGAGGCCGTTAGTGTAACGTGTAATTTTTAATTCAAATCATTTATGTGATTACATTACAGCATGCCAGCTAAACATGGACAAAAATAAATGTAAAGACGTAGATCCAAAATTACTGCCAGTTAAAAATTAAGGCACACTCTACAAAATTTCTCTTATAGCATTAATTATGTAATCTACTTATATACAAGCTAAATTTATACATGGTACGGATACCGCAAATTAGTATACAATAGATTATTTAACAGAGAATTTAACAGTTTACAAAAACCACAGACACACACAAAGCTATTAAAATATCTAAAAAAATGTTTTTAAAAATTTTACACATCTTCAAATGCCGAGGTAAAAATTAGAATCTCGGCAGAAGTGTAAGCTGCAGGTTCGTCCAAAGCTAGAAAAAAGCACTCAAATAGTAACACAGTAAAAATAAAGAAACAGCACTTTCAAACATCCTTTGCTGTATGTGTGTGTGGATTAGTTAACCAGTTGTGGTAATTTCGTGAAATATTAATACAAAATCTGTATGGGAACGTTATATAATAAGCGCTATTAGGATAATTTTTTATCTTCTGCAAATAGTAATCATTTGGCGACAATCCACGTTATTGGCATTCACGCTGTAATGTAATTACAGTCTATGGATAGACTAAGTCTCCAACGTACGTGATGACATCGTCAATATACTGCTACCATGCTGAGCTAAGTTTGGTACCACTATTGCTGTAATTATTGTTTTTCGGCTCGTGTGGTTCTTACTCTTGGTTTTCTGCAGTAAGACATGTATAAGCCCTGTTGACAACTAAATCTTTGCATCTTTCTTATTTATATTTCTTTTATTTTTACTGTGTAACTATTTCAGTTCATTGTTTTTACTTTGAATGTAAACAGAGTTTACACTGCTACTTAAATGACATGGTAGAAACCCAAATAACTTTGTGTAAGCCCAGCTGATAATTATATTTCCAAATCTTATAATAATTTTTTTTACTTTATTATCATCTGTGTACATATTCATTACTTCTGATGTAACGACAGCTTGCACTGCTACTTTATGACATTGTAGAAGCCCAAATTCTAATTTTACCCCTACATATTTAAGATTTGTAAAATATTTAACACCTTTTTTAAATATTTTAATGGCTTTCTACATGTGACTGTGGTCTTTTGTAAATTGTTAAATATTGTGTTAAGTAATCTACTTGTAACGACAACTGTACATATAATAATTTTTTTCTGTATGAATTTCGATAAATTAGTGTGAACAATGTTTGATTTTATTTCTTTCTCTTTTCGTGTCGTGTTAAAGAAACTGTGAGCAACTTTTGTAATGAATATTATTATTTATGGTAGATTTCAAATAATGTGATAATCAAAGGGAAGTGTATTTAATGTTAAAACTATTGTAAGATGTGAAAATTGTAATTTAAACACTTGGTCCATACGTAGGTAATGCAGTAGGATATGTGTAGTAGAAAACCTGTGGTGAATACCCTACCTGTAGGGGAGCGGGAAAAGGTGGAGGCAGGCGAGCGCGGGAAAACGCACACTGGGCGCGGTTCGGCACAAGGGGCTCAAGTCAGTCAGTCGGAGGCGAGCAACAGTAAGAGTCGGAGTTGTGAATCGGTCAAAGGAACACGTACTATACCGAGGCGGCTACCCAGGAAAAGTGGATTCCATTGAGCCTCGGATGCACCGATTCCGACGACTACTTGGCATGGCTATATTCTGAGGCACAAAGTTGGAAAGATTACGACGCTAAGAAGAAGGAAAGTGCCGATGTAGTGTGAGCCTTAGCCGTGCTTGTATGTGTGCCCTGCTGCCTGCTATCTCGCTGCCCGCCAACCGCCGCACCGACTTGCACAGGTCAAACATTTATTTCATCTTTAGAAGTGTATCTGTGTGGACCAGTGTCGAAACTGTTTCTAAATGTTCAATAATAACGTGACTTTTACCAGAATTGCTTTAGCCATGACTTATCCTGATCATTGACCTAGACAGGATCCTTACCTCGTATTGTGCAACCCGAGTATCCTGAACTGAAAGATTAAAACTAGTGCTAATAAGAATTATCAGTAGACAAACCTATGCTATAAAGAAGTTTAAAGTTCTTTGTGTCATTGCAAATGTTGGTAAAGAACAAAAGTATGTCTAACTTGGAAGAGAGTTTTTTGAATTGAGTTAGCGATGTTATCTAATTAATTTGAGACAGAACTAATGACAGTTAAATTATTCAGAAGTAAGACAAAAGAGCAGTTATCCATAGATTGATAATTTTGAGTGTTAATTTGCCTTTTCGTACTTAATAGTTTCAGTATAACGACCATAACAGTTTCAGGGCCTCCCCCCCCCCCTTCTCTTGTCCATTCTTTCAAACCTTGAAATGTGCTGATCAGATTTGACCAGTAAAGTTAAGTTCTATATCGAACCTAAGTGTATTAGTGTTGTTTTCCAATTTTAATAGTGACATTGTATGTGTGCTTTCAAAACTGCTTATTCTAGGAAAATCTATGCCCGATTTCAGTCTGATCAATATACAGAATGCAGTTCGTAGTAATCATTGCTGTGTGGTGTTGTGTGAATTTATCTCGTCCAAATTAGTACAAAAAGAGAAAGCGTTAGTTCAGTGGATTTTTCTGGTTCCAAACTTTGCCATATAACGCATCATTACTACGTGTTACTATGCTTGTACATGCACTCACTTGTACAAGGAAAAACTCACTCATTGCCTAAGTAGGCTGGCGACCGAATTATTAATGATAGGTAGCATCTACTGTGAGTACTTCTTGTCCATGCGAACGAGCAATTATACTTTACATTTGCTTGATGCATCACTGTAGTTATTGACTGAATACAAGTCCGATCTTGCTTCTATTAGGTACTCGCGGTCAATTTATGTACTAAAATCCTTGTTTATAAGGTGAAGCCCGTGAACTTATTACAGTACAGGCTTTATACAGCTAACGTACGTCCGTTTAGGGCGGGAGCGTTACACGTGGCTTCCCGGTGACAGGACATCCAGTTGTTGTCGGTTACAAATTAATGTAAATACCGAACAGTGGATGTTCAGTGGCACGAATAGCAATAAAAGACAGTAAAATAAATTGCAGTGAGCGTCAAGTATAATAGTGTGGTATAGTTGGCATTCAATATGGACAAGAACGTAGGCAGGGTAGATGCGCCAAGCGAAATGGAGAATGCGGCTGGCAGTAGCAGGAGTTTACGTGGCCAGATAACAGATGGCGTTAGCGGAAGACAATTGGCGTACATACAGTACCATGAACACGTCAACGAACAGATTGAAATGTCGAGATCGTCTCGAACACAGCAAGGGACAAAACAGGAAGTAGAGGGTGACTTAGTAGATGATAGTGGGTACGTGAACGAATCCACTGACATGTTTGATTCACCACAGATAAAGAAAGAACCGAAAGAAACTTCCGAAGTAGAACCGGAACACACGGATTCCGTAGAACAAAACAATATAAAAATTTTAAGTATGAACGACTTATTTGAACAATTAACCAAACAAATTACAGGACAGAATGAGCAGCTTAAAACACACGTTGACGAGCAACTCAAAACACAGGGACGTCAGCTCAAAACACAGAATGAGCAACTTCAAAAACAAGTCGGCAATCAGGTTAATCAGTTTAAAACACACGTTGACGAGCAACTCAAAACGCAAAATGAACAGCTTAAAACGCACGTTGACGAGCAAATCAAAATACAGGGAAGTCAGCTCAAAACACAGAATGAACAGCTTAAAACACACGTGGATCAAATTAAAGCACAGGTTGAAGGACAGGGAATTAAAATTAGTAAACAAATAGAACAAGTAGAACAGAAAGTGGGTAATTTAAGCTCTGTGGTAAATACTCTGAAATTTGAAATTGATACCATTAACAAGAATATGGATACTATGCAGGAGGAAATTGGAAACATTAATAGTAGATTCGATGTTGAAATTCTCAACATCCAAGAGAAAGTAGAGCCCCTGGTAAAAACAAAAGTAGACGAAAAAGTTTTCGGTCTCAAATCTGAGATCGTAAACGAATGTCAACACGGAATATCACGGTTGGAAATGGTAATTTTAGAGACTGAAAGGGATTTAGATAAAAAAGTAACTGGATGTGTTCAAAACTGTGAACAGAATACTACGAAAATTCAAGGCAGAATTTTCGATCTGGAGAGCAAAATTAAAGATAGGCCTGGTGTTGTCTGTAATAGCACACCAATTACAAAGCTGTTAGAAGGCGAGGAACGCTTCGATCCAGCCAAGAAACATAACGGGTGGCATCCGTTAGATTTTATCAAAAATTGCGAGAGAGTATTTCCTGAGCACTTGTCTGATCAGGAAAAGATAAATGTTGTAATTAGCGCCTTAGCAGGTGATGCTAAGCGCTGGAGAATAAACTTAAATACCGAACGAATGACGTTCGAAGAATTTAGGCAGAGATTTACGGAAGAATATTGGTCTGAACAAAAGCAGGACCATTTATGGCGGGAGTTCATCATGGCCAAACAGCATGATAACAGGGGCAGGAATTCTTTGAAAGATTTCTGCGAGTATTGGTACCGGAAATTGACGCATTTAAGAGGCAGAAGATCAGATTCAGAAATTATCTGGGAGTTATACAAAAAGCTTCCAGAAGATTCAAAGAGATACGTAGGAAGCAATCATCGTAGCTTCCAAGCATTTCTAGAAAGGGTCGAAGACGAAGACCATTGGCGCGAAAGTCGTGCCAATTATCAAAATTTTGGTCATCGTAATAATCGTAATAATGACGAACGAAATGACGGCGATGGATTTCGCGTCAATAAAAATACAGAGAGGAAGAGGCAGAGGAAGAGGTAGAGGAAATTATTCAGGTCGCGGTAGAGAGTATACCGTGCAAAATAATAACGACGCGGGAAACTAATTTCCGCGAACGTTGCGGGCCAAACGGAAGCGGACAATACATACCGGCCCCGATTTGAAAAAAGATACTGGACCGACCGTAATGTAATGAGACAGGCTAGGGACAGGAATGGAACGCCGCGGCGTGTGGTGATGAAACAAGCGTCAGTTGCGAGCCAGAATGAGTCATTTCTGCCGCACAGAACGCTACAGGTTAACAGGCGAGTGGAGTATCAGAGGGCAACGGCCCAGCCTAGCAGAACATCTGTTAGGAAAGAAGCCGCTGGAAATACGGCAGCAGTAGATACGAACATAGCCGTCAGGGCTAATGAAAAATTTATGAGTGATAATTCCGTGGCAAAGGAAACGATAAAGGAAACTGTGAAAACACAGACAGGTGCGGTTAGCAGTGTTTGCAATGAGAGAAAAGGCGAGGATGAATTAGCAGAAGTAACTGATTGGCAGGTGCAGATCGACGATCTGTACAAGGGCCTGAAGCAATGTGAGTGGGAGGATGTTAAGAAGGAGTATGAGGCAAAGAAATTAGTTAGTGGAAAAGGAGATAGTAGGGACGTCGATAAGGTGACGTGGCCCGAATTGGAAGAGGAGAGAATAAATAGCGCCGCGCAAAGTACGCGTGCCGCCGATAAGACGCAGATTAAGGGTAGGAAGGAATTGGAGGATGAAATCCTCAGCATTGACGAAGAAATAACTTCTGCTAACAGTCCGCCAATAGTACAAGCTGCTACCGAGAGGCACCGTGGAGGAGGGGCAGATGATTACCTGAAAGTAATCAAAGTCCACGAGGATTACACCGAATATGAAGTCACAGTGGAAGTGAATAAAGCTGAGGATGAGGCCGTATTGCCAAAAGAGGAGATTGAGTTACAATCCAAGCCTGACGACAATACAGAGGAGGAACTTAGTGCCTGTCTCAGAAAAGCTTTTATGTTAGAACCTGAAAGCGATCCGGAATGGTCGGATTCCGACGATAGCTCGGATGATGAAAGATACGCAAATACAGACGAAAATGAATGTACTAACTCTCCCTATTGTGCAAAAGAAGCGTACTTAAGTGAATCTGATGTTGAGGAAGAAAGTAGTGATGATTCTAGTGAAGATGAATTTTCAGGTGTAAAGGAAAATGAATATACTTTTACTGAAAGAGGGTATGAGAAAATCAGTGAAAATAAAGGGGATGCAGTTAATGTCGATATTGTACCTAACGATGACAACGTATCAAAACAAAATCCAGACGTTGAAACAGAACAAAGAAAGAAAGAACCACCAGACGACTCAGGGTTTATTTCGCAAAGAGTTCAGGTAATTAATAACTTTGAACTTCCGGAACCGAAGAAACCGCCAGATATATGTGAAGTGAATGTTAAAAGCATATCTTGGGACGATGTTATTGTCGACCCGGATTTGCTCAAGGAAGACAACGGTAATGAAAAACATTCGACGGTTAAACAAACTATAATACCAGTTGAAATTTATAACGTGAAATTGCAAGTACTTCTTGATACTGGGTCTCAGATAAGTGCAATTTCTCAGTCATTTTTCGAACACATTTGTGATAAGCCTGGGCTAGTAATTATGTCAGTGACAGGTGTAAAAATTGTTGGTGCAACTGGCAAGGCTAGTAAGCCGGTAAAGAACCAGATTTTGGTTGAATTTAGTATAAAAGGACAAAAATTTGAACACGATTTTTTGGTTGTGCCAGACTTGAGTGCTGAAATGATTTTGGGGATAGATTGGTTGGATAAAGAAAAGGTTATTATTGATTGTAGCCAGGGAGTGATCAAAATTAATAGTGCATTTGGCAATTTGGAATTAAATTTTGAGGAAAGTGGGAAAGTGTTTGATTCAGAAATCGATTCTTTGTTGTTGGAGATCGACCAAGGGAATGATGGGTTGACAAACAAGTACGAGGTGTACCATGTCCAGAGATTATTAAATGAGAGTGACAAGCAGGGGCATGAATTTAAGGGAATGGTGGAAAATTTAGAGGGAATATCTCCCGAACAGAAAGCAGAATTGCTTGAAATTTTAGATAGTAACAGCCCCGTGTTTTCGGACAAACCTGGCCTAGTTAAGAACTTTGAATACCAGATTGAGACAATAGAGCATAAACCTTTCTTCGTAAGACCGTTTTCGATACCCATATCAAAGAGGCAGGCTGTTCAAGTGGAAATAGATAAAATGATAGAGTGGGGGGTAATCGAACGAAGTAGCAGCGAGTATAATAGTCCCCTTATCATAGTGAACAAAAGGGATGGGGGAGTGAGAGTAGTTATCGACGCCAGGACCTTGAACAAAATTGTAAAGAAGGAAATAGACAGACCTGAAAATCTGGACGAAATGCTCCAAAATTTTTATAACGTGAAGTATTTAACCAGTCTGGATATGACAGCCGGATACTGGCAAATCCCATTGAGTAAAGAATCCCGTAAATATACCGCTTTTCTATTTGCCGGGAAATGCTATCAGTATAAAGTAGTGCCATTTGGGCTTAGCACATCTGTGGCAGTATTTATTAGGGCACTGGACTTTGTGTTAGGGAGAGAACTGAGTGCCCGGCTAACCATTTATGTAGACGATTTACTGATTGCTACAGAAACATGGCAAGAGCATTGCGAGTTATTGCGGAAAGTTTTTGTTGCTCTACAAGCAGGGGGCATGATGCTTAAGTGGAAAAAATGTGAATTTGTGAAATCGGAAATAAAGTTTCTGGGGCACATTATTACTACAAACGGTATTGGCAAGGATCCGGAAAAGTTAAGTGCAATATCAGGATGTCCAGCTCCTAGAAATAGAAAACAGTTGAAAGCCTTTTTAGGTTTATGTGGATTCTATAGAAAATTCGTCAAGGGACAAGTTTTTAATAGTCCTCATTTGAATAATCTACTTAAGAAAAATAGTGCTTTTGTGTGGACTGAAGGGTGTATGAGGGATTTCGAAAAATTAAAAAACGAACTTTTGAATGACAATATTTTGCATCACCCCATACTATCAGAACCTTTCCGTATGAGTACTGACAGCAGTGCTTATGGAATTGGTATAGAAGTTTTCCAAGAAATCTGTAATGACAAAGAAATCGAACACAGGACTATCGCGTTTGCAAGTAGAACTCTAACAAAATACGAGAGAAACTACACTATTTCGGAAAAGGAAGCTTTAGCCATTATATGGGGGCTAAAGAAATTTAGAAATTATCTGTGGGGCCATAAGCTCATCATACATACTGACCGCAAAGCTTTAACTTTTCTTAAAGATTGCCGTTTACTTAATGGCAGGCTAACTCGTTGGGCTTTATACCTACAACAATTTGATTACGATATTTGCTATGTTAAAGGTACTGAGAATTATGTGGCAGATGCCTTATCTCGATTGCCTAATGGTATGAGTGAAGTGCCAAATGAAAATGGTGAAGAGGGTACTTTTCAGATAAGGTATATGAAAGAGGTTTCAGGAAAGAGGAAAATGGAGCAGATATGTAAAAATATGAGATACCATCAGAATGAGGATTCAACCTGGAAATCAGTGAAGGTAAATTTTGACAGTGTGCAGTATCCTCAAATTAAGAAATATTACAAAATCTTTAAAGGCATTTTGTATAGGAGGAAAGATTTAGTTACTGAGGAATGGAGAGTATGTTGGCCAAACCAGTTTGATACCGAGGTCATAGACTATTTTCATTTAGCATTGGGGCATAGTGGGCCAAAGAAGTGTTTGGATAAATTGAATAATGTAGTAGTGATTGTTGGTAGTGTTAGTAAGAAGGTAAAGGAACGAATTAAGTCGTGCGATGTCTGTCAAAAGGCCAAAGTGCCGAATAAAACTAATAGAGGTCCAATGCAAAGCACATTACCTGAAAACACCCTAGAATTGCTATCGGTAGATTTATATGGTCCCCTCCCAAAGACTTCGGGAAATTGTGCATATATTTTAGTGATTTTGGAAGTATTTTCAAAATTTGTGAAGTTATACCCCTTGAAAAAAGCGACAGCAAAAGCTGTATTTAGTAGGATGGTCGAATACTTCAGGACCATCGGGAAACCCAAAGCAGTACTATCTGACAATGGACCCCAGTTCATATCCAAAATTTGGAAAGAAGGAATGGAGAAAGTTGGGGTGGAGGTTAAATATATCTCAGCCTACCATCCTGCAAGCAACCCAGTTGAAAGGTACATGCGAGAAATCGGGAGATTGTGTAGAACATACTGCAGTCACAATCATAGAGCCTGGGGCAGATTTATATCGGATTTTGAGAATGTCATGAACACATTACATCATGAAACTACAGGATTTCCACCGGAAGAAATTTTGTTAGGCAGAAGTAGTAAAAGTTTAATTGAAGAAAAACTAGAGTTTCCACCTTGTACAAGTTTGGGATTGGATCAAAAGAAAGAATTGGTGATAAAAAAGGCAAAGCAAAAAGCTGAATATAGATCTAAAAGACACAATAAAAATTTAAAAGTTTCAAAATTTAAAATTGGAGATTATGTTCTTTTAAAAACCCACGAAAAGTCTAGTGAAATAAACCATGAAATTTCAAAATTTAAATATATTTATAATGGACCATATATAATACAGAATATTCCACACGACAATGCTTACTACCTGATCTACCCAAAATCCAAAAGACCTTTAGGTGTAAGAAATATTGTGGACCTGAAACTGTATGTTCCTAGAAATGGGTGATATAAGGATAATCAGAAAGCGACTTGCAGTAAATGTGCTGTATCTTATGCTGAACCCAAGTTATTCTAAATGTAACTGATCTTTGTAAATGTCTGTATACCCTTGAAAGTGTGCTAATGTAGTTATGTGAGTTTCAGATTACCAATTGTACTGTAACTGTAAAAATGTATGGAGAAAGGGACTGAAATGAAAGGATAAATGCTATCAGCCCGATAAAAGATGGAACTGTCAACAATGAAAATGGGCAGTGTATGAACCGTAATATGAAGGACTGCCAAATACAAATGAGGGCAGATAAATAGTCGATGGAAAATAGTAAATGTGATCCAGGAGATGTGACAATATGAAGTGAAAAGGACTGCCCAAATCCGCATAATAGGCAGCAAATATGTGTAGTTAATTTTCTGAATATATGTATGTGTGTTTTGTTTAGTAAGTAAGGAAATGGACTGCTATTCAAAGCAAGCAGCGACAAATTATATTATAGTGTGTACAAAATATGCAATTGTTTTTGTAGTTAAATGCATTATTCCAGAATTTTAAACTATTTCTTTGGAAAAAAAAATTTGATTAAATTGCTATTTTAGTAATGTTATGTTGGGAAGTTGGACTGTGCAAAAGGCACTTGAGTAAATGACAAATAATTATCCTTGATGTGTTAAAAGAGTATAAACCTATATACAGTGAGTAGAAGGACTTATGTAGTGTAAATCTTTTTGGGCGTTTAAGTAAAGATTTAGAACCACTGTATAATTGTAAGATTTAGTGTTCCCATAAAATTTGGACTTAAGCAAAATTTTCTGGAAACAGGGGCATGTGTAACGACAACTGTACATATAATAATTTTTTTTCTGTATGAATTTCGATAAATTAGTGTGAACAATGTTTGATTTTATTTCTTTCTCTTTTCGTGTCGTGTTAAAGAAACTGTGAGCAACTTTTGTAATGAATATTATTATTTATGGTAGATTTCAAATAATGTGATAATCAAAGGGAAGTGTATTTAATGTTAAAACTATTGTAAGATGTGAAAATTGTAATTTAAACACTTGGTCCATACGTAGGTAATGCAGTAGGATATGTGTAGTAGAAAACCTGTGGTGAATACCCTACCTGTAGGGGAGCGGGAAAAGGTGGAGGCAGGCGAGCGCGGGAAAACGCACACTGGGCGCGGTTCGGCACAACGGGCTCAAGTCAGTCAGTCGGAGGCGAGCAACAGTAAGAGTCGGAGTTGTGAATCGGTCAAAGGAACACGTACTATACCGAGGCGGCTACCCAGGAAAAGTGGATTCCATTGAGCCTCGGATGCACCGATTCCGACGACTACTTGGCATGGCTATATTCTGAGGCACAAAGTTGGAAAGATTACGACGCTAAGAAGAAGGAAAGTGCCGATGTAGTGAGCCTTAGCCGTGCTTGTATGTGTGCCCTGCTGCCTGCTATCTCGCTGCCCGCCAACCGCCGCACCGACTTGCACAGGTCAAACATTTATTTCATCTTTAGAAGTGTATCTGTGTGGACCAGTGTCGAAACTGTTTCTAAATGTTCAATAATAACGTGACTTTTACCAGAATTGCTTTAGCCATGACTTATCCTGATCATTGACCTAGACAGGATCCTTACCTCGTATTGTGCAACCCGAGTATCCTGAACTGAAAGATTAAAACTAGTGCTAATAAGAATTATCAGTAGACAAACCTATGCTATAAAGAAGTTTAAAGTTCTTTGTGTCATTGCAAATGTTGGTAAAGAACAAAAGTATGTCTAACTTGGAAGAGAGTTTTTTGAATTGAGTTAGCGATGTTATCTAATTAATTTGAAACAGAACTAATGACAGTTAAATTATTCAGAAGTAAGACAAAAGAGCAGTTATCCATAGATTGATAATTTTGAGTGTTAATTTGCCTTTTTGTACTTAATAGTTTCAGTATAACGACCATAACAGTTTCAGGGCCTCCCCCCCCCCCCTTCTCTTGTCCATTCTTTCAAACCTTGAAATGTGCTGATCAGATTTGACCAGTAAAGTTAAGTTCTATATCGAACCTAAGTGTATTAGTGTTGTTTTCCAATTTTAATAGTGACATTGTATGTGTGCTTTCAAAACTGCTTATTCTAGGAAAATCTATGCCCGATTTCAGTCTGATCAATATACAGAATGCAGTTCGTAGTAATCATTGCTGTGTGGTGTTGTGTGAATTTATCTCGTCCAAATTAGTACAAAAAGAGAAAGCTTTAGTTCAGTGGATTTTTCTGGTTCCAAACTTTGCCATATAACGCATCATTACTACGTGTTACTATGCTTGTACATGCACTCACTTGTACAAGGAAAAACTCACTCATTGCCTAAGTAGGCTGGCGACCGAATTATTAATGATAGGTAGCATCTACTGTGAGTACTTCTTGTCCATGCGAACGAGCAATTATACTTTACATTTGCTTGATGCATCACTGTAGTTATTGACTGAATACAAGTCCGATCTTGCTTCTATTAGGTACACGCGGTCAATTTATGTACTAAAATCCTTGTTTATAAGGTGAAGCCCGTGAACTTATTACAGTACAGGCTTTATACAGCTAACGTACGTCCGTTTAGGGCGGGAGCGTTACATTATATCAGTTTTCAGTAAATACATCAAATATAAATTCAGCTTCTACGTAGATACATTGCGCAATTAATGCTGTAAGCATAATTTTTTAAAATCTGCCTTCAATTTTGACTTACTTGAGTTAATTCCTTGGAGCATGTGGAGTATAGGGCACATATTAGAGCTCTCCAGCTGACACTGTTCGTTGCTATCTTCTTGATGTTCCTCCATGAGTGGCCAACGGCTGCCACCTCATCTTCAACAGTCCTGCGCCAGATCACCTTGGTCTGCCTCCCCTCCTTGCTCCTTGTGGGTTCCATTCTAAAGCCTGCTTTGGAATATGTTGTGGGCCTCTTCTCAGGGTGTGTCCAATCCATCCTTTCTTTTGCGGTTATCTCGGCTTTTTCGTTGTTGGGTGCGTTGCCATAGTTCTTGGTTTGAGATAACATTTGGCCAGCGTACTGCCGTTTAGTCCTCAAAGATTTATTGATGAAGGTTTTTACTCTTTTTGTTAATTTGTGCTGTTACCCTCCACGTCTCACACCCATAAAAGAGAACAGATTTTACTTTTGAGTCAAAGATTTTAAGCTTTACCTTCAACAATATTTCACGAGACGTCCAAACTGGTCACAGCTGGGCAAAGGCCCTTTTGCCTGTTTGATCCTAATTCGCCATCTTCCATTTTTGGAAACAACACTTCCCAGATAACAAAAGCTCTCCACCTGCTCAATCTCCTCTTCTTTCACGGCTAGTGCTGTTTCCAAATTCCTTAAGCTTCTCACTCATATCCTTAAAAGCGTGGGACAAAAGGCACATGTCGTCCGCAAAGTTCAGGTGCTCCAGTCGATCATATAGAGTCCACTATATACCTCACCTTTTCTCTCGGGTTACCTTCTTCATTACACCCTCTAATGTCAGCAAAAACAGCAGTGGTGAAAGCAAACAACCCTGTCTTACTCCAGAATTTAAAATAAATGTTCTGAGGGATTCCCATCATGTTTCACGTGGCAAGTATATTTTCTGTACATCTTATTCATGATACTGGTGATCTTTGGAGGTACTTCGTAACTTTGCTTTGTTTTCCAGATGGCTTCACGCTGCACCCTATCAAAGGCTTTTTCGAAGTCAACAAAAGCCTGACACAAAGGATACCAATATTCCATGGATTGGAATCTGAATCTTAGACTTCGAGAAAAACGAATTCAGGAAGTCATATTGGGATGTAAAAACTCGAACGTACAACTCAACTCTCTAGCCTTTAGAGACGATTTAGCAATACTTCCCGAAAAAAATTTATACAGCAACTGAGCAAATCAACATATTGAAAGAAATGGCGAGAAGGGCTGGATTCCAAATTTCTTTAGAGAAATCGGAATTCATAACGAACATTAAAAGTTTTTCAAAATTTCTAAGAACAAGATAAGTGGAATCAACAAAGTGAACACATTTAATTACTTTTGGGAAACAATACAGTCAAATGGTCTGGATAAAGAATCAAACAAAAATGGAGTCCATAAAACAGAATTTGCTTATCAATTGACGAAGAGTGGTTACAACAAAACACCAGTCTCAATAAAAACAAAAAGCTAGCACTAAAACACTGTCATAAAACTGGACTGTCTTTTTGCTGAGCAATGTTTAGCCCTCAACAAAAATTGAAGTCTTATAGTTTTAAACATGGTTGTCTCACAGCATAGGAATAACACAGCCAAACGGTTGCAAATAACCGTTTGGTACATTGACCTAGGTTTCGAAACCTTTAAGGATGTATGCATCAGTATGAGAGTTTAAGAAACCCTATAAAATCATACACATGAAATGAAGTTTGACAAAATTATTAACCAATACGTCAAATTACATTGCGAGAAAGCAATAGTCAAAGTTTCTAGCAGATATGTTCAAGACAAAAATTAAAATCAAACATACTCAAGTCTTTGTTACGTATGCCGTGCTACGAACAACATCAGACTGATGGCTTGCACCGCTGCCACGTAAACTATACAACTTGTGCGACCTATCGGGCGCGGACGGTGACATGTGCTCATTTGAGGCATTATAACACAAATAATTGAGTTAAAAGACAATTAATTATAAATAAGAAATGCAAAGGAAGAGAATTTAATGTACTTTTGAGAACAGAAACAAGTCGAACAAATTAAGTGCAACAGCGCCAACTATAGATGGTTGTACAGAAGTTATCATTACGTAAAACACAGGATATTAAAAATATTTTTACAAACAACTACAGAACCCAAAAAATATCTGTACCCTATAAAGGTAACTTTCAAAGTACACATCTATGAGTTTTGAAGAAAATGATTAATCGTAACTAGAGGCAGGAAAACGTAATAAAACATAAAGGAATCAAAATTCCGTGAGAAGTGGATTAAGCCACTGAAACAAACTTTCTTTCGTAATTGTAACAGTTCATTGAGAACGAGGACTTCGTTCTTAGAAATGTGTTTGAAATCTCCAGCTCTTCGAATATGTTGAGTCTATGCTGTTCTTTTCCTATGAAAAACGGAAATTTTTCAACGGTTTTCGGTTTGTGACTGGAAATTAACAGATGATAGCAAAAATGGAATTATGTATCTTAGTGCCTCTTTTTCCCAATAAACGTTCCTTGCACCTGGCACTCAAAGATCTTCCAGTTTTTCCTACATAATGAACGGAACGCGTATGAAAAGTGATTTTATAAACTTGAACTATGTATAGGAGCAATAGTGGACTTGAGATTCTGAATAAGGCATTTTTTTTTTTTTTGCAAAATATTATTAGTGGAAAAGGTGACTTTGCGTCCATATTTTTAACTAGAAGACGACGTATTCTGTAGAAAATAAGGGCTAAAAATAGAATAGAAAAATCTTTTTGTGCTCGTTATTGTCAGAAACAGCATTGATCCCTAAAGTAGTACCTTTAGAGTTACTTTAAACTTCCAAGAACCTTACAACAGACGAAGTATCATAGCCGTTTAATAAATACTACTGCAGTTAATAACAACTATGATTCCTCCCTAGTTGAAAAGCTCTTCAAACAAAGAGACGTCTCCACAGTAAGACACGTGGAACTTAATAGAATGCAAGTGTCTCCCTGTTTCATTGCATGCGCTGTAGTACAGTAATTCTGTTAGTTACAAAGGCATATTGTGGCGGCGCCATTAGAACCTTTCCGCCGCGTTTAACCTGTAGTGGCTGATTTCAGATGAATGCTGTGGGAGACAGCAGTGGAGCGAAGAGAAATTGCTCCTATCTCCGTCTCCCACACTGCACAGGCTCACACTCCAGCGCACGCTAAAAACCTAACAGGCTAGTGAGTACCATCTCCCATCATAACATCGCCCGCTGCAAGGAAAAGCGGAAAATTTTCCCTAGCTGATGTTCTGGGCTGTCGATTCAAGTATTACCACTTCGAAAGAGACTTTTATCTCCAGAGGTACTCTGATAACAGTACCAGTTTCTTATTCTATGTTAAATTCTAAATAGAGAGGATCATTATAAAATACACGCATTCTCAGATCGAAGAACGTAAAATTAACAATGTAGCTGGAAACGATTGCAGAAATTGTCCCATGAGTAATACTAACAATGTTTCGCATAAATATGTTTCAGCATCTTAACAACATACATCAAAAAAAGTTTTCCATCAATCCAGATCCCAGAACTCCTGAAGATAGACGTCGACTGTGGATATTGTACCACAGGCACAGTTCCTTTCACTGTTCAGAGATGTCACTAAACCCGCCCAAAGATTAAACAACCATGCATGAGCAGCACCTATTAGAAGGAGGGGGTCCAACAGCCCATCAGTGCCAGTCGTTCCAGCAGGTACAAGGAGGTACACTACTCGTGTTGTCTGTAGTTCAACCATGCCTAGACGGTCAATACCGCTGTTCGATCGCGTCCGAATTGTTACTTTGTGCCAAGAGGGGCTCTCAAAAAGGTAGTGAACCAGAGCGATGTTGTTCGGACATGGAAGAGATACAGGGAGATAGGAACTGTCGATGATATGCCTCACTCAGGCCGCCCAAGAGCTACTACTGTAGTGGATGACCGCTACCTCCGGATTATGGCTAGGAGGAGCCTTGACAGCAACGCCACCATGTTGAATAATGCTTTTCGTGAAGCCACAGGACGTCGTGTTACGACCCAAACTGTGCGAAATCGGCTGCATGGTGCGCAACTTCACTCCCCTCGTTCATGGCGAGGTCCTTCTCTGAAACCATGGTAACATGCAGCGCAGAACAGTTGGGCCCAACAACATAACGAATGGACCACTCGGGATTGGCATCAGGTTCTCTTAACCGATGAGTGTCGCATATGCCTTCAACCAGACAATTGTCTGAGACATGTTTGGAGGCAACCCGGTCAGGCTGAACTCCTTAGACATACTGTTCAGCGAGCACATCAAGGTGGAGGTTCCCTGCTCTTTTGGGATGGCATTATATGGGGCTGACGTACGCCGCTCGTGGTCGCTGAAGGTGCCGTAACGGCTGTACGATACGTGAATGCCATCCTCCGACCGACAGTGCAACCATATCGGCAGCATATGGGCTAGGCATTCGTCTTCATGGACGAAAATTCACGCCCCCATCGTGCACGTCTTGTGAATGACTTGCTTCAGGATGGCGACATCGCTCGAACAGAGTGGCAAGAATGTTCACCAGACATGAACCCTATCGAACATGCCAGGGATAGATGGAAAAGGGCTTTTTATGGACGACGTGAGGGATCTACGCCGATTCGCCGTTCAGGAGTTGGACAGTCTGGACCAGGAGTACCTTGATGAACTTATGGATAGAATGACACGACGAATATGCAAGAGGACGTGCTACTGGGTTATAGAGGTAAAGGTGTGTAAAGCAATCTGGACCACCATCTCTGAAGATCGCGCTGTATGGTGGTACAACACGCGATGTGTAGTTTTCACGAGCAATAAAAAGTGCGGAAATGATGCTTATGTAGATTCTATTCCAATTTTCTGTACAAGTTAGGGAACTCTCAGAACCGACGTGATGAAAAACGTTTTTTGATGTATGTATATTCGTTATGTGTACTCACCTAGGAGACCAGTCGAAGGACTCATCTAACAGCGACAAATGTGTTTTCATACTTTTTTTAATTACTTAGGTAAAGAAATATACTTTTTTATTTTTCAAAAGGAAATATTATGTTGTTTGATTCATGAGTATTATCTGTCGATGATATTAATTTGGCGGTTCAGATGTTTCGTAAATCTGATAAAAAGTTACGGTGTAAAATGTTTCTTCTATACTGTTAATAAAACTGTAAAACCATCGTGTCTGTCTGTTTGTGTGTTCGAAGACGCTAATCTGTAAAACTACTTGAATTTTCATGTGGTTTTCACTGGTAACTGAAGATTAGCTGAGGCAACATACAGTCTAAATTTCATCAAAATCGCAACACGAAGGAAAAGTATCGTAATTTAAAGTTCTACCTAAAATCGTCAGCTCAACTTAGTAGTTCGAATGTGTAATCATCAAGGCATGGTACACCAAAAAACGAATACATGGCTCGAATAACTCGAAAACCAGCGCTCCTGGCGAAAATATTTTCTAGTACAAAACTAAACTGCATTACATTTGCTACAAAAAAGATCCGATTCATTTTTCCCTTAGGACTAACAATTTCCGCTTTCGACGTGATGGAGAAATCGCAGATTATTATAGTATTAATGGTTTACTATTTAATGTTTAAATTATTTGGGTTAAAAACAAATATTAAATATGTGTGCCATGTCTGAATGCAGTAGAGTCGTATTAAAGGGATGAATTGTGTTCCGGGTACGTAACAGTGCACTATCACCTAACACCGTGCAAAACTATGTGACTACGATTTTTCCCTTAATCGACCCTTTTTGATGTTAGTTAAGTGGGGTGAAGTAGTGAAGGCAGCAGATGATCAAGTAGGTAAAAAGGCGAGGGCTAATAGAAATCCTTGGGTAACAGAAGAAGTATTGAATTTAATTGATGAAAGGAGAAAATATAAAAATGCAGTGAATGAAGCAGGCAAAAAGGAATACAAACGTCTCAAAATTAGATCGACAGGAAGTGCAAAATGGCTAAGCAGGGATGGCTAGAGGACAAATGTAAGGATATAGAGGCTTGTCTCACTAGGGGTAAGATAGATACTGCCTACAGGAAAATTAAAGAGACCTTTGGAGAGAAGAGAACCACGTGTATGAATATCAAGAGCTCAGATGGCAACCCAGTTCTAAGCAAAGAAGGGAAGGCAGAAAGGTGGAAGTAGTATATAGAGGGTTTATACAAGGGCGATGTACTTGAGGACAATATTATGGAAATGGAAGAGGATGTAGACGAAGGCGAAATGGGAGTTAAGATACTGCGTGAAGAGTTTGACAGAGCACTGAAAGACCTGAGTCGAAACAAGGCCCCGGGAGTAGACAACATTCCATTAGAACTACTGATGGCCTTGGGAGAGCCAGTCATGACAAAGCTCTACCATCTGGTGAGCAAGATGTTTGAGACACGCGAAATACCCTCAGACTTCAAGAAGAATATAATAATTCCAATCCCAAAGAAAGCAGGTGTTGACAGATGTGAAAATTACCGAACTATCAGTTTAATAAGTCACAGCTGCAAAATACTAACGCGAATTCTTTACAGACGAATGGAAAAATTGGTAGAAGCGGACCTCGGGGAAGATCAGTTTCGATTCCGTAGAAATGTTGTAACACGTGAGGCAATACTGACCCTACGACTTATCTTAGAAGCTAGATTAAGAAAAGGCAAACCTACGTTTCTAGCATTTGTAGACTTAGAGAAAGCTTTTGACAATGTTGATTGGAATACTCTCTTTCAAATTCTGAAGGTGGCAGGGGTAAAACACAGGGAGCAAAAGGCTATTTACAATTTGTACAGAAACCAGATGGCAGTTATAAGAGTCGACGGACATGGAAGGGAAGCAGTGGTTGGTAAGGGAGTGGGACAGGGTTGTAGCCTCTCCCCAATGTTACTCAATCTGTATATTGAGCAAGCAGTGAAGCAAACAAAAGAAAAATTCGGAGTAGGTATTGCAATCCATGGATAAGAAATAAAAACTTTGAGGTTCGCCGATGACATTGTAATTCTGTCAGAGACAGCAAAGGACTTGGAAGAGCAGTTGAACGGAATGTACAGTGTCTTGAAAGAAGGATATAAGATGAACATCAACAAAAGCAAAACGAGGATAATGGAATGTAGTCAAATTAAATCGGGTGATGCTGAGGGAATTAGATTAGGAAATGAGACACTTAAAGTAGTAAAGGAGTTTTGCTATTTAGGGGGTAAAATAACTGATGATGGTCGAAGTTGAGAGGATATAAAATGTAGACTGGCAATGGCAAGGAAATCGTTTCTGAAGAAGAGAAATTTGTTAACATCGGGTATAGATTTAAGTGTCAGGAAGTCATTTCTGAAAGTATTTGTATGGAGAGTAGCCATGTATGGAAGTGAAACATGGACGATAACTAGTTTGGACAAGAAGAGAATAGAAGCTTTCGAAATGTGGTGCTACAGAAGAATGCTGAAGATAAGGTGGGTAGATCACGTAACTAATGAGGAGGTATTGAATAGGATTGGGGAGAAGTTTGTGGCACAACTTGACTAGAAGAAGGTATCGGTTGGTAGGACATGTTTTGAGGCATCAAGGGGTCACAAATTTAGCATTGGAGGGCAGTGTTGAGGGTAAAAATCGTAGAGGTAGACCAAGAGATGAATACACTAAGCTGATTCAGAAGGATGTAGGCTGCAGTAGGTACTGGGAGATGAAGAAGATTGCACAGGATAGAGTAGCATGGAGAGCTGCATCAAACCACTCTCAGGACTGAAGACCACAACAACAACAACAATATTGAGAACACAGTGATGATGAAATGTTCAGTGGATATTTACGGTGCAGACCATACACTTCGTAATCATGCTGATCTACTCACCAAAAGCTGTATCCTATAATAAGAAAATAGCCCACCACTGTTGTTGTGTGTGGGAAATGTGGAGTAAGATTAACTGTGTTGGACTGACACCGCTTAACCAAAATTACATGCAATATAAAGAAGAGAAAAGAGAAAATTAGGTAATTTGTTACTCAGATTGCAGTTCTTCTTTCGTCGGCCACTTTTATCCAAAATGAGAAGAATTTTTCGTCGCCAGAGTACTTGATGTAACTAAGAGAGACTTTTCAGAGAACAGATTGCTGGGTACTTGGGTGAAAAATATCAACTGACAGCACATGCTCCAACACAGCTTTTAGCCTCCTAGTGACTGGGGCTGTTACTCGCCTAATGCTGAGGTAAACAGTACGTGCCCCACAGGGTTTTCACCGTATCGTGAATGAGCGTACTCCGAACGTCTGAGATGTGGTCAGCAGTGGGCCATGGACACGCTACCGTAAGTGACTCAGGACGAACACGCGAAAGTCGAATTCCGTGTTAGTAGCACGATCAGAAATTAAATGTCACATTACAGGGAATGTTCGGGAACGTGTGGCTAATGCTTTCACATTTTTCTTAAATATATATTTTCCCAGTACTGGTCTTTTACCTCTTCATTAGATTTCAGATGAAATGACTTTTGCTGTATTGCGCTTTATGACAGCTACTATCTTAAGAAACATTTTCTTTAAGCGTGGTTGTTTGATAAATCCCACTTAATGAATCGGAAATTCTAAAGATCCAATGAAAACAGGAAAAATAAACACGTTCAACTATTTATACGTAAAGCCTCCTACAGGTTAATGGAAACTATGTTTCAGATCTGTGTTTGATTTATGACATTTCACATTTAAGATAATCCATAATCTAGCAGCATTTCAACGAATACTCAGTTAATAACTGTTTATTATAGACAGAGATAAAAACTTTCATTATTGTTATTGGCTCTGAGTACTACGGGACTCAACTGCTGTGATTATCAGTCCCCTAGAACTTAGAACTACTTAAACCTAACTAACCTAAGGACATCACACACATCCATGCCCGAGGCAGGATTCGAACCTGCGACCGTAGCAGTCCCACGGTTCCAGACTGCGCGCCTAGAACCGCGAGACCACCGCGGCCCATTATTGTTATTACTGGTATTATTATTATCCTGTTCTTGTTTTTTTCCTGGTCTTATCCAGTGTCTTCACTATGTCGCCATGTCATTCTGTGTTGGTTATGTTAGTAGTAGATGGTGGCAGGACTCCCTTCCTGCCCTCCTCCCTCCCTTTACACCAACTCCACCCTCCCTCCACCCACCCCCCCTCCCTCTTGTGCCTGGGCGCGGAATTCGTGCATCTATTGACAATCATTTGAAAGCGTGAAAATGTTTTAGAAATAAGGTTATGAGTGTCAGCCTGGTATTCATCTAATGGGACCTGAAAAACCCCCGGGGTTAGTGAAGTGAAATCGCAAAAGAGAAAGATATATGGTCATATAAGTATAGGGTAATATCAACAGCAGCAGAAAGATTAGTAATGAATAGCAAGGTAGGCCACAAAGTGAGTTACTGCCGTGGTTCAGCAATAGAGCAGTCCTCATCAGAATCGATAACAAGCCAAAACCGACGTCACAAGCAGGAGATGAAGAGGTAAAGAAAGTAAATGAGGAAACTGTCCGAGTACTTCAGTACGTAAAGGGAGATGAAATTCTAACAGTCATGGCGGATTGAAATGCGATTGTAGCGGAAGAAATAGAAATAAGGATTACGTGAGAATGTGGGTTTGGTGCTAGGAATGATAGAGCAGGGAAACTAACTGAGTACTACAATTAATTTCAGCTAGAAATAACGATTTTTTTAAGAATCGCAAGGACAGGAGGTGTACTTGGAAAAGATCGGGAAACAACGGAATATTCCAGTTAGATTACATCATTGTTAGGTAGATATTCTGAAATCAGATATTTGATTGGACGGTGTACCTGATGGCAGAAATAGACTCAGACCACAACTTAGTAGTGATGAAGAGAAGGCTCAAGTTCAAAAGACTAGTCAGGAAGAACCAGTGTGCAAAGAAGTGGGATACGGTAATACTAAGAAATTAAGAGATACATTTCAAGTTCTCTGACGCTTTGGATACTGCGATACTCAGTAGGCAGTTCACTTGAAGAGCAATGGATGTCTCTAAAAATAACAGTCACATAAGTTAGATAGAAAATTATAGTTATGAGGAAGGTAATTGAAAGTAAATAGGTAACAAAAAAAAATATTTCAGCTGATCGGCGAAAGAAGAATGTACAAATGTGTTAATGGAAGTTCCGGAATGTAGAGATACAAGTCACTTAGGAAAAACAGCAAGAGCTGGGAAGCTAAGGCGAAATGCCTACATGAAAAATGTGAAGAAATCGAAGAACAAATGATCGTAGAAAGGACTGACTCGGCATATAGAAAGGTCAAAACAATCTTCGGCGAAATCAAAAGCATGGATGGTAACATTAAGAGTGCGGTGGGAATTACACTTTACTTTTAGAGAAGAGAGCGAACAGGTGGAAAGAGTACTTTGAAAGCCTCTGCGAGGCGGAGAACTTTGGCTGATGACGTAATATAAAAAGAAACCGGTGTCGATATTGAAAACACATGGGATCCGGTATTACCCGGAATTTTAGGAGAGCTTTAGCTGACATAAGATCAAATAAGGCAGAAAGGATGGATGATATTCCATCAGAATTTCTTAAATAATTGAGGGAAGTGACAACAAAACAATTATTTACGTTGGAGTGTAGAATGTAAGCGACTTAAGAGACTGGCGATACACCATCGGACTTTCGGAAAAATATGTTCCACACATTTCCAAAGACTGCAAGGGCTGACAATTGGGAGAATTATCACTCAATCAGCTGAACAGCTCTTGCATCCAAGCTGCTGACATTAATAATATACAGAATAATGGAAAAGAAAATTGGGTATGTGTTAGATGACGATCATTTTGACTTTAGGAAAGTTAAACGCACAAGGGAGGCAGACGTTGAGGTTGATAATGAAAGCAAGACTGAAGAAAAATCAAGACACGTTCATAGGATATGCAAATCCTGATAAAGCGTCGACAACGTAAAATGTTGCAAGATGTTCGAAATTGTGAGAAAAATTAGGGTAAAGTATGACAGACGGGTAAAATGTAATATGTACAAAAACCAAGAGGGAGTAATAAGACAGGGGGACCAAAACGAAGTGCTCAGGTTAAAAAGGGTGTAAGACAAGGATGTAGTCTTTCGCTTCTACTGCTCGGTCCGTACATCTAAAAAGTCACAACGAAAATAAAAGAAAGTTTTAAGAGAGGGATTAAAATTCAAACTGAAAGGATACCGCTAATAAGTTTCAACGATGATATTGCCATCCTCAGTGAAAGTGACGAAGAATTATAGGATTTGTTGAATGGAATGAGCAGTCTAATGAGTACAGAGTAAAGACTGAAAGTTACTCGAAGACAGACAAAAGTAAGAAGTGGCAGAAACGAGAACAGCAAGAAACTTAACATCAGAATTGTTTATTACAAAGCAGATGAATTTAAGGAATTCTGTTAGTTAGGCAGCAAAATAACGCGTGAATTGCGGATGTAGGAGGACATAAAAAGCAGACTAGCACTGATAAAAGGGGCACTCTTGGCCAAGAGAAATCTACTGGTATCAAACATAGGCCTTGATTTGAAGAAGAAATGTATGAGAATGTTCGTTTGGTGCACAGCATTGTACTGTAGTGGGACATGGATTGGGGGAAAACTGGAACAGAAGAGAATGGAAATGTTTGGGATATAATGCTACAGAAAATTTTGAAAATTAGTTGGACTGATAAGGTGAGGCGAGTCATACCAGTCAGATGACTGATAGAAAAATGAAGCCTACTTAATACATACCTGTAGAGCCCCAACTAAATATTTTGTGGCTAGCTGATCATTTACTCCTCTCAAGAGTCTTTCCATTTTGCTTTCCCTTTGTGTGCTCTCACTTAACGGTATGATGTCGCTGTTATTTTAAAAGTACTGCTCCTTCTGAGTGTTTCTTATCTAGGTTGCAAATCACGCAGACATGTTTCTTAGTTGTCAGTAATGATGTTCCAGTGCCTGAAGTTAACTTTATTAACAAATAGTGATAGTACTCTCTTATTTAGGCTAGGACAGGCTTTTGGGATGCGAGAGGCAGCCATACAAACCACATGCCAAACGGAGATGACTTTGAACTAACATAGTCTCGATATTCTTTATTACAGACCTCTTCCTGGAATGCTAAAGTTTGGACAGCTCTTCTGTTTTTCTTTAAATAATTTTGCTGGTGAAACATTGATTTGCCTGTTAGAAATCTATTAACATTGCTTATATTAACATTGCTTATGAATTTAAATACTCTCAGTCCAGCCACATTTGACAATGTCCTGACATCAGAATTTCCTGTTTAAAACGATTTTTATTTTCTAACACAGTTACAGTTCTGTTTTCAAATAAACACTTTCTAGTGTGAAAGCCGGTCATCCTCAGATCCATGGGCTACATAGATGGACCATGCTAGAGAGTTGCAAGGCGGTGGTGCGTTCGTGCAAGTGTGGGTGTATTTATGTTTACCTGTGTGTGTGTATGTGTTTTTTGTGGGTGGCAGTGAGGTGTATTTGGGATGGAAGGGTGGTTTGGTCTCAATCTCATATTAACTGGTTTGCCATGAATCGTCTATGTCTTCACTAGCCAAAATGTCAAAGTGAAAATTCGTGCCTCATTCGGAAGTAGGTGTGGAAGGGTCAGGCTCGGTATCAATAATGCACGGGTGTTATGCAAACAGTATGAACACAATGGTAGAAACACTCATTCCTCTTACTTGCAAAACCCGTAATGCATTAATGCCGCCTTTTCCTTTAGTGTTTTAACATCACTAATAGTTTTCTCAGCAGTTAGTACAATTTAGTTTGTTATGGTGTTTTGTTGATTTACTTACACATCAATTTGTAGTCATTTACGGCTGTTGCATCTGTAGCAACAGTCTCATATACACAACGGTTAACTGGAAATACCGTATCATCCTGACAACATGCAGAGTTCTTAAGAAACTTTCAACTGTTGAACACAATAACGGGAAGGATATCTTACTGATGAATTTATTTGTTTCTTTATTTAACCAGATCAATAAATTTTCTTCCGCCTGTCACGGTAGGTAGGACGCAAGTGCATTTTAGAAGACTTTACCTCTAATATGATTCTTCGGCATGCAACTGACTGATACTGTTCGCTGGGACAAGTGTCAATAGAAACGGTTGGATGAGAACTATAGGAAAAAAATTATTTAAAGGAAAGTAAATTTTTAATGTGAGAAGTTTTTAAATCGGACTGGAAAGTGTAAAACAATTTTTCTTTGTTCCATACATATTCCTAATCTGATCGAAATTTCGGCGTTGCACTCCTGTATCGTAGTGACAGTAAAAACAAGTTTAAGATTTCTCAAAAGTACTGCTATCATTTAATTACTTACAAATTGTGCAATTTAGTACAGTAAAACAGCCACGACAAGGATGCAACCCACATTCAGGATGGCCGGCCGAAGTGGCCGTGCGGTTAAAGGCGCTGCAGTCTGGAACCGCAAGACCGCTACGGTCGCAGGTTCGAATCCTGCCTCGGGCATGGATGTTTGTGATGTTCTTAGGTTAGTTAGGTTTAACTAGTTCTAAGTTCTCGGGGACTAAAGACCTCAGCAGTTGAGTCCCATAGTGCTCAGAGCCATTTGAACCACATTCAGGATGGCTATTGTGAGAAAAAATTCTACGTTGCAGTACAGCACATTTAAATTCTACAGTGCCCACCCTCTTTTTACTCAGTATTTTTCTGTTCTATGAGGCCGGTGAGTAGGTATATGGTGAAATTTTTCGGAAACAGAAACCGATCAGACTCACGCAATTTTGCTGCACACTATTTCGTATTGTATTGTATGGAACTGGGGACCTAGAAACGACGGAGAGGCTTCGACTCTGCCGTAGCCCTCAGTGGTTCGTCAGTGGTTCACAACCCCACAACAGGCTACAGCAGTCCAATCAACCCACGGCCGCCCCTCACCGAACCCTGAGTTATTGTGCGGTTAGGCTCCCAGTGGACCCCCAGGGGAACGTCTCATACCAGACGAGTGTAACCCGAAATGTTTGCGTGTTAGAGTACTTATGGTGTACGCGTACGTGGAGGAAGTGTTTGCGTAGCTATCGCCGACGTAGTGTAACTAAGGCGGAATAAGGGGAACCAGCCCGCATTCGCCGAGGCAGATGGAAAACCGCCTCAAAAACCATCCACAGACTGGCCGACACACCGGACCTCGACACTAATTCGCCGGGAGGATTCGTGTCGGGGACCGGCACGCCTTCCCGCCCGGAAAGCAGACCCCATGGCGGGCATACACTATTTCGTACATGCAGAAAAATGTGTAGTTTAAATAGTTCAGAGGTTCTGGTCCGTAATAGAAAAGTAAATAACGAAAAAACACCAACTGTGTCCGATCGCTCATGTCCGAACAATCCGCCACCAACCTCGCCTACTTTGTTCCTAAAGCATTTACAGATCACAACAAATATGTAATAAATGATTAGGTGACAACGTGGTGGCTTGAACCAGTGATGGAAGCAACACGGCAGATGAATTTAAATAACTTCAGTTGATCAAATATACACTTCTGGAAATTGAAATAAGAACACCGTGAATTCATTGTCCCAGGAAGGGGAAACTTTATTGACACATTCCTGGGGTCAGATACATCACATGATCACACTGACAGAACCACAGGCACATAGACACAGGCAACAGAGCATGCACAATGTCGGCACTAGTACAGTGTATATCCACCTTTCGCAGCAATGCAGGCTGCTATTCTCCCATGGAGACGATCGTAGAGATGCTGGATGTAGTCCTGTGGAACGGCTTGCCATGCCATTTCCACCTGGCGCCTCAGTTGGACCAGCGTTCGTGCTGGACGTGCAGACCGCGTGAGACGACGCTTCATCCAGTCCCAAACATGCTCAATGGGGGACAGATCCAGAGATCTTGCTGGCCAGGGTAGTTGACGTACACCTTCTAGAGCACGTTGGGTGGCACGGGATACATGCGGACGTGCATTGTCCTGTTGGAACAGCAAGTTCCCTTGCCGGTCTAGGAATGGTAGAACGATGGGTTCGATGACGGTTTGGATGTACCGTGCACTATTCAGTGTCCCCTCGACGATCACCAGTGGTGTACGGCCAGTGTAGGAGATCGCTCCCCACACCATGATGCCGGGTGTTGGCCCTGTGTGCCTCGGTCGTATGCAGTCCTGATTGTGGCGCTCACCTGCACGGCGCCAAACACGCATACGACCATCATTGGCACCAAGGCAGAAGCGACTCTCATCGCTGAAGACGACACGTCTCCATTCGTCCCTCCATTCACGCCTGTCGCGACACCACTGGAGGCGGGCTGCACGATGTTGGGGCGTGAGCGGAAGACGGCCTAACGGTGTGCGGGACCGTAGCCCAGCTTCATGGAGACGGTTGCGAATGGTCCTCGCCGATACCCCATTAGCAACAGTGTCCCTAATTTGCTGGGAAGTGGCGGTGCGGTCCCCTACGGCACTGCGTAGGATCCTACGGTCTTGGCGTGCATCCGTGCGTCGCTGCGGTCCGGTCCCAGGTCGACGGGCACGTGCACCTTCCGCCGAGCACTGGCGACAACATCGATGTACTGTGGAGACCTCACGCCCCACGTGTTGAGCAATTCGGCGGTACGTCCACCCGGCCTCCCGCATGCCCACTATACGCCCTCGCTCAAAGTCCGTCAACTGCACATACGGTTCACGTCCACGCTGTCGTGGCATGCTACCAGTGTTAAAGACTGCGATGGAGCTCCGTATGCCACGGCAAACTGGCTGACACTGACGGCGGCGGTGCACAAATGCTGCGCAGCTAGCGCCATTCGACGGCCAACACCGCGGTTCCTGGTGTGTCCGCTGTGCCGTGCGTGTGATCATTACTTGTACAGCCCTCTCGCAGTGTCCGGAGCAAGTATGGTGGGTCTGACACACCGGTGTCAATGTGTTCTTTTTTCCATTTCCATTTACAACCACCAAACTTACACCTGCTCGGCTTGAGCTCCTAAGAACAAAAGGCGATATAACAGGTAGAAGACAAGAGTGGCTTTGCACTCACCACCTTCACTAACTCTGGACGCTCCGCTATATTAAGTTCACATGTCGAAACTACGTTTATCATAAACTGCTTTTTACAAATAAGTCATTCTTTTTATATATATATCATTACATTACAAAAAATGAGAGTAACAAAATAAATTACCGAGCGTGGTGGCGGCGTGGTTAGCACACTGGACTCGCATTCGGGAGGACGACGGTTCAATCCAGCGTCCGGACATCCTGATTTAGGTTTTTCGTGATTTCCCTAAATCGCTTCAGGCAAATGCCGGGATGGTTCCTTAGAGAGGGCACGGCCGATTTCCTTCCCCACCCTTCCCTAATCCGAGCTTGTGCTCCGTGTCTAATGACCTCGTTGTCGACGGGACGTTAAACAGTAATCTCCTCCTCCTCCTCCTCCTTCTCCTCCTGCAGTAAATATTAGGTAAAACATAGGAATGAATAATACGGAATAGTTTAAGAGAATTCTGAAAATTTGTGATCGTGTACTTTTAACAGCGATGAAAATCTTTGTAAGATCTACAACGAAAAACATGTGTCGCAAGCAATACATAATTGACGCATGAGTAGTTAACCTGCTGAATACTATCTGCTGAATACGCCCGACGTTTAAAGCTCACAGTCATAGATTTTCAGAACTATCGGGAAGGAGGAACTATTTTACACTTCGTAGTCTCATTTCAAAACACGTTATCTTAAAACTGATTTTTATTTAATGAATTATTAATGGGGATGCGATGCGGAAGACCCGGTTGCGTTTCCCGATAGGATGCTGAGCATGTGTTTAAGGAGGCCAAATAGTTAATTATATCAGTGTCCTATAACCCCCCCCAAAAAAAAACAGGAACAGCGTACGTAGTATATCGGTGTACAGAGTAAATTCCGTGTGCAAGTGTGATAAAGTGTTCTAAATGTCCGCGTAGCGTGTATCTGAGGAGGCGGAAAAAGGGAACCAGCCCATTGTACACGTAGTGAGATGTGGGAAGGCGCCTAAAAGCCACACAATCACATCCAGATTGGCTTGCGCAATGACCCCTCGTCGTTAATTTGCAGGGTGGGTTCTAACCAGGCGGCGTACCCCCCAGTCTGGAAGCTGTCGCATTCACACACGCGGCTAACCGGGCAGGTCCCGGTACTGCCATGGATTTTTCCCTGGTGGGAGGACTGGCGCCAGATGCACTCAGCCGCTTACTCATGCAGCAGCTACCGGACCAAGTAGTAACGGCTCCACGGTCTCGAAAGTCCGAAAAACGCTCGGAAGAGTAACGTGCTGATCACTTACTCCTCCATACCGCATCCAAATGATGCGGTAAGACAGAGGATGACACGGCAGCCGGTAGACATCCCTTGGGCGTTCATGGCCTGCTTAAGGGGCTCTTAGTATTGTCTGACCAGAATCTGATAAGGATCGGGAACGTCTCAAAGAACCAGCAGCGAAATTGATGATGGAGACGGCGCAGCTGAACAACAAAGTAATACAAGAGCTAATTCCTAAGGCGTCTCAGATTTTGGTACATCTTAGGTAATGAGAACGAAGCATGATTGCAGCAAATATACAGCTAAAGAAACTGCCTTGGCCTGGCTTTGTAGTGTCGTCGTGAGCATTTATTGTCCTGCGTGGTGGAGATAGCCATGCAGTGTCGCTACGCCAGCGCTGCAGAGGCAGGAGATGTCGCAGTGTCGTCTAGCGTCTGTACTCGAGTACCACGCATACCGCCTGGAAGGCATTCTGATACTACCCACACAACATCGTATACTTGCAGGGCAGCTGAGATTTCAGGTGTTACCATCCCTATAGGAGCAGGGTGAATGAGACAGAAAAGAAAGCGAGTTAATTTTGCATTGTCATTCAGTTTTAAGCTAAGTTTAAAATTTCAGTTCTCCAACTCACCAGATAGAGAGATAAGAAAACAGGTTGAAAAACGGTTCTGTGTGACAAGAGCTGTGAAGTTTACACAAAGCTGGTGTTTCTTTGTTCATAATATGGCACAAATTGTTGCCTAGTTACACATTTAACCATATCATCACATGAATCATACTTCGATCAACATCGTGTCCTTTCGGCCATAATTTGAACACTCTGACTTACTCCGTTTCGTTTTAACATTTTCTTCCATTCTGTGCCATTTTATCCATTAGCAATGCCATTGGTGTCTCCTCCTTATCTTTATTAAATTTAATGACATTAACAGCGAGCTATTGTGGCAGTCCGAAAAGTTGTTTCCTGGAATCACTTTGCAGGCTTTCATTGCGAGGTATGTGTGCGCACTGCTTTGAGCTGGAATGTGTCTATACCTAGTCACACGATCAAGTTAGTTACCTATATACTCGGGTCTACATTCGCTTTGCCGAATATTGCACAATGCTTTGCGGTGTAGTGCAGAGGCAGCTATCTAGTAAACGGCCTCTCCAGCTCCAATAATAGATTGATGTTGATGAATCTTTCCATGGCACAGCTCAGCATCGAAAAGAATTGCAAATAACGTGAAGCATTTCCCCAGTAGAGTCAGTTAATATGAAAGATTCATGAAAGTCTACTTTCCGTTCCGTGTAAGAAAAATAACTATACGAACTATTTTTGAAATTTAAACTGGATTCTATGCCTCGAAGAGAGTTGATGAAGAAATATAAATAGATCCTCGTCGACACAGTACAAACGTTTATCCATCAGCAGAACAGAGGAAAACCGCTGCAACCGTGGCCGAAACATCGGATTTATTGATACAGGCCAGTTGTTTTATGACATGAAGATGGTCAATCCCAAAACAACGTATATTTCTAGCCATACACAGGCATGTTAACATAAACCAAACAGCACAACTGGAAAATTGTTTGGAAAAATTTGAAAATTACTATAAACTCTTGCACTCTGATGCTTTATTAAGATTGTGTTTCCTTAGCTGTTGACCAAAGTTTGCTTTGCAATGCTGTGTATGTACGTCCGTGCTAACTCCCTAATTATGACGATATGTTACAGCACCACGTATAATTTAAAGCCACAAAAACTTTCAAAATAAGACTCTTGCTTAGAATGCTGCACAGTTTCGATACCAAATGAGCAGGTTCAATGTTTCCAAATTTTAGCTGTTAAAATTTCCATACCGCTGCTCTAACTGATAAATAATTTGCGAGGCTACATTCTGCAGTTTTTATGTGCGTGGATCGCTCGGCACATAATAGCTAATTGGCTATTCGGCTGCACACAAGTTAACGGCCGCAGTGATTGCAGGTGTGGGAGCGCCGGAACGCCGGCAAAGTCAATATTTGCCCCACAACGCGGCTGGAACTGCAAGTGGTCCGTCGGCGGAAAAACTTTCACACGCCAACCACCAAGAACCGTTAGATAAAATTTTATATTACTCCCGGCTTGCTCAGCATTGTAGACGAGAGATTCTTTTGGGGATGGAGAAGGGAATACTCGTATTGGATGCTAACGTAATTAGTTGACATTCAAAATTATCAGCAGAGTTCTCTTAATTGTCTTTGTACCTTTGGTACTTATTAGCACATTAAAGTCAATTTGGAACATATTAATATTAGTCTACTTTTTAGTATTTTTGTTCTGAACATATTGATTTCTATTTGTATGTGTCTGACAATGTATTAAATAATAATGAACTATTTTAATGATTATTCATAGGAAATTTAGGAAAAAAGTCAGTAACTGAAGTTTAAATTGGTTTTTGCGACAAGATCTTATTAGGCGTTGCTTGATTTTTTCTGGGATCTTCATTTTTTCTTCCTCTTAATCTTCTCCTCTCTCCTTCTCTCTTTTAGTTATGTTTTCATTTTGCTGTTTAAGGCTTTCCTCACGTAATAAACGTTGTTCAGGTTTATCAGCTTTGTTTCAGGTGGTGTTGCGAAAACGTTGCAGGAGGCCCAGGGAACACTTATCGTCATCTTTAAGAAAGTATGTCAACTGTTGGTGCAAGAACGCTACAGTCTCTTAACTGTCGTGCGTGAAATACGACTGTGTAGCTTTCGAGCAACAGTCTTTGGTTCTTAAAATCACATCGACCCCACAGACATAAATAAAAGAAGAAGTCCACTATTTTGCGCCTTCGAAACTGGTACCAAACATGATGGTCAGTTTTCACTGGAATCTTCCAACATCAAGCTAGTTCACTGTGTGAGTGGGACGAACAGGAGCACTGTACAGATGTGGGACAGCCCTCGCGACACTATACGTCACAGCATCAGTCTGACTCACCAACAAAGAGTTTACTCTTTCTAACAGTATGTCTCAAATTTCAGTGGTCGATGAGCTTTGTCAAGTATTTTCCATCGTCAAGATTACGTCCGCATGAACGAACCTACTATGATAGATGACTTTCTCATGACTTAATCTAGCCGACATCCATAGCTTCTCTTAGAAGTTAACAGATGGCATATATCAGAAAGTAACCGATCTGTGGTAGTAAATAGTTTCAGTATATATAATTCCCGCCTCATTCTTTCCTTTATTAAAGGCACCGCTTTCGGAAGATTAATCTTTCAATCTTCAGGCAGTTCGCCTTGGAGATTCATAGCCACATCTTGCCCCATTCGAAAGTCAATTAAAATGCTCTCGGTAGTTTTGCCACGTTATGGCCTGAACTTTTGACCTACCATAATCAGGAACAACCATCTGGCGAACTGAATCTGAGCTAAACTTTTACAAACAATATTCAGTCTAAAAAAAATCGCTACACGTGACCTGGAAGTGCCGCAAAATTTGTGGTAATTGCATGATGGCATGCTGAAAAGTAATGCCTCTTTTTTTTTAATGTGAAAACTCTTTATTCTTCATGAGTACATATTTATTTTTCAACATAGTCACCCTGGTAACCAACGCATTTCTCCCAACGAGAGACTAGTTTTTTGATACCGTTCCTGTAGAAGGTTTGACTTTGTTGACGGAGCCACACCTTCACCACTCCCAGCACCGATTCATCACTACCAAAGTGAAGTCCTCGAAAGTGTTCTTAAATTTTGGAAACAGATGAAAATCGGATTGGGCGAAATCGGGACTGTATGGAGGATGATCGATGACATTGAAACCAAGGCGTCGGATCGTCGCAGATGTCGCAGCGTTGGGGTATGGTTTCGCACTAGTATGCTGGAGGACGAGGTGCTTCATGTGTGGACTAATTGTTCGAATTCGATACTCGATTTGTAGCACACTGTTTCTCATGCACAACGTAGTTACGTTTCTGACCACCACGATTCGGAGTTCTCTCGGCACAGGACTGCAGATATGTAGACCTGAAGAAAAAAGATGTAATGTTTGTTTCATGTAAAAAGCTTTAAGAGTTTTCAGAAAAAAATTCGGAGACATTACTTTTCAGCACGCCCTTATATGTTTGGCCAGAGGTTAGAGACGGAGACGAAAACATTATTCCGCTAACTTACAAAGTGGTAAGTGTCATCAAGGAGGCTGTTCGCATCAGGAAGTGCAGTTTTTAACCTTAAAAGCACGTACAATCTTTGTGGTTTTGACATGAATATGATCTCTCAGCACTGAGAGACTACAGAGGAATCCTCTGGGAGTAATTGTGCTACCGGAGTTGTCGACTGTGCATGACATCACGATAATCTTTGATGATTAATCAAAGGCCAACTATTGCGTGTCAACGAGCGCCACAGTGCCTGGATAGTCAGTTACTATTGCAAGGGTTTGAGAACGAGACTTGGTATAGTACGTAGTTTTTAAACCTGTCAGGATGTTTCAGTACTGTTTCTGTTTCAAAATCTTAGAGAGAAAACTTTTAGTTTGAGACTGTTACATTATTTACGAAACTGTTTGCATTACTGTATTTCATATAACCTGATCAGCTTTCTACAATTGTATATCGAAATTTATCCCATCCAGGATCCCACCGACATCACACCACAACGCTACGCTCCACGCTCACTCTCCACATGCCTTGCTATAAAGAGGCATTTTGTCTATAAAAAACAGAAGAAATAGGCAAAAGTTAAACATTATCCAACTAATGGGTTGAACCACTCTTCATCCAGGCGTCAATATTATTGGAAGGCTAGACGCAACCCTAAGGTTGTCTAAAGCACCTCATTTCTTTGCTATGGATAGTCTCTTTCGTAGGTGGCATGTCCTTCCCTTCCTACGACCTTTGAGCTAACTTACCCAGCCATTTATGAAGCAAGCTAAAATTTAACGTGGACTAAGAGACAATAAATACTACCTTTTCACGGTCAAAATACCACGTTTCTTCACCTTGGCGTGTTTTCACGTTATAAATGTTCTAGAGTCTCATACGAGGCGAATCCCGTCAAAACTACGTAGGAAAACGTGTCGCTCAAGCATGGCCGGAGACATATACTTATTGAAATATGTGCCATTTTAGCTTGTATCGAGAACGGTCAGTCCTCAGGTCTGCAGGCTGTTTTCCTGTCATGCAAGGATGTGTTTGTCGGTGTGCTCGGTCCTCTCTCCTACATGAACCATTGCCAATCATCGTTTTGAGGCTGTCCTGGCATCAGAATGAGGTCAATGACTCCCTGCAGTGTAGACAATGTAAACAGTGAAATGGAACGTTACTTTTGTAGAAAGATAAGCGATGTAGATTATGGACGACATTACACCGCTTCTTTTTCTAGAACGCATACGGCAGTGGCTAACGCAAACGATTGTTGACCGAGGGATTTCTCAATGCAGTAGCATCATTTTCTAGTTCACTTGAACTTAATCTCTCAGATTTCCAGCGATATGGAGACTTAAAGCAGTGGTGAATTCCAGACTCATCAGCAACATGTACACGTTTCAGGAGTGCACGTTACCCGCGGTGATAAAATTCGTGGACAGACAGATGCGTACACGTTCATTATTCTTCCAGAAGGAATACTGAAGGACGTGAAAATAGTGATTACAATGTATAAAATACTGTTGTATAAAGTATAAAATAATATCTCGTAGCCCCGTACGATTTCCTTATTCGACACAGTTGGTCCTGAAAATTCGTGCTTGTGAATTTTTAATAGCTACGACAATGCTTGTGAAGTTTTAAACAAAAAACGTGGGGCGCATTCAGTAGCCAACTGATGCATGAATATTTCACCCACACTACTAACAGGTATATTGCACTGAAAGAAATATGAACTGCCATGTGATTTATCAATGACAGCTACTCTATGCACTCCTTATTATTATCTATTGCACGCACCACGCGTTTTTTTGTTTAAATTTTACAAATATTGCATAGCTACTAAAAATTCGTAAGCTAGAATTTTAAGGGCTGTGTGTCAGGGAGTGCGAGTAGGAATGGAGCCAATGGAAATTATTTTATACATTTTAGTTCCTTCTAAGACGTGTTATATTAAAAAGTTTTTAAAACACTTCTTTTCTGCTTTTTAGTGTTGCGTGGTGAAGTCTTTCATTCAATTTAAAACATTGGGATGAGATCACGACAGAGATGTAAATTCAAAGTTCAGTTTCCCTTCGACTGAGTTTACCTATATATTGCTTCTTCCTATGTGTATTTCGCGGAAACGTGAAGGAAAAACTTAGAAAGAATCGAGCTCACTGGGAGGCTTGCCAGCAATCGTTCTTACCACGAAACATTCGCGAACACAGCAGTGGTGCACAAAGAACCATCTGCCACACATCAGATAAGAAAGCGATTTCATCCAGTTATGAGCTATGTTGAAAGTTTCAAGTATCCAGAAACTCTGGAAGGGAAGTTATTATAAAATCAATTGCAAAACAGACAGACAGAGAAACTATGTACTCTCCGTCACACTTGAGAGAAGAAAGCGAGTTAGAATTGCATTGCTATCAATCTCTGAAGTATGTTGAAAATTTCAGGTCTCTAGCTCATCGGAATGTTGGCGCAAAATCAGTTTCAAAATTTGTACCGAATAGACAAAATTGAAAACGACTTACTAAAAAAAACGCGTAAAAACGAGAAGCGACCGCATTGGGGATTTCCTGTATATTGACAGCTACATGAACACATACACTCCGCAAGTCATCTTATGGTGTGTGCAAGAGGGTAGCTTACTTACCCTAGCCAATTTCCTTGTTTTCTGTTCAACAAGGCAATGGTGCATGGTAAGATTAATTTTTGGTAAGCCTCCGTGTGAACTCGACATCCTATAATTTTACCTTCATTATCTTTTTGTGAGATATATCTAAGAGGTAGCAATATAGTGGTTTACTCTAATTGGCACGTGCGCTCTTGGAATTTTAACAAAAACCACTCTATTATGCGCAACGCTTATCTTATTGCGTCTGTCATCGAAGTTGGCTGAGCATCTCCGTCACGCTTTCGCGCTTACGAAATGAAAGGGTAACGTAACGTTCTGCTCTTCTTCGCATCTTCTCTGTTTCTTCATCATTCCTGTAGTGTCATAAGACACTCAATCATAGGACAGAATGACCCATAACTCAACAAATTTGTTTCTGAAGAAAAGTTGATAGGTTGGTTTTTATACAGTTTAACGGTATTATTGCAAGAACATGGACTAGACTATGGATATAAATCAGTGTGAGAAGTGACGAAGCCATAAACCACAAGGAAAATCTAGAAGGTGATTGGGGGTGAACCGTGAACCAACAGCGTTGGTGTGTGACACTCAGTCTACTCTTCCCCCCCCCCCCTCCCACCCCCCCCCCCACCACAACGCCCCTCACGCACCACTTCCTCCCCAGTAATATATAGTAATATATTTTTTTAACAAACGTCTTTATGTTTCCGATTCCCTGAAGCAACTAGTGAGCGCGCGCGCGTATGTGTGTGTGTGTGTGTGTGTGGGCGGGTGGGTGGGTGGGTGCGTCGCGATGTTGGCTTCGTTGCCATCGCATGCTGACTGTGGCAGCTGAAGTGGTGCTCCCTGGGGAAAGGCCTCAGCGGGAGGTATTTTTTCTTCATACGATTTATCGGCAGCGCCAAGCTGTCGGAGCAGTCGCGGTAGGAGAAGTAACTTCATCGCTATTGATCTCGGACTGGCTTTTTGTTTCCCAAAGAAACTCACAGGGATCTACTTTCTGGCGAAGCTTTTATTGCTTTGCGTGATATACGACAGATATTTTCCTCAAACTTGAAAAGTATACTCTCTCGCGCGAAGGTGCCGCTTTCCCAGGTTACGAAGGACGCATCTTTGAAGAGTTCTTCTTCTGTAGTTTTGCTGTTGACGTAGTCCATTCAACTTTTGACTCTTTCAGTTACCACTACGAGTCTCACTTTCCTCAAAATTAGGAGTCAATTTATGATTTCATGTAATTTGTCGGCTCTTAGCAACTTACGTGAATACCATATCCAACCTTCGCGTTTATGAAGGCTTAAGCTCTGCTGGGGACACTTCCAGCGAGATGTCTGAATATCTCTGGAGGAGTGGTAGCCCATTCTCCGTCAAGAACCGAAACGAGAGGAGATAGTGATGTGAGACGCTGGGGTCTGGAGATTCATCCAAGAGGTACTGGGATCAGGCCGGGGCGGTAGCAAGGCCATTTATTTCAGTTATCGTCCATAAACCATTGCCTCACAAATGACAGAGCGTATGGTCATGTAGATACAAACAATCCTAGTCTCCAAACTGTTCCGACCGCATGCAGTGCACAGTGATATAAAATATGTTCATATCCTTCCAGATTTAGCGTTTCCTTTATCACAATAAAGGACGTAACCACGAAAAACAACCCATAACACTATCTCTTCCGTACTTCGCTCTTGGGTGTCTGCTCCATTGCTGTTAACCTTCATGAGGCATTCGCCAAACTCAAAGCCTTCCATCACATTAGCACGAGGTGTAGTGTGACTCACCACTCCAAATCGTTTGTTTCCTGTCATCAGTCGTTTAGTGGCGTCGCTCCTTACGCTGCCTGCAGCGTCGTTTAGCAGTGATCACAGTAATGCACGGCTCGTGAGGAACTGCTGGATCATTGTATCCCGCTCTTTCTAATTCCCTAGGCACAGCCATTGAGCGAGCAGGACTGTTTGTAGCATTTTTGAATGCGGGAACGATTCCTTCCTCTGATTTCATGCTATTCTTTACAACTACCCTCATTGAAGCTCGACATACCTGTCCGTCAGTACATTAGGTTTGCTTGGTCTCGGTGAAGCCGTGGTTGTTCCTTCTCATTTCCACTTCATAGTCGCATCACCGTTCGACCCGGGCAGCTTTAGAAAGGTCGAAATAACCCTGAGGGATTTGTTACTAGGGTCACATTTATTGATTAGTCCACATTCGAAGTCACAGAGCTCTGATGACCTACCCACTCTACTGTCACAGCTCCTCTACTGACACAAGGATATTCCATTTCGCCTTTTATATGGGCGGGTCCGCCTCTCATTACATCTAGTGGCCAATTCTGCATTACATGCAGGTATCCGCGTACATTTAATCAAATAATGTATTCCCGTCTGAAGAGTATATGCCACAAGTTGGAAATCTAAAGTTAAGTAAATTTGAAGAACGTGCGATCCTTGGCTGACCTTATAGCCACTATTAAGTTCATAGAATATTGATTAGGAGTGGAGAAATTGAAAGAAAATTTCAGAACACGAATGAAACTGGACGATCATTGTTAATAATTAATAAGAATTGTCGCTTGCCTCAACGGCACAGTTTATGGATGCATTTCACATTACAATCGGCGACTTTCGAGAATATGTTCTGTCTTCAGTTGAATAACGTTAGTTACTTGAAGTTCATACTCAGATTAAGAATTAAAAAGTATTTACACAGTCAGTGATACGTTTAAAAACTGCGTTGTCTTCGTCTTAATCCACTAACAGCTTCTACATCCGTCACCAGCTTCAACGTAACTAAACACTTGCACCGATCCGTACAACATCCGACGTTACAGTCTGGTGAACCAGTAATTAGTAAGAGGCTTTAAGCTTAGTGTTTTTATCTGCACGTCGACGATATGAGACTGAAACATTACCGATATTATTAATCAGCGATTAGCAGCCTAATAAAAGAGTTGTACTGGTTCCGTCCTAAGGTTAAAGGCTTATCAGCTAGTACTTCTGTGAGAGTTATTTCGTATCAGTGTTTCGGCTGCTGAATAATGAATTAACACAGTCAATAAGATTCTATTGTAATAATAGTCACTGCGATTTACCGCTGTAATTACGTGTTACATTCTTGATTTCACACAAATGTGAAGCAGTTACTCCCTTCAATTTAATGACATGACATGTCACTCTTCGATACCTTCACATGCTATAGCATTAATTAGCACAAACACACCACAGCCCTCACTGCAATCCAATTGTAGGTGGCCGGCGCGGTTGACTCGAAAAGTTTAATCGTGGTACGACCTAGATATTTAATAAAACACTTAAACTTTTTTGTCGCTATTGTTAAATTGCTGAATGTCAACTCGCGACGTCGTGGACACGCTCAGTAGGCCGTACGTATCATGGGCAGCCTTCCTCCATTGCGCCACGTCCTGCTGGCTTAGAGCTCTCTTAGCGACTTCTGACCTGCACACTGGCTGCATACCACCTACCTCTCTGACGCTCGTGGTACTCGGCTATCGATATTTAGCCTATCCTCGACCTGTGTGAGGCAAAACAACATTTGTCTGTACGTAAGGAGCGAACACTCTGTTAAAAAGTTACAAGAGGAAGAGGTATACTTGCAAAAGGCCTGGAGATACAGGAAGATTCCAATTAAATTACATCATGGTCAGGCATAAATTCCAACATCAAATACTGGATTGTAAGTAATGATGGAGAGTAAGCTGAAGCTTAAGAGACTAGGGAGGATGCAAAAAATGGGATACAGAAGTTCAAATGGCTCTGAGCACTATGGGACTTAACTTCTGAGTACATCAGTCCCCTAGAACTTAGAACTACTTAATCCTAACTAATCTAAGGACATGACACACATCCATGCCCAAGGCAGGATTCGAACCTGCGACCGTAGCGGTCGCGCGATTCCAGACTGTAGCGCCTAGAACCGCTCGGCCACTCCGGCCGGCGGGGAACAGAAGTACTAAGGCCTCTAAGACTGTAGATACTGCAGTAAGGAATAGTTCAGTTGAAGAGGAATGGGCATGCCTAAAAAGGCAATCACAGAAGTTGGAAACAAAACTGCGAAGAAAATATGGGTAACAGAAGAAATATTTCACTAGACCGATAAAAGAAAAAAGTACAAAAAATATCCAGGGAAATTTAGGGATATAGAAATACAAGTCCCTTACGAATGAAATAAATAGGAAGTGTGTGAAAGCTAAGACGAAATGGGTCCATGAATAATGTGAAGAAATCGAAAAAGAAATGGTCGTCGGAAGGATTGACTCAGCATACAGAAAAGTCAAAGGGTGAAATGCAGGGCAGAGGTGGCAACATTAAGAGTGCAATGGGAATTCCACTGTTAAATGCAGAAGAGAGACCGTACAGATGGAAAGAGTACGTTGAGGCCTCTATGAGGGAGAACACACGAATGATGTGATAGAAGAAGGAAAAGGAGTTGATATAGAGGAGGCACGGGATCCAGTATTAGAATCAGAATTTAAAAGAGCTTTGTAAGACTTAACATCGAATGAGGCAGAAGGGATAGATATCATCATTGTACCAGAATCTCTAGAATCGTTGGGGAAATCGTTGTGTAGAATGTGTGAGACAGGCGATATAACATGTCACTTCGGGAGAAACATCATCGACACAACGTCGAAGACAGAAAGAGCTGACAAGTGCGAGAATTATCTCACAATCAGGTTAACAGCTTATGCATCGAAGTTGCTGACAAGAATAATATACAGAAGAATGGGAAACAATTTTATCATGTATTAGTTGACGATCAGTTTGGCTTTAGGGAAGGTAAACGCATCAGAGAGGGATTCCCGACGTTGCGGTTGATAATGGAAGCATGACTAAAGGAAAATCAAGACATGTTCATAGAATTTGTCGACCCGCAAAAAGCATTCGACAATGAAAAATAGTGCAAGATGTTCGAAATTCTGAAGAAACAAGGGATAAGCTAGAGGGAGAGGCGGCAACATGTACAAGGATATAATAAGAGCGGAAGATCAAGAACGAAGTACTCGGATTAAAGAGAATGTAATATAAGGATGTAGTCTTTCGCCCTTACTGTTGTATCTATACATCGAAGAAGCAATGATGGAAATAAAAGAAAGTTTCAAGAGTGGAATTAAAATTCAAGGTGAAAGAATACGATGATAAGATTCGCTGATGATATTGTTATCCTCAGTGAAAGTGAAGAAGGATTATAGGATCTGCTGAATAGAATGGACAGCATAATGAGTACAGAATGTGGGCTGAGAGTAAATCGAAGAAAGACGAAAGTAGTGAGAAGCAGAAGAAGGGAGAACAGCAACAAACTTAACATCAGGATTGAAGTAGATGAAGTTAAGAAACTCTGGTAGATAGGCAGCGAAATAATTCATGGCGGACAGAACAAGGAGGACATAAAAAGCAGACTGGCACTGGCAAAGAGGGTATTCCTGGCCAAGAGAAGTGTACTAGTACCAGTTATAGGCCTTAACTTGAAGGAGAAATTTCTGAGAATGTACGTATGGAACACAGCTTTGTATGGTAGTGAAACATGGACTGTGGGAAATCCAGAACAGCAGAATGTTGAAAGTTACGTGGATAGATAAGTCAAGGAATGAGGAGGTTCAGCGAAGAATCGGAGAAGAAAGGAATACATGGAAAACACTGGCAAGGGGAAGGGGCTGGATGATAGAACATCTGTTGCGACATTTGGGAATTACTTCCGTGGTAGCAGAGGGAGCTGTAGAAGGAAAAAGCTGTTGAGGAAGACAAAGATTGGAATACATCCAGCAAATAATTGATACCTACGTTGCAAGTGCTGTTCTGATACGAAGAGGTTGGCACAGGAGAGGAATTGCTGGCTCGTCTCATCAGACCAGTCAGAATAATGATGATTGAAAAAAAAAGGGAGTGGGGGCGTGAATCCCATACAAGATCCAGTTCATATTTTGTAGCTGAGCCGAACTATTAAGTTGTAGGAACGACCTCGCATTCGTCAGTAGTGGATAAACCGATAACATTGAGGTTTGCCAGCTATATTGTTCTTTTGGCCGTAAAGAAGAGACAGAAGCCGTGATGCGTAATGTGGGCTGCCTGTTCAGCACTAAAGATTGAATACATATTGAAAAAACAAAGAAAAACGAATAGTACGTAATAAAATACCTATGCTCTAAACATCATAATTACGGCGACACAGTAGAAGTGAATCACTCCTACCAAGGGAGATTGAACTCAGAGAAAGCATATTGGCGTCGCCGAATATAGATTCAGTAAACGAGCTTTAATGTTATCAGTTACTGACTGGTCAAAAATTGTTTCCGTAGCGTAGAAAGGAATTGAAATTTGAAGCGTAGGAAATGAAGAAGCAAAAACTAAAAGGATTTGAATTGGTCTGAATTGGATGGATGTAGAAAATTAAGTCGACGTGTGCAGCATGAAGTGAAGAGATTCTAAAAATAATAGTATATTGAACAGTCTTCCCAAGAGAAGGAGCAGGCTATTGAGATTTCTTCACTACATCGGATTCTCACGAGTTATTCCTCTCTCTTCTTCGTTGTGTTCCGTCTGTAACGTTGTCGCTGTCGAATAAACGATAAACCCAGAGTCTTCCTTTCACTTCTTAACTGTTTTACAACCGTTAATTTACTTATCGTCTTTCCAATTAGGGAATTCGGCTGTTTGTCCACATACATTGTGACAAATCGTCACATAATACCGCAGAGGCTAACAAAACAGAAAGCTCGTGCGTGATACCAAAACGTAAGTAATATACTCTTTTAGTGCTAAGCAATTCATGAGGGATTCACGTGAGCCTTAGGAAGGTATACATTTTATGAATACAACTCGTCAACTGCCCATATTTTGATTTGTATTGCCTATATGCTTGTCGAAGCGAAGCCAACGGCCTTGCCATGTTGATCACACCTGTTCCCGTCACATCACCGAGTAAAGTGTTGCCGGGATGGGCTGAGACTTGGCTGTGTGACCATCGCGTCTGTCGAGCCCTGCTGGCAACCGGAGTGCACTCAGCCTTTGTGAGGCAAACTCAGAAGCAATTTGGTCAGCCTGAGTGGCCGAGCGGTTCTAGGCGCTACAGTCTGGAACCGCGCGACCGCTACGGTCGCAGGTTCGAATCCTGCCTCGGGCATGGATGTGTGTGATGTCCTTAGGTTAGTTAGGTTTAAGTAGTTCTAAGTTCTAGGGGACTGATGACCACAGCAGTTAAGTCCCATAGTGCTCAGAGCCATTTAAACCATTTTTTGAGGAGCAAATTTGACTGAGAAGTAGTAGCTCCGGTCTCGCAAACTGACATTTGGCTGGGAGAGGAGCGTGCTGATCACATTCCCCCTCCATATCTGCATCGAGTGACGCCTGTGGGCTAAGGATGACACGGCGGCCGGTCGGACTGTTGGGCCTTCATGGCCTGTTCGGTAGGAGTTAAGTTAGTTGTTTTGGAGCGAATGATTCATCACTATTTCCAAGTTTCGTCGAGGTTTTTCTTTATGTTGTGGTGAAGCAGTGTCAGATGCATAATGAGGAAACTACCTCTGTTGTTAGTCCAGAGTGCAATTCTTCTACCCCGTTTAATTTTCATTACACGTATATCGTTGCAAGGAAAATGTGTATGAAGACATTGGCTAAATTTTCTGTCACAACGAAAAGGACTAACAATGAAGCTTATTCTCGGCACAGACATGTGCAACTGTTTTCCCAGACACGACGAAAAGCCTCAACTGAAACTTAAAAACAAAGATTATGTAGCTGTTGCTCTGAAATAAAATTTACTTGCGTCGTATGGTGGCATGGTGAACTTCGAATTGAAGACTACGAGTTGAACATAAGCAAGGTGCGGGACCCATTCACCGCGAAGTTGCAGGAAAGGATCGGCAGTATAGCCTTGTAATTATGGTGATTATCTAGGCATCAGTGACGTCACGATGACTATACTGGACCAGTTCTCAAGGATTCCACACTTCAGTCTGTAGTTAAAAGTGACGGTAGTCTGAGAGAATGTGGCTGAAAGCGCGTTGAATCTGAACCAAGTGACGTGACTGGGAGCCACAGAAGATTTTATTAAAATTCGTATTTATCGATTATTGACATTCGATAAAGGCAGATTCGCCAGGAGGTGGAGTACAGATGCTTCGATTTTCCCAACGCGTACTAGCGAAGTGTTCTACAGGCGCGTAGCAACATAATTGTCGAGATGAAAGAAACGTAGAACGTTTATACAGCTATGGATGGTGAGTAATCAACGACTACCAGTCGCTTATTGTAACGTGTTTAAGAATAAAACTATGCGGATCGTCTGAGATCTTAATAAATTAGTCGTCAACCCCACTATACATCCCAGGCAAACGTACTCCTTCGGCAAATTCCAGCAGTCATACTGAACAACTTGTCATTTCCTTATTTTTTGTAAAGGTTTACTTTTGCTAACGTTTTGGTACGTATTAATTTTCAGCAAAGTTATCAGGAAATGCAGCAACAGACCTGAGTTTCTCTCCCTGGAACTTCTATGATTGACTTTTGCTGACACCAAGACAGAAGCTAGAAACGGGGTAATATTATTATTCAGAAAACTGCAAATAGTAGAAGAAGATGCTCTATTTACGAAACTCTACCCATCATAGAATCCCAAATGACTGAAGTAGTATCTATTCTCCAGAATGTGCTGTTAACCGCCATCTACAAAGAGAGGCATTACCATCTTAATAAAATAAGATAAATCGGTGCTCGCACAAAAAGATTTAACTGGTTTACTATTCGTGATAAGGATTGACTGGTCTTCCAGTGACCGTGTTGTACATAAAAACTGATGAATATAAAGTCGACCTGTTATTCAATACACCGAGTTTGTTTCAGCACTTTCGCACCATCCCCAGTGTTTTCTTTATTTCAGTTTGTAAAATTGGAACACGTTTTGAGTGACATTTATACGAAAATTAGGCCTAAAACAGTTTTTGTTTGTTGATATCGTCATTACCTTACTTTTTCATTAAAGGGACATGCAGGACCCTCTATACATTATTGTGTGCTGGTAGCTACCCATATGTAACTACATTATGTTAATGTGAACTTGTGAGAGAAGAAAATACGAGTATTTATTTTAAATTATGTTTAATGTCTAGACCACAATTCTTGCCTCAAACATATAAAGCACTATAACTAGTATCGGTTGTTTTCTACAATCATCTTCAGATCGTCCAAACCGTAAAAAAGCTGTGAACACGTAGTAAAAACTATCATCATCAGTCATAATCATCGATGTACTCAATGATTACAGCTAATGACGGAAGTTTTCTTTTGCATATTAGCCGCTTTTTTACAGTTTGGACGATCTGAAGGTGGTTGTACTAAGCAATCGAAACTAGTTATCGTGCATTAATTAAGGACAAAGACTGCTGTCTAGACGTTAAAAAAATTTTAAATTAAAAAATTTGTACCTCACAGATTACACTGAGGCCGGCCTCTCGTCTCTGACAATTTCAGGCTTCAGTAATGTGAATTTTGTTGGAGAATTAATTCATCAGTTCACATCTAAACTTAATTTCCTTGTGCTAAGACATTTCGTGACTATATTTGCAATTACTTACACTTATTTCTAGTAAATACTTTTTCATTTGCGTTTTATTGAGTTGTTGATAAGCACACATATTTTCAGAGTTTCATTTGTTAATAACACCGATGGCACTTCGTCAAAACACAGTGTAACAGTTGTTGTTGGTTGGACCTCGCTTTTCTCAAGTATGTTGCGACAAGTTTGAGTTTGGTTTATAGTCTCTCTCACTACCCCTGGCGTAATTATGTTTGTTTGCATCGTCCTTTCTGTAAAGTTCCTTTCACGTGTTAAAGACTGTACCTTCTGCAGAGTGTAGTGAAGTTGTTTATAATCTGTTTTCCTTATGATAATGCTTCTGTGTGTGGAAATTTTTTTCTACTGTGAGATTATGATGTAGGCTGTGGCTGGAGTTAAGTATCTTTAAAAGTTTCTATTTTAGTTGGGTAACGTTTATCAGCTGTTAGGTGATCACAATAATTGTGTTTTGGGAGCTGTTACTATTTAGAGCTGTCAAGTGTTGTTTTGAAGTTCCTGCATGTTTGCCGTTTCTATTGACTGAGAAGAGTTGCATGTAATTTCATTTATGCCTGATATGTTGAATCTGTCTGAGGGTGTCTCCTGTACTCTGTGGCCTCTCCTGAATGCTATCTGAAGTCATTTTTTTAAATGTTGCCTATTCTGTGAACTGTTTCACTATTGTAGGTTAATATTGTTGCTCTGTTGTGTCTTGAAAGTAGTTACTGTTCGTGTGTTTCGTTCTTCTGTGTTGTTGTTGCGCAAGATATTGTTGCATGTGACCTGCTCATTACTTTTACATTTACAGATTTGTTGATTTAGTTTGTTAATCATGTGATATCATAACAATTTTCCTGCTACGGTTTGATATATTGTTTCTAGGTCTTGTGTGTAGTTCAGTCTGCTTATGTATATTCTGTTTAATGCGTAAAGTATGAATCTGAAACTTCCTTATTTGTGTGCAATGGGATGGTTCGTTTGATTGTGAATGGTGGTGTTCGTGTTTGTACGTCCATTAATATTATGAAGTCATGAGTATTGTTTACTCTTTTTATGGTCAAACCCACAAAATTTAGTGTGTTATCTCTTTTTGTTTCTAAAGTGAAGGTTCGTTTTGGATGCAAATTGTGTATTTCATTGTTTAGCTGTTTTACATTTGTACGTAGTTCATTGATGAGGCATACTATGTCATCGAAATAACTTGGTATTTAATCAAGGATTTTCGACATTGGTGTCTTTGCCAACATATTCATGAAAAACTTAGAGGAGAAAACGGAAAAAATAAGAAGTTGTAGGTACTGACATGTTGATGAGATCCATTGAAGTGACTGCTACGGCAACCTTTACTGTGGTACGTTGTTACAGTTCCCATCCTGAGTCGCCGTTATTTAAATGCATTTCCTGTCCATTTCTGAAATTCGTGCACAAATAGGTACGGTCAAAGATGCCATGATGATCCGTAAACCACGTGAAAAAGCGCATTTCACGCAAACGTGGAAAGGCTTAAATCAAGTAGACTGTTATTCCATCCAAATACGTAAGGCATCGGGTATGCTGTGTGGATAGTCGAAAAAAGATGTCAGGAGCGAAGAGATACACTGAACACAACCAACCCACAAATTCTGCTGTTACGGTACGCTGCATAGCTACGGGTGACTCAATGAAGTATGAACAAACAGAACTGCTAAGACAAAGCTTGTAGTTTTGGGACAGTGGATTCACTCCCAGTACTGTGTGGGACCCAACTCCCAGCCATGTGATGTCATAGCTTCAGCCGAGACCGACTTCCGCCCGCAAGAGGGACCGCATGAGCACTGTCTGGCCGGAGTTCGCGCCCGGCAGTCGGCGATCACACCCTTGTACCCCGCCAGACAATGATGTGTGTGGCCGGGTTGTGGGGTGTAGGGAAGAAGGCGATAAGGTTATAAAGAAGCCACGTTGTGACAAAGACGCTCATTTTAGAGGTATCAGCTGGAAATGATGACAAGATACACAGTCGAAATATAATGTTTCGTAAACGACTGCATCCGGTTGAACAACAGAAAGTTTTACAAACAACTCGCAAAAAATTTATAAACTTCTTTGTTTAATCGAGGGTAAGCAGTTATTAAATCACTAGGATCGACTTCAGAAAGAACGGGCTCCAAATTCTGATCTGGTATTAACTGGGTTCTTGGAATCACTTCAGCCGGGACAATTTCCTCCAAATGCTCACTGCCGAATGACAATTTCGTCCCGGTCAAATCCAAGCTTGTGCTCCCTCTATAGTCACCTCATTGTTACGAGACGCTAAGCCCTAAAACTCCTTCCTTCTCTAGTTTATCAAAGTGTGAATACGAAGGTAATTATTTTCGCTCACCGAACAATATGGAGAACTGGTTAAAGCACTGGATTTGTGTTCGAGATAAGGTGAGTTAAAGTGCCATCCTACAACCCAGATTTCGGTCTTCGTTGTTTCCGTTAATCGTTTCAGAAGACTTCCGGAATGGTTCCTTTGGAAACGACACTACTGATTTCCTTCCCTATTCTTGCCACAAGCTGGTTCAAATGGTTCAAATGGCTCTGAGCACAATGGGACTTAACTTCTGAGGTCATCAGTCCCCTAGAACTTAGACCTACTTAAACCTAACTAACCTAAGGACATCACACACATCCATTTCCGAGGCAGGATTCGAACCTGCGACCGTAGCGGTCGATCGGTTACAGACTGTAGCGCCTAGAACCGCTCGGCCATTCTGGCCGGCCCACAAGCTGGTGATCAGTCCGTAACGAGCATGTCGTCGACAGACCGTTAAATCTTAATCTTCGTCCAGAAGCTTTCGACGGGTTTCTGGTGATTGACAATGAAAGACCTATATGAATCTATTCCCATCTTACAAAGAAATTGCGCTAGAGAATACGAACAACCTTTTTTTACGATTTCTGTCTAGTCATACGCTTAATTCCAGAAAGTGACAAGCGGTGTGTCACTCCGATCAAACATGTAGACAGCTACAAAACAACGTAAATACCGCCGAACAGTGATTATGAAAGTGTCCGATTCATAATTTATAACAATTTCACGTTTTTGCAACATTTTAATAAACTCATGCTCCATATATTCTACTTTGTAGCCCGAGCGATCATCTGACTATTGTTGATTTCAGCATTTCTCTATGAGTTCTTTCTCGTATTTATGTGTGTGTTTGTGTGTGTGTGTGTGTGTGTGTGTGTGTGTGTGTGTGTGTGTTGTGCGTGAGTGGCAAGGGGGTGGGGGGATGGGGCATTTGGAGAATGGGTGGGTTAGTGCACGTACTTGCACGTTTGCGTGTCGGAAGGGTTGGGCTGTATGGAGACGAAATCGTCGCAAATTGAAGCTTTGAGGTAATTTATGAGATGTGTACTACTGAGAATTTTCACAACGCTAGAAAAGAAGTATAGAATGGCCAATGGGACCACAATCTCGATTTGTCACAAATCTTCATCGTATCATTGGGTCAGCAAAATTTTTGCATTATCTGTTAGACTTTCTTCGAAGAGTGGACATAAATGTAATACCAGGTAGCTGAAGGACTAATACTTTAAGTGTCTATATTCCATGACGAAGCTCTTGAATGTTCAACGACAGGGGATGTAGATGTACAAGAAATGAGAGGAGTACCCAATATTTAGTCATATAGTTTTGTGATCAAGTTAATAGTTTCTGCTTTGCTTTTCTATTAGGTTTCAAATGGTTCAAATGGCTCTGAGCACTATGGGACTCAACTGCTGAGGTCATTAGTCCCCTAGAACTTAGAACTAGTTAAACCTAACTAACCTAAGGACATCAAACACATCCATGCCCGAGGCAGGATTCGAACCTGCGACCGTAGCGGTCTCGCGGTTCCAGACTGCAGCGCCAGAACCGCGCGGCCACTTCGGCCGGCTCTATTAGGTTTGTTCTTCGACTGCTAGCCTTTCATTCGGTGCCGGAATTGAATTCACAACACTCATGTACCCACCCAAATACACAACACTAACAACATAAAATTTACATAATAGGAGACAGAATTTAGAAGAGTTAGTTGTTTTACAAAGACATCAAAGTATTTAAGTTGTATGTTGATGTTCTGATTTTATTTTTAGTTGCACAGTGAAAAAGCTTATTGAGAGAGATATTTTCTGAGAGTTTATATGAGAGAGACAATAACGCCGCATGTGCAATGTTAACTCCACACACTAGCATCTAGGAAACACGCAAAAAGTACATTCTTACACAAAAGATACGACGGATCGGGGAGGAATTATCCAAATTTGACGGAAATCGGCAGGTGTGATGTACCTTTGTAGACAAACAAATGATTATAACTTTAGAAAAATTAGACAATGTATTCAGAAGAAAGAGATTTAGTAATTGAGTGAGTCAATAACGTGTTGGTCCACATCTGGCCCTTATGCAGGCAGCTGTTTGGCTTGGCAGTGATTGATGGAGTTGTTGAATGTCCTCCTAATGGAAATAGTGCTAAATTCTGTCCAGTTGGCGCGTCAGGTCGTCAAAATCCCAAAGTAGTTGGAGGGTCCAGACCAAAATTCTCCAAACGTTCTCAACTGTGGACAGAACCGCTACCCTTGATGCTCAGTGTAGATTTGGCAAGCACAAGACAAGCCACAGAAACTCTCGCCGTGTGCAAGTGGGCATTACCCTGCTGAAATGTAAACCCACGATGGCTTGCCATGAAGGGCAACAAAACTAGGTGCACAGCATCGTGGACGTATTACCGCAGACGACAACCAAAGGGGTCCTGTTATGATAAGCAATGGCATCCCAGACTATCACACCCAGCTGATGGGCAGAATGGAATGCGAAAGTCTTGCTGGTATACAGCTACTATCTGGGGCGCCTGGAATCTCATTGACTGGAGTAGAATTGCCCTGAATGATGAGTCCCGCTTCGAATTAAGCCACAATGACCAACGCAGACGTGTCTGGAGACCCTCCGGACAGTGGTGGGATACCAACCAGACTGTCGCCCGCCATACCGCCAGACAACCAGAAGTGATGGTCTGCGCTGCAATTTCCTTTCATAAAAGGCTCGCTTTGGTTGTCATCTTCGGCATGCTTACAGCACAGCCCTTTTTGTTGCCTTTCATGGAAAGCCATTTTGAGCTTTCAGCAAGGTAATAACCGCTGAATATGGCAACAGTTTTTGCTGCTTGTCTTATTGCTTCCCAAGTCCTTCCCTGGCCATCAAGATCGCCAGATCTCCGTCAGACTGAGAACGTCTGAAGTATTATGGGCAGAGCCCTCCAACCAGCTCGGGATTTTGACGATCTAACGACCCTGTTGCCCAAAATTTGTCACGGCATCCCTAAGGGGGACATCCAGCAACCCCCTCAGTCAATGCCAAGTCGAATAACTGTTTGCATAAGGGCCAGAGGCGGACCAACGTTCTGTTGACTTACTCAATCTGTGTAGGTCTTTCTCTTGAATAAATCATCCATTTTGTTCTGAAACTGTATTTTTTTTTTTTTTTTTGTCTGTTGATGTACATCACTTCATCACATCTACCGATGGTTTTATTTCTCTCTCTCTCATCATGATATTTCACCTCTGAGAATACTTCTGAATACATAATTTGGTTTACCACGTAAAATGGGCAATGTTAAACACTGTGCATCAGTTCTAAATATCATTGCTTATTGCACTCTAAATTGTTTTGCGATACAGTTTATTTTGTTTAAATCTCTTTGCTGTTAGTATTTTGGGTAACCAGAGCTGTAAGCCAGGAAGCTTCTGTTTCTGCCACCCGATATTTCTGTGTGGTGAGGGATCCTGCCACCGCGTGTCCCGCTGTCCTTGCTTCCACGCCAATGTGTTTTAAATATTGCAAAATTCACCGTTTAAATTACTGTTGACGCTAAAAGTGTGATTATTTGCCATCGTACATCGGTATCACAAAACCAAGATTTATAGAAGAGTTTATGGCAGAATACTCAGTCGGGGTGGCGATGAAATGCACACAAACATCAGTTTCATACGTGCAATACTAGACACTCAGTTTTATTTGAATTACTTGCACAACTTACCTTTCAAATTGCTTCGTTCTCTGTCTAAGCGTAGCACACCGTACACACGCTTTGTTGCAGAAGAAACCACTCCAGAACGTCTTCCTTAAGAACATTTCTGTCAAATGTGCCGTAATTACCACATTCCTTTGAGTAAATCAACTTGAAATAAAATCGCGACACATCGTATTGCAGTTTGGATTTGTCTCACTTCATGTCCCGTAACAGTGAATTGATGAAAACGAAATGAGAAACATTAATTCGAAAAACGGTTGGCAACAATTCTTCTTTTCTTTTTATGTCTATTAGTCTCTTCATTTTGTCGTATCTGACTGCTACTGTATAGTGTCTGGAGTGTTTTGGTGACTGTCTTCATCTTCTTCTCTTGCTTTGAATCATTCCTTCCATTAAATTAGCTAGAAATCTGTTGCGTTGACCAAAGTGACCAATTAATTTCTCTGTTCCTTTCCGTTCTACTGATGCGCGAAATCTTTCCTTTTTATGCTCTTCTAAGAATTTATTAATTTTTCAGCTTTGTTATCGTTGATATTTCCAATTTTCTCCAGCACTACGTTTCAAATACCTGCGGACGTCTCCGTAGCTTGTACCAAGAAAGTTTTGCTAATTATCTTATACATCTTAGTATTACCCAACTTCGGCATCACTCGCTTACTTGAACTGTAATTCGCAACCTCTCTCAACCTTGTGCCTTTCCTAGCTGGACCTTCGCTCTTCGTATCATTTTTAACGATACTGAGGTCGTGCGCGAAGTTTCCAGCTATTGATCTCCAGATTCTATATCATTTTAGTCATAGCGGAAATTATGTTGCAGGACCGATCCAAACCAGCGGCTCCTGCTGTTCACTCGATTATTCTTTAGTGACCTGACAGGGATCAGAACCACGCGTTATTCAAATGCGAGAACAGCGCCATAGTTCCCGGTTGGAAAATGGGAGTCAAAGTGAGGTGTTTAGGTTGAATCCGACGTGCATGACCCGAAGAACCGGACTTCATAAAGATTTACAGTAATTCACTTTATTAGAAAGTTACTGTGACGGTCTTGCTAGTGTGCGCACCTCAGTACGACTTAGGTGCGGTAAGGCAGTCGCAGTCCCCGAGCGCACCGCCTTTTTTCAGACGGTGTGTGGCAGAGAGTGCGAACATGCCTAGGGTAAGTGACTAATGGGAGCCCGTGGACAAAGACCATCTCTGGAGAGTTTTACGCTGCACTACCTCAAAGCTCCGAAAAGTTCGGTTTCGACTTCTTAATTAACGAGTTCCCTCTGCATGCATGAGGAAGTTACAGTTAACACCAATATATCTGAATTGCACGAAACCGCTCCCCAAAGCATTGCTCCTCCTTGGTCTTCCCCTCCAGTAGAAGTACATAGGCTGATAATTACCAGAATACTGCATCGCTACTTTACTTACGGTCTTACAGAGAAGGTCGACTTCTGAGAAACTGTGTACTGCATGAGATTTGCAAGAAGTTTCATCGTGCATATCAGAGACACCAAAGTGTTCCGCAGTTTCAGTTCAAATGGCTCTGAGCACTATGGGACCTAACTTCTAAGGTCATCAGTCTCCTACAACTTAGAACTACTTAAACCTAACTAACCTAAGGACATCACACACGTCCATGCCGTGGCAAGATTCGAACCTGCGACCGTAGCAGTCGCGCAGTTCCAGACTGTAGCGCCTAGAAACGCTCGGCCACCCCGGCCGGCCGCAGTTTCAGACCCAGAGTTATTTATGAGAACTTTTCGAAGGGCAAAAATTCGATTTTACCAGCACTTTCAGATTATTTCTCTTAAATTCGAGTTCTGACGAATGGAATGTAAGTGTATCTTGAAATTTTGCGGCAGAATCCCCCACTAAGACAATTCCAAGATCATAGCCATCATTTATATACACTGTGCAACGGAATTAAAGGATCATTTTTTCTAAACCCCACAATTTCATCCATTGCGACGCTTCAGTTTTAGATTTGCTGCGTTTTACAAAAAGATTGTTTGTAACAACAAGGTTAGTTGGTGTCAAATTGGATTTTTTAGCGATGGAGTGTTGATTAACACTTATTTCACGTATTTGAACATCAGAGCAGAATGTTGTTGCGTTTGTGAACACCTATAATCTGTATGATTTTGACTTTCCTCGGTGTGGTTGTTTACTGCAACCGATTCTTTGGTTATGTTTCGAGGAGCTAGTCACTTGATCTTGATCTGGTTATGAGCCAGAGGACTTTTGATGAGGAAGGGTTGCTGTGGTCCTGTATAATGTCGTTGGATGGTTAAACGATTCCTGGAGTCGTGTTTTCAAGTGATTTCGGTCTTTTCATGACTGAGTAGCATCCAACCTGTTGATTGACTCAAAAGGATTTGATATTCTGTTGCTGTTCTGTCTCCTGTCGCGGTTATTCGTGTGGTACCTTATCGTGCAGTAGTTGTACTAAGGCTTGCTTAAATTAGCAGTAGTGTATCACAGTTGTTAACTACACTGACGGAAAAAATCGCAACACCAAAAAATAGTTGACGTATGGTAATGAAATTGCTGGAATACATTTGTGTATTTAACTTATTTAAGTGATTAATAGTGCAAGATCACAGGTTAATGTAAGCACGAGATAAGCCACTGCAATTGTGAAATTATAATTATAGTGCATTAATAGCCGGCGTAGCCGCTAGACTGTTGAATGCAAGCATGCCGACGTCCATGCATTGTGTTGAATATATGCAGGATGCAAGTTTACGGGGTGGAGTTCAATGCCTATTGCACTCTTAATGCTTTTCATGGATCACAATGGCGTTGTCCTCGATAATGCCCCGTTTGTGCTCGATAGGAGACAGAATTGGTGATCGAGTAAACAAAGGCGACATATCGACACTCTGCAGAGCATTTTGGACTACATCATTGATTTGTGGCCGAGCGTTATTCTGTTGAAAAACCCTCCCTGGACTACTGTTCATAAATGGCATCACAACAGGTAGAATCGCCAGACTGAGCTGCTGTTAGGGCGCGTGGCGTAGCCACGAGAATGCCCCTGCTGTCACAGGTAATCGCACCCCAAACCATAACTTCAGGTGTAGGACCAGTGTGTCTAGCACACAGACAGGTGTGCTGCAGGGGTTTACCTGGTCGCCTTCTAACCAACACACGCCCATCACTGGCACCGAGGCAGAACCAATTTTCATCAGAAAACACAACAGACCTCTCCCCTGCTCTCTAACGGACTCTCGCTTGACACCACCGAAGTCGCAAATGGCGGTGGTTTGGGGTCAGTGGAATGCACGCTACAGGGTATCTGGCTCGGAGCTATCCTTGAAGTAACCGATTTGTAACATTTCGCTGTGTCACTGTGGTGCCAACTGCTGCTCAAATTGCTGCTGCGTATGCGCCAGAGGCAAAAGCCGAACACGATGATCTTACCTCTCGTTTGTGCTAGGTGGCGGTCCGGAATCCCAGGCCTTCTTGCGAACATACATTCTCGTGAGCACCGTTGCCAGCAATCGCGTACCGTGACTACATTCCTTCCAAGTCTTTCTGCAGTATCGCAGAAGGTACATACAGCATCTCGTAGCCCTATTACACGATCTCGTTCAAATTCAGTGAGGTGCTGATAATGGCCTTAGGGCATTCGTGACTAATATCATCTCACCGCGTCCAGTCTCAAAGATAACTAACTCTTACCACCGTCACAGCTTATATTTAAAGAAAACGTGATTTACGTCCTCATAGTGACGCGACTACTGCCACTCTTGTGTGGCAGGTGCGAAATTAGAATAGATATCATCTTTCAGTGGAGAAGCACGCCTACCAACTTTCTGTTGATGTTGCTCTTTTTCTCCGTCAGCGTATTTGAACTAAACTGTTGGGTTGACCGCGGCACGGTCGCACTCATGGCTCGGTAACCCACACCACACAACTAGTCTGATTGCTTAATGGTACCGCACAGCGGCCGGGCGCTGTACACGTGAAAACTTACTGCTGTGCGCCGCATTTAGTCAAGGCGGCAAGGCCGAACTGTTATCTTAAGCAGCCTTTAGGTCTGTTTGTGGCCACATTGCGCTGGCGACGTGTAGTGTGAATAATTCTGTGCGCCCCAGTCATAAGGCCGTTACCTTCTGAAGTTACCGTTATCACCAACGTGTTTTGTTATATTTTAGCCCGCAACTCGTGGTCGTGCGGTAGCGTTCTCGCTTCCCACGCCCGGGTTCCCGGGTTCGATTCCCGGCGGGGTCAGGGATTTTCTCTGCCTCGTGATGGCTGGGTGTTGTGTGTGATGTCCTTAGGTTAGTTAGGTTTAAGTAGTTCTAAGTTCTAGGGGACTGATGACCATAGATGTTAAGTCCCATAGTGCTCAGAGCCATTTTTTTGTTATATTTTAAATAGACCTACATGTTGTATTTGAATAGTATTTTATTGCCTTCTCGGGTGCTTTCCTCTAAGTTTTGTCACTAGTTCGTCAGCACAATTTTCGTTACTTTTAAGATTATAAATCCGACAACAAGTAATGGACTCCTTGCAACGTTCAGTGTCATCCTGCACAGTTAGTAGCTAACTAAGAGCCGCCGGATTAGGATGCTACAGCTGGAGTGGTGGAGTGACTGGGAAGCGTGGAATGCTGATGAATGGCATCGCACTTTGTTCAGCGCTGAATCTTGATTCCGCACCACGCAAGATGACCTTCTCTCGGAGAGTATGGCGGAGACCTGTGGACAAGTCCCATTCGTCCAATGTTTTGGAAAAGTACAGTGGTGCTACTGCTGGAGTCACGGTATGGGGAGTCATCTGAGTGACTTCAGGTCACAGCTGGGCCTTGGGCGGCACAGTGGTTTGCCCTCAGCGTATTGTGTCTGAGCCGTGACTTCGTGCGAGGCTCTTGGCAACATAGTTTCTCTGCCGAAGTCACGCACTTTGCGGCATCCTGGTTGGCTAGCGCCTCTATTTTGGACGGCCGCGGCTCGCGAGGTGAGACTCGGTCGGGGGCACTGACAGAGACTCGACTGGCGGCAGTGACGAGACTCAGTCGGGGGCAGTGACGGAGACTAGGCCGGGGGCAGTGACAGAGAGACCGTCGGGGGCAGTGACAGAGACTCGGCCAGGGGCAGTGAAAGAGACTCGGCCGGGGGCAGTGACGGAGACTCGGATAGGGCAGTGATGGAGACTCAGCCAGGGGCAGTGATGGAGACGGCTCGACGCACTGATAGAGACTCGGCCGGGGGCAGTGACGGAGACTCGTCCGGGGGCACTGATGGAGACTCGGCCGGGGACAGTGATGGAGACTCATCCGGGAGCAGTGACTGAGGCTTGGTCGGGGGCAGTGACGGAGATTCAGCTGGGGTCACTGATGGAGATTCGGCTGGAGGCAGTGACCGAGCCTCAGTCGGGGGCAATGATGGAGACTCAGCTGGGGGCAGTGATGGGGACAGCCAGGGGCAGTGATGGAGACTCGGCTGGGGGCAGTGATGGAGACTCAGCCGGGGGCAATGACGGAGACTCGGCCGGGGGCAGTGACGGTGACTCGGCCGGAGGCAGTGACGGAGGCTCAGCTGGGGGCAGTGACAGAGGCTCAGTCGGGGGCAGTGACGGAGGCTCGGTCGGGGGCAGTGACAGAGACTCGGCTGGAGGCAGTGACGGATGCTCGGTCGGGACACTGACAGAGATTCAACCAGAGGCAGTGAAAGACACTTGGTCGGGGGCAATGACAAAGACTCGACCAGGGGAAGTGACGGAGACTCGACCGGGGGCCGTGGTGGAGACTCGGCTGGGGGCAGTGACGGAGACTCGTCTGGGGGCAGTGATGGAACTTGGCCGGGGACGGTGATGGAGACTCGGCCAGGGGCAGTGTTGGAGGCTCAGCTTGGGGCAGTGATGGAGACTCGGCTGGAGGCACTGACGGTGACTCGGCCGGAGGCGGTGACGGAGACTAAGCTGGTGGCAGTGACGGAGACTGGGCCAGGGGCAGTGACGGATTCTCGGTCGGCGGCAGTGACAGAGGGAAGACAGCGCATGGAGCATCGCGAGTAATCAGTCGGCGCTTGATGTACTGCGAGGACGCACGGTGTTGACATTCTGGCACCTGGGTCTGGCGACTAGCGGAACTGGAGTGCGGAAGCAGTCACCAGGCAACATAGGCTCTGTTTAAGAGTCGTGTCTATCTCGAATCCTGAGGAGTTTACCGTAGCGTGCATGTTAACAGCGAGCTCCTGGACTAACTTTAAATGGTGAGCCATTTTGTGGTGAAACTTTTGAGTATGATTGCTCCGTGTAGCCACTTTGATTTTCGCTAGTCATTCCTTAAAATACTTCGACGTGGGTCCGGGATACTTGGTACTGCAAGTCCATGTAACTGCGCTGTGCCCTGTTCCGCTGCATTTCTCTTGAATTACAAGTGTGGCCGATATTCGGCGGTTCCTTTTTTTATTATTATTGTTAATATGTTAGGTGGTCAAAATTATGAATCAAAGTTTATTCTCTGTATTAAACTTCAGCCACTAATTTGAACTGGAATTGCAACTATAGTAGTAACAATTTTGTGCCGTCAAACGGTGCTTTGGTATTTAAGGTTGTGTGCCGGTTGTCTGGTCATTATCACCTAGTTGTGTTTATAAATTTGTCAAGTGAAATTTCACGTCATTGGAGATCGCTTAATGAACTACTGCTTTAATAGTACCTGCGGTTGTCACACTTAACATCTCTTCCTGCATTTAGCGCTACCTAGTGCTTGGCTGTTGGTTGTAGTATTTTAGTGAACTGTGTATTAACACTGGGATTGTGTGTTCTACAAGTCGTTATTGGTGTGCGCATGCCTTCCTGCCTGTTGTCACTTGAGCTCTCGAGCGCGGAATTCAGACGCGCAGCCGATGTGAACGCCGAACGTCTAGAATGTGGTGCTTTCTGGGTAGATCTTTCAGGCTATCATAGCATCGTGTTGCCGAATTTTTTCCATAATAGTTAATTCACGTATTTATGAGATCTTGCTATTTGAGTATTTTTTGAAACCTAATAGCTTTTACAAATTGTTATTTTTCATATTCACAATGCCTTATAATTTATTTACTTTCACAACTAGTGAGCTGATATCAGCAGTTATGTTAAAGCTATATTTGTGTAAACCAATTTTTTTTACTAATTTAAGGCTGGGAACATAAGGCTGTTTTTCTTTCTAAATGTTTTTGAATTATTGTGATTGCTTTTATACAACTGAATAATCGGTGTAGATCACCGCAATTTGCAAGTGCTAATTAATCACTGTGTTGTTACTATTGCTCTGTTTTAATTACCGTGGTGAAAATAAATTTTTGTATCCTGAAATGGGGTAAGAATTCCACTCCAGCAGCCCATGTGCCCTGCTTACCAATCCTTTACCTTACCACTGTCCTCACGTGTCACCTCCCAAGCAACAGTGTCGTGGTGTCATTTTTCAAAGCGGCAGGTGTGTCTATGAAATGCCTGCCTGATTCTGTGGTATTCACGTGGCCAAAAATATTCCAAAACCTGTTCCGCACAGAACCCGGTGATAGCTTGGGACGTTAACTCCGTCACGCATTGAGTATGGTCCTGTTACAAAAGTGGTAAGCCAGCTTCAATCAGGAGAGGATACAATGGCTTAACGACACACTCTACCGTCGAATCAGCGCATGCATCCCACCAAGAGGAGATGCAACGCTATACCGATAAGTGGGTACATACTTCTTTGCAAATTTTATTTGATCACTGAAATAGCAGCATATACTCTTCAGCCTGTGAAGTTTGATTTAGCCTTCTCCTTTCTTCTGGGTGCTTCAATTTTTTGTCAGAAAGTGTAGGTCAGAGGATCCTCTGTCGATATTGCACAATTCTCAAAAAACTCTCGATAGAGTTGGGAAGCATCCGACATCCAACCCGGTTACGGCCCAAAGAACGACCAAACAACATCCCTGCTGGTCCCGCAGGACTAGACGCTTGAGAGGCGCACTGGTGCCTGGCTGTCGCCACCATCATCAGCCGTCAGTGACATGTTGTGTTGCACATCCTCCCTTGCAAACGTTCTTCGTGCACCACTTAAGAGAAAAGGATGTGAGTTCATCCTTCGTAAAGAACGCCTAGAAGCTAAACTGACTGTGTGAATAAGGTTGCATACTATCTGGGTAGGCAAAGCTCTCCCATTTCAGCGATCAACTTATCATAATGACTACACTTCATGGCGGAAAAAGGCGTTTGGAGCACGAGCTGACCTTGAAATGAGCCTTCGCGACTCGTTGAAAATATGAACAGTGTACACAAGCTGACTTGTCCCGTTAACGGCTTTCGAAACAACGTGCCCTGAGAGTGCAGTTTGCTGGATTAGACAAGTGTCTATACATAGTGATTTCCTGTGGTAAAAAGAGTATTGAGGAAGAAGTATCCGCTAAAAAGGACGAACTATGCGATATGTGTGTGGTGGAAAACTTTTCTGAACTCCCAGTGGAGACCATCGCTTTTGGTTGTTGGGTCTTACGGTGGGCAACCGTCAGGTTGGTATTCCCTGCTGTTCAAGAGTCTCCAGGCACACCGACGGCCTGGAATCTCATTAACTGGACTACAATTGTCTTCAGTGATGAGTCCCGCTTCGAACTGAGCTCTTATGACTAGTGAAGACAGGTCCGGGGACGCCCTGAAGAGTGGTGGAACACCAACCTTTATGACCCAGTCATGGTCGGGGGTGCTGTTTCTTTTTATAGCAGGATCCCTTTGGTTGTTATCTGTGGGACCCCTACAGCACAGCAGTACGTCGACGATATTCTGCATCCTGTTTTGTTGGCCTTCATGGCAGCCATCCTCGGCTTACATGTCAGAAAGATTCTGCCCAACTGAACACGGCGAGACTTTCTGTTGCTTGTCTTCGTGCTTACGAAACCCTGCCTTGGCCAGCAAGATCGTAAGATATCTCCCCAATTGCGAACGGTTGCAGCATTAAGGGCAGGGCCGCCCAACTAACTCGGGATTTTGGCAAATTAAAGTGCCAACTGGACATCTGTTTGGCATTACATCCTGCAGGAGGACATTCAAGAACTCTGTCAATCAATGCCATGCCGAATAAGTGCTTGCATAAGGGCCAGAGGTGGACCAGCCCGTCATTGACTTGCTCAATTGGTGAAGCTCTCACTCTTGAATAAATCAGCCAATTTTTCTAAAACCGTAATCACTTGTTTGACTGTATATTTAAATCACGTGTACCGATTTCCGTCTCATTCGCTTAATTTTTTGTTGCTGCGTCTTTGTGTGTAAGTGTGTGTGGGTGTGTGTGTGTGTGTGTGTGTGTGTGTTAGAGTGTATTTATCTCTGTTCGGTTTCCTTATGCGCACTTAGCCGTTGCACCTCAACAAAGTATTCACTCCGAAATTCTGGCATTAATGTAACTCAGTTTACGAATATATGTCAACGGTTTTTGACAGTGCCGTACAAGAATACTCACGTCTTTAGTTTCGTCCTTCACTCGGCGACCACTGTGTTATTCTCTACGTTGTTTGATCTGTGTTGAGAAGCTCCTATAGCAATACAGACACAGATTATCCTGTCACAGTTTCAGTTTTGAAAGGTGTCTGCTTCGCCCTCTTCCGTTCCTTAACATCTGGAAGTTGCTGGAGGCACCTGAACAAACATTTGTTAAGTGCGCACTGAATTTTCCCTGTTCATTCCTGGTAAGAGAACTTTCGTACTTTCTTGTGCCTGAGAACATTCCTCTAATCGCAAGTTGTCAGTATTATTCACTGTTTTTCTTTTTTGTTTTCCAGTATTGCATCTGGAAGGGAGGTTCCATCCATTTCCGTCACAGGTTAGCTCCAGATTAACCTGCAACAAGCGTCACATCGTCATCTGCTTCTGCAACGACTCCTTCTACGATTTCGCAGCCGACATCACCGGAACATTAATCCTGTACATATTTACCCCATTATAAAGGAAAAAGGTAGATTGTAATCGAGAACTTTTAATAATTGTCTCTTGTTCGTTGTTTCATGGAATATCAGTATTACCATTCTATTTGTATTGTAATTCTTCATACTCAAGATACTCGCTTTTTGAGATTTTCTGATGAAGTTAATGGACTAGCAAAGATTGTCGAAATAACCGTCTTCAAATACTAACCGTGTATAGTTCATCCAGCTAGCTACGGTTTTTATACGGCCTGGGTGGCGGCAACTTTTATTTATTTCTAAAACTATACTGATCGTAATTCAGTTGTATCAGCACACTGTTCCCCAATATTCAATAAATACATCTCTCTGCAAGGGCTACGTTTTCATCTTTCCATTTCCGAATCCTTCGATGAAAATGTACTTCATGAACGACAGCAGTGAACGACACGCAATGCAAAGTAGCATGCTGTCCTGCACCTGATTCGCCACTGTAATTAGTATTCCATAAGTCATAATCTAGGCAACGTAGACAGAGGTGGTGATAATTGTGGACTAAACAGTGTAACGCAAGCAGGTGATTTAGCACGCTTTGTATTGTTAGTGGTATTATTGCTAAAATCCCCTTTACCCTACAGAAAGTAAAACTTCTGACTACCTTCCGCAATTAGAGACCGGTGCTGCTTTTAGTCTTTATAGAAAGTGCAGTTGTGAATGAGGCCTAGCAAGGCGCCGCTTTGTCTGGCCAGTCTAATGAGGGACGTACTGGGAGTCTAAATTGGGAAGCGCAGCTCCGGTATCGGCCGTGTGGTCTCGTATCGATTGCGCCGCGCCGGCTAGCACTGCGCCTGGACACTTCGTCTCGTCTACTACTAGACTACTGCATCTAGCTGTTGCCTCAGTGTCAGAAACGTCAGTTGGAATCGCTGACCTTTTCACAGAGATCTATACCGTCTTGTGCCTCACTGTTTGCAGAAGGTTGTCTTAGGTATGGTAGTTGCAGTTTAGCATGTTTCGTCAACTTCAGAGCTGGTTTCTATATCATCATCTAGATTTTCGAACAAGAAGAGGGAAATTCTTATGCAATGAACCTAAGTAAAAGCATGACGTTTACAAGGTTTACTAGCAGAAACAATATTTATTTATTTATTTAGACCAGATTACGGCCTTAAAGCCCTCTCTTACATCTGACCAGAACTACCATCTACCAAAGATATTGTTCTAAAACTGCCCAATAATAATAATAACAGTAAAGAGCGTTTAGAATAATACAGATTAGCAAAGCACATTTGATGTCAGATTTAGTAGTATGAGAAGCGGAATGAATAAAGTTAGGTGAGAGGATTGAAATGACAGTGATTGGTAGGAAAAAAAGAATATAAGTAGAGAATTCTGCCAAAAATTGGTAGAGAAAACCTATGGGGAAGGGGACTGGGGAGAACGAGATGCACAGAATGTAAGTGAGATGGTTACTGTGATAGAAGATGGACCATTAGCTGTCTTTCGAAGTTCGGAAGGCCGGCCGCGGTGGCCTGGCGGTTCTAGGCGCCTCAGTCCGGAACCGCGCGACTGCTACGGTCGCAGGTTCGAATCCTTCCTCGGGCACGGATGTGTGTGATGTCCTTAGGTTAGTTAGGTCTAAGTAGTTCTAAGTCCTAGGGGACTGACGGCCTCAGATGTTAAGTTCCATAGTGCTCAGAGCCATTTGAACCATTTTTTTTTTTTCAGTTATCCTCAAGTTCTATCCAGAAAAAGAAAAGGTTATTTCCGTGCCGTTTGGGATTAATGGTGGAATAAATTTGTTTTATAAAATATAATAGTAAGCTTTAAACCAGCTATCTCTAAGATTACGTTTTAGTTCATTATTTTTTATTTTGATTTTATAATTATTTTAGGTTTTTTATTAAGATTATTTATTTAATTTTAAAAATTTTTTAATAATGATAGAATTAGTATATTTATTTGTATATAATTTTTACCTGAGAGGCAATAAGTCTTTCGTTAGCGACTAAGATAACTTGCGGTTTAGATGCGTTAAGTTTCAATCCTATGCTCTGCACCCACAATAGTAGGTTTGAGTAAGTTAGTATTTACATGCCGGATTGATGTGCACGGGTTTGTTGTACTGAACTTAGATATAACTGAATGTCGTCTGGGTGTAAGTGATAATTGCAGTCGGAGAGAGTAGTTGTCATTAACATATAATGAGAAGAGTAATGGCCGAAATTTGATCTTTGTGTGGCTCCGGATACTAAATTCTTCCGTGTGATCTTTTAGCTCCTATTATTATACATGTTGGCGAGATGTAAGTTACGAGTGGAACCACTGCACAGCATTTGAAGAAAAATTTTGACTTGTGAGTTAAGCAAGCAGAATGTCAAAATCGACTGTGTCGGAAGCCTTGTTGAAATTCAAAAAGCACATAATAGTTGCCTTTTGTTCATCCATAGCTTGTTTCAATTCGTCAGCCACTTTTACAAGTCTGCTGCGATTTTGCCGGAAACCAGACTGATACTCATCTAAAAGATTATTTTATATTAAATAATTAGTAAGGTGTTCGTGAACTATGTATTCTAAAGTCTTAGATAACACTAGTAAAATGGAAATGGATCTGTAGTCGGAACGCTGTTTGGTGTATTCATGGTTGGGTAATAGTCTTATGAGCCCTTGCTTCCACGTTGTTGGAGAGATGCTGGAGCCGGCCGCGGTGGTCTCGCGGTTCTAGGCGCGCAGTCCGGAACCGTGCGACTGCTACGGTCGCCGGTTCGAATCCTGCCTCGGGCATGGATGTGTGTGATGTCCTTAGGTTAGTTAGGTTTAATTAGTTCTAAGTTCTAGGGGACTTATGATCACAGCAGTTGAGTCCCATAGTGCTCAGAGCCATTTGAACCATTAGAGATGCTGGAGGTCAGAGTATGGTTAAAAATATCAGTTATTTTCGGCAGTAGAGGATGTAGCGGGAAAACTCATCATTTGCACTGTTACATTATCGTGCCCTGCATCTACCGAACGACTTCGCTCATCTGATCTCCCGACCGTGTTACGGCTTACCGGCTGCGGATTTTTTTTTTTTTTTTTTTTTTTTCATTTGCACCAACTGATACTTCAAAGGAATTGATGCTTTGCACCCTTGTGCGTTCATCAAAGTAGTTGTTTATATCCTCAATATTGACTAGAGGTTCAGCTGTAGATTTGGATTTTCGTATTTCTAGACATCGTAGATTTCTGCAGAACACGGCATGTCTGTGAAAGTTTTCAACTATCGAGTGGACGCTCCAATACGTCAAGGCGTTGTTCTTACATGGAATGTGCATTTTCTCTCTTTGCAGCTAAGTACGCTTCATCGAAATAAATGTCTGCGTCCTAGGATTGTTTCGCGATGGCATGCCTGAATAAAATCTTCTCGGTTTTCAGGCAGCATCGTTTCGAATAATTTATTCGAATTGACGCGGCTCGTAAACAGAGATTTTCTTCGGAATTGAATTTCAGTCGTTGCACATAGATTTCCGGTTTTAATTGCATTCCCGAAGGAAGGAGCATAAGATGTATCATTTTGTCCTCCACTGATCAGTTAATAATAAGAACGTTTGATTCTGCAGTACAACCATTAGTAGGCTATTCCGTCATCTTCACGGAAAACAAGCATGAACCTGCGACCCGTTCAACAGGAGTACTGCCTGATGATGCAGATAGTTCTTCTGCATGTAAGGGCGGAGAGAAGTGTCGGATTTCAGCTCAAATGAAGCGAAACGACACTCCCTGGCAGCTTACTCTTCTTTCCTTTTTTTTTTTTCAGAATCGTTGGGAACACGTCCGGCGAAAAGAAACCTGAGACAAAGGGAGGCAGGTAAAAGCAAACGGAAATGGAAGGCGGAGTCGCTTTTGTGGCGGGCTGTATTTCAATTTGGAGCGGCCAGCCGGTGTTGCGGTGAGTGTCATTGTAAGGAGCGGTGGGCGAGGGCGGTGGCGGAGGTGGGGGCTGAGCGCTGAGCGCTGAGGCACGTAATGAGCACCAGCCGCTTCCCCGGGGAGACAGCCACAGCCGCGACACTGACTGCGTCACAGGCAGTCTGCGCCGCCACTACGGCTTTAGAGCTTCTGTCAGGCAGATGCAAGAGAAATGTACGATAAGGAAGAGATGTAATACTAAATTCGAAAACAATCTGATAGTCATCTTGTTAGAGCGGGTTACTCGTTCTATTCTTCAACGCCTCCGAAGGTTTTTCTGAGTTTGGTGGGTTGGCTCTGAGCACTATGGGACTTAACTGCTGAGGTAATCAGTCCCCTAGAACTTAGAATTACTTAAACCTAACTAACCTAAGGACATCACAAACATCCATGCCCGAGGCAGGATTCGAACCTGCGACCGTAGCGGTCGCGCGATTCCAGGCTGTAGCGCCTAGAACCGCTCGGCCACTCCGGCCGGCGAGTTTAGTGGGACAGCAAAGTTGTCGACCTAGGGAACCACTAACAAATTGTCAATTGTCATCTTCAGAAATATGTTGCAAATAACTGTCGTCCGGTAGTTGTTATTTATTTATTATTAAGAAGTACAACTGTCATACAAGAATATTAACGTTACTAGCTGCACTCGACCGCGCTTTTCTGTGGCTCAGTCTGCTTCAATGGAAAAGAAAGAAAAGAGAAAGCACACGTTTCTAATATGTATGGCAATTGGATATACATCCTATCTCCTTCTCTCCCTTGTCTTTATCCATCTTCCCCTCCCACTTTCTTTGTCCATCTCCTCCTCCCTCTTCATCCTCTCTCTGTTCACAACCTCCTCCCACTCTCTCCGTTCATCTTCTTCTCCCCTCTGTCACCATCTATTCCTGTTGCCTCCTTCTCCTCGTCTCTCAGTCCATCGGCCACTCGCCTCTCTCTCTGTCCATCTTCTCCTTCCTCCTCTCTCTCTCCATCTCCTTCTACCCCCTCTCTCTGTCTATCTCCTCCTTCCAGTTTTCTATGTTCATCTCCTCTTCCCACTTTCTCTGTCCTTGAGTCTTATTTATTGTTAGTTCAAATTCAGATTCTGTAGTTGTAGTAGTAGTAGTAGTACTGTAACTGTAAACCAATAAGCCATACATACAACGTTCCTGTTTGCTATCGACGTTTCAGTATTGTATATTTTACGCATACATATATTTATATATTTAAAAGTGTATGGTTAATATCTGTAGAATGTGAAAAAGTTTGAAGTAAATCAGAAAGGTACATATTAAGGTTTTTAGTAACAATGTTTTTCCCTTTATATTTTCCATTACTTATACAGTATCATATGTATTAAAAATACACGTATATTAAAGAATAAGGCACCTAAAAACATTCTCGCATTAGAATTCAACTTTGTGTCAAAATTTCAAACAAGAACTTTTAGAGATTAACGATTTTGAACAATCCAACATTTACATTTTTATAATGTTTCCCCTTTTATTAAATACACACCGGATAGTTTTCCAGCAGGTAAATAGAAACAAGTGAGAATTCAGACGTGTCAAATTGTCAAAGCAATCCATGAAGAGCTTTCGGAGATTTGAGATTTTGAAGAAACTAACTTCAACGTTCACACTTATATAGAAGCAGTAAATATTCCTAATCCCTAAATTTGAAAGTTTTTGACCAAATGCCTTGAAATTTTGACACGAAGTTGCATTGGAATACACATTTGTATTTAGATACCTATTTTTAATAAATACTAGTTTATAAATTTAATAATAGGGAAACACTGTTAGAAAAAACCTCAAAGTGTTATATACAAACGATTATGAGAAAACGAACATTTTTAATTATACAGATTATTTTAAAATTGTAGAAAATGGTATTCAGAATCGTTAGAAATGTCAGAGCTTTGTCCAAGCAACTTAATCATGGAACAATGTCTGTAGAGGCCTTTATTCAGCCATTACACTGTGCTTAAAACTTCCTGTTGGTATTCACAAGCACAGTCCCCCATAGATAGTGATTTGTAGCTTGCATGCCTGCTTCTGACGCGGTTGAGGCGGTTCCATTTTCTTCTTGACAGCGTGCCGTAGGGGATACGGTTGACCTAATATGATACGCCAGACATCCAGCAAACACTGACTTATGTGACTGTGCTTTGATCACCATTTCGGCATGTGGAGACTCCGCTAGCTCAGCAGATACCGCCACTCTTGATGATTGGGATTTATTAGTACGAGTATTTTACCTACCTGGTAGTACCTTATTGGAAATTTCCTTTTACTAGTTTGCTCCTTGCTAGGTATCACGGGAGCGTTCTATGTGTTTTTATTTTTGACGTCCTCCACTTAGCGAAAATTAGCTGATTATGAGCACTGTCACCCCATTTTCTTTTTTTGACCTGAAACTTGATTTCATTTTATGAGTATGACAATCTCGTATATATTTTTTCATACGACCTTGTACAGTCTACATCATATGATGCAGCTGAAATGCTGTGAAACCAGTAGTGACTATAAATAAAAAACTTACAGCTAAACCTCATACCTTTTCAAAATGGTATATCCAGGCTGTCGCTGCCCTGACTTCAAAGTCTACTGCGAACCATTGACCGATTAGATCTGCGGCGCATTTTAAACCGTAAGTCGTAAATTGTTAAATTCTGATGCTTCTAGTTCTTTGTAGTAGATAAGAAAAAACTGTGTTGATTGGAGTGTTTTTGGTAACTGATCCGTAATACGTCTTACGCCGTTCTTGAGCCTCTCTCTCTTGTCGCCTGATATCTGGTGCAGCTATATCAGAAAAGACATGAAGAACTGATATTAACTGTAGCATAAAAGTGACACTTTTCATTTTGTCGTTTAGCTGGGATCAATTTTCTTAGTGTGAGTGCTTCTACCTCACAAAGGATCGTAATATTCGGCTACAGAATAGAGCATCAGCTGCTCTAGTTCCCTACATGTCGTATCTAAATTTTGCGTTAGAACTTCCATTAATCTATATGATGAAGTCTGTTCCAAATTTAATTTGAGTTTTGACTGTCCTGTCATTATTTGATTTTTTTCTGTGATGAGAGCGTCTTCTAATTAGATTTGTCTGTTAATTTGTGTAATGATGGACGTTCTATATTTGTAATCCCTTTTTGAAACTGACAGCTTGCAAAGTCTCTTCATTTCTTAACTTATGAAATGATATTTAAATGTGTATTAAAACTAAAACAACTGGAGAAATTAAGCTCTGAATAAACGAAGGCGGACAAAGGATAGTGTTGTCAATTCGGAAGATTTTGAGTAAACTGTTAGTTGTGCTTCATAAATTTCTTCGTTTTGTTGGTAAGTGACGACTGTGTTTCAGTGGGAAAATGTAGTGTTGAGCTATAGCTTGACATGTGATAGTATTAAATTAATGTAGAGCCAGATAAGGGACCAGTACTTTGTTTAGGCTACACTGCTCATAAAAACTAACTCAAAATAATATATTAGTATCAGATTTTTGCAGAAGTGCATACTGGCGCAGCAAAACAACTCATGAATTTTAAAAGATTTGTCTCTATAATAATACATTTCAATGGAAATTTCTCACCTTCAATAATAAAATTAAACAAAAGAAAAAGATGTTCGCAGAAGTAACGTGTGATCACAACATCTATCAGGACAAAACGCTTATATTGTTCTTTCTTTATTTATACTAATTATTATTTTTCTTATTGAATTTGATTACGATTATTTTTTTTCTTTTTTTTAGTTTTTTTCTGTTTGTAACGGAGGCACAGTCTGAAAACAGCGATACTCGATGGTCACAAACTGGACCCATTATCCCACTCTTTGGAATAAGTCTACAGGTTCCTAGAGCTCCAAAATGCTGGAATTCCCCACACAAAACATCTTTATTGAATGTCTCGTACAACTCCTATGGAGATAATAAAAATAAATCGTCCAATGCTCAGTGAACGAGGTTAGGGGGAGAACATGTGCAGGACAGCCGCAACACTGGTCATGGCAAGGGCCTAGTGCAGGTGGTTTGCCGCTGCCTTCGTCCGACCCGTTATGAAATGTCAAGTGTGTATCTGAGTGATCTGGATGACTCTGACGAGTAATTGACCAGTGTGGTGTAGGGTTTGTGCTGTGGCGGATGAAGGGAAGAGATAAGGTGAAACCCGGGGCCAGCACATAGCCTGCTTCTTTCGAAAATCAATAAGGCCTCTAAGTGGCAGTGAGAATTTCTTCCACCTCCAGAATTCGAAATGGCTTAACTCCAGAGTCGGTTCCGGAGGCGGGTCCTACGGAGATATGCTTGTGGAAAACTAAAATTAACGTCTCTATTAGCGTAAAGAAAAAGAAACATTTTTGCTTGGTTGTGGACAGTAAAGAAAATCATCCAAAGCTATAAGTGTGTTCAGTAATAGTATACTTGTATAAACGACGTCGATTTTGATCCGATGGCGGCTTATGCCACCTGGGGGATGGTAGATGTATTTATAAAGTTTCAAAATCGTCCGCCGACAGATAGCGCAGTGGCATAGCTACCAGAGCGCCACATGTTCCTATCCTCTAGCAGGGAATGCTCACAGCCAGAAGGTTCAGTGTGGTGCAAACATGTGAAGTAACCAGGAAACCATGCTACAGAGACGTACTCCTGCTTTCTACATTCGACTCAGTGAGCTTGGAAGGTGTTAGATTGTGACCTTCCGAGTGATGGAATGGTCCTTTTCGATAATTTTCACACAATTTGGACGTGCTGGGACAGTTGTGCAACGATGCTGGTATCAGTGGTCACAAGAATATCCTCTAGCCCACAGACGTGGTTCTGAACGTCCACGTTCAGTGGCAGATCGTACAGACAGCACAGCACAAATAAGAGGACTTGCGAACCCAGACATGTGAACAGGAACTGTTGTGAATCGGTTATTACCAGTGGGACTACGGGCACGCTCACTTGTAGGCCATCTTTCACTCACACCACAGCATCGACGTTCACAGCTCGGCTGGAGCCGTCAGAGGATCACTTGGAAGATGGAATGAGGCGCCGTGGTCTCCAGTGATGAAAACAGGCCTACCCTCCAAGCAAATGACAGTGGTTTTCATGTACGACGTAGGCCTAGTGAGTACTGTCTCGTGGACTGTGTTCATCCAAGACACATTGTCCTTATCCCTGGCCTTATGGTCTGGGATTCGCTGAGCTCATAACTCCCGTTCACCTTTGTTGTTTTTGGAGGGGACGCTAACCAGCGCTCGGTGGATGCAGAGTTATTAGATTCGTTATTGCAAACAGAAATGTGATGTGTTGTTTCAACAGGGTAAGACTCGCCCACACACTGCCTGTGAAACTCAACGTGGTCTGCAAGACATGTAGCAACTTCCCTGGCCAGAACGATTTTTGGACTTCATGTTGCCATGCCATGAGAAGGGACTCGTGCGACTCATCAGTAACAATTCTAACAGTGCTACATCAATAGACGAAGCAGGCATGGTATAACGTCTCCCAGGACAGTATTTGCAATCCGAGTGCCAGAGTCAGCGGCTGCATTGTCGCCTGTACATGGTACGCCACGGCCGCCCAGAGTGGCCGTGTGATTCTAGGCGCTACAGTCCGGTACAGCGAGACCGCTACGCTCGCAGGTTCGAATCCTGCCTCGGGCATGGATGTGTGTGATGTCCTTAGGTTAGTTGGGTTTAAGTAGTTCTAAGTTCTAGGGGACTGATGACCTCAGATATTAAGTCCCATAGTGCTCACAGCCATTTTTTTTTTGTTGCTACGCCACGTACTAATATGGGTGCTTCAGCAAAGCCGATACCTAATACCTCACAACATATTCACTGTTGCAGCAATGAATGTAGGCAGAATTGGAAAATTTAAATGTGTGTACTAAATTTTTTCGACAGTGTATAATCTGACATGCGGAAAATTTCCAGTATGATATAGGGTTAATAAACATATGCACACTTGCCAAACAGAGCCACGACCAATATTCGTGGAATTCGACGAAAAAATGTTATGACAGGTAAGTGACTGGATATTCTCCGAAACGGCTGTCCAACATCTTGGATGTTGGATTCAAAAGTAGTGGCCTTGCTCGTGAACCTTGTTCTCAGTAGCAGCGACATACAGTTTTATGTCTGGAATGTAGCAGACATCGAAATACAGGATCGGCTCCTGTAAACATGGCGTACGATTTGAAAGATTACAACGACTACAAATTCTAGTATTTTGTTACAGAAACACCTAACAGTATAATATTCATAAGAGAGAAATACTTTCCTCTATTTTCTTTATAGTCAATACAGTTATTATAGCACAATTAATAAAATGGGAATATTTCTGTGGGCAATAGCATTTTACTAGATCAAAACTGTTTATGACGTGCGCATCGTTTCAGCTCACTGCAAGAAGTTCATTTTCCTTCCAACACGTTCATACTTTCAGCAACAAATCTCGTGCGCTAAGTATGTTAACCAATAGAGAGAAACGTTTTCTATAAATTTTCTTGACGTTTTCTCCATTGGAGTTGTTCATATCTCTAAATGCAGAAAATTATACCCCGCCTGCAGACGTTACTCCTGCTATCTGCGTGCGTGTGTGTCCTCGAGTGTGTGTGTGTGTGTATGTGTGTGTGTGTATGTGTGCTGAGTCGCTAGGTCTCTCGCTTCGTGCGTTCCTGTCTCATTTGCATAACAAACAGTTACACTGCCTGTTTTAAGAGTTTCAAGGTGGCAAGTGAAGTGTGTGGTAGACTGATAGATAGACAACGCTCAGAACTTGTTCAAAAACGTGACATTCTCTGTTTTTTGTAGTTTTCTCCGCATATGTGTGTCAGTCAGATCAGTCAGTAGCTGTACTTAAGACTTGAAAGAGACGTATACTTGACAGCAGAGATTTACTAAGCTTACGATAACTCTCGTAAAGAATATAAGAGATTATTTAGTGTTTCAAGACTAGTAGTTGAATTCTTCTGAATCGCCGTACAGTTTGTTAACTGTGGTCACAATAAAATGACTTAGACCAAATCGTAGTTCTGTTCTTCAGACTGCAAGAACCGCAGTAACTGACGACCTATTTCTTTGAATTCCATCGCAAATAGTTTTTATCCCGTTCGTTGGGGAAGATGCATATCCGTTAGATATCTTTGGCTGTCTGGAGAAACAAAACAAAGTTATTTCTGCATGCCTCCTCAAAATACAGTACGACGGAGCATTTGTTAATAGGAATGTGGCCTTCATATGACCTGTTTAAGTTGAGGAAGATTCGCTCAGTTTCCGATATTATAAGGATGCATCTCGGCGAATTACCTAGATTGACAAACAGTATAATTAGGTATAGCCCATGCTGCATTGACAGTATTAGTCAATAGAATTCATTTCAGTCGGTTAGTGTTTATCACTGTTTGGTTGTCTTAATTTATTGAAACAACGTAAGAAATATGCATTATGTCAGAAGTGGCATGACCTCAACTTGCTAAATTGGAGTTACTGGCGAAAATGGTAATTCAACTTAGTGATGTTAGACGGTGTTAGGCACATGAGATACGTACTAGCAAACAACTGTCCTCGTCAAACATTCAGAAACATTGTGGGGTGTCCTATAAATTCTGTTTACTGATAGAATAGGCAAAAAATGGTGAGCCCAGTGACCGGCTCTGTCATAATACAACGTACAGCACACTAAGAAAAAAGAAAAGGGGAAAGCAACAGATTACCTTGTAGAAGTGTGAATCTTAGTGCAGTGAATACAAAACACTTTCTGTCACTATGTAAACATGTTAGAGGTGTATTTTCTCATACGGGACGCGGGAACACAGAAAAGCATGCGCCATGTGTCCGTATTTTACAAAACATGGCGTCACTGAGCTTTGAGTTACGGAGTGTTAATTAATTGCCAGATATAGGCAAGAGTTAGACAGCAAAGCATGAGAGCTATCACATGTCCCATAAAAATCTCATATGAAACTAACCATATGAAAAATTGTCTGTAACCTGCGTAGAGATGTGGGCCAAAATAACAAGATAAAAAATAATAAATACATTTGTTAGTGCTGTAGTGCAAAGACGTGAAAACGCATCAGGAACCCTTAATTGGTAATTACAATCGTCAAAGATGGAAGAGAGCGGTAATTGATGGTAAAAATACAAAGACATATACAAATTAAAAGATTACAAATTAAAGACGTTAAAATTGAAATAACGTTTGAGTATTAAGTAGTAGAGGCCTAAAACACTGCCGATGTGGGAAGCACAAAAAATCTTACGATCTTTCATACGGAACAAATATATAAGCATTTTTTAATTTTCCTGTGAAAGGATGCAGGAGCCAAGTGCTAGCAGTAGTGGTCGACCCGTAATCTCGAAAGGACATAGCAATTCTATGGGTAATAAATGATGTGTAAATGCAAGTATGCTTCAAGTGTCATATTATCAGCATTTGCCACAAAAAATCCTAGGGATCATCAATATCATATGCGGATTTCATGAATGTGTCACAGCCAACATATCTGTACCATATAGAATACAAAGTGCATACAAAGTAATAAAGCTATACGTAAGACAGGGAAGCTAGAAATTATGTGTTGTCATCTTTCTTTGTCGGCCTCTTTTTTCCAAATTTGTAGATATACAAGTTGTTTAAGTTAAATGCCATATTTTGAAACTGTAATGAACGTCTTATTCAAACTAAATGGGTTTGCTATATTCTGAAGCATCTTCAGTGGTCACTGTAACAATATGGTCTTTTGCTTACAATCTTGTTTTCTAGGATTATGCTTTAACTTACTACTATAAACAATATAAATTTTTATCTTTGCACACGGATTCTTGTTGTTTACGTCAAACTTCCTGTTCGTCCACCTATAAGTGTTATACTACACAACTGGGGACAACACAGAAACTCAATAGACAAGATTGAGCACACATGCGGAAATAAACGAACACACATAACTGGTTTCTTGACCATAGTTTTACTTTATGCTTTGTATATTATGGATCACCCAGTATTGCTAGCATTCGGTTCCAGCATTTTTTACAGGAAAATTTTTTGCTCCTTAAGAAATGCTTCCTTATTTGTTCCCTATGGAGGACCTTACGATTTTTGTACATCTCACATTGGCAGCATTTTAGGCCTCTAGTTTTTAATTCTTCAATTTTATTTCAATTTTAACCATTTAATTTGTATTCGTAACACCAATTACCTCTTTCATCTATCTTTGACGATTGCAGTTGTAAACTGACGGTCCTTTATGCGTTTTCACGTCTACTGTAGAACATTCAGTTTTATTTATTATTTTTTGCCTTCTTATTTGGCCCACATCTGTAAGCAGATTACAGCCTATTTACATACGATTAGCTTCGTATCAGATTTTTATGTGATTCGTGATAGCTCTCACGCTTTGCTGTCTAACTCTTGTTTATATCAGGCAATTAATTAACACTCCGTAATTCAAAGCTCAGAGACCCCAAGATTCGTGACATATGGATACTTGGCGCATGCTTCTGTGTGGTCCCACGGTCTGTATTATTCGTGTTGTCCGAATACGAGCAACTACATCTCTAACATGTTTACATAGTGACAGATCTATGAAGGCCTGTTACTGTTTTGTATTCACTGCACTAAGACTCATACCTCTACAATTTAATCTGTTCTTTTCCCTTTTTCTTTCTTCATAGTGTTTTACACATTGTATTATGACAGAGCCGGTCACTGGGCTGACCAGAATGTATAGGACATAGCGCAAGTTTCGGAATATCTGATGAGGACAGTTATTTTCTGGGACGTTTTCTCTACCGTCTAATGACACTAAGTCGTGTTACAATTTCTTGCTGTTAACTCCAGTTAGCAAGATGGGGTCATGCCACTTCTAAGAAAATGATAATTCTTGTGTAGTCCAATCTGAAGATGCCTGAATCAAGCGAAACGCGTTGTTGGTAAATAAATAATAATTAAAATCCTGCAGCCAAGACTCTTTGTTTCTTCATAATCGAGGCAGACGTCCAGGTTTGGCAAAGATGTTGAACAAGAGCGGGTTTAGTCTTGTTATGGAAGCGTCTTCCTTTGGGCTTACATTTAGTGAACAGAGAAGAATTTTTGTACAGTTGACAAACAGAAATAACACTATACACTCTTTCAAAATGAAATTGCTGTGAATAAGTTGTTTACATTTTTTTCTTAAACGCCAGAAAACCAAGCTATCAGCCATCCATGCCAAGATTCTTGGTTTCATCAAAGAAAAAACACAGAGAAATTCTGTCACCCTATGGATGATGTTGTATGTATCTACTTTGAACTAAATTATTTTTTTCTGTGGTATAATACAATTTTCCAGTTTTGTTTAGCACTACTTTAATATTTTTAGAATGTGGGTCTCGCGGGAGGCGTGCCAGAGATAGATCCCTGCAGTCGCGCTGTCCTCTGTGTCCTCGGTGGCTCAGATGGATAGAGAGTCTGCCATGTAAGCAGGAGATCCCGGGTTATAGTGCCGGTCGGGGCACACATTTTCATCTGTCCCCGTTGACGTATGTCAACGCCTGTAAGCAGCTAAGGCTGTCCATTTCATTGTAATTTTTAGAAAGGGTTTGATTTTGGCGACTATTTTTCATACTCGTAAGTCAAAGGTTTATCAAAAAACACATTTTTGATACTTTTTATTATATTTTTTAAGAGTAAAGCGTAAACGATGCATGATATTATAAATTAAAAATTACATGCTCTTTAAAACAAATTATTAAAAAACAAAATTGGCTCCAGGTTTGGGAACTTTCCTCTATTGTTTCCATCAATTCTCTGTACGTGAACCTGAGTTTCTTACACGTTACGCTTCTGTAGTACAATAATTAGGTTTAACTTGCAAGTGTTTCTTCATAACAACAACTGTATTGATCACTGCAGCAATCCAGATTGAACTTGATGAATAATCTAGTTAATACAAACTGAAATAACAGCTTCATAAAACAGGCGAACTAGTCCATAACCAGTATGCGCCGAGTCGAAGTCCCCTATGGCCCAAAACAGAACTAGATAGCTTAACTAGAATATCCAGGGATGCGAAGCCAAGATGTCGAACTCTATACTAAAGTCCTGCAATTTTATGATCAATTACATATCCGAGTCCACAGGCAACGGCATGAATCCATGATCAGTTCAGGTTATGCCATTAGCTGTTCCAAAAATATTCATTTGGTGATGTGGCATGATTGTGCTGTAAGAAATCTGTTGCCATCATACATAGGTGTTCCTTCCGTTCATCATACCATTGCGAATGGATAATGCTGAGCAATAGTTGCCGGTAGCACTGGAAAAGTGAATTTTTTCTGCCACAAGTCCTGCAACCGTGATGAAAATGCCCTTCGAGAAGCACTCGGCACTCATAGCTGTGCGAAGCTCTCATTGTATGTACAGCAGCAGCTGAACTTGTAGTGAGAGCCACTGGAAAAGGTATCAGGTCTTCTTCGACCAAGTCACGTATGAACGTGGATCTCATGTTCCCATGTCCTTCTTTTCTTGATTACTACGAAGTAGTAGGTAGCAGTCGCCAGCCTACAAATTCAGACACCCACACTGAAAACTGATGTGTCTTGGGAAACCTTTCCCTTTAAAGCCTTTCAGTAATGTGACATCAAAAGCCCTCTCGTGTCTATCCCACACACCTTGACTGCAAATTTGTTCGTTAATCTGGTAATTCGGCCTGTTACGCTGCCATTCATGAACAGCAGTTCAGACGGTGTTCCCATCTGGGTAATGCTCGCCCACAGACTGCTGTTGTAACCCAACAGGCTCTACAGAGCGTCAACGTGTTGCCTTGGCCCGCTCTGTCACCACATCTCTCTCCAGTCGAGCGCCCGTGGGACTTCATCGGACAACTCCTGCGTCTTAAAAGTCCCTGTATTGACCGACAGGCATGAAACTGCATCCCAGGAACTGACATCCGGCACCAGTACTACACAATGAATGCACGTCTGCTTGCTTTCATTCAACATTCTGACGGTTAGACCTGTTGTTAACCAACATTTCACATTTGCAATGGCTTATCTCACGCATACATTAACCTGTGGTGTTGGAATGTTTATTACTTAAATCTGTTACGTGCAGAAAAGTATTCTCGAAATTTCACTTCTCTGCATTAATTACTTTGCAGTGTTGAGAATTTTTTTCCATCAATGTATTTAACTCCACTCGGTTTTTGGATGCACTTTCGCATTTACTTAGTTTATTGCTAATTGGCAGCTTCCTATATAAACTCCTTTACCAGCGAAAGTAAAAGAGGACGATATAATCTACGAACATCTCCGTAGGCACATCTCCAGGAAATATTTCCTTGTACAGATGCCTTCTTATGCTCTTTTACTGCTCCATCATAAACTTAGAAGACGAAACGTGATTTTCATTCAACATAAGTTTCCACTTTACTTTTTTACTCTTTTTTAAACTGTTTGTTTTATGATATTTGGTCGTAGTTTCTCACATTATCTCGAAGAAGTTTTCGCTTATTTCTGTGTAGTTTAGCACGTAGCTTCTATTACCATCTGCTTGAATCGCTGGCTTTTGCTTAGTAATTGCATAGTTGAATGAGCAAGCCAATAAAAAGACAATGGTTACGATAAAGTATACTAATAAAATGGGACAATTTGTAAGTATTTTAGAAAAGGAAACATTTAAAAGAAGTGTAAAATAACATTTCGCATAGATCAAGGAATTCTTTAAGTTCTTCGTGTCAGTTATTACAGCAAATTATAAAGGAGGAAATAACTCTTCCATTGATATTAGAATTACAACATAGATGGAGTAGGTAAAGAAGATTCATATTAAAAACCCAGCACACGGCGCCATTTTGTTCTGTTTTGCATTGCAGTTACGGGTCAGCCTGTGCCGCGGGCTTGCCTACGCGGCGCCTGCGGCCGGGGCCGCGGCATTCCACAGCGCTGCGCGGCGCCTCTCCCCTGTGTGCTGTAGCATGTAGCAGACTCGGCGCGGCGCCAAAGATGGATGGGCTGCTAGGCTCTCCAGACCCGGCCGCGAGTGCTGCGATATTTTAAAACGCCTTCCCAGTGTAGATAAAAGTCTCCTCTCGTTCCTACACCGAGCTTTGGCCCGCTCACACCGAACCTAATACATGCCTCAACTAGAAAACTTTATATGGTTGCATGGTGCAGGCGTGGATTCACGGTTTTGTTCTTGTTGGAGGGGGGGGGGGGGGGGGCTCGCTTTTTTAATGACTGCCTCTCCCTCCCATCTCACCACATTTAATGTTCACAGAGCCTAGAAGTTTAATAATAAGAACAATAAAATGTTATAGCCGTTCAGACCAATGTTTAACACATCGCTTTAACGTTACCTCCTAGAAAATACGATTCAGAGAAACACATAATTTCAAATGCGCTCATCTGAAAATATGAGACTTATGCAGTTGGTTTAAGGACTATAGCCGGCCGGGGTGGCCGATCGATTCTAGGCGCTACAGTCTGGAACTGCGCGACCGCTACGGTTGCAGGTTCGAATCCTGCCTGGGGCATGGATGTATGTGATGTCTTTATGTTATTTAGGTTTAAGTAGTTCCAAGTTCTAGGGGACTGATGACCACAAAAGTTAAGTCCCATAGTGCTCAGAGCCATATTTAATGACTATAATAGTAGCAAACATTCCCGAACTTGACAAAATCGTAATTTATACATTTTAAAAATCAGAGTGAGCACTCATCATTATCAATATCTACTTACCACTACGATTGTGAACAAAATTTACAAACTATAGCTATGTGAGCTGTTTTACTCTGTCGTTTCCGTCTACCCCTTTTTTTTTTGGTTCGCTCACTCTCTCTGGTCACACACAACTTACTGTGATTTGGTGGTTCAAAGTCTGTGGCTAACGAAGAGAGTAGGATTTGTAATTGGTACGATAAGCTTGAGAAAGGGCATACTCATCGAGCTGGCAAGTTCTCTGCAGGTGGTTAGGCCGCAGGATTAGGCACGTAGGTTAGCAGCTGAAAATTACCCTGCATACAACATACCTTGCACATTTCTAGAAGCCTTGTCGTTTTAGAGCCTGTAAGTTCAAACGTTACGTCATTCTCCCAAACCTCATGATGATGATGATGATATTTAATTTGCGGGGCACTCAACTGCGTAGTTACTAGCGCCCCTACAAATCCACAGTTTTTCACAGTCCAGTCTCGCAATTTCCCGAACGATGATGAATTGGTAAGGACAACTGAAATACTCTGTACCCGGACGGCGAAACTCTCCGACCCGACCGGGAATCTAACCCATAACTCCGTGATCCCCCCCATGAACCATGGACCTTGCCGTTGGTGGGGAGGCTTGCGTGCCTCAGCGATACAGATAGCCGTACCGTAGGTACAACCACAACGGAGGGGTATCTGTTGAGAGGCCAGACAAACGTGCGGTTCCTGAAGAGGGGCAGCAGCCTTTTCAGTAGTTGCAAGGGCAACAGTCTGGATGATTGACTGATCTGGCCTTGTAACAATAACCAAAACGGCCTTGCTGTGCTGGTACTGCGAACGGCTGAAAGCAAGGGGAAACTACGGCCGTAATTTTTCCCGAGGGCATGCAGCTTTATGATTAAATGATGATGGCGTCCTCTTGGGTAAAATATTCCGGAGGTGAAATAGTCCCCCATTCGGATCTCCGGGCGGGGACTACTCAAGAGGATGTCGTTATCAGGAGAAAGAAAACTGGCGTTCTACGGATCGGAGCGTGGAATGTCAGGTCCCTTAATCGGGCAGGTAGGTTAGAAAATTTGAAAAGGGAAATGGATAGGTCAAAGTTAGATATAGTGGGAATTAGTGAAGTTCGGTGGCAGGAGGAACAAGACTTCTGGTCAGGTGACTACAGGGTTATAAACACAAAGTCAAATAGGGGTAATGCAGGAGTAGGTTTAATAATGAATAGGAAAACAGGAACGCGGGTAAGCTACTACAAACAGCTTAGTGAACGCATTATTGTGGCCAAGATAGATACGGAGCCCACACCTACTACAGTAGTACACGTTTATATGCCAACTAGCTCTGCAGATGACGAAGAAATTGAAGAAATGTATGATGAAATAAAAGAAATTATTCAGATAGTGAAGGGAGACGAAAATTTCATAGTCATGGGTGACTGGAATTCGAGTGTAGGAAAAGGGAGAGAAGGAAACGTAGTAGGTGAATATGGATTGGGGCTAAGAAATGAAAGAGGAAGCCGCCTGGTAGAATTTTGCACAGAGCACAACTTAATCATAGCTAAAACTTGGTTTAAGAATCATGATAGAAATTTGTATACATGGAAGAACCCTGGAGATACTAAAAGGTATCAGATAGATTATATAATGGTAAGACAGAGATTTAGGAACCAGGTTTTAAATTGTAAGACATTTCCAGGGGCAGATGTGGACTCTGACCACAATCTATTGGTTATGACCTGTAGATTAAAACTGAAGAAACTGCAAAAAGGTGGGAATTTAAGGAGATGGGACCTGGATAAACTGAAAGAACCAGAGGTTGTACAGAGTTTCAGGGAGAGCATAAGGGAACAATTGACAGGAATGGGGGAAAGAAATACAGTAGAAGAAGAATGGGTAGCTTTGAGGGATGAAATAGTGAAGGCAGCAGAGGATCAAGTAGGTAAAAAGACGAGGTCTAGTAGAAATCCTTGGGTAACAGAAGATATATTGAATTTAATTGATGAAAGGAGAAAATATAAAAATGCAGTAAATGAAGCAGGCAAAAAGGAATACAAACGTCTCAAAAATGAGATCGACAGGAAATGCAAAATGGCTAAGCAGGGATGGCTAGAGGACAAATGTAAGGATGTAGAGGCTTATCTCACTAGGGGTAAGATAGATACTGCCTACAGGAAAATTAAAGAGACCTTTGGAGAGAAGAGAACCACTTGTATGAACATCAAGAGCTCAGATGGAAACCCAGTTCTAAGCAAAGAAGGGAAAGCAGAAAGGTGGAAGGAGTATATAGAGGGTCTATACAAGGGCGATGTACTTGAGGACAATATTATGGAAATGGAAGAGGATGTAGATGAAGATGAAATGGGAGATACGATACTGCGTGAAGAGTTTGACAGAGCACTGAAAGACCTGAGTCGAAACAAGGCCCCCGAAGTAGACAACATTCCATTGGAACTACTGACGGCCTTGGGAGAGCCAGTCCTGACAAAACTCTACCATCTGGTGAGCAAGATGTATGAAACAGGCGAAATACCGTCAGACTTCAAGAAGAATATAATAATTCCAATCCCAAAGAAAGCAGGTGTTGACAGATGTGAGAATTATCGAACAATCAGTTTAATAAGCCACAGCTGCAAAATACTAACACGAATTCTTTACAGACGAATGGAAAAACAAGTAGAAGCCGACCTCGGGGAAGATCAGTTTGGATTCCGTAGAAATGTTGGAACACGTGAGGCAATACTGACCCTACGACTTATCTTAGAAGAAAGATTAAGGAAAGGCAAACCTACGTTTCTAGCATTTGTAGACTTAGAGAAAGCTTTTGACAATGTTGACTGGAATACTCTCTTTCAAATTCTAAAGGTGGCAGGGGTAAAATACAGGGAGCGAAAGGCTATTTACAATTTGTACAGAAGCCAGATGGCAGTTATAAGAGTCGAGGGACATGAAAGGGAAGCAGTGGTTGGGAAGGGAGTAAGACAGGGTTGTAGCCTCTCCCCGATGTTATTCAATCTGTATATTGAGCAAGCAGTAAAGGAAACAAAAGAAAAATTCTGAGTAGGTATTAAAATCCATGGAGAAGAGATAAAAACTTTGAGGTTCGCCGATGACATTGTAATTCTGTCAGAGACAGCAAAGGACTTGGAAGAGCAGTTGAACGGAATGGATGGTGTCTTGAAGGGAGGATATAAGATGAACATCAACAAAAGCAAAACGAGGATAATGGAATGTAGTCGAATTAATTCGGGTGATGTTGAGGGTCTGAGATTAGGAAATGAGACACTTAAAGTAGTAAAGGAATTTTGCTATTTGGGGAGCAAAATAACTGATGATGGTCGAAGTAGAGAGGATATAAAATGTAGACTGGCAGTGGCAAGGAAAGCGTTTCTGAAGAAGAGCAATTTGTTAACATCGAGTATAGATTTAAGTGTCAGGAAGTCTTTTCTGAAAGTATTTGTATGGAGTGTAGCCATGTATGGAAGTGAAACATGGACGATAAATAGTTTCGACAAGAAGAGAATAGAAGCTTTCGAAATGTGGTGCTACAGAAGAATGCTGAAGATTAGATGGGTAGATCACATAACTAATGAGGAGGTACTGAAAAGGATTGGGGAGAAGAGGAGTTTGTGGCACAACTTGACCAGAAGAAGGGATCGGTTGGTAGGACATGTTCTGAGGCATCAAAGAATCACCAATTTAGTATTGGAGGGCAGCGTGGAGGGTAAAAATCGTAGGGGGAGACCAAGAGATGCATACACTAAGCAGATTCAGAAGGATGTAGGTTGCAGTAGGTACTGGGAGATGAAGAAGCTTGCACAGGATAGAGTAGCATGGAGAGCTGCATCAAACCAGTCTCAGGACTGAAGACCACAACAACAACAACAACCCCGTGATCCAGAGGCAGCATCTCCGGAAGTTAACTGGAAAATTTGAATAGGGAAAAGGTTTTAGTAAAATAGTTTGATCCCATGACCACACCCCGAGACGCCAGCAACCACCCCCCACTCCCTCCCTCAACACCTGCCATCGATTCACCCATATCTTAATCTGTCTATATCGGTAGAGGAAAACCCAGATTTACAAGTTCTCACCTCCATGTGTAAGACCATGCTATACGTGGGAGTACTACTGCAAATCCGTTGATCGCACTTGAATGGCCACTGTCACCCAATTTCACAGACAACTCCATAAAAATTAGACACCTAAAGAATGGTGACGCAAACATTTTCTCTCAAAAAAAATTTCCCAACAGGGGGAGAAGAGATGCTATCATTCAGAACTGTTATAGTAAAAAAACAGACCTGGGGTAGTGGCATACAGAAAGCCGAAAAGAAACTTTACCACTTTATTGACACTAAGTAACCCAACACAAGAAAAGATCATTGGCTGAGTAGTCACACCGTACTTCACAAAGTGTCTGATAATTTAATTGACAAATATTTCATAGACATAATTTCAGAAAACTTTCCAAAATAATTAAAAGGCAATATGTAACCTGTTTTAGTAGTAAAGTTCATAGTGAGTCCACTGTCAAATTGTATACCAAATATTTAGCTTCTCTGACCATCAAACGGTTTAACTTAAGACTGAAAATTTTCAGCAGATACGAATACGAAACTTTCCACTATCAATTAAAAAGCATTAATGCAAAAAACATACGTAAGATGTCCGTCACCACCTTAGGTGCTAAACATTTGCAACCCTTTAAAATTACAAATATTTGGACTTAGAGACCGTATTTTGAGAAACATTAATTGAATAAAATAATTTCATTCAAAAGATACATCAGTTGCTTTTTGAAAATTGTTACCCTTTTCTTCCTACATGCAGCGCCACCTCGACTGTTTGCGTTGTACAGTCAATCTTCGCAATAAGGATCAGTAGCTTAACATTAGTAAACTTGGCTGTTTCAAAACTCACATACTGAATAAATCTGCAGCTACACACATAGCTACTTAAGATTCCAAATCTGTATGTTCTACAAATTTTATCACATTCTACCCGGGACAAACTAATTTTTAATTAACATTTACCAACTCCTTCGACTCGGCAGAGCGCCGCATCTCACACAAATTCCCCGAACCACATATCTAAAAGTCTGTCGCTCAGTGGCGTTCTGAATATCCCTTTAAGCTTGCAACACAAGAAAGTCCGTAACGAATTTCTACTGTGCTCTTCTACATGACCAATTCCATTGGCGGGACTTAAACCCAGAACGCTCGGTTCGAATGGACACAAGCCTCAAACGTTCCGGACGTCGACATACAGTACATCTGTCCATAAACATCTCTCGACAAATACTCCTAGTCTTCTTCATCCACCGAGGGAGGTAGCGCAGTGCTTAGCACACAAAACATCCATTAGGGCGGACGGCGGTTCAAAACCGCGTCCGGCCATCGAGATTTAGGTTTTCCGTGATTTCCCTAAAGCATCTGATGCAAACCCCGGTATGGTACCTTTGAAAGGACGCCGCCGATTTCCGTCCCCATCCTTCCCTAATCCAAGCCCTAATGACAATGACGTCCACCGGACGTCATACATTAATCTCCTTTTCCTCTTCCACTCTTTCATCCACAATGGCGACGCTCAATCGATGTGCTTACTTTGGCACATTACGGACCAACTGTCAACAGTAGCACGGAGTCCAGCATTCCTGTCGGCTTCGTCTGCACTCCCACTCCATGTCTCTTCACACGTTGCGCGCGCGGAAGGATTCACCAACGCAGACCATAAACATCTGAAAGCAATACCAACTGTCCTCTTTGGGAACACCATCCAAGCCCTTCGAGTATGAACAAATATAATCGATCATATATCATTGTTCAAGGAAGCGTTCTCTAAACAGTCCGCGCGCTTTTTTTCGTTCCTCTAACTGATCTGATGCTGCTGGCACATATTCCTCTCCTGTGACAATCTCTTTACCTCAGAGTAACACATATAACGTCTTTGATTATTTGTTGGTTATATTTCAACCTTTGCCATCCTCTACAGTTTTTGCCGTCTACAGCTCTCTCTCTACCACCATTGTAGTTAGTCCTTAATGTCTCAACAAATGTCCAGTCAACATGTTCCTTCTTCCTGGTAGTGTTTCCTGCATATTCCGTTCCTCGACGTTTCTGTGGAGAACCTGTTCATTCCTTAACTTATCAATCCACCTATATTTCAGCATCCTTCTACAGCACCACATTTTGAACGCTGAAATTACCTTTTCTGTTTTTCCCACAATCTATGATTCACTTTCATACAATGCTGTGCCCCATCCTTATATTCTCACAATCGTCTTACTCAAATTAGGACCGATATTTGTACTAGTAGTCGTTTTTCGGCCTAAAGTGACTTCTTTCTACGGTCCTTTTGCGATTTCTATATTCCCCTTGCTCCGTCCATTATCCCTTTATTACCATCTGACGTAGTAGTATTCTTTTAATTCGTCTACTTTGTGGTCTCCAACACTGATGCTATTTTCATCGACAATCTCGGCTTACGTTGAATCTATAGTGAGAGATCAGATTGTTCATCCCATTCCAAGCTCGTGTAACTCTTCCATAGTTTCACTGAGAATAGCTATGACATCAGGAAATTTTATCATTGATATCATCTCACTGAATTTCAGTCCCACTCCTGAAGTCTCTGTTTTTTTCGGTAACTGCTTCTCCTACATATAGATTTAACAGGAAGGCCAAAATTCCCGACTTTGTCCGTCCGATTTTCATCTGTTTCTTAAACTTACTGAACAAATTCGAGGAATCCTCTTTTATGGTGATATAATGGTGAAAGCAGAAATTAGATTGTCACTCCATTACATGCGAGTACGGTAATTTTGAGCCTCTGGATCTCGCTAACGGAGATTGACATTGAAAAATATTCCAGTGTTCCCCGAGGACATCATTTTCAGAAGATATCGAAATGTGCCATGAATAGAAATTATAGAAGTGGCCATCCCCGCAGTTGGTTCTTTTTATACACGAAAATCATGGTTTTTCGGATATATCTTGATAAGGCATCAAATTTTCGAAAACAGAAAATAGTATTTCTGGATTAATGTCTAAAGAATGAGCAGTTACAATTTGAGCTATTTGCTTTGAGTAGCGTTTTAGCTGATTGCGGCCCACTGTGCAAAAACGGCTAAAAACCTGTTATCGGTTTTTTTGCACAACGACGGCAACATGAGTATTTGAATCTCGGTAATGGATACTAATATCGAGAAATGTTTAGAACTCGTCCGGGAACATGATCTTAAGAACCTATGGCAAAACTTCGACGATCTGCTATGAACAGAAATTAAAGACGTAGCCTGCCCACAGTTGGTACTTTCCGTACCGAAAAGAATTGGTACTGTAAGACATACAGTATGCCTGTTCTTTGCATAGGTATAAAAATGGTTGCTAGGCCAAGGGCCGACCAAAACACTTCATCATTTATACGTAATACTGCGTTATGCAGTTAAAGTGAAACTGAATGGAAACTGACAATTACATCAAAGTACAGTAACTCCAGTTAGGATATCTCGACAGCACAGTGAAGAAAAACGCTGGCGGGTATTGATTTCTAAGCCATGCTGCAGCCCTCTATAGAGAGTATTTTTCAGTAGACTGAAATTTCCTGTAGCTATGAGACCACAAATTAAGAAAAGTTATCCGCACGCATTGGAACCTTTTTATTACAAGTTTGGTTGTTATGTCCCTAATTGCTTGGAGTAAATAATTATGATAAAAAGCTGTGGAGTGGAAGACTGCATATTTATTTTTCATCATGAGAGAAGAAACAAGCGCAAGGCAGGTATTGATAAGTAGCTAATACTATGGCACTTTGTGGGTCCTTCAATTTACGTCGGCACCCGACAACTATTTTTGGTATCAAATGGCCTCACTATAAAGGGAAATTCCCTATTTACCTTCTTACATTTAAACCATAATCCTGAAGACAGGAAAGGCTGAAACGTGCGAAAACTATCGCATAATCAGCTCAACAGGTCATGCATGCAACTTGCTGACAAGAATAAGATGCAGAAGAAGGATCTCTTAGATGACGATCATTTTATCTTTAGGAGAGGTAAAGGCACCAGAGAGGCACGAGCCGTCCTATTCTCTATCAGTTTCAGAGAAGCTGGCTGTGAGCTCTTTTTGGCTGGGTTTGTCTATGACCAAGGCAGCGTCGGCTAGCGATGAGTCCCGGCAAACAGTCTGCCTGGAATTGGGAAAGTGGACTCACTGCGCACTAGAGTGGGTCGACGAGCAGGCAGTTTGCATACAGCCGTCATAGAGGTGCGACCGCTGAGCAATGAAGCCAGTACCGTGTCACAGGCTTTCTCGTTTCCGTGTACAGAGTGTGGGTCTTGGTGGATGCTATACATGGCACATTCCGATAAGGATGGATGCGGAAGTGGCGGGATTATGCTAGCATTGTTCTCAGCTGAGCTAGCAAAATGGTAAATAGCCGCTCCGCCAGTGACCACCTAAGTGGAAGTTATAGTCTGTTCGCATTGCTTCACCAGACATTTTGTGCTGCTAGAGGCTATTTAGCGTGTTTTCGTCTTTTCTGCTGTAGGATGGTACAGCAATGTGACAGTTCTTAAAGTGAGGTTCCTCAATGTATGAGCAACGTTGTTTTGGCCGACGTTGTGGTTCGTAATGACTTTGTCAGTTTAGTTGTCTCCCTTCCATCATGTTTGTGTCATTCGTTGGTTTGAAATAATGTTGCTTCCTCGTGTGAACTTGGGTGATTTTTAAATTGCTTATGATATTGTATTGGTGTGTAGTAGACGAGTATATCAGGGACTTGGGTGAAATCATTCATCTCCTCTTTAAAATCAGTGTTAAGTTTGACTTGTCTTTAGTTTTCTTTTAATCGATGCAAAGGATTGTGATGTTTTATAAAGAGGTAAATTTATGAAGTTTGCCCTCATTTAATTGTTTCACATATTTACTGCGCTGATACGTCTGAAGTAGTAACAGATGGTTCGATATAAGTGAAAGCTTTAGATCCGTTTTCTCAGTTTAAGTGCGTAAAGTTTATTGTGCTATGGTTATGTCAAGAGTTCATTATGTGCAAAGGTAATTGATCTATAACTGTCATGTATATTTTTACTACGGCTTCAAGATGTCTTTCATGATTCCTAAGGAGAAAGTACAACTTTAAATATTTGTCGTAATATTCTCTCTCTCTCTATCTCTCTCTCTCTGTCTCTCTCTCTCTCTCCATAGGTATTTTATTCACATTTTATATCTTTACTCTCCATGTCTGCACACATACTCCTGAACATAGTCACTGTGGTAACTAACACATTTCTTCCAATTAGAGACACGTTTGTTGATACCGTTACTGTAGAAAGTATCCATCTGGAACCACAATCAACTTCACTTCTGCTTTCACCACTTCATCACTACAAAAGTCGACTCCTCGAAGTTGTTCAGTAAGTTTTGGAAACAGACGCTAATCGGATGGGGACAAGTCGGGACTGGGTTTCTGCTGCTCCCTCACACACCCATACAGTTACGCCACACACCACCAAGTACACAATAAAATTAGGAGGCCTTTAGCGGCCGAGGGTTGCAACTTGCATCAGCGAAGTGGGAAAGTCGACCGAGTACTATGTGTGACATGTAATACCTCAACCGATATTGAGAACAGAATAAAATATTCCGAGGCATTACTTGGAAAATGGTGTAGGAGTGGGGTGACATGCAAGAAACTTGGGAAAAAATGATAATTGTAGACCAAGAAGGGAATGCTCGGTTTAGAAACTGTATAAAAGGGTGAGGTAGAATTTCGGCGCTCCTGTTGACTCTGTATGTCGAAGAAGCAGTTACGGAAACAAAAGGAGAGTTCAGGAGTGGGATTAAAATTCATAGTGAGAGGACACCAATGATAACGTTCCCTGGTGGCATTCCTATTCTCAGTGAAGCTGTGGAAGAGTTACATTAGCTGTGGAATGGAATGAACAGTATGAGCTCTCACTATAGACTGAGACAAACCGAAGAAGGTAACGAACAGCAGCCACGATTATCGATAAACTTAACACCAAAACAGCATAAAGTAGACGAAGTAGATGAACTCTGCTACGTTGGATGTAAATAAAGACATAATGGACCGACCCCAAGAGGGATACAGAAAGAGCACTGGAACGAAAAAAGAAATCATTTCTGGCCAAAAATGACCACCTGTACAAATATCGGTTGTAAGCCGATGCAGTCATTTCTGTGAATGTAAGTTTGGGGCACAGAATTGTGTGAAATTGGATCACAGACTGTGGGAAAAACAGGAATGATAACCTGAGCGTTCGAAATATGGTGCTGTAGAAGGGTGTTAAAATTAGGTGGATTGATAAGTTAAGAAATGAGTAGGCTCGCTCTTCACAGAATCGGTGCGGGACGGAATATGAGGAAAACACTACCGGGAACAAGGAACATTTTGGTAGAACTTGTGTTGCGACATTAATGACTAACTACAATGGTACTTGAGAGAGCTGTAGATGTAGAAACTGTAGAGGACGGCAAAGCGATTAAGGACGTTATCTGTGTTACTAACTTACTATGAGCTGAAGAGGTTGGCACAGGAGCGGGATATGTACTGGGTAGGATCAGACGAGTACGAGGAACGATCAAGAGAGAAAAAAAGAAGAGAAATTCGCCGACAGTCTAGGGAACAATGTATGGTCGATTGTTTTTGTTCATATTCGAGGCGCTTGAGTGGTGTTGCCAAAGACGACAGTTGGTAATGCTTATATAGTTGTCTCTGGTCAGCGACGGCGAATCCTTCTGCGCGCGCCACGTGAGAACAAACGTGGAGTGGGTCTACAGACGAGGCCGACAGGAACAGTGGACTCCGTGCTACTGTCGACACTTCCTCCGCGGTGTGCCATAGTGAGCACATGGACTGAATGCCGCCATTGTGGATGAAGAAGAGGAGGATGAGGAGGAGATTAGTGGTTAACGTCCCGTCGACATCGATGTCATTAGAGTAACTTCCAAAGGAACCATTCCGGGATTTGTCTCAGAATATTTATGGAAATCAAAGAAAACCTAAACCAGGATGGTCGGATGCGGTTTTGAACCGTCGAGCTCCCGAATTTGAGTCCAGTGCGCTAATCACTGCATTACCTCGCTCGGTGGATGAAGAAGACGGCGAGTGGTAGCCGACTATGGTGGACGGATGTACGCTGTGTCGACTTCCGGAACTTTTGAGGCTTGTGACCGTTCAAACCGAGGATTCTGGGTTTAGGTCCCGAAGAAGTAAGTAGTCATGTAGTAGCGCAACTCTGTTACGGACGTCTTTGTGTTACAACCTTGACGGGATATTCAGAACGCCACTGGCAGAAAGACGTTTAGAGACGTGGTTCGGGAAATTTGTGTGAAATGCAGCAATCAGTCCAGTCAAAGGGATTGGAAAATGTTAAGTAAAAATTAATTTCTCCCGAGTAGAATTTAACAAAAGTTGTGGAACATGCAGCAGGAGAATGTACATTAGCTATGTGTGTAGCTGCAAATTTATTCACTGTGTGATTCTTAAAACAGCGAAGTTACCCTACTGATCCTTAATTCAAAGATTGGCTGTAGTCACACAAACAGTCGAGGTGGTGCTGTACGCAGGAAGAAAAGCGCAACAATTTTTAAAGAGCAACAGATGTATCTTTTGAATGAAGTCATCTTATTCAATATTCCACAAATTATGATCTCTAAGTTAGTACCCGTGGTCAAAGGAAAAGTCGGCTGTCAGCCGTGCTAGCGTGCGGAGCTGCTCCGCGCGCCGTCCGACGCTCCGCTCTCGGCGGTGTTTACTTCCGCGTCGCGGTGTTTGTGTCTATCGAGTCCAGTACTAACGTACACCATGGCGAACTCGTACCGCCGTGCAACGATCAAAGTAACGTTTCAGGCCGAACATCCACGACCCAGAGCTTTCGAAGTCGAACAGTTCATATGTGAGGATCTACGTTTGAACCCCCAGGACGTAATCGGCATACATTTTTCCATCACTGGAAGTGTTGTCTACATCAAGATGTCGACGGAGGAAATTTGCAATGACATAATTCACCGTCAAGCCACCAGACTGAAATTTAAACACTCTGATGGACATATGGGTGCTGTGACGGTAGCCCATGCTGAATTCGGTCTCCGGACATTGCGGGTGTTTGAGCTCCCGTTCGAGGTGCCTCAGGATGCGGTCATTGCGGCTTTCCAACCATATGGCACCGTCTTGGGTCACGTCGCGGAGAAGTGGCAAACATTTACGACCTACCCCGTATTAAATGGCGTCCGGCAAATAAAAATTGAGCTGACGAAACATGTCCCATCGTACCTGCTGATTGGCGGTGTGAGGGTCATCGTCATGTATGATGGACAGCCACGAACGTGCGCAGGATGTGGCCAGGAGGGACATGTACGTTCCGAATGCTTACACCGCCGTTTAATACAGACGCCGTTACGTGAAGAGACCCAGGCTTCGACGGTCACGTCCTTACCCATCACCTACGCCAAGGTTGCACAGGACCCATTCGTACCAATCTCGATTGAGCCAGCAGCATCGTCAACGCCACCCGCCGCCGCACAACGCGCCGAGGACACAAGCACGGCGTCGCCTCCAGTGCTCGCTTCAGGACCGTCCGGTTTGCAGACCAAAACCGATATTCCTGTTGGAACCATGGACGTCGACCTCGGTGTCGTGCCGACGTCTGCCTTTGTCCAGACGGGTTAGGCGTCAGACGACGGGCGACCACATTCTGATTCAGAAGGCCACATCAGAAAACAGCGGTCGCCTCGCAAACACAGGAAACGACGACGAACGCCTTCCGATGACGCCCTTTCTCAGACGGCCCCACGAGATGTCGACCTGATGTCTGACGGTGATCTCCCACATTGCGTCCAGTCACGCGATGTGGCAGCAACAGGCGCCCCTCCTGTGACGCCTACTCTCCCAACCAGGGACGTGTCCTCGCCGTTGTCAACGAATGATGACGGCGGTCCCCCTGCCACTCATGTTGCGGAATCCACAACACCCGTTCCGGAAGTACGTGACCGTCACATGTCGACGTCGTCAGCTTCCTGGGCCGATGACGTTGAAGAAGAAGTGGAACAGACTGCCAGCGTGTCTGCACAGGAGTCCACTTCGGCGACACTGGGGCTGGCGCCCCGCCAGCAACTATCACCACGGCGGGACCACCGGCGGGTCTCCACCTGCCGGCTGCTTCTACCGCACGTTCTGCAAATACTGAGGATGGCCGTACACAGCGATATCGTATCGCCACGATGAATCTTGCCACCATTCGTGCCCTCCATAAACTGGCCATGTTCAGAGACACTATTTACTCTGCGGATGTGGATATAGCACTCTTACAAGAGGTGTTTGTGGCTGACTTCCTAGTTCCCACCGGATACAACGCCCATGTTTCCCCCGCATCCGATACCGGTAGCGGCGTCGCCATCCTGCTACGCGACGGACTCCCTGCAGAGGACGTCATCTACCTCCCCACTGCGCGAGGTATGGCCCTCACACTGTTCGGCGTGCGTATTATTAATATCTACGCTCCGTCCGGCACTGGCCGCCGTCATGATCGACAAACTTTTTTTGCCGAAAGCGTCACACCCCTCTTCACCGGTCCGCAGGACGATTTGGTACTCGGTGGGGATTTTAACTCGACACAAGAGCCCGCGGACCAACTCCCGCGACATTCCCCTTGTGCATCTCTCTCAGTGGTCATCGACCGTCTCCGACTTGTTGACACATGGAAGAAGCTCCACGGAATTCAACCGGGCTATACATTCTACACCTCTCACTCGTCAAGCCGCATAGATCGCATCTACGTTACCCGCTCCCTTGCTGATGGCACACGTCATGCGGAAGTCTGGCCCTTGGCCTTTTCAGACCATGATGCGTACCTCTGTGACGTCACTCTCGCCCGACAGCAAGTGTGGCATAGTCGTGGTCTGTGGAAACTCAATGTCGCTCACCTGACCTCCTCAGACTGTCGCCGTATGGTCGAAGAAGCGTGGGCACGCTGCCACCATCGTCGAGAAGCCTATGACTCCACCTTATCATGGTGGCTCTCCTGTGCAAAGCCGACCCTCAGGAAGACTCTGATGAGTTATGGGAAGGAATTAAAGGCGTGGCAAACTAATACCCTGCACTTCTACTACACCATTCTACGTGACTGTACGACGATGCCTTTCTCGCCAGCCCGGCAGTCGATGGTCCATCGCACGAAGGCGCAGATCTCCTTGATCATGCGGCGTAACTTGGAAGGCACTGTAGTCCGTTCTCGAGCTTCTAATCGAATCCCTCAAGAACGTCCGTCGATGTATCACCTCCTTGAGGAAAGACAACGACGACGACGAGCTCTGATCCAAGTCCTCACTGATGTGGAAGGGCGCCGGCACGACACCCAACAAAGCAACGGTCGTGCTCTCCATGCTCATTTTGCCGGGCTATACGCAGCCGTACCGCATTCTGCAGCACTGATCACAGAAGTCGCTCAGCTTACTACGAACACTCTTCCAGAGGATGCAGTGCATGACCTCCAAGACGACGTAACCACAGATGAAGTGGTAGACGCTATCAAGGCGGGTTCCGATAACAGATCTCCTGGACCTGACGGTATACCCATCGAATTTTATAAAAGTTTTCACTATTTGTTGGCTTCCACGTGGACGGCAATCGCACAAGAGCTGATGTCACCGATGACAGTGGTCCCGAGCGCCTTTCTAGAAGGAATTGTTATCCCCGTACATAAACCGCGCGGGTTATCGAGGGTCCAGGACTATCGAACAATTACTTTGCTCAACAGCGACATGAAAATATTCACACGGCTACTGGCATCGCGACTCAAGAAGGTCGCACGTTACGTCACATCCTGCGACCAGACTTCCCTAGGAGGCGACAACAACATCCGTACGGCCCTTTGCCGTTACAGAGACATGATAGCATTAGCGCATCATCAGCGTCTCCCTGGCGCCTTGGCTTCACTGGACTTTAGCCAGGCTTTCGACCGTGTTGACCACTTCTATTTACGGACAGTTCTTCAGCATATGGGTTTTCATGGCGGTATTGTCACAGTGGTTATGCGCCTGTTGACTAGTGCAACCTCTAAAATCATGTACAATGGTCGTCTTACACCGTCCATGGTCACCGCACGATCTGTACGACAAGGATGCCCTCTTTCCACGCTTTTGTATGCTTTCGCCTTGGAACCCCTGCTCCAGGGCATGCGCCAACGTTTGGAAGGCATGGCTGTGCAAGGCCACCGTTTTTGTAGTACAGCCTACGCAGACGACATAGTACTATATCAGCGCAGTGAAGATGAAGTACGGGCAACACTGACATGGGTGGCGACTTACGGCGAAGCGTCGGGGAGCTTCAAATTCAAATGGCTCAGAGCACTATGGGACTCAACTACTGAGGTCATTAGTCCCCTAGAACTTAGAACTAGTTAAACCTAACTAACCTAAGGACATCACAAACATCCATGCCCGAGGCAGGATTCGAACCTGCGACCGTAGCGGTCTTGCGGTTCCAGACTGCAGCGCCTTTAACCGCACAGCCACTTCGGCCGGCCCGTCGGGGAGCTGCCTCAACGTGTCAAAATCCAAGGTCCTGCTCATTGGTGAGGGCTTGCCGGAGAGATGCGCTGCCCCCTTAGTGTCGCTGCCACCATACGGTGTCTTGGACTTGATTTCCCAGCAGACCTGCGCCGCTCAGCGACTATCAATGGTAGACGCTTGCTACAGACAATCAGAGCAAATCTCGCAGATCACCGGCTACGAGCTCTCGACGTTAACCAACGCGCGCAATACGTGAACATGTATCATGCTTCCCGCATACCACACGTGGCTCAAGTACTACCAGTCCCAAATCTCCTGGCGCGACGACTGTTGATGGCTTTCGGCTCCTTCGTCAGCTCGGGGATGTTATTCAAGGTGCAGTATGAATCCCTTGCACTGCCACGAGATCGTGGCGGGGTGGGGCTCATCCACGTGCCGACTCGTGTCAAGGCACTATACGTCAGGTCCCAACTAAAACTTTGGCATCGTTGCCCGCACAGCCTTACTAGCCTCTTGCTTCACAACTTTGCACCGGCCTCCTTGTACGCCCCAGTACTGGTATCGACCATTCCAACCCCCTTTTATTACATCCAACGATTTTTCCTGGAGTTCAGTTATATCTACCGGTCCTTGCCACTTACGCGTTTGTACCTCACGAAAACAGTCTCCGAATTGTTACAACAGTGCTGCCCGTCCAACCCCATCGAGCGTAAGTATCCACAGTACGTGTGGCGACACATATGGAAGGCGATCCATGCGCGTTTTCTCGAATCAGACGTTCAATCAGCGTGGTACATCACCGTGAATGGCAAACAAGTTAACCGAGATCGTCTGCACCGCATCCATCTCGCTGATTCATCCCTCTGCACCCACTGTGGAGTGGATGACACGGATGTCCATCGGTTCCACTGTGGCACAGCGCTAGACGTCTGGACACTTGCGCGGCGAATTTTGGCGTTTCTTACTCGCCAGACACCGGCTCAGATCGACGTCCACATGCTTTTGTACCCCGATAAGACTTCCCCTCCGCCAAAACTAACTCTGTGAATTGGATCTGTGGCCACACGATCCGCTATCTTTTTACTTCTGGCGACAAGTCTACGCTAGGATATTGGACTTATCTCAACGAATGACACTGCGTCCTGATACGCAACCCACGCTATAAACAATATTTTTCCAATTTCTTACGGAGCACTTTCGATGCCCCACCTAGTAGCTGGAACGTCCAAGCCCTGACAAGCTGAAAACTGTATAAACCGAACCGAACTGAATAGATCTGCTACCCAGAACCCACGCCTACGCCATGAGAAGACACGTTTGGACGAGCTGGTATGCTGTAGGCGAATACACTTCAGGAGCTCCTGTAAGAACTGGAATTTAACTACAAGTCGCAGGACGACTTAAATAGCTTTTCCTTATTTATTCCTCATAATTTGTTCTTAAAGGAAAAATAAATTTGATTTTGGCTTTGAGAAACTTTTTTTTGTTCCAAAAGGTTGCTTCTTCGCCAACAAGACGAAGGAGACTCATTTTTGTTTACTGGAAGGAGAAACCAGTATAATTGGAGTCTTTGTTTTCTTTTGAAAAAAAAACTTTTCCTTATTTATTCCTCACAATTTGTTCTTCAAGGAAAAAGAAATCTGAGTTTGGCTTTGAAAAAAAAATTTTTTTGTAAAAAAAAAAGCGGTTCTAGGCGCTACAATCTGGAACCACGCGACCGCTAAAAAAAAAAGTGTAGCGTCTTTGATTCATAATCAAAACGTCTTCGGTCCCGGGTTCGATCCCCGCCACTACCTAAATTTTGAGCCGGCCGCGGTGGTCTCGCAGTTCTAGGCGCGAAGTCCGGAACCGCGCGACTGCTACGGTCACAGGTTCGAATCCTGCCTCGGGCATGGATGTGTGTGATGTCCTTAGGTTAGTTACGTTTAACTAGTTCTAAGTTCTAGGGGACTGGTGATCTAAGATGTTAAGTGCCATAGTGCACAGAGCCATTTGAGCCATTTTTTTTATCCTAAATTTTGATAAATAATCTGCATTGGCGGCCGAAGAAATCCGGCATAAGAAGTCAGCCTCATTCTGCCAACGGCCTTGTCAAAGAGGGCGGAGGAGCGGATAGAGGTTCAGGGCACTCTCTGGTCCTAGGGGTGGGAAATTGCCCCTAAAGGCGGAAGAATCAGCAATGATCAACGACATGAGGATGCAGAAGGCAATGGAAACCACTGCATTAAAGACACGTAACGTGTATCCACAGGACATGTGGCCTGTAATTGAAGAAGTGTCATGATGATCTCACCATTGGCAAAAGATTCCGGAATAGTCCCCCATTCGGATCTCCGGGAGGGGACTGCCAAGGGGGAGGTTACCATGAGAAAAAGATTGAATAATCAACGAAAGGATAACGTTCTACGAGTCGGGGTGTGGAATGTCAGAAGCTTGAACGTGGTAGGGAAACTAGAAAATCTGAAACGGGAAATGCAAAGGCTCAATCTAGATACAGAAGGGGTCAGTGAAGTGAAGTGGAAGGAAGACAAGGATTTCTGATCAGATGAGTATCGGGTAATATCAACAGCAGCAGAAAATGGTATAACAGGTGTAGGATTCGTTATGAATAGGAAGGTAGGGCAGAGGGTGTGTTACTGTTAACAGTTCAGTGACCGGGATGTTCTAATCAGAATCGACAGCAGACCAACACCGACAACGACAGTTCAGGTATACATGCCGACGTCGCAAGCTGAAGATGAACAGATAGAGAAAGTGTATGAGGATATTGAAAGGGTAATGCAGTATGTAAAGGGGGACGAAAATCTAATAGTCATGGGCGACTGGAATACAGTTGTAGGGGAAGGAGTAGAAGAAAAGGTTACAGGAGAATATGGGCTTGGGACGAGGAATGAAAGAGGAGAAAGACTAATTGAGTTCTGTAACAAGTTTCAGCTAGTAATAGCGAATACCCTGTTCAAGAATCACAAGAGGAGGAGGTATACTTGGAAAAGGCCGGGAGATACGGGAAGATTTCAATTAGATTACATCATGGTCAGACAGAGATTCCGAAATCAGATACTGGATTGTAAGGCGTACCCAGTAGCACATATAGACTCAGATCACAATATAGTAGTGATGAAGAGTAGGCTGAAGTTCAAGACATTAGTCAGGAAGAATCAATACGCAAAGAAGTGGGATACGGAAGTACTAAGGAATGACGAGATACGTTTGAAGTTCTCTAACGCTATAGATACAGCAATAAGGAATAGCGCAGTAGGCAGTACAGTTGAAGAGGAATGGACATCCCTAAAAAGGGCCATCACAGAAGTTGGGAAGGAAAACATAGGTACAAAGAAGGTAGCTGCGAAGAAACCATGGGTAACAGAAGAAATACATCAGTTGATTGATGAAAGGAGTAAGTACAAACATGTTCCGGGAAAATCAGGAATACAGAAATACAAGCTCAAATGGCTCTGAGCACTATGCGACTTAACTTCTCAGGTCATCAGTCGCCTAGAACTTAGAACTAATTAAACCCAACTAACCTAAGGACATCACACACATCCATGCCCGAGGCAGGATTCGAACCTGCGACCGTAGCGGTCGCTCGGTACAAGACTATAGCGCCTAGAACCGCACGGCCACTCCGGCCGGCAGAAATACAAGTCGCTGAGGAATGAAATAAATAGGAAGTGCAGGGAAGCTAAGACGAAATGGCTGCAGGAAAAATGTGAAGACATCGAAAGAGGTATGATTGTCGGAAGGACAGACTCAGCATACAGGAAAGTCAAAACAACCTTTGGTGATATTAAAAGCAACGGTGGTAACATTAAGAGTGCAACGGGAATTCCACTGTTAAATGCAGAGGAGAGAGCAGATAGGTGGAAAGAATACAATGAAAGCCTCTATGAGGGTGAAGATTTGTCTGATGTGATAGAAGAAAAAACAGGAGTCGATTTAGAAGAGATAGGGGATCCAGTATTAGAATCGGAATTTAAAAGAGCTTTGGAGGACTTACGGTCAAATAAGGCAGAAGTCTAAAATCATTGGGGGAAGTGGCAACAAAACGACTATTCACGTTGGTGTGTAGAATGTATGAGTCTGGCGACATACCATCTGACTTACGGAAACCATCATCCACACAATTCCGAAGACGGCAAGAGCTGACAAGTTCGAGAATTATCACACAATCAGCTTAACAGCTCATGCATCGAAGCTGCTTACAAGAATTATATACAGAAGAATGGAAAAGAAAGTTGAGAATGCGCAAGGTGACGATCAGTTTGGCTTTAGGAAAAGTAAAGGGACGAGAGAGGCAATTCTGACGTTACGGCTAATAATGGAAGCAAGGATAAAGAAAAATCAAGACACGTTCATAGGATTTGTCGACCTGGAAAAAGCGTTCGACAATATAAAATGGTGCAAGCTGTTCAAGATTCTGAAAAAAGTAGGGGTAAGCTATAGGGAGAGACGGGTCATATACAATATGTACAACAACCAAGAGGGAATAATAAGAGTGGACGATCAAGAACGAAGTGCTCGTATTAAGAAGGGTGTAAGACAAGGCTGTAGCCTTTCGCCCCTACTCTTCAATCTGTACATCGAGGAAGCAATGATGGAAATAAAAGAAAGGTTCAGGAGTGGAATTAAAATACAAGGTGAAAGGATATCTATGATACGATTCGTTGATGACATTGCTATCCTGAGTGAAAGTGAAGAAGAATTAAATGATCTGCTGAATGGAATGAACAGTCTAATGAGTACACAGTATGGTTTGAGAATAAATCGGAGAACGACGAAGGTAATGAGAAGTAGTAGAAATGAGGACAGCGAGAAACTTAATATCAGGATTGATGGTCACGAAGTCAATGAAGTTAAGGAATTCTGCTACCTACGCAGTAAAATAACCAATGACGGACGGAGCAAGGAGGACATCAAAAACACACTCGTTATGGCCAAAAAGGCATTTCTGGCCAAGAGAAGTCTACTAATATCAAATACCGGCCTTAATTCGAGGAAGAAATTTCTGAGGATGTACGTCTGGAGTACAGCATTGTATGGTAGTGAAACATGGACTGTGGGAAAACCGGAACAGCATTTGAGATGTGGTGCTATAGACGAATGTTGAAAATTAGGTGGACTGATAAGGTAAGGAATGAGGAGGTTCTATGCAGAAGCGGAGAGGACAGGAATATCTGGAAACCACTGATAAGGAGAAGGGACAGGATGATAGGACATCTGCTAAGACGCGAGGGAATGACTTCCATGGTACTAGAGGGAGCTGTAGAGGGCAAAAACTGTAGAGGAAGACAGAGATTGGAATACGTCAAGCAAATAATTGAGGACGTAGGTTGCAAGTGCTACTGTGAGATGAAGAGGTTAGCACAGGAAAGGAATTCGTGGCGGGTCGCATCAAACCAGTCAGTAGACTGATAACAAAAAACAAAAGTTTAAAATATTTGTAATTTTAAAAGGTTGGATACGTTGACCGCCTAATGTCGCAACGGACATCGTACATAAGATTTTTAAATTGATGCTTTTTAATTGATAGTGGAAAGTATCGTGTTTCTATCGGCTGAAAATTTTCAGTCTTTAGTTAAATCGTTTTCAGATCATACAGCCAAATATTGAGTATACAATTTGACAGCGGACACACTACGAACATTACAAGAAATGGTTCAAATGGCTCTGAGCACTATGGGACTTAACATCTGTGGTCATCAGTCCCCTAGAACATAGAACTACTTAAACCTAACTAACCTAAGGACATCACACACATCCATGCCCGAGGCAGGATTTGAACCTGCGACCGTAGGGGTCACGCGGTTCCAGACTGAAGCGCGTAGAACGAACATTACAGATAAAACGGGTGACATACTTCCATTACCTGATTTTAGGAATTTTGCTGAAATTACGCTACTGGCCATTAAAATTGCTACACCAAGAAGAAATGCAGATGATAAATTGTTTTTCATTGGACAAATATATTATACTAGAACTGACATGTGATTACATTTTCACGCAATTTGGATGCATAGATCCTGAGAAATCAGTACCCACAACAACCACCCCTGGCCTTAATAACGGCCTTGATACGCCTGGGCATAGAGTCAGAGCGTGTACAGGTGCAGCTGCCCATGCAGATTCAATACGATATCACAGTTCATCAAGAGTAGAGACCGGCGTACTGTGACGAGCCAGTTGCTCGGCCACCATTGACCAGAGGTTTTCAATTGGTGAGAGATCTGGAGAATGTGTTGGCCAGGGCAGCAGTCGAATATTTTGTGTATCCAGAAAGGCCCGTACTGGACCTGCAACATGCGGTCGTGCATTACCCTGCTGAAATGTAGGGTTTCGCAGGGATCGAATGAGGGGCAGAGCCACGGGTCGTAACACATCTGAAATGTAACGTCCACTGTTCAAAGTTCCGTCAATGCGAACAAGAGGTGACCGAGACGTGTAACCAATGGCACCCCATACCATCACACCAGGTGATACGCCAGTATGGCGATGACGAATACACGCTTCCAATGTGCATTCACTGCGATGTCGCCAAACACGGATGCGACCATCATGATGTTGTAAATAGAACTTGGATTCATCCGAAAAAATGTCGCTTTGAGATTCGTGCACCAAGGTTCGTCCTTGAGTACACCATCGCAGGCACTCCTGTCTGTGATGCAGCGTCAAGGATAACCGCAGCCATGATCTCCGAGCTGATAGTCCATGGTGCTGCAAACGTCGTCGAACTATTCGTGCAGATGGTTGTTGTCTTGCAAACGTCCCGAGCTGTTGACTCAGGGATCGAGACGTCGCTGCAAGATCCGTTACAGCCATGCGGATAAGATGCCTGTCATCTCGACTGCTAGTGATACGAGGCCCTTGGGATCCAGCACGGCGTTCCTTATTACCCTACTGAACCCACCGATTCCATATTCTGCTAACAGTCATTGGATCTCAACCAACGCGAGCAGCAGTGTCGCGATACGATAAACCGCAATCGCGATAGGCTACAATCCGACATTTATCAAAGTCGCAAACGTGATGCTACGCATTTCTCCTCCTTACACGGGGCATTACAACAACGTTTCACCAGGCAACGCCGGTCAACTGCTGTTTGTGTATGAGAAATCGGCTGGAAACTTTCCTCATGTCAGCACGTTGTAGGTGTCGCCAACGGCGCCAACCTTGGGTGAATGCTCTGAATAGCTAATCATTTGCATATCACAGTATCTTCTTCCTGTCGGTTAAATTTCGCGTTTGTTGCACGCCATCTTCGTGGTGTAGCAATTTTAATGGCCAGTAGTGTATGTTTTTGAAATATTTTTTAAATTAATTTTATCAATCACTTGGTAAAGTACGGTGTGACTGTTCAGCTAACGCTTTTTTCTGTGTTGGGCTGAGGAACTGTTAAACTTTTTAACAGTTACTGAGTCATTGTGAAGACTTCGCAAACCTTAATATTCCAACCACTTAATCCGCAATAATGTGTAGTTTAATTATGTATTGTGCTCAATATTATCTATTTCGGAAAGTGTTATTTCGACGTTTAGAAATAAGTTTGGAGCTCGGCTCTACATTGCAAGCAGATCGTACCTTTGCATAACAAAAATGTGTACTTGGTATTCAGCCTTCAATATCATAAACTGGTCCTTTTCGATGAATTGCAATCGATGGGCGAGATATAAACCGTAAATGTAAAGTAAACGATTTTGTGTCTACATTATATGATGGTAATTACTTTTTGTTTATACGGGTCGAAAACATGAAAATTTGGAAGTAGGGCCTATGTAAATAAACTGTCAAAACTTTACTAACCTATAAAATTTGCTTTATAGTGGGTGTTCAGAAAGTCCCATTACGAATTTCTAGGACTTGTAGAGGGGAATGAGTATGCAATATTTTGAAGGAACCCATTTCCGGAAATATACCATTTCCATTCTACGACGGTTTCAGTTTAGATGTTTATCTCATCCACTTCTGCTTGAGGAACTGAGTTAGGCGTGGCGTAGTAGTTAATAGATAACGATTCGAAAGATAACATAACGAAACATCCATTTATCATTTAAGTACATTTGTTTGTATTCTTAATTAAACATTACTTGTTTACATTATTCCATAAGAAAAGAGAACCCAGCATACCACACTTACAGAACAGTACTGAAAAATGGAAGTGCGTGTTTGGCGTCATTGGCCGGGAGGCCCGTTGCGGGGAGGTCCGGTCGCCTTGGTGCAGGTCTTACTGAATTCGACGCCACACTGGGCGACCTGCGCGCCGGATGGGGATGAAATAATGATGAAGACAGCACAACACCCAGTCCCTGAGGAGAAAATCCCCGACCAAGCAGCGAATCGAACCCGGGCCCGTAGGAAGGTAATCCATCACGCTGACCAGTCACCTACTCTTTTTTTCCTATCGGGGCTGACAGAACAGTTCAGATGCATTACAACAGCGGTTCGATGTGGTGATCACGAACGTTGTTACAGACACTGTACCTATGATGCATTACACACATCATACCTACGAAGCATGTTCTGGTAAGTACTCTCCATCCCACCTGTCGTCTCTTCGATTTCTAGTGCGGCGGCCAGAACTTGTGACAGCAGATCTTCCTCTGTCTCTACAGGAATCTCGTAAATTAAACTTTGCCTACGACCCCTCAAGAAATAGACCATGGTTGTTAAATCTGGCTATCACGGCTGCCACGCGGTAGGACCACTTCGACGTATCATCTTTCACTATATCGTTTGTTAAGATGTTCCTGAACCGTACGTGCAAAGTGAAGTGTGCACCATCACGCTGAAGACAGATTTCCTGAAGGACATGCAGTGGTACAGCTTCCCAGAAAAGATTCAATACTTGTGGGAAGATCAAGTGTGTAGGCCCAGTTATCTTGAGCGGAAGGAGGTATGGCTCAATCACATGACCGTCTAGAATACCTACCCACAGGTTAATACCAAACCGATGCTGAAATCCCTGAACATACGTGGCACGAAGGTTTTCGTCTGCCCAAACATGGCTGTTTAGCGAATGCAGAAGACAGTCCCCTATGAATGTACATTCATCTGCAAACAGGCCTCGGCTTGCGAACAGGGGTGTGTCGATTTAGTGGTGTAGCAACCTCTTGAAGTAGGCAACACGTTTTGGAAAATCGACTGGACCCATTGCGTGTACCTATGTAAGTGATACGGATGTAATTGTTGCTCATTCTGAACGTCCCAGACGATACTGATACTAACACCCATTCATGCGCAATTGTTCGAGTACTCGTTGACGAGGTCTCCGCAACGTGCTGCAGTACATCTTTTTCAAATTCGGACGTGAGGCGTTTCTGTGAAGCACCACATTTCTCCTCACTCTGAAGGTACCTGTTTCTCCGAGCCGCTGCGTAATCTCGGCAAAATGTGTGTGGGATGGCGTTGCTACGCTGCTGGAAATGTTCGCTATACAGCCGACTAGCAGCTCTTCCGTTACCTCGAGCCCCGCCGAACACGAGGAGCATGTCTGCGTATTCTGAGAACATGAATAGGGGACTCGCAGGCATTGAGTAGGTGTCGCAGCAAGGTAGGCGCCAAGTGACATCAGGTCTGACGTAGTACATGTCATCTTGTGTACTCCACTGCATACCAGGCCAAGAAACTCCGAGACTTTTCTCAGTCCCTCAACAGATGTGACCGCGCTACACATTTGAACTAAAACCGCCTTAGAGCGGACATGGGATCATATTTAAAATTTCCGTACTTACTCCCTTCTACAAGTCCTTGAAGTTTGTAATGGGAATTTTCGATCACCCTGCACGAGTAGCACACACCAATTTAGCGGGGAAAAGAAGGGAGTCTGCGGAAAAATGCTCATGTTGGAGTACAGCAAAAGTGAATATCTTCTATTTTAAAAGACTCTGACAAAAAAGAGGGGATCCAGCTGCCTCAATCCACTTCCCGCTTCCGAAACAAAGACTGTGGCATGTGAACATATTCGGACATATATATATATATATATATATATATATATATATATATATATATATATATATATATATATATATGTGTGTGTGTGTGTGTGTGTGTGTGTGTGTGTGTGTGTGTATATATATACACTCCTGGAAATGGAAAAAAGAACACATTGACACCGGTGTGTCAGACCCACCATACTTGCTCCGGACACTGCGAGAGGGCTGTACAAGCAATGATCACACGCACGGCACAGCGGACACACCAGGAACCGCGGTGTTGGCCGTCGAATGGCGCTAGCTGCGCAGCATTTGTGCACCGCCGCCGTCAGTGTCAGCCAGTTTGCCGTGGCATACGGAGCTCCATCGCAGTCTTTAACACTGGTAGCATGCCGCGACAGCGTGGACGTGAACCGTATGTGCAGTTGACGGACTTTGAGCGAGGGCGTATAGTGGGCATGCGGGAGGCCGGGTGGACGTACCGCCGAATTGCTCAACACGTGGGGCGTGAGGTCTCCACAGTACATCGATGTTGTCGCCAGTGGTCGGCGGAAGGTGCACGTGCCCGTCGACCTGGGACCGGACCGCAGCGACGCACGGATGCACGCCAAGACCGTAGGATCCTACGCAGTGACGTAGGGGACCGCACCGCCACTTCCCAGCAAATTAGGGACACTGTTGCTCCTGGGGTATCGGCGAGGACCATTCGCAACCGTCTCCATGAAGCTGGGCTACGGTTCCGCACACCGTTAGGCCGTCTTCCGCTCACGCCCCAACATCGTGCAGCCCGCCTCCAGTGGTGTCGCGACAGGCGTGAATGGAGGGACGAATGGAGACGTGTCGTCTTCAGCGATGAGAGTCGCTTCTGCCTTGGTGCCAATAATGGTCGTATGCGTGTTTGGCGCCGTGCAGGTGAGCGCCACAATCAGGACTGCATACGACCGAGGCACACAGGGCCAACACCCGGCATCATGGTGTGGGGAGCGATCTCCTACACTGGCCGTACACCACTGGTGATCGTCGAGGGGACACTGAATAGTGCACGGTACATCCAAACCGTCATCGAACCCATCGTTCTACCATTCCTAGACCGGCAAGGGAACTTGCTGTTCCAACAGGACAATGCACGTCCGCATGTATCCCGTGCCACCCAACGTGCTCTAGAAGGTGTAAGTCAACTACCCTGGCCAGCAAGATCTCCGGATCTGTCCCCCATTGAGCATGTTTGGGACTGGATGAAGCGTCGTCTCACGCGGTCTGCACGTCCAGCACGAACGCTGGTCCAACTGAGGCGCCAGGTGGAAATGGCATGGCAAGCCGTTCCACAGGACTACATCCAGCATCTCTACGATCGTCTCCATGGGAGAATAGCAGCCTGCATTGCTGCGAAAGGTGGATATACACTGTACTAGTGCCGACATTGTGCATGCTCTGTTGCCTGTGTCTATGTGCCTGTGGTTCTGTCAGTGTGATCATGTGATGTATCTGACCCCAGGAATGTGTCAATAAAGTTTCCCCTTCCTGGGACAATGAATTCACGGTGTTCTTATTTCAATTTCCAGGAGTATATATATATATATATATATATATATATATATATATATATATATATATATATATATATATATAAGCTTGGTGGTGACCGGGTGGAGTGAGAATTGAGGCAACTGGTACATTGTTGCAGACGACGAGACTTGACTATCGTACACCGACGCAGAACCGAAACGGCAGGCAGTGCAATGGCGTTATTCAAGTTCACCCAAACCTAAAAAGTTTAAATTGTCTTCGTTCTAGAATCGAAAAATGGTAGCTACCCTCCAGTAACAGCGGGATTCTCTCTCAGTCGTTACGTTGACTACCGAAACACTTAGATTTGCTCACTTAAAGATCCATGTACATCACACGGAGAATCACTGCACAGTTTAAAATTGGATTGTGCTATGCTGTATCACGTTGTTCATAAGCGAGTCCTCCATTCTTTGGAGCCGCGGTGTAGTGCATGTAGCCTTCATGTTACGCTTCATTGCTTTTCAGGGAAATTGAGCAAACAGTAAAACGGAGCCATTAGACGACTGGATAAATCCCATGTATATACACAGCGAATGCTGAACGTAATTGGGCAGCCTTTTACAGACCGTTTCCTAGTGTACCTAACAGAAACTTTTCATTCTCTGTTCCAAGGAGCAGAGCAGTCCGTTTGATATACCGCACATTAGAGAGTCACACACACACACACACACACACACACACACACACACACACATACACACACACACTAAACATACACAATAAATTTCACTTTTTGTCCCAGACGTAATCCCAATGTCCCGGTTCTGAACAAGTTTTTCGGAGGGTTTTCATAGCTATCAGGAGAGTGGCGGTAGTGGAAGTCAAAAGAATAAATAAGAAAGGAAACTTGCCGTGATCTTCTCAAAGGTCCTCCGCAACGTAGTAACTTAACCTCTTCATAAAGGGCAGCAATACGAAATCTACGAGAGGACACTGATGTGGTGGTACTGAAGGCTGGTGAAGGTAATGCAAACGTTTCGTTACCTCGTAGTGTATATGACGATAAGATGTACGGTTTGCTAAGTGACTCTAGGAGAATCCATCACGATCCCACAGGGTGTGTGCAACGGAAACTTTTGCACTACTGAATTCCTCCTCCTAACCTAAAGAAGTCCTCAAGAGGTTAAGAAAACATGGGTGTATACCACCTAGACTGTATGGCGTTCCAGAATTCATAAGGAAAGTGTTCCGTTACGTCCAATAGTGCGCAACATCGGAGCTCCTACGTATGAATTACCAAATCATTTACCTTTTTTTACTGAGAACGTTGGTGGGCAAATGCTCACATCACATCCGTAGCTCAGTGTAGTCTCCGTCGAAGCAGTTCTAACCGTTTGTTAGCTTTCATGTAGTATCATTTTTTAAAAAGGTGCTCTATCTTCAACCTACTTTATGTTCAACCGCGAATGTTTCAATAGACTGACCCCCTCGCCAAGGGCAGCCCTCTGTCTCCCGTAGGGATCCTTTTTATCGAGTAACTCGAGGAGAGAGCGCTTGAATCTGCTGCCCTTAAAGAAACTGTATTTTGGAGGTATGCGGACGACACTTTCATAGTATGGCCTCATGGAGAAAACAAATTGGTGAAGTTTCTTCACCACCTCAGCACCATTCATAACAACAATCGATTCGCTATGGAAATTGAGAAATATGGTTGTCTGTCTTTCTTGGATGTGTTTGTTAGCCGAAAGAATGAAGGCTCTCTAGAGCATTTAGTTTGTCGTAAGCCCACTCATACTGGTTTGTATTTTCAAGCGTCAAGCTGCCCTCAGCCGTCGCCAATTATGAGCGTTCTTGAAACACTCGTTCACAGAGATCACAGTGGCTGATTTCTGGATAGTTTACCTGAAGAGCTCGCCCCGCCTAAAGACAGTGTTAAGAAAAAAATGGATATTCTAAGCAGAAGATTAACAGGATACTGTCAGCTAAAAATAAGAATCAGGAAATGAACAGAGACGAGAACACGCCGAAAAATTATTAAGCTTTTCTTCCTTTCGTGGGCAGCATTTCGTTTAATACAGCAAGAATCACCTGTAAATTTAAGGTGAAAGTGATTTTCGGTCCACCATCTCAATTGCAGACCTTTGTGGATTAGTGAAGAAAAACCTGTTTCTGCGGAAGGTCTTGTCAGCGTGGTATGGCTTACATAGAACTGACCACACGCACTGTGAAAGAACGCTGCAATGAACATCAACGTTGCACTCGCCTTTTGCAACCAAGTAAGTCCGCCATTGCCGAACACTATATTTCCACTAGACATTGAGTAGAGTATGCTACAACTTTTATTCTGACCAAAGCAACATCTTTTTGGGTCTCCGTTATCAAAGAATCAGTGGAAATATGCCTGGCGGAATGTCTTATGAACCACGATAATGCTAGTAATTTGACGGTACGTGGAACGCCATCATCTCCACGATTTCTTGTAATAGAAGGCGACGGAGTGTGACGGTCACACAAGAGACAGCTGAGTTCCGCAGTTCCACCAGCGTGGTCGCTGCCCCCGGAAAGTGTGGAAGTGTGGCCTGTCTGTCAACTTGATTTTGACGCATGTTTGCGGAAAAGAGCAGATCTTCGTCAGTCTTACGTAGAACGACCTGAAGATCAGTGGTAGGGGCCCAGTCGAAATATCGTGAGATGAATTAACGACGACCGGCTGCAAGCCTTAAATTTGTTTGAACATTCAATTCGCAGTGAAAATTTTAAAGCTCGATGTTGAGCGTGTGTCTAACGGAAAACAGAATATCTGCGAAGCATACTGCTTTTTTTTTACATTTGTATCGCGTATGTCGGGTAGCTACTCACTTGTAGGGTATCAGTGTCAGGCCATACTTATGGGACTTCGAGCGTATGCGAAAGCAAAAACGTTAGCTGTCGGCTTGTTTCCCGTCGAAAAGTGAAACAAGTATTCTGGATAATCAGAAGTAGGAGACATTTCTTTAAAATCTCCAAGACATGTTTTTAGGAGTAGGTTCAACGATTTTCTAGGTCTCTAAATACACTTCGGAAGGTCTGGGATTCGATCAGTAGTTGGTCTTAGGGCTGTTCCTGGAATTTAAGGTAGTTCTTCATGAATGCGAAGGACTGAGGCGCTCTGTGGCTGACATGGCACGTTAAGCCGCCCCTTGCATTTGCTTGGGCTAGCCGGTTATGAGATCAGAGGCATATGGCGTGCATACAGGACCCAACAGAATTTTTGTCTGCTAGAGCACTGCAAATGAAGCGAGAGTGCTACGCTTCCTGCCTGAAGCCATGAGCGGAATGTGACGTTCTTTTAACAGGTTTCGGACCATATTATAACAATTTAAAGAAAATATATTTATGTGTGAAAGAAATATCACAAAATTTTCTTACAATTATGTAACTGCGGTAATTTTGCAGTCATTTTTGTGTAGGCTACAATGATAAAACTGAAATTTCCGTTAGAAGCAGAATTTCAATTAAAAGGCAGTTCATCGCATGGTTAATAAATAAATAAAGTTTTGCAAAACCCTATAACTATTGTAACTGTATCAAATCATTGCAGGGTTCAGTATTTAAAGTAAGTGATATAATCGTGTCAAAAACAGAGACCGGATCTAACGATGTAAACCGAATGTAAATAACAATTGATTTCTTCTCTATTTATTTCGTTTTATTTGATTTAATTCCTTTCCTGTGAGAGCATGAACAGGAATTAAAGGCGCTCTATCCATAGAAGGAATCTGCGCGAAATCGTGATGGTGCCGCACAGCTGCTCGTTACTTTCGCGTGCCGCGGTGCTGCTCAGCGCTGAAAATAACGCATGAAATTGATTAACGGGGACTGCACGAGACCGATGATTGACGGTGAAATGCTCAGCTGAATAGACAAAGATGGTTCCGTGGAAATTATGGACGCGGCAGTATACTTGCAGTTGAAACAATGTGCAAATGAACAACACGAAACCGGCCGGAGTGGCCGAGCGGTTCTAGGCGCTACAGTCTGGAGCTGCGCGACCGCTACGGTTGCAGGTTCGAATCCTGCCTCGGGCATGGATGTGTGTGATGTCCTTAGGTTAGTTAGGTTTAAGTAGTTCTAAGTTCTAGGGGACTGATGACCTCAGAAGTTAAGTCCTATAGTGCTGAGAGCCATTTGAACCATTTGAACAACACGAAGTTTGTGATTAACTTTGAGTCAGTGATCGAAAGGAGTATGTGGTAATAATCTTCATTTCATAATTACGAAAATTCCTTTTATCTCCCCCTCTGTTTCTTAACTGAATATTACTGTGACTTCTCCAGTTTATCATCGAATGATACAGGACAATCATTTACTGTGTTAGCTTGACTACAGTTTCTTTTCCCAAATTCATAAACAATGACTTTGCAAGTGTACATCAACAATTCCACCAGAATTACAAATTGACAAATAAAAAAAATAACAACAGATGGCAGTCAAATAGAATGCAACGGTGCAGACCGGTGCCAAACTGAAAATGATAATCTGCAATCACTTAACCTAAAAGATTATAGCTTCTCCAGCTTAATTCCTCTATTTTTCTGCTTATTTCTGTTTCAGTGCACATACATGCTGTCGTTTAGTACAAATTACGTAATCTCCAGGTAGCAATTTCGCGAGCAACAAACATCTCTAATCTCAAGGGGAGTCCGTCATTATACGGTGTGCACGCTAGCCTACCATGAGCTGTCATAGTACCGGCAAGCGCTGTATTCATATTAGACATTTGGTAAACATGTCTTCGGTCGTTCGTGTTTAAATTTTTATTCTAGTTGTCTATCTTTGCAAAGATGTATTTTCTTGTACGTTAATGCACACATAGATCCATGAAAAAATATTATTGATCACACTTTCGCTGTACGTCTGTGAAATACTGAACTTAATACCGAGCGAGTTGGCACAGTGGTTATCACACTGGACTCGCATTCGGGAGGACGACGGTTCAATCCCGCGTCCGACCATCCTCATTTAGGTTTTCCGTGATTTCCCTAAATCGTTTGAGGCAAATGTTAATCGTTGGTTTGAAAGAGCACGCCGACTTCCTTCCCTAATCCTATGGGACCGATGCCTCGCTGTTTGGTTCCCTCCCTAAAATCAACCAACCAACTAAACTTACGCCAACGAATAATATTCATGTATTGTTTTGCTTGTATGTTTTCATTAGTGATGGACTGATTTGATGTTTTGAGTAAAAATATGTATCCAAATGTAGAGATCATGAGTTGCTCAACAGCTTTTTTCATGTGTTTCACGTTTTATTATATCAGTTGGGACTGACTTGTGTAATTACCACCGTTGAAAACAGTAGAAGCTTTTAATGCGACTTATATGCACGGTCAAGTCTGCTATCAAAATCAGATCAACCATATCTGTTATATTAAATCATCCTTCAGTTTTGAAAGATTCGTTTTGCGATTAGACTTTCATTTCCCACGTTAAGAACGTTAAATTTTTTTTCTGAGCTATTTGGCAGCACACAAACGTGGCTTTCTGTGTACATAAAAAATAATGTGACTCCAGTTTCTCTGGATAGAGAATTTGCACAACCAAAATGATTGATATGTTTAAGTGATGGTCTAGAACGGTACAGCTTGTGCAGTGTATTCGAAGTTAGTGCTGGAAGAGCCGCTTGGCTATTTGTCAGCGCCGGCCCTACCGCAGACGGCACTTCCAGTATCTGGTAACAGAAGAATCTTCGTACGATATACGTTTCTCTTAGAATATCTAGCAGATTCATTTCGCACCGTGTATTGGACCTGAAAAATTTCGCTTTTAGTGCGTGTGATATATAACCATTCTTTCGATGTTATGATGATCTTGATTGTATGTAGATGATTTCTAGTATTTGGTTTGGGCCAGGTATACTTTTTGGGCGAATATACTACGTTTCCATGGGTTGTAACGCTTTATTTCAAGATTTTTAACGCTCTAATTATTATTCTTCATAAGGTGAACTCTATGAAGTTAAATAAAAATTATAGGTGATAAAGCTTCTTCGTTTTGGATATAATTTGTCGGAAAATGTGACACTTACTTCTGCTGAACTTCAACACTAAGTGATTCACTATGCTCTTCTCAATTATTAGAGGACGTCCACAGATACCTGCTCTAGGAACTGTTTTATAGGACTTATATTTCTCCTTTTGGTGCTGGAAAACTGAACAATAACTGTGACTAATAGGTAAAACTTGCAGTTCATTAATCCGAATGCAGAGGGAAGAACACGGTAGCAAATATCTGAGTATTAAGTGTATCATTTTACGCAAACCGTGTGTAATACAAGAAATCCATCCTCTAGAACGTGGCTCCCGCATCCTGGAAACTACCAGTAGCAATACTTGCCACAGCCCAAGGCTTCGATAAACAGCAAGGCGTGACCGCTCCCACACCGCTGTGATAAAACAGGATTAATATCTACCTCACGGGACTAGTTGTATTTAAACTAAACTCCGACCGAACAGGCGTTGAAGGCCCAACGGTGCCCTCTGACCGCCGTCTCATCTCAGCCCACAGGCGTTACTGGATACGTATTGGGGGGAGGGGGGGGGGGGAGAGGGGCAGGGGAGCATGTGGCCAGCACACCGCTCTGCCGGCCGTTATCAGTTTTCGAAACCAGAGTGGCTACTTCCCTATCAAGTAACTCCTCAACTGACCTCACAAGGGCTGAGGGCACTCCACCTGCCAAAAGCACTCGGTAGACCGGATAGTCACACATCCAATTGCAAGCCAAATCCGAGAGCGGAAACCGGTGTTGCCACTGCGGCAAAGCTTTTGGCACCCAGCACACATCCATACGATTATATCAAAAATCACATGAGAACAATCAGTATATTTACACTTATTATCTCTGTAATATCAATGGATTATTTTTCGTTGCCTGTTGCCTTGTTGTATTATTGTGATGCGGATATACAACGATTTTGATGGAGACGTGAATCACTTAGGTACTACTATGACCGTACAAAAATCAAAAAGAGGAAGGCAAGCTTTTAATTAAAGCCAGTGTCACTACGGAATCATGAAGAAAAAAAATCATGAAGAAAACCATCACTGCCTGCGCCCTATTCGAAATTACGAACACAAGGCCGCAGTAACCACATGTGGCAGGAAGACCCAGATCTTCACTCTCATTATTATCAAACTTACAAAGCCTTCCGCTAACAACAGGCTTCAGGTTTATGCAGCTTGGTATTGTAGGCGAGCCGGCCGCAGTGGTCTCGCGGTTCTAGGCGCGCAGTCCGGAACCGTGCGACTCCTACGGTCGCAGGTTCGAATCCTGCCTCGGGCATGGATGTGTGTGATGTCCTTAGGTTAGTTAGGTTTAAGTAGTTCTAAGTTCTAGGGGACTGATGACCACAGCAGTTGAGTCCCATAGTGCTCAGAGCCATTTGAACCATTTTTTTATTGTAGGTGATCGTTCATTGTGTGCTGTGATTTTTTACTCGCTTCTTACTTCTTTCTTCTTGTCGTAGTTGCTAACTTTTGTTGTTATTAGAATTCCTTGTTGCGAGGTATTGAAAATGGCAAAAGCAATTTCATCAAATGTTATGAGGCAAAGTTCGATGTCATTTTCATGGGCGCGGGATCGATGTTGGTGAGTCGAGAGAAATACTTGTCAGACTATCTGTGCAGCTCAAGAAAAAAAATGGATCCCTGCTTACCTCCGTTGACAGGGTGCGCGAAAGATCTGCTGCAGATTTAAATACAAACAAAGACGTGTGAAAATTGGTAAGGATACGTTCGAGAATGAAGAAGAAGCCAGAAAATCACGCAAACTGGAAACTCTGAGGGGAAACGCTGTATGGGTTATCAAAATAGATTCATTTGCTGTACTGAGGGTACAAACGTCACATCTACGATAACGTTGTACAAAGGAAGATCCGACATTCCGTGAATGATCGCCCTTAAGGAAGCAGGTGTTTTTCGATGAACATCCACATCGTTATTTACCGTTGCGAACAGTTTGCGCCCTCACTACGGACATTTTTCTGATGAAGACAAAAGATACTAGCGTGTACCTTATCGGTAAAAGCAGTAACTTATAAGTTACAAATCTAGCGGTCTGTTTCTAGTAATGAAGTCAACGCCGACCGCATAGCTGTTCAACTGCCAAGCTTCGGTTCGGATAAGATGAAAATATTATTTTATATTATGTATAGAAACAACTCTGAAAGCAAAAAAAGGCAACCTGATTCATAATCGTCGTTAGGAAGTCAATTTTCGTAAATTTTCCTTCCATACAGTATGTTAAATACTTTGTCGTAAAGAAAAGTAAAATGAAAACTCAGCGTAGCTCCTCCACAACACGAAGACGACAGTTCCACCTTTGTACACCGAACAGTTCGCACATCTGAGGGAGTTGATTGAAACTTTAAGATTACGAGATGTAACATTGTTTGCTTCCACGTCCTCCTGCCGAAGCGTCAGTTTTGAAGAAGTTTTAAAGACATTATACAGCATGTGAACGAAAATAAAAAATAGTACTAATTTTTGTCGTGTGGTTTCTGTGAGTTGGCTTCCACCTCCGCTCACTCAAGTATCTCAATTAAAGTATGTGAAGGAAGCCTGTAAGTGTTCCAGATCGGTTTTGGAAGTGGCTCAGGAGAGGAAGTGGATCAACGGAATTTTAGAAAATGTAACTCGTAGGAGTTGATAACCGCTCTATGCTGCATGATTAATCTAAAAAAAAATCTCAGATTTCTTTTCTGAATGACGGCTGGCTCTGATTGTACGATAAGCAAAAATGAAATTAGTAAATTAATAATAAAATGACGCCAATGGCGGATCGGTTCCACATCGAAGTGTCGTGTCTGGCCTGCGAAAAAAGCTGAAAAAATTGTAACGCAATACATATTCGCATAATCGTATGATCTGGTGGACGTAATAAAGATGCAACACGTTGGTAGCTCAAAATTAGTTCCTTGTATTAGAAATCACTAATAGCGACAGCCCACGATAATTACACTCTGATGGATGGAGCAGGACAGACAAACGTTAACAGCAAAGGTTCTCCTAGCTATTCTCTAAAAAATCTGAAGGTTGCGCCTTATATTATTACAGAAGAATTAACACATGATATATCTGACTGTTAATCGACTCATTGGATTTTTATAGACATGCAAAGAATATTGTTTTAGAACGTGGTATTACGCAGTGGAACTGGAGGAACTCGTAATGCACGGAACACTAAGAACTTCACAACGGCTTCCACATTATAAATGCTAATGCCGACTTCCACTTAAATCACGATGTGTCATCAAGAGACATAGAGAGAGAGAGAGAGAGAGAGAAAGAGAGAGAGAGAGAGAGGGAGGGAGGGAGTGTGTGTGTGTGTGTGTGAGAGAGAGAGAGAGAGAGAGAGAGAGAGAGTGAAGAGGTGACGGGGCTTAATTTGAGTGACACAACCACATTTATCTGCGATACTCATTGTTGCAGTAATTGGTGGCCTAATAATGGCGCCCCGCGTGGTCCCTTAACCTCTGGGAGGAAGATTCCAGCGGGGTGTTTCTGCGGGATAGCGGAGCCTCCGTAATCCCGGTCCGGGGCCGGCCGGCTGGCCCTGCGCCGCGCCTTAAGACGATTACGGCGGTGTGTCGGGGGCGGGAGGGCCGTAAATCCCGCCTCACAATGTGCGGCGCTGCGGAAGCCGTGCGCTGCCGGCGCGTCGTGGCCGGCCCGGGTCGGCTAAGGCGCGGCAAAACACGGCCGTCTGCAGGCAGCCCGTCCCTGCTGGTACTGCCAGCCCACTGCCCACTGACGTCGCGGACAGTTCGGGCCAGCGGGGAAACCGTCGTCAGCAAGGGACAGTTGACAGTTGACAGTTGAGATTTACAATTTCCGCATCTTTCACAAGCGAAATGTTTACACGAACGGAACCAGTGCCTTCTCGGGTCGTAAACATACAAAGACGTGGGTGGTGTGAAGGTACATACAATCCCTGGCCATAATTCACTGACGGCAAAAAAAATCACAACAACAAGGAGTTGGTTGGTGTGTTTGTACATCTAAAAAATGATGTCTGTAATAATTTCGACCAGTTGCGTAAGAGTGGAGATAGTAACGCCACTATGAGGATGAATGATGATGATGAAGACCCATACTCCTTGACAGAGCGTAGCGGACGATGCGAGAGACCCGCACCGCTGTACTAGCTAAGGTCCTAGCGTAGATGCTTTGCCATTGCCTTCTTTCGACCGTAATGGGGATGAATGATGATGATGAAGACGACACAACAACACCCAGTCATCTCGAGCCAAGTGAAAATCTGTGACCCGCCGGGAATCGAACCCGGGACCCCGTGCACGGGAAACGAGAACGCTACCGCGAGACCATGAGCTGTGGACACATGAGGATTTGAATCAGGTTTATAATGGGTGTGAGTGTCAGTTACGTTTTAGACTGGAAGTGGTGAGTTTTTGTTAGTCAAGAATGCCTTTAAGGCGAAGTTCGAACGAGGTCTTGTGATAGGGCTACGAGAAACTGGTTGTACCTTCTGGTGCAGGAAGACCTGGCGAGAATGTAGCCACTGTATGCTGGCAGCGGTGGTCACGAGAACTTACAGTCGCAAAAAGGGCGGGCTCCAGACGGCCACGTGGCACTACCGAGAGCACCGTGTTCGGCGTATGGCTCTTACACGTCGTACTGCACCTACAGCAGCAATTTGAGCAGCTGTTGGCACCACTGTGACACAAACGAGTTGTTGGTTACTTCAAGAACAGCTCCGAGCCAGACGGCCTGTAGCGATCAGAAACCACGGCAATTTGCGACTTCAATGGAGTCAAGCGAGAGATCATTGGAGGGCAAGATGGAGGTCTGTCGTGTTTACTCATGAAAGCTGCATTTACCTCGGTGCCAATGATGGCCGTGTGTTGATTAGAAGGAGGTCAGTTATGGTCCTGCAACCAAACTGTCTACGTGCTGGACGCACTGCACTTACACCTAGTGTAGACATGTTGGCTTGGTCTGCTCGATCACTAGATCTGTCGCCAATCTGTCTGGAAAGCGACTTTATATGATAGCAGGAGCCCTATCGTGGTTATACCATGCATCCTGACTGCAAATTTGTACGTCAGTGTGGCGATTCTACCGATTGTGCTGCCTGCCATTCACGAATAGCAGCCGTGGGGAGAGGGGGAGGAGCAAGGGGGCAACATGTTTTACATAGTGTAGACCTGTTGGCTTGGTCTGCTCGATCACCAGATCTGTCTCCAATCGACCACTTGTAGGACATCATCGGACGACAACTCGAAATCCCACAAACGGCACCTCGTTTGCATGCTTGCATTCAACATTCTGGCTGTTACACCGGTTATTAATCTACCAGCATTTCACATTTGCAATGGCTTATCTGACGTTTACATTAACCTCTGATCTTGTAACCTTAAACACTTAAATATCTTCCCTAGACTAATACATTCCCGAAATGTCATTATTCTGCTTTAGTAAGTTCTTTCTGCTGCGACTTTTTTTCCTCAGTGTATTATTCGACGCATTTGATTTTTTTGACGATGCTTCTATTTCTGGGAACTGGTTTTGTATCATGGCTCACTTATCATTGTTTAATAGGTTAAATATTGTTAAAGAGCTGTTATGGAATGAAGCGAGCTCATTTGTTCTGCTGCATCCTTCTAGTGCGAGGTGACGTTGATGAACAATTGTCAGTTACAGTTTTGGGAACAGGAACAGCTGACGTGTTTGAACTGTGAGTGCATTATTAACTTCTCAAATTGTTGGTTTCCTGATGTATTTACCCCCTGTAGCCTCTAAAGATAAAGTTTATTGACTACTGAGAGATTTTAGGTACTGTAACATACGAAAAGTACGGGTAAAGTAAATGATTTGATGCCTCAAACAGTTCTGAAGATTGAAGCACAGATATGTATTCAAATCGACAGAGCTCTCAAAGATTGAGCATATCTGAATCATCCATAAGGCGTGTTAAGAAGAAAATAGATTCTGGTGCGCAACTGTCTTTCAAAGGAAGAAGAGGTGTGGGAGAGGAAAAATATTTTCAGCGAGATCTGAGCGCTCCTTGAGAGAGATATACCGTGAAAACTGGTTTCCTTGTACAAAAGAAATTAAAATGAAGCTGGAACATAGTGGTATTATTGAATCTGAAAGGAGTATAAGATGCAATCTATCGCAACTAAAATTCAAGGCTCATAGGCCATCGTGAAAGCCAAAATTAACTTATGCTATGATGTGAAAATGTCTAATGTGCAAAGGAGCATAAGCATAGAGATGTGGACTTATGAAAATCAGCTAGTATCAATAAATTAGACAGTATTTGCCTTCATGCAATAGTTATAAATAAATTTTCTGAGTTCAAGGCCAATCCTGAAGCACATCGTAATAGTTTTTTTATTTCGTTTCAGCTTTGCTTTACTGATGAGCCCACATTTGAAATTTTGCTAAATATATCTCAGATATTACGAAAGCGCTCTGGAAACAAGCATCATCCCGACTTTATTGTGCAGACTGTGGAACGTACCACCAGAGTCGTGATATGATCTATCGTCTGTGACAAAGACACTGGACATCTGCGTTTGGTTGAGGGAACATTGTAGCAAGACCACTACAAGGAGGTGTTAAGGAGTAGGCTATTACCTCGAGTAGATGAACGGCGCCCTAAAGGAGATACATTTGTGTTTATGCAGGACGAGGCTCCACGTCACACAGCACGATCACCAAAAACAGCAAGAAAATGTCCCACTATTACTGTGGCCACGAAACTCACCTGATATGAACCCATCTGATATGTTTGGGAGCTGGTGAAAAGATAAGTGGCAGAGGAAACAATCATCACAGCAAATCTTCTCACAGAAAAAATATTCGAGTCTGGTATCATTACCCACAACTGCGGGGCACTGCAAAATCCTGTATTAACGGTGTGCCAAAGGCGGATTGAATCATTAATAGCTGCTAAAGGCGCCGTGACAAACTGTTCAGAAATTGGGTCTTGTTCGGCTTATTGGACAAAAAAATAATATTAAAACTATTTAATTTAACAGTTATTAATAACATGTAATGTTTAAAGAAATTAAATCACTTTGCTTAGTCTGATCAAAATAATCTTTGTAGCTTTATGTACCTCTTAAACTCGTATTACGTTATAAACTCAAGATGCTTTCAATAATGTGGCCAAGGACTGCAGTGGTAGGAAACAATTACGTGACGAACCAGCCAATAGCTTCATTCAGCAATTCTGTCTGTCACACATCAGTCATTAAGCATTTACAAAAGTGCGATATTTTTTCGTTGTACTAACTCAATAAGGCTTTTTATTCTGCAATTCTAGATCCCAGACTTGAGATAAAAGATACATATAACTTGGCATTGATTTTCATAAAACTTTCCGGCAGATTAAAACTGTCGAATCTAAGGTAGCCTCACTCTCCGAGGAAACGGCCGAGGCGCGACTCAAACGAGTCCCACAGCGTCACTTCTGCCAGTGACAGGCATTAAATGTACTAATCATCTCCAAGGTTAGGTAACCGTTACATCTTTCGGGTGTCATACGAACCCCGCGGCAGAAGAACTGAGCGTCTTTTGAAGAAATCCATGAATAGACCCAATTTCGCGCTCTCTCATATACCTGAGGTGCTGGTCAGCCACGCCGTGCGGCACTCGGTCGACCATTGCCATGCTGCAAAACCACCTTTACATGACTATCGCTGTACTGTGACCCTTTGTCTTTCAGTGCTCGGCTTCTCCTGCGATCGTTTCAGTAGCTTCAGGAACCTCCTGTCTTCCCCCGCCATCCAGGTTTGCGGCGTCAAAACTCCAATCTCTGCACGTTATTTCACTTACAGGTGCTTCTTAATAGGTCTTACACTGCATTCTATGAGCCTCAGTGGCAGATTTCTTTATGTTAAAGCAGAAAATTAAAACTTCCCGCAAATGACGAGAACTGGGCTCGTAACCATGCATAGTCAGTCCAGAATAACTTTATGATCCAATCGCAAATGGACTAATATTCTGATAGCGTTATGTTTATAAATGCTCATTATACGACGCTTGCAACCTATCACCTGCACCATCACTTCCCGCTACTGCCATATATTGCAAAACGGTGGAAGCAGAATTGTACATCTAATACTACACAATATACTTATTTTTCTACCATCAATATGACATTGCGATGCCCGTGTTCGGACATGTCCGAAAGAACAGATACCATCTTCATATACATAAAGCTTGCCGGCCAATGATCTTCCTCAGTGCGGATGCACTCACATTGCCCGAATTCTTGCGCAGATCGGTAGTTTGACTGCCGCGAGTAATGAATATATCGGGCAGGGGCTCTACAAATGTAGTATTTGGACAGTAAGTTGGAAATGTGGGTCTCACGGGGAGCGTGCCAGAGATAAGTCCCTGCAGTCGCACTACCCCCTGTGTTCTCGGTAGCACAGATGGATAGAGCGTCTGCCATGTAAGCAGGAGATCCTGGATTCGAGTAGCGGTCGTGGCACACATTTTCAACTGTCCCCGTTGATATTTATCAGCGCCCGCACGCAGCTAAAGGTCTGTATTTCATTGTAATTTTAGATATCTGTATGGTGCGAAAAGTGGAAATAGACTGTAAATGATGAAGATTGTTAGATCATCCACATGAGTAATAAAATGAATCCACTAAATTTCGATTACTCGATAGAGCACTCAAATCCAAAGGCTGGCCGGCCGCTGTGGCCGTGCGGTTCTAGGCGCTTCAGTCCGGGACCGCGCTGCTGCTACGGTCGCAGGTTCGAATCCTGACTCGGGCATGAATGTGTGGGATGTCCTTAGGTTAGTTGGGTTTAAGTAGTTCTAGGTCTAAGGGACTGATGACCTCTGATGTTAAGTCCCATAGTGCTTAGAGCCATTTGAACCATCCAAAGGCTATCAGCTGAACTAAATACATAGAGGTTATAATTATGAATAACTTAAATTGGAAAGATCGCACAGATAATATTGTGGGAAAAACAAAGACCACGATTTATTTGTAGAACACTTAGAAAATGCAACAATTCTGCTAAAGAGACTTACACTACACTTGTCCACCCTCTTCTAGAATACTGCTGCGAGGTGTGGGACTCAGATCCGATTGGATTGACGGAGGACATCGAAAAATTTCAAAGAAGGGCAGCTCATTTTGTATTACAGCGAAATAGTAGAGACTGTGGCACAGATATTATATACAAATTCGGGTGCAGTCATTAAAACAAGGGCGTCTCTCGTTCTGTCATGGTCTTATCACGAAATTCCATTCACCAAGTTTCTCCTCAGAGTGCGAAAATATTTTGTTGATGCCCGCTTACATAGGGAGAAACGACCATCACAATAAAGTAAGAGAAATCAGAGTTCCCATGGAACGATTTAAGAGTGGAACGGTAGAGAAATAGCTTGAAGGTGGTTCGATGAACCCTCTGCCAGTCACTTAATTGTGAATTGCAAGTTAACAACGTAGACGCAGATGTAGGAGATAAAGTATTCATTCGCCCCCTCTTCTTTTTAACATTTGAGAACACAAATGAATTTACCAGATAAACTGCCTGCCAGCTCAGAATGTTAAGCACCAATACACCTTAACGTAAGGTGCCACACAGACAGTGAGTAGTCACAGTTACCCATTACTTACCACTGTCACTCCCTTTCACAAATTTTAAACAAAGGAACACTTAAATGCTGAGGCAGCCATGCTCCTGCGAGCGCTATCAACACTGAACTGTACCAACATAAATTCATTCATTATTCCCCCATTAAGATTTAATACGGCTGATGGGATGGGAGCTCACCATCAACTTCCATTCCATGATCACAACAGCCACAATAGTCCCCCAGAATGTACAACTCAGAGAGGTACTGTTGCGGTGGAATTAGAAGCAGGCTTCCCCATGAAACGTGGGACAATCTTAACGAGCTAACACGACTTGAGAAACTGGAGCAACATTTTGCCTATGATCCCCCGTGGTCCCTAGCTTTGCCCCCAGAAATCTTTCATATCGGCAGTATCCCCACCGTCACTGAAGCCATGCATCTCCTTTGATTATTCATAGGAGCGTGACTGTGATGTGCAAGAGAAATGTTATTTTTCGCCTTTTCCCATTTAGCGCCAATATTCTCACGTTCCATACGCTCCATCGAGTTGTTAGTATGATTAATTCATCCAAATAGTATAAATCTTAATCATATAGGCAGAGCGATTGCAAATGTTAATGCTAAATGGTTTATTTGGCTGGCGTTTTCTTATGGGCCTCATGACAGGTATAATAAAGATAAGGCTAGGCTAATTCACGGAATTATCCTGACGTTTCTCTGAATGAGAATGATGTTAATATATTCCACAAGACGGCTGAAGGTCATATGGGGTAATTCTCACGAGATAATTGCTGTTATTAAAACAATATCTTCTGAGTTCACGTGACCTAAATGCAGGTACATTGTCACTACGAATTTAGAAGGCCCACTTAAGTTGTAGATACAAATGGCGGTTGTCATTCCTTTCTAGGCAACAAGACAAAACTTATAAAAGCATCAACCACAAGTAAGGTATTACCGTTTTTTATATACATGAGAGAGGCCCCAAATAATCAACAAACAATAGGCTTATATTCTCAAGTGGACTGCAGAAAATCCAGTCTAGTGACAGTTTTAGTATTAGGCTTAACGGTCTTGCGTTCTTGGGAAAGACCTACCAATCTGTTAATATGTGAGTTCATACTTTTTCAGGTGAAAATTTAATTTTCATCATCGTTTTGTATAGTCCCGGGTGCCCCCACCCCATCCTTCCCTCGCAACGGAAAATGAAGATAACTGAAAATGGTAGGGTGAGATCTTGAGCTTCCTAAGGAGTACAAAAAAGATAGCCTATGCCTCTCCAAGATGGACTCGCATTCGGGAGGACGACGGTTCAATCCCGCGTCCGGCCATCCTGATTTAGGTTTTCCGTGATTTCCCTTAATCGCTCCAGGCAAATGTCGGGATGGTTCCTTTGAAAGGGCACGGCCGACTTCCTTCCCCGTCCTTCCCTAATCCGATGAGACCGATGACCTCGCTGTTTGGTCTCTTCCCCCAAACAACCGAACCGAACCTCTCCAAGGAATAGCCGTCCATCGAGTCACCCACCTCTTGCTTTGGCCGAATTTCGCCCAACTCACTATCTTGCTGTTGTCTCTCCTTAGGACCAATAAACAGTAATTTTTATTTATTTATTTATTTATTGCCAAATTATAGACCTGTTACCTGATGTTTAAAACAGGACGTACATCTTACAATTTTCGTTTTTCATCTTTTTACAGTTTTCTTTCCTTTTGTTTTATCTACAACATTTACAAAGAATGATTCAAAATAACAATAATTTGAGGTTGAAATATAAATAAAATTTTGTTGTTTTTAAGAAAAATATAAAAAGAAGATAGGATAGATGAGAGATTTGTTAGTACCATCAGCGAGTGTGATTGACGGTGAATACCTCGGAATGGTTTCATCGAGCCGTTGACCGCCAGTCACACACACACACACAAATGGTTATTAGTAGAGAAATAATATTTCTTATCCTATTTGTTACTAATCCTATGTATTAACTACATCAGGTGCGCATCCATGTACAGCATTTGGTGTTTTCTTGACTAGATTGCCAGCAATTTGCTTATTTACTGTCACATCTCAGCTTCCTCCTCCTGTTCCTCCTCATTGTCATTATTTTCGCTGTCACTGTAGGTATCGCTGTCCATCCTCTGGAGATTTCTGTTACGCTGCACATAGGCATGTCTGTGATGTCGTGTCCGCATATACTCTTCATGTGTTGTTTTTGAAATACTGTTTGTCAGTGCGTTTGATTGTGCCCATTGTTCTTCGTCTCTTATTGCTGTGTATATATCTATCTCTGTATCTGTGTAATCTAAGTGTAGTGAATGTCTATTGTTCGCGTATTGCCCGCAGAAAAAGACAGTGTGTTCTGGGGAACCTTCTTCCCCGCATGTGCATGTAGGTGTCTGCCTCAGACTCACGCGGTTTAAGTGCGTGGGATAAGGTCCGTGTCCGGTTAAGAAATGTACCATACCGCGGCTGGGATCGATATGTCTCATTCCCAACCGCTCCCTTATGTCAGGGAGGAAGTCGTGCAGCCTACGTCCCTTATCACTTACATCCCACTCACCTTGCCATGTATCCAAACGCCAACTTTTAAGGTGACGTATCGTCTCTATGGGCACACCGGTTATTGTGTATACCTTATCTAGTCTCCACACCTTTAACCAGTACCTTGCAGCTCTGTATTTGATCGTGATATCTATGGGGCAAATTCCGAGCACCACACATCCGCTGAGGTGGTACCGAAGGCTCCAGATAGCCTAAGTAGGACACTTCTCTGCCCTCGTCTGACGGATGCTTTGTTGGTGACCACGTTCAGTCTATGTGCCCACGTGCTAGCTGCGAAGCTGAGTACTGATTCGAAGAGCGCACAGTGGTATGTACGTATGACTGGTAGAGGTAGTCTGTACTGTTTTGAATTTAGCCTCACCAGTTTGTGGAGTATTTTTTCTGCTTTGTCTGTTGTTAGCCATATGTGTTCGTGGAAATTCAATTTTTCATCTATGTGTACCCCAAGATAACGCGTAATGCGTGCTCGCTTGATGTTTGTGTCCCGAATTTTAACCGAAGGATTCCTTTGGAGTGATCCTTTCAGTAAAGTGTATGTTGTTTTGTTTCCGGCTATCCTGAGTTTGTTGTTGTGACACTTCTGAGTAATTGTTTGTAGTAGTCCACTGGCTTTCTCTTCTAACTGGGCTCTGTTGTTTGCACTGACTACAACTAGGCGACAATTCCGTCTGACCTGTCATCCCCATCCAGAAGTTGTAAGAGGGGTTCGATTGTTATGTCCCAGAAGATGGGGCCGCAGATCGACCCTTGAGGACAGCCTTTGGTAATTCTTTTAATTACTTTCCGGCTGTTCATCTGCCATTCGACTACTCGGTCTTTACAGTAGTCCAGAAAACTGTTGTACAGTGATTGCGGTACCTCCAGATGTCTTAGCCTCTGAAACAGTGCTGGACACCAAAGATTATCAAATGCTCCGGCAATGTCAATCATTATTGCCATGGCGTATTTCTGTTTTGTGATGTTAACTATGTGCAGGGCCTGGTTGATGGCATCATCTATTGATCTGCCAGATCTGAAGCCGAACTGGTGTTGGCTCATACCCCTGAGAGCTCTGTGTGTTTAAAGGCGCTTTCACAGTAGCTTCTCCTGAATCTTTGCTAGGGTGTTTATTAGGCATATTGGCCTGTAAGTCTTTGGATCTGAAGGATCCCTGTCTGCTGATTTCTTAATAATGACTGCTTTGGAGGTTTTCCATACTGTAGGTACCCTGCCCAGCCGTAAGTCATCGTTCAGTAACGTTGTTAGGAACGGGGTGATCTGCGGTGCTAGTTTTTTCAGTGTTCCCGAGTGGATACCATCTGGTTCAAGTTCTTTTTTGTTTTTGAGCTCTGAGATTGCTAGCGCAACCTCTTCTTGCGCAAAAGGACAGGTGACAGTTGCAGTGTTGTATGGTGTGTGTAGGTTTTCTCTTAGTGTTGCATGATATTGTGTGTCTGTATCGATAACATCGTCAGGGAGCAGTTTATACAGCAGAAACTCCGCTGTATTCCTCCATCCCTTCGTCATCGTGCCGTCATCCTGCCTTAGCGTTCCCAGAACTAGTGGGGTTTTTATCTTCTCTGTCAGTATTTTGTATGGTTCCCCCCATATATTTCGCTCTGTTTGTGTTGTTACAAATAGCTCCTATTGTTGTCTACGCGTGTTGTATAGGATTTGTCTGTATAAGTCTTCTGCATGCCTATATGCTTCAAGTCTTATTCGTCGGTCCCTATCTGCTATCGCCCTTTGATATAATTTTCGTTTGCGTCTTGCGTCTTGTTTGAGTCTCGTAAGTTCGTTGGTCCATGGTACTGGTGAGCAATTTGTGTTCTTTGCTGTCGGTATTGATGTGTTTTGTGCATGTTGTATCACCTGTGTTAACTTGTGTGCTCTATAATCGATACTTCCATTGATGTTTTCTAGATCGTGTCGTTGGATAATTTCCGTTAATTTGTTCCATCTGCTTTGTGCAACAGGAAGTGTCTGGTGTGTGATTTGGTCATTGTGTTCTGAGTGTGAGTTAGTGTGTATGTTATGACATTATGATCACTACTTGTTATGTTGTCGTGTACAGTCCAGTTTGTTACGTATGCCATTGCTGCATTATTTGCTAGCGTGAAGTCGATATTACTGCGCGTACCATCAAACCCTGCATATGTTGGTATAGGTCCTTCCGTATTCATTACATGTAATTGTGTTTCTTGTATTAGATCGGTGATTATGCGTCCTCTGTCATCTGTTCTGTCTGAGTTCCAGAGGGTCGATCTGGAATTAATGTCAGCACTTATCACTAATTTTTTGCCTCTGGCATACATTACTAGGTCTCTGATGTAGTCTGCATACGACTGTATTTGATGGCTGTATTGGGCGTACATGGATGCAATAACCCATGTGACGTTCCCATTAGTTATCTCTATGGTAACCAAGTGTTGATTGCATAACTGTGTTACCTTAACTATGTTATAAGTTCTATTTAGAATTACTATTGCAGTCTTACAGTCATTGCTGCCTGTTATTGTGGTAGCATGTTTTGGTAGACATATCAGTTGCCCGTTTCTGTTATAAGGTTCTTGTAAGCACATGATGTCTGCCTGCAGGTCTTGTGCTATTTTAGGGATTTCCGCGCTGACTGTCGTACTGTTTTTTGTATTATGTTGTAAGATATTCATTTTTTGTCAATGTGTTCTGGGTGTTTTACGTGTACAAAACATTTACTGCCAATCTGTGAGTAATCAAAATATGTTCGTCCGTGTGCTCTTACATGATCTATATATATTTTGTCCAAGTCGAAAGATTCTGACCTGCGCAGGCAGACCTGGAGCATGAGATCGAGCAGCGGCTCTGCTGATGTAGGAATATTTTCTGTCTTTAGGATGATTCTGTCTGGTTGCTCAGTTACTGGAAAACAGAGAGAATCTCCCTTTGGATGGCACAATCTAAGTAGCATCCGCTGCGCTGTCTGCAGTATCTCTTTTTTCTCTAGCCTACTTAAAAGTAAGCTAAGGAAACTCTGTTGCGTTTAATATGAAATGTGGTGCCTCTTCGTCATCGTGCGATTTCTCCTGAAATATGTGACTAAGCACATCCGCGACTTGATTATTTCCCTCCCTGATACGTACTATCCTTCAAACTGGAAGGCTGATATTTGGATCTCCCACCGCTAAATTCTTCTGGTCTTACGAGCCCTGACGGGAACCAAACTCAGCATCTGGTTACCTGTATCAAATTTGAATTTCCTATACTCTAGGTAGAAGTTAAACTTTTCTAGAGCGAAAAGGATGGCCAAGCTTCCATCTCAGAATAATTTATCTCCGCACCTGAAACGTTCTCGAAGCATACGCTAAAGGCCTCCACTGTCCATCATGTGCTTGCAAGTGGACCCATCTGTATGCACAACAGACAGTGAATTAAAATCTAGAAAAAAAGTGTGAAATGTTATGGGACTTAACTGCTAAGGTCATCAGTCCCTAAGCTTACACACTACTTAATCTAAATCATCGTAAGGACAAACACACACACAGCCATAACCGAGGGAGGACTCGAACCTCCGCTGGGACCAGGCGCACAGACAATGACTGCAGCGCCAAGACCGCTCGGCTAGTCCCGCGCGGCTTAAAATCTAGAATATCTGTTACGGGAACACTGCTCGACGCATGATTCAGGGCATCACTGGCTTACCGTTGAAATTCTCTCTATTGGAATTTCTCATTTTTGCGACACACTTGCTGAGTGGGGCCACAAATTGTGCAGAATTGTGGATAAAATTCTCATTAAATTCACTAGATTGATGATTTGGGCAACGCCCCTGTTGTCCCTGGGTGACTGGAATTTGTAAATATCTTGCATATGGACCTGATCTAAACTAATTCCCCTGGCTGATACCACATGCCCGAAGAAAGAGTCATCTCTATTAGCCAGATTCATTTTCGACGGCTCAACGTTGAAGCCCAAGCACTTGCCTAAGCTGCTCTACATGCTCAGCAAAGGATGTACTATAAATTTTACGTCCACCGGCACAGAATCTAACAGGCAAGACAAAAGCGCTGCCCTTGTGGGTAGGCCAAAACAAACTCCGTTACAATGAAAGAATTTGCAGTGTCTCTTGCGCTTGTTCGGCGTCTCTAGGGGACGCCTGTCCAGAAACAGCACTGTCTCCTGGCGTGCCAGTCAACTCCAAGTCAAAGCATGGCCTACGGCTTACGCAAAACATATCAGTACGAACGTATCAAGTGGTGACACAATGGACCCAGGACAATAGTGTGGCAAGAGGTGTGAGTACAGGTCCTCCCAGAAGTACTTCAGCATGAGAAGATCAAGGAGTTGTTCGACAGACTTGCTCAAATAGACTAGTGATAACAACTGAAATCCTTGCTCAAATAGACTAGTGATAACAACTGAAATCCAGGCAGAGGATGTAATTTCATGTGGCAGGTGCAAGTCTTTCAATTGGATGCCACTTCGGTGATTGGTGTATCTCTAATCTACAACAGCTATCTGACTAGGTCAAGACGACTTACAGCGTAACGCGAAACCGAACCATGTGTTATTTCTGGTCGCTGAGAAGTGCAGACAATACTAAAAGCAGACCGAAATCTCCGTGGTTATACATGCATTCGTTCCCCCGACATCTCCTTCTTACCTCACCTGCTTTGTCACTAGAACACCACGTCCGACTAGGCAGAGGATGCCACGAGCCGCAACTGGCAGATTTCTGAATGTCGCGTAAAGATCTAGACTTATCAAGCGCCGTTTTCAGCTGACTTATAGCACCGACAACAATATGCCAAATTCAAATGGGTACTGAGTGTCTTTTGAGGTGTTAAGTGATGAGCGTCCCTTGTATCTGTGGCTGTCAGATCGACGCCCACGCCACACAGCCTGGTGAAATGTCTCAGGAAGCAGTAATTCTCGAGACTCATAGCTCTCCAAATCCTGGAACCATGGTGTAAGGAGCTACTGCAAATGTCAACAGAACTGAATTGGTAGTTGTTGAAGAGAGATCAAAAGCTTTTCAGTTGCTGTCAAGAACGGTGAAACCCATCGCCATACCGTACAGGACCAAATTACCAACTGGTATATTGGAGCAAGGTAATACCGGAAACCAAACAGCTGTTCACATCACAAAACCTATGAGAATATGTTGTCCTTGATTGGACTAACCTGTTCACTAGTTTATCATGCACAGAGCATGACTGGGATGCGACTGGAAAATTTGTACTATCAAATTAGCCTCCAGTCAGCAATCGTCATTAGGCTAACTTACGCAACATATGCTTCTAGCACGACGGGAAGTTCTTGTGGATGATATGGGGATGCTGTTTCCTAGAATACCAGAAAGAAGGAGTGCATTTGGGCCCGGAGGTCACACGTCATACTGTTGGCGACGCGCTTCAGTTTGGAATAGACAGTTCAAAATCGTCGCAAAATCTGATAAATATCGAGCTGGCGCTTCATTGTGTAATACTTCCCATTTGCGTGAGTCTAATCTGGATTTACAAATAAATATCAACTAGCCAGTATTTTCAGTTTCATCATTCCAATACTTTTATAGCTGGTTCCTCAAGGTGCTCAGCAAAGTTTCTGAATTTCACTTCCTACCAAAAAATTAGGTGACATCCGAATGTTAATTCTCCAAAGCTGCAGTTATTCTTTTCCTTCACCTGCATAAAACCCTGACAGTATAGAGCAAAAACGTAATGCATTCCATTTGTATACGGTACGGTAGTACGATGTGCTTGCCCCGTAGTGGAAACTCCACCCGAAAGACAACCAAATGTAAATACAACTACGTTCTCTAGAATGTCTCACTGATTACCTGTATGTGGCAACAGTTAACTGACGTAATTTTGTAGGATTGCGAAGACAGTCTTACCAGAAAAAACGATCATGTATCACAACGAAGAAAAACCTACTCCACAAGATTTTTAAGTGGAGAATTATTATTTCTGAAATGAGTCCATGACCACATGCAATTGTCAACTGGTTGGATCAAACCAATGTCACATTCTAGCACATGTGGACTCATGTTTACATAAAATTATTGAAGTATTAATTCTTGTCACTGCCGGACAATCTGGTGGGGTTCTGTACAGAGGCAGCAGTAAGCAAAACAGTGGACTGCTTCTGCCTTGTAGCAACTGCCATTAGAGGTAGTTTCGCCTTTGGGAAAGGACAAAAAAAGACCGAGCGTGGTTTGAAATGTTTGACTCCCGTCGTACTTGTTGCACTATGAGTGAGTCAACCAGGCTTCAGCAGTCTTTTTGCGCTAGCTGTCTGCCACACCCACGAACTTGACACACAAATGACCAAACAAGCTATTAATTGTTCATACAGAATCTTACAAAATCGTACAAACGTGAAACTGATAATTTTTCACGTGGCTAAGAGCTAATACAGCTGAAGTTTCTGTACCCACAAAACAAAATTTGATTCAGTTCATATAATTAAAAAGGACCCAGCTAATTTTCCAGATTAAAAGGAAACAATATGTTTCTCGTGATGGCACCTATTACATTGGAAACAGTGAGACTGCAGTTCAGTGAGCTACAGTCCTCTGATGATATTTATTTTTAATGGACATGTTTACCTCATCATGATGTTGTGTGAGGAAATGATGGAGTGAGAAAATGTTATCTTGAAAATACTAATTCATTTACGCTCAATCAATTCTGGTAAAGTTGAGGATGAACTGACTTAAGTTACTTTTCAAAACATGTAAAAAGGAAAATATGTACAATGTTAAGTTTTTTCTGAACCCCCGAGTGCTAACATCCAGATCTATAAATGCTGTATCTGTTCATAAGCATCTGAATACTCTCTGGAAGACTGTAAATAGAGATAGAAATCATTTTCTGAAGTCTGGGTGAGTCACAGAAGGGATTCGTACTGGATATAATTGAATTTTTATCCAAGTAAGATAGAGAACTAATGATAAAAAGCAGTCACAGGTTATAAAATAGACTCGAAAATTATGAGCGACACCGTGTTAATACAACACAAATGCTAAATACGGTGCTCACTCCAAAACCCAGGGAAACTAGCGCCAAGTTGAAGCAGAACACCGAGCAGCAACTCTCCAACAACAAGAAGCAATATGCCGTTGTTTGCCAGCCCCAAAACCGACTACTTAACGTTTAGTCTGACACATTTATCAACGCTACCGTAGGAGAGGAGAAAATCGCAAGGTTTGCACAGTGACATCTGCATGCAGGGAAAGCAGGCAGAATTTTCTTCTCCAACACTTGTTGTATTATCTGTCAACAAACTAAAAGTTGGCAGTGTACTGACCCTTGTTTTATGATTGGCGCAACAATGTTTTGTCGTGCATATGCAGCTCACTTCCCACACCGTTCGTGGACACATAACAGTGGCTCCGTTCTCTGCGTCCGCTCTTAGTACAACTTGAGGGCTTTTGTTGAAATCTCTTGGCAGCTCACGTGGATATGAGTGCTTCGAAAGGAGCTTTTGAAATAGTCTGCTTTAAAAGACACCCAAAGCGGCTCAGTCATGTGGCCACTGCGCATGGGAGTTGCTGATGCTAAGTCTCCCACTTTTCCTTCATTGTCTTCCCACTGCGTAAAACCTGCAGGTGGCATGTCTTACCAACTGGAAGAAACACGATCTGAAATACCAGAATTCACAGGCCCTGCTGTTTCAAGGAAAGGGAATAAAATACTAACGTGCCTACAGTAGATGTTAAAAGTTGCCACCATTCATCTCTTGACACTTTTGGGCCCTGTTCAGCGAATTGCTGAAGGCGGATCGAAGTTGGGCTGCTTGAATTGCTGCAATCTCATCCGAAATATTCTGCTGTAGTTTTTGTAGACCATGAGGGTTGCTGCGATATACCTTACACTTGAGTGCTTCCCACAGAAAGTAATCGCACAATGACAGATCTGGTGATCTGGCCACTTTTATTTGCCCTACCCTGTATATTCTCACTGAGCAGCATGTGACAAACCAGTACCACCACAGGTTTTAACGACGGTGGGCAGAGTGATAACATAGACTGAACTGTAAACATTGATGCAAGTAGATATATTTTAAGATGGGATGGGGTAGAAGAGGTTACAGCATGTGATTAAATAGTTGGGGGGGGGGGGGGGTGGAGAGGGCAGCTGACAGGTGACCAGTGGCATGGTATGCGACAAGTAGGGATTACTTTGGTTTTCTGGCATTATAGAAGGCAACAGTTTCACATCATGGCCTCAGCACAATGGTTCCTCAGAGCTACTACCCTATATAGCTTCTCTCTATGACAATGGATGACATCCTTAACTTTCTTGATCCCAGATAGTGACTGATCTTCTGAAACTCGATCGAACTACTAGACTAAACTGAGTCCTGATTGTCTCTACGTGTGCTTTTTCTTTTGCTACTGATCATTTTTAAAAGACGTCGGTTCTTTACCAACAGTTTTTACTAACAGAGCTTAGTGACCTCTTCTGATGGTGGTAATGGAAATGGGGGAAACCTTAAACTTCTATTTCTGACGTTTGAGGGTAATCTTTTGGTGAATTGGTAGCTTTCAAGTGTCTTGCCTGCTCTGCTTGGCTATTTTTGAATTGCCAATAGCTAGGTACGATCTGGCAATTCAAAAGTTATATGACCTGCTTTCATTGCCTCTTCCGATGATATCAGCATTTAAAATAGTTAGCAACGTGGTTTTCCGATCTGTCGCAGTGGACGGTGTTGTAGCCGAGGCTAGGCAACATATTAGTTCAACAATGCGCAGTTTTTTAGTCACGTTTACTGTTTTATGTAACACTAGTGCAGTTCTACTTTGTGCAGGGATACTGTTTGTCATTGTGTATCACCACGCTGCTACAAAATAAATTTATTTTGCAGAACAGTTTGGGAATACTGAAGCTTAATTATAAATGGAAACAAATCATTCGTAGTTGTATAATCAGTGTAGAAGCAGTAGAGGTAGGTCAGAATATTATCCCTTCGACAATCATCAAAAAAGTATATGTACCCTTGAAAGAGAGCAAATGATGATTTCTACAAGGTGAATTTTCTTTCTCTTCTTATATAATAAAGATCACAACCGCGAGCGTAGTGTATTTGATCACAATGTGGAAAAGCCCTAAGACGATTTATTATGTGGGTGCTCGGCGTAGATAACGTATTATACAGTTTATAGGAGTCTCTCACATATTCAGTTGTATTGTAGTTTATTTGCTTTGAGACACAGTATGTTGCAGAATTTTCCTTGTTCCTCGCCGTCCACGAATAGATGTGTTGAATAAATGATGTGATACGAGGAACTGAGGTTGTCAGTGCACGGGTCCCTTCCCTGGGCGGACGTGACCAGATTTAACGCCCCTGGAGTTATAGAATGCGATGCAAGCAGCCCTGCTCTTTCCCATGTTACGAAACGAAATCGTTCTACCATAGTATACTGGATAACAGTCTACGTGCAAATATTCATAGAAGATATTTGGCCGCATATTTCATTCCGATAACGTGAGCTTTCCTTTTGTCAATATAGTGTACAAGATTTATACCTATACCATCAAAAGATTTATCACCATTAAACATTTCTTTCGCGAAACATAAATAATATATGAGCCTTCTCTTACCGTCAGCAAAAATTTGGTAGGTTTAAAAAGTCTATATTTAATTTTCTTGACTGATAGAACTTTCAGAGAAGTCAGTAAATAGAGGAAGAACTTCCCGGAAACTTCCGTGTTACCTCACACAGACTTGAATAATCCACTTCAAGTCCAAACGAAAAATTCAGGTTTGTAGTAATTTATTTTTTGTGGGAAATGTGCATGCCCCTCTGAGAGATAACCCTTGATGTGGTAGAAGAGGTTGGATGCGAACCAACTAATAATACTGATTACAGAATTCTTTTAATATATAGCCGTGACCCGACGACGTTGTAAATGAAAAAAAAAAATCACCTTCGAAAAATAAACGAAACTGTGGCAATATTTCAGACTCCATGGGCTAAATCCCGACAAACTTTTAAAGATGACGCATAAAGCCAACGTCTTCAGGACTCGTCAATCCGGCACTGGTCTATACCCTCACGTAACCTCCAATGTTACCTACGAGAAGGAGAGTAATGTCTCACACATAACTTCCAGAGAATCTTACAGGTGTTTCATTTGCCTTTTGTTTCTTGAGCGACTGTACTTGATTTTCTATTAGACGATCACTTGTTTCAATAATTACCATTTTATTTCCCGTTCAATGATTGAATGAGGACCCGTTTTACGATATTCCATTGTGAAACAATCTCAGGACTGCAGTCAGTACTTCGGATTTCTGTTTATCACATTCCGTTTCTGTGCCAGTATTATCGCTAAGCTTATAATAGATGAATGCGATCCGTGTATTAGCTTTAGACTTCGGATTTTTTGTCAAATCTGTCGGCAAAGACACACTTTCAGTTCATGGAAGGCGTCTTGCATTGCTCTCCTTGGCCTTATTTTGCCATCGTTCAGCCTTTGTTTTTATCAACAAGAACTTAGCTGCGCTTAAATCTGTGATTACACTCACTGTGCCTCCGTGTCCACTTTCTAACAAACCTCAGACTCCTATGAGTTTTGAGTGTGGGTTGAGAATGTTCGTATCTTTATTGCTGCTGAACAAACAACACAGTGGAATTAGGCTACTGCGAGCGCCCACCGCCAACATGCTCACCAGCATAAGTGTTCTTGAGTAGGCTGTAATTACCGTTGACTGCGACGTGGAGATATGGTAACCGGCAGCAACACGCTGTAGTATTTATGTCGACACACATCTCAGCCAGACCTCGGCTACACGTCACTCTAAGCCGCGACGAACAGTGAGGGGCCTCGTGGTGGCACATGACAAATAACAGTGGGGAACGGGACACAGCGTAATTTGCGGAGACTTCTCCCTCTAAATTAGCCCCGCTGTCTGCATACAAACAGGTCTTGGGTTCCTTATTTGCATGCTCAGTAACGAGGCAGTGTAATTTCTGCTTACGTTCTGCTTTCCACTATGGCGTTCACATGTGGCTGAGAAACTAACTTTCGTGTCGCAGGAGAGAAGACAGCGTGCCTAGTCCTTACTCTTCAATGACCTCTAACTCACCATCCCACAGGGTCCATTACATAAGTTGAAATGAGCTTGACGAAGTTGTTATTTCAGTATTTTCAACGTAAAGAGGTTAGTGATGGGTTTATTTTATTCCTCGATCTCCGTAGTATCGTATGTGGCCAAGGTAATCGGCCGTAGAACTACAACTCAGAAAGCGTGAACGAAGACTGTAAACATTAAAAATAAAAAAAATAAAAATCCGTGAAAACATACTTTTTTCGATAGTGCACAACGAAGAATTCTGAACTACTGCCAGGAAGTCAAATAAGGAAACTTTACCACATATATTTGAAAAGCTGGAATTAACAACTGAAGTTTTTCAGTTCTGAAAACGTCCGCTAGAAAATGATACCCTTGGGATATTGCACTACTTTTTGCCGTGAGACATATTCGCGGTTGAGAATATTAGCCACCTGCAGCTATAATGGAATGACGACAATGAAAATTGGTCATACTGGAAATCGAACCCGAATTTCCCGCTTTACGCAAGCGGTTGCTTCATTACACAATATAAACCACTGCGGATAATTTTTGTATTGCATCTCTTTATTTTACATATAACGAATTACGTAGTTATAAAGCCAGCCGCTGTGGCAGAGCGGTTCTAGGCGCTTCAGTCTGGAACCGTGCGACCGCTACGGTCACAGATTCGAATCCTGCCTCGGGCATGGATGTGTGTGATATCCTTAGGTTAGTTAGGTTTAAGTAGTTCTCAGTTCTAGGTGACTGATGGCGTCAGATCTTAGTCCCATAGTGCTCAGAGCCATTTTAAACTTGCCTTCCAATAATCTACACGGAACGTAAAATAGGAGGAAACAAGGCATTCTTCGCCTTCTTATGTAAGAAAGCACACAAAAGACACGACACTGAGACGAGCTAGTAGGTGAATCCAGTCTGTCATCTTGATAAAGAATAACATAGTCGCTCCGTACCGCAGGCGTAAACTTAACCTGCTAACTGCACATTATCTTCATATTCCTCTCGCACGTGGAACACTCCAACCATCCGGGGGATCTGCGAATAATGCACCTAAATGCGTGGCGAAACTGTTCTATACATATCGTAATTATGCCACAACTCTAAGACGTTCACACCACCTTCTCGATAACGTGTTGCGATCCCTTTAGTCTATTTCACTTCGTTTGCCTGCTAGGGGTGAAATACGTATCTTTCGGGAAAAACAGGACGATGGCATTAATCGCTGTGTGCGTGGTACGCAACAACAAGGTTAAAATTTTCCTCGTTAAAAGCCAACAATCATTGGCTGTGCCACAAACCAAACAGTGTTAATTAGAGTCGGTAACCGCACACTGGACACACAACAGCGTCTCTACCAAATGAGTGACCTGCAGTCGTTGACGGTTCGGGAATTTGCCGTTCACCACGATACACCACAGAGGGCCCACCGTCGTCGGAAGAGAGTAGTGATGAGCAGAACACCAGACCTTCTGCCACAGTATCGCCGGGTATTCCTGTTCAACCACATTGCGTGGGAGTTGTCGTAGGAAGCAACAACAAATGTCCTGCTCCCGAAGGTAGCTGTAGTCAATAATGAAGGACTGAACGTGAGTGAGAGGCGGCGTAATGTGGTCAATGTTAACCGGTTGCCGAATCTATAGGGCCCACTTCGTCTATCACAGTGCCCATTAAAGTGACACCCTCGCTCCTCCAAAATCGATACACTGTACTCAAAAATATAGCCCGCGCTCTGTTCGAAGCCTCCTTCCCACAGTGGCAGCATCAGTGTATCGTATCAGATTATGAATGGCAGGCCATCACCCAAAAGATATCCAAATAGACATTAACGTATTACTGTCTGTAGGATATCAGTGGCATGCAGCACATGTTGCCGCACTGACGCACAAATCTGTCGAAGCAACCTTCGAAAACCGCGTATTGCCGTGAAACACCACTCCCAAACATTTAAGATGGGCCACCTTGATGAAAAGTACCGGCGTCCATCGTCGCATTACCTACCCGTATCCGTATGACGGGTCTTTGCTCCACCGCCCCGTACTGCTGAAACCATCCCAACGCCGCCTGGATGACGTATCCACATTTGGCGAAGAGAACAACTTTATCGGCGTATGCACGGCATGGAAACGACGCAGTCCGGAACGGATGTCCGTGTAGTGGTTGCTCTAGATCGATTGCAAACAAAACGGCCGACAGGGGGCAACCCTGCCGTACCTAATGCTGAATTTGGAGCTGTTCAAGCCTAGCATCATTTACCAAGACTCGATGCTTTGGACCGTGAAAAAACTTCAAGATTACATTAATTAACTGCTGGGGGATTCCCATTAGTCCCATGATGGCGTCAAAACAACGTGGTCCACCCTCTCGAAAGGTAATCAGAATCTGTTGCCACCAAGGCGCCTTGCAATCTGTAAGCTGACATCAGTATTATATCCAAGTGCCGTGTGTATGTTATTCCTTTCACCGAGACACTTTTTACCGAAATAACCTAGTCCGATATAACCGAGTGGAGACGATCACGAAGAATACGTGTAAATGTCCTGTAGTCGGTGTTCAAAAACGAAACCAAGTGGTTTTGGAATGGATATAATAACACCCACCGTAAATTCGGAGGAGATTTGGAACGTAAGCATCAGCAGTTCGCTGTATATCCCTATCTAAGTCGTTACCACGAGAGCAAAAAAAGGCTCTCCTATAACGTTGTCAGTTCCCGCAGGGCCGTCAAGTAAAATTCGGTGGTCGCCCGAGGCAACTGTCACTTTTCACAGCCATATCTAAGGAAAACCTATCTTAAGGCCGGCTTTATACAGCGGAGCCGGCCGGTGTGGCCGAGTGGTTCTAGGCGCTTCAGTCTGGAACAGCGCGCCCGCTACGGTCGCAGGTTCGAATCCTGCGTTGGTCATGGATGTGTGTGATGTCCTTTGGTTAGTTAGGTTCATTTAGTTCTAAGTTCTAGGGAACTGATGACCTCAGAAGTTAAGTCCCATAGTACTCAGAGCCATTTTTATACAGCGGAGCCGCCACATAAGTGACGAATCACATGATCCCTGATCCCGTAGACATTGATGCCACTTCTCTTTGATCTCCCAGGAACAGTCGTCCTCCCGTAAGTGTGTGACATTAAATTTTCAAGGACCTCTGCTGCGCCATGTCCTTTGTTTTGGCAGAGCGACTGTGCACATGCAAGCTTGGTGGTCTGTAAAGGCCGTTGGCCATACCTCAGCAATAAAGGTTGCTGCACGTAGCCCATACGTCACATAGATTCTGTTTAAGCGATTCGCCGAATGGCTCATGACATTTGTAAACCCGTGGCGGTCACCGTGTTTCAGTTCCCAGGTGTCGGACAGAGTAAATCCCTGGACCAGTGCTTGTACCGCCAGGCAGGGAACGAAGTGTGGATGCTGGTCTTTGGTTTAGATGACATAACTGAAATCGTCACCTCCAAAGGGAGCTGGCACATCCGCCATATAAAAGGCTGTCCCTTCGCGTCCCTTCGTCAGTCCAGAAGGCGAACAGACATTCAGCAAAAGGACGTATCCTGCAGTAACAGCAACACCACAGGTCGATGGTAAGTAGGTCACATCTTTCGCGACTAGTCCCTATCGTAATAAAATGTCTGTGCTACCGCCACCTCTGTCACCCACTAAACTATAAACATCATATCCCAAAAGCTACAGTGGGGTGGTGTTTCGTACTTCCAGTACGAACACAATGTCCATGTCCGCTACTTCCAACATATGTTTAAGCTTTTGTACGTTTATCGGATTGCTAGTATCATTGACGTTTACTGTACCGGCGCGATGAGCCTGTGACATCGGAATCAGCTGGATATGTTAGTTCTCCAAACAAAATCGATTTGCATGACTGTGTAGCTTCCTCTGTGGCTGACTAATGCCCGTCTCTGCCTCAATTAGTTGTCGTAGTTCTGGCTTCCTTCCGACTCTGTGCCGGTGGTAACGATTGACATAACATCGACATCTTGCATCTCCAGACATATCTCCATTTCCTGAGCCCAATCCTTCAGTGGGGCGACGGGAGCGCTCACTGGTGGGGGCGAGGGGGCAGTCCCCATGACAGACTGGAGGTTCACAATTCAGCTACATTACTTCCTCTCACCGTCATGTGGTTGTCGCTTCGTCTCTACCGGTATGGTTGTGACTCCGTCAACGTCTCCTGTTGTATCGAGACCTCGTTCGCACCACCTGTCTTGACTGTCATCCTTGTATTCAGATGTCATTCGTTCCCGCTATCTTGTTTGTCATCCGAACGGTATTGCTCTTCTTCTTCCGTCAGCCGCCTCTTCTTCCGCTTCTTCAGCGACTGCTGTTTCTTTTTCTTTTTTTTCGCATATGGTCTTCCGACTGTTGGTCTAGACGGTCCTCCTGCAGACCAGCTTCCATGTCTAATGAATGAGCCGACGCTAAAGTAGAGGAACCTGAAAGCCATAACTATTGTCTGTCGTCGTGATGTTGTTGCGGCTGGTCCTTCGTCGTAGACATCGACAGGTGGTCAGGTCCTCGATGCAGAGGCTCTTTACGTAATGGTCTGTCGCGCGTGTTGCCCATTTCGTCTTTTACTACCTCTACATTCGTAAAAGGTAATGACTTCATCCGCGGTGGAAGTTGCTGATCATCACGAGGGAGCTGAACTACAAGTTTCTGGAGACACTCAGATCGAATATGACCTTCCTGTACGCAGCCGGAGCAAGTCCTCGGTTGTCTGTCATCTGGAACGACCGAACAACACCCTGCGATGTGCACATAGGGTGGTATGTGCTTCCGGAGTTCGATACGTATCTGGCACACGCACCTGGTAAGTCTCGAAACTTGCCCTTTTCTCTGCAATATGACTGGGGACTATTCCATAATGCCGGAAAACGTAAGTAACCACGTCCGTCGGAACTTCGAATGGGAATTCGAATACACGAACAGACCTAACTCCCATGCCAGCATGATCAACTGAAACTAAACTCACGTTCCCGTCTGCGTGGCAAAACCGGTAATCGTCCTCAGATCGCAAAAGGAGTCTGCCGCACGCTGCTTCACCCAACGGATTAGACAAGTGGATTCCTATCATCTCTCTTGGATCGAGCTACACCAGATCGCCCAAGAAACGTTCCATTTCGTATACTTCGGTCGTGTATACTGTACTTCAAAAGTGAACTTCGCTTTTTGGTAAGAAAGAGCCATTGTAGTTCAAGTAAATGAGTACACTAATTTGCGGTGCAGCACACAAGTTAACGACACCACGGGAACTATGACGGGCCTGAATGCAAACATGTCAGTGGCGTTAAACTGCCGCGTGCTGACTTTGCGAATATGAAACAACTCCAGCTGTATAATGGAATCACGACAATTAAACTTTGTGCTGGGTGGGACAACTACGACTGGCCGAGCACGAATCATGGCCACACCCAAACTTCCATATGTCTTCGTCCGTTATCACACTGTACATTCAATTAGTGATATTCCCGCATAGTGCAGCCATTTTATTTGTGATTCGCAAATCGGACAATAAATACGAAATTTGTAAATAATTCAATTAGTTTTTCTTTTAACTACTCCCTGAATTGAATGTTTTAGTCCCTTTTCAATGATGTCGTATTATTAGCAACATTTCTCAAGAGGAAGTAAATGTACAGAAATGGTCAAGAAAGACATGCTTGAAGAGCGAACCGCACAAAGTTTTGGAGGTGATACCACAAAGTACTAATTGTTGATAAAGAATTGTTAATTTCGATAAACGACAATGCAAGTCGCTATACGAGAATAACTGCAGTTCATTTATTTCTATCTTCTAATTAATAACGTTTATTCGATTGTTTCCAAGAGAATTTTTCCGTGAACTCTTTCTTGCCAATTAGCTTCAGTTATTCTAAAATATCTTACTTCTTAGACGTAAGAAACACATAATGCGCTGTAGTAGAGCGGTTCTAGGCGCTTCAGTCTGGAACCAAGCGGCTGCTACGGTCGTAGGTTCGAGTCCTGCCTCTGGCATGGATGTGTGTGATGTCCTTAAGTTTATGTAACTTAAGTTTAAGTAGTTCTAAGTTCTAGGGGACTGATGGTAAGTCCCATAGTGCTTAGAGCCATTTGAACCATTTCAACCAAACACATAATGACCATACTACCATAATATTAAGTGCCGAATAATTTTCTATGTCTGACACATGTTCGTTTGGAGTCACTATCTCGTCAAATCCTTTCACAGAGAGAGCTTGACCAAAAAATACAGATTTTCTGTTCAGCTATAACTAGATACAAACAATAACCATTAAAAATGCCTCAAATTATGTATACTGTCTAAGAGATATTTTTACATAAGATTTAGAAAGGTCATCCGGCACTGAGCTTCGTGGAGTCAGACTATAAGTCGCTTCAGCTGCATGTAGATTCCTTGGTCCAATCACGAACGGTTTCGGGAGATTATAAACTCATATTCCGGTGAACAAGATTATAATAGGAAAATACAAAAACTAAAATCAGAGATCTTATACCACTCAACACTTGTTTAGTTACAATAATAGTAGGGATTCACTGTCCAACTATAAATATTAATTAATACGGTATGGTTAGTCAGAATGAAACGCTGGTCGGTGTCCAAAATTAAACCTACAGACTGCAACTTCCCCGTCCTGTGTCTAATTCACGACACAATCAAACAAACTGCCAACCAGATGTCTGTACGATCGTGTTCTGGACGGAAGTTGGCATTCCGGTCAACTGACAACCATGCCAATGTTGACTTCAAGAGACCTATGAAACAAGGTAGTGTTTGCTGGGTAGCCCCACATCCACAATCGCTGTGTACATAGTCATAGACAATGCAATACGGCACAGAGAAGATGCCTACCAGACTCCCTGCGGTGGAGGGCCACAGAAAGAAAGGAAGTAGGACAGCACGGCAACAGGCATGTGAACTCTCAGCATCCACTGGACGTGTTGTATCGAGGCAAACGGTTGCAGGAGGCTTCAGCGCAGTGGCCTCTACTGTCGGACACCTTCTACACTCCTGGAAATGGAAAAAAGAACACATTGACACCGGTGTGTCAGACCCACCATACTTGCACCGGACACTGCGAGAGGGCTGTACAAGCAATGATCACACGCACGGCACAGCGGACACACCAGGAACCGCGGTGTTGGCCGTCGAATGGCGCTAGCTGCGCAGCATTTGTGCACCGCCGCCGTCAGTGTCAGCCAGTTTGCCGTGGCATACGGAGCTCCATCGCAGTCTTTAACACTGGTAGCATGCCGCGACAGCGTGGACGTGAACCGTATGTGCAGTTGACGGACTTTGAGCGAGGGCGTATAGTGGGCATGCGGGAGGCCGGGTGGACGTACCGCCGAATTGCTCAACACGTGGGGCGTGAGGTCTCCACAGTACATCGATGTTGTCGCCAGTGATCGGCGGAAGGTGCACGTGCCCGTCGACCTGGGACCGGACCGCAGCGACGCACGGATGCACGCCAAGACCGTAGGATCCCACGCAGTGCCGTAGGGGACCGCACCGCCACTTCCCAGCAAATTAGGGACACTGTTGCTCCTGGGGTATCGGCGAGGACCATTCGCAACCGTCTCCATGAAGCTGGGCTACGGTCCCGCACACCGTTAGGCCGTCTTCCGCTCACGCCCCAACATCGTGCAGCCCGCCTCCAGTGGTGTCGCGACAGGCGTGAATGGAGGGACGAATGCAGACGTGTCGTCTTCAGCGATGAGAGTCGCTTCTGCCTTGGTGCCAATGATGGTCGTATGCGTGTTTGGCGCCGTGCAGGTGAGCGCCACAATCAGGACTGCATACGACCGAGGCACACAGGGCCAACATCCGGCATCATGGTGTGGGGAGCGATCTCCTACACTGGCCGTACACCACTGGTGATCGTCGAGGGGACACTGAATAGTGCACGGTACATCCAAACCATCATCGGACCCATCGTTCTACCATTCCTGGACCGGCAAGGGAACTTGCTGTTCCAACAGGACAATGCACGTCCGCATGTATCCCGTGCCACCCAACGTGCTCTAGAAGGATTAAGTCAACTACCCTGGCCAGCAAGATCTCCGGATCTGTCCCCCATTGAGCATGTTTGGGACTGGATGAAGCGTCGTCTCACGCGGTCTGCACGTCCAGCACGAACGCTGGTCCAACTGAGGCGCCAGGTGGAAATGGCATGGCAAGCCGTTCCACAGGACTACATCCAGCATCTCTACGATCGTCTCCATGGGAGAATAGCAGCCTGCATTGCTGCGAAAGGTGGATATACACTGTACTAGTGCCGAAATTGTGCATGCTCTGTTGCCTGTGTCTATGTGTCTGTGGTTCTGTCAGTGTGATCATGTGATGTATCTGACCCCAGGAATGTGTCAATAAAGTTTCCCCTTCCTGGGACAATGAATTCACGGTGTTCTTATTTCAATTTCCAGGAGTGTATATGTCTACCTCTGACACATCTTCACGGAAAGAAACGTCTAGAGTGTAGTCTTCGACATGCCACCTGGACAGTCGAACAATGGGCCAATGTTGTTTTCACAGATGAGTCCCAATTTGGTCTGGTGAGTGATTCGGGATAGATTCGCATCTGGAGGGAGCATGGAACACGATTTTGGGAACCAAACAGGTGGAAAGAGACCGATATCGAGGAGGATCAATGGTGTAGGCGCGGATTTTGTTTACTACTCGAATCCCGCTTCGTGAAATTGTACGGGTGAATCGGCAAGGGTTAGCTGCTGACAGGTATTGTGATGAGATCTTGGGACCTCCTCTGCGGTTATTTCGAGGTGCTGTGGACCCTCACTTTGTATTGATGGACGATAATTCTCGACCTCACAGGACACGAGTGGCTGATGTTTTCTTGGAAATGGAAGATATTGCACACATGGAGCGGCCCAGTCGCTCTCCCGATTTTAATCCCATAGAGCATGTCTGGGATGCACTAGGGAGACGGCTTTCATCATGTCAGCACCCACCAACCACCCTCCAAGAATGCGAGCAGTTCTGCAGGAAGAACGCGCGTTATTACCTCAACGTGAGACTGATGATATCATTCACAGCATGCCTTGTCGTTGTCAGCCCTGCTTTGCTGCCAGATGTGGTCCCCCCCCCATACTTAACCAGTTGTCAAATGTGTGTGCAAATCCGTTAAGATGGAAAAAAGGGAACATAATTTTGTCTACCGTTATGCATATTGCAGTTGTTTGAACACACTTTACATTGTTTCTATTTTACTCTCACCTGTTTATACTGCTTTGTGGCAAAATAAAAGTAACCTTGCAAAATTTCCGTTTGTTGCTTTAATTTACACCAGTGTACCTAAAGAAATGGACCGTCAAAAGAAGGAAGAAAAACAATGAGAATATCAACGAACAACTTAAGGGAACTTACACTATGAGGCACGTGGCCGCCGCACACTAGACACCAAGCTACGCGCGTGTGGCAACCGCACTTGTTTCTGGTGTCTAGATCTACACTTGTTGTCCACGCCTCTCCTGAGAGAATGAGGACCTATCCTCCAAAAACGATTTTTAGTAGCTGCCTGGAGTGTTGGGAAACTAATCGGTTAAATCTATCTACACGAAGGTGTTAACGGAATGGATTTGTACGAATTTTGTGGGCAACTGTTATAGTTTAATTTTGGAAGCTGAAGGATCGAACTAATTTGACGACGCCGTTTCCCATCACAGAGCCTAAAATAAGCATCATAAGAATTGAACTGAAAGACGACAACGTAAATTAATGCTGTAATGCATAGTGAAAACATGATAAACACGTGCTAGATCAAAATAAAGTGATTACGTAGGTGTTCGCCTTCGGAACATTGCTGCAAGAGGACGGATGAAATGTGTTTGGTGGTTCGGTACGTTACGGGCGACGCTCCTTGCGGTAGCCCGCATTGATCTCTGCAGTCCGAGGCACCTATCACCGCTCACATCACTTCTTCAGTACCGCAGCCTCGTTGCTGTGTCGATACACCGGTGAGTCGCGTAAGACGTAACGCTTCTGTTGTTTCTCGAACTGTTCAAGATGTCGAAACGATGTCGTCGGCAAATTACAGTACTCGCAAGGGAGCGTAATTCCGTTACATAGTTACTACTTTTAATTCTGTTACGAACCGAGATATCAAAGCAAGTACATATTTTTTACATGGAATGGTGCACTTTTTAACATCAAAAGATTTAAAAATCTGAGGATACTAATACAACGCTTGTTAATGACGGAGTTTAAAGTACCTGAGAAATTAATTAATATTTAGAGTCACGACTGTCGGAATCTGCCATTATGCATAAACACTGCAAAAAACACAGGAGACAGCTATCTACAGCTGGCCGTGCGAAAAGCAGCTGGCACTAAGATGCACGCCCGCCACACACAGCGACTGGCGTTGTGCCTTCGAAAATGTGCTCTCTCCAATTCATAACAATAAATCAGAAAACTTCCGTGCATCTGTGCTGCCTACTATTCGTGGCCAGATGTTCACCGTAAAGTGCGTCATCGAGATGTATCGCCAAAGGACTGAGCTCTTCAGGCATGCTTTTACCTCATCTACTCTTGTTCCCAGTAGTACTACTGGTAATGTCTGCCTAATATGACCACAATACACGTCTCCTGATGATTTTGTAGAATATCTGTAAGGGTTCTACCAAGCATCTCTACTGCTTCTCAATTGTGTCTATACATATAGACATTAGATAAAACTTCAAATTATGGTATCTTTTTTTTTCGTGATCCGATTTTGATTACATAAAGACTACATGTTGCCCCAACCGACGTTCATATTACTTGTGAAAATACATGAAAGTTAGTCCAGTACTTTTGAAATTAGCGTGCTCAGACAAACATATACGACATTTTTACATGAAATTTTAAATCAAGATATCCTATTTTTACGTTATCGGATTTTGATTAAATAAAGGCTATACATTGCTCCAGGTTATGCTCAAGTTATTCGTGAAAACCCTATGAAAAATTGCCTTGTAGTTTTGATAAGTGTGTTCGAACAGACACGACGGTTTTATAGTTTTATTATTAGTACAAATAAGAGATAGAAGAGGACATAAATTTATTATAAATAGCTTTCGAAAGTATTCTGATGTGATATATATTAACATCCTGTTCCATTTACAAAAAGTATAAAAGTGTCTCTATAGTGTAGGCCAGAAAGAAAGAAGTTACTTATCTGTCTTGACCTATTTCCTTGCTTGAAGATGTTAACAACACAATGAGATTCCGAAATACTGCCTGTCAATTTTAGGGACGAACTTTGATCATTACCAGTAACAAAAAAATGCTGATGAAGAAGAGATTCCAAAGTGCAAAGAAGTGTACGTTTGAAACAACACTAAAAGGGAAAAAAACTGTCTTCCGGAGCCCCCAACACAGGTAAAACGACATGCGGAAAGTGAATCAGTTTTGTTGCTACAAGTCTCTACATCTGTGCTCTGAAAATCATCACTCAGTGGTTCAAACAATGTACAACATACTAATAATGCGTTGCACACAAACGCCAGGAAATTGATTGTCTACGAGCCAACATTCATTAGGAAAATGTTGTCTCGACAATACCTTTGGAAGCGATGTAAACGTGACTGGTAAATATTTGCCGTTTCTGTTCAATAATTCGATGCATGGAAGTGTCCTCCCCGATAGCTGAGTCCTGTCGACGACATGTGAGAAAAGAAAACAAACGTAAATTTTAAATCACAGAATGTAACATCGAAATGGCATCGGCAATAGAACAACAAGATGATGATGATACGTGTTCTGAGGCGAGCAGCGCAGTACACAATGGTTCAGTGATTTCCACAGTTCCTGATCGTCACGGATTTCTTGGAGGTTCACAGTACACACCTGATCCGAAATTGACTGTTCCTCAAAGCGTAATACTTCGTCGTGAAAGAAAATGGCTGCGCATGCTCAACAATTGGGAGAAAATGATGAACAAACACTATAGGAAGGTGAGAGAACGCTGTCGCAAAGATATCCCTCCATTAGTCCGACCACGTGCCTGGTTCCATCAGAGGTTCAAATGGCTCTGAGCACTATGGGACTTAACATCGATGGTCATCAGTCCCCTAGAACTTAGAACTACTTAAACCTAACTAACCTAAGGACAGCACACAACACCCAGTCATCACGAGACAGAGAAAACCCCTGACCCCGCCGGGAATCGAACCCGGGAACCCGGGCGTGGGAAGCGAGAACGCTACCGCACGACCACGAGCTGCGGCCCTGGAGATCCTAAGTGGGTTGATGATATACGCAAAGACCTTCATCGGCAGTTTCCATACCATGAGATGTTTGTTGACCAGAATGGACTTGGGCAGCAAGAACTTTTCCAAGTACTGAAGGCATACTCAATCATGAACAAAACTGTTGGCTACTGCCAGGCACAAGCTCCAATGGCAGCTTTCCTGCTAATGCACATGCCAGCTGAACAAGCATTTTGGTGCCTAATCTCCATTTGCGACAAGTACCTTGTGGGATACTACAGTCAAGGAATGGAAATACTGCAGCTAGATGGTGACATTTTGTTTGGACTACTTACAAAAGTTTCTCCAAGTGTTTATAAACACATAAAAAAGCAAAAAATTGAACCTATTTTATACATGACTGAATGCTTTCTTTGTGTTTACAAGAACACTTCCATGGGACACAATCCTTAGGGGGTGGGATACGTTCTTGTGTGAAGGGGTTAAGGTGATCTTCAAGATCATTCATTCTCAAGGTGAACCACATTATTCACGTATTCTAGTGCAGTCCTCATTTTTTGATAATGATATACTCAGTATTGCTTCACAGTTTTATGGTCCTTTTAGAAGTATGATCCTAAAATCAAACAAAGTGTGAAGTTGAATAATGAATCTCTCCCTCTTGCTTTAGAAATTCAGTCTTGGAAGACCAGGTGTCATAAAAAGTTGCCAAACTATGTACGAAACCTAAGAAGTATTGCGCAATCCACCAATTGAAGTCGTGGAAGAAGAATTTATGATCAGCCAGATACTGCGCTTGAATCTTTCTGAAGAAGATTTTGATTATGAGCACAGGCGACAGTTGGCATAAAGGCGTGCAAGTCAAGCGAATGGTCACAAAAGCAAGAGATAACAAGAAACTGCAGTACCAGAAAAGGCAAACTCTTTTTAAAGTTTTTCATGTAAAATGTGCGATGCTGCATGAAATGTAAATGCCGCATTCATTCTCAAGGTGAACCATATTATTCACGTATTCTAGTGCAGTCCTTATTTTTTGATAATGATATACTCAGTATTGCTTCACAGGTTTTTGGTCCTTTTAGAAGTATGATCCTAAAAGCAAAAAAAGCGTGAAGTTGAATAATGAATCTCTCCTTCCTGCTCTAAACCATTGTTTCTCAGCAAAATCACATGCTCCAAACTAAGGTTCTGTGTAAATTACAAAAAAAAAAAAAAAAAAAAAAAATACACTCCTGGAAATTGAAATAAGAACACCGTGAATTCATTGTCCCAGGAAGGGGAAACTTTATTGACACATTCCTGGGGTCAGATACATCACATGATCACACTGACAGAACCACAGGCACATAGACACAGGCAACAGAGCATGCACAATGTCGGCACTATTACAGTGTATATCCACCTTTCGCAGCAATGCAGGCTGCTATTCTCCCATGGAGACGATCGTAGAGATGCTGGATGTAGTCCTGTGGAACGGCTTGCCATGCCATTTCCACCTGGCGCCTCAGTTGGACCAGCGTTCGTGCTGGACGTGCAGACCGCGTGAGACGACGCTTCATCCAGTCCCAAACATGCTCAATGAGGGACAGATCCGGAGATCTTGCTGGCCAGGGTAGTTGACGTACACCTTCTAGAGCACGTTGGGTGGCACGGGATACATGCGGACGTGCATTGTCCTGTTGGAACAGCAAGTTCCCTTGCCGGTCTAGGAATGGTAGAACGATGGGTCCGATGACGGTTTGGATGTACCGTGCACTATTCAGTGTCCCCTCGACGATCACCAGTGGTGTACGGCCAGTGTAGGAGATCACTCCCCACACCATGATGCCGGGTGTTGGCCCTGTGTGCCTCGGTCGTATGCAGTCCTGATTGTGGCGCTCACCTGCACGGCGCCAAACACGCATACGACCATCATTGGCACCAAGGCAGAAGCGACTCTCATCGCTGAAGACGACACATCTCCATTCGTCCCTCCATTCACGCCTGTCGCGACACCACTGGAGGCGGGCTGCACGATGTTGGGGCGTGAGCGGAAGACGGCCTAACGGTGTGCGGGACCGTAGCCCAGCTTCATGGAGACGGTTGCGAATGGTCCTCGCCGATACCCCAGGAGCAACAGTGTCCCTAATTTGCTGGGAAGTGGCGGTGCGGTCCCCTACGGCACTGCGTAGGATCCTACGGTCTTGGCGTGCATCCGTGCGTCGCTGCGGTCCGGTCCCAGGTCGACGGGCACGTGCACCTTCCGCCGACCACTGGCGACAACATCGATGTACTGTGGAGACCTCACGCCCCACGTGTTGAGCAATTCGGCGGTACGTCCACCCGGCCTCCCGCATGCCCACTATACGCCCTCGCTCAAAGTCCGTCAACTGCACATACGGTTCACGTCCACGCTGTCGCGGCATGCTACCAGTGTTAAAGACTGCGATGGAGCTCCGTATGCCACGGCAAACTGGCTGACACTGACGGCGGCGGTGCACAAATGCTGCGCAGCTAGCGCCATTCGACGGCCAACACCGCGGTTCCTGGTGTGTCCGCTGTGCCGTGCGTGTGATCATTGCTTGTACAGCCCTCTCGCAGTGTCCGGAGCAAGTATGGTGGGTCTGACACACCGGTGTCAATGTGTTCTTTTTTCCATTTGCAGGAGTGTAGTTTTGTAGTGTGGTACTGTGAAATGTGTTATGGAGTATAAAGCACAAAACACTCATTATTAGAGTTTGCAGCTATGTATTTTGTAAAATTGCAATATCCAGGAAAATGTGCATTGTGCACAGAGGTTTAGAAACTATTGACTTGTGAATTATTAAACTGAAAAAAAAGACAGAAAAGAAAAAGAAAAAAGTGGCCAGCGTGACGGATTGCCGTCCCAGGGGCCCAGGTTCGATTCCCGGCTGGGTCGGAGGTTTTCTCCGCTCAGGGACTGGACGTTGAGTTGTCTTCATGATCATTTCATCCCCATCCGGAGCGTTGTCGCCCAAAGTGGCGTCGAATATAATAAGACCTGCACCAAGGCGGCCGGACCTGCCCCGCAGGGAGCCTCCCGGTCAGTGACGCCAAACGCTCATTTCCATTTTCCATGTCTGGAAGTTTGATACGAACGTTTTCGAGATGTGTTATTTGTTCAGGTCATTTCCAGTTGTTCTTTTTCTGTATTAATACAAGACACACCAACTTCTCACAGTTTTTGCAGTCGCTGTGTCACATGATATGAGAACGCGATGTTCACACTTTCGGACGCATACGCTCATTGATCTCATCTGTGAGATGGCAATCGGATAGTTTCTGAAGGGTAGATGTTTAGGGGAGAGCGGAAACGAGCCGCGGCGAGCCATGAGAAATGATCTCTATAATAGTCTGGGCGTGTAATGAGCAGCATCTGGACTGCGCCTGCGAGCTGCGGCAGTTCATTTACACATACATTGAATTGTTATTTTCTGAGTAGCTTCTGTTGTTGCTGCGCATCGACGACGTGTCCTGTGCCGACTGCAGCGGACTGTTTCTTGTTATATACCGTAGCTGACATCGGAGAGAGCAGTTTGATTACAAAATCAACCTCTCCATGCAGATGGTGTTTGTATTTCGTCTGTGTTTTTGGTGTCATCAGCTTCCATGTTGTAGTCAAGTGCTGACCGATGTGAATATGTAAAGCCAGTCACATTTACTGGTCTGTAGGGGCTCATCGGCTGCGTGTTGTCTGCATGTGGCCTTTTGTGCTATCCATAACAGTACACAGTTGATGCCCTATTTGATCCAACCACACTTTAGCAAAGCTCCCGTATACATCGTGTTGTTACTATTTAAGAACCAACTTCTGTTAATAAAACGTAATTTGTCCTGACCAAAGCCTGCCATTTGTTTAAACTGCGACATAATATGCACCTTCTTGTCATTTGTTGTCATCATTATTACTCTCAAGTGCTTACACGAAGTTAGTTGTATTGATCTCACCACAAGGAAATTGATGAATCTGTAAACGAATAAATGTTATAAGAACGGAGACCCTAAGGGGTAGCTGCATAAAAGAGTGATCGCCAAATGAATGGACCGTAAATCAGGTGTCCGGGCCATTATTTTTTTCTTTCATGTACTGAACTTGAGACAAATAGAAGAAATTAATTTAGGATATTATAACATTATTTCACTTGAGACTGGGAAAATAGGGTATGTTGAGTGCTGTCTGAATTCTCTTCACAGATTCAGACGCTGGATGAAACTGTAACTTCCATCTTTAATAGACATGTTGCATTCAGCCTGCCCGCGGAATGTGCTTGGGCCAACAACTTCTGGAAAATTATACTTCGGTAGTTGTTGTACTAGAAACATATTCACTTTCATACATTAAAAGACCTACATCATGATTTATTAGTTCTACTGTGGGACAAGAGTAAATTCTTGATTAAAATTAGGACATTCTGTAAACGTGAACTATCACAATTGCATTGTAAAATGTTTATTAAAGTTCGTGTTTGCTTAATTGTAGTGTACAATGTGTACACCCCGCTAAGTAACACATTTTCTCTTTGTTTTTGTAACTGCTACCCAGATATATTTCGATGTTTCCACGTCACAATTAGAGGCTTGCTTTATCTAATATAAAATATTATTAATGTAGGTCATGAAATTTAGAACGACGTTTTATATCAGTAATTATACCCATATGTAATCGTTCATTCAAAGAGCTTAATTTTTACAGCAAATAAAAATAACATTTCTTATGGCGTATCATCACAGGAAAGTGTCTTTTGGTAAAAACTGTCTCGTCTGAACAATCTGAAGGAGAAGTTGATTAGTAATCTGAATGAGAAGTTGATTCAAACACGGAGCTGCGTACATAGTAAATTTATTTGTAATTTTTATAGTATATATAAGTACTCGAAAGTAATATTGTGGAATATTTGACCATAGAATCAATGTGTAAGTCTCTATAAACTTCCATATTTCTCTCCAAAGGACCTTCCTTCACTGCACGAAACAGTCATAAGACTGAAGCTTCCGTGCAACTTAGGCGAATACTATTGCGTGACCCAAGGCTTCGCGTGAGATTAGCTCTGCTCTCACTACTGAGTACAGGAAGTTCGCAGCCGGCTCGGGAAAAGACAACGTCTCTCTTGTCTATGCAGCCAGTCGACTGGTTTAAAGCCTTTCACATATAGCGCAGGTGATGTACTTTGAAGTCATTAACCCTTAGGCTTATTCAACTGTCCAAAAAACCGAAGTCGAAGTAATAATAATAAATCAAATACTAACGATAAGATTTGTATAAAATCGGCAAATTGTAAAAGTTTTGTATAGGAAGTATCATAATTAATAGCAAAAACTGACACTTGTGTAATTGTATTATAGCAGAAGCGCAAACGTCCCGGTAAACTTGGGTTCGCGAACGAAATGTTTACGAGAATGTTGCGAATGTCTGGTTACGAGCTGGTATTGACTTAAGTAAGGATTCAGTCCTCGTTTCCACGAAAGGATTTGAAATGTGAACTTTTACATTAAGTATCTATTTAATAAGGTTCACATTTCTCGTAAGGCCAACCTTAATAAGATATACTGGACTACTGCAGCATGTTACATGTTACTGTTTACAGTACCCTTGTAGGCGTTGAAGGGGGGCGATGAAGGGGGTGTTCCTTGTGTTACCCTAGGATTTGGATGCAATATTATACGCCTCTGTAGCGATCCAAAAATTATTTCAAACATCCCCGGATCATCTCGTAAATCTTGACAAAACTGCGCAATTCACTGTTTCATTTATTCAAACATATAAGTGGGAATGCTGCACATGCTACTTTTGTGATGATCCCAAACAGAAAGATCAGTAGGATTAAGGTCACGTGATCGGGAGGTAATAGTACTCGCCCCGCTCGACCTATTCGCATTGGACCAACGTGGCGCATTAGCAGAATGTATACTGCCCCATGCCTGCGAGTTTTCGAAAAGTCTAACTAAAATGGTGTTATCTAAAGAAAAGGAAATAATGGCAGCCAGAGGATGGTTAAACGGTACCCAATTTAAACAAATGTCATATTTTAACTACCTACAAAGCAGTGTCGTTTGCTGATGGAAGACATTGTAGGAAAATCAGCAGGGTTCGCATCACGAACGAAGATTTAAAATCACCAAATTATCGTAATCTGAAAAGAATTAAGAATTCACCAATAACTACATAGCCGTGTCAAAAAATCAGAAACTAGCGTCAACCAAAGCAAGCTGTAGTGTAGCAGGCGAAAGACCAAAGACGTTTGGGAAGCCCAAAAAATTTTGAAACGATAGACTGATCACCTTGTTTGTCAAGACTATATGAAGCGTTCAAGAGTTATTACACTTTACTGGGTATTTGGAAAAGTATTCAATCACTGTGACATTCAAACTTCAGCATTTTTCGTGATATACATAATATGAGTATCTCAATGCATATTCTGGCGTGTTTCAAGTGATGTTATTTTAGATCCTGCTTACAAACGGCTATCCGCCGTCCCAAAACTCCTGCAGCCTGAGGAAAACTACCGATGATCTGTCGCTAGCTTGCCGTCACGATCCAGCTGCTCTCACTTTGGTCCCACGTGCCGAAACAATACATAATTCCATTCATCCCAGTCAACGATGACCAAAAAAACCAAAAATTCGTGTAGCTGCAAATTTTTTGCACATTGATAGGAGGGGTGGGGTGCCATGAATAAAATACCAAACATCCCCACCTGTGGGGTGTGAGCGTTGGGGCAGGGTGATACATTTTACATCAGGTTTTTACGTTTTCTTGAATAACTAAAAATTTTTCTCCATACAACATTAAACTCTGTTAAATGTTCTGCGAAAACGGTCCTCTTCATTTTTTTCTCTAGGGGTGGAAAAATCGCTGATTATTAAAAATAAAGATACTGTTACACTCCTAGAAATGGAAAAAAGAACACATTGACACCGGTGTGTCAGACCCACCATACTTGCTCCGGACACTGCGAGAGGGCTGTACAAGCAATGATCACACGCACGGCACAGCGGACACACCAGGAACCGCGGTGTTGGCCGTCGAATGGCGCTAGCTGCGCAGCATTTGTGCACCGCCGCCGTCAGTGTCAGCCAGTTTGCCGTGGCATACGGAGCTCCATCGCAGTCTTTAACACTGGTAGCATGCCGCGACAGCGTGGACGTGAACCGTATGTGCAGTTGACGGACTTTGAGCGAGGGCGTATAGTGGGCATGCGGGAGGCCGGGTGGACGTACCGCCGAATTGCTCAACACGTGGGGCGTGAGGTCTCCACAGTACATCGATGTTGTCGCCAGTGGTCGGCGGAAGGTGCACGTGCCCGTCGACCTGGGACCGGACCGCAGCGACGCACGGATGCACGCCAAGACCGTAGGATCCTACGCAGTGCCGTAGGGGACCGCACCGCCACTTCCCAGCAAATTAGGGACACTGTTGCTCCTGGGGTATCGGCGAGGACCATTCGCAACCGTCTCCATGAAGCTGGGCTACGGTCCCGCACACCGTTAGGCCGTCTTCCGCTCACGCCCCAACATCGTGCAGCCCGCCTCCAGTGGTGTCGCGACAGGCGTGAATGGAGGGACGAATGGAGACGTGTCGTCGTCAGCGATGAGAGTCGCTTCTGCCTTGGTGCCAATGATGGTCGAATGCGTGTTTGGCGCCGTGCAGGTGAGCGCCACAATCAGGACTGCATACGACCGAGGCACACAGGGCCAACACCCGGCATCATGGTGTGGGGAGCGATCTCCTACACTGGCCGTACACCACTGGTGATCGTCGAGGGGACACTGAATAGTGCACGGTACATCCAAACCGTCATCGAACCCATCGTTCTACCATTCCTAGACCGGCAAGGGAACTTGCTGTTCCAACAGGACAATGCACGTCCGCATGTATCCCGTGCCACCCAACGTGCTCTAGAAGGTGTAAGTCAACTACCCTGGCCAGCAAGATCTCCGGATCTGTCCCCCATTGAGCATGTTTGGGACTGGATGAAGCGTCGTCTCACGCGGTCTGCACGTCCAGCACGAACGCTGGTCCAACTGAGGCGCCAGGTGGAAATGGCATGGCAAGCCGTTCCACAGGACTACATCCAGCATCTCTACGATCGTCTCCATGGGAGAATAGCAGCCTGCATTGCTGCGAAAGGTGGATATACACTGTAATAGTGCCGACATTGTGCATGCTCTGTTGCCTGTGTCTATGTGCCTGTGGTTCTGTCAGTGTGATCATGTGATGTATCTGACCCCAGGAATGTGTCAATAAAGTTTCCCCTTCCTGGGACAATGAATTCACGGTGTTCTTATTTCAATTTCCAGGAGTGTATTATAGCATAAAATTAAAGTTTAGTGTTAAATAAAGTAGGTTAAAAACAAATATTGATTATGTGTACCAGTATGTACCAGTGCAGCAGAGCCATATTAAGGGATAAATTCTGTTCTCGCTTCTAACAGGATGGAGTGGTCGGAGAGGGAGGGTAGAAACGCGAGGGCAGATAGGGTACCGGCTTATTGTCATACTCTTCCCTCCTTCATAGGTCTGCAAACTAAAGAGCGAGAAGGCGATTCACCACCACACATACCCTGCTACGCCAGAAGACGCATCTACAGGGTGTTTCACAAAATCATGTTGACCCCCTCAGCGCGTCTCATGAATCACTGTGACTCAGAAATGCGCAGGGCGTGTTTACCTTCCACAAAATGTATTAACACTGCATAGAATGACGATACGAATCAGCAATAATACTAACGCAATAAACGCTTCTGGACAGGCACTACGTATATCTCCAATGCTATTCTACACTGCTAGAAGGAAAATTGATTCTTGTCATCCCGTACGGGAGCGGTAGCGTTATTCTGGGAAATGGCTCTTGTACGCTCTGTATCTGACTCAAACCCACTTACTGAAGCCGAATTCCCCAAACCCAATATCTCTTAACGTGCTAAATTCACATTACTATCCTTGATCATAATGCCGGCTTCCCTAACCTATCCAAAACCTGACGCAAGTGTGCGTCATTCTCCTCAAATGTCCGACTATACACAACTGCGTCGTCCAAATAGCTACAAGCAAAGCGGAACTTCAACTCACAGAATCCAAAAGTCAGGAGAGGACAGTTGCACCAACGGACAAACCGAGTGGAACTCGATTAAATTCAAATAAGTTATAGTCGGTACGAAATTCTGTCTAGTGGTTTAGAAACTTCAGTGAGAGGAACCTGGTTGTACGGTTGGTCTAACAGCTCGAAGAAAAGTGCCCCAGGAAACCACGTAAAACAGTCGTGCAGATCTTGAAGAAGCACCCACTATAGAACTACCTTACCGTTTAGTGCCCCTTAGTCGACAAAGGGTCTCTAACCTTCGCCCCTAGGTTTGGGAACAAGAAACACGAGTAACACCTACGAAGACGTTGATAGCCTCATGACACCTTCTTGCAAAAAATTTTTGATAATCTTTCTCATCTCCTCCGTCGCAGGCAGAGACAATCTACAACGTAGACGGGAAACAGGAATTTTATCACAACTGAATCAGATAGTGTAGACGGTTCGTAACCCCTAAACGATGGTAAGAACATTGGGAAATTCCGCCCATAACTGCGACAAGCATCTTGCTTCTTCTCCTTTTAAATGAGAAACATCAAAACCTGTTTCACTAGCTTGAACATAATTAGCCCCAAATCTGGAATGATTATGAAACTGATACCTCTGTTCTGAACTCAAACCCAAGTGTACTATTATATAAATCCAATACACAATTTGTCTTACCAAGAAAAGCACAGCTCAATATGACATTCACGGACAAAGCTTTTAGCATGCAGATCTCGAATTTTAATGCGACCACTAAACTGACTAAGAATAGGAACCGACTCGCCATTGACTGAGCAGCACTTTTGCTGAATTGCAATTAAAGATGTAAACTTACAAATGCCTTTATATCTCAAAAGCCAGCACAAATTCATTGAACATAAATTACTGCCCCAATCCCACAGTGCACGAACTGACTGTTGGCTAATTAAGTTGGATACACACGGCCATGAACTTCGATCCACGGCACTAATGTTGTCACACCTTGGTCGTACACCGCGCGCAGCACCCAGTCGAGGGGGCCGCTCGTGGCGGCAGCTCGTATTAGTCACCTTCTTAAGTAATGGACAGTTTCGAAGAGAATGGCCTGATTCATTGCAATGAAAAGAATAATTGTCTTGATTGAACTTTTAACTTGGGCGACGCTGTTTCAACCATTCTTCTTCCCAGCGCTAGAACGAATTCCCTTAATAGTGCTACAAATGTGGTCAAGATCCCTGAAACTAACAGGTTTCTCACGGAAAGACACTATCGATCGATGCTCCTCCTGCGTGCCCTCAAAGATATCATTAATATCCTTATCTGCACTGAACTGGAGGCTTAGAGCAATGTAGTTCGAAAAGGTCTCAGTTGGCGATTGAAAACGAAAGTAATATTCCTTAATGAGTTAATTTCCCCTTCACTCAGAAAGTACTCTTTTAATAAATTTATTTCATAAATATCTCAATGATTCAGATCCTGGATAACACTATTGATCATTCGAGCTAGCCGCCCTTCAGCTAACTGATACATCACTTGTAAGATGATAACATGAACAAACTGAGAAACATTAACATGAACCGTTAATCTAGTGAGCAATACAAAATTGTAAGAATATTCACTAACGTCTCAATTCTAAGCTAATCAGTACCCTGTAGAAAAGGTAATACTCATCATTTTACTAAATGATTTCCAGGCCTCAGTCGATCTACTATTCAATGACATATTATATTTACAGCTCTCTGACAGCCTTGCTACCTCATCTGTAAACTCCGCCCACTAAACCACATTTACTTAATATTCAAAGTATTTTTTCAGACTACTGGTTAGTTAGTAGCATTTTAACGGGACTAGAATTAACAGTTCACGTATCTCCAACCCTACTGTAGAGATGATTGAGATAAGACTGTATCCGGCACAACTGAGGGTGTTATGGGAGATTACTCTGAAGCAGCTCAACTCTACTCTGTATTTTGGCGAACAGCTCTTTACACACGCCGAGCACGTCACTTACCTCGCCAACCTTCTCCTAGGTGACCCGAAATAAACAGTCAGCACCGCCAGGCAGCATTTAATACGTGAATTAATGTACACGCATCAAAAATGTTCGCATCACCTCGGTTCCGAGAGTTCCGGAACCAGTACAGAAAATTGGAATAGAGATTAACATAAACATCATTTCCGCCCTTTTTATTGCTCATGAAAATCACACGTTGCATTTTGTACCACCGTACAGCGAGACTTTAAGAGGTGATGGTCCAGATTGCTGTATACACCGATACCTCTGATACCCAGTAGCACGTCCTCTTGCATCGATGCATGCCTGTATTCGTCGTGGCGTTCTATCCACAAGGCCATCAAGCACAGTTCAGAAGGTAGTTCTGCCTTCACCTCTGCTCCTGGGCACAACTATTCAAAAGGTTTGATATAGTCCAGTAATGCAATGTCCCACTCGTCAAGGGTGATTCCGCGTAGATCTCTCAGAGTGGGTGGTGGGTCACATCTTTCATAAACAGCCCTTTTCAATCTATCCCAGGAATGTTCGATAGGGTTCAAGTCTGGAGAACATGCTGGCCACTCTAATCGAACGATGTCGTTATCCTGAGGATAGTCATTCACAAAATGTGCACGATGGAGTTGTGAACTGTCGTCTATGAAGACGAGTGCCTTGCCAATATGCTGCTGATATGGTTGCACTATCTGTCGGAGGATGGCAGTCACGTACCGTACAGCCGTTACGGCGACTTCCATAACCACCAGCGGCGTACGTGGGCCCCACATAATGCCACCCCAAAACAGCAGGGAATCTCCACCTTGCTGCACGCGATGAACAGAGTGTCTAAGGTGTTCAGCCTGACTGAGTTGCCTCCAAACACGTCTCCGACGATTGTCTGGTTGAAGGCATATGGGACAATCGGTGAAGAGAACGTGATGCCAATCCTGAGCGGTCCAATCGGCATGTTGTTGAGCCCATCTGTACCGCGCTGATGGTGTCATGGTTGCAAAGATGGACCATGCCGTGGATGGCGGCAGTGAAGTTGCGCGTCATGCAGCCTATTACGCACAGTTTAAGTCGTAATACGACGTCTTGTTGTTGCACGAAAATCATTATTCAACATGGTGGCGTTGCTGTCAGGGTTCCTCCCAGCAAAATTCCGTAGGTAGCGGCCATCCACTGCAGTAGTAGCCCTTGGGCGGCCTGAGCGAGGCATATCATCGACAGTTCCTGTCTCTCTATATCTCCTCCATGTCCGAACAACATCGCTTTGGTTCACTCCGAGACGCCTGGACACTTCCCTTGTTGAGCGCCCTTCCTGGCACAAAGTAACAATGCGGACGCGATCGAACAGCGGTATTGACCGTGTAGGCATTGTTGAACTACAGACAACACGGGCCGTGTACCTCCTTCCCGGTAGAATGACTGTAAGTGATCGGCTGTCGGACCCCCTCCCTCTAATAGGCGCTGCTCATGTATGCTTATTTATAACAATCTCGGTATGACAACTACTGCTTGATTCTCGTATCTAAGATCTGCAGCTGGCATTTGAAACTGCTAAAGAGGAGCCAGAGGTACCACGCCACAAATAAATTACTTAAAACAAATTTCAAAAGTTTTATTTCATTTTTAAATTAGGTGTCATTTAATAAGTTGAACCAACCTGACCAAGCTGTCTTGAAAACCTGAAACCAATTGGCATAACAGAAAAGACATTAACTAGGAGTCTTGCATAGCGCTAAACTTAGAAATTATAAAAGACTTTCATCACAACAGTTCAGAAGGTAGTTGTGTCTTCACCTCTGCTCCTGGGGACACCTATTCAAAAGGTTAGATACAGTCCAATAATGCAACGTAATCAGAAAAAAGGTTATGCTGTAAAATAGTCAGAAGAGACAAATTATTAACGCAACATGGACGAAAATAACCCTCTACCAAATAGTCCTGTACCGCAACTGACTGTCTAGAGTTATCCAATGTGAAAGTGTAAGAACGTTTTCTAAGTGCATGCGAATCGTGTAAGTGAAGTGGCCCTTGGGTACTAGGGAAACCGCCTAAAAACTACCCGTCTGACACACCTGTTCTCCTCGTCAGTCCCTCGGGCGGATCCGATCCGGGCCAGCGCGCCTCCCCGAATCCCGGAAGCGGCGTGCTATCGTGGGCTGATATCCGGGCAGGTTCTTAAATGGCCCCTAGAATGATCACTTCTTAACGGAACCTAAGGCAGCGATACGTAGGAGAAAGTAGTAAATTCCTAGATTCCTCACTTAATGCTAGTACTTTGAACTTTTTAAGTTGGATTATGCGGGATAGTTTGCATCCATCTTGAAGCACCTTCCTCTTAAAATTCTTCAGAATCGTTCCCTCACGTGACTCAAACTGGTGAACATGTATTCTGACCTCTTTTGTTTATGTTGAATATTGTAATTTAGTGCTATGGGTCACACACACTTGGAGCAAGGGTCTAGGACGGGTTACGAGTGTCTTGTAGGCAGTTTTGTTGTAGACTGCGCTTTCCCTCTACTCTGCCAATGAACGAAAGTCGGCCACCTGTTACACCTACAGTTGAACTTATGTGATATCACCATTTCACATCCCTTCATATTGCTACACTCAGGTATTCATATGTATTCACAGATCCCAGTTGTCACACACTGAAGTAGCAGTCGAGTGACACTACGCTTTTACGTTTCGTTACGTTCTGAACTTTTGAAGCAATATCTTCACCAGTTTGAAATCTTATCAAGATCTTACTGAGTATTCATGATGCTTTTCCCTGGCATTACTTCATTGCAGATAACCGAATCAGCTGCGAAAAGTTTGATGTTAGTATTATATTTCCTTCCAGAGCGATGTGGTTTAACAAAATTTACCACTACGAGAATTTAGACGTAGGCCACCCCACAGATCAGACCAGTTTCATAACGGCAGTGCTGGCGAATAAGGAGTACGCGCTGAGAGGTGCTGGCGTTGTGTGGTGTGGTGTGGCGGCGTGCGGACTTTACGGCCGTCCCGTCGGCGCACCGCGGCGGCGGCCTAAATTGGAAATTGAACCATACGGCGAGCAGCTGCCGTGGGCCGGGCGTTTACGCCGCCGTTAAAAGCGGCGATAAAACCTCGCATCCAGCGGGGCACGGGGCTCATCTGTTGCACCGCGCCGCCTTTACGACGTGTCACACCCTCCCCACCTCTTCCCCTCCCTTTTTCCACTCTATCTCATCTCCCCCCTCCCCTCCTCCCTCTCGCTCTATCTCTCGCTCTGTCTCGAGCTCTGTCTCGCTCTCTCTCTCATGTTCCAAACTGGACAAGCCGCTGGATCATTGTGTCCCTTCTCTACTATCTCGTTCAATATTTGACCTAACGCTGGCACTGCAAAAGAATGGATGCCACCGAGCGTAAGGCGTAATCTAAAATCAGCCGGCGCTATATTCGATATCCAAAAGTGAACAGTAATTGTGGACTGGACTATAATTGTGGACTCGGCTATTTTCACAGGATAGTTGAGCAATGAGGATGACCTGTATGCAGCAGCGACATCGACGACACATTTTCATTACCAATAATAATCGTTGCCAACACAGAGCAGGAATAATTAAAGAGTCATTCTGGGTTAGTTAAACTGAGCGGTCTGCCACAGCTTTGCGATTGAATTCGTGGTTTCTTGACATAGTTTTCTGAGTATAGCCTCATATCATTACATAAGAAAACTGTAGTGTAGGCTCCAACGTTTCGCGACAGTTGCAGAGGTTTTCTGCTGGGTCTCATCAGTAGACCCGGATGAATGTCACTGTAACTGTGTCCGAAATGTTGGTTTCTCCAGTAAAGGTTTTACATTGTGACGCAGTACGATATTCAGAAAACTATCACATCAACTATCTCTGGCCGCAGAAGCCTATACAATTATCGTAGCTCCTTGTCAGAAATGTCACAGTTCATAGTAACAAACAGGAAGTTGTGACACTATGATAGAGCTGTGCTACTTAAAATTTTTTGTCAAATATATTCACTGTAAATATGATGTTTTATATTGCGTGTTAACTAGAAATTTAATATGTACTGCAACTTGCATAAATTATTCTGTATTATGATGTAAATGTTCTGAGTTAATGCCATTAGGGAAAGTTAGGAAAAGCAACATCGTTGGCAGAGAGCAAAACCTTGCGAAGAGGCGCTCTCTCTGGACGCGAATATGACGTCAGAGCAGAGCGCACTACGACTGACTTGGTTGCGAGACGAGACAGTGAGCACACGGAATTGTTACCACCGAGGCACTAAGAGCATGACGAATGTGGGCAGATGTAACAGGCACCAACAACATCAACATTCTGCCCCATAACTAGCTCCTAAAGATAATGAAGACAGCGGCTTAACATCTGCAACGATCTGTAAGAACGTTTGGTTTTCGTTCACGTTTGAAACTTTCTAAGGCATTACCCTGTGGCAGAATCTGAGTTACTTTAGCTGGATAACAAGTAAGATACGAAAAAACTGTAGCTACTGAATCTTGCCATTATCCTCAACCACTGTCACCTACTTTGGATCTAATTGCTTTCCAGTTATCGAATACTCGAGTGTCGTGGTTTAAAGCTGAAGAAGACTAATAAGAGTAGAAGACTATCATTACCGGCTTTGTTTTCTTACTGAAAATATAACTCAACGTAATTAATAATGAAGCCTTAGCAAGTTAACTGTGTGGTTCAGTAATGTTCAGAGACCAAGGTACGGTTTGAGAAGCACCAGGACAACTCCTGGCCGCGCGGGATTAGCCGAGAGGTCTGGGGCGCTGCAGTCATGGACTGTGCGAATGGTCCCGGCGGAGGTTCGAGTCCTCTCTCGGGCATGGGTGTGTGTGTTTGTCCATAGGATAATTTAGGTTAAGTTTAGTGACTGATGACCTTAGCAGTTCTGTCTGATAAGATGTCACACACATTTGAACATGTTTTTGACCACTCGTAGCAAAATGAGTCCCACTTCGAACTGAGCCCCTATGACCAGCGAAGACGTGTCTGTAGACACCTCGGACAGCGGCTTGATATCAGCCTGAGTGTCGCCCACTGCACGGCTCGACAGCCAGGTGTAATGGTGTGTTGGGCCATTTCATTTCATAGCAGGACCCCTTCGGTTGTCATCTATGGTACCCACACAGCAAAGCGGTGCACTTATGACATTCCGTGTCCCGTTGTGCTGCACTTCATGTAAGCCATCCTGGGCTTACATTTCAGTAAGATAATTCCCGCCCTCACACGGCTTGTCTTCGTGCTTGTGAAACCCTACTTTGGCAAGGAAGATCGCTGGATCGCTCCCCAATTAAGAACGTTTGGAGCATTATGGGCAGGTACCTCCAACCGGCTCGGGATTTCGACGATCTAAGACGCAAACTGGAACGATATCCTTCAGGACGACACCCAACAACTCTGTCAATCAACGCCAGACTGAATAACTGCTTGCATAAGGGCCAACGGTAGACCAAATCGTTAGTGACTTGCTCAGTTTGAGAAGCTCTTTCTCTTGAATAAAGAATCCAATTTTTCTGAAATTATATTTTTCTCTGCATGTACAACACATTTACCGATTTCCGTCAGATTCGGATAATTGCTTTGTAGTGCGGTGGTGCGTCGTTTCTTTTTCTCCAGATCGTACATAGCGATTAAGATTAGAAACAATTTGCACCTTAACCATAACAAAGAAATTGCTGTGGTGAAAGCAAACAAAGACAGTGTTTTATAGGGAGAAGATGCAACAAACGGACGTCCTATGCTATGCTCATCGGTCCTCTTCTCGATTGCTGGGGTTCTTACTAGGTAGAATTGACGAAGGACTTCGACAAAGTTCAAAAATGAGCAGTTCGGTTTGCATTATGAGGAAAGATAGGAGATACTGTCCAGAATATACTAATCGAATTGGGGTGTCAATCATTAAAACAAAGGCATTTTTCTTTGCGGCTAGATCTTTTTACGAAATTTCAACACCAACTTTTTCCTCCGAATCTCAAAAGATTTGTTGACTCCCACATACTCAGCAAGAAATGACCATCGTAATAAAATAACACAACAAGAGAAGTTAAATATCACACGGAATTATTTAGGTGTTTTATTCGATAGTAGACGGAAGAGAAATAGTACGAAGTAGTTGTATGACAAACTCTTCAGTGTGAACTGCAGGGTCATCATATAAAAGTGGAGAGGTGACAACACCTCCGCCTTTGCATGAGAAGCCACTAACACATGTCCATATAGTCGCACTCGATTCGGAGGCAGATGCTTCGAAGCCTAATACAAGAAATGTTCATAGCCGTATTTGGACTGCTAGAGGGTCATAATTACACTAACGTGCAAAACTTAACAACAAAAGTATCTTTCGTATGAAATTCCATTGCCAAGTACCATAGCCCAATGGAATTTGGACCATATATAAAAATAACTGCAGCAGTACAGTATAGTGGAGTACAACTGAAAGAGATACTCAATGAGACAAACAAAAATGACACTTTTATTCGAAGACAACAGTTAAACTAATGCCACCGCTATTTATGATGGTCCTCTGGACATCATAAAAAATTCTTAATAACGCCTATGATCACCGACGGCGATGTACGCATTGAAACGTGGTACTACGGTGTGGACAAGTTTTGTGAGGAGTTCTTGTAATAGGGTGTTCTATTCCCCCAACATCGTGGATGATAACTGCCAGATGCTCGTTGGAGCATGCGGACGTGTTACAATATGTTTCCACAATGCATCCCATACATAGTCGATGGACTCAAGTCGGGCGAATTGGTAGCCCAATCCATTGGCCGAATTTCCTCGTTCCAGGAGCTCCTCCATTTGCGCTCTTCGATGACGTCGTGCACTGCCATCCATAAAAGTGAAGTCGGCGTCGAGCACACCCCTGCACATACGCGCAAGGTGAAAGAGTACAATGACGCTATAAAGCTGACTGGCGAGAGTGTATCGTGTTCAGAGACTTGAAAGTCAGTAAGCCCTTGCAACATTACGTCTCTCCACTCCAGAATACCGACACAACCAAAAAGTTCATGTCCGGCAATGTCCCTGTGTGCATTATGTGTAATCATTTGGCGAGGAATATTCAGCAAATGGACCGGTCTGTCCACTCCCCCGACTTAAATCTCATAAAGCGTCTGTGGGCTGGGCTGGAGAGACGTATTGCTGCACGTCCATTTGCGCCAACGGCCATAAACCGCGCAGGTAGAGAGGAATGGAGCGCCCTACCTCAAGGGCTCCTCACCAACTTTGTGGCAAACATGGAACCACGTGATCACACAGCCTATTGAGAACCATTTCCCGCCTTTGGTAATGTCCTGAAGACCATCATAAATCTTGGTGACTTCGGTGTAATTATTGTCTTTGAACAAAGGTGTCATTTTGAGAGGCACCCACATGCCTTGCTCATACTGTGGCATCAAGCAGTCAGGCCTGCAAGATGAGTGGCCTGCCAAGCGAGTAGATTCATTCTTATTTATCGAGTAACATGAACTCTAGTACTCACACTTAAGTTACAAGTTATCCTCCTATATGATTAATACGCAACGGAAACACTCATCTGACTATCAGTAATTTACAGAACCCTGACTGTACACTACGCACTGGCAATACCACATTTTCTTTCTTTTTTATTTAACGGCTTTTGTCAACACGTGGCCACCGCACTGAATACGAATGGCGCACACATTAAAAGTTCGGGACATTATGACAACATACTATTCGAAGGAAAAGTCCACCAATCTTTTTCTTTTCACTATCTTATTTATTCCGATAAATTCTCTAACCTAAACACACAAATTCTATAACCTACAACAATAACACATGAGAAATTCCGCCCAGTGGGCATCGCTTTACATTGGTGATCTCTATATTATGGTCTCGTAATTATTTAACGCTACAGTGCACTTTCTGGATAGGATGGTGGATCTTTTATTATACCTCACACTTCGACTCTCACAATCATCATCACTAAACTTTCCTCCAGACCGAGCGGTACCGAAGGAACCAGCATAACCCACTAATCTTTTGAAACTACCTCGCTACTCTCCCATGCAAACCACACATACCCAAATTGCATGACAAACACCACACTACAATATTAAATACTACACAGAGAATAGTCACAACATTATAACTTTCAGCTTTCCCACTTCAATTAATATTTATCCCAGTTTCACACGACACTGCCCCACTTCATAATTCCACTTTCCTACTATGAACTCTGGAGATATATGCACGTCTTCCTGTGCAATGCAAGCCAAGTGGCGTTGCTGGATAGACGGCCGACTCACCTTGCTTCTCTCTCAGAGTTTGAATCTAGCGTCACACGGAATCATATCACGCAAAGTAATATTAAGAACGTATTCATCACACACGCGAGTCCTCAACTGATACCATAGACGAGTACTTCTCTTTATCTTTTGTCTCATACACAGTTTGAGACTCACACAGTACTCACCACGTGGAAGTACTCGTCTCTAATTTCAAGTCCTGCACACGCCATTTCTTAAATATTTCAACTTATGGTACACACGCTATTTCTTAAATATTTCAACTTATTGTACACACGCAAGTAATTCAGCTTAACTTAAGCACACGGAAGTATTTCAACTTATTGCTACACGTGGTTTCATTGTGACCGCTGGTCACTTCCGAATATTACTACAAACTCATTAATATTACCTGCCTGACATTTAATTCTCCCCACAAAAGTTCCTGAAATAGAGAAATTATTATTTCAAACTACTCTTAAATATTCCACATGCATACCATGTCTCCACTCTTTTGTCATTACGGAGCACAACCAAAAAAAGGTCTTAACAGCACAAGATCCAGCGGCAGAGTGCCGAAACATGGCCGTTCTCGAGGTCCTCTCGCACCTCTGCTGAAGTGGGGGAGCACCTTGCTACCGTATTGGTCAGCCACATTTCAGGCGCTCAAAGCTCAGGTAAATTTCATCTCTTTGGTCCCACCAAAGGTGGCCAAAGGATCGTCTCAAAGATGATAATATATTCACATCCACTATCTGCGGTTAGCAGACGACCATACATTCATTCATTTCACAGATCTCACCAAACTGGATGTAGGGATTTACTTTGTGGGAGTGCACATGTGATCAATTAAATAAATAAATTGTCATTCTTTCGCACACTGGTATCCGGCTTCGCTATATTAATTGAAATTGAGTTATTTTAGAAAAAAAATGTGTTGTTCTGACAAAAATAATGAAGTATGTTGTACCTATTTTCAATGTCGGGCGGTACTGTACCCTTTCACCACCGGCTACTCCATGCAGAAAAAAATGGCACGGTACTATCCTTGCAATGCGAGGGTAGTTCCGAACATTTTTTTAAGAAAACTGTGTTAGAACAAACATAGCAAGTCATCAAAATAAGCAGGAGGAGACCTTAGCCCATGGTGACCTCAAATAGACGACCAAATGTTGTTACTTTACCAAATTATTGACACAGTTGTTGCATTATTGTACTCTCCACAATCCGGAGTAATGTACACATACAAATTTACAACAATCCATATGACAAATGAAACATTACATCATACAAATAAAAAATAATGGTGAGATAAAAATTTGCTTAGTTACCGGGATCTCCGTTATTTTTAGGAGTAATCCAAACTTCATTAATTCTATGACAAATAAGAAAAATACTAATTGTACTCATGAAATTTTAAATAGCTCACCATCCAAACACAGAACAAGTAATCTGACATTCATAAATTGCGTTGTAATAATCTTTACGCGGCAATGTCTAAGTACAAAACAAAATCAACAAAAGAAAACAATTTCGTACACTAGTTACACGTAGAAGTCAGGCTCCATATCAGTACTCTAAAATTTACATCAAACCTACAGAGAAATAAAACTGAGAAGAAAAACAACGAAATATACCACAAGTTGCATACTGGTTACGTAATATAGTTCATCTAAGACATCATGTCATACCTAACTAACTATCATCACTTAAGCAATTACCACAACTACTCGACTGTGAGTTTACTCTTATCCTTGTCGACCAGTACAAATACCTGCTGCTGAGCTAGTCAGTCCATCAACTTTGATCAATACACGCAGTAAATAGTTTAGCAATAAGTGCTTGAATCCACCAGTAGCTCTCGTATCTTACTCTACTGCTCATTTCTCTGTTGTTACACATTTAGACGACAAGAACTTGCATTTCGACTAGCCTTCGTTACACTTTAATGTGAAATATCACCACTGTGATAATGAAAATAAGTGGCTTCAGTCAACACACCAACAAGATCATTACTGTCCACGACATCAAAATGCATCAGTTAATTCCGATATTTGTTGTGCAATGCCAACTCTTGTCCCCTGTGAGAACCTTACTGACCAATGCAACAAGAGCCGCTACGTTAGTATTACGCCACTGGCTAATAATTAAAACATTTCTAATAAACATGCTACGTGAACTTGATAACCCAGAACAAACAAAAAAACAAACACTAACTATTCTAAACACAAATGTTAATGAAATACAATTACACTTGCTGTCCCTTCAGGAATGAAACATATAAAAAAAACAGTTACACAATTACAAATACATTATTCCCTATCTTGCGAGTCACACGGAAACATTTCATTCTGTGATTTTCTTGGGGTCAAAAAGTTGCTGATAGTTTTCCTAGAAACACTGCCTCGGTGTCAAAGCTCTCCTATGGTTACCCGGACTAAAGTCATTAAGTCACTCAAATCGGCATTTTGAACACACACTGAAAAGTAAACTGTATCTCACATTAAACACAAATGTCATAGTCACTCTCAGCGTACCATCCACACGAATCTGGTCGTCCAGAAATGGCCCTACAACTACTATTACCCACGGTTCTGTCCTTTCAGTTCATGGTGTAATTAAAAGTCGTAAGTTCCAACAAACAGCACTTATTCCCGCACCAATTCAAGAAATTTCTCCTACTACAGACGCAAATGTCAATGTCCCACTCTAGTTTCTTGCGTTCATACAATAATTAGTCACCAAACGACAACTGTCCTCTTTAAGGATACCAAGCGCCCCACATGCAATTCACAAAGCACACTTAACCAGTCACTGCCAAAGGTTTATGGATCCCACCGTTCAGTGGTCAAGACAAAACAAAACAACAAAATCTTTTCCACCACTCACAACGTGGGAACACCAGTTCTTCACTTTCCACCTTATGGAGAGATACGAGCAGTCATCTTGTTTCACGGCTCCACAGTCCAGTACTAGTTAATAGTTGCTGGTAAAAAATGCCCGCTGGACTCTGCCGCCCGTTGTTCATTCTGTCGTCGCTCCGCCGTTGAGCCGAAGAAACCACCCGCTGTTGCCTCCGCGGGATACTTTCCCCAGTCGTAAGGGTGGCGGAACTTATGAATGGCCAGTGGTACGTGCGTGTCGCTCCAGGCCGTTGACCTGCTGTAGCGGGTGCGTGGAGTGTACCCCGACCGGCAGTGGAGTGGGGAGCACACCGGTTCTGTTGCCGACGTCTGCTTGGCTTATGTGGTACGGGCGTGTTCTGTGTAGCCCCTCAGCGCTACGACACCCAATCAGTCAGACCCTTCCGTGCATCTCGCAGCATTACAGACAAAAGGATATTCTTACATTATTTAAATACTCATTGATTACATGTATGATCTATTAGATACATTGGTAATAAAAGAATCTTTGTTCTAAAAAAAATAAAATTATACACCCTAGTTTTCTACACATACAACATCAACATTTATCCCTTTTCTATATACAGCCCACACTTGTGCTACTGATTGTACCTGTCGTCCCTCATACAAAACATGAAAGTGTAAAAAAAAAAAATAAGAAACAATCGTTACAGCTCATAATTACAATATCAAATAGTAGATTACTCTAACATCCTATCACAATAAACATTTTAGAAACTGATGACTCTAATTCTACAACATACAATGCACCTTTGTGCTTGTGACAGACTGAAATTAGTATCTCTTTATATATTTTACCCTTTTTATTATATATAACAACATTTCTAGGACATGTATGTACCATCCACATGATGCCAGATCCTGACCTGCCATCGAGGTTCATCCAAATCAAACAATAACACAATAGTGTTTTAGTTATGGATCGGTAGCATCCCCTTTACAGGAGTGTGCGCATTGATCACACTACTCTACGACTCTCACTCACCAGACATCACATTTTCCTTCTCATTCAATCCATTAATACACTAACAGAATAGGTCTAGAAGTCAGTTAATCTTAACACCACCACACTCACGACAACATACCATACCTTTGCTCCCTTATACTCAACCACATAACACATCAAGCTGTTTCGGAGATAGCTTTCCAGTCTCCGAATTCGTCCTTTCACTCTGGCACCTCTCTCCATCGGCTTACCTCTGCATTCACTTTACCGATTATTCATCCTGCTAAATATCAACTTAGAATTGCGACATTTCATCTAAGAACAAAAAAATACACAAATTATTCATCCTGCAAAATAACTGCACACATTCTTGGTACCGTTTTGATTAGTTATACTGGTACCAGGCTTCAACAATAACAACAACAAAAATTATTTTTTTCATATAGCAGTTGTTATGGTAATAATTAGATTTACACTTATATTACATCCTACGTCAGTATTCCACAACGTTCACCATCTGGATCTCATACTCCCTTTATGTCCTTTCACATTGTGCAGTTGTCCTCATCTCTTCATTCGTATTTCGGCTCTCCGTCCGTCCATTACTCCATCATTTCCTGGTCTTCCTTCGCCATTGGCATCAATCTCTATTGCAGCATACACAGGCCTCTCTGTAACATACATCTAAGACATCTCCACATTATTAATTCTACTCACCTTTATTTACCACTGTTTCATCACGTCGAATCTCTCTTTATTAATCACACAGCTTCACGTCGCTTCTCTCCTTAAATATCACCTTTATCCACTACTATTTATCACGTCGCTTCTCTATCTACCATCTTTATCCACTCATTAATCATCACGTCGTTTTTGCTTGATCCTTATTCATATGACAAAAAATACGTACATACACCACTCTGTCGACTCCTGTTCATGACTCATTCGACCAGTCTATTCCGTCACACTTCCTGACATCCCGCCTGAAAATTCTTATGTTCGATTTGACCCTGCACAACGTTACACACCACAAATAAATACACTGACTATCTACCATAACTTGCCTACTTTCGATCTATCCTTCACTTTTCCATAATTTGATGTTAGAAATGTGATGAAGCCCACGAGATTGTTTTCCCTTGATTGTCTCAATCAGTACAGCATTTTCATGGACAATTCGCCTCACTCTGAATGGTCCACTATACACAGTAAAGAATTTGCTAGTTAGGAATCTAAGCTTACATGAAAATTAAATGTGTGCAGAGAATATACAAGCTGGGAGAGATGGGACAGCCCAAGTGTTAGAAACTTTGGTGCTAGTGGCCTCTTTCCCTAACACCAGATTCCGAACAACCATACACAGCACCTCATTATAACTGTCACCACGACTATGACATACTATAGATCAGATGGCATCTAATTTAAAAACTTCGATCACATTACTGGTGTTACCTGTAACAGCAGTATAAACGTACCCTGTTCCATACAGATCACAATGTTTACTTTTTACATTACGTGTTAAGTACCTGCAATAGTCAAATCACACTAATTAAACTGGACTCATTGGCATTATTACATAACTTTTTTTTTTTAGCAACTGGTTTGTTTTGAGGAAACAGTCCTTTTACTTTAGTGTTCGAAATAAAAATTTGCAAATTTTGCTCTGAGAGACCAGCCTAACAGATGCCATTACTGGTGTTTTATTCTCTGATCAGAAGTATGGTATTTGCATTCCTACATATTAGTAGAGTATGTCTGCTACATAGACAATTTTCAGTGCCAGCGGCATGTGTTTTAAGGCAAGATGCTAAGGGCTGATATGTTGGATTAGTTTCTCCTAACCATCAATCTATTACGACAAGAAAGAAATGCCAGGATTCCATGCTCTCCTGTCATTCTGATAGTTTCTGCCGTTCCTGTCCTCGACTCTGTCTAACCTATGAGTCGTGGCTCCGTTTACGATGTTGCTCTCATTACCAAGTTCCTGTAACAAGTGCTGAAATGACGAAGAATCGTCTAGGCCTCTGCCTGCTATCACTATATCTCTGCGCAATTTCACTGGCAACTTCGTTATACAGATCCTAATGAGCTCCCCAGTTTCGTATGGCACATCCAAATACCTATTTCGTCTCAGCATTTCCTGATAGCACGACACTGAATCCCTTATACCACCTTCGTTACAATTTGGCATCATCAATATGCTTTGCTTAACCTGGACCTGCTTACTTTTCGACCAGAATTCATTCAAATAGCTACTACAGTCTTTAATAACTTCCTGCATTTTCGCTTTAGCCTCGTCCCTCAAATGGTTACACACAAACTTCATTTTGAGGAGCGGTCCCCACGATGAAGGTAATGAATCTTGAAACTGAGACAGCCTTGGACTATACCCAGTTGGGCTTGCCACCTGTTTTTTCCGACACAACCGTTCTTCTAACTCTCTGAGTTCGTCTTCCGCTTTCTGCCTATTTTCGTTTTTTGAATTTATCTCCCTCTCCCTCTGCAATCTACCTGGTGGTGTGTCACCTTCGCTACTGCACGCTAATTGCAACTGTGCTAGTTCTTCCCTATGTTTCCTACTTATTTCGAATTGCGCCTCTTTAAGTTGTAATAGTGATTGTATCTCCCCCTGGTTGGCATAAACCTCTCGCTGCGTACTGTCAGAGCCTGTCTCGCCTCATATACTGAGCTTTTCTACATCTGCACTAATCGTATTCATTCTGACCACTACCTCTTTGATTCGCTCGTCCGGCAACACGTCCCTACGTTCAGTAGTATCACTCTCTATTGCAAATATTCGTACCTCCAAATTATTGGCTTTTTCTTTCACGGCGTGACATACTTGCTTCAACGCACCCAGATTCTTCTCCCCCTCATCTAACCAATTATTAACTGCGGGCAGACGCTCATCGATAACTGTGTGTAGCTTCGTCATTGCCTCTTTATTTCCCTTATCCACTACCTCCAATCTTTCCTTATTATCTTTATCCACCGCTTCCAATCTTTCCTTATACACTTCCCATCTTTCCTTATACGCTTCCCATCTTTCCTTATTATCTTTATCAATCGCTTCCAATCTATCCTTATATGCTTCCAATCTTTCCTTATTTGCTTCAAATCTTTCCTTATTCTCCCTATCTCTCTCCTTATTATCTCTATTCATCGCTTCTAATCTTTCCTTATTATCTTTATCCATCGCTTCCAATCTTTCCTTATTATCTCTATCCATCCTCTGTAAAAACTGCAGTAGCACATTGTCATTTGCTACTTTCGATGCGCTCACCTCGTTCGCCTGTGAAACTGTAGCTTCCCTAAGGGTAGCTGCACTTTCACTGCATACCTGACCTATTCCCGGCTCGCCCGCGTCGTCGGGAAAAGCCCCCGATTGTGAACAAAGCCCGCCGCTCAAAGGATCACCTAGCAGCGGTCCACTGAACAATTCAGCCCCTTCCGAGTGTTTGCCGTTCCCGCTCATTAGCCCATGGTCGACACCTATTTCCTGCAGCACTGCTACGTTCACCCCAGAATCGCTATTCTCCATGGTGACTACACTTTTCGACTGCGACCTAGTTACTACGGACATTACGCAAAAAAAATTATACAACGATCTTCCAGCCTTGGACGATATAGCAATTAATTACATGAAAAAAATAAAAGATCCTCACCAATCCAGAAAGAAATTGCAAACAAAAAAAAATTTTACTTCTTAGCGCAATCACAATATATTCCACCAAAATAAATAAAAAAAAAATCTTAACAGCAAACCCTAACAGCAAAATATCCTGGCAAAATATACTGGAAGGGTCGAAATTATGAGAGGCACCCACATGACTTGCTCATACTGTGGCATCAAGAAGTCAGGCCTGCAAGATGAGTGGTCTGCCAAGCAAGTGGATTCATTCTTATTTATCGAGTAACATGAACTCTAGTACTCACACTTAAGTTACAAGTTACCCTCCTATATGACTAATACGCAATGGAAACACGCATCTGACTATCAGTAATTTACAGAACTCTGACTGTACACTATGCACTGGCAATACCACATTTTCTTTCTTTTTTATTTAACGGCTTTTGTCAACACGTGGCCACCGCACTGAATATGAATGGCGCACACATTAAAAATTCGGGACATTATGACAACATACTATTCGAAGGAAAAGTCCACCAATCTTTTTCTTTTCACTATCTTATTTATTCCGATAAATTCTCTAACCTAAACACACAAATTCTATAACCTACAACAATAACACATGAGAAATTCCGCCCAGTGGGCATCGCTTTACATTGGTGAATCTCTATATTATGGTCTCGTAATTATTTAACGCTACAGTGCACTTTCTGGATAGGATGGTGGATCTTTTATTATACCTCACACTTCGACTCTCACAATCATCATCACTAAACTTTCCTCCAGACCGAGCGGTACCGAAGGAACAAGCATAACCCACTAATCTTTTGGAACTACCTCGCTACTCTCCCATGCAAACCACACATACCCAAATTACATGACATACACCACACTACAATATGAAATACTACACAGAGAATAGTCACAACATCATCACTTTCAGCTTTCCCACTTCAATTAATATTTATCCCAGTTTCACACGACACTGCCCCACTTCATAATTCCACTTTCCTACTATGAACTCTGGAGATATATGCACGTCTTCCTGTGCAATGCAAGCCAAGTGGCGTTGCTGGATAGACGGCCGACTCACCTTGCTTCTCTCTCAGAGTTTGAATCTAGCATCACACGGAATCATATCACGCAAAGTAATATTAAGAACGTATTCATCACACACGCGAGTCCTCAACTGATACCATGGACGGGTACTTCTCTTTATCTTTTGTCTCATACACAGTCTGAGACTCACACAGTACTCACCACGTGGAAGTACTCGTCTCTAATTTCAAGTCCTGCACACACCATTTCTTAAATATTTCAACTCACGGTACACACGCTATTTCTTAAGTATTTGAACTTGTTGTACACACACTAGTAATTCAGCTTAACTTAAGCACACGGAAGTATTTCAACTTATTGCTACACGTGGTTTCATTGTGACCGTTGGTCACTTCCGAATATTACTACAATCCCATTAATATTACCTGCCTGACATTTAATTCTCCCCACAAAAGTTCCTGAAATAGAGAAATTATTATTTCAAACTACTCTTAAATATTCCACATGCATACCATGTCTCCACTCTTTTGTCATTACGGAGCACAACTAAAAAAAGGTCTTAACACAAGATCCAGCGGCAGAGTGCTGAAACATGGCCGTTCTCGAGGTCCTCTCGCACCTCTGCTGAAGTGGGGGAGCACCTTGCTACCGTATTGGTCAGCCACATTTCAGGCACTCAAAGCTCAGGTAAATTTCATCTCTTTGGTCCCACCAAAGGTGGCCAAAGGATCGTCTCAAAGATGATAATATATTCACATTCACTATCTGCGGTTAGCAGACGACCATACATTCACTCATTTCACAGATCTCACCAAACTGGATGTAGGGATTTACTTTGTGGGAGTGCACATGTGATCAATTAAATAAATAAATTGTCATTCTTTCCCACACTGGTATCCGGCTTCGCTGTATTAATTGAAATTGAGTTATTTTACAAAAATATGTGTTGTTCTGACAAAAATAATGAAGTATGTTGTACCTATTTTCAATGTCGGGTGGTACTGTACCCTTTCAATTTCTGCTCGTCCCATTGCGTATTTCATGCAGCTATCTTATGTATCATACTACAGCATTTCTTCCTACGTACAGTCCAAATTTCATCGAGTTACGTTACTAGGCACTGTTTCGTCCTTCAGTTTCGCACATCATTGTAGTTTATCATGAATGAAAACATCGCTGACAGCTGGTAAAACTTGTTTTTAGGTCACCACGCTAACGTTTCGCGGCTTACACTGGCATTTTCAGGTGCAACAGAAATTATAAGAATTTAAAAAAGCTTCCGGAGTAGCAGCTTCACTTCCCAGATCGCAGTTGATACATATCTTGATTACTAGTTTCAGCAAAGTTACATTGCTGTCTTCAGATCATCGGATACGTGAATTATATAGCCACTGCATGTTGTACATTGCCATCAGGCGAGATGGCAATGTACCACATATAGTGGCTTTGTAATTCACGAGATGATGATCTGAAGATGTCAGTATAAAAATGGTTCAAATTGCTCTGAGCACTATGGGACTTAACATCTGAGGTCGTCAGTCCCCTAGACTTAGAACTACTTAAGCCTAACTAACCTAAGGACAGCACACACATCCATGCCCGAGGCAGGATTCGAACCTGCGACCGTAGTAGTCGCGCGCTTCCAGACTGTAGCGCCTAGAACCGCTCGGTCAAGACGTTACTATAACTTCGTAGAAAGCATATGCATCAACTGCAATGTGGACAATAAAGCTTATATTATGGTAGCTTCTTTACAATTATATAGAGATCGCTCCTGTTCTGAAAATGTCAGACAGTTACAAACATTATAACTCAGGGTGTACATAAAGACAGGGAACACTTTCAATTATTTATTACACAAGAACCAAACAACGTACAGATATCATACATGCTTCATTTTGAAGAGAAATCCTGAAAGTTTTTTCATGTATACCGCCACAGCGTAGTTTGGTAATTTGTCGATAGTCAGCGCTAGTCGCATACATGGCGAGCTCAGGTGCGGAGCGAGCTGTTTCATGAAATGGTCTCCCCGATCGCCAGATATCATTCCTTGTGACTTTTTTCTGTGGGGACATATTACAGATCTGGTGTATGTACCGCCTCTACCACGTGAGGCGACATAGCTCCGGTAGAGAATACGGGAAGCGACTACCACAGTCGACGATGCCATGCTGAGACGGGTATGGCAAGAATTCGATTATCGTATTGACGTCTGCAGGGTCACTCATGGTTCGCATATCGAAAGTTTCTAAAAAAAAAAAAACTGCTTTCACAGTTTCTCTTCAAAATGCAATATATGTGACATCCGTACAATGTTTAGTTCTTGTCCAACAAATAATTGAGAGTGTTCCCGGACTTTATGTACAACCTGTACTAATCCTTTATACGAGGGTGAACCGAAAAATTTAGGCAAGGAACTGCCATTCGGAGAATACTGTCAATATTTAAAAAGTACACTAACGAAGGCTACTTAGGAAAGCGGTCCATGAAATATCCCTGGCAGCATTAGTGGAGGATATCATATGGACCATCTTCCCAAGCAGCCTTCACACGTCTACTCTTTTTAAATATTGACAGTATCCTCAGAACTGTAATACCTTGGCCAAGATCGTTGGGTTGACCTATGATGGGGTAATATAACAATTTTTGTTGCACCTGAAGACGTGGCTGTAAGCCTTGAAACAGGTAGGCTGGTCAATCAAAAACAATTTTTACCAACTATCAGCAGTGTTTTCGTTCATTGACAGCTGCGGATGCCCTGCATATGAATTAGTCAGTGTAGCTTCACTAAGCTCGTCACGAGACATCGCGTCAATAGCCTGGATTGAATTCACTGTGTCTCTTGGCGTGGTGGAACTTATGACATTGACGATGGTTATCAGCCATTCGGATGAGGGTGATATGCTCGGAGATCCCGTTGATAATGTGCGAGAAATGGTGGTTGGCTGTCGGCACGGGGCTTCACCCTCACCGGTCATGAGAACCAAAAATGCAACAATAAACTCCGTAGACACTCCAGAAACACAAATGCAACAATAAAACTCTTCTGATACTCGCTACATTAAGCTACACTTGACAGAAACACTCAGGCTAAAATTCTTACACTTCACGAAGGAAGCGTGCTGTTGTTCTCAAATTAAGAATGCCGTTCTAAACAGGTGGTTAAAACTTATCCTCCGCGTCACTCATACAGCAATATATTGTGATTTATTTTATTGGAACGCTGGCACTGAAGAGCCCGGTAGGAGAATTCTGTTGGGTCCACAGTCGATGTCAAAGTAGCATCGCAGATACCGAGCCCTCTGAGCAACCTTGTGAGTGTCTATCCAGGGACGTGTTCGCCTAAGGAATCATGAAAATTCGGTTCCTCCAGTTTTTACAAACCACGGAATCTTATAATAACACAATTAGAGCTCAAACATATGTCAGCATAAAAGTTCCATCGTCAATGCCGTTGTGTTTCATAGGAGTCTGAAAATAAGTTTTACGATAAAATTCCTGAATGAAAAATGAGGTTTAATTTTTTTTTAATCTGTCGCCAAATTCTTACTTTCATTTGTAATTGACTAGGTCTAACAAAGCCTAATCAACAGTAAAATACGAGCCCACTGATAATGGCACAGATGTGAAGAAATATGTTTGGACATGAAAGATAATATGGGAAGTTTTGTGGTGTGCATAAAGAGACGGAATCCAACTGGCATTGTGCATCCAACATTCCCATAAAACAATGATGTTTGTGATACCTACGGCACCAAACGGGCACATGAGGCTGTGCCATAATATTAGGTACTTGATCTAAAATCTCCACATGGTCCAATCACAGCCTGTAAACATTATGGATATACTCCTCACGAATATCCGTCTCGCTATTTTTACACCAAGTTTCAACATATCCAACTCATGTTCGATAGGCGACATAAGTTGGTCTTGCAGGCCAGAAAAGCAACAGTACCCTTCGTTCTTTGAAGATGGTTGTGCCCGTCGCATTTTGCCAGGTATTTTCCTACTAAGCCATGGCACATGTATTTGCAAAGTGCCACTTGCTTTCACGTCTCCATTCGTCAGCCGATCTCGGTGTGTGTGTGTGGGGGGGGGGGGGTGAGAGGGAGAGGGCAGGGGGGGAAAGTAAAGGAAAGGGAAGGAACTACTTATGTCAGTTGCATAGGGACTTTGTGCGGAATCAGTGGCGACGGGTGAAAATGTGTGCTGGACTGGGATTTTAATCCTGGTTCTTCTGATTACTAGGCAGTTGCATTTACCTCTGCGCCATCCGGACACAGTATTTATCGCAACTGCGTGGACTATCTCGGCACGCCACTCGGCCGACCCACATTCCCACCTCTTACCATTTATCCACAGTTCCATTCGATGTCTTCCGTGCTCGCTACTTTGAGATTCCCACAGGAGGTCGAACGTAACTGTGCATCCGCACTGAAGGTGATGGATTTATATCCGAAAGAACACACACCACCTATTCATATAATTGATTCGCCTCGATGGGCAATGACTCTTTCGCCTTCAGTGCGGATGCACAATAACATTCGGCCTCGGCCAAAGTAGCGAGCATGGAGAACTTGGAGGGAAAATGTGGAGGAAATATAATTATGCATGTTCTTAGCGGAAAGGAACTATGAAGGTCAGATGAAGTTTGGTAATGGTCCACTAATTCCTCTGAATTCTGCAAACAGTTCCAAAGTTAAAAAAGCGCGTACATATAGTGACGAGCAAAAACATTGCATCCACCGCCCACCGCGCTACGGAATGCCGTTCGGTGACACTGCGGTCGCGCGACGTGGTAAGAGAAGTAAATAAGTGGAACAGAAATGAAATAAAATGTGCGTACTTCGGAAACTTGCGCGTCGATGATGATCAAATAATGATGAGGACAACACGCACATACACAGAAAGTACCGAGTGGAGGAACTCCCCGACAGGATCTGGAATCAAGTCCAGAGCCCCGTGATCATGAATCAACATCACCATGAGTTGCTAACAGTGGAGCAGAGACGATCAGAGACTCATTGTAATGGCCAGTAACAATACGAGCCATAAATGGGGGAATCGATTAACACAAGCGGCTTTGACAGAGGACAGATCACTGTGGATCGGTGCTGAAAATAGCGAAATTCTTCTGCTATTCACATGCTACTGTCGTGAGCATCTATAGAAAGTGGTTAAAGAACGGTGAAACAACAAGTATGCGACAAGGCATTAGAGACATCACAGAGCATGGCGGATGAAGGTTTCCCAGCTCTGTAAATCAGTGCAGGCGGCAATCTGTGGGGTATCTGAAGACAGAGCATAGTTCTCGTGCAGGAAAAAGTTTCAGAGCACATCGTTTATCGCACATTGTTGAACATGGAGTTCCGCGACAGACGATCCGCACATATTCCAGTGCTGACTTAACAGCATCGTCATATATGATTGCAGTTAGCATGGGATCCTCGAGACTGGACCGTGAAATAATGGAAACGTATCGCCAAGCCAGTGAATTACGTTTCTTCTTACATCAGGTTGATGATCGTGTTCTGATACACCTACATCTAGGCGAAAGGCTGCTCGACACGTGGGTCTCATAACCCCCTTACTCAATCGTTACGTGCAGCTCGCCACACACGCAGGCAGGTGGGGACAATACTGTGTTATGTAGGACATTCACCTGGGCTTCCGTGGAACCTGCGCTCGTAATCTAATGCACCACTACAGCTGTGGACTACGTGAACATTACTGCGCCCCGCTTGCACCACTTCATGCTTGATGTCTTCCCCGCGGTAATGGCATATTCCAGAAGAGTAACTGTCCGTTACAGAAGGGCACAGACTACGGGCTACAGTGGTTTGATTCGTCCGATCTGAAGCTGATTGGAAATATTAATGGAACTCTGAAACGTCCCCTTTGGAATATTATAATTACTGTGCTGGAAACTTCTACGTTATTTGATTTTTAAACAGCTGAGCAAAACTGAACGTACTCAGACATTTCTCTCTTTACTTACTCTGATCATCATTAAACTGACACAATATTTTTAGCGCAACGCCGTCTGACTTTCAATAATCCCTACAAAAGAATGGCCCCGACTAACAATAACCTATACCTTTCATGAATCACTTACCTCACAAAAATCTTCGTTACTCGAACTACTGCAATTCAGAGAGCACCAATACTGCCGGCTAAATAAAAGATTCTAGCTAGTAAAGGCACTAACTACTGATAGGCATAGTTAGCAAATGAAAGATTTTGATAGAGAACAAACAGTGTATTTACCTTAATAATGTTCATATTTACAAATTTCCTGTTTCTGGCGGACACACGTTCAGATCGTCCGTTCCTAGTAACCTCTCAAAACTCTGGCATCTCTCTCCCCACATCCACCGCTGCTGGTGGCTCACCTCCAACTGAACAACGCTACGCGCTGTTCCCATCCAACAGCCCAACACTACACAAGCGAATATTCCAGCAATGAGTCCAACCAGCCACAGACTGCATAAAAAACTAAACAGCCTACTTACAATACTATCAGGCGGAGCGCCGCCTTTTTACGGTAGTTACTTAACTTGTGCATAGGCACTTGGTGCCACACACCTCTAGAGACCTACCAAGAACTTATTAATCCATACCACGAAGAGTTGCTGCCGTATGGGATTTGAAAAGTGGACCAACACGCTACTAGACAGTTGGTCACAGTGTTTTCCCTAATCAGTGTACATTTGTGCGGAGGAGTCCTCTGTGCCTTGGAGAACGACAGGTACATGAGTGAGTTTTTATTCCCGTTTCCAACACTTTCTTTAAATTAACTAACTATAACACATTTTTGTAAGAAAATTAAGAAGAGTGCATTAGACGCCTGCATTCCACTAAATATTGTCGGGTCTGATTCATTACCAAAAACTGAAAAGAAAGCCAACAAAGGCAAGTACTGTTCCGGATAAAATGTTGCAACAGCAAAATGTTAAAATGGAAGGATTATACTTATTGACGTGTGTTTCATGCCAAATTTAAACGTTATCGTTAGCTTAAAAACATCTTGTAGAAGTAGTTGCAAATGGAACTCGTTATTATGTACTTCATATTATTTAAACATTTTTTCGTCTTTCTTCTGACAGTTAGAGTATTTCAGGTATAATTTATCACTTTTTAAGTTTATAAATATGTAATACTGCTCCTTAGCTTAACATTACTAACACTTTTACATGGTGAGTTACTGACGCGGGAGTGTCCAAGAGAAAATCGAAGACATGCCACTAGTTTTGGATGTTCAAATGGCTCTGAGCACTATGGGCCTCAACTGCTGTGGTCATAAGTCCCCTAGAACTGAGAACTACTTAAACCTAACTAACCTAAGAACAGCACACAACACCCAGCCATCACGAGGCAGAGAAAATCCCTGACCCCGCCGGGAATCGAACCAGGGAACCCGGGCGTGGGAAGCGAGAACGCTACCGCACGACCACGAGATGCGGGCACTAGTTTTGGAGTTAGTGTACTGAACATAGGGGCAATTTTGAGCAAATTGCGAAATTCTGGCAGCATTCTAAGTATGATTGTAGACAGGTCGTACCAAGTGGAAATTACGCGGTTCGTTCGAGCCGTAATATAACCTTTTCATTTACAGAGACGTGTTATAAATACCGAAGTACGAAATAAGTATACGATTGTATATACCGTGAGAGACTTTCCACAGCATTTCACATATAAAATAAATTTGTGCTCAATATGAATTTCAAATAAACTCTTATGATTTTGGCGGTGAGATACATTGACTCCCATCAAATTATTGCAAATAAAGATATTTGTTTTCAAACTGGTATTCAGTCACCACGATTAAGTCTAACCTAAAATGTTCATATGGAAACTTCATTCCTTTCTTCCCCAGGGATGCTACCATCTGTCTACAACCATACCTAGAACGCTGCCAGTGATACAGTACTCTCGTCACACAATATGAGTTTTGTTTATGGTGTGTAGCCCGGTGAAGATTTGAGAATTTTCACAAACGGCCCGTTGCTTTACCACTACTGCCTTAGATTACTCCTTTGTAAAAACTTGCCGTCCAGCTTTCGCCAAGCCAGTTTAACAATATACTACAGTATGTTCTCAGTTGAGTTTTTCGGCATTACATTTCTTTATTCCACGATAACCGAAAGCAGGTGACATCAATATGTCATCAGCTACAGAGCTAGCTCTGCCAAGCAGCTATTACGCTGCACAATTCCACGCACTAACTGTTAATTATTCCAGAAGAGTGGACGTCATTCAGGTTATTTGGCGCGTAGCCTTCATTTCCCAGCAACTGTGGTCGTAGTTAGGCAGTTAATGATCTCGTGGATTAAGCTATTTACGCAAATCAGTTTCTCTGTTAGGACCGCCACTCATGAATAACGGGAACGGATGGCGTCAGGTGTGCAGGTTTATTCATGACAAGCGCGCGAACAGCCAACCACCAAACCACTCAGCGACACTTTGTAATGCATACAGTCCAAATGAATTCAGTATTACTCATTAACACTCAAAGCCCTAGGCTACAGAGGGCTTCCCTTTCAAACCAAATTCTTCAGCTGATCGATGGCTTATGTGATTCTCAAACTCAGAAGAGCCTGAATGTAGCGAGGCCATATACACTGACGGAAAAAGAATCGCAATACCAAAAAATAATTAGTGAAGGGTAATGAAATTTCTGGAATACATTTGTCTAGGTAAAATATTTAAGTGATTAACATAGCAAGATCGTAGGTTAATGTATGCGTGAGATACGCCATTGCAAATGTGAAATGTTGGTACATTAATAGCAGGTGTAACATCCAGAATGTTGAATACAAGCAAGCAAACGTGTATGCATTGTGTTATACAGGTGCCAGATGTCAGTTTGTGGGATAACGTTCCATGGCTATGGAACTTGATCGGTCAGTGCTGGGATGATTAACGCTGTTTGTGGATGACGCTGGAGTTGCCGTCCGATTATGGTTAATACGTGCTCGATTAGAGACGGATCTGTTGATTGAGCAAACCAAGGCAACATGTCGACACTCCTTAGAGCAACAGTGGTATGTGGACGAGCGATATCCTATTGGAAAACACTCGCTGAAGTTCTGTTCATGAATGGCAGCATAACAGATCTAATCACCAGGCTGACGTACAACTTTGCAGTCAGGATTCGTGGTATAACCACGAGAGTGCTCCTGCAGTCATAAGACGTTGAATACCAGACCATAGTTCCAGGTGAAAGTTCAGTGTGTCTGGCATGCAGACAGGTTGGTTGCAGTCTCTCAATTGGCCTCCTTCTAACCAACGTGGGGCCATCACTGGCACCGAGGCAGAACCACCTTTCATCAAAAAAACACAACCGACTTTCTCCCTCCCCTCCAATGAGCTCTCACTTGACACCACTCAAGTCCCAAATGGCGGTGGTTTGGGAATATACTCTACACAGCATCTGGCTCGGAGCTGTCTTTGAAGTAACCAGTTTGTAACTGTTTGTTGAGTCACTGTGATATCAACTGCTGCTGCTGAAATTGCTGCTGCAGAATACGATGCGTCCGAGCCATACGCCGAACACGACGGTCTTCCACATGGCCGTCTGGAGCCCAGAGCCTGGTCTTCTTGCGACACTACATTCTGGTGACAACTGCTGCCATCAGTCGTGTGCAGAGGCTACATTCCTGCAAAGTATTTGTGCAGTATCGCAGAAGGAAGATCCAGCTTCTTGTAGCACTGTTACACGACGTTGTTCAGATTCAGTGAGGTGTTGATAATCGAGTCTTGGTAGCCTTAACGGTATTCTTGATTAGCATCAACTTACCATGTCTAGTCTCAAAGGTAACTAACGCTCACGAACGATACTGCGTGTATTTAAGGCAAACTTGATTTGCATCCTCATAGTGGCGCTACTAGCGCCACTCTTACGCGACTAACGCGAAATTTGAATAGACATCACCTTCCAGATGTACAAATACGCCTAACAACTTTCGTTTATATCGCACTCTTTGTGGTGTGCGATATAAACGAAAGTTGTTAAGCGAATTTGTACATTTGGAAGGTGATGTCTATTCAAATTTTGTCAGTGTAGTACTAACATTGTCAAATTAAAATGAAAGACACAATGATAACTGAACATATTACTGTGTGTTTTTTTTAAGTGGAGTGTATTCAGTGCAAAAAAATGAATAAATGTGACAGTAATCGCATTAGGTACACTGAAACAACAGTTTTTATATCTTGTAGAATACATTTTTCCGCAGACTGTATTAGTTAACAGTTAATATTAATAATGACCTTTAAAAAGCCTAAGCCTCTGCAGGAAATATGTTCTCATATAAGATATTTATTCCAGCACCATATGCTAGCTGTTTTGAGTATAGGGAGGTTCTATGTTTAAATAGGAACAGGTTTCAATTCTAATGGTTGCTGAACAAAATTTGTTCTAATATCGGACTAGCTCAAAGCTGAGTGTATGCTGGCGCAAGGGCGATCCTTTATATTTCATGTAATTTAAAACATTAGACCATTTTAATGCACAGCTCTCCATGATCGTATGCTGCACATTGTGATAGTCCTAAACTAACTTTGTCCATTTCATTGGGCAGGAAACAATCACTGTCATTCTCAACCAAAACAAAAATGTTTGAAAACACCTAGCAAGATTAGTTATGGACCGTCATATATATCCAGAGACGTTGCCAGTAGACGATTCCAAGATACAGCAATGAACCTAAATGTTTCTGCCTATCACAACGTGTTCAATCAAGATAATTTCAAAATTTCGTAGCCAATGTTACTTATTGGGTGCAGTACCCTCATTGAACATTCAAGTGATAAATGCATTGGTTGTAACGCGAAAGCAATCGAGGTACCCATATAACACCATACCTCACACATTTTCCATGAAATAATTCTTAATGCCACCCAAAAACCCTTATAATGATGTCCCCTTGTCTTTCAAGAAATTCACCTGTGAATAAACTGCTCCACTCTGCTGGCTTTCGCAGTCAGGAAGCCTAAGTTGAACATTGGTGGCAATTTCGTCAATAGATGATGAGACATGGATGCAGAATGAAATCTGTAAGTAGCAACTTAACGCGTTATTGTTGAGGTATTACAGCGCCTATGCTCACTTGACACTAGGCAGTCGTGTGCTGTGATATTTTATGGGCGGGAATCTATTTAAAAGATCGACCTCGTATCACAAATATGTTGAAAACACCATGCTAAACTTGCAGTGGCATCCATTTGGGATTCCAAAATCAGAAGGAAGATATAAGAATGGATTGGTACTACACAACACCAGCTTGAGGACGTGGCGATACAGAAGGCACGTCACTTTAAAACGACTAAAAGACGACTCGCGAGTGACCTCTTTACACATTCCATTCCGGTACTGATCTTAAGTATTTTCGATGCACTTTAGAAAACATTAACCAGGGCGAGGGACTGACGTTACAAATGTTTTAAATGTAGGTTCTAACGTCTTGAAAACGTATATAAGTACAGAGTGGTTATAACTAAACTTTTGCTACTTGTGCCAGTGTCGTTGGAGAACTATTCACTGTATGGTGGACAAAGTGTGCTGGGCTTTCCTCGTAAAGCAGTTTTATCAAAACAGCAGCAATAGTGATGCTGCTCTACGTGCGTGTCGATGCTTTAAAGGAATAAGGATAGTTCCTCTTTCCGCGCCGGGGTTGAAGAACATGATTGGGACGTTCAAATTAACTGGCGATTTGGGAATTGCTTCCGGGAGAGACCGACGGGCAATTGCGCCACAAATTGATGATGCTGTCGCCGTGGCTCAGAATGCTGGACGTAGTGTGCGATCTTCAAGCAGTGCACGCAGCTGAACATTCCATGACCCGCCGTTGGAGAAGTGCTGCGAACAATTGTGAAATGGTGTCTCCGCGCTGTTCCAGGCTCTCGTCGATTCAGACAGCCGTCAGTTGAACAACATTTGTTACACGGAATGTAAACGCGGTACGCAGTTAACAGTCGTTACTCTCTCATGTGGTAATTAAAATGTGTTTCTTTCAGTGGTTTGTTCGTTGCTTCTCTCCCTTTTGCCATTAAAAATGTTTCCGCAAAGTTCCATTGCCCTACGATCATTCTTTTTTCATGGGTCTTCTCAAGTAGTGGAAGTTTAATTATAATGAACCCGTAGTTTGAAAGTGATATAGGATGGCCAGCTTCATCTAGTGAATGGTTTTCAAGGAGTGGGAGTGGATGCGATCTGCCATGTTAAAAGACCACTGCAGGCTACGTTTTAGATGACTTCCTTGATCTTCTTGTATCCTGTCTTACGTCTATTGTTTGACAACACTCATTAGCTGCATTTACTACCTAACAATGTGTTGGTCCATCTTTGGCCCTAAAAGTAGCTTCAGTACGATGCGGCATGTATTCTGCAATCTCTGACACATCACTGGAGGCTGGTAGAGCATACCCGAGGTATAAGTGTATGCTACACAACGAAAATCCAGTGGGTCTGAACAATAGGAGCTGGAGCTCGATAATAATTTGTGTTCTGTAGGGTTGAAGTAAGAATCCAGAACTCAGCTGAAGTTAAGTATCAGATCCGCACCAATAGCGCACGCTTCCGGGAAACAGGGAGGCGCGCAGGTCCTGGGTCGAAACAGCGCCGCCGGCTTAACGACGAGGCCTGGTGTGCCGACTACCGGGATGCGGTTTTCAGGTGTTTTCCCGCATCCTACTAGGTGAAAACCGTAGTGGAACCCATGTCCCGCCTCGGTTATACGATTCTCAATGATTTCGAAAACGTTCTGAAACATTCACATGGGATACCATTAGATTTAGAAAATCAGGGTACACAGATTTCTTTCCATGTTAACATGCCAGCCCCGCGAAGATATCGAATAAAACCAGGAAAAAGGAGAAGGAAGACCTGGAATTACTCATTATTCTCCTAATGCTGTTCTATTGTAACTTTTACTTTGTGACATAATTTTGTTACTGGGATATTCTAAGCAGGGAGATCACAAACAATCTAAAATGCTTGTAAGGATATTGCATGGGATGTTGTGCTGAGAACTAATTATTAAGAAAAAGTTCAACACGTTGTGCCGTATCCGAGATTTTTATCGTTGAAATTTGCCAATCAGATGGTTGCGAGCGCAACATCAAACACTTGCACAAACTGATACGCGGTAATACGCAGATACCTGTGGGTCCGTGAGTTACCACTTGTTGAAACTCTCATTACCTAGTTGAAATGTGCCTTTTCCGAAAGTGATAAATTGTAACTAGGAGAGTAAAAGCTCTGTTTGTTCAATTTGAGGAAACCGAACGAAGAACACGTTTGACGACACCGTCTCTGGCAGTCTGCTTGAATTTGCGTATCCAACAGTCTGATTCACTAACTTCATTGCTGAAAAACAATTATTTCTCATCCCCTGTTACACACTTTCGAACTTTCAATACTGTTTCTCACAGCACTGTATATGTGGTCAGAAAGACATAACTTATGGAGCGAATTAAGTATGAAACCACAATACTGATGCAAATCTAAACCTTCTGGAATAATCATAATATGTAGGGAGTCGCAGTGAACAAAAGAATACTGCTAGCACCGAAAGCCTCATTTTTCTACGACTGTTGGCGTAGAGGAAAAAGGAGCTTCATTCATACTATCAGATTCGTCCTTCTTCTATCTTTGTCCCATGACAATATCGTATCTCCTCTTAACTGGATGGTAGTGTGCTCGCCTCCCATCCAAGCAACCCGGATTCGATTCCCGGCCGGGCTGGAGATTTTCTCCGCTCGGGGACTAGGTGTTGTGTTGTTATTATCATTCCATCCTCATCATCGGCTCGCAAGTCGCCCAATGTGGCGTCGCCTGAAGTGAGACTTGCGCTTGGCGGCAGAACTTCCCCGAATGGTGCCTCTCAGCCAACGATGCTATACGCACATTTCACTTTTTATCGTACCTCCTGGAATCTTAACTCGTAAGTCCATCATTTCCCTTGTTTGCACGAATTTAGCTCCCGAATTATAGTACTCAGTGGTTAGCAGCACAATAGACTGTAACATATTCTACTTACAGGACACTCTCCTAACATGTCAATTTGTGATTGAGTTCATGCCTTCCAGTACTGGTTTCGCCATCTTTTGACGAACTGACATGAATGCAAATGATACGTGATTATTCAACGTTCTTGCTCCCTACCGTTAAGAGTCCTATAGTTTCCGAAAACCTAATTTTGCTTCAGTTGGCATCTTCCCCCATTCTCTATACACAGGATTTCTCTATGATACCTGATATATATTTTATCTCTCTGTTCTTGGTGCCCCCCCACATTGGAAAGGACCGATCTGACCAATTATTAACGGGAAAAAATATTTCTCTTCTCCGTGTTGAGACATGGTAGCCAGCTTGGACGCTGGGCTGTGCCACGGTCTCACGCCTTCAGAGTTGTCACAGTGATGGATGCTGAAAGAGGGACGCCGACAGTGAACTTTGTTCAGCCTCCTTGGCCAATAAGGTTGCGCGAAATGTATCACGCGTTGCCTTGGGCGCAAACGCGCAAGGAACTGTGCAGGGGCGCATCCATATCTTGTTCGCCAGTGCTCGTCCTGTTACATGCTCCTGTTCCACTCACCAATGACGTGATTTGGACCTTCTTGTGCTGCACTTCAGATTTATTCTCTAGGCACCGATGTATGCCCACATCTAGCAATAATCCTCTTTGGGAGTCAGTTTTTGGTAGCAAATATCTTGTTGTTCATTCGATCACCAAACTACAGACGCCCACTTCCTGTCCACTCCTGCCTTCCTGTACTCCTCTTCATGTCCAGAGAACATTATCTGAGTCTGATAATTTCCAAAGGAAGTAATGGAAGTATGAAATACCTATATTTACTAACATTAGTTGGGCAAGTACGTTCTGGATACTCGAAGCATTGTCATGATGCACGTGTTAACAAAGATACATCGTCATCGATCGCTCTACCCAGACGCAAAAGCCAAAAGACATTTCTAATAAAAAGCATGGCACCTTTTTGAGTTCAAATGGAGAGAAAAGGAGCTGTTTGTTGGTGTTTACCAAACCTATTAATTCTAAGATTTCACGGTGATTTAGAATCAAGAAGTATTTTGATTTTTCAGGTACTTTTAGTTGCATAAGTTATTAACTCATTTCACTACATTTCTCTTTACTTTTGTGTTGAGTCACTTTCATAATTCGTCTAGGATGCTACTTATTTCACTGTAGTGAAGAGCAGCTCATAGTGACTTAAAATAATCAATTAAGCAATCCGTAGATGTAAATATAGCACCATCCCCTGAAACTTCCTAGTACGGTACATAAGCTCTTGGTGGGAATAAGCACCCACTTAAATAGAAATTTTCAGTACCTCAAAGTTGCTTGATGAGTGTGTACGTTGTTCTTTTTTCTGGTGCAATGATGGTAGTGATACTGGCGGGAGGCTGAGGCTTTTTGCGGATGATGCTGTAGTATATCGAGAGGTTGTAGCAATGGAAAATTGTACTGAAATGCAGGAGGATGTGCAACGAATTGACGCATGGTGCAGGGAATGGCAATTGAATCTCAATGTAGACAAGTGTAATGTGCTGCGAATACATAGAAAGGAAGTTTCTTTATCATTTGGCTACAATATAGCAGGTCAGCAACTGGAAGCAGTTAATTCCATAAATTATCTGTGGGTAGACATGAGGAGTAATTTAAAATGGAATGATCATATAAAGTTGACCATCGGTAAAGCAGATGCCAGACTGAGATTCATTGGAAGAATCCTAAGGAAATGCAATCCGAAAACAAGGGAAGTAGGTTACAGTACACTTGTTCGCCCACTGCTTGAATATTGCTCACCAGTGTGGGATCTGTACCAGATAGGATTGATAGAAGAGATAGAGAAGATCCAAAGGAGAGCAGCGCGCTTCGTTAAAGGATCATTTAGTAATCGCGAAAGCGTTACGGAGATGATTGATAAACTTCAGTGGAAGACTCTGCAGGAGAGACGCCCAGTAGCTCGGTACGGGCTTTTGTTGAAGTTTCGAGAACATACCTTCACCGAGGAGTCAAGCAGTATATTGCTCACTCCTACGTATATCTCGCGAAGAGACCATGAGGATAAAATCAGAGAGATTAGAGCCCACACGGAGGCATACCGACAATCTTTCTTTCCACGAACAATACGAGACTGGAATAGAAGGGAGAACCGATAGAGGTACTCAAGGTACCCTCCGCCACACACCGTCAAGTGGCTTGCAGAGTATGGATGTAGATGTAGATGTAGATGAAGCTGGTTTATCAGTTTGCTTAGCCTCTTCCATAAAGTGAAGTCCTTCCTCTCATATCAACAGAATAACTAATTTAAATCATTTACTGCAGCTGGCAGAGAAACTGGTGGGATAGGTGCGCACCTACATACATTCAGTAGGCCTCATATACTGCAATTCCAATCCGTTAAACGGGATCTTTTGTGGAGAATGAGTTTAATAAAGAGTCCAGGCCATAGTGGTTCTCCCTATTACTCCTACCGTATGTTATACGTCCTTGCTTTAAGTTCATGAACGTGTTGGGATGTATGAAAATCGAGGTTAAGAGACTTCCCGTAGTGTATTGCATTCATGTCCAGGAAGTCTGTGATCTCATTTTATTGGATGCTCGGTTTCATATATTGCAGTTTTCCTTCTACGTTTCTGGAAGGCCTAAATCGAGACAGCGGAGATCTTATTGTTAGTCTCTGTGGACATTTAGGGGTTACACATTGATAACTATCAGTAACAATAGAAAATAGCCGCGTCGGGAAAACCACAAGAGTATTTTAAGGTATGCGCGCTCTGTGCATCGAGCTACAGAAGCATGTAAAATATCGCTTACAATAGCATATGCACCAGGTGGACGAAAGAAAATTAACTAGAAAATATTTTATTTAGTCTGAAGCGGAATTGAGCATTGCTAATAAACAGGAGAACTACATACCACAGAACATGCTGCAAACCGTGATTCCGGTCCACAAATCTGTTGCTGTCACATGTCTGTTCATGTGCAGCTCCTGCATGCTCTTTCCCGAGTACTTCTGTTGTGGATGACCTCGTACACAACAATAAGCAGAGGTGGTCTACAGAGTGGTGCGGCAAGTGTCGCCGTAAGGAACTGGACAGGAGCAGAAATTAATAGCGAACAAGATAACACACCAAACAGAATATTAACTTAACTTGTATTTCTCCAAGTGTAGGAAGACTCATTACAAATAATGCAACAAGAAACAGAGTCCAGCTATCAATATCACAAGGAAGAGACTCCTGTTGTGAGTGTGCTGACTGGCTGGCGCCGGCCGCCCTGTGTCGCGGTGGCAGAAGGCGCTCATAGTCCACAACTGCTGGAGGCGTGCTCAGCGGGCTCGACTCACTGGGTCCGCCAGATCCCACGAGAACGCTATCAGCGTCAAACGAAAACTTGCTATTTCGTTACCGGCAGTAGACGCCAATGGGGTGGTATCTGCACGCGATACCACAAATTCACTGTTTTAGTATGTTTGAATAATCGAGAGGACCAGACATGTTTAGCGACTAGATGGATGCAACTGAAGATAGTGCTCACGATTGTTGCTGGTGTTCCTCGTCGAGTGTCATGCGAAGCACACTCCATCGAAAAAGTGTGTGAAACTGTTTGCGCAGGAGATTAAGACCAGGAGTGTTTTTACAAAACACTCATCAAAGTCTGCAGTGCAAAACGTAGTGGAAGAATGGCGCGAAACTGGTCTGTAGCGAATAAAAACTGTGGCTATCCGAAACAGTCACTCCTGCTTCAACCTTATTGTAAATTGTAAACATTTTCTGGATCTGTTTTATTTCACCCTTCTTGTATTTGATATATTTCGCCATGAAACTAAAGAACAGTAGACAATATCTTGAGATGTCTGTGGTGTGTTGTAGTGGAGGAAGGAGACGCTTTTTTAGCTACAGTCTTCCCCAGATGGACCGCATTTAACTGCTGGCCGAATGCTATTTTTCCCAATAACACCATATGTTTTCTGCATCTAATGAAACTGGGGTTGGCCGGCCAGACTGGCCGAGCGGTTCTACACGCTACAGTCTGGAGACGAGCGACTGCAACGGTCGCAGGTCCGAATCCTGCCTCGGGCATGGATGTGTGTGATGTCCTTAGGTTAGTTAGTTTTAATTAGTTCTAAGTTCTAGGTGACTGACGACCTCAGAAGTTAAAGTCGCATAGTGCTCAGAGGCATTTGAACCGTTCTGAAACTGGGGTTGGAGTCATGTAGCGTTGACTGACCAGCCGATATTTAAAACAGGAAAACAGGGACAACTTCGTGTTCATAATCCAGAGGCACTTCAAGTATCTACGCTAGGCGTGGTGTGCGGATATGTAACGTCACTCAATGTTACAATGCTAGGAGACGATTTTCATCTCGTTAGTAAAACGTTTTGACTTGGGTTTCTGAATGAGGTTAGTCGAGTTCATCTACAGTTGGCAGCTTTGAACAGAGCTTTGATAGCTCTTAACAGAGTCAGCTTTGTAATATCAATGCCACGTCCGTAGCACGATTTACACTCCTGGAAATGGAAAAAAGAACACATTGACACCGGTGTGTCAGACCCACCATACTTGCTCCGGACACTGCGAGAGGGCTGTACAAGCAATGATCACACGCACGGCACAGCGGACACACCAGGACCCGCGGTGTTGGCCGTCGAATGGCGCTAGCTGCGCAGCATTTGTGCACCGCCGCCGTCAGTGTCAGCCAGTTTGCCGTGGCATACGGAGCTCCATCGCAGTCTTTAACACTGGTAGCATGCCGCGACAGCGTGGACGTGAACCGTATGTGCAGTTGACGGACTTTGAGCGAGGGCGTATAGTGGGCATGCGGGAGGCCGGGTGGACGTACCGCCGAATTGCTCAACACGTGGGGCGTGAGGTCTCCACAGTACATCGATGTTGTCGCCAGTGGTCGGCGGAAGGTGCACGTGCCCGTCGACCTGGGACCGGACCGCAGCGACGCACGGATGCACGCCAAGACCGTAGGATCCTACGCAATGCCGTAGGGGACCGCACCGCCACTTCCCAGCAAATGAGGGACACTGTTGCTCCAGGGGTATCGGCGAGGACCATTCGCAACCGTCTCCATGAAGCTGGGATACAGTCCCGCACACCGTTAGGCCGTCTTCCGCTCACGCCCCAACATCGTGCAGCCCGCCTCCAGTGGTGTCGCGACAGGCGTGAATGGAGGGACGAATGGAGACGTGTCGTCTTCAGCGATGAGAGTCGCTTCTGCCTTGGTGCCAATGATGGTCGTATGCGTGTTTGGCGCCGTGCAGGTGAGCGCCACAAGCAGGACTGCATACGACCGAGGCACACAGGGCCAACACCCGGCATCATGGTGTGGGGAGCGATCTCCTACACTGGCCGTACACCACTGGTGATCATCGAGGGGACACTGAATAGTGCACGGTACATCCAAACCGTCATCGAACCCATCGTTCTACCATTCCTAGACCGGCAAGGGAACTTGCTGTTCCAACAGGACAATGCACGTCCGCATGTATCCCGTGCCACCCAACGTGATGTAGAAGGTGTAAGTCAACTACCCCGGCCAGCAAGATCTCCGTATCTGTCCCCCATTGAGCATGTTTGGGACTGGATGAAGCGTCGTCTCACGCGGTCTGCACGTCCAGCACGAACGCTGGTCCAACTGAGGCGCCAGGTGGAAATGGCATGGCAAGCCGTTCCACAGGACTACATCCAGCATCTCTACGATCGTCTCCATGGGAGAATAGCAGCCTGCATTGCTGCGAAAGGTGGATATACACTGTACTAGTGCCGACATTGTGCATGCTCTGTTACCTGTGTCTATGTGCCTGTGGTTCTGTCAGTGTGATCATGTGATGTATCTGACCCCAGGAATGTGTCAATAAAGTTTCCCCTTCCTGGGACAATGAATTCACGGTGTTCTTATTTCAATTTCCAGGAGTGTAGATCATACTGACGGAGCCAGGCTCAAAAGCCAACCCACAGCACAATCTCCCATTTACATAACACAGACAAAATCGTAGGTGTAATATTAACATTATGCAATACGTGTAGCTTATACATACAGAGGAAGAAAAAATAATATTCGCTTCATGGTGGAAGCAATCGCCAGCCCTTACGATCATGATTCTACTACGCCTTCAGTTTTGAATAAATATGAAATACGCACTCAGTCTTAGACCATAATATTCCATTTTCTCTCTGGCAAATCTTCTGAATTTATCCACTGCAATTAGATGTAAAATGATTCATCTATAAACGCATGCTGCGACTTACCTATTATGATTAAAGTGGTAAATGTTATGACTTCTTTTTTTGAGTTTTGCTCCATGAGGGCGATTATGGGATGTTTTGATCTTTTTGTAGTAAGTACTAGGCACTGCCCTCTACTTGCAGATCTGCAATAATGACGCCATTCTACATAGATGACAATGGAGAACAAGAATGTTATAGGTATTCTCTCTTCATATGCTCCGACAAGATGGGCAAAACTGTTATTTTTGGGGATCGGATCAGAATCACTCACTCACTGGAATGAACTAGCTATTTTCACAACTCGTCACGCACCGTTCACGTAGTAATATGAAACAAAGGCGCCTTGTCATTTTAATTCAATTTATCTGTATTTTACATTATTTTAACATGTTTCGAAAGAACACTGACAATTAATTATTTCTTGTTGCCTGCCTTGTAGTTTTAAAATTGTCTTAAGTTATTACATTTGTCTTCAGTAAAAATTTAAAATATCACACCGAAATTCTTGACATTTTTATCAAGGGGAAATTATGAAAATAAAAATCATTCTTGATACCTTTTTTATATTTTTATAGAGAACTATATATAACATAAAGTCTACATCATACCGGAAATTAATTTTCTTATTTCTGAAATTGTCTTATGCTATCGTTTACATCCAACATGACAATATCCATGTCCAGGAGGAAGAAACTAATCAATAATATACAAATTATTATGGAGTTATAAACAAAATTTGACAAGTTTACATGCAGTGAATTGGATCGTTTTGAACAGCTACGCCTACAGGACACAGACATGTGTGTAATAAATAACCTTTTCGGAACCAACTGATGAAATGCTGGACACAGTAGCTATCTGGGTCCTCAAAAGTTTAAGGGATCTCTGCTTCTAAGTAAATATATCTCAGGCAAATATGTCTCGTTCCACATTCACTTCGCGCAGGTCCTGGGTCCTGGTTTTCCTGGAGCTGAGTGGTGGTATAACTGAACCCCTAAACTGAAGAATTCGTAGCCGTACAGCAGTTATTGGTGACTTCTTTTTTAATTTCAAAATTTCTTAAGGTAAATTTATTCTTTTTGTAAATATAACTGTTCTTTAGACCTCTGTCCTTTGTATTGCGTGTTGCACGAGATTTAAATAATGTGTCAAGCATGAGATATCTGGAAGGTTCAGAAGTGTGGTAGATGATTCCAAGTTTGAAGCATCGTCCGTTATTACGACAGTGATTTTAGCTTTGATATTATATTTGTTGATAACTTGAAATATTTTCTATAGTGTTTCTTCATATTGGAAGCAGTCAGAAATGAAAGACTTGAGGTTTTCTGTCTATGAAATGTGGCGTGAGGTCATAGAAACTATTATTTGCGGTTGTCCAACTGTCGTTTCCATTACGACTGTCAAATCCTTTTTAATTTTATCACATAACTGGGCATTAGAGAGTTTGATTAAATTTTTCGAATTTGTAAAATATAATTAACCGTATTTATGAGTTGTTGCATACGAAAATCGGATGGAGGTGAGACCATCACAAAAGGAAAAAAAGTCGCCATCTGATTAGGAACCAAACGACACTGGTGGGCTGGATTTAGATTTAGAACGACTCTGACTTCCTGGATGAAGAACTTCATCTGAAGTGGAATTAGGCATCGATGCGGACGGGTAGCGACGTTTTCCTTTCTTTTTTTGATCCACTTTGCTAAAATGATACCATATATCACTTGAAGGTCTTCTAGACTAAGGCGCTGTGTCTTACTTACATCATGAAGCACTGAAAAACACGTTATATGTGAAAATAAAAATACTTACTTTTATGATGTGCTTTTTAAAATAACAGAAACTTAAGCGTCAGGGGAACAGAGAGCGGAGAAACAGCGCTTGCTTGTCAGTTCCTCGTAGCTCACTTGCTCCCAAGTGAGCTGCAGCGTTTACTTACAAGCTGTGTTTTCAAACCAAGAGCAGGAATAAAAGATGAGAAAGGGTTTCCTTCAAGAAAGCAGCGTTCTAAAGAACTGAATTTCCCAGCTTCCCATTCTTTTCATAGCTGACAAAAGCTGCTCACAACGATAATGTACAGTATGACAATTATTATATTGTATTAAAAAAACACAAATTATTTACAATCTGCGGCGTGCGCGCACTTTATTCAGCATGTAAACGTCTCTACAGATATTCGGATTTAGGTTAAACATGTTCGATATGCGTGCCATCATTGACTATGATGTAACGCAGACGAATAGCGAAGTTCTGCACCACCCGCTGAAGTGTCGGAACATCGATGCTGTCGATGACCTCCTGAATGACTATTTTCAGCTCAGCAATGGTTTTTTTTTTGTTATTGCTGTACACCTTGTTTTCAATATATCCCCCCGAAAAGGAGTTGCATGTATTCAGATTCGGAGAATACGACAGCTAATAGAGGCCCATGTCAGTACCCCAGAGACAGAATGCGTTCCCCGAAGTGCTCCTCCAGGACATCAAACGCTCTCCTGCTCGATTGGGTCAAGATCCGTCTTACATGAACCACATCTTGTCGTAATCAAGGTCACTTTGTATAACCGAAAAGAAATCATCTTCCAAAACCTTCACGTACCGCTCGATTGTCATCGTGCCATCAAGGAATACCGCACCGATTATTCTGTGGCTGGACGTTGCACACCACACAGTCACTCGTTGAGGGTGAAGAGACTTCCCGATCGTGAAATGCAGGTTCTCAGCCCCACAAATGCGCCAATTTTGCTTATTGAGGTACCCACCCAAATGAAAGGATCTTCGTCACTAAACCGAACCATACATACATATACAAACTCCCATCATGCCCCGCGGCCAACCGTGCAGTATGAACGTCCTATCGCAAGACAGTTCAGAAGTTATGACGATTTCATTTCATGTAGTTCAATAATTGTCACACTGTACGTACACACATACACACTGTCTACAACGTATTTTCTGCAACTTCGAAGATGATTCTTACTGTAATGGTGTATACCATGTGATTATTTCAGCATGTTACATGGTATGCTGTTAGAGCAGTCTGCCCAAGAACCTTCATTCTTCTCAGTTACATCACTGGAGAGACATTTCAGACATGAAGCACTATCACGCCTTTGTCACAAATCACCAGTCGTTTGCTACATAGAGGGATCTTAGTCACCGAATCAGCTTACGAGCGGATCACTTATTTTTCTTGTAGACATGTTGGTATGTGGCTTACCATGCCGAGCTTCGACCTGTAGCTTTTCGACACACTTACTATCCCATCACATAGGACTGTCAGATAATATTCTCTGTAAAATCGAAACAGGAAGGCATTTCATATCAAGTATACAATGGAAAACTGAGATCTGGCAACGAAATATATTCGTTTTAGGTCAAAAATGCACCCATTTCTCCACATACACTGAGGTTACAAACGTCATAGGAGACTTCCTAATATCATGTCGGACCTCCTTTTGACAGGCGTAGTGCTGCGACTCGTCGTGGCATGGACTCAGTAAGTCGTTGGAAGCCCCATATAGACCCATGCTGCGTCTATAACCATCCGTAATTGCCGGTGCACGGTTTTGTGGACGAACTGACCTCTGCATTATTACCCGCAAATGTTCGATGGGATTCATATCGGGCGATCTGTGCGGCCAAATCTTTCCCTTTAAATGTCCAGAACGTTCTTCAAGGCAAGCGTGAACAATTGAGACCTGTCATTGTTTGCGGACAGAAAATCCAGGAATGGCTGCAGATGGTCTCCAAGTAACCGAGCTTAACCATTTCCCGTCAATGATTGGTTCAGTTGAACCAGAGGACTCCATGTAAACACAGCCCTTACTGGTATGGACACGCCAACGGCTTGCTCATTGCCATGTTGACAACTAAGGTCCATGGCTTCGTGGGCTCTGCGCCACAATCTAACTCTACCATCAGCTCTTAGCAACTGAGATCGGGTCTCATCTGACCAGACCATAGTTTTCCAGTTGTCTAGGGTCCACTGATATAGTTAAGGGCCCAGGCTATGTCTGGCACTACAGGCTATGTCGTGGTTTTAGTAATGGCACTCCCGTCAGTTGTCTGCTGACATAAACAATTAACGCCAAATTCGCTGCACTGTCCTGAAGTATACATTTGTCATACGTCCGGTATTCCTTTCTGCCGTTATTACATGCAGTGTTGCTTGTCTGTTAGTACTGACAAAGTTTATCCAAACCCCGCTGCTCTCGGCCATTAAGTGAAGGCCGTCGGCCACAACATTGTCCGTGCACAGAGATAATGCTTGAAATTTGGTATCCTTGGCAATCTCTTGATACAGTGGGTCTCGGAATGTTGAATTCCCTAACGATTTGGAATTTCCCGTACGTCTAACTCCGATTACCATACCGCGTTCAAATCTGTTAATTCCCGTCGTGCGGCCATAATAATGTCGGAAAAACTTTCCACATGTATCACCTGAGTGCAAATGACAGCTCTGCCTGCGGACCGCGCTTTTATACTTTGTGCACGCAACATACCGGCACTGTATGTGTAGATACCAATACCCGACGGCTTTCGTCGCCTCAGTGTCGTCTCCATTAGTTTTCTGCACGTTGTCCAACATTCTTCGGGTGGGTTTATTTCACCCTTGATGAACTGATACTGGACAACTAGAGAAACACTCTGATGAGAAAAAACATTATGACCACTGACCTTCGTAATATTGAATACTAAATGCTGGTGTTGTGGATACGTGATGCGGCAAGCTAGTTATAATAAGCAGACCTGAAACGGATGGGCAGCAAAAGGGAAAATATTCTGATATCAGTTACTTTGACAAGGGGCTAAATATTATGGCCCAGCATCTGAGAACGAGAGCCTTAGAAGCGGCGAAGCTGGTCGGCTGTTCTCGTGCTGCTGCGGTTACAATCAGTGGAAAATACTTCAAGGGCGGTGGAGTCGTACGTATTCGACAAAGTTTGGAACGTCCTCGCCTCCATTTTGCCTGAGGCTCTATTTTTTCACGTTGACCACACACTGGAGACACAAACGTATTCAAAATTCGTTTTTTTCGCCTTACTTGCGTAGTGTCTCAACTTCGAACCATTTCATAATACTAAAGAATACATGACTCACAAACATAAATGTTTATTTCAGCGTTAATAACACGTTTGTTCTTTGAGCCGACAATATAAGGAATAACCAGTGAATTTGTATCTTATTTCGAGTCCTAGTAAGTTACTATAATGAGATGACAAAAGTCACGGGATATCTCCTAATATTGTGTTGGACCTCCTTTTGCCCGGCATACTGTAACGACTCGTCGTGACATGGTCGTTAGAAGCTGCTGCAGAAATGTTGAGCCATGCTGCCTCTATAACCGTCCATAATAACGAATGTGCTGCCAGTGCAGGATTTAGTGCACGAACTTACCTCTCGATTATATCCCTCAAATGTTCGACATGATTAATGTCGGGTGATCAGGGTGGCCAAACCATTCCCTCGAATTCACCAGAATGTTCTTCAAACCAAACACGAGCAGTTGTCACCCGGTAACTTGTTGCATTGTCATCCATAAAAATTCCATCGTTGTTTGGGCACATGAAGTCCATGAACGGCTGCAAATGGTCTCTAAGTAGCCAAACATTACTATTTCCAGTCAATTATCGGTCCTGTTGAACCAGAGAAACCAGTCCTCTCCATTTAAACACAGTCCACAACACTATGAAGTGACCAACAGCTTGAACAGTGATAACTTGGTTCCATGGCTTCGTGGGGTCTGCTCCACACTCTAACCTTATCATCAGTTCTTACCAACTGAAATCGGGACTTATCTGACCAGCCCACGGTTTTACAGTTCTGTAGGGTCCAGTCGATATGGTCGCGAGCCCACTGCAGGTGATGTCGTGCTGTTAGAAAAGACAGTCACGTCGCTTATCTGCCCATTAACACCAAATTTCGCCGCACTGTCAAAAGGATACGTTTGTCGCACGTCCCATATTCCTATCTGTTGGTGTCGCATTGCGCTCAAAGTGGGTGCGATCAGGCTCAGCCGCCGTTGCTGGACAACGATGTTCTTAGAGAAACGTTGAATCGTCCGGAGATTGTCAGCAGTGTCAAATATCATCAATGTCGTCAACATATTGCTCATCGCACTGCGAACTGTCGTCTAGACCGCGAAGTTGGTAGATATAAATGCTCAAATGTATTTTCGTGTCGATTCCGAGCGGCGGTGTATCTGAAATGTTTCTCTCGCTCACTCACAAGGAAACCACATGATTTAAACTCTTGGTGTCTTGTTTCGGACCTCCATCGCAGAGGTGTCGAAAGAAGGGTCGAAATTTGGGTAGAGAGGCTGTGACGCCTTTTTCATCATTCCATGCATTCACGGTGCGCTTAGACAGAATTTTAGTAAAATGTGCTACCAGTGTGACATTATTACAAGTCACATAAACTCATGAACTATGGCTTTTTTCGCATGTGTAGATTCCTTGCTGTTTGAAGCATCTCCGTGCCCGAGGATGACGCCACAGGGCGCCATGCTTCAGCACCATTACAAAGGAAGGATGTGAGCACCTTTGAACCAAATTTAAAACTTCTACATTGCAGTGGGAGACAATTACAGGGTTCATAAAACGTAACCCTTATAATTTTGTAGTGTGCATTTACTGTTTATATTCATGTAACCTTAACGACGTAGCAGAGATGCCATTCCTTAACAGTTGAGATGTTGATGTAAAAGACCTAGATACAATATCTGTAGAACCATTAACATCACCTAAAGTGTCACTCAACAGACATGATTGTTCTCCATCTTTGTGAAGTACTCATTTGTTGCATATTGTGTACTGATCACGTATTCTTAATCTGAGTTATTGGGCTGCTTCCTCTAGTGTTGGGGCATTACTTAAGTTCGATATCGCATAACATCGTCGAGCATAGCTGACGAAAAGTTTCCTTTGCTGTGGATAGGCGCCGAGATATCTTGAGGTCCTTGGAACGGTTACTACCACACCTACTGTAATTACACAACCCACTGCAACTACACACAAATATAAATGGCCACAAAGAAGCAAATCATTTTCTCTTTTGAAATGATCTGCTTATGTTATTTGGAATTACGGTGAAAAATACGCCTGCAGAGAGTGCTTCTGTATTACCTTACAAGTTGAAATCGTTTCCAGCAGGCAAGCAGAACTACCAGCGCGGAAGATGCGAGTGGATACGTTACCAACATGTTCTCTTAGTGGGAGAGGATCCTGCGACACACGCGCTGCAGAAAATTTCACGCATGACAAATTACAGTACGTTGCAAGGTAACTGCTACTTCCGTTCCAGTGCATTGGGTGGAAAAGTGTTGCAGTTTTATGAAACTCTTTGGTACGGAACCTGTTAGATTCGCACTTCTCTTTTTAGCACAATATCGGTGGCGTTTAAGGTAACTTTTCACCTAATTTCGAAGCAAGTGACAACCGACTCCTTAATGGATGCAAAAATATAGTAGTGAGCGAGTTAATAAAAATTTTACTATTTTTGAAAATTTATAACCTGCCACTAACATTTATGAAGTTACACTTATTTTAAAAAAAGAAGCTTTGACAGCGTTAAAGAGATAAAAATTTTCCTTCTGCTACTCTGTGTAGTGATTCAAGCTTATTTGTTACGAAGATGATATAATTATGGTCAAAGAAACCTTACCGTATTACCTTTCCTTTACGTTTCTGCGCTCTGATTTTCATAACTTAATTCCACTCTGTGTCTATTCTTTCTTGACTATAAAGCTTTAATAGAGTGGTCTCTCCTTGCCTTCTGCACTGCCCTGTTCACTGTCAACGAGGAATTGCCCGCTTTTGCAGTCGGTCTCGAACTGCCTACACAATAAATTATGCTAACCTCATCAACAGAAAACCTGAAAAACGGAAAGTAACAGAGAATTTAAAATAGCAAAACGGAACCTAAGAACATTACTAAAAGCTGGAAGAACTAAAGGAAATCATGAAACACGCTGAATAGCACGGTATTGGAATCACGATATAACGGTGTATCTGACTTCGTACCAAACTGATTTCATTACTTTGATGCGACAGAAAAGCCAGGAAAAGCCTGTGTAGCGAGTGTTCTAAGAGACAAATGAAAGAATTCAGTAGTTAATATCTACCACCTTAACGATCGAACATTTTTGATGTAAATCGATGGTTGTTCAGTTGATCAGCCCGTAGTGCAAGCTTACTAACGACGATCAGCGAACGTAAATACAGATCCAAGGTGGTCAAAATAAAAGTGGTCAGGAAAAAATTATTTCCAGACTGACACAGGATTGACCCTTGTTAATAAACAACACAGAAGATGATGGAACTGACCACCGTTGACATCGAAGTAGGGCTGTGGTCGATTTATCAAACTGTGAAGCAATCCTAACACGCCAACCTGAAAGATTGCAGCAATATGTTTTCTGCGTTCTGCTTTTGATCTTCTAATAAAAACTCAAGTCCATCAGAACAGGCATCCGAAGGCCCAAAGATACCGACCCACCGCCGTGTCATCATCAAGCAGTAGGAGACGCTGCATACGGGTGTGGATGTGCATGTGGTCAACCGTTTCACGTTGTCTTTGCCGAAATCGCAATTTCTCAATCAGGTAGCTCCTCAATTGACCAGACAACGGCTGAGTGCACTCCACTTGCTGACAGCGTTCACCAGACCTGGACGGCCACCAATCTAAGTGCTAACCGAGCCCGACAACGCTTAATTTGTGTGATGTCACGGCTTCCAGAGTTATCACTGCCGCAAGGCCGTTGATAGCTTTTCTAGTTATAGAGAATTGTATGAGTATACCTGCCCCTTCAATTTAGCCCAAAGTAAAAATCATAGGAAGAGAGATCGATTATACTCTCCCCCGACGAACGTCTCACGCGCTTGTGACGAGCCTGTCAAGGCGCTGTGTCCTGCTGTTCCGTGTTGCTGAAAATATCCAAACAGTTGTTCATTTTCTGTGAACTGATCCACATATGGATTAAACAGTTTCTGGATGTTAATGGTGTTGGGACAGCAACCAGCCACAAATTTACTTTCAGATCCTTTATTCAAAGGGTGCCACTACCGGTTTCGAATCGTCGTGATTCATCGTCAGACGGTTTACACGCTTTCTTTACGACATGTGGTGTGTTTTTTACAGGTTAATTGTCCTAAAATATAAATAACACATAATTATAAACACGCCACACACAGATGGTTGCGTACAGATTTTCGTTTGGAAAGGACCATACATATAAACTTTATAATTAATGCAACAATATAAAAAAATCAATGTCTCTGTACTAGTGTAAAAGGCATTACAGTGGCGTAAATGAATATATGGCCCTTTCCGAACATTAGACATCATCGTCAAATGCTATGATATGTCACAGCATCTTTGATACTCATATGTTTGTAAGCTCTTTGTATGTATCAAAATATGTAGTGCGTGATAGAAATCTTCTCAGTGACAAATCTAAAGTGTTCAGTGAGAAAAATTTACGTGTGCAACAATAAGAATGCAGTGGGAATGTCTTCTCATCTGCTGGACGAATGTTATGAAAACAAACACTCCAAACCGACGTTTCACGTAAGTCGCATGGAACTAAAATCTGTAACGCAACCATCTGTGTGTGGCGTGTTTATAATTATGTGTTATTTATATTTTAGGACAATTAACCTGTAAAAAACACACCACATGTCGTAAAGAAAGCGAGTAAACCGTCTGAGGATGAATCACAACGATTCGAAACCGGTAACGGCACCCTTTCAATAAAGGATCTGAAAGTAAATTTGTGGCTGGTTGCTGTCCCAACACCATCAACATTTGTCTTCAGACAACAGCCACGGTCTCCATCATGTCATGATATGACAAAATTGCATCACGTTTCTGGATGCACCCGCTGCGGTCGCAGGTTCGAATCCTGCCTCGGGCAGGGATGTGTGTGATGTCCTTAGGTTAGTTAGGTTTAAGTAGTTCTAAGTTCTAGGGGACTGATGACCTCAGAAGTTAAGTGCCATAGTGCTCAGAGCCATTTGAACCATTTTTTTTCTGGATGCACCGATTAGCAGTAACAGTATGGTGAAAGAATCGTGTTATGATGCGGACACCAGACATTGCACGCCGAACACCAGTCTTGAGACTATGCAACGGCTTGTCAGAGTACTGATGGAGATTTTCTGATGCATAATCGCGTATACCCTGACTTGCCGGACCAAGTCTCATCTGAAAAAATTATAAACTAAGATCCAAAACCACTTCACCCAGGAACGACTGGTAGATATCAAAATGTGAAACTTTTTATGGACTTCGTTAGGTCAAGCACAACAGTATATTGTTAAGGATAAAGATGCTGATTCTTTTGGATCATGTTTCGATACGTCGATCTCTTAATCCCCCTTGCACTCATAAACGACACTGAGATGTCGTCGGACTTTGTTTCAGGCTTTTCTTCTCTCTGAGATTTTCTTCTTTCTGAGATTCGAACTCTTTTCGCCTAGTGCTACTAAGTTTTGCATTGCGGACTTTGCAGGTTTTAAGCTCTTGCGCAAATGCTTCCGCACAGTTTTGTACGAACTGTGCTTAGCATAACATTCGACAATAAACTTGCGCTGTTTTATCGAGAACACCATTTTGTGTTGCATCGAGCTGGTAACTAAACACGACTGCTTCACTCACTCACTCAAACGAAATGACGCAGCGATGTACTAGAGATAGAACATGCAGGAGATTCGCAGTGTAGACACGTGACAGCAACTGACTGCTGCTTGTAAATCGCGGTTCCCAGCGTTTAGTGTGATGTTTTCCTGATAATGTTGTTGTTGTTGTGGTCTCCAGTCCAGAGACTGGTTTGATGCAGCTCTCCATGCTACTCTATCCTGTGCAGGCTTCTTCATCTCCCAGTACCTACTGCAACTACGTCCTTCTGAATCTGTTTAGTGTATTCATCTCTTGGTCTCCCTCTACGATTTTTACCCTCCACGCTGCCCTCCAATACTAAATTGGTGATTCCTTGATGCCTCAGAATATACCCTACCAACCGATCCCTTCTTCTAGTCAAGTTGTGCCACAAATTTCTCTGCTCTCCAATCCTATTCAATACTTCCTCATTAGTCATGTGACTACTCATCTAATATTCAGCATTCTTCTGTAGCACCATATTTCGAAAGCTTCTATTCTCTTCTTGTGTAAACTATTTATCGTCCATGTTTCACTTCCGTACATGGCTACACTCCATGCAAATACTTCCAGAAACGACTTCCTGACACATAAATCTATACTCGATGTTAACAAATTTCTCTTCTTCAGAAATGCTTTCCTTGTTATTGCCAGTCTACATTTTATATGCTCTCTACTTCGACCATCATCAGTTCTTTTGCTCCCCAAATAGAAAAACTCATTTACTACTTTAAGCGTCACGTTTCCTAATGTAATTCCCTCAGCATCACCCGATTTAATTCGACTACATTCCATTATTCTCGTTTTGCTTTTGTTGATGTTCATCTTATACCCTCCTTTCAAGACACTGTCCATTCCGTTCAGCTGCTCTTCCAGGTCCTTTGCTGTCTCTGACAGAATTACAATGTCATCGGCGAACCTCAAACAGTTTATTTATTCCCATGGATTTAAATTCCTATTCCGAATTTTTCTTTTGTTTCGTTTACTGCTTGCTCAGCATACAGATTGAATAACATCGGGGAGAGGCTACAACCCTGTCTCACTCCCTTCCCAATCACTGCTTCCCTTTCATGCCCCTGCCATCTGGTTTCTGTGCAAATTTGAGAGTCAGTCTGGTAATTATTTTCCTGACCGGTTCCATTTTGCCCAATCCACTCCTATGGTCAGACAGTGGAAATTTCTGGAACAACAACAAAAATGATAGTTGGGGACTTCTCGCCTGCTAACTGAATAAGGATGTTAACTTTGTATTAAGAAACATCCACAGCAGACTCGAAAGGGTGATACATTTTACGAATTAGGAGCACTTTATTCAAATACTTTTCGAAAGATCAAGGAGAAAACGCTAGATACGAAATATATCTACGAGAGCGTGCACAAAAGTAATGCTTCAAAGTTTTTATTCTCTTCTCAATGTCTGTTGGGGTGTTACATGTCATACGTATTACTTGGTCGAATTTCCCGCTTCACTGACGCAAGTTCCAGCCTTCTGCCAATAGCGTCTAACACGACTATGTGTAACGTAATTATGTCGTTGCATGAGAAACTGCTTGCTGTAATCGAGTTTCTTTGAAGTCTTCGTCGGAACAAGGCGCACCCTCCCCTGCAGCACTACAGTGTCAGGCCGCACATGAGCGCTGCGACATCTGCAACAGTCTGACGCCTTGCGTTCGCTGCCATCAGTCATTCTTCATAGAGTCCCGACTTGGCCGCATCCGATTTTCATTTGTCTCCAAAACCTGAAGAACTTTATTTGGATAGTGATGAAGCGGTGCAAACAGCGGACAGGTTGTGGCTCCTTCAACAGTGTTAAACGTTCCACAGACAGGTATCAACAAACTGGTCTCTCGTTGATAGTAATGTGTTCGTCGCTAGGATGACTATGTTGAGAAATACACTACTGCCCATTAAAATTGCTACACCAAGAAGAAATGCAAATGATAATTTGGTATTCATTGGACAAATATATTATACTAGAACTGACATGTGATTATATTTTCACACAATTTGGGTGCATAGATCCTGAGAAATCAGTACCCAGAACAACCACCTGTGGCAGTAATAACGGCTTTGATACGTCTGGGCATTGAGTCAAACAGAGCTTGGATGACGTGTACAGGTACAGCTGCCCATGCAGCTTGAACACGATACCACAGTTCATCAAGAGTAGTGACTGGTGTATTGGGACGAGCCAGTTGCTCGGCCACCATTAACCAGACGTTTTCAGTTGGTGAGAGATCTGGAGAATGTGCTGGCCAGGACAGCAGTCGAACATTTTCTGTATCCAGAAAGGCCCGTACGGGACCTGCAACATGCGGTCGTTCATTATCCTGCTGAAATGTAGGGTTTTGCAGGGATCGAATGAAGGGTAGAGCCATGGGTCGTAACACATCTGAAATGTAACGTCCACTGTTCCAAGTGCCGTTAATGCGAACAAGAGGTGACCGAGACGTGTAACCAATGGCACCCCATACCATCACGCCGGGTGATACGCCAGAATGGCGATGACGAATACACGCTACCAATGTGCGTTCACCGCGATGTCGCCAAACACGGATGCGACCATCATTATGCTGTAAACAGAACCTGGATTCCTCCGTAAAAATGACGTTTTGCCATTCGTGCACCCTGCAGCCAGGTTCGTCTTTGAGTACACCATCGCAGGCGCTTCTGTCTGTGCTGCAGCGTCAAGGGTAACAGCAGCCATGGTCTCCGAGGTGATAGTCCATGCTGCTGCAAAACATCGTCGAACTATTCGTGCAGATGATTCTTGTCGTGCAAACGTCCCCATCTGTTGACTCAGGGATCGAGACGTGGCTGCACGATCCGTTACAGCCATGCGGATAAGATGCTTGTCATCTCGACTTCTAGTGATACGAGGCTGTTGGGATCCAGCACTGCTAACACTCATTGTATCTCGACCATCGCGATCAGCAGTGTCACGATACGATAAACCGCAATCGTGATAGGCTACAATCCGATCTTTATCAAAGTCGAAACCGTGATGTTACGCATTTCTCCTCCTTACACGAGGCATAACAACAACGTTTGACCAGGCAACGCCGGTCACCTGCTGTTTGTGTATGAGAAATCGGTTGGAAACTTGCCTCATGTCAGCACGTTGTAGGTGTTGCCACCGGAGCCAACCTTGCGTGAAGCGCTGAAAAGCTAATCATCTGCATATCACATCATCTTCTTCCTAACGGTTAAATGTAGCGTCTCTAGCACGTCATATTCGTGGTGTAGCAATTTTAATGGTCAGTAGTGTAAATATGGAGACATGAAGAATAAAGATTTTGAACGTTAGTGACAGTTCTTTTATTTAAAAATATTTTAAGAGTTTTCACATATAAACATCGGAAGCATTACTTCTGAGCGCGCCTTAGTTGTCCACTCACACAAAGATACAACGAAAAGGGGGCAGATATTACCTGTGAGTGTGGTTACCCTTGCCTATCAAACCTTCGGACAGATTTCAGTCACATTTAGTAACTCTGTCCAACATAGAGCGATTTGGTGGGTGACGAGGGGCGACACAGAGTTAATACATGTCACAGGCCATTAGGGAAAACAGTAACACTTGCGAGATGGGAAACTTCGAAAGGATCGACAAGACCCTTCGTAATCCACAACCTACGCCCGCAGATTTCCAATCAGTAATTCTCAGGACCCTTACCTTGTGGCTGAAAAATGTGGTCCAATGGTTAAGATACTTTAGGAACAGAACGCGGATTACACTATTGTTCGAGTTTTACGACAGGTATTTATGTCATCTTGCTAAATCATATACGGTCGATACAATGATGGTTCCGTGAACAATGCCATCCATTTTCCTACATCCTTTCAGTTGAACCAACTTCTATTTCCTATATTCATGGGTATGATTTCACAGTTGCGTTATTCTACACTCCTGGAAATGGAAAAAAGAACACATTGACACCGGTGTGTCAGACCCACCATACTTGCTCCGGACACTGCGAGAGGGCTGTACAAGCAATGATCACACGCACGGCACAGCGGACACACCAGGAACCGCGGTGTTGGCCGTCGAATGGCGCTAGCTGCGCAGCATTTGTGCACCGCCGCCGTCAGTGTCAGCCAGTTTGCCGTGGCATACGGAGCTCCATCGCAGTCTTTAACACTGGTAGCATGCCGCGACAGCGTGGACGTGAACCGTATGTGCAGTTGACGGACTTTGAGCGAGGGCGTATAGTGGGCATGCGGGAGGCCGGGTGGACGTACCGCCGAATTGCTCAACACGTGGGGCGTGAGGTCTCCACAGTACATCGATGTTGTCGCCAGTGGTCGGCGGAAGGTGCACGTGCCCGTCGACCTGGGACCGGACCGCAGCGACGCACGGATGCACGCCAAGACCGTAGGATCCTACGCAGTGCCGTAGGGGGACCACACCGCCACTTCCCAGCAAATTAGGGACACTGTTGCTCCTGGGGTATCGGCGAGGACCATTCGCAACCGTCTCCATGAAGCTGGGCTACGGTCCCGCACACCGTTAGGCCGTCTTCCGCTCACGCCCCAACATCGTGCAGCCCGCCTCCAGTGGTGTCGCGACAGGCGTGAATGGAGGGACGAATGGAGACGTGTCGTCTTCAGCGATGAGAGTCGCTTCTGCCTTGGTGCCAATGATGGTCGTATGCGTGTTTGGCGCCGTGCAGGTGAGCGCCACAATCAGGACTGCATACGACCGAGGCACACAGGGCCAACACCCGGCATCATGGTGTGGGGAGCGATCTCCTACACTGGCCGTACACCACTGGTGATCGTCGAGGGGACACTGAATAGTGCACGGTACATCCAAACCGTCATCGAACCCATCGTTCTACCATTCCTAGACCGGCAAGGGAACTTGCTGTTCCAACAGGACAATGCACGTCCGCATGTATCCCGTGCCACCCAACGTGCTCTAGAAGGTGTAAGTCAACTACCCTGGCCAGCAAGATCTCCGGATCTGTCCCCCATTGAGCATGTTTGGGACTGGATGAAGCGTCGTCTCACGCGGTCTGCACGTCCAGCACGAACGCTGGTCCAACTGAGGCGCCAGGTGGAAATGGCATGGCAAGCCGTTCCACAGGACTACATCCAGCATCTCTACGATCGTCTCCATGGGAGAATAGCAGCCTGCATTGCTGCGAAAGGTGGATATACACTGTACTAGTGCCGACATTGTGCATGCTCTGTTGCCTGTGTCTATGTGCCTGTGGTTCTGTCAGTGTGATCATGTGATGTATCTGACCCCAGGAATGTGTCAATAAAGTTTCCCCTTCCTGGGACAATGAATTCACGGTGTTCTTATTTCAATTTCCAGGAGTGTATTTATGGTCCAGTGGTCATGAAACTGAAAGCTTCCTGCACGTGCAGACTGTGTCGTTGATCCCAGGACAACGAATCGGACATTGTAGTATTCCGATTGATGTTGTCACCTGATAGATACTGGGTTACCATTGTTTAGGGGAGTGCAATTGCTCCGATATGAAACGTGAAGCAGGTAACATGGCGCGCGTCATCTTTCCCTGCTTTCCTCCAGTTTCAGTTTCAGTTTCATGCGTCATGAAAACCGTAATGTAACGGTCAAAATTGGACAACACAATTCTGTCCACTGTCTGTGAAGTTGTATAACCAGCTCGCAGTGTTCCCTCTGTTAAAGCTAAGACCGTGGCGTAGTGGTCTGATGATTTGGATTTGAGTAAAACAAATAAGCTGATACAGAGCTACAAAGTAAACCCACCTAATTATGGCGGCTCAACTATAAGGTATTTAACTAGCAAAGCAGACCTTTCCGAAATGGCGATGGTGTGCAACTGGGTTATCATCTCTCCCTGAGCTACGCTTTTGGATCTGATGCACATCGGAGACGACATGTATGTGCATTTTACTGTCAAAATACCGGACGGTTTGCAGTCTAAATATTAAAATACTCGGTTTCGCCCACTACTGAGGGTGGCAGTGGTCTGCAGAGAGCGCTAACGTGCAGTCTCACATATGTCTTGTGCGCCCACGTTGTTGTACAAAACACAAAATCTTTCTGCTCAGTCACAAGGCGGTGGTGTGTGCTGTTGCTGCAAACGATCTATAACACTGACAGGTGTGACGAAGTGGTACGACAATGATTACTTCTTTCATAATAATTGTTGTTATTACATATCGCCCGTCATCTAGTACCTAAAACTGGTATTTGAAAAATGGCTCTGAGCACTATGGGACTTAACATCGGAGGTCATCAGTCCCCTAGAACTTAGAACTACTTAAACCTAAGGACAGCACACACATCCATGCCCGAGGCAGGATTCGAACCCGCGACCGTACCGGTCGCGCGGTTCAAGACTGAAGGGCCCAGAACCGCTCGGCCACACCGGCCGGAAAACTGGTATTTATGATGAGCATATTTACAGTGTTACATTCAACATAGTGTGGCGTTACCCTTATATTTTTATCGGAATAATTTGTACGTTACATTAATTTATTTAGGTGAAGAGCTTGTTTTCTATATGTAGGCGGATTTTCCGTCACATCCAGAGAGACTGTAGTCCAGGGTACTGCAAGTACTTCCTTCTCTAGCACAATAATTAACCACAAAATTAAATTTACCGCACAACAGGTTGGTACAGCAAGATAGCGCAGAGTTAATCGCAGCCACCATAGCAGTGCCAGCGAAAATTAACGCAGTTGGTGCCAGAACGTATCATTTGCGATGTGCAGCTCATCTCTGGTGTCCCTAGGGACAGTATTTATTCTCCGGCCATTTGTGCCCGTGTACGAACTAACGTTACGTGGCTTGCAGCCCCCATGCATACTCCTTCTGCGATTTGTTTTTACTTCGCTATCCGTGTTAATATTTTAAGCTTTCCTCAAGCTTCTCCCGCCCTCTGTTAATGTTCTCATCTCACCTACACCCAACATCCTCTCATATCTCTTTACCATATTCTTGTCTTTGTCTGTCACTAAAAATTTTTCCTCCATTGTTGCTCCCAACGAAAAGTAAACTATTCCTGGATTCCTCATCAGAAGTTGCACTAAACTGTCCGTTCTTCTGGTAAGAGTCTTCCGCTAGATGTCTTTCGCCTCAGTCTTCCGGTTAGGTTTGAGAGGCCCGTGACGGACTCCTAATCTTTGCCATATTTTTTTTTTTCTTAGAGCAGCACTTTTACCCAACGTCCTCAGTTATTCTCATACCTAATCGTTCACATCCTTCTATATCAGCCCATCTCAAACGCTACAACTTTCTTTTTATTTTCCCTCACCCCGTGATTCATATCAGTACACTGCTGTGTTCCAAACGTGATACTTCTTCCCCAATTTAGGGCCAGTGTTTGAGAATAGTGGATTTCTTTAGGCCAGGAATGCCGTCTTTCCCTGTGCGTGCCTGCTTTTTATATCCTCCTTGCTTCATCCATCAAGTGCTATTTTGACGAAATGGTTCACTGGTTAACAACCACATGTCAGGTGTACCCCTAACGGTGGAAACGTGGTCGCTTGCCGAAATACTGTGCCCGCTGCACTGACACCCGGCCGTTGACAAGTTAACTATTTCGGCAAGACGATGTGGGAGATATTCAAGAATGAAAAATGTTATTTTGATTGAAGTGTCTCATAATTAGAAATAAAAAGTAGCTATCCGTAATTGCTTTGTAGAAAATTTAATAGCCAAGATGACATTCAGTGCTACTTATTCCTGATTACCGGTTTCAACAGTTAAGGCTCTCATCTTCTGATCTTTAAAAAAATTACTATTATGCGTCCTGTTCCATTACGACTGTATCACACATACGATGTTGACATTCAAGTGGATATCAAGTAGCACCTGCGTGGAATGTGTTACGTAATAACCACTAGAATGTCAACATGGTATATGTGATAACAATTATAACAGAGCAGTGCGTATAACAACAATTTTTTTAAAGATCGGAAGATGACAGCATTAACTGTTGAAAGCGGAAATCACGAATAAATAGCACTGAATGTGATCTTAGCTATTAAATTTTCCCCAAAGCGTTCTTTTGGTTCCAAAGTAGCAGAATTCCTTCAATTCGTCTGCTTCACGGTCCCCAAATTTGACGTTAATTTAATCGCTGATCTCATTTCTGCTGTACTTCATTACTTTCGTCTTTTCTCGGTTTGCTTTCTACCTTATTCTGCTCTAAGTAGACTGTTGATTTCGTTCTGCATATCATATAGCTCTACGTCACTTTCACTGCGAATTTCAGTTTCACAATGAATGTCTTTCACCGTCTTGAACTAGTATTTTATGAAATGGAACTACAAGATTCCAGAGACATTTTACAGTCTGAAACATCTATGACGTCCATACACTGAAGCGCCAAAGAAACTGGTATTCACAAACAGAAATGTGCAAACAGGCAGAATACGGCGCTCCGGTCGGAAACGACTATATAAGACAACGAATCTCTGGCGCAGTTATTAGGTCGGTTACTGCTTCTACAATGGCAGTCTATCAAGATTTAAGTGAGCTTCAACGTGGTGTTATAATCGGTGCACGTACGATGGCACACAGCATCTCCGACGTAGCGATGAAATGAGGATTTTCCCCTACGACCATTACACGAGTGTACCGTGAACATCAGGAATCCGGTTAAAGATCAAATCTCCGACATCGCTGCTGCCGGCAACAGATCCTACAAGAACGGGACCAATGGCGGCTGAAGAGATTCGTTCAATGTGACAGAAGTGCCACGCTTGCGCACATTGCTGCAGATTTCAATGCTTGGCCATCGACAAGTGTTAACGTGCGAAACATAAAACAAAACATCATCGAATTGGGCTTTCGAAGCCGAAGGCCCGCTCGTGTACCCTTGACGACTGCACGACACAAAGGTTTACGCCTCGCCTGGGCCCGTCAGTACCGACATTGGACTGTTGACGACTGGAAACGTGTTGCCTGGTCGAACGAGTCTCGTTTCAAATTGTATCGAGTGGATGGACGTGTACGGGTATGGATACAACCTCATGAATCCGTCGACCCTGCATGTCAGCAGGCATTGTTAAAGCTGGTGGAGGCTTTGTAATGGTGTGGGGCGTGTCCAGTTGGGGTGATATGTTCAAATTGGTTCAAATGGCTCTGAGCACTATGGGACTTAACTACTGAGATCATCAGTCCCCTAGAACTTAGAACTACTTAAACCTAACCAACCTAAGGACATCACACACATCCATGCCCGAGGCAGGATTCGAACCTGCGACCGTAGCGGTCGCGCGGTTCTAGACTGTACCGCCTAGAAACGCTCGGGGGGGGGGGGGTGATATGTGACCCCTGATATGTCTAGATGCGATAATGATAGGTAACACGTACGTAAGCATTCTGTCTGATCACATGCAACCATTCATGCCCATTGTGCATTCCGACGGACTTGGGCAATTCCAGCAGGACAATGCGTCACCTCACACGTCCAGAATTGCTACAGAGTGGCTCCAGGAACACTCTTCTGAGTTTCGATGACTTCGTTTTAGTCTTATATTCTTGTAGTTAGTTTTTGGTTCTTATATGCTTCTGTAGATGTCTTTTTTTGCAGATTAGACATATTTTTCTGAGAATTTCGAGCATTTTGCACCATTTGACGTGTTTTCTGAAGTCATGATTCCGTTGTCAAGCGCAACGTCAGAACTGCGTCTCTGCTGTCTTCCGAAAACGTAGCTGATCATCATCTTACAGATCGTCAAGATTCTTTTCCATTCCTCCTCACCTACTCTTTCTTACGACACCTAGTATCGCTTTGACGCCACGAGAGGCGCACAGATTTCTGTAAGTACGACGGTCACTCCAAAAGAAATGCACACTATTTTTGTAAAAATACAGTTTTCATTCTGCATGTGTGAAAGTTTCACAGTGTGTAGATACATCCTTCCCGCTTGTTTTCAGACTTAGTTCAACCTGTTCCCGTGAGTGGCGCCGTCACAGCATGTCTTCAAGATGGCTGCTACACTTGACATTAGTAAGAAGCAACGTGCTGTCATAGAATTCCTGTGCTGTGAAAACGATACAGTGGGGAACATCCACAAGAGGTCGAAAAAGGTGTATGGAGATGCTGCTGTCGATCGCAGTACAGTTAGTCGGTGGGCAAGCAGGTTACGTGATGAAAGCGGGTACTGCAATATTGAGGATAGTCCTCGCAGCGGCAGGCCTCGTATTGCACACACTCCAGACAATGTGCAGAGAGTTAACGAATTGGTGACTGCTGACAAACGCATCACAGTGAACGAATTGTCACGCTACGTTGGGATAAGGGAAGGAAGTGTTTGGAGAATACTGAAAGTGTTGGCGTTAAAAAAGGTTTGTGCCAGGTGTGTTCGCAATATGTTGACAGTGGCTCACAAAGAAACAAGAAAAACGGTATGCAGCGAACTTTTGGAACAGTACGAGAATGGTGGACACGTTTGTCTTGGATGAATTGTGACAGATGATGAAACATGGCTCCATCACTTTCCACCAGAGACGAAGAGGCAATCAGTGGAGTGGTATCATGCAAATTCACCCAAGAAAAAAAAAATTCAAAACCATACCTTCTGCTGGAAAAGTTTTGGCTACAGTGTTTTTCGATTCCGAAGGACTCTTGCTTGTGGACATCATGCCAAGTGGAACCAGCATACGTTCTCATGCATATGTGACGACACTGAAGAAACTTCAAGCTTGACTGATTTGTGTTCGACCACATCGGGAAAAGCAGGATGTTTTGCTGTTGCACGACAATGCACGGCCACATGTCAGACAAAAAACCATGGAAGCGATCACAAACTCGGATGGACAACACTGAAACACCCGCCTTGTAGTCCTCACCTGGCTCCATGTGACTATCATCTCTTTGGGAAACTGAAAGGAAAGACACTCTTTGTGGAACAAGGTTTGACAATGATGACTCCCTTGTGCACGCTGCCAAACAGTGGCTCCAACAGGTTGGTCCACAATTTGACCGTGCAGGTATACAGGCGCCGGTTCCAAGATGGCGTAAGGCAGTTGAGAGGGATGGAAATTAAGTGGAGAAATGAAAATATTGTTCCTAAAGAATGTATCTATGCACTGTAAAACTTTCAAACATGTAGAATAAAATACGGATTAAAAAAAAAGTGTGCATTTCTTTTGGAGTGACCCTCGTATATTGTATGTGCATGTTTCTGTGGAGGTGTTTGGTAACAGTGTGGGTGTGGTGTGTTGTGCTGCAGATGCCACTGAAGGAGCTGGGCCTGCGGCGGCTGTGGAGCGGGCTGCGCGCGGGCCGGGCCGACGCGGCCAACGGCTCCGGCACAGGGACGGGGACCAGGGACTCTTCGCTATCGCCCTGCGGGGACCAGCAGAGGCCCACCGCGCCAGCCGGCGGCCTCCCCCTGCTCCAGGTAAGGGCCACAGCCACAGCCGGGAAGTCGCGGAACACGCCCTCCAGTACAAAATACTGATTGCAATGGAAAGATCTTTTTTTATTATTCTTTTGTCCTACAGACAGAACAAACTGCTCGAGTTCTGATGCTTTCTTGAGTCAGGGCCTTGTTAGTGCAAGATCCGGTACTGGGGCAGACAGGTTCATAATTGGGAGAAGCCTATTGGATTTACAGCCACGACATTTGCCTTACAACCAACGGAAACTTCCGGAAAATCTTGGTCAGAACACCTTAAAACGACCCCATCTGGATTTTTCCTATTCCTAAAATACAGAGTTAGATGATGCTCTTATGAGCATACTGAACGGGTAACTCAGTACGCGAAGGGAGATGGGAAATCGAATAGTCATGAAGGACTGCATGAGGTTTCAGGGGAAGAAGAAAGGGGTATGGGAGAATATGGGATAGATGGTGGAATGAAAGAAGAGGAAGACTAAATCAATTCTGCAATAAATTACAGTTAGTAATAGGGAATATTCTGATCATTATTCACAAGAGGAGGTGGTATACTTGGAAAAGGCCGAGGTGTAAGGGAAGATTTCAGTGAGATTACATCATGGTCAGGCAGAGATTCCGAAATGAGATACTGAATTGTAAGGCGTACACAGGAGCAGGTATAGACTCAGATCACAATCTAGTAATGATGAAGAGTAAGTTGAAGCTAAAGAGATAAGCCAGGAAGAATCAGTGCGCAAAGAAGTTGGGGAAGAGTGAACAATAAGAGTGGAAGACCAAGAACGAAACTCGCAGGATAGCCGCGTGGTCCAAGCGTCTTGTCACGGTCCGCGCGGCTCCCGCCGGTGGAGGTTCGAGTCCTCCCTCGGGCATGGAAGTGTGTGTGTCGTCCTTAGCTTAAGTTAGTTTAAGTTAAATTAAGTAGTGTGTAAGCTTAGGGACTGAAGACCTCAGCAGTTTGGTCCCATAAGATCTTACCACAAATTTCCAAATTTTTCCAAGAACGAACTGCTCCTATTGAAAAGGATTTATGACAGGGATGTAGTCTTTCTCCCCTACTGCTCAATCTATACGTCAAAGAAGAAATGATGGAAGTAAAAGTAAAGATCGAGACTGGAAATAAAATACAAGGTGAAAGAATATCAATGATGCGATTCCCTGATGACATTGCTATCCCCAGTGAAGGTGTAGAAGAATTATATGATCTGATGAATGAAATGAACAGTATAATGAGTACAGAATATAGATTCTGATTAAATCGAATAAAGACGAAAGTAATGAGAAGTAGCAGAAATGAGAACACCGAGAAACGTAAAATTAGCGTTGATGGTCACGAAGAAGACGAAACTAAGGAATAAGGCTACATAAGCAGCAAATTAAGGGATGACGAAGCAAGCCGGACATAAAAAGCAGACTAGTTGGAAAAAAGGGCACTCCTGGCCAAGGGAAATCTAGTAGTATTCAAACATAGGCCTTAATTTGAGGAAGAAATTCCTGAGAATGTATGTTTGGTGCACAGCATTTTATGATAATGAAACATGCAGTGCCTGAAAACCGAATAGATTTGGGGCTAGAATAGAATGTTGAGAATTAGATGTGCTGATAAGGTAAGGAATGAGGAGGTTCTCCGCAGAATCGGCGAGGAAAGCAAGATATGGAAAACACTGACAAGAAGAAGGTACAGGACGATAGAACGTCTGTTAAGATATCACGGAATGACTTCCTTGGTACCAGAGGCAGCTTCAGAGGATAAGACCTGTAGAGAAAAACAGAGATTGGAATAAATCGAACAAAATATTGAGGACGTTGGCTGCAAGGACTAATCTGAGATGAGGGGGTTGGCACAGGTGACAAATTCGTGTCAGCCGCATGAAAGGAGACTGATGACTGAAAAACAAAAATCTAAGCGCTCGTGAGTGGTCTTCTACTGTCATGCTGAAGGAGAGCGAGTTCCATGTGTGGAGGAAGTCTGCGAATTCGAAACTTGATTACAGCACGCTGCTTCCCACGTACCGACATTGTTACACACTACAATTCGGAGTCCTGTAGCGGCAGACGGCTGCAAATATGTAAGCATTAAATGTAAAGATGAAATATGTTACTAGCGTATGTTTTGTTTTAAAAAGCATTAAGAGTTGTCACACAGAAAATTCGCAGGCATTTCTTTTCAGCACGCCAACGTATTACTTTAAGTAAGTTTTAAATAAAACTGCAGTTTGCACTGGTCTTTAGGCTTTTCTTACTTTCATTTTGACCTTTGAGTGAAGGAACTTAAGCTAATGAAAGTCAAGCACATAATGAAACAATGCAACGCATCAAATATACCATACTCGTATTCTTACACTAATACACAACAAAATCACTGTTTTCAGTGCTGAAACTTTCCAACCAAAATTTGTTAACTTCAAGATATTACTTAAGCAAAGTGAAATATGTGTTTGAAATGAAACGGTGACACTGTATTAAGTTAAAACCACTTTTAACACAGTTTGAATTAAAGTGACTCTGACTCTCCTACACTATAACAGAGACTAAAATGTCTGTAATTCGCCAGATGCGGTGCAGGACTTGCTGCTAACATACTCCTGCATATTCTTCACTCCTCTAATAAATTAACTAACCAAAGTACAATAATGTCTACCCTTGAGCAGAATACTTAAAACAATATGGTACAGTATTTACAAGACTTAATAATGCCTGGAAAAATCTTGCATCCATGTCAGCGATAAAATAGAGACGACTTCCATATGCACTAGTGCTCGTAACTATTTGTTGCAGTCGGTTGTACCAAAGTTAGCACAAACAGTCGATGTCTTGCAGAGAGCACCGCAACATGACTTCCCATGCTCGCTGCCAGGACGGTAATCTCCACAGCCCAGTCCGTCTGTAGTATACCTCTTACCAGAGAAAAGGCGTTTCCAAAACGTAAAACGACAAGGCACAGTTGCCACTCTGTCTCAACGCTGTTTACCAGGTCAGCCTACTCCGAATTTCCCCTTATAGAAAAGGTGTTTGCCGGCTGGTGTGGCCGAGCAGTTCTAGGCGCTTCAATCTGGAACCAAGCAACCGCTACGGTCGCAGGTTCGAATCTAGCCTCGGGCATGGATGTGTGTGATGTCCTTAGATTAGTTAGCTAAAAGTAGTTCTAAGTTCTAGGGGACTGATGACCTCAGCTGTTAAGTCCCATAGTGCTCAGAGCCATTTTGGAATGGTGTTTACAAAACGGGACAATAAGGCCGTCCTCAGGGCTAATCACTGCCACTGTTCTTTGGCAGAATATTGTGCACTGCATAAACATAATTTTTACTGCTCTTAGGATAAGCTGAGACCTTACTCATTTCGTGTTCATTTATGTGCTTAAGGCTACAACAACGGATAATTACGTAATATCAAATTACACTTTCACAGGATGTTGACTACGCCTCTCTGTATGAGCCTCATGAAATGTTCGTAAATCAACAAATCATATTTCGTAACACACTATGAACGATGTAAAGTAACACCGTTCCATCACACACTGCAGCAAGATATCCAGTAAAAGTGTGAAAGCCATCTGTAAGTGTATTTCTGTACATGTATACTGTAATGGAATCGAAATTAACATTGTAAATTGATGATAAAGCAAGGAAATATTGACGTCTATTATTATAATCTTTTACAAATCATCATAACAAAAATACGATCAGGGCCTTTTTGACTGGGCATAGACACGAGGCATGAAGGGAGCAGTAAGTTACTTTATAGCACCACAGGAAGGTGTAAGTGTTACATGCAAGCCTGTGTGGGTGGTGTGATTTGTTTATCTCCAGACAGAGCTTTTGAGGTGTCGTGTGGGCGTTGACTGGGCCTGCAGCTTTAGTCTTTGATGTGTTGGCAGAAGAGCCAACACCGTGTTGATAGAGGAGGCCGAAATGCACGCGTTTAAGCTCACGCAGACTGGCGTGAAGTCTGGAACAATTGAAGGAGTTGAGACTAATAAATAAAGTACGAAGCTCTTGGAATACTTAATTATTCCACAATTGGAGAACATCGCTCTTGTTGATACATGAATTATAATCTCAATATAAACTGGTAATGGCGCCTTGCTAGGTCGTAGCAAATGACGTAGCTGAAGGTTATGCTAACTATCGTCTCGGCAAATGAGAGCCTATTGGTCATTGATCCATCTCTGGCAAAGTCTGCTGTACAACTGGGGCGAGTGCTAGGACGTCTCTCTAGACCTGCCGTGTGGCGGCGCTAGGTCTGCAATCACTGACAGTGGCGACACGCGGGTCCGACGTATACTAGCGGACCGCGGCCGATTTAAAGGCTACCACCTAGCAAGTGAGGTGTCTGGCGGTGACACCACATTCCTCCCCCGCAAATCGGCGGACGGTTGTGTTATAAGGCTTCCGCCTGCCGTGGGGAGGACCCCATGTTGACGTATTCGACGAGGTGGGGAGCCCAACAACAGGCGAGGCTGTGCCACCCGCACCCTGCCATTCGGTCCGAAGGGAGCTAGGAAACGCCTGAATACCTAGTCCAGGGTGCACGCCAACATGCGGTATATGCGCCCGCAGAGACAGGAGGAGCCGAAGGGTCGACCTCCATCAGAACGGGGCTCCCAACGGGCGAAGACGACATCTGGTCCGGAGTGGGCAAGAGTTCCATGTCGGAGGACAGCTGGTCACGGGAAGCGATCGGCGGCGCGTGACCCAGGGAGGCACCCGGCGGTTGCAGCGGCGCGTCCACTTCGGGCGTCGCCGGCGGGCGAACAGGCGGCGGCGCGTCGCCATGGGGCAAAATGGAAGGCAGCGTCGGTAACACCTGGGGATGAGGCGAGCCAGTAGATGGGTCCCCAGGGCGCTGACCGGACGGCACCGCCACTGAAGGCAGACGGGGAGCGGCAGAACCCAGGCGACGAACAGAGGCGCAGCTGATTGAGATGCCGACGCACCGCACCAGAGGCCCCCAAAACCAGATACATAGCGCGGCCAAGGCAGCGAAGAATGCGCCCTGCGAGCCAACGCCGTGAACCTCGACAGTTGCGATAGTATACAACGTCGCCTGGAACAAAAGCAGGTGTCTGCCGCTGCACAGGAACCTGATGCGGCGGATGTAACAAAGACATCAAGGTTCGATGAGGGCGACCGTGAAGCAACTCAGCCGGCGAACGACCATCTCGGGGCTGAGAGCGATACGAGGACAAAAAGAGCAATAACGCGTCCTCCCGAGTATGCGACTCTTTCTACTTCAACATCTGTGACTTGAAAGTCCTGACCAATCGTTCAGCGGCACCGTTTGACTGTGGTGAAAACGGCGCGGACGTCAGATGTTGAATACCATTGGCCTTGCAGAATGACTGAAATTCTGCAGACATGAATTGTGGGCCATTGTCGGAAACAATAGTCTGTGGAAGACCTTCAATGCAAAAGATAGCGGATAACGCGTGGATGGTGGCAGAAGACGTCGTGGAAGACATCCGTACAACAAAAGGGAAATTACTGAATGAATCGACCACAACCAACCATCGAGCATTCCAGAATGGACCAGCAAAATCGATGTGTAAGCGTTGCCAAGGGGAAGTGGCTTTTGGCCATGCAAAGAATTTCCGCGGTGGCGCGCATTGTTGATCGGCACACGCCATGCAAGAAGAGCACATATTCGTAATCGCAGCATCGATTCCGAACCAAGTACAGTGCTGACGAGCAAGTTGTTTAAAACGCAAAACGGTAGCAAGGGCAGGGTCAGCAGCTGTGGCTGTAGCCACACGACGAAAATCGATCGGAAACGATTCGACCACGTCATCGGTTTCCGCATCAATGAACATGCAAGCAAGTTCGGAGGAATCGAATGCTCTATCCTCAGCAACAGGCAAACGGGACAACGCATCGGCGTTTCCGTGCTTAGCAGTGGACCGATACAAGATATCGTAGCGGTACTGCGAGAGGAAAATAGACCAGCGAATGAATTTCTGCGCTGTAGGTGGAGGTACAGGCTTGTTCGGATGAAAAAGCGATGTCAAAGGTTTGCGGTCTGTGATGATGGTAAAGTGACGACCATACAAGAAATCATGAAACTTAGTAACACCAAATACGAGAGCCAAAGCTTCTTTCTCTCTCTGTGAATAATTTCTTTGCGCAGACGAGAGCAATTTGGACGCAAAGGCAATGGGGCGATCATGCGATCCATCTTTGTGCACAAGCACAGCACCGATCCCGAAATCCGATGCATCTACCATCAACAAAAGGGGTTTCTGGGGATCGAATGGCGTAAGGCAAGTACTGGAAAGCAACGCCGATTTCAATTGGCGAAAGGCGCCTTCGCATTCCGTCGTCCAGACGAACGGAACACCTTTACGGCGTAAGCGATGAAGCGGAGCTGAAATGGAAGAGGCGTGGCGCACATATTTATGGTAGTAATTGATTTGTCCCAGCACACTCTATAGCTTCTTCAAATTCTGCGGCGAAGGCAAGTCTTGTATGGCACGGAGGTGCTCTGGACTGGGATGTATGCCTTGAGCATTGATTACATCTCCCAGATAGGGTAAGTCACGAGCAAAAAACACACATTTGTCCTTCCGCAAACGAAGACCATTTTGTCGCAAGACCTGAAATAATGTTTGGCTAAATGTTCTTCTTCCGTCTTTCCAGAGATCACAATATCGTCCAGATAGTTTGCTGCAGTATGGACCGACGCACAAACAGTTTGCAGATATTGCTGAAACAATGCAGGGGCGGATGCACACCCGAATGGCAGTCTTTTGAATCGGTACAAACCAAGATGCGTGTTAATCACCAAAACGCGCTGGGAGTCTTCGTCCACCGGTATTTGCAAGTACGCGTCTGCGAGGTCCAACTTCGAAAAATATTTACCCGGGCACAGTTTGTCAAAAAGATCTTCCGGGTGGGGTAAAGGAAAAGTTGCAATCACTAGTTGTGGATTCACTGTTGCCTTGAAGTCCACACAAAGTCTCAATTTTCCGGAAGGTTTTGACAAAATTACTAAGGGTGATGCCCAGAGAGAAGCCTGCACACGTTCAATCACACATTGTGATTCCAAATCGTGTAATGTTCTTGCGACCTCATCACGCAATGCGCGGGGAACATTGCGCGCTCTGAAAAATTTCAGTTGCGCGTTTACTTTCAGTGCCAAATGTGCTTTATAGTTCTTAGCGTAACCGGAGCCCGGTGCAAAAATGTCTGCAAATTCTTCACATAGACAAGAAACACTGTCTGAAGGCACAGTCTGGTTCACTGATAGGACCTGATTTACTATAGACAAGTTAAACAACTGAAATAAATCTAAACCAAACAAGTTCACTGCAGAAGAAGAACGAAGAACGTAAAATGACACAAGTTTTGTTTGTCCCTTGTATGTTGCAAGAAGGCTGCACTGTCCTAACACAGGGATAGCTTGTCCTGAATAACTATTTAACTTAACATTTGCGGCATGCAACGGAGGTGTGCCCAGTTGTTTGTACGTGTCTTTATTGATCAGTGAAACTGCAGCTCCGGTATCGAGCTGGAATGGGATCACGTTGCCATTAATGACCAAATATACAAAAAGTTTATTGTCCTGCTGACGACAAGAGCGACTGTCTCGTGCAATGTGAACAGACACTGGTACAGAAGCACTTGCGACTTGACGCGATTTCCGGCGATGTCGACGCACACTATTTGTGGGACGAACACAGTCACTGTTAGAAAGAGCGCCACTGGGCGGAGTGGAATGAACTACATGAATGTCCATGGGCGAAGGTTCACGAGCATGAATATTCTTGGTTCGATTCCGGCGCGAAGCATAGGGCCTGGAACGGTTGTGAGTGGCCGATCTAAGCTTTTTCTGGCAAACACTCTGAACATGTCCTTTTTTATTACAGAAAAATCAAATAGCTTGGCGTGATGGGCAATTCTCACGCGAATGTCTAGTAGCGCACCGTGGGCATGACTTTAGCACTGCATTTGCTTGCTTGCGCGGCACACATACTGGAGAGCTTGGCGGCAGCTGCGCGGACGGGCGCGAGGGCTGTTTACTGTTCCGTGCAGCGCACCCGGCGGGCCGGTTAACGTGACACACGGCTGGCGAAGTTGCAAATGATTCCTGAGCAAAGTCAAGTGTGTCTTGCCGATCCAATATGTCTATCACTTGTTGAAGGGAGGGATTGACTAGTTTCAAAATCTGTTCCCTTATACGAACATCAGAAACGTTCTGTGCAATCGCATCACGCACCATAGTATCTGAATAAGGGAGTCCACATTCACACTCAAAAGCACAATCCCGAGTAAGGCCTTGCAAAGTTGCAACCCACTCCTGATTAGTTTGACCGGCCGTACGTTTTGTACGAAAGAATGTATACCTTTTTGCAACGACATTGACTGATTCTTTCAAATGTGCATCTAATGCAGACAAAATTTCGTCGTAGGACAGAGTTGCTACGTCGCGTCGGGGAAACAATTTCACCATCACACGGTAGATGGACACTCCTACACAAGAAAGTAAAGAAGGCTGCCGCTCAATACCTTGAATTCTTTAGGTGGTGAGATGGAATCCAAATTGGCGTGACCACTCCGTCCAGCTTTCCAGTGCAGCATCAAAAGGACGAAAAGGTGGTGCAACAGCGTGTTGTGGCGGCGGTAGCGGTGGAGCGGCGGCTGCCGCATCGTTTTGCACTGCACGTTGACCCTGGACGAGCTGTCCAAGGGCATCCAATAAGGCCTGCGTCTGCTGATTCTGCAAGCGATAAAATTCGGACGTACATCTGGAGATTGTGGCGAAGCCATGACACAAGCAATTTAAGCAAGTATAAAGAAGAAGACCGTTTTTACACTCGTCGCCATATGATGTGTTGGCAGAAGAGCCAACACCGTGTTGCTAGAGGAGGCCGAAATGCACGCGTTTAAGCTCACGCAGACTGGCGTGAAGTCTGGAACAATTGAAGGAGTTGAGTCTAATAAATAAAGTACGAAGCTCTTGGAATACTTAACTTTAATCCACAATTGGAGAACATCGCTCTTGTTGATACATGAATTATAATCTCAATATAAACTGGTAATGGCGCCTTGCTAGGTCGTAGCAAATGACGTAGCTGAAGGCTATGCTAACTATCGTCTCGGCAAATGAGAGCGTATTGGTCATTGATCCATCTCTGGCAAAGTCTGCTGTACAACTGGGGCGAGTGCTAGGACGTCTCTCTAGACCTGCCGTGTGGCGGCGCTCGGTCTGCAATCACTGACAGTGGCGACACGCGGGTCCGACGTATACTAGCGGACCGCGGCCGATTTAAAGGCTACCACCTAGCAAGTGTGGTGTCTGGCGGTGACACCACAGTCTTCATGCACACCGTTTGCTCTGGAGGCAACACTCTGGTTGCTTAACTTCTTCGTCTTTCCTGCCTAATCCCTGTCCTGGTAGGAAGCCGCTGATGTCCGACAAGATGTTACTGACCTCTCTGACTGTAGTGGATATTCCCCTGCTCCCAGCAGGCTCACAGCATGTGTCTTCTGCAACTTTGTATTTCGAACATCAGGTAAGACGAGAAAAGTGTTTGGATGCTTAAAAATTCTACCATCAAATCGTGCGAAAGACCATACTTCAGGCGTTTCTCTGTATTCTCGAGCCATCAAGAAGGGCCGCTTAACAACAAGCCTGTCTGTAACGGAATTGCCTTAGTGTCCTAGGTGCTCGACGCTTGGTGGACTCACGCAGCTGAGAGTCAGTCTTTAAATGGGACACCCTTTTTAGAGTGAAGCAGACACTTGACATAAGCTGCAGCTGTCCATCTTCTGTGGGTTTTGGGAAAGTCTCACTGTATCCGATCGTGGATTCACTGGAGCCGTTTTTTCCTGTATATCAGGCTGTGAAGAGTTACAATACCAAGTCAATGTCAAGTCATATAGACAATATTTTGGATTTATCCTTCATGACGTCATCTCACTTTCCATTATATCATTTCCTCAGTCTAGGAACTTAATTGAATCGTCTACCTCCCATGTGTTGGCAAGCACGTTCCACACACATCTACTTCACATTCATTACCTTCATAATTACAGCTTCCATTCTAATCGAGTCCCACATTCATGTTTTTGTTTTCCCGTCCCTCGTAGTGATTCCCAACATTCACCTCTTGATTGCTAGCCGATCAAATCTTGGTTATTGGAAGTTTTCGTATCAAAACTCCATATGTCACAACCGTAAGTCACAACTGGTAATACAAGCAAACGGCGAACTTCCCGTATCAGAAACTTTGGAATTTTCATTGACAAAACTCATTTACCCAAAGCAATGCCGACCATTTTTAATACTTAGTATATACCTTGTGCTGTCTTTCTACCCGTTGTCTGAAACTGCTGTCGAAATTAAAATTTATCAACTGGTTATATGACTTCATTGAAAATTTGTTTAATTTTCTTTTCAATTTTCTATTTAAAAATAAATCTTTAACTATTGTTTTGAATCTCAAGCGTGTCGCCAAAACTAGACAAGGTGAATCCGGTATGTTTCTTCTTAATTTGTTTTCCTTTTCCCCAAATTACAGACCTGAGACCTCCATTTAGTGCTGCTGAAATTAATTTTGATAAAGTGGAATACAAGGTTTGGATTCTTCTTTCAGTTCTGAATGTGAAATTCAGATTAAGTCTAATGGTAAGTTTAGTATTATTTCATGTATTCTTTATTATACCAAGAGATGTTGATTCAGTGTTATATTTCTTAATGGCTGTTACAACATATTTTCTTGGAACGCAGCAAAATATTTTCCAAAATTTATTAATACCATTCAGAGTGGTAATATATTTCCTTCTCCACGAATGATATACGATTCATTTTAATATACTTACTTCGAAAACTAGCTTCCTTCCCCTGACTAAATTCTGTGTTTCTGTAATGTGGTCGTTGTTAATATTAGCGAACGTCTAGTAAATTACGAAGAGAAGGCAGGTAAGTCCTTGGTGTTTTTATGGACTGTCTTGCTTTTCTCCTTTTAGGCGAAGAGAAAATTTATCACATTGTTTACGGTTTTTGTAGAACAGCATTCCTCCTCAGATATTCCGTAAACAGTTTTGCTATTTCTTCTCCTATTACTTCTCCTGTAGTCACAATTTGTATTGAAACACCGGCTTCTGTATGCATCTTTCCTTTAACGGCTTTACTCCCATTCTCTACACCAGTACCGGGAGAGTCATTATTTTCTTTCATTATTAGGGGAACGGCGGTTGGTATGGGTCGACAGGTAGTATGGACCACTTTGTGTTTCTCGGCTTTGTTGCAAAAGAGCGGAAGCATGCATTGTTTAGAATAAAGCGCAGACATCACTCCGTCATTTTCTAGAACTTGCGTGATGTAACTGTCGCGTTTGTGTCACAAATTTGTAAACTTTATTAGTTTTTAGAGTCAAAGATGGTAAATGGCGTAATTTTCAGTATCAGTTCAAAATTTTAAGGTTCAACAGTAATGTTATCGTGCTAGCAGTAACATGTAAGTAAGCGTATGTACAGGGTGTCCACAAAGTAAGTAGGTATTGAAAAAGGCAAATACGTTCTACATTTACAACGCTAATTTCTTTAAAATTATTATAGTGCATAAATTTTTGTATAAGAATGTGGATGCATACTTTAAAATACAATGTAGGCGCCTTTGACGTCGACAAACCATCTCAAACTGCGGAGTATGGAATCCACATTCCTATGGAGAAGGTCGTGTGGAATACTGCCGTTAGCTTGCCGAATCCGTGTTTCCAACTCTTCCATTGTGTGAGGTTTCGTCTGGTACACTTCACATTTTTCTCAGCCCCATAAAAAGAAGTCACATGGCCTCAGGTCAGGAATTCTTTCAGGCCGGTCATGAGGTGCGCGTCTTCCTAGCCAACGTCTTAAAAGCCTCTCAACCACCCAAGCTCGTAAATTTGCAAAGCGAGACGATGGGCCATCTTGTATAAAAATAATGTCTTCGATGTTTTCCCATGCAAATACTGGGGGATAAACAAAATTTTGAAGCATACGCAGGTAGCGTACTGCGTTCATTGTGTCACACATAATAAATTGTCCGATAACATTTGTGACTATCAATCCACGCCGCACAGTCACTTTTGAGCGAGACTGCATCTTCTCCGCTGTAATACTAGGATCGTCTTTCGCCCAATAGTGGGCACTGCGTCGACTGATAATGCTTCCCACATGGAATACGGTCTCGTCATTCTAGAAAATATTGTTAAACAATTGAAGCCAATCTTTGTGCCAATGCATAATCGACTCCCCGTACTTCATTCTGCGATCACAATCCTCTGTCATTAGCTGCTGCACTTGATACGGTTCCCATGTTCGATAATTCAGTTCTTTATGCAAGACTTGAGATACGCTTACCTTCTGAGTGCACTTTCTCGAAAGGCAGTATACATACCTTTCCTGCACACTCGCCGCTTTATCATCATATCGAGACGTAGATGGAGAACCATTTTTCTAGCATCTTTAACAGAGCCTTTGGTCATTAACTTTCTGTGACAATTTTTTTTCTCCCTGAGCGAACTGTGGCATTGACACCACTCGCAGTATGCCACCATCTCTGCACGAGAACGTTGGAATTCCACACTTCGTAACGTCCAGTACACTGTGCTCACTGTTGAACAGTCAGGCGACCGGGCATCTTTCCACCTGGTGAGTACAGCTCCTCTAACGGCAACCATCTGTACTGCAAAAAATAAAGAAAAAGGCGCTTGCCGAGGGGAAAAGAAGAAGGAAGGTAGAAAGCGAAGAAGATGGAACAAATAAATGCTGAGCATGAAGCGCAAGTCTGGCCTGGTAACCAGATGTCTGCAGCTGTATCGTCGCCGGTATGGCAATATGACCTCGGAGCCAGCTCATACATGCCCGCACAGTGACTCCAGAAATGCAAACATTATTTAATAGCCTATACGTTCACTCCATTTGCATTATGCTTCCGTCTCCTTGTAAATTCACTTTATAAAACCTAGGTACGTTCCATACACCCTGTACATTAGAAGCAGCAGTACCTGTGTTATTAAGAAGTATAATGCACCAAGAACTGTCTTACAGGAAACATCACCTCACACGTTTAATGTGTTGTGTCAGATTTAGTACACCACATGTTCAAAGGTATTTTTAACGAATTGTTTTTCATCATATTGTATTTTTATATATAAATATATTAATTTGTTTGTCACCACAAACACCCATTATTATTTAAAATACCTGTACAGCGCGTATCTGAACTCCTGGAAAACATTATTATGGCCGAATGAGTAGCATCACAAAGTAATAATATACATAATTTCAAAGAGCAAACTTGTAAGTTCTTTTCAACAACATTCGCTTCACATACACATCATGTGGGAATCATGTGTTATCCTACAAACTCTTGCAACACACAGGCCAACACGTCTTCCTAGACTGTGGCTGTCGCTGGTTCTATTCTCCGTTTCAATTCCAAAACATCATCTGAAAGAGATACTTCACGCAACGCTATAAAAAGAAATTACAATATCCAGGGAGATAGGAGGTCGTTTTAGCACTTATTGGTCTCTTGCTCCATCACGACCATTCCAAAGATTGGGCAGCACTGTGTTCAGGTGTGCCATGACATCACGGTGAACATGTGGAGGTGCACCATCTAACTGAGGGACAAGGTTCTCTTGATTCTGTTTGCAAATATGGCATTAACCAGTTATGCAACATCTGAAGGGAGGACTTTCGAGTAACAGTCCATTCTTCAACGAAGAAAGGTCCATAAAGTTTCTTATGAGACATGGCACAAAAAGACTGATCTTCGAAGAATCTCGCTCGTGTTCAACAATGTTATGAGAGTTTCCCCAAGTCCTACAGTTGTGCCTCTGTACTTTCCCATTTGTATGAAATGTCGCCTCGCCAGAAAAACATTACCGAACTTACACCATCATCTTCGACCTGCAATGCACAGCAAAATTCGAAGCGCTGTGCTTTGTCTATATGATATAAGTTTTGCATTACTGTAGTCTCCGTGGTTTCATGTTTAATTTTTTATGTAAAACAGGCCACACAGTTATTGTTGACATTTCCAATTCAAGCGAAGCTCTGCGTAGAGATTTTGCCGGACTCCTTGTGAACTTTATCACTTGTTCAGTGTTATTTGCATCCACACTTGCCCGACGACTTCTCTTCTTATCTCAAAAACATCCAGTTTCAGCGAAGCTCGCATGCCAATTGTAGGTTGCCTTTCTGGTTGCTCCTGCTTTTCCGTACTTCATCCTGAATTGTCGTTGGACATCAGTTTCACTCTCTGTTTTGTGAAATTCTAGGATGCGGAAACGCTGCTCAGCTCCAGATAGCGCCCTCTTGATAACGATAGCACGAAGCGATCAAACATAAAACTACGCGTCACGACTGCAATGAGGAAAAAGTTACAAGTTTACTTGGCTCTGAGCACTATAGGACTTAACATCTGAGGTCATCAGTCCCCTAGAACTTAGAACTATTTAAACCTAACGAACCTAAGGACATCACACACATCCATGCCCGAGGCAGGATTCGAACCTGCGACCGTAGCGGTCGCGCGGTTCCAGACTGAAGCGCCTAGAACCGCTCGGCCATAACGGCCGGCTACAAGTTTACTCTTTAAATTATATATACAGAGCGAACTTTAATAAAATCGACAAACTGCAAGGGTGAATTCCTGATTGGGAAGAAAGAAAAAAAGATCCTATGAACAGGTCTCTAGAAATGCATGGTGTGCGTGCAACGACAAAAAATCGTCCCAGAATACAGCACAGAGTTGTTTATACACGTCACAGCAGATATTCAAAACGGCCTCCATGGGATGCGATGCACGCGTTCGCACATATCTGTCATGCAGGATTCACATAATCGTACTTTGGCTTACACCATGTTGGCGGGTGACTTGCCTGGAGCTTGTATTAGGGTTAGTCTCGACATGGTGTAGAATCCGGTCTTCCAAATCAGGTATACGCTGTCTGTCGCGTTCCTGCACGTTCGTCTGTCCAAACTGACCAATGAACACACAAAGTCCGACAAAGGGCTTGAAACTTTGTGCAAAATCGTTGATGTGTGTGAGGGTGTTCGTTTTGTTATAGCCGTGCTGCCGTTCGACCGTTTCCATGTGCTTGGCAGAACACAAACACCGTCTCGCCTTGTTCCCGACGGGAATACCGGGCCATTCTGGTGCTTATACTACGCTGCGTCAACCAGACGGCCTGCAACTCAGAAAGAACACACTACACGTGGTCAGAGGAACTCATTCGTCAGCGCCAGCTACCGTGGCAACGATACGTTTCCGGACACGTACATAGGACCTTTTTCCTCCATTTACGGTCAGCAGTCCGTCCCTGCAATTTGTCGGTTTTATTAATGTGCACCCTGTATTGTTACATTGTAAAGCTACTCATTTGACTCCAATAAACTTTTTAAAGTGTTCCCGGACTTTTGAAACATGCCATACTTTTGTTGTATGGTTCAAAATGCGTGACACATATCTTAATAGCTAGAACTGTAAGCCTTGGAAAATTTTTTTCTTGCTTTTCCTGCCGAGTATTGTTCGTGTTACAAACCTTTTTTCACCATTTACGCCAAAACAAATGTTCGGGCAAAGGCTTTATGCAGTTACGCCTGATTTGAAATACACTACTGGGCATTAAAATTGCTACACCACGAAGATGACGTGCTACAGGCACGAAATTTAACCGACAGAAAGAAGATGCTGTGATACGCAAATGATTAGCTTTTCAGAGCATTCACACAAGGTTAGCCCTGGTGGCGACACCTACAACGTGCTGACATGAGGAAAGTTTCCAACCGATTTATCACTCACAAAGAGCAGTTGACCAGCGTTGCCTGGTGAAACGTTGTTGTGATGCCTCGTGTAAGGAGGAGAAATACGTACCATCACGTTTACGACTTTGATAAAGGTGGGACTGTAGCCTATCGCGATATCGGCTTATCGTAACGCGACATTGCTGCTCTCGTTGGTCGAGATCCAATGACTATCAGCAGAATATGGAATCGGTGGGTTCAGGAGGGTAATACGGAACGCCGTGCTGGATCCCAACGGCCTCGTATCACTATCAGTCGAGATGACAGGCATCTTATCCGCCTGGCTGTAACGGATCGTCCGGCCACGTCTGGATCACTGAGTAAACAGATTGGGACGTTTGCAAGACAACAACCATCTGCACGAACAGTTCAACGACGTTTGCAGCAGCATGGACTATGAGCTCGGAAACCATGGCTGTGGTTACCCATTACGCTGCATCACAGACAGGAGCGCCTGCGATGGTGTACTCAACGGCGAACCTGGGTACACGAATGGCAAAACGTCATTTTTTCGGATGAATCCAGGTTCTGTTTACAGCGTCATGATGGTCGCATCCGTGTTTGGCGATATCGCATGAACGCACATTGGAGCGTGCATTCGTGATCACCCGGCGTGATGGTATGAGGTGCCATTGGTTACACATCTCGGTCACCTCTTGTTCGCACTGACGGCACTTTGAACAGTGGACGTTACATTTCAGAATTGTTACGACCCATGTCTCTACCCTTCATTCGATCCCTGCGAAACCCTATGTTTCAGCAGGATAATGCACGACCGCATGTTGCAGGTCCCGTACGGGCCTTTCTGGATACAGAAAATGTTCGACTGCTGCCCTGGCCAGCACATTCTCCAGATCTCTCACCAACTGAAAACGTCTGGTCAATGGTGGCCGAGCAACTGGCTCGTCACTAAACGCCAGTCATTGGTCTTGATAAACTGTGGTATCGTGTTGAATCTGAATGGACAGCTGTACCTGTACACCCCATCTAAGCTCTGTTTGACTCAATGCCCAGGCGTATCAAGGCCGTTATTACGGCCAGAGGTGGTTGTTCTGGGTACTGATTTCTCAGGATCTAAGCACCCAAATTGCGTGAAAATGTAATCACATGTCAGCTCTAGTATAATATATGTGTCCAATTAATACCCGTTTACCATCTGCATTTCTTCTTGGTGTGTCAATTTTAATGACCAGTAGTGTACATGGCAGTGTGTACGGGACGGCTGAGTGCGGAACGTGTCGGTGTCGGGTGCAGGTATGGCCGAGCCAGGACTCCCCGCGGGGCGAGGCGGACGGCCAGAGCTTCGTGTTCCCCTCGGAGGAGCCTGGCTCTCCGCTGGCGCTGGTGCCCAGCGTGGTGGCCGCCGGCCGCGACGACGAGCCCGGCTGCTGCGACGCCTCCGCCAACCAGCACGACTCGGGCATCGACTCCGTGCAGGTGAGCAGGCGCGCCGCCACCGCTGTTTGCCGCAGATTTATAACCTGCAAAAAGGACTCACTAGCTCAGTTCGTCTATGCGATTCCTTCGTGTTCCTAAATTAAGGAATCCTCGAGATCAAAAAGAACACTGGACCATGACGATGCTGTGTCTTCAGCTGTCACAGTGACATATTAGGAGCACTTTCGGATAACAGTCGAACAACATATTACTTCATCTGTCATATATCTCACGAAATGACCAAACGTCGAAGTAACGAAAGTTCGACCTCGGACTTCTGCTCAGCGACAGTCGTTCTTGGTTCTTCCAACATTCACCAATGGAGCTGGAAAGACAGGTCACGATAAGGGTGCCCGAAATATTCCCTTTGCCAGAAAAGTTCCAGAACAGGTCCTTTTTATTTATAAGTTTGTAATACTACAAGAAACAAATGTTTTTATGTTACCTGGTATGCGAGTGTCCTTCAAATGACCTTGTCCAAGTTTCCGCGCCAACTCACTTGGTGACAACTTAGCAACACACTATTTGGGTTCGTGGTGCATTAGTTACAGTGACACAATGGATGCTGGTTGTGAGCAAAGACTGAATACTATGTTTTGGGTTAACCTTGGAAAAACAGCTAGTGGAAAGCGGACAATGATTAAGCAAGCATATGCAGGCAAGGCACTGTCGAGAAGTTGTGTTTTCGAGTGGCATAAAAGGTTTCGTCAAGACAGAGATTACGTACAAGACGATTCCAGAGCTGGTCGCCCACCTACAACACATACAGAACCAAACGTGGAGCGAGTAGAGTGGTTATTGCAAGATGACGGCCATGTAACTGTGCGTGCGATATCAGAAAAACTTAATTTGAATCGTGATGTGTGTTTTAAGGTATTACACAAAGATTTAGGAAAACGGAAACTTAATGCAAAACTCGTCCCTCACACACTAAAAGACGAACAAAAAGAGAAAAGACGAAGAATTTCTGACGAACTAATGGATACAGCCTGACGTGATCCGACATTTCCGTCAGGGATTACTGCTGGGCATGAAAGCTGGTTCTACTAATATGACCCCTTACACAAAGCGTCAAGGTGCTGAATCGCGGAGTCCTGCATCACCAAACTCGGCAAAAGTCAAACGACAACCTTCGAGAACAAAGAGAATGTTAATAGCATTCTTTGATAGTAAAGAATTAGTTTACCGTGAATCTGGTACTCCAGGTCAAACAGTGAACCAAACCGTTTACATCGAAATCTTGGAACATTTGCGACAAGCAATTCAACGTCGCCGATCAGTCTTGTGTCATTCTCAGGGCTGATTCTTACTGCTTGACAATGCAAGACCCCATACTTTTATCTGTTACCGGCTTCTCACCTTGCAATGTTTTCTTATACCCGCGAGCGAATAGGGCACTGAAAGGAAAGCTTCTTCAAGATATAGCACAATTCCTAAGAGCTGTCACAAATGAGCTTGCAGGTATCGCAGTTGAAAATTTCCCTGTTTGCTTCCAAGACCTCCACACACGTTGGCAACTGCGTTTAGATAGTCAAGGGGGCTACTTCAATAGGAGCTAAGATCATGACTTGGTAAGTGCGATTTTCTGTTTTTAAAAATACCTGTCCCAAACATTTCTGACAGATGGAGTGCTATCCGACACATACAGCGAGACGCCTCGAAGATTAATGACGTAGACGAGACGACACGTTAAGCTACTCCTTCTGTTCAAGCCACATTTTATTTCCTTATTTTTCCATCTTTATAATTTTGTATTGCTTATGTACATATCGTGTGGCGTTCAGTAAGTAAAACGGTACTGTCGATTTACTGCTGAATGGACACTGTTGGGAGTAAGATTTCACTTCCCACGCTAGCTGAAGGAGGCGGTTGGCTACATAGCGTTGCCAGTGGAGGATGGTATGAGGCGCAGTGGCTAGACACGAGAACGACCGTTACGTCAGTAGCGGGGTATGTAGGAAAAACACTGTTATTTAGGCGGGTATTAAGTAATCTTGCTTAAGAAATATAGTCGCTTTTCCCAATACGGATATTCATCCAATGAAGCCTACCGGTCACGAGTAAACTTTCTTACGACAATATTTCAATGGCAGAAATCGATTATATTAATAAATAAACGAATAATGTGCAAGCTAAAGAATATGTACCAAAGGCTGCGAAACAACACGAGTGTAAGAACGAGGTACAGGCTGAGCGCCATAGCCGCCGATAGGATGCCTTCCGATTTAGTTCTGCTGTAAGACGCGCTCTCAGGAAATTGTTAGTTTTTGAAATTTCTAGTTTTAAGTTAATCATTATTAATTGTGTCGATATTATCAGTTTATTATGTTTCGTAAAACTGACGGACTGATACTGCTTTTGCTAGGGACATAAACTTAGAGAAATTTTCAGAAAAACGGGAAGAAAGAATGCTACTCACTAGGATAGTCAAAGGACGGTTTGTCTTAATCGCCGCAGAACTGGGATAGAAAAGTAGGGCTAGTCATACTGTACGCCTCGTATACCATCCTCTTCGGACTCACTGGCTAAACTGAGACATTCGCCGTGGTGCAGTACAAGTGGAGGCCTTACTGCACTCTGTAGGAGCTGAGACTCACGGCACTCCTTTATAAGACTGCTAAGTCCAGGTCAAGCAACAGCCCCTGGGAACTGAACATCTGAAGTTACTGTGCGCACCAGTTACGAGTCGTAGGTTTAATGGAGCAGGGAATACTTTTTGGTTGACACTATAACTTTACTGATGATTAGGTTATTGACGGCTGGACGCAGTATGGTATGGATCGATCAGGAATTACATGTTGTCCTTAACATCATTTCACAGCTACGGAGAGCATTCCAGGGGAGGAGAAACATCCAATGCTAGATCAGCCAAGGTGTAACAAATCCTACAGCTCAACTGTGCCCTAAGCATCCAAAATACAGCCATTAACACACATCCTGCCGTATCTAGAAACGTCTTCGCAACTTCTATGTCACTATTAGCCTGTGTGTCTTCTGTTGCACAAGACTACTGCGTATGCTCGCTGACTCGTCAGTCACATTCCCCTCAGATAAAAGTGCTGTCTTTGTAACACACCTATTAGGTAAGCTGGAGAGCGGAAGGCTGCTTTCGGTTGTGAACAAGGACATTTTTTGAACCATTTAGAAGCTTTATTTACATCCCAACCCTTATAAATCATAACGATTTAGGAAACAAACAATCTAAAGCTCACTCCATAAAAGCCAATATCTCAACCTCCGCCTTGGAATAGATGAAATTTAGTTATGTCTGCTTAAGTTTTAAATTTTTAAAACTTTGGAGTGATAATAAAATTACCTGGTGACGGAAAGAATCTTAAAAGAACTCCACAAACCAAGATATTAAAGAAAAAGTTGAAAATCAGTTATAGCAGCACTTTGCGAACGATTGATAGTCTTTCCCCCTACATACAACCACCGTAGTAACTCATAATCAACATGCTGAATACACTCTTCCGGTCAGGAACCGCTTGGAGTCCCACACCATGAGCCTCCACATGCAGATTCACAGCACGCCCCAGGCATCCACCGCTTCGTTGCTGTCTACTCGAACAGGCCAAGAGAGAGAAGCCTGCCACCAGTTTGTTGTTGCCCCAGCCAAAAACCACACAACACTAGAATATAACCAGGGTCCCATATTACAATACGGACGCACGTAACGGAAGTGACTTGGCAATGAACTCCGAATACGAGAAAGTATGGCACGAAAACCCGTATTTTCAATTCGAAATACGCGATATTTTTCATTTATATTTTATGTGTTGGTCTCGTAGTGTAGTAGTAATGTACGTGCTTGGAAACTGAAACGTTTTCGTGACCTTGCGAAGTAATATGTCCGAAAAATTTCAACATTTTTTACTCTTAGCTTTAAGATTAACTTACTGTAATTTAGATGAGTATAATCTCATCCAAAACTTTGTGAATCACATCGTCGTCTCATTTTGATATAAAATTATTTTTTTTAAAAACCAAATATTATAATTTTGACTGTATGGCAATTATAAAGTGGAAGAAAATTCACCTTGGCGCATGTCAAAACCGTAAAGACATCTGATAAGAAATTGGTTTGCATCACATTATTTTCCTGGTTACGACTTATATGTGTGTTGCTCGTATTCTGCTTTACACTGAGATGACGAAAGTCATGGGATGGCGATATGCAAAAATACAGATGACCGTAGAATCACGTAAACAGGGTGTTTTGCCGGAACTGTCATTTGTCCTCAGATGATTCCTGAGAAAATTTTCCGACATGATATATGGCCGCAGGACGGGAATTATCAGAGTCTGAACTCGGAATGTTAGCTGGGGCTAGAGCACGGGACATTCCATTTCGTAAATCGTTAGGGAATTCAATATTTCGAGATCCACAGTGTCAAGAAGGTTGTATACCTGGAAGAATCCTGGGGATACTAATAGGTATCAGATAGATTATATAAAGGTAAGACAGAGATTTAGGAACCAGGTTTTAAATTGTAAGACATTTCCAGGGGCAGATATGGATTCTGACCACAATCTATTGGTTATGAACTGCAGATTGAAACTGAAGAGACTGCAAAAAGGTGTGAATTTAAGGAGATGGGACCTGGATAAACTGAAAGAACCTGAGGTTCTAGAGAGTTTCAGGGAGAGCATAAGGGAACAATTGACAGGAATGGGGGAAAGAAATACAGTAGAAGAAGAATGGGTAGCTCTGAGGGATGAAGTAGTGAAGGCAGCAGAGGATCAAGTAGGTAAAAAGACGAGGGCTAATAGAAATCCTTGGGTAACAGAAGAAATATTGAATTTAATTGATGAAAGGAGAAAATATAAAAATGCAGTAAATGAAGCAGGCAAAAGGGAATACAAACGTCTCAAAAATGAGATCGACAGAAAAAGGAAAATTAAAGAGACCTTTGGAGAGAAGAGAACCACTTGTATGAATATCAAGAGCTCAGATGGCAACCCAGTTCTAAGCAAAGAAGGGAAGGCAGAAAGGTGGAAGGAGTATATAGAGGGTTTATACAAGGGCGATGTACTTGAGGACAATATTATGGAAATGGAAGAGGATGTAGATGAAGATGAAATGGGAGATAAGATACTGCGTGAAGAGTTTGACAGAGCACTGAAAGACCTGAGTCGAAACAAGGCCCCGGGAATAGACAACATTCCATTAGAACTACTGATGGCCTTGGGAGAGCCAGTCATGACAAAACTCTACCATCTGGTGAGCAAGATGTATGAGACAGGCGAAATACCCACAGACTTCAAGAAGAGTATAATAATTCCAATACCAAAGAAAGCAGGTGTTGAAAGATGTGAAAATTACCGAACTATCAGTTTAATAAGTCACAGCTGCAAAATACTAACGCGAATTCTTTACAGACGAATGGAAAAACTGGTAGAAGCCGACCTCGGGGAAGATCAGTTTGGATTCCGTAGAAATGTTGGAACACCTGAGGCAATACTAACCTTACGACTTATCTTAGAAGAAAGATTAAGAAAAGGCAAACCTACGTTTCTAGCATTTGTAGACTTAGAGAAAGCTTTTGACAACGTTAACTGGAATACTCTCTTCCAAATTCTGAAGGTGGCAGGGGTAAAATACATGGAGCGAAAGGCTATTTACAATTTGTACAGAAACCAGATGGCAGTTATAAGAGTCGAGGGGCATGAAAGGGAAGCAGTGGTTGGGAAAGGAGTGAGACAGGATTGTAGCCTCTCCCCGATGTTATTCAATCTGTATATTGAGCAAGCAGTAAAGGAAACAAAAGAAAAATTCGGAGTAGGTATTAAAATTCATGGGGAAGAAGTAAAATCTTTGAGGTTCGCCGATGACATTGTAATTCTGTCAGAGACAGCAAACGACCTGGAAGAGCAGCTGAACGGAATGGACAGTGTCTTGAAAGGAGGGTATAAGATGAACATCAACAAAAGCAAAACGAGGATAATGGAATGTAGTCAAATTAAATCGGGTGATGCTGAGGGAATTAGATTAGGAAATGAGACACTTAAAGTAGTAAAGGAGTTTTGCTATTTAGGGAGTAAAATAACTGATGATGGTCGAAGTAGAGTGGATATAAAATGTAGACTGGCAATGGCAAGGAAAGCATTTCTGAAGAAGAGAAATTTGTTAACATCGAGTATAGATTTAAGTGTCAGGAAGTCGTTTCTGGAAGTGAAACATGGACGATAACTAGTTTGGACAAGAAGAGAACAGAAGCTTTCGAAATGTGGTGCTACAGAAGAATGCTGAAGATAAGGTGGGTAGATCACGTAACTAATGAGGAGGTACTGAATAGGATTGGGGAGAAGAGAAGTTTGTGGCACAACTTGACTAGAAGAAGGGATCGGTTGGTAGGACATGTTTTGAGGCATCAAGGGATCACAAATTTAGCATTGGAGGGAAGCGTGGAGGGTAAAAATCGTAGAGGGAGACCAAGAGATCAATACATTAAGCAGATTCAGAAGGATGTAGGTTGCAGTAGGTACTGGGAGATGAAGAAGCTTGCACAGGATAGAGTAGCATGGAGAGCTGCATCAAACCAGTCTCAGGACTGAAGACCACAACAACAACACAGTGTCAAGAATGTGCCGACAATTCCAGATTTCAGGCATTACCTCTCCCCATGGACAGAGCACTTAATGTCAGAGAGCGTTTGCGTAGAGTTGTCAATACTAACAGACAATCAACACTGCGTGAAATGACCGCAGAAATCAGTGTGGGACCTACGATGAACGTTTCCGTAACGACAGCGCGGCGAAATTTGGCGTTAATGGGCTGTGGCAGCAGCCGACGGACTCGAGCGCCTTTGCTAACAGCACGACATCGCCTAAGGCGTCTCGCCTGGGCTCATGACCATATCGGCTGGAAAACTGTTGTCCGGTCAGATGAGTCACGACCTCAGTTGGTAAGAGCTGATGGTGGGATTCGAATGTGGCGCAAACCGCACGAAGCCATGGGCCCAACTAATCAACAAGGCACAGTCCAAACTGGTGGCGATTCCATAATGGTGTGGGCTGTGTTTATATGGAATGGACTGGATCCTATGGTCCAACTGAATCGATAATTGACTGAAAATGGTTCGGCTACTTGGAAACCATATGGAGTCATTCTTAGACTTCATGTTTCCAAACAACGATGGAATTTTATGGGTGACAATGCAATATGTCACTGGGCTATAATTGTTCGCGATTGGTTTAATGAACATTTTGGACAATCTGAGCGAATGATTTGGCCATCCGGGGAGCCGAACATGAAACCCACGAACATTTATGTGAGATAACCGAGAAGTCAGTTCGTGCACTGGCAACACTTTCGCAGTTGAAGACGGCTATAGAGGGAGCCTGCCACAGTATTTATTCTGGGCATATCCAATGACTTTTTGAGTCCATGCCATGTCGAGATACTGCACTACGCTGGGTAAAAGAAGATCCGATACGATATCAGGAGATATCCCCTGACTTTTGTCAGCTCTGTGTATTTTCACATGCATATTTTTTGCAGTATATGATTCCATATTTGTTTGTCTTTCATATAAAACTCATTTTACAACATAGTGTTCTGTGGACTCATGTACATTTTTTCCTGCTTACGAATTTGTGTGTCAACTGCTTAATTTAAATATTGTTCACACTATACTTTTTTTATATTTCACATCCATTTTTCACGCTTCCTTGCATTTATTAGAAAACTCCGCGATAGCAGCTTATGACAGAATTGGCATTCAAGTTTGTTACTTCGCTTTGGATGGTATTGCTTCTTTCCACTGACAACGCTTTGTAACTTTAGTGACTAAGATATTCTTAGCTGCAAATACAAAAAATGTAGCAGTAGTTACTACAAACAATAAGAGCATATTTTAGTAGAAAATAGTATACTACAATCATCCTCCCACTGCGAAGAACACTTGAAAGCAAGTAACACACACTCTCAGGCATTCATCACTGGATCTACTGTTGACTTTTTATAACTAGAGTTTACTAAATGCAGTAGCAAGCAGCACGGTGGAAGCATGTTCATACTACAGCACACGATCCCACGTATAAATATGCACTTCGATTTAGATTGTGTTGCTGCATAATAGTACGTGGCAAAATAACTACTTACTCTGTCATTAATACTAAAATGCATACTTGGCACCAAGAATCAACATCATTCAAATCAGAAACACATTCTCACTCCGCGACAAGATGTAAGAGAGTTGAAAGCTATCATGGAGATCTCCACTAACCGCGAAAAAGTACGAGAGTCAAAAGCTATCATGGAGATCTCCACTAAGCGCGGAAAAGTACGAGAAAGTGTGCAAACAAAAATGTAGTATAATGCGAGCAACTTACTTACGATGTATTTAAATCCAGAAGCTCACACACTGATTTGCAGGCGGGAACGAATGACCACAAAACGCTATGGGACAAAATCAACTTTTTATGTGAACCAAAAATAAATATGGAATAATTTACTGCGCCCAATACTATGGATATGAGTAAAAATGAAGCAGAATACCAGCAGTATATTAGCAATACAATTCAAAGCGTGTAATATACGCAAGAAGTCGTACTCGGGAATACAGTGCGATGAAACCAGCTTCTGTTTGCTACGAAACTAAAACAAGTAGGGAATTCTAGAAATCACCTAATAAGAAACTAAGATGCTTGATTAGTTTGATGCATGATCAATTTGCAGTTCTCCAAGTGGCCTGGCAGCAGAACGAGATCGTATTCCCGAAAGTTCCTATGTGGTTTTCAACCCCCCCCCCCCCCAAACCAGCCAAAAACACACTACTCCTTTTGAAGCGCACTGCTGAGCATAGGTGTACTTTAGCCATAAAAGCTGGCCATATTTCACTTTTAAAATCTGAGTAATTCCCTGAATGCATATAGCACACCGGGCTCGTATTCGGGAGACGACGGTTCAGTCCCGCGTCTGGCCATCCTGACTTAAGTATTCCGTGATTTCCCTAAATCACTCCAGGCAAATAACGGGATGCTTCCTTTGAAAGGGCACGGCTTACTTCCTTCCCCGTCCTTCCCTAATCCGATGAGACCGATGACCTCGCTATCTGGTCTCCTCCCCCCAACAACCCAACCCAACCCTAAATGCATAAATTCCTGTGACAGTATAAAATATCGGGCATTACTGAGACAGTGTTTTGTTTTTCTACTGTGCATTGATATGCAGCAGAGCTAGCCTGTATATACGCATTGCTGACAAAGCATTTGAAGCTTCTCTACTGGCTTGAAATCAGAGTGCGTTTGTGAATGTGTTCAGGTGTGTTTTTACTTGAAGTGTGGAGGAAAGCAAAATGGATTCCGAAGATTCGGGTACGTACCGTTATTTATAATTATTTTCATTCATTTTATTTACTATTTTTATTAGTAAACGTTCGTTGTGTTATAGTTATGTGTGTTTCGTGCAGATTTGTTAATACAGTGTGAGAAAATCCTTCTCCTACTGAAAATTTAAAAAAGCAGCCGCGTAATACCGAAATCTGATTTTATACGATATTTCTACATTAATGAGTTTTCTGCTGTAAAAAATGTCATCTCCGAAATAAATTTTGAAAGCATTTTGTTTTTATCCTAGGTCTCTAGAAAGCCAAAATTATGACAAGAAAAGGCCTCTACGATTTCATAAAGATGTTCTGTAAAAGAGTTTGTAAAAAAATTGGACGTTATGGAAAATTACATATCAGACCGTACCCCTTCCCTTGTGAACAAAAGAAAGGTTTTAAACAAAACATGTCTTATACAAACACACAATTTAAAAAAATATTGCTTGCTTGGAACAAAGTTGCAAGTACTTTCCGAAAATATAACCATAATTAGCTGCAATGTACCATTAAAATTTCTTGCATTGATAGGTCATCTAAGTCGTTCGTTGAGTTATGTTAACACAGTTAAAGGCATAAGACAGTACTGAGAAACAATTTTGGAGCAACAGAAAGGATGTATGTCAGTCAAATGAAACTTCAAGAATCTGTAAATGTTGAGGGTTTCAAAGAGGTCAAAAATATTAATTCATCTTCTACACGAGGAGCCAAATGCAGATAAGCATTAGATCAGAATCTTAAAGACTTACAAGCAGATTGACGACTTTCACACATCCAAGCTCCATTAATCTTTGAGGAAGCTTCCCTGACAATGAAACAATACGAAATAATACGAACCGCTGATGAGAAATTCTATCTCTGTTACAGTATCCTTCCGGATATATTGTATATCACCTATGACACTGTTGTTCGTTTAGCACCACCCAGGGGTCAACTGTAGGGTAATTTAGGTTGTACCTACGGATGTGAGCAACGATCGAACCCATTGTATATTGTATAAGTTCACCACACGATTAAATAAATAAGTATCCTTCAAGAGTATAAAAAGCAGTGCTACCTTGTAAGTGAATCCTATGAATCCTATCAGGTGACTGCCGCCTGTGGAGAGATTCAGCGTTAAGCTTTGCTTGATCACACGTGTGAGCGATTAATACCATATTTGGAAGAGCTTTTAAATGATCTTCCAAATGGTGCCACAAATATACTGGAACTTACCTACATATGGAACTGTGATGGTTCACAGCAAATTCAGTTTAAACAAAAGTTTTAGAACAACAATGGTTTTGATGCAAATACATTTCTGTCATCGTTAGACCCTCTCCAAATTATTAGCAGCACGAGTCAATAAATAATCGTTTGGAAAAATCCTACATCATCTCTTTACTGTCGCAGGTCTGTAAGAGATTTATTCATGAAACATCTAATGTTACTAACGAAGAAGCTGGTTACATCAACGTGCAAATTGAAACATTACAAGAAAGAAAAACTGCAAGAACAGTGAGTGATTTATCCATAAAACACAGATCCCTCGCGACTGTGGTAGATGCAGAAGTCTACAGCGCAGCAAAAGAGATAGCGCTGTCAATGAGATGCTTTATTTTTAAGGCTCCCTCAAAAGACTTCAATGACTTGTCAAAAACCAAAGTAGTAAATGCAGAAGCTCTTCGGTTCGGCCTGTGTATATTTCATGTGCGAATTAGAGTTTTCGAATTTTTGTTACATTTGTCGTATAAAATAAACATCAAGAAGCTCCAAATCCGTTAGAAAAAGGAAAGGAAACTTTTTCAAGAGAGGAAAAAAGCCACATAAAAATGTTTATAAATCTATTGGGATTAATTGTAGATGCTCCCAAGCATACAGAAATAGCGTGATGGAAATTCCAGTAGCAGATACTTGGCGTTGATTGTTCCGTCGGTTGGTAGTGGATTTTGTACATTATGAAAGAAACACACACAGCACCGCTGTGATGTGTTAGAATATTTATTATTTGTTATACGAACCGGTTTTCGGCTGTTGTGCCATCATCAGACACAAAGATAAGTATGTGGTGCAGTGAAAATGTGTTCGATCAAATATTTTAAACGAAAGCATCTACAGAGTATCTCCATATCCAATCATGAAAACTGTTAATGTTAGAATTAGGAAAAACAAGAAGTATTATTTCAGTATAAATGCAATGTAAGGTTATTTCACTAAGATAAAATACGTAAAGATTAGCTAATGAACTACACAAAAATTACAACAGTTGTACACAGAAGAAAATAATTGAACAATGAACTCTGGTGATATATTTCAGAGATGTGGCTGAAGAAAATAATCTTGTATGCAATTGGTCCTAAATTACAAACAGATAACATATATAAGAGATATTAAGCAGGTGAGTGAAGCAGCTGTGATTATACTAGGTAAAATGTTTTAACACAACTAGAGAAATTATAGTAACTGAAAATAAGGAAAATGGGTCATTTGAGTAAGAGGGGTAGGTTACAACATGGCCTGGATAGGATTATGAGTAGTGTCTGCAGTTAAAAGTGGCGAGTAAGGAAAAGGTATAGCCATTTAGTACTAAGCTTAGGTTGATGGATTACTTTCCATTATTTCAGGATAGTTCATCAAGATATTTTGCAGACCTTGAAACATCAGCAGAAGTAACAGATGTAAATCTGTAACTCATCTATCGATTCAGGGTTACTCTACAGGCTGTTTCCAGTAGACGTAAAGCAGACAAAGACAATTTTCTGCTTTTCCTTCTGAAGCAGCAAGACTGTATGTTGATTTGTATCTATCGTAGCTTCTGTCCTCCACTGTACACAGTATTTTGGTGCATGGCCCAACTGTCATTGATCATGTCCAGTTTATCAGAAGAAGCAACATAGGCCCGCAATAGCTACTTTCGTCTGTACAGACAAACACTCCCCAGGAAATCCTCATGAGAAGAAAGTAATGTGGACACAGTAATCAGGTTGCTGCTAACACCTGCTCCATTGATAACAGGAATGCGTCCAAAGCCAAAGAAAACCAGCAAACCTATGTTAAAAGAAACATTACATTTACTGTTCTCAAGCGAAAGATGGATTAGTCAGGTCCCTAAAGCTGAAAGTGACGATGAACAGGAGTCCCCAACAGAAACAGGCTGCTCAGATGAACAAGACTGGGAGGAATCATTTGAATAATACACAGTGTTGTAGCTAAGAACAAAGAATTGAATAAATGTTCCACATTTTTTTTATTTCATGTTATAAAGTATGTAAGCACATTATTACCCTACAAATATGTTATCTAGGATCTCACAGGGAATACCAGAGGCTAATTTTCGCTAACTTTTTGCATGAAGTGCCCCCTTGGGCGCCGTTCACTCCTCAACGAACAGGTAGCACCCTCTTCGCAGGTACCCTGAGAGTAGCACAGAGGGCGGTTTAAAGTCGGTGGACAGCAACTAATGATGAACGTACAGAATAGTGGCACAGAGTTGATCAGCGAATGTGGACTTTCACCCGCCATAAATGGATCTGACACCATATTTTTCTGTTTTATTCTGGAGACACCGTCGTCCGTTCAGATGACGCGACATGGGAACATTACAAATCTCACCATGTTGAAGATAGTGACCGATGTGTTAGCACCATTTAAACCACCTGGAGTAGCCTTATATTACCAGCACATAGTCCATTTCATTTTTTTCCAGAAGTACTGCAACGGATGCATTGTTTAGAGATATACAGGCAGAAACAACGCACGCACTTTCCACGTCGTTCATATGTTCCTGGATTTCCTATTACTGAAGATGAAGCCCGACGACAAATGTGAACAACTACTCCAACATGAGGACACCGTGTGTCTAGAGTGGCCATGGAGCTCCCGCACTTAAATCTGAACATTCATGGAACTTGGAGCGCTACAGAATTAGACAATAACAACACCACTAGCAACTACTGAATTTCAGTATGTGCTAACATGGACAGTGTATGGGGAACTGTCGTGCATTTTCTGTGTTGTGAGAATACCACCCCAAGATTGAGGTCCCGTACGCCACTGGTGGAGGCACGCCACCCATCCGTAGCTCGTGTCCGATTTATTGTTGTATCTTGTGCCTTCGTTACTATGCGCTGTGTCACAACTTAGCAGGAACACGGCGTAATTCGCGCGTTTTCGAAGCATTTCGCATTGTTTCGAGGATCTCGGAATGGTAGAAACAGTGGCGCATTTTTGAAAAGCGGCTTCACTAATAACATAAATGGGAGAACCCGAATCAAGGACTGTAGAGAATTTGTGTGTGCCTATCGAAATACTAATGAGGGGATGATGAACAGTTGATTGTAGTTCGATTTTTTCCAGCAGAAGGTCCTCTCGTATATCGTCACAGTGGATAACGTGTGGTGTAAAATTTTCAGAAGAATCATGGCACCACTCGCGCTCCAGCGAGCACGCGGTAAGCAGTGCAGTTAGTTGGTATTGTTGGTGTTCTGTTTGACGCAGATGGTCTCCTGTTTCGTGGATTTGGTGGACGAACTTCTACTAACTGTACTGTTCTACCTGATGAATTATTGTAATCATGTCTCGGGTGTAACCGGGAATCAGGTTGATTAAATGGTACTCGTCTGTCATTGCCGTAATTCTGTTGGCTGTCATTGGTTTGTCTCTGGTTATGAATTGGATAATTATCATTACGATTTGGAAAATTCTGTTGACTGTACTAATGAGTGGGTTGGCGATCAAAGGTTTGTCGTCGTTGGTAGTAGTCATTGGTTCCATATGGTTGATGGCGGTTCTGGTGCCACATTTGGTTTCTTTGTACAAAAGAAGTGTTGGAATTATTCCGCTGATTCTCCCAGTTTCTTTGGTTGTTACTGTACCGCCGATTATTTTGCGGGGTATTGCCATATTGACCATTGCGGAACGACATTGACGGAAGGGGATGATAATTTTGATTTGTCGGCCGCGGTGGTCTAGCGGTTCTGGCGCTGCAGTCCGGAACCGCGGGACTGCTACGGTCGCAGGTTCGAATCCTGCCTCGGGCATGGGTGTGTGTGATGTCCTTAGGTTAGTTAGGTTTAAGTAGTTCTAAGTTCTAGGGGACTTATGACCTAAGATGTTGAGTCCCATAGTGCTCAGAGCCCCTTTGATAATTTTGATTCCTGGATGGGTAGGCATTCACAACATTCTGCTGATACTGGGGTTGTGGAAGAAAGCATCCTGCATTTCCATATTGAGGTCTATTATTCGGAAACTACCTGCCGTTATTACGGAAACGGTTGTCTCTATTCTTTTGTGATTCCGGCAAAGAGTATTGACTAGATCGTGGACTGTGTGTTTTATCCAGTTCAAGAAGCTGTAAAACATCACGAAAAGTGTTCAAGTTTTCTGTGCGATTTCCTGTCAGCAACGGAACTCTCAATCATCTAGGTAATTTTGAAATACAAAGCGGAATGAGACCGGAAGGGCTGTAAGGTTCAGTTAAATGATGATTCTGTTGAATCATGTGGTCAAAATATTGTGTCAAAGTGCCAAATTGTGAATTACAAAAGGGTGGCATATTTAGCAACTGATCTCTCACAGCACGCTGTGAAGTGGGATTCCAGTAAGCGTCAAGAAATTGTTGTTGGAATGACTGGAAAGACAAACATTGCCGTGCAATGTATCTCATTCGCGTTGCAGGTTCGCCCTCCAAGAAACTGCAGACAAGTTCTAATTGATGTGCCACTGGCCAATTTGGAGGAAAAGCGAATGTAAATTGCTGAATCCAATCAAGAGGATGTAAAACATTCGGGTTATTCCGGAAAGTCTTAAATTTTTTGATTGACAGGAAGTGTTTGTAATCTGCATTGTGTTGACGTGCAAAAGAAGGAGCATCATGGGGCAAAGGAAAATTGCCTAGGAAGGTACTACTTTGTACAGGGTAATCTCGTGCAAATGGAGCCTGTGAAGGTAAGAATGGGGGCTGTGGTTGCTGGTATGCAAACGAATTTTCCTGCTGTTCTGGGATAAAATTACGAGGTGCACTGGCGTCCTGTAATTGTTGCTGAATATCGGAAAGTTTATTATGAATTGAGTTGAGTTCTCGTATTGTAGTTCATTAATAGTAATTTGTTTACTCTTAATTATAGCCAGAGCTTGGTATTCAGTTGTCTCTGAAAAGGGAACTGGGGTTGTCTGATCTAATTCATTTTCTGCATGAGTTTCCAAAGCGCCTACTCTTTCCGTTATGTTTTCCAATTGTGAGCGGAATTGCTTACCCTGTTCATTGACCTTTGTTTTAAATTGAGTGACGTCAGATGTCAGGAATTCGGTACATGATTCTAAGGCCTGTATGTGCTCAAAATGAGCAGCGGAAATTTGTTGCAGCTTTTCAATAGATTCTGGTGGAAGTACTACATTGATTCTGTCCCTAAGGTCAGTAACACCACGCTTATGCATTTCAATGATATCCTGTAATTTATTGTCAGTTACTTCTTTAAATGTGTCGATAGTTTGGGTTAATTTCTGAATGCTGCCGGTGAGGTATTCGTCACGTTTTGCGTTATGTTTATAACGCTTAGCATTCTCTGCACGGTATTGCGCAAATTGTTCATCACGCTTTGCGTCACGTTCGCTCAGTAGTCGAAGAAAACAATCAAATTTATCTTCAGCTAGAGCTGGGGATGTCACCTCGGGATTTGGGTGTTGCAACTCATATTGCTGGGGAGGGTTGCTAAAAACTGTTTGAGAATTCTCAGATGAAACAATTTCTCTGTCTGAGGAAGAATACTGCAAGAGAAGTTGGTTGTCAAAATCAACCACTTGGCTTTGTGGAGGTTGAATTAACATGAACGGGTCATGGGAAACTGTTTCTAATTGGCTTATTGCATCAGCTGGTGCGTAGGTCAAATGGCTCTGTTCATACTGGGGTATGCAGCCAGGTAGTCTTGTATGCAGCGGTCAGGGTCCAAGTGGAAATTGTTGGAGAAGACGAAAATTATACACATGATCGTTCCAATACTAGTCTTCATGGATATCTAAGCAGTTAGTGCACTAACGTGTGGAAAATCGATTTACAGATGTTCACGTTCAACATACAGGATAAATAATGATGTCCCATTCTTCTGAAATTTTTTACGTTGTTCTAATCCACTCAAAAATTATGCACGTCATTTTCTCCTTTTTTTGTCAGCACTTATGTACGTATATAGGATGATTCAGCTGCACCCATCGATAGGATTTATGTGACGCACAGGGCCTTCAAAACTAATGCATGAGATTTTCATATTCTCTTTCTTGCTACGTGCAATCTGTTGGCTCTACAGAAAAAATGAACAGAATCTTTTTGTGCTAAGTTTAATGTAATTATATTTTGTATTGAAATACGTTTCCGCTAGACGCCACAGTTTTGGAGTTATTCGGGATTAACGTGTGTGGAGGTCACTTTTGTACGTTTTTCTTCGATAATTCGAAAACAAAGGCCTCTGGCGCAAAAGTACCCCAGTACAAAATATAACTGCAGTAAATATCCTACAAAAGGACCGTGTTCATTTTTATGTAGGACTAACAGTTTGCATATAGCCAGTGAGCAAAAATGAATATCTTCCACTTGGTATTTGAAGGCGTTGCAAGTTGCATATAATCTGTAGGTAGGGGCAGCTTTCAACCTGTATACAAGCATAGGGTACTCGACAACAGTAAGTACCATTATGTACTTCACCCAAAAGCAATTACTGCAGTTTTAGCAATGTTGCGTTACACATTCAAATTATGAAGCATTCAGTTGTTATTTTCCAACCAGTGAATGGAAATATGTACACCAACTAGCACTGCAATAAGTAAAAATAAATAAAGGCAGTAAGGTAAGCGTCAACAATTTTCAGCAATATTCCAAAGTGATCCACTCTACATAAACACTTGTTGGTTCCCTATGTTTCAACTTCTGCTCCGCAAGTATTTTTTCTACGCTGAATAACAACTTGGATTCAAAATGGACCTCATATTCGCCACCTTGACATCTTGATATGAGTTTACCACGATTTTCATATGTAGAGTAATACTTTACATAATATGCAATAGAGTCACATAAATATCATTAACAGCATTACAAAAACACACAGATTTAATCAATCAAAAAGAAGTTGATTTTAGAAATTAATGTAGAACAGTCGAACGAAACGAAATGCACTGATGAGTACGATTTATCACTTTTTGTCATATTCATTGATTTTGAGCAACAAAATCTGAAATACCAACTCTTGAGAAAATGCCGTTAGTTGAAAATTTTTTGTACAATAAATAAAATATACAATGTTAAACATTCCATTAGACACCAGAATAACTGTAAATTCAGAAGTGAATAAAGACTCAGGAGCCAGTCTCCATATATTTAAAATTATTCTCAACCAGCCTAAAGAAACCTTCACTCCTCAAACCAGAAAAAAAACAAAAAGCAATAAATGGCAGTGATGTATACTTGACTCACCTTCATTTTGCTGCCGAAGTAGCATTCTTGAAAATAGGACTGAAAACTAATCACAGTGAGACTAAAATGATACATAAGCAATTCAATGATGCAAATTATCAATGTTTTTATATTTGGTGAAGTTGAAGACATTGATTGAAACCTCTGCAAAAGGAATAAACCCAACAAAATAAAAGTGGAGTGCACTTCATGAACTACAGTTTCCACAATGAAGGCTCCAACATATTTAAGCCAAAATGTAACAGTAAATATATTTTACCAGAGAGCAATGGCCTTTTATTGTGAAATTATTAAGTAACTTAGACTCCTTTAGTGATCAGTTTAGGGGTGCACAATGGATATTGCTAGAAAATACAGAAGCATAAAGAAAAGATCAGTGAAGTGAATGGAATGGTAAAAGAATGAAATATTTTCTTTGCTGACATCCAAGAGATAAGAAACAATGGAGCTGACATCATAATAGTAAGTGGGGTAGATGGAATTACAATACATATAGTGGCTACTTCGATATGTATCACTGGTGATGGAAAAATTTAGAGGTTGCCTTTTCAGCAGAGGATGATAGTTAAAAGATTATCATCATAATGATGAAGTATATTTACATTTTGAGGTGTGAGAGCTCCAATCCATTGTAAGAGACTCTGCTAAATACCTAACCTGAGGTAATTGACTGAACTGTTAACTACAGTAGGAATAGTATCTACAATTTCTATATTTTATTAAGAGAGAAAAAAGCAGAACATGTCAGTTGCAGGCTATGTATACATGATTTGTTTGGCTTAAATATAATGGTGTTTGTCACTACTCACATTAACAAATAAATATAAATGTAATAGCATGGTAATTACCAATGTATCTTACACTACAAATGCTAGTACCATTTAATCTTATATTTGTGAAAAAAATAGAATTAGTCCAGAATAAATGCTTTCTGAGCAGATTTGAAATTTTCCTAGCTGTTTGACACACATCTTATGTTACATGGCAAATGATCTAAGAATTGTTTTCCTTCATGTTGAGCTTCTAAATCACTGAAATGCTTGGTAATCAATAAAGGTAATTTTTTATTCTAATGCTGTAGCTACACTCATTACAATTACTCTCAAGTTCCTTAGGTTTCTTATGGAACATTTTTATTAGCATGAAAAATGGGAAACGCTGAGACTACGGAACTTAGCTGATTGAGGAGCTTGTTAATATATTTGTTCCTCTTCAGATTTTTATCAATAAATACATCTAGAAGATCGAAACATTCTGAAACATTCAGGCCTATTGATTGACACATATTTATGTGCTAGATTATTTTTAATGGTTATTGTTGGTCGTAAAAGATTGCATACACAGCATTTTCCCAAAATTACATTGAAATAACCTGTGGAGAAACACTCACCAATTATTTGAAAAGTAATATTAACAATTTCTATCTGATTGGGTTACTAATCAAATTTCTCTCATCTGCTAAGAGTATCATGCCTACTTGAAGTATCTTTCACATATCTGGAACAGGAGTAAATACATAGCAAATCTTGTAGCACATCATTCATGATTAATCACCAGTCAGTGAACCATCTCTCCTTCCAACATCGTTTGAACCATTCAAAATGTTTTATGAATTATCTTTATCACATATGATGGATATTCATGCATGCCTATGTCTTGGGAGAATGCCATAATTTCAGATCCATTGACTAGATAATGTTAACAACAGACTTTCATTGTGTAAGGTTTATGATATATGCTGAGTAGACGTTTTATTGGCATTTTGAGGTGAACAAACCTTCTGTTAAACAAACTGTGTTGCCCTGAAGGAATTATCTCTATGTTAAAGTGACCTTACTCTTGAACACATAACTCACACATATATTTCTAAAATGTTGGTAAGGAAATTGGATGATAATTACTTAGATTTTTTACATTTATTTGATTCAGAAAAATCCTTAATACCCCTCAAGATCACAATTTATTACTTCTACTGATTGCTAATTTCATTGTAATTTGCTAGCCATCGTCAGATTACAGAATAAATTTTTTTATGATTTATGTCACACTGTCATTAATCATGTTCCAGCCGTAAATCTCAATCTTATTGTACACTTAGTGAAATATAAATGTAAAATGACCCAATATCGTCATATGTAACAACATTATATCAAATAATCTCCACATGTGTAAAGTAAGATCACAATTAACACGCCACATTACACAAGATATGTAGCATCAGACAGCGAATAATTTTCACTCAGTTACATAATAATTCCATAGCCATTTCGATTTTTCATATTGGCTTTTTTTATAAAATGGTTTAAATAGCCACAAAGCAAATACACTTTTTAAATTACAACAGCTCTTCATAATTATATTTAAAAGTGAAGCTTTTGATATTATGTACTGTTACAGTTCTGTTAATTTTTATGTAAGAAGTTGGCACTACTAAAACATGCATCAAGGTTTTAATAAAATTTTCACTGAAGCCACTAGCATTTTAGGTGAATTATTTAGCCACAGTTGTAATTTTTTTAGATTTGTTGCCACTTCTGAAATACCAGTTACAGTACAGACATTTAATTTAAGTGTGATACTATCTAGTGCATTTTCTATTATCTTTATATCACATTTTACTACTTTTCATATGTTTTCAATTCTATTGTTAGCAATATTAGTTTATGTTACTTTATGTATAAGTATATGTTAAGGTATATGTATATAATGTCATTTTATGTATACTTCTGAAACTTTCAGTAACTATTTTTGAAACATAGTACAATAACTTTTGTACAATGTGAATGATACAGAACATTTACTGGTTCTATAAGTTATGTATATTTACTTTTCCATTTTAAATGATTTTTGCACAATTTTTAGGAAAGCTACTGCCAGATACTGACATACATTCATTACCAAATACATTGTATTTGAAGCTGACATCTCTTTTCATATGTACCTAACCCAACTCCACTTTCATTACCTTATAAATAAAACATTTTGTCCTGGAGTCCGTTAATCTCACTGATTCATACATATGTGTCGCAGAACTCTTTCCTACATTACTTGCCATCATGGTAAGTTAGTGCAATAATAATTTATATCTTTTCATCAAGTGCAATGGCTATGAAAATGTTATCAGTGAATGCTGTGCTTTCTTGCTGTATACAACCTTAAATCTTCACTGCTGAAATCTGATTGTAACAGATAAATAATATTTTCATCTCACTTTCTTTGAGAGAATCCTTAATACAATAAAATTAGATAACAACATTAACAAACAGTAACTTCTTCTTCTGGTCTGACAATTATCTCGACAACGAATCTAAATTTCTTGTAAATGGTTGACAGTTTCCTAGTAGGAACCTGTACACTCTTAATATTATAAGGGAAGTATTCAGCCCTAACAATTCACATTCAAAGGTATCTGGGTACTGATCTGCACGAGACCTGCTTGAATCAATACTTTTTGAGTAGTGGTTACCTATAATATATTTGTTAATTACTGCTTTTTCGTATTGACTACACGAAAATACAAACATCAAAAAAAGTGTTGCATCACCCCAGTTCACAGAACTGAATATAGACGTTGACTGTGGATATTGCATCACAGAAACAGTCCCTTTGTCTGTTCAGAGATGTCACTAAACCCAAAGATGTAAACAATCATGCACGACCAGCGTCTATTAGACGAAGGGGGTCCGACAACTCATCAGTTTCAGTCATTCCACCAGGAACGAGGTATACGGCTCGTGTTGTCTGTACTTCAACCATGCCTAGACTGTCAATACCGCGGTTCGATCGCGTGCCAGGAAGGGTTCTCAACAAGGGAAGTGTCCAGGCGTCTCGGAGTGAACCAAAGCGATGTTGTTTGGACATGGAGGAGATACAGAGAGACAGCAACTATCGATGACATACCTCTCTCAGGCCACCCAAGGGCTACTACTGCAGTGGATCACCGCTACCTACGGATTATGGCTCGGAGGAACCCTGACAGCAAAGTCACCATGTTTAATAATGGTTTTCGTGCAGCCACAGGACGTCTTATTACGACTCAAACTGTGTGCAATAGAATTCATGATGCGCAACTTCATTCCCGATGTCCATGGTGTGGTCCATCTTTGCAACCACAACATCACGCAGTGGTGATTTCCCTAAATCGCTCCAGGCACATGCCGGGATGGTTCCTTTCAAAGGGCACGGCCGACTTCCTTCCCGTCCTTCCCTAATCCGATGAGACCGATGACCTCGCTGTCTGGTCTCCTTCCCCAAACAACCCCAACCCAACATCATGCAGTGCGGTACAGATAGGCCCAACAACATGCCGAATGGACCACTCAAGATTGGCATCAAGTTCTCTTCACCGATGAGTGTGCCATATGCCTTCAACCAGACAACCTTCGGAGACGTGTTTGGTGGCAATCCGGTCAGACTGAAGACGCACTATCCAGCGAGTGCAGCAAGATGGAGGTTCCCTGCTGTTTTGGGGTGGCATTATGTGAGGCCGACGTACACCGCTGGTGGTCATGGAAGGCCCAGTAACGGCTGAACGATACTTGAATGCCATCCACCGACTGACAGTGCAACCATGTCGGCAGCATATTGGCGAGGCATTCGTCTTCATGGACGACAATTCGCGTCACCATCGTATACATCTTGTGAGTGGCTTCCTTCAGGGTGACTACATCGCTCGACTAGAGTGGCCAGCATGTTCTCCAGATATGAACCCTATCGAACATGCCTGGGATAGAATGGAAAGAGCTGTTTATGGACGACGTGTCCCACCAACCACTCTGAGGGATCTTGGCGAAATCGGCGTTGAGGAGTGGGACAATCAGGACCAACAGTGCCTTGATGAACTTGTAGATAGTATGCCACGAATGCAAGAGGACGTACTACTCCGTATTAGAGGTAACGGTATGTACAGCAATCTGGACCACTACCTCTGAAGATTTCGCTGTATGATGGTACAACATGCAATGTGCGGTTTCGTGAGCAATAAAAATGTTGAAAATGATGTTTATGTTCATCTCTATTTCAATTTGCTGTATAGGTTCCGGAACTATCGGAACTGAGGTGAGAGAAAACTTTTTTGATGTGTGTAGTTCTCGTCTTTAGCCATATTTAACTTCACTACTCCGTAGTTACGCAGTGTTTGCACAGATTCAAAGCATATAATTTTTTTATGAATACAGAAAATCTAATCATACAAGAAGCGCAACTATCTTTTTTCAATCTTCTAACGTCCTATTAAAAACAAATTTTATTTATATGAAAAAATAAAATTTGAACTGCAACCATCGTGCATTGCAAGTCGTTATATTATCGCAGTCCCAGTGTTCATTTGTGGTGTAAGTTTCGATGTTTAGCTTTGTAATACGCTTCTGCAGTTAACTTTCTCATCTAGCGATCATACAGACTTCATCTTCAAAGCACCTGCATACCTTCGCCAGCTGACAGAGTCAGCAGAGTGTCATTAAAGAGTCACTTCCTGCGGGCCTTCAGAAGCTCTGCAACGTAATTAGCGCTAATGGCCACTGCAACGGAGCTCTGTTACAATACAGCGACGAAGCACCCACTTACTCCTTCCTTCTAAATAACCGCCTCTCCACAGCACACCTGCACGCTATTCAGTACCACCGACACCTAGGTTTGCAACGTCTATAAGATGTAATTATACCGCTCAAATAGCTTAGCTCGCTGCTACACGAAATAGCCAGTAGTTTGTTGTTCGCAACTTCTTTCCACAACAGCAGCTTCGTTCATAGAGAAAACATAAAATCAGTTGTGGGAATTTCGTCAGGAACGATGCCCACAAATAGTAGGAAAGTTACTAGAGCTACGACGAGAAAGAAACGATATTATATCGCGACGGAGAACTGTAGCCGAGCTTGGTAATTTTGATAAATACTTATCTAGAAATGTCATGAATATTTCAAAGTCTGAATGTGACTGTTCTATCAGCCAAAAGCGGTAATACAGCGAAATAACTGTTATTCTCTAGCGTGAATATACATTACTAAAAACAGAACTAAATCATAATAGCCTTCTTCATCGCGATATGATGTGTTTTTCAAATCTTCTGCTTAAATAGTCATTCGTAGCAAATGTAAAGTTGTCTAAATTAAATTGAAGATGACTGTTGTGATAATCAAAATTGCTAAAATTAGAGCAAAACATCACATGAAAACAAGCAGAATTTAAAGGAATCAAATTTTCACTCTCCAGCGGAGTGTGGCCTGAAACTTCCTGGCAGATTAAAACTGTGTTCCGGACCGAGACTAGAACTCGGGACATTTTCAAAAATCCCGAGCCCGATTCTGGTTAAAAAAGTGGTTCAAGTGGCTCTGAGCACTATGGGACTTAACTTCTGAGGTCATCAGTCCCCTAGAACTTAGAACTACTTAAACCTAACTAACCTAAAGACATCACACACAGCCATGCATGAGGCAGGATCCGAAACTGCGACCGTAGCGGTCACGCGGTTCCAGACTGTAGCGTCTAGAACCACTCGGCCACCCCGGCCGGCCCGATGGTCGTCGAGTCTGTATTCGGCACACAGTTTTAATCTCCCAGTAATTTTCAGAATGTGTAAAGGCTATAACATGTACCCAGAACTTCATATAAATGTGTATTAAAGTTTGAGTAAGATCGAATGAACGACCTTCCTTGAACTCGTTCACCGTGCCGTAAATGTAACAGTATTAGTGAGTGAAAGGTCTAGGTTAATATGGGCGTGGAATATTCATTTAAAAGACATTGCGTTTAATGCAGTTTCAGCACTCAATTTCAACTCTTTAAAATAATTTTAAAGCCTTGCAAGTTATAATCTGTTTATTGCAATTTTTAATGCGAAAATCCCCATGTAATGTTAATTACAATTATATCTCAGACAATTATAACAAAGTAGAATTTTAAAACACTTAACTACAATTTTATGACGGTTAACCAAGCTGGAAACACAATTTAAACGAGTTTAGAGAATGCATCCTATTAACGATGAAATACACTCCTGGAAATGGAAAAAAGAACACATTGACACCGGTGTGTCAGACCCACCTTACTTGCTCCGGACACTGCGAGAGGGCTGTACAAGCAATGATCACACGCACGGCACAGCGGACACACCAGGAACCGCGGTGTTGGCCGTCGAATGGCGCTAGCTGCGCAGCATTTGTGCACCGCCGCCGTCAGTGTCTGCCAGTTTGCCGTGGCATACGGAGCTCCATCGCAGTCTTTAACACTGGTAGCATGCCGCGACAGCGTGGACGTGAACCGTATGTGCAGTTGACGGACTTTGAGCGAGGGCGTATAGTGGGCATGCGGGAGGCCGGGTGGACTTACCGCCGAATTGCTCAACACGTGGGGCGTGAGGTCTCCACAGTACATCGATGTTGTCGCCAGTGGTCGGCGGAAGGTGCACGTGCCCGTCGACCTGGGACCGGACCGCAGCGACGCACGGATGCACGCCAAGACCGTAGGATCCTACACAGTGCCGTAGGGGACCGCACCGCCACTTCCCAGCAAATTAGGGACACTGTTGCTCCTGCGGTATCGGCGAGGACCATTCGCAACCGTCTCCATGAAGCTGGGCTACGGTCCCGCACACCGTTAGGCCGTCTTCCGCTCACGCCCCAACATCGTGCAGCCCGCCTCCAGTGGTGTCGCGACAGGCGTGAATGGAGGGACGAATGGAGACGTGTCGTCTTCAGCGATGAGAGTCGCTTCTGCCTTGGTGCCAATGATGGTCGTATGCGTGTTTGGCGCCGTGCAGGTGAGCGCCACAATCAGGACTGCATACGACCGAGGCACACAGGGCCAACACCCGGCATCATGGTGTGGGGAGCGATCTCCTACACTGGCCGTACACCACTGGTGATCGTCGAGGGGACACTGAATAGTGCACGGTACATCCAAACCGTCATCGAACCCATCGTTCTACCATTCCTAGACCGGCAAGGAAACTTGCTGTTCCAACAGGACAATGCACTTCCGCATGTATCCCGTGCCACCCGACGTGCTCTAGAAGGTGTAAGTCAACTACCCTGGCCAGCAAGATCTCCGGATCTGTCCCCCATTGAGCATGTTTGGGACTGGCTGAAGCGTCGTCTCACGCGGTCTGCACGTCCAGCACGAACGCTGGTCCAACTGAGGCGCCAGGTGGAAATGGCATGGCAAGCCGTTCCACAGGACTACACCCAGCATCTCTACGATCGTCTCCATGGGAGAATAGCAGCCTGCATTGCTGCGAAAGGTGGATATACACTGTACTAGTGCCGACATTGTGCATGCTCTGTTGCCTGTGTCTATGTGCCTGTGGTTCTGTCAGTGTGATCATGTGATGTATCTGACCCGAGGAATGTGTCAATAAAGTTTCCCCTTCCTGGGACAATGAATTCACGGTGTTCTTATTTCAATTTCCAGGTGTGTATTTTAGCTGGACAGTATATTGCAACATACTCAACTAACGTACAACATGCTGTTGTCCATGCCTGGAATAACTAGGTCTGCTAGCCACAAAGATAATATTACTTCTCTGAATATTACAGTTCAATAGGGCTCGCAATTTTCAAAACTGGTTACTCCCTAGTAGCTCCAGGCAGCTACAACGCTGTATCATTGCTTGTAGTAAGATACCACCGAGCTCTACACTCAGGTGACAAAAGTCTTGGAACAGCGATATATAGATAAACGGATATCAGAAGTATCGGGTATACAACGTATAAAAGAGCAGCGGACTGGCAGAGCTGTCATTTGTACTCAGGTGATTGATGTGAAAAGGCGCCGGACATGATTATGGCAGCACGAAGGGAATTAACAGACGTTGATCACGGGTGGTAGTTGGAGCTCGTTACCGACTTCAGTATTCCGAGATCCGCAACGTTAAGGCTGTGCCGAGAGTACCATATTTCAGGCGTTACCTCTCACCATGGACAACGCAGTGGCCGACGGCATTCCCTTAGCGACTGAGAGCAGCGGCGATTGCATTGAGATGCCACTGCTAACAGACAAGCAATACTGCGTGAAATAACCGCAGAAATCAATGTGGGACGTATTCTATAGGGCAGTGCGGCGAAATTTGGCGTTACTGGGCTATGGCAGCAGACGACCGACGCAAGTGACTTTGCTGACGGCACGACATCGCCTACAGCACCTCTGCTGGGTTCGTGACCATATCCGTTGGACCCTAGACGTCTGGAAAACCGTGGCCTAGTCAGATGAATCCCGGTTTCAGTTGATAGGAGCTAATGGTAGAGTTCGAGTGTTGCCCAGACCCAACGATGCCATCCGTGGTCCGAAGTTGTCAACAAGGCACTAGGCAATTGGGCTCCATAATGATGTTGGCTGTATTAAAAAGGAAATGTCCAGGTCCCTTGGTCCAAATTAAACAACCCAGACTATTTTCCGTCAATCATGGGATTCATGCACCCAAAGAATTTATGGATGATAATGCGACATGTCATCGGCCACAATTGTTCGAAACTGCTTTGAAAAACACTCTGAATAGTTCGAGTGAATGATTTGACCATACATATCGCTCGACATTAATCCCATCGAGCATTTATGGGACATAAGCGAGAGATTAGCTCATGCACAAAATCCTGCACCTGCAACATTTTCGCAATTAAACACGCCTCTAGAGGCTGCATGGCTCAATAACTCAGCAGGGGACTTCCAACGACTTGTTGAGCCCATGCCACGTCAAATTGCAGCACTGCGGCAGGCAAAAGGAGGTCGGACACAATATTAGTAGATATCCTATGACTACTGTTACCTCAGTGTATTTGCCACACCGTCTGCACAAAAACAACAGCCAAGCCATTCAGCGGCGCTCAGAAACTCGTATATCAGCATTCAAGCTTTCTTAAGCACCGACGCCAACTAACAAACAAATAATATTAACGCATGATGGCAACCTCCGCTGTCACCCATACGGACCAATCAGACGACTCTGCTGCGGTACGACTAGCGGCATCTTGCAGGAAGAGCGAGCCCAGTATTTGTAATTACTGGCCGAAGGCTGAATGCCAAGACCGCTGCACCGCTGTGACGGTAAGAAACAGCCGCAACTAGACGCGTCGCACTGCAGCGAACACGGGAGAGGCACGCGGGGGAATTCAAGTCGTCGCAACCTGTGACGACTTATGGTCTTAAGTACAGCTAACGACAAGTGAGGAAGTAGTTGGTGAGAAACAGAAGAGTTTTAAGTCTTGTAGCACACAAAAAAACCGTCGTAGGAGGACGGATGGAGAGCAGATATTCACTTACATGATGACGAATAACAGAGCAGCATGTCGATACTCAGCACCATTTTGGAGTGTAATAAGCAGACGTGTAGCTTTCTGCCATCCCCCTCCCCCCCCCCCCCAGCACACACACACACACACACACACACACACACACACAGGCGCTGTGCACTTATTACAGGTGAATTGTATGTGCGTGTTCCTGATGTTGATCAATAAAGCCATCAAAGTCATAAGAAAGAAGGCACTACCAAAGATAGACGTGTATAAGGAAATCAGTTGTAGCGTTAATGCTGGGACTACCTGAGTATTAGCCCAAAGCGATTTTGAAAAGCCTCTGGTAAGTTCATTTTGGAAGGCAGGATGGGAATTTATACGTCGCTTCTCTTTGTTATGAAACCATTGTTACCTACAGCGTCACCTCATTCTCTCGTCAAACAAAAGATGTGTTACTACTTTTTTATCAACACAAGCAGAAATCCTTGTGGATGTGGGAATAATAATAATGAAATCTGTATTACATCTGCGGGTAGTGCTGAACAAAATACTAATGCCGCATTGACTAAAGAATCTAAAGAAATAAGCTGCGGAGAATTTTTGCCTAGGGAACAGACACTAAATCACGCATGAATTACAAGCACTTGGGTAAAATATTCCTGTAGTGCGACTGCATTAAGTAGAGGATGACGCGAATAAATGATTTCGAAATAATTTTTAGAGCACTCGTGAAAATTGTCATGGGATTGAACATCGGGCAGAGCTTGAATTCGGAGAACAACTACGTTTAAGACAGACCGGAGCGCTGCGTAAGAGTGGGATACCGAGACTGAGTCGTATCTTTTACCATTTTTCCATGAGGGAATCTGGTATCCGTCATTACTAGCCATTCCTTTCTATGTACACGTGCTTTAGCCCACTTACGGGGGGTTCTAGAGGACACTGAACTGTTATTGCATTCCGTGGTCGGTCACTGGCGACGAGGATGGTGACACCTGTCGGTAATTCAGAGACTTAGTAGAACATATGCAGCTTGAAAACCGAGATAATTTTATTCCTTCATTCTGTCGCGAAGGACTTCATCAACTCGGGCAGTAAAACGACTTCTCATGTATGCCTCGAATTTAGACAACTATGGTTACGGAGTTTGCTTCATACCCATATACATGAGGCCCGTAATGTGCAACGTATTACTCAGAGTCATAGTGGAGGAGCTTTTGGCATAAACGCCTGGTGCAACATGGACACCATAAGCGATCAGAGTTGCTCTGAATAGCGTCAACTCTCCAACGTGGACACTACGCCTTGGACGTCATAGAAGATAGTGCCTCTGCGTAGCACGTTCAAGAAGAAGCATTTCATCAGAAAAATACCCGTGCCTATGTTAGAACGACGTGTAAGATGAATTCGTTTGCAATGGCATGTTCACTCAGCCCATTTCTCTTATTCCGGTACTCTAACAATCTGACAAATACTGTACACTTTATGAAGCTTACAGAAATATCATTCAGCAGGGATGCGTTGGAACCTGGTCTGATGAAATACCACAACATGTGCATCGTGGTTCTACACTGTTGCCTTCATTACGCTCTCTGAAACTTTAGTGATTTGTTAAAATCGCTGTAGGTTATATGTGGTAATTTTATTGAGGGTTCAACATTCGGCAACAACATTACAAATGGTAGTCCATAGCAGAGGGAAGCTATCCGACGATCACCAATAACAGGGCAGCTCACTAAACATAAATAATTTCAGACAATGCTGGCTAAGATCAAATAAGGAAATACAGCCCTGTTGTTAATTCAGTGCTGGTCTGTGAGAGAATATTGTAATTTCTGTGCGAAAAGTAACAGGAGAATGGTTTAATATATAACTTCGTGACGAACTAACTCTTCCACAGCTGATCATTCATTTAAACGCAAATAGTCTTAAGGCGTAAATCTGATCATCAAGTGTTCATGCACGCTGAACCTGTCCAAGAATTATTTCCTGAAACAATATCAGCGAGGGACCCAGCAACAATTTTCTCTGAGAAAAAAGAAAGAAGAAACTTTAGCTTCTCGTCGACAACCTGCCTCTTTCCTGGTTGCTCAAAAGTAGCGAGGTATGTTAGTGTGCGTAACTAAAGAAAGAAAGTAACTTTCGCATCATGTGCCACTATCAAATAACGTAGCTCCATGAAACTTGTACCACAGATACGAAGAAATTGTTCACGGTAACCGATCGGCCACAGTAGTAAAAAGCTTTTACTCTCAGAAATCTTACACGACAGAAGTCGCTATACACTGCCACGGCAACGCGGTCTTACACCCACCACCAGATGTACCTGGAACCTAGCAGTAGAAGGATGTTATGTCTTTGCCCGAACAAGCAGTAGGTGAACATCTGGTAGTTGTGTAGGTATAGACATGACATCCTACTACTGCTAGCTTTCAGATTCATCTGACAATGGAGCTGAGACTCCGGAATCATAGTGGTGTATAGCGACTTCCGTCGTTCAGCCGTGTGTGGCTCATGTTCTTGCCATCTATTATGTAACATCTTGTTTTTACCGTACGGCCGCTTCGTTATTTTAATTTCAATTACTGGTGTCACTGAATTGCTGTCTTGCCTGCCCGTGAGCGGCAGCAGCAGCGCGTATCGATTAGTGCACTATCGTATTATCTCTGGGTCGTCGTGTGTCGCAGTGAGGGGAGATCGAACCTGGAGTAGTTGGAGCTGGAACGCGGCAGAAGTCCAGTCGGGACGTAGCAGCAGTCGGGGACGGAGCGCTAGGGAGGCGCGGACAGCCCGTACTCGCCGACCGCACGCGACACAGGATGAACTGTCCGACGGACGGAGATGGCAGCGGGATTGACCGTTGGTCGGTCGTTCAGTTGGTCGCCTCTTTCGGCGACGTGTGTTTGGTCTTTTGACCGTTTCTGGGCCTCTTCACTGGGTCATCTTGCTGGACGTGGCTCGGTTCCTTCTCGTACGAAGACGTCGTGGCCAATGGGCAAGAGTTACCTCTGCATGATTTGAGTCCGAGCCAGTGTGTCCGGATCGCCGTGTCTCCAGTTCCCGACGGACAGCGGACGCACATAAGTGCCAATGACCTTGGCTGGTTGTTGGTCGGTCGTCTGGTCAGATGACGCGCGTTTCGTCACCGACCGTCCTTCGGATTTGTGTGTGTGCCCGCCGGTGATTTGTTCTAGTTGTTCATCAGTGATTCGTTTCACGAGTGTTCGAGTTTCTTGTGGCAGTGTTTCGTGCAACACTGTGTACCCAGTGTCAGTTCAACTGAGCAATGCTTTAAATGCTGTAACGCTGTTTGCGTACTGCAGTAGCCAGTTGGTCGGTTGCGACAGAGCAACGAATGAGTGTTTTCTTACCATGTTGATCCTGTCCGCGACGGCGTGTAGTTCCAGAGCCGTTGCGATGTTCATGTATGTCAGTAGTTATTCCGCCATGGCTTATTAACAAACCAATATTTGAAGACGAGTGTTACTGGTCTCTTCGCCTCGCTGGCATTTTGGTTGTAGTGTTTTTGGTACGGTGACCGAAATCAGGTAGTTGGTTGGTTCGTCGGCTGTCTGTCGGTTGGGTTGCCTTCCGATTTAGAGATTGTTGGTCAGGGTGGATGTTTCGCCTAAACGGGCGTTAGAGTTACAATTGCAGGCCAACCCATGGAAACTTCTGAGCGCCGTTCCGTGTCTGTTACATAGTAACTTCCCTGTTTGAGTTTTAGTTATTTGGCTGATCTGTGGCCTTCAGCCGAGTTTTAATGTCTCTTAAATTAATTTTACTGTCTTGCTCTTCAGGCGTAAGATTGTTATTCGTTCATATGGGGCCTTCAGCCCAATTTTACATGAGATTAAATGTTTTGAGGCCTTAAGCCGTTTAATTATTTTGGTGATATGTGGCCTTCAGCCGAGTTTAATATCTCTTAAACTGATGTTCCTAAGATTGTTATTCTTTACTTTATATGAAATATTTTGAGATACGGCCTTCTGCCGTTTAAAATTGAAACTCTTCTTTCCAGGGATTAAGCAGTTAAATTGTGGTGTTGATGTGTGGCCTTCAGCCGAGTTTTAATATCTCTTGCATTAATGTTCTTGCCTTGCCCTTAAGGCATATGATTGTGATGTTTTTGTATGGGGCCTTCAGCCGAATTTGCTTCAATTGTTTTAAGATAAGGCCTCCCACCGTTGGATTGAAACACTTCTTATTGCCTAATATGCGGCTTCCAGACCAGTTCCATTAAAATTAAAGTGCTAAGGCCTTCAGCCTGTTTAGATTGAAGATTTAGAAATATTTTTGGGTGACACTTACAGAAGCACCTTCTATGTCAATTTATTACTTAGACCTTGAGTGTGGCCTTCAGCCGATCTAAAGTTTATCAAAGGAGGTCCATTAAAGTTTTGAGTGCTTTGCATCCTTGTATAATATTGTGTGTCAACAAATAAAGTTTGTATGTTGAGTGCAACTGACAGGGACTCATTTTGGCTCCTTTTCACAACCTAATCTGCTCTGTCCTGCTGGCCCAGGCATTTCGGTCGTGTAAGACAACAAAAACGTTTTGCAAATGTGTAGATTTATTTTCAGAGAACATGTTGAAAACGGTTGTGGCTGTCCCACAAATAAAAATTTGTAGAAAGAACTACCACTGCATAGTGCGGAAAGTAACCAAAACAATACACATGAAACAGGAAAACGACAGTTGCATTGAAAGACTGTAATTACACTGAAGTCATCAGAATTTGAGATGGTGCCCTGGACATTACAAACTGCTGGATATGGTTCTTAATAGGATGGGTTATCACCACTGACGTCCATACACGCTCTGCAGCATGCTCCCACGCCGGCCTGAAGGTTGATAAGTAGTTCTTGTGGTACAACGTTCCATTCCTCCGCGAGCAGGTTTGACAACTGACAACTGCTGGGTAGTTGTTTGTGTACTTGGACGTGCTGCAGTAGCCCTCCCTAAGGTATCCCACACGTTCCCGATAGGATTTCAGTCGTGGGACCGGGCCGGTCAGACTAGTCGCTAAGTATCGTCTCGTTCCAAGAGCTTCCCCACCTGAGCTGTTCGTTACGTTAACGCATTCACATCCGTAACAACGAAGCCAGGACCGAAAGCACCACTGAAAAGACGCAGGTAGAGAAAGAGAACAGGCGGATTCCATATTTCTAGATTTCCAGGAAGCATTTGACACGGTCCCCCACTGCAGGCTGATAACGAAGATACGAGCATATAGAGTAACTTCACAGATACGAGACCGGCTCGAAGACTTCTTAAATGATAGAATCTAGTATGTAGTCCTCGACAGTGAGTGTTCATCACAGACAAAGATATCTCCAGCAGTGGCCCAGGGCTGTATGATGGAACCGCTGTTGTTCTCTACATACGTCTATGATTTGGCTGACCGGGTGGACTGCAATCTGTGGTTCTTAGCCCATGATGCCGTGGTGTATGGTAACGTGTCGAAGTTGAGGGACTGTAGGTACATACGAGACGACTTAAACAAAATTTCCAGTTGGTGTGATGAATGGGAGCTGGCCCAAAATGTGGAAAAATGTAAGTTAATGCGGGTGATGACAAAGATCAAACCTGTGACGTTCGGACGCAGTCAATCTAGGCACAACGTTGCAAAGCGATATGAGGTGGAACGAGCATGTGAAAACTGTGGTAGGGAAGGCGACTGACCGACTTCGGTTTATTGGGAGAATTTCAAGAAAGAGCGGTTCACCTGTGAAGCAGACCGCATATAGGACGCTGGTGCGAACTGTTCTTGAGTATTGCTCGGGTGTTTGGGATCCGTTCCTCGTCGGATTTGTAACGTCTAGTAAGAAAGAAAAAACCATATTATGTAGTAACGAGAAAATTATATGTATCATATTGTGTTATTGTATGAAATTATGTACTTTTTTATTATTTATTTTTGAGAACATCTGCGTCGGCGAGTAATGAAACCGCCACAGACGATAAATGTCCAACAAAGATTAAAATAGGTAACTAGTATATAATACGTGACAAACATTAATTTCTTTGTCTTCTTCATCTGGGAGTCGAGCGAGTAAGATATCCTGTGTCGTAGTAGCGAACGCTAGTGTAGCATTCTTTTGTCGAGACTAAGAGATGTACGCCATTACGTGTGAATTCATAAAGGTGTGTAACAATTGAAATATTTAAATGTTTTAATAGAGTTATTTAAATGAAAACTTGCATTATTAATTGTTAAAGCTTGCTTGCCTATTATCCCATCCTGTTGAGACATTTTTCAGTTATATAAATATTATCTGTGGTGCTGAGCTGCGTGGCGAACGAAAGAGCCGCTGCCGCGGCGTATTCGAACGACTTCCAATATAGTCTATCATACCGCAAGGAAGCGGTAAAGTAATAGTAAAATAATATTATTTCTTTTAGCTTCCAGACTTTCAGTGCAGATCAGCAGATTTTATGATGTGTTGCAGGTTGACGCGGGCTGCTGATGGTATATAATTCACAGTACAAATAAGTTAATGTACCTTCAAAATCTAATAGGAATCTTGCTGTGCTCCGTTCTAGTCTGGCAAACTTTATAGTGAAAACGTATTTTTTCATTAAGAGTCTCATGTTCTTGGGCAGTCGTGGTATTGAATGGTGTTTTACCGAGAAACAAAATCCACTGCAAAATTTTGTTGTTGAACGATCATACGAACTGTAACATCAGTGTTCATAACAAAGTAATTTCAATTTTCAATAACTATAAAGTAGGGAAGATATGTTGATTTTTAGAATGAGTTACAGTCACGAAAAAACGTTCCTTTAATTGTAGGCCAGATACAGAACAATAAGATCTCAATATATATATTTTGCTTTGTTAAAAGGTAATGATGATAAAGAAATTCAAAGCACAGCATTGCTAAAAAGTATTTCGCGGCTCTTTTCATATATGCGTTATTACGCGAACAATAACAAAACCAAAACCAAAATAAATAGAAAAGAGTATTTAATTTACGAGTTACGCGAAACTGGCGCCCAAAAACGCGGGACCCGAATTTGCAGTGGCCACAAATATAAAATTTTTATGTATTTTCTTTTCAGTGTCTATTGTTATATATGTATATATATATATGTATTTAGTGATAAATGTATGTATGTGTATCATGATGAATGCAATGTATTAATGAATGTGCAACCACTCTTTCGTGAAAAAACGTACTACTGCAAGCGAGTCAGAGAAGACGATCCTGATAGTACTGAGAAACTGTAACGACTACGTAATCCGGGGGCAGCCGAACCCCGAGATCAGATAAACTAAAGGTAAGACTACAGTGTAGTTGTCCTGTGTGTAGAAGCTGAACTCCAGTGAAGTGATCTCATATCGCTAGTGGTGTGCATATTGTGCGTAGTTTGATGTTAGTGTTATGACAGGACAAAGTTGATGGTAGATAGTAATTTTTAGTGTGCAGTGTAGTGTAGATAAATTAATGTATTTTGTGTGCAAGTGGCAAAACTGTCAGATTTTGTGTTCGAGTAGACAATTTAGGAATATGGTTAAATTGCGTAGTCAACGTCCGAGCAATATGGATACTGAGGAACAACAATTAGTTAGTGCAGGAAATGTAGAACCGGATACCTTAAGCAGTACAAGTACTCTCTTTGAGGATATAACATGCGAAAATGTGGGGGCAGGGGCACAGGAAATGGTGCCACCGCCCACTAGTGCTCAAGGCGATGTAGATAAAGAAATTGCACCACCTCCAGAAAAGCAGGAACCAGAGAGTGGTAATCTGCCTGGGGGGTATTCACTTCAGGCTATATTAGAGCGTGTGTTAGATTACCAGGCAAAATTTGCGCAACAACAAGCTGAAAAGGACGAAAAAATTGAGATTTTTCTCGCACAGCAAGCTGAGCGAGATCGTCAGCAAGCTGAACGAGATCGTCAGCAAGCTGAGCGAGATCGCAGGCTAGAGGAAAATTTACTTGCCCAGCAAGCTGAGCGAGATCGCAGGCTAGAGGAAAATTTACTTGCCCAACAGGCTGAGAGGGATCGCCAGCAAGCTGAGCGAGATCGACAGCAAGCTGAGCGGGACCAGCAACTTGTGCAATCGTTAGAAAATATGAAAAAAAGAGATAGCCTGTATGAAACAGAATTATGAGTCGATACCTAAGGCCGTGCAGGAGTTGACTGAACAGGTCAACAACCTGCAAGTAGCAAACGTTAACAGGGTAGACGAAATAGGTGTATTAGCCAACCGAGTAGAAAAGCTAGAAATAGATTCCACACAGCTTGTAGAGCAGAAGTGGAACGAACAAGCAACTAAAATTGAAACCGAATTCAACTCATGGCTAGAAGTGAAGGAGAGTGAGATCGACAAAAATATTAATTCTAAGGTACAAGCAGCCATAGCAGATAGAGATTCCGAAACGTTCAGTACCGCAGTAAATAGTCAGGTACAGAACGACGTGCAAACCATCAAACAAATACTCAGTGAGGATATTCCGCAGTGGCAAGTGAATATTAACAAACGGATATCCGACCTGGAGGAGGGTTTAGCACAAAGCAGAAAACATCTGGAACAGGAACCTATGTCGCCAACAGCCCATGGTTTTGGCAACGCACAAACTTATACACGATACAACAATGGTGAATCTGTAGTCGATAATGCGAAGAGCTGTAGCTTCGGTTCGGAGCACACAGCATATGTCCCAGGAGCGAACCCATGTAGTTCAAAAATATTAGTTGAAGAAAGTTTAATAAAAAATTGGCAGTTTCAAACGTTTACTACTGAACGGAAGTCAGTACACCCAGTAGTATTCATAAAAAGCTTTAAAAATATCTTGCCTAGTGTGTGGAACGAAGCACAGAAAATTCAATACGTAATGTCATACATTCAAGGTGACGCAGCGTTGTGGGCTACGGAAGTAGCAGACAGCTGCATGACATATGAACAGTTCGAAAGGGCGTTTCTGTCGAAATATTGGTCGCCTTGTATACAAGAGCGGCTAAGCAAAGAAGTATACAATCCCGAACCGTACTCACCCCGTCTTGGGAATTTGAGACGGTATTTTGAAAAGTATATAAACAAAACGCGCTACTGGGACGAGCCTATATCACCAAGAGACATAATAAGACTACTAAAATCACATTTACCCATTCATATTAAAGAGAAATTAATACACGTACCAGAAAGCGACATGGAACACTTCCTGTCTGTTCTAGATTCAATAGACTTGATCCAGGAAGACGCAAAATCAGCGTGCGATCACTCGCGGAATAATGGATCAGGGTGTAAACATGACAGAAACAATAGTGCACAAAACCACAACCATGGAAATGGTGGGGGTGGTAACAATCGGCAAGAAAATTCGCAAAATGGTAGTAATGGTAGAAGCCAGAACGGGTATGGGCAACCAACTTATAACAAAAAGCGTCGATTTGACGACCGGTACGAATCCGGAATGTCAGGGACCAACCGCTGGAAAAATGCGCGAGGTCAGTGGCATAGCAATTATAGTGATAGTAATCGAAATTGGCAGCAGAATCAGCGAACAAGCCCAGAGCGACAGGGTAATGACCGGTATGACAACAATAGACCACCACCGCAAAACGCGCCTAGTGCGCAGCCGTGGCGGCCTACAAATCAGAATGTACATATAGTGGAGGTCGCGGACAATAGCCGTCCAAGTACCTCACAAGTAAGCAATCCAACAAACTAGAATCGGCCTCGATATGCTCTCCATCGCTGGCCGAGGGGTGGAGTGAGAGCAACACGAATGATAATAATATACCTGGAATATGTATGCTGCGATACAACGACGGTATCAGTATGGATAAAGATCTACTGAACGAACCGCACGAATGTAAGAAAGATAATAACGAAAATGTGCAAGCCATAATAGAAGCGAAAATCAATGATGTTGCAGTGAATATAATCATCGACACAGGTGCCTCAGTAAGTGTAATGAGTGTAGAGTTATTTAAAGCACTGGGAAAAGGACGTAGCATACCGACTTTCCCGGTTAATAATTGTAAGGTGTCTGGAGCCATAAGTGCACAGAGCCAATTAGTTAAGTACCAGGTGCAGGTGGAGATTTGTAAGGAGGGCGAAGCCATAGTGAGCTCGTTCCTCATTGTTAAAGGATTAAAGGTGGCCTGCATTCTGGGAGTAGATTTTCTCCGTGAGAGGGACGCAGTGATCGACCTCTCCTTGGGGAAACTAAGCATAGTTAATAAAGGTAGGAGGATTGAGTTGTCTATGATGAAATCGAAGGAGGTACTTGTGCCATGTTGTAATCGAATTAATATCAAATGTAGGAACCCCTGGGTACTACAACTAGATGATTGTTCACATGTAACAGACCTTTATTACTCGAATTTAGAGGATCGAAGTTTTGAAAGAAATGTTGAGACATTTCAAACCAAAGTGCAGGAATCTGAAGGTTTAAGCGATATCCAAAAGCAACAGTTGACGCAGCTGCTATCGGAATATACTATGGTATTTACCGACCGACCAGGAATAGTCAAAGGGTACCACTATCACATAGAGGTGATGCCCCACAAAACATACTGTCGCGCAACTTACTCCATCCCTTGGTCGAGGAGAGAAGTAGTGGCCAAAGAGAAAAAAGAGGTACGATCGAGGTGTAACTAACGAACAGAAATATAATGTAGGGGACCTGGTACTTATTCGTAACCACCCTAAATCCTCAGCCACCTTAAAACAGAATAGTAAGTGGCAATTGCTATATTCAGGGCCCTTTGAAGTAATAAGCGTGCCACATGAATGTAGCTATTTGTTAGCACATCCCCATACGGGGAAGATAAAAGGATTGTATCCACGTAAAGATGTAAAGTTATTTATTCAGTGACATGCCACATATAAGGAGTAATAGTTGTAAGAAGATTTTTAATTGTGTTTTAGAGTATAAGTATGTTAGTATTAAGGAAGAAATTTGTTTGTAATTAAACTTGGAGGAAGTGGAATCAGGAAAGTGAGCAATAGCATACACAGAGAAGATTTTGTTTACAGACAATTAGAGTCAATAAAGTACTATATGCTCATCAAGCAACGAACAATCTTCTTGTTGATAAAGTGAGGATTAATTTATTGAATCATTTTACAAAGGATTAATTTCTTGAATCATTTTCTATGTGTAGTATGTAAGTACAATTAATGATGCAATCTTATATAGTAAGGTAACAGTTGTAATTGTATTAGACTTAAGGAACCCTGAGAGAGAGAGTCTCTACTAGCCAAAAATTGACTTTGTAATATGAAACAATTATGTGATATGATGTTTGCTGCCAGTAGTGATCTGAGAACTACACTGGAGCAGAAGCTAATCAAAAACAAGCCCGTTCCGTGTAAACTCCGCTTTGTATATATCGAAGCTTCAATTGAAGCCTTTGTACTTGGTACACGCCCTTGAATATTCATTACGCGATACGCGAATTAAGTCAATCAACACGGAACCTACACTGTAGTCATGTAGGAAAAATCATTAAAAATAATGCTAGTACTAAGTGAAGTATTTATTGAGCAATATGCCCAAGTCAAGCTGTCATGCACATGGTAAAATCTGTTTGCTAGATGGGTGATAACCAGGCAAGCTACACTGAAATAAGAAAAGGAAAGCTATGTACAAAAAAATCACACACCTTTAAAAAAAATTACAAAAGGGCCATATACGTCTAGTAATAGCATTAAACGTGTGTTGTGCCAAGGTAAAAACAATGGACGCAATGTAGATGAGAGTAATTATGCTAAGAACAATTAAAATGCATTAAAAATAAACTGTGTGCATAAACAATTGAGGAAAGGACGGAATATTGTGTGTAGTAGGGACAGAAAATGACTGTTGTACCTGCACCAATATATACGTCGATATAAGTCAAGTGTTGAGTGACAGACTGTCATAGTGCAGTGCTCAACGAACAATAGACAGTGTATAAAAACAGTAGTTATTGATCCGTTCGGAGACGATTCAAACAAACATCGCTCGACGGAGACATTTAGTATGTGTCTACCGAAACATTTTCGCGTGTTGAAAGACGCTCTGGTAGTGTATCAACCGTGAGAGTGAGTGAAAGTGTGTAGTACAATGTGCGTGTGACGAACCATGAATACCAGTGTCACAATGCCACAAGAAACCTGTTATCACGCCAAAACATCCTGTGCATACCAGTGAAGCGACGGCTTACTGAACAATAAACACTTTTAAACAAGTTGCATTTTCTTCCACAGCTAGTAATCTGTGTCCTTAAAGACAGTACACCGTTGTGGAATGTTTGTTTCATGCGCTACGACGGGGAGCCATGCGGAGAAACAGAGACGAGTGCCGTGCCGCCAGCCAGCCGGTCGCGGTAAACCACTGCAACTCACCGACATCGGCGAATGGTTCGGCGCGGTTCGCGACTGCTTGGGCGCCACGTAAGCACGACGTCGCTGTTACTGAGAGCCGGTCGCCGACCCCAGCGGCCGTCGGCACGCGGCGTTCCAGACGACGCTACTCAACAATTGCTTCGCGCCGCCCGCTCCGTACAACATTGTTGTCATTCAAATGAACTATCAACTATGTGGTTAATGCACTAATATGAACATGGTTTATTGGACACGAAATGACGTGACAAACATTTGTTTTTTTCTTGAGTTACTCGATGCAGACTCAAAGTATTCATTGGTTCAGTGATGTATAGATATAATATGTTTTCATAATGTTAATGAAGTAAACTCGCACGAATGCTACAACATTTTAAAACAATTGTCGTGAGTAAGTGCAGAGACGATTCATTATACTACTGTAAAAATGTTTAATGAGTGACTTTCATTGCAATATAGAACACAAATTTGAAAAAGGGTAGAAAGTATATTGGTAACAAAGAGACTAAAAGTGTAACATGTTGTCATAAATAGCCTTTGTTATCTGTGAAAATTGGATAGAGTCTGAACTTTTTGTGATCAAACTGGGTATTAAAACAAACCAGGCGAGATGACCATGGCTCCGGCGCAGTTTTCCCAGGTTTTCTGATCGCACGTAGCCCGAATGGGGGAGCCAGATAACTGTAATGACCCTGGGACTAGGTTTACGGTCACCTCGCAAAGTGTAAGAACAGTATAAAAGGTGTCATTAAAACTACAGTGGAAAAGAACTAAGAAGTGTAAAGTGAATGTTCCAACCAAGGTAACAGACAATAACCAAACAGACGTTAGTGGCAGCATATTGCCGAACATTCTTAACGTTAGTCAATTGCTGCCAGGGGGCATTGTAACGTCTAGTAAGAAAGAAAACAACATATTATGTAGTAACGAGAAAATTATATGTATCATATTGTGTTATTGTATGAAATTATGTATTTTTTTTATTATTTATTTTTGTGAACATCTGCGTCGGCGAGTAATGAAACCGCCACAGACGATAAATGTCCAACAAAGATTAAAATAGGTAACTAGTATATAATACGTGACAAACATTAATTTCTTTGTCTTCTTCATCTGGGAGTCGAGTGAGTAAGATATCCTGTGTCGTAGTAGCGAACGCTAGTGTAGCATTCTTTTGTCGAGACTAAGAGATGTACGCCATTACGTGTGAATTCATAAAGGTGTGTAACAATTGAAATATTTAAATGTTTTAATAGAGTTATTTAAATGAAAACTTGCATTATTAATTGTTAAAGCTTGCTTGCCTATTATCCCATCCTGTTGAGACATTTTTCAGTTATATAAATATTATCTGTGGTGCTGAGCTGCGTGGCGAACGAAAGAGCCGCTGCCGCGGCGTATTCGAACGACTTCCAATATAGTCTATCATACCGCAAGGAAGCGGTAAAGTAATAGTAAAATAATATTATTTCTTTTAGCTTCCAGACTTTCAGTGCAGATCAGCAGATTTTATGATGTGTTGCAGGTTGACGCGGGCTGCTGATGGTATATAATTCACAGTACAAATAAGTTAATGTACCTTCAAAATCTAATAGGAATCTTGCTGTGCTCCGTTCTGGTCTGGCAAACTTTATAGTGAAAACGTATTTTTTCATTAAGAGTCTCATGTTCTTGGGCAGTCGTGGTATTGAATGGTGTTTTACCAAGAAACAAAATCCACTGCAAAATTTTGTTGTTGAACGATCATACGAACTGTAACATCAGTGTTCATAACAAAGTAATTTCAATTTTCAATAACTATAAAGTAGGGAAGATATGTTGATTTTTAGAATGAGTTACAGTCACGAAGAAACGTTCCTTTAATTGTAGGCCAGATACAGAACAATAAGATCTCAATATATATATTTTGCTTTGTTAAAAGGTAATGATGATAAAGAAATTCAAAGCACAGCATTGCTAAAAAGTATTTCGCGGCTCTTTTCATATATGCGTTGTTACAAAAATAATAATAACGCTAATAATCATAATAATAATAGAAAAGAGTTATCACGAAACAATTACGAGAGACGCGAAAGGCACTGACTTCATTTTTATGAATGACAATGTGCGACCTCATCGAATAATGCATGTGGAGGAGCTTTTGGAGCGAGAGGAAATCTGACGAATGGACTGGCCTGTTCGTTCCCCCGACTGAAATCCCATCGGGCACGCGTGGGTTGCGTCGGGGAGACGTATTGAAGCGCGACCACGTGCCCCAATGAGCACCCAGCAACTGACAAAGACGTGATGGAGGAACGGAACACCCTACCACACCAACTCCTTACCAACCTTATGGCCAACGTGGGAACAAGTTGCAGAGCGTGCGCTGCCGTCCGCGCTGATCACGTGTGGTATTATGGACTATGTATCGCCGTTTGTAATGTCACGGGGACCTTCATAAATAGCTGACTTCAGTGCAAATATTGTCTTTGAATAAATATGTCATGTCTGTTCGTGTTATGGCATATTTCTTTCAGCTATCCTCTCTAGCTGTTCTTTCTACGTGTGGTCGAAGTTCCTTCGAGCCATGGTATATATGTTTGGCCATCTCGATATAAACTTTAAGTGGTTTGGGCAAACCACAGAAACCAATACCAGAAGGGCTGGCCGGTGATTTCAACTTCATTCGCCAAAGACATTTCAGTTTTAACGATTGCACACACCATTCCGCAATGCATCATAAACTTAAAGAATGACTTCCATCAACTCTGGATAGGTATTCCACATTTTTAATCATCTTAAGATTATATGTATCCTGCGCTCTTTATGTGCCTCATCTGCGTTACTTCTACTTAGAGAAGAAAAATGCGGGTTGTATAAATGATTTACTTAGAGTACTGCTTCATATTATTCTTGAGAAGAGAACCACATACCTGGCAAGGTGGTTTGCGAACTGCTCTTCTGTTCCAGAAAAACGTTCTAAACACTGGCACTGCTATCCTGTTTTACGTTTCTCACAGTTTCCCCAAATCACGTAAAGCGAATGAAGTAATGGTTCTTTTCTCAACGCCACGAATGATTTGTTTCCGCAGTCTGGCGCCTTTAGAGCTTTTACTGACTTCAACAGCCATAGAGCGTTATCTTAACATCTCTCTTTCGGTTCCATTTCAGCTGTTGCATGCCATATCTCAACGGCACAGTGATACCCTCACGGAGAATCCGATTTCGCTTGGTCGGCCTGAAAGCCTATGTCCCTTCGCATTAGGCGAGTTTCTTTACATCACGTTTCACCAGTGGGCTTACACAAAGCAGGAAGCAACAAGTGGCGCCGCGCACCTGCATTGCTACGCGGCTGTCATCGTTGGCACCTGTGGCAGGACCGAGAAATAAGCCGCGTTCGTTTTAAGCGGCATGTGAATACCTACCGTCTATTAAAGAATGCCTGCTCTTAAGAAGATCCGTTCCAAATTGCTAAATATGTTTTTGGCGGTAACATTGTGTAAAACGTATATTAGGCTGAAATATCTTACGTTTGCAGAAATTTTCCACAATGAAATAGTCACGCATTCATCACCATTTGATAGCGTGGCATTTTGTGAATCAACAATGATCATTTAATGAAAAGCGTTGCTTTTTTTAGAACTGTATTAAATTCACAAGACAGGTTTAGGCCTCTATATTAGGCCATAATCAAGTGCGCCGGCCGGGGTGGCCGAGCGGTTCTAGGCGCTACAGTCTGGAACCGCGCGACCGCTACGGTCGCAGGTTCGAATCCTGCCTCGGACATGGATGTGTGTGATGTCCTTAGGTTAGTTAGGTTTAAGTAGTTCTAAGTTCTAGGGGACTGATGACCTTAGAAGTTAACTCATAGTGCTCAGAGCCATTTGAACCATAATTAAGTGAATCTGAAATGTCGTATGTTGGTACATAATGTTATGGGCGTATAGGTACTTTTGTTTCTTTATAATAGAAGATTGCAGACAATTGTTATGTGTACAAGTCAGAAATAATACACAGCTTTCGTTATGCTGTCGAGAACCAACATCAAATGATAAAAACAGTGAAGTCTAGTCGATTTAAAGAAGTTTTGTGCTCAATGACTTCACGAGAAAATGGGTGTTTCGTAATTATAAAAACGTGCAATCTCAAAAATTGTTAACATGCTGTAGATAAAACTGTTATATTCTGACATTTAAATGATTCAAATGGCTCTGAGCACTATGAGACTCAACAGCTGAGGTCATGTCCCCTAGAACCTAGAACTACTTAAACCTAACTAACCTAAGGAAATCACACACATCCATGCCCGAGGCAGGATTCGAACCTGCGACCGTAGCAATCGCACGGTTCCGGAATGATGCGCCTAGAACCGCTCGGCCACCGTTGCCGGCTATTGTGACGTACTTCAAAATTATAAGCGCATGTTTTTAAACATAAAAGCTGAAACTAATTATTTGGAATCAATAAAAGTGTAAAATACTTTCAATGCTCGAGGTGTCCCAGTCGAGCGAAAGGTTATGATTATGACTTCCAACGAGTAAAATTAGAACTACCGGAAACCACAGAGTGCTATCGCATAGCCTAGACGCATCGTCAATTACTTACAAAAGTATGTTTACGAACAACTACCTATAGCTGCAAACTAATGGAAGATATTTAAAGAAGTTATCAATAACCGGGCGGCAGATATCGAAGAAATTGATGCTACCTAACGTGCATTACCTATTAAGGGTTTTTCCCTTGTTTTTTTTTTTCAGACGAGCGTATATTTCTGTCTCTTCATAGAGGTCTATAAAGTATAGGAGTGTATAGTTTTTTTTTTTTTTTTTTTTTTTTTTTTTGTAAAAACGACACGCCCATTTTTCTCATGCCGTCATTGGGCGCAACAAAACTCTTTTAACTCCACTAACTTCTACATTCCCGCTATTAGGGAATGTTTTAAGTACGTTTCCGGACCAGTTTCAATATGTGAAGATTTTATATTTTCCTCTGACTTATAGGTCTGCCGACAGAGAAAATTTGTTTTCTTGAAGCACGACAGTGCATTCCGCCTTGCTAGAAAAGCGTTCGACACTGTGCTGAACTGTCAACAGGTAACAAATATATGACAATATGGAATTTCTGTTCTAATATGTGACCTAGTAGAAACACTATGGACGAATAGAAGGCAATGCAGTGCTGAAGATGGCAGGCGGGCATGTGGTGTAGGCACCTGCTGTGAGGTGAGAGAAGAAAATGCAGAAGGACTGCAGACAATATTCCTATTTGTAATCGAGCTGACCGTCAAGCTCTTCCCTGATCATATTAATATGTATAGTGGAGGATGATCACTCAGTAACGGCGCCAACGTCCAGAATGCCTTAGACAATATCTGCACGTGGTGAGGCCGGCCATGTGTCCGAGCGGTTCTAGGAGCTTCATTCGGGAACTTCGCCGCTGCTACGGTCGCAGATTAAAATCCTGCCTCGGGCATCGATGTGTGTGATGTCCTTAGGTTAGGTTTAAGTAGTTCTAAGTCTAGGGGACAAATGACCTCAGATGTTAAGTCCCTTAGTGATTAGAGCCATTTTTGCACGTGGTGAACCGAATGGTAAGTCTCTTCGAATGTCAATAAATAAAAGACAATAAATCCATGAAAGTCCCTAGAATCCGACAACGGATTTTGTTACAATCCTGCGACCGCTGTAAGGCCTTTAAATATGTAGAGGTAACAATGCGAAACGAGAAAAAAGGAAAGGAAGGAAGATGGGAGTGTAACGTCCCATCGACAACGTGGGCAATAGGGGCGGAACACAAACTCTGACTGTCCGCATCTCGTGGTCGTGCGGTAGCGTTCTCGCTTCCCACGCCTGGGTTCCCGGATTCGATTCCCGGCGGGGTCAGGGATTTTCTCTGCCTCGTGATGACTGGGTGTTGTGTGATGTCCTTAGGTTAGTTAGGTTTAAGTAGTTCTAAGTTCTAGGGGACTGATGACCATAGATGTTAAGTCCCATAGTGCTCAGAGCCATTTGAACCATTTGAACAAACTCTGACTAAAATGGTTGGGGAAAGAAGTCAACCGCGCCCTTTCAATTATCCACGCTTTTGCGTGGAGTGATTTAAGGAAATCAAGGGAAGGCTAATTCAGGACGGCCGGACGCGGGTTTGACACGTCGCTCTCCCCAGTGCGAATCTAGTGTGGTAACAGCACCACCTCTTTCGGTAGTACAAAGCAATGCCTAGTGTAATAAAGAAAAAAAAGCAGGTGTGAGAAAAGCGCATGGAATGCCGATTTATTGGGAAATTTCTCAAAAACAGCAAATATATCTAAAAGAGACCCTTTTTAATCCTTGCTAAAAGCATCGTAGTCTTTTGACGTCAGAACTTGAAGAATTCTGTCCAAAAGCAGTAACTGACCCCTGTAGTCTACAATGTAATATTTCCGTCATCCGCAGGGAACATAAAGGAACGTACTGCCGGAAAGTGAACATTCTCCTCTCAGAAAGCTGTTAATTTAAGGAAGCAGTATTTATACAGTTCCAGCATCTGAGAGACACAAGTACCCTTGTACCTTTGAAGACTGACAGTGGAGGTATTGTACAGTTCGCATGCTTAACATTTTATACAGGTACTGGAAAAAATGTTGAATACTTGGAAAGGCGGTAGTACTCATCGAAACAAGAAAAATAAATCCGATAAACATGGGTACGGAAATGCATATTTTACGAGATAAACACGTGTTTATACAAAGGGTTGCTCGATTCTTGGTTGAAAATATTAGCACAGTCGTTGCATTGGCGCGTCCTCAGCCGTGTCGGCAGAGGGTACTATGATGTCTTAGAGTACTCAGTTGTGTGGCTCGAGTCGTGTTGGTTTTCGTCGTGTTTGTGTGCCTTATTGTTCATTACTGTGAACCCTGGGTACGTAACATGGTGTTTTACCTTTTTCTAAACGTGGATTCACTTACACGTTTACTGTTATAGCGCTGTTTGTAGACTCAAACGGTGTAGTACATTTACATTTTCTCTCTTCCAACAATCGTTAGCAATGGACGTCTGCTACTCGACAAACGAAAAAGCAGGTATGACGTTCTGCTATGGTTTAGCAAATGGACGTAGTCTTCGAGCCCGTGCCCTCTATGCTGAAAATTATCCACAATGCAGAATGCTCTCTGATAAGCTATTCTGCTGACTTTCCCACCATCTGAGGGACATATGTATCGTTGCACCTCGGTAGAGGACTCTGGAACGCTTTGCACAGTCCGCACGCCTGACGTGGAGTGGGAACAGTGTACCACGGTTAGCAGCAGAAGAAGATATGTCTCACTCTCCTATATGGGGATACTTCATGAACAATTGCTGCACGCATAACATCTACAGCGCGTTCAGGCACTAAGGCTACAGGATCATCGTGGCAGACGGCGGTACCTTCAATGGCTGTTCCGCAGATCAACTGTTCACAGCGAGGATTGTATTTACCAATGAGGCAGAGTTCACAAGAGATGATGTTACGAATTTCTGTAACCACATGTATGGACAGATGTAAAATCCCCAAGCAATTCAGGAAAGAAGGCATCGGCACCGATTATCAGTCAATGTATGGGCAGGAATACTTGGCGACGAGTTAACAGGGCCGTACGTACTACCACAATGGTTAACTGGGCATATTATGTGGACTTTCTCATTAATGTTTTGCCTACCGTGTTGTAGGCTGTTCAGGCCTTTGCAACAAGTGATTCATGTATGATGGCGCACCAGCACACTTTCGTCACTATGTGCGCGAACATCTGACGCAGACATTTCAGGACCGCTGGATTCGTCTGGAGGGGCTGTGGGAAAGAGGGGGGTGGGGGGAAGTGCACCTATGCCTGCACGTTCCCCAGACTTCAGTTCCCTAGACTTGGTTACGGGGACATTTGAAAGAACTGGTCTACACAACGCCAATCAACGATGAGCGAACACTATATGGTTGCGTCTTCAATGCGTGCCAGCAGGTACTCGTACAACAAAAACCGGGTATACTTCAAAGGGTGCATCATTCCTTATGCCGGACTGTGCATTGTCACGAATGGACGCCACGTTAAACACCTCCTGTAAACACGAGTTTATCGGAGAAATTGTGCTTTTCCGACTCATATTTTTGGTCTTATCTCAGAAAGTGTGCATCTATGGATCCATCTTCATTGGAGTTATTCTTTTTCTTTCGGTGAGTACTACAACCTCTCAAAGTATTCGACGCTTTTTGTGAGCACCCTGTATTTTCTTGTAATGATAAAACATGCAGGCAACCTTTAATCTCCCTATAGACAAATAGAACACCAGTGAAAATGTTTTATATTATTAGAGACACCTTCGATCATTTATTGCACAGCGAATTGGAGAATGTACAGAGTGTATCAAAAATATTTTCACAAAGATTTGGTGCTGCTTGCTGGCACCAAAACGAGGGGAAATGTCATATTACCATCTGTACCAAATTGCTTCATTATTTTGTTACTATATAAAGAAGATTTTATATGATACCATTCGTAATGGATTCTTCGAGCCATTTCCAACATGTTTTTATGTGGATTTAGTTGGGATACTCTTCGAGAGGTTGTTGACAACTTCTATAGGTAAGTTGTCTCTCTTCTTCCTGAGTACAATTTTCCGAGGACTTCCCACGAGGGCACTTAACGCGTTCAGGCCTCTCCCCGCTTTCCGAATCACGTGAGTGGTTCTCTGAGAACATGCATTGTCGCTTCTTCAAAAATGTTTCTTCAGTATTTCAATAAATATCGGTCTGCTTTCACAGGTCTATTGCGAGGGTATGGATTGTGCATGAAGCCGTGTTTACACGAGAAGGAATGGACGGGAGTCACATCTGGGCACGGGAGAATCTATTCCGTGTCTACAAATACTTGTCTCTAATGAAACACCATACATATATTGTTAGTGATTATCTTACTGGGCCGGACGTACTACCACCACGTACGTATTATGCGTCCTTAGTCATGTATCGCCAGAGCTTCAGGAGAATGTACTGGTAAACGTTCATCAAAACACGTCGTTCAAGAACGATGGTGTTCCTACGTCATTTGATGCTTTTAATAGACGAATGGGTGTGCACCGGATTAGAAGAACAGAATCTGATACTTTATGCAGTAAGTTCCTATACCATACATTGAGCTACATTTCTTGAGGTAATCTCTTACCTAAGAAGCAACTTCTTATTAGTGAACATGGAGACAGTTTCAACCTCTTGTAGGAACATGTTACTACGTAACACATGTAACGTGTAGCAGCGAATCCCGCAATGAGTGGCCGTGCGGTTCTAGGCGCTACAGTCTGGAGCCGAGCCACCGCTACGGTCGCGGGCTCGAGTCCTGCCTCGGGCATGGCTGTGTGTGATGTCCTTAGATTAATTAGTTCTAAGTTCTAGGCGACTGATGACCTCAGAAGTTAAGTCGAATAATGCTCAGAGCCTTTTGAACCATTTTTTAGTAACGAATGTTATCGATTGTCTCTCCTGAAACCCTTTCCCAAGTGAGGAACACGCATGTGTTGTGTGTCCACGTTTCCATGCCCTATACTTTCATGGGTGATGTTGCTGTCTCATAACGCTAAGATCATCAGTTCAGGTCCAACATCGGGCTTTCCTGTGGGTTTTAAATGTGGCTTAACATTTTGTGTCCTACATAACTAGCAAATCTGAGGTCACAGTATGCGAATAAATCGAAATAATATGGCGAGGCGGCTAAGACGATGACCCCAAAATATCCACAATGAATAAATATATGGACGTGTGGTTTTCGCCAAATTGTAGCGCACAATGTGGCAAATTCCCTGACGTTCTCTGGTAATTTTTATAGTTTATATTTGCCAAATTACGGTACCGACTGTGTTTTCTTCTAAGGCAACTATATACTTTTTTCTGTGACATTTGAAAGAATTTTCTAACTTGAACGACTAACATGTATGGCACTTGATCAAATATTACCAAGATGATATCGCCCCAAACCACTGCCCCGCCGTCAGGAGAAAAGGTTCAACACACATCTTCCCTATTGTACTAAATGTACGTAAAAAACGTAACTCAGATATAAAATGAAATTACCGTGTGGCATTATTGGCCGGTAGGCCCTGTCCGTGGAAGTTCAGCGCCGGGTTGCAAATCTTATTTTAGATGACGCCACATTGGGCGACTCGCGAGTCCGTGATGATGAGATGCTGATGAGGACAACATAAAACGCAGGAGAAAATTTCCAACGCGGCCTGGAATAGAACCGGGGCCCGCTCAACGGGAGGCAACCGCGTTACCACTTAGCTAAGTACGTGGACACTCAAATATGGTTCTGGTGTTTGCCTGTGCGCTCGAAGCCCATCAGTCTGGGTTCTGCCGTTGTAGGAATCGGATAACACACTCGTAAAGTTATTAAGACAATCACATTCATACCACAGTCGAAAAAGTAAATATCGTTTATGGCAAATATTGGCAAACTATTAAAGCAGTGGAGCGGTTGTATGCCGAAGAGTATCCAGAACATTCCAAGCACTCACGATCTGTCTTTGCAAACATTATAAAAAGGAGTTCTAGAACTTTAACTGTGGAGAATAAAATACGCCAAAGAAATAGAAGAGCAACCGATGAGACAAATGAAACTAACATTTCATCAGCAGTACCACGCAATACAAATGTTCGTAAGAGGCATCTGGGAAGTACAACAGGGATCAACCAAACATATCTTCCGTGAACACTACATGCCACCGAATTTCATTCCCTTCATATTCCGCTACATCTACAGATTCATGGCAATGACTTTAAAAATTGATTGCAGTCCTCCAAATGTTATCTACAAAAAGCGTATAGTGATGGGTCATACCTGTACAAATTTTATTTAAGGGAGGAGCATCGTTTACAAACCATGGGAAAGTCAATCTTCGCAATATGCACTAATTGTTATCTGAAAATCTACCCCGACTCAAAGGAGTGGATAAAAACAACTTTCTTGATGTATCAATGTTTGGTGCATGTTTGTCAAGATCCCCATCATTGGTTTCTGTTTCATTGATGGGAATCTCAATACGCTTAAGTATCTTGAGTTCCTAAAATATGATGCTGCCGTAGTTATTGGAAGAGATCCCACGGACATGACGCATTAGTGTGGGACCAAAATGACGCATGTCCCTCCCATTCCGCACATGTAAAGAGAAACACTCATTCGGGAAATGCAAAATGGTCTTCACAGTCACCAAACTTAACACTTATATACTTTTATCTACAGAGAAAATTAAAACAAGTGGATTATTAAGAAACACTGACAATTCCCGAAGCCATGAAATGCTTCATAACATGGGTCTGTGCTGGCGTTAACTCCAATTGAAATTCACCGTACGGTACTGTTTCTCCAGAATCACTTTATGGCGTGCAGCATTGGTCTAGGTCAACATTTTGAGCGTTTGGTAGACAGCCGTGACAGTAAACACGCGAACCGTACCCGAGTTACTTGCTTATTTGTATTTGGTATAACAGGGTAGACGTTTGTGGAACCTTTTCTTCTGACGGCTGGACCGTTGTTCGTGCGCTGTTATCTTGATACTATATGACAGAATTCCATACGTGTTATGTCGTTGAAGTTCTCATAGGCGCATCTTTCAAATGTCACAGAAAGAAGTGTACAGTTCTATTAGAAAAAATAAAGTGGTAGTCGCTATTCGGCGACATAAACGATAAAAATTACTAGCGATAGTCGGAAAATTCGCCGCATTGTCCGCTATAACTTGGGGAAAACCGCTCCTCAATATACAGGTTGGCCAGAAAGAGTGTGAAAAACTTGTAAGAGTGTTGCAGGATATGATCTGTTGAGCAATATTTGTTACGATGAAAATTCGATACATTGTGCCGTTTCCGAGTTAATTAGCATTTAAGTTAGCCAATCAGGCCGTTGTGCGTGCAAATTCGAGAGGCCTGCCAAATACAGTTAGTGTCAGTTGTTCTCACAGCGCAGACGATAGCGCACGAGGCTGCTCGGTCTTTGGTTCGGGTGCGATACATACAGGTACTACCGTCCCATGTTCAATTTTTCTATCCCCCCCTTGATCGGTTTTAGGGAACCAAACGAAGAACATATTTGGCGACACCGTCTCTAGCAGAACGCTTGAATCTGCGAGCACAACGGCCTGATTGGCTAACTTCAATGCTAATTAACTCGGAAAAGGAGCAACGTATATCATTTTTTTCTTAACAACTGTTTCTCAGCATAACCTACCCTGGAACACCCTTACAAGCTTTTCAGGCTGTTTCTGGCCACCCTGTACTTGTTCTTTCTGGGTATATTTAGGGTGGCCTGTCTTTGGCTGTCTCACACCGTGTACGTATAATGCGTAATTACGCGTGATTAATGATGGATGGATGCATGGCACATACGATTGGTTGTTAAGCTACAACACATAAGCCAATGATCGTAGTATAAAACCTTGTTCTATTCGTTTTCCCGGATCTGTACTATCACACGGTAGGTTTAGGTAACAGAGTATTTAGACATCTTGTACGTAAAGTTGCCAGATTTCGAAAGTAAAAATGAGAGCGTGTTGTGGTCTCAGTCATTGTTGATTTACACGGACTTAACGATATTTGTAATTTGAGTCCTCTTCCCCTTCGTCTCCTTCTTCTTCTGTTGCATTTTCCAATTTCTCTAATGTATCGGTATAGTTATACGGGTTTGGCAATGTTAGCGACAGTTGGTGCCCGGATGCCCTTACCGACGCCACCACTCCACGAGGACGGAATCAGAGTACCCCATCTGTCTTCGTCTACAGCAAATCTCGTGATCAAGTGTGGGAGCCTTCTCTTATTGTTAGCGAATTGTGTAACTGAGGCAGGACATGGGTTTGGGGACCAGCTTAATATTTACATACTTGTATTTGGAAATCCGCCTAAAAACCGCATCTGGACTGGCTGGCCCAACTTTACTAATTCATGAAGTGGATTCGATACGGTTCGGGCTTGACTACTCCCCTTATCCCGGAGGTGGGGAGGCATATTCGATAATTTCAGTTCTAAGAAATGTCAGGCTATAAGTTCCTTAGGTACTGAATGTTTTGGGGAAATAATAAGTTTGCATTACTATTTAATTATGATTAAATTTTGTGCACTATCTTTGAGTTATACAGAAAACAAAATGCCAATGGTGAAAACTAGGTGACATTTGCTGCCTGTAATGAACAAAATAGGTTTCAACAACATGCTCTAGTAGTATTAAATATGTACCCACTGCCTTGGAGAAGTAGTTGGAATACTGATTTTATACTCATGCAAACGCATCGCATTACATAAATATTCTAGAATAGTGTTTTACCCTTAAAAGTCTTGTTCTAAACGAATGCATTTCCTTTAAAGAAAAGCTTATGATACTACATTGTAATAATAGTACGAATTTGTAGCACAGTGTGTAGGTACTATTTTGTTTCAGGATGGAATGGTTGTATTTACCTTTGTAATTGCCTAATTTTTGTGTATGGAACATTCGTCCTAAAATGTGTAAGTTTGTGTTTTACGTTACATACAAGTTTCTTCGTGAAAACATAGGACAGCTTATGTGTTTCGCATTATATTCTGAATAAACCTTTGTTTTAAGGAGAAGCTTAAGAATACCTACTGAAGCAATTAACACCTTTAGATTTTGTCGGTGTCGTTACAAGTGTTCCACTATTATCGTGGTATCGATACAACTTTAGGTGTAGGCATCGATATCAAATATCGCGTCTACTCTGATATTGCAAGATCCGTATTTATGACACATTTAGGATGGACATGGATTGTGTGCAGCTAGATTAATTAGATTATCGACTTATTCGTGTTTTGAAACCAACACAGGAGGTTTCTGCAGCGCCAGGTGTTTTGTTTCGGTCAGAGTGAGCGAGACTTGTCTTGTATGTTGTCGCAGGTGAGCCCGTGCCCGACGAACCCGCCTGCACCGCCCGGCTGCAGCAGCGGCGCGCCCCCTGTTGGCGTGCCTGGCGTCGGCGGGGCAGGGGGAGGGAACTCGACCGCCTGTTCGCCTTCGCCTGGACCCAGGAGGCCGTCCAGCGCGTTGCTGCATCCCGACCACGCCAGGTGCGTCCATACACCACACTAAGTAACACACACGGTGAACGGGTATACGTACAAATACTTTTATGTGTGGTTCCTTAATACGTACACACATAAATCTGTCGGTTGCGTTTTCCCTGCGTCGAGCAGTCTTCTCAGAAACACGTCTCGAGCTTTAGGTTCAAATGGCTCTGAGCACTATGGGACTTAACATCTATGGTCATCAGTCCCCTAGAACTTAGAACCACTTAAACCTAACTAACCTAAGGACAGCACACAACACCCAGTCATCACGAGGCAGAGAAAATCCCTGACCCCTCGAGCTTTAAGACCTGATGGTTTCTGCATGGTCATAACTGCACCTCTAAGTAGACTACGTATGTCAGTATTGATCAATCGTTTTGCGCTTCAACACCTAACCTGCTGCCTTAGGGAAAATAGGCATCAATATCTTTCTTGCGCCACATGGAGGTACTACCCAACCTAAAAACATATGACTTGTAATAGCTGAAATTATTAGTATGCAAATGACACAAATACCAATGTAATGTTGCTCAGTACACTGTCCCCAGTGACCAATAGAAGTATCTGCACTTATACTCTGTAACAGCATGGTTGCTAAAATTTTGCCAAATACACTGTACATAATACTCTATGCGGACAAAAATGGGATGAGTCAGTGAATGAGCAGTTTGACTGAACACTACCAGACTGATACTGTAGTATTTCCAAACCTGTGGCCGGCCGGAGTGGCCGTGCGGTTCTAGGCGCTACAGTCTGGAACCGAGCGACCGCTTCGGTCGCAGGTTCGTATCCTGCCTCGGGCATGGATGTGTGTGATGTCCTTACGTCAGTTAGGTTTAATTAGTTCTAAATTCTATGCGACTGATGACCTCATAAGTTAAGTCGCATAGTGCTCAGAGCAATTTGAACCATTTGAACCAAACATGTGGAATATGTTGATTAAAATTTTAAGCTTATACTACTTTATTTTCAGCGCAGAGAAAACTTATTTATATAGATAAAAAACGGAGCGAGTATTTTATAGTTACTCAGTGTGACTAATTTTACTGAAACTTCTCAGATGGATATCGTAATACAGTATTCTCCATGGATGTACATATGCATTTTATCGCCAACTTTCAGCATCTAAGAAAGTTCAAATCATTGGTTTGCAAGATATGGTATGAAGAGTCGTGGAGGTCCAACCATTTAGCGCCTACAGGTGGTTTCACTGTCCTTCTACCTTTTTCCTTATATACTCACGACAGTAGCACGTGAACATTCGACCAGCTTCGCGATTTTCGACATACCCGTTCACAGGCTCTAGGTAATAATAATGTGCCCTTTGTCAAAGTCGCTTATTTCAATGGATTTCCCCATTTGCAGCCCATATCTTCGCTAGAGTGATCCTCCGTCCGTGTCTACTCCACTTGCATACCTTTGTTACCGAGTTCGATGCCTGCAACACTACCAGACTACATCCAAAGTTGCAGTGGGCAGTGGTCATGGTGTTTTGGCTAATCAATGTTCAGGATGTGACGGGCAGAAGTGCTGATTGTCGACTGAGGACGGTGTACAGAACAATATTACATCATTATTTACATCGTTCGCATGCCAATAATTCTCGCCATTACAACTCGTGCGTTTTAGGTTTGTTAGTACCTACAAGTACAAGTGGCAAGAGAGAGCCATTAATGCTTATTTTCCCCTGAGCAACAGGTCAAATGTTGAAGTGTGGACGCGTGGACGCAAAACGATTACTCTACACTGACAGGCATAGTCCACTTACAAGAAGACCTTCCGGTCTCAGAAATTGAGTTCGGTATGAAACTTTGCAGGCTGGTAGTATACCTCAACGGGGGTCCACTCATAGAAGCTTACAGAACACTATCCAGAAAATTCTGAGAAAGGGCTCTAAAGTGTTAAGCGTAAGTTCATACGCACCTCTTATATAATCAGAAGTAACATTCCATTGGACAGGTGAAATAGCTCATTCAGTAGAGCGCTAGCATGTCATACGGCCGATCCAGGTCGATTCTACCTGCAGTTCGGCTCGCGCATGTGCGGCTGGTCCCGGCGAAGGTTCGAGTCCTCCCTCGGGTATGGGCGTGTGTGTTTGTCCTTAGAATAATTTAGGTTAAGTAGTGTATAAGCTTAGGGACTGATGACCTTAGCACTTAAGTCCCATAGGTTTTCACAACTTTTGAACTTTTTTTTTTTTTTGCGGCTCGCGCAGCCGTGAGGTACGGACGTCCGCTGTGCCCCGCCTGTTGTGAATATCGAGCGCGCGTTTGTTTACTTCTCGCCGGGGTTTCGTGTATTGAGTCGCTCTTGCGAGAGAGTCATGGCACACTCTTACCTCCGGATAAAGATCAAGGTCGCAACCCAGCATAATATGCACGACCAAGACGTTAGGAAATAGAGGACTTCTTGCGGAATGATCTTCACCTGGATCCTCAGGATGTCATTGAGATTCACTTTTCCATCACTGGGAATGTTGTATTTGTCAAGATGCGCACCGAAGAACTGTGAGCCGCTATGCACTAAACCTCACGTTTAAGCACCCCGACGAGCACATAGGTGGTGTAATGAATGACCACGCGGGTTTCGGCCTGCGTACGATCAGGGTTTACGAACTCCCGTTCGAGCTCCCACCAGACGTCGTCATGGCAATGTGCTCAGTCACATGGCTGAGAAATGAAAAACCTTTGAGATCTTCCCTGTACTCTACGGCGTCCGTCAAGTGAAAATTGAATTGATGAAGCATTTGCCGTCTTACTTGGTTATAGGAGGATGCAGAGTCATCATTATGCATGACGGACAGCCGCAAACCAGCGCTGGCTGCGGCCAGGAAGATCCTGTCCGACAAAACTGTATCCAGCGCCGGCTTGTATAGACACCACTCAACGACGACGCGTCCCCTGAGCCATCCACAGTTCTTCTTGTCACCTATGCCGCGGTCACAGCAGGAACTGCATATTTTCCGCACGACCAACGCTACCCGTCACAGGTGATGACTACCGTCGTGGAGGCTAATCCGACACGGGGGTGGATCTGACGCCTGACGTTGTATCGACTTCTGCCTTCCTTCATACCGGAAAGGACAACCGGAATGGAAAACCACACCAGTTCGTCACAGAACAGCATGTACATAAACAAAAGGCCCCACGGAAGCGCCGGGAGCGGCACCGTGTGGCCTCGGATGATTATCTTCAAAGAATGGGGCCACGAGATGACAACATGTGTGATGACGCAAAGTCCTCTGACACGCAGATTCGAACGATAATGTTCCGCCACCTCACCCAACGACAGTTAAAGTCGTAGCGACGCGGCGGCGCCGAATCCTCCCGCAAGCATCCTGGGTGACGTCCCTCCTGCTGTGCCAACTCCACAGCGGACGATCCATCGCGGGACACCGCATCTGTACCGTCGGTCTCCTGGGCTGATGACGCAGAATATGAGGCGGTGCTGCTGCCTGGTTCCGCGATAGGGCATGTCCTGATGTAAGTGTCTTGACGTAGGGGACACAGTGACTAAAAATGCGACTGATGCTGCGGCTGGTCCGCACCTGACGGCCCCCGCAGGAGTGGACGCCACCTTCGCGGCGGACGTGGCGACGCAACATTACCGACTGGCGACTCTCAACATCACCAACATCCGTGCACGCCAATAAACTGGATGCGGCATACGTTGGATGCGGCAGATATGGACATTGTCCTCATCCTCCAGGAGGTCTATGTCGAGGATTTCGTCGGCATTTTCGGATACACTCCTCACGTCTCATCACACGCGTCTGCCGCTGGCAGTGACGTGGCAGTCCTTCTCTGTGACAGCCTAATTGCCGAAGACGTCGCTTTCCTCCCTGACGCGAGAGGCACGGCACGCACTCTGCAAGATGTCAGAATCGTTAACATCTATGCGCCCTCCGGATTGGGACGACGCCGTGAACTGGTCCGCTTTCTTCGCAGATACGGTCGCGCCCTTCTTTAGGGCACGCCAGGATGCCTTAACCTTAGATGGGGATTTTAACTCCACCCAGGCGCCGAAGGACCGACTGTCACACTACGTTCCATTTCCGGCGCTCTCCAAATGGAACCAATCTTCGCATCGTGGACACGTGGGAGTATGCACATGGCAATAGGGTGGTTTTCACACACTATACCAACCACTATTCCAGACGTATAGACCGTGTCTATCTCTCGCGTACCATTGTCCGGGGCACACGGGCCGCTGAAATATGGCCAGTTCCTTTTTCCGAAAATGCAGCCTATATATGCACAGTCACCTTGCACTGCAGACAGTATGGCATGGGCGACGCCCATGGTGATTGGACGTGACACACCTACAAGGGTTTCCTAGAAAGTAGTGCACCGCACTTTTTTTCTCAGCCTAATTAAATACTACAAACGCGAAACGTTACGTTTGTGTAAGTTGAAGTTTCTTGAGTGTGCGCGCCTAGTTCCCGTCACTTCCGACAGATAGCGTAGCTGCAGGACAGTTTCAAAACGGCGTCTGTAGGTGATGTACGTTACAAGCAAAATGCCGTCATTGAATTTCTCACTGTAGATAAAGAAAATGTAGGGAATATTCGCAAAGCCTATGGAACATTTGCTGTCGCCAGACGTAAGTCGCTGGACACGGAGGGTGAGGTCATCAGAAGGCGATTCGGCGGAGCTCCACGACTTGCAGCGGTCGGGGGGACCATCCGAGTCTGTCACAACTGACATGTTGCAGCGAGCTGATGTTGTTATTCGCGTGGACAGACACATTACGACGCGGTAGTTGGTGCTGCGACACGTTAACGCTCGGCCTCACACAAGTCTGACGACTGCCAAACATATCGCAAAACAGGTTGGACAGTGTTACCCCATCCACCCTACAGCCCTGACCCATCCTCCTGCGCAGTGGCAACGATGTTCAGGCAGCGCTGGAGTGGGCGGAGTCCTACGGCTCTGCTTGGGGCAGCACCCCTAAAGTCCGAGAATCTCGCGCATTGCCTATAGGCCGCGGGCTGCCCAGTGGACGCGTCGCTTCCCTGCGCATCTTCGGCGTGGTACACTGTCTGGGTACTGATTCCACAACCAACTTGCGGCCCTTTGCTGCAAACGCTTATTACGCCTGATCCTTACAGCGCCCTGCGACCACTGACTCCGAAACCCTGACATGCCGCAACGGATCCGTTTTGGTAGTGTTTATGTCGCGTCTCGAATCCCGCACGTGGCTCAGACATCCCGCATCCGGCCATGAACAGCCAGACGCATGTTAGCTGCATTGGGTTCCTTTGTAAGTCAAGGCCTGTTATTTAAAGTCAGCTATGGTTCCCTCAACCTCCCGAAGGACAAAGCAGATCTCAATCTCTGTCACATCTACCACCGAGCAACAGCCCTCTTTGCAAGCACGCATGTCAAGATGTGACGACGCGCTCTGACATGCCCCACCAGGCTACCGATGAGGGCCCTTACCCCTAGCTCATTTATTGCCCCAGTACTGCTGACAGACGTCCCAGCGCCCTTTTACTACTTGAGCTATTTCTTTCTTGAATATAGCCACATCAGGACCGTGCATCTCACTCCACGTCTACCGACGGCCAAGATAGTGTATGCCTCGCTGCAATCGCGGCTTCTGCCGAATGTGATTGAAGAAAATCAACCCCTCGCCGGGTGGAACGTCGTATGGCGGGCAGTGCACGGCCCTACTCTTGCGTTGGACGTCCAGTCTACCTCGTATGTGACGGGTAATGGGAAGGTCTGCCAGTCTCAACTGGGTTCACTTGGTGCCATCACCATTATGTATCACTTGTATTGTGCAAGACGACGATGGCCATCGACTTGTGTGCGTTGAGTCGAATAATGTTTGGCTTTTGGGCCTCCAGATATTGGCGCTCACCACACAGCATCATCCCACAAGTGACTCCCAGACATGCACTATCTTCCGCGTGCAAAGACCTACTCATTGCCCTGGATTAGCTGGCACGCAGTCCGCTACCTGTTGGTAGTGGTGACAAATCAGCCCTCGCTTTGTGGCAACGACATTGTGCAATAGTCAAGAACCCAAAGTGCCAACAATATTTCTCTAACTGTCAGCGGAGCGCTTTCCACAACCCCCTAGCAGCTGGATCATCCATGCCAAGAGCTGCTAACGTATGACCCTTCCTCTATTTTACAGATACGAACTCCTCAACGGTTATTCATACACTCTCCCGAGTAGAAAACGTGCATCGATGATCTACTGTTGTGTCACCAACACGGGGGATTTTCTTTCCCGCTGATATCGCAAGCGATCGCCGGTCATTATGAGTGCGCTTTTGCGACGGAGGTGGATTCATTCATGACAAAATAAAAAATAGGAAATAAAATAATAAAAATAAAAATAAAAGAAAATGAAAACTAAAGAAACTGAAAAAGTACCTTCCACGTATCCTCCTTTCCTGTTTCTTTTTCCTTTTTTTGTGTACAAGTTATTGGGGTCTTTCGTGATAGGGGCCAACGCTTGAAGTGGTGGAGTTTTTCTTTTGGGGCTGCTTCTTAAATATTTAGGGCAAATGTGGTGGGGGCATTAGCTTTCCTCTTTTGTAATTTAAGGTAATTTCAGAAATGCGAGAACAAAAAATCCGGCTTTAAAAAAAGTCGCATTCACGCCACATACATTTTTTTTTAAATTAAAGGAAAAAAAGCTGTAGGTTCGATTTTAATTTGTTTTCTTAAAAAAAATTATAACAACTTTTAAGTTAAGTTAATGACCTAAGGTGTTATCAATTAAATCATAAATAATTTTATTTTGTTAATGAAACGGCTGACACATGCTACTTAAAATGTGAATTACATTTGTCAGTACTTCCTTTTTAAAAAGTTGAACAATTTCAAATGCATTTTAATTGATGCAAACTGAAGCGTTAATTACTGTCATTACAGTGTTATTACAAAATTTGGCGATGTTATAAGCTGTGGAAAGGTTATAAATATTTGTTGTAAATTCGAGAAACCGGCGTCTTCGTGGAAAAGCAGGGTACAGCTGTTGCCCTATTGTATATACAAACAGACAGACGGTCAGGAACTGTGAAGGCCCTCACGGAACTAATAGAGCAATGGGCCTTACCTGCTACAGTGCCAGTACATTCCTGACTTTCGCACAGATTGGAGCGTTCTATACTGTGAAATATAATCGGAATGTTTACAGTATTGTGAATTGAAAATGTCTGTCAATGAAAACATCGCGAAAGTATCAGAAGCTGCAGATTCATTATAAAGTGTCGAAGGTAATGTTTAAAGATGCCGTTGTTTATTACAAAAGCTTGCTTTCTGCAAATAATTTGATTGCTTCGGATTCTTCAACGACAATTTCTCGTGATGCAATGATGATGGGTGAAGAAATCCACCGACGTGCCATGGACACGTTGGCTGAAAAAAATACTTGTGTCTGCTGATGAACCTGCTCCCGAAAATGAAAACTGTGAAGGTGAACCTTTCGAAAAGTACTAGGACCAAAGTTCATCGGATGAATATGACCCAGAAGAAAAGAAGGCAACAGAAGTATATCGTCTTTCTTTTCAACACAAAATTAACTTCGTTAGTATCGCACAGGCTCACCTCACGTGGAAACTATAAAATAAGGATGCAGCCGGTTAAGAAAGAAGGAATATTTATCCCAATGCAAAGAAGAAATAAAAAATGGAGACAATGAATTTGATAAGTATGCAACAATCAGTTCCTGGAAGTATGATAGTTTTCTGGAAGCCCGAGAGAATTATTACCAAGTGACTACACGAAATTTACAACAGTCGGCGTTAGCAGCGCAACAGTTTACAGATTTTGAATTTAAAGCTTCTGAAGCTGGATTCATAGGTTCATAAATAAGCACGGTATTCGTCAGCGACAAATGACAATATTGGTTTCAAGAAAAGAAACAGAGATGATCGAAGAAACCTTGGCTGCTGCAGACACTTTTCGAACCCATACTTTAAAACTGATACCGAATTTCAACAAAGATTTTGTTACCAACACAGACCAGACAGGTATTTATTGCAGGGTGTTTAACAACTCATTTTGCTCTCTATTTTTACGATTTTCTGACAAAATACTTCATTTTCGGGTGTTTTCTGTTTCCAGGATGCCAGGATCAGTCGATGTACAAAAGGACCCTGGCTGTCAAAGGAACAAAACTATTTTCGTTAAAAGACAAGACTTGAATGAAGTGACGCGTACATATACCACTCAATATGCTCTGGAAACATCGTGCCTACAGTGTTTGTTTGTTTACAAGAGGCAAAAATGGTTCAAATGGCTCTGAGCACTATGCGACTTAACTTCTCAGGTCATCAGTCGCCTAGTACTTAGAACTAATTAAACCTAACTAACCTAAGGACATCACACACATCCATGCCCGAGGCAGGATTCGAACCTGCGACCGTAGCGGTCGCTCGGTTCCAGACCGCAGCGCCCAGAACCGCACGGCCACTTCGGCCGGCTACAAGAGGCAACAGGTAACTTTTGTCCAAGAGTTAAAAAAAAAAGTAACAGAACATGAGCAATAAGAAGCTAACGGCAAAACTGTATACTGACTCTCTCAACCGCAGTTTGAAGTCTTATGTGGGTCGGGAACGGTTTTCGTTAATTATTGACCTCGGGGTGGACAAGTGAAGCCAGAATTATACGTCAAAATCTTTCAGGATGACAAGGAATCACCAACATGTTCAATTTCAGTAATTCCTCCGAAATGTACTCCTCTCGTTCAACCACGTGACGTGTATTTTTATAGATAAGTAAAACATCTGATAAGGCCTTTGCGCTTATCTTATTGAAAACAATAGAGAAATAAATTCTCGTGAAGACTATATAAAACTACAATCAATAGTCCATTATCAGCTGTCATCGCTAATTTTTAAGGAATGATCCGATGTGCCTGGTACGCTTCCAAGCTTTCCGAAGAAAAAGAAGTTTTCAGGAATGTCAATGAGGCAGGTTCTTCAATAGATCTTTTAAAAAACAGTTGTTCCTGTAAACAATCGTCCTCCATAAATTGTGCAAGATGCCAAAATAATTTTTGTTTTCAGTTTTCTTATGACAGTTGTCATTCTGGTGCTTGTACGTAAAATACAAAATTGTCAAATGAACATGATATTGTAACAAATTTTGTATAATTGGAACTCCACCCAGAATATTGTGACAGTGGTAATTAATTTGCCTCCATTAAAATGCATCTGAAATTATTCAACGTTAAAAAAAACATTAATGAGTGTAATTCACATTTTATGTAGCCTGTGACAGTCAACGACGGCCGGTGTGGCCGTCGGTTCTAAGCGCTTCAGTTTGGAACCGCGTGACCGCTACGGTCGCAGGTTCGAATCCTGCCTCGGGCATGGATGTGTGTGATGTCCTTAGGTTAGTTAGGTTTAAGTAGTTCTAAGTTCTATGGGACAGATGACCTCAGACGTTAAGTCCCATAGTGCTCAGAGCCATTTGACAGTCATTTCATAAACAAAATATAATTATTGATCCTTTAATTTATGATACTTCAGGCCATTAACTTTGATTAAAGTTACTATAATTTTTAAAACAATTAAGAGGACAAAATAAAATCGAACTTGCAGGATGGATCTAACCCGGATAATCCGTATGAGATTTTACCACGCTACTGACTCTTCTTGTTTATTTTCTTCGGTATTATTCGTTGTGTTTGGTCTGGGCGGACGTTACAAGACATCCGTTCAATTTGATCGTTGATTCCTTTACTCAGATTTTTCTGACCGAACACGCTGAGCTACAGTGACGGCAAATTATTTGCGCCAGCTGGTCTCGATCCACAGACATTTTAGACAGAAACAATGCACGCTACAGCTTTTTTTATCTCATTTTGTTCGTTAATGTTCGTTGTATTTGTCCGGGGCGGTCGTCACATGACGCTTGTTCAAGTACATCGTTGGTCCACTAACTGAGGTTTTTTTTTTTTTTTTTCAGAGAGCAACTTACCCTCTGACCGAACACGCTGAGCTACCGTGCCGGCATTGACTAAGCTACTTCATCTGTTTGCTGAAATGTATCTTGTGACTCTTTCTCAGAAGAGTGGTTTCAGAAACTGATCACATTTTGTTCAGCGCGTCTTCTGCGATTGTGAGTTTGATTCTAAGAGATTCATTTCGTTGCCCAGGCAGCCCCGTCAGTAAGCTTGAGAATGGATGATGGCGCTGGAATGCTTTATTTAATCAGTGCATACGTGAAGATGTCTCGCTCCTCCATGAAACTGGTAATTCCGGTTTAGAGAAATGTGTTCACGCACTTTAGGAGAGGCTACAGATGTTTAACTAAAAACATATGATGAGCTCAGTGAGATATTAAGTGAATCTTTAGTTATTTGTGTTGTGGCGTAACAAGCTAGTCACGCCACACTGAGGAGGAAGCCGAAAGGCACGCGTACACACACGCCGACTGGCGTCAAGTCTGGAACAGGATATGTTATGACTGCTATAAAGAAAATACGTAGCTTTGGAATATACTTAACTTTTAATGCTTCCTTTGGTACATCTCTCTTGACTATACAAATGAGACTCGTAAGATACATGCACTGATACAATTCGCGCCTTGCTAAGTCGTAGCCATTAACTTAGCTGAAGGCTATTCTGTCTCTCGGCAAATGAGAGCAGAGGCTTCGTCAGTATAGTCGCTAGCAACGTCGTCGTACAACTGGGGCGAGTTCTCGTACGTCTCTCGAGACCTGCCGTGTGGTGGCGCTCGGTCTGCGATCACACAGTGGCGACACGCGGGTCCGACATTTACTAATGGACCGCGGCCGATTTAAGCTACCACCTAGCAAGTGTGGTGTCTGGCAGTGACACCACATTCCTTCCCCGCAAATCGGCGAACGGTCGTGTTATAAGGCTACCGCCCGCCGTGGGGAGGACCCCATGTTGACGTATGCGATGAGGTGGGGAGCCTATCAACAGGCGAGGCTGTGCCACCCGCACCCGGCCATTCGGTCCGAGGGGAGCTAGGAAACGTCTGGAAACCTAGTCCAGGGTGCACGTCAACATGCGGTGTATGCGCCCGTAATGAGACAGGAGGGGCCGAAGGGTCGACCTCCATTGCGTCGGGGCACCCGACGGGCGTAGACGACATCTGGTCCGGAGCGGGCAAGAGTTCCATGGCGGAGGACAGCTGGCCACGTGAAGCGATCGGCGGCGCGTGACCCAGGGAGGCGCCAGGCGGGTGCAGCGACGCGTCCACTGCGGGCGGCGCCGGCGGGAGAACAGGCGGCGGCGGTGGCGGCGGCGCGACGCCATGAGGCAAAATGGAAGGCAGCGTCAGTAACACCTGGGGATGAGGCGAGCCAGTAGATGGGTCCCAAGGGCGCTGACCGGACGGCACCGTCGCTGAAAGCAGACGGGGAGCGACAGAACCCAGGCGACGACAGAGGCGCAGCTGATTGAGATGCCGACGCACCTCACCAGAGGCCCCCAAAACCAAACACATCGCTCGGCCGAGGCAGCGAAGAACGCGCCCTGCGAGCCAACGCCTGGAACCGCGATAGTTGCGATAGAAAACCACGTCACCAGGAGCAAAAGCAGTAGTCTGCCGCTGCACTGGAACCTGATGCGGCGGATGCAGCAAAGACATCAAGGTTCGATGAGGACGACCATGGAGGAACTCAGCCGCCGAGCGACCATCGCAGGGCTGAGAGCGATACGAAGACAAAAAGAGCAACAACGCGTCCTCCCTAGAATGCGACTCTTTCAACTTCAACATCTGTGACTTGAAAGTCCGGACCAACCGTTCAGCGGCACCGTTTGACTGAGGCGAAAACGGCGCGGATGTCAGATGTTGAATACCATTGGCCTTGCAGAATGACTGAAATTCTGCGGACATGAATTGTGGGCCATTGTCGGAAACAATAGTCTGGGGAAGACCTTCAATGCAAAAAATAGCGGACAACGCTTGGATGGTGGCAGATGACGTCGTGGAAGACATCCAGACAACAAATGGAAAATTACTGAAGGAATCCACCACAACCAACCATCGAGCATTCCAGAATGGACCAGCAAAATCGATGTGCAAGCGTTGCCAAGGGGAAGTGGCTGTCGGCCATGCAAAGAATTTCCGCGGCGGGGCGGATTGTTGTTCGGCACACGCCACGCAAGAAGAGCACATATTCGTAATCGCAGCATCGATTCCGAACCAAGTACAGTGCTGACACAACGAAAATCAATCGGAAACGATTCGACCACGTCAGCGGTTTCCGAATCAATGAACATGCAAGCAAGTTCAGAAGAATTGAATGCTTTATCCTCAGCAACAGGCAAACGGGACAACGCATCAGCGTTTCCGTGCTTAGCAGTGGACCGATACAAGATATCGTAGCGGTACTGCGAGAGGAAAAGAGACCAGCGAATGAATTTCTGCGCTGTACGTTGAGGTACAGGCTTGTTCGGATGAAAAAGCGATGTCAAAGGTTTGTGGTCTGTGATGATGGTAAAGTGACGACCATACAAGAAATCATGGAACTTAGTAACACCAAACACGAGAGCTAAAGCTTCTTTCTCTATCTGGGAATAATTGCGTTGCGCAGACGAGAGCAATTTTGAAGCAAAGGCAATAGGACGATCATGCGATCCATCTTTGTGCGCAAGCACAGCACTGATCCCGAAATCCGATGCATCTACCATCAACAAAAGGGGTTTCCGGGGATCGAATGGCGTAAGGCAAGTATTTGAAAGCAATGCCGATTTCAACTGGCGAAAGGCGCGCTCGCATTCCGTCGTCCAGACGAACGGAACACCTTTACGGCGTAAGCGATGAAGTGGAGCTGAAATGGAAGAAGCGCGCGGCACAAACCTGGCATAGTAGTTAATTTTTCCCAACACACTCTGTAGCTGCTTCAAGTTCTGTGGCGAAGGCAACTCCTGTATGGCACGGAGGTGCTCTGGACTCGGATGTATTCCTTGGGCATTTATGACATGGCCCAGATATGGTAAGTCACGAGCAAAAAACACACATTTGTCCTTCCGCTTGCGAAGACCATTTTGTCGCAAGACCTGAAATAACGTTCGTAGGTTTGCCAAATGTTCGGCTTCTGTCTTTCCGGAGATCACAATATCGTCCAGATAGTTCGCAGCAGTAGGGACCGACGCACAAACAGTTTGTAAATATTGCTGAAACAATGCAGGAGCGGATGCACACCCGAATGGCAGTCTTTTGAATCGGTACAATCCAAGATGTGTGTTAACCACCAAGACGCGCTGGGATTCTTCGTCCACTGGTAGTTGCAAGTACGCATCTTCTAGGTCCAATTTCGAAAAGTATTTACCCGGGCACAGTTTATCAAAAAGATCTTCCGGGCGGGGCAAAGGAAAAGTTGCAGTCACAAGCTGTGGATTCACAGTTGCCTTGAAGTCCACGCAAAGTCTCAATTTTCCGGAAGGTTTTGGCAAAATTACTAAGGGTGAGGCCCAGAGAGAAGCCTGCACACGTTCAATTACACCTTGAGATTCTAAACCGTTTAATGTTCTTGCGACCTCATCACGCAATGAGTGGGGAACATTGCGCGCTCTGAAAAATTTCGGTTGCGCGTTTACTTTCAGTTCCAAATGTGCTTCATAGTTCTTAGCGCAACCAAGGCCCGGTGCAAAAATGTCTGCAAATTCTTCACAAAGACAAGAAACACTGGCGGAAGGCACAGTCTGATTCACTGATAGGACCTGATTTACGATAGACAAGTTAAACAACTGAAATAAATCGAAACCAAACAAGTTCACTGCAGAAGAAGAACGAAGAACATAAAATGACACAAGTTTTGTTTGTCCCTTGTATGTGGCAAGAAGGCTGCACTGTCCTAACACAGGTATCTGCTGTCCTAAATAACTATTGAGCTGAACATTTGCGGCACGCAACGGAGGTTTGCCCAGTTGTTTGTACGTGTCTTGATTGAGCAATGAAACTGCAGCTCCGGTATCGAGCTGGAATGGTATCACTTTGCCTCCAAAGTCTAAGTCTACAAAAAGTTTACTGTCCTGCTGACGACAAGAGCGACTTTCACGTGCAATTTGAACTGATACAGGTACAGAAGCACTTGCGACTTTACGGGAGTTCCGGCGACGTCGACGCACATTTTTTGTGGGACGAACACAGTGACTGTTAGATAAAGTGGCACTGGACGGGGTGGAATTAACTACATGAATGTCCATGGGCGAAGGTCCACAAGCCTGATTGTCCCTGGTTCGATTCTGGCGCGAAGCAAAGGGCCTGGAATGGGTTTGATTGTCTGTTCTTAGCTTTTTCTGGCAAACACTTTGAACATGTCCTTTCTTATGACAGTAAAAGGAAATAGCTTGGCGTGACGGACAATTTTCACGCGAATGTCTAGTTGCACACCGCGGGCATGATTTTAGAACTGCACTGGCATGCTTACGGGGCACACATGTTTGCGAGCTAGGCTGCAGCTGCGCGGACGTGCGCGAGGGCCGTTTAGCGTCCCGTGCTGCGCGCCCGGCAGGCCAGTCAATGCGACACACTGCTGGCGAAGTTTCAAATGATTCCTGAGCAAAGTCAAGTGTGTCTTGCCTATCCAATATGTCTATCACTTGTTGAAGGGAGGGATTAACTAGTTTCAACATCTGTTCCCGTATGCGAACATCAGAAACGTTCTGTGTATTGCATCACGCACCATAGTATCTGAATACGGAAGTCCACATTCACATTGAAAATCACAATCCCTAGTAAGTCCTTGCAATGTTGCAACCCACTCCCTATTAGTCTGACCGGCTGTACGTTTCGTACGAAAGAACGTATACCTTTTGGCAACTACATTAACTGTTTCTTTGAAATAGGCATCCAAAGCAGACAAAATTTCTTCGTAGGACAGAGTTGCTATGTCGCGTCGGGGAAACAATTTCACTATCACACGGTAGGTGGACACACCTACACAAGAAAGCAAAAACGGCTGCTGCTCATTACCTTGAATTCTGTAGGCGGCTAGATGGAATCCAAACTGGCGTGACCATTCTGGCCACGTTTCTTGCGTTGAATCAAAATTACGGAAGGATGGTGCTACGGCGTGTTGTGGCTGCGGTAGCGATGAAGCGGCGGCGGCCGCATCGGGGTGCAGCGCACGTAGACCCTGGACGAGCTGTCCAAGGGCATCCAATAACGCCTGCGTCTGCTGATTCTGCAAGCGATAAAATTCGGACAGTACATCTGGAGAATGTGGCGAAGCCATGACACAAATAATGCAGAGCAAAGCAAGTAGAAAGAACACGATCCTTTAATCCTCGTCGTCAATCTGTTGTGGCGTAACAAGCTAGTCACGCCACACTGAGGAGGAAGCCGAAAGGCACGCGTACACACACGCCGACTGGCGTCAAGTCTGGAACAGGATATGTTATGACTGCTATAAAGAAAATACGTAGCTTTGGAATATACTTAACTTTTAATGCTTCCTTTGGTACATCTCTCTTGACTATACAAATGAGACTCGTAAGATACATGCACTGATACAAATGGCGCCTTGCTAAGTCGTAGCCATTAACTTAGCTGAAGGCTATTCTAACTGTCTCTCGGCAAATGAGAGCAAAGGCTTCGTCAGTATAGTCGCTAGCAACGTCGTCGTACAACTGGGGCGAGTTCTCGTACGTCTCTCGAGACCTGCCGTGTGGTGGCGCTCGGTCTGCGATCACACAGTGGCGACACGCGGGTCCGACATGTACTAATGGACCGCGGCCGATTTAAGCTACCACCTAGCAAGTGTGGTGTCTGGCAGTGACACCACAATTTGTACAGAACGTTACTACATTTTGTGGAATGGAAACGACTCGCAAATATGTTCAAGACGAAGTGAGAAAATAAATTTACAAAGAGTACGAGGAAAAATGGAAAACAGTAAGCGAATGAAGAAACGAAACATAAACTCACGCTCAGTTGTCAGTGCGTTTTATTAGTTAAGAAGGCAGATGGCTGAGTAGCCAACAGAAAGAAACTTGTGAAAGCATGTTATGTTTGGAGATATTGAGTCATCTGCTGACTCAACACTGAATCACATGTTTGACTGTTCTCATACATGTAGCTCACGAAGTCATCGAAATGCGGGGTGGCTTTTGCAGCGGCTTGTGAGCTGGAAAACATTTTCTCGCGGGAAGCCTACGCATGTGCGCGTGACTCTGGACGCCAGCGAGAGCTTTAGGCAGCTATTCTCTTATCGGGCAGTTTGACCACATGCTCGTGGCCGTTTAATCCGATTATGAAAGAGCACTGACCGCGCAGCACGCAAACTGCCGCCTGCAGCTTAGGCCGCACAGCAAACCACTGAGGCGAGAGCTCCGTGCGATTGGGAACACATGATACGACAGCACTTACCGGGTGTCCTCGTAACGCGTCTACTGCCATGGTTTCGCGGCGAGCTCTGTGTGAGCATGCGGCGCCGCGTTTTTTCTCCCTACACTTAAGCTAAACGATTACTTCACTTGCCTGTTTCATTACACCAACATAATCATCAGTTATTGGGAAGTTCGTGGGAAATTGAAACTGTAAGCTGGACCTGGACTAGAACCCAAAACCTTTGTCTTTACAAGGCAAGTGCTCTACCGCCTGAGCTAAGCAGGCACTACTAACGAACGGCGCCGGCGGCTTTGCTTCAACCACTAGAGCATCTGACAGCGAAAGGCAAATATTTGGCGTTCGAGTCCCGCTCTGGCACACAGAAACGATCAAAATGTCTCAAATCTTCACACTCTCCGCTGCAGAATGAAAATTCACTCTGGAATGATATGAGTATTGATATAAGAAGCAAATAGGGAATAAATCCGCAAGTATATGGTGGTGGTGTAATTTAAGCAAAAAATAGCGAGATTATCACTCTCTTTACTAATTTACTTTGAGATGAATTTTGTCATAATATTAAAAATTGAGTACTAAAAGGCAGATCACTTAATGAAGTCTGATTCAGTGTGTTCCATTCTTAATTACGTCCACGCATACAGGAGGACACGAAATACAAAAGTATCTGTAGAGTGACATTGTGCTTAAAAATTTTGATCAGCCTCCCTCATTTTAACGTCAGATAAGTTATAAACAGCGAGGGAATGATTGTAATTCACACACGCCCGTTTCTCTGAACCGTACATACTGTGGATTGCTCCAATAGCCTTTGTGTTGTGTCATAGGCAACGGAATGTACACTTTCACAGCTGCTTGAATAACTGCTGTAAAAGGGAAAGGTATGCGGGCTTTCTCCCCTGAGCTCAGGGACATCAACTGATTTAAAAACATCTCGAATAAACCCAGTACACTTATAGTTTCAATTCCTCAACATATGTCCAGTCTTCACTTTTTGCAAACACGTAGGAGTAATTTTTCCATAGCTTTTTGTCCATAATTTTTCGTGGTAAGAGCTGTAGAATATGATGTGAGGGGAATGAGGGGTGGTGGTGGGAGGGGAGGAATAATGAAAGGACTTGAGCGTTCACTCGAGTAGGCGTCATCGAGTATCGAGGAGTCATTATTTCAAGTAGCAGGGAATCGTAAACTGCTTATTTTGACTTCGTTTCCTGGGCTGTCATCATACTGTCAAGTTGGTTAACAACGACTGTTCTTTACAACGGACCCCGGAAGGCTACCTTAGCTCTAAATAGCTCTCCCCAATATTTTCAGCCGCTTAGAGTTTATCTTCGTCATCCCGTAAGACTTATCACTTTACCTTCGCACAGCACACTGTCCCGAGGGACCGACGGCGCTCAAGAGTCCCGAGATTGCCGCAATTCTCTGTCGTGCTCGCCATTCGGCATAGCCCAAAGGGCACATATCACATCAAATACCCTGAGCGCGGCAAGAATCCACATTCCATCTACCGCATTCGTTAAGCATTCTGCGAAGTATTGCAATGCAAATACGCTCATAGAAAGATTGACGATCTGTCAAGAGCCAATAGTGTGGATGCAGTAGGAGAGGTGGGAAGGGGGGGAGGAGGAAAGACTTAGCACTGTCTGCTGGAAGGTTAAAATATGCAGGAATCGGAATATATGAAATTTCAGGGGCACCTCAGTAACCAACGTAAAAACATATAGACCACGATGAAGGCAGTGAGACAAGATTTTTCCCTTTATCCCGCTGTGCTGTCATGGGAACTCGCTGCTTGACTGCCATTCTAAGGTTCCGGCCAGGCCGAGTGATCCACAAATATCGCGGTGACGCGGAATTGTAAAATCATCAAACTAATATGTCGGATAGACAACCTGAGTAAAACTCGAAAATACTTTCAATGAACACACGCAGGATGCTACCTCTTCGTCTGCTACTGTTTCGCCAAAACAGTTCAGTACACGGCTAATAGCTTCGCCGTATTTAAGTGAGGCTGACTTAATTTCGCATACAAGTACACAATTAGACTTACATGAAACAGGTACAAATATGGAATCGCTATAGTATATATATATATATATATATATATATATATATATATATATATATATATATATAACTATTGCGATAGATAAACTGCTTCTCTGTCTCTACCTAACTGCTGTGTGTTTATATAGTCAGATCGACTTTTCATGTTTAAGACTAAAAATGTGCAAATTAATGTGAATAATTCAGATTTATTATGCAATCTGTACGTGAAATGACAATCAAAAGACTGTGATAAATGACAATCGGAATGAAACTTGAGACATGAAGTGTCTATCGAAAGATTGTTGACTGCAGTTTGTGGGATCGTGTCAATGTCCAGTTTTGTTAATATATGTTGCCATAGGATGATATAAATAGATGTTTTTTCCAAAAAAACTTGCAAAATTACTAACAGCAGTTGAACAGCATGATGTCTATTTAATACAGTTCTGTCAAGTGAGTACGTTATCGCTGCACCGGCTAAATAGTGAGACGAAATACTTGACTGAGAGATAATTCTACATCTGAATGTAAAAATCTGCCGGCGGGAGTGTCCGTGCGGTTCTAGGCGCTATATATAGTCTGGAACCGCGAGACCGCTACGGTCGCAGGTTCGAATCATGCCTCGAGCATGGATGTTAGGTTAGTTGGGTTTTAGTAGTTCTAAGTTCTAGGGAACTGAAAACCTCAGAAGTTGAGTCCCATAGTGCTCAGAGCCATTTGAACCATTTTTGTAAAAATCTAAGGTAGTCCGATTTATTGTTCTTGTTCTCAAATAACTTATTCGGTTTCAGCGATCTTCACTGTCATTTATCTTTGCAAAAAGTGTACTACGTAATGTTCTGTTCTGAGATAGTCACTGACGTCGAAATAACGGCTGCCACCAGAGAAACGAACTTGCTTGCTCATCTGAGATGCATCTTCTGCAGAAGCCGACTGTCGCAAGAGCTGCAGTACGTTAGGTGTTCTTCCCTCCATGGAAAGGCGATAATATGGTGGCGAACTGTCTTGTAAATTAACAGATTAATTTACGTAAATGCTGCTTATTCCCCCTTCGGCTCTTGAGCACCGTCCCGCAGAGTGAGACGCACTGAAAAAATCTTTTAAGAGTGTTTAAGTCTTTAGATCTTGCCTCTTGCGACGTCTTTCTCTTCTGTCTTCACTTCTCCGTTTATAACTTACAAAAAAATCGCGTATCCCCTTACATTTTGGTATTTTACTGCATCAGTGCTGCTGTATGAGAATTTGATGGCAACTCCAGGGTACCGCTCCTCTCTGCGTGCGCAAACTGCTTTTATTGGCTGAGAAGTATAATCGCAGTCTACAGTAATACCTTAGACTATTATTACAAAGAAAACTGCCTCCCTTCCGCTAAATTATTACTCTTTTTCACAAATGTTTCTCTTTTTCACAAATGTTTCTCTTTTTCACAATTTTTTCTCTTTTTCACAATTTAAACGACATTGTCCCTCCCGTTCTTCTTTGCACATCCATGTCCTAGCTCTAATAACTCGAATAAATTTGTTTCTTGTGTCTTAACAAAATTTTCACACAGACAGAATTTCTCCAATAGGACCAAAACATTCTCTTTTATACATGATTGCATACGACAGCACAGCAACTTATTTCCAGAATACATTTAATTCCTTACATTTAAGAAAATAAAAAATTAATGATGTACAAACTATAAAAAATCTTCGTTACATACATTGTTTATCACTGAAGTTACGTTGTGTTTGTGGCGAAGAAAATCTCTGTCACATTTCCTTTCAGCTGGATTGCATCCACTACGTCTGCCACCTTCGCAGCTGTGCCCTTGAGGTCGGAGCACTGTAAATATTATGAACTCAGAATTTAAGATGTCACATAATTCCACTAACTGTTAAATTATACACGTGTAGCACATGCCACAAAAGTTCTAAAATCACTTATCTTTTCTCCTCTAGAGGTGTTCCTTGAATAATTAGGTATCGCGTAGTCACAGCTTCATTAATGACTCATCTTCGATGATTGTCGTGAACGCTACGAAAATAACTGCAGGGAATGGCTTACTACCGTCTCGCAATGTACTCTAGGGGACAATTTGCGCTGCCAAAAATATTTCATGGGGCATGACAATGACCTTCCTTAGAACGCAGTTGGACGAAACGTTAGAAACCATCACTGAGTACAACTTACAAAAACATGTCGATTTGGTTCGTATAATAATACCAATAATCGTTCCAAATGACCAGAGATACACCGTCGATAATTCGTTATCATATTAATAACAAATGATCCTGTTAGCAAACGGTCTCTGCCGTCTCCGCTCAGGTTGAAGCTGGAATGTGGCGTGAATTGCGAGCACGCTGTTTCTAGGACCTCACTCGTATTTTTCCGTCCATTCCAAGTTGACACGCGAAACATCTTTATTACATCTATTAAAATTGTTGAAAATGTAAATCTACGAAAATCATTTGTTTCAAAAGAAATACTTTTACCTTTCTATTTTGAATATAAGCATCCGATTTCCCAAGGATATATCTGTTACATGCATGCAAATTACGTATAACATCAAAATTTTTGTTTGCCTTTCACAAGTGTTCGATGTGTGTTTCGCCGGATGCACGACAAACCATTTGTGCATAGGCAGTATGAGATGCAGCGACATGCTCTCGAGGGAAATCATGTGAGTTTCGTATGAATACGTAGATTAATTATGTCTTTTTCCTACAATGTTCCTAAAATAGAAAACACTGTTCCTGGTGTTTTCGTAGTAACGACGCTTTCCCAGTGGTTAGCGCATTTTCAGATATCTTGAAGAGCAGTCACTACTGTCGAAGATAATCTGAAGATGGGCGGTACCGATGCAAAATGCGTCATTATTAATAAAACACTTGCATCAGAGACTGTTTTCCTTTATCGGAACATTAACCAGTGTTGTTGCATCAGACCAAAATGGAGTGCAGTAATGTATTTCATACAGTGGTTACACAGAGTAGCGTAATGGTAAAACAATATATAAATCACGATTTTGGACCATCGTTGTCCTCCATAACCCCAATGGGTCAGCTATGCAATCGCTTTGCACCTTTTATTGATTTCTGTCATAGCACTCGCATTCGCTCGGCAGCGGACATTTCAGGATTTTTGCAATCCTTTCGACCCGAGCTTTCCTCTGGCTTCCGTATTCTATAATTCCGAGCATATACAAGAGTCATATGAGAAAATATCTTTCATTATTTTATAATTAAATTTAGCACCGATTTTAGCTGATATTTCGGTGGATACCTTTATTGTCTCAGTCTGAGTCCTGGTAGTGCTCGGTAAGTTCTTCACAATGACGCCAGAATCAATGTATCAATGTCACAGTTAAACGCGTTTCCACGCTACATCGGTTTATGGCTTGAAACAAAACTAAATCCTAACAATCACACGCATTTGCCTGTACTCATACTGAAATGTTATAACTAGGACTCAATGGCTATCCACCGTATAGTGTTCCCAAAACGGATGAATCGTTTAGAAACACCATACACTGTTTGACATTGTCAGTGGTTGTGTGCGTAACATCTAAGTGACACAATGGATAATTAGCCTTATATGTTGCAACTAAAGTTGTACTTCGAAAGAACTATGATTGGTAGTTTTGGTACACTACATACATGACGTAGTGAATGGTGGGATTACCGGTAATATTGGTAGCATTGGAAAGAAATATAAATGAATGTTTAAGAGAGAAACCGAAAGCAACAATTTCTCTTCATTTTTTTTGTTGTTTTTTTCACGTAATTAGAACAGCACATCACGCAGTGTGAAGCCATTGTCTATTTTGTATCCTTACAAAATATAAACTGCACTTTATATGTAATATAAATTAGCGTATGCCGTAACTTCTGTGTTTTTTTATATCTAAAGCAATTGCTTTTAATGCAAGTATAGGTTACATGCACAAGCATAATATACATAATTATTGTTATTTTGTACACATTATAACGTTCTTCGTCGTAATCAAAGGCAAGAGTCCCCCTTATTATTGAAAAATTCCAAAGTTGTTTATGAATGCGGCAACAGAAATATTTTTTCTATGAAAAAGTATTGAAGTGATGTTTCATACATTTTTGTTTTGCGATTTTTTCTTATTTTTGGTTTTTGTTGAGGAAATGGCGTTTTCTAGAGCTCTACGATAAATATGTTTTGTTTATTTTTACTAATCAGCCCTCTTTTTCATATTCCAGATGAACCATTTTCGAATAATCCTGAATTAAACATTTACCATTTCAATTTTGCTGAAAATATTGTTTATTTTTAAGTAACACACGGAAGGATAACTATGAATAACATAAATGTTTCGTAGGCTAGGCAGCCATTTACATTTCCACACTCTGTTTCTAAACCAGGGGTGTACAACCTGCGGGCCACGAGCCGCATGCTGCCTAAAGCAAGTATCAGTGCGGTCCAAGGAGGGGCACCAATCACGCGATCGGCAAAAAGACAGCTGAGCAGCTGACGTTCGTTGAGGCAGAACAGCCGCTCCATTCACCGCCGCTCGTACCGTCATGATAGGAGGGTCTCAGGATGGTCAAATACTGACCAACACCGGTTACCATCGAAATAATTTTTTTGCGGTCGGTGCTGTTTGATTTCCATTCTCAAAGTACTGAAAGGTGGCTACACTGAGCCACAGCGCCAGAGATCGCTAGAGAGCATTGTTCCGCCGCCTCCACGGGCAGTCATTATTGAGATGTGCTAGAAGTCAGTGCCTGTCGAGGACTCGTAGTAGTCAGTTGGTGTTCAGATGTGCTAGTAGGGAGTGCTTGCTGAGATGTGATACTGAAAGGTTCTTGTTCAGATGTGGTAATAGCGAGGCGGTGTGGAGATATATTGTAATTATGAGAGTGATTTTGGTCAATATATGAAGGTAACGAAACTTGATTTATTTTTCATTATTTCCATGTTTTAAATAATGTGTCATAACAGGTTCAGTCAACAAAGCATCTGGCTTGTGTTCTTGGATTAGAGTGTAATTGTGGTTCTCTTGAGTAATTATGGTATTTGTATTTTCTTTAATTAATTCAGTATAATGTTATTTAAAAATTGTTGTGTTGTTGAAGAAGAACCGTGCCAGATGCGTACGTTGAGTCACACTCCCACACACAGAACAGTTACTCTTGTGCTTGTTGTTGCGTTGGTTTTATAGTTGCTGGGGGCTTAATTAATTAACTGTGTTAATGAAAATTTCCATTTCATTCTTTGTTATTGTTCTAAGCAGTCAGATTGCGTAATAATAATAGTCAGGGCCAACCGTTACGAGACTTCGTAACCGGACAGACAGCTGCTAAAGCAAGAAATCAAAATCATTTTCATTACATATTATTAAGCCCCCATGCACGTGGCGACCACTGCTTCGGATCGTCCCTTGGAATCTTCTGATTGTAAAAATAGTAGACAGTAGCATTGTTGTAGCAATTTGTAGTTTAGTAATTATAGTCTGTTTTGCATGTGTAGATTTGGTAATTGTCATTCTTATAATGGTATTTTTTTTCAGAATTTAATTTTGTTGTCTTGTATACGCGTTTGACAATTTAGTGCAATTATTTCAATTGTTCGATTAATCGTGTTTGAGGGAAACATTTCGTGTGAATGGTATTGTTGAAGATAAAGTGTCATTGTGTGTAATTTTCATATAGTGACGAGTTTTGTATGTTTTGTAAATGATTATGCGATCGATGAAAAAGGCAAAAATGATGGATAGTGAGAATGACGAAATTGTTAACATGGCGAACTCGCCAACAGAGGAAAACAGTATCATGAATAATGAAGTGGAAAACAATTTAATAAGTCGGGAAAATAGTCCAGAACCCTTTCAAAATTTTTCTCAATCAGAAAATTTAGAGAATATGAGATTAACGATAGAAGATTCTGGAATAGTATCGAACACAGATAGCTTTACAGCTATGACGAAGGAAACTGGTTTTGCGGGAAATGTTAGGGGCGAAAAGAATTTCGAACCGGCTATTATGGAGCAGTTGTTGGGTGCAATATTAAATTTGGGATCACAGTTACGATCTGAATTGAAAACAGATAGGGAAACAATGGGATCACAGTTACGATCTGAATTAAAAACAGAGATTGGAACTTTGGCAACACGGTTAGACTCACAAATAGGAACAATTAAAACTGAGATAGGAACAATGGAAACACGATTAGATTCACGAATAGGGACATGTTTCAGAAACATGAAAGATGAATTAAAGAAAGAAATTAGAGAGGAAGTACAACCGATTTTGAATTCTCACAATAATAGATTAATTGCAGTAGAGATTAGACAAAGGGAACAGGATAGAGAACAGGAAGAAAGAGATCGCGTGATAGTACAAAAATTTTCAGAGCTAAATTTACAATGTGCACACGATAAGGAAGAGATATTTGAGAGAATCGAGGAATCCGTTCCAAATTACAGAATAAATAACTTAACGCAACAGTGTGAACAGTTAACTACTAAATGTGACAATACTGAAACCCGAGTCGCGACACTTACGGAAGACGTAAATAAACAGAAAGAACAAATAGGTGATTTATCGGAAAGAGTTGAGGAGATTTCAGATAAATTGACAAGTCTTAGTTTAAATGGGGATAGAGATTCAGATGATACAACTCCATTTCCATTTGCAGAAACCGAAGAGTACCAGAACATAAATAAGCATGTTGAAAATCAGGGAAAATTTAATGAACGCGTCAAAACGGGATCTGAGGCATTACAAAAGCAAGACAAACATATTGAAAGCGAAAATGTAGGAAAAGACAGCAGAAGAAATTTAGAATCACAGATACCAGAGGGGTTTGAAGAAAATAATTTATTTCATTTACGAGAAGCAACAAGAGAGCGCCAGGCGCGCGAACTTGACAATAATCGACATTTGGACTGGGACAGACGCGGTAGGTCTTTGTCGCCGCGAGGCGGAAGCTTTGACTGTAAACACTTCTTGACTGTTCGGAAATTTAAGATCTTTTGCAATTCTAGGAATGACATACGTCCATGTTCATGGTTGGATCGATTTACGTGCGCACTTCCGCCAAATGTGCCACTAAGTCACAAACTGAAATTAATGTGCAGCTATTAAAGTCCTCAGGGGATTCACTACACTAAGTGAATATGTGCCGTAGCGATCACAGGGCCCCGAGCTGTAGTGGTGCCATTTCCATTTTAGTTTTCTGCACCGCTGCCTACTCTTTCACTATTCTTTGCATCTATAAAAAACAATTCTTCTACTATCCATCTACCTAGACAATAGGTAAACAACAACCGGATTTGACTGTTTTACCCGAAAGTGACTTCGGAAATTACCGTTTGGACTTACTATATTTTCTGCAGCATTCATTCGTAGCTTAAATGAAATTTTGCCTGTTTATCTTCGTGACAATATTACTTCATATGTTGACGACATTCTTATTGCTAAACGTTCCTGGAGTGAGCACAACAAAATTTTTGGATTCATTATTACGTATTTTTGCACGAGTTGGCATCACAGAGAACTTGGAAAAATCTGAATTTGGTGGTCGTTCTCAGGTGAAATTTCTCGGTCACATTATTTCTACAGAAGGTATTCTTCCTGATTCAGAAAAACTAGACGCTATTCGTAATTATGCTGTTCCTTCCACAAAACATGATGTTCGTAGTTTCCTTGGTATCTGTAATTTTCTTAGACGCTTTGTTAGATTGGATGATTTGGCCACACCTCGTTTACACATTTCAGTTATGCACACTTTGGTCCCAGAAAATGCTTTAGTAAATTACGAGAAAATTGTTACTTCAGTAATATGGAAAAACGTATTCGATCTGTTCTTGCCAAATGCAAATTATGTCAAAAGGCTAAACCGCCAACTGTTTCTCACAGAGCACCGTTGTTTCCTATCATTCCAGCGAAATTAAAGGACATGGCTGCAGTCGATTTGTTCGGTCCAGTGGTTCGTTCTACTAATGGTTTTGCGTACATTTTCGTAGCAGTGGAGTTGACATCAAAATATGTGTGTTTTACACCTTTACGCAAAGCAACAGCTCGTTCAGTATCTAACGCTTTCATCAAACATTTTCTTAAAGAAGTTGGTCATGTTGATAAGGTTATATCAGATAATGGATCACAGTTTCGCTCTAAAATTTATCTTCGTACTCTACGGCGTCGTAAAATTAAACCAATTTTTATTTCACTTTTTCACCCTCAGTCTAACGCTTCAGAAAGATGGATGAAGGAAATCAATAAATTGTGTCGTCTTTATTGTCATCAGAATCACAGAACGTGGGATCAGTATCTTCATATTTTTCAAAACATTCTGAATGAACTCCCTAATGACTCAACTTCTTTACCGCCTCTATTGATATTAAAAAATAAAGTACCAACAAATCGCATTTCTGAAATCGTTCCTTTTCCGCCTTCACGGAAACTGCGGCATTCTGAAGTTGTCAACCTGGCTCTACGAAATATTGCGTCTGCGGCTGCTAGAAGAGAGAAATCAGCGAAACGTCCTGGTCGTTTAAAAATCTTGTCAGTTGGTCAAAAGGTATTAATTAAGTCCCACCGTTTATCTCATAAAGGAAAAGGCTTATGTCGCAAATTTTTTCTGCTTTATAACGGTCCGTATATAGTTCGCAAAATTATTCATGATAACACTGTTGAAGTAGAAACTCTTAAATCTCGGCGCTCTAAGGGAATACATCATATATCGAACGTAAAAATTTTTGTAGAATGACATACTTTAGAGAAACTAACAGCTACGTAAACATGCGGAGAATGCAAGAGTACCGCGCTGTATTTTGGCGGCGGCACATACTCAAAGCAACAGTCAAGTCGGCGCGCCGCACAAAGCAGTCGTTGACCGCAAACAATTACTTCCTACGTCACGCGCCTACAGCTGATCGAGCGCTCAGTGCGAATGCACTGACAGACGTAAATAAATACACAGTTTAATTTCTCCGAATAAATTCTGTATAAAGCTATAAGGACTTCATAAATTATGTTATTAACGTTCAGTATTTTTCAGGATACGCTTGTATAAAGTATTTAAGACCTTCAGGTAAATTCTGTGCGTGTCCGACGTTAAGACGACTTGCTTTGGAGAAAATTTTCAGGAAGAAGGTCATTTCGAAGAAGAAAGTAATAAACAAAAAAAAGGTAACGATTAATTGAGTTTATTTTTCAGGTAACATAATTTCACTTAGGTACGTACTTTAGACGTAATTTGCTGCTCGCGATTACGTGACTCATACTTTGTGCTAAATTTTATGTTCTATGAATTTACTTGTGAAGCGACGTGCTTGTGTACATTTACTGATTTTGACAATTATTGATTAATGAACAGTGTTATTACTTGTGTATATTATGCATCGCTTGGCTGCTATGCTTTTTCACTGATGTCATATTTTTCTATTATGTGCCTGCTGTGCTTATTTATTTAAATTATAATTGTCACCTGATTAATTGTGCTGATGTGGTTAGATATGTAAGTTATACTTTGTGATTTATCTGCTTGCGCCTTCATGTTTACTTATTAAGATTACATATAAACATTTATTTGCTTATGCTGATATGATGCTAATGACCTGTTTATTATGATAGATAACATATTTGCTGCCTTGCTTATGGATTGCATATTTACACATTTCTGTTTTGTTGTCATAACTACTCTTCAATTTAGTATATAGAAATGCTGATATACTGTGTACGTACATAGAGTTTAGGTCACACTATTGTATTAATTATAGATTGTTCGCTTGGCAGAGCCTCGTTATAGGGATTGTGCTGCATCCACTTGTTGACATTCTGTTCTCTACTGGTATATTTACTTGCTATTGGATGTTTTGCATACGCTCAGTGCCTTATATTTTTAAGATAAGAAAATGAACTGCAGTAATTCGACGAACGACATTAGTACAAGAAAGTCATAGAAGTCACATGAGCTGAGGTTTTATGGAAGCTGTATAAATTTATGCTAATAGGAAGGAAGCTAACGACATGACAGACCAAAACTAGGTTTAGACCATTGACAGTATTACACTGCATTTTTCGTGAGCAATTGAAATAGGAAGTGACACTTGACACAAAAAATTTTCCACATGTTTGCTTCTGTTTGCCATAATTCTTGAAGTGGTGTACACACTGTGAAATATTATGATTATTCACACTCCGTAATCGTACTTAATTACTGAGAGTTATTCGAACTAAGTCTGTTAGAGGTCATGTATGCATTTCTTTTATTTAATGATGGACAAGGAACCAAAATGTATCTTATAATTTATAATGAGTAGAAAATTTGGGTCAGATGGAATACACAGAGGTTGTGTGTGGACAATGTGTCTTCGGATTGTATGGGATGATGAATTGAAGTTGCACTAGGATTTTATCTGTACTTGTTCGAGGAGACTGACTAGAGGAAAGAGTTGTTATGGAAGTGAAATGATATTGGTGCTAAGGTTTATATGTATCGATGTATTTATGCTGATGATTATTGGAGTTTTGGTGGATAAGAGGTAAAGTAATGATGATGATTATTGGAGTTTTCGTGGACAAAGGTTTATATGTATCGATGTATTGATGCTGATGATTATTGGAGTTTTGGTGGATAAGAGGTAAAGTAATGATGATGATTATTGGAGTTTTCGTGGACAAAGGTTTATATGTATCGATGTATTGATGCTGATGATTATTGGAGTTTTGGTGGATAAGAGGTAAAGTAATGATGATGATTATTGGAGTTTTCGTGGACAAAGGTTTATATGTATCGATGTATTGATGATGATGATTATTGGAGTTTTGGTGGATAAGAGGTGAAGTAAGTGAGGAGCATATTTTTTTTTTTTCGTTGGTCTATATGGAACAAGGAGGATAAAGAAGGCAGACTAGAACACTAAAGTAGCAGGAAGATTGTCTACACACACACTTTGTTAAATCACTAAGCAGTATATACTTTTTTTTGGAGAGAGGAAGTAATTGCATATCTTGGCACACTGACAGTTGTTCAGCAACAGTACATTTGATCTGGCTTGGCAAACATTGGTCTTGACATGATGACTATGACGTTGACTTAACTATTATTGACTGTTATACATTGCTGCCACTAGTACTTGGTACACATGATGAACATAAAATTTTGACAGAATTTCATTTACACAGTTAACACTATTCAATTACACAGTAGCACTAATGTGGATGAAAGATGAGTGAGTGTGTTTTGTGTGTTTTCCTTTTATAATCCCAGAGAAGTGATCCCAACCTATCTCCTAAATATTATTTCACTTGTTTGTTGTGGCTTGCACTGACACCCATAAATATTATAGGTTAACTGTTATTGTGTACTGTAATAGTTAATGTGACAATTAACTGATATCATTTGTGTGTTTATTATGATTTGTATGTTTAGTGTAAGAGCATTGATAATAATTTGTTAAAGAAATTGTATGTGCATTCAAACTATTGTTCATGACTGAACTGTCTCAGTAGTTATGGTGAATAATATGGACTGTTACTTGGACCTTTTCTACATGATTGGTGCCACAAGGACTTGTTTAATTTCTGCTGATGAACTGTGTAATCAGTGATTGTAAAAAAAATAAAAAATATGGACTGTTACTTGTACCTTTTCTACAATATTGGTGCCACTAGGACATGTTTAATTTCTGCTTATAAACTCTGATGAATAGTGTGATCAGTGACAGTGTATTTTATGGAACTGCTTCTGCTGAGAAATGTGACTTGTTGCTGTGTGTACCTGCTCAACATTGCTGGGTACCACTGATGGACTGCTTCTACTGAAATGGTGTTACTTGTTGATGTCTGCACCTGCTCAACATTGCTGGGTGCCACTAATGGACTGCTTCTACTGAAAAGATGTCACCTGTTGCTGTGTGCATCTGCTCAACATTGCTGGTACCACTGATGGACTGCTTCTACTGAAAAGATGTCACCTGTTGATGTCTGCACCTGCTCAACATTGCTGGGTGCCACTGATGGATTGCTTCTACTGAAATGAAGTCACCTGTTGCTGTGTGCACCTGATCAACATTGCTGGTGCTACTAATGGACTGCTTCTACTGAAAAGATGTCACCTGTTGCTGTGTGCATCTGCTCAACATTGCTGGTACCACTGATGGACTGCTTCTATTGAAAAAATGTTACTTATTGGTATTTGCACCTGTTGACCATTGCTGGGTGCTACTGCTGGAACTGTCAACTGCTTATTCTTGGGCTATGGAAAGCGTTTATGTGAATATTTGTATAAACTGATTTTTTGTGTATTACTGTTTGTGAAAAGCTATGAGACTCTTACCTGCACATATTCGTCATTGCTGACGCTATTGATTGAACTGTTTAACCACATAATACTTGTGTAAACTTATGTAAAGTCACATGTATGAAAGAATTTGTATTGCTTACTGTATTTTATATATTAGGTTATTGAAAGGTCAGTGCAAAGCCAAAATTTTATCTAGTTATATGATATTTACGTATTAATATTATCTTTTATTTTTGTCTGTATTTTTTGACGAATTTGGTGGTATTTTCACCACCAATGCTGGCAAAAATACCATCAAATTCTAGCCGTGGAGGAAGGGCATATGAAAGGTGGCTACACTGAGCCACAGCGCCAGAGATCGCTAGAGAGCATTGTTCCGCCGCCTCCACGGGCAGTCATTATTGAGATGTGCTAGAAGTCAGTGCCTGTCGAGGACTCGTAGTAGTCAGTTGGTGTTCAGATGTGCTAGTAGGGAGTGCTTGCTGAGATGTGATACTGAAAGGTTCTTGTTCAGATGTGGTAATAGCGAGGCGGTGTGGAGATATATTGTAATTATGAGAGTGATTTTGGTCAATATATGAAGGTAACGAAACTTGATTTATTTTTCATTATTTCCATGTTTTAAATAATGTGTCATAACAGGTTCAGTCAACAAAGCATCTGGCTTGTGTTCTTGGATTAGAGTGTAATTGTGGTTCTCTTGAGTAATTATGGTATTTGTATTTTCTTTAATTAATTCAGTATAATGTTATTTAAAAATTGTTGTGTTGTTGAAGAAGAACCGTGCCAGATGCGTACGTTGAGTCACACTCCCACACACAGAACAGTTACTCTTGTGCTTGTTGTTGCGTTGGTTTTATAGTTGCTGGGGGCTTAATTAATTAACTGTGTTAATGAAAATTTCCATTTCATTCTTTGTTATTGTTCTAAGCAGTCAGATTGCGTAATAATAATAGTCAGGGCCAACCGTTACGAGACTTCGTAACCGGACAGACAGCTGCTAAAGCAAGAAATCAAAATCATTTTCATTACATATTATTAAGCCCCCATGCAGTACTTTTAGCTAGAAGACGGTTTCTCCAAGAGAAAGGTTCTCAAAAATTACTAAAAATGTTTGTATTTATACGACATATTTCACAAAAAAATATAGATTCGTTACCACAAGATTTTAGGTGGAATGCGTAGAATTTGCAGTCTTACATCCAACTTAAAGAAAAATTTGACCATGTCCCTTTATTGCACTTTCTGAAATTATACCTGCCCAGAGACAAATATCCGTTGTAGCACAGTCATGCACTATATATGTCAACCTTGTTTGAAACGACATACGTCCGTGAAAAGTTATTTTCAAGAGTAGAGCACACAGCAAAAATTACGCCTAACACTCAGATTAACATCCGGAGAATACCATGAGAATTGCAGTCACGTCTTTTGAATCTGATACTGATACATTAGTTTCCATATTCAAAGTAAAATGACACATTAATTCTATGATTTGTAATTACTTTACGACTGGTCCCGGCGGAGGTTCGAGTCCTCCCTCGGGCATGGACGTTTGTGTTTGTCCTTAGGATAATTTAGGTTAAGCAGTGTGTAAGCTTACGGACTGATGACCTTAGCAGTTAAGTCCCATAAGATTTCACACACATTTTTTGAAATTACTTATACACAAAATATTGGAGGAAAAGGTGTAAATATGGACACCCTCTTTTGTTTTTGACTTAAAGTTACCTTCTTTTGTAAAAATTCTAGGCTTTATACCTTCATTAACAACTATAACAAGTTCAAGAAATGATGAGAGGCGAAACAATGATTAGTATCCATTATTTCTATTCAAAAACAGAGATTTACAAAAAGCTTGTAAAATGGAACTTTAAAAACCAGCTGAAAATGCGGGCATCCACCAAACGGTGCAAGAAATCTTTTGAAATATTTTAATGAAATTGGTTACAATAATACAAAATGGTAGACTACACAAAGCAACTTTCACACATTTAAGCAAGAAATCTGAAATCGTAGCCATTCTTTCTGCAGACGTTAGTGCTGCTATTTGCTCCTTCCCCTTCATCCGTATCACTTCTGAATTTTTGCTTTGGGGAAAGGACACGCCTGTCTCGTCCACGTTATACACTCAGTCTGCTGGATATGAGTGCTTGTTGAAAGCGTTCTGTCAATAAATCAAAGAAAAGCATCAAAAAATGGTTCAAATGGCTCTGAGCACTATGGGACTTAATAGCTGTGGTCATCAGTACCCTAGAACTTAGAACTACTTAAACCTAACTAAGGACATCACACACATCCATGCCCGAGGCAGGATTAGAACCTGCGACAGTAGCAGTCGCGCGGTTCCGGACTGCGCGCCTAGAACCGCGAGACCACCGCGGCCGGCCAAAGAAAGAAAAGCATCACATTCTCTTTATTGAAGCCTAAGGCTCCAGCATATGAAGTTCCACAAAGTTTACGAATTGACAGCTGATCCTTGTGTCTCTCAAGAAAAAGGTCATCTCAAGCTCGTCCTGCTTCTCCTCCTTCGAAAGGGGTTGTCAAACTATTCCTCTGAGCAAGTAAAAATGCCATTCTTCTCAGTCTCGCCAAAGTACACCCAACGAATTTTTGATCCATCTCAAGGAGATAAGAAACTAGCTGTTTTTCGAGGTCTGCAGTTAAAATCGGATTCCTTCCAAGCTTTGTCTCTTGAACCGCTTGCTCATGGATTTTATCAAGTTTAAGAACTCTCTGCAAAGTGGTACGAGACACTCCGAATGTTCTTGCAGCACCTTTCACAGTAACCTCATCTGCTTTCACTGCTGCTATGGCACATACCATCTGAGATTTATCCTACTGATGCCTCTGGTTCTTATATTCATAGCGCTTCTTTGTTGTCGGCATTCTGCAAGGGCGAACAAAAGCCCTAGAGCCTATTATCGTAATTTGAAAATTCTGTTTGTTTGTTTGTTGCTGTGTGAGTTGTATATATGAACTTTAAACAGAATTCGGCTAACCATATCCCCATAAAATCATTTTAATATTTTACATTGTTTAAGAGAAGAGATGGTGTGATTATGGGTCCTCTTTAAATAGAGGCCGTTTTTTACAGCAATCCAATGAGCCCATATTACACCAACCATTCTTAAGCCTCAAGGCCACTATCACGTCTATCCCAAAAACGTGTGTAACGTAAAACTTGCTTCTAAAAGTAGCTTAGGATTCCGTTATTCCGGATATCACTGAGAAATTGTTTTAAACTAACCAGAAGGATATAAAAAGAAAACGGTTTCACATACCTGCCAAACGTTTGCAGTCCTGAACAAACACCAATTCACGCAATAACCGACGCTGTAACTACGCTGCTTGAAACAGGCACCGCTTACAGTCCCGGTCGCCAGACTGCAGCACTTCCTATACCCTCTTTGTGAGGGGTGCCGATATTTACACCTATACCCATTTTTACACCTTTTCCTCTACTGAAGACTCATGGATAAAGTATCAAATTAATTCCATCTTGCTATTTTAGAGTAAAGGATCGTTTATATCCGTCTTCTTCCAATGTGGCCCATGTAAGCTAAAAGGTTGGATACTCCTGTTCTAGACAGTTCACCACTTTCGGTTTAGAGTGGAGTCTAGTAGGATACTGAGGGCGTATATGTAACGCCCAATAGGTATGCAACACACCTAATGTGCAGGTAGCGCGGGTTCGACAATAACTGACCGAAGCTACCATAGACACTATCGTAGTCTGCACTTAGTTATAAGTTCCGATCGCTCAAGAAATGAAAACCACTGTGACAATGTAATAAAGCTTTGCGCATACGTGTTCGACAGTGTGTCTAGTATGCCTGTCGGTTGCATCACTTCGCTTCTTTCAGTTCTGAGCGCATGATGAGCACATAAAGATGCTTAGAAAATAATGTCTCCCGTCAATTACGAGGTTATGGTGAGAGATTTCGCCTGATGTTATGCAGCCCAGACTACAGAACTGTCATACAGTTTCTATTACGTGACAGTTCTCGGTCGCAATATGGAGGGGCAATGAAAATCCTGCTGCAGCGTTTTCGATGGGAAGTGTTTGATTACCCGCAATGCAGCCCCTAATTGGCTCCCTCTGTGCTCACATTAACTACTGGCTACGAAGACAACATTTTCGCGCACACAACGAGCTACAGATGAGCGTAGAGAATTGGCGGGAACCACAGGCGGCTGCCTTCTATGACGAGGGTATTGGAAAGATGGTACGTGGCTACGACAAATGTCTTAAGTCGGAGTGGTGACTGTGTAGAGCAGTGGATGGAAGCTGTAGCTATCTGTTACAGATAAAAAATTTTTGATTATCACAGCCGTTTTCATTTCTCGATTAATCGGAACTTACTTTCTGAATAGTCCTAGTTGTTTTGTACTCGCCGGCCGCGGTGGTCTAGCGGTTCTAGGCGCTCAGTCAGGAACCGCGCGACTGCTACGGTCGCAGGTTCGAATCCTGCCTCGGGCATGGATGTATGTGATGTCCTTAGGTTAGTTAGGTTTAAGTAGTTCTAAGTTCTAGGGGACTGATGACCACAGATGTTAAGTACCATAGTGCTCAGAGCCATTTGAACCATTTTGTTTTGTACAGTAGCTTACTATAGTGTTAGAACTCTAGTTGAAACCCGTTTCAGTATAATGTCCCCTCTGTGCCGGCAGGCTGCTGTCGCTGCAGCTGCCCCAGAGGTGCTCGCCAGAGCTGCAGACGCTGGAGGACCACTCGGCGGCGTCGGCGCCGCTGTCCTGCTCGTCGTCGTCGGCGTCGTCGCTGACGAGCGTGGCGGCGGCGTCGGGCCCTAGCGCGGCGCTGCCGGCGGCGTTCGGCGGCAGCTACCACGGGCTGTGCGGCCTCAACGGCGCCGCCTGCTCGTCGCGCACCTCGGACAGCGGCGGTGTGGCCGGCGAGCGGCGGCGCAGCTCTGCGCGCTACTCGCTGCTCGACGCGCTCGACCTGGAGTACGCGCTGCTGCGCGCCGCCGCGCGCGGCTCCGTGGGGCCGTACTCGCTCAGCGAGTCGCTGCACAAGCTCACCTTCACGCAGAGCCTCGCCTTCCCGGCGCTGGCGCGCGGCCTGGCAGGCAAGCGGCGCCGCAGCGACCAGCGCGGGGGCAGCGGGTCGGCCGCAGGGCGTGGGGGCGGCGCCGGGGGCGGGCCGCCCCTCGGCCGCGACGGCGAGTCGGGCCTCAACGCCTTCGCCAAGGTCGTTACGGCGCTCGTCCTCGTACTCGTCAGCGTCCTCGTCTTCGGCGTCGTCTACAAGTTCGTGCGCACGTGAGGATTGCTCGTGTCCCCTTGGCCGGGGCACTATAACGTCTCCGCCCCCCACGGAGGGGATGTGGACGTCGGTGCCGGGCCGAGGGGACACGATGCACTCGTATCGTAAGCGGTACGTGCGGCGGCCAGCTCAGCTCGCTGGTGGGTCTCGTTGGACGCTATGCTGTCTCAGAATGTCGGGAATCGCGCAGCACCTCCGGATTTTTGTTTCGAGACTCCTTCTGCTGAAATCTCTCCCTTTATCAAAAAGGAATGAGCATATCTTCTCACTTGGTTGCCATTTCATTGTTTACGTTATCCAAGTTTGGACTGCACATTCCACAGCTACCTTTCAACACACATTACGGCACTCCGCGATTTAGTATAATACGTCTATTACGTCCTGTTAACGTGGTCTGGTATTTCGTGCAGAATAAAAAAAAATATATATATTTTTATAAGTGCCCAAGTAGCCTTTGATTTTATCCATACAGTCCCAAGTGTAGAGCTCACAGTAGTTATACATTCAAAACTTAAACCATTGTCCGCAGTGAGGAAACTGGATCTCCGAACCACCCTCCACACCGCAGTGATGCTTCCCAAGACGACAACGAATGCTAGAACGAATAGTATTGACGTGATCTATTCTTTTTTCGTTCATCGTTCTTTTGATTCGTGTCATTCTCTTCTTTACGGACTAGGACTCAAACTCAACGTCCTTAAATATGTGTAGGATACATTCCATCTCAGTCTTCCCCTGCGATTTTTACCTTCGAGCTGCTCGAAGATGCGAGATATACCAGTGCACACATGCTCAATAACAACTGGTACACAATACGTTTAGTATGCTATATCGTTAGTCGGTTTGCGCACCAGATTCGGATAGATATTATATGGATGTTGTGTGTTATTTCGGTCATGCGTGTCTGAAAGAACAGAAAATATCCGTACATAATATATAGTGTATACGCCATACGACGTTTCGATATTTCAGTGCGGATGCACAACACTATCCGAAACCTTGCGAGAATACAGTTAGGCTGCTAGCAAGTGGATTCATGGATAAGGGGCGCTACTCTGTTGCGTGAGTTATATGGAAGTTTGGATCGGTCGTGGGACGTGCTCGAATAACCCAGGCGGTTAAGAGAACCTCTCGCGTAAGATGGTAAATCTTTCGCCGTTTGGTTCACTCATTGCCCCACTACAACTAAGTGTTTGACATTTCTTATGTCGTGTATCGAATAGATATTGTTTCTCGCCAGACAGTGTCTAGATAATTTCATAAGGCTGATTGTCCATCTACGCTACATCTGACCTTCTACTCAAGCACAAATTTATCATTTTTTACGCCTATCTCGGATTCACTAGAAGCGAACTTCACTTGCAGTACGATAGACATTCAGACAATTGTCTCTTACAGCCGAATCTGGTCAATCAGATCTGTTCCTCGAAGGCCTCTCAGTTCTGGCAGCGACGGATGCTTTGCTAAACCCCGCAGGAAGAAATCACACACTAAGGGGTTTGGTCCGACCAATCAATCTATCACCCAGATAACGATTTAGTATTGTCTAGCATTTAAAGGACAATATCATGTGGACCTGTCTGGCGGTGAGAGTAACTCTCCTTTTACCATGTGGAATTTATCGCGGTCCCAAGAATAGAACTATACGTGATGCTAGATTGTCCGTCGACAAAGAAAAGTCGGCCAAACACATGCAGCTTACAGTAAACACAAAAAGATGTTCTCTTTTGGGTGCCACATTCATTCTAAATGTACGCTTCTCGGCGTGTCATCTCTGAACATTGTCCACACTCAAATCGCAGGACAAAATCAGTGTCGTTTCGTAACTCATAATGATGCTTTTCCATATACTATCATCCTGTTCGGCAATTATCATAAAATTTTCATGACGTTAAGATCTCCGTTGGATCATTAGCTAGCAGTTTGTGTACCAATTGCAGTATGGGTGAAATACAAAGAGCGAGCTCCTCTGTAGTCTTCCTCGAGTTAGTATTGGTAACTCTTTTTATTGGTAGCCTATTCACAATGTCTTTCGAGGGTACTGTAGGAAAGTATAACCCGTTTTTCGATTTGTGTACGCTTAAATGCAGGCAACCTGCGCATCTTCTTCCTTACCCTTTATCGTAAATACTGTTCGTGTCACTGTCAGACGAATAGTGTAGGGGTAGCAGTACTTCCAGACTGCTGTCTAAATGGTCGTCCCGCTGTGTAAAAACTGCCTATTCGCGGCTATTCAGGCATACTTCACCATGTAGTCCAACAACAGCAGCACATACGTTTCCTACTGTCTGCTCATTTAAGTTGTCATCATTGAATTTTAACGCTATAATTCATTTATTTTCAATTTCGGTAAAAATATGTCTTATGAAGTGGCCCAATAATTGTGATTCTGCGAAGAATTCCAATGCGAAGAATTCATTTCTGAAAACGCGAAACTATTACTTGAGTCTAGCTGTTGACTTACATACTACACAACAAAAGCGCAAACTTACTATTCAAAACATTGAGCAATAATAACTCAAGTGCGCTCATGAGTAACTTTTATTCAGATGTAAGAGACAGATGCAACAATATGTAGAGTCCTATGAAATAATCACTAAAATGTATACACCTTGCAACTCACTATTGTCTATCTGTCATCTCTCCGTATGAATATGGCGACTCCGTTCCTATGTTGCTGAAAACCTCTTTCAGTTGTCTCCTACATCTGAAAATTCTTCTGGAGTTCAGTAGCCATAAGGTAACATTTGTTGATTCTGTAAATCAGTACGTGTTCACGTGCTTCGGTATTTGTTTTCAAGCGCTTCAGCGTATGCTGTTAATTCTACACTGCTGAGCCTGATGACCCTACAGTGCCACTGACAGGTTAGTTAAGGAACATTATATTCTTAAAAACGAAAGTGATCGCTGGTAATTAAATCGACTTCTACGAAATGGATTATTTTATTTCATGTAATAAAGAGGCAGAACACGGCCTCTATCAGTCATCAATAGCCTCTCCATTTCAAACGCCGAATGCATCTTCGATTGCTCAGATCTGTGCCATTCTTCATTATCTTCTCTAAGTGCTACAAATGCCTCCTTAATTCAAATTACAGCATAACTATTGGAACGATAGCAGAAAAGTCTTGAAGAGCTCTGAAATTTTAGTAGTAAACGTAAACGTCTTTATTACTTGAAGCTTTCCGATAGAGGTGTTCAAAAGACTTTAACTAGGTTACAGAACGCAAATATCAATCGTGGATGCTGAAATCGGAAAGAAAAAATTAACACGTAAATCTATGAGGTTTGTTAATTCGAATTTATGGCCTTACAAGCGTGCCCATTGTTAAGAGCAAAAACAAGTGTTTCCTGCAAATTAATGTCGGTACGCAGTTGTTCTAGGCTGAGGACATTGTTCAGGGCAGCAAAGTCGTTCTATAAGACCCACCAGCTGGCTACACCACTGCACAGCCCGAATTCCGTGGTTTCCGCAAGAGCTGTATCTCTTGCTGACCGGTTTTGCATTCTTTTCATTACGTGAAAACTGCTCATTTAACACGGACGATGGTGAACGTGGACTTATGGTGCGGAACATGGACTTACGGTGCGTTTTCCTGAGATGTTCCATGTAATGTCAGACAGTTTGCGCGAGGTTATTTTAAGGCTATGCTTCCAGTCCTGAGCATCTGCTTCTACTCGAATCTCGTCAAGTCTGGTTGAAAGAGGAGAAGAAGAGGTGAAGAATGAGAGGAAGGAAGAAGAAGAGAAGAAGGAGAAGGACATCACGCTTAAAGTCAACTCGTGTCATCGAAATGTTGCGTGATGATATTTTCGTCGAATGCTACGATTTACACTACATATATTTACCAGAAAGTAAAGTTAGTGTTCTAATGTGTAATTTTGGCACTGTTTAAGACAATATCTTTTTATTGTTTGGGAGCACCTTATATATTTGTCCTTTTTGGAATCATACCATATATTAAAGAGACATATATTTACAGAATTACGATATTTGCTCTTGTCACTGTCTGGAAGGAAAGACGCTGTGGCTAAACATTCAGTCAGAATGGGCAAACTGTGCCTTCAGATTGCAGCTTTAGATATAATATTTAGTTTAAGTTACTTGCTTCCTTATTTCTTAGAACTACTGAGTTATCATAATTTTTTGTCATGGTATATATGAGAGAGTTCAGATAATAGGTTTATACCACGCTAAAAAAGCCTCACGTGTTCTCATGTTTGCAGTTCTGCAATGTATCCTCTAAGCAGTGAAGGCATTTATGTTTGGGCATCGTTATTGCAAACTGTCGACTGGCTTTTGTAAACGTGTATTTAAAGCAAAATTTCACGATATAAATAATTCTTTCAGTCCTTTTGCCTGCCGTTCGTGAGTAAAATGTTTGATCCGATTCTAAACTGGAACGTATTAGTAAGTAATATTTTTTCAGTACTGTCACAAGCAACACTAAAGAAAAACAGCAAGCAGTATAGGTAATGGGATGGGAGAGCCAATTTCGTGTTTCGTGAATGACCTTCTTTGCTCACAAGCTTATAAGACGATATGAGTTATTGGACTTCACATTTACATTCTCCATAAACAGTGACCGTGGAATATACGTATCCTTTCGTGTACTGATCTCAGATAATTCCATAAAATGAAGTTACCCAGCCGAGTCTTTGAATTTATATGAAAATTGACTCTTTACTAACGTTGATTACGTTTTCAAAATACCATTTCAATTCAGTCCCAATTGATTGCTTCAGAATTAAATATTTGATATCAGATACTTACCAGAATGTGTCCTACGTTCACTGTTCTAGATAAATTCAAAAATCAGTTGTGTGTTATTGACGACGGAAGCGGTAGTATAGAGGGCATCGTGCCATTTGAATAACAGAAGTGACAAGAAAATTATAAATGTTCTCACTTACTGCTAACCAATCAGTGTGATGAACGGTACTGTTGTCACTAACGAGTTTCCTTTCAATTCTAACGAGTTCTAATTAGCAGTAAATAATATTCCTCCCCTCGTGACAATGTGATATCCAATCAGTTCACAATACAAAAAAATATCATGACTTCCGTTACGTGGAAATCCATACATTTGCTGATTGATATCTGTATCACAACGACATTATGCAGCTGTGCAGATTTCTCGGAAAAACCATCTCATGATTGTTGATAGTACTGAAGAAATAAGCCTGCAGTTAAAACAGTTTCAAAAGAAGGAAAGTTTTTTTACAACAAATAAAGTATGCATAGCATGCATAATTTAGTTCAAAGTTAGAAATTTTTGTATTGAACACAGAATATTTTAAAACTTGAATTTTTATAATTCATAATCCAGTTACAGAACAATAGGATTAGGTAATGAGCGGATAATTTGACGCCATCTCAGGTAATCAGCGAACTGCCTGTATTGTGAAGCGATCTGTTATGCAGGAAAACAAATAAGTTGAAATTTTAGATGTTTCATCATTCCTTCAGCTACTGTTTCGCAAAACGATTTGGTGTACGATATATACCCACTTCAGCTTTCTTAGAATGGCCCAACACCGTAGTAATTTATCATGCTACGGTCATTAGAATGAATGTAACAAGATAACGAAAATAGAAAGCAATGATTAACTATATACAGATCATTTTACGACACAGGCAGTGTGCAGGCTGCAACTGTTATACATCGTGATATGGAAAAAAATAATATTTATTTTACATAAAAATCCAGAAAATATACTTGTGCAAGGAACACGTCTTTTATTGTATTAGCAGTTAAGGTTAATAAAACCTTTTTAAAGAGCGTAAGGTCAGTAGACTATGCTAACATAATTTTAAAGGGATCACTTACCAAGAAGACTCACATACTATAGTGGATTGAAAGTCGGAGGATCGTCTGGCCTAATCTCTAAATGAAAGCACGAATTGTCTGCGAGGATATACTATGTCCCAGCCTTCGATTCCATGGTGTAGCTTAAGCATTACACTTATGCAAAACTAATAGTTTTTCTTCGTTAACAGGACGTTCTAACAATAGATTGCTTTTCATTGGTGAATAATTCAATAGAAGAGGGCGCAGTTCGCTCACAAAATGCCTTTGAATTATCCTCAGGTTTGGTACATCTTCCCAACAGATACCACATAAACATGTGCTGTCAGCCAGAAGGCTTGGAAATAGTTGTACCCTCGCAAGTCAGTTCTGCAAAACTTGTTATATACTTGATACGAACTTTATTCTTGTACTTTCTAATACTCTGTTCTTACGAAATCTCTTTTACCTATCTGAATGATATGTACTGTGCATATAACGGAACAATTAAATAACACTACCAAAGTTTTATATATATCACTCTCTTTTTCTCAGAATTTTAAGATACCTAATGTAGCCCCAAACGTTTTGCAGTGGTGTTCTTTAGCGGAAATCAAAGGTACAGAATACGGACACCAGTATTCACACTGCAGTATAACACAGTAAGACTAACAATTAAAAATAATAGTCCGGAATTACTAGTTCACTAATAGTTCTATACATAATCATTGAGCAAAATCGAGTTAGACTCATATTTTTCAACGAAGAACAGGAAAATCTCAGCAGCATTTTATACGTGGGAAAAAATATATGATACATATTACAAGAAGAAGAAAAATATTACTGAAACACATATATTGAGAAAGGCGTCTAAAACATTTTTCATAAGAAATTCATATCATACACTGAAAGGTAGAAATATCAGAGTAGGATTTAATAAAGTAAATCGACACACTGTCACAATGACACACATACTTAAAAATGTAATGCGTTTAAAAAAATCATGTGCAAATTTCTACAGTGCATGGTACTAATGTATTGCCGTTTTCCTTAGCTCTACATCTCAGTCATTACTTGGGTGGAGGGGTGCCAATTCAGACTTAATGAAGTAAGGGCGTGGAGACGTGCATGAGCCACAGTAGTATATATATGTTCGTAGGATTAGTAGACTGAAGAGAGTGCAAGGGGCAACCGGCATGTTAGTTGTCCTGGAGCCGCAAGCGGGTGTGTGGTAGTGGAGAGAGATGCAAAGAAACAGACCAAGAGTGTTTTTGATATTATAGTTTATCTTCTGAAAATTGTCTATAATCAAAGGAAAATTGTACAGTTGAGACCAATCAAATGGGGCAGCGCAGTTTTTAAGACACCGATTTCATATTCGAGAAGACGGAGATTTTGCTGCACAGCCTTACTGATTTAGATTTTCCATGGTTGACCACCTGTCCTACAATCCTTTGTGTATGTATATTTGAGTTATTTATTATCATTATATCATAATGAGAATCCTATACAGTTGTAAGATGATCAGTTGATAAATAAATAAATAACTAAATACATAAAACGTAGAATATCTACGATAAAAAACATGAGCTATTAAGAGTCCAGGAGAAATAGTTTCAGTGTATACTAACATGGGTGTACGAAAAGATGTTTCATGACACCAGTTTTATTTAATGTATGCATATATTACGCCAAACGATAATGAATTATAAACCTTTTGGTAATCGATACTGAAATCGATATGAATAGTTACAATTGCACCGTGACACTTGCATATAATCAAGTAATACTTTCTTGTTCGGAAGATTTGTTCCAACAACCCTCTGCTTCAATTATAGAAGGCAATCGAAAGCAATAAATTTGAAATATCGCTCGGTAAAACAGATTCCATGGGTACTAGGGACTTCTATAACATCGCTTCAGTAATGGTGTCTCACCAAATAAGTTTCAAAGCTTACTTCCTTGCATTATACATCCATCCTTTGAGGTAATTAATATTAAAAACTAAGTCGAGAAATGTAAATGATAAATATAAATTTAAGATACAAAGTAAGGAGGGCAACTGTAGAGAGCAACAAGAACTGTTCGATGACAGGGGCACGGATGAACGATTCTGAATTGTGAGTCCTTATTAGTAACGATAGAAAGAGGAATTGCAACTTCAGAAAAACGCTTATCAGTTACCGATACAACTACGAAGTACGCGAACGAATACGTAAATTCCACCACATCAGGCATACAAAAGAAGAACATGAACATCTTGTAGAAACTTGAGATCTGTTGGAAAAGCGATGACTAATGTGCGTATCCTGTGATCAGAGGACAGATATCAGTCCCATCCACACGCGCAGCCATCTTACGAGGCCCATGTCCAGCAAGGCGTCGACAATATTTTCTAATGACGGAAAATAAAATATACTTTCACACAAACTGGGTTTTAAATTTTTTTCTCTGTTCCACATATAAACTAAAAACAGTTCTCATACCACGATTGTGACCAAGATTTAAGGAAAATTTCCTTCGGTTGTAAGATACACGGGGTGGACTGAAATATGGAAACACCAAAAGCACAAGCAAGGCGTCGACAATATTTTCTAATGACGGAAAATAAAATATACTTTCACACAAACTGGGTTTTAAATTTTTTTCTCTGTTCCACATATAAACTAAAAACAGTTCTCATACCACGATTGTGACCAAGATTTAAGGAAAATTTCCTTCGGTTGTAAGATACACGGGGTGGACTGAAATATGGAAACACCAAAAGCACAACATATTACCATATTAATTCGGTGAAGGAAAACAGATAGTATTCGAAACAGCTTCCTGTTTTCTCGAGATGGGTAAATACAGGTCCTGTGTGGTTTTAAAAAGGAAATCAAATACCATTCTTCTTGTAGAATAGTGACAAGTTCAGGTAACGGCGATGGAGGTGGATAGCGATCACGTACCCTTCTCTCCAGAGTGGACTACAGAGGCTCATGGACATTGATATCTGGTGACTGTAATAGCCAGGATTCATCCTCATTCATCCGCATGTTCACAAAACGTATCCTGGATGGTGCGAGCTGTGTGTACAGGGGCGCTGTCGTCTAGGAACATAGTATCACCACTGGGGAACAAACATCGTACCATGAGATGGATCTGAGCAGCCAAAATAGTCGCATAATCCTTGGCAGTTATGTGACTTTGCAGGAAAACCACGGGGATCATGAAATATCACAATATGGCTGCCAAAATCGTCACCGAAATTCTACCACATTTAACTCTTGGGACGTAAACTCGCTCAGTGGTTCGAAACAGTATGAAACATGACTAATCCTACAAAATCGGTTTCTTCCATTGCCCAACATTCCAAGTTTTATGGCTTCAGCACCACGTTTTCCTGTTAAGGGCATTTGCATCACTGAAGGCTGGTTTTGGAATTCCACCTCCCGCTGCAATTCCCAGCTTGTAGTGCTCCGTTCATGTTGTTTCTCTGCTGACAAGGTCGCAATTGCGACGGTCAGATCTGCAGTGACTTTTGCAGCTATTGTCTCCCTATTTGTGTCAAATTCTTCTTGAATGACCGTCCGTCACGATCACTGAACACACACTTTCATTCGCGGTTTGACTTGGCGGAAAATGTTTTTCGGCTTTCCCTGTGTGTAGTATAAATCTTCGATAGAGTGGCTCTTGGAGCACCAAACACATCGGCTGCCTTGGTTACGCAAGCACCCACCATACGAGTACCAACGGTTGAACTCGTTCGAATTCACTTAGCTCCGACATAATGTACTGACAGCCACACAGAGCACTGTCCGTAGCTCGATTGAAATTTGCAACGTATTGAGGACATTTCATAGGTGGCGTTTGCAGTCGAATAAACGAGCGCAACCTCCAGGCTTGGCTAGCATCTGAGTTTGTGTTCAAGCATGTATTAATCACAGTGTTCTCGTAATTTTGTCCAATCATTGTATGTCACAATTGGAAATTCAGTCCTAAATATTATTAGTTTGGACTTACTGTGCATCACTACCACGTTGCATGATATTTCGCTGAAAATCCTCTGACTCTACAAAGGGTCATAGCTCTAACAGCCCTCTAATTGCTAGGCGTCGACAATACTGCGTAATCAGGCAAAATAAATTATACTTTCACACAAACTGGGTTTAAAATAAAACAAAAGGGGCATCATCATAGATCACATTAAATTTTTGCCGAAGAACCGAAATGTCAAACTAATATTTGATTAAACTTCGGCGGCCTCTTATCAAACATCATACACTCAACATTCCATTATTTTTCGGGATTGCATCGGGAATCTTCTTAACTCTTGTACCGCTATTTCTGCTGAAAACCTTTCAATCATTCTCAAGATAAGTCGCATGTAAGATTTTTAAAGCACTTTACGCTGTGGAGTAAATGCGTCTGCATAAAAGATAACATTACGATTCTTGAGTTTTCTCTGTGTACGGAATATTCTATGAGGTTTCGGGATTGCAGCTGGACCAGGGAGACTTCTTGCCAGAATATTTCGGCTGGCAACCGTCCAGTGACGGGCACTCACCTGAAGATGGCTGTACGAAGGCAGCCGAAATATTGTCGCAAGAAGTCAACACCTCACGCCAAGGATGCACTTGTTATTACTTAAATGGAAATAAGGCGGGGTTATTTCACTCGACTGCAAACAGATTCTTTCGTTTGCACGTTTTTACAAGGCAACAAAATAAAACATTCCGGTCTAAAGTTCGAGCGTCTGACTCATCCAGGAAGCCAGGGATCATTTTCGTTCACCCATTTAGGCGCAGGACCGAGTAAAACTGGACATCAAAACCCCAGTCTGAACATTCAGATTTCCTCATTTTCAGCACTCTTTGAGTAAAAAATTTCCAATAACAAATAAATTTATGTAATGTGGAAAAACAAGGGAATCTTCAGATTTTCAAAAGACAAAGAATAATGTTAGTCATCAGTTGCAGGATTAACAAAATTTAACTTATGAGTTGGTTTGTTAATATTTTAAAACAGTTCTCAAATATGTGAGATTCATTTCCACTGTCATCATACATTTTATTGTGTTTATTTTTGCAAAATCTTTCTATTTGGATTCTTACGTCCATCAATTCGTGTTAGGAGAGGGGTTCAGTAAATAATTTAACACACTTTTCTCGGAAGTTTTGGTTAATAAGTGTGGAATTTGCTGTCGGACATCATGGAACTTCCCTCTTCATGAAGTTCCGATAGGTGGCTGCGCTAGACGCAGCCTTCAAAATGGTGTCTGTAAAGGGGGTGCGTTCCAATAAGAGAGCTGTCATTGTATTGAAATATTAAGAGGCCAAATCACATAAACTGCAATTATTAGTGGCAGGAATTATCTCTTATTTAAAGTTTGGAATTTTATTCTTTGGTTTTCCGCTGAGTTTGCTTTTAATTATGACCAATTTAATTAGTATCGATCATGATTTTATTTAACTATTATCCGTCAAGTAACGTGAGATGAATACTGAAAATGAATAAAGACCCCAATGGTTGTCTTGGCATTCACGTCGTTCAGCTGCAGAGCATGTAGAAAGAATATGTGGTCGCCTGAAATCTTAACATGTGTCTCAACCACACAAGTTAAAACTTCTGGGGACTCTTCGAATGTAAATGTAGTTCGTGAAAAATGAAGCGTGGATGTCCGACTGCTATCAAGGAAATACTCAAATAAAATCACGGCCCATTATTCTTCCCGAAATAGTGACCTTGGTTGCAGCAACGCTCGAAAAAATTCAATATTAATTTTCCCGAAGTTCCTAAGGCATCGTTCGTAATCCACGGTTTTATGAAACTCAATTCGTCGTAAATAAAATATTCATTTCCTTTTCATTTCATCAGATGTATTAACTATATTCGTTCAATTACTTTCAAATGATAATAACTGCTATTTTTCACATATGGAGCCGTAAATAGTTTTAATTAACTTTATCGACGTCAGTGACTGCCTTAACAATAGGCACGATACTGCAGAAAGCTGTGCTTCCCTTCTCTCTCAAGTCTAGATACCAAAAGGTAGTAAACTAATATAATAACGCACACACTAAACTTGTTGCATTCCTTTAGTCGCTTCATTAAAGACTGAGATACACAAGAATGATAGGTACTCACCTACGCTCTCGCAGCTAAATCTTCGTTGGCACTGTACAAAATGTAAGAAACCGTGTGATACGGAATCATGTGTAATCTGCTTATTTTTACGTATCAACATCACAACATCGAGTATTCCACTCCAAGCAATTATGTATCTGTAGGAGGTAAAATTTGAATCAGCTCCGAAATATCAAATAATAATATTATTTTTCTTGTCTGTAACAACGGTACCCCACCCAGTCGGTTTTACGCTGCACGAAAAGATGAAAGCATTCTTTATTTTCCTTGTCTGTAACAACGGTACTCCACTCAGTCGGTCTTACGCTGCACGAAAAGATGAAATTATTCTGTAAGGGGCAGTCTAGTGAGGAGAGCTATGGATATGTTTTGGGGCTATCTTGCTACTGAGTGCGAGTATTTTTACATCTTGTCCAATATCATTAGCCCAATACAGAAGCCTACGAAAATTTTTAAAAGTGATGGAGAAGTGCTGGTTCTGAAATGAACGGCAGTAATTTAGAAAACAAAAGGCAGTAAAATGGTTTTAATAGTCTGAAGAAAGGAGGATATAACATAAACACCAACAAAAGCAAAACGAGGATAATGGAATTTAGTCGAATTAAATCAGGTGATGCTTAGGGAATTAGATTAGGAAATGAGACACTTAAAGTAGTAGATGAGTTTTGGTATTAGGGGAGAAAAATAACCAATGATGGTCGAAGTAGAGAGGATATAAAATGTAGACTGGCAATGGGAAGGAAGGCGTTTCTGAAGAAGAGAAATCTGTACAGAGTTAAGTGTCAGGAAGTCTTTTCTAAAAGGAATTTACATGGGTTGTAGCCATGTATGGAGGTGAAACATGGACGATAAACAGTCAAGAAGAAAATAAAAGCTTTCGAAATGTGGTGCTACAGAAGAATGCTGAAGATTAGATGGGTAGACCACGTAAATAATAAGGAGGTACTGAATAGAATTGGGGAGAAAAGGAATTTGTGACACACTTTGACTAGAAGAAGGGATCGGTTGATACGACACGAGCCGGCCGAAGTGGCCGTGCGGTTAAAGGCGCTGCAGTCTGGAACCGCAAGACCGCTACGGTCGCAGGTTCGAATCCTGCCTCGGGCATGGATGTTTGTGGTGTCCTTAGGTTAGTTAGGTTTAACTAGTTCTAAGTTCTAGGGGACTAATGACCTCAGCAGTTGAGTCCCATAGTGCTCAGAGCCATTTGAACCATTTTTGATACGACACGTTCTGAGGCATCAAGGGATCACCAACTTTGTATTGGAGGGACGCGTGCAGGGTAAAAATCGGACAGAGAGACCGAAGGATGAATACACTAAACTTCTGAAGGCTGTAGGTTGTAGTAGTTACTCGGAGATGAAGAAGCTTGCACAGGATAGAGTAGCATGGAGAGCTGCATTAAACCTGTCTCTGGACTGAAGACCACAACAACAGTCTGTATCGAATTTAGGAACTTTAACCCGTACAACAGAAAAGTTTCAAACTGCTAACAGGTTATAGAACTCATTCTTCCTATCCTATGCCAGGGGTCCTTAGTAACAAAGAAATTACTATTTTTAATTATTCACAAATTTCGACACAGAATATGTTATTTGAAATAAAAGTAAAATAGTTTCACGACATTTCTGTTACACCACAAAGCTACGCTGTTAGAAATTGAATAAACATCTTGTATCTATGTGTGGCGGTTTAGCAACATAATTTGTCACCAGCTGTTGCGGAGGTTCAAGCTAGCGTTCATTATAAAAGTGAGGATATTCTGTAGGTATGTATGGCTGCGATTTATTTATGTCATTGGATAATCAGGAACACATGGCAACAACGGTCGATTGATTGTAGAAAGCAACAGTTTAATATTAGGAACAACCAATCCATTAATGAAATTCTTTCCTTTGGCGCAGGATCCTTCACATTTTATTTATAAGTATCTACTCATGAACGTAGGGTTCGTTTCTTAGACGTACGAATGAAAATGCGTCAAGTGTTCGAACAACATAGTTGCATGAAACTTATGAAGAAGCAGATAGTGAGATTAGTTTATCACTTACTTTCGATTCTTGTTCAGTATTTCCTGACACATACTGTGCGTTTGTCTTATGCATTGGTTTGCCAGTATTTAATTTATTTTTTATGGCATAATTTTATCTACCATATATTTCACAATTTTATCGTGTTTCTCATTCATCTAGCTTGGACTTCAGTAATCGTAGTGTCCAATATAAATTGAACTAGCCACTTCATTTTCACCCTATTTTGTAACATCAGGAGAACAGAGCCGTTATTAAAATTATTTGTATGTGTTAAGTCATTATGTATACATCGTTGTATCAGATATTTGACATCATTTACTAAGTGCAAATACAGTATTGCTCTGCAAGTGGCGGCTTCAATACGGGAACGCTAGCCTAGCGCCATTGAGTTTTTCTAGCTATTTTCGTAAGTGTGTGGGTTTTTCTTCTGCATGCTCTAAGTCGCAGACATTCTAAAAAGATGTTTCCGTACCGAGCTGTCCGTCTCTCAGGCTACCAGTGTCTTTGAAGAACTCATTAGGGATATATTACGCGAAACATTTTCTCAAGCGGTAACTCAAAGCAAACAGAAGCGTGAGTGCCGAGCGTTCAGCTGGGAAATGGCAGCTGAAATGGACCAACTGACTTATAGTCTTCTCTTGCTTGGGGTTCCGGCCTGCGTGCCTCGGAGTGCAGAGGCACTGCTATGGTTGAGTAACGTTTTAAGTAGAACTCAACTAACTAATGTTGATTATTCTCAGTTCTCCCTCCAAATGTTTGCCGAAATTCTGGCTTCCATTGCGCCGCTTTGCGTATTAGTATTTGCAGGATTTCCAGGTCTTTAGCGTGCAGTTATCAGCGTTCAAACTCAATGTTCGTTGTTCAGTGAGATGGTCAGTTGTCGAGGCATGGTATTGAAGCTGTTTCATTGGTCCAACCGCTCACTAAGGCCGTTGAATTCATCACAACCTATTCTAGTGAACTGTTTTCAGCACTTTTTAATGTATGTTAAATTCTTTTTTTCGTGATCTAGTGAACTATGTATTTCATGCATGGACGGTTGCGTGCTACATTGTGACCGTGATTGTGCTTTTCATAAAATGGTGCTCTCTTGAGCCCAAGTTTGCGTGGGCTATTCGTGATGCAACTGTTTAATGATTCTAATATCTCCACGATAGTGTGTGTTCTTTGCAATCTACATCGAACTACCTGACGTAACGTCATAGACTTACTACTCTCTGCAGAAATGCCCGTCTTTCTCAGCCACTGTTACAATCGGTATAAACGTTTCTCAAAATAGAAGCCAGCAGTACGCTTCAGTTACTTCTCTCCTTGCTTTCTTAGCGAGCAGGTGATTCATCAGCCGGAGATGTCTTCTGTCTACAAGTTACAGAGTCGTAAGTAGGAGAGGTAAGATTAACAGAGTTAGCGATGGGTAGGACATCCGGTCGCCCTCTACCACTAACAATTTAGAAATCAAATAAATAACAGGTCGACCACATGAAAGTACAGGGCAAAGGCCACCAAAAAGAGGAAGAAGAAGAACAAGATAAACAGGAAACAGACTGAGCCAAACACATAACTTGGCTACAAACTGAGTTACTTACACGTTTTACAACCATTCTGTTAACTCATGACAAATAAGGACAATCATGAAACCCATTCAGATGCTTATTTATGTCCTCCGTAATTACGCTGTGTAAAGTAAGCCACACCTATCCTTCTCTCAGATTCCTTTAAAACAATTGCTGTTAAATAGTGTTGTAACATCATTTCCTGCCACCAAACTTGATGCAGAAGAGAGTGCCTTATTCGGCGTATGTTTCAGCATACATATTTGCAATTATTCCGAATTTAACACGACAGGTGGCTTACAATTACAAATCAGGCTGTACAGAAGTACAATAGGACGACACAAGATAGCAGAGCAGTGCATTTTAACAGTGTGTGACGGGCCTAGTCTGCGGAAGGTAGCTACCAACAAAGTGTACGGAAATGCTGTACACGATACACTTAACACACATACACAATGTGTCCCATTTCTGGTAGGACTGTGGCTGTGCAAAAAAACGGCCATATATTATGTTCATAAAATTACAGTATTTAATCAAAATGGTCTCCCCCTGAATCAAAACATAGCTGAAATAGTTTTAAAAGTGTTTTCAAACGGTCATTGCAGCCCTTTTCTGCAGTTGCATTTAGTAGTGCAATATAATTTTCTTGGACGTGCTTAACTGCGTCATAACTGTATTCTTTAATTGATAGCTTCAATTTGGGCGATAACCAGAAGTCAGCTGGGGCCAAATCCGGCGATTACGGTGGGTGATCCAGGACTGTGGTCCATTTGCTGCCAAAATCTTCACTTTGCGGGCTGAGGTGTCGTCATGGAGAAGCAACCAAGAATATACATCTCGATATTTGGGTCGAATTCGACTAATTGTCGCCCACAAAAGCCGGTGGACTCAAAAAACTTGATGGCTCCTCACTGCACTAATACCATTTTCCGGAGAGTGTCAGAAACATAGAGTTAAATTTGAGGCTAGGACGTCTATTGCAGCAATGCTAGCGCTGTGACTTTCTACACAGCTGTTTTCGAAACATCAAGAATCATAACGCAACTCACCACGAGATACCATTGCAGTTTCGAGTTGCACACAGGCAGTCGTAACTGAACTGGGACAAAATATGTGTTCACTGGAGACCTGGACAGTAATAATGAGAGAGGAGAATAAAATCCAAGCCAGTGTAATGAAATTCCTGAGAAGTATTTCAGGCAAAACTAGGAGAGAGAGAGTGATAAACGAAGTTGTTAGGAACGGAAGTTGAAGTGGAAAATCTGAGTGAGAGAACTAGCAAGAACAGGTTGAAATAGTTCGGACACGTAAAGAGAGTGGAAGATGACGAAAATGAATCGTGGTGGAGACCAAGTTTGAGGGTAAGAGGGACTGCTTCAATAAAGTCGACTTTATGAAGAAGGAATCATGACTGTAAGAAAACAGTTGAAGAAGAGGAATGGCGGAAAGACAGAGGAAAGTGGAACTCTACGATAAACGTCCCAATTCGGCCTGATGCTGGATAAAGGGGGAACGAGGACGACGACGGTGACTACAACAGCAGCATAACAAGAAAGAACAGGAACAGGAAAGCGGGCACAATAGAATGCCCAAAGTTCCTTGTGTGAGATGCTCCCCTTTTTTTCTCCTAATGAATAAAATTCTGATGCTCCTCCCAAAGTGCGGGCCGTATAGGGAGCGCTATCACAAATTTTAACCGACTGTAAGGTATGCCAAGTTCAGGAAAGCTGTGTGACGGCCACTGGTTGACGAAGAGGTACAAAGTCTACGATTATTTCAGCGGTTCCGTCTCATTTGAACAAAATCTCAAACTCGATAGTCAGTGGTTACTTTGTACCGTACCTCACTAGTAAAGGATGTGGGAAAATAATTTGACCAAAAGCGTTTGGCAGAAAGACAGTATCAAACACCTAAAACCATAAAAAAAACCGCAATGTACATCGATTTAAAAAAGCTGTTAAAAATTCTATTAACGCCTTCTTAAGAGACAGTCTCCACTCCTTCCGATCTTATCACTTAAGCGTAGAAAAGCTGTGGAACGATTCCAGAGAGATAGTATCGACGGAAATTGATAGATATATACCACATAATATGTGGTACTGATCCCCCACGGTACACAAAACGGGTCAGATCACTGTTGCAGAAGCAACGAAAAAAGCATACCCAATTTGGAAGAATACAAAATTCCCATAATTCGCAAAGTTTTGCAGAAGTTAGACATATAGCGCGTACTTCAATGGGAGATGCTTTTAATAATTTTCACAACGAAATTCTATATCGTAATCTGGCAGAAAACCCAATGAGATTCTGGTCATACATAAAGTACACCAGTGGCAAGACGCAGTCAATACCTTCACTGCGCGATAGCAACCGTGAAGTCACTGATGGCAGCGCCACTAAAGCATAGTTATTAAACACGGTTTTCAGAAACTCCTACGCCAAAGAAGACGAAGTAAATATTCCCGAATCCCAATCAAGAACAACTGCCCAGATGAGAAACATTGAAGTAGATATCCTCGGTGTAGCAAAGCAGCTTAACTCACTTAATAAAGGCAAGCCCTCCGGTCCAGATTGTATATCAGTCAGGTTCCTTTCAGAGTATGCTAATACAATAGCTCCATATTTAGTAATTATATACAACCGCTCGCTCACAGAATGTTTCGTACCTAAAGACTGGAAAATTGCTTAGGTCTCACGAACACCCCGCTGAATTACAGGCCCATATCACTAACGTCGATTTGCTGTGGGGTTTTGGAAGATAAACTGTGTTCGAACATTATGAATTATCTGGAAGGAAACGATTTATTGACACACAGTCAGCACGGATTCAGAAAACATCGTTCTTGTGAAACATAACTAGCTCTTTATACTCATGATGTAATGAGTGCTGTCGACAGGCGATGTCAAATTGATGACATATTTTTAGATTTCCTGAAGGCTTTCGACACCGTTCCTCACAAGCGTCTTCTAACGAAACTGCATGCCTATGGATTATCGTCTCTGTTGCGCGACTGGATTCGTGATTTCCTTCCAGAATGGTCACAGTTCGTAGTAATAGGCGGAAAGTCATTGAGTAAAACAGAAGTAATATCCGGCGTCCCCAAAGGAAGTGTTATAGGCCCTCTATTGTTCCTGATCGATATTAACGACATAGAAGACAACCTCAGTAGCCATCTTAGACTGTTTGCATATGATTTTTTCATTTACCGTCTTGTAAAGTCATCAGATGATCAAAAGGAATTCCAAAATGATTTAGATAAGATACCTGTATGGTGCGAAAAGTGGCGATTGACACTGAATAAAGAGAAGTGTGAAGTTATTCACATGAGTACTAAATGAAATCCACTAAATTTCGATTACACGGTCACACAAATATGAAGGCTGTAAATTCAACTAAATACTTAGGGATTACAATTTCAGCCGGCCGGAGTGGCCGTACGGTTCTAGGCGCTACAGTCTGGCACCGCGCGACCGCTACGGTCGCAGGTTCGAATCCTGCCTCGGGCATGGATGCGTGTGGTGTCCTTAGGTTAGTTAGGTTTAAGTAGTTCTAAGTTCTAGGGGACTGATGACCTCAGAAGTTAAGTCCCATAGTGCTCAGAGCCATTTGAACCATTTTTTTTATTACAATTTCAAATAACCTAAATTTTAACGATCACATAGATAATGTTGTGGTTGAGCAAACCAAAGACTGCGATTCATTGGCAGCACATTTAGAATGTGCAACAGATCTATTAATGATACTGTTACAGCACGCTTGTCCGTCCTGTTCTGGAGTATTGCTGTGCGTGTAGAATGCACATCAGGTAGGACTGACGGATGACATCGAAAAAGTACAAAGAAGGGCAGCTCGTTTTGTATTATCGCGAAATAGATGAGACAGTGCCACAGACATCATACGTGAATTGGAGTGGCATTCGTTAAAACATGAGCGTTTTTTGCGACGGGATCTTCTCATGAAATGTCAATCATCAGTTTTCTCGTCCGATTGCGAAAACAGTCTATTGGCACCCACCTACATAGGGAGAAATGATCATCACGATACAATAAGAGAAATCAGGGCTCGCACAGAAAAAATTAAGTGCTCGTTTTTTCCCGCGCGCCATTTGAGAGTGGACCGGTAGAGAGACAGCTTGAAGGTGGTTCATTGAATCGTCTGCCAGGAACTTTATTGTGAATAGCAGAGTAATCACGTAGATGTAGATGGAGATGAAAGAATTTCAGTATGGGAACTAGGAGTCGCAGTTACTTATTTTCAACGCTACATGACCGTAACTGAAAACTGACGTACGGACGTCTTTACTCAGAGTGAATCGTAATTCACAGACAATGTACACGCGAACGAAGTGTTTGGACTATGTGTTCGTGACGATGAGAACAAGAAAAGCTTAAGACATTACGTACATATGCATCGCCCTTGGAGTACCATACAGCACTTCTTTAGGAATGAAAGCTATCACATGTCCATGGTCCATGCTCCAACGTATCCTAAAAAGAGAAATTAAATGTTTAAACTGGCCACAGTTTTGACTCCGGCATAGACCAAAGCGGCGATACAGGGACTGGTTTTGTCTGCAATAACTCAGGAGTAATCTGAATCACTTATGCTGCTGCCATAATATGAGCCATCAAGTCCTGTTCATCCTCGACTGACGTTGCAAACACGCTATCTTGCATAGTCCCCCAGAGGAACCAATCTAAGGATGTGAAGTCCGGCGAACATGGAGGCCACCCCGTTAGTCCAGAGCGTCTGATCAATCCATTAGAAAATGCCCTGTCTAGGTGATTTCAGATGCAAGTGCAAAACGTGGAGTACCATACAGCACCTGCCTAACTGGCTCTGAGCACTATGGGACTTAACATCTATGGTCATCAGTCCCCTAGAACTTAGAACTACTTAAACCTAACTAACCTAAGGACATCACACAACACCCAGCCATCACGAGGCAGAGAAAATCCCTGACCCCGCCGGGAATCGAACCCGGGACCCCGGGCGTGGGAAGCGAGAACGCTACCGCACGACCACGAGATGCGGGCACCTGCCTAACTCTAAGAGTACATCTTCCAGAACTGCTGAACTATTTGTTGCAAAAACACAAGGTACATGTGAGCATTCAACCCTTAAGGTTGTAAGGATCAATAAGTGAGCCATTGACAATTCCCACCTATATGCTCACAGCAAATCGCTGTTGATAGTTAAAGACGTACGTAGCGTGAGGATGCTTTAGTGCCGAAACGTGGCTGTTGTGTCATTTTAAAATGCATTCACGGTTAATGCAAGAATCCTCCATAAACAACACACGTTAAGAGAAGTGCGGCTGTCGTCCTACTCGTTGTAGGAATCAGCAAATAAATTCCAGACGCCCAGGGAAGTCGTTCTGACCCAGGGCTTGTACCTCTTGTCGCTGAAAAAGTTGTTGACCAATCTCATGAACGACATTCGAGACATGACGCCGATCCACGCCAAGTTCATTTGCGATTCGTCTGGTGCATATCGTTGGATCTTGCTCTGCGCCATTTAACACCTCTTGGTCAAACTCACTGTACTAACAGTGCGTCTCCTGCCTGTACCATGATCTCTCTCATACGTCTGTCAACTGACACAAATGTGTTTTTGTAAGGCAGCCTGTGATGTGGATAACGTTCATGTGAATACTGCGAGCCGCTCTTGCATTGCCATGAGCAGCGCCACAGGCCAAGTGCCTGTCACTTAGCTCATTCCATGTGAAACCATATTCGATGTTAATGCATTAGAACACACACTCACTCGTTGGTACCTACTCTAGTCGATGAAAGGATACTTAAAATCATCGTTCTGCATTGCTCATCAGTCACTTCTAGCGACAGTGAATAGAATGTGATATGAAACTTCCTGCACATTAAAACTGGGTGACGGACCGACACTCGAACTCGGGACCTTTGCCTTTCGCGGGCAAGTGCTCTACCAACTGAGCTACCCAAGCACGACTCACGCCCCGTCCTCACAGCTTTACTTCTGCCAGTACCTCGTCTCCTACCTGGGCAAAGGTCCCGAGTTCGAGTCTCGGTCCGGCACACAGTTTTAATCTGCCAGGAAGATTCATATCAGCGCACACTCCGCTGCAGAGTGAAAATCTCATTCTAGAATGTCATTTGTTTACATCTGGAAAACACAAACAAGTTTCATATTTGAAAACTGTCATACAGCCGGAACTGATGTTGATGCACATAGCGCCGTAAATGTACAACTCCGTCCCCTCGTTCCTACACTCATATTCCTTCGTTTGATGCTACACTTCTGGCTAAATTGTTTTTTCGCACTCTCAATATGGTTCAAATGGCTCTGAGCACTATGGGACTCAACTGCTGAGGTCATAAGTCCCCTAGAACTTAGAACTACTTAAACCTAACTAACCTAAGGACAACACACACATCCATGCCCGAGGCAGGATTCGAACCTGCGACCGTAGCGGTCGCGCGGTTCCAGACTGTAGCGCCAGAACCGCTCAGCCACCAGCGGCCGGCTTTCGCACTCTGTAAACTGATAATCCTACAAATCATACTGACACACTGTACACACAATAAGCGCATTCGACCAGTGTAGCCTACCACCAAGCGCAAACACTCTAAGGGTAGAGTAGCGCTCTACCAGAACTGCGGTTGAGTAGTTTTCGTGTACTATATAAATGACTTAGTAAATGGTAGGATTACCGGAAGGATTGGTAGCATTGACAGGTAAAAGAAATCTAAATGAATTTGTAAGAAAGTGGGGGGGAGCCGGCCGCGGTGGTCTCGCGCTTCTAGGCGCGCAGTCCGGAACCGTGCGACTGCTACGGTCGCAGTTTCGAATCCTGCCTCGGGCATGGATGTGTGTGTTGTCCTTAGGTTAGTTAGGTTTAAGTAGTTCTAAGTTCTACGGGACTAATGACCACAGCAGTTGAGTCCCATAGTGCTCAGAGCCATTTGAACCATTTAAGAAAGTGGGAGCCCATGACTGAGCCGTAACTTATCTCTGGAGCGGTTAGTGTGTAGGCTGTTTCTTGTGCCCCCCCCCCTTTTTTTTTTTTTGCTGTGGTACTGTTGGCCCATATCGCCTATTGAGGCGCGCGCGGAGCAATTGGGCGCAGCAGCGAGACGCGGCTGAAGTTACGCGGCTTACTGGGAGAGGGCAGTGACCCTGTCAGACGCTGTCGCTGAAGTACTGGTCGTGCTGTGATCGGTGGTGGGTCGTGCGAACCCCGAGTTTGTTTTGGCCGAGTACGGAAGCAACGCTCGCAAGTGGACGACGTGGCGTGAGACCTCCCACTAGAACTGTGGGACAGGAGGACAGTGCGGCCGCGCACAGGCCTGAATACAACCGTCTCCATCCCGTCACTGTGCCCAGACTTCTGTCCGCGGGTACCACCTCTAGCTGCGGTAATTCTGGTGGATACGCTGTTTTCTCATCCAGGATCATTCTTGTAGGATTAACTGTTGGGCGGTTCTTTACAACTTTCGCGTTGAGCTGTGGTGCCTCAAATGAGCTGTCGCGTTTTGTGTGCAGGAGTTCATCGCCCCGTAGGTGCCGTTTCGCGTATAAGTACTACCTGTGTCTATTGCGTAATTTACTGGGTCTAACTTACAAAGCTGTGAAAATTGTCCAAAATGTATAGAGCTTGCGTCCGGGAAATTTGTATGGAGTAATATTTATTTATTTAAAGCCGAATGCCTGGCAAGTTCTACAAGCGTGACCGTGGTAAAGTCTGTTGTGTTGTTTGAAATCTGTTGTATTGAATAGCAGCGTATGTAATCTCAACTGTGAGGCAGACAAATTACTGGTAACGGTTGCTCTTGCAGTACTTGATTACGTCCTGGTTACCTCTATTCGATTGTGTACGCAAGCACCTCAAATTATGCAACAGCGTTTTAGTGGCAATTTTAAAGGTGTCATTTTTTCTTAGCCTTATAATGAGCTACGCTTTTACTGATTTGCGCACTGCTACAGTACTTCAATAAGCCTCCTACTTACATCATCTGATGGTTAAAGTTGCAATGAAAATGTCTCACCTCCTTTACAATATCGTAATATGCTTTAAGAACTTCGGGCGTTTTGACTGTTTGCAAGGCTGTATGTTAATATCTGATTTACCATTTTGCGTGCAAAAGGTTGCCTGCCTTCACAGTTGGAGTAAAACGGGCCATGTTCTCGTAGTTTTTTTGGTGTTTTATAAAAGGAACTTGCTGTCTTCTATGCTGTCTGGCCTGTGCCTCACGCGTTGCCAAGTGATGAGTACATCTAAGTGGTTCTACGACCGAGGACGGCTGCTAAGTTAGGGTAGTACTGTAATTGGTGCATATATTCTACCCTTAAGAATTTTTTTTCTTGTATCGGCGTAAAGTCAAGCGTCGGCACGTGAGTCGGGAACGGCAGAGCAGAGGCGGCTATGAAGAAGGCGTCAGCCAATTGCGCGCTGACCGACCCCTCTCTAGGACGACAACGTGACAGCAGCGGCCTCTATGCGAAGAGAGCATAAGCGCTGGTCCCGACTGGTCGTGGCCCACTTCTACAGCAGCATCAAGATTACGCACTTCTACACCAGCGATTTAGGAACTGTATATACTGAAGAGATTTCTTATTTGCATGTCGCCCTTTGCTTGCGACACTTCTATGTTATTGTGAAAGTTAAGTATTGCCATTGTTCGTTTCGTAATAACACTCATTAATACGATTTGTTTGAATTGTTGTCCAGTGATCCGAGAAAGCAGGTTTCCCAGACACGCCACATTTGACGAGTAGCCAGGATTCACCATTTCTGATTCCAAACTGTAGCTAGTAAATGTTTTTTTTTTGTGTTTTAAACTATTGAAAAGATTTCAAACCCTTCCGGAGTTGCCAGACTTGTTAGTAGTCAGTCAAATAATTTTTTATAAAGTATATGAATTGAACAAGTGGGTCATTTGTAAGGTATTTTATTAAAACTTCTTCTTTTTCAGAAAAGAACCAAAAAGAAAGCTATATTTTTCAATTAAGTCTTGTCACAAGCAAAAGCATAAGTTCCAAGTTAAAAAAAAAAAAATTCGTCTACTGACGGAAGTCCCTGTCATTTGTCTCAAAATAAAATTAAAAAAAATAAAACTCCTCCCAACGATGCCGACCGGCCGCCTCAGTCCATAGGCGTCACTGGATGCGGATATGGAGGGGCATGTGGTCAGCCCACCGCTCTACCGGCCGTAGGTCAGCTTCCGATACCGGAGCCTCTCCTTCTCAATCAAGTAGCTTCTCAGTTTGTCTCACAAAGGCTCAGTGCACCCCGCTTAAAATAAAATACATATTCTTAAACGTTAGGCTTGTCGTTCTGCAAGAGTCTTCTGAATTTCTGGCTTTTCGTATATTTGAACAAATAGTAAGTTGTAATATCGTTGTGTCTCTGTGCTATTACCAGTGTTGGTTGTTTCGATACCTGATGGATAAATCCTGCTGTTGGAAATGCTGTATGGACTTGGTCCTTTCAGTCCCCGCAGCATTGAGACCTACTAGCAACATACCAAGGACTTCTTTTCTTTGTTTATTTGGTTGTTTGTTTTGCACATAATTCACGTCATTCTGTTTTAACCCATTGTGAATTTAGTAACCTTACAGAATATAAATTGAATTTTAGAAGTAATACAAGTTACCTGATAGCGTAACTGCTGCTCTTTTATGTACCAAAGCAATTACTTTTGATGAAACGACAGTTTACATGTATAAACATAAAAAATATTTATATAATTTTTGCTTTTATTTTGGACTGAACAGAACGTTCTTCATCGCAGTCAAAGTGGAGAATTCCCTGTTATTATCGATAGGTGCTAAAGTTTTTTTTGTGAATAAAGGAAACACGTTTTATGTACCGTCGAAGTACTGAAGCGATGTTTGATATATTTCTGCTTCCGAAATATTGTGACCGGATGTCGAGATGTTACGGCTGTAAACCCGATATGAATACAACGAATTATTTCGCCGGTAAAGTTTACGGAGCCACAGTGCTGGAGGGAATTGACACCATGATCCTACAGGACTGTCCATAAATCCGTAAGAGTACGAAGGGTGACAATCTCTTCTGAATAGCACGTTACAAGGCATCCCAGATATCCTCAATAATGTTCATGTCTAGGGAGTTCGACGGCCACCGGAAGTGCTTAAACTCTGCAGAGGGTTCCTAGAGCCACTCTGTAGGAATTCTGGACGTGTGGGGTCGCATTGTTCTGCTGCAATTGCCCATGTCCGTCTGAATGCATAATGGACACAGATGGATGCAAGTGATCATACCGGTTGCTTATGTACGTGTCACCTGTCAGAGGCCGGCAGGGGTGGCCGAGCGGTTCTTGGCGCTACAGTCTGGAACTGCGCGACCACTACGGTCGGGCATGGATGTGTATGATCTCCTTAGGTTAATTAGGTTTACGTAGTTCGAAGTCTAGGGGACTGATGACCTCAGAAGTCCCATAGTGCTCAGAGCCATTTGAACCTGTTAGACTCGTATCTAGACGTATCAGGGGTCCCATAACGCTCCAACTGCACACGCACCAGACTATTACAAAGCCTCCACCAGCTTGAACAGTCCCCTGCTGACATGCACGGTCCATGGATGCATGAGGTTGTCTCCATAACCGTAATCGTTCATCCGCTCTATACAATTTGAAACGAGACTCGTCCGACCAGTCCAATGTCATCAACAGTCCAATGTCGGTGTTGACAGGTCGAAGCGAGGCGTAAGGCTTTGTGTCGTGCAGTCGTCAAGGTTACACAAGTGAGCCTTCGGCTCCGAAATCCCATATTGATGATGCTTTGGTGAATGGTTCGCACTGTGACACTTGTTAATGGCCCAACATTAAAATCTGCAGCTATTTACGAGAGGGTTGCACTTGTTTCACTTTGAACGATTCTCTTCAGTGTCCGCAGCTCGTGGTCTCGCGGTAGCGTTCTCGCTTCCCGAGCACGAGGTCTCGGGTTCGATTCCCGGCGGTATCAGGGATTTGCAGCTGCCTCGAGATGACTGGGTGTTGTTGTGTCGTCTTCATCATCATCATTCATCCCCTTTACGGTCGGAGGAAGGCAATGGCAAACCACCTCCACTAGTACCTTGCCTAGTACGACGGTGTGGGTCTCCCGAATCGCCCCCAACGCTCTTCAGTCATAGTTGGTCCCGTTCTTGCAGGATCTTTTTCAGGCCGCAGCTATGTCGGAGATTTGATGTTTTATCTGATTCCTGATATTCACGGTACACTCGTGAAATGGTCGTACTGGAAAATCCCCACTTCATCGCTATCTCGGAGATGCTGTGCCCCGTCGCTCGTCCGCCGACTATAACAAAGTCACTTCAATCTTGGTGATCTGCCATATTAGGAGCAATAATGTATCTAACAACTGTCCCAGACACTTCTCTTATATAGGCATTGCCGACCACAGCGCCATGCCTATACCAGTTTCTTTCCGGCTTCAGTGTAATTTAGGAAATGTCTTAAAATTTCACACACTTACATTATGAAATAGCCTGATATAAGATCGAGACATATGACTTACACACTCTCACATGTGGATACTGATAATAGGGAGAGGGTTTACCAACTACCTAGTACTCTTTTTGTCCCAAGTTACGTCAGAAATAAAAAGAATGAAAAGTCTTTAACATAAGTCTTTGAAAATATGAATAACAAACGTAGGTTATGTAGGGAAAACAAGCTCTACTAATTACCACCACAAATATTTTGTGTGTTATTTAATGTTAGAAACAGGAACAAACATAGTGGCTGAATTTTAACGCCTTCACATAACGAATCCGTTTGGCAAGACCGACTTTAACACCCCTCTGGGCACGCTGCATGGACGGCGTCATGACGAGTGCACTGTGGATACGACATATTAAGTAAAGAACACAGAGAATATATGACAAGTCGACTGCTTTGTGTAGTATTAAATCACAAGGAACTGAAAGGTTAGGTGGGGTGAGTGTCAATATATTTCTGGCGGCGATTGATCGCAAACGAGTAGTGAGCTGCAACTCTCAGAAACGATGTTGCATCCATCATCGCGAAGTCCGCGTCTCACAACGTCGATTTCGAACAGTTCTGTCCCTCAAGTGATGAATCTGCTGATGCGGGAACATGTTTCCCGCTGACGGAGTGAGCTCTTTATCTCAGCAGCTTCCGTCCGTTCTAAATACGACGAGTGACGGACACATTTGTTTCCGTCCGCCTGACAAATGGTTCTGTTGTCCGAGATGGCATTACTGAATTGATATAATAGCGACACCATTGTGTGTTTACTATGGCGAATGAAAGTGCGTGTCTGCCGTTCACGGCACCACTGTTCTATGACGTGCTGTGGTCTCTTGAGAGAGATATTGCCCTTTACGAATTCTGAGCAAATGGAAAAGAAAAGATAATGTTAGGCGATCGGAACTGTTATTTCCCACGGAGAAAGAATACAGATGTGTAAGAAAATTAGAGGTCTTGCTAACTCGGAAAACTTTAAAATTTGGAAACTTGTGTTAAGTTCCTTTGGGAGCAAACTGCTGAGGTCATCGGTCCCTAGGTTTACACGTTACTTAATCTAATTTAAACTAACTTACGCTAAGGACAACACACACACTCATGCCCGAGGGAGGACTCGAACCTCCGACGGGGGCAGCCGCGCGAACCGTGGCAAGGCGCCCAAGACCGCACGGCTACCCCGAGCGGCCAGGGTCTTCCTAATACTGAAGCAATAATGTATGAGCACGAACAACGAAATATTGCACTCATTAATACCAAAATGATATTTTACAACCTTGGTGATTCGACCCTTACTCTTTTGCGGAAAACAGCACAGTGAAGGAAAACTCAACTATAATATACGTCCTTGTGTCTCTACCCGGACATGCTTATGAGTGAGTCATCTACGAATGTAATAGTTTGACGCGACAAGTAACAGGAATGTCGTCAGACCTTGTATTGATCTCTGGCACAACAGTCGAATGCACAAAGGACAAGACGGATGATGTCAGCGTATTTAACAGCGAACAGGTCGTGGGCGTTCGGGAAAAGTGACAGTCCATCTCTATGAACATGCGGATCTGGGCTTTCCACGTGCTACCGAGACAATGGTGTGCCAGGAGTACCTTGCCTGATTCAACTCTTGTGGGCAACCAAGTATTGATGACAGGGCCCACCGAACAATGCCGCAGATTGGTACAGTGAACAGGTGGGCCTCAGCGAAGCTGATCATTGATCGATTTAAAGCTGGGCAAGGAGATTCCATACTATCCAGAAGCGCCTCTATGACGTACAGAAGCCACGGCTCCATTAGGGTACCGTGGCTCACCACATGCCACAAGTACAGATTAGCATTGGCGCAGAAACACTGCCATCGGACGCTTACAGCATGAGAGAAGACAACCTAGACCAATGAATGGTCGCATTCGTTCGTACACACTTTAGACTGGTTACGAGTACTGTGAAAACCACGTAAGACGATGAATTCCGCTTGCCAAAAGCCTTACTGACCCATTATAGAATCCCATTGAAACACATCCGCGCCACGCGCTCCGACATGCTTCATACTTCATACATTCTGTACAGCCGCACTCTGTGCGAGTCACTTGTTCACGGAGTTAACGTGTCATAAGGATCGATAGGAAGCGACAAAGATCTCTAAGCCACTGCCGTGTCATATCTTCGTGAGCTCTGATACTTGAACTCACTCGAGCCAATGGGAAGGCAAAACGCCAAAATTAATTTTCCAGCATGCTCTCAGCACGAAAGTATTTAAACACTTACACCTAGTTAAGGTATAGGTACAGGTAGCGTGATCATTAATACATTAATATATACCCATTTCCGTGAGTTAGTTGTTTTTTTTCTCTAACAGTCTTCCCGTAAACATCGCATAATTTACTACCTAATTTTTTCTGCACACTCATAACTATGCCACAAAGTCATCTCTGCCTGTCAGTATATAGCAACCGTTTTGCGTCCTTGCATCTACACTACAGTACCTGAACTGCTGCTGAGGGAAAATTAAACGTTAATATATTTTTTGTGCCACACATACTTGATGGTACTAACCAACCTAAAAACGTACTACTCATCATCGTCATCATCATCATTTAAGACTGATTATGCCTTCCAGCGTTCAGTCTGGGGCATAGTCCCCCTTATAAAATTCCTCCATGATCCCCTATTCAGTGCTAACATTGGTGCCTCTTCTGATGTTAAACCTATTACTTCAAAATCATTCTTAACCGAATCCCGGTACCTTCTCTTTGGTCTGCCCCGACTCCTCCTACCCTCTACTGCTGAACCCATGAGTCACTTGGGTAACCTTGCTTCTCCCATGCGTGTAACATGACCCCACCATCTAAGCCTGTTCGCCCTGACTGCTACATCTATAGAGTTCATTCCCAGTTTTTCTTTGATTTCCTCATTGTGGACACCCTCCTGCCATTGTTCCCATCTACTAGTACCTGCAATCATCCTAGCTACTTTCATATCCGTAACCTCAACCTTGTTGATAAGATAACCTGAATCCACCCAGCTTTCGCTCCCATACAACAAAGTTGGTCGAAAGATTGAACGGTGCACAGATAACTTAGTCTTGGTACTGACTTCCTTCTTGCAGAAGAGAGTAGATCGTAGCTGAGCGCTCACTGCATAAGCTTCGCTACACCTCGCTTCCAGTTCTTTCACTATGTTACCGTCCTGTGAGAATATGCATCCTAAGTACTTGAAACCGTCCACCTGTTCTAACTTTGTTCCTCCTATTTGGCACCCAATCCGTTTATATTTCTTTCCCACTGACATTACTTTCGTTTTGGAGATGCTAATTTTCATACCATAGTCCTTACATTTATGATCTACCTCTGAAATATTACTTTGCAAACTTTCAATCGAATCTGCCATCACAACTAAGTCATCCGCATATGCAAGACTGCTTATTTTGTGTTCACATATCTTAATCTCACCCAGACAGTCTATTGTTTTCAACATATGATCCATAAATAATATGAACAACAGTGGAGACAGTTTGCAACCTTGTCTTACCCCTGAAACTACTCTGAACCATGAACTCAATTTACCGTCAACTCTAACTGCTGCCTGACTATCTATGTAAAGACCTTTAATTGCTTGCAAAAGTTCGCCTCCTATTCCATAATCACGTAGAACAGACAATAACTTCCTCCTAGGAACCCGGTCATATGCCTTTTCTAGATCTATAAAGCATAGATACAATTCCCTGTTCCACTCATAACACTTCTCCATTATTTGCTGTAAGCTAAAGATCTGGTCCCGACAACCTCTAAGAGGCCTAAACCCACACTGATTTTCATCCAATTGGTCCTCAACTAATACTCGCACTTTCCTTTCAACAATACCTGAGAAGATTTTACCCACAACGCTGATTAAAGAGATACCTCTGTAGTTGTTACAATCTTTTCTGTTTCCATGTTTAAAGATTGATGTGATTACTGCTTTTGTCAAGTCTGATGGAACCTGTCCCGACTCCCAGGCCATTTCAGTTATCCTGTGTAGCCATTTAAGACCTGACATTCCACTGTATTTGATGAGTTCCGACTTAATTTCATCCACCCCAGCTGCTTTATTGCACTGCAATCTATTGACCATTTTCTCCACTTCCTCAAATGTGATCCTATTTCCATCATCATTCCTATCCCATTGTACCTCGAAATCTGAAACATTACTGATCGTATTTTCACCTACATTGAGTAACTCTTCAAAATATTTCCTCCATCTGATCAAGGCATCCACAGGATTCACCAGCAGTTTTCCTGACCTGTCCAAAATACTTGTCATTTCCTTCTTACCTCCCTTTCGAAGACTGCTAATTACACTCCAGAATGGTTTTCCAGCAGCTTGACCCATAGTCTCCAACCTGTTTCCAAAGTCTTCCCAAGATTTCTTCTTGGATGCTGCAATTATCTATTTGGCTTTGTTTCTTTCTTCAACATAACTTTCTCTGTCTACCTGAGTTCTAGTATGTAGCCATTTTTGATACGCCTTCTTTTTCCTTTTACAGGCTGCCTTGACTGTGTCATTCCACCAAGCTATTTGCCTCATCCTACTTTTACACACTACTGTTCCAAGACATTCTTTAGCCACTTCTACTACTGTGTCCCTGTACCTTGTCCATTCCTTTTCCAATGACTGTAATTGACTACATTCAACTAACTGGTACCTTTCTGAGATCGCTGTTGTGTACTTGTGCCTGATTTCCTTATCCTGAAGTTTCTCCACTCTTATCCTCCTACATATGGACCTGACCTCTTGCACTTTCGGCCTCACAATCCCAATTTCACGGCAGATTAAATAATGATCAGTGCCATCAAAGAATCCCTTGAATACACGTGTGTCCCTCACAGCCTTCCTGAATTCCTGATCTGTTATTATATAGTCAATGACAGATCTGGTTCCCCTGCCTTCCCAAGTATACGGGTGAATGTTCTTATGTTTAAAAAAGGAGTTTGTGATTACTAAGCCCATACTGGCACAGAAATCCAAGAGTTGATTCCCGTTCCTGTTGGCCTCCATATCCTCTCCAAATTTACCCATAAACTTTTCATACCCTTCTGTTCGATTTACAATCCTGGCGATAAAATCACCCATGAGCAGAACACTGTCCTTGTCCTTTACTCTAACAACTACATCACTGAGTGCCTCATAAAAACTATCCATCTTATCTTGATCTGTCCCTTCACAATGCGAATATGCTGACACAATCCTAATTTTCTTGCTAGACACTGTCAAATCTATCCACATCAGTCGTTCGTTTACATACCTTATTGCAACTACGCTGGGTTCCATTTCTTTCCTGATGTAAAGCCCTACACCCCATTGTGCTATTCCTGCTTTGACTCCTGACATGTAGACCTTGTATTCTCCCACTTCCTCTTCTTTCTCACCCCTTACCCGAATGTCACTAATAGCTAAAACGTCCAGCCCCATCTTACTTGCAGCCTCTGCCAGCTCTACCTTCTTCCCAGAGTAGGCCCCATTGATATTAATAGCTCCCCATCTCATTACAATTTGTTTGCCAAGTCGTATCTTAGGAGTCCCTGGTTTGTCAGTTAGAGGTGGGACTCCGTCAGCTCCAAAGGTCCGAGGCATTTTGCTCTGATTGTTGCCAGCATCATACGAGGGCAGTTCAATAAGTAATGCAACACATTTTTTTCTGAAACAGGGGTTGTTTTATTCAGCATTGAAATACACCAGGTTATTCCCCAATCTTTTAGCTACACAACACTATTTTTCAACGTAATCTCCATTCAATGCTACGGCCTTACCCCACCTTGAAATGAGGGCCTGTATGCCTGCACGGTACCATTCCACTGATCGATGTCGGAGCCAACGTCGTACTGCATCAATAACTTCTTCATCATCCGCGTAGTGCGTCCCACGGATTGCGTCCTTCATTGGGCCAAACATATGGAAATCCGACGGTGCGAGATCGGGGCTGTAGGGTGCATGAGGAAGAAAAGTCCACTGAAGTTTTGTGAGCTCCTCTCGGGTGCGAAGACTTGTGTGAGGTCTTGCGTTGTCATGAAAAAGGAGAAGTTCGTTCTGATTTTTGTGCCTACGAACGCGCTGAAGTCGTTTCTTCAGTTTCTGAAGAGTAGCACAATACACTTCAGAGTTGATCGTTTGACCATGGGGAAGGACATCGAACAGAATAACCCCTTCAGCGTCCCAGAAGACTGTAACCACGACTTTACCGGCTGAGGGTATGGCTTTAAACTTTTTCTTGGTAGGGGAGTGGGTGTGGCGCCACTTCATTGATTGCCGTTTTGTTTCAGGTTCGAAGTGATGAACCCATGTTTCATCGCCTGTAACAATCTTTGACAAGAAATTGTCACCCTCAGCCACATGACGAGCAAGCAATTCCGCACAGATGGTTCTCCTTTGCTCTTTATGGTGTTCGGTTAGACAACGAGGGACCCAGCGGGAACAAACCTTTGAATATCCCAACTGGTGAACAATTGTGACAGCACTACCAACAGAGATGTCAAGTTGAGCACTGAGTTGTTTGATGGTGATACGTCGATCATCTCGAACGAGTGTGTTCGCACGCTCCGCCATTGCAGGAGTCACAGCTGTGCACGGCCGGCCCGCACGCGGAAGATCAGACAGTCTTGCTTGACCTTGCGGCGATGATGACATACGCTTTGCCCAACGACTCACCGTGCTTTTGTCCACTGCCAGATCACCGTAGACATTCTGCAAGCGCCTATGAATATCTGAGATGCCCTGCTTTTCTGCCAAAAGAAACTCGATCACTGCCCGTTGTTTGCAACGCACATCCGTTACAGACACCATTTTAACAGCTCCGTACAGCGCTGCCACCTGTCGGAAGTCAATGAAACTATACGAGTCGAAGCGGGAATGTTTGAAAATATTCCACAAGAAATTTCCGGGTTTTTCAACCAAAATTGGCGAGAAAAAAAATGTGTTGCATTACTTATTGAACTGCCCTCGTATTTAAAGTACCAGGGAAGCAGGTTGCTAGCCTTACTTGCCCCGAGTCCCATTGGGTTTTACCCCTAACGGTTGAGGGACTAACCGGTGGATTTGGTAGTCTTTGCCGTATTAGCACAAAGGTGACCACGACTCAAATTATGTCCGAAATGCCCAGCCTTATTCCAAAGTAACTGGTATCCCGACTGCCGGGACCACTTACTTGGCCACTCATACGTTGCCCCTGGTTTATGACTAGGACATGACTACTGGAACCCACACCATGAACCACCGTACTACTCATAATAATTATAATTATTAGTCTGCAAATGAAGTAAGTATTGATGTAATTTTGTTCAGTAGCTTTCTTTAGTCACACATGGAAATGTCTGCACTTGTAGCCCAGACACTCTGTATAATCCTAATTGTGATTCTCTATTAAACAGTCGCATCAAAACAGAAGAGCTGAACTCTTGTACCTGTTGGGTAGATTAACATCGTGCATGGCGCTATGCATGTTACTTTTGAGCAACTATTTGTGAACGAGAATTATATGTCTATTTTTACTTTTTATTTTATGTCCGAAAATAGACAAAATAAGGTCGAAGACTGTTGGATCATTCTGGCTTAACGATAATCCAACAAACAAACCAGAAGCACACAAGGCGTGTAAAATATTATACCTCCAGAAAAATGCAGGTTCAAAAAAATGGCTCTGAGCACTATGGGACTTAACATCTTTGGTCATCAGTCCCCTAGAACTTAGAACTACTTAAACCTAACTAACCTAAGGACATCACACACATCCATGCCCGAGGCAGGATTCTAACCTGCGACCGTAGCAGTCGCGCGGTTCCGGACTGCGCGCCTAGAACCGCGAGACCACCGCGGCCGGCAAAAATTCAGGGGTAGTGTGGAATCAGAGACGTTCAAAAAATGGCTCTAAGGACTACGGGACTTGACATCTGAGGTTATCAGTCCCCTAGACTTAAAACTACTTAAACCTAACTAACATAAGGACATGACACATATCCATGCCCGAGGCAGGATTCGAACCTGCGACCGTAGCTGCCGCTTGGTTCCAGACAGAAGCACCTAGAACCGCTCGGCCACCGAGGCCGTCTCAGAGATGTTAATTTGCGCTCTGCGCACTTACGATATCCCCTATCACAACATGTGAGATATAAGGACACATTATAAAAGTCAGACACGTGCCGGTAGATCCTGGTTCAGTGCAGCTCTAGTGATGTATCAGTGTTTCATCACGATGTTCAGGTAAGCCTTGCTGCAGAGGCTAATCACAGGTTTCATTCACGATCAGTTTATGCTTCTCGTGTTTCAAGCACATATTTAGAATGATGTTCACTCAAAGTAATTTCTCGAACTACGTGTTGGGTGATCTGTCACGGGACTCGGAGACACTTTTGTGAGTTATGCACATGCGGGTGCCAGTATCCAGTTATAACTTTTCCAGCTGCGAGGACGAGGGCTTGCTGAAAGGTAATACCTCGGAATATCTGATGTGAAATCTTTTTTTTTTTCAGTTTTTTAGATGTGAAACGGTAAGACGGACTGCGACCATTTCCTAAGATTTTTTTTTTTTTAAATTGCTACACCGATTTCTGGATCGCTAAATAAAATTTTATCACTTAGTGTTCAGTAAGCAACACTTACTGAGGCGTTTCGATATATTTACGAGAACGTCTGTCAAAATATTACAGAAGTGAAAAGCAACAGAGTAACAAAGACATTGTAAATAATGATTATCAATTTTTTTATAAACATAATGGTCAAACCTATGAATACCTAACAAGAATAATGGAATTCATCATACACTGTACGGTGTCACGTGTGAGGTAAATGCTTGAGAGTACAACTGAGGGTGAAGTGGAAGTTAACAGAAATGACCTCGAGATAGCGTGAGTAGATGGCTGAAGTGGCGCTACGAGAGACTAATGGAGGTACAAAGATACAAGTGTGCTGATAGTTAAAATAAGATATAAAAGAATATAAAGAAAATGTAACAGATCACAGAATAATATTAAACATGTCATATATATCAATAACAGTCCTCTTTAAAAGTCACACAAGGCAATTTATTTTCTCTACTTTATGCAAACGCAGTCGGAGAGGTTTCAATTTCATTGCTTTTGTAGCACTATTTGTTTGTGTAAAAGGAGAATTAAACTTTACCAACTTTATCTTTTGTTAATTGCATTGTATAAACGTATTTAAATAAATCGTTGACCGTATTCTTCCGAAAAAATTTAATTTTACAACTGCTTTCACTTGGCGGCTCGAGTATTGTGAAACAAATTAAAAGGGAACCTCAGAGGTAAAGTAATTATGCTGTTTGTTTCTTCGCTGTCTCTGAAATAATGGTCTGGATGACAAAGGTTGTGAATCGCAACAGTCGGTGTTTCCTCGTACCGTCAGAACAATGAAGATGAAGAAGAAAAAAGGAATTGTCTCATACACATTAGTACAAAAATCGAGTCGAATACTGCTACATTTTCTTTCTTGACTTATCGGTGAAGGATTAGGTTTGCACGCACCACTTCGTCTCAGTCATCCTTATTTCACACTCAGTCGGTTGATAACAGTGTAGCCGGCCGAAGTGGCCGTGCGGTTAAAGGCGCTGCAGTCTGGAACCGCAAGACCGCTACGGTCGCAGGTTCGAATCCTGCCTCGGGCGTGGATGTTTGTGATGTCCTTAGGTTAGTTAGGTTTAACTAGTTCTAAGTTCTAGGGGACTAATGACCTCAGCAGTTGAGTCCCATAGTGCTCAGAGCCATTTGAACCATTTGATAACAGTATATCTTTTGAGAAGCGGAAACACTCGCTTTTTCCTGCAGAGTATTGGGTCCTATTTTCCTCGAGTCCAATTTTAAAGCCATAGTGCTCACTATACATTCTCGTACGGTAGTGTCGACATAAATATTAAACATTAAACGTGACATATCGCATGCCTGACGTATGCCCATTGTGACATTTATTTGTTTTCGCACTTCTTCATTAGTTTCTATGACTTATCTTATATGATTACATACGCTCCAATCCCATTAATGTGACCACCAACCGTGTTAGACGTCAATGCGCACTAACCAATCACAGATGCCAGGTGGTAGCACTAGCAGTGGAGGGTATATAGAGGTTCAGAAAATGGCTCTGAGCACTATGGGACTCAACATCTTAGGTCATAAGTCCCCTAGAACTACTTAAACCTAACTAACCTAAGGACATCACACACACCCATGCCCGAGGCAGGATTCGAACCTGCGACCGTAACAGTCCCGCGGATCCGGACTGCAGCGCCAGAACCGCTAGACCACCGCGGCCGGCTGGTATATAGAGGGTTGGGGGGAGGGGGGAAGGGGAGGAAAATAGTGCAGTCGTTGTCGTAATGCGGAAACGGAGCGATTACCTGACTTCATGGTAACTGGCTTTCGCTCCAAGTGTGGAAGCACTTCCCAACTGGCAAACCTCGTGCCGTCGTGCATGTCAAAATGACGCTATCTGATACCGGCGCCGAGGCAACTGTGTTGCACCATGCGCCATAGGTGACAGGAGTGGGCGATGGGTGAGGAGTATGTACGGGTGAACAGACGGGCAGTTGTTGAGCAACTGGCCACCCTGTTGAAACAGGGAGCTACAAATAGAGTCCAACCCTCAACGACTATTCATCGAACGCTGCTGCGTATGGGCTTCCACGGCAGGCGCCTGGTTCATGCACCTGTGCTGACTGCAGTTCATTGGTGACGAAGGCAGTAAGTCCACTGAGTGGCTACATATGACCTTTTCAGGTGAATCACGTTTTATGCTCCATCGGAGAGATGACCGTTCGCGTGTACGGCGTGAAACGTCTGAAATCAAACAATCGTCGAGTAGGTCGGCGCCAGAGGACGGAGCGATATGTTATGGGGAACGTTTCCATGGCACTCCCTGGGTGATCTCGGGATTCTGGAAGGCACAATGGATCAAACCAGGTATGTATCTATCGTTGAGGATAATGTCCACTCCTAAATGCAGTTTATATTTCCTGGCACGATGGCATCTACCAGCAGGACAATGCAATGGACACACAGCTCGCAGTGTTCGTGCGTGGTCCTAAGAGCGCTAGAATGAGTTTACCGCACTCCCCTGGCCGCCAAGCTACACCGATTTAAACTTAGCAGAGACTATTTCAGTCGGGCTATTCATGGCATGCATCCTTAACCAAGAAATGTAGTGCAGCTGGCAGCGGCACTGGAAATGGCACGGCTCGACATCGTGCTGGTGCCTTCCAGAACTCTGCCCTTGCACATCTCGCAGCGGTCCACGCGCCAAAAGATGGTTACACGGGTTTCTTACAGGTGGTCGTATTAATGTTACTGGTCAATGTACTACCCATTAAGAACAGTTTTTTAAAGAAATATCCGCCGTTTGAATGTTAATTGTTCAACTATTTTACACACTCATTATTTCTACCTTTGGAACCAATGCCAAGTACATGTCCATAAATCCGTAACAGTAAGAGGGGCAGAGATCTCTTCTCAACAGCAGGCAGTGCATGTTAAAATATATCTGACCTGTCTGTGACATATCATCGTCGAAAAAATTATTTCTGGTCTTACAGACCAGATGTCGTATTACAGAATACGAGTACATATGAAAGAGACATAATATGGCTGACATTGTGCAATGGTTAATTTAACTCCTGTTCATCGTCAAAAATGGCTCTGAGCATTATGCGAATTAACTTCTGAGGTCATCAGTCGCCTAGAACTTAGAATTAATTAAACCTAACTACCTTAGGACGTCACACACATCCATGCCCGAGGCAGGATTCGAACCTGCGACCGCAGCGTTCGCTCGGTTCAAGACTGTAGCGCCTAGAACCGCACGGCCACTCCGGCCGGCGTTCATCGTCACTTTTAGGTGATGATAGTTACTTTTATATGTTTGTCATTGCTTCCATTGCCACTATTTTGACTAATTTACCTTTCTTGAGCAGTAGAGCCTACAAAATAGATAACTGTTGTCTATTTCCTATTATTTACCCATAGCATCAAAAAAGAGTTAAGATAAATGGAAGATACACTTACCGGAAGGAAGTTTCAAGTGCCAAGTACCTATATTACTTCCACCAGGCCGTGAGCCGTAATCAATTATTATTGTTATTTGTGAACTTCTTAAGATATCTATGTCATTTAAACTTCTCGGATTTTTTTATAAATTCGGCACAAAGTAGATACTGTTTGTAAGATGACAATCAATTTATTTTTGGAACTAAAGTACCCGCCTGTTGTAACTCCGAGATTTTCCATGCACATTTCATTATGTGTAATGTGTTGCACATGTTCCATCATAAACTGCATCAGTTACACATGGAAGTGTTTTAGGCACTCTGCTGTTTCTCATCTTTTCAAATGAATTAGGAAACAACATAATCAGCCATCTTAGATTGATTGTAGAGGACTCTGTCGATTACCCTCTAGTTAAGTCATCAGAAGATCAAACCAAACTGCGAAGTGAATGAGAGCATATATCTGTGTAGTGGAAATTAATCCTAAAAAATGAAAAATGTAAGGTCATTTTCACTGAAGCGCCAAAGAAATTGATATAGGCATGCATATTCAAATACAGAAATGTGTAAACAGAATACGGCGCTGTGGTCGGCATCGCCTATATACGACAACAAGTGTCTGGCGCAGTTGTTATATCGGTTACTGCTGCTACAATGGCCGGTTATCAAGATTTAAGTGAGTTTGAACGTGGTGTTATAGTCGGCGCACGAGCGATGGTACACAGCATTTCCCAGGTAGCAATAAAGTGGGGAATTCCCCGTACGGCCATTTCACGAGTGTACCGTGAATATCAGGAATCCGGTAAAACATCAGATCTCCGACATCACTGCAGCCGGCAAAAGATCGTGCAAGAACAGGACCAACGACGACTGAAGAGAATCGTTCAACGTGACACAAGTGCAACCCTTCCGCAAATTGCTTTAGATTTCAATGCTGGGCCAGCAATAACTATCAGCGTGCGAACCATTCAATGAAACAGTACTCGGCGGTCACCAGCGCAGCCGCAGTCAGCTCGCTGCCCTCCTAGCCGCCTCTTCCGCCCTCCGCCTTCCCCGGCGATGTTTACTCCTTCACCGCTGCTCAGCAAAAAACTCACGCTGTCACACCGAGGCTGCTCTTCTGGTGAAGCAGAGTCCCCAGTCGTTACGGCGGCCCAGGCGTTAACTCCAGTTGCACGCCCTTCCGACACTGCGGTTGGCCGCACCTTGTGACGGCTAGTATCATCACGATAATGTTGTGGGAAAGGCGAACCAAAGACTGCGTTTTATTGGCAGACACTGGCTCCGTCCTCTATTAGAGCACTGATGTGTAGCGTGGGATCCTTACCAGTAAGGATTGACGGACGACATCGAAAAAGTTTGAAGAAGGGCAACTCGTTTTGTATTAACGTGAAATAGGGGAGACAGTGTAACTGGTATCACACGCAAGTTTTAGTGGCAGTCCTTAAGCAAAAGCGTTCTTCGTTGCGGCGAAATCTTTTCGTGAAATTTCCATCTCCACATTTCTCCCTCGAGGGCGAATTCTTTTGTTGACATCCACCTAGATAGGGAGGAAATATTTAAATGTTCGTTTTCCCTACGTGATATTCGAGAGTCTGTAATTGATTTAACGAACCCTCTTCCAGGCTGTGGTGAAAACAACAGTCTTTTATTGCTTTATTTACTCATGAGGGGCCTTTCGCCTGATATAAGGCATCTTCAGATTGACCAGTATGGTGTTTATAAGTGGGTTTTAGGTGGCACGATTAGGAGATCGGCAAAAACAGACTGCCCTCGTCATGTATATTCAAATAAATCGGAGCAAGTGTGTGCTCATGTCATACTATATGTTTTACTGTACATCACGAGAGCAGTCTGTTTCAGACGATGCCCTACCTGTGGTTCCCAGAATCCACTTAACCAACACTACACTGGTCAATCTTAAGTGCTTTGTATTAAGTGAAAAGTGCGTCCCGAATAAACGAAGGAATAAAATGAATTCTGCAGTCAAGACTGTTGTTTTCACCACATTCTGCATACTAGTTGCTGCACAGTTCAAAATGGTTCAGATGGCTCTGAGCACTATGGGACTTAACAGCGTAGGTCATCAGTCCCCTAGACCTTAGAACTACTTAAACTTAACTAACCTAAGGACATCACACACATCCATGCCCGAGGCAGGATTCGAACCTGCGACCGTAGTGGTCATGCGGTTCCAGAGTGAAGCGCCTAGAACCACTCGGTCACAAAGGCCGGCTGCTGCACCGCGCCATGAAGTGGAAATTGTCTGCCCGGCACTTATGTGTGAACTGCAGAGTAATCATATAGATGTACGATTTGGTTATCAACTATATTGCATGTATGTCAGTTTATACAGATGACATCAAGATATTAGTAATGCTACTGTTGCCACACAAATAACAGTTCAATAAAATTACGTCTTAGTTTAAAATACACAGTCGGTTTTTCGGTTACAACGGTTCTTTTCGCCTCCAGTTTAATCTGACTGTTAAAATCATTCAAAATAAACGGTTTTCAAAATATCAATTTTTCCGTCTTTTTATTGCCACATCTCCCAGTGATAAATGAAGACTTCGATAAATATTGAAAAATTGTAATGAAGATGAATAAAAAGGAGATCACGATCGATAAGGGGTTGATCCTGTAGGAGAAAACAGTTTCACTGTCTCCAGGAAAGACTGCGAAGGTGAAGGAGATAGGCGCGGCGACAGAGAGAGCGAAAGGGGACAAGTTGATGACCTGGTTCCCTCAAGTGTTGCATACTGCAAGTGCATGAGTAACAGACCACGCCACACGGCAGCAGGCAAATTATTGTCTATGCAATGCTATGCCGATTCTTATGTCGTATGTTTGTTGCTGGTTTCTAATTATAGGCGTTTTTATTAAAGAAGTGCTGATTGCTTTTCTCAACTTCTATAACAATTCAATATTTCAAGGCAATGGAAGTTTTATTCTTTTTTTATTTTTTTTCTGAAAAACCAAATATCTTAGCACTGGTGCTGTGGCAGATTGATAGCCGGTTGTTTACCCAGTTATTAGTAAAAAGTGAAAAAACTTGTAGCCGAGACCAAACAAATTCCGCAAAATGCCGGATGTTCAGAACTAAAATACCGCAATCGGTTTTAACCGGGCGGTTATCCCCATCCCTAGCGTCAAGTACTTCGATCCAGAGTATAATTTGTATGTAAACGTGATTATACAGTTTTGCGCAATGTTAGGCTGTGCTACCGTAAGCTGTAATTTCCACAATCGTGATACAAAAGGAACTAAAATTGTATTTCATACTTTGCTAAGGTGCAAGGCTAGAAGAAGCCTTATTGACGAAATGCTGTGGAAAATGCAATATAAATGTAAGAAACGGTAGTATTCGCTGTTATTTCCAAGAACCTGGTTAAATAAGAAACTGTTTTCGGTCGTAATCGTTTAAGTTCATGTATAAATAAGTGTTTAAACACTTCGCCATGCATTTGCCTTCGAACCCTCAGAAAAGTGGTTTCAAAGAGCAAGCAAGTTTGAATTAACGCTTGCTTTTATGCTCAGATGCGGCAACTCATTCTGAGAAAGTAGTGTCTTTAGAAACTTGTGTCCGACATCTACAGATTGGTTCCCCAGTACCCATCCAGAAATAATAAATATTCCTGCATAACGCAATCATTCGTCCTTCATGTTGTCGCCAAAAACAAAAGCAGCTCACCTCGACAAACAAGAACGTGGTATGCATCCTCATAATAGTGAACAACTTAATAAAAATTTGGGAAAATAAATTTACGCCATAACTGTATTGCAGGCAGTGCAGCTCCTTTAATAACGCGCATACAACGCTACTTCAAAACATCATCCACCGGAAATGCTGTGCTCTGATGTCACATCAACAGTCCTTGATTATGATATGCATTTAATGTACGTGCCTTAACAGTATTGTAGTTTGACAACGATCAAGAGCAAAATAAATCTTCAAGCGAAACTGGTCGCCGCTTCTTCTTCTTACAATTAAAAAATCGCCCACAACACTATTTCGCAGCGTTAAAAGACTTACAATGCCAAAGTTTGTTAGTGTCACTGACAAGAAGGCGAAATCGCTTTGTTGTTGGAAGTCGTGCCGTGAAAAACTTAATTCCTTGTGTTAACGTGTTTCAGTATAATTGTGTTCCAAGTTCTTGAATTTTTAAGTCAACGATTCTAATTAAAAAGAGGACCAGTGACAAAACACATACGTCATTTGATTTGTTGCTGATATGTCGGACATACGCTTACCGGTACCATAGAAGATGACATACACTACCGGAAAGGCGACGTCGATTTGGATCCGATAACGGTGTTCTGATAAAGCTTTCAGCGTCGTCCGCAAACAGACAGCGTAGTGGCATAGCTACCAGAGTCCATCTATGTCTACCCCTTAGTACGGAATGCTCACAGGTAGAAGGCTCAGTGTGGTGCAACCGTGTGAAGCAAGCAGGCCGTCATGCCACGGAGATGCACTTGTGCTTCCTACAGCCAGTTGAGAGAGTTTAAAAGCGGTAGGGTTGTAGCCCTCAGAATAATGGGACGGTCCTTTCTAATTGCCACACTAGCTGAACGTGTGCAGTGATGCTGGTATCAGAGATCACGTGAACATCCTCACATCTGTTGACGAGGTTCTGGGCATCTACGCAGCACAGATGCCCGCCTGGATCGTCGCATTGTAAGGGCAGTAGTGGCAGATCGCACAGCTATCGTAGCACAGATACGAGGGCCTTTGATCCCGTACGTTTCGACACGGACTGTTGCAAAACGGTTATTAGAAGTGGTACTGTGGGCATGGTCACCTGTAGCCCATCTTTCACTCCCCCAAAGGAATGAGGTTCACGGCTCGCCTGGTGCCATCAGAGGATCACTTGGGATACGGAATGGCGCACTTTGGTCCACACCGATGAATGCAGATTCTGCCTGCACGCAAGTGATGATCGTTTGCGTGTGCAAGGTAGACCTGGAAAGCGCTGCCTGTACAGTGCATTTGTCCAAGACACACTGGTCCCACTCCAAATCTTATGGTCTGGGATGCTACGAGCTCCAACTCTCGTTCACATTTGGTGTTTCCAGAGGGGACGCTAATCAGCGCTTGGTACGTGCAGAATGTTGACCCATTATTTTGCTGCTCTTGCAAGAGGAAGGAGATTTGTTGTTCCAGCACGATAATGCTCGCCCACACACTGCCCGTGAAACTCGACGTGAAGCAACTTCCCTGACCAGCACGATTCCCAGACTTGTCCCTAATAGGGTACGTGCGGGATATGATGGGAGGAGAATTGACTCGTGTGACTCGTAAACCAACATCTCTTATTAACGTGAGCAAGTCAAGTAGACGTGGAATAACGTATCCTAGTACAGCGTTCGCCATCTGTATGATCGCCTGGATGCCAGAGTAATATTAGAAGCGAACAGGACGCTCATGAGATCCTCGCAATGATTAAAGAAAAATATGTCGACCCGAAAGCAGAAGGAGGTGACAAGATACGGCAGTATTATTTACAACAGGACGATGTGTTGTACAGAAGGACAAATGTGAACTCAGATAAATAGCAGTTGTGCATTCCTAGACACGTAGTGGATGAACTTATTAAGTATATACACGCTGGTTATGCTCATTTTGGACCTCGAAAGTGTGTGTTGAAGTTGCAAGAAAGTGTAATTTTTGATAACATGCCTCGCAAAGTTCGATCAATTTTGTATTCCTGCGATATTTGCCAGAAGACGAAAGTGTCTACTGTTCAACATAAAGCATTTATGCACAGCATAATACCCAAGAAACCCGGAGAAATATCAGCTCTTGATTTATAGGGATCTCTGCCTCGCTCGAAAGGAAATTTTATGCAAATTATGGTTGTAATGGATGTCTATTCAAAATTCGTGCGGTTCTTCCCACTTCGAAAAGCGAAGAGGAAAATTATAATAAAGAAACTGAAAGAAGATTACTTTTTCAACACAGTCAAGCCAGAATGCATTTTGTCAGACAACGGCCCACAATTTCGTGCAAACCTTTGGAAAGATTTTCTACAGAAAGAAGGAATACGACATACAGCAATATCATCATATAGACCTGCGTCAAACCCTTCTGAACGCATCATGCGTGAATTAGGACGATTATTCCGTGCACATTGTGGGAAAGCGCATAAGAAATGGATCGAACGATTAGCAGACTTTGAAACAGTCATTAATAGTTTGAGTCATGATCCGACAGGGTTACCACCATGCACTGTTCTATTGAGTAAGAAACCTAACAGCATTTTCGATGCATGTATCAAATTTCCGCAGCAGGATGAGCTAACACCGGAAGATAGGATCAAATTAGCGCTCGAAACGATGGCAAAGAAATCAGAAGAAAGGAAGCAAGCCCACGATAAAATAGTGAAACCTATCACGTACAAGGTTGGAGATCTGATCCTAATTCGGACACATACGAAGTCATCTAGTGTGAATGAGGAGATAAAAAAGTTCAATCATTATTGCAAAGGACCATTCAATATTAGACAGCTGGTTCACCCGAATTCAGTGGAGGTAGAAGTGATTACATCTGGCAAATATCATAGCCTACAACATGTTGAGACCATTAAGTTGTATAAGTGTCCTGAACTATCACAAGGAAGTGTCAATTAGTGAACCATGTTTAGTTATAAACGCTACGCAACCGTCTTTGGCTCACGCAGCCTACACCTTCCACAGCCTCTCAGCTACGTTACTGATGGACAAATCTTTGGACAATAGTCGGTAGCTATTGTGAGATGTTGAAGACTGTAGTCGGTAGCTGCAGTGAGTGCGTTTTATTCTCTGTGTTTGATACCGTGTGACTTTCTCTTATGTCATGTGACAGGCGCAGCAGTGGACAACGGGTCGACGCTTGTAGCGTGTGTTTTGGTTTTCAGGAAGCAGGCAACAGTGCACAGCTAAGTGCGCAGCGCGTTAGTCTTTTGTTACCTCACGCTGCCGTAATGTTATTTTATTGTTTTCATGCCTGCCAGCCAATGACCCACGACGCCCGGCGCGCTACGGTTTGGCGGAGGAGGAGGTGGCTGACGTCACGAACAGCTGACTAACATCCGGTACTTGTCAACATAACGGGAACGTGCCACCGACGAACCGTACGGTGGAATGCGTCCGTGGAGTAGACACGGGTGTTTCAGCAGGGGCCGATTCCTGGTACCTCACAACACCTTGAGCTATTGATCTGTAAATGTAATCAATTCATGGACACCATATGCACTGTTGCAACAATAAATCTTTAGTGAACTGGACACCTGTAAAATAATTTATTACATTTTCCCTGCAGTCTATTTTTAAAATTAAGATTTTAGTAGCAGACAAGCATTTTATGTGTAAAAATTCTGGGGAACAATGTTCTTCGTGGTGATGTCATGGCGACCACCGGTAGCAGAGCGGATTACTTAAAGCCCAATTTATTATTTCTATAAGCGTCCTTGCCACTGCCCAGCAGGTATCGTCCCCTCACTCCACTCTGCCCCTTGCGGTGTGCACACACGTCGTCTGGGAACTCAAAATGTCAAGCTCTTTGCTTTTGAGCTCCGCCATTGCTTGGCTTACGTTAATCCCCAAGATCTGACTTTTATCCTGGAGTTCTGACTGAACTGCTATTACCGTTTCGGACAATTTATCAAAATCTACTACACTCCTGGAAATGGAAAAAAGAACACATTGACACCGGTGTGTCAGACCCACCATACTTGCTCCGGACACTGCGAGAGGGCTGTACAAGCAATGATCACACGCACGGCACAGCGGACACACCAGGAACCGCGGTGTTGGCCGTCGAATGGCGCTAGCTGCGCAGCATTTGTGCACCGCCGCCGTCAGTGTCAGCCAGTTTGCCGTGGCATACGGAGCTCCATCGCAGTCTTTAACACTGGTAGCATGCCGCGACAGCGTGGACGTGAACCGTATGTGCAGTTGACGGACTTTGAGCGAGGGCGTATAGTGGGCATGCGGGAGGCCGGGTGGACGTACCGCCGAATTGCTCAACACGTGGGGCGTGAGGTCTCCACAGTACATCGATGTTGTCGCCAGTGGTCGGCGGAAGGTGCACGTGCCCGTCGACCTGGGACCGGACCGCAGCGACGCACGGATGCACGCCAAGACCGTAGGATCCTACGCAGTGCCGTAGGGGACCGCACCGCCACTTCCCAGCAAATTAGGGACACTGCTGCTCCTGGGGTATCGGCGAGGACCATTCGCAACCGTCTCCATGAAGCTGGGCTACGGTCTCGCACACCGTTAGGCCGTCTTCCGCTCACGCCCCAACATCGTGCAGCCCGCCTCCAGTGGTGTCGCGACAGGCGTGAATGGAGGGACGAATGGAGACGTGTCGTCTTCAGCGATGAGAGTCGCTTCTGCCTTGGTGCCAATGATGGTCGTATGCGTGTTTGGCGCCGTGCAGGTGAGCGCCACAATCAGGACTGCATACGACCGAGGCACACAGGGCCAACACCCGGCATCATGGTGTGGGGAGCGATCTCCTACACTGGCCGTACACCACTGGTGATCGTCGAGGGGACACTGAATAGCGCACGGTACATCCAAACCGTCATCGAACCCATCGTTCTACCATTCCTAGACCGGCAAGGGAACTTGCTGTTCCAACAGGACAATGCACGTCCGCATGTATCCCGTGCCACCCAACGTGCTCTAGAAGGTGTAAGTCAACTACCCTGGCCAGCAAGATCTCCGGATCTGTCCCCCATTGAGCATGTTTGGGACTGGATGAAGCGTCGTCTCACGCGGTCTGCAGGTCCAGCACGAACGCTGGTCCAACTGAGGCGCCAGGTGGAAATGGCATGGCAAGCCGTTCCACAGGACTACATCCAGCATCTCTACGATCGTCTCCATGGGAGAATAGCAGCCTGCATTGCTGCGAAAGGTGGATATACACTGTACTAGTGCCGCTATTGTGCATGCTCTGTTGCCTGTGTCTATGTGCCTGTGGTTCTGTCAGTGTGATCATGTGATGTATCTGACCCCAGGAATGTGTCAATAAAGTTTCCCCTTCCTGGGACAATGAATTCACGGTGTTCTGATTTCAATTTCCAGGAGTGTATATTGAAATCTTGTAACTGTGATTCAGTACTATTTTGAACGTGCACAGTCTATCCCTGCAAAACATTTACAGACTGATTCATTTTGGTATATGCATATTTACCCCTTGCGTCTTTCACAACTTTCTTAATTTGATGATCAATTTTTTCGCATCAACATTACTACAAACACTTTCCAGCTTGTTAATTTCTTTACTCTGTTTGTCTATTGACTCAGTGAAACAATTTATTCCACTATCCAATGTACCTATATGTCCATGAAGCTTACTGCCCAATTAAGTATTCAAAAATCCCATTTCCCTTTTTAAATAATTCGCATCGACTTATTTAAGGAATCTGCGAGTATTTTATTGTTTAAAGACTGATTTTTAAGAATCTACTTTACTGCCTAAATCATGCCGTATTGGCTTTTTGAAGCATCTATTGCATTTTTTGGTAACCAACTATTTATTTTCACGCAATTATTTCACACATTTCACAAGTTCTTGCTGTAATTGTTTGCACTGTCTACCTCAAATCGCAGCTTTGGTATTGTGTGTAGAATGTTTAAACTACATACTGTACCTAAAGGCCCTAAACTGAACTTTTTGAAACAACTGGAAATTTACACACATATGTACGAATAAATATCCCGATGCCATTGTCAACTAACAAAACGATTTTTTAGAAAACATTATTCAAATTTTTGGGAAAGAAAGCGAATAAAAACCACTTGATACACAAAAACAATAGACAACCTTCAACCGGAGTTAACAACAAAATTCTAATATCTGTGATTCACAACCACCATCTCTGACTTTCAGAGATACGACGTACTCCGTTAACATAAAGCATTGTAGGAGCGAGAGCTGTCTTTTATCCGAGACGAAACTACGTGATTCGTATAACTTGTCAATGAGGGAAATATCCGCTCCAAAACGCATGATGACCGTCACTCCATCTAGACGTAAGTAAAATTGAAAAATAACTCTATATGAAAAATGCGTAGACGTAAAAAAGTGACATTAATTTTAACATCAACATATGCACTAAACCTTGGCACTCTAGCCGAAACATGCACATAATGAAGAAATACGACCAGCACAGGCAAGGGGATTAATTTGTACAAAAATGTCATATTTTAACTGTTGTGTTGGAATTGTGGATGGCACAAGTTTAGATGACTCAGTAACAACTTGAGTGATTACATAGTGATTCAATTTCAATTAATTTTAAATCGCTGTCGAGTCCAAGTAGTATTCTCAGTGATGTGTCAAATTACTATAAAGCTGTTTATCTTGTATATCATTCGTCTGCTCGTAACCATTAACATTAAATGCGTTTTTCTTAGTGTTATGTAGGTGCAGTTTCTATTAATTAATGTTCAGACAATTTGGTACGAATCTCGAGCATTCAGCTGTGAAATGACGAGTGACGAGTAAAATATGATTGCTTCGTCAATTCTTTTACGGCGATTGCGTTGCCTTGGATTTAAACTTCCTGAAGTGTCACAACTGGACGAGAAAACATCCGTGTGGAAGGTGAGTTCTTGTCAAGATGTTGCTCTCTGTAGAGGTCATCTACCTGAGTAGCAGTACGCCAACCTTCAGCCACAATAAGTGAAGAGTAATGATGCAGTTTTTAACTAAAACCTGACTTTACTATATACAACATATTGTTTAGATGTACCCGTTCCGAAAATATTGCTCTAGTAATTTACTTTCTCCACAGATTGTAGTATTTTTACCTTCTCCCCGTCGGAGGACGTTGTATTCACACATGCCTTCAACTGAAGATGGTCGGCTACGCGACCAGTGTGCATTTCCTTGTGTTTCCATTAGTTTACTGTCAACCCTAGCAAATGGACGAATTGCGTACCTACATAGTGTGCTGCAATAGGAGAGTCGAAGCCAGTTTTGAGTTGCGTTTTTAATAACGTCATATTTACTTTACTGGCGCACTGTAACCCATTTTTGAACATGTGTTGAGGAGAGGAAGTAGGTTATTAAATATAAAATACAAGGTAAAATTTGAAAAAGATGTGCTGCTGTCCATAATTCCGTAACGAGAAAAGTTAGAAAGAAAGCATTTCTGCTGGTTAATTTCCTGTGGATAGCTGGACAACATTTGCTTCATATTTTTCTAATTTTGCTTCTGGACAAAAAATTAACGCGAGTGGTCAGGATAAATGGGTCTCTTTGCTTAAATCTCACATTCTAAACTGAACAAACAGAATTACAAATAAAAGTTGATACAGAAGTCGTCCTTTTTACAATAACTGAAGATACATCGTTCTATTACTTCTCCATTGAGTTGTTTCAGGGTAATGTACAACGAATTCCAAAACAGTTGAGCAAATTTTACTTATAGAAGACATTAGTGCAATCTAATTCATTTGTGATACTTACAAATATTGCAAACGCTAAACGTACATTTTTAAATAGATGTTTTCAAAGTTTTTTCGACACATGTAACATGGCAACAGTAATGTCACTTTGATGAAAACACCGACATATACCTCTTGACATTAATTTACCAGTTCCCCTCTTGTTCACAGATTGCTCAACAGAGTATGTGTAATCATCAGATGAGGAAAAAAACTCTACGTCGAGTCTTCGTCACTTTTGCTTTCAGGCGATCAAGCTATTAGCGTCGTCCTTAGCATAAGTTACTTTAAGTTAGATTAAGTGGTGTGTAAGCTTGGGGGCCCATGACCTCAGCAGTTCGGTCCCATAAGACCTTACCACAAATTTCAACAAAAAAAAAATAATAATAATAAATAAGAGACAACGCAACCTATAAAATGTTAATAACTCAGATGTTGTATCTACTTTATTTTTCATTTTTATCTTTACGAGTGGTCAAATTAATGTATATCGCACCAGGAAATATATGAAACAAAGTATTTATTTTTCGTACCACGTTTTAATAGCCTTTATTATTGGTTTATGACGAATTAGGCCATCTTTTGATATGGTACTATAATACAGGACGTTGTTAGCACCATCACCTGGCATTCGTCGTTTCAGCTAACCAAAGTATTTATAGTTACATAATATTATATTCCAATATAATTTCAGAATCACTGTGCTTCAATATGATCCTCTTGAGAACTATGAAAACTAATCCTCTAAATCAAGTTTTTGTTCTTCTTATGTGTTGTCATCAGTCCGAAGACTAGTTCGATGCAGCTCTTCACTGTAATATAATCTGTGTGTCCCACTTCATCCCTACGTCGCTTCTACAGCCTACATCCATTTAAGCCTATTTACTGTGTTCAAGCGTTCGTCTCCCTCAACAGTTTTTGTCCCCCCACACTTCCTTCTATTTCCAAATTCAAGTTTCCTTTATGAATGGGTTGTGTCCTATCAATCGATTTCTTCCATTAGTCTAATTGTGCCAGAAATGCATTTTCTCTACAGATCGGCATAATGCCTTGTCACAAGTTTCCCTAACGTCAGAATTTCAAAAACTTTAGTTCTCTTCTTGTCTGAACAGTTTATCGTCCACATTTCATTTCCTTCAAAGTCTGCACTCTAGACAAATACTTTCGCCAGCCGCTGTGGCCCAGCGGTTCTAGGCGCTCCAGTCCGGAACCGCGATGTTGCTATGGTCGCAGGTTCGAATCCTGCTAGGGCATGGATGTGTGTGATGTCCTCAGGCTGGTTAGATTTAAGTAGTTCTAAGTCTAGGGGACTGATGGCCTCAGATGTTAAGTCCAATAGTGCTTAAAGACATTTCAACCCTTTTTGAACAAATACTTTCGAACAAGACTTCCTAACACTTACATTTGTATTGGACGACAACAAATTTCTTTAAATTAAATTGCAACCAACTTTGTATATTGTTAGCTATCATACAACCAATAAGTCAATGGACAATGTAAGTTGATAATTTCAACTATGCTTGTGGATTCCTTGGACAGAATAATTAGAAAGATACAAAAATACATTTTCTAAAACAAAGCATATGCTGCTTACATGGCATTGAACAATGGATTTTTTTCCCTTAACTCTGTGTCACAAGAAGAGGGAGACTGACAAACGTGCATCTATGGCAGCAGCTTAACATCTTGGTCTTAGAAGAAAAGGTCGTGTGAGACCCAACCCGCTTTATTTGTTCACGAGACCCAGAAAATATTAGATACAGGCTCCTAGATAGATGCTATTTTCCTTGATTTCCGGATGGCGTTCGATACAGTTCCGCACTGTCGCCTGATAAACAAAGTAAGAGCCTACGGAATATCAGACCAGCTGTGTGGCTGGATTGAAGAGTTTTTAGCAAACAGAACACAGCATGTTGTTCTCAATGGAGAGACGTCTACACTCGTTAAGGTAGCCTCTGGCGTGCCACAGGGGAGTGTTAGGGGACCATTGCTTTTCACAATATCTATAAATGACCTAGTAGATAGTGTCGGAAGTTCCATGCGGCTTTTCGCGGATGATGCTGTGGTATACAGAGAAGTTGCAGCATTAGAAAATTGCAGCGAAATGCTGGAAGATCTGCAGCGGATAGGAACTTGGTGCAGGGAGTGGCAAGTGACCCTTAACATAGACAAATGTAATGAATTGCGAATACATAGAAAGAAGGATCCTTTATTGTATGATTATATGATAGCGGAAGAAACACTGGTAGCAGTTACTTCTGTAAAATATCTGGGAGTATGCGTGCGGAACGATTTGAAGTGGAATGATCATATAAAATTAATTGTTGCTAAGGCGGGTACCAGGTTGAGATTCATTGGGAGAGTCCTTAGAAAATGTAGTCCGTCAACAAAGGAGGTGGCTTACAAAACACTTGTTCGACCTATACTTGAGTATTGCTCATCAGTGTGGGATCCGTACCAGGCTGGGTTGACGGAGGAGATTGAGAAGATCCAAAGAAGAGCGGCGCGTTTCGTCACAAGGTTATTTGGTAAGTGTGATAGCGTTACGGAGATGTTTAGCAAACTCAAGTGGCAGACTCTGCAAGAAAGGCGCTCTGCATCGCGGTGTAGCTTGCTGTCCAGGTTTCGAGAGGGTGCGTTTCTGGATGAGGTATCGAATATATTGCTTCCCCCTACTTATACCTCCCGAGGAGGTCACGAATGTAAAATTAGAGAGGTTCGAGCGCGCACGGAGGCTTTCCGGCAGTCGTTCTTCCCGCGAACCATACGCGACTGGAACAGGAAAGGGAGGTAAAGACAGTGGCACGTAAAGTGCCCTCCGCCACACTCCGTTGGGTGGCTTGCGCAGTATAAATGTAGATGTAGATTTAAAGATTACCTCAAAAGTGTTTCTTAACACGTCTTACCAACAGTAACAACAAATAGAAGATGAAAAAAACACCAGATGTGGGACTGAGCCCTCAACAAGCCCTGAAACCCCCGCGTTCTTGAAGGAGGAGGAGAATGAGATCGACAAAAACGGAAGAAACGTATGGGTGTCCCGATTCGCTTTATTGAATACACACTAGTCGAAGTCGGCGTATCCTGTAAGGAGGAGGAGAATAGAATATTTGTCGTATTGTTTATTGAGCTGTAACATGGTACTGTTTCAGAAGCCAGTGTCTCACTTTATTCTGCTATAAAAGTGCGGACTATTTTTTGCTGCGATGCTTTCGTCCCTTTACGTCTACCGCTAACGCTCACTCAATTAAAGGGCGCTCGTGCGAGCCGATCAAAGCGGGCCGCTGCCAGCCCAGCCGTCACAAAGCCACAGTACGTGCCAGCGCCGCGCTGCGCACGGTTCACCGCGGATCTCCAGCTGCGCCGGAAAAACGTGCCACCTATCCACGAAACTCATTGTGGACCATCCAGCACTCAGCCACAGGCAAAGTGTATCCACTGTAATAGCTTCCAACACATTGTGACGTACAGTTATTGAGGCATTTGTAGCCATTAATGCGATTCACTCATTACTGATACGAACAAAATGCCGTCCAGCCATGCAGCGGTGCTGTGGAAGTCTTTGTCACGGTAGCGGTTCCTAAAACGTTGGAGTGTAAAGTGTATGCGACGTATTATCAGAGTTTCAGAAAAATATCATCCACATAACTGGAACACAGTAAGGCCCCGTAAAGCGAGAACTAAAGCACAATTAGCTTAACAGCCCTTGCATCAAAGTTGCTGATAAAAATAATTTAAATAAAATGGGAAAGAAAATTGGGGATCTGTTAAATGTCGATCAGTTTGATTATAGGAAGGCGAAAGGCGCCAGAGAGGCCATTCTCACGTTGCGGTCGATGATGGAACTAAGATTGAAGAAAATTAAGACTCATTCATATTATTTGTGGAACTGAAAAAAGCGTTCGACTATGTAAAATTGTGTAAGATGTTCAAAACTGTGAGAAAAATAGGGGTAAGCAATAGGGAAAGACGAGTAATATGCAATATGTACAAGAGCGAAGTGGGAACAATAAGAGTAGAAGATCAAAAACGAAGTTCTCTGATTAAAAAGGGTGTAAGGCAGGGTTGTAATCTTTCCTCCACAGTGTTTAATGTATACCTCGAAGAAGCAATGAAATAAGAGAAAGGTTCAAGAGTGGAATTAAAACTCAAGGTGAAAGGATACCAATGTAAGGATTCACTGATCTCATTGCCCTCCTCAGTGGACTGAAGAAAAATTACGGTATTTGCTGACTGTGATTAGTAGAATGATGAGTACGGAACATACTGTAGTTTGAGTGTAAATTGAAGAAAGGTGAAAGTAATGAGAAGTAGCAGAAATAAGAACAGCTAGAAACTTAACATCAGGATTGGTGATAACTATGTAGATGAAGTTGCGGAATCATGCTATCTAGGCAGCAAAATAACCCATGACGACGGAGCAAAGAGGATATAAAAAGGAGACTAGCAGTAGCTTTTCGGACATTCCCGGCCAAGAGAAGTCTATTAGTGTCAAACATAGGCCTTAATTTGAGGACGACATTTCTGAGAATGTACGTTCGGAGCATAGTGTTGTGTGGTAGCGGGGAAACCAGAACAAAAAAAAATCGGAACATTTGAGATGTGGTGCTACAGACGAATGTTGAAAATAAACCGAACTTATAAGGTCAGCAATGAGAAGGTCTCTGCATAATCGGCGGGGAAAGGGATGTAGGAAAACACTGACAGGAAGAACGGGCGTTAGGGAACAACGTCAGTGGTACTAGAGGAAGCTGCAGAGGGTAAAAACTGTAGGGGAAACCGGAGATTGCAATGTATCCAGCAAATAATTAAGGACATAGACTGCGAATGCTACTCTGAAGTAAAGTTTATCGCTTTGACTTGAATTAATGCACTAAAATAAAACGAATAGGTCGATCGGGATGAAATCAGTGAATATGAGGGTAATGAAATAGTAGCAGTGTAAGCCGATCGTATTATCCCGTAAATGCAGTGCAGTATACGTGTAGTGACATTTGAAAATTTGTGCCAAGTGACGTAATGTTTAAGGTGAGAACTCACAAAGAAGAGGAAATACGGGTTCGAATTTTTTACACTGTAGCTACACCATACCTAAAAGGTTTGCTTGAAAGGAGAGACAGCATTGGTCGTATATTTTTGTTTATTATCGCAAAATCGATTTTCGGTCACTTAGTGACCATCTTCAGTGCTGTAATATATAACATAAATTAGTAAGCACTGGTGTCAATAAGCTTACGGCGATCACATAGAGTCTATATTACAGCACTGAAGATGGTCACTAAGTGACCGAAAATCGATTTTGCGATAATAAACAAAAATATACGACCAATGCTGTCTCTCCTTTCAAGTATACCCATTATCTGGTCGTAGTGCACAGGACACTATGGAGTCGCCAATCAATAAAAGGTTTGCACTGATGCGATGCTTCACCGACTGCGTCACCCTACTGGTGCTATTTCCACGTACCTCGTGGAGGGATCTTTAGTACTAGTCTTCGCCGGCCGCGGTGGTCTAGCGGTTCTAGGCGCGCAGTCCGGAACCGCGCGATTGCTACGGTCGCAGGTTCGAATCCTGCCTCGGGCATGGATGTGTGTGCTGTCCTTAGGTTAGTTAGGTTTAAGTAATTCTAAGTTCTAGGGGACTGATGACCTCAGATGTTAAGTCCCATAGTGCTCAGAGCCATTTGAAATACTAGTCTTCGCAAAAGACAGATGGCAGCAGCAGTGGCAATAACACTTCCAGTCAGGCCCAGATACATGCCGAGGTAGCTCTTATAGGATTCCGCCTGGTACAAATTTCATCGTCTATCGATCAATCCACTTAATTTCGATGCATTTCGTTTATCTCATATGCAGCCCTTGTGGCCAGATGCTATTCGCACCTAACCCGTGGAAGACATCCGATCACGGTACGGTGCCTGTTATAAAAGATATGACAGCCAGTTTGCTAATTTCTGGTGTTAAAGACACGGGCCTACCGCCAGTCTATCAGCATATTGCCGTTTCCGTGTCTCTCAGCACCTACCATCTCATCGTAGACGGATACGTATCCGCCACATGTGTATCTGTGATCAGCGGATAGAACATCTGAACATCGGTCAAGCCAGTAGAAGACGACTGGTTTTATGCGTCTGCTGCAACTTATGCTACCTACAGTAACCTACAAATCGAAAAATCATCTACGCCTTCCTATACCGTCACTTCTGTCTAGCCGGTGAGTATTTATATTGCAAACAGAACGTTCAGTGTGTGACAAATAGATACAGCCAAAGTTTCAAGACGTACTCCCCCCACAAAGAAGAAGAAATTTTAATGGAAATGCCTCCGGAAGCGCTTAATTTTTATCTTAGAACTGCTTTCCTACAGAGAACTTGCAGCTCTTCCATCGAGAAAATCCTAAAATCATTTACTCGATGTATGATAGCGCTTCTTCATTTTGGTGTTCACATCAGTGACATATGGAAAAGGTGGACCGATTCCCTGACCTCTTTGTTCTCCACCCCTAAACCGATTAGGGTTTTGTTTTTGTCGTATCGAACCCCGCAACAAGATGCAGGGAATTTTCGTGAGCGTATTGTGAAAGACTGCGATATCATACGCAGTACTTCAGGATACATCAGTGCTTCCGTCATTCAGTTTGACGGTGAATTAATCTATTTTCAAAACTTCATACAGGAAAGAGTTTCATGTAGCACACTGCTCGAGCTCTTTTGCTGTCGGACTGCAACTGGTGGCGTTCTGAGGGTGCCAGCCTGCGACCGTTAAACGCCTCAGCGACCAGAGCGGTCGGACATGCTGGATACCTACTCTACTCTGCAGCGTCTACACCTGCCGCACAGTAAGGTAAGCGCTTTGCTCCTTCAACACTCATTTTCGAGTAGAAATGCAGTCCTCGTAACGTCTATATTCTCGCATCAGACGTAGGTAAATCCCCTTGAAACACAGTACTCATTTTGAAAAGCTGCCTCTCGTATTATTTTGGTGGTTTTGCGTTATCAAGTTCGGTTGAGTTTCTGTTCATGCTCCAACGTTGCGAGCGTTTTCCAAGTTCATTTTTTCCAAGGAGGAAGACCACGCTAGGAACCTGAATTTGTGTGCCTTTATTCTCACCTTATTTACAACTGACAGTCAGCCAAACATGTACCTATAATCATCTGTCACAAACAAGCATGCTTGTTCACTCTGAATGAATGAGGGCATAATAAGTAATGCATGAAACTAGACAAATTCAGTTGGAGGCTCTTGGTTTAGCTTTGCAGTAGCAGCCTGGAAAGGCGGTTGAACGTTATTTTCGAAGCCAGCTCCATTCGCGACTTCCTGGCGCGACACGGGGTCGCCAAACGCGGCCGCATGTCTCCGGAGTGAGGCCTCGGAGCCCGCATCTCGTGGTCGTGCGGTAGCGTTCTCGCTTCCCACGCCCGGGTTCCCGGGTTCGATTCCCGGCGGGGTCAGGGATTTTCTCTGCCTCGTGATGGCTGGGTGTTGTGTGCTGTCCTTAGGTTAGTTAGGTTTAAGTAGTTCTAAGTTCTAGGGGACTTATAACCACAGCAGTTGAGTCCCATAGTGCTCAGAGCCATTTGAACCATTTGATTTGAGGCCTCGGAATGGCCGTTTTCGAATCCTAGCGTTCAGACACGGTCTTAAAACTATCAGCCGTTGAATGGAACGGAAAATTTTAGAGCAAGAGAAGCGGGCTTTTCCTTTCCTGTCTTCTGATTGGAGGGAACGCTTGCTCTTTCTAGAAGAAGCGGTTTGGAGATTGGTCACTACGCCCCCATCAAGTTTTGTACCACTGTCTATGCAGTGTCGAGACAATTGAGGTTTCTGGCAGAACTTAGCTGATCGTGGATGACATCAGCCTCAGCAAGCAGTCTCTGCTCCGTGGACAAGTAGACTTTTGGATGGGAATTAGATCGATTTCGCGTTAGGTTTATCTATAACGAGAAAACTCCATCGTCAGAAACAAATGCGATTTCAGTATCGTCTTACGTGAACTGGCACAGAACAGAATCCAGTGTCTGATCGGTCACGAAGCAACCAATTGCTGACAATCAGTACGGTAGTATGATTTGCTATTGTAGCACCATAGTATTAGTATTTTTGTGTGAGTTCCACGTTCCTTCTCCACTCCTGTAATCCTCAACATCCTATACTCGGTGAGAGAAAATTACTTAACATGTTCAACAAGGTTTAGCCTGGACACTTATTCTGATTTCAGTAATAAAATTTTCGTTGCGCAGTTTTCTCTTTAGGATGTAGAGTAGGGCTAATAATCAACTAAAGTTCACGGAACTTCAGACGATTTGGCACTCAGGACTGAATAACTAATGTTAATTACACTGTTTGCAAACAGTTAGAGCTAAGCTCTCCGAAGTCCTTGTTATAAGACTTTTATCTGAAGTGAACCCCTCTGAATGAGAGCTGACAGATTTTTCGTAAATATTAATGTCAGGCGATTTCGTTTGGAGGTTACACTAAAATGTTCCTCCTACTGGCCCTCAGATATGGTGCGTCATCGTTGAAGCCTCGCTCATGGCCGCGGATGGAATCCACGTACTAGTTGGGACACCTGTCCATCATCGTAGCTGTCAACGGCAACTGTGTAACAAGCATTTTAAAATTATTTGATGTATCAGGTGTCCTACTTAAAGTGTTTGAAGAGAGGAAGTGAGTGGGCCCTGTGGATACCTCGTTCCCTGTTTATTGATTAAACAGTAGCCATCAATGTAACAGGCACCGTGTAGTTGAATTTCCTTATCACCAAACGATTGAAGGATTTTAATACATATGAACCGCATATTTGTGTCAAAATGGCCAGTCATTCTGAAGAAATCTGCCAAGCTGCGTTCCTGAGAATTGGCTGCAGCAATTTCGCTAGTGAGTACAAACATTAAATCGCGAAATGTGTGTCGATATCCGGTAAGTGCGCTGATGGTCACGCTGTTCAGCGACCTAAGTCGAGCATCATAATCATCATGAAACACCTAATTTAAATGTCCCGTTGCAATCTAACTGTATTCAGAAAAATTAAGAAACCGAGCACTGAAAAACGTACACCGACAACAGCTAGTACATCGCCCTCAATTGGTCCACTGCAGCTTCAGAAGGTAATCTCACCAATACAAAACAGCATAACAGCTAACAACTAAACCGTCAAAACATGCACAAAACAGTTGTATTTAACTGGCTTCGATAGAACTCGTGAAATCCGTCTCTTTCATTGTGCAAGCTAGCTGATGGCTCCAAAATCTATGCGAAACCCGTTCCAGTTAGATACTAAGCCTTAACATCTACCAACATACATTACCGGGAATTTCACACCAGTGCACGAGACCACAACTTGCGAATTTCTTTATGTTTTCCGTCCTGAAATAAATACCGATCACTAAGTCCCGTAACGTGAGATACACAGCACATTTAAAAATCACATCTGAACCACACAGCCGTATGAGCTGTCTCCTTAAATCCAGGACGTCTGCCGACCGACTCTCAATTTCATGACTTCAAAAGAACTACCGACTTTGTTTGATCATCCAAGTCATCGGCCAGCTTGTCGCACGAGTGGGATGCGAGCGTTATCACTGACTACCCCTTTACTCCACTCGTAGCACTCCTCTGGGGAACGTTGTCTCCCGCCACGACTGCTCACAATGTTGTTAATGGGAAGTAAAGGAAAATTCTTTACCCATTAAACGACTGTGCTCGCAACTTCGCCGTGTACTCGTATTATGTACCTCCCTTAGGATCACTCTGTGCTGTTTATGACAACCCAGCGCATCTGCTGCAAGACCCAAAGTACGCATCCCTTGCTGAAAAGCCACCGGGAACATTCGCCTTGAGGCGTAGCTTTATATCGCTCTTGTCTACAGCCTCTGTATGGGGAGAATGACTCATGCGTGCACAGTGACAGATGGCCCGAAGCAGGTTCAGTCGAGTACTTGTAGTTCTAATTTCCATCTGGTAGAGCACAGTAGTGTACAGAGACATTGAAGAAACAGGTGATGAGAATGTTTTTGTGAATTGTTCTGTTTATTTCTTGAAGGCTTTTTTGTTTATTTATGTTTGTACAGTTTTGCATACGCTTTTAGCAGTGTGAACGATGCGTGAATGTGGTCTAAAGTAAATATGTAGACCTTTTTTTCTACTGATGAACGTTGTACGACGGGAAATTTTGTGTCATAATATGTCAAGTAAGTTTATAGTAAAAGGAGAGCTAATTCAAGTGCAAATGAAAAAAAAATAAATAACGTAAATTATGAACAAAATATCAATGTTAAATATTTATTTCTGGAAAAAGTACGGTTCGAAATTGTGTTATTTGTTGATTGGTTAGCCATGAAAACCGCGGACTAACGCTGGAGAATAATGTTTTTCTATTACCCTTAAGGAAAAACTGACCAATCAGAACGGAGTATTCTTCGCTCGTCTTTTCTCTTGGAGATATAGAATGCTTACAACAGTCTAAAAGAGTCGGACGCCAGCCTTTCAATGGTATGGTCGTGTGTAGTATGAGCTCCGAAGGAAGTTATAATTTGCCGGTTTTAGTTGTGCTACATGTTTCAAAAGCGTTTACAAGTGAAGGCATATTTATTCCCGTGTGTTTTTTAGAATGTACGGATTTTTTAAGAATTTTGTGTATGAGAAAAAACAATAATCCCGCTTGGCATATTGAGCAGATCGGTGACTAAAAACTTGACTGCATTAGACACCGATAAACTTAATAGTATGGCGAGCATTTTCATTTAAGAACAATCCGTACTTATTAGCTGTTCAGATTTCGGGAAATACGTTACCAGAAACTTGCTAACGTGAATGAAAGGTTTTGTGCATGATTGTGTTAAGATTGGCACGGGCTTGACAGAGAACGTGTACATTACCAAGGTTCAGATTATACCGAAGTTTTGCCAGTATTTCCACTTTCATTCAAAATTAAGATCTTTTCCCGATTTTGGAATAGTTACGTTGTATGCGGCCTGGTGCGACTTGCAGCACGTTAGATTTCTGCTGGGCTTTCCTACCAGCGATCTGCTGCAACGAGTTCACAGCAGGTAAAGGACGAAAGCTGGAGCCAGACGCCGGCTCTTGCCTCGCTAACAGCCTAGATCATGTCCGGGCGCTATCGTTTATCGGGACAGACACAAAAAGCAAATACAACCCCCTTCAGCCGTGGCGGGACTGGTGCCAGGGCTATCTTTGGTTAGGCACTATCGATTCCCTCTGGCAGAAGTTTGTCTTTGGAACCTGGGCCAGCTAAGGATATAGCGGGCAGTACCGGGTGGAAAGGGACAACAACGTTGGGTACGGCACGCGGAAGTTCGCATATTAGCAAGACGGTGTGCCTGAGTACGGGCAGCAGGGTCAGTAACAGCGGGCTGGCGCTGTGGCTTCTTGGCAACCTCGTGAAGCTATGCATGTGCTCACTTCCGTGAAGGAACGCGCTATTACTATCGGACAAACCAACGTCTGGTGTCTTCGCCACATCGATCCAGCAGCTGGCATCAAGTTAAGTAATTCAAGTCCTACCAACGATTAGTGAAATATGATGATGATTTCTCTTGAGGCAGCAAAGCATTGCAAGGACTGTGATGTTATATTTCATGCCTCTTATTAAGTGTGTGCTTCGCTCCATAATAGTATTGTTCTTACTTCAGCTGGCGAGTGTCTAAAACATTGATACGTGTGTGCAGCCTTACCGAACGATCTACACTCCTGGAAATTGAAATAAGAACACCGTGAATTCATTGTCCCAGGAAGGGGAAACTTTATTGACACATTCCTGGGGTCAGATAAATCACATGATCACACTGACAGAACCACAGGCACATAGACACAGGCAACAGAGCATGCACAATGTCGGCACTAGTACAGTGTATATCCACCTTTCGCAGCAATGCAGGCTGCTATTCTCCCATGGAGACGATCGTAGAGATGCTGGATGTAGTCCTGTGGAACGGCTTGCCATGCCATTTCCACCCGGCGCCTCAGTTGGACCAGCGTTCGTGCTGGACGTGCAGACCGCGTGAGACGACGCTTCATCCAGTCCCAAACATGCTCAATGGGGGACAGATCCGGAGATCTTGCTGGCCAGGGTAGTTGACTTACACCTTCTAGAGCACGTTGGGTGGCACGGGATACATGCGGACGTGCATTGTCCTGTTGGAACAGCAAGTTCCCTTGCCGGTCTAGGAATGGTAGAACGATGGGTTCGATGACGGTTTGGATGTACCGTGCACTATTCAGTGTCCCCTCGACGATCACCAGTGGTGTACGGCCAGTGTAGGAGATCGCTCCCCACACCATGATGCCGGGTGTTGGCCCTGTGTGCCTCGGTCGTATGCAGTCCTGATTGTGGCGCTCACCTGCACGGCGCCAAACACGCATACGACCATCATTGGTACCAAGGCAGAAGCGACTCTCAACGCTGAAGACGACACGTCTCCATTCGTCCCTCCATTCACGCCTGTCGCGACACCACTGGAGGCGGGCTGCACGATGTTGGGGCGTGAGCGGAAGACGGCCTAACGGTGTGCGGGACCGTAGCCCAGCTTCATGGAGACGGTTGCGAATGGTCCTCGCCGATACCCCAGGAGCAACAGTGTCCCTAATTTGCTGGGAAGTGGCGGTGCGGTCCCCTACGGCACTGCGTAGGATCCTATGGTCTTGGCGTGCATCCGTGCGTCGCTGCGGTCCGGTCCCAGGTCGACGGGCACGTGCACCTTCCGCCGACCACTGGCGACAACATCGATGTACTGTCGAGACCTCACGCCCCACGTGTTGAGCAATTCGGCGGTACGTCCACCCAGTCTCCCGCATGCCCACTATACGCCCTCGATCAAAGTCCGTCAACTGCACATACGGTTCACGTCCACGCTGTAGCGGCATGCTACCAGTGTTAAAGACTGCGATGGAGCTCCGTATGCCACGGCAAACTGGCTGACACTGACGGCGGCGGTGCACAAATGCTGCGCAGCTAGCGCCATTCGACGGCCAACACCGCGGTTCCTGGTGTGTCCGCTGTGCCGTGCGTGTGATCATTGCTTGTACAGCCCTCTCGCAGTGTCCGGAGCAAGTATGGTGCGTCTGACACACCGGTGTCAATGTGTTCTTTTTTCCATTTCCAGGAGTGTATATTCCGCGTCTAAAGACAGGCCCACATAGGGTGATCCATGTGATGATTGGGTTTTAATGAGCCAGTTCCGTTTGCATCATTCGTGTACGTGGTTCTGCTTAAAGGAATGAAATCAGTTTTATTATTGTCAATTTTATCGAAGTAGTTTTCTGTATAAGTTTGAGGATTAAGGTGAAGGAAGGGTTGTTTGGTTCCCTGTTGTCGCTTCTGATTTATGTTTCAGAGATCGGAAGCAGTGGGCCAATGAGTGCAGAGCCTCCCCTTTTAAATTACTAACGGGCGTACGGGTGGTGGACTTCGCCTGAGCTCGCGTGTGCTGTTTGGTTCCGATTTCGGTGTTCTGAACGGGGTGGAAGTACAAACGGAGTCCACATCTTAATTCAAAGATAACTACGCAGTCGCCTCCAGCGTTAGTGGCCAAGTCGCGGCCTCACAATCTCGGACCTCAGTTATTGTACAAGCTGTAGTTTTCTAAAACTTGTGGTGGCTCTGCAAGGTTGCCCAGGTTAAATGTTTTAAATATTTGTCTTAAGAATTTTGAGGGATTTTTAGAAGAATGTGTCTTAATTGAAACCGTTTTCTAAAATTGCGGTACAATTCAGCCTTAGTGGCGTATATCAATTTTGATGGGGAAATAACTGGGTTACTACTAATCAAACTGACTATAACTTTGTAAAGTTGTTTGGTAATATCCCGCCCAGGAGGGGTGGTTTTCAATCTATGTGGAAATAATAATTTATTTCCTGGTTATTTAATGTAAAGTTTATTTTAAATGATTTACTTGGCCCGAGTGGTGGTTTTTTTAAATGTTTGCAAAGAGATTAATTCGCTTGTGGTTTCATATAAAAAGCAGTTTGTAAAATTTGCCTGAGTGGCTGGTTTTTAAATGTTTTTAAAGAAATTTATTCATTTGTGGTTATATATAACAAGCAGTTTGTAAAGTTTGCCTCGATGATTTATGATTTTACTTCTCTTAATGATTTATCTATGTTGCAAATAAATATGTTGAAATGAAATTGTCACTGTATAGGTCAACTCCTTCCACTCCCTTTATATTAAAGGTTAAGAAAATTGCAGTTCAAAATAGAAATAACGTACCACCCCTGTCCCATTTAAAATCCAAATATGATAATTGTCCCTTCGAACCCTCGTTTCAAACGCATGGGACGAAATCTTACAAAATATGATCCCAGTATATTCCAATTACTAGTTTTGAATACATGCATCTCATTAATTGACAATATTTCATTCAAAATAATAATTATTTGTCCAACACAAATAAAATGAAAGTAATTCATGTACAAGTGAACTGCCGTGGAGCTGTCTCATGAAATTAAATCCACTATAACTCATAACACAAGCGCTCAGACACACAAGTGTTGACCATACTGTACTCGTATTGTTCAGCTGATTGAATAAATCAGGTACAGTGTAATTATAATATACACTGTGTGTGTGTGTGTGTGTGTGTGTGTGTGTGTGTGTGTGTGTGTGTGTGTTTGTGTGTGTGTATGTGTGTGTGTGCCTTGCCTATCGAAGTTCAGATAATACTTTTGGAAACAAAACAAAAATGGCTCTAAGCACTATGGGACTTAACATCTGAGATCATCAGTCCCTTAGACTTAGAACTACGCAAACCTAACTAACCTAAGGACATCACACACATCCATGCCCGAGGCAGGATTCGAGCCTGCGACCGTAGCAGCAGCGCGATTCCGGACTGAAGCGCCTAGAACCGCTCGGCCACAGCGCCCGGCTTTTGGAAACACTTTGCAGAATTCAATCCATTTCTAAAAACTTTCCAGAGTTCATTTTCCGCACCTAACACTTTCCAAAATCCAATCCTGTTCCAACACTTTGCTAGATACTTATCCTTCAACTAACACTTTCAAAATTCCTATCCAAGACGAACGCCCAGTTGCGAGCTAACATCCCAAAGTTGCTCGGGCTCCATTCAGTTTCTCTTCATCGAAATAAGTTGGCCTAAACTCGTCTAGGGGTGGAACCGCACGTGTCTCATTACACCCCCAGAACTGTCCCTCTGCCCGTCTCCGGCCGCGTCTCCCGCGTATCGAACATGGTCGCTCAACTGACTAGTGTAGTTCCCTTCCCTGAAGCCGTCCATCTGATTGGCTACAGATTATTCTACATTGTTTTACATTTTAACATATTTAAATAATCAAAGTTTGACCACTTTCACATTCCAAATAAAGTAACAATAATATCGATTACACAATAAACATTAAATTCTTTTATATAAAATCAATACAATTTTCTTCTTAACTTTGAATGTCATGGCCAGTAGCCGAATGTGCTTTCTGATAAATAAAGAGGAAATGGTGATCTGATGCTTAACCGGAAATACCGATAATTTAAGTTTACTATATCTTTCAAACAAATAAAGTTACAGAGTTGATATTTGCAACATTTGTCATTTTAATGATGCGCTTTCATAAGAAATGTAGATCGTTGAGATTGACCAAAGCGTTCAGATTTTAGCATTCAGGTCTTTGTTACAAAACTTGTTAATTTATCTCTAACAGTAAATCGTAAACTATTATACGAGGGCGGTTCAGAAAGTAACCTCCGATTGGTCACAGTGCGGGTTGTGGGGGGAGTAGCGACGCCATCTGTGCGTTCACGCACTCAACAGGTCAGCCGGCATCAAGCCGTGATCGAGGGAACGTCGTACCTGCGCTAGTTTAGTTTTTGTGGCAGTTTGAAATGTGTGCTGCAATAGAAAACCCCGCCAAATGTGAAGTGCGTGCTGTCATAAGGTTTTTTACAGCCAAAGGATATTCTGCAGCAGCTATTCATCGTGAGCTTTGTGCCGTGTACGGACCAAGAGTTATGAGTGAAGGAGTTGTCCGTAAATGGGTACGTTTATTTAAAAATGGACGAGAAAACGTTCATGATGAAGAGAGGAGTGGTAGACCATCATTGGTGACTGACGAACTCGTTCAGACAGTTGATGCAAAAGTTCGTGAAAATCGACGTTTCTCAATGTCGGAGTTGTCTACTGGTTTTCCACAGATTTCTAAGACTCTCTTGTACGAGATAGTGACAGCAAGATTGGGTTACCGTAAGTTCTGTGCACGATGGGTGCCCAAAATTCTTACCGACCACCACAAAACTCAAAGAATGGCCTCTGCATTAGACTTTCTGTCACGTTATGAGGACGAAGGAGAACCATTGTTAAACAGAATCGTGACCGGTGACGAAACCTGGATTAAGTACGTGAACCCTGAGACAAAAGAACAATCAAAGATGTGGGCACATTCAAATTCGCCTACCAAACCAAGAAAAGCCTCGCAAGATTTTTCTGCCAGAAAACTGATGGCAACGGTGTCTTGGGATGCCAAAGGGGTGTTGTTGGTTGAATTCATGGAACGTGGTACGACCATTAATCAAGACGTGTACTGTGAAACAATAAAAAAGTTACGACGGGCTATACAGAACAAACGCCGTGGTATGCTGACTTCCGGTATCGTTTTTTTTGCACGATAACGCCCGTCCTCACTCTGCTCGCAGAACAATGGCCCTTCTTGAGTCCTTCAAGTGGGACGTTATCAACCATCCACCTTACAGCCCAGACCTGGCGCCAAGTGATTATCACCTCTTCATGCATTTGAAGAAATGGCTCGGGTCACAGCGGTTTGATGACGACGAAGAGCTCAAAGATGCGGTCACAGGCTGGCTCCAGGCACAAGCGGGTGATTTTTATGCAGAAGGAATTTCAAAGCTTGTGAAGAGATACGATAAGTGCCTCAATCGCTATGGAGACTATGTAGAAAAATAGTGCAAAGATGTAGTTGTAAGATGTATATATTAAAATATTTTTATTTAACTTGGTGTATTTTTTTAAATCAACCGGAGGTTACTTTCTGAACGGCCCTCGTAGATATGATCAATATTGAAGTTTTATTGGGATCACCATGAAAATTTAAGAAAGATGGTAGATTAAAATTACTCTGGCTTCATTTCCTGAATTACTACAGAATTCAGAAGTTTTCATAAATGTTCCCCTTTTTAGATAATCTTTTCCCTTTTTTTCATAAATGTTTCCCTGTTTTTTAACTTCGGTCCGCCATATGTAACACTGCTACGCCTCCCTGCGCACGAACAGCACCTACGGTGTTTCCCTATGACGTACGTTCTCGTCTGTCTCACTCGCACACTACAGCGCTTAGGCCCGATCATCCTGGCGTCATTGAAAACAAGATGCCTGTCAGTTTCCCCAACTCGTGCGAATCTGCGCTCTTTGTGGCACACGGTCTTGGACGAGAGGTTTCGTTTCACAATTCCTGGAAGGCTGTCTCTTTCAGCCATGTACTTAAATGAGAGCGAATTGCTCGTTAACTCACACAGTACAACAGGTCGAATCACCAGACAGACATACAAATTTACAGTCAGGGTACGTGGGCTAACCATGATTGTGCTCCTGCAGTCGTAAGAAATCTCACCCCAGACCTTAACTGCCTGTGTAGGCCCAATGTGCCTAGCACGGAGACCGGTTGGTCGCTATCCCTAAACTGGCCTCCTTCTAACCAACACACGGCCAGCAATGTCACCGAGACAGAACCAGCTATCATCATAAAACACAACATGCCTCCACCCACCTTGCAGTGAACTCTTGCTTGACATCCCTGTTGTCACAATAGGCGGTGGTTTGGGGTTAGTGGAATGCTCGCTTGAGGGCGTCTTTCTCGGAGCAGTCCTTGAAGTAACCGATTTGTAACAGTTCGTTGTTCACTGTGGTGCTTCCCGCTGCTCAGATTGCAGATGCAGTACGACGCGCCAAAGCCATACACCGAACACCATGGTCTTCACACTCGCTAGTGCCACGTGGCTGTTCTCAGCTCCCTCTTCTTGAAACCGTACATTCCCGTAACTACCGCTGCCAGCAGTCGTATACAAGGGCTACAAGTCTTTCTACAATATCGCAGAACGAACATACAGCTTCTCGTGGCCCTATTACATGACCTCATCCAAACTCGGCGCGGTGTTGATAATGGCGTCTTTGTCGCCTGGCATTCTTGGCTAACATCAACTCACCTCCGTCCAGTCTCAAAGTCAACGACGTTACACCGTGTATTTAAAGCAAACCCGATTTGCACCCTTATAGTGGCGCTAATAGCGCCACTTTTATGTGACTGGTCCGAAATTTGAAGCGACATCTTCTTTCAGATACAGAAACACACCTACGAACTTTCGTTTATGTCTCGCAGCTCCTTCTTAGTGTTGTGATTTTTCTTTCTGTTAGTATACATTTCGCAACGGACCTGTTCATGGGACTAAGAGTCTCTGAGTTAAAAACAGTCGTTAACTTTCAAAATACCATATAATTTGCCTTTTCTTGGATGACTGTATTTATCACATTTATATTAATGCATGCACTATATCCTACTTAGTGAGGCGGGAATCAAAGTTTGGAGAAGGAAGTAATTTTATCAGTTGTTTCGTTTTGTAAGTATTCATGTGACTTGCTCTTGGTCTATTAATAGTAACAATTTCTCTTCTGGTGAAAGCCGAGTTGAGCAACCACTGGTGGCTTGGAATCTTCGCTGAACCGCCCAGTATCATGTGCCTTTGATGTTACGGTCTATGTTTACTAAGATCGTCCGTTTGGTTTTTGCTCCGTTGGCGAGTCTACTAAGACAATCACTGTATGACTGAGTATGGCGATGGGAAGTAAATGCTGCATCATTTTTGTTAGGTTGCGTTCATCACCCCTAATTGCAAAACGTCCCTATATCCATTGTAGATGAACCAGTTCACGCAGCCCCTTTGCACAATTGACATTCTCAGTACACTGTGTGCCAAAGGATTTATAGTTTTCCCTTCGTCTGCCCTCTGTGGCGTTGCCTCTTTGTCATAAAGCCGGCAGGTCTGTGTTATTGACATAATGTTATATTTTAGTTTCAGGGTGTGGGTAAGCGTTTAAATGCAAGAAACGCCCACATGCTATGAGGATCAGAGCAAGGAAGACGAATGTAGGTAATTTTCTTGGTAACCCTTCGTAAAATAATTGAAAATTAGCGAACGATGCTGATAGCTCAGAACTTCAATTTAAAGTTCAAAATTATTAATTACGTCATGAAAGAAAATGAAGTTTTCACTCATTTATTTCTGTAAAAATAGATTGTAAAGACATTCATTCTCTTCTGATACTGTAAAACATAAAATTTACTTTTAACAGAGTCAAGTCTTCGAACGAAGCGCTTGAGAATTCATGACTCCAGGAACAGATGGCTGCAGTATATCAATATCGATAATTGTTCTAAGGTGCATAAGAGATCTGAAGATGGAATGTTGAAATGCCGAAACTGGTAGCGAAAATAAAATAAAATAACTTCTCAATTTAAATGGCTGTTTGGCTAATTTGTTTGTTAAATGTTTGATCAGCCGCTGTCCCACGTCCACAATGGATCAACAGACACCAAAATATACTTCATTAGAAAGTTAAAAAATTATTACCCTGTTTTATTAAATACCAATTTGATAGAAATAACATTTCTAGCTCTCCTTGAAACAGTCGTGTATGTTCATATATAAGCTAATTTTCTGCTAATTTAATCACAATCTTCATAATATCAGAATGAAATCCATATCGTAATTAATAGCAAGATACAACACTCGATGAATAATTTACATGGAGTAAAGGGGACAATGAGTGAAAAACTTTGATGTTCGTCAACCTTCGCCTCGTTCCTGCTAGTGACCAGCTGTACGGCAACGTGATCCGTTTTCAGAATCGTGATGAATTCTTCCGCGTTCGCTCATCCTGTTAAAAGAGGAAAATATATCTTTTATAGTAACAGAACAAGCACATACTGTAACACATAAACCGTCCTTGTATGTGGATTGGATCGGCCGTTACAGTATATGAACGCAGGTAATAATCTCACGACACTACCCCTCGTGAGAATCCTTAAGATCACTCGTCGAGGGCATTGTCGACTTCTGAGTTGACTATGCAAATAACAGCTTGATGAATGACACACAACTCAGCAGTTAGTATCGACATTTCTGTTGGCAATAGGAAAAGTTGCCCACATTCTGACCCCAAAAAATGCGGCTCCTGTAGATACATGCATTTCGGAACCATTTCTAGGCCTACAATTTGCACCAGTCATGCCAGTTTCAATGCTATTTTGACGGTGTAAAGGCTTTTATATAATTTTTAAAACAATATTTAAGCTGTTTTTTGGCCATATGTGCTGATGTATTTCCCTTTTCAGACTAATTCCTTCCTGGATTCGCGTAAAAATAACGTTAATCCTGTGTGTGGGTGGTTTACTGATAAGGTTATTGCAATATTGACGTAAGCTTACATTTTCCTCACCATCTAGCTGTCCACTATTTTTAATATATTTCGTTGCATATGTACGTAAACTAAATAGTATTTAGCCAGAAAAGAAGGTCACAACCAAATAGCTTTCAGTTACATAAGGAAATCCGAAACAGATGTTAAACAAGTTACGTATGTTTCATAAGGCCGTGCGTTTTGCACGATATTGCCATGAATGTGAAAATATGTTCGTAGTAAATATCGTAAACATGCAATATGTCGTGCGCATTAGACCGGGCGGAACCATCTGTACGCTGCCCATCAATGATGTATGCGAATGAAGTGTCACTGATAAGGAGCGAGTAGAAGACAGCGGGCCATCAGGAGACCGTTCGTATCATAAAGATAAGGAGACACCGTAGGTTTCATCTAAGCTGGGAACACCCCTACACTCCGGTGGTCTAGAGGGTAATTATCACAACCTGTGTTGACAACTGAGAGGCGTAAAATCGGCAGTGTCCAGAATTTGTTCGCTTGACAACTGCTAGAACCAGTTGAGCTTCCCTAATACCAAATACGTCATTGCAAAGGGCATTTCAAGAATGAATTTCTGATGTAAAGCGATTATTCGTCAATCGAAAACTTCAGAAGCTATTCTTGTTTTAACATAAATAATTAGGCAGTTTAGTAAAAGTCAGTATCTAAAAAACAAATATAAATAAGCAACCAGCAAAGTGACAGTGGATAGTGCTTGTTGAACACCAGCGAATGGCTTAAAAATAGCTGCGATACGCTAACTTACTTAGTCGTCAGACTCGGTTTACATTTAATGAACTTATTTATTAATTCACAGTTAATTAAAAATAGAGACAGAGGTGCATACAACAGCATACAGTATGGGTAATGCATACTGATAACTTTATCAGAAATGTACGTAGAGATTAACACAGTTACTAACGCAGGAAACAAGAGAACGTATAACAAATTATTTCGGAATGCTATATTTTATGCCTGTCTATATTGATTTTAAACATGTCTGTTTTGTTGTACGAAATCTGGGTTTCTGTACAGGAACCCGACTATCTTCCCAGCTTTATTTCAATGTCGAGAAAAAGATAATTTCCGTGGAATCGTGGAAGAAGTTTTAAAGAGGGATTTCATTTAAAAGTTACTTTAGGTTTCCTAATACAAATCCCTAAAACATACACGCATAGCTAGCAATGGAAACTCATCAGTTAAGCAACTAAAACATTTTGCATTCATTCGACTTATTATATATTTATTGTCATGGTTATTAAGGTTGTCATGGTGTCAGTAGTATCTTGTAACGATACTAGACTTCCCTTGTCACCAGGGCCTCGTTGTGTGATAACGAGACTGCAGAACTCATTTTACTTGGCGTAAACTGCAAGTGGCCTCTGGACGCGGCATGGACTCTAAGAACGTGTGTCACAAGTATGCTAGGCGTAATCTATGGCCGGCCGCGGTGGCCGTGCGGTTCTGGCGCTGCAGTCCGGAACCGCGGGACTGCTACGGTCGCAGGTTCGAATCCTGCCTCTGGCATGGGTGTGTGTGATGTCCTTAGGTTAGTTAGGTTTAAGTAGTTCTAAGTTCTGGGGGACATATGACCTAAGATGTTGAGTCCCATAGTGCTCAGAGCCATTTGAACCATTTGAACGTAATCTATGAACCGTTTGGTCGCAGGCCGGGTGCCGGTACTGTGGAGTTCCAGGACCACTGGAGCCGCACCAGCTCTCACTAGGTGTGGATTCTCTACGCCATGTGAACACATCGGACCCTCTTCCAAGACGCACGTCCATCTACTTCATCCACAATTTCGCGGCAACCTCTCTCATCACTCGAATATGTCTGCTTCTGTGGCAAAAGTTATAATCTATGTTTGTTTACAATATTTATAGAAATTATGGTTTCCTCCTAATGGTTTCGTTAAAGTATTTTACAAAAAATATGTTCTCTTTTCATCAAAAATTTAATTTTACAGATACACAAAATCATCAGACGGGTAAAACACTTACTTATTAGTGATACAAAGCGGATATATTACAAGCACCGTCTTGTGGAATAAAACCTCCTTTCATAAGTATGCGTATGCCAAGAATATAATGCAGCAGGACAAATGTAATGAGATATTAGTCTGAAAGAGTTGACACGATTACAAAAATAAGCAGAAAACCAAATCGCTCTCTCGGTGACGAAATATGACATCCACTTGTCGCTGTTTTCTGTTGCAGAATTTATGTATAAATTTGGAGTAGAAACCCTCAAACTTTGTTACCATATTCGTCTCAATGGAGAGCATTGTAAGGGAATGTAGTCGTTGCTCTGACATGGTATTCCGAAGAAAGGTCTTGGTTCTCTTCAGAGACGGGATGCGTCTTTCAGCTTCAGCAGCTGCCATCGGTATTGTCACTACTATTTTCAGAAGTTATCTGAGAGAAGGTGTTCTGTAGATTGTCTTCGAAGGGAATCTGAGTAGCGATACAACTCCAGTAACATTCCTGAAGTCTGGTTGTTGACACAATACCGAGAGCTCCGCCTTTAACCTTAGTTTCTCCAAAACAGCTCAAGTTGGACAGCAACTTTAAGTTGTTCCCCGTGAAACGTATCGTGTGTTCTTCAAACTTTGAGAAATCCAACAGCATTGCTCCGTCAAGATTATATAGGGCTTGGAAACTGTTACAGGTTACTCTGTCAATCCTGTCGTTGACTTATTTTGCATCGGAACGTCGGCGAAGACTTACCTTCTGCAGATTGCCGTGAGAGATGGTTTTTGCTATGACGCCCAAATCATTTTCGTCGATTGAGGCACTTATATTAATAACCTGTATGAAACGGAACACCGCACTGAACTTTTTACTTTTTCAGCATCGACCGATCTTGCCTCCAACTGGCTGTACATGATATCCACATGAGGCATTAATTTCTCGAAGAATGTTAGCTAAAAGAGGGATCCTTCACCTTGTAGACTGCAGCGGAGTCCAACATCTTGGCAACAAGTTAGGTCGGGTGGTGATTTTTCTAGCGCCGTTAAACATTCCAGCCGCGAGAATTTACACTCCTGGAAATTGAAATAATAACACCGTGAATTCATTGTCCCAGGAAGGGGAAACTTTATTGACACATTCCTGGGGTCAGACACATCACATGATCACACTGACAGAACCACAGGCACATAGACACAGGCAACAGAGCATGCACAATGTCGGCACTAGTACAGTGTATATCCACCTTTCGCAGCAATGCAGGCTGCTATTCTCCCATGGAGACGATCGTAGAGATGCTGGATGTAGTCCTGTGGAACGGCTTGCCATGCCATTTCCACCCGGCGCCTCAGTTGGACCAGCGTTCGTGCTGGACGTGCAGACCGCGTGAGACGACGCTTCATCCAGTCCCAAACATGCTCAATGGGGGACAGATCCGGAGATCTTGCTGGCCAGGGTAGTTGACTTACACCTTCTAGAGCACGTTGGGTGGCAAGGGATACATGCGGACGTGCATTGTCCTGTTGGAACAGCAAGTTCCCTTGCCGGTCTAGGAATGGTAGAACGATGGGTTCGATGACGGTTTGGATGTACCGTGCACTATTCAGTGTCCCCTCGACGATCACCAGTGTTGTACGGCCAGTGTAGGAGATCGCTCCCCACACCATGATGCCGGGTGTTGGCCCTGTGTGCCTCGGTCGTATGCAGTCCTGATTGTGGCGCTCACCTGCACGGCGCCAAACACGCATACGACCATCATTGGCACCAAGGCAGAAGCGACTCTCATCGCTGAAGACGACACGTCTCCATTCGTCCCTCCATTCACGCCTGTCGCGACACCACTGGAGGCGGGCTGCACGATGTTGGGGCGTGAGCGGAAGACGGCCTAACGGTGTGCGGGACCGTAGCCCAGCTTCATGGAGACGGTTGCGAATGGTCCTCGCCGATACCCCAGGAGCAACAGTGTCCCTAATTTGCTGGGAAGTGGCGGTGCGGTCCCCTACGGCACTGCGTAGGATCCTACGGTCTTGGCGTGCATCCGTGCGTCGCTGCGGTCCGGTCCCAGGTCGACGGGCACGTGCACCTTCCGCCGACCACTAGCGACAACATCGATGTACTGTGGAGACCTCACGCCCCACGTGTTGAGCAATTCGGCGGTACGTCCACCCGGCCTCCCGCATGCCCACTATACGCCCTCGCTCAAAGTCCGTCAGCTGCACATACGGTTCACGTCCACGCTGTCGCGGCATGCTACCAGTGTTAAAGACTGCGATGGAGCTCCGTATGCCACGGCAAACTGGCTGACACTAACGGCGGCGGTGCACAAATGCTGCGCAGCTAGCTCCATTCGACGGCCAACACCGCGGTTCCTGGTGTGTCCGCTGTGCCGTGCGTGTGATCATTGCTTGTACAGCCCTCTCTCAGTGTCCGGAGCAAGTATGGTGGGTCTGACACACCGGTGTCAATGTGTTCTTTTTTCCATTTCCAGGAGTGTATTTTCATACATCACATTTATGGCCAGTAATTTAAAATCCCATCTAGCAGCTGGCCCGCTTCATGCTACCAATGCCTCGAGTTCGGAAATTCGTTCTGCCAAAGGTCGAAAAACCTGGTAAATTTAAAACGAAAATCCTAAGCAACTGATTTTGGGAAGCCGAGTGTTCCACTGCTATATTTAATTGGTGTCCATAACAATACACATAATGCGCATTAGGATACACTCTTTTAAGTTATTGGCTGCACGCCATCGGTACAGCTACTCATTACAGCTGCATAGTCGTACGTTTGTGCGAGAATCCCGTATGGTGTATCTTTGAACAAGAGTCTATAACATTCAAACAACGGTTTGTTAGAGCGTGTGCATTATACCCATTGGGCGTTAAAAAAAAGACTGTTCTCTTACATTGTACACTATTCTCTTTAAGCGGAACACTAAGACTTACTGCGTCTTTTTGGAAACATCTGTCGTTTTATCTTTCATTATAATAACACATTCAGTTCACTTTATTCCTTCAGAAATAACTTGACAGCAAGTTTCAAAAATACAGACCAGCAGCTCATTTTGGATGAATTTTGAAACTGATTTACAAACTTTATCACCTTCCAAGTGTTCTTTCACTGCACTGTCTATATCCGTAATTAAGTCTATCAGAACTAAAAAGACGCCTGGATTCCTGATGTTTCTGTCTTTTCATGCCCTCTAAAGGCAGTTTGGGAGTGCCACACCATTTTATACAATCAATAATTGTAGAGATCACATACCTTTTTTCTTTCCTCCCTGCTGATTGCGTTTCACTATGTGGTCGCGATTGGTGTGGCTTAATATTATTGCGATATTGGGTCTACCTAATGCACTAAGATCAAGTATGTATATTTATGATTTCCCCAATGTCCTAGATATTTCACGCCCCCTGTATCCTTCGCATCCCTAATCCCGAATAACAAACATGGAAAGCATCCACACATCCCCATCTTCTCGTGTACTTTATTTCCTTGTATACTCGCTTTTCTTAGCACCAGCTATAGCCTTTTGACTTAGATTTAAATCTGCATTAGGTCTACCCAACACTTAAATTCCCACTTTCTACTTCAAAGATCTACTAGTAAAGGACTCTTCAGCAGACTTTCCACAGAACTCGCCATGTTGCTTGGAAAATACTTTATATGCACTTTCAAAGAATAGATACAACAAAGATTTTCTTCAGCGAGCCAACAACGCTCTACAGCAGCGCCCAAGTTACGTGGTGCTGCAACAAGTTTAGCACTGTTACTGCTGGCACGAATTACGTCACATCAGAGCTTGTGCAGTTGAGCACAGACAGCAGTGTGCCTTCTCTGAGTGAATAGGAGTACGACTGAAATCATTTCAGCACTTGACACTGTGGATTCCAGTTATCACAAAGAGATTTCTACAAAACATGTTTTTGTCCATTTAGTTTCCATACAAGCTCGCGTTCGAAGATGAATGGCACGATTTTAGAGTGATTTAAAGCTTGTATTCGAAGAGAAATAGCACAACTTTAGAACGATGTTTACAGTGTGCTGTAGCACTTTAGCACATGATCACCAGCTGCCACTGACTGAAACTTCGTTTAAGCAGGAGTCTTCTACATTTTTGCAGTGGAAATTATCTTCAATATAAGCACCCAAAAATTTTGAAGATTATTTCTCGACAATTAACTTTTCTTCGTGCACTAAATTTATCATTAATCACCTCTTTCATCATCATAAAAAGATCCGCTACAGTTGTAAATTAATTTGTATTCTAAAATGAAACTGCAGCCCAGTTTCGGAACCTGTGCCAATCTTCAGATGCATCTGCAAAGTTATAAATAAATAATGACTCCTATCCAAGTTGTTAACTATTATACAACCCAACATCCAGCAATTTCCAGTACAAAACTTACAAAGGACCGATCTAAATGGCGTGCCAAACATCGATCTCTACAAATTTAGATATGCGCTCTTTCAAACGCTGAAATCAACAAGAAAGGGGATATGTGGTCTGTGTACCTGCAGACATATGTGAATACACGGTGTAGGCCCTGACTAAAAGTTACGACTTTTGTGCCAAGCACACACCAGAGTTGAAGTGAAGCCATAATGTAAGCATGTGCGCTGCTTGCACCATCTGACAGTGAAAATATGAGATACTAAAACCATTATCGTCAGGTCTAAGAACTCACAGACTAGTAACAATGGCAGTGAGAACTAACTTCACTCATGTACAGGACAGGCACAAATAGAACAGGTTACAACTTGTGAAGTAAATCTGGTACACACCAACAAACAGGTGCAAAAGCAAGTAAACAAACAGGTGCAAAACCAAGTAAACGGACATGATTCCTATAATGCGTGACAAGAAACCATACAGCACGTTATGAGAGAATAGTCCAAATTGTAACTAATTTGTACCCATTCAGGGATGTTGATAAACTAAAGAAAATGAAAATGAACCTATAAGACACTTCACAGCCTACCAACAATATACGAGTGCTGTTCGAAAAGGAAGTTCCGACCGGTCACGAAATGAAAACCACTGTTAAAATCCGATGAAGTTTTGCACAGATGTGTTTTTCAGTGTCTCTAATAGGCCCGTCGATGCATCACGTCGCTCTTTTCAGTTCTGTGCGCGCAGTGAGCACGTAAAGATGCCAAGAAAATACTGTCTCCCGCCAAGCACGAGGACCTGGTGAGAAATTTCACGTGAAGCTATGCAGCCCACATAAATGCCATGCTTTTCCTTCTTCAGGACAATTCTCAGCCGTATTCTGCAGAGGCAATGAAGGCGCTCTTAGAGCGTTTTGGATCGGAAGTGTTTGATCACCCACAATACAGCCTTTAATTGGCACATACTGAGTTTCATCTCTGCTCACATGAACTGCTGGCTGTGAAGGCAACATTTCGGCACAGACAATCAGCTGTAGACCGGCGTACAGAATCGCCGGAAAGCACTGGCGCCTGTCTTCTATGACGCTGGTATTGGAAAACTGGTACAACGCTACCACAAATGTCAAAGCTGGATCATCGACTATGTTAATAAGTAGCTGTAAGCTGCAGCTAACTGTTGCCTATAAAATATTTTTGTCTATCACAGTGGTTTCCATTTCGCTGCCGATGGGAACTTACTTCCCGAATAACCCTCATAGATGAGGCAGCTAAAAAATTACAGTAGTATTGATCACATTACAATAAAAGCCAAAATGAAAGATTTGTAATGAATATTGCCACGCAGCAAGAACAGACACACCAATAAAAAACCTGCAGCGGGGGTAGCCGCGCGGACTAGGGGCCCCTTGTCACGATTCGCGCGGCTTCCCCCGTCGGAGGTTCGAGTCCTCCCTCGAACATGGGGCCGGCCGAAGTGGCCGTGCGGTTAAAGGCGCTGCAGTCTGGAACCGCAAGACCGCTACGGTCGCAGGTTCGAATCCTGCCTCGGGCATGGATGTTTGTGATGTCCTTAGGTTAGTTAGGTTTAACTAGTTCTAAGTTCTAGGGGACTAATGACCTCAGCAGTTGAGTCCCATAGTGCTCCGAGCCATTTGAACCATTTTTTTTCGAACATGGGTGTGTGTGTTGTCCTTAACGTAAGTTAAAGTTAGATTAAGTAGTATTTAAACCTAGGGACCGATGACCTCAGCAGTGTGGTCCCATAGGAAATTACCACAAATTTCCAAATTAACCAATAAAAACCAAAATAAAATGCAGGTAACAAAAAATCATTGATGAAATTTAAAGCAATAAAATACATAGTAATCTTTAATAGGGAATCCCGTAACTGTGCTGCTGTGCAAAGACCACAAAACCAATAGCAACTACACTGAAGCGCCAAATAAACTGGTACAGGCTTGAGTATTCAAATACAGAGATATGTAAACAGGCATAATACGGCGTTCCGGTCGCCAACGCCTATATAAGACAACATGTGTCTAGAGCAGTTGTTCGATCGGTTAATGCTGCTACAATGGCAGGTTATCAAGATTTAAGTGAGTTTGAACGTGGTGTTATAGTCGGCGCACGAGCGATGAGACACAGCATTTCTGAGGTAGCGATGCAGTCAGGGTTTCCTCGTAAGACCATTTCACGAGTATACCGTGAATACCAGGAATCCGGTAAAACATCAGATCTCAGACATCACTGCGGTCGGAACAAGATCATGTAAGAACGGGACTAACGACGATTGAAGAGAATCGTTAAACGTGACGGAAGTGCAACCTTTACACACTTGCTGCAGATGTCAGTGCTGGGCCATCAACAAGTGTCAGCGTGGGAACCATTCAACGAAACATCATCGATACGGGCTTTTGGAGCCAAGGCCCACTCATGTACCCTTGATGACTGCACGATGCAAAGCTTTACGCCTTGCCTGTGCCCGTCAACACCGACATTGGACTGTTGATGACTGGAAACATGTTCCCTGGTTGGATGAGTCTCGTTTCAAATTGTATCGAGCGGCTGGACGTATACGCGTATCGAGACAGCCTCATGAATCCATGGACCCTGCTTGTCAGCAGGGGACTGTTGACATGCAGGGTAATAAAGTGAGGCGTGTGCAGTTGGAGTGATATGGGAGCCCTATTGCGTCTAGATACGACTCTGACAGGTGCCACGTACGTAAGCATCCTGTCTGATCACCTGCATCCACTCATGTCCATTGTGCATTCCGACGGACTTGGGCAATTCCAGCAGGACAATGCGGCACCCGTACGTCCAGAAAATCATTGAGCATATCTGTGATGCCTTGCAACGTACTGTTCAGAAGAGATCCCCATCCGCTTGTACTCTTACGGATTTATGAACAGGCCCGCAAGATTTATGGTGTCAATTCCCTGCAGCACTACTTCAGACATTAGTCGAGTCCATGCCACGTAGTGTTGCAGCACTTTTGCGTGCTCGCGGGGCCCTACACAATGTTAGGCAGGTGTGCCAGTTTCTTTGGCTTCTCAGTCTATTTATTTAATTTCTTATCTGTAGAACGCGAAGAAACCATATAGTTAAAATAAGGCAATGGCAAACCCTCGTCGCATCAAGAGAGAGTCGCTCCGTGAACAATCCTGACTTGAGCTTGAGGGAAGAAGAGAGTAGGTATAAACAAAACGGAAAGAACACCAAAGTGTAACTTTATAAGTTCTGTTTAGCTTCTTAATTGCTAAAAATGTGGATACGCATCTTATTTATTTATAACTTGGCAGATGCACCTGAAGATGGGGTACAGATCAGACAGCTACGCTATGCTTTTTTTTCTAGAAAATAAAAAAGATTTACAGTTCTAGTAGTTCACACCGTTGATGATGAATATCAACAGTTGCAGATGCCATGTCAAGAGAAACAAATCTCCTCCTTGTCATGGAGTAGAGATTGTTTTTAAAAGCGAAACTAAAGAAAGAGATCTTTAGCGGAAACCAGCTAATAATTATTTTAACGTCTCTGTACACTTACATAAATTCATTAGAAAGAAGTTTCTCATAATTTCTGTGGAGAGAATTATGACAATTTTCAAGTTTTTCATCCTTAATAAAGTCTTTATTTGCAATTTCGCAACTGGGAACACGTACAAGCGAAATGGAGTTGCTCATCGCATGTTTAAACATTCTGTTTGACGGTACCTGTCGAAACTGAATGTGAGATGGTGAAATTTCTGTAGATGTGTGCGGTGTAGTACCTCATCTGACGGCGACCAGTTTCACCAACTCAGAGCACCAGCGGCGAGGACGAAAGGATTGTCGGACTCCATAGAGCGAACACCAGACACTCAGCAACTTGGCGGGTGCCCTCCCCTCACTTAAGGATGGACACCTTGCGTAGATCCTGGAGGACAATACGAAATGTGTAGGCAACTGTGGACCCCTGCAGCTACCAAGAAAAGGCATAGAAACAAAAACACATGGAGGCATGTGAAGCTTCTGGCTGGCAACAGCCGTTTTCACCTGACGTAACAAGTAAGAACATGTCGAGAATTTGAGCACCCCACAGGTACTCGAGTGGAGCGTAGACCCAAAGTGCCAAGAAATCAAACAGGGAAGCTTGTGAAACTAAGGAACAGCGCAAGAAGTCAGTCTGCTTACAAAAAAAGAAAAAAAATGTTTGCTGGACAGTAACAAGTTTGCTTGTAAATCAAGGACGCCAGCAGATTATTAGACGAAACACGGATATAAGACAGTGCAAGACTCACACAAAGGTAGCCTTATAAGGAAGTGTTGTGTGGCTGGTTTCACAGCAACTTAGGATCGCAGAGAAACATCAGAACAATGTGCGACCAATGCTGGGAACAGCTTCGACAATGAAAACGTTAAGACTCACACACCAGCCAAAACAAGACAGATAATTTCCTCCCTGCGATGGGAGACGTGGTCAGGTAAAACGATCATTCATTGGGCAGTACTGAAAATTTTGCCAATCATAATGCCGAAGAGAGGAAAAATTTCAGGAGTCGGTGAGACTGCGTGGAAGGAAAAGGACATGGGAAATCTTCGATCCATATCCTACCTAGTCTGCTGACTTTGAATCTGAGCCGGACTCTCATCTTAATGTTCATCACCACTTTTTGAGGTATACTGTTTCTGTTCTGTGTTAAATAAACGAATTCTTAAGGACAAGTGGTTAGGAATGAAGCACTCGACTGAGCATAGAATGTCCTTGCCCAACATCTTGCTTCCGGCACCGCGATAACGCTGCTTCAACCACAAAACCCACAGCGACCTGTCGACACGGAAACTGGTCAGAGCCCTCACTGCACGGCCCCGTGACACAGCGGAGTACAGCCGACTCACGCCGCCCAGCTCTGAGACGGTGCACCGTACCGATCCAGCGTCTGCTAACACCTCACGACAAATGACCACGAAGAATAGTGAGATGATCCACTGCCACCTCCTCCCCTTTAACAAGTGAGTCGTGTTCTCACCTGTCAAATCGGCATTGAGGTTTGTGGCCTTACGTTGAAAAACTATTGTAATAGATATTTTTAATAATAATGTAATCAACCTAGTCCATTCTCTTAACAATATCTGATTCTCATAACCTTTTTCCGTTTGATTTCACGTGATTATTACTGTCACTAAGTTATTGGTGCTATCTTTATAATTTGCGTACTTGTCTTATCAAAGAGAATTTCGAAGAATTCACTACATTTTGGCTTCTAACGTGGGTCAATATAAAATAGTAAACTCCATGCCTTTCTACGCAAGAAATCAAAGAATTCGCAATTTACTACATTTTGACGCCCAACGTGGGGCGACCTCATTTTTCATCTACATGACATTTCTGATCAGAGAGGGCACTTCTTCAGTTCACTACATTTTTGACAGCCAAGATGGGGAAATAGAAATAGTCATCTGCATGTCATATTACGCAAGAGATCAAACCATTCACAATTCACTACAGCAGCTATGAAAGCGAATGCATGTAGTGAGTACTGAATGACAAACAGAAAATAAGTTTTAGCTCTCTCTTTCTCTCTCTCATCTTTTTCTCTCTGTTTATCTTTCTGTCTCAATTTTCTAAAACTGATACGTATGGAGCGCTGATGCTTTGACGTGTCTAACAACATAGATACATGACTTCACTTCCTTGTACATATATATAAACACTAGGGGCCTATACACTACTGGTCATTAAAATTACTACACCACGAAGATGAAGTGCTACAGATGTGAAATTTAACCGACAGGAAGAAGATACTGTGATATGCAAATGATTAGCTTTTCAGAGCATTCACACAAGGCTGGCGCCGGTGGTGACACCTACAAAGTGCTGACATGAGGAAAGTTTCCAAACGATTTCTCATACACAAACAGCAGTGGTCCATGGTGTGGGTTCCTGTAGTCATGTCCTAGTTCATGAACCACGGGCAACGTATGAGTGGCCAAGTAAGTGGTCCCGACAGTCGGGATACCAGTTACTTTGGAATAAGGCTGGGCATCTCGGACATATTCTGAGTCGTGGTCACCTTTGTGCTCATACGGCAAAGACTACCAAATCCACCGGTTAGTCCCTCAACCGTTAGGGGTAAAACCCAATGGGACTCGGGGCAAGTAAGGTTAGCAACCTGCTTCCCTGGTACTTTAAATATGATGCTGGCAACAATCAGAGCAAAATGCCTCGGACCTTTGGAGGTGACGGTGTCCCACCTCTAACTGACGAACCAGGGACTCCTAAGATACGACTTGGCAAACAAATGGTAATGAGATGGGGAGCTATTAATATCAATGGGAGCTACTCTGGGAAGAAAGTAGAGCTGGCAGAGGCTGCAAGTAAGATGGGGCTGGACGTTTTAGCTGTTAGTGAGATTCGGGTAAGGGGTGAGAAAGAAGAGGAAGTGGGAGAATACAAGGTCTACCTGTCTGGAGTCAAAGCAGAAATAGCACAATGGGGTGTAGGGCTTTACATCAGGAAAGAAATGGAACCCAGCGTAGTTGCAATAAGGTATGTAAACGAACGACTGATGCGGATAGATTTGACAGTGTCTAGCAAGAAAATTAGGACTGTGTCAGTATATTCGCATTGTGAAGGGACAGATCAAGATAAGATGGATAGTTTTTATGAGGCACTCAGTCATGTAGTTGTTAGAGTAAATGACAAGGACAGTGTTCTGCTCATGGGGGATTTTAATGCCAGGATTGGAGATCGAACAGAAGGGTATGACAAGGTTATGGGTAAATTTGGAGAGGATATGGAGGCGAACAGGAACTGGAAACAACTCTTGGATTTCTGTGGCAGTATGGGCTTAGTAATCACAAACTTCTTTTTTAAACATAAGAACATTCACCGGTATACTTGGGAAGGCAGGGGAACCAGATCTGTCATTGACTATATAATAACAGATCAGGAATTCAGGAAGGCGGTGAGGGACACACGTGTATTCAAGGGATTCTTTGATGATACTGATCTTTATTTAATCTGCAGGGAAATTGGGATTGTGAGGCCGAAAGTGCAGGAGGTCAGGTCCATATGTAGGAGGATAAGAGTGGAGAAACTTCAGGATAAGGAAATCAGGCACAAGTACATAACAGCGATCTCAGAAAGGTACCAGTTAGTTGAATGTAGTCAATTACAGTCATTGGAAAAGGAACGGGCAAGGTACAGGGACACAGTAGTAGAAGTGGCTAAAGAACGTCTTGGAACAGTAGTGTGTAAAAGTAGGATGAAGCAAACAGCTTGGTGGAATGATACAGTCAAGGCAGCCTGTAAAAGGGAAAAGAAAACGTATCAAAAATGGCTACATACTAGAACTCAGGTAGACAGAGAAAGTTATGTTGAAGAAAGAAACAAAGCCAAACAGATAATTGCAGCATCCAAGAAGAAATCTTGGGAAGACTTTGGAAACAGGTTGGAGACTATGGGTCAAGCTGCTGAAAACCATTCTGGAGTGTAATTAGCAGTCTTAGAAAGGGAGATAAGAAGGAAATGACAAGTATTTTGGACAGTTCAGGAAAACTGCTGGTGAATCCTGTGGATGCCTTGGGCAGATGGAGGTAATATTTTGATGAGTTGCTCAATGTAGGTGAAAATACGATCTGTAATGTTTCAGATTTCGAGGTAGAATGGGACAGGAATGACAATGGAAATAGGATCACATTTGAGGAATGGAGAAAATGGTCAATAGATTTCATGCATTAAAGCAGCTGGGGTGGATGAAATTAAGTCGGAACTCATCAAATACAGTGGAATGTCAGGTCTTAAATGGTTACACAGGATAATTGAAATGGCCTGGGAGCCGGGACAGGTTCCATCAGACTTGACAAAAGCAGTAATCACACCAATCTTTAAACATGGAAACAGAAAAGATTGTAACAACTACAGAGGTATCTCTTTAATCAGCGTTGTGGGTAAAATCTTCTCAGGTATTGTTGAAAGGAAAGAGCGAGTATTAGTTGAGGACCAATTGGATGAAAATCAGTGTGGGTTTAGGCCTCTTAGAGGTTGTCAGGACCAGATCTTTAGCTTACGGCAAATAATGGAGAAGTGTTATGAGTGGAACAGGGAATTGTATCTGTGCTTTATAGATCTAGAAAAGGCATATGACCGGGTTCCTAGGAGGAAGTTATTGTCTGTTCTACGTGATTATGGAATAGGAGGCAAACTTTTGCAAGCAATTAAAGGTCTTTACATAGATAGTCAGGCAGCAGTTAGAGTTGACGGTAAATTGAGTTCATGGTTCAGAGTAGTTTCAGGGGTAAGACAAGGCTGCAACCTGTCTCCACTGTTGTTCATATTATTTATGGCTCATGTGTTGAAAACAATAGGCTGGCTGGGTGAGATTAAGATATGTGAACACAAAATAAGCAGTCTTGCATATGCGTATGACTTAGTAGTGATGGCAGATTCGATTGAAAGTTTGCAAAGTTATATTTCAGAGCTAGATCAGAAATGCAAGGACTATGGTATGAAGATTAGCATCTCCAAAACGAAAGTAATGTCGGTGGGAAAGAAATATAAACGGATTGAGTGCCAAATAGGAGGAACAAAGTTAGAACAGGTGGACGGTTTCAAGTACTTAGGATGCATATTCTCACAGGATGGCAACATAGTGAATGAACTGGAAGCAAGGTGTAGGAAAGCCAATGCAGTGAGCGCTCAGCTACGATCTACTCTCTTCTGCAAGAAGGAAGTCAGTACCAAGACTAAGTTATCTGTGCACCGTTCAATCTTTCGACCAACTTTGTTGTATGGGAGCGAAAGCTGGGAGGATTCAGGTTACCTTATCAGTAAGGTTGATGTTACGGATATGAAAGTAGCTAGGATGATTGCAGGCACTAGTAGATGGGAACAATGGCAGGAGGGTGTCCACAATGAGGAAATCAAAGAAAAACTGGGAATGAACTCTATAGATGTAGCAGTCAGGGCGAACAGTCTTAGATGGTGGGGTCATGTTACACGCATGGGAGAAGCAAAGTTACCCAAGAGACTCATTGGTTCAGCAGTAGAGGGTAGGAGGAGTCGGGGCAGACCAAGGAGAAGGTACCGGGATTCGGTTAAGAATGATTTTGAAGTAATAGGTTTAACATCAGAAGAGGCACCAATGTTAGCACTGAATAGGGGATCATGGAGGAATTTTATAAGGGGGCTATGCTCCTGACTGAACGCTGAAAGGCATAATCAGTCTTAAATGATGATGATGATGATGATGATGATAAAACAGCAGTTCACTGGCGTTGCCTGCTGAAACGTTGTTGTGATGCCTCGTGTAAGGAGGAGAAATGCGTACCATCACGTTTCCGACTTAGATAAAGGACGGATTGTAGCCTATCGCTATTGCGGTTTATCGTATTGCGACATTGCTGCTCGCCTTGGTAGAGATCTAATGACTGTCAGCAGAATAAGGAATCGGTGGGTTCAGGAGGGTAATACGGAATGCCGTGCTTAATCCCAACGGCCTCGTATCACTAGCAGTCTAGATGACAGGCATCTTATCCGCATGACTGTAACGGATCGTGCAGCCACGTTTCGATCCCTGAGTCAACAGATGGGTACGTTTGCAAGACAACAAACACCTGCACGAACAGTTCGCCGCCGGCCGGAGTGGCCAAGCGGTTCTAGGCGCTACAGTCCGGAACCGCGCGACCGCTACGGTCGCGGGTTCGAATCCTGCCTCGGGCATGGATGTGTGTGATGTCCTTATGTTAGTTATGTTTAAGTAGTTCTAAGTTCTAGGGGACTTATGACCTCAGCAGTTGAGTCCCATAGTGCTCAGAGCCATTTGATTCATTTTTGAACAGTTCGCCGACGTTTGCAGCAGCATGGACTATCAGCTCGGAGACCATGGCTGCGGTTACCCTTGACGCTGCATCACAAAGAGGAGCGCCTGCGATGGTGTACTCAACGACGAACCTGGGTGTACGAATGGCAAAACGTCATTTTTCAGATGAATCCAGATTCTGTTTACAGCATCATGATGGTCGTATCCGTGTTTGGCAACATCGCGGTGAACGCACATTGGAACCGTGTATTTGTCATCGTCTTACTGTCGTATCACCCGGCGTGATGGTATGGGGTGCCATTGGTTACACGTCTCGGTCACCTCTTGTTCGCATTGACGGCATTTTGAACAGTGGACGTTACATTTCATATTTGTTACGACTCGTGGCTCTACCCTTCATTCGATCCCTGCGAAACCCTACATTTCAGTAGGATAATGCATGACTACATGTTGCAGATCCTGAACGGGCCTTTCTGGATACAGAAAATGTTCGACTGCTGCCATGGGCAGCACAGTCTCCAGATCTCTCACCAATTGAAAACGTCTTGTCAATCGTGGCCGATCAACTGGCTCGTCACAATACGCCAGTCACTACTCTTGATGAACTGTGGTATCGTGTTGAAGCTGCATGGGCTGCTGTACCTGTACACGCCATCCAAGCTCTGTTTGACTCAACGCCAAGGCGTATCAAGGCTGTTATTACGGCCAGAGGTGGTTGTTCTGGGTACTGATTTCTCAGGTTCTATGCACCCAAATTGCGTGAAAATGTAATCACATGTCAGTTCTAGTATAATATATTTGTCCAATGAATACCCGTTTATCATCTGCATTTCTTCTTGGTGTTGCAATTTTAATGGCCAGTAGTGTATTTTTGTGTGCAACCATTTGTTCCGCAAATAACCGAAAAAACCGACTTCAATACCCCGGTTGCCACCAAGGCTTGCGGTAGGTTTCCATTGGTACTAAGGAGGGAAGGAGCGCCTCGTCCCCGGCACGAATCCGCTCGGTGGAATTGTGTCGAAGTCCGGTGAACCGGCCAGTCTGTGGGTGGTTTTTAGGCGGTTTTCCATCTGCCTCGGCGAATGCGGGCTGGTTCCCCTTATTCCGCCTCAGTTACACTAAGTCGGCTTTTGCTGCGCAAACAAGTTCAGCACGTACGCGTACACCACCATTACTCTACCACACAAACATAGGGGCTACACTCGTCTGGTGTAAGACGTTCCCTGGGGGTCCACCGGGGGCGGAACCGCACAATAACCCTGGGTTCTGTGTATTGCGGCAGAGGGGTGGACTGCGGTAGTCGTTGTGGGGTTGTGGACCACTGCGGCTGCGGCGGGGACGGACCCTCTCCGTCGTTTCTAGGTCCCCGGTTAACATACAATACAAGGCAAATCTCGCAGCTGGCAACCATCGCTCAATATATTACCAGTCGACAACCTTTCTGTCCCACTCCCAGTTCAGTTAATACTTGGCTGAAAAGAACCAAGGGCTGAATTGGATAGCACCTGAAAGAATCCCCTCTTGCTTCAAAAACAAGAAATCATCTACTTGAAGTGTTCGTAATTTACATTATGTCCAACAATAAACATTACAGTGACAAAATACGATACGTGCTAATTGTCCACCACACGTCCCTGAGATACTGGTAGTGGATGGAATGGTAAAATGACGCTTCTGGTTGGTGGGTCACAATACAGTTTCTTTTCGGCGACTATGTTCCATACCACAAACCACCTTCTCTGACGCTCACCACTAAAATACATGAAAACCTGCATCCTAGAGACTGGACGTCATAGCACTGCACACTCTGGCAAGCATAATCTGTGACGCAGGTGTCAGCAAAGTGCATGGCGCGGACACATGCTGGGTCAGCAACTGCGTTGAGCACTTCATCTCTTCTGGCGCTTCAACGACTGTTCATTAGACGTATGAAATAGCTTTCCTGTCTACATCGACTCTGCTGTAATGAACGTTTTGAGAGGTCACAAGAAGATACTGTAACTTCTGTTCATTATTCAGGGTATCCCAGAAATGTTGCGACCAACTTCCAGGGTAGTAGAGGGTGGCTTGACCGAACAAAGCGAGGATAGGAAACCTTGTTCGTAACGTCATCCAACTACGCTGCAGAGTGTCGAAGCTATAGGCGCTGACGCCTTCCATGAGGCAGCACTCCGGCTGCTAATGTAACTTTTTACGCTGACGTGCCGTTAGCAGAAAGCCACGAAATGTTGTTTGTTATTCAGTGATAGCGACCCACAAAAGAGACAGCTTACATTACACTTGTCCGTCCTCTGCTGGAATACTGCTGCGCGGTGTTGGATCCTTACCACGTAGGACTGGCGGAGAACATCGAAAAAGTGCAAAGAAGGGCAGCTCGTTTCGTGTTATCGCGCAATAGGGGTGAGAGTGTCACTAATATCATACGCGAGTTGGGGTGGAGGTTACTGAAACAAAGGTGGTTTTCATTGCCACGAGATCTATTTACGAAATTTCAATCACCAACTTTCTCTTCCGAATGCGAAAATATTTTGTTGACACCCACCTACGTAGGAAGAAATGATCATCAAATAAAATAAGAGAAATCAGAGCTCGAACGGAAAGATTTAGGTGTTCCTTTTTCCCAAGCGCCATTCGAGAGTGGAATAGTAGAGAAGTAATATGAAAATGGTTCGATGAACCCTCTGCCATGCACTTTAGTGTGATTTTCAGAGTAACCATGTAGAAGTAGATTGCCACTATCGCCAGTGGACAAGATGGAGTCAGCTGCTGCGTAGGCAGCAGGCCTTGTCTCCTATGAAGGCAATGTTCTGTTGCCTTGGTGGACGACGATGTCGGACACGGGTTTCCATCTGTAGTTTATTTTTCTATCGAAAAATAATGGAAATTTTAGAGGATTCCAGCAGAAAAATATACCGCGGATGGAAATCTGTGTCCGAAACTGTCATACATCGAGGGAACAGATCATCGCAGTCAGTAGGAGACAAAGCCTCTCTACGCAGCAGCTAGCTCTATCTTCTCTACTGGTGATCGTGGCAACCAGTTGCGATGACTGAATAACAAAACCATTACGAGACTTTCCGCCTACGGCATGTCAGCGTGCAAGTCAGGTTTACTGGCGAAGGGATGTCATTTACATATACGAGTTCCTATCCTTGACTTGCCCCTCAAGAAACCCTCCACAGGCCCTCTAAGTTTGTCGTAACATTTCTGGGACCTCCTGTATATATAGAGGTGAAAGATATGGGATTATTCTGCAAAGGGTAGCTCTGTTAATTTTTTAAGTCACTCGTGATGGGTTCTACTGTTCTACTGTTCTGATACGCATTATCGTTGCACAATGCTTTACGGCTTTTGCCGTGGAGGTCTTCAAAACTTCTGTTCTGTAGCAAGGCTGCTAACGCTATGTGCGCAGTTATAAGTGCAAAGGGAACAAAACAGCACTCCGGTCACAGTTTGGCAGTCCGAAACAAATGTACTGCGATATTTATGCAGTAGAAGCACATTACTTGACAGGTTTTTAGCTTTTTTGTGGGCTGTACCTTGCCGTTCTCTGTTCTTTTTTGTACAAGTTCTATATTGACAAAGAAAGAAGCCGTCGCTTGGATTCTCTCTCGCAGATTATTTTGCACAAATAAATCGTTTTTGTTACAGGCTTGATTAAGGAGACATTAGTGACTAGTCACTTTGTCCATAAAACCGAAAGTGTTCACAAGGTAGGAAATACAACCAACGAACGAATTGTCGCAGAACTCCAGACATTACCCGTATGGCTATCCTGGTTATGGTTTTTCATGGTTTCCCTAAACCATTAAAGCCTAATGTCGGGCATTTTTTCCAGAAGGTCACAGCCGATTAAGTGGAGTGTTGATGTCCAATTCAAGCTTGGACTGAGTTCTTCGTCGACTGGGATTTTTTAAAAAAAGGCCTCCTGTCTTCCATTCAAAGTCACCAAGACTTCGGGGGAAGGTTAAGTTAATACAAGGAAAGAGAACATTCTCGAGAACATTTGTGAGACGTCCCAAGAAAGAAAGTGAATTCTGTACCGGATCTTCAACAGATGTTCAACAGACACGGCATTTTATTTGCAGGTTACCTGGGCGCACACAGTAGCGAGAAATTAGAATTGGGCTGCCGGGCTACGACCTAACAAGAGTCTAGACTTCTACGCGCTCTGCATTATTCACGCGCGTCTCGCAAGCAGACTCCACGTGTAATCTTGTTTCCTTCCATACCTGCATATCTGTTAACCTCTGCAGTGGCTCTGCAACTGCACTGCTGGGAAGACGAAGAGGGTGTAAGTAGGCTGTTTAGGTTTTTTTATTGGTAACTCCACCTCTGTATAGAAAATCACTGGCTGTGCGGTGTGCAGTCTGTGGCTGCTTTGCATTGTTGTAATACTCGCCATTGTAGTGTTAGGCAGCTGGCTGTGAACAGCGCGTAGCGTTGGGCAGTTGGAGGTGAGCCGCCAGCAGTGGTGGATGTGGGGAGAGAGATGGCGGAGTTTTGTAATTTGTCATGAACTGCTATATATATGATGATATCAAGGTAAATACATTGTTTGTTCTCTATTAATATCTTTCATTTGCTAACTATCCCTATCAGTAGTTAGTGCCTTCCATAGTTTGTATCTTTTATTTAGCTGGCAGTAGTGGCGCTCGCTGTATTGCAGTAGCTTGAGCAGCGAAGATTTTTGTGAGGTAAGTGATTTGTGAAAAGTACAGGTTAATGTTAGTCAGGGCCATTCTCTTGTAGAGATTATTGAAAGTCAGATTGCGTTGCGCTAAAAATATTGTGTGTCAGTCTAAGCACAGTCATGTACAATTGTTCAAAAGGGGACGTTTCAAGGGAAACAAATGACGCGCTGAAATTTTTAGTCTGTTTGTGAGACGTACACAGATAGTAAAGAAAATTTTATTACATTGATCTTTTCATACCATTTTCTGTGGCTTGTGAACCTCGCAATGTGTTCTGTATTTGAACATTTTCTACGGAAAACTTTGAAATTACATTAAGAAATACCGGAAGTACGACTTTTTATTCCGACACACAAGTTTAACTTTTCATAAATGTTTAATGTAAATTTTTAACGTGAAAACTTCTAAGGCTTTTTCTTCCAAAGACGTGACAGCTTGATTCTATTTATCAGCCAAAATGTTATTACGTTTTGAGGTCGATAACTGGTTTTCTGAAAAAATAGAATTGTATATCAGCGGGCACTGAATGACATACTGTACACATTTTTGCCATTAAATAATGAAGTACACTACAGGGAGCCTGAAGGTGGATAAATGGGGAAATCTTTTGCATTACAAATTTTTCTCTGCATACACCATCACATTTGTAGCATATCTTCATAGGGTAACTGTTTTTTCAGTTGCGTAACACGAATATGTTGCGCTGTAACGAACTGTGCATCTCTTCAGTTGGACGTGGATGTTCTTGTCTATTTTGAAATTGCATTCTTAGTCTCTGGATCTGTTATTATAGCTGACATCTAGGGCTCTAGGCTTTTCCTATAGAGCTAGTTTCTTTTATTTTATTATGTGTGGTCAAGGTAAAAACAAGGTTCGCGGAACTTGTGTGCTAGATCTTGAATCTCTGACAAAAAAATAGATACATACTCATTCTATGTTGTTAAGATGGATAATGCATGGGCTAAGTCGTTTCTAAACTTGAATCCTGTACTATATAGTAATTCTATAGCGTAAATAGTAATACTAATTATGATGATAGTGAAAGAATTAAAGTGCTCGAAATCCAGTTCTTTAACATCGTAATACTAGATTTGGAGTGCAAAATCGAGGCATGCAGTTCACACGGCCTACTCCTTACCCTCTCGTCTGGTGACTTTTCCCTTTGGCACTGATAATGTTTTCAGATGGCTTAGTTGACACCAGTAAAAATCCATCAGATGAACTATAAAATCCCACAGGGTTTAGTAACATTATGCTCATAGAATGGAATAAATGTCGCTTCACCAAATGAACCATGCTTAATGTTCAGTTATCACGTCGTTGCTCATATCAGGATACAGTGCACCAAGAGAACGTGTGGTAGAGATCTGCATCGCGTGACATTGTCAAGTCAGTTAAGGAGGTAGTATTCAGCAACTGGCGTCATACCGACCCCCGTAGGACCTTTGGATATCACAGAAAGCACTATAAAAATCGTACACAGAGTCGACATTGTTGGACACTTGGTTTCGCTGACGTATCATGCCTTTCTCGCCGTATATGACGATTTTCAACCGAAATGTGATTCTACAAAGATTGTGTGGAATCCAGCTCGCTCTTCTCGTTCACGACACCCAGAAAGCAGTAGATACCGATTCCTGGGTTGATACCGTGTTCCTTGTCTTTAAGAAGGCGTTTGGCACACTTTCACATTAATAAACAAAATACGAGTGTACAGAACATCTGATCATGTGGGTCACTGGATTAAAGAGTTTCTAGCAAAAAGAAAACAACCTGTTACTCTCAACGCAGAGAAATCTTCAAACGTACAAGTAACCTCGGATGTACTCAAAACGAGTGTTATAGGACCATTACTTCGCAACATACACGCTAAAGACAAAGCAGATAGTATCGGTAGTTTCATGTGGCTTCTCGCAGATGACGCTGTGATACAGGGTGTTCCGAAACTGTTCGTTCAAATTAATACAGGAGGCAGAGAAAGTGAAAACAAATAAATTCCGATGAGGAGCATGTGGTCTCTGAAGTCAAATTGTAGTGTTAGGGAACATTTTGTTAGTGATCCTGGCGTAAGTTGTTGTGTAAGTGTCACTGATTGCGAATGGGTACTGACATTCAAATATCCACAGCTCGCATCTTTGGCCGTATGTGAATCCACGAAGTACTCGACGTCGTGCTCATCAACAAGGAAGGCCACATAAAAATAATTGCAGGCAAGGTTCATGACAGGCAGACCCATTGTAAGACTCCTCAGGAAGTGTAGTACCCAGAAAGGAGATAGCTTGCTAAACACACGTCCGAAAAATGCTTGAATACTTCTAGTCAATCTGGGATCCGTACCAGAGAGGACTCGTTGAGGAAATAGAGAAGATCCAAAGAAGAACAGCACGTTTCGTTACACGCTCATTTAGTAAGCTGAGGGGCGTCACGGAGATATTCGTCGAACACCAGTGTTAGACGCAGCAATAGAGGCGTTCCGCCTCGCGGTGTGATTTGTTGTTAAGATTCCGAGGGTGAACGTTACCAGAGGAGTCAGCCGCTATATTATTTCATCCTACGCTTATCTCGCGAAAACACCATGAAGATGCTATTAGAGACATGCGAGCTCATACAGAGGTTTACCAAAAAACGTTCTTCTAGCTGACCATTCGCGACTGGAACAGGAAAAGGGGTAAAGTTACAGTAGTACACAAAGTACCCTCTCCCACACACCATAAGGTTACTTGTGGAGTAAAGATGTAGATGTAGATGAAGACTGTGGTTTGCGGACTATGACCGGTAGACGCTGTGACCTCCGGATTCGCCGGAGTGTAACCTCTTCTGGCATACATGATGTCGGCAGCCAGGGCAGAGAACGTAGACCAAATCCTCGTCAAACGAGTTTTGTTACCCGCAATACGGTAATCGGAATTTCCAAGAAACCAGAATTATAAGATGCCAAGTTTTCTTGCGTTTTTAACAATATTCTTGACGTAATATCTTTTTCCGTAGTTGGACTCGATCAAATAAAATGCAAACTCGCAGTTTCACAGACGGAATTTAGCTAAGAACTTGTTCGAAATACAAACAAGAGAATTGGGGGGACGCTTTGTAATTTTTATAAGTAATGTCAGTTCAGATAATTCCGAGCAGCAATGCAGCGATGTGTGAATGTGTTACTAATGGTGGCCGTGAGTTACATTCAGTACTTCAGGTAAAGCTGCTCTCGACGTGACCACGCTCTGGAGACGAGGACAAGCTGTGGTTACACACTTCCCGACAGCAGCAACTTACGGCATCCTGGTCTGGACTTCGAGCTAGCCTCTCCAGGTCGCGCGCTGTGTCTGCGACTGTTGTCGTCCTTTAGGATTGAATCAAAGTGTATTCCACCGGCATCAAGAACCACGATGAAAGACACCGAAGTATGTGAATCCACCATAAGATATATCACCACACACCACACAAAACAAAGGGTTTCCTTTCTCGAGTGCTTGGTGGAAAATAATAGCTTCTGCCTTCTTGTAAAATCGAACCACGTTTGCTGTCACATCTCATGAGGAATTGAAACTCCTATGATATAAGGGCTGAGCGTAGTTGAGACGGTGCATTAAAAATTACTTTGAGTTACTTACAGTACTACCGGTGATCGGCGCGCATCGTAACCCTCTAATGTTATGGACTGAAACTTCCAGATGTCGAACCTGTGGTTAGAAGTTATTGTGGCACTCCATAAATAACAGAACGGTGGAAGTTTAGCCGCATGTCCTTCTCTACTTTTGTAACTGCTTCCAATTTCCTAATGGCCCTGCGGACATTTCCTCCCGCTAGTTCTATCGCGACAGAATTCGACCAAAAAGTTTTCGATTGCGTTGAGCCACAGCCATGCACTTCTATTTAAAAGAGTAAACCAACAGTTTTTGACTGTGTGTTATAATGTTTATCTTCTGTACTATCCATATTTCGGTTGTTAGGCCATTATCAAGTACAATTCCAGAAGTTTTTAGGCCGTTATAAAGTCGTGTCTGCTAAGGTAGTCAAAAAAAGGCAGATATGACTTAAAAATGATGCAACAACTTTTAGTATTCTGCATGACTGATACTAGCTTAAAAGCTGAAATATGAAAAGTACAAAAGAAAAATATAATAATACACAGTCAAATGGTGGTTTACTCTTTTGAAAACCATTCGACCAAGTTCTCTGTTCCAAATGTCTCTTCGCACTCTCCTCAACAACTGCCTTCCTACTCTCCATCATGCGACTGCCTGATACGTACGGATTAAGCAAACGAATGGCACCGCTCCTGGTATGGTTATGGTGCTTTTGTGCAACACTGGTGTAACAATGAATTCAATATTCTTGTTAACTGGCTTTTATGTTGTTGACTTTCGAATTACTACTGCTATGGGGATTCCAAATTTATGGAATCGGTTACTACCATAATACCTAGTTCGCCAAGTAGTGGGCAGATTTTATCCATTTTGGCTCCAAAAACGAACGAAATATTAGCTTTCAACTCGCAAACAACATCGGACGGAGACGTCAGTGGGTAATGATACATCGTGATTTGTAAATACGAGAATGTATTGTAAAGTAATGCCTCTGAATTCTTCATCCCGTTCTCAATATCAGTATCATATCACATTACCCGGTGACTTTGCCGCTTCGCTGGCGCAAGTTGCAAACCTATGGCGCCAGAGGGCTGTGAATTGTAGCGGTGTGTAACGTAACTATGTCGGTGCGTGACAAAAAGCGTGCTGCAAGCGAGTTTCTAACCGCAGCAAACGTGCTTCCAGTTGTAGTTCTTAGAAGAATGATAGTTGTTTACGGTGATGACTGTATTTACAAGAGTAATTCGCGACGTTGGGTTGTTCGCGCTCCTGATGAAGCAAACAGTGTTAACCCCGGAAAGAAGAGAGTATAAATGGACTTCAGCAATAGAGGATTGCCGACCCCAAAAAACTTAAAGACCTAGCCATCAGCAGGTAAAATCATGGTCACAGTGGTCAGGGCTGTTCAAGGTGTGGTGCGTTTGGAATTCACGCCTAAATGAACCGCCAAAAGTCTGCAAGGTACTGCCGGACCCTCAGAAAAATGAAAACCCAAATTCGAAGAGCTCGTTAACACATGGAGCACCCTTTCTTTCAGCACTACCGTATCAGACCACACACGAGCACTACGGCGTCTGCGACAATCCGCGTCCTTCATTTCAGGGTCATCCGATTTTTCCAGACTTTAAGACTTGACCTCGATTGTGATGAAACAAGCAATCTCCGATAGAAAAGTTAAACAGCCTTCGCTGACGGTATCAACAAATTGGTCTCTCGTTGGGAAAAATATGTACATCGCCACGGTGACTATGTTGAGAAATAAATATGTAAATATGAAGCATAAAGGTTTAGAATTTCCATCAAGTTTGTTTTATTTAAAAAGCGTTAAGAGATTTCACATAAAATATTTGGAGACATTACTTTTCAGCACGTCCTCATTGGGAACACAGTTGAGCAGACCATAAAAGTCAAAAACAAGAGAAACACTCCTGTAATGTCCCGTTTGGAATACGAAACAGTCATTGGCGCAATATGTGGGATCTCGAAAAAGTGAATGTACAGTGAGTGGTGTGTAGGGAAAATGCAGGAAAATGTTACTTTTAACGCAACGTATTTCGAAAAAACCTGTAACTCCTCTGTCTGTCGCTAAGTGGTCTTAGTCCCAGATGCGGTTACTATGAATACACTCTCGCGACAGTGTTGTCCCAACTGAAATTGATTCGTGACATTGTGATTCTACCAGATACTCGCCCATTATGTCTTGAAATAAATGGAAAAATTCCATCAAACTGGCAATGTAGCAAATGATGATCAGCCTGCTCGACTTAGATCTTGGTACTGCTATCTCACCAGCAATACCTAAGTCCGAAAAACACTAAACGACGGTTCACTCTAACATATAATGAGGCAAAGAGTATGGAACGTAACATTTTACGAAATAAACTACCCGACAAAAAACTAAAGCATTTAAGAAAGGGAAGAAGAAACGAAATGAAACTTCACAGGCTGAGAGGGTATATGATATTATTTGAGCGATTACAATACCGAGTCAAATTTGTAAACAACTTGGGCCACTTACCAGCAAAACGTTGCACCTCCTCTGGCCAGGATGCATGCACTCATCCAATTAGGGCCGGCCGGAGTGGCCGAGCGGATCTAGACGCTACAGTCTGGAACCGCGCGACCGCTACGGTCGCAGGTGGGAATCGTGCCTCGGGCATGGATATGTGTGATGTCCTTAGTTCTAAGTTCTGGGGGACTGATGACTTCAGAAGTTAAGTCCCATAGTGCTCAGAGCCATTTGATCCATTTGAGCCGTCCAGTTGGGCAGAATGACATTAAGGCGTAATATCCTCTCCGTTGTAACTGGTCCTCGATATGCCGGATACTGGTACCGGTACGGAGGTGATGACCGCTCTGGTCCCAAACGTGTTCTATCGGGGACAAATCTGTAGATCCTATTGGCCACAAAGGACCTCAGTATTACGCAGAGAGTTCATAGAGACTCGTCTCTTGCGTTGACGAGCGTTGTCCTGTTGAAAAATGTCACCACTATACTGTCGCCTGAGAAGTGATAACACATGAGGATGTACGTGAAATACTGTTATCTGCCAGCGAGCTTCACTTCTATGTCATACAAAATGTACTGACAATCATATCGAATGAAACTAAATGCTCTAGGTGGTCGTAAAATGGGGGGATGATAAGCCTTAATTCGCCAGCACATTATTGGGCAAAATTTATTCCACGACGATGGTCATCCAGGAACTTGCAGAACCGCCCTTCATCGCCGAACAGATTGAGAGGCTATTCATCCGCGGCCCATGCTAACCGGTTGCAGGAAAACTCCAAACCCAAACGTTTATATTGTGGTGTTAACGACGGCCTACGAATGGGCTGACCCGTGGTCTAGCGGTTAATAAAAAACTGAGTGAAAGGATCAACAACGAACTTCAACGGATGTCTTGTGACGTCAGCTACCACCAAATACAACGAATAATACCGAACAAATTGCGAAAAACAAGCGGTAGCATATTTGATTCATAATCAAAATGTCTTCGGTCACGGGTTCGAATCCCGCCGCTGCTTAAATTTTGATTAATAATCAGCATTGGCGGCCGAAGACTTCAGGCATAAGAAGTCACTCCTCATTCTGCCAACAGCCTTGTCAAAGAGGGTGGAGGGGCGAACACAGGTTCTGGGCACTCTCATGTCCTAGAGATGCTACGTACTGTCTCAGATGCAGACACGTCTGCGAGATGATATTTACAACGTTTCTTGTAAATAAAACTGCACTGTCACTAGGACCATACGGAAGGTATAAACCATTTACATTTGGCTCGACCTTGAGCAAGAGCTTTAACTTACTTCCAGCCGAAGCCCTACGACTGCTCTCAATGTTCCAGTTACGGTGAGGTCTTTCTATTGCTCACTTACCTTCGGCTCTTCTCATAACATGTCCCACAAAGCGCGATCTGTGGTCTTTCACTACAGTATTGAGTTATTTGGTCTAAATGTCTGCCCAGAAGGAATAATTGTGTTGCAAAGTTGACCGTCTTACTCCAGCGACGCATAACAGACATTTCTTGCTTAAAATTTGCACATCCATCAATATCTACTTACTTCTGCTATAAAGTTAAAACTTTTGCTTTCAGAAACACGTGTGTGTTGAACATGCTCTTGAAGATAACAGCCTTGTTTCGTCTGTTCGGTACTCTCGATCTCTAGTCTGTCTGTAATACTGTACAGGCTAATCGTTATCACGAGATGCGACATTGTCCGAGCAAAATTCCCAGTGATCCATCCAGGAAAGCTTTTATGCTTTTATTCCAGTTATGGAGATTGTGGTCCGAAACTCGATTAAGACATAAACGCTAAGAAGGTTAGGTTTACCCCACTAAATATAATTCTGAATTGGGTTTTTAATCATGTATTATTTATAATTAAACCCTGATTAATCAAAACAATGTAAGCACGTAATTATTGTCGTGTTCACCTTTGGAGCGCAATACAGTGGGGCGATTCTCCGCGGCATGGATTCGTCTTTGGTAGGGTGGCAATAGATGTCTAAGCGGAAGTCACGAATTTCCCACAAAATGAGGGTGTCCCAGATGTGTTTCATCGGATTCAGATTAGGTGAATTTGGTGGCCAGGACATCAACGTGTGAGTTCATTATCATGCACCTCAAACCAGTGTAACAATTCAGGCCTTGTGACACGAACAGTTACCCCGCTGGAAGGTGTCATTGCCGTCGAAGAAGACATCAAGAATGAATGAATGCAAGGTGGTCCGCAACAGTTTTCAAGTAGTCTGAAGCTGCCATGCTGCCTTCGACTACTAGCACAGATCCCATGAGAGCCCGGGTGAATGTCACCCATAGCGTAATACTCTCTCAACAGCCTGTGTCTACGGCGTGTTATACATTTGCCTGGATAAGGAGCCAGCTGGACACGGTCATTGACTTGGTGTAATAAGAAACGTTTTTCATGAGACCAGTCAACACATTTCCACTGACCCACGGTCCACTCTGGACGATGTCATACTCATTGCAGTCATAATCGTTCACTCTATTACGTGTGTTTTTTTTTCCTCTAACGCAAGAGACTTCTCCAAGAGGTAATTCTTACTTTCTTCAAAAGCTTCCTTCCTTTCACAAGATGCGACAAACTCAATTCTGAATAGAGACAAACTGACGAAATTATAAAAAGCGGCCGGCCGCGGTGGTCTAGCGGTTCTGGCGCTGCAGTCCGGAACCGCGGGACTGCTACGGTCGCAGGTTCGAATCCTGCCTCGGGCATGGGTGTGTGTGATGTCCTTAGGTTAGTTAGGTTTAAGTAGTTCTAAGTTCTAGGGGACTTATGACCTAAGATGTTGAGTCCCATAGTGCTCACCGCCATTTTTTTTATAAAAAGCGGAAAACCACCTCCTGAAGATTGGTAAAGAGATGCCAGAAATAATTATGGAAACTTATGAAGGCGATCATCTCCCAGTCTAGTACCTTTCTTTTTCGTGTTCGCTGAGGCGTTGTTCGCCAATATACAGTGTGAAACCGAACTCTATCTACAGTATTTCGGAGGTTGTTCAGGGATATTTTCTGACCATTTTCGGTATAACGTATCCAGAATCTGCGGTGGCTCGTTACAGTGTTTCAATGCAACTAATTATTCGGTTCGTTACTCAAATTATCTCTGTCTCTATGAAAATACAGTCTCTATGAAAATACAGTGCTGTAATGTACACTCAATAAAATGTACAACACAAAACACAGAGTAATGCAACAACCCTGAGACACAGACAATTTTACCACGATATATATGTCGGTCTTCAGAACAGGACGTAACAAATAGATAACTGTTGCCTAATAGACAGTGGTCGAAATGTCGACCATAGTGATCACAGCAGAGCAGTCAGCTACTTACTGTCGACTGTTTTACACGCTCAAGACTCCCAGCCGTTTGGTGTACTATGCAGGGTGTCCCACGTGGAACGATCAGTATTCAGGGATATGACAAGAACGATCCATCGAAGCAAAAATTTCCGGTAAACAAGAGCTATTAAGTGCATACCTTAAAAGCTTCGAGCACTTGCTCAATTTCGAAACCGTGGAACACATATATTCTAATGAATGAGTATTAATAGCTCTTAAGGAATGCATTTCCGAGCCCATTCTTACCAGACAATTTTTTCTTGTTTTTATCCATACTACCTACTCCAAGAATGTATGAAGGATAGAGCTTGTAATACAAGTTGTTTCATACCATTGAAGATGAAGAATTACTCATAGCTTCTGAAGTATGCATTTTAGATCCCATGGTTACTCCACTTCTTTGAATGGTTACTCACATAGGCCTGAATACCGATCATTCCTCCTGAGACACCCTCTATACTACACCAAACTACTGGGAGTCTTGAGCGTGTAAGACAGTTTACAGTTCGTAGCTGAATGCACTGTTGTGATTACCACGGTCGACATTTCGAATATTACCTATTAGGCAACAGTTCTCCGTTTGTTACTTACTGTTCTGAAGACCGGCATATATACATTCCTGGCGACCAGGCCCATTTGAGTGTCGAGCGCAATCGCGTGAATTAGGCCTCCAGGAAAGGAATTCCATTCTTTTCATATCTGGTGTCCGACCTGGTCATGGAATATGACCACCGTGACCAGTACATTGTTGTCAAACAAAATGCAATAACACTCTAACGCGCCACAGGTGACCGAGAGACTCCTGTACCAATGTACTCAGAAACTACCCTGAGCAACCACCGAAATTTTGCCGGTGGAGTTCGGGTTCACCTTGTAGAGCGTGATATCAACAATGGGACTTAACATCTGAGGTCATCACTCCCCTAGAACTTAGAACTACTTAAACCTAAGTAACCTACGGACAGCACACACATCCATGCCCGAGGCAGGATTCGAACCTGGGCCGCAGTGGTTGCGCGGTTCCAGACTGAAGCGCCTAGCACCGCTCGGTAGATCGTGATATCCACATTGTGATTTTAACGTGCACTCCTCCAGGCACTAGCCCCGCTTGGCACTATGCAGACAGAAGGCACTCTTGGATGAGTGAATGAGTTCTTTAATCCATATACATAAAAAAATCATCATTTGCAAATCCCGGGAAAAAGGCAGAAACTTAGATGGTATTTTTGTACGAAGATAATGGATGAAACGTGACGGTTTGAAAGTTTTCCTGTCACATGTTTCCCTAACAACAAAAACGTGACGTTCAGTTTAATAATTTTGCGAAAAGGAATACATTTGAAAGCGATATTTCATTGTGTCATCGGTGGTGATCGCATCTTCAGTGTCTTGCAAATACTGTATTGATGTTAGTTCGTGGTAATTTGGTGTGTTGCAAACATTTACTTGATTTTCTTTGGAAAAAATGAAGCCAATGAGGCGTCCAAGTATCGGGCGGCGTACGCGCAACGGAGGCCAACTACATGATCGTCGAGTCAATGCGAAGAGCGTAGACAATGTTTGGAGGCAAGCCGAATAATATTTTCCAACGCGCTTCATTAGCACTCCGTAACAATGGATGCAGACGAGTTCGTATTACTCAGTTGAAACCTACGCGAAAAATAATGTGGAACGCCAACGAAACACGTGCAAATTTGTTTTCCCTTCCGCAGTCATTTTTAACAGAAAACAGAAAAGTTTTGTTTATGGATAACTTTAAAACCCCACCTGTTCGTAGACGGAACCATGCGAAACACTGTCATGAAAGCTACTATCCTCACAGATCCAGCAGCTACAAAGATCTCTCTCGTACCCCGTGTATTAATCATTCCAACCAGTTTACTCATTCATTTTCACTTCTACTCCTAATCGAGGTTCCGTTTGCAATAACAGTGCATAAGATCAGAGAGAGGAGGAGGAGGAGGAGATGGACAGAAAAGAGGGGAGAAAGTGGATATAAAGAAGGGAAAGTTGGATATGGACGGACAAATGAGGGAGGAGGATGTGGACACTGAGTATGTGGGATGAGAGATGTACAGAGGCCAGGGGGAGCTGATGAACAGAGTAAGGGGGTAGTAGGAGTATATGCGCAAATGGGTTGAGGGGAGTAATAGAGTCGTGGGACAGAGAGGGAGAATAGGACGTAGATCCAATTCCCATACACATTTAGCAATTGCGAAGTATTAACGGGTTTGTTAGTTTAAATTCCTGAAGACTTGCTCTGGTGCATAGTTTGACATCATCTATATCTAGTCAGCGATGGCTTACTGGAACCTCTGCTCACGGTTTTCTTGCGTACAGCTGCTACATTTCAAGTGTAGTCACGATGATGATAGTCAGAGACTCCGGCACACGCCAGCTGAGAGCGTGGTCCAGCAGGGCAGCACGGCAGCTGCTGGCTGGTGGCGCGGCTGCGGCAGTCTGCGTGACGCAGGATGCACCTGTTGTGGCGGTGACGCAGCACGGCGTGCGCCGTATTGATCGTGGCGCACGCGTGCCGTGCTGGTGCTGGTGGTGAGAGCACGGCCGAACTGGGGCGGCGCGTGACCCGCTGCCTACCGGGTCACCCACGCACCGCGGCCAGCGGCGCGTCCAATTAGCCGCCCCCTCGCCTGCTACGCGAGACGCTAATGGACCGCCACAGCTGCCCGATTCTTCGCGCCTATTGTCTACTGGAGAGGACAACAGAGGGCCGTGACGAGGCCCACCAGTCGAACACGAGCAAAGATCGTCCATCGGCTGTATCGAAGAAGTTAACATGAAGCTCATGTTGTTTCTTGTATTACAGGGGTTCTCAAACTTTTCTGGAGGCGAAACTCTTTTGAAACACTAGACACACTCTAAGACAGAAAAAGGACACATCACGAAGGAATTATCAAAGTGGAGCGGAAATCGATAACCGTGAGGTATGTGCGCAGAAAAAAAGTATGTATAATTTCATAAAAAGTCGATGATTTATTCAAGGGAAAGAGCTTCACAAATTGAGCAAGTCAATAACGCGTTGGCCCACTTCTGAGCCTTATGCAAGAAGTTATTTGCCTTTGCAGTGGTTGATAGAGCTGTCGGATGTCGTGCCAAATTCTCTCCAATTGGTGCGCTAGATCTTCAAAATCCCGTGATGGTTCGAGGACCCTGCCCATAGTGCTGCAAATTTTTTCTAGTGGAGAGAGATGCGATGACCTTGCTGGCCGAAGAAGAGTTTGTCAAGCACGAAGACAAGCAGTAGAAACTCTCGCCATGTTGGGCGAGCATTATCTTGCCTGAAATTTAAGCCCAGTATGGCTTGTCATGAAGGACAACAAAACGGAGCTTAAAATATCGTCGACGTACCGCTGTGCTGTAAGACTACGTTGTCCTCGATGGTGAGTGTTCATCGGAGGTGAGGGTATCATCTGGAGTGCCCCAGGGAAGTATGGTAGGTCCGCTGTTGTTTTCTATCTACATAAATGACCTTTTGGATAGGGTGGATAGCAATGTGCGGCTGTTTGCTGATGATGCTGTGGTGTACGGGAAGGTGTCGTTGAGTGACTGTAGGAGGTTACAAGATGACTTGGACAGGATTTGTGATTGGTGTAATGAATGGCAGCTAACTCTAAATATAGATAAATGTAAATTAATGCAGATGAATAGGAAAAAGAATCCCGTAATGTTTGAATACCCAATTAGTAGTGTAGCGCTTGACACGGTCACGTCAATTAAATATTTGGGCGTAACATTGCAGAGCGATATGAAGTGGGACAAGCATGTAATGGCAGTTGTGGGGAAGGTGGATAGTCGTCTTCGGTTCATTGGTAGAATTTTGGGAAGATGTGGTTCATCTGTAAAGGAGACCGCTTATAAAACACTAATATGACCTATTCTTGAGTACTGCTCGAGCGTTTGGGATCCCTGTCAGGTCGGATTGAGGGAGGACCTAGAGGCAATTCAGAGGCGGGCTGCTAGATTTGTTACTGGTAAGTTTGATGATCACGCGAGTGTTACGGAAATGTTTCAGGAACTCGGATGGGATAGAGGAAAGGAGGCGTTCTTTTCGTGAAGCGCTACTGAGGAAATCTAGAGAACCAGCATTTGAGGCTGACTGCAGTACAATTTTACTGCCGTCAACTTACATTTCGCGGAAAGACCACAAAGATAAGATACGAGAGATTAGGGCTCGTACAGAGGCATATAGGCAGTCATTTTTCCCTCGTTGTGTTTGGGAGTGGAACAGGGAGAGAAGATGCTAGTTGTGGTACGAGGTACCCTCCACCACGCACCGTATGGTGGATTGAGGAGTATGTATGTAGATGTAGATGTAGGTGATAACCAAAGGGGTCCTGCTGTCTAAAGAAATGGCACACCAGATTATCATTCCAGTTTGTAGGGCCGTATGGCGGGTGACAATTATGTTAGTATCCCACTGCTGTCTGGGACACCTACAGACATGTCTTCGGCCTAGTATCACATTAACCAGAGTATAATTGTCTTCAGTGATGAGCCCTCCTTAGAACTAAATTCCGAAGACCAGCGAAGACGTGCCTGGTGACGCCTCGAACAACGATGGGGTACCAACCTTACTTACCCGCCTTACGGCCAGACAACCAGGAGACATGGTCTACGGTGCCATTTCTTTTTCACAGCAAGATCCGTTTTGTTGTCACTCGCCGCATTCTTACAGTACAGCGGTATGTCTTTAGTATATTGATTCGACTGTAAAGTGACAAAAACGTTTCCATTTCATCGGAGGTATGAGGTATTTTTTATTATTTTTGACCAACTGTTTAATGTCAGGCTTGATAGAAGAGAGCTGACGATGCATGTCAGGTTCAGAATCCAGTCTGCTGCGGTACATTGTCTCTGTAGCTGCGTCTACTGAGACTCCAGTTTCACCCAAGTACGTTCTTGAGAACGGGAGAGGAACATTAAGATCCTGTTTGGGAAACTGTAGATATTCATCACGAAACGCGCACAAAAACTCACCAAACATTGTTTTGAACAATAATTCCATGCTTGAGTCTGATATCATTTTTAAGAAGGATTTTTTTCTGGCTTCTGTAAATTCGATGCAAAAGGATTCCGAACTCATGAATTCATTTTCAATTTTGAATTCTGCTCTTCAGGAAAGACATCTCAAAAGACATACATATCATCGAGACACTGAACCTGTTCTGCAAATGTTTGATCTTGTCACACCAACAGACACATTCAGTGTTAAAAAGCTCTTTAGTTCTCTCTTAGCCAACCCAAACAATCGAAAAATATAATTTTGTTTAAGGTTCAAATGGCTCTGAGCACTATGGGACTTAACATCTGTGGTCATCAGTCCCCTAGAACTTAGACCTACTTAAACCTAACCAACCTAAGGACATCACACACATCCATGCCCGAGGCCGGATTCGAACCTGCGACCGTAGCAGTCGCGCGGTTCCGGACTGAGCGCCTTTTTTTTTTCTTTTTTTTATATATATACATGGACAAAAGGCGTCTTTCAGTTACGACAAACAAAATTAGAAAATTGCAGCCGTAGCAACAACAGAACAAGAGTTCCTTCTAAACTATGAAAAAGAATTTGAAACTATTAGTGTGATGATAGATAATAAAGAAAGAAAAATGTAACCAAATCCCGCACGCCATTCCATGTGCATGGCCCCTCGGCGTACAGATTCCATGTTCCAAATTGTTACAACATTTCGCGGCGTGTGGAGCCCCATGTCGGCGGTCATCCTCTGCCCGGTACTCCCCAACTGTGAGGGGGGTTGTCGAAGACACTGCGCAAATAGTTTGCAAATAGCTGTCTGTATCGGGGTGTACACTCAAGTGTGCTATGACCGTCCTGGAGAAATTGCCAGTAATCAAGCACCATCTTCTCATCATCGCGAAAGAGGTAGTATATGGACATGCCTTTAAACCATGTGAGAGCGTGAGTCTTCGCAGGTGGGAAATAAGTATCCTTTGGACAAAGGAGGAGCCGTGGCTCAATTGTGCGAGGCGCGATACGTAGGTAGCAGGCGAGGATCTTCTGCACCAGCAGCCATACCTCTAACGCCGATCCACATGTTAAACGGTGGTCGTCAGTATCCACGAGGTGGCAACGTGGGCAAAGGGGGGAATCCGTCATCCCAATAGCGTGCAGCCTTTGTCGTGTTACAACCTTCCCGTTCACCACCTGGTACCACGCGGCTCGTACCCGCGTGGGGAGGAACGGCTTCTGGACCGCTCTCCACACTGCCGGCCATAGGGTCGTAGGGCTCTTCCTCTCAATCACATTCCGAGGTATGGACCTTAGCAGCAGTCTGTAAACGTCTCTCGCCTTGGGAGTGCGAGTGTGGGGAAGGTCTGGGTGCACGTAACTATATTCAAGAATAAATGTCGAGAGGTGCGAGAGTGAAGGTGTAATGTGCGCAACCGTGACAGGTGGCAGAAGAGACGCCGGCAGCAATTCCTCTAACAGACGTCCCGTAAGGGAAGCATCTTTGTGGGTCCACAATTTCATCATTGTGCACAAGTATAACGCTGTAGCTCTTGCTCGTACATTTATAAGTCCCAGTCCGCCATCACGCGGAGGGAGGGTGAGTGTTTCGTAGCGGACTTTGAATAGGTGTCCGGCGGTAAGGTAATATCCAAACGCTGCTTGCAATCTGTGTGCCATCGCTGTCGATATCGGTAGGACCTGGGCCATGTGGATCATCTTAGTCGCCACGTGAAGGTTGAGGTATTTCACACGCTGTAGGAGGTCCATCCGTCGAAGTAAGTTCCGGCGAACTTCTGTGCGTATGGCCTGTAGTAATCGTGCATAGTTCATTGCAGCCGTGCGGCGCACATCCTGTGTAAATGTTATGCCCAAGAACCGGATCTTGTTAACTAGTGGGAGTGGGGCTAAAGCGTCCTCCTGTAGACCTCTCCCAATCGGCATCGCTGCCGACTTGGCCACATTCATGTGGCTGCCCGCTGCCAATCCATAGCGATTGATCCATTGTATCACCGATCGTACCTCGTCACCAGATCGGACAAGTAATAGAAGGTCATCAGCATATATCCTACAGTGAAAGGTGTGATCCCTCAATGACATTCCCGAGAGCCTGTTTTTCAACCCTCCGACAAGTGGTTCGAGTGCGATCGCGTAAAGGATCATGGAGAGTGGGCATCCTTGGCGAACTGACCGTCGGATCGGAAAGGGACCCGCAATCCGTCCATTCACCAGTACACGGGATGCAGCTCCACGGAAAAGGCGCTGAAAGATGTCGAGAAAGTCAGGCGGGAAGCCCATGCGGGCCATAACGGACAGAAGGAACTTGTGGTGAACTCTGTCAAACGCGTGGTCGAAATCAATGGAGATCAGAGCAGCTCGAAGGCGACAGCATGTGGCGATGGCTATTAAATCCCTGCATTCGCTGGTTGCCGTTTGTATGTTGGTCACTCCGCCCTGTGTCGTTTGCTCCACTGAGAGGAGTAGGGGCAGAACCTGCTTTATGCGGCTGGCGAGTAGTCGGGCGAAGATTTTATAGTCCGAGTTGAGCATTGTAATGGGCCTGTAGTCCTCGACCGTCCGACCTCTGGAAGGCTTGTGTATCGGTATAAGGAGACCTTCCACGAATGCAGGTGGCACGTGGGAACCGGGGGTCATCAGTTCTTGGTACATGCTGATCCATCGGGGCATCATTAGATCGCGGAAAATCCGATAAAACTCGAGCCTCAGTCCGTCTGGCCCGGGAGATTTGTTGAGTGCTCCCTTGTTAAGCGCGTCCTCGATGTCGTCCCGTGTAATGCCACCTAACAGCGTCGCCGCTGCTGCATTGTCGAGGGTGTGCGACACGTGCTGCAGTAAGTCGTGATCGTCCGCTTCCTCTTCCTCCGTATTCACCTCGTCGTAAAACTGGCGATAGTGATCTGCAAAGGCTTCTGTAACCGCGGCCTGAGTCAGTACGACCCTACCACCTGGCAATACGAGGTCCGTGATCAGCTGCTGTCGGCGTCGGCGGCTGTCGAGCACGATGTGATGCATAGACGGGTTTTCTCCTTCCGCTCGGTCGTGACGTCGCGATCGCACGACGACCCCCTCCAAACGTTTCCTCGTAAGAGACAATATTTGACCTTTAATTCGGCGGCTTTCCATTTGTCGGTTTGGAGATGGTGGTTGGCCGTCGAGTTCGCGAAGCATCGTGTAATAAAAGTCCAATGTGTGACGATGCCAAGCTGCGATATCTTTACCGAATTGAGTTAGCACACGCCGAAACGCTGGTTTTGTACAGTCCACCCACCATGCTAGAGTCGAAGGATATCGGAGAAGACGACGTTCGCAATCCAGCCATGTGTTGGCGATAATTCGACGGCATTCCGGGTCTTGAAGATGTGCCACATTCAGCTTCCAGGGTCCGCGGCTGCGCCATATTCGCTGCTGTTGTAGAGTGAGTGTGCATATGAAAGCGCTATGATCGGAGAAGGCAAGCGGCCAACGTTCGGCGTCCAATACTCCCGGCGCTAGAGCTCGTGAGACATAAATGCGGTCTAGGCGACTGGCCGAGTGACTAGTAAGGTATGTCGGCCCGGGACGGTCACCGTGCACTGTCTCCCACGTGTCAGTGAGAAGCAGATCACGAACCAGGAGCCGAAGTTCTTGACAAGTCGAGAAGTGTGGGACTTGGTCTTTGGGGTGGAGCACACAGTTAAAGTCGCCGCCGAAGATATATTGATCGTAGCGGCTGATAAAGAGGGGGGCGATATCCTCCGAGTAGAACAGCGATCATTCGCGGCGTCGGTCAGTTCCTGATGGAGCGTAGATGTTAATGATGCGTGTGCCCAGTGCTGTGATCGCCAGCCCCCTTCCTGACGGAAGGTAAGTCACTTCTTCGATGGCAATTCCGTCGCGCACTAGTATTGCCGTACCGCTGCCATTCCGATCCGCCGGTGACATATGTGTCACGTAACCGTAGAAAACGGGGAGGGCCGCTATATACACTTCTTGCAACAGGGCAATATCAACATCCGAAGAACGAAGCATCTCACGCAGCAACTGGATCTTCACTGCCGTTCGTATCGTGTTGAGGTTAAGCGTGGCGATACGATATGCTTGTTGCCGAACCGCAGGTGATAAGTTATCCATTAAGACTGGAATTGCCTATGGCGCTTCTGACTCTATTGACACCTCCGCATCCCCACAAACCTCACCTGCCGTCCTTTCTAGAGAACCGGCGCCAATGGCGTGGGCCCTGTTGGCGTAACTTGCATGGTTCCGTCGTCGTCGTGGTCATCCGCCCACGTCGGGGAACTCAATGCAAGATCTGCTTCCCTAGCGTCCTCCGGACTCGGCATGGGTGCTCGCACTCCAGAAGGTGGTGGGCAGCATCTGTCCTGCATATCGGCATCCGATGTTGCCACTGTAGGTATATGTGGTTTGTCCTCAGTTCCGTTCGGTGGTGCCACACTGCAGCAAATGGCGGCTGCCTCTGTGGTAGCGTCGTCATTGAAGGTGGAGTCGTCGTCCTCTGGAGGCTGCGTCGCATCCCGTTCGGAAGTTGCTCTACGCCTCCGCTTCCGTCGCTTCGGGGAGCGTTGTTTCCTGGAGTGTCCTTCTGTGTCAGACGACGGCAAAGATTCCCGACGTTCCGGCACAAAGGCAGCTGTAGGCACAATAAGCGAGTCTACGGCCATGCTATCGTCATGTATGTTGTTATCCGTCGACGGGGGCGGCGGCATCGGAATTGAATCCGTAGCTTGTGGAACGGGTGTGTCGTCATCGCCCTGTATTGGAGGATGGAGCCACGACCCAACAGTGGATGTCGGCTGTCGTGGTGAAGTGGTAGCTGTCGTGAGGGCTGCTGCATAAGTCACGGGAAGCAGCGTCGGCTGCGATGGCGGGTCTGCGTCAGCCGGCGGCAGTTGCGTGATTCGACGTTGGAGACATTCTGATCTAAGGTGTCCCTCCTTCCCACAACCAGAGCAGGTCTTTGGTTGCCCATCGTAGATGACGATGGCACGGCAGCCACCGATAGTCAGATATGAAGGTACATGTCTTTTAAGTTCTATTCGGACCTGGCGGACTCCATTCAGCACAGGATATGTCTGGAATTGCGTCCATTTTTCCGCAATATGATCATGGACCGTGCCGTAGGGGCGCAGCGCTGTCACGACGTCCTCCGCCGGTAATTCGAAAGGAAGTTCGAAAATTCTGATCGTGCGAAGTCCCATGCCAGAATAATCGACGTGTACAGTCCCCACATTGCCATCAGCATGGCAGAAACGGAGGCCCTGTCTCGTGTCCCGAAGGATCCGTTCACATGTTGCGTCGTTGATGATCTTGACATATACGATACTACTCACAATGGACAAGTGAATGCCGAGAATGTCGGTCGCCGGGATTTTAACTTCTTCTCGTAGAAATCGTTCGACTTCGAGTGCTTTGGGCCGTGCAAATTCGTTGCGGAACGTAAATTTGAGCGTCGATTTTCGATATTGGTGCGCCATGGTGATCTATATGCTGAGTACGGCACGCGCGAAACGGTCGAGTACGATGTAAACAACACAAGCGCTCGCTCCGCGGCAGGAACACAAACAGCGCGTCCTCACCGCAGCACAGCCAAAGGCCAACTGTGGCCTTAACCGCGAGACCACCGCGGCCGGCTTTGTTTAAGGCGTTTATTTTGTTATTACTGTTGAAAAGTGTTGTCTTTTTCCCTTGTAAAGACTGATTTAACTCACTCATTTTTCTAAATATATCTGCCATAAAAGCTAATCTGAAATACAAAACTCACATCGCTCAATGTTTTAATTTAAGAGAAAGTCCAGTCCAAATGTTTCTAATTCAGCTCTTAGTTCGAACAGCCTTGTTAAGGTCTTACCCAGAAATAAGTATTTAAGTTTACTGTGGGACAGTAGTGTTTTATGTCTACTCTTGCAATCTTCACACAATATTGAAAACAATCGGCACTAAAGAACGCATGATTTAACATAATTGATTGTTTTTATTGCTTCATTAAGAACCAATTTTAGCTTCGGTGGCCCCTTCTTCATCGCGATTGGTCTGTACAAGACTTAACGACTGCAACTATAGCTTAGTGCTTTACTTTTTACTTGTGATGTCCCTCCTGCTGTTTTACCAGTCATTGCCTTGGCTCTATCCGTACAATATTGATACAGCCGTTCCGGTCAAGATGGTTTATTTCAAAAAATTTGATAATCGTGTTCTAACTTCTTTTTCGGTAGTGCTAGCAGCGAAGCAAGTCTTCTTCGGGTGAATGTTTATATGAATCAGCAAGATCGAGTCCAGCAACACCAGTAGACTCGTCCATGTGCAAGAGGAATTTGTTATGTTGAAGGCGACCAACTTATTCTTGTTTGATATAGCCTGCAAGAACATTAATTCGACACGAAACTGTCGTTCGAATGCGGCACTGTGGAAAGAAGCTTTGCAGATGTTTTCTCTAGTATACATAGTATTATGTCTGCCACCCGTAGTTTTATTAAGTTCTCAGAGATAGGGTGCACTTCACCCACTTGTGCAGTGCGATAGCCGTCCAGATAAAATGTCTTCGTGGCGTTTTCATTAACAGTTCGGGTTGCATACGTCACAGTTCCTTGACATCTTAGTAATTGTTCTTCCTTACATTCAAAACATTCTCGTTTCTTATCTGTGTGTTCGGGGTGTACAGTTTCGAAATGACAGCTCACCTTAGCAGATACCACGAAACTATTCGGTAGTAGCTTGCTAGGTAACATGCAGCGAGGTGAACTGTTAGAATCAACAAACCCGAGACTGAAATAAGGTTCGTCAAACTTTCTTTTTTTGGCCTTTAATGAGTCCTTAGACAACTTACTTCTCTTAACCATGGAGCCGCAGTCGTTACACAACCTTCTTAAATCTCAAAGACATGATCAGAAATCTTTGAGGTTGATGCCGCAACTTCCAGACGAACCACCTTTGAACATTCGTTGTAAGATTTTGTTGCAATTCCTTTAACCTAACATTCCATTCTGTCTTTTAAAATTAACAGTGTAATTTTTCAGTATGACAAGTACAGAATAATACCGCCATAAGATATTAAATTTTACTACGGTAATCAGTAACTAATACGACTTGAATATATTTCGGTCCAAGGTAGATGTGCACTTTCACTGTGCCGAAATGGACTGCTCACCACTGTCGCAAACTCCAGTAGGAATTCTACTCTGTGTTGGACAGCACAGAGTTATCTAGCTCCGGGCAGTGAATCATAGCAAAGTGACGAAGTCGTTCGAGGTGTTTGTGGATGAAAGAGAGTGTAGTGGAATGTTTGCAGCATTTGTAGATCAGAAAGCGTGCAGCGAAAGAAGAGAGAGAGAGAGAAAGAGAGAGATTAAGAGTGGTGGGGGAGAGGAGGGGGGGGGGGGGGAATGTCAGCATTGCTGCTGTGTGCTTGTGTAGCGGCGAGTATCGAGTTTCCACATACCTACTTTTATTAGCTATAATTCAATTGTTTGTAGGTTTTGATCATAGCACTGTTATAGATTTAATATAGTGCATGTCTCATTCTCGGCTATTACGCATTGAGAGAAAAAATAACTTTTATAAACCAGACGCTGATATGATGTTTATAAGAGTTGCTTTGCTGCCTTGTTCATTAGATTGATGTTATTTTGACGGAGGCCCTTGCAGAGGCCTTGCAGAGTCCCAGGTCTCCACAGAGCAAACTTTGAATATTTCTGCTGTATCGCACTGGTTTCTACACACGCTAGTGGAACATGGAATATCGTCACCTAAAACGGTGGCAGCATGTTCACATGTCTCATAATTCTAATTTTGCCCTTAAAAAAAGATTGACAGCATCTGTATAAATATATTGTTGTTCCTGTGACTTTAGCATACACCTTGCCACGTAAAAATGTTGGCACCCGGAAGAGGATTTAGCATACCGATGTGGTACACCTTGCCACGTAAAAACGTGGAGCACCCGGAAGAGGAGAAGGCAATGAAAATAAACTTCACATGCTGAGAGCATATGCAATGATATTTCATTGATTACAAAATCGAGTCAAATTTACTACGAACTTGGCAGAATGAGCGCACATATCACGGACGTTGCAGCCGCCTCTGGCATGGGTACGTGCACTAACTGGGTTGGTTAGCGAGTCAAAGCCGTATTATCCTCTCCTGAGGTACGCTGGCCCACAACTGTTGTAACTGGATCGTGATATCATGAATGCTGGCACTGGGACAAAACTGACATCCGAGCTTGTGCCACAAATGTTCTGTCCGGGAGAGATCTGGGGATATTGCTCACCACGTCAGTACCTCAACATCATAAAGCGTGTACACACTGGCCCAATGAAGACAAACAAACAACAGCCAATGGAATTGGCCGGACGTTGATCGCCAACGCATTGGCGTAGGGCCTGTCATCCTCAGCAAACCAAGGGTTTGGGACCAAGGGATTAGGCCATGTGGAATCAAAATGGACTCTAATAACTTTTCGAGGTTACTCAAATTTTGTTTTTATAAAGTAGCATTTTAATTACAGTTTCATCGGTCGATATTACGAGGAAAGAAGAGGGTTTAGCAGTCGTCGGCTAGTCGCATATGCAGAATTTATTTTACTGCAACAAGCCGATCATCAGAGAAGGGAAGAGAAGAAGATACGACCCTGGTGGACAACCTCCCTTTTAAAAAGCAGGGAGCAGAATGGTGGGGCAAAGTTAATCATAGAGCTGAATTGTTATATGGGCTATTTCATAATTTTTACTAACGAGAGATACAGATTTCGCATTGTTATTGTGTAGGCCCTGAAATTTCCAAAGATGACTTCTATTTTAGGAGGATTGTACCTGCAGTAAAAAGATATCCATAAGGACTCTATAATATCGTCCACATTATTTCCTAACTCCTCACTTATTTCTCTCCAAGCTTCTAGTCCTTTCACTTTGTTTTTATAATCGCAGCTTGGAGTATCACAATAAAACTGTCAACTTTACACTCCAATATTTTAGACACAACAAATAATTCGCGTACAGTATAATGTGACCCTATTCCATGAGCAGGCCATGCTTCCCGGTCGCGACGCCACACCAAAGGCAGCCATTTGAGATGAGGTGTAAACAGTTTACTACGCTTGGCACGTTAATTCCATAGTCTCGTTGCTGCTAGTCTCTGACCAATGGTGCGAAAGGGTACAGAATGCTGCCGGTAGTGCATTATTTGTTGTTGGATGTCAGGTGCAGATGTGAACCGTTCAAGACGTTTTCGGTGCATAATACGGATGTCATCCCTAGTCGTGCTCATATATGGTCGATCGGAACCTTAACGACGATTTTGCCTGCCCTCTAGCTCCCATGCAGGTCTTCAATGGGCCACTGTCACAACCGAATGCTCCACAAATCTTGATATTCCACGAGTCGACCAGCTGCCAAAATGGTAATTCACAATGAGGCCACTTTCAAACTTTCTCAGGTGCTCATAACGCTATCTCAAACGAGAATCAGCTCGTATAAATAGGTCTTAGATTCTTCCACTACCGATCCCTTCGATGTAGGAATGTCTTTCAGCCTGGGCTAAGGAATACTCACGTTCCGTTTTCGTTTATCTGTAAAAGTAATCATTGACGTGACGATAGCTTCCGCTGAGAGCGAGGCAGCTATAGGCAAGGCTCCGCGTAAGCACACCTTAGTGCTGCACGGCGAAGAAAAAAGGAATGTCTCGCCTATGTATCCGGGGCCGCACGCTACTGACAATACCGCATGCTTTGGCACTGAGTAGTAAAGCACTGAATCCTCTATTGGTGCTAAGTCTGTCAGTCGTTCGGTCGGACGAGAACATAAGTTACCGCGATTACTTTTCATGCAGACATGCGGCAGCTGATTCTCAGGTCACGTGCTTCCCGATCAGCATGTGGGCTACGTAAAAAAATTATATCGCATTTTGTGGGGCCACTACTTCCCGGATGCATCCGCTCTCTTTTGCTAAGTATTGATATGAATGAAATTCAGAATCCGATCAAAATTCCTATGTAGGTTTTATGGTTACACATCAACCACGTTCCATTCACTCATGAAATTCACATAACAGTTCACAATAGCTCATTTGTATGCAGGGCTATGTGGACATTTTAGCTTCCTCTTTTTTTCCGAATGGTTTCACGTTGTTTCATATTAATTTTTCATACACTTTCAGTCGTTTGTGAGTGAATTACTAGCTCAAGGTGTTAATCAGTTCTCGCTTAAGCCACTACTGGCGACGTACTTTATAGTCATCTTCCAGTTATTGACCCTGTGTGTTAAAATTAATGATGCCCATTGGACCCTCATCATTCTTTTTTTGTAGCAATGTATGTCAGCCGTTAATAACAGGTCTTTACAACCCGAGTACAACAAGCCATACTTTCCCTCCACCATCCTCAAGGTCGCAATCACACCCTTGACCAGTCTGTTGTCGTTAGACAGCTGTATGCCTTACATTTCATCTCTTAAGATAAGTTTCACTGTAAACCGAGTGTACGAGTCGCAGAGCAGGGCTACACACTAACTACTATCAAATTAATTTTGTTAATTCAATTAAGTCTTGATGTGTTAAAAACGAGAAGTAATCATGGAGAAGTGACTTATAGGTGACAGATATTTATTCATATTCAGCTTACACTTTCGAGTTAGACTTTGGAAAAGATAGTGTCAATTGGAAGTAACAGAATTTGTAATTGAGTGTGCTCATACACTGTACTGTTTTAGAGCATTCAGATATTATATTCTTTTTATTGTCTGCTCCTATTAATAGAGGGGGCTGTTTGAGATCCGGTCCAGTAATGAGCAGCTGTTGTTTTTTCATTATGCTGGGAGTGGGGCGTGGAGAACCCTGCATGGAAATACATACTGAGTGAGGACTTGTTCGGTACAGAGATCCAAAGTAACTTTCACACATGCATTTTGACAATGAGAGCTGTTTAAGTGCAACGGTTAAAACTTCTAAAGAAGTGAGGCACAATTACCATTTTTGCAATAGATAATGTGGAGGGAACTAAAAGAGAAAGTGAAGGAGGGCTCTGTTGATCGACTGCTCATTGAACATGAAACAATAACACATATTTGCCTTGCAAAAAGGTTGCTGTACTGTTTGTAGCACCATACTGCGTTAGGAGACGTTACAGTCGTGACAGGACTGATGTAGACGGGGATATTTCCTGCAGTTAAACACATTTCAGAGCTGTGACATTATGGGCCTTCAAGGCACCGAAGAATCGTTCAACGCGCGAGGTACGAGATTCGTTCAAGGCCTGAGATCACTAATATTTCTTTCGTTAGTACTGGAATCAGATATAAACATGGGGTTTGGCTTAACCCTAGCACACTAAAGCGAGAAAATGTTACATTGTAACTAAACCATCGTAAATTTTACTACTCCATATTTTATTTAAAAAAATCATAATTTGTAGTTTATGCACTAGTTAATTACAATTATAAGGTCTCCAACGGTGTGTCACATACAAAGTAAGTACAAAATGTCCTGTTTTACATTATATGCTGATAATACCAGATTAGAGGGAACCGCGAATTGGTACCAAGCGCTATCGTAAATTCTATGAGAATTTAGTAATTTAGAGTTTATACACGTGGCAACTCTTTGTGTACGCATGACAGATGGCAGCACTGTACAGCACACCGTACTCTAGTGGCTGAGGCCAGAGTGAGGAGTTTTTAATGTAAGACATAGAGATGTTTTCATTACAAGAACAGCGAATATACATTTTATTTCTCACTAGTTGAGAGAAACTCACTGCGATGGTGTCATGAATTTGAAGAATGTGTGTTAGTAGGTGTAAAAATTCAGAGAAAGTCGAGCGTCGAGTGAAGACGAATCAAAGCCATCTCGCCCTCGCAGTAGCAAGTCTGACAATGTGGTCACCCGAATAGATAAATTTGTTCTGAAGGATCGCCAAAGCGCACTTCGGTGAGAGTTATGAGCTACTAATATGTATTTAATAACAAACTCCTTCTAGTATGGCCAGAAAACCGGCGGAAGAGGCTGCATGTGTGTTCTTGCTCCAAGACGGGACTGAGGAGTGGTTGGGATCCTAATGTAGTCCGTTCAGTTGTGCAAAGCCATCACCGCAGGGTGGTATAGTCGTTAGTTCATCGGATTACTGAGCAAGAGAGCCGGGTTCGAATCTCGTCCTTGGTACCAATTGTCATTCGTCGCTCCAGTCTAAATATATACATCACATAACATGAAGTGGTTTCTCATCCTCCTTGCCCGTCTATCCTTAAACATAGTGATTTTTTGCTATTTTCGTCGATGAAAAGTGCAATCCATGGCCGCAGTTTCTCGATTATGCCGCTATTGTATCAACAGAAGTCAAGATAGACACCTGAAGAAGCATTCGCTGCGGCCACAGAATCATGCCGTCGAGATTGTGGGAAAATGTGTACTATAAATGAGCCAAAGTGTTCTTTTCAGAGATCGAATCAGAACCATTCACTCTCTTATTGTTTTCCATGACTCACTGCTCACTTATTAAAATAACTGAAAGGAAAGTAACTTGGCTTTTTAATTCAGTGTCATTTTTCTTGTATTTGTACCATTGTAAAGTGGTAGAGTTATAAACGAAATTTATAACCAGCAGCGCAGTGCCGGGGCAGAATCAGCTGGGCATGGGCCAGTGCACTGCGTACTCAGCAATTTCGGAACTGTCTCTGTACTGACTGACTAAACGTGCCACGAGGCTTCAAGGAGGTATTGAAGCCCAACTATGACAAGGTCGTCGACACAACCACAGGCCTTCGTGCGCGAAAAGCTAATGCCAACATTATCATGACATGAGCAAGGAGTATCAGTATTTAAGCACGCGCGAACCAGCTTGTCATCATCGAATAGCTGGGCAGTGACGTCGAGCCTGACCTATTCCTCACCACGCCGATGGCGTAGATGCTTCTGCCTCAGCCGGGACACGAACCGTTGCCTGCAGCCTAATCATTTGGGCACCAGGGACAGTCCCGCACTTCGCTGTCGTCCCCGAGAGTACGATGAGAGGACCCAGTCGTCCTTCCATTGCTGGGATACTAACGGAAGAACACCACTCTCCGAGCCTTGGAGTGGGACACAACCTGACGTTCTCGCAGCAACAGCGGATGGCCATATCTTTACCTGGAGCCCGCGCGACGCATCAGCAATCGCAGCAACAGAGGAGCACAGTGAGCAGCTGAAGGCTGCTGCACCGAGGAAACTCGGTCATGTTCACTGCGCTGCCCACTAATAACTGTGTACAGACCCCAATAAAGAAGTTATTGTAACCATCATTGGCCCTTCTTCAGCTGCACAACATCCTTCCTCAGCAGAGAATCCTAACCCACACGAAGCCATCAGAGCCATCCCATTACACCTTCTTTTAACCTGCCTTTAATGAACACAGAAATATGACTAATAATTTACCATTACGTCCCTGAACGTTTTGTGGTTCCCGGAAAGTCCTTTGCCTTCAGTAAAAATTTAAAATATCGCAACAAAATTCCGAATTTTTTATGAAGACCGGAAATCATAAAAAATAAAAGCCATGTTTTTATTTTTCATAATTTTATTCAAAACAAAAAATATAAAAATTGCAACAACATTGAAATTTATTTTCTACCTCCTGAAGTTATCTATAGCTGTCGTTCACAATCAGTGTGACTCTTTATTTCTCTAAGAGGAAGTAACTAATGAATTTTGTGGTTTGTTAACATAATTTGACTAATTTTACTCGATATGAGTTCACTCCTATTCTCGGTGCTTACTTTTCCTTCCTTGCATAATTCCGTTCACAGGCGCCAATGTAGTTGGAATATCTAAAATTTTCATAATGTACAAGTTAATTCCTGGGTACATCAGTAATCTGGATTCCAACAATTTTAAGGAATCACTGCTTCCCGGCAAATATATCTCTGATTAAAATTTGTCTATCAAAACTGCACGTATTGGTCATTAGGGAGTGGACTGCGAATCTTATTTATAGAAATTATATAAGGAGCAGTCAAATGAAAACTAGACAAACGGGAAGAAAAGTAAGTAAACTTTTCAAATAACTTACGGGTTTTCTGCCGGGTGACGTCGTCGACACCCGCCGATATTTCGACAGGATCATACCCTGCCATTGGCCATTGTCAAGGCACAACTGCAAGGAGGAAGCGGTGTGCAAGGTAATTTGATACCTCGGTTCACAGAGGAGAAACAAGGAAGATACACCACTGGCCATTAAAATTGCTACACCATGAAGAAATGCAGATGATAAACCGCTATTCATTGAAGAAATATATTATATTAGAACTGACATGTGATTACATTTTCACGCAATTTCGGTGAATAGATCCTGAGAAATCAGTACCCAGAACCACCACCTCTCGCCGTAATAACGGCCTTGATATGCCTGGGCATTGAGTCAAACAGAGCTTGGATGGCGTGACACAGGTACAGTTGTCCATGCAGCTTCAACACGATATCACAGTTCATCAAGAGTAGTAACTCGCGTATTGTGACGAGCCAGTTGCTCGGCCACCATTGACCAGACGTTTTCAATTGGTGAGAGATCTGGAGAATGTGCTGGCCAGGGCAGCAGTTGAACATTTTCTGTATCCAGAAAGGCCCGTACAGGACCTGCAACATGTGGTCGTCCATTATCCTGCTGAAATTTAGGGTTTCGCAGGGATCGAATGAAGGGTAGAGCCACGGGTCGTTAAAAAGCCGGAAACGTGATGGTACGCACTTCTCCTCCTTACACGAGGCATCACAACAACGTTTGACCAGGCAACGCCGGTCAACTGTTGTTTGTGTATGAGAAATCGGTTGGAAACTTTCCTCACGTCAGCACGTTGTAAGTGTCGCCACCGGCGCCAACCTTGTGTGAATGCTCAGAGAAGCTAATCATTTGCATATTACAGCATCTTATTCCTGTCGGTTAAATTTCGCGTCTGTAGCACGTTATCTTCATGGTGCTGCAAGTTTAATGGTCAGTAGTGTACCACACACAGAACAAGTAACCGCAGAGTCAACACACAACCGAAGATAACCAACATCAGAAATATCGATAGTGACTATTAATCAACAGGTGAGGTAGCATCAATTCTGTCCCTCTGTTTTTTTATGAGAGACAGAGCCGGTTTCCAAGTATGATTTAAACAAAGTCCACCATCTCAGTTTATAAGGTTGCTTGATAGTTTGATTTCAACTGCTTCCTTAATAACACTATCCCAATAGCTGGACGTGCAAGCCAGAATCTCTGTGTTGTTGTATTCCGTAGGATGAGCGGTGTCAAGGCAATGTTCTGCAATAGCGGATTTGCTCCGCTGTTGTAAGCGTGTGTGACGCTTATGTTCAATACACCGGTCTTCCACAGCCCTGATTGTCTTACCAGTATACGACCTGCCTCAACTGCAATGAATACGATAGGCACCAGCCTTACGCAAACCAAGATTATCTTTTACGGACGCCAACAGGGCCTTAATCTAAGAAGGTGGTCGAAAAATACATTTCACATCATATTTCCGCAAAATACGGCCAGTTCTGTTGTAAATGCTTCCTGCGTAAGGCAAAAATGCCGTAGACTGCCAATTCCTTGCTATCGTCACTCACTCGTTGCACAGAAGGCTGATAGCGCAAGGCACGTTTTATCTGCCTCTCACTAAAACCATTCTGACGAAAGATGACTTCGAGATGTGATAGCTCAGCTGGCAAACTTTCAGTGTCTGAGATAACGTGGGCCCTGTGAACCAAGGTACGAAGTACTCCTTCACGCTGAGCTGGATGGTGACAACTATCAGCTCGCAGATACAAGTCAGTGTGAGTAGGCTTCCTATGAACAGAATATCCCAGCGTATGTTGTTCAAATGCTGCTTGGAATCCGGCTATGTCTATCATCAATAAATAGAGGGACAGAATTAGTGCTACCTCACCTGTTGATGAATTGTCACTATCGATATTTCTGATGTTGGGAATATTTTAAATGGCTCTGAGCACTATGGGACTTAACATCTGAGGTCATCAGTCCTCTAGAACTTAGAACTACTTAAACCTAACTAACCTAAGGACATCACACACATCCATGCCCGAGGCAGGATTCCAACCTGCGACCGTAGCGGTTGCGGACTGAAGCGCCTAGAACCGCTCGGCCACACCGGCCGGCGATGTTGGTTACCCTTGGTTGTGTGTTGACTCTGCGGTTACGTGTTCTGTGTGTGGTAACTTCCTTGTTTCTCCTCTGTGAACCGAGGTATTAAATTCCCTTGCACATTGCTTCCTCCTTGCAGTTGTGCCTTGAGAATGGCTGGGTGTGCTCCTATCCAAATATCGACGGTGGTCTACGACGTCACCCTGCAGCAAACCCGTAAATTATTTGAACATTCAATTCGCCGGGAAAAGTTAAAAGGTTTCCCAGTAAGTAAACTGTTTATTATTTAATAAGTTATCGTCATAACTGTTAATATTGTATCCCACTGTGCGACACATGGAAAAATGCTTGCGGTTACCTGTGGAACCATGATGGTACCCAGGCGCTCACGTCTTCGTCCAAAGCAAATCGACGGCAATAAATGTCTTTCTTCAAGGCTCCGAAAATATGGAATCTCATGGAGAGAGACTGGTTCTATATGAGGGATGCGTAAGGGGTTCTCAGCGAAACTTCTTCAATGGAGCCGGAACAAGGCCGTCGATCTGCTTTGGTCGAAGAGCTGTGCGTTTGTGTACAATCATGGTTCCGTAGCCAACCGCAAACATTTTTCCATGAACGTATTGACCATTCAGTCTCACAGTCGGATACAAGTATTAATAGTGATGGCGATCACGTTTGAAATAATAAACAGCCTACTTACCTTTCTCCATCTGTCTCATTTCCATTTGACTGCCCCTTACAGTTATTTTCAGACTGTTGGTCACCGTTTTACCGTCTCAAAATTACCGGTTTTGGATAGTCGCCCATCTTAACGTCATTTCTTGAAGTTACCGATTCACTATTCTTAACAGTAACACTATCGGTTTCACCACCATATACTCAGTGTTTCCGTTCAGAGTGGTTATTCTGCAACTACGGGAAACAGGGAAGGTTCTAAAACATTTCTGCACACTAACTGTGATACGCGCTGTACACCAATGTTGCACATGGGCGCCTCTGCTGACCGTCTCAGCTTGGCGCCCCAAGGGCGGCTTGTGCCGTTTGAGCCCTAAACCAGCCTTGCCGAGAAATGACCTCAAGAGAGACAACTCTGTCCGAAACCGGTCATTATCTGATGATAAAATAGTGACTGACAATCTGAAAAAAGTATATTTTACCATTTGCACAGTTCGATAATCGCCACAGGTTCCAGGTATTGGCTTCCTTGGACCAGAGTAAGCTAACTTCAACTCCACCCAGACTGAAGAATTCCCACCTTTCAAGGTGGTAACAGGCTGGTGACTAGTCTTTTTTAAGTTTCCTTGCGTTTCAATACGTTTTCTTAAGGTAAATCGATTCTTATTGAAAAATATAACTGTCTTTTTGACATCAACAGCTTTCTGTATTGACTTCTGTATTGTGTGTTGCACAATGAGATTTAATGAGTGCACAAAAGATGGCATATGTGGACGAGTTGAAAGCACAATACCTAATTTCATGTTTGAAGTTCTGTCCGTTATTATGGCAGTGATTTTAAACTTGGTATTGTATTTGCTGATAACAGTGTTTAACTAATAAGAAATAATTTCTTTTTGCATATTGGAAGTACTGTGCAAAACAAGACTTTGAGTCTTCTTATCTATAAGGTGTATCGTCACTGCATAGAAACGAATATTATTTATAACGGTCCACACATTGCTGCCTTTAGCTGTGGTCAAATTACGTTAATTTTATCAAGTAACTGGACATTAGAGGCTTTGACATCTTTTTCGAATTTTTAAATCATAGTTTGGGCAAAGTATATACATGAATTTTTTAATGCTGTATATCTAATGCTACAATTTTTATCTCATGTAAACGTCTTTACAACTTCAAAGAATTTTCCTACGCGTTGTTTCCAACAAAAGTCGGCTGGAGATGAGGATGTCACAAAAGAAAGTAAATCAGTACCTGGCCAGAAACCCAGAAACCATGCTCGATACAGACTGAGACTCACTTTGACATCGTGGAAGGCGAATTTCATCTGAAGTGAAAGCAGACATTGCTAGCTTGATTGGCTTCCTGTCCCACACAGTTTCAGAGATACTGATGAGTACTTGGTCTATACATGTCTCTTCAGGTTCGATGAGCCAGAAGAACAGGGACTTATCAGCTCGCAGTAATGTCATTTTCATTTTGTTATCCACTTTGGTAAATTATATCACACGTTGCTTGAAGCTCTTAAGGCAAAGCATATATTGTTCATATGTTGTGCAGCACTCAAAAATAATTTATTTGAAGAAATTAAAATACTTTTTAAATACGCTACTGGCCATTAAAATTGCTACACCACGAAGATAACGTGCTACAGACGCGAAATTTAACCGGATGCTGTGATATGCAAATGATTAGCTTTTCAGAGCATTCATACAAGGTTGGCGCCGGTGGCGACACCTACAACGTGCTGACATGAGGTAAGTTTCCAACCGATTTCTCATACACAAACACCAGTTGACGGGCGTTGCCTACTGAAACGTTGTTGTGATGTCTCGTGTAAGGAGGAGAAATGCGTACCATCACGTTTCCGACTTTGATAAAGGTCGGATTGTAGCCTATCGCGATTGCGGTTTATCGTATCGCGACATTGCTGCTCGCGTTGGTCGAGATCCAGTGACTGTTAGCAGAATATGGAATCGGTGGGTTCAGGAGGGTAATACGGAACGCCGTGCTGGATCCCTACGGCCTCGTATCACCAGCAGTCGAGATGACAGCCATCTTATCCGCATGGCTGTAACGGATCGTGCAGCAACGTCTCAATCCCTGAGTCAACAGATGGGTACGTTTGCAAGACAACAACCATCTGCACGAACAGTTCGACGACCTTTGCAGCAGCATGGACTGTCAGCTCGAAGACCATGATTACGGTTACCCTTGACGCTGCATCACAGATAGTAGCGCCTGCGATGGTGTACTCAACGACGAACCTGGGTCCACGAACGGCATTTTCTCGGATGAATCCAGGTTCTGTTTACAGCATCATGATAGTCGCATCCTTGTTTGGCGACATCGCGGTGAACGCACATTGGAAGCGTGTATTCGTCATCGCCATATTGGCGTATCACCTGGCATGATGGTATGGAGTGGCATTGGTTACGCGTCTCGGTCACCTCTTGTTCGCATTGACGGCACTTTGAACAGTGGACGTTACATTTCAGATGTGTTAACGAGCCGTGGCTCTACCCTTCATTCGATCCCTGCGAAACCCTAAATTTCAGTAGGATAATGCACGACCGCATGTTGCAGGTCCTGTACGGGCCTTTCTGGATACAGAAAATGTTCGACTGATGCCCTGGCCAGCACATTCTCCAGATCTCTCACCAATTGAAAACGTGTGGTCAGTGGTGACCGAGCAACTGGCTCGTCACAATACGCCAGTCACTACTCTTGTTGAACTGTGGTATCGTGTTGAAGCTGCATGGACAACTGTACCTGTGTCACGCCATCCAAGCTCTGTTTGACTCAATGCCCAGGCGTATCAAGGCCGTTACTACTGCGAGAGGTGGTTGTTCTGGGTACTGATTTCCCAGGATCTATGCACCAAAACTGCGTGAAAATGTAATCACGTGTCAGTCCTAGTATAATATATTTGTCCAATGAATAGCTGTTTATCATCTGCATTTCTTCTTGGTGTAGCAATGTTAATGGTCAGTAGTGTAGTAAAAACTTAAAATAAGAAAGAATGTACATGCAGAATATTCAACAATCTATGCATGCATATGAGTAAAATTTAATAATGTAAGACATGAACTATTATTTTGTAATGATCAATATCTATGGCGAACTTAACACAAATCGAGAAAGATGAGTGAATAAATAACCAAACTGATTAGCGAGTGAATCAGTGAATGAAGCAGGACTTCTGAGAGCTGAAGCAGTGAATGAGCCAAGACCGCAAAGCACTTGGTGACTCCAGAGTCGCCATGCTGTCGCCCCCACGCATGGTCAGGAGTGGTTGGTAAGCTGTGAACTACTGACAGCAGCTAGTTCCCTTGTGATTTGCTCCACGCAGAATCAGAAATGGCAGGAGAGCGATGAGCAGGAGAGCGATGAGCAGAGAGCTAGCTCACCCACTCTCATGAATCAGTTCTTTGTATTTTTATAAGAAGGTAGAAATTCCACCATGGCTGTATAAAGCTTTGTATGAAAAGCAGACCTGTTTTCACACCAAATTAGGCACATTCTCAGGTGATCTAAGTAGGGAGTAGAAAGGAAGTATTTAATAATCTTTTTCTGTTCACATTGGCTTACTGAAGATTGTTTATGGAATAGAATAGCCCCAAACATTAAGTGCTTACATAAATTGTGTCTGTAACTATTTTACACTGTCACAAAGCCTGAAGCCTGATGCCTTTGCAGCTCACTCGTTCCCCAGTTTGTTGCTGTGTGCACCTTGTCACTTCTCTTTTCAAATCAAGAGCAAAAACAAACTACCAGAAAGGATTTCTTACATAAATAAAGCATCCTAAAGAGCTAACCTTTCTCCACTTTCTACCGTTTCCACGTCTGACAACTGCTCACAACAATAAGTTACACAATCATATACATACACATCATCTAACACGTATTTTCGTCCAGCTTGGAAGCTTTGTCTTACTATAATGGTCCATGCCGTAGTGAGTAATTTAGGATCTTTCGAGGGATGCCGTTGCATCCACCTGCTCCACAAATTTTGTTCCACTTGCGATCACTGGAGAGACGTCCCGGATCTGAAGAGCACCACTACTTTTTTCCTGAGCCACTGACTGCTCAGTCTGAAGAATATCTTTGCATAAGTTCAGGTATAGATCGTCCCTCTCTTGCATATAGCTGCAGGTTGAGAAATTACACAAATAAAAATATTTTTGTGTGGCTATTTCTTGAAAATGAAAATCAGAGACCTTAGAATTTGAATGCATCTCTTGTAAGATCTGCCCTGTGGATCTCTGTTAGTGGTGATGCCCAAAGAACTTGCATAAATTCTTGATGGAAGCTGCATACCCATACATACTTTCACAGTGCAATGTGGGTGTCAGATAAGACAATCAGGGACTCTTTGCTGCGATCTCTAAACCAACTAGCAGACTTAATGAGAGTTACGAATTTGTCAAATTTACATTTAGTGGTAAGAGGAGATTCATCTTTATTTCAGTGTTAGTTGCCCTTGGCTGCAAGCAGCAGCTAAGAGACTGGCAGCTAAAAGTGTTCACAAGACTTCAACATGTAGTATCATCTGCTGCCACACTGGCATTGAAGCCGTTGTTTGCAATGCTGCTGTGTCGGCCTCTTTATTTGTTGAGGGAATGCTAAACGCTTCAGGATTCATTTAATAAGCCGTTAGTGCTGTAGTCATGCTTTCGGTGATACCTACTCTGCTCCGCCAGCAAGATAATGTTAGACACATTTCTACATCTACATGTACCTTCGCACATAAACAACAAATGTAAAGGGAAAGACTTTTGGTTCAAATGGCTCTGAGCACTATGGGACTTGACTTCTGAGGTCATCAGTCCCCTAGAACTTAGAAGTACTTAAACGTTACTAACCTAAGGACACCACACACATCCATTCCCGAGGCAGGATTCGAACCTGCCATCCCAGCCGCCTGGACTGTTGGTATTTACCATGGCACAACATGTTAGGGGTCTTACAATTCCAACCATGCATGGAGTGTGGAAAGTAAGACTGATTGGTTGCCTGTTTACGTGCTGTAATAAAGCTAATCTTCCCTTCAAGGTGATTACGGAAGTGATATGTATTGGACAGAAGAAGACTTCCATATGCTTGTCTTAATACTGGTTATTGAAATTTTGTAAGTAACCTGTCGCGGGAAAACTGGACCCTCGCTCTCCCATGAGTCAAAGAAATTGTTAGGAATAGTGTTGCCCTTCTTTGTCTTCAGAAAGACCGTAGGGAACTCAAATGTGAAGAAGATGCGAATATCCTTTTAATATAAGAAATGAAGTATATCAAAGAAGCTTAATGGCTGAAAGAGAGATGGTAAATAAGCACACAGTGCCAAGGTTGAATCAAATGAGAAGCAGTAAGAGAAAAACGGCGTCGAAATAATGGAAAGTTAGGATCAATGAACATTATCACTGCAGATTTCACTAAAAAAAAAAAAAAAAAAAAACTTCATGTAGGGAAACCAGTGCTTACAAAGCCGGGAGAAAACAAGTAAACTCAGTGCCTGGCAGACAGAGGCACACTGTGTGAATAAAACGAAACTAAAAGGAAAATACACAGACAAAAACAGAGCTCTAGAGTAGCCACATTTTCATTGTTTTACAGAAGAATGGGGCGAAATGTAAACTTGTGCGCAGGTGTTTCGCAGAAGACAGGTGCATAATGAACAGGGGGTGCGGCAGCGCGGCGCCTTGCGGCTGGCTCGTGTTACCGCCGCGCTCTGGGAGGTGAGGTGTCAGCTGCTCTCCCCCACCTGCCGCGCTTTAATGGTGCTTCCTGGGCAGATCTGCGATAACGGAGTTCAGAAGATAAACAAATGCAAAGCGTGTACCAGAGTGCCTCCTTTCAAAAATGGTTCAAATGGCTCTAAGCACTATGCGACTTAACATCTGTGGTCATCAGTCCCCTAGAACTTAGAACTACTTAAACCTAACTAACCTAAGGACATCACACACATCCATGCCCGAGGCAGGATTCGAACCTGCGACCGTAGCAGTCGCGCAGTTCCCGACTGAGCGTCTAGAACCGCGAGACCATCGCGGCCGGCAGTGCCTCCTTACCACCCTTTTTGTCTTTCTGTATCTCTTTTCCTTCGTCACGTTATTTCTTCTTCTACGACGAGCGTTCAATAAGTAATGCAAGGCATTTTTTTCTCGGAAAATTTTGATTGAAAAAAAAAAAAAATACTGCGGTATCTGTTATGGGTCATCGTCAAATATTCCCGCTTCAACCCTTATAGTTTCATGAAGTTCCGATAGGTGGCGGCGTTATACGTAATATTCAAAATGGCTTCGTAATGGAGTTGCGTTCCAAGCAGAGGTCTCGCTGAGTTTATATTGCCTGAAAACCATAGCATTGCACATATTCTCATGCACTTGCAGAACATATATGTTTGCTGGCAGGGAAAAAAAGCACGGTTAGTCGTTGGGCGAGGCGTCTGTCATTAGCGGAATAAGGTCGCGCAAACCTGTCCTATCTCAAGTGTGCCGACGAGCCATGCACATCTGTGATCCCTGCAGTGTTGGAAAGTACGGAGGCTTATCATTTGAGATGATTGACGCATCACAATGAAATACCTCACTGCAGAGCTGAACGTCTCTGTTGGTAGTGCTGACACATTCGTCCACCGCTGCGGTACTCAAAGGTGTGTGGTCGCTCAGTTTCTCGCAGCTTTCCCAGAAGTCCATAAAGAGCAACAAAGGATCATCTGTGAGGAATTACTTGCCGGGTACGTGGCTGATCGTTACATTTTTTGTGAAACATCGTCACAGACGATGTAGCATGCGTTCATCACTTCGAACCGGAAACAAAACCGCAATGCATGGAGTTGCGCCACACCACTTCTCCTCGGAAGAAAAAGTTCAAAGTCGCACCATGAGCCGGTCAGGTCATGGCGATGGTCTTCTGGGCCCTGAAGCGGTTATTCTGTTCGATGTTCTCCGTCAAGGTACACCGATCGACTCTCACGTGTAATTCAAGAAACAACTGCGTCACTATAAAAATACAAACGATCTTTTACTTTTCCTTGACGACGCAAGGCCTCACACTGGTCTGCGCATGCGATAGCAGCTCACTCAACTTCATTGAACTGTTCTCCCTCATCTTCCCAACTGCCCGGACCTCATACCCTCTGACTTGCATCTGTTTTGCCCAGTGATGGATGTGCTCCACATGAAGGAGTAACTGGATGATGGGGAGGTTATTGATGCAGCAAGACGTTGGTTCTGACGTCAACCTATAGAGTGGTACCATGCGGGCATAACAGGCCTTCCCAGTAAGGTGGCGTAAGGCCGATGCATTCAGCTGAGACTATGCTGAAAAAAGGATTTTGTGGTCGAAAGAGTGGGCAATAATATGGCGTATCGGATGGTTCGAATGGCTCTGAGCGCTATGGGACTTAACAGCTGAGGTCATCAGTCCCCTAGAACTTAGAACTACTTAAACCTAACTAACCTAAGGACATCACACACATCCAGGCACACATCGAGGCAGGATTCGAACCTACGACCGTAGCAGTCGCGCGGTTCTATACTGAAGCGCCTAGAAACGCTCAGCCACAGCGGCCCGCGGCGTATTGGAATCGTGAATAAAACCAACCTGCTTTCAGGAAAAAAAGTAGCATAAGTTATTTCATGTATAACACTGAAATAGGAAGAAAAGAAGCAATACGGAGAAAGTCTTACTGGTCACACGCATGTCAGGAAATTATATCGTAGCCTTGGCAGAGTCGGAAGATGAAATTGTTGAGACTGTCAGTGCAAACTAACCTGCAGGTCGTAAAAATGGTAATTTCAGTAATGATAGTAAATAACGAAATTTTACAGTATAACAGGAAGAACACACGAATAAATTTGGAGGTGATCTGATGGTTTACAAGGTGTAATATTTAATGCACTGAGCCGCCACCTTTGGCAGCAACAACGACCCTACACTGGCTGGGCATCGCATCGAACTGAGATCCGATTATAGCTACGGGTACGCCTTTTCACGCTACTTCAACCCTGTGTTAAAGTCCATCAGTGTAGTCGCTGGCGAGTGGTGTCGTACTGGTCTCTCGGCACTCTCTGAGTACATTGCGTCCGGGTCTGGGACATCTGGAACAAGTGCTGACCGGGACAGCACAAGAACGCCGACCTTACCGAGGTAGGTCAGCACAGCACTAATAAAATGCGTCTTGCATTATCTTGTTCAACTACAGTGTCACTGAGACACTCCAAAATAGTGCGCATCCTCTCGACTTAAAACGTCATAAATAGAAAGGCTGCTGTCCAAATTACTCGCTTTGCGAAACAGATATAATCGTGTTGTGCGCTAAGAACCCAAAAACGTCAAGTCAAACGCTGGGCCTGTATGGTGACGAATGCAGTCTGGCCACGTTCTTTCTCCTCGGAGCCTCCACGCGGGGATCGGTCCATCGGTATTCTGTAAGAATTACAGACTCGCCTGAAAACACGGCGTGGTGGCACTCCCGTGTCCAGTTTTTCCATTAGGCGCACCTCCAGGCACGCCTGTCTCTGCCGCCACGTCAAGGGAAGCCGCAACAGTGGTCACCGTGCTGATAGACCTCGGTGTACTGCCAGTGTGTATATTTCTCATGCCGAAAACAAGCCCATTTCTTGAATCAATGTGTGTGATGTAGCTGTACGATGCGAAAAGGCCGAACTAATTATGCGTCTGTCTTCTCGGGCGCTAGAGACGTGGGGTCGTTAATATTCCGTATGCAGCTTAGTATGGCCATCTTGAATTTATCGATTCTTTACACGCATGACAGCCTTTAGATCACTACCATCACGAACTGCAGTTTCGCGGAATGTTAAACAGCAGTCTCGACACACCACGATCTTGCGGTGTTAAATTTCAACAAATGTTGATACGCGTTTCTCCTTCTTCCACAAAGCGTAACAGTATCTTCTAACAAACAGTCAACATACAATTGCAATTTCTTAATGAAAAACACGTTGAGTGATCTTTCTTTACTCAGCAAATATAGATAGCGTTACTCCTCCCTCTTTTGGCTGGCTGCACTGAAATGCTGACAGGTGTGGCTATAAAAAACGGGTATATTGGTGTAAAGCATTTTATTTTAAAAACATACATATTTAGTTATTGTCACCCTCAATATACTCCCCTCCTCTATCCGTACGAAGCTCTATGCAAATCTTTCAGTAATGGAAACAGTTCTGGAAGTCTTCCTCCATAAGCTTTTGATGAAGCGTGCCGCTTTTTCTTTCTTTTTTTTTTTCACTGTTTCAACAGACTGAAACAGATTTGGCCTAATGGAATAGATAAGAGTCATACGTGGTAAGTCTGGCGAATAAGGTGGGTGGTCTAACACTGGGATGCTGTACTTTGCTAGAAACCTCTTAATAGACAATGCGGTATGAGGCGGAGCGTTGTCTTCAGGAAGGACACACGATTTGTTCTTCCACATTTCGCGTAGATTTTTCTTATTTTCTCATATAGTTCAGCAAGAACCTCAAGGTAGTAATGCTGATTAATAGTTGATCTTCAGCAACCCAGTGAAGCTACACAGTTCCATGAATATCGAAAAAACAGTCAGCATCGTACTGAAACTGGATTTGTTGGTACGAGCGTTTTTCGCTCTCGGGGAATTGGGGCCCTTCCATGACATGGACTGGCACTTAGTTTCTGGAGCATGAGTGAAAAAACCAAGTTTCGTCATATGTTATCACTTTTCCAAGAAGTTAGTATAATTTTCAGTCGTATTCAAAACGTCAGTACAAACATTTTTACAGGCTTCCTTCTGGCCGATCGTGAGAGTTTCCGACACCAGTTTCGCACAAAATCTTCTCGTGTTAAATTGGTTATACAAAATTTTCCTTATCCTTTCTCTGTCAATTCCTATAGTTTCAGCAATCGATCGAATACTCAAACGACGGTCAGACCTACTTTTTTGGTATTTTCATCCGTTTTTGATGTTGAAGGGAGCCCCGGGAGTGAGCCATTTTAATCGTCTTTTCGGCCATCTTGGATACGTTTCAACCGCTCGAAAGCTCGCACACATGATCAACAGTGTTCGCCACACACTTTAGTAAATGATACGTTTTAGTAGCATTTTTTCTAAGTTCCTTCAGAAACTTCATGACAATTCGTTGCTCTGTTACTACACTTTGCATTTTCCGGCAAACAAAATAACAGCTCCTACACAAACAAAGGCCACTGCCACATTGGTTTGTCTAAAGACACCAGGGATACCGCATTCGACTGAGAACGCTTCGCACATCACAGCTATCGGTGGTTCATCTTTTGCGCATGTGTACTTACTTTGTGAAAACATCAGTCCCGTTACTTTATAACCACAACTCGTCGTCATTTGGCCGGCCGCGGTGGTCTCGCGGTTCTAGGCGCGCAGTCCGGAACCGTGGGACTGCTACGGTCGCAGGTTCGAATCCTGCCTCGGGCATGGATGTGTGTGATGTCCTTAGGTTAGTTAGGTTTAAGTAGTTCTAAGTTCTAGGGGACTGATAACCACAGCAGTTGAGTCCCATCGTGCTCAGAGCCATTTTCGTCGTCATTTGACGAGCCAAACATTTGGTACACTCTATACCAACTGGACATTTCTCGCTGCAGTTTTAACAGAATATCAGCATACTCGAATGCAGAAAAATGCTGAGAAGACACGAGAAGAAGTTCCCTTCGAAAAGTGCAGTGCACTGCAAGTTAGGAATTTGAGAGAGTCCAAAGCAGAGAACTTCAGATATCTTGGCACCACTTTGAACAGTCCTGAAATCTTGGTGCTGTAGATAAAGAATGGTTGATTTCTTCCATCCAGAACAAACTTTGATGTCATACAGGTTATGCTATCCAAATCATGGTACTAATGGTATTATATGACAATTGTCGGTAGACGACAAGGAACTATTAACGTACTGGCGAAAAATACTGAGATTATCATAGGCCTCACACGAAATAGGTAAAATTTGATAAGAATAAGGACTGAAGCGACCTGAAAATGAAGGGGAACAGACGTCGATTGGTAAAATATGTAGCTCACTTTCTTTGGAAACTTGAGTTAAAACTCTGACTATGGACGTTCGTCCGCGGAAGTGATGGTATATAACACAACTTGGGTCAAATATGGAACGACGAAAAACGTTTAAAAAGGGGAGAAAACTGTGACTTCGAGAAGTGCATTCAAGGTTAATAAAAGCAAAAAATGTTTTCATCGACGTGTGGAATGGAGTTTCTGACCATACTAATTCTAGTTGCTTTACTTTCGGCTTGATCTTTTTATGCTGATGCTATGTGTCAGAGTGCTCTCTAAAAAGTTAGTGCAGTCTAACGGCAGAACTTTCAAATAAAGTAGTGCACTTTGCGATGCTAGTTACGGTTATCGCATGAAGCTCTGATTCTGTCAACTTAGTGCTCTGCTTCCTACCGAGGACTGCGTTGATGTAACGCGACCGTGCAAACCACAACCGATAAGAAGGTACGTAGAATTAGTGTGTTTAACTTCACGATTGCTTATGACAAATAGAACTGATTATGGTTGGGTTATGTTGCTTTCAGCCTCAGCTCAGACGACGCCAACGTTTTGGATCATCCACAGAGTGTATAATAATGATTCCTGTTATCACTGTTATCACCCAGAGTCGAAGAGGTAAACAGATTTCACTCCATGCTGATGAACTTATGTACTGAGATCTAATAATACGTATGTTTCACTATTTGTATTAAACAGAAAGTGTCATCGTGCTTGGTGTTCTGTGACATGATTGATATGGTTATATTAGGTAGGCATCTGTTCCGGATTTGAACGCATGCAGAATTAGTATCCCGTCTACTAGCCCACAGTTACTATTATATATGTAAATGGAATAATAAAACACGGTATATGACTAATTACAATTTAAGAACCTTCAACATCGCAGCGCGTCAGCAATCGTTGGTTAATATATTAAAAAACTAAAAACCCGCCTTGATTGCGAAAAAAGCACCTAGTGTTAAGTGTTAACCTAGAATTCGGTGTAGATAACTACACCTTCTTGAGAACAACAATAAAACCCACAAGTGCCTAAGAAGACCTTTGTCAATGATTAAAAGAACACCATAGCTATACATTTATAAACGAAAAAGAAAAGGAAAACACAAACAGTACATATGTACAAAGTCAAAACCACTACTTAACTTGATGGTGTACGCTCCACCTCACACCGGCCTATGTTCGATGGCCCATGACCCGCCATAAACTGCAGCTACAAACGGTCGCTCACTCCGAGTGAAGTGTAGTTACCTTCGCCGAAACCTGGGTTAACACTTAACACTAGGTGCTTTTTTCGCAATCGAGGCGGGTTTTTAGTTTTTTAATACTAATTACAATCTAAGACCATATCCTTTACCGTCTGTGTAAAATGCTTTATTGGCGAATAGGTTTACCTACTTAACTATTTCAGCTGTTCTTGATATGTGCCTACTAGCGGTACGTTTAGTCACTTCCAATTCTTGTTTTCTTTGAGGTATCCTTGTACCATACTCTCATTATATATTCCAGGGCACAATTGAATAGTAAAGGTGATATGCAATCATCTTGTCTTAAACCTGCTTTTAAAGCGAATGGCTCAGAAATTTCTCATCTAAACTTCACTTTAGATTAGGTGTTGATTAGAGTAAGTGCTATTAATTTAATTATATTTGGATAGAGTTCCAGATTCCTTAAAATTTTTATTACTGAAGAACTATAGAGACAGCTATATGCCTTCTTAAAATCTACAAATGTTATTGCATGGTGTTTGTTCCGTTTCGTGTAGTTATACCTACTTTTATGACACATTTTGGTTCCACCCCATGCAAGTGACATTTATCATACAGCTTTTCAACTGTTTTATGTGGCTGACACAAAAAGAATATCGCCATCCTCGTCAGGTTGACATAGCCTAATTGTAACACCGAAATCGATTGTGTATGAATAAAAACAGTAAATACAGCTGACGGTGTTATCCTTACTATATATTAAAAATTTTAAATAAATCTGAGTTGCATAAAAAACAAACAGTTTACAATATTTTGAGTCTGGCTCACCTAATTAACAAAATAGATGACAGAAAAAATCTCCCTGAAGACGAATATCTGACGAGAACCGTCCGCAACGGGAGACAACTGCGATCTTTGTAGAGAATTGCAAACATGGCCGCATTTCCGCATGAGGTTAATGGTAGACATCAATTTTATTTAAGAGTGATGACTCATTGTTGAATTTTTACGGGTCTTGCTGTCTGGAAAGCTCTAAAATGACACTTCATAACACGATAAACTTCACTGACATGTAATCCGTGCTGGACCTGCTACAAAGCTTCCAAATATTTGTCTGCAAAATACGATCCAAAAGTCGTCTTTGTGGCCTTACCAGTACGCTAAAAATTTCAGGAAGAGACTGTACTTCGACTGTACAGCATAGACGACGTTACGGGTGTCGTGAAAGTCCTGTTCTGCTCCATCTTTGAATTACGTTACTGTCTCAGTCAGGGAATATTCCTGTATTGTACACAGATCAGTGTAACAGTTTGTGCGGGATTTACAGACAGTTCATAGTAACTGTTCATATTTGTTCTCTACGTTTTACTCCTCGCATATTGTTTCTAGGCTTTGGACACTAGTTAAGTTATGTGTGTATTTGCCGCTATGTTACTTACGTATTTACATAACATTGTATGTCTGAATGTATATATGTTATTCAACTAATTCCACCACATAAAATAATTTTCGTCGACCATTCCTCTTATTTACTTAATTTTGATGTTGCAGAAATCATAATGTCCGTATTTCTTCCATTTCTCCATCGATCGCCATTAAAATTAATTCCCTTTTTTCTACTGCCTAACTCCTCTCGCATTCATATTGCTTCCAATTCTCTCCCCAAAGCTTTTTCTGTGTTATCATGCGTGGCTAAGCGTTCTTCCACACGCCTGATTACTTTCTCATTCTTGAGACGTAAACCAAGATGTAGTGTGCTAAAAACCTTGTTTTTCTTAAAAAAAATACTTTTCAGTACCGTTCTACTGCATGTTTCAGTCAGTAGAATAAAATTTTATAATTGTTTTCTTATTTTTTCCTGTGCAATAAATTTACTTTCATTGCAATTAAAGATTTCTGCATCCCAGAGTTCAATTTAAAAAATACGGACACTGATTTGAAATAATTTCAGTTTCGTACCGCCTTAGAGTATCCCCATAAATCAAAATATAATGTTATGCGCAGCTGCCTGCAAACAAGCTCTGCTACAAAATCCTGGAACGGCGAAATGAGTCTGTAATTGGAAATTTCATTATACATCATGAGCAGAGACCCTCACCTGAAACGAGGCGTTTCTCTCGCTGTCATTAGCACTGCGTCGCTAATTACTTCGATTGTCAGTTCATCCCCAATACATGTGCTATAGAAAGGGGTGGTATCGGAAGGGGAGGGGGATGGCTACCGTCCATCGCACTGTTACAAGGGCAGCAGCATTACTGGAACAAAAATTAATATTTTTCAAACCACATTTTCTGCCTGAGTTACGTTCTTCCGGAAGACAATGTGTGATCATGACGAACGTTGTCCTAATTTCGTATGCTTTTTTTGCAGCTATTATGATGTTACAGGCAGTAAGTTACAGTCAGTGCCAAAATCTCATGACAGTTTATTTGCCCTCGCAGCCTGGAGCGTTGTTGTATCACAGATGGCGCATTCCCGTACCTAGTGTTCTGTATCGTGTTCATTTGTAAGGCATCTGTTTTGAATGTTTTTCGTCGGTTATACGAAAAACGGTTGACTTTAACGAGTTTCCTGAGCACTAAGAGTCAGAAAAAAGTGATTACTTTTTATTTACTTAATGGCAGTCTGTAACCGCGGTAATACTTATACCCAAGTAACTACTAAATATAGTGATGAGACAAAACCTTATGACCACCTCCTTAGCAGCGTATGGGTCCATGTTCGAGCTAATACGGCATCGATTCTGCGTGGAACAGATTCGCCAAGTACTCCGTGGCATGGCGGAAGCCACCATATGTCTGCAAAGATGACGCAATTCCCGTAAATTACGGGTCAATGTGGATAATCTGTTGTGAAGCCCCACGTACAACAGTGTGCGCTGAACGGAGTGCTCCGAAACACTTGCGCCTGTACCAGCACTGTGTTCTGTCGTCATGTATGCCGCAAACTATCCTGCTTTAGAGAGCGGGCAAGCCTTGTCGCCTACTCATGGTTTGACCGTCCTTCATCCTCTTTCCATGGTTCTTCTTTTTCCCGGCCTTATCCTGTGTCTTCACGTGATCGCCGTGCGTCTCTGGATTTGGCAGTGTTGGCGGTAGAGGGTTGCCGTATGTCCTATCCGTCGCCACCCTCTTCCACCGCAGGGCGAAATTTGTGTGCCACATGTGCCCCCGTTTAGCGTTATCCCATACGAAATTGCGAGATCGTCTTCAAAATATTAGCGGATCGTGTAGCTGAGAGGGGTCGTAAGTACCAACGTGATATGCAACTACTCGGATTTGGGAAACAGCCGCACACCGACCCCAACGTTAATCCGCCGGGCGGATTCTATCCGGAGATGTATGCATACAGCTTTTAACCTGCCCATGCTTGCCCGACAGCCAGGCAGGCAAGCAGCCGCACATTAGCAGCACAACGGGCAGATCGCATTACACCCATACAAGCCAAGCTAAATGAATCATGCTTCCCTGCTACGCTACGCTAGTGTTATGAGTAAGGTTCAGAAGTTGATTGAAAGTCTTTGTTTACCCGAATATCACAAGACAAGGCTCAACGAAATATATATTCATTGTAGGTCATTGTAGGCCTGAAAATGGTGGATTATAACTGAAGAACCAAAGAAACTGGTACACCTGCCTAATATTGCGTAAGGCCCCCGCAAGCACGCAGAAATCTGGGGGAAATTGACACCATGAATCCTGCAGGCGTGTCCATAAATCCTTAAGATTACGAGGGAGTGGAGATCTCTTCTAAACAGTACGTAGCAAGGCATCCCAGACACGCCCAGTAATGTTCATGTCTGGGGAGTTTGGTGGCAAGCGGAAGTGTTTAAACTCAGAAGAGTGTTCCTGGAGCCAATCTGTAGCAATTCTGGATATGAGGGGTGTCGCATTGTCCTGCTGGAATTGCATACGTCCGTTGGAATGCGCAATGGACATGAATGGGTGCAGGTGACCAATCACGATGCTTACGTTCAAGTCACCTGTCAGAGTCGTATCTAGACGTGTCAGGCGTCCCATATCATTCCAACTGCAGACGCTCCACATAATTACAGAGCCTCCATCAGCTTGAACAGTCCTCTGCTGACATGCAGGACCCATGGACTCATGCCGTTGTCTCCATACCCGTACACGTCCATCTGCTAGATGCAATCTGAAACGAGATTCGTCCGACCAGGCAATATATTTTCAGTCATCGAGAGTCCACATCGATTTTTTTTCGTTGAATTGCTCGCACACTTACATTTGTTGATGGCCTAGCGTTGAAATCTGCAGCAATTTGTGCAAGCGTTGCATGTCTGTCACGTTGAACGATTTATTTCAGTCGTCGTTGGTCCCACTCTTGCAGAATCTTTTTCCGGCCGCAGCGATGTCAGAGATTTGATTTTTTGCCGGATTCCTGATATTCACGGTACACTCGTGAAATGGTCATACGAGAAAATCCCCACTTCATCGCTACCTCTGAGATGCTGTGTCCCATAGCTCGTGCGCTGACTATAACACCACGTTCAAACTGATTTAAATCTTGATTACCTGCCATTGTAGTAGCAATAACCGATCTAACGACTGCGCCTGACACTTGTCTTATACAGGCATTGCCGACCGCAGCACCGTATTCTGCCTGATTACATATCTCTGTATGTGAATACGCATTCCTATATAAGTTTGTTGCTTCTGCTACGCTCGCAGTTTCGAAACCTGCCTCGGGCATGTGTGTGTGTGTGTGTGATGTCCTTAGGTTAGGAAGGTTTAAGTAGTTCTAAGATTAGGAGACTGATGACCTCAGAGATTAAGTCCCATAGTGCTTAGAGCCATTTGAACCATCTGAACCAGTTTCTTTGGCGCTTCAGTGTATTTTTCCCTCTCTTCCTTTCGGAAGTAATTCGTGCTTATTTATTTATTTTGATATGTATGGTTTTCTCTGCAACTTTGCCCTCTTTCGACTAGTACTGGCTGTTCTCCTTTCGCACCTGTAATACATCCTTTCTTCAGAAATCAGAACCATCCTTTGCAACGAAGAAGCTGAAGATGTCTGTCATACTGCAACGTCAACAAAAGTAAGGTTTCGGGAGTCTAGTTTCTGTAACCTAGGTGTGTTGCAATAAAATATGACCTCAGTTATTCCGGTTTTCATAACTTTTTCCAGAACGTGTACAGCTGGATCCCTGAGTTCATTCTAAGTGGCCAAAAGAGTTCATAGTAAATTTGTCAAATATATTTTGGAAACAAACAGTTCGTTTTCCGTGTTATGTTAATCTAAAATGTATGTGTCTGAAAGAAGACGCTCTTCTTTACTGCTAAGCTTTCTTCGCACTACGTTGCATATTACTGGAATGTGGTTTTTAATATCCACTGAGATATTTTGTCCCTATTTTCGTTAACGTTTGCCCTAAACATATAAAGCCTATATACTTCTAAATGGTCCTAATTCCTTACAATACATTTCCCCACATTTGTCAGTTAGTAAGTCTTTGTCATCTTTCCAAATACACTCCTGGAAATGGAAAAAAGAACACATTGACACCGGTGTGTCAGACACACCATACTTGCTCCGGACACTGCGAGAGGGCTGTACAAGCAATGATCACACGCACGGCACAGCGGACACACCAGGAACCGCGGTGTTGGCCGTCGAATGGCGCTTGCTGCGCAGCATTTGTGCACCGCCGCCGTCAGTGTCAGCCAGTTTGCCGTGGCATACGGAGCTCCATCGCAGTCTTTAACACTGGTAGCATGCCGCGACAGCGTGGACGTGAACCGTATGTGCAGTTGACGGACTTTGAGCGAGGGCGTATAGTGGGCATGCGGGAGGCCGGGTGGACGTACCGCCGAATTGCTCAACACGTGGGGCGTGAGGTCTCCACAGTACATCGATGTTGTCGCCAGTGGTCGGCGGAAGGTGCACGTGCCCGTCGACCTGGGACCGGACCGCAGCGACGCACGGATGCACGCCAAGACCGTAGGATCCTACGCAGTGCCGTAGGGGACCGCACCGCCACTTCCCAGCAAATTAGGGACACTGTTGCTCCTGGGGTATCGGCGAGGACCATTCGCAACCGTCTCCGTGAAGCTGGGCTACGGTCCCGCACACTGTTAGGCCGTCTTCCGCTCACGCCCCAACATCGTGCAGCCCGCCTCCAGTGATGTCGCGACAGGCGTGAATGGAGGGACGAATGGAGACGTGTCGTCTTCAGCGATGAGAGTCGCTTCTGCCTTGGTGCCAATGATGGTCGTATGCGTGTTTGGCGCCGTGCAGGTGAGCGCCACAATCAGGACTGCATACGACCGAGGCACACAGGGCCAACACCCGGCATCATGGTGTGGGGAGCGATCTCCTACACTGGCCGTACACCACTGGTGATCGTCGAGGGGACACTGAATAGTGCACGGTACATCCAAACCGTCATCAAACCCATCGTTCTACCATTCCTAGACCGGCAAGGGAACTTGCTGTTCCAACAGGACAATGCACGTCCGCATGTATCCCGTGCCACCCAACGTGCTCTAGAAGGTGTAAGTCAACTACCCTGGCCAGCAAGATCTCCGGATCTGTCCCCCATTGAGCATGTTTGGGACTGGATGAAGCGTCGTCTCACGCGGTCTGCACGTCCAGCACGAACGCTGGTCCAACTGAGGCGCCAGGTGGAAATGGCATGGCAAGCCGTTCCGCAGGACTACATCCAGCATCTCTACGATCGTCTCCATGGGAGAATAGCAGCCTGCATTGCTGCGAAAGGTGGATATACACTGTACTAGTGCCGACATTGTGCATTCTCTGTTGCCTGTGTCTATGTGCCTGTGGTTCTGTCAGTGTGATCATGTGATGTATCTGACCCCAGGAATGTGTCAATAAAGTTTCCCCTTCCTGGGACAATGAATTCACGGTGTTCTTATTTCAATTTCCAGGAGTGTATTTATGGAGTATGGAAACAGCTGGTCAAATTTACAAACATGTCATAATGTACTCGAGTAACTTTTTACACAATTTGCACAGCGACACACCTACTGATTAATTTGAAATGCCTCATAAACACACGACAACTTTTTCCCTGCTGGACTCGGTCTCTGTTTTGTGACTGGTATGTATCCGGCAAATCTTAATTTCCCGTCAGTCCCCTTTAACTTTTGTTTGCTGATTTTGCTGCTCCCACTGTCAAACTACCTAAGCAGGCATATAGGTGGGTAGTAACGTTGGATTGATAGAGCAACATGTCGTCAGATGCAGCAGGCTGAACGCGTCCCGTGAAGCTTGCCAGGCTTGCGGAAACCCAGTTTGGCCAGCTTTAAACACCACGCTTCAGTACACGTGCGCTCTTGTGTTATGAACTGTTTTAATGGTTGCGGCGGAGACAGGGGCAGGCGGGCTGGAAGCAGAATTTTTACGTATCTGTTCGATACGGGCCGACGCACCGCACCGAATCCCGGACGGGGCTAGCTAACATTCGAGGCTACCTCTTTCCATAGGTGGTCACGACAGTAGAACGCGAAGAGCCGACAAACCGTTTCTGTAAAGCTCATTCCTTGGCGCAATACCATAGCCATCAGTCCTATGTTCTAAGTCAGTGAGTTTATCCTCGCATCGCCACCAGGTAGCTTTCAATCTCGCGGTAGGTATTGGTCAAAGTCTTTTAGCTCATCAGTATAATTATGTCAACGATTTCGTAAGTGAGATATTACCCATCCCAGTCATATTAATATGACCACCTGTCAGAAGTCTGAATAATCACCTTTTGCGGAGCGCGTCGCTGCAAGACGTGCAGGAAGGGAGTCAGTGAGGTTCTGGAAGGTACCGACAAGGATGCTGAGTCCCGCCGAATCCAGTGCCATGGCCAGTTGTGCTGAATTTCTCGGTTGATGAGCCATGGCACAAACAGCCCGATCGAAGTGGCCCCATAGATCCTCCATTGGCTTTAAATCCTTGTAATCTGGTGACCAGGGGCGCGGTAAACTCGTCCTGGTGCACCTCCAAACATGGACGTACACTGCGAGAAGTGTGACACGTTGCATTGTCCTGCTGGCAGATGCAATCGTGCCCAGAAATAACGGACTTCATGTACGGATAGACATGGTCCCCAAGGATAGATGCAGACTTGTGTTCATCCTCTGTGCCTTCCAGAATGACGAGATCACCGAGTCAATGCCATGAAAACATTTCCCAGACCATAACTCTGCCTCCTCTGGCCTGCTTTCAGACGTTTCACGCCGTACACGCCAGCAGCCTTCTGTCATATGGAGCATAAAACGTGGTTCATCTGAAAAGGCCACCTGTCACTACTCAGTGGACATCCAGTTGCGGCATTGTATTGCAAGTTATAGCACTCGTAGCCGCTGAATAGCGGCGAACATGGATACATGAAGGTTCGTTGAGTGGTCGTTCAGGAGACGCTGTTGGTAGCCTCCTTGCTCAGCAGCTGCACGTCTATTCGCCCTCGCCTATCTCCACAGCCGTCGTTCACCCCTGTCGTCTTTCACCCATGGTGCACCACAGTTGTCTCGGCGCCATTTTGCAATGCACGGCATACTTTAGCCACGGCGGAACAGGAACAGTTTAAAAACTTAGCCGCTTCGGAAATGCTTCAACCATTGGCCTGAAAGCCTGTGATCATGCATTTTTGGACATCAGATAAATCGCTCCGTTTCCGCATTACGACAACGACTACATGTTTTCGGCGTCCTCCCGACACGCTTCATGTAGTCTCCGCTGCTAGTGCTGCCACCTGGCTATTCCGCGTCAATGTCGACCACAGACGGTGGTCAAATAAATGTGTCTGACTGAGCAATTTCTATATTATTTATATTACGAATGTAAAGCAAATGGGAAGTATATATTCAAATGACATACATATACGGCCTGGAACGTGTTAGTTCTGCGGTACATGTAATTACACCGTTGTCCTGATTTTCTGGTAAATCATACATTTACCGCCCATTATAACAATAACACTCGTTTGACAATTACATTGGTCAACAGCCAGAACAGATGGAAGAACGATAAGTATTTAACATTCTGACGTCATTAGAGACTGATCACAAGTTGGGACAGGAGAATGTTGAGGAAGCAAATCGTCCCTGTCCTTTGCAAAAGGAAATGTTAAATTATGATGGCCGCCAGGAATATGAACTCCTTTCGTCCCAAATATACTGGTGCATTCCATCAAACGCTTGACTACACAAAAGGAAAGCAGTTAGATGAACTTAACGGCATCTCCGTATCTGTTTTTTGGTTACCACGGTCCGGTCTGTGAGGAGGATATTTCAGAAAATCTATGGTAATTCTAATCGTATAAAGAGTCAATGAACGGATCAAAACTTTCCATTCAGTCTCTTTACGTCAATTTGGGAATCAAACTGAAAAAAATGGATGAAAAGCTAGAACAATGAACATTACATTAAAAGAAAAAATGAAATAGTTGCATAAAAACAGTCGCAACCCAAAGCGAACAAAGCACGGAATACTAGTGAACAGAATACCAATATTTAGATCGATTTCCTGTGTTTCTAACACGCATTTTGTCTCGTAGCTATTGAGAGCACCTTGGAAACGGACACTTCAGTGTGGATAGAACATGTGAATAAATCAGTTACATTTATAGGAAGTGTAAAATAATGGATGCACAACATTACTGACCGATCTTTTTAACTTCCAATTCTTAAAACATTTTATAACCACCAATATTGTCACTTAGAAGAAGGTGTAATTAGATGAATGACGAACACTTACTTCACGTAACGAAGGTTTATTCAGGACTTACACATACAAGAGCGCGGAGCGAACTGCCTCCGGTCGCAACAAGTACAGTATATACAGCTACAGAAGATTCCAGTACAATGATTCTTAACATTTGTGGATACTTGTAGAATGTAGTCGAACATAATATAGAAATTAAAATTGTACACTGCAGATAATTTTTGAATTTCCGACCCTCCATGCATTAGTTTAGTATCATAACCACTACACCACGGTGCTACTGAGCTTCTCTCTGCAACAATATTATCACATTCCTGTAGATAGAGAAGTTCTTCTCAAATAATTAATAAGCAAATACTGTTCTATGGTGGGAAACACAAATCTTTTTTTTCTCCACACATAATATCTGGGAAATCGTAGACGCATTCCGTCTTTGTGAGTTTTGGAAAAGGTGTATGACACTCTAATGACAACTGATAACTAGGAGAGGATAGTGGAGAGAATCTTTAAAAAATACGCTATCGGTTGTTTAAAGACGGTTCACCTAACAGAAGACAGTACGCTCATGGGACAAACAAACGACTACTCATGTTAGTGTGTAGAGTCTCTGGAAATGGTAACATACAATTAGATTTCGAAGAGAAGTATTATTCTCACAAACCGGAAGAGCGGATAAAGGCGAGAATCATCAAGTAACCAACGTGACAGATCACGCATCCAGTTCACCAGCCAGAATAATACCTAAAATAAATCTGCAATCAGTTTGGCTTTACGAATGGTTACGACACCAGAGAGATAATTCAAGATAAAGCCAAGACACTTTCATGGCATCTGTTGACCCAGAAAAAGCGTTCGACTACGTAACGTAATGAAGTACGTATGAAATCGTCAGAAAAATAGCTTCACGCCACAGGGAAAGACCGACGAGAATCATATTACAGCATTAACATCTTTCCCCAACACTACCAAACTGATTCTCCAGTATTCTCATGCCTGTGGGTTATCTCAATAAAGACTCCATTGAAACGAAACTTCCTGGCAGATTAAAACTGTGTGCCCGACCGAGACTCGAGCTCGGGACCTTTGCCTTTCGCGGGCACGTGCTCTACCATCTGAGCTACCGAAGCACGACTCACGCCCGGTCTCACAGCTTCACTTCTGCCAGTATCTCGTCTTCTAAAGACTCCATTGTTATACCACCTTATTTTCAATACATATGAATGACGTGAATATATGATCATTGTTATGTGTATTTCCCGTCACTGGACATTTTCGGATGACGATCGCAGCAAAGCATGACCAGAAGACGTAAATAATGTGCAGCGTTTCGCAGTCTCCCGCTCATTGAGAAAGGTCGAACAATTGGCATGAGGGAAATCAGCACATTGACTGAACGCACAGACGATCAGCTATAGTGCTCTGCTCCAGAATGGGCGGTGACGAGGTGGACTCTGGCCAATAGTGTGGCAAGAAGATTAGGTACAGCTCCTTCCAGAAGCACTGCACAGAAGAATATCATAGGATTGGATTGTTCGACAGACTCTGACGAATGTACTGCTGACACAACTGAAACCCGACCAGAGATTACAGATAATGTGTCACCAAGAACCGTTCTGATCTGATTACCAGGAACTCGGTTGAGATCTCCAGTTCCCATTCGTCGTTTACCACTGACGCCATGCTGCAAAAATGAGAGACTTGCAAGTTGCAGAGCCAGCCTCAACTGGGACAATGAATGGCATTCTGTGGCGTTAAACGACGAATCTTGCTCCCGAAGCCAGCGTGTTTGTAAATGACCTTTTAAAGGGTCACAGGAAAAAGCAGCTACTACGTAAAGGATCTGGTCCATTGCGAAGAAGTGGGAACATCCTTATCAAATAGGTGCTGTCACATGTTGGACCAAATACACTACTCCCTCCAGATGCAGCTTGTGTGCTAAACTTGATGAAAGTAATTTCCGCATGACATGTCAATGCCAAGTGACAGAGCTCACTGAAACTTGGACCATACATAGAGAAAACTGCTACAGTATAATACGGAAGGCAACTGAAAGAAATACGCAATTGAACGAATAGAAATAATACCTTTATTCATGGACAATAGTTAAACTGAAGTCATCGCGACTCATGATGGTCCCCTGGATGTTACAAATGGGCGTGGTTCATATCAGGCTGTGTGGTAACCAAGGACAGCAATCTGTGCTCTGCACTGTGCTCCGATGGTGGTCACAAAATCGATAAGCAGTTCTTATGTTAGGGCGCTCCATTCTTCCACTAGCGCGGTTGACAAGTGCGGGATGGTCATTGGTGCATGTGGACGTGCCGGAATATGTTTTTCCAATGCATCTCACACCTGCTCGACGAGATTTAAGTCGGAGAAACGAGCAGGCCATTCCATTCACCGAACATCCTCTCTTCCTCTCATCCCAAGAGCTCATCTACTTGCACTGTACGATGGCGTCATGGATTATTATCCATAAAGCGAATTAAGGGCCGAGCGCATATGAGCAAGAAGTACAGTGTCACTGCAACGTTGATCGGTGAGTGCCCATTGTTCAGAGATTTGGAGGTGAGTATGCCCAAGCAACACCATGCCTCCCCACGCCACAACACCTGCACCACAGAAACGATCATGCTCTACATTGTTCCCGGTTGTATTACATCTTCCTACATCTCGCATTTCTAGGGTACGTCCATCACTGTAAAATGACCATTTTGATGCTCCGCTCCTATTTTTTGTAACGTTGAATATCATGACGAGTTGTCGTGTGCCTAAATTGTACGGCCGCGTGCGTGCGGCGTTAACACGTCCCCGCGCAGCGTTCCGTGAAGGGAGTGGGACAGCGATATGGACGGCAGTGCTGGTACCCCTGGACAGCCGCTCGCCCTCTCATTTTACTCAAAAGTGTGAGTAAAATGACAATCATCCACATCTACATCTGCATGGCTATTCTGCAAATCACACGTAAGTGCCCAGCAGAGGGTTTCATCGAAACATCTTAACAATAATTCTCAATTATTCTGCTCTCGACCAGCGCGCGGAGAAAAACGAACACCTAGATCTTTTCGTTAGAGCTCTGATTTTCCTTATTTTATTATGATGACGGTCCCTCCTTATATAGGTCGGCGTCAACGAAATATTTTCGCATTCCAAGGAAAAAGCTGCTGACCGAAATTTCGTGATAATACCCCTCCGCAACGAGAAATGCCGTTGTGCTAATGATTTCCGCCCCAAATCCTGTATCATGTCCGTGACACTCTCTCCCCTATTTGTCGATAGTATAAAATGTGCTGCCCTTCTCTGAACTTGCTCTATATATTCCGTCAATCCTCTCTGGTAAGGATCGTACACAGCGCAGCAGTACTCCAAAAGAGAATGGACAAGCGTAGTGTAGGAGGTCTCTTTAGTAGGTCTGTTGCATCTTCTAGGTGTTCTTCCAATTAAAGGCAGTCTTTCGTTCGCCTTCTTCATAACATTTTCTGTGTGTCCTTTCCAGTTTAATTTGTTCCTAATTCTAATTCCTAGGTATTTAGCTGAATTTACGGTCTTTAGATTTGATTGATTTATCGTGAAACCGAAGTTTAACGGATTTATTTTAGCACTCATGTGGATGATATCACAGTTTTCATCATTTAGGGTCAATTGGCAATTTTCGCAACATACAGATATCTTTTCCAAATCATTTTGGAGTTTGTTTTGATCTTCTCATGACCTTACTGGACAATAAACGACAGCATCATGTGCAATAGCTTAACACCGCTGCTCAGACTGTCTCCTAGATCGTTTATATAGATGACGAACCACAGAGGGCCTGTAAAACTACGTTGTTGAACGCCAGAACTCACTTCTGTTTTACTCAGTGAGTTTTCGTCAATTACTAAGAAAGTGACCTCTCTGACCGGAAATCATAAATCCAATCCCACAACTGGGACGACATTCCACAAGCACTCGATTTGATTACAAGACACTTCTGAGGTACCATGTCAAAAGCCTTCTGGAAATCTAGAAATACAGAATCAATTTGAAATCTCTTTCAGGTAACACGCAACACGTTGTGTGAGTAAAGAGGTAAGTGTGTTTTACAAGAATGATGTTTTCTATGTCCTTGTTGACTACGTGAGGTAATTCGTAATGTTTGAACACAATATATGTTCCAGAATCCTGCTGCATATCGACGTTAATGATATGGGCCTGTAACTTAGTGCATTTTTCCTATTGCCTTTTTTGAATATTGGTATGACTGGCGCAACTTTCCACTTTTTGGCATGGATCTTTCGTCGAGCGACCGGTTGTATACGACTGTTACGAATGGAGCTGTTGTATCAGCATACTCTGAAAGGAACGTAATTGGTATACAATCTGGACCGGAAGACTTCCTTTTATTAAGTGACTTAATTTGGTTCACTACTCCAAGAATATCTATGACTTAGTTTCTTATGTTGGCAGCTATTCTTGATTCAAAATTTGGAATATGCGCTTCGTCTTCTTTGGTGAAGTTACTTAGGAATGTTGTGTTTAGTAACTCTGCTTTAGCAGTACTGTCATCGATATTATATCCATTGCTACCGCGCAGAGGAGGCATTGATTGTGTCTTACCGCTAGCGTACTTTAAATACGACCAGACTCCCTTCGGATTTTTTGCCAGGTTTCGAGAGAAAGCTTCATTGTGAAAACTATTATAAGCATCCCGAATTGAAGTCCGACCTAAGTTTCGAGATTCTGTAAAAGATTGTCAGTCTTGCGGATTTTGCGTATGTTTAAATTTTTCATGCTTTTTTCGTGGTTTCTGTAACAGTGTTATACCTCGTTTTGTGTATCATGGGGAATCAGCACCGTCGTCTTAATTTATTTGGAATGAATGTCTCAATTTCTGTCGATACTATTTCTCTGAATTTAAGCCATAACTGGTCTAATATTATATTGTTCATTTGGAATGAGTGGAGATTGTCTCTCAGGAAGGCGACAAGCGAATTTTTATCTGCTTTTTTGAATACATATATTTTTGGTTTATTTTTGGTGGATTCGGATGTTAACGGTATTCAGTCTCGCTACGAGAACGCTGCGTTCATTGATCCAGTATATGTTTTGATGCTCGTTATTAGCTCAGGATTATTTGTTGCTAAGAGGTCAAGTGTGTTTTCACAACAACTTATTATTCTAGTAGGCTCACGAACTAACTACTCAAAATATTTTTCAGAGAATGGCGAATGGTTCAAATGGCTCTGAGCACTATGGGACTCAACTGCTGAGGTCATTAGTCCCCTAGAACTTAGAACTAGTTAAACCTAACTAACCTAAGGACATCACAAACATCCATGCCCGAGGCAGGATTCGAACCTGCGACCGTAGCGGTCTCGCGGTTCCAGACTGCAGCGCCTTTAACCGCACGGCCACTTCGGCCGGCTTTTCAGAGAATGTTTTTAGTACAATTTTGAAAGATGTTTTATGCGTATCTCCGGATTTAGACATGTATTTTCGCCAACATATCGAGTGTGAATTGAAGCCACCATCAACTATAATTGTATGTGTTATGTTGGCTGAAGAGCCAACACCGTGTTACGAATGGAGGCCAAAATGCACGCGTTTTAGCTCACGCAGGCTGGCGTGAGGAGGGAAGAACAATACTGACGTGAGGTCTGGAACATGACAAGGAATTAGAATTCAGAAAGCGGACGTAATTAGTTTGATACTTAACTTTAATCCATTTATGATGAACGTCGCTCTTAACGGTACATGATTCACAATATTGTCTGTTCAGAAGATATAGTAACTGAATATGGCGCCTTGCTAGGTCGTAGCAAATGACGTAGCTGAAGGCTATGCTAAACTGTCGTCTCTGCAAATGAGAGCGTCTGTAGTCAGTGAACCATTGCTAGCAAAGTCGGCTGTACAACTGGGGCGAGTGCTAGGGAGTCTCTCTAGACTAGACCTGCCGAGTGGCGGCGCTCGGTCTGCAATCACTGATAGTGGCGGCACGCGGGTCCGACGTATACTAACGGACCACGGCCGATTTAAAGGCTACCACCTAGCAAGTATGGTGTCTGGCGGTGACACCAAATTATGAGTCAGCTATGTGTTTGAAATTAGACTCTAGTTTTCTTCAGCAATAGTATCATCTGAGTTGCGAAATCAGTAAAACGATTCAATTATTTTATTCCCGTTACAAAGAATGACCTCTACCGTTCTAATAGGAACTATCTACTTCAGTTTAACTGCAGATGATCTACTTCTAACAGAGACAAACACACCACCACCAACTATATTTAACTTATCCTTTCTGAACACAGTTAGGTCCTTCGTAAAATTTTTGCCTGAACTTATCTCCGCCTTTAGCCGGCTTTCAGTGCCTACAGCGATTTGAGCATCAGCGCTTTCTATTAGCTCTTGGAATTCCGGTAATTTCCCATCAGCAGAAAATAATTTTCTTCAGAAACACCTCACGTGCTTACAGGAAACAGTCGGACGTACGTTAACGAGCTTTTTACTTTAGACGAAACTGAGGAAGTAAAAAAAAACGAGTTCTAAAGGAGAATCTCCAGGAGTGGGTTGGGTTCCTGTGTAATTTTATCTGAAATACTTTAATATTTCAGGTTAAGTTTTACTAGATACTGCTAATGAAATCCGAAATGGTATCGACATACAGGAAGAATTTCTAAGACGGTGCATATATAATAACAAAAACTACATAAACACTAAATTTACAGAATCTATGTCCGATCATATTACTCAGCGTTGGCCATTCACTAATCGTTCGATGCTCTGCTGGGAGATTCAAATAACAATGACAAAAGTTATTAGTCCGTATCAAATGTATGCCGTGCCGGAGAGAAACATATATGCCTTACTACCATATAGAGATTGTATTTCGTACACAAAAACCGACACGTCAAAGAAAGCACATATTTTATTAATAAACTTTAAAAATGTTTTCGACAGGGATAGTTGTTTTGGTTGGCAGGAGAGCCAACACCGTGTTACTAGAGGAGGCCGAAAGGCACGCGTTTTAGCTCACGCAGGCTGGCGTGAGGTCTGGAACAGGACAAGGAAATTAGAATTTAGAAAAACGGACGTAGCTGGTGGAATACTTAACTTTAATCCATTAATGGTGAACGTCGGTCTGGACGGTACATGATTCACAATATCAATAGTAACTGATAATGGCGCCTTGCTAGGTCGTAGCAAATGACGTAGCTGAAGGCTATGCTAAACTATCGTCTCGGCAAATGAGAGCGTATTTTGTCAGTGAACCATCGCTAGAAAAGTCGGTTGTACAACTGGGGCGAGTGCTAGGAAGTCTCTCTAGACCTGCCGTGTGGCGGCGCTCGGTCTGCAAACTGATAGTGGCGACACGCGGGTCCGACGTATACTAACGGACCGCGGCCGATTTAAAGGCTACCACCTAGCAAGTGTGGTGTCTGGCGGTGACACACAATAGTTATAAATATCTGGAAAATGTCATGATTAAAAGGGTTTTGGTACCAAGTTCACGTGTGTGATTCAGAATATTCTTGGCAATACTTTATCAAAAGTCATTATTAATGGCAGGATAAGAAAGAAAATGACCATCAACAGATCCGTCAACATAACCTGGAACTCAATGAAAGTGCGCAACCCTTTGCAAGTAGAAAAGCAGTGTGGTAAATTGAGGTAACTGCAGATTCATTCGTTGAGAGTTTGCATTTGGCAAAATCACCGTCTTTTTTAGGTTAACAACTGCACCTGAAGCTTTTGCTATGAAGCTCTTCACACAAACGTCACACAGTAGGTGTCCGTTATCTATGGCATCATATGCAATAGCCTTCGAGTGTCAAGGAATGCAAATGAGCGGCTCATGTGCAGAGCTTTCGCTGATGATTTTGATATTTTCATGGAAAGTTCACGAGATGCTGACGTCTTACACAACATCCTCCGACAGTACGAAAAAGCTTCAGGTGCAGATGTTAACCTCAAAAAGACTTTGCTGTTTCCAATTGCAGATAATAAGTGGAAAATTCAGCGGAATTGGTTTACTGCTAAAAACCTACATAGAGTGTTAGGAGTCATTGTGACAAATAATCCACAAAGATTGGAGGCCCTCAATTGGCGCACGACACTATGTAAAATAAGAGGAATAGTAAAAATACATGCAGGAGGAAATTTAGCTATGACAGAAAAAGTCAAGCTTTGCAAAACAAACACACAAAAACACACACACACACAAACACACAAAAACACACACACACACACACACACACACACAAACACATAAATACTCGCAAAAGCGTTGTACTTGCTCAGATCCTTCCGATGCAAGAAACAGGTAGGGAGCGCTACACAGCAAGCGGTATACTGGTCCGTATGGAGAGGTGAAATCGTTAAGGTTTCTCTGCAGACAAGGCGCCATATCGACTTGGTAAAAAGTGTTAACCGGACAATAGCGACCAACTCCAAGCTTTACTCCATACAGTTAAAACCATCAGCCGCATGTGGAAATTGTAATTCAGAGGACACAGTTGAACACCGTTTTGAGTGCCTGAAATTTGTGCGATATGGCATACAGCAAGAGACATGGTTCGACTGACCAACTGAACGGGCATACGCAATATATGGGTTTCTAACGCCATGATACCCAAATGGATACCGTTCCCAAAGCAGAGCCACACGCAGCAACGTGGGTCGAGGTATATACAATTCATATAATTTTTGGACTTAAATTAACGGACAACTTACAGTATATAGCATACTTAAGGAATGAATACAACAAAATAACTCGTAGTTCTAAATACAGGCTAACGTACGCGAATTTTGTCAAGATTCCAATAATTCAAACTTACAATAATAATAATTTGGCACGAAACCTAAAGTAAAAAGAAGTAATGTGAATTCTACAAAAGTGTCATTTAAGAAATAACTTACTGGACGATTTCTTGCAGATTTCCGTACAAAAGACAGAAATATGAATGTTTTGTACTCTATATAATTATTTTTAAAATGAGTTTGATTTCTGTTATTATGTGAAACTGTTAAATGCCAAGTAAATGTCTTAAAGAAAGGAAAAAAAAGATACGTCTTGGTGTCACTCCAGCCAGACGAATTGTTTGGTGGTTCCATACGTATTATAAAAATGGATGTGTGTGTGTGTCTGCGTTTTTGTGTTGTGAGTGGGTAAATGTATGCCACATTTCCTCTTAAACCAATGTACAGATTTCAACCGAACTTCGTACACATATACCTTACTGTCAGGCGACAACCGCGGTGGGGGTAAGATACACCTATTAAACCAGGGAGTGGGGGTGAGGGTGAAAAAGGAGCGTAGCCCACCACGCATTTCCCTTAATTTATTGATGCAATGTTTGAGAATGAGAGCACTTAGCGAAATGCAACAAACTTACCGCATAATTTCAAATACTTACAAAAAATTTTCTCTCCGACAACCACTAGAAACTGATGAAAGGAAAAATTTTTTTAGCATACTATTTTCTGTTGTTCGTGCAGTAAAAGTACACCTGTGCAATGACGTTCAAATTTACTACATCTATGTTACTAACTGTATTCGCAATAAATTTCGCAGAAAGGATTGACATATGCCGCTAAATTCACCTACAAAATTATCATGGTACCACTCATAGTTCAGGAGACATTGCGTCACAAACAGTGAGATGCGCGAAAAACTGCCGCACTGCATGACACATAAATTCCTTAATTCGTTGCCCCTAACTCCATTCACAAAACTTATTGCAGATAGTATCCACATAAGCTCCTGATTGTACCTAAAAATTATGTCATTGTGCGACACACAAATCAGGAGTAATGATGTCATAAACATTAAACACAAGGTCAGACGATGCGTGGTACGGGCGTGGACGCACAGCTACAAATAAATACCTGGGAAAAGTGGGGTTTCTGCGCTAGTCTTTATATGGAAAAGAAAATGTCCATGCTGATTCACTATAGTCCAGCAGAAACGACAAAAGACAGAAACTTGAAATTTAGAGAAGGTGTTGATCTTATACTGTAGGCATTGTTTAAGAACGGACTTTTCGAAATTCCTCCCCTTTTGGGTGAAATAGGGGATGAAGGATTTTTTGAAAATATGACGTCATTAAAGCAATTTTGAAGCTAGAACTACGAAATTGGTATTTGGTTTGTCGGTTAGAAATAAAAAATTACGTTTATCAGCCGCTTTGTAAACTCAGCCCCTAATGGGATGAAATAGTGGGTGAAAGTTTTTTTGAAAATCATGTTAAAGAACATCTAAAACCTTTCTATAGCCAAACCTACGGAAATTCCTATTTGACTCCTGGGTTGGAAATAAAGTAATATGGGTGTGGAGATGGAAGTTTCTATGGAATTATTACCACAAGAATTCAAAAGGCAGGAGTAACAAAAACTTCGCCTGCAGCAACCAGAATCTCTTTTTGGTCAGAAGTAAATTCGGAAAATACCATGCTTCTATGCTCTTAATTAGCACAAAAAGTTTAAAAGGTGCTACAATTTGTGAATTAAATCAAAGAAACTATTTAACAATCGCCACTACAAGTCGGCTTCGTGACACTTGCACAGGAAAAGAACTAGATCTTTAATACATTCATTTTTAGTAGACCTAATATATGCACACAAAATTACTAGCTGACAAGCCTGGAACTGCCTCGGTATACATTTTTCCAAACGAAAACAAAATGTGAACTGTGTTTGTAGTGTAACACTAAAAAAATTCATTTCCCTGTATTAACGAAAACACCTTTCAAATTATGAAGCAGTCTTACAAAGAACTATGTGTAATGTACAAATGTATCAGTACAGTGTCCAAATTAAGAACCATAGTATGCAAAATATTAATTCTCTGTAATGTTCGTTTAACTCATAACGAGATAATAGACAACATTTATACGTATATATCTAGGAGCTACGATGAATGACGCAGCGGATTCTCATGCATCTCAGTGTTTCTGACGCCATGTCTCATGGTCTATGTGTCATATAATGATCTAAATTTGTAGGTACATACAGCGGCGTATGTGGTTACCGTCTGAAAAATGTCTTGCGAATGTAGTTTCTACCAAAGAAGTAATAAATTGAAATTTCATGTATAATGCGGCAGTTTTTCTCGTATCTTATTGTTTATGACGTCGTACCTCCCGAACTATAATAGGTAGGTGGTTCTTACCGCCACAGCAATTGTTGCCTGACAGTAAGGCATATGTGAACCAAGCTTGGTTTAAATCGGCCCTGTATCTTACGAGCAGACCTGGAACTCACACATACGCACATAAATTTTTGTAATATTTATGGATTTTTTTTGTAACTGCTACGCAATCTATTCATTACTGATCATAAACTAGATACCACGTTGAAATGTGATTCCGTGTATAGGAATATCTGTCTGAGATCACTAGGTTCTTTATTTGTCAATGAATAATGTGTATAAGAATACATAAATTCAATTAATTAGTTTCAAAAAGTACTCAAATCTTATACGAAGAATTGTTTTATTAAATTTTAATACCCTGTTTGCAGCTTAGTTTTCGTAGTCCAGATGCACTGTTTGCGCAGTGTGTAGATTTACACATGATCGATGGCCGTAATAACGTACAAATTCGGTTGAAGAACGGAAAAAAAAAGATCTAGCAGACAGTACACTCTGCGCGAGCCAAGTAGCTGCTGCTAACCTATGAAATTATATGCTTAAATCTTTCTTGTGAAAGGTATGTATGGATATGGTGACTCATACGCTGAGTTTCGTCCCTTCTTCCTCACACAGTTCAGCGCTCTCACTCTGCTGTGTACGTGGGTTTGTGGATACAGTAGCTCCCCGATTACGCTGGGAATACATTTGGGTAACGAGTGATAGAATTAAGCTGCTACATGGACCCCGAGAACTATCACCGTGTTCTGCCAGGCGGTTGGAGAGATCTCTGCGTAATTCAAGTAAAGCCGCTGTCCAGTAATGCCAGCTTAATCTATATAGACGCCTATTGTGTAGTTGACACGGACACAACATTCTACCACCGGATCTCTCGCTGTTATTCCACCGTAGTCAGCAGAGTCATGAAATTACTGTAACTCTAATAACAAACTAAGCATATAAAACTTGCCTGTAATGTGTTTATGTATGTATGTTCGCTTCAGTTTTATTTTAATACGGAAGACTGGTCACCACAAATTATTTAAGCTTATAAAAGTTTTATTAAAATTCTCAAGTTAGTCTCAGTTTCAAAATTACAAGCGCCTGCATTCATTGATATTCTCTCTTTGCTGTAATTTCTAACACACACTTGTGATATAGTTTTCGAACTCAGTACTGCTTTGTATTTAAAAAAGCGCTACCCGAGTAAAAGGTAATAAAACAGGCGTATAAACAGTCGCAAAACTTGCTTCCATCCACATAACTGAAGCTAATGATCAATCAGTTCCGCAGACGAGAGTGTATGCGCTACCTTGTTGCCATTAAGAACAAATACGAAGAAGGCAGCAACAGATGTATTCAATGTTGCATGTTTGTTAGTGTAATCTAGTTGCATCAGGACGCATTTATTACAGCAACTATTATGTAAAAAGGAAACACAGTTGGAGGTCTCCTAAAGTGTAATTTGTACAACAAAATATATGTCCACTTTACATGGAAATACAGTACTGGTATTCGGTCGCTCGGTTGTTCAGTTGCAATTACGTATACCAGAAGCTATTGAGAGCAAAGAACTAGGCATTTGTTATTTGCTTCTATATGGGGCATAGCAGTTGAACAGAATGATAATGACACAAAACTACGACATGTAAGACGTTCCCGTCTCGTCCACCCTGAAATGTTGTCAGTTAAAACTAGACAAAGCTATTCCAAGCAGGTGCTACGGTCGCAGGTTCGCATCCTGCCTCGGGCATGGGTGTGTGTGATGTCCTTAGTTAGGTTTAAGTAGTTCTAAGTTCTAGGGGACTAATGACCACAGCAGTTGAGTCCCATAGTGCTCAGAGCCATTAGAACCATATTCCAAGTAGGAAAAAATGAGAAATACTTGACAATGGACGAATAGCGAGAGAAATGATAGGAGTAGAGTGAGAGGGGACATTTAAAGTGGGACTTGAAAAATATCTCACAATCAATATCCGTTACTTGGAACGCCGTTGCGGTATCTTTAATTCGCACTAAAGAATTTCGAAGAATACAAACGATTTACGGTCGGGTAGTTGGCAATGTCTAGAAAAAACATTACTTTCTAACTGGATCAGAGAAGAGGAAGCAGCTTAACATTTCCACATTGTTGAGGTGGAAAGAAGAACTAGCACGCGTTAAGGTACTTTATCTGAACCCACTTTATTTAGCGACTGAGATTTTATTTGCTTTAACAGCAGTAGAACGTCATGGAAAAATGGCTGCACCGAACAGCGCAAGTCAGAATGGAGCTGGTAATTAACTACACTGCCGTTAAAAAGGATGTATAATTCACACCGGCAACTGACGATATGGAAATAACGATAACTCGTCATAAGACTGGTAGTCGTATACTTTAAAGGTTTACCGTTTACTTTAAATTGCACTGTGAGGCACCTGAATGGAAAACAAAACAAGCAGAGTGTTTGCTGACGAGACTGAGATATGAACTGCATGTGGTCGAAACTGGGCTCAGGATTAAGGACAGCTGGTCTGGTACAATTCTCAACTTGGGAGTGACTTTTAGGAGGCTTCCAATTCAAATTTACATGAATTACCAGGTAGCCCATGCCTACTACAGTAGTACAAGTTTATATGCCAACTAGCTCTGCAGATGATGAAGAAATTGAAGAAATGTATGATGAGATAAAAGAAATTATTCAGGTGCTGAAGGGAGACGAAAATTTAATAGTCATGGGTGACTGGAATTCGTCAGTAGGAAAAGGGAGAGAAGGAAACATAGTAGGTGAATATGGATTGGGGGGAAGAAATGGAAGAGGAAGCCGCATTGTAGAATTTTGCACAGAGCATAACTTAATCATAGCTAACACTTGGTTCAAGAATCATAAAAGAAGGTTGTATACCTGGAAGAATCCTGGAGATACTAAAAGGTATCAGGTAGATTACATAATCGTAAGACAGAGATTTAGGAACCAGGTTTTAAATTGTAAGACATTTCCAGGGGCAGATGTGGATTCTGACCACAATCTATTGGTTATGAACTGCAGATTGAAACTGAAGAAACTGCAAAAGGTGGGAATTTAAGGAGATGGGACCTGGATAAACTGAAAGAACCAGAGGTTGTAGAGAGTTTCAGGGAGAGCATAAGGGAACAATTGACAGGAATGGGGGAAATAAATACAGTAGAAGAAGAATGGGTAGCTCTGAGGGATGAAGTAGTGAAGGCAGCAGACGATCAAGTAGGTAAAAAGGCGAGGGCTAATAGAAATCCTTGGGTAACGGAAGAAATATTGAATTTAATTGAGGAAAGGAGAAAATATAAAAATGCAGTGAATGAAGCAGGCAAAAAGGAATACAAAGGTCTCAAAAATGAGATCGACAGGAAGTGCAAAATGGCTAAGCAGGGATGGCTAGAGGACAAATGTAAGGATATAGAGGCTTGTCTCACTAGGGGTAAGATAGATACTGCCTACAGGAAAATTAAAGAGACCTTTGGAGAGAAGAGAACCACTTGTATGAATATCAAGAGCTCAGATGGCAACCCAGTTCTAAGCAAAGAAGGGAAGACAGAAAGGTGGAAGGAGTATATAGAGCGTTTATACAAGGGCGATGTACTTGAGGACAATATTATGGAAATGGAAGAGGATGTAGACGAAGACGAAATGGTAGACAAGATACTGCGTGAAGAGTTTGACAAAGCACTGAAAGACCTGAGTCGAAACAAGGCCCCGGGAGTAGACAACATTCCATTAGAACTACTGATGGCCTTGGGAGAGCCAGTCATGACAAAACTCTACCGTCTGGTGAGCAAGATGTATGAGACAGGCGAAATACCCTCAGACTTCAAGAAGAATATAATAATTCCAATCCCAAAGAAAGCGGGTGTTGACAGATGTGAAAATTACCAAACTATCAGTTTAATAAGTCACAGTTGCAAAATACTAACGCGAATTCTTTACAGACGAATGGAAAAACTAGTAGAAGCCGACCTCGGGGAAGATCAGTTTGGATTCCGCAGAAATGTTGGAACACGTGAGGCAATACTAACCCTATGACTTATCTTAGAAGAAAGATTAAGGAAAGGCAAACCTACGTTTCTAGCATTTGTAGAGTTAGAGAAAGCTTTTGACAATGTTAACTGGAATACTCTCTTTCAAATTCTGAAGGTGGCAGGGGTAAAATACAGGGAGCGAAAGGCTATTTACAATTTGTATAGAAACCAGATGGCAGTTATAAGAGTCGAGGGGCATGAAAGGGAAGCAGTGGTTGGGAAGGGAGTGAGACAGGGTTGTAGCCTCTCCCCGATGTTATTCAATCTGTATATTGAAGCAGTAAAGGAAACAAAAGAAAAATTCGGAGTATGTATTAAAATCCATGGAGAAGAAATAAAAATGTTGAGGTTCGCCGATGACATTGTAATTCTGTCAGAGACAGCAAAGGACTTGGAAGAGCAGTTGAACGGAATGGACAGTGCCTTGAAAGAAGGATATAAGATGAACATCAACAAAAGCAAAACGAGGATAATGGAATGTAGTCAAATTAAATCGGGTGATGCTGAGGGAATTAGATTAGGAAATGAGACACTTAACGTAGTAAAGGAGTTTTGCTATTTAGGGAGTAAAATAACTGATGATGATCGAAGTAGAGAGGATATAAAATGTAGACTGGCAATGGCAAGGAAATCGTTTCTGAAGAAGAGAAATTTGTTAACATCGGGTATAGATTTAAGTGTCAGGAAGTCGTTTCTGAAAGTATTTGTATGGAGTGTAGCCATGTATGGAAGTGAAACATGGACGATAACTAGTTTGGACAAGAAGAGAATCGAAGCTTTCGAAATGTGGTGCTACAGAAGAATGCTGAAGATAAGGTGGGTAGATCACGTAACTAATGAGGAGGTATTGAATAGGATTGGGGAGAAGAGAAGTTTGTGGCACAACTTGACTAGAAGAAGGGATCGGTTGGTAGGACATGTTTTGAGGCATCAAGGGATCACAAATTTAGCATTGGAGGGCAGTGTGAAGGGTAAAAATCGTAGAGGTAGACCAAGAGACGAATTCACTAAGCAGATTCAGAAGGATGTAGGCTGCAGTAGGTACTGGGAGATGAAGAAGATTGCACAGGATAGAGTAGCATGGAGAGCTGCATCAAACCAGTCTCAGGACTGAAGACCACAACAACAACAACAACAACAACCAGGTGATTCCGCAATTCCACCTTAGATATACAAAATAAAAAGCGTTAAATCTTAAATATACTCAGGGCAGAGTTTTCATGATTTACTGACAGCCGGCGTACATGAACTCCGCGTCTTAGATTAAGGTGACGACTGGAATGAGGAAAGGCACGAGGGTAAAGAAATAAGTGTAGAACCCCGATGAAAAAATACTTATTCAGAACGGACTATACGAACCGTCACGATAACTATTGAGGAAAAAATTTGAAGTCACATGGGCAGAAATACAGACATATTTGCCATTTCTTACTTTACTTAGCAATGCACCTCCTACACTAGTACCTAAAGGACTACATCATTATGGATAGAGTGAGAAACTGGTATGTTTTTCAGTTTTATTCCATGTACGATTTGACTCCTGAGCAAAATATTTCCAAACAAAATGCCCCTTGTTTGAAAAATGTAAATCTGCGAAATAGTTCGATTTAGACGTCACGTGGCAGTTGGCAGATAACTGAGGAAACGCCGCTTTCACAGGCTTTGAGCAGCCAGTGTTAGCTGGTGACCTACTAATCAAGAGCACGCAGCTGATATCCAATTAGTCAGGCTAAGAGGGCCTCGTCCCTATGGACAGCTGTTAATTTGCTACAGCGTCAAGAGTAGTCTACTCGACATCATCCCTTACACCGGTACACAACAGAATCGCACTAATGTACTAAATACATCAACTCTTCATCTGCGGCACGAGCAAATAACACAGGAACAGCAAGCATTGTAAAAAGAAAGAAAGTAGCATCCTACGATTTGTAATCCAACTAACGCACCCTTTGGCTATGAGCACTATGCGACTTAACTTCTGAGGTCATCAGTCGCCTAGAACTTAGAACTAATTAAAGCTAACTAACCTAAGGACATCACACACATCCATGCCCGAGGCAGGATTCGAACCTGCGACCGTAGCGGTCGCTCGGCTCCAGACTGTAGCGCCGAGAACCGTACGGCCACTCCGGCCGGCTAACGCACTCTTTATTCAGCTTATAGTTCGCTCATCTTATCTACGTACGAAGGGCTGCTAACACTCAAAACAACACTAATTAAGCTTAAAAATGTAAAATTTTACGCCAGGAAATGCCACCTTTACTAAAATATTCCGGGCTCTTATGCACTGTATGGATGAAATCCTTTGAAAAACCCAACGTTTCGTCCCCACCCCCAGAGGTTATCTTCAACATGGATTGTGGCTTCTATAATCATCCTATTGACGCCCTAGATCGCTTTTGAGTGCAGTGAAACTTTGTTTCCTCGTGCTCCTGCTCAGGAGCATGACGTCACACGGTTTCAAAGCTCGAGCGCAAATGGCCGTTTGGCCGTTGTCGGTTGCTGTCGGTCACTTATTGCTACCGCCCCAGATGTGGAAGACTGGTACACATCGCCCCAACAATTGAATACAGATATCACTTAGATCTACACCCGCATCTTTCTGATTAATGTAATTGGCGTGTTTAACAATCTCTACAGCCTCTCAGTATATCGTGTCGTAATGCCTGGTCGTGGGGACTGTTGACCTAAGCAGTTTGCTCCCTTAGGAATTCAAACACATTTGCCTCGTCGTGGCAGCCAAGACGTCAGTCCTATCAAATCGAATCAGAGAGTCTCCTGGCAGCAAAGCGTGTTCCGTAATAGTTGATCTATTCGTCACACACGCCTCCACTAGTACACGCTGCTCTGAAAATTCCTGCTTTTTCCAGTGTCTTTTTGTCATCCTTGACCGACTTAAAATGGATGTTCCTGTGTCTCTCGGGTGGGTTTGTACACAAGGGTGACATTGCGTTTCCCTCCAGAAGTTCCCAGGGAGATCAGTGACATTATTAATGAACAGCAGGAAAACTTAGGATTTTGCACACGGTAACACGTCCATGCGATCCTTACGAGGCGGTCTTAACACGGTTTTCATTTCAGCGGATGAATACTGATTGTTCTTAGGTCTTCAACCATCAGGTTGGAAATCAACAGTTCTCTATGTATTTCTGTCTTCGGTCTTCCTGCTCATAGCGGTATAGGGGGTGCAACTGGCATCCTCCATGATCCGGTTAATGTATTCTGGTCGCAGTCTGCCTCTGGTATTTTTCCCTTCTACTGTGCCTTCAATAATTTTAATTATACCATTATGTCCCAGCAGATGCCCAACCCTTATGTCCCTTCTGTGTTCGATTATCTTCAGGAGACAAGGCTTCCCTTCCTCCACTTTGCGGAGCAACTCTGCATTTGATATCTTGTCTGCCCATGAGATCTTGAGCATACGTGGTAGCACCACGTTTCGAAGGCTGTTATTTTATGTTTTTCTGCTTTTTAGAATGTCCATGTTTCACTTCCGTGCAGCAGCACTCTCCAGACAAACTTGTTTATGAGGGTTTACCTGAGATGTCTCGCTATGATGGTGCATAAAAAAAGGTTTCTTCTCTTGTTAAAAGCAGTTTTTGCCTGGTAGATTCGGCCTGCAACAACTTTCCTTGACCTGCTGTCTGGTTAATTTTACACCCTAGGTAGGCAAAGAATTCGACGGTATCCAGTCGCTCATTGTTAAGTGAGCAAACGGTGTCTTGTCTGGTCACCATTAAGGTTTTGGTTTTACCTTTATTAATTTTCGTATTATAGGAAGAGCTGAGGTGGTTTCCATCTTGGCCAGCATCACTTCTAGTTCTGAATCTTCACTTAATAATGTGACAATATCAGCAAATCTCAGCGTGTCTTCTTATCATGAACTTTAATTCATAAAATGTCTCCTTGTTTCTCCCTAGCTTATTTATTTGCCCCTCAATGTATCCACTGAACACAACAGGAGGAAATGAGCAGGTCGTACACCTGCTTAATATAATAACTTCTTCATGTTCTCCACACCTTATCACAGCCAACTTTATGCGAATCTCTCTCAGCATCTCAAAAAGCTATCGCCAGTCTACCGTCTTAAATGGTGTTTCTAAGTCGATGAAGGCAATGTGTGTTACTTTACCCTTAGCCTTTTTCATGAATTAATCGTACGTCGAGTATCGCTTCTCGTCTCCCTGCACCTCTTCTAAAGCCAAACGGGTCATCCGTGATCACTGCATACACTATGTGGTCAAAAGTATCCGGACACCTGGCTGAAAATTACTTACAAGTTCGTGGCGCCCTCCATCGGTAATGCTGGAATTCAGTGTGGTGTTAGCCCACCCTTAGCCTAGACGACAGATTCCACTCTCGGAGGCATACGTTCATTTAGGTGCCGAAAGTTTCTTTGTGGAATGGCAGACCATTCTTCACGGAGTGCTGCACTGAGAAGATTTATCGATGTTGGTCGGTGAGGCCTGGCACGAAGTCGGCGTTCCAAAATATCCCAAAGGTATTCTGTAGGATTCAGGTCAGGACTCTGTTCAGACCAGTCCATTACAGGGATGTTATTGTTGTGAAACCACTCCACCACAGGCCGTGCATTACGAACAGGTTGGCTGGCTCTGAGCACTATGGGACTTAACAGCTATGGTCATCAGTCCCCTAGAACTTAGAACTACTTAAACCTAACTAAACTAAGGACATCACACAACACCCAGTCATTACGAACAGGTGCTCGATCGTGTTTAAAGATACAATCGCCATCCCCGAATTGCTCTTCAACATTGGGAAGCAAGAAAGTACTTAAGACATCAGTGTAGGCCTGTGCTGAAAGGTTGTATCATCATCACGGAATCGCTCTGAAGATGCGATGGCCTTGAAATAATAGCAGACATGGGTCAGTCTTATCACAGGACGAATTACTCATTGTTTCTGACCAGATAGACAGTAAAAGTTCGGTTATTAATATCGAAGAGACAAATTAATCTATCTAATTCGATATTTTCTCACCCAAGCTGTATGGGAACGTAGAGAGCTCGTAGCACTTCAGTGTGAAATGTTGGAGCGCAGCCAGTGCTGAGCGGTAAAGAATTAAAGTGTACAGAAAATTCATAAGAAGTAATGTCAGTCAGGGAATGTGAAACGAAACATCTGACAAATTATTTTCAAGACAGTACAATTTTTTCAAGACCACGACCTAGACGATATTTTTTCTTGAGGCGCTGCTCGCATGTACGAAAGAACTATCATTGGCAGAAGCCACACAGAATGTTGGTTACAGTGTAACGTACAATTGACAACGAGGCTTTTAGAGACGGAAATACAAGTGTATGGATTCAAGGTGGGAGAGGAAGTGTAACTCTATTCACGCCGATTTTCCTCTGAAAGTTAGTCACAGCACAGAACAAGGGCCTATTTATGTTGCAGTATTTGCAGCTGAACACATTCTCCAAAATCAATTTGAAATGTGTTAGTCAATCGGCTGACAGGAGGGTTACTGCCACGAGCTATCGCATAAGCTGCAACGATGAATATACGAAAGCGTGCTGAAAAGTAATACCTCCGTGTTACGTTACTCACCGCCATTTTACACGCTACAATTCGGAGCCCTCTAGCGGCAGAGTTTTAAGGGGTGAAAACTCTTAAAGCGTTTTTAAATAAAATTAATGTTGTTAACATTCTACATCTTTATTCTTTATGTCTACATAACTGCAGCCCTCTGCCGCAAGAGTGCTGCGAATTGTAGCGTCCAAAATGGCGGTGAGTAACGTAACGATATCGGTGCGTGACAAACAGCGAGCAGTAACCGAGTGTCGAATTCGAAAAGTTCGTCCAGACAACATGACAGTGCTTGACCACACACTAACGCTGCAATATCTGCAACAATCCGATGTCTTTGCTTCAGTGTAACGGATCATCCTCTATACAGTCTCGAATTGACCTCGTCCGATTTTTTTCAGCTGTTTCCAAAATTGAAGAACACTTTCACTTTGTCAGTGATGTAGCGGCGCAAGCAGGGGTGTGGTTATGGCTGCGTCAAGAAAGTCAGAAAGTCTACAGTGACGGTATCAACCAAATGGTTTTTCGTTGGGAGACGTGTTCGTCACCAGGGTGTCTAAGTTGAGAAAGGAATATGTAGACATGAAGAATAACGATTGTTTTATTTGAAAAGATTGAAGAGTTTTCACATTAAAAAATTCAGAGGCATACCTTTCCTGCACGTTGTCATAACTAAGGGATGAGCTGTGAATATGAGTGAAAGCCAGCGTGAAATCAAATACAAAATCCTCCGTGAACATTTACCGCGGTTTATCCATTAGTACACAAACTGTGATCGTCCTACGAGGACGAGAAGGAGAAGAACTATTTTGACGAACATTTCTTCTAGAAGCCAATGAAATCTCTAATACTGTAACCAACTTCTAATTGCTGTTTCTCTCACGCAAATGTTGGAATTAATATTCGCAGCTCATGCTGATAACACCAAAATATAGCGCCGTAGCCGGCCGCGGAGACCGAGCGGTTCTAGGCGCTTCAGTCCAGAACCGCGCTACTGCTACGGTCGCAGGTACAAATCCTTCCACGGGCATGGACGTGTGTGATGCCCTCAGGTTAGTTAGGTTTAAGTAGTTCTAAGTTCTAGGGGACTGATGACCTCAGATCTTAAGTCCCATAGTGCTCAGAGCCATTTGAAACATTTTTATAGCACCGTATTTGTTTTACGGCGTTGGCATTAGACTTTCCGAGTAAACCGTCTTTCTTCCTGTGTAGCTGACGCCGTCAGAATTAATGCCAAACGTACGTCAGAATGTAAACCTGTTCACAAGTCGGCTTTTGGTTTTAACACAATAGGGCTTTATCGGGAATAGCTCCAACAGGAGTAATACGCTCATTTACTCGCCGACTGAAAAGGAAACACACAGCTTAAAGTGGATTCTGAACCAAAGTGTAACATAGGCAACAGGAATTATAAACAAACACGCTATAAAATCTTTCTCCGCAAGTGGACGTCGAACTTGTTGAATGACGAGCGTACCTTCTGTTGCTTTATATTTATACTGCGACCATTTGCTATATAAAGATTTTTTAAGTTAGTTTTCCATTACATTTTATTCTAAGTGCAGCTAGTCGCTGGGACCATGGCACTCGTGGAGATAGATGGAAGTATGTGGATTCTGCGTTTCTATGCACATAATTGAAGGATTTCGATGTTATTTTGAAATTTATATATTATTTCATTCCTGAAGTAAGTATATCACTTTAAAACAATCTATTACATACCAGTATGGAGAAAACAGCACTAAGATGCACCTTGTTTAACATCATCCGTACAAACACGCAACTTAAACGCTAAGAATTACACGGTATGAAGTACGACACTCTTCAACAGGTCAAAAACGATTATGTTACAGCCAGTAATCGACAGATGTTGTATATAGATACCCCAACATTTTTTTATCTCAAGTGTGCAAATATAAGGCGCAGATCATTTACTTATTGAAATTATGGTTCAAATGGCTCTGAGCACTATGGGACTCAACTGCTGTGGTTATCAGCCCCCTAGAACTTAGAACTACTTAAACCTAACTAACCTAAGGACATCACATACATCCATGCCCGAGGCAGTATTCGAACCTGCGACCGTAGCAGCCGCACGGTTCCGGACTGCGCGCCTAGAACCGCGAGACCACCGCGGCCGGCTATTGAAATTATGTTCATGCGAAAGAGAGAAAGGTGTGAGTTTTATGTAAGTACAAGGTTCTTTCAATAAGTATGTTTCATTATTTTTTTCTGAACATTTTTATTCTTAAAATTAGAAACTGGTGGCAACTGAGCCAACATTTATTTTACGTGTACTACTGTCTACGCAGTATACGAGTATACCACGTTTTCTGTTATTACGCCAGTATTGTCATAGACCATGTATTGCCTCCTAGTAAAAGCTTCTGTTGTGGACTCGTAGCAATGTTTTCACTGCATGAATTACGCTATCATCATACTGAAGGTGTGGCCCACGTAGAGAGTCCTTAAGCGGTCCAAAGAATTGTTAGTCCGACGGCGTCACGTGTGGGCTGTGGGGAGGCTGAGGCATTTATGTCCAGCCAGTTTGGCGATATGCTCCCGGTCCTGAGAACTGTGTATGGGCAGGCTTTGTCTGGCTGGAGCACGATTTTTCAAAATTCCTGGCTGGCCAAACACGTCGGAAACGACTCATTAATTTGTTCTGAGGCATCTGAATTAATGGTTATCACTTTTAGCAACACAGCCACGAGGAGTACACCATCTCTAACCATAAAGACTCTCCTCATGACTTTACCAACGGAAGGAGCTGTCTTGAATTTCTTCTTTCTTTGGTGATTGCGAGTGGTGCCACTCCACTGGCTCCTTTTTTTCCTTCTTCTTCTTTCGGCTCAAAGTGATTTACTCAGGTTTCGTCACCCGTTACAATCCATGACAGAGACTGCTGTAGCATTCCACATACAATTTCCTTTCTTTGAATCTTGTCAGCATGCGTGGAACCCATGTTGAGCACACTTTTGAGTATTTCATCATTACACATGCACTTCCAGTGCTCTTGCGGAAGCCGCAGAGTCTGTTGTCGAGCTATGATGTACTGGTACGCATGAATGCGATTCACCTTGTCTGGCGCGTTGGCTTTGACAGAACGTCCCGAACGTAGCCGATTATGGCACTCAGCTTCTGCACTTCCTGACGTTTTAACTTCCTTTACCCATCGCTCATCAGTATTCGTATCAGCAGCGTCACTGCCACACACTGTGCACAAACGTTAATGGACGTTCACCACAGTTAATTTTCCCGCAACCAAGATATGACTTACAGCATGTTGCCTGTAACGACAGTCTTGCATAAATGCAATTCCCATGATTCACTGAAGCTCTGCCAAGATTGCCCTGCTAGCTGCGCGGTCTAACGCGCTACTACCCAAGCGGGAAGCGTGCCGGTCCCCGGAACGAATCCACCCGGCGGATTAGTGTCGAGGTACGGTGTGCCGGACAGTCTGTTGATGGTTTTTAAGGCGGTTTTCCATCTGCCTCGGCGAATGCGGGCTAGTTTCCCTTATTCCGCCTCCGTTACAGAGTGTCGGCGGTTGATGCGCAAACACTGTCCCCACGTATGCAGACACCATAATTACTCTACCACGCAAACGATTGATTTTTCGTCAGGTATGAGACGTTCCCGGTTGGGGGTCCACTCTGTGCGAAATAAATTATTTATAAATAATAATAAATCTTCACTAGTATGGGGAAATACAAGTCAGCTATGCAGCTTACATGGAGACTGCGATATGCAATTACGAATATATGTACTTGTTAATAGCAAATCTAGCACAAAGAAAACTCTAGATCCGTATTGATACCTCTATGAACAGGACGAGGTAAAAATAAAATTTATCACGTAAAGAAATCTAAGGTAGTATCGGAAAAAATACATTTTCGATATAATCTCAAACTGAGACTGCGATACCTAAATTCAGCTACAACATGAATCTCAGGTTATATGTCACGCAAATCATAACCAATCATCGTGTCAGCCCCGCGGGGTAGCCGCGCGATCTTGGGCGTCCTGTCACGGTGCTCGCGGCTCCCCCCGTCGGATGTTGGAGTTCTCCCTCGGGCATGGGTGTGTGTGCGTTGTCCTTAGCGTAAGTTAGTTTAAATTAGATTAAGTAGTGTGTAAGCTTAGGGACCGATGACCTTTTCAGTTTGGTCCCATAAGATCTTACCACAAATTTCCAAAAATCGTCGTGTCCTCAGAAAGCAGCCGATTCAGTATTTAATTAACAGAAACTCAAATGCATCTAATCACGTCACTAAAAAACTAACATACGCAAATAATAATTACAGTTAAAGGATACGTAGGAGCGCTGACGAATAATAGAGGAAAGTGCCCTAAAGTAGACTCACCGCTCCCCTAAATTGTACACCCTCCTCTCTTTGCTCTTCATCCTCCTTAACTCTAGTGAGGCCAAACGTCACTAGTAGTACAGGCTTCTATCAATCCTGCAGCGGAGTGCATAAATAACCCCCTCTACTTGTTACTTAACTGGCAATTATAGGTTTTGACAGACGAAAATGTTTTTACATTGTGCTAAATTTTTCGTTATTTCTCCTAGATATTGGCAATTAAGCCTTTTAACCTGTATATGTTCTTGAATATTAAGGTTTAAGATTAATACTTATAATCAAACCGGTTCATTTAGACGTTTGGTTAAAAATTTACTCAGTTAACAAAATGAAGGCTTAGTCATGCAAATTGGTCCCCATCAGTTGCTTATACTAGACCTCCAACTTTTTCAGTTTTTAAAGTGTGCTTGTATTAGTACACACTTTTATTCTCTTGGAATTCTCTTGCAGATTCCAAGAAGATAATTGGGAAGGTTGATCAAAGAAAGTGAAGTCCATCTAAAAAGACTAAGTCTAATGATGTAGGTCAGAGAAAGATGATGGGTTGGAAGGAGACCAGTAAACAATGTGATGTTCCAAAAACAACATTTATGTGTTTGTCCGACATGATTGACGTACGGCGCATCTGAGGAAGCAGTAAAAAACAAAAAGAGGCAGGCGTCCAATTTTGGGTAAAGATCTTGAAAAAGGGTGATTTACTGTTATCTTGCTACGGAAACTTTCTTTGGGCTTATTTGTAATTGAGTGTTTACAATGGCCGTAGAACTGGCCGAGAGAAATAACAGTGAACACCCATTAAGAGACGAAATTTCTGGCAAAAATATGTTAGCCTTTCTTAAACGCCACAAAGCCAAATTTTCGGACACAGAGCTTGCAGGTATACTCTGCACAGGACCTTGGGTTGAACAAAGAAAACAGGCATTCTATACCTTAAATAAAATATGGCGTTTCAGTCTTCGATCGCTGCTCTCCCTGAAACTCTGTACAACCTCTGGTTTAGTTAATTTATCCAGGTCCCATCTCCTTAAATTCCCACCTTTTTGCAGTTTCATCAGTTTTAATCTACAGGTCATAACCAATAGATTGTGGTCAGAGTCCACATCTGCCCCTGGAAATGTCTTACAATTTAAAACCTGGTTCCTAAATCTCTGTCTTACCATTATACAATCTATCTGATACCTTGTAGTATCTCCCGGATTCTTCAATGTAGACAACCTTCTTTTATGATTCTTGAACCAAGTGTTAGCTATTATTAAGTTACGCTCCCTGCAAAATTCTACCAGACGGCTTCATCTTTCATTTCTCTCCCCCAATCCATATTCACCCACTATGTTTCCTTCTCTCCCTTTTCCTACTCTCGAATTCCAATCACCCATGACTATTAAATTTTCGTCTCCCTTAAGTACCTGAATAATTTCTTTTATCTCATCATACATTTCATCAATTTCTTCATCATCTGCAGAGCTAGTTGGCATATAAACTTGTACTACTGTAGTAGGCGTGGGCTTTCTGTCTATCTTGGCCACACTAATGCGTTCTCTAGGCCGTTTGTAGTAGCTTACCCGCACTCCTATTTTTTTATTCATTATTAAACCTACTCCTGCTTTACCCCTATTTGATTTTGTATTTATAACCCTGTATTCACCTGGCCAAAAGTCGTGATCCTCCTGCCGCCGTATTTCACTAATTCCCACTATATCTAACTTTAACCTATCCATTTCCCTTTTTAAATTTTCTAACCTACCTGCCCTATTAAGGGATCTGACATTCCACGTTTCGATCTGTAGAACGCCAGTATTCTTTCTCCTGATAACGACGTCCTCTTGAGTAGTCCCCGCCCGGAGATCCGAATGGGGGCTATTTTACCTCCGGAATATTTTACCCAAGAGGAATCCATCATCATTTAACCATACAGTAAAGCTGCATGCCCTCGGGAAAAATTACGGCTGTAGTTTCCCCTTGTTTTCAGCCGTTCGCAGTACCAGCACAGCAAGGCCGTTTTGGTTAGTGTTACAAGGCCAGATCAGTCAATCATCCAGACTGTTGCCCCTGCAACTATTGAAAAGGCTGCTGTCCCTCTTCAGGAACCACATGTTTGTCTGGCCTCTCAACAGATACCCCTCCGTTGTGGTTGCACCTACGGTACGGCCATCTGTGTCGCTGAGGCACGCAAGCCTCCCCACCAATGGTAAGATCCATGGTTCATGGGAGTAGGAATTAATTTAAACGTAAAAGGCTGAAAAACAGGTATTCCAATGTCCTATGTACATCGTATACGTTAAAACCAGTTTTATAAACATTAAATAATTTATGCCAATGTGCAGCCCAGCACGCCATCTGGAGGCAATAGGTAGAATTACGAAGACGCTGTTTACATAATAACTCCTACTACGTCATATATTAGTAATAGAATAAGAGATAAAAAAATACCTATATTACGATTAAATACACCAGTATTCACATTAGCTTAACTCGTTTGTTAAAAATACTGTACAGTAATGCGGAAAATTGGAGGCTACGTGGCATATGAGCGCCATCTCATGGCATCGGTTAGAATGTCTAAGATCTCCGTTTCCATGGAGATATCGTCGTTGATATGAATGTCGTTTGTCAAAGATATATTCGATGGACGCCATTTGATGCCTTGACTACAGTGGTGAATACCAGTCGTCCAAGATGAAAGAGAATGGTGTCGCTAACAGAAGTGGCTCCAGTGTGTTGAAAGTTTTTGTCAACAGCAAGAAGTTGGCGATATTTACAGCAAAAAGACTAACTGAATTAAGTAAGCTGAAACAAAAACTGGAAGTTTGAATATTTTTTCTCAAGAGGTAAAGTCGACGTATAATATTGCGTTAAAAAACGTATAAATATCAGTCACAATGATGGAATAAAAAGGTAAACTCATTGATACGGATGTGATGTTTACCAAATCTGCGTCTTTTACATGGAAGAGGTAATTACCTCTAAAATAACCAGGTACTTTTGTAAGATTCATTGTCATGTTACCATTTTTTACCACTACATACCACACGCAAAATTCCATTAAAGACAAAACGAAAGGACAGTATGAGATACAACTATTCTCTGGTTTTGATAACATCTTCGATCGGCTGGGGTGGCTGAGCGGTTCTAGCCCTACAGTCTGCGGTCGCAGGTTCGAATCCTGCCTCGGGCATGGATGTGTGTGATGTCCTTAGGTTGGTTAGGTTTAAGTAGTTCTAAGTTCTAGGGGACTGATGACCTCAGAAGTTAAGTCTCATAGTGCTCAGAGTCATTTGAACCATTTGATAACATCTGCGAATAAGTCAAACAAGGCTTTTTCGCGGAAACTCAACAGATCATTCAAAAGAGCTGACGTATTACTCTGGCAGTGCACAGAAATTTTCAACTCATAAAGTGTTCAGAAGTAAACCTTTAGAGGTAGTGTGCATTATCTCAAGATTGGTTTTGATATCATCTTCTGAATGTTTGCTATTAGTAAAAAAAAAAAGCTCCGTCTTTAGGCCACAAGTGGCCCTTCCGGGACCGTCCGGCCGCCGTGTCATCTTCCGAGGAGGATGCGGATAAGGAGGGGCGTGTGGTCAGCACACCGCACTCCCGACCGTTAGGACGGTATTCTTTGACCGAAGCCGCTACTAATCGGTCGAGTAGCTCCTCAATTGGCATCACGAGGCTGAGTGCACCCCGAAAAATGGCAACAGCACATGGCGGCAGGATGGTGACCCATCCAAGCGCCGGCCACGCCCGACAGCGCTTAACTTCGGTGATCTCACGGGAACCGGTGTAGCCACTGCGGCAAGGCCGTGGCCTTGCTATTAGTAAGGTGTTCTGAAAATATACTTTTACTTAACTGACGGATCACTGTTTCGCAATAATGTTATCTTAATATCTTCTGACTGTTTTGATGCTGCTGCCACGAATTCCTCTCTTGTGCCAACCTTTCCATCTCAGAGTATCACCTGCAGCCTGCGTCCTCAATTATCTGCTGGATGTATCCCAATCTCTGCCTTCCTCTACAGCTTTTACCCTCTACAGCTCTTTCAAGAACCTTCGATGTTATTCCTTGATCTTTTCACAGACGCCAAATCATCCTCTCCCTCCTTGACAGTGTTTTCCATATCTTCTTTTGCACTCTGATTCTGCGGAGAACCTCCTCATTCCTTACCTTATCTGTCCACCTAATTTTCAACGTTCTTCTGTGTCAAGCGACGGTGCCTAACGATTACTGCTGCTGAGATGCTCTTCGTAACAGCAGTCCATACGAGCAAACCAGTTGCGTCTCTGTCTGCGACTACTCGTTGTTTAGGTACTGAGGCTACTCACGGCTCTGTTTAAAACGAACTGCTCGTTGTAGTCACAGGGTCGAGCCGCGCACGTTTGCTTTCAAGACCCGCAACTAATTCGCTGCAGATATTGATAGCATTTACCTGAGATACCGCAGTCAAATAGTCTTTGCATTGGATAGAATTGCTACTTAATAAAATACAAAGAAATACTAATTAAAAGTCAAATGAATAATTTCATCACATGGTTTCTGTTATGACGTCTGTATTTGATGTGGACGTCAGAAAATTATGCTGAAAAATGTTTATTCTAGAAAGGACATCTCAGATAAACGAGAAGTGGTCCTACAATATTCATTTAAAATACGGACAGAAAATACCCTTTTCAAATGCAATACCGTTACATTGAGAGCGTTATGAGCATGGCAGCAATAACCCCGAAGTCAATGACGATAGGCGAAAACTAAGTCCATTTCGTAATCACAATACACAAAATATTCAGCAGCTCAAAACATTTAATACACAAGACACCAAGAAGAGTAACACTCTGTCCATTCTAAGTTCCGTAAATCAAGCACCAAAAGTTAGAGCCCTACTTAGGAGCACATTCAGACCTCTCGAAACATAAAACCTTACGGTTTGAAGTATGGTTAGCGGCCGTTCACTGGCCAGAATCAGTCAACTTTACAATCGAATATCACTCGTTATCACAGATCGGTCTGCCTCCTTCCAGATCTCGCGTAAAGGAGTCCGGAAACACTCCCCTGATCCCTTAACTCGAGAAGTCCCAGTCTCCACTTGACTCCCATAGTGTTATATTACATTACGTTAATACTTGTTCCATAGATCATGAATACGACATTTCGTAATGATGTGGAACGTGTAAGTTTAACATAAGTTTTCTTTATACACCTTTTTTTTCAGTTACTACTTCACATCAAAAAATTCGTGTGTTGAGTAGAAAGAATTGTCATTCAGAAATTCTTTTAATTTGTTTCTAAATTTTAGTTGGCAATGTCTCAGACATTTAATGCTATTTGGAAAATGACTAAAGATTTTTGTGGCAATAATTCACCCCTCTCTATTGCAAAGTCAGATTTAACCCAGAATAGTGAAGATCATCCTTTCTGCTGTAGCTATGCACTTCGCAATTATTTTTAATTGGGATGGGTTATTTATAACAAATTTCATAAATGAATACATGTATTGCGAAGGTACTGTGCATATTCCGAGTTCCTTAAGTAAATGTCTGAAAGATGATCTTGGGTAGGCTCAAGCTATTATTCTGATTACATGCTTTTGTTCAATGAACACTTTTCTTCCTCTTAATGATGAATTGCCCAAAATATGCTGCCATACGGAAGCAGTGAATGAAAACAGGCATAGTAGGCTAATTTACTGATATGTTTATCACCAAAATTTGCAGTAACCCTAATAGCACAAGTAGCTGAACCTAACCATTTCTGCAGATTATCAATGTGTTCTTCCAATTCGATTTCTCGTCCGTGCACACACCCAGAAATTTTGAATATTCTGCCTTAGCAATAGACTTCTGTTCAAAGTCTATATTTATCTATAGTGGTAAGCCATTTACTGTACCAAAATGCATATACTGTGTTTTCTCAAAATTTACTGAGGGACCTTCACAGAGACTAACTTAATAATTTTCTGAAAGGCATTACTTACAATTTCCTCAGCTGATTCTTGTTTGTTGGCTGTCATTAATGCACTTGTATCACCACCAAAAACAACTAGCTTTGCATCTTGATGAATATAAAGTGGCAAATCATTTATACAAGGTGAAAAGTATTTAAACCGACAAACTCTGGGAGGTTGTAGGGGACATCAAAACAAACATTTTTCCCTAATGTCATTTTTTCCTATGAGAAGTATTTAAACCTGTAGCGGAAGATTTCTCTTGCAGCAAAGTAATTTAACCAACAAATTCTTTTCCATTTTTTTATGACCAAGAGACAACACATTAACACAACCCAATTTCAATTACAGTAGATTTTCAAAAATGTCTCCATTGACACGAAACCAAGGTTACACCGTCGGATCATGTTCTGTCTGACACGGGCAAAAACCCCAGGAGTATCCTGAATTGTTCCTGCTTCTGCTACTATCCGGTCAACCAGATCCTCTTCTGATGCAACAGGAGTTGCGTAAATAAGGTTGCGCATCGCTCCCCACACAAAAAAGTCCAGAGGGGACATGTCTGGGGATCGAGCAGGCCATGGTACAGGACCACCAATGCCAATCCACGATTCTGGGAACCGTAGATCCAGGAGTCGACGTACACGACGACTGAAATTTGCCGGCACCCCGTCATGTTGGAACCACATTCGTTGTCTTGTAGGGAGCGGGACGTCTTCCAGCGATTCTGGCTATGCTCTGGCTAGAAAATCCTAATAGTGCCTGCCATTTAATGGCCTAGGTAGCAGATACGGCCCAATTAAATAGTCCCCAACAACACCGACCCACACATCAACGAAGAACCACACTTGATGAGCGCTAGTAACTGTGGCATGTGGGTTATCCTCACTCCAAACATGCGAATTGTGCATGATCAGAGAGACCATTCTAAAAGCATTATTTATCAGTGTGCTGCTTTCATGTGCCACCCCAAGTAGGAAAATTAATTACTGACGTGAAATTGAAAGAACCAATTAATACTTCACGGTCAAGCTTTCTTTCGTACTTTCGAAAACATATGTTTAAATCATCACAAATAATAATTATTTTTCTCTCCATCTGACAGATAGCACAACAATGAATCCATGTTTCTCAAAAATAGCTGAAAATTTCCCAGTGGAACCTATACACAGCTACAATTATAAAAGTACTGTTATTTAGTTTAAGCTCATACGCACATGCTTCTGTATATTGCTCCACAAAAAAAAAAATTTAGTTTCTAAATTTTTCACGCTACGACCGATTTTAACATATATGGCAACTCCTCTATAGTGTCTCTATTTACATGTGCTGAAAGTTTGTATCTACCTAAAAAATGGTTCAAATGGCTCTGAGCACTATGGGACTTAACTGCTGTGGTCATCAGTCCCCTAGAACTTAGAATTACTTAAACTAACCTAAGGACATCACACACATCCATGCCCGAGGCAGGATTCGAATCTGCGACCGTAGCGGTCGCGCGGTTCCAGACTGTAGCGTCTAGAACGGCTCGGCCACTCCGGCCGCCGATAAAACTGTCAGATACTGTTCTCTTTCTGTGGCTCCTGTTCCTTGGTACTACCTCCCATCTGTCTTCACCCTTCTCTCCCTTAACTCAGTTCCTCCCCAGAAGTATCCAGTTCAGCCTTAACGGCCTTAATCGTCCTTTCGTGTTCAAGTTTTTTTCTATTCATTGTACATACTCTGCAGTACCATGGAAGAGGCCTATTCACTTTCCTAAGTCCCACGCCACTACATTACCCCCCCCCCCCAAATGTAATCATCTGCACACAAGAGCTGCATAGAACCCCAGAACTAGCTTTACTATAGCAGCTCAAACACTTCCCACTCGTTGTTTAAAATATTATTTACAAATTTTATCTAGCCAATAACAGTAATATTCTATTAACTACAGATCACAAGAGTAACTAAAGTTGGGTGGAACACTAATATACCTGTAAACGATTAATACAGTAACGTAATGCATTTAAACTAACCTTAAAACTCAAAACTTGTATATCCGAAAAATTAGGCCTAAGATCGTATATACGTGATATGGGCTTTACGCGTTTTGGAAGGAAATAAAAGATAGAATTTAAGGCCTTTAATTCCCCGAGTAGACACGACACTATTAAATATATGTGTAATGAAAACAACCCAAATTCTTCATTTAATATTTACGCAAACTTCTTAAATTTGTATGTAAACCTACGTCTAAGGTACGCGAAAACCGGCCATTAGGTTACTTAATGGACAGTTATTATATAATTAACTACTTATCTTCGTGAGCTCAATATTTAAGCATGTGCGATCTGCGCCAGGGCTGGCAACTGTGTCAGTTGTTTCCACTCCTCCTCTCTGCATAGTCATCCACGGATACAAGCATAAAACCATTGTTGTCAGCGCCGTTTTTACGATATCTGTTAATGTTCCACTACTATCTGCTTTTCCATTGACTGAAGGCCATTCCCACCAAAAATACATCGTTCTTAAGCTCTACAGACATTTGATGATTTCATTCAAGTTGACCATTTCCCACACTTACCTAATATAGTACAACAATATTTAAATAAGGAAATGTTATAATCATTATGTCACGCTAAGTTAATTTAGACGAGTTATAAATAAAGGTTTGTCCATAAATAAATAAGTCTGTATTCTTTTGCAGGTACGCTCACGATAAATTACAATAGACTGTCGTTATATTTTATTTAAACAATTATTTACGCCTTCTTGACAGACATCTTTTGGTTCTCTTTTCAGTTGCGGTGTCCGTTAACACTTGTTATGGAACACTTTTAAATTGACACTGTTTTTAATAGCACTTGCAATCAAAATTTTAAAAAAGTTAGATAAAGTTACAGGGAAAATAGGGTAAATTTTTCATTAAATAAAACGCAAGTATGACAAATTATGAGATACTAATGCTGTATTCATTTGCTGTATAAATGGGAAGAATACGACGTTCTGACAAACAATTGCGTAATAAGAAAGATACGAATGACGTAAACCAATAAATAAAATAGATACAGACATGTAGCTTTCAGGGATCGTAGCTACAGTACAATGCTATCATCTTAGATATCGTCTGTTAAAATCACACGAAGTAATTAAAAATTGTTAACTCAGAGATTCATTGCGAAAATGTTTATTCGCTGTGAGATACTAACTTCAGTAGTTTTAAAAATACTGAGATACTGTTGTGTCACTGGATGTGTCTCATTTTTTGAGATCGCAAATGTATTTAGATTTAGATGTCGAATCTCAAAGAGCTGTAACTTAGCCATCTTTAAGATTGTCGGACGCATTTCTTGGAGCATCTAATGCACAAAGGCCGTGAGAATATCAGCATTGGAATTTACCCGTTTCTGGGGACGTTGCTCGTCTTGTAACTGGATTCTCCTGTACCAGTCATTTAGCTTGAAGCCATAACTGCCACAGCGCGCCCTGAGACCTAGGCCTGCTACTAGTCAGCTCTGCAACAAATTCATCTTCCCTCATACCAATATTAGGCAGCTGGGTAGCTCGCCTAAATACCCATAACGTTGTCGACTGCACATCTCAAATGCTTCTATTCTCTTCTGTTTTAGTTTTCCCACACTCCATATTTCACAAACATAAAATGCTGTGCTCCAAAAGTACATTCTCAGGTATTTCTTCCTCAAATTAACATCTACATTTGATACTAGTAGGCTTCTTTTGGCCAGAAATGCCGTTTTTGATAGTTCTGCTGTGGTTTATATGACCTGTAATTCTTCTTCACTATCAGCATAGCAGCGTAACAGCATATATTATTGTTGATATCCTTTCACCCTGTATTTTACTTTCACTCTTGAAACTTTTATTTCTTTCATTGATTCTTCGGTGTACGTATTGCACAGTAGGGGCGAAAGACTATATACCTGTCTTACATACTTTTTAATCTGAGTAATTTGTTCTTGTCTTCCACTCACATTGTTCCCTCTCGATTGTTGCACATATAGTATATTACCCGTCTTTCCCCATACTTCACCCCTATTTTTCTCAAGATTTCGAACGTTTTGCACCATTTTACATTGTCTAATGCTTTTTACAGTTCGACAAATCCTACTATGAACGTGTCTTGCATTTTCTTCCTTCTTGCTTCCATTGGCAACAGCAATGTCGGAACTTCCTCTTTTGTGCTTTTAACTTTCCTAAAACCAAACTGACCGTCTAACAGATCGTCAATTTTCGTTTTCATTCTTCTGTATATTATTCTTGGCAGCAAGTTGAATGCATTAGCTGTTAAGCTGGTTGTGCCATAATAAACTGTCGACTCCTGCTGTCAACAAATTTGTGTGAATGACTTTTTTTCCGAAAGTCAAATAGTGTATCGCCAGACTGATACATTCTACACACCAGCGTGAATAGTTATTTAGATGCAACTGCTCCCAATTACTTTAGAATTTCCGAAAGAATAATATCCATTCCTCATGCCTTATTTGATTTTAAGTCTTCCAGAACTCTTCTAAATTCTGATTCTAATACTGGTTTCCTTGTCTCTTCCCTATCGCCTCCTGTTTCTTCTTTATCACGTCATCAGATAATTTCTACCCCTGATACATGTCCTCAGTCTCCTCCTTCCACCTACCTGCTATCGCCTCTGTATTTGACAGTGAAGTTCCCATTGCACTCTTAATGTTACCGTTCGTAATTCTCCGAAGGTTCTTCTAATTTTTCTATTGCTGAGTCAGTCTTCCTTCCAACAATCGTTTCTTTTTCGTTTTCTTCTTATTTTTCTTGTGCCCATTTCTCCTTACCTTCCCTGGGCTTCCTGATGATTTCATTCCTAAGGGACTTGTATTTCCGTTATTCTGAATTTCTCTGAACATGTTTGTACTTTCTTCTTTCGTCGATCAAGTGAAGTATTTCTGCTTCTACCTTCCTTGTGCAGACGTTTTTCTCTCCATTTTTGTGATTGCTGGCTTTGGTTATGTCCGTTTCTCTCCAGTCGAACTGCCTGCTGAGCTATTCCGTATCGCAGTATTTATAGCCTCATAAAACTTCAAGCGTATCTTTTCATTGCATAGTACTTCCCTCTACCACTTCCTTGCACACTGATTTTTCCTAAGAGGCCTTAATCTTCATCCAACTCCTCACGATTACCAAATGGTGATCTGAGTCTGTATATGCCCCTGGGTATCTGCCTGATCATGAGGTATCCTAGCTGAAATATTCCTCTATCTCCACCACGTTCCAAGTATACCTCCTCCTCTTGTGATTTTTAAACAGAGTATTCGCTATCAGCACCTGAAATTTATTGCAAAACTCAATTAGTCTTGTTCCTCTCTCATTCCTACTGTCAAATCGATATTCTCCCGTAACCATTTCTTCTAATCTTCCCCTGCAACTGCATTCCAGCCACCCATAACTATTAGATTTTCATCTCGTTTTACGTATTGTGTTTCAGTATCCTCATATAGTTTATCTCTTCATCTTCAGCTTGCGACGTCGGTATGTATATCTGAACTATCGTTGTCGATTTTAGTTTTTTGTCGATTCTGATAAGAACAACCCTATCACGGAACTGTTCACATTAACTTACTCTCTGGCACATCTTCCCAGTCATAACGAGTCCTACTACCGTCATACTATTTTCTGCTGCTGTTGATGTTGCCCTACACTCGCCTGACCAGAAGTTCTTGTCTTGTTCCCGTTTCACGTCACTGACCGGCTGTATCTATTTGAGCCTTAGTCTATCCTTTTTTACATTTGCTAGTTTCCCTACATGTCCAGACTCCTGACATTCCACATCCCGGCTCGTAGAATGTTACTGTCTCGTTCGATACTGCGCCCTTTTCTCATGGTCACCTTCCGTTAGCAGTCCCTTCCGGAGATCCGAATGGGGAACTATTTCCGGATCTTTTGCCAATGGAGAGATCATTATGACACTTTCCATTACAGACCACATGTCCTGTGAATGAAGGTTATACGCCTTAAATGCAGTGATTCCATTGCCTTCTGCACCCTCATGCCGTTGATCATTGTTGATTCTTCCACCTTTTAGAGGGGTTTCGCAACACAAGTGCAAGAAAGTGCCCTAAACCTCTGTCATCTTCTCCACCCTCTTTGACAAAGGGCTTTTTCGAAGTGAGGGTAACTTCTTATGCCAGAAATCTTCGGCCACCATTGCTGATTATTTTTATTCAGAATTGAAGCAATGAGGTTATAACCCGTGGCGTAGGACCGTTTCATTACTGACGGAAAACGCTAGTCGTACACCACAGGTATATATTCCATCGATTATTTTTACAGGGGATCTGATTCTGGTAACTATTTTTCAGACTCGCTAAAGGTAAGGTTTCTGAAACCCATTTTTTTCATTCTTACTTTTAATGATATTTTCTAAGAGTAAAATTTAAATGGTGCATAATATTATAATGCAAATATTGCATAGTTTTAAAACATAAATTATTATTTTCTATTTTTTTAAAAATCAAAAACAAAATAGGCTCTGGTTTTGTGTACTTTCTTCTACCTGAATATTTCCACATAGCGTCTCATATCATAAATCGACGCTATGTATGAGGTTATTTAAAGGAAAAGATCCCCAATATTAGAAAACGAAACGCAAATTAGAATGTAGGATTTTGACTTTCACCATTCTCGCTCCCTTCAAAAATATGTTCCAAATATGATGGAGTACTGAAAATCACGATATTCTCTTTCTTGTACCTTTGTCCTTCATCGGAATGATCACGAAAGAATTTGGAAAGCTTAGTTTAAGTGGTAGTCGTATACCCTTCCTTGTCGACACCCCTGTATCCTCCCAGGCGGAATATGTGTATCCCGTCTGTCTGCGCATAGGCTTACTTATCAGAGTAGGTCTTATAAATGTTTACAAATCGTGAACTGACACGAGAACAGGCTGGTATGCAACTAGAGTGATATGGAAAAACGCCAAAAATCACATCCAGATTGACCGACCCTCATCGATAATACGCCGGGCGGATTCAATTGGGGCTAGCGCACCTCCCCGTCCCGGGAGTGGCTATCTGGGTGGGTTGTAGCAAACTTCCATGTTTGCTATTAAAACGGTTTTAAATGACGTAAAGGTTAGAATTCCCGCCGACACAGAATAGACGGTATCTTGTTCCTCATACACAGCAGAGGTTAAAAAAATAATAATTTATCCCTCAACGACAAGAGTATGACGTCACATAACACTATAAAGGAATGCAGTTCAACATACGCAGCGAGAAATGACGTCACATTAACAAGGAAAGGAATCGATTATCGCATAAAGAGCAAGCCAATAATATTTACGGCAATTGTCAGCGACTAGTATCGCAAATTCCCCTTGACCCATTACGCTTATGTAAATAGAGAATTGGGAGGTTGCCTTGAACAGACAGGCCGGCCGGAGTGGCCGAGCGGTTCTAGGCACTACAGTCTGGAACCGCGCGACCGGGACGGTCGCAGGTTCGAATCCTGCATCGGGCATGGATGTGTGTGATGTCCTTAGGTTGGTTAGGTTTAAGTAGTTCTAAGTTCTAGGGGACTGATGACCTCAGAAATTAAGTCCCATAGTGCTCAGAGCCATTTGAACCATTTGAACCGGTTGAGCATTTGCACCGGCGGTGGGCTCTCGTCCGGAGCGCGCAGCCTTATGGGTCTTTATCGCCAGTTACACCGTACGCATCGAGTTGTAATGACACTCTCTAATGTACTCCAGTAGCAGTCCGCCTGAAAATGTTCCGTTTGTTTCTGAACAACAACAATAATTTGGAATCCCAGTAAACGTCCTGAGAGAATTTCGTCAATATTTTTGGCATGTTACTCATTTACCATTTTAAGGACAGTGTTGGACGTATGTAAACTGTTTCATAAGTGGTAATTATAGTGAATAGCAGTGGACCAAATACATATGTCACAATAAATGACTGTAACATAATATATTTACATTGCCACAGCTGGTGCATCTAATACCTTTATTTATTATTTATTTACAAATTCCGTACTCATGTGCAATCTCGTGATAATTAGTAAACTTAGCCTTCTTTCTTATCCTAACCTGAGCAAATTCTGTCATTATTTACTTGACGCGCACTAAACTGTAACTAAAATCTGTCACCAAGTTTTCGAAGAGGTCCTTAGATGTTTCCGACAAGACTTGAGTCCACTGCGCATCCAGGCCATGGCAACAGAAGTACGATGATCTCAAAACGTGCCGGCCGCTGTGGCCGAGCGGTTCTAAGAGCTTCAGTCCGTAACCGCGCTGCTACGGTCGCAAGCTCGAATATTGCCTCGGGCATGAGTGCGTGTGATGTCCTTAGGTTAGTCAGGTTTAAGTAGTTCTAGGTCTAGGAGACTGATGACCTCAGATGTTAAGTCCCATAGTCCCATAGTCCTTATAGTCATTTGAATCATTTGAACCATCACAAAACATATTGACAGTGGAGTGAGCTGCATAGAGACGAGTTACGTTGCTCATAAATACAAATCAATCGCCAATGCAGTCAGTACACAAGAAAGCACAAGTTCTGATGATCTATTTCTCATACTTTCCTGCTCAGAAAGAATTGTTTCAGAAGACATGGTGGTCCGTATGTACCAATGCTGATTCCATTCATCATTGGTGTGCCAGCTGGATTTCCAATGGGACTGTGGAATTTATGCTTATCAAACTTATAAATACACCGGTAAAAAAGGCCAGTACTAAAGAGCGAATCGTTATAGAATGATAAGAAATACTCCAGTCGATGTTCCACGGTTCACAATGCTTCTCCAGTGAATGCATTCACGCACTATGGCGATTTGACCTTAATAACAAGTAACATGTCGGTGTTGGTGTATTAAGAAACATATGCGAAGACGCTTATAGATAATTTGCGTTAATATTGTGGGTTCTGTTGTGGTGTGCGAGGCTCACGTCATTTTAATTGCATATTGCAGTCTGTACAGGTCGTCTCTGTCGGTTCCAGTGTAAACATGTCCTGGTATTATGCGAATCCCTTTCATTCTTTGGAACCAAATCTGCAGTTGTTGAAGTGCATAGTGAGAGTCTTCACTTGACTGATGTTCAACAGAAATTACATAGCTCCTGTTGTTCAATTGGTAGCCTATGTCAGTCCTCACAATTCAGGAAAGGATGTAGTTAATAAAACCCGACTTTTACTCCTATCAAAGTAAACACTGTAGCCGCACTCAATTCACTATTCGACGAATGCGAGATGTAACTGTAACAACTCTAGATGAAATATCACAATCATAAGGTAATTCGTTTTGCGGTAATGTGTTCCACATTTTTTTCTCAGAACGTACCAAGATATATTTATTCAACCATATTAATTTTCATTTTATATTTCATACCTCTTTGATTTATCAATACAGTCACTGAAGAGCCAAAGAAACTGTTAGACATGCCTAATATCGTGTAGGGACCCCGCGAGCACGCACAAGTGACGCAACACGACGTGACTTTGGCTCGACTAATGTCTGAAGTAGTGGTCGAGGAAACTGACGACATAAATCAGTAAGAGTACCTTGCAAGGTATCCCAGATATGCTCAGTAATGTTCTTGTCTGGGGATTTTGGTGGCCAAATGGTTCAAATGGTTCTGAGCACTAAGGGACTTAACATCTGTGGTCATCAGTCCCCTAGAACTTAGAACTACTTAAACCTAACTAACCTAAGGACATCACACACATCCATGTCCGAGGCAGGATTCGAACCTGCGACCGTAGCAGTCGCGCGGTTCCGGACTGCGCGCCTAGAACCGCTAGACCACCGCGGCCGGCGTTTGGTGGCCAGTGGAAGTGTTTAAAATCATAAGAGTGTTCCTGGAATCACTGTGTAGCAATTCTGGACGTGTTGGGTGTCGCATTGTCCTGCTGGAATTGCCTAAATCCGTCGGAACGCACAATGGACCTGAATGGATGCAGGTGATCATACGGGATGCATACGTACGTGGCATCTGTCACAGTCGTATCTAGACGTATCAGGGGTCTCATATCACTCCAACTGCACACGCCCCACACCATTACAGAGCCTCCACCAGCTTGAACAGTCCCCCGCTGCCATGCACGGCCCATGGATTCATGAGGCTGTCTATATACCCGTACACATCCATCCGCTCGATGCAATTTGAAACGAGACTCGTCCGACCAGGTAACATCAACAGTCCAATGCCGGTTTTGACGGGAGCGGCGAGGCGTAAGGCTTTGTGTCTCGCCGTCATCAAGCGTACACGAGTGGGCCTTCAGCACCGAAAGCCCATATCGCTGATGTTTCGTTGAATGTTTCGCATCCTGACACTTGTTTATGGCCCAACATTAACATCTGCAGCAATTTGCTGAAGGGTTGCATTTTTCTCACGTTGAACGACTCTCTTCAGTCGTCGTTGGTCCAGCTCTTGCAGGATCTTTTTCCGGCCACAGCGATGTCGGAGATTTGATGTTCTACCGAATTCCTGTTATTCACAGTATACTCGTGGAATGGTCATACTGGAAAATCCCCACCTCATTGCTATCTCGGAGATGCTGTGTCCCATCGCTCGTGCGCCGACTATAACATCACGTTCAAATTGATTTAAATCTTGATAACCTGCCATTGTAGCATATCTAATGCTACCTTGTCTACTTTTATAGGAGTTGTGCACGCACATTCAAGATTACGGCACGTCTTTAAATTTTTCTGTCCTGTAAGCACTCTGTCAGAAGAGGCACGTTCCTGCGAGTAGGATGTTGTGCCTGTTGCTGTGATACGAGTTGAATCCTATGCCAGTCTTGATCATTACGTCGCCTCACAGGTCGTGAATGGTAAGGGTTATCCAGATGATCAACCCAGAACCATGGTGCCAAATCAGCACTGCAACTATCCATTATCCGAACTCTCCACGACCTGCAGAGCTAAGCTGCCATTTGTACTGCTACATCTCTCCTCAAGCGAACAGGGGAAGATTCTGAAGAAAATTTATGAGTTGTGAAATATGCAAACAAAGTCGTAAGCTAAGAGCTAAATCGTTTATAGGCGAATGATCATCCTCAAACATTACCGTCAGGAATAAGACATTTGATTTCTGACGTCTCAAAACGAAAAGCAGTTCCCGATAAATTAATCATGAGTCATACAAATACAGTATTTCACAGGTTGACAAACTGCCTATTGGCTTCTGTCTCGGGTTCTTCGGCCGACGTTCATCTAATGATTTTTCTGACGTTTCGCCAGCACGAGTGGCTGGCATTGTCAAAGCTTCACCCTCCATTGCCGGTGGTGAACTGGAGGCGAGCTCGCGGCCGCAGACTATATGTACCTGGCGCGCCAACGTCCGAGGGCTTCTCAGCGGTCATTTCCGGTGCGGTTCTCCTCTTGCTACCTGCGACGGTCGTTCGCTGCAGAACGGGAAGCCAGGATCCGTTTACCTTAAGGCTTTCCTCTTTCTTGTTGAAACTGTTCGCGTGTTTTTGGATTTCTACAGCTTCTCTGAACAAGCGCGTGTGATAGTGGTTCTCTACAGCCAGAACTTCCGTGTCGGCGAATTTTATTACGTGGTCGGTCTCATTCAGTGCGTGTTCTGCCACGGCCGATTTCTCCACCTGCCCCAACCTGCAATGTCGCTTATGCTCTTTGATCCTGGTGTTAATGGATCGTCCAGTCATTCCGACATAAACTTTTCCGCATGTGCAAGGTATACGGTATATTCCCGACATTGCAAGTGGGTCTCTTTTCTCCTTCGCCGATCTAAGGCGAAGGAGAAAAGAGACCCACTTGCAATGTCGGGAATATACCGTATACCTTGCACATGCGGAAAAGTTTATGTCGGAATGACTGGACGATCCATTAACACCAGGATCAAAGAGCATAAGCGACATTGCAGGTTGGGGCAGGTGGAGAAATCGGCCGTGGCAGAACACGCACTGAATGAGACCGACCACGTAATAAAATTCGCCGACACGGAAGTTCTGGCTGTAGAGAACCACTATCACACGCGCTTGTTCAGAGAAGCTGTAGAAATCCAAAAACACGCGAACAGTTTCAACAAGAAAGAGGAAAGCCTTAAGGTAAACGGATCCTGGCTTCCCGTTCTGCAGCGAACGACCGTCGCAGGTAGCAAGAGGAGAACCGCACCGGAAATGACCGCTGAGAAGCCCTCGGACGTTGGCGCGCCAGGTACATATAGTCTGCGGCCGCGAGCTCGCCTCCAGTTCACCACCGGCAATGGAGGGTGAAGCTTTGACAATGCCAGCCACTCGTGCTGGCGAAACGTCAGAAAAATCATTAGATGAACGTCGGCCGAAGAACCCGAGACAGAAGCCAATAGGCAGTTTGTCAACAAGTGGCCACGAAAGCCTTAACAATTTTGTATTTCACAGGTTGTCAACTGTCGTCTCCGGAGTAACATGGAGATAGATCTGTTCAGCATTTTGTACACTGTAGTGGGCCATCAAGAAAACAATTCAGTAGTTTCACACGTCCGCTTCGACTCGAGACTTATTACGTTTAAATCATCTTTTTGTCGCCAAGCGGGATGAATTAGAACTTTTCTACAGTTGTTACTGAATCCTACTTTAAGGGCGACTCAACTTCGAGGATCTTAGTATTTACATCATTTTACATGTGTCGGTAACACAATTGTGTGTTTCTACGATAAAAGAACAGAAAATTGTTTGACACAGCTAGTTATGCCTTATTGAGGCCAAGTAAATTTTTGGATGCCTGCATTCGTTTCTTATTACCTTACTTAAAAATAATTTTCGTTGGACATGTTATGTAATGTACAGGTAGAAAAATAACCAGGAAGTCGCTTAAGTAATTACACATATATGAAAATAACATTATATTGAATTTAAATGCGATTTAGGTGCCAGAAATCGAGGTTTCACCATGTTTAAATTGGTTATACTCTCTGTTACTAATGTTCGGAAAAGGTTGTTACTAGACGTATCAGCTATTATACATGGAGCAGTAGTTTATTAGAATAGTTCAAGGTAATTCTCTGTGACCTGAATAAAGAAATCATCAAGAATTTCACTGAAGCTACTCCAGAAGATGACGGAATGATCCCAAAATGACAGCCGGAGATATGAACCGTGCACCCACCTAAGACGTTAACTGTCTTTGGCTAGTCAGACTGAAGTAGCTAATGAACACGAAATTGACAGGACGATAAGTTTCAGTTATTATAAATGGTGGTTGGAGATGAAGAAATTTTCGAGTAATTTTATTGCCCGTGTCTATTAAAATTGAGAGAGGACGGCAAAGCCGCGGAAGCTACATCAAACTTTTATACACAGTTATTGAATTTACTGCTAAATTAACTCAATAACAGAACACATAAATATGGAAATTGTGCATGGAACAGCAGCGGCCGTTTTAAAAGGCTGTAATATATTTCACTGTATTCATCACAATTATTAAATCAGTTATTCTCTTACTTATATATTTATAGAAGCTAAACTGTTTGGTGGATCATACTGTGAACCGAACAAAAGAGAAGGTACAAACAGTATTTTCAGGCTCATTCAGAGTAATTTCCACTGCCCACAATACACTTTGACAATGTTTATGGAAATGAGCTGAAGACTGTCAGCGCTGGCTTGTTTTGGAATCCATTGAAGTGATCACTTTACTCGTTTATGGATCACAGAAAAAAAGAAATGTGAGGTAGACACAACACATGGGCATGCTAATGGTTGCTCAACCTACTGTGGAACTTGTAGCGCCATGTCTCATCTCCTGTGATACTGGCTTCCAGGGTACATGGATGCCTGTCAGACATGTCACTAACTGTCCAGCTTTATCCACCTTCCTGGTCTTCTGCTCTCATTCGAAATGTACGGTAGTTTTCCTTGTAGTTTTAGTGGGTCATACCCACGATACATGCATGTTAGCTGTGTTGCATATCTACCAGGCATTACCTGATAACAGTCGGGGTGTGGGGGGGGGGGGGTTGTTTGCGGGGGAAGAGATCAAGCAGCAAAGTCATCGGTCTCATCGGATTAGGGAAGGACGGGGAAGGAAGTCGGCCGTGCCCTTTCAAAGGAGCCATCCCGGCATTTGCCTGGAGCGATTTAGGGAAATCACGGAAAACCTAAATCAGGATGGCCGGACGTGGGATTGAACCTTCGTCCTCCAGAATGAGAAACCAGTGTGATAACGATCGCATTCTCTACGTATGCGATCGGTGTCTTACCAGATTACCCTAAAACCTGGAAGCAGTAAATCGTCTGGAAACCGACTGAGATCTATGAAGGGCTGCGTAGTCTACGGAACATTTTCATTCTAAGTTACAAGCAGTATTTATAGCAGAACTGAACTGCTAAATGTTTAATTCAGGTTTTATTCGAAAACTGTTGATTTGTAACGTGAAATGTAGGCATGTTCTAGTAAAAATAAATAAATCAATACAGATTTCTCACAGAGCGCTAAAATCCGCAATTTCCTCAACAAAAAGCCAAAATGAAAAACACTGCAAAACGAAAATATATCAAACATAGCTTCAATATTTCGTCGAACTTATGTAAAATATGTTTCTGTTATTCTGAACGTCAAACCGGAATGTGCGCAACAACAATAATTTCTTTCTTTACCTTAAGGCTATGGACAAGTCGTAAGCAAAGTTTCTGCTCAAAGCTTTTGTTCTATTTTCTTGCCCCGATATCGAATGCTTCTCGGTCAGTGTTTTACACAAACTGCAGCCAAACATTATGTTTACCTGTTCCGTTTCACATCATATCAATCCCAGTGGGAGGATGATCAGTTTGAATGGGCACATTTCTGCTCCCAATATCTTAAAACAATCAACGAGCGTCCTGAAGATGGACTAGGTCCCGGAAAAATGGTGCTTTTCCACAGCGACAAATACACTTATAAGAAAAGGAGCCTAGCTCAGTACATTAAGATCAATGGAAATAGGAAAAAATACATTGAGCAGCAGATGGTATATACTACAATAAGTTCCAGCGCTTTCTATCAACACATAATTCGATCTTGGTCCCAACAAATCTGGAGACATATGAAGATGGTATCTGTTCTTTCGGATATGTAGTGTGTGGACATTAAGTTGGGAATGTGGGTCTCACGGAGAGCGTGCAAGGGATAAATCCCTGCAGTCGCACTATCCTTTGAGCCCTCGGTGGCTCAGATGGATGCCGGCACGGTAGCTCAACTTGTTCGGTCACAGGGCTGCTTGCCCTCTGTAATAAAAAACTGAGTGAAGGAATCAGCGGTCAACTTGAACGGATGTCTTGTGACGTCCGCCAGACCAAACGCAACGAACAATACCGAACAAAATGAAAAAAAGAAAAAAAATGGAAAGAGCGTCTGCCATGTAAGCAGGAGATCCCGTGTTCGAGTCTCAGTCGGGGCACACATTTCCAACTGTCCCCATTAGTGTATATCAACGCCTGTCCGCAGCTTAGGGTCTTGATTTAATTATCATTTCAATCCGGAGATAGTTGTGAAGAAACTGACAACAGTGATGATGAGGTTTGTAGCTGTGCCATAGAGCGATATAGCAATTAGGATGGTCGTGAGGAACGCTGGGAGAGCAAGTGATCCCATCACAGTCATCAAAAACATCTAATATTAAAGATAATTGTATGTGTGAGAGGCAAGATATGGATGTCATTTCTCTATCTGGAACCGGCTTTCCACTTCTGCTGGTGGGAGACCGCCACAGTCAATATAAACTGCTGAAAGAAAGTTTTCATGACCGTCAAAACTTGCACACTTTGTACGTTTTTCAATAACAAATATCTATGTCATTGTTCGTCTGATCAAGGGCTATCACTATTTATATCCACCGAGTAAATGAGGTAAAAATACATCTCGATTATCATCACAATGCCTCCAGTGGTGAACGGGACACCGCGACTTTTGTGTACTATTTAGTCTGCCAGCGTGCCTCGAAAGATCATTTCTAGCTTAGACTGTGCGTGCACTCTCTCTTTATGGCAAGTAAGGGTGTCAGCACGGGAAATTCCGAGCTGTACACCATAGCTACATAATTCGTTCAATCGCTATCGTAAGAGACAAATTGTGGACTATGTGCCTCGGAGTGGTCGCCATAGTTAACAACTACAGCTAATTGCTCATAGGCACAGCGAGGAAATATTAAGGAACCACACACCGCGGTTTGGAGACAAAGTGGGAGGGCAGCATTGACCCAGACTGCACGCGAACGTCTGTACAGCATCTGTCTGGCCTGTAGGCGGTATGATGGTACAATTTTTATACAAGAAACCTTCCTCCTACAAGTGTTACCATTGTGTCCACGGTACTCACCTCATTTGTTCTGAGACTGCAGTGTACTTGGGGGTCGCAGCGGGATCTTAACGAATAGGAAAAGGTAGCAGAGTTCTGTAAGTTATACTAACATGGCGTCTTCATTCCATGTGGTTTGTTCCAGCGTAGTGATCGGTGAAGTGTCAGCTCTTGATCAGGCATTGTCGTCCGAAATGGATTGCTACTGTACGCAGTTCGGACATTTAGGCTTAGGTAGACTATTAGATGACATAGTCGAAGTTCCACAAATGATGCCAATTGTTTTCTCAATGTTGCGTTAGCTAAAATAACGAAACCGTAATCAAAAAGTTGCGTGTACATAGCGATTAACGATCTAGAATCCACACGCTACGTACTCCACACTGTTGCAAGATTACTTTTCATGCAAAATTAGCAATAAATAAATTCCTAATAAGTAATTAACCTACATTGCTCACACATTTGCGCCAACACGCAATTATTTCGCTGCCGACAAGGTTCTGGGCTAGCACATCTGAATTGACTGCCACAGTTTTTCTATCCCAGGCGGCCTGAATGAAAAGAGCTTGCCCCAGTTAGCGGACAAGATAAATGTTGATAGGCCATCGGGATCTCATGTTATTATTCTACCCAAATATCAAACCTTCGGAAAGAATGGACTACGAGCGTAATTGTAGGGAGCCAATTATTTGAATGCACTCTGAGGGAAGGTGTTGGAAATCACAAGACAAATAAAATATTTAGAAACTAACACTAAGAGATATATTCTAAAATTAGCACAGAACAACGTACCCTTACCCGAGGGCAGCCTCCACAGGCGTAGACTCATTTACAGTATGAAACATATAAACAGCATTCACCTATGGCTACACAAGTTTTACTGAGAGCACTTCGGAGAGAGAATACCGAACCACGATAATTATGTTTCGGCAACAAAAGGATGTGGGCAGGTGGTAGAATCGGTGCACTTTAGCGCATGGCTGGCGCTGCTGCTCCCCCGTAGTATCGCTAAATATTCGCATTCACCAAACGACCGAAACGGCGATCAAATCTGAGTATCATTAGACTGTGCCCGAAGTCACGAACCGTTAAGCCTTTCCGTCGCATGGAGAAGCATACGTACGGACAAGAGGCGTTCGCGTAAGAGACGGCAGCCAGTGGACTTTCCAAAATGGTCTGGAGCACCGATGCTCAGGGGTTTTGTTAGCTGGTCAGCACCTTAGACTAGTGTGTCTACGGCTGAAAGATGTGGTTCCGGTGCGGTGCCAACTTGCTGTGTGGTCAAGCGGCTAGCTGTCGCCTGCGGGACCATAGACTTGGCCGCTCCCTTTTTGCCACAGAAGTTTTATAATCTGACGCAGCCTCGGCCGTTGGAACTGCTGGATGTTCTGTGTTCGCGCGCGCCTCAATACGCAGAAGACGCTCCGTTTGAACTTGAATCTTTTTAACTGCTGCCGCCATTTTGAATACTTTATTGTTTCCTCACAAAATGACGGCAGCCGAGATCTGTTTACAGATGTAGATTCCACCATATGTAAGCAACTGTTATTACAAAGTTATTTTCCTTTTTTGTAGTTATTGAGCTGCTTCAATTCGCGGTTGAATCTTTAGATATTTCGAAATAAAATTGATATGCAAATTATGGATAGAGCAGCGGTTTGTTCCTCGTCAAAAGACACCGAATCTGTCACTTGATTTCACATTTATTAATTGCTTCTCGACATCCTTTTTTCTGGCCTTGTACAGCCTCACACGCCCTCGTCACTGTACGTAGAGTTCTTGAAAGCGTTCGTAACACGATGTGTTACAGCTCGCACACCACGACTGTCTCCCATCACAGATCACTTCATGGGACGTTGTTCGGGCTGTCCATATCATTTCTTACTTTACAAATTTTATAGTACGAACTATTTCAATAACTACATCCTCACTGAAGAGAAACTTGTTCATGTCTTGTTTAACCAATAAATAGTACTGAAATTGTAAGTTTTGATGTGTAAGCCGTACCCCCGTCGGCAATCAGAACGCGCCATGCTTCGCTGGTTACGCATCAGCTAAAAGCTGGAGCTCACCGAACTGTAGTGCCGTGCGCAGACGGAAAGGTGGTGGTTTTCCTTGGTCGCAACCACTGGTATGCATGGCTGAAAAAACGAGAATTGTTACACTGGCCGTTACGAACAACTGTACAACACGGTGCACAAAGAAGGTGGCTAAGGCCTGGAACTGAACTAGGATCAGTGGCGTCGGGTTCTTTTCACTATGAATGCACGATTTCAGCCTAATGATCCGCGCAGGAGGGTGTGAGGCGGCACGGTACCAAAGGACGTCTCACGGAATTAATCCCACACATTAGAAGGGAAGTAGGTGAATATCAAGTACGAATGCTGGTCGCATCACATAGCCACTGTGGGTAACTGAAGGACTGTACAATATCAGGTTCCTCAAACGTACAGTCCAGACGTAGGGTCAGCATTTCTGTAATCTTATCATATTTCAAGACGATAATGTACAAGCACAGCGAGCCAACCACCAGGAGACAGGAATGAACCAAATAGAATGGCTTGCTGTTTCTTCTGGCATGAAACCGACAGAGCGCACTTGGAAGCAGCTGAAAATTCTGTCGTTGCAGAAATCCTTCTCACACAATGGATGACCTCAGGCAGGCTGCTACTGAAGACTGAGGCAGCACGCCTCGATCACCATGTGGACTGCGTGTCAGGCACGATCCAAACACTTTAAACTACACGAGACGATGGAAAATTGTATTGAATGTCGTTTAGGAACAAATTTTGATTTCGCGGATGACAAAGATGTGTGCTTTCTAATATATTGCCTCCATTTTGGTTATTTTTGTTTCCATTTCACAACATCTTGATTTCTTTAATGTCATAAGTCACAATCATTCAGCGTCGCTCCCTTCGAATGTAAGTGCACAGACGTTGGAAGATTTCCAAATGGTGCTAAACTTCGTTTCAGTTGTTTACAATCTAGAAACTTGCTCCTGGAGTTTATCTGCGTTTCAGAGTCTCCTTGCTAAATAGAGAGTTTAATCAGCTGTTGCAGAGACACTTCTGCAAATATCTTGATATTTTTACTATATCAAATACACGAACTGTTTATATCTCCAAATTTTCTTACCTATCTCAAACACTGTAAGGTTGTAGACAGATACCGAGAATTCTTCCGGGTTGCATGGCCGTGGTCCATGGAACTCTTCTGTCCCTGATGTTTCGTCCAAAGCAACGTTGGACATCTTCGGAGGTGCTCCTGGTTGTGCTGAGTCTTACCTACTGACAGGTCGGACGTCGAGGAACGGCGTAAATACCGTGGAAAGTGGGTGTGGTCTGGGTTTCACGTGATAGCAGAGATAAACCTTGTCAAGGATAATATATAACTATCGGTCATACTACGTCAAAGATAGAAACTTCTCATCGATTCTGTAACGACACTGTCCATATACCGCTGAGTTTCAAGGCTTCTTTTCTGTTAAAATTATCCCCATGTTTATATATTTCGATGGCTTCTCTATATAGCTGTGGATAATAGTTCAACATAGTACATAAAACTTCAGTTTCCGAAAATTTCACTATGTGATCACCCGACTGAAGAGCATGTTTCGCCACGGCTGACTTGTCTGTTTTCCCTAGTCGGCAAAGATTTTTATGTTCCTTCAACCGTGTATTCACACTTCTCTTTGTAGCTCCAATGTAGACCCTACCACATGTACTCGGAATCTTGTAGACACCCCTTGCCGACAGAGGGGGACGTTTATCCTTAACGGAACGAAATGCTTGGCCCATTTTCTTAGATGGTCTGAAAATCGGTCGAACGGACACAGCGATGGAAGAACACGGTTTCTCTACCCTTCATCAAAAAAGTAACGGATCAAATCAGCAAGATTTTAAGGAAACATAACGTTCGACCGATTTTCAGACCATCTAAGAAAATAGGCCAAGCACTTCGTTCCGCCCACATTCCATGGTATTTAGGCCGTTACTCGACGTTCGACTCGTCAGTCGGCAAGACTCAGAACAACCAGGAGCACCTCCGATGATGTCCAACGTAGCTTTGGACGAAACGTAAGGGATACAATTGTTCCACGGACCACGGCTATACAACCCGGACGAATTCTCGGCAGCTGGAACATCCGGTTGTGAAAGCTTTCATTATTGACCCATTATCAGGTGTGATGTACGTCACTGAAAAGTAATCAGTCCCAGTAAAACACATATTAACAAGCATTGACGGATGGTCTCATGTAGTTCACCGTGTCTGGTTATGTTTGCAACTAGACTCTCTCGATTTGGTGAGTTGATACATGAAAGGGTTTTTTGTAATGTAAAACAAACCGTTACAGTTAATTAACTGAGTTTCGCATTGCGGATTCTCTCTGGAGGAGTTACGCGCTCAGCCTTGTGATATGTCTGTATGGTTCCTTTATAGGTGACACGAATACATTTCTTTTAATTTATTTGTTAGTCTCACGATGGAATTAAATTGCTATCTCTATCTCTGTCTTTCTGTCTCTCCCTCCCACAACTACTCCCTTCTCACTCACTCTCGTTTTATTTCTTTCTTCTCTCACATTTTTTTGCTTTGCTGGGTATATAATATTGTCGTTTAGAAACACAGTGAGATCACAGCCATCATTTCTACATCTATATCATACTCCGCAAGCTACCTAATGATGTGTGACGGAGCGTACTTTCGGTACCACTATCTGATCCCTCCAACTCTCTTCCACTCGCGAATTGTGCGTGGGAAGAATGATTGTCGGTAAGCCTCTGTATTTGCTCTAATTTCTCGAATTTTCTCCTCGTGGTCAATACGCGAGTTGAATGTAGGGGGAATTAATATGTTGTCTGACTCCGCCTGAAAAGTGCTGTTCCGAAATTTCAATAGTAAATCTCTCCGTGATGCACAACGTCTCTCTTGTAACGTCTGCCAATGGAGTTTGTTTAGCGTCTCCGTAACGCTCTCTCGCCAACTAAACGATCCCGTGACGAAACGCGCAGCTCTTCGTTGGATCTTCCCTATCTCCTCTATCAGTCCTACCTGATAGCGATCCCAGAATCGGACGAACAAGGGCCTTATAATCTAGTTCTTTCGTGGATGAGATACATTTCCCGAAGATTTTTCCAATGAATGTAAGTCTTGTGTCTGTTTTCACACTATCTGTTTTATATGGGCAATCCACTTAAAGTCGCACTGGATAGTTACGCCTAGATCTTTTGCGGGAGACGCTGTCTCAACTGTTTGTCATGAATAGTATAGCTGTACAGTAGAGGATTTCTTTTCCTATGTATGCGCAATATGTTACATTTATTTACGTTCAGGGTCAACTCCCAGAGTCTGCACCATTCATCAATTTCCTGCAGCTCGTTTTGAAAATTCTTACTATCTTCTAGCGTTGCTATTTTGGTACAGACAACTGCATCATCTGCGAATAGCCTTAAAGAGCATCCGACGCTTTCTAATAGATCATTTATATATATTGTAAACAGCAATGGTCCTATCACACTTCCCTTTGGTACCCCGGATATTACCTTTACCTCTGTAGATTTAGTTCCGTTAAGAGCGACGTGTTGAGTTCTATCTGAAAGAAAGTCTTGAATCCAATCGCAGGTCTACTCCGACATTCCGAAAGCTCGTATTTTTTTCATTAAACGGCAGTGTGGGACGGTGTCACATGCCTTACTGAAATCAAGGAACACAGCATCAGCCTGAGCGCCGTTGTCCACTGCGCTGTGGATCTCATGGAGCAACAAAGCGAGCTGAGTTTCGGAGGATCTCTGTTTGCGGAATCCTTATTGATTTCTATAGATGAGATGTTCATTTTCCAAGAACGTCATAATTCTTGAGCATAAAACATATTCCATAATTCTAAACAAATTGACGTCAGTGGTATTAGTGTGGATCTGACTTACGGCCTTTCTTAAAAACCGGAATGACCTGTGCTTTTTTCCAGTAGTTAGGTACTTTTCTTTGTTCAAGTGAACTACGATAATTTACTGCTACGAAGGGAGCAAGTTCATTCGCATAATCTTTATAGAATCTTATATGTATTTCATCTGGTCCTGAAGCCTTTCCACTACTAAGCGATTGTAGCTGCTTTTCAATTCCGCGATCGGTTATCTCAATATCTGGCATTTCGATGTTCGTACGGCGATTGAAAGAAGGGACGGTGTTACGATCTTCCGCGGTGAAACAACTCCGGAAGACCGAATTCAGTATTTGGGCCTTCTCTCTGTTTCCTTCCGTTTTGGTGTCGTTGTGGTCGCTGAGAGAATGAATAGATGATTTTTACCCACTGACTGATTTTACATGCGACCAAAATCTCTTAGGGTTTTTACTGAGGTCGGTTGACAACGTCTTACAATCATTGAACGCTTATCTCATTGCTCTCCTTACGCTCATTTTCGCTTCGTTCAGCTTTTGTTTGTCAGCTAGGTTTTTACTTCTCTTGAATCTGAGATAAAGTGCTCTTTGTCTACGTAGCGCTTTTCTAAAACGGCTTTTAAAATGTAGTGGATCTTTCCCATTGCTTAAAACCTTACTCGGATCATACTTGTCAAGGGAATATTGAACGATGCCTTTGAATTTTTTCCATTTGTTTTCCACATCTTCGTCCTCATCGCTGAATATTTGATGTTGACTGCTGAGATATTCTGAAATTTGTATCATGTCAGCCTTGCTGAGCAAATATATCTTCCTACCTTTCGTAACATTCCTTGTAGGACCCGTAGTCATAGATGCTGTCACAGCCATATGATCATTGACACCTTCCTCAACGTTAACTGATTCGATAAGTTCAGGTCTGTTTGTTGCCAGGAGGTCTAAGACGTTACTGTCACGAGTTGTTTCTCTAACTATATGCTCAAGGTAATTTTCGGACAAGACATCCAGAACAATGTCACACGATTCCCTGTCACAAAGCATAACACTCCCAGTCTATACCTGGCAAGTTGAAGTCACCCCTTTACAACGTCATGATCAGGAAAATTACTAATAATATTCTGCAAGTTCTGTCTGAAGCGCTTTGCAGCTACAGATCCTGACCCAAGTGGACTATAAAAGCATCCGATCACCATTTTTGACCGTTGTTTGATACTCAATTTCACCCAGATTAATTCACATTCGGAATCCGTGATAACCTCGCTAGATTTTATCGAATTTTTTTCTGCAACAAACACACCGCCACCATTGGCCACTAACCTATCCTACGATAAACATTCTAGTCTACACTTAGGATTTCGTTGTCATTGACGTTTGGTTTCAACCAGCTTTCTGTTCCCAATACTAGCTGTGCATCATAGCCTTTAGTAAGCAATACTAATTCTGGGACGTTTCCTTGAGTGCTCCTGCAGTTTATTAAAATCATATTAATCTTTTCTCTCTCTGATCTGCGACGATTAAGAATCTCTGAGGTCGCTGTGGCTGATTGTAGAGGCAAATCGTCTTTGCTCCCAAATGAGGGGTCCTCTAACCTAAAAAAGCCTCATGTGCACGCCACACGTACTCCACTATCATAGTATCTGCTTCCTGTGTGTAGTGCACGCCTGACCTATTAAGGTGAACGCAACAATTCTGCAACCGACAGCAGAGGACGAGAAATTCGCATCCGATACCGACACAGAGCCGTCTGAGCTTCTGGTTTAGACCTTCCACTCTGCACCAAACCAGAGGACCGCTTTCAACCCTGAGTACGATCCTACAAATAGACAAATAGTCTGCACCCCACGTGCGTAGCTAGTTGCTGTCAAAAAATCAGCCAGCCGCCGAGAGGAGCCAAGGATGGCCTCAGAACCCAAGCGGCAATCGTCATTCGTGCCGACATGTTCCACTGCATGCAGCCGGTTGCACACAGTGCGCTCGATAGCCGCCGGTAGGGCCTCCTCCACAACACGGATGAGACTTCCCAGCAAACATACCGAATGTACACTGGAATTCTTTCCCTCCTTGCCTGCTATCTCCCTGAGAGGCTCCATCAATCACCTAACATTGGAGCTCCCAATGCTTCAAATGGCTCTGAGCAATATGGGACTTAACTTCTGAGGTCATCAGTCCTCTAGAACTTAGAACTACTTAAACCTAACTAACCTAAGGACATTACACACTTCCATGCCCGAGGCAGGATTCGAACCTGCGACCGTAGCGGTCGCGCGGTTCCATATCGTAGCGCCTAGAACCGCTCGGCCACTCCGGCCGGCGGAGCTCCCAATGACAAGCATACCCACCGTCTGTACTTGTTCAGACTGGGCAGGAAAATCGACCTCTGTCCCAACAGGAGGGGCATCCCGTGCTGGCTCAGAGCTATTAGCTACACTGGGCAGCACCTCGTACCTGTTGCTAAGACGTAGGGCGCCAGCCGCACGGCCTGCTCCCTCTTTCGCCTTCCGCCCACTGACACGCGAACCCACTACTGTCTGCCACCCACTCTGGAGTGAGGACGGACCGATGTTGCGGATCGGAAGCCGCAGCGACGTCCAGGTCACCAGGAGATTCAAGTGGCACCAAAGGTCTCACAGGTCTCGTCGCAGGCGCCCTGACGTGACCGCAACTTTGAGCATTAGCTAGAAGCTTGTCGACGGTAGCCAACGCAGCTTCCAGCTGTATGCGAACAACAGCCAACTCTCCTTGTGTCCGCTCACAACAAGCACAGTCCCTATCCATATCCTACTGCTTGTAAAATAGTTATAAGATCTCAAATGGCGCTACTGAATTTGAAAATATACCAAAGGAGAATAAAGTAACACTAAAAGTTTCTGTGCAGATTTCTCCCTGTACTCTGAGATCGCAAGCTATTAAATAGAAATAAATTTCTCTTCTGAAGTTGATGTATTTACAGATATCTGTTATTTGCCGAAAAGTTACTGCACAAGATAAATATTCAAACTAGAATTCACCGATCTAAACTGTGTGGTGCCTACTACCACAAAATTAAAACTTAGTGGCGTGACCGAGTTTCTGGAGACGGGAAAATTTGCACTAGGAAGCCGCCCTACACAAGGATATTCAGAAGACTTATGCAATAACAAAATCTACGATTAATTTTCTAACCACCAGACTACACAGTAAAATACAAACGTAGAGTTCACTCCTTGCAAAAGCACGTGAAGAAAAAAACAAAGACTAAACTAATGTACAGTTTATCAGACAAGTGCTGCTGCTGCTCTGCTGCGCGTCCTCTCGGCTCGGTGGCTGCAGCAGTTCATATTGTGCTGGAGATACAATCCGCTAAAACTTATCAGAGGGCAATAATCCACATTACTAAACGACTAACCCTGCGCACGGTCACCCGATCCTGGTTACAGCTTGCATATCTCACGGCTTCCAGTCCAACAAAAATGTTATTTCACTATTTCATATAGTTCCTGAGTGATTTAAAAAAATTAAATTGCTGTCATAATTACTCATTAAGAGGTATAATCCTATGTCACCCGATCCTAGTTACAGCTAGCATATCTCACGGCTTCCAGTCCAACAAAAATTTTATTTTACTATTTCATATAGTTTCTGAGCGATTTAAAAATTTAAATTCCTGTCATAATTACTCATTAAGAGGTATAATCCCATGTTAAAATATAATCTTATGTTAAAGGTTCAATATAGTAAGACAAAAAAACCATTCAAAGGCCAAGATCGCACAAAATATTTTTTATTCAAGGCAGCAGGTTTCAACAGTCTTAGCTGTCAACTTCAGGTCAGGCCTTAAACAATTTTTTGTAGTAAAACATGTTCATTTTACGCTGAACCTCACGCACAAGGTGTCAAGAGGAAGAAACGCAGCCCATTAAAAACGTTTGTCATTAAATATCTAAAAACACACAGCACCTTGTCCAAAAGGCCATGTCCATATACTTATTGCTCACAGATGCTTGTTATATGATACAAATACGATACATAATAGCACATGTGTTTACATATGCTGGGCGCATACTAAACCACGTTTAGTAGCCCATCTGTTTACATATACTTGTGTTGTTTTGTTTTAGGGCGGAGAAACAACTAGGGTCATTCGCGCCCATGTCAAAACTGTGAAACAGGAAGACAAAGAGAGGAGTTAAAAACAACTGCACGTTAATCCCAATCGACCAAAGAGAAGACAGCTAAAAACAGTGACGTCGAGAAAGGTCTATAAGAATATGCCATAGAGAAACGGAGGTCCAAAACTAAAATGTAAATGGCCTTCGCAATATTGCTAAGACGCATAGAAAGTAACACGCGATTGACAGCCCGCGAGTCTTTTGCTAAAACGGCAGATAACTCAGACGGTAAACCCAAGCGGGAACGTAAACAGTTAAAAAATGGACATTCCGTCAGGAAATGGCAGACTGTTAAAAGTTGTGCGCAATGTATACAAAGTGATGGGGAAGCGCCACTTAACAAATGACGATGGCTAAAAAGGCAGTGCTCAATACGCAATCTAGTTAAAATGTCCTCCTCGCTGCGGAAGGGCCGAGAAGAGGTCGTCCAAACCGCTGGGAGAGGCTTAATAACCTGGAGCTAATTACCGTGAAAGGAGGGACCAATGGCGATGCCAAAGTGACACCACCTCCTGACAGGCAGCAACACAGAGATCATCGGAGGGAATATAAGAGCAAGTGGGCTGAGGTACGAGGACTGGAGCTTTGGCAGCAGAGTCAGCAGCGTCGTTTCCCGTCAGACTGACATGACCAGGAACCCACATAAACAGCACAGTGGCTTCATCAAGAGTGAGCAAGTTTTCCTGGAGCCATTGCACTAATTGATGGGCGGTGTACAGTGCACAGAGGCTTTGATGGGCGCTGAGAGTCTGAGCAAGTGACACAATTGAAAAGCCTGTGTCGCCGGATATACTCCACATGGCCTGATACAGGGTGAAGAGCACTGCTGTAAATACTGAGCATTGTGCCGGAAGCCGATGCCGGAAAACGTCGGAGCCAATGACGAAGGCACACCCCACACCACGTTCAGTCCGAGACCCATCCGTGTACACAAAGGTAAAGTCGCGAAGTTCCCTGCGAAGGTCGTGAAACTGAAGGCGATAGACCGAGGCTGGAGTAGTGTCATTAGGAAGCGAATGAAGGCCAAGGAGAACATGTGCCACTGCACGAAGCCAAAGTGGAGAAGGGTTCACACTCACTGGGAAAGTTTCAGGTAGCGTGAAGTTAAGCAGCCGGACCAATAGCCGAAAGCGAACTGCAGGAGGTAACAGAGAAGAGGGCCAAGCCCTATACTGGCGATCAAAGGTGTTATCGAAGAAGAAGGCATAGGATGGCCATGCATGGCAGACAAATGTCAAATGTCATGCATACCTGCTGAGGAGAAAGTCACAGCAATAGGGTAGCGGTAGTTTAGCAGCTTCTGCATACATACTCTCAACAGGGCTAAACTAAAAGACGCCAGTGGCCAAACGGATGCCTCAATGGTAGATAATACTGAGACGGCATAAGAGGGACAGACGCGCAGATGCATAAACAAAGAACCGATAGTCTAGTTTCGAAAGGACAAGGGATCAATGCCAACGGAGGAGGGTGGTTCGATCTGCAGCCCAGGAAGTACCATTGAGGACATGTTGGACATTGAGGGACGGTGTGCAGCGGGCTGCCAGGTGTGAGGACCAAGAGAGTTTCCTATCGAGCACGAGCCCCAAAAATTTCGTAGTCTCAACGAACGGAAGAGCAACAGGCCCAAGATGATGGTGGGAGAAATAAATTGCGCCGCAAGAAATTCATAGAAACGGTGGAAAAACGAAAGCCATTGTCGATACTCCATGATTAATGACGTTCGAGACATCGCTGAAGACGCCGCTCGGTGAGACAGCAACGAGGAGCAATACATGGCAAAATCGTCAACAAAAACGGAGCTGGAGATGCCCGGCAGGAGACAAGCCATTACAGGGTTAATGGCGATAGCAAAGAGGACGACGCTCAGGACGGAATCCTGAGGCACACCGTTTTCCTGGATAAAGGTGTGTTCCATCACCTTGAAAACACAGTTGGTGAGACAGATGGGGCGGTAGCTACAAGGAAGGTGTTTGCCCTTATCAGGTTTAGGTATGGGTAAGACAGTGACTTCACGCCAGCGTCTGGGAAACGTGCCATCTGCCCAGATGCAGTTGTACATATTAAGCAGAAAGTGCTTGCCCGCAAGAGAAAGGTGCTGCAAAATCTGGATATGGACAGCGTGTGGCCCTGGGGTGGAGGATCGTGATGAAGTGAGAGCATGAGCTAGTCAAGGCGACATTCTAGCACTCACGATTCAGAGAAGAGAAGAATATCGCCCGAGCCTCCTCCGTTTGTTTCCGATGGAAGAAGGCAGAGTGACAGTGGGAAGAGCTCGAAATTTCCACAAAATGGTGGCCCAAGGTGTTACAGATAGCAATAGTGTCCACGATGACATAGCCCGCATCTCGTGGTCGTGCGGTAGTGTTCTCGCTTCCCACGCCCGGGTTCCCGGGTTCGATTCCCGGCGGGGTCAGGGATTTTCTCTGCCTCGTGATGGCTGGGTGTTGTGTGCTGTCCTTAGGTTAGTTAGGTTTAAGTAGTTCTAAGTTCTAGGGGACTTATGACCACAGCAGTTGAGTCCCATAGTGCTCAGAGCCATTTCCACGATGACATCGTCTGCTACTATCAGGCTGGAAATTGAAGAATGGATCTTGGTCCTAGAGGGCCGTCGGAGGCTGGCTCACACGACAGAGGCCAGAGTGGAATTGTTAAAAGAACTAGTGAATAAAATCCAGCTAGCTATTTTGCTATACCGAAAAACGCGACGTCACTGTGCACGCACCTGTTAATAATGAACGCAGTTTGTCGTCGTAGGATGACGGTTAAAAACGCGGAGAGCGCATCTCGGCCCGCGAATTGCGTCGCGGCGTGCCTCAGTCCACCAAGGGACAGTTCACCTGGTCATCACAACTGGGGAAATCGTTTTCGTCGAAGGTCGCCAGGGAGGAGTAAAGGCAACAGTAGGCCTTAGTAAGCTGCCATTTGGGTGTGCAAGCAGGAGTCAGCAAACTCGATTAGGTGTCAGAAAGAATGTACCACTCGAGACGATGGGCAAGCTGGAAAGTGCAGAAGGATAGGTCCAAATGGGAATAGGTGTGCGAGGAGTTGGAAAGGAAAGTGGGTGTTCCCGTGTTAAGACAGAAGAAGTTGATAGAGAAGGTCAACCAAGAGGGCACCTCTCAGACAGGTTCTGGGAGAACCCCAATGGGGGCGGTGTGCATTAAAGACACCGAGCAGCAGAAATTTGTGAGATAGCTGCCCAATAAGCTGGAGGAGGTCTGTCCTGCTGACATCGAATGACGAAGGGATATAAATGGCACAAATGGAAAACGTCAGGTGAGGAAGAAAAAGCCAAACTGCAACAGCTTGAAGAGGGGTAGTCAGAGAGATGGGTTGACCATGAACGTCATCCCGTATGAGCAGCATGACTCCCCCATGAGATGGAAAGTCGATCTCAGGGGGAAGGTCAAAACGGACTGGGAAGAAATGCGAGAGCTCAAAGCGGTCGTAAGGAAGCAATTCTGTTTCCTGAAAGCACAGTACAAGGAGACACTGTGATTCTAAAAGCAGCCATAAATACTCTTTGTTGGATCTAAGGCCGCGAATGTTCCATTGGAGGAGAGTCATGATGCGAAAGAAATGAAGGGATGTCACCACAGTGGTTGCTGAGTCCTAGCCTAAGAAGACTCACTGCTACTGGGCACAGAGGCAATAGGGTCCTGCTCCTTGAGATTCACAGAAGCATTAGCTTTCTTGTGCTGTTGATCTGCCGAGTCCAACGCAGAAAAACGGTTGGTGGTGCACACTGGCGACACAGAGGCTGGCCAGGCAAACGTATCACGTGGCGACAACGTCTAAGAGGATCTTCAAGACAGCGAAGCAGAAGAACATTTGCCTTTGTTGGACTTCTTCAACCCTTTACGGTTAGTGGAGAAAGACTCAGGTGTTGGTTGGCTGGAGGGATATAGAAAGTCTTCACAGGAGTACTCCTTCTGTTCTTTCTGGCCTGCCAGTTTTATGGCTGGTGGCTTCGCCCCTTCAGGTGAGAGTTTCATGGCTTGTTGCACTCTGGACGAGGGGACGGCGATGCTACCTTGACACTGGGCGATTGCAGAACCTCAGAGGTGAATTTTGAGGTCGCATGTCTGCTTGGCCATGTCCTTCATAGGGCTGGATGTAGCAAGTAGAACGCAAGTTTGTAACTAGCAAATAACTTGCGAGTGACCAGGTAAGGAACTTTTTCTTTTACTCTGATCTCCTGGACAGCCCGCTTATCGAGATACACAGGAGAATGTCGAGAGGAGGCAGCATGGTCACCATTGCAGTTGATATAGTGGGGAGAAGGAGGTGGACAATAGCGCTCGTGCACGTCCCTACCACAGGTTACACATTTGTCTGGGTGTCGACAAGTGTGGTGTCGACAAGTGTGGTTGCAGTTGTTACAGTGGGGAGAAGGAGGTGGACAATAGCGCTCGTGCTCGTCCCTACCACAGGTTACACATTTGTCTGCGTGTCGACAAGTGTGATTGTACCGATGACACTGGTAGCAGCGCAGTGGGGTCGGAATGTATGGTTGGATTGTGATAACTTCATAGGCTGCTTTGTTCTTGGATGGAAGGACCACTCTGTCAAAGATCAGAAAAAGAGTGCATGTGGGCACTAAGGAGAGTATCTACCTTTTTCATCACCTCATGGACGGCGATGACACCCTGATCACAGAGGTATGTTTGATTTTGGCCTCAGTCAGATCATCTAGCAACCTAGTGTAAATAACATGGAAAGAATTCAGAGTTCTATGGGCCTCGACACGAACAGGATAGCCGTGGAGAAGTGGCAAGCAGTTGTTGTGCTTGAGAATCAGAAGCAGTCTCCAAAAGCAAAGTGCCACTCTATAAATGAGAGAAGGATTTCACGGGGCTGGCAACTGCATCAACACATTTCTGAATAGTAACGGAATTTACTGTTGCGAAGGACTGGCCGACTTCAGCACATGAATCTACGAGGAACAGTGGTGCAGCTCAAAGGGTCTTTGAATCGTTAGCATCATTCCGTTTACGTTTCTTAGATGTTGATTGTGAAGATGATTGACTCATTGCTAGAAAATCCCCCATGATTACCAGCATCTCGGATGGCGCACTCCTTCCAACTGGGGGACCCCTCCACAAGTGGGAGCACCCACCTTAGGTGAGTGTTCACATTTCAGGTCACACCTCCCGAACACCTGACATACGGACCAACCGCCAGTTTGGGAAGGTAGCAGCTCAGGCAGTCACCCATCCCTGGGCCTAACCTGTACCAGGAGCATGTGCAAAGCCTACCTGTCGACCTGGGGCTGGGAATTACGCATCATCTAGTCACCTGTTACGTGTCAGAATTGTGGGTTGACCTTCAGGTGGGCACAGGGAGAAAGAAGAAAACGAGGAACCTCAAACGCCAAAGCGCAGGAAGGATAGGAGAAGATAAACAAAGAACGGAAAGGGTAGGAGAAACAGTGGTGAGACTGTTCTTATGTCAGCGACGGACAATGCGGAACATTCCCAATAATACACCAGACGTGTTCCCCAAGAAAAGGGATAAAGAATAACAAGAGGATAGACATGCAGCACGGAAGGGAAAAGATTGTGCAAAGTCCTGAGGTAGCCAAGCACGAACCCGCCAGAGAGTGGCGAGCCCCCTGGGGGAGTTTTATATATGCTGGGTATATGCCAAACAATATTTAGTATGTGTCCAACATATGTAAACAGATGTACTATAATGTACCGTATTTGTATCATGTAACAAGTATCTGTGAGCAATATGTACATGGACATGGCCTTCTGGACGAGGTGCTGTGTGTTTTTAGATATTTTAGCAATGACAACCTTTCTAAAGGACTGAGTTTCATCCACTTGACATCTAGTGCGTGAGGTTTAGCATAAAATGAACATGTTTTACAACAAAGAAATGTTTCAGACCTGAAGATGACATCGAAGACTGTTGAAACCGGTTGTCTTTAATAAAACTTCCAATAACGTTTGCAAAACTTTTCCTCGCTGATACTGCACACAAAGTTCATCGCTTATCACATTTTCACTGTTCATGCAGTAAAGCTGCAATGTCAGGCATGACGTTTTAATCTGTTACTTATTCGCTATTAACTCCATTCACAACGCATTTTGCAGACACTCTCAACATATGCCACTGAACGTTCAGAAAATTTTATTATGAACGACACATAGTTAGAACCAAGAAAAACTCGGGCCATGCAACGAACGTGTGACGTCACACTAGTTGCCTTGCCCGGCATACATCGTGAATGCTTGGTTCAGTCCGGAGCCCACACGAATCATTATATCAATGAGAAACTACCCACTAAAGGTCTTAGCTTTGTCGTGTATTGTCGAGAGGTTGCATGCATTTAAATGCTCAGTTACGAATAATTGAACTCATCTGAAATAGTTACTAGCTCCCCTCCAGAGACGTTCAATGGAGCTCGTAAGGCCTGCAGTCCCATATGCTGTGACGCACGTCACAGGGCCTGTACACTTCGATGACCCCAGTTCAGGAGATATGACGTCATAAACATTGAGTTGTGTGCAAAACTTAGCTTTTGCTAAAAACGAAGAGCAGATTATCCAGACTATATTCATTCAGTGATTTAATGGCACTACTTAGCGACCTACAACAATCTTTTAACGTAATTTCAAATCTTTTCTAAACTTTTTTTCGCCTACATGCTTCACGTCAGATGTTTAAAACATTAACTTTTTTGTAACTAACCTGCAGTTTAAAGCCGTTTTGTACATAGGAGTTCGAATCTTTAAGGAACCGAGTGTTTGTTGGTGTTGTCAGAAAATTTAAACATTCAATTGTTCTGCGACACAAGGTTTCACACCCACTAGACTCGACTGACCACAGCCTGGTTACGATGAGTGTGTTCGAAGTTTCTAAATATGTCTCTCAATGCGCATCCACTCATTTGTTACACACACGGTCACTTGAAACAGTGCGTGTTAATATAATTTTCTGATGCAGCCTATATTTTAAAAAATACCAAATTAAGCAGTTCTCAGTGTTATTTTGGAATATTACTGACTCCTACAATGAAATTGTCAATATTACTATTTCTGAACTATTTTTAGACAACAATACACCGGATTTCTTTTTCTTTTTTGTCAGATTTGTATACGGAAGCTTTCAATTCGTCCTCCTCGTTGTCATCGTAACGAGTTAAATGTAGTTCTAATAGGCCGTATGGCACTTTCACAAACACACTGTCCAGTTGAATTAACGTGATCACCAGTCAAAAGCCTGCAGAACCACATTTTGCAGACAGTTGCGATATGTGCAGGAAGAGTCAGTGAGATTCTGCAGTGTACCGACAGGGATGTGGAGCCATACCGACTCCTGCATCGCGGTCAGCTGCGCTAGTTTTCTCGGTTAAGGATCCATAACACGCACAGGCCTTTCGAGGTGGTCCTATTGGTTTCTGACTAGGTTTCAGACCGGGAAGTATAGTGGCCAGCAGAATACGGTAAACTCATCCTGATGCTTTTCGAACCACGCATGTATACTGCGAGCTGTGTGACACATTGCATTATCTTTGGTTTATAGTACCTGGGAAAATCGAACTCCATATAGGTGTGGTCATGGTCCCCAAGGGTAGATGCATAGTTGTGGTGATAGATTCTGCCTTCAAGAATGACGAGGTGACCCCGAGAATTCCATGATAACATTCCCCAGACCATAACGCTCCTTCCTCCAGCCTGGAGCCTTCCGAAAATTGTTGAACGGATTTGCTTCCACACGTTTCAGGCTGTACAAGCCAACGGCCAATTGTCCGATGGACCATAAAAAGAGACTCAGCTTAAAAGGCCACCGGTCGCCACTCAGTGGATTCCAGTTGCGGTACTGGCGTGCAAATTCCAGCTCTTGTCGCCGATAAACAGCAATCAGCATGGGTGCCCGAACCAGGCGCCTCGGTGAGGGATCGTTGGAGACATACTGTTACTACTTTCTACCTCCTTGTTCCACCTAGGCGGTCGGTTTCCCAACAGTTGCATGTCTATCCGCCTGTGCACGTCTCCACAGCAATTTTTCCCCTATTATCTACGGCCTGTGGTGCACCACAACTGTCTGGGTGCCGGTTCTCGATTCAGCTACTTTGCTATGCACGGTATATGTTAACCACAGGCAGGTAAACAGTTTAAGAACTCATCCGTTTTTGAAATGCTTCCATCTTTGGCCCGAATGCTAATGATTACGTTCTCTTGGACTTCAAATAACAAACAAATTACTCCATTTCCGCAATATACCCTACAGTCCTAGAGCTGCCATCTGCTGTTGACGTCGAACATAAACAGTGGTCACATTAATGCGAACCATAAACCATGTCATGGGGACACAGGTGACCTATTAATACGACAGTTAACTTCTGCAATAACTGTATGGAAAGTCGTTGAAAGCTTCACTATAGAAACAGATTTCCCACTTCAAGAAACCCGAGAAACCTTTTTCCAATAATGTCGCCCGTTAAATGCCATATCTCATTGTTGATGTGCATCTACATGAATACCTTGCAAGCCCATGTGTATTGCTCAAACTCCTCTCTGGCTGGACATGGGGGTTGAACCCCTCTACCATCCTCCAGACCTACAAATCCTTAATCCGTCCCAGCCTCTGTTATGCCAGTCCCACCTGGAACTCCACCCCCCCCCCCCAAATTCTATAAATCCCTCCAGATCCTCAAGCACCATGCGCTCCACCTCACCTTCTGTATACGCCTCCCATCCCCCATGCAGATCCTCTATGACCTGATTCCTTACCCCCAACTTCTCCTTTTCCTCGAACATCTCCGCATTCTCTACATCTCCCGCCGCCTTGATCCCTCTCATCTCCTGGTTGCTCCCCTTTTCTCCGACCCCACCCTCTGCCGCGCCTTCACCATTGTTTCCCCCCTACCCTCCACCTCTACGAAAAATGGCTCTGAGCACTATAGGACTTAACATCTTTGGTCATCAGTCCCCTACAACTTAGAACTACTTAAACCTAACTAACCTAAGGACATCACACACATCCATGCCCGAGGCAGGATTCGAACCTGTGACCACCTCTACAAACTTCATCTCCTTTCCCGAGGTGGCTTCTGTCGACTTCCCCTCCCAGATGATGTCCTCTCTCCCTCCATTTATCCCTCCTATCAACTCTGATCCTCACCTCCCCCTCCCTTCCTCTGTCCTTTTCCCGGGCTCCCTCTCTCCCCCCCCTTCCATCCTGTTTTTTCCCCGCCTACCCTCTCTATGCCTCCCTTCTCTCGCCCAAGTCCTTTTGCACTCCCCTCTTCAGTCTTTCCCCACTCTCTCTCACGTCTGCCCTGCCACTCCCCCCCCCCCCCCCCCGCTTATGAGTCCACTCTCTCCGTCGGCTCCTCCCCCCCCTCCCACTTCCCCCTTTTTTCCCACTCATCTGTCCAGGTCCCCCACAACTGCCCTTGGCTGTGGTGTGACATCTTCGTGCCAACTTTTTAGTGCAGTGTTTTAAGTGAGTGTTCAGTGTTGTGCATCTTTTCCGAAGTGCTGCGAACAGAAATCATACTGTCGCTGGTTCCGATTTTTATATCTCTTGCGAACAGAAACCAGACTGTCACCTTGCTTTTTTAGTTGTCTGTCTACTATTTTACTGTCTGCCTCCTGTGTATTTTATTACCATCACCCCTTTGTTTTATGTTTTACCTTCCAAAGTTTCCCACCATTTTACAATTTAAGCCGCCGTTTTTATCGCCTGCTTTTATTGTTTAATGTCTTCTTCTTCTGCTTTAAACATTCTGTAGGCCGAAGAGAGGCGTACTACGCTGCTGCCAGCCCGCCCCCTTTGGGGGGAATCCAAATTCAACAACTGAAAAAAACTGTGTATTGTATGTCACAGGATGCTTAGTGAGTTACAATATTTTAAGGTTCCTTTCCGTTGAAATCGTTTATTGAGCGCATAAGAATGATTCCTTAAAAGGGTCTATACGTACTGTAGCCAGTCTCATCTCGTCTTCGGTGGCGCATCAGGATCGAAACTTAGGACGATGAAAAATGCATCTATATTTGTCAGTTAATATTCATTCTTGAAGCTTTGTTTGAAGACTTCTGTGCCACCCTTCCTTGTATACGTTTGATATTCTCTGTTAGTACTTTTTGTATTACATCCCACATACCTGAGAAATCTTTAAGATGGAACGAACAACCGATTTATAAACAATCTCCTTTCTACAGGAACTGCATTTCCCCGGTATCCTGCCAACTAACTGAAGTATGCCCCCCGTCTTACGTACGATTGAGCCGGTGTGACTCGACGACATTGTACTCTACGTTTAGTTAAGTCCACAGTCTTCAATTCCTGATGATCTGAAACCATCTTGCACCACTTTCAAATCCTATCACTGTCCGACTGAATACTTCCCTTATTAGTTTTGTGAAGCTAGCGCAGAGCAGTTTCCGCTGTGTGTGACCTGAGGCTAACGAGGCAGATCAATCGGCCCCCAGCGACGGAAGCCTAATTGCAGGGAGGGGTTCCCGTATGCACGGCGCGACTGTTTTGGCAAGTCGGTGTGAGCGAGGCGGGGCAGAGCAAACAGCGGCGCCAGGCGTGTGCGCTTATGTCGGCGGCACGGCTGTGTACCCAGCCAGCCCTCAATGACACGAGGGCGGCGCGCCGTGCCGGGCAGATGGTGTCGAGAGTCGCTCACGGTCGATCTTCCTCGAGGGAGGGCGGCGCGTTTCGCCGCCCGCTCCCTAGTATCGACGCAATTGGAGTGGCGCGACACGGGGAACGGTGGAATACGGCAGGGTGTTTGCCTTAGAGAAGAAGCTGCAACAGCTGTGTCAGTGGCAAGCTTACCTACGAAGAAAGGAAAAACAAAGGAGACGGGAAGAAACTGTTATTTCCTGACACACACAGTGAAGTACTGAGAAGACATGGTCGAATGTCAGTGTAACTTCATACAAGTACACAATATGGGCAGGCATCTAATTATTACAGTTGCAGTTCTCTGTAATGGGTAAAATGGTCACCAGAGTGTGTTAGTTTTGTAAGTTTGCTACGTCTGTATTTTTTTTAGTGTCTGTATAGCACTACACAATATCCTAGACACTGGTGACGATCTACAGTCGTATTAAAGAGACGAAATGCATTCGCAAACTGCGAATACAATTAGAAATCAGTTGTACCATTTATTGGTTGGCTGATTTGGGGAGGGGACCAAACGGTGAGGTCGTCGGTGCCATCGGATTAGGAAAGGATGGGGAAGGAAGCCAGTCGAGCCCTTTCATAGGAACTATTCCGGAATTTGCCTGAAGTGATTTAAGGATATCTCGGAAAACATGACTCGGGATGGCCGGACGCGGGTTTGAACCCTCGTCATTCCGAATGCGAGTCCAGCGAGCTAACCGCTGCGCTACCTCGATCGGTCTACAGTTTGTTAGTAACACACGAAAGTTTTTACCGGACCGGGACTCAGGCATGGATTCCCCGCTTAACGCGAATTTTCGCCTCAACTATTTCGGCAATCGAGGCACGCCTTCCGGGCCTATCCAAACATCTTTATGTCTAGTTCCCTCAGCGTTCGCACCCATCATGTGAATCCTACCCAAGGAGAGACAATGTTACTATCGTCGGTTTGGCCTGTCTTGGAATGTAATACAACTCTGTAAGGTCTGTGCCGGCCAGGGTGGCCGAGCGGTTCTAGGCGCTTCAGTCTGGAACCGCGCGACCGCTACGGTCGCAGGTTCGAATCCTGCCTCAGGCATGGATGTGTGTGATGTCCTTAGGTTAGTTAGCTTTAAGTAGTTCTAAGTTCTAGGGGACTGATGACCTTAGCTGTTAAGTCCCATAGTGCTCAGAGCCATTTGAACCATTTGTAATGTCTGTATTTTACAGTGCCTACGTAGTATTATGCAGTGTCCTTCAGACATTTCGTATCCCCATGAGACAACTGATTCTAGGTGTGACTAACTGAAGCCGTATTTATAGGACATTAACATTTTCGTTATGCGACCTGCACAATTTTATGTATAAAAACTTAAAACAAGCTGTCTGTCTTTGCATCACTTTGTAAACTGTCTTCTCTGTAACTTTCTGCAGATAGACCTACGTTATACAGGTTGGCCCATAGATGAGGGACCACCCTTCTAAAACAAAAAAAAACTCAAAAAATATGAAATTTAACTAACTTATGGTTTGTAAAGTTTAGGAAGTGAAGCACGTGATGGTAAGTTCAGCTCACTAACATATTAAATTTTGACTGACCCAAATCCGTGACTCGATAACTGTGATTGCTTGCCACGCTTGGAACATAAGTGAAGATTCTGCGCAACTATTTCAGCCCTAGTGGCCAGGCAAAACTTACCTGTGGAACTACTGAGGTTTGCAGATTTCATCACTACCTATGCAGCCGGTGCTGCGCATGAATCTCACCATCGCTGGAGGTGAGTGTCTTGGCTCTGGGAGGTGCTGACGGTTCGATAAGTGCGCCTGTGTTCACGTAGCCCTCGGACGAGGTCTGAAACTAGAAGTCTGTTGGGCGAAGCCCCTGCCTGAAGCATCCTGACCGAAAAGTGTCCCAACTGCGTGCGGAACGCGAACTGTCTCTCCCTCTCTTTCTCTCTGCGACCGAACTGGCCTCAGAGTCCCAACTGTACAGACCGACCGCCTTGTCATCCTAATGCGAGGGCGTCACTAGATGCTAACTTGTGGCTAAAATGTGGCTAGTTTGTATGACATCTGGTCACTGAACCGCTTTCGATCATTGTCAGCTTTTGTGACCGAAGCTGACTTTTCAATCAGGCAAGGCACCTGCTGATCTGGCGTCAAAACGGCTAAGTGCACTTCGCTTGCCCGAACGATCACCCATCCAAGTGCTACCCAAGCCCGACAGATCTTAACATCGGTGATCTGACGGGAACCGGTGTTAGCACTGCGACAAGTCCGTTAACCTAACTGTCTCTACCTATTACAGAACGCGAAGTGACTCTGTTGCAGACAAAGGCCAAAGTTTGCTCTCTGTAAGAAGAGCATGAAGCCGCTCTAGTCAGAGCAGAATCCAAAGTGTCAAAAGAGCACAATTTTTTACCCCCCCCCCTTCCCCCAATAAAAAAATACGTGAACGCCGCTGTCTCCCAACAATTTACGGAAACTGCGGCTCTCCTAATCAAGTATACTGCAGCCCCCACTTCCAGAAACTAGCGTCTAAAAATTTATGTAATGACATTCCAGCTAATCCAGATATCTTATTTTTGGGCCTTTGGCGCGCTGTTTCCTATCGTGGGAACATGAGAAAAAGAAAAATACATTGGGCTAAACACCGAACAGGGGGCCAAAACGTGTGATCGTCATTTCCAGGGACTGTCCTCGTCTTTTAGAAAGCTTTCGAGATCAGTATTTCCCGTAGAATTTTTTTATCAAGAATGGCTCAGAAAACTGCCGGTGTTCTTTGAGAATCCTCCTACCACTGGAGAAACGTTTCGTGGATGTCTATAGCAGTAAAAATGCTAGCAGAGGCCGCCAGACCTAGTATGTCTCTCCAGGAATCGAGCGGCACAAAGGAGCTACCTTCACTAGAAAACTGGCCATCTTATTTAAAAAAGAATCCCCCTTCCACATGACAAACGTTTAGCGGATGTTCACAGCAGTAAAAATGTTAGCAGAGACCGCCTGGCCGATAATGTCTCTCCAGGAAGTCGGTGGCATACAAAGGCCGCCTCGCAGCCCACCGTCCGAGTTGGATACGTGAATACACCACCTGAGGCCGGCGTTTTCCCGGCCTACTGAACCAGCGGTGGGTTGGGGCAGTTATTCTATTGAACTGTTTGTTCTGCGACTAACATAGCTCACAAAAACCTTCTTAGACCGTAACCAGGAGAAATGAAAGGAGTATTTACAAGTACCGAGACGAAAGAGAAGAAAGACATCGCCTATGCAATCACTGTTGTATTGCAATTGAAAATAAACCTGCATTTCCTCTGCTCTCTGATTTCGACTGGATTTGATTAATTAATTAATTTTGATATCACACTGACACTAGTCTCCATATGAAAATGTGGCTAGTTTGTACGACAAAGTATTGTGGAATTAAAAGAAATGAAGCATACAGCTCCGACACTTTTCAGTGGGTAAAGCGAAACCTTAAAACCTGTGAGGCTATGTATCAACATGGCGGCCATTTTACTAGCCGCCATCTCAGATGCGACTCGTAATTTTCGGATGTAAAGGGCGAAGGTGGGGGGAGGGGGTCACGTGACATTTCAAGTAGATAATTACACGGTGAAAATAATGGTGTCCTTCATTAGATTATAGCTTTATTCATTCTTGAGTTACGTCTAATGTTTTTTTTCTCTCTCTCCTTACAAGTGCTATGAAAGCGCTGTTGGCCTTAACACAAGGTGAACGCCTTGCGATCGCCCTGCTATCACGAGAGAGGAGCACCCGCGTTATCATAGAGGGTTTCAACAAGGCAGACCACCCATTACCCTTACTTCAGTGGTGAAACTTTTAGCGAAATTTCGTGAAACTAAAAGAAAAATTCTAAATACTATTTTCTAGAAAAGAATGAAGACATGATCAATTGCACAAGGAGTTCAAAGCGGCAACTATATTGCCGATATCTGGAAGTGCGTTAATCCAATCCTATTAAATAAAACTCACTACAAAGTCAAGGATTATTTACAGCATACGGATTAAGACAAATCTCTAATAAAAATCTCTGTCATTCCACAACATAGAGTCAAAGTACGGTACATCTTACCACAAAATCTTATGCCCAAGACCTATGACGCACAATATAGTAAATGGTCTCCTGCTTAACATTTAATACCCAATTTACTTTCAGAAGACTGCTGACTCAGTTTGGCGACATACAAATGCTACAAGTTTTTGTGTTTGTGGGTATTCACAGCCTCCATATGTTTAATAAACGTAAACATGGTCTGTGGTAGGCTGTAACGTGATTTTTATTTAATCGTATTTCGAGTATTTGTGATTGTCAAGCACTTGCAAAACCAACATCGAAAAGCAATACTTTGTCTGCATGCTTCGTATGTGGAACTATGGTTGGAGTTACGAACGATGGCGGTCGAGTTTAGGCTTGTTCTGCATACTGCGACAGCCATTGAGCGTTCGGTAGTGTCCTGAGCGCTCTGCTCGGAATGCCGTAGTTGATGCGAGTATTAAACGTGATCGTAGCGAGTTGCTTAGTGAATTTCTGTTTCATTTGTTGCGAGTTGTTATCGCTGATGGCATGGCAAGTGATAAATTTTGCACAAGTAAGCGAGAGACATAATTTAAAGTATATACGCTTCCTTCAAGCGGAAAGCATGCGCATGCGCATACCGCAACTGCCGCTTGGTATCGTCAGCAATGCCAACCCCGTCCGTGCCTCGACATGTGCGAAGCGCCATCATTCGTGGATCGGACTATAGCACTTTACACACCTTACATTAAGATAAAACATTACTGCACAAATTTCTTACAACCACATGGTAAACGTCAGCATCTGTTAGTTTGTTGTAACAGATTCATATTCATCGAAAGACTTTAAGACTCTCGATAGCACATATCAGAGGCACATAACATATATTACTGGCGTTCCAGACTTACTTTATGCCATCAATAGAAACAGCGAGCGTCCAAAGAATACAGTAAGGGCATGCAAATGGGCATAAAATATTATCCACAGTACATGGAATATCACCAGCCAAACTCCACTATTTTAAACATCACAGCCGGCTGGGGTGGCCGAGCGGTTCTAGGCACTTCAGTCTGGAACCGCGTGACCGCTACGGTCGCAGGTTCGAATCCTGCCTCGGGCATGGATGTGTGTGATGTCCTTAGGTTAGTTACGTTTAAGTAGTAAGTTCTAGGGGACTGATGACCACAGATGTTAATTCCCATAGTGCTCAGAGCCATTTGAACCATTTTTTAAACATCACGTTAACAAAAATATAGAGGTATGTACAAAATTCCACAAATAATAGAAATGGAATACTCCATCAGCTGCTGCGGTGCCATTTATAACGACTGCCATATATCGAAGTCATCAGTGTTATGAAAGCTATTTCTAGACTCACAGAAGCCACACCTGACTGTTCGTATGGAAAGGTAAATTACAGAATTTTTTAGGTAACAACCAATATGCAATGCACGAAACGGTGTTAACCAAATGTCACCTTCGTTATTAAATGTATCGACCAGCTTTGGGAACATAAAGTACTTCATGACTTACAGTGTATGATAGTATCATAATATAAAATACATTAGAAAACCATGGGATCAGTTCAATATAAAGAGAGATAACATGGTAAATAACTGTAAATGAGGAGAAAAGACGCCTCAAAACAGGAAGGGTTATGTGGCCACATAAAGTAAGCATAACACCAAAATATAAAATGTGTAAAATCTGTATCACACTCCTAAAGGAAAAGCAGTTTGTTACTCAACATTCACTAAATCAAACATTACTGGGTATTTAGGGATTTTGTACGTACCTCTTGTATATTTTTGTTGACTACGATGTCTCAAAAAATGGCTTTGAGCACTATAGGACTTAACATCTGAGGTCATCAGTCCCCTTGAACTTCTTAAAACTAACTAAACTAAGGACATCACACACATTCATACCCGAGGTAGGATTCGAATCTGCGACCGTAGCAGTCGCGCGGTTCGGGACAAAAGTGCGTAGAACCGCTCGGCCACAGCGGCCGGCGATACGATGTTTAAAATAATTTAGTTTGCCCGGTGATATGCCACGTACTGTATATAATATTTTATGTGTATTTGTATGCCCTTAACGTATTCTTTGGTCGATGGCTGTTTTTATACATGTCATCTAAGTCCGGCACGTCAGTAATACAGAAAACGTGCCTATGATATATGCTATAGGGTGTCAAAGTCTTTGGACGAATGGGAATCTGTTACAACAAATTACCAGCTGCTGTGAGTTATCAAGTGGTTGTGAGAAATTTGTGTGATAATATTTTATCTTAACGTTAAGTGTGTAAAGTGTTAGTCATACATGCGATGCATGCAGACAGTTTAGTGCTTTTCCATGTTGGTTTTACAAGTGCTTGACAACGACAAGTAGTCGAAATCCGCTAATCGCACGATTAAATAAAAATCACGTTACAGCCTATTGGGGATCATGTTTAAATTTATTAAGATGCGAAAAGTTGAGTGTGTTTGTGTGTATGTGTTTGTGTGTGTGTGTGAGTGTGTGTGTGTAAGCAGTAGCCATAGAAACGGTAGAAATAAACATTGTGCAAGTGTCTTTTGAGATTATTGTTTAAGTTGTTTATAAATAAGCGTAGAAAAAGAAGAAACTTTATACCCAACATAAATCTTCTGTCGCATTACGCTTTGTGAAATAATACGACAGTATGTATGAATTAACTAACTTTTACTTTTCCTACATTTTTATATTAAAATGACATGTTGAATCTCGCTGTGTTAATAATCTAGGCGGAAAAAACTGAGAAACATGTACCAAAATTTTCCGCAGTGGGGGAACAGTGTGCGAGCACCGTGTTCCATCGTCCTCTGTCTTCCTCATCATCAAAAACACGACACTACACTCTGCACTTAATGCAGTTACAAGCCTCCAGTCGTCTAGATGGCGTACAATTAGAGAACTTAACGTCAGATAACAAACCAGAAATTAGGTAAGATCATAATTTTTACTAGGCTTATATTTCGTACTGACAACATCAGAGTTATCCAAGTCAAAACGCAGAACGCAATCATTTTTGACAGAAATAACGAATGTGTACGCTGAATTCATAACAAGTGAGATAATTACTGTACAAAAATGCGTTGTGACAATAAATTCAGCAGTTAAGAAAATATTTCATTCTGTTTCTCATTTCCGTTTCTCTGACTAAGACAGATCACTGCCTTAGATGAAAGGAGAGCAGATGGTTCATGCATATCAATTTTTAAAACACATGCAGTATACATGCGTGAAGGCACTAGTAGGAAGCAACAATTGTAGAAAGCAGTTAAGAGTTCACTGCAATGTAACCACATTACAGATAGATACATAAATTTTCTAATATCGCAGTCTGCTAAGAATCAAAGTTTTCATTTGGTTAATCAAATTAAACTTGTTTGTGACTTGTAATGAAAAATATTTTAGATAAGCTACCAAACAGCTGATGGCTGGTAGGAAAGTATAGTGTAATGAAGAGAACGCTGACTTTCACAGCAAAAGTCGTTCGAATTAGCCGTGTTCAAATAAAGGAGTATCGCGGGTTATAGGCTCGTACGACACTGACCTCTGCCTTTTTTCCATGAGCAGCAGCTGTTCTAGATGCACCGGGAATTCATTGTGCCAGACATTGTCAGTGATATCCAGATCGAGTTACACTTTGTCATTCGTCTGGCTACCTAATACCTCTATGGCATCACTGTAATTAAATATAACGAGAATTTTCTGACAACTGGATTTTCGCTGCATATGCCAATTGCCAATCACTATACTCGTGCAATCACTGCCCCTGACTCGTCACAATTTGAGACTTATGTTCCAGGAAGTCGGTGCCGAGATTCAGCTTTCAGAACTATGTTGGAGCAGTCTCTGCTGTTTCAAAGCGGCTTGTGTCGAGCTGTCATTGACTCCCATCACTTTTGAAAGTATTAGGTACTTGCACGTTAGTCGCGCTCTGCAAAGACTTTAAGGGGTTAATACAATGACGGAAATGGAAAGTGTTTCATCGTGAAGCATCAGGCCGATAATTATCAAACGTTGTAGATATCATCATCACGTAACTGGTAGTCCGCTATCAACATCAGTATGAGGTGTTACCCCCATGGGTACGAATACCCTCTTGCATTCGAAGTGGAAACAAAATGGTCTCCGAATTTAATCGAATTTCTTACCATGCCTGAAAGGAGCGCTTTGTCATTTCATGGAGATTGCTGGCTGAATTAATCGTGGTGTTAATTGCAGTGTGGGGCCGCGCGGGATTAGCCGAGCGGTCTCTGGCGCTGCAGTCATGGACTGTGCTGCTGGTCCCGGCGGAGGTTCGAGTCCTCCCTCGGGCATGGGTGTGTGTTTGTCCTTATGATAATTTAGGTTAAGTAGTGTTTAAGCTTAGGGACTGATGAACATAGCAGTTAAGTCCCACAAGATTTCACACACATCTGAACATTTTTTGCAGTGTGGGTTACAGAATTATCCTGCTGGAATATGCCTTCTGTTACCTTGATCTATATGGTACGACCCTGTTACTGTTCTTATCACATTCTAGCGAGCATTCTGCACCCTTTGAACAATTATTACACATTCTATTGTCATATCCAATAGCTCCCCATGTCATTTCTCCAAGAGGTAGAGAGTTATGGATCTCGAGAATCTCTGCTTTCTATGACCTTTCACTAGATCGCCTAAGGACAATTCGCCAACGACCTGACCGCCACACACATGTGAGATACACTGCTCAGCACCCCCGTCATAATGCTCAAAAATTACGGTAGCTTACGCTACATGAGCAGTTAAAAGTTCACTGTAATGTAACCATATTACAGATACATACATAATTTTTCTAATATCACAGTCTGATAAGAATCAAAGTTCGAGAGAGTACTCTCCGGGAATAGTTGGACAACATATTACTTCCTCATTCATACATTTCGCGAAATGACAACGATGGTAAACTTCGAGAAATTATAGCTTATACGGAGGCTTACCAACCAATTCGTTCTTCCAGTGCGCTATTTGCGAGTGTAACTGCGAGGGGACGATCGGTTAGTGGTACCAGAAGTAGGCTCCACTGCACACCGTCAGGTGGGTTACGGAGTGTTGATGTAGACGTAGGTGAATGCTCCACGCTGACTCCAGTTCTACGTTGTGCAAGTGCCTGTTGTCCTTAGTATTGTGTCAGTGGTAAACAGCGAATGGAAACTCGATATTTCAGTCTGATGGTTCGTGGTAACAAGCTGCATTTAGCCGCTGTTTGCATTTCAGCTGTTGTCTTCCAACTATTCGTAGAATCCTGGTAAAACAATAGCTTGATATTTTCGTGGTGTAGACTGGAAAGATCGTTGCCTACTCCTCTTGGTTCACTATGACACTTCCATGTGAAACTAGTCATCTAAAAACTTTTAATTCGAAACTGTCACTTTTAAATTCCGATTAGTGTCGCCAATATGTTCTAATCTCGAATAGCCTTTGCTACCGTTCTTTTGAATACAAAAATTAAGTATGTAAATTATTTACGACATGTGTGTTGCCAATTACTATAAACTGAGTCTGACTATTCGCAAATAAACAGAATATAAAGAATATCTATCAATAATACACTGAATGGCTTCCTCATAAAAGAATCACAACACAATCGGTAGCTGTTGTGCACTGAAACTCTGCCGTTAGAAAATGTATGTAATGAATTATGTGAAAAAATTTGCAAATCAATACTATTTCCTAACTTCGCCTCACGAAGTACGTTTAGACGTCACAATTCCTCATTGCCTGCACATCAGACAACCCGCGAGGGAATGGTCCCGTCCGACATATCGAAACCCGCTCTGAAATTTTGTTACACCAAGAGTACACTGAAAGAAACAATATGTCAAAACTTTAGCTGCTGATACACATTGTATGTATTTTTTTAATGTTGAAACCTTACAAATTCGTAGCTTTCCAGGCAGTTGGAGAAATGTACACCCCTACCGTAGCTGCAGCAGACAGCGCACAGGCAACACGGCAGGTGCATACCATTGATTGATGACGCATCGGTTAACATACAATACAGGTCAACGCGATCGTAATTTGTAAAGCGAATTTCAGTTTCCGGTGACAGTTCCTGTGGCACAACAGTACACAGTTACTATTTGCTCGAATCTGTAACTCATCACCGTAATAATCAGCAGTTGCCTTTGAGATATTGCTGACTGTTAACAATGCAGAAAACACTAAATTAATTTTCTTTGTGTTTTCTTCATACAAGTTTATTAATAGCATTTGTCTGTTTGCAGGTTCCAGAGTTTCACAGTGATGTGGAATCCAGTTTACGTCTTCAACCTTGAAAAGTTGAAATACGAAGAGTGTGGTATACAATCCAAAGCACTTACTTGTCCTGAAGACCTGTTATTTAGTAGTTAATTTCTAGGACATCTATTCGAATGATGTCAACATTTCGTTTGAACTTGTGGAATCATTAGAAGAATTAACTGGATGAATTGTGGTTCGAATTATGATTGTTGTGCTGATGAAAATCCGGAAAAAAATTCAGTAACTTCTTACCCCGAAGAAATTATTGCAGTAAGAGCTTTGAATGACAAAAAAGGATGCAAATTTTTTGATTAAACGAATGTGGGAGAAAACGCTTCTATTTAAGCAGTGTGCAAAGTCTGCCTTTTATTTTGTTTTATTTTTTTATGGAAGAAAGTTTACACTAATTATGAAATATGCGCCGGAATGAAACAGGCAAAAGTGTGAAAGAAAAATTATTCGAAAAATTTAGAACTGCTCGTGAGAGTGAATGCACCGTTACAGAGAGAGGTCTGCGAGACGTGGACTTCCGCACTGCAAGCGGAAGGAACATAACTGACTTCCAGGCTTCTGCAACCTAGTGCAACAGATTCAGGAAATTATACTGGAAAGGAAATTCCAGAATTACGAAATTTACTTCAAGTAAATGTGTAGAAACGTCATTAATAGGTAATAATATAGAGATTCGCAGATGACTTGAAAACGAAGCTTCTTGTTAACCCTTAAAATGCCTTATATAAAGCCAATCATTCCGAGCGAAAAACGCCTTTGCGGTCGATGAATACTATGACACATTCGCACACAACAATACCAGTGGTAAGTATCAGTGGATTGTTGTTTCCACCGTTTTATACCTTTTTTCGGGTACCTCAAGACAAATTAAGGACCAAAAATTTAAGAAACGACTGTTTGGTTGCATCTGAAAGTATTCTTATCAACTGCAGATAATTATTCATTGCTTTTGTTGGACTCTTGGTCTGGACGTAACAATACTCTATACACAGTAGCTCAACGAAAAGACTGTTAATATAACTCGGATTCCACCCGGAACTAATACTTTCTTTCAGCCTCTCGATGAAGAAGTGTTTCTACAGTAGAAAGTATTTTTCAGAGAATTGTTGGGCAGTGCAATTTCCAAAAGGTCTTTGTGATTTCAGGGTTACCAGTGTGTTCTGGAGTGCGTGGTACCGCCGTCCAAAAAGGAAGCCGTACAACCAGAAATAAACCGAATCCTGGAATGCAATGTTATAAAGAGGAGTACAAGTCCCAATCCCTTGATCATGACAGGAAACAGACATGGTAATGTCAGAATCGTGATTAGATGCACCTACGCTGAGCAAAGTTTTTCAACATGAAACGGATAGAGGGGGAAGAATGGAGGAGGAACTACAAAGATTTCATAATATACGATTATCCTCAACCTCACGGTTCACTACTGGCAGATCGCTCTTGAGGAAGAATCTAGGAAATATACTGTGTTTTTGTATGAAGGCAGTTGTTTACAGTATAACAGAGTGCCATTCGGACTGGACATACCAGTGTGTCTTTATCAGGGCGCTCGATAAAGTGCTACGCGTGGCACTAATTTCGAGACTGACAATGTACGTGGACAACTTGCTGTTGGCGAATGCGACCTGGCAAGAGCACCGATCTTTTAGACGTGGTTTCACAGAGCGTTACGCAAAGGTGGAATTACTCTGAAACTGAGAAGTTGAGTTTGTGTAGCAAAATTGAATTTTCTTGGTCACGTAATTACCATAGCAGGAATCGCCAATGATCCATAGAAGGTAGAGGCAATAATGAACTGTCAACCTTCAGATACTAGAAAAAAATTGAAAAGTTTTCTAGGATTAACTAGAATTTACCATAAATTCGTGAAAGGGCAGGAGTTCAATGATCCAAAATTAACTAAACTGTTACGCAAGAATCCACCGTTTGTGTGGACTAACGAGTATCAGGCCGCATTTGAGAAACTGAAAAGCGAGTTGTTACAGAGTAACATATTGTACCGTCCTGACTTTCCGTTACCATTTCACATGGAAAAGGATTCGTCACATTACGGTGTAGGTGTGGAACTGTTTCAGGTGGGAGAAGAAGCGGACGCTGACGAAAAGTGAGCGAAACTATACGATTTCTGAGAAGGAGGATATCGCAATCGTACGGGGTTTTAGAAAATGTAAAGGTTACTTGTGGGACTCAAAAGAGAAAATTCACACGGACCACAAAGCTTTCACTTATCTCGAAGATGGTCGTCTACTGCACGAAAGATTGACAACATGGTCTCTTTATTTACAGCAGTTTAATTATGACATATGTAACGCAAAAGGTACAGACAGCTACATAATGGATGCGCTGCTGCGTTTAACTGAAACGAATGATTGAGTAGTGAAAGACAAAGCCGAAGGTGTACGGAAATTGTACTACTTTGAAGACGTAGAAGGACAAAAGACGACAGAGAATATTTGTAAAAATGTGCGTCGTCGTCAAAGCGAGGACGAAGACGAAAAGAATAGAGACAGAGAAAAGTTGAGAAAGTAGTATAGGATGTACAGCAATATCATATATATATATATATATATATATATATATATATATATATATATATATATATATATATATATATATATATATATATATATATATATGCACAGACGATGATCGCGACACTTGGTGGACGTGTTGGCCCACCACGTACATGACCGAAATAGTAGGCTCTTGTCACTTAGCCTATGGTCATTGCGGACAAAAATGTACAGAGAAAATGGCTGGAGTTGTGAATTTTAACAACATGTTAAGGAGAATAAGAGATAGGATAAGACTTGTGGTAAGCGTCAGAGGGTGAAAGTGACCAACTGCAAAAATCGTGGTCCTATGCAGAGCATAAAACCTGACGATGTACTAGAGTGCACGGACATCTATGGCCCCCTGTCGAAGACCTCAGATAATTTTGCTTACATATTGCTAGTGATGGAAGCCATTTCCAAGTTCATTAAGTTGTATCCGATAAGAAAAGCGACAGCGAAAGCGGCATTAACGAACTTGCAAACAATTAGTTCGTTCATGTTGGGAAACCAAAACCTATTTTTTCCGATAATGGGGACAGTTCACTTCCACATTACGGAATGAAGGTATGGAAAGCAATGGGATTGAACCGATACACCTCTCGGCCTATTGCCAGGCCGGAAATTTCGCTTAACGATATATGTGTAAGGTAAGGCGACTTTGCCGAACGTATTGTCACCACAATCGCAGGGCATGGAGCAAATTTATAAACGATTTTGAAAAGATTATGAATGCTTTGAAGCACAAATCTACGGGATTCATTCCGGAGGGAATACCATTGAACCATAAGTCTAAGAGGTTGGTGGAAGAGAGAACTGATTTCCTTCCGCGAGTGAGTATTGACATTGAGGTGAAGAAAGAATGTTTACGAGACGTAATGAAAAAGAAAGCCGAGACGCGAATACGCCGTCATGACGCAAAAGCGCGGTTTCCTAAACTGTGACCTTGTTTTCGTCAAAGGCTTTGCCACACAGGACGCGGTCTGTTGCGGCGGTCGGCGATATGGCTGGGTCACATACAGAGCTATATCTGTGTGGGCGATCCAATGCTGTAGTTTTCCACAGAGTAGGATCACAGCAGTGTTTTGCACTGGTTAGAAGGTTTTTCAAGTTTTTCTCGGAAAATATGTAGTTCCGATGAGGAGCAACTCTTGCTTCTTTTAGCAATACAATGCAGGAGATGGAAAAGACGTTATTGTGTGGACCCAATTAATGAAAAAAGAGAACAACCTTTTCTGTAAGGAACTGCAGTCACATGAAGACAGATTTTTTTGTATATTCCTGTATGTCAAGACAAACTACATGACCTACTGCAACAGAAAATTGAGATCACTACGAACTGGAGAAGACTTATTGAAACTGGGGAAAGATTAGCCGTTTCTATGAGGTAAGTTAACCAAAAATGTACTCGCACGTATGTTATACGACCAATAATCTATTTCAGTTTGTCAGGAAACACTATGAACGTTATAATACATACTATACATTGCAATCATTTGTTATTATTTACAAATACCATTACCTAATGTGACTGAGAATGGGACTCATAATTGTCATAGAAGTGACGTGCATTTTCAAACAAATCGTTGGTTGATGAGCCAATGGGATTCATACTGTGATAAACTGTGGACGTATTTACTGAGTCAATGCGGTATTGTTATTTTTTGAGGAATACGAAGAATTATCAGACTGCGTTGTAGAGCAGAATGTGGAGCGAATTGGTGTACCAAACTCTCTCATTTCTGTTCTTGCGAAGACTGTAGCTAGCTCTATCTTCAGCCTTGCTTGTGTTGTTGGCTGAGATTTGCGGAACGTATCAGCAAAACTTATAAACAAATGATGTATGCCATCAAACTCATGTTTAGCAGGCTTGCTTTGGAAATAAGCAATGACTTTGTCAGCTGCAGAGTTTTGGGATGGATCACCTGGGGTTGTAGATCCAGCTCCATGTCAACATTTGGTATACTGATAATCGTGGAAATGGATCGAAGCGTATCATTCAAAAATTGCATGTATTCACTCCACGACCACTTGTGATACTTTTTGGCCTGCCCCGTTACGCCTTTTAAGTATTTCTTGCGTCTCAAATAACTGTTCCGTAAATTTTTCCACTTTGATTTGGCTTCATCACTTAAAACAAATTTGAATGTAAATTACTTTATCATTATTATTATTATTATTATTATTATTATTAAACTATTGCTTTGGTCAGGAACACGTGGCGATGTAATATTATAATAATAAAATTTTAAAAAAAGAATGGATGGAGATTAATACACATATTTTACAATGTGTCGAGGTTTTTGTTTCCTGCCTGTTAAGTGGTGATAATTCCATATAAACGTTTATCCCCTAACCCGTACTTCTTTATTTCTGAGAAGTCAAAAACCAGTTTTCATAGACTTAACTTCAAAAATGTTTTAATATAACGAAATATTTTCATGATGTGGCAACTTTTTTCAACCATTTCTTCCTTTTTCCTTTATTTGTGTACTAGATTGTAATTTCCAGTATCTCTGCAGGTATTTTACTACAGGCGCCAGTTTCTAAACCACAGCTTTTTCTTTCCGCTTGGGGTGTTCAACTGTTTCCAACATAATGAGTGAAGTTTGCGGAGAAATACGGAATATTTTACAGCGAATCTCTTTGTCTCCTCCCACGATATGCATGTGGAAAAAAGCTGAGGACGGTTTTTCAGCACTGTGGGGTTTCGCGAACAATACTGGAAGCGTAGATGGGAAACACATCAAATTAAAATGTCCCAAGAACGTGGATCTGACTACTAATGTTACAAAAATCATTTTTCACTCGTTCTTTTAGCGTTGGTGAACCAACTCCACAAGTTTATGGTCGCTGACACAGGAAGTTAATGAACGACATATCAAAAAGTACCATTTTTGAGAAATGAGCATTCTACCGACGATATATCGCTGGAAAAACAATTCTACCTCCGAAGCCACTACCTGGCACACACATCCACTTTTCTTATGTCATCGTTGGTGACGAAGGCTTTGCACTTCAAACGTACCTGATGAGACTGTAACCTAAAGCCGGAAAGCTGTCTGATCCCAGAATAAAATGTTCCAATGCACAACTCTCTCGAGCACGTCGTATCGTTGAAAACTGATTCGGTATATTGGCTATGAAATGGCATGTATTTCTGGGAGCCATATACAGATGAGTCAGCAACAGACTGCACAGTTACATTAGCTAGGTGTCTAGATCACTTAATTATAATGAAGAATGACAATGAATGTTCAGCTAATGATCAAAGTGAAGAGGTCATACGGCCTATGCATATGATGTTGCCAACACATGCTACTAATCAGGGATCAACCCATGCTGCAATCCAATTCGGCGAAACTTTTGCTGATTATTTTGTCAGTAGGACATAACTTTAATAGACATTGTTTGTAATACTAGCATGGGGTATCTAATAACAAATGATAACTACATAACACAATTTGTTTGTGAAACAAGAACATGTTCGTACTTACTAGTAACATTCAGCTCTTGTGCAATCATTTATGTAGAGCTAGTGTGAAATGTCGTACAGCTACATATACTTTCTCACGTTTTCTACGAACCAATCTGTTTCGTCTTCCATCTTGAAAAGACCTCTCGACGAACTGATGTACATCGCCTGGACCACACGATACTTTCGTGATTTTGTACAAACGTATCACCTGCCGCCTATAATTAATATAAATAATAATATTCCTTCTGCGTATGAGGATGAGAATAGAGATCAGATAATTAATAATATTTCAAAGTATCAAGATTAAACAATATTATTGTCTCATGCGAACAATGGTATTGGTGGCAGAGGTCGTGCCTTTGCCAGGTATTTTTACATTACCGAGTGAAATATCGGACTTCATGCAGTAAAATTGCCGTGAAGATTGATTTATGGTTCTTTTAGGATAGGACTTTATAATTTTCCAACAGACTGCACACAAAACTCTGTCATGTCGCAGCCGCTTACATCATTGTTAAAACTAATAAAATGAAAAAAAAAGACATAGAGATTAATAAAACATATGTTCAAGAAATCATACAAATTATGAAGAGAAACTTACATATAAATAATAATTGTTGCTTGGCAGTATATCAATATAAATGAGTACGTCGAAGCGTCTCTTTAAATCTGCTTATGTTCAGTATGCAACAAAATGTCTGGAGGCACGCAGCAATCACAAAATGCGTCCGTAGAGAAACAGATTATCTCACTAGTCTAAGTAGCGCGAGAGAAGTCAGAGCTGAAGTACAATAATAAAACGTTTTGCTCTTTTTTCAACCCAACTACATACTGTTTATAGATAGCGCTTCATATCACGTCCTCGACAGCGCGGAAAAATTATATTATCGCTTTCGCGTGCAGATGAGCCCTTAAACGCCGCGGCCAAAACTGTTTCGCTGCGACAAACCGCTTCGTGTGTGACGCGGCCACAGCAGTGTTGCGTCATACAAACGTATCGCTGGATCGCGGCGAGCAGGAATCGCTGCCCGCCACAATAGAGCGCGTCCTGTGTGGCGAAGCCTTAAAGCGGACGAGAAATCGAGCGAGACTGACAACGTGATTTCAACCCTTAAATTCGTTTATAATGGACCATTCTAAGTTTGGCAATATACCTCACACTAACGCTTACTGTTTAGCTTTTCCTAATTTTGTCAAGCTGTTAGGTGTTCGTAACATTGTTGACTTGAAATTGTACCAGTCAAGAACTGATTAATCTGAGAAAGAATGTCCAGTAAAAACTCATTTATTATTGTAATTTTCAAATTTTGTTCCTGTAGTGGACTGTTAAGGCAGCCAGTCCACAGTGAAGTAGCCGAAAGGGCACGCGTCAACTCACGCCGTCTGGCGTTAAGTCTGGAACAGGATTCGTAATGAATGTGATAAAGAAAAGAACGTAGCTACTAGAACACTTAACTTTTATATCGTCCTTTGGTATACAGCAATCTTGATGAGACAAGTGAGACTATCTTAAGATACATGCAATGGTACAAATGGCGCCTTGCTAGGTCGTAGCCATTAACTTAGCTGAAGGCTATTCTAACTGTCTCTCGGCAAATGAGAGAAAGGCTTCGTCAGTGTAGTCGCTAGCAACGTCGTCGTACAACTGGGGCGAGTGCTAGTCAGTCTCTCGAGACCTGCCGTGTGGTGGCGCTCGATCTGCGATCCTGACAGTGGCGACACGCGGGTCCGACATGTACTAATGGACCGCGGCCGATTTAAGCTACCACCTAGCAAGTGTGGTGTCTGGCGGTGACACCACAGTTCCAAATTTATTTTTGCGACCAGACGGTCATCAACGACTCTTATTACTAACGAGAAATTTAGCTTACAAAGTAGGTGTTCTGAAAGCAACTTAAACGAAAGGAAAACCTAAGCCATGGCTAATACCTATAAACGTAACTCTGGTATATATATCATTGTATTTGTGTAAATAACATGTTGTAAAAGTTCTTTTATACCATGTATTATGTAAGTGAAAATCGAAACACTCAGACAATTTAAACGGTCTGTGTATGCGTGTGAATGTGAGCAGTGTTGACCTATCCACTGGAATAAAAATATAAGGATTCCTTGAGATTTCTCGGGAGTGAATTTTCAAAGAACGCGAGGCAGGGGGACGTTCTGGAATGCCACGACACAAACAGATAGAGAAACCAAGCGTGCCGCAGTGACGCAAGCAACAGTGCCGTGTTTGGGATGATCCGCTGCGGTCTCTTAGAACCCTACGGCATTCTTCGTAAATACGTGTGTGGAATGCGACGTTTTTCTTTTTTGCACAACCATTGTAAAACTTTGATGTAAACATTTAAGTTTTGTCTCGACCCTTGCTTGAAACACATGAACTCCCATAATGAGAAATGCAATCTGTTAATGATTATGATATGTATGAAAAACTGTGTAAAGTAAACATTGTAACTAGTAATGTCTTTTCTCGTTTCTTATCTTTTTACTTATTCTTTTGTGTGCCTTCAACTGTGTTACTTATATTTTCTTGTGCAGTTCTGACACGATATTTTCGTGACAGATGAACCATATCAAACCTAATGACTTTTTGAAAGATGCAATTTTGTTGTTTAAAATATGTTATGGTATACTATAATGTTTTGAGTTAAAATGACACAGTGTTGTCATGCTAATTACTTGCGCACACATAATTATGATAATTTATGAGAATCTAAATGAATGATTAACAAAATTTATGTAGACAAAACTGAATGCCATTACGCATCTGCACTTTCGCTTGTATTTTTTCAAACATTCCCTGATTCTGTTTCCCTTCAGGAAAAACTCATGGAATGTGGGGCAAATGAAACACCGGAAATGCAGATAAAATACCTCCTACACTATCCAAAATCTTTCACCCTTTAATATCTGTTCATAACTTGTAATATAATGCTATTTCTGAAAATGTAAGCTTTATTACAGAACCTATATTAATATCTTCCCCCATGAACCATGGACCTTGCCGTTGGTGGGGAGGCTTGCGTGCCTCAGCGATACAGATGGCCGAACCGTAGGTGCAACCACATCGGAGGGGTATCTGTTGAGAGGCCAGACAAACATGTGGTTCCTGAAGAGGGGCAGCAGCCTTTTGAGTAGTTGCAGGGGCAACAGTCTGGATGATTGACTGATCTGGCCTTGTAACATTAACCAAAACGGCCTTGCTGTGCTGGTACTGCGAACGGCTGAAAGTAAGGGGAAACTACAGCCGTAATTTTTCCCGAGGACATGCAGCTTTACTGTATGATTAAATGATGATGGCGTCCTCTTGGGTAAAATATTCCGGAGGTAAAATAGTCCCCCATTCGGATCTCCGGGCGGGGACTACTCAAGAGGACGTCGTTATCAGGAGAAAGAAAACTGGCATTCTACGGATCGGAGCGTGGAATGTCAGATCCCTTAATCGGGCAGGTAGGTTAGAAAATTTAAAAAGGGAAATGGATAGGTTAAAGTTAGATATAGTGGGAATTAGTGAAGTTCGGTGGCAGGAGGAAGAAGACTTTTGGTCAGGTGATTACAGGGTTATAAATACAAAATCAAATAGGGGTAATGCAGGAGTAGGTTTAATATTGAATAAAAAAATAGGAGTGCGGGTTAGCTACTACAAACAGCATAGTGAACGCATTATTGTGGCCAAGATAGACACAAAGCCCATGCCTACTATAGTAGTACAAGTTTATATGCCAACTAGCTCTGCAGATGATGAAGAAATTGATGAAATGTATGACGAGATAAAAGAAATTATTCAGGTAGTGAAGGGATATGAAAATTTAATAGTCATGGGTGACTGGAATTCGTCAGTAGGAAACGGGAGAGAAGGAAACGTAGTAGGTGAATATGGATTGGGGGGAAGAAATGAAAGAGGAAGCCGCCTTGTAGAATTTTGCACAGAGCGTAACTTAATCATAGCTAACACTTGGTTCTAGAATCATAAAAGAAGGTTGTATACCTGGAAGAATCCTGGAGATACTAATAGGTATCAGATAGATTATATAATGGTAAGACAGAGATTTAGGAACCAGGTTTTAAATTGTAAGACATTTCCAGGGGCAGATGTGGATTCTGACCACAATCTATTGGTTATGAACTGCAGATTGAAACTGAAGAAACTGCAAAAAGGTGAGAATTTAAGGAGATGGGACCTGGATTAACTGAAAGAACCAGAGGTTGTAGAGAGTTTCAGGGAGAGCATAAGGGAACAATTGACAGGAATGGGGGAAAGAAATACAGTAGAAGAAGAATGGGTAGCTCTGAGGGATGAAGTAGTGAAGGCAGCAGAGGATCAAGTAGGTAAAAAGACCAGGGCTAATAGAAATCCTTGGGTAACAGAAGAAATAGTGAATTTAATTGATGAAAGGAGAAAATATAAAAATGCAGTAAATGAAGCAGGCAAAAGGGAATACAAACGTCTCAAAAATGAGATTGACAGAAAGTGCAAAATGGCTAAGCAGGGATGGCTAGAGGACAAATGTAAGGATGTAGAGGCTTGTCTCACTAGGGGTAAGATAGATACTGCCTACAGGAAAATTAAAGAGACCTTTGGAGAGAAGAGAACCACTTGTATGAATATCAAGAGCTCAGATGGCAACCCAGTTCTAAGCAAAGAAGGGAAGGCAGAAAGGTGGAAGGAGTATATAGAGGGTTTATACAAGGGCGATGTACTTGAGGACAATATTATGGAAATGGAAGAGGATGTAGATGAAGATGAAACGAGAGATAAGATACTGCGTGAAGAGTTTGACAGAGCACTGAAAGACCTGAGTCGAAACAAGGCCCCCGGAGTAGACAACATTCCATTAGAACTACTGATGGCCTTGGGAGAGCCAGTCATGACAAAGCTCTACCATCTGGTGAGCAAGATGTATGAGACGGGCGAAATACCCACAGACTTCAAGAAGAATATAATAATTCCAATACCAAAGAAAGCAGGTGTTGACAGATGTGAAAATTACCGAACTATCAGTTTCATAAGTCACAGCTGCAAAATACTAACGCGAATTCTTTACAGACGAATGGAAAAACTGGTAGAAGCGGACCTCGGGGAAGATCAGTTTGGATTCCGTAGAAATGTTGGAACACGTGAGGCAATACTGACTTTACGACTTATCTTAGAAGGAAGATTAAGGAATGGCAAACCTATGTTTCTGTCATTTGTAGACTTAGAGAAAGCTTTTGACAATGTTGACTGGAATAGTTTCTTTCAAATTCTAAAGGTGGAAGGGGTAAAATACAGGGAGCGAAAGGCTATTTACAATTTGTACAGAAACCAGATGGCAGTTATAAGAGTGGAGGGGCATGAAAGGGAAGCAGTGATTGGGAAAGGAGTGAGACAGGGTTGTAGCCTCTCCCCGATGTTATTCAATCTGTATATTGAGCAAGCAGTAAAGGAAACAAAAGAAAAATTCGGAGTAGGTATTAAAATTCATGGAGAAGAAGTAAAAACTTTGAGGTTCGCCGATGACATTGTAATTCTGTCAGAGACAGCAAAGGACTTGGAAGAGCAGTTGAACGGAATGGACAGTGTCTTGAAAGGAGGATATAAGATGAACATCAACAAAAGCAAAACGAGGATAATGGAATGTAGTCAAATTAAATCGGGTGATGCTGAGGGGATTAGATTAGGAAATGAGACACTTAAAGTAGTAAAGGAGTTTTGCTATTTAGGGAGTAAAATAACTGATGATGGTCGAAGTAGAGAGGATATAAAATGTAGACTGGCAATGGCAAGGAAATCGTTTCTGAAGAAGAGAAATTTGTTAACATCGAGTATAGATTTAAGTGTCAGGAAGTCGTTTCTGAAAGTATTTGTATGGAGTGTAGCCATGTATGGAAGTGAAACATGGACGATAACCAGTTTGGACAAGAAGAGAATAGAAGCTTTCGAAATGTGGTGCTACAGAAGAATGCTGAAGATAAGGTGGGTAGATCACGTAACTAATGAGGAGGTATTGAATAGGATTGGGGAGAAGAGAAGTTTGTGGCACAACTTGACTAGAAGAAGGGATCGGTTGGTAGGACATGTTTTGAGGCATCAAGGGATCACAAATTTAGCATTGGAGGGCAGCGTGGAGGGTAAAAATCGTAGAGGGAGACCAAGAGATCAATACACTAAGCAGATTCAGAAGGATGTAGGTTGCAGTAGGTACTGGGAGATGAAGGAGCTTGCACAGGATAGAGTAGCATGGAGAGCTGCATCAAACCAGTCTCAGGACTGAAGACCACAACAACAACAACAACATATTTAATATATAATAGAGGTAATAGTGTATTTATTTGTGAAGTGAACGTATATAATTGACTGTAATTGTAATGCAAATATTGCAAATGGCTGGCAGTAAGTGTGCCCTTGTATGGAGAGTCTCTGTCGCGCTGCAAGCAGAGAGAACACACAGCAGCTTGAGTCCCGAAAGAGTGCGGAAGTGTTTAACCAGCGACTTCATTTAACTTTGCTTTCAAATTTAGTATTTCAGTATAAGTAACTGCAATTTCAGTGCTTTGTGATCCATTTATCCTCTCGTGAACTGTTGTGGAAAAGTGACAATATCCTGTTGCCACACCTGTGATTATTTGCTTAATTTTCTTTGCCATTACTTTTCTTAAAAGCTCTCCGTCTTCAGGCCACAAGTGGCCCATCGGGACCATCCGATCATCTTGTCATCCTCAGCTGAGGATGCGGATAGGAAGGGCGTGTGGTCAGCACACCGCTCTCCCGGTCGTTATGATGGTTTTCTTTGACCGGAGCAGCCACTATTCAGTCGAGTAGTTCCTCAGTTGGCATCACGAGGCTGAGTGCACCCCAAAAAATGAAAACATTGCGTGTAGGCCGGGCTGGTCACCTATCCAAGTGCCGGCCACGCCCAACAGCGCTTAACTTCGGTGATCTGACGGGAACGTGCTCCCTGCCGCCGTTGGATAAACAGCTGCAGCAGCAAGTCGTATTCTCCTAGCTCACTCATTTGTTACACAGTTTAATTCTTAATTTCTTTGCGTGTTTTTGGTACTTGCATTGTTTAATTCGTAAATTTCGGGCGTGTCATAGTATTTGAGATTTGTAGCATCGCGTTTTAGTACCTGAATAGTGTAAATTCGCGTAGTCGTTTGTCTTCTGTTTTTGTTTTGAACGGCCAGTGTCGGTTGGTCACAGTCAGTGTGCTCCCTGCCGCCGTTGGATAAGCAGCTGCAGCTGCAAGTCGTATTCTCCTAGCTCACTCATTTGTTACATAGTTTAATTCTTAATTTCTTTGCGTGTTTTTGGTACTTGCATTGTTTAATTCATAAATTTGGGGCGTATTATAGTATTTGAGAGTTATAGCATCGCGTTTTAGTACCTGAATAGTGTAAAATCGCGTAGTCTCCTTCCGCCGCCGAGCAGTGTGTCAGCAGTGCGCAAGTAGCAGCATTACTGCATTTACTAGGCAATCTTGTATTTTAATAACCGTTTAAATTTTGTGTCGATTTGTTTGCGCTCTCTGTAGATTAGTTCAGACGTTCTTTGCACAACAGTTTTTAGCATGGATAGGGACTGCAACTGCTGTGTTCGGATGCAGGCTGAGTTGGCATCCCTTCGCTCCCAGCTTAGGCAGTGTTGGCTTCGGTCACACAGCTTGAGGCTGTTGCCAATGGGCATCACTGTGGGGGTCCGGATGGGGGTTTGTCGGGGACGGCCAGCTCGTTCCAAACATCTCCCGATCGGACTAAGACTGTGGTTGCCCGGGACACTACCCGCATTGAGTTTGATCCCTCACCTGTGGTAGAGTGGGAGGTCGTCTCAAGGTGTGGCAGGGGGCGAAAGACATTTTGGAGGGCTGAACGGAAGGCCTCTCCAGTTTGTCTGACGAACCGGTTTCAGGCTCTGTCTCAGGCTGATACTGATCTTCGGCCTGACATGGCTGCTTGTCCTGTTCCAGAGGTTGCCCCTCAGTCTGCAAGATCCGGGCGGTCGCAGAGGGTGGGCTTACTGGTAGTTGGGAGCTCCAACGTCAGGCGCGTAATGGGGCCCCTTAGGGATATGGCAGCAAGAGAGGGGAAGAAAACCAATGTGCACTCCGTGTGCATACCGGGGGGAGTCATTCCATACGTGGAAAGGGTCCTTCCGGATGCCATGAAGGGTACAGGGTGCACCCATCTGCAGGTGGTCGCTCATGTCGGCACCAATGATGTGTGTCGCTATGGATCGAAGGAAATCCTCTCTGGCTTCCGGAGGTTATCGGATTTGGTGAAGACTGCCAGTTTCGCTAGCGGGATGAAAGCAGAGCTCACCATCTGCACCATCGTCGACAGGACTGACTGCGTACCTTTGGTACAGAGCCGAGTGGAGGGTCTGAATCAGAGGCTGAGACGGTTCTGCGACCGTGTGGGCTGCAGATTTCTCGACTTGCGCCATAGAGTGGTGGGGTTTTGGGTTCCGCTGGATAGCTCAGGGGTCCACTACACGCAACAAGCGGCTACACGGGTAGCAGGGGTTGTGTGGCGTGGGCTGGGAGGTTTTTTTGGTTAGATGGCCTTGGGCAAGTACAGAAAGGGCAACAGCCTCAACGGGAGCGGGGCAAAGTCAGGACATGCGGGGACCAAGCAGCAATCGGTATTGTAATTGTAAACTGTCGAAGCTGCGTTGGTAAAGTACGGGAACTTCAAGTGCTGATAGAAAGCACCTAAGCTGAAATCGTTATAGGTACAGAAAGCTGGCTGAAGCCAGAGATAAATTCTGCCGAAATTTTTACAAAGGTACAGACGGTGTTTAGAAAGGATAGATTGCATGCAACCGGTGGTGGAGTGTTCGTCGCTGTTAATAGTAGTTTATCCTGTAGTGAAGTAGAAGTGGATAGTTTCTGTGATTTATTATGGGTGGAGGTTACACTCAACAACCGAGCTAGGTTAATAATTGGCTCCTTTTACCGACCTCCCGACTCAGCAGCATTAGTGGCAGAACAACTGAGAGAAAATTTGGAATACATTTCACATAAATTTTCTCAGCATGTTATAGTCTTAGGTGGAGATTTCAATTTACCAGATATAGACTGGGACACACAGATGTTTAGGACGGGTGGTAGGGACAGAGCATCGAGTGACATTATACTGAGTGCACTATCCGAAAATTACCTCGAGCAATTAAACAGAGAACCGACTCGTGGAGATAACATCTTGGACCTACTGATAACAAACAGACCCGAACTCTTCGACTCTGTAAGTGCAGAACAGGGAATCAGTGATCATAAGGCCGTTGCAGCATCCCTGAATATGGAAGTTAATAGGAATATAAAAAAAGGGAGGAAGGTTTATCTGTTTAGCAAGAATAATAGAAGGGAAACGAAAATTTCTGTTCCGACACTGACAATGTTGAGCGTTTATGGAAAAAGTTCAAGGCAATCGTAAAATGCGTTTTAGACAGGTACGTGCCGAGTAAAACTGTGAGGGACGGGAAAAGTTAGGAAACTACTGCGAAAGCAAAGAAAGCTTCACTCCAAGTTTAAACGCAGCCAAAACCTCTCAGACAAACAGAAGCTAAACGATGTCAAAGTTAGCGGAAGGAGGGCTATGCGTGAAGCGTTCAGTGAATTCGAAAGTTATATTCTATGTACCGACTTGACAGAAAATCCTAGGAAGTTCTGGTCTTACGTTAAATCAGTAAGTGGCTCGAAACAGCATATCCAGACACTCCGGGATGATGATGGCATTGAAACAGAGGATGACACGCGTAAAGCTGAAATACTAAACACCTTTTTCCAAAGATGTTTCACAGAGGAAGACCGCACTGCAGTTCCTTCTCTAAATCCTCGCACAAACGAAAAAATGGCTGACATCGAAATAAGTGTCCAAGGAATAGAAAAGCAACTGGAATCACTCAACAGAGGAAAGTCCACTGGACCTGACGGGATACCAATTCGATTCTACACAGCCGTGTACCGCAAGTCTCTAGAGGAACAGAAGGTTCCAAATGATTGTAAAAGAGCACAGGTAGTCCCTGTCGTCAAGAAGGGTCGTCGAGCAGATGCGCAAAACTATAGACCTATATCTCTGACGTCGATCTGTTGTAGAATTATAGAACATGTTTTTTGCTCGAGTATCATGTTGTTTTTGGAAACCCAGAATCTACTATGTAGGAATCAACATGGATTCCGGAAACAGCGATCGTGTGAGACCCAACTCGCTTTATTTGTTCATGAGACTCAGAAAATATTAGATACAGGCTCCCAGGTAGATGCTATTTTTCTTGACTTCCGGAAGGCGTTCGATACAGTTCCGCACTGTCGCCTGATAAACAAAGTAAGAGCCTACGGAATATCAGACCAGCTGTGTGGCTGGATTGAAGAGTTTTTAGCAAACAGATCACAGCATGTTGTTATCAATGGAGAGACGTCTACAGACGTTCAAGTAATCTCTGGCGTGCCACAAGGGAGTGTTATGGGACCATTGCTTTTCACAATATATATAAATGACCTAGTAGATAGTGCCGGAAGTTCCATGCGGCTTTTCGCGGATGATGCTGTAGTATACAGAGAAGTTGCAGCATTAGAAAATTGTAGCGAAATGTAGGAAGATCTGCAGCGGATAGGCACTTGGTGCAGGAAGTGGCAACTGACCCTTAACATAGACAAATGTAATGTATTGCGAATACATAGAAAGAAGGATCCTTTATTGTATTATTATGTTATAGCGGAACAAACACTGGTAGCAGTTACTTCTGTAAAATATCTGGGAGTATGCGTGCGGAACGATTTGAAGTGGAATGATCATATAAAATTAATTGTTTGTAAGGCGGGTACCAGGTTGAGATTCATTGGGAGAGTCCTTAGAAAATGTAGTCCATCAACAAAGGAGGTGGCTTACAAAACACTCGTTCGACCTATACCTGAGTATTGCTCATCGGTGTGGGATCCGTACCAGATCGGGTTGACGGAGGAGATAGAGAAGATCCAAAGAAGAGCGACGCGTTTCGTCACAGGGTTATTTGGTAACCGTGATAGCGTTACGGAGATGTTTAACAAACTCAAGTGGCAGACTCTGCAAGAGAGGCGCTCTGCATCGCGGTGTAGCTTGCTGTCCAGGTTTCGAGAGGGTGCGTTTCTGGATGAGGTATCGAATATATTGCTTCCCCCTACTTACACCTCCCGAGGAGATCACGAATGTAAAATTAGAGAGATTCGAGTGCGCACGGAGGCTTTCAGACAGTCGTTCTTCCCGCGAACCATACGCGACTGGAACATGAAAGGGAGGTAATAACAGTGGCACGTAAAGTGCCCTCCGCCACACACCGTTCGGTGGCTTGCGGAGTATAAATGTAGATGTAGATGTAGTTCCACGTCGGCAAAGCCGTTGCCCCGTTATATTTCTTATGGTTTAGGATATTCATTACCTTAATGGTATGGCGACCGTTTAATTGTTCCTTTTATATGGTAATCAGTATTTCGTGTATTTTATGTACCCTTTTCCCCCGTGTGGTTCGTGAGTGATTGCTCTAAATTCCACCTATTTCAAAATTATTATCAGTATTTCGATTAGGTTTAGGATAGATACTTTCTTCAGAAGTGTCTGTCATACATTTGTCTCCCACTAAACGGTGTTACTTTCTTTCGGTAACGATAGCCTTACTAGTAACATTTCATAAGGCATATGCAATCACTGTCATTTATATTGCAAACCAAAAGGCTGATTAGGAAGGGGGAGGTTACAAGCGGAACAGTATCGTTAAACTTCAGAGATTTGTGCATTGTCAATTTGCATCACCACGTTTTACACATTTCATCAAATATGCCTAGAACGCAGGAAAATGTGTGGAACAATGAATACAACCATTTCTTCCTCCATCCCAGTTTTGTGTAAATAAGACTATTAATTACTGACTCCATTAATTTTTCTTTTATTAGGTGTGCCCAGTGTAGGTAAATGTTTGTTTTCATTTCATCTTCCAACGCTGACAACCCCGGTGATGAGCTTCTTTTCATTATCCAACAAATACTTCGCATTCTTGTGACGACTACAGGGAATAAACAAAGAACTGTTTCATTGTTGGTGAAATAAACATTATTCAAAAATAATCATAAGAACTGTGCTAGAGGAACTGTTATAAAATATTTATTATCAACAGTTTAAAGCCCCCGTTGATGATAGTTTTCTGTAATGTAACACTGCCTTGATTTTCTTTACTTTACTAGTCACTTGGGTAACAATGGCATCTGCAACAGTTTGGCTGTAGTTATGAACTGCAAGTCTTTCAAAAAATTAATGATTTGAGACATTTTTGGTATGGTTTAAGAGTTTAAAATTCGTGTGTGTGCACTTTGGACTTGACGCTATGCGGTGTTATGTTCCCTTGTCATGGCTGCACCTGCTTGTTCGTAGATTCGTCCGCTACGCAGGAAGGGCTGTCCAGACCGCCGTTATAAGCGGTTCTACGTGCAGCAAGTATGAGTAACTTCAAAATTAAAAAAAAAAAAAATAAACCTGGCCGTGCGCCTTAGCAGCTAAAATTTTGACACTGCGTTTCTTTCGGTGTAGTATTCCAGAGTGAAAAATTTCAGGGAAGATTTCGACATATCGGATTGGACCATTGTCAAACCTGCCCTGTTTGCTTAACTGTGTAAAATGAAATGTTGAACTGCATGTACCTAAAATAAACCATTGTGCCGTTAATTGCCTTAGGGTTTATTTTTAGCTGCACTGCGAAATGAGAATTTATTACAAAAATGCACCTAGCTGTCCATGCAATAGTGAAAGGTTTGACAACACGTATATGTAAAGATATGCAATCAAACTGTGATGATAATCTCAGTGAATTATTGTCTCATGAATGAATGGTTGCTTTAAACTGAAATTATATTACGATTGTTTAATAACACGGAAGGGGTCTATATTATCTTGAAAATTAAGTTTTTCATTTGACATTATTGTGAACAGTTCAAAATGGTTCAGACAAACATCGCTTGAGTTAGGAAATTTACTCTTTGCTTTTATTACAAAACACTTTAAACTGAAAGTGGAGGGTGACAAATAATAAATAAAATTCTGCACACATGACCAATAAATCGCCATGGACACCAAATAAAACTCAATATTTGCAGTACCATAATTATACGGCTAGCGCATGCAGCAAATAAGAACTCTTTTCATGTTACCTTTCTCCAAATGTGCTGTCACTATTAAATCATGTCATAAGCATCCCATATCCTCACTCACATCAGAGAGCATCTCAAAATTCATTCTCCATTCAGCACGTCCACCTTCAAAGGTCCTCATTCACGGACCGTGCAACACTGTCTCGCAGCATATCTCTCTCTGACATCCTCTGCTACTCACACAACCTCTGGTAGCAAAAGAGCAGCCTTTCTCAAAGTCCGGAAGATGACGAAAACCTGTAGATGTATGTCCACTGCACGTTCTCTGTTGTGATCTCTTCTTGAAAAATTCCAGTAACGTTAGGGACAACCAATAACCATCAAGTACTCACACCTTTCTCCAGCTGTAGGAATCTTTCTTTTCCGAACTGAAAATAAACTCACGTAACGATGATTCTTTAATCAACAAACCCCACAGGCTTGAGAATAATGAAGTCACAGTTTGGTCGGTTTATTAATGGTGTAACATTTTCCATTTGCTTCCGTGTATTAGAACAAGCAGATACATTCAACACCCTGCCAGAGTGTATCAAATGACGTATAGGTTATGTGATGAACTCCTTACACTCCATCGAAATCCAGAACCTTTTAAAATTAGGTTGTTTTGTAATGAGAATCAGCAAGGTAATACGATGGTTTTTCCTAGCGCTAAATCGTTTCATCGTGTACACATACACTCCTGGAAATTGAAATAAGAACACCGTGAATTCATTGTCCCAGGAAGGGGAAACTTTATTGACACATTCGTGGGGTCAGATACATCACATGATCACACTGACAGAACCACAGGCACATAGACACAGGCAACAGAGCATGCACAATAGCGGCACTAGTACAGTGTATATCCACCTTTCGCAGCAATGCAGGCTGCTATTCTCCCATGGAGACGATCGTAGAGATGCTGGATGTAGTCCTGTGGAACGGCTTGCCATGCCATTTCCACCTGGCGCCTCAGTTGGACCAGCGTTCGTGCTGGACGTGCAGACCGCGTGAGACGACGCTTCATCCAGTCCCAAACATGCTCAATGGGGGACAGATCCGGAGATCTTGCTCGCCAGGGTAGTTGACTTACACCTTCTAGAGCACGTTGGGTGGCACGGGATACATGCGGACGTGCATTGTCCTGTTGGAACAGCAAGTTCCCTTGCCGGTCTAGGAATGGTAGAACGATGGGTTCGATGACGGTTTGGATGTACCGTGCACTATTCAGTGTCCCCTCGACGATCACCAGTGGTGTACGGCCAGTGTAGGAGATCGCTCCCCACACCATGATGCCGGGTGTTGGCCCTGTGTGCCTCGGTCGTATGCAGTCCTGATTGTGGCGCTCACCTGCACGGCGCCAAACACGCATACGACCATCATTGGCACCAAGGCAGAAGCGACTCTCATCGCTGAAGACGACACGTCTCCATTCGTCCCTCCATTCACGCCTGTCGCGACACCACTGGAGGCGGGCTGCACGATGTTGGGGCGTGAGCGGAAGACGGCCTAACGGCGTGCGGGACCGTAGCCCAGCTTCATGGAGACGGTTGCGAATGGTCCTCGCCGATACCCCAGGAGCAACAGTGTCCCTAATTTGCTGGGAAGTGGCGGTGCGGTCCCCTACGGCACTGCGTAGGATCCTACGGTCTTGGCGTGCATCCGTGCGTCGCTGCGGTCCGGTCCCAGGTCGACGGGCACGTGCACCTTCGGCCGACCACTGGCGACAACATCGATGTACTGTGGAGACCTCACGCCCCACGTGTTGAGCAATTCGGCGGTACGTCCACCCGGCCTCCCGCATGCCCACTATACGCCCTCGCTCAAAGTCCGTCAACTGCACATACGGTTCACGTCCACGCAGTCGCGGCATGCTACCAGTGTTAATTACTGCGATGGAGCTCCGTATGCCACGGCAAACTGGCTGACACTGACGGCGGCGGTGCATAAATGCTGCGCAGCTAGCGCCATTCGACGGCCAACACCGCGGTTCCTGGTGTGTCCGCTGTGCCGTGCGTGTGATCATTGCTTGTACAGCCCTCTCGCAGTGTCCGGAGCAAGTATGGTGGGTCTGACACACCGGTGTCAATGTGTTCTTTTTTCCATTTCCAGGAGTGTATTTGACTTGTTCTATACATGCTAGAGAACACTGCACGGGATCCGTGTGGTACGATTAATGTACCGTAACGTAACTCGCTCCGTAGCCGAGGTCACTAACGCACGCCTGTGCGATGGCGCTCGACTCTGAGGCAATCCGGTTCGAATCCTGGTGACAAATGGAACTTCCACTGCGAGCATTTGGCTGGCAAGAGGAGGAGAGGTGATGGCGTATAGTTCCTGATCACCAGTCTTTGCGCCATTGTCCTGGATAAAATTCCTTACCTTCCCGCAGTGTCTCTTGAAGTGAGGGCGTGTGACACTGTCGATGATGATCCGTACCTCAGGTGGGGATATAGATCTCGTCGGTTCTCTAGGCGATTTTTGAGAGGAGCAGGCTACCAAGTTTCTCCTTCTCCCTTCCCTTCACCCGTGACAGATACCCAACGCTACAACCTACAAGCACTCATCACAGTCCACACGACAAAGATAAAATCTTCACAGTTAATAACTGGTCGGAGAAGCAACGACAAAGCGCCTTCACCAGGACCTTGTCATGAGCGGCGGTGCAAGATTTCTGCACCTGCTTCTCCTACGCTCATTCCCTGAGTGTGATCATTCATCGTTATGTTAGAGTGTGTGAGTAGTTCATGACTCATCTAATATGCATCTGCCTGTAGTACATAATTTGATATTCCCAAAAGGCAAACTACAAAACTCGTGGATTCTCAGAAACTGATGAAGATAAATTACGATGGTGGAAGCGACTTAGTACAGATCTTCTTGAGACGGAAACTGAAGAAAGTACTGGATAAATTGAACGGAAGGTACAGAGCAGATGGATAACAATCATGTCAACGCGGTTCATGGGTTTACTGAAAGGCTAATAAAATGAGAACGTTGGAAGGAGGACTACAGTTAAACGTCCAATTAAGGATGAGTTTTCTACGGACGTGTGAGGAAATTTCTTTGTTTACATCAGTATTCCGGTATTCGCCTTAAGTTAGTTATGAACACCAGTATAAACTAAACCCAGCTGGTCCGACTAGAATTAGTGCCACACTTCTTTTAAATACGAGGGCGTGCTCAAAAGTAATGCCTCCGAGTATTTTATTCTAATCTCACTGTCGGTTGAGATATTACGTAGCATGCAAATTACTTTTTAGACTCCCCCCCTCACTGACGCAGGTTGCAAATCTCTAAAACCAGAGGGCTCTGAATTGTTTCGTGTAACATGGCGGTGTGTAACGAAACGTGCATGAGAAACTGCGTGCTATGATCGGGTTTGCAATTCTAAGAATTTGTCCACACACTTGTCACCGTCTCCTCCAGCATGACGATGTCAGACTACAACGAGCGCTGCGCCCTGTGTTAACAAACCAACGCCCTGGATTCACTCTCTTCTGTCGTCCTCCAAACATTCCCGACTTGGCCCCATCCCATTTTCACCTGTTCCCAAAACTTAAAGAACACCTTTGAGGACTTTACTTTGGTTGTGATGAAGCGGTGCAAGCAGAGGTGAGGTTTTGGCTCCGTAAACAAGTCAAAGTTTCTACAGTAACACTATCAACAAACTGGTCTCTCGCTGGAGAAATCTGTTCTTCGCCAGGGTGCCGATGTAGGGAAAATAAATACGTTGACATGAAAAATAGATGAAGAATGTTAAGAAAGTTTTATTTAAGAAGCATCAAGATTTTTCACATACGAAATTCAAAAGTATTACTTTCCAGCACGCCCTCGTATGAGAATAACATCAAAAACACAGCGCCACCTTACTACATCAATAACGAAAGGTAAATAACTCTTCTTCCATGACAAAGACGCGAACGTACAAAATGCAAGGATGTACTGTCTGAGTATCATGTCCTGGGCACATATTGCAGAAAGAATAGACAACGGCCGTGTGCTACTGTACTAGAATCCTCAACAGTTTTACTTTACCAGTACGAAACTGATAACATACGTAGGATAATATGACCTCGTCTTATGCTCAAACGTCTAACAAAGAAAGTGTAATTTAGGTATAACTGGTTACGTAGCAGAAATGCAGAGATATTCCACCAGCTTGCTCGTATAAACAACTGATCATTTCTTATTACACACCGTCGCCTTCTGAGCCCTCTCCATAAACTTTTAAGACCAACGTAAGGAGCAATATTCTTCAGTTTTATGACATAATACTTTTCTTAAGAGGATAAACCGAGCTCTAGTATGTAGGTCAACGAACATAAAGTCTGTTTTGCAGTTAGTCCTGCTTGTTATTCCTGCCCCTCACGCAACATAAAATATATAGTGGCACATGGGTACTGAAAATCACATTTCCCTATCTTCATACTTACCCTGCTGAAACTACTTTGGCTGCATGGTGTTTGAAATACGTAGATAGCGTCAAAGGTGTAGGATGTTTCAGAAGAAAACGTACAGAGTATCATATTCCACCTCATTCAGTATGTGACAACGTTAAACATCGAGCAAAATAAGTGCACTTTAAGTGTAATAAGTATTCACCATTCTTGCTCTACTTAATTATTACTGAGAGGAAATGATTCCAAACAAATCATTTTTAACTGTCTTCCTCCCTTGATTCCGACTCGATTTCTAAGGTCGGGTTTTTTATTTCTTGACTGAAAGACATTTATTCGCCTTTTCCGTCATTTATTAACCAAGAGAACAGCTGGTCGAGATGCAGGTTCTGCAGACAAATGAGCCAAATGACAAACGTCCTCAGACCAGTGGCGTAGTACCTTTCAAGTAATCAGCTAATCACAGACCGACCTGCGTAGTATCTTCACAGTTCCAAAGCTAAAGCCACACACACCGCATTGGCGCGCAAAGCACTTTTTTGTAATCTCACATTTCCGGAAAGATTTTCGCGAAACAAACTTTTCGTTATCATAATTTAAAAATTTTGGCATTAATTTTGACAAAAGTATACATTTTAGAAACATGAAAACTGCGGTTACAAAAATATAGAATTGGTTATTAAAATCTGATCCAATTACTGATATGTTTGACTCATAGAGCTGCTAAGTGCTATATCACCTACTGCACTCCCCTGACTTAAGTCCTCGTCGATTTCTAAACTGAATGAAAAACTTCACGGCATTCGCTTCAGAACTGCTACAAATTCGTCGGTGTAGACCGCGCCGCTCGAATTGCCAACACAACTGGCACTGCTAAGAGTATCCTACGACTTCCACATCGCTTGCAACGGGATATACACAATGCTGGTGACTACTTTGAAGGTCAGTAAGACATTGGAACACGTATCTATTTTGTACGAGCTGTAAATAAATAGTTGCCACTATTAAAGTTCCAACCCTCGTATGCAGGTTGGTCCATTGATAGCGACCGCGCCAAACATCTCACGAAATAAGCATCAAACGAAAAAACTACAAAGAACGATACTCGTCTAGCTTGAAGGGGGAAACCAGATGGCGCTATGGTTGGCCCGCTAGATGGTGGTGCCATAGGTCAAACGGATATCAACTGCGTTTCTTTAAATATAAACCCCCAATTTTTATTACATATTCGTGTAGTACGTAAGAAAATATGAATGTTTTAGTTAGACCACTTTTTTCGCACTATAATAGTCACAAACGTGTAAGTACGTGGTATCACGTAACATTCCGCCAATGCGGACGGTGTTTGCTTCGTGATACATTACCCATGTTAAAATGGACCGTTTATCAATTGCGGAAAAGGTCGATATCGTGTTGATGTATGGCTATTGTGATCAAAATGCCCAACGGGCGTGTGCTATGTATGCTGCTCGGTATCCTGGACAACATCATCCAAGTATCCGGACCGTTCGCCGGAAAGTTACGTTATTTAAGGAAACAGGAAGTTTTCAGCCACATGTGAAACGTCAACCACGACCTGCAACAAATGATGATGCCCAAGTAGGTGTTTTAGTTGCTTTCGCGGCTAATCCGCACATCAGTAGCAGACAAATTGCACGAGAATCGGGAATCTCAAGAAAGTCGGTGTTGACAATGCTACATCAACATCGATTGCACCCGTACCATATTTCTATGCACCAGGAATTGCATGGCGACGACTTTGAACCTCGTTTACAGTTCTTCCACTGGGCACAAGAGGAATTACCGGACGACGACAGATATTTTGCACGCGTTCTATTTAGCGACGAAGCGTCATTCATCAACAGCGGTAACGTAAACCGGCATAATACGCAGTATTGGGCAACGGAAAATCCACGATGGCTGCGACAAGTGGAACATCAGCGACCTTGGCAGGTTAAGGTATGGTGCGGCATTACGGGAGGAAGGATAATTGGCCCCCATTTTATCGATGGCAATCTAAATGGTGCAATGTATGCTGGTTTCCTACGTAGTGTTCTACCGATGTTACAGCAAGATGTTTCACTGCATGACAGAATGGCGATGTACTCCCAACATGATGGATGTCCGGCACATAGCTCGTGTGCGGTTGAAGCGGTATTGAATACCATATTTCATGACAGATAGATCGGTCGTCGAAGCACCATACCATGGCCCACGCGTTCACCGGATTTGACGTCCCCGGATTTCATTCTGTGGGGAAAGTTGAAGGATATTTGCTGTCGTGATCCACCGACAACGCCTGACAACATGCGTCAGCGGATTGTCAATGCACGTGCGAACATTACGGAAGGCGAATTACTAGCTGTTGAGAGGAATGTCGTTACACGTATTGCCAAATGCATTGAGGTTGACGGACATCATTTTGAGCATGTATTGCATTAATGTAGTATTACAGGTAATCACGCTGTAACAGTGTGCGTTCTCAGAAATGAAGTTCAAAAAGGTATATGTATCACATTGGAACAACCGAAATAAAATGTTCAAACGTACCTACGTTCTGTATTTTAATTTAAAAAACCTACCTGTTACCAACTGTTCGCCTAAAATTGTGAGCCATATGTTTGTGACTATTACAGCGCCATCTATCACAAAGCGAAAAAAGTTGTCCAACTAAGACATTCATATTTCTTTACGTACTACACGACTATGTAATAAAAAATGGGGGTTCCTATTTCAAAAAAACGCAGTTGATATGCGTTTGACCTATGGCAGCGCCAGCTAGCGGGCCAACCATAGCTCCATCTGGTTTCCACTTTCAAGCTAGACAAGTTTCGTTCTTTGTAGTTTTTTCGTTTGACGCTTATTTCGGGAGACACTTGACCCGGTCACGATCAATGGACCACCCTGTATACACTCGTCTCGACTACTTTGGAAATTTACTTTCTTTGCCCACAAGTTCATTTTAACGAGTTAAGCGAAAATATGATAGAAACATGGGTTTACTCTGTAGGATGTTACAAAATCACAAATGCACAGTCATTGAAGTCCCTCCCCTCTCCCCCTCGAGTGCTTTTATATACCCCTCCTCAGCCGTTCCCCACTCCCTGTCGCATCTGTCCAGAACCCGCCCCCTCTTATGGGTCCTCGTACTCCATCGGCTCCTTTGGCTCTGGCTCTGAGCACTATGGGACTTAACATCTACGGTCATCAGTCCCCTAGAAGTTACAACTACTTAAACCTTACTAACGTAAGGATCACCCGTGGTCTAGGGGCAGCGTCTTTGATTCATGATCCAACCGTCTTCGGTCCCGGGTTCGATCTCCGCCACTGCCTATATTTTGATAAATAATCGGCTTTGGCGGCCGAAGACTTCCGGCATAAGAAGTCAGCTTCATTCTGCCAACGGCCTTGTCAAAGAGGGCGGAGGAGCGGATAGAGGTTCAGGGCACTCTCTTGTCCCAGGGGTGGGAAATTGCCCCTAAAGGTGGAAGAATCAGCAATGATCAACGACATGAGGATGCAGAAGGCAATGGAAACCACTGCATTAAAGACACGTAACGTGTATCCACAGGACATGTGGCCTGTAATTGAAGAAGTGTCATGATGATCTCTCCATTGGCAAAAGATTCCGGAATAGTCCCCCATTCGGATCTCCGGGAGGGGACTACCAAGGGGGAGGTTACCATGAGAAAAAGATTGAATAATCAACGAAAGGATAACGTTCTACGACTCGGGGCGTGGAATGTCAGAAGCTTGAACGTGGTAGGGAAACTAGAAAATCTGAAAAGGGAAATGCAAAGGCTCAATCTAGATATATAGGGGTCAGTGACGTGAAGTGGAAGGAAGACAAGGATTTCTGGTCAGATGAGTATCGGGTAATATCAACAGCAGCAGAATATGGTATAACAGGTGTAGGATTCGTTATGAATAGGAAGGTAGGGCAGAGGGTGTGTTACTGTGAACAGTTCAGTGACCTGGTTGTTCTAATCAGAATCGACAGCAGACCAACACCGACAACGATAGTCCAGGTATACGTGCCGACGTCGCAAGCTGAAGATGAACAGATAGAGAAAGTGTATGTGGATATTGAAAGGAAAATGCAGTATGTAAAGGGGGACGAAAATCTAATAGTCATGGGCGACTGGAATGCAGTTGTTGGGGAAGGAGTAGAAGAAAAGGTTACAGGAAAATATGGGCTTGCGACAAGGAATGAAAGAGGAGAAAGACTTATTGAGTTCTGTAACACATTTCAGCTAGTAATAGCGAATACCCTGTGCAAGAATCACATGAGGAGGAGGTATAGTTGGAAAAGGCCGGGAGATACGAGAAGATTTCAATTAGATTACATCATGGTCAGACAGAGATTCCGAAATCAGATACTGGATTGTAAGGCGTACCCAGGAGCAGATATGGACTCGGAACACAATATAGTAGTGATGAAGAGTAGGCTGAAGTTCAAGACATTAGTCAGGAAGAATCAATACGCAAAGTAGTGGGATACGGAAGTACTGAGGAATGACGAGATACGTTTGAAGTTCTCTAACGCTATAGATACAGCAATAAGGAATAGCGCAGTAGGCAGTACAGTTGAAGAGGAAAGGACATCTCTAAAAAGGGCCATCACAGAAGTTGGGAAGGAAAACATAGGTACACAGAAGGTAGCTGCGAAGAAACCATGGGTAACAGAAGAAATACTCCAGTTGATTGATGAAAGGAGGAAGTACAAACATGTTCCGGGAAAATCAGGAATACAGAAATACAAGTCGCTGAGGAATGAAATAAATAGGAAGTGCAGGGAAGCTAAGACGAAATGGCTGCAGGAAAAATGTGAAGACATCGAAAAAGATATGACTGTCGGAAGGATAGACTCAGCATACAGGAAAGTCAAAACAACCTTCGGTGACATTAAAAGTAACGGTGGTAACATTAAGAGTGCAACGGGAATTCCACTGTTAAATGCAGAGGAGAGAAGAGATAGGTGGAAAGAATACATTGAAAGCCTCTATGAGGGTGAAGATTTGTCTGATGTGATAGAAGATGAAACAGGAGTCGATTTAGAAGAGATAGGGGATCCAGTATTAGAATCGGAATTTAAAAGAGCTTTGGAGGACTTACGGTCAAATAAGGCAGAAGGGATAGATAACATTCCATCAGAATTTCTAAAATCATTGGGGGAAGTGGCAACAAAACGACTATTCACGTTGGTGTGTAGAATATATGAGTCTGGCGACATACCATCTGACTTTCGGAAAAGCATCATCCACACAATTCCGAAGACGGCAAGAGCTGACAAGTGCGAGAATTATCCCACAATCAGCTTAACAGCTCATGCATCGAAGCTGCTTACAAGAATAATATACAGAAGAATGGAAAAGAAAATTGAGAATGCGCTAGGTGACGATCAGTTTGGCTTTAGGAAAAGTAAAGGGACGAGAGAGGCAATTCTGACGTTACGGCTAATAATGGAAGCAAGGCTAAAGAAGAATCAAGACACTTTCATAGGATTTGTCGACCTGGAAAAAGCGTTCGACAATATAAAATGGTGCAAGCTGTTCGAGATTCTGAAAAAAGTAGGGGTAAGCTATAGGGAGAGACGGGTCATATACAATATGTACAACAACCAAGAGGGAATAATAAGAGTGCACGATCAAGAACGAAGTGCTCGTATTAAGAAGGGTGTAAGACAAGGCTGTAGCCTTTCGCCCCTACTCTTCAATCTGTACATCGAGGAAGCAATGATGGAAATAAAAGAAAGGTTCAGGAGTGGAATTAAAATACAAGGTGAAAGGATATCAATGATACGATTCGCTGATGACATTGCTATCCTGAGTGAAAGTGAAGAAGAATTAAATGATCTGCTGAATGGAATGAACAGTCTAATGAGTACACAGTATGGTTTGAGAGTAAATCGGAGGAAGACGAAGGTAATGAGAAGTAGTAGAAATGAGAACAGCGAGAAACTTAACATCAGGATTGATGGTCACGAAGTCAATGAAGTTAAGGAATTCTGCTACCTAGGCAGTAAAATAACCAATGACGGACGGAGCAAGGAGGACATCAAAAGCAGACTCGCTATGGCAAAAAAGGCATTTCTGGCCAAGAGAAGTCTACTAATATCAAATAGCGGCCTTAATTTGAGGAAGAAATTTCTGAGGATGTACGTCTGGAGTACAGCATTGTATGGTAGTGAAACATGGACTGTGGGAAAACCGGAACAGAAGAGAATCGAAGCATTAGAGATGTGGTGCTATAGACGAATGTTGAAAATTAGGTGGACTGATAAGGTAAGGAATGAGGAGGTTCTACGCAGAATCGGAGAGGAAAGGACTTTGTGGAAAACACTGATAAGGAGAAGGGACAGGATGATAGGACATCTGCTAAGACATGAGGGAATGACTTCCATGGTACTAGAGGGAGCTGTAGAGGGCAAAAACTGTAGAGGAAGAAAGAGATTGGAATACGTCAAGCAAATAATTGAGGACGTAGGTTGCAAGTGCTACTCTGAGATGAAGAGGTTGGCACAGGAGAGGAATTCGTGGCGGGCCGCATCAAACCTGTCAGTAGACTGATGACAAAAAAAACCTAAGGACAGCACACAACACTCAGTCATCACGAGGTAGAGAAAATCCCTGACCCCGCCGGGAATCGAACGCGGGAACCCGGGCGTGGGAAGCGAGAACGCTACCGCACGACCACGAGCTGCGGACTCGGCTCCTTTCCCCCCACCCCCTCACTTAGTTTTTTCCTCTCCTTCCCCCCCCCCCTTTCCTTTCCGCCGGCCGAAGTGGCCGTGCGGTTAAAGGCGCTGCAGTCTGGAACCGCAAGACCGCTACGGTCGCAGGTTCGAATCCTGCCTCGGGCATGGATGTTTGTGATGTCCTTAGGTTAGTTAGGTTTAACTAGTTCTAAGTTCTAGGGGACTAATGACCTCAGCAGTTGAGTCCCATAGTGCTCAGAGCCATTTGAACCATTTTTTTTTCCTTTCCCGTCATCTGTCCAGTTTGCCCCCATCTGCCCTCGGCTGTGGTATATCATATTTGTGCCAATTTTGTAGTGCAGTGTTCAAGTGAATGTTCAGTGTTGTTCGTCTTTCCAAAGTGTTGCGAACAGAAACCGTGCTTTCTCTGTGTGTACATTTTATATCTCTTGCGAACAGAAACCAGACTGTCACCATTGTTTTTTTAATTGTCTGTCATTTCTGTTACCTGCCTGCTTCATATGTATTTTATTAGCATCATCAACCCTTTGTTCTATGTATTAAGTTCCACGATTTTACTCCATGTTACCATTTAAGTCTCCCATTTTATCGCCTGTTTTTATTATTCATTATCTTCATCTTTGTAAAACAAATTCTGTAGGCTGAAGAGCGGCATACAACGCTGCTGCCAGCCCGCCCCCTTCGGGGAGAATCGACACTGAATAAAGAAAAAAAAAAGTGATTGAAGTTGTAGATGGTATTTAATACGTTAAGTTTTGCTTAGGGGCCTATGTCCACAGTCGACCAGTTTCCATGTTACAAGAAAATATAAAATAAATATTAGCATTTCTTGTAATTACAGTGACTGCTCTAAATCATGGACACAGTATTCGTTGTAAAATTATAACTAACATTCTTGGTTAAGAACATTTTTCCACAGCGCTTAATTTTGCAGCACTCACACAAATAGGTCTTCCTTCAAAAATGCTGGAGTGTCATTAACAGCACTCCTCAACAAATGGTCGACACAAGTGGTGCAGCAGAAAGCAGGAAGGTCGGAAGTGCACTTCCCCATTTGGCCGTCCTGATTTAGGTTTTCCGTGGTTTCATTGTATCGCTCAAGGAAAATGCAGAGATGGTTCCGATTTCCTTCCCCGTTTTCCCGAAACGGACCCTGTGTTCCTTTTCCAATGACGAAAGACGTTAAACCCTACCCTTCCGCCCTTATTTTCTTTCGATTGTTGCGTTGAGGTGTCCAACGAAAACTGCTAGACCTAAATCATGTGAAAATCAGGTTTCTTTAGTTATGTTCTGTTGAACATCTTTAAAAAACTTCACCAATATTTCTTACAGCACACCATACAAGAAGACTACGTACAGGACACTGCGACTGGAACAGGTCGCAAATGGCTACTGTGCACGATGTGGATGATAGTTAATTAATAGATTATTAGTGATTACATTGTAATCTCAACTTCATGAAACCTCAAGTTCAAAAATTGCAACACCTACTGCAATTTATTTAATAGACTATTTTAAGTAAATTATTGGTCAAGAGCTTATAGACAACAGTTTTAACAAGACACAGCGTGTTCTATTCCTGGAGAATCTGCGGATGGAGAGCGTAGAAGATGTTCGTTTGCCAAACAAGGGATAAAATTTAGTTACATCATGATGGCGCCCCTGTGTATACGACGTTTGGTATCATAACTCAAGGAAACTATTCTGATGCTGTTTGGTTGTCTGTCACGCTGTAACTTGGGCATCATATTATATGAAACTTACAAATCATACAAAACAATAGGATATTATGGATCAGTTATTTGAATTATTGGAAATTTAATCCCAAATAGTACGTGTGTATGCCTAGTAGTGCTCTTCGAACGTTCGTGTTCTGGACTGGAAAGCTTAATCTTCTCAAATGACCTCGTAGTCGGCAGGATGTTAAACAATAACCTACCTCCCTTCCTGAAAATTTACACGAATTGCATCAAGATCAAGCCTCTCTGAATTATACTGTTTTGCCGGGCAGTGTGGCCGAGCGGTTCTAGGCGCTTCAGTTTGGAACCGCGCGACCGCTACGGTCGCAGGTTCGAATCCTGCCTCGGGCATGGATGTGTGTGATGTCCTTAGGTTAGTTAGGTTTAAGTAGTTCTAAGTTCTAGGGGACTGATGACCTCAGATGTTGAGTCCCATAGTGCTCAGAGCCATTTGAACCATTTGAACCAATTATACTGTTTCCGCAAGGCACTCATTTTCTCCGGTTTATTATCCGTTAAGGCGTTTGGCAACACAATGGGTATAGTTTGTCAGCCCATGCAGGCTGCAAGTGAGCATTACCGGTTACTTTTTATTCCTGGAAAATATAAACAGCGTGAGAAATGTCCATCTGGTCCACTGAGGATGTGAACACGGACATCCATTTATGTGAACCCAACTCCAGTAATTGAAAACGTTATAGCCATCGCCTCTGGAGCATTGCCGTTCCGTAGGGAAATACACAGTGCCAAACACACGCATTTAAGCTTCGCGCAATAACATACACTTGTCTGCTAACGTTTTTCCGCTGATCATGAGAGCAACTCATTTGCATTCCATGCGTGTGTCAGCGTTTGAAAGAGATGAAATCAATAATTAATACGCAATATGAGACGCCGTGTTTAACGAATTACAGTGCCAAATTTCATTGGTATTGCATTAACGAATCGGTTTTGTGCTTGCCGACACGAAATACGAGCTTCATTTCGAAGCGCTGATTAAGCCAAAGGAGATGAATAACATAGAAGTAATCTCGTTAGTCGGCGTCTTCACTGTAAATAAACACTTCTCTTCAACTGCACAGAATTTTTAATAAAATTTGCTGTTGTTGTTGTTGTGGTCTTCAGTCCTGAGACTCGTTTGATGTGGGTGGAAAAAATGGTAATCGAATCAGCAATGCGTTAGACAGCGTCTACTGTCGAACTGCAATCAAGGTCAAATTCTGACGATGAAAATTTCTTCCACAGTCAGAATTCTACCAGCTAACATTTAGGTGTAACGTCACTTCGCTAACGTGCATTTACAACGTCCGCTATGTAGGCAGCTCAAACATGTATTACATAACCACTAAGCAAATTATACAAGGCTGTTTTTCATCGAGGTGGCGGTGAATGCTACCGAGCGAATTGGGGTAGCTGTTTAGGCCAATCCGTGAGTATGAAATCCATTCGTTAGCGCAAACAAGAGAAACATTATTCTGTTGATAACTGTTCAGTCGGCACCTATGAAACCAAGTACCATTTTAAATTCCATATGTAATTACTCTATACTTTGAGTTTTACTGAATTACCGTTAACACAATTCATGTTAGAGCAGATACAGCCGTGAGATACTTTCAGTATCATATATTTTCTGCAGTGAAAAATCTGAGATACCTGTTACATATAGGTCATCCCCCTTACCACTAAGGCAGAATTTCGTTAATAGCTAAACACGTATCTTATGAAACCATAAGTTTGGACAAGAGCAGAAACACTATGAAAATTAATGTTATCGTGTAAGATGCTCTATACCTGCGTGGTCGTTCCCTCATGCACAAGAGCACGGGCAAAGGGGAGTAGCTTCATGTCAGTCAGTCAGGTCACCAAGATGAAGAACTAGTTAGTAGCGATCGCACACAGTGACTTGTCAGTTAGTATGTCAACAGTTCTGGAATAGTTTATGAGAGTGATATCCCGAACGCTATTCGATAAATACTATTGGGGAGGAAAATGAAGGAAGAAGACAGTACAAGTAGATGCAAAAGTTACTTTTGCTTTACATCCAAAACAGAAATAATGAAATATTTTTGTTTAATACTGCCGCTAACGGCCTTTCCGCTGTGGTAACACCGATTCCCACCAGAACACCGAGGTTTAAGCACTGTCGGCCTTGGCTAGCACTTGGATGGGTGACCGCCCACGTCTATCGAGCGCTGTAGGCAAGCTGGATGCCCTCAGCCATTGTGAGACCAACTGAGAAGCAACGAGACTGAAAAGTGGCGGCACCGGTCACGAAAATTTATAACGGCCGGGAGAGTGGTGTGCTGACCACATGACCCTCCATATCAGCATACAGTGACGCGTATCGGCAGAGGACGATACGGCGGTCGGTCGGTACCGATGGGCCTGAGGGGTGTTCGGATTTTAATACAGAGCTGCAGCTCATTTACGGAAAGATGGGAAAAGTAACTGTCTATGGTCTTGTAGAAGCTAATGTAACAAGTTTTCCCTGAAACGATTTTGAAATGTAATATCTTGTATCAGCTTGGAAAGCAAATTATTATTATTTTTTTCAATTTTATTATTCATCTAATACGCAGGTCTCGGTACTGCTGCACCACTTCACCCATTGAGAGTGACCGCCACCTCGATAAAGAAACAGCCTTGTATCACTTACTTACAGTTCGCATAATGCATTATCTGAGCTGCCTCCATAGCGGACGTTGCAAATACGTGTAAGCAATGTGACGTTCCATCCAGACGTTAGCTGGTAGAATTCGTACTGTGGAGGAAATTTTCATCGCCAGCATTTGACCAGCAAGGGCAAGAGAGACGTGTAACACAGTTTCTGAGCATCACACCGCGCACCAATGTCCTCGTTCAGCTTCAAACCTCTGAAAAACGCCTCACGTAAGAGATAATGTGACTAAACTGCTAACACGGTGCAATACGAAGGGTCGCAGTTGCAGGTTGCCTATCCATTAGCATCCAGGGGCAACAAAATTTCGTTTTTAATATTTCACTTTGATCAAATTTAAAAATTTAAAATGCTGTCATAATCTAGTGATTAAGGTATAATCTTATGTCGAAACTTTAACACAGTAAAGCAATTATTACAGTTAGAAACTGTTTATTAGTGTTGGGCAGCAAATCTCACAGCGCGAAAATTACCCAGATTATATTCCTCCAATATTTGAGAACAGAACACTCAGCAACTCCCAAAAACTTTACACATATTTTCAAACCTCTTCTAATCTTCTTCACATTTACGTGTTGAACGTTAAATACGTAACGTAATCAGACGTTTGAAGTTTTTTATACATTGGAGCTCCATTCCTTAAAGATTTCGAGGTGTTAGGCTTGATACTGTCGATCTTTCAGCCAAACAGTGGAGACGTTAAATTCGACGGCTCCATAGATGCTATTCGAGAGTGATAAATATTTCTTCTCTCTCTCTCTCTCTCTCTCTCTCTCTCTCTCTCTTTCTCCCTCTGTCTATCTTTACCTGTCTATCATTACAGTCTAGGACTCACTACAGACACTTAAACCTAACTGTTTCACTTATATCTTCTCAAAGCAAAGATGCTATATTGTGCGAGTTAGTTGTTACATATCTACCTCCCGCCCTACTAAGAATATACTTTGGTACTATCGCTAAATATGGGAGAGAATGTCACGGACATGATATGTGAATTAGGGTGGCAGTCAATACAGCAAAGGCGTTTTTCGTTGCGGCTGTGTCTTCTCATGAAATTGAAATCACAACTTTCTCTTCCTATTGCAGAAGTATTCTGTTGTCGCCAACCTACACAGGGAGAAATGACCATCACGATAAAATAAGAGAAATCAGAGCTCGCATGGAAGGATTTAAGTGCTCTTTTTTTCTCGCGCGACGTTCGAGAGTGGAACGGTAAAGAAATAGTTTGAAGGTGTTTCGATGAACCCTCCGCCAGGTACTTAATTGTGAATTGCAGAATAGTCATGCAGATGTATAGAAAGATATAACTGCAAAAGAAAATTTACGTCTCTAATTGTATGACTTAGAACCGCAATATTTACATGTCTAAAGCGTATAATAAACAAAACTGTATCCAGGTGGAATCATTCCTTCAAAATTGTTACCTTTAATTTGCAACTAGAATTCTGCAAGCGGAGTCAGTGTGAATAAAGTTTCCATAGGTGTCTTATCGTACAACGATGAAATTTACTTTTTCAGACGCCCTCTTTGCTGGTGATGAGACGTACCACTTCTCTGTTGTACACGTTAATGTGTCTAAACTGAGCTCTAGTCACTCAGCCACTTAACTCTATTACTTTTCCTGTTCTATCTAAAGAACGTTCTGCCTCTGTTGAGTAATAGAATTACCGAATTCAGTACCGACTTCTGACTACGCTGCAGGCTGCAGTCTCAGATTTACGAGGTCGGTCATGCTTGCTCTTGATTTCACAAGGACAGTGACGCAGCTGATCTCTCCATGATCCAACGAAGAGCTGGTAGTACGTGGGAGGGCTGCGACAGCTCGTGTCTCACGCTTACCTCGCTCATTCTTATGACATGCTTCTCCGAAGTTCAGCACACAGTGCAGCTTTTTGATCACAGTTTGCATGAAGAAATGTAAAATACCGAGTAAGCAAACGTAACACAAGTCTTACAAGAGTTTCGTCTTCCACTTTATCCTGCCTCAACCTTGAATTAATTTGCAGTAGTTTTCATGAAGCTCCTGCATATTAAACCTGTCTGTACACGGTGCTCATTACCCAGTCAGCTTCTCGCTTATGTCCCTTAAAGAGTACTTTCTAGTAGTGAGGATGGTATAATTTTCTTCATCAGTATGTGTCCCTCAAAGATGTGAAACCCTCTACTAACTGTATAAGTCAATATTTGCGTCTCACTTTTGCTCAGTAGTCAGTTCTGGCGTCTCACTTGTGCTCAATGAAGTTCTTCGATCGCTTTCCTTGCAATCCGATCAATCTACTGAAACTTCCTCTTATAGCCTACTTTACACAACTCTGTTCTCCTCCTTCCATCAGTTCCTGTTACCCATGCATCAGTGCCGTATCACATCAGTAGAAAATTTCTGCTTCTAGGAGACATAGGCACATCACGAGGCTTGAGAATTACATAGAAATTCATGGCCGCAAACACTAGGGGTAAATGATAGCAGATGTTGAAGATCGTAAAGAAAACGAGACAGTCATTTGAGACATTTATTGCGAATAATGAGCACACATGGTGAACGACATGAATACAGCTCTAATGTTGCATCAAATTCCCGACGTTTGCACGGTCAGACACACGCAAGTCCAATGAAGCAGTGACTGCCGGACACGCTCGAAGACGCCGGGAGTTTGATTGTAACAGCCGCACAGACGCTGCGACGAGATCCCTTTCAGACTTCAGACTCCACGCGATCGCGATACATATTTCAAGGCTCCTCAAGAAAGAAATCAAACCTCGATAAAACCGGTAAGCGTGGACCCCAGGCAACTGGTCCAAAAAATGGTTCAAATGGCTCTAAGCACTATGGGACTTAACCTCTGAGGTCATTAGTCCCCTACACTTAGAACTACTTAAACCTAACTAACCTAACGACATCACACACATCCATGTCCGAGGCAGGATTCGAAACTGCGACCGCAGCAGGCGCACGGTTCCAGACTGAAGCGCCTAGAACCACTCTTCCACAGCGGCCGACACAACCGGTCCATCACGCCCAATCTATCGATGCGGCGCCCCATCATGTTGGAACCACATACTGCGCCTGAAATTTGCTGGAACATCAGAACGTTTTCCAGAAAGGTCTGATAATTCGCAGCGGTCAAACGGGGTGATAAAGTTACGGCCAGTAGTCGCCGACCAAAACCGCCCACACATTAACTGTGAAGCGATACTGCGCCGCGCAGTGCCGCACACCGTGGGGGTTTTATGGTGCCCACAGGTGTTTATTGTGATGAATGAATACGCCATCCCTGGTTAATGTGATCTCATAGGTGAACAACATATAAGCTGGGAAATGCACGTTTCGGCCACTTTGTTGTAGAAAGCACCGTGCGAAACGCACACGTGCAGGATTGTCATCGGGCTGCAAGAACTGTACCCTTTGGAGATGAAAGGCGTTTAGGAACTCTGCCTTCAAAGCACGCTGGACACCGCTACGAGACAGTCTTAATTCAGAGACAATGGCACGTATCCTGGTGCTTGAATTAGACTCTACGACATCCAGCAAGTTTCCATCCACAACGACCCAACGCGCCCATCGTGACCTGTCCTCACTAGCCCTGTAAGTTCTTAATGACCAGTACTCGCACGAATTTAGATGCAGACGTGCAAACAAACTGTGGTTTGGCTGATGTCTGGGAAGCGTTCTCGATAAATGCGTTGTGCGGCTCGTCGTTGCACTCAGCAATGCCATACATTAGTGCATGCCTGCAAGCTCACCGTTCCTATACCGTCCCATGCTCCTCGTACGCTGGTTAGGGTTCGAATGATGAAATCCTCACACTCACCTCCAGAACTCTGTGTACAGCACCACCGAGCGGCGAGCGACGACGTTTGCGGACGCGGTTGCGATGCATTTCTCAATCTTTATGATGTGCCCCAGTTCCCCTTGAAGTTTGTTGCAACATTTCTAGGATACTCTATATAATAATATTATCAGAGACAATTCTGAAGGATAAACGTCTTACGAACATACGCATACACTGTGTCTTCACAAGTTGAATCTATGAAGATAGACAGGAATACATCTCGCACCCTAGGCGCCTCTATCAAGACTTTTGCACGTTTGTGAGGTGTTTAACACTTGATTTTGGTTTGCAGCACTTCCATAGCGCACAGTGGACGAACCCAGAGCGGCATCCAACTATGTGACCAAATGAGTCACGAAGATTAGCTGATTCTGGGAGATATACGAGGGCTATTCCGAAAGTAAGGTCCGATCGGTCACGAAATGGAAACGACTATGAAAATCCGATAAAGCTTTGCACAGATGTGTTGGGTAGTGTCTCTAGTATAACCCCAGTTAGCATCACGTCGCTCTTCTCATTTCTGAGCTCGCAGTGAGTGCGTAAAGATGTCTAGAAAATAGTGTCTGCCGCCAAGTACGGGGGCCTGGTGAGAAATTTCCCCTGAAGCTATGCAGCTAACATTACATAACTGTCGTGCTGTTTCGTCTTCAAGACAATTCTCAGCCGCATTCTGCAGGGGCAATGAAGATGCTCCTGCATCGTTTTCAAATGGAAATGTGAGATTACCCACAATACAGCCCGTAATTGTCTCTCTCTGAGTTTCAGCTCAGGTCACATGAACCGCTGGTTATGAAGACAACATTTCGGCACAAGACAACGAGCCGTAGGCCAGCGTAGAGAATTGGCGGAGAGCACTGGCGGCTGCCTTCTATAGCGAGGGTATGGGAAAGTTGGTACAACGCTACGATACACGTCTAAGTCGGGTCGGCGACTATGGAGATAAGTAGCTGCAAGGTGTATCTAACTGTTGCAAATAAAACATTTTTGATTTTTTCCGTGGTTTCCATTTCGCGACCTATCGGACCTTACTTTCGGAATAGCCCTCGTACAAGCAAACAGTATGTTTCCAATGTTTACAGACAGAACATTAATTTGGCAAGTACGAATTGTTAATGCGGGGAAAAGAGGTTGCTGACGAATAATGCTGCTCTTATGATGTTTCTTGACCTTGCTGGAAGGTACGCCTGCAAGTGGAATCGGATCAACTTATCAGCGACACTGTGTGCCGTTTACTTACCGAGGCCACAGTAAAACACAACCGCCTTATTTGGATCTTTATCCTCCGTTTTAATACTGCTGAGGGACCTAAGAAAACCCCCTGCGGGTTCTGGGGTTAGAATAGGCCCGCGGTATTCCTGCCTGTCGTAAGACGCGACTAAAAGGAGTCTCAAATGTTTCGGCCTTATGTGATGGTCCCCTCTCGGGTTTGACCTCCATCTTTCTAAATTATTCCGAAGAGCGAGCCAATTGGGGAAGGGCGCCTTACATGGTGCACTGTATCCGTCGTGCATTGAGACCTTTAGCCGGCTTTTTCGTCGTTGCAATGGTGTCCCGCTCGTTTTCCATCTCTTGGGCGAGGATACGTCCGTGGGTGCGATTACCACGCTGCACTCTGCAGTGTTGCTTTTAACTGCGATGACGACCTTGGACATTTTTGCACCTAAGATCCAGTCCGTTGTGGTGGGGCCGCCATGAACCCTGTTGGTTGTAGCCCCCTGACAACACAGGGATCGCTCTACTGATGCCTGCGCCGTTAACTCCCCACGTATGCCAAGGAGTAGAGGCCCATCTCCCTGGGGCATCAAGACACCCGGCAATGGCCATCCTGCAGGTGGCTATTGCTGCGGCTGGGTGGCGCCCGTGGAGAAGGCCCTTGGTCTGAGTAGGTGGCATCAGGGCGGATGACCCGCAATGAAGCGTGGTACATCATCTCTCGCTGGCGGCCAGCCACCAGCAGTCTCTAAGCGTTCGAGGGCTCATTTTAAAGCTAACGTTTATGACCCCAAATCGTTCCCATCCCTGGCCACACCATGGGAGGAACGAAAGGCAATGAATGACAGTGACGTGTATTCGCCCAGGTATCTCGTCTGTACCAGACCTGATGGTGACTCGTTTCTATCCGTGAAGCCTCAGTTCTTTGTAGAGCATTTAGAGGACAAGTTTGGGGAGGTGGAGGGCTTGTCCAAAATGCGCTCTGGGTCAGTTTTGATAAAAACGGCATCCTCTGCCCAGTCACGCAGGTTACTTGCTTGTGACAAGTTGGGGGATGTTCACGTTACCATCACCCCACATAAGAGTTTAAATATGGTCCAGGGTATTATTTTCCATCGGGACCTACATTTGCAGTCTGATGACGAGCTGCGCGCCAATTTAGAGCGCCGAGGTGTACATTTCGTCCGGCGCGTTCATCGGGGTCTGAGGGACAATCAGGTAGCTACCGGTGCCTTCATCTTGGCCTTCGAATGTGATACATTACCAGAGAAGGTCAAGGTGATGGTCTACCGATGTGATGTCAAACCCTATATCCCTCCCCCGATGCGGTGCTTTAAGTGCTGGAAGTTCGGTCACATGTCCTCTCGCTGTACTTATAGCCTCACATGTAGAGATTGTGGACGCCCATCTCATCCCGATAATCCATGTGCTCTGCCTCCCGTCTGTGTCAACTGTGGAGAGCCTCATTCCCCTTGCTCGCCGGACTGCAGTATCTTACAGAAAGAACGCAAAATCATGGAATATAAGACCCTGGACCGACTGACCTACACTGAGGCTAAGCGGAAATTTGAACGGCTACATCCCGTGCGCATGATGTCATCTTATGCCTCCACTGTCACTCCTGCTCCAGCTCCTTCAGCTGCAAGACATACAGTCAGCTCTCAGAGGACCTCACCTGCCCCCTTGACGATGGGGGCCCCTTCTCTCGCTGTTGCTCCCACACCATCTACCTCGGGAGCAGCACCCACTAAACCACTGGGGACACCAGTCCCCACTTCTAAGCCGGAGAAGCGTAAGTCTTCTTCGGCTTCTCTCGCTCGGCACGGCAGACACCAACCAGTGGTTGAAGAAGCCACAGGTCGCTGGTCGACGGGCTTCGCGATCCTCTTCTTTCCCGGAGACTGGCTCCAATAAGCCCTCTCAACAACGGCAACCAAAGGAACAGCGAGAGAAAACGACTTTGAAGACCCGTAAGACCAATACACCTGCGGTGGCACCTACTCCACTGCTACCTAAAAGCTCTGCGTCTGAGGATGAGGTGGAGATCCTTGCGTCCGCTGAGGAACTCGATCTCGCCGGTCCCTCAGACGCAATGGATAGCACTTGCACGGGTGCTCCATCGGAGGCAGCAGGTGACCCAGTGGCGTAATCTGCCTTCCCAGTCCCGTCACGCCTTTCTCCGCCATGGACAATACCATCCTCCAGTGGAACTGCAGCGGTTTCTTCCACCATCTAGCTGAGCTCCGCCAACTAACCAGCATTGCTCTTCAGGAAACTTGGTTTCCAGCAATGCGAACCCCCGCCCTCCGTGGCTATCGGGGTTATTATAAGAACCGGGCAGCATATGAAAGGGTGTCTGGTGGCGTCTGCCTCTATGTCCTTCACACTCTGCACAGCGAGTCTGTCCCTCTCCAAACACCTTTAGAGGCTGTCGCTGTTCGGGTGTGGACGCCACAGGCTGTTACCGTCTGCAGTCTTTACCTTCCACCGGATGGTGATGTCTCGCAGCATGTCCTGGCTGCGCTGATAGCCCAATTGCCGTCACCTTTCTTACTATTGGCCGACTTCAACGCCCATAACCCTCTGTGGGGTGGGTCAGTGGCAACAAGTCGAGGCGCCACCGTTGAGCATTTATTGTCGCAGCTCGAGCTCTCGATTTTAAATGATGGTGCCTTCACACACTTCAGTGTGGCGCATGGCACATACTCCGCCATTGACCTTTCAATCTGTAGCCCTAGCCTCTTACCGTCTGTCCAATGGAGTGTGCATGACGACCACTTTCCGATCTTTCTGTCACTACCACAGCGTCACTCTTCTGGGCGCCCTAGCAGAGGGCTATGAATAAGGCTGACTGGGACTTGTTCTCCTCCACTGCCGCTATTGAGCCTCTCTCTAATGATGACATTAATGCGGTGGTTCAATCGGTCACCACCGGCATCGTTACTGCCGCCGAATCTGCCATTCCCCGTTCCTCTGGGTCCCCTCGGTGGCGGACTGTGCCTTGGTGGTCGCCTGAGATCGCTGCAGCGATTAAAGATCGCCGGCGGGCGCTACAGCGTCACAAGCGACATCCCTGCATTGAACACCTCATCACCTTCAAACGGCTGCGTGCGCAGGCCCGCCGCCTTATCCGCCAAAGCAAGCAGGAGTGCTGGGAGCGGTATGTGTCCACCATTGGCCTCCATGTCTCTCCATCGCAGGTCTGGGCCAAGATCCGGCGCCTCTATGGCTGTCGGACCCCTGTCAGCGTCCCTGCGCTCTCACTGGATGGAGCAGTTTGTACAGACTCCGACGAAATTGCCAACAGCTTGGCAGAGCATTTTGCTCTTAGTTCCGCTTCTTCCAATTACCCACTGGCCTTCCGCTCCATTAAAGAGCGGATGGAACGTCGGAGCCTTTCGTTTCGCACCCACCACCCAGAATCTTACAATGCTCCATTCAGTGAGTGGGAATTTCGCAGTGCCCTAGCCGCTTGCCCTGATACCGCTCCTGGGCCAGATGGCATCCACTGTCAGATGCTGAAACACCTTTCAGTGGACTGCCAGCGGCGCCTCCTCGATCTTTACAACCGTCTTTGGGTCGAGGGGGAGTTTCCGTCGCAATGGCGGGAAAGCATTGTCATCCCCGTTTTGAAACCTGGAAAGAGCCCTCTGGAGGTGGACAGCTACCGTCCCATTAGCCTCACCAACGTTCTTTGCAAGTTGCTTGAACGGATGGTGAGCCGGCGCTTGAATTGGGTACTGGAGTCTCGGGGCCTTCTGGCTCCGTCTCAGGGTGGGTTCCGTAAAGGCCGCTCCGTCACCGACAATCTGGTGAGCCTGGAGTCGGCCATCCGTACTGCCTTTGCCCCCCGTCAGCACCTGGTCGCTGTCTTTTTCGACATGGGGAAGGCGTACTATACGACATGGCGTCATCACATCCTTTCCACGCTTCATGGATGGGGTCTTCGGGGTTCTCTGCCGCTTTTTATCCGCAATTTTCTGTCGTATCGTACCTTCCGCTTGCAAGTCGCGGCCTCATATAGTTCCTCCCACGTCCAGGAGAACGGTGAGCCACAGGGTTCTGTTTTAAGTGTCTGCCTGTTTTTAATAGCCATTAACGGGCTCGCTGCGGCCGGGGGCAATTCTGTCTCCACTTCCCTGTATGCTGACGACTTCTGCCTTTAGCTCTATTGGCATTGCAGCTGCTGAACGTCAGCTACAGGGCGCAATCCGCAAGGCGCAGTCTTGGGCTGTCGCGCGTGGTTTTCAGTTTTCGGCTGCCAAGACCCGCGTTATGCATTTCTGCCGGCGCCGAACGGTCCATCCTGCGCCGCGGCTTTATCTTGACGGCGAACTTTTTGCTGTGGTGGAGACCCACAGGTTTTTGGGTGTACTTTTTGATGCCCGGTTGACTTGGCTGCCTCATATTCGGCAGCTTAAACAGGCGTGTTGGCGGCATCTCAATGCTCTGCGATGCTTGAGCCACACCAGCTGGGTCGCCGACCGATCTACCAGGCGTTAATCCAGTCCCGTCTGGATTATGGGAGCCTGGCTTATGGCTCCGCTTCCCCATCTGCGTTGCGGGTACTGGACCCAATACTACACATCGGGATACGACTTGCCACTGGTGCCTTCCGCACCAGCCCTGTGGACAGCGTACTAGTGGAGGCAGGTGTCCCTCCCCTGCGGTTACGGCGCCAACGTTTGCTGGCCGCTTATGCTGCCCATGTTTTTAGCTTGCCCGGGCATCCAAACTATCGTCTCCTGTTTCCGCAATCGGTCGTACATCTGCCAGAACGTCGGCCCCGGTCTGGTTGTACGATCGCGGTCCGCGTCAAAGAGCTTCTCTCCGGGCTTAGGGTTTTCACTGTTCCACCTCCTTTCCGGGCCACTTTGCGTACTCCCCCATGGTGTGTTCCTCGCCCTTGCCTTCGGCTCGACTTGACACTGGCCCCGAAGGACTCCGTCCCTCCAGAGGCCTTCCGCCGCCGCTTTTATTCCATCCTGGCCACGTATCAGGGCTCTGGCATTGTTTACACTGACGGTTCGATGGTTGCTGGTCGTGTCGGATATGCGCTAACTCTAGGGGACCATTCCGAACAACGTTCCTTGCAGGATGGCTGCAGCGTTTACACTGCTGAGCTGGTTGCCATCTTTCGTGCCCTAGAGTATATCCGCTCCTGTTCAGGTGAGTCCTTCGTTATCTGTAGCGATTCCCTGAGCGGTTTACGAGCTCTCGACCAGTGTTTCCCTCGTTCTCGTCTGGTGATGGCTATCCATGAGTCCCTGCATACTCTTGCCCGTTGCGGCCGCTCTGTGGTCTTTGTGTGGACCCCCGGTCATGTCGGTACCCCGGGCAATGAACGTGTTGACCGCCTGGCCAAACAGGCCACCAGTGAACCCACTCTAGACATTGGCCTTCCGGAGACTGATTTGATGGCGGTCTTACGCCGCAAAGTTATCTCGCTCTGGGACGCTGAATGGCGCGGTCTGACCACCCGTAACAAACTCCGTGCCGTCAAAGAGACGACGACTGTGTGGCACTCCTCCTTGAGCGTCTCTTGCAAGGAGTCTGTCCTCCTATGCCGACTGCGCATTGGGCACACACGGATGACCCAGGCCACTTATTGCGCCGTGAGGACCCACCTCTATGTCGCTGCGGCTCCATTTTATCTGTGGTCCACATTTTCTTGGAGTGTCCGCTTTTAGCTGTGCTCAGGCAGACGTTCGCACTGCCTGACACGCTCCCTACCCTTTTAACTGATGACCCTGCTATGGCTGGCTTAGTTTTACGTTTTATTCGGTCAGGGGGTTTTTATCATTTAATCTGAGTGTTTCTGTTTTTTAGTGTTGATTCTGGCTTTTGGCCTCCGATTTTAAACAGAGTTTTTAATGTGTTCTCGGTGGTTGGCTTTTCCTTTTTTTTCTCTATGGTCGGCCAACCACCGTCACACTCTGTGTGATTTTAATTTGTTTTGTCTGATCTCTGTCGGCGTATTTCTTGTCCCGTGTCGTCTGACGTCTTTCCTGCTGTTCGTTTTTATTCTCTTTGGGTGGTTTTAATTTTTTGGACAAAGGGACCGACGACCGTTGCAGTCTGGTCTCTTTAATCCCACAAACCAACCAACCAACCTAAGAAAACGAGAAATACTCAAGAACTGTTCGGACGAAGTTTTTGTAAGTTACATCCTTCAGGGATGAATCACATTTCTTTAGGATTCTTCCAATGTGGTCAAGCTTACCTATAGCTAGTTCGGTCACAAAGCATACTCGTAGGTGTTGAGCAGTTGTGAATATTTCGAATGATTGATCACCAATCGCACAATTAATTGCGCTTACTTATGCAAACTGCTTTCTGGGGTAACTAACATTTTCTCATCCCAGCATCTAACTTCAATAGACCTTCCCGCACTTCGTTAAAAATTGCTCGTGCTTCAACTTCCGTATGCACAACAAGTATTTAGAAGATGTATAACTTGAGCTAACTGCTTTCCCGTGATACTACCGAATTATTTCTCTTTATCATGGGTATTTTCTTGTTATTTCCACATTTTAAAGAGTTGTCACTCAACATACCAAATGGAAATTTTTTCTAAACCGTTGTGAAATTCCTTATGATCACTCAGAGACAATACTTAGCTAAACACACCATCTAAAGCGCAACATTTCAGAGCACAGATGTCTGTTACAAACCGTTCGTCTATATTAAGAACATTACAGGTCCTTCTAAGGTTGCTTAACGCACATCTCATGTTACTCCCGTTTCTGTTGAGCATTCGCCGTTCAGTATGAAGTATTGCTGTATGTTACTTGAGTGCTTAAAACCAGTGATACATTTGGAGTAACTCCGAATAACAGTGCTTCCCAACTTTTCTTTCTGAGTACATTACCCCTGAGTGTAATCAGATATTAGCCATAATCCCCGCCCTAACCAACATCAATATTAGCGCCTAATTTAATATCAAAGGGTAAAAGAATTTTGTTAGAACACTTTCGTTTTTAAAACGATGAAAAGTAAATGATATTCTGCCTTCGTAGTTTTAGTAAACCAATAAGTCAATGAAACAACTCCTATTTTTTATTTTTAACAATCTTTTTTATGTTGTTGTTGTGGTCTTCAGTCCTGAGACTGGTTTGATGCAGCTCTCCATGCTACTCTATCCTGTGCAAGCTTCTTCATCTCCCAGTACCTACTGCAACCTACATCCTTCTGAATCTGCTTAGTGTATTGATCTCTTGGTCTCCCTCTACGATTTTTACCCTCCACGCTGCCCTCCAATGCTAAATTTGTGATCCCTTGATGCCTCAAAACATGTCCTACCAACCGATCCCTTCTTCTAGTCAAGTTGTGCCACAAACTTCTCTTCTCCCCAATCCTATTCAATACCTCCTCATTAGTTACGTGATCTACCCACCTTATCTTCAGCATTCTTCTGTAGCACCACATTTCGAAAGCTTATATTCTCTTCTTGTCCAAACTGGTTATCGTCCATGTTTCACTTCCATACATGGCTACACTCCATACAAATACTTTCAGAAACGACTTCCTGACACTTAAATCTATACTCGATGTTAACAAATTTCTCTTCTTCAGAAACGATTTCCTTGCCATTGCCAGTCTACATTTTATATCCTCTCTACTTCGACCATCATCAGTTATTTTACTCCCTAAATAGCAAAACTCCTTTACTACTTTAAGTGTCTCATTTCCTAATCTAATCCCCTCAGCATCACCCGATTTAATTTGACTACATTCCATTATCCTCGTTTTGCTTTTGTTGATGTTCATCTTATATCCTCCTTTCAAGACACTGTCCATTCCGTTCAACTGCTCTTCCAAGTCCTTTGCTGTCTCTGACAGAATTACAATGTCATCGGCGAACCTCAAAGTTTTTACTTCTTCTCCATGAATTTTAATACCTACTCCGAATTTTTCTTTTGTTTCCTTTACTGCTTGCTCAATATACAGATTGAATAACATCGGGGAGAGGCTACAACCCTGTCTCACTCCTTTCCCAACCACTGCTTCCCTTTCATGCCCCTCGACTCTTATAACTGCCATCTGGTTTCTGTACAAATTGTAAATAGCCTTTCGCTCCCTGTATTTTACCCCTGCCACCTTCAGAATTTGAAAGAGAGTATTCCAGTTAACGTTGTCAAAAGCTTTCTCTAAGTCTACAAATGCTAGAAACGTAGGTTTGCCTTTTCTTAATCTTTCTTCTAAGATAAGTCGTAAGGTTAGTTTTGCATCACGTGTTCCAACATTTCTACGGAATCCAAACTGATCTTCCCCGAGGTCCGCTTCTACCAGTTTTTCCATTCGTCTGTAAAGAATTCGCGTTAGTATTTTGCAGCTGTGACTTATGAAACTGATAGTTCGGTAATTTTCACATCTGTCAACACCTGATTTCTTTGGTATTGGAATTATTATATTCTTCTTGAAGTCTGTGGGTATTTCGCCTGTCTCATACATCTTGCTCACCAGATGGTAGAGTTTTGTCAGGACTGGCTCTCCCAAGGCCATCAGTAGTTCTAATGGAATGTTGTCTACTCCCGGGGCCTTGTTTCGACTCAGGTCTTTCAGTGCTCTATCAAACTCTTCACGCAGTATCATATCTCCCATTTCATCTTCATCTACATCCTCTTCCATTTCCATAATATTGTCCTCAAGTACATCGCCCTTGTATAAACCCTCTATATACTCCTTCCACCTTTCTGCCTTCCCTTCTTTGCTTAGAACTGGGTTGCCATCTGAGCTCTTGATATTCATACAAGTGGTTCTCTTCTCTCCAAAGGTCTCTTTAATTTTCCTGTAGGCAGTATCTATCTTACCCCTAGTGAGACAAGCCTCTACATCCTTACATTTGTCCTCTAGCCATCCCTGCTTAGCCATTTTGCACTTTCTGTCGATCTCATTTTTGAGACGTTTGTATTCCTTTTTGCCTGCTTCATTTACTTCATTTTTATATTTTCACCTTTCATCAATTAAATTCAATATTTCTTCTGTTACCCAAGGATTTCTATTAGCCCTCGTCTTTTTACCTACTTGATCCTCTGCTGCCTTCACTACTTCATCCCTCAGAGCTACCCATTCTTCTTCTACTGTATTTCTTTCCCCCATTCCTGTCGTTCCCTTATGCTCTCCCTGAAACTCTCTACAACCTCTGGTTCTTTCAGTTTATCCAGGTCCCATCTCCTTAAATTCCCACCTTTTTGCAGCTTCTTCAGTTTCAATCTGCAGTTCATAACCAATAGATTGTGGTCAGAATCCACATCTGCCCCTGGAAATGTCTTACAATTTAAAACCTGGTTCCTAAATCTCTGTCTTACCATTATATAATCTATCTGATACCTATTAGTATCTCCAGGATTCTTCCAGGTATACAACCTTCTTTTATGATTCTTGAACCAAGTGTTAGCTATGATTAAGTTATGCTCTGTGCAAAATTCTACAAGGCGGCTTCCTCTTTCATTTCTTCCCCCCAATCCATATTCACCTACTATGTTTCCTTCTCTCCCTTTTCCTACTGACGAATTCCAGTCACCCATGACTATTAAATTTTCGTCTCCCTTCACTACCTGAAGAATTTCTTTTATCTCGTCATACATTTCATCAATTTCTTCATCATCTGCCGAGCTAGTTGGCATATAAACTTGTACTACTGTAGTAGGCATGGGCTTTGTGTCTATCTTGGCCACAATAATGCGTTCACTATGCTGTTTGTAGTAGCTAACCCGCACTCCTATTTTTTTATTCATTATTAAACCTACTCCTGCATTACCCCTATTTGATTTTGTATTTATAACCCTGTAATCACCTGACCAAAAGTCTTCTTCCTCCTGCCACCGAACTTCACTAATTCCCACTATATCTAACTTTAACCTATCCATTTCCCTTTTTAAATTTTCTAACCTACCTGCCCGATTAAGGGATCTGACATTCCACGCTCCGATCCGTAGAATGCCAGTTTTCTTTCTCCTGATAACGACGTCCTCTTGAGTAGTCCCCGCCCGGAGATCCGAATGGGGGACTATTTTACCTCCGGAATATTTTACCCAAGAGGACGCCATCATCATTTAATCATACAGTAAAGCTGCATGTCCTCGGGAAAAATTACGGCTGTAGTTTCCCCCTACTTTCAGCCGTTCGCAGTACCAGCACAGCAAGGCCGTTTTGGTTAATGTTACAAGGCCAGATCAGTCAATCATCCAGACTGTTGCCCCTGCAACTACTCAAAAGGCTGCTGCCCCTCTTCAGGAACCACATGTTTGTCTGGCCTCTCAACAGATACCCCTCCGATGTGGTTGCACCTACGGTTCGGCCATCTGTATCGCTGAGGCACGCAAGCCTCCCCACCAACGGCAAGGTCCATGGTTCATGGGGGAAGATCTTTTTTATAGGCTGATCAAAAAATTCTCAGTGCATAGAGAATTATGTCTACAACTCAGTTGATCGATGAAAGGAGGAAGAAAAAAAAATGTTCAGCGCAGTTCAGAAAAACAAGAATCAAGACACCTTCATAGGATTTGTCGACCTGGAAAAAGCGTTCGACAATGTAAAATCGTGTAAGGTGTTCGAAATTTTGAGAACAATAGCGGTAAGCTGTAGGGATATGCGGGTATTATACGAGTACAATATGTACAAGAGTCAAGATGGAATAATAAAAGTGGACGACCGAGAACGAAGTACTCGAATTAAAAATCGTGTAAGGCAGGGATGAAGTCTTTCGCCTCTACTGCTCAATCTCTACATCGAAGGAGCAATGATTAAAACAAAGGTCCAGGAGTGGAATTAAAATTCAAGGTGAAAGGATATCAGTGATATGATTCGCTGATGACATTGCTACCCTGAGTGAAAGTGAAGAAGAATTACGTGATCTGCTGAGTGGAATGAACAGTCTAATGAGAACAGAATATGGACTGAGAGAAAATCGAAGAAACATGAAAGTAATGAGAAGTAGCAAAACTGAGAACAGCGAGAAAGTTAACATCAGAAATGATGGTCAAGAAGTAGATAAAGTTTAGGAATACTATTACCTTGGCAGCAAAATAACCAATGACGGACGGAGCAAGGAGGACATCACAAGCAGACTAGCACTTGCAAAAATGGCATTCCTGTCATAGAGAAGTCTGCTAGTATCAAACATACGCCTTGATTTGAGGAAGAAATTTCTGATAACGTACTTTTGGAGCATGGTAGTGAAACATGGACTGTGGGAAAACCGGTAAAGAAGAGAATCGAAGCATTTGAGATGTGGTGCTATAGACGAATTTTGGAAATTAAGTGAACTGATAAGGTAAGGAATGAGGAGCCTCTGTGCAGAATCGGAGAGCAAAGGGATATGTGGAAAACACTGACATGAAGAAGGGACAGGATGATAGAACGTCTTTTAGTCATCAGGGAATGACTTCCGTAGAACTAGATGAAGCTGTAAAGGGCAAAAACTGCAGAGGAAGCCAGAGATTGGAATACATCCAGCAAATAACTGAGGACGTAGGTTGCAAGTGTTATTCTGAGATTAAGAGGAATTGGTGACGGGCAGCATCAAACCAATCAGATGGCTAATGAAAAAGAAAAGGAAGACTGAATCCACATCTTCATCTTGTATTTAGGTGATATCATGTGTGAATAGCACGGAAGTGATTGTTCTTTGAGAAAACTTTCTTCTCACCCGTAAATAATGGGCTGTGAAATGAAAATGAGACAGAGGGAAGAAAAGTAAGTAAATTGTTCATTATTTCTAAAGTAATCGCCATAATTTAATTCATTTATCCCCTTGCGAGACAAGACATCATAGGAAAATGTTTTTGGTTGCCTACGGAACCACGATTGTGCTCAGGCGTTATCCTCTTCGACGAAAACAAATCAAGGGCCACGAATTTCTTTCTTCAGGGCTCCAAAAATATGGAAATCCCACAGGCAGGGATTGGCACTGTGTGCAGCATATGTCATGGCTTCCCAGCGAAACTTCTGCAATCCGCCCACATGTTTCAAACGTTCTTTTGAATGCGCTGCAGAAGTTTCGCTGGGAAGCAATTACACATCGTCCATACCGTAAGTACCTTAAGTAACAAGAATAAATAGTAAAACTAATTTTATATTCAAGTGGCAGAACGTTCAAAATCCAGTCACCATAGATTGATCCGCTTACTGGTGACAATCCAAAATTCACGATGAACTATGTGACTTCCAGCCTACAGCCTTTTAAGAGCCTATACGCTCTAGTTACATCAGAGTAACTGCGGTTGCATGGCAGGCCAGCAAAGCCCTCAGTACAACAGTAGCTATGGGCCAGATAACAATGAACAGTATACGCTACGGAATTAAGATGGCAAAGCCAAGAAAACACATCATCTAGTTCGTAGACGTAAGTCTTTTTAAGTCGACACATAAGAAAATAGTACTCTCAGCACAGCCCAACTGCAGTATTATTTCTGCTTTTGCAGCTTATCCACTCCATGCTGAAGGTGAATCATGCAACCTTTTCTCAGCGACATCCAGTCAACATCCATTACAGAAGTCGAGCAGCATCACTAAGTCCAGGCTGCCTCCTTTCTGAGAGACAATTGCTTATAATTAGCGCCGTTTAAAGACCAACCCCAATGTAGATCCAAGTCCGCCGCGCGGCCTCACACACACAATCGCCGGCCAAGCCGACTGACTCCCGGTGCTGGGACCATCAGCCACGAGGAGAAACTCCTCGTAGTTAATGCAGTTCGCAAAGTTCCTCTCTCCGCCGGCGGAACCGCTTCAACCGCCTTCACCGGCCGTGCCCTCTCTCGGCCGGCCAGAGATGTCATAGAATTCTCCGAGTAAAGATAGACGAGCGTAATGACCATCGTTACGCGCGCCCTCACTCGGGTCACTATGCAGCTGACAAGGGGACCGTACATACTAGCTCTCACCGATTTGATTCTTGGTGACAGGGTGTGTAGAGCATGGCTAGAACTTCAACTTGTGTAAAGAAGAAGGCGCAACTCTCAACCGTTTTCGAGAAAATCGAGTTGAAAGTTTTAAGAATGTGTATATATACTACTGTGTGGTCGCTACCACGCCAGGAGTTCGTAGCAGAGTGATTCATTGCTTAGTTTCGTAATGTCAAGGTCGTTGGCTCACATCTCGCTGTTGGCGCTTTTTTTCTTATTTTTTATTCTTACACATATTATCAGTATTTAATGATTCTTTTGTTATTTGCCTAATATTCATTCTGAAAAAGAAAAAAAAGAAAATACGAGTACTTTTGTAAGGACAGTGGAAATAAAAAAGGATACACGACCATTTTGAATCTGATCAGTATAGTCTGACGTTTTTGTACTTACATTTGTGACAGGTATGGGGCACTACTGGAATCAGGATGATACTGACTGTAGGAACATACACTCCTGGAAATGGAAAAAAGAACACATTGACACCGGTGTGTCAGACCCACCATACTTGCTCCGGACACTGCGAGAGGGCTGTACAAGCAATGATCACACGCACGGCACAGCGGACACACCAGGAACCGCGGTGTTGGCCGTCGAATGGCGCTAGCTGCGCAGCATTTGTGCACCGCCGCCGTCAGTGTCAGCCAGTTTGCCGTGGCATACGGAGCTCCATCGCAGTCTTTAACACTGGTAGCATGCCGCGACAGCGTGGACGTGAACCGTATGTGCAGTTGACGGACTTTGAGCGAGGGCGTATAGTGGGCATGCGGGAGGCCGGGTGGACGTACCGCCGAATTGCTCAACACGTGGGGCGTGAGGTGTCCACAGTACATCGATGTTGTCGCCAGTGGTCGGCGGAAGGTGCACGTGCCCGTCGACCTGGGACCGGACCGCAGCGACGCACGGATGCACGCCAAGACCGTAGGATCCTACGCAGTGCCGTAGGGGACCGCACCGCCACTTCCCAGCAAATTAGGGACACTGTTGCTCCTGGGGTATCGGCGAGGACCATTCGCAACCGTCTCCATGAAGCTGGGCTACGGTCCCGCACACCGTTAGGCCGTCTTCCGCTCACGCCCCAACATCGTGCAGCCCGCCTCCAGTGGTGTCGCGACAGGCGTGAATGGAGGGACGAATGGAGACGTGTCGTCTTCAGCGATGAGAGTCGCTTCTGCCTTGGTGCCAATGATGGTCGTATGCGTGTTTGGCGCCGTGCAGGTGAGCGCCACAATCAGGACTGCATACGACCGAGGCACACAGGGCCAACACCCGGCATCATGGTGTGGGGAGCGATCTCCTACACTGGCCGTACACCACTGGTGATCGTCGAGGGGACACTGAATAGTGCACGGTACATCCAAACCGTCATCGAACCCATCGTTCTACCATTCCTAGACCGGCAAGGGAACTTGCTGTTCCAACAGGACAATGCACGTCCGCATGTATCCCGTGCCACCCAACGTGCTCTAGAAGGTGTAAGTCAACTACCCTGGCCAGCAAGATCTCCGGATCTGTCCCCCATTGAGCATGTTTGGGACTGGATGAAGCGTCGTCTCACGCGGTCTGCACGTCCAGCACGAACGCTGGTCCAACTGAGGCGCCAGGTGGAAATGGCATGGCAAGCCGTTCCACAGGACTACATCCAGCATCTCTACGATCGTCTCCATGGGAGAATAGCAGCCTGCATTGCTGCGAAAGGTGGATATACACTGTACTAGTGCCGACATTGTGCATGCTCTGTTGCCTGTGTCTATGTGCCTGTGGTTCTGTCAGTGTGATCATGTGATGTATCTGACCCCAGGAATGTGTCAATAAAGTTTCCCCTTCCTGGGACAATGAATTCACGGTGTTCTTATTTCAATTTCCAGGAGTGTATTAAACAACAATTATTGTGGCAAACAGTACACGCAATGGACGCCGAGTTTTTGCATGAGCATAGTTTCATCAGTATTTCTACTGCAAAACAAACTTGGTTTATGTTCGCAAACGTTTCTCGGTCATCGCACAGTGTCGCGACGTACCACGCATATCTGATCATATTACCGAATATTTGTGGAGACAGTTGATAGTTTACGATTGATCGAATTTTTATGCAATCTTCTCTTGAAGCTATCTCTCTATTGTGTTCGATGAAGTACGAGCAATTTTCTAGTTGCTTTTCACCTGCCTGTGAAAATAAACGTTACAGGGCTATACCAGCAAAGTATATTTTGGAAGAATTACTTTAATAATGCACGTTGGCAGATACTCTCTATCTTCAAAAAATTCGTTGTATAAAACCGGGTTCGTCTGCAATCCCCTTGAATAGAGGGTCGAAAGAAATTGTTCTTCTCTCACGTATGGCTTCAGTTAGAAATTTCCTGTCTAGTACTGTTGTGAGTTTGCCGGACTCTGAAGATGTTATAACGTTTTTGTATTTGTGTGCGTACTCATCAGCTGCTTTTTGCACACTTGGTCCAAACGAGATAATAGTCTTTTGCAAGCAATCGAAAAAGGTTGGTTGTAATTTTCCAGATAAGGTGACAGCTTATTGTGAAATGCACTAATGTGTCGCCTTGTGCATATCTTTTCGCTGCAGAAAAACCACCCTTGTTCCGCATTCGGCCAGAATTCTGTCGTAAGTTAATTGATATTTGCACCCTGGAACAAACATTACAAATTAGCAACGGATGGCCTATAAAAACAGTATTGCAATTACTGAAAACGAATCAGGTACTTTTATGTGTAATATCTGTTTGATCAGTGTTAATAACAAAATCACTGGGCTCGAGTCTGCATTCGGAAATTTGCTGCTGCATCAAAGACTTGCTGCAGTGAAACGCTTTCCCTCTCGGAACAAATCTGATTATTTTTCTCTGAGGAATCCGATATCTTCATTTGAAGAGCACGATCCACGAGTCTGAAGCTTAAAAATTTAAATCAGGGAATTCGTTAGCAGCAGCAAGAGCCCATTGCTGCAGGATGATTACATTCTCGAGCTTCTATGAAACGATCTACGAATGAATTGTTTTCAATATACTTCCCATATTTTCGAACATTCCATGCTTTCTGGTCGTGAATCTCTCCTTCACAATGAGCGGTCAAACCCTTTCCTGGATGCTCTCTCACTAGATTGACGACCGTAATCTTGTAATACTGCGGATTGGTTGGTTGGTCGATTTGGGGGAGGGGACCAAACAGCGAGGTCATCGGTCCCATCGGATGAGGACAGGATGGTGAAGGAAATCGACCGCACCCTTTCAAAGCATCCATCCCGTCATTTTCCTGAAGCGATTCAGGGAAATCAAGGAAAACCTATAATTGGGATGGCCGTGCGCCGGTTTGAACCGTCGTCCTCCCGAATGCGAGTCCAGTGTGCTAACCACTGCGCCACCTCGCTCGGTAATACTATGGAACGAAATCACTTTCCGTTTCCGACTGCTCTTCTTCGGCCTCGTAATCGTCTGATGAATATGAAGCGACTTTTCAGTTTCTTCAAACACACCCTCTTCGTCGATGTCTTGATGGGAAATTCTACATCTACATCTACATTTATACTCCGCAAGCCACCCAACGGTGTGTGGCGGAGGGCACTTTACGTGCCACTGTCATTACCTCCCTTTGCTGTTCCAGTCGCGTATGGTTCGCGGGAAGAACGACTGTCTGAAAGCCTCCGTGCGCGCTCTAATCTCTCTAATTTTACATTCGTGATCTCCTCGGGAGGTATAAGTAGGGGGAAGCAATATATTCGATACCTCATCCAGAAACGCACCCTCTCGAAACCTGGCGAGCAAGCTACACCGCGATGCAGAGCGCCTCTCTTGCAGAGTCTGCCACTTGAGTTTATTAAACATCACCGTAACGCTATCACGGTTACCAAATAACCCTGTGACGAAACGCGCCGCTCTTCTTTGGATCTTCTCTATCTCCTCCGTCAACCCGATCTGGTACGGATCCCACACTGATGAGCAATACTCAAGTATAGGTCGAACGAGTGTTTTGTAAGCCACCTCCTTTGTTGATGGACTACATTTTCTAAGCACTCTCCCAATGAATCTCAACCTGGTACCCGCCTTACCAACAATTAATTTTATATGATCATTCCACATCAAATCGTTCCGCACGCATACTCCCAGATATTTTACAGAAGTAACTGCTACCAGTGTTTGTTCCGCTATCATATAATCATACAATAAAGGATCCTTCTTTCTATGTATTCGCAATACATTATATTTATGTTAAGGGACAGTTGCCACTCCCTGCACCAAGTGCCTATCCGCTGCAGATCTTCCTGCATTTCGCTACAATTTTCTAATGCTGCAACTTCTCTGTATACTACAGCATCATCCGCGAAAAGCCGCATGGAACTTCCGACACTATCTACTAGGTCATTTATATATATTGTGAAAAGCAATGGTCCCATAACACTCCCCTGTGGCACGCCAGAGGTTACTTTAACGTCTGTAGACGTCTCTCCATTGATAACAACATGCTGTGTTCTGTTTGCTAAAAACTCTTCAATCCAGCCACACAGCTGGTCTGATATTCCGTAGGCTCTTACTTTGTTTATCTGGTGACAGTGCGGAACTGTATCGAACGCCTTCCGGAAGTCAAGAAAAATAGCATCTACCTGGGAGCCTGTATCTAATATTTTCTGGATCTCATGAACAAATAACGCGAGTTGGGTCTCACACGATCGCTGTTTCCGGAATCCATGTTGATTCCCACATAGTAGATTCTGGGTTTCCAAAAACGACATGATACTCGAGCAAAAAACATGTTCTAAAATTCTACAACAGATCGACGTCAGAGATATAGGTCTATAGTTTTGCGCATCTGCTCGACGACCCTTCTTGAAGACTGGGACTACCTGTGCTCTTTTCCAATCATTTGGAACCCTCCGTTCCTCTAGAGATTTGCGGTACACGGCTGTTAGAAGGGGGGCAAGTTCTTTCGTGTACTCTGTGTAGAATCGAATTGGTATCCCGTCAGGTCCAGTGGACTTTCCTCTGTTGAGTGATTCCAGTTGCTTTTCTATTCCTTGGACACTTATTTCGATGTCAGCCATTTTTTCGTTTGTGCGAGGATTTAGAGAAGGAACTGCAGTGCGGTCTTCCTCTGTGAAACAGCTTTGGAAAAAGGTGTTTAGTATTTCAGCTTTACGCGTGTCATCCTCTGTTTCAATGCCATCATCATCCCGGAGTGTCTGGATATGCTGTTTCGAGCCACTTACTGATTTAACGTAAGACCAGAACTTCCTAGGATTTTCTGTCAAGTCGGTACATAGAATTTTACTTTCGAATTCACTGAACGCTTCTCGCATAGCCCCCCTTACGCTAACTTTGACATCGCTTAGCTTCTGTTTGTCTGAGAGGTTTTGGCTGCGTTTAAACTTGGAGTGAAGCTCTCTTTGCTTTCGCAGTAGTTTCCTAACTTCGTTGTTGTACCACGGTGGGTTTTTCCCGTCCCTCACAGTTTTACTCGGCACGTGCCCGTCTAAAACGCATTTTACGATTGCCTTGAACTTTTTCCATAAACACTCAACATTGCCAGTGTCGGAACAGAAATTTTCGTTTTGATCTGTTAGGTAGTCTGAAATCTGCCTTCTACTACTCTTGCTAAACAGATAAACCTTCCTCCCTTTTTTTATATTCCTATTAACTTCCATATTCAGGGATGCTGCAACGGCCTTATGATTACTGATTCCCTGTTCTGCACTTACAGAGTCGAAAAGTTCGGGTCTGTTTGTTATCAGTAGGTCCAAGATGTTATCTCCACGAGTCGGTTCTCTGTTTAATTGCTCGAGGTAATTTTCGGATAGTGCACTCAGTATAATGTCACTCGATGCTCTGTCCCTACCACCCGTCCTAAACATCTGAGTGTTCCAGTCTATATCTGGTAAATTGAAATCTCCACCTAAGACTATAACATGCTGAGGAAATTTATGTGAAATGTATTCCAAATTTTTTCTCAGTTGTTCTGCCACTAACGCTGCTGAGTCGGGAGGTCGGTAAAAGGAGCCAACTATTAACCTAGCTCGGTTGTTGGGTGTAACCTCCACCCATAATAATTCACAGGAACTATCCACTTCTACTTCACTACAGGATAAACTACTACTAACAGTGACGAACACTCCACCACCGGTTGCATGCAATCTATCCTTTCTAAACACCGTCTGTGCCTTTGTAAAAATTTCGGCAGAATTTATCTCTGGCTTAAGCCAGCTTTCTGTACCTATAACGATTTCAGCTTCGGTGCTTCCTATCTGCGCTTGAAGTTCCGGTACTTTACCAACGCAGCTTCTACAGTTGACAATTACAATACCGATTGCTGCTTGGTCCCCGCATGTCCTGACTTTACCCCGCACCCGTTGAGGCTGTTGCCCTTTCTGTACTTGCCCGCGGCCTTCTAACCTAAAAAACCGCCCAGCCCACGCCACACAACCCCTGCTACCCGTGTAGCCGCTTGTTGCGTGTAGTGGACTCCTGACCTATCCAGCGGAACCCGAAACCCCACCACCCTATGGCGCAAGTCGAGGAATCTGCAGCCCACATGGTCGCAGAACCGTCTCAGCCTCTGATTCAGACCCTCCACTCGGCTCTGTACCAAAGGTCCGCAGTCAGTCCTGTCGACGATGCTGCAGATGGTGAGCTCTGCTTTCATCCCGCTAGCGAGACTGGCAGTCTTCACCAAATCAGATAGCCGCCGGAAGCCAGAGAGGATTTCCTCCGATCCATAGCGACACACATCATTGGTGCCGACATGAGCGACCACCTGCAGATGGGTGCACCCTGTACCCTTCATGGCATCCGGAAGGACCCTTTCCACATCTGGAATGACTCCCCCCGGTATGCACACGGAGTGCACATTGGTTTTCTTCCCCTCTCTTGCTGCCTTATCCCTAAGGGGCCCCATTACGCGCCTGACGTTGGATCTCCCAACTACCAGTAAGCCCACCCTCTGCGACCGCCCGGATCTTGCAGACTGAGGGGCAACCTCTGGAACAGGACAAGCAGCCATGTCAGGCCGAAGATCAGTATCAGCCTGAGACAGAGCCTGAAACCGGTTCGTCAGACAAACTGGAGAGGCCTTCCGTTCAGCCCTCCGGAATATCTTTCGCCCCCTGCCACACCTTGAGACGACCTCCCACTCTACCACAGGTGAGGGATCAGCCTCAATGCGGGCAGTATCCCGGGCAACCACAGTCTTACTCCGATCGGGGGATGCGTGGGACGAGCTGGCCGTCCCCGACAAACCCCCATCCGGACCCCCACAGTGATGCCCATTGGCAACAGCCTCAAGCTGTGTGACCGAAGCCAACACTGCCTGAAGCTGGGAGCGAAGGGATGCCAACTCAGCCTGCATCCGAACACAGCAGTTGCAGTCCCTATCCATGCTAAAAACTGTTGTGCAAAGAACGTCTGAATTAATCTACAGAGAGCGCAAACAAATCGACAAAATTTAAACGGTTATTAAAATACAAGATTTCCTAGTAAATGCAGTAATGCTGCTACTTGCGCACTGCTGACACACTGCTCGACAGCGGAAGGAGACTACGCGATTTTACACTATTCAGGTACTAAAACGCGATGCTACAACTCTCAAATACTATAATACGCCCGAAATTTATGTATCAAACAATGCAAGTACCAAAAACACTCAAAGAAATTAAGAATTAAACTATGTAAGAAATGAGTGAGCTAGGAGTATACGACTTGCTGCTGCAGCTGCTTATCCAACGGCGGCAGGGAGCACACTGACTGTGACCGACCGACACTGGCCGTTCAAAACAAAAACAGAAGACAAACGACTACGCGAATTTACACTATTCAGGTACTAAAACGCGATGCTACAACTCTCAAATACTATAATACGCCCGAAATTTATGTATCAAACAACGCAAGTGCCAAAAACACGCAAAGAAATTAAGAATTAAACTATGTAAGAAATGAGTGAGCTAGGAGTATACGACTTGCTGCTGCAGCTGCTTATCCAACGACTTGTTTTTCCGCTAGCATTTCCAAAATTCTGCGACTTATTTCTTCTCCAATTTCCATGTAATGTTGTGTTATTACTGCAGAAAATTTCGAAGCGATGTGATTGTTTGGAGAACGAGCGGTTAACTATGCACAAGTGGCGTTTTTAATCGTACTTTTGAAACTTCACTGTAAAGCGATTCGGCTTACAATTAGGTTCACGTTCTCTTGCTGTCGAAGTACCAGGCACACCAATACATTTACTCGTAACATCAGACATATTGGAGCGTTGACGTGTAATTACGTCGGGGGCTAACATACGAATGAAGTATTGTTTGCGTTTGTAAACGCTGTTCCCTTTCTCTCTCCACCAACCGAAAGTTGTTTGTGCACATGCAGCTGTTTCTGTTGGATGAAAACTAACCGCAAGATTACTAGGAAAATGAATTCATACGGCGAGTCGCACCGCACCTATACCTATAGCGGGAAAATGGGACCATGGTGGTTGAAACGTATCTGCAGGAATATGACTATAATGGTAAACTACTTCTATAATGTTAGAAAGAAACCCGAATTTCCAAGGTGAAGATAACGTTAACATTAAATGAGTCCTTAGATACTAATAATTTGCACAGTCCTAATACACCTGTAATAAGGATTACATGTGAACAATGAAAAAAAATCAGTAGCAGCACCGAGATTCGATGCAGAGTCCTTCTGTTTATGAAACCAAACGCTTACCCGTTCGACTTTTTTTTTTTCGAGGATCGAAGGATCAGGAAGAGGATGTAGTGGGTTTGTCTATGTTGTTTTATTTATTTATTTTTTGATTTTATAACATTTTTAATTTAAAAAAAATTCATTTTGTATTGTATTTATAGATTTATTTTTGTGTCATTACAAAGAAAAGATCCTACCACTGCCTTAGCCGAGCGTCCGAGTCGTCTTCTCATCTGTTGGGAGGGGTTCCCCCCTATTCCGTCCGTAGAGGATCAATAGGCTCATATGCTCTAGGATTCTTCTGCATTTTCAACGTCTCATACCCGAAAATCCCCAGTGAGCAGGAGGATCCGCAAATAATGAACCTAAATAATTTGCGAAACGAGTTCTGTACTTCGGGTGGCGGCTGAAAGCTGCATGTGTCGTCATCAGTAGGGACCAAAAGTCGAGTGTGCCTTTGGGAGCATCGCAGAATATGTAGTAAAGGGCCATGCCTTTTATCCAGTTAACGGCGTTCGTCCTGGTTGATGGAAAGTATACGCCGTTGGGGCCCAATATATCATCTGGGGAGATAGACTCCGGCAATCGCCGCAAGAGTAATGCCAGCATGCGCTGCGTCAGTAGCCAGCACTCGCTGGTCGCGGCACAAGTCAAACGGTGTGTATCCGAGTCAACGACTGAGCATGTCGGACACAAGGGGTCGTCCGTCAGATGTATGGAATGTAGCCTCTGACGAGTAGCGAACTTCCCATTGACAACCACGTACCACAATGAACGTACCGTCGTAGGTAGAAAAGGTGTGTGTACCGCTCGCTACACCGTGTTCCAGGCAACTTCAGGATGTCTGTGGGCGACCGTATTTACAGGTTGCTGCTGTTGATAGAGGCGATAATAGTCTTTCGTGCCGGGCTTCCGTGTCGTCGGAAGTTCTGACCGTAAGTAGCTGAAGTCAATTAAGAACTCTCTGATGTGGGTGAGTGCCGGTGAAATGTGTCCCACAGAAACTGGGGAATGCAGAGAGAGTGGTGCCACTTCCGCTATCAGGGTGCCCGTCAGAGTGGCGTGGGCAGAGCTCCACGTGCGACGCATAGTGTTGAGATAAAGCGATCGCGCACGGTTATATACATGAATTAAACCGATACCGCCCGCCCGCTGCGGCAGTGTCAGGGTGGCGTATCAGACTTTAAAAACAAGACCGGTGCTTACGAAATGTCCATATGCTGCTTGAAATCTGTCGGCCATCGTAGTCGTCAAGGGAAGGACATGCGCAAAATAGTTCAGTTTTGAGATAAGATAGGTATTGACATAACGTGTTCTGAGGAGCAGATCCAAGCGACGCAATTTGTTGTCCTGCAGCAGAGCACGTGTCTGGTGTAGGAACTGGGCCCGCATCTCGTGGTCGTGCGGTAGCGTTCTCGCTTCCCACGCCCGGGTTCCCGGGTTCGATTCCCGGCGGGGTCAGGGATTTTCTCTGCCTCGTGATGGCTGGGTGTTGTGTGCTGTCTTTAGGTTAGTTAGGTTTAAGTAGTTCTAAGGTCTAGGGGACTGATGACCATAGATGTTAAGTCCCATAGCGCTCAGAGCCATTTGAACCATTTGAACCATTTGTAGGAGCCGGCGGTACGTAGCCGCCGCCGTGCGGCGTACATTGCTATAGAACTGCATTCCTAAACACTCGAGTCAAAGGGCACCGTTGCGTGGGAAAGTCCCCCTCCGACATCCATGTATTTTGTCTTCTTCACGTTGATGACGCTCCCAGCGACCGCCCCGTACTGGCGTAGCCACTGTAGCGCCATATGCATTTCATCCTCTGATCTGGCCAGGAACACCACGTTATCGGCGAATGCACCACAACGAAAGGTCACGTCCCGCATGGAAATACCAGTTAATCGTTCCCGTAGACCATGTAAAGCTGGTTCAAGCGCTTGCATGGGGGCTTAATTAAAATAAAATGCAAATAATTTTAATTTTTTGATTTAGTAGCTGTCTGTTCGGTTACGAAGTCTCGTAACGGTTGGCCCTGACTAGTATGATTACGCAACCTGACTGCATAGAACAACAACAAAGAATGAAATGGAAATTTTCATTAACACAATTAATTAATTAAGTCCCCAGCAACTATAAAACCTACGAAACCAAAGCACAAGTGTAACTGTTCTGTGTGTGGAAGTATGACTCAACGTACGCATCTGGCACGGTTCTTCTTCAACAACACAAGAAATTTTAAATATCATTTATACTGAATTAATTAAAGAAAATAGAAATACCATAATTACTCAAGAAAACCAGAATTACACTCTAATACAAGAACACAAGCCAGATGCTTTGTTGACTGAACCTGTAATGACGCATTATTCAGGACATTGAAATAGTAAACAGAAAAGGAAAAGTTTTTTTCTTTTACCTTCATATATTGACCAAAATCACTCTAATCATTACAATATATCTCCACACCGACTCGCTATTACTACATCTCAACAAGAACTTTTCAGTATCACATCTCAGCAAGCACTCCCTACTAGCACATCTCAACAAACACTCTCTGCTACGAGTTCTTAACAAGCACTGACTACCACGAGCTCTCCCCAAGCACTGCCCACCACGACATCTCAATAATCACTGCCAGTGGAGGCGGCGGAACAATGCTCTCTAGCGCGATCTCTGGCGCTGTGGCTCAGTGTAGCCACCTTTCACGCTGCCACAAATAATATACCCGACAGGGGGCACCCTTGTCGCACTGATCGTCCAACAATAAACAAGGGCTACAACAAACTCGATTTCCTCGAAAACTATTGAGAGTTGCTTCTTCCTTTTTACGTATGTTGAGGATCTAACCATAATTACGCACCCTACCAACAAAATCAAATTGGTGAGGGCAAGTACGTACGGTTCAGTGAGTTAAAATAAATACAAAAACTGGTTAAAAAATCTCGTTCCGCAGTCTTTAATTTTCGCGTTAAAATGATTTTTTCTAAATCTTTTCATGAGAGACTACTTCTGACTCTTCCAGCAAGCCGAATTCTCTTTCTGTCTTTGCCATGTTTAGGATTTCTGTCTTTCATTCCCTTTGAGCAGTGGCATGTTTCTTACACGTGGTTAGCTACTCCAGGCTCGTCGTAATTCCTCATTCCGATACAGCCTCTGTGCTTATTGTATATGAAAATCTATTCTTCCCGCCTGTTCAACATACTTTGTATGATAGACCTTACTTTTTTGTAACCAGCGTCATGCTTCGGGGTATACCTAACAAAATTGTTCGTGTGGAATGTTACTTTGACACTGCGAGAGCGTTTGTTGTAGTTTGCGAGACTGTTGCAGACGACAGCCTGAGTGTGATGTCCGTAACAGGAGAGACAAGTTGGTTTTCGTTCCAACACAACTCCTCAACTCATTCTTCACGGGCACAGTCAGACTTGCCGTTCCTTTGGCCTATCAAATTTTGTCTCATTCCCTTTAATTGTCCGGAACGACACCAATTGTTTTCTTCCTCTTTCCTCAGACTCATGACAGGCACTTCCTGAATGACGATGATGTAAGTTTCGAGGTTGATCGTTTCTTGAACAGTCAGATTATAGACTCACTGCCAGGCGAAAACATACAGATGAAATAACATCATTACCAGTTTCACGGTAGCAGCTTGATTTTTGTGAGCTGATAGTTGGAATTCTACGACTTCGCCTCGTAGACAGCGGTACTCATGCCTGCTTTGTGTGGCTGCACTGAAATGCTAATAACTCCTTGTAGTACACTACATCAAGGGCACCGGCTTTTAAAAATCGGTGTCGATGCTCTAAATTACTGTTCACAGGCGTTGAAAACTAGTCACCCTGAAAATCCAGTTTCTTATGGTTTTGAATGAGCTACACCTGCTAAAAGCAAACAGACTGTATTCTTTCGGCTCTTTTTGCACATTAATTAATTGATGCAAAAGTGATCCACAATCCGCATGGAACTGTTTTATTTTACTCACATCTATGTGTAATTTTTAATTCTCACTCATAAAGGATGTGTTCCTACGAAGACTGGATCGTTTGATAAAAATATTCGCCACTCTGTCGAACTCCAACTCTTTTGCTTCTTATATATGTATCTGCACCATGGCATTGTCATTTAATCTCTCTTGCGTCATGGAGTTGTACATGGAAGTCTTTCATCATATAAGGGCGGAGAAAGAACTTTCTGCTGTACATGTAGAAACTAATGTATTTAGAGAGATCTTTGTCAGTTTCACCGCCTCATGAATCATTTCGGTGAAATGCATATTTGAGGAAAAGAAGCGATGTAAGTCTTCCATAGTCCTACTTCCAACGAAATAATTTTTAGATTTACATATATCTGACATATTTCTGTGCAATGTATATTTCTCTCAGACGAATTCATCCTTATAAAATTGTATTACATACCTGCAATGTTTCATTTTTGGAACAAGAAACATTTTTACTTCTCTGAAGCGAGGCATATCAACTTTCAACGAATACTTTTATCACATTTTTGTCTTGTTTAGTTTTCTTCGCAAAGTGCCCACAAGAGGAACTCACTTCCTTAAATACAGAATAAAACTCTTCCCACATTTCTCGTCGTACAACAACCACTTATATTTGCCTTTCCACTGTTTTTTAAAAGAACGGCCAGCACCAAAGTGACCCGCTTTCTTTATTTCACTCGATATATCACCTGAATCGGAGCTACCTGATGCAACATCTGCGTATGTCGTAGCCGAATCACTTTTCTTCACTGACGAGCGAACGATGAATTTATCCATTACAAAAACTAACTACCACAAAGAAATAAACAAAATAGTTTCTGACTGTTAACAATCGTAAATGATATTTCTTCATGCAATATAAATGTAAACCAAATCTTACTGACGCACAAAGAACCGTACTGAGTGAGTGAACATCTGTCGACGTTAAGCAGGCGGTTTCAGTCTCTGCCCACCGACGCCCGTTAGCCGTAACGTTCTAAACTTTCGTGATTTCGGCGAGAGAGCAGTGATGGGCACTTGTCAGCTGATTTTGAAGGACTGAGAAGAGCTAGGCTCTGCGTGCATGGGAAAACGCAAGAACGTGAAGCCAAAATTGACAGTGACAGTTTTGGATTTTTCGCATTTTTTTCTTTTTTTCAAGGTATTTATTCTATTTTAGTTTCCTTCCCCATTTTGTGCGGGTACTGAGCACACCAAAAAAATTCCTGGTGGTGGAGGGGGGGGGAGAGGTTGCGCGAAGCACCCACCGGAGTCGGTGCCCGCTGCATTCCATGCCAATGTGACTTTTTTTTGCATGCTACACTAGCACACAGGACAGACTTGAATTGAATGCTACTAAATTTCTCCTGATCGTTTCACTACTGCATATAGTGACACAAGCCACACCGTTCCAGTTCGTTGTATCACACTGCCCGTCTCTTGAAACTCACTCAGCTAACGCTTCAGAGACCGTTTTGCACAAGAACTTTCACTAAATTCAGTTATATACCGCGTGTAACTGAGGTTAATAGATTGGCACAGGAGAGGAAATCATAGTGGGCTACATTAAACCAGAAGACTTATTTCTAAAAAAATCCATGTATCCTAGGAAACATTGTTTCCAACGACTGACGACGGACATCTCTTTGCCGGTCGTCATCTTTTCTGTCTTCCACGTTGATAACGGCTCTTATTGTGGACAGCCACTTGCAAAAACGTCTTTCGCTGGTTCTATTGAGAGCCTCAGGGAACTCCTTGGTATATGAAATACTGCTTTCTTAAGAGATATAATGATGTGGTGATCATCAGAATTAATTTTCCCTGTGTAGCGGAGTATGTGCTCATCTGGAGCTTCCTGGCAGATTAAAACAGTGTGATGTACGAGAAATCGAATCTGAGGTCTTTGTCTTTCACGGGAAAGAGCTCATGCGACTAGGATAGCTCAGTCGGTAGAGTACTTGTCTGCGAAAGACAAAGGTAGCAGCTTCGACTCTCCGTCCTGGAAACAATTTTAATCTGCCAGGAACTTCCACCCGGTGGTTAAGTTATGTATACCCAACACGTCTGCTGTTGCAGCGCGCGAAAGTCTAGTGGTAGCGAGTGGCGAGACAGACATTAGCGGTCTGGCTGCACAGGCAGTCGACACCCGCGCCCGTGATTACAACGCCGCCTTTGATATACACGGCGCATACCTGTCGCCAGCACGGCTCTCGCGCTTTCATCGCGGGCCGGTTAGCTGGTAATGTGCCGGCAGTCTGCGAACCATCCCGCCTGTCCCACGTACATTCTGTACGCCACCACTGATGACCCTCTGCCAGACTCATTAGTTCCTTCTTTCATTGGTCAGTAATTTAGCGCCTGTATAGAAGTGCTTCTCCACAGGCTGGAAGCCAGCTGACACGGAAACAATACCTACCAAACAAAGGCGACGTACGAACGTCTGATTTAACACGTTGGCCGAATGATAGATACCCAAAATATTACACCTATTAATAACACACGAAGGGGTTCACATATATTGTGACGAGACTGACCACATACCGTCCTATCATGGCCGCCAAATTGTCTCGAATCTGTGCCGGGATTGAATTCCTGTTTCACTTGACGGCAATTGGACTTCGGTGAAAATTAATTAGAGCCTTACCTCATGTATCGTTGACGTGGGATTCTTTATAGCAGGAAACAACTGGTCAAAGTCTGCTCTCTGCCGGTGCTACGACTGAACAAAAGTGGAACAATTCGTCAAGGAATTTCATTCGTTTTGCTCGCTATAAATGAAACATACTTTTGATGTATCACACAGCTTATTAAGAGACGGTCCACAGACGATGTCATGTGTTAATATACAGCTTAGCACAGAAAAATTAATTACGTCTGGCTTCTTTCAAGACACGAAGACAAGAAGAAAAAAGAACATTAGCGCAAGTCTCTCCATTTCTTCATAAACAGAATAAGCAAGACTTCAGAAATACCTGTGCAAAAATATTATTATAGTATCTGAAGGGGGCTCCACTTATGTCTTTGATCAATATACACGGGATGACAGTTATTTAAAACACCGAATAGGCTGGGCTCTGAGCACTATGGGACCTAGCTTCTAAGGTCATCAGTCCCCTAGAACTTAGAACTACTTAAACCTAACTAACCTAAGGACATCACACACATCCATGCCCGAGGCAGGATTCGAACCTGCGACCGTAGCGGTCGCGCGGTTCCAGACTGTAGCGCCCAGAACTGCTCGGCCACCCCGGCCGGCACCGAATAGGGACATTACACTACTCTTAGCATTAGCGAGAGAAAAGTTACCGTTTTGGTGAGCCGGCGCTTCTATATCTGTGTTTCTTTAGTCTCAGCCGGCCGGAGTGGCCGAGCGGTTAAAGGCGCTTCAGTCTGGAACCGCACGACCGCTACGGTCGCAGGTTCGAATCCTGCCTCGGGCATGGATGTGTGTGATGTCCTTAGGTTAGTTAGGTTTAAGTAGTTCTAAGTTCTAGTAGACTTATGACCACAGCAGTTGAGTCCCATAGTGCTCAGAGCCATTTGAACCATTCTTTAGTCTCATTTCCATCTCAGATTATTATGGCGAAAGTAGTTGGTATATTGCATGAATTAATATCTGTTCCGTAATTTCTTCCTCCCTGATTCCCCTGTGAGGTGCTGGAAGATGACCGGACGAGAAAACCCGTACTAGGAGGGCATCACCCCCGCAATTCACTGGCACACTATCGCCGTACCGCTTCAACTGACTTCGGTGGAGCCTGTCGATGATGGCACGACTAGTGGTGATGGGATGGCGATTACGGCGAATTTAGTTACCGTACATGTGCAGAACGAGCTCTTATATCGCGTATTCATAGACACTCTTCGGTCGGTTCATGAAACCTAATCCACATGTGTATGAATATGTTATCAACAAATTTATAGTACATTCCTACGCTTTATTTTTCTATTTTCTGTCCTACTAAACAATACCTAATTAGCCAACTAAGATCATAAATATAGATATAACAACGTATTGCAGTTCGCTATTTGCATTACAGGTGCATGTAAATCCCCACCTTTCACTCAAGGCGATGTAGGTTTTGATAGCGCATCCTCTTTCTCGCATGATTCGTTAGTGTATCTTGATATGTTGCTTTCAACAGTTTGCGTTCTTGTCGCTCCAAAAATTCAGGCCATCCACATGCAAATAACCGCATTGTCCTTGAGGACTATTGTCATAGTGCAATGGAGCAACGTGTGAACTTTACGCTTTTCAACGACGCCGTTCCATTTACTGATAGAGCGTGAGAGGAATGACTGCTTGCACGCTGTTGCCCAATTCCTCAACTTTTATCTGCAAGATCTCTGTCTCAAAATTTTCGCAGTTTCTACCCCAGAACGACGGTTTTTTTTTTTTTTTTTTTTTTTTTTTTTGCATATTCGTAAGAAGACGCTTGCGACGTCTTTTTTCGAGTATCTATCACTTACGGTTTTCCAACTTTTTTTTTCATCTCTCGCCAGTCAAACACGTTTGTGACTATTCGCAACGCCCTTCTTTGTACACACTTGATGGCCGCTGTTAATCAGACCTATTACTGATCCGACACACGTGAGCAGTATTCAGGTATGAGCTGTATAAGATTACGTATGTAAACTCCTTTGTAGACAAGCTGCATTCCCCCACTGTGAACATCTTACCCCTTGGTTTACCTACTTTATTTTTAGTTGTTTGGGATAAGCAATTTCAGCTAGGCGCAGAGCATTTCTTAAATTGTAAGTTTGTGGTAAGATCTTACGGGACCAAACTGCTTAGGTCATCGGTCCCTAAGCTTACACGTTACTTAATGCTAAGGGCAACACACACACCCATGTCCGAGGGAGGACTCGAACCTCCGACGGGGGGAGCCGCACGGACCGTGACAAGACGCCAAAGACCGCGCGGCTACCCCGCGCGGCTGAGCATTTCTTAATGGAGAAGATGCATACTGACAGATAGATGCAGTACGTCTCACCTTCCGAAAAGCATTTGACTCAGTACAACACCTACGCGTTTATTGGAAGTACCATCGTACGGGGTACGAAGCGACTTGATTGAAGATTTCATGGTTGCGAAGATCCAACACGTTAACTTGGAGATTCGTCGACAGATGTAAACGTAGCTTCAGATGTGTTGGGCTCTTGTTGTTCGTATTAGTGCCCCACTATTAGAATATTAATGAGTCACGATCGGAATCGGTGAATTCGCACAAATATCTAAGTGCAGCTATCTGCAGCAACATGAAGTGGAACTATCACATAGGCTCATTCGTACAGTCAGTAAAACAGGTCGTTCTCTTGGTTGCATACTGAGAAAATGCAATCCATCTACAATTGAGATTGCATAGAAAATGCGTATGTGACCCTTCCTAGAATACTTCTCAGGTGTGTGAGTTCCACGCACCTAGAGTAAGAGAGCGTCCTGAAAGTATATAAAGAAGAACAGCACGAATATTCACAGTTGTTTGATTCGTGGGAGAGCTCCACGAAGAAGCTGACAAAAAAAACTGAATGGCAAACGCTCGAAACAAACGCAAACTTGCCGTCTAAAAAAACCTTCCACAAAGTTTCTAGAACTAGCATGAAACGAGGGATCTGGAAATACACTAGAACCCTCTAGGTGTTGCTTCCGCAGGGATTGCGAGGACAATATTAGACTACTACAATTTGCGCCAAGGCTTTTAAGCAATCATTGTTACTTATTTTTAGCAATGTCTGAACAAATAGACGTTGGTGACAATCTTGTAGCTGTACTGCATTTATGAAATTTATTCGCTAATGCGGAATCTTACTGATATCACCTGCTCTGGATATGAAGACAGTACCTATTGTTGACACAAGAAAATTCGTGCCTGACCGGGACTCGAACCGAGATTTGCCGCTTGTCGCCAATGGTCGCCGTAACTGCTTCAGCTGTCCGACCACTTTTCCAGGACTGGCCCAAACTTCCATATGGCATACCGTCTACTATCCACTCCGCATTTGCGAAAATTATAATAAATTTAGTAGAGCTGCAATATAGACACCAATGCGTCTTTCCTCAGACATTGTTAAAAGTAATTGTTACAAGCCTCGACCAACAATATAACGATCGCAATACTAACGTTGAATACATTTGTCTCCTTGGCGCTCTGTGGCGGGAATCCAAGTAAAATTTCGAAGGATGAGGTCGTAGATAGCACGACATACGGAAGTTTCGGCTCGTTCTGGAAGTTTGCTTGCATAACCGAAGCGATCAAGGCGACCACTCGCGACAAGCAGGAGATCCGGGTTCGAGTCCCGGCCCGGCACGAATTTTCATTTGTCACCAGTAGGTAATATTTTCACACCTAATGTAGCTGACGTCAGAAAGATTCCGCAATGGCAAATAAATTTCAGTTATTGTTCCCGCGCTCCGTACGTGAAGGGAACGGAAGAAAGCTCTAATTATGGGTACACTGAAAAGTAGCCTCCGCGAAACACTTTACAGAGGTTTGCAGAGCATATAGATCGATGTGTTAATTTACTTACCAGATTATTCATGACTATATGTTGAAGTGCATCGACTGAAACTTATAATTAATATTTCACTATCGTCATTAACAAATTTCAGCCTCTCATTGAACTGTTTTACCTGACTGTGACTGTTTATCTCCGAACCTAACGGTAAGTCTTGTTAGTGTACCTGCGATACTAATAAGAAAGAAGGTGACGTAATCTGTCAGCACATTAACGATCATGACTGTGAAGGGAGGTTAAAATGTCTACTAACTGCGAGTTAAAACTGTTTGTTGAGCCTCACGGAGCTTCGGCGGTTAGGGAAAAAGCTAGCACCGCAAATAAAGCGCCATTCCCCTGCAGCCTCCGACAATTTGTTCCACTGGTCTGCCATTAGTTAGTTTAGTGCGAACACCTCTCTCTCGTTGGCAACTCAGTAACTCACCTTCAAACGGAACGCAACAGACAAAGTTACCGTTTAGTCCTAATTGTGTGCCCTCCATCCACTTGCACAGTGAAAAAGAGCAAAACTGAGTGTAGCCTTTGGTCTCTGTAATCCGCAGATTACTGCAGTTACCGGTTACAGTCAGTTCTTTTTCCGAATATATCGGGAAATTTAACAAACCAGTAAGTTTGTACTTACTGCTTCTCTTAGGTACTGATAAAACACTTACTGAAGATAATATAATAATGTAGTCATTCGAATCTTACTTAAGCTAGTCGAGCATATCGTATTAAAAGTGCGAAATGTTTCAGGACGAAACGGACCTACTTTCAGAAGTTAAAATAAAAGGTCATTCTAAAAGAAAACGGTAATACAAACATATTCGGTTGTGGCAATGCTTTTCAGGATACAGCTGATTGAATTTCAAGGTTTTTACCGTCTTGATAATTTGAATACGTATATCACTTGCTGATATAATGTACAGACTGAGTAATTTCAATGCAAATGGTAGGCTCTCTGTCAGAGACCCTTATTATTAATACAACGAATACATCGTAGAACAGAATTTTTATCTGTTTTTCTTGTTTACTGAATCATTAAAAGCCACGATTGCTCGCAAAAAATGAAGCATTTACATGAAAATTAAGTCACAAAACTATCGTAATCATGTTTAAAGTTCCCAGAATGAGATTTTCACTCTGCAGCGGAGTGTGCGCTGATATGAAACTTCCTGGCAGATCAAAACTGTGTGCCCGACCGAGACTCGAACTCGGGACCTTTGCGTTTCGCGGGCAAGTGCTCTACCAACTGAGCTACCGAAGCACGACTCACGCCCGGTACTCACAGCTTAAGTTGGAAGGTAGGAGACGAGGTACTGGCAGAAGTTAAGCTGTGAGTACCGGGCGCGAGTCGTGCTTCGGTAGCTCAGTTGGTAGAGCACTTGCCCGCGAAGGGCAAAGGTCCCGAGTTCGAGTCTCGGTCGGGCACACAGTTCTGATCTGCCAGGAAGTTTCATGTTTAAAGTTGGTGGTACAAGCCGCAGACTCTATAATCCAACTACTCGGAGGTTGATCGTTTCGTAAATTGGAACGAACTAGCAACAGATCTGATCCCCTACAGATTCCTCACAGTCGCTGATGCCGTAAAGCAAAAGATGTTTTGGGATATGATAGGCGTGTTCGCGGTTGCCAAAGCACTGTCATAGAATCTGTCCATTTAGTGGAACATTAGGAGTGGCAGTATTTCTTAAGTAAATAATAAGGAAACATTATCGTATAATTTAACCACTTACCCATTACAAAAACTGAAATTCTTTGCAAGGAATATTTAAGAGATAGTAAGTTGGTAGGACGGGAATATGTTACTGTCAAGTCATTATCAAAAAAACGATGAGCTTAACACTCAAAAAAGGAACTATAAACACAAACTTACCATTATACATATGAAATCAGACAACACACAATATGTTGAGTCGAATGTTTACTGCTATGTGTCGTCGTCCCTCACCACAGTTATTCTATCTACCCTTGTAACCTGGTCTGGTCCACTTTCGAAAAGCTAAAACGTAACACAAAAATGGCTCTGAGCACTATGGGACTCAACTGCTGAGGTTATTAGTCCCCTAGAACTTAGAACTAGTTAAACCTACCTAACCTAAGGACATCACAAACAGCCATGCCCGAGGCAGGATTCGAACCTGCGACCGTAGCGGTCTTGCGGTTCCAGACTGCAGCGCCTTTAACCGCACGGCCACTTCGGCCGGCAAAACGTAACACAGTTCATCTCATACTATCTTTACCTGCTACATCTATGATGTCATTCCCCCTAATTACGATGTACCCTGTTATGTGAGAGAATTTTATTGTTAAGTTTCAAATTCCAGTTAGCGAGTGTAGTTCATTAAAAACACTGGAAACAAAAGAAATGTACAGACGTACTTATGATTATGACATAAAGGTACTGAAATATGTTTGTGCATTAAAAAGGAACGTTGTCTGCATAATAGATGGACATGAATTCCAAAAATGTAAATCTTTTCTCGGGAAACGAAGAAAGACACATGAAGTATCGAGGTCGACAATGGCATGTAACTCCTTGTTCCCCCATATTCATAGGCTGTGGCGGCTTACTTCATGGAGTGTAACCTAGCACAGAACAACAGAAGTGAAAGGAAATTGTTATATTCTATATCTACTCCCAGAAACTCTGCGCATTGTTTGTCACCATCTTGAAAATGAGAACGCAAAACGTCATTTGTTCCTGCGTTATAGCCTTAGTGGATGGCCATTGGTACTGAACGAGTGAGCGAGGGAGTTAGCTGCGCTACGGAAACCGGCCACTTACAGCTTGCGACTGGGTAAACTTTTAGTTTCCATATGTAACTTAAAATCTCCCAAAGCCTCGCATGTGGAACATACAGGCTGATTCAAGTGCCGCTACCTATGGGTTTTATGCAACCCGCAACGCCAACAAAAACCATGCGCAAGATTTTTGTATTCTCTCGTTCGCCAAGTGCAAACAAACAAGACAAACGAACAGGATCTTTTTGTAGGAAGTGTAATGTAGTTAAAATTTATACTGGGATGCTCGAAAGCTGTGGCCTCCAGCGAAGACGTGTCCCAGCACAAAATTTAACAACATTAAATTTCCTACAAAAAGACCCTGTTTATTTTTTCCGTAGGAGTAATAGTTTGCACGTAACGAGCGAGGTAAGAAGAAAACCTCGCGCTAGGTTTTTGAAGACGATGTGGGATGGATGAATTACCATGTATATTCTTCTATTTTTTTTAACAACGTATTTTTAACTTCATATTGAGCAGAATTCATTCATTTTGACTCACTACATTGTCCTGATTTTGCTGTTGAATTTAACGCTAGTGTTATTCCTGTTGCACCTCAATATATCGTCGGTAGATTATTCAGTACACTATTCATCCCTTTCAATGTTTCCAGTAATTGTTACTCATTTTAACAGATCAGCAATGTCATCAGCGAATCTTAACGGTGGTACCTTTTCACTCTGAATTTTAACCCCAATTCTGGATCAGTCTCTCATTTACTTCCAGAATGAGATTTTCACTCTGCAGCGGAGTGTGCGCTGATATGAAACTTCCTGGCAGATTAAAACTGTGTGCCCGACCGAGACTCGAACTCGGGACCTTTGCCTTTCGCGGGCAAGTGCTCTACCAACTGAGCTACCGAAGCACGACCCACGCCCGGTACTCACAGCTTTACTTCTGCCACTACCTCGTCTCCGACCTTCCGAACTTTACAGAAGCTCTCCTGCGAACCTTGCAGAACTAGCACTCCTGAAAGAAACGATATTGCGGAGACATGGCTTAGCCACAGCCTGAGGGATGTTTCCAGAATGAGATTTTCACTCTGCAGCGGAGTGTGCGCTGATATGAAACTTCCTGGCAGATTAAAACTGTGTGCCCGACCAAGACTCGAACTCGGGACCTTTGCCTTTCGCGGGCAAATGCTCTACCAACTGAGCTACCGAAGCACGACTCACGCCCGGTACTCACAGCTTTACTTCTGCCAGTACCTCGTCTCCCACCTTCCGAACTTTACAGAAGCTCTCCTGCGAACCTTGCAGAACTAGCACTCCTGAAAGAAAGGATATTGCGGAGACATGGCTTAGCCACAGTCTGGGGGATGTTTCCGGAATGAGATTTTCACTCTGCAGCGGAGTGTGCGCTGATATGAAACTTCCTGGCAGATTAAAACTGTGTGCCCGACCGATACTCGAACTCGGGACCTTTGCCTTTCACGGGCAAGTTCTCTACCAACTGAGCTACCGAAGCACGACTCACGCCCGGTACTCACAGCTTTACTTCTGCCAGTACCTCGTCTCCTACCTTCCAAACTTTCTTTCAGGAGTGCTAGTTCTGCAAGGTTCGCAGGAGAGCTTCTGTAAAGTTTGGAAGGTAGGAGACGAGGTACTGGCAGAAGTAAAGCTGTGAGTACCGGGCGTGAGTCGTGCTTCGGTAGCTCAGCTAGTAGAGCACTTGCCCGCGAAAGGCAAAGGTCCCGAGTTCGAGTCTCGGTCGGGCACACAGTTTTAATCTGCCAGGAAGTTTCTCATTTACTTCTTTGCATCTTCGATCTACAGGTTGAGCAGAAGAGGAAAAAGACTGCATCCTTGCTTTACGTAGCCAGCCCCTGCGGCCGAGCGGTTCTAGGCGCTTCAGTCTGAAACCGCGCTGGTGCTACGGTCGCAGGTTCGAATCATGCCTCGGGCTTGGATGTATGTGATGTCCTTAGGTTGGTTAGGTTTAAGTAGTTCTAAGTCTAAAGTGACTGAAGACTTCAGATGTTCAGCCCCATAGTGCTTAGAGCCATTTGAACCATTTTTTTGCTTTACGTTGCTTTTAATACGAGCACTTCTCATTTGATCTTCCATTATTACTCTTCCCTTTTGGTTCAAAAGGTTCAAATGGCTCTGAGCACTGTGGGACGTAACATCTGAGGCCATCTGTCCCCTAGAACTTGGAACTACTTAAACCTAACTAACCTACGGACATTACACACATCCATGCCCGAGGCATGATTCGAACCTGCGACCGTAGTGGTCGCGCGGTTCCCGACTGAAGCACCTAGAACCGCTCGGTCACCGCGGCCGGCGCTTCCCTTTTGATTTCTGTGCATATTATACTTCACTTCTGAACAGTATATACTATTTTTCTGGGGTTTTGTAACATTTCGACTGCTTTGCATTGTCTAACGCTTTTTCTAGGCCCCAACAGTCAACGAAAGTGTCTCCATTTTTCTTAATCATATGTTTTGTAAAAGAGCACTCTTTTTACGTTCATAAAGCCTTTGCAGTGGAAACCTAAAAGATTTGTTAGTACGCTCCCAGAACCATTTGTGAGTGCTTTGACAAATGCCGTTCCACCGCTAAGCGATCGTACAGAAATTGAAGGCCCGCTGGTTTATTGACGAGCGGCTTCGTAATAAAAGACCCCCACGCCGCGCCCACGCTGGCGTGACCCGCGCACCGCGCAGCCCGTTATGCCGTGACCTGTTTGCGTTCCTCAGCGTCGCGTGACGGCGCCATATCACTTAGGCCATTCAAATTACCCAGTGAATCCCGGCCGCAGTCGCCACTGCCGCAGCTGCAAGGCTGGGGCAAGCGCGGCGGGATTGCCGTAGGCACGCGCTCCTAAACTGATTTCGGGACTCTGAAGCGCTACTGCGCCTCTCAAACCACTGAAGTTCTTCTCGTACAGCTGGATTACGTTCGCTGCGAAACACGCTAGGTTCTCACAAGTCCCTATCGTGCCGTAGAGCAGAAATGAAGCAACTGTTCTCGAATTGAAACCGCCGTTTGCAGGGACCAATATGCAGCTAAACCTACATCTACTTTATTACTCTGCTATTCACAATAAAGTGCCCGGCAGACGCTTCAATGAACCACCTTCAGGCCGTCTCTCTACCGTTCCACTCTCGAACGGCCCGCAGGAACGATCAATTAATTTTTTCTGTGCGAGCCCTTATTTCCCTTATTTTATCGCGATGATCATTTCTCCCTATGTAGCTGGGTGCCAACAGAATATTTACGCAATCGGATTAAAAAACTGGTGATTGAAATTTCATGAGAAGATCCCGCCGCAACAAAAAACGCCTTTGTTCTCATGAATGCCACTCCAATTCACGTATCATGTCTGTGGCACTGTCTCCGTTATTCCGCGATAATACTAAACGACCTGCACTTCTTTATACTTTTTCGATGTCATCCGTCATTCCCACCTGATGCAGATCCCACACCGCACAGTAATACTCCAGAATAGGGCGGACAAGCGTGGTGTAAGCTGTCTATTTAGTTGACCTGTTCCACCTGCTAAATGTTCTGCCAGTGAATCGCAATCTTTGGTTTGCTCTACCCACAATATTATCTATGCGATCGTTCCAATTTAGGTTATTTGTAATTGTAATTCCTAAGTATTTAATTGGATTTACAGCCTTCAGATTTGCATGACTTATCGCGTAATCAAAATTTAGCGGATTTCTTTTAGTACTCAAGTGAATAACTTCACACTGTTTTTATTTAGGGTCAACTGCCACTTTTCGCACCATACAAGTATTTTATCTAAATCATTTTCGTTTTGGTCATCTCATGACTTTACAAGACGGTAAATGACAGCATCATCTCCAAACAACCAAAGATGGCTACTCATATTGTCTCCTATGTCGTTAATATAGATCAGGAACAATAGCGGGTCTGTAACACTTCCTTGGGGAACGCCGAATATTAATTCTGATTTACTCGATGACTTTCCGCCTATTACTACGAACTGTGAACTTTCTGACAGGAAATCACGAATCCAGTCGCACAACTCAGGCGATATTCCATAGGCACGCAGTTTGGTTAGAAGACGCTTGTCAGGAACGGTGTCGAAAGCCTTTTGGAAATCTAAGAATATGGTATCAGTTTGATATCCCCTGTCGATAGCACTCATTACTTCATGAGTATAAAGAGCTAGATGTGTTTCGCAAAAACTACTTTTCCCGAATCGGTACTGTCTATGTGTCAATAAATCGTTTTCTTCGAGGTACTTCATAACGTTAGAATACAGTGTATATCCCAAAACCCTACTGCAAATCGGAATTAATGATATGGGCCTGTAATTCAACAGATTACTTCTACTTCCCTGTTTGGGTATTGGTGTGACTTGAGCAATTTTCCATTTAGGTACAGGTCTTTCTGTGAGCGAGCGGTCGTAAATATGGAGCTATTGTATCAGCATACTCTGAGAGGAACCTGACTGGTACACAATCTGAACCGGAGACCTTGGCTTTATTAAGTGATTTAAGCTCCTTTATTACACCGAGGAGATCTGTTTCTCATCTTGGCAGTTGTTCTTGATTGGAATTCAGGAATATTTACTTCGTCTTCTTTGGTGAAGGAGTTTCGGAAAACCATGTTTAATAACTCTACTTTTGTGTATGACACTGTGGTCAGTTCCTTCACCGTTGTTATGGCGCAGTTGTGGTATTGATTGTGTCTTGCCACTGGTGTATTTTATGTATGACCAGAATCTCCTTGGGTTTTCTGTCAGATCTCGAGACAGAATTTCGTTTTGGAAATTATTAAAAGCATCTCGCATTGACGTATGCTCTATATTTCGAACTTCTGCAAAACTTTGCCAGTCTTGGGGATTTTGCGTTCTTTTAAATTTGGCATGCTTTTTTCGCTGCTTCTGAAACAGCATCTGACCCGTTTTGTGAACCTCGGGGGATCAGTACCAGCACTTACTAATCTATGTGGTATATATCTCTCAGGTGCTGTCGATACTATCTCTTTGAAATCTTTCCACAAATTTTCTACGCTTACATGATCATATAGGAAGGAGTGAAGACTGTCTCTTAAAAAGACGTTAAGAGCATTTTTATCGGCTTTTTTTTAAATAGATATACTTTGCCTTTCTTTTTGATGGTTGTAGGTGTTACTGTATTCAGCCTAGCAGCAACTGCCTCGTGGTCGCCAATCCCTGTATTCGTCACGAAACTCACTATTTGTCCAGGATTATTTGTTGCTAAGAGGTCAAATATGCTTTAGCAGCCATTTACACTTCGAGTGGACACAAGGATTAATTGTTAAAAATAATGTTTTGAGAAAGCATTCAGTACAATTTCGGATGACGTGTTATGCCTGCCGCCGGCTTTAAACGTATAGTTTTTCCAGCATATTTAGGGTAGATTGAAGTCACCACCGACTATAATTGTATGAGTGAGGTACCTATTTGAAATGAGACTCAAGTTTTCTTCGAACTGTTCCGCAACTATATTAGTCCGATTGTCAGGTATAACCTCTACCCATACGATTTCGCAGGAACTATCTACTACAATTTCACTACAAGGCAAAGTACTTCTGACAGTAATAAATACTCCACCACCAAATGTATTTAATCTATCCTTTCTGAACACTGTTAGATCGCTTGAAAAAATTTTGGCTGAACTAATTTCCGGCTTTAACCAACTTTCAGTACCTATGACAATTTGAGATTCAATGCTTCCTATCAGGGCTTGGAGCTCTGGTTCTTTCCCAACACAGTTAGGACAATTTACAACTACAATGCCGATCGTTTCTTCAACTACCTTACTGTTTTTTACCTGCCCCGTTTTAGACGGGCGTCCTTTCTGTGAATCCCTGAGACCCTCTAACCTAAAAAAACCGCCATGTCCCTTCCACATAACCCCCGCTACCGGTGTAGACGCCTCCTGTGTGAAGTGGATGGTTCAAATGGCTCTGAGCACTATGGGACTTAACATCTGTGGTCATTAGTCCCCTAGAACTTAGAACTACTTAAACCTAACCAACCTAAGGACATCACACACATCCATGCCCGAGGCAGGATTCGAACCTGCGACCGTAGCAGTCGCGTGGTTCCGGACTGCGCGCCTAGAACCGCTAGACCACCGCGGCCGGCTGTGTAGTGGACTCCTGACCTTTTAAGCGGAACCCGAATACCCGAATACCGTCTTAGCGATATGAAAGGTAAGAGAGACAGCAAAAGGAAATAGAAGAACTAAATAAAAGGACGCTTTCTTCACAATACCTACAGAGTAATCAAGTCTGTCTTAAATGAATGTAGTTTCTTAGCTTTCTGTATTGGGTTTACATAAAAGACGGGAAGTTATAGATACCTATTCAAAAATGTACTGTTTGTTTCTAACAAATTATTAGTTCAAAACAGTTGCATGAAACCTACGAAGAAACAGATAAGCTATTTTATCATTAACTAAATTTTTTGCTTTCGTTTGTTGTTTAATGTCCCCAAGCACATCCTGTGCGTCTGACTTTTGCACTTTTTTTAAGGCATTATTTTTGTATGGCATAATTTTATCTACCGCCCGTTCAACAATTTTATTATATTTTTCCTTCAACCATCTTGGACTTGAAAAACTGTAATCTGCAACTGAACTAGCCATTTCATTTTCACACCTATTCTTAACAGGGATACGAAGTCATTATGAACATTATTTGTGTCTGTTGGCTCATGGCGTATCTACAGTTTCATCAGATACTTGACTTCATTTACTGAGGGTAAACATAGCGCTGCCCTGCAGATGGCTTCCGTGCTGGAATGGTACGTTAGTGCCAGTGAGCGGTCTAGTTACTTTTAGTAAGTCTGTAGATACACACTAAAATTAGAAAAAGAATAAGAAGAAAGAGGCATGTGCCAGCGTCCACGCATCACCTTTCGTTCAGCATTGTCTCATCATACTTGTGAAGGAATACATAAATCCTAAATGCAAGCAAATGGAAGGGATTTCCGTTCATTTATGTTATGCTAGGACGCAGGACACATCATTCAGAAACAGTCGCAGGAAACTCTGTCTGATTATTCCTAAGACTCCACTGAATACTCATGGCATCATAAGTATATTACGTCTATAATAAACAAGAGACTCGAAAACATGAGGGTTGAGTCACCTGATCATTTAAACTTGAATTTTTTTGAAATCGTTGAACATTTCGAAACTAGGTTTACGACATATTGTAGTCCGGAAAGGCGCGAGTATTTTGCTGTACGTCCAGTTGGTTACATCTTCGTTATATACTAAGGGGCATAACTAACAGCGATTTTATTGACGATTGTTAACGTCATTCGTAAACCCTTGAAAGGACTCTTAGGTACATGATGAATGTTATCATCTGCAGGGCAAAAATTTTAAAAATTAGGTAGTAAATGTGTCAAATACCCTGCAACACCAAGAAGGAGTTGTGCAACATAAACGAAAGATGGTAGGCGTGTTTCTACACTACTGGCCATTAAAATTGCTACACCACGAAGATGACGTGCTGCAGACGCGAAATTTAACCGACATCAAGAAGATGCAAACGATTACCTTTTCAGAGCATTCACACAAGGATGGCGCCGGTGACGACACTTACAACGTGCTGACATGAGGAAAGTTTCCAACCGATTTCTCATACACAAACAGCAGTTGACCGGCGTTGCCTGGTGAAACGCTGTTGTGATGCCTCGTGCAAGGAGGAGAAATGCGTACCATCATGTTTCCGACTTTGATAAAGGTCGGATAGTAGCCTATCGCGATTGCGGTTTATCGTATCGCGACGTTGCTGCTCGCGTTGGTCGAGGTCCAATGACTGTTAGCAGAATATGGAATCGGTGGGTTCAGGAGGGTAATACGGAACGCCATGCTGGATCCCAACGGCCTCGTATCACTTGCAGTCGAGGTGACAGGCATGGCTGTAACGGATCGTGCAGCCACGTCTCTATCCCTGAGTCATCAGATGGGGACGCTTGCAAGACAACAACCATCTGCACGAACAGTTCGACGACGTTTGCAGCAGGATGGACTATCAGCTCGGAGACCATGGCTGCGGTTACCCTTGACGCTGCATCACAGACAGGAGCGCCTGCGATGGTGTACTCAACGACGAACCTGGGTGCACGAATGGCAAAACGTCATTTTTTCCGATGAAACCAGGTTCTGTTTACAGCATCATGATAGTCGCATCCGTGTGTGGCGACATCGCAGTGAACGCACATTGGAAGCATGTATTCGTCATCGACATAATGGCGTATCACCTGGCGTTATGGTATGGAGTGCCATTGGTTACACGTCTCGGTCACCTCTTGTTCGCATTGACGGCACCAGAACAGTGTACGTCACATTTCAGACGTGTTACGACCCGTGGCCGTACCCTTCAGTCGATCCCTGCTTAACCCTGCACTTCAGCAGGGTAATGCACGACCGCTTGTTGCATATCCTGTGCGGGTCTTCCTGGATACCGAAAATGTTCGACTGCTGCCGTGGCCAGCACATTCTCTAGATCTCTCACCAATTGAAAACGTCTGGTCAATGGTGGCCGAGCCACTGGCTCGTCACAATACTCCAGTCACTACTGCTGATGAACTGTGATATCGTGTTGAAGCTGCATAGGCAGCTGTACCTGTACACGCCATCCAAGCTCTGTTTGACTCAATGCCCAGGCGTATCAAGGCCGTTATTACGGCCAGAGGTGGTTGTTCTGGGTACTGATTTCTCAGGATCTATGCACTCAAACTGCGAGAAAATGTAATCACATGTCAATTCTAGTATAATATATTTGTCCAGTGAATACCCGTGTATCATCTGCATTTCTTCTTGGTGTAGCAATTTTAATGGCCAGTAGTGTACATCTGAAAGAGGATATCTATTAAAATTTCGTGCCATTCACCAAAGAGTAGCGCCACGATGACGATGCAAATCATGTTTGCTTTAAATACACAGAGTAACGGTCGTGACCTTAGTTACCTTTGAGATGGGACGTGGCGAGTTGATGTTAACCAAAAATTCCTTTAAGGCGACAAAGGCGGCATTATCAACAGCTCACTGAATTTGGACGAGGTCGTATAACAGTGCTACGAGAAGCCAGATGTTCCTTCTGCGATGTTGCTGAAAAACGTGGCAGGAATGTAACCACCGTACATGTTGTCACGAAAATATACAGTCGCAAGAAGACTGCGTTCCGGACGACCACATGGCACTACCGAGAGAGAAGACCAGTCGTGTTTGGTGTATGACTGTGGCGTATCGTACTGCATCTGGAGCAGCTATCTGAGCTGCAATTGGCATCACAAAGACACAACGAACTGTTACAAATAGGTCACTTCAAACATAGCTCTGTACCAGAAGCCATGCAGCATGCATTCCACTGATCCCAAACTATCGCCATTTGCGACTTCAGTGCTGTCAAGCGAGATCTCATGCAAGGATAGGGTGAAAGTTTGTTGTGTTTTCGGAAGATCTGGTTCTGCCTCGGTTTGAGTTATGGTGATGTGTTGGTAAGAAGGACAGTTGAGGGTCTGCAATCAACCTGTCTACGTGCTAGACACACTGGATCTATTCCTGGAGTTATCGTCTGGGGTGTGATTTCGTATGACAGCAGGAGCACTCTCGTAGCTATACCACACACCCCGCCGGCAAATATGCGCGTAAGTCCGGTGATTCGACCCGTTGTGTTGCCTTGCATGAGCAGCATTACAGGGTGTGTTTTCCAACAGGATAACATTCGTCCACATACCGCTGCTGTAATCCAACATGCTCCAGAGAGTGTCCACATGTTGTCTTGATCTGCTCGGTCACCGTCTCCAGTCGAGCACACATGGGAAATCATCGGACGACAACTCCAGCTTCATCCACAACCGACATTAACCGTCTGTGTATCGAGCAACCAAGTGCAACAGGCGTGGAACTCCACCCCACAAACTGACGTCCGGCACCTGCAAAACACAATGCGTGCAAGCCCACATGCTTTCATTCAACATTCTGGTGGTTACACCGGTTGTTAATGTGCCAGCACTTCACGTTTACAATGGCTTATCTCGCGCTCACGTTACCTATGATCTTGCGACGTTAATCACTTAAATATGTTATCTAGACAAATGTATTACCTAAATTTCATTACTCTACATTAATTATTTTTGGTGTTGCTATATTTTTGCGTACATATAGAAAGAGTAACACTGCCAAGAGCCCGAGGATTAATCCGTCATTAGATATTTGTGTACAAAAACAAATGAAACTTGGAATAAGATCAAGAAAGGATAGCTTTAAAAATACTACAGTAATTTCTTTCATTTAAAACAGTTTTTATATCTCTGCGAGCACAGTGCCCTATTCCTTTCTCCATAGTGTATTAACTTGACTCATTGAATTTTTTTTTGTATCCGATGAGATTATAATTGTCTTCTTCAATTCTTGTTGTAACCACTTAATTTTCAATATGTGATACTTGGTTTCTTTCGCTAATGGCGAGTGTGGCTATTTTTGTGTCTGCAACGTTTCGTGCAGTATTCGTTTTGACTGCTACAGACTGAAGTTACGGACGGACAGCTTTGCGTGATTCTGCCTGCAGTACTGCCGGTGCCACGCAACTCTGAATACTTATGGTAACCATGGCAATTAATAACTACAACAGTAATAGCAGACACAGCCCTTATACTGAATACCAAATCATTTGTATTCTTTCTCAGACGCATGGAATAGACCAAATACAAGTTGAACATTACTAAGTTCATATAATATTTTGTCATCAGCTGATGAAGAATTATGTTCTTCAGCAACGAGGGAAACAACAATGCTATAAAGCAACAAAATCTTAATTCTCGGTCTTATTGTTATACTATTATTTGTGGTGCTACACCACCATGAAGCTAGCGTGAAAATTATATTCACTAAAACAATAATAACAGCAGATGTCGATGTTTATATCGGCTACAGCTATAGATCTATAGTGCGTGTCAGGGCCGTGCAGCGCCCTCGAAGCTTAAGTAGGTGGCGTACAGCGCCGAACCTCTTCATCCGTCCTTGAGGCCAGAAGGCAGTGTCCGCTAATATCACTGTTTTTGATGTGGAGCGAATAGTTTTTTCAGTGATGGGTCTGGTGGACCATGCGACACTTTGAGTGAGTCCTAATACTACTAGAGTCGTACGTGTATGGCATCTGCGGGGTGAGACGATTCGGACGAGCTGTGCAGACATCAACAGATACCGAAATACGATATTTCTATAGCAATGACATACTATACGTATCATCTCGTGTGCATTGCAATATTGCAGCATTTCTAGAATTGCATCATCGTCTGCCCTCAAAAATCTCCATCTTCTGTTGCGGTGCATATATACCCCTGGGCACAGAATACCGCTGAAATCAAACTAAAACAGTCTCCGAATACAGTGTGAACGTGAACTCGGATAGCTCTTTAGATCGGCCGAGTTTCGCTACACTACGGACAATAGTTTCAACCAAGGACGCTCGAGTCACCATGGAGTTTCAACGCTATCTACACGAGTGGTTGAAGCAGCACCATACATGACGAACCCGTCCCGTTAATCATGTGGGACGCCGTTGGGTTTCATGGGCGACTGTGGTGGGTCGAACTTACGAATGCTCATGACAGTGTTCGCTCCTGCAGGACAGGTATGCAAACAGAAGTGTTTCAGTTCTTTCAATGAATTCATTGAGCTGTATTCCAACAAGTCACAACTCATCCCTGTGTTGAAAGCAATGTTTCATCCCTGGCACGTCCATTCATCTTACATCTTTCCATATTTTGGCGGTTCGCTTGTGGAAATCACCTCGTCATCATAACAGGTCGACTTTGGTCTGGTATAGAATCTGTTAGGAATGCCATTCTATAATGACACTATTAAATTCTCTTTAATTCGAGCCTATGACACGGTGAGGCAATAGTTGCGTGTTGCAGTTCTGCAGACCTCCATTTTGGACATGTAACGTTTATTTTATTGTTCCTTTTCGGACCGTTTTTTAGTATCATAAGTAATATATATTTTAAACGTCAGTCTTTGGACTAGTTTCAACCCCTCGTCCTTGTATTCCTACCTTGTGCAACTCTTTTCATCTCTGCGTATACAGGGTAGTCAGAAACAGTCTGAAAAGCTTTTTAAGGGTGTTGCACGGTAGACTGCGCTGAGAAAAAATTGTTAAGAAGAAACACTATACGTTGCATAGTTTCCGAATTGATTAGCATGGAAGTTAGCCAATCAGGCCTTTGCGCGCGCAAATTCAAGCCAACCGCCAGAGACGGAGTCAGCAAGCGTGTTCTTCGTTTCGTTTTCTATAAACGTTCAAGAGACCAATACAAATATTGAACATTGGACGGTAGTAAGGAAACTGAGCCAAAGGCTGAGTAGTCTTATGCGCCATCATCTGCTGACACTAACTGTATATGGCATGATGCTTGAATTTGCGCGCGCAACGGCCGGATTGGCTAACTTCAATGCTAATTAACTCTAAAACAGCTCAACGTATCTTTCTCAGCACAACCTACGCTGCAGCACCCTTACGAGCTTTCCAGACTTTTTGTAAATGACCTGTATGCTATGCTCATCATCCGAAAGATCTTTTTAACATGTTTTCTTTGGTCTTCTTCTCTACAGTGCACTATACTGTCAAGTATCGAGCAAACAACTGATGGATGCCTTATCTTCTGATAAGGGTCCTCCACAAACTGTTTTATAACCAACCCTTTATATTACATATTTATTTCGCACTTTTACCTGTACTGTGCGCCAGAAATGATGAAGATTATAGAAATATAGTGTACATACAGGCCCTAAGTAATGTGGCCAGAAAGATTAGTTTACGCAAACTTATTTTCCAAAGACCTATCCAGCGTAGTATCAGAGTAAGCATGCTTCTCCGATGTCAAAGAACGCAACTTCCGCATTTATCATTGGTCTCTGGGAAGTAGATTCCTACAAGCGAGACGTTCTGAGTCATGCTGGGCATTTTCCAAAGACGATGGTACTCGTTTGGAACCAGTCAATAGAAGAGCCATACACAGCGAGGAATAAGAACTGTTTCACGCAATGGGTTCATATGTGAGTACGGCAACGTATTTTAGCAAATGCTAATTTCCAATGGTTCCATTTTCTTCTTTACTGACATGTTCATGGTCTACGTTTTAATTTGTTGAATTTATGACACCCAAAGCTATAGTTTCAGAAGCGTATTTATTGATTCCGTCTTAGTATTAAAAATCAGTATATACAGGATGTTACAAAAAAGTACAGCCAAACTTTCAGGAAACATTCCTCACACACAAAGAAAGAAAATATGTTATGTGGACATGTATCCGGAAACGCTTACTTTCCATGTTACAGCTCATTTTATTACTTCTCTTCAAATCACATTAATCATGGAATGGAAACACACAGCAACAGAACGTACCAGCGTGACTTCAAACATTTTGTTACAGGAAATGTTCCAAATGTCCTCCGTTAGCGAGGATACATGCATCCACCCTCCGTCGCACGGAATCCCTGATGCGCTGATGCAGCCCTGGAGAATGGCGTATTGTATCACAGCCGTCCACGATACGAGTACGAAGTGTCTCTACATTTGGTACCGGGGATGCGTATACAACAGATTTCAAATGCCCCCATAAATGAAGGTCAAGAGGGTTGAGGTCAGGAGAGCGTGGAGGCGATGGAATTGGTCCGCCTATACCAATCCATCGGTCACCGAATCTGTTGTTGAGAAGCGTACGAACATTTCGACTGAAATGTGCAGGAGCTCCATCGTGCATGAACCACATGTTGTGTCGTACTTGTAAAGGCACATGTTCTAGCAGCACAGGTAGAGTATCCCGTATGGAATCATGATAACGTGCTCCATTGAGCGTAGGTGGAAGAACATGGGGCCCAATCAAGACATCACCAACAACGCCTGCCCAAACGATCACAGAAAATCTTTGTTGATGACGTGACTGCACATTTGCGTGCGGATTCTCGTCATTCCACACATGTTGATTGTGAAAATTTACAATTTGATCACGGAATGAAGCGTCATCCGTAAAGAGAACATTTGCACTGAAATGATGATTGACACATTGTTGGATGAACCATTCGCAGAAGTGTACCCGTGGAGGCCAATGAGCTGCTGATAGTGCCTGCACACGCTGTACATGGTACGGAAACAACTGGTTCTCCCGTAGCACTCTCCATACAGTGACGTGGTCAACGTTACCTTGTACGGCAGCAACTTCTCTGATGCTGACATTTGGGTTATCGTCAACTGCACGAAGAATTGCCTCGTCCATTGCAGGTGTCCTCGTCGTTCTAGGTCTTCCCCGTCGCGAGTCATAGGCTGGAATGTTCCGTGCTCCCTAAGATGCCGATCAATTGCTTCGAACGAACGTCTTCCTGTCGGAACACCTTCGTTCTGGAAATCTGTCTCGATACAAACGTACCGCGCCACGGCTATTGCCCCGTGCTAATCCATACATCAAATGGGCATCTACCAACTCCGCATTTGTAAACATTGCACTGACTGCAAAACCACGTTCGTGATGAACACTAACCTGTTGATGCTACGTACTGATGTGCTTGATGCTAGTACTGTAGAGCAACGAGTCGCATGTCAACACAAGCACCGAAGTCAACATTACCTTCCTTCAATTGGGCGAACTGGCGGTGAATCGAGGAAGTACAGTACATACTGACAAAACTAAAATGAGCTCTAACATGGAAATTAAGCGTTTCCGGACACATGTCCACATAACATCTTTTCTTTATTTGTGTGTGAGGAATGTTTCCTGAACGTTTGGCCGTACCTTTTTGTAACTCCCTGTATAAATATATATATCAGTATATTTTCAGCTGTCCCCATCGACGTATATCAACAACATGCGTTGGCAGCTGAGGTTTCAATCAATTATCATTTATTAAAAATCAGTATTGCTCTTTCTTTGAAGAAAGTTTTCTAGACCCGCTAGGCACTGCTTCTGACGCCTCGTTTGTCAGTGGCACCTTATGTCGTCTTACTTCTCATATAATATATCCCTATCATTTGCTTTTTCTGCTATGCCTTATGTAATTACATTCCCATTTAATTCTCCTTCTTATCACTTGAATCAAAACGTCTCGCTAGGAGAAATCCATATCCCAGAGGCAATCATTCATCCCAAAACAGCAGAAATTGCGTTCTTTGATATCCGCAAAGCATATTGACACTTGCTTTCACGGTGCCACTACGTTGGACAGTTTTTTTGCTAAGTTTTCTTGCCACTTAATACAGAGCCTAAAGGTAAACCATATATCTTATATTTCATCACTTGCTATTGCTGTACTGTCCTACATTATATGCCCTCCGATTATGAGCTCTGATGAATCGAAGGCCTTCGCCTGTGATCATGGCTACCAGCATTTCAGGCATGGTCAGCAGGTTGTCCGCGCTCGGGCTCCGCAGGAGATATTCCGTTATATTCCATTGGCACACCTGCATGGCAACAGTAGGGCGGGCACTGAGTGTCAACCATTATAAGCTCAATTGTGTCCAAAACACGCCGCTCTGTTTTGAAGTGGAACTCCAGCCAGCACCACGGGAACATACGGCGCCAGCTTCGCTACAAGAAGGACCAACGTCGAGACCAGAGCCGCGAACATCCCAGACAACAGCGCCACAGCCGAAAGTATTACTTTGGCTCACCAAACCATGTGCCACCCAGGCACCGAGCACATATTACACTGCATCGGTTTAGAATGGCACCTGGCCGCTCTCTGCCAATTCAGTTCACTGAACCACTGTAAGTAATTCCAAGGCAGAGCGACCACCAAGATCTACAGCGCAGTGTTCCGGCATCACCCTGATCTGAGGGGTAGCGCACCGCAGACGGGCAGCCAACTCAACTCCTGTGGACTCTGTATTCCAAAACGAATACTTCTGTGTGCAATTTAGACTGTGAACTGTGTTCAATAGTTGCCACCATTACACTGTCCAATGGACATTAACTTCGTCACACTTGCACGATAGGGATCAGTGCTGATTCAACGCCAGACGTGTAATCCCTATCGTAAACTATTTAAGTGACTCCCATTATAATGATTTCTTCTGTGAAATTTATAGTCTTTCAAGTGCTGTCAAAGACAGAAATTAAATAAACTTTATTGTTTAAAAATCACTACTTTGTGGTTAAATCCAGTCGGCACACATAGTCAGTGCTGAACAAGTGTTTTGTGTGGAATTAGAGTAAATGCTAATTGAATACGACCAGAAACAATCAGCTGAGTGTGTGCTACAACATAGGGCACATCAGTTTTGGAGATGAGGTGATTATTTGTTGAACTGTCGCTTTTACTACGCCTAAGGTAGATGGTGTATCCTTTCAAGTAACTGCAAAAATTTTTCTCTTTCTATACCAGCTTGTCTGACGCTGGTCCAATGGACAAAAACTTAGTGCAACGACGAGATTTTATTTCAGGTACTTTCTCATAAACATGTTTCATTGTTTACTTGGACTGTATTTTTCTTGTACCTGCAGTGGTGCAGTACATATCAACTGTTTATGGCTTTGTGCAGTTAGACGCGGATGATGAGGGGGGCGGGGGGGAAGGGGGGCAGGGAGGGCGAGTAAGTGGTGTTGAGAGGCCAGTAGGCACAATAGATAGAAACTCTGTTGACAGTAACGAAGGCTTTTATTCAACTCTGCCAATCCATGGCGCGTCAAGGCTCAGTGAGGTAAACAAGCCTCACACTGAGGTCTGGGCGCCGGCTTCCGCACTGGATGCTGTACAGGCAGCCTGCAATACTACCAGAAGTGCCGTGGTCGGCCCCAGTCTCTGGAAGCCATGGCCTTGATCTTAGCGGCGTTCTGCTTCCCTTCGACGACATGCAACGCTGGCGGCCCCTTAGTTCTGCACGCGTTTACAGCAGCAGCTCATGGAGATAGCAGTGTGCGGGCTTCGACTTGCTGCTCTCTGGCAGGAGCTGGGCGGCGACTGTCGCTGAGGCACTAAGTCCCACTATAGTGCTGCCGGCTGCAGGCACGGATGGCAAGTTGGCAGGCTGTGGCACAAAGTCCCATGAAAAACTTAGTGTTGGAAGCGGTAGGCATAGGCCAGACTCGACCCCATGGCTACTGCTGGCGGTGCTCAGTTTTCTCGGTGCCCATCGCGAATCTCTGTGTCGTGGTGGTGCTGCTGGAGTCAGGAGACGAGAGCAATACAAGAGGGCCTTGCACCTCAAAATCCACATTTTTCCGCTAAAACTTGGCTCCCATTCACTTCGTTCAAAACAAGACACTTCCCATGGTGTGATGACATCGACCCTCCTACTAGGGCCATTACCACAGTGAGGTGCAGTTTTGCACTGATTGTGTGCAGGGCTACCCTTGTCTCACAATCCCCTCACGTGAATGTTATTCTGACCTACATGTCGCCATACTTGCGGCTATCAGCCCACAGCTGGAGTGTAATGCTTCACGATGGCTTTCTCACTAATTCTAATTATTTTAGCTATAGACCGCATACCGGTATTACTGTTTCAAGTGTTTTGTATCCTCAATGATGGAGATGAAGGTGCAAGTTTTCAAGTCTCATCCCATCAGTTGCGATTGATTATTGTTATTGGTTTCCATGTTTCATCACTCTTCTTAACAGCGACGGCAACAACTAATCTATCGCTTACGTTCTCAGTGTCGCCAGTGCATCCATAAACACTTTTTGAACTCTAGTGCCATTTCGCCACACAAAATGCAAGTGTATTAAGCAAGTTTGTTCACAGAATGAGGAGCAGTTGACACAACTACTGCATGACTGGTAGCTACTTTAGTAAGAACAGAATACTCTCCCTGCAAAGTAGGACCCGCCCAGACATTACCTTACCTCAATCTTTCCTGTAACTTCAACACCACTGGAAGCTTCTGCTGCAGACGTTGGCCCAGGCGAAGACGACCTTGCTTTCGTTGTTTCAAGACTTCAGTGAGAAAATGGAGCCGGGGCTGCCTTTACCACTTCATGGCGTCCACAGTTCACAATGATACACAACCAGCTCTTCTCGAAGCACTCACTGGTGCTCACGCCTATCAAGTACTTCAACGTCTTAAACCCAGTGTAGATCTCCGTACCGTAGCTAATGTTCTGTTAAAATCGCAACATAATGTCTAATACGTTTCAGGTGATAAATTTTGTGCCAGCACTACACATTCCGAGGCGTATTTTATGATGTAAGAGGAATATCTCCCAGTCAACATTTCTCATACGCTCAATAAAAATTTTAGTCGTCTTCCGCGTCGCAGTGGGACTACCTGCCAGCCTTCATAAGCACGATAAAAACTCCATATCGTTTTCCACACCGTAACTGCACTCCCTGCCGATCTCGCCTGCTTCTCAGATTTTTAGTGCTCAACCGCAAGCTCCACTTTCCGTAACGTCAGCCATTTCGCCCCTTATCCATTGTAAACGTATTAGAAGCCCACTTGCTTCAACTGCCACAGGCCCAACATAGCCCTCCAATAGCAACATGTTTGCTACCACTCATTTCGAGATGTTTTTGCGCTGCCCGACAACCTCTGTGAAAAAAAATTTCTAACTGCCACTGCAAGGTGTTCGTGCGATACCTCCTTCAAATTATGGAACTCAAATGTGACTGCACTTCTGGAACGGAGTCCTTTTCTGGACAGATTCTTTCAGCTGCAGACTGATTCTTTTTCTCTTTTGCTTCCTGTGCCTGATGCGCGCGCATACACTGTGTCTTCATCCAGCCCGGTAGATGGTGGTGACAGTTTCTGTATTAAGTAGTGTCTCTGCTACACATTCACATAATGATACTCCAGTTCTGGTACTAGTTCTTGCACTGTGCAAGTCTGTCATTGCTGTGATAGATTATGTGAGTGTAGTACCTAGCCCTGCTGCTGCAGCAGCAGTGGATGACCACATACTTCTGATTGCTCTGTCACTTGCCGCCCACAAGAGGGGCTAAGGATTTTGTCTCCAATTTAGCATCAGGGGGTGGCTCACCCTTGTATAGACGTATCTTTGTAGGCTCCAGGTCTGGCTTCCATCGATGACTCCCTATGCAAAACTAGTGAGGTCTCCAGGCCAGGTGCCGACCGCAGTTGCAGTTCAGCGATAAGAGATGTGCTAGGAAATCATCAGGTTCTTTGACACGGAAGTGTGGCCAGTAACCACAGCTGTATGGAGCCGCTGGCATCATCTCCAGGCTTCGCCGAGACTTGGCCCTTGCACCAGGGATACGAGTGGACTTTTATATTCACTGTCGTAGTGCCATGTGTAACAAACTCTTCCTTCTAAATTAAAAGCACCTCAGGACATTCATCTTGTAGCAGACACAGTCTCTCTTTTCAGTGAATGATACCGTTGTCATATAATTCCACTGCTTTCGGACGGAAGACTAAGCAAGATAAGCCCATCGGTCTTTGGTCCACACTGGTGTAGTCCACATGGCACAAGTCATCAGCTGGATGACAACTAGGTCACATACAGGACCCTCTCACCTCCATCGTGTCACCCACAACTGTTCCTCAGACAGCTTACATGGGTCATTGTTGAAAACCTTCATATAAAAAGATAGCCCTCTTTGGCACACATATCCAGCATCACCGGCGATTGGCATTTTTCTATCCAGATCCACTCTACTCCACTGGATCTGAGCCAGCTCCAGTTCTTGCAGCCACACTTGGGCCATCCATACCAATATCCAGAAGCTTCTTCACATCCTCGGGTCTGTGGTTCCAGGATTCGCTCACCCATAGACATTGACAACTACTCTGTGCAGCTCATCTATTTCGACACAACATCAATGTCATAATTTCAGTCTTCGAGATGGCACCACCATTTCTTCCCTCATGGGCGAGGGGCGCTGGATTTCCGTCAAACATCAAGATGGCTTCACCATCTTTCCGCTGGAAGGAAAGGGGGGATGATGCATCCAAGGCCTCTGGAGAAGGACTATCTTGTCAGACCAAAGCAACAACAGTATGGAAGCACGGCGTATCAGTCATGACAAGCTTGGTTATGTCTAAAGCATGCCAATCAGTTTTTAAGTGGGACTCCAGCCGGTACATGGGAACATGCGGCACTTGCTTCGCCACAGGAGGTAACTAGCCTCCAAACTGGAGACACGTGTCTCAGACCACAGTACCACAATGGGAAGCACTACTTTACCTCTGCGAGTCAGGTGCTATCCAAGTATCGAGCGACTCTATCAGGCGTGTTTTCAGGATTGAGCCCATCCGCTCTCGGCAAGCTCAGTCCACTGAGCCACTGCACTCAATTTCGAAGCAGAGCGACCACCAGGTTTTACACCACACAGTTCCTGCAGCAGCCTGATCTGGAGGATACCGCAGTGTACCCACTATGAACAGCCATCTGTTGTCAAGGGAACTTCGCCTCCTCCAGTGACTGGTATTCTTGTGTGGATCCCAGACTGCCAACTGCGCTCAGTAGTTGCCGTCACTGTACTACCCAATGGACTTTGTTGCACTTCTTGGGCAGTGCTAACTGAGTGTAAGATTATCATTATCATAAACTACTTCAGTGACTCCTGTCATCGTGATTCCTTCTATGGAACTTACAACATTTCAGGTGCTTTCAGGGAAAGAGACTAAATAATCTTTATTGTTTATAAATCACGCTAAGTTAATGCCAAACATCTTTTTTTTTATTTTTGTGTTTTTGTGTGTTATGAAAGTAAATACTAATTGATTGCGTCCTGGGACAATCAGTTATTGACTGTGTGTGCTAATAAATAGGACACATTAGGCTTATTGCCAGCATTCATTTTCATTGCTGTAATTTTCATAATCGTTGGCATAGAACCGTGTCGTAACTGATTAGTTACGACGAATCCCACACGGTTCTACATATTTTAGAATCATGGCTTATACCTTCTAACACATGAATGCCTAATACACCTGACCAGCAGTCCTTAACTAGGGGAAAAGTTGTTGGGTCAATATGATTTTAACGTACGAGTTCTTACTTTCTTCTCACTTTTAGCACGTCTTATGGTAATATCGCCAATGTGGTCATTAGGGAACACTACATTAGGTTCGGGTATGTACAAGAAACTGTCCCGTGATAAACCAGGGATGATGTTAACAAACCAAAGGAAACTAAGATTCATCTATTCTCTGTTTAATGCAACAAATTCAAGGGAATTTGTTGTGCGTCTCCCAATCCGTTGTTAACAGCAAGTAAAATTTGGACAAACGAGAAGTAAATGGTAAAATGGCCATGATTGTGTCAGAGCGGTGCGCGTTATTCACTTGCGATCTCAACAATGCAAAAGTCAAATTTTCAGACTACTTGCAACGCACGAAGAATACAAAAGCCGTAGGAATGTGTTAGAACTTCAATTCCTAACACACTTGATTATGAACTAGAACGTAAGGTGATTTTTATAGACGGTTCACTAAAGAAATTTTTGGCACTCGCAGTACGTTTCGGCTGTCGAAATTCTTTGCTATTATAGAATTTCAGTCTGGAAATTCTAAGAGTATAGTTAAATATATTTAAACATAGAATGATCTAGACTAAAAGTTGGCGTGGGGTAGCTGGAATCTAAGTATGTTGGAAAAATTAGAGCTGTCAACGAGATCTGTAATGAAGAGATGAAGAAAATTAACTATGTTAGTGGTGGTAGTAGTAGCAGTATTAGTACTTTGAATAGATGCTTAAGACTGAGCGAGCCTGTGGAGAGGCCATCAGTTGGTTCAGGCACAGAGTCCGTTAACAGAAAGGCCCTGAGCAGGGACGGGCAAATGTTCCTGTTTGCCGGCCAGCGCACATTTCTTTTCGCTGTCGCGGGCTGGTAGTCTAGCCCAACGCTGGCTCTCAACTACGGAGAGGTCGCGCATGCCAACTTCCAGGGAAGGAGGTTGATTCTGAACAATGGGGTGAAACTAAGGCAGACAACTATTTCATCATTGCTTAGAACAGCTCAATAGTTCAGTCTTAAGCGGTAAACAGATGGTCAATCAACACTGCAACTGTATAATTTTTGGCTTATCTCTCCCGCAGGCATTCTTATTGTTTCTGCCACCTCAACTATTAGAAACAAACCTGCGTTTGATAATGCCGCCTAGAAGAAATTACTCATTGCTTAATTTGGCAAACCAACAATGAGAAAAAATCCTGAAGGTATTGAAAATCCTAAGAATACTCAGTAAAGTGGAGAGCTGTTCCCGGATTTGGGAAAAATCCCCTCTTGAGCTGCTAACAAAGGGAATACCAAGGTTTCAGTGCAGTTCGGAAAGTCTTTCGAAAATAGTAGTGGAATGTTTACCCTCGTCTCGGTGATTACGACGATCTCTGACGCCATACTTAAAACACTATCCTTCTTATTGGATAAACAGCTCTTGACCTGAGAAGAAACATGCAATGTCTGCAAGGAATCACTTATACCGAGAGCAGCACTGGTGACATCCAGGTCGGAGCCATGTGACGTAAAGTAGGTAGTACGACGGTTTGAAGCGCCTGTAGTCCATAACTGAAATCTCAATCACAGTCTCTCTCTAGAAAAGAATTCCTAACTGAAATCTGGAACTGAAAGTTAAGTCCAGAGTCCACAAGTGTCTGGCAAAGTTCTCCCCGGAGTCTCTTGTTCTAACTGTTCATCTCATGCTTTTAGTTCTGAGAATCCGAGCATCTGTTACAAAATAGCAAATAATTGTATCAGGGAACTACGCTGCCCAACAAAAAAGGTGAATCACTTAGTAGACGGGACCGATGACCTTGCTGTTTGGTGACCCTCCCCCTAAATTAACCGACCAATCAACCAACTTACGAGACATGGTTGGGCGTCAATGTAACATCGTACATGTACGTATCAACGGCCGGTATATACATGTTTGGAATTTTAGGTCTCTGTGACAGACTTGCCGCAAGCGTACATTAATATAGTTCGTTTGTAGTGTTATTACCGGGCCTGGTAGAGTGCAGGGTGTCCTTAATTAATGTTCCAGTTTCAAAACGCTGTAGGAAGTGAACCATTCCTCAGAATGGAATCAACTTTGAACAACATGTTATTGAAGCAGGGGGAAACGCCCGAAACAAAAAGAAATTAACGTAGAACGGCTGTTCCTCAATTTACGTGCGAGACGCCCAACATTACTGTCTCCATAAAGGATCGGGAGCTTCTGGTAAAGCTGTTTTACAGAAAAGGTGACTATGTGCCAGTAGCCCTGAAGAAGTTACTGTCACTCAAGAGTATGAAGAAAGGCATTGATCCGATGTTGTATGGAGAAAATAATTACAAAATTGGAAAAGACAGGTTCTTTTGAAGAGCAACGTAGCAGAGGGAGGAGAGCAGTTGATCCTACATCTGTCGAAGATGTGGCCACAGCATTGGAGTAGGAGTAGGGTGGTGGTATGCAAACGTGCAGTGCACGGGAACTGCCCGAACTTTGGACATGCTTGCGAGCACGATGCGTAAAATCCTACGAAACATCCTGCATTGCTATCCATAAAAAATCACGCATGTTCAGTAGTTCCTCCCTGCTGACCTGTCAGCAAGACAGACGCTCGCTCTGGAATTTCTTGCCTACATGTGAGTGGACAATGGATGGCCACCAAACATTCTGTCTGCATACGAAGCTCATTTCATCTCCAAGGACACGTCAATAAGCAGGACTGCAGAGTATGGGCAACGGAAAACCAGCATTTCAAGGATATGAGACCTGGGGGTCCTGTTACCTCTACCGTCAGATGTGAACGCTATGAGAGACTTGCACATCAATGACATTCCAACCCTTCAGCATCGTGGATGTGGGGGTAGGATAATCTTTATGCAAGATAGGGCTCCTAGGCACATTGCACAGTTATCGAAGCGGCTGCTGCAGAGACATTTCGGAAATGCTACATTTATCAGCCGTCATTTTCCTAAAGCCTAGCCGTCCAGATCATCTGATCGTGAACCGTGTGATCTGTTTTTTGTTCGAGTGCATGGTGTCAGTTCCTTCGAAAGACAGACGCCACGCACATTCCACAGCTGTGGGACACAATATCTAAATTGAAGAGGGATGACAGCTATGAGCTGCAGCGGGACATTAAGCAGAATCAGCAGCGACGAGCGAAAATGTGTACTGGACCAGGATTCGAACCCGAGATCTCCTGCTTATTAAGCAGGTGCTGTAACCCATTCGCCATCCGGGACACAGCGCTGTCACAATTGCACGGACTGCCTCGGTACACCTCACGGCCGATCCACACTTCCACCGAGGTTTAGATTACTCCGTGATTAGGCAGATGTTCCGAAATCAGATACTGGACTGTAAGGAGTATCCAGGAGCAGATACGGACTCAAATCACAATTTAGTAGTGATAAAGAGTAGATTGAAATTTAAGAGACTATTCAGGAGAAACGAATGGGCAAAGAAGTGGGACACGAAAGTACTACGTAATGAAGATATACGCTTGAAGTTCTCTGAGGCTATAGGTACCTCGATAATGAATAGCTCATCAGGCAGTTCAGGTGAAAGGGAATGGACATCTCTAAAAAGGGAAATCACAGAAGTTGGAAAGAAAGACCGGGATGTAGTTTTCGCCCCTATTGTGCAATTTATAGAACGAAGACACAATGACGGAATTTAAAAAAAACGTTCAAGAGTGGAATTAAAATTCAAGGTGAAAGGATATTAATGATACGATTGGCTGTTAACATTGCTATCGCCGGCCGGAGTAGCCGTGCGTTCTAGGCGTTACCGTCTGGAATCGCGCGACCGCTACGCTCGCAGGTTCGAATCCTGCCTTGGGTATGCATGTGTGTGATGTCTTTAGGTTAGTTAGGTTTAAGTAGTTCTAAGTTCTAGGGGACTGATGACCTCAGAAGTTAAGTCGCATAGTGCTCAGAGCCATTTGAACCATTTGACATTGCTATCCTCAGGAATTACAGGATCTTCTGAATGGATTGAATAGTCTAATGAGTACAGAATATGGCCTGAGAGTAAACAGAAGAAGGACGAAAGTAATGAGAAGTAGCAGAATTGAGAACAGAGAGAAACATGACATCAGAACTTGTGATCAGGATGTAGATGAAGTTAAGGATTTCTGCTAATTAGACAGCAATATCATGTAGGACGGATGGAGCAAGGAGGACATAAAAAGCAGACTAGCACAGGCAAAGAAGCCATTCATGGCCAAGATTAGTCTGTTAGTATCAAACATAGGTCTTACTTTGAGGAAAGCACATGAAATAAATTTCTGAGAATGTACAGTGGGAGCACAGCATTGCATGGTAGTAAAACAAGAACATTGGGAAAACCTGAGGAGAAGAGCATTTGAGATGTAGTGCTGCAGAAGAATGTTGAAATTAAATGGACTGATAAGGTAAGGAATAAGGACGTCCTCCGCAGAGTCGGCGAGGAAAGCAATAAATGGAAAACTCTGACAACAAGAATGGACAGGATGATAGGACGTGTCGTAAAGAGATCAGGGAATAACTTCCTTAGTACTAGAGGGAAGTGTAGAGGGTAAAAACTGTAGGGAAGACAGATATTGGAATACGAACATCAATTAATTGAGGACGTAGGTTGGAAGTGCTTGGCACAAAGAGAAATCCGTGGTGGGCCGGATCAAACCAGTCAGAAGACTGACGACTAAAAAAAGGTTTTAAACCTTGAAGTTTCATTTCATTATCTCCTCCCCTCCTGGATGCTTCACTTTCTTTGTCAGGCAGTGTACTATCAACTCCAAACTCCTCGTTTTAATATTCTTCCAAGCGTCTTTCTAATGTATTCCAGAGACCTCCCTGTTGTTGAATGAAGCATCCCTTTGTCTTCTAGAAATCATCTCGTCAGCATCTTCGGTACGGTAACCATGACTTTCACAGTCATAACAAGCTTCGACACTTTCAGGAGTTTCGCATTTCCATTTAAAAGCTGAGGTCCAGTGCAGTGTCAAAATGGTTCAAATGGCTCTAAGCACTATGGGACTTAAAATCTGAGGTCATCAGTCCCCTAGACTACTTAAACCTAACTAACCTAGACTACTTAAACCTAACTAACCTAAGGACATCACACACTTCCATGCCTGAGGCAGGATTCGAACCTGCGACCGCAGCAGCAGCGCGTTTCTGGACTAAAGCGGCTAGAACCGCTCGGCCACAGCGGCCGACCCAGTGCAGTGTTACCAGCACCGTTGCCCAGTAGTACAACAACCCGCCTCTATTGCCCGACCTGCCTTAATGCAGAGTCATGACAACGGTTTCTGTGTGTTAGTCTTTTGTGTTTGAAGACGTATTTGAATGATAGATACAGTCAAGAGCGAGCGTGGAATTCTCAGTGTAATATTTATCTTCCTACAATCAGATAGTGTCAGTGCCCATAATCGGGCGACTATGAAAATTTTCATCCATTGAAAGACTTGTGTTTCATTAAAACTGTCTTGAAATTTTTTATACGATATCTGCACATCTGTTCAGAAAATTTCGGAACTTTGTCCACAAAATTTTTCTACCTTTATCTTTTACTTATTGTGAATGGTCTCCTTCGAAATACTCTCCTCCAGAATTCATGTACCGCTCCCAACGCAGTTTCCATTTTCGGAAGCGGACTTAGTATGTCTCTTGCTGGATCGCGCGTAACGCCGTCTGGGAATTTTCCTTTATCTCGTCCATGGTTGCCAATCTTCGTTCTTTCAACGAGCTTTTCAACTTCGAAAATAAACAAAAAAGGTCCTCGGTGGCCAGGTCTGGAGAGTATGGCTGATAAGGCAGCACAGTGATTTCGTTTTTTCTGCAATAGTCACGCACCAACAGGGTTGAATGTGCTGGTGCGTTAACGCGGTGCAAGGCGCCACGAATTGTCGCGCCACATTTCAGGCCATCTCCTTCTCACATTTTCTCGCAGGCGTCGAAACACGTCTTAGTAGTACTATCGATTAACAGTTTGTCATGATGAACTAATCCTTTAAAGTGAAAGAAAAGTATCAGCATGGCTTTGAAGTTTGACCTGACCTGACGAGCTTTTCCTGGTCTTGGAGAACCTTTCCAGACCCATTTTGATTATTGAACCTTGGTGTCAACATTATAACCGTAGACCCACGTCTCATCACCAGTTATGATTCTCTTAAGGAACATATCGATCTCATTTGCGCGATCCAAAAGCTCTTCACACATTGCGAGGCGTGGGACGAACTTGGCGGCAACACGATGCATTCCAAGATGCTGTTTCAGGATTTCATGAAATGATCCATCTGAAATATTGCATTCTTCTGCCATCTGCCGGACAGTCATTCTCCGGTTTGCACGCAAAATTTCGTTGACTTTCCTGACAAGAGCGTTGGTGGTGAACGTCGAAGGGCATCATGAAAGAGAGTCACCTTTAACTTCCGTCCGGCCATTTTTAAACCGTATGAACCATGCGTAACACCGAATGCGGCTTAATCATTCACCACCGTAGGCTTTCTACATAATTTGGCGTGTCTCTGTAAAGATTTTCTTGAGTTTCACGCAAAATAACATGCAGACGCGTTGCTCCTCTAATTCCGCCATCTCGAATTTCACAAGCTGTGCGTCACAACGTTCAAATCAATACAGCGTTGAACAGTTTCTAATAGACAAACAACAATGAAACTTCCGGCAGCTACACATTAAACACAGACATGTGCAGGGATGACAAACACATTTCGCTTCAAGACACCACTGGCGTGAAATTACGAATGTTCCAAAAATTTCTGAACAGACCTCGTATTTGTTGCAGTTACATCCCTTAAATCTATTTGACAGCATTCTCAAAAATTTTGCCAGCATTCTCAAAAATTTTAGAAAAAGTAATGTACAATCGGCTTTATAACCACCTTATCTCAAATAACATACTGTCAAAGTCGCAGTTCGGATTTCTAAAGGGCTCTGATATTGATAAGGCAATCTACACTTACAGTGAAAATGTGCTTAATTCATTAGACAAAAAACTGCAGGCAACTGCTATATTATGTGATCTGTCAAAGGTATTTGACTGTGTAAATCACAACATACTTTTAAGTAAATTAGAATATTATGGTGTCACAGGAAATGCTGCAAAATGGTTCAAATCTTATATCTATTGCAGTAAACAAAGGGTGTTACTAGGAAAGAGACATCTATTAAGCTATCAGGCATCATCCAGCTGGGAACTAATTACATGTGGGGTCCCACAAGGTTCCATTTTAGGAGCCTTACTTTTTCTTGTGTATATCAATGACCTTTCATCAGTAACATTATCAGATGCCAAGTTCGTTTTCTTTGCCGATGATACAAACATTGCATTAATAGCAAATCAGGTGTAGTCTTAGAATGATCGGCTAGTAAAATATTTGTGGACATTAATCACTGGTTCCTAGCCAATTCTTTGTCACTACACATTGAAGAAACACACTACATTCAGTTCAGAACCTGTAAGGGGTGTCTCACGAGTATATGCCTAACGTGCAATGACAAGCAGATAGAAGAAGTGGACAGTGTTCAATTCTTGGGCTTACAGTTTGATAATAAATTCAACTGGGAGGAACACACCACAGAACTGCTGAAGCGTCTTAACAAATCTCTATTTGCAGTGCAAATTGTGTCAGACATAGGGGATATAAAAATGAAAAATCTGGCATAGTATGCTTACTTTCATTCCATAATGTTATAAGGGATTATTTATTGGGGATAATTCATCAAGCCAAGAAACGTTTTCCGAGCACAAAAACATGCATAAAGAGTTATATGTGGTGTGAACTGAACAACATCCTGTAGAAGCCTGTTTAGGAAACTAGGGATACCAACTATTGCTTCCCAATATATTTATTCCTTAATGAAATTTTTCATAAAAAATATTTTCAAACCAACGGCTCAAGTCATGGAATCAATACTAGAAATAAGAATAATCTTCACAAGGATTTAAAGTCACTTACTCTTGTACAAAAATGTGTACATTATTCAGGAACACACATTTTCAATAACTTGCCAGCAGCCATAAAAAGCTTAACAACCGATGAAATTCAGTTTAAGAGAAGCCTAAAAGATTTACTGGTGGCCAACTCCTTCTACTCCATTGATGAATTTCTCAGCAGGACCAACTGATTTGTGTATATATATAACACTGAATTTAAAATAAAAAAGTTTTTTTATTTATGAGGTAATAAACATAAACTACTAGAATACTTATTTACATTACTGCAGTGAAACGAGCAGGAGTTATATAACTTCTGCCCATTTCACTGCAGTAATGTATTCAATGTAAATAAGTATTCTAGTAGTTTATGTTTATTACCTCATAAATAAAAAACCTTTTTTATTTTAAATTCAGTACATTAGTGTTTGTAAAATGATTTTTTCATATAGTGTTCATCAAAAAAATGACTGTGGAAGGTACATTAGCTTATTTGTTTCAGTTGTAAATATTTGTCATGTATTATTGTTCTTCTGACATGTTCCACACCCTGGAGGACCTCCTCACATTGGATCAATTGGAATGAAAGTAAATCTAATCTAATCTATAATACTACTACATGCCCAACAACCTCGTAAAAGTGATCAATGGATGAAACCAACTATTACTGCTACTGTTACTACCGTATGTAAATGCAACCCGTATCCGATATTTCAAAATAAATGAACTGGTTTATGGCCTTGTAGCCAGATAACACATTTTAAAAAGTCTCTTGAACAAAATCTATTGACCAAAGGACCTGTCACCCCCACAAAATATTTCGCGCCCGTCACATTATAGATGTGTAACAAGCATGTGGCTGTAACATGTTTTGGTATTTACACACTATGGTGCGTTGTCAGCGAGGCTTGTGTAGCTGCACTCCATTTGTGGTAATCGCGTCTCGGGGGAGGCTGCCACATGGAGGCGAGGTGTTTGACGATGTGTGACACCCGGATGTCCGCCGCAATTCCTGAGGGGCCGGTGTAGCACCGCTCCGCCTCCACTGCGTCAACACGCGCGCCGGCGCGGCGTGACGGTGGGTTATTAACTATTCGGCGCTGCCAGCTGTGGGTGCGTATGCGCACGAATATAGAGATGTGGCTGCAATAATGTAAATTCTCCATGAGATCCAGAAAGCAGTGGGTAGCGGTGCTCGGCTTGCTGCTGTATTTATTACTATTCTTTTTTGTTGCCACAATATTTGTAATTGTCATACCTTCACATGCATTGAGAGAATGCTTACAGTCCATCGTAGCAGGGAGGCTAATGTATCTGATTGCAACCAAGGGGACAAAAATTTGCTCCCCGGTCTTAGCAAGAACGTTTCCTTCGTCGAAAGACTATAAATTGATTTATTGCCCTGTGAAGACAGCCAAGAAATTATCTGAAGAACTAACAGTCCCAGTTCTGAAAGACAACATTAAGAGATGTTAGTCACACACGAGGGAAAAGGAGATGATGGTGATCATCTTCTAGTAATATTCGTGTGAGACGAGGTACTGGTTTGGATTTCGGAGACATCTTCTGAACGTCCGACTAAGTGAGGGAATGTGATTTTACTTGTCCTTGCCCATTCATCGGATAGGCATTCGAGACGAATAAGTTTGTGTCCCGCGCCAAGTTTTATATTGTTGCTTGTCTCTAAGACGCAGCACAAGCACAATATCGCACTCTGTTTGCACCACTCATCTCTGTCAAATATACATGGTTACTCAAAATGATGGATCCAATTTCATTAATTTGCATTTCACTGCGCTCTTGAGTTTGCAAGAAATGAGTCGACGGTTACAGTGCAGCGAGCGTTTCGTCTCCAACAACTCTGGCCGACCTGCGGAACCGTGTCACTGGTGCGGTGAATTCCGTAACAAAAAGACATGTTTCTTCTCATGTGGGACTAGTTCGGCTACCACTTCGACGTCTGTCACGCAACAGAGGATGAAACATTGAACGTTTATACGCCGCGTTAAGAAACTTTGAAACCACCTCCTTTCAAAGGTATCTAGGTTGTTCGTGTACAATTTTACACACATCAAAACAAGTTTTGTATCATTCCGGTTCCCAGAACTCCTGAAGGCAGACGTTGACTGTAGATATTGTATCACAGTCACAGTCCCTTTGACTGTTTAGAGATGTAACTAAACACCTCCATAAATGTAAACAACCATGCATGAGCAGAGCCATGCCTAGAAGGTGAATACCGCGGTTCGATCGCGTCCACATCGTTACTTTGTGCCAGGAAGGGCTCTCAACAAGGGAAGTGTCCAGGCGTCTCAGAGTGAACCAAAGCTATGTTGTTCGGACATGGAGGAGATATACAGAGACAGGAACTGACGATGACATAACTCGCTCAGGCTGCCCAAGGGCTACTACTGCAGAGGACTACCGGTACCTACGGATTAAGGCTCGGCGGGACCCTGACAGCAACGCCACCATGTTGAATAATGCTTTTCGTGCAGCCACAGGACGACGTGTTACGGCTCAAACTGTGCGAAATAAGCTGCACGATGCCCAACTTCACTCCCGACGTCCATGGCAGGGTCCATCTTTGCAACCATGACACTATGCAGCGCGGTACAGATGGTCCCAACAACATGCAGAATGGACCGCTCAGGATTGGCATCACGTTCTCTTCACCGATGAGTGTCGCATATGCCTTCAACCAGACAACCGTCGGAGACTTGTTTGGAGGAAACCTGGTCAGGCTGAACGCCTTAGACACACTGTCCAGCGAGTGCAGCAAGGTGGAGGTTCACTGATGTTTTGGGGTGGCATTACGTGGGCCGACGTACGCCGCAGGTGGTCATGGAAGGCGCCGTAACGGCTGTACGATACGTGAATGCCATCTTCCGACCGATAGTGCAACTATATCGGCAGCATATTGGCGAGCCATTCGTCTTCATCGACAATACGCGCCCCCATCGAGCACATCTTGTGAATGACTTCCTTCAGGATAACGACATCGCTCGACTAGACTGGCTAGCATGTTCTCCGGCCGTGAACCCTATCGAATATGCGTGGGATAGATTGAAAAGGGTTGTTTATGGATGACGTGACCCACCAACCACTCTGAGGTATATACGCCGAATCGCCGTTGGGCAGTGCGAAAATCTGGACCAACGGTGCCTTGATGACCTCGTGGGTAGTATGCCACGACGAATACAGGCATGCATCAATGCAAGAGGGCATGCTACTGGGTATTAGAGGTACCGGTGTGTACAGAAATCTGGTCCATCACCTGTGAAGGTCGATCTGTATGGTGGTACAACATCCAATGTGTGGTTTTAATGAGCAGTAAAAAGGGCGGATATGATGTTTATGTTAATCTCTACTCCAATTTTCTGTATAGGTTCCGGAACTCTCGGAAACAGGATGATGCAAAACTGTTTTTGATGTGCGTACTTATTTTCTAGAAAGTCAAAAAATGGTTCAAATGACTCTGAGCACTATGGGACTTAACTTCTGAGGTCATCAGTCCCCTAGAACTTAGGACTACTTAAACCTAACTAACCTAAGGACATCACACACATCCATGCCCTTAGGCACTATTCGACCCTTCGACCGCAGCGGTCGCGCGGTTCCAGACTGTAGCGCCTAGAACCGCTCGGCCACTCAGGCCGGCCTAGAAAGTCAAAGTCGATTGTATGTCTGTTCATTAATGAGAGATGAGAACAATGCAGGCATCCTACACTGCTTTCTTTGGTGAGATTCTAGTAAATGCTGCTTTTCAAGGCTTTCCGCTGGCCTATTATGAAGTGTTAGTTATAGTGAGGGGATACTGAATATATGCAAACGACAGCACGAATGGTCGTTTGATTATCTGACCGACGGGAGAGCACCAAGGAAATGCTGAAAAACCGCCGACCGGTCTGACCGAACAGTTCTAGGCGCCTCATTCCGGATCCGCGCTTCTGCTACGGGCGCAGGTTCGAATCCTGTCTAGGCCATGAATGTGTGTGATGTCCTTAGGTTAGTTACGTTTAAATAGTTCTAAGTCTAGGGGACCGATGACATCAGATGTTAAGTCCAATAGTGCTTAGAGCCATTTGAATTTTTGCTGAAAAACCGAAGTAGAAGATGCGTGCTAATAGACATCAACTATTCCGCAGAAAGCTACTTATAGCGTCCCGACGCCCATGGCGAGGTCCATCTTTGCAACCACGGTACAGATGGGCAACAACATGCCGAAAAGACCGCTCAGGATTGGCATCAAGTTCTCTTCACCGATGAGTGTCGCATATGCCTTCAACCAGGCAGTCGTAGGAGACGTGTTTGGTGGCAACCCGGTCAAGCTGCCGTTAGACACACTCTCCAGCGAGTGCAGCAAGCTGGAGGTTCCCAGATGTTTTGGGGTGGCATTATGTGTGGCCGACGTACACCGCTGGTGGTCATGGAAGGCGCCGTAACGACTGTACGATACGTGAATGGCATCCTCCGACCGATGGTGCAATCATATCGGCAGTATATTGGCGGGGCATTCGTCTTGATGGACGACAATTTGCGGCCCCATCGAGCACATCTTGTGCACGACTTCCTTCAGGATAACGACATCGCTCGACTACAGTGCGCAGCATGTTCTCCAGACATGAACCCTATCGAACATGCCTGGGATAGATTGAAAAGGGCCCACCAACCACTCTGAGGTTCTACGCCGAATTGCCGTTGAGGAGTGGGACAATCTGGACCAAGTGCACCTTGATGAGTTTGTGGATAGTATGCCGTACGAATACAGGCAAGCATCAATTCAAGAGAACGTGCTCTTGGGTATGAGAGGTACCGGTGTGTACAGCAATCTGGACCACCACTTCTGAAGGTCTCGCTGTATGGTGATACAACATGCAATGTGTGGTTTTCATGAGCAATAAAAAGGACGGAAATGATGTCTATGTTGATATCTATGCCAATTTACTGTACAGGTTCTGAAACTCTCGGAACCGAGCTGATGCAAAACTTTTTTTGATGTGTGCACTTCACGAAACACAAAGCAATTAAACTGGGTCCATTTTTTAATATCGCTGTATTATATTGCGATTTCATGTTGTAGGCATTCGACAGTTACAGACTACATTGCTCCCGCCAGCAATACACGAATGAGAGCCTGTTTCTTCAGTTCACACTGACTGCCAGTTCTCTAGCAGGAAAGTTTTCCGGACGCGAATATTTCAGTAATTAAAGATAAACGTAACTCCGACCGTAATTAAATCTAAGAACAATTTTTTGAAATATCTGGCTACACTGTAGAGATGTAAACCACGCGTGAATTTCGAATTTTTTACTTATGTGGAATAATGGCTTCACAGTGATTTTCTGTTGTCGCAGAGTGCTGAAGACTTTGGCGGCTGCCTGCAGACACTACTTAACGATACAACGTCGCCTCCTTGCACTTTAAATGTCAGACATCGCCTTACTTAACTCAGACTATTGTTACCAACAATGTTTCAGTAAGTGTCTCCTAAGTGCAGCCACTCTGCTGGCAAACTCTGCACTCTGCGATCTCTCTTCGCCATCATCATTAGTTGGTATAAAACCAAAATTTATGTTTCTGCCGTTATATTTACGACGTTTACATTTCCTTAAACCGATGCCTTTGGTTCGACCTCTTCATTTTCAGTTGTATCTTGCTTATTCAAACGAGTCCAGTTTTAGAGCGACTTTTAAGAATCAACTTCTGTAGTGTTATGCTACGAAACCTGGTCTGGGAACGACAGCTCTCCCACTCGTATTGTTTCCTTCAAGGAAGTAAGTACGGATGAGAAGGTTTTCTCAAAAACTGTAAACGTACACTGTTGATGTAGTGAGATTTCCACTGCTGCAGCCGCCTGAATAGTGTCATAGCAATACAATGTTTATCAAACAAACCTCCACAGCCGACAGCGTTTGTGTGGCAACATTGAGCACGATTTACAAAGCTGTTTTGCTGCACAGCACCCTCACCTTCAACACTGGAGCTCTGACTGCTGTTTCACAGCGTTACACCTACATTTACATTTAAATCTTGTAATGTGACACCCTTTTCTAACATTACATTTTTTATAGAAATAACCGCTACCATTTATACTATCGAATCTGGTATAGGTGAACTTTCTCCGCTATTTGACTGAAAGAATTTTATTTGATTTTGTATACGACGTATTATATTTCAGGCTAAAATGTATAAAAAGAAATTAATTTGTTAGTACTTTGTACGTACAGTTAAAATTACTTTTCTTTTAAGATTATTTGAAATTAGGAAATATCTGGCGTACTTAAAATTCCTATTATTAATTGCATAATCTGATGATAATTATAAAATTTATTTCTGGACTCATTTACAAAATAATGATATATTTTATCGAAGATTCTTCTTTTGTCAAGAAAGTTTGTTAACTCTTTAGCTTTGTAAACTCTTTGAAATTTTGTGAGTACCACAGAATGTAAGTAGTAGTGGGCATGTTTCTGATGAAACGCGCGAGTTTTTTTACTTTTGTCTACAACAATGTAATTGATGGTTTTATGAAAAAGGAGATTGTGAATTCAGTGTGACATTGAAAAATGTGACACAGAATAAAATTCAAGAAATATGCATTCATCTGTTATTTAGTCTTCAGGAACCCACAACGTTAAATCAAAATTTCAGCCGTAGGAATGTACCAGTAGACACAATAACTGGAGCCAACAATAACAACAACAACAACAAATTAAAATAAGTAAAAAGTTTTTCTTTTGTATATCTTACGCCTCACGAAGCTTTCAAAACTTGTGCAAAGACAGAGAATTTCAATATTGATGTATGGGACGGTAAGATTACAATCAAACCGCCACAAGTCATCTCACGGTGTGTGGCAGAGGATACGTTGAGTACCACTGTCCCTTACTCCCTTTCCTGTTCTAGTTGCGAATCGTTGGCGTGAAGAACGATTGCCAGTAAGCCTCTGTGCGCACTCCAATTTCTCTAATTTTATCTTCCTTATCTTTTCTGGAGAGGTGGAGGCAATATATTTGCCTGCCAACTTTTCTACAAGCATACGCTCTTGGAAATTTAGAAGTAAACCACAGCGTGATGTACCACACCTGTCTTCCAGCGTCTACCATGTGAGTTAACGGGCATTGTGCTATCATTTAAATATATGGCCGAAACAGCCAGCCTTCAGGAATTGTGTAACGATCCCAGTCGCCCAGGATCGTGTGCCACAAAGAGCACCGCATGCCCGGTGTGAACTCTAACTTTTCGCGTAGATAACTTGTATTTCGATGAGATTGTGCATGATCGAACTGCGTCAAATGGGTATGCGCTCGAGTGTAACAGTAACTCTAAATACGACCACATTCGCTATTAGTTTGATTTCTGAATAAACATTATTCTAACCAAATCACAACTTTGGGGCCTACATCATTTATGGATGGTTAACTTTATTTCCGATATTATTATTACTTTTATTATATGTTACGTTAACTTTGTATTTCGCAAACTTGCCATCAGCCAGACAGTTTAACCAAAGGGTCACAAGTGTCTAATCTAGGGCGTGTAATGCGACACGTGTGTTTAAACCCCTAAACTAGTTTGAGCCAAGACATTTCGTTGAAGATGAACCGCTTGTGAGCCCGAACATATTTGGGATGTTAGCTCGAAGCCACTGAAACGGGATTGGATTGCAACAGTTGGCGGCGAGGAGCTGAAGTTTTCGCCTATGTGTCTTAGACATAGTACGGCTTTCACGTAGCTTTCTTGATGTCACTTCACACACATTGTACGTCAGCTACATCAACATCTATATTTATACTCTGGAAACCACTGTGAAGATAATGACAGAGGGTACTTCCCACTGAACCCGTTAATAGGGCTTGTTTCCTATCCATTCACATAGTAAGAGCGGGAAGAATTTTTGCTTAAACGTTCGTTCGGAAACGATACGTAGTTGGCCTAGAGTCCTCACCCAAGGCTGGCTTTTGAAACAAGCAGGCTTACACAGGATGGTTTGCATCTATCATCAAGCGCTGGCAGTGAATTTTTTCAGCATCTCCCTAGGACTCTACAATGGATCGAACAGACCTGTGACCAGTTGTGCTGCCATTCTTGGCATACGTTCAATATCGCCTTGTTAGTCCTACTTCGTGTAGAGCCAATAGACGTGAACAGCACTCTAGGATGGGTTGCAGGAGTGTTTTCTAAGCAGTCTCCATTGTAGGCAGATTGCATTACGAAGCATCCTACTAAGGAACCAAAGTCTGCTACTAGCTTCACCTACCACAGACCCTATATCATCGTCCCATTACATACCTCTACAAATAGTTGTAGTCAGGTATTTGTATGAGTAGACCGATTCGAATTGTAACTCGTTGTTATTTGGACGAACGAGACTACGTTTTTCCGCTTTTTTTAAGTGCACAGTATTTCATTCCCAAAAATTTGGCTTTTTGCCAATCTTTACAACAGTTCGAAATGATAACATGATCTGGCTGAATATTTATGCAGCTTTTTTTAGACAGTAGTTCATTACAGACATTATCTGCGAAAAGTCTGAGGTTATTAGTTTTATTCGTTACATCGTTAATATACAACATGAAAAGCAAAGCTCCCAGACATACTGACCTTTTGCACGTCTGAAGTTCCTTGTACGTCTGTCGACGACTCTTCATTCAAGATGACACACAGTGTTTTGCTACGAATAAATCATCAATCCAGTCATCATTTTCTCTTGATACCTCATATGATTGTACTTTCGATTGCAAGCATAGGTGTGGAACTAAATGAATTACTTTTCGGAAATCACGATATACCAATCCACCTTGACCCATAGCTTTCATCACGGGATGCAAGAAATTCCTTTAGAAGATTGTTCATAGTGACTGTACGTCATGAAGAGCCCCCTTCCTCCGAATATCAACTGTGCTTCTAGGTACAGTCGTGCTCAAAAGTATCCGAACGACCTGAATTGCATTTCGCCTGATTCGCATGCAACCCACATAACTCAGCTGTCTAGCAGGTCCTCTAATCGCTCCTTGGTACAGTCGTTTGACTATTGAAAATGGTTCCAACAAGTCACCACTAGAAAACACTACTCTGTATCGCAATAACTCAAGATGTCAAGTAATACTAAGATACTACAAATATCAGGGAACACTTTATCACAGGAAAGATTGTCCTTAAGGCTTGTAAGCTCACATTTATTACAATAAATGACACTACCTGAAACGTTACCACTCTCATTATTACGTCAGATAAGTAATGCACGTAGTAAGTTCGTCGTATACATGATTTCCTCTTCAAAGTAACATACCGTACATATTATTTAACACAAAAGGACATTAAAAATTTAAATTATTCACGAGCAGATAGTTGAGAACACGTACGAACTTCAAGTGACACGGCGAACCGTCTCGTTCTGCACATGGATTCAAACCCAGGTCATGCAGACTAAGCAAAGATTTCGTGACTGACGGAAACTAACAGTCATTCCTGATGAGGCATACGGAGAGTGATATACCTCGATTTTAGACAGTATCAGTCAGCAAATACCAACTTTAAATTACATAACGCAAACATTTTTAACGGACTCGAGTTCCTACCCAGCACCTATTGTCCCTGTTAACGAACTACTAGAGATGTTAAATATTGCATCTTAACAAGTAACTTATTTGAAATGCCGTGAGGTAAAGCTTTGTGTTGGACAGGGATTCGAGCCCAGAACCTAATCGGATAGATATCGAAGCACAATCAACTGTGACATATCGCATTTTCTCGGCAGTAGCTAGATGTTTTAACTGAAAATACGAGACGAAATATTAATTTTTTCCTTTCCAGGACTCCAACCTAGCACCTATCGCTGTTTCATTCTAGAGAAAACGAACGTTAAATATCGGTTTCTTGCACCAGTAGCAACATGTGAGCATGTTTGAACTAGAAATAATATGACGAAGAGTTCAGTGCTGACTGGGAATAAAGCCCCACACACAAAGAGACGTCAGCTACCGAATTTTTCTCCACCAGCAGCTCGCAATAACATCTTGAACTTACAATGATCACGCAAATAGTTCTGTGTCTCGCTGGGAGTCAAAAACGTCAAATTTGGTTAGTGTTGACAACGAACGAAAGTACATTAAACATCGACATTATCGTCCACCAGCAGATAGGTGTTCTCATGCTAGATCTTGATAATACATAATGAAATCTTTAGTGCCTGGCCAGGATACGAACCCATTCACGCGCAATATGTGGAGATGTTGAGGAATCTGCAGTTTTGAACAAACAACAAATTGTAACCGACCTGTATGGTCACGAAGGGTTCAAATTCCGCGTTAAGGGCGGTCTGAGTTGCATTCTCAGTTCAGAACAAATTTTATCGACATACACAAGCTCAGATGAAAGATGGAATAAGTGTCCTGTGATCCTACTTAGCGTTTATTTCGTCAGTAGAAATAAATAACTACTATAAGAAAGGTCATGGTGATAGAGTTTCTACATGTCGCCACTCCAGATTTTTGTAGCTCACCGTAACGTCTACTTGGTAGAGAAGGAAAATAATTTTTAATGTGAATTTCAGACCACAAAGCCATTATATCTTCTTCACGTGGTATAGCCAGAAGAGAATGGAATCTGTCTCTCCCTGTCAAAAATCACTGACCGAAGTTGGAATCGAACCCAGACCATAGATATATGAACCTATCATCAGCCCAACAGACTACCAAATCCTCTTCTCAGTGTCTCATTTTTCTGTCATAACACCGTTGTGCCACACTGGCTGAGAATTCTGACACACAGGCTCCCTGTATCAATTTGCAGCATGTTCAATAACTTCATTTACTTTGTTGACTGAATCACCATGAACTAGCTGCCTCGGCTACCCAGTGCATACATTCAACTTTATTTTGTAATCACCAAAATAAAATCACGTAACTGCCGCCAACACAGAACTGCCAATAGTGTAGGATGCAGAAATTTAAATAGGAAATGTTACTTTCCACTTGAGCTACTCTATTGCGCTATCTGTTTGTTGAATACGCGGTGCAGTGTAAAAGAAAAGGTATAACTGTTTGTCTCTCATAAGTATTGACCTGGCCATATGCATTAACCCACAGCGCTGTGGAATGCAGAATTTCTGGAGGAATTGTTGTTGACTTCTGCAAGTGTTATAGGTATGTGTCAGCTAGTAGCGTAATGTTAAGTTTCGCGCATGGTAGATAACATGTCGCGTGTTCGAGTACATTCACTGCTATATTTTTTAAAACACAATTCTGCTGTCTTCTAAAGTAATCAATCTAATGGAACTTTTAACATAACTCCCTTCACTTCTCAACCCAAAAAAGTCGTATGTGGGGAAAAGGGCTAACTTCTGTGACATTTTGTTCATTTCAGGTTTAACAGCCAGCCAGACAGTAGATACATCTCGAAACTTTTGTATTATGTATGGGTAGAGCGCATCGTGCCAAAATACGTCGGAAAAGTATTTTCTACATTAGCTGTCGTCTCGTAGTGGCATTTTATTCTTCTTAAAACCTTGTTTGAGAGCTTTAACTCAGAACAAATTTTCTACTTGCTTGTAATCAATAAACAACATGTGCATTTTGAGACTGTTATAGATTATATCAGATAATTCGCATATATCGTTGATAATTAATTTCTCTCTCATGTTTACTGTTGTTTTAACAACATTAAAGGAAACCTTACGAAAATTGTGAACTGTATTATAAAAAATGAAATAAAACTACCCACGATAACCTTACGACTAAAGTCTGTTTTAATAAAACTGACTATCTGTACACAAACGAGCCTGTATCGACACGAATTGGTAAAATACTACTCACTTAGATTTTGATTGGGTCTGTGTTTAATTGGTATGCAGTGTCATACTCAAGAGGTATGCAAATGTGGCATTTCATAAATGAAATTATGTATTCCTAGAAACCCAATATGTGCTTGTCAGCAGCGGAATGAGGCGTTACCTGATGTGCAGCATTTTAAGCTTTTCACCATGAGCCGAAAGTATTTTCTTGAGATTTCCTTAGCGATGTTCGATCTGCCTGCTTGTAGCTCTTTCGCAGAAGGGATAAAAACGGTACACTCACTGAGACTGGAACTGCGAACCACAACAGACGCATTTTCACAGGTCAGCACGTTACCACAGGGCTCTCGAACAAGTATGTGTCTTAGATTCCTCTTACGAGACCAATAGTGGCTAGAACTCGTAAACCGCTATTTGAAGGACGAAATTATTTGCGATTTCCACGTGCAACGACTTTCCTGGGCTGAAAACCGTAAATTTACAATCTTTTGTTGCACCTCAAGCGATAATACAGTAACTCATATTATTCAATGGAAATGACAGGTAAAATCAAGTGAAGCCCGCATCTCGTGGTCGTGCGGTAGCGTTCTCGCTTCCCACGCCCGGGTTCCCGGGTTCGATTCCCGGCGGGGTCAGGGATTTTCTCTGCCTCGTGATGGCTGGGTGTTGTGTGCTGTCCTTAGGTTAGTTAGGTTTAAGTAGTTCTAAGTTCTAGGGGACTTATGACCACAGCAGTTGAGTCCCATAGTGCTCAGAGCCATTTTTGAAAATCAAGTGAACTTTGAGGCTTAATTCCGTGCACACCAGGAAGTAATTCGTCGATCACAGAGGTGCCAAACATACATTGCCTTGTTGCCAAATCTCAGTTACAATACCAGCAGGAAGTAGACGAACCGATGTGATCTTACTGCGGGCTGGGAAGTGACCATAGCTGGTGTCTCCAAGTCGCAGCTGCTACGGCCTGGAACACGTAATGCGTCTATTCGCATTTCTGTAACTATGTTTAGGGACTGGAGCGTAGTTACTAATAATACTCAGAACTGACTGCAAACTAAGCATCATAAATCAGTAACTGTCATAGTGTTTTTATATTTCTTTCGTAGGTGTACTCAAAACTAAGAAATTCATTCGCAGACGTTTTCGTGCCTCGCCGATAGTCGAGCACAACAAACAAATAAAAATAAAAAAAGAATGTTTGTGTGTGTGTGTGTGTTTGTGTTTGTGTGTGTGTGTGTGTGTGTGTGTGTGTGTGTGTGTGTGACAAAGAGGGAGAAAGAGAGAGAGAGAGAGAGAGAGAGAGATAAAAATCAAAAGAGAATGAGAGAGAGAGAGAGTAAAAAATTGTAAAGAAATTGAATCATGGTATGTAAAGAAATCATTCATTAAAATGACACGTTCCACATCATTACGAAATATCGTATTCATGATCTATGAAACAAGAATTAATCTAATGTAATCTAATCTAATCATATCATATTGATGACTAGCCATGAAGAGTCATGAATTATCGAAGTTTTTGCCAATACCAGTAACCAAATCTGAACTTGAAAATAAAAGACGACAGTTTTTGTAATAAGCCGGGACTTCTGTCAAGACCCTTTCGTCCCTGTTAATTAACCACGAAAGTTGTCTGATATACCTCTAGTCTGAAGTAACAAAGTGTGCATGCATTTAAAGATGAAGTGCGTGATGTGAAGTTCTGTGATAGAGATACGAACCCAACACGGTTCTTTCCCTGCCTACGGAATCCTTTTCATGTTAATATCAAATATCAGTAATTACTCGTAGATTACATTAAAACTAAAGTAATTGACGAAGACGTTATTTGATAACAAAAACGCGCTGCCTTTCTTCATATACTTGCGCCTAGAAATGGCTATCGAGTACTGCCAAACCAAAAGGCAAGACATCTTACTGCCTTCCGATCTACGTCGCTGTCAGTTCTTCCATATGATTTGGTCGACATGACCTGTTTCAGGTTGTGTATGACAGACAATGTTTTAGAAAAGCAATTGTTTTCCTTTGCAATAAACAGAAAGATTTTCATTCTAAGCTGTCCAAGTACAAAATTTTCGCAATATTAGTTGAAATTTAATATTCGCTCCTATAATGTAGGAAAGTATTTCACAGTTGCAAAACTCGCATCCGACTCATTGACTTTACACTTAGTCGCTGACCATAAATTCTAGCTCAGAGTGACACCAGAGTTTGCCAGTGCTCTTTCTCACCGGAAAATACGCAATTCACTCATTGGGCTCCATAAGTACACTGTAACAGTAATTTCTGTGTGTATGCAATGTATACTGATTCGAATTTAGTGGTGCTCTCTCTTCCACTTATGTATACAATATGCCCGACCTAAACGGGCCCTTTATCATTACAGGCCCTGGGCAGTGGAACATCATACTGACAACAGTAAAGTGCTTATACTGACAATCTGACTGTTCGTTTTACCTGATTTTGTAATCATTTAAATAAAACAACATGACCTTCCAGTGGGAGACATTTCGTCCCTCTTTTCCTTCTGTGAAATTTCTCAGTAAGCTTTTTGCCTTCCAGCCAGCGAAATGCGGCAGAGTACGGCCGGTAAACGATTCACAAATCACGATTTAGTGCCGTTAAGACGATTTCTTTAAACATTGTCGTAACTGAAGGAATTAAGTTTCGTCTTAAATCGTCACAAGCAGCAATGTTCACAGACATCTCAAATAGGAAAAAGCTCATTATCCAGGTACGAAGGCTGTAAAACTAACTTGCCACAGTTTGTGTCAGGTTGATCTTTTCTTCTGATAGCACTGCGTAAGTATTTTGTCTATGAGGTATCACAAGTAGTGTTCCTGTGGGTGTGGGAATCATTGGTTGAAAACTAGTTTAACACCAATGGGTAGAGTACTGCTAAATATTCAAAATGATTATCAACCTAAGTCTGAGTTCATCTGCAAACTGAGGGGAATTTATAATATTGAAGCTAGACTGTGTATCCTTGTCTTCCATGAGTGGGCATTGGAAGGCGTTTACACACACGTATACAATTATATGAATACTTCGAACGCTATAGTTAACGTTGCTCCCATAAACTGCTTTTGTTTTTTAATTCTTCTGGGTCTTCAGCGTGCAATATGTGCTGTAGAATCAGTCTTAGAGCAAAACTTTGACCGCCGAGTCGTTCACGTAAGGGGTGGGCAATACAGTTGTGCTCCTCTCAGAATACTATGTCCGGCAATATGCTCGATCTGGCAACATTGTTGACTGCGGCACTTCCCAGAGGAAGTCTTGACTTCAATCTTAGTACTTTATTCTTGACTACGACCGTAGTCTTGAGGTAAAACGCGAGACTAGCTAATACGACGTCTGGTAACTAAAAGCACCAGTCGACAAAGTTTTTATCGCCCCTTTCCTCTCGGTGCTGAAGCTATGAGTGTAATTCAAGCGAATCTACAATAGATTTCGCTTTCTGTCACACTATTAATAACAGTTTGATCCAACAATGTTTTAGCGAAAGATTTCTTTGCGGACCATCTGCCTCTCAACACCGCATGCGTCTGAGTTCTCTGGGACCCGTTTACTGCCTACCGGCGCGGGCTGAGGCACTGCATTGTCTCGCCTTCTGCCGACAACGTCTGCTCCGCTCCGCACTCTCGACCATGTAAAATGCTTTAATGTTGTTGAGTGGTGACCCACAAAATCTGTCTACGATTTGTGTTTCACTCTTGATAGCAAAGGAGGCACAAAACCGTTTTTATTTGATGATTATTTTATTATACTAGAATGCAATACATCAATGTGGCACAGAATTAATTTCATTGTTTCTGATCCAGTGCACTACAATTAAAGCGTCACGTTCTGTTCTTTTTCCTTTCATGGGAGGTTCCTCAAATAATTTATTATTGTCATGTTTTAGTCGTGTGTTAGTCATGTGTTAATCAAGGCACAGAGAGTAAATGCAATGTAATGTGTTTGATTTCTTTCTTTGATTCTCTATGGTAAATGGATGCAAAAGATTGTGTCAATACCTATCAGAACCTGCTCTGTAGCTACTCAGGCAAATTGCTTGTTTTGAGATCTATACCTTAATTAATGGAGAAGTTAACGCTGTTCACAAGTGATATTTAAAATATTCAATTCGACTTAAGGTGACAAAATTGCTCATATTTGTAGCTACCCGGAGAAAAAGTAAGTTGCTAGAGTCGCTGTTAGCAAATGTCTGCAGGAAGTTCCTAATTGCTACTGTGGAGATTTAGCATGGAGACCCTATAGTTATCAAGAGGTTCATTTCCTTCATACTTATCACCCTGGCATGTGAGTCTTAAGTGAAGAACAATATTGAAATTCGTATCGCTGATGGTCGATTCGAGTTTCTTCAGAGACGCTGGTATTGCGAAGCTGCTTGGCAAAGCCAAGATCTATGACCATTAACACAACTTACTGAGTCGAGCTACCAAGAGGATTTCATGTGTAAGGCTTTTCTTCCGCTTTCGATACAGAATTTTTTCTGGAAATTCGCAGCTCCATAAAATATATCAGAAAAAAAGCTCGCATACGCTGGCCCCTACCACAGTTAGAGCTGAGGGTTGATTGAGCCATTCTGACCCAACACACGGGCGGTAGCACCGGGCTACGGACACACTGCTGCCTGTACGCCCCTCTCATCATGGTATTTGTCGCTCAGCCTCATAACGCATAGTGAAAGATAATAAAAGTTGTCACTTATGTGAAAAATGGCGTTTCTTTAGGCAAAAAATTGAATTTTCCTTCTCAGTGTCTTAGTTTACATGAGGATTATATAGCACGAGACATTCCTATGGAAAGTGAATATCAAGTGAATTTAGCGAGTCAGTTCAGTACCATACGCGGAAGTGATTGCAAAAAATGGTTCAAATGGCTCTGAGCACTATGGGACTTAACTACTGAGGTCATCAGTCCCCTAGATCTTAGAACTAATTAAACCTAACCAACCTAAGGACATCACACACATCCATGCCCGAGGCAGGATTCGAACCTGCGACCGTAGCGGTCACGCAGTTCCAAACTGAAGCGCTTAGAACCGCACGGCCACAGCGGCCGGCTGAAGTGATTGCACTGTCACAGTGTTGCCTAATGTTTGTGACGATGTTGCCAATTCTCAGCTGTGCTAGGAACAGCTCTACAGCAGTATGCGAGGAGAATCCCGTGCTCGTGTCATAGGAGGATACAGAGAGGAGGCGCGGGGTTTGGTTAATACGCAGTGTTTTCTCCTACCAGTTGTGTCAAACATTCAGGTGTGCAATCTTCCATCACGATTACAGCTTCCTACAAAATATATACGAATAAAACACTTACTTTGTTACTTGGTGACGAAAGATTATTTCAGTATAATAAAAAGTCTTTGGAAATCACTTATGCCCACCTGTCACAAAAGTAAGATAACAAACACTTTGCACCTCGAAATCGATTGCACCTATGTGCAGTCTTGTGACGTTTAAATAAATCGTCTTAACGGCACTAAATCGTGGTTTGTGAATCATTTACCGGCCGTACTCTGCTGCATTTCACTGGTTGGAAGGCAAAAAGCTTACTAACAAATTTCACAGAAGGAAAAGAGGGACGAAATATCTCCCACTGCAAGGTCATGTTATTTTATTTAAATGATTACAAAATCAGGTAAAACGAACAGTCAGGTTGTCAGTATAAGCACATTACTGTTGTCAGTATGATGTTGCACTGCCTAGGGCCTGGGCCCGTTTAGGTCAGGCATACTGTACACAGAAGTGTAAGAGAGAGCACCACTAAATTATAATCCTTATGCATTGCATACACACAGAAATTACTGTTACAGTGTACTAGCCGGCCGCGGTGGTCTCGCGGTTCTAGGCGCGCAGTCCGGAACCGTGCGACTGCTACGGTCGCAGGTTCGAATCCTGCCTCGGGCATGGATGTGTGTGATGTCCTTAGGTTAGTTAGGTTTAAGTAGTTCTAAGTTCTAGGGGACTGATGACCACAGCAGTTGAGTCCCATAGTGCTCAGAGCCATTTGAACCATTTGAACAGTGTACTTATGGAGCCCAATGAGTGAATTGCGTATTTTCCGGTGAGAAAGAGCACTGGCAAACTCTGGTGTCACTCTGAGCTAGAATTTATGGTCAGCGACTAAGTGTAAAGTCAATGAGTCGGATGCGAGTTTTGCAACTGTGAAATACTTTCCTACATTATAGGAGCGAATATTAAATTTCAACTAATATTGCGAAAATTTTGTACTTGGATAGTTTAGAATGAAAATCTTTCTGTTTATTGCAAAGGAAAACAATTGCTTTTCTAAAACATTGTCTGTCATACACAACCTGAAACAGGTCATGTCGACCAAATCATATGGAAGAACTGACAGCGACGTAGATCGGAAGGCAGTAAGATGTCTTGCCTTTTGGTTTGGCAGTACTCGATAGCCATTTCTAGGCGCAAGTATATGAAGAAAGGCAGCGCGTTTTTGTTATCAAATAACGTCTTCGTCAATTACTTTAGTTTTAATGTAATCTACGAGTAATTACTGATATTTGATATTAACATGAAAAGGATTCCGTAGGCAGGGAAAGAACCTGTTCTTGGGAAACTACTTCTATAGTGACCAAAAGGCATCAAATGATCCTCAAGTACAATGATCCAGCAGCGGTATGAAGAAAATGATAGTAATAATGACGGTAATAATCCTATTATCCGGTAATTTCACACTTCGAGGTGGATTTTCTCGAATTAAGAAATTTCCTGAAATTGTGAAAATTTCAAAATGGCTTCACATCGAGCCTATGATGCCTAGAAGAGTCTTTACATGCTGCTGACATGAGAATAGCATAATCTCCGCTTCAGAAGGCTTGCTTCTACTTACCCATTTAATAGACTCGCGTTTTTTCCACCGTGACTAATTTTGTAAGCTAAGCACATCATTTGTTACAGCACACTCCTGGGGCTGGGAAATGTGGCCACAATGGTCTGGCGGAACGAACTATAACAGGTGCAATGCGTGGGTTCTGGCATTTACTTTTAAGAGGCACAAACAGATTTACTTTACACCTGGTAACATCAAGAGAAAGACGTTATAATCCAGAATCCGCACTAAACATCACGTTCCTTCATTACCAACTGGGCAGAGACGGTTTACGTTGGGAAATGACATAGCGGAAGCCATGGTAAACAGAAACACAGTCACCAGTAAACATACTTACATTAGAAAATTTTATTTTATTTGATGAACCAATAGCCATTTAAAGGAACAGGGGTCTTACTTTACTTGTACTTCATTGAACTAGAGACGTTGAAAAATTTGGTGCTGGACTGTGATTCGAAATCGTATCTCCTCTTTCGAGGATCTGAATCTCTCGCAACAGTATAGTTCAATCATTTTGTTCCTTTTCCCAAGATTGCAATCTTCTCCAGGTCTCCTCAAAAGGTAAGTATGTGGGTCCGAATCCTGATCTAATACAAAAATATTCATAATTTCATTTCAAGCCCTATCACGTGCACACCGTCCTGCTAGTGAAAATTAACGTACATTTTTAATGTCGGTTTATGTGTTGCCAACAATCGCAATAGGTGTCGTTAATTCTGGTCAAACACGCACACATCTTACTATTGGTGAGTAAGCAACTGATACTTAAGTTATATTCGTGGATGCACGGTAGGTGTGCAGTTCGGTTGTCGCTTAGCACAAAAGTTTGTATCCTTATTTTACATTCAAAAAATGGTTCAAATGGCTCTGAGCACTATGGGACTTAACATCTATGGTCATCAGTCCCCTAGAACTTAGAACTACTTAAACCTAACTAACCTAAGGACATCACACACATCCACGATTGAGGCAGGATTCGAACCTGCGACCGTAGCAGTCGCGCGGTTCCAGACTGAAGCTCCTAGAACCGCTCAGGCACACCGGCCGGCATTTTAGATTCAAACACCTAGCAGCTGGTAAGAAAAACCGATACGAAACATTTGATTTTACTTAGTTAACAATCCGATTACGTGTTGGCTTCGTATCTCCGTCACAGAATTTCACATCATGCACTTCATCTTTAAATGCATGCACACTTTGTTACTTCAGACTAGAGGTATATCAGACATCTTTCGTGGTTAGTCAACAGGGACGAAAGGATCTTGACAGAAGTCCCGGTTTATTACAAAAACTGTCGTCTTTTATTTTCAAGTTCAGATTTGAGTACTGGTATTGGCAAAAACTTCGATAATTCATGACTCTTCATGGCTAGTCATCAATATGCTATGATTAGATTAGATTACATTAGATTAATTCTTGTTTCATAGATCATGAATACGATATTTTGTAATGATGTGGAACGTGTCATTTTAATGAATGATTTCTTTACATACCATGATTCATTTTCTTTACAGTTTTTTACACTCACTCTCACTCATTCTTTTTTATCTCTCTCTCTCTCTCTCTCTCTCTCTCCCTCTCTCTGTCTCTCTCCCTCTCTCACACGCACACACACACATTCTTTTTTTGTTTTATTTGTTTGTTGTGCTCGACTATCGGCGATGCACGAAAACGTCTGCGAATGAATTTCTTAGTTTTGAGTACACTTACGAAAGAAATATAAAAACAACTATGACAGTTACTGATTTATGATGCTTAGTTTGCAGTCAGTTCCGAGTATTATTAGTAACTACGCTCCAGTCCCTATATCTAGTTACAGAAATGTGAATCAGACGCATTACGTATTCCAGGCCGTAGCAGCTGCGACTTGGAGACACCAGCTATGGTCTCTTCCCAGCCCGCTGTAACATCACATCGGTTCGTCTTCTTCCTGCTGGTATTGTAATTGAGATTTGGCAACAAGGCAATGTATGTTTGGCACCTCTGTGATCGACGAGTTACTTCCTGGTGTGCACGGAATTAAGCCTCAAAGTTCACTTGATTTTACCTGTCATTTCCATTGAATAATATGAGTTAATATCGCTTGAGGTGTAACAAAAGATTGTAAATTTACGGTTTTCAGCCCAGGAAAGTCGTTGCACGTGGAAATCGCAAATAATTTCGTCCTTCAAATAGCGGTTTACGAGTTCTAGCCACTATTGGTCTCGTAAGAGGAATCTAAGACACATACTTGTTCGAGAGCCCTGTGGTAACGTGCTGACCTGTGAAAATGCGTCTGTTGTGGTTCGCAGTTCCAGTCTCAGTGAGTGTACCGTTTTTATCCCTTCTGCGAAAGAGCTACAAGCAGGCAGATCGAACATCGCTAAGGAAATCTCAAGAAAATACTTTCGGCTCATGGTGAAAAGCTTAAAATGCTGCACATCAGGTAACGCCTCATTCCGCTGCTAACAAGCAAATTTTGGTTTTCTAGGAATACATAATTTTATTTATGAAATGCCACATTTGCATACCTCTTGAGTATGACACTGCATACCAATTAAACACAGACCCAATCAAAATCTAAGTGAGTAGTATTTTACCAATTCGTGTCGATACAGGCTCGTTTGTGTACAGATAGTCAGTTTTATTAAAACAGACTTTAGTCGTAAGGTTATCGTGGGTAGTTTTATTTCATTTTTTATAATACAGTTCACAATTTTCGTAAGGTTTCCTTTAATGTTGTTAAAACAACAGTAAACATGAGAGAGAAATTAATTATCAACGATATATGTGAATTATCTGATATAATCTATAACAGTCTCAAAATGCACATGTTGTTTATTGATTACAAGCAAGTAGAAAATTTGTTCTGAGTTAAAGCTCTCAAACAAGGTTTTAAGAAGAATAAAATGCCACTACGAGACGACAGCTAATGTAGAAAATACTTTTCCGACGTATTTTGGCACGATGCGCTCTACCCATACATAATACAAAAGTTTCGAGATGTATCTACTGTCTGGCTGGCTGTCAAACCTGAAATGAACAAAATGTCACAGAAGTTAGCCCTTTGTCCACATACGACTATTTTGGGTTGAGAAGTGAAGGGAATTATGTTAAAAGTTCCATTAGATTGATTACTTTAGAAGACAGCAGAATTGTGTTTTAAAAAATATAGCAGTGAATGTACTGGAACTCTCGACATCTTATCTACCGTGCGCGATATTTACCAGCTGACACGTAGCCATAACACCTCCAGAATTCAACAACAATGCCACCAGGAATTCTGCATTCCACAGCGCTGTTGGATAATGCATATTGCCAGGTCAATACTTAATGAGAGACAAACAGTTATACCTTTTCTTTTACACTGCACCGCGTATTCAACAAACAGATAGCGCAATAGAGTAGCTCAAGTGGAAAGTAACATTTCCTATTTTAATTTCTGCATCCTACACTGTTGGCAGTTTTGTATAGGTGGCAGTTACGTGATTTTATTTTGGTGATCAAAATAAAGTTGAATGTATGCACTGGGTAGCCGAGGCAGCTAGTTCATGGTGATTCAGTCAACCAAGTAAATGAAGTTACTGAACATGCTGCAAATCGATACAGGGAGCCTGTGTGTCAGAATTCTCAGCCAGTGTGGCACAACGGTGTTATGACAGAAAAATGAGACACTGAGAAGAGGATTTGGTAGTCTGTTGGGCTGATGATAGGTTCATATATCTATGGTCTGGGTTCGATTCCAACTTCGGTCAGTGATTTTTGACAGGGAGAGACAGATTCCATTCTCTTCTGGCTATACCAAGTGAAGAAGATATAATGGCTTTGTAGTCTGAAATTCACATTAAAAATTAATATCCTTCTCTACCAAGTAGACGTTACGTTGAGCTACAAAAATCTGGAGTGGCGACATGTAGAAACTCTATCACCATGACCTTTCTTATAGTAGTTATTTATTTCTACTGACGAAACAAACGCTAAGTAGGATCACAGGACACTTATTCCATCTTTCATCTGAGCTTGTGTATGTCGATAAAATTTGTTCTGAACTGAGAATGCAACTCAGACCGCCCTTAACGCGGAATTTGAACCCTTCGTGACCATACAGGTCGGTTACAATTTGTTGTTTGTTCAAAACTGCAGATTCCTCAACATCTCCACATATTGCGCGTGAATGGGTTCGTATCCTGGCCAGGCACTAAAGATTTCATTACGTATTATCAAGATCTAGCATGAGAACACCTATCTGCTGGTGGATAATAATTTCGATGTTTAATGTATTTTCATTCGTTGTCAACACTAACCTTAGCCGTCCGTGGTGGCCGAGCGGTTCTAAGCGCTTCAGTCCGGAACCGCGCGACTGCTACGGTCGCAGGTTCGAATCCTGCCTCGGGCATGGATATGTGTGATGTCCTTAGGTTAGTTAGGTTTAATTAGTTCTAAGTTCTAGGGGACTGATGACCTCAGATGTTAAGTCCCATAGTGCTCAGAGCCATTTGAACACTAACCATATTTGACGTTTTTGACTCCCAGTGAGACACAGAACTATTTTCGTGATCACTGTAAGTTCAAGATGTTATTCCGAGCTGCTGGTGGAGAAAAATTCGGTAGCTGACGTCTCTTTGTGTGTAGTCAACAACGATATGTATGGGGCTCTATTCCCAGTCAGCACTGAACTCTTCGTCATATTATTTCTAGTTCAAACATGCTCACATGTCGCTGCTGGTGCAAGAAACCGATATTTAACGTTCGTTTTCTCTTGAATAAAACAGCGATAGGTGCTGGATTGGAGTCCTGGGAAGGAAAAAATTAATATTTCGTCTCGTAATTTCAGTTGAAACATCTAGCTACTGCCGAGAAAATACGATATGTCACAGTTGATTGTGCTTCGATATCTGTCCGATTAGGTTCTGGGCTCGAATCCCTGTCCAACACAAAGCTTTACCTCACGGCATTTCAAATAAGTTACTTGTTAAGATGCAATATTTAACATCTCTAGTAGTTCGTTAATAGGGACAATAGGTGCTGGATAGGAACTCGCGTCCGCTAAAAATGTTTGCGTTATGTAATTTAAAGTTGGTATTTGCTGATTGATACTGTCTAAAATCGAGGTATATCACTCTCCGTATGCATAATCAGGAATGACTGTTAGTTTCCGTCAGTCACGAAATCTTTGCTTAGTCTGCATGACCTGGGTTTGAATCCATGTGCAGAACGAGACGGTTCGTCGTGTCATTTGAAGTTCATACATATTCTCAACTATCTGCTCGTGAATAACTTAAATTTTTAATGTCCTTTTGTGTTAAATAATAAATACGGTATGTTACTTTGAAGAGGAAATCATGTATACGACGAACTTACTACGTGCATTACTTATCTGACGTAATAATGAGAGTGGTAACATTTCAGGTATTGTCATTTAATGTAATAAATGTGAGCTTACAAGCCTTAAGGACAATCTTACCTGTGATAAGGTGTTCCCTGATGTTTGTAGTATCTTAGTATTACTTTACATCTTGAGTTATTGCGATACAGAGTAGTGTTTTCTAGTGGTGACTTGTTGGAACCATTTTCAATATTCAAAGGACTGTACCAAGGAGTGATTAGAGGACCTGCTAGACAGCTGCGTTATGTGGGTTGCATGCGAATCAGGCGAAATGCAATTCAGGTCTTTCGGATACTTTTGGGCATGACTGTACATGTCTATCGAATGCATAGTCACCTATTCTACTAAACTTGAGCATGAGTTTCTACATGTTGCTATCCAGAGCTAAAAGTTTCAAGTTCCTCACTGAGACATGACACTTCTGCTTCTTTACCTACTTTACTGAACATGTACGCCTTTCTACTTCTTTTAACTGCACTTTCTACTTTAATAATCATTGTTATTACAACTTCTTCATTGTCACTGATACCAGTTTACGACACTACCGGCTACCACTAAGTTAGTAATACACCCATAACTCACAGAACATCTACTTACTAAGGTCTTTATTGTTAATAATCATTCGAATGCATTGAAATATTGTGCAAATCATAATATAACTAAAACAACATTCAGAAAGGCATCAATAGTTTAATATCCGTACAAAAATGAGTCACATCCATGATCATAATCTACATACGATTTCAGCAACCGACCAGAACACATTAAGTGTCTTTGTGTGACACAGTGGAGTATTAGAAAGGAATTACAGAATCTTTGTATTAGGCAACTCCTGTTACTCCACAGAAGGGTATCTTCACAGAGGATATTACAACTACTGTACTGGGTTGTAATATCTAATTCGTATTAACGCTGTAATAATGTAACATTTCATTATTTCGAGATATTCAATTGTATTTGCTTAAATAATATGTACATGTGATTTATTTCCACCTAGACGCCCCTCTCAGTGCTATCCATGGAATGTGATTCAGGTATTAGAAACATAAAGACTGTACCCAACACTGTCTGCGAGTAACTACCTTCCTCTTCCACTTTACCTCGCATCACACGTTACTTCACGCACATGCCACATTTAAGGCTTCGTCAGATGGGTAATGAATCATTACTGAAGGCTTTGAATCATATTTAGCTTTTAGCCGTGTTGCTACTGTAATAAGGGGTCCCCATGTAGTGGACTTCTCGTAGTCCAAAGGAGCGCTTTTTATTCGCGGAAAATCCTTACAGAGTCAGAGCCACCATGCGTCTCGCAGCAAGTGCCCACGATTTATGGAACGTAGAGGGCAGCTGCGTCGCGGTTGCCTCTGGGAGTTTCTTTCCTGCCGGCTCGTATTTCACTCTGCGCGCAGGGCCCTGCATCATTTACTCACGTCTCTTCAGCCACGGAGACACCAGCCGTGCACCGTTTTGTATGCCGAAGTACCCCTAAAACGCACAGCTTGCCTCTTTTGTCAACTTATTTGCAGATTTCTTTTCGTCGACAGTTTCGTAGTCTTATGTTCAGTCCGGTATATGAGAAAAATAGGTGACATTATTGTAAGTTCTGAAGACAAAATCCACACCACAATAGCTCAGATCGCTAACCGAGATTATTATAGTAGCACTCTATCCAGAGGAACTTTTGACGGAGGATAAATATTCTTTAGATTAATCTGCACGGCTGGGAAAGAGAAACCATCACATTGGGTAAGAGCGTGTGGCACTGTTGTAGTAATGTGGTATTCTGCCCAGGTCATTACAGACTGAGTACAAGTTCGGATTGTGGAAGTATGAGAAACAACCTACTCTTTCAAACCCACTCTTTCTAATCTACTTTTTCAAACGAACCAACCCAGCAGTTGCCTTAGCGATTTAGGAAATTTACGAAAACTTAGATCTAGATGGCCGGACGGAGATTTGCACTGGCGTCGTTCCGAATACGAGTCCAGAACTTGTCGAATAATATGAAACTCGACAGTCGCCTTGGTGTGGCGGTCCAGGTTGGTTTGATTCTAGGTAACCACCTCGAGAGTTTTCTGTAGGGGAAAGATCTGAAACGAGGCCACTCTGCCTTGTGAGACTAAACGAAAAGTTTCTTGTTTAAATAAATAGAAAAACTGACATAGAAAAAAAAGAGAAATGAGAGTATGGATCGTTGACCGGGGTTCCCCATCCGGGAAAGTTCTGCCGCCAGGTCTTATTTCAGTCGACGCCACATTGGGCGACTTGCGCGCCGGTGATGAGGATGAAATGATGATGAGGACAACACAACACCCAGTCCCCGAGCGGAAATCGAAGCCGGGCCCGCTTGCATGGGAGGCGAGCACGTTACCACCCAGCCTAGCAGGCGGTCCCACTGACAGAGAAATGCTAGCACGAGAAAAAAAATCGAAACAACATACTATTCTTATTTACTTTTATTTCATACTATAAGAAATACAGCCAAAAATGGTAAAGTGACGTAAGATGCGTCTCAAATTTAAAACACCAGAAGACGAAATGTTTTCGATCTATAACAGCATGTGATAATACTTACTAGTCTTGAGAAACGGACTAGATTCTTCAGACATCACTTTCGTAATTGCAGACTATAAGACTGCTTCCAGACTAAAATGTGTAAGATGCGTAGGTCCGTAAGCTAGTGTAACAACTTTCTTTCACTTCATTTTTCGACCGTCACGTCCTCTATTGGGCAATAAGTAATATTGTTACCACAACTGGAGGGAAGTGGCTGAGTTCCTCACCAAGCATGGGAGTCGTGCAGTCTTTGTATCTCTTCTTCCATCTTTTGGGCGTAGGAGTTTTTTTTGTGATGACAACACCTGCTGAGGTATCCATAAGGCTTCTGTGTAGACTGTTTGTAGTTCTCAGATAGTTTTACCCTTGCGCAGAGCTGCAGGAGTTTCAAAGTGTTCATTTTCCTGTAGTACTATAAACTTAAGCTAGCGGCCCTTCTCATTAAAGACCACAAGGTTATTGTGGTGACGTGATAGATTTTGACCACCCAAGTGTTGTAATATCTGAGATGTGGTATCAGGTTACCGTAAATCTCCGTGTCACTCGTGAAGCCGCGCTCCGTGGACAAAATTATGCCCACTTGTTAAGGATGGATGCGTGAAATCAAATCACGATTGGGCAGTGTGTAACAGAAGTTATATAATTTTATAGTGTATGAATGCTTATGTGAAACATATTTATAATTTTGTTATTTTGTACGAAATGTAAATCTGATCGCATGAAGATGTTACTGAGAAGAAAGAACACATACGTACGAGGGTGGTTTGAAAAGTCCTCGGAACGGAATAGAAAGAAAGTACTTACATCACTTAAAATGTTTTTATTTTTCAATGTAGTCTTGTTGCAGACTAATGCACGTGGTCCAACGATGTTCCAGTGCCTTGATCCCATCTCGAGAATGAATTTCCTCCAGGCCTGCAAAATAGTTGTCAACTCCGACTATCAATTCTTCCTTTGAAGTGGATCTTCGTCCACCAAGAAAAATTTTCAGTTCTGGGAGGAGATGGAAGCCTGACGGAGCTATATCAGGCGAATAAGGTGGGTGTGTCAACAATTCCTACCTTAGCTCGTGTAATTTTCCATGGCGACGGCACATGTTTTTGATCCAGCGTCAAGAGTCGCGGCATCCATCTTGCAGATAATTTTTTCATTACTAGATCTTCAGTTAAAATGTGACATGCCCTTTCAGATGACATCTGGCAAGCGTGAGAAATTTCACGCACTTTCAATCGGCGATCCTCCATGACCATTTTGTGCACTTTTGCAATGATTTCTGGAGTAGTGACACATCGTTGCCGACCACTGCACGGATCATCATCTAAGCTCTCCCGACCAAATTTAAATTCATTTGTCCACTTGGAAACAGTTGAATATGAAGTAGTAGAGCCCCCAGTGTATTCTGGAAATCGGCATGAATGGCCTTTGCCTTCATACCTTTCTTTACGAAGTACTTAATCACTACCTGAATCAGAATTTTTTCCATCTTCGCAATTCACTACGCGGGAACAACAACAGAGCCACGTCATCGCCACAGCTCTCTTCCAAGAGCACTGACGTGGCACGTGTTTACAGGCAACAATCTGATGAATATCACGTGAACAACTCGTTGCGTTAGCGCTGACCTGTCGTGGTTATTCCGAGAACTTTTCAAACCACCCTCGTATGTTCTTTCGCGAACGTGAACATCAAAAATCTTGTGCATACGAAGTGAAAACTGAAACTGTAAGCAGTAAGCAAACAAGCATTAGTCTCGGAGTTCCAGTTTCTTTTTCTTTCGATTCAAATACAGGAAAAGCAGAATTAAAAGGACTACGAAAGCGACCTTTCACGTCACACCCTCCTCGCCTTGCTTATTCGAAATATGGCAACAAAAAACAAGTTACATTAACGAGACAAAACTATTACTCTTACTTTTCCTATTACTACTACTATTACTATTACTAGAGGAAATTCGCATTTAAGAGCAGAAAAAAATAAAAATTTCGTTCTTGACACTATGTTACTCATGTAAGCACTGTAATTTTTAGTATTTCTGACACTTATTGCGTCCACACGACAGAAATGAGTAGCCTAATATCAAACCGGGACATCTGTCCTCCAGGTCGAAATCTAGTTATCAGTGGGTTTCGATAGGAAATTTTCCGCTCTCTTCATTGGTGTAGTCCATTTGTTTCAGTAATGGGCATACGTATGATAAATTACACGTTGAAGTTCAGTGTTCACTTCAAAAGTGGGCACCCACACAACAGCTTGGTATCAAATTCGTAAATTTGCTGCACATTACCTCCAAAATCAGACATGGAGACCGCCCGTGCCAAATAATAAGTGTGCTAACTAGTATTTGAGGTGTCGAAGAGTTTTTTACTGTATTATCACTAATAATTAACAGTTAAGTGAGTGAAATGGAACAAAATGTTTTACCAGCCACAGACGGAAAAGCCATGAAGAGAATTCGGCAACCTGAAAAATGGAAAACAAATTTTGGAAAGAGCAAAGGTAAGGATAGCTTGTAATTTACGCTGCTCCATTTCTGCGTGTATTGCACGTAATCATCAATCGTTGGAAAGAATTTTGATGTCACAAATAATGTAAGGGTATACACGGAGGAATCTGGTACGACTTTCAACTGACCTTATGCTAAGAACTTCCGAGATTCAGGGCCACAAAAAGTAGTAATTCTGGTGATAAAATCTGAGGTCGTCGGTTGAATTGTTGGCTAAATGGGCACAGTGGAAGCGGTGAGAGAGTCACTGTTTAAAAATATGCACCAAAACACACTAAAAATTATTATTCAAATGCAACACTTAGACCACCAAAACAAGCGTGTTTCCAAACTGAGTGCTGTCTATTTAATCTTATAATTAGTATGCTAATGGGGAAAAATAGATGTTCATTGCTATTTTTACATGATTCTGCCTCCATTTTTTAAATATTTTTCTCAATTCTTAAATGTTTCTACTATATGGCAATACAAAATTGTCATAGCGGTTTCATTACTTCGTGTGTCCAGGTATTCCACTCAAGGCCTCCTAGAGTATCCTACATGTAACCGCAGAGTTGGCTATCAGTATTCATTAATAACGATGTCTGACATCAAAGACTTCCACTATGCATTTTACTCCAGAATAAGTAAGATGCAGCCATTCTCAGATACCGTCGTGATGAAACAGTCAACCATAAGACGAAGAAGAACCAAGGGCTTAAACTGCAAGTCTGTCGTGAAATATTCCTCAAGTTGTTGACACCAATAACGAAGCACAGGATCACAGAGGTGCTCAAGAGCTTCAAGGAAGGTAATTCCCATGTCCCAGTAGAAATCCGACGTGGAAACCACAAGGAGATCAAATTTGGCCCACTTAGAGAAGCGATGAAGACCTTCATTTGCAGTCTAGATACCTGTGAATCGCATTATTCAAGTTAAAAAACATTCCCTGCTTATCTGCCGAGAGATCTCCCTATAAGGAAACTATGGAGAATGTTCAGTTCAGAAAGAGGCGATCAAGACAATCACTCACACCTTTTTCAGAAAAGTTTTCTGCACACAGTTTAACATAGGATTTTCTTATCCAAATATTGACGAGTGAAGCATATGTACTGAACTGGGAAATAAAATATCAATGTAACAAAATGAGACTGCGAAGTCAGGACTAAAAATCAAATTGGGGCTTCACAAGAAACAAGCACAAGATTTTTTCCAGCACTTGCGTATAAAGCCAACAGACTGTTTTCTCTTGAACTTCAACTGTCTAAAGAACCTTGTTCCCCCTAACGTAACAGACCAAATTGCCTACTACTTCAGAAAGCTTTATTGCTACAATCTTTCAATTGTTCAAGACGTGTCAAGTGATCGTCTAAACGCTGCTAATGGATCAGTATACGGAAGATGAAAGCAAGAAATCCTTGAAGGAGGTGGCTTCCATCGTATTCAATGAGTTGAAAGCTGTTGATCTCTCAGGATATGACACCATCCGGCTGGTGGCGGATGGATGTGCAGGACAAAACAATAATATCAATATGTTAACAATGTTGAACAGGCTCTTGGATAGCTATGCACCAGAAAACATAATTAAAACTGTAATAGTCTTCCCAGTTATTGGCCAATTTTTCCTAAATTCAGATAGTGATAGGCCTAATAGAAAGAGATCTAAGAAAAAAGTACCATCGTCAATAAAGCTAGGTATCACAAAGTTTTTGAGAAGTATGGAACTCTGAAACTGACTGGAAGAAACTGGGTGTATCAAGATTGGAAAGAACAAGTCAAGCTGCATATGAAATCAGGATGTGAGCTCCACTTCAAACTATGAGCATGCAAGTGCATAATTTTTCTGGAAACGAAGTCGGGCAAAGTGGTGGTCAAAGGAGAACTTGATTACAACATGGCTCTAAGCACACTGGGACTTAACATCTGAGGTCATCAGTCCCCCAGACTTAGAACTACTTAAACCTAAGGACATCACACACATCCATGCCCGAGGCAGAATTCGAACCTGCGACCGTAGCAGCAGCGCTGTTCCGGATGTTTACAACATAAATATGGGAGCAGAGAGACCGGTTTCTAAAGTCAACAGCAAACCAGAAGAGATAAACCGTCAGAACATCACCATTGATATACCAATCAAGGCAGAAAAACTTCGAGATGTTGACAGGTTGCTAGTCAAACATTTTGGAGAAAACCGGACGAATCTTTACTCTTGAGTGGTAACGAAAGTGTACTACACAGACGGTCTCGTGACTCAGATTTGCCTGATAACCGATGTGAATGTGAAACACAGCAGAATGATTTTGGCAATGGTGTCCTTTTAATGTCTATTCGGGACCAGGTTCAGATTTACTTGCATTTACATTTTAAAATGCAAATTGAAATTTTAAGTTCCTCTGGCAATTTTCTCATAATGCAAGAACTTTAAAATAGAAACAACTGTAAATGAACGTCTTATTTTGTATTAGCATTCAGGTTACTGTAGTTTTTAGTTTTTCAGTAATATAATAGAGTTTAAAACATAATTTCTTTCAAATTTCTTTCACTTTATGTTCAAGTTCCTACAATTTCCCAGCTAATACTCTTGTAAAAGATTCACAGCACTGTGAAGTGAATCCCTGCGCATCAAAGACGGACACCTGCATGCATATTCGCATCAAAAATGGACATCTACACATTTTGGTTTCAAAGACGGATATCTGTATTTTCAAAGACAATTTTAACTGGTTTATCTAACGAAATTGACATTGGGTACTTTTCGGAACTATTCCTACAGTATTAAAGTTAATGATGGAGATATATTACCTCCACACTTCGTAATTAAAAATGACGTTTATCTCAATTTCTTGCAAACGACAGATGTCCATCTTTGATAATAAGTTACCTAATAATGAACAAGAAGCAATTGCAAACATTAGTCTGCTAATGGTTTGGCCTACTTAAGATGGCGGCAGGCCCCGCCCACTCTGGCTTCAAAACAACGTACAGCGTAAGTCTATGGCGCCGTCTCCCTCCGTTTTTTACCTCCATGGCGCCAACTCCCTCTTTTTTTACCTCCATTATTTTTCTCCTATAGCGCTTCGCAGCTGTTTTCGTAGACTGCAATTAAGCCGAGACGGAACTATTGTTTCCCAGAGACAAGTGTTAGGAGAAAACAGCAGCCATACTGATGTTTCCTGTGTGTTGTTGGATCTTAAAATAACATTTGGAAGTGGGAAAAATTTGAACAGTGGCTCAGAGATGTACTGGACAGCACATTTTATATTGTGTAAGTAGAAACACCCAGTTAAAAATTCATGCACCGAGGAGCTTTGTAAACCGAAGGATACGTACCAAAAACATATGAGTAATAGATACGTACCAAAAACATATGAGTAATTAATTTCTGGCTGGGGGAAGGAAATGGTGTACAGTTTCTGTAAACTATCTTTCAGGGAGTAGTTTTGCAGCTTATAATTGTGTTTCAAATTAATGCACGGATGAAAGTTATCAAGTTCCAGTGCACGTACGTGAAACTTAAATTCGTGTGTCTTCCTATTCTATAATGAAAAATCCCCGTTCATATAAAGATACGTAATTATAATTTTTTCATAATGCGAGGCCACATTCATAATACACTTCTTTAAAGTTAGTACTGTTGTTTATTCACAGTGTTACATTTACACCTACACAATCATGATTTCGACATCAAAGTGCCATTATCATGTGTTTTAGGTGTTATAAATTGCCTAAGATGTCATACTGTCGTATTAAAAAACAATAGTGTATTTTAATACGACAGTGTGCCATCTTAGGTAATTTACAACACTTAAAACACTTGATAATGGCACTTTGAAGCCGAAATCATGATTCTGTAAATGTAAATGTTACACTGTATATAAACAAGAATCTAATGGCGGTACTGACATTAAAGAAATATGTAATTACGTCAGAATGTCCATCAATTTTCAGAGCAGAGGAATTAATTGTCTAGAGAAGGTGTGTGCACAGAAGACATACTGAATAACAACAAGAATTTTTCACGTACTGGAATTATGGTGCCAAATAATATTATTGGACAACATATCGACACCGCAGGGAAAACTATCAGCAGATACCAGTACAAATAAAAAGGTCTTCATCAGGGTAGGTAAGATCGTTGTTTTCTATACAAAACTGCCACGCTCGTAGATTGACGACAAATCAACAGCGGCCCGGGACTGCCAAAATCAATTGTTATTAACGATCCAAAGGTTTAGTGAACGTTTCGAGTAGACATAAAGGTGAATCATGAGACGCAGTTGCTGTAATATATATATATATATATATATATATATATATATATATATATATATATATATATATATATACACACACAGCTGAAAGAGGTTGTAAATCAAGAACAGTTTCTATTATTTGTTGTCTGTTGTGGTCTTCAGTCCTGAGACTAGTTTGATGCAGCTCTCCATGCTACTTTATCCTGTGCAAGCTTCTTCATCTCCCAGTACCTACTGCAACCTACATCCTTCTCAATCTCTTTAGTGTATTTATCTTTTGGTCTCCCTCTACGATTTTTACCCTCCACGCTGCCCTCCAATACTAGATTGGTGATCGCTTGATGCCTCAGAATATGCCCCACCAACCGATCCCTTCTCCTAGTCAAATTGTGCCACAAATATCTCTTCGCTCCAATTCTATTCAGTACCTCCTCATTAGTTATGTGATCTACCCATCTAATCTTCAGCATTCTTCTGTAGCACCACATTTCGAAAGCTTCTATTCTCTTTTCGTCTAAACTATTTATCGTTCACGTTTCACTTCCATGCATGGCTACACTCCATACAAATACTTTCAGAAACGACTTCCTGACACTTAAATCTATACGTGATGTAAACCAATTTCTCTTCTTCAGAAACGCTTTCCTTGCCATTGATAGTCTACATTTTATATCCTCCCTACTTCGACCATCATCAGTTATTTTGTTCCCCAAATAGCAAAACTCATTTACTACTTTAAGCCTCTCATTTCCTAATCTAATTCCTGCAGCATCACCTGATTTAATTCGACTACATTCCATTATCCTCGTTTTGCTTTTCTTAATGTTCATCTTATATCCTCCTTTCAAGAGACTGTCCATTTCATTTAGCTGCTCTTCCAAGTCCTTTGCTGTCTCTGACAGAATTACAATGTCATCGGCGAACCTCAAAGTTTTGATTTCTTCTCCATGGATTTTAATACCTACTCCGAATTTTTTTGTTTCCTTTACTGCTTGCTGAATATACAGCTTGAATAACATCGAGGATAGGCTACAACCCTGTCTCACTCCCTTCCCAACCACTGCTTCCCTTTCATGTCCCTCGACTCTTATAACTGTAATCTGGTTTCTATACAAATTGTAAATAGCCTTTCGCTCCTATATTTTACCCTGCCATCTTCAGAATTTGAAAGAGAGAATTCCAGTCAACATTGTCAAAAGCTTTCTCTAAGTCTACAAATGCTAGAAACGTAGGTTTGCCTTTCCTTAGTCTATTTTCTAAGATAAGTGTAGGGTCAGTATTGCCTCAGGCGTTCCAACATTTCTATGGAATCCAAACTGATCTTCCCCGAGGTCGGCTTCTACCAGTTTTTCCATTCGTCTGTAATGAATTCGTGTTAGTACTTTGCAGCCGTGGCCTATTAAACTGACAGTTCGGTAATTTTCACATCTTTCAACACCTTCTTTCTTTGGCATTGGAATTATTATATTCTTCTTGAAGTCTGAGAGTATTTCGCCTGCTTGCTCACTAGATGGTAGAGTTTTGTTAGGCCTGGCTTTCCCAAGGCTGTCAGTAGCTCTAATGGAATGTTGTCGACTCCCAGGGCGTTGTTTCGACTTAGGTCTTTCAGTGCTCTGTCAAACTCCTCACGCAGTATCATATCTCCTATTTCATCTTCATCTATATTCTCTTCCATTTCTATAATATTGTCCTCAAGAACATCGCCCTTATATAGACTCTCTATATACTCCTCCCACCTTTCTGGTTTCCCTTCTCTGCTTAGAACTAGGTTTCCGTCTGAGCTCTTGATATTCATGCAAATGGTTCTTTTTTCTCCAAAGGTCCGTTTAATTTTCCTGTAGGCAGTATCTATCTTACTCCTAGTGATACTTGCTTCTACATCCTTACATTTGTCCTCTAGCCATCCCTGCTTCGCCATTTTGCACTTCCTGTCGATCTCATTTTTGAGACGTTTGTATTCATTTTTGCCTGCTTCATTTACTGCATTTTTGTATTTTCCCCTTTCATCAATTAAATTCAATATCTCTTCTGTTACCCAAGGATTTCTATAAGCCCTCACCTTTTTACCTACCTGATCCTCTGCTACCTTCACTATTTCATCTCTCAAAGCTACCCATTCTTTTTCTACTGTATTTATTTCCCCCATTCTTGTCAATCGTTCCCTAATGCTCTTCCTGAAGCTCTCTACAACCTCTGGTTCTTTCAGTTTATCCAGGTCCCATCTCCTCAATTTCCCACCGTTTTGCAGTTTCTTCAGTTTTAATCTACAGTCCATAACCAATAGATTGTGGCCAGAGTCCACATCTGCCCCTGGAAATGTCATACAATTTAAAACCTGGTTCCTGAACCTCTGTCTTACCATTATACAATCTATTTGAGACCTTCCAGTATCTCCAGGCTTCTTCCATGTATACAACCTTCTTTTATGATTCTTGAACTAAGTGTTAGCTATGATTAAGTTATGCTCTGTGCAAAATTCTACCAGGCGGCTTCCTCTTTCATTCCTTACTCCCATTCCATATTCACCTACTACGTTTCCTTCTCTTCCTTTTCCTACTATCGAGTTCCAGTCACCCCTGACAGTTAAATTTTCGTCTCCCTTCACTATCTGAATAATTTCTTTTATCTCATCATACATTTCATCAATCTCTTCGTCATCTGCGGAGCTAGTTGGCATATAAAATTGTACTACTGTGGTAGGCGTGGGCTTCGTATCTATCTTGGCCACAATAATACGATCACTATGCTGTTTGTAGTGGCTTACCCGCATTCCTATTTTCCTATTCATTATTAAACCTGCTCCTGCATTACCCCTATTTGATTTTGTGTTTATAACCCTGTAGTCACCCTACGAGAAGTCTTGTTCCTCCTGCCACGAACTTCACTAATTCCCACTATATCTAACTTTAACCTATCCATTTCCCTTTTTAAATTTTCTAACCTACTTGCCCGATTAAGGGATCTGACATTCCACGCTCCGATCCGTAGAACGTCAGTTTTCTTTCTCCTGATAACAACGTCCTCCTGAGTAGTCTCCGCCAGGAGATGCGAATGGGGGGCTGTTTTACCTCCAGAATATTTTACCCAAGAGGACGCCATCATCATTTAACCATACAGTAAAGCTGCATGCCCTCGGGAAAAATTACGGCTGTAGTTTCCCCTTGCTTTCAGTGGTTCACAGTACCAGCACTGCAAGGCCGTTTTGGTTAGTTTTACAAGGCCAGATCAGTCAATCATCGTTTGTTGCCCCTGCAAGTACTGAAAAGGCTGCTGCCCCTCTTCAGGAACCACACATTTGTCTGGCCTCTCAACAGGAACCCCTCCGTTGTGGTTGCACCTTGGTACGACTATCTGTATTGCTGAGGCACGCAAGCCTCCCCACCAACGGCAAGGTCCATGATTCATAAATACAGATGAAAGTGGTTGGAATTCAAGAACAGTTTCTATTATTATTCCGATCAATATAAAAGTGGCTCTCGCAGTTGCAAACGCGTGTGCTTTATATGATAACTACGGTAGAGTAGTGTAGCTGAGCCATGGGGTATAAACGGCCAGTATCGGTTGGTCGCAGCCCGTGTACTCATACTCCTAGCTCACTCATTCGTTACATAGTTTAATTCTTAATTTCCTTGCGTGTTTTTGGTACTTGCATTGTATAATTCATAAATTTCGGGCGTATTATAGTATTTGCGAGTTGTAGCATCGCGTTTTAGTACCTGAATAGTGTAAAATCGCGTAGTCTCCTTCCGCCGCCGAGCAGTGTGTCAGCAGTGCGCAAGTAGCATTACTGCATTTACTAGGCAATCTTGTATTTTAATAACCGTTTAAATTTTGTGTCGATTTGTTTGTGCTCTCTGTAGATTAGTTCAGACGTTCTTTGCACAACAGTTTTTAGAATGGATAGCGACTGCAACTGCTGTGTTCGGATGCAGGCTGACTTGGCATCCCTTCGCTCCCAGCTTCAGGCAGTGTTGGCTCCGGTCACACAGCTTGAGGCTGTTGCCAATGGGCATCACTGTGGGGGTCCGGATGGGGGTTTGTCGGGGACGGCCAGCTCGTCCCACGCATCCCCCAGTGGGACTACGACTGTGGTAGAGTGGGAGGTCGTCTCGAGGTGTGGCAGGGGGCGAAAGACATTCTGGAGGGCTGAACGGAAGGCCTCTCCAGTTTGTCTGACGAACCGGTTTCAGGCTCTGTCTCAGGCTGAGACTGATCTTCGGCCGGACATGGCTGCTTGTCCTGTTCCAGAGGTTGCCCTTCAGTCTGCAAGATCCGGGCGGTCGCAGAGGGTGGGCTTACTGGTAGTTGGGAGCTCCAACGTCAGGCGCGTAATGGGGCCCCTTAGGGATATGGCAGCAAGAGAGGGGAAGAAAACCAATGTGCACTCTGTGTGCATACTGGGGGGAGTCATTCCAGATGTGGAAAGGGTTCTTCCAGATGCCATGAAGGGTACAGGGTGCACCCATCTGCAGGTGGTCGCTCATGTCGGCACCAATGATGTGTGTCGCTATGGATCGGAGGAAATCCTCTCTGGCTTCCGGCGGCTGTCTGAATTGGTGAAGAGTGCCAGTCTCGCTAGCGGGATGAAAGCAGAGCTCACCATCTACAGCATCGTCGACAGGACTGACTGCAGACCTTTGGTACAGAACCGAGTGGAGGGTCTGAATCAGAGGCTGAGACGGTTCTGCGACCGTGTGGACTGCAGATTCCTCGACTTGTGCCATAGGGTGATGGGGTTTCGGGTTACGCTGGATAGGTCAGGAGTCCACTACACGCAGCAAGCGGCTACACGGGTAGCAGCGGTTGTGTGGCGTGGAGTGGGCGGTTTTTTAGGTTAGAAGGCCGCGGGCAAGTACAGAAAGGGCAACAGCCTCAAAGGGTGCGGGGCAAAGTCAGGACATGCGGGGACCAAGCAGCAATCGGTATTGTAATTGTAAACTGTCGAAGCTGCATTGGCAAAGTACCGGAACTTCAAGTGCTGATAGGAAGCACCGAAGTTGGAATCGTTATAGGTACAGAAAGCTGGCTGAAGCCAGAGATAAATTCTGCCGAAATTTTTACAAAGGCACAGACGGTGTTTAGAAAGGATAGATTGCATGCAACTGGTGGTGGCGTGTTTGTGGCTGTTAGTAGTAGTTTATCCTGTAGTGAAGTAGAAGTGGATAGCTCCCGTGAATTATTATGGGTGGAGGTTACACTCAACAACCGAGCTAGGTTAATAGTTGGCTCCTTTTACCGACCTCCCAACTCACCAGCATTAGTGGCAGAACAAATGAGAGAAAATTTGAAATACATTTCACATAAATTTTCTCAGCATGTTATAGTCTTAGGTGGAGATTTCAATTTACCAGATATATACTGGGACACACAGATGTTTAGGACAGGTGGTAGGGACAGAGCATCGAGTGACATTATACTGAGTGCACTATCCGAAAATTACCTCGAGCAATTAAACAGAAAACCGACTCGTGGAGATAACATCTTGGACCTACTGATAACAAACAGACCCGAACTTTTCGACTCTGTAAGTGCAGAACAGGGAATCAGTGATCATAAGGCCGTTGCAGCATCCCTGAATATGGAAGCTAATAGGAATATAAAAAAAGGGAGGAAGGTTTATCTGTTTAGCAAGAGTAATAGAAGGCAGATTTCAGACTACCTAACAGATCAAAACGAAAATTTCTTTTCCGACACTGACAATGTGAGTGTTTATGGAAAAAGTTTAAGGCAATCGTAAAATGCGTTTTAGACAGGTACGTGCCGAGTAAAACTGTGAGGGACGGGAAAAACCCACCGTGGTTCAACAACAAAGTTAGGAAACTACTGCGAAAGCAAAGAGAGCTTCACTCCAAGTTTAAACGCAGCCAAAACCTCTCAAACAGAAGCTAAACGATATCACAGTTAGCGTAAGGAGGGCTATGCGTGAAGCGTTCAGTGAATTCGAAAGTAAAATTCTATGTACCGACTTGACAGAGAATCCTAGGAAGTTCTGGTCTTACGTTAAATCAGTAAGTGGCTCGAAACAGCATATCCAGACACTCCAGGATGATGATGGCATTGAAACAGAGGATGACACGCGTAAAACTGAAATACTAAACACCTTTTTTCAAAGCGTTTCACATAGGAAGATCGCACTGCAGTCCCTTCTCTAAATCCTCGCACAAACGAAAAAATGGCTGACATCGAAATAAGTGTCCAACGAATAGAAAAGCAACTGCAATCACTCAACAGAGGAAAGTCCACTGGACCTGATGGGATACCAATTCGATTCTACACAGAGTACACGAAAGAACTTGCCCCCCTTCTAACAGTCGTGTACCGCAAGTCTCTAGAGGAACGGAAAGTTCGAAATGATTGGAAAAGAGCACAGGTAGTTCCAGTTTCCAAGAAGGGTCGTCGAGCAGATGCACAAAACTATAGGCCTATGTCTCTGACATTGATCTGTTGTAGAATTTTAGAACATGTTTTTTGCTTGCGTATCATGTCATTTCTGGAAACCCAGAATCTACTCTGTAGGAATCAACACGGATTCCACAAACAGCGCTCGTGTGGGACCGAACTCGCTTTATTTGTTCATGAGACCAAGAAAATATTAGATACAGGCTCCCAGGTAAATGCTATTTTTCTTGACTTCCGGAAGGCGTTCGATACAGTTCCGCACTGTCGCCTGATAAACAAAGTAAGAGCCTACGGAATATCACACCAGCTGTGTGGCTGGATTGAAGAGTTTTTAGCAAGCAGAACACAGCATGTTGTTATCAATGGACAGACGTCTACAGACTTTAAAGTAACCTCTGGCGTGCCACAGGGGAGGGTTATGGGACCATTGCTTTTCACAATATATATAAATGACCTAGTAGATAGTGTCGGAAGTTCCATGCGGCTTTTCGCGGATGATGCTGTAGTATACAGAGAAGTTGCATCATTAGAAAATTGTAGCGAAATGTAGGAAGATCTGCAGCGGATAGGCACTTGGTGTAGGGAGTGGCAACTGACCCTTAACATAGACAAATGTAATGTACTGCGAATACATAGAAAGAAGGATCCTTTATTGTATGATTATATGATAGCGGAACAAACACTGGTAGCAGTTACTTCTGTAAAATATCTGGACGTATGCGTTCGGAACGATTTGAAGTGGAATGATCATATAAAATTAATTGTTGGTAATGCGGTTACTAGGTTGAGATTCATTGGGAGAGTCCTTAGAAAATGTAGTCCATCAACAAAGGAGGTGGCTTACAAAACACTCGTTCGACCTATACTTGAATAGTGCTCACAGTGTGGGATGCGTACCAGATCGGGTTGACGGAGGAGATAGAGAAGATCCAAAGAAGAGCGGCGCGTTTCGTCACAGGGTTATTTGGTGACCGTGCTAGCGTTACGGAGATGTTTAGCAAACTCAAGTGGCAGACTCTGCAAGAGAGGCGCTCTGCATCGCGGTGTAGCTTGCTGTCCAGGTTTCGAGAGGGTGCGTTTCTGGATGAGGTATCGAATATATTGCTTCCCCCTACTTATACCTCCCGAGAAGATCACGAATGTAAAATTAGAGAGATTCGAGAGCGAACGGAGGCTTTCAGACAGTCGTTCATCCCGCGAACCATACGCGATTGGAACAGAAAAGGGAGGTAATGACAATGGCACGTAAAGTGCCCTCCACCACACACCGTTTGGTGGCTTGCGGAGTATAAATGTAGATGTAGATGTAGAAGTTCCATTATGAATATGTTAACGACGAGAAAATATAATATTTATTTAACTTCTAGCAACTGTACAAGATTTCATTTAGAATATGTTAATTCTGAGAAAATACCAAGGTTATTCAGATACTAGTAACTATTTCACACAAACTCTTCATTTAATTGTATGTCTATCAAGTCTTGGCCGAAAAGCCTTTGCATTGGTGGTTGGCTTTATGGAATCAGTAAGCTTAATGATAAGCTATTTTGAGAGCATTCCACTCTCAAATTCGTTTGGTGACAAATAAAAGATCGTTACATTGTTGTGCGCAGTGAGCGAAAGAAGAAGACACAGTACAAAACCGAGAGGACGCATAGCAAATTGAGACATCGTATAGCGCAACAAATTAGTAACAATATACTGTAATAAAAGCAGCGAGAAGGAAGCAGACGCAATAATGAAATGAAGTAGCACTGATGGAAGCTGGTGGGATTCGGTATCGTCGTTCGCAGTGACTGATCACGATACACGCGCAACAATGCGAACACAACATTGCACTACACAAGCAAACGATACGAATACACAATTTTGTATCTACTTCCATTCTTTGCAAACCACTATGAAGAGCATGGCACAGTAATCTTCACAGTGATCCACATATTAGGGTGTCTTCCCGTTCCATTTACGTATGGGGAGCGTGAAGAATGATTGCTTAAAACGACTGTGCGCGCTGCAACTGTTCTAATATTTACGACATCTATGGGAGATCACGTAGAAGGCTGTCGTATATTCACAGATTCCCCCACATAACACTGCTTCTTGAAACGCTATAAGTAGGTTTTAGCGGAATAGTTGATGTCTATCAGCACGCATCTTCGGTTTTACAGGATTTCCTTGGTACTCTCCCGTCGGTCAGATAATCAAACGACCATTCGTGCCATCGTTTGTATATATTCAGTATCCCTTCACTATAATTAACACATCATAATAGGCCAGAGGAAAGCTTTGAAAAATAGCATTTACTAGCATCTCACCAAAGAAACCAGTGTAGGATTCCTGCATTGTTCTCATCTCTCATTAATGGAACCTGTACAGAAAATTGGAATAGACATCAACATAAACATCATTTCCTGCTTTTTTATTGCTCATGAAAACCACACATTGCATGTTGTACCACCATACAGAGAGACCTTAAGGGTGATGGCTCAGATTGCTGTACACACCAGTAAATACCCAGTAGCACGTCCTCTTGCATTGATGCATGCCTGTATTCATCGTGGCATACTATCCACAACTTCATCAAGGAACTGTTTGTCCCACTCCTCTACGGCGATTCGGCGTAGATCCCTCAGAGTGGTTGGTGGGTCACGTGGTCCATAAATAGCCCTTTTCAATCTATCCCAGGCATGTTCGAAAGGGTTCATGTCTCGAGAACATGCTGGCCACTCTAGTCGAGCGATGTCGTGATCCTGAAGCAAGCCATTCACAAGATGTGCTAGATGAAGGCGCGAATTGCCGTCCTGGAGACGAATGCCTCGTCAATATGCTGCCGATATGGTTGCACTATCGGTCGGAGGATAGCATTCAGTATCGTACAGTCGTTACGGCGCCTTCCATGACCACCAGCGGCGTACGTCGGTCCCACATATTGCCACCCCAAAACATCAGTGAACCTCCATCTTGCTGCACCCGCTGGACAGTGTGTCTAAGGCGTTCAGCCTGACCGAGTTGCTTCCAAACAAGTCTCCGACGATTTTCTGGTTGAAGGCATATGCGACACTCATTGGTGAATAGAACGTGATGCCAATCCTGAGCGGTCCATTCGGCATGTTGTTGAGCCCATCTGTACCGCATAGTCGTGGCTGCAAAGATAAACCTCGCTATGGACGTCGGGCATGAAGTTGCGCGTCTTGCGGCCTATTGCGCACAGTTTGAGTCGTAACACGACGTCCTGTGGCTGCACGAAAAGCATAGGGGCGTTGCTGTCAGAGTTCCTCCGAGCCATAATCCGTAGGTAGCGATCATCCTTTGCAGTAGTAGCCCTTGGGCGGCCTGAGAGGGGCATGTCATCCACAATTCCTGTCTCCCTGTATCTCCTCCATGTCCGAACAACATCGCTTTGGTTCACTTCGAGACGCCTGGACACTTCCCTTGTTGATTGCCCTTCCTGTCACAAAGTAACAATGCGGACGCGATCGAACCGCGGTATTGACCATCTAGGCATGGTTGGACTACAGACAACACGTGGAGGACGGGAGGACGACGGTTCAATCCCGGGTCCGGCCATCCTGATTTAGGTTTTCCGTGATTTCCCTAAATCGCTCCAGGCAAATGCCGGGATGATTCCTTCGAAAGGGCACGGTCGACTTCCTTCCCCATCCTTCCCTAATCCGATGAGACCGATGACCTCGCTGTCTGGTCTCCTTCCCCAAACAACCCCAACTCGTGTACCTCCTTCCTGGTGGAATGAGTGGAACTGATCGGCTGTCGGACCCCCTCCGTCTAATATGCGCCGCTCATACATGGTTGTTTACATCTTTGGGCGTATTTAGTGACATCTCTGAATCGTCAAAGAGACTGTGCCTGTGATACAATATCCACAGTCAACGTCTGTCTTCAGGAGTTCTGGGAACTGGGCTGATGCAAAACTTTTTGATGTTTGTAAATGTAATACGGTACTTCCAAAATCCTCAAAGGCAGCTGTTTAGTTCATTTTGTGGATTATTACCACATTAGTTATTCATCCAATGAAGTGATGGCCGGTTTCATGAAATGCTGAAGGTCGTGAATGACTTGTATGATGTAACAAAACCTTCGCTTAAAGGAGCAAACGATCAGCTTTGGCGTATGCTGTATGGCTCTGGTCGTCAAACTAGGGCCCGAATCATACATTTGTGAGGCCCACTGTTCTCAGTCGTATTTTATAAGAGTAGCTAGCAACTGACAGCCGAACCTAAAACTCTCAATAAACGTTAAGAGCTTGTTAAAGAGTGTAGTTTCCCTGCTCGGTAACAAACAAAAACATAGAGAGACAAAGAAATACTTTATGGTGTGCTTAATTTTGATTCACTTTGATCAATTCGGCTGTGAGCTAAATGAAGTGGGCTGCTTATCCCAGGAATAGAGGGGTAAGTAGGGCGGTCATAGCAGGGTTGGAGGATATAGGAAAGGTGGTCTTTTACTGTTTATCAGCCAGTACTGTCAGCTCAATGGCGTGCGCGACTCGTAACGATCAGCTAATGTCTATTGCGGATTTAGAGGAGGGCACAGGGGCACATCGCTTTAGAACTTCATATTCATGATCTACACATTTTAAATGTATGTACTTGCAACTATGACCGGTAGATAGTTGTAGTAGAGGAACTACTACCCCTATTCGGTATAATTTAAACGAGCATGGTTGACAATATGTTACTTGTGGATTGACATGACACACGTGATCACATCAGCAATTATTTGTAAGCATGCATAATTGTGTCTGCTTCCCGCGTGCGTTTACTGGAGACGATATGAGTGGGTCTAAATGACAAAAGACACTTCGCTAGTTTTTTTGCAAAAACTTTAAAAGTGAAATTAATGTTGGAGAAGGTGCAACACTTCCAGCGATTGTGAATTCAGCTTCTACCAGCAATTCCTCTATAAGCAGTGATGTTTTTCTGGGGGAACACTGGGGGATGCGTACCCCTAAACTTTTTCGTCGACAAAGTAATTTTTTTTACTATGTTGAGAACTTGGACGAGTGCCAAAGATTTATTTCACTGACGTAAATATTTCATTTCATTTTTTCGTGTTGGTAATTGCAATACGAATGATACTAGTGCAGTTTTTGGTGGGAAAATCGATGTCATTGACTGTTTCAAGCATTTCGAAGCTGCGGCAACCGTTCTCGACAACTGAATCGCTGGCAGCGAGTTCGACAACGATGTAGTGCCCTCGCCCGCTAATAGTGTGCGATACTAGTGCTAAACGGATATGTGTACGCTCAAATCGCATGCTTAATTTGAGGTGATGTAAACTGAAGCGTTCGATACCACATTCTCTTGTATGTGTGTTCCTTAGTATCGCCTGCTTCATTTGAGCAAAGTCAACTGAAGAGTCTGATACCATTTTTTTGTTTCGACATGTTGATGACGTCATGGCTAAAAGCAGACGGATGGTATCCCATGCTTCAGTTATAACTAATTTTCACTGCATTTTATCCCATGTCGGAGTACCCTCAAACTTTTTTTTTAAAGCACTGTCTATAAGTAACTTGGGTGATTTATGTGATGACGAGACTGTTGTGGATGAACACAATATCGGTCATTTGGTGAACAGAGGTCGACATCTGATGGACGAGGAAATAAATATTTCAATGGTTAAAGTGTATGTGGGTACCTCCAACCAAATTTTGCTTTTTGCATATTGCAGAAGATAATAAAATTCAATCCTTCCAGAGAAAATGGTTAAAAGAAAATCTTTGGCTGGCCTGCGGCAGCAAATTAAGGTCGGATTTTGTAAAGCTTGCGTTCTCTCCGGTGGGGAGGAAGGAGGCAATAGTGATGTAAAACAAGGAATACTAGTGAATGAACCAATGAAAATGTATAAGAAAGCAACTGGTATTATACACAGTCGCCAAAGAGAAAGCGTCTCATAAGAGATATTTGGTTGCCTGGCAGAATTTTTTGCATATGATTGAAGGGAAGTCAATGGATGTTTTAACAAGAATGGATGAAGTTAGAGAGAGAAGATCGGACGAAAACAGAAAAAAATAATCCCAGTTATAGAAATACTTTTACTTGAAGCCCACAATATACTCTTGCGGGGCATAGAGATCATGAATTATTGCTTGCTGAAGGCCGTCAGGAAATGGACAGTGGATCGTTGGAATTTACTTCAAAGGGAAACTTTCGTGCTTTACTGAAATTTCGAATGGACGCAGACGATGAAATATTAATAGAACAATGAAATATTAATACAACACATACAGCCAGTCTCCAAAAATGTGATCTCTATCAATAAGACAACACAAAATAATTTTATACATTTCTGTATTAGTGTTATTACTGGAAAGCGGTTGATTCTGTAAAGGAATCTAAATTTTTCACGTAATACCAGATGAGACAGCTGATACAAACATCTCTGAACAATTATCGCTATGCATACGTTTCCTTGATTTTAAGAGTAGTGTTGTAAGAGAAGAATTTCTAAAATTCATTCCTGTTACTGACGTGACGGATGAAAACTTAGCAAACACCATGCTCCAGGAGAGTAAAGCAAGTGGCACTGATGCAGCTTAGTGCCGAGGACAGTCCTATGCCCTCCAACGAATAAGAGTGGTAAAAGTAGTTCAAGCAATTATATCACAGGAACAGCCATTAGCAACTTACAGTCACTGTACTAGTCACAGACTCAATCTTGCCTTAAGCAAAACCTTTACTGTAAGCAGCGTGCAAAATCCTGTGCATATAGTCCCGTAGCGAACTTCATCAGGGAATCTGCTCAACGACGACTCTTACTAGAGGAAGAAATACAGTAACCTCTACCAGCAGAAAAGATTCACACAGTAAGAAACCGAGTGAAACTCGATGAGAAGAGAGTCATGATGCTGTCCTGCATTTTCAAGACATCGTTCCTACCCTACCTACTGTGCTGCAGACGTTATGTAACATTCGTTATGGAAGTAGTACTGTAACGACTGCATTGCCTTTACTTCATGATGTGCACTCATCAGAATTTATTGTAAGTTTATTTCTATTTGACAAAGTGCCTGGGATAACACTGCCACTTGCACGACAAATGTAGGACAAGGAAATCGTTCTGTTCCAAGTAATGCAATTCGTGGAAGCAGCGTGCGACAGCTTGAAGGAATTTCCAGAATTTCTTACATTTCCATGCTGTCTATAAAGTAGCAGAAGAACTTGCTGAAAAAATTTGGCACTGAGATAAAATAACTGCCCTACAGAAGACTCCAACGAATGTCCTCGCCGAGTCACACGAGGAATACTTTAAAGTGGCGATCTGGATTCCTGTTCTACATTTTCTGTTTAATGAACTGCCCTTTAGATTCCCCAAAGCATACCTTGAAGTCATTGGTCATTTAAAGAAGCTAATACCAAAATACATTTCTGATGTGTCGACTAACGGCCGGTGTGGCCGAGCGGTTCTAGGCACTTCAGTCTGGAACCGCGCGACCGCTACGGTCGCAGGCTCGAATCCTGCCTCGGGCATGGATGTGTGTGATGTCCTTAGGTTAGTTAGGTTTAAGTAGTTCTAAGTTCTAGGAAACTGATGACCTCAGATATTAAGTCCCATGGTGCTCAGAGCCATTTGAACCATTTTGCGTCTACTGGGGAAGTGTTGAAGAACGATGAAATATACAAAAATGATTTTTTATGCTTCGCACCTTTGGAAGGGGAACTGATGATCTGGGGACAGTTGTGGAAGAAACAAGACCACAAGCCAACCTCTCCAGCAGAAGCTCAAAGAAGTTCATCTTGAGTTTCAAACATCGCAGTCTTCCTCCAACTCCTACTGATTCTGCCCATCACTGCTAGCTCAGCAGGAAGATCATTTCCTGCGCTTCGACGCTTAAAAACCTATCTCCGTAGCACCATGGTAGAAAACCGACTGAATGGCTTAGTTTTGATTCATATCAACATAAACATTAAATTTACAGTAGATAAAATGCTAGAGTCTTCTGTCGAAAATTTAAGAGAAGATTTAACGTGCAAAATTTTTGAGAGTGCAGTATTTCTCAGAGTGTATCTTATGTTAGAACTATGTAAAATGTTTATTTAACTTGCTTTACTACAATTAAACCAGCATAATTTGAATAAAACAGTTCAGTTGATTTAAATTTATTACGAAGTCCTCGCGGAGACCACCTTGACTTAACATATAGATACCTTATCACAGACACAGTATGCTGTGCTGTGACATGGATAGTTATTGACGTGAAAACTTGTGCTGCTCCCCTCCCTCAGAAAAATATTATATATCCGCCCCTAGCTGCTATGGTACAAATAAAAAATATAAAAATATCGGAAGTAACATAATTCGCGAATAGAGATGATCGTCTTCAAACACAGTACTTATTTGTAGCAAGGAGAAAATTATATTCAAAATATTTAGGAAGCATTTTTTTAACGTGATGCACATTGCATGTAACTTTTCACCAGTAAAGGTATGTTTGCACCGCTTGCTATTTGTGTTTCAAATTGCTGCTGTTCCATCTAACTGCATTATTTTGTATTGTCATTATTTTATTATCTCTCTAAATTCCACATCGTATTTTAACTGTCCTCCCAACTTCTACAAACTCTTGGGCTCATGACTACTCTGTAATTGCGGTGGCTGTGAAAAGAGCTTCTACCGATAGTGACTGAAATTTAACAAGGCCTGGTCGATATGAATATCTTAATATGTCAAATTAAACCTTCTTATTAACGCAATATTTCCTTTTGCCAGGTCTAAAGTTACTCAGAGAATTAGATGGAGAAAAAAAATACTGTACTTTTAAGTATAGTCTAAGAGTAACCTGAGAGACGGTGTAACTTTGTACCAGTATTAAAAATGAAATTGTAGGAGATAATTAGCGTACATTTTCACTTTCGTTAGCACTCAGTAATTTTAGATGTAAAATTTTACAATTTCCGTTAATATGTGTAATTCCTACTCTGTGTCCAGTATTTTCAAAAAATGGGAAAGAAGTGGTACGAAGTTCCCCCGGTTGAATGTAATATACTAAAGCTAGTGTATGTAGGTTGCGAATTAATAATATCATTAAATGTGTGGCCAGAGGTGCTGCTCTGCAAAATGTCCGTTTTGGCACTTCAGCAAAAAGCGTTTGACGTCCACCGCTATAGACGATAGCCAGTTAGTATGGACCGGTAGATAGAATGGGCTACTTAGTGTTTCTCAAGTTTGCCGCACAACAGATGACGTATGCTGTGCTTGGAATACACCGCAGACATGACTTTCTCATGTGCTAGAACTTAAGCGATGCAGTTGTTGAGTTTGTGCCACAAGTTAATTCATTTGTTCTTGAGTGGCGAAGCTGGTGAGCGTTGTAATTTTCATCAACAGTTGATACTTCTAAAGGCAAGAATTGATGTTATTGTATCAGTATTAGTATGTCAGTAGTCTAATGTAGACCGTATCGTAATGATGAAATTATACTCGCTCAAACAGGTTTCTATTTCCGCCACTTTGTATTGTGTAATGCCAGTCGTGTAGTATGGGCCATTTGAAAGTCGGTTGTTGTAGGCCATATATACAAGTTTTTGGTTTGTTTCTAGGGCATAATGCCGGTGAGGGTCGAGGGGAGTAGTCCGAGACTGTGATGAGGCAAGCTGCGTCAAGTGTTTTGAAGGAGAAATAACCGGAAGGGCTGCAGCAGATGGTTTTATTGTTCCTAGATTTACAAAAAATTGAAATTTGTGGTAAGGTCTTATGGGACCAAACTGCTGAGGTCATCGGTCCCTAAGCTTACACACTACTTAATCTAACTTTAAATTACGCTATGGACAACACACACACTCGAACATCCGACTTGGGGCACCGCAAGGACCAAGACAAGACGCCCTAGATTTAGACTGACAAGGTGAGGCCACTACGTTCGGATCACGGATTTACTTCAGACATTTTATTTCCCGTTAGGACAACACAATCTGCAAGTAGTAAGGCGTACTATTTAGGCAATTTCGAGAAAATCGCAAGAGAAGCTTTACACGTCAGTAATGTAACGGTGTATTGCAACCCTCACCCCGAGATGGTGGGATCATGGGGTTAGCGTTCAAGCTCCATAATCGGTGGATCGCTGGAATGGGCTCCTTCATTTATTAAATGTATTTGTTCCAACACTAATCGCATTATTTCGTACATATTACATTTGAAAGGTAGTATGATCAATAGAAACGTGTATTTGCATGAACATTTATTGAATTCTCAATGTTATTTGACTTTTTACTAATTTTTGTATTACAACAGATATTGTGCGACTTCTGTTTCTATAGACAAGTTAAAAACTTCACCAAGGCCCTCCAAACCCGCTCATATTTGGTAGACAAGGAACGAGAAATTGCTTCTCGAGAAGATGCAACTATAATATATCGCCAATTTTCGACACGGATATTTACGAAAATGTTGCGTCGTGCATGGTTTTGCAACCAAACTGTCGGAAAAAAGAGCAATTTTTCCAAATGTCAACGAGTTTTGTTTTTCCTTATAAACTCTGAAGATCCCTTGCGCATGTGGGAAAACTAGATTCATTCGATGTAGCAGATGCCATTTTAAAGTATATTTCCCCTGCCCGTATGAAAAGTACCATCCTGCAACTTGTAATGTCGAAAGCACATCTGACAATTAATCGTATATTACCCTCACATTCTGACATATTGTAACTTATTGTATTATTAAATAAAATAATTTAAATATTTGATTATCGATCTGTATATCGAAATGTCCAGCTACAAAGCTACGTTCCCGATTGCAGTTGGTATAAGGGATTTCGGAAATCACGACAGGCATACATTTTCAGGGAAACCTCATACGTCTGTTCGCTTACTTGTTGATAATTACTAAATATAATATTTGTAGTGACAGTAAAAAGTAGTAAACAACCACATAACACTGGAGATTCACTGAAAGTTCATGCAAATAAATGTTGTGTCTTTTCATCGTATTACCTTCCAAATGTAATATGTATGAAATAATATGACTAGTATTGAAAAAACATACATTTAAAAAAATGAATGTGATTCCATTCAGCGATCAAGCTATTACACAGGTTGAACGCTAATCACATGATCGCTGCCACTTCTTGGTTAGAGTCGCAATGCACCGTTATATCAATTACGTATCTCGCGATTTTCTCGAATTCGCCTAAGTAGTACACCTTTCCACACATTCATTATGTTGTCCTAATGGACTACTTAAAATGTACAAAGTCTGAAGTAAATCCCTGATCTGGAAGTTGTGCCCTTTCCTTATGGCATTAAAATCATTGTAAGGAATCACCTGACATCTGTGACCCCTCAGATGGGGATTTTTAAACAAACGTTTGAATAAAATTACGAAGAAATACTTGTAAGGCATACGTCAGATTTAGATTCCGGGTTAATGTCGCTAGCAAAGATTGAGGTTCACGAACTGACTTACGATTTGGCAGAAAATTTAAAACATCCTCATAGATTTAACAGACAAAAGATATTGTCAGGTAAAGATATGCATCAAACTTTGCGAAAAAGCAACCAGAAGTCTCTTACAGGAAACCTCAGACTACAAGTTTAAAGCGATGCTTTAGGATCAATCGACCACAAGGTGAAAAGTTTTTTAATCAACTGTTTCCTATATTATCTCGTCGTTCTGACTGTTGTATGGTCTACACTACCCGGCCTTTACCGTAACATTTCAAACTGTAAGTCTTATAAAATATTTTCTTGCTGTGTGTCGTTTTGGCCAGAAATCTTCTTTTCACTATTTACACCAAAACAAATGTTCAAGCAAATGTTTCATGCTGTTATATCTTATCTCAAATCAAGAACAAAAAGTTTTATACTAATTCTGGCTTGTCCGGCGTTCCCCTGTACGCGTGAGTTTGAAATGCATCACTTTGGGAAATAATCGTGGAAAATTAAAATATAGAAATAGGTACATGACAGCGAAAGAATGTCGTAAGAAAAAAGATTGTTAACATCTCACACGCACAGCTAAACAAACCAGATCAGTAGCCATTAATGTACAATGCAGCTTCCATTTTATACGAATTGGTCAATTTTAACGTCTTCATGCCACGACCAGTGAACGCGCAAATTGGAGTGCTTTTCGCTTTACGCTTGCGGGGCAGGTGCCTCAGACGCGGACCATCTGTTACATATCAATTGCCTTCTCATTTCATTCCGAAAGCATGCCAGGTCTCCTCCATCAAGAAGTATTCTATATGAATAATACAGTATGTCATTGGGATGGATGAAGTATGGCGGCAAAAATATACGGGAGTCAGATGGATCGATAGCGGGTAAGTGTGTTTAAGAAGAATATGGCAAGTAAATGAGGTTGAAAGGACGACAGGAGGGATTTTTCGAATTCAGAGCATCGCCTGTATTATAAACCAGAATCATAACTATGAGCTAAACAGTAACATTAGTCAGGCCACAATGGGAGAAATTTAAATTATTCTCTTAAAAGATCGCCCAATATGTATTAATCGCTGGGGGATTTTTAGATTTCAGGGCATCGCCTGTATTATGAATCAAAATGATAACTACGAACTAAATTATAACATTAGTCAGGCCACTCTTATGAGATAAATTTAAATTATTCTCTTAAAAGATCGCCCAATAGGTATTAATCGTTCAGCTCCCTTCTGTTAGACGTACTGCTGTCATACGTTCCGGTGTCCCCGGATTTGAGCTAGTTTTGAGGGCGTCCGGGAAAGTCCTGGATTTATTTATCTTTTTTTTATACAACTGTCCGGGATAAACCCGGGCCTTTTTTGTATCTGGAGAAAGTCAATGTATTTGAACGAAATGTTAGTAAAACTTGGTTCGAACTCAGTAAATGAGGACTGGGCATAATTATTTTCTTTCGTTTTGCATTAAATAACAAGCGGAAAGCACGCTTAGATTCTCTCCTACACGTCCAATTATTTTCTGTCCCACACCTCTTTATTGAGAACAAAGGGAAGTCGCCGACAATAGACGATCGCAAGCATTGCGGCTTTCACCGCCGCCTCCTCTCCCCCCCCCCTCCCCCCCCCCCATCTTCCACGCCGACAGTCAGTTATCCTATGCGCACGCAAGCCAATTGTGCAAGTAAACGTTTTTCGTTTAGAGTTTTTAACTGGTGGTATTATTTGTTGTCGGGGAGTTTTCGGCGTCTTTGTCTGGAGTCGGCAATTTAAGTAATGGCAAATCCACTTGATGGATCTGTTGAAGGCGCCTGAGGGGGGAAGGGAGAGCAAACTGTGTTCCGTGGAACATTTGTGTTCCGTGGGAAATAATTGAGTGCTCCACGAGAAACAATTACTAATATGTGTTTTTAGGACACTTTCACGATACTAATCATTTTTTTTATTTGTGTTATTAGTTGACCATCTCAGGTGCAAAAGCCGCTAATTGCATGATAAGCGCAGCCGGCCGAAGTGGCCGTGCGGTTAAAGGCGCTGCAGTCTGGAACCGCAAGACCGCTACGGTCGCAGGTTCGAATCCTGCCTCGGGCATGGATGTTTGTGATGTCCTTAGGTTAGTTAGGTTTAACTAGTTCTAAGTTCTAGGGGACTAATGACCTCAGCAGTTGAGTCCCATAGTGCTCAGAGCCATTTGAACCATTTTTTTGCATGATAAGCGATCTGAGATAATCGCAAAAACTCGTCCCATCCAAACTATTAAAGTAGAAGACATCATTTATTTTTTTTAAATAAGCAAAAAGTAATTAATTATTCGCTAGTAATGGCTGATACCTGCGATTAAGTTTTATACGTTAAAATCTTAAGTGAAATACTGACTTAGCGGTTTTTGCACCCAATTTATGCAATTGGCATGTTTTGTAAACTTATCGACCAAATTACGAAACAAACATTCGACTGCAAAACCCGCTATTCGGTGACATGCTACGAATGACAGAAGGATGGATAGTAATTATTGCGAATGTAAGCAAAATACTTTTTATTTCAAAGATAAGTCTGAATATTCTACAAAACTGTCGTATAGAAATACGAAGGCGACATTATTTTAACAGATAAACTGACGTATTTAACGTCAAAAAGAGAAGAGAAATGAATGTTCATCGTCAGGCTTTTTTTTAAATTATACCATCATGCTTTTGACATCACAAGATAGTGTAGAAAATAAAATAAGCTCCAAATTGCATCTTAGAAAACCGATAAAATTTTAGAAAATAATAAAATTGGCGGAAAGTTACATCTTAGATAAAACAGCGACAAAAAATTCTAGAAAATGAAATTGCCTCAAAATTGATTTTAAGTGACGCCGATCAACTCAAAATCGCTTCCGTCTCCTTCCTCGTTCTGAGGGTTGGCGGCGGCAGGAGCGACTCTAGCAGTGCCTTCCTGCTCGTCTGCCACCTTGGTGAAGAATTTGCGTTTGTCGTTGGTCGCCCAGTCTTCACCAAAGTGGAGCTCCAAAAGCTTTTTGACGTCTCCGAGTTTGACTTCTGAAAGTCCTACACCTCCTGTGACTGCTGTTGGGCCGTTTCCTTCGCTGAAACTTTTCCCGCCCTTCAGGATGCTATTCCCTTCTTCGGCTTCAGAATTATAGAAGGGGTCTCCACGAGCTAGGCAAATCGTTTTGTTTTTGCTTTTCGTGAAAATGATTTTTCTTCCTTTTTGATCTGGAAATGCCAGTTACCAGCCACTTTCAAAGAACCTTCCGCGTAGGTCATAATAATTATAGTTGGAGTCACGAACGATGACGGTCGAGTTTAGGCTTGTCCTGCGCATCTACACTCATGCTCATTAATTACGTATAATGATGATACATGCTGAAACAACGGTCTGGTGGGCGGTTTGCGGGTTTAAATCACCTGCGGTCGTCGCACGGTGGCGCTGGCAGCAGTCCACGTACGCAGAGGTGTGTTTGAGCATGTCAAGAGTACGGTGCAGCGAGTAAGTGTGCAGACGTCTTCAGACGTGCTAATGGTGACTGTGTGTTGAAAATGGCTCAAAGAACACATATTGATGACGTTATGAGGGGTAGAGTACTAGGGCGACTGGTGGCTGGTCAAACACAGCAGGACGTAGCACGGGCCCACCGTGTGCCACAAAGTGTGATCTCAAGATTATGCCAACGATTGCAGTAGACAGGAAACGTGTCCAGCCGCTACAGTAAAGGACGTTCACAGTGTACAGCACCACAAGAAGACCGATATCTCACCATCAGAGCCCACAGACGGCCACGCAGTACTGCAGGTAGCCTTGCTCGGGTCCTTTCCGCAGCCACTGGAATAGTTGTCTCCAGAAACACAGTCTACAGACGACTGAACAGACATGCTTTATTCGCCCAGAGACCTGCAAGGTGCATTCCATGGCCCCTGGTCTTAGTAGAGCCCGTAAAGCCTGGTGTCAAGAACACAGTACATGGTCATTGGGACAGTGGTCCCAGGTTATGTTCACGGACGTGTCCAGGTATAGTCTGAACAGTGATTCTCGCCAGGTTTTCATTTGGCGTGAACCAGGAACCAGATACCAACCCCTTAATGTCCTTGAAAGGGACATGTATAGAGGTCGTGGTTCGATGGTGTGTAGTGGGATTATGATTGGTTCACATACACCCCTGCATCAGCTGTATGGGGACGTCATTTAGCACCAGTTTGTCCGCCGTTTCAGGGGTACAGTGGGTCCCACCTTCTTCCTGATGGATGATAACGCACGGCCCCACCATCTTGGAGGAGTACCTGGAAACAGAAGATATCAGGTGAATGGAGTGGCCTGCCTGTTCTCCGGACCTAAACCCTATTTAGCACGTCTGGGATGCTCTCGGTAGACGTATCACTGCACGTCTTCAAACCCCTAGGACACTTCAGGAACTCTGACAGGCACTGGTGCAAGAATGGGAGCTATACCCCAGCAGCTGCTTGACCACCTGATCCAGAGTATGCCAACCCGTTGTACGGCCTGTGTACATGTGCATGGTGATCATATCCCATATTGATGTCGGGGTACATGCGCAGGAAACAGTGGCGTTTTGTAGCACATGTGGTTTGGGACGGTTTTCTCAACTTATCACCAATACCGTGGACTTACATATCTGTGTCGTGTGTGTTCACTATGGACCTATGCTGTTAGTGCCAGTTTTGTGTAGTGCCACGTTGTGTGGCACCACGTTCTTGAATTATCCTTAATTTATGAGCATGAGTGTATGTCACGCATACTCCGACAGCCAATGAGCTTTCAGTAGTGTTCTGACCGCTCTGCTCTGAATGACGTAGCTAATGAGAGTATTAAACGTGATCGTAGCGAGTTGTTTAGTGAATTTCTATTTCATTTGTTGCGAGTTGTCATCGCTGTTGGTGGTGGTAAGTGATAAATTCTACATAAGCAAGCGATAGACATAATTTGCAGGCTATGCGCTTCCTTGAAGCGGAAACACGCGCATGCGCATGCCGCAACTGTCGGCTGGAATCGTCAACAATGACATTCCCTCCGTGTCTCGACAAGCCCGAACCGCCATCGTTCGTGGATCAGATTACAGGGTATACACAATTTACATTGCATAAAATTGCTTTAATAATACTTTTTGTGTTCTTATCTTTACGTTTTGGGAACATTTCTTTCCCACTGAGCAGGGCGCCGCTTCCTTTTCCGGGAGGGACCGTCGCACTCGTTATCGTTCTGGACGTTTTCAAACTAGTAATTGTATTAGTAATTGTATTAGTAATTTCAATTACTCCGACTGCTTTTGTACCATCTTGTGCATTTAAACCGTCCACAAAATCACTCACTTTCTTCAAAATAGTCACGCAAATATTTCAACACACATCCTGTTGATCAGCTGAACTTTACTTGCCAGCGTGTATTTAGACAACGCATCGGCAGTGACAGTTTCACTGTTGAGTACGCGTTCGCTACAGTGCAGCCACCCTAATTGTGAATAAGAAAAATAACCCTTCCAATCCTAATAAATGGAAATGTAGCTCTGAATGTTTAGAATGGTAAGCTTGTTGCCGTGGGTTGCTTCCGGACATGACACGGCGATCGCCATACCTGTTGAACTTGGCACGTTTTGCAAACGGTGGACATTTAGCGAGCTTTACACCCGAAGAGAATGGGCCGTTAACGGCTTTTGCATCCAAACACGATTTTCTACAGCCATTTTCAACGGTTTATAGTGGGTTTTGCATCCAGAAACCCATTCCATCGGGTAGCCGCTGAAAAAATCCATACGGCAGTGTGTTCATATCAAAATCGACAAAAAATGCATTTAGCGGCTTTTGCAACTGGCTACTCAGTTATGATTTAAAATCTCTGAAACAGTTTCAACTTTTTATAAAATTTTATTAACTTTCAAAATAAACAGTGTTCCGTCAGAGGGAAAGTATGGGAACCCCTGCTCTAGGGAAAATTCTCAGACCTAGGGAGTATTCATTTAGCTTAATAATGTAAAAAAAGGAATATGTAACAGCACAGCTTGGATTTAAAATACTTGGAAATTTATCACCAAATGAGCTGAAAATGTCGATAAAATGACGTAAAACTAATACAAAACATATATAACCTCTGTTATAAAATGAACTAGAGCAATCAAAAACTTTGTAGTATAATTGATGTAAAATCTCTGTTTTTCTTTCTTTTTCTTTTTCTTTTTAACTTTTCTTTTTCTTTAGAGCTATTGCAGAGTATGCCAGTCAGCATTTCTAGGTTTCCGAAAGCGAGGGAATATCTCTTGTCGGACAACATATACAACTCAAGGCACCTATAGAAACAATCTGGTAGGCCATTCCGGGGGTTGCGCTGATGTTGGCTAATGCGTATGACGTCAGCGGGAATACCGTTAGTGGCTTCTGCTCTTGGGACTCTCAATACCGTCTGTGCAGACCGCGAGATTTTCAACATCAGTTTCGTGAACTGTATGTTGTAAAGTGCTGATGCACGTTATCAAGCATCGCTTGGATCTAAAATTATTAAATAAACACTTGGATGTTATAATAACAGCCACTTTCGAAGATTACACCTTGCTTCATAAATACTCATTATAGCTCAGAAAGATTACGAAGGACCACACTGAAAATTTTTCTTCGCGGCAAGTGTTTTCATGTTTTCTGTTCAAATGGCTCTGAGCACTATGGGACTTAACTTCTGAGGTCATCAGTCCCCTAGAACTTAGAACTACTTAAACCTAACTAACCTAAGTACATCACACACATCCATGCGCGAGGCAGGATTCGAACCTGCGACCGCGCCTAGAACCGCTCGGCCACTCGAGCCGGCCATGTTTCCTGTTTTATGTTCTATGTTCAGATACCATATTTAATGAAGGTTCTTTGACCGACGTAGAGCGAAACCACTTTTTGATGCATTTCGGGAAACTTTGACGTTATTGTAGAAATTATCTTTTGCATCACTTTGTCACACGTAGCAACATGTCGTTCATGAAAACTGCAAAATGTCACTTCAAACTCGTTTATTTTATTGTACGTCACCCCACGTCTGGAGATTATGGAGATGCAGTCATTACCGGTGATGTAACGTGAATTTAGACTGAACCCAAGGAACTGTCAGTGTAAGATAGAATCTTGTCCGATGTGAAACACTATCCAATTCTTCGTTTTATTGCAGGAGAAAACTGGCAATTTACCATTAATAATGGAAATGCGAAGTCATTCCACATGAATACTAATAGAAATCCACAAAACTTCGGTTTCACGATGAATCACACAAATCTAAAGGCTGTAAGTTCAACTAAGCACTTAGGGATTACAGTTACGAATAACTTCAATTTCAACGATCACATAATTATATGGTAGGGAAAACGAACAAAAGTTCAACGAAGCACTTAGGGATTACAGTTACGAATAACTTCAATTTCAACGATCACATAATTATATGGTAGGGAAAACGAATTGCGATATATCGGCAGAACACTTAGCAAATGCAACAGGTCTACAACGGAGACTGCATACACTGCGCTTGCACGTCCTCTTCTGGAGTACTGCTGTGTGGTGTGGGATCTGCATCAGATAGGATTTACGGAAGGTATCGAAAAAGTTCAAAGAAGGGCAGCTCGTTTTGTACTATCGCGAAATAGGGGAGAGAGTGCCACGAGCGTGACACGCGAATTAGGGTGGCAGTCATTAACGTTAAGGCGTTTTTCGTTGCGGTAGGATCTTCTCATGAAATTTCAGTCACTATCTTTTTCCTCCGAATGTGAAAATATTTTTCTGGCACCCATCTACATAGGGAGAGATTATCGTCGTAACGATATAAGAGAAAACAGAGATGGAATGGAAAGATGTAAATGTTCGTTATTCCCGCGCGCTGTTTGAGATTGGAACGGTAGAGAAATAGCTTGCAGGTTGTTCGATGAGCCCTCTGCTGGGCAGTTTATTGTGAAATGTAGAGCAGTCGTGTGGATACAGAAGCACATATATGTACTTCTACAACGTATTTCGAATACTTGGCTTGCAGGAGCCTATTGCTTCTTTTCAACGCGTTGTTTTCTCTCCTCAGCAATTGTCTTAATTTTTAACTTGTCTGTTTCGCGTTTAGCAGTAACCACTACGTCGAGAACTACATCTGTGCCGGTCGACTGATGTAATTCAATTTTCTACAGAGATAAATCCTCTATGGCAGACAGCGTACTCTTCCCTTATCACATCGGCGATCTCTAAAAAAATAGAGCGAGAATATTTCCAAAGCCGATAATACACAGAAACATGTTTCTAAAGAGGATGAATATCTTGTAATTATATGTACGTTGTTCTTGTTGGTGCTTGCGACAACATGGAATTTTTTGTGATGGTAAAAATCACCCTCTAATTATGTTTTCAAAGAAAACCATAAAAGCTCATTTTTAAATTCCCGTTCAGAATCTTCGGAAAGGAAATTATCTAAATAAACCCTTGCATTATCAGAATTAACAGGATCATTTCTTTTAACAGCGTGACACTGATACGCCCTGTAATTCACTTATCCTTAGGAAATCGACGGTAAGCGACATCCACAGTTTAATATGAAGCATTTTTGCATTCAGCAATAGCACAATAATTTCTAGTTTTGCTCATAGTTCTACAAATCGACCATTAAGAAGAACAGTTGTACTCTAGCCATCCCTGCTTAGCCATTTTGCACTTCCTGTCGATCTCATTTTTGAGAAGTATGTATTCCTTTTTGCCTGCTTCATTTACTGCATTTTTATATTTTCTCCTTTCACCAATTAAATTCAATATTTCTTCTGTTACCCAAGGATTTATATTAGCCCTTCTCTTTTACCTACTTGATCCTCTGCTGCCTTCACTACTTCATCCCTCAAAGCTACCCATTCTTCTTCTACTGTATTTCTTTCCACCATTTGTGACAATGAAACTCTGTACAACCTCTGGGTTAGTCAGTTTATCCAGGTCCCATCTCCTTAAATTCTCACCTTTTGCAGTTTCTTCAGTTTTAATCTACAGGTCATAACCAATAGATTGTGGTCAGAGTCCACATCTGCCCCTGGAAATGTCTTACAATTTAAAACCTGGTTCCAAAATCTCTGTCTTACCATTATATAATCTATCTGAAACCTGTCAGTATCTCCAGGCTTCTTCCATGTATACAACCTTCTTTTATGATTCTTGATCTAAGTGTTAGCTATGATTAAGTTGTGCTCTGTGCAAAATTCTATCAGGCGGCTTCCTCTTTCATTTCTTAGCCCCAGTCCATATTCACCTACTATGTCCCCTTCTCTCCTTTCCCTACTACCGAATTCCAGTCACCCATGACTATTGAATTTTCGTCACCCTTCACTATCTGAATAACTTCTTTAATTTCATCATACATTTCTTCAATTTCTTCGTCATCTGCAGAGCTAGTTGGCATATAGAGTTGTACTACTGTACCAGGTGTGGGCTTCGTGCCTATCTTGGCCACAATAATGTGTTCACTATGCTGTTTGTAGTAGCTTACCCGCATTCCTATTTTCCTATTCATTATTAAACCTACTCCTGCATTACCCCTATTTGATTTTGTGATTATAACCCTGTAGTCACCCTACGAGAAGTCTTGTTCCTCCTGCCACCGAACTTCACTAATTCCCACTATATATAACTTTAACCTATCCATTTCCCTTTTTAAATTTTCTAACCTACCTGCCCGATTAAGGGATCTGACATTCCACACTCTAACCCGTAGAACACCAGTTTTCTTTCTCCTGATAATGACGTCCTCCTGAGTAGTCCCCGCCCCGAGATCCGAATGGGGGACTATTTTACCTCCAGAATATTTTACCCAAGAGGATGCCATCATCATTTAACCATACAGTAAATCTGCATGCCCTCGGGAAAAATTACGGCCATAGTTTCCCATTACTTTCAGCCGTTTGCTGTACCAGCACAGCAAGGCCATTTTGGTTAGTGTTACAAGGCCAGATCAGTCAATCATCCAGACTGTTGCCCTTGCAACTACTGAAAAGGCTGCTGCCCCTCTTCAGGAACCACACATTTGTCTGGCCTCTCAACAGATACCCCTCCATTGTGGTTGCACCTACGGTACGGCTATCTGTATCGCTGAGGCACGCAAGCCTCCCCACCAACGGCAAGGTCCATGGTACATGGGGGGGGAGTAAGTACCTATTAATAGGAAATTGTCGATTATTGCTGTCATTGTTCCAAGAAAAGTCTTTGCTTAACTACTTCAAAAAGTTTTATATAAACCATATAGTATTTTTAAAATTTTCGATCTGTTCTCGAAATAGCTGTGTGCTATGCTGATACTTTATTCTCATCAGTTAGAAATCAGGATATAGTCACATCTTAGAAGCATTTCCTTATTGCAACTCTCAAAGCTGTGAAAACATTCAGAATACATTATCTCTGATCAATGTAAAAACCAAAATTATGATCATGTAATACTGTCACGAAGTTGGATATGTATTTGTCGATTTCCAACTAACAAACAACAAAAGAAAACTTATAAAAGCAACTGTGCACAACGAGGAATTTGACATGTCATTCAACAGCATTGTTGTACAGACATTACCCTGATCTGGAATCCCAGTAGGCTGTGGCATAACTAATGTGCTACTAAGAAGACTGAGGGGTTTATAGATGGCATTAAACATAGTAATTTCATTGATACTTTTATGTGTAGAAGTCTGTTATTTTTACCATATTCACTCTGTTAGAAATCCAAATTTTAATTATACTTCATCTTGAAACTTTGTAGCATATTAAAACTATGTGCTGGGCTGAGACTTCACCTTGAGACTCTAAGCCTTTCGTGGGCGAGTGCTCGACTGACTGAGCTACCCAGGCATGACTTACAACCTGTCCTCACAGCTTCCACCAGTATCTCATCTTCAACCCACAAAATTTCACAGTACTTCTCTCATGAAACTTGCAGGACTAGCACTCCAGGAAGAAAGGATATTGCAGACATGGCTTAGGCACAACCTGGAGAATGTTTCCAGAATGAAATTTTTACTCTGCAGCAGAATGTACCCTGATATGAAGTTTTCTGGCAGATTAAAACTGTGTACTGGGTTGAGACTTTAACTTTGGACTTTGGACTTCATGCTTGAGTAGTTCAGTCAGTAGAGCACTTGCTTGTGAAAGGAAAAGGCCCTGAGTTCTAGTCTTGGTTTAGCTTGTTGACCTAACCTGCCAGGAAATTTCAAATCAGAGCACACTTCACTGCAGAGGGAGAATTTCATTCTGGGTGCTTCATCCTCTCTCGTCCAAAGTTAAATTATGTAAACAGAAACTGAAAGCCCAACTGAAGTATGTATAGTACTTAAACCACATAGCTCACAAGAGTTGAGGTGCTGCCCTTGTTCTCCTTAAAAATTAAGTAGCAATTCTTACAAAGTGTTTCATGCATGTTTCAAATACTCATCTATTTAAGTGGTAGGAACAGTTAGCGTCTACATGAGAAATATTACTCCAACATAATAAACTTATTGTATCTTTGTAGATTTCCAACAAAAGCAACAAGTGCAGTCTTCACACATTTAGAGACTGCTGGAATTTAAAGAACTTTGGACAAATGGCACATCTGTGTGTAAAACAGCCAACATAGCATTGTTATACAATAGAATTTTCTAGGAGGTTCATGTGAAAAGTTTGGTGTATAAGACTCCAGTTGAATCACAGGTGCATGCATTCTGCTACAGTTCTCAGAGTCATCCTAAATCTCAAAATGATAGAATTTACACATTGGTCTGTGGCACACTGCTATACAGTTTGTTGTATTCCCGAGGAATTGCTATTTCCGTGAAATGCTATAAAATAAAAAATAAGACTCATCGTATGTTACAGTGTCAGAGAAAGTGCTGCAGCCTGATCCAAAAAGTGTTCAGATGCAACAATGACCCAAAGCTAAATTTCAAAATCCAGAAAACTAAAAGTGAGTGGTAGGTGGTAGAGAGGAAATAAATTGAAGATATAGTTCTGGTAGGAAAGAGATGCAAATTACAAAGTAAGCAAAAATGTGAAGAAAGATTAAAACTAAAAAATAGGAAGATATAACTTTATTCATGTGGGGAGAACAAAATGAGGGAGAATTTACTGTAACTTAAAATAGACTGATTGCAAAAGGCCAACTATATTTTGGGGAAACTACTTCCCACATCCTGTTTTTTGAAGGTCTGTGTGAAAGGATTCAAATGACCGGTGTGATGAAACAAAAATCTAAGTTCCTCATAATAATATTGATAGAAGTTATGAGTACTTAGTGTCCTTGTTAGCAGCACCCAAGGTCCCTTGTGTTCTGCAGAATATTGGGTTACTGGTATGGGCAATTTGTGGTGAGAGCTACCAGCTTTGTAGTGATTGTGAGAATATAAAAAACTAGATAACATTTGTAGGTCAGATGAAGCACCACATGAGGCCACACTGCATGGTTTTATTTTCCTTAAGTTATGTATTTGTATGCTAAGAAGGTGCAAAGTGCAGTTTGTACTACTGTGCTGCTTGTTTGGATAGGAACTCAAGACTAAAAATACATGACAATTCATGACTCCGATTATTGGTGAGCACTGCTGACTGTAAGACTGAATGCCCTTCATGGAGTTCCAGGCATGTGACATGGTAAGAAAAATATCTAATTGGAGCGGAGATGAATGGCAAATCATTCTAGCTACAATGTGAGTCACAAATGGAGAAATCCACTGACGTGAGTGACATTGACAGTGGTCATATTGTTATAGCCTGATGCTGGGAATGAGTATCTCATGGACAACACATCTGGTTGGCTGTTTATCAACTAGTGTCGTGAGTACCTAAGGAAAGCAGTTGAAGGATGGGGTAACCACAGGTAGGTGACAAGTTGTTAGACATCCACTTCTCATCAGAGAATGTAGAAGTCCGAGGCTTTCCTGCTCTGTGAAGCAGGTTGATGGTTGTGTCATGATATACCATCACCCTGGAAAATGGATGCTCAGAACATGAACCAAGACACAGATGACAGAGAATGGGGACAGTATTATGCTATGGGCTGCATTCACCTTGGTTTCCCTGGGATCTGTGTCAGTAATCAGAGGCACCGTGACAGCCATGCATTTCATAATCACTGTTGGTAACAGCCTACATTTGTTCATGCTTCATTTCATTGTTGAGGTTGATGGCATCTTCCAGCAGAAGAATAAAGTCCATGTTGCCAGGTCAGGATCATGCCACAGTGATTTTAGGAGCCTGATAGTGAACTAATGTTTACATATTGGACACCAAATTTACCCGAACTGAGCCAAACAGAACACATCTAGGATATTATTGGGTGAGAGTTCCACATCCAAAAACCACTTGTTCATAATTTACAGGAACAGCATGACTTCTGCAGTGATATCTGGTGCCACATACATTTGTAAACCTACTAAGGGCTTGACAAATCCATGCTAAGCAAAACCACTGTTGTAGGTGGAGCAGCATATTGTTAATCAGGTGGTGACAATGCTTTGGATCATCGGTGTTCGTCAGTAGTGTAGGATGTGTAGTGGAACATTATGTTAATAAAAATAAGAAGGCTTTTATATTCATCTTACATAACAGTATCCAATTTTGTAGCCAAGGTCATTAATGCACACTTGTGTGATGACACTAGACTTGGAGATTGTTCATTCAAATCCTAGTGGTAGAAGAAATTTTCGCCATCAGAGTTTGGCTGGCAAGTGGAGAAGAGATAGAATTAATTTTCTGATCACCAGATTTTATGCCAATATCCTGAACTAAATTCCAAACCTTTCCACAATATCTTATGGAATGAGAGCATGTAATACTGTTGTGGTGGTCTGTCTGTGACACGGAAACATTAATCATGGTGCCCCCCTACCCCTTGGTAATATTTGTGAAGAATAGGCGCCAGGTTCCATGTTCACTTTTCTCCATTCATCATGCAAATAAACTGTCACACTGTATACACATACCATATGACTCTTTCTTTCTTGCCTTTTCAAGTCAAATTCCTGGCAATTCCTATTATTAACAGGTTCTAGTTACGCATGGTATTGTGGGCTGAAGAAAATATTTGTTTTTTCTTTAGACGGGCATCATTCAGCTATGTGCCAAGGGATCTACTTTAATGTTGCCTTTGATGGGCATTTTGGATGCAAAACGATTTTCAAGATTATTGGTGCATTTAGGGAGAGTATCTGTACATAATCTAATATTATTTCTGCCCAAACTTTTCCTGCAACTTGTTTTTGCCTTTACCCTGCTGTCTATATTTTCTGTTTCTATTTCTTCCTTGGGGTTTGTGTAGAGTTCTTCTCTTCCCTGTTTTAATTAAATTCTTCTTTCTCTGTAATCAACAAAGGATGCATAGTCTACAAATCATGCACGGCATGACAACTATTTTGTGATCACATTCCCTACCTGTTGCCACAATTATCAGTCTTTCTAAATGGATGGATGTCATCAATATGTACATATATACACTGTGAACCACTATGAAGTGCATGGAAGAGGGTACATCCCATTCTACCAGTTATTAGGTTTTCTTCCAGTTCCATTCACTTCATTAGTGCAGGAAGGATGACTGTTTAAATCTCTGTGTGTGTAGCGTAAATAATTTAATCTTGTTCTTGCAATCCCTGTGTGAGTGATACCTAGGAGGTTGTAGTATACTCATAGAATCATCATATAATGCCAGTTCTTGGAACATTGAACATAGCTTTCTTTGGATAGTTTATGTCTATCTTCAAGAGTTTTCCAATTCAGTTTCTGTAACATCTTTCTCCTTCCATGACGGATTGCATTTCCCAGTATTCTACCAATAAACAAAAGTATACCACCTGTTTCACCCATGACTGAGCCTATCTGGTCATTCCATTTTGTATCCCTACAAGGTGCTATACCCAAGTAATTGTGACTCATAGATATTATAGTCATAGGATACTATGTTTCTTTATTCTGTTTTATAAACTGCACAAGTTTACATTTATGAATATTTAAAGCAAGTTTGCAATTTTTGCACCATTTTTAAATTATATCAAGATCTGACATATTTATGCAGCATCTTTCAGACAGTACTTCATTATAGATAACTACATCATCTGCAAAAAGTTGATATTACTATTAATATTGTCTGCAAGGTCATTAAGATACAGCATGAACAGCAAGGGTCCCAACACACTTCCCTGGAGTACACCTGAAATTATTTCTACATCTGGCAATGACTTTCCATCCAAGATAACATTCTGCATCCTCCCTACAAAAAAATCCTCTATCCAATAACAAATGTCACTTCATATCCACTTATGATAGTTGTTTTGATAATAAGAGTAGAAGTGGTACTGAGTCAAATAAACTAAACTAATTTCTATCTGAACAGACCTCGAAGGCCCAACACTACCGACTGGCTGCCGTATCATCTTCAGCCCACAGGTATCAGTGAATGTGGATGGAGGGCACATGGTCAGCAAACAACTCTCCTAGCCATTGTCAGTTTTCTTGACAGAGCCAGTGCTTCCCCATCAAGTAGCTCCCTGATTGGCCTCACGAGGGCTGAGTGCATCCTGCTTTCCAACAGCGCTCGGCAGACCAGACGGTCATCAAACTAGTGCTAACACTGTGGCAAGGTATTGGGCCACTGATTCAAATGCTTTTCAGAAATCAAGAAATGTTTCATCTACCTGACTGCCTTGGTCCAAAGCTTTCAGTATTTCATGCAAGAACAATACAAGTTTAGTTATGCATGATTGATGTTTATGGAATTAATGCTGATTGGTATGATGGAGGTTATTCTGTTTGAGATACCTCATTGTATTTGAGCTGATAATATGTTCTAAGATTCTACAACAAATCAATGTTAAGGATATTGGAAGGTAGTTTTCTGGATTACTTCTACTACCCTTATGGAAACGGGTGTGCTTTCTTCCAGTTACTAGGCACAGTTTTTTGCTTTGAGGTATATATGAGAGACTGTAGTTAGAAGAAGGGCTAACTCAGCTGTAAGTTCAGTATAGAATCTCACAGGGATCCCATTGGGTCCTGGAGCTTTGTTCAGTTTTAACAATTTCAGCTCTTTCTCATCACCACTGATGCTAAGACTTGCTTCACTCACATTTTCAGTGGCATGAGGATTAAATTGAGGCAGTTCTCCTGGGTTCCCCTTGTAAAGGAACATTTGAAAATGGAATTAAGTATGAGGTGCATTCAAGTTCTAAGGCCTCTGATTTTTTTTTCTCCGGACTGGAAAGAGATAGAAACATGAGCATTATTTTAAAATGAGGCCGCATTCATTGTCAATACATCCCAGAGATGGCAGCACTGTATGGCAGATGGATTTTACCGCCAGCGGCGAGAATGAGAACTGTTTTAAATACTTAAAATGGCGACGTTTTCCTTACTTGAACAGCGTGCAATCATTCATTTTCTGAATTTGCGTGGTGTGAAACCAATTGAAATTCATCGACAGTTGAAGGAGACATGTGGTGATGGAGTTATGGATGTGTTGAAAGTGCGTTCATGGGTGTGACAGTTTAATGAAGGCAGAACATCGTGTGACAACAAACCGAAACAACCTCGGGCTCGCACAAGCCGGTCTGACGACATGATCGAGAAAGTGGAGAGAATTGTTTTGGGGGATCGCCGAATGACTGTTGAACAGATCGCCTCCAGAGTTGGCATTTCTGTGGGTTCTGTGCACACAATACTGTATGACGACCTTAAAATGCGAAAAGTGTCATCCTCGAATGCTGACGGACGACCACGTGGCTGCCTGTGTGGCATGTTGCCAAGCAATGTTGACGCGTAATGACAGCATGAATGGGACTTTCTTTTCATCGGTTGTGACAATAGATGAGATGTGGATGCCATTTTTCAATCCAGAAACAAAGCGCCAGTCAGCTCAATGGAAGCACACAGATTCACCGCCACGAAAAAAATTTCGGGTAACCGCCAGTGCTGAAAAAATGATGGTGTCCATGTTCTGGGACAGCGAGGGCATAATCCTTACCCATTGCATTCCAAAGGGCACTACAGTAACAGGTGCATCCTACGAAAATGTTTTGAAGAACAAATTCCTTCCTGCACTGCAACAAAAACATCCGGGAAGGGCTGTGCATGTGCTGTTTCACCAAGACAACGCACCCGCACATCGAGCTAATGTTACGCAACAGTTTATTCGTGATAACAACTTTGAAGTGATTCCTCATGCTCCCTACTCACCTGACCTGGCTCCTAGTGACTTTTGGCTTTTTCCAACAATGAAAGACACTCTCCGTGGCCACACATTCACCAGCCATGCTGCTATTGCCTCAGCGATTTTTCAGTGGTCAAAACAGACTCCTAAAGAAGCCTTCGCCGCTGCCATGGAATCATGGCGTCAGCGTTGTAAAAAATGTGTACGTATGCAGGGCGATTATGTCGAGAAGTAACGCCAGTTTTATCGATTTCGGGTGAGTAGTTAATTAGAAAAAAAATCGGAGGCCTTAGAACTTGAATGCACCTCGTATTTCAGCTTTTGTTTTGCTACCCTCAGTTTCAGTTCCTGTCTGTAAGTGACTGGACACTAACTTTGGTGCCACTAACACCCTTTTCATATAACCAGAATTTCATTGGGTTTTGTCAAAGATCATTTGACAATACTCTGCTATGATATTTATATTAAAGACTTCACACACCATTCTCTTGACAGCCCAAACACATTTCATTCACCATTTCTCTATGTTTAGTCCTATGCTTTGATTTACCCCTGTTATGTAATGGTCTCTGTTTCTTTAGAATTTCTTTACAGTGACAGTATATATGGAGGGTCCCTTCCATTATGAAATGTTCTTCTTGATACATATCTCTCTAATGTACAGTCAACTATTCTCTTAAATTTGAGTCATAATTCCTTTACATGCTTCTGTCCTGTGCTGAAAGTTTCAAATTCCTCAGCGACATATGACACTACTGCATTTCATCTAGTTCCTGAAATACATATTTTTCTATTTGTTTTGGTTGTTCTTTGTAATTTGGTAATCATTGTTACCACAACTGCATCACGATCACTCAGACCACTTTCAATCTGGACATCCTCAAAGACATCAGGTGTGTTTGTTGCCATTAAATCTAATGTATTTCCGTCATGAGCAGGGCTCTGAACTGTCTGTTCTAGGTAGATTTCAGAGAAGGCCTTTAGGAATGTTTTAAAATATGTCTTGATATGACCACCACAAAATTTTTTATAGTTTTTTGCCCATCCCTGATACTGTGTCTTGCTTGCTCAATCTCACATGCAGCTTCAGTTTCTGTCTCAGTGGATCTGAGTTTCTTGTCTACTGAGACAAATACACCACCTCTATTTCCCATTAGCTTAGCCTTTCAAAAAACGCATAAATTTCCTCCAAAAATCTCACTGCTATCAATTTCAATTTTCAACTAGCTTTCTGTACCTTGTATTACGTGAGCTTCACTGCTTTTCAAGAGTGATTCAAACCCTGGCACTTTGTTGTGAATGCTTCAACAGTTAACTACTAGGATTTTGATACTCTCACATGTAGGGGGTATTCTTTTGAACCTTGCTCTTTCATTGTCTGCACTGAATGGAGAGTCACCTAATCTAAAACACCATTATGTGCACCACACACACAGTCATCTACCTGGGTAGAAGCATCTGATGTGCTGTGCACACCTGACCCAGTTATGGGGACTCCACAGTTCTCAATGCTGTGAAGCAAGTGTGGGAAGTTGCAGCCTACTTTGTCATAGAACCTTTGATGTCTGTGGTTCAATCCTGTCACTTGACTTGGAACCATGGGCCATGATCTGTTTTGGGAACAATGTTGCAAATAATGAAATTTGATAAAACTCTGTGTACAAGGCTGGTCTTCTGAACATTCTCTACCAGTCACTGGAATGATCCAAGTATGACCTCAGAGCCCAGATGACAGGTTTCATTTGTTGCAATATGTGCCACAATCTGCAGTTGATTGCACCCTGTTCCCTCAATGGCTGCTGGAATAGCTTCTTCAACATATTGAATGAGGTGCCTGGGCATACACACTGAGTGGAGCTGATGTTCCTTCCTGTCCCTTGCTGCCATTTCTGTACGGAGTACCATTATTCACCACATGTTTGAACTGCTGATGATTCATAGATCCTGTCTGTGTTTGCCTCCTCTTGACACCGGACAAAACAGGTTTCCCAAAAACAGGTGAAATAAGTCCCAATGGCTCAGTTTTAGTTTCAGTGAACAGCACCACCTCAAACTTGTTGGTTATTGTTGGTTAGTCCCTCCCTGTCCCTATCTACCCTGTACAGGATGCTTAGATCTACCATTGACATGCCACTCACAGTCAAGAGGATGAATAGTGACAGACCCTATACTTCCTGCAGAGGAGAGAGAATCCACAGGGGAGGGTAGCACTTCAGATATCTTCAGTACCACAGGTAGGTGACTTTCGGGAGCTCTTCCACTACACTGGTTCACAGTAGCTGTTGACTGTTTGACAGTAGTCAGGGCAGTTTCCAGCTGCGTATGATTGTCAGCTAACTCATCCTGTGTTCGAGTACACCACTGGCAGTGGGGTTGCATTGTGGCTGCTGCAGTGTTTTACAGGGTAGTACACAAAGAACTTGAAACTAAGCCTGTTGGCTATCTTTTAATCTGTTGACCTAAAAAAATTACTGATTCCTTATAAGAACTGAAGCAAACACACAAAATGACATTTCTATTAAGGTAACATAAAAACTTGATAAAAATTACTAGTTTCCCAAAACTATTTCAGTTTAATTATAGTCACTAACAGGCTCAAAAATAGAATGAATTTATGATAAATATAGATAATATATTCTCCTCTTGGAAGGGTAAAACTAAATGTAACACAATTTGTTAGTACAATAGCTGCTGCAGCCATTAAATCAAAAACACTGTTTAAACACAATAAATTAGTTTATGCACAGGACAATGACAGCGTCTCAAAATTCTCAAAAACATACATGTATTTGATTTGATTTATTATTGGTCCTGTAGATCACACAATTTGTACAGAAAAGCACATCATGATACAGGAAAAATTATTGGTATACATTAAAATTCAGGTTGATCTGTTCTGTTGTAGTAACTGTGGGTCAAAAACGCTGATTTCATACCCAATCAGTTATCCACAACTCCACAACTGTTGTAACTTACAAAATTTCCAGAAATATATTTTTGTAAGTGTCCAAGAACCTGTTTCTCATGTAATCAGACAGTGAAATTAGAGAATGATCTTTTGAATGAGGATGTGCCAACTGCTCACAAAAATTTTAAGAGAGCATAAGTAGGTTTACGCTAAGCTTACAACTGATGATAACCATACAAGTTTACTATGGTACTCGCAAATGTTCAAAATTTAACAATATATCACAATTTAAATGAATATCGACTCAGTCAAAAAAATATTATGTAGAATATATGAATTTAGAATTTCAAATCAGCACATGGATCTGGCATACGATGTAAAATTCCGATGTCAGATTTTCCATATAAATAAACATGCAAATTGCATGGCTTTTGTACTTAGTGATTCTATTATAACTTCTATGTTGGTTTACCATTTATGTCAGGCAAAATCTTGAAAATGTACAGCACCAACAAGCATGTCCTCTACCTGGAACAGCTAAGAATGTAGTCTATATGTGTCTGAAGGTGTGAACCATTTTTCATGAGTGTGTTCATATTTTAACTGTTTGTGAATCTTATTTCTGTAGCAATGATGGGAAAGCAACCCATAATTATCCTTTATGACCATGAAAAACTACTACCTGAAAAGACTTTTTTACATATTCTCTTTACTGTTTAATTTAGGAACACAAGCTACATGAATGCAAACACAGTAATATTGTTTGCTATGCCGTAAGCTGTTCAAAAAGGATTGGTTGGCTGGTGGATTTAGGGAATGGGACCAAACAGGATGAGGAAGGAAATCGGGCATGCCCTTTCAAAAGAACCATCCCGGCATTTACCTGAAGCAATTTAGGGAAATCATGGAAAACCTAAATCAGGATGGCTGGGTGTGGGTTTGAACCATTGCACTCCTGAATGTGAGTCCAGTGTGCTAACTGCCGTGCCACCTCTCTCGGTTCAAGAAAGAAGTGAAAGTGGAAGTGGAATAAATATCACTAAAAATTATATAATAGGAAAATTCCAGCAGAATGTAAATACATTTAGGAGTAAATGAGACTGTTCACTGAGTAGAAAAAGGTGTTGAGTCATCGAGAGGCACACACAAGAAACAATGAAAACATTGCTAGGTTTTGGAAGAATTCTATTGATGAATCTAGAACCTTGACAGCAGACAGTGAAACGGATGCAGAGGAGCTGCCATGGCTATTGCAGCAGAATAGTACAGAACACTGTGATGGAGGATATGTATGAAGTGTGACATTGGCAGAGACACTGACCAAGGCACTTACCTGCTGGTGGCAGTACACCAGGTCTGGTGGTCCTAGAGCTGATCTCTACACCTGCAGATCAGGCCTTCACCTCAAGTAGTGTTCTGTTCCCATGAGCTTGGTTGTCAGTTGCTCATTCTGGTCAAGAGTTGTTTTGTCCTCCATGCTCATTCTCTACATAGTGTTCAGACTCAGTGCTCCTCTGTAGATCGACTCACACATTGAGATTTGTTCCCTCTTGAGTAGCTCAACTTCCTACCACGTAACTGACTCAATGTCAGCTAGCGTAGTTACGTTTGTGCTGACAGTGACTGCTCTGAGGTGATGTCACACCTACACCAATACTAAAGCAGCAACATCAGTCATTCTTAAACATGTGATGCTCTTGCTTTTTTCATAGTGTTAAACCATGGCCACCATGGACCCAGAATTTTTGCAGTTCTGGGAGGAGCAGTGGTGCCTCCTGCAGCAGCAACAAAAGCTGCAGCAGGAGCAGGTGCAGGAACTGCTCAAACAGAATGCGGAATTGCTCTTTACTCATGCCACACTGATAGCTAGCCAGTCATAAGCAGAGAAGGTGTCTCTCCTGATGCTTGCCCGCTGGCTTTGATCAGTTGACAGAAAGGGGGAGAATTATGCATGCCAGCTCTTGCTGCATTGCAAAGTAAGGCACATCATTGATCCTCTTGATAAGGATGCCTTGTTATTCTACAGCAGTATGGGATTATATGAGATAGTGCAGAATTTGCACCTCTCTATTGAGATTATATGAGATAGTACTGAATTTGCACCTCTTTACCAACACTGAGAAACTTAAATTTGGAGAACACAGTATTTTGATCTTAAAAACCATGTGGTGATGGCATGGTTAAAAACCCAATGCCGAGGTCCAAACTAGGTCATTGGTTATGTCCGATCTTCTTTTAGCCAAAATCCCTAAGATTTCTGAATCCAATGAACTTACATCAGTGGCAGTTGGCAGGTGGCAAAGTTAGACATGCAACTCCTGGTGCCCTGTGGGGTGAGCCAGATGGCCTTGTTTTGTGCTGCCCCAATGTGTGTTGATATTATTGACGATTTGCGTGCAGCAACATCACAACACTAGCCATATTTGCACTAATCAGGCTTGATGCATAAATCAAGGCTTCATTATCTCAGCTCATGATGATTTTCACATTCTTTGGTTACTCTCCTTCTGCAACTGTCTTCACTCAATGGGTAAGCCAGCAGTCCTGCTGCCCAACTGTCGTTTGGTGCATGTTTGACATGATTGCCCATATGTGGAGGCCATGTGTGGAGTCTGCCACAAAATTTGCCATTTGGCAACAGTTTGTGACAGTCAGGTAGCCGCGGGATGGTCATCAGGGGCCCCAGTGTTTACCTGTCTCCAAAACCAGACAAGAATCACCCCAGCATATTCTCCTGTCATTTGTAATGGATGGGTGACTGATGGAGTTTCAGGTAGACACAGGAGTGACAGTCAGCCTAATTAACATAGGTACACACAGACTCTTGGGCTGCCCTGTGTTGCAATGGCCACTACGTTAAGTTGTGCCATATAGTAAATGATTCATTCCTTTGAGGTGGCAATACTTAGTCTCAGAACACTAAAAGAATGTGGAGTGGGACTTACATTGTTAGTGGTAAATTCACAGCTGGAATGAAATATTTTTAGGTTAGATACCTTTTCTGTTTTTGGCTTCCAAATACTTGACAAATTACATTTACTGTCTCAGTCATCACCTTTCAAGATTTTGACTCCTTATTATGATTGTACAGTCAGCTATTTGAGAATACTTTTGAGACACGCATCTCCCATATGCCATTTTTTTTTGTCACCCCTGCTCCATCCCCTTCATGATGCGCAGTGAGGTCAAAGTCAAGCTGTAGTGTTGGCAGGGTCTCAGCACCATTTCTCCTATTTCGTTGTGTCAGTGGGCCCCTCTTTCAATGGTGATTCAGAAGTCAGATGACAGCGTGCGCCATTGCAAGGATTTTAAACAGTCAGTGCACAGTGTGTCACATATTCATATTCAGTTCCATGGCCAGAGGTGTTACTGTTGAAGTTGTCAGAGAACCAGTATTTCTCACGCATCAGCATGTGCAATGCATAATTGCAGTTGCCACTGGATGCCACTTCTCTGAGTTTCTTTGTGCTCAATACCTCCTCTGTGAATTATTAGTCACTTGCCTCTTGGAACTGCATCTCTGCCTGGAATTTATCAACAATCTTTAGAGCAGTTGATTTAGGACATTCCTCATTGCATAAACTAGTGCAATGATGTCTGTGTCACAGGCTGCATGCTAGAGGAGGTTTTATGAAATCTGGAGGCAGTTTTCCAGTGCCTGCAGGAGAATGGCCTTCATTAAAGAAAATAGAAAAATATGGTTCTTTTCCCCTGTACCATAGTGCATTTTTGGGCCATGTGCTCAGCAATGATGGCCTCATTCCTACAAGCAATCTGAGGGGGCTCCAGTCCATTTTAGGCAAGATTTCATATTATGCTAAGTTCATTTCCCAGGCCATGCACATGTGTCATCTTCTTACTTTCCAATGGGCATAAAATGTGTGTCAGCTGCAAGCTTTCAATGGGCTTTTTAGTCTCAGAAATGGTGTTTGTGCTCCACTCCCTGCCTGGCTGGCTTCTTTTACACCATGTATACCTTTAAACCTAGCCTGCGACATGGCGCGGATATGTGATTGGTGCAGTCCCCTCACACTCAAATCTGGATGGCACTGAGCACCCCATCACTTACACCCTTAAGATGATTTGTGCAGTGCAATGTTATCATTCACAGGTGAAAAAGGAGGCACTGTCTATGATTTTCAGAATTAAAACATTTTTCATTTTCTTATATGGGGCGATGTTCCTACTCATCACTGATCACAAGTTGCTACTTTCCTTATTTGGCTACTGATCTCAGGTACCATCTAGGACTGCTCACCAATTGTAGAGGTAGGCACTCTTTCTAAGTAATTACTGTTATGACTTTTATACCAGTTCAACACTCAGCATACAAATGCGGATGCTCTATCGTGATTGCTGACAAGACCAGATCCAGAGTTCGACAGACAGGAGGCTCCCGTTTCTGCCTTGGATGATGCCTTGGAGTAAACTCTGTTGGATTTCCCTTTGACAGCATAGCAGGTCATGGTTGCTATAGCCACCCACCCACTTTTCTGGAAAATTGTTTTGGCTGTCCAGGTAGTGGGTTGGATGCAGCATATGATTGAACCTGAGTTGTCCAGTAGGTCCTCATGCTTGCAAGTGAGGAACAAAGCTGTCAACTGTTAATCCCTCCAGCATTATGTCCTTGCATACTCCAGGTGCTGTATGCATCACACTGGGCTATGATTTGTATGAATGCTTTAGCAAGTTGTCATGTCTACTGGCTGGTATTCAATTGTAGTATTGAGCATCTCATGTGGGCTTGCACAGCCTGTGCACAAAACCAGGCTGCAACAGTGTGTCAGTTTTCTGTTTGGTCAAGCCAGAGCACCACTGGGACAGGGTGCTTGTTGACTTTGCAGTCCTTTTTGGGGAAGCATGTAGTTGTTGATGATTAATGCTTTGTCATGTTTCTCATACACCGTCAAGCTGTCTTTCGTGATATTGACAGCAATTGTTCATGCATTGTTGGTCATTTTTGCTATTGAGGGCTCCCCCTGGACCTTCATATCCAAAACTGATTGGCAATTTTTGTTGTAGGAATTTGAAGACTCTTGTGCTTATAATGGAATCCAGAATCTGACTGCCACCTCATTTCACCTGGCATCTAATTTTGATGTGGAGTGCTTTGTACATGCAGTCAGAACTCAAATGAAGAAGTCTGTGTCTGCACAATCCACTTTCAATTTTTCTGGCTACATACCAGATGATCCCAGTTAATGGATGTAGTCAGGCAGAAATTTTGCATGGGCACCAGCAGTGGGGTGTTTTGGATTTGTTGACCCCGAGTTGGATGCCATAGACATTGCCAATATGGTGGAGCATGTTGTGTTGGCAGCATCTGCGTCAGGGCCTTCAGTGGCCTTTCCAGTCTTGTGATAGAGATCATGGCACAAACTAGCCCATTTCTGGCCTATCTCACCTTTCGGGAGTGAAGGAATTAGTATCACCATCAGTGGACATTGAGAGGTATGCAGAGGAGTTGGCATGATTATCAGAGCAAGTGTAAGGTCTATTTGAAAAAAAAAGGGTCCAATAAGTAATGAAATGGAAACAACAGTGAAAATCCTATGATGCTTTGCACAGGTGTATTGGACAGGGTCTCTAGTATGCATGTCAATCACATCACTTTTCTCTTTTCGGTTCTGAGCACACAGTGAAGACTTAAGAATGCCAAGAATAATTGTGTCTCCCAAAGAATATGGGTGCCCACTACAAGTTTTTTGCCTGATTTCATGCAACCCCACTTACTTTACCTCTCATGTGTTTCCTTCTTCATGATAACTCAGTCGCAAGGACAATGAGGATGCTGCTGCAACATTTTTGATATGGAGTGTTTGATCACTCACCACACATTCTGGACTTGGCTCCCCCTGAAATTCATCTCTGCTCACATGAACTGCTGCCTATGAAGACAACATATTTGAGCAGACAACAAACTGCAGACCAGTGTAGAGAAGTGGCAGAAACTACAGGCAGCTGCCTTCTATGACAAGGCCTATGTAGAGGAGTAGCTGAAAGATGCAGCAAACTGTTGCAAGTAAAACAATTTTAATTTTCACTGTGGTTTTATTGTCACAACCTATCAGATCTTACTTTCTGAATTGCCCTTGTAGTAAAAAATGCTGTCATGGTGGGTGCATGCAAAGTGTGGCACAAGCAGAGCCACTGGCCCTAGTGCTTACCTGCTGGTGACAATAGGCCAGGCCTGGCAGTTATAATGCTGATTTCAACACCTGCAAACCAAGCCTTCATCTCACACAATTCTCTGTTCCCATAGTTGCTCACACTGGTTGTGTGTTGTGTTTTTCTCCATGCTCATTCTCTTCATGGTGTTCAGACTCTTTGCTTCCCAATAGAATGACTCACACATCAAGATTCATTCCCTTTTCTGGGGTTCAGCTCAGTGGTGTGTAGTCAACACACCATTGGCTAGTGTAGTTACGTTCATGCTAACAGTGACTTCTCCATTGCATTGTCACACCCATGCCATGAAACTACACAGTGGTCTCCATTATTCCTAATTTCTTTACTCACTATAAAATTTCTGTGAAATACAACTCCAGTCATTCAAATGCTATTAACATCTAATGATAATGGCCTGATAGTTATCATATCGCATAAGTAAAAACAATCTGGGTTTCATCACCACAATGTGTTGTAACAGCGACTGGAACAGTCGCGGGGTTGAAGTGACGGAAACGCGGCAGGACCTGTGGAGCGGCCTGCAAACAATAACATAACGGGGAGGACGGACACGACCAATGAAGGACCTTATGACAACAACAAGAATAGACAACAGAGTCAAGAAAACCAAACAAGACAACCACATCCACTTGAAAAGAAAACACAAAAGTAAATATGCTGTCTAATGCTAGGTGATGTGTCCTGAGACATATGCAAGGTTAGACTGGCAGGCTGAGCGACAGGCAGGCGCTTAAGTACTCGATCGGGGATGCCACTATTGGCTGCTGCAACCATGTGTTCCACTGTGGCACCCTCACTCTAAATGCGGGCCAGGAGGCACGCGCCGCCACAGCTCACGGCGCGATGGTGTAGAGACCTCTTTGGGTCTTCAATGTCCATGACGTCTGGCAGGGATTCAAATTCTGTGGCGTGCGGTACCAGACAATGCTTTAAGGTTAGTGACAAATCACAGAAACACATTCATGTCAGCAACAATTTTATTAAACTCTTGTACTGTAATTTATTAACAAATTAAATGACCTTTTGCACACACAAATGATTGATACATGCATTATTGACATCTCACTAGCCTTGCAAACATAACAAACAATACATATTCTATTTATTAGGTTTTCTCTTTTAGCTTAACCAATGCACAACTTCAGCAAGCATCAACCGAGAAGATAAAGTATACCTGTACACAATTACCATTCTAATGCCACCATTTATGACATCAATACATTGGGAATGGCACCACCAAGAAAAGATCATACAATCATTTCTGATGACTAAGTGTATTATACCACAAGTAACTTAAATATGCAACAAAAAGATTGATTATTCTAGAAATATTTATTCTCCAAACAAATTTTTTGTCCTGGAAATCATTTTCTATGCTATTTATATTTTGAATAGAATATGCTGACACAATGTCAAACTAACTGAAGTGAATGTATTCAGGAAACAATATCAATAGAATAATTTAGAAGAAGAATTTATATTAGAAAATCACATATTGTTCTGACAAGCAACTAAATACTATCACAACCATTTGAACAAATATCTTGAATGTTGTCTCAAGTATTTAAACCTTCTGCTACAGCAAGACTGACACTGAACACATCTGAATGTTTTAAATTTTATATAAAAACCTTTTGCAGTCTAGATGATCTACCACAACAGTAGCACTGAATTTAACATTTACTGTTAAAGATTAATATTTTTGCTCACAGAGAGATATTTCAATTCATTAACATCAGTTCACTACAGTGCCTTTTTTTATCTTTTCTTAGAGAAACTGTTGTTATTTTACTTACAACTTACAGGAAAACTATACACTGTGACTGCAATGAAAATCTAGAGTTACAGGAACATCAGAACTAATATACCAATCTCGTTTACACAGTATAAAGTTTCTTATAAATTATTATAGATCATTGTACACTTCATCATACTACTCTTCTAACTGAGCTACCTACAGGTCTATAGAATATATTCTCACACTGTACAAAAGTTTTAAAAACATATTTACTTTTTACATTTTTGTCATAAAATAATTTTAGGAAATATGATCACAGTGTTAAAAGTTTTTAGGTCATCCACAGTAAATTTCACACTGGAGACAAAGAAAGATTTAATAGCTCAAAGTAACTTTATTTATGCCCAGAATGTTTAAAATGTTTTATTTATATCATCATAGATGACTCTCAGATTCTCCTCATATTCTATTTGATCATTACTTTATTCACCTCTTTGCAGTAAACAAGTCAGTAAAAAGTTAATTGCAAGGAGTATTGCTCATAACTGTATCAAAGTATTCATAAAGATGTCTAGTAATGATATAATATAACAGCTAAATAATGATAATGCTGATTAAAATGTCTCATGATATTTTGTTGGTGTTATGTATGGGAACATTGTGGCTCCATATAATGTCTGTATGTTTCACCATTACTGTTTGACTTTTCCAGTCTTCTTCAGTTGTGATTATGTACTGGTACTTCTTCAGGTCATTTGCACTTGTTATTAACATTTTATAGCTGTTTTGGTATTTGATCCACATTGTCTGCTACATTATATTCAGATTCTGGATTCCTTATATTGTCTTCTTGTGTCATTCTTATGTTATAATAGTATTGTTAGTTCAGAATAAGAAGCAGCTGCCATTGGCCTTTCAAACATTGCATAGAGGTATGAAATGTACTACACAAATGACAGTTTTCCTTTCTGAGTAAATACACGTTTCTCAGAAAAACTTGAACATATGTAACTGCACATTGCTACAAATTTATTGAATACTAAAGATTTTAACTCAGAATTCAAGACAAGTTGAAAGAATTACTATGATATAGTAAAACCATTTAGCTATTGGAGTGATACATTTTTCTTGTTTACACCTTCAGTGAAGAACCAGTAGTTCATATATAATTTGTGTGTCTGGATAAATCAGGATAAAATCAGTGGGTAAGGTCATAATTTTATCAAACTCAAACTCAAATATATGCAGACAAAAAAGAATAAATAAAAATTAGTTGCCTGTGTTTCTTGTACGGCTAAAGCTATGTCTCAAGCACTTCCAATAACATGCAGATTTGAAGTATTTTGTTTGAAAAAGCTCATTAACACAATGAGTATACTGAAAAAATGTGGCCAAATTGTTCTATTCAGTGTGAACATCGGTGAAATAAAAAAGCAGAGGTTCTGTTTCCCATTTTCTGGAGCTGTGGACGCTTCTGAAATTTATCTTGTAATATGTCGTGTGATGAGGGCCTCCCATCGGGTAGACCGCTCGCCTGGTGCAATTCTTTTGATTTGACGCCACTTCAGCGACTTGCACGTCGATGGGGGTGGATTGATGATGATTAGTACATCACAACACCCAGTCCCTGAGCGGAGAAAATCCCCAACCCAGCCGGGAATCGAACCCGGGCCCTTAGGATTGACTGTCACGCTGACCACTCAGGTACCAGGGACATACTATCTTGAATTTATCAGATATGAATGTCTCATTATTATGAAAAAAAATTGTGATACTGGTCCAAGATACACAATAAATATTTGAAAAAAGTCATATGATCATGGAATGTGTTAGTGATAGGCCATTGTCAATGTGATTAAATAAATCCAATAACCCAAATGGAAAAGATTGCATAACTGGAGGAATCCAATGTAAAAGGAGTCAATAACTGATTTTCACCTGCTTACAAAGGTCCAAAACTTCCATTATTTGATTACATTGCGATTTGTCAATCTTAAACCAATCTTAGCCAATAATGAAGCACACAACCAGTAACAGAATATGTGGCTAGTAACTCTGCTGATGGCAACCAAAGTGAGAAATAAAACAAGGACTCCAATTGCTTACAAATTCTTGATAAGGCAGTTAGAAAATCTGCCTTACACTACTGATACATTATTTATTATAGACTTAACACAATCAACAATTCATTGACTGATGCTATGATGTGAACTGGGGTTTTTTGAGAACAACAAAAGGATCTGACCATCACGAGATCACACTACATTAGTGAACAACTTATCATGGTATGTTCTGCTATCCTCAGGTGATCAGTATAAGACTGAGAACAGTGACAAACAATAGGTTTCTAATTAAACTAATATGGCAAGAAATATTCTTGGTTTAAAATGATAACACTGATTGTGGTGCTTTAGGATTACATGATATGGAATTACCTAAATAGCTGTCATAACTGAAACTTCAAGTGCACTGAGGGTGCTTTATCACTGTTTTATAAAGTTCAGTGTGCACTGATATGTCTGCACAAGATACTACAGATTAACTTACTAAGTCACTGTGTTCCCATCATTACTAAAGTAAAATTGATTATCTTAGTAAACTTAGGGACTTTCTGTTACTTTCTGCTCAGGGAGCTAGAAACTGAAATACTAATTGATATTTTAGTGTCACCAGTTTCCATATACACAATATTTCTGGATCATAAACCATTAGACTGCAAGTGAGAAGGATGTTTCAATATAGTTTTTGGAGGTTATAGGTGAAATGTAAATTTCTGTGCTGATGTCTCCTACTATACAGAATGGAGATGGTACACCAAAGGAGGACAGCACATTTTGTATTATCACGAAGTAGGGAAGAGAGTGTCATTGATCTAGTTAGTGAGCTGGTATGGCAACAATTAAAACAAAGCCATTTTTCATTGCAGCAAGAGCTTTTACTGAAATTTCAATCACCAACTTTCTCCTCTGTGTGTCAAAATATTTTGCTGACTCCTGCCTACACAGGAAAAATTACCATTGAAATAAAATCAGATAAATCAGAGCTGACACTAAAAGATTTGGGTGTTTATCTTTCCCATGTGTTATTTGTCAGAGGAGCCGTTCAGCAATAGTCTGAAAATGGTTGTGTGAACTCTCTACCAAACCATTAAGCGTGAATTGCAGAGTAATCATGTAGACATACATGTAGACCTTTGATGAAACACCACCATGCTTCATGCTTCCCAAGATGAAAAAAACTAATAATGAGGTGGATTTCCTCTCTGCAGGGCATGCCACAGATAACATTGTGAGGTTTCTGATTCAATATTTGAGCATTTTAAGATTTACTTACAAATAATCCGTGAAAATTAATATCATAAGTAACCTGTAGCATCATAACAACCCATACATTGAACAACCAGTGAAGAAGTGATTTTAAGAAGACAAATAATAATAATAACTACAATAACAATAGAACAGATAACACGAATGAGAGACTGAGGAAGGGTTAGTACTAACGTAGAACTCTCACTGCCTGTAAAGGGTGTGTTCTTAAGTACTAGTAGTGATGGGAAAGAATTGCTGGAAATGTAGATTAGTGAACAAATCTTTGTAACAAGGTACAGAAATGTCTCAAGTTTGGCCTGTATAAACCTGGGAAGTAGGATATTGTCCAATTTTAGATGCTTCACATCCCTAAATTGTTGTGTAATTGTTAACAGATATTTGTGATATTTTTCATGTTAGGTATTCCTACATAAGTAATTTCCAGCATACTGGAAATCCATTTACCTAAATGTTTGTTATATATGACACCTCTCTGTACATCTGTGTCTCTGATTTTTCTGTTATTGGAGAACCAATTTCAACATATATGATTGATTGTGACAAATGAACAAGGAACTACTACCAGTATGTAAATTGCAGGACTTTACATGTAGAACTTAACACAAAATTGTTTTTAATTGTATGACACAACTCAAAACAAAGATATTGTTGTTTATCTATCTCTCCATTGTATTTTTACTATACTCTGTTATCATAATGTTACTATTTATATACCCTGCATTTCCATAGTCATTATGATAAACTCATTCTGTAACTTCACAGTGAGAACTGCCAAACATTTTAAAATAAATGTTACAAAATATATATATACAGTGAGATATTTAAGATGGTCACTATGTAAATATTCATAAAATGATAACTATAAAATCATTAAATTGTAACTTTTGTACGCTTTGTAGTATTCAATCAACAGTGAGAGTCCAATAACTTAAATTACAATGTTGGACTTCCTCTGCATTTTACATTGATTTTGATGTTGCTTTCGAAATGAGACAGAGTTCACTCTTGCAAGGCTACAATACTTTATGATCAAGTTTGTACAACAAATGCAAAGCTCATATTAAGATCTGGAAATGTTTAATTAATATCCAGACTGTGGTCTGTTTACAAGGTTTATTTCTCAGTTGGACAAAACTGAGCTACATTATTAAATGATTATTTCTGTGCTTGCTGGAGATGATCGCCACACAAACAAACTTGTTAACTGCTATCAAATATTGGAACATAGGGTAAGGACTGACTGTGAGTTCTAAAGCCTGGGTCATGGAAAATAAAAAGCTGTCAAACACAGGCAAGAAATCTGTTTACTTGTTTAAAAAGAATGTAATAATTACAATCCTCCAAGTACTTTCTCATTCACTGAAACTGAAACTTAAGCAGCTTCAGTACTGTTTTATCTTACCAATTTCAATAACTTTTATGTTATCCTCTTTTGTGCAATACTCTCACACAGCCTCATACAGGTTATTCAGGCTGTTAACCAGAATATTTCATAGTGGCCATTAAAATGGGAAATACTGAGAAATTCCATTCTCTAAACATGTAACAGCTTTTTGTATCTTCTCATCAGTATTTCTGTAAGTCAGACAAGGATACTGTAATGAAATAAAATAAAAAAGCCTTTTGACATAATAACTCATTTAGCTCCAGAGAGTCAACAATCACAAAACAAATGTGGCATACTTGACTGCAGACATTAAGCCTTGTGAAGCAACCATATCACTTTCAGTGAACGCTCACTTTCTCAGTAATTTTCACAGTTAAATTCTCTCTGGAATATCTGCTGAACAAACTGATGGCACACATGACATAATATGAGAGTGTTCATATTTATATCACATATATGATAATATTTACAATTAAAAATGAGATAAATGGAAGTATATAAATTGGAAAAGAATGTGGGGAAGGGCCAATGGAGAAAGTGAAAAGAGTGTTAATACAATTCAACACATGATGCCTATGTAGTACAATTTCAGTTTTGAAAGATGCATTTTTCTGTGATCTTTCTGTTCTGATATTATTATTATTACAGTTCACAGTCCACTTTTTCTTATGCAGCCTTTCATTCTTCATTAATCAATGACATATCATCTCAGCCAATAACTCTCCATCATTTAAATTGTTGTACTTCAGCTGCGACACATTTATCTGCTATCTGCTTTAGTTATACATTCAGCATTTTCTTTAGATTGATACAGCGAATATTTAACAGATGTTTGCTGTTGCTTGCTTGTCATTCACTATTCTAAGTGATCACCTGCAAAAAGTTGAATAAAGATATTTCAGTACAGAAAAATGCAGAGCTACATGGACCAGTCCTCATAAATGTTTATATTACTTTTGGAAACTGTCCATAGGCCTTGATTAAACTGCTTATCCTTTCAGATGTTGAATATAGTTTTTATTTTCTGTGTGTTGTTAAGAGTAGTATTCCAGGCAACATTAATAAATAGAAGTGAATATCAAATGCTCTTCCACCTGAATTACTTGTAGTTTAGGCCATCTTGCAGTACATGTATTGCTGTATTTTTAATGGACAATTTTTCTTGTTAGACATGTCACTTTTATTCATATCTGATTGGATTGTTTTTATTATTTCTCAGTCATTACAAAAAAATCAATTAAATCATTAGGATTACTATCATAAAGCAGACCATTTTTCAGTTCTTTGCAATCAGTGAACCTTTGCTGGGTAAAAATAAACATGTTCCTTGTTAAACATCTTGATAAAGCTCCACTTATCATTCTAGTGATATATTGTTTTCAGTTTAAATCTGTTTGGTCATCTTGTGGATTCCCTTGTTTAAATGCAGTGCATAAATAATCTATCAAACTCATTAAAATACTATGCAGTTAGCAACTCACACTCTCACCTTGGGAAGTTTCTGGTAATGTATACTGTAGCATGGACTGCCACAGCTTTTGACAGGTATTGTGTTCCAGTGAACAATGTGGATCAGTTGAAAGGATTTTGTTTATGTTCATTGTTAACCTGCAAAATTTTTTATATGTTAAAATTCCTTATACGGAAACTCTGATACCCAAAGACTAGCCATTTTCATACCACTTCAGTACTTTTTTTATTTATTTTTCAGATTTCTCATTCAAAAACTACTGATGACATCAGTAGTTCTCATCTTTGTTTATTCCTTCAATACATCAGATTTATTTCTTTAAGGTACTACATGTAGATCCTTTAAAAGCTATGCTGAAGTTGGTGTGTGTAGAATGAATAGTGATAAAACTTGACTGTTGAGGAGTGAGTGACCTGGTGCCTGTTGACATAGAAGTCTACAACCACTGAGGGACTGCTGGTGATCACTGTTTTAAAATACTGTTAACACGTATTGAAATCCCACTACTGTATATTTCATGTTTGTAAGTTGCTAGCATCAATGCATTTCTCACATGTAACCCTGAATGAATACTATTTATAAACTTAAGATGTGTAGCAAATAATTATTCTGTAGTAATTATAGTGTGCCAGAATGAGCCCTGCAGTAGATACACATTAAACCTATTGCTCTCAGCAAGTGACTTTCCCCTTTTGTTGTCACTGATGACCATGATGTTGAGTGCTCCACAAACCAACATCACCATCATCATCATCATCATCATCATCCCCTTCTGTTCTTCCCAGCATATATTGTTAGTTTGGATTTTTGCCACAAGTAAGGATTCTTCAGCTAAAGCGTGTCCTCCAGTCCCTCATTGCTACATTTTCTGCAATGAAAATTGGATAAGAACTTACACTGTAAATGACTGCAGTATATGCCAATACCCATACTCTTATCTATCTAGGAGCCTCAAGCAACCCAATTTTTAGTTAAGACATGGATGATTCATATAATTCTCGAAATATTCACATAGTAAAAATGAAATTAAAAACTTATACACCACTGTGGGTAGTGCAGCAATCAGAGCTGTTTTGTGTTACATCGTGATCCAATTCCTAATCAACATTCTTACGTATATGGGGGCTTATTTTAACATACTAAAAGTAAAATTGTCTTTTGGTTCTTGATTGAGTAGTGTAACATCATGATAAGGAACCATAAATGACGTAAACTTATATTTAATTTCCACTCTGTAGTAAGCGTGATGTAAGATCTGCTCTTATTCTAAAGAAAGTAAGCTAAGCATGATAGATGAAAAATCTGCTGTAGACAGAACATCCCATGTTACACAGTAAATGTATTAACTGTATGTAATCTGATCTATGTGTAAATACATTTTCGACACACAGTTTACCAGTCTCAAACAAAACACATACCCAATTAATTACCGGTACCAGTACTGTCCATAAATGTCTTTACAATGACAAATATATAATCTACAACAGATTTTCACAAAAGATGCTAAGCACTGTTTTAGATATTAGTAACAGGTAATGTCTTTTGATCACATGTTTCAGACATAGCATAAAATAGTACTGATTCATTGCTTTCAATAATTGCCAGTTATTGAATACACATGTTGTTCATCAAGTATGCTTAACTCTTATTATTATTTTTAACAGTTCATGTTTTCATAAATAAACAGCACAGATTTAAAAGCAATGTAAAAGTTTACTTATTATAAGTCACTATGGCATACAATAAGTAAAAATGAGCATATTTTAATGTGCCTTTGTTAAAGAAAGACTGAAAGTTAAATTTCTAAGAATCATCTATCTACAAAGAATTTGAAGGTACTGTAAAACTGCCTTGTACAAAAACACATTAGGCCCATGCTTAGAACAGCATTTTTGTTCTATAATTACAAACAGAGTACAACAAAATCCTCTAATACTATCAAAGTTGATTACTGAATTGCAAACGTAGTGTGGAGTTTTATGAATTTCGTTCCATGTCTTGTAATTTCATGGAACTCTCATATGACTAGTACAGCCTGGTTCACAATATTTAGCACCACTTATCCTCATTTGTGGCTGATTGTTGATCAATACCTAATATAAGAAATACTGATTTTACTCATATAATGCTGATTCATCTCAGTCATTCATAAGTACATTCATTTCACATTAAACATCACACATGAGTGTTCAACATAGTAAAAGATGTCAGCCATTTCCCTATGTGGTCCCTGTAGATTGTCTATGCTTCAGTTTGCCATTGTAGAGTGGCCTTACCTACAATCATCAGTAACAAGAGGAGATACATCAGCTGGCGATGCTCTATTGTGCAGGTCAGTCTGCTCTTGTGCCTGTTGACTGTCTTCAAGTGGTGGTTGTGCCTCTTCACTCTGAGGCTGTTCTTCTTCATTTTGAACTGTATTTGATGCTGTCACACCATCTTGTCCCTCTTTTCCAATCAGGTAGTATGTCATCAACTGACCTTTACCTTTCACAGAAACAAGGCCACGTTGTTCAAACACATAGCCAAAGTGCCTCAAGATTTCCATTGTTTCATCTGTTACCTGCAAAAAAATGCAATAATTAGTTATTAATATAACAGTATATTAAAGACAATATTATACTGGCCATCAGAGAAATAATGTTTTTATCTAATGTTCCATTTTAATTTTCATCTAAGATTATACGAGGGACTTACTGATTTACTATGGCATTTTTGAATGTTGCACTACACTTCAATGTGACACAGATACATGATTCTAGTTTCCACAAAATTCACTAAGTCTCTGTCAAAAGTTGTCAGAACTTTCTACCAGTCATTCAGTTCCTCAACAATAGAAATCTGCACCTTGATCAAGGAGCCACTAAAGAACAACTATGTGAATGTCCTCATTGTTGAAAAATCTCCTTCAGTCAGATGTTCTTTCAGCTTTCAGAAAAGGTGGAAATCGCTTGGTGCGACATATGGTCATCCAGATCAGCATCACCCCTTTCTGTGTGACCTTGGTCAACTTGTTGGCACCAATCTATTATGGCTGGACACAACATTGTGTACTGCCTACCTCCAGAATTTCACAGTATATCTATGAGAAAATTGGACAATTTGTACACAAGTACTGAACTGACCTGCTTGCCTCAGATTTGTAGTATGTTTCTAGTTGCAGCACACTGTGGTGTGCCTGTTATCCATACCACAACAGAACTGTGTCTGCAAGGAACCAGGGACATGTACTGTCTTCTGGCAATGTGCCACTCTTGTTATGCAATGGTCTTGCAGTGGGATGACATGTGTAACATACTTTCTGAAGTCCCTGCATACATGATGATAGTGAGATGTCATCTGATTGATTTCATTAATCACTTGTTACTTCAGTGACACAAAGTTCCCCACTGTAAACAACTGCATCATATAATCCTTACAATGAAGGTACTGGCAAAAAACTGAATTGCACATCTATAGCCGGCCAGTGTGGCCGAGCGGTTCTAGGCGCTACAGTCTGGAACCGCACGACCGCTACGGTCGCAGGTTCGAATCCTGCCTTGGGCATGGATGTGTGTGATGTCCTTAGGTTTAAGTAGTTCTAAGTTCTAGGGGACTCATGACCTGAGAAGTTAAGTCCCATAGTGCTCAGAGCCATTTTTTTGCACATCTATAAAAGACCTTCATCGTAAGTCAAAATATAAGATTTTTCAAGAGATTAGCAGATCAGAGTTGGATTGATGTGTGTAGAGAAACCAACAAAAATACAAAATTTTCTTTGTTCTCAATATTATTTAAATTGAATTTACAAAAGAGATTTGTAAAAGTACCTCCTATAGTAGCAATGTTTCACAAAAACAAATGGATAATAGCAGCTGTTATGAAGTCTTCCCAGACCCTCACATACCTCATGCCCATACAATAAAGAGTCATAATGAGCCATAGTTCTTAAGTTTCTTTGATAGGTACAAACTTATTTACAGTAGGGTGCTGAAGCTGCAAAATGAGTTATTTAATGACAAAATAATATACAGTGCAGAGAATAAATAAAAGCACTCTGATGGTATGAAACAGAAAACAGAGAGAAACAGACAAATGTGTAATAAAAAGCAGAATAGGGAGATGGATAAGGTAATAAGTAGTCCAATCAGCTGGCTTGGATGAAGTGGCAATCTGTGCTCTGAAATAGTGCACACACAGCATATAAGCTCTCTTAACTTTCCAGAATATCTTAAAACAGACATTAATTTTGCCTCTGCTAAAGAAAAGTAGTGCAGAAGACTTAGAAACTATAGGCCCATTTTCCTGCTGGTATCTTTCTCAATAATAATAATAATAATAATAGAATGAATCATGTAAGATGGATTAATGAATTACTTGAATAAATAGCACCTTTTAAGTGATTTCCAATTTTGGTTATAAAGTGGAAGAAGTATAAAATCAGTCGTAGAAGAATTCATAAAGTTGGAACATAATGCTCTTGACAAGGATGAGCATGTGAGCAATAAATTCTTAAAAATTTCTAAGCTTTTGATGAGGGCTATACCAGACAGATCACTGTCAAGGACACAGGCATAAAAGGGGTGCAAAAACTTAGTGGAAAAAGAAGAAATAAAAAAGAAAGACGCTTAAGAATTAAGTGGGAGAGTGACATGAATTCTTCTACCCTTTGTGTTCCTGTGTTCTGTATTTGAGAAAAGCCTTCCCATCACCCTGTGACTGTAAATGCTTGCTCTTGTCTCAGTGACACTTTGTCCAAGAAGTGACACAAAGAAAAGACTAACACTGAACAGGTGTCTTCCAATAACAGGTTTATGTGGCAACAGTGTGCTCATTACAGACAATTGCCACCTACACAGCTCACTCACATGGAGCTCTAGCTGTTACCTTGCTACAGTACTGTAGGTCAACGAGTGGGTGTTGAAGCAAATATGTTATTTGACTGAAAGCTTTCAACGTTTGCTCACTGAAGGCTAGGGTAGAATTCAACAGTGGAGAAAGCATGCAGGAAAGGTGGGGTAATTTACTTGTCCCTCCAATTAGCCCCTTTTATGGCTCCAAAGTTTCAGTTAGTACTGTCAGATTCATAAATAAAAAAAAGAACTCAGGAATAAGCTTTTGTGGCAGATTAATATTATTAGTGGCTGAGCCTCTATTTACCAAAGTTTAATCACCATGTAAATAAATGCATGATCTGCCAAAGGTCATGGACAGCACTATTTAAGCACTTAGTGTTGAAGACCACTGGAAGTAGACCTTTGTTACTGTTAAGTATTTTGTTGTTATTCTAGAGTGAATGAAACTCTGACACATGCTAAAGCACTGAAAGTTGTAAGCTCATTGCTGTGTTAAACTATTAAGCCATGTAACTCTTGTGCCAAATCTCAAGTCAGTTTCACTGTGCCTGCCATTTGTGTTGTTCATAATTGCGTATCGGACAGGTCATCAATATAGATCATTTAGGACATATTTTCCAATAAAGCATAATTTTTGTTAATTCTATTATAAGATTCTACATCTACATCTATATTCTGCATACCATTGTGAAGTGCTTGACCGAGGGTACTTCTCATTGACCCAGTTACTAGGGCATCTTTTCGTTCCATTCCCATATGGAGCATGAGAAAAATGACCATTAAATCCTCAGTGTGTGTGCTACAATTAATTTAATCTTGTCCTAATGAGTCCTACAGGAGCAATACATGACACTCTCCCACAGGTCAGACTAATCTGTGACCATTCAAGCTACCCTTCTCTGTATACACTTAATCCCCCCCTCCTCAGTCCTACGTGGTGCAGTTCCCATACATTTGAGCAATACTCTAGGATGGGTCACACAAGAGATGTGTAGACACCTTTGCAGACATTGAATTTCCTTAGTATTCTACCAATGAACTCCTGTCTACCACCTGCTTTACCTACAACAGAGCCTCTGTAGCTGTTCCATTTCACTTCCCTACAAAGAGTTACCTCTGAAAAGTGACTGACCCCACTCTGAAGGGTGTGGGGTGGGTGAGGAGGTCAAAGTCCACAGTTGAAATACTGTTAATCATTAAGCATGACTTTTATTGACTTCAACACATGGCATAGAGAGCCATACTTCTCTCTCCTTGTTGCCCCTGGCTGGTGCCTGTGAACAAGCATCGGCTTCTGCCCATAGCTGCTGAGGTGCACCCTGCATTGCTGAGGCCAGCGGCCTTTGGAGGCCAAAGTCGTTGATGCCAGTGGGACTATATGATGTGCTGTGATGGTGTTCTGCTCAGGGAATGGCCCCACAAGCAGTGGTGGTGTGTGGTGTCTGCTGTGTGCAGGGCTCAACCCGCTGCCCGCAGGTAGGAGTCAGACAGTGGATCCCATGGTTGCTGTTGGCAGTACTCAGTTGTCTCATTGCCTGATTTAGCTCTGGCATGGAGGTGGTGCTGCTGGTTTCCAGTGAGAGGAAGTAATCCATGCCTCAAAATCCGGAGTTATTTATATGCCTCTAGGAAATGTTTGTTTTACTGGAAGCTGACATCTAGTCTTCTTGCAAGAGACCTGTCCTGGTGTGGTGACGTTGCACTGTTGGCTACATGATTACCATTGCATGCTACAGTTTAATGCGGTGCTTAGCTATCGTGGCTTTGAAATCCTCTTGCATGTCTATTACTGTGACCCATATGTCGCCACACTGACAGCTACTGGTTTGTGGCCATTAATGCAATGCTTCACAGTGGCTTCCACACTACTTCTCATTATTTTTGCTGAAGACATAATTTTTACTCAAAAATTAGGTAGCAGCACTATACTGCCCCCGTCCACAGAGAAGTTCCAGTCCCTTGGGTCTTGCCCAGGCCTGGCTCTCTTTTGCAATTACATCTTTGGGAAATATGAGTACAGAGCAACTCCAATCATAGTAGCTGATAAATGGAATGTAGGTCCTGTAATTTCACACATAATCCCATTGATTAATAGTCCACTACCTCCCAATTCTAAACGTCTTGTCACCATGAATTTCCTTGTTCATAGCAACTAGCAACCACCCCCATGTCACTGTGCACTGAGTATATCCAATGTAAACCAGCTCTCTGAAAGTGTGGTACTGATTTGGTCACCTCCTTCTGAGTAAGATCATTCCTCCACAAACCTTTTATCCTTAAAGAGTTGCATGAAGCACATGCCCCCACTTGTTGCAATCCTGAGTTAGGCATATGGTGACTACCCTGCTCTGACATTGCTGGAGCTCACGCTCAGTCATCATGACATGTTGATCCCTGTTTTCTTCTAATAGTAGCACCCCTTCCTCTCTCACTTGCACAGATTTCCCAACTGATGCCGAGTTCAGTGGATAAGAGCGCACTGTGTAACACATAGTTACATGAACCAGGTAAGGAAACCTCAGTTGTATTTGATTGGAGATATCAGTATTGGTAAATATACAGTAACTGAAAAGACCATAAGCCATCAACAGGATGTGTATATGCCATATTTTCCGAATTTTGTTGCTGTAGAATGTTAATGCCAGTTCTTCAATTCTCTCTCCTGAATCAGGTAGCAGAATTGGAAGCCTCAAGGCATTAGGATAGTATCTGATATGGTACAATTTGCTTAAAAAGTGCCAATGCAGACATCAGCTAAACACAAAACATTTATTCAGAATATTATTTTTCCTTTCTGCTTGCAGAACATTAGATGTACAATATTTTTAACCATACATGAAAAATATTTAACTTCTGCTTGAATAGCATCATCTGCTTTAGATTCAGATCCACTTACCAATGTACCAACATGCAATGGATTAGTTTGAAATACAGTATTCTTAGCATGCTTGTCAGCCACCGGTAACAACTTTGCACTATCCTTTGTTACACCCATTTTAACACCATGGTAACAGAACAACAAGTTCTGGTTGCTTGGCTCTATTACTAGATGTAGTTCTGGTGGTAATTCTCCTTGCACCATCCTTAATTTTTCCAGATACTACTCCATCAACAGCAAAATGGGAATTAACTGACCATGTAGCACTTGAGGAAAGGCTCCCTGCAAATCTGTTGATTCTACTCATGTTTCCCTGTGTTTGTGCCATGTTCAAATCCTGGTTCAGAGTGTTAGCTAAGGCCATGGCCAAATCCATGATTTCCTTAGGCAGCCGTGGAAGCATGTATGTGTTTTTTAACAAACCAAATGCAATCTGTGTGGATTGCCACTCTACAGTTTCTTTATTTGTCTTCGTGAACCAGCTTGAAGCTTCTACTGTTTTGTTCAATTGGCTTACGTTGCTTACATCTGCTGTCCAGAATATGGCTTTCAGTAATCTACCCTAGTGGCTACCCACCCCCCTCTTCACTTTCCTTGATTCATGCAGCACCACTCTGATCACCATCTGCATCTGCTCCTTTGGTCATACATATGCTCCAATGAATTTCTTGCGATCCTTTGAGACTTCTCTCAGCCTCCCAATACTAACTACTGACTGTTAGATCACTGAAAACACCTCCTTCAGTCTCCTAATTTTGTTCCACAACTGCCACACATTAAACTCTAAACCTAGTGACCCATCTATGACTGGATAACAACACATCTAGTTGCCTGGAAAACAAAACTGCTGGAACACAAAACCCCTCCATCATCTCATGCGGCAGTCTGAGGACAGGGATTGGTATCATCTCCCACTCACCTCAGAAGCCTGCTGTCATTACACAGCACACTTTAACACACAACGATAAAACCTACCCTAAAACAAATATATAATCTTATCTAAAACCATATTCATCATCATCATCAGTTTTCTGCTATATTAGCAGGTGCTTTGCCTCTCCATTTTCTGCAATCCATTGATTCCTTCTTAAGGCTACTGTATGTTGTACAGTCCATCATGTCATCCAGTATCTGAAATCTCTTCCTTCCTTGCTCCATTTTCCCTTTTACATAACCTTCTAAAACTGTTTTTATCAGTCCATCATTCTTTTTTAAAATATGCCCAATCCAGTTTCTTTTTCTTCTTTTTATTACATTTAGTAAATGTCTTTTCTCTCCCACTCTCCTCAGTACCTCTTCATTTTTTACTCTGTCCATCCAACTTATTCTTTCCATCGTCCACCATGTCCACATCTCAAAATCCTCCAGCCTTTCTCTATCTTTCTCCCTCAAAGTCCATGTTTCAGCACCATACAGAAGAACATTCCATACAAGACATTTTATGAGTCTCTTCCTGAGTTCTCTGTCCAGACTGCTGCAGAAAATTCTCCTTTTCTTATAAAATGCCTCTTTTGCCATAGCTATCCCAGTTTTAACTTCTGTGGTGCACTTCCAGTCGGTGTCCATCCTGCTTCCAAGATACTTAAAATTTTGCACCTGTTACAATATTTCTCCATTCAGAATAATGTTTATTTCCTTATTTCCTCCTAGTGCCAATACTTATGTTTTCTTTGTGTTAATTTTCATTCCATAATTTTTTCTGTTAGCTTCAATGGTGTCCACCAAATCCTGTAATTCTTTTTCCCCTGTGGCTAGAAGGACCATGTCATCAGCAAACCTCAAACACCCTACTCTTCTTCCTCCAATTTGTACTCCTTTGTCATCTAATGAGCATTGGTGAATCGTATTTTCCAAGTAGAGGTTGAAAAGGGTAGGTGATAGACAGCATCCTTGTCTTACACCTTTTCCTAGTCCAATCCAGTTTGTACTTCCTCCTCTCACTTTAACTGAGGATTTTTGATTAAGATCTAATGAGTTTACAAGTCTTCTGCTTTCCCAGTCCACTCACTCTCTTTTCCCTCATTATAGTCGCCAGCTTGTCCCAAACCACATTGTCAAACGCCTTTTCTAGATCAATGAAACACATAAATAGGTCTCTTCCTTTTTCAATAAACCTTTCTCCCAAGATTCGTAGGAGCCCTATTGCATCTCTGGTGCCTGTATTCCACCTAAAACCAAACTGCTCCTTGCCAATATTCTCCTCCATTACTTTTTCAAGTCTCCTATTAATTATTCTTAACGTCACTTTGGCTGCATGTGAATGAGGCTGACTGTCCTGTGCTCACTGCATTTCTTGGTTCCTTGTTTTTTTGGTAATGGAATCACCACTGTTGTCAGAAAGTCCTCAGGCCATTCACCACTGTCATATATTTTATTGCATAACCTCAATATTTCTCTTATTCCATCTTGGTTCAAGCATTTTAATATTTCTCCCGGTATCGTATCTGTACCTACCGCTTTGCCATTTTTCATTACAGCTATGGCGGACTTAATTTCTTCCATTATGACGGTTGCTCCTTTCTTGTCATCACTTACATTGTTGAGTGATTCAAGTTCCAGAGTTTCTGGTTTGCGATCTGTGTCATATAGCTCTTTTGGATATTTTTCCCATCTCTGGAGGACATCGTCATGATCTTTGTACACTACCTCTTCACCTTTACTCAAAATTTCCATAGTAGCACTTCCTGCTCTATTTTGATCCCATGTCATAGTCTTTACTCTGTTGTATAGTAAGTCATATCTTCCCTTCCTGTCCAGTTCTTCAAGTGCATCACATTCCTCTTTTAGCCATGTTTTCCTAACCTGCTCTGTTTCCCTTCACAGTTCATTATTTAACCTTCAGTACATCTTTCTTGCATCTTCAGTGTTCTTGTTTTGGAATTTTCTTCTCTCCTCCATCTTGGATATCATTTCTTGTGTGACCCATGGTTTTTTTTTTGTTGCCCTTTTCCCTTTTACATATCCTATATTTTGCTGTCCTGCTTTAATGATTCCTTCTTTCAGCATATTGCAGTACTTAATGGCATTATCATGTGGTCCTTTGTCTTGTAATGTGTTTAAAAACTCCTAAGACAGCATTTCTGTAATTTGTTCTTCGTTAGATCTTATCTTCTCTAGGTCCCACTTCTTCACCATGGTCGCCTTCAGTTTTTTCATTCTTATTTCTATTTCTGCCTTAAGTAAGTTGTGGTCACTATTGATATCTGCACCTGGTAATGTATGCACCTTCTTGATTCCATTTCTGTATCTTTTTTCTACCAGTATAAAATCAATTTGGTTTCTGTATTTATTTCCTGGTGATTTCCAAGTATAATGCCATTTATTATACATAAAAGAAAATATTCTGAAATCATACAGTTGAAATGCACATCAATTACTTCCTTGGTGTCAGTGAATACTGAATATAAGATATCTGGATCTCATTCTGCTTTCTCTCATCCTTCCACTTCCTCCTCTTGGTCTGTTTTTCCATCTTCACTAATCCCTCTGATGGGATTGCCTCTGGCACATCCTTGAATGGTGTAGACATCCAGTATGTTGTCCTTCTCAGCAGCTGCAGTTTCACATTTACTGGGATGTAGTTTCAATTACTTGGTATAGGCCCCGGTACTGTATTAACTTTTTCACCTCTCCCTTTGAAGTATATGTACTTGACAGTGTCACCTACTGGCCTACCGAGGTAATGTTTCCTCTCACTTCACACCTCCTCCTGCTTCTCCAGCACCTTAGTATGTGCTTGTCAGACATTTTCTCCACACTTCCCTTCCCAGGTTCATTGACCTCTTTCCTTTCCTGCCTCCTTTCTGCCTGATTGTGTTCAACGGCTACGGCATTTTTTTCTGTATGTCACCTTGGATGGTGACAATCTTGTGCTAATGCGTACTTTGGAGTCATATCCTCTCACTATGAAGGATAGATGCATGTCCAATGTGAATGGTGTGCACTCACATAATAACAAAGTATATTTCCAATAGGGTATTTGATTGTTTTCTGGAAATCATCCTAAATGGTTCATGATGACATGTTATGCTCATCACATACTCTTTTCCCTCTTGAATTTCAAGATCTTTTATAAAAATGGAAATGAAATTCAAATAATTTGAAAGTCTGCTAAAACGCTCCATTCGAGTTATGCAATGCCTGTGTTGTCGCTTGCTAGCTCACTGCTCCTACTATCATCAGGCTAATTCACCGTGATGCCTTGTTTTGGAATTTACACCTTGGAAAGCCGATTACAAATGGTGTGTAGTACCACACTGTATGTCCACAGCTCATGGCCTAGTGGCTAGCGTTACTGCCTCTGGATCACGGAGTTCCGGGTTCGATTCCTGGCCAGGTTGGGGATTTTCTCTACCTGCGGAATGGGTGTTTGTGTTGCCATCATCATTTCATCATCATTCATGAAAGTGGCTAGATTGGAGTGCGTAAAGATTGCGACTTTTTATGGGTGCTGTTGACCGTGCAGTTGAGCGCCTCACAAACCAAACATCATCATCATCATCATCAACAACATACTGTACAAATATATCCATAAAAACTCTTGAAAAATTGAAAAATTGTTTTTGAGTGTTCAAAAGTATGAGAAGATACCTAAAAAAGTGGTTGTGTCGGGAAAATGCAAAATGCCACCACATTAGTATTCAAGTTTCTTACTTAATTAAAAATGTGATTACACTGCAAAACTAACATTAATATACCTCCAAGATATGCTACCACACTGTTACAAAGAAGGATAGTGTCATTGAATGACATCCAACTCTCGCCAAAACTTATTGTCACAGCTGTTTCCTTACACATTATTTGGTAGCTTGTTGCCAGAGTCATGGACTATTTGGAATTTGAAAATGATATCCATAGATTGCTGGTTTGAAACCAGCCAGTAAGAATATTTTAACTGATTTGTAAAACAAATCAACAGTCCATTTATATGAAAACCAAATCACAATTACAAAAACTTCACCACTCTGATTAGAAATGGAACTTTATTGCTATTTCTGAGCATTTGCATGTGCTTACATTTGCAGTAGTCGTCCACACATGTAATGTTCAAAAATATATTTTCTTGTTTATGTAACCACACACTTTTTACTTTTATTAGAAACAGTGTTTTTTTTATCTTCTTCCTGTCTAGCTAGGTTTCTTATTATTTAAGCTTTTGAAGTTTAATCATCTTACTTAAGATGAAGTTAAGTATGCTTCAGACACTGATGTTAGTTTTCACTCACAAACAGCACAGCCCTTACATTTGCATTACCTGCATGTTGTACTTGCTTTACATCTCTCTGCATACAGTCCGCAGCTTGAGGTCTAGTGACTGGCGTTGCTGCCTCTGGATCATGGGGTCCTGGGTTTGATTTCTGGCAGGGTTTGGGGATTTTCTCTGCCTAGGGACTGGGTGTTCGTGTTGTTCTCATCATTTCATCATCATCATCATCATCATCATCATTTGTTGATTGGATTGCGCGAAAAACTGGGACTTTGTATGGGCACTGGTGACCATGACCGTGCAGTTGAGCGCCCCCCAAATGAAACATCATTATCATCATCTCCGCCTACAAAACTTCATCATCCTACACCACAGTGTACTGTCGGAGTATTCACTAACAGCAAAGCTTTCCAAAAAAAGGTAATTGTTTGTGAGCAAAGTAAATCCATTTCTCTTCTGTTGCATATTTTCCAGACTAAGATTATTGTGAAACTATAATACATCCTACTTCAAAGCAACTGTCACAATGAGTTCTTGCTAATGCTATTTTCATATTTCATGTAAAAGTTTCAAAAATATATGAGCCTTCCAGGATTGGAACCTGTGTCCTTGCCACCCACAGTCACGTGATCCCCCCCTCCACATTTTTTTTTTTTTTTTTATATTGGGTGGGATTATTTGTGACCAGGAGAATAAGACCTCTTCAGGAAACCTGCACTCTTTATTATCTATTAGCTAACAACTTTCTCTTTTGTATGACATAAAATTAAATATGGAAAACATAAAACAAGAGACAAGCAAGACAGTACACATTTCTTCAATCCTTAGGTCCCAGCATTTTTTGCTCTCTAATATTGCTACAGCTTTACACAGTGTGCTTTCCTTTCTGTGAAAGAATCTATTACCTCATCAAAGTCCATTAAACATATTGCTGCATGAAAAGTCAAAATGTCATTATCTAATACTGAAAAAGCTGTTAATGCAAATAGTATGGAAGACTGATGTGGTTTCTCAATTTGAGTATGTCTGTTTTGACACTGTCTGCTAGATAAAGTGAAATAGGCTTTCTAATATTGCAGCAATTGCAACACATGCCAAATATGTGAGATTCTTTTGGCACAAATGGTCATTCTTATGTACCTCATATACGTAAACAGCATGACAGAATATAATTCACAAAGTACCAATATCAAATGCCTGTTAGGCCCACTACAAGCAAAATGTTTTATCTTAGGAAATATTTTCACATTCCATTCATATGCTCCAGTTACTCAAGCATGAGATCAAAAAGTAGCAGTACAAAATTTTTATGTAAATTTGGACTCGTCATAGTCTTCCATATAATTTGTGTCCCTGTTTCTTCCCCTTCCTTGTTCTAACAAACAATCTTGTCATCACTAATCCTGTAACTATTATAAAAACTTATTCTCCAGTTAACTTCACTAACCATGCCAGAATCACTGGTTCAGCTATCCTGCATTTATTATCCAGTTAGGCATTATTATGTGTTTGTACAACACATTTTCCATGCTACTCTGAGAACAGAACTTAAGGCAGCTGCTAACCGGGGACCTTAGTAGTGTAGCGATCTGTCAAAAATGTTCTGTCAAAATTTCATTTTCTTGGGTATACTGAGAAGATAATATGTACCTTTTCTTCCCTGTTATTCATGTTAGTCATTTATTTCCACTCTGATACAATCTATGGATTTCGCTAATTTGCACACCCAGTGCATAAACAAACAGTGGTAGGCATTCACTCACTGAGATTTATTCGGCTCAGCTCGTACAGCCATGTCCCCTTTTGTCTGCAAGAAAGTTTTTTATTTCTAGATGTGACAGGGCTTCCCCTTTCAGAGATGTCATGTACACTATGCATGCATTCAAAAATCAACTTGTGATTCAGGAAATTAACTTAGAATGTGTTCAAATATGTTCAAAAACCAACTAGTATGCATTTCAAAACTATATGAATATTCAGTGGACCAACATGCACAGGATGCTCGGTGAAACAGTTTTTTTCTTCAAGAATAAGAATTCCTTGTGTTTTGTGAGAGATATTCAATAGTATTTTGTGATGGTAGTTATTAAATTCATCATGCCCTCCTGACAGCCAGACATGTTTCATTTAGCATTTTATCAATGGCCGTGCACTTTGTTTTACACCTTTTATGAAGTAGTCTCTGTTTCTTTAGACGTTTCATTACAGCGACTGTATATGTCTTGCTTCTATCATGGGCTGTTCCAGAAGATTCATATCTATCAAGTGCTTGGTCAACTATTCTTTTAAACTTAAGCAACAGTTCTTCTAAGTCCTCTTCTCCAGAGCTACATGTTTTTAGTTCCTTGATGTGATATGACACTACTCCCTCTTGATCTAGTTTGCTGTAAATATAAATTCTTCTACTTGTTTTAGTTGCTCTGTGTACTTTGGTCATCATTGTTGCTATAGCTGCCCCATATGGCCACTGATGCCAGTTTCTAGGTGAACATCCTAAAAAAGTTCAGGTCTGTTTGTTATTACTAGATCCAATATATTTCCATCATGAGTAGACTTCTGGATAGCTTGTTTTAAGTAGTTCCTGAGAACACATTTAATAATGTTTAGCAGAAGTCTTGGTCCTCCCACCACATACAAAACTATAATTTTTCCAATTGATTGTTGGATGACTAAAGTCTCCTCCAGTGATGACAGTATGATTGAGGCATTTATGTACTAGTGGAGATAGATTTTCTCTAAAGCACAGCTTTTGGTGTTCTGCAACAGGTGCAGGATCATCTAGGTATAGTTCTGTTTTTGATTCTACGGCCATGAAGATTCTACTAAATAAGCTAGAATCATGAGAAATAATAGGTGCAGCTTAATAACTGGTTCCAATTGCATCTAATAGATAGAGTACAAAGAGACAGCACAAACCTCAAACAAAGCTAAACTTTCATTTTCAGAACCAAAATACATTAAGATAGGAGTTCATCAGGGTAGCATACCAGGAGCAGTGCTGTTCCTAATACACATTAGTGACTTTCCCAGTGGTGTTAAATAAGGGGAAAGTATTCTCTTTGCTGATGAGAGTAATGTTATAGTTATCGAGCAATCAAGAGCACTCCTTGTGGAGAATGCAAATGAACCCTGGGTAAGGAGGTTTATCACTTGCCAATAATCAAAATAAAGGAAACAAATGCCATAAATTTAAGTTTTAACTGGAAAAATGACACTCTTATATAAGATGCATCATTGCAGATTGCACAATAACACAAAATTTCTGGAATGAATACTGATTTTCAATTTAAGTGGCACAAATACCCAAATATACTTGTAAACAGAGTGTCATCAGCATCTTATACTTCTAAGAATCCTGTCATTTGCATATAACTTGAGGTGTCTTTTACTTACATACCATTCATATGTACGTTCAGTTCTTATTTTCTGGGGAACAACAACATAAAATATGAACACAGCTTTCAAACTACAGAAAGAGGCAATAAGAATAACAACCAAAATTATTAGTTGCACTGATTGTAAAGATCTGTTTAAAACACTGGATTTTACCTAAAGCAAGTGAGTAAGCTACATTTAACATTCACTTATGTACATCAAAAATAACCTTAAACAAACAATGGAAAGTCCAGGTTGGAATATCAACAATCATGGAAAGGATAGATTGCTGTCACTGTAGAGACGAAATGGTGAGTTACAGAGAGGAACAATGAAAAGACTGTTATACATTAAGCTTTTAGCAAAGCATTCTTTAGACAAAATAAAATGCACACAGTCACATAAGCAAGCAGACCTCAAACACAAATGACCGCTACCTCCAACTGCTCAGGATAAACTGAAGCTGAAATGTGTCATACAGGAGCAACAATCCATTGTGGAGCAGGGAAGGGAAGGGATAGCAAGGTACATAGGGGGAAAGAGGAAACAGTGCTGCCTCGCAGAGTGCACAGGGACTAGAGGTGACAGACAAGGCTATCTGATGCTGCATCGGGAGGCTGCGAGAGAGGGAGGGAACAGGAAAAAAAGGGAGTAGAGAAGGGGAAAGGTTACTGGGTGCATTGGCAGAGAGCAGTGTACAATGAGGGTGATGGGACATGAGTTGAGAGGAGGTGATAGGACAGATGGGAAGGAAACAATTGGGTGGAGGGTGTAGAGACAGAAGGTTACTGTAGGTTGAGGCTGGGATGATTCTGGGTGCAGAGAATGTGTTGTAAGGATAAATCACATCTGTACAATTCACCAAAGGACGTGGCTGAGGGGAGGAAGCAGACAGCCCAAGTTATGAAGCATCCACTGAAATGAAAGATGTTATGTTCAGCTGCATGTTGTGCAACATGGTTGTCCACTTTGCTCTTGGCCACACTTTGGCAATGGCAGTTCATCCTGATGGATAGCTGGCTGTTAGTCATAACAACATGTAGGCAGAGGGTTGGATGAAGCCCTCAGAGAAGAGGAGATCAACATCCAGGAAGGAGGCACATTGGATTGAGAAGGACGAAATGAATTGGATAAGAGAGAAACTGTTTAGGTTGTGAAGGAATTAATGTTGTCCTGGCTCAAATATGAAGATATTGTTCAGTGGACCTGATACAGATCCAGGGTTTGTAGTTTTGGGAGACTAGGAAGGTTTCCTCTAGATGAGCCATAAACAGGTTGACATAGGAGGAGGCCTTGCAGGTGCCCATGGCTGTGCTACAGTTTCATTTGTGTACCTTCCCTTCAAAGGTGAAGTATTTGTGTATTAGAATTAGTTATTAAGGTGTATTAGGAATGAGTAGTGGGTTTGGAGTTTGAAGGATGGTGGTAAAGGTAGTGTTCAACAGTGGCAAGATCATGGGCATGAGTGAGGTTGGTGTGTAGGAAAGTGGCATCACCACTCACAATTAGGGATCCAAGAGGTAAAGGGGTGCGAACAGTGGAGAGTCATTGAAGGATGTGGTTGGTATCTTTGATGTGAGAGACTAGATTTTGGTCAATGAGGGCCACAATTTTATCAGTGGGAGCACAATAACCAGCTATTCATACAGCTTACTAACTATATTCTAGCACACAATTACTTGTCCTTCGAAGGGAAGATATACAAACAAATCAATGGCACAAGCATGAGTACCTGCATGACACCTTCCTTGTTTGTGGGCCATCTAGAGGAAACCTTCCTAGCCTCCCAAAAGCACAAACCGCTGATATGCTTCAGGTTCATTGATGAAGTCTTCATCATCTGGACTCAGGGCCAGGACACCCTATACTCGTTCCTTCACAACCTCAATACCTTCTCTCCCATCTATTTCACTTGGTCCTTCTCAACCCAGCATGCCACTTTCCTAAACATTGAACTGACTCCATCCACACCTTTGTCCACATTAAACCCACCAACCATCAACAGTACCTGTATTTCCTTCTCAACCCGGCATGCCACTTTCCTAAACATTGAACTGACTCTATCCACACCTTTGTCCACATTAAACCCACCAACCATCAACAGTACCTGTATTTTGACAGTTGCCATCCTTGTCACATTAAAAAATCCCTTCCACACAATCTAGCCACCTGTGGAGAGTGTAACTGCAATGATGGCAGCTACCTTTCCCAAGATGTTGAAGGTCTGACAAAGGCCTCCAAAGACATAGTCCCCATATACCCAATTTCTCCCCCTCCCCCCCCCCCCCATTTTTTCATGGACTCTGTAAGTGATATTAGGAACAACATTGAAACAACAAACACTAATGCAAGTGATCTACTTAAGCAACAACAACCCGCAAACAATACCTTTAAATGGAGGACAATTGCACCTACTGAGATTACAAAGATAGTGGCAGAGTTCTCAAACTCCAAGAGCATTGACTACTCTTGGTTGTCCAATTACATAATTAAAAAAAACAGTGCATATAATTAGTGAACCATTGGCCTTCCTGTTTAATAGGTGTCTAGAGTTTGGAGTCTATCCTACAACTCTAAAAATATTGAAAGTTATACCAGTGTATAAAAAAGGGGACAAATATGATCTCAAAAATTACCGACCAGTTTCAATAGTTCCCATTTTTTCGAAAATATTTGAATCTCTTATATATAACCAACTAAACTACTACTTTGAGTCACATAACTTACTCTCTAATAGTCAATTTGTCTTCCGCAAGGGAAGAAATACCACCACTGCTCTCCTTTCAATTGTGAGTTAAGTAATAACAGCCTTCAAGAATAAAAATAAACCCTCACTTCTTTTATGTGATTTAAATAAGGCATTTGACTGCATTTCTCATGATATCTTACTTGCTAAACTCAAATTCTATGGTGTAAAAGACTCTGCATTGGCAGTAATTGAATCATACCTAAACAATAGAAAGTAGTTTGCCTATGTCAGAAACAAAGACTCACAATTTCTAGAAGTTAAGACAGGAGTCCCACAAAGTTCTGTCCTTGGGCCCTTCTTTTTTATAATTGCAGTCAATGATTTAACCCATTGTATCCCCAATACTGTTATTTGTTATGCTGATGACACAACTTTGCTTGCTCAGCATGAGAGCATATCAGTTCTGCAAAATATGATGCAAGATGGCCTGGAAGCAGCACTAAATTGATTCTCATCAAATACACTACTTTGCAATCCTGATAGAAACCAACAGATTATACTAGGATTGTCAAAAGAGATAGAGGTGAAAGCAGTTAAAGTTCTGGGAATTCATGTAGACTCTAAGTTAACGTGGGAAACACACATCAACCATACCTGCACAAAATTGTCTTGAGTTACGTATTTAATGTGGAAACTGAGAAGCCTGGTGACAAAAGAATAGTTAAGAGTTATTTATTTTGGACTCTTTCAGTCACATATAGAGTATGGGCTACTGATATGGGGACACTCTCTTCACATCACTGAAGTTCTAAAAATTCAGAAGAAAGTGATACGGGCGATGAGCAATTCTAGTAGATCAGAGCACTGCCGGCCAGTGTTTATTCAGCTGGAAATATTAACAGTTATTAATCTTTATATATTCGCCTCAGCATTGTATGCAAAAAACAATATAGCAGATTTTGAAATGAGGGAAAACATACACCACCATAATACCAGAGGCAAAACAAAATTAGACATACCTAGGCACAGGCTGACAAGAACAGGGAATTCCCATCTAATCAATAGTCTAAAAATATTTAATAAACTTCCATTTTCTGCTCGGTCAGCTCACATAAGGAGCTTCAGAAGCAGGCTACTAAACTGGTTACTAATCAATCCTTTTTACAATATAACAGAATTTATGAATATAAAATCAACTGACATTAATTTTTAAGGATTTCATTATGTGATGTCACTGAATATATTTATCTTACGTTATGGTGTATGTTATCATCTATGGACACTATTTGCAATGCTCATTTAGCTTTAAGGTACTATTCAAGGAAAATGTTACATGATATCAGGTGGTCAATGGTGAATAAAGAATCTGAATCTGGTTTAAGATTTTCATGGTTTCCCTAAAGTACTTTGGCATTACCGACCATCTATCCCATCATTGTCAAACTAGACTGTAAAGGTAGTGAATGCTTGCACATTTGAATTATGTTTACTCCTGTTCTCAACCCGTAATACCATGACACATCCAATACCCTTATAAAAGTAATCCATGGATAAGCAATAGTACAGCAGCAATAACTACTACTATTATACTGCTACTACTGCTAGTATTACTACATGTAAGTGTGACTGGAATGAAAATAAAATAAAGGTAGTCCTAACTCCTTGCTCCATGGCTGATACTTCTGTGAAAGTTCTTCATGCAAGGTATGTCTGATACATCTATCCAGCACATCCTACTCCAGTCCTGTCATCTCAGGCTTATTTTATCTTATTAGAAGCAAGGCCACCAGTGGGAGCTGTTAAATCATATATCAGTAATGTAGTAATTCCTACATAGCATTTTATGTGGGTATGAGCACCAACCAGTTGTCCACCTGAATGAATGGCCACCAGTAAACTGTGCCCAAGAGCAGAGCTAACCACAGAATGGCAGAATATGGTACTGAGGACAACATACTTGATTTCAGTGGCTGCTTCATTACCTGTGCCATCTGAATCCTTCACCCCCTTAATCCCAATACCAACGTCTCTGAATTACGTAAATGGGATTGGTCCATCCACCAATCCTGTAAGCCATCTTTCTCTGTTTTACCTCCCCTTCCCAATATACTTTTCCACGTGACTGCGCTCTGTCTCCTTTCTCCTCTTGCCCACTCTATCAGACAGAATTGTCATCCCAGTTGAGCTACAGCACTGGGATAATTTAGTCAAGACAATGTAGTAGCCATACAGATGTGTGTCAGATGTGTGTGTGTGTGTGTGTGTGTGTGTGTGTGTGTGTGTGTGTGTGTGGGTGGGTGGGTGGGTGCACTCTGTACAAGGGGATATAAATAAGGTTTGAGACTAGCTCATTCTACAACATTTGTGCTATTATGTTATACTGAACAATGAAGGCAATTCTCACTAAACCATTTTTCATAATATACTGCTGCCTAATTTGTCCCCAGGCTGCTGACCCAGAAACAGAACTAACTCCACATGAGAGTCTACCAAGATCTTCATTAGTGTGCCATCACATGGATGATTAAATTGGTCATATGGTTATGACCCTGAGACAAAGCAACAGTCTTTCCAGTGGAAGAGCTCATGATCAAGTCTGCAGCATGACTGAATGCATGCTCATCAGCTTTTTTGCGATTGAAGCATTGTGTGTTATGAATTCACCCACAGATATTAGCAGTCAACAGCAAATTCTACTGTGTGTAAACTTAGATATGGAAATAAAGTACTTTCTTGTAAACAGAGCTGGTCACGAAACTTTTTCATTCATATTTGTAGCACTAAAGAAGGATTCATGTGAAAGCTATCAGATCTCTCAAACTCATCTGTGTGACTAACAATGACTTATTACCTCACCTATTTATTGAGTTTTTACTTTTAATTAGTTATATTCCATGAAGGAATGACATATGATGTGAAAAGACAGGTAGGCATCACATATAGTCAGTTGAATGGATGACATATGGTTCGTGGAAGTATTCCAGAATGTAAGAAAAGACTGAGTGTGACCTAATGGAAGGTGGGTGGATGATATTAGATAAAATGAAAAAGAATTTTGTGTAGGATAGCTGAAGACTATTAAGTGCTGTAGAAATCTGGAGGTGGCCTTTATCCAATAGTGGACGTTAACTTACTAATGATGATGTTGAAATTAGTTCTTGAACATCATTGAATTTTTATGTTAGTAATTTGGGCAGAAGTAGAACTTCCTTCTGTCTTTATTTGATTATAGTTTCAATTTGGATATCTTCTTTATTGGAGAATGACAAAAGATTAGACATTTTGGAAGAGGAAGTGCAACATTTAGCTAAGCAAATGGATCATAACTGGTCTAAGGATGGTCTTTGCTGAATTTCAAGAGAAAAGAGAGGACTCAAATGACTTTGTAATTGAATGTAGATTGATGACTTCATAAAATATGCAGAAACAACATGGATGCATTTCTCTGAAAACCACAACACATGGAAAAGTCGAGAGGAGGACTTTATGCAAAAGATAATGTTGGTAACTGATAGTGTTTTCTTGTTTTTCTGTCTTCATTTTGCCCAGTTAATGAACGTGTTAAAGCTTGGTGATTGGTCTGATAGTTTTTATTTTCTTATCCCCTCATGATCACTTCATGAATTCAGAATGTGCTTATTTCAATGTTATGTTATACTTATTACAAGTTTATGTGGGTACAAAGAACTGAAACGAAAATTTTCATCACAAACTTATAAACAAAACTGTCACACACAGTAACTGGTGCATCATTACAGTGTATATTGCCAATTCTTATATATAGCAACTTGAGGTTGATTACTGATGTGGAAAGCACTAAAAACTGAGCATTTCTCAGAAATCGATGGAAAGATGCATATTGAGATTTGCTAAATGAGACAGGAAACCAAATAAATGGACCAGCTTGCAGGTCCATGTGTTTGGAACTGGAATCTCACTTTGGTTTATTTTATGTTTGGGACTGTAATTTCACTTTGATTTATATTAGATAAGGGTCAAAGTCAAAAACACCTTTACACACTCTGACATTTTGGGTTGAAACATATTTTGTGTGAAGACTGCAACGTGACCAGTTTGAACTTTGCCTAGTAAATGAACACTTGAAAGCTCTGTCTACTGCTCCTGTCAGGCCATTAGGTACCGACTGGCTGCTCTATCATTGTCAACCAGTGGCATCATTCAGATGCAGTATGGAGGGGAAATGGGTCACTGTCAGTTTCCCAGACCTTGGAGCTGCTATTTGTCACTCAAGTAGCTCCTCATTTGGTATCGTGAGGCTGAATGCACCCTGCCCCAGTCCATCCACCAAGGAAAAGTCCCTGGCAGTACTGGGAGTCGAACCTAGGTCTTCCACATAACAGTCAGATATATTGACCACTTAGCTATGGATGTCAACTCTCATAGTAAATTGTTAAAATTTTAAAGAGTTTCCTTTTCAAGAGGATACCTGGCAAATTGTGCAGACATGAGTTTCTAGTCAATTTGTATAGGAAGTTCTTTGTGTTGTATCACCTCCAATGCACTAAGTGATGGCGTACTATGTATGTGAGTTTCTTCTTTCTACATGCCTCTGTATTAAAATCATCCAATAAGACTTTCAAATTATGTTTTGGGATTTTGTTGATGGCACTATATAAGAGTTCTTCTTTCTGTGGGGATCCCTTATTATTGATGTTTGTGGGATCTTGAGGACTGATCAATGCATGCACTTTTGTGCTAGGTTTCACTGTAAATATGAAGAGTTTTCCAGATGGAGAGTTAATATCAAGTACTGAATCTATAATATCTCATTGTTCCAGAAAGGCTTTCCCCAGTACTGTTAGATTTCCCTTAATCCTTGAGGCTGATCCACCCTTACTGTATATGTCCTGTTGTTTTCCATGTCAAAGTGACTGTCAGGTTTGAAGCTTGTTTCCTAGGAAAACTACAATTTGAGTGTGTCAAAAGCTTTAGTAAGCTGTTTATGCTTGCCATTGGTGTGTCAGTGTTACTGTACCTAAGAATTTTTTCATTACTCTGGCAAGCAGAACAGAAGAAGCTGACAATGTTAATTTACAGGTATGAGAGTAGAGATCAATGGGCACACAGTGGATGAGCCTACATGTTTTAACTTCCTAGGTATCCAGATGAAAAATAAGTTGAGGTGGCATAATAAAGCCCGCATAGTACTAGCCAATCAGAAGTAAATAGCAACAAAATTTCAAATTTTGATTGGAAAGTATACGACAAAGATATTCTGGCTGGCCGTGGTGGAGAAGTGTGTTTATAGCTATAAACAGTGTGATAATAGCTAGTGAGGATAGCATAGATTCCAAATCTGAAATAATTTTGATGAGGATAATGTGTTAAATGTTGAACAAATGTGACAGTATCCTCAAGATCTGTAAAGGCAGGAAATTTCAAGGTAAACTTGCAGAAGTCAACACATTAATTTCTTGATCACATTATAGTATTTGGGGGATGATCTCAAACAACCAGCTGCTGACTGGGGTATTCAAGTGATTAGGATGAGTGGTAGGGATAAGGACTTGGGTGATATTTTTCTAAATTACTTATCCAAAACTTACCTTAAGCAGTTAGTCAGAGAACCAATTTATGAGAATAATATGTTAGACCTCCTGGTTACAAACAGGCTAAACTTTTTGATTTCTTTAACAGAGACCAGGGAATCAGTGATATAAGCCCATTATGATATCACAGACTATGTGTGTCAATTGGGATGTAAAGAAAGGGTGGAAGATATTTTGACCTAGTAAGTAAGACAAGAAACAGATTTCAGATTACCTGAACAATCAACATCAAACATTCCCTTCTTTGACTGAACCGGACAGATTTCATGAGCATTGTACAATACACCTTAAAGAGATAGGTATTTGTGGCAAGCAAAATTGTGAGACCTAAGAAAGGCCTGCTGTGGTACAACAGCACATTAGGAAGCAGTTCCAAAAACAAAAAGGGCTGCAACACAGATTTAGATATAGCCAAAGATTAGTAGACAAACAAGGACTGTCTGAAGCTAGAATGAGCGAGGAGATAGTGATATGTGAAATGTTAAATAAATCTGAAAATAAAATCCTGTCTCTGATTTGACAGAAAATCCTAAGAAATTTTGTTCTGTGAGAAGTCTGTAAACAGATCAAAGCCATCTGTCCAGTCATTCAGTGACCATATTGGCACCACAATGAAGGATGGCAATAGAGAATGTCAAAATATTAAATTCAGTTTCAAAAATTGTTTCACTGATGAAAATGATATATGGTTCCTCTTTTCAGTCATCAAAACACCAGAAACTGAAATAACAGACTGTGGGGTAGAAAATCAAATAAAATCATTGACATAGGAATGGCTACTTGATCTGATAATGTTCATATATAGTACAGTTCCACATAGTGTATGAGAAAAAGGTTGCTCCTCTTCTAGCACCTGTCTGTCATAGACTAGAGGAAGGAAGTGCTCTAAATGTCTGAAAAAATGAGCAGATCCTTCCTATTTTGAAGATGGGTTGTCGAACACTTGCACACAGTTGTAGGCTTATGTTACTGACATCAATCTATTGAAGAATATTGGAACTCATCTTATGCTGGTATATATGACATTTCTGCAGACCAAAATTACCCACTGTAAAAGTCAACAAGGACTTCACAAACAGTGATAGATACTGGCAGCTTAGTTTATGCTATGTTCTTTGGCTTCCAGAAGGCATTTGATACAGTTTCAGATTGTTGCTTAATGAACAAAATACAACTTGTTCTTTTTTCTGCCTGGAGCTGATTATCCAAAAAGATAGTAAAATAAGCCAACAAAGCACGTAAATATCCAAAGTAAGCAGCTTTGACAGCATGCTTGTATGTAGAGGATACAATAATGTGTAAGAAGAAATTCTAGAATAAAGTCCGTTTTTTTCCTATCAATGTATATACCGGTACTCAAAAACTTAGTGGAGTTCACTTGCTGTATTTGTTTCCTGCTACATTATCAATCATATCCACTTGTTTCTTCTGTGTCACATCCACTGAGGATATCAGTGAATTCACTATTTTCAGAAGTTTCCATGATTTTTTGCTGCTATTTTACCACTATGAGAAAAGTATCTTCGGCACAGAGGGAGATTGTGTTCTCCATAATGCACAGAGTGTGAAGTCATTTATAAATCCTACCTATTAGATAAGACTTAATGATCCCTGTCTCCACTACTCAGCTTAACCCACAGAATTCTGTTTTACTTAGCAAAATTTCATGTTTGACATGGTCAGAAGTCTTAGATACGTCACATAGCATTCAGACTGGTGCCAGTTTGCTGTTAAAGATGGGAGATTTTGATCAGGAAGCAGAAAATTGCACCATCTATTGATAGGCTTTACCAGAGACCACATTGACTGAGTATGCTGTGGCTGTTCAGTTAATAACCCAGGCTCCTGAACATCAGCTTCTCTAAGACTTGAAAAAACTTTTTAGTATGGAGACTGGATAGAAGTTTGTTCCATCAGTTGCCTAACTCTTCTTGAAAAATGGTTTCACACACATAATTTAATTGCAGGGGAACAATATATTTCTGTAGGGATTTATTAAATATGTGACACAGGACTGCACTTATTTAATCATGACAGTGCCAGAGTATCCTGAAGGAAATATTATCAACTCCAAAATAACTTTTTATTTTCATCTGTTTGACTGGCTTCTTGATCTCATTAAATGTGATGGGAGTTATTTGCATCTGACTGATGCAGGCATTGTTAGCTTTAAGCAGAATGGCTTTTACATCACTCACTAAACCTTTACAGCTTGTTTTTTCTGTAGCTGTTAAAAATGTTTATTAAATATATTAGCTGCTTACTCCCTAATTTTTGAAGGCAGTTTTATGGAAATAAAACAGCAATATCAAAGGAATATTATAAATCAAAGCAGCCATGATTGCAATACAACATTTATCAGAAATGACAGCCAGTTTCGGCCATATAGTAACTACCTTCAGACCATATGCAACTTGATGGACTACTGAAAACCATGATAACAGGCGGTGGTAGTGAATGGAACATGTATTGTAGATACATAAAAGTCAGCTGCTCAGCATTAAAAATATCTGTTCCATTCATCACCACCACCTGCCATCATGGTGCATATGGCCTGAAACTGGTCGGTGTCTGACTGAAAGCAGCTGTCATTTTTAATAAACTGTCTATTGTGATCAACACAGTTTTAATTTTAACTTGTAGAAAACTTCCTCAGTGCTTTTTTACGACATTTTCAAAGTGACTTATTTATATCAAACAATGGAAAATCCAGGATGGAATGGAACAGTATTAGAGACAGAAAGTTGCCACTCACCTTATAACAGAGATCTTGAGGCACAACAAAAAGATTCACACAATTACAGCTTTAGGCCATTAAGGCCTTTGTCAACAATAAACACACACACACACACACGCATGCACACACACTCTCATGAAAATGCAACTTGCGCACATGTCTGCAGTCTCAGGCAACTGAAACCTCACCTTAAGCAGTAGCACCAGTGCATGACGGGAGTGGAAACTGTATGGGGTAAGGAGGAGGCTGGGGCAAGGAGGGAGAGGGATAGTATGGTGGGGGTGGCAGACAGTGAAGTGCTGCAGTTTAGACAGAGGGAGAGAAGGTGGGGAGGGGGGAAGGAAGTAATGGAAAGCAGAGAAATAAAAAGAAATTAAAAGACTGGTTGTGGCGGTGAAATGATTGCTATGTAGTGCTGGAATGGGAACTGGGAGGGTGCTGGATGGGTGAGGACAGCGACTAATGAAGGTTGAGCGTAGGAGGGTTATGAGAACATAGGAAAGCTGAGTTGGTGGAAAGAATCCATATGGCACACGCTGTGAAGCAGTCATGGAAATCAGGGATATCATGTTTGGCAGTGTGTTCAGCAACAGGGTGGTCCACTTGCTTCTTGGGCACAGTTTGTCGGTGGCCATTCATGTGGACAGACAGCTTGTGGGTTGTCATGCCTAATAGAATGCAGCACAGTGGTTGCAGCTTAGTTTGTAGACTGTATAATCAGTTTCACAGGTAGCCCTGCCTTTAATGGGATAAATGATGTTAGTGACTAGACTAGAGTAGATGGTGGTGGGAGGATGTATGGGACAGGTGTTGCATCTAGGTCTATTACAGGGGTATGAGCCATGAGGTAAGGGATTATGAGTAGGGATTGTGTAGGGATGGATGAGTATATTGTGTAGATGATTCTTGGGAGTTCCCACCGATTTTAGTGCATTTTTGCCTTCTGCTATCATCATCTTCCTCAGTTTTCATCTCATTTTTTCCTTTTTCATACATTTCATCCTTTCGTGATTTTTCACATATATTTGGGAGTATTTTTGCTTAATTTTTTGGACGTAATTCTACTTTTTAATGTAATTTTTAGTATTTTTTGCAGCACCATGGATCCTTGCTCCTTCCATCTGCATCAATACAGAAAAGTTTCCTTATCCCTATCCAGATCCCAGTCCCATATACTGTTCCTGCATTGTTGCTTGGCTCATGAAATACCCCCTAATGGCCTTACCATCAAATTACCTATCTCTGGTTGCCACCCGTCCTTCCACAATGACCTTCACCTATTCAGATTCTGCCAATCCTTAGCCCTCATCAACACAGTCCTGCAAAACCATATCAACCAAGCCCAAAACCTTCAAACCTCCCCCATGTCCCCTCATAGCTTACAAGCCCTGTCTCGCAGACCTAATACAGTTACCCCACCCTCAAAAACTCCCTCCCGTCACCACACAGAACCCAGAACCTAAACAGACCCGCAACATAGTGATGAACCTTTCCCCCAGAAGCCTTAATCTTACAGTAATATCAGTCCTTTCCAATGGCCTCACCTTTTGACCCACACCCAAATTCAGGTAGCCAGGACTTGTTAAGGACCTTCTCTCCTTCTCCTGGTCCCTACAGTGGAAATACTTGTTTGCCACCAACCCAACCAGATGGAACCAGAGACCAATATTGAACCTTGTCTAACTCAATTCACTACTCTATCCAACCATGATTCACCCCCTCTGCCCCCAAACCATCCCCTGTTAACTTTCCAGAATTTCTTAACCTCGAACCTTGCCTCGCTATCATTCCCCAAATCCCTCAACACACAAGATAACCTTACATCCGCAGAAAGAGCTGCAGTTCACCATCTAAAAACTGATCCTGACCTTATAATCCTACCTGTAGATAAAGGCTCTACCATCATCATTTTGAATCAAATGGATTACCTGGCAGACAGACTCCATCAGCTATCAGATACTTCCACTTGCAAACTGTGCCACAGTGACCCCATTCCAGTAATCCAGCAGGATCTCCAGTCACTACTCAAATCCGTAGGCCCATCCCAGAACCTCTCCTCAGAATCCATCTCTATACTTACTCTTACCATTCCCTGCAATCCTACCTTCTACATGCTTCCAAAACTCCATAAACGCAACCATCCTGGATGCCCCATTGTGGCCAGTTACTGTGCTCCCACTGAGAGAGCCTCTGCTCTTGTAGACCAACACCTTCAGGCTATTACCCAGAACATACCCTCCTACATAAAAGATACCAGCCATTTCCTCCACCACTCTCCACAGTTCCTGTCCATTTACCATACAGTGCCCTGCTCATCACTATTGATGCCACCTCCTTGTATGCAAACATTCCTAATGCCTGTGGCCTTACCACTATTGAACACTACCTTTCCAAATGCCCTATGGATTCCAAACCAACAACCTCCTTCCTAGTTGCCATGAGCAACTATATTGTCACCCACAAATACTTCTCCTTTTAAGGCATTACCTACAAACAAATCCGGGTTGTGGCTGTAGGAACCCACATAGCACCATCCTATGCCAACCTATTCACAGGCCATTTGGTGGAATCCTTCCTAAAAACACAGAATCCTAAACCCCTCACCTGGTTCAGATTCATTGATGACATCTTTGATATCTGGATAGAAGATGAGGACACCCTATCCACATTCCTCCAGAACCTCAACAACTTCTCCCCCATTTGCTTCACCTGGTCCTACTCAACACAACAAGCCACCTTCCTAGATGTTGACCTCCACCTCAGAGATGGCTACACCCATACCCTGTCCATATCAGACCTACAAACTACCAGCAATACCTCCACTTCGACAGCTGCCACCCATTCCATACCAAGAAGTTCCTTCTGTACAGCCTAGCCACCCGTGGTCGTCGCATCTGCAGTAACGAGCAGTCTCTCTTGAAATATACCAATGGTCTCACTGAAGCCTTCATTAACCATAATTATCATTCCAACCTTGTACAAAAACAAATCTGTCGTACCTTACCTTTACAGTCTCCCATCACCTCCCAAAGTCCCACAGTCCAGCCAGAGAGGAGCACTCCCTTGTAACTCAATACAATCCAGGACTGGAACAACTGAATTACACTCTCCTGCCATGGTTTCAATTACCTCTCGTCATGCCCTGAAATGAGAAATGTACTGCCCACTACCTCCCCACCCTTCCTACAATGATATTCCGATGTCCACTGAACCTACACAATATACTCGTCCATCCCTACACGACCCCTGCTCCTATGCCCTTACCTCATGGCTCATACCCCTGTAATAGACCTAGATGCAAAACCTGTCTCATACATCCTTCTACCACCACCTACTCCAGTCGGGTCACTAACATCACCTATCCCATAAAAGGCAGGGCTACCTGTGAAACCAGTCATGTGATTTACAAACTAAGCTGCAACCACTGTGCTGAATTCCATAAAGGCATGGCAACCAACTAACTGTCTGTCCGCATGAAAGGCCACTGACAAACTGTGGCCAAGAAACAAGTGGCCCACCCTGTTGCTGAACACTCTGCCAAACATTATATCCCTCATTTCCATGAGTGCTTCACAGCCTGTGCCATAAGGATCCTTTCCACTAATACCAGCTTTTCTGAATTGTGCAGGTGGGAACTTTCCCTGCAATACATCCTACATTTCCGTAACCCTCCTGGCCTCAACCTTCATTAGTCAGTGTCCTCACCCATCCAGCCCCCTCCCTGTTCCCATTACAGCACTACACAGCCATCATTTCACCGCCACACCCAGTCTTTTAGTTTCTTTTTATTTCTCTGCTACTTCCCCCCCCCCTCCCCCCTCCCCACCTTCTCTCCTGCCATCCATCTAAATTGCAGCACTTCACTGTCTGCCACCCCCAACATACTATCCCTCCCCCTCCCTGCCCCAGCCTCCTCCTTACCCCCACCCAGTTGCTACTCTCATCATGTAGTGCTGCTGCATCTCACGGTGTGGTTTCAGTTGCCTGAAACTGCAGACATGTGTGTAAGTTGCATTTGTGTGTGTGTGTGTGTGCGTGTGTGTGTGTGTTTGTGTGTGTGTGTGTCGTTGATGACAAAGGCCTTAATGGCCGAAAGCTATAATTGTGTGAATCTTTTTGTTGCGCCTATTGCAACTCAGCATGTCCGCTATATGGTGAGTGGCAACTTTCTTATTTATATATTGGACATGCACTATACTTCTCTCCCACTCTTCCTTTTTATAACTTTATGTGTATGGTTTTGCCATTGTTGTTGCAGTTGTCAGTTTAAGATTCAATGTACATAGTTTTGGATATTTGAATGATTCTTTTAAAAATATTACAGTAAAATCTATAGTTCTTCTTTATATGGTATCATCAGATATCCTTAATGATTCATATAAATTTCTTTTTTAGGATAGGATTATTTCTCTCTCTCTCTCTCTCTCTCTCTCTCTCTCTCTCAAACAATGACAAAACATATTAAAGAATGCATTAAATCAGTCATTAACATGACTGTCCTTATACACTAGGTCCAGTTGATCTGCTGCAAGTAAGTGCTGAAAGTGTCTCTGGTGTCTGTTATTATTATTGTTGTTATTATTATTATTATTCTATTTATTATTAATATTATTACTATTATTGTCTTGTCTGAAAGATTTGAGAGAATATTTAGCTTTACCATAATGGTTGATGTCATTCACTGTATGCAGTTATCGAGGTAGCTTACAAAACCCTTGTTGGACCATTATGTGAGTATTACTTCTCACTCTAGAATTAGATTGAAAGGGGAAATGGAGAATATCTAAAGAAGAGCAATGCATTTTATCATGGCTTCATTTTGTAGAGCAAAACAGAGCATCACGGAGATTCTCATCCAACACTAGTGGCATTGCGTGTCATAGAGCAGTATACTGTCAGAATTCAGAGAGTGTATATTCCTAGAAGAGTCAAAAATATATTTCTTCCTTTTACAAATATTTCTCATGAAAAGCAAATAATGATAAAATTATGGAGATTCGAGCTCATGTGGAGGTTCCCTAACAGTATGTTTTTCCAAGAACCATTCACAGATGGAACAGGGGAGGGGAATCACATTGATACACAAAGCACTCTGTACCACACAACAAAAGGTATGTGCTTTGCAGAGTATATTTATGGTAGATAGGATGGATCAGCACCTTTCTCAAAGACTTGTGTGTGTGTATGTGTGTGTGTGTCCATGAAACAATGATTTTTATGTATTTTTAAAAAGTGTGGTTGCGTATTGAAACTGATCTGCTATTATGGTTGGCTGCAATTCATTGTAAATGATCATGTAAGTACACAAAAGTGTGAATACAGTGACAATATTTTGATCTGACTGTGGCATGATTTCACTATACAAGAATTTGTTTCTTTATTGTGATAAGACATAATGAACTACAGATCACACACTTTTACTAGGCCACTGAGTGGAGGGTGCTAAGAGCAGAAGCTTGCAGTCAACTCATAGCATATTGGCTGCCAGGACAAGCCCCACCTCCTTCTTCCAGAGCAGTCAGCTTACAGCTTATAAAAGAAACACATATGTAATGGATTAATTCATCACAAAAGTGACACAAAAGTTGGTGGAGAGTCATTAGCAGGACCAGGTACAGCCTCTTAGCTCATTTTTATAAGCAGTATTAACAATCACTTTGCATAACACTAAACACTATATTCACAGAGGTTACTTATTGCTACAGTACACGACACTGTTATGTAACTAAGTTTGGCAATGAGTGCAAACATTCTGGGGTGGCATGAATTCACTTTACTTTCACCCTCAGACATGTACCAAATTAAAATGTGTGATCTGCACAGTTGATTAAGTATAATTATTAAAACACTGATAATAATTCTTTTTTAATGTTACAGAAAGATAACAACATAAAAATCAATCATTAAACTCTTACAGATTTCTGGGAAACAGTGAGATATGGCAGTTTGCTCGGTTATAACAGGAGTATCGGAACTATTTTGTGACCTTCTATATCTCATTTCTTCCTCATGAGAGAAGTCTTAAATATTCAAAAAAAGGCACAGTGTAATATGTGTGTTTAATTTTGTGTCATTTAGAACTGACACAATTGCTTCCAAACTGTTAAATGGTAAGTAAATATTATTAGTCTTCATTTATGGGTTTTATTCTGAATAACAAATAACGAATCTAGAAAAAAATGACTTTTTGATAGCTGTCAGTCCTGTTATGTTTCTGGCAGAGTCATCTATATGCAGCAAACAATAATGATAGTCTTTGCATAGTTAGATTGTCTGCAAGCAAAATACTCCAGGTCTGTATGACTGTTAAGTTACAAGCATATGGTTCTTAAAGTGGAGGCTCTGATATATTTCTAGCTGCAACAACAAGGGATCATTTTGTTTTTCACATTTAGCATGTAACAGAAACATAATTAACAAGTACTACATCTGTTGCACTTTAACGATTTCAGTGTAAAGATTATTTATGTAGTTATCTGCTGAACTAACCTGAATACATCCTGCTTTCCCTGTGCTCTCCATCCGTGAGGCTACATTGACTGAATTGCCCCAAATATCATAATGAGGTTTTCTTGCACCAATGACACCAGCAGTAATTGGGCCATGATTGATTCCTGCCAAATAAAGAGAAACATTTGATGTGGATAATATAATATTTTTCCATTATTCATTGCATTTCAATAGTGGTTTCTGATGTACTAATAAGTGTATTGTAGATGTCATTCATAGCCAGTTGTTTAATGAATGATAACTAATTTTAAACATTTTCAATGAAATAAGTCAGACTTACAGAGTTCTTAATTGGATATTTAGAGATTGATGCTGAACAACGGTGTGGGTGAAATTACTTAATGTCCACATTCATTAGATATTGCTATATAATCTAACCCCCCCATGAACCATGGACCTTGCCGTTGGTGGGGAGGCTTGCGTGCCTCAATGACACAGATAGCCATGCCATAGGTGCAACCACAACGCAGGGTTATCTGTTGAGAGGCCAGACAAACATGTGGTTCCTGAAGAGGGGCAGCAGCCTTTTCAGTAGTTGCAGGAGCAACAGTCTGGATGATTGACTGATCTGGCCTTGTAACACTAATCAACACTAACTGACTGGTACTGCAAACGGCTGAAAGCAAGGGGAAACTACAGCCGTAATTTTTCCCGAGGGCATGCAGATATACTGTATGGTTACATGATGATGGCATCCTCTTGGGTAAAATATTCTGGAGGTAAAACAGCCCCCCATTCAGATCTCCTGGCGGGGACTACTCAGGAGGACATTGTTATCAGGAGAAAGAAAACTGACGTTCTACGGATCGGACCGTGGAATGTCAGATCCCTTAATCGGGCAGGTAGGTTAGAAAATTTACAAAGGGAAATGGATAGGTTAAAGTTGGATATAGTGGGAATTAGTGAAGTTCGGTGGCAGGAGGAACAAGACTTCTCGTCAGGTGACTACAGGGTTATAAACACAAAATCAAATAGGGGTAATGCAGGAGTAGGTTAAATAATGAATAAAAAAATAGGAGTGCAGGTAAGCTACTACAAACAGCATAGTGAACACATTATTGTGGCCAAGATAGACACAAAGCCCACGCCTACTACAGTAGTACAAGTTTATATGCCAACTAGCTCTGCAGATGGTGAAGAAATTGATGAAATGTATGATGAGATAAAAGACATTATTCAGGTAGTGAAGGGAGACGAAAATTTAATAGTCATGGGTGACTGGAATTCGACAGTAAGAAAAGGAAGAGAAGGAAACATAGTAGGTGAATATGGATTGGGGCTAAGAAATGAAAGAGGAAGCCGCCTGGTAGAATTTTGCACTGAGCATAAATTAATCATAGCTAACACTTGGTTTAAGAATCATGAAAGAAGGATGTATCATGGAAGAATCCTGGAGATACTAAAAGGTATCAGATAGATTATATAATGGTAAGACAGAGATATAGGAACCAGGTTTTAAATTGTAAGACATTTCCAGGGGCAGATGTGGATTCTGACCACAATCTATTGGTTATGAACTGTAGATTAAAACTGAAGAAACTGCAAAAAGGTGGGAATTTAAGGAGATGGGACCTGAATAAATGGAAAGAACCAGAGGTTGTACAGAGTTTCAGGTAGAGCACAAGGGAACAATTGACAGGAATGGGGGAAAGAAATACAGTAGAAGAAGAATGGGTAGCTTTGAGGAATTAAATAGTGAAGGCAGCAGAGGATCAAATAGGTAAAAAGATTAGGGCTAGTAGAAATCCTTGGGTAACAGAAGAGATACTGAATTTAATTGATGAAAGGAGAAAATACAAAAATGCAGTAAGTGAAGCAGGCAAAAAGGAATACAAACGTCTCAAAAACGAGATCGACAGGAAGTGCAAAATGGCTAAGCAGGGATGGCTAGAGGACAAATGTAATGATGTAGAGACTTATCTGATGAGGGGTAAAATAGATACTGCCTACAGGAAAATTAAAGAGACCTTTGGAGAAAAGAGAACCACTTGCATGAATATCAAGAGCTCAGATGGAAACCCAGTTCTAAGCAAAGAAGGGAAAGCAAAAAGGTGGAAGGAGTATATAGAGGCTCTATATAGGGGCGATGTTCTTGAGGACAATATCATGGAAATGTAAGAGGATGTAGATGAAGATGAAATGGGAGATACAATACTGCGTGAAGAGTTTGATAGAGCACTGAAAGACCTAAGTCGAAACAAGGCCCCGGAAGTGGCCAACATTCCATTAGAACTACTGACGGCCTTGGGAGAGCCAGTCCTGACAAAACTCTACCATCTGGTGAGCAAGATGTATGAGACAGGCGAAATTCCCTCAGACTTCAAGAAGAATATAATAATTCCAATCCCAAAGAAATCAGGTGTTGACAGATGTGAAAATTACCGAACTATCAGTTTAATAAGTCACAGCTGCAAAATACTAACGCGAATTCTTTACAGACGAATGGAAAAACTAGTAGAAGCCGACCTCGGGGAAGATCAGTTTGGATTCCATAGAAATGTTGGAACACGTGAGGCAATACTGACCCTATGACATATCTTAGAAGCTAGATTAAGGAAGGGCAAACTTACGTTTCTAGCATTTGTAGACTTAGAGAAAGCTTTTGACAATGTTGACTGGAATACTCTCTTTCAAATTCTGAAGGTGGCAGGGGTAAAATAACAGGGAGCGAAAGGCTATTTAGCCGGCTGGGGTGGCCGAGCAGTTCTAGGCGCTCAAGTCTGGAACTGCGTGACCGCTACGGTCACAGGTTCGAATCCTGCCTCGGGCATGGATGTGTGTGATGTCCTTAGGTTAGTTAGGTTTAATTATTTCTAAGTTCTAGGCAACTGATGACCTCAGAAGTTAAGTCGCATAGTGCTCAGAGCCATTTGAACCATTTGAAAGGCTATTTATAATTTGTACAGATAGCAGATGGCAGTTATAAGAGTCGAGGGACATGAAAGTGAAGCTGTGGTTGGGAAGGGAGTGAGACAGAGTTGTAGTCTCTCCCCGGTGCTATTCAGTCTGTATATTGAGCAAGCAGTAAAGGAAACAAAAGAAAAGTTCGGAGTAGGTATTAAAATCCATGGAGAAGAAATAAAAACTTTGAGGTTCGCCGATGACATTGTAATTCTGTCAGAAACAACAAAGGACTTGGAAGAGCAGTTGAATGGAATGTACAGTGGCTTGAAAGGAGGATATAAGATGAACATCAACAAAAGCAAAATGAGGATAATGGAATGTAGTCGAATTAAGTCGGGTGATGCTGAGGGAATTAGATTAGGAAATGAGACACTTAAAGTAGTAAACAAGTTTTGCTATTTGGGGAGCAAAATAACTGATGATGGTCGAAATAGAGAGGATATAAAATGTAGACTGTCAATTGCAAGGAAACCGTTTCTGAAGAAGAGAAATTTGTTAACATCAAGTATAGATTTAAGTGTTAGGAAGTCATTTCTGAAAGTATTTGTATGGAGTGTAGCCATGTATGGAAGTGAAACGTGGACAATAAATAGTTTAGACAAGAAGAGAATAGAAGCTTTCGAAATGTGGTGCTACAGAAGAATGCTGAAGATTAGATGGGTAGATCACATAACTAATGAGGAGGTATTGAATAGAATTGGGGAGAAGAGGAGTTTGTGGCACAACTTGACTAGAAGTAGGGATCGGTTGGTAGGACATGTTCTGAGGCATCAAGGGATCACCAATTTAGTACTGGAGGGCAGCGTGGAGGATAAAAATCGTAGAGGGAGACCAAGAGATGAGTACATTAAGCAGATTCAGAAGGATGTAGGCTGCAGTAAGTACTGGGAGATGAAGAAGCTTGCACTGATAGAGTAGCATGGAGAGCTCCATCAATCCAGTATCAGTACTGAAGACCACAACAACAACATATAATCTAAAGTTATATAAGCTACTGAGGAAACTGAATTCGGCCAGTTTTACTCTTAAAATTACCTCACTATGTTTGTTCTGAAGTAAAACTACTGAAAATTTTATTAATTAAATTTGTTTTGTACTAAGCACTTTTTTATGGTTAGACAACTCACATTAATGACATGATGGTTCAAAGCAATTGATATAAGTAGCTTTGGTTAAGTGTTTATTTTACTTTTTAGAAGTTTCTATTGAACCAATGAAGTCATAGCTATTGCACTGTATTTACAGGTTTGATTGGCAGAGCAATAATCTTCAGCTCTCTTCTTTTAATGCTAGCTTTTATAAGTGACCAGTCATCAGGGCCAGTTGCAGGCCCAAGTGACATAGGCAGTCATTTTAGACACTGAATAGAGAGGTGCCAGTGGTGCTGAAGTGGAAAATTTGTTTACAGTGTGCATCATAATTAGTAGTGAAAACTGATATTAGTGAAGGTATATGATGCTAGAAGCAAAAATGTTTCAGTGAACATGAGTCTGCAAACAAGTTATTTGCTAGATAATTGCAAATGTTTGGTTACAGGTCACCACTGACTTCAGTATCAAATACTGCACTATTTCATTTAAATGTATTTGAATAGTTAAGTTTTCAGTAGGGATGAAATATCACCAAATGATGAAGTTTTGATTCTAGCACTCATTTTTTATACTGTAAATTCTCTGCTAAGCTCCATTATCTTATACTGACATATTTCTCAGCACTTTTTGAAAGTTTTCAAATCTTCTTGACTTTACCAGTATTTTGTACCTAGTGGTGAAACAAGTTTTTTTAAAAATCTAGAGGTACCGTACTTCAAGCTAACACATTCTCAAGAACAGTTGTGTCAACTGTCAGCTTTAGTCAATTAAAGCAATGTCTTCAGGACAACAATTTCAAATTTAAATTTGAAATATTTTGCTAAGTAAAAGCTTGACACAGCCAACATAATGCTTTTATCCATGGGAATAACTGTCAGTGCATATAATGAAGAACTGTAGAAGTTATTTATGACTTTATTAATTGAATACCCTTCGTTTGTATATCACACACAAACTTGTGTGTTCCTTTTCATTTAAATATATAAAAATGTTTAGCATATTTATCTATTTTCAATTACTTTCATGGTAAATTTTCTGAAATTTGATTGCTTAACGACCAGTTTTCATCATGTGTAATGCACAACTTATGCACTTTAGTTATGTTTGACACATTAGTTTGAAATTAGGTGATATTTTTGTAGGCCTATTTTTGTCTGACCTTTTCTGAAGGAAAATTTTGTAGATTGTAGGATTAAAAAGATAATTATTTATAAAAAAAAAAAAAACAGATATTCTGTATTTTCATTCTTTCTGCTTGGTTCAATAGGTAGCACATTTTTATTGAAGCTGGAAAAGTATAGTAGGTCTAGTTCATTCTGCTTTCACTTAAGTTTTTAAAGATCTCAGGAACTACCTTAAAAGGGAATGAATTGTTTCTTCTTTTAATATTTAGCATTCAGATAAGATTCAAAAATTTATTGCTGTCACAGAGGAATGTCTATATAGCAGTCTCATTAAAAGAAAAAACAACCCACTTTCACAACTTTTCAGTGATCTGAACAAAAGTTCAGGGAAAGGCAAACTAGCATCTGGGGAGTGGGGGTGAAGAGTTGGGGTGCAAAATCACATGTCACTTTTGTGGAAAATGTTCTCAAAATGGCCCTGTCTATTGCTGATCTTATTCTCCATGACATTATTGGTATTGTCAGTTTGTTGGAATCTGTCAAACTCCCATTAACCATCATGAGCTTGAAGTTAATGCATAAATGACTGATGTGTAGTTTAGTAGGGAGCTCAGAGTCTTGAGTTTCCTGAGTGACACTGGTCTCTAGCTGTACAATTTGGCGTGGATCACTATACAGTTTCAGCCACTTCTTTCAAAGGTCACTTTCATTAACTGAAGATTCAGATATAACAAACAGAGTAGCATATGCTAGTTTCATGCATTGTATCAACCTGTCAGTGGTCCTCATTCGGATCTTCTAAATCATTTTTGGGTTTCTGGTATCTGTGTATTATTATTTGTGTTGTAGTCCTCTGTGTTACAATTACTGAGCCAGTGATGCTAGTTAGAACAGATACAAAACATTAACAGAACTGTCACATCAACAGTGACATTCTTGCTCTGCATTCTGATCCTGACAGACCACTTGGTGCCATCCAGTTGACATGTTTTATTGTGCTAATGGTGTCATTCAGGTGTGGTAGAGTGGGGTACAGAGTCTGCATACCACTCTCCCAGCTGTTGTCAGCTTCTCAGAGCTTGGAGCCACTATACAAAACATAAACAGAATTGTCAAGTCTACAGAGACATTTTTGCTCTGCAGTCTGACCCTGACACCAGTTGCTGCCAACCAGGTGCTAATAGTGTCATTCAGATATGGGAAACAGGGGTGCAGAGTCTGCACACCAATCTCCCAGCTGTTGTCAACTTCCCAGAGTGTGGAGCCACTATTTCCAATTGAAATAGCAACTCAGCTGGCATAATGAGGCTGAGTGAGCTGTACTACATTCCTCCCACCAAGTAAAAACCCTTGGCAGTTCTGGGAATTGAACCTCAATCCTCCACTGACCGTCCAACTGCAGAGGTGGACTGTACAATGAAATAATGAGATTTATGTCCCTGTCTACACTGAGAACAATCCCTTTGCCACACAGTTCATACAAAGATTTGTTGAACAGTTCTCACAAGAAAGTCATTCTGTTAGTGCCAAATCTTTTAGTATGAACAGAACATCAAGCAAACTCATGAAAAGATATGTATGTGAAGTCTATCATATATGAAGATAATAATTTGTTTTTGTTTCTAAAGCTTGCTGTTTTCTATCTATGTAAATATTTGTGAGGTGAATTCTACTTTGTTTTTAAGTTTCAGCACTCTTGTTTTCATGTTAATTAGATATTGGTTATATAGGAATAGATAGTGCTCCAGAAGGGAATTTTCTCTTGCAGTAGTGTGAGAAATCTGCACCAAATCACAACCTTAACCCAGAGCCCTGCAGTAATGCTGTTTTGACCTGACTTACACAGATGCATAATCTTGTGATTTTGCATTTGTAGGTGCAACATTCCAGATGACAAAAGAAAACTTAAGAAAGTATACAATTTCTAAGCAACATGTTATTGTGGTATCAAACAAAATCACAATGTCCTTACAGAGCATCCTAATATGTATAAGATATTTATATGTGGATTGACTTGTAATTGTGATCAATCTTTATAACATGTTATATTGTGTGTTACAGCTTCCACTGTTCTGTTTGAGTAATGACTACCAAAGGTTTGACACTGAAGGTATTAAAATTCAGGAGGAACTGCGAAAAGTAACTTAAGATATTGGGCGCTAAATGCTATGGAGAAAGCCAGAACTGGCACAAAGCTACTGAAATGACTTTAGTGCTGCCAGTTCTTCTAAGCTGAGTTTTAAGCAATGAAGTTCAACATCATAGTAAACAGCCAAAAGATGACTTGTAGCATTGGTACAAAATATCACCTTGGTGATTGGGAATGATTGAGTGAGTGAAAATGACTGAGTGAATGAGAATGAGAGAGAATATTCTAATTTTATCTAAATTGAATGTGGAAGGGGAAGAAAGAAAAAGGAAAGGGAAGGAACTTATTATGTCAGCTACAGTGAGACTTTCTGCATTCATATAATTGAGCACTAATTTTATGTGAAATTATATGTAATTTCATATTAATTGGAGATCCAGGTAGCAGGTTGGACAAGGATCCAATAACCATGTCAGTGAGATGCTACTGTCACCACTTTTTCGTCCCAGTTTCACATTTGCAAAGATCATACATTTTGTATCTTGGAAGACCTCCAGTGAAGCTTGCTATCAATAAGTCAGTGGAAGGGCTTGAAAATTTTTCCAGTGAATACAGCATTTTCACAACATCGTGATTATTACGCATTGCAGTCAGTTGCAACTTAGGTGTTCCAGTCTTTGTCATTAATTCAGTGACCAGAGGCACCTAGCACACCTATTTACCAAAATAAATTAATGTAATATGGAATAGAATCATGCTTTCAATGTTGTTTCCATAGTCAGTATGTTCTAATAAGGGAGAGAGAGAAAGAGAAAGAGACTTGCAATAATGATGGCATCAGTTAAAGCAAGTAATATGATATGAATAATGGAATGTGTAAAGGTGTATATTTCAGCCACCGAGCAGTCAACCAGTAAATAAACAAAAACTGGAATTTATAAAGGGAAAAAAATTGTCTAAAGCTTTTTTAAAGTTTTTGTTATTGGTTGGGACTTCATTAGTCCCAGTGGATTGATCCAGCAGAGTGAATTCAGAGACATGCTACAGAACTGTTAAGTCTAGGATGACGTAGAATCAATGGTCACAGCTTAAGAGGAAAGCAATAGTAGACACAGTTCTCTTTCGATTTCAGAATTCTCATGTGTTATGCATGAAAGAAAACAATTCCCCACTTTATTTAATTCTTACTCATACAGTAACATATATAACAAATGGTGAACATCTTACAATTTAACATGGAACTGAGGCATTTTGTAAATTTGTATTCTCATACACAAAAATCTATAAATACCACTGTTGTCAACCACAGACCTGGCAGTGACTTTAGCGCCCATCAAAGTACATTAAGTGTGGCATAAAAAAAGGTGGAAGATTTAAAGCTAAATGCAGAAACATATTGTTGCCATCCAGCCTCAGTTACAGTACAAAAGCCTGCAAGAGTTAATTTGCAGATCATGACTACTGTGTTATGCAACAAATGATAGAAAGTAGTGTATTAATTTTTCAATTGCTACGAAGGTAAAGTGTACCTAATATGTACATTAAGTTTCAGTATGTTTTTGTTCACCAGCAGTCAATAATGTCTTCCTGATAAGTGTGTCACTGCGGCAGTGCAAGGCTACAAGTACACAGAATGTCTGGCTGATACTTAATTTTAGTAGGCAATACTCAAGTGCTAAAAAAAAAAAAAAAAAAAACTATTAGCCTTAAAAATGGATTGTTGCTTCATCAGGTAGGAAAGAGGTATAGATTTGGGAAAACTGAAAAAAGGTGATTACTTAGGCATGAGATTGAAAGGGACCCATCTTTTTTGGGGATGAGGGGAGGCTAACAGTTTTGAAGGCTAGGAATAGTTTTCTTGTACATATAAATACATGTATAAGTGTACTGAAATTTCAACTCATGAAAGTAAGCAGAGGTCAGCCATTCTGTCTCTGTCATTTTACAGTTTTCTTAAGTTAATTCTCCTTTTGACACAATAATATCCTAATTTGATCATCAATTCAGCAAGGAAAATATTAAACTCACCCATTTTTAGCACGAAGTGGTTGAAACTCTGTTCGTTAATACTCTGTAGCGCTTTCTTGAGCTCAAGTGCAAACTGAACAAGGAGAGACAGGTGTGCCCACCTTACAGTAATAGGATCATCAGGCTGAAGGAAAAGAAAAAAGAAAAACAGTTTAATTCATCAAATGCTATATCTGAACTGCAAGTCCAGCAATTATGTGGAATCCATTACTACTTTCATTCATCATTTAATGTATCTCACTAAAATACAATTAAATCCATAACAGCTATCCTGAAAGTAGCAGTCATAACAAAAGCAATATACATAAATGGGTAAATACTTCCTAACATCTTAACTAATAAAACTGCTATATCAAAGGAAGGAAACTGACACTTCTCTTTCTTTAAGGAAAACTTTTTCAGTCAATAAATCCCATGAAATTATTAATATTGGAGGAAAAAGAGATCCCCATTCATTGTAGTGGTGGAGAATGTGTAATATATGGATAGAGTGCTGAACAGTGAATGGGAAAGTAACATGGGATGGGTTTAGCAAAGATCTGAAAAGAGGGTGATGGTATTAACGTTGAGATGCATGAAAGAAAAGTTCTTCCAACCAGTGCTAGACGAGGTGAGATGGACATACACTCTAAGACAAAAAAATAAAAGATACATACCATTAAGGAGATGTGATGTACATGTACAGACAAACAAATAATTGCAATTTCAGAAAAATTGGATGATTATTCAAGAGAAAGAGCTTCACAAATTGAGCAAGTCAGTAACATATTGGTCCACTTTTGGCTCTTATGTGAGCAGTTATTTGGCTTCGCATTGATTGATAGAGTTCTTGGGTGTCCTCCTGTGAGATATTGTGCCAATTTCTGTCCTATTGGCACATTAGATTGTCAAAACCCCAGGATACTCATAATGGTCCAAACATCCTCAACTGGGGAGAGATCTCACAACTTCAATGGCAAAGGTAGGATTTGTCAAACATGAAGACAAGCAGTAGGACCTTTTTCTGTGCGCTGGTGGGTGTTGTCTTGCTGAAATGTAAGCCCAGAATGGCTTACAATGAAGGACAACAAAACAGGGCATAGAATATTGATGACATATCACTTTTCTGTTAGGGTGTTGTGGATGATATCCTAAGGGGTACTGCTATGAAAAGACATGGCACCCCGGATCATTACTCTAGGTTTTCAGGCTGTATGGTGGAAGACAGTCATGGTGGTATCCCACTGTTCTCTGGGTTGTCTCCAGACAGGTCTTTGGTATGGAATCTCACTGACTAGAGTTGATCTTCATTAAAGAGTCCACTTTGAACTGGGCTTCGATTACCAGTGAAGATATGTCTGGGTACACCATGGACAGCAGTGGAATACCACCCTGATTGTCACACACCATACAGGCTGAAACCCGGAAGTGATGATAAGGGATGGTATTTCTTTTCAATGCAGCACCCATTTGGTTGTCATCCTTGGCACCCTTACAGCAAAGTGGCATGTCAATAATGTTCTATGCCCTGCTTTGTTTTCCTTCATGGTAGGACATCCTGGGCTTACATTTCACCAAGGTAATGCCTGCCACACATGGTGAGAGTTACTACTACTTATCTTCATGCTTGCTAAACCCTACATTAGCCAGTCAGGTTGTCAGAGCTCTCTCCAGTTGAGAAAATTTGTAGCATCATGGGCAGGGCCTTTTAACGGAACATATTAAAGGCTTTACTTTAATGAAGTATGCGATCCCTTCCAAATTCAACCAGTTTAATGAGTATTTATGATTATAGAAAAGTTATTGTGTATGTTAACAATGATTGCATAACATGTCTCCATAAACAGTCAACCCATTAAATTATACTGAATAACTGACCCACACAAAAGTTAATATCACTTGATCACTGATACAGCAAATGTCATCATGTAAAAACACTAAGTTCATCTTAAATAATTAATATGAAGTACGAAAAATAGTGGCCAACATAGGTATTTTGGATCTCCTTAAATAAATATCACCCAGTGAAACCTATTTGTTCACTAGGAGCGTTTTCATTCAGTATTCACGTAATCAATCCTATTTTAGACGAAAACCAATTTAATTCTTAATAATTCATGTTACTTACTTATTTATGCAAATTAGAGAAGTGAATTGACAAACTTCTAAAAAACGACCTTTTTGTAACAAATAATTATTCTGTCAAGTCAACAAATCTGTCTGTCATTTTAATAACATGTTAAATTATGTCACTCGATACAAATTAATAACTTTTCTGCACAAATTATAACAACAGATGTACATGTGACTTATAAACTATATCTCTTTTTAGTAGTTCTTTGACAATGTTATAAATACAAGCAGCGAGAAGGGTCGTGAGAGCAGTCGGAGGCAGTGGGGCAGTCGGAATGTCACTTTGGTGAAGTGTGTTTCTGTGTTATTGTTTGGGATGGAAAAACAATGCAAAGAACATGTAAAGGAAGTACTACTTTGTGTTGTGTTATGGTCTTTGGTGGACAGTGGAATTAAGAAGGCCACCAAAGTAATAAATATTTGATGTTTACATATGTGTTGGTTTCGTTTGTTCTTTATCATCAAAAGCACATGAAAAACACGGGACCTCATGTTTTTAACCCTAGACAACCAGATTTAGAGCCAGCATCAGCATCGAGACACAGCAGCGATCCAGCAAGCAGCAGCGATTACTACAATGCATTGTAATGGCGCCAACCTAACATCAAGTGCTAACAAGCTCCGTAAATGGGAGTGAAATAGTGCGATTACAGCAACTAGAGATATCAACGACTAGGCGGACCATTACAGCCTGCACCATCTCAGGATTTTGATGATCTAATGAGCAGTTTGAAATAATTTGGCATGGTAGCCTTCAGGAGGACATACAACATTTTTGTCAATCAGTGCCGAGCTAAAGAACTGCTTGCATAAGGGCCAAGGTGGACAAATGCATTATTGACTAGCTCAATTTGTGAAACTCTCTCTCTCTTGCATAAATCATTCAATTTTTCTGAAGCTGTAATCATTTATTTGTGCATATACATGACATCTACTGACTTCTGTCCCATTTAGATAATTCCTTTGTGGTGCCTTGTTTTTTGTTGTAGAGGCAGGGGTTCCCAACCTGAGGGTAATTACCCTCTAAGGGATAAAATGTAATTTTCTGAGGGTTAAATGTATTTTGACTGTGAAACAAACTATTTTTAAAAGTTTATTACTATTTTGATTATTTTGTAAGGCAGAAATACATAAGTTATCAATAACTATATTTTTTTCAAGTACCATTGTTAATGTGTGACCCAGTGTAATGGAAGTTACAGCTTGTAAAATGAATGTATGAATAACATTTTCTTCACATACTTCACCCACTGCAAACATATGTACAACTTTCTGCCATGCATCTATGACAGTAAAATTGGGACATAATTGTCACATATGCTTAAATATCTCACAAAATTGCTTCTCTGATTTCCAGGCAGTTCCTGCAGTAGATCATAAACTGCTTCATTATCCATTTTGCAACAATAAATATACTAATCAACAGGATAACAGAACATTAACTACATAATGGCTATTCTACTGCTGCAGGCCCTACACAGTTTTGCCATTATTATTGTTGCTGTTATTGTTATTAGTGGCAGTGGTCAGACACAAAGCACTGCCAGCCTGAAGATTTACAATTTCTGACAGCTCAGAAGTAAGGAGTCCAGCAGTCAAGTGATTTACAATGAGCAGGCCCAATTACAGTGCACACTTTTTAAGTTGGCCGATTTGAAATGTGGCTGCAGGGTGTGTGTGAAGCAATTGTCACTAGGGAGAGGATTTGTGCAGAGGAAGTAAGTTTTGTAAGAGGTATCTTGTCTTCTTGTCAAAATGTGGATAATTTTCTTTCTCTTCTCAGGAATTGTAGGTAGCACTCACAATGTGCTGAGGCTTGCATCATTATATAGGTGAGAATTACGGCTGTTCCTGGAAACCTACATAATTACCTCACGACACAGCAGAGCTAACATTTTTAGAAAAGAAGTCACACCATACATCCATAATCAAATTGGAATTGTATGAAAGTATTGCAGAACTCTGTTTGTTTACCATCACCTATATCACATATTTTAAAATATTTAAGGCTTATACAAACCATCCTTCAGGTCCTTAAGATGTGGTAACCAGATAAATTTGAAATCAAATGTGAACCCAGGAACTTCATATTCCTTTAAAATTGAGAAAAGCGTATCTTATCCTCAGACCAGGAAAGTTAGAAACACTGTGCAAATGATTAAAATGGCCCTTAATAGATTCTCGTTTTAGTATTTAAAACATTTTTCCTCTGTCCATTATTCAACCTTCCAGTAGTTTGTTGTAGTTGGTGGCTAATAGTTGCAAAGCTGGAAGATGGAGATATCATGCCTGACTAGACACTAGACAGGAGTTCTCACTAAGGCAACTATTGTTAACAATTGCAGAAAAGCTGTAATACTCAAAATACAAACTTCAAGGACACCATTCTCTCTTTCAGTGTTGTCAGATGGGACATCAGTGACACAAGTGTACTTAAAATAATTTTGGCAGAGGAAGGACCTAAGAACCTTCAAGATATGGGAAGATGTCTTTGCAAGCACTGTTCATGGAGCTGTGTAAGCATATTATGCTTATAAGTACTCTCCTAAGGCTTTGAAAGTAAAACAAAAATTAAACGTGACTAAACTTTTTATTTTATTTATCAGCATTGCTCTTGGCTTTGTGAAAGTCATTTCTAGTTTATGCCTGTGGGGCAGTTTGCAACTCACATATCTTAAACTTTACTGTTTCTGTAGGTGAGTGATGAATGTGTATATAAAGCAGTGTGTTGTTTTGCCAAGTTATTATAAATTTTATTTTCTTCAAAATGTCCAAAACATACCTCTTATCAAGTTTGTATAGTACATGCAGTTTTCCATAAATTTTATTAATGCTATCGCTTTTACTTTGAACGTGAGACTTAAATGATGATGTTTTACTCTCACTAGAATGAATGTTGTTTGAAAATATTGCTGGAAACTTATGGTAGAGGTTTTCTTTCACAGTATTAATATGTATTGTGTCTGATTGTTTGGAATGAAGTGGTGAATTTTCAAGTTAGATTTTAATGAACAGTTCTAGTATAAAATCTTCAACAAACAGTTGTTTGTTCTTAGGTGGTGCACAATCCATCTGCACCCACTATTTGTACCCAATGTCATCTTGCAGGTTAACATCTTTGCACAAAGTATGACTCTTAGTTCAGTTTTTCGTAGATACCTATCTCATCAGTCAAGCATGCAATCTTTTGATTCTGTACTGCATACTGTCACACCATTAAAAAAAATTATAATTTCTTTCCATAATGCTACTAGCAATCATCAGTTTGACAATCTGATGAGTGGGACCCACACACAAGGAATGAATTTAGGATGTCCTTAGAGTGACACATCACTTAGGTCTGAGATCAAAGACTTTGCAGAAGCCAAACTTACTTTGATAAGCAACAGACATCTCTATCAAGTTACATAGCAACAGTTCTGCTTTTGAACCATTATCCCATCAATTTTACAGACACAAAGTCTTTCATCCCTTGACAAAGTCTACTGATTTCATCATTATCAAAGTTCCAAGCACCCTATTTTTTACAGAATCAGACAGAAAGTTGCTCGAACTTCTGTTTCTTGTGTTGCCAAAATACTAACCTATTTTTTTTCCAATTAGCTGGCTGATTTCACTATTCTCTCAGAAATTCCAAACTATGTAGTTGTCTTTCTGATGTACCAACTGTTTGCTGCCATTGTCAGAACCAGAATTGTTTCACTGTGACTTTATATGCATGGGTTGGATTTACTTTGAAAGAAGTTTCAATGTAGTTCATACAGTTTTCACTCTCACACTGTTGATAAGCTGACAATGAAGACTGCTGTATACCTTTTGGATGAAAACTGTTTGCAATTGCTACTTCATTAGTTATCAGTTTCTGGGAATGGTTATCTTTACACCTGGTATAAACTTTCAATTCACTTTTTTCGGACCCTTCTTTATTTTAACTGGTGAAGTGTCAATAGGAATCAAACTTATATAAGGTGTAAATCAAACAATGGAAAATCCAGGATGGAATGTAACACTGTTATGAGAAGGAAAGTTGCTACTCACCATATAGCTGAGATGCTGAGTCACAGATAGGCACAAAAAAAAGATTTTCACATTTAGAGCTTTTGGCCATTGGCCTTCGTCAACAATAGACACATATATGTGCATACACACACACTCATGCAAATGCAACTCACACACACAACAGCAGTCTCAGGCAACTGAAACCACATTCCAAGCAGCAGCACCAGTGCATGATGGGAGTGGTGCCTGGTTGGGGGTAAGGGGGAGGCTGGGGTGGGGAGGGGGACAGATAGTAGGGTATGGGTGCTGGACAGTGAAGTGCTGCTGGTTAGACACAGGCAGAGGAGAGGTGGGGCGTGGGGGGGGGGGGGGGGTGAAGTAACGGAAAAGGAGAGAAATAAAAAGACTGGGTGTAGTGGTGGATTGACAGCTGTGTAGTGCTCGGATGGGAACAGGGAAGGGATGGATGGGTGAGGACAGTGACTAACGAAGGCTGAGGCCAGGAGGGTTAAGGGAACATAGGATGTATTGCAGGGAAAGTTTCCACCTGCGCAATACAGAAAAGCTGGTGTTGGTGGCAAGGATCCATATACCACAGTCTGTGAAGAAGTCACTGAAATGAACGATTTCGTGTTTGGCAGCATGTTTGGCAGCATGTTCAACAATGAGGTGATCCACTTATTTCTTGGCTACAGTTTGTCAGTGACCATACATGCAAACAGCCAGCTTGTTGGTTGTCATGCCTAATAGAATGCAGCACAGTGGTTGCAGCTTAGCTTGTAGACCATATAACCAGTTTCACAGGTAGCCCTGCCTTTGATGGGATAGGTGATGTTAGTGACTGGATTGGAGTAGGTGGTGATGGGAGTATGTGTGGGACAGGTCTTGCACCTAGGTCTATGACAGGGGTATGAGCCATGAGGTAAGGGATTGGCAGCAGGGGTTGTGTAAGGAAGGACGAGTATATTGTGTAGGTTCAGTGGATGGCGGAATACCACTGTGGGAGGGGTGGGAAGGATAGTGGCAGGACATTTCTCATTTCAGGGCACAACAGGAGGTAATCGAAACCATGGCAGGAGAATGTAATTCAGTTGCTCCAGTCCTGGATGGTACTGAGTTACGAGGAAGTGCTTCTCTGTGGCTGGACTGTGGGACTTTGGGAAGTGGTGAGAGACTGGAAAGGTAAGACACAGTAGATTTGTTTTTGAACAAATTTGGGAGGATAATTACAGTTAGTGAAGGGTTCAGTGACACCCTCAGTATATTCCAAGAGGGACTGCTTGTCACTGCAGACAAGATGACCACAGGTGGCTAGGCTGTACAGAAGGAACTTCTTGGTATGGAATGGGTGGCAGCTGTCGATTTGGAGGTATTGCTGGTGGTTAGTAGGTTTTATATGGATGGAGGTACTGATGTAACCATCTTCAAGGTGGAAATCAACATCTAGGAAGGTGACTTGTGTTGAGTAGGACCAGGTGAAGCAAATGGCACAGAAGTAGTTGAGGTTCTGGAGGAATGTGCCCACACCCTCAATCCAGATAGCAAAGACATCATCAGTGAATGTGAACCATCCCCAGTATCCCAAATCCACCCCCTGTTAACTTTCCAGAATTTCTTAACCTCAAACCTTGCCTCACCAACACTCCCTTACAACAGCAGAAAGAACCACAGTCCACCATCTAATAACTGATCCTGACCTTATAATCCTACTTGTGGACAAAGGCTCCACCACCGTTGTTTTGAACCACAAGGATTACCTGGCGAAAGGACTCTGCCAGATGTCAGATATGTCCAACTACGAACTTTGCCACAGTGACACCATTCCAGTAATCTAAAAGGATCTCCAGTCACTACTCAAATGCTAAGCCCATCCTAGAACCTCTCCCTGCAGTCCATCTCTCAACTCACCCCTACCACTGCCCACAGTCCTACCTTCTACATGCTTCCTGAAGTCCATAAACCTAACCATACAGGATGCTTCAGTGTGGACAGTTGTTGTGCCCCCACTAAGAGAATCTCTGCTGTCATAGACCAACACCTTCAATCTATTACCCAGAACCTATCCTCCTATATAAAAGATACCAACCATTTCCTCCATTGACTCTCCGCAGTTCCTGTCCCTTTACCACATGGTGCCCTGCTCGTCACTATTGATGCCACCTCCTATACACAAATATTCCTAATGCCTATGGCCTTACCACTATTGAACACTATCTTTAACAACACCAGATGGATTCCAAACCAACAACTTCCTTCCTAGTTGTCATGACCAACTATATCCTCACCCACAATTACATCTCCTTTGAAAGCATTACCTACAAACAAATCTGGGGTATGGCTATGGACACCCGCATAGCACCATCCTATGCCAACCTATTCATGTGCCATCTAGAGGAATTCTTCAAATATAAAAAAATGATAATAATAAAAAAAACCTCACCTGGTTCAGATTCATTGATGACATCTTTCCTATCTGGATCGAAGGTGAAGACACCCTATTTACATTCCTCCAGAACCTCAACAACTTCTTCCCCATTTGCTTCACGTGGTCCTACTCATCACAACAGCCACCTTCCTAGATGTTGACCTCCACCTCAAAAATGGCTACATGAGTACATCCATCCATATCAAACCTACGAACCACCAGCAATACCTCCACTTCGACAGCTGCCACCCATTCCATACCAAGAAGTCCCTTCTGTACTGCCTAGCCACCCATGGTCATCACATCTACAGTGACAAATATACTGAGGGTCACACTGAAGCCTTCACTAACAGTAATTAAACTCCCAACTTTGTACAAAAACGAATCTCCCCTGCCTTATCTTTCCTGTCTCCCACCACCTCCCAAAGTTCCACTGTCCAGCCGCAGAGGAGCATTCCCCTTGTAACTCAGTACTACCCAGGACTGGAGCAACTGAATTATGTAATTCTCCTGTCAGGGTTTCGATTACCTCTGATTGAGCCTGAAATGAGGAATGTCCTGCCACTATTCTTTCCACCCCACCCACAGTGGTATTCTGCCGTCCACTGGACCTACACAATATACACATCCATCCTTACAAAGCCTCTGCTCCCAATCCTTTACATCATGGCTCATACCCCTGTAATAGACTTAGATGAAAAACCTGTCTCATACATCCTTCATCCACCACCTAATCCAGTCCAGTCACTAACATCACCTCTCCCATCAAAGGCAGGGCTACCTGTGAAACAAGTCATGTGGTCTACAAGCTAAGCTGCAACCACTGTGCTGCATTCTATGTAGGCATGACAACCAACAAGCTGACTGTCCAGATGAATGGTCACCGACAAACTGTGGCCAAGAAACAAGTGGATCACCCCATTGCTGAACACGCTGCCAAACATGATATCCTTCATTTCAGTTACTGCTTCACAGACTGTGCCATATGGATCCTTCCCATCAACACCAGCTTTTCTGAATTGCACAAATGCCCTGCAATACATCCTATGTTTCTGTAACTCTCCTGGAATCAACCTTCGTTACTCACTGTCCTCACCCATTCAGCTTCTTCCTTGTTCCCATTCGAGCACTACACAGCCATCAATCCACCACCACACCCAACCAGTTTTTTTAATCCTCTTCTTACATTACTTCCCCCCCCCCCTTCCCCCATGTTTAATCTGCAGTACTTTACTTCCATCACCCCCACCATACTATTCTCCCCCCTCCCTGCCCCAGCCTCCTCCTTGCCCCTACCCAGTTGCCACTCATATCATGCACTGGTGCTGCTGCTTGCAGTGTGGTTTCAGTTGCCTGAGACTGCAGTCATGTGTGTGAGTTGCATTTTCGTGTGTGTGTGTGTGTGTGTGTGTGTGTGTGTGTGTGTGTGTGTGTGTGTGTGTGAGCACGCGCATGTGTGTATAGTTGTGAAAGTCTTTTTTTGTACCTATCTGTGACAAACCATCTCCGCTATATGGTGAGCACCAACTTTCTTTTCATAACATTGTATTAGGTGTTTCACACATGCCCAAATCTGTATCTTCATAAGAGAAGTTGAATCAGAAGCACTTGCCAACTTATTAGTCTGCTAAATGTGAGTTGTTGTGCACAGTTTTTGACCAGGCAAAACATAATTTCCAACATTTCTCTGTTTATTTCCTATAGTCTGATATATTAGAAACAAACTTTTGTGAACATGGTATTTCCTTTTAGACCTGAATAGTAACTCATATTTTGAGAGATGTAAGGCTTCATGATGAAAACAATAGATTAGTTCAGTTTATCAATGAACCTCAGGTTGACAAAAGTCCTGTTTGCTCAGCAGAAAATTCATGTAATACTTGTAACACTATACTTGACTTAAAAGTCAGCAGATGGTAACTGAAATTTCCCAAGTTGCCAAAAGTGCAAGAGCTTCATTCAGCTGTTGACACCATTGAAAATGTGGCAAAACTTCAAACCTACAAGAAAAAACCTAATAGTGTGGGGTTACACCTGTAGAGTTTTCTGACAGACCCATGCCCCTTTCTTGGTAGCCAGATATCAAAACATAAATCCAATGCAGCTGCTGTTTTCTTCATCTCAGAGACAATACTGTAGGTTTTATTTTATTTTTTTAAATTTTTTTTTACAATGCAATAATGTAGATAACAACAACAGATCTTAATTTGGGTGGAAATATACAACAAACTTAGTGTCAATATGACAGTTTAGGCAAAATGAACTTGAAATTCACTTTCATACATTTCTGTTAGAGAACTACTCAGATACCAATGCAAAATGGTGGCTCATGCAAAAATTTAGAAATATCTTACAATGTGGTAGCCTATAGCTTTCTGTCTGAAGAGAAGGGTAGCAAGCATACCTAAATTGAGTATATTAATGTTATGTATATGAATTGAGCTGTATAAATATATTCAAATTTTATAATTAATCATTTGACATTGTGCCAAAAAAAAAAAAAAAAAATAATGATGGTAGCAACAAGAATTGAACCCAAGCTGATGGACTGCCATCTGGTATGCTTGAACACTACATCACACCAATATATTAAGTGCTGCTAAAAATCCCTCATACTCTATACACAAATCTTTGGACAGCATTTCACCTTTTCATACAGCTCTCTCAGGCAAAAAGGGCATCTATAGTGGCGGATTAGCCATGCAACTGAAGTTAGCAAATGCCCTGCACATTAGGGGCCCCATGCCTGGGTGTAAAACAATCTATCAAGTTAGATATGAATGATCTTGTACCTACCATCCAATGGAAAGACAGTGGTGCCAAATATACAATGAGTAACAACAGTTTTACTTCATTTCTAAAAGTTAGTGCTGGTCATACCATAATTATGTGTCATTAGTTGACAACTCCACAAAATTTACCCATATCGAGAAGTTCCTTAATGTTCAAATGGTTCAAATGGCTCTGAGCACTATGGGACTTAACATCTATGGTCATCAGTCCCCTAGAACTTAGAACTGCTTAAACCTAACTAACCTAAGGACATCACACACATCCATGCCCGAGGCAGGATTCAAACCTGCGACCGTAGCAGTCACCTTAATGTTGTCCAAGCTATTCATAATAAGCCAATCAGTTAGAATAGGGTTCTGTTGAGTACCAATTAGAAAGTAACTGATGAACAATATATTTACTTTTGTAAGTCTACTACTACAGTCCGTAATTCCTTCCATTTTTCTTCCAGTACTTCTGATTTGAGCCATCTAGAGTGAAGGCTGCTTTCTTGTTAGCAGACTATTATTATTGTATAATACATTGTAGTTTCATGGTTCCTGCTTTTTTTGTGTCATAGTTTCTTTCATGGTTCCTGTGAACTAATGAGATCCAATACTACTGTTTAACATCCTTTTTCTTCAATTTCTTTGAAAGCCTCTATACATTTATTCTGCTTCTGCCTATAGATGGGGTCTTCTTTTGAAAGCAGTGATAGAAACTAGTTCAAAAGTTTCAGTTTTGGAGGGGTTGTTGGACACTAGGTGGTCAGCCCAAGCAGATGCTACAAAGGAATTTTATGTGGCTTTCCCATACCAAGCAGGTTTTGGATAACGTATCTAATAGAATAAATCAAAAGTTAGAGTGTTATAATCAGGCTTATGGACTAGTTTCAAAGATGAATAAGATGTAAATCAGAATAGTGACTATCCCTTGAAATGTAAAAATGTAAGAATGCTTACAAGTGACCAGCGTTTTCCTGGGATCATCTTATCAAGACTTAAACAAAGGATATGCCATTTATAAATCACTAGCTGGGTATACAGCTTCACTCAGGAACTTGATATGAGGTTGTGTCATAGTTGGAATAAAAGGATAAACTTTAAAATATAGGAGGTAAAAAAAAAATGTAAAGCTTATTCTAACTATCCCACCCCCTCCACGAACCATGGACCTAGTCATTGGTTGCGAGGGTTGCATGCGTCAGCAATACAGATAGTTGTACTGTAGGTACAACCACAGCAGAGGGTATCTGTTGAGAGGCCAGACAAACATGTGGTTCCTAAAGATGGGCAGCAGCCTTTTCAGTAGTTGCAGGGCACAGTCTAGGTAACTGACTGATTTGGCCTTGGTGTGCTGGTACTGCAAACAGCTGAAAGCAAGTGGAAACTACAGCTGTAATTTTCCTAAGGGCATGCAGCCCTACTGTATGGTTAAATGATGTTGGCATCCTCTTGGGTAAAATACTCCGGAGGTAAAATAGTCCCCCCATTTGGATCTCCAGTTGAGGACTACTCAGGAGGGCATCGTTATCAGGAGAAACAAAACTGGTATTCTATGGTTGGAGCATGGAATGTCAGGTCCCTTAATTGGGCAGGTAGGTTGGAAAATTTAAAAATAGAAATGGATAGGTTAAGGTTAGATACAGTGGGAATTAGTGAAGTTCGGTGGCAGGAGGAGCAAGACTTCTGGTCAGGTGAATACGGGGTTATAAATAAAAAATAAAATAGGGATAATGCAGGAATAGGTTTAATAATGAATAAAAAAAGTAGGAACAGGGATCAGCTATTATGAATAGTACAGTGAATGCATTACTGTAGTCAAGATAGAAAAGACGCCCACACCCATGACAGTAGTACAGGTTTTTATGCTAATTAGCTCTGCAGATGAGGAGGAGATGGAGGAAATTTATGATGAGATAAAAGAAATTACTCAGATAGTTAAAGAAAATGAAAATGTAATAGTCATGGGGGACTGGAACTTGGTAGTAGGAAAAGGAAGAGAAGGAAAAGTAGTAGGTGAATATGGAGTGGAGAAGATGAATGAAAGAGGAAGCTGCTTGGTAGAATTTTGCACAGAGCATAATTTAATCATGGCTAACAGTTGGTTTAAGAATCCTGGAAGAAGGTTGTATACATGGAAGAGACCTGGAGACACTAGAAGGTTTTAGATTGATTATCCAATGGTAAGACAGAGATTTTGGTACCAGGTTTTAAATTATAAGACATTACCATGGGCAGATGTGGACTCTGACCATGATTTATTGGTTGTGAACTGCAGATTAAAACTGAAGAAATTGGAAAAAAGGTAAGAATTTAAGGAGGTGGGACCTGGGTAAACTGAAAGAACCAGAGGTTGTAGAGAGCTTCAGAGGGAGCATTAGAGAATGGCTGACAAGAACAGATGAAAGGAGTACAATAGAAGAGGAATGGGTAGCTTTGAGAGATAAAATAGTGAAGGGAGCAGAGGATCAAGCGGGTAAAAAGATGAGAGCTAGTACAAATTCTTGAGTAACACAAGACACATCGAATTTAATCGTTGGAAGGAGAAAATATGAAGATGAAATAAATGAAGGGCAAAGGGAATACAAATGTCTGAAAAATGAGATCAACAGGAAGGTCAAAATGGCTAAGCAGGAATGGCTGGAGGACAAATGTAAGGATGTAGAAGCAAATGTAAGGAAACAGATATGAATATCACTAGTGGTGAGATAGATGCTGCCTACAAGAAAATTAAAGGGACCTTTGGATAAAAGGGAATCACATGTATGAATATCAAGATCTCAGATGGGAAACCAGGGAAGGGAAAGCAGAAATAGTGGAAGGAGTGTATATAGGGTCTACACAAGGGATATGTGCTTGAGGGCAATATTATGAAATTGGAAGAGCATGTAGATGAAGATGAGAAGAGAGATATGATGCATGAAGAATTTTACTGAAAGACTTAAGTCCAAAAAAGGCCCTGGGAGTAGACAACAATCCTTCAAAGCTACTGAGAGCCTTCGGAGAGCCACCCATGACAAAACACTTCCACCTGGTGAGCAAGATGTGTGAGACAGGCAAAATTCCTTCAGACATCAAGAAGAATATAAAAACTCCAATTTCAAATAAAGTAGGTGCTACCATGTGTGAAAATTACTGTCCTCTCAGTTTAATAAGTCACAGGTGCAAAATATTAACATGAATCCTTTACAGAAGCATGGGAAAACTGGTAGAAGCTGACCTCAGGGAAGATCAGTTTGGGTTCTGGAGAAATGTAAGTACATGTTAGGCAATACTGACCCCACGACTTCTTATAGAAGATAGGTTAAGGAAAGGCAGACCTACATTTATAGCATTTGTAGACTTAGAGAAAGCTTTTGACAATGTTGACTGGAATACTCTCTTTCAGATTCTAAAGGTGGCAGTTGAGGGGTACAAAAGGGAAGCAATTGTTGAGAAAGGAATGAGACAAGGTTGTAGCTTATCCCCTACATTATTCAATACGTATATTGAGCGAGCAGTAAAGGAAACAACAGAAAAATTTGGAGTAGAAATTGAAGTCCGGGGAGAAGAAATAAAAACTTTGAGGTTTTCCGATGACATTGTAATTCTGTCAGAGACAGTAAAGGACTTGGAAGAACAGTTGGATGGAATGGACAGTGTCTTGGAAGTAGGATTTAAGATGAATGTCAACAAAAGCAATATGAGGATAATGGAATGTAGTCGAATTAAATCATGATATTGAGGGGATTAGATTAGGAAATGATACACTTAAATTAGTAGATGAGTTTTGCTCTTTGGGAAGCAAAATAACTGATGTTCAAAGTAGGGAGGATATAAAATGTAGACTGGCAATGGCAAGAAAATCTTTTCTGAAGAAGAGAAATTTGTTAACATCAAGTATAGATTTAGATCTCAGGAAGTCCTTTCTGAAAGTATTTGTATGGAGTGTAGCCATATATGGAAGTGAATAATGGATGATAAACACTACAGTAGAATGCTGAAGATTAAATGGATGGATCATGTAACTAACAAGGAGGTACTGAACAGAATTGCAGAGAAGAATAATTTGTGGTACAATCTGACTAGAAGAAGGGATCGATTGGTAGGACACGCTATGAGGCATCAAGGGATCACAGATTTAGTATTAGAGGGAAGAGTGGGGGATCAAAATCATAGAGGGAGACCAAGAGATACAGTAAGCAGACTCAGAAGGATGTAGGTTGCAGTAGTTACTCAGAGATGAAGAGCTTGCACAGGATAGAGTAGTATGGAAAGCTGCATCAGACCAGTCTTTGGGCTGAAGCTCACAACAACAAAGTTCTAACTATTTACAACACTTGTTTATAAACAACATTTTTCATTTTGTTATCTAAGGTATATATGTACAAATTTTTCAAATTTCTTACTCGAGAGCAAGCTACATATAGTTTACCGTGAGAAAAGCGGGAGTCTTTGATGTTGAAACCACAATGTTTTAAAGTTTGCCTTTACACTTTGTTAATTGTAAAACTATAGGCTAATTTGATTGGAAATTCCAGTCTTTTTAACTTGGAATGGCAGTTCAGAAGAGATTAGTGGTATTCTGGGAATAAATAGGTGTGTCCTTTGTACTTTCCAGACATAAGTTTGGCTTTGATGATGTATTTCAATAGCTGTTTGATGATCTCATCCATGTTCCATAACATCGGTTTGGTGAGTTGAGATTTCTGGGTAGTGTGACCAGAAATTCAATTTTAAGTCAAAGGCAGGATAATGGCATTCCTGGTACTTGCAAAGAGTTTAGAAATTCTGTAGGGAAGTTCACACTTTCTTCAATCTTTAACATCATATCAGACAATTTGTATATTATCTCTTCACCAGGAATTTTATTTTGACTATTTAAGTTGATATCATCGATAATATTATTTCTAGTTACCAAAATTGAACTGTCAACCAGATTGGTATATTTGTGAATGATGTTTGGATAAATTTGGTCAATGAGTTCATTTTCAGTAGTGGCTATGTTGCAGAAATCACTGTTGAGTTTAACAAGGCCAGTAGCTGGTCACTAGGATGTGTGTCTTTGCCTATTTGTAAAAATTGTTGAGTAAAATGTGCTGATGTTTCATCTTTTGATAGTTCAACTCTCATTTTCTTGTTAGTTGAGTATTTATTTGTGTGGCCAGAGATGAAATTTTTCTACAACTGGAAGTGTTTGCCAAAAATCTTTTTAAAATGTGAGTAAAGCTCCTCCCATGACTTCAGAGTTTCCTCACAAGTCTTGTAATGTTGTGTCCATGGCTTCAAGTGATTTTTTGTGTGTCATTGTGTATTCATCCCAGAAGATAATTTTATCTTGCTTTAGAAGTTCACCCTGTCCAGATGCTCTTGAGATTTTACATACTGGAAATTGTTCTTTGGCTGTATTCAGTGGTAGTTGTAAGGTGGAATGGGTAACATCCTCTTTCCACAAGTGTGGCTGCAAAGCCGGATGATGCCAGTGCAAGTTTGACATGTTGTTCACCGTGTATCTTCACCAGCAATAGATTTATTAGAAACATTTTCCTGGTGGCACCTGGTGCTTCCAAGTAAATAATTCCACTAGTGTTGTTGTCAATCCAGTCCAAGATAACATTGCAAATTTCCTTTTGAAGAGTGGTTTGTTGTGAGCAATGTACCGAAGTAGTTCGTTGGTATCTTAGCTCTTTCCCTGTGTAATTTCGAAGTTTATCACACTGATAGCATCTTTTCATGCTTCTTACATCCCAAGTTGTATTAAGGTATGGTTGTTTACTGCTAAACATTCATGTTCTGGGAGAATAAATGTTTCATTGAAAATGTTGTTGAATTTGACAGTCAGTTCAGGATAAGTTTGATGGATTTGGTACAGTATGTCATGACCTGTACTCTCTTTGATGGAGTCCCATAGCTGTGTTGGATTTGAGGGGTTACATGTTGTTAGAATTATGATGAATAAGTCTCTCATTTGTTCAGCTGAGGCTGTGAGTGAGATTTCTTGTTCTGTTAATTGCCAGAGGTTGTTGGTTTCCAGTAGTCCTAGGCATTGGAGTGGTTCTCTGTATATCTAGCACTGTTAACCATCAATAGTCTTGATATCCATGAAACTTCTTAGTCTCCATATTTTGTGTAGTATGTAAATGGTCCGCCTAGTCGTTGATATCTCTAGTTGCTATAATCGCACTATTTCACTCCCATTTACGGAGCTTGTTAGCACTCGATGTTAGGTTGGCGCCATTACAATGCATTATAGTAATCGCTGCTGCTTGCTGGATCGCTGCTGTGTCTCGATGCTGATGCTGGCTCTAAATCTGGTTGTCTAGGGTTAAAAAACATGAGGTCCCATGTTTTTCATGTGCTTTTGATGATAAAGAACAAACGAAATCAACACATATGTAAACATCAAATATTTATTACTTTGGTGGCCATCTTAATTCCACTGTCCACCAAAGACCATAACACAACACAAAGTAGTACTTCCTTTACATGTTCTTTGCATTGTTTTTCCATCCCAAACAATAACACAGAAACACACTTCACCAAAGTGACATTCCGACTGCCCCTGACTGCCTCCGACTGCCTCTCAACCCTTCTCGCTGCTTGTATTTTTAACATTGTCAAAGAACTACTAAAAAGAGATATAGTTTATAAGTCACATGTACATCTGTTGTTATAATTTGTGCAGAAAAGTTATTAATTTGTATCGAGTGACATAATTTAACATGTTATTAAAATGACAGACAGATTTGTTGACCTTGGGCGCTAATGACCATAGCAGTTTTGCGCCCTAAAACCACAAAAAAAAAAAAAAAAAAAGATTTGTTGACTTGACAGAATAATTCTTTGTTACAAAAAGGCTGTTTTTTAGAAGTTTGTCAATTGACTTCTCTAATTTGCATAAATAAGTAAGTAACATGAATTATTAAGAATTACATTGGTTTTCGTCTAAAATAGGATTGATTACGTGAATACTGAGTGAAAACGCTCCTAGTGAACAAATAGGTTTCACTGGGTGATTTTTATTTAAGGAGATCCAAAATACCTAAGTTGGCCACTATTTTTCGTACTTCATATTAATGATTTAAGATGAACTTAGTGTTTTTACATGATGATATTTGCTGTATCAGTGATCAAGTGATATTAACTTTTGTGTGGGTCAGTTATTATTTCAAAGTCAGTTCTCATTGTGTCACAGATTAATCAAGATAATAGAAGGAACATAAATATATTACATAGATGGACAGGTCAGATGTCCATAGGAAAAACAATGCAACTGTCTGCTCGTTTTGAGCCACATAAAGGAAATGAAAACAAAGAACATAATTATAAGTATGGACATGATATATATAAACACAAACACTAGAGAAGTCACATGTATGAATATAATATGCATTTAAAAAAAAGAAAATATTTAAAAAACTTGTCTCCCATTGAGACACATAGTCAAGATAGTGCAAGAACATATTAATACTAAAATTGAACACTTAAATTGGTCAGAACATAACACAAACATCAAACTTGGCGAACATCTGATTAGCTGTAGAAAATTGTACACAAATCTTATGCCTAAGAAAACAATAGTAACAAAATGATGGGTCTTGCACAACAATTTTTACATTGTCTTTTATTTGGTGCAAGTATGCCCCATATTCAACAATACAAAAGAAAAGTAATAAATGTTTGTCACCTTCTTGCCCGTTGCAAGTAAAGAAGATGTCTCAAAATTTAATATTCAATAGTGACAATAAAAATATAAAAACATTCTCTCAGAGATCTGGAACTTTTCCAGGGTCTGTAGCATGAGTGGTAGTTGCTATTTGACACACCCAGTAAAAACTTTGCTGATAACTTGCTTTACGGAAAATGGGTAAGTAACTGTATTCAAACAGGGAAATGTGCTTAATCATGTTTATATGGTTTCAATTCTGTGATGTTTCTTAATCCATATAACCTTCTTGATCTGGGAAAGATAAGTCTATACGCATTAGGATGTGGGCTTTCTTTTATTTCAAATGGACAAATGTCAATGTTTGCTTTAACATATAATACATCATTTTCAATTTCTTTAGTTCCTAAGTCTAATGTCTCTTTCCTACACTTAGACACATCCCTCTCTGTTTGCAAAGCATTGACATTTAAACATAAACCTTTGTTTTCATCTGTTCCTCTTAACACTGTGTTGCCACTCAACAAATTATTGTTTTCACCCCATTTTTTATAAAGTCCACTACGGATTCTTATCCACCATATAGGATACAAGGTTGCACTTACCTTTGCTAATTCTTTCCAAAAGGCATCTTTGTTTATACAGTTTCCATAGTTGTTCCACAAAACTTCTAAAAACTTTTCCCCTTTTCCTTGAAAACACACATTTACATTCCATCCGTTTATATTTTCTTTAATATTATTATTATTACCATTCTCATAGATTAGCGTTTCATAGTTCCCAATAGGCAATAGCTTGTCCTCAGATACACATTCCCTAGTCTGCATTTCACTTAAATTAACCTCATTATTACCCATGTTTGTCACATTACTTACCTTTTCCACATAATCACTTTTCAATTCTACAAATACTTTTATTTCTTCCTCCACACTCTCATCAATAACATCACTTGATTTAGGATCATTATTTAAATGTCCCTCTATTACTTCTTCCTCCTTCTCCACAACAACCCCATCTTCAGTTTCCCCCCTATGTATCTGAATCTCAGCAATTGAGTCTTTGGCTCCATTAAACACTTCGTCATCCCCCTTCTTATCAAATAAACCCCCCAAAATAGATTCTATTTGTGGTGTGTCTGACTTGTTATTCACACCAGTATCCTTTTCAGCCCAACTATGGAACTCTGCAATACCTTCAACTTCTGCACTTTCACTAACTACCTGTGCTTGAACACAGTTTTTATTAACTGTATCACTTTTACTCATAGTATCCCAAAACCTTTTATTAAATTCTAATTTATTCATTCTAGCTACATCAGTATTTTCATGGTATTTACTTTTTACATTGTATCCTCTCCTTTTCCAGTTTCGGTTATGTGTTGTCCTGTCATAATATTGTCTAGCTACAAAACTACGGACATCTAGTGGGACTGTCCACCGTTTCCCGGCTGGTTTCCTCAGTCTGTCCGTTTGTAGTTGTCGTTTTGTTCACTAGTTTCAACAAACCCCCTTCTATCTTGTTCTCTTCCCCAATACCTATTTCTATCATTCCTGTTATCTCTCCTCCATCCTCCCTCCTGTGAATTGTTTCTGAAATCATTTTCATATCTCCTATATCCCCTATTTGGGGCATTATTTCCAGAATTTTCAAAGTTTCTCCTCCCATAATAATCTCTATTTACATTCCTGTTCCACCCCCCATACTGGTTGTTGCCAGAGCCAAAACTTTGGTTACTTTCTCTTTCCAAGGCCCTATCTAATCTATCTACAAATTTCAGGAACTCTTCCATTGAATCATCTGGTCCATGGACCAATTCCCACTGCAGTCTCTCTGGTAACCTTCTTTTTAAAACATCAATTTGTGTCATAATATCAAAAGAGTTATTTAAATGAGCAAGTTTTTTCAATTGATCTCCGCAAAATTTTTGCATTCCCCCTACTTTCCCTCTATACACTGGTCCATTTAGGAATTCTTACTTTAATCTGGCTTGTATGGACTGTGACCAAAATTTACAAATAAATTTAGCTTCAAACTCTTCAAACGTATTCCAAGAATCATTATTCTCATTTGCCCAGGATAGGGCCTCCCCTTCTAGAAACCGTTTTACTAACTTAATTTTTATGTTATCTGACATTCCTACAACAATCATATCCTTACATTGGTGAATAAAGTCAATAGGGTGCAGATTTTCACCAGGAAAGCATTTCACTTGGATGTGCCCATACATTGTATTTTGATTGTAAATCGTTTGTTTGGACATCAATGCGTCCTCCAATTGTGTATATTTAGTGTGTATATTTTCTACTTTTGTATCTACATTAGTGGTGTACAGGTTGTATTCCTGTTTAAGGTTTTCTGATGTTTTGTCTATTCTCTGATCTAATCTTTTAGCTTCAGTATCTACTCTGTTGTAAATGACAGCAATGCTGTCTGTGTTCGCTTGTATTTTTTCATTTAAACTTTCAACTTTAACTTGAAATTCTTTTCTGAAGTGTATCAACTGTTCGCTAGTGTTCTTACTGAGGGTAGTTTTAATTTCCTCACACTTCTCATTGAGACGAGTACTTAATAGATCAAAATCCAAACTTAACTTATCCAGTCTATCTGTGTTTTCTTCACTTGATTGTTTAAAATCCAAACTTAACTTATTCAGTCTATCTGTGTTTTCTTCACTTGATTGTTTAAAATCCAAACTTAACTTATTCAGTCTATCTGTGTTTTCTTCACTTGATTGTTTAAGTTGCGAGCTTATTTGAGTTGCAAACCCTGCTAGCCACTCTGTTAGGTTTAATTGTTCACCACCCCCTGGTTCAATTTTTACATTTCCTACGATCTCATCCCTCTCAGGTAGAGACATGTTAACAATTAATTATTTTAAATGACAACAACAACAAAATACCTTGCTTTATGTCTATGCTATGATGTCATGGTCAGTGTTCTTGTTGGCTTTCTTCACTTATATTCGGTTTTATTGAAGCTGAAGTCTTGATTGATGAAATCCATTGACATAATCCAGACGTTAATCTTCCGAGCGGTGTGATGATAGTTTTTCGTAGTCGCACAAACACACTTTATTTATTTATTTATTTTAGACATATTTTCACTGTTGCCACAATGCACAAATAATTTTTTTTTTTTTTTTGGAGTGCCAAGCACTTAAAAAATTTATCGCTGCACTATTATCATCGATGCACTTAAAGATCCCGGACGAGCCCCCACTTTTGTAAATGGTCCGCCTAAGTCGTTGATATCGCTAATTGCTATAGTCGCACTATTTCACTCCCATTTACGGAGCTTGTTAGCACTTGATGTTAGGTTGGCGCCATTACAATGCATTATAGTAATCGCTGCTGCTTGCTGGATCGCTGCTGTGTCTCGATGCTGATGCTGGCTCTAAATCTGGTTGTCTAGGGTTAAAAAACATGAGGTCCCGTGTTTTTCATGTGCTTTTGATGATAAAGAACAAACGAAATCAACACATATGTAAACATCAAATATTTATTACTTTGGTGGCCATCTTAATTCCACTGTCCACCAAAGACCATAACACAACACAAAGTAGTACTTCCTTTACATGTTCTTTGCATTGTTTTTCCATCCCAAACAATAACACAGAAACACACTTCACCAAAGTAACATTCCGACTGCCCCTGACTGCCTCCGACTGCCTCTCGACCCTTCTCGCTGCTTGTATTTATAACATTGTCAAAGAACTACTAAAAAGAGATATAGTTTATAAGTCACATGTACATCTGTTGTTATAATTTGTGCAGAAAAGTTATTAATTTGCATCGAGTGACATAATTTAACATGTTATTAAAATGACAGACAGATTTGTTGACTTGACAGAATAATTCTTTGTTACAAAAAGGCTGTTTTTTAGAAGTTTGTCAATTGACTTCTCTAATTTGCATAAATAAGTAAGTAACATGAATTATTAAGAATTACATTGGTTTTCGTCTAAAATAGGATTGATTACGTGAATACTGAGTGAAAACGCTCCTAGTGAACAAATAGGTTTCACTGGGTGATTTTTATTTAAGGAGATCCAAAATACCTATGTTGGCCACTATTTTTCGTACTTCATATTAATGATTTAAGATGAACTTAGTGTTTTTACATGATGACATTTGCTGTATCAGTGATCAAGTGATATTAACTTTTGTGTGGGTCAGTTATTCAGTATAATTTAATGGGTTGACTGTTTATGGAGACATGTTATGCAATCATTGTTAACATACACATTAACTTTTCTATAATCATAAATACTCATTAAACTGGTTGAATTTGGAAGGGATCGCATACTTCATTAAAGTAAAGCCTTTAATATGTTCCGTTACAAGCAACATCTGGAGATAGAAACGTTTAGCATTGTTCAGATGTATGCTGTATACTCAGCGTAGTGCAGCAATTTTCATAATTCCTGGGTGATATTCTACTAGAATTCCTTGTTCTCATCATTTAAAGATTTTTTCTTGTTGTGTTCCATCTGTAATAGGTAGGGAAATTGTCATATAGTAATGTTTTCAGGAATGGGTAAATTTGGTACAGTTGGAAAAGAGCTGTTAATGTTGTGTTCTGAGGTGGTTCACTTGCAGTTTTTCTGGTGGTGTCTTTTGTAAAGTAAACTCCCTTTCCATTCTCCAAATGTGCTGCTAGATGTTACACAGTTGCTTCGTGTTAATGTACAGGAAAACCAAAAATCCGCCATGCTGCTTCATTACTGATGATTATGTTCCCATTTGGTACATGAGGATCTCATCATTTCTGTTTTGTTGTTCACTGTCTTTGGCTATTTTAAATTGTGTCATGTCACTTCCTTTGTTCACGTACTTACAGACATATTTCATGGATTTCACTGAATTGCAGTACTCTACATTTATATGTGCTTGGTACATTTTGGAAAGTAGTGTTGTGTGGTACTTTGTTACTAGGCAAGACCGAAAACAATGAATTTTTGACAGAATAATTTAATTGGATAGATAAAAAACTCAACTTTCTCACCAAGCAGCGGCAGAATACACACATAAAAGACAATTGTGATTGGTCAGCTTTCAGAGCCAGTGGCTCCTTTTTCAGGCAGAAGGGTTGAAGGGGAAGGAAGAGATGTGAAGGAAAAGGACTAGAGAGGTCTAGGAAAAGGGGTTAGATTTCAGGAAAGTCACCCAGAACCGCAGGTCAGGGGAGACTTACTGCATGGGATAAGAAGAAAAGACTGATTGTTGGGGACTGCATCGGACAAGATTTGTAAACCTGAGTGCTTAAAGGTGGAAGACAGGATAATAAGCAGACAAAGATTACTGCTTAAACATCATGCATGATTTAATAAGAATGAAAAGCTAAGTGCACTGTACATAACAGAGGTGGGAGGGAGCAATGAAAAATGGATGGATAAGACAATGAAAGATGTTGAAATCTAAAATGGAGTGAAGCAAAGAGTAGTTATTGTGAAGAAATGCTGAGACTTAAGAAATTAACATAAATTGAGGCCAGATGTGTGGCTAGAGCCAAGGACATGTTGTAGTGCAGTTTATCAGAGCTCCGCAGGTGGGAGCTAGCGCTACAACATGTCTTTGCTTCTTGCCACCCACATGGCCTAAATTTATGTTAATTTCTTCCATCTAAGCAATTCTTCACAGTAACTACTCTTTGCTTCACTCTGTTTTAGTTTTCTACATCTTTCATTGTCTTACCCATCTATTTTTCACCACCCCCTCCGACCTCTGTTACATACAATGCACTTAGCTTTTCACTCTTATTAACTCATGCATGATGTTTAAGCAGTAATCTCTGTCTGGATATTACCCTGTCTTCCATATTTAAGTGCACAAGTTTTCAGATCTCGTCCTTTGCAGTCCTCAACAATCAGTCTTTCCTTCTCATCCCATGCAATAAGTCTCTCCTGACCCACAGTTCTGGGTGACATTCCTGAAATCTACCCCTTTTCCTTGACCTCTCCAGTTCTTTTCCTTTACCTCTCTTCCTTCCCCTTCAGTCCTTCTGCTTGAAGAAGGAACCAATGGCTTGGAAACTTTCCAACTATAACTGTCTTTTATGTGTGTGTTCTGCCGTTACTTGGTGAGTAGGTTTTTTACCTAACCAATTTAATTATTATGTTACTAGTGTGTTATGTGGTAGCCACTCATTCACTGCACCACTTTTTTGTTTCCTTTCTTCGTCACTGATAAGAACTTGAAGTTCAAATCAATGACAGGTCTTAATTTATATACCACACCAATGGGTTGCCCCACTAGTGGTGAATTCTAGTGTTGTGACTTGCCGATCTTTCACAGTGCCACCACGCAGTTACGCGCATCCTCTACATGCGGCGCTGTCTGCCAACCATACAGCAGCAGCGCCACCTAAGCGGCCAGCCAGCCAGTGGTCACTAGACTTGGACTCAGTTCTGATTTGACTGTTAAAGTGTACACATGTCTTACTTTGTTTACTTGATCTGTGACTTACATGTATTGTGTCGTCCTTGCAATATATTTGTTCAACTTGAAGTTATAACTATTGGCGACGAGGTAGTGAATTTTTCTTTTTCATCGTTGACCCACAGGTTTCCATGGCTACTTTAGAGCAACTATTGCAAGGTCTATAGAATAGCAAATGCTTCTCACAAATGCGATTCGTGATTTCGGCGTGGCATCCAATGTGGGGCATCTCTCGTCATTGTCTCTCCCTCCTTTTCCTCCTTACGATGAGACGGCGGAAGACTGGTCTGATTACGAAAAACATCTTCGACAGCACTTCTTGGTATTTCATGTTGCGGATGACCAAACATGTAAGTCTCTGTTCCTTTCATGAATTTCACCTCAAATGTATTGGTTGTTGTCGCAATTGGCTCCTTTGAAAGATCCTGCGTCTTTGTCCTTTGCTGAAATGTGCTCACTTCTGTCCGTATATTTTCAAAAGCATACGCATGTGGTAGCCTCTCGTGTTGCCTTTTATCATTGTCAAAAACATCTGAATCAATCCTATCACGCTTGGGCTGCTGAACTTCATGGCCTCAGTCGAAAGTGTCAATTTGTTACTGACGTTCACAAAGAATCCTACGCCGATTCCATGGTACGGGATGCTATTATCTGGTCGGCGCCCAACAAAGAAGTTACGCAACTTGCCCCTCAGTTGGCAAATCCAACTCTAGATGAAGTCCTATCCATCGCTCAGTCTTTTGAAATTTCTCGCGCCGCTGGAGCGCAAACAGAGGCATGGGGTGATGTCAGGGACATACAACTTCTGTGCGCTATTGACGAAGCATGAGACGTGTCCCCACCAGCCGATGTGGCTGCAGTACGCTCCCAAGAGCAGCCTCGGCCTAACTGTAAACAAACCTCTAAGAAACTGCAGCAAACCCCATGGCAACTTCCTTCATGTCCGCGGTGTTTTACGAAATATTCACGAGAGGATTGTCCCCAACATTGGGCCGTGTGTCACAAATGCAAAAAGAAGGGTCATGTGCCATCCATTTGCAAATCCGATCGCATACATGATGTTCATGAACATGCTGCTGATTCTGATTCTGTGTTGTCTGTCAATTGTACTTCTTCCCTTTCAGGGAAGTTATTCCTCATGGTCCAAACACTTGGTCGGGATGTTTGCATGCAGGTGGATACTGGTTCTGCTGCCACTATCATCTATTCTCAGACGTATCTTCAGTTGGGTTCTCCAATCCTGTCACCTGTTACTAGGCAATTACGGACTTACAATAAACAGAAGATTTCTCTCTTGGGACAATTTGATGATGAGGTATCTTACAAATCTGTTGTTCACACTGTTCCCACATTTGTGGTCGACCATAGTAATGCGGAGAATCTTTTCGGTTTTGATGCCTTTTGCGTTTTTGGATTCTCTATAGATGACTCTGTCAACATCATCTCTGATGCTATTCGTTATGCTCAACTGGATTCCTTGTCGACGACATTTTCGACCCTTTTTTTCTCCTGGGTTAGGCTGTGCAAACGACTTTGAAGCTCATATCACGCTCAAACCCACTGCTCAGCTTAAGTCTTTTTGGGCTCGGCCCATTCCTGTGGCCCTTCGTGATCGGGTCAAATGGGAGCTGGATCATCTCACTGTTTCAGGGGTCTTGCTTCCTGTCACTTCCAGTGATTGGTCCTCTGCTGTCATTGTCATTGCTAAGCCCAATGGTGATATTCGTCTCTGTGGCGATTTCAAAGCCACTGTAAATGCTCAATGCCTCGACCTGAAGAATTGTTCACTAAACTTGCTGGAGGCCAGTATTTTTCTAAACTTGACCTGTCAGAAGCTTATCATCAACTTCCTCTCGAAGCTGCTTCCCGGCAGTTTCTGATCCTTAACACGCCTTTCGGCCTCTATCAATACCAACGATTGCCATTCGGGGTTGCCAGCGCTGCTGCTCTCTTTCAGTGATTCTTGGAACATTTATTGCTCACTGTCCCTGGGATTATAAATTACATGGACGACATTGTTGTCACTGGCTCCACCACTGAAGAACATCTTCAGAATCTCCGCACACTTTTTCATGTCTTACAGACTGCTGGTCATAAGTGTAATCTTCAGAAATCAAAATTTTTTCAGGCATCTATCACGTACTTGGGGTTTCAACTGTGTCGGGATGGTATTCGTCTGCTTCAGCAAACTGTTGCTGCGATCAATGCCCTTCCTTGCCCTACATCTGTTAAGGAACTGCAGGCCTTCTTGGAGAAAATAGCATACTGTCACAGGTTTTTACCGTCTGCTGCTTTGGTGGCTCAGCCATTGCATCGCCTGTTGCATAAAAACGTGCCTTTTCACTGGTCCACGTCATGCAAAGCGGACTTCCAGAAATTGAAACTATGCTGAAACAGGCCCCGTGCCTGGCTATTTATCGACCTGGCCAACATCTTGTTCTTGCCATGGACGCCTCTCAATACGGGGTTGGTGCAGTCCTTGCGCACCGTTTTTCTGACAGTTCTGAACAACCCATTGCTTATGCCTCCAAAACGCTCACGGATGCCCAACGAAAGTATTCTCAAATTGTAAAAGAAGCTTTGGCCATTATTTATGCTCTTCATAAGTTTGTTGTTTTTCTCTATGGATCCAAATTTCATCTTGTTATGGATCACAAACCACTTGTTTCCTTGTTTCATCCATCAATGTCACTTCCCGACAAGGCTGCACACCGCCTCCAGCGTTGGTCTCTTTACTTGTCTCCTTTCAATTATGAGATTCATTTCCGGCCGACGGCTCAACATGCAAATGCTGATACACTGTCTCGCCTTCCCATGGGTCCTGATCTGGCATTCGATAGGGATGAACGTTTGTGTTTCCACCTGGATGTTGCCGAGCAACGGGTTGTGGACGGGTTCCCCAACACTGGGGACCGGCTGGCAGCTGCTACGGGTTCTGATTCTACTGTCTCCTGGGTTTTACACTGTATTCAGAAGGATTGGCCAGATCGTCCATCCACTAAGACTTCTGATCCATTGCGGAACTACTACCCTTTGCGTTACCACCTCATGGCTAGGGATGGTGATATCCTCCTTTCCACTGAAAATGCTTCGCAGTGTGTTGTGGTACCTGCGTCTTTGCATGCTTCAGTCTTGCGCCTCCTTCACCAAGGGCACTGGGGTGTCTCTCGCACAAAATCTCTGGTGGGCCATTATGTGTACTGGCCCGTCATTGACTCTGAAATCGCACACATGGTCGCTGCCTGCGGCCCTTGTGCGTCACAGGCTATCGCTCCGAAGTCATCTTTGTAACCGTGGCCTTCGTCTGAGAAGCCCTGGGAGCATATTCATGATGACTTCACAGGACCTTTTTTAGGTGAATATTGGCTTCTCATTATTGATGCCTACTCTAACTTTCCTTTCATTGTCCGTTGCACATCGCCTACCACCACAGCAACCACCAATGCTCTAGCTCGCATTTTCTCTTTGGAAGGCCTTCCCTCTACTCTTGTTACTGATAATGGTCCGCAATTTGCCTCTTCCGATTTTGCGGATTTTTGTGCCCGACACGGCGAAATGCACGTCACGGCCCCTCCGTTCCATCCACAGTCAAACGGTGAGGCTGAACGTCTGGTCCGCACAATTAAGGCTCAATTGAGGAAACTCCTGACTTCTTCTGCTGCTGATGATGTGCTTCTCCAATTTCTGGCTTCTTACCGTTTCACCCGCATGGGCGACCACAGCCCGGCTGAGCTCTTACATGGCCAACAGTCCCGCATGCTACATCATCTTCTGCGGCCTTACACCTCACGGCCGTGGGTGGCTTCGCTCGGCCAGTTCACTGCCAGCGACCTTGTATGGGTAAGGGTATATGGCAGGCGGCCAAAATGAAGTCCTGGCCGCATCTTACGACACCGTGGGTGACGCCTGTATGAAATCTAAATGGACACGGGTGTTGCAGTGCGTCATTCGGACCAGCTTCGGCCTCGTGTACTGGCAACGCCTTTTCCGGATGCCGCTACACCACCTTTGGCTCTACCTGATGCTCGGGATCCTGGAATACCTCATTACTCACACTGCAGTCCTCTCACCATCATCTCGGTGCCAGCACAAGAACGGAAGCCAACGGGAGACGTGCCCATGCAGGAACCATATGACCACCATCTGTCGGAACAACTCTACTCACCTCCTTCTACTACAGATGCGGACACATCGCCCATGTCTTCTGTTATAACAACCGGACTTGCCGCAATGGACAGATTGGTGCACGGGGCCCCAGCAGATGCGACCCCCATGTCTCCTGTCATTTCGACCAGTTATCATTGGGGACACTTCCGTCTGTACGGGAAGCCTCCTCCTCGAGACTTTACGGCCAGTCAAACAACACCTATGGACGTTAGCAATCTAGAGGCCACCTCCATCAAGACGTGCAAAAACTTCAAAGGGGGGAAAAGTGTTGTGACTCGCCGATCTTTCAAAGTGCCGTTGCGCAGTTAGGCGCATCCTCTACATGCGGCACTGTCTGCCAGCCATGCAGCAGCAGCGCCACCTAAGTGGCCAGCCAGCCAGTGGCCGCTAGACTCGGACTCAGTTCTGATTTGACTGTTGAAGTGTACACACATCTTACTTTGTTTACTTGATCTCTGAGTTACATGTATTGTATCGTCCTTGTTCAACTTGAAGTTATAACGTCTAGAACATACCAAAAAGGCTTCAAATGGTACACATTGTTCAGAACATTGTACAACATTCAAGATTGTGCTGGAATGTTCCACAATATTCTGGGGTGTTCCAGAATGTTTCTGAACACTCTGGAATCTTCCCGAATGTCCCAGGCTACCCCTGAACATTCCAGAACATCCTGGATCTTTATGGAACATTCAGGAACATTCTAGAATGATGTGAAATGGTCTTGAATACTCACAAATGTTCTGAAATGTTTTCAAATGTTCCGGAATGTTCTAGAAATTTCTAGAGGGCCAAATTTCCCAGCCCCTATATCTTCAAAAGCATGCCCTTCAGGTAAAAATGAGAACCTTCTTCATGGATGGGGGATTGTGCGTTATCACACCATATAACTCCCTTGATTGTATCAAGACTTGTTTCTGAGTTTTAGCAGTACCCACATTGCACACTTACTTTTATATTACACTGAAATGCCAAAGAAACAGGTATAGGCATGTGTATTCTAATACAGAGATATGTTGTTGTTGTTGTGGTCTTCAGTCCTGAGACTGGTTTGATGCAGCTCTCCATGCTACTCTATCCTGTGCAAGCTTCTTCATCTCCCAGTACCTACCGCAACCTACATCCTTTGCTTAGTGTATTCATCTCTTGGTCTCCCTCTACGATTTTTGCCCTCCACGCTGCCCTCCAATACTAAATTGGTGATCCCTTGATGCCTCAGAACATGTCCTACCAACCGATCCCTTCTTCTAGTCAAGTTGTGCCACAAACGTCTCTTCGCCCCAATCCTATTCAATATTTCCTCATTAGTTATGTGATCTATCCATCTAATCTTCAGCATTCTTCTGTAGCACCACATTTCAAAAGCTTCTAATCTCTTCTTGTCCAAACTATTTATTGTCCATGTTTCACTTCCATACATGGATACACTCTGTGGTGTCACCGCCAGACACCACACTTGCTAGGTGGTAGCCTTTAAATCGGCCGCGGTCCGCTAGTATACGTCGGACCCGCGTGTCGCCACTGTCAGTGATTGCAGACCGAGCGCCGCCACACGGCAGGTCTAGAGAGACGTCCTAGCACTCGCCCCAGTTGTACAGCAGACTTTGCCAGAGATGGATCAATGACAAATACGCTCTCATTTGCCGAGACGATAGTTGGCATAGCCTTCAGCTACGTCATTTGCTACGACCTAGCAAGGCGCCATTACCAGTTTATATGGAGATTGTAATTATGTATCATCAAGAGCGATGTTCTCCAATTATGGATTAAAGTTAAGTATTCAAGCAACTACGTACTTCATTTACTAGACTCAACTCCTTTAACTGTTCCAGACCTCACGCCAGTCTGCGTGAGCTTAAACACTTGCATTTCAGCCTCCTCTAGCAACACGGTGTTGGCTCTTCTGCCAACACATCACACTCCATACAAATACTTTCAGAAACGACTTCCTGACACTTAAATCTATACTCGATGTTAACAAATTTCTCTTCTTCAGAAACGATTTCCTTGCCATTGACAGTCTACATTTTATATCCTCTCTACTTCGACCATCATCAGTTATTTTGCTCCCCAAATAGCAAAACTCCTTTACTACTTTAAGTGTCTCATTTCCTAATCTAATTCCCTCAGCATCACCCGACTTAATTCGACTACATTCCATTATCCTCATTTTGCTTTTGTTGATGTTCATCTTATATCCTCCTTTCAAGACACTATCCATTCCGTTCAACTGCTCTTCCAAGTCCTTTGCTGTCTCTGACAGAATTACAATGTAATCGGCGAACCTCAAAGTTTTTATTTCTTCTCCATGGATTTTAATACCTACTCCAAATTTTTCTTTTGTTTCCTTCACTGCTTGCTCAATATACAGATTGAATAGCATCGGGGAGAGACTAAAACCCTGTCTCACTCCCTTCCCAACCACAGCTTCACTTTCATGTCCCTCGACTCTTATAACTGCCATCTGCTTTCTGTACAAATTATAAATAGCCTTTCAAATGGTTCAAATGGCTCTGAGCACTATGCGACTTAACTTCTGAGGTCATCAGTTGCCTAGAACTTAGAACTAATTAAACCTAACTAACCTAAGGACATCACACACATCCATGCCCAAGGCAGGATTCGAACCTGTGACCGTAGCGGTCACGCAGTTCCAGACTTGAGCGCCTAGAACCACTCGGCCACCCCGGCCGGCTAAATAGCCTTTCACTCCCTGTTATTTTACCCCTGCCACCTTCAGAATTTGAAAGAGAGTATTCCAGTCAACATTGTCAAAAGCTTTCTCTAAGTCTACAAATGCTAGAAATGTAGGTTTGCCCTTCCTTAATCTAGCTTCTAAGATAAGTCGTAGGGTCAGTATTGCCTCACGTGTTCCAACATTTCTACGGAATCCAAACTGATCTTCCCCGAGGTCGGCTTCTACTAGTTTTTCCATTCGTCTGTAAAGAATTCGCGTTAGTATTTTGCAGCTGTGACTTATTAAACTGATAGTTCTGTAATTTTCACATCTGTCAACACCTGCTTTCTTTGGGATTGGAATTATTACATTCTTCTTGAAGTCTGAAGGTATTTCGCCTGTCTCATACATCTAGCTCACAAGATGGTTGAGTTTTGTCAGGATTGGCTCTCCCAAGGCCGTCAGTAGTTTTAATGGAATGTTGCCTACTTCCGGGGCTTTGTTTCGACCCAGGTCCTTCAGTGCTCTGTCAAACTCTTCACGCAGTATCGTACCTCCCATTTCATCTTCATATACATTCTCTTCCATTTCCATAATATTGTCCTCAAGTACATCGCCCTTGTATAGACTCTCTATATACTCCTTCCACCTTTCTGCTTTCCCTTCTTTGCTTAGAACTGGGTTTCCATCTGAAATCTTGATGTTCATGCAAGTGGTTCTCTTATCTCCAAAGGTCTCTTTAATTTTCCTGAAGCAGTATCTATCTTACCCCTAGTGAGATAAGCCTCTACATCCTTACATTTGTCCTCTAGCCATCCCTGCTTTGCCAGTTTGCACTTCCTGTCGATCTCATTTTTGAGACGTTTTTATTCCTTTTTGCCTGCTTCATTTACTGCATTTTTATATTTTCTCGTTTCATGAATTAAATTCAATATTTCCTCTGTTACCCAAGGATTTCTACTAGCCCTTGTCTTTTTACCTACTTGATCCTCTGCTGCACTCACTACTTCATCCCTCAAAGTTACCCATTCATCTTCTACTGTATTTCTTTCCCCCATTGCTGTCATTTGTTCCCTTATGCCCATTCTGAAACACTGTACAACCTCTGGTTTAGTCAGTTTATCCAGGTCCCATCTCCTTAAATTCCCATCTTTTTGCAGTTTCTTCAGTTTTAATCTACAGTTCATAACCAATAGATTGTGGTCAGAGTCCACATCTGCCCCAGGAAATGTCTTACAATTTAAAACCCGGTTCCTAAATCTCTGTCTTACCATTGTATAATCTATCTGAAACCTGTCGGTATCTCCAGGCTTCTTCCATGTATACAACCTTCTTTCATGATTCTTGAACCAAGTGTTAGCTATGACTAAGTTATGCTCTGTGCAAAATACTACCAGGCGGCTTCCTCTTTCATTTCTTAGCCCCAATTCATATTCACCTACCACGTTTCCTTCTCTCCCTTTTCCTACTACCGAATTCCAGTCACCCATGACTATTAAATTTTCATCACCCTTCACTATCTGAATAATTTATTTTATTTCATCACACATTTCTTCAATTTCTTCATAATCTGCAGAGCTAGTTGGCATATAAACTTGTACTACTGTAGTAGGCGTGGGCTTCGTATCTATCTTGGCCACAATAATGCATTCACTATGCTGTTTGTAGTAAACAGGCAGAATACGGCGCTTTGTTCGGCAACACCTATTTAAGACAACAAGTGTCTGGCACAGTTGTTAGATCAGTTACTGCTGCTACTATGGCAGGTGAAAAAGATTTGAGTGAGTCTGAACTTTGTGCTATAGTTGGTGCATGAGTGATGGGACACAGTATCTCTGAGGTAGTGATGAAGTGCAGATTTTTCCATACGAACATTTCATGAGTGTACATGAATATGAGGAATCTGGTAAAACATAAAATCTCCAACATCACTGTGACTGGAAACAAAATCTGCAAGAAATGGACCCCCTTCTGCAGATTGCTGCAAATTTCAATGCTGGGCCATTAACAAGTGTCAATGTGTGAACCATTCAATGAAACATCATTGATATGCTGGATCATGGGGTCCCAGGTTCAATTCCAGCCCAGATTGGGGATTTTCTCTGCCCAGGGACTGAGTGTTTGTGTTGTCCTCCTCATTTCATCAACATCACCAACATCATTATCATCATCATTTGTGATAGATGACTGGGTAAAAATAGGTACTTTGTATGGGCCCTGATGACAGTTCAGTTGAGCACTCCACAAACCAATTATCATCATCATCATCATCATCATCATCATCATCATCATCATCATCATCATCGATATGAACTTTTGGAGTCAAAGTGTGATTTGTGTACCCTTGATGACTGTATGACACAAAGCTTTAGACCTTGCCTGGGCCCGTCAACACCGGCATTGGACTGCTGATGACTGGAAACATGTTGCCAAGTCAAATTGTATCAAGCAGATGGACATGTATGGGTATGGAGGTAACCTCATGAATCCGTGGACCCTACATATGAGCAGGGGACTGTTCAAGCTGGTGGAGGCTCTGTAATGGTGTAGGGTGTGTGCAGTTGGAGTGAAATGGGATCCCTCATATGTCTAGATATGACTCTGACAGGTGACATATACGTAAGCATCCTGTCTTATCACCTGCATCCATTCATGTCCATTGTGCATTCCAACAGACTTAGGCAATTCTAGCAGGACAATGTGACCCACCATATGTCCAGAATTGCTACAGAGTGACTCCAGGAACATTCATCTGAGTTTAAACACTTCCACTGGCCAGCACAATAGAGCATCGCCAGCTGATGTATCTCCTCTTGTTACTGATGATTGTAGGTAAGGCCACTCTACAATTGCAAACTGAAGCATAGACAATCTACAGGGACCACATAGAGAAATGGCTGACATCTGACTAATGTCTGAAGTAGTGCTGAAGGGAATTGACACCATGAAACTTGCAGGGCTGTCCATAAATCCATAAGACTGAGGGGGTGGAGTTCTCTTCTGAACAGCACGTTGCACATTTGCTCATTAATGTTCATCTTTGGAGAGCTTGGTGGCCATGGACAAAATTTTACCCTTCCAACCTAGAAAGCAAAGGGGGCCAAAGCAGTTGACTGGCTCTTAAACTTACTTAAAGCCATCCATCTTCCCCTGATTGTGGGCAGCTCCTGCGCTCCATTATGGAACAGGCTGGTTTCACAGTTGGATAAAGCCTGTAGAACAGGTTATTCAGCAGTACATTGAAGTGTAAAATAGGATTCTTCCATTTCTGGATGTCAGGATGTTTTGGATGAACGGTGATTATTTTGATTTGCTGAGCTTCAGTCTTGATGGCTTACTTTCAGGTACTGCCTCACCTGGTGGGTCAGTTGTGATTGGAAAATGGTTCACTTAAGAGCCAATTATCAAACATTTCTCTCTGAGCATTATCTACTGTGGCAGTAGAGTATATCAAGAAACTGATGGCTGTGTAGCAGTGCTGAATCTTCTCCTAAAGAGAAGGCATGAAATTTCAAAGTCATGAGGCTCTCAATTTGACATGGGACAGATGATGGCAGAAAGCCATACCACAGTATGTCTGTTAAAAGTCGCGGGACACCTGTGCAGTAAAGTCTTTTGAGAGCTTCAGCATTACAGTAAGATATGGAGAATATAAAGTTACACTAAAGAAGCTGATTACAAGTAGTTGTTAAGAGTGAGAAGAGTGGACTGGTATTAATAAATGATAAATATGTTCACTCCTCCCTTAGTTCTCTCTCCTTTAAAATTGTCTTTCCTATGGACACTATAGTATTGATGTACAGAAATGTCAGACTGTCTCTGCCAATCACTGGCACATTTATGTTCCAGTGGATCAAGGGGCCATTTTGTTGATGTTGCTCTTTTTCTTTTCACATTTTTCTGTTCAGTTGGGGATACTATGATAAAAAAAAGTTAGTTGGGAGTCTCACTACTTCCCGCAAGCAGATATCAAATTATACATCATCCATGAGCTGATCAACTTAAGTCTTACCCAAAAGTACTAATGTTGTATGATTTAATGATTCTTTCTTTTGGCATTTTCACATCCTTTTTCTTTTGATGAACAAGAGAATATCTCTGCAGTTGGTACTATAATCCTAACTTTGCATCTCTCTTGCCAATTGAAAAAGTTTTTCTGAGAGGTACCATCTTCTGCTGGTATCATCACTTTTATGATTTTCAGTTGATATCATCACTTTTATAGAAGATAAGATCCACTGCAAGTCCATGATCATAGAAATTTAGAGTTTATGTAGAATTCAGTTAAACCACTGGTTATTGTGGAGTTTGATAGAATTTTCCATCATCAGAATACAGTGTACACTTCATAACCTTTATTTCTCAATTGCTATTTGTTCAGAAAACATTGGAGATTAGCAATAAAAAGGTAAATAATAAGCTACTAACAGCAAATGAACAGCTAGAATATAGTAAAACTGAGGACACAGCAGCTTTTTGCAGAGCAATAGCTATCTCTTATTTACTTGATTCAAGTAGGCATCAGCATTATAAAGTGTGTTTCATTCAGTGTAAGACCATTAATGTCTACTATTTGTACTAACATGCTAGTGTTGCAGGCTTGAAATTGCATAATAGGAGTCTTTGTTATGGTGTTAAGACTTAAATTGTTAACTGTGAACTGCTTGTAGGCATCTCCATCTATCATCTGAGCTGTGCTAAGGATGAGATTGGATCCTTGATTAGTATGATCATGTAATCAGAAAACATTACAGTTTTTGAGTCACCTTTTAAATTCATGATCATTTATCATATGCCCTATATATGGCACTCCACAGGTTATATTCTCTTGTTCTGGTCAGTATCATGCCTGAGACAATCTGTTAATGAAACCCTCTACTCTCTGTTATGAAGGTAAGATTACATACAAGCAAGAGGAATGCTGGTCTTCCTACAAGATTTTAGGTAGCTACCTAGAATTTGGCCATCCATACAATCACACACTTTAGCAGGGTCATAGAATGTACTAAATGGATAATATTTCTTGTTTAGCTCTGATAACACTTAATTTGTGAGATTTTGTATAGATTTTTCTGTGGAGAATTCTTTATGAAAACCAAACAGAAATGGCTAACAATTTCTCCTCAGTTAAATAAGACATTATTCTGTAATAGAACACTTTCTCAAAAACGTATGGAAAGGTTGAAAGGAGTGATGTAGGACTGTGATGAGAGATGGCTTACTGATCATCAGTTTAGGTTATACATGTTCATCTTTGCTAGTGTGGAACACATCTCTTCTATTGAGCAAGTGTTCGTGGCTCTTTAGGTATGCATTTTACAGCCCATGTTTGCAGAACCTTTTCTCTTATTTTGGTCCATACTACCACCTCTGAAAGCTGCCTACCCTACAGCCTTAGCAACAACAGTATGATTACATGTATTCCACTGTCAGCGGTACATATCAGAAAGTAAAACTGAGGTTTCTGGGTGCCTTACCTCAAATTCGTACATATATCCTTCTCCATCATCCTAGAAAATTTGTAACACCATCACTGAATCATCCTTTATATACATCCATTTACAGGCACTGGGACCTATAATTTTGACACTGTGTAGTATTGTTGGATGACGTTTCTGAACATGGGTTCTTGTGTAAAACTTGATCTACTAAGACCACTCTACAACATCTAGAGGTGTGTAACATGAATTGTGAAACTCCCTATATGTTGCATCCATGTTTCATGAAGTTACTGAGAGAGGTCATAAACCAGATACTGGATCATAAGGTGTACCCAGGAGGAGATATAGCACAGATAATTAACAGTAAGCTGAAGGTTAAGACCATCATCAGGAAGAAGAAATGTATATGGATACAAGGTACAGATCTGTTGAGGAATGATTATGTGCGTTCAAAGTTCTCTGAGGCTGGAGCTATTGTGATAGTGAAAACCACAACACGTAGCTCAGCTGAGGTGGATTCAACATCCTTGGAAAAGGTAATAACAGAAATTGGATCAATAAAGTTAAATGAAGAGACTGTGGGTAAGGGATGAAGTACTTCAGTTGACTGACAAAGGAAAAACATACCAAATGTTCAGGAAAAGTAAGGATTGCAGCAATATAGAGCCACTTAGATATGAAACAGTAGACATTGAATTGGTTGTAGGACAAATGTAATAAACTGAAAAGGAAGTGGTCATTGAAAAGGATGGCTTCAGCTTACAAAAAAGTCAAAATTAGTTTCAGAGAATTTAAAAGCAAACACATGACAGTCAAAAAAGTAATCCAGTGTTGAATGCAGATGAGAGAGTGGGTAAGTGTAGAAATAGTACATTGAGAACCTCAGTGAGAGGGAGTAACTGTCAGCTAACATAACAGAAAATGAAAAGAGGATCCATTTAGAGTCTTGCTAGAGAACAAGCAATAAGAAACAGAAACATTCCTGCTGTTATGTAACTCTCCTAATTCACCATTTAATTACATAAAGGCAATCAAATACATTATTTTTTCATTGATCCAAAACAATGTTTATGTGTTATAGAACTTTGTTCAGTTGCAAAGCTACATGCATAATTAAAATTGTGATGAGATTTTTGTCTGTTAATTATTGTTGCTGGTGAAATTAGCTTCAAAACACATAACTGTTAAATCAATTCTAAAATAAAATACGCATCAAAAATTATGTACAGTAGGCATCTGAGAAGAATGGCTGTGAGGGATGAGATGGGAGCAGGGCACAGTCCTTTCCCATGCCCCGGTTCTACCTGCCCTGTCTGAAAAATATTGCCTTGCCAGTAGACTTAACTGTCAGCATTGTTCACCAGTTATGGTCGCTTGTTTCCTTTCATTATTTACAGCTTAATGCAAGTGCGCCTATATGATAGTTTGTGGAGGGGAGAGGGGTAGACCTGGCGGTATTATACGTATTTCTAATATTTTGGAAGATGAATGCTGACTTGTAAACAGCCACAAAAAAGTTGCAGTTTCAACCCTGTTAAAAACCTGGGTGATCACTATCAGCTACAAATATTGAAATACTGTCATCTTAGATTTATAACATTTTTCTATGAGAAAGGAAATTTCCCTGACATATCATAAAAATTGCTGATTATGCCTTATTTTGCTAAAAGCTACTAATTTTATGTTATTTTTTATGTTATTTTTGCAAAATTTTTCTGCCCATAGTGATGTTTTAACTGAACAAAACAAAAAACCACATCTCAGTAGTTGCATGCACAGTACAGTGTTAATAAAGTACTGATTCAGCAATTAAAGCTACCATAGATGCACATGAAGAATTTGTCTGGTATTATTTTCGAAGTATGAGTAATTAAAATAATTTATTATAGTTGCATTGTTCAAATCTCTTCAAGTTAGTCACTTTTACAATTTTCACATAGTTGTTTTATACGTCTTTAGAACAGCATACACTTTCTTTCTAGACCACATCACCCTACTTGCAGCCACACTCCTACTACATGCATTCTTCTCAGCTGCAGACAGTATTTCATATTTCATGAAGGAAATTTATCTAATTTATTACTAGAACATGTATCATGAAACTAGATATAAAAATAAGTAATAATGGGCTTCATGTAGCAACAACAACAATCAAAAATTATAATATGATTATAGTTATGTATTGGTAAGGAGCGGACAGTTATATTATGAAACTGGATTTCAGTTATACTACATAAATGACAAAGTTCTGGGAAAATATTGTATTCCCAGACATTTCAGAATAAATCACTACTATATTGTGTATTTTATAGCATCAAATTATATTCATTTCAAAAACCAGGAAATTACTCTGTGGAATTTCTAAATCACTAGGGAAAGTCAAAACCAAATGGCTATTCAAATTAGTGCATAGAAGCTATGAGACTGAAAGTATTCTATTACCTTGGAAGCCTAATAAACCAAATAGCACAAGCAAAGAAAGTATTCTTTACCAAAGAAAGTCTCCTAGTATCAAAAATGGAACTTAGTTTGAGAAAGAAATTTCTGAGAATGTTCATCTGGAGCTCTCTATTATGCTGAGGTCAACTGTGAACTTAGAGAAAATATGAAAAGAAGAGAATCAAAGCATTTGACATGTGTTCTTCCCGTTTGGGTCTGAAACACTGGTTTCAAGAGATTTTCATTTTGTGAGAAAATCTAAGGCATTACATGACAAAACAGAAAATGAGTAAGGTCACTGCAGTAGTTTCCACTAATGAACTGTTGTACCAAAGCAGAATACACCACAAAAACAAATCAGAAAAGTCTATCATACCTTGTCCTCAAAATAAAAGAAATGAAAATCATTTGAATAAACATCTATCGTTTGATAATATCTGTAGATTTAACTATGGATACTTGCTGAAACATAATCAAATGAAACAAGGCATACTTTTTTGCCACTTGTTTTAATAAACATTCATTTTTGTGGCCTAGGTTGTGGGTTATGCTGCAAAGTGTGCTAATTATGCAAAATGTAAATTGCAAAAATAAATAATTAGTGAGACAAGTTGAAAAAAATTATTTTTCATCTACCATTTGCGTTATGTTAAAGTAATACATGAATAGGTCTTAAGATGATCAGCTGCTTACAAAACTAAACTGCAGGACTGACAGCTGTTATGGAAGTCATTAAATCAATTGATTCTCAAATTTTAGTGCTGCCAGTTATTCACTCCTACTGCTAATTAGTTATCTGGTTAACTTTCTTTGTGTAATTGTTTAATGCTATTAAAGAGGTGCAGACTGTCTGTCAATGTTTCAAAATACAATAATTTCTTTCTTCCAAAACAAAATAAAATGAAGAAAGCTGTGTGACTTTCTAAAGTACCTTTACTGTGCGTGATGGGTTGAGACCACTCGCTGCCATGTATGTTGAACCAATTGTTTTGATCTTGATAATATCCTGGTAGTGTGGCTGCTCCAGCAACTGAAAATTAATACAAGTAATAAAAATTGTGAGTATGTGCAGAAATTATAACAAAATTAAACATAATTGTAAATAAATGTAATGTTGTACCAAAAACTGCTTTAGATTTCTTCCTTGTTGTCCTCTTGCAGATTCAATGCAAAAAAGAAAAAAAAAAAAGAAAAAAAAATATTATTTGTACAGCACTGCAGTGCCTGTGTCAGTAAGAAGTAAGATGCAGTGTTCCTTTCGACATGCGTCCATGTCTGAAGGAACAGGCACTGTGGTGACTACAGATGTAATTAAATACATGAAATGTATTCACAGTGGTGAATATGAACATCCTACGGCTGTATAGTGGAATGATAAAACTGAAAATCTGTTTCTTACTAGGACTTGAACCCCGATTTTCTGCTTTACACAAGCAGTCGCTTTAATCACTTTAACTATCTCAGTGCAACTGAAGGCCATACTGAAACTTTCATAAGTCATTGTCTATGTGTCTACAAACTTCACTCATCCACATCATACCTGAAGGAACATTACATCATACTTCTTAACCAACACAGGCACTGCAGTATCGTATTTACCGGCCAATACCAGGCCAGCAACTTTCAGTTAAAATGTCTCCTCTGCATGAGAATTACAACAGCATATGAAAGTTTGGGTCTGGCTGTGAGTGGTGCCTGAATAGCCAACGTGTTAAGGTAACCACTTGTGTTAGGTGGGAAGTCTGTGTTTGAGTCCCAGTCTGTCACAGATTTTCATTGTCATCATTCCATTATGAAGATGTAGGTTGTTTAATATTTGCCATTGCCAATGGATTTCATATTATCATTTGTTTTCATCTTGTAATTGTTAAACATATTGAAAAATGTGAAAATCACTGTACAGTTTCAAAATTTTCATGATCAAACTAACATAAAAATTTAACAAATCTCCTGAGGGAAACTGAACATCTGCGTGCCTTACTTCCACTCTCTATCAAAGTTAAAGGGCAAAATGACTACCGGAAAATTGTGATGAAATCAAAAAGGAAATTTGTTTTGCAGGGACTGTTCAGTGTATAGAAGAGTCAAAAAATTTCTGGTGAAATTTAAAACAAGAGGGGCAGTCCTTGCTAAAAGAAGTCTACTGGTGTCAAACATAGGCTTTAATTTGAGGAAAAAATTTCTGTGAAGGTACATCTGCAGCAAGGCTTTGTGAGGAAGTGAATCATGGACTGTAGGAAAATTAGTAAAAAGGGGAATTGAACCATTTGACATATGGATTACTGAAATATGCTGAAAACTAAGCAAACAGACAAGAAAAAATGAGAAGATTCTCCACAGACATTAAGATATTGACCAATGTGATGCAGTAGGAAGGCTCAAGACATTTTCCAACTTGTATAATAGAATGAATACTCTTTATTAACCAAAAAATATTGACAGTAAACATTGTCATAAATGAAATAAACAGTGACATGCATCAGTTCACAGAGTAGCAAGCATTTATACTTAGACCAAGAACTTTTCTGCTCCTTACGTTTCGTCCAGAACTGCGCTGGACTTCCTCAGAGGCGCTGCTCCGCTGAGTCTTGCCGACTCAGCGGAGCAGCGCCTCTGAGGAAGTCCAGCGCAGTTCTGGACGAAACGTAAGGAGCAGAAAAGTTCTTGGACCACGACCTCACATCCCGAAAAGTATATCAACAGCCATGTCACCCGGTCGTGAAAGCCTTCATTCTACATTTATACTTAGAACTGATGTACAGTTTAAAAACTTTTTTAATATTATAAAACAAGCTACTTACTTAAAAGCATTTTTTGCGGCAAAATTATATAAACATTTCTTATATTTATTTGGTGTTCTGGGGCACATGTGTTTCAAGGGTTTCAATCCAAAAAAAATTATAGAACGTAATAACTGCTAGTTTGTAAATGATAAAGCAAGCTGTGTGCAAAAGGTAATGAGACAGACAACAATATGAGGAATTTGGCAGTGCTGTGATGTTTTACTTGTGCATACCAGTGTGTTCATCCCATCCAGAAGCTCAGTCAGAGTTTCAGCTCTGTACAGCCATCATGTGATTTTTGAGACTGCCATTAGGACGTTGTGCTGTTGTTGTGTTACAAAAATGGAACAGCAGCTCTTAGAGCAACGTTAAGCAATCAAGTTTCATATGGGACTTAGGGAATCCATAAGTGTAACCTGTGAAAGGTTGAAACAGGCCTGTGGGGAACATTCTTTATCGAGAGCAGAAGTTTGTTGGCACAAATCATTTTTTGTAATTCTGAGAACATGTCAAAAATGATCCTCACTCTGGGACACCTTCAATTTCAAAAAACAACATAAACTTTGAATGTGTGTGTGCTCTTGTGAAATTACACCAACATTTAACAATAAGGATGATGAGTGACCTGTTAAACTTAAGCACTTTCACTGTAAATTAAATTTTGTCTGTAGTTTTGCACATGCAAAAGATCAATTCCAAAATGGTGTCAAAAAACCTCGCAACTGAGCAGAAGGACAATCAAAAACATGTGTGTGTTGATCTTCTTGAGAGGATTGCCAGTGACTACAAATGGTTCGATTGTGTGCTCACAGCTGCTTAATCCTGAATTTTTGAGTATGATCCTGGGACAAAGCAGCAACACTAAGACATCTCCTCAGCCGAAAAAAGCTCAAATGAGCAAATCAAAGATCAAACCAAAGCTGATTTGCTTTTTTGACAGTAGGGGTATCGTGTAAAGAATTTGTTCATCTAGGACAAATTGTCAACTAAATGTTTTACAAAAATATCTTTTAACAGCTCAGGAAAAGGATGAGTCGAGAGAGACTTTACACTGCAGACAAGTGAATGCTGCTCATGAAAATGCCCATGTCACATGGTCACTTCAGTCATGGAATTTCTGACCTCAAAAAGCATTCCTGTTGTTACCCCCCACCCCCACTCATATTCATTTGATCTAAGTCCTTGTGACTATTTTCTTTTCCTGAAATGGAGAAATGCATTAAAAGGACGTCATTTTGGGACTCTGGAGAACTTTCAAAAGAATGTGACTGACATGTTAGAGGCCCTACCAGTTGAAGCTTTTCAGTGCTGTCACCATGGTTGGGAACAAGGACTCCACTGGTGTATAGCTATGAAGGAAACTACTTTGAAGTTTGTTGTTTGACAAAAATAAAAAAAATAAAACTTCGGTAGATAAAAAACCAGTCTCATTATTTTTCTCACACACCTCATACCTAAGTGGCCAGCAATAATGTCATGAACAAAAGGACAATAGTGAAGAAGGAAAGTATAGTTGTAAGTTATGTTTACAAATTCATGAAAGTGGATTTGTACTATGCTATGTACGTTCAGCGTATGATGAATAATATTAATGTTAAAATGTGCGTGTCATGAGAATATTGTGAAGGGTGGGGATGGAACTTCTACCGTAGTGGAGGAAATGCCTATGCTAAGATTAGGAAGTAATGCTAGGTCATGTGTTGTGAGAGATGGTGACTGGAATTGAGTGGCTAACAGTTAGTAAGATATAGCTGGTAGAATTAGGCTTTTATTTATGTTAGGTACAGAGGTGTGGTTGCGAACACTGGCAGCAATATGTGCTGATGAATGACAGTCCTGTCCAGGCTGTTGGCTCACCTGACGCCAGGGAATACAGCACAGGAAAGGACATGTACTCAAACCGTCAGCCCCGGGATACTTGATGATGAAGGTGTGTGCCTGCCCTCCACAATGATCAGCAACAAGGTGGTCTGCAAGGACTGGAGAGCAACAAAAAGGTGGCCACATAGCTTGTGATCTGGACCCAAACACACTTCCCACCTGAGAGGTGGACACCAAAAGGAGGTAGTCTCCCAATAGGTGACATGGCATTGTGACGATGCCAGTTAGTATGCATGTGATCTGTTCAGGTAGATGTCTGCAGCTTCTGGAGCCTATGTCCAGGTTAGGTGACTGACTGCGTGTACCACAAAGGGCTTTGAGTCTGAGTTACAGACTGATGCTGACAGCATCATGTGGCATCACCTGCATAACAACACACTGTCTGGAAACATCTGAACAAACTAAGAATAAGAAACTTATATGTCTCCCACAGCAGCACTCCCAACTCAGAAGTGTAGTGCCATCATTGACTTTTGGGCACTACCATAGAAATATTTGCTCTGCTAGAGCTGTATTAAAAACATGGATAGCCAACCAGTGCTGAGGTAATGGTGTGTCAATTTCATCAACACATTAGTTTATTTACCATGAGGCTGGCCAAGCCATGCCTTGCATTCATGGCACCATAGAAAAAGAGTAAGACAGCTGTGGGACAGGCCAGGAGGTTTCTACATCACTGATCCACAGAAGTATTGTTTCATACATGATTGGAAGCTGTACATTGACATAACAAACATGCCATTATCCAATATAAATGCTCTTTGATTTTAGCAGAAATAGGTACAGTCTGGCAGCACCCATCCCCATCTTATGGATCAGCCAGCAGCTGACAACAGACAGGGCTGCCTCCTCCATCAGATGAGTCTCAACTGCAAAGTCCACCATTTGTAGATGTGGTGCCTTGCTTTAGCTGCTCCCAGGTTCTCTATATCAGTAGCTGAACCTCTGCCTTGGAGGTCATTGATTTGTGTCCCAAGTAGTACAGTCCTCTGCAATCCACCACATTAGTGACCATTCCTGCACATATCATTGTCACCTGTAAGGGTGAGCTCTTCTCTCAACTGACGCCTCCATGAGAATTGTGGTAGGTAGATGTGCCACTGGCCTCTGCTGCATGCTGCACATTGTGCAGACTGGGCCATATGTCACTGAGTAAACAAAACAAGTGTCATAAAAGCTGGATGTGGACATTACTGCCAGACACATAGCCAGCAGCTGGCTTCTGCAGCGGACAGCAGAGTCACCATACCACACGCCCAAGGGGGCATCACTGGGGCTGCAGTGGCCAAAGAACATTGTAGCACAAGTTGAAATGAAAGTGTTTCACATTCCAGCTGTATTTTTCTAGCTAGCACCACTGTCTCCACCCCCCACTGGCCTCAACCTCTACAGTCTTCACTCACCCCTCAGGCTGCTACAGTTTGGTGTCAGAAGTAGAACACGTGAGTTGGAGGGTAATGGTGAAGTGAATAGCATCATGTTCCTGGAACCCGTTCAGGCATTGGATGCCCTTTTAAGGGGCTTCCCACCCATAAGGCCCAGAAGGACTAGGACACGTGCCTCAAAGGACTTGCACTCTGCAGTCAGGTTGACTACAGAATTTCAGAAATTTAAATATCAGTGGGAATACATGATTGACAAGGGTTTTTTCTGCCAGTTTAAAGTGCTATATCAGATCACCAAAGTTAAGTGCTGTTAGGCTTGGCTAGCACTTCGTCACTGTCAGGGTCTGTTGAGTGCTATTGGCAAATAGGGGGAGAGGGGGGATGCACTCAGCTCTTGTGAGGTCAATTGAGAAGCTTCTTGATTGAGAATGGTCATGATAACTGCCAATGGCCAGGAAAATGTTGTGCTGACCATGTACCCCTTCATGTCTGCATCTGGTGATGACTCAGGACTGAGGCTGGTCAATACTGTTGGGTCCTCTAGACCTGTTTTTTTTTCTTTTCTTTTTTTTTCTTTTTAAAAAAGTGATATAGATGTGGACAGACAGTGCATGTCCAGAGGCACCCTCAGCTTGTTAGGTATGGCATGGTTGGACACAGTCATCATGATTTTAGGGGCACTAAGACTAAGGAAGGGGGAAAGAGACAAGTGTTAAACAGAAGAGGGAACCCAAAATCTGCCAAACTGCATTCATGTTAATTTTAATGCCACTGTACATATGCAAAGGCAGAATGAAGTATAATGAGACTTGTCTGAGGCACGAAGCACAAGTTTTTGTTAGACACAGGGTAGTCCAGATGCAATTGAACCCATCCCACTGTAATTTGTGTGGAGTTGGGGACAGTACTGTTAAGTCTTTTGGTTCAGCTATAGTGAATTTTCAGATTGAGGCAGAACATTTAAGCAATGTGGAGAAGTCTTACCTCCTGCAAAAGAGGGTTACTGTATGATCCTATGGTTAGACATTCTGATAACACGGCATCAACAAATTGACCTTAGGTAATGTGTGACTGAACTTAGAGGGTTCATCTATCTTAAGGAGTGAGCCAATTGAAAAATGAACAGCAACACTAAGGTTTAATTTGCATGATATTGCGCTGCAAGGCATTGGGAAGTAACTGTGGGTGAGTGTGGAACCAGAGTGGCCTGTTGATATGTTGTGTGTGGTTGAACACTTTGAGAAAATAATGTTCTGGATAAATCAAATTGTTCTTTGAGAAGAAGTATTGTATGCATACAAGGGAAAGGTGACAAGAAAGTGGTATCTGTAAATATAAGTAATTTTGGTGCCAATGATGTAAAGCTGACCAAGGAATTCCTGGTAACTAATCTGGATATCCTAGATGAGGATGAATGGGAAAAGGCACATGTGCATCATGATTAGATGCAAGCCACTGCAAAAATTGCATTATTTAAGAAGGCAAAGCATCTAGAAAGAACTGAAAGAGTGAAAATGGAAAAGTTGTTCTTAGAGTTTGAGGATTTGGTTTTTCTTTGAGGCCCATTGCCAGCAACACCTGTGACACAACACTGAATTCCTATGGGGAATAAAGCACCAGTACATCATAAACCATATCCTAGCAGATGGAATAATAGAGGAAGCACTAGTCTGTGGAGGGCTGAAGACGTCATGAGATGGACCTAAGAAATATAGGTTCTTCTGTGACTACATAGTTCTTAAGAGCAAGTCAGTATCAGATGTGCAAACAATACATTATATCACTGTGACTTTCAAAAACTTGGGACAATGCAAATATTTCCCCACCATAGATCTAAGAAGTGGGTTCCATCAGCTGGAGGTATTGCATGGGAACCAATGGAAGAAAGCATTCTTGGTCACTTGTGATCATTATCAATATCAAATGATGTCATTTGGTTTAATGAATGCACCAGAAATTTTTCAGCAGTTGTTGGACTGGGTTTTAAAAAGTCTGAAAAATCAGCAATGTATGATATACCTAGATGATATAATTGTTTCCATAAGGGTTATTGCAGAATGTATATGACAGTTAAGAGGGGTTTTAAAAGGTTAGAGTGCAACACATTTAATGCTAAGCACTTAGAAGTGTCTGTGTTGGAGAAAATTTCATAATTGAGAATGTAATTAATACTGAAGGGGCTAAGACAGACCCAAGATTGATGCAGGATGTTAAAGATTTCCCAGTTCCTAGAAAAAATAAGGAATTAAAACCAGTTTTTGGGTTCAGCAAATTATCACAGAAAAATCATTAAAGGGTTGGCAGGGATGGCAAGACAGCTTACGTGTGCAGTTGTGAAGAAAGACGTAAAGTTTGAGTGGGCAAGGGAATGGCAAGATGCATTTGAGGAATTGAGTCTACTCTTGGTTTTTCTGTAGTGCAAGAAATAATGTGTTAGGGTTTCTTACATTGTTATTAGTTGTAAAGAACCCCTCTTGTAGGGTCACTGGTGCTAAGACTGAGCAAGGTTGAATATGAGGTTGCACACAAAGTGGTAAGAAACATGGGAACACATTTGGCTTAAGCAGGAAGGTAGCAGTAATACAGACAGGGGTCATGATCTATCACAGAAGCAAGTGGTGCAATGTGCTGACACCAACTGCAAGCTACATGCAACACAGCTGCAGTTGATTGTATATGATGGCCTGTTATGTAAAACAACAATGTTAGGGCTGTATGTGGTAGTGCCAGCTAAGCTGAAGGAGGAAGTTCTGGAGCAGACACACAATCACATGCTGTCTGAGCATGTACCATGGAGGGTGAAGAACAATGAATAACAGAGTGTCAGAAAACAAACAATGAAAGATGAGAAGGAGAGATGTTGACTGGTTCATAAGAAACTATATAGAATGTTCGTAAGGAGCAGATATGAGCCATAAGCTAGTACCACTGCAAAGGTTGCCAGAGGTGATTAAACCTTTTCAAATGACTGAATGGATATCTTCAGACCAATTAACTGGACCCTGCAGGAAACTTGATTTGTATTAAAACTTGCTGATCATTTTTCATGATACCTGGAAATGATTGTCATTCCTAGCCTGAGAGAAGCAACAGTGGTGCAAGCATTGGTCAACAGCTGGTTGCTCGAAGGTGGATCACCGGAAACCGTAGTCATGGACCGAGTGACAAACTTTATATCTGATAAAATAAAACAGCCAAGTCATTTGCTATGGGTTTAGAAATGAAGAGCTAGTCCACCACACCTGTAAACTAATGGTAGGATAGAGCATGTGCATTATCTGTTGGACATTGAGTCATTATGTTAACTCACACCATAATGACTGGGGCACATATTTATCATTTGCTGTGGCAACATCTAATTCATGATACATTTTAATACTGGACTATATTTGCATGAGGTGCTTTATAGAGGAAAGATGCCTTTGCCATTTGACAAGATCAGCTTCAAAACTGGTAAGCTGCAGAGAGTCTGTTAAGCAGTTTGCCAAAACACTGAAATAGGTATGAAGGTGTGTTCAGGGGCAAACATTGAAGCCCTAGAATGCAAAGGGCAGGTAGGGAATAGCATGGGACAAGGTTATGGTTAATATTACTGAGCCCTTACATCCTAAAGGGCAAGACCAACAAATCTGTTACCAGGTACCAGGGATCTTATCGGGAAATTGAGACATCACTAGTTAACATCAAACCTCAGTTACTGACTCACACAGCAATAGTTCATTTTGGACACCTGTGAACATTTTGAGGTGCTCTGGATGCGTTGCCAAAGGTATCACCATCCATCATGGGAAAGTGAGAGGTAGTAGGAAGAAAGGTGAATGCAAGAACCTTGTGTGAACTGCACATCGAACTCCATATGGAGTGAGGACTAGGAAGTAGGAGAGGATATTTAGTGTTGTATACATTTAAGGGGTTAAGTTGAATCATAATGGTAATTGGGGTAAGTGTCAGGAAGCTGCTGTGTGGCTTTGTAGCAGAATTTGGTTGTGACAGTCAAGCTGTTTCACATTCAGTTATGTAATTAAGTCTTTCTTTCTGTGTTTGCTGGGCAGCAGACCTTTCCAAAGGGAGGAGGAGAATGACTGCAGCTCCCTGTCCCCAGTTTGCTGCATACCAGGGATAGAGATGAGGAGAACCCTAGTTATGGTAGTACTTCATCTCTCCACCAGGAGTGGAATGGCAGCAGTGAAAATAAAACCAATGGAGAGCAGAGTGTTTTCATTAGATGAGAGTATGTGGTCCTCATAAGTCATTAATGGAGGCTGAAACTAACTTTAAATCCATGGGAGATGCCACCAGAATCAGAACTTATTGCACATCCATACACAAAGAATCTACTGTTGTACTATCACATAGCAATAGAGCAACAGTCAAGACTAAGATGGACCTGACACACCTATATGTTTTGATTCAATTTCCAGTTACCAGTAGTTACACAGTTTAAGTGTTTCACCATTCCTGTTAAGGTAGGAGACCTTTTTTCATAGAGGTTAAAACAGGAGAAGTATTGCTGATCTCAGAAGATGAGGCTAGGCCTGAAAATATTGGAAGAAACTCAGCACTGTCAGAGGAGAAGCGTTACAATCTACCCAGCCAGAATAATTCATATTGGCATGGGCACATCCAAAATTCAGTTATGCTTAGGTAAGATAGATGGGGTATGACAGTGTGGAGCCATGACCCTACCTCCACCATTCCGGAAATAGTATTGTAGTTTTGGGAGCTAACTGCTACAAGCGGGGAAGGCTTGCATGGGTTAAGAGATTTGAAATGCATGGCTATGGATTAATAATTAATGGAACAGATTGTTGCCATTTCACTTGTCTACTGCTTGTAGTATAGGAGAGACTAAGTTAAACATTCCTCAGTCACAGTTGTACTGGCCAGATAGACTACTAGCAATGCTCCCAATGCAATATTTGACTTATCTGAATGAAACATTAGATCTTGATGTAATTCTTACCATGAATCAGCTAACAGACATGCAAGAGGAACAGATTTCGACAGGGAGAGGGGGGTTGCTTTAACATGTGCTGCTAGTTTGGGAGGAACAATAACATATGGTTGTGACTGTAAGTGTCACAATAATGCATGCAGAGGTAGTTTTGACTCTGTTTTGTGCAGCTTTCACCTACCTTAGGCAGAGAGTTACTCATCAGTGTGAACCCCCAGTGTATCAAGTACGACTAGACTTGTTGACCAGTTGTACATAAAATAGAGGATTAGAATACAGGAAGTTTCAGATAAGTCTAAAGGTAATGCTAAGGGATGTGTATTCTAGAATTAAGAATGTGTGAAATTCAGAGGGCATGGGGCCCTGAGTAAATTATTGGTATGAGAATTTTGGGTGCTCAAATGGAAAAAAGTCATGATGGCAAAATGAGTGAGAAACGATGTTAGTAGTTATTGTATGTTGTTATAAGAGTAGTTAGCAATAAGAGGGGAAGTTCAGCTTAATGATGTATGAATGGAGATGGATGTGCAACACCCGTTGTTGTTGTTGTTGTTGTTGTTGTGGTCTTCAGTCCTGTGACTGGTTTGATGCAGCTCTCCATGCTACTCTATCCTGTGCAAGCTTCTTCATCTCCCAGTACCTACTGCTACCTACATCCTTCTGAATCTGCTTAGTGTATTGATCTCTTGGTCTCCCTCTACGATTTTTACCCTCCACACTGCCCTCCAATGCTAAATTTGTGATCCCTTGATGCCTCAAAACATGTCCTACCAACCGATCCCTTCTTCTAGTCAAGTTGTGCCACAAACTTCTCTTCTCCCCAATCCTATTCAATACCTCCTCATTAGTTACGTGATCTACCCACCTTATCTTCAGCATTCTTCTGTAGCACCACATTTCGAAAGCTTCTATTCTCTTCTTGTCCAAACTGGTTATCGTCCATGTTTCACATCCATACATGGCTACACTCCATACAAATACTTTCAGAAACGACTTCCTGACACTTAAATCTATACTCGATGTTAACAAATTTCTCTTCTTCAGAAACGATTTCCTTGCCATTGCCAGTTTACATTTTATATCCTCTCTACTTCGACCATCATCAGTTATTTTGCTCCCTAAATAGCAAAACTCCTTTACTACTTTAAGTGTCTCATTTCCTAATCTAATACCCTCAGCATCACCTGATTTAATTTGACTACATTCCATTATCCTTGTTTTGCTTTTGTTGATGTTCATCTTATATCCTCCTTTCAAGACACTGTCCATTCCGTTCAACTGCTCTTCCAAGTCTTTTGCTGTCTCTGACAGAATTACAATGTCATCAGCGAACCTCAAAGTTTTTACTTCTTCTCCATGAATTTTAATACCTACTCCGAATTTTTCTTTTGTTTCCTTTACTGCTTGCTCAATATACAGATTGAATAACATCGGGGAGAGGCTACAACCCTGTCTCACTCCTTTCCCAACCACTGCTTCCCTGTCATGCCCCTGGACTCTTATAACTGCCATCTGCTTTCTGTACAAATTGTAAATAGCCTTTCGCTCCCTGTATTTTACCCCTGCCACCTTCACAATTTGAAAGAGAGTATTCCAGTTAACGTTGTCAAAAGCTTTCTCTAAGTCTACAAATGCTAGAAATGTAGGTTTGCCTTTTCTTATACTTTCTTCTAAGATAAGTTGTAAGGTTAGTATTGCCTCACATGTTCCAACATTTCTGCGGAATCCAAACTGATCTTCCCCGAGGTCCGCTTCTACCAGTTTTTCCATTTGTCTGTAAAGAATTCACGTTAGTATTTTGCAGCTGTGACTTATTAAACTGATAATTTTCACATCTGTCAACACCTGCTTTCTTTGGGATTGGAATTATTATATTCTTCTTGAAGTCTGAGGGAATTTCGCCTGTCTCATACATCTTGCTCACCAGATGGTAGAGTTTTGTCATGACTGGCTCTCCCAAGGCTATCAGAAGTTCTAATGGAATGTTGTCTACTCCCGGGGCCTTGTTTCGACTCAGGTCTTTCAGTGCCCTGTCAAACTCTTCACGCAGTATCTTATCTCCCATTTCATCGTCATTTACATCCTCTTCCATTTCCATAATATTCTCCTCAAGTACATCGCCCTTGTATAAACCCTCTATATACTCCTTCCACCTTTCTGCCTTCCCTTCTTTGCTTAGAATTGGGTTGCCATCTGAGCTCTTGATATTCATAGAAGTGGTTCTCTTCTCTCCAAAGGTCTCTTTAATTTTCCTGTAGGCAGTATCTATCTTACCCCTAGTGAGACAAGCCTCTACATCCTTACATTTGTCCTCTAGCCATGCCTGCTTAGCCATTTTGCACTTCCTGTCGATCTCATTTTTGAGACGTTTGTATTCCTTTTTGCCTGCTTCATTTACTGCATTTTTATATTTTCTCCTTTCATCAATTAAATTCAATATTTCTTCTGTTACCCAAGGATTTCTATTAGCCCTCGTCTTTTTACCTACTTGATCCTCTGCTGCCTTCACTACTTCATCCCTCAGAGCTACCCATTCTTCTTCTACTGTATTTCTTTCGCCCATTCCTGTCAATTGTTCCCTTATGCTCTCCCTGAAACTCTCTACAACCTCTGGTTCTTTCAGTTTATCCAGGTCCCATCTCCTTAAATTCCCACCTTTTTGCAGTTCCTTCAGTTTCAATCTGCAGTTCATAACCAATAGATTGTGGTCAGAATCCACATCTGCACCTGGAAATGTCTTACAATTTAAAACCTGGTTCCTAAATCTCTGTCTTACCATTATATAACCTATCTGATACCTTTTAGCACCTCCAGGATTCTTCCAGGTATACAACCTTCTTTTATGATTCTTGAACCAAGTGTTAGCTATGATTAAGTTATGCTCTGTGCAAAATTCTACAAGGCTGCTTCCTCTTTCATTTCTTCCCCCCAATCCATATTCACTTACTATGTTTCCTTCCCTCCCTTTTCCTACTGACGAATTCCAGTCACCCATGACTATTAAATTTTCGTCTCCCTTCACTACCTGAATAATTTCTTTTATCTCGTCATACATTTCATCAATTTCTTCATCATCTGCAGAGCTAGTTGGCATATAAACTTGTACTACTGTAGTAGGCATGCAACACCCAGAGGGCTAGAACTGTAAAGTGAATGTATGGCCTCTGAAACTTGTGATTCAAGTCACATAATTTTAATAAGGAAACTTGAATAATATGAGTATTTGTTGTTTTTACATATGTGGAGTCTTTTTTTGCAAACCTGTCATGTGCAGAGACCCAGGGACTGGGTCTGTCCTAAGGAGGAAGGTGTGCAATTCTACTGTTAACTTTTGGGCGCTACCATGGAAAACAGCAGCTCTACTACGGCTTTGATGAAAACCAGGGGCAGTCAACAGATTATGAGTTCATTAACAGGCCTGTTTACCTACCATGAGGTGGGCTGACCTCTGCCTCGCAATCCTGGTGATGTAGCAGAAGTTCAGTACAACTGCAGAACAGGCCAGAAGGTTTCTACATTGTTGAGCCACAGGGGAGTTAAATCATATGTGGTTGGAAGCTGTGCATCAACATAACAAACATGTCATTAAGGAGCACAGGATTTGAACAGAGATAGCTGCAGTCTGGCAGTACCCACCACTATTTGGGTGCCAAGCCAGTGACCATCAGGTTATGGGTCAACAAGCAGTAACAAATGAGCCACTCTGAGGCTCTCTACATCAGCAGCCAAACATTTGCTTTGGAGGCAGCAGTTTGTGCCCTGGTTGACATGGACCTCCACACTACACCACCTAGATGAAAGTTCCTGCATCCACCATCATTGCCCACAGGGGCAAGCTCTTTTTCCAGTCCTGATATCTCCATGAGAATTCTGGTAGACGGACATGCCATTGACACTTCCTACAAGCCATTATACCATGCAAACTGGGGAACACCTTGTTAAGTGGGCAAAACAAGTGTCAGAAACAATGGGCGTGGACATCACAGCTAGACACACTGCCGGCAGCCAGGAAATGCAGTGGTCAGCATGGCCCATTTGCTGCATGCCAATGGGGTCTGATTGCAGCATTACCACACTATGACTGTTGTAGCAGAAGTTGTGTTGTCCTAGCCACCATCAGGTAGCACCACCCTTCCCACCCCATGTGTCACCTCAACCACTACACCGTAGTGGTCTCTCACTCCTGGCTCCTACAGAAGAGGCAGCAGGTTGTACCATCCAGGTGTCACTTTTGGATGGTGATGACTTCATTCGTTCTGCTCTTCTGAGCTAGAGCTGCAGTATTCCCCAACTTCACTCAGTTGATGCTAACTATCTTCTTATGCTTTGTAGACTTCTTGAATGAGTGTTCTTGCACTCTGAGTGTATCTTCTTACTTTATAGTTTGTGGTCACCAAAATGGTGGAACCTCCCTCCATATGGCATCATTTTACTGCCCTGTCACAGGCGGTTCAATGCCCCAGATTAGAGCACTGCATAGCACCCTTCCTTTCTGTGGCTTCTAGTATTACCAGGGAGGTGTATTAATTTTTAGCCATCTACAGCATGTACATTATTTTGCTGTGTAACACTACATATAATAGAATACTATTTATATAAATACTTATGTTCTCCCTTCCTCTGTCTCTCTCTCTCTCTCTCTTGTGTGTGTGTGTGTGTGTGAGTGTGTGTGTGTGTGTTTAGATACTGCTGTATAAAATTTTTAAGTTTTCCATGAGAACAACTTACTGCATCAAAATCCGAAATAACTTCATTCAGGAATCTTAGGCATTCCAGTCCTTGGTTGTTGACAGTTTCCTCTGAGTAAAAATCTGTAACAATAAGAGTGTTATTCTCATTCAGTTAATCATTTCTGTGACAGACATGAATTTCAAATTACTAATTCTAGTTATTATGCACCCTTCATATATGAATAAATGATTTCATATAAAATGTTGTATTATGCAAAGAAGAAACAAGAGGAAATTCATAAAAAATAAATTTTTTTGATCAGAGAAGCAAGAAAAAGGTGATTTACAATTGGACCAACCAGAAGTTCTGTTAAGATTTTGAAAAGTGACTTAAGTAAGTAAAGTACAGCAAGTCAATCACCAGTCCAAAGACTATTTTGAATGCCACAGTGCTTTACTAGGCATGGTCCTAATGAAGGTGGTATGCTGATGCTGTTGCTTTCCTCTTACCTTTGAACTGATTTACCCAGTCTGTTATAGGGGGATCTACAATTTAATGTGGATTCTGAACCATGGTGAAACTCAGTGTTTTTCACATGAGCAAACTTTGCCAGAGTTGAAAAAACTGATAAGTGACAGAATAAAATCCTAGCCAGCTGGTGTGGCCGTGCGGTTCTAGGCACTTAAGTGTGGAACCGCGTGACCACTACGGTCACAGGTTCGAATCCTGCCTCGGGCATGGATGTGTGATTTCCTTAGATTAGTTAGGTTTAAGAAGTTCTAAGTTCTAGGGGACTGATGACCACAGATGTTAAGTTCCATAGTGCTCAGGGCCATTTGAACCATTTGAACCAATAAAATCCTAGGACTGACTGGTGATTGAACCCTAAATCTTTGGACTTGTAATCTGGCATTTTATCAGTGAGTTGTTGGTACCTCTTTTCACCAGTCCAAATATTTATTTGTGAATTTTATTGAGATGATATTTTTCTCTGAGGAGATATGTACAGTCCTATAACATTAGAGTTGCCTTTTCCACCAATAATAATAATCTGCACAAGAATTTAATCCACTCATTGCAGATCACAGATGATAAACTGTCTCAGTCTGGAGTATATAAAATTACTTGCGGTGACTGTCTGAAATTTTCCATAGGTCAGACAGGCCGAGTTCTCATGACTAGATATAATGAGCACATCCCCACTAGAAGCGGAACCCACGAGGGGTTCCACTTATGCAGAACACCTTATACAAATGGCTCATGCGCTGAGTCCTCCGTCTAATATCGAGTTGCTTCATGCTCAAGTTAAGGGTTCAAAATTGGACATCTTAGAGGAAATGCAGATTTTTAAACACCTGCAGTATGCCAAAGACGATGTCCTTAATGATGAGTTGCAATTAAAAAACAGAAATTTCTTTGAATGTTTCGGTCCCTTGCTTAATTCTTTATATTAAGTTACATGATGTGGAAGTTGGTTGATGCTCACTCATGATGTTGATTGTTCACAGATGGTAACGACCCCCCCCCCCCCCCCCCCCATTTTGGTACGTTTTCCCTTCTACTGTGTTGAGGGTTTGGTTAGCCAAGAAGAACACCATTTGTATTTTCTTATTGCTGCACGCTTTTAGGAGGTATTTTACATATCTTCATTGGCTTCTATGTAATTATAAAATCATGGAGCCAAGGTATGTTACAAATCTTTAACGTCTTCTGATTACGGCCTGGTCAGCCGCTTTATGGTGATGTAGCGACTATGGTTGTTTTTGCTGCAGATATTATTAGTGCGGTTTTATCTGTTAACAATAATGTCCTTAGCATAGCTATCTCTTTAGTTTTGATGTTATCCCACTCAAAAGCAGCTGCTGATACAGAATATAACTTTCCCAGTACATCTAAAGGGGGTGTAGTTTTCTCTGAGAAACACATAAGTAAAAGCAATTTTGAAATGATCTATTATACCTGTTACCCTTAGCAGAACAGCCATCACAGTCAGCATGGCAACACTCTACTGCCACATGACAAATGCTGAATAACAAGTAGCTTGAATCAGAGTTTAGTAGAATGAGATTTTCACTCTGCAGCAGAGTGTGCGCTGATATGAAACTTCCTGGCAGATTAAAACTGTGTGCCCGAGCGAGACTCGAACTCGGGACCTTTGTCTTTTGCGGGCAAGCGCTCTACCAACTGAGCTACCGAAGCTCGACTCACGCCCGGTACTCACAGCTTTACTTCTGCCAGTATCTCGTCTCCTACCTTCCAAACTTTACAGAAGCTCTCCTGCGAACCATGCAGAACTTGCACTCCTGAAAGAAAGGATATTGTGGAGACATGGCTTAGCCACAGCCTGGGGGATGTTTCCAGAATGAGATTTTCACTCTGCAGCAGAGTGAAAATCTCATTCTGGAAACATTCCCCAGGCTGTGGCTAAGCCATGTCTCCACAATATCCTTTCTTTCAGGAGTGCTAGTTCTGCATGGTTCGCAGGAGAGCTTCTGTAATGTTTGGAAGGTAGGAGACGAGATACTGGCAGAAGTAAAGCTGTGAGTACCGGGCGTGAGTCTTGCTTTGGTAGCTCAATTGGTAGAGCACTTACCCGTGAAAGGCAAAGGTCCCGAGTTTGAGTCTCGGTCGGGCACATAGTTTTAATCCGCCAGGAAGTTTCAGAGTTTAGTAATTTGCACACCTGTTTTGTCACCTTTTATGTTGGCATTCAACCTCACTGTCAATAAATTTAATGATTAATAATGTGGTGCCACACCTCTACAAAAGTGTATTTCCATTCAAACTTCCCTCATTCATGCTGCAAGATTATAAGGTGCAGTCCTTTGAACTAATGTCAGTACAACATCAGCTTACCTTCCATGACAACTAGAACACTGTTCACATTGGTGACTAATATATTCCCATCAACTAATATGTAGGCAATGCACAATATAAGTACACAGGTGCATCATAACACTTGTTGACACTTTGGAGAGTTACTGTGTGCAGAATTGGAGGGACTTGCACTGGGAAAGGATAAAATTAGGGACAGGAATATTGATTTTGTGGGGTAATAGATTTAGAATGGAAAGTAGAAATGAATGTAGTATTGGAGGATGGCTGATACAAACACATGTGATCGGAAGTTGGAATGACTAGGATTGTGCAAGAACACCCATATCCCTGGGTAAAGAGGGACCGAAACTCGCAGGGAAAGGAAAACATATTTATGGTTCAGTTAGGGGTTTTCTTTCAAGAAAATCATTTAAAACTCTGTATTATGCAGGTTTTTAACTGGGTTGGAACTGGAAGTTTTTTATGACTACTTACATATCACCATTCATCTTCCAAAATATTAAAAACACTCCATACCCACAGGTATACGTTCCCCTTCCCCTACAAACTATCGTATGGGTGGCTTTGGGACAGAGAAAAAAATGTTAGTTGTGAAGAGGAGAGCAAAGGAAGGTATGGGGAAGAAGGGGGATCTGTGATTTGGGGTAGGTATTAGGAGCACTTGATTGGATACGTTAGAAGAGATAACTGTCAGGAATAACTTTGTTTTCTGTGAGTGGTAGTCAGCTAAAGATGAAGTGGGAGAAGTCACAGAGGACTGAGATGTGTGGTTCATTAGATGTGTTTGTGCAGCCAGGCAACATATTTGGATTGGAAATTAAGAAGAAATGGTGGGCTTGGAGTCGAAATTGTGGGATTTGTAGCGTATGTTGAGGTGTCTGATATCAGCAAGGAATTATGGGATTTTGACACTTTGGTAGAGGGTTCATGTAGGCAAGGACTCAATGGATGTGGAAAACAAGACAAAGTGTATGTCTTCATGAATTAGGAGGGCAAGAGTTGCACTCTATCAAAAGTATGGCTTGGTAGTTTTGGTACACTAGGCCTACATAATTGATGTAGTAAATGGTAGGATTATTGGTAGTGCTGTAGCATGGTAGTGGAAGACACATTAGTAAATGTGTAAGACAGAAACTGGGAGTCAATTGTTTGTTTGATTTGCACATAATTAGAAGTACACATCAATCAGTGTTAGTTCATTGTGTATTTCATATCCTTGTAGAATTTAAATTTACTGTTCACTTTTAAATAACAGACAGAAGGATAACATTCTATAACAAAAAGGTTCCATAGGCTACGTGGCCCTTTATACATCCTCACTCAGTTTCTAGACTATTCACTGCTTCTAGTAAGATACTGAACGCATATGCAAAGAAAGTAATCATTATGACTGAGATAATGCCTGGTAGGTATGTAACACACACATGATACAGGTAATCCGGGCATGAACATAACTGATCAAAGCTACAGGTAGCCTACAGGTAGTTTTACAGCTCTGGGAGGGACTAATAGAATCTGAGAAGAGTCAATAAGTGGATGAGGACAACGTGGATGAGCATATTTGGTAAATGAGTGCATAGGAGAGGATACATTGGATCAAGGGCTTGTGGGTGTGTAGGATTTTATTCTAATATGCCTTTTCTGTTGGATTTTTAGAAGGCGGGGTTTCGGTTTTAGTTGATGATCGAGGAGATCACAAGGTATTTTAATGTGACAGATATTCTCTTTAGTACTGAAATTTTCAGATATTGAAGCAAATGGAACACTTGCATTACCAGAGCTCCGCTTTCAGGAGTATGAGGACTCAGTGAGTCGCGAGGATAATTGTTAGTGCTGGCGTTTGTGAGGGCCGGAGGGCGCACCTGAGAAGTTGGGCATGGAAGCGAAGAGCACGCCGACCTCTGCGTAGCTCTGGCTGTACAGCTCCTCGTGCTGGCGCTTGCGGCTGCCCATGAAGTGCGCGGCGACGTGCGGCGGCAGGATGTTGTACACCAGCGCCTCGTTGCGGCGCCGCATGTCGGCCGCGCGCTCGCGCTGCTCCTCCACCTCGGCTCGCCACACGAATAGCACGCGCATCGCCTTCTCCGTCTGCAAAAGCCGCCGATGCACAGACGATACCGCAGGCAGCAGGTACAGGTCACACAGCAGGGCACGTCAAAGGCACAATCACCCAGCGGGAGAGCAAAATTGAGGTACTCTGTATCGTATTTTACGACTTTTAATTTTGCGTTTCTAGTATTGAATGTAGGAAATGATTTGAAATGATTCCAGGTCCCACTCTGGCTACTTTCTTGCCCTAAAGTCGTCATCACACGGGACGAGATAGCTATCGTTGATGTAGCGCTCTACGAGTTTTGTGACGTCATTGCGCGCTATTTCACGTTGAGGAGCCGTTTAGTTACGTGTGACACAAAAGTTCTACGATATTTCGGCAACGTGCCACGTAAAGCAGAGTAGTAGAAAGGAAGAACGCTCCCTGCGTCATGAACAGAAAGCCATACTGTATCTGTCGTATTCACTAGAAGCCTATATTCGTTGGTTTTCATGTTATATGTTATACCCTACCTACACCAAAAAAAGTTTTGTATCACCCCGGTTCCCAGAACTCCTCAAGATAGACGTTGACTGTAGATATTGTATCACAGACATAGTCCCTTTGTTCAGAGATGTCACTAAACCCTCCCAAAGATGTAAACGACCATGCATGAGCAACGCCCATTAGACGGAGAGGGACCGACAACCGATCAAAAATGGTTCAAATGGCTCTGAGCACTATGGGACTAAACATCTATGGTCATCAGTCCCCTAGAACTTAGAACTACTTAAACCAAACTAACCTAAGGACATCACACAACACCCAGCCATCACGAGGCAGAGAAAATCCCTGACCCCGCCGGGAATAGAACCCGGCAACCCGAGCGTGGGAAGCGAGAACGCTACCGCACGACCACGAGATGCGGGCGACAACCGATCAGTTCCAGTCATTCCACCAGGAAGGGAGTACACGGCTCGTGATGTCTGTCGTTCAACCATGCCTATACGATCAATACCGCCATTCGATCGCGTCCGCATTGTTACTTTCTTCCAGCAAGGGCTCCCATCAAGGGAAGTGTCCAGGCGTCTCGAAGTGAACCAAAGCGATGTTGTTCGGACATGGAGGAGGTACAGAGACACAGGAACTGTCGATGACATGCCTCGCTCAGGCCGCCCAAGGGCTACTACTGCAGTGGATGGCTACTGCAGTGGATGGTCGCTACCTACGGATTATGGCTCCGAGGAACTGTGACAGCAACGCCACCATGTTGAAGAATGCGTTTCATGGAGCCACAGGACGACGTGTTACGACTCAAACTGTCGCAATAGACTGAAAGATGCGCAACTTCACTCCCGACTTCCGTGGCGACGTCCATCTTTGTAAACACGACAACATGCAGCGTGTACAGGTGGGCCCAACAACATGCCGAATGGGCCGCTCGGGACTGGCATCACGTTTTCACCGATGAGTGTCGCATATGCCTTGAACCAGACAATCGTCGGAGACGTGTCTGGAGGCAACTTGGTCAGGCTGAACGCCTTAGACACAATGTCCAGAGGGTGCAGTAACTTGGAGGTTCCCTACTGTTTTTGGGTGGCATTATGTGGGGGCCGACGTACGCCTCTGGTGGTCATGGAAGGCACCATAACGGGTGTACGATACGTGAATGCCATCCTCCGACCGATAGTGCCACCATATCGGCAGCATATTGGCGAGGAATTCGTCTTCATACACGAAAATTCGCGCCCCCATCGTGCACATCTTGTGAATGACTTCCTTCAAGATAATGACATCACTCGACTAGAGTGGCCAGTATGTTCTCAAGACATGAACCCGATCGAACATGCCTGGAATAGATTGAAAAGGGCTGTTTATGGACGACGTGACCCACCAACTACTCTGAGGGATCTACGCCGAATCGGCGTTGAGAAGTGGGACGATCTGGACCAACAGTGCCTTGATGAACTTGTGGATAGTATGCCACGACGATTACAGGCATGTATCAATGCAAGGAGACGTGCTACTGTTTATTAGGGGTACCGGTGTGTAGAGCAATCTGCACAACCACCTCTGAAGATCTTGCTGTATGGTGGTACAACATGCAATGTGTGGTTTTCATGATCAATAAAAAGGGCGGAAATGATGTTTATGTTGATCTATATTCCAATTTTCTGTAGAGGATCCGGAACTCGCGGAACCGAGGGATGCAAAACTTTTTTTGATGTGTATATGTTACCAGCATACTGTATGTCTCGAGAAAGAATCGTAATCGGTGCGATTTGTTGTAATAATATGACGGGGAATCTCTTCTTGATGGTTAAAGGCGTTTCGTAATGTTCTTGTTGTATCTCGCGTGTTATGAGAGGAAACTGTTCTAAAGCAACAAACCATTGATGATTCATGAAAGCGTGTCGTTCTTCTTAGAATTTGTAACAGTTAAATGTCAGTTAATAATACTTGGGTGATTAAAACTTTTAAATATAGTAACAAAAAATACAAGGTTACGAGAAAAGGAATTAGAGCATAGCGTAATTGCTTGATGGGTTACGTTACAGAACCGAGGATCGATCGATAGAGCGTTTTCCTTCTGCTATATACTATTTTTTTCACCTTCACATTTTCAGAAAGGTTGTGGGATTTTCCTGTGGCATTAATAGAAATAATTTTTGTAATATCTGATGTTGTGTAAATATAAACGTGCTTTCTGTCAGGAGTGAGTTTGTTCAATTTGGTAAACTTTTATGAGCTGAACATGTATGTTTCCTTTTCGTCTTATTGCATGTCTACAGATATTGAAGTTTTTATTTATATGTACGACAGACAGAATAACATGAGGAGAGTAAGATCAAGAAAGGAAATGTGCTTTTAATAGAGCTAACGTAGGAAATCTACGCGCACCCATTTTTTGAGCAAACTGTATTGTTTGTGAGCCAAATGAAGCAGGCAGTTGCCGCTGGAAAATGCTGTGAGCGTAAAATTGGGTTAACCAGCTCTTGCTGTGTGCCGACGGCGCTGAGTCTCGTGATGTTGACTACCCCACCTGCGTCCACTTCAACGTTAGCTGTCTCGTCCCGTGTGACGATGGCTTAAGTGAGAAGTGTATTTCACCATCTTCCACTCTGACATAAGACAGCAACCAAGGCGGAAATGGAAGATGTAGACCGAAAGTTACCAGAGTTATACTGAAGCATTTTCATGGCTGTTGTATGAATCTCCTGCTTATGCGAGAATATTTTCAGTACAGAAAAATGCCATTCCTACGGATGAAGAATGCTCAAATGGTTCAAATGGCTCTGAGCACTATGGGACTTAACATCTGTGGTCATCAGTCCCCTAGAACTTAGATCTACTTAAACCTAACTAACCTAAGGACATCACACACATCTATGCCCGAGGCAGGATTCGAACCTGCGACCGTAGCAGTCTCGCGTTTCCGGAGAAGAATGCTCTGAGCACACAAGGACTATTGGTTGTGTCTAACGTTAATGGAATTTTGCAGGTGGAGATCAAAACAAAAAGCACAGAAGGTGTGCACGTGCAGCTTTTCGTCATAGAGGGTGATTATAATTAAACTTTCGCTATTTGAGAGGGCCACCAGAAAAACGAGTGATCGTAAAACAATGAAACTTTGTGGAAACATTTCTAAGGATACGCTTAAGATAATTAATGATTACCAGCTGAAACAAACGCATTACAGTTTCCACATGAGAGGGTAAAATTTGTTAATTGCGTACCGTGTTTAGATTCTAGGTTATAAACGTTGCTCAATGTGATGACCAGCTACAGACTGCTCTACTGCTGCCCGAAACAACGGTAGACCATGGAACATTTAACTGTCGTGAAAGCTCGTGCGGCCGGCCGCGGTGGTCTAGCGGTTCTGGCGCTGCAGTCCGGAACCGCGGGACTGCTACGGTCGCAGGTTCGAATCCTACCTCGGGCATGGGTGTGTGTGATGTCCTTAGGTTAGTTAGGTTTAAGTATTTCTAAGTTCTAGAGGACTTACGACCTAAGATGTTGAGTCCCATAGTGCTCAGAGCCATTTGAACCATTTTTGAAAGCTCGTGCGCTGCTTGATGATCCCACATTGCGTCCAGTATTCTCAGCCAACAGTAACTTAAACAATTTGTGGCCTTATTGGCCGTCGGTCTCTACCAGGGGCAATTCCCTACTCTCTAGTTAATTCGAATTTCCGAATCGTGTTCTTCAATCCCGGCGCGGGAAGAGGCTCTCCGTTATTCCTTTAATGTGTCGATATTCGTGACGAGCAGCAGCACTATTGCCTTTGTTTTGATAAAATAGTTTAATGCGTAAAGTATCAGTATCAGCGCCTAACGCCAAGTCATAATATTGACGTACTAACAACGCAAGTTGTGCAGCTCACAGTCTGAACATCATTCCTACAAATTGTGTACCCATGCGGTAGTTTTCCGTCGACACAGATCAAATAGCAAAAATTTCATTATAACTACCCTCTTTTTCTGATACAAAGAGAGGTCAAATCTTTGGCATGAGGGCATCATACTGACAGATCTCACAAATAGTTGGCTATACTAGAACGGCTCCAGACCAAGTGCTGACTTCCCAGAACGACTGCACCACAGATCATAGAACTGTTCGACTGTCCCCCCATAGACGGATGACAACGACTGAAGTCTGGGCAGAGCATCAGCATGAACCATCGGGAACATATTACTGGAAGTTGGGTTGAGGTCTCGAGTTGCCACGCGCCATTTATAATTGACACTGTACCACAGACAACAGAGGCTTGCATGCAGTAGAGTCAAAGGCAATTGGGACACTGAGTGACTTTCTTTGGTGTTCAATGATGAATCTTGATTCTGTATGTGGCGGTCAGATAGACACTATTGTGACTGTACGCGAAGTGACAAAAGGGCACAGGAAGCGACGATTCTCAAGACTCATACACATTCAGCCCTGAAATCATGATGCGGAGAGCTATTGGATATGAAAGACAGATTCGGTAACTAATGGAGGGAGGCTTAATGCCCGTTTATGACAACAATACTAAGCCCTGTAGTAACACAATTTATGATCAACACAGCAACTTGGATACTCCAACAGGACAAAGCAAGACCCGTCTCTGCAGTTCACACGACGAATGCCTCGAGGAATGAACATATTCTTGATTGGCTACGTAGTCTCTTAAAGTGTCACCCATAGAGCACGTCTGGGAGAAGACATACAGTTTCATACCAGGCTTCAGCCTGCAATCTTCGTGAGATAACTTAGCAAATGTTTCATACATGGCAACAAATTCCTCAAGATGACATCTGGAGGCTATTTGTTTCCATGCCACAAGAATACAACAGTGCACTCGTGCCCGAAAGGGATCGCACTTTATACTGATGTTGATAATTATGATCGATTCTGAATGGAAAGAGAGTGTAATTATTTAATCCTCGTTGTATGATGAACATCTCCACAAGTACTGATAAATCCGGACCAGTGCTTCGTGGTGTAACACTTTCCGTTTTTGTCAGCGTACACTGAGGTGACAAAAGTCATGCAATACTCCCTAATATCGAGTTGGACCTCCTATTGCCCTTCATGGTGCAACAACTCCAGCAACTCGACGTGGCAAGGACTCAACAAGTCGTTAGAAGACTACACAAGTAATGAGCCGTGATGCCTCTAAAGCCGTTCATAATTGCGACAGCGTTGCCGGTGCAGGATATTGTGCACGAACTGATCTCTCGATTAAGTCCCATAAATGTTTGATTGGTTTCATGTCGGGCGATCTGTATGGTCAAACCATTCGCTTCAGTTATCCAGAATGTTCTCCGAAACCAATCATGAACAGGTGTGGCACTATGACAAGGCGCATCTTTGTTTGGGGACATGAAGTCCCAGAATAGCTGTAAATGATCTCCAAATACCCGCACATAACCATTTACAGTCAATGATCGGTTCAGTAGGAGCAGAGGACTCAATCCATTCCATGTAAACGCAGCCCACACCATTGTGGAGCCACCACCAGCTTGCACACTGCCTTGTTGACAATTTGGGTCCATGGCATCGTGATGTCTGCGTCACGCTCGAACCGTACCATCAGCTCTTATCAACTGAAATCGGGACTCGTCTGGCCAGGCCACGGTCTTCTAATCGTCTATGGCCCAGCCGGTATGGTCACGAAGCCAGGAGAGGCGATGTCGTGTCGTTAGCAGATGCACTCGCGTAGGTCATCAACAATCATAGCCTATAAACGCCAAACTTAGCCTCACTGTTGTAACGGACATGTTCGTCGCACGTCCCACATTGATTTCTGCGCTAAATTCATGTAGCACTGACAACTCCACGCAAGCGCTGATGACCGCGTAGTTGAGCGCTCCCCCCCCCCTTCCCCCCAAACCAAACCAAACCAAACCATCATCCAACGCCATGCAAACGCCGCTGCTCTCGGTCGTTCAGTGAAGGCTGTCAGCCACTGTGTTGTCCGTGTTGAGAGATACTGCGTTAGCTTTGGTATTCTCGGCACGCTCTGCCCGGGGACTGGCTTTTTGTGTTGTCATTATAATTTCATCATTATTTCATTCGTGGCAGTGGTTACATTGGATTGTGAAAAAATTGGACTGTGTGAAAATTGGGACTTTTTAAGGGCGCTGATGACCGCGCAGTTGAGCACCCCACAAACAGAAACATCATCGGCACAATCTTGGCACTGTGGATCTCTAAATATTGAATTCTCTAACGATTTCTGAAATGAAATGTGTCATATGTCTAGCCCAACTACCATTTCGCGTTCAAAGTCTGTTAATTTCCGTCGGGGGGCATAATGACGTCGAAACCTTTTCACCTGAATCACCCGAGTACAAATGACGGCTGCACCAATGCACTGCCCCTTTTACTTATGTAGGCGATACTACCGCCATCTGTATATGTGCATATCACTATCCCATGACTTGTGTCACCTCATGGTGTAACGCATCATTGTTAGTGTAGGAACAATTTTCAACAGATCGTACTGAAGAAGGAGACACAGCATAACAGAACAATCGACAGTATGTCCAAATCATGGAAAGTAGAAAAAAGTAATAAAAATATTAGCTGGTCTCGGCTGCGTTTTAGTAACAATAGTTACAATCTAGATGCTAAATCCAACTGGGTACTTACAAGTATTCCAAGGTTCTATTGTAGATTATCTACATTCTTATATGGGGTAGCAACCGCTGGATTTTTGAGTCTTCTGAAAAGAATGCTGACACTTTTGGAAGTAAAAGGTTTGTGTTCTCCCCCGTAATTCTAAGGTGAAAACTTTTTGCCACTTCATCAAAGATTCTTGTTTTTTCGTAAAGTCAAACGTTCTTTCGTGAGCAGCATTTGAGATAATATATACTTCATTTACGATGTTCCTGACAAATTTTCATTCATCTCAAAATACCTGCGAATACACTCAGTATTACCTACATTTGCAAAGAGTTTACTCGTCTCGGATTTAAAGAACAGACGGTAACTGCTTTATAAAGTGATTTTTAAACTAACCATATGAGATCTCTTATAGCTTCAACACCAGCTTCATAGTTTCAAATCTCAAAATAACTGATTTATATCTTTTCCACTGTTTCCCGTTGCCCAGTTACACTTGAAAACGTTTCTGCTGTATCAGAAGAAAAGCGCCAATGTTTTGCAAATCCTATGGAGAACCTATAGCCATCTACAAAAGCCTCACTCAGAAGTGTGGAAATAAAGCAACAACCTCACTCAGTACTGATTGAAAGAGGATCTGCTAACTTTTAATTTGTTACTTAGGACCCCCTTTGAGGAATATTTCTGATGTGTTTAATAGAGAGCTTAACTGACATCCCATAAAAGATTGACACAACTACGAGGACATTATTTGGTGTCAGTTATTTAAAAGAGTAGCCAGTTTTGTGTACCATTATGATATCGCTGAAATTTTTAAATCTATTGTTGACTACCATGTGGAAGTTGCAGTCGGGGAAAATAACGTTCTCAGAATGAAATGCTAACTCTTAATTCGACAAACAACATGCTCGAAATAAAATGAGGCATTAAAAATAAGCTGATAAACTAAGATAACTGAATCTCATAATTACGAAATTGCCCTGTACTGAAGGTGATACGTAGCCTTTCAAATTTTGCTACGAAATCCATCCCGATATTCCCTCCTACTATTAAATCTCACAGACTCCTCATTTCACATTGCTTGTTAACGCTCCACTCACCTCTTTCCTTATTACTCCAATTACATTACGGAACACATACATCCTTCCCGTGATCCATATGCGAATGGAACCGGAAGAAGCAATAATGACCGATACAGTGGGAAGAAGGGCACTATATGATGCTCTTCACAGAGGTTTGCAGAATATGGATGTAGATGTAGACGGAAACTGCCTTGTTGACATCCAACTATCCCTCTTAAAATTTTTAAAATATGTGTTCCTTCTGTTTTAGGAATTCAGTGGCTGCTGTTTCCTTGACTTAAATGATTGTTTGACAGGTTCGAATCCTGCCTCGGGCATGGATGTGTTTGATGTCCTTAGGTTAGTTTGGTTTAAGTAGTTCTAAGTTATAGGGGACTGATGACCTCAGCAGTGAAGTCCCATAGTGCTCAGAGCCATTTGAACCATTTTACTGAATATGCTGTCGGTAACGGGCTATATGGATGAAACACCAACGAAGGAAAAGAAAGTGCATTTTGAAACCCCTAGCAGTTCATCAAGTTCCCTATGTTCCTTTTACACATCAAACACCTACAAAATTCCTGTCGCTCCATCTAATTGCTACAACGGAACTCAGTTGTCTGACCACTGTCGCCTTGCACCTCCGTATTTACAGGGTGGAGAAAAATTGTGTCACGAAATTTTAATCCTGTATGGCTGATTCCAGTAGGAACCAAAATTACTAATGTTGTGCAGGTCGACAACGCACCATTTTTAAACTACGGAAACTGTGCGCCATGCGCTCCGATTGGCCGTGGGATTGCCCTGTCGCCGTTCATCGGCTGACGGGCAGTGCTATGGTTGTCGGTTCACCCATACAAACGTCCCTCGCCCCGTCACTGCCCCAATGTGATACACGTGTTGAACAGGTCTTGCTGTTTGCCTCCACTTCACGTCAGAGGCATTCATACGTAAGCTTCGCTTCGGAGCACACACACGTCACCTGCAATTTAGTCATGCAGTCAGTGGCGGATCTAAAAATTTTACGCCCCTAGGCACACTATATTATATGCCCCCCCCCAAAAAAAAGACATATTTTAAATAATAACTATTACCCGATTACTTCACAATTGACGTTTTGGGTGGGAGCGCTGTGAGCTGTTTCCGTACTTTGCTATTCGTTATTCTGAATGACGCGTCAGCGGTCTAGTTGCGCTCAACAAATTGTTAATATGGTTCCGGAACTGCACTTGGTGTACGGCAGCGGATAAAGCAAACTTAAAACTGCATTCTGTTAATACATTCTTCTGTCGAAAGATAACATAAACGAAGACAAGGATAATTAACTTTTCTTTTATGGCCTAAAAATTCAGCAGAGCGTGTAGTAGACAACGGATTTTTGTTATACATTCACTTTTAATATGTTTTTTTTACACGAAACCGTTGAAAAAGAAAATAAATTTGTGTAACGATCTAAAAATTGAAGCGAAGGTGTCATACATTAGAAATTAATACGTACGTTTACAGAGATGCGTTCAAAATTAAAATTAAACTGTCGTTTTACGATCTAATAACTTGACTATGTAGCAGATAAAAAAAAACACGTTCGGTATTAATACGTGAATCTATAGGAAAGCGTAAGAAATGAAAATGAAAATGAAATAGAGATTTCGGTGCTCGAACTAACAACTAAATACAGACGAACAAACACAGAACTGGATTTGCTATTACATAATTTCAGAGACTAGTGTGGAAAAATGAAAATTGTTTTATAATCTAATAGTTTACTTGTAAAGCATTAGGGTCTGCGTAGCTAGGTGCTGCATAATAAGTGTACACAATACCTTTAATCCATGTAAGGGCTGAACAGTTTTTAAACTGCAGCTCCTTCTCTCACCATATCTCTTTCTAACGCCATTAGCAAAGCTTTTACGTATTTATGGACAGAACTGAACTACGTTATTTATTAACACTTTTTCATCTGAGTGTATTCTGCTGTAATATAGCTTTCCGCGATAACTATACATTTCAGCAGACGCCAAGAATACGCATCAGCTATACACTACAGTATCAGTATGACTTGACTGTACAGCACCGAGCGGCCTGGGTCATTCTGGTATTTTTTAGTATTGTCGGGCGCCTTCGGTCTCGTCTGCACGTACACGAGGTTTAGTTCCTCGTTCTGCCATCGGCAATTGTAAAATAAACAGGTAATATGTAGTTTGTAAATCCAATGAATGTGCTCTAAGTTATAGTAAAAATCACATTATAATCTTAAATTTTTAGAACTAATATGAATAAATAAACAAACTCACCAGTCAGTAAAGTTTGCGTCTGGCTTTGGCGGCAGAAAACTTGTTGATCATATCTTCATAGTTCAGACGGTTATCAGTTAGGAGGTCGGCTTCGATGTGAAGAATGGACAAGGCGTTCCATCTCTCCTCAGACAACGTAGAATGTAGGTGCGATTTTCAGGGGTCCCAGTATTTTCATGGGGAAAATATGGTAAGGTTAAGTAGAAGCCGACAACATTCTCGGAATAATAACGTTTCAAACATTGTAGTGTAGATTGCCGTCCTGACAGCTTACTTCAAAATATTTTGAACAATCATGAAAATGATACCAGACAGAAACCCAATGTTAAATTTCCATTCAGTCGCCAAGTAAACTATGTATATTTGCAAGCTTCTATTGTCGATTTTCCTTCTTAACGCTTATTTAAACTAGGAAGTTGTTTGACAATATTAAAAATTTTTTTCGTTTGTAAGCGCAGTTATTTTAAAACGTAAAAATGAGTACAGAGCAAAAAACGCCGGCCCCCTTAAGGTCCCGCCGCTAGGCCCACGCCTAGTGGGCCTATAAGTAAATGCGCCACTGCATACAGTAAGAATGGCGGCACAGTATTCGTTTGAAGAACAACGAGATATGGTATTTGTTTGTGGACAAGTCGACGGAAATGCGCATGCAGCTCGGCGGTTTTATGTAGAACGGTACCCAGCAAGACGCCACCCACACCCGCAAACATCTACAGCATTTCACTGGCGACTTGGCGAAACAGGCTGGTTAGCGGGAAATCATGGTGATGCTGGAAGACCTCGAATACGACGGGATGGTGCATTTGAAGAGACTGTTCTCGAGCACTTCGAGGAAGCACCTACGACAAGTACTCGAACGGTTGGACACATGAGAGTAACTCATCAGTTAGTCTGAGAGGTCTTGAGGGATGACGGCCAGCATCCATTTAGTTTCAACCCTGTCCAAGATCTCAATCTTGTGGCGGACTATGAACACAGGCCAGGGATTTACCGGTGGTTTCTGCGACGTGTTGCACGAGATCCCCACTTCCCCGCCATTTTGTTGTTTACCAACGAGTGCACCTTCCATTGGGATGGCCTTTACAACACTCGAAACTTTCGTTGGTGGGCAAGGGGAAATCCTGAAATCACGTACGTCCACTTACACCAGGAACGATTTTCGCTCAACATTTGGGCATCTGTTGTGGGTGACCATCTGATTGGGCCGGTCTGTCTACCTCCTCGACTTACTGGGGCAAATTACCTTCCCTTTTTGCAAGAAACTCTACCCGGTCTGCTGGAAGATGTTCCCCTGGATATACGGCTATGCATGCGGTTGCAGCATGATGGGGCTCCCGCACATAACAGTCGTGCTGCGCGTGGATGTTTAAAAGAAATCTTCGACGCCCGGGTAATTGGCAGAGATGCTCGTAGACATGGGCCCCGCCAGCACCAGACCTCACGTCAACGGACTTTTTCCTGTGGGGATTCTTCAAGGTTCCAGTTCGCCCACCCGGACGCAAACCACCTAGAAACGAAGAGGAATTAATGGATCGCATTCACCATGCCGCCAATCACATCAGGGTAATGCCAGGAATCTCTTAAAGAGTTCGACAAAACACCGTTCGATGTTACCAAGCTTGCATCGCATCAGAGGGTCGCCAGTTCGAGCATCTGCTTTAAGTAAATAATGTCCCAGTTACAAAAAAGGCCCTTTTCAGGGCCGACACATTTTGTAAAAGACTTCCTGTACGCAAATTAACAGCTATTGACGGGTTTGTTCCCCGTCGTCTTATCATGAAACTACAATGGATGTGTCGGAAGCCCGGCGGATTCGCCCCCAGGATCCCAGAGTGGAAGGCTGGCGCATTACCAGCCAGCGTGCGGGCCGCCTTGAATACATCGCGATCTCAGGCAGGCATAGCATTCGCAGTCATGAGTTGTCCAGAGCTTCCGGCAACAGAGCAATCTCGCGGCAAATCGGAGCGCGTGGCGCCAAGATTCCATAGTTTAAAAATTGTGCGTTGTCGACCTAAACAACATTATTAATTTTGGTTCCTGCTGGCATCAGCTGTCCAGGACTAAAATTTCGTGACAATTTTTCTCCACCCTGCACATTTAACAGATTCCCAATGCCATATCACGAAATACATTCAGACCCATGTTTCTTATTAGTTGTAATCCAACTAGTCCCTCTTTCTTACGATTCTATCCAGATTTCGTGATTCAGAGTCCGTCATGCTACAAGAACTGCCGACGTTCATGTTTTCCCTCTTCAAAAAGCCCTTCACGTAACACAGTTTTATGTTTGAACTCAGATGTTTCGTTCCTACTATCGCCCTCAACTTCCACTGGACGATTGAAACATTGTACTTCAAAACTACAATTCTCTTCTAGTAACAAACACTCATTACGCAAAGTTTCGATTCGGACCCAGTGGCGTATCCCAGTGCTGCTCTGTAAGCTACACGATCAGTTTACCTCAAGGTGGTACGGAATACCATATAGCAAAGAGTTGAAATAGTAATCCGTCTTTCACGTGGGTAATTTGTACTAGCAGCACCTAAAAGAAGACAAGGAAGGTTATGGATGTTTCTGATGCAGAATAAATTTTAGTCTCTGTTAAAACAGTGTATTTTGCCAGTACTAGATCTTCTCAACGACAACTACAAGGATCAGCCTTTAATGTGCTGGTCAAGATGTAATTACATGTGACGGTTACCGTATATCTGTGAAATTACATCAAACGTTGTTCCGTACTAATAACACCTTATATTCACGAAATTGTCACGAGCAGAATGGAAAATAACTGTCATGTGCAGTCTTCGGGATACAAGCGCCAGTGGCCCTGAATGAACATGTTTTACTAGTTTCAGTTTGTTGAATCTACACACAGGATAGCACCAATTCCCTGTAGCCTCTGACACTGCGATGAATAATTGTTTTGACTTCATACTGCGTAGCCTTTAACGTGTGCAAAATGCTAATTTCCAGTTTATAAACTTCTCGAGAAGTCAATGGAGTGATAAGGTGATGCAAGATGGAGTGAATAAATCAAAGTATCCAAACCCAAACTGAATGTTCATTCTATATTAGTTGCATCCAGCATTAGTTCTTGGCCATAGCTGTATCATTTCCTGTACGTAAAGAGTGTGGAACTGCGTATTTCATTAATATGGAATCCAAACTCGGACTTTCTACGAATATGAGGGGTCCTAAATATCGTGAGGATTTCTGACAGCCGTTTGAGTACATTCTTTGGACTAACGAAATTAATCTCCCAAAGAAATATTAACACAGTTTTCACGCTACAGAAAATAGCTATAAATAATAACCAAAAACAGTAATCAGGCTTATTGTGAAGGTATGTTTAAAACATCTAGGATTTCAACTACACCATGTGAGTACATACACGAATCATTTATGCGCGTGGAAAATAATTTTGATTACTACTGGACAAGCAACCCTTCCGTGACCTTGGAAAAGGACTTACAACGAACTTATGTGTAACAAGAAAAAATAAAAATAAAATTCAAAATAGCATTTTCTAACAAGTATTAATTGTACACTAAACTGCCCAAGAGGTTATTAAAGTGAACTTATTTAAAAAAGCAGTTGTAAGGTACCTGTTAAGCAATGAATTCTATAAATATGCTACTTAAATCTTAAATAAATCTGTGTAGGCGCTTTCTAAAAACTGTAACACAAGTAGTTCATATTAATAAAACATCTCCGATATTTCATATCGAAGTTCCGCACTATAATGTTTCTTTTTTGGAAAGATTTACTGCAAAACTCTGCAATGGATATTATTAAAGTCTTGTCCTCTTTCTCTGTTCAATATGTCAATAATAACGGAAGGTTGATGACTCAGTTTTTCAGACAAGCAAATGGGAAATTGTGCTACACGAAACCGGAACTAAGTATCTTCTTATTCTTGCCATCAGGTGCAGATCCACTGGATGGGAGGAAGGGGAGGGAAGGGGTCTGCCATGGGGTTTATGACGTGCCCCCCCCCCCCCCCTCAGAAACGTTTCAGTAAAAGTCTTTCAATTTTTATGCTATACATCAATTTTCAGAATTCACTGTCGGAGAATAACACTTCAGTACGTCTCAAATATAACAAGGAATCATACAGGGTGAAGAAAGTCTCGCGCACTCGGACTTCGCTGTGCGATTCCACACATACTAACAATATAGAAATGTCAAAAAATTTCGTCCTCCTCATGCTTCCGGCATTAAATGGACGTTAAGGATTGGCAGTCTGGCAACACTGTAGTCACTTGTATGGTAACTACTTCTGTCAGCCTATCGGAGTAATGCTGTGCAGGTGGTGCAGGGGATAGTGTTGTGGACTAGTATATAGTGGGGCTAGGGTTCAATTCTGGGTGAGATTATTTGTTTTTATTTGATAAATGTAAGTTGCGTGGTACGGTATCTGGCGTCTTAATTGTCATACAGCGATTACAGTGGGTCTTCTACAAAACATCTGCACTTACGTACTACGAACACAGAAACTGAAGTACAATCGTTTTCATTGGTCATCTTTTAAAGAAACATTTTGCACGTCGTGGACGCAAATTGTTTCGCACCACTACAACTATTAGTTTCCAAACTTGTTTTCTATGTCCTGTCCCCCAATGATCCCCTCGATTAGTACCTACTATTATTCTTGTGACGTTCAGGTCCATTACATTTCGTTAGGGCCTTCCGTAACCAGTAGGTCTAGCAACGTGCTCAACAAATAATTTCCAAACTCGGTTACCATTCGTATATATTTTCACCATAGAACCAGTAATTATGCCTTTCAACACTGAATCTGGTAAGCGCTTGCTGTTTAGTATCTCCATGCGTTACTACTACTACTACAACGACCACTATTACGACCGATGGAAATGTAGAAACATCACGTCAGTTACCGTTAAGGAAACAGTTTGATTCGATAACGAAAATTTCACAATTAACAGTGTCGCGACGAATCATGCACAAGAAGAACTGTAAGTGAGGTGATTGCGCGTTAGGTGGAACAGTCCGCCGTGACTAATTAGCGCTGTTCACCAGAAAGGGACTAGTTGCTAGCGGAGTAACTCGCCCGTGACGGACTCCATGTACATCCGTACACATGTCGTATTATTTTCTAGCGGTATTCTAAAACAGTGAGGCAAACGTATAGCATACACAAACGACGAGTATGTGGATATGTTTCTTGTCCTTCGTGCACATGATAACCGCGCTGGTGTTGTCTCTGGTGAATATGCAGCTAGATATCCTGGTCGACGTCATCCACATAAAAATGTGCTTCGCCTTCGGGGGACAGATTCTCTCCTTCCAGCATCGCGTCACAGAGATCATACACAGACTCGCCGTACTCCAGCTGCAGGGGAAGCTATTCTGGAGGTCACACATCAAGAACCCCAGCGAAGTACAATTAGCGTAGCAAGGCAGCTGCTGATGCAATTCAGCGAATGGTTCCAAGAACAACAGGGAGCAAACGAATACTTCATGGACACTGTAATACGGTCGGATGAAGCAGTCTTCACTCGTGAGAGTGTCTTCAACATGCACAATGCCCTCCGTTCGTGTGACATCAACCCGCACACCACCCGCAACTATGAATATCAAATTCGCTTTGGCATCAACATCTGGGACAGAGTACTGGGAGACAGGAGTTGGGGTCCCTACAGGTTGCCTGACCGGTTGAGGCACAAGGTATCATGCACTCCTTTCAGACTACCTGTCTGACGCACTAGAAGATGTCTCACTTTATGATCGGCAGAGGTTGTGGTCCCAACATGAAGGTGCACGTCCACATCTTGGGATTAATATGCGACGATATTTAGACAGGACATTTCCAGGGAAACGGATCGGACGGGGACGTTCAGCTGCAAGGCCTCCGCGTTTACATGGCCTAAAAACCCTGAATTTCTTCCTGTGGGGACACTTGAAGGAGCATGTGGAAGAACTGATAGAGCGTTTTCAGCTGGTGTTCATCTGTGGATGCAGCGCAATGTTTAAACGTGCCGGGGAGTCTCTTTGAGCATCTGCTCTGAAGACAACGTATCCTTTCGTAAACGTCATGAAAATTATTATTATTATCACAGGTTGCTAATGTGTTACATCTGGGCGGACGTACTGCAGTGCACGTAATACAAACGACCAGTAGTTGTTATTTAACGGTGCAATTATCTTCTGCGTCTTCAAACTGATACTATTTTTGAAGTTATTCTGTCCTATGACAGGCCATTTGTTTCAACTGTCTATTTCTGACTTGCCTGACCACGGTTTTGTTACTTTCACTGATACAAAACACTGTACTATGTAAATGTCGGATACGTATGGCTTAAAAAATGGTGTATACTGCAGTATTATATGACAGAATGAAACTGGCAAATAAAAACAAATACGCGTCAACCCACAACCGAACCTTCGACCTCATGCATGCTAACCCAAAACGCTATCCGCTGCACCATCTGCACAGCCCTGCCACAGGTAGTTACCGTGTATGTGGGTACAGTGTTGACAGAGCGCCAATCTGTAACTGCCGGAAAGATGGGCAGAACGAAACTTCGTAGAGACATTTTTGTATTGCTAGTACGTGAGAAAGCGCGCTGCAGAGTGCGAGTGGGCGAATTTTTCTTCACCCTGTACATATTAAACCTATATTTAACACAGGACACTTTTCAGTGGTCTGTTAAGAGCATAATTTTTATTAATCTGATAAACATTTTGTATATTTTGTTGTTTTTATTATCAAAATCCTAGGCTCCTCTGACACGTTAAATATGGGGCTGACGGCAAATTATATTTTGTGAGGGTAGGAGGGTGACAGTGAAACATTTTGAACTGAACGCTAGATCCTCACCTGTGGCAGTAGGCATACGGAATGTCTTTACTGATAACTGACAGAACTTTTAGTTGATGCTGAGGAGGTACGTGGCAGGTACTCACGTGCCTGGCGACGAATGCGAGGGCCAAGGTGACAGCCAGCAGCAGCACTCCCAGGGACAGCTCGGCCGGCGCAGAGCTGCAACGGAAACCACAACACGTGTCTCGACAAGCAGCCACTAGGAGTCATTTTCATCTGCCGTGTTAAAGCATTATAAGTCTAATTAAAACATTTATTACCCAAAGTGTCTGTTAGTTTCATAATATTGAGGGCTGTTTGGGATGAAACTTGTTTCGGTAAATTGTAGCGTAGTATTATCTAACCAGGCCTATTCAGTAGGCGAGCTCGAGCGCGGGAAAATGGGCTAACCAGACGTCATTATGTGGCGCAGGGGATGTGCAAACTGTGCGTTGTTTTCAGAGGAATGACCGTGTGCTAAGTTGGCCATGGGCTTAAACACTAGGCGGCCTACTTAAACTGGACATTGCTTAAAGCGGATTTTAAAATTGGTGTAAAGCAACATTACGACCGGATCAGGAACTTCACAGTGAAGATCACACACACCAGTATCAATTTATAACACGTCAGTGCAGGATGACTAGCTACATAGAGCTACAGTGTGACAGGCAGTTGCGTGATAAGTTTCACAATTTGAAAATTGAATACTCGTGCAAAAATTATCTTCAACATTAATTTTCACGACTTCACTGGTTTTCAGCTACGGTTATTTCAACGTTTGGACCTACACACTTGTGCGAGTAACTTTTTCCGCAGTGAAGAGCAAGGGATCTACTCCCAGAAGCTGACTGACGGACTTCAAATTAAAAGCTTATTATCAAATTAGTGGTGCTCAGAAAGCGGTGGCAGACACTGATGCTTTAGTGAAAAGTAAAATCAGCAGTATTCATTGACATCCAGTGCTTCTATGTTTGACTTGTCAATAAAATTGTCACGAAATACAAGTTGGTGTCAACTTAAACCAAGTCCGAAAACGCGATTCACCATAAGGCCGCACCAGTCATAAGAAATAGCGTGTTACAGACTTGGCTGTCAATTAAAAGAAATGTAAGTTTTATTTTAATGTCAATTCTCATCAATAAAACTGTATTAGGACATAAATTTGCTGCGGAAAGCATTAATTATACACCGTGAAGCGATAAATTTCCGTAGGACTATTATTAGTAGCCACAGAACTGAGTTTGTCGTGCCGAACTGCTTTGTTTAGATTCCCCCTCCTGACCCCCCTCTTCCTGCACCATTACTCAGCGTGAGCCGGGCGGTTTCTAACTGCTGAGGTGTGAATGACAATCAATTCTCACTAGTAGATGGGTGGAATGTCCTGATCTAGACATGAAATGATTTGCTGTCTATTGACTAAGACTATATTGTTTTAATTATTTAGTTCGTTTTACTGCTATTTCAAACTAGCCTCGAATGTTAATTTTCATGGTTGCTCATGCGAGCTAGTTAAATACTGTGCTGGAACTGCTCTTCCATTCCCAGCGCAGGGAGTCAAGTGTTAATTCTTGTCGTGTACATGACTTCTGAGTACCTGTAAATTCTAATTTATGTAACAAAAAGATGTTGTAAAGTACATGGCTTGTTGGCATTGTACGTTAACTAAAGCAGTTTCAGACATACCGTAATATTCTTAAAGGTGCACTCGCGTTCATCTGTCTGATTCATTACACTTAGTTAAGGTTAGGTTTGGTGTTGAATTAACAACGTTCCCTGGAGCAGGCGGCATTCATTTTGTGTGCTATTCTTAGATATTTAGACGGTACTTTCGTTATTTAGCCTAACAGAAGTGAGATTTTAAATAGCTTCTTAGAACATCTGAATTCAATCCACACGAATATTTGATTCATAGTGCAGGTGGACAAGGATGGTTGTCTTCCCTTCCTTGATGTGTTAGTAGGGAAGAGGACCTTCAGGCTGACGGTTGTCATCATCCGGCTCAACATGAAAGAAAAGGAAGGAAGATTAGTAGTTCACGTTCCCTTGACAACTAGGTCATCACAGACGGAGCACGGGGTCGGATTAAGAAAGTATGGGTAAGGAAATCGGCCGTTCCCTTTCGTCCTCCCGAATGCGAGTCCAGTGTGTTGACCACTGCGCTGCTTCACTCGGTGGTTCAGCGAGAAAGGGTACTTCGTACCATGGTTTATAGGACCCACGCCACATCAGACCATGAAAGTTTGTCAGCTCAGTTACCCCACCTCGAAGTCATCTTCGCCAGAATGGTTATGGTGAAAGAAAGATCAAAAGGGTCTTGCGCTATTGAACAACCGTGAAATGCGTGAGCGACGAAAATAACGAGGTGGCACTCAAGTCTACGACCTTCTCCCCTTGCCAGGTGACATTTCCAACAGGAATTGTCATATTCTGCGGAAACACGATGTGAGGTATGTTTTTCGACCACCATATAAAACTACCACCGTTTTAGAGTCTCTATGAGATGATTTTATTTTGCGTAAGGCTAGTGTCCGCCGTATCCCTCACAGTTATGACATGTCATACACTGGTCAAACTACCAGGAGCGTGGAGGAGCTGTGTGTTGTGCACAAACGTTGCACACACAACAGCCCAGAAACTCTGCTATGGGAGAATATCGTTTTCGGTTCGGAGAGATGAACCTATATTTCATCACACGTGACAATGTTCGGCAAAAAAATTCTCACGATCAGCCTTGTAATGCGCAAGGAGTTTCGCACAGATGGTCCTTCGTTGCTCTCTATGGTCATCTGGTAGGCTGTGAAGAACCCGGCGGGCGAGCAACTTTGAGTACCTCCACTGACAGACGAGTGTGCAGCACTACTAGGAGAGACGTTCAGTGAGCAGCGAGGTGATTGATTGTGATACGTCGACCACCTCGAATGGAGTGTCTGCAAGTTCCAACATTGCAGGAGTGACAGCTGTATGCAGCTGGCCGGCACGTGCGAGATCGGACAGGTTCGCACGACCTTACTGAGATGATGACCGCCGCCTCGTCCAAAGATTCACCGTGCTGATAGGCGTCCGTAGGCATATTGCAAGCGTCTGTGAATATTTATTTGTGATGCTCTGGTTTTCTGCAGAAAGAAACTCAATGACATCTTTCGGCTTGGATCACAACTCCACTATAGTAGCCATTTTGAAGGCTACATTTAGCGTCGCCACCTACCGCAGCTCGATGAAATTTTAGGAGCTGAAGCGGGAATATTCCATATTGTCCCACAACAAATTCTGTATTTTTCAACAGAAACTGGCCGAGAAAGAAGAGTGTTGCAATGCTTATTGAAAGCCCTCGTAACAACATAAGGATTCTAACGTGCACTTTCGGCTGTTGGCATAGTGTTATTAAGGAAACGTGGGAGTCTAAATTAACAAGTGATGTCATAGATAAAGATGGAGGTTTTTCCCTTAAATTCTGAATGCAGTCCTGCTCTATTCCTGCTTAAACAACATAGGGACAGATGTAAGGCTACTTGCTCACTCCGCATCTCGTGGTCGTGCGGTAGCGTTCTCGCTTCCCACGCCCAGGTTCCCGGGTTCGATTCCCGGCGGGGTCAGGGATTTTCTCTGCCTCGTGATGGCTGGGTGTTGTGTGCTGTCCTTAGGTTAGTTAGGTTTAACTAGTTCTAAGTACTAGGGGACTTATGACCACGGCAGTTGAGTCCCATAGTGCTCAGAGCCATTTGAACCATTTGAACTTGCTCACTTCCTGGTAATTAATATTCACTACCAATAACTCCTGACGTTTGTCGCCTATGGTTGTGTTTTGGTGCTAGCTGTTTAAGGTGTGTTTGTTGTCTTTCTACATATGCCTTAGATACCGAGGTTTTGAATTTCTTTGTGCAGTGCTTTCGAGGTGTATTTGTGACTTGAAAATGATTGGTTGTGTACTAGTCGAAATATCGGCGATTGTCGAAGACGTCATCTAGCTGCATTCCTGAAAGTTGTATAAACGCTTTGTCTGTTTTAGTACTTAGATGCGAGATTACAAAGAGCAGCTGCGTTAATAAATAAATTTAGCCTGCGACTCCAGATTTCTTAAAGGACGGCCGTTTACTGCTGCTTTAGACTGTGGAACGCGGCCTAGATTCTTATGATAGAAAAGAAGCGTTTTTTGCCACTTTGTGTGGGCTTGCTAAAAGGAGAAGGATTCATCGTCTACTGGTGAAGTAAGGAACAGTTCAATGGCGTTTCAACGTGTGATTGATGTACGATAAATTACGTAATTTTTGTCTCGCGGGACCTTTGAAGAATGGGAGACGTTGTGGCTCAGAAGCAGCATTAATGTAGCAACATACTCTACACCTCCCGCCGCCTTGATCCCCCTCACCCCCTGGTTGCTTCTCCCGTCCCCGCCACCTGCCACGCCTTTACAGTTGTGTCCCCCCAACCCTCTATGTCTACACCCTTCATCTCCTTTCCCAAGGTGGTTTCCATCAACTCCCCCTCCCGGATGATGCCCTCTCTCCATTTATCCCTCCTATCAACTCTGATCCTCAGCCCCCCCCTCCTTTCCTCCATCCTTTCCCTGGGCTCCCTCTTCCCCCCCTTCCATCCTGAGTTTTATCCCCGCCTAACCTCTCCCTACCTCCCCTCTCCCCACCCCCCACAGTCCTTTTGTATTTCCCCTCCTCTGCCTTTCCCACTCCCTGTCGTGTCTGCCCAGCACCCCCACCCCTCTTATGGGTCCTCATACTCCATTGGTTCCTTTACCCCCTCCCCCCTTCGCTTTTCCTCTCCTTCCATCCTTTTTTATTTTCCCATCATCTGTCCAGTTACCCCCCACCTGCTCTCGGCTGTGGTATGACATTTGCCAACCTCTTAGTGCAGTGTTCCAGTGAATGTTCAGTGTTGTTTCGTCTTTCCAAGTGTTGCGAACAGAAACCATGCTGTCGCTGGGTGTGAATTTTATGTCTTTTGCGAACAGAAACCAGACTGTCGCCGTGTTTTTTAATTGTCTGTCTATTATTTTATCTGTCTGCTTCACATGTATTTTATTAGCATCATCGTCCCTTTGTTTATGTTTTAAGTTCCACGATTTTTTCGCCGTGTTACCATTTAAGTCTCCGATTTTATCGCCTGTTTTTATTATATATTCTCTTCACCTTTTTAAAACAAAGTATGTAGGCTGAAGAGCGGCATACTAAGCTGCTGCCAGCCCGCCCCCTTCGGGGGAATCGAAATTCAATAAAGAAAAAAAAGTACTCATTTGTTTGTCTGTACATGTACATCAGATCTACTTTCCGTCCCATGTGGCTAATTCCTTTGGAGGCGTCGTTTTCTTTTTGTCTCAAAAGTGTATTAGCGCAGCTTGTGTAACGTGTGAGGGCCATCTGGCATGGGCCACTCTGGAAGTTGGCGGGACAGACAGGCAGAGGGAGCAGGCGGCTTACTTGGGCCAGTTGCTCCTGGCGATGGCCTCCTCGCAGCGCAGCGCGGGCGCCAGCAGCGTGCAGTTGAGCGCGACGTGCGCGGCGGCCAGCAGCGCCAGCAGCAGCGCCTTGTAGCCGTGCGCCAGCTGCACCGGCAGCGAGGCCGCCACCAGCGCCAGCACGCAGAACGACGACACGTAGCTGGGCAGCAGGCACGCGTCCCACGGCCCGTGCCGCAGCATGCCCGTGCAGTTGCTCGCCACCGCAGACCACGTGCCTTCCTCCGGCGACACGCACGGCACCTACAGACGAAAAGCCACTTAATACTGGTGAGCAAATAGGAAGGCGTTGATATGCAGTGGCTAAAGTGGTGTCCAAGTAAGCAGGCGGGTGTACGAGGTGTGTGATAAAATTTTGAAATTGACAATTGACTCTGACAACGCCGCAAGCGATCTGACAACGCTGTGTTGTTCTACTTGTGTACGCTGGTCTGTTAATCCTTTCGAAATGCTCAGTCTCATTTTCAGCTCGCCATCCCCTGTGGCCGACCGGTTCTAGACCTTTCAGTCCGGAACCGCGCTGCTGCTACGGTCGCAGGTTCGAATCCCGCCTCGGGCATGGATGTGTGTGATGTCCTTAGGTTAGTTAGGTTTAAGCAGTTCTAAGTCTAGGGGACTGATGATCTCAGATGTTAAGTCCCACAGTGCTTAGAGCCATCTGAACCATTTTCATCTCCGTACAGCAATCACATGATTTTTTTAGAGTGCCATCAGTGGAACTGTGTTTTTGTTGTGTATTATAGAAACAGAATAGTGGAATTGAGACCAACTTTATGCCCTCAAGTTTTGTGTTAAACTTGAGGAGTCAACGATTGCGACTTTTGAAAAGTAGAAACAGGTCTATAGGAAACATTCTTTATAAAGAGTACAATTTTTTCGCTTGCATTAATCATTTCTGGAAGACAGTGAACACGTTGAGGATGAACCTCATTTAAGGAGACCTTCAACTTCAAAAATCGGTGAAAACATCAGACGTGTGCATGCTCTTGTGTGAAAAGAGCCGTGTTTAACATTAGGTGTGATTGGTTACCAGTTAAACACTTTCATACCTTGCACCAAATGTTGACCAAAGTTTTGCACATGCGAAGGGTTGTGCCAAACTGGTGCCAAAAAACCACACAACTGAGCAGGACAGTCAATGAAATGCATGCGTTGGTCTTGTTGAGAGGACTACCAATGGCCACGAATCGCCCATCCCCGTGATCACAGGTGGTCATTCCTGGATGTTTGAGTAGCACCCTGAGACAAAGTGGTTAATCTGCGAGTCGCACACTCGGACATCTCCTCATCTGGAACAGTCTCGAATGAACAAATCGAAGATCACTACAAAGCTGATTTTCTTTTTTGACACTAGGGTTATTGTGCATAAAGAATTTGTTCCTCCAGGACAAACTGTCAACCAAGTGTTTACAAAGATTCCTCGAAAGAGCCGGGAAAATGGTCAACCGAATGACACTGAACAGTGCAGACAAGTGGTTGCTACATCATGAAAACGCCTCCTGTCACATGACCACTTCAATCACGGTTTGGCTGAGTAACTGGGTGAGGGGGGGCTTATGGGACTAAACAGCGAGGTCATTAGTCCTGCAATTCCAAAGTTACATATGTCCGCTAAAAGTGGACGAATCCAGTCAGAGGAGTCAAACTATAAAATGACGAAGTTGAAATATACATTCCAGAAGGTATAAAAAGATGGCCCAAATCTAAAAAGTTGGAAAACAGAGGGATAAAAGAGTGGTCTTTGGAAGGGGACAAAAACACACGCTTTCTGCGGACACTGGGCATTGCATAATGTGGTGAGTAGTATTTGTTCGGTTGAGTCCAGCTATACATTGCAAGAAATTATAAGTATGTACCGAGTCATGATTCTTAGGAGCGACAGCGATAATACTATGGAACTTATGCGAAGGAAAGCCTAGCAGCCCAGACATGTATACTGTAGAATATCTTTTCCTTACAAATCATTCCCCACTTTATTATTTACAGAACATTGATAGCCTGCTACTGAATTTTTCAAAGACAAATTGATGGAATAATATTCGATGACACTGGACCATGCTGCTAGTCCTGAAGCCTCTGAGACACCCTTTCTTTTATCGAGACAAAAAATGTCAGCGTGGTATGGGCTGAGGATGGGTGGCAGTCGGGAGCTGTCTGTGGAGGGCGCAGCTGATTGAAAGAACATAGTCATGTCTGGCAAGGAGCATCTCATGAGAGGGTGGCTGCAGAGCCCTCAGTACATGGCAGTTGTGTGGCGTTGTCCTCGGTGGCCAGAACACTGCAGACCCTGACATTATGGAAGTTGTTTGAGCACATGGCCTGCTCTCGATGGTGGTGGTGGTGGTGGTGGTGGTGGTGGTGGTGGCAGTCATAGCGGCAGTGATGGCAGCAGTTGTTGCAAAAGCAGTGATGGTGGTGGTGGTTCAAAATGGTTCAAATGGCTCTGAGCACTATGGTACTTAACATCTGAGGTCATCAGTCCCCCAGAACGTAGAACTATTTAAACCTAACTAACCTAAGGACATCACACACATCCATGCCCGAGGCAGGATTCGAACCTGCGACCGTAGCGGTCGCGCGGTTCCAGACTGAATGTGGTGGTGGTGGTGGTGGCAGCAATGGCGGCAGGTATGGTAAATGTGGACTGGGGCAGTGGGGCAGTGGAGTTGATGTGGCCTTCATTTAAAATAAAGATGCAGTTATACCCAACCTATTCTACTACATACAGCAGGAACTGCTCAGTCTTGTATTTATGATAATCTGCATATGTATTTGGACATAACTGTAATTGTTTTAATGAGCACACTAACTAGCAGTTTTTGAATTTCTCACCGTTGTTACAGTGAGCTATGTACACTATTACAATAAAACACAACAACAGTTGTTTTAATAAAGGAGCTGTCATGCATTTTATAGTTAGCAGAATCTAGGACACATGATTTTTTAGCATGATACTGGTGTAAGCATATCATAAATATCCCTAAAACATGGATTTTTTAAATTTAAGCGTTTTCACACAGTAACAACATAGAAGCTGACTCACGCAATAATTCACAATAGCAGCCATTTGGCTAACGCACCGATCTCCCACTATCTTGGATCTTCCATGTTTGATTATGAAGTCATACTTCGGGGATAAATCTGGCAACCCTGTACACTGCACAAGCTCACCCAACAAATAGGACGACGCTATATACCCCAGTTATTAAATTTCCCGCCACTTACCTCTCACCTGGTCGAACTAGAAGGGCGGCAGAATGGGGCAGGATAGAGGAGAATAAGAGATGTGAGATCTGGTAACAATGCAGGATGTGTCAGTGTCCTCTTTGTTCCATTACTACCTATAGGTAATGATGTTTCTATCGAAATGATTAATCTGAAAAAAATATACAAAAGTAATATTCAAAATTATTTCCAGAATCTTTATCAGAGAATATAATTATGAGAATAGACAAGAAAATGAATAAGAAAATAAATTAATGCACCAAAAAACTGAATGGGTTGGGAAGTGTATTTATGTCTGTAATGAAAATGAAGTTGAGATACATAGAATATGTTTTTTCTCTCCTTTTTTAATTCCAAGATAAAATAATCTAATGCGGGTGGGTAACACTGGAAAACATGCATGAGCACGCTGGATACGTATAGCTGACGATCGTATTGAATGAAGAAGTACAGAGAAAGCTTTTGGCCAACACCATTTGGTTGATAATAACGATGATATATTCAAATAATTTTATAGCTGTTCCGATTAGATCTCCAACTCTTACTATGGAAGAAGGTTCATTTGAGCCTTCCGTTCGTTACTAAGCAAACTCTGCAAATGTCAACTGACTCCTAAATGTATAACTTCCGAATTAAAAATATACTTAATGAGTCTCCATTTCTACACTTTATTTGAATCCTTGGACTGAAAGTAGTAATGTTAAATGTAGATAGCCTGCTATTGGTATAGCCAGCAGAAAATTGAGATTCTTCATAAATGTTACTCCAGTAAAATTACGAGTAATAATACGAAAATTAATAGATGAACAGTAGATATTTAGTGCAACTAGGAAGGATTATCGATTTTTAAAAGTAGTGACCATCTCGTTAATTTCATAGTTTTAAATTTATCCAGAATAAACACACACTATCTGTAGCTGTTCAGTTTCCATCATTAAAACAGTCCCTAACAGAAATATCTTCCCTGCTAACATGTACAGTACCTTAACTAGTTTCATACACCTGAATCTTTTACTTCATAATGAAATCCATAGAACACGACGACTGAATGACAGCGTGAATGAAAGGATGCAAAACCAATTAAAATATGTTAGGAACATTAAATTAAATACGAAACTGTAATGCACAAGAAGTAAAGTCTTAGCAAGCAAACTCTGCAAATGTCAACTCATTCCTAAATGTAGAACTTCTGAATTAAAAGCATATTTCAAGAGTCTCAATTCCTACACTTACGTTCTAGAAAACCTAGAAGTTATGAATCAACGTAGTTGCTGCGAATGATAAACTTATGCCAAAGAAATCTTTAGTACTTCATGTTTTATACTCTATGTCTCGGACGTTTGTCATCTGCAAATGCAAAAATGTTTCTATGCATTTATCACACTTATTGACAGAGTATAGATTGTCTATTGCACTGCACACTGAGACACGTGTGAATCTTGTAGACTTAAACGAAAGAACGTGTTAAAGGGTCGCTGACAGATGGAGGTGCGGTGGAGACGAAGGCCGTCTCTGGACGAGTCGGCGGCCCGGTGCGGGTAATTGGACTGCCACTCTAGACGCCGCCGGCAGCTACCGAAGATGTCACGGGGCTTTCGCAACGAAACGCTGCGCGATGCGCGCTATCAGAAATCCCATTTCCTGGCCTCAGATGCTCTTTCCACCTGTCCTGCTTGGAACGCTGGCTGGAAAAGCAATACTTGATGTCCGAAACTAGACTGCATGCTGTGGAATGCTCGAGATGGGGAGATTGTTTATGACTATAACTTTTATTTTCAATAAACTGAGGACGAGCTTCAACAATTGCAGCAATCGCTTCTTACTGTGATAAGATTTTGATTAAATATTTATTTTTTCTACCCGTGTTTCTGGTTATTAAGCCGTCGCCTAGCATAGCTGACTTGTATGATGTAGTGTTTTATAGTACAAACATAAGTAGCTACGAATTTATAGTCATTAAAAGAGTAATCCGCAACAATAAATATATAGCGTAATGCATCCACAATCAGAGAACACTAAAACAAATAATTGATAAATCGATTAAAAATATTGAACTACATATTCAGTCATGTTTGGCAATATTTAGCAATGGTAAGTAACTGAAGTCTGTTTGCTGATTTATAAGCTGTTCGGGATGGTTCTTGCAGAGCCTCTTGATGCCAAGCAGTGATAATTTCTGTTCATTTGCCCAGAGTGCAGTTTTTCTACGAGGGCTAGTAGGCAATTAAGGAACGATCGGTTACGAAATGGAAACCACAATGAAAATCCGGGGAAGCTTTGCACAGACGTGCTGTGAAGTCTGTCTAGTATGCCCGTTGATAATGTCACGTCCTTGTCAGTTCTGAGCGCACAGTGAGAGCGTAAAGTTGCCAAGGAAAAAGTGTCCTCCGCGAAGTATGGGTGCCTGCCGTGAGATTTCGCCTGATTTCATGCAATCCCACGTAACGTAACCATCATCCATTTCCTTCTTCGTGACTGTTCTCTGTCGCAACTACAGGGACAATGAGTGTGAAGTGTTTAATCATCCACCAAACAGCCCGTAATTGGCGCCCTCTGATCTCTGCTTAAATGAACAGCTGACTATGAAGACAATATTCTAGCACAGACAACAACCTACAGTCCAGCGTAGAAAACTGGCGGAAAGCACAGGAGGCTGTTTTCTATGAAGAGGGTATTGGGCAATTGGTACAACACTACGACTGACGTTTAAGTCGGAGCGGTGATTGTGTAGAAAAGTAGCTGGAAGGTGTAGCTAAGCGCTGCAAATAGAACAGGTTTGATTTTCACTGTTGTTTCCATTTTGCGGCCGACCGTTCCTTACTTTACTAATAGTCCTCGTACATCTGCAAACAATACTCACCAGCCCAATCCTGTCGACAGCACTTTTAATAAAATATTAAAATAAGATAAACACTGGAATATGAACCATCTGTGTCCCCAAAGGTTCTCAAACACAAGTACATTAGTATTTGTTGGTAGACTCACTACACTGAGTACCAAAATATACAACACTCTGAAGAAAAAGATATGTAGCCATCTACTTTACTACAGAGACAACAGGCAGAAATTTGCTTGTTGTTGTTGTTGTCTTCAGCCCTGAGACTGGTCTGATGCAGCTCTCCATGCTACTCCTCTATCCTGTGCAAGCTTCTTCATCTCCCAGTACTTACTGCAACGTACATCCTTCTGAATCTGCTTAGTGTATTCATCTCTTGGTCACCCTCTACGATTTTTACCCACCACGCTGCCCTCCAATGCTAAATTTGTGATCCCTTGATGCCTCAGAACATGTCCTACCAACGGGTCCCTTCTTCTAGTCAAGTTGTGCCACAAACTCCTCTTCTCCCCAATTCTATTCAATACCTCCTCATTAGTTACGTGATCTAGCCATCCAATCTTCAGCATTCTTCTGTAGCACCACATTTCAAAATTTTCTTTTCTCTTCTTGTCCAAACCATTTATCGTCCATGTTTCACTTCCATACATGGCTACACTCCATACAACTACTTTCAGAAAGGACTTCCTGACACTTAAATCTATACTCGATGTTAACAAATTTCTCTTCTTCAGAAACGGTTTCCTTGCCATTGCCAGTCTACATTTTACGAGTATATCCTCTCTACTTCGACCATCGTCAGTTATTTTGCTCCCCAAATAGCAAAACTCGTTTACTACTTTAAGTGTCTCATTTCCTAATCTAATTCCCTCAGCATCACCCGACTTAATTCGACTACATTCCATGATCCTCGTTTTGGTTTTGTTGATGTTCATCTTATATCCTCCTTTCAAGACACTGTCCATTCCGTTCAACTGCTCTTCCAAGTCCTTTGTTGTCTGTGACAGAATTACAATGTCATCGGCGAACCTCAACATTTTTATTTCTTCTCAATATAAAGATTGAATAACATCGGGGACAGGCTACAACCCTGTCTCACTGGACAGGCTACAACCCTGTCTCACTCCCTTCCCAACCGCTGCTTCCCTTTCATGCACCTCGACTCTTATAACTGCCATCTGATTTCTGTACAAATTGTAAATAGCCTTTCGCTCCCTGTATTTTACCGCTGCCATCTTTAGAATTTGAAAGAGAGTATTCCAGTCAACATTGTCAAAAGCTTTAAGTCTACAAATGCTAGAAACGTAGGTTTGCCTTTCCTTGATCTATTTTCTAAGATAAGTCCTAGGGTCAGTATTGCCTCACGTGTTCCAACATTTCTGCGGAATCCAAACTGATCTGCCCCGAGGTCGGCTTCTACCAGTTTTTCCATTCGTCTGTAAAGAATTCGTGTTAGTATTTTGCAGCTGTGACTTATTAAACTGATAGTTCGGTAATTTTCACATCTGTCAACAACTGCTTTCTTTGGGATTGGAAGTATTATATTCTTCTTGAAGTCTGAGTGTATTTCGCCTATCTCATACATCTTGCTCACCAGATGGTAGAGTTTTGTCAGGACTGGCTCTCCCAAGGCCGTCAGTAGTTCCAATGGAATGTTGTCTACTCCCGGGGCCTTGTTTCGACTCAGGTCTTTCATTGCTCTGTCAAACTCTTTACGCAGTATCGTATCTACCATTTCATCTTCATCTATATCCTCTTCAATTTCCATAATATTGTCCTCAAGTACATCGCTTAGCTTCGGAGATAAGCAGTTCCCTGTGAACAAAAGCGGAATCTATAGTATTAGATTCAAAGAGTGTGGCCCATATTTCAGAGCAAAAACCAGACAGATATATGTGCGCCAGGATTAAAGAAGAGCATGGAAGCTAGAGGCTGCATAAACCAGATTCCACTTTTGTACAACATTGTCCGGAAACCAGACATAGTGCTGTAGTAGATGTAGGATACTATAGTCTGAGTATAATGAACTCATATCTGTAACTGTATGACGTACTGGATATCTGGAGCCGGCCGAAGTGGCCGTGCGGTTAAAGGCGCTGCAGTCTGGAAACGTACGCTACGGTCGCAGGTTCGAATCCTGCCTCGGGCATGAATGTTTGTGATGTCCTTAGGTTAGTTAGGTTTAACTAGTTCTAAGTTCTAGGGGACTAATGACCTCAGCAGTTGAGTCCCATAGTGCTCAGAGCCATTTGAACCATTTTTGATATCTGGAAGTACCTCAAGAACCATCCTGAATAGCTACTAAATAAGCCGACAGACTGTATTTACTTACCATTTCTAAATGCTGTCAAATCTGGCAGAATACGCGGTCCAATACTGTTAAATCTGTTTTACATTTACTTATTTATTTTAGGTTCCTGTAAATGTAAATTTATTAATACAGATTAATTTCTTTGATGGTTGTAAAATCTTTACTATTTATTTAAGAATGAACTCACAAATTGCAATTATGTTGCTATCAGCTGTAGAATATTTCAGAACAAATGAAAATTTATCCCGGAACAGGACTCGAATCCAGATTTCCCACTTGTTGCAAATCGTCATCTTAACCACTTACGCTGTCTGAGCAGGCTTCTAGGAGCGGCCCAGCTCACCATTTGTCCTGGCCTCTACTTTCCATAGTGCATTGCTAGGCAATGACGAGGGAAAACAGTGCCTCACCTCGTACAGGTATCATAGTAACATATTGCGAGCTCTAGGGGTAGACAGCAGGACAAATGGAGAGTTGGACCGCTCCAAGAAGCCTGCTCAGGATGTTAAAGTGGTTAAGGTGATCGCTCGTGACAAGCGGGTAATTCGGTTCGACTCCTGGTCTGGCACAAATTTTCATTTTTTCTGTTATTATGCAGCTGATGTGGGACCATAATCGGGGTTTGCGAGTCCATTCTTAATTGAACGCAGCTGTTGATCCTCAACGCAGTGTCTCAGATTCTGCACCACAGTTGTGTGTTTCTGTTTACGCACAACAACATCTTTGTCAATCTTGCTGCACACTGGAATAATAATTTGAAACCTATGTCATAAAAATAAATAATTTGTGAAACAAAAGATAAAAAGTGTTTTTCTACACGGGGGAAGTAGCTACGCAATTACAAGAGCGTAGGTAACGGCTGGGCGAGGCCTAACTGTACTCCTTGGGCTGCAACTTACCTTGTCGTGGCTGCAGTCCAGCCAGATACCTGTAACACTCCAGCCGCTGACAGTCAGACTGACGTCTCCAGGTACACCCATATTGCACACCCAGACAAAACATAATATTACATACTCGCGAGTACACAGATGAGCCAAAACTTTATGAATGCTGCTCACCAGGAGACTGGATGCCATCTAGCGATGTTGCAGGCACGTGGCACGGCTAGGAAAGAATGTAAGCGGAACCGACACGAATGGGGAATCGTTCTAGGCACGACACTGGCCGGAAATGTGGAAATTTATCGACATAAGCAACTTTGGTGAAAGACAGACTGTTATGGCCCAGTATATGGGAAGGAATATCTCTGAAGCGGCAAAGATAGGTGGCTTTTCACTTGGTACTGTAGTCAACATCTATGGAAAATGGATGAAGTATGGTCAGACCAACACTGGGCAACAAGGTGTTCAGATATTGTCTCTCATCATATAACGTGGGAGCTGGAGGCTGCCTACTCTGTAAAGCAGAACAGATGATTATCTGTGGCACATCTGGCAACAGAGTGCAACACTGTTGCAAGTGAAAGTACTTCGGAGCACACCGTTTAGAAGACACTGTTCAACACTGGGCTCCACAGCAGACAACCCTTACGTGTTCCCACATTGACCCAAGACATCATTGACTGGAAGAATATAGGATCATTGAGATTGGATCATAGATGAATGGAAACGCGACGCCTCATAGGAAAAATCACTCTCAGCTCGAGTACCATCCAAGAGAACGGTCCCCCAAAGCAAACATCGCACCACAGACGCAGGCTGAAGGGGGCAGCTTCGCACTAAGGAAGACATTCATTTAGGCTTCCAAGGGACTTCTGGTAGTAATCAAAGCCAGGAAGACAGCTGTTGCGGACCACCTGCATCACTAAATGATTGATGTCCTTGCCGACGCCGATAACACCTTCTAGGAGGATAAATACACGTCACAAGGCCAAAATCGTGCTAAAGGGGTTTGATGAGCGTGATAGTGAACTCACATGGATGTCTTCTCAACGGAATGCGCCGGATGCGAACCCAATGGAACACATCTGGGACGCTATTGAGCGCCATTTCCGTGCCAACAAACACCGGCTTTTAATGTAAGCTAATAATTGATATGTGAGAAGAAATCTAGTGTCACGTACCTCCGGAAACGTACGTAGGACTTGTCGAATCCATGCAAAGGAGAATCTCTGCTCTATTGCACTCCAAATGAGGACCAGAACGCTGTTAAGCATTTGTTCGTTATCTTGTGGCTCGCCAGTGTATGTTCCACTTGAACGACAGCCCAAGACTACATCCACAGATGAAAAGATTTTGACGCCACACATGTAATAGAGGCACGAATTTTACAGGGAGATTCTACTATGAGAAAGTTTTATGCGAAATGAATGCTGCATTTCTTGATGCTGATGAAAGTAATCGCAGAAACGGATTTTGCGGTAATATTTGGATCATTTAAAAAATCTAACTTTTCTTGTGCGCCTGTTTGTTGCTATGAATATACGGGTCCCTCACACCACGCAAAAGTCGAAATACGATAAGCTTTCAATAAGCAATGGAACACACCAGTTTCGGTTGAAAAAAAGCGGAATTTGTTGTGAGACATTGTGGAATACTCCTGCTTTAACCTCTATAGTTTCGTGAAGTTCGGTAAGTGACGGCGCTACACGTTGCCTTCCAAATGGCGCCTGTAACGAAGGTTCATTCTAAGCAGAAAGCTGTCATTGAGTTTCTTTTGGCAGAAAAACCAGAGCATCACAGATGTTCATAGGAGCTTTCAGAATGTATACGGAAACCTGGCAGTGAAAAAAAAGCACGGCGAGTTATTGGGCGACGCGTCAATCATCATCGCAACAAGATCGCGCAAACCTGTGCGATCTTCCGCGTAACGGCCGGCCGCACACAGCTGTGACTCCTGCAACGTTGGAAAATACGCACACTCTCGTTTGATGTGATCGGCGGATCACAATGAAACACCTCTCTGCACAACTGGACCTCTTCGTTGGTAGTGCTGACACATTTACCCGCCAGCTGGGGTGCTCAAAGCAGTGTGCCCGCTGGGCTCCTCGCCGCTTAACAGAAAGCCGTAACGAGTAACAAAGGACCATCTGTGCGGAATTGCCTGCTCTTAACGAGGCTGATAGTGACAATATTTTTGTTGAACATTATCACACACGATGAAACATGGATTCATCACTTCCAAATGGAAAAAACCGCACTCACTAGAGTGGCACCACACCACATCTCCTCCGAAGAAAATGTTCAGAGCAGCATCCTTAGCCGCTGAACTCATGGCGACGGTCTTCTGTGACAGTGAAGGGGTTATTCTGTTTGATATCCTCACTAACGGTGCAAAGATCAAATCTGCAGTGTATTGTCCTACCTTCAGGAAATTGAAGAAACGACTTCAGCATGTTGGTAGCCACCAAAAATGCAAAAGAACTTCTCCTTCTCCATGGCAACGCAAGACCTCACACAGGCCTGCGCACCCGAGAGGAACTCATAACACTTAATTGGACTGTTCTTCCTCATCCTCCCTACAGCCGTAATCTCGTACCTTCCGTCTTCCATCTGTTTTGCCCAATGATAGATGCACTCTGCGGGAAACAGTATGTGGATGATGGGGAGGTTTTGGTGCAGCAAGACGTTGGCTCCGACGTCGACCATTATAGTGGTACCGTGCGGGCATACAGGCCCTCCCAGCAAGGTGGTGTAAGGCCGCCGCAGAGAATGGAGATCATATTGAAAATTAGGAGTTTGGAACCCAAAGAGTGGAGAACAATACAGCATATTGAAGTCCTGAATAAAAACAATCTGTCTTCAGAAAAGAATGTGTTGCATTACTTTTTCAACGCCCCTCGCAGCATTCAAATTAGTGGGACAAGCCGGTGACAGTGCACTAAATTATGCAAGACAAAATGGGTTTCATTGCCATAATGATTATCGTCAGTGTGCTGTTTGAGGCAAAAGGGTTATTGAGAACTTTAGATCAGCTAAAACATTAAGTGGTGAGTATATTACACAATTTTCTGGAACGACTTGACCGAAAAAGTGGGGTGAAGAGAACTTTTGTATAAAGGAAAAAAAAAAATTCGCTAGGACAATGCAGCAACTTCTACAAGAGATTTTTTGGTGCATCCATACTCCCCTCTATATTTGGCACCCACTTACTTGTAGTTATGCCTACATGAAAAAGAATTAGTAGATGCTAAGTTTATGTCGTTAGTGACCATGTTGTGCCGAATCCCCTGTTGTGGTCTTATCACCGCAATAACATTAATCGAAATAAACTGAACTAAAGAAGGATTACGAGGAAAAAGGATACCTTTTAATTAAGCAGGTCCATCTTTCACTGTCAGACTGAGTTTTCTAGAGACCCGCATAAAACAGTTCAACACATGGATGACCTACAGATGAGGAACAAATGTTTATTCGGATCAGGGGCCACTCTAACCTTTACGCATGAAGTGCTAAGTAAGTTAGTGCAGTAAGCTGTTGTCGCTGGCAATTAACATCACAAGAATATATCGTTGGCAGTTTGAAGGAAACGCTAAGAAGCACGTGGTCTGTGAGTTGAAAAGATGCAGGGTCACCAGGTGCCATCATTACACAGCGAATCCAACTCATTTGTGCCAGTATTCTTCTAGTATATTTAAAAACACACCAAGGAGATTGTATGTAACGACGGCACGCAAAAAAAGCAGTGGTGGACGTTTTGAAAAAATCTACAAAGGAGTGGATGTTATGGCGTCGCCTCACTGTGAGTGTGGAGACCAAGAAGACATGCCTGCCAGCGACGGAGAAACTGATAGGACATCTTATCTGAGAGCTGTTGAACTTCGCTGGAAATGAGTGTAAGAGGTAAAACTTAAGTTAAAAGTGGTCTCCTAATAAACGGATGGAAGAGCAACCGAAAGAGATCAGGGCACCCTTTGGCTCTTGAGGTCACAAACTGGACTTAAAATGCGAAAGAATCACATCAGTGGTATGCAGAAAGAAACTAATGCTCTACAGACATACAAAGAGTAACCACAGGAAATGTAGGTTATAAGTGAACAAAAAGTGCATACTGATCACAAAACTGACAAAAGATTCTGGATTCGCATCTCTAGAAGGGAACTGACAAGTGGCAGGTGACCATTAGAAAAAAATTGAAAAACCAACGAATCTGCAATATTGTACGGGTCGGAACGTGAGATGTAAGAAGTCTGAATGTAGTAGAGACGCTAGAAAAGCATAGAAGAGAAATACAGTCACAGAAACTACATGGGTCCAGTGAAGTGGGGGCCAGTGAAGTGAATGTGAAAGCTGATGGAGATACCTGGTCAGACGAATATGAACAGTATCAGAAAACTTCATAAAGGGAGAGAATTCGTTAAGGCTTCGAAGGTAGGAGAAGGAGGGAGTTACTGTGAACAGCTACCTATGCCGAGGTCACAAGAAGAAGTTGATGGAATGGCGTTAATGATGGAATTGAACGGATAATTCAGTATGAAAAGAGGGATGAAAATCTATTAATTGTAGGGAGGTTGAAACGCTAAGCGGCAGAAAGAAAAGGCAGGTGTTATGGAAGAATACAGACTCAGTAATAGGAATGAGAGAGGAGAAAGACTCCTCAGGAAGAATAAACATACGAGAAAGTGGGAGAGTGTTGAGGAATGATGATGTGCATTAGAAGTTCTCTGTGACTGTAGAATTTGGTACCAAACGACGTAGTTCAGTTGAGGAGCAATGAACATACCTAAATATGGAAATGACAGAATTTTGACTGACAGATATAGATACAAGAAAGGTAAACGAAAAGGAACTGTGAGAAACAGAAGAAATCCTTCAGTTGGTCGACGAAGGAAGGGAATAAAACGCGTTCAGCATATGCAGGCAATACAGATATACAATCAACAGGAAATTCAAGTAAGTTAAAGAAAAATGGATCCAGGGCAAATGTGAAGAAACCGGAAAGAAATGATCGTCTGAGGGGCAGATTGAAGATACAGAAGAATCAAACTTGACATATGAGGAATGTAAAAGTAAAAGTGTAAATGTCATGAACGAGCAAAAGAAATTTCGGTTTTAAACGCAGAGGAGAAAACGAACAGATGGAAAGAGTGCATCGAGGGTCTCTACGAGGGAACGAAATATCTTCTCAGACAATAGAAGGAATGAATGTCGATCTGGAAGACTTAGGAAGTCCAATATTAGACTTGCAACCAAACAAGGCAGTAGGAATAGGTAACAGTTCGTCTGAATTTTCGAAACCAGTGCGAGAATTGCTGACCAAATGATTATTAAAATCAGTGTGCAGAATATGTGAGACTTAAGACATGCATTTGTATATTTTTAAGAACATCATCAACATAATAAAGAATGCATTGACGTCAGGTGAATCCAAGAACAATCGCGCAATCAGCATGACAGAACATCCATCGAGTTTGGTGTTCACAATAATACACAAAGGAAAAGTTAGGATTTGTTAGATGAGATCAGTTTGGCTTTAGAAAAGGATTATCCATATAAAGGCAGTTCTGACGGTTTGTTTGATTATAGAGCTTACATCGGATACGTCGATCTAGAAAATAAAAGTTCGGAAATACAAAGTGGTGAAAATACTTTAAATCAACAGAAAAGCAGGTACACCATGCCGCAATGTAAGAAAACCAAGGAAAACCTAAATCTGGATATCCGGACAGGAATTTGAACCCTACTCCGATTGCGAGCCGAGTATCTTACCATAAAAAAAAGAAAAAAAAAAGGAAAAATCACTGGAATGAAAGGGGAAATTGAGGGGAGCTATTGTGCGACACTACAAATATTTCAATATGTAAAACAGATTTAGGTGGAAATAGCATATAGTAGGAATGCAGTGGCGGAAATATTAGTGTAAGACAGGGGCAAATTGAGAAGGAAGCCAAATTTATTTAACTTCCTGTCATATTGAAACAGTGTCCTGCTCCGGGAGTTTAATCGAAATCCTTGCCTTTGTGGAAAAATCTCTCAAGGATGGCTGACATCATGTCCCTTCTTATTACTTCGTACTGCAAATACCTATTTCCTACATTCCTGGGAACTGGGTCCACGAAAGGCAAGGATATGGCTCTGAGTCCTGGCCTAGCACAAAGCTTAAATCCCTTAAGATGTTTCACAATATCGAACTCCTTGCTGTAGAGAGATACATTTTTTGATATTTATTTAATAGAGCTAATTCGCCACTCGACTTGCTTTCAAAACTATGGAGCTCAAGAATAACTACAAAGCGTGCATAAAACAGTTACTATTTTTCCAGGAAGAACTGTTGCCATTTGCTTTCAACATTTCTACAGCCATGTAAGAAATTTTCGTATAGAACTCAATTCTGAGTCGCTGAAAACATCTGCACATAAGCCATACGGAGCTACTTATTTCCAGTGAAACTGACGCAGATGTCATATCTGTATGACGTCTTCTTTTTCATGTATCTTTGTCCCGCACAGGCGCAGTGTCGGCACGATTACGAACAAATCTTAGTTTAAAAGGTGGCCCGAAGACCTTCCTGTCGTCACTCAGTAACCTCCTGTGACAGAATATGTGTACCCAAAGGCTCTGTGTTTGTTGTTATTCATGTGACAGTGAGCGAAAATTTTCTAAATGTTAGCGAATCGTGTACCTGAGGTGAGACTTGAATCAGTGAGGTATTCACCTCGTGGGATGTGAGACACTGCCTAAATACCACATCCAATCTAGCCCGCAGACCGACCCTCGTCGTTATTCCGCCAGGCGGATTCGATCTGGACTGGCGCACCTTCCCATTCCGGAAGCGGCTGTTTATCATTCACGGCTATCCGAATGGATATGGCATATTTATATAACAGTAAGAACATCGTCGCGCTTGAATTATCTGTCACATAAAATAACACTCTCAGTGGTAGCCTGCTCGTTGGATGCTGTACAAACGTCGCCACTAAAGCATTCAGAAAGACGAGGGAAATACTTACCACAGCGACGGTGTTGGCGGCGCCCAACAGGAAGATGATGGCGACCACGAGCAGCCTCCTGGACCAGAGCGCGTTGTTGGTGGCCTCACTGCAGCGCACCAGGGGCCGCGGGAACACCTGCGCAGAGAGTGAAAGCAGTCAAAGTGAAGCAGCTTAAGAGTCTTACTGTCGTTGATCATAAGGCCGTCTTCGTTCAGTTCCTATTAGAAATTGTGGTTATGAGTCTTCCGAGAGTACTTCCCTTCAATTCCAACCCTAGAATCTTGATGTATTTTACATCATGGTTCAAGTCACTGTTGTAGTAGCCTATACAAAAATTTAATGTGCAGCGTCAACTCAATTCTTTTTGTTTTCTCGATGGAGAACCTACACACATAAAAAAACGTTTTGCATCGCCACTGAAGAACCCCTGAAGATAGACGTCGACTGTGTATATTATATCACAAAGTCCCCTTGACTGTTCAGAGATGTCACTAAACCCACCCAAAGATGTAAACAACCGTGCATGAGCAGCGCCTATTAGACCGAGGCGGTTCGTCAGCCGATCATTTCCAGTCATTCCACCAGGAAGGACGTACACGGCTTGTGTTGTCTGCAGTTCAACCATGCCTAGACGACCAATCCCGCGGTTAGATCGCGTCCGCATTGTCACTTTGTGCCAGGAAGGGCTCTCAACAAGGGAAGTGTGCAGGAATCTCGGAGTGAACCAAAGCAATGTTGTTCTGACACGGAGGAGATACAGAGAGACAGGAAATGTCATTCACATGCCTCGCTCAGGCCGCCCAAGGACTACTACTGCAGTGGATGACCGCTACCTACGGATTACGGCTCGGAGGAACACTGACAGCAACGCCGCCACGTGGAATAATGCTTTTCGTGCAGCGACAGGACGTCGTCTTATGACTCCAACTGTGAACAACAGGCTGCAAGATGTGCAACTTCACTCCCGACGTCCATGGCGAGATCCTTCTTTGCAACCACGACACCATGCATCGCGGTACACATGGGCCCAACAACATGCCGAATTGACCGATCAGGATTGGCACCACGGTCTCTTAATCGATGAGTGTCGAATATACCTTCAACCAGACAATCGGCGGAGACGTGTTTGGAGGCAACCTGGTGAGGCTGAACTCCTTAGACACATTGTCCAGCGAGTGCAGCAATGTGTATGTTCCCTGCTGTTTTGGGGTGGCAATATGTGGGGCCAACGTACGCTCTGATGGCCATGGAAGGCGCCGTAACGGCTGTGCGCCACGTGAATGCCATCCTTCGACCGATAGTGCAACCATATCGGTAGCATATTGGCGAGGCATTCGTCTTCATGGGCGACAATTCGCTGCCCCACCGTGCACATCTTGTGAATGACTTCCTTCAAGGTAACGACACCGCTCGACTAGAGTGGCCAGTATGTTCTCTAGACATGAACCCTATAGAACAGGTCTGGGATAGATTGAAAAGGTCTGGTTATGGACGACGTGATTCACCAACCACTCTGAGGGATATGCGCCGAATCGCCGTTGAGGAGTGGGCCAATCTGGACCAACAGTGTCCTGATGAACTTGTGAATAGTATGCCACGTCGAATACAGGCATGCATCAGTGCAAGAGGACGTGCTACTGGGTATTAGAGGTGCCGGAGCGTACAGCAATCTGGACCACCACCGTATGGTGGTAGAACATGCAGTGTGTGGTTTTCATGAGCAATAAAAAGGGCGGAAATGATGACCTCTATTCCAGTTTTCTGTACAGGTTCCAGAACTCTCTGAACCGAGGTGATGAAAAATTTTTTTTTGATGTGTATATATTTTGACTTCTTTCATCTTCACTTGAGATTGACGTGGCGTGAAGTAATGACTCTTCTCTCTGGTGTTCTTCTTCTGTGTGAAGTTGCTACCAACACCAGCATCTTCCTTTTTCTTTCAGTGGAGAAGGCGTAGTTGCACAGCAACTTGGACGAAATCATTCACTGGTCTGCCAAGTCTGTGTCCAATCACCGCATGTCCCTCAACGAAAGTTATACTTACAAGTATTTGAGTTTATTATTCTCTGAGGCTATGAAATCGTTTATGGCCAATTAACATCGTTACATTACTTCAAAGATTACAATTAACAATGTTAACTTATCTATTGAGGACATTTGGTGAACTGATAGAAGAAGGCTCACCACATGTCCAGTTATTCATTTGTTTATCGGGTCATTCTGTAAAATACTGTCCTGTCCTGAATGATCTTGAGAGATGGGTTAGTGACTGGTGTGCTGTTTAGATATATAACCGAAAGCGCGATGTAACCTCTTCGCTTGTTGTTAAGCAGTGGCCTGGTTCACGACTCGAAATGGTTCAAATGGCTCTGAGCACTATGGGACTCAACTGCTGTGGTCATAAGTCCCCTAGAACTTAGAACTACTTAAACCTAACTAACCTAAGGACATCACACACATCAATGCCCGAGGCAGGATTCGAACCTGCGACCGTAGCGGTCGTGCGGTTCCAGACTGTAGCGCCTTTAACCGCTCGGCCACTCCGGCCGGCGGTTCAAGACTCGCCAGGGGTCATCCGCGACTGTGCTGGGCTGCCTTAACACCGGTCCACATCATCTCGCTCTTCGACGTTTTTCACCAATCGTTGGAGAATGGTCAGCCAAAGGCAAGTGCAGACAGTTATGTGGGGCATGGACGCTACGAGCAGTTGCTGGAACTGAATATTATACCGAACAGGTGAATGGCACCACTCTACTAGCGTATACACCCAAGAAGCACATCTCTCAGAAGGCCCTGAAATGTAATCTGATAGTAATTGCTACAAAATTCACAACAGGCAAAGTGGAGTTACTGAATCGTAGGCGCTGTTGCCCACTGATCTTGATTGGTAAGCACGGTAGTGTGTAGACTGTGCAAACATTTCGACCTATCTGCTGGGTCATGGGGATAATAATATTAGGCGTTTTAGGTTTGAGTTAATTTGATTTTATTTTTACCAGGTGGCTAATCTACATTTCCAAGGGTGTCTGACTATTTGTTCCACAGTCATTCTTGTTTAGTGGGTCAGAGACTAAGTTTCTAATTTCTGCGTCATGGGGATAATAATATTAGGCGTTTTAGGTTTGAGTTAATTTGATTTTATTTTTACCAGTTGGCTAACCTACATTGCCAAAGGTTTCTGACTATTTGTTCCACAGTCATTCTTGTTTAGTGGGTCAGAGACTAAGTTTCTAATTTCAGTTCTTGATGCCTGTGTGTGATTTGATTTTGTACTCAGGATTAATTTAACTGCTTGTTGTTTTAGTGGAAGCCCTGTGGGCATTGTCGTTTAAATTATATTTATACATTCTTTCATGCAATAAGCCTGAGTCATTACCATTTTACCTAAAGAGTTTAAAAGTAATATTTTCTTGATTTAGCCAAGCTTATATTTTACGACTGCCCATTCCCTCCTTTCATTTGCTGCACATAAAGTTCTAAATTGATTTGTTGACTACTGATGTATTTTTTTTTCTTTGAGACTTGTGTTAGCGTTCTTGATGTGTTGTAAATTTTCAGTTATTAAATGTTTTGATTGTTTTGTTCCATCTGATTGCACGTGATAAAGTTCATGTGTTTAAAAGGGACAATGGAAATATTAATTTTACTAATTCCTTTATGGACAACAAGTTACGTTTTTGTGGCCTGATTCCTTACCGATTCCAAGTCCTTGCTTGCCACAACATTTAAATGATAGAAGAACGTGGTTGCAGGGGTGCATGAACTTGAAAAGGAGTAAAAAGTAAAATTTAGTTTGTAAAATTATTTCGAGTATTGTGTACTGTTCGAATGTTTTTTGTTCATAGGTAATTCTGTTTTCAATCGTGGCTGTTAGGGAGGTATTCAGCATCGAGAATCTCAAGAAAGACCAACTCATATGCAAACTACAAATTCGCAACAAGCCAGCTGAGGACAGTGTTGGCGTCTCCGTTGACTTCCCCGTACAGATGAGTCCCACAGTCTTCAGCGAGGTAGGTCAAGCCATTTTCGTTTATCTAGAGTCTCTTTCGGACATGTCCGAAAGAACAGATACCATCTTCATATATATAGGGCTTACCGGCCAATGATCTTCTTCAGTGCGGTTGCACTCACATTGCCCGATCTCTTACGGGAATCGGTAGACTGACTGCTGCAAGTAATGAGTATAGTGGGCAGGGGCACTACGATTGTAGTGTGTGGGTCTCACAGGGAGCGTGCCAGAGATGAGTCCCTGCAGTCGCATTATCCTCTGTGTCCTCGGTGGCTCAGTCTGATAGTCCGGAACCACGCGGCTGCTACGATCGCAGGTTCGAATCCTGTCTCGGGCATGGATGTGTGTGATTGATGTCCTTAGGTTAGTTAGGTTTAAGTAGTTGTAAGTCTAGAGGACTGATGACCTCAGATAAGCCGGCACGGTAGCTCAGCGTATTCCGTCAGAGGGTTAGCTGCCCTCTGTAATAAAAAAAAACTGACTCAACGGATCAACGATAAACTTGAACGGGTGTCAAAGACGTCTGCCCCGAACAAACGCAACGAACAAAATTAGATTACTAAAAAAAAAAAAAAAAAAAGTCCCGGTCGGGGCACACATTTTCAAATGTTCCCACTAATAGTTATCAACGCCTGTAAGCGGCTACTGGTCTGGATTTAATTGTAATTTCATTATTTACTTCGGGTGAGCTCATCTCAATCATTTAAGTAACTGGGTATGGGGTTTGCTTAAAATTGACACTGATGTAAAGCAAGGGGCAGAAATCAGAGAGTTGCAGGGAAACTTTAGTGAACCCCAACACTGCACTAATCTACTGCAGTGGAAAGAAATTTCTTATGAGCAGTTAAGGTTCAAATGGCTCTGAGCACTATGGGACTTAACTTCTGAGGTCATCAGTCCCCTAGAACGTAGAACTAGTTAAACCTAACTAACCTAAGGACATCACACACATCCATGCCTGAGGCAGGATTCGAACCTGCGGCCGTAGCGGTCGCGCGGTTTCAGACTGCAGCGCCTAGAACCGCTCGGCCACTCCGGCCTGCAGCAGTTAAGGGTACAGAATGATTGAGTGTAAGTTATTTCACAGAATGGCGAAGTTATGGAGACATGGAAGAGTTTTAGTCATTTTCCTTTCGTATTATGACCATTACACACGAGATTACTGAACTGTCAACGGAGATCAGTGACCAAACTCTAGAATTTTTGTATTTGTCAGTTAAATTCCAACAGTAGGTTAAAGTCCTTCATATACCCGATCTTGCAGTTATTCAGAGCTTTTACCCATTAACTAATGTACAGTTGGCTAGTTTGGTTGACCAGTTAATTCGATAAGGAAGTTCATCGAGTGGTTTGCACGACATGATTGCTAAACAAGGCCTATCAGAGAGACTGAGAAGTTAATTAATTAAGAAACAACATTTTATGGCACAAGATCAACAAGAAAACTTTGTGAAGTGTATTGAGACTATTATATGTGCTCAATTAGCATTGTGTGTTGAGATCAGTGAAATAACGCAGTCCCTAATATAAATGAAGAGATGCAGCTATTGCTTTGCATCGGAATAAAGTAGCATGAGATATAGAAAGCATTAGTTTCGCTGGTCAGGAAAGGAGGCTTGCGAAGCAAAAGAGTATCTTGTTTTGAATTTATTCTCGTCGCTGTCATGGGAGTAGCTAACATGAATGTGATAGCGGCAATTGTTTTAGGTATAATAAACTGGAACATTTTGCTCTGAAGTGTCCCATGTGACGTGAGAAAGATATTAGCAGATGATGTATGCAGAAATGAGGTTAGGGGATCCGAATACTTTGCTACCAGAGGGGTGTAACCAGTTAAGTGGAATCTGTAAGTCCTCAGTAAGTCCTCTCTATCTTTTACGTGCACCCTCATTAATCACGAACCGGTCTGTAGACTGCAGGATTCTGACAGCAATATTTCGTTGCTTAATTACGCTTCGCATCTCAAGAATAGTAATATAAGTAAATTTACAGACTGATGCTGACAGCATCATGTGGCATCACCTGCATAACAGCACACTGTCTGGAAACATTTGAACAAACTAAGAATAAGAAACTTATATGTCTCCCACAGAAGCACTCCCAACTCAGAAGTGTAGTGCCATCTAACTTTTGGGCACTACTATAGAAATATTAGCTCTGCTAGAGCTGCATTAAAAACATGGATAGCCAACCAGTGCTGAGATAATGGTGTGTCAATTTCATCAACACATTAATTTATTTACCATGAGGCTGGCCAAGCCATGCCTTGCATTCATGGCACCATAGAAAAAGAGTAAGACAGCTGTGGGACAGGCCAGGAGGTTTCTACATCATTGATCCACAGAAGTATTGTTTCATACATGATTGGAAGCTGTGCATTGACATAACAAACATGCCATTATTCAATATAAATGCTCTTATATAAATATAAATAGTAATATAAGTAAATTTACCACTTTAAGACCACTGGATGAACATGTTTAAACTGTTAATGGTCAGTCATTATCTTTTATAGGAAAATATAGGGTAATTTAAGGATTCAGAAATTCTCACGGCCTATTAAAATTTTTGATGCTGAACATCCGTCTACTGATTTACTATTTGGGGTTTAATATTACAGACAAAACGGGTTTTGCGTTGGACAACTCTGGAAATAGTCTGGTATTTCAATTTCATCCTAGGAAGGGCCAACCGTTATGTAGTAACGATTCACTTCCACTAGTTAATAGTTTTGATTTGACTGATTTTGAGTTTGATGTCGGGCATCTGGAGAAAGACGAAGGTGAATAGTTACTAAGTTTATTATAGAATTTCAGGATGTTCTCACTGAACAGCTGGGTGTAACCGAAAAATCGAGTATCAGAAACAACTCACTAACAAAATTTTGGTGCGTCACTCTTCTTACCGGTTATCGCCTCCAAAAATGTATGAATTAAAGAAGAATATTGATAAAGTGCTTGTAGAGCAGGTTGGTAGATCTTCATACCTTCCTTTATGCCTCACCAATGTTTTTGGTTTCCAAAGACAATGGGGAAGGTTACGGACCCATTGTGGAATACCGAGCGCGTAATCAGAAGGTAGCTTTAGAGTTGTTGTCATTGCCTGACCTTTATAAGTTCTTTACTTGGCCTGCGGAAGTGCGCTATTTCACAGTTTTGGATATTAAGCAAGCCTACCACCAGATACTTCTGACTGAAGGATCCAAAACTCTGCTTCCTGCATGGACTGAGACTTGTTTCAATTAAAAACCTTCCGGTTGTCAACTAGTGAAAAGGTCTTGCCATGTTTCCTACACACCGTTTTGGGCAAACTGAACTTCCATTATGCATTATGCAAACGATGTGGCTGTTTATTGTAAGTCCGTTAGTGAGTACCTTCAGCACTTCAGACAGGTGTTGTACTCTTTTACGGAGGTGGGTTTGACAGTCAAACCCACTAAAGTTCATTTCGCCCATGCCGAGATTTCTTTCCTGCGTCATCTAGTGTCTGTCAGTGGCATTAAGATACATACACCCCTCAAACGTCGTTCGCGGAAAGTGTTAGTGGTACGTCAAATCAGCGCTGATTATGTATCACAGCCAATGTTAGAAAGCCCATAAATCCAATCAACTGGTTTATTTTTGGTTCCAACTCTGCTGTCCATGAGGGGATTAAAACCCAGTAAACTTTCCGATGTCAAGCCTTCGGTCCATCAGTCACATCCTACCCAAGGAAATTGAAGCTGACACCATTAAAAGAAACTGGAATAAGGTGACTAACGACATTAGTTTTTCACATAGGCGAGAAGCCCGCAGATACACCGTCCAGTCACATTAATGTCAAAAGCCTGAATAACCAGATTTTCCGGCACGGATGTGCAGGATGAGTCAGCGAGGTTCTCCAAGGTACCGATAGGGATGTGGAGACATGCCAACAAGGGTGCTGTGGCCAGCTGCACTAGGTTTCTCGGTTGGGGAACCATGACGGGAACAGCGCGCCCGAAATTGTCCCACATATTCTGGAGTTGGTTTAAATCCGTAGAATTTGGTGGCCAGGAGAGAATGGTAAACTCATCCTGGTGCTCTTCGAACCACGGATGTACACTGCGAGCTGTGTGACACGTTGCATTGTGCTGCCGGTACATGCCATCGTGTCGAGGAAAAAACAAACTGCATGTAGGGGTAGACATGATCTAAAGGATAGATGCATATTCCTGCTGATCCACTGTTCCTTCCAGGATGACGAGATCATTCCCCAGACCAAAACGCTCCCTTCTCCGGCCTGGAGCAATCCGACGGTTGTTGAAGGGCCGTACACAGCAACGTCCACCAGTACGATGGAGCATGAAATGTGACTCAGCTGGAAACGCCACCTGACAACACTCAATGGACGTCCAGTTGCTGTACTGGTGTGCAAATTCCAGCCGTCGTCGCCGATGAACAGCAGTCAGCACGGGTGCATGAACCAGGCATCAGCTGCAGAAGTCCATACACAGAAGCTTCCGCTGAACGGTCCTTGGCGAGACACTGTTAGTAGCCGCTTGGTCGCAGGTCTGTTCACCAGTACACATCTCTGCAGTCGTCGTTCATCACTATCTATGGTCCGTGCTGCACCACAGTTGCTTCGGCGCCAGATGTGGATAGAGCCATTTTGCCATGCACGATATACTTTAACTATGGAGCCCCGCAAACAGTTTACAAACTAAGCTTCCGCCCTTGACCTGAAAGCTAATGAATATGCCCTTTTTGACGTCAGATAAATCGCTGTTTCTCTACAGAACGACAACGACTGCATTGTATTAGGCCTACGCGTCCCCCCCCCCCCCCCCTCACATGCGATTTATATACCCTACACTGCTAGAGCTGCCACCTGTCATGTAATAGTGGTTATTGCTCGTTGATGTCGGACAGAGGTGGTGGTCACATCAATATGACTGGACCGTGTATAACGGCCATAAACGGCCTTACTCGTTCACTACACTAACAAAGAGCAATATTTTAAAACATATAAACGTCGACATCTATAGGGTTATAGATGGGGATAACAGGTAACTGTATTCGACTGCGTTAGTGAAAGAGCATGAAACCTCTTAGTAAGATCTGAACGGTAACGATAAGGAGATCACGTATTTATTAGCTCATGGATTATGCGGTCTTGACATTCGGAAGTTTTCTTATTACACATAAATACGTGTAAAAATAGAGTTGTGTAATTATTGCTCAGCAAGTGAACCAGTGAAACGGACAAATTAAGTGGCCAATCGAAAACTGTAGATGCGAAAAGCTCGTCACACGGAGAAAGTGGCAGGAATGAGTAATGCAGCTAAATCAGGAAGGAGAAGGAATAACTGGGCATGTAAGGCACTAGTTTGGAAGACATTTATAAGATGATTTCTGTTATGACTAAAGTGGTAAATTGTATTTATTCAATTTGCTGCCGGCCTGGTGCGGGCTTTTATAACTGAGAGCAGTACGGCAGGGGGCAAGTCTGTTGTCTCACGTATAGCAGTTTTAGCGTAGATGACTGTAACGGAAGTGTGAAGAGTGAATTATGTATGTTGGCGATGATGATTACGGAGATAGGTGAGGACTCAGGCGTAAGGCCTATTTTAACATCTCCAGTTCATGGGACACAGTGGAGAGTTTAGATATGTAACGCAGGGCCGAAAAGTTTGGTGATCAGGAACTTATGCCACCACCTCACCTCTCCTTGCCGGCCAAGTACCTGAGACGATAATTTCTCCATCCCCAAGATCCCAACCTGATGCCTTCTAATGGAGCACCACGTCAGGATCGTTGCTACGCAGTGGGGGTAGTAAAGTAATATGCAATTTAAATGTTAACCAGGCTATGCAGCATGAGAGAAAAAGAGAGAAAACCGAATCTGGTGAATACACTGGCAAAAATTGATGGACGTACAGGTATTTATTATTACTGCTCTGTTATATAACAACTGACTACTACATTTCTTAATAAATTACAAGAAAAATTGATTGATGGTCCCTAGTAATTTCATATGTGATCCAAATATTTGTAACACGTACTCAGGGATTGAGGAAGTCGTTAGACTGTGCAATAAATTCAGTACGGTGTACGAACAACAGAGTAATGTCCTCCGGAAGATGGAGAATTTGTCTATAACGGGATGTCTACTAAACTAGTTAGAAATCTTTGCATTTACGAATATGGGGAAAAATTGTTACCGGAGATTGAGAGTGTTAATTGTAATCAGCTACTTGCTAATATTGACACTTCTTTCGCGTGTCTGCCGAGTATGCAACTCTAAACTAAAACCGAGATGAACAATGAAACTGAAATTTTCTGTGAAGGAAGTCTTTCTCATTCAAGAGTTGCATACGTTAAATACGAGTGCTGTCCATGTTACCGTATTTAAAAAGAAAATTGGAAAAAGCAGAATTGAAAATAGGCTCAGTGGCTCCAAAAATAACTATCATTTAGTTAGATTCACACCAGTGATACAAACACTTACCGGTATCTCAGATATCTGAAGCGAAAGAGTGTCCGAAGAATGGAGAAAGCTAAAAGGCAAAAAGATTTACGGCGAGGCTAATATCAGTCTGCTGCTGAGATTAATGCCTGCAGATGAGTAACGAGGACAGATAAGTGGTGGAGGCGGTGGAGCTTGAGGCGGCAAGTGTGGGACCCTCTCCCGCCCACAGAAGGTTTAACGAACGGACTGCAGAGGCTTTAGCTGGCGCGTTAGCTCGCTAACAAGATAACTGGAAGCAGCCAACCAGTTTAGGCTCAGTAGCACGAAGTTAGTTGAAAGTTGACTCAGCTACCTTGCTTCAACAAGGGTGGTAGCACTTCAGAACATTTAGTCACGCCGTCTCATATTTTGAGCAGAAGTGGAATCTATTATGGTAATTTACCCGCTGAATAAAGTTAGTCATGGAACTCTAACGAAAATATAATAAAGAGAGATTTTTACGTACTAGGTTAAGGTTAAAACGTAAGTTCCGGGTGATCAAAAGCTCAGTATAAATTTGAAAACTTAATAAACCACGGAATAATGTAGATAGAGAGGTAAAAATTGACACACATTCTTGGAATGACATGGGGTTTTATTAGAACCAAAAAAAGCACCCCATATTGCTAGACGCCTGAAAGATCTCTTGCACGCATCGTTTGGTGATGATCGTGTGCTCAGCCGTCACTTCCGTCACGCTTGGCTTCCCAGGTCCCCAGACCTCAGTCCATGCGATTATTGGCTTTGGGGTTACCTGAAATCGAAAGTGTATCGTGATCGACCGTCATCTCTAGGGATGCTGAAAGAAAACATCCGACGCCAATGCCTCACCATAATTACATCTACATCTACATACATACTGCGCAATCCACCATACGGTGCGTGGCGGAGGGTACCTCGTACCACAACTAGGATCTTCTCTCCCTGTTCCACTCCCAAACAGAACGAGGGAAAAATGACTGCCTATATGCCTCTGTACGAGCCCTAACCTCTCTTATCTTTCCGCGAAATATAAGTTGGCAACAGTAAAATTGTACTGCAGACAGTATCAAATGCTGGTTCTCTAAATTTCCTCAGTAGCGATTCACGAAAAGAACGCCTCCTTTCCTCCAGAGACTCCCACCCGAGTTCCTGAAGCATTTCCGTAACACTCGCGTGATGATCAAACCTACCAGTAACAAATCTAGCAGCCCGCCTCTGAATTGCTTCTATGTCCTCCCTCAATCCGACCTGATAGGGATCCCAAACGCTCGAGCAGTACTCAAGAATAGGTCGTATTAGTGTTTTATAAGCGGTCTCCTTTACAGGTGAACGACATCTTCCCAAAATTCTACCAATGAACTGAAGACGACTATCCGCCTTCCCCACAACTGCCATTACATGCTTGTCCCACTTCATATCGCTCTGCAATGTTACGCCCAAATATTTAATCGACGTGACTGTGTCAAGCGCTACACTACTAATGGAGTATCCAAACATTACGGGATTCTTTTTCCTATTCATTTGCATTAATTTACATTTATCTATATTTAGAGTTAGCTGCCATTCTTTACACCAATCACAAATCCTGTCCTAGTCATCTTGTATCCTCCTACAGTGAAACAACGACGACACCTTCCCGTACACCACATTATTGCTGTTCACAACATTATTCCTCGACTACAGCTATTGTTGAGGAATGATGGTGGACATATTGAGAATTTCCTGTAAAGAACATCATCTCTGCTTTGTCTTACTTTGTTATGCTAATTATTGCTATTCTGATCAGATGAAGCGCCATCTGTCGGACATTTTTTGAACTTTCGTCTTTTTTGGTTCTAATAAAACCCCATGTCATTCCAAGCATGTGTGTCAATTTGTACCTCTCTTCTACATTATTTCATGATTTATTCAGTTTTCAAATTTTTACTGACTTTTTGATCACCAGTACGAGGGTGTTAGGCAAATGGGTCGAAACAATCTGAACCAATTTCTGGACCACTTGCAAATTTTTCTCCGTTATCTTCTATCATCACTTAGCATGCTATAATGACTATTACTTGTTATCGATGGCCTGCCTGATTTTGGAGTATTATGAACGCTTCCAGTTCTTCGAAACTTAGTGACGAGGTTCCGTACAATATTCCGGTTAGGCATCCTCACTCCTGTGAATTTTGCTGCGAATGTAGCTTGCACTGCTGAGGTAAACTTGTCTCCACAAAAAATTCTTGCGTCATGCGTTCCAGTTGTTTTTAGTTACTGAAGTATTTCAGATAACCCGACACCTAACCGTTCAATTGTCTAAAATCAGGCAGTCTGGGAGAGCAATCTTGAGGAATACAACATCCTATCCACCTGCATCAGGATAATTTAGCCAAATGTCGTCTCGCAACCACAGCGCAATGAGGCGGAACAACATCCCGTCGTAGCAACAACCTTCTGTGTAAGTGGAGAGGGATCTCTTCCAACAGCGTTTTTTCATGTTTTCCTCGGTCATCACACTGGACTTGGTGCCCATACTGATACGTTTACATATTTTTGGATCCACTCTATCTGAGTCATTTGTTGCATAGTTTCGTATAACGACAGTTATAATTCCTCTATCTAATTCTGTACTTATTTGCAAATTCCTTTCCTGTCGCTTCATGAGCTCTCAAAAATCTCACCTACGTTGACTTACTTTTCTGTTCTTCTTTTTCGTTAGAGCCCATGCCTCATTTCCATATATTAGGATAAGAAGAGTTTGTTTTTCGGTCGTCAGTCTTGTGGCATGTTTAATGCGGTCCGCCACGAATTCCTCACCTACGCTAAACCCTTCATCTCAGAGTAGGATTTGCATTCAACGTCCTTAATTATTTTTGCATGTATTCTGGTCTCTGTCTCCCCCTACAGTTTTTGTCTCTGGTGCTCCTTCTAGTACCATGGAGGTTATTCCCTGAAGTCTTAACACAAGCCCCATCATCCTGTCCCTTCTGCATGTCAGTGCTTTCTATGAATTCCATTCTTCGCCGCTTTTGCGGAAAATCTCCTCATACCTTATTTTACTAGTCCACTTGATTTTCAACATTCTTCTGTAGCACTACATCTCAAACCTTTCGATTTTCTTCTTCTTCGTTTTTCTCATAGTCCATGTTTCACTACCATACAGTGCTGTGCTTCAGACGTATGTTCTCAGAAATTCCTTGCTCAGATTAAGGGCCATTCGGAAAGTAAGGTCCTTTTGGACGCGAAATTGAAACCACAATGAAAATCCATAGCTTTTGACGGGTGTGCTGGACAATGTCTCTAGTATGCCCATCGATGGCATCACGTCGCTCTTTTCAGTTTTGAGTGCGCAGTGATCACGTAAAGATGCCTGGAAAATAGTGGCTCCTGCCAAGTGTGAGGGCCTGGTGAGAGATTTCGCCTCATGTCATGCAGCCCACATAACATAACTGTCATACGGTTCCTTCTACACTACTGGCCATAAAAATTGCTACACCACGAAGATGACGTGCCACAGACGCGAAATTTCAACGACAGGAAGAATATGCTGTGATATGCAAATGATTAGCTTTTCAGAGCATTTACACAAGGTTGGCGCCGGCGGCGACACCTACAACGTGCTGACATGAAGAAAGTTTCCAACCGATTTCTCATGCACAAACAGTTCCAGCGTTGCCTGGTAAAACGATGTTGTGATGTCGTGTAAGGAGGAGAAATGAGTACCATCAAGTTTACGACTTTCATAAAGGTCGGACTGTAGCCTATCGCGATTGCGGTTTATCGTATCGCGACATTGCTGCTCACGTTGGTCGAGATCCAATGACTGTTAGCAGAATATGGACTCGGTGGGTTCAGGAGGGTAATACGGAACGCCGTGCTGGATCCCAACGGCCTCGTATCACTAGCAGTCGAGATGAAAGGCATCTTATCCACATGGCTGTAACGGATCGTGCAGCCACGTCTCGAACCCTGAGTCAACAGATGGGGACGTTTGCAAGACAACAACCATCTGCACGAACAGTTCGACGACGTTTGCAGCAGCATGGACTATCAGCTCGGAGACCATGGTTGCGGTTACCCTTGACGCTGCATCACAGACAAGAGCTCCTGCGATGGTGAACTCAACGACGAATCTGGGTGCACGAATGGCAAAACGTCATTTTTTCGGATGAATTCCAGGTTATGTTTACAGCATCATGATGGTCGCATCCTTGTTTGGCGACATCGCGGTGAACGCGCATTGGAAGCGTGTATTCGTCATCGCCATACTGGCGTATCACCGGGCGCGATGGTGTGGGATGCCATTGTTTACACGTCTCGGTAACCTTTTGTTCGCATTGACGGCACTTTGAACAGTGGACGCTACATTTAAGATGTGTTACGACCCGTGGCTCTACCCTTCATTCGATCCCTGCGAAACCCTACATTTCAGGAGGATAATGCACGACCACATGTTACAGGTCCTGTACGGGCCTTTCTGGATACAGAAAATCTTCGACTGCTGCCCTGGCCAGCACATTCTTCAGATCTCTCACCAATTGAAAAGGTCTGGTCAATGGTGGCCGAGCAACTGGTTCGTCACAATACGCCAGTCACTACTCTTGATGAACTGTGGTATCGTGTGGAAGCTGCATGGGCAGCTGTACCTGTACACACCATCCAAGTTCTGTTTGACTCAATGCCCAGGCTTATCAAGGCCGTTATTACGGCGAGAGGTGGTTGTTCTGGGTACTGATTTCTCAGGATCTGTGCACCCAAATTGCGTGAAAATGTAATCACATGTCAGTTCTAGTATAATATATTTGTCCAATGAATACCCGTTTATCATCTGCACTTCTTCTTGGTGTAGCAATCTTAATGGCCAGTAGTGGACATTACAATTCCCGGCCGCTCTATGCAGGGGCAGTAAAGATGCTCTTACTGTGTTCTCGATGGGAAGTGTTTGATCACTCACAATACAGCTCGTAATTGACTCTCCCTGAGTTTTTTCTCTTCTCGCATGAACCTCTAGCTTTGAAGACATGTCTGGCACAGATAACGAGCTGCAGACCGCAGGAAAGATTTGGCGGAAAGCACAGGAGCCTGCCTTCTACGATGAGAGTATTAGGAAGTTAGTATAATGCTGCGACAAATGTCTAAGTAGCAGCGGCGTCTGTGTAGAGAATTAGCTGGATGGTATAGCTAACTACTGCAAATAAAAAAGTTTTGATTTTCACAAGGTTTCCTCCTTGTTCCGTCCATCTTGAGCTATTTTGCTTCCAAGGTAGCAGAATTCCTTAATTTCGTCTCTTTCGTGATCACCAATTCTAATTTCAACTTTCTCGTTATTCTCATGTCTGTTACTCCTGGTTACTTTCGTCTTTCTGCAGTTTTCTGTCACTCCATTTTCTGTGCTCATTAAACGGTTGATTCTATCGAGTAGGTTCTGTAATTCATTCTCTCTTTCACCGAGGGTAAGAATGTCATCAGTAAATCTTACCGTTGATAATCTTTCTCCCTGAAGAATAGTGATGTGTTTCTAAATATTGATCATTGCATCGTACGTTACTTAATTCTGAAAATTATTGAAAGACACGGCAGTGTAGTTGAAACTTTTTTCTTCATTGCCTTCGTGTTAATATATGGAGAATGGTGAGTCCTAGGAAGTTGAATGAATGATCTCCTATTTATTTACTTTAGGTATGATTTTGGGCGCAATATGTTCTGGTCCTCCAAGTGCCACGGCTTCAAGGCTTTTGGCTGAATTACAAGACTGTATTTTGGATCTTTCTGGAGAGTTCGTAAGCGAATCTCTGTAAAGGTTTCTCAACGCCTGAATTACCTGTTCATCAGAAAATAAAACAGTTGTGTGTTTACTATTAGGCATATTGTGATCACAGTTCTTAATGTTCTTTATTCATTACCATTCATGACTTATGTATTGGACACAAACTTTTATTGTAAGTTCTTTTAACATATGTGAAATTTGCATGATTTTCTCTAGACTGATGACATTTTTTCACGATTAAATTTACAGTATAGTTTCGTACAGTCTAAAAGTAGGAGAGCTTCACTGTTATTCTCGACGTTCTACGATACTACAGGTAACTGTAAAAGCTTAACGTGTGCCTGATATTCTCCTGCACGGCTGGGTTTACTCTTATAACACGATGATTCCCGCTACTTTGCGTATTCTGCGATATAAAATTCCGCTAGCAAGAAACAGCTAATGTTATTTTCTCTCAAGTAGTTATAATTATACAGTAAATATCATGTTAGATCTAGAGAATATATACTGTTTTTACTGCCAAAAATTTAGTTGAAAATTTGAACATATTTGCTGATATTCCCAAAACTTCTCTGACGGATGTGTTGTTCCCCTACTGTGAGGAAACAGCTACCGGAGTTCATTAGCGTGTCAACAACACACTGAACTATGGAAATTTCAGTGATATGTTATTACAGGACTACGGGAAAGTATCGATAATTATAGTTGCTCCAGAAAACAAAGCAAACAGCTGTAAGAGAGCTTGTTAGATAACGCCGTGTGAGGTATGTAATGAAGGAAAACTCAAGGTTTAGCATACTTTCACCGATTGGCTCACTAGAGAGAAAAGGACAGGGAAGCAAATCAGCCGCGGATATATATAACGAAGGAAAAAATCAAGGTTGGCATACTTTCACCGATGGACTCGTTAGAGAGAAAAGGACAGGGAACAAATCAGCCAATGCGTTCTCAAAGAAATCGCACTAGGCCTCGTCTTGAGCGATTTTGGGTAATTTAAATCACCACGCCTTGACAATGATGTGCGATCCTCTTGAAGCCGAGTTCAGTTTTGTAAACACTGTAAATGGCCCCTTGGTCCAGTGAAATGCAAAGTCCCCTTGAAGCAAATTTGACTGCAGCAACCAGAAGATCAGCATGAAGATTGCTCCCTATGGTTTAGCGTAGTGACCTGGAGTGTTGGCTCCAGTGTATGGAAACCAAACCATGATCAGGAAATGAATTTACGACTTGTGCAGACGCTTTTAGAATACGCTTGACAATGATGTGCGATCCTCTTGAAGCCGAGTTCAGTTTTGTAAACACTGTAAATGGCCCCTTGGTCCAGTGAAATGCAAAGTCCCCTTGAAGCAAATTTGACTGCAGCAACCAGAAGATCAGCATGAAGATTGCTCCCTATGGTTTAGCGTAGTGACCTGGAGTGTTGGCTCCAGTGTATGGAAACCAAACCATGATCAGGAAATGAATTTACGACTTGTGCAGACGCTTTTAGAATACAAGGAAAATTGTGTTAATGATCGATGAGCTGGTCTACCGTCGACGATTATAATGAGAAACACATTAGAACTAAAATGACAGAAGAAAACGACTGTTTGTTACTGGAATCGAAAATTCGCACGTACATTAATGCCCCCCCCCTCACCCCTCCACCCAAAAGATCGTATTCGTTGAAGCACTCTTACCGATTCATGCCAAAAAATGCAATGCGAATGGAAGCAACTGGAGATGTCAACGACATGTCTGCGCATAAATCACACTTTATGCTAGTACGGGGGTAGGCTAATAGGGTGACAATGGTCCATTTGTTCTCCTTACGTAAACATAATGGACGTTTGCCCTAGCTTCCTTATGTGAACAAAAGACTTACTTGGATCCTTGTTAATTAATGGGCAATAACTGTCATTGTAATTACCATGATTTATATCCCTGATGACGGCTGAATAGTGTACTTACAAATATGGGCTTTGGGATAATTTTTCCTATTTTTCAAGAACGTCGACGTAAATACTGGAAAGTGAAGGCTTAAAAAATTTCAGAAATGCGTTGTTTAGCAACCAATACAATACTGATATGTACATTCTGTAAGAAAAATAGCCACGTTTTTCAAGAAGAGATGCGTCAAAACACCAACCAAACAAAAACCATAGTGCCATAATTTAAAAGATTACACGGATCTTCAGCGTTATTTATTTGTGTATTACGTCACTATTAGGTACCTTAACACTATAAAATTACGCTGGACTTGTAAAAATAATGGCGGGAAAGCTACAGAGCTAGCTTTATATGAACACATCGCTAATGTCCCACACGTGCAAAGTCAACACTCATCCGGAGAAACTCGCTCCTTACTTAAGCTGACCATTTTAATGGGTTAGGTGTGCTGGTTCATGGGTAAAATCCGCTTACATGTTACTTTTATTTCATTCTGCGATTCGAATTTCACACCTGTGGTAGCTGTGGTACCTATGATGGTTGTGGTGAATTAAAACTAGGGATATCTTTACATGTTATGATTTTCATACTGCACTGCAGATCGTGATATGATATGTGCATGACGAACTTTTGTCTATTAAGTTGCATGGTAGTTACCTGGTCACTGATAATGAAATACCGTATATTTCAAATAAAATAACAAAAATACAATCTCATGCAGGAAAATTACTTGTTTCCAGGAGCAGGCAAAGAACAGGAGTAGAAACATGAAAGGTTACAACGCACAACGATAGCATTCCAGAGATCAGATAGAGCGTATCGAATATGTTTGGCAGTTGACGTAATGTAAAATTACTTTTTACGTGCTTTCGCTCACAAACGTTTTAATAATTCATGTTGTTGTTGTTGTGGTCTTCAGTCCTGAGACTGGTTTGATGCAGCTCTCCATGCTACTCTATCCTGTGCAAGCTTCTTCATCTCCCAGTACCTACTGCAACCTACATCCTTCTGAATCTGCTTAGTGTATTCATCTCTTGGTCTCCCTCTACGATTTTTACCCTCCACGCTGCCCTCCAATACTAAATTGGTGATCCCTTGATGCCTCAGAATATGTCCTACCAACCGATCCCTTCTTCTGGTCAAGTTGTGCCACAAACTCCTCTTTTCTCCAATCCTATTCAGTACCTCCTCATTAGTTATGTGATCTACCCACCTTATCTTCAGCATTCTTCTGTAGCACCACATTTCGAAAGCTTCTATTCTCTTCTTGTCCAAACTATTTACCGTCCATGTTTCACTTCCATACATGGCTACACTCCATACAAATACTTTCAGAAATGACTTCCTGACACTTAAATCTATACTCGATGTTAACAAATTTCTCTTCTTCAGAAACGCTTTCCTTGCCATTGCCAGTCTACATTTTATATCCTCTCTATTTCGACCATCATCAGTTATTTTGCTCCACAAATAGCAAAACTCCTTTACTACTTTAAGTGTCTCATTTCCTAATCTAATACCCTCAGCATCACCCGACTTAATTCCACTACATTCCATTATCCTCGTTTTGCTTTTGTTGATGTTCATCTTATATCCTCCCTTCAAGACACCATCCATTCCGTTCAACTGCTCTTCCAAGTCCTTTGCTGTCTCTGACAGAATTACAATGTCATCGGCGAACCTCAAAGTTTTTATTTCTTCTCCATGGATTTTAATACCTACTCCGAATTTTTCTTTTGTTTCCTTTACTGCTTGCTCAATATACAGATTGAATAACATCGGGGAGAGGCTACAACCCTGTCTTACTCCCTTCCCAACCACTGCTTCCCTTTCATGTCCCTCGACTCTTATAACTGCCATCTGGTTTCTGTACAAATTGTAAATAGCCTTTCGCTCCCTGTATTTTACCCCTGCCACCTTTAGAATTTGAAAGAGAGTATTCCAGTCAACATTGTCAAAAGCTTTCTCTAAGTCTACAAATGCTAAAAACGTAGGTTTGCCTTTTCTTAATCTTTCTTCTAAGATAAGTCGTAAGGTTAGTATTGCCTCACGTGTTCCAACATTTCTACGGAATCCAAACTGATCTTCCCCGAGGTCGGCTTCTACTAGTTTTTCCATTCATAATTGAATGGAAAAACCACCAATCAAAATTAAATCTATAAATCTACAAAACTCGACAATATTCGCAAGAACCTTCCATGATACCTCAATTGTAATAAAGCAGCACATACTTTCCTTCGAAAATTTATGAAATGTTGTGGTTCAAAAAGGAAGTAACTGAAGGCGGCTAACAACAAATAAAGAAGAGAAAGAAGAAGAGAGGGGAGAACAGGAAAATTGGACGATCGTCCTTAATCTTAACCGTACACATCTAACGTCGCGGTGTCTTTTCACTTCACATTTTATAAGCGGTAAAAATAGTTATACGCCAGTGAAAATGCAAATTTTAGTCACTATTTTCAAATTCCCCAAGACACGCTTAGGAAAGACTCAACAGAATAAGTGATAGTTTTATCTGAAAGAAAATTTCCGACAGATTTTCATTAGATCTAACAAGTAAAACTTAAAAATACACTATGCAAGAACTTGCTGATTAAGCGCTTAAAAATATTAAATGCGATAAGTGACTAATATGTGATAGTTTAGGAGCATTGCAACAAGAGCAGCTTAGTAGTGTTTAACTCATGTGTGGCCAGAGCAGTGAATCTACTTCCATTGCATTAAGGAGTAATTTAGTAACCTCTTATAATATGGGTGCAGAGACTCATTAAACTATGTCGTTTCTGTGAGTAATGTACTGTAGAATCAAATCAAGAACTGAGATGAAATTTTACGCGTGTACCTCACATACTAACAGTCTCTTAACTGCTACATTATAAGCCCAATAATTCATTAATTTAGGATTATTTAGTTAGTCCGCCAAAATATAAGATTTTATTACAAATACTGAACCACTGCAACAACACAGAAAAAACTTTTCAAACTTCCTGAAGCTCAGCTGTGTTGGCACGTCGTTTGTCTACGCCCTCAGGATTTCCACAAAACCCCCTCGGCTTGTTTCTCGGATTTGTGTCAGACGGCCGCAGTCTCCCTGTGGGACGGCAGGAAATCGCAGCCCAGTTATCTTTCTTCGGCTTTTATTGGGACCCGGCTGCGAGGTGACGCCTCGGGCTCGGGTTCAGACAGGCAAACAAGACGGTGAGGCACGGCCCTCGTAAATAACAGCAAAGCGCCGTTCCAGCCCGCAAGTAGTCCGTAAGTCGTGGACCGGCTTGTTTATCGGCCACAGACGACGGAGATATATGCACCGCAAGAACGACCAAATATCACTAGGAGGAGGTAGGAATTTCTACACGTTTCTCGCAGCACGTCTGACGAGAACAACACGGCAAGTGGAATAAACCGATTTTCCAGAAACTTCGCTCATTGGAAGAGGAAGTGTCCCGGTTTATCCGTAGATACTCAGTCGCTTCTGAGAAGTTTTCAAGGTGCTTCATGTACATTTTAGCGAGTAAGTCGTTCAGTCGAGGTGGTGACGCAGTGGCTACTTCACAATTTTGTGGCTACTTCACAAATTTTCGATAACATCCAAGGGAATGCTCCAAATCTTCCTAAAGACTGAACATAAGTTAAAATATAAGAATTAATGTAAGAACTGACATAAAAAAATGACAATTTAAAAAGATTGTAACCCCTGAAAATACCATACACACATATGACACTTGTTGCGCAACCCAGTTGTAATTTTACAGTTAATATAAAACAATTGTATCCCCTTATTTGATAAGAAACATTCCTGTAGTAACCTTCTACAGACATGGGTAGATAAATGAAAAATAAAATAAAAAAAGGATGAAAGGGTTTCGAATATGGGGCTCAAAATTGGAACTCCACGACTCTTTCCATTCTGTGATCATTTCTGCTGCCATTAGGGCGCTCTAAAGGACATATACATTACACCGAAAATATTGGCCGTCGATTTCTCAGAAACAGTCGAGTATCTCGGATAAGCCGAGATACGTGTTGACCCCACTTTCACTGAGCGAAGTTTCTGGGAAATCGAGGTATGGCTGTTGCTGTGTTCTCCTCATGAGCAGTAGTTGACTCACAGCAGAAAATGCAGACAAACCAGGTTTTCTAGCAGGAGTTGTCTCCTGAACTTGTAAAACAAACGTTTTACTCGTGAAAACGTTACACATTAAACGGGTATTAAGATGTAGAATTTCCCATGACCCACTTGCAAGCCGATATAACTGGTACCACTCTAGTTGCCAAGAATCGGTATGCTTGTTTGTGTGCTCAGTAATCTTAGAAATTAGTTGTGATAGATCTATAGTACAAGAGGCTTGTGATAATTCACTACAGAGCGCGTCATGTCGGAAGAAGTGTCTGTACAGACAGAGTTAGCCGCGCAGATTGCGCGGCTCCTCCCGCCGGAGGTTCGAGTCCTTCCTCGGGCATGGGTGTGTGTATTGTTCTTGGCATAAGTTAACTTAAGTTCGTTTAAGTAGTGTGTAAATCTAGGGACCGATGACATCAGCAATTTGGTCCCTTAGGAATACACACACACACACACACACACACACACACAAGCACACACAAAATGGTTCAAATGGCTCTGGGCACTATGGGACTTAACATCTGAGGTCATCAGTCCCCTAGAACTTAGAATTACTTAAACCTAACTAACCTAAGGACATCACACACATCCATGCCCGAAGCAGGATTCGAACCTGCGACCGTAGCGGTCACTCGGTTCCAGACTGAAGCGCCTAGAACGACTCCACATACACACACACACACACACACACACACACACACACAGAGCCAGAGCTAGCGATAGTGAAGTGTGGAGTGTATTAGGTCTGCCTACGGATTCCGGAGCAGTACCTTCTCTGTTACCAAGCTTTACCAGGTGTTGCTGCGGAAAACGACGAAAGAAATTGTATTGCGCCTGATTTGTAGCCATGTAACAATATGGAGAAGAGACGTCCAGCACTTTTCACTGTGTCCCGAGGAAGACTAAATCTCAGGGTCTGCCGAGGGTTGGCAGAGCTGTGCGCGTAGAAATCTTTAAAACTGGGCGGCCTTCCGATGTGACGCGGACTGCAGTAATTCTAGCCGTATTGTCGTGGTGATGTGCAATCGTAAATGCTTCCTGCAGTGTCACTACATACTCTTTTTTAAATACATTTTTCTCTCTATACAGTACAATAGGGAGAGCTGTTTAAGGTCCATACCATTGTAAAGATAGGCCCTTCCCTTCAAATCTCAGCCAAGCTAGCATTTTTAACTACCATGTCGGACTAGGTCATTCGGGAGGTGTTTATAATGTGGCAGAATCTTTAAATAATTTAATTAGTAAACATTATATACTTCACTTGTTTTCGAAGTTATTCCTGCTGTGGGTTCGGTATATAATGGCTTCACAAAAAGGAAATGTTTATTGTTTTACACAAGTACATTTTGCAAATCTTAGCTGTCAGTGCTCTTATATTTTTTGTCTTCTAAACCAGTAAAGGAAGAACGTTTGGGTGTTCAGTCTTATATGAATATTAATTACCTTTTTACAGCATTCCACGAAATTCCCAAATGAAGTACATATTCACGTTTGAACTATAGAAATTGATGGGTAGTTCCTTGAAACAACTTATGAACAGGTAGTTTTTGGTTTGAAATCATAACCATACCCAGACGAGTCATAGAAATATTCATTCTTCCTCTGTAAGAATTATTCAGCGTTATTGAATATATCTGTTACTTTCTCAACATATTCTACATAGACATTCTGCAGTCGTCAGGTTACACGAGGAAATCTTTTTTAACTTATTCAATTTGAAGTTTCGTATTAGATTACGCTCCTCGAGCTCATCATTCAAATCAGACGGCAGGCTGAACGTTTGCATTGTAAACAATAGACCCAAACCCACGATGCCGATTACAGGCTTTATTTACTCCGCAGAGTCGTGCAGCTGAACCGCACAGTAGCGTGTAAACAATAATAGTTCATGCATTAGCATGAAATTAAAACAAGGGAACACCGTTTGGGAGCAGCCCTGCCGTTCGAACTGTGATGTGTGAAAGTATGGCTTGTAGATCGAACGCTCAGCTATCAAACTGGCATTTATTGCGTGCTTCGAAAATAAGATGAGGAAACTAAACATTTCAAACCGATAAAGCAGACTCGCTTAATGTTGTTGTATAGCACTTCCCCACTGTCTGGCATACTAGGCAGTATCGACTACACTTTTTGCGACCCATAAATATAGGAAGCCAGCGGATAGCAATATCATAAAATGACACTCTAATATAGCGTGAAGTTGAGAATCAATGAGCTAAAAAAATCGTTATCAGGACACTGACAGGGAAGGAATTTCGCCTGCGTAAAAAGAGCGAACTAGAAAGTACACAACAGGCCATTAAAATTGCTACACAAAGAACAAATGCAGATGAAAAACGGATATTCATTGGACAAATATATTATACTAGAACTGACATGTGATTACATTTTCACGCAATTTGGGTGCACAGATCCTGAGAAATCAGTACCCAGAACAACCACCTCTCGCCGTAATAACGGCCTTAATACGCCTGGGCATTGAATCAAACAGAGCTTGGATGGCGCGTACGGGTACAGCTGCCCATGCAGCGTCAACACGATATCACAGTTCATCAAGAGTAGTGACTGGCGTATTGTGACGAGCCAGTGGCTCTGCCACCACTGACCAGACGTTTTCAGTTGGTAAGAGATATGGAGAATGTGCTGGCCAGGGCAGCAATCGAACATTTTCTGTATCCAGAAAGGCCCGTAAAGGACCTGCAACATGCGGTCGTGCATTATACTTCTGAAATGTAAGGTTTCCCAGTGATGGAATGAGTGCCGTCAATGCGAACAAGAGGTGACCGAGACTTGTAACCAATAGCACCCCATACAATCACGCTGGGTGATACGCCAGTATGGTGATGACGGATACACGCTTCCAATGTGCGTTCACCGCGATGTCGCCAAACACGGATGCGACCATCATGATGCTGTAAACAGAACCTGGATTCATCCGAAAAAATGACGTTTTGCCATTCGTGCACCCAGGTTCGTCGTTGAGTTCACCATCGCAGGAGCTCCTGTCTGTGATGCAGCGTCAAGGGTTACCGCAGCCGTGGTCTCCGAGCTGCTGCTGCTGAAAACGTCGTCGAACTGTTCGTGCAGATGGTTGTTGTCTTGCAAATGTCCCCATCTGTTGACTCAGGGATCGAGACGTGGCTGCACGATCCGTTACAGCCAAGCGGATAAGATGCCTGTCATCTCGACTGCTAGTGATACGAGGCCGTTGGGATCCAGCACGGCGTTCCGTATTACCCTCCTGAACACACCGATTCCATATTCTGCTAACAGTCATTGGATATCGACCAACGCGAACAGTAATGTCACGATATGATAAACCGCAATGGCGATAGGCTACAATCCGACATTTATCAAAGTCGGAAACGTGATGGTACGCATTTCTCCTCCTTACACGAGGCATCACAACAACGTTTCACCAGGGAGCGCCGGTCAACTGCTGTTTGTGTAAGAGAAATCGGTTGGAAACTTTCCTCATGTCAGCACGTTGTAGGTGTCGCCAGCGGCGCCAACCCTGTGTGAATGCTCTGAAAAGCTAATCATTTGCGTATCACAGCATCTTCTTCCTGTCGGTTAAATTTCGCGTCTGTACCACGTCATCTTCGTCGTTTAGCAATTTGAATGGCCAGTAGTGTATATACTTGGCACTTTTGATAACCTTTGGTGACCTGCGATGTTCCCGAGTCGAAGGCACTGTAAAACAAGCTGTCACTATTACAACTGTATGCGGGAAATTGGAAAGTATTCAACAGCTTCACCAAGCAATAAAATATTCCCATGAATTACAACTATGGAGCCGCTCCTCAGTTTCACGGGGAACATTGAGTACGCTTGCGGAATAATTACATACGATGACCATCTCTTACGAGGAGCTGTGAACTGGTAATAAATAATAGGCAATAAACTAACCACTAGGCCTATAGAAATGTAGCATGTAGAAATTAATCTCTTACGAGGAGCTGTGACCCGGTAATAAATAATAGGCAATAAACTAACCACTAGGCCTATAGAAATGTAGCATGTAGAAATTATGTGAATGGAAGGATAAGTGTCAAGAAAGACATCCTTGTGTAAATACACAGGCCACCAAGATCGTTCACGAACTGATGCATGCCAGTGAACAGACTCACTACATGTGATGAGCACGCATTACGGTATTATGCTAGTAACACCAAGTTGTCTGCCGACTAACAGGCTTTCTGACAGAGAGATGTGCTCTGAACCACGTCAGTCGACGGACGGTGCCTGCTACATGGAATATATCTGATACACCTTTTAGACCTCTACTGTTTTAAGCGTACCGTAATGGCTGAAAATCGCGAAGATGAGAAACTGATGATATGGGCGTTGGGGGTGGGGAGAGGGGAGGGGGTTTGTTGTAGTACGATAAGGACCATAATGAGTATTAGCTTCTCCCTGACGTCGAAGAGCTATTGAGAATGAAATGTGTCCCCACAGTTGTGGTATGCTGTATTTCCGAACCACAAACGGTCCTTCTTTCCAGTCGGAGAGGGGAGCGCACCTGTAACGCAGTTGGATCATGAAAACACCTGAGATTTCCCTTTGAGACTGAGATCAATAGAGCTGAAGTCCTGAATGGACAATCATGGGGCAGAGAATCAACCGTTGTTATAAAGGAACTATGGAATTCGCGTGACCTGTTTTGGAGAATCCTAAGCCTGACTGATGTGTCTGGTATCTGAACCCCATGTGGGGTGGCGGGTGGAATAATTGTTAATGTTCCTATTATTTATTTAATGCTGTTGTTTGCCGTTCTCAACACTGGTTTCTCTAACTACAATATTGGCATCCAGAAAGTGATTAGCAAAACGTGAAGCCTGTAATTAGAATTCCTAGTGCCCACTTCATCTGAGAAATACATTTATAGCTACAGCTTATAGGTCTGAGGAATTAGGAGATTGTCTGGGATTAATAATCAAAAACCATTCTCTCTAAAATGTTCACTATATTCTGAAAGTCACAGACCAAAAAAGAATCCACACAATCCAACTACCAGAGCTGTTCAGAGTCTAATGCGCTGATGCCACTATATCTGTTCAAATTAAATGTTTAAGTGAATGCTCGCCATAATTTGATGATAATGTTCATCAAACACCATGCTAATAATGGTAGAATGTCTGTCCTGCTGCGGCATGTGAAAATACGACATACGCAAACTAAAGATAGATCATTAACATCATCACAAAATTAACACTTCACTCGAAAACGATTTCATGGTTACGCGTATCCCGAGTAACTTATTACTGTATCCGAGGCTGTTGATATCAACGATACTGCCGCGACGCGACTCCCCGCACAGGTGGTGCGCTAATCAACGTCTGGAGAGAACTGGGGCCTTCTTTTTTCTCGCGCAGCATTCTTACATATAAAGCCGCGGTGCCGACGGCTAAGGGAACGCCTGATCAAATCTGCTCTCCCGACTAGCCGCTGGGCTAGTAATGCACCACTTTAAGTTATCGAATAAATCATTGCTTCCTTTGTTGATGGCCGATGAAGCTTTCAATTTAATTGTGCAATCAGCACACAAGTAAGTAATCATAATAAAAGTCTGAGGTGGCTAAGTGAAATATTTTGGGCGAGAGAATTAATTTAATTACACTACATGCAGTAGACGAGCTCAGAACTTGCTCTTTGGAGATACGCTATCGCTATAGTTTTATAGTTATTCTGTTGAAACTTCTCACATTTTTATGATTATAGAGGATATCCCTTCTACTTTAATTTAAACAACCTAGCTTTATTTATTCGCCTACTTAATCTATCTTGCTTCCCTAATTTCTAAGACAAAAACCAGAAAATCATCAATTTCGAATAAAATTTTAATTTGTGAGATACAGAATACTGTTTCTACTAAATTATTATGCAAAAGGAATCTAAATATAAATTTTTAAGTTTCTAGCTCTTTTCTGTTGCGCCAAAGATTTTTACAGAAAAACGTCCAAATTTTGAAAATGGTTAAAGTTATTGAACTGATATTCAACACATACTGATTTAGTATTACTCCTGACATGCCAGAAACGTTTCAGGTTTTTACTTGATTTTTAAATTATTGTGCAACATTTATGACGTCCGAGCCAGTTACAATGGACTGGCTGGCACACAATGGAAAGACTGATGTGAATTTTATAAGGCGTGAGTAGGCTGCTTCCCTACACCCACTCATCTTGAATGCAACTTTAGTGTCTTAACCAGTGTGCTACTCCCTGTTTAAACATATATCATCGACTAGTTGAGTACCATTCATCAAAAAAATAGGATAATCGAAGGCGTATCAGTGGGTAGATTAAAACTCGCGCGCGTCCCTTGTAGAACTTCCACTGGAGCTGCGTTAACCAGTTCAACAGTTTAACCCTCCCTGCCAACCGTCATTGTTGCTGTTCGATCTTGACGTCTGAATCTGTGCTTCTCACTGATAGTGCTGTTGTGCCATTCACAGTGGCAATGAAGAAAGGTGCTAGTCAGTCAAACTTAGTTTGGGAATATCGACTTGGAAATGCTATCAATACCTAGCATTAAAGAGAACTCTGATGGTGTATAAAATTTGCCAGTGTATTTCACAGTGAAGCTCTCAAGAGTATTATGAATATGATAGAAAACCAGAATTTAGACATGATGGTTCATATAGGGACAAAGTCAAGGACAATAAACAAATGACCCCTTGATTTATGAAAAAATTCTTGATGTGAAGCGTGTAACACTGATCTTAAAGCGACTATCATGTGGCTTGGTTATTTTTTTCAGTAATCAGTCTTCTGACTGATTTGATGCGGCCCATCATGAATTCCTCGCATGCGCCAACTTTTTCATTGCAGCACTATATTGCAGTACCTGTGTTATTCTGATAACGATGCAGAGTTCCTTTGGACATGCATGCAGTATCGACTTTCAAGTGCAACGACTGACCTGTAGGGGAATACCCATAATGCATGTACGAGTACATGTTGTAGACGCATGATTGACGGTATGTGGAAGTTTGGGTAGGGTCGTGAGTCGTGCACGGATAGCCAAATGGTAAGGAAACCGCTCGCGATAAACGGGAAATCCGGATTTGAGTCCCGGTCCGGTACAAATTTTCATTGTTGTTATTCCATTCTACAGCTGATGGTAGTCCTTATCCGCAATTGTGAATTAATTTGATATCTTCACTCCAGAGTTGAACTTGCATCCTCAGTTACTTAATGCACGTATTCCAATCTCGGCCATCACCCATAGTTTTTGTCCTCTACAGTTCCCTCTAGTGCCAAGAGGGTCATTCACTGATACCTTTAACACACGTCCTATGTTCCTATCTCTTCTTCTTGTCACTGTTTTCCATGTTTTCCTTGCTTCCTCAATTCTGCAGACAAACGTATCACTCCTTACCTAATGAGTCCACATAGTTCTCAACATTCTTCAGTAGTACCACATCTCAAACGCTTCGATTCTCTTCTGTCCTGGTTTCCCTATCGTCCATGATTCACTACAATAGTATTCTGTGCTCCAAAAGTACATTCTCAGAAATTTCTTCCTCTGATTAGGGTTTATGTTTGGTACCAGTGGCCTTCTCTCGGCAGGAATGTCCTCTTTGGCAGTGCTAGACTTCTTTTCATGTGTCCTTGCATCGTGCGACATGGGTTAGTTTGCCTCTGTGCTAAGAGAAATTTTGTTGCTAACTTTCTCGCTATTCTCATTACTTTACTCTTTTTCTAGTCTGTTCTCAATCCATGTTTTCGTACTTATTAGACTGTTCATTCCATTCAACTGATCCTGTAATTGTTCTTCGCTTTCACTGAGGATAGCAATGCCATCACCGAATCTTAGTATTGATATCTTTTCAAATGGTTAAAATGGCTCTGAGCACTAGACTTGGAAGTACTTAAACCTAACTAACCTAAGGACATCACACAGATACATGCCCGAGGCAGGATTCGAACCTGCGGCCGTAGCAGCAGCGCGGTTCCGGACTGAAGCGCCTAGAACCGCTCGGCCACAGCGGCAGGCGATATCTTTTCACCCTAAATATTAATCCCACTCTTGACTCTGTTTTTTATGTCCATCATTGCTTCTTCTATGTAGATGTAACAATAGGGTCCCTGTCATTCATCCTTTTTAATCCGAGCATTTCGATCGTGGTCTTCCAGTCTTATTGTTCCCTCTTGTCTACCTATTGTATATTACCTGCCTTCTCCTGTACATTACCCCTATTTTTCTCAGAATTTCGAATATCTTGCATCTTTTTAGATCGTCGAACGCTTTTTCAAAATCCAATGAAGGTGTCTCCATTTTTTCAGTCTTGCTTCCATTATCAACCAAAACGTCAGAACTGCCTCTTTGCTGCCTTTACCTTTTCTGAAGCCAAACTGATCATCACCTAACAGGGCTTCAACTTTCTTTTCCATTCTTCTGTATATTATTAATGTCAGTAACTTGGATGCATCAGCTCTTAAGCCTATTGTGCGAGAGTTCTCGCACTTGTCGGTTCTTGCTATCTTCGGAATTGCGTGGACGATGTTTTTCCGAAAGTTTGAAGATATATCGCCAGTCTCATGCATTCTACACAACAACTTGAGTAGTTCTTCGGTTGATTTTAGAAATTCCGATGGAATGTTATTTATCACTTCTGCTTTATTTGCTCTCAAGTGTTCCAGAGCTCTTTTAATTTCTGACTGTAATACTGGATCCTATACGTCTTCCTTATTGTCTCCTGTTTCTCCTTCTATCCTTTGATTAGAGAAGTTTTCTCCTCATAGAAGTCTTCGATGTGATCTTTCCACGAAGACGCTCTTTCGTTTGTGTTTAGCAGTGGAGTGCCCATTGCACTGTTGGTGTCACCGGCCTTGCTTTTAATTTCATCGAAAGTTGTTTTAACGTATCTGTATGCTGAATCAGTCCTCCCGACGATCATTTCTTTTTCGATTCGTTCAACTTTTCCCACAGTCTTTTCACCTTGGCTGCCATGCACTTCTTATTTATTTAATTCCTAAGTGATTCATATTGCTTATTCCTGTCTTTCCTCAACATTTTTTTACGTCCTTCTTTCGTCGATCAATTGAAATATTTCTTGTGTTACCTAAGGTTTCTTCCAAGTTACCTTCCTTGTACCTATGTCTGATTGTCCAACGTCTGTGATTGCCCTTTTTAGAGATGTCCACTCCTGTTCAATTAAAGTGTTTACTGCGGTATTCCTTACGCATTATTCACGTATTTACTGCGATATTCCTTACCGTATTATTCACGTCTTCGGTGGTGTTCAAAAGCGTCTCATCTTTTCTTAGTACTTTAACATCCTACTTCCTTCTGCACTGACCCTTCAGTACGATTCTCTTAAACTTCAAACTTCTTTTCATCATTAATAAATTATGATCTGACTGTATACCGTATCAGCTCCTGGGTTGACCTTGTATTAAAATATCTGATTTCGGTGTCTCTGTATAACCATGTCTCCTCATATACTCCTCCTCTTATGATTCTGGAACAGAGTATTTGCTATTACTAACCTACATTTGATAAGAACACATTCAGTCTTTCTCCTCTCTTATTCCTACTACCAAGCCTATATTCTCCCGTAACCTTTGCTTCTACTCCTTCCCCAACAACCACATCCCAATCCCTAAGATTGTTAGACTTTAATCTCCCTTTACATACTGAATTACCCCTTCAGTATCCTCATATACTTTCTCTATCTTTTTATCGTCTGCTTGCCACGTTGACGCGCACTTCAAAACTATAACTGTCGAGTTCGTTCGCTATCACATCTGGTTAGAACAACCCTGTCACTGAACTGCTCATATTAGATCATTCTCTGCCCCACTTTCCTATTCATAACGAATCCTTCTCCCCTTATACGATTTTCTGCTGCTGTTGACGTTACCCTATACTCGCCTGACCAGAAATCCTTGTTTTCTTTCCGTTTCACTTCACTTCTCTAGACTGAGCCTTTGTATTTCCCTTTTCAGACTTTCTAGCTTCCCTGTCATGTTCAAACCTCTGACATTCAACGCCCCGACTCGTAGAACGTTATCGTTTCATTGATTATTCAACCTTTTCTTCGTGGTCACCTCGACTATGATAGTCCCCTCCCAGAGAGCCGAATGGGGGACCATTCCGGAATCTTCTGCCAATGAAGAGATCATCATGATACTTTTTCAGCTACAGGCCACATGTCCTGTGGATACACATCATGTGTCTTTAATGCAGTGGTTTCATCGCTTTCTGCATCCCACGCCGCTGATCATTGCAGATGCTTCCACTTTTAAGAGCAGTTTCCCACCCTATGGACAAGAGAGTGCCCTGAACCACTGTCTCCTCTTCCGCCCTCTTTGAGAAGGTCGTTGGCAGAATCAGGGTGACTTATTATGCTGGTAGTCTTCGGCCGCCAATGCTGATCATTAATCAAAATTTAAGCGGTGGCGGGTTTCGAATTCGGGACGCAGAACGTTCTGATTATTAATCACAGACTCTACCCCCCCTTTTTTAGTCTTAATTTGTTCGTTATGGCTCGTTTCATTTCTTCGCGGCGGACATCCCATGACATCCATCCAAGTTCATTGTCAGTCCGTTGACTCGGTTTTTTATTACAGAGACCAGGTAACCCCCTGATCGAACACGTTGAGCTACCGTGCCGGCACCCATAGAACACGGATCCACCGTCTGCCTTACGTGCTTCAAATGTAGGCACGAAATCAGGGAGTTAGACGTCCAGAGTGAGAAACTGTCGGATTATACTAAAGCAGATAACCGTTTCAATGTATCTGTTAAAAATATTATTAATAAGGAAGGCAGCAAAAATGAGTAAAATCTTAACACAACCCTAGTTTCTAAGAATGAAAATTCAGCATCCGGTTCTAAGGCAAATGAATCACGCATGTTATACGGAACAAACAGGCTACTTTTGCCAGTTACAGGAAAGTCTTTAAGGAAGCGTCGCTTTACAGGCATAAAAAAATTGCCGGTCACTTACAAAAACTAAAAAAATCCACAGATGGAGACAGGTATTTTTATAGAATGGTGTGACACCGTATTTATGTTTGAAGTCAAAAGGCATCATCATACAACTGAGAATTCTGGAAACTTTTCTTGATGGTGATAACCACGCTGCAGTGAGGTAGCGAATTTTTTTTTTCCAACGTTACTTCTGTCCTTCATCCAATGGGCCAGGGAGTCACCAAAAGCTGAAACATTTATACAGAAACATTGCTGCGTACGGTAGTGATCGGGAAAGAATATGTAAAAACAATATGTGCTATTGTATAAGGAAACTGAGTTCAAGGATGCTGCGTATATGGCAGAAGAAAGTTGGGTTACTGTCAGTGACACTTCAGTAGCATCTGATTTTCCTTATTTTATTACGATGATCGTTTTCCATAAGTAGGTCTACGTCAACAAAATATTTTCGCGTTGGGAAGAGAAAGTTCGTGATTGAAATTTCGTGAGAAGATTCCATCGCAACGAGAAACGCCTTTCTTTTAATGATGTCCACCCCAGAATAATGTATCATGTCGGTGACGCTTTCTCCCATATTTCTCGACAATACAAAACGTGCTGCCTTTCTTTGAAGTCGCTCGATGTGCTCCATTAACCCTATCTGGTAATGATCCCACACCGCGAAGCAGTACTCCCAGAGAGGACGGACAAGTGTAGGTAGTCCCTTTAGAAGATCTGTTGCATCATGTAAGTTCTTCGTAACTGAAATTTCTAGGTTTTTAGTTGAATTTAGATTTGACTGCTTTATCGTTTAACCGAAGAAAACGCATTCCTTTTAGCACTGATGTGGATGACCTCACGCCTTTCATTATCTAGGATCAATGTCTCGCACCAAACAATATCTTTTGGAAATCGGTTTGAAATTTGTTTTGATCTTCTGATGACTTCACCAAACGATAAACGACAGATTCATTTGCAAACAACCCAAGACGAGTGTTGAGATTGTCTCCTAAATGGTTTCTATAAATAAAGAACAGTAGAGGACCTATAGCACTATATTGGGGAACGCCAGAAATCACTTCTGTTTTACTCGATGACTTTCCGTCAGTTAATTTGGAATAAGCTCCTTCCTTCAGATGAGTCTATCTCTGCACCTGAGAAGCAACCAAACAACCAATTTTCTGTTGAACTGGTTGGGTAGGTAAAGAATCTTCGCATTTCAAGAATACGACCAGGATAATATTCAAGACTGTCTCGAATGTGATGCTGATACCCTGGATGTCAAGTACTGACGAACAATGAAATGATTGTCACTGTAATCTACGGCCAAAGCCTTTACGACAACGTAGAAAAACGATAATGCAGTGAGGAAGCTTTTCACTGGCATGAGATGGCTGTCAAGTGGTTAGAAGAACAAAAAGAATGTTTGCTTTTCAGTTGCTGCCTTTGAAATGTTTGCAAGATTTAGCGGCAAGAAAAACGAATCATAATTATGAAGCAGAAACAGATTTCAGATTTATTATTACGGCTGTCATATGAAGTGCCAAAATTGCTACATGTTACACAGTGAGGTGACATAAGTCATGGGATAGCCATACGCACACAAATGGCGGTAGTACCGCGCACAAAAGGTATAAAAGGGCAGTGCACTTCGAGAGCTCTCATTTGCACTCGAGTGAGCCATGTGAAAAGGTTTTTGATGTACTTATGGCCGCACGGCGCGAATTAACAGACTGTCAACGCGGAATGGTGGACGCAAGGGACATTCCATTTCGGAAATCGTTAGGGAGTTCAGTATTTCGAGATGCACATTGTCAGGAATATGCCGAGAACAACAAATTTCAGGCGTCACCTCTCACAACGGACAACACAGTGACCGACGGCCTTCACTTAACGACTGACAGCGGCGGCGTTTGGGTAGAGTTGTCAGTGCTAACAGATAGGCAACATTGGGTGGAAGAACCGCAGAAATCAGCGTGGGGCATCCTCTGGCACTTGAGAGACAGATATTGCTACATCTCTCATAGAACGTATTTGTCACTGTTCTTCTGGATATTGCTATTAAACGTGAACGAGTAACGCTTTTCCTATAATTATTGTGCTTCTTTTAAATATAGTTGGGAAGCATTTTACTTCGCTGAGGTGAAAAAGTCAGTGAATTTAATCACTGCTAAATAATAATAACGCCTCTACAACCCACGGGCCCTTCTACTCCACAACTTATGTTGGTTCTTAAATCACCGTTATATTTAAATGCCAACATAAATTGGACAATAACACAGATTCACTCTCCCTGGTCTCTTCAACTACACACCAAGTTCACTCGACATCTGTGAAAATAACATATAGCAGCTACTCTCGCACGTTGGTATTATTGCTCAGTATTGCTCTTTCAATAACCAAATTAAATGTTACTTGAAGACTCAGTGAAAGCACTTAACGCAGTGTCTTCGTCTAATGGACTTCTGTAGACATCTACTTGTTAATTATGCTTAAAACCATTCCGTTTCTTAGCTTACCTTCCAATGCAATTTCTAACCATTACATGAACTCGGGTATATTTTTCCTTCCTTGTATGCCCACAGACCCACAATTCACAATAACACATCTCAACGCTCGAAATATTCATTTCTGAAACAGCTTCTGTTGACCTTGACCAGTATCTCACAGTGTCATATGAAACTTCCTGGAGAATTAAAACAGAGATCTGAACTCGGGAGCTATGCCTTTCGCGGACAAGTCTTCTACCAACTGACCTACCTAAGCGCGACTCATGACCAATTCAAATGGTTCAAATGGCTCTAAGCACTATGGGACTTAACATCTGAGGTCATCAGTCCCGTAGACTTAGAACGACTTAACCTAACTAACCTAAGGACATCACACACACCCATGCCCGAGGCAGGAATCGAACCTGCGATCGTAGCAGCAGCGCGGTTTCGGAATGAAGCGCCTAGAACCGCTCGGTCACATCGGCCGGCCTCATGACCAATCCTCACAGCTTTGCTTCCGCAGTATCTCATCTCCTACGTTCTCAACTTCAGAAAAGCTATCCTGCGAAACTTGCAGCATTAGTACTTATTGAAGAAAATGTGTTGTGGAGGGTTCGAGTCTCGATTCGGCACACAGGTTTAATCTGCCAGGAAGTTTCATATCAGTGCACAGTCCAGTGCAGTGGAGAAGGTGTCAGTTTGGAAACATTCCCAAGGCTGTGGATAAGCTGTGTCGCAGCAGTGTCGCAGCCCTGAAAGTTTCGCAGGAGAACTTCTGTGAAGTTTGGAACGTAGGAGATGAGGTACTGGCGGAAGTAAAGCTGTGAGGACGAGTCGCGAGTCGTGCTCGTGTAGCTTAGTCGGTGGAACACTTGTCAGCGAAAGGCAAAGGTTCTGAATTCGGATCTCTGTCCGGCACGTACTTTTAATTTGCCGGGAAGTTTAATTTCAGCATAAATTTCGCTGCAGAGTGAAAAGTTTCATTCTGAAGTTTGATATAATTCCACTGAAATCGCTGCCTTTTTCCATAAATGAGAGATCGATTGCGACTACGTGACGTCTCTTAAATCGACTGCTTTAGATGAAAATTCCTTTGTAACAATAGGTTAAAATTTTGTGTAGTACAAATTTGCTCTGATGAACTATAGCACACTTCCAGCCCCTACATATAATCGCTTGAAATTATCCTTCTGCTTCCATAATGAGCTTTATACAGGGTGACAATTATCGAACTATATGAAAAAAAACGTAAATTAGTTACAAACTACGGCGTGCACACACTTTATTCAACATGTAAACGTTACTGTAGATATTCAGACTTTGGTTATGACATGTTCGACGTGGATGCCATCATTGGCGATGGTGTGACGTAGACGAATAGCGAAATTTTTCATGACTGCTGAAGTGTCGGAACATTGATGCTGTCGATGAACTCCTGAATGGTTGTTTTCAGCTCAGCAATGGTTTTGGGATTACTGCTGTACACCTTGTCTTTAATATAGGAGCTCAGCAAGGAGTCAAATGGTTCAAATGGCTCTGAGCACTATGGGACTTAACTTCTAAGGTCATCAGTCCCCTAGAACTTAGAACTACTAAAACCCAACTAACCTAAGGACATCACACACATCCATGCCCGAGGCATTATTCGAACCTGCGACCGTAGCGGTCGCGCGGTTCCAGACTGTAGCGCCTAGAACCGCTCGGCCATTCCGGCCGGCAACAAGAAGTCATGTGTCTTCAGATCCGGTGAATATGGCGGCCAATCGAGGACCATAGCAGTGCCCTCTGGGTACCCCAGAGCCAGAATGCGGTCCGCAAAATGCTCCTCCAGGACATAAAACACTCGAGATCCGTCTTGCATGAACCACTTCTTGTCGAAATCAGGGTCACTTTGGATGATGGGGATGAAATCCTCTTCCGAAACCTTAACGTACCGTTCGGTATTCACCGTGTCATCAAGGAATATCACACTGACTATTCTGTGACAGGACATTGGACACCACACAGTCACCCGTTGACGGTAGAGACACTTCTCGATCGCTAAATACTGGTTATCAGTCCCCCAAATGTATCAATTTTGCTTATTGACGAACCCATCCAAATGGAAGTGGACTTTGTCACTAACCCAAACCATCATGCGCATACTAATTGTCATCATGCCCATAGGCCAACCGTGCAGTTAGAACGTCCTAACGCAAACCGTTCAGAAGTTATCACGATTTTATTTCATATATTTCAATAATTGAAATCCTGTATCTGTGTTTACTTTCGTCATTCTTAGGAATTAGTGATTAACGTTGTCAGTTTACATAACAATCACGATTTTTCATTTTAGGGTAACTTAGCTCTAAGAATACGACGATGTGTAGTGATTGTCACACACTGAAGAGCATTTGAGATTGACCTGAAGATGGCTCGCCAGTGAGCCGAAACTGGTAATCCATAACGAAATATTTGCGATCTTGTTGTAGGATTTTTATCCGCACACAGGTAATTACTTTATCAGTTTTGTTCGTGTGGTTCAAGTCGTCGTTTATAAATTACTGCCGGCTATACTAACATATACCGAGAGTCGACTGCCACAGTGACATAACAGGTTGTGTGGGGGATAGCTTCCACGAACTAAACATGCGAAGCCCGATGTCAAAGCATGGGTCATCTTAGTTTTAACACTTAAAAATGCCATTTTAAAGAATTGACGTATTTAAACCGAAACAAATGGTCAAAATATCTCGATTCAAGTAATAAATATCGTTTAAAATTACATGTATTTAATCAAAAGATCGATACACATTCATCGACAAGTCTACTGATACATTCCCTAGAGAAAATCCAAGGTACGTTTAGTAATCATCATATGAAACAGAATCTTTTGATTTACATGTCAGTAACATTGTTTGATTTTTATTTTGCCATTTTTAATTATTTTACGATTTGTATGTCTTAGCCCTTTTACCAATTTCAATCCGATTCAGAAAGTATAGTCTAAATACAATTTGCCTGTTAACAGAGCCGGCGGGCTGCATGGGTCCCTGAATACTATTTCGCTCCACTGAATAGGAAAATTGGCCTTCAGTGTAATTGAAAATTATGCGAATCGTAATTTATGTGAATGATGGGCTGGGGGAAACCGGAAAAGAAGAGACTCGAAGCGAGCTGCCAAAGAAGGATGCTGAAAATTAGTCAGGCTAATCAGATAAGAAATAAGGATTTTCTCCGTAGAGTCGGCGAGAAAAGGAACTTACGGAGGACATTGACAACAAGCGGAGACGCGATGGTATGTCCTAAGATATCAGCGAATGATTTCCATGGTAATGGAGGGATATGTAGAAGGTAAATGCTGTAGGGGAAGGCAGAGATTAGAATATATCCAGGATGTTGAGTGCAACTGCTACTGTGAGGTGAAGCGGAGCACGCAAGACATTAATTCGTTGCGGCTCGTATCAAACTCTCCCCCCCCCCCCCACCCACATCCTCTCTCAAAAGACCAGAACACGTCGTAATTCTGACGTAGGGCTTGTTTGTCGCTATGGGAATGAGGCTATAAGGTCAGAAGCCACCAAAGCAAAAGCAGCAGTCGCGGAAGAAGGTGGGCACTTGTGTGGACAATTTCTGCAGAGCGTTGACTTAGTTAGGACAGCGCTTCTGGTTTTTTAGATTTATTAAATAATTTGTTGGCAATGCTGACTAATCCAGTCTAAGAAGTCTATATTCTGAACTGAACAGTAAGAAAAGAACGTTAGTAGAAAGTTTTATACACCTAAATTCACCTAAAAAAACTGTGGACAAGCAGCCCTAGACAACCAATGACCAGAAGATAGGTATTTTGACGGGAATTTTGGATTAGAGACTGATGATGAGGAAGCATAACTAGATCTCAGCAGGACATTTAAATTTTTGGAGGACAGTGTCATTTTAAATGCTGGTGTTTATTCCTCCCGACTTTTCTTTGGCCTGCGCGTGTCATCTTTCTTACATCAACATAACAGTGAAAAAAGTTAAGCATAGTCGAGAAAAGTGAAACAAAAAAAAAAGGAAGTGAGCAATTACTGTAAATGACTGTCGTATTTCTTCTGGAAATCTGAAATTGTGCAATGTGTGAAGGAAAGGAGCTCCTCTGCTTTTAACAGGCACGTGGTTCAAAGTCAATCAAACAGCTTTCCTCGTGAAATTTGTAAAATAATGCCGCAAAAACATCATTTGGGCACTGTTCTTCTAGGGATTAGTCCGATGGCTTTAAACAGGTCTTGCGCACACGAAAGTATCTGTAGTGTTGAAGATATAATATCTACATCTACATCTACATGGATATTCTGCAAATCACATTTATGTGTCTGGCAGAGGGTTCACCGGACCACCTTCACAATTCTCTATTATTCCAATCTCGTATAGCGCGCGGAAACAACACATGTGTCTTTCCGTACGAGCTCTGATTCCCCTTATTTTATCATGCTGATCGTTTCTCCATATGTGGGTCGGCGTCAACTAAATATTTTCACATTTGGTGGAGAAAGTTGGTGATTGGAATTTCGTGAGAAGACTGCTTCGTAACGAAAAACGCCTTTGTTTTAATGATGTCCATCCCAAATCCTGTATCATTTCATTAACACTCTCACCCTTGTTTCACGATAATACAAAGCGTGCTGCCCTGCCTTGAATTTTTTCGACGTACTCCGTCAGTCCTATCTGGTAAGGATTCCACACTGCGCAGGATTATTCTAAGAGGACGGACAAGCGTTGTGTAGGCAGTCTCCTTAGTAGATCTATTATATTTTCTAAGTGTCCTACCAATAAAATGCAGTCTTTGGTTAGCCTTCCCCACAACAGTTTCTTTGTGTTCCTTCCAATTTAAGTTGTTCGTAATTGTAGATCCTAGGTATTTAGTTGAATTTACGGTCTTTAGGTTTGACTGATATATCGTGTAACTGAACTTTAACGGATTCCTTTTATCACTCATCTGGATGACCGCACACTTTTCGTTATTTAGGGTCAATTGCCAATATTTGCATCATACAGACATTTTTTCTAAATTGGTTTGCAATTTGTTTTGGTCTTCTGATGACAGCTTCATCTACAACAACCTAAGACGACTGCTCAGATTGTTTCCCAAATCGTTTATACAGATAGAAAACAGCAAACGGCCGATCACACTAATTTTTAGAACGCCAGAAATCACTTCTGTCTTACTCGAAGACTTTCCGCTAGTTACTACAAACTGTGACCTCTCTGACAGGATATCACGAATCCAGTCACATAACTGAGACGATATTCCATAAGCACGCAATTTCGCTACAAGCATCTTGTGTGGTACAGTGTCAAAAGTTTTCCGGAAATCCAGACATACCGAAATCCCTTGTCAATAGCTCTCAACACTTCATCCGAGTAAAGAGCTAATTGTGTTTTACAAGAACGATGTTTCCTAAATCCGTGTTGACTGTGTGTCAATAGGCCGTCTTCTTCGAGGTAATTCATAATGTTCGAACACAATACATGTTCCAAAATCCTGCTGCATATCGACGTTAATGATATGGGCCTGTAATTTAGTGGATTACTCCTACTACCTTTCATGAATATTGGTGTGACCTGTGCAACTTTCCAGTCTTTGGGCACGGATCCTTACATAGAGCGAACGGTTGTCTTTAATTGTTAAGAATGGAGCTATTGCATCAGCATACTATGAAAGGAATCTAACTGGTATACTGTCTGGAGCAGAAGACTTGTTTTTACTAGGTAATTTAAGTTGCTTCACTACTCCGATACGTTACTCGTGTTGGCAGTTGTTCTTGATTTGAATTCTGGAATATTTACTTCGTCTTCTTTTGTGAAGGCATTTGGGAAGACTTTGTTTAGTAATGCTGCTTTGGCAGCACTGTCTTCGATAGTATCTCAATTGCTATAGCGCAGAGAAGGCATTGATTGTGTCTTGCTGCTAGCATACATCACATACGACCAGAATCTCTTTGGATTTTCTGCCAGGTTTGGAGACAAAGTTTCGTTGTGGAAACTACTAGAAGCATCTTGCACTGAAGTATGCGCTAAATTTCGAGCTTCTGTAAAAGATCGCCAAACTTGGTGATTTTGCGTCTGTTTAAATCTGGCATGTTTTTTCCGTTGTTTCTGCAACAATATTCAAATAGCTCTGAGCACTATGGGACTTAACATCTATGGTCATCAGTCCCCTAGAACTTAGAACTACTTAAACCTAACTAACCTAAGGACATCACACAACACCCAGTCCTCACGAGGCAGAGAAAATCCCTGACCACGCCGGGAATCGAACCCGGGAACCCGGGCGCGGGAAGCGAGAACGCTACCGCACGACCACGAGCTGCGGACTGCAACAGTATTCTGACCCGTTTTGTGTACCAAGGAGGATCAGCTCCGTCGTTTGTGAATTTATTTGGTAGAATTGCTGCCGATACTATTTCTTTGGATTCAAGCCAAACATGGTCTACACTTATATTGTTACTTTTGAAGGAGTGGAGACTGTCTTTCAGAGATGTGTCAAGTGAATTTTTATCTACCTTTCTAAATGGGTATATTTTTCTTTTATTTTTGGAGGATTTGGGGGTTACAATAATCAGTCTCGCTACCACAACTCTGTGTTCACTAATCCCTGTATCCGTTTTGGTGCTCGTTGTTAGCACAGGATTATTTGTGGCTAGGAGGTCAAATGTGTTTTCACAACCGTTTACTATTCGCGTGGTTTCATGAACTAACTTCTCAAAATAATTTTCAGAGAATGCGTTCAGCACAAATTCGGATGATGTTTTATGCGTATCTCCGGAATTAAACATGTATTATCACCAACATATAGAGGGTAAATTACAGTCACCACTAACTATAACTGTGTGAGTCGGGTACGTACTTGAAATCAAACTCAAGTTTTCTTTGAACCTTTCAGCAGTTGTATTTTCTGAATTGGCAAATCGGTAAAAGGATACAATTATTATTCTATTCCGGTTGCCAACAATGACCTCTGACCACACTAACTCAGAGCATTTACATACTTCAATTTCACGACAATATATACTTAACAGCAACAAACACGCCACCATCAACAGTGTTTAGCCTCTCCTTTCGCAAAACCGTTAGGTTCTTTGCAAAAATTTTGGCTGAGCTTATCTTCAGCTTTAGCCAGCTTTCAGTGTCTATATCGATTTGAGCATCAGTGCTTTCTATTAGCGCTTGGAGCTCTGGTACTTTCCAAACACAGCTACAACAATTTACAACTGTTAGACCGATGGTTCCTGTATCTACGTTTCTCCTGTGTGCGGTTTGCACCCTTTGTGGCTGAAGCCCTTTCTGTGTTTTCCCGAAACCCTCTAACCTAAAAAAACTGCTCAGTCCACGCCACACAGCCCCTGCTATCCGTGTAGCCGCCTCCTGCTTATAGTAGACTCTTGACCAATTCAGCAGAACCCGAAACCCAACCACCCTATGGCGCAAGTCGAGGAATCCGCAGCCTACATGGTCGTAGAACCGTCTGAGCCCCTGATTCAGACCCTCGGCTCTGTACCAGAGGTCTGCAATCGGTCCTGTCGACTATGCTGCACATCGTGAGCTCTGCTTTCACCTTGCAAGCAAGACTGGCAGCCTTTACCACTTTTGTTAGCTGCTCGAAACGAGAGAGAATCTCTTCCGACCCTAAGTGACACACATCATTGGTACCGACGTGAGCGACCACCTGTCGTTGGCTGCACCCTGTGCTCTTCATGACATCCACAAGGACCCGTTCCATGTCTGGAATGACTCCACCCAGTATGCACGCAGAGTGTATATTGGCTTTCTTCCCATTCTTGGCAGCCATGTCCCTAAGGGGCACCATAACGCGCCTAACGTTGGAGCTCGCGACTATCCAAGCCTCTGTGATTGCTCGAATCTTGCAGGCTTAGAGGTTTCCTCTGAAACAGGACAGGCGTCGGCATCTGGCTCAGCGACAGCGTCAGCCACAGACAGCACCTGGAACACGTTCGTCAGACTAACTTGGGAGGCCTTACTTGCGGCCCGCTGGGAAGTCTTTCACCACCTGCAATGCCCCGGGATGACCTCCAACTCGACCACAGGTGAGAGGTAAGCCTCAGTGCGACCAGTAGCTGGGCTGGCCACCGGTGAGGATCGATCAGAGGAGTCGGGCGTACTGGATGTCTGTTGGAACACCGCAGCCGGCACACAACAGTGGTGCCCATCTACTGCAGCCTCAAGCTGTGTAACCAAAGCCATCACAACCTGGAGCTGAGATCGAAGTGTCACCACAATCTGCATCTGCACACAACAATAATAGTCCCTGTCCATACTGAAGACCGTGGCAAATTCAACTACCCAGATAATCGGACTATCGGCACATGCTGCGGATCTCTACTGCAAACGCTGACGAAAATGCTGTAACTGTGTGTAATAAATTAGATTAATATACAGAAATTCAAATACATAGCTACCGAAGCATACTAGTGAAACTATATAATTCGCCCCTGATTACATAAGAAATTTCCATTTCAAGGCACTGGCGACGATCCTGTCCAACAGTATACTACCAACTGTCTTGCCGAGAAGTTGTGTTTCGGAGGTTAAGAGTGTAATGTGGTTTCCTTCAGTCACAATCCATTTTTTACAATCTGAAGATGACAGATAAGTCTGTCGGAACTGTGTGTTTTAAATAAAGAGACACTTATGCCATCTTGGCTGTAGAATGTTTTTACCTAAAATATTTCATTGATCAGAGATAGATAGGTAAGTTCTCGAATAGCCCCGTGATCAAGAAGCAGATTTCTATCGACTGATAGTTAGAATGTTGCTGACTATTGTTTACAGAGATTTGTGATTATGTTGAGAAATAGTGTCATATATTTGTGACACTTTGAAGTGTGTTGCAGAATTCAATAAAAGTTACTTCACCTGCCATAATAATGGGCAGCTTACTTTTTAAAGTCCCCTTGAAGAGTAAAAATTAAGTTCAAAAGTCAAAGAGGAAATAGCTCTTTCAAAAAGTAAATGCTTTTCTCTAATTAGCGTTGCAGTCTTTAAATCAATATATGCATTGTACTGCACACGTTATAAAGTAGCCTATGTTCGTCCTCAGAGTTTAAGCTATCCCCATATTTCGTTAAGATCGTTTCAACAATGTAGTCATAAAAACTTAACAGACAGAGTTACTTTCGGATTTGCACTGAAGCGGCAAAGAAACTGGTACACCTGCCTAATATCGTGTAGGGCCCACGCGACCATACAGTGGTGCCGTAAAAAGACGTGGCATGGAGTTGACTAATATCCATGCCCGAGGCTGGATTCGAACCTAGGACCGTAGCTGTAGCGCGGTTCCGGACTGAAGCGCCTAGAACCGCTCGGGATCAGGCAGGATGATTACGGAAGTGTCACCTGTCAGAGTCGTATCTAGACATATCAGGAGTCCCACATCACTCCAACTACACACGTCCCACACCATTACAGAGTCTCAACCAGCTTGAACATTCCCCTGCTGAGGTTGTCTCCATACCTGTACATATCCATCCGCTCGATACAATTGGAAACGAGACTCGCCCGACCAGGCAATATGTTTCCAGTCATCAACAGTCCAATGTCGGTATTGAATGGCTCAGGCGAGGCGTAAAATTTTGTGTCATGCAGTCATCAAGGTTACACGAGTGCACTTCGGCTGCGGAAGACCATATCGATGATGTTTTGTTGAATAGTTCGCACGCTGACTCTTGTTGATGTCCCAGCATTGATATCCAGAAATTTGCGGAAGGGTTGCATTTCTGTCACGTTCAACAACTCTCTTCAGTCGTCGTCGGTCCCGTTCTAGCAGGATCTTTTTTCGGCCACAGCAATGTCGGAGATTTGATGTTTTATCTGATTCCTGATACTCACGGTGCACTCGTGAAGTGCTCGTACGGAAAAATCCCCACTTCATCGCTACCTCTGAGATGCTGTGCCCCATCGCTTGTGCGCTGACTATAACACCAGGTTCAGACAGACTTAAATCTTGATAACCTGCCACTGTAGCAGCAGTAACCGACCTAACAACTGCGCCAGACACTGTTGCCGGCCGTAGTGCCGTATTCTGTCTGTTTACATGTCTGTGTATTTGAATACGCATGACTATAGCAGTTTGTTTGGCGCTTAAGTGTATAATATTGGTATGTGGGTGTGGATAGGAAAGAAAACGACACCACAGTTGAGCATTTCACACGTGATGTCTCTGAAGAGAGCAAATGTTAGTGTGAATGCAGTGTGGGGGCTGCTGAACACTGGTGAGCGCACCACCGTGTTGACAGCCATTCGATTCTGATATCTGCAGGCGCAGATCTGCGTACTTACCGAGGGGAAGAACTCCGCGACAGACACGAGCGCCAGTGCCAGCAGCAGCAGCACGGCGACGCCCGCGAGAGACACGCTCAGCACGTCCCTGAAAATGCCACCGTCCGTGAGTGCGAAACGTGCTGACATAGTGACGATATGCGCTGACCTCTTTTATGCAGGCTATTTGAACAAGAAATCACCACAATAGAGTAACAGTGAAATTTGGGCAAATAACTCACAAAACAGGCGTAAATTACGTCAGTTGAAAGCAAATTATTTTTATCTTTGTTTACATTGCATGGCAGATATTCTGTCTGAATTAAAATCGTTATCGAACCAAATGGTATGTCGAATGTCGTTTAGAAATCCGTAACTCCGTTACCTGAGTCTTGTCCATGGTATAATTGGGCATACATTAATGATGCACAATAAGAAAGAAAAGAAACGGTACAAGTGTGAGAAGTTAGATGACGGTGCAACTGTTCCATATATGCACATGGTTTTCTACAATTGTGATTTATCACGTTTCTTCTGTTGAATAATGTTCACCGTAGCTAAAAATTTGTGACCTCCAGGGATATCTGTATTAAGCAAGTTAATCTTGGCAATATGTATTAATCGTCGGTTCGAAATCCAAGCTGAGTCAAAGAAGAGGATGAAAACAACTTTCTAGGTCTATCAATATTCCGTACGTGTTTTTGAAGACCTGCAGCGTTGGATCATGGATACCTGTTTCATTAATGGGATCTAAATACATTCAAGTATCTCGAGTTATGCTGCTGCCGCAGTTATTGGCAGATATCCCACCGGGCATAAGGCAGCCACTGTGGTACCAACATGATGCGTGTTCATTCTATTCAGCACATGAAGAGACAGGCGCCTTTAGAGCGTTCAGGAAAATGTAGAAAAATGTAAGTTAATGAGGATAATTGGGAAATGCAAACCCGTAATGTTCAGAAATAGCATTAATAGTGTCTTGTTCGAGAGAGTCATTTCTTTTAAATATCTGGGCATTACGTTGTACAGCGATGTGAAATGGAACGAACGTGTGAGGATTATGGTAGGAAAGGCTAATGGTCGACTTCGGTTTATTGGGATGAGGGCGCGTTTCTTTTTTTTGTCATTTTTTGTGTTTTTTTCTTTTTTTTTCTTTAAATATTTGAATCTTTTATTTTTTCTTATTTTTAAAAATTTTTAAATTTCTTATTTTGTTCCCAAAAGTTTTATTCTAGCAAAGGGTGGTTCATCTATAAAGGACACTGCATATAGAACGCTAGTGAAACCTGTCCTTGAGTACTGCTCGAGTGTTTGGGACATGTAACACGTCGGATTAAAGGAAGACATCGAAACAATTCAGGGGCGGACTGTTAAATTTGTTACCGGTAGGTTCGACCAACACGAAGTGTTATGGAGGTGCTTCGGGAACCCAAATGGGAGTCCCTGAAGGGAAGGCGACGTTCTTTTCGAGGAACAATATTGAGAAACTTTAGAGAACCGCCATCTGAAGCTGAATGCCTAATGATTCTGTTGCCTCTGACATTCATCGCACGTAACGACCACGAAGATGAGATGAGCGAAATTGGGGCTCGTGCGGAGCCATACAGACAGTCGTTTCTCTCGTTCTGTTTGTGAGTGGAATAGGAAAGGAAATGGTTAGTAGTGGTCCACGGTATCCTCCGCAGCGCCTAATGTGGATTGCGGAATAATCGATGTAGATGTCTCTCAAAACGGTCAGCACACTAGCAAAACTTTTTCTATATTTTCATCTGTGGCGAAAATTAAAACTGGAGTTCTTTTAGGAAATGCCTTATTACACGGACCAGTGCTGCCGTTAACTCCAGACGTCATTCAACGTGCCGTATTGTTTCTCCAGGATCACTGTATAGCGCGTACCTCAAGATCAAAAATTTGAGCACCTGATATGACAGCCATGATAGTAAATACACTAATCGTACCTGAGTAAAGTGTTTGCTTGCATTTGATATAACAAGACAGACGTTGCGAAACCTCTTCTCCTGACGGCGGGACAGTGGTTTGTAGAGCGGTTGTCTTAATATTATTTGATCGAGTCCCATACAGGTAACGTAGTTAAATTTTCCGTAGATGCTTCTTGCAAATGCCACAGAAAAAGGTATACAGAGCCAATAAAAAGAAATTGTAAACGAAAGAAATTACTTGCGTACGTGAGAGAACTGTGGCAGTCAGTTTGTATATTAAAATGGGATAACTGACACACTGGATATTCTTTCAACCAAACTTTACTTAAGTGGAGTTACAACGGAATTTTTTTTCCATTTTAAGATTTTTATCTCATTATAAAATTTGCAATTTTCCGAATAAAATTATTATATATAAACTTACATGCGAAGTATTTTTTTTAAAAAATATAATCTACACCGGTTGTAAATGTTAAAATTTTTACGTGCATTACTTCAAGATCTAATAAAATCTATAATTTTTTATATAGAAGACTGTAGATTGCTGTGTTATAAAGGTTAAATTACGAGTTTGTATTGGTAGGACTGTCAGAAACAGTATCGTATCGTTTCATGGTACAAACAAGCGTTGTATGACGAAGTGCTAACGTTTTTCTGATGAAAAGTGGCAAATAGATTCGTAAATCTCTCAAAAAGTAAAGTATGACGCCAAAAGGAAGCGTTTTTAAGAAACGTGGGTTTCATGGTAATAGAGTTTCGAATAAAGCGAAACACTGTGTTCAACATGTGGCGCGTGAAGTTGCAGACAATGAAATACAGGCAAACTCGTCAGTATCTAGAGAAACACCCATTAGTGCTTCGAAGATTAAAATAAAACGTTGTGACACACAGTTTTCTCAAAACGAAAGTGATATAAATGGCAAGTTAACTTATATTCTGATAGATTTACACATCCCAAAAAGAGTGTTAGGTGAATGTGTGTGTTGTAAAATATGTGGAGGGCCAGTTAGTTCACATGAAGGCAGTGAGGTAGCAAATGGACTAGCCAGGAAACTTATCATTAATTGTGCCAGTTGTAAATATACTCATTCATTTTGGAATTCTGAAAAGTGTAAAGATAATTATTCTGAAGTAAATGTTAGGTGGGTTTGTGGATTGAGAGCTATTGGCAAAGGACAGACTGCAGCAGAAACAATGTGTGCCGTGATGAATATACCACGCCCACCTTGTAAAATTGACAAGTATGCAGGATTTATTGGAGCTGCTGTGGAATCTGTTGCATGTGAGTCAATGAAGGGTGCTGCAAACGAAGTTGTTGAAATAAATGATGGTATGACTGACATACTAGTAGCTTTTGATGGCACTTGGCAAAAGCACGGCTACGGTTATACGAATTCTGTTGCTATGGTGACACCTGCGGATACTGGAAAGGTAATAGATTTCCAGATTTTAACCAAATATTGTTATAAGTGTAAATCAGGGAATGAAGAAGGGCACATCTGTGACAGAAATAATGAAGGAACAAGTGGTGGTAGGGAGGCCTCTGAAGCTACTGAAATTTTTAGTCGATCTTTGAACGAAAGGGGAGTGTGTTATACTAAGTTCATAGGTGAGGGAGACTCAAATGCATATTACAATGTAGTAGCCGCTCAGCCTTATTGTGAGAAGATTATCACAAAACTGGAATGTATTGGTCGTGTCCAGAAGAGGATGGGCACTAGGTTGAGGAAGTTGAAACAAAGTTTGAGAGGCAAGAAACTTTCTGATGGTAAAACCATAAGAGACAGGCTGACAGACAAAATGATTGATGGACTACAGCATTATTATGGGACGGCCATTATAAATAATACTGAGATTTGTTGAAAATGAAGCAGGCAGTATGGGCCACCATCTCCCACAGAGTGTCAACTGATGACAAACCAGAACGTCACCTTTGCCCTCCTGGACCTGATTCATGCTGCAATTACCGCAATGGCCAGTACTCAAACAGGTCATACAGCCACGAACATTTCATCCCAGCAGAAGTCATGGATACCATAAAAACTATTCACAGAAACCTGGCAATTCGTGAATTCCTGAAGAAGTGTCTGCATGGTCAGACTCAAAATTTCAATGAGTCGTTCAGTAATCTTATATGGACTCGTTCACCAAAAAATGTTTTTGTTGGAATGAAGACACTAGAGTGGGGAGTCAGTAATGCTGTTATTGCTTTCAATGATGGAAACATTGGTAGGATGAAAGTGCTACAGCATATGGGAATTAATCCTGGAGCAAATTGCATCAGAGAACTTGAATGGATGGACAAGGCTCGCATTAATAAAGCTGAGTATGCACCACAGTTCGCCACTAAGTAGTCTTGAAAGAAGAAAAGAAGAAAAAACTTGGAAAAAGATCAAGAGGATGATATATGGTATGGTATATGGTGCTTCTGAGTGACTAAATAAGTTAAGGAGTGGAGCAACCAACGAGTACAATTAGTGCACTTCAGAAGTAATAAGAGACACGGGAGACGCGCGTGCGTACCTGGGCAGCACGACGACGCGAGCCACGGTGACGAGCAGCAGGGCGAGCGGGCAGCCCAGCACGGAGACGCTGCCGAAGGACTCCTTGTGGTGCTGGTACTCCACCTCCTTCTGCTTGTCGCTGAACGCCAGCGTCACCAGGTGCGTGTGCTTCGACAGGTCTCTGCGACACACCACAGCCGCTGTGTTAACGCCCAGCACTAGCGCTCGATAACACGATCTTAATTTGTTCTCGCCACGCAATGTGGTACGTCATATGTAGATGATCTGTGAAGTAGTTTTTAGACCAACTGTTTAATTTTGTTTCCAGTATTTTATTTAAATTGATAAACTATAAATAGTGCCACCATAAAATTCATTTCATAATTTTTGTCAGCAGTAGCAATTCTTCCTGGAAAATATTTAATTGGTCTGCATTTAAACTTGTACGAAATATCGGATGCCATACATATACCACCATACAGTTTACATGAATTAACAATCGTAGAACCGTTTTGAATTAATCCAAGTGATTTTGCACACTTATGCCTTTGCTACTGGGTTCCACTTCATATAGGCGAAAACGAAACAGCAACCAAATTAGTGGCTTTTACCTGGTGTACCTGCACCAGAAAGCGTGAAGATGATTTCATGTGATGGAGAAGTTTCATCTCACTGATTTTCTCAGGTAGGGTAGAATGATGCCTTTTAAATTCTACGCTACTTCTGACAACGGCGTGGGGAAAAAGAGTGAGAGATGCCTGGATTGCAAAAGAAATAAAAGAAATATATATTTCATCACGACACTGTACCTACTGTATAAAGGAGCTTTGACAATGGGAATAATGATGGGTTTCAAGTATGAGAGTTGACACATACCGTTGTGTACTGCTTTGTACACAATGGTAAGGAGAAGTGAGCTACAGGACGGTGCAGCGGTGTCGTAGGGAAGCTAGACAGGAGCTGAAATGATTAGAGAACAGGCAAATACATTAAGCAGAAGTTAACTTATAGCGTTCTACAAACGTTGCGAAGTAACTTTACAAAAGAACAGACAGCAGTCGACTCCAGCTATCAGAAGAAGCAAACTGGGGAGCATCGTGCACTGTTGTGCACAAGTGAACTGTCGAGGGCTACTAAAACCGAAGACTGCGACAGAGACGGGCGTGTAGCTGCCGTCGGCCATCCTATGTCGCAGCGGCACAGAGCGCTCACAGTTGGAGCTGCTGAAGGTGTGGCTCAGCGGACGCGCATCATTGGACCCGCCGGGTCTCCGCTTGACCGCTATCGGCGTCTGTCGAAAACTTGCATTTCCGTTGCAAACAATGAGATATCGGTGGGGGTGGTATCTGTCTATGATACCCCCAGGCAACTTACTGATCACTGTAACCAGAACTGTGCTCGAGTAAACATAGTGTGCGAGCGCTCTTTCAAAGCAAGAGCTATATGGAAGTGAATATTGACTAACAACCGGACAGTGACTCCAAGTGATGTTTGGTGGGTCCTACGGTGAAGGAGGCGGCAGTCCACCAGACTGGCCCGCCCCACCGACGTCGCACTGACGTCATGAACAATAGCTTAGATGGTAATGAAAGGTGTAAATGCTGTGAACAACAACTAAATAGATGTACGAGTAAGCTTAGACAGGGACTAAGACTATAGCAATTCGGATACGTGTAGTGGTAGGAAATGTGCTGCAGGCCTGCAAAGAAAATGTGGAGCTGCTAAATGAATGGAATTAAGTGATGTTGTGGTAGATCAGGAAATGTAAGACATGAGACACGTCAATCAGTCGGACATAACTCAAGTTAACTATCCATAGTCAATCGCTTTTAACAAAGTATGATTATGCAGAACCCTACTCTGAGTTGTCTTAACTCAGAGACAACAATAAACAGCAACAGAAAATAATAGATTCAGGTCCTTACGTTGTACATATTGAAGCGAAAAAGGGTAAAGTAGGAAATACCCATACGATGGCCACTGGAAAATTGTTTCACGATAATATGCCGGAGGTAAGAGTCTAGATTTGGAATATTACGAAGCGAAAGTAAATAGGTTGAAAGTGGAAGTGAGGAGGGCCAAAGTAGCAAATAGAACAGTGCAGACTCCGACATTAGTCGTTCATCAGCTAGAACCGTAAGTACCAAACTATCTACTCTACGAACAGGGTGTAACAGGTGGAGTGGATGCAAGATATAAAATCGTCAGTGAAATCATTGGAGGCTAGGAGAATGAATGAAACGATACTACAGAATAATACTGAAACAGTACTGACACACGCATTCATTCACAGTACGCGATGTTCATTGGAACTCTACTCGCTGCCTGTGCGGATATGCTATAACAGTTTACATTTTGGACTCTTGAGAGGCGGTCTCATATCATATTCAGATGTGACATTGATCACGGAACGTCAAACTATGAATCAGATAGGTTCACTTGAGCCAACTGTAGCGATGCACACTATGCAACAGACAAAGCGTACCCAAAGTATATCGGAAGGAGACAAGTGCATGAAATTGCTGCACCTAGGAACATCTCATTTAAAAGAGCGCTGGAAATACTGAAAAACAGATCTTACGCCGAGATCGTTACACGTCAGCAGATAGGCTGTCTCTCAATGAGAACTGATCTTGTGTAGTCCCAGGTGCATCACTAAGAGATTTCTTTGTCTACCACAGGTAAATAAATCAACAGTCAACTCACAGAACACAGTGAACGCGTTATTAGGTCGGACGTCAACAAGCACACCACCTCGTTCGCCCAGACGGGAAATGCCGCAGGACAGCGTATAGGGACCAGGCGCGGGCAGTACAGAGGGAATGAGATACAGACCGACAAAGCGTCTCGACTCATTGGACTGTAGCGCACTAAAGCGAAGACTTGCACGACCCCTGGGAACGTTTCAGCAAAGAATAAGCAATGGCTACGAGAAAAAAAATAACTTTGTAGAAGAACTAGTGAAACTTCTAACTCGAAAATGGAGCGAATAAAAACAGGTGATTTCATTGATACAATAAACATACGGCAGCTACTCGAGGAAGAGAAAATCCTGCATCTGTATAATGGAAAAACTATCAGTGACTAAAGCAGCAATGGATACATTGCACGCTAAGTCTGTCAGAAGAAATGCAACGGTTCTGCTTATCTTGGTACAAGGTAGTGACATTAAACTGTAAGACATTAACAAAACATGGCTAGCCCCACCTGAGAACTTCACTTGCCAAGAGTATTAGCTGATACGAGCTGATAGACAGGACGGATAGGGTGATGCAGCAATCATGATACACTCTGATGTAAATTACAAACGGGTCGGAATAAAAAACATGGTCAGAGTAACCGAGGCGTGTGCCACTGAAGTAATCATTGAGGGAAAAACTATGCCAGTCCTTTCATTATACGGAGCTCCCAAAGTACGATTAAGTAAGGAGACAATTTTCAGTATAGTGTTTCAAGTAGCGGCCCTAGAGTGATTCTGGAAGGTCTCAACATACACCACCAGAACACGGGGTAATAGACGGTCAGATAGAAAAGGGAACATGGTTCTAGAAATAACCGATGAAGAGAATTTATTAATGCTGAATGATGGCTCGGTGACTCGCGTCAATACGCCTAGTCAAGAAAAGTTAGCAGCCGACCTTATTACGGTGTTACTCGAACTGACTCGTACACTGGTGCGTACTAGAAGATCCCACTTGTATCGGTCACCTGTCGCTGCTAATAACATTCCTCAGCCAGGAACTTCTACCAAAATTCGTTATCATATGTATACATGGGATACACGGAAAGCTGATTGAGAGATGTGCAATACAAGGAAGTAACTGAGGATACATACGTCGCCGTAGCGGCGTATACAACTTGCAGAAGCCATCACAAATGCGCCTACGAAGCCATACAGCAAAAGCGGAAGTGTTATGTGCCAAGACGCTCCCCAAGGGAATGGGGGAGGCGAAATGACAGGACACAAAGGAAATATGAATGGAGACATTAATGCGAACTCACCACATTAGACCCTTAAACGTGCGATTGCGAAAGCCAAAATTACTTTGAAACAAAAGTAAAGAAAAAGTAAGAAGACATCTGTTCCACTTTCACAAAAACCATCACTCGTAGAAATCTGGCAGAAAATAAAGCGCTTCGCGAACTGAGGGAGAACCATGTTACAGAAGATTCTCCGTTGCAGGACCTGTTAGAGAGAATCCTGCAGAAACTTCCACCCCTCCTCCTCTTTCACCGGCTTCCAGACCACAACAAAGATGTGAGGATGCAACGCACAATCTTTTGCAACTGTATAGTCTAACAGAGAATTTAAAAAAGCATTATTAAATGCGAAACATATACTGTAACTGAATCTGAAAATGTTAACTACAAAATGTTGTGGCACCTGCCAAAAACGAGGAAAAGAACCTAATTAAGATTTTCAATAGAGTACCGATCAATGCATCGTTATTCCATCCATGAAACTAGTGAGGACTGTGACAGTTAAGAAACAAGACAAGGACAAAAAAATATGGTTGAATCCTAGAGACCAATCGTAACGGACGATTAAGTATGGATTACAGTGATGGGCGTGAAAAGACAAGTTTTCTTTCACCATACCAGTATGGGTTTAGCAATTTTTACGGCTTTAACAAGTGCATACGATAATGCATAGATACCGATGTTAACGCATAAGCTGATTAACTATGGTCCGTCCAAAATATTTGCTCAGATTTTCGACAGGTATTATTGTGCCGGAAAATCATCATCAAAAATTGTTTACAAACAATGACGAATGTCGCTTGCCGCAAGGATCTATCTTGCCCCAGTTACTTTTCAGAATATGTAGGAGGGATGTACATACATAATCTAGTGGGGGATAACATTAAGACGTTGCAAACTGCTGACGATCTATGCATTTATGCAGTCGGAGAGGCATTAAACTATTGCATTCAAATAACAGGACAATTGATTAAGAATTTCCAAATAATTCACTCGAAATATCCGCTTGTAAGACATCCATCTGTATGTTCACTGGATACAGATGTACAGGTTTGAATCAAATGAAACTAGGCCCAAATACATTTCCATTCAAGAAAACTATCAAGTATTTACTCTTGTAAATAGATCACAAACTGACATGGGGCCCATAAAGGCGAAAGAGCAATAAATATCAAACGAGCAGTTACCGGTAATGCCTAGGGAACAGATCCCAGTGTGTCTAAACATTTACGGAGCACTTATCCATCTCTACCTGGACTATGCATGCATCCGCTATGGGTCTGCAATCACGACCACCCTATTTAAACTGGACAAAATACAGTGTTAAGCGCTATCCATCCGTGTCGATGCGATGAAATGGACACAAACAAATGCATTGTTATGAAAGACATTAGGAGTAACACTACACCTCCTACGGCGTTGTCTCGCATCGAAGTTCATGCTAAAATGTAGCCAGTTTACGAATTCGTTTGTTATATAGAACATCCGGACACTGGTGATCGATTATTTTACGGAGCGGTACTGGATCTACAAAGATACTCCAATGTATGTTTTAGATTAAGTAAAACAATTACAACACAGAGTGATGCGTTCTACAGCTACACAGTGTAACGACAACTGTGATCATATAACCCTCATAAATTCAAGGTAAACGATCTCTATGATGCCCCCTGATATCATTTTAGAGCATGCCAGGGCGATACTGGAAATCTTAGGACACATAACGGGCGCCAAAATATTAACACAGATGGCACCAGAAATGGATCCGTATGTCAGACAACACAACCTTGGAGACTGTATAAATAACCTGCGGAAATGTCTGTTATAGCAGCAAAATTAGTAACTATTGTAGAAGCACTTACGAACTAAGGAAACTGCATTGAGGGAAAAATTATTATCTTAACGGACTGCCGGGAAGCTGTCATGATCTTGAATAGGCCAATTTACAAAGCGATTTTTACATAGCGGCAGAACAACCGAGTCGATGATTTTTCATTCATGTAGAGCAACAGTTATACACTTAAGCGCCAAAGAAATTGGTATAGGCGTGCGTATTCAAATACAAAGATATGTAAACAGGCAGAATACCACGCTGCTGTCGGCAACAAGTGTCTGGCGTAGTTGTTAGATCGGTTACTGCTGCTACAATGGCAGGTTATCAAAATTTAAGTCTATTTGAACGTAGCGGTATAATCAGCGCACAAGCGAAGGGACACAGCATCTTCGGGTACCGATGAAGTGGGAATTTTCCCGTTTAACCATTTCACGAGTGTGTCGTGAATGTCAAGAATCCGGTAACACATCAAATCTCTGGCATCGCTGTGGCCGGAAAAAGATCCCGCAAGAACGGAACCAACGAATCGTTCAACGTGACGGAAGTGCAACCCTTCCGAAAATTGCTGCAGGTTTCGATGCTGGGCTATCACCAAGTATCAGCCTGCGAACCATTCAACGAAACGTCGTCGATATGGGCTTTCGGAGCCGAAAGCCCACTCGTGTACCCTTGTTGACTGTACGACACAAAGCTTTACGCCTCGCCTGAGCCCGTCAGCGCCGACATTGGACTGTTGGTGACTGGAAACATGTTGCCTGGTCGGGTGAGTCTCTTTTCAAATTGTATGGAGCGGATGAACATGTTCAGGTATGGAAACAACCTCATGAATCCATGGTTCAAATGGCTCTGAGCACTATGGGACTCAACATCTTAGGTCATAAGTCCCCTAGAACTTAGAACTACTTAAACCTAACTAACCTAAGGACATCACACACACCCATGCCCGAAGCAGGATTCGAACCTGCGACCGTAGCAGTCCCGCGGTTCCGGACTGCAGCGCCAGAACCGCTAGACCACCGCGGCCGGCCTGAATCCATGGAAATTGCAAGTCAGCAGGGGGCTGTTCAAGCTGGTGAAGACTGTGTAATGGTGTGGGACATGAGCAGTTGGAGTGATATGGGACCCCTGATACGTCTAGATACGACTCTGACAGGTGACACGTAAGCATCCTGTCAGATCACCAGCATCTATTCATGCCTATTGTGCATTTCGGCGGACTTGGGAAATTCCTGTAGGACAATGCGACACCCCACACATCCAAAATTGCTGCAGAGTGCTCTAGGAACACGCTTCTGTGTTTAAACACTTCCGCTGACCAGCTAACTCCCCAGACAAGAACATTATTGACCATATCTGGGATGCCTTGCAACGTGCTGTTCCGAAGAGATCTCCATCCCCTCGTACTCTTACGGATTTATGGACAGCTTGTAGGATTCATGGTGTCGGTTCCCTCCAGGAGTACTTCAGATACTAGTCGAGTGCATGCCACACGGCACCACCATTTGACCATATGATATGCTATTTTACATGATCTGGATTTCAGCCTTAGGCCATTTTCAAGTGTTACAAATTTTAAAAAATCATCTTACTTTTGTAGAGCACACGATGAGTTGTGCTCCATACAAGTCAGATGATTTTTGACATCTGTAACACATGATGAAAGGCTAAGGCTTAAATGTAGATTGTGTAGATATGCATATGATACAGTCAAATCGCGGTTATAACTTTCCATAACAGCCCAGTCGTTTACTAAATTATGTAGCATCTCAGAAAAAGACGCCACGTTAATCTAGGTCGAAGACGACAACAGCATCCACGGCGACGAGCAAGTAGACCAACTGGCTAAACAAGGTGCAGCTTCAGGAACGCGATGCATTTCAAGGGTACCGCACACAGTCTTCATACGGTGGCCAAAATGACGATGAGAATGAGGTATGACGAGGAAGGGAGAACAACAACCAACTACAAAGGAAATCATATAAAACGATAGATCCTGTGATCCCGACAACGATTTGATATAAATAAGCAAGCGGTTCAAGAGGATATTATACAACCATTGAACGAATGATATTCAATCACGGCCTACATCGCCTTGGACTGATCGACAACCCTCTTTTTATTTCTGGAAAGGAAGAAGACATGAACATTATAATACTGTAATGTCCCGAGAGGACAAGAGAAACAGGACTCTAAATCAATTATATGCTATTTGGTACAGAGGCCCCCACTGCGTTACCACTCTTCTCGGAACGACAACGTTGCGGGTTATAAACTCATATACTCACCTCCTAAGGAATCAGGAGTGTCCATATGATCAGCCACAGTAATCTGTGAATCCTTTGAGTGCCGTAAATTTTTATTCTTTGGTCAGAACAGACCAGCAACACGAGACAATATGCAAGAACTGCCACTCGGAGGAAGCAGAGACGAGAAGGAAAACCGCGTTGCTTGGACGACGCAACCCAATTACCGAATACGTCAGACGACAAATGGAACACATGAAGTCTTGCGTTTCCTTCTTCAGTTAAAAATAATACTTCTTTTTTGAAACTGAAATCAATTTAAATTGTCTGCACTAAGCTCAATGCATACATGTAAATATTATAGAAATACATACCTTTCTTTCAATAAATGGGTTCAAATGTTGTACATAGATAAAAATCAAAACTGATGAGTGTTACTAATTTGAATAAGTTACGGTTGGCTGTACAGTCATGAAACCAAAGGACAATAAGAATAAGATTTTATTGATCAGAATTTCTTCTTTACCACGTAGAAAAAATGATTTATTTGTAAAACTCTGGGTTCAATGAAGAGGCTGTGGTTGTGCCAGTCGTATGTGGCAGTTTTCTACAACTTATAGAATCACTCTTCAGGAACGGAATTTGTCGACTGGAAAAAAATACATCAAACAAACTTTGGCATAGTCGATTCATCCAAACGAGGACTACGTCGAAAATTAAATGAATTTAACCTAATTTCGCACTGATACGTGGAGAAAGTTGTACTGTACCCTTGTACAACAGCGTAACAATTGACTCAGACCTGTGAGTGTGTGTTGCAGGTAATATAACTCCTGGAACTGGAGGGTGGTATAAGATACCCTGTTAATATATGGAAACTGCAGTAATCGGGATTTGTTACCCGGCTCGCCAACGATCATTTTACATCATCTGTGAAGAATGAAAGGCGACATAAAGTGTTGTTTTCATGTACTGATAACTAAATGAAACTGATAATGTCACGAAATGGCGCTGCCTGCATCGTGTATCGCACCTGTCGTTTGTTTGTGGCAATCGCACTTTAAAAACTATGGAAGCTAAATTGATACTTGCGTTGTAAAACTGACGTTATTTAATGTTTCGCTTTTCTTTTATCATTTTACTAATAGAGATTTCCTGCGCTTGGGCCATCATACACGATAGTTATCATTAAACTTACGCTACATGAGAGTGCCCCCCATGAAAAACGAGTCATCGTAGCACACTGGAACTTTGTGGAAGTATCGGAAGAGATATAACAACTAAACCATAGAAGAAAACACATTTTAATTTCCATATGAGAGGGTAACATTTGTTAATTGCGTATCATGAATAGTTTCCGGGTTACAACCGTTTCTCAATATGACGACCATCTGCATCCACGAAAACCTGGAACCGCACTAGAGATTCCATTTTAAAACCGTTCGCAGCGCTTTTCGTGCGGTGGAACATGGAATGTTCAACTTTCGTGATACAGCTCGTGCACTGCTTGAAGAACGCACACTGCGTTCACCATCCTCAACTATGGCAACAGTAGCTTGTTCGACAGTTAGTTGCGCAATTGGCCGTCGACCTCTCCTACAAGCGCCGCGTGAAGTGGCCACGCGGTTTGAGGCGCCATGTCACGGATTGCGCCGCCCCTCCCGCCGGAGATTCGAGTCCTCCCTCGGGAAGGGATATGTGTATTGTTCTTAGCATAAGTTAGTTTCAGTTAGTTTAAGTAGTGTGTAAGTCTAGCGACCGATGACTTCAGCAGGAATTCACACACATTTGAATATTTTTCTTCCACAAGCAATTTCGACGTCACCAGTTAATTCCAATTTCCGAATCATGTTCTTCAACCCCGGATTAGAAATAGAATCTCTCCCTTTTCCTTTAATACCCCGATACTAGAGAAGAGCAGGGGCACTGTTGCTGTTGTTTTGAGCAGGCCAGTGTCACCGAGCGGTTCTAGGCAGTTCAGTCCGGAACCGCGCGACTGCTACGGTCGCAGGTTCGAATCCTGCCTCGGGCATGGATGTGTGTGATGTCCTCATGTTAGTTAGGTTTAAGTAGTTCTAAGTTATACGGGACTGATGACCTCAGATGATAAGTCCCATAGTGCTCAGAGCCATTTGAACCATTGTTGTTTTGATAAAACGGCATTACGAGTAAAGCCCCGTTCACCTTTCCAGAACCATGTCGACTGTCTGCAACTGCAATGTACACTGATGTTTGTGTTTCAGCCCAAAGTCGCCGTATCACTACCCGCGCCCGTCAGCAACTCATGATACTAACACTACTTACAACGCAGATTCTACCGCGTATAGTCTGAACATCATTCCTATAAATCTGAGTATCCATAAGGTAAATAGTTTTCCGTATACATTTGTACGTCGTATAAATTAAAATATCTACATTCTACGCACATTATCTTACTGGACAGTAGCATAAATGAATTAACTGTTATCGGAAATATGTCGCAGTATGTCTGCCTGAATTCGGTGCCTTACCATTAATGACAATGCCCTTATTAACTGAGGTACTCAGGTACGACACTCTGACTGCAGAGTGGAAGACTCCTTGTGGAAACAGCCCATAGACTTTAGCTAAGCCTTTTTCTGCTACATCTACATTTGCATAAATATTCTCCAAACAACTGTCTCACGTTCGGTGGAGACTACATACCAATATTAGCGACATCCTATCACATTCTGTTCCCGAGGAAAAAATGAACACTGCAATCAATACAAGTTCTAACCTCACCTAACCTATTCTCATGAGCCTTACGTAACATATACTTTGGAAACCGAAGAGATGTTGCACATTATTTCTCGAAGTCACATTCTCTGAAATTAGCCAACAGGCTTATGAAAGAACTTTGATGCCTTCCTCCCAAAAATTTCCATTTAATTTTCCGGAGCTTCTCTGTTAAATTTTCGAATGGGCTGTGCTGAGCTATTACGATCGTTGCAGCGCGACACTAAATTCATTCGATTTCTAGTGTCTAGTTGATAAGAGTTCCAATACCACAATAAAAGTTCAGAATCGTTTGCAAGTTTGTCTTTTATTTTTTTAATTATCTTTTTACAAGCGCTCCGTAGTTTTCCAGCATTCTCACAAAAAATTTTAGTATTCCATTCCCCAACCATTTCTTTTCGTAATGCTGATTTTGTGCAAGAGAGTTTTTGTGAAGTTTGAAAATTAAAAAAGGGGTACCAACAGATTTGAGCGGTGGAGGAGGAGCGAGATTCCCACTTTTACAGCTCGGGTAGAAAGAACAAAAGACAAAGAGTACGGATCCCAGTGTCTATACAGTACACAGTTTTAATCTGCCTGGAAGTTTCATAACAGCGCATACTCCGCTGCAGAATGGCAGTGTATTTGGCTATATTCGAACATACACTAGGATAAGCGGCACCCTAGTTCCTCGGCACGATCCTGTTAAGCATATTTTGCAACCAAAGAAAATGCTTTGTAGGTCATTTACATAACTGTGAGAATCTCTGCTGGCTTAGTCCTGCCAGAAGTCCAACTGCGTCGAAACAGAAGATGTAACAGCCAACCCCCACTGCAAGGAACAATGACTTTGTCATTGTTGTAGGTCAAACAAATTTTTCGTGTAAATAACATAATTAAAATGCTGCTTGTGACGATAAGTCGTGCCAGTGATCTCTCACGTTTTCCTGGCGTCATTGATAGATAGTGTGCTTTCGCATATCCAGCAGCTGAAGATGCGAAAGCACACTATTAAACGGCACCAGTGTTTGGGTCAAGGTAAGAAATAGATGTAAACAGACAAAAAATTAACTACTGATGATGATGTAAAGTAAAACTAAACTAATTTAAGCAAATTTATGAAAACTGTGAAAGATGTCATAAACTAGAGATTATCTCTGATAACTGTGTTACTACTCGAGAGTGAAACATTAAATGTTTGATGCTTTCATTAAATTCTACTTCTTAATATAGAAAAAGGAACTAAGGAATAAAAATTTATATCACAATGTGTTACAAGGTACATGAAATACTTTTCATGACACCCCGTTTATTGATAACTACACAAAATTAATGAAATTCTCTGATTTAACGATATAGATGAAAATTAACCACGATATGAAACGTGTCGATATTTCCAGCTCCCATTCTGAGTGTACAAAATGACTCCGTGCCTTCCGCTGTGGTGTGTGGTCGATGCCTACCTCTGGCCGTCCCTGTTCACCAGCTCCTCGCGTAGCCGCTTCTTGAAACTCTCCGAGTCCTCTCTCCCTCGCCCGTTCCCCAGCACGTGGTTCTCCTCCACAGGACTGGCACACTGTGGACAAAATACATATCAGAGACATGTTTAATACAAGTCTGTTCAGTAACAGTGGGAATAATGAGAGCAAAACTGCGGTTGCACTATCAATAATACAAATTATCGATTGAACTAAATACCTGAGGATTGCAGTTACACACAACTTAAAATGGGAATCATCACGTTGAAAATGTTGTTGGGAAAGCCGACCAAAGACAGAGTTTTATTGGCAGAACATTTGTAAGATGCAACAAATCTACTGCAGAGACAGACTACACTAGATTCTACATCCCTTGTTACAGTACTGCTGTGCGGTATGGTGGTCTTACCGCATAAGTTTGACGGAGGACATAGAAAATTTTCAAGGAATGGCAGCTCGCGAAACAGATATGATACGCGAGATGGAGTGGCAGTCACTAAACCATAGGTGTTTTTGTTTGCGGGAAGATCTTTTCACAAAATTTCAAGTATCATTCGTTTCCTCCGAACGCAAAAATATTTTGTTGATTCTCAGTATTCGGGGAAAAGTGATCATGGTAATAAAATAAGAGAAATCAAAGCTTGCATGTGAATATTTAGGTATCCATTTTCCCACAAGCTATGCGAGAGTGGAATGGTCGAGAAATAGTCTAAAAGGGTTTCTGTGAATACTCTGTGAAGCACTTCATCGTGGATTACCGGATACTGATGTAGCTGTAGATGTAGGAAAGGAAAAGAACAACTGAATGGCAAGAATTTCAAGAGAAGCAATACACCGGACAAAGCGCTAATCACGATAAAACGCTAATATCGAGTAACATCGCCTCGAGCATTCATGAAGGCCTCAATTCGAGGAGGGAGAGAGACAAGTTTCTTCAGGTAAGCCACGTCCAGAAGAAACTCCACATTCGTCATTAGATCCTATACAGCTACCAAATTGCAGGCCAATAAGTGCTATGTTTCACGTGGCATTACAAATAGCCCCAGATATTTTTCTATGGGATTCAGATAGTAGTGATATAGCGGGACAGTCGAGGACCAATAGGAAGCCTGAGTACTGGTCATACCAGGACGCGTGCGTGCAGCGCTCTGTAAACACAGCAGAGTCCACAGCATATTCACCGTGAAGAAGTAGAAGAAACGGCAACTCCTGGTCACCGTGAGTTAGTTACTTAGTTTCACGTTCCTTGCATAATTTTCTCGATAAATCGTAATGACGTGGAATGAGCCATTTTACCTCCATGTAACAAATTACTTTGTAAATACAGCCACATGCTGACCAATTTTTTAATGTACACATGTGAGTTAGTAATTCCTACCCACCTCATTTAAAAATTACATTAATATAAATTCTTCTACGCATTATAAGGAATTGTCAAGGAGAAACGTTTTTAGTTAGTTACCAAATTTCAATTTGCTGTCTATGAGACATTTGATATCACTGGGCAAAGCAATTCACATTTTAATTCTAAAGACCTTAACATGGAGCGGATGAATGCAATTTTATCTTCCAGTACTGTACATTGCATACGTTATTTTTCCTTTTGAGCTGCAGTGGATTATTACCAAAAATCATGACGAAAGAAATATACTAAGAATGTTTTTGTTGTGGTCTTCAGTCCTGAGACTGGTTTGATGCAGCTCTCCATGCTACTCTATCCTGTGCAAGCTTCTTCATCCCGCAGTACGTACTGCAGCCTACATCCTTCTGAATCTGCTTAGTGTATTCATCTCTTGGTCTCCCTCTACGATTTTTACCCACCACGCTGCCCTCCAATGCTAAATTTGTGATCCCTTGATGCCTCAAAACATGTCCTACCAACCGATCCCTTCTTCTAGTCAAGTTGTGCCACAAACTTCTCTTCTCCCCAATCCTATTCAATACCTCCTCATTAGTTACGTGATCTACCCACCTTATCTTCAGCATTCTTCTGTAGCACCACATTTCGAAAGCTTCTATTCTCTTCTTGTCCAAACTATTTATCGTCCATGTTTCACTTCCATACATGGCTACACTCCATAGAAATACTCTCAGAAACGACTTCCTGACAGTTAAATCTATACTTGACGTTAACAAATTTCTCTTCTACAAAAACACTTTCCTTGCCATTTGCCAGTCTACATTTTACATCCTCTCTACTTCGACCATCATCAGTTATTTTGCTCCCCAAATAGCAAAACTCCTTTACTACTTTCAGTGTCTCATTTCCTAATCTAATTCCCTCAGCATCACCCGACTTAATTCGACTACATTCCATGATCCTCGTTTTGCTTGTGTTGATGTTCATCTTATATCCTCCTTTCAAGACACTGTCCATTCCGTTCAACTGCTCTTCCAAGTCCTTTGCTGTCTCTGACAGAATTACAATGTCATCGGCGAACCTTAAAGTTTTTATTTCTTCTCCATGGATTTTAATACCTACTCCGAATTTTTCTTTTGTTTCTTTTACTGCTTGCTCAATATACAGATTGATCAACATCGGGGAGAGCTACAACCCTGTCTCACACCTTTGCCAACCACTGCTTCCCTTTCGTGCCCCTCGACTCTTATAACTGCCATCTGGTTTCTGTACAAATTTTAAATAGCCTTTCGCTCCCTGTATTTTACACCTGCCAACTTCAGAATTTGAAAGAGAGTATTCCAGTCAACATTGTCAAAACCTTTCTCCAAGTCTACAAATGCTAGAAACGTAGGTTTGCCTTTTCTTAATCTAGCTTCTAAAATAAGTCGTAAGGTCAGTATTGCCTCACGTGTTCCCGTATTTCTACGGAATCCAAACTGATCTTCCCCGAGGTCGGCTTCTACCAGATTTTCCGTTCGTCTGTAAAGAATTCGCGTTAGTATTTTGCAGCCGTGACTTATTAAACTGATAGTTCGGTAATTTTCACATCTGTCACGCCTGCTTTCTTTGGAATTGGAATTATTATATCCTTCTTGAAGTCTGAGGGTATTTCGCCTGTCTCATACATTTTGCTCACCAGATGGTAGAGTTTTGTCAGGACTGGCTCTCCTAAGGCTGTCAGTAGTTCTAATGGAATGTTGTCTACTCCCGGGGCCTTGTTTCGTCTTAGGCCTTTCAGTGTTCTATCAAACTCTTCACGCAGTATCGTATCTCCCATTTCATCTTCATCTACATCCTCTTCCATTTCTATAACATTGCCCTCAAGTACATCGCCCTTGTATAGACCCTCTATATACTCCTTCCACCTTTCTGCCTTCCCTTCATTGTTTAGAACTGGGTTTCCATCTGAGCTCTTGATATTCATACAAGTGGTTCTCCTTTCTCCAAAGGTCTCTTTAATTTTCCTGTAGGCAGCATCTATCTTACCCCTCCTGAGATAAGCCTCTACATCGTTACATTTGTCCTCTAGCCATACCCGTTTAGCCATTTTGCACTTCCTGTCGATCTCATTTTTGAGACGTTTGTATTCCTTTTTGCCTTCTTCATTTACTGCATTTTTATATTTTCTCCTTTTGTCAGTTAAATTCAATATTTCTTCTGTCACCCAAGGATTTCTACTAGCCCTCGTCTTTTTACCTACTTGATCCTCTGCTGCTTTCACTACTTCATCCCTCAAAGCTACCCATTCTTCTTCTACTGTATTTCTTTGCCCCATTCTTGTCAATTGTTCCCTTATGCTCTCCCTGAAACTCTGTACAACCTCTGGTTTAGTCAGTTTATCCAGGTCCCATCTCCTTAAATTCCCACCTTTTTGCAGTTTCTTCAGTTTTAATCTGCAGTTCATAACCAATAGATTGTGGTCAGAGTCCACATCTGCCCCTGGAAATGTCTTACAATTTAAAACGTGGTTCCTAAATCGCTGTCTTACCATTATATAATCTATCTGAAACCTTTTAGTATCTCCAGGGTTCTTCCATGTATACAACCTTCTTTCATGATTCTTGAACCAAGTGTTAGCTATGATTAAGTTGTGCTCTGTGCAAAATTCTATCAGGCGGCTTCCTCTTTCATTTCTTAGCCCCAATCCATATTCACCTACTACGCTTCCTTCTCTTCCTTCTCCTACTGTCGAATTCCAGTCACCCATGACTATTAAATTTTCGTCTCCCTTCACAATCTGAATAATTTCTTTTATGTCATCATACATTTCGTCAATTTCTTCGTCATCTGCAGAGCTAGTAGGCATACAGACTTGTACCACTGTCGTAGGCATGGGCTTCGTGTCTATCTTGGCCACAACAATGCGTTTACTGTGCTGTTTGTAGTAGCTTACCCGCATTCCTATTGCTTTATTCATTATTAAACCTACTCCTGCATTATCCCTATTTGATTTTGTATTTATAACCCTGTATTCACCAGACCAAGAGTCTTGTTCCTCCTGCCACCGAACTTCACTAATTCCCACTATATCCAACTTTAACCTATCCATTTCCCTTTTTAAATTTTCTAACCTACCTGCCCGATTAAGGGATCTGACATTCCACGCTCCGATCCGTAGAACGCCAGTTTTCTTTCTGCTGATAACGACGTCCTCTTGAGTAGTCCCCGCCCGGAGATCTGAATGGGGGACTATTTTACCTCCGGAATATTTTACCCAAGAGGACGCCATCATCATTTATCCATACAGTAAAGCTGCATGCCCCCGGGAAAAAATTACGGCTGTAGTTTCCCCTTGCTTTCAACCGTTCGCAGTACCAGCACAGCAAGGCCGTTTTGGTTAGTGTTACAAGGCCAGATCAGTCAATCATCCAGACCGTTGCCCCTGCAACTTCTGAAAAGGCTGCTGCCCCTCTCAGGAACCATACGTTTGTCTGGTCTCTCAACAGATACCCCTCCGTTGTGGTTGCACCTACGGTACCGCTATCTGTGTCACTGAGGCACGCAAGCCTCCCCACCAACGGCAAGGTCTATGGTTCATGGGGGGTTCTTGTCTCTGTTCAGCACTTTGTGATTAGTTAAGTGATCTACCCATATCATATTCAACATTCATCTGTAGCATCACTTTTCCAAAGCTTCTATTCTCTTTTGGTTTAAACTGTTTATCGTAAATGTTTCACTTCTATACATGGCTGTAGTCCAGACAAATACTTCCAGAAAAGTCTTCCTAACATTTAATTCTATATTCGATGTTAACAAATTTCTCTTCTTCAGAAATGCTTTCCTTGCCATTTGCCAGTCTACATTTTATATCCTCTCTAATTCGGGCATCATCGGTTCTTTTGCTGCCCAGATAACAGAATTCATCTACTACTTCAAGTGTCTCCTTTCCTAATCTGATTCCCTTAGCATCTCTTAATTTAATTCGAATATATACCATTATTGTTGTTTCGCTTTAGCTGATGTTTATGTTATGTCCATCTTTCAAAATGCTGCACATTTCATTCCACGCCTTTTCCGTGTCCTTTACTGCCAGTATCTGACAGAACTACAATGTCAATGGCAAACCTCATAGTTTTTATTTCCTTTACCAGCACTTTAATTCTAACTTCAAATTGTTCATTTGTTTCCTTTAGTGCTTGTTCAGTTAAAGATTGAATAAAATCGGGGGTAGGTTACAAACCTGTCTCTCTTCTCAACCCCTGCTTCCCTTTCATGCCTGTCGACTCTTACTATTGTCGTCTGGTTTCTGTACAATTTGTAACCGACCTTTCGCTCACTGTGTTCCAGTCAACTTTGACAAAAGCTTTTTCTAACCCTACATGTGCTACAAATGTAGGTTTAACCTATCTTCTAAGGTAAGTCGTAAGGTCAGTATGGCCTCGCGTGTCCCTACATTTCTACAGAATCCAAACTGAGCTTCCCCGAGATCGGCTTCTATCAGTTTTTCCATTATACTGTAAAGAATTCATGTTAGTACTTTGCAAACATAATTTATTATACTGATAATTCGGTAATTTTCACACCTGTCACCACCTGCTTTCCTTAGAACTGGGATTATTACGTTCTTCTTAAAGTCTGAGGGTATTTAGCCTATCTCACACATCTTTCACACCAGATGGGAGAGTTTTGTCATGGCTGGCAGGAGTTCTGACGGAATAGTGTCTGCTCCCAGGGCCTTGATTCAAATTAAATCTTTCAGGACTCTTTCAAATTCTTCTCGCAGTATCGTATTTCCCATCTCATCTTCATCAACGTCCACTTCCCTTTCTATAACGCTGCCTTCAAGTTTATCTCCCTTGTACGGTCCCTCTACATACTCGTGAGTCGTGTGTATTTCCATCTTTCCACAGCTCGTTTCCTAAGTGTCGTGTGGAGCCAATATTTTTGGTAATCGACAGTGTTTGGGCGCGATCGGGCTCTAGCATCTCGTTGCTGTCTTTTATTGCTTCGCTTCTATTTCGTTTTCCCGTGGTTGTTTAGGGTTGGTCTTTTATGAAGCTCTTTCGTTTGAACTCCCGCCCGTAGTGCACCCACTATCGATTGCGAGTTCTGTCTTTCGTGCACTTAGAAAGCATAGGTTGGTAACACTACAGACTCACGTGTTTACTGCAGCAGACTCTTTGGCCTGTACTATTTATAGGCGAGCGCGGTCACGCTGGAGTCCCTGATGATGCCCTCCTCCCCTCCATCTACCCCTCCTACCAACTTTGATCCTCCCTCCCTCTTCCTGTGTTTGTTCCTTTGGGCACACTCCCTTCTCTTCCCCTTTCCTCCCTCCTCCCTCTCTCCCCACTCCTCCTCCCGGGCTTCCCCTACCCCCATACCTCCATTCCTCCTACCCTCTCCTCTGCCATTGGCATCTTTGCTCTCCCCTCTCCCTCCCCCTCCCCCTTCTGCCCCTCTTGGTAGGTCCACGGACTCGCACACGTTACGTGGACATTCGCGCGCAGATCATCGCCATCCGTTTCTCGTGTGCGTGCCATCGTGTTTGTGTTTAGTGTTCGCCGTCACGCTCCAACATTCACATGTGCCGTCGACATCATCAGTGTTTGTGCGTCGTGTCGACAGTTTTTAGTGTGGTTTTTCGTCGAATGTGAACGGCTTCGTGTTTTTTTATTTTCTGTGTCTACTGTTTTTTTACCCGCCAAATTGTTCAATGTCTTCTGTGTCTTCTATATGTTTTCTCACTGTTAACTCTGAGGCTGAAGAGCAGCGTGAGGTGCTGCTGCCAGCTTACCTGATGTACAGGTGTTGAAATTACAATAAAGGAAAAAAAAAAACCACGCTGGAGGAGGTTGTCGCGCAGCGGCCTTCGTGTCTGCTCTAGTGACGTCGGCATCCTGCCTTCCGCGTACGGGTGTTGTTATCGAACCCGCACTTCTACCCGTGGAGGAACGCCGGCCTGGTTGGGCCCCTCTGTCCACTCTTCACTGGTTGTCCGCGGGAGGCGGATGGCAGTCTAATCATCGCCTGCGTCGACGAAGGCAAACAAACAGTAACCATCATGGGGCGGTGGAGCCGCCGTTTGGCGAGGGTTTGAGTCCGGGAGTAGTTTGGCTGGGTCGGTGTCTGCCGGGACGACTGGGGACGGCTCAGAATTGTGCACAGCATTCCCGGACAAACGACGAAGTGCGCCGAGGGAAAGGAGAAAAGAATTTAAGTGTGAATGTTTCAAGTTGATCATCCTTTGGGATTGAGTTCATCCAGTCGTCTTTCTCACCTTGAGGCCACCGCTGTGGAAATCCTCTGTTCTATTCACTGGAGCAATTCTGACAGTGCAGATTCCTCCACGTATCGTTGCTAACCGGTGTAGTGGTGTATTTGGTAGTTATTTGTGTACGTTTGCACTTCTATGTTTTGGTAGTTCATCCTCCCGTCCTGTAGTTGCAGAATTTCGGGTGGGGAGTTAGTTCCTTGTCTCCCAAGATCTAGTGCTGTATTATTAAGGTTAATTCTAGTTCAGTCTAGTGTTCTGTTAATCCCTGGGTATATGTGTCCACCATACTATCTGCGCTGTATTTCTTCTAATTGAGTTGCACTGACAGTAGGTGGGGTTTCGAGTCCTGTCACGGAGCTGATAAGGGGTCACATTGGTTTCGGCTTGTCAGTTGGAGGGTGTTGCCTTAGAGGTTTGTTGACATTGGCATGTCAGCACTGTCTAGCGCTACCGGGACCTAAAGAAGGACATTGTGCTGATTAGGGAATGTTGTTACACGTTCTTGTTTTCATTTTGATACCTGTATTTGTGAAGGCAACCGCATGAAGTAAGATCTGTTCTGAGGCTATGCTGGATCTTGCGCTCTTGGGATTTTTGGTTTTGTTTCGATCCCGACTATTTGGGTGTCAGGAATATGGAACTGTGTTGTTAATGTTTGGCTTGAACAGCGGATACGCGGCTAGTTTAGTACGTTTGGAGTGGCATGGCGTCCTCGTGAAGGCGTGCCCGCTAGATTGCTATTGCGTCTCCTCAAAGTGTAATTTCCACCTTACTAAAACCCCCTTGATAAAAGGGAGGAAGAAAAAAAACTTTAGAAATACCTTCTATTTGCATTAACTGTCTTACCTGTCGCTTAAGTAAATATCTGCTCAGTGATTAAGCTAATGGGAGCACCTATCCTAAAAGCAACTAGCGCACTTCTGTTACGGTGGCCCTCGTGCCTATTTTGGTTCAAATGGTTCAAGTGGCTGTGAGCACTATGCGACTTAACGTCTGAGGTCATCAGTCGCCTAGAACTTAGAACTAATTAAACCTAACTAACCTAAGGACATCACACACATCCATGCCCGAGGCAGGATTCGAACCTGCTACCGTAGCGGTTGTTCGGTTCCAGACTGAAGCACCTAGAACCGCACGGCCACTCCGGCCGCCTACTTTGGTCCGAAAGATTGTACACTCCTGGAAATGGAAAAAAGAACACATTGACACCGGTGTGTCAGACCCACCATACTTGCTCCGGACACTGCGAGAGGGCTGTACAAGCAATGATCACACGCACGGCACAGCGGACACACCAGGAACCGCGGTGTTGGCCGTCGAATCGCGCTAGCTGCGCAGCATTTGTGCACCGCCGCCGTCAGTGTCAGCCAGTTTGCCGTGGCATACGGAGCTCCATCGCAGTCTTTAACACTGGTAGCATGCCGCGACAGCGTGGACGTGAACCGTATGTGCAGTTGACGGACTTTGAGCGAGGGCGTATAGTGGGCATGCGGGAGGCCGGGTGGACGTACCGCCGAATTGCTCAACACGTGGGGCGTGAGGTCTCCACAGTACATCGATGTTGTCGCCAGTGGTCGGCGGAAGGTGCACGTGCCCGTCGACCTTGGACTGGACCGCAGCGACGCACGGATGCACGCCAAGACCGTAGGATCCTACGCAGTGCCGTAGGGGACCGCACCGCCACTTCCCAGCAAATTAGGGACACTGTTGCTCCTGGGGTATCGGCGAGGACCATTCGCAACCGTCTCCATGAAGCTGGGCTACGGTCCCGCACACCGTTAGGCCGTCTTCCGCTCACGCCCCAACATCGTGCAGCCCGCCTCCAGTGGTGTCGCGACAGGCGTGAATGGAGGGACGAATGGAGACGTGTCGTCTTCAGCGATGAGAGTCGCTTCTGCCTTGGTGCCAATGATGGTCGTATGCGTGTTTGGCGCCGTGCAGGTGAGCGCCACAATCAGGACTGCATACGACCGAGGCACACAGGGCCAACACCCGGCATCATGGTGTGGGGAGCGATCTCCTACACTGGCCGTACACCACTGGTGATCGTCGAGGGGACACTGAATAGTGCACGGTACATCCAAACCGTCATCGAACCCATCGTTCTACCATTCCTAGACCGGCAAGGGAACTTGCTGTTCCAACAGGACAATGCACGTCCGCATGTATCCCGTGCCACCCAACGTGCTCTAGAAGGTGTAAGTCAAATACCCTGGCCAGCAAGATCTCCGGATCTGTCCCCCATTGAGCATGTTTGGGACTGGATGAAGCGTCGTCTCACGCGGTCTGCACGTCCAGCACGAACGCTGGTCCAACTGAGGCGCCAGGTGGAAATGGAATGGCAAGCCGTTCCACAGGACTACATCCAGCATCTCTACGATCGTCTCCATGGGAGAATAGCAGCCTGCATTGCTGCAAAAGGTGGATATACACTGTACTAGTGCCGACATTGTGCATGCTCTGTTGCCTGTGTCTATGTGCCTGTGGTTCTATCAGTGTGATCATGTGATGTATCTGACCCCAGGAATGTGTCAATAAAGGTTCCCCTTCCTGGGACAATGAATTCACGGTGTTCTTATTTCAATTTCCAGGAGTGTATAAACAGGCTTACATGCTCCGTATCGAACTACTGATGTTGTTTTTTGAGTGATTGTGGATTATTAAAATTGATTATAGTGCAATCGTTTGTAATTTACCAATCGTGTTTATAAGTTATTAATGTGATTGGCTGGAATGTAATACGAAAGTTTTAGATCCATAGGCTGTCCAGGTAGAAATTTTGAAGCCATGCTGTGTTGTGAATTCATGTATTTATGTTTTATATTGTAATGAGAATTTAAATGTGGTAAATCCACGCTTTGTGATTAATAATTAAAGATTTAAGAGTGCGTTCACTTAGCGCTTACTTATGTGTTGTGTTATTATTATTTTATAAAAATTACAATAGGCTCTTTAGTTTTTTAAATTAAAGCCTTTCCAGTTTAGAAGTAGTGGCCCTCCCATTTTGGGCAATTGTAAGCATCGAAGCAGGATTTACGTAGTTGGTGTTATGTATTCCTGATTTTCCCGGAACATGTTTGTACTTCCTCCTTTCATCAATCAACTGAAGTATTTCTTCTGTTACCCATGGTTTCTTCGCAGCTACCTTCTTTGTACCTATGTTTTCCTTCCCAACTTTTGTGATGGCCCTTTTTAGAGATGTCCATTCCTCTTCAACTGTACTGCCTACTGCGCTATTCCTTATTGCTGTATCTATAGCGTTAGAGAACTTCAAACGTATCTCGTCATTCCTTAGTACTTCCGTATCCCACTTCTTTGCGTATTGATTCTTCCTAATATCTTGAACTTCAGCCTACGCTTCATCACTACTATATTGTGATCTGAGTCTATTATGTGTTAAATCATGTCTGATATGTCAATTCCTTGGCCCCGTCCACACCTTGGTCGTAGTCTTTTAATATTAAATGATCAGACCGCCGTTCCAACTCGTTCCATCTTTTACCTTCCCCTTCTTTGCTTGGAGTGGTTACTCATCTGAGCTCTCGATATTCATACAGCTGCTTCTCTCTTCACCAAAGTCCTCTTTAGTATCCTGTAGGCGGTATCTATCTTTCCCCAAATGAAATATGCTTCTAAATCCTTACATTTGTCTTCTAGCCATTCCTGCTTAGCCATTTTTCACTTTCTGTCAATCTGACTTTCTAAGCGTTTGTATCCTTTTCGCCTCCTTTATTTGCTGCATTTTTATATTTTCTGCTTTCATCAATTAAATTAATTTTTTTTTGTCATCAGTCTACTGACTGGTTTGATGCGGCCCGCCACGAATTCCTTTCCTGTGCTAACCTCTTCATCTCAGAGTAGCACTTGCAACCTACGTCCTCAATTATTTGCTTGACGTATTCCAATCTCTGTCTTCCTCTACAGTTTTTGCCCTCTACAGCTCCCTCTAGTACCATGGAAGTAATTCCCTCATGTCTTAGCAGATGTCCTATCATCCTGTCACTTCTCCTTATCAGTGCTTTCCACATATTCCTTTCCTCTCCGATTCTGCGTAGAACCTCCCCATTCCTTATCTTATCAGTCCACCTAATTTTCAACATTCGTCTATAGCACCACATCTCAAATGCTTCGATTCTCCTCTGTTCCGGTTTTCCCACAGTCCATGTTTCACTACCATACAATGCTGTACTCCAGACGTACATCCTCAGAAATTTCTTCCTCAAATTAAGGCCGGTATTTGATATTAGTAGACTTCTCTTGGCCAGAAATGCCTTTTTTGCCATAGCGAGTCTTCTTTTGATGTCCTCCTTGCTCCGTCCGTCATTGGTTATTTTGCTGCCTAGGTAGCAGAATTCCTTAACTTCATTGACTTCGTGACCATCAATCCTGATGTTAAGTTTCACACTGTTCTCATTTCTACTACTTCTCATAACCTTCGTCTTTCTCCGATTTACTCTCAAACCATACTGTGTACTCATTAGACTGTTCATTCCGTCCAGCAGATCATTTAATTCTTCTTCACTTTCACTCAGGATAGCAATGTCATCAGCGAATCGTATCATTGATATCCTTTCACCTCGTATTTTAATTCCACTCCTGAACCTTTCAATTATTTCCATCATTGCTTCCTCGATGTACAGATTGAAGAGTAGGGGCGAAAGGCTACAGCCTTGTCTTACACCCTTCTTAATACGAGCACTTCGTTCTTGATCGTCCACTATATTATTCCGTCTTGGTTGTTGTACATATTGTATATGACCCGTCTCTCCCTATAGCTTACCCCAGCTTTTTTCAGAATCTCGAATAGCTTGCACCATTTTATATTGTCGTACGCTTTTTCCAGGTCGACAAATCCTATGAAAGTGTCTTGATTTTTCTTTAGCCTTGCTTCCATTATTAGCCGTAACATCAGAATTGCCTCTCTCGTCCCTTTACTTTTCCTAAAGCCAAACTGATCGTCACCTAGCGCATTCTCAATTTTCTTTTCCATTCTTCTGTATATTATTCTTGTAAGCAGCTTCGATGCATGAGCTGTTAAGCTGATTGTGCGATAATTCTCGCACTTGTCAGCTCTTGCCGTCTTCGGAATTGTGTGGGTGATGCTTTTCCGAAAGTCAGATGGTATGTCGCCAGACTCATATATTCTGCACACCAACGTGAATAGTCGTTTTGTTACCACTTCCCCCAATGATTTTAGAAATTCTGATCGAATGTTATCTATCCCTTCTGCCTTATTTGACCGTAAGTCCTCGAAAGCTCTTTTAAATTCCGATTCTAATACTGTATCCCCTATCTTTTGTAAATCGACTCCTGTTTCTTCTTCTATCACATCAGACAAATCTTCACCCTCATAGAGACTATCAATGTATTCTTTCCACCTATCTGCTCTCTCCTCTGCATTTAACAGTGGAATTCCCGTTGCACTCTTAATGTTACCACCGTTGCTTTTAATGTCACCAAAGGTTGTTTTGACTTTCCTGTATGCTGAGTCTGTCCTTCCGACAATCATATCTTTTTCGACGTCTTCACATTTTTCCTGCAGCCATTTCGTCTTAGCTTCCCTGTACTTCCTATTTATTTCATTCCTCAGCGATTTGTATTTCTGTATTCCTGATTTTCCCGGAACATGTTTGTACTTCCTCCTTTCATCAATCAACTGAAGTATTTCTTCTGTTACCCATGGTTTCTTCGCAGCTACCTTCTTTGTACCTATGTTTTCCTTCACAACTTCTGTGATGGCCCTTTTTAGAGATGTCCATTCCTCTTCAACTGTACTGCCTACTGCGCTATTCCTTATTGCTGTATCTATAGCGTTAGAGAACTTCAAACGTATCTCGTCATTCCGTAGTACTTCCGTATCCCACTTCTTTGCATATTGATTCTTCCTGACTAATGTCTTGAACTTCAGCCTACGCTTCATCACTACTATTTGTGATCTGAGTCTATATCTGCTCCTGGGTACGCCTTACAATCCAGTATCTGATTTCGGAATCTCTGTCTGGTCATGATGTAATCTAATTGAAATCTTCCCGTAGCTCCCGGCCTTTTCCAAGTATACCTCCTCCTCTTGTGATTCTTGAACAGGGTATTCACTATTACTAGCTGAAACTTGTTACAGAACTCAATTAGTCTTTCTCCTCTTTCATTCCTCGTCCCAAGCTCATATTCTCCTGTAACCTTTTCTCTTACTCCTTCCCCTACAACTGCATTCCAGTCGCCCATGACTATTAGATTTTCGTCCCTCCTTACATACTGCATTACCCTTTCAATATCCTCATACACTTTCTCTATCTGTTCATCTTGAGCTTGCGACGTCGGCATGTATACCTGAACTATCGTTGTCGGTGTTGGTCTGCTGTCGATTCTGATTAGAACAACCTGGTCACTGAACTGTTCACAGTAACACACCCTCTGCCCTACCATCCTATTCATAACGAATCCTACACCTGTTATACCATTTTCTGCTGCTGTTGATATTACCCGATACTCATCTGACCAGAAATCCTTGTCTTCCTTCCACTTCACTTCACTGACCCCTACTATACCCAGAGTGAGCCTTTGCTTTTCCCTTTTCAGATTTTCTAGTTTCCCTACCACGTTTAAGCTTCTGACATTCCACGCTCCGACTCGTAGTACGTTATCCTTTCGATGATTATTCAATCTTTTTCTCATGGTAACCTCCCCCTTGGCAGTCCCCTCCTGGAGATCTGAATGGGGGACTATTCCGGAATCTTTTGCCAATGGAGAGATCATCATGACACTTCTTCAGTTACAGGCCACATGTCCTGTGGATACACGTTACGTGTCTTTAATGCAGTGGTTTCCATTGCCTTCTGCATCCTCATGTCGTTGATCTTTGCTGATTCTTCCGCCTTTAGGGGCAATTTCCCACCCCTAAGACAAGAGAGTGCCCTGAACCTCTATCCGCTCCTCCGCCCTCTCTGACAAGGCCGTTGGCAGAATGAGGCTGACTTCTTATGCCGGAAGTCTTCGGACGCCAATGCTGATTATTTATCAAAATTTAGGCAGTGGCGTGGATCAAACCCGGGACCAACGACGTTTTGATTGTGAATCAAAGACGCTACCCCTAGACCACGGTGTCTCTATTAAATTAATATATACATTTAAATATTTTGAAGTTTCCACCCCTTTATTTCCTCGTCATATATTACATGTATCATTGGTGTGCCGTATTTTAGTGACTATAAAGGCTACGGGCTATAAGACGCACCTTAATTTGTCAGCACTAATGTAAAAAAAAAGTTATTGGATTGCAAAGCCAGACTAAAAAATTCTTAGTTTATAAAACCGACCTGACCTTTAAAATCCCTGAAAATCGTTATCTGAAATTTCTTCTTCTTCTTCTTATACCGCCTCTTCGTCACCATCATTGTCCTCTTCATATATAAGACGGTCATCACTGCCATCGAGAATGTTACTTACGCCGCAATTCTTGAAAGATTTGACAATAATGTCTTCTCTCACACTAGACCGCGACTGTTGTATCCACTGACACACTTGTTTGATTGTAGGTTGATTTAAAGCTCTCTTCTGCGTGTATTCACGTTGGGTTTCATCCTCATCCATTTGTTCATTCCTCTCTCGTACACATTTTAAATGGTTTATTTATCGAGACATGAAGATGTTGCAATCGTGAAGTAAGTCCTCCCGGAATAACAGCAAGCTATGTACTTCCCTGTCTCAATTTCTCTTTCACAGAATTTTTCAAGTGACTACTAAACTGATCAGGCACAAGAAGAGAACTCTTCTTGAATAAAGCACCTCTCCTTCTCTTCCACACTCTGTTAATCCATAATTTCATGCCAGCTTCGTCCATCTAACCCTTGTCATATACGTGAACAACAAAAGCTGGCGGTATTTCAGAAGGTTTTAACATGGTTTGGCTCTTGGAAATGATCACTGAATTAAGTTTAGTACCGTCCTTTCTAAGATATTTTGGTTTTGGTTCGCATGCTAAGTCCATGACGCACCAACCAAATGCACCCTTAAAATCTGTTAACTTCCACTATAGTGCTAGCTTACCATCGTGTATCAGAATAATTTTTGTATTAATTCCAATGTTATTTTTACGGTGGCCTTGACTCCAGCTCAGTACGTCATCTTCTAGTTTTGGCCATTTTGCTTTCAGTCCTCTACTTGCATATTTAGTCTTCCTCATTGTTTTTTCAGTTCTTCTTTACTAGTCCGCCAGTTGCGAATGGTTTTATCTATTGGAGGGTCGAAATGCCGCTCGGCTCACCTGTTTCCACGTTCTTCTGCATATACTATTACTTTCAATTTATAGCCCGCGTCATATGAATACCTTTTTTTTCATTACGAAACTAGCTACTAGCAAAAATATTGTTATGTTACCGACAACACATATCACTTTCTAGTTCACTGTCATTGTAGACTGCAATTACTCATCATATGCTAGACAGAGTTCTGGGTTTGTTATGGCGGGGTGAGAGGGAGTCAGTTTGGCAAGCTTGTGAATCCCCGCAACTGATGTTCGTCGCATCGGAGCACTGCTGCTGCCAATTGAATCCAATGTTGCCAGGCAGAGATATATATGGCCATTTTTAAGGCTGGTGGGAATTTTAAATCAAACACTGGAAATTTTTATATTTTCGAGTTTAAGACGCACTTCAATTTCGGAGGCAATTTTTCAAAGAAAATATAATCCCAAAAATACGGTAGTACCTCTAGATATAAAGAATTACGTAGGTAGTGTCATTTTAATTCATTGAGTGTGAGACCATTCGCAGAAAACCAGTCAATATACTTTTAAGAGCTTTGTTTAACATTTCTTCTGTGGTTGTATGTATGGTTATATTGATTCAATTCTAATGTCATCCACAGAAGTAAATAATTCTACTTATTTTACATTAGACGGAAGATCGTTTACATATATGCTGAGCAATAGCAGACCTAAGATCGTGCCTTGGGAAAACCCTTACGTGATTTTTCCTCAGACAGAAGAATCTACATCTCTACTAAAGCCATCCACCCTCACCGCCCAGTTCTGCCCCACAGGCCGTCCTTCTTTTTCGTGAATCCCGTCGCCTCTACCGATCCTTCCTTCGCACTAGTGAATCACGGTAGCTCAGCGTGTTCGGTCAGAGAGTTAGATGCCCTCTGCAATAAAAAAAAAAAAAACTCTGTTATACTGGGCAAAATTTTGACGACCGTGCGCCCAGTATAACAGAGTAGTGGCGCAGGACATACGTTTCCATATGTAATTATATTTCTGTTCGAAACAGGCTTAGGTCTGTTGAAGTTATTTTACTGGTCTTGACGCAGCTTTTGGGCTAAGATATTTTTCATTTATTAGTGTATGTGACGCCTGAAGAAGGCTATATTATTACAGCAGAAACCATAGTCAAGGTTCAAAATAAACAGACTTTAGTGCAACTGTGGACTGTTTCTCATTCGAGACAATTTCGTAACGGTTGCTGTTGTCATTGCCATGATGAAAATAATAACTTACAAATATGCTGCGTTACGTGATATTGCAAAATGAACAGTTTTTTATACCACTTTACAAATAGTCTCTGAATTCAGTAAAACATCAGTATAGAAACATTTTAAATTCAACATACTGATGAAAGTGAACATGGATTATATAGAGCGTTACCGCTATAAGTTCAAATATTTCTACTATGAGAGAGGACAGTGCGCTGGACATCATTACGTCATTATTTACTTCATTTGCAGACTAACAATTTTAGCTATTACGAGTGGCATGTTTTCAGGTTCGTTAACACCTGAGTGTACACCGGACACAAGCAAGCCATTAATGCTCGTTTGCACTGGAAACAGGTCAGGTATTGAAGAGTGGACACGTGGATGAAAAATGGAAAGTCTATGCTAATAGGCGTCGACAACTATGCGGCGCACTTACCTCCGCGCAGTAAGCATCAGGTAGTGAGACGCAGAGAAAAAATAACTAACTCGCTGAAGTGGGTACATACATTGCTTGGCAGCTACTAAGGAACGGAGAAATTGTTGGGCAGGTATAATGACAGGCAATGATGGACGACACTTAATGCAGTGCATACGTAATAGAGATGGAGTGCTATATTTGTAACGAAAAATTATAGAGATTTCACCACACGAGAAAGCAAGATAACATACATAAATAGCGTTCGTATTTGACACAGGTAAGACTCCCAAAATAAGGGCCAGTGTACGACTCTCAGTAAGGAATGTGCCCTCCTGGGGAACTTAATGCACATTTTGTACCTGTTATTCATGCTGGTTATCAAACCATTGAAGAATTCTTGGGGAATGTAGCCCCACTCCTCTCTCAAGTCGATTTTCAGTTCATTCACAGTTCAGGGAGAGGGTGTTCGTTGAGAAACTCGTCTGCCAAGACCGTCCCAGGCATACTCTACAGGGTTTATGACTTTATATCCGAGGAGTACGCAGGCCATTCCATACATCCAAATAAATTCACTTTCGAGTGAGTCCGACGCCTCAGCGGTTCTGCATGGCTGGCATTGTCATCCACTTAAGAAAGTCGGAACTATCGCACCCGTAACCCACCCGTTTGGCCGAGCGGGCTAACGCACGGCTTTCCGGGAGGGAAGGAGCGCCGGTCCCCAGCACGAATCCGCCCGGCGGATTAGTGTCGAGGTCCGGTGAGCTGGCCAGTCTGTGGATGGTTTTTAGCCGGTTTTCCATCTGCTTCGGCAAATGCGGGCTGGTTCCCCTTATTCCGCCTCAGCAACACTAAGTCGGCGATTGCTGCGCAAACAAGCTCTCCACAAACACGTACACCACCATTACTCTACCACGCAAACGTAGGGGTTACACTCGTCTGGTGTGAGACGTTTCCTGGGGGGGGGGGGGGGGGTCCACCGGGGACCGAACCGCACAATAACCCTGGGTTCGGTGTGGGGCGGTGGATGGTTGAAGTGGACTGCGGTAGTCGTCGTGGGGTCGTGGACCACTGCGGCTGCGGCGGGGACGGAGCCTTTCAGTCGTTTCTAGGTCCCCGGTTAACATAACATAACATAACATAACATAACTATACCCGTAAACAGACGAACATGGTTCAAAATAATCTACCCGCAATATCGTTGTGCTATAACGGTACTTCGCGCAAAGATATGTAGGGGTGTTCGGCCATTGCGCATAATACCGGCCCACAGCGTAATGCGAAGGCCATACCGATGACGCTGATGCACGTTGTGTGGTGTATAACATGTTCCCCTCTCTCGTCACTAACTAGTGGCCTGATTCAGCTGGCTCACTGGAGCAGGATTCATCGGTGAACATCACTCTCGACTGCTTCTGCTGACCTCAACAAACATTCTCCTTACACCAACGAATTCTTTCTCGACGATGGCGTGGTTGAAGTGGGGCTTTCGAGCATACAAATCAGCCTGATTTAATCTCCGCGACATTATTCTGGCAGAGATAAGTGCACCGGTAACGGTTACAATGTCTGCAGCGATCTGCCAGGAGTGAGATGTCTACTCCTTTTCGCCGCTAGGGCTACGTATCGATCCTCTTGCGGTGCTCTGATCCGTGAACGGCTACCGACATGCTTGCATATAGCATTTCCATCTTCACCGACCTTTTTCAGTCGTAGCATAACACTTTTGGACACAGTCTTTACTGTGGCCACGTTAGTGAGCCTTTGACCGACTTCCAACCGTCCGACTGAGTTCTTACGCTTCACGATCGTAAGCACTGAAATGAGTCGTGCAAAGATGCCGTATCACACGGAATGTCGCACTAGTCGGTTCCACAAAAACCTTCCTCAAACACCGAAGTACATGAACTGTCGAATGCATACAGAGCGTTCGCGCACAGACTTCGCTGCAGTTAACACGTCCCGCCCTCTACACTTTCTTTAACTACCATTGGTCTGGTGTTCCGTAGCAATTGTCGGTTGCTCCGTAGCAATTGGCGGTTGTTTCTTAGCGAGTGTCACTTATTGCTTAGCAGCTGTCAAGCAGTTTACATAACATTTCTGTATTCACCCTGTAATACGTACAAATTTACTTGTTTTTCAATGTATAATGAGTAAAATTCCATAACTCACGGCTCCGGTCAATGTTAAATTTTGGTTTACATTAACAGTCCAGCTTACTGACCTCGTCCGTGTATTCTACGTCACTTTAATTAAGCTCACTTTTCTTAGACTTACATCTACCGCTCTGTCATCACACTAGGCAATATCTCTAACAGCTCACCTCCCCGGCAAAGTACCGCTTTTTCAGATCACGTTCATTGCTGCCAAGACGCTGTGTCAAGCCTACTAAAAATCTTGTTACGCAGCTCCACTTCAAGGAGTTTATAACATTTTGTTTCTTGTAGTGTGCGATCAGTAATGTCTATTTAAAAAAACCAGCAGATTATTTCTCTTGTTTGAAATAGTGTAATATATTTGCTGTGAACCAGCTGAAGGCCTGTTTAGCTATAATTTAGGTTGTGTCTGATGTGGCTAAGTTTGATCCGTTATTGTTATTTTTGTGTTGTCGACAAACATTACAGTTTTTGACCGAACCGCCAATGTTATTGGGACGTAATGCATGTAGGTTACAACAGAAGCGAACATTTAGCCGGCCGCAGTGGACGAGCGGCTGCTACGGTCGCAGGTTCGAATCCTGCCTCGGGCGTGGATGTGTGTGATGTCCTTAGGTTAGTTAGGTTTAAGTAGTTCTAAGTCTAGGGGACTGGTGACCTCAGATGTTAATTCCCATAGCGCTCAGAGCCATTTGAACAATTTTTTTTTTTCAGCGAACATTTAGTGTCTCGGAGTGGATCTCCAACGGGCCTGCTGGACACTCGCATGCGGCCTTTCACTCGTGAACTATTTTGTCATGAATTATTCCTATGGTGCAGTTCGTCAGTTGTAGCGTTACTTGCTTTTATAAAGTTGAGTCTCTAGCCAGGCGCAAGGAATGCCATTAGTGCTATAAAACATTTGTTTCACAAGTAGAATTGCATGGAGCACACAATTGCTTCGTCACTATCACGGAATACATCAGGATGGCAGTTTTTGTTGCTAGGACATTTGTGAGATACGATTTCCTACATAGACAGTCCTTTACGAAACCAAAAATAATAAGAAAGGCAGTTAACAAAATATGGTGTCAAAAATGAATCAGGATTCCATTGTAAGGGGTTTCTCAAATCCTGCTGGAAATAATAGAACGGAAAGAAATTGGCCTGTAATTAGAGTGATTTGTGGATTTCCGTTTCTGTGAATGAGTGTCAGTATTGCGTACTTACATCTGTCAGAAATATTTCGTCAGTTATTGACTAATTACGAAGTTAGTTCAAAGATGTTCTCTTTTGGATCGGCACAGACTTTTAATATTCCGATAGAAACACAACCATAACAAGAATTACCACAACTTACAGACATAATGTTTTTTATCATTATTTTAGCGGTTTTATTTTTTAAAGCAGTGTCTCCGGTAGTGTAAATACGATGTAAATATAATACATCTAGAGCTGATTGATTATGGGAATGTACAATGTTCACTACATCTACGAAAATGTCGTTATCAAAATCGATTACAAATGATTTGATGTGACATAATTTACCTCACAATTATTTTTTTGAGACCGTAGTTTCTTGAAATAGTTCCAATCCCCCAGTGCGACTAAGATTTTTTGGAGATTTGTCTTCATCATCAGGCGAATTTCGGAATTGCAAGTAGCTTTCCAAATATTCCGCTCCCAATGTACAGGGATATCTGGCTGGGACAACTAAGTTGAACGAAAGCCCGCCTTACTCTGGCGTCTAGGAAATAAAGGGTGTGAAAAAAAGAGCAAATAAAGAAATGCACCATATTGGTAATGTTCCTCTTGAAGAGTTCCTTTCTTGTGTAGTAAATATTTTATATTGAGAGTTTCATGTTAATTATTTATTTATCTTATGGCATACATCACAATCATTCTACATTTTATACATAAGTTGACTACAGACTGACACCAAGACATTTAATATAATCAACTGCCTCCTCTGTTGCAGTGAGGAAATCGTTGAAGGTTTCCTTATAGGCTCGAACCGGGCATTCTTCCGCTGTGTGTCGGACTGTTTGTTTTTCAGCGCCGCAGTCGCAGTTTGGTGTTGGTATCGTTCCCCATTTGTAGAGGGCGGCAGCACATCTTCGGTGGCGAGTACGTATGCGGTTTAGAGTTGTCCACACTTTGCGTGACTGGTTGAAGCCAGGCGGTTTCTCAGCTGTCATGAAACTTTGGAAATTTGGTGGGCAGTGTTCTTGCCAGTGTTTTCCCACAGATTGCCAACGTCAAAGTTGTAGTTCGTCATCTCTTTAGCAGAGAGTAATGCTGGTCTTCTCATTTTAAGTCTTCTGCGCTCCAAGTCAGTTATATCGCTGTTTATGGGCAGCTGTGGGTTATAAGTTACCTTGTTGAACTCACTAAGAAGAGCGTTTTTTCTCCATATTTCTGGAGGTGGTATATGGCTCAGGGTTGGCAGCCATACAGAGGGCGTAAATTTTATTGTGCCACTGATAATGCGGTTGGTGTCATTTAGTATCACATCAATCCTGCTTGTATGCCGGCCGTTTATCCACACATGAGCGCCTTATTCTGCCACCGAGTAGACAAGTGCAACTGCTGATGTGCGGGGTGTGCTTGCTGTGGAGCCCCAAGTGGTGCCGCACAGTCTATAGATGATTTTGTTTCTTGTCCTCATTTTATCTGCAAACTTTGTCAGGTGCTCCTTGTAAGAGAGCGTCCTGTCCAGTGTGATTCCTAGGTATTTGGAGTAGTTGTTATGGCTAAGGTGTTTCCCTTTAAAGACGACATTAAGCTCTTTTCTTGCTGAGTGGTTGCGAAGGTGGAAGCATGATACTTTGGATTTGGCTGCAGTCTCCATTTGTGGAAATAGCCACTCAGCAGCTCCAAATCGGAGCACAAGTTGTCTTCAGTAGCCTCGAATGATTCATATTGCGGTGCTATAGCCCAATCGTCTACATGTCCAAAGTTCCTAGATTGTGTGTTTGAGTTGACAGAAGTATAAATATTGAAGAACAGTTGAGCAAGGACTGAGCTATGTGGTAGCCCATTGTTGAGAATTTGGGAGCTCGTTCGTTCTCCAGTAATCACTTGAAAAGTTGTCCCGGCAAGCATGTTATAGACGAGTCTGATGATATTGCTGCATGGGATTATTTGTATGAGTTTGTACAGCAGTCCTTGTCTCCACACAGTGTCATAGGCTGTACTCAGGTCTATGAATGTAACTGATATTTTTTGCTTTTCTGGTAGCCTGCCTCTATATGTGTTGTCAGGCAAAGTAGTTGATCAGTGCAGCTTCTATTATGTCGAAATCCTGATTGTTCGTCTGGAATTGATTCCAGTATTTTTGGGCTCAGTCTGTCATACAGGAGACACTCGAGCAGCTTGTATAAGACTCCGAGCAATGCTATTGGCCTATAGCTCTTCGACTGATCGCTTGGTTTTCCTGGGATAAGCAGTGCAATGATCTTCGAGTTCTTCATAATCTGTGGTATGTTCCCTGTTGCCATTATATTTGAGTAAAACTCTGCAAGCCTTTGTTTGGTATATTCCCCACAGTGAAGAAGGAATTCTGGGTGTATTCCATCCAAACCAGGTGCATCTCTCGCGCCGGCCGGTGTGGACGAGCGGTTCTAGGCCATTCAGTCTGGAATCGCGCGACCGCTACGGTCGCAGGTTCGAATCCTGCCTCGGGCATGGATGTGTGTGATGTCCTTAGGTTAGTTAGGTTTAAGTAGTTCTAAGTTCTAGGGGACTGATGACCACAGATGTTAAGTCCCATAGTGCTCAGAGCCATTCTAATATTAATTGTGTCTCAGAGACACCTGAATCACGGCCGTGACGGCTTACTGCTGGCTTGACCGTTGCTAGGTAAACAGTTGGCGGTTCAGATACATTCCGATGCACGTCCTGCTGATATTGTTTCGTATACAAAATGCACCGTTTGATTAGAGAACGATGTTAAGTGGCAGAAATGGCCGTACCATCAACTGAAGATCTAAACATAAACCTTTGCTTTTCTAGTTAGACATATACTCACATAGAAAAACGTCTGGAATGGCGAATAAAGAACATCCTACCATCCTAATAAACATTGACGTGCAAAGATCTCAACAATTTATAATGTACCTTCTTCCTGACTGAACCACTCCTCTTATGATGGATATGAATGGCGATATAAGTGACAGAGATGGATGGAAGTAAGGATGAACATTTTTCGTGGCGTCACGGAGTCACGGTTTCACGCGTCAGCTCCGGAATTTCAGCAGTCAGAGCAGCAGTGGCGCCTCTAGTCACCAGACATGTAACGAATGACGACGCCGCTCATATTTTCCAGCTATCGTGTGAGGTGTAGCGCCCGTCAACTGCATTTTGTAATATTGAGGGAACTGACCTTTTGAAATAACTGCTTGGTGAAATTAAGAAACTTTTTCAAAAATATTCTCAGCGTATTTTGAAGGCACGTCATGTTAATAGATAGGGAAACTACGTAATATCCATGCCGTTGTCAAAATCGTTGAAATATGTGTATTAACGCAATTTCCGAAAGAGCATTAAAACCGAAAATGTGTGGCATACTGTGATCCGAATCAGGATTTCTTATTTATCGCGAGCTCTCACCTTACGCAATTATTTTATTGAATCATCAAGCTATTAACATTATCACACAGTCAGTTGACGTTAATATTAATCAAACTTAAATGACTGCTCATTGTAACACATTCTCACTTCACTCTTAAAAAATACAGGCGTGTGTTTCCTGCTTAATAAATGCAAACATATCGACGACCATACGCATCACCACGTTGTTCTTCTCTGTTTTTACGGTAGAGATGTTTCCGACAGATATGCGCGCCAAGGTGCAGTGAGGTCTGTCACTAATAATCTATGGCGAAAGTAATTCTGCAGTATGGCTTCACTGAGTGATTTAAACGTAAAGACTCGTGCAATGGTTCTCAGACCATGAACCCTGAAGGGAATTAGCTAGCAGCCGACAACGCGCCACAATTGGGCACCTAACAAAATTTTCCGTCGAAAAAATCCAGTTCTATTTTTAAAATGACGAAATATAAATATAATGTTAGCAACGACGAAACAAAATACCCGCTTGTTTAGGTGTTTTATCAAACGTTGAAACAATGGCTTCAATTTACAACGAACGACCATGTGCTGCGATTGTGCATGGCATAGCACAGGTATTGGCAATGCATCATCACGGCAATACCCTCATATAGATGTTGTCATATTGCTTGTTATGATGAAATACTTATATATTTTTCCATTTGTCCAAAGCGCGAAAGCCTTATTGTGGCAACAGACTATATAGCGTATTAGGTTGTGCTGGAAGATGACAGTTTGAGTCTAAGTTGCTGAAGCAAACGAGTGTGAATTCAGTAATCCGATTGTGATGACACACTGATCTGTAGCGCAGCCCGACTATGTCACAGGTGATAATTTTATTTGCCATGAGGGAAGTGAATAATGCGATCAGGTATTTCTTTTTTTTTTTTTTTGCGAACGAAAGTAAATCATCTCATTGTTATGTCATTTGATACTGAACAGCTTCTGATACTACACCATCTTAATATCCATCATTGTACGTGGCAGATTTTACCACCATATACTCAAGCTTAGTGTGTGGACGCCCACTCATAAACGTTTATCGATACAACGAGTTTATGAACCGATCGCTACTGGTTAATCCCTTATGATTTGATAGGACTTCAAGGCCGGGCTTCATAATGACAGCATATAATATATTTCGCTAGGACTGTGGCGCACTTTTTCTTCTTAGTTTGATAATTGTATATACAGTATATATGGCTGCAAGGCATTTTGATTTACAGCGCGCGCAGTCGAGTCAGGCCGACAGCACGCGTGTTCGCACGACAGGCTAAACTGAGAAAATTGAAGAATAAGAAGATATTCAATGTATCTCTGTAGGATTTCCTGTCCGAATTTGTTTCACCGCTTGCGAATAGTAATGAAAGTAGTGATTCCGAATCGAACACGCCCTTGAAGAAGTAGTTTTCAACAACATACGGGCTACAAGGAAAAGAAAATGATACCAAGCCAACTATCATTCGAGAACACCATACATTCAATTATACTCCACAAGGTGAGGAAATACTACTCGAATAATATAGTAATTTCGAAACCTATCTGATAGGTGAAGAATCAGAAGCAAATGTGTACACCCGCCGCGCGGAGTGGCCGTTTTGTTTAAGGCGCCATGTCACCGATTGCGCGGCCCCTCCCCCCGGGGGTTCGAGTCCTCCCTCGGGCATGGATGTGTGTATTGTTCTTACCATAAGCTAGTCTAATAGTGTGTAAGTCTAGGGACCGATGGCCTCAGCAGTTTGGTCCCTAAGGAATTCACACACATTTGAACATACATTCGTGTACAAGCACAAGGGAAATATAACACAAAATAAGCTGCTAGTCGGAACGACGAAACAAACTGAAACTTCTGACAAATTAAAACTGTATGCTGGACCAGGAATCTAACGCGGGACCCCTGCCTTTTTTGGTCAAAAGTTCTCCCGACTGAGCTACCTAAGCACGACTCGCGACCGATCACAGCTTTACGGTTTGGAAGGTAAAAGATGAGGTACTAGAGAAAGTAAAGTGTCAGGGAAGGTCATGAGTCATACTTGATTAGCTCAGCTGGTGGGGCATTTACCCGCGAGAGGCAAAAGTCCCAGGTAGGGTTCCCAGTCTGGCACAAAGTTATAATCTGCTTGGGGCTTTCAGATCATAGCACACTCCATTGCAGAGTGAAGATTCATTCTGTTGATACAAAATACTCTCCTCAGTATCTAAATTCAGTGCCATAAATCTGATACAGGTTGGTATGGTCTTCAGCTAAAGACTGGTTTTATTCAGCTATCCATGGTTCTCTATCATGTGCGAGCCTTTTCAAATCGGTGTAGGTACTGCAGCCTACATCCGGTTGATCCTGCTGATTTTTGTTTTGAGCCATCAGTCATCAGTCTGCGGACTGGTCTTATGCAACCCGCCACGAATTCCTTTCCTGTATTAACTTTCCCGTTTCAGAGTAGCAATTGCAACCTTATTTGCTAGATGTATTCCGATCTCTGTCTCCCTCTACCCTCTACTGTTTTCACCCTCTACAGCTTTCTATAGTACACTACTTCTTGTCAGTGTTTTCCATATATTTCTTTCCTCGCCGATTCTCCGGAGAACCTCCTCATTCCGCAGTTTGCCAGTCCACCTAATTTTCAACAATCGTCTGTAGCACCACATCTCAAATGCTCCGATTCTCTTCAGTTCTAGTTTTCCTATAGTCTATGTTTCACTCCTACACGATACTCCAGACATATATTCTCAGAAATTGGTTCCTCAAATTAATTCCTAGTAGACTTCTCTTGGTCAGGAGCGCCGTTTCCGCTAGTGCTAGTCTGCCTTTTATGTCATCCTTAATCCGTCCACCATGGGTTATTTTCCTTCATGGGTAGCAGAATTCCGTAACTTCGACTGCTTCGTGATCGTCAGTTCTGACGTTAAGTTTCTCTTTGTTATCATTGCTGCTGCTTCTCATTACTTTTGTCTTTCTTCGATTTATCGTCAGTATCTATCCTGTACTCATTAGACCACCCCATTATTCTTCAGTTTAACTGAAGATAGCAATGTCATCAGCGAATCTTATCATTAATATCCTTTCACCTTGAATTTTAATCCCAGTCTTGTGCCTTTCTTTTAATTTCGTCATTCCTTCATCGACGTATAGATTGAACAGTAGGGGCGAAAGACTGCATCCCTGCCTTACAGCCTTTTTAATTTGAGCACTTCGTTCTTGGTCTTCCATTCTCATTGTTCCCTCCTGATTATGTAATATTATTTATTGCCCGTCTTTCTCTATAGATTACCCCTATCTTTCTCAGAATTTCGAATATCTTAAATTGTCTGACGCTTTTTGTAGGTCTACATATCCTATGAACGTGTCTTGCTTCAGTTATCAACCTCAACGTTAGAGCCGCCTCTCTGATGCCTTTACCTTTCTGAAAGCCAAACGGATCATCTAATAGATCCTCAGTTTTCTTTTCCATTTTCTGTATATTACTATATCCTGCTTAATGTAGCCAAACTTAGGTCTCTCTGTTTTTGCTCCCACCCTTCCATCCACTTCCAAAATGACGATTTCTTGATTCCTCACGGTGCATCGCATCAATCACTCCCTTCTTTTAACCAGATTCCCAAAAATTTTTCTCTCCAATTCGACGTAGAACATCTTCATCTGTTATTCACTTTACCAATCTGATCTGCAGTGTTCTCCTGTTGCAGCAAGCTTCTCTTTTCTTCTTACCTCAACTGTTTAACGTCCACGTTTCACAACCGTAAAAGCTTACACTCCAGGCAAATACCTTCAGCAAAGACGTCATAACAATTAATTTTATATTTGATGTTAACGAATGTCTCTTTCAGAAATGCTATTCTTGCTATTGCCAGTATGAATTTTGAAGCCTTCCTATTTCGGCGATCTTCATTTATTTTACTGCGCAAATAACCAAATTCATTTACTGCTTACGGTATTTACTTTCCTAATTTAATTCCTTCAGGATGACATTTAATTCGAAAAGTAGATACGGAGATGAAGCAGTGGCGAAAATAAAAGAAAGGTACAAAAGTGGGATTAAAATTCTAGATGAAAGGATATCAGTGATAAGATTCATTATTGTTAGTATCATCTTATCTTACAGCCTCTTTTCCAGACATCATTCTGTGTATCTGCTCTTCCACGTTCTTTGGGATATTTTACAGAATTATGTCTTAGGCTGACTTCAGTATTTTTATTTCCTCTCCCTCCATTTCAAATCTCTTCTCAAATTGCTCATTCACTTCCTTTGCTGCTTTCACAATGTAATGATTGAAAAACAGGTTGGACTGACTACAACCCTGTCTTACTCCGTTCTGAAGTACCTTTCATGTCTTTCAACTCTTCTAACTGGAGCCACCGATTTTCAGAGTTATAACACCAGGTTTTACAGAAGTCTTCGAATTTCCTGCAACTTCCTAAAACTAGTATGGTAAATGTCCTTCACCTACAACGATGCTATCGAATTGTAAGTTTCATGGTGTAGAGTAAGTTACAGAATGATAAGAGAAATATCCTAGTGAATCCAAATGTTATGACCAGTGCCCAATGCGAGATTGAATGTCACCTAATGGTGCTGCGAGCACGTGATGCGGTAAGGAAAGCATATATGCGGAGAAGAGACGAAAAGGAATCATTATACCAACGATATCGGCCACAAATCAGGAAAACCACTGACATAATCAACTCTCAGAAAGGTCAAATGCACTGTGCAACAAAGTTAATGGACCACTTTCTCGATAGCCCCTAACTGTCTCCCATTCCGACCCCTAAGTCTGAAGTTTGAAGATTGACTAAAAGGAGGCTACAACATTTCTGTGTAATAATACAAAAGTGTGGAGCCCTGCGACGTCACCATGTGGCTCGACGGCGGTTCAAATAGAAAGGTGTTGGCTCTTGTGGAGCAAAGGCAGGGGCACTCAAGTTCACGCAATGTGTAAAATGGATTCATGATCTCACAATGGCACCGAATTTCACGACAGCTCTGCCCAGCGCCACCGTGGACGCCTCAAACCATGGGAAGATCGTCACATCTCCTCTTACCCACATTTCACCACTTCTTTTGACGCCTCTGCGATGGGGTCAGAACCGTTCCGCCCAGCTTTGAAATCACATTATTTTCTTGTGAGTGGCCATGGAAAACATTTCTTACTTACCGCAGCCCAGAATCGGAACGAATAGGACCCAGAGGGTGGCGTAAAGGGCGTCAATGAAACTACCAGTTTTCTTGTGACGTTGATACACTTTTGGCGGTCGAAAACGACAGTTCGCATTGCGATGAGCAACAGGACAACCTGTGATACATACTGCTGACACGATTCGGCCCCTATTTAAGGACATCATGGGTCAGCAACCTCACTGAACGTTGTCCCACCTCTTTGGAGTGCAGAGCGACCGCAACTTTTGCTTTGGTGTACAGAGTGGAACCACTAGGACCTTTCAAAACCATTCGACGAAATTTGAACATGGCCTGAAATAGCAAAGGATCCTTATGCTTTTTCAATATTCCTGTTTCATGCACTCCCGTAGTATGATCAGGAAGGGGACCGACATCAACAGATGTGAGAATAAAACGCCAAAGAGTTCCTATAAGTTCCGCCCTGCCAATAGGCACATAAGCGTATGTCACAAGTGTTCTTTGTAAAGGCACACTTTAAAATAATAAATGTGGACGGATGCCACCGACGGTTTTGCCGAACTGACAGATGTTAGGGGGACTCCTTGTCGTTTCATCCAGACATTTATCAATGTCGCACCCCTCGTCGACGAGGCCGGGGATGACTCCGCAGGGCGCCAAACTTTTTCACCATTACAGAGGAAGGCTATAAGCACCTTTGAGCCAAATTTCAAAATTATGCGCCGGAATGGAGAACAGTTAGGGGTATCGAAAAAGATTTCCTTTAATTACGTTGCCGGCGCCTGGATACAAGGCATCTAGGAAATGGCGAGGCAGATCGGATGGTCACGCGCTTCTGTCATCAGCTTATATGGAAAGTAGTTCTAGGACAGTGAAACCACAAGTTACTCCTCAACGCATAAAGTGTAAGTCAGAGGCTTGCCTGCTGTGTAAAGCAGAATACGTGATAAATTGTGACAGACCTGAGGACAGAGTGCAATGCTGGCACAAGTCTAAGTGTTTCGGAGCACACTGTTCACCGTATGTGTTGAAACGGGATCCGCAACAGTTTTTCCGTGTTGACTCAGCAACATCGTCAGTTACGATTGTAGTGGTAACAGGATCATCGAGAATGCATCTTGGATCAGTGGAAACGTATGGCCTGTTCGGATAAACCACATTTCTTGTTACATGAGATCGATGTTTGTATCCAGGTATGTCGTCGTCAAGGAGAATGGCTGCTCGAAATATGCACCACGCCACGAACTCGGGCCAGTGGGAGTAGTTTTATGCTATTGTGGGCGTTCACCTGGGCTTCCATGGGCTTTTGGTAGTAACCAAAGGAACCAGGTGGCTGTGGACTGAATGAACATTATTGGCGACCATCTGCATTCCTCCATGCTTAATATCTTCCCAGACGACAGTGGTATCTTCCAGCAGGATAACTGTCAGTGTCAAAAGACCAGAACCATGATACTGTGGTATGAGTAGCGTGATAATGAACTCGAGTAGGTGACTTGATCGCCAAATCCATGTAATATGAACCCTGTGCAAACACATGAATACGCCGCGCTGGGTAGTCGCGCAGTCCGGGGCGCCTTGTCACGGTCCGTGCGGCTCCCCACGTCGGAGGTTCGAGTCCTCCCTCGGGCAGGGCATGGCTGTGTGTTAGATTAAGAAGTGTGTAGGCCTGGGGACTGATGACCTCAGCAGCTTGGTCCCATAATACCTTACCACAAATTTTCAAATTTCCACGTTATCAAACCGCAGCGGAGCCTACGAGTCATCGGCCCCAATTTTACGGGAATTCAGTGGTCAGTCTGAAGGTATCTGGTGCCACATACCTCCGTAAACCTATCAAGGACATTTCGAGTCCACGCCACGCAGAATCGCTCTTCTTTCGACTTTTAAAAGTTGATTAAAACACTATTAAACATGTGATCATAAGGTTTGGCTTATCAGTGTAATCCCTACTCACTAGTACGAGATCTCAAAACTTAAATACATTAGGGCGTTATAAGAGATTAAGACACACACATTATCTAAGAAATTGTAATTGACGCCAAATTCGTAACGATGCCACATATCTGAAGGTGGTATCTGTAGTGTGTCACATACACATTACGTGGCATCAGTTATCGTTTTGAATATATTTATATTATTTCATTTACATATATATTTAAAATATGCAAAATTTGGCGTAGGATTTAGAACACCAGGATAACCGTCATGCTGGAGTTCAAGATAAGGGTAACTCTACCGAAAACATACGGAATGTACCTTAGCTGCTGCTAGAGAAAGTGATATTTGTAACGATGCCAACAAACTACACTTCAGTATAGGGCATCTCATTGACAGCTCGAGTACGCTCTCTGAAGACCTACATTCAACGCGAGGGTATCTGGTTAACTGATAGTTCGAGCCCGTTGTCAAATGAACTACAATTTTTACTATGGTGATTTTTACGAATCAACAGCTCGAAATTCCATCAAAAAGCTACGTTTTTGATTACTGTGTTATATTTGGTCTCCAGGGTTTGTACTCTATTTAGCCATTAGAACACTTGCTTACATAGAACACATAATTGTACAGACAATACACAAATTCATGTATACAGAACTGAAAGTGTAAGCCGTCATTTCTCTCCACAACAAATACTGAACGAACAGAATGATAAGTAAACTAGGCATATTTATGTTATCAGTTCACAATACTTCTTAAATTTAAATACAAATCATACTGATAAATGAAAATATGAGTCCCACACATTTTTACCTATACTCTTAAGAAAATTGACGATCACTTTAAACTGGCGGAAGTCCTTAGAAGTCAAAAGAGAAAACGCTAATTGAAGGAGGAGGTAATCCATACTCATCAAAGTCCTCAGGAATTCAGATAGTTCATAGTCAAATTTGGAATATGAAAACAAGACAATGAGGGTTTAAATCTCCCCCTCCCCCTTTAACACAACTAAACTCATTTCAGTCAATTCTGCCTCTTTCACAGTTCTACGGCTAGTTTTCTGTCATTTTCTTGGTATTGTGGATTCAGTCTTTTACAAGTAGTGGCTGTGTTTTCCGAGGAAAAACTGTGAGACTACTCACCGCTGAGTCTTCGTCCTTCTCAGTTATGACAGCTGTTCCATCTTCTGCTACAATGCCGTTTCCCATTTCTGCACCATCAGGGCGGAACTGTGGAATAAACAAACAGTAAATCAGATCGAATTCGTTTACTGGAAAACATAAATGAGGGTGACGTGTGACCAGGATGTATTAAGGAGAATGTGGCTGCGTCGTACTCTGATGACTGGATAGGACTTACAAGAGTAATCTCATATTAACTCTTAGTCAATAATGCCAACGTATAACGTGCCGTAAGAGAAGAAACATAATTTGCTGTGTGAGTTCAAAAAAGTTTTCTTCAGGAATGGAAGATAAATACAATTACGAGAGCATTTGTGTGTCACGCGCTCTCTGGTCGAATTGTAACATGATTATGTGGATTCAGAAGTTATGTGTATAAAAGTTGCAATCTAATCAAGATAGATAACTAGATGAATCCTTCAGATTATAATATGTTTTGCCCTAAGTAAAATTTATATCATATTTTAAGTTGGATTTTCATTACATAACATAAATGACAACTGCATATTGTTGCGGTTAATTTTCTGAGTCGTTATATAATGAACAATATTACCATATATGACTGAATCTCTATTCTGTATACACAAAACATTATACTGACACTTATATCAAGACACAATCACGCAGCGCTTGGTCAGGCGATTGAGAACCAGAGGGTGAGGCGGACTGAAATATTCACAACAAATGGCAACTGATGTGAGCTCAGAGCAATGTGTACTCAATCCAGAAGGTTTCAAGCCCGAGCATTGTGATCAATTTCCATGGGTGCATGGCAGGAGAGTAGCTGTGTAATGCGGATGGCTGTTGAGTGCTAGTCTTCAAAATATTAGTTTGTGTTGTTTTGGATAATTAAACATCTTTGTAAGAATTAGTACTATACGCACATGCCACAGTATCATATTTGCGGCCGGGTTCGTATTGTATAGGTATCCGTATTTCCTCTTCCAAAGCTATAAATGGAGGCCTAGAAGCCTAAGAGCAAAGCCAGATTTTTTTAATTTTACCTGAATCACATCTGCCAGGAAGTTAGATGTCCTACAACTCGTTTCGTAATTTTAATTGCAAGTAATTATAGTAGTGTGTATCGTTCTTCTGCTGTCTTCTCGTGTTGACTAAGGGTGCATTTATGCTGCCACCTCCCTGTTCGCCAGCATGGCTTATCGATGATGAATCAAGCCCATTGAGTCTTACCGTGAAATGTTAGTTTACCTCTTCTCGGATGATCGCTCTGTCACTGAGCTTCCACAAAAATTCTGCGCTCTACGTGGCAAGAATGAAGAATAAAAACTGATTTTTGGTACAGTAAGTCTTACTCTAAGGGAACTAGTCACGCAAACTTTAGTTCTACCACAAATATGGTTATTCGGTTTAGTGTTTTCCTGACATTTACGTTCCAGAATAAAGTCAGAAACGTGAGTGGGGTCACCGAGAACTTCTACGAAATCTCCTTCTTGGATCCTCCGACTATGGTCCTATACAATCAGGCAGTGAACTAACTTTTCCTCATTTCTTCGTTGGCTCATTATGACGAAAAAAAAGATTCCAGCAGTTTATTTTTGATTTTTTTATCACGAAACTGAACTGAACGCTTAGCTAGACGCGTATCCAGTGAAGTGGTGTCACCTCTGACCTTCACGTACATACAGTCGTCTCTTATTCAGTGACATCGCTCACGATTTAACCGGCGGGAAATGAATTGTAGGTGTCTGGACATAACCCAGTCTTATCAAATAGAGTCAACAGGGCAGTTCATCTTAATGTCCGCAAGTATTGCACAGATTGCCTTCAACATATTACAAGGTATCACATTATAACATTCAGAAAAAAAAATTTCGAGCTTTTTACAGAACAATGAGATCCGCTCTGGTAATTATAAACCATAAGCCATCAGCTCTCCTTTCCTTTTCGGTCAAATTAGGATGAGAAAAATTTCTTCCTCTCTTGAGACTTGAATAAGCAACTTCCGATTCGAGTATCACCACACTGGCTATTTTAGCAAATTTGACTTCGGGTGCCGTCTGTTTGTTAAGAACCCATTTTAAAATACGGATTACGTCCGTAAAGCATCACAGCAGACAGTGATAGGTCCGTCAACTTGGAAACAAAGAATCACTTGCGAGTGCAACAGCGTTCTCACGTAAATAAAAGGTGCGTTTTGCAGCCACCTTTCCTATCCCGTTTAAGTACTGATGCGACGTGTGTCCGTTTCTACTCGAGATGCGGAGTACGGCAGACTACATGATCAACAGAGTATTTCGTAGCATACACAGAGGTAGGCAAATCGCTGTATATCCTAATCCGGTGTCCCGACTCTCTCTACGACGCAAAAGGCCAGATCATGTGGTTGTCATAGTACTATACTGTAGATTAAGTATTAAAAGTGCTCCACGTACTCAAAATTTCTGAAGGATTCGTGTCTCTCGCTGTAGTGAGTAATTTGAACTAAATCTGTAGAAGGTTGGGACAGGCAACCATAACTACTGTGGAGTACTTTTAATCGTTGCATCTTGCGTGTGCTGATACCCAGCAATGGGGCTCTAATGGGCTATAAACTAAAAATATTCAAACCGTTAATGAGTTCTTTTTACGAAGTGACCGGATACTTAGTGTTAACCAACGACGCAGAGAGTACGCTTACACAAATAAAATGAAGAGCCAGTTATTTAAAAGATAAGCACTTAATTGACTCTGACCAATATTTTTTTAATGATGGAAGGGATTTCTGCTGTTGCGAACCCTTCCACCGTGGACAAAGAGACTTTACGCTTCGGATCTGTTATAAACTGGCAATAAAGCACCAAATGCCAACTGAGGCTGCCACTCTTCATCGGTGTGAGCTGCGAGGGCGGTCCTTTAAAATCTCGCATTGTGAAAGAGAACTCCGACAGGGTACTAAAACAGCATTACACGGAGTGGAAGAAATACGCAATAAAGAACTTCAAGGCTTGACATCAGTACAGAAAAGAGTCAGATATACGGTGTCACATATATCCAACAAGTTGACAAAGCATACTAAGTGTCTTGTGGATAATGTGGCAGAGTTCAGTGTGGTGTTAACTTTCTGTTGAGCAACTTCTTTTACTACTGTGAAGAAGATCTTCATAGTGACTCCTAAGCTTAATGTTTTAGATTCTTTCGTAGTTAATATTACTACTGTAATACAACAACACTTGTTGACGTAAGCTCATTCCATTGTACTGCACTTCAACAAAATGACCGAAAGATGTGACGCCTTGGTGAGACATTGGCTTACGGGAGAACGACCCATAACTTTCCTGTCCGACCACCCAGATTTGGATTTCCAGCGTTTCCCCACAATCAAATGTCGGGATGATTGAAAATGACACGACCAGTTTCGTTTCCCATCCTTCGCCATGCCGGGTCTGTGCACAGTCCCTAAACACTTCGTCGTTGAGGGAGCTCTAAATCCTTACGTTGCTTCCTTCTTTAATTAAAATGTAATTTCTTGACTTATTTATACGTCCCAGAGAGTCCTCTAATTTAATGCGTACTCTATATCACACTTCTAAATTGAAATATGCATGATTTGATCAACATCATGCCTGTTTTCGAGGTCGTGCCACGCGTTTTTCAGAGTGAGTATTTTCACAGTAGAAATCGCTTATCTAATGCTTGCTCTCAACGTAGTAATAGCATTCGCTTCCATAGAAGACGCTTGTTCTTGGCGTAATGGAAAAAGTATTAATCGATAAAGTGAGAATGTATCCACTGCGTGAGTTCCAGCGATTGGGAAGTTTGCACATCAGGAATTTCCGAACAACATATTGCTTCCCTACGAAGGAAAATGGTAGGCTGCCAGACTTTTACTTGTTACAATAAAAATTAGTCGAACATGTCAAGACACGTTGCTCGGTTCACTGTTTTTAAATAAACGAGTAATGAATCAATTATCGCATTTTCATCAATCATAAACAGTGCGACAGTCGAACATGTCCGATCACATAATTTGAGTGTTGTGAGCCACATGTTGGAACAAAGAGTGTTAGTAAGGTTCCAGTATCAACAATACCATGACAGAAGTGCTTCAGTATGTGAGTTATTTACTAAAGTATTGTTTTTACCTGTTATCGATTGTGACCTGCTTGTGATCATATTATGTCAACACTTCATGAAATAATGAGTGAGCAGGGTAGAACTGACGTTGCATGCTAGATCCTCCCTGATTTTCGTAGGTGCTCAGTGTTCTGTTAGCGTGTGCATGAAATATATAATAACCATTTTCATAACTTCATTTGAATGTCGTGACAATCAAATAACATTCATGTGCTATGGTTATAGCAATATACTGCAGGTGGATTTCGACTTGCAAGTAAACTAGAGATAACAAACTTTACTTCACTCTTACTGATGTTACGATTTGTAGCTGACCAATGGGAGTTTCCGTGCTGAATACACTAATCTGACAGAAAGTAATCATAGATGGAAATCGACTGTTTCCTAGAATGACACCATTGGCATCCATACTAAGCAGAATATCTGTAGTAAATACATGTTCGTGGGACATACGGTTAGTCTCTACATTTCAATGTAATATGCATGTGTTGATCATGGCACATTAATGCGCTGATGTTTGTGTATAAGCTCTCTGGCACTTCTGATCTTTGACTGCCTCCATCATTCTTTTATTCAAGCATGTTCCAAATTGCGTATCTGAAATGTTTTGAGACAGTTACAGATTTCACATCTGATGAACCAGTTCCAGACAATATCTAGAACTTCTTCACATCGAAAGGACTGATTTTATTTTCATATACAAAACAACAATTTGCGCTCGTCGTTGCATGACTGTTACTGAGTGTCACATAACAGCGCAAAATTCTGTATCGTGAACACAAAGTTATGAAAAACTAATTCACCATGTTTCAACAACAACAGTTTATTCCTCACATTTATTGTACTTCACTTTTCAAAATGTCCTAGGTGCTCTCGCAACGTAGGTCGAAAGGTAACTAAACGCGATGTTGCAAGGAGACCACAAGAGCGTTTTCAGTGCGGAACTACAGTGTCGAATAGCACTGTACCCAACACATGTACATAGAAAGGTAAAGAGGGAGTACATTGTGAACATATCTGACTAGTGGAATAACCGGCTTTGCCTCGGTATGTATTTATTCCGATTCTATTAGCCCATCTCTTCTTTCTCCCTCTCTTTGTCCATTTCCTCCGCTCTCCTCTCTGTCCTTCACTTTCACCGCCTTCTCTCTGTCCACCTCGTTCGCCTCCCTGCTGTCTGTCTTTCTCCTCCTAACCCCCTCTCTGGCAATCTGCTACTTCCCTCTCTCTCTCTGTCCATTTGCTCTGCCCCATTCTGTCCATCTGCTCCTCCCCATCCCCACCCCTCCTCCTCACACATCCGAGTCCATCCCACCTGCGCCTCTACCGCCTCCTTACCTCCTATATCCCCTCCCTCCCCTCTCTCTGTTAATCTCCTCCTCCCCCTCTCCCTGTCTCTCTCCATCCATCTCTCTTCCCTTTCTCTGTTTATTTTCTTCTCTGTGTCTCTGTCCCTCTCCTCCTCTTATCTTCCCCTGTCCATCTCCTCCTCCCTCTGCTGATCTCCTTTTCTTCCATTTCTCTGTCCATTTCTACCTCCCCCTCACTCTGTCCAGCTTCTCCTCCTTCCTATCTGTGTCCATGTCTTCCCTCCTATGTCTGTCTATCTCTTCCTTCCCCTCCCCACCCCCCTTTCTCACACTGCATCATCATCCCAATAGGAGGTTGGTGGCTATTACCCCCAGAGTATATCTCTGCAGATAGCAAGTTTGGTTGCAGTCGATCCAGGGGTTTAGGAGGAGCTTTTAATGTGCGGCTCTGCCATAATACGCACACGTCACTTATATTTCACATATATTCAACATATTCCGCACATATCTGTAGCTGATTCCTCCTGCAGTTTCGTTTTCATGCAGCACAGTCTCTATGGCGTCATACATCCCGAACGATGGGCCATACAATGACATAATCTTGTATGTACGTTGAGCTGCATATGTGGGTACTGTCTGCGAAATTTGTTGCTAATATAGTTAGCAGAGAAGTAATAAATTTAAACGTCACGCGTGATGCGGTAGTTTTTGAAGCATCTGTGTTTTTTAAGTCATTTATCGTACAATGATATGTTTTTGTGAGTATATTCGGCGATATATGCGTTTACTCTCTGCGAAAGTTGTTGCGAATAGAGTTAGTAGTCAGAAGTAATAAACTTAAACACGTTGCGGCAAGAATAGCGAAAGTGTTGTAAGCGATAAACTTTCGTTACTATTTTTGGGGATTTCCAGCGAGAAAATTTTTTGTAAAGGTTTGACATTATGTGTAAAGTTCGTTGCAGCTCACTAAGTGCTTTCTGTCTCTCCCAAATACTGAATGAATAAAGTCTGGAAATTCGCGCGATGTGAGCTACACTACTTTTTCACACCCACCGTCGCCCTTCCTTACCCCTAAAGCGATTCTTACCATACATTGATGTGTGTACCATGTTTATGTGAAACTGGGCCAGAGCTTTAGCATCAGATGTGGAAGATACATAAATACATACATACATACATTTTTATAACATGTATGGATTGTGGATAAATTTGAATAACATCGATCAAGAACTTTTCGAGATTTTTGCTAACAACGTCACCTGTTAAATCTTAAAAATATTCATATAATATTTATGTTAAACAAAATCGTCTATAGCCAACCACATTTTATTTGATTATCGTGGGCCGGCCGCGGTGGCCGTGCGGTTCTAGGCGCTGCAGTCCAGAACCGCGGGACTGCTACGGTCGCAGGTTCGAATCCTGCCTCAGGCATGGATGTGTGTGATGTCCTTAGGTTAGTTAGGTTTCAGTAGTTCTAAGTTCTAGGGGACTGATACCCTAAGATGTTAAGTCCCATAGTGCTCAGAGCCATTTGAACCATTTTTTGATTATCGTGCGAATATTTGAAATAAATCGTTAAAGAACTTTTTGAGATTTTTGCTAGCAACGTTTCCCCTTTATGTATTACATACATATTTGCAAACCATTTATGTTTAAAATACATACAGTATTAGAGTAATATATAACAACAACATGAAGTAAAATGGTGAAGAAGTTTAAAGATTTTTGCTAACACCGTTTCCTCTGTGTTTTTTCCATATATTTATATACCACATATACTAAAATATGCAGCATCAGCATATATTAAAAATTGTGTGGCCTATGTCCATCTCAATGTTTATTAGAGTACCGTATAAAAATTAGATATTTTTAGTAACAACTTTAAAGTACAATTTGTCTTTATACAGGATGAGTCACTAATTGCTGCCACCAAGATAACTCCGAAACTGTGATAAGAGCTGAAAAGTTTGTGGGACAAAAGTTGCATGGGACAACATGGGCCATAATATGCCTTTTTTTTGTTGTTCAAATGGTTCAAATGGCTCTGAGCACTATGGGACATAACATCTGTGGTCATCAGTCCCCTAGAACTTAGAACTACTTAAACCTAACTAACCTAAGGACATCACACACATCCATGCCCGAGGCAGGATTCGAACCTGCGACCGTAGCAGTCGCGCTGTTCTTTTTTTTTTTTGTTCTTAGGTGGGGTTGCGTCAGAGATATGAAGGTAAACGTTGTTTTTTTTTTTTTTTAATTGGGATGCCATAGTTTGGTACTTATTCTCTGATATTATCAATGATGTGCAAGAGTAAGGTCTTTGAAGGTCAACGAAAGTCACAAAGCTGGCATCAACGTCCATTTACACAAGATGTTTGAAGTGATGACTACTGCTATCAGTGCAGTGCTGCAATCTTCCTATCTTGGATTGAGTGGTATTCCTTATCACAGCGGCACTTCTCTCGCGAATCTTCAGGTGTATTTGGAACGCCTTTATAAACAATGTCTTTTACGAATCCCCACAAGAAAAAATTCAGACGCCTCAAGTATGGCCAACGAGCCGGCCACGATACATATCCTATGCGTCCAGTCCAACGATTTGGGAATTGTCTGTGCAACTCATTTCTAGCCATCAGCGAAATATGTGCCGGACACCCATAGTGTTGATACTATATTCTGTTCCTTGTTCCTAAAGGTATTTCTTCCAATATCAGACCTAATGTTTCTTGCAGGAATGTGGTGTAGATCCTACCATTAAGATTTCCTGCGATGAAATTAGAAAAAAAAGCACTCCATCTTCAGGCCACAAGTGGCCCATCGGGACCATCTGACCGGTGTCAACCTCAGCTGAGGATGCAGGTAGGAGGGGCGTGTGATCAGCACACGCTCTCCCGGTCGTTATGATGATTTTCTTTGACCGGAGCCGCTACTATTCGGTCGAGTAGCTCCTCAAGTGGCATCACGAGACTGAGTGCACCCCGAAAAATGGCAACAGCGCATGGCGGCCCGGATGGTCACCCATCCAAGTGCCGGCATGTCCGACAGCGCTTAACTTCGGTGATCTGACGGGAACCGCTGTATCCACTACGGCCTATAAATCTGTCCCCCAGAATCCCGCACCGACCACGGTTATTGGTGTGCAACTTTCTGCAGCCAACATGAATTTTCAGTTACCCAGTAATGAATGTTATGCAAATTAACATTTCCATGGTTCGTGATGTCGCGTCGTCAGTAAATAAAATCAAATTAAGAAATGTGTCATCCCTCTGAATCTGAAGTTGAACCCATTGGCAGAATTCAATGCGATGCATACAATCCGTACCAGTTAATTCTTGGTGGAGACTATATGGTAAGGATGATGTTTATGGTGATGCAGAACACGAATAACACTACTTTGAGTCATGCTAGATTCCCTTGCGATTTGACGCGAATAAGACAAGGATCTCGAACCACAATGGAAAGACTGCCAATTTCAGTTTCCTCGTTAGCAATTTTCCTTTGCCGGACATTCTTCCGATGCGTTAAAGACCCAGTTGTTCTCAATTTATCATACACATATTTAAATGTATAGCGTGTAGGGTGAGTATGTTGAGAATATCTTTCAGCGTATACGTCTCTATCTCTCACTGAATCTCGTTGGCATTCTCCGTAAATGAGAAGCATATCGACTTGTTCTTCGATTGAGTACATCATTCACATTCACTTGATTCGAAGGTACTAATCTTACCGTTCCTATTAGTGTTGTATTTCGAAACCGTCAAATGGTGTTTACATGTCAATGGCACATTAAGCGGATACTCCGTATTCGGCAAATATTTACTATTTGCACGTTATCCGAGAGAGAACTGTCAGAGCATGTGCTTCGATAAGTGCCGAAGTGATCAGGAATACCACTCAACTGCATTGTTACCCAATGGTCATCACTTCGAATACCTTCTGTGAATGGACATTCATGCCACCTTTTTTACCCTCGTTGACCTTCAAAGACCTTACTGTTACACATCATTGGATTCATCTCGATAGACGCTATCAGAAAATAGGTACCAAACTACAGCATCCCATTTAAGAAAACAAAGCTGACCTTCATACCTCTGACGCGACCCCACTTAGCAACAAGAAACCAACGTCATATTGTGGCCCACGTTGTCCCATGCATCTTTTGTCGCACAAACTTTTCACCTCCTATTATACTTTCGGAGTTGTTCTTGGCGGGAATAATTAATGACTCGCTCTGTATACAAATTAAATAGCAATTTTGATCTTTCTAACCGTTTAAGGGCGACACTGCTTTGAAGAACCATAAATAACATATAAACATTATACATAATTATTATACACTCTACATAAGCGACCAGCGCGGAACGCGATACAAGATGTAGGTTGTGTACCTAACACCTTCTAGGGGCAATAAAAACTGGATTTTCAATGTTTAACGTAATTAGTGACCGAATTGAAAAATCTAAAATTTTCTTATTACATACCCATTAATAGGTACATTCTTTTTAACACAGTAATACAAGTTTTACAGTTACAAACTGTGCGTTTGTCTTGAGACATCTTAACTGACGGCGTGCAAACATCCGGACTTTATTAATCCACTATTTGAGAAGGAGAATAGTTAGTGAATTCCAATAAACCTTACACATAATGTCAACCTTTGCAAAATATTTTTTCGCTGACGAACCACCCACAAAATGTTTGGAGGTATGGCGTTATAAACATAGGGATCAGTGCAAAACTAGCTTTTTTCTTAAAATGGAGTGCAAATTATCCAGACTATATTCATCCAGTGGAGGAGGAGGAGATTAGTGTTTCACGTCCCGTCGACAACGAGGTCATTAGAGACGGAGCACAAGCTCGGATTAGGGAAGGATGGGTAAGGAAATCGGATGTGCCCTTCGACGGTATTTGCCTGAAGCGATTTAGGGAAATCACGGAGAACCTAAATAAGGTTGGCAGGACGCGAGTTTGAACCGTCGACCTTCCGAATGCGAGCCCAAGTGCGCTAACCACTGTAGCACCTCGCTCGGTATTCATCTCATAGTGAGAAAACCTAGTGACTTCCAACAAACTTTGAGCATAATTTCAAACCTTTTTAGAACTTTTCTCGCTTACATGCTTGACGTCAAATATTTAACACATTAACTCATTTGTAAAGTAATCAGACATTTGAAGCTCTTTTATAGAGAGGAGTTCGATTCCTTAACGAATCGAGGGTTTACTAGTTGACACCATCAGTTTTCATTGAATCAGGTGTGTGTCACTATAAACTAATAGGACCAATTACGGTATGTAGATGGGTACTGAAACGATCGACGTACGATGACATTATGTTCCTAATTGCAATCCCCGTTACGTTGAACTTCAATATAGACCATGTTGCACCCAAATTGTTAATTATTGTTGAATTCTGTCATTTAGCATCCTTCTATACTGATGGTATCACATCGAATTTTTATCACATCTCTCTAAGTAACAATTCTATTCTAAACGTGGATTGCGTAGTAATCTAACCAGAAATCTCCCGATACATCATGCGCTCTGACGGCGTGGAACACGAAACTGCTTCGAGGTACTAAGTATGGAATTAGAAAAAAAAGTGCGGTAGCAGTTTTAAATGATTACACTATTCTTATTAATCCATTGGAAGCCTTTACTGACAATCCGTTGTGCGTTGTAACAGAACTAGGACACTGTCAGTTTGCACTCCTGTTTGCATCACAACTGAAAAATGTTACTGTTACGGCAGTATCGGGTTGTCTATGCTGAATGGATACTCACCCCGCGTTCGGCAGACAGAGCTACCATATCCGGATACGGCTTTTCCGGAATACGACGTGCAGTCAACAAACCGATGACATTACCGTATACGTTGTACATTTAGCGAATTATCTGCGGAACTGTAACCGAGATACAGTTCGAGACCTCCTCTGTGAATGCCTCGTCTCTATGTGAAATCGAAGTTCTTTCGCGCTATAAATATAAATGTGTCGTCGAATGATTTCCTTAAAGGCGTAAAGTAGAGGAGAGAAACAAGGGGTCCTGGAACTGTTGTAACATTACCGATATGCAAAGTGTTTGGTGCTGAAGTAGATCAGGAAAACGATACGTCTTACAACTAGAGAAATCTTTATTGTTTCGAAACGTAGCAAAGCTTTCATTCCGTTCCGCAAATAATCCTCTTAATTTATCTAGTGTAGTAGTATGAGAAGAGAATTTGTTTTAGAAGCGTCACGGACTTTCTGCATTTTTATTCTATTGAATACTTGAAGTGCGTTACAGGAGCACCACACAGTGAAATTCTTATTCTACGCCGTTTGGAAATTAACCATAAAAAGCATGTTCACCGTGTGTCAAATGGATCACAGTTTTAATCGGAACAGTAAAATCCTTTAGGTCCACCTCGCTAGCTGCCCGGTCAGCGAGACGGATTGCTAAACGGAGGGGTCCGGATTAGAGAAATATAAAGTTTTTAACGACCATTGATTTCCTCCATCATTCTTGTCCACTGTCATTGTGAATGAATAAAAGAATTTACAGAGTTTTGTTATGAGGGTTATGAAAACACACAACAATTTCCACATGTGTCCACAGATGGACAGACGTAGAGCAAGGTGTGGTCGTACTACTGACCAGGAAGGAAAACTGTCGAAGAGTGAGGTACCAGAACATGTCGCCACAGCATGTGGTACATTTTGTAGTACCACATGGAAGGTAGCATTCGGCATTGTTCGAGGTTGTTTGACAGGATGGGACACTCCTGATCCGATTAGTAAATGCGAGGGTAGTAACGAGCAGTGGGTATTCTGATCGTTTGTTATCAGTTTCTGGGTTGAAGATTGCGTAACAAACGAAGGTTGTTGAAATATGTTTATGTGGACTTTTTCTTTTTTTTTTCTCTATAACTGTGTGCGTATTCGGCAAACACCTGACGCTTTGCAGCGGAGTGTACTCCTGCTACCAGTATCTGATCCCCAGTTACTTATTACATTCACGAATGATGCATGGGGACAATTATTGTCGGTAAATCTCTGTGTTATCTCTAATTTCACATATTTTCTCGTTGTAGTCATTTCCGAGATGTCTGTGGGAGGAAGTAACGCGTTGACCGACTTTTCCCGGAACGTAGTCCCTCGGAATTCCAACAGCAAACCTCCCATGATGTACAACACTTTTCTTATAGCGTCTGACACTGGAGTTTGTTAGCATCTCTCTAACGCTGTCGCGCCGACTGAACAATCCCGTGTCGAAACACGCCGCACTTCGTTGGATCCTCTCCATCTCTTCTATCAGTCTTATGTGGTAACGGTCCCATATTGATGAACAACGCTCAAGAATCGTCGGACAAGTGTTTTGTGAGCCACTTCTTCCGTGGATGAGCTACATTTTCTTAAGATACTATCTATGAATATACACTCCTGGAAATTGAAATAAGAACACCGTGAATTCAATGTCCCAGGAAGGGGAAACTTTATTAACACATTCCTGGGGTCAGATACATCACATGATCACACTGACAGAACCACAGGCACATAGACACAGGCAACAGAGCATGCACAATGTCGGCACTAGTACAGTGTATATCCACCTTTCGCAGCAATGCAGGCTGCTATTCTCCCATGGAGACGATCGTAGAGATGCTGGATGTAGTCCTGTGGAACGGCTTGCCATGCCATTTCCACCTGGCGCCTCAGTTCGACCAGCGTTCGTGCCGGACGTGCAGACCGCGTGAGACGACGCTTCATCCAGTCCCAAACATGCTCAATGGGGGACAGATCCGGAGATCTTGCTGGCCAGGGTAGTTGACTTACACCTTCTAGAGCACGTTGGGTGGCACGGGATACATGCGGACGTGCATTGTCCTGTTGGAACAGCAAGTTCCCTTGCCGGTCTAGGAATGGTAGAACGATGGGTTCGATGACGGTTTGGATGTACCGTGCACTATTCAGTGTCCCCTCGACGATCACCAGTGGTGTACGGCCAGTGTAGGAGATCGCTCCCCACACCATGATGCCGGGTGTTGGCCCTGTGTGCCTCGGTCGTATGCAGTCCTGATTGTGGCGCTCACCTGCACGGCGCCAAACACGCATACGACCATCATTGGCACCAAGGCAGAAGCGACTCTCATCGCTGAAGACGACACGTCTCCATTCGTCCCTCCATTCACGCCTGTCGCGACACCACTGGAGGCGGGCTGCACGATGTTGGGGCGTGAGCGGAAGACGGCCTAACGGTGTGCGGGACCGTAGCCCAGCTTCATGGAGACGGTTGCGAATGGTCCTCGCCGATACCCCAGGAGCAACAGTGTCCCTAATTTGCTGGGAAGTGGCCGTGCAGTCCCCTACGGCACTGCGTAGGATCCTACGGTCTTGGCGTGCATCCGTGCGTCGCTGCGGTCCGGTCCCAGGTCGACGGACACGTGCACCTTCCGCCGACCACTGGCGACAACATCGATGTACTGTGGAGACCTCACGCCCCACGTGTTGAGCAATTCGGCGGTACGTCCACCCGGCCTCCCGCATGCCCACTATACGCCCTCGCTCAGAGTCCGTCAACTGCACATACGGTTCACGTCCACGCTGTCGCGGCATGCTACCAGTGTTAAAGACTGCGATGGAGCTCCGTATGCCACGGCAAACTGGCTGACACTGACGGCGGCGGTGCACAAATGCTGCGCAGCTAGCGCCATTCGACGGCCAACACCGCGGTTCCTGGTGTGTCCGCTGTGCCGTGCGTGTGATCATTGCTTGTACAGCCCTCTCGCAGTGTCCGGAGCAAGTATGGTGGGTCTGACACACCGGTGTCAATGTGTTCTTTTTTCCATTTCCAGGAGTGTAGTTCTGGCATCTGCTTTTCCAGTTATTTGTTTTATGTTGCTATTCAATTAAAGGTTGCAGTTTATTTCTACTACGTATGCGCTATATGATACATTTATTTACGCTCAGTGTAAACTGCCAGAGCCTGCACCATCGATCTGTAGGTCATTTCGCAAGTCTATACCGTTTTCTGGCGCTTCTGCTTTCGTAAAGACAACCACATCATCTGCGAACGGTCTTAAAGAGCTTCTGACGCTATCCACTAGATCCTGTATATATACTGCAAAACATTAGTAACGTCCCTATCACATTTCCTTGGCGTTCTCCTGAAATTATCTTTAAGTGTGTAGATTTGGTTCCGTTAAAAGCGACATGTACTGTCTGAATGCAGACATAAATCTGGTAAGACACTCGGTAAGTTCGTATTTTTTTCACCAAACGAAAGTGCAGAACTGTATCCAATTTGTTCGCAAAATCGAGGAACACGGCGTCAACCTGAGCGTCGATCTCTACGGCGCTCCGCATCTCATGGACGAAGAGAGCGAGCTGAATTTCGCAACATGTGTAGAATCTGCTGCTAAAACTCTGTTTGATACATCCTATACAGGCAAAATCTACAGTTAATGAGTAATGAGAAATGGAAGCAGTGTGCGTATGTATCATCGATACCTCCAACTGGCACCTTCTCTGGTTGTATGTTTAACTGCAATTGTTGTACTTAACTAAGCACAAGTCGAGTAAAATTTCTCTTTAGTGTCTCCAGTTTAGACAGCAAACGGCTTAAAGATAAATGACTGTGATTTTATTAATGATGCATATGAGGTCGTGTTAGTGAAAAGTGTAGGCTCAACCACCCGTCACAGTGCAAAAGCGCAAGAAGTGACGCGTTTCTGAGGAGAAAGCCTTCATTGACAAACTTGTTGTACAAGAAGTTTGTGAAAGTTTTAAAGAGAAAAACGTAAATAAAAGTATTAAAAAGCCCTGTTCAATCCCTTGTAACCGTTCCTTCCTAAAATGTTCTACGACATAATTCGTGCAGTCGGTGAAACAAAGTAAAGTGGATTGGCATATGCAGCCTTTGAATACAAAAAGCGTCACGGCAGCAGCTATTCACGTGGAACGCCCATATACCTCAAGGAAAGACCTAACCGTATGTTGACACATACGTAATGAGACTGAGAAGTTCGAGTACGTAGTTAAGAAATGAAAGTCATCCCTCTTGAGGTGCCCAGGAGTTCGAACCTTGTCATGCACTGAATGTCATAATCTACACGAGATGTTTGTTCTTTCGGACAGTCCGAAAGAACAAACACCACACTAACATTCTATGTAACGCGAAGATGGCCAATGATCTCTTTAGTGCAGATGGATACCAGGCTCAAAATCTTACGTGAAACGGCGAAACGCCGCGAATAATGAGGAGAATGGGGAAGGGGCACTACATTAGTAGTCTGCGGACAAGTTGAGAATTTGGGTCTGACGGTAAGCGTGGTAGGGTAGTTCCTGCTGCTACGATGGCCAATGCGTCCGGATGGAGCAGTGGTCAGCACATCTACCTAGTAAGCGGGAGACCTGGGTTCGTATCCTGGTGTCTGGTGTGGCACAAACGATCAACTTCTCTCGCTGATTTAAATCCAGTGTCTGCAGTTCCTTTATCTCTTCCGATGGCTGTTCTTTTTCACACACAATATATATATATATATATATATGTGAAACTGCAGGAGAGAGAGGTGCAGTAACAAACGCGAGCACGAGGGCCGCGGCCACCCACCGGCTTGAGCGTGCGGACGATGAAGAAGGTGCGGATGCCCGCCATGCGCAGCATCTCCTCGCGCTTCTCGCCCAGCGCCGGCTCCACCTCGAACTCGCCGTTCAGAAAGCCCAGCGTCTTCTCCGAGATGTGCACCCGCCTGCAACAACAGATGCAAGAAGCTCTCTGTGACTACTAATATCCTGATACTGCGTTAAAAAAAAAAAAAAAGCTGCGGGCACTTACATAAAGCTTGGAGTATGAATACACAGTCGAAAAAAATTGCAACACCTACAAGAATTGTGTTCCGTGCCACCTCGGTGTAATATGTGCATACTGAGGGCCTGTCGTCTTAATGGTTCATTTGTCACGGTCACCGTCGATCAGACGGCGCTCTGGAGGCTTGTCGGTGCACCCCACGTTTTGACGCTACAGGCAGTAACTGTACTTAGTTTAGAGCTGAAAACTGTTTGCAGCATTCATTCTAGGATACAATCGTGCCTCATTGGCGAGTACATACTCATGTTGAACAACTTCAGCCATTTGCACTGGCCCGCATTGTGGGCCCGCGGGATGCTGGATGGACGTACAGTCGGTTGCTGTACTTGTTGAACACAGTGCGTCGGTGGTGTTTCTCTGATAGCAACAGCGATCTGTTAAATATTCGCACACCCGTAGACGAGATTCCGGACTTCCGCGCATGTGAAGGGTGTCAACGGATTGTGCGACCACGTGCTGCAACAGCTGTGTCACCAGTGACCACTGAAACCGTCTGCTTGCTGAAGGACTCTGATTAGGTTTTCTCTGGTCGGGTTATCGCTGACACCACACCACCAACCATGAGTATCTGGTATCTTGAGAGAGCCGGCTGGAGAGTGGAATGGCACCCTCTTATCAGCGAAGAGAGTACGTCCTGCGTGTGTGTGAGTCACTGACGTACACGTGTACAGAGTAGACCTGGTGAGTGTGGCCAATTCTGGAGCTCATTCACCCAGGTTACACAGGTCCCATCCCAGGCTTCATAATGTGGTGGCCCATCAGTTACAACAAATGCTGTATTTATGTCCTTTTGCAGGGTAAAGTAATCAGCGCTCGCTACAAAGCACAGATCGTTATCCTCTCGCCATTGGCATTTCTTTGACAGGAAGGTGATGTGATTTGTGCTTTTTCAACAGGAATATACACGTCCACATACGGCTGATGTTGCGGAACGTGCTCTTCGTGGTGTAAAAAACTGCCCTTGTCAGCAACATCGCCTGATCTCCCGGTAATAGAACGCGTAAGCGACATGTTGAAATGGGAATTTACTCGTTCTCCAGAGCTTGCAACAACCATTGCGGATTTGAAACAAAAGGCCCAAGACGATTAGGAAAATCTGTCGCAGGGTGCCATTCGGCGGCTTGTGAGAACATGCGCCTTCATTGCTGCCAGTGGGGTACACTGCGTAATGACGGGACTTTTTGGACACCCTTTGATGTGAAATGTGTACAAGATTTGATATGCAGGACATCCGAACTGAAAAGCACGATTAATTAATTGAAAGATATCCGCTTGAGTTATATTAATGATTTACCTAAACCACGACCGGTTTCGGGATGTTAAAATTACGTCTTCATGTGTATGAATTTTTCTTTTTTAGACATCCATAACACGTAGTCGGGCCAGTCAGTGCAAGGGCTGGAAACTGTTGAATGTTACGCAGAAACTGTCCGTCGTCGGTCAGCGACACGGTATCAGCACCAGTCACAACTGCGTGGAAGGTCACGCAGGGTGTCTGGAGGCACTATTGCTGACTGGAGCGACCGCTTGTTTTTCATGTCTAAATAGAAAAACTATATACACTTCAAGATAGGATTTTAACATTCAGAAACCGGTCTTGGTTTGAACAAGTTAGTAGCATGTCTGAAGCGGATCTCTTTATATTAATTACTGTGAGCCGGCCGATGTGGCCGAGCTGTTCTGGGCGCTTCAGTCTGGAACCGCGCGATCGCTACGGTCGCATGTTCGAATCCTGCCTCTGCCATGGATGTGTGTGACGTCCTTAGGTTAGTTAGGTTTAAGTAGTTCTAAGTTCTAGCGGACTGATGATGACCTCAGATGTTTAGTCCCATAAGCACAGAGCCAATTACTGTGACATGTGAGTTTCATTTGGTCTTAATTAATTGCCGTACACTCTTACAATGATGAAATACCTGTCACATCACATGTCAGAAAATGACCTTGTCTTTTAGGTTGTCGATTTCTTTGCGACAGTGTAATTGAACATGTTACTGACACAAAAGAAAGATCTGATACACACAAGAAAAGGAAAAGAAATGCGCAAAAATTTCACACTACAGTGTAGAACATGACTAAGAAAAATTTCGTGCAATCCAAACCTACATTACTCACCCATTTTACTGTATTTCACACCCTAACGTTCAATTTATTCATTTAATTTTATTCCAGCGGCTTACTTGTAAGTAAAATCTATTATTCTTTCGCATTCAACGAATCTAATGAATAGAATGTCTTGTTACTCTTTAATCGGAGTATCACAACCAATTACATGGACTGGAATGTCAACCGCGTTTCTGTGAACCCGTTTCAGGCATTCACTAGATTTGTAAAAAAGTTCTTACCTTCTAAGTTTCCGATACAATTATAAAATTAAGGCTGAAATACTTATTTATGTTTCCGAAACTGCTTCTTCGAAGATGCTGACAGCATAATCCTTATTGTCGGCTACTCAAAATGTAAACAAAGAAATAACTGAACATGGATTTGACAAGCAACTCAAGACACTCCCTGGAGAGAAGAGTTCTGAACCTGATCGATACACGTAAGATTTTATATTCACTAGGCGGAAAAAGTGAATGCTCCTTATGGATCTGTCGATCGTAGGTTGATGGAATAGCAAATCTTATCATGTGGATGAGAAAGGGGGCTCGTCTATCCAGGTTTTAATAATGTCGTAGAATGAAGCCAAAAACTATAATTCTGTTTAACTGACACCAGATTGTTGTAGAGTTATGTAACGTATATGATAAAAGTTTTTAGAGATCTAAATCAACTCGGGTTCTACCAGTACCGGTGCAGTGAATCTTAACTTGTTCTGATCATTCACGAAAATCGTACAGATGGATTGGTTGAATCGACTGATATCGAACATCAAATGTGACGTAAAGTTGTGAAGTAAAACTGTTGTAGCGTGTGGAACTGAGATAAAACGATACGCTAATTATTTATTCTGCTCATACAATTTATTTATTTATTTATTGTAGACAGATCTGTAGCGTAGGTCGAGATCTCATTTTGATTTCAAGCTGATTGTTTATGAGTTGGTGAAGAAAAACAATCATAGTGTTAGCTAAAGAACAGTTGCTTGATAAATTTTGTATTTTGCTTCTGGACCAAAAGTCACTCTAAAGGCAGCCGTAAGAAGACGAGAAATGCCACAGACTCTCAATGGCTCTGCTGCACACAGATTTTACTATCCATAAATGTTCAATGCAACTTCTCTGCATCATAAAAGTAGTCCACAGCAAGTTTTCACTTGTCGCTTGAAACTTACCGTTGTTTGTAGGCTTAAAGCCGGTTATACTGTTTTGTTGAATGCAGTTTACGTTGCTCTTAGATCCCTCCAAATACATTTACATAGTCACTCCGAAATTAGCCTGTAATGACCCATTTCACATTATTTCAGCTATTGTGTTTTTCGTTTCTTTTGTCAGGTCTCTCAGACGACGCTTTCTTGTCGTCTGGTTATACAGGGACCAACGTGTAAGCGCTTGGGAAAAAGAAGCGTTAGAGTGACTTTATTTTATGTCAAAGTCAGCAAAATCTTTCCTCTCTGCTCCATTCTTTGAGTAATTTTGCACAGTACGAATGAATAGATGAGCGATTTTGAATGTAACTTAGAGAATCAGAGAGAGTCCTCCACCCTAGTTTCCCTCACCATAGGAAATACCGTTAGAGGTTGGACACAGCAGAGACCCGTCGTTGACCGGCAGTCGGGACACGCGCTTTCTCCTGCCGTACTGTAAATAAGCTATGCTTTTTCTCGTAACGTGCGCTGATGTAATTATGGATCTTCTTTCTGAAGAACAGTTGCTATATTTTGTCAGGGATCATGTTCATTCACTAAAGGTATGCGGCAGGAAAAATTTTCGCTTAAATTACCAAATTATTTCATTGATACTCAATTGTGATGTGTGAACTTATAACTGTGCCTTGTGTCTTGACATGATTTGACCACATGTTTTCAACACAGTCGTTAGTTAGTTTTAAACTGTTTCCCCTAAGTTTAACAGTGTATCTCGCTAGGCGAAGTGTAAAACGAGCAGAGTAGTTGATCTTGTAATTTTCGTATCTCAGTGAGAACCACGATGCGCGAGTGGCAAACTCACGCGTAGTGCTCTAATAATGTAAAATCGTGCAAGATGGAGAGCAGTCAGTAAATCGATCGTCTTCAGAGATGTAATGTTCCTACGTGTCTCAAGTTGAAGTTGCCGCGGTTTTATAGTGATTTCCTTTTTTGAACTGAACTCGTTCTCTGTGTAAGGCCGACTGCTGTGGCCGTGCGGTTCTAGGCGCTTCAGCCCGGAACCGTGCTGCTGCTACGGTCGCAGGTTCGAATCCTGCCTTGGGCATGGATGTCTGTGATGTCCTTAGGCAAGTTAGGTTTAAGTAGTTCTAATTCTAGGGGACGGATGACCTCAGATGTTAAGTCCCATAGTGCTTAGAGCCATTTTGAACGTTTGTGCAAGCGTTCAAGAATATGAAGTCAAATCAGTAGTGCGCTAGTGAAGAAAAGCTGCATCCATAGCACAAAGAATTTCGAGGAAACTGAATCCCATATGCGTTTGGAGAAAGTTTGACGAATAAGGGTTTTTAGATTTTACCATAATTTTTCTGTGTTATCCTAAACTTGACTATCGATCTTTAATCCCCTCCCCCCTCCGAAATGCAGTGTTCAATAATTACGTTCTCGGAGACTTTCGAAGTCTGTATCCCAGTCGTGTTACGAGGTAATCATGCTGACATTCGGAATCTTCCCACTCTCTCTCTCTCTCTCTCTCTCTCGACATCAGTCTTCGGACTGGTTTGATGCGGTCCGCCACCAATTCCTCTCCGGCGTATCCTGTGCATTTCAGAGTAGCACTTGGACACTACGTCCTCAAATGGTTCAAATGGCTCTGAGCACTATGCGACTTAACTTCTGTGGTCATCAGTCGCCTAGAACTTAGAACTAATTAAACCTAACTAACCTAAGGACATCACACACATCCATGCCCGAGGCAGGATTCGAACCTGCGACCGTAGCGGTCGCCCGGCTCCAGACTGTAGCGCCTAGAACCGCACGGCCACTCTGGCCGGCACTACGTCCTCAATTATTTGTCAGTTGTACTCTAATTTCTATCTTCCTCTACAGCGTTTGCCCTCGAGAATTGCCTCTAATGCCATGGAGGCTATTCCCTTATATCTTAACACATGTCCTATCAACCTGTCTTTTCTTTTTGTCAATGTTTTGCATACGTTCCTATTTTCGCCGATTGTGTAGACAACCTCCTCATTCCTTATTAGTCCAGCTGGTTTTCAACATCGTTCTGTAGCACCACATCACAAACACTTCTATTCCCTTCCGTTTCTGTTATCCCACAGTCCTTGATTCATTACTCGTCATTCCTCAGTATTTTATTAACCAACTTTGTTCCACACTAATTCTTCCGGATGACTCTCTTAAAATTCAGTCTCATATTCATCAATACTAAATTGTGATCTGAGTCTGTAGCTACTCATTGGTAGTGCTTACAGTGCAGTACTTCTGATTTCGGAATCTCTGTGTGACCATGATGTAAACCAGCCGGAATCTTCCCGTGTCCCTTGTTCTTTTGAAATTACAGATACATTTCCTCCCCAGTGATCCTTGACAAAGTATTACCAGCTGAAATTTATTGCAGAGCTCAGTTATTCTTTCTCCTGTCTCTTTCCTACTGCCTTCTCCATATTTCCCCGTAACCCTTTCTTCTACTCCTTTCCCCACAATCGCGTTTCAGTCCCTCGTCATTATTAGATTTTATTCTGACCTTACTTACTGAATTATCCGTTCAGTATCCTAAGATACTTTATCTCTTCGCCTTCTGCTTGCGATTTCTGCATTTATACCTGAAACATCGTTTTACCATTTGTTTGGTGTCGAATCTGATGAGAAGAATCCTTTCGCTGATCTGTACACAATAGCTCACTCTCTGCCACATTTAACAATTCATATCAAATCCTATTTCCACTATGCCATTTTTGCTGCTGTTAATATTACCCTATATACGTCTGACAGGAAATTTTTGTCTTATTTCCGTTTACCCCCTCTGATAACCAGTATTTCTACATTGAGCCTCATTATATTGTTTTTCAGATTTTCTAGCTTCCCCACTACGTTCAGACTTCTGACATTCCATGTTCCGACTCATAGAACGTTATCCTTCCGTTTATTGTTCCATCTTCTTCTCGTGGTCCCCTGCCCGTCGCCAGTCCTCTTCTGGTTATCCGAATAGGGGCCTTGTCCTGAATCTTTTGTCAATGGAGAGATCATCAAGCCACTTTTTCAATTGCAGGCCACGTGTTCTTTGGTTGCACATTCATTAATGCAGTTGCTTCCATTACCTTCTGTAAACTCTAGCCGTTGATCATTGCTGATTCTTTCGCCTTTTAGGGGAATTTATCACTCCAAGGGCAAGAGAGTGCTCTGAATGTCTGTCCGATATCCTCCGTCCACTTTAACAAGGCGGTTGTTAGGCAGGACTTGGGTGACTTCTTATGCCTGAAGTCTTCGGCCAATCTCATCATTTTTATTCAAAAATTGACTAGATTTGAACAGGGGACACATGACGTGGTCTTCATTAGCAGCAGAAAACGCTACAGCTAGACTACGGGATTTTATTCCTGAAACTCGTGCATTTTAATGGCCCTATCTCGATCATTCATTTGTAAAATTTTTGAATTGTCTTGTGGAGAGCCTGTTTTCTGTTGATGTAACAAATAGCCACTTTAGTCACACGTAATCTCCTTCTTACTTTCGTCCTTTACACCTGCCGCCTTTCCTTTCCTTTAGACCACCTCTAGAAGATTTGAATCTCAGACTGTTTCCCAGGTACATCTATGAAGATGTATGTGGTTAAATGTGTACTTCGTCGTAGCGAAACGAAAACGTTATCCTTTGCGTGATTCAAAAGATATTATTAATATTTCTGGACTTAATAAAGAAAGTTACTTGTGGTTTCGTTCCCCAATCTGTTTCCCAGACCTCTAGTTCTATTTGCGAATTCCTCGAGAGAAACTGTTATTCGAATCCCGTTTGTGCTCATGATTTCTGTAATTTAACTCTTGTCAACATTGCAGGGGACGAAAGAAGTGGGAAATAATAAGTGTACAGTGTATAAATGTTAATATAAAATTGTAACAGTCTCGCCTCTACTTTGTAATCCGATACCTCCCGATCGTTCCCCCACGACCAGGGCGGGGAAGCGGGAGCCCGCGTGCCGTACTGCCAATGCTGACACTATGGTGTCAGCGCTGTCTCGCGACGCTACACAGCTACCAGTCAGTATCCTCAAATCAAATCCCGGTAAGTTTGCCTGTTACAAGCTTTTGTAAGGCTACTCGCTCTCTCTGCTGCTGGCCACGATATGTGACAGACATATCCTAAAACCTGACCTCCTCATATGAGAATTATGCCTTTCAGCAAGCCTCCCCCTATGTAGCGCCCATGTGGCTCTGCCTTAATAAACAACCTGTGCATTAGATATGCATTCCCATTAATCTTAAACCCTCCTGCTCTACTGACTCCCACTGCCTAGCTTGGTCACTCTGCGTGGGAGTTCTTAAGGTTCAGAAAATGGCTCTTCGCGATGTGCAGCTCCTTTCCGGTAGGGTCTCGTATAGGAGCACTTGCATTTCCTGTGATGCCTCGTAATGAAAAAACAGTCGTATTCTGAAGTGCGCAACTCTGCTTTTATTCCTCTGAACCTATGTTTATACAACTTGATGAGGTCCGAGACAACAAATACTCAAGTACTGGTCGAATCGGGGATTTGCAGGTCATCTTCTTAGTGGATGAACTGCACTTCCTATAGATTCTTACAACGAAGCTCAATCTGATATTGCTTTCTCCTTACCTAGATTTATGTGATTCCTTCATTATAAATCGTCCCGTGCAGCTACTCCAAACATTTTACAGGCGTGATTCATAGCCAATCGTACGCTCAAACGATCACAAGGGTATTCGACTGTTACACGCAATAAATTTTGTGTGGTGATGTAGAATATCAGCTACCAGATTTTGTAACAAATGATGATCATCCTCAAGTCTTCATATATTTAGCAACAATTTTCTTCCGATAGGACCACCAAATATACAAATAAGTCTTGTTTAAATATCTTCAGAGAGCACAAAACATAGTCATTTAGGTCGCTGTTATAGATTATGAACAGCAATTGACTCATAATAGGTCATTGAGGTTCATATACTTCTTTAGATTCTTCTGGTGTTTCCCATTAATAACGACGAACTACGTAGTCTTCTTCCTCATTCCTGTTCCTAGATTTCGCAAGGACATGTTCTGTTTACTAGGTGGGATATGCTGAACGTCCCTCCCCCAGTAACATTCAACTATAGTTTTCATGAGGAGTATCGTGGTGCAGTTGCTTCTCACAATATTTATTGATCGCTCAGACAAGTGAATAGTACATATTCTTCGTTGTTTCAAAGACTACTGTTTCTTAGTACGAAATCCGCGGTTTCAATCACAAATAAATGGATTACTTTACCTACGGAAACACCGGTCACAGAGCGAAAAGCATATAGAGAGCCCAGTAGCTATCTCATATACCTAATCCTTCACTACATGCAATGTACTCGCTGTGGAGAGCTCACAACTAGGCGATGATCACAATAATGTGACTGATAAAACCTCCGAAAAATCATAAACGGTGGATTTCATTCCTAGTTTTGGTTGGAATAAAATGTAGTCAATAAATATCAACTAATGAAATGAATAAATAATTATTCTGAAACGAATCAAAAGAAATAACAAGAAATACAAAAGTAATAAGTAACATCATAAGTAATATCACACTTCGAGCCGGTAGGTAGCTCCTCAGGAAAAATCTTACTATTGTTAAAGGAATGAATGATGTTCCGAATCAGCCAAGGCCGCGTAAACTAAGCTCTGTATTTAACGGTAGTAGAGATCTTTTTCTATAAGATCAAAACAACTTCAGCCATGAAGTATGAAACCCTACATCTACATCTACACCAATACTCTGCAAGTCACCTGATGGAGTCTGGCGAATCGTACTATCTGATCTCCCTTTCCCTCTTGCTTTCGTTAGTGGCGCGTGGTAAGGATAATTTTTCGAATTTTCTCGGTATGATCATTTCGCGAGACATATGTGGAAAGAAGCAGTGAAATAATATGTTGTCCTACGCTTCCCGGAAAGTACTCTCTCGAAATTCCAATATTAGACGTCTCCGTGATGCACAACGACTCCCTTATAGTGTCTGCCATTGGGATTTGTTGAGCATCTCTATAACACTCCTGCGAGGACCAAACGACCCAGTGACTGAAATTGGCACTCTTCAGTGGATCTTCTCCATCTCTTCTATCAGTCCTGCCTGATAACGATCCCAAATTGATGAACATACTCAAGAAACGGCTGAACAAGTGCCTTGTAAGCCACTTCTTTAGTGGATGAAGTACACTTCCTTAAGATTCTTCCTATGAATCTCAGCCTGGCATCTGCTTTTCCTACTATCTGTTTTAAGTGGTCATTCCACTTAGGGCCGCTCCGGATAGATAATGCTAGGTATTTTATGGTAGGTACTGCCTCTAGAAATTTTTCATCAATAGCGTAATTGTATAGCAGTGGAGTTCTTTTCCTACGTACTCATGAGACATAACAATTGACGATGCCTATGGTAGTAAATGGGACACGGGCGATGAAACGATCTCATAACAGATGCCGTTACTCACACAATGGCATCTATTGAAAGTAACATCTTCTTCTCCTCCATAGAAATCCCTCCCCTCATATTCTGCAAGGGTAGCTGAAGCCAATTCTAGAGATGGCATTTTTGTATATTGTCGGAGGTGCGTTTTATTCCGTTATTAGGGAACAGCTTCGAAGATTAATCGCGAGAGATATAAATTGGGCACGCAACTGTCGCGGTGCCAGATATATATTTCGTTTACAGCGTTGACAGTGGGGCGTCTTCTAATGGTGAAGCTTGTCAGCAGTGTTCTGGAGATGAAGCCAGCGATGCCAATGCAGTGCATATTTGCACTGGCGGAAGTTAATTCCGAGACTGTGTGCTCTGTAAAATGGTTTAAGAGTTCTTTTGGGAATAACATGCATTGTTGAATGACGATTTTCGGAACTGCGAGGACTGTCAGTGTCTGAAAATATTTAAAAAGGAACGACTGATGTCGATTTCCCTTTACAGTTATGTTGTCGGAATTGTCAGAAAAAAGACTACGATCACGAGAAATGCATGGTTCGATAGATGTAAATGACGGTACAACAGAGTATTATTTTAGTCTCTTGTTAAGGTAAAGAATATACGTTAGAAATCACTGCTTCGGAAAGTGGATTATTTACAACAGTGTTTGCTATTACTATGGTTTCTGTGGTGAAGTGTATTATGCAATAGAGAAGAATGAAGGCTTGCTATAGATGGTGAAAAAAAGGTCGTTGAAGTAGATGAATCGCACATCATAGCTCGCAAGTACAGGAAAGTACGACTTCTGGTAAACGAATTGAACCAGGTATGGGTATTTGGAGGCGTTGAAAGGGAGTCTTGGAAGAGCTTTAGTGTCTGTTATTAAGCGCTTTATCTTCTCAGGAGTCAAAGAAATCACCGACGGCTGAAAGTCCTACAATAGTTTGAAAGAAGAAGGATTCGAACACGAATCTGTCAACCATTCAATCGAATTCGTATTTTCGAAAGATCCCTCGGTTCATACGCAGAATTTCGAGGGCTTGTGAAAAATCTCTTAAATTCTCTATTAAGAGACAAGATCGGACGGGAAACAGCGGTGAACTGCCGTCATGTTAGTACCTGTATTTCCGCTGTCTGCGGTTGGGTGGCAAAAAGATTCCTTGCGAAACTCTCGTAGTTTTCTTTAGAGATACAGTACGAGTGTATCCCAGCTTCAGCAAAATAGGATTGCTCCCTACACAAAAGGCGGAACTTTCGATGATAAATATCTCGATGACGTGTAACATAAGTTAAATTATTGAATTTCAAGATAAATTCTTACGATATGTACTTTATTTTTTTACCTCTCCAGTTGTATATCATCAACGAGCTACGGGAAATCGGGGCCTGGAAATGGAGGCAATTGCTTTTCTCTTAGACTGAAGTACATCTTTTGTCGTCAACGCTGTAATCAAAATCAATACCAGGTGCCATGACAGTCAGGCGCTCGATATATATTTTTCACAAGTAATCTACAAAATTACCCCTTAACACAGATTTTACCGAGATATTGCAGTCGGGCTTTATTTACCAAGTTGACTATGCTAAACTCATTACATTCGAGAGCGTGCAGAAAAGTAATGCCTCCAAGCTTTTTATATGAAAACCCTTACAGCTTTTTAAATAAAACAAATGTTATAAACTGTCTATATCTTTGTTCTTCACGTCTAGATATTTTAAGCCCTCTGTCGCTAGAGGACTCAGAGTTGAAGCGGGTTACATGGCGCTGTATAGCGTAACTATGTCTGTGCGTGAGAAACAGCGTACTGGAATCACATGTTGAATTCTAAGAGTTTGTCCACACATGGAGCAACCGCCCCTTCAGCATGACAACGACAGACCAGACACACGAACGCTGCGACGTCGGCAATAATCCAACGCCTTGGAGTCACTGACATCGATCATCCTCGATACTTTTCCGACTGGGCACCATCCGATTTTCATCTGTCTCCAAAACTTAAAGAATACCATCCAGTACTTCACTTTGATAGTGATGAAGCGGTGGAAGCAGAGGTGACGTTGTGGCTCCGTTAATAAAGTCAAACAGTGTTCGTCGCCAGGGCGACTAGTCTGAGAAATAAATGTATAAACATGAAGAATAAAGATGTAGGAAGTTAATAACGTTTGTTTTATTTAAAAAGCTTGAAGAGTATTCACATAAAAAGTTCGGAAGCATTACTTTATTGCTATCCTCGTATCATGCTTGGGATGAAATCTGGTAGTTATGATTTAGTTATTATCTAATTTTGGTAACGCAGCCGCTGGAACTGCAAAAAGCATTTTACTCGCGTGCAATGGGTTGTGAGATGGCAGTATTGAGTGATGTGTATGCTAGTAGTTGTTTCTTACAATCGTTCGGGATTTAGTGACGAGCACGGTTGCGTATGTAGTCGGAGTACATTTTGTGTTTCCTCTGATTAATATTTAATTTATAACTGATGACATAGAATTTTATCGCTTAGGTGACTAATGTCTTACTTTTGGTATCGTGGCATGCTATTCGATTATTTTTAGGTAATGGGAACTTATGATGTGTGATTCTGGTGTAGCCCACATTACAATAAACGTGTCTGTTTCTTACCTCATATACTGAGTAAAAAATATTCAGTCTTGTTCATCTCTTTCACATGCGATTACGTTTAATGTTTGGTGATTGATTAGAATAAATGCACATAATTATTGGTCAGGCAGCACACTCAACGACATGTCGATCGAGACACCGACCATTTGAAACCGTTATGAATCCAATACACTAAATAAGGTGCTCTACGCATCCGACTGTCTTATTTTTTCTAGATATTTCCGCTGTTGCACATTTAGTGTTATGAATGAAGTAACTGTCAATAGCATACCACAGGGATAGTAAAAACGGCAGTTCCCGTTCTAACAGTAGTGTTTTAAATTGAAAAACACAAAAAATTATTCCGTTTCATTGTGGCGGAGTACTACAGCAACCAGTTTCGAATTATTTCGGAATAAAAACAGTCTTGGTAGCAAAATTATTCAATATCGGTGATGTGTTTCTCCATTTTCGGGTATCATCAGAATGTGTAAAAGTAGCTGGATATGTAACCCATTCGTCATAAAGCCATATAAAATGGAAAATGGACACAGCAGTAAGTCGGTAAAACATATAAACTGCAAAGTGGACCTTTAACACACCCTCTGACTCCGCCATAACAGTGCAAAATAGGGGCACGCGTACAAAATAAACGCGATATGAGCCGCACGCAGCACAATCTGAATTTATGACGGATGGGTTACACATCCAGCTACTTTTACAAAAAAAATGGTTCAAATGGCTCCGAGCACTATGGGACTTAGCTTCTGAGGTCATCAGTCCCCTAGAACAGAATTACTTAAACCTAACTAACCTAAGGACATCATACACATCCATGCCCGAGGCAGGATTCGAACCTGCGACCGTCGCGGTAGCGCGGTTCCGGACTGTAGCGCCTAGAACCGCTCGGCCACTCCGGCCAGCTACTTTTACAGACTATTACGTTGCATCCAAAGGGTGAAACGCGTCACTGGTATTAAATAATTTCGAAGCCAAGCCTGTTTTTATTCTGAAACGACTACAGGTCTTGTATACCAAACGACACCAAGCACGTAAACGGTCAAATGATCAATGTCAAGTGCGAAATATCAACGGCGTTCATGTCACATGATAAAGATTCATTTGAGACTGAAAACCATAATGCTTTTCAATATAAATATAGAACAGCTTGAGCTGATATTTTTGCAACATGTAAACAGTTTGGATCTGAACATTCTCCTCATGTAGAAATTAACAAATCTGAACGATGATGTGGAAGTTCTTCCCCAAATTAATGAAGGCTCAATTCCTCTATTGATTGGACGTCGTATATTTAATGGACGTCTACATACTTTCTGATGCACACAGTACATTTCAGCAAAAACGTTTTCGTGTCGGTTTTGAAACTGCATCCTTCATTGTGCATCATTGTTTACAGCTCGTATTAGGATTGCGCTGAAGTGTCGGTACCATCTCTTAGAAGCCAACGAGTGCTCTATCTCTCCACACTATTGCTTCTGGCCTCGCTAGCTGCCATATTTAATACTGTGTATCAGAAATTCAACTCCATCAGGTTCGACGTCTGGAATCACTGAACAGTTTATTAAAGTTCTGATTGTTTCACATGTCAACTTCGTGCAGCATGCGCTGTACTAGTACGACACTAATACAAAGGCACGTGTACGTAAACACAATGCATGCCTGCTACGAGTGTGATGTGAAGATGCAGGGTGTGAGTTCATACCCGGGCAGGCCGCTGCTCTCCATCTTGTTGGCCAGCTCCACGTCCTTGGAGTAGACGTCGAACTGCCACTGGCGCTGCCCCAGCACGCCGGCCAGCACCGCACCCGTGTGGATGCCGACGCGCATGTCCACCGGCGAGTTGGTTGTCTGCTGCACGTACCTGCCAACACACGCCACCACTGTACCTCCAAGTTTACCTGGTGTAGGTGTGATGGACTAATGCCTGGGAAGAAAGGTCAGAGTTGGTTCAAATGCGTCTGAGCACTATGGGACTTAACTTCTAAGGTCATCAATCCCCTAGAACTTAGAGCTACTTAAACATAACTAACCTAAGGACATCACACACATCCATGCCCGAGGTAGGATTCGAACCTGCGACCGTAGCGGTCGCGCAGTTCCAGACTGTAGCGCCTAGAACCGCTCGGCCACCCCGGCCGGCGAAAGATCAGAGTCGTACATCGATTACTCAATAGGTCCAACATCTCTGCCGACTGCCTGCTTTCTTTCTGGAGGTAAATTTTGTGAGGCACAAATGGATTGGCTATATGTCCTTTCTGTTCACCGATGGTAAACATATGTATTTTATAGGGACTTTCGTGCCTAAAATTCAGTTCATCGTTGCTCATGTTTCCTTATCCTGACAACATGTTTATCATCTGCCCAAACAGCAACGCATCGAGCATTTGTGTAGTATTTGAGAGGGAGAGAGTAAGAAATGCGGAGGCGTTGAGTTATTGCCGGACAGTCACTGTACAGCATTACTCTTTTTAGCTGAGTTGCACCTGGTGAAATTCGGAGGATCCTGACCAAAGGAAACGTTAAAACTCTTTTTGTACAGAATGAGATTTTTACTATACAGCGGAGTGTGCGCTGATATGAAACTTCCTGGAAGATTAAAACTGTGTGCCGGACCGAGACTCGAACTCGGGACCTTTGCCTTTCGCGGGCAAGTGCTTTTTGTACAGTTCGAAATGGCAAAGGAAGTGTTACTGTAGGGCAAAAGATCGTATAGACACCGACGAAATTATTACTTTCCTCGTGCATGCGGTGAATGTATGTTTGATATTTCCCAAAATGTTTCTGAACATTTTGCAGAACATCAAAGACACATTATACATTGAGACTGCGTTGGAAAACATAGTAGGATCGAAATATGCCTGCAAACGGGCACTCGAGGCTAAGAGGCTGTAGACGAAGTGTTGGCATTTCAGCAGAAGAGGTGGCGTTTCTAGAGTCTTTCCACTTCAGAACTCGATGTAATCTCAGATAAACATAGGCAGTTTCGTTGATTTATTCAAAGCGTCACGATGACCTGTATCAAAGATCTACTATTGTTTAAAGAGAGACCAAAGTGGCGGTCACGAAAGTTTCACTAGATGATCACCATGGACGAAGTAGTCAAAAGCTCGAGTTATTCAAATATGGTGTGTGAAGAAGACTAAGAGATCTGTATTCAAGGATGTGGTCAAGGGAAACTTTATTTTCGTTATGGAATAATGTCGTAAAAGATACTCCAGATGGTTAAATTGTAACAACTGCCAATGAGGTAGCAAGTGGGATGTGAACATCTGAGCTTCGTACGTCGAGTTAGTTACTGCCACAATTTCATGAATCATTTACGTGGACGTTCCTGGGCATATTGAAATACTGTAGTTCGGCCTCTCTCCACATTCTTCAGCATAACAACTGTGCATCACTTTGATATAGTCAACTGAATGTGCCCGTATGCACTTTATTATTATGTGCACGTTTTTTACGTTGATTGTGAAAATGAGAACAGAGAGGGCAAAATCCAGCGGCAGCAGATACTGTAGCATCGCTCGAATTAACATCACACGGACATGGCATCACGTGGACGAGATAACATCAGCAGTTGCATATGATGTCGCTCCTGGGTCACACCGGAGAGGTTTCATTTTTAGCACATGGCATTAATACACAATACCGCTTTTCCCCATACAGCAGAAAATTAGTCTGGAAAAGTGTTTCGGCAGTAAGAAACTAACCCCAGTAATGCACATCATAACACAAATACAATTATTGTAGAGATACTTAATAATCTGACAAACATCCTGGGATCCAAAACTTAACTTTAACAACTTAATATTGCTTAAATTTTCAATTTATTACGTTTCATACCAACATTTACTGTTTCAAGCCACATCGCCTCACAAACGAGTAATTATTTGCCCATTGGTGCAAGTAATCATGCCTGTCTCATGTTCTGAAACAGATCATAGGTTTTATTGAAAACCATGGATATACAGGGCTAGAAAGCCAAGACAGGAGACCCAAAATATACCCAGAACGAGATAGTGTTCCGAGTTGTGGTTTTTGCAGAGTTACAGTCGGCAGTTACCGATTTTTCTATGATAATTCAGCTTTTTAGCTTTTCCTACAGCATATAAAAGCGTGTTAACGTTTCATTAATCGCTATGTTTCAGTTTATACTGGTGTAAGTACGAAGATCTGTTCGCTTGTTATTCGTATACAAATTTCTCAAATGCCTATAAAGATTTAACTCGTGATGTAGAGTGTAGATTGAAGATGATGCAGAAACATCAAAACTCGAAACATATAAGAGGAAGATGAAATTTCTCTTAAAGGTATTTTATAAGTAAAGAGTACATCAAAACAAGAACTTTGTACTACGTGAATTGGGAAACATAATACTGGATACACAGCATTGCTATCTGCTGTTAGTTATGTGATGAGGTCATGTCGTATACAGGACTTACCTAAAACACTGTTGTAATCAGATTCATTTGGTTTACGTACGTACATAGCACACACTACTGTATACTGGTGCCGTTTTCTATGCAAAGGACGTGTCGCATCCGGCATCGCCTTTCGTAGGAAGGTTAAAATAAGGATTATGGTTGTAATCCTTAATCAGTTGTGGTATAATTTTAAACACCGAAAACTTAAAAATTTGTGTACAACTAGTTATTTAATCTCAAGAGTACATTTTAAATCAATATTTCCTAGGAAAACACTATTTGGTTCGTGGTTCATTTTTCTACTGGAACATGTTGGCTCCTATGTCTTCAGTGGGTTGTGTTCGTGAAAATATGAGCACCAAAAAAGACATGAGAAATATTTCAAGCATTATTAAATCTGAAACAGGATAAGTGATGAACTAGATATCACCTGTATGCAGCTGAAGCTACAAATCTAAACAAAAAAAAACACATTTGAAAATGAACTCGCACGCAGTTTGTGAAATATATGGAACAGTGCAATACGCTAAATCAGTTAATGAAGACACTCTTTTCACAAATACTTTCTGCGTATGTAATACACACGTCAACGATCTGATAATAATTGAAATTGAGATATTTCTTACTTTTTCTACTTATTTATACATTTTGTGTCGTGACAGTCGAAAAGTGGGGAGAAATCCCAAAGGATAGAGTGTGATATGAAAGTTAGAATACAGTTGTACAAAATGTCCACCAAAATTGCAATACAATACACAGAAGTGTAGTCATAGGATACCTTCTAATATAGTGTCAGACTTCCTTTTTCCCTGCGTAGTGCAGCAACTCAACGTAGCATGCACTCAACAAGTCATGGAAATACTGAGCCATGTTACCTCTACAGCCGTCCATAACTGGGAAGCAGTTCCGTAACCGGGAAATAGTTGCCAGCGCTGGATTTTGTGCACGAACTGACTTCTCGATTATGTCTCATAAATGTTCGATGGGATTCATGTCGGGCGATCTGGATGGCCAAATCATTAGCTCCAATTTTCCAGAATGTACCTCAAACCAATCGCGAACGGCTGTGGCCTGGTGAGAAGATCGCTGATGAGAACATGAAGTCAGACTGGCTGCAAATGGTCTTGAAGTAGCCGAACATAAGCTTTTCCCGTCAATGATCTGTTCGGTTGGATCAAATGACTTAGTCTATTCCATGTAAACACTGTCTACACCATTCTGGAGGCAACACCAGCTGGCACAGGGAGTTTCTGACAACTTGGGTTCATGTCTTCGTGGGGTCTGCGCCACAAGTGAACCCTACCATCAGCTCTTGCCAACTGAAATCGGGATTTATCTGACCAGGTCACGGTTTTCCAGTCGTCTAGAGCGCAGCTGATATGGTTAAGAGCCCACGAGAGGCAGTGAAGGCGATATCGTGCTGTTAGCAAAGACACTCGCGTCGGTGGTCTGTTGCCATAGCCCAATAGCACCAAATTTCGCTGCAGTATCCTTTAGCACCCGTTCGTCATACGTCCTACATTCACTTCTGTGGTTATTTCACGCATCGTTGCTTGCCTATTAGCACTGACAACTCTACGCAAACGCCGCTGCACTCTGTCGTTAACTGAAGGTCGTCGGCCACTGCGGTGTTAGTGGTGAGAGGTAATGCCGAAATGTGGTATTCTCGGCACAACTCTTTACACCATGGATCTCAGAATCTTTAATTCCCTAACGATTTCCGAAATGGAATGTCCCACGCACCTAATCTGTTAATTCACGTCGTGTAGCCATTATCGCGTCGGAAACTTTTCAACGTGAATCACGTGAGTAAAAATGACAAATCTGCCAATGCATGACCTTTTATGCCTCGTGGACGTGGTACTACCGTCATCTGTATATGTGCATATAGCTATTCCATGACGTTTTGTCACCTAAGCGTACAGCACCAATATTAACAGTAAAACTTGGTCTCGATGCTCTTCCTCCCAAGACAAGAATATACCACAGATTTTTGCATCTAGAAAATCTCACTATCCGCTGATAAAAATTTAGCATAAGGCATAACAGTTCAGAAAAAAGAATGATTGCAAAATACACTACTTCAATGAAAATTAAAATAATGTAGGAACCCAGGAGATGGTCCAAATACTTTCACCTCTCTTTCTTCTGGGATCTGAAGTCTACTAACGGTGGAAAACACTCGATTCGCACTGGAAAGGACGCACGTTCAGATCCCTTCCCGGCTTTCCAGTTTAAGTTAACGGTGATTCCCGTAGATAAAGGCTGTCTTTGTGAGAAGGCACGGTGCTCCAATCTTTCCCAAATCGAAATTGCACTGTGTCTCTAATGACCCCGAGGTCAGCAATATGTTAAACCCTGATCATCTTACACTCCTACCTTGAATTCTACTGTCTCCCATACGACATGTTGGAAAAAGCAAACTTCCTTGTTTTGGAAGTTCAGCGAGAATGTTCCCGTGCTCCATAGGCTGTCGACAGGGAGAAGTGCATTAGCACGATAGACTGGCCTACAGCGGCTGCGACCGCGGCCGTTCCAGCGCGTTAGTCCAGGGGAAGAGGGAGGGCCACTCGTGGCTGGCTGCGCCGCGCCGCCCCGTACCCTGAAAGGCAGCGCCTGCTATCTGGGGCGGCCGCCCGGCCTGCTAGCTGTGGGAGAGGGGCGGGCGGGCAGCCCGCAAAGTGGCAGCCCCTGTCGCTGCCGCTGCCCGCACAACTCGACAGCCCACTCACATCGCAGCGCCACATTGCTGGGCGGCACGCGAATGCCTTCCAGCACGGGCCAGTTTCGGAACTAGCCGCTCGCCCTAAGTATTGATTTGCGCATGCCGCCGTAATTCACACGCCCAACCTTGGGCTTTCATTGTCTCTTGTAATCCAGCAGAGAACTTATTTGCTCCATACACCATCAATTCGTCAGTCTACGCGTTTATTTTCTAGTACAATTTCTTCTGAAAGCTCATCCTGCTACCTTGTTCGTTTGTTTTCTTTTGTGTCCTAGTACGTAACTAGAGTCACTTCTGCACTGCCCGCTGACAATCCCACTCTGTTTTCGAACTGTTTTCGCACTATTGGTCAAGATATCAAAGCCGTAATTCAGAACTGTAAATACGCACTAATTAAAAAGTTTTCTTTTCACACGATTTCGGCACTTCGTTATAAGAGCTCTGTTTAGTTCCACCAAAAGTATTACAGACATTTTTTTCTGTTCTCTTCATTTCGTTTTTGGTCGGACTGAGTAAGTGAAGAGGCGAGGATTGGTAAATACAGCATAAAAAGTAATAGCAGTGGGCATTGATTTATATGAATGCGGACAGTTGAAAATTTTTGCCAGACCGGGATTGGAACCCGTGTCTTCTGCTTACTAGGCAGATGCGCTGTCTACTACCATCTGGACACAGTGGTCAACACAACTGCGCGAAATACCCTAGCACACATCCAAACAGACAAAAATTCTCAGCTTATTCACACACAACGGTGGTGTGCCGCTTTGGCCATAATCCTTATTACTCACGGCGTTTCGAAGCCTCCCGTGAGTTCGAGCTTGGTGTGTATCTGGAGTAGTCACTGGTCTTCCATGCCTTAATTACATATATGTAGTGTCTGTTCTTCCAGACATATTGCATACTTACCGCGACCTCGGCACGAGAAACTGTTGTCAGCGAGTCTGTTCTAAGGCCTTAACAGTTCTAGAGCGATCGCCTCACTGTGGCTAATTAATGCCTTTCGTGGAAAATTTATTTCCTAATAGTGTTGAATTGATGAGAAATGACAATCAAATGAAACTTACATTTTTTAACTGATGAGGCAAAGAATATCAGGCAGCTAAATACTAAATCTGATGTTTGTTACGACCGATACAGATTTATGATGAATGCCTTTTTCGGAGTAAGTTTGAAATGATATCAATATGTATTTCGTAACAATTTTATTCACTGGTTAAACGTAGAAACACTGAGTATCCATGAATACTACTTATTTTGCTTTTCACTGCAACATCAAAGCCTGGTACCGCTTTGTGATCGCTGCTAATTCGAAGGTAACCTTTTAAATGTACGTCTGTCAGTAAGCATCTGTGGATAGACATCTTTCTTTGCCAAGCGGGGTAGCCTTAAGCCATGCGGCTACCCTGCGCGGCTCTCCCCGTCGGAGGTTCGAACCCTCCCTCAGGCATCGGTGTGTGTGTTGTCCATAGCGTAAAGTTAGTTTAAGTTACATTAAGAAGTGTGTAAGCTTAGGGACCGATGACCAAGCAGTTTGGTCCCATAATATCTTACCACAAATTTACAGTTTTTACTTCTTTAAATAGCTGTTAGCGCAAATCTTTGGATCCGAACATCGACGTAATCGTAACTGCAAACTTGTAAAGTTGTGAAAAGTTATGTACATTTAAATTCTTATACGAGTCTGCAGGGCTTATTTTAGTATGAAACTCATCACTCAGCTGCCTGTCACACTGCAGGTCTATATGTTCTAACTGCAGTTATGCATCCTGCACTTACGTGTTATGAATTGATACGGGGGTGTCTCATCTTCACTCTGAAGTTCCTAACCGGCTCTATTCTGCTTTCCATGGGTTTTAAAAAAGCTGATCTCCACTTCCATTAAATACTGCACCGTGATATACGACTGCGTTTAGAACTACGGTGAACCTAACGTACTCTCATTCCCCTGAAGACAGCACACAGTTTGCACTTTCCCCACGCTAAATAATGGCAACTGACTGTCACTTTTGACCGCTCATCACACAAAAGATATGAACACAAGTGCAACGTTTCTGGAAAGAGAAAAGTTCAATTTTTTGTGGGTTCAATACGGGCACCATGTGTTGCGCGACAAATATCAGAACAGTGGTTCATTTCCTGCCACGCACGAAGTATCTGGTCTGTCATTATAGAATTCACAGCTTTATCAATGAGCTGTCGCGGACTTTTAAGACTGACAGTCACGGAGGGGATAAAAACGCGGTCTTTTCCGTAACACCACAGATAAAAGCCACACAGTGTGAGGTCTGGCGACCTAGAAGGCTAGCGGCGATGAAGTTTATCTTCTTCTCATCCTCTTCTAATTCACCATCCTGGAATGGTCCCATTCAGGTAACGTCGGACGTTCTTAGAGAAATTCTGTAAGAAAGGCAAATGGCACTTCTAAGTACTTTGCGTAGTCCTAATGGGCATATTCGTATATAATGATAACCATAATAATAATAATTTTAAGAAGTGTCTAACACAAAAGGGGCACTCAAGGAGTTTCCGTTCGCAGGCCGTACAGCCAAGGATCGGTATGCCAATCGTGCAAAATCGCCGTGAGCATTGAGGGAATCGTCCCACCGACGCACCAAGTCAGAAATACCTGCTTGGTGAAACACTGTGTCCTGTTACACGAAGAAATCCCTAACGGCCTGACGCACTCGTCCGACAGGAATCGACGACCCTTAAAGGCCTTTTTTAAGGGACATAAGGTATGATAATCGCGTGGGGAGTAATCAGGACTATAGGGAGGCTGCTCGAGTGCCTCCCGCTTGAGTTCTTTGTCTAATCACGCCCGACGTTACCTGAACGACACCATTCCAGGGCGTTGGTATGGAAGAAGAGGAGTAGAAGATGAACTTCATGGCCGGTGGTCTCCCAGGTCTCCAGACCTCAAACCTTGTGACACTTACCTGTGGTGTTAAACAAAAGACAGCGTTTTTATCCCCCCTACGCCTACCACTCTTGAAAGTCTGCCACACCGCATTATTAAAGCTGTGAATTCGGTAACGACAGACCAGCTACTTCGTGTGTGGCAGGAAATGAACCACTGTTTTGATATTTGTCGTGTAACGGATGGTGCTCGTATTGAACGCACTGAAATTTGAAATTTTGTCTTTCCATGAAAGTTGGAATTGTATTTCCATCTTTTCTCGCTTGGTAGCAATAAATAGTTGAAATCTACTCCTTATTTTTGAATAGCCCTGTACATTGCACTGAATAATGCGTTTGTTTATCTAATACAGAGATCATTACCGCGTCGTATAAATTTGAAACAGCAAAGGACGAACATCTTACGCTGAATGCTCAGCAATCGTTTCCAAATGAGTTTCAGCATGGAAACTATGATGCTCATTCGTGTTGCGTAATAAACATGTTAGCTTTCTGAAACGAAGGTATGATAATACAACATATCTGGTCTTTCCTTATCATTTGTTTTTAAAAAAAAAATACTTAATGTTGCGGACGAGGATGTGCATCAGGCAGTTACGGACTTCTTCATGTAACAAGATATGGTGTCTTACCAAACTGGTGTTTTCCACCTGGTCCCGTCGGTGAGATGACTGCCTCAATGCTGACGGCGATTTTGCACAATTGGCACACCGATTCTGGGCCGCACTACGCTCGAACGGAAATTTTTTGATCGCCTCTTATAAAGGGCGAGTCAGGTGGAAAGGCACATGCTATGAGACGCGATTGCATTAATGATTCTGAACAAGAAACTTCATATGGACATATGCCCTATTACGAATGGTTTCCGAGATAGAAGACGTTTAATATCACTTTTGTACGTTTTTCTTTAATAGCTCGAAAACTCCACACTCTAGAGAAAACGTATCCCAGTACACAAGTAAACTGAATTAAATTTGCTACAGAAAAAGGTTCTATTTATTTTTCGTCTGAGACTAACATTTTGCCCGAAGAGATTGCGAGAATATTGAAAGCCTGCGCTGTAGCTTAGGTACTCTTTGTAGGCCAGTTTGAGGTAGTTTTCTGACTTGATTGACCACAAGCGTGCTGTATCAAAATGTCCATCTCAACTTCCTCTATAGCACTGTGGTACATTGTAAACAATGACAATGAATAATACAGAAAATAAATAGAAATGTACATTAAAAGTGTCCTGTCTCGGAAACCATTCGGAGTAGGGCATGTGTCCACATCAAGTTTTCTGTTCGGTATCACTAATGCTATCACTCGTCAAAACACGTACCTTTCCTCCTGACTCACTCTGTATATTAGACGCTTCCTAAAATTATTGTTAATATTATTTGCGAATAAGCCCATTAGGACTATGCTAAGTACTCAGAAGTGGGCATTTTCCTTCCTTTGTACCCATATTTCTTTCAGTCTCTTCCTGCGAGTTTCCTTTCTCCTCTCATTTTGTTCATTTTGTTCAGTGCTCATCTTTGATTTTAATCTTGAACACAATTCGCGTTTTTTAAAGTCTCTTTGGGTTTATTCATTTAATGTTTCGGTATAATCGTAACCTGTATTTTCTATATTTTTCTATTATTTATGTATTGTTTAATTCCCTGTTTGCTTGTGGGTCGGTATTGTTGGTCTACAACTTTTGGGACTAGAATTTGCCTTATGATATTTTGTTCCTTTCTGTTAATGTTTTCAGTTTCCATTTTCCTGTTCATAATTAGTGTTTCTGATCTATAAAAGTATTCTGCTTTAATTACGAAATTGCACTGTCACTACTACTAGCAGGTGACATTTTAAAATTTCGATCTATCTCTGTTTACCTCCACTAGCAAACAAACACGAACACTTTGTCAGTATCACCCATGCAGTGTAAAGCTAAATGCTACGCATCAGACTGTTTGCGTAAAGTGATAGGCAGGCGAGCACACAGCCTAATTTACTCTTTTATGTACCCTGCGTTAACCGCCAAGTTTGAAAGACGCAAAAGCAATCAGCGGGAGGCTACTTAAGGCGCGCCATGTGATCGATGCGTCGCCGTGCAAGTCGACTTGCCGAGCGGGCGCCGCACACCCTGGGGCTCCCCGAGCCGTTCGAGGCTGCCAGAATGAAACGATTCCCCGGGAATCCCCGCCTCGGGGAGCGCCGCCGGTGCTCGTCTTTCAGTTATCACCTCACCCCAGCACGATATAAAATTCACATAATTCCTCGCTATCATTGACTCGCTCCTGCGATAAATATCGACAGATTGCGATGCCCTGCTATTAAATCACGTTTTATGTTACTATAAACCCCGGAAATATATTTTATGGGTGCTTCCGTGGGGAGCACGATGCGGCTTCATGGCTACAAGCGATACAGGATAAGGAAGTTATGGGTCTCAGTGGAAGGAACGGCTTACTACAGAGCTGTGAAGGAACAGAACTCTTTCTTCCAGCCTGATGTTAATGTATAAAAATATAGCTATTTTCTATGCTTTGTATGCACCTTTATGAGAAAAAGCATGTTAATAATTACAGTTTTTAGCTTCGTCACTACAGAAGAAATGAGCAAGATGCTAGTCCACTAACAGGATAATGATATGTTGGGCTCGTTGGTCCCAAGCTGGTAGAAGTTGGAACATTTCAACTCAGTGCTGATTCTTCTCTGGTTACTTCCATACTTTACAGCCAAACAAAACTGCAGCTTGACAGCAGTAATTTTTATATTACCTTGTCCATGAAAAATGATATATTTAAATTTTTACTGAGTTATGGACGGTAATAGTGTCACATATTCCTAAAGAACTGAGTATTGGGCAAAACTGTATGGAAAGTGCCTATAATTTTCCGACCCCTTTGGACATTCGTGATGTGTGAAGGGCTCGTGCGACCAAGACTTCTTTACCAAGGCATGTCCTTCGCAAGAACACACGCGAAATTTTCCTCGAAAGTTCTTTCCTTGTCCTTGAGGAAGCGCTTACACCTTCTCAAGTTCAAGCAGTGTATGATGAAAATGTCTAAACAGAACCTCACACAGGTACTATCCGTTATAGGGCAGGTGAAAATTCAGGAAGATTCTGAAAAGATGATAGCTTTTACTTCCAAAGTACTCTCAAAGCATGAGATACTCTGTAATTGAGAAAGAGTGCCGTGATGTTTAGACCATTAACAGTATCGGCCTGTATGTATTTGGCAAACCATTCACCGTTGTGACAAACCACCATTCTCTACGCTGACAATCCGAAGAACCCATCGGCTCGACTGGCACAATGGGCACCGAGATTTCAGGAGTACGATATCACAGGGACACAAACACAAGAAAGCTGATTGTCTTGCAAGGCATCCTTTGGCGGAACACAGAAGTGCGAATGAAATCTCAGTCATTGCTGTATTAAAGGATGTTGCTGTTGAACAGGGGAAAGATAGAGCACTTGTGAAAACCACACTATCCTCTAAGTGGGGAGGATCCGACCAAAGGAGAATTAATATACGAAGCTAGGTAAGAGGAACTATGGTCCAGTCTGGCGGAAATGATTGCTCTCCATCCCAGCTCATCAACAGCTGACTATTCTATTCAGCTATTTCCACGACACTCCGACATCTATTCGCATGTGACACTTGAAGACTCTAGACAGAATCAGAAGCAGATATCACTGGCCAGGTCTCCTCCATCCGTTAGACACTATGTGAGTCACTGTAATACTCGTAGCACTGAAAAGAATAACGAAGTAAATATTAGTGTCAGTGCAGTTGAGAAACATCTGAAATAATTAAAATTGAACAAAGTTCAGGGCCTGACGGAATCCTTGTCAGATTATACACTGAATTTGCGGCTGCGTTAGGCTCCTTCCGTAGAACAAAAAACAATGTTCCGTTCTTGGAAAAAGACACAGGTAACACCCGTTTACAAGAAGGGTAGTAGAAGTAATTTACAAAACTACCATCCAGTACCACTGACATCGTTTTGTTATAGAATCTTAGAACATATTCTGAGCTCGAACATAATGAGGTACCCTGAACAGAATGATTTCCTCGATGCCACCCAGCACGGATTCCGAAAACATCGATCACGTGAAACCCAACTCGCTCTTCTCTCACATGACATACTGAAAGCTTTCGATCAAGGCAGCCAGGTAGATGCTATATTTCCTGATTTCCCAAAACCATTTGACTCAGGGTCACTCCTACGCCTATTGTCAAATGTATGATCATATGGAGTATCAAGTGAAATCTGTGACTGGACTTGGGTCATTTTGGTAGGGAGGACGTAGCATGAGGCATGGATGGTGAGGCATCATCAGATGTGGAAGTAGCTTTGAGTGTGCCCCGGGAAAGTGTGTTGGGACCCTTGCTGTTCATATTGTATATTAATGACCTTGCAGACCATATGAATAGTAAAATCAGGCTTTTTGCAGACGATGCAGTTATATACAACGAAGTGCTATCTGAATGAAATATTCAGTCAGATCTTGATAAGATTTCAAAGTGGAGCAGAGATTGGCAACTGCTGCAAATATTCTGAAATGTAAAATTTTGCACTTCACAAAACGAAAAAAACGTAGTATCCTATGATCATAATGTCAATGAGTCGAATTTGGAATCGTCCAACGCAGACACGTACCTAGGTGTAACACTTTATAGGGATATGAAATGGGATGATCTCATAGGTTCAGTCGTGGGTGAAACAGGTGGAAGACTTCGGTTTATTAGTAGAGTACTGGGGTACTGCAGTCAATCTACAAAGGAGATTGATTACATATCATTCCTGGGACCGGTTCTAGAACATTGCTCAAGGGTGTGGAACCTGTGCTAGATAAGACTTAAAGGGGATATTGAACGTAAACAGCAAAGGGCAGCACGAATGGTCACAGGTTTTTTTAATCCGTGGGAGAGTGTCACAAAGATCCTGAAGGAACTGAACTGAAACACTCTTGAAGATAGACGTAAACTATTCTGAGAAAGTCTATTAAGAAAGTTTTAAGAATGGGCTTTAAATGTTTGCTCTAGGAATGTACTACAATCCCCTAGGTAACTCTCACATAGGGAGCGTGAGGATAAAATTAGAATAATTACCGCACGCGCAAGGGCATTCAGACAATCATTCTTCCTGCGCTCCATACATGAATAGAATAGGAAGAAACCCTAATAAATGGTACAATAGGACGTATCCTCTGCCTTGCATGTCACGGTGGTTTGCATAGTATACGTGTAAGTATAGAAGAAATGTCAACGATGGAAGCACGTGCCGCTTTTGGTAACGATTTGCCCCGAAACAGTTCCCTGTTGAGATACGGACCAACGTGGACACTGTAGGCACTTCTGCACCCGGTTATCGGGCATCATGACTCATACTTCTGCTCTATTCAGATTGTATTCATATGCATTGATCACACTCTCCTGCAGCATTTGGATGTTGTTGATGAGTTTTGCGTACACCAAAGCCTTTAAATATCACCATACCAGAAATCCAACGATTTAGATCCAGATGTGGAGGCCATACTATTGTCTCTTTTCGACCAGTCGATCATCATGAAACGTTACGGTGATGTACTGTCGCACAGTCCATAGAAAAGGGGATGGTGGCCTGTCGTGCATAAACCACAGTCGTCGTCGTTTTCTGCAAGGGTATCGTTCTTCAACAGAGCTGGTAGTTCATCGTGGAACACAGTACGTGTTGATCTGTTTAGTAGCGTGTACACCACTTGAGTTTTTCACTCTCATTTCCCTCCCATGCACTGATACTGAAGTGATGCGCATGCCTCAGTTCCATAATAGGTCGAGGATTTGCGTCTGTCTCCCACACGTGCGTATTGTGCCAGTTTCCTACGCTATCTCTTACGAATCCTGCCTCACATGTAAACGAAATGCAGGCTGTGAACTGGGCATCATCAACAGTTAAAATTTCAACTGGTATTTGTCCTCGGACATTTCATTATGGGAACTTTTCTTATAGTTTTCAGCGATACTACCTCGTGTAACAATATGTGACACTTTTATTTTACTCCCCGTGTAATGGACACATCACTGTTTGATGGTACTGCCCATTGCCACAGAGAATTGTCCTGGTTGTATTCGTTCAATACACGATTATCACACTTCTCAATAATCACAGCGACGAACACGTATCCTCTATGGGATCAGGGGCGATACTGGGAAGAGAAAGGAGTATGTGGAGGCAGGGGTATCTAACGAGTGGGGGAGGAGGGAGAGGAATGGAGAAGGAGTGAGGCTACTTGAAGTGGAGAAAGGGGCAGGGAGGGAAGCGAATAGGTAGGAAAAGTAAAGAGAAAGAAAAGATATGGCAGAAGAAATTCAATCACTGTAGGTGAAAAAGAAAACACAAAACTATGAATTTTAGAATATAAAATAAACATTAAACCATCTACAGCACTCATAACAAAAACATTCAAGCTGCTTTGCGGCTTGATTTGAATTGAAACAACATGAGGCATGTATTGGATCGAGTTTTACCCAACTGATTTGGGCAGGCCTCAGTGAGAGACGCTGGGTTTTCCTCTGACTCTAAGGTACGTTCGGTTGGATTCCAAGACGTTCTCTAAGGTTCCTCTACCGTCTTATATACGAAATGAGAAGGTCAGTGATCCAAAACAAAATCTGGTTCACAGCATGCTGTGATGTATCAACCTTGTTTGACATGCAATCGACGAGGGCATGCTAAAACATAGTGTCTCCGAAATTTTTTCTTCTGTTCACAGTATCGGTTGAGGTATTAAATTTCGTATGTATTACTCGCTCGGCACCCTGCATCGCTGACGAAAGTTGCAACACTCTCTCGCTAGAGGTTTCCGAATTGTAGCGTGTAACATGACGGTGCGTAATGTAACTAATGGGCGCGTGTGAAACAGCGAGCTGTAATCGAGTTTCTAGCCGCAGAAGAGTACGTCCACACACGGAGAACCCTCTCCTTCAGCATAAAAATGCCAGACAACACACGAGCGCTGCGTCATCTGCAACAATCCGACGCCTTGCTATCGTTGTCATCTATCGTCCTCCATACTACCCCGGATTGATCTACTCAATTTTCATCTACCGAGCGAGGTACGTCAGTGGTTAGCACACTGGACTCACATTCGAGAGGACGACAGTTGACACCCGCGGCCGGCCAACCTGATTTAGGTTTTCGGTGATTTCCCTGAATCGCTTAAGGCAAATGCCGGGATGGTTCCTTTGGATGGGCACGGCCGCTTTCCTTCTCTTTCCTTCCCTAATCCGATCTTGTGCTCAGTCTCTAATGATCTGGTTGTTGACGGAACGTCAGACACTAATCTCCTTCTCCTCCTCCTCCGATTTCCATCTGATTCCAAAACTTAAAGAACACCTTCAAGAACTTCACTTTGACGGTGCTGAGGTGGCGCAAGCAGAGGTGAGGTCGGTTTTGTCAACAAAGTCAAACATTCCACTGTGACAGTATTAACAGGCAGGTGTCTCATTGGGACAAACGTGTTGGTCGCCAGAGTGATTACATTGAGAAATAAATATGTAGACATGAAGAGTTCTAAATGGTTCAAATGGCTCTGAGCACTATGGGACTTAACTGCTCCCCTAGAACTTAGAATTACTTAAACCTAGCTAACCTAAGGACATCACACACATCCATGCCCGAGGCGGGATTCGAACCTCCTACCGTAGCGGTCGCGCGGTTCCAAACTGTAGCGCCTAGAACCTCTCGGCCACTCCGGCCGGCAGACATGAAGAGTAAAAAAAAATGGTTCAAATGGCTCTGAGCACTATGGGACTTAACATCTATGGTCTTCAGTCCCCTAGGCACATGAAGAGTAAAGATGCAGAATGAGCATAACGTCTGTTTTATTTGAAAAGCTTTAAGCGTTTCCACAGAAAGGTTTGGAGGTATCACTATTCGGCACCTCCTCGTATTTATCCACCCAGACGGAAAGACGCCAAAGTGAAAAGTAGTCTACAAAAGATTAATGCCTTTATTCTCGGAGGCAGAAGATGCCCCAATATTTCATGAAGGTTGATGTGTAAAGGTAGTAAACAGTAGTGTAATTTTCCCTAACATTCAGTTAACCTTTGGTGAATTACTCAAATATACAAACGAAACCAGCAAGTCATGTGTAAAGTGTACTCTCGTGAGATAATGGCTCTGTTTTGCTTAGTGAACCGCCAGCATTACAAGCGTTAGGTCCGGCAATGACGAGGGCAATCAGCGCCGCGTGATCAGATTAGCATCAACAAAACGCTGCTTCACCTGCGCACCCGGCCGCACTGAATTATCGACTCTTCCGCGCGAGTGCGTGGCCGCGATCAGGAAAGCCAGCCACAAAAACGTTCACGCACTGGCGGTTTGCTATAGCTCGGCTAATTATGCATACGACTTCTATGGAACAGGACGCGAAAAGACTATCTGACTTCTACCACAGGTTTATTAACATCGCTGCAAAAAACTTTGGCAGATACAACAAAATACACTCGGATAACGAAGAACTGAAATGGTGCCGGCTCGTATATATGATTAATATCAAGCATTCAAGACACAATTGTAGGATGAAACACAAATAAATACTAGATTATATAGAACGATACAAAGTATATCACAGCAATCTAAGTGGTTGGTGTTTAGTTGTAACTACAACATCTTTCATATGTGATCTTTCCTCAGAAAACACCAGGTAGTGTGAAGGACAACATACAATTACTTTTATTAATCTACGATAGGCACAGACTGTAATGAAGTAAGTCGATATTTATTTTACTCTACTACAACTACAGCGTTGTTAACTAACTGCACAAACCTGTGAATGTAGGCTGAGTGTTGTGGTCACGCGCCGAAAGTCGGTAGTTCTGACGTACAGTAGACAGTACGGAACATACCACAACTATGTGGAATGATGATTCACAACGATTTCAGAACATCAGTCGCTGATGATAATACACTCCTGGAAATTGAAATAAAAACACCGTGAATTCATTGTCCCAGGAAGGGGAAACTTTATTGACACATTCCTGGGGTCAGATAAATCGCATGATCACACTGACAGAACCACAGGCACACAGACACAGGCAACAGAGCATGCACAATGTCGGCACTAGTACAGTGTATATCCACCTTTCGCAGCAATGCAGGCTGCTATTCTCCCACGGAGACGATCGTAGAGATGCTGGATGTAGTCCTGTGGAACGGCTTGCCATGCCATTTCCACCTGGCGCCTCAGTTGGACCAGCGTTCGTGCTGGACGTGCAGACCGCATGAGACGACGCTTCATCCAGTCCCAAACATGCTCAATGGGGGACAGATCCGGAGATCTTGCTGGCCAGGGTAGTTGACTTACACCTTCTAGAGCACGTTGGGTGGCACGGGATACATGCGGACGTGCATTGTCCTGTTGGAACAACAAGTTCCCTTGCCGGTCTAGGAATGGTAGAACGATGGGTTCGATGACGGTTTGGATGTACCGTGCACTATTCAGTGTCCCCTCGACGATCACCAGTGGTGTACGGCCAGTGTAGGAGATCGCTCCCCACACCATGATGCCGGGTGTTGGCCCTGTGTGCCTCGGTCGTATGCAGTCCTGATTGTGGCGCTCACCTGCACGGCGCCAAACACGCATACGACCATCATTGGCACCAAGGCAGAAGCGACTCTCACCGCTGAAGACGACACGTCTCCATTTGTCCCTCCATTCACGCCTGTCGCGACACCACTGGAGGCGGGCTGCACGATGTTGGGGCGTGAGCGGAAGACGGCCTAACGGTGTGCGGGACCGTAGCCCAGCTTCATGGAGACGGTTGCGAATGGTCCTCGCCGATACCCCAGGAGCAACAGTATCCCTAATTTGCTGGGAAGTGGCGGTGCGGTCCCCTACGGCACTGCGTAGGATCCTACGGTCTTGGCGTGCATCCGTGCGTCGCTGCGGTCCGGTCCCAGGTCGACGGGCACGTGCACCTTCCGCCGACCACTGGCGACAACATCGATGTACTGTGGAGACCTCACGCCCCACGTGTTGAGCAATTCGGCGGTACGTCCACCCTGGCTCCCGCATGCCCACTATACGCCCTCGCTCAAAGTCCGTCACCTGCACATACGGTTCACGTTCACGCTGTCGCGGCATGCTACCAGTGTTAAAGACTGCGATGGAGCTCCGTATGCCACGGCAAACTGGCTGACACTGACGGCGGCGGTGCACAAATGCTGCGCAGCTAGCGCCATTCGACGGCCAACACCGCGGTTCCTGGTGTGTCCGCTGTGCCGTGCGTGTGATCATTGCTTGTACAGCCCTCTCGCAGTGTCCGGAGCAAGTATGGTGGGTCTGACACACCGGTGTCAATGTGTTCTTTTTTCCATTTCCAGGAGTGTAATATGCAAGCAGCCATTACATAACATTTTGAAATGGAATGTACCCGCAGTTTACTATCCGTCAACCGTTACACTGCAACTTCGTCAACAAACACTAACCTTAACACTACTTGGTGGTCAGCCCCATCAAATAAATTCCCTTCTATAGTTATTGGTGAATACAGGAAATCAGATACTGCACACCGAATTTCGATGACGAAAGCTACCGAACTATAACGAACAGCGTTCAGTGTAGGAATCTTATTGAATTTCTAGAATGTGTCTCACGAAATGAATTATTCCACGCATAACATACACCTTTTCAACTGCTACTAGTTTCGTGATAGTAAGTGTAGCATATAATGAAATGAATAAACACTCTAATAAGTATAGACAATGCAAACGAAAATATTTAAATAAATCAGTGACGATATTTTTCAGAATTCTCGTCGGATTTAGATAAAGACTTGTCTGCTAATATCTTCTCCCCAACTTCCATTAGATTCTCTACTCTTTAGTTCCTTATCTCTTGGAATTCAGAAAAGAACATCCTTGGTCCATATGTAATTCATTTTTCAGGTCATCCCATCCTCATTTCATTTCCATAACGGCTACAACTCTTTCACCCCATTCTGTTCCCTGATCCTTTAGTTTTCTTTCTCCCCGTAATTCGTAATACGTATCCTTCTTACACTCAGTTTTTTAATTATTTTCACAAGAATAATTCCCGTGACACTTCCATAATTTAAAACTGGTAGTAGCAACTGATTGTAAACTAGCTTCTCAAAAAATTAGAAGCTCTGGGCGTCCTTTTAAAAAAGCACTCACAAATCATTTGCATTCCTCTCTTTATTTCTTTTCCAGTCTATTTAGTCGTTGCCTTCATCAGTGCTAAATACTGACACTAACTAGTCAGTTGTGTGACTTCATTTTCGACTTTCACTATTTGATTTTTGAAGTGTTGATCATATATTTACGTTAAATTGATCTTTACGCTAACTTTTAAATTATTCCACTACTTGTTGAAATTTATCTACGCTGGGATCAAACAATACAATCTCAACAGTAAAAATGAAGGTAATTAGTAGATGTCCATGTAATACGTATTCTTTCATCGTTTTCCAAATTTAGTGATCCGTAAACTTCATTAGAACTGGTAAGAATAAGTTTGGTGATACGGACTTCTCTTGCATGAACCTTTTTATGCTGAGTTTCGCACGCGACTTACGAAGCCTCATGGGAGCTGTAGCATAGACGTACATATTTCCCAGCGTACTTAGACAGCTGGAATATATGCATTGTTTATCAAGAGCTGTCAGTACACATTTTGTTGAAACCGAAACAAAAGCTTTTACAAAAATCTATGATAATCTTTACACGATTTGAAAATGCTCCATTGCGCAGTATTCACTTGTAAAACCAGCTTATTCTTTTGCGGAGATAAAGTTGATAGGTCTGCAGTTTCGATTCAGGGAACAAAACAACTACAGAATTATGTCAGAGATGGGGAAACCTTATAAATTTTAGTAATTTTAATTAATTTCAGTGAGAAATCTTCTTCCTCTGTAACATTATGAAAGTTTCTTCTGTATTAGTTAGGTCGAGCCATAACCATTGCTATTAAAACACCGTCTTTTCCTGAGCCTTCTCTTATTATACAGCTTAAAACAATCTAAGACCCAAACAGCGCTCACAATCTCAATATTACTGACACAATAATATTGTCAGCATACTGAGTGGGAATGCGAGGCGAAAAACGGAACGTTAATATTCCGCAATATTTATGTCTGCTAAGTGCCAGTTAGAACTATATCTTCATACTAAAGACGTCGACGTTCGAAAAAGTGGAATTCGCAGGTACTACGCCTGAGGTACTACAACTGAGTTGCCTGTCTTCCAAAACACAAGAAAAATTGTGCAGAACGGATGAAATAAGTCTGACAAGCTTATAGCGAAATTTTCAATGGAGCAGGGGCTCATTCACGACAACATAAATTTGCAAACCATAACAACAACTAATTACAAATTAAATAAGTTAACTGCGGAATTTATCGTGTACATGTGCTGTTTCTGTAAGTACAGTTGCAAACAAAATAAAACAGTTAGGCTGAATGAAAGTTTATATGATATTATGCATGTTCTGAGACATGCATGCTTAATGGACAGCTGACCTGACTTTAACTGTCAGTTCTGAGAGCTGTTACGAGTAAAATAAATATTGGTGCTTGCTGCTATGGTCCATGGTCTTCAGTTTCCTCTGATGTTGTGGACAACGGAGTAACTGACGTTTTCTGATTAATCAGGTACTTCACTTCTGAAAGTATCCCATAGTGCTTTCAGATACATCTTCCATCCAGTTTCTTGATCTTTTGTCATTTACATTTCCAATCCTTTGCGCGAATTCTTTCGGAGAAAATTGAATTTCTCTTGGTCTCGACAGGAACTTCCGTGTACTGCGCAAGCCGTGTACCGCAAGTCTCTAGAGGAACGGAAGATTCCAAATGATTGGAAAAGAGCACAGGTAGTCCAAGATTACAAGAAGGGTCGCCGAGCAGATGCGCAAAACTATAGGCCTGTATCTCTGACATCGATCTGTTGTAGAATTTTAGAACATGTTTTTTGCTCGCGTATCATGTCATTTCTGGGAACCCAGAATCTACTCTGTAGGAATCAACATGGATTCCGGAAACAGCGATCGTGTGAGACCCAACTCGCTTTATTTGTTCATGAGACCCAGAAAATATTAGATACAGGGTCCCAGGTAGATGCCATTTTCCTCGCACTGTCGCCTGATAAACAAAGTAAAAGCCTACGGAATATCAGACCAGCTGTGTGGCTGGATTGAAGAGGTTTTAGCAAGCAGAACACAGCATGTTGTTCTCGATGGAGAGACGTCTACAGGCGTTAAAGTAGCCTCTGGCGTACCACAGGGGAGTGTTACGGGAGGATAGATTTTCACAATATATATAAATGACCTAGTAGATAGTGTCGGAAGTTCCATGCGGCTTTTCGCGGATGATGCTGTAGTATACAGAGAAGTTGCAGCATTAGAAAATTGCAGCGAAATGCAGGAAGATCTGCAGCGAATAGGCACTTGGTGCAGGGAGTGGCAACTGACCCTTAACATAGACAAATGTAATGTATTGCGAATACATACAAAGAAGGTTCCTTTATTGTATGATTATATGATACCGGAACAAACACTGGTAGCAGTTACTTCTGTAAAATATCTGGGAGTATGCGTACGGAACGATTTGAAGTTGAATGATCATATAAAATTAATTGTTGGTAAGGCGGGTGACAGGTTGAGATTTATTGAGTGAGTCTTAGAAAATGTAGTCCATCAACAAAGGATGTGGCTTACAAAACACTCGTTCGGCCTATACTTGAGTATTGCTCATCAGTGTGGGATCCGTACCGGGTCGGGTTGACAGAGGAGATAGAGAAGATCCAAAGAAGAGCGGCGCGTTTCATCACAGGGTTATTTGGTAAGCGTGATAGCGTTACGGAGAGGTTTAGCAAACTCAAGTGGCAGACTCTTCAAGAGAGGCGCTCTGCATCGCGGTGGAGCTTGCTGTCCAGGTTTCGAGAGAGTGCGTTTCTGGATGAGGTATCGAATATATTGATTCCCCCTGCTTATACCTTCCGAGGAGATCACGAATGTAAAACTAGAGAGATTCGAGCGCGCACGGAGGCTTTCCGGTAGTCGTTCTCCCCTCGAACCATACGCGACTGGAACAGGAAAGGGAGGTAACGACAGTGGGACGTAAAGTGCCCTCCGCCACACACCGTTGGGTGGATTGCGGAGTATAAATGTAGATGTAAATGTAGATACCAACTTTACACGGTTTAACATATTACACGGTATGTTGAGCGAACATTAATAATTTTAAAGCTCTACAATTTTCTTCACTATATTATGGAAACAGTCAATACCGGTCTCAGACGTCAATAATATTGGCTAATATGGCGCAATAGATATTTATCGTAGGGGGGGCCCCTCTATTGAATTAAATGATGCAGGTTTCTGCAGCCATGAGAGCTCAAATAAGATAACTGTGACATCTGATATTTAAACGCTAAATTAGCAAAAGCACTCTGCAGGCTGGTGCCACCAACAGGTATCAGGTGAAATTGTTTGGCAGATTCTACCTGAAATAATTGCAACATGACCGTGAGTAGAATTCATTCACAATGACTGTTAAATAGACTAGAAACTTGAATGAGCAGAATAAGTTTTAGTGTCGAATTCTAGTAAATAAATGTAGAAAAAAGAAGACAGAAAATCCTTTGGAATGAAATACAATGTAATAATTACTTACGAAGGTTTGTAACGAATAACATGTCAATAGATAACGAAATTAGTGCAAAGTTAGATATCCAGAAGCGTGAACTACAGTTCCGCTTAATTTTTCCTATAATTTTAAAGATGAAATGTAAATGAGAACACTTTCTAGCAGAGTGAGAGTCTTTGTTCGGTTATGAAACACTCAACTACACGCTGTATGAATTTGCTGTAGTAACGCAGGTCAACAGTACGAAAAAATATAAGGGCCGATCAAAAATTGTTCTTTTAAAGGAATTGCTGCATCGTATATGCAACATAGTGCGACCCTGTGCAGGTATATAAGAACCGAAATGTTGGCAAGTGATTAGTGTGGCATTTGTACCTTTCCGAAGTGCGTGCAATAAATGTGGAAACATGAACTATGGCGACGTTATTATCAAGTGCATTCGAGAAGCACCAACAGGTTATTATTATTTTCTTTGCTGCCGAAGGATTAACACTTTCTGATCGCCCCTTACACATAGGTTAAAGTTTATAGGCAAATTAAACATATCTTATTAAACGGGATAAGTACATAACTGTGGAAGTGTGGTTATTAAATAGCACCGTGAGTAGTTTGTTGTCATACTGTTTCCAGCTTTTAGCCACATTAATTCTTTCTCAGAAAATACAGGATTTAGTGTTAAATCTATTACGGAATGAGTATATGCTATCTTAAAATAATATTTTGAACCACATTTCTTTCTGAAATGGGTGAATATATTATGCGACTAACATTAAAATTGGAGCACTACACATAAGACTGGATGCACACTAGCGGTCACAATCAGCCCAGCGTATTTTAAATAATAGACGAGACATGTAACAATAATTTAATGTAATTTTGTACATCAAATGTTCAAAATGTTCAAATTTGTCTGAATTGCTAGGGGACCAAACTGCAGAGGTCACCGGTCCCTAGACTTACGCACTATTTAAACTAACTTATGCTAAGAACAACACACCCAACCATGCTCGAGGGAGGACTCGAACCTCCAGCGGGAGGGGCCGCGTAATTCATGACATGCTACCTCAAACCACGCGGCCACTCTGCGCGGCTATTTTGTACATAATTTTTTTGTCAGAAATGTAAACAAGTATAACTTATTCTGTAAATACGGTAGTATGTTATATCATTTGTATGTAGGTGAGAATGCTTTGACCGGATAGGAGAAATTTAAGGTGTGCAAATCCTTATTAAGAGGGAAGTGGCAATGAAAAAGGCAGTTGCAGGTGGGAGTTGGCATTGTAATGACGGAAAGAGGGGACATGTATTATTATTATTATTATTATTATTTGAAAATAGTGAGTCGTCCGTTGTGGCCGGGCGGTTCTTGGCGCTTCAGTCTGGAACCGCGCGACTGCTACGGTCGCAGGTTCGAATCCTGCCTTGGGCATGCATGTGTGTGATGTCCTTAGGTCAGTTAGGTTCAATTAGTTCTAAGATCTAGGGGACTGATGACCTCAGATATTAAGTCCCATAGTGCTCAGAGCCATTTGAACCATTCTTTTTTTGAAAATAGTGATGATTTCGCGATAAAGGAGCAGTCTTCTTAGTAGTAACAGTCGGAAAGTGTGAAGTGGAGAACAGAATTACACTACGGAGACAGTGGAACCAGTTATTGTGCAGAGACTGGAAAAATAGGTCCGTTTTAGTCATTTCACGTCAGCATATGTTAACAAAAATGAAGTCGACTGATGCGTTCCATCGTTTCATGTACAAGTAAATTTGCGACCGTCATTAAATAAACAATGGCTCAATAAATTTTAACAATTCACATCACTTTATACATTCGCAGTTCTACACAAAAGTGGCTCTAACGATATTAACACATTAACACACAAGAACACAATCGGAACAGAGAAGTAACATATCTTTCTAAATGGTTACATAAATTTTACTGTGATTTTTATCTTTGTGCTTGTTGTGTGTGTGTGTGTGTGTGTGTGTATGGAATTAAGTCACGTGCCATAGGTAAAAGCAGGAGCCAGACAGGACATATGTAGGTCAGGAGAAAGTATTTGTCAAGTACTGAATTATTTTGGTGAAACAGTAGGTAGTGATGAGGTAGTATTTCGTTTATGTTCATTGATAGTGAGCTCTGTCGAGTGGCTCCAGTTGTACTGCAGTAGTACTTCCATAGTATTCCAGAGTTATTTACGTAGTCAGTCAAATATATTTGGAATCGCTACCGTTTTAGTACCAATTGCAGTTAAACAAATGTTCAGTTAATCACAGGAATAATGAGTTTTTTGAAGATAAATACAAGAATAGAACTGTATTTTCAGCGTCTTACATTCATCTCAGTTCTTACTAATTGTAACTAATCATACACAAAAAGATTTAAGCGGTAATGAAGCAACGTGTCGCTTGGGATGAATAATTCATGACACAATTTAATTCTACAGTCTATATAACTGTGACACAGAGATCTCCTATATAGCTTTATACTCAAGAATGGGCCCGAAAGAACAGATACCATCTTCATATACGTATAGTTAAGGCTCACCGGCCATTTGAACATCTTCTTCTGTGCTGATGCACAATCAGCGCCAGAACTCTTACGGTAATCGGCAGTAAAGTCGCGAGTAATAATGGGCAGGGGCACTATGAATATAGTGCGGGACAATAAGATGCGAATGTGGGTCTCACGGGAGGCGTGCCACAGATAAGTGCATGCAGTCCCACTATCCTCTGTGTCCTCAGTGGCTCAGATGTGCGCCGCTCCGCTGCCATCAATTTTCAGCATGCACTCAAAATTTTCCGTACGACGGGGCGACAAAATCTTCTCCGCCGACTCGATTCTTTACAACGTGTCCAGTAGCTCAATCAACACGTGGTGTCCAGAATGTTCCTCATCGCACAGGTCCTCCCGCTGCCATCAACTATTGGACGCAGCCGCCAGGCTGCATTCGGATACTTTCTTACGGCCCGTACGCTCTTTAAGATCCGCCACGACACGCTCACCCTCACCCCGCGAGCGGGAGGCCTCGGCCTTGTCAATGTGCGACTCCGAGCGGCGTTCTTGTACATGTCCACCAAGCACAAGCAGTGGCACGGGGGCACCTCCCCTACGCGCAGCTTGTTGGAAATTCTTATGCTCGCGATCATAACAGCACCAGTACCAGTCGGACACATCAAGCACCATCTGATGCACATATCTGATTTCATCGTCGACTTCAGTCATGCTCACACACTTACCGACCACGCGTTCTCCTCGACCTAAAGATTTTTACACCCCACTTCTTCGTTCCATACCCAGCAACAATATCGAACTCAGACATCCGTCCAAGCGGTGACCCACGCTATGGCGTCATATCCACCAGCCTTTTCTTCCCTCCAACGTCCGGGCAACATGGTGCCACGTCGCAAGTGGAAAATTCGCCGCAAATCAACGTCCTCACGCCATCGGACTAACGGACTCTCCACTTTGTTCCATTTGCCACCTCATGGATGACGATGTCCACCAACTGACTTGTGCTGCCACCAGTGCCGTCTGGAAACTTGGCTGACATTTCGTTGCCTGTTACCTCCGCGTTCCACCTGACTCGATTGACCCATGGACTTTTATCCATCCTGAGGATACTTATTTCCCCGCCACCAAAGATAATGCGGTTGTATGGGTCAAGGGGTAGACAATCACCTACACGTATAATGATGGCGACAAATCACGCCTTGATTTCTGGCAGTACTTACAAACCGCTCACAGTGAAGTTGAGCACCGACCGCGCTACCGTGCCTTCTTCGTCAATTACCTATACGCGATCTTTACGTCACCCCCGATCAGTTGGTTGGTGCGACAGGCCGACAGCACTCCCGGCCCACCTGCTGACATCTGAGACTCTCCGCGCTGCTTTCTATATTGTAACGCACAATGGAGTAGGCGCATAGACACGCGCCTCCTTTCTTTTGTACACTATACCAGAACACGCTGGTTTTTCCCCCAACTCTATTGCTTCACACCTCTTAGCTTACATCAGTATTATTTTTATTTTTTTCCTACACCTTGTTAATAAAAAAAATTGCTCGCCTTGTACGAGTGTAATCTCTCGTGTTATTTTCGCCAGAAGGATGGCATCTATATTGTATTTAAGCTTGTACCAATAAAGATATTTTGTTCATTTATCCTGTTCCTGGTAAAAAAAAAAAAAAAAGATTGATAGAGCGTCTGACATGTAAGGAGGAGATCTCGGGTTCGAGTCCCGTTCGGGGCATACATTTTCAACTGTCGCCGTTGACTTAAGTCAACACCTGTATGCAGCTAAGGGTATTCATTTCATTGAACTGCAGTCACACTATACTTTGTGTCCTCAGTGGCTCAGATAGATAGAGCGGCTGCCATGTAAGCAGGAGATCCCGGGTTCGAGTTCCGGTCGGGGCACACATTTTCAACTGTCCCCGTTCACTTATATCAACGCCTGTATGCAGCTAAGGGTATTCAATTCATTGCAATTTTATACTCATTTACCTGTGACGCAATACGGTGGTTATTTGTTGTACTGTACTTTGCAGTGAACCACCGGACACTTCAGAGTAAAAACGCAATAAAAGAAATACAGCCTGACAGACGTAATGGTCGAGCCCTGACCCGCACGTGCTGAAGTAGCGCGCGGAGGCATGGAGCCACAGCCAATACCGACATCAATATTTGGTTGGGATGATCGACTACGGCAGAAAAATAGGCCTGGATGGGTGGCGACGTACGCCATCTGGTAACGTCACAAGTTCAACATTTGTCGTCCACTTTAGAGGTATTTCCCGATATTTGCGATCGTATGTTTCTCATATTAAATAGTTTGTTGCAGAAGGCGTCTATGTCGCTTCGGAGGTTTTTGAACGTTAACAAGAATGACCACGATCCAGTCATATTCCCTGGGACACTCCCGACGGTACTCTTATCTCCGATGAATACTCGTCGTAGAGGATAATGTACTGGGTTGTATTACTTACGATGTCTTTCAGCTACTCAAACTGTGTATCAGGGACAATCAGCACCCGCACCCGTCACAGCGCCACTGTAATATCGTTTTCTGTGAACACTAATATTTTAAATTGTATTTTTGTTTTATTTAACGTGGACCAGGCAGATTCAGAAACAGTGTGCTATCCTGCCTTTATCTGGTGGCCGTGGTTCGCTATTATTGGCTACACTGCACCGATGATTCTCTGAATCGGGCACCCGCTAATGGGCCATCGTCCTCAACTACTGTAGAAGAGATGTGTGCTGCCATACCTCAACCTCCACTGATTTCACACGAATTATCCGGCACACGGTAATTATCTTACGTAAGTAATTCTAAAACATTTTTATGCTTGTCAAAGGTATCAAATAGAAGGGAGGTAGCAAATAGCTTAGCAGTTATAAACGGGTGTGCATGGGCCATAGACATTAATACATTCAGACAGGGAAACAGACAAACATGACAGTAATTAAATCATTTTCACCTGTTAAATCACTTCCACGGATTAGAGTTAGCGTACATAAGTATTTATACACGAGTAAACATTTAACGACAGACGAACTAACAAACGTCAAATTAAATTGTTTTCGCTCAAAATCTGATATAAAGCACATCCGGGCGTCACCTGGTAACGGTATTAACAGCCGGCTATTCTTTCCACTCCAAAGGCATCAACCATTCTCAAACTAATAGCAAACATTTCAGGAAAATCACTGCAGTGGCGTCTCATTGGCCTGAGTACTATTCAGTGCTCAAGCGCTGCAGAGCAGAATTTGTTGTAGCGATTGAAAAATTGGGTACACATGAAATGTACAAATACACTGACGGAAAGCAATCGCAACACCAGAAAATAATTAATGTAAACATATGCAATTGACAACATTGCAGAATCACAGGTTAAAGTAAGCGCGAGTTAAACCATTTCAAAAGTGGAATTCTGGTACATTAATAATCGTTGTAACAGCCAGACCGTTGAATGCAAGCATGCAAACGTGCTTACATTGATTTGTACAGGTGCCGCATTTCAGTTTGTGGTATGGAGCTCCATAACTGTTGCACTTGGTCGATCGATACGGGATGCTGTTTGTGGAGGGGCTGGAGTTATCATCCGGTAATGTCCCATGTGTGCTCGCTCGGAGACAGATCTAGTGGTCGAAGAGGGCAAGCCAGTATGTCTACATTCTATAGAGCATGTTGGGCTACAAGAGCGGTATGCGGATGAGCGTTATCCTGTGGGAAAACACCCCCTGGAATGCTCTTCATGAATGACAGCACAATAGGCCAAATCAACAGACTGTCGTAAAATTTACATTAGAATTGCGTGGAATAACCACGAGTGTGCACCAGCTGTCGAACGAAAGCGCACCCCAAATAATAACTCCAGGTGTAGGTCCATTGTGTCAAGCAAGCAGACAGGTTGGTTGCAGGCCATCGAGGCAGATTCAGGTTTCATTAGAAAACACAACAGACCTAAACCTTTCCCGCCAGTCACTTCTCGCTTCTCACCACTGAAGTCGAAAAAGGCGGTGGTTTGGGGTCAGTGGAACGCACACTACAGGGTGTCTGGCTCGGAGCTGTCCCTGAAGTAACCGATTTATAACAGTTCACTGCGTCGCCGTGGTGCGAACTGCTGCTCAGATTGCTGCGGCAGAAGCAGTATGATGGGCCAGTACCAACGCCGAACACGAGTGTCTCGGTAGTCCACCTGCAAACGTGCGACCGCACATTATCGTGACCACCGTTGCCAGTAATCATGAACAGTGGCTACGTTCCTGCCAAGTCTTTCCACAGTATCGCAGAGGAAATACCCAGCTTCTCGTAGTCGTATTACATGACCTTGTTGAAACCCCGTGAGGTGCTGATAATGGCGTCTTTGTCACCTTAAAGGCATTCTTGGCTAACATCAACTCGCCTCGTCCAATCTCAAAGGTAATTAACGCTCACGGCCGTTACACTACGTATTTAAAGCCAACCTGATTTGCTTCCTCATAGTGGCGCTACTAACGCCACTCTTATGCGCCAAGAGAAAACTGTTAATAGGCATCATCTTTTAGACTTACGAAAACGCATTACAACTTTCGTTTATATCGCATAACTCTTTCTTGGTGTTGCGACTTTCTTCCTGTCAGTGTAAACTTGAACTGATTTTTTTTTATCGGAACACTCTTTCTTACCAATTTCACCATAGGATATAGCAACGAACAATCATCAGTGTAACGGAGGTAAAAATAAACCTGCATTCCCAGTGCAGTTGAGTAGAGAGTGCTGTGCCTCCAGTAGTAACTGGGACGATGAAGTTCCAGTGCGCTAAGTCTCAAACACCTGCAGTGGGCATCCGAAGCTTAAACTGTGCGCTCGTCGTCGCCTTACACGTTACCTACAAATTATGGTTGATAGGTACCGTGAAGAGAATGCAGCATAGCTGCGCGCAATATTTTTGGAGCCAACTGGAAGTAGTGTGTTGATTCGCATACTATCTAACCGCCTCCACACGATTAATTTGATCTCTAGGCGTCTTTTGCGAACAAGAGCAACCTCCCCTCCCCAGAAACATCATGGTACGCGGAAGAGGGGATGGAACCTGGATCAGTATCGTCGGGTTCCCTTCATCGACGAGTGAAGGGTTTCTTAGACGCCTGACGATAGTCGTAGTAGCGTGTGGAGGTGGCTAACTGCCAATGGAAGACTCAATCTGCCCATTCGCAAATTCAGCAAGGAAAAGGGTGATTCACGTTTCTGGCCGTTATCACGTACAGTTGTTGGGAGAGTCTCCGCGCTATTTAAGCGGTAGGAGCTGATTGGGAATGGTAGAGTACAGAGGCCTCATAATAAATTACACTTGAACAGCACTTTATTAAAAACAATTCTTTACAATGAGTAAACACAGAATTTAGTAGTGGGAGCACTGTAGGGTAGTGAATAAGGAAGTTGAATTCAGTGCTCATCATAACAACTATACAAACGGCTTAAGGCCCAATGACAAATGCCTACCGCGGTGAGGCCAAAACAATATAATGTAATTAAGGTTTGCATACAAATTTCATTATGGAACGCGATACCTCGGGCGTAAAGACGAGTTTCCCGCAACACTGGCCAGTCTTAAAAGAATTTCACTACGTGGAACTTAAACAGCATTTAAGACAAATACGGAATAACTGAATTAACTGTCGCGGCCCATGCAAACAGGCTTTACAACTGGTGAATGAATTTACATCAAATTTGGTTAAAATACAAGAAATCCATCAGTAACAAAGTGGGATTTAGAGGCCATCAGTTGCATTAAACCGTAAGAGAAATAGTTATAAGCATAGAGGTCTCTTATCAGTGCCGTATAGAACTGAAGTCTAGAAAACCAGAGCAAGTCAAACTGTTAATCTCGGGGTTATAGGTAGCCAAACGACAGCAGCAGCTGACCAGACATACAGAATGAAGCAACTAAGCGCGGAGGGCAGAAACGGCAAACAAACAAATTACAAGATAATTATCAGACCGATGGCTAGTTCGGAAAACTCCTAATGACAAATATTGCGTACTTACTAGAATCAGCTGGCCTGCGGTCTTACCAATTGATTTCTCACTGATGTATGAGGAGACATTACAAAATAATTTGAAGAATGCCATAAGACTAACCGAAGCATACACTGAGGCTCCTTTTCTTTCCCCTGGATTCGATAAATGAGGCATTAGATAATGGATTATACACGTATAAGCAGTATTAAACGCTGTTCTAAGGAAATACAAAACATCAATGAATAAAATTAGTTTAATAAACACCGAAAACGCTAAACTGAATTCTACTAAAATACAAAACTCCACTGAATTAAACCAGTTAGGAAATCACTGAAAGCATTAAAAACTGTTCTAATAAAATACTAAACGTCAATTAATTAAATCAGTTTGGCAAGCAATGAAGGCATTGAACAGTAGTCTAATAAGGCACCAAAATGCAAATGTATTGCAAAAGGGTGGCGAGCACTGAATACATAATGTACTATACACGTAACGTCCATAAGGATTTCACGGAAATTGCTGTGTTATCTACAGAAATAGCCCATCCAGCTACCCAGTAATGTGGCGAGTGGACAACAAAACCAAATTGTAATCCATGTTCGGTACAAAACGCGAATACGTTTCCAGAAAATCGGCTAAACGCAGTTTGATAGAAAAATATAAACAATCACCCTCGACTCACAACTGTCAGATAGGCCAGAAAAGAAACAGATGCAGTGGGGCACACCTCAGTTGACAACGAAGTTACTGGCCATTACAAAAAGCCTCGCCGTATAATCCACTACATAAGCACACAGTGGTTTCCCGAGCAGGCCCACTTCCTCTAATGGTAAAGCACCTCACAGATAAACCCCAATGGACATGATGGCCCCAATAACGCTCCGCAGGCTAGGCATCCGGCCTCCAGAAATGTTCGGTCCAAAAGAGAGCTCACACGTCGTAGGTAAATCTGGACCTCCAACTATCCACTGTGTTGCCACGAAGTCACAATTTTCCCGCTCTCCAGGCACGCTCCTATAACGCCGTACACTGCTGCTTACACGTTATCACGCGGGCAGGCGTCGTCCGGTATCACAGAGATGAGGAAGAGACATACAAAGGACGATTGCAACTGTTACTGACCACCATGGTTGTCGCGCGTGCACGCACAGCTGTTATGGTTTATTTCATGGGTTTTCAGCATAGCAACAGGAATTACTTACTACATTTGGATGATGGGTTACTTACTGTTTCAATGAAGAAACACACTGCATTCAAATATACACCTTCCTCCAGCAGACAGTAATCAACTGAATGTAACAGCTTGCAGTATTTGTTAGTGTGAACCGACTGCACATTTCTCAGACCTGTCGAAACATGCAGTGCGTCATCGCAGAATTCCCTCCAGAACACCGGATAACCCCAGAAGGATCGCCGTCGAATTGTCGGATGCACATGAGCAGCAACTTTGTTCACAGCATACCAGGGAGGACCGAAGGTATCGAAAACGCACGATATCGACTGTTAAGCAGATACAGATTGTTACTGCTTTTATTTTGGCCACCTTTATAGCTCAGTGGTACAGCCGGGAATGGGTCCTTGATGGAACGACTGGAACGGGGTGCATTCAGGATTGTGATATCATTTGAGCAATTACTCTACTTAAATGAGAAGCAGCGGATCCACAGTCGAGAAATCAAACAACGGCGGGGAGAGTGGAGTGGTGATCCCATCTCCCTCTACATCACATCCACATGGCGCCATTGCCAGAGGATGGCACAGGGGCTGGCTGGCCCCGACTGCCTCTTGCGGGCCAGAACACAGACATTTCCTTGGCTTTTGATTGATGCCTTTATTTTGGTTATTATTTTGTTTCTATTTAATGGGAAGTTTTATTTAGTTTCGTAAGCTTTATTGTGTTTTTCACGAATCTAATCCTACACGGAATCTTACATGCGCAAGTAGTGCAAAACGTTTTTTCGGCAGTTTATGTGCGTTAGCTTGCGACTATCTAAGTCATATCCAATTAAAGAATCATAAGGGTGTGGCAGCAACATATTATAATATAAGCGGATGTTTCGGCCATAGTTGCTGGTTGCCTTGTTCGGAATAACACAATGAGGTACAAAAGTCATGGGAGACTTGCTAATATCCTCCTTTGGCCCGGCGAAGTGCACTAGCTCGACGTGGGATGTACTCAAGAAGTTGCTCTAAATCGGCTGCAGAAATATTGGGCCATGTTGTCTCTATAGCCGCCTATAACCGCTAAAGTGTTACAGTTGCAGGATTTTGTGCACGAACTGAACTCTCGTTCATGTCCCATATATGTTCCGTGGGATTCATGTCAGCCGTTCTGGCTGGCCAAATAATTCGCTCAAATTGTGCAGAATGTTCTTCAAACCAATCGCGAACAATTGTGGCCCAATGACATGGCGCATTATTATTTATAAAAATCCCATCGTGCTTTCATGGAAATGGTGTCCAAGTAGCCGAATATGACCATTTCCAGTCAATGGTCGGCTCAACTGGACAAGAGGATCCGGAGCCGGCCGCGGTGTCCGAGCGGTTCTAGGCGCTTCAGTCCGGAACCGCGCGACTGCTACAGTCGCAGGTTCGAATCCTGCCTCGGGCATGGATGTGTGTGATGTCCTTATGTTAGTTACGTTTAACTAGTTCTAAGTTCTAGGGGACTAATGACCTCAGATGTTGAGTCCCTTAGTGCTCAGAGCTATTTGAACCATTTGAACTCAGCACCACATTGCACGTTGCGCTGTTGACAACTGAGGTCCATGCCTTCGTAAGGTGTGCACAATATTCGATTCCTCCCGTCAGTCAATACCGACTCAAATCGAGACTTATCCGATGAGGCCACGGTTTTTCAGTCGTCTAGGATCCAACCAATATGGTCAAAAGCCCGGTGAGGCGCTTAAGGCAATGTCGTGCTGTTATGGAAGTCACTCGTGTCGGTCGTCTGCTGCCATAGCTCATTAGCGCCAGATTCCGAAGCACTGTCCTAACGGAAAGGTTCCTTGTACGCCCCACGCTTATTTCTACGGCTATGTCACGCAGTGTTGCTTGTCTGTTAGCACTGACAACTTCATGCAAATCCCGCTGCTCTCGATCTTAAAGGGAAAGCTGTATGCTACTACGCTGTCCGTGGTGAAAGGTGATGCCTGGAATTTGGTATTCTCGGCGAATTTCGGAATACTGAATACCCTAACGATTTCCGAAATGGAATGTCTCATGGGTCTAGTTCCAGCTACCATTTCGCGTTCAATGTCTGTTAATTCCCGTCGTGCGCCCATAATCACGTGCGATATCTTTTCACATGAATCAGTTGAGTAGAAATGACAGCTGCGACAATGCATTGGCGATCATGGAGGGTAACGCAGGATTAATGTTCAAAACCGCGTCCAGCCATCCTAACTCACTTAAGGCAAGTGCTGGGATGGTTCCTACAAGAGAGAACGGCCTTTTTCTTTCTTCATCCTTCCGTAACCTCAGCTTGTGTGCAATGACCTCGCTGTCGACGATACATTAAAAACTAATCACCTCCTCCTCCAATGTACTACGTTTTTACACCTAGTGTACGTGATGATACGACTATCTGTATATGTGCATATCGCTAGCCCACAGCTTTCGTCACCTCAGTGTATAGCGCATACATGACAGCAGCGAGGAATGTGAGAGGCGGCTGTGAGTGGCGGAGCGCGCAGCTGCGCCGCGGTGCTCCTGCTCTCAGCTCTCAGCCCTCCCTCAGAGGCTGCGGGCCCGGGGCGGCCGTGCCCCGGTGGGGCAGCAGCAATTTCCTGCGGCGGCCCGGAGCAGATTGCCGGTGCTCGGCTTGATCGCTGAACAGCGGCGCCCGCTTACGCCCGCCGGGGACCGGCAGCTAGACGTCACACTGCGGAGTGATGGATGCCACTACTCCAGCTCTCCTGGGCATCAACTACGTAGTTGCGTGTACTAAAGCTGCTCGTCTTCATTTGATAATCACATTGTCATCATCATCACCTGCCATTTCTTTCACAAAATGCGAGGTGTCCTCAGATTACAACTCGAGCCTTTGGCTGTTCTCTTGCAGTAGTTTTCCACACGTACTGCTCTTAGCTGGCGACCTTCACCTGGGGACACCACTGTAGTATGTTTATTTCTCATACTTCCTTCTGAGCAACCAACTCCCACTTCCTCACTGATTTTTGGCTGGGGATACCTTCTTCAGCGACTGAAGTTTGTGAAATTTGCACGGTATGACATCCGCATGGGGATGGAGTATGTTGACGTTTTACAAAAGCCCTGGTCACTTAAGGTAGTTGACCTCGGAACAGGTTACATAAAATGTATTCGCAATTGCGAATATGGACGACCATCTGCTGTAGAAAAGAATGACAACAGTGAAAAGTTTTGCCGGAAAGGGACTCAAACACGGATTTCCCGCTCATACCGAGCGGTCGCCTTACCGTCTGACTATCCGTGCACTCTGTGAAGGCATTGCTAATTACGCATATAATTTTTTTTTCGTGATTTTCTTTAGATTTCTATTCTTTTTCTTTTGTTCATATGGGCATTTCTAATTGTGATTATGTAACATTCTACTGTGGTTTTTAAATGTAAAGATGTAAATTGTGATTATTTCGTTTGCCAATGGATAAATATGTTTCTTGCTTTGTACCTGTGGTAAAGTTTGTAAAGTTCTCTTTTGGAATATTATTAATTGTGAAAAATGCAGTCAATAACATTTATAAAGATTTATGTAATTTACGATAACGATATAACATCTATAGACAGGGGACAGAGATAGTGATACCGATAGTCGAAAGGTTGTTGTGTAGTAGAGGGGATGGTGGATGGTGTGTCTGTGACGCGTGCGCGGAAAATAGTACTGTGTTTTATGAAAACCATACGTAATTGTATGGACAGTGATACCCAACTATAATTCTCTTTACCACTGCGGTATCTAATGTCATCGCCAGCGAACTTTAAGAGCAATTAAACCGGACTGTGAAAGTGCCGCTAACAATACTTTGTTGTGGCCGACACGAACAGTGCTTTTATGCGAATGAACTTTGCTGGTATTGGTTTTGGGTGGTCGAACTGTTGTCTATCACGTTCTATCAAGCCGTGAAAGTGAAGACTTTAATTAACGGTGCAATATAAATGACTTTCAGTGGCATTGTCGAAGTTTGAAATACGAGAACAAAGTGAACATTGTTTACGGTGTGCTTCACACACAGTAACAATTCTATGAACTGTGTATTTGTGACTAAGACTATGTGAATGTGACGAACTTTGTAATTATGGAGAATAGCGTCACGGACAGTGCATAAAGTGTAAACACGAGCGATGTCTACGTAATGTACTTTGAAAGAGAGGACATGTCAACAAAGGTCGTATACTGGCGTCTTGTGGTTTGTTAATCACCACGGGGTTAATGATACAGCTGTGCCGGAACTTTATTTGCGTTTCGTCGGAGAAGATTAACCAGCGGAACTGCCTGTATCCTGCTCTCATCATCGTAACCCGCTGACATCGTGCTGCCCAACGCAACGCTTCGTATGTAACAAAAAGTTAAGAGATTTCGCCGAACGCTATCCCCTGACCTAGAAACTTTCTTTCTCTATTAAAAGCATAAGAATTACAGACTCTATTCAAATAAATTATTTGTTTAGTTTATATTTGCTTTCTGCTAATGAAAATAAAATTACAATCTGCGAATTAAAAGTTGCCTGGTAGTCATTGTTGAAACACCAGTAAATATGAACTTCTTCCTCTCATTAAAACTAATTCTCCTTGCATGTTAAAATTATTGTAGTTATTTTATGTAGTTTTATGTATTGTTATGAGACTACATATATGACAGTGACTGATAAGAGTATTTTGTCGCGAAATATGGCTTCGCGCGAAAATTACGGCGACCGCCATAATTGCTTGCGTTCTGATCAATAACGTAAAAAAAAAAAATGGTTCAAATGGCTCTGAGCACTATGGGACTCAACTGCTTAGGTCATTATTCCCCTATAACTTAGCACTAGTTAAACCTAACTAACCTAAGGACATCACACACATCCATGCCCGAGGCAGGATTCGAACCTGCGACCGTAGCAGTCTCGCGGTTCCAGACTGCAGCGCCTACAACCGCACGGCCACTTCGGCCGGCAAATACGTAAAAGCTGTTATTCACGTATTGGTGCATTTCCTGACGTGAGCGTGAATTATAAATGTCAGCTGTCAAATCCGTAGGGACTGTTTACCCAGTAATAAAAGTTTTTGATATTGTATTGCTACGAGTCGTAGTAATAAGAGACACTGGTTATACTCAAAAGTGGGTAGATGTATGGTGAACCCCCCCGTGTTCATGCGATTATTACCAGTATTGTGTGTGATTCACGAAATTTTGTCACTTTTTCTAATTCCTTTCAGACATTGTCTTAGATATCTTTGAAGTTTCAGAGAATATATACACAATTTTGCCGGTTCAGGTTAATTTCAGAGCAGTTTCTCGTGAATATTAGAGTTTTCAGCTCATAAACAAAGTGGGATCGTGACCAATTGAGAAGTATAACAGAGAGTGTGGTTTTCCAACTACAATTTTGGATGACTTCACAGTTCAGATTTTGATAATTATTTTTCCTGTGGGTTGAGGTCATCACAACTCCTCAGAGCCACACCTAAACTTCCACATCCGTCAACCATGCGTCTGCAACCTGTTGGCGTACATCCATTATGTATATTCCCGCACAGATGAAACAGTTTTCTTGAAAGGCGCTTACCCGGGGCTGGCGGATAAACACGATATTTGCACTACTTGTGTTATTCTGATTTACGATGTAAAGTCCCTTTAGACATGCATGCATGTCCAAAGGAACTTTGCATCGTGTTGCAGAATAACACAAGTGGTTCAAATGGCTCTGAGCACTATGGGACTCAACTGCTGTGGTCATCAGTCCCCTAGAACTTAGAACTACTTAAACCTAACTAACCTAAGGACAACACACACATCCATGCCCGAGGCAGGATTCGAACCTGCGACCGTAGCAGTCGCACGGTTCCGGACTGCGCGCCTAGAACCGCGAGACCACTGCGGCCGGCCAGAATAACACAGGTACTACAACTATCGTATCGTAGGATACACCAGCCTGTCCGTCGCTACTTGCGAAGTACTACTGGGAGGGGTCATTTAATGTATTACGAAGTCTGTCATCTTACTACTTCACTGACAAAAGACTCTGGTGCATGTCTTTCTCCCAGAGCTCAGTTGATCTCTGACAGGCAAGTAGTGTTTCGTATCGTGAGAATTGCGAAGATGGAGTTCACCGAGACCATTAAAGGGAAGCCTTTATTGATTCACAAGGAGTATCAGTATATATACAACTAAACAAGAACCGAGCGAGGTGGGGCAGTGGTTAGCACACTGGACTCGCATTCGGAAGGACGACGGTTCAAACCGGCGTCCAGCCATCCTAATCTAGGTTTTCCGTGCTTTCACTAAATCGCTTGCAAACAAATCCCGGAATGGTTCCTTTGAAAGAGCACGGACAACTTCACTCCCCATCTACCCGAACCCGATGGGACCGATGACGTCGCTGTTACCTCCCCTCCCCCCAAACCAAACAACAAATGAACTAAATAAGATGTAACTTACTGGCTTTGTGTAAATATTGTAAAGAATAAATGCAAATTAAGACTACCCATAAGAAATACAATTTTAGATGAGGGTAGCCATGTTTGTGTTCCACCTGAATCAGCAAACGAAGTGAGAAAGTATTTAGTAAGTGCAAAAAGAAGCGTGCAAAAGAAAGAGAAACTACAGTTTCATCAATTTATGATGAAGAAGGAGGGCTTCAGACGTTGGCTGTGTCTCAGTAATATCGTTACCATCACATATAAGGTAAAAACAGTAACTGCATCCGATTAGGAGCAAATATACATGAAATCTACGCAAGATCCGATCGATTCTGGAGGAATTTTCTCTCAAGAAACTAATTTAGTGATGGATGGTGGCAGCAAATTTTTATTCGCAGGGAATATTGGTGTATGCCACCAAAAATAGAAAATGCTACTTATCTAGTTCGCCACGATAGCTGGCATGTAAGCACTGAGACCGATATCGAGGATGACAGCAGAGTGGCGATATACAGTGAGGGAATGTTAGTAAGTGTGACATTCCAGTGCCTGTGTTGTTCTGATCACGATGCAAAGTCGCTTTGGGCAGGCATGCATGTCCAAAGGTACTGGCACTACGGCGACTACAGCTGTTATGAAATGCATTAAATGAACACGCAATTGTGAATAAGGAGAACCACCAGCAGTAGAATGGAATGACGACAATGAAAATTTGTGCCAGACTATGAAACTAACTCTAATATCCCGCTCATCTCGAGCGGTCGCCTTACAATTTGGCTGTCCTTGCACGACTCACGGCCAGACCCAAACTTCATATGTCGTCAAACATGCATCTACGGCGTGTACTCCTACATCATTACGTATATTGCCGTACAGGTCAGACGATGTACTTGAAAGTTTCTTGCTCAGTATCGGCAGAAAAACACGGTATTGCAGTGACTGTGTTATTCTGATTACGATGTGAAGCTACTTTGTACACGCAAATGTTGACGACCTATGGAAGTTTGTATCTGTCTGTGAGTCGTGCACGGAGAGCCAAATGGTAAGGCGACCGCTCGAGATGAGCGGGAAATTGGAGTTCGAGTCACGGTCCGGCACAAATTTTCATTGCCATCAGTCCATTCCACAGCTGAAGGTTGGCATTATTCGCAGTTGGTAGTTCATTTAATGTAAGCCAGTGAGCGTGTGTGTGCGACTGTATGGCAGGATGCGAGTCGTTGATTTGGGATGTAAAAACTTTCCACGACAGTGTCTTGTGGAAGTTAGCGATTGACAATTGGGATTACCGTCGCAGTGCGTAATGGAATGATCGTTATAAGCAAAAAGATCGTACGGCTTGAATATTACTAAATGGGCTATGTCTCAACCGGTACTGACAGTGCTTACGCGGGTAGGCATTATATCTACCGTCTGACTGAAATTGTTTTTACGTTAACCGGATCGTGAGAGGCAAGACTCCATAAAACGGTGTATTATATTTGTCTTCGTAATGAACAGCCAAGTGTCTTAAGCCGTAACTGTCGCGGTGAACATAATTACAATTGCGGATGAGGTGCACGAACGATTTTACTGACTGTGAATTGGCGATTACGGTAGTGATATGCAAACGTGACGAACATTTATATAGCGGTCGGAAATTATTATGAAGAGCGTGTGATGTACTGAAACGAGAACGAGGTGTGTAAAACGAGTAACAGACGTGTACTTGATAAAAGTGTGGATTATCACGAACAATTTTGTATATTCAGACAGTGGTCTATTAAACGCCACTGCAGATAACTTTGCGGCATAACCGAGAAGAGTCTTAACCACCATACTTCGCCGTGGAGCTACGAGGATCGGAGTTGCTATAATAACTTTATCTGCAACATCGCAAGCCGCCGCCTCCATCTCCACACGCCACCATGCCTTTCCAACAGCGAAGAGATAAGCTGCATTATTAAGCACTCTCCCCAGTTAAAGAGTAACAGAATTCAGCAGTTATGATTGTAAATTGTTTGTTTCATTATAAAACTATGATTTTTTCAGTTCCTTTTCTTAATTTTCGCTAAGTAAATAAAACTGCTAGAAGTGACTTCCTAACTTCCAATGTAGCTTTTTTGACACACCATTATTTATAGGCTTTTTTTAAACTTAAACTCTCTCTTTCTCCTAAATTAATGCCAATACAGTTGCATGTTTTTGCCTCTTGGAGGGAAGTGCTACAGATGCGTGTGCAATGTTAATTTCAAAAGGAGTTTGATACGTTAATGTCCGATATGGCTGCGTTCGCAAATCGCGGTGTCCACCATAAGTTCCTGGACGACCGGAATTAAACTTTCTCACTCGCTATTGATCTACAGTTCGCGGTGAGACAAAAATTGAATGTGACATCTGTCAAACTACGCAGGCTGTGTTTACATCGTACCTAGTCAAGTTACCTCATTTTCACGAGTAATTATCTGGTTGTAGATGATTAGAGAGGTAAGTGAACAGGTATAGCTAATCTTCCAGTGTTTACGGGGTTAGTTACAGAGGTCTTTGTAATTTACAAAATGTAGTTACCAGGTTCAATTACATTCTCCACATCTACTCGGTTTAGAAGTGTTTCTAGTTCTTCTGGGGAATTATAATCAGGCATCAACTCAGTTAGGTTATTTCTAACAGATTCTCGTATGTATTCACGGTATATGATTTCACGAACTATACCCCTGAGAACCGTTTTCTCCGCATATGTAGACCGTGTAGTGATAGGACAGTGTTATTTTATACTTATATTGATATGGTGTCTGTTCTTTCAGACATGACCGAAAGAACAGACACCATTGATGACCTGCAGCCGTCTAGAACGAAATTAGAATTATAGTAATACCTTCAGCTGCTGACGGGCGTTGATATATGTCAACGGGGCAGGTGAAAATGTGTGCCCCGATCGGGACTCGAACCCGGGATCTCCTGCTTACATCGCAGACGCATCGATCTGAGTCACCGAGGGCTGTCATATTAAAATAAACTATTAGACACATTGTCTTAGACAATACTCTATTAGACACATTGTCTTAGACGATGTGTCTAATAGTGTATTTTAATAGGACAGTGTGGGATATTAGGGAATGTATAACAATTGTAAGTAAGTATTATAAATATGGATTCTTATATGGTTATATCACTTGTTGTGTACTTCACTGTTATTGTCTTATCTGCTTTCAGAAAACACTTGATAATGGCACTTTAAAGCCGAAATCATGTGTAAGTTTAATTGTAACACTGTAAATAAACAACAGTCTAATAGTGGTAAAGACTTTAAGAAATATGTTATGACTGTGGCCCCCATTATGAAAAAATTATTAAACGAACTATGAACGTCACCACATGTTGGTGATGACAAGCAACATAAGCTTAAACCAGCAGTTGATTTTATTTCGCGTTTTTGAAGTTTGGTGGAACTTGTCTTTGAAAATTGCATATTATTAGTTTTTTAACTTCAGTTCATAAGCAGATATTGGTTTTGAAATATTTATGGGTGGCATGTTTTATACTCAGTCTCCTGATATTAAATTGAATAAGCAAAGGCTGCCTTTCTACTATCCATGGAGAGTGAGTTTTCTACTCGTTCTCATGTTCCATAAGACGTTTACCTGAAAATCTTCGTCATTCTACACAATTCAGATACTGTTTAAGAGCGTGACGGAATTTCTTTCATTTTAATGGTGAATAGAATATTGCACTCTGATTGGAGTGTGCAGTGTGTGTGTCTGTGCGTGCGTGCGTGCGTGCGTGCGTGTGTGTGTGTGTGTGTGTGTGTGTGTGTGTGTGCGAGCATAATAACGTAATTCTTCAAATGAATATTTTTGTATATATCTTACACATGTTGTTTGGGCGATTTAATGATTTAATTTATAAGATTAGAAGCCAAGATCGCTTGATATGGAAAAGTTTATTTCATGGCCAGTTTCGACAGTAACTATCGGTCATCATCAGATTCTCACATCTCCCAGAAATATAACTAAACATAAGTTTCATCGACATGCACATACTCACATCTCGCTGAAATATAACTAAACATCAGTTTCATCGACAAACAGGGAACATGCTCCAGTTATGCCGTATGGTTATAAACGGAGTGTATTATGAATATGTCGACGAAACTGATGTGCAGTTATTTTTCTGGGAGACGTGTGAATCAGGATGATAGCTATTATTGTCGAAATTGGTCATGAAATAAACTATTCCACATTAAGTGAGCTTGGTTTCTAATATTCTGAACTTTTGTATATGATGCAAAATGTGCGTTCCGATAGTTTTGAGCAGTTTGTAAGTCTGTGTGTGTATGAGTGCGTTTTTATGCGTTTAAATTTGCCAGTCGACGGTATTTTTTATTTTTTAAAATTTCATTTTAATTTTTCAAGTTTCTTTGAATTATAAATTTCCTTCCATCTTCATGAAATCGTCGAAAACGGGGCTTGGCTTGTTACTTTACAATGATGACGTTATTCATACGGGGTGTGACGAATAACTTCTTCTAGGTCATGTGATGTAATCAAAGTGGATCAGAGCATACAATGTAAACAAATTGATTCAAGTGGTACTTTTCTGTGGTATTAAACACAGCTGAATACCCATACGTACACAAATAATACAAATAATTTTGATTCTAAATGACAATGAGCTGATTGTGGTTTTCAGGGGAACAAGTTGCGTCATATCTTTAGAAAGTAAGTTTAGAACAAGTGGTACTTTCTTTGCAGATTTGAAAGGTGTTAAGGAGTAACTGTGGCATGGTGGATGGGCTGAGGTATTACGAATATTATATGCGGGTTTTATTTCTGTGAATTTGGAAGAGGATGGTACTATATACAGGGTGGTCCATTGATAGTTACCGGGCGAAATATCTCACGAAATAAGCATCAAACGAAAAAACTACAAAGAACGAAAATCGTGTAGTTTGAAGGGGGAAACTAGATAGCGGTATGTTTGGCCAGCTAGATGGCACTGCCATAGGTCAAACGGATATCAACTGCGATTTTTAAATACGAACCCCATTTTTTATTACATATTCGTGTAGTAAGTAAAGAAATATGAATTATTTGGACCACTTTTTTCACTTTGTGATAGATGGCGCTGTAATAGTCACAAACGTATAAGTACGCGGTATCACCTAACATTCCGTCAGTGCGGACGGTATTTGCTTCGTGATACATTACCCGAATCCCCCCCCCCCTCCCCCCTGAACCATGCACCTTGTTGGTGGGAAGGCTTGCGTGCCTCAACGATACAGATAGCCGTACCGTAGGTGCAACCAGAACGGAGGGGTATCTGCTGAGAGGCCAGACAAACTTGTGGTTCCTGAAGAGGGGCAGCAGCCTTTTCAGTAGTTGCAGGGGCAACAGTCTGGATGATTGACTGATCTGACCTTTTAACACTAACCAAAACGGCCTTGCTGTGCTGGTACTGCGAACGGCTGAAAGCAAGGGGAAACTACGGCCGTAATTTTTCCCGAGGGCATGCAGCTTTACTGTATGGTTAAATCATGACGGCGTCCTCTTGGGTAAAATATTCCGGAGGTAAAATAGTCCCCCATTCGGATCTCCGGGCGGGGACTACTCAGGAGGACGTCGTTATCAGGACAAAGAAAATTGGCGTTCTACGGATCGGAGCGTGGAATGTCAGATCCCTTCATCGGGCAGGTAGGTTAGAAAATTTAAAAAGGGAAATGGATAGGTTAAAGTTAGATATAGTGGGAATTAGTGAAGTTCGGTGGCAGGAGGAACAAGACTTTTGGTCAGGCGAATACAGGGTTATAAATACGTAATCAAATAGGGGTAATGCAGGAGTAGGTTTAATAATGAAAAAAAAAAATAGGAATGCGGGTAAGCTACTACAAACAGCATAGTGAACGCATTATTGTGGCCAAGATAGACACGAAGCCCACGCCTACCACAGTAGTACAAGTTTATATGCCAACTAGCTCTGCAGATGATGAAGAAATTGAAGAAATGTATGATGAAATAAAAGAAATTATTCAGATAGCGAAGGGAGACGAAAATTTAATAGTCATGGGTGACTGGAATTCGGTAGTAGGAAAAGGGAGAAACGTAGTAGGTGAATATGGATTGGGTGGAAGGAATGAAAGAGGAAGCCGCCTGGTAGAATTTTGCACAGAGCACAACTTAATCATAGCTAACACTTGGTTCAAGAATCATAAAAGAAGGTTGTATACATGCAAGAAGCCTAGAGATACTGACAGGTTTCAGATAGACTATATAATGGTAAGACAGAGATTTGGGAACCAGGTTTTAAATTGTAAGACATTTCCAGGGGCAGATGTGGACTCTGACCACAATCTATTGGTTATGAACTGTAGATTAAAACTGAAGAAACTGCTAAAAGGTGGGAATTTAAGGAGATGGGACCTGGATAAACTGAAAGAACCAGAGGTTGTACAGAGTTTCAAGGATAGCACAAGGGAACAATTGACAGGAATGGGGGAAAGAAATACAGTAGAAGAAGAATGAGTAGCTTTGAGGGATGAAGCAGTGAAGGCAGCAGAGGACCAAGTAGGTAAAAAGACGAGGGCTGCTAGAAAACCTTGCGTAACAGAAGAAATATTGAAGTTAATTGATGAAAGGAAAAAATATAAAAATTCAGTAAATGAATCAGGCAAAAAGGAATACAAACGTCTCAAAAATGAGATCGACCGGAAGTGCAAAATGGCTAAGCAGGGATGGCTAGAGGACAAATGTAAGGATGTAGAGGCTTGTCTTGAAACGAGGATATAAGATGAACATCAACAAAAGCAAAACGAGGATAATGGAATGTAGTCTAATTAAGTCGGGTGATGCTGAGGGAATTAGATTAGGAAATGAGACACTTAAAGTAGTAAAGCAGTTTTGCTATTTGGAGAGCAAAATAACTGATGATGGTCGAAGTAGAGAGGATATAAAATGTAGACTGGCAATGGCAAGAGAAGCGTTTCTGAAGAAGAGAAATTTGTTAACATCGAGTATAGATTTAAGTGTCAGGAAGTCGTTTCTGAAAGTATTTGTATGGAGTGTAGCCATGTATGGCAGTGAAACATGGACGATAAATAGTTTAGACAAGAACAGAATAGAAGCTTTCGGAATGTGGTGCTACAGAAGAATGCTGAAGATTAGATGGGTAGATCACATAACTAATGAGGAGGTATTGAATAGAATTGGGGAGAAGAGGAATTTGTGGCACAACTTGACTAGAAGAAGGGATCGGTTGGTAGGACATGTTCTGAGGCATCAAGGGATCACCAATTTAGTATTGGAGGGCAGAGTGGAGGGTAAAAATCGTAGAGGGAGACCAAGAGATGAATACACTAAGCAGATTCAGAAGGATGTAGGCTGCAGTATGTACTGCGAGATGAAGAAGCTTGCACAGGATAGAGTAGCATGGAGAGCTGCATCAAACCGGTCTCAGGACTGAATACCACAACAACAACAACATTACCCGTGTTAAAATGGACCGTTTACAAACTGCGGAAAAGGTAGATATCGTGTTGATGTATGCTATTGTGATCAAAATGCCCAACGGGCGTGTGCTATGTATGCTGCTCGGTATCCTGGACGGCATCATCCAAGTGTCCGGACCGTTCGCCGGATAGTTACATTATTTAAGGAAACATAAAGTGTTCAACCACATGTGAAACTTCAACCACGACCTGCAACAAATGATGATGCCCGAGTAGGTGTTTTAGCTGCTGTCGCGGCTAATCCGCACATCAGTAGCAGATAAATTGCGCGAGAATCGGGAATCTCCAAAACGTCGCTGTTGAGAATACTACGTCAGCATCAGTTGCACCCGTACCATATTTCTATGCACCAGGAATTGCATGGCGACTACTTTGAAAGTCGTGTACAGTTCTGCCACTGGGACGCGACGATAAGTTTTTTTGCACGCGTTTTATTTAGCGACGAAGCGTCATTCGCCAACAGCGGTAACGTAAACCGGCATAATATGCACTATTGGGCAACAGAAAATCCACGATGGCTGCGACAAGTGGAACATCAGCGACCTTGGACGGTTAATGTATGGTGCGACATTATGGGAGGAGGGATAATTGGCCCCATTTTATCGATGGCAATCTAAATGGTGCAATGTATGCTGATTTCCTACGTAATGTTCTTCAAATGGTTCAAATCTCTCTGGGCACTATGCGACTTAACTTCTGAGGTCATCAGTCGCCTAGAACTTAGAACTAATTAAACCTAACTAACCTAAGGACATCACACACATCCATGCCCGAGGCAGGATTCGAACCTGCGACTGTAGAGGTCGATCGGCTCCAGACTGTAGCGCCTAGAACCGCATTGCCACTCTGGCCGGCACGTAATGTTCTACCGATGTTACTAAAAGACGTTTCACTGCATGACAGGGTGGCGATGTGCTTCCAACATGATGGATGTCCGGCACATAGCTCGCGTGCGGTTGAAGCGGTATTGAATAGCATATATCATGACAGGTGGATTGGTCGTCGAAGAACCATACCATCGCCCGCACCCGTTCACCGGATCTGACGTCCCCGGATTTCTTTCTGTGGGGAAAGTTGAAGGATATTTGCTATCGTGATCCACCGACAACTCCTGACAACATGCGTCAGCGCATTGTCAATGCATGTGCGAACATTACGGAAGGCGAACTACTCACTGTTCAGAATAATGTCGTTACACGTATTGCCAAATGCATTGAGGTTGACGGACATCATTTTGAGCATTTATTGCATTAATGTGGTATTTACAGGTAATCACGCTGTAACAGCACGCGTTCTCAGAAATGACAAGTTCACAAAGGTACATGTATCACATTGGAACAACCGAAATAAAATGTTCAAACGTATCTACGTTCAATATTTTAATTTAAAAAACCTACCTGTTACCAACTGTTCGTCTAAAATTGCGAGCCATATGTTTGTGATTAATACAGCGCCATCTATCACAAAGCGAAAAGGGTGGTTCAACTAAAACATTTATATTTATTTACGTACTACACGAATATGTAATAAAAATGGGGGTTCCTATTTTTAATAAATACATAGTTGATATCCGTTTGACCTATGGCAGCGCCATCTGGCGGGACAACCATAGCGCCATCTGGTTTTCCCCTTCAAGCTAGACATGTTTCGTTCTTTGTAGTTTTTTCCCGGTCACGATCAATTGAGCACCCTGTATTTTACCGAACCCACTCCAAGAGCTTGCAAAGAACAGTGCAGAGGAGAGAAACTATGACTCGGAGAGGAAGAAGAGGATGCTGCCGAGTCCAAAAGGACGGGTAGATAGAACGAATATCATCGTGAGGTTTGTTGAAAAAGGATGTAAGTTTATGTATTAGAATGATTGATGTTAGCTGCATATATTGGCTTTAGTGTGACTGATATTGAGCAAGTGAGAAATGAAAGACTTCCGTAGGCGTTCATTTGGATGAAGAGAAGGAAGAACGTTATTAATACAGGAAATGCATTTAATAGTGGAGGAGAAGTGGGTGCAGAAAGGAATTTGAAGTGCATCATATCCAAGGACACGGAGAGAAAGGAACTGCATAGAAGAAACTACAGTAAATCGAATAAAGGCTGTGTATCTGTGCTATGCTGCATGGTGAAGGAATGCAATCCCCATGACCGCCCGGGTTGTATTGTTAGTCCATTGTGACTTTCTATTAAACGGCTACTAAGTGATACTCCCTTGTTTATGACTGAAGGTGAATATGAATCTTGCAATTGGATAGGAAGACTTCAAGTGTTTGGATTAACCCACAGATGTGATATTCGAAACGTCAGTGAGACACCACAGAAGAAATTCTCTCTTTATGTTCAAAGAGAGATGTATTCTGTGATCTGTACTTGGTCCAAAGAGCATGTTGAGTTATATGTTTCTTGTTGGTGTAAATTACATTTCTCAGACAAGAGGCATCGGTGGCAGCTGTGACGGTCTAATACCAGTTTCAGCACTAGTTTTCTCGTAAAATACCCAAAGCACAACGCAAGACACTAAATACAGCATTCAAGAATGACCCTAGAGAACCTTCAGTGCAACAAAATAACTTGTTCAAAAATCTAGAGTGGCTATCGGGCAATTGGTTTGAGAGTTTTTGAGTTCTGTAAATTTTGTAATACATTGCAAAGGAACAAAAAAGAAGTTGCAGGGGGGCGAGCTGTGCTCTCACTATCCTTTAAAGAATGTCCACCTACCTGATGGGTTTCATGTTGTCTTCCCTTTTACTCTGCGATGATACATATTGTTTTGGCCGGCAAAAGCAAGGGTCACATAACTCTAGTCTATGGGCAGTAGTTGTACGTTAGTTAAACTATCGAGCGTTCGGGATTCTTGCAAGAATCGTTTGAAAAAAAATGTGTAAAATTTCCTTTAATTTGGTTTATTGTCTTTAAAACACGTATTTCATAGCGACCACAATTATACAATGTTACACTAGCCAAGACTACTTGCAAGTTAACACATTCAGTAGTTTAGTATGATTCGTGTAAAGAAGTGCTCTCCATAATTTCTTGTAATCTGCATGAAACACGCCACGCGGAGTTTACATATGACATGAAGTGCTCACACGCGAATATCTCCTAAAATCAACCACTCACAAAGTTCAAACTTTCATAAAATACTCATTACTGTAGTCGGTTTACGGCGACGACACGAGAACCGGTCAAATGCACGAATCATTTCATTTTGCTACAAATTTGATCACGACGGTTTAACGTAGGTGTTTACCAGGATAGAGCTCCCGAGCGACTCTCTCGACTCACATATCTGAGGCACAAAGCCGTACTCAAATGCGCGAGAAATGTTGAATTCCTATTGGCTAGTAGATTAAGCAGCCAGTTAGATCATCTTGAGCACTTCTACACTCGCGGTTTTTCTAATGTCACCCAGTCAGATTACCACAAGTAATTTAGACTAGAAATCTCCGAAACTAAATAAAATTTAATGAAAGCAATATGCAATTCCTTTCCACAAAATAAATTAATAATAAATGTAATACTGAACGCCCCTTCTGGTTGCCTTCTACAAAATCAAGTTCACTCGGATATACGTCACACGTTCCCCTATTGCACAACTTTCTCGCGCATTACATTTACGTAGTTTTAATAAAATATCACATTCTCACTTTATATAAGTCCTCCATTCACTCTTTCAATCTCTCCAAACCACTCACACAATCAAAACACGATGAAATAATAATTTTCCGAAGTAGTTTTAATTACGTCACAAATCTATCCTAATGAAACTAAAGAAAATTCCAGAAAATTAGATTACATTAGAGTCAACGACTCAAGTTTTTCAATGCCAGCACTGTTGTTCTGTATTTTAGGAAAAAATTTTGTATCTTTGAAAGTATTGCAGTAATTAATTTGAAACTTTGGCAGTTTGGTTGTGTTGTCCGTAGAATTTTATACACTAAATATGAGAAAGAGCAATTAATATTTAATAGTACATCTTCAAATTCATAGAGAGTATGTGTAACATACTGCACACAGAGTTAAGTAAGTACACGGCTCGCTCGACCCAGTAGCCATCGTCAGCCACGCCAGCGTGAGAACCAAAATCTGGTCTCCTCACAGCCCCATGGCAGACTACGCTTCCTACACAAGATGACAACTCGCAATAATTTGCGCGTTACAAAGTGAAGGAATAGTACTCATAAATGAAGATATGTGGTTAGAAAATAGTTACGTTTAATACTGTAATAAATTGTGCTATGACATAGAAAGTATTATTGCACGAATACATGTTGACTTCGTATGAAAATAAAATATAGCTTATCTTCCGCCGATTTAAAAACATTTTTGGATTTTAAACGTTAGCAACACGAAGAGGTATCGTAATAACAAACATAAATTGTAAGTCACATTCCTTACCACGCTGATTTCACGCTCAAGAAAATTAATGACGATGATTCTGATTGTGACTAATCTTGCATCGTAATTTATCGCACTTCCGTGAATGGAACGTGGTTCTCTCAGTCAGTTGCCTAAAATCATGTTACTTTGTATCTCTGCTTTCTGCTTGGTCGTCAGTTAACAGTTTAGCAAGATTAGGTTAACGTATGTATTCCAAGAATTTGGCGATTCACGTGTACTGTCTGCTCAACTGCTGCGCACCTGTACACTGACGTTCTTACAGACAATTCAAATTACTACACCCTGTACGTACGTGCCGAATACACACGTAATCGTTAGTGTTCACTGAAGAGGAAAAACGTATAACACGTATGATTCGTACAAAGATAGTAACTGTTCCCAAAGAACAGATACCATTGATGACCTTGCAGCGTCTCTAGAATAAATGATAATTAATTGAAACCCTCAGCTGCGGACAGGTGTTGTTGATGTACCTCGTAGGGACAGCTGAAAAGTGTGTCCCGACCGGGACTCGAACCCGGGATCTCCTGCTCACATGAGGCTGCACGGTCATCGTTGGTATCTGTACTTTGGGAACAGTTACTATCTTCATATAAAATTAAAGGCTACCCGGCCATTGACCGTCTGTGCGAATGCACACAGGTTGCCCGGACTCTTACGGGAATCGCCACCTTAGTTGGCGCGAGTAATGAGTGGATGGGCAAATATCAATTAGAAACATTACATATGTAGATTGTCGACAGTTGGAAATATGGGTCTCACGGGAAGCGTGCAAGGGATAAGTCCCTGCAGTCGCGCTATTCATCTGTGTCCTCGGTGGCTCAGATGGATGCGGGCATGGTAGCTCAGCGTATTCGGTCAGAGGGTTAGCTACCCTGTGTAATAAAAAAACTGCGTTAACGAATCAACGAAGAAGCTGAACGGGTGTCATCGGACGTCGTTCCCGAACAAATTCAACGAACAATATACACTCCTGGAAATTGAAATAAGAACACCGTGAATTCATTGTCCCAGGAAGGGGAAACTTTATTGACACATTCCTGGGGTCAGATACATCACATGATCACACTGACAGAACCACAGGCACATAGACACAGGCAACAGAGCATGCACAATGTCGGCGCTAGTACAGTGTATATCCACCTTTCGCAGCAATGCAGGCTGCTATTCTCCCGTGGAGACGATCGTAGAGATGCTGGATGTAGTCCTGTGGAACGGCTTGCCATGCCATTTCCACCTGGCGCCTCAGTTGGACCAGCGTTCGTGCTGGACGTGCAGACCGCGTGAGACGACGCTTCATCCAGTCCCAAACATGCTCAATGGGGGACAGATCCGGAGATCTTGCTGGCCAGGGTAGTTGACTTACACCTTCTAGAGCACGTTGGGTGGCACGGGATACATGCGGACGTGCATTGTCCTGTTGGAACAGCAAGTTCGCTTGCCGGTCTAGGAATGGTAGAACGATGGGTTCGATGACGGTTTGGATGTACCGTGCACTATTCAGTGTCCCCTCGACGATCACCAGTGGTGTACGGCCAGTGTAGGAGATCGCTCCCCACACCATGATGCCGGGTGTTGGCCCTGTGTGCCTCGGTCGTATGCAGTCCTGATTGGGCGCTCACCTGCACGGCGCCAAACACGCATACGACCATCATTGGCACCAAGGCAGAAGCGACTCTCATCGCTGAAGACGACACGTCTCCATTCGTCCCTCCATTCACGCCTGTCACGACACCACTGGAGGCGGGCTGCACGATGTTGGGGCGTGAGCGGAAGACGGCCTAACGGTGCGCGGGACCGTAGCCCAGCTTCATGGAGACGGTTGCGAATGGTCCTCGCCGATACCCCAGGAGCAACAGTGTCCCTAATTTGCTGGGAAGTGGCGGTGCGGTCCCCTACGGCACTGCGTAGGATCCTACGGTCTTGGCGTGCATCCGTGCGTCGCTGCGGTCCGGTCCCAGGTCGACGGGCACGTGCGCCTTCCGCCGACCACTGGCGACAACATCGATGTACTGTGGAGACCTCACGCCCCACGTGTTGAGCAATTCGGCGGTACGTCCACCCGGCCTCCCGCATGCCCACTATACGCCCTCGCTCAAAGTCCATCAACTGCACATACGGTTCACGTCCACGCTGTCGCGGCATGCTACCAGTGTTAAAGACTGCGATGGAGCTCCATATGCCACGGCAAACTGGCTGACACTGACGGCGGCGGTGCACAAATGCTGCGCAACTAGCGCCATTCGACGGCCAACACCGCGGGTCCTGGTGTGTCCGCTGTGCCGTGCGTGTGATCATTGCTTGTACAGCCCTCTCGCAGTGTCCGGAGCAAGTATGGTTGGTCTGACACACCGTTGTCAATGTGTTCTTTTTTCCATTTCCAGGAGTGTAGAACAAAAAGGGCGTGTTCGGTCAGAGGGCTGCGTGCTCTCTCTAATAAAAAACTGAGTCAGCAGTCGGCAGCTGAGGGTTTGAATTAATTGTCATTTACGTATGATTCGTGTATTGACGTTCTGCATGAAATGGGGAAAAACTGCGATTTGTTTGTTTCTGTTTGACTTGGTCACTGGACACGGTGTGCTCCAGTTGGTAACGATATGTAGTAGGTAATAAATATATCGCAGCATCCAAAAAAAAAAGATATGTTTAAAGCGAGGGAAATAACTATGAAAGAGTACCAAGGAGCCAGGCAGAAATGAAGACCGCACTTCTCCTGACTGTTAGCCCAGTGTCTTTATGGTGGCGGCCTCACATGAGGTAACGACAATTTCAGGCTACTCCCGCGATATGTTGCGTAACGCAGCACATTTATGCAACACAGCGAAAGTATTTAAGTAGTGAACAAAACTAAACTCCATCGGAACAGGCATCGGAAGGTGCAAAGGCGTCGTTCGACTGCCATGTCATCCTCAAACGCCAGGCGGCAATGGACGCAGGTTTGGACGGGCACGTGGTCAGCACTCCGCTCTCTCGGCCGTTGTCAATTTTCGTGACCTGAACCACTATTGCTTGATCAACCTTTGGCGAAATACGGTTGCACAACACCTTCAGTCAAACACAGAGCACACTGTCAGATATATATGGACTGTCTCCAGATGTTGTTTGTTGTTGCAGTCTTCAGTCCAGAGAATGGTTTCATGCAGCTCTCCATGCTACTCTATCCTGTGCAAGCTTCTTCATCTCCCAGTACTTACTGTAACCTAGATCCTTCTGAATCTGCTTAGTGCATTCATCTCTTGGTCTTCCTCTACGATTTTTACCCTCCACTCTGCCCTCCAATGCTGAATTTGTGATCCCTTGATGCATCAGAACATGTCCTGCCAACCTGTTCCTTATTCTTGTCAAGTTGCACCACAAACTCCTCTTCTCCCCAATTCTATTCAATACCTCCTCATTAGATATGTGATCTACCCATCTAATCTTCAGCATTCTTCTGTAGCACCACATTTCGAAAGCTTCTATTCTCTTCTTGTCCAAACTATTTATCGTCCACGTTTCACTTTCATACATGGCTACACTCCATACAAATACTTTCAGAAACGACTTCCTGACACTTAAATCTATACTCGATGTTAACAAATTTCTCTTCTTCAGAAACGCCTTCCTTGCCATTGCCAGTCTACATTTTTTTATCCTCTCTACTTCATCGTCAGTTACTTTGCTCCCCAACTAGCAAAACTCCTTTACTACTTTAAGTGTCTCATTTCCTAATCTAATTCCCTCAGCATCACCCGACTTAATTCGACTACATTCCATTATCCTCGTTTTGCTCCAGATAGCGAAACGTTAATCGCTTTTTGAAACTGCTTAACACAGCCAATCTGTGTGGCCTTGGCCTGCCACTAGTGGTTCCGATCGATGCCTTTGCAATCTTTCAAATGGTTCAAATGGCTCTGAGCACTATGGGGCTTAACTTCTGAGGTCATCAGTCCCCTAGAACTTAGAACTACTTAAACCTAACTAACCTAAGGACATCACACACATCCATGCCCGAGGCAGGATTCGAACCTGCGACCGTAGCAGTCGGGCGGCTCCGGACTGAGCGCCTAGAACCGCTATACCACCGCGGCCGGCTTGGAATCTTTGTATTAGGCACTACTTCATCAGTATTGGTGGTGGTGGTGGTTAGTGTTTAACGTCCCGTCGACAACGAGGTCATTAGAGACGGAGCGCAAGCTCGGGTTAGGGAAGGATTGGGAAGGAAATCGGCCGTGCCCTTTCAAAGGAACCATCCCGGCATTTGCCTGAAACGATTTAGGGAAATCACGGAAAACCTAAATCAGGATGGCCGGAGACGGGATTGAACCGTCGTCCTCCCGAATGCGAGTCCAGTGTGCTAACCACTGCGCCACCTCGCTCGGTGTTTCATCAGTATTAACATGGGCACTCATGACTTGTTCGTTCCTGCGTAGGCCAATAGTTAACGCCTGTACACTTTAGGGTGACCTATACTGGTGTCAGATACGCTAGCAACCTGTTGAGTGCTCCCTGAGGCAATAACAAACAGACGTGTCTGCGTTGTTTTGCTAAACCAATCTACCTACGTTCCTTCAGCGGTTGCGCCTTACTCGCATCACAGTGGCCTGAATAGCACTGTGAGCCATTTACGAAGCGACGGGGCACCTTTGCAAAAAGGGCTAAGGTATTATAACCGCCCTCTAACAGTACCCAACACTAATCTAATGGTTGAAATTGCTGGCAAGAGTGAATGGAAATGTCGTAAATTCATAACCGTGATAGCCATCACAGCCAGTCAGGTGACGCTGTAGCTCATATCGAACACGCTATCGATTCACGGCGCACGTGGATGGGTTTTTACGAGAACTGAGCGTTCGCTGCCAGCGCTTTTCACAAGCTGATGGGGAGGCCCAGAGCCCTTTCTGTGTGATCCCGATTTCTATACACTACATTTTCTTATTATTCGCATACAATATACGAAATTCCCGGCCGAACGAGTCGAAAAATTGCTTTTTCACAACGAGAGAGGTAGTTTCCGTATTCAATTTAGTACCCTTCACAGAATGATTTTTGAAAAGAAAAAAAAAAGCATCCGTTCCAGTGTTTCACGAGCCAGAGAACGTAAACAGTCCCATTAAAAGAAAATACATACATAGAATCTCCAATAATTGGGAAAATATACTGCTCTCTCGACTGCACGAAATACTCTCTCCCGCATCATAAAGAAGTCTGATGGCATTCAAAAATATGCTGCCAACTGACTGGAAACTTTTTATGCTTCTCGGGAGCGTACAGCGCAACAGTGCTGATGTAATTTTCGCATTTAGTGGAAGAAAAGCATTTGATTCTGCACAGAAGCTTTAATGTGAAGTAAGATGCATTTTCTAGGTTTTTCAATTGTAAGTAACATGTGTCACCTGTTAAGAGTTTTAACCGACTGTAGTAAAAAAATTAAATAATTCTGCAAAATTAAAGAGCAGCTGCTACCTGCGATTGAAATAGAATGGTTTAGGAACGTTGTTACTACCTCTCCGCTGGCGGAGCACAAACGATTACGTCACTTGGGGAATACATTATGTGGTACAAAAGATAACAGACGAAGGCTACAAAGAAAATACACACATTGCTGCCGGGGCAGAGAATGGAGAAATCTGCTGATCTATGTCACTTTGACTGAAGAAGGATTTGTAATGGCCCTGTTGCTGAGAACGCTGTATAATTTATAACTTTGCCAGATTTACTATTGCCGTATTTCGTAGAACAGTCTTACATGCCAACCTGGTGGGAGAATTCCTGGCACAGGCAGCAACCGGGTGCGTGTAGTGTAGCCTGGAGCGCTGGAGATGGCTAAGCATGAGTTGAACTACGTCACGTACAAAATGCGTTGTAAGATTATTTTGGAAATTGGAAATTTGTGGTAAGTTCCTATGGGACCAAACAGCTGAGGTCATCGGTCCCTAGGCTTAGGCCTACATACTACTTAATCTAACTTAAACTAACTTATACTAAGGACAACACACACACCCATGCCTGAGGGAGGACTCGAACCTCCGACGGGGTGTGCCGCACGAACCGTGGCAAGGCGCCCGAGACCGCGCGGCTACTGTATGGCAAAGTAACTTCATTCGGAAAGATTAGTTGTGAAAGTCTGTAGGCTAAATAACTGGTAGCAGGTATGTGTAACGAATTTTGTCTATAATCTATTGATAGAAAAAGAGATTGTCGGAATACAGCTGATTACTGCCGGCAACAGCTGAATTCTTAAATCAGTCGTGAATGCAAGGTGACAATCTATACTGGCTGATGGTTCGCTACAGCGTGCAGAACAGTACATGGTGTAGATAAGTTACTGCGGATCACAGCTGTAAGTGATCGCTCTGGTCTCGAAGGCTATGTCGCCACACAATATTTAGGTTTCGTGTCAAGAAAATTTCACAATTCACTGTCGGTCGAATGAAAAAGGTCCTGGTATGCAAATTACTATCTAGTTTACGTACCATGGCATCCTGAAATACAACGAGGCTCCAGAGAAACTGGTATAGGCAACCGTATTCAAATACAGAGATATTTAAACAGGGAGAATACGGCGCTCCGGTCGGCAAAGCCTATATAACGCAACAAGTGTCTGGCGCAGTTGTTAGATCGATTACTGCTGCTACAATGGCAGGTTATCAAGATTTAGGTGAGTTTGGTGTTATATTCGGTGCACGAGGGATGGGACGCAGCATCTGCGAGGTAGCGATGAAGTGGGGATTTTATCGTACGATCATTTCACGTGAATACCAGGAATCTGGTAAAACATCAAATCTCCGACATCGCTGCGGACGGGAAAAGATCCTGCAAGAACGGGACCAACGACGACTGAAGGGAATCGTTCAACGTGATGAAAGTGCAAGCCTCTCGCAAATTGCTGCAGATTTCAATGCTGAGCCATCAAAAAGTGTGAACGTGCAAGTCATTCAACAGAACATATCGATATAGGCTTTTGGAGCCGAAGGCCCAGTCGTGTAGCCTTGATGAATGCACGACACAAAGCTTTACGTCTCGCCTGGACCCGTCAACACCGACATTGGACTGTTGATGACTGCAAACATGTTGCCTGGTCGGACGAGTCTCGTTTCAAATTGTATCGAGCAGATGGACGTGTACGGGTGTGTAGATAACCTCATGAATCCATGGACCCTGCATATCAGCAGGGGACTGTTAAAGCTGGTGGAGGCTTTGTAATGGTGTGGGGCGGGTGCAGTCGAAGTGATACGGGATCCCTGATGCGTCTAGATACGACTCTGACTGGTGACACGTACGTAAGCATCCTGTCTGATCACTTGCATCCATTCATGTCCATTGTACATTCCGACGGACTTGGGAAATTCCCGCAGGACAATGCGACACCCACACTTCCATAATTGCTATAGAGGGCTCCAAAACACTCTTCTGCGTGCCGCTGGTCACCAAACTCCCCAGACATGAACATTATTGAGAATATCTGGGATGCCTTGCAACGTGCTGTTCAGAAGAGATCCTCTCCCCTCACCCCGCCCCCCGCCTCCCCGCCGTTAGTGCTCTTATGGATTTATGGACAGTCATGCAGGATTCATGGAATATCTGCCCTCCAGAACTATTTCAGATATCAGTCGGATCCATGCCATGTCGTGTTGCGGCACTTCTGCGAGCTTGCGAGTGCCTTACACGATGTTAGGCAGGTGTACCAATTTCTTTAGTACTTCAGTGTATATTCAACACAGCAGTCTCTGATACAGCCGTCAGTATTGTGCATCAACGGTGGAAGAACGCATATGAGTGATGTATGTCGGATATCAGGTTCAGAACGAGTGACTGCACAGTGAAGTAGTTCAATTAGGTACAATTTTCTGCACGGACCACGATCTGGGCCACTGTCAAACGTTAGGACGAGTTCTTAGCAGTGTGACGCAAAGCACCGAAAGGGCACGGCTCACCGGCTATACAGATGTTCTCGTGTTATCATCTGTCGAATATGAATGGATGTTTGTGAAGGTGCTGGTTTATGCCAAGATTTTGGACATTCGCATTTAATTCAAGATTGTGGACGTCTGTGGCACTCCCTTTCTGTCAGGATCAGTCGGTGGTAGTCGTTCTCAGAACTGAAGCTGCAGATTAACGTTGCAGGAGGTACACGATTTTGTTCACCACACTGTTTGCCATTGGGTGTTGCCAGTGGGAGTTAGCAAAAGAGCGCCAGTACATGTGCATTTGATCGTCCAGTTCGATACTAGTGATGACTGGGATACGTCAAGAGGTAAGAGATCGAGTCACTGTTCACCGTTTGTACGCACGGCTCTGGTTATTCACTCTCTCAAATTAGGTGAGAGTTTCTAAACATGGAATTCCAGGCTCCTTAGCTCCAGATCTCCACTCGCCGTAAAGTCAAGCGCCGGCACGCCAGTCGGGAACAACAGAGCAGAGGGGGCTGTGGGAAGAGGTCAGCGAATCGCTCGCTGACCGACCCCTCTCCAGGATGACAACGCGACAGCAGCGGCCCCTGTGATAGAGTACGTAAGCGCCACGCCCGACTGGTGGCGGCCAGTCAAACAGCACCCTCAAGACTAGCGACTTGCATAGAAGCGTCAATGCTCATTACTCCGCTTGAACCGTCCATGTATCGGCTTGCTTATTTCGTAGGTCGCCCTTTGCTTGCGACACATCTATGTAACACAAAGTTAAGCATTGTATTTGTTCATTATGTAACCAAACTCATTAATACGATTTGCTTGAATGTTGTCTAGCGATCCGAGAAAGCATGTTTAGTAGCGACCCCGTATTCGACGACTAGGCAGGATTTAACAGTCGGCATATACTTTTCACTGAGGTGACAAATGTCATCGGATATTTCCTAATGCCGTGTCGGACCTCCTTTTGCCCAGCGTAGTGTAGCAACTCGACGTGGCGTTCACTCAACTAGTCGCTGGAAATCCCCTGCAGAAATATTGAGCCATATGCCTCTACAGCCGTCCATAATTGCGGTGCAGGATTTTGTGCACGAACTGTCGTCTCGACTATGTCCCATATATGTTCGATGGGATTCATGTTGGTCCCTCAAATTGTCCAGAATATTCCTCAAATCAATCGCGAACAATTGTGGGCTGGTGACATGGCGCATTGTCCATCGTTGTTGGGGAAGATGAAGTACATGAATGGCTGAAAATGGCCATTTCTAGTCAATGGTCGGGTCGGTTGGACCAGAGGACTCATTCCATCCTAAATATTCGTTGATCCATTATGGATCGTTGGACGACGGCTGACATGAAGTTCCTGCTGCAATAATTTACCAACAGCCGTGTGATTTGTAGAAGTTTATTTTATTTTATGAACTTCTATCTGCTGACCAGTTTCGGCATCAATGTAATGCCGAAACTGGTAGCACATAGAATTTCATAAAATAAAACAAACTTCTACAAATCACATGGCTGTTGGTAAATTATTGCTTCAAGACATTCCATCATAGGTAAACACAGCCCACACCATTATGTAGCCATCACCAACTTGCACAGTGCCTTGTTGACATCTTGGATCTATGGCTTCGTAGAAACTGCGCCACACTCGAACCCTACCATCAGTACTTACCAACTGAAATCGGGATTCATCTAACGAAGCCACGGTTTTCCAATCGTCTAGCTCCAACCCAGGAGAGGCGCTGCAGGCGATGTCGTACTGGTAGCAAAGGTACCCGCAACAGTTGTCTGCTACCATAGCCCATTAACGCCAGATTTCGCCGTACTGTTCTAAAGGATAAGTTCGTCTATTTAAAGCAGTGTTGCTTCTCTGTTGGCATTGACAACTGCAGACGCCGTTGCTCTCTGTCGTGAAGGCCGTCAGCCACTGCGTTGTCCGTGGTGAGAGGTAATGCCTGAAATTTGGTATTTTGGGTACACTTTTGACATTGAGTCTCGCAACATTGAATTTCCTGACGATTTCCAAAATGGAACGTCCCATGATCTAGCTCCAACTACTGTTCTGGGTTGAAAGTCTGTTAATTCCCGTTGTGCGCCAATAATCGCGTTCGAAACCTTTTCACGTGAATCACCTGAGGACAAATGACAGCTCGGCAGTGCGCGGTTCTTTTATACCTTGTATACGCGATACTACCGCCATCTGTATATGTGCATATGGCTATCCCATGACTTGTGCCGCCTCAATGTATTAGAAGATTACAATCGGTTGTTCTACATCTTAGCAATAGTGTTGTCATACCTAGTCACCCATCCTGCATATTTATATGTTTCTGCATAGTTCTGTGGTAGAATCCCATTAACAGCTCATGGATCATTAAGCCGTATAGAATAATGATCACGTAAATTGTAATTCTGTGTAATATTTGCTTGAGTATTTTTGATTTGTCTTTATTTGTAACATTACACTTTTTATCAAACAGATGAGGCTTGTCACGTAATATATACTAGACTATAAAGGAACTACTTGCCAGAAGTCATAGATTATTGTACAGGTACAACGAATGCGACGGCAGCCGCCTGTCTAGACATTGTTAACTGCATAAGGAAGGCGGGAGATCATTGCGACCTGTCTGTCGAAGAGGATGGGCGAAGTAGCCAATAGAAATGAGAGGCTGCGCAAAGTGAGGGTTGGTGTGGTTTTAGGCCAATGCGGTGGCAGCTGCAACCTTTGTTCTGTACAGTCAATGATATGTTTTGCACAATTTCGACGAAGTTTCAGCGGATACTAACATGTTTATGCAAGTATTTGGAATACACAGCGTAATAAGGAGGAATCGCTCTGCAATACCTCTTACCGAACACAACAGACGATAACGCAAGTACATGGGAAACGTCCCGTAGTGTTGTGGGCACAGACGATTGCATTGACTAACAAGGCCTCTGTGTCTGCTTTCTCTGTCTTACCCAAAACATGTGTGTAAGTAAAAGCAATGGGACACGTTAAACAAAGAACTGTTTGCAAGTTCCACAGCAACGCTAGTGTTTGGAAGAGTCTGCTACTGGTTCATGGGGAAAAGTGCTTTTTGTGGGCGTATTGTATTCGGGTGATGCCCAGAGTCTCTTAACATATTTCACATGACAATGACAACATCAGAAAACTCTTCGTATCTCCGTCTCAGTGGAATGTCTGTCTTAGACGATATGACGATTACAGGCAGGTAGCAGCACTGCGGGAACGGAGGGAAGTATTGCTGTGTGTGGGAACAAGATGTTTAGCTCGTTTGTTACGCCAATTTTGGGTGTTCCGCTGCGAAAGAAAGACCTAATGAGAACTCCGGCTTTGAGGTCTTCTATTGATAAAATAACAACGGAACCCATCAATACAACAGCTTTAGCTCCAGTATTCAGGACTGTCGTATTTAAGAGTGAAATTTTAGGAAGTTGAGTCGAACGAGATGAGAAAGTCATAGTAATGTTTTCACCAAGTCTCTATTTTTTTCGTCTCTTATTGCAAGGGCTGATGAATCGTGTTACACATTGGGACGTGTTGATAATTGCGAAAAGGTATATCGAATGCGACTATCAGGTGATGCTTCTGCTTACCAACATGGTACCGCTCAAGCAGATGGAGTAGGTATTCTAGATTGGATGTCTGTACACGAGATGAAATGAGGCTGTTAATACCACTGTCATCATACCTCAACAGCAGACTATAGAGGAAATTAATGTTCAATTATACACAACTGTTTGTTCGCGTGCAGCACCTCACGAACAGCCCACTACCCATCGATCACGACCTTTCTCTCACGATAATTTGGGCAGCGCACTACAGACATAAGGATGCTTGAGCACTCTTAGCTCTTCACCAGTCCGAGACAACCAGAGCTCAGTGCTGTCTAACACATTTACTATATGATCGAGGGAGATGCCGCTCAGATAAACGTCTTGTCGTCTCCTCCACGTCTTTTGTCTCTCTCGGAGTCCCTGCCACAACGGGCCGTCGCCGCCATCAGGGTGAAAGGCGGTGGTCTTCCTTTTATATAACTACTCTTGTTTCTTGTACAGTGTTGCTTTGCACACTATCCATATCATTCAGGTGTTTTTTCTTCTGTTTCGGTTAACAGGAGACAACGAGACAATTCCAGTTTCTATTCATTTGCTTTCTTCCCTTCGTATAATTTCTTTCATCTGTTCACCATGTCTCTATTCTCTCTATCTTTGGACCACTTCATACCTCGTTTGTCACTGCTTCTACATGTGACTCAGGAGGAAGAAATTCCACCGGAACGGTAAGATGAAGAGTTATCATTTATTTTGTTATGATCATTCCCAAGTGAAAATATCTTGGGAGACACCGGGATGCATCCAAATACTATGTGCTTTCAAAAGCCAGTTTTTACACTTGAAACTATTGCACCCCCTCTCAAACTTCATTAAAACTATTGTTTCTTATTTAGCTTCAAATGGTTCAAACGGCTCTGAGCACTATGGCACTCAACACCTGAGGTCATCAGTCCCCTAGAACTTAGAACTACTTAAACCTAACTAACCTAAGAACATCACACACATCCATGCCCGAGGCAGGATTCGAGCCTGCGGCCGAAGCAGTCGCGCGGTTCCGGACTGAAGCGCCTAGAGCCGCTCGGCTACCGCACCCGGTTCTTATTTAGCGTTGCAATGAAGCACACAAATATTTCTTTTGTGGTACGGTCACTAGGATTCATGTCTCACAATGGGTTTTAACTACAGGCATGGACTCTAGAATGAATTTTTCGTTTTGCAGTGCACTGTGCGCTTATACGAAACTTCTTCGTGCGTGAAAGGCAAGGTACCCAGTTCGAGTCTTGGTGCGGAACACAGTTTTAATCTGTCAGGAAGTTGTATGGAATCTTTCTAAATTTATCAGTTTTCTTCTGAAGTTATCTGATTCTGCTGTTTCTTCTACTTTTGTATAGTGCAGTTCTAAATCTTTTGTAGTTTTTCAGACCCAAGTTGTTGCTGGTTTATTTACTTAGTAATAATTGAAGATTGTTTTTTTTCAGTCTATCGTCATTCATATTATAAAAATGTCAAAACAGCTGTCATTCTTGTTTTCCTTATTGTTTTTGCCATTGTGTTTTTTATATTTTTATTTATTAGGAAAAATCTAGATTTGGTGGTTTTGGAATTCTCTTCCAGGTTTCCTAGTGTCAGGTTGAAAAATAATCCGTCTCTGAGAGCAGTAACGACATCAAACAGCTCGGGAATTTCTGCATCCCAGAACGATCGTCATTTAATCAAACTGGGTTTTGAGAAATATTTCGCTTAATTTATTGTATGGCGGAAGGCATTATTGCTGTATACAAAATACATCATCGTCGATTGACACTGGACAGCAGAGATAGAACAAAGATTCACACTACACTTGAGAGGAGAACGTGTGTATTAAATACTCACCGAAAAAAAAGATGTATATAAAATATGAACGGAAGTCATAAATGTGATTTTTAGGTAAATCAAGACGTATTTCGAGTCCTGGAAGTCGTCCATCTTCATAATCTTAGAATGAGATTTTCACTCTGCAGCGGAGTGTGCGCTGATATGAAACTTCCTGGCAGATTAAAACTGTGTGCCCGACCGAGACTCGAACTTGGGACCTTTGCCTTTCGCGGGCAAGTGCTCTATCAACTGAGCTACCGAAGCACGACTCACGGCCGGTACTCACAGCTTTACTTCTGCCAGTACCTCGTCTCCTACCTTCCAAACTTTACAGAAGCTCTCCTGCGAACCATGCAGAACTAGCACTCCTGAAAGAAAGGATATTGCGGAGACATGGCTTAGCCACAGCCTGGGGGATGTTTCCAGAATGAGATTTTCACTCTGCAGCGGAGTGTGCGCTGATATGAAACTTCCTGGCAGATTGAAACTGTGTGCCCGACCGAGACTCGAACTCGGGACCTTTGCCTTTCGCGGGCAAGTGCTCTACCAACTGAGCTACCGAAGCACAACTCACGCCCGACTCACGCCCAACTCACGCATGGTTCGCAGGAGAGCTTCTGTAAAGTTTGGAAGGTAGGAGACGAGGTACTGGCAGAAGTATAGCTGTGAGTACCGGGCGTGAGTCGTGCTTCGGTAGCTCAGTTGGTAGAGCACTTGCCCGCGAAAGGCAAAGGTCCCGAGTTCGAGTCTCGGTCGGGAACACAGTTTTAATCTGCCAGGAAGTTTCATAATCTTAGTCTGTTATACGTAAATATATGTAACATGTTATCAGATATGGTATATAACGTATTATGTATGTTAGTAACACATTATACATTGAGCACCAGAAGATGGACCCTGATGGCTCGAATTAAATAAAAACCGTATTTGCGACTGAAAGCTTGTTATTTCCTTAATATTTTACGGACATAAATCAATCACGGCTTATACAATAGCCCTTAAGGAGATCAATGAAAAATAAAAAAAATACTCAACATTAGCTTCATACTTTTTTCAATTCCAATTGTTTTAAAAATGTTTGTGATAAGTTCACGAAAGTTAAGTATCTGTCTCCACATATCATGATACGATTTGCTAGGCAGAACACGTGTGCACGATAAGTGCACACGTCTGTCTGCTTCAGACACTGATACGCTCTCAAGACGAAGAACTTTCAGACTGCCGAAATACAAAAGTAATACTGTTTGTGGTAAGACATTAATATGCTAACAGAATGTCATTCCGCTGTCGGAGTTAATCATATTTTCACTGCCTACAGACAAAGCAAGGATAATCGAGGCGGCTGAATGTTGCTTGGAAGACATCTTAGGCGGGCAGCTGAGCTGAAGCCCTGTACGGAGGAGAAGCACTGAAGCGCAAAGGAAGTTGTTGATTGAGTTCTCGCTGTGTCGCAGCCGGATTTACGCGAGCGACTGCCCCCGGCCATCCCTCTTCCAGGAAGGGCAGACGCGACGGAAATCAATATTTGCCGGCAAATCCCAGCACAGGGTGCCGCGGAAGAGTAGTGGCGCAGGCGTTATAAGATTACGGCCCGGTCGCCTGGGCGGCGGGAACTGGGGAGTGAGTGGCGAACAGGAAACGCCGCCAGAGCAGGCGAGCCTCCAGAACGACGTCGGGAAACAGCACTCGCAGGCCGACTGGGCTGACGGCGGCGCGCTTACCTCATTACAGGCCACGTCCTCTGTCGATAAGTTGAGGGCACTACCACGTATGCGACAAAGAGCAGTCTTACCATTGCTCTATATAACCACACAGGACTAAGAATTGGTCGTCAACTTAAATGAACACAGTGTACGCACTGGAGTGCCGTAAGTGATGCAGAGGTGATTCTAGGCAGTCGCTCATGTGATCCACCACCGCCAACGTTATGTTGTGGCAGTGAAGTGGTGTACTTAGTTGTAGGAATTGTATGTTTGGATATGTCCATGACCACACCGTTAATGAAGTATCCCCATTTGTTGGCGTATTGATGCGGACTGTCATAATGGTTCAAATGGCTCTGAGCACTATGGTACTTAACATCTGACGTCATGAGTCCCCTAGAACTTTGAACTACTGAAACCTAACTAACCTAAGGACATCATACACATCCATGCCCGACAGGATTCGAACCTGCGACCGTATCGGTCGCGCGGTCCCAGACTGAAGCACCTAGAACCGCTCGGCCACAGCGGTCGGCGCGAACTGTTTGACATGTCTACAAGAACCGGCGTGACACATGTAAACGTGTAAAACAGCGTAAAAGAAGATGTAAAAAGGTCCTAACCTTCCGGAACTGGACGTGAGTGTCGTGCTTTGTCTCTGACGATCTGTTTCAGACCCGACAGGCAATCCTGCTACGAATGGATGCAAGGTGATCTGAATTAGTTTCCAAGCGAACCTAGCGGTGGGAACCGCATGCGAGTGACATATGGAGGCGGGTATCTCGCAAAGTCCATTGGTCACAACGGTACATGAAGCTACAAGTTTCCAGTGGACCAGACCGGAGGCGTCTAACAGAACGCAATTTTTCCTCTTTCCACTCACGACCCAACGATGCGTTTAACTGGCAGGGTGTACAAGGTAGATTTCAGGCTAGAGGAGTTGCTGTGATATAGTAAGAGATATATCATGCTTTACATGGAACCACTCATTAAAGCAACGTTGAACATGTTTATTGCAAACGGACCTGTCACCAAGTGTTGCCCACCCTGTGGACATTCCCGCCTTCCAAGACAAGAACAGACCATGTTCACGCTGCTGCAGGCACACGCTTCTGGTTCGACGAACATTCAGGCATCCTATTGTACATCAAATGGCCCAGCGAATATCCAGATGGAATGCCTGTAGGAAATGAAAGGGACTATCTCTAACACGAAGTGAATAGTAGCAATTAACATCTCTATACCTTAGTAGCTGTAGGGGATCTAATTCACCAGTGAGTATGGGTATGGCAAGTAGTTGACCAATTGGGTTCTACCTAAAAAGGCCCATTGTTCTCCTTACACAAACAAATCAACCGCTTGCCCTAGCAATCTCATGTAAGCTTGGGCTCGTGTTTTTTTATGTAGAATAGCTGTGATTTTAATTACCGTAATTATGACCCGAGACCTACATCTAAATCTACGTGGCATTAACCTGGTACGTGTTCGTAGAAGCTTTCTTCGAACCTTTGAGCACTTGAGTCATCTGAGTCGGGAGGTCGGTAGAAGGATTCAATTATTATTTTATTCCAATTCCCAAAATTATCCTCCACCTATACGACCCCGAAGGAATTATATGTTTCAGTTCCGTTACAAGCTAAACTGCTTCTAACAGCAACAAACATGCCACCCCAACTGTGTTTAGTCTACCCTTTCTGAACATCATTAGGCCTATAATGATTTATCATCAGTGCTTTCTGTTAGCGATTAGGTACTTTCCCAGCAACGCTACGGCAATTGACAACGGCTTATACCGATGGTTCCCAGATCTACGCTCTTTCTGTGTTCAAACGGCATCCTTTGAGACTGAAGACCTCTTTGTGTTTACCCGATACCGTCTGAAAAACGCCCAGTCTACGCGACAGAGACCCCGCTACCCGTGTAGCCGCCCACGTTTAATGGAATTCTGACCTATTTAACAGAACCTGAAATCCCATCGCCCTATAGCGCAAGTCGAGGAATCCGCACCCACACGGCCGCAGAACCGTCTGAGCCTCCGATTCAGACCCTCGACTTGGCTCTATACCAGAGGTCCGCAATCGGTCCTGTCGACTATGCGGCAAATCGTGAGCTCTGCTATTATCTCGCCGTCACGACCGGCCACCGATTGATGTACATGCACACGTGTTTCGATGTGTGGCTGATAATTCTCATCTTAATGAGAATAATTTATAACCGAAGATTCGTTTAATCTTAACGACCGTAATTTTGATCCAATAATGTCAACCTCCGCTCCCCTAATCATGTAGTGTGTTCCCATTTGGCGCCCACATCCACCACCACCACCACCACCACCCTTGGGGGCTTTATGAGAGGAGACCTACAGTAGCATTCGTGATCTGCACCTCGGTCGGTTAGCATCAGCAGCAACAGCAGAGTCACGTGATATTCGCTATATCGTTTTCGCATTTCCAGCGGAGTATTGCGCCCATTGGTGTTTTATGCAAGAATGCTAGTATATGGTGTTAATTACAATCTTTGAGACAATTCATAATAATTGTATCAGTATTTATAATTAAGTGTAAAAACAAAGCACACAAAAGTGGGCACATAAGATACTCAAAATACAGTTCTCATATATGAGGAGCTACGTGGCAAACTACACATCGAGAAACGTAGTGGTAAGAAAAACTACTGTCGCAACAAATGTGTTAGCAACCATACAGACGGTAGTTGGCTATCAAAGAATATAACCATTAGGAAAGCGTACAATGTATATAACGCTCATGTACTACATGAAGCTTAAAGACATGGAGAAGCCATGAAAGAGATGAAGCTTTAAAAACGCGCATTGTGTAATGTACAGATTGAAAAATAAATAAATTTAATAAAATACACAGACTTCATGCAGGGTGTTAGCTGTTAAAATTATAAAACGTAGATGAATAATTAAATGAAACGTAAATTAAAACAAAGTGCAAGATATAAATATAGAAACATTACGACACAGTTTCTTAAATGATTATAATGTAGGTTTAGCGTTACGCAAGCAATTACAGTGTTAGTCATCGGAAACCTAATATGGTTTATTTTTTTTTCACAAGGATGTACAATAGTGAAAAGGAAAACACATCATAAAAGCATACGACGTATCAAACGTAAAACGTAAAATGACAGACAGTAAATTGATAACATATTAAAAACTTACCAAAGAAAGCCATTATAAAAAGGTAAACATGAAGCTATGCTCAACCTAATATATAGACTACGAAGTAATGTGTATGAAGGCCAAGAGTAGTCAACAAAATTATCTTGTTATGCATGCATCCATGACATGCATAACGTGTCATACGTAAAGTCAGGAAAACCAAACATAACTGAGTAATAATGAGATATTGTCAAAATATAAACAAAGATTTTTATGAAATCTGCAAAAGAAAATACCAAAACACTATAGGAATTAAGTTCCCATGACAACACGATACAGCTAAAACGTAATACGCCTAAAGTCAATCTACAGCGGATCATAACAGTGTGACGTGTCAAAGCGTGACAAGAAGTTACTAATTGCCGTAAGGTACAACACTCTGCAGTGACAAAATAACTGAATAACTAAAATCAGTTCCAACTGGCAACTTGCATGTCTATAAAGAGGGAGGTGGGGGGGCGGGGATGGAGATAAGACGCAAAAGGATTATTAATATTAAAATTCAAGGGAATTTTTGACATGTATCACATAGCACATCAGAAACAAGAGAGAACAAGCAAGTAAAACTGAAAGTTACTGACTGTGTGACACGTACCACAAAACGCATCCTGTACCAAAATGCATATCTGGCTATGAACTGCCAAAGTAAACAACATTAACCACACTTACCTAAATAACAGTCTGCAATTCTTCGTGTCTACCTCCTGACTCGTATTGATTTTCAAACGTTTATGTATCACACAGCGAAAATAGACCCATTTATAGGTTTTAGGTCAGCAACATAGCATTGGTATAACAAAATTTTAGATACATATTCAGAATTCAAGGTGAAAAATTCGCTCTCAAAATAACTGACAAAAATCTCTGCCGAAGTACTCGCTCGGAAGCTACCCATTATTAAACCGGTTGACTAAGAATAAAATATATGATTGAAAACTAAAGACCTAACAGAAAAGGAAAGTCTCAATTGTTCCACCAACTCTACAACTTGAAACCTTCATGGACGATCATTCTCTCGTTTATCTCGACCCCTACAACAGTCTTAGAATTATTATTAAGTGTCTGGATACTTTAGACCAAGTAGAGTATGTAAATATAGATTTCAAATCGCCAATTCGTACTCTGCTCGAAGTAAGTTTAGTAATTAAACGGGTTTTGTTACATTGTTCTCTTGGACTACTAGAGTTCGTTTAAAAGTTGTGGGTTGATGCGCCCCAGCTGTCCATTTTTAATACTGTTGCATTCGGTTTTTAAAGTTGTTAATTCTCTGTCCAGAGCCAGGGTGAGCCCCATCGAGTGTTGTATTGGAGTGGGCATTACGCAGAGAGCTGTGGAGATGTCCAATATTTTATGGGTGTAACTGATGATCCCCCCCCCCCCCCAATCCTATCCCAGTGGTTGTGCGCAGTGGTTAGACACTGGACTCGCATTCGGGAGGACGACGGTTCAATCCCGCGTCCGGCCATCCTGATTTAGGTTTTCCGTGATTTCCCTAAATCACTCCAGGCAAATGCCGGGATGGTTCCTCTGAAAGGGCACGGCCGACTTCCTTCCCAATCCTTCCCTAATCCGATGAGACCGATGACCACGCTGTCTGGTCTCCTTCCCCGAAACCAACCAACCAACCAGTGGTTGTGGCACATGTGTGGGATAGTGGTGTAATTCATCCTAGCACACAATTCTGTATTTCTGCAAAATTGTAAAGAGCAATGGTATGTGACCATATTTGGGAGTATTTCCAGAAGGTTTAAAGCAAGGGTGTATCTGTTATTTAAGAATACATTACAGAAATTGTTTAATGTGGAGTAACAGCACAGTTTGTTAAAACATCATTTTGTGGTAATGGTTTAGCTTTTAGAGTACAATACTTACAAGCATCTCATTTCAAAATGTTAGAAAATCGGTAAGATTGCAAGCAAATGCCTCACACTATTGTTAGGCTCTCTAATAACAATAAGAAGGATTTAGAGAGATGTTCTTAATTACTGGTAGTTTACATAAATCACTTTCTCAGCTGCAGTGGAATGTTACTTATTCAAAAACATTGGAATAACTTCGATAAATTAAATCACTGATCGTTCACAGTTTGCATTTCGGAAGGGCCTGTCCACATAATATTCTACTTTTCAGTTTACTAATTATTAACACAATGTTTGAAAATAGTGAAATGGAACTTCTGTGGTTTATCCAAGCCACACAGTATTCGTCGAGAAAAACGTAAGTATGATTGTATTAGAAATCAGATGCTTCATTGATTTTCATCTTAATTTGTTAGGAGACTGTAATTAGTCACTTAAAAAAGAACTGTTAGAGGCTTCAAAATGAAGCAGTATCTTCAGAACACGGAAACTTGCCTCCAGAGCAGCGGTTAATAATGCTCATTTATGCAATGGTAATTGGCTCTGACGTTGTTGTTGTCGTCTTCAGTCCAGAGACTGGTTTGATGCAGCTCTCCATGCTACTCTATCCTGTGCAAGCTTCTTCATCTCCCAGTACTTACTGCAGCCTACATCCCTCTGAATCTGCTTAGTGTATTCATCTCTTGGTCTCCCTCTACGATTTTTACCCTCCACGCGGCCCTCCAATACTAAATTGGTGATCCCTTGATGCCTCAGAACATGTCCTACCAACCGATCCCTTCTTCTAGTCAAGTTGTGCCACAAACTCCTCTTCTCCCCAATCCTATTCAGTACCTCCTCATTAGTTATGTGATCTACCCATCTAATCTTCAGCATTCTTCTGTAGCACCACATTTCGAAAGCTTCTATTCTCTTCTTGTCCAAACTAGTTATCGTCCATGTTTCACTTCCATACATAGCTACACTCCATACATATACATTCAGAAACGACTTCCTGACACTTATTTCTATACTCGATGTTAACAAATTTCTCTTGTTTAGAAACGCTTTCCTTGCCGTTGCCAGTCTACATTTTATATCCTCTCTACTTCGACCTTCATCAGTTATTTTGCTCCACAAATAGCAAAACTCCTTTACTACTTTAAGTGTCTCATGTCCTAATCTAATTCCCTCAGCATCACCCGACTTAATTTGACTACATTCCATTATCCTCGTTTTGCTTTTGTTGATGTTCATCTTATATCCTCCTTTCAAGACGCTTTCCATTCCGTTCAACTGCTCTTCCAAGTCCTTTGCTGTCTCCGACAGAATTACAATGTCATCGGCGAACCTTAAAGTTTTTATTTCTTCTCCATGGATTTTAATACCTACTCCGAATTTTTCTTTTGTTTCCTTTACTGCTTGCTCAATATACAGATTGAACAACATCGGGGAGAGGCTAAAACCCTGTCTCACTCCCTTCCCAACAACTGCTTCCCTTTCATGTCCCTCGACTCTTATAACTGCCATCTGGTTTCTGTACAAATTGTAAATAGCCTTTCGCGCCCTGTATTTTACCCCTGCCACCTTCATAATTTGAAAGAGGGTATTCCAGTCAACATCGTCAAAATCTTTCTCTAAGTCTACAAATGCTAGAAACGTAGGTTTGCCTTTCCTTAATCTAGCTTCTAAAATAAGTCGTAAGGTCAGTATTGCCTCACGTGTTCCCCAAGGTCGGCTTCTACCAGTTTTTCCATTCGTCTGTAAAGAATTCGCGTTAGTATATTACAGCCGTGACTTATTAAACTGATAGTTCGGTAATTTTCACATCTGTCAACACCTGCTTTCTTTGGGATTGGAATTATTATATTCTTCTTGAAGTCTGCGGGTATTTCGCCTGTCTCATACATCTTGCTCACCAGATGGTAGAGTTTTGTCAGGACTGGCTCTGTCAGTAGTTCTAATGAAATGTTGTTTCGACTTAGGTCTTTCAGTTCTCTATCAAACTCTTCACGCAGTATCATATCTCCTATTTCATCTTCATCTACATCCTCTTCCATTTCTGTAACATTGCCCTCATGTACATCCCCCTTGTATAGACCCTCTATATACTCCTTCCACCTTTCTGCTTTCCCTTCTTTGCTTAGAACTGGGTATCCATCTGAGCTCTTGATATTCATAGAAGTTCTTTTCTTTTCTCCAAAGGTCTCTTTAATTTTCCTGTGGGCAATATCTATCTTACCCCTACTGAGATAAGCCTCTACATCCTTACATTTGTTCTCTAGCCATGCCTGCTTAGCCATTTTGCACTTCCTGTCGATCTCATTTTTGAGGCGTTTGTATTCCTTTTTGCCTGCTTCATTTACTGCAATTTTATATTTTCTTCTTTCGTCATTAAATTCATTATTTCTTCTGTCACCCAAGGATTTCTACTAGCCCTCGTCTTTTTACCTACTTGATCATCTGCTGCCTTCACTACTTCATCCCTCAAAGCTACCCATTCTTCTTCTACTGTATTTCTTTCCTCCATTCTTGCCAATTGTTCCCTTATGTTCTCCCTGAAACTCTGTACAACCTCCTATTTTTTATTCATTATTAAACCTACTCCTGCATTACCCCTATTTGATTTTGTATTTATAACCCTGTATTCACTTGACCAAAAGTCTTGCACCTCCTGTCACCGAACTGCACTAATTCCAACAATATCCAATTTTAACCTATCCATTTCCCTTTTTAAATTTTCTAACCTACCTGCCCGATTAAGGGATCTGACATTCCACGCTCCGATCCGTAGAACGCCAGTTTTCTTTGTCCTGATAACGACGTCTTCCTGAGTAGTCCCCGCCCGGAGATCCGAATGAGGGACTATTTTACGTCCGGAATATTTTACCCAAGAAGCCGCCATCATCATTTATCCATACAGTAAAGCTGGATGCCCTCGGGAAAAATTACGGCCGTAGTTTCCCCTTGCTTTCAGCCGTTCGCAGTACCAGCACAGCAAGGCCGTTTTGGTTAGTGTTACAAGGCCAGATCAGTCAATCATCCAGACTGTTGTCCCTGCAACTACTGAAAAGGCTGCTGCCCCTCTTCAGGAACCATACGTTTGTCTGGCCTCTCAACAGATACCACTCCGTTGTGGTTGCACCTACGGTACGGCTATCTGTATCGTTGAGGCACGCAAGCCTCCCCACCAACGGCAAGGTCTATGGTTCATGGGGGTAGTTAATAGTCATGGGTGACTGGAATTTTGTAGTAGGAAAAGGGAGAGAAGGAAACGTAGTAGGTGAATATGGATTGGAGGTAAGAAATGAAAGCCAGATCAAATTCTGGCGATGGCAAAATTGTGTTTGGTTGACAATAGGCGAAATATTATGTCATAAAATTTCTGATCGTTAGATGTAGCACCTACGTAATGGATTACAGTCCAAAGACCTTATTTGAGTGAAGAGTGAAAACCTCTGTCGTACTTTGTGATGTGTAAGTTAAAATGTTTGCGATTAGTAGATTTTAAGCCCCAGAAATTTCTCATAATCATTATCATAATACTTATCATCATCATCATCATCAAGAACAACAGCAACAACAACAACAGCAGCATTAACAGTAGAAAAACGATGCTACACTCTATACACACTTATCAGTCACATACACAAGATATTTAACTCGGGCACTGAGCCACATGAAGAAAAATTGGGAAAAATTACAGCTATGCAGCACATTCATAAATAATACCCCTACGCATATTCTTATTACACAGTGTGTAATACATAAATTCCTCACTTCTAGAAAATTACTAATCTACCTGTACCTGCTTGCTACGAAATAACAATACTGATTTCCAGAAGAACGGAAACATTGCCAAAAGCCGACCACGGGGATGTAAAATCCCCAGGAGGATAACTGATGTTATTAATAACTTTCATTTAATGTATATTGATCGAAGAACTACGTGGAGTTGCCTTCAGCTGCAAGACTAATTTTCAAGAGATATCTGCAAAAATGACAGCTTAACTAGGAACAAAGGAAGTGACTTGGGCTAGTAATAAAAGACGGCTCCTCCCGTCGGTGTTTCGAGTCCTACCTCGGGCATGGGTGTGTGTGTTGTCCTTAGCGTAAGTTAGTTTAAGTTAGATTAAGTAGTGTGTAAGCTTAGGTACCGATGACCACAGCAGTTTGGCCCCATAAGATCTTACCACAAATTTCCAAAAATAAATCAGGTGATCTACATCTGCTTTAATACTCCGAAAGGCGCTGCAGTCTGGAACCGCAAGACCGCTACGGTCGCAGGTTCGAATCCTGCCTCGGGCATGGATGTTTGTGATGTCCTTAGGTTAGTTAGGTTTAACTAGTTCTAAGTTCTAGGGGACTAATGACCTCAGCAGTTGAGTCCCATAGTGCTCAGAGCCATTTGAACCATTTTTTAATACTCCGAAAGCCACCTAACGGTGTGTGGCGAAGGCTACGTCTGGTATCATTAATTGATCCCCCTTCCTTTTTTCATTCGGCAAAGACGCGTTGGAAGTACGATTGACGCTAAGCCTCTGTATTAGCTCTGTTTTCTCGGATATTCTCGTTGTGGTCATTTTGCGAGACTCATGTGGGAGGGAGTAATATGTTGTCCCACTGTTCCCAGAAAGTACTCGCTCGAAATTCCCTAGTAACCCTTCCCGTGATGCACAACCCGTCTCTTGTAGCGTCTGATACTGAAGTTTGTTAAGCATCTCTCTAACGCTCTCGTGCTGACTAAACGATCTCGTGACGAAACCCGCCGCTCTTCGTTGGACCTTTTCTATCAATCCTACCTCGTAACGACCCCAGATTGATGATCAGAGCTCAAGAATTGATGGAATATATATACAGAATGAAGCGACAGATGAAAATTTGTACGAATACCAGGAAATGAATTCGGGCCTCCTGCTCACTAGGTAGGTGTGCTGAACACTTCATCACCACGGCGCAGCGGCTTTAAGGCTCCCGCCTCAGTCCACAGGACATTGGAGAGGCTCTCCAACTGTTTTGGAATAGTACCTCAGAATAAAAGGGAAAGGGAATCCAACCTGAAATCCAGGCATACGTGCTTCAAATGCCAAGAGGGCTGAAGCGTGAATGGGAATTTGGGTTGAGGAGGGAGGCATGCTAGTTTAGACCAACAAAAAAAAGAAACAATGTTAAAGGCATTAAACCACATCATGCTGAGGGAACTAAAAAAAAAAAGGAAGGAAGATTGGATTTAACGTCCAATGGACATCGAGGTAATTAGAGACGGAGCACAAGCTCGGATTGTTTCAAGGATGTGGAAGGAAATGGGAGTCTTGCTGTTTTATTGTCAAAATGAATGTGGAGACAAAAGTAAAGAGGATGCAAAACTCAGACTAGCTACAGAAAAAAAAACTTTTCAAAAAATATGCATAAATATTTTAATACTTAATATAAATCTAAGTGTTAAAAAATCTTTTCTGAGATTCTTTGTCTTGCGTACAGCCTTGTGCATAAGTGAAACGTGGACGATGGACATTACAGGCAAGAAGGGAAGAGCTTTTAAAATGTGGCGCTTCAGAGGAATGTTAACCAGGGGAATAGTCACAAAGGTGCCATAAAACAATGACTTGCGTTTCCGTAGCCTATTTAACAACTCACTTAAACACGTCAGTCATTTTTCCATTAAACCTATACTGCTTGCAAGTTACGAAACAGTAGCTCTCGATGAGACAGTTTAAGAGGTGCGACTTATTACGAAGCGTTGATCCGAAAATTCGTTTAATTTCGAACGGTATCCCAGAGCTTTTAGAACTAGAAATACGGTGACATGCAGCCCAAATTTAATGCGGAAAAACGAAATGCCCTGCACGTGAAGATCAAGTCAGTACAGAGAGGGTTTCGCTGTGTCAGTGGTTTTTTATCCGACTTTATTAAGCGCTGTGTTTAGCTACAACCACTGATAAAATCTAATTGTTTGATGTGAGATGAATCCACAGGCTTCATGTAATTATTAAACAGGGAAATTTCCTCTTGTGGCTGTCATAACTTGTATTTGTGTAAATATTATTCATTATCTAAATACGCAGATTTTTGTGAGAGATAGTTGCGAAAAACGATATTTCACGCAAAAATAATTCCCGAGATTTTTCCTTCTGCCTCCTCTTCCTACACCTCTTCTTGTTCTTTTCTGCTTTATTTTATTTCGGTACATATGTTCTGTTGCCTGTCCAATTTGTACCCTTAACGGCTGATGTCAGACTTTTTATTCTTTCTTCAACGTCCCTTTAGTCTACTTGTAAGTAGTGTGTTTATATTTTTGTATGTTGGCAGCGCTTTAGACTACAGCGCTGTGCACCCTCTGTAAGAAACACTGTGGCTGGTCGGACTCGCACTTAGAAGTTAATATTAGCAGTGATGGAGATTAGAAGCAGTGTTAGCGCGAGCGGACGCTCTGGACGTGTGTCCCTCATGGAGATTTAATAATGGTTGGACATGGATTGTAAAATGTGGGTAATGGAATTATTGACGATTATACAATTTTTGGAACTCGATCTCACGGACGATTATATAATTTTTGGAACTGGATGTCACATGATTGAGGTAAAATCTGTTAAATACATTGTTTGCGCTGAAACAAAATCTTTTCTTTGCTAACCACATGCCTATTAGAAGTTAGAGCCTACAGTAGTAAGAATCTTTCTATTTAGCTGGCCGTATACTTGGTGTATTTGCTGAAGTTCATGTCATGAACATTTTCTATGAGGTAAGTGACTTATAACTTGTTAGGATTTTTTTCTAACAGGGCCATTATTTTGTGTTAATTAATAGTCAGATTGCATTTTCCTTGTATATTGTGGGTCATAAATGAATAGAATAAGTTTGAGTAATATTTGTCAGCAACAATTCTGTAGGTCAGAAATGAAATGATAAAAAGTAGCAAAGAGGCAGTAAGTTCAGTTTCACTCAGCAGTTTTAGAAGGTTCAGGTGCATTAAGCAATTTAAGTGATAACATAGAAGTTTCATCTTCTCATTCATTTCAGTATAAGTAAAAATAAATAAAGAAGTTGCATACCGTACGCCTGTTTGGCAGATAGTATAAGTTATAGCGTGTACGTGTATGGACGGTGTTACTTTACTTCTGGAGTCCAGTAGTGATCTTTTATAGGACGGCTTTGTTGAAGATTTCCACCACATCCACAGTCAAAGAGCTTTTTTGTTTCATTACCGATTTCAGAACGACAGTTTCACTTTCAGATGATGGTATCACAAACAAGTACCTGGTGCATATTGGTACATATTTGTTATGTTATCGCTTGGAAATAAAACCGTTGTATTGAAACTGGTAAATGTACAAGAAATTCTTTTTGAAAGCAGGTGTGGGGCAATTTTTCATCGAACTACTCTATACTGCAGTGAGTGCGGGCACAAGAACATTACAGTGAACGAAATTCTAAGCTTTCTTGTAACTGATTATTTGTACGTAATTCTGTTCACATTTCTACATTTTTACCCCTCTGTACTTATTTTCTACCTTCCTACAAAACTTCATTTTTGCGGTCTGTGATCTTCTTCCCTGTTCCTCATAGGTTTGTAAAATTGTATGAAAGCCTTAATTTTATCTTGCAATTTATAAACATTAAAAACGCTGCTGTCAGTTCTCCTCGTGCCAGCGAATGAAAAGAAATCTGCCTTAGATCCGCGCATGAGCACTGCGGCAGGTACTCGAAGCGACTAGCAGCCGACATAGGCATGCCATTCTTCACAGTACCGAAAAGTGTGGTTTGAGTACGTAATACTGTTCAAAATTCGCTGACCATGAATGCATGATTACGACAGAATATTCACTGTGTTCTGAAAACTGTCGTAAGTATCACATAATGTCATTTTATTCCCATTCACATCGACGACTTGTTTTGGATTTTACGTTCCGGAATACGAGTTCTGAATGGAGTAAAGTACTACATTGTACAAATACATCTATAGAAAGACCAGAAAAATTCGTCATTTTTTCTGTTTTCCGTCGTTCCTTAGTTGCTTCTAAATCCATGGAGGTACGTTCCGCCTATGCACTAATTGAAGGCAGTTTGTTTATTGCCGTATATATTTCGCTTCCTTCACTCGTAATGATGCTTCACAAATAAAAGAAGCTAAGTAAACCATTTGCAGAAAAGAGTACATGAAGTCACTAGCAATTTCTGCCAACACAAATACACTCCTGGAAATGGAAAAAAAGAACACATTGACACCGGTGTGTCAGACCCACCATACTTGCTCCGGACACTGCGAGAGGGCTGTACAAGCAATGATCACACGCACGGCACAGCGGACACACCAGGAACCGCGGTGTTGGCCGTCGAATGGCGCTAGCTGCGCAGCATTTGTTCACCGCCACCGTCAGTGTCAGTCAGTTTGCCGTGGCATACGGAGCTCCATCGCAGTCTTTAACACTGGTAGCATGCCGCGACAGCGTGGACGTGAACCGTATGTGCAGTTGACGGACTTCGAGCGAGGGCGTATAGTGGGCATGCGGGAGGCCGGGTGGACGTACCGCCGAATTGCTCAACACGTGGGGCGTGAGGTCTCCACAGTACATCGATGTTGTCGCCAGTGGTCGGCGGAAGGTGCACGTGCCCGTCGACCTGGGACCGGACCGCAGCGACGCACGGATGCACGCCAAGACCGTAGGATCCTACGCAGTGCCGTAGGGGACCGCACCGCCACTTCCCAGCAAATTAGGGACACTGTTGCTCCTGGGGTATCGGCGGGGACCATTCGCAACCGTCTCCATGAAGCTGGGCTAAGGTCCCGCACAACGTTAGGCCGTCTTCCGCTCACGCCCCAACATCGTGCAGCCCGCCCCCAGTGGTGTCGCGACAGGCGTGAATGGAGGGACGAATGGAGACGTGTCGTCTTCAGCGATGAGAGTCGCTTCTGCCTTGGTGCCAATGATGGTCGTATGCGTGTTTAGCGCCGTGCAGGTGAGCGCCACAATCAGGACTGCATACGACCGAGGCACACAGGGCCAACACCCGGCATCATGGTGTGGGGAGCGATCTCCTACACTGGCCGTACACCACTGGTGATCGTCGAGGGGACACTGAATAGTGCACGGTACATCCAAACCGTCATCGAACCCATCGTTCTACCATTCCTAGACCGGCAAGCGAACTTGCTGTTCCAACAGGACAATGCACGTCCGCATGTATCCCGTGCCACCCAACGTGCTCTAGAAGGTGTAAGTCAACTACCCTGGGCAGCAAGATCTCCGGATCTGTCCCCCATTGAGCATGTTTGGGACTGGATGAATCGTCGTCTCACGCGGTCTGCACGTCCAGCACGAACGCTGGTCCAACTGAGGCGCCAGGTGGAAATGGCATGGCAAGCCGTTCCACAGGACTACATCCAGCATCTCTACGATCGTCTCCATGGGAGAATAGCAGCCTGCATTGCTGCGAAAGGTGGATATACACTGTACTAGTGCCGACATTGTGCATGCTCTGTTGCCTGTGTCTATGTGCCTGTGGTTCTGTCAGTGTGATCATGTGATGTATCTGACCCCAGGAATGTGTCAATAAAGTTTCCCCTTCCTGGGACAATGAATTCACGGTGTTCTTATTTCAATTTCCAGGAGTGTATAATATACTCGTATGTAAGAAGGGCCGATGTCTTGATATTTAATTATCTTTAAACTCTTAATTGCATAAAAATAACAGGTATTTTTAACAAAAGAAAATAGTCTGTTGTGAACTCACTTTCAAACCAGATGCGTCCTGTGGTGATTCTTTAGTAACACAATCACTAAATCCAAAGCTAAAACCGCTCAGTATGTTTAAAATTACACATTATAGGTGTAAACAAACCACAGCTAACCGAATGACAGGGCCATACCGAAAGCCGAAACATCTCAGTACAGTTGTCGAAAAATCGTGGGAGAACCGTTCGGTAACATTTCTCAGAAGCTTGCTGAATAGAAAATCCGGATAAAGAACCGAAAATGACGTCAGTACCGAGGCTAACCTACTGCACCGATCGCTATGAACGACACAGAGTAGGGCCCTGGTTTGGTCGCCGGTAGGCATTTAGCTGTCTCTGCGGGCCGGCAGCACGGCAGCGCCGTCGGCCTGCAGTGGACAGCAGCAGCAGCAGCAGCCGTAATTGTCGCTCCCGGCAGCACTGCCGACGGCAATTTGCGGGGCTCCCCCTGTTTGTGCGCCCGTAGTCCCCGTCTGTCCCACGAAACAGCGCCAATTTGCCCGGCGATAATTGAACAATTACGGAACAGCGCAATTTCGTTTCGCAGATTCAGCCCTCAAGAGACGTACACGTAAGCGACGGAGACGGTGGTTCCGACTGTCAATCTCTCTCTACACAACAAACGAAGTTTCTAGATAAATCTTTGTGGGTGCGTTGCTGTCTTAGCAGATCATTGTCGCTACGCCCCCCAAGATTATTTAAAAGAAATCGCGATATTTTCTGCCCTCTCACGAGTGATTTGCAACAACGTACTTCACTAGGAAAACGTTACTGCTGTAGGTTTTACATAATTAAATATCTCCCATGTATTCTGCTCAAGGCGTTTGTGATGTTACAGAAGTTAAAGAGGCTCTAGATCTTACGTCTCGTAGTACCACTGAAACTTGTAATATTTAGATATAAAAGCCATCATCTTCTTCAGACAATGAAGGCGATTGTTGGTGGGAGACTCCATCAAGACATTAACGTGGTAACGTACCAAGCAAGTGATTTGACTGCAAGTCTTTCTGTTTCCATGTGCTGTAAGAACTGTGTACAGGGTGCAGCGCTTAAATCCGGACAAATGATTTTTTTAAAGCAAATGTATTAAAACACAATACAAATGAAAATCCTTTTACATATAAGTAGTGATATCTTTCAAGAGCAACATTACTCGATGTAAGCCCCTTCAGCTGCAATGACAGCCTCCAGTATTTTCCTAAAGCTATCGCACGCACTCTTTAAAACAGCGTTGACCATATTCGCGAATGCGGTGCATAGAGATGCGACGTTAGGGTGCATCGTCTTACAGGTAACTCTTTCGACTACGCTCCAAACATACGAGGGTTGACTGAAAAGTAATGCCTCCACCTTCGTAACTCTTCAGCAGTTAGCAGCATTGGTATGCAGCAGATACTGGCTTGTTCTGTATCCTCTTCTCTACAGCTCCTGTTGGCGGGAAGCCTTAGCATTGAACGGTTGTGTTGTTACAGTGTAAAGTATGGAACCCTGCGCAGACGGTCGGTCAGTGCGATTTAAGCAACGTGCAAAAAATGGTTCAAATGGCTCTGACCACTATGGGACTTAACTTCTGATGTCATCAGTCCCCTAGAACTTAGAAATACTTAAACCTAATTAACCTAAGGACATCACACGCATCCATGCCCGAGGCAGGATTCGAACCGGCAACCGTAGCGGTTGCGCGGTTCCAGACTGTAGGGCCTAGAACCACTCGGCCACCCCTGCCGGCAGCAACGTGCAGTCACTGAATTCTTGACAGCAGAAGGTGTCAACCCAAAGGAGATTCATCAGAGAATGAAAGCAGTTTATGTTGAATGTGTTAATGTGAATACTGTGCGTCGCTGGGCGAGTAAGTTTAAAGATGTTGAGGGGAGAACGTCTGTCCCACGTGACAAACAGAGAGTTGGACGTCCTGTGACAGCAGCTACCGACTTTCACAAGAAGAATGTTGACAGACTGATTCAGGACAATCGTCGTATCACTCAGATAGAAACTGCAAGCACAATCGCCATTTCACAAGAATGTGTGGGTCACATTATTGCTTTTCTTGGCTATAGAAAGATCTGTGCACGAGGGATACCCATGATGCTGACTCCTGAGATGAAAACGCACAGATCTGAAATTTGCCAGGAACTCCTCTCCCGTTACAATGAAAGTGACGCCTTTCTCCATTCAACTGTGACAGGAGACGAAATGCGGGTACACCATTACGAGCCGGAGACTATACGTCAGTCTATGGAATATCGACAAAAAGACTCGCCCCAGAAAAAGAAATTCAAGACGCTGCCCTCAGCTGGAAAAATCATGGCGACAGTGTTCTGAGACGCAGGTGATGTTATCCATGTTGATTTCCTTGATTGTGGAACAACAATAAATTCAGAGCGTTACATCACAACGCTGCGAACTCAGAAACGACGGCTAACAAGGGTCCGAAAGGAAAAGGGAAAAGTTTTCCTGCAGCATGACAATGCCAAACCACACATTTCGCATGCCACCACAACAGAACTTCAGAGACTGAATCTCACCACCATACGGCATCCTCCATACTGTCCAGATTTAGCATCGTCTGACTTCCATCTGTTCCTGATAATGAAAGACGATCTGCGGGGACATCATTATGCTTCTTATGAAGACGTTGAGAGAACGGTGAGGCTGAGGTTGCAGAAACAGAGTGTCGACAACTTCCATGACGGCTTCAGAAAACTTGTTCATCGTTAGCAGAAATGAATCCAATTGGCTGGAGATTATGTGGAAGAGTCAATATACACTACTGGCCATTAAAACGGCTACACCAAGAGGAAATGAAGATGATAAACGGGTATTCATTGGACAAATATATTATACTAGAACTGACATGTGATTAAATTTTCACGCAATTTGGGTGCATAGATCCTGAGAAATCAGTACCCAGAACAACCACCTCTGGCCGTAATAACGGCCTTCATACGCCTGGGCATTAAGTCAAACAGAGCTTGGATGTCGTGTACAGGTACAGCTGCCCATGCAGCTTCAACAAGATACCACAGTTCATCAAGAGTAGTGACTGGCGTATTCTGACTAGTCAGTTGCTCGGCCACCATTGACCAGACGTTTTCAGGTGGTAAGAGATCTGGAGAATGTGCTGGCCAGGGCAGCAGTCGAACATTTTCTGTATCCAGAAAGGCCCGTACAGGATCTGCAACATACGGTCGTGCATTATCTTGGTGAAATGTAGGGTTTCGCAGGAATCGAGTGAAGGGTAGAGCCACGGATCGTAACACATCTGAAATGTAACGTCCACTGTTCAAAGTGCCGTCAACGAGAACAAGAGGTGACCGAGACGTGTAACCAATGGCACCCCATACCATCACGCTGGGTGATACGCCAGTATGGCGATGACGAATGCACGCTTCCAATGTGCATTCACCGCGATGTCGCCAAACACGGATGCGACCATCATGATGCTGTTAACAGAACCTGGATTCATCCAATAAAATGACGTTTTGCCATTTTTGCACCCAGGTTCGTCGTTGACTACACCATCGCTGGCGTTCCTGTCTGTGATGCAGCGTCAAGGGTAACCGCAGCCATGGTCTCCGAGCTGATAGTCCATGCTGCTGCAAACGTCGTCGAAATGTACGTGCCGGCCGGAGTGGTCGAGCAGGATCTAGGCACTTGAGTCTGGAACCGCGCGACCGCTACGGTCGCAGGTTAGAATCCTGACTCGGGCATGGAAGTGTGTGATGTCCTTCGATTAGTTAGGTTTAGGTAGTTCTAAGTTCTAGGGGATTTATGACCTTAGATGTTAAGTCCCTTAGAGCACAGAGCCATTTGAACTGTTCGTGCAGACGGTTGTTGTCTTGCAAACGTCTCCATCTGTTAACTCAGGGATCGAGACGTATCTGCACGATCCGTTACAGCCTTGCCGATAAGATGCCTGTCATCTCGACTGCTACTGATAAGAGGCCGTTGGGACCCAACACGGCGTTCCGTATTACCCTCCTGAACCTACCGATTGCATATTCTGCTAACAGTCATTGGATCTCGACCAACGCGAGCAGCAATGTCGCGATATGATAAACCGCAATCGCGATAGACTACAATTCAACCTTTATCAAAGTCGGAAACGTGATGGTACGCACTTGTCCTCCTTACACGAGGCATCACAAGAATGTTTCACCAGGCAACGCCAGTCAACTGCTGTTTGAGTATGAGATGGTTCAAATGGCTCTGAGCACTGTGAACTTCTAAGGTCATCAGTCCCCTAGAACTTAGAACTACTTATACCTAACTAACCTAAGGACATCACACACGTAAATGCGCGAGGCAGGATTCGAACCTGAGACCGTAGCGGTCGCTCGGTTCCAGATTGTAGCGCCTAGAGCCGCTTGGCACCCCGGCCGGCTGTGTATGAGAAATTGGTTGGAAACGTTCCTCATGTCAGCACGTTGTAGGTGTCGCCACCCGCGCCAACCTTGTGTGAATGCTCTGAAAAGCTAATCATTTGCATATCACAGCATCTTCTTCCTGTCGGTTAAATTTCCCGTCTGTAGCACTTCACCTTCGTGGTGTAGAAATTTTAACAGCCAGTAATGTAGTGTATCAAAGATTATTCTACGGATTATTTCTGCGTTTGATTTATTAAAATACTCCTAACCAAACCCAATTAACGAAGGTGGAGGCATTACTTTTCATTCATAGTAGACGAGGGGGTTCAAATCCGGGCTATTCGGGAGCCTGAACTCCGTTGACCAGAACATGTCAATGTGGTCAGAGAGCCAGTTTTGAAATAAATGGCTCGTTTGAGGTCCTCCTCTGCCATCACGCATTGTTTGTTCACTGACATTCAATACTGACGCCAATTTCTTCAGCGATTGTCCCGGATCCTCAGAAATCAGCATCTGAGCGTTTTCGATGACTGCCGAAGTTCGTGACACGCGTTTCCTCGAATGAGGTTTCCTCGTCAGGTTAGCGGAACCTTCCACAAACTTCGCCGAAGTGTTATAATTGGGCACAGGATCGTAAACAGTTAATTTCGGGTACCCGAAGAATCGAACTACACTCCTGGAAATGGAAAAAAGAACACATTGACACCGGTGTGTCAGACCCACCATACTTGCTCCGGACACTGCGAGAGGGCTGTACAAGCAATGATCACACGCACGGCACAGCGGACACACCAGGAACCGCGGTGTTGGCCGTCGAATGGCGCTAGCTGCGCAGCATTTGTGCACCGCCGCCGTCAGTGTCAGCCAGTTTGCCGTGGCATACGGAGCTCCATCGCAGTCTTTAACACTGGTAGCATGCCGCGACAGCGTGGACGTGAACCGTATGTGCAGTTGACGGACTTTGAGCGAGGGCGTATAGTGGGCATGCGGGAGGCCGGGTGGACGTACCGCCGAATTGCTCAACACGTGGGGCGTGAGGTCTCCACAGTACATCGATGTTGTCGCCAGTGGTCGGCGGAAGGTGCACGTGCCCGTCGACCTGGGACCGGACCGCAGCGACGCACGGATGCACGCCAAGACCGTAGGATCCTACACAGTGCCGTAGGGGACCGCACCGCCACTTCCCAGCAAATTAGGGACACTGTTGCTCCTGGGGTATCGGCGAGGACCATTCGCAACCGTCTCCATGAAGCTGGGCTACGGTCCCGCACACCGTTAGGCCGTCTTCCGCTCACGCCCCAACATCGTGCAGCCCGCCTCCAGTGGTGTCGCGACAGGCGTGAGTGGAGGGACGAATGGAGACGTGTCGTCTTCAGCGATGAGAGTCGCTTCTGCCTTGGTGCCAATGATGGTCGTATGCGTGTTTGGCGCCGTGCAGGTGAGCGCCACAATCAGGACTGCATACGACCGAGGCACACAGGGCCAACACCCGGCATCATGGTGTGGGGAGCGATCTCCTACACTGGCCGTACACCACTGGTGATCGTCGAGGGGACACTGAATAGTGCACGGTACATCGAACCCATCGTTCTACCATTCCTAGACCGGCAAGGGAACTTGCTGTTCCAACAGGACAATGCACGTCCGCATGTATCCCGTGCCACCCAACGTGCTCTAGAAGGTGTACGTCAACTACCCTGGCCAGCAAGATCTCCGGATCTGTCCCCCATTGAGCATGTTTGGGACTGGATGAAGCGTCGTCTCACGCGGTCTGCACGTCCAGCACGAACGCTGGTCCAACTGAGGCGCCAGGTGGAAATGGCATGGCAAGCCGTTCCACAGGACTACATCCAGCATCTCTACGATCGTCTCCATGGGAGAATAGCAGCCTGCATTGCTGCGAAAGGTGGATATACACTGTACTAGTGCCGACATTGTGCATGCTCTGTTGCCTGTGTCTATGTGCCTGTGGTTCTGTCAGTGTGATCATGTGATGTATCTGACCCCAGGAATGTGTCAATAAAGTTTCCCCTTCCTGGGACAATGAATTTACGGTGTTCTTATTTCAATTTCCAGGAGTGTATTTCAGTGCACTAACGCGCAGCGCGAAGGCTTTAGATTATCGCGGCTCTTCCGTTGTACTCCGCACTTTTCCGTAACATTTCGGTCATTTTGAGGCTCTGGCTATTTACTAGATGCCTATGGCTTTCGAGAATGCCAGTCGCGACCTCCGACGGAAATACGATATGGCGGGAAATTCAAATTTAAAATTTTCCGGATTTAAGCGCCGCAACCTGTATAATTCAGTTCCATTACGGCATTACTAAAGGAAGGCATACAGTTTCTACAAGAAGAGGCCTTTCTTGGAATTTTGCCTCGTCAGCTGGTTTGCTTCGAACACGAGAGAAGTCAGCCCATGTAAAAAACCTACATTTGTATGCCAGGAACGGCTGGGAGACCCCGAGGGCAAGTTCAGCCGCCTAATGGAAATTTTTTCCGTATCTTTTGCTAAGTATGAGAGCTATGTGCGTAAGTTTATCTGTTAGGTATAAGTGACTATAATGAGTGCATGTGTAGCGTATTTTCACGTTCGTGTTGGATACATTGAGAGTATGGAGAGGGTGGTACTCGGTGCCGACGCATAGGCTACTCGTCTCGAAGAGCACGAAAGACACCGCCTAGCTTAACGACCCCAAACGACGAACGACTCACAATCATCTTGTCGCAAGCCCTCATTTCATGAGACACTGCGGAGAAATTTGGAACTGAATCCAGGACATTTGGCACAAAGAGTGGTGATCAGAGACTTTACGCCGCCACCAATCCTGTCCCCACTACCGTAAAGATAAAGGGAAAATTTTAACTGCTCTCAGCATACCTGCATGGTCACCCATCCAACTACTGGCTACGCCAGACGGTGCTTAAAGTCAGTGATCTTACTAGAACCGGTGTACTAACCTCCGCACGTCTGTTGACTAACCCACATTCAAACAAGGCGGCGTGGTGAAACGACTGTACCAACGACGCCGCAAGAAAACGGCGTTTGTAACGCCACACCCTGTTATCTGGAGTATGTGCAAGGGACCAGTCATTGAGATTACGCCATGTTTAAGGAATAGCAATGACAAGTGGAAACTTTTCGAGATAGAGCTGGTTGGCTCTGAGCACTATGCGACTTAACTTCCGAGGTCATCAGTCGCCTAGAACTTAGAACTAATTAAAACTAACTAACCTAAGGACATCACACACATCCATGCCCGAGGCATGATTCGAACCTGTGACCGGAGCGGTCGCTCGGCTCCAGACTGCAGCGCCTAGAACCGCACGGGCACTCCGGCCGGCACTCGCGGGCAGCCGGAGGACCACGGGCCCTATTGACTGCCTTGTCCGAGAATTACTTCGAGCAGATAGTTAGAGAACCAACTCGTGAAGCTAACGTTTTAGACCTCATAGCAACAAATAGACCGGAACTTTTCGACTCCGTGAATGTAGAAGAGGGTATCAGTGATCATAAGTCAGTGGTTGCATCAATGACTACAAGTGTAATAAGAAATGCCAAGAAAGGAAGGAAAATCTATTTGCTTAACAAGAGTGATAGGGCACAAATCGCAGAATATCTGAGTGACCACCATCAAACGTTCATTTCTGAGGAAGAGGATGTGGAACAAAAATGGAAAAAATTCAGAAACATCGTCCAGTACGCCTTAGATAAGTTCGTACCGACTAAGGTCCAAAGCGAGGGGAAAGATCCACCGTGGTATAACAATCATGTACGAAAGGTGCTACGGAAACAAAGAAAGCTTCACCATAGGTTTAAGAGTAGTCGAATCATAGCTGATAAGGAAAAGCTGAACGAAGCGAAAAAGAGCGTAAAGAGAGCAATGAGAGAAGCATTCAACGAATTCGAACATAAAACATTGGCAAACAATCTAAACAAGAACCCTAAAAAGTTTTGGTCATATGTAAAATCGGTAAGCGGATCTAAATCCCCTATTCAGTCACTCGTTGACCACGATGGCACCGAAACAGAGGACGACCGAAGAAAGGCAGAAATACTGAATTCAGTGTTCCGAAACTGTTTCACTGCGGAAAATCGTAACACGGTCCCTGACTTCAGCCGTCGCACGGACGCCAAAATGGAAAATATTGAAATAAACGATATCGGAATTGAAAAACAACTGCTATCACTTAGTAGCGGAAAAGCATCCGGACCAGACGAGATACCCGTAAGATTCTACAGTGATTATGCTAAAGAACTTGCCCCCTTTCTATCAGCAATTTATCGTAGATCTCTGGAAGAACGTAAAGTACCTAGCGACTGGAAGAAAGCGCAGGTCGTTCCCATTTTCAAGAAGGGTCATAAATCAGATGCGAATAATTATAGGCCTATTTCGCTTACGTCAATCTGTTGTAGAATAATGGAACATGTTTTATGTTCTCGTATTATGACGTTCTTAGATAATACAAATCTCCTTCATCATAACCAACATGGATTCCGCAAACAGAGATCATGTGAAACTCAGCTCGCCCTATTTGTCCAAGAAATTCACAGTGCCGTAGACACTGGCGAGCAGATTGATGCCGTATTCCTGGACTTCAGGAAGGCATTTGATACGGTTCCGCACTTACGTTTAGTGAAAAAAAATACGAGCTTACGGAATATCGGATCAGGTTTGTGATTGGATTCAGGATTTCCTAGAAGAAAGAACACAACATGTCATTCTTAACGGTTCAAAATCTGCAGATGTAGAGGTAATTTCGGGAGTACCGCAAGGAAGCGTGATAGGACCTTTATTGTTTACAATATACATAAATGACTTAGTTGACAACATCGGTAGCTCCGTGAGGCTATTTGCAGATGACACGGTTGTCTACAAGAAAGTAGCAACATCAGAAGATTCGTACGTACTCCAGGAAGACCTGCAGAGGATTAATGAATGGTGCGACAGCTGGCAGCTTTCCCTAAACGTAGATAAATGTAATATAATGCGCATACATAGGGGCAGAAATCCATTCCAGTACGATTATGCCATAGGTGGTAAATCATTGGAAGCGGTAACGACCGTAAAATACTTAGGAGTTACTATCCGGAGCGATCTGAAGTGGAATGATCACATAAAACAAATAGTGGGAAAAGCAGGCGCCAGGTTGAGATTCATAGGAAGAATTCTAAGAAAATGTGACTCATCGACGAAAGAAGTAGCTTACAAAACGCTTGTTCGTCCGATTCTTGAGTATTGCTCATCAGTATGGGACCCTTACCAGGTTGGATTAATAGAAGAGATAGACATGATCCAGCGAAAAGCAGCGCGATTCGTCATGGGGACATTTAGTCAGCGCGAGAGCGTTACGGAGATGCTGAACAAGCTCCAGTGGCGGACACTTCAAGAAAGGCGTTACGCAATACGGAGAGGTTTATTATCGAAATTACGAGAGAGCACATTCCGGGAAGAGATGGGCAACATATTACTACCGCCCACATATATCTCGCGTAATGATCACAACGAAAAGATCCGAGAAATTAGAGCAAATACGGAGACTTACAAGCAGTCGTTCTTCCCACGCACAATTCGTGAATGGAACAGGGAAGGGGGGATCAGATAGTGGTACAATAAGTACCCTCCGCCACACACTGTAAGGTGGCTCGCGGAGTATAGATGTAGATGTAGATGTAGAATCCGGCCTGCCTTCTCCTTTTGTTTGTTGACTGGGAGTGCCTACTTCTATTTTTTCTCGTATTGACGTTAATAAATAAATCTTGTCCGTTGCGGACGTATTAGTACACTACAACTGTTGAAACTGGAGGTAATTTATAATTGATTAGCTGCAACCAGTTACTATTGCAGACTTTTATTTTCCCATGATTACATCGAAGATGCCTGGTATCTCGTCTTCGAATGTTAACATTTATTTACGCGTTATGAACATTGTTTTTCTATACTAACGGCGTTGCCGAATTTTGCTATGGTAATTTAAGACAGCAGCAACAAAACGTCCTCAACGTTCACAGCGCGTAAATAAACATAAACATCTGCAGATGGGGTGAACATGAAATGGACTGTACTCTCAAAAATGCGTGCGTTGAAGCTTTGTTGGCACGGGGCGTGGAGGTTCGTGAAGATTGTGCTATCTATGTCGGTGCATTATCCCATAAACTTTAAAGTCACGGCCTCCACAGTCTTGACATTATGCGCTAGGAACGCTGCTGTCGCGTCATGTGATCTGGTGACCCGGCAGCTTCAGTAAGTGAATGAGGCTCGTGGGTCACCAATGGATGCCCATCCCTGAATTGCCTCAGAGAATAAAACTTTGTTCAGATTGTTTTGTTGGAGTTTTAGAGACGCCTCACAAGACGCTGCTGCTTTCTAATGGTAGTGTTTCAGTCACTGCTACCCTCTCTACACTACACTCTGTTGCTCATGGCGTCAATGGTATCACGATGGTCTGAGATTCACTGCCTGAAGTAATCCTCTACTCTTTTTAAGCCTCGCCCCACTGTAGACGAGACCTTGGAATCATATGTAACAAATGCCTCTTGTGTTACGTAAGCACAACGCTTTCGCACAATCCTGGCCTCTGAGCTGCCAGTCAATATTAATTTTTGTTCAATCAATCAATTATTGTAATAATATATCATATTTTTTATGCTTATGTGCAAAGGTTCTGAACATGCTCTTGCCAAACTTCACTTTTCACTGTCTGATACCACATTATTTCTGTATCACATTTTTGTCACTTCTCTTGCAGGATACTATGCACATTGTAGCTTGTTTTGTTTGGCATATACTTCATTGTTAGCAGCCTGGCGCCACAATCAGTGAAGTCATAAAACCCCTTAACCATAAACAACCCCATACAAAGTAACTATTCTGTAATTTCAAACCTCATTGTATATTTTATTCAAGCAGAATATCTTTCCGTATTAAAGACATATTTTAGTGCTCAAAGTACAGTGACCATAGCACATTGGCGCCCGTCATGGGACAAATCATGATAAGTAAACACTACCTATTGTATTGCGGATTTTTGCATTAAGACTGATCTTGACAGTGAAAATGTCACGCCATCTGCGTATTAGTGGAGTCTCCTGTTCCACCCGTCACAATACATGCCCACTTCTTAGCCAGGTTTGGCTGTCCTAGTATGTGTATAGTAAAACAGCTTAATACATTTCACACAGAAATGATCATCCCACAACCCCTTTGGCTTCATTATTTTTGACTCAGTCGTTCTGGACTGGGTTTCCTTATCTCAAATTATTGCATTTGACCTTTCCTGTCTTCCTTGAACTTTTTATAACTCAATATGTGTATTCCCCCTGCACAGTTGTTACTACGATATATTTTTCTTTCAGCGTCTTCATAGTATTTATAGTGTTTAATAGCGACAGCGAATGAACCAAAGCCTGCAATATATTTTCTTTTGTATGAAACTGTCTTTTCATATTGTCTACTGATAGTCATTTTTGTAGACTTTGTGAATTACTCCGAAATTCATCCCTGGTAGTCACAGAATTCTCAGTATTCCAACCTGTTTAACATAAGACTGAAAAGTAATGTTTGAAATCGCAGTGCTTTTTATTTCTACTGGTGATAACCAGTTCTGTTATAATAACCATAATCAGACTAAGATTCTGAAATCAATAATGAGAAAATGGGGCATAGTAGCGGATGACATGCTGCTAATAACATTAAGTCATAAACATAAAACGACATTAGTAAAAAACGTAAACTTTTTACTCAGAGCATATGTGCCGCTATATGTTACGTTTTATGTTTGAGACTCGATGTTGCTAATAGTATATCATCCGCTACTATGACCAATTTTTGTATTATCGTATTTCAGTACATTAGTTTCATGATGATCATTGTAATCGAAACCGGTTATCACTTATATAAAGAAAAATAATTCAGTTTCGACTGTTGTTTGTATCCCATATTAAGGAAAAAGCGCAGAAGTTTTAACATATTGCCAAAAATTTACTGTTTAAGCAGTGAAATCCTTTCTACCTAGGTCTACAATCTCACTGTCAGTGGAGAAACCTTTGTTGGTCTCACTTCTTCTTTCCATTATTAAGAGTTGGGGTGGTTGTTGCTTATAAAGTCCCTATCCTATAACAGAAGTTATCGTAGTCCCATTCAGCTCCGAAAGTCAGCAGGTGTCTGGCAATAATTCTTCTTTTTAATAGTAACACAGTAATCGTCTTCATAGTAGGTATCTTTTTAATACTTCTGTTCCATCGCCGTATCCACGATTGGTTAAATACTTGTAAGTTGCTAATATCAGGACGTCCGTAACCTGGGATTTGCATACACATTGTGTAAGTCACCATGCGGTGCATACCTTCACTAGTCACACCAACATATTTTTACTTGTGCTTGCGATCTTTACGCGAAACAAACGATGCACTTGGTCCGAAAGCAACAGATAAAACAAATCATCGAAACTTCGCGCAATTTCAATGCTGACATTCGACTGAAAACACGAAAACTTTTCATCAGAGAAAGCTAATAGTATTTATCATTAGTGGTGAACTCTAGGAACCTAACCCGTCTTTTAAACATTAAGCGAAATGATGTAAAATGGAATTATCATGCAAAATTTGTAGTCTTTACTGGAACTTGAGGAGTCTTTTAAATACCTAACGAAATGACATTAAATGGAATTAATGTGTTGTAAAATTAATAACACGCATTTCGCCTGGAGGACGGATTTGTTAGGAGGATCTTGGCGTAGATCAATGCATCTTTGAAGGAACCAGAATATATCACGCTTCTAGAGTACATATCCAGACCTTATCTAGAAGGCTTGGCTGCAGCTTTCCAAAGAATTACAAAAATGCGATGTTAGAATCGTAGAAGGACAGAGCAGTTAGCACAAAAATACGAAAGTGTAACGGATTTCACTTTGTGTTAAGCCAAACATGTTTTTCCTTGCCACACTAAATATCATCAGAGGTTTATAATATGCAAAAAACTATTTAATTGTACACATTTTGTTAGAATAACTACAGAGGTTCCTGGCAGCACATTTAAATTGTATAACTATTTACAAATATACGGTTGTGATTTGTCACTTACGTCAATTTTTGTATTCTCTTCGTGTTTTTATTGGTGTTCCGATAACCCTAGAACCACATACTACATGTTCAGAATGGATAGTTAGTCACATGGTCACATTCATACATTTTACTACACGCACATTTTTTGTTGCCCACTGCGCATCGCCGTGCTCACTGGCTCTTTACTTCACTGAGGGATAATGAAATCGATGGAGGGTTAGACTGGAGTGGGGTGTTGGAATGGGGATACAGAAAGGATGGGTAGTGAGAACACTGTGTGTGTGTGTGTGTGTGTGTGTGTGTGTGTGTGTGTATGTGTGTGTATGTTTTCAGTTTCCTTTTTCTACGTGTTTTTTAAATAAAGTTTCTTTATTAATTTCTTTATTAATTAGTGAGAATATTGTCTTTCTGTTACTGCTTTTTTTATCAATGAGCATATTTTGATTTTCACTTATTGTCAGCTGTATAAAATACTCTTCTTCGAGAGTGAGCATTCCTTTTCTTTTGGTACTGTGGCGTAAGATTGCCATGTTTGTTTTTAACCCGATGTCGTGTTGATTTTCTTTTATTATATGGTCTGCATATATCGAGTGGGTACATTCACTCTTCAGCGCCCTTATAAGTTGTTTATACTTGATATTAAAATTTCTTGAAGTCATTACTATTATTTAAGGTGAAGCTGTGACCTTTTAATTGCATATTCCCGAACTACTGTATTCATTTTTCTCTTCTGTCACAGGATCTGACTGCTTACGTATTGTATTATTTGTCTTCAGGGATGATTCAAATCTACGTTCTGCGAAGATATTGCCAAATTTTGTGTCAGTGGGTTGTGGTTAATATAGTGTCCCATTCTGATGGGTGACCTTTCCGGTTTGAGTGTCCATTGCGTGTTGTTGTTACGTCTTGGTAAATCTGGACCGTTCTTACTATCGCCATCTATTGTGTATTTAATTTAATGGTGCTGTGTTGTTTCCGTACTCATTTGCTGTTGTAACCATTGTTTTGTAATATGTTTATGATCATTTTTAACTCTTCTTGACAGTTATTTTAAGTTTAATGTTTTCCGCATAGCCGGCCGCTGTGATATAGCGGTTCTACGCGCTTCAGTCCGGAACCACGCGGCTGCTACGGTCGCAGGTTCGAATCCTGCCTCGGGCATGGATGTGTGTGATGTCCTTAGGTTAGTTAGGTTTTAAGTAGTTCTAAGTCTAGGGGACCAATGACCTCAGATGTTAAGTCCCATAGTGCTTAGAGTTATTTGAACCATTTTTTTTCCAAATAGCCTTCTTGCATATGCTGGATGACTGCTAATTATATTACGATGTTGGCGGTTTAATTTCTCTTGTATTGCCATGTCTGAAACTATTTCTTTTCTGTAAATGTCGAAACTGTATTTGTTGTTATTTTGAGGCGAAGGCACTGTATTGTTTTTTCTGGTTCCATTTCTACATTGTATTATAAGTTGTGAGGTGTTCCTGTGTAGATTGTTTTTGTGCTCCTTTGGATTGTCTGTGGGGTATGTGATATCATCTACACATACACTGATCAGCCAGAACATTATGGCGACCGACCTACTATCGATAAAATGCCGTTCAGGCCATAGCAGCGCCACCAAGCGAGGAATGACTGCTTATCACTGTATGTGTGTGTGTGGGGGGGGGGGGCGGGAGGGGGGGAGGTTGGTTGGTGTGTTTTAACTTTCTTTGATTTATTATTTTTTTAATTTTCTTATTTACTCATGTACACTGATCTGGGGAGAGGGACATGAACTCTGATCCAGCGTTCAACCACATCACAGAAGTGTGCCATCGGGCTCAGATCTGGCGAGATGGAGGCCAGCCCATCAACTGTAACTCGCCACTGTGTTCCTCGAACCACCCCATCACACTCCTGCCTTGTCGCATGGCGCATTATCTTGCTGAAAAATGCCACTGCTGTCAGCAAATATGATCGTCATGGAGGGTTGTACAATCAGTGTAGAATGCTCCTTGGCTGTCATGGTGCCTTGGATGAGCTCCACTAGTTCTTGGATGCCCACATTAATGTTCTCCAGGGCATAACGAAGCCGCCGCCAGCTTGTGTCCGTCCCGCAGTACAGATGCGAAGGAGCTGTTCTCTTGGGAGACGACAGATTCGCACCTGCCATCGTCACGATGAAGAAGGTATCAGGACTCATCAGACCATGCAACGCTCTGCCACTGCGCCAATGTCCAATTCCGACGGTCGCGTGCCCGTTTCAGTCGTAGTTGTCGATGTCGCTGTGTTAACATTGGTACACGCATGGGTCGTCGGCTGTGGAGGCCCATCGTTAGGAGTGTTCGGTGCACTGTGTATTTAGACACACTTGTACTCCGGCCAGCATTAAAGTCTGGTATTAGCTCCGCCACAGTTCGCTACCTGTCGAGTTGTACCAGCCAGCGTAACCTACAACGTCCGACACCTGTAATTAGTGGTGGCCGTCCAACTCCACGACGTCTGGAGGTGGTTTCACCACGTGTTGAAGACACTGACCACAGCACTCCTCAACCATCCAACAAGTCGTGCAGTTTCTGAAACACTCGTGCCGAGCCGCCGGCCCATCACAATCTGCCCTCGATCAAACTCAAATCGCGTGCCTTCCCCATCCTACACATGGACAGCACGCTCACGGATACTAAATGCTCCATGCGCGTGTCTGACTAGCAATCATTCCTCGCCAGGTGACGCTGTTATCGCCTGTACGGATTTACATAGATAGTAGGTCGGTGGTCATAAACCTCTGGGTGATGTGTATTTCTCTTTGGTACACATTTTCGTCGAAATCCTCTACAGCCAAGCAATAAATATGTGAAGCACATTACACGAGCGCAGCTGCTCTCCTGATATTCAACGAGGTGGTGTAGTGATTACAACAATGGGCACCTATTCAGGAGAACCAGGTTTTAAGTTACCGTCCTCTAAGCCAGATATCGGTTGTCAGTGAATTTTGTTGGATACATGAAGGCGAATAACGGAATTGTTCCTTGAAACGGACGTTTAGGTTACGAAAACAGAGCTTGTACTCTGTCTCTGCAAATTTCACTGTCGATGCAGCATTAAATCATATTTCTCTTGTCTTTGAATTTCCTAAACCTGGTTGGGTGATGATGCAACGAGTTTGGAAGGGAATGTAAAAAGGAAATTTTCAAAGTGGAATAACTGTCAGTTTACTGGAAACTGTCAGTTTACTGGAGAAGGAACAAAAGGAAGGAAGCGAACATGGTGTATGTTTCAGGACTTATCGGGACATGCGTCTGAATGATGATTTGGAGAAATAAAAGAAAAAATGGACTAGGGTCCGAACAGTGGTTCTACAGAATTAGAATCTAGTGCCTTAACCACTATACCACCTTTCGCTGTTGATCCTGTAACCCTTTTTTCCCCACACTTACAGTACAGTATCTAAACGATAGGAAGGATAACAATACAACGATACTCTGTAATACACTGGGAACCTCACTAAAATATTAATAAAAAACTTTACATGTGACCTCGTTTCAAAATTACCATAGTAGATGAATATGTCAGACTCTTAACTAGCTTTCGTGCTTTTCATGAGCAGTCGGAAAACTTCTGAGATTCCAGGAGAAGAAATAAATATTTGTCATATCTGAAGGTCATACGTGAAGGTTAAAGTGACTGCTCATGAAATGCAAGAAAGCTGGTTCTGAGTCTCAAGTTATAGAATATCACTGGATGTGCTCTTCTTTATTGGTGCTAGAACAGGAAAAGGAAGTTGACTATCGTTAGGTGACGATCTGTTTGACTCTAGGAAAAGTAAAGGCACGAGAGGCACTTCTGACGTTGCACTTGATGATGGAAGCAAGACTAAAGGAAAACCAAGGCAGTTTCAAGGATTTTTGGCTTAGAAAAAGTGTTCGATAACGCATAATTGTGGAAGAAATTCTGAAGAAATTAGAAGTAAACTATGAGGAAAGACGGATAATATACAATATGTAAGAGAACCAAGAACGAGGTGCTCGGGTAAAAATGGTGTAAGAGAGATGTATTCTTCTTCAGCCTCTCCCCCAGCATTCCCAACTGTTCAATCTATACATTGAACAAACAAATATGGAAAAAAAGTTCAATGGTGGATTTAAAATTAAGGGTGAAGATTCACAGCTGATTTTGCTATCCTCAGTGCAAGCGAGTAAACAGAAGGCTGACGAAAGTAATGGGAGGGGGGGGGGGGGCGGGTGCAATACCGAGATTAGCGATAAACGTAACATCGAAACTTGTCATCACGAAGTAGACAATGTTAAGGAATGAAATTTTCACTCTACAGCGGAGTGTGCGCTGATATGGGTAGCTCAGTTGGTAGAGCACTTCCCCGCGAAAGTCAAAGGTCCCGAGCTCGAGTCTCGGTCCGGCACACAGTTTTAATCTGCCAGGAAGTTTCAATGTTAAGGAATTTTGTAATCTTGAAAGAAAAAAACACGCGATGGACGAAGCAAGGAACACATAAAAGGCGGAATAGCCCATTTAAAGAGGGCACTCATGGCCAAAAGATATCTACTTGCATAAAACATAGGGCCTAATTTCAGGAATAAATTTCTGACACAATACCTTTGGAGCATAACATTGAATGGAAGTGAATCATGGACTGTGGGAAACGGGAATGTAACAGAATCTAAGCGTTTGAGATGCAGTTGAAATTATTATATGTGTAAAATTTCTGCCGATACTGCTACCTGTGCTGTTTGACGTGCTGTGAAATTTGATTTTGTGTTGACGGATATAAATGGTCAAGCAGTTAAAATTGGGTTACAGTAGCTACTGCTTTGTCTTAGATAATAATTAAACTGCAGGAATTATAGCTTTTGAAAACGTTCCTCCGTGAGTTGTTCCTCAGCACTGAAGATTAGACCGACTGTCAAGAAATGAGGAGATTCTCCACAGAATCAGCGAGGAGAAGAACACCCGAAAAATTATGACTAATAGAAGTGTCAGGACAATAGGTCATGTGTTAAGATATCAAGGAATGATAGTTGATGGTGTAGAACAGGATAAAAATGGAAAGAGAAGATAAACATTAGAAAATTGATGATACTGGATACGAGTGCTGCTCTTAGATGAAGAGGTCGGCACAGAAGATCCATTCATGGCGGGTCTCATCAGACGAATCAGAAGATTGAAAACCTCCTCACCCCCACCTTCAAAACAAACAATAATAATAAAATAAAAACAGCTTTCCTTCATGATTTCTTCAGTATTTGGTATTTGAAGAAGAGAACCAGACCATAGCCAAACAAAAATCTTTCACTGTGCTCCGAAGGAGAATTTTTCTTGAAGTGCAGTGTTCTCAGTGCATACATCATCTGTTTCCAGTAAACAATCATCCAAAAAAAGAATGACTATTTGAAGACGTCTCTACCCAGATCTTAAATATGAATTGTCGCTAGTTCAGCCTTCTCAGCGCACAGTTCTATAATTAGATTTTTTCTTTGCTTTGTGAAACGTGCACATTCTTATCAATTTTCGCAATAACATAATAACTGAGAATAATAGGTGGTACATGAGCTTCAAACGCAAATGTGTTTCACAGCTATATCATTTCTCTATCCTTTTCAAACTGTATCTGTGGTCATCACATATCAGCTTCAGATTTATCGAAACGAATTTTGATTGTAAATGTTCGGTAGTATATCACGTCTCTTCGTCCTCTGAAGATAACCGATATGAGAGAAAATAATGAGGCTTCCTGCCGGCCGTAGTGGCCGAGCGGTTCTAGGCGCTACAGTCCGGAACCGCGAGACCGCTACGGTCGCAGGTTCGAATCCTGCCTCGGGCATGTATGTGTGTGATGTCCTCAGGTTAGTTAGGTTTAAGTAGTTCTAAGTTCTAGGGACTGATGACCTCAGAAGTTAAGTCCCATAGTGATCAGAGCCATTTGAACCAATGAGGCTTCCTGTGCTTCTCTAGCACACGAATTGATAAATGTTTGCTTTATCAGTCACGGAGATTTCAAGGAACTGACTCTTTTTTTTCTAAATTGGCTATCAGTACGCCTCCAGACGTTACTTAAACTTTATTGTGACTGAAGGTTCTTCTATACATGGCATCTGAACACTAAAACCAGAGGCTCTGTGACGGGGTATGTGGCAACAGAACAATTGGATGGAGGAATCTGGTGGATGACCGTGTGTAACCGAGCCACAGGGATGACACATGTTACGTTGGCTGAAATGAAATGCATGGAGTCAATGCGGATGAAAAAGTTGAGATAAAATGACGAAAAGTGGCTCTGAGCGCTATGGGACTTAACATCTATGGTTATCAGTCCCCTAGAACTTAGAACTACTTAAACCTAACTAACCTAAGGACATCACACAACACCCAGTCATCATGACGAAAAATGATACCAGTCAAACACCTGTAATGAAAAAGATATGTCATGACAAGCCAAAATTTTCTGTTCAAGTCCCGGTTACTGCATGTTCAGTGATTTCCATACCATCGATCCATTCATTTCGTTTCAGTGACTCTAATACATCTGCTACCACATCACAGGGTCGGAGAGTGACGGCCACGAGATGTGTATTTCCGTGTTAATATAAACGGACGATTAAGTCCCATTGCAAAGCGATACTCACTTGATGGCCTTTACCATGGAGAGGCCCATGTGGACACACAGCACGGCGTGGTCAGGACGCTCTCGGGGGGCGCCGCTGATGCAGTAGTAGCAGTCGCCCAGGATCTTGATCCGCAGCTGGTGGTAGCGCTGTGGACAAGAAAGGACCACTGCTCGACACTGCTGACACAAGAACACGAGTGCGTCACTGCTATCATACAAGTGTTATCTTTCCCTGGAATTTGCAGTTACTAGTACATTGCAAAATGTACTCTGATGTCTAGACACAATATTGCATTATATCGTTGGTGACATTGGTTTTATAGGATTTATGCTGTGACTTAAGTTACATGTCTGTACCTAAAGTATCGTCTTCTGTTTCGAAGGCGCCGTCAGAGGCTATAAGTCATAACTAACTTTCAAACGTAAACATATATTGCTAGCCAAAATGATCAACCTTACTGTTAGTGACCGGGAAACAATTGAACCGTGACTTCATCAGAACGCTGGCAAAGGTCACGCGTTCACTCGGGTGCGCGTTAGAGAGCCTCTTTTTGAATTTCTGTGGTCTCGTAATACATCATAGCTCAGTAACGATTGGAACCAATAAAACTTTAGCATCTGAGATTCTAAGCTGGATGTTCCTGCGTTCCAGTGCTTGTTCATATGCTGCTGATTTATCCGTATTGCTGAGTCGACCGCTGCTCTTGAGTTCTTTCAGCCAGATGTTGATCTTTCGTCTAGTGGTTCCCATGAACATCTAATCGCATGAACAGGGTATTTTGTACACTCCTGCGGTGGAAAACTGGTTTTCACGATGTTTGACTATGTTTGGATGGCATCATAATCCAAGTGTAGCTCTGTTACCAGCATTAATAGCTGGCCAGTTTTGGACAGCTAAAGAAGTTTACGTTTGAACATGAACCACGTCTTTGGCCTGTCAGGACGTTACCCACGCTAGGGGATGAAACTTTAAGCACCATAAGAAGCCTCTGACCATGACCTAATCCCCATATAACCCCAGATTTGGCTGGTTCAAATGGCTCTGAGCACTATGGGACTTAACATCTATGGTCATCAGTCGCCTAACTAACCTAAGGACAACACACAACACTAACCCCAGATTTCTCCAATTGTCGGTGCAGTCACTGATGTGTACACACGAAGTAACTTGTTAACGGCAGTAGTATTCGCTGTTCCATGCTCACCTATCAGGGCAAGTCGCATACCATGAAAACTTTTGTAGTATAAGAAAACAATGAGCTACAAGCTACAGACTTCCCGACATACACTGACGAGCCAAAACATTTTGAACTCATGCTTAATATCATGTGATCCAGCTTTGGAATGCGATTTGGCGTGAAATGGATACAAGTCCTTGGTAGGTCTCTAGAGGAATTTGGCACCAGACGTCTCCACTATGGTAACGGAATTCGGTGGTTTGTGGACGCTGATATGCCGTCTATTGGCATCGCAGCTGTTCTTCATTAAGTGTCCTAGACATCTACATTTACATCTACATACGCACTCCGCAAGACATGGCAGATAGTACGTTGTACCACTATTTGTCTTTACCTTTACTGTCAAAATGCCTTCATACGAACTCCAATTTATCTTATTACTGTAATTTCACTACATGCGTCACAAGTCACTGCAGCACGATTCAGGCCTTCTGAGACTGAAAGTTATTCTGCTGGAAAATGCCATCGCCATCGCCATCGGTGAAGATATCAAGATTGAAAAAGGGTTGCATTTTCATCTCCGCCACAGTTGTCGTGCTGTCTTTGATTACTACTACACCTGCCACGAAATCTGAGGTTAATGGCCCCTTATAGCATAATATCAGCCCCAATGGCCTGCATTCATGGAGCGGTGCATGTTTCGACAAGCCGTTCACCTGGATGGTGGCATATCCGAACACGACCATCCATCTCGTCTAACAAGGAATGTTATTCATCCGACCAGGTGACATGTTTGGTTACTCCACTGTTCACTGTTGATGATCCCATGCCTACACAACATGCCTGGTTTGCAAGGCAGCTTACATAAAGGAATAAGGGAAATATGTTTTTGCCTGTATTTATGCTCCTATTGGACTGTAATGTTGTAAATCCCATAGTGGTGGTACTCATGGGGCCTGCTGTTTCTGAGCCAAATTTGGTAGAAATTCAGCAAGGGGTTTGTAAAGAGATCCCAGACATACAAACATATACATTCTATCTTGTATTCTTAGAGAAGAAATGAGTATCAGTTTGAATCTTGCTGTGTTAACATCTTTTTCACCTTTGCATTTCGTAAAAACTTGAGGAACTTTCGTATTAAATTAATGAGGAATTTTTCTGCAGTATTCGATGTTATGCAAATATAAGTGCTCTATTCCTCAGGAGTGAATTTGTCCGATTTTGTGTACTTTCATGCGTTGATGCTCCTAATGACTGGACATGGAGCTTTCCTTCGTCTTATAATATGTTTATTATTTATTTGTGGACACTGCAGATAGAACAATATGACTAGTGAATGGATAAGGGGGGAAATCTGCGTTTTAACACAGATAACTTAGGAATTTTATGCGTGTCCATTTTAAAACAAATTGTTTGGTTTGAGAGCCATATACAGCCGACATTGTTCGCTGTAGAATACCATAGCCACAGATTACGTCCCATATGCCGATGGTGCTGCGTCTCGTGGGATTGGATTTCCTATCCACATCAACGTCAGTTGCAGCACTCCATAGAGCGGTGTAAGTGACGCAGCGCCCGGCGTTTGGGAGGGTCTGCAGAGCGCAGCCGCCTGGTGTCGGCCGTCCTGTTTGCGCTTGGCCACCCAGCCACGCTGCCTGCTGCTCTGGCCGCGTTCACGACCTCACAGCCACACAAACAACAGCATACACACGCTGGCGTGCACTTCACACAGCGCCCTGTGTGCTCTGTAAACGCGAACTGCTCCTCGTGGTGTGACATTTAGGCACTGCACCTACATACTCTCCATACTGGTAACGAGCAAGAGACACACTTGAGGACACTTACTCCTGCACCAGCATGGTGCTCCGCCGTCGGGGATCTGTCAGACTTCCTTGTTCTGTGACGAGGCTTGGATGTCCAACACGCTGTCGCTTACTAGTGGTTTCACCGTCCTTCAACCACTTTCCAGAAATAATCACGGCAGCGGTACGAGAACAGCCTACCAAACTATGCCATTTCCGAGATCCACGTATCCAGGTGCTAGGCCACAATAATCTACCGTTTCTGAAATTCGTTTATGTCATTTGATTTCCCCACTCGTCTCTGCTCGGCTTATAGAGTTTCCTAGTCGCGTCACTTGCACTCAGTGCACCAGATGACACTGAATCTCGCAATAGACGATGGGGTCTATACAGTGTGAATCAAATTTCGCACACTCCGTCGCCACAGAGCGAGTCCTTGTATAGCAGCACTACAAAAATGTATCTACCACAATTTCGTTTGTACATATGGAAAATGGACGTCAAAGAGAGACAATATGGAAACTTTGTAATCATATATGGGACAAGTGACTTCACTTAATACTCTGTAGCTATGCGGCACAGCTAGTGCAGTGGGTGCAGTTTTGTGTTATAATACTGGAGTTTGAGTATTCGATTCCAGGTATAAGCTTATCTTAGGGTTCCGGTAAATGAATAAAAATGGAACCCATATAGGATCACTTTGTTGTCCGTCTATCTATCAGTCTGTCTTACTGTCTGAGTGTTAATAATCCTTTTTCTCAGGAAACTATAGGCGTGTCAGGCTAAAATTTATCTCAAATACTAAGGTCTGTAGTCCCTTGGAGATGTAAAATGTTTAAGCTTCTGCCTCAATGCAGTAAAAGATTCTGCCATTTATGTCACATATTTTGATATCTTGCCAGTCTCGATATCGATAACAAGCAAAAATCATCAAAATTATCGATTTCCGGATTTGAAGAGATATCTATACACATAGTTAAATTTTTACGGATACCTTGGGGCACGAGCTCTACTCGCACGTATCAGGATTTCTACTATGTAAAAAACTTTACACTGCTTGAAACAGCCGGCCGCGGTGGCCGTGCGGTTCTAGCGCTGCAGTCCGGAACCGCGGGGCTGCTACGGTCGCAGGTTCGAATCCTGCCTCGGGCATGGATGTGTGTGATGTCCTTAGGTTAGTTAGGTTTAAGTAGTTCTGAGTTCTAGGGGACTGATAACCTAAGATGTTAAGTCCCATAGTGCTCAGAGCCATTTGAACTTCGTGAAACGTTATCTTGTTTCTTAATTGCTATACAGCAAGTACATCAAGTCTTACACAAAATTCACGAAATTATTTAGTGCTAACGCAGAAATTAGACTAGAGGAAAGGTTTGTACCTAGAAGATAGTGTAACTGGGAAAATATGTTTACTGTTCTGTTCTTCATTCTAGCGACTGAGTCTAGAATCACACGAGGGAATAGTCTCAAGAGGCCGCCATTCCCAGTTCCCGAGATTTTGTACAGCTTTTGTTGTTCTTACACAAGAAGGTGCTTTTTGTGTAGCATATGTTAACATTTCACGTTCTGCACATTTAAGTGGTGTACAATGTACCATTACTTCTTGAGTTACAGAGCACTGAGATGAATAAAATGTTATATATTTTTATAACTATTTGTATAACCAGTGGACAGTTAAGCCATAGTTCGTATGACATGCATCTCCTTGTACCTTGAAATAGAAGGAGGTCTTTTAACACAGAACATTGCTAATGAATTGCCTTTAATATCGAAACAATTTTACATTTTGTAAATTGAAATTTGTGTTACTTTCCAGTAGCTTCTATTTCAGAATATGTTTAATGTCTGTTGTTAAATAAAGTAGTAACAGACGACTAAATACAGTACTGACAAGACTTTCTCGATTGCAACGCTTTTAAATTTCAGCAGAATATTTGTTCCCATGTACATGACGATGTTGAACCATGGAATATGTTTTCATATTCGGAAAACCATTCCTCAGTAATTTTTGTAATTTCACTGAAAGACTCAAACACATAAAATTGGAACGCTATCATTTAAAAACAGAATAATAAAATAAATTAAACTTATTTAACGGGGCTGGATAAAGGCAAAAATTAATGTCTAACATGCAGGCTTTTGGGGAAGGTAGAACAAACAATATTGACAATGAAATAATCACAAGATTTTTATGCCTGAAGGGTACAATCCATTAGTCAAAATTTTATTCGATACTGGCAACTGTCTACTGTTTTCAGTAATTTGTATAGTCCTTTCAGCTGTGATTTTTCTTTAAACTACTGCATTTCAGATCAGCATTTCCAGTGATGTGAGACAGAAAGAGGTTCCGACCGAAATTGTCAAATACTGGTATCAGTTTTAATTCCACTACATACTTTTTCTTGAGAACTATATAGTATAGCTTTACAGAGAAAAGTTACAAAAGCGAGGTAAATACCATTTACAGAGCTATTTATTATCTATTCATGCAAGGTGCTAAGTTGCACTTTCAACGAATAAGAACGAAACAGTAGTTTCTTACCTAGTTATGATGACTAAATAGTCTCAACACTGAAAATAGCTAGCGCATGAACATCAATGAGAATAAGTGATGACATTATCCGTAAGAGGCAAAGAAATACACTCCTGGAAATGGAAAAAAGAACACATTGACACCGGTGTGTCAGACCCACCATACTTGCTCCGGACACTGCGAGAGGGCTGTACAAGCAATGATCACACGCACGGCACAGCGGACACACCAGGAACCGCGGTGTTGGCCGTCGAATGGCGCTAGCTGCGCAGAATTTGTGCACCGCCGCCGTCAGTGTCAGCCAGTTTGCCGTGGCATACGGAGCTCCATCGCAGTCTTTAACACTGGTAGCATGCCGCGACAGCGTGGACGTGAACCGTATGTGCAGTTGACGGACTTTGAGCGAGGGCGTATAGTGGGCATGTTGGAGGTCGGGTGGACGTACCGCCGAATTGCTCAACACGTGGGGCGTGAGGTCTCCACAATACATCGATGTTGTCGCCAGTGGTCGGCGGAAGGTGCACGTGCCCGTCGACCTGGGACCGGACCGCAGCGACGCACGGATGCACGCCAAGACCGTAGGATCCTACGCAGTGCCGTAGGGGACCGCACCGCCACTTCCCAGCAAATTAGGGACACTGTTGCTCCTGGGGTATCGGCGAGGACCATTCGCAACCGTCTCCATGAAGCTGGGCTACGGTCCCGCACACCGTTAGGCCGTCTTCCGCTCACGCCCCAACATCGTGCAGCCCGCCTCCAGTGGTGTCGCGACAGGCGTGAATGGAGGGACGAATGGAGACGTGTCGTCTTCAGCGATGAGAGTCGCTTCTGCCTTGGTGCCAATGATGGTCGTATGCGTGTTTGGCGCCGTGCAGGTGAGCGCCACAATCAGGACTGCATACGACCTAGGCACACAGGGCCAACACCCGGCATCATGGTGTGGGGAGCGATCTCCTACACTGGCCGTACACCACTGGTGATCGTCGAGGGGACACTGAATAGTGCACGGTACATCCAAACCGTCATCGAACCCATCGTTCTACCATTCCTAGACCGGCAAGGGAACTTGCTGTTCCAACAGGACAATGCACGTCCGCATGCATCCCGTGCCACCCAACGTGCTCTAGAAGGTGTAAGTCAACTACCCTGGCCAGCAAGATCTCCGGATCTGTCCCCCATTGAGCATGTTTGGGACTGGATGAAGCGTCGTCTCACGCGGTCTGCACGTCCAGCACGAACGCTGGTCCAACTGAGGCGCCAGGTGGAAATGGCATGGCAAGCCGTTCCACAGGACTACATCCAGCATCTCTACGATCGTCTCCATGGGAGAATAGCAGCCTGCATTGCTGCGAAAGGTGGATATACACTGTACTAGTGCCGACATTGTGCATGCTCTGTTGCCTGTGTCTATGTGCCTGTGGTTCTGTCAGTGTGATCATGTGATGTATCTGACCCCAGGAATGTGTCAATAAAGTTTCCCCTTCCTGGGACAATGAATTCACGGTGTTCTTATTTCAATTTCCAGGAGTGTATATTTTCATTGTAAAATCTAATTTGAGCCACGATAAAGAAGTACAAGTCGACATGTTAACATATTAAAGCAATCTGTCACAGCCAAAGAAATTTTGTACGATTGGTTCCAAAACAAGACACTATTAGATCATGAAACTTCCTGGCAGATTAAAACTGTGTGCTGGACCGAGATTCGAACTCGGGACCTTTGCCTTCCGTGGGCAAGTGCTCTACCAACAGCTGTACTTCAGCCAGTACCTCGTCTTCTACCTTCCAAACTTTACAGAAGCTCTCCTGCGAACCTTGCAGAACTAGCACACCTGAAAGAAAGGAAAGCTTCTGTAAAGTTTGGAAGGTAGGAGACCAGGTACTGGCGGACGTAAAGCTGTGAGGACGGGGCGTGAGTCGTGCTTGGGTAGCTCAGTTGGTAGAGCACTTGCCCGCAAAAGGCAAAGGTCCCGAGTTCGAGTCTCGGTCAGGCACACAGTTTTAATCTGCCAGGAAGTTTCATATCAGTCCACACTCCCCTGCAGAGAGAAAATCTCATTCTGGGAATTATGAGATCATGCTGAAAAGTTACATAGCGACAATAAAAATGACGAAAGACCGCAAAAAGAAGAAACAAGCTGACTCTGAATGAATTACTAGAAACATAGGAAATCTTTGGAGTTCAGAAATAAGTTTAATTTAGCTTTCTGTATATCTCAGGTGGCTACTCACAGAGGTCCATTGTGGGCTGTAATTGACGTATGGGTACTAAACTTAGCAGATATCCTAATGCGTTTGTGTGGAACCGATTTAGACTGGAAAAAACTAGTGTCATATGTGGCCACCAGGTGGAACACTGGCGCTGTGAATGCAAGAAAGACGTAATGGATTAGGAACAGAACGTGGGCAGAAAAGGTCAAGCAAGCGAGAAACGCATAATGTAGATTTTATTATTGACTGCCACTTAGACAATCTGTTCAGTATGAGCACAGGAGGCGTCTAAAAAACGCTGTACCTGCTAAACAGTTGTTTGCAGCAGTTCCGGTGGGATTTGAGCAACGTGTTCGTGTAGCCTTTGCAATACGTAGAGACCGAACGTGTCCCGGGTAAACGCGTTCTTTTAGGTATCCTCAGAGCCTAAAGTGGCATGGATACCTATGAGGTGATCTTGCAGGGTATGCATTTGGAAAATCTCTGAAAATAACATGTTCGTGGAATCTTGGATTAAAGAGATCTTTCAGCGACATGAGGTGTTATCCCAGCTATCATGAAAACAATGGTTTCCACACAGCAGCGCTCTTCCAAAGGAGGAATCACATGCTCTATAAGAAGGCCCCTATAAAGTACAGCCGTCACGGTACACCTGACAGGCCTCTGGGTGTATTCTCTTCAAACAAGAACGGACGGAGAATAATGACACTTTCAATTCTTACCACACAGTCACATAGGGCGATTGCAATTGTTCTCCGTAAACAATATACAGTTTAATAGTACACAAAATCACACAGTTCTGTGTATTGACTGTAACCTTTAGTGTAAAATGTGCCTCGTCACTCCATAGAATATTAGCCGGCCACATTTCATCAACTTCGGTCGGTGCCAGAAACCGAAGAGCAAATAAAGAACATTGGTGCAGATCGTGAGGTTTCAGTTGCTGCACCGTCTGGATCTTGTGAGGTTAGTAGTGTAAAATAGACTGACACTTTCCGTACTATTTGCTATAGGATGGACGGTTCCCGTGACACTGTACTAGCACTAGCTCTACCCGGGAAGCATGCAGCATCATGGTTAGTTACACCAGCAGTAACTTCGTCAATAACTTGCTCTGGAATAGGAGGCCTTCCTCTTCCAGGTGCCATACCAAGATCACCCGTGTTTTATTTCATTATCAGCTTCCTTAAAACATTTAATGACATCGGACCTCTCCTCAGACCTTTCAGTCGGCGATACTCTCACAGTACAGCACTGTAATTGCTGCCATTCACATAAAACAGCTCCATTAACAGCACACAGTCTCTCTTCTGGATAATCGTGTTGTTCAGACATCTTATGGGTTATCAAATGGTGTTGATGTCAGTATACAGCGCAAGATTTGCACATGGTGGCCAAAATTGTAACTAATATTTTTTACAGCGTAAGTCGGTTCCTCATTAACGTATTAGCATATCTACCAAGTTTTGCTGCCATAAAATAATTGCACCCCACGCTAGATCTCCGTGAGTAGCTGCACTTTAACTAGAATCACCTGCCAGATAATCTGTGTACCACAAAAAAAAGGCAGTGTGAGCTGTAATAAATTACAACAGCCCTAAGCTAGTGTACATATAGGCACATAATGACAACTATTTTAACTTTTAAAAATAATCTTGGAGTTTTGTCTTACTTCTTCACTAAGCTTGTTTTGTAATTAACCGTTTATTTACATAGAATATAAACTAGACAGTAGTGAACGTGAGGCTGCAGATAAAAAATTGAAGTGCATCCTTTAAAACAAATGTGGCAAGTTTCTTTGACCGCACTACATTGTTTATTTCCGAGCGTCAGGATTCATCCTCATATGAGCTTTTACTAGGACAGATATTTTACTGGCAACTGAATCATACATTTATATCCCCAGAAAAACTGCGCAGCTTCCCAGGGAAAGAAAAGAGCGTCAGGATTCATCCTCATATGAGCTTTTACTAGGACAGATATTTTACTGGCAACTGAATCATACATTTATATCCCCAGAAAAACTGCGCAGCTTCCCAGGGAAAGAAAAGTCTTCAAATGAAGTTCCACAACTTGATCAGAAGTGTGTAACGTTAAAGGTAGCCTTTGTTGGATGCATCAGCGCTCCTTCATTAACAGTTGGAATACTTTCATGAGAAGTGCTGCCTGGAAGATGAGGGGAACCAATTGATTCCGTGTATGTATCACACGTTTATACACAACCCAACCAAATAAATAATGCAGTCCTGCCTGTTTCCATAATACTAATACCTGTAGGATCCGAATCTTGAATTTGTATCTCAGTCTCATCATCAAAGTGTTTGGATTAGAAATAAAAATCCAAGAAGTGCTCGTCATCTTCAGCTTCATATTAAGATGACCGAATATTGAGCAATATTTATTAACTTGGTTACATTCCGTAATTTGACGGGCGTAGGATGAGTATAACCAGTTTCTCGAAATTTTGGAAAAAAAAGATTCAACACAGTTTGTTGACAATCTAGTAAATTACTTGTTTGGAAAACGGTTCCTCAAATAATTTCAGAGCAGTTGTAGTTGGCAGCTGAGGTCCAGTTTGTATTGGCTTCCACTACTTCTTCTCACTGAAACTCAATGTTGTAAACCATTTTAGTGTAACAGTGCAGAGTCTCATGGCGATAATATTGAATAAAAAGTTCTCGCGTTTCCAACTGTGTCAAGTAATCAAAATTACACGAGCTTTCGACCGAGCACCCCTTGCCCATTGTCAATGGTATGACTGCCATTGGGCTGCTGGTACGCCCCTTACATACATCAGCTGCCGGCTGTGACGTCACAGGTGCCCGCGGCATCCAGATATACGTGCACCAATAGCACCTACTGCTTATGCTTTACCGAAGACCCTGAAGGACGGGAATCCATTCCGCCTTATTGTATCCACCATTTGTTCATCAATATACAAGCTGGCGAAGTACTTGCCCAACCTCCTCGCTCCACATGAGCGACACTGCGAAATTCGTATTAAAAAATTCGGCGGATTTTATCAATCAGATTAATCGTCTTGGAGTTAGTGAGGGCGACATTATGGTCAGTTTTGAAGTTGTGGCGCTGTTTACGAATGTGCCTGTCAAAGGCTGTTTGTACCTAATATCCCAGTTTTTGTAGGTGAAGCGGTCGAGCTATTTAGGCAAACTCTTATTTTCTGTACAATGGCCAGTATTACTATCAGACTGACGGAGTTGCAATGGGTAGTCCGTTAGCTCCAGCTGCTGCAAACCTCTCCAAGAAGAATTTTGAGGATATTACCTCAGACACGACGCCGTTAAAGCCTAGAACTTTGTTTCGATACGCTGACGACACGTTTTTCGTTTGGTCCCGCGCATGTGAGAAACTCTACGAGTTCTTGGAACAACTCAACGGCATTAACAGTAACATCGAGTTTAGCATGGAAGTAGAAAAAACAATGTTCTATCGTTCCTGGACGTTCTCGTGCGCCGCAAACGACGTGGATGCCTTGGCCACAGCGTCTATAGAAAACCCACCCACACCGATCCGTACTTAGACGCCATCAGCCATCATCACCCGGCACAAAAGCACGCTGTTTTACAAACATTGGTGCATCATGCAAGAAAGATATCAGACTCTGATAACCTGCTCCGTGAGCTGAGCCACCTACGCATGGCCCTTTGGAAACAATTCCTATAACCTCCATCAAATACATGAAGTGATTTGAATCAAGTTTCACAAAAAGACCACGGACGAGGACCAGAAAGAGAAATTTGCTTTCTTGTCTTTCTGTGGCTCCGTGTCGGGCAGTATAAGCTGCCTGCTGAAACGACACAAGATCAAATCGGTCTTCAGGCCTCCGACGAAAATTCGTCAATTACAGAGACCAGTTAGAGAGGCATCACGCCTCAGAAAGTCTGGGGTCTGCAAGAGATCTTGCGAATGTGGCCAGTATTATCTCGTACTGATAGTACACACTGTGGAAAAACGCGAGGAAGAGCATGAGAAGTTTTACGCTTACACTACCCCGAGAAATCTGCTTAAGCTGAACATGCTTTAGAAAACGGACACCGGATAAAATTTGACCAAACGTCCGTCGTTGCTCGCACAAACGGCCTCTGCGATGCGTAATTATTGAAGCCAGTGCAACAAAAATTGCCAATAACACCCTAAATAGAGACGGTGGCCTGCAGCTCAGCATGACGTGATCCAACGATGGCGCGGCTGAAGTGGGCATATCGAACGCCGAGTTACCATATGTCTGTATATGGCGAAGCCCAGGGCACTAGTTACGTCACAGCCGGCAGCTAGTCATACCAATTAAAAATGGTCAAGAAGTGTTTGACTGAAAGCTCGTGCAATTTTAATTACTTAAAACTTTTGGAAACCCGAGAATTTTTATTCGTATCATTTCAAGATCTGTCTACAGTGCATCATCTTATCTGGTTTCTACAAAGAGACTTTCGTACCACATACTAACACCGTTTACAAATTAGTTAGTTGCTACATTCTCTTTTGAAATAATATCTGATAATGCGCACCCGAAGCCACAGTATGATTCAGTAAGTTCCTAGTGATTGGAACTCTCATTTTTGCAAATGCGTCTGGGTTCATTTCACTTACTGACAAACTGATAACCAGAAGCAGTTCCGCGCTCCCCTTGAATTTTTCCTAAATTTTCAATATGTCGAATTTTTCCTAAAAGTTCAATATGTTACTACAAAAAGTGATCTCTCTCGCAGTAGACTCACTTTCAATATCAAACAGTTCCGAATATATATTTTTTTAATGTGAGGTACGTATGCAGCAAAGTACAAAATCTCATAAGGCAAGTAGGTGTGATTAATTTTATGGTTCACTTGGCTACAAATAGAAATAACTCCAAGTGTTCATCATATGCCAACATTACATATCATTTCAGATCCAATTTGCTATAAATCCCTGCCTGAATAAACGTTCAGTTACCTTCTTTGCCACAGTTTAGCAGAGTGGGTTGAGTTCCCATTTAGAAATATGCTACTACTTGTCTCCAGCATGCACTGACGTATCTCACATCACGAAAACAATACAGGCTAGCTGCAACTTCAGGGAACTACTAAATTCTTGATTTGAAAAATCTAGATGTCTTTTTAAAAGCTTGTCATATTCTGCAAATGATATTATTTGCATTTCATCTAATGAAAGTATACACAGCCATCCTTGCACATATTTTGAGAAAAGGTTCACGCTAATCTCTCGTTAATGCCACACTGGATGCCTGGTGCAACTATACAGGATTCAATTCTCTTCCTCAATGTTCTTGCAGATGGCAGTAGGTGATTTGTACCTCTCAAAAACTCTTAACCCTTTGCACCAACAGCACGTTTCACTTTTAGGTCAAATCTTACAATTTCATTGGCCGTTTCTGGGGATTTCATGCAGAGAGTCTTTGTAAATAGTTTGTCTGCTCTCGCTGAAGAAACATTTTCTGCTTTCCCTTCATGGCAGCTTTCTCACATGTCTTTCTTTTTATGTTTGGAGTCATAAGAATGATTTATATATCATTCAGTCGTATGCAAATGGTGACACATATACTACAGCACAGATATGACTTGTGAATTTTCTGAATAACAAAAGTGACGTTAGTATAAACCCCCGCCTTTGCATTTAGCTCTTCGTTTTGCAGTTACAAATTTACAATAAGGTATTCAGTTCTATTACACATCTCCTTTTGTAGTTCAGAAGTTTCATTAATAATGAACGTAGTTAAGGAACTCTATTATTTAATGAATCAAAATTTTCAGAGGGAAGTTAAATCTGAAGCAGCTTTTCAGCAGCCATTTTAATAACATTACGCAGTCTACAGCACATACGTGTATCAAGTTATCAAACAATTTTCAGTAACATGACAATTTAACCTCTGCGTTGCACACCGCTATAAAGCTAATGTTGCAGTGTGTATCATTACATAATACATCATTGCACTTACAGCTTGAATACTTACATCAGAGAAGTGGCCATATTTGTTGAAATAATTGTATCTTGTAGTATTTTTAATGCAAAAATATTTTACTGACAACATTATACACAACGAGCTCTACTAGCCATGTCGTTGACAGGAAGTACAGAAAGATAGCAGCGGTATACAAATTACTGAGCGTCCACAATTTTAATCAGAACTCATTTCGCTAGTTGTTAATTTGGTATCTTTACAAACCTACCATGCCTTATGGTACTGAAGAGACTAATATCAGATCGCGGCGATTAGTGGTTTACAAACAACATTATAAATTTTACTTAACATTAGCATTTTTATCGTAAAAATATATGCCAAAAAACTTGAAAATACATATGAGAAGCTCGTCGTCACTACTGTCTGTTATGGTCAGTCTTCGCTTTTTGATATTTCAGATTACAAATAGATTACGAGCGTTGAATTTCAGAAGAACTGCATTCCATTCTTATAGCTCCCTTGTATCAGCTTTACTCATCTCGATTTGCGAGTCCTCAAAGTCCTCCAAGTATATCTCAGACAAGATATATGCACTTATACTTAATAGAAAAACACGATATCGCAGATCTAATTACTTACCCCACAAACAGTTAGTTTTCATTTCTCTCTCCTATAGTTTTGTAAACATTTAGGTTTCCGACTGATAGCCTCATTCCTTTTGCTGAGTTATTGCTACAGCTCGATGCAACGTAGCATCCTATTTGGAAGCTTCCTACAGCGAAATTTACTTTCACTGACGATGACTATAAACAAACTTTGCCTGCTACAATCGTATGAAGACCCAAAAGTAGGCAGCATCGCAAAGGATTTTGGGAGCGTGACTTGACCTCTCCTATACAGACCTTGTTGGGCAGTGGTCGTAACGTTTTGGCTCATTAGCGTATGTATGATAGTTACAATGCTTGTTGCCTTCTTGAATGGGTTTTCATTTTTATGCCTTGTTGCCTTGGGGAGTTCCACACGCAGCACAGAAATATAGTGGCCATATTTGTTCATAGAGCCTTTTGATGTCTCGTAGCCAGGGCTAATAAAAGCAATGTATAATAATTTATTAGTAGCTGACTATTAATGTAATTATAATTACTGGGACGTTATTCATTAACGCACTCTGAAGCCGTGTTACGGGTTTCAATAAACGATGTGTGCACTGCAATGTGGGCATAGGGTGTACAGTGATAAATTTGGCTCAACAGAAGCTTGGAATTTTCTTCTACTGTTGAACGGTTGTGATCATAGGACGCGCTGCATTGCCACTGCCGCCTGTGGGAAGTCAGTCATCGGAACATAATCAATAAGAGTGGATTCATAACCAAATGAATAAGAGGGCCTTTATTTTCCATGAGTTATGCAATATGATCCTGTAAGTGTATAATTCGCAGCCACTAGCCCGTGTTCTTCCAGCAGTTGTTCCGGAGTGTTTGACGAGCACCTTTCCGTGCTCTGTAACGCAATTCCATAGCATTCTGTCAAACAAGACAAGGGACATGTTGGATAAAGCACAGGTAATGTAAGTTTATCATTCATTTAGACTGTAGGATTTAGACTGTAGGATGCTCTCAAGAAGCCCAAATAAACGTTCTAAGGTGATGTTCGCCTCTCACATCGGTTGAATATCTGTGTTTCCATATGGTATCCAGTGGAGCCAGCTATGTGTCTACGTTATAATGAGACAACAGTAACATGGATGTTGTAAAACAACAATGTTTTTTTGCAGTAGTACACTCTTAGGGTAGCCCAAGAAAAACAAGCGACCTTCAGAATTTGGGTGTAATTAATATGGATATTTGGTTTTGTAAGCGAAGGGTCACAGTTCGTAGTAAATGATGGAAAATCATCGAGTAGAACAGAAGTGACATTTGACGTTCCACAACGAAGTGTTATAGGCCCTCTGCTGTTCCTAATCTATATAAAGGATTTAGGAGACAATCAGAGCAGTCCTCTTACATTGTTTGCAGAATTTACTGTCATTTACTGTCTAATAATGCCAACTGCAAGACAAGATGATTTAGACAAGATATGTGTAACGTGCGAAAAGTGGTAGTTCACTAAATAATGAGAAGTGTGAGGTCATCCACATGAGTACTAAAAGGAGTCCGTTAAATTTCCGTTACACGATAAACCACACGAATCTAAAGGCCATCAATTCAACTAAATACCTGGGAATTGCAATTAAGAATAACTTAAACTGGAACGATTATATAGATAATGTTGTGGGGAAGGCAAATTAAAAACTGCCTTTTACTGGCAGAAAACTTGGAAGATGCAACAGGTCTGCTAAAGCGGTTACCTACACTACGCTTGTCCGGCCTCTGCTGGAGTACTGCTGTGCAGAATGGGATCCTTACCAGATATTATTTACGGAGGACATCGAGGAAGTCCAAAGCAGGGCAGACTGTTTTGTATTGTTTCGAAACAGAGGCGAGAGCGTCTCGGATGTGATAGGAGGGTTCAAGTGGAAATCATTGAAACAAAGGCGTTTTTCATTGCGGCTGGAAATTTTCACGAAATTTCCATCTCCAACGTTCTGCTCCGACTGCAAAAACATTTTGTTGACATCCACCTACACCGGGGTATATAATAAGAGAAAGAGGAATTGTATGAACCCACTGCCAGGCACTTAAGTGTGCATTAGAAGGTACTTATGTGGATGTAAATTAAAATAACTGCATCAACTGATTTAAGATTTATATCAGATTTTAAGAATATTCTTCTTAATGATAATGAAACTAATCAGACAAAATTAGGTTTATAGGTTACATCCTGATAACATTGCAGGGAGAACTGATAATTAAGTATCAGAATTGTAGATAATACTGAAATGGCCATACGAAGATGAAGAGGTCCAGCTGCTGACAGTGAAGTTTGGGTGACAGGGTCAGTAACCTTCAAAGTGGGAGACGTAGCGTATCCACAGTATGACTACAAGTAGCACTCAAAGGAAACATTGCTGAGGCTAGCACATCCCTGGACTGCATGGTTTAACAATCTTGCTTTCCTACGAAGAATAAGTTTTATAAGGTCTCACGGAGCAAACCGTGAGATTATGCAGTGTCTCAGCTGGGTACTTAGAAAAGTAAATTGATTGGTCATCAGCAATAGTGCCTGAAAATGGCGGTTCGACTCAACACGTACACGTGGACAAGGTACGCTTGTGTGCCAAAGCCGGCAGCAAGCTACATGGAGAAGTAGGTCTGTGCATGTGGGAGACGAACCAGGTCGTTCATTTAGCTTCTCTGCCCTCCCCATAGTACTTGCAGTCCCTCTTGTTGTCTGGTTATATGTATCCTCTTGAATAGGCAGTTGAAAGAAATCTCTTGTTATTATGTCATTTGTTAGTTTGATAATTTTCCTCATTTACTTGCACACGAACACCTTGTTTATTATGCGGAGCGCGAGGAACCAGTACAGTTTTTGAAACATTAGTACTGTTGCACCGAAATCCAAATCAAGCCAAAACTGAAAGATCGTCAATGAGAGACAACATTTGGCACAGATAGACCGTGTATGGACGGCGAGTACAGGTTTTTACACAAACATTGAATACTCCAGAATATACGAACATTACGAACATAAGATATTTCAAGAACCTTCCACAAATGATAAACACTAAATAACAAATAACTGAATGCGGTCGCTGAAAGTACGACCTGAAGCGCGGCAGGCAGTGATGCTACTCACTGCGCCTAACTCCACGCACTTCAGTTCACGCCGTTTCTGTCTATCCTGAAGAAACAGTGACTCCCTGTTTCAGACGTCACTGGAGCCGACTACAGCGCCCAGGATCTAGATCTGGTCAGTGTTACTGTGTATGGCAGCGCTGGCGGGCTCTCGCATTATGTCCGTTTTATCCTGTTCGCTATGATCTTCGCCGTCGTCGAGGAGGTCTTTAGTTTTATTGATCCTACCGCCGTCGATATCGTCGATCGGCACTTCTGGCATATAGCAGGGCTTCATTCGGAGGACATGGATGAAGACAGAGAGCTTTTGACTCGTTGGTAGTCATAAACTTCGACTTGATACGTGACGTCCGACAAGCGAAGAGCGATACGGTACAGCCAAAAGTAGAGGTATAGCAACTTTTCCATAGTAAAGCGTAAAAATACGTGCAAAGTCTCCCTGGCCGCATCTCACTGGCCGGTGGTTGGCGCTATAGCCCTCTCGATCTCTCTCCTGGAAATTTAGGGTTCGTATCAGAGTCACTTGCCAGCTGCCTTGGTGATACGTTTCACGTAGTAATCTTGAGTATAGTCCAAATGAAGCAGCGACAGTGCATCCGTTATACACTGAAGCACCAAAAAAACTGGTACAGGCGTGCGCATTCAATTGTAGGGATGTGTAAACAGGCAAGAAACGGCGCTGAGGTCGGCAACGCCTATATAAGGCAACAACAGCACAGTTGTTAGATCGGTTAGGTTGCTGCAATGGCAGGTTATCAAGATTTGAGTGAGTCGGAACGTGGTGTTACAGTCGGACACGAGCGATGAGACACAGCATCTCCAATGTAGCGATGAGGTGGGGATTTTACCGTACGACCATTTCATGAGTGTCCAGTCAATATCAGGAATCCGGTAAAACATCCAAGCTCCGACATCGTCGCGGACGGAAGAAGATCCTGCAAGAGCAGGACAAACAATTCTGACAGGTGACACGTACATAAACATCCTATCTGATCACCTGTATCCATTCATGTCCATTGTGGATTCCGACGGACGTGAGGAATTTCAGCAGGACAATGCGACACCTCACACGTCCAGAATTGCTACAGAGTGGCTCAAGGAACACTCTTCTGAGTTTGAACACTTCCACTGGCAGCCAAACTCCCCAGACATGAACATTATTGATCATATCTGAGATGTCTTACAATGTGTTATTCAGAACTAATCTCCACCCCCTCGTACTCTTCCGGATTTACGGATAGCCCTGCAAGATTCATGGTTCCAGTTCCCTCCAGCATTACTTCAGACGTTAGTCGACTCCATGCCACGCCGTGTTTCGGGACTTCTGCATGCTTGCGAGAGTCCTACACGATATTACGCAGGTGTATCAGATTTTTTTGCCTTTTCAGTGTTGTTTCGGCCTCGTGGCGGAGGAGGAGACAGATGTACCGTTTTGCTCTGCTGTGTCGTATGCAGACACGGTGGTCAATATTGTAGCCTAATCTCTCTGTTCCACTTTAGCGAACACCGACAGCAATTAACCAGAGCTGTGCATCACGCCACATTTACCCGTCCCAGCCCTTCTGCCGCCGGCCGCTCCGCTATGCCGCACGCACCGCGGATAGTCGAGCTCAGCCGTACCTGGGGTACAATGCGCTAGCCGCGACGCGCCGTCGGAGACGGCTGTTCGATCGGGTACCCGGTCGAGTCCGGGTGTCAAAGGACTCGATGCCACAGGGAAAGAGACAGCGAAAGCGGGAATGACTGGCCACACACGAGTGGACTTGCTTTCTGAATCGTCTGCAACTTTGAGAATCATGAAGGTTTGGTACGCTAAGGACAGGGCGTTCTTTATCCTTTACAAAGAAAAATAACTCATCCTGGATGATAACGGATGTAACACAGTAATGCATAACACAATAATGAACATAGTACAGCAACTCTTTATTGGTTTGCACATATAATCCTTCTCTTTTTCGTCCGCAGCTCGTGGTCGTGCGGTAGCGTTCTCGCTTTCCGCGCCCGGGTTCCCGGGTTCGATTCCCGGCGAGGTCAGGGATTTTCTCTGCCTCGTGATGACTGGGTGTTGTGTTCTGTCCTTAGGTTAGTTAGGTTCAAGTAGTTCTAGGGGACTGATGACCATAGATGTTAAGTCCCATAGTGCTCAGAGCCATTTGAACCTTCTCTTTTTCCACTTTCCAAAGCATCCACATTTCTGAGCTCTTTTGTGAAACATGATGTCAAATTTTGTAGCTGAGTTCTTGTTACACTTTGCTCCAAAGTGGGAATATCGTCTTGAAATGATTCAAGAATCTCTTTCTACGACCTACTTTTTATATTCTCCTTCTTGTATTCTGCCAGCGTTATTGTCCACAAACAAGGTCTCTTTCGTTACAATTTAATAAGTTTTTCGATGTGGTCAGTTGCCTTCTCCCTCAGCGTACTGGAGGCGACAAGAATTTGCTGTCACGTCGGCACCCTAGGAAACTCATGGGCGTTCTGAAGGTGGCCTGGCCCGTCACTGCGAAATCCGCATATGTGCTCCCAGCTATTGAGGCCGGATCGGCTGTTTCGAGAATTGCAGCTAACGGTCTCCAGGTCGTGTCTCCATTAATGCACAGGAGTAGACTGCAGGTGTTCCAGAATCCGTTGGAAACAACTGAGGACTGTCCCTAACATCCTTTCGTGTGTGGCCGGCTAATGCAGCCCTATGCAGACAGTTCAGTGAAAACACTGAAGAGACCAGATTGTAAGCAACTCGCAACTGTTTTGGTTTTCTTGATAGCGTTTAGGTAATGGTATAATAATAATAATAATAATAATAATAATAATAATAATAATAATAATAATATTGTCAGAAACACGTATAGAACGGTGAAGGTCCTCCCAACGGCCAAGAATTAGAACATGTGTAGAAGAGAAAAGAAAGTTTCCCTGAAACTGGAAGAGGAACACACACGTTGAAGAGAATTAAAAAGGAATTGTTGGTTTTGCAGAATGTAGTGGCTGTCGTAAGGTATTAACTTTCCGTGGTGACAGTACCAGAATGCTGTTGGAACACTTGAATATCTGCAAAGTTTCTCCTAATAGTCAAGTATATAGTAGTGGCTACCTTCCGCCTCCAGCTGAATCCATTGACATGGAGATGGGTGTAACTATGGATGCAGGAGATTTGCGGCCGTTTAACACTGTTGCAGGAAAACGCTTTCTACGTCTTGCACAACACTGACAGGAACAGGAGCACAGTACCCAACTGCAAGTGCAAGGGACATGATTCTTCATTCATCAGCAATTTTTTGCAATGAAAATGAAATGGCAGACTATTAAATTTTTGCTATGGTCCCACAAGTGATGCAAGATATGGAGGATGGTGCGTGCGCGTACAACTTGCACGTGGAAAGACGCGCTCCTCTTACTCTACTCTTACAATGCATGAAATCACGGCGAGAGTTCCAGTGTAAAAATCGGGTCCAGTTTTCTGCGGATATCCCATCTGATGTGGAGAAAAGTGATACAAATATATAGGGAAAAACTGAAACTATAACACGACCAAGTTAGTGATATTTACAAGCCATCTGCCGAATGTTACGTTCGTTACAGGTAAGGTGACAAATGTAAAAAAGCACTCGAGAATAGAACTACTGTTACTTGCGCACAACAATCACTCCCATTAGTACCGTTCTTCGCCACACTCTTGAGGATAAATAAACACATCAAAAAAGTTTTTCATCACCCCGGTTCACAGAACTCCTGAAGATAGACGTTGACTCTGGATATTGTATCACAGACATAGTCCCTTTGACTGTTCAGAGATGTCACTAAACCCACCCAAACATGTAAACACCCATGCGTGAGCATCGCCTGTTAGACGGAGGGGCCCGATAGCCGAACAGTTCCAGTCATTCCATCAGGATGGAGGTACACGGCTCGTGTTGTCTGTAGTTAAATCATGCCTAGACGGTCAGTATCGCGGTTCGATCGCGTCTGCATTGTTACTTTGTGCTAGGAATGGCTATTAACAAGGGAAGTGTCCAGGCGTTTCGGAGTGAACCAAAACGATGTTGTTCGGACATGTAGGAGATACAGAGAGACAGGAACTGTCGATGACATTCCTCGCTCAAGCCGCCCAAGGATCCTGCAGTGGACGATCGCTACCTACGGATTATGGTTCGGAGGAACCCTGACAGCAACGCCACCATGTTGAATAATGCTTTTCGCGCGGCCACAGGACGTCGTGTTACGACTCAAACTAGGCGCAATAGGCTGCATGATGCTCGACTTCACTCCCGGCGTCCGCGGTGATTTCCATCTTTGCAACGACGATACCATGCAGCACGGTACAGATGGGCCCAGCATCATGCCGAATTGACCGCTCAGGATTGGCATCACGTTCTCTTCACCGATTAGTTTCGCTTACGCCTTCAACCAGACAATCGTCTTCATGGACGACAATTCGTGCCCCCATCATGCTCTTCTTGTGAATGACTTCCTTCGGGATAACGACATCGCTAGACCAGAGTGGCCAGCATGTTCTCCAGGCATGAACCCCATCGAACTTGCCTTAGATAGATTGAAAGGGGCTGTTTATGGACGACGTGATCCACCACTCTGAGGGAACTACGCCGAATTGCCGTTGAGGAAATGGTCAATCTGGACCAACACTGCCTTGATAAAGTTGCGGATAGTATGCCACGACGAATACAGGCACGCATTAACGCAAGAGGTCGTGCTACTGTGGTATTAGTGGTACCGGTGTGTACAGCAATCTCGACCACCACCTCTGAAGGTCTCACTGTATGATGGTACAACATGCAGTGTATGGTTTTCATGAGCAATAAAAAGGGTGGAAATAACGTTTATGTTGATCTCTGTTCCATTTTTCTGTACAGGTTGCGGAACTCTCTGAACTTTTTTTAATGTGTGTAATTGCAGGAATATTGTCCTAAGGTTAACGCGTCGTTGAAATCGACGAGAAATGCCTTAACTTACTTAAAAAGGCGTGCCCATGTGAAATATTCTTGGTTGCAGATTACCGTACAGCAGCACAGTGAGACTCGTCTTCATACCCATCAACAAATTGCTGAAGTTTTTGTGAATTTGGTCAAATACACTTGTTTATGAAACGATATTATCAAGTATCTAACAAATTAATTTTCTCGAAGTATTCCAAGACGCTACTGAGGCTACGGAAGTTGACAATAGTCCAACGCCGCAGTTGCTTATGCCGCTGATGTACCATGTACAGAAACATTGTGCTGACAAAAATAAAATTCAGATTTTGGTTAAATATTTTAAGCACTTAGAACTGGATAAGAGGTCGTATTTAAAGCAGACGGTGTGCCACAGTATTTTAAAGGAACTGAGGAAAGCAAGCCCTTGAAATCCCTTAAGCGAGGAAATGGAAGTGAAGCCAGTGCATTTGCTTGTATTATTTCTAGTACGACAGGTGCCTCATCTAAAGCAACGCTTGATAACAAATACAGGAAGTTTATGCCGCAACACGTTCCAGGTGTGATCCAGTTTAAGGTAAACTCCATGTTATGCAGCTCTACTGAGTAAATATATTATCAGCACTGACGTCCTCAGTGTTTAGTCCTATAGTAATGTAAAGACGTAAATTCATGCGAACAGTGTACCAAATTTTTTGGCAGGCACGCAATATAATGTATTTGTTCTCCATACCGGCATGCCGTACTATCTGCAGATTGTCGTACAGAGGACAAAGCGTCAACATCGACGCCTTCAAAACCTGCAAAGTGTGTGTCTTTGCATCTTAGGCAGAGGAGCAGGAAAGTGTCGAGAAAATTTCCATGTATCTGTTGATGTGACATCCAGATGAAGTACAGTCACCCATGGAGTCGTGGCGGTTAAAAGCAACAACTCATCACCGAGTGTCGCAAGTGGCACGAGAAGTCATATGTAGAGCTGCCTCTATTGCCTCTGGCAAGAGGGTGGTTATTACAGCTGGGCTTGTCATTACGGATAAACATAATGGAACATCTACGGTAAATCTGAATGACCTGCTTATGGTGCACTGCAGTATCATTGTATGTATCAGATATAACATCTTACACTCCTGGAAATTGAAATAAGAACACCGTGAATTCATTGTCCCAGGAAGGGGAAACTTTATTGACACATTCCTGGGGTCAGATACATCACATGATCACACTGACAGAACCACAGGCACATAGACACAGGCAACAGAGCATGCACAATGTCGGCACTAGTACAGTGTATATCCACCTTTCGCAGCAATGCAGGCTGCTATTCTCCCATGGAGACGATCGTAGAGATGCTGGATGTAGTCCTGTGGAACGGCTTGCCATGCCATTTCCACCTGGCGCCTCAGTTGGACCAGCGTTCGTGCTGGACGTGCAGACCGCGCGAGACGACGCTTCATCCAGTCCCAAACATGCTCAATGGGGGACAGATCCGGAGATCTTGCTGGCCAGGGTAGTTGACTTACACCTTCTAGAGCACGTTGGGTGGCACGGGATACATGCGGACGTGCATTGTCCTGTTGGAACAGCAAGTTCCCTTGCCGGTCTAGGAATGGTAGAACGATGGGTTCGATGACGGTTTGGATGTACCGTGCACTATTCAGTGTCCCCTCGACGATCACCAGTGGTGTACGGCCAGTGTAGGACATCGCTCCCCACACCATGATGCCGGGTGTTGGCCCTGTGTGCCTCGGTCGTATGCAGTCCTGATTGTGGCGCTCACCTGCACGGCGCCAAACACGCATACGACCATCATTGGCACCAAGGCAGAAGCGACTCTCATCGCTGAAGACGACACGTCTCCATTCGTCCCTCCATTCACGCCTGTCGCGACACCACTGGAGGCGGGCTACACGATGTTGGGGCGTGAGCGGAAGACGGCCTAACGGTGTGCGGGACCGTAGCCCAGCTTCATGGAGACGGTTGCGAATGGTCCTCGCCGATACCCCAGGAGCAACAGTGTCCCTAATTTGCTGGGAAGTGGCGGTGCGGTCCCCTACGGCACTGCGTAGGATCCTACGGTCTTGGCGTGCATCCGTGCGTCGCTGCGGTCCGGTCCCAGGTCGACGGGCACGTGCACCTTCCGCCGACCACTGGCGACAACATCGATGTACTGTGGAGACCTCACGCCCCACGTGTTGAGCAATTCGGCGGTACGTCCACCCGGCCTCCCGCATGCCCACTATACGCCCTCGCTCAAAGTCCGTCAACTGCACATACGGTTCACGTCCACGCTGTCGCGGCATGCTACCAGTGTTAAAGACTGCGATGGAGCTCCGTATGCCACGGCAAACTGGCTGACACTGACGGCGGCGGTGCACAAATGCTGCGCAGCTAGCGCCATTCGACGGCCAACACCGCGGTTCCTGGTGTGTCCGTTGTGCCGTGCGTGTGATCATTGCTTGTACAGCCCTCTCGCAGTGTCCGGAGCAAGTATGGTGGGTCTGACACACCGGTGTCAATGTGTTCTTTTTTCCATTTCCAGGAGTGTATTTTCGTTACCATAGACCTCTAGCATCGCAATTATTGGCTGTAGTGTAAGACTCTAATGTGATGTAGATATTTTAGCATATTCCAAAGAGCAATAGTTCCTAAATCGTCTGTATTGGATTGGTATGATTAGGGGTGTTGTGATGGCTGAGATCGTGCTTCATAATAGTCGCCGAATACTCGTCTTTTTTCTCTGCAGTAGCGTACAACGTTCGCAGGGTGTCCACAGTGAAAATTGATAAGAGTATTGCCTCCATTCTCTTCTGCGGGGCGCCATAATTAAAGAGTTGGTTGTACCTACTTCGGTCGGATGCTGGGTTGTCGCTTGACGGTTGTGATTTTAGTCCGAGTTGGCAGAGTCCATTCTTCATGACATGTACTACTGGTGGTTGAGACAGGTGTCGTAGGTCTATAAACTTTTAACATTCTCTACTACTGATTTTTGCTTCTTGGAGGACCACAATCATGTAGAATTTTTAAAGAAATTCTCGTTTGACTGTATTTATTTCACGTAATCATGATTTCGCCTTAATAGCCATTCTCAAGTGCATGCTAAAATGTTAAAACAAATCTCCCCTGCCTTTGAGACATCATCGTAGAAAAATATGTTTATGGTCTCATTGACCAATTATGTTTCAGAATATGTTTACATACCGAAGGTAAACAAGATACGACTGACATTGTGCTGTCTTACAGCCTGGTGTATGAGACTGGCGACGTCATGGTGATCTACCACAAGCACAGCCAACTCTTTTCCATTGCATTTCCCCGATGCGCTGGCACCAGTTAATGCATTCTTCTGTTGTTATGAGATCCTTCACCAGAAGACTTCGGGACGTACCTTGGTCGACGGCTTTCGTCAAATGTGATATTCTATCGGTTTCTGTCTTATTCAGATTCATTTTTTGATTGTCACCAAATGTTTTTCTCAATGTGGCTTTGGATTTGTCGCAGCTATTGAGCTTCTCTTCGTTGTATTCCAACATTGCTGGGCTGTGCCGTCCAAGTAAAATATACATCATATCCCAATTGTTGTGTTTCGTGACTGTCGAATCCCCTCAGCCACTTCGTCGGGTCCTGAACGGCGGCATGGGAAAAAATCTGATGGAGGCTTAGTGTGCAGCTGACTTACTGCTAGCTTGGAATCCATCGGTCTCCTGAATATATGGAACTTTGGAAAGATGTACTGCTTGTATTCTGGTTCCTGCCTGTGCAGGTGACGGCTATTATACAGCCGGCTTTTATGTAGCCTAATTGGAGCGACTGTGATGTTACCTTGTCAAGACCACGATCGAGTCCAAATCCCAAAGCATGGTCGTCAATAAAATACAACACTTTGCACAGAAAGCACGTTTATTACGAAAAGAAACGTACAGCCAAATCAGAACTGACTTCCTTGACGGAGTGTGCAACTATTTATTAAAAAAATAATATTCCAGATAGTATTTTTACATGTATTGAATATTCGAGAATTTATATCAATCACAAACATAACTTATTTCATGAACCTACTAGAACGGGGAAGTACTACTTAAAAATATCAGTTCGTGGTAAGAATTGAACTGGCGACACGCAGGACTGCAGGTGGCGAAGCTAACCACTGCGTCACACTCCACGCACGACAACTCGCCGTAATGTCTTCGAATTAAAGATAAATACTCATTTGCTTCCAGAAAATCAGATAACTGCATCTTTTACATGCAAGAGCAGTGGGAATAGTAATAAGTCCTTCTATACCCTCAACTCTCTAATGTCATATGTATCACATTAATGAGGTGTGCAGTTCTCCATTGATGTGGCTCAACTACATATAACTAGAGTTTAATTGTAGGATTTTTCACTGTGAGAAAATACTGTAAATTGTTTCTGAAAATGTTTATTATTCACATTTCCAGAAATCATTTAAAGAGAGGGTGTTAGTGCTTGCTACTCACCTCCGAAAGCCGGTCGAAGCGTGCAAACAGCTCGTTGAGTATTTTCACCAGCTCTGTCGCGGAGTACGTGGAGGAGATCGCGGTGAAGCCGACGATGTCAGCGTACAGGATGCTGCAAAATGAAACGAAATCTGTTAGTTTTCGGCTGTTGTCTGTTCCTGTATCTGACCTTACATAACATTTCTTTGCAGTATACCAGTAATACAAGAGACTAGAAAACAGCTAGAGACAATATTTTAACTGATGCTTCCTTGCGGCGTTAGGCGTCGTATTAATGAGTTCGCCGCCCCTGGAACGAAGGGATTTATCCGAACTAACAGGGTCTGCTAACCAGGTGTGCTGCATCTTTGTACTACTCACAACACCAAATTGACAGAGTGGTTTTGGAAGAGAAAATCTTAATATCGACTGTGTCTAGCCAGAGGAAAGTATTTTAGAAGTTCGGTCTACCCCCTTTCACCTAAAACAGATGACTGGATTATGGGCACTACACACTGCATACAAACGCTGTAGAGTGCTTACGCTCTGCCAAATCTCAGGAGCATAGTCAAGTGTAAATGACGCCTCATGTCGGTGTAATTTCAGCCTACATTTTGTGTCTAATAAAATGTATGCGTTTGTGTGTGTGTGTGTATGCGTGTTTGTGTGTGTCTGTGTTTGTTGATAGATTAACGAGGAGTAAATTGTTCGTCAAATGGCTCTGAGCACTATGGGACTCAACTGCTGAGGTTATTAGTCCCCTAGAACTTAGAACTAGTTAAACCTAACTAACCTAAGGACATCACAAACATCCATGCCCGAGGCAGGATTCGAACCTGCGACCGTAGCGGTCTTGCGGTTCCAGACTGCAGCGCCTTTAACCGCACGGCCACTTCGGCCGGCTAAATTGTTCGTCAGATCTCCACTTTAACTACGAGCGAATTGGAGACACTGTACTCGTATTCGAGAATACAAAAGTTTCATGGTCCGAAGGATCATACAGGTTATGGTTTCCTGTGGTTCACTGAGTCAGTTCGAACGGATAATGGGATGCTTTCTTGGACACAAGAGATCTACAGATCTACCGTCCCATCTTTGTTCAGTCCGACTGTCTACGTGTGCCTGAGGTATGTTACATTACATCCTAATGTTCCTTTGCTTCTTCTTTGTGCGCTTTCATCCAGAATGCGACATAATTATTAAATCTACACGTCTTTGTTGAATATAGTATTCTATACCTGAAATGATAGCTAGATATAGAGGGAATTACTGAAGTTCAGTGGCAGGAGGAACAAGACTTCTGGTCAGCTGAATACAAGGTTATAAATAAAAAATCAAATAGGGGTAATGCAGGAGCAGATTTAATAAGGATTAAAAATTACAAGAGCGGAGTAAGCTATTACGAACAGCATAGTGAACGTATTATTGTAGCCAAGATAGACACGAAGCCCACGCCTACCACAGTAGTACAAGTTCATATGCCAACTGGCTCCGTAGATGATGGAGAGATTGAAGAAATGTATGATGCGATTAGAGAAATTATTTAGACAGTTAAGGGAAATGAAAATTTAATAGTCATAAGGGACTGGAATTCGATATTAGGGAAAGGAAGAGAAGGAAAAGTGGTAGGTGAATATGGACCGGGGGTAAGGAATGAAAGAGGAAGCCGCCTGCAAGAATTTCGCGCAGAGCATAACTTGCGAGCGTTAACAGTCAAGCAAACGTAAAATACGTCGCAAATTAGTGCTACACTACGATATCTGCGTAAATCAGTGTTATAATACAACTTCAGAGCCCTTCCTACATACGGTTTAGTTAGCAGAAAGCTAAAACTCACCTCGCCGTCTGCTTAAATTCCTTAGCTTATTGTGGGCTTTAGTGATCGTGTACTGTAAGACCATCGATTCCTATAAAGTAGAGTTCGTATTTTTGCTTTACATTCTAACTCTTATTGTTAGCTAAGAATGTTATCGATAGTTTCATAGAGAGCATTAGGGAACGGTTGACAAATGCAGTGCAAAGAAATACAATAGAAGAATAATGGGTAGCTCTGAGAGACGAAATAGTGAAGGCCGCAGAGGATCATGTAGGGAAAAAGACGAGGGCTAATAGAAATCCTTGGGTAACGGAGGAGATAATGAAATAATTGATGAAACGAGAAAATATAAAAATGCAGTAAATGAAGCAGGCATAAAGGAATACAATCGTCTTAAAATGAGATTGACAGAAAGTGCGAAATGGCTAAGCACGGACGGCTAGAGGACAAATGTAAGGATGTAGAGGCGCATATCACAATTGGTAGGATAGACACTGCCTACAGGAAAAGTAAAGAGACCTTTGGAGAAAAGTGAACCACCTGCATGATTATCAAAAGCTCAGATGGAAAAATCAGTCCTAACGAAAGATGGGAAAGCAGAAAGGTGGAAGAAGTATATAGAGGGTCTATACAAAGGCGATGTCCTTGAGTGCAATATTATGGAAATGGAAGAGCACCCCCGATGTAGATAAAATGGGAGGTATGACACTGCGTGAAGAATCTGACTGAGCACTAAAAGACGTAATTAAAAAAAAAAGGCCTCGGGAATATACAACATTCCATTAGAGTTACTGATAGCCTTGGGAGAGCCAACCATGACGAAACTCTATAATCTACTGAGCAAGATATATGAGACAGGAGAAATACCCTCAGACTTCAAGAAGAATATAATAATTCCAATCCCAAAGAAATCATGTGTCGACTGGTGTGAAAATTACCGAGCTATCAGTTTAAAAAGTCATGGTTTCAAAATACTAACTCGAGTACTTTACAGACGAATGGAAAAACTGATAGAATCCGAACTCGGGGAAGATCAGTTTATATTCCATTGAAATGTTGGAACAAGCGAGGAAATACTGACCCTACGACTTATCTTAAATTAAGGAAAGCAAGCCTACGTTTCTAGCATTTGTAGACTTGGAGAAAGATTTTGACAATGTTGACTGGATTACTCTCTTTAAAATTCTGAAGTTATTTACAGTTGATAGAGAAGCCAGATGGCAGTTATAAGAACAGAGGGGATGTGAAAGGGAAGCAGTGGTTGAGAAGGGAGTGAGACAGGGTCGTAGCCTATCCCCGACGTTATTCAATCTGTATATTGAGCAAGCAGTAAAGGTAACAAACGAAAAATTTGGAGCAGGAATTAAAATCCATGGAGAAGAAATAAGAACTTTGAGCTTTGCCGATGGCATTGTAATTCTGACAGAGACAGCAAAGGACCTGGAAGATCAGTTGAATTGACAGCATCTTGAAAGGAGGCTAGAAGATGATCAACAAAAGCAAAACGAGGATAGTGGAATGCTGTCGAATTAAGTCAGGTGTAGATTAGGAAATGAGACACTTAAAGTAGTAGATGAGTTTTGCTATTTGTGGAGCAAAATAACTGATGATGGACGAAGTAGAGAGGATATAAAATGTAGACTGGTTGTGGCAAGGAAAGCGATTCTGAAGAAGAGAAGCTTGTTAACATCTGGTATAGATTTAAGTGTCAGGAAGGTTTTTCTGAAAATATTTGTGTGGAGGGGAGTGAAACATAGACGATAAATAATTTAGACAGGAAGAGAATAGAAGCTTTCGAAGGTGGTGCTACAGAAGAATGCTGAAAATTAGATGGGTAGTCACGTAAGTAATGAGGAGGTACTGAATAGAATTGGGGAGAAGAGGAAATTGTGGCGCAACCTGAATAAAGGAAGGGGCCTGTTGGGAGGACACATTCTGAGGCATCAAGGGTTCACCAATTTATTGTTGGAGGGAATCGTGGAGGGTAAAAATAGTAGAGGTAGACCAAGAGATGAATACACTAAGCAGTTTCAGAAGGATGTAGGTCGCAGTAGTTACTCAGAGATGAAGAAGCCTTGCACAGGATAGAGTAGCATGGAGAGCTGCATCAAACCAGTCTCTAGACTGAAGACCACAACAACAACAACAACACCTGAAATGAAGACAGCTGAAAAAAATGGTAAGAAAAAAGTAGTTGGTTTTGAGAAAATTCGTAGTGAAGTATCAATAAAATTTGATAAATAACATTTGTGAATTGCATCCACTCTAATTTTTTTTATTCAGGTAAGCCATTATTTCAAATATTTCTAAAGTAACGGCAAATTTTTTAATCGTAATTTTTATTCAACATTTTATTTTTAAAAGCACATCAGTGCGTACTTAAAGTTGTGTACTTTCAGACTGAGTGCACGTAACACGAACTAGCATTGACTTATCACAGTTCAATTGTAGGGCGAGATAATGAAACATTACTGTGGAACCTCCCAGAAACACAAATTTAGAAGATCCGAATCGTTTCAGATTATGATACTATGGTTTTCATTAACAATTTTAGCAATTTTCGCAAAAATTAATGGACAACATAAATTTCATTTCGTTGTCGCCTTACTCCAGGACGTAGAGAGTGTTAAGGATGTTGCTTAACATAACTGCCATCATATTGACGCGTAAAATATACGTAAACTATGATAAGGGACGCAACTTAACAGTATTTACTTGCTTAAATAATTATTCCGATTTGCTATACGTGCAACAAGTTTTGAAGAGCATTTGCGTTCAGTAACGCACTCAGGAACTTTATGTGACTAGGAAATGCTCCAGTCCGACACGTCGAAACTTACCCTGAAATTTGTCGTGCGGGAAGGATCCACCGAAAAAAATTTCACTTGGAAATTTTTAGCTGCTAAGGTGCACTGCAAATGTCATTTAAAATATATGAAAATTGCTCATTTTTGCCGCACGATGAGACGCTTGTAACGGCGATTTGTACAGCCCTTCCTGCCTATCGCGCGAATCGGCGAATAAGCAGACGCACACGTGACCTATAGCGCGAAGTCCAAAGTACACACATGTGAATTTTATGCATTAAAGCTATACCAGAAATGAATCAAATCATTAAGTTTGGGAATAACTTTCATTTTATATTTACAAAAAAGGTGCTTCTATGTAATTGTTAGGCAAGTGTCTCGTAGAGGAACGAACAAGACAGTGTATGACGTTACAGTACAGACAACTTCAGTCAATCGGTACTTTAATCTGTTGACACGAAATGTTTTATAACAATTCTTGTTGCACAGTTTTTATGATAATTTTTCAGTAATGTATATTTTAGTAACAACGAAACAGTTTCTTGTTTATTCTCTGTAGTCGTCACAAAAATGCGAAGTGTCTATTGGATAACGAAAACTAACGTTTTCCATAGATCAGGCAGACAATAAAAGAAAAATGAAAGCATTCAATTACTTCGCAATAATTGCTAGTTTTGTTCAGACAGAATACGGATAGAGGGAGAAATGGTCGGGACTGTTGTTCTGCATATTGTGCTGCGTACCACGCATACTTCATCAACTTCGTAAAAGGTGATGATGCAAACTAACGATGCATAAACCTGATGCATAAACCTGATTTGACGAGACATGCCAGATGTTATAATGTCCGACAATTATCTGGAAAATACTTCACACTGTTGATTATCCAGAGGCTAAATGACAGTATTAGCTTCTGGAGAAAAGGTATCTGAATTGTATTAACAGGCTTTTCGGCTTCCTCCTACAGACAGAGATGTTGTTATGTCCGGTCCAAGTGGCCACCAAAAGCAATGAATTATTCTCTCCAATTGGTAAGAAAACGTTCAGATGTAATATTAACACTTATTCTCTCCCGTTTTTGCATATTTTGTTATATCAGATGCAAGATTTTGCAACTAAACAGGCGTTTCTTAAATTTTTGGCCTTAATTTGCCTTGAGATTCCCGAAGAAAAATATAAAGCTGCGGAAACAGTAATCTACAGATACTTATCTGTGGCATTGTTGTATACGAATGTATCACAGCATTTGTCTACTGCAAATCTACTTTGCCATTTTTCACTCGAAATGATGAAGCGTGTTTCGCACGCAGTTTTTGCTTAAAAATTGACTGATTGGATTAATTTTTTTCTTTGGTCATCAGTCTACTGCCTGGTTTGATGAGGCCCGCCACGAATTCCTTTCCTGTGCTGACCTCTTATCTCAGAGTAGCACTTGCAACCTACGTCCTCAATTATTTGCTTGACGTATTCCAATCTCTGTCTTCCTCTGCAGTTTTTGCCCTCTACAGCTCCCTCTAGTACCATGGAAGTCATTCCCTCATGTCTTAGCAGATGTCCTATCATCCTGTCCCTTCTCCTTATCAGTGTTTTCCACATATTCCTTTCCTCTCCGATTCTGCATAGAACCTCCTCATTCCTTACCTTATCAGTCCACCTAATTTTCAACATTCGTCTATAGCACCACATCTGAAATGCTTCGATTCTCTTCTGTTCCGGTTTTCCCACAGTCCATGTTTCACTACCATACAATGCTGTACTCCAGACGTACATCCTCAGAAATTTCTTCCTCAAATTAAGGCCGGTATTTGATATTAGTAGACTTCTCTTGGCCAGAAATGCCTTTTTCGCCATAGCGAGTCTGCTTTTGATGTCCTCCTTGCTCCGTCCGTCATTGGTTATTTTACTGCCTAGGTAGCAGAATTCCTTAACTTCTTTGACTTCGTGACCATCAATCCTGATGTTAAGTTTCTCGCTGTTCTCATTTCTACTACTTCTCATTACCTTCGTCTTTCTCCGATTTACTCTCAAACCATACTGTGTACTCATTAGACTGTTCATTCCGTCCAGCAGATCATTTAATTCTTCTTCACTTTCACTCAGGATAGCAATGTCATCAGCGAATCGTATCATTGATATCCTTTCACCTCGTATTTTAATTCCACTCCTGAACCTTTCTTTTATTTCCATCATTGCTTCCTCGATGTACATATTGAAGAGTAGGGGCGAAAAGCTACAGCCTTGTCTTACACCCTTCTTAATACGAGTACTTCGTTATTGATCGTCCACTCTTATTATTCCCTCTTGGTTGTTGTACATATTGTATATGACCCGTCTCTCCCTATAACTTACCCCTACTTTTTTCAGAATCTCGAACAGCTTGCACCATTTTATATTGTCGAACGCTTTTTCCAGGTCGACAAATCCTATGAAAGTGTCTTGATTTTTCTTTAGCCTTGCTTCCATTATTAGCCGTAACGTCAGAATTGCCTCTCTCGTCCCTTTACTTTTCCTAAAGCCAAACTGATCGTCACCTAGCGCATTCTCAATTTTCTTTTCCATTCTTCTGTATATTATTCTTGTAAGCAGCTTCGATGCATCAGCTGTTAAGCTGATTGTGCGATAATTCTCGCACTTGTCAGCTCTTGCCGTCTTCGGAATTGTGTGGATGATGCTTTTCCGAAAGTCAGATGGTATGTCGCGAGACTAATATATTCTACACACCAACGTGAATAGTCGTTTTGTTGCCACTTCCCCCAATGATTTTAGAAATTCTGATGGAATGTTATCCATCCCTCCTGCCGTATTTAACCGTAAGTCCTCCAAAGCTCTTTTAAATTCCGATTCTAATACTGGATCCCCTATCTCTTCTAAATCGACTCCTGTTTCTTCTTCTATCACATAAGACAAATCTTCACCCTCATAGAGGCTTTCAATGTATTCTTTCCACCTATCTGCTCTCTCCTCTGCATTTAACAGTGGAATTCCCGTTGCACTCTTAATGTTACCACCGTTGCTTTTAATGTCACCAATGGTTGTTTTGACTTTCCTGTATGCTGAGTCTGTCCTTCCGACAATCATATCTTTTTCGATGTCTTCACATTTTTCCTGCAGCCATTTCGTCTTAGCTTCCCGGCACTTCCTATTTATTTCATTCCTCAGCGACTTGTATTTCTGTATTCCTGATTTTCCCGGAACATGTTTGTACTTCCTCCTTTTCCAACTGAAGTATTTCTTCTGTTACCCATGGTTTCTTCGCAGCTACCTTCTTTGTACCTATGTTTTCCTTCCCAACTTCTGTGATGGCCCTTTTTAGAGATGTCCATTCCTCTTCAACTGTACTGCCTACTGCGCTATTCCTTATTGCTGTATCTATAGCGTTAGAGAACTTCAAACGTAAATCGTGATTCCTTAGTACTTCCGTATCCCACTTCTTTGCGTATTGATTCTTCCTGACTAATGTCTTGAACTTCAGCCTACTCTTCATCACTACTATATTGTGATATGAGTCTATATCTGCTCCTGGGTACGCCTTACAATCCAGTATATGATTTCGGAATCTCTGTCTGACCATGATGTAATCTAATTGAAATCTTCCCGTATCACCCGGCCTTTTCCAAGTATGCCTCCTCCTCTTGTGATTCGTGAACAGGGTATTCGCTATCACTAGCTGAAACTTGTTACAGAACTCGTCTTTCTCCTCTTTCAGTCCTTGTCCCAAGCCCATATTCTCCTGTAACCTTTTCTTCTACTCCTTCCCCTACAACTGCATTCCAGTCGTCCATGACTATTAGATTTTCGTCCCCCTTTACATACTGCACTACCCTTTCAATATCCTCATACACTCTCTCTATCTGTTCATCTTCAGCTTGCGACGTCGGATTTATACACAGCATTTTAGGGATAACAAAAAGATTCCTTTTACATCAGGAGCAAATTCCTCTATACTACCTATTAATGACAAGTCCTCTTTACTTGAAGTAAATGTCGTAACTTTGCGACTTCCTTTTGCGTATAATTCCCGGGATCTGTTTAAGTAGGTCGAGGATGCCTGGAAATCAAATGTTCATCTCACTTGCATTTCAGAGGACCTTGTCTCGTAAATCTCTCTCGGTAATGGTTCATTCACTCTCACGAGCAATTCTAAATCATTAGAATAGTTTTTCTTTCAAACTTTTGCGAGTTTAATTTTGGCACATATTTAGTAGAATGTGTGATTCTTTTTCTCATTTATAGAATTCAAGTTCAGATTTTACAAATTGAAACTGGCTTCGCATAAAACATAAATATACGCATTTTATCCCTCCTTCATTCAACCAAACAATTTACAGCCTTTTTTGTCACTGAGATCTAAGACTGGAAAATTTTCTTTGGACTAGAAAGGTACTGTATTTTTCTGGACTTTAATTAGCACAGTAGTCATCATTTCAACCAAAATTCACCGAATCGTCAGAGTTATTTCCTGTTTCTCCTAACGTTTACACAGTTTCCAACGAAATATTGACATCACTCGAATGACTGTCCAAAACATTACCTACTAAATAACACAAGAGATGTAACTGATTTCGAGTGTATACCATGTTCTTCATATGTCATCTTCGCAAGTTTGAAAACATCAATTGGATTCCACTTTGCTGTACTACTCTGGAACCGCACAAAGACAGATGCTATTAGCAAGCTGAAACGACTCAATGGAGTCGCTCCATAAAGCTATTGCCAGTGACGGTGTGTCACGGACACCTGCCATGTCTTATTTCACTCAATGTTTCTCGCACTTCCTCGAGGAGGCTGAGCAGGACGCATTAGATGAGATTGTACATGTTAGACGCCAATGTATGTTGCCGTTTGTGAACGTTACCCAATGATCACGTTGAAATTTCATGTGATAATTAAATTCTGTAAATATATGTTCCCTCCTCTTTGAATGTTAGTGGGTTTGTACGTCTTGAGAATGAATGATTAGTTTATTGTGTATTTTGAAGTTATTGGTAGTCGTAATTAGCAAGTTCCTTGTCTTGTGCTGTGGTGCAGGATGGCCAAGTTACAGTCTCTCAGCCTCTCCGTTCTGGATAGAGAGGTCTACCCCTTTCTAGCTTCAGGTGTATTGTAAGGCTGATGGAGGAAGCTGTTCCTCTGACTTGTTCCGGCATTGGGTGGGGATAGGGTCGGTTTTGGTTCAGAACGGGAGCGTGGACAGTCGTCGTTGTCCGTCCTGAGGCTGGTGAGTACTTAAGTTAAGGGAATGCTGTCCTTAGAGTATTGTGTTAAGAGCGATTAAGCATAATGTAAATCCATAGTGAAATATTTAAGTCACTTCAGATCAACTTAAGATTTATTATTCAAACCTCGAACAGTAGAAATTCGTACCTCGAGAAGAATTACTTTAGAGCTAGCCCACCGAACGAAACTTACCATTTCTAGGCAGAGTGGCGGAAAGGATTAGTTGGCGTTAGGCGGGCTTGATGTATTAGTTGTTACCTTTATTAGGTGTGAGTGTGGTGTGAATGAATTCTTGTGCGGGTATTATCTTCCCTCGTCCCGTGGAACGCTTTACGTGTTTCCCTCGTGTTCAGTAGCGTATGAGAGCGAGATACCGTTCATTAAGTCGGGGAAATATTTAATTTAACTAAACTGCTTTCCTCATGATTAACTAATCGCACCCAATTTTCATGTCCTTGTGCCACTTTCCTGGGCGCGCAGACTTACTGAGACAAGATCCACCATGACTTGTGCTCATGATTATGTATCAAATTGTAGTAATTGTCCTGTTGTATGAAAGTATGTCAACGTGTCCTAATTTCCGTTTCTTTATTCCGATTGGACTTTAACAAATGTTAGTCGCCCTTCACGCTAGCAGTGAGCAGGTACCAGCGTGTAAACCGTACATGTACTCCCCATTTACGTGTGAACTTAGAAATAAATCGTGTCAATTGTAATTTTTCGTCTTCCGCCTATTTATTAATGATCATCAGTCCCATTTATTCTGTATTTCATGTTTCTTAAGTTCAATAATTGATCCTTCTTCACTAAATTGTATCAAGTATTCAATCAACAGTCAGCTTAGCTGACGATTTCCAGTTCGCTCTAGACAATCTGGGAAGAGCAATACTGGTGGCGACCCTGTTTCTGCTCGTTGAGGTTTGCAATATTAGCTGACTTAACCACGCTCAAAAACGGTTCTGTGGGCTTGGACATGGTACGAGAAGTAACACCAGTTCAGGGTTAAGTTAAGGTGCTTAGACGAACTGGGGTTTTACAAAGCATATAGAAAAAGAAGACGAAGAAAATAATTACAATTTATCTCCATTCTTAACAGTGAAAACACAAAGGGAACTGCCAGTTATTATACAAGTTGAATGAGTTGCAGATTCGAGCTGTAAACAACTGTGTCAGAGAAACTACCAACGGAAACTGAATTCGCTTTACAAATTACGGTCGCGTTGTGCGGTGTTATCTGTTTCCTGTGCGCCGTCAAGCAATGCTATGCATCTGCTATGTTGAACTTTCACTGTCTGCTACAGCTACAGGGGTAGGGGTGTACGTTTCGCTAACCTCCTGGCGAGATGTGAATTTCGAAATTTTCAACATTAAAAAAAAAAACTTGCAGTGTATTTTAGCAGCTAAAGTTGTGACGTGTTTCTTTTGGTGTATTCTTCTGGTATAAAAAAAATTCAGGGCATGCTCCAATGTTTCGGGTTGAACCGTTTCCTTGTGAGTCTTAGTTATCCACATCATCCTCGGATTTGTGCAAATCGTCCCTGAAAGGCATTTTCCTGCCATGAACACTGCTATTGGCAGTCATGTTTTTGGCACTTCCAAGTGTTTACTATGCACACGTGCTGACAAAGTTGTCATTAGTGAGAATCTGAAATTACAGACAGAGCTGCCTTTTCTCGGTTTATCGCGGAACTGTCAACTAATATGAATAAAGTAAGACAATTAAATGTTTTGCATGGCGTTAACTCTGTTTCCCATCGACTGTCCCTTACTGTTTTTTATAACTGAGATATCCAAATCTGTTATAATCACAGCTGATAGCCTTGCTTATTGATATTAAATGGTTGAACAATGAGAAGGAACTCAAACTAAAATAAATCATTTTAGCGCAAATATTACTACCAGTATTTACGGAGTGCATTACAGAGTGGGCGAGCGTTGACGTTCTGTGACGAAGTGTGCTAGTCCAACACTTCGTCGCTTACTCGTGGTTTCTCCATCTTTCGACTTTTCATAGATGTTCGCGACAGAAGTGCTGACACCAAAATGTTCGATCGAAGACGCCAGGCCGTTACAACATGCTCTTTGTCAATACCTTTATCAATACTCGTATAGTGGCTACAATGATACCCCATTCGCCTCGAATGAGCTTATAGATCATACACACCACGTCGTGTCCAAAGCACCACCAAGGGGGATTTAGTCCCATAATGAGCAGTAGTCAAAATATTTTACATTATCAGCGTATGTGTCAAGTGCTGTTTGCGTATGCAAAAATTTATTATATAGTTTTGACTGAAAGTTCACACTGTTTATTACCGAGTAAAGAAGACACAGTGCTTATCTCTCTTCTGAAGACCACTGACGTTAGATACAATATGTAACTAACAAACAATTTGTATCAAAGTCCTAATCTGGTTAGGCTATGCTTCCAAGAAGTTGTCTGTCAATTCGCTAAGCGATGAATGTTGAGGGCTAGCGGCCACTGGAGATGGGTGGTGGCGTTCGTCATACTAGCTGGCGCAATGTCCGCCCCGGAAGTAGATTCACTCGCTCTTTGGCTGAATTCCAGCTGACTCGCTACTTTATTTTCTGCACGCCGGACAGGAAATAACGTGTAGTCCCGCCACATACGCCTGCTACTCAGGCAACCCATTTACCTTTGCCATACCGCGTGGGTTCTTTGTGCCCCTAGCACACAACACTCACAGGGGAAACTCCCCATCGTACCTTCTCAGATTTAGTGGTAAGAACGCCCAGTAGAGAGCCTGTAAAAACTGAGCACAGATCAAGCATGAGAACAGAAAGATTGTGTACCGAACTGTGGAGAAAATAGAAACAGTTAACCGTTCAAGGCCAACAAGCAGGGTAAAATAAGAACATAGTTGTCGGTAAGTGGTCACGGTGATGGACTGCCAAGTAGGCGAGCCGTCTTCAAACCTCCATGGTACCAATTTTTTTTCCCCGCTGTTTGCTGTATTCAAATTTGTGTCTTTGTCGTGGAGTAACGTCCGTTTGCAACAGCGAGGTGTAACGTAGGGACCTACAATGATAGCTGATTTTGCTCACCTACTCTCAGTCGAAATGAAGCGGCTTTCAAACCGGAGCCGAAAACTTTTGATTACAAGGTGAAAATTCAATCTATTCTTCAAACGGAAAATACATCTGGTGTGTCATACACGGCATTAGAGACAGTATGTGTGTCATATGAATCTCTTATGGACGCACATAATTTGTACGTCTGGTAAGCGAGTGCCTCCTTGCGCGATTTAGGTGTTCATATGAATTTGAATGTGATCACTCCCAAGGAAATGTTGAAAACATCATAGTTTGTCACATACGCTCCAACAAATGAACGAACCAGTTTCAAAATCACACAGCTTCCCTGTCAAAACATCTGTTTTTAACGTTTTTGAAATTGCGTTCAGTTTTAGACGTTTTGACTGTTTAACTCTTTCTTGTAACATAGTTCTCTCTTTCAAATTCTGAAGGCTGCATGGGTAAAATACAGGGAGCGAAAGGCTATTTACAATTTCTACAGAAACCAGAAGGCAGTTATAAGAGCCGAGGGGCACGGAAGGAAAGCAGCGATTGAGAATATGAGGCAGGGTTGTAGCCTCTCCCCGACGTTATTCAATCTATGTTTGGAGCAAGCAGTAAAGGAAACAAAAGAAAAATTTGGAGTAGGAATTAAAATCCAAGGATAAGAAATAAAAACTTTGAGCTTTGCCGATGACATTGTAATTCTGTCAGAGACAGAAAAGGACCTGGAAGATTAGTTGAACGAAATGGAGGTGTCTTGAAAAGAGGACATAAGGTGAACATCAACAAAAGCAAAACAAGGACAATGGAATGTAATCGAATTAGATCAGTTGATGCCGAGGGGATTAGAATACGAAATGAGACACTTAAAGTAGTAGATGAGTTTTACTATTTGGGAAGCAGAACAAGTGATGATGGCCGAATTCGAGAGGATATAAAATGTAGACTGGCTATGGCAAGGAAAGCGTTTCTGAAGAAGAGAATTTTGTTTACATCGAGTATAAATTTAAGTATAAGGAAGTCGTTTCTGAAAGTATTTGTATGGAGTGTAGCCATGTAAGGAAGTGAAACACGGGCGACAAATAGGTTAGACAAGAAGAGGGTAAACGCTTTCGAAATGTGGTGCTACAGAAGAATGATGAAAATTACATGGGTTGATCACGTATCTAATGAGGGGCTACTGAAAAGAATTGGGGAGAAGAGGAATTTGTGGCACAACTTGACTAGAAGAAGGGATCGGTTGCTAGGACACATACTGAGGCTTCAAGGTTTCACCTACTTAGTATTGGAGGGAAGCGTGGAGGGTAATAATTGTAGAGGGGGACCAAGAGTGAATACTCGGAGATGAAGTGGCTTGAATAAGATAGAGTAGCGTGGAGAGCTGCACCAAACCCGTCTCTGGACTGAAGACCACTAGAACAACCACCTCGTAGTTCACACCCATTTATTTGTTGGTTTCATTTCTGTGAGAAGTCTATGTGGTATCTCGCGTTCTCTCACTATTCATCACGTTTTATTGCGACGGTAAAGTATTCTTAACACATTACTCGTATTCTATAACCAAAGTACAGCATGTCAACTGCCAAGACTACAGAAAGAGAACAAACATTTCAATGACCGGACGGAGAGTTCTTGATGGTGAAAAAAGAAATGAAAATAAATGGCACAAGGGAGTACTGAGCACGGTTCGTCTAATTTACAGTCCAGCACCTCGACCACTGCTTGACCACTTATCCACGCCAGCGCCCAAGTTCAGTTTTCCTCGATATTGCACTTCCACTTCGCCACGACGCCGCGAGTCTTCACTTTTCCTCGATATTGCACTTGCTAAGCTTGGACCGTTCACTATTTTTATTTTGCTTTTTTTCAGTACACCTTCTCCCTTTTAACATGCTTAAAGTGTTTTTAGTTTTTGACGGGCTCTCCATTGGGCGATCTTACCACTAAATCTGAGGATGGTGCGATAGGGAGTTTCACTTGGTAGCATTATAGCATAGTTAACAATTCGTTTCTTTTGCGCAGATTTTGGCAAGTGATTTATCTAACTTCATTGAGTGGATACTCTGAATTATAAATATAGTCTGTTCAAAAGGGCTGTGCTCCACAAATATTAGGGGAGGGAACAAATTTACAACGACGTGAAGGATGAACCTTCTGCAGGCCATTACGAATGTGGTTTACTCCTCCTCAGGGCAATATCATACAATGGAAGAGTCTTAGGACCAGACACATGTCACGGAATTTTAGCAGTCGGAATGCAGATATCTCCAAATCCAGCATAATGAGGAAAATAGCACTGTGCAAGAGCAATGTTATGTTGGTTAAAAAATAACTCAGGTGGCAAGACAAAGAATTTGAGTTGGTCAGTTGATTATAAGTAGGGGAAATGGTTCAGATGGCTCTGAGCACTATGGGACTTTACTTCTGAGGTCATCAGTCCCCTAGAACTTAGAACTACTTAAACCTAACTAACCTAAGGACATCACACACATCCATGCCCGAGGCAGGATTCAAACCAGCGACCGTAGCGGTAGCTCGGTTCCAGACTGTAGCGCCTAGAACCGCTCGGCCACCCTGGCAGGCATAAATAGGGGAGAAACAGCAATATTCATTATGTGGACACTTACGTGCTAGTCTTCATGTGGAAAATCGCTGAAGTCTTTGGTTTTTAGTGTGAGGAACCGTTATCAGTGAACATCAAGTCATTAACTCCTGGCTCAGTTTCGCCACTGTGTTCACACATACGAGAACTGCCACCCGGAAAAGCTGAAGCTACCACGTCACATATGCAGTAGCGGTTTGTCAGCATCAGCGGATCATCTGTACACACACTATCAAGAGAAAGACAGTGAACTATTATTCGGGATGATAGCAGCTGAAGTATGAATCCAACTACATATATTTAGGTTTCCTACGATTTTCCTAAATCGCTCAAGATGAATTAAAAACTGATTCTCTAAAAACGCCCAGCTGATTCCTTTTCAATGTAAGTTTGTGCTCTGCTCCTAATGGCTTCATCGTTTATGGACATTAAAACAAAATCTTCCTTTCCTTTTATATAGTTGGTAGTAAAAACACGACTGCCCTTCCTTAAGTTATGTCAATATTATATTTCTCACAAAATAATGAGTACACAGAAAAGGAAGCATGAGATCATTATTAATGGACCAAGCGTAGTATTATTCCTTCCTCTAGTTTGTAACAAATGCGAGAGGCAAATCAAATTTTGCAGAACTACGAAATCATAAACATTCTTGGGCTCTTCTAAAGGGGCGTTTTTTTGCTATTGTTAGGGAAAGTAATCTTACTAGAGCCGACATATTTCACTTTATTCCCTATGATACGTAATGTAGCATGACCATGTCTTCGGAACCCATTGACTTCACTTCATGTTTTTGGTTAACTGATAAGTATCTAAAATCATTGTGTAGGTAAATAATCCTCCCAGAATCAAGTCCTATTTTTATGAAGAAATCTGATCAGAAAAAGCACTTGTAATTAAAGGAAATTGCTTGCAAAAATACTGCACTCGTCGCAAATTGTGTGAAGGCCTGTAATGCAAGTCGGTGAAAAGAATCGCATCTGACTTCAGGATGCTAAACCGTTGGAGAGTGCGCGCCAGAGCAGTCAGTAGCGTCACAAAAGAAAAGGGAGGTGAAAGTGTTGGACGTAAGAGTGACGAGGGAGGAAGATATAGGAGGGCTGTAGATAACATTAACTCATGTGTAACTGAACACTGTTTCCACATAAGAACTTGTGAATATTAATGATCCTAATTAAAATTTGCATGTAGCAGATTGTTTCAAGGATATTGCATAGCAGTCAGGTTACATCATATTAATAGACATAAAAACTGCGTTGCGCAGATAAATACTTAAAAAGTTACACTTAAAATTTAAAAAACGAAAAAGATAAACACATTAAAAATCCAGCAACAGGCTCGTTATACTCGACCCCGTGAGAATATTTTAAGAGAGAGAGAGATTATAAATATTTTATAATGAAAGGTACATTATAATACAGCATAAATTAGGAGCAACATCTTTAGCATGATGAATTCCATTAAAATGTATAATATGTGAGTAAATGGTCAGGAAATCAAATTATTATTACCCTTCTGTCGTTAGTACAGTACACTCCGTACTTTATTGAAGAACAATACGTTTTTTAAGGAATATTAATAGTCCGATTAGACACATCAACACCGAAAACGTTTTCCCAAAAATTACAAGAAGCTCGGAATATAATGCGAAATAGGTTGCATTTGATAAATTTAAACTCAGTCTCTGAATCAACAGAGTCACACATTTTCACGTTTTTAGTGCTGTTGGAAATCGGTAAATATTTCTTAAATCACTTTTCAGTCACAATCACATCTATATTTTTTGTTATTAGTGAACTGTACCAAACAGTCATTATCATATGTAAAAAAGAAAATTATAACTTCTGTATAAAGTGGCAGATGAGATATCTTAAATAATGGATTAAGTTATGAAAAATTACTATGAACGTTTCAAATGTTAGTTACCAACTGACATGAAAGAAATTATACTGGGTCTGGCAGTAACCAGAAATGAGCCGTTACGGGGCAATGCACGGACTGCGTCCCCCAGTGTACAAGTTTGTATGACTCGGATGATGTTTGCTCTGCTGTCCAAACGCGTGAGCTGACTAACGAGTCCGTCTGTATGCAAATGAAATCGATTGCTGCGACACGGCGGCTCGGCGGCCCCCGGCGCTGGCCGCCCGCATTCCGCGTCATATTCCGCGCTGGACAGCAGCCCCAATAAACGCGGAATTCTGTGAACGGTGGCGGCCGCGGCGCGATCCTCCACCAGGTTTTGCGACACCGCGCGAAATGTTTTTGCTGCCGGTATCTGCAGGGCAAAGGGGCCGTGAAGTGGGAGGTCATTCCCAGGGTGTCAGAAGGCAGGTGACGGTACGGGCGAACAATGGTAGTAGATGAAAAGTAAACGTTAGTGCAGGTGTTCTCGGAGACAATTAGGAGCTAAGTTTCCCGCCCGTGTCTGACGCTGCGAGTATTAGCTCTTTATCGTGTGTAAAATACACATACCACCCTCTCTCAGCAAAGTGTGCAGAAGGTTTCGTGCCGTAATTACGTATACAAACTGTAGAGGGTACTAACTGGGGTGCTTTAGATAAGCAAACATCTATCCGAAACGAATTTTTCAGGCAGAACGTCGTCTTGAACAAGCTATGTATGAAGGGCACGTGTTTGGAAATCTCTTACCTCCCATAACAAAGGACTGTCAGCTACATAAATGTTAGTGACGCTATCTTATAGAAATGGTCAGATGCGAGCAGGAATCGCGTTCTGAGTGTTCCGTAGAAAATTATGTATAGAGGCAGTTCATCCTTCCCGGAATTCGACCATTTTTGGCAGTTACCGACGCTGATACTGGCAAGACATGGGTCCTAAGAATTACAAGATTTTCGACAATATTTCAATTTTAATTTTAGGATTCGGATAAGAAATGACAAAAAAATATTTTTTTCTAGTTATATAATTACAAGTTAACAATTTTCAGATTTTTCCCTTCTCTTCACACGTGAAACCTTTCTTCTTTCCAATTTTCTTGATTCCAGGCCAGCAGGAAGTACCCAATACATTTTTATATGCATAAATGACCGTATCTTTTTAGTCCTTTGACTTAGAAGCTTGTATTTATTACACTGTTAATGGACTTTAGACTTAGTGCGCGACATAAATTGTAACTTGATACGTCTACAGTTGTTGAGAAAAAGGGGTCTTAACAGAAGGACAGGTGGCCGGTGTGGCCGAGCGGTTCTGGGCGCTACAGACTGGAACCGCGCGGCAGCTACGGTCGCAGGTTCGAGTCCTGCCTCAGGCATGGGTGTATGTGGTGTCCTTAGGTTAGTTAGGTTTAAGTAGTTCTAAGTTCTAGGGGACTCATGACCTCAGCTGTTAAGTCCCATAGTGCTCAGAGCCATTTGAACCATTCTTTTTTTTTAACAGAAGGACAGACGGACAAAAAGATTGTACGACATATTTGCATATTTTCTCTTTTGAGATTTTTTCCTTTACTTGTACTGTAAAACCTAGCTTCTTGCCAAATTTCATGATTATAGGTCAACTGGAAGTACCCTATAGGCTTTAATGAGTGAGTCTGCGACTATCAAAATATGTGACATACATAATTGCTACAATTTTTTACTCCTCCAAGGGACCGTAGGCCTCAGTGTTTGACACAAATTTCAACTTGACGCGTCCTGAGATAATTGATTTTCACCAATCGCTCAGACAGACAAACAGATAGAGGATAATAAAGCGATCCTATAAGGGTTCCATTCTTAACGATAGAGGTACGGAACACTAAAGAAATACCTGTCGACCGTGAGGAGCCCTTAGTGTACCACTGTTTACGGCATATGACTGAACACAGAATAATAGTCGTTTTAGGGACTTGCACACATGCGTTTAATGTGCGGCGCAGGAAGATGTAGCACTACAAAAACCCAATGAACGTACAGAGAAAAATTTCAGAATAAGTTTCATCATAATTTGAAGAAATTTATCGCAACAGGTGGGAACTTTTAAGAAAATGTTTTGTTCAAGCGACAGAAGATCAGCCAAGGATCTCAACAAAGAAACATGATCACAAACAATTACAGGAAATGGTGTTGTACCGTGTAGGGGACATGAATTAGTTACTCTCAACTTAACTAGGTAGGCATCTGCATAGATGATAAGATGATAAAAATTCTTCACGGTGTTTCACCACGTCGTCGTATAAAATTCTTTAAAATACACACTACTAATGTGACGTTTCGGCCGTTTTCAACGTTCTTGCTCGGGAAAAAGACTGGTTTTACAGGAGGAAAGGTGGCTGTATTTCTTGTAAGCAATCGGTGTTAATACGTCATATGCGTGGAACTTCATCGATCCTAGAACATAACAGGCCAGCCACTTCGAGAGGGAGGGACCGATGGGAGGCTATTCGAGGACTATCCGGCTCGTCGATGACTGGCGACAGTCGGCAAAACAGCCCGACCGTGTCCGGCGAGGCTACTACCCGAGATGGCTCGCATTCCGTTTGAGTGTGATAGCCGGCAGCCAGGACCCCGGAAATTCGTAGCCGTCCTCCCTATTAATATTGTCAGGGTACTTAATAATTTCAGTCGCTTCTCGTGTTTTGGGTTGGTGCGTTCGCGACTCATGTTCCAGGAATCCTGTGTTCTGGCGAAGAGTTGCGGTGCGGAACGCAAAATACGAGAGGCGATTGAAATTGTTAAGCGGCCTAACAACATAAACAGAGGGGGTGGCTACAAACTGGGGGTGTCCTGGCTGCCGGCTACCCTAGTCCGACGGACTGCGAGCGGTCGCGGAGCAGAAGCCGCACCGGGCACGGACGCGGCAGCTTCAGCAGCTATGAGGAACAGCGCACCAGTAAGGAAACATACCCTACAGAACCCAAGTGTTGATTTGCAGACGGTCACCAATCATCGAAATGCCGAATAGTTCACGAATAACCTACTTCCCATCCTCTCCCTCCCGCCTTGAGTACCCTATTATAAGCGAGGACGAATGGAGTTCCACAAATGTGACGTACTGACAAGGATCGCCTGCAATAAATAGGGGTACCTTTCCTACTGCAAAACCAGTCTTGCTCTACGGAAGGCGATTGTAATACGCCGGCCGGTGTGGCCGTGCGGTTAAAGGCGCTTCAGTCTGGAACCGCATGACCGCTACGGTCGCAGGTTCGAATCCTGCCTCGGGCATGGATGTGTGTGATGTCCTTAGGTTAGTTAGGTTTAATTAGTTCTAAGTTCTAGGTGACTGATGACCTCAGAAGTTAAGTCGCATAGTGCTCAGAACCATTTTTGATTGTAATACGGCCGAAACATCGGGTTAATAGTTTACATTTTAAAGTCGTTAATCCAATTACGCGATAAAATACCCTCATGAATTTTAACCAACTGTCAACTTGTCTGAGAAACGCACGCTTCCGAGAATACAGTTTGGAGGATACTGATGGAGCAAAAATTACACCTGTATCACAAACAAAATCTTCAAACAATGGCGTAATGGAAAATATGCACTGCGTTCAGCTTCATCAGTTATTGTCATTGTTATGCATTCACTGTTAACGACGGTTGTCTTTGAGAACGGATTCTATTAGTAAGGTCCGAAAAAGACGACCAGTATCTTTCGTCTCTATGACGTCGTTAACACAACGAAATATTCGGACTATTTTAGAAATGTCATTACTGCATTTTATATCCGTTGTGCGATACGACACGAACGTACATACAAATACTTTTTTCCTGCGTTAGAAGAAGAATGAAGTTTCTTGTACTAGTGTTTACTATCAGTCCAAGCCTTTCTTAAAACAGACATTACAAACTAATTCCATTTGTTACACACACATTACTATTTTACTTTGTTCCATCACTGTAGTCAAAATAGCGTCAAAATAGAGTAGAATAAGTGAGCCGTGATTTCCTGTAAACAAAGGGTTTATAAGTTAGTGAGCCAGTACCAGAAACACCGTACAGTTTAGTAGAGGAACTTAGGGCTCATGAAATGAGGCGTCTGTCCACAATAGGCTGGCAAGCGCAAATACCTATTTCGAAAAGCAAGAAAGTACTGCTAATACCATTCCGATGACTCTATAAATAGTCTGTTGGTTTCATTTTAATAAATTTATGAATGATTTTTCATTTGTTGGCAATATGATTGTATATTTAACTGACACACTCTGGTGATACACAACGTCTACATTTTAACCTAATACTGAATTTAATCAGATAAAAGTATTTAAACTAATATGGGGAACTTAATGGCAAACCATGTGATCTTAGTACTTAGAATTAGGAATTTGACACGTCTAATTATCGTATGAGAATTATATCATCGGCAGAAACGTTTATGCCACACTAACTAAAATACTGTACGTATTCTAAATATCCACGAAATATGTGCGCACTCGAGACTACAGGTTTCAGAGAACGGCTTAGGTAGCATTTCCGCAGGATAAGATCTTACGGTTCTTCAACGTTCCACGGCGGTCGATAAATATGTAATGGCAGAGGTTCTATACGTTATGCTACCGTCATCTGTGAAGCAGTTGCTATGCTGGAAGGCCCCAAATTACATATCATCTTGGAGAAATTTATATTACGATTACTGTCACTATAATAGTCACATAACCTACATGTTGCAGCTAGGAAGGACTGGGAAGAATGGAAAGTGTGAATACGAAAGAACGCAAACCTTGGGTAACACGTCCTTGTCCATTTGCAATAGCAAAAGTTCAGTGACCAGGCTGTTACTGTTGAGTACCTGAAGTGTGTATCCACCTTTGGCAATTTTTTTAAGAATCATCAGTTTCTGACTGGATGCGGCCCGCTACGAATTATTCTCCTGTGCCAACCTTTTCATCTCGGAGTAGCACGTGCAACCTACATCCACAATTATTTGCTAGACGTATTCCAGTGTCTGTTTTTCTCTACAACTTTACGCTTTACATTTCCCGTTAGTACCATGGAAGTTAATCCCTGAGGTCTTAAAAGATATGCTATCATCCTGTCCCTTCTTCTTTTCAGTGTTTTCGATGTATTCCTTTCCTCGCTGATTCTCCGGAGAACCTCCTCATTCCTTACTTTATCAGTCCATCTAATTTTCAACATTCTTCTGTAGAACCACATCTCAAATGCTTCGATTCTCTTCTGTCCCGATTTTCCCACAGTCCACGTCTCACCGCCTTAGAAGTTTTGATTTGTTGGCAATATGATTTTATATTTAAGTGACCCACTCTGCTGATTCACATCGTCTACATTTTTACTTAATACTGGATTTAATCAGATAAAAATATTTAAACTAATATGGGGACCTTAATGGCAAACCTTGTGATCTTAGTACTAAGAATTAGATGCAACAAGTCCACTAAAGAGACAGCTTATACTACACTCGTTCGTCCTCTGTTAGAATATTGCTGCGCGGTGTGGGATCCTTACCAGGTGGGATTGACGGAGGACATCGAAAGGGTGCAAAAAAAGACAGCTCGTTTTGTATTATCACGTAATAGGGGAGAGAGTGTGGCAGATATGATACGTGATTTGGGATGGAAGTCATTAAAGCAAAGACTTTTTCGTCGCGGCGAGATCTATTTACGAAATTTCAGTCACCAACTTTCTCTTCCGAATGTGAAAATATTTTGTTGAGCCCAACCTACATAGGTAGGAATGATCATCAAAATAAAATAAGAGAAATCAGAGCTCGAACAGAAAGGTTTAGGTGTTCGTTTTTCTCACGCGCTGTTCAGGAGTGAAATGGTAGAGAGATAGTATGATTGTGGTTCGATGAACCCTCTGCCAAGCACTTAAATGTGAATTGCGGAGTAATCATGTAGATGTAGCTGTAGAATGCTGTGTTCCAAATGTATATTCTCAGAATTTTCTTTCTCAAACTAAGAGCAATGTTTGATACTAGTAGACTTCTTTGGCGAGGAATGCCTTTCTGTCAGTGCAAGTCTGCTTTTTATGTCCTTCTTGCTCCGTCTGTGAAGGATTATTTTGCTGCCTAGGTAGCCGAAATTCTGAACGTCTACCTTGTGATCCTTAATTATATAAAGCACAGCAGTACGCCAGCTCACTAGTCACTCCATGTCTGCAACTATCTTGTAAAACATTAGGCCCCCGCTGAACCTAATTGACCCTATTTTCTGGACCTGTTTCCTAAACTTAAAACCACGTTGGAAGCACGCCGTTTCCAGACCATAGTGGAGATTCAGGGCAATGCGAAAAAGACCTGCGCACGATCTAAGAAAGTGCGTTCCATAAAGCTGTCCAGAAGTGGAGGAAATGTTGAGAACGGTGCGCTACCAGTGGAGGACACTAGTTCGAGGGGAAAAGTGCTTAAAATGTAGTACAATGAACAATAAAGATATTATAAGCAAATTTATGTTTTTTTTGAACACACCTCGTAAGTCAATAGCGCCACCATGAGATAGACACTTTATATTTATCAAATTGTAAAACACAACTCAATTCCTGTCAACGAGTGGTGGGGCATTCTGAAGTCGTTTAGCTGCCTTCACTATTACAGCAGTTGCTTCTAGTCCTTTGTGAATATAAAAGAGAGAAACCTTGCTGATTGCAATATTCTATCAAAAACGTACACATTGTTACCAGTCTTTATACTTTGCTTGTCATTAGTTGTTCGGATCATCGTCCTCGCTTTATTGTTGTTTCGATGTTGATACGCTGATCTCGATGTAGGCGTGAAGAATGAAGAGCTATTATGTATCCATCACTACCTCTGGATATCCGAATCTACGCAGAATGTCACCCCTAGGGAAGTTTCCTGTGATTACTAATTCATTTTGTGCAAACACAAAAGGACTGTCGTCATTAACAGCGAAAACTGACACAAATAAAATTCAAATAGAAACAAAAATTTACAAGTAGTATGAGTTCGCAAACTAGGTGTTTATGAAATAACAGCGAATATGTGGTTCCAGCCGCCATTGACTTACGTATGAAATATTTTCCTAGCTAGTACAGTCTATAAATGTAAAAGGTAATGTCCAAAGTGAGTGACTCATCATCACCAGACCAAATTGCTAACGACAGAAACTTGAAATTAGGAAAGGTTATTGATCTTATGCTGTAGACGTCGTTTAAGAAGGGGTGAAAAAGAGAATGAAAAGTTTTTTTTGTTTTGAAAATATGTCACTATTAAGGCAATTTTGAACGTAGCCCAACGAAAACTGGTATTTGGTTTAACGATCAGAAAGAAATTCGTGTTTCAGCACTTTTGGAAATTTAGCCTCTATGGGGGTAAAATGGTGAAATTTTTGGAAAACTAATCTTTATTGAGGAACTGCTAAAGTATTTTTAAAGCTACATCTAAGAAATGTGGTATTTGACTTTTTGTTTAGAAATAAAAAAATACGTGCTCATTGTTTCGGAGATTCGACCCCCTAAGGGAGAGAAATAGAAGACGAAAAGTTTTATGAAATTATTTCATTATGAAAACATTTTCAAAGCTAAATCTATAAAAAAATTTATTCGACTTCTCTGTTATAAGTAAAAAATTCGACTTTTACTGGTTTTGGAAATTCAGCCCCTGAATTAAATCGGGGATGAAAATTCTTAAGCTAATATTTCATCATATTAAAAAGACTAAATTTATGAAAATTAATGTTTCACTTCTCGGTTAGATATAAAGAAATACCTGTTACGAGTTCAACGTTTCTGTGAAAATATCATCACAAGACTACAAAATGCATGATTAACGGAAACCTAGGACTCCGGCTACAAGATTTGCTTTATGGTGAGAAGTACATTCGGAAAAGATCATTCTTCTATGGCCTCAATTATTGTAAAAAGATTAGGTGTTGACAATTGTGAATAACATAAAAATTCGATTAATGGAAGCAGCAGGCTCCAAGCTAGCTGTATTGTAAATGCAAAAATGTGTGAAATCCCAAGGGACCAAACTGCTGAGGTCATCGGTCTCTAGTCTTACACACTACTTAAACTAACTTAAACAAAATTATGCTAAGAACAACACACACATACATGCCCGAGAGAGGACTCGAACCTCCGGCTAGAGGTATTGTAAATGCAAATTTAATCTAAAAAGCCTCATGTAATTAAGTTCAAATTTCACCATTAGTCATTCTCAACAAGAACTATAACACTGACTCTGTACGTTACATGTTACAATTTACTGTACACTCTTGCCTGTTAACGGTGTTCCCTGTGTCGTCCTCGCATATAGGTCTAATACTGTACTTGTCTCTGCAGTAATTTACGAATACCTTCAAACTTCCCCGACCCAGCGCTGATCTGTCAAAGAATTTGGAGTAGAACAATCTCCTGAAGATATGTTCCTTGCCACAAGAGACTGTTAAGGGTCTTGATTTTTATTGTGCTGTCCTTCCTCGATAATATGGGCTTCCGAAGGTACACAAAGAAGAGGTTCTTCTTAGGCCTATGGTCAATAGTATTGATTCTCCTGTATATCATACAGCAAAACACCTTGCTGCTCCGATGAGCCCACCAGTAAGTAGGTCGGTATGTAACTCGGCGGATTTCTTACTCTGATTAGAGAGACTGCGTTTGGATGACTGATATTTTAGCTCACTTTGGTGTGTCCTCTTTATTCATTCACGTTCTTCTGTCTGATTCGTTACGGTTAATTGAGGTTAAGTTACTTGTTTAGTTAACTAATCTATTTCGACATGTGTTGGCTTCTATTTACTTGTCATTAATCACCAGTTTTATGAACAGAAAGATGGAGTTCCTATGGGGAACCTTCCGGCACCTGTTGTTGCCGGTTTGTTTATGGAACATTTCGAGGAACGCGTCCTGAAGATTGTGGCACTGAATCCAGCTTGCTATTCTTCTTTTTGGTTTTCTTATTTTATTTATTAATTTTAGGTAGGTAGACTGTTTATCGTTCGGCCTCATGACAGTGATAATTTGAACAGCTGGATACGAATATGCGCTTTATTGAGAAGATGGAAAAAGTTCGCTGTATTATCTTTCTAGGTGCGTTGTTCGAAAGGAAGGTTGATGGCACGTTGTTCCATGTCGTTTGTAGGAAGTCATTTCTCACTAATGTGTGCGTTCAGGTTGATAGTAGTTACCGTCCGGAACGGCATGAAAGATGCCTGCTGAGTTAGGACACCTCAAAGTTTCTTTCGTCACAGTTGTTATAGTGAACATAGACAAGATGCGCATTGCACATACACCAAGCGTGAGTAGGGCGTAATGAAAATAACAGGGTGGCACCTAAATCTACGGCCTTTCTGTTTCACGCAAGCAGAATTTCAAGATCGGTCGTATTTTGCGGAAACATGGCTTGAAGAATATTTTTCGAGCATTGTCTTAGATACGGTCCTATTACGGTCTAAAAATGATGATCATGATTTGCGTATGGCTGTTATTGACCGTATACCATGCGCTGTGGCATGTCACACATTGGTCAGACTATCAGGATGGTAGAGAAAGGGTGCATAGAGTACAAGCGCTTATGACGGCCGAGAAAATCTGCTACTGTAGAGCATTGCCTAGGCACCGGTCACCCTGTGGAGAAAAAGAACACCAAGATTCTGTCGTGCACTTACTGGGATTATGTTACTAAACGCAGTTGAGATTAAATTATCAAGTAGAGGTGGAGGTTTTTGATTAAGTTCTGCACGGAGTACAGCTATCTGCGTGAGAGAAGATCAGAGAAACGAAATTAGTGCTACTTATCCGTCAGTTGGTAATTAATGTTCACTATCTCTAACTTCTGAAGTTGTTCTACTTTGGTTGTGTTGTAGCGCTTGTTCTTTATGTCGGATATGTTGTCTTTATACATATGCCGTATGACGGTTCTTGGTCGACGCAGCCCCGCATGATGAGATTTTAAATTTCTTAGCACAGCACAATCTCCTTGCATTTGTGCGTTGGAAATGACGTTACATGCACCCGTCTAAATGCCAACGGCTGTCGAACATATTGTTGAAGTATTTATACGCCAAAAGAAAGTCAAGTTTCAGATGCGTGGGTCATATCGTTAATCTCCTGGAGACTGTGCTACTCACAGCTCCAGTTCTTCAGCCATGTCAACTTCATTGCAGCATACTTCTCTTTTGTAATAACTCCGAGTAGAAGAATGTATAACATGAGGTCAAGTTACCTCTGAGAGCGTCTTGAGCGACACAGATGTCGACTTACATCAGCAGCAAAAGGTACCTGTGATCCTTCATGGATGTACTGCATTTCCCTACCACTAGCATTGAGTAAAATTTGAATCCAGTAAGATGACTTAACCGAAATTTTACATTTAAGGTACATTTATACTATAAGGAGCGAACAAAAAGATTCCGTTCGAAGATCGTACAGCCTAGGATCGGCATGCTAATCAAGCAAATGCGCTGTGAGCAATGAGTCAATCGTCCCACCGACGCACCAGACTGAAGATACTCGTTTGGTAAAACACTGTTCTGCAGCGTGAAGAAGCACGTAAGTGCCTACTTCACATCGTCGTCCGACAGGAATCGTCGACCATTCAAGGCATTTTTTAATGTACCGAAGGCGTCATAATCGCATGGCGAGAGATCAAAACTATGGGGTGAGTGTCCGAGTGTCTCCCTCTTCAGTTGGCGTAGCTTCTGCGTTTTGACATTTGCGATATGGAAACGGGCGTTTTCATGAATCAGCATGGTGGTTTTCGACAGACATGCTGCCCCATACACATTCTTAACTTTTCGATCGATGTCTACCGAAAAGAATAACAGCACGTTGGTCCACTTTGGATGCATTTGGTAGCAAAGTCGCCATAGTTCACGTTTCCGCATTTACAACGCGCACTTTGGGAAGGCACTCATGTATCATTAATCCCTTACCAACATATGGGTGCTTCTATTCATTCCATATTCCCTACGGCCTCAAAGGACAACTTTTTGATCGACCCTTATAACTAGGAAGCTACTTCATACAGGAAACAATAGCGGCTCGTACATTTTGTACATCTATACCCGCTAGCCACCTTATGGCAGAGGATACTTTGCGTATCACAGTCACATCCATCCTCACCTATTCCAGTCGCGAATCGTACACAGGAGGACCGATAGATGTTAAGCATCATTATAAGTTCTGTCCTTTCTAATTTTACCCTTACTGTCTTTTCGTGACATATAAGCAGGAGGTTGCAATGTATTGGTTGCTTCTTATAGGAACGTACGGTCTCGGAATATAAACGCTAACCCACGCTGCGCTCCAGAAACCCTCTCTTGTAGCATCTGTTATTTGAGTTGACTGAGCATCTTCGTGACGCTTTCGCACTTGCTAAGTGAAGCTATAATGTAACGCATTGCTCTTCTCTGGATCTTATCTATTTCCTGTATCAAACCTGTCTCGTAGGGAACTCAGACTGACTAACAAAAGTATTGATTGGACGAGGATTTTGTAACCAGACATTCGAATTACCACAACCCCTGTTTATTAAAATATTTTTGCCTCTGTTGTTGTATACTTTTACCCTGTCATATTTCATTATTACTTATTATAAACCCAGTGTAATTGTTTCTGCTGCAGTATTATACCAGAATAATCGAACCTGTGGCACTTAACGTATCAGATTACATACTTTCAAGAAACGAAGGCTGCAGAGTGAAAGCGCAAATGTAGCAACAGTGGCAAAACAAAGGCGTTGTAACTTCAATTGTACGGCACGTCACCGCTGCATCTGGAACGCAGTTGTGTGAATCTGCGGAGCACAGAGCCTGATGGTTAAATTTTCTGCTGCTACTCGGCTTTATTAATCGCTAAATCGGTTTTTCTGGAATCCGAGACATTCGGGAAATGTGCGATATGGGAATGTAATTGCGTCAGCGCACAAGCCGCAATAACCCGCTGTGGAGGCCGCGAAATTTCATTTCTGCCTAGGCGGATGCATATTACACGAACGGCGAATGTGCACAACAGTTCCTCATGCCAAAACTACCCTTTATACGTACTGAAAGGTACTTCGATGTAAACTGTGTCTGAGAAGGTATTCGAGTATAGAAGAATATATCGTCTGTCTCTTATTTTCAGCGAAAACGCTGTGGTCTGAAATGGTGAAAGCTAGTTTCGTGATGCAGTTACATGTCTACCTCAGAAAAAAACCTTTTGAGAAAGAGAGACCTTTGAATACTCCGAAAAAAGTCATTGCTTGCAAAGTACGGAGAGCGCAGGATGCCACCTTTGTTCTTACGACGAGGCGAGAGAAGCACTCCTGGTAGTACTACGTGTGTGTTATGCGATTCGAAGCGAAAATCAGTACGAAAACGGGAGCACATATGGAAGTAACGAATACTTAAACAATAAGGTGGTTGAATTTAAGAGGAATGGACATCTTTAAAAAACGCAATCATAGAACCTGGAGACACAAACTGGGTACAGAGAAGGTAACTACGAAAGAAGGAAGTCCAAGCATATTCGATCGAAGACAGAAATACAGTAATATAAGTCACCTAAGAATGAAATAAATAGGAAGTGCTGGGTGACTAAAACGAAATAGCCACAAGACAAGTGTGAAGAACTCGAAAAAGAAAGGGTCTCTGGAAGGACAGATTCAGCATGGTCAGCGCTATCTTTGGAGAAATTAAAATCAGTGCGAGACATAGCACTGTACGTGCGGATGGGGAAGCATGCTTATTCGAAAGAAGCTAAGGGCTATGTCAGAGGTATCGCAGATACTGGCGGGGTCTCCCATGCTGGACAGGCCTCAGCAGACGAACCACATGAAGCGTGCCCCACTAGATCCCATCTCTCCCATTTCCTCTCTTATAGTTCTACCCCATTTCTCACCTATCTGAGTAATTGGCCCTGCATCGCGTATGGAAGTTCCCTGTTGTCGGCTGAATATATCCCCAGTTCTCGTGGGACCAAAATAGAGAACAAGGAACAAGAAAAAATAGGACATGAGGACCATGTTAAAACCTTAAACATCCAATAATCAGGGTTGGAACCAATGAAACACGCTTCCGCAACTGTATCAGGAGACACACCAGTACAAGATGCAGAAAGTGTCACGGAGAAGTTCGATCAGGTCAAGAGTAAACACTTGTCTGTGGTTCAGAGGAGATAACGTCTCAAAGAACAGAAACAAAAGGAAGGGATCTAAAAGTTCTTCAACTTAAGACCCTCAAAAAATGGCTGTCTCAGGGTGAAGTGGTTAAACAGAACCCATTTAACTCGAAGGTATGAAACAAGACAACAAGGAGGAGTCGAATAATCCCATTTCTCTGGATACTCCCATCTGGAAACAGTTGGGGCAGGTAGTAGGGATATCGGCCTATAGCACTGCAATATCGCTTTTCAGGATGGCGGTTATCCAACAGTGATATCCACTGTCTAACATCACCTAGCAGGATATAAGACTTGCTCAGTTCACTCTCCTCAGGAAGACTGTGTGAGGGGACTTTCTTCCAGGAGCGAAATTCAGGAGGGTCAATTTGTAGAGGGTTTTCTCATCTTTGTCTATGAGTTGATGGGAACAGTGGATTGGTTTAAGGAGATGGTGCTCAAGACATTTCTGTGGGAGGAGGAAAAGCTGCAGGTCAAGACAACAGCTGGGGTCTTAGAGACTGGAAACGTAACAATTTGCCAAATTTTTTGGAAGGTACTCCTCCACGGACTCTGGTTGAGAAAACAGGAGTGTAGAAATAGAATGTCCCAACAGAAGGTTGAAGGGTAATGAGCTGAAAGGTTTTACCAGATGGCCAAACCTTTGTGGTGGAAGTCAGCAAAAACTCCCTAAAGGTAATTTGGGAACAGGAGCTAAGATTGTAATTAGGATTCTCACAAGTTACTGTCAGGATAGTCAGAGATATTGGAAGCGAACATGACGCCGGACATCCCTCAGTGGATGAACCACACGAAAAATGTTCCACATCTCTCCCATATCCAATCTCTTTCTTAGTCCTACCCCATTTCCCCAGATACCGAACCCAAGGGGTGATGTGATTCGTGCTGAAGAATGCATGGCACCTGGGAAGATGTGACATTAACGGAGCCTGGAGGATGCCAGGATACCCTTCTGAGTAATTAACCTTCCACTCCATGGGTGGGGGTGGGTGTTGGGAGGGGGGGGGGTTCCACGATCTTGACTGAAACATAGTAAACGGGCAAATTCTGTCTTGAGTCATCTTCTGGGAAGGCAGGAGGTGGAAATGTCCCTTAACCAAGAAAATGCTATATAAAGCTATATTGTATAAAGGGGGCGTCTGAGGCCTGGGAGGAACTACAGGCACGTTATGCCAAATATTTAAGGAATTCTTTCTTTCCTGGAAGTGAGGATAGTAGTTGACGTCTGCTCACAACAGAATGAACAACTGCTGGTTGTTTGTGATGACAATGGCCACAATGTGGTGTGGGGAAGCAGCGAGACCAGCAGCTGAGGTCAACACCTCCACGAACTTTGAAAGCAAGCCAGAGATCAGAGATACTCGATGGGGGCACGGAACTGACATTATTTTGGAATCCATTCTGCTGGGCAGCTATGTCAGACAGTGGCATGTGGCATTGGAACCATTCTTACTGTACCATATGTATATTAAGTATGTGGTTGAAACTGGTGTTAAACAGACCATGGCCACTAGACTCTTAGGAGTTACAAAGAAAAGACCTCAACTTATGCCTATCTGAAGACAGAACTTTGATAAGAAATCCAGTAGATTTCGAGGATGCATGACGTCTGTCATTATGATCTCGTACTTAGGAAACTCATCAGTTACCAAGATCTGCACAATCAGTGCAGTTTGGTGAAACATTAACCTGGAATTGAAAAGGAAACGGGTAAGAAGACTGTTTAGCCTTGCAAGAAGGAAAGAACAATGCTTAAAATATCAGGAGGCCCTTGAAAATACAACTTTGCGATGAAGCAAGCGAAACTGGCATCCTGGAAGAGATTTTGTGAGGAAGTGTAAGGTACGGCTACTTGCGCCATTTCCTCTAAGAAAGGAGGATGGTGAGAATATAAGTACAGAAAATGAGGTACTAGATGTGCTCCTCAAGACTCACATCCCTCAGTGAACTTTGACCGATAACATAGACCGAGATACAATCCTTGAGAGGCACTGGTTTACATATAATGAAAGGGGAAACTGGGAATCTGCCAGAGAACGAGATGATTCCAGAAAAATTCGGTGGGCAATGGGAACATGTCTGCCCTTCGTATTACCAAGCCAAGATGGAGTCTTTCCAGCCCTGCTGCAACAGGCAGGAGAGAATTTAGACTCTTATGCAAGCTGTTTAGAATTAGCCTAGCAACAGGAATCATTTCTTATGCTAGGAGGACAGTGAGGTTTTCCGAAACCAGGGAGAACTGATCATACCAAGCCAAGGATATGAGATGAATCAGTCTGTCGTCCTTTCTTTTGAAAACATTAGAAAAATTGGTCAACGTTCACCTTAGAGAGAGGAGGCTACATGTAAATCAACACGCATATCAACCAGGCAAACCATGTGAAACAGTTCTTCACCAACTAGTTGGGAAGCTGGAAAAAGCACTACTTCCATGAAATTGCTCTCTACATTTTCCTGCATATCGAGAGGTTTTTAGCAAAACGACCTTCGAATGTATGGTTAGAACTGCAAAAGAGTGTGCCATTAAGACCATGTTGAGCAGAAGAAAGGTAGAAGATACCATGATGAATGGGGTGGTCCTAAGGAGGGATTTTGCCCCACTACTGTGGAACCTAGTGATCAGGAACTCATTGTAGAGCTAAATATTAGAGGCTACTTTTGCCAAGGACATGCAGGACACTTAGACACAATAATACTTGTCAAATTTGCTAGTACTGTTAGTACAATGACGCAACTTGCATCGAGGACTGTGCAAAATGTGCAGGAAATAGGATCTAAGCATATTGAGCCCACTCACTGGAATCTTAACCTTCTCGATGAATCTCTACCTGTAGATGGGGTAGTGAACTATCTAGTGGATACGAAACTACCATGGACCTCGCACATAAGGAATATATGTACTCTTAAGAGGACTAGAACCGAATTAGGAAAAAATTGAGGTCTAAAGCACAAGAGTATGTACTATGTATACACCACTGTAATAAGCCCTGTGATAATTTATGGGGCTACAGTATGGCGCAACAAAGAAAAACAGAAGGCGGCTGCTAAGGAGCAAGAGGGGCCTGCTTAGTCATAACAGGCGGTATTGGCAACACACTCACTCCTGGGATGGAAAATGCTGGACACGCCACCATTAAACGTGTGGATTAAAATGGAAGCAGCGGCAGGGGCATACAGGTTACTAACTGGATATAATTGGGTACCTTTACGATATCCTGAATCTCTGTAAGGAATGTGGAAGATATAAGAGTGGTCGACGAAAGTCCGGCTAACTATAGAATAACTAGCAGCTGCTTCAGTAAACTGTAACAATTGGAAGACGAGGGCAGTGAAAGAACGAGCCACTACCCGAGCAGGAGACATTGTCAGGTTTACTGATGGGTCGGAAACAGGCTAGCCCATTGTGGCCGTTGTATGCGGGGTACAGCCTAGACTAGAGACAGAGGTTTCTCTAGGGAAGCTGGCCACAGTATTCAAGGCGGAAATATCCGTTATCAGTGTGTGCGCAGAGGAGAATTTGCGTAGACGCCTCAAGGATAGTACATCTATAATTCTTTAAACAGCCAAGCAGCTCTGAAATCTCTATCAACCCTTGCACCGAGAAGAAAGATCAATCCAGAATGCCACAAAGTTATTTTGAGACTAGGGGTGCCTGGTCACTCAGGAATCTGTGGCAGTGAAGAAGCTGATAGGCTGGCCAAAACAGGTGTAGCGACTCCATTTATTGGACGCGAAACGGTTATAACCGCCACTGAGATGTTGGTTAAATAAAAAATACGAAACTAGTTCGGAAGGCAGCATGTAGAATAATTAACAACGATTCAAAAACAAAATATGTCAAGCTTATGATGCCACAGCCATGGTTTCAGAGAAGTTCTGCAATCCTGGGCTTGGATATAGATAAAGATGCCACCAGGTGTAGGCAGTGTGGTTAGGGTGACGAAACCTCACCACACCTAATCATAAGATCAAAAGATACAGAATATTCGGGTCATCAATATCAGAAGAAATTTTGTTTAATAAAGAAATAGTAAAGTGCCTGCGAAAGAAAAAACATTCTTTGGTTTGCCTTCCCCAAAAAATTATCTGTATGATCTTTCCACTTTATTGTGTATTTAGCTGAAATGACAGCCTCTAGATTTGTGTGGTTAATCGTGGAGCGGAATGTTTCTTACTCAAGTGAATGGTCTCGCACTTTTCATTATTTAGAGTCAATTACCACTTTCGCACCATGCAGATAACTTGTCTGAATCATTCTGTAGTTGGATTTCTTTTTCTGATGACTTTACTAGGTAAATTACAGCACCATCTGCAAACAATCTAAGATGGCTACTCAGATCGTCTTCTAAACAGAGGCCCTGTAACAGTTCCGTGAGGAAAGCCAGGTACCACTTCTGTTTCATTCAATGAATTTGAGTTAATTGCTACGAAATGTGAGTTCTCTGATAGGAAATCACGAATTCAGTTATACAACTGAGACCAAGCTCCATAGGTATGCAATTTGATTAGAAGCCACATGTGAGGAACTGTATCAAAGCCTTTTTGAATTCTAGAAATATGGAATCAATTTGAGATCTCCTGTCGATAGCGTTCATTACTTCGTGGTAATAAAGAATTGACTGTGTTTCACAAAAACGATATTTTCTTAACCCTTTTTTGTGTGACAAGAGATGGTTTTCTTCGAGGTACTTCATAATGTTCGAATACAATATAAGCTTTCTAAAAATCATGCTGCAAATAGATGTTAGATATATGAGTCTGTAATTCTTAGGATTACTCCTGTTTCCTCTCTTGAGTCTTGGTGTGATCTGTGTAACCTTCCAGTCTTTGGGTCGTTTGTATATGATTGTTAAGTATGGAGCTATTGCGTCAGCATACTGCGAGAAGAACGTAATAGTTAAAGAGTCTGGATCGGAAGACTTCCTTTTACTAATTGATTTAAGTTGCTTCACTACTCCAAAGACATGTACAGTGCTTCTAGGTTACTCATCTCGGCAACAGTTCTTTATTCATGTTCTGCAATATGTACTCCGTCATCTTTGGTGAAGAAATTTTGGAAAACCGCATATAGTAACTACGTTTTAGTGGCACTCATTGGTAACATTACCATCGGTATTGTGTCTTTCCGCTGGTGTACTTCATATACGACCAATTCTCTTTGGATTTTCTGCCAGATTTAGAGACTGAGTTTCGTTATGGAAAGTACTAAAAGCATCTCGCATTGAAGTATAAGATCCTGCAAAACTTCGCCAATCTTGGGTGTTTTGCGTTCATTTAAATTTGGCATGCTTTTTTCGTTCCGCAACAGTGTCTTTTGTGTGTCTCATTGGGGGGCGTGGAACAGGGGAGACGGAAGGGGTCAGTTCCGTCTCCATCTCTTATTAGGAAGGTTGTGTGACAGGGTGTGGAGCAACCACATATACGAGTACAACGATTGTTCATTCCTGTCTCTCTAATGCCACACACACAGTTCGCAGTGAACACCAAGTTGGGGTACTAACTACGGGGTGTTTGCAAGAGTTACATCTGCTTTCTCAAGAGTGAAGACAAGAAGACAGGAACCCGGTCCAGCCTTGAGGCAGTTCGTTGTTAAGAGACGCTCTTACTCGCAGGTGCCAGTTCTGCGGTGCTCTGATCTCTTAGAGAATGAAATTATTGGCATGTGAGAAAAGAAAACAGATGTCCGACGTATTCAGATATACGTCCTTTCAGCAAAGAGGAACGGGGTCAACTTTTTTATTGCGAAACAGCGCAAAAGCCAAGTTTTCGAGTGTCTCTCCTCCTCGATTGTGACACGTCGCTGCTTTTTACCCCATACCCCATCTCGTACCATTTCCTTTTTCCTCTGGAATGGAGCGTAGCCTCATCACTGAACACGAAAAATGAAACAAAATCCTTATCTTTCACCTCCATGCGTAGAATGACTTGATGAAAGTCTACAAGTTGTCCTTTTGTACCATCATGAAGGGCCTGTAGCAATTTTATCATGTATCGCTTGAAACATAAACGTAACGGCACAACACTCCAAACATACACACGTAATCGAAAATTTTCGGATAGCACGGCGAGTAGACTTGTGTGGAATAGGCGCAAATATCCGCTGAAGGCGCTCCACGTCTTGAATTAGCAGACGAACGCCACTTACGGATTTCCCATTAAAAACCACAAAAATCTTGAGACTGCTGGTAATCGTGCCTTGAGTTGTAGGATGTGCAGTGCCACGTAGGGATGGGAAAAACCTACCGGTTAAAATCGACACCGTTACAATAGTTCTGAGTAACCGGTACTTTTCTGTGTTTTTTTGGCCTCAGCTATAACAGGTCTTGCTTTTTTTTACTAATAACCGGATAAAAAACCAAATTATCGATTAGTCATAGCAACAGTACTGAACTTTTTGGTTTTTATATAAATCTTTTTTTTAACGACTAATTTTAGTACAATCTCCGTTACTTTTAAATATTGTCTTATAACAGAAAACGGGGAAAGATATCAGTGCTATTCTAATAGCAATGCCGACAGAAACGAGCAACAGACACATGGCATTCGAATCGGTACAGCGTTGCTGAGAAAATAGTGTACCTTTTAAGATGTGGCGTGGCTTATTGGGTGGTATACTTGTACGTGCAGTGTGCAAAACTTCTCCCATCTGATCTACAGTTATGGTAGTTCCTCGCTATCACCATCGGTCATCAACTGTATTACAGAATGGCACCATCCCTAGTCTGGAAGTATTTTAGGAAGCTTTGTTGTGTCTTCTCCTGTTTTTAAGCTTTTAAAAACAGGAGAAGCCACAATAAATTTGCGACATCGTATAAAGAGAAAATTAAAAAAAATGACAATTCACACATCTGCTGCCTTTAACTGCTTGTACCCCTTGAAAACGACAAATTAACATGAAAAATAACGTTTTTCATCCTCTGTTTTCACCCTTTAGCACTACCATTCGCAATGCCCCAACAATGGTATGATTCCCGGTCACAACATGAGTTTTGAGCAGAGTTTCAAAAAGATTACAATCAATAGAACAATATTGATGATTTTTATTAGTATTCAAACACTTACCACTTTTCGAGAAAAGCAGCGGTGGATTTGCCTATTTAATTTAGCATGTATCTTGAAACTAAGGAGGTCAAAATTTTTCAATCTTTGCTCGATTTCTACGTTCATTAAAGGAAATATTAGAAATTAAGTGCCGATTATCTTAAGCGATTTTAGCAGGAGGGTTAAACGGTGTTGAAACCACTGATATAACTGAAAATCGGTTGTTTCAGCGATTCCTACTGCGTCAACGAATATCACGCCTCACAATTGTAACTAAGCTGCACCTGTTGAAACGGAGAACACTAAACGCTTTTTGTCGCTGTCTTATCACCCCCTCGACTCCACTCACACTGCGCACTATCGGCAACCACATGAACCAGCAACTTACAACTGGCGCCAACATAAACTTTAGATCCGTAAGTTAAATTCACTTCAGTTCTCTATCTGATGTATAAACGTAACAGTCTTGTGAAATCGGATCAATCTCTGATACATCCTGCATACGTCTTTGACCTGTTGATATGTGAAAAGCACAGGACCTGCACGACTTAAAAATAATGTACCTTACAAATGTAGCATACATATATGGTCTGATATTTCTTGGGTTACCCATAATGCACGCCACTTTCACTCAGAATGAAAAGATCGATCACATGACGACAACATGCCACCCACAATAATTTTATACATCCAGGTTTTGACGTTTCTAGAGTAGTTTAAGAGGATAATCCTAATCTGTATTTATTACTCCACTTGAATACATAGCTTAAGTTTTTTCAGTCATTAGTCATTTGTCTGATTTGATTTGGACCGCCATGGATTCATATTCTCCCCTTCATCTCAGAATTTCACTTGCCGCTATGTACTGAATTATTTATTGGACGTATTCAAATCTGTGTCTTCCCTTAAAGTTTTTACCCTCTGCAGCTCCCACCAGAACCATGGATGTTACTACCTGATGTAACCCATGTCCTATAATTATGTCCCTTCATCTAGTAAATATTTTCGAAATATTCCTTTCTTCGCCATTTCTGCGGGGGAACCTCCTCATTCCTTATCTCATCAGTCCACCTGATTTCCAACATTCATCAGTAGCACCATATCTCAGACACTTCGATTCTCATCTGCTCCGGTATTCCTACTTTTCAAAATTATTCGCTACCATAGAGTGCCGTGTTACACGCGTGTATTCTCTAAATACACACACCAAAAAAGGCTTTGCATTACCTCGGATCCGAGAGTTCCGAAGCTAGTACAGAAAATTGGAATAGAGATCAACATTAACATCATTTCCGTCCTTTTTATTGCACATGAAAGCCACACATTGCATGTTGTACCACCACACAGCGAGACCTTCAGAGCTGGTGGTCGAGACTGCTGTACGCACCGGTACCTCTAATACCCAGTAGCACGTCCTCTTGCATTGATGCAGGCATACTATCAACAAGTTCATCAAGGCACTGTTGGTCCAGACTGTCCCACTCCTCAACGGTGATTCGGCGTAGATCCCTCAGAGTGGTTGGTGGGTCGTCATTAAACGGCCCTTTTCAATCTATCCCAGACACGTTCGATAGGGTTCATGTCTGGTGAACATGCTGGTCAGTCTAGTCGAGCGATGTCGTTATCCAGAAGGAAGTCGTTCACAAGATGTGCACGGTAGGGGCGCTAATTGTACATGAAGAATGCATCGCCAATATGCTGCCGATATGGTTGCACTATCGGTCGAAGGATAGGATTCACGTATCGTACAGCCGTTACGGCTCCTTACATGACCACCAGCGGCGTACGTCTGCCCCACATAATGCCACCCCAAAACATCAGAGAACATCCATCTTGCTGCAGTCGCTGCACAGTGTGTCTAAGACGTTCAGCCTGACCAGGTTGCCTCCAAACACGTCTTCGACGATTGTCTTGTTGAAGGCATATACGACACTCATTGGTGAAAAGAATGTATTGCCAGTTCTGAGCGGTCCATCTGTACCGCGATGCATGGTGTCGTGGTTGCAAAGATGGACATCGCGATGGACGACGGGAGTGAAGGTGGGCATCATTCAGCCTATGCGCACAGTTTGAGTCGTAACACGACGTCCTGTGGATGCACGAAAAGCATTATACAATATAGTGGCGTTGCTGTCAGGGTTCCTCTGAGCAATAATCTGTAGTTAGCGGTCATCTACTGCGGTAGTAACCCTTGGGCGGCCCGAGCGAGGCCTGTCATCAACAGTTCCTTTCTATCTGTACCTCCTCCATGTCCGAACTACATCACTTTGGTTCACTCCGAGACGCCTGGCACAAAAAGTAACAATGCGGATGCGATAGAACCTCGGTATTGACCGCCTAGGCAGACAACAGGAACCGTGTACCTCCTTCATGGTGGAATGACTGGAACTGATCGGCTGTCGGACCCCTCCGTCTAATAGGCGCTGCTCATGCATGATTGTTTACACCTTTGGGCGGGTTTAGTGACATCTCTGAACAGTCAAAGAGACTGTGTCTGTGATACAATATCCACAATCAACGTCTATCTTGAGGAGTTGTGGAAACCGGGGTGATGCAAAACTTTTTGTGATGTGTGTATCTTCCTCAGATTAAAGCCTATGTTTGATAATGGGAGATTTCTGTTGACCAGGAATGCCCTCTTTTCCTTTACTGGTGTGCTTTTTACATTGTCCTTGCTTCGTCCATCATGAGTAATTTTACTTCCAAGGTAGCAGCATTGTTTTACTTTGCTATGTGGTCCCCAGTTTTTATGTTTAGTGTCTCGCTAACCTTATTTCTGTTAATTCTCATTGTCTTTGTCTTTTCTGGTTTACTCTCAATCCAAGTTCTGTATTCCTTCGACTGTTCGTTCCCTTCAACAGATCCTGTAATGCTTTTCCATTTTCACTGAGGACAGCAACGACATAATAGAATCTTTTATTGATATCCTTTCACCCTGACTTTTAATCCAATTCCTAAAACTTTCTTTTATTTCCATTATTGCTTCTTTATGTGAAGATTGAACAGGAGGTTAAAATATATGTTACACATACCGATCATAATGGCCCTTTATAACAGAATGCCGCTAGTTTGATGAATGGGGTAAGTAATTTTGCTTGTAGTGTGCAACGTTGTGTTCGACAGCCAAATGTAGACGTTTAATGCTTCTTCCGTATTCTGCGCTATGTTTTGACGCTGTCATATCCTGTCATTGAGGACATGACGCCAGGTGCTCGATGAGGAGAGGCTACAGAGGACTGTTTGCGCCGTATGCTTTCCAGCGGAATCTGTGGCGCTAGTGGCGTCCCACTATCAGAAATATCGTAATAATATTTGCTACCATAAACGCACATTCTCTGAGTTTTGTATGATGTCGTCTAGAGGTCAGAATATTAGACATAAAAATCACCGAACCCTCGAGCCCTCACTAAAACTTGATGTGTCAAGAAAAGAGAGATGTTCATCCACTAATTTAAAATTTCCCGAAACATTCTTTCACTGGACATTTAACAGCGATCGGTGTAAAATATTACAATTCAGTAAAACAGTCTCGATTGCAACAGATATTTACTATAGTTAGAGACTGCTTTCGGTCTATAATTCAGAACACCTTAAGGCGGTAAGCACCGTGATGGCGGCTGGCGGCGGTAGACCGAGCAAAAACCGTGAGAACACGGACGTCAGCTGCATTCAAGAATGTCGTTCGCGAGCAACTAAGTTCTCACTAGGTTTCTGTAATTGAACCGTAGTATATACTCTTTTTATTAATAAATGTGCGTGTAAATTGACTCATATTAATGTTTTTTGATAACATGGCTTGGAAATCAGCGATCTAAATTGTATTGCAATGAAATAATCAACCTAGATCGGATAATATTTTATTCGTGGTAACCGGTCTCAATCTTTGAAGATCATCTTCAGACCTGTAAGTGTCTGCATCGAGCAGCCAACGAATGTGCCTTCTGGCAGATATTGGGCTCCGCTCGCCGCCTCCGCAAGTCGCTAAAGGAGACGCTTAATGATCTGAAGATGACGTTCAAAGGTTGAAACCGGTTACCAAGAATAAAATATCTTGCGATCAAGACCGAGTACGTTATTATGACTCATTTTAGTTGTTTCGAAGGAGTATACGTCGTTTTTGTGTCCTCTTACAATATTGGTACCAGTGAGACAGACTGTCATGCTTACGGGGAAGATGAGTAAAGCAATCTCTTGACGAAAGATCTGCCAATCTTTTAGTGATAATTCAGACTGGTGAAGTAAATCACAGTTAGGGGACATGACCTCCGTGAACCAGAGCAATTCAAGAAATACAGTTGGCAAAAGTTATTTTGTTTAGCATGTGGATCAACGAATTACAAATAACAAAGGAGGGTATGATGAGAAGAATAAGGTGACCGCTACCACTGGTTCAAAATACAGTTATCAGAGACTCTCTCTCTCTCTCTCTCTCTCTCTCTCTCTCTCTCACACACACACACACACACACGAGAGAGAGAGAGAGAGAGAGAGAGAGAGAGAGAGAGAGAGAGAGAGGATGGTGGACGCCTTGTCGTGCGTCGATCGTGTGCACTTGGTCACCTTGAATTTCACAACTGATGCGATATCGACGGACAACGCTTCTACAGGATAACTTACTCATCGACGTTTGGTGAAAGTGCTGTCAAAGTAAGTTATTTTATCGTTGTCAGAATCAAGACGTTAAGTCCGTAGCCATGTGAACAAGCCAAAACACGTTTACATCGATTTCCGCTTTCCTTAGAGCACAGCGTCCAGTCAGTACACAAGCAAATAGAGGTCGAAGTCTGAATGTAGCTCGTAATCATTCAGTCAATACAAATGCAATTAGAGGTCAATCTCTCAATATTAGAATAAGAAATTCGCGGAAGCGGATTTGGTATTCGAATAATTGTCATATTCCCACACCATTTCGGTAATGCTGATTGTGAATAGGCTATAAGGAATTAAGATGGGATCGTGGAATGTAGGTAAAAAATTATGATCGCATAATGTGCTGCGTTTTTGTTACATGTATAAGGAATTGAGTTATATTAGAACTTCTGCTTCGCGACACACCGCTAAACCAATATTTTTATGTGACTTCTGGGTATAAAGTCAAAGAATACCTATAGATGCGAAGCGTATTAGGTTCAAGGTAGAGGATGAGAGCGAGATAGACCTAAAACTGTAACCACTATTCTATGCTCCATTGGAATTAACTCTGATGTGCTTCGGAAACTTAAATTTTGTTAACAATATTTCTATAGCTACTGAGAAGATGCTCGATAAAAGCTCGGCTTCTTGATTGGAAAGACTGTGGCTCAAAGTCGCGCTCTGTCGCCGCTAACCTCTTCGATGCATGCTGTCTGCCGTCGTGCTTGTTGATGGTAAACCACAATGCAGTGCACCATCAGTTCCTTTCCGTTTCGAAAGTGTTTGGACGAGTCATAAACGCAGATTGAGCTCAGGGTTTCATTTTCGTACTTTTGCGTCAATATTTGCTTAATCGAGGTATGTTGCCACGGGATGGTAGATCCGCAAGTGTTCACTACTAAGGAAATTAGTTATTTTTTTTTATTTCGTCCATCTCTGTTACACTGATACGAAATTTTGCTGCATTGGTTATAGGTTTCGGGGTGAGACGTCCATTCACAAACCACACACCTCATTATCAACTGTTACGGACGGGTCAGCCCGAAACCGGTAAGCACTGCAGAAAAAAATTGTGTCAATGCAGGTAAGTCGAACGAAATAAAATAAATTATCCAATTATATCAATATTGCAAGCGTCTCCGTTGGGATTTTTCATGACTTGTAAGAAACAGTTGAACTATGAGTTCTCATTAGTCATTTGTCTGATTTGACGCGGACGGCCTTGGATTCCTATTCTCCCATTCATCTCAGAATTGCTTTTGCCGCCTGCCTGAATTATTTATTGGACGTATTCAAATCTGTGTTTTCCCTTAAAGTTTTTATCCTCTACAGCTCCCAATAGGACCATGGATGTTGCTACCTGATGTAACCCATGTCCCTTCATCTAGCAAATGTTTTCCATATCTTCCTTTCTTCGCCATTTCTGCAACGAACCTCCTCATTCTTTACCTCATCAGTCCATCTGATTTCCAACAGTCTTCTGTAGCACCATATCTCAGACACTTCGATTCTCATCTGCTCCGGTTTTCCCAGTTTTCAAAATTATTCGCTGCCATACAATGCCGTGCTACACACGTGTATTCTCTGAAATACACACAGCAAAAAAAGTTTTGCATTACTTCGGATCCGAGAGTTCCGCAGCTAGTACAGAAAATTGGAATAGAGATCAACATAAACATCATTTCCGCCCTTTTTATTGCTCATGAAGGCCACACATTGCATGTTGTACAGCGAGACCTTCAGAGATGGTGGTCCAGACTGCTGTAAACACCGGTATCTCCTGACACCCGGTAGCGCGTCCTCTTGCACTGATGCAGGCATACTATCCAAAAGTTCATCAAGCACTGTTGGTCCAGATTATCCCACTCCTAAACGGCGATTTGGCGTAGTTTCCTGAGAGTGGTTGGTGGGTCACGTCTTCCATAAACAGCCGCTTTCATAAACAGCCCAGGCATGTTCAGTAGGGTTCTTGTCTGGAGAACATGCTTGTCACTCTAGTCGAGCGATGTAGTTATCCTGAAGGAAGTCATTCACACGATGTACACTATAGGGGCGCGAATTGTCCATTAAGACGAATGCCTCTCCAATATGCTGTCGATACGGTTGCATTATCAAGGCTCTGAGCACTATGGGACTTAACATCTCTGGTCATCAGTCCTCTAGAACTTAGAACTACTTAAACCTAACTAACCTAAGGACAGCACACAACACCCAGTCATCACGAGGCAGAGAAAATGCCTGACCCCGCCGGGAATCGAACCCGGGAACCCGGGCGCGGGAAGCGAGAACGCTACCGCACGACCACGAGCTGCGGACGGTTGCATTATCGGTCGAAGGATGGCATTCATGTATTGTACAGTCGTTACGGCGCCTTCCATGACCACCAGCGGCGTACGTCGATCCCACATAATGGCATCCCAAAACAGCAGAGAACATCCACCTTGCTGCACTCTATGGACAGTGTGTCTAAGGCGTTGAGTCCTACCGGGTTGCCTCCAAACACGTCTCCGGCGATTGTCTGGTTGAAGGTATATGCGACACTCATTGGTGAAGAGTACGTGATGCCAATCCTGAGCGGTCCGTCTGTACCGCGCTGCATGGTGTCGTGGTTGCAAAGATGGACCTCGCGATGAACGTCGGGAGTGAAGTTGGGCATCATGCAGCCTATGAGCACAGTTTGAGTCGTAACACAACGTCCTGTGGATGCACGAAAAGCACATCCGGTTTGTCAAAGGAGATAAATCTGCATCAGCTTACTGTGTCGGACGCCAAGTAGCAAATCCTGAGACGCCTCTTGATGCCCAAGTGCATGCAAGCATTTTTAACACAGGTTGACATTCTGGTATCAGCCTATTGGCAGAATTTTTCAGCCACATTCCGAGGAATTTAGATCCTGTGTGGGAAACGTCTTCATAAGAGTAGAATTAGACCGGTGGTATCAGTATTTAACTGGAAACCGTAGAGTGGCTAAACACCCACGAGCTTCCGGCTGAGTGCTCCTTGGCCACTGTCGACTGTCGTGTAACTGTTGCTGCCGTCCTGCCACCTGTGACGTCACTGATGCTCACTCCAGTGCCGTATGTGGTAACAGGTAAGAGTGGTGTTTGTTCTGTCCGGACTCCCGTTGCAATCAGAAAAATGCGAGTACGGGATTAATGAGCGGGGGTCGTCGTGGTGCGGAGAGCGGGAAGTTGGAAATTTGGGTCTGACGGGAAGTGTGTTCGGATAGCCGAGGCGGCAGTCAGCCTTCGGAATGACAGCAGCTCGGACGTCCAGTTTACGTACCTGCCGCGTTAGCGCGCGGCCGTGGTGGTTTGTTCTTTACAGCCGTGCTACTTACTTCCTCCGACAGTTCTCATTGCCGTATGAGGTACCAGCAGAGATGGTGGTCGCGGCGTTGAAACCCATATGGTGGAAAAATGGGTACACCGTACCACGTAGCCAGTTCTGAACTGGGTGCGCCAGGTGCCCATGGACCTTACTAAATATGTCTCGTCCTACATCTACATCTACATCTACATCTACATTTATACTCCGCAAGCCATTCAACGGTGTGTGGCGGAGGGCACTTTACGTGCCACTGTCATTACCTCCCTTTTCTGTTGCAATCGCGTATGGTTCGCGGGAAGAACTACCGCCGGAAAGCCTCCGTGCGCGCTCGAATCTCTCTAATTTTACATTCGCGATCTCCTCGGGAGGTGTAAGTAGGGGGAAGCAATATATTCGATACCTCATCCAGAAACTCACCCTCTCGAAACCTGGCGAGCAAGCTACACTTCGATGCAGAGCGCCTCTCTTGCAGAGTCTGCCACTTGAGTTTGCTAAACATCTCCGTAACGCTATCACGGTTACCAAATAACCCTGTGAGTAAACGCGCCGCTCTTCTCTGGATCTTCTCTATCTCCTCCGTCAACCCGATCTGGTACGGATCCCACACTGATGAGCGATACTCAAGTATAGGTCGAACGAGTGTTACCTTACCAACAGTTAATTTTATATGATCATTCCACTTCAAATCGTTCCGTACACATACTCCAAGATATTTTACAGATGTAACTGCTACCAGTGTTTGTTCCGCTATCATATAATCATACAATAAAGGATCCTTCTTTCTATGTATTCGCAATACATTACATTTGTCGATGTTAAGGGTCAGTTGCCACTCCCTACACCAAGTGCCTATCCGCTGCAGATCTTCCTGCATTTCGCTACAATTTTCTAATGCTGCAACTTCTCTGTATACTACAGCATCATCCGCGAAAAGCCGCATGGAACTTCCGACACTATCTACTAGGTCATTTATATATATTGTGAAAAGCAATGGTCTCATAACACTCCCCTGTGGCACGCCAGAGGTTACTTTAACGTCTGTAGACGTCTGTCCATTCACAACAACATGCTGTGTTCTGTTTGCTAAAAACTCTTCAATCCAGCCACACAGCTGGTCTGATATTCCGTAGGCTCTTACTTTGTTTATCAGGCGACAGTGCGGAACTGTATCGAACGCCTTCCGGAAGTCAAGGAAAATAGCATCTACCTGGGAGCCTGTATCTAATATTTTCTGGGTCTCATGAACAAATAAAGCGAGTTGGGTCTCACGCGATCGCTGTTTCCGGAATCCATGTTGATTCCTACAGAATAGATTCTGGGTTTCCAAAAACGACATGATACGCGAGCAAAAAACATGTTCTAAAATTCTACAACAGATCGACGTCAGAGATATAGGTCTATAGATTTGCGCATCTGCTCGACGACCCTTCTTGAAGACTGGGACTACCTGTGCTCTTTTCCAATCATTTCCAACCTTCCGTTCCTCTAGAGACTTGCGGTACACGGCTGTTAGAAGGGGGGCAAGTTCTTTCGCGTACTCTGTGTAGAATCGAATTGGTATCTCGTCAGGTCCAGTGGACTTTCCTCTGTTGAGTGATGCCAGTTGCTTTTCTGTTGTCCTACGTGAACATCGGCGGATGCCGTGTCATCGTAATTTACGACGGCTAGCCAAAGACCTGTTCCGAATGCGGGCAAAAGAGTCTTCTCAGTCTGTATGCAATGTCGCATTAAGCAACTGCCGACGGGGCAGCAGGAGATGTCGCCCGATCTGACGGTGCTCCCGTCGACATACGTGGAGACCCTTAATTTTGTTCCAACTGTTCATCGACTGGAGATAGAGGCGTCGAGTTTAGTCGACCCCGAGCAGCCTGCGATGTGGTGGCAGGGCACTGCAGATGGACATTCTGCACTGCCAGAGCGCCCCCTGGTATAAATCTTTCAATGCGAAGGAGGAACGGCTACGCAGGGGGAGTTGGCCACCGCAGATTTGGTGGTGAGAACTGACGATTTTGTTCCTGATGGAAACGATTCCCAGAAGTTGTTGGATACCGACACTCATGCCTGACAAAGGACTCGAAACCGACAGAAAAAGAAATAATCTACTGGCTTCATCCAACACGTGCAGGACGATGTCTACAGAAGACAAAGATCTCGACGGTGACGACCACTCCCAGCAGGAAGATATGATCGTCGGTTCCGCTGACGGGATTCGTTCGACAGGGGATTCGAAGGAGACTTCTCACAGTGCCATGTCTGTGGATGATGGACAGCGGATGGACTAAGTATCTTACACTCTCACAGATGGGCTGCAAGCTTCAGCCGTCCCGTTAATTCCGAGGGATGATAACAGCACAAGCCTGAGTGCGTGGACCGACCGTATCGGGGTCGTGACGCCTGCTGCAGCAGCTGAAGTTGTTGCAGGTGCTTCACATCACGACATACAAACGCCAGTGGACATTTGAGGGGACACGCTGACGTCATGGCCTTCAGCTAGTCTGCCTCCACCCCTACCAACGGTCGTCAAAAATATCGCCATCCCGTGCCAGGCCTACCAGATTAGCACTATAAACTTCAATACCCTCAGTTATGCAGATGTCTCGTGACATGTTGCGGGCGGCAGAACTCGCACTCCTCCAGGAAGTGCGCCGCAACCAGTTCCCGTCTACTTATGGGTACTAAGTTTACAGGGTGCCTCGAACTGATAATGGCTGCAGTACGGCCGTTCTTGTGAAGGAAGGCATCGTTATTGATGGTGTGACAACGTATCTTCTATCAGCATGAGGACTTGCTATCAGGGCGTCAGGATTGAGAATGTGTACGGTCCCTCAAGCTTCCGGTAAGGACAAGAGGAGATACCTTTCGAAATTTTATGCGCAGGAAGTCAGGCTCTTATTCGAGGGACGCTACAATCATATCATCGTAGGGGTCGACTTCAGTTGTACCCTGTCACCACAGGATCAATACCATACTTCAGCATGTACAAAGAACTGTAACGCGAGGTGCAAGACCTTTGCCTTGTCGTTCCCTGGCAGGAATACACATAAGTTACCGGACGATTGGCGAGTCGCCTTGACAGGTTAACAGAGTCTACATCTCCAGGACACTTCGGTGGAGACACTTGATGCTGAGACATGGCCGACAGCCTTTACGGATCATGATACCTTCTTCTCAATGATCTGCCTCCCACGGCAGAGGGTATGACAGACCAGAAGCTCATGAAAGATGAATGTAACGTTCCTCGAGGATCTTGAGTGTCGGCAGGACATAGTGGAGACCTGGAAGAACTGTGAGAGGTGGCATCTGACTCGATCTGCGCTACAGCGTGTGAAGATGAATTCCGGTAGAGAGGATATTTTGTTGACAACAGCACATCATGGAACATCATTTTATGCTACTCGGGAAGATATCCGCCCAACCACCGTCACCAGGATGTCAGGCTGAAGTTTAGTGATTACAAGCAAAATTCACTACACTTACACAACATCGTCTTGTGAACATGCGTAGTCAAGACAGGATCGAGGGTCCATGCATCACATTACCCATGAATGTCGCAGATGTCGAAGAGCATTGATCCCCATTCTGGATATCCCAGGTGACCAGCGCCTGACGGCCCAGAAGGATATCACCAACTCCTTTTTGAATCATTACTTGCGGTTCTACGTCACATAAGGCCATGATGCTATCGAGATGGATGAAGTCCTCCACTTGCTGCATCAGACCCTCGATGGAGACGTGTTAGAGAACCTCACGGACTCGATAACGACGGAGGACGTCGCCAATGACCTCCGTAAAGGGGCGGCCAACAAATAGCTGGGCCCAGGTGGTCTCCCAATAAGGTTTTTTTACATGTTCCCTGATGTTATGATGTCCCGATGCATTACAATGTACCGAGAATTGATGACAGCATACTTATGTTTGTACCAAAGCTATTTGCCAGGAGGGGAGTTTCACCAGCGTCTTACGTTGCCCGGCAGCGATTTCAAACTCTTTGAGAGAATTATGGCTACTTGCATTGAGAGTTTCCTGCCCCAAGACGTCCCTGCAGACCGGAAGTGCCTTAGTGGTAACAGAGACCACCATACGGCGTTCAGTTATTATCGTGATGTCATCGCACTGACGGAGGTGTGTAGCCTGTGGAGGCCCTCAGTGTGTGTTTACTTTAACCACGCTTTCAGTAGGGTATATCAAGACTATCTTGAGAAGATGCCACAGCAGTTGGTCTTCCCCTAGTCCTTCATAAATACTGTCACACACCTTGTGTGACTTCACAAGTTATGATCAATGGACGTACAGCGGGCAAGATAACTATTGCTCGCTCTGTGAGGCAAAGTTGCCCCTGTTGGTGGTTATGTATACAGCTGCCATTGAGCCACTGTTACATGGACTACAATACCGGCTGCAGGGACTTACGCTGAGATACCTATACTTCGTGTGCTGTGCATATGCAGACCATCAGGTGTTTTTAGTGCATACAGCAGATAAGGTCCAAAGATCACTGGACTGGATTGCCTAATACGGTGTGACAGCCAGAAGCTGCTTGATCCTGGGGAAGTCTGGATCGACCTCCTAGAAGGAAGCTTTGCCCCATACTCATTATAAATCAAATGTTTGGGTATTATCTTTACGCATGACAGTCGTCAGATAGCACATTTTACCTACACTTGTCTCCTACAAGACATATGTATGGATGTCTGTATCAACTTTTTGCAATCTTTGGACTTGGTCCAATGGTGGGCTTATGTAAACATCTAACAACCATCCAGAGTACCACATCTGGCTACCGTCCTTCAGATGCGAAAGACGATAGCAAGCAGTTTACAGGCCGTTTTTGGTCACTTCTCCATTTAGGGAATGAGCATCAAAGTGCGATACAATACGCTCTTTCTCCCTACCAAAAACGGCAGTCTCTTAATTGTCAATGTGTGGGTCAGTTCAGCTGCTTTATTTGTCGTCATGATGATGAAGATGTGGAATCATCACCAGCGCAGCTTCACAGGAACTCTGAATGAAGAACTGGCCCCCACCTCTCATGAACCACCAATTGCAGTGGCGCATATTTCACCAACACTGCCTTACCTTAAGGAGTTTTTGTGGACTTCAGTTATGTCAATGCTGACGTGCCGAGAGAGCGGCTGCAAAGGGCTTGTGATGTTTATTGCCAGATGATACGAGCCCATCCCCGAAGTCCAACTGAAATCCGTCTACTCTCAGTAATTTACCCAGTGGTCTAACGTTCAGCATAAGCCGCCCTTCTCGATTCCGACGCCAGAGTGACCAGGTATTTAGTGGTCAACCACAAATATATGAATCGCCAGAGACTCCATTGTTTACATATGGCAGATTCTCCATTATGTTCTCAATGTCATCTACCTGATGCACATGAACAGCTTCTGTAATGTGGAGGTGTGGAGATTCACGAGACTGATGTTAGCCCTGATGCAGCGAACGACTCCTACAGCAGTGACTCCGATACCCTTTCTTATCCGATATGTCGTTTTATCCATGTACTAAGATGACTGCAGTGATATGGATCAAGTGTCTGGTCATATTGAATCTTTACCGGTACGGTAACAAACACTTTCCCGATTTTTGGACCTTCCTGTTGGAAAGATTCAGAAGTCTACGACGTCACCCGCGCTACCACCAATACTTTGCTAATTATCTGGGTAGTGTCTTCTTGGACCCCCCCCCCCCCCCCCCACAGTTGCGTGTGTCAGGTATGAGAAGTTAATCTCATGTGCATGCCAGTGTTACAAAATGGACTGGAACAAGTGGAAGACCCCATTTGAATATTTTCTTTGTTAGAACGTTCTCGGCTCCAATGGTGGATTGGAAGTATCCATGAAAATGCTGATCGATGGTACCAGTGGGTGTAGTGTCTAACAATGGTTCCGTCAGAAGGGTGGCCTTTACGCTCTACGTCTGCTTTAATTTTGTTTTTTGTTCTACAAATAAGGATATTTTGTTTAACCCGCCTTCTTGCTCCATCCAAAAAGAAACATATTGGAGGGAGTGCTTCTGGAGTGGGAAGCGGGAGGCATAGTGGCCAGGCCTTGGATTTCGACTCCTGGGCTCCTGCCACTTCGGAAAAAAATTTCGTTCTAGAGAAGCAGAGCATCCGGGTTCGAGTCCCGGTTCTGCAAAGATTTTCAGCTTTCTTCGTTGCATTGCTGCACTGCCCTGTGCTGCTGGAAGCCATTAATTCCTTTCTGTCTGTTATCTACACAGTTTCTTCTCCATTCCTTTCACCCGAATTATTTATGTACACGTGTAATGTTTTTGTTGTGCAATCGTCGTACCCGCTCCAACCTTCCGATGACCGTGTGACAAGCTCATATAAGCTGCAGTCTCCGTCTATAGGAGCATCCCAGAAACGATTTGTTCGTTTCATGATAGATGTCTTGCCGAAAGCCGAAATCTCTTGTGTATTTAAAAAATTGACACAGTTGGCAGCGCGAGAAAATTTTATAATTGTACATTGCCGTGATACCATGTATTCCCGCATAACGTAACCCTACGGTGAGGAAACGCGGCGCAGCGTTTAACACAATGGGAATCGCGCGTTAAGGAGTCTAGCAGAATAAGTTCTCTAGCCTTCCTGTTATGCTGCATTGATGAAAAGACGATTCCACGATTTTCCATCGTTAGCCACTATATTGGCACTGCTGCCGCCAGTAGAATATTTCACCTTGTCTACTTTGCCCTACTATCTGAGAGACTATATAACAGCCGATAGCAACTGGATACAAAAGGCCGTGACGTTATGAAAGTTCACCTATTGCCGACGGAGTTGCTTTGGATCGACTCAGCCACACTACCACAGCAGATACTATCACAGAAGAAATCCATGGAAAAGCAGAAAGGGAAACTAAGCCGCTTTGGCAACGACAAAATCGGGCAGAACATGAAACGAAAGAACGTATCGTTATCGGCTTGACGGTGAGAAATATCGATGCTGATTCCTTGCCGCTCATAACTTCGCAACATCGCCACGAAGCATCCCTTTCATTGACATAACAGGTGGTGTAGAACAAGTAGTTCACAAATACGCAGTGAAACTGCAGAAGAAATTTCTTGTTTGTAAATCCAAGTCGCTAGGGCCAAACATGACAGCTGAACACAGTTGCCTTCCTGTTCTCATCACTGTACTGCCAGGTGATGAGGGCAAGACAGCCGTCGTAAGTGAACATGGCGTTAAGTTCCGGTTCTTGCTGGGGGAGCAGACGTAACAGATTTTTCGTGGACCCAACATCCAGAGAAATAAAGAGAACTGCGGAGAACTTGAAGCAGTCATCGCTGGAAGAGAGTGTCGTTAAGAATCCCCTCCTTCAGGTAGCTCGACCATCTACGTTTTGTGGTGTGCCCTAAGTGCATAAGAAGGAAACACGCCTACGGCCCATCATGATCATTCGGATCGCAGTCTTACGTCCTTGCAGAAAACCTGCCCAGCCACCTTACTCGAAATATTAGCCACTGTCTGCACCAAATTGGGAACATGGCTGACTCCAATAGCCAAATTAAACGTCTGCGCCTTGAAGACAGAGATACGGTTGTCAGCTTTGACGTCGTCTCACCATTCACACAACTTACAATCAAAGACTCCATACCTTTGCTTTTTGACGACGATTCTGTGGATTTAATTAAGCATTACTGACGTCCAGTAGTTCCAGTCCTAACCAATCTGTTCATAGAGTACTTTAAGGACATAGAATTTGACATGGCTCGTGCTATGTCTAGTTGCTTTTATTGCTACGTCGACGTCTGGGCTCAGGGACATGAAAGCTGGGAGAGTTCTTGGACCACATCAGTATCATTAATGACAAGTTGTTCACGAAGGATGTAGAGACGTTTCTTGACGTCCTCGTCCGTCAACAAAAAAAGGGTGTCTCAGATACAATGTTTACTGGAAATTCACCCAGACGGACTGGTACCTGCGCGCTACCAGCTACCAACACCCATCGCAGAAACGTCCTGTTCTGAAGACTGGTACATCGAGCGGTAGCTGTTGCAGACGCTGAGACCCTGCCGAAGGAAGTTACCAACTTACGGAAAGTATTCAAGGAAAACGTCTACAGCTACTTACAAATTTCGCAAGCCATATCGGTGAATAACTTAAAGTGAAGGCACCTGGGAAGGACATAAAGAAACTTACGTTTTTGCAGTTCTGTAGCTCAGTAACAGAAAAAATTAGCTGGCTCCTAAAGAGGCACAAAATTCATTCGGTCTTCAGGTCTCTAGCACAGCTTCGACAATTCAAGAGGCCGGTGAAAAATTATGTAGGGTTCAGAACGCCAGGGATGTATAAAATACCTTGGTGGTGTGGAGGATTTTATATTGGAGAAAATGTGCAAGAGATTGAACAGCACCATATAGAACACGAAACATGTCACCGCGTAAAGTATCACGGAAATCAGCGTTAGCAGAATATGCTGCGGAAAACGGACATCGATTTACATTCGACGACACATCTAGTACTAAACAAACAAACTGTTTCTTGGACAACGTTAAAGAAGAAGCAATCAAGATAATAATTTGTAACAACTCTCAATAAAGACTATGGCCTGTAGATTAGCACAGCGGGTCACACGGCAACTGGAAGGTTTAAGCGGGTGCGGCGGTTGCGGAACGAAAACATTACCGCATATGGCACTGTGTAGTAAGCACCAGCGACGTCACAGGTAGGTGGTAGCTGGGCTATGTAAGGACAGCAGCATCAATCACACGACAGTCACCACTTGACAATGGCCGAGGAGCGGTCGGCCGAAAGCACTTGGTTATTTAACAACCTGATGCGGCTCCAAGCTAGAGAAAATTTTATTGGCATTTGTCGCTGTGAAAACAAGCTTTCATACATAAAGGGGAGGTGACTGGACGTGTTAATAAATCAGGGAATAATTTATAAGATACTAGAAGCAGCAGTAAAGGGAGAGAGATTGCAATGCGTTCAACAAATACGAGGGTCAGTCAAAAAGTAATGCCTCCTATTTTTTTTTCTACGTTTAATTGTCAGGAAATTTAAATGCAATTACATAGGTTGAAAACCACAACATTGAGGATCATTTTGTCATTTTTCAATGTAATCTCCGCCCATCTCTACAGTTTTGGTCCATCTTTGAACAAGGGCATGTATCCCAGCACGGTAAAAATCACAGCTCTGCTTCCTAAGCCATTGACGCACGGATGTTTTGACGGCCTCCTCATCTTCAAAATGAATCCCACGATGAGCTTCTTTTAGTGGCCCGAACAGATGGAAGTCTGATGGTGCCAGGTCAGGGCTGTATGGGGGATGAGGCAAAACTTCCCATCCAATTTTGACAATCTCGTCAGAGGTGTGACGACTGGTGTGTGGTCTTGCATTGTCATGCAAAAGAAGAACATCTGCCATTGATTTTGTTGGGCGAACTCGCTGAAGACGTGCTTTAAGTTTTTTGAGGGTTGTGACGTATTGAACAGAATTTATTGTGCATCCCTGCTCCAAAAAATCAACCAGAATCACACCCTCTGTATCCCAGAAAACTGTTGCCATAACTTTCCCTGCCGATCGCACAGTTTTGAATTTTTTCTTCCTCGGCGAGCTTGTGTGACGCCACTCCATTGACTGCATCTTTGATTCGGGTTCAAAAAAATGCACCCATGTTTCGTCCCCGGTCACAATTTTTTTCAGAAACTCATCTCCCTCCAAACGGAAGCGCTGCAAGTGTTGGGAGGCTATTGTTTTCCTTGCCTCTTTATTCTGATCGGTTAACATTCTTGGAACCCACCGTGCACAAACTTTTGAGTACCCCAATTGTTTAATAATCGTGATCACACTGCCTTTACTAAGAGAAATAATGTGACACACTTCATCTGCAGTCACCCGACGGTCACCACGAATGATGTCATCAACTTGCTGAATGTTGTGTGGAGTCACTGCACTCACCAGCCTGCCGCTCCGCTTTTCGTCAGTCAACGGTGTTTGCCCTTCAGCTTCCTTACAACGACGAACCCATCGTCTAACAGTGCTGACATCCACTGTCACAACACCATACACCTTCTTCAGTCTTTCATGAATGCGTATGGGCGTTTCACCTTCTGCATTCAAGAATTCAATCACACAACGCTGTCTCAAACGAACATCGATGTCGGCCATCTTACAAACTTCTGCTGTGCTGCCACCTGTTGACACAGAAAGTTACTACTGCAGTGGACTGCAGAAGAAGGTTTGAGGAATGGCGCCAAATTCAAATTTTTCACTTAACTTAATTTCTTTAAGTAGAAAAAAAAAGGGAGGCATTACTTTTTGACCGACCCTCGTAGTTGAGGCCGTTGTGTGTAATTAGGTAACACTGTGAGGTGAAGAGACTGACGCAGGAGACGAATTCGTTGAAGGGTCGCAGGCCATATCACTCCAGTAAGAACACTCACGACAAAAAAATTAAAACAAATCATATACCTCATTCCCAGACTATTGACCGTGGCTGAAATTTGAATCCAGATGATGACTTAATCGAAATATTTAAATTTCAAACACATTAACCCTAACTAAGACAATGTTTGATAGTGATTTAAGTAGTGCTCCGTGTCAGATTTTTACAATAATCCTACAATAGGCTTTTTACGGACCTATGTTTACTGGAGCATATTTGCTCCTAGTACTGTACTCTTTGAACCACATCAGTTTTCACTATTATGAGACATGCTGCGTACATAAAATTCAAAACGAGTGTTTGAGGTGACCAAACATAACACGCACAATAAAAGCCATTGTAATGTTACCTCCATGAAAGAATATAAAAGTTTACTCTGCCACCTTAATGCTCAAACTCGAGGAATTTGTGCTTCACCTATACCAGTAGCATAGCCTAAGTACTCTGTTTGAAAACTGATGTCAGCATTCGTATTTCGATGCTTGAAGTTATGGGCTCTCAGTAGATACAAAATAATTGTGAACTGTGTCACCCACCAAATTGTTAGTTATTTACTAAAGTATAGTAGGCGAAAGAAGATACCTAACTTCTGGCAGTGCTCTTACGAGCTTTCAACTACGAATCGCAAACGGCTACAGACTAAAAACTGAACAGTGACAACACGAAGACCTTGTTATAGAGACGTATACAAAAACGTGCAGCCGCGAACAGTCATGAAACTTCTACTGTCGACCCTACTGTAGCACAACCCCTGTTGAGTACGCGAGATCATTTCTACAGCCCGTTCTCACGCGGGAAGACTTGGGGAGAGTATCAGTAGTCCCTGAGTTCTCACCTGACGTTCTCGTGCCGGCTCATGTAGATCTTCTTGAACTGGCTGTCCTTGGCGGAGCCCAGGTCCTGCCGCATCTTCACAGCCACGTGCTCCGGCAGCACCGACAGCAGCAGCCGCTCCTGCAACAACAGCGTGCCGAATGCTCTGTATACGGAGTTCAGATTCACTAAAAGTAGGTGCAACAAGGCTCTAGGACACTCACACGTCTAGTCCGTATTCAACTATTTATATTACGAATAAGAGCAAACCAAGCCACGATAATACACGTTTCCCACAGATTTTGCCACTGTCGGAAAGCTTGTTTTTTATTATTTCTACGCCCGCAGGTTCGAATCCTGCCTCGGGCATGGATGTGTGTGATGTCCTTAGGTTAGTTAGGTTTAATTAGTTCTAAGTTCTAGGCGACTGATGACCTCAGAAGTTAAGTCGCATAGTGCTCCGAGCCATTTGAGATTTTATGTCAATCTGAGCCTACTCCTTGTTTGATATCTAATGACCCGTATAGATTTTTTTAAGGTTACTGCACCTCAGAAATACGTTGCCAGTAGTGACTGCACTTACCTCTAATATTATTGACAATGTTTTCTTATATCGGTAGAATTCCGCAATCGTCATATACAATCTAACATTTACTCAACGGTTAGGTCTCATATTTGTTCACATTTTGTTGTAGAAAAGGTTCGTGTCTCACTCATTGAGTCTTGTTTACAAAAATGGTTCAGTTTCCCGAGAAGGACATTGCAGAAGAAGACTCCAAACCGGAGGACAGAAACGTTGCTGGATACGATGTCAAGAATGACGCTGTCTCTCAGCTCAAAAGTTCCTGACAGATTAATTATTTTCTTATTTTTTTGGTCCTCTGGACCCGCTTTTCTCAACCATTTTTTCGTTTGGGGAACATCAAATTATGTTTCAAACTTTCACGACACCTCTACATACAATTTTTTTCCCACATGCACAAAAGGAAACACATATAGGGAATACAATACATTTTTTGTTGTTATACTTATAATCATGTTTAATGCTGGACGATTTCTTACAAATTGGGCTACTTCAAGTAGGAATTGGCCGATAATTTTTATGCTCCAGATGTTTCATCTGCGGAAGGTTAGAATATAAACATCTCGCGACAAACCTAACATGTATTTGCGGCACACCAGTGCGTTGCGTCACGGCGGTTGGGAAACTACGGTCTGGCCATAAAGGTAATTAAACAGCAAATCTGGCAGTTTATCATAAAATTACTAAACTTATAGTTACTATACTTCTGGGCTGAAAAAATGATCGGTATACTTTTACGCTAATACAGAGTCCCGGAACTGAAATCACAATGATGAGTGACCTGTCGAAGATAATTGTTTTTTTAAATTATTTTTGGAAATAATTTATACCAAACTTCTAAGTTTGACCAGCCACATGACGAAACCGTAAGTTCATCTTAATGTACTGGTTCATATATTTTAATGTTGTAATTAATACAAATTGTTAATGTACGGAATACAGTTACACGAGTTAACGTCAGTGATATTTGCAGATCTAGAAAACTAAATTTGCAAAAATTTCACTACCACGCAGGAGCCATCGAAAGCGAATCACACAGACGTCGCAAAAGACTGTTACTATACTTCTGGACCGGAAAAAATGAGCAGTATTCTCCGGTACTACACTAGCCTCCTCGGACTGGAATCATTGTACTTTCGCTATCAAATTAAACAAGGGTTTGATCTGTTTGTTGGTTTGTTGGTTAATTTGGGGGGAGGGGACCAGACAGCGATGTCATCGGTCCCATCAACTAGGAAATGAAGTCGGCCGTGCCCTTTCAAAGGAACCATCATTGCATTTTTCTGAACCGATTTAGGGACATCACAGAAAACCTTTTATCAGGATGGCCGGGCGGGTGTTTGAACTATCTTCCTCCCAAATATAATTCCAGTGTACTAACCACTGCCCCACCTCACTTGGTAATCTGTTTGGTTATCTTTCCCTCCCAGGCTACGTCGACATTAACTCGAAAAATTTTTTTTTTATTCTCTCGGGAAGGTTGAACCAGAACCAGTCTATCCTGCCACCCTGTGTTTTAGTTGTACTTGTGTAACATGGTAAAGCCTACGTTATCCCCGAGTTCTCATCCGATGGAACAGATATGGCGAACCACAAATGTACTTCCAATAATCTGCAAGAAAACTATAGAGGAATATGAAACAACAGTTAGTAGATTCAAATGGATATAGGTTGCTTTATTTACGCAGAGAAAGATTATAGTTGGGAGCTGTATCATACCAAGTGTCGGACTGAAGACCGCAACAACTGCTTCATATCACAGGTACTTAAGACGGATATGTAGTGTCCTGCGGTCGGTAAGAAAGAACTAGCAGTCAATTTGAACGCACTTTATTATAATTAAAGAAAAACGCTTTCTTGGCATACAGTAAATGTTAAACGCAAGAACAAACAGAATAGAACCTCACAGCTCTTGTGGTGGCAAACCAGATAAGGAAACAAGACAACGGAAGAAAATACTGACCAAAATCTAGACTACATAATACAACGTACTACTACAATGCTACGGCTAGTGAGTACAATGCTAGGGACAGCGTAAGTACTGGGCGGATCTCTTCCTAGCACTTGCTAAACACAGCCAGTCTGACGGTCTAGACGTGCTTACAAATACAGGTCGGCGGAGTGCTATATGAGTCATATGAATTGCGAATGGTGGAACACTGTCACATGTTGTCTGGTGAAGTAGTTCCATGTTTATTTGGAAAGTCTGTTATTGTTTCTGTCCGCTGGCGATATTTCTTTGCCCGCTCCTGAAAGGGGGTCGGGAACCAATCTTGGGTGTCGGTTGTGGGGGCCCTCTAACAATAAGGGGCCGCTACGACACCATCACCCTAATTAAAGTTAACTGCAATAGTGCAAAATTTGAGAATTTTTCACCATATCGCATTCAAACCTTCACATTTTTTTCTTTTGGATCGATGAAACTTGTGTGTCCGCCACCAGAAATATCGTAAAGTATACCTTACGAATACTTTCTTCAAGAATTTTGTGATTACTTCCCTATTTACTCATTAAATCATCTGTTTCATTACTAAAATTAGATACAAGATCACAGCACACATTAGAAGGAAATGTCATTAAAAATTACAGTTTATTTCGTTGACATAATGACATTTTACGAATTGAGACTTAGTAAACTGATAATCTGTAAAAGAAGTAGCTTGGGAGGTGTAAATCCAGAGCTTTTAAGACACATTTACTGTTCATTTAAGAACCTATGATTTATAGTTGCATATTCTAAATAAAGTAATACCACTAAAAAAAATTTTTACATCTGTGCTATAGACTATTTTTAAAAAAAGTTCTCATCAGGGGCCGGCCGGAGTTGCCGAGCGGTTCTCGGCACTTCAGTCTGGAACCACGCGACCGCTACGGTCGCAGGTTCGAATCTTGCCTCGGGCATGGATGTGTATGATGTCCTTAGGTTAGTTAGGTTTAAGTAGTTCTAAGTTCTTGTGGACTGATGACCTCCGATGTTAAGTCCCATAGTACTCAGAGACATTTTCTCATCAGCGGTGAGAACTATATAGAATAAGGTTGACAGCTGCATACAAGTGTATGAGAGTGTTCATAACAAAATTTAGACCAATAATGGAAGTAAATAGGAGAGAAGAGTGTATGATTTTTAGTTTGTGTCGTTCATTATTGAAATTACTCTTTTAGCTCAGTATCTTTAGGGACTGTGAGCACGCTTTCGATGGAGTAAACAGGAATGTGTAGTGGATAAATGTGCAAGAGAAAGGAATATCATATCTTCTGGGATCCAAAGCATAATGTAACACGAGGAAGACATTGCTAACAACAAGGAAAAACAAGTACCCGAAAAATATACGTGCCAATAGGAGCTTACGACGATGCACTACGAATCACACGTTTTCTGCTTTGTTTTTACAGCACTTAATTTTACAAGTCCTCTGAAGACCACAGTGGGCTCTCATTCGGAGGACAGCTGTTCAAATTACTGTCCCGTCGTACAGATTTAAGATTCCCATTGCTACCATCAATTGCGTAAAGCAAATGCCGGAATGGTTCCTTCGAAATGGATACGGCAGATTTCTTCGCTAGCTTCCCTGATCCGAGCTTATGCTGAGACTCTAATAACCTCGTTGTCAGTAGGACATTTTTTCTATCTTCCTTACAACGAAATCGTAACAAAAGCTGGAGAAACATGACGTATGGAGAGCAGTCTATGAGCTACATACCCTGAGTTCTGAAAAGAACTTCAGTATCGATTATAATATGTTAACTGACAGACCCGTTTTCCATTTGGACCTATCTGCAGGCATCGTGGTAAGCGCCTCAGTCTCGTATTTGCTGATTCGGTGGACCCGACAGCCTGCCCTCGCTGTAGATATGCCCAGAACATACCGTCAACCCTAGCCCGATTCCTCCGTTTCTTCACATGCAGGGCGGCAGAGGCACGCTGACATCTGCTGCAGGATGGTCACACACAACGGAGCTGTAACGGGCTTAACTCGGCTTAACTCCGCAGTTTCGCCACAATTCACGGTCCAGGAGTTCTCCCTGGTTCTCGTCACGCAGCATGAGCCGCCGCGCGTTGCGGACTCGTAGAGTACTGAGTTTATGGGGCAGTGCAGTGGCAACAAACAGAAACGGCCAGGCCGCACACCGCCATTCAGTGTGTGACCGCCTCTGTATCCGCCAGCATCATGCGCGGAATGAAACGCAGAGGATCTCCGACAACGTTTTCTCTGCAATTAACAGCGATGCTGTAATACAATAATTATGTATATAGCATTAAGCTTCAGGCGAGCAAGTTTCTTATTCCTTAGCAACGTCTGTCTTTGTCAGGTTCCGCGGATTCATCCGAAACAAAGCTACTGTGTCACGGAATGAGTAAGTGCGTAGTTCACTAAATGATTATTAGAAAATTTATGAACATAAGTGTTAATAAAACAAGAAAAAAATTGAGAGACTATACGAATAAATAACACGTTACAGAGAAACTTTCTCAGATAGCGCAAGAAACTCCTTTATAGAATAAGAGTGTGCCAGAAAGAAACTTTTCACTTTGGATTTGAACACTTATGGTTTATCACTCCATTTTTTCAGTTCTGGTGGGACCCTATGAAAAATGAAACTTGCTTAACAGTCCACATCATTCTGTACAATGCTTAACGAACTGTTATCAGGTGAGTGTCGTTTTCCCGTCACCACTCAGTGGATGCTGCGGGTTCCTGAGAATGAGGCAGCCGGCCGCGGTGGCCGTGCGGTTCTAGGCGCTTCAGTCCGGAACCGCGGGACTGCTACGGTCGCAGGTTCGAATCCTGCCTCGGGCATGGATGTGTGTGATGTGCTTAGGTTAGTTGGGTTTAAGTAGTTCTAAGTTCTAAGGGCCTGATGACCTAAGATGTTAAGTCCCATAGTGCTCAGAGCCATTTGAACCATTTTGAGAATGAGGCACTGTTGTCATGGCGGAATTTATGGACAGGAACAGCAGGTTTAGAAGTCTAGGACACCAGAACAACGGCCTACTCGAAATTCGTGACGTGAAACAGCAGATCAGACCGATCGCCCTGAGAATATTCTTGGTGGGTGCTCAGAGTTGTCCCAAAAACTATCTTCAGGCGAGATAATAGAGTGAAACTAAGCAAACAAGACTTCGTGTTTATGTCAGAGTTAGTAGGGGTCATTCATGTAGAGAGGATAGCAGCATTTAGTTTCTGCAAAGGACCTTGAATGTCCTACTTCAAAAGAAAGCAGTGTGCCCTTAGTCTTAAAAATTTAAAATGGTAGATTTTAATTTACTGTCTATCTACCTTCTATGGCGGCGCGGTTCCTTTCTTCCTTTTTACCTGCACCTCCCTGTGAACTCGTTGTAGCAGATCGCCTGTAGGAAAGCCAAGCAGAAATCTACCGTACTGCAACTCACACCAGGCTGCATACAACGTAACTATTCTAAGAATGGGGAAAAGATCATACTTTTGAATAAAAGGTGGAAATACTGGCCAAACTTCGGTATATTCTGAAGTTGAGAATTAACGTTCACAGCCAAACCCGTGCTAACCCTAACACAGTCATGCATAAACCCTTTCATTCACGTTAGCAAGTTTATAGTAATGTATTTCCCGAAATCTGAATAGCTACTAAGCACGAATTGTTCTTAAATGAAAATGCTCGCACCACTATTACATTAATTGCTGACTAATGCACTCAAGTTTTTAGTCACCGCTCTGCTCAATTTGCCACGTGGGATTACTGTCTTTTCTCATACGCAAAATTACTTAAAAAATCCGTACTTTCTAAAACAAAACTCCGGAATAAATATGTCTTGACTTTAAAGCACTTTCGAGTCGTGTAGCACAGCTAAAACCGGCAAATTAGAACTTCCTTCGGAGCTCATACTACACTCCGACTCCTCAGACTGCTGTAAGCATTCTATATCTCCAAGAAAAAAGCAGCGAGAAGAATACTCCGTTCTGATTGGTCAGTTTTCTTTAAGGCCAATAGAAAAACATTATTCTCCCGCGCTAGACCGGGCTTTTCATGACTAAATAACACGCTTTCGAACTGTTCTATTTGCCGAAAAAATATTTAACTTTCTGATATTTTGTTTATACTTGACGTTATTAACTTATTTCATTTGCACTCGAATTAGCCCTCCTTTTGCCATGAACTTATTTAACATATTATGATACAAAATTCCCCGTCGTACAACGTTCATAAGTAGAACAATGATCTACATATTTACTTTAGACCACATTCACGCATTATTCACACTAATAAAAGTATATACAAAACTGTACAAACATAAATAAACAAAAAACTCCTTCAAGAAATAAAAAGAACAATTAACAAAAACATTCTTTTGACCTATTTCTTGAATGTATCTGAGCACTACTGTCCTCTGGCAGATTAAGATTAGCACTACGCACTCGACTGAGCCCGATGCAGACCATCTGTCACAGTGCACACATGAGTCATTCTCCCGATACACAAGCTCTAGACAGGAGCGATACAAAGCGCCAAGCCTCACTTCGGATAATAAAACATTGATTTTAGAAATGTTCCACGTCGAAAACTGTATGCATTGCAGTTTGTTCTCAGAAAGCCACATACTTCTGATACTCACTCTCACATTAGCTACATCATTTATATTACCTTCCACATCTTTCACAGTAATATATACATCACACGGAAAGAGAGAAAATGTTGAGTCATTTTACTGGAAGATCACTGGTATACGCTCTGAGACAAAAGAAAGATGCACCACGAAGTAATTATGGAAACTGGTCACAAACTGATATTCATATAGTTACTGAAGGAAAATGCGAAATTGTAAATTTTGGCGACTGATGGAAGAATGCGTGACACTGCAGCGCAATTTCAAATAAAATGGTTCAAATGGCTTTGAGCACTATGGGACTTAACTGCTGTAGTCATAAGTCCCCAAGAACTTAAAACTAACTAACCTAAGGACATCACACACATCCATGCCCGAGGCAGGATTCGAACCTGCGATCGTAGCGGTCGCACGGTTCCATACTGTAGCGCCTAGAACCGCTCGGCCACACCGGCCGGCGAGTAATTTCAGCTCTCAGCTAAGATAGTAAAGACGGAGCATGTCGATACCAGGCATAAAGTCTTTGCGAATTTCATTTCGTGTACCCAGTTGGACAATAACTATGCCTTGCAGACAGGCGTCTTAACAAACAATATTTGCAAAAAAAAAAAAAAAAAAAAAAAGAGTTCAAAATGTGTGTGAAATCTTATGGGACTTTGCTAAGGTCATCAGTCGCTAAGCTTACACACTACTTAACCTAAATTACCCTAAGGACAAACACACACACCCATGCCCAAGGGAGGACTCGAACCTCCGCCGGGACCAGCCGCACAGTCCATGACAGCAGCGCCTAAGACCGCTCGGCTAATCCCGCGCGGCTCAATATTTGCAAATATCAGTATTGGAGAGAGATCCATAGCGGCCCTACAAGAAGCCGGTTGGGGTAATTAGCCAATCGCTCGACATTTTAATAGGATAGGTGCCACTATTCGACGATGTTGGCAGGAATGTGTGAACCATGGCCGAACATAGCGTCAAGAAGCAAGCGGTCGACCTAGAGAGACTAAAGAACGTGGGGCACTCAGAACCCCAGATTCATCATTACCATCGATCCGACATGAGACTGATACTTCAATGACCACAAGAATCATTAACAGGCGATTAACAGCTCACGGCGCCTCTTGTGCCAACCACCATTGACCTCTGTTTACCAACAACCTTGTCCGTATTGATGTCGGGTACTTTCAGTCGCCGGCCGCGGTGGCCGAGCCGTTCTAGGCGCTTCAGTCCGGAACCGCGCTGCTGCTACGGTCGCAGTTTCGAATCCTGCCTCGGGAATGGATGTGTGTGATGTCCTTAGGTTAGTTAGGTTTAAGTAGTTCTAAGTTCTAGGGTACTGATGACCTCAGATGTTAAGTCCCTTAGTGCTCAGAGCCATTTGAATCATTTTTTACTTTCAGTCTGCAATCTCGCTGTCTGCAGTAGAACTATCTTCAGTGACGAGTCCCACTTCGAACTGAGCCCCGATGGCCAGAGAAGATTTGTAAGAAAACGCCACAGACAACTGTGGGATACCAACCTGATTGTCGCCCGCCATACGCCCAGACAGCCGCGAGTGATTGTCTGAGGTATCATTTCATTTCATAACAGGACCCTTCCGGTTCTCATGTGCGGCACCCATGCAGCACAGCGATACGTCTACGGTATTGTACCCTCCGTTCTGTTACTCTTCATGACAAGGCATCCTGGGCTTACATTTCAACCCACACATGGCTAGGGTTCCTATGGCTTGTCTTCGTGCTTGCCAAACGCTGCCTTGGCGCATCCCTCCAAAACTGAGAACGTTTGGGAGCATCATGGATAGGGCTCTTCAACCATCTCGGGATTTTGTCGAACTAACGTGCCAATCCGACGAACTTTGGCACGATATCCCTCAGGAGGACATACAACAATTCTGTCAATGAAGACGAATAACTGCTTGCGTAAGAGCCAGAGCCAGAGGTGAACCAACGTGTTGTTAACTTGCTCAATTTGTGAATTTCTTCCTCTTGCATAAATCATCCAATTTTTTGGAATATTAATCGTTTGGTTGTCTGTAAACGTACATAACATCTCCCGATTTCTGTTCCATTCGCACAATTCCTTAGTTGCACGTCTTTTTTTTTTTCTTTCTTTTATGTCTTAGAATGTACGTCAAGAAAACTATGGACACAGAACAGAACCCTGTGGGAATCTTCGCTCTATATGACCCAAGGCAGATTCATATCTCTTTCCTATCTGTCACTGAAGATAACCTTCCGCTTCTTCTTTTCCAAATATGTGGTGAGCCAATGTTGAGGTTTATCCCTGTTCTCATGATGTATAATCTGCAAAATACGTGGCCTGCATAAATTCCTTTGTTAAATCATAGAAAATACCTGTACTCTTGAGCTATCTTTTAGCGCTGCTACTGCCTCAAATGATTGAATGGCATTTTATGCGGACATTCCTTTCTTGAAGCCAAGCTACGAATGTGACAGAAAATTATATGTAATGAGACGTGTCATTACTCTCCTATACCTTGTTCTCTCAAAAAATTTTGAAGATACTGATGGAAAAGAAATTTGCTGGTAATTGTCTACATCATCTTGTTAACCCTTTTTATAAAGAGGTTTCTAAACGTGTATTTCACTCTGTGAGGAAACAGGCCACGATTAATGACACCGGTGAGTAAGTACATAACTAATAAATAGTGCACTCATTTTTATAATCCTACTTGAATGTTCATCATACACGTGAGAGACTTACTCTGTAATCACACAATAATTCAGTTTCATCTTTGCTTACTTCCTGTACCTGTATGTGATGTAGTGTCTCTGAACACCAACTGTAAAGAGTTGAGTTTATTTACCTGTACCAATAAAACTTTGATTTAACCTGCTGACTACTGATCAGTAGTGATTATTCAAATCATACAAGACAGGTATGCTTGCATTGTCTTTTCTGACTTATGAATTGCTGTGACCTGTTTTCTATTAGTCGTTAGCAAGAGAATTTCAGAAACTAAGAGCTTACGATTTGTTTATATCATGCCTTTTCCGCAACATTATGAATTAATCAATTTTTCTTTAGCGTCTTTTGAAGTATAAAACATACAGGTGAAAAGCCTGCAAACAATTTTACCTTCGCTCACGTCATAAAAGTACTCATATATTCGAAGAATGTAAGAGCATCAGGATGCGTCTATCAGGCAGCTAGCTGAAAAGTAGGCAGCTCTGCGTTTTATGTGAGAATCTGCGGAGCCAGCAGCTTGAGGAGAACACCAATAACATTTTCCTCCCACTTTGTTCCGCTTCCCTCAGATCTGAACTGGGCCAATATCGACAAGCCGATCCTTTCATATGCTCCATTCAGTCGTTTTTCTAATACTCTTTCTCCTGGAAGGCTTTTTTCCTTTATGTAGAAGACGTTCCATTCCTTACCACTAAGGTACGCCATAAGCTGCTTTGTAAGACGTTCTTATAATTAATGTCCGTACTCATAAATTTTGTGTTAAGTGGCGTGAGTTCAATTCTTTGCAGAAACGCTTATATAAAGGCCTTGTCCTTAACGGATTTCAACATCGGTGCACCGACCCTTCGTCTGTTATTGTATCTGTTACTCTCCAAGTGGTTACATATTGCTAAATGAGAGAAAGAGAACAAAAACAGTATGTTCATATTATTGAACAGCTGCCGCAAAAGTATTTATATCGAAAACAGAAACATGGTGGCAAGTATTTTAAGCGTTTTTCATTCATACTGTCTTGAAAAGTTCGTTACAGTTGCGACTATACGAATGAACAACACAAGAAAATTTTATAACTGCTGCAGGAAACCCGTGGACAGAACAGAAGTATATCACAGAGAAACCCTTCAACTTAGATTTTAAGATTTGTTGTTCAAGTTTTTCTCTTTTACAGGATGTTTGTTGAAAATTAAGTATACTGAATAATACATAGCTCCCTGCACAATACCTAAGACATCTTTACCAGATCGAAATAATTTTTCCAACGATCACACACGGAAATAATGTTGGAGTTTCTTATGAATGCATAAATACCGTCAACAAAAAATCTCATGACGGAATGTGTTAGAATCCTTAGGTAGCTGAGCAACAGCATACACACAGTTCGTGAACTGGCACCGCATATCCGTCTGACTACCCTCCTCATGGTAAGATTGCACAGATAAGATTAGTGATTAGGGCACTGTGGAGCGTCAAAGTCACAGACTTGCTGATGGATGTGGCGTTGGATGTCTTTCCAACAACAGCGGTCATGCCGTGCAGTAAATTACAAAATGGGTTTAAAATTTAGACCTCCAGCTTCACTGCAGTGTGTGCACCATCAATGTAAAGGGGGCGAGGGTTAAACGTCTCGTCGACATCGAGGTCATTAGAGAAGCGATGTAAAGACTTACACACATGGTTGTGTTGCAGCTGGGCGCTCAGTATTTTTCTGTCGCAGTCTGGATTCGTGCAATAAGAACCTCCTCTGATATCGCAAGAGTAGCATACATCAGTCTACAAACTACTCCTCAAAAACTAGCAGAGTGATTGAAACGTCGATGGTATAGAAGAGATATGACGCGGCCTAACAACCCAGAAGATTTGTTTTCATTCACAACGGCCACGAAAGCCTGCAGACTTTCATAAAAGTATACATGTTTATCTCCTCTCACAGTCCTTAAAGGTGGCAAACAAATTTTGTCGCTCAATATAAATACTATTAGAACTATTACAACTTGAATATGTCGCATTAATCTTCCACAACAAAATTCATTTAATAGTTAGTTACGAACCGGTTTTAGGCTCGCTAGGCCATCGACAGATAACTTAATACAAGCGGATAGTCGACAGGACTTCAGCGAGAGTTCATAGCTGTTTTTCAAAGGTGTGAGACATTTGACGACTACATCGATACAAAAGCACAGGCATAATGTCATACGCATATAAGCTCCGAACAAGTAGGTCTTATATCACAGTATATTCAGAGATTAAAAATATAGGAATGTTTACGTCTGACAAGTGACTAATGGCACAGACTATCATGTTGCATGGACAAACTGGTGAATGTGATAAACATGCTGAACAAAAGAGCGCATGGGGATGGGATTGAAGAAAGAAGTCTATAGAATGCGGATGTGGAACAATTACAACAAACATATTATCTACCACTGAGAGAAATATTAACTGGATGCTGCTGCTTTAGTAAGGATGAGTTACGGAACAGTGTTTGGACATTAAGAACCAGGTCGGAATTCTTTGATTGTTGTTTGTTGACGGCCAGAATTTTGAGTAATGTTTGTTTTCTGCTTTTAGTTCTTCTATGGAGAATATTACAATATCATAAGAACGACATACATTCATATTCAGAAAAGGTGGAATCTTTGTTTTTCAGTCTCCAGTTCCTCTGATGCCCAGTCAGTCTAGTAGTTTATACGTCTGCCAGACGAACATATAATCTGCCCCACGGATTGTAGGAAATCCTATAAATTCCACTCTGTTCCGAGAACGTTATCTTATCCTTACTGCTGAACAACATGTGAGCAACAGTGTTCCTAGTGTAAAAAGCTGGGGTATATTTCCTGGATATTAGTATCCTGCCGAGAAACTGTTACGTTTTACCCACGTATAGAAAGTAGGCCCTTTTGTTATGAGTGTGGTTTAGTGCTATCTGACGAGGGTAGAAAAGCGATTTATCCTCAGTATCTTCTTTCTACGGAGTATGTTGTCAGTTAGGGTAGAACTATAACCATTACTGTATGCTATTACTTTATGTTCAGTTCATTTTCGAAATATGGTTCAGTTCGAGGTATAACTAGTATACGGTGCACCATGGAGTGGAAGGCTGTATGTTTATGTGTTATGGAATGTCGGGAACTGGTATTATTGTTTCTGCAGAAGTTACTTTCCTGTATATGTTAAATAAATGCTATTGCTTTTTAATTAAAAAAACATTATTGTGGCACACTGATACTGTGTATTCAAGTTTTTATGTGTCTGTGTTCGAGTAAGTACCGACAGAGTATTCCATGAACACTGTTACGACTGTTTGTCATTGAAACTTGTTACTGTATTTGCAAGATACCGGACAAACTATTTGTCACCGCCACGAAAGAGCGTACTAATCGCTTTGCAGTGCTGTAGTTGGTGTATAGCTGGCAGCAACCAACCATGTGGCCCTCCATCACTGACACGGGTATGTCAGTGAAGTGGTGAGTAGTTACAGTGACTTGTATGTTTTTTTTAGCTGGATTTATTAGTCATAACATTCCACAGTAGTACATATTTTTCAATTGACATTTAAAAGTAATAAAACAAAGGTTCCTTGGCATTTAAGGAATCAGCACATCACAGATGGTTCAACGTGGTGACATGACAAAATGGCAAAGACGAGCTGTCGTGTTTGGACGCGTCTACAATGAATGGTGTATCAGTTGCAACGAAGTAACACTTCATAAGAACTGGGTCGTCAACATATCCCAAACAACAGGGACCGGAGACGAGTGTCATGCCTTGTTAATTACAACCGGTTCCATAACCAACAGGAAATGTTGCTGTGAATGATTTCAGGTCCATCTTAGCCTGTTTCCGAGTGAGCATTGCGAAGAAATCTCATTCAATGGGCATTTGGACTCCGGTATATCATAAAACGCAAGGGTTCGTAGCCGCACATTAAATTGAATCTCTTCAGTGAATCAAATGAACACAGAAACTGGACAGTTGCTGACTAGAGGCGTTAGTGTGCCCCGACAAGTGTTCATTTTGCTTCTTTTCAAATTATGAAAGACGTCGAATATACCGGCAGTCAAATGAGACGTTTAACAAACAATAATATAGGAAATTAAGGAGTTGTACGCTGGATAAGCTCAAAGAATCAGAGGGTGGCTAGAGTTTCAGAGGGAGCATTAGGCAACCATTGACAAGAGCAGGGGACAGGAATACAGCAGAAGAAGAATGGACAGCTTTGAGGGTTGAAATACTGAAAGCGGCAGAGGATCAGACAGGAAAAAAATACAAGATCTACTAGAAATCCTTGGGTAACATGAGAGATACTGAATTTCATTGATGAAAGGAGAAGATATAAATATGCAGTGAATGAAGCACACGAAAGGGAATACAAACGTCTAAAAATGAGACTGACAGGAAGTGTAAAATGGCTAAGTAGGAATGGCTAGAGGATAAATGTAAGGATTAAGAAGCATATGTCACTAGGTTTTTTTTTTTTTTTGGGTCATCAGTCTTCTTACTAGTTTGGTGAGGCCCGCCACGAATTTCTCTCCTGTGCCAACCTCTTCATCTCAGAGTAGCACTTGCAACCTCCGTCCTCAGTTATTTCCTGGATGTATTCCAATCTATGTCTTCCTCTACAGGTTTTGCCCTGTACAGTTCCCTATATTTCCATTGAAGTCATTCGCTCATGTCTTAACATATGTCCTACCACCCCGTCCCTTATCCTTATCAATGTTTTTTACATATTCCTTTCCTCCCCTATTCTATGCTGATGCTCCTCATTCCTTACCTTATCAGTCCACCTAATTTTAACATTCGTCTATAGCACCACATCTCAAATGCTTCGGTTCTCTTCTGTACCGCTTTTCCCGCAGTCCATGTTTCAGTGCCATACAATGCTGTACTCCACACGAACACTATGTGATCAATAGCATCCGGACACCTGCCTGAAAATGCCTTACAAGTTCTTGGCACCCTCCATCGATAATGCTGGAATTCAAAATGGTGTTGGCCCACCCTTAGCCTTGATGACAGCTTCCACTCTCAATCAGGTACTGGAAAGTTTCTTGATGAATGGCAGCCCATTCTTGACGGAGTGCTGCATTGAGGAGAGGTATCGATGTCGGTCCGTGAGGCCTGGCACGAAGTCGGAGTTTCAAAACATCCCAAAGGTGTTCTATAGTTGTATTTCTGTTATCCATGGTTTCTTCGCAGTTACCTTCTCTGTACCTATGTTTTTCTTTCCAGCTTTCGTGATGGCCCTTTTTAGAGATTTCCATTCCTCTTCAACTGTACTGCCTACTGAGCTATTCAACTATCGTTGTAGGTGTTGGTTTGCTGTCGATTCTAATAAGAATAACCCTGTCGCTGAACTGTTCACAGTAACACACTCTGTGGCCTACCATCCTATTCATAACGAATGCTACTCCCGTTATACCATTTTCTGCTGCTGTTGATGTTACCCTATACTCATCTGAAAAGAAATCCTTGCCTTATTTCCATTTCACTTCACTGACCCCTACTATATCTAGATTGAGCCTTAGCATTTCCCTTTTCAGATTTTCTAGTTTCCCTACTACGTTCAAAGCTTCTGACGTTCCACGCCCCGATTCGTAGAAAGTTATCCTTCCGTTCACTATTCAATCTTTTTCTCATGGTCACCTCCTCCTTGGCAGTCCACTCCATGAGATCCGAATGGGGGACTATTCCGGAATCTTTTGCCAATGGAGATCATCATGACACTTCCAATTACAGGCCACATGTCCTGGGGCACACGTTACGTGTTTTTAATGCGGTGGTTTTAATTGCCTTCTGAATTCTTATGTCGTTGATCACCGCTGATTCTTCCGCCTTTAGGTGCAGTTCCCCCTCCCACCCCCAAACCCTCACTCACCCTAGGACAAGAGAGTGCCCTGAACCTCTGTCCGCTATTTTTGACAAGGCCCTTAACAGAACGAGTGTGACATCTTATGCAGGAAGTCTTCGGCCGCCAATGCTGGTAATGAAAAGTTAAGCAGCGGCGGGAATCGAACCCGGAACCGAGAAAGTTTCGATTATTAATCAAAGACGCTACTACTAGCCCACGGGGGAAATATAGACAGAGCCTAAAGAAAAATCAAGAAGGCCTATGGAGAAAAAGAGACCCACCTGTATGAATGTCAATAGCACAGATCGAAAACCAGTCCCAAATAAAGAAGGGAAATCTGAAAGGTGGAAGGAGCACATAGAGAGTCTGCACAAGGGAAATGTACTTGAGGGCAGTGTTATAGAAATGGAAGAGGACACAGATGTAGATGAGGTGGGACATGTGATAGTGCGAGAAGAATTTGACAAAGCACTGAAAGATCTAAGTCAAAACAAGAGTAGACCTCATTCTGTTAGAACCACTGATAGCCTTGGGAGAACCGGCCGTGCCAAGTCTCTTCCATCGTGTGAGCAAGATGTATGAAACAGGCGAAATACCCTCAGACTTCAAAACTAATGTAACTATTCCAATTCCAAAAACAGCAGGTGCTGACAGGTGTGACTGATGCAAACTATCAGGTTAATAAGTCATAGCTGCAAAATACTAATACGAATCCCATACAGAAGAATGGAAAAACTAGTAGAAGCCGACCCTGGGGGAAGATCACTTTGGATTCTGGAAAAATGTAGAAACATGCGAAGCAGCACGCGGTTCTAGGCGCTTCAGTCTGGAACCGCGCGACTGCTACGGTCGCAGGTTCGAATCCTGCCTCGGGCATGGATGTGTGTGATGTCCTTAGGTTAGTTAGGTTTACGTAGTTCTAAGTTCTAGGGGACTGATGACCTCAGATGTTAAGTCCCATAGTGCTCAGAACCATTTGAACCATTTTGAAGCAGCATGACCGTACGATTTATCATAGAAGAAACGTTAAGGAAAGGCAAATCCAAGTACATTTACAGAAAGCTGTTGACGATGTTGACTGGAGTACTCTGAAATTCAGAGAGTAGCAGGGATAAAACATAGGGAGCGAGAGGCTATTTACAACGTGTACAGAAACCAGACGGCGGTTGTAAGGTCGAGGGCATGAAAGGGAAGCAGTAGTTGAGAAGGGAGTGAGACAGGATTGTAGCCTATCCTCTTACGTTATTCAATCTCTAGACTGAACAAGCAATAAAGGAAACAAAAGAAAAATCTGGAGTAGGAATTAAATTCCACGGAGAAGAAATAGAAATTTTGAAGATTGTCGATGACATTCTAATTCTCTCAGAAACAGCAAATGACTTGGAAGAGCAGTTGAAGGGAATGGTCAGTCTCTTGAAAGGAGAATATAAGATGAACATCAACGAAAGAAAAACAAGGATAATGGAATGTAGTCAAAATAAATCAGGTGATGCCGAGAGAAATAGATTAGAAAACGAGACACTTAAAGTGGTAGATGATTTTTGCTATTTGGGCAGCAAAATAACTGAGTATGGCCGAAGTAGAGAGGATATAGAATGTGGATTGGCAATGGTAAGAAAAGTATTTCTGAAGAAGAGAAATCTGTGAACGTTTTAAGTCTCAGGAAGTCTTTCCTGAAAATATTTATATGGAGCGTAGCCAAGTATGGAAGTGAAACATGGGTGATAAACAGTTTAGACAGGAAGAGAACAGAAGGTTTTGAAATATAATTAGCATTCTTCTGTAGCATCATATTTCAAAATCTTCTGGTCAGGTGGGTAGATCAATTAACTATTGAGGAAATACTGAGTAGAGTTGGTGAGCGAAGAAATTTATGGCACAGCCGACGAGAAGGAGGGAACGGTTTGTAGGACATATTCTGAGACATCAAGGAATCACCAGTTTGTGAGATGGGAGTAAAGTGCGTGTGTGCGGGGTAAAAATCGTGGAGGGAGACCAAGAGATTTATACAGAAAGCAGATTAAGAAGGATATAGGTTGCAGCAGTTACTAGGAGATGAAGAGTTGCTTGTAGAGCTGCATCATACCAGGTCTTCGAACTGAAGGTCGTAACAACAACCGGTAGTGCGTGCAGGATGTGGTCAGGATGTGGATCTATGACGTCTTGGTGGTGTATTTTGTGCCATGGCCCGCGCCTACTGATTCAGGTTACCGCGAAGGTGACCCATTCCAAATGAAGGCTCTCCGTGAACTAGGATATTTATTTCAACATCCTCAGTGAACAAGTGTTACCCTTTGTTCTACAACTTCATAATGATTATGCTTGGACACACCTGTGGTCTAAGATGAAAGCCATGTTCGCACGGCTATAAGTATACCTCCTAATTACATGAGCGCTCACACTTGTATCATACGTCGACGGGCCCGCTGAATCACCCTACTTTAATCCCACAGCAAATGTCTGCTGCTGTTTGGAACAGCGGGTGAGACGTAGCAATCAGCATTTCCGCTGTGTGGTAGCTCTACAGAATCTAATCATCAGTGAACAGCTTCAGGTGGATATGGCATAACTGAGGAACTTATAGACTCTCTCTCCGTAGGCTAGTTGCCGATAGGTGTTCACTGAACTCCGACTGTGCGATTTTTGCGGTATCTGTCACCAAGATACTTGGAAGATGCTAATTCGTTAGCAATGGTTGACACGTACTTCGAACGGCTGGATAAGGACCAGGCATGTCACGATCGGTAGACTGGTATCGCAGTGAAAGTTATCCACGGAATTTGGTCTATCGCAGTGACGTTACATGGGTACGGACACCGGTAGACTGCAGGGAGAAAATGCAAATAAGAGAACAGTTACTTTCCCGCCTTTTAAACGTGTGTGATGACAATAATAAGCGTATGTGAGGACAATAACAAGGGATGTAGACGTCATCTTTCATCAACAAGGCGTCTGTGCACATGAGCTTCAAAATGATTCAGTTAATTAACATTCGTAATGCTGATCTATATATATTTGTACCTCAAAGTTTATAAAGAGGAGTGTGTTCGTATATAAATCTTGTCATTTTTCATGAGAATGCGAGGGAGAAGAGCAGTTTCCGGACTGCTACAGGGACGCTGTGAATTTGAAGGAATTTTTTTTTAATGTTGTGTTGGCACATTCTGCACAATAACGTGATGCTATGTTGATTAGATAAGCTGGATACAAAAGAGATTTTTATCTGTCGTCTTGCAAATGGAGCTACTAACAGGGCGTGGTGAAAAGTAATGCCTCCCAATTTGTAATGTGAAAATTCTTCAAGATTTTGAAATAAATACCGTATTGAATTTTTAAATCTTTTTTCTTAACATTTATTTTTCAACACACTCACCATGACGACCAACGCATTTCTTCCAACGAGAGACCAGTTTCTTGATACCAACACTGTAAAAAGTTTGACTTTGTTAACGGAGCCACGACTTCACCTCTGATTGAACTGCTTCATCACTATCAATGTGAAATCCTCGAAGGAGTTCTTTAAGTTTTGGAGGCGGATGGAAGTTGGATGGGGTCAGTTCGGGATTGTATGGAGAATGATCGATGACGGTGAATACATGGTGTCGGATTGTTGGAGATGCTGCAACGCTCGTGTCTGATCTACCATTGTCTTGCTGAAGGAGAATGTGCCCCATATGTGGACGAACTCTTATAATTCGAAATTAGATTATAGCGCGCTGTTTCTCACACTCCAAGATAGATACGATACACACCACCATGCTACTCGCTACATTTCAGAGCCCTCTAGTGACAAAGGAATGCATATATGTAACATGAAAAATTAGGACGTAAACTGTTAATAACGTTTGTTTTATTCAAAAAAAGTTTATCAGTTTTCCCATAAAAAACAATGAGGCATTACTTTTCAGGACGCCGTTGTACAAGTGAATAATAACGAAGTACTCTCGACTAACTGGATATCCGAAAATTCATCATAAGAGGCTGAAAACAAAAACTTTTAACGTCACAATACATTTGCTTACAAGGGAACCTCCCCATCGCACCCCCCTCAGATTTAGTTATAAGTTGGCACAGTGGATAGGCCTTGAAAAACTGAACACAGATCAATCGAGGAAACAGGAAGAAGTTGTGTGGAAGTATGAAAAAAATACAAACTGAGTAGTCCACATCTAGGAAAAGGTGGATGTGGCGCCCAGTCTGGGCGGCAAGTGGGAGAGCAAGGTAGTCAGTAGGTAGCAAGTAACTGACAAGTAAACAGAGACCTTGTCAAGTGAGGCTTACAAGTGGAATGGAATGGCCTCGGATTTAAAATGTGGCTGTAAAAGGGTGCTCTCGATTTGGGAAAAGCTCTAAAAATGATATTAACAACTCCAAGAAGAGCTAAACAGAGCTAATTATTGCCAATGGAAAGACCACCTAACCGCCACATGCTCGCCACCACGATTGCGCAGCCCCCCTCTCCTTTGAGTGATGAAATCCGAGAGTATCCTTTGCATAAAAAGCATTAACAGTTTTACAGTGCATTTTATTGATGTGTGGCGCAGTTATGCTAGTACTCTTTATGTGCAGAGTAAAATTTACTTGTTTTTTTCATACATATAAAAGAGAATATTTACGTTTGAATATTTCGAAACTTAACTAGAAAATGAACTTGAAAATCAGTTTAGGAAAAAGTATTACTTGGAAAACAAAAGTGTTGTAATGTTTGTTGCTTTAAAGTTGTTTTCAAAACTACTTGCTTCACAAGTGGTATCATAAAGCACTTTGTCTTGAGGTTTTTTGAAGTAAAATTTTACTGGAGATTATCTCTGATTTTGTAGAGATTTTGTCAGGGTAAAGAGTGTTAAAATAGTACAAAATTAATGGTCTCAAATGAAAAAGTAAACCTATTTTACCTTAATGCTACTTAATTTTGAAATTGTGTATAGTTTTGTTGTTACAATGAAAGGTATAGTCTGTGGGACCACATTTCTTTTCCATCATAATAAAAAGAATAAATCAGATTAGTAGGTTTCTGGTTAATGAATCTTAAAGTGATTACTGAGAAGTAAATGTAGAATGTTTGTATGCTTCTGTATAGTAAATGTGTGTATTAATTGTACTTCACTATTATATGTGCTTCTGTGGGTGGTGAAGAGCAAGTTTAGACTTAAAGGCAAAAGTAATGATTAAATTAAACAAGAGAAAGGGCTCAATTGCAAACCTTGTGACTGCTTTAATAGTAAAGTGACAACTACTGCTACTCACTGTGTAAATTTTCCACTTCACAGAACAGTCTTTAATGAAAGTTCGTTTTGAATAAGTAAAAATAGGTTCTTTATAAATAATGCTTTTACATTATTATGCCTAATTAGGCTGGCGACCGTATAAAAATTTCATTTAACAGTTATCAGTTACTGTTACCTTTTGCAAAAATATTTTCTTTCTGCTAACTACCAACAGCTATTATTACGAAATTAAGGTTCGATACCAATTTTCCGTTAGGCAAACTCGGTCAGATTCCAAACTCCTCTCAGAGGGTAACATTTACTGCAAGTATAGGCCATACTTGGCAAATTTACTGCCGCAGTAGTGTTATACGTGGCTGCCTTGTGACAGAAATAAACCTTGTTGTCGGTAGGTAAACTGCATGCCGATATAACAAGCGGAGCAGTAGCGTTACATGTGTACTAATGTTATCTCCTATTTTATCTTCCACACATTGCTATATCTGGAGACATTTGTGACAGAAAATCTTTTGCATCTAATGAAGAGATTGTGACAACAAGTTGTACGTCGCAAACCTCTCAGACGGTCTTCTCTAGAATGGAAACCACTCGCTCGTAAAAGGTACTACCAAGTACCTCGACCTAAAACAGTTGTGTCGAAAAATATGTGCATATTCCCTTTGAAATGGAAAGAATTCTAGGCTGAGAACTTTGCACACACGTGTTAACGTTATTGTTATGAAAGAGCCTGTCGAGAACACAAAGACACAAGCACGATTATTTTCACCTAGTGTTGCAGTCTTCCGAAATTGTGCTGTTTCATGAACAAAACTGTATAAATTTACTAAGTGACCAAGCAGCTCGTTACAACGAAATTAACACCCTTAGCTGCTTACAGGCGTTGACATGCGTCAACGGGGACAGATGAAAACGTGTGGCCCGACCGGGACTCGAACCCAGGATCTGCTGCTTACATGGCAGACGCTCTATCCATCTTGTTTTCCCTTTTTTTCTTTAAATCTCGTTTTGTTCGCTTTTGTTCGTCGCAGCTGCTGGGGGCGGACGTCGTAAAACACCCTTTTAAGTTCGTTGTTGATCGATTAACTCAGTTTTTTTATTACAGAGGGCAGCTACCCCTCTGACCGAACACGCTGAGCTACCGTGCCCGCATCTGAGCCACCGAGGACACAGAGGACAGCGCGACTGCAGGGATTTATCTCTGGCACGCCTCCCGCGAAACCCACATCTTCAACGTATTGTCCCGCACTACATTCGTAGTGCCCCCGCCCATTATACTCATTACTCGCGGCGCGTTGCCGATTCCCGTAATAGTTCGGGCACTGTTTGTGCATTCGCACAGAAGAAGAAGATGGTCAAGTGGCCTCTGTGTCCTCGGTGGCTCAGATGGATAGAGCGTCTCCCATGTAAGCAGGAGATCCCGGGTTCGAGTCCCGGTCGGGGCACACGTTTTCATGTCCCCGTTGACGTATGTCAACGCCTGTAAGCACCTGAGGGTGTTCATTTCATTGTAAAACTGTATAAAGCGATCATCCATTTTTTCCCACTAAGCTAGATTTTATTAACTGCATTGACGATATGGATATTGTTTGAATACTTTGGCAACAGCGACTGCCATCTGTAGGAGCGTCTTTATCGTGAGTGGGTTATTTGTCCACGAGAAGCTTCCAGTCTAGTGCCCGAGCGTAGCAGTGAGCAGGCCACGCGACCGGAAGACAGAAGTGTCAGTGGCCGCTCAGGAGCAGGCTCCAGCCTGCGATGAGCCGCGCTGAGAGGCCTGAATGCCCCACTCGTGCCGTCCCGCCAAGTGATACCTGATACCTGTCGCCGGCAGCCAGCTCTCGTGCCCGTAAACACACAAACGGGCCCGCGCAGGCGCCGCTTGTAGCAGCCGCTACAACCTATCTTTGATCGCTGCCGCTTGAATATTTCTCGTACCGACAGTCAAGTGCCGAGTGCCAAGTACCGACTGTCTGTCAAGTAGGGTGGACCGGCGGGCCTACAAAGCGTAACGATCACGGGACGCGTCAGCGACTCTTCTAGACCAGACAGGCTACCGTACTTCACGCTCGTGTGGTGCGCTCTGTATTGTCTGTTCTCATCTTGTAGGCTTTCGGCGGTGGTCAAGCGTATAAAATAGAACTTATCTTTCAACAAAACGTTCCACGTTGTTGTTATTGTTAAAACAGAGCTGGTTCCCACTGAGTCTATTACTGCAAATCTGTTGCACAAGCTGCGTTCCGGCGGGACTGTGAGTAGAACTATATCCAGACGACAACGGACATTAAAATCGCGTACAGACACGCGTGACCGAGCGGGGTGGTGCAGTGGTTAGCACACTGGATTCGCACCGGGGAAACGACGGGTGAAAGCCTCGTGTGGCTGTTCTGATTTAGGTTTTCCGCGATTTCTCTAAGTCGTTTCTCCCAAATTCCGAGATGGTTCCTTTGACATGGCACGGCTGATTTCGATCTCCGTCCTTCCCTAATACGAGCTTGTGCTCCGTCTCTAATGATCTCGTTGTCGACGGGATGTTAAACACTGCCTCCACACGCGCGGTTGGAGAGAAACATGTAGAAGTTCGGCATAGCGATAACTATCTTTCTGGTTTCCGTTGATTACGTCTATTCAAAATTCCAAAAGTTTGAGCTTGACCCTATGCAGTCGATGCTTGAATACTTTCTGTCTCTTCCGATATATTCCCTAACTACCAGCAATCACAAATCTCCGATTCTATCTAAAGTTTGACACCAATTTTTGTTGTAACTGGCTATTGATGCCTGGCCCACCGAAAGTAATTAATTTGACGTCAAGCGCCACAATACAATAAAATAAGGGAAACTTTTTTAGTAAATTACTAAAAATTGCTACGGGAGCGACGCAGAGTAGCTGCGAGTGAATGGGGCAGGAGAGTGAGAGAAAAACTTGTTTGTAATTGTATCAATACTTATGACACGATAAGGAAACGGTTGATAATGCATCACACTTAAGTCGACTGTCAACCAATATAACGCAAAATAACACGTAGGTAGTGCGACTGACACGGGTACAAAACTGCCGGTTGAACTCGAGGGACTGGTAATTGGCGAGGGCACTTGTAAAGCCGTGATCCACAAGACACTTCGCTGACTAGTACAATTTCATTCACACAAGTTCCTGAGATCCACGTTTACTCCAAAATATCTTGATAAGACACAATGATACTTGCTGCTAACAGTTCGATTTCTTCTAGACTAGCAACTTAGTCACAGCGCATATCCTTTCGTTCGAAGTCCAAATGCGTCCGACAGAAATGGTGTTTCAGCAACAACATCGCTAATACAATTGTTTTGTTTGTATCTTGTATTTCTTATTATTATTATCCAACTCACCAACATTTTCAGTCATGTGACTATCAATAATGACCAACAGCCTCGCTTATCCTACTTTAAACACTGTTTGTTAAAGTGAAAAAATAGCAGCAGGAGAAGAAGCACGGAGAGAACCGCTGTTGTCTCGTTACATTCAAGAAAGCAAATCAAATGGGCACACAGATAAATGTTATTTCACCAAACACGATAAATCAAGGAAAACAATAACAGTTCAAATAGCTCTGAGGACTATGGGACTTAACTGCCGAGGTCATCAGTCCCCTAGAACTTAGAACTACTCAAACCTAACTAACCTAAAGACATCACACACATCCATGCCTGAGGCAGGATTTGAACCTGCGACCGTATCGGTCGCGCGGATCTAGACTGTAGCGCCTAGAACCGCTTGGCCACCCCGGCCGGCAATAACAGTTCATTTATGAGGTAATAACATTAACAAGTCAACGAAAGAGTACATGGTAACCTTCTTTCGCGATTGGCCATGCACTATAAAAATGATGCGCAAATTAGTAGCACGAGCATAAAATAACTGTACTATTTGCTACAGAAACAGAATTTGTTATTGAGTCTAAAGGTGACTTAAGACAGTCAAGTTTCGTTTCCCACATAACAGAGTTGCAGAGCTATATAGTGCATGATTTACAGCGTATATGATTTCGTCTCTGTCTCTCTCTCTCTTTCCTTTTTTCATGCTTAAGGTGATGAGCAACATGGATGTGTCGGTGGGCACTAATCGCACTCCCTGACAGATTGAGATTTCCAGACAATTATAAAAAAATACATGATTGTTTTTGTTTGTATGGTTCCCGTCGGGTAGTATTTGAGGACTGTGTTCTCTGCATGTATTCTAAGATGAGCTGCTACTTTCGTGGTAACAGTCTTCTTGTTGGTGGTAACAAACGTGTTCAACGGCTGCCTATATCTGCTAGTACTTACTTTCTTTTAGTTACTGTGTTCTACAGACGAGTTTCCGTTTTGAACTCTGAAGACTCAACCTGTAATATTATATATTTACGAATACGATCATGGAAGCAAGAGCGTGTGAAGCAGATACCGATAATTTTTCCTCGAAAGTCCACAAGATCCGTTATGACGATATATTATCACGACATCGTTCGTAGACAAAATGGCGGATGAGATCATTTACAGACAAAAAATACCATGCCAGCACGTTATAGTTGAGTAGGAAACGAATCCCGGGAAATCACCCGTTCACAGTTTGTTCGTATTGCCTTGTGAAGCCCTGTACGTTCCGTTTCAGTTCCAGGCTCGGTGTGCCTGCTACACGTCGTAAGCCAGCAGTGACAGCACGAAATGACTCTGTCGTGTTCGCGGCACACCAAGCTGGCGTATCCGCTGCGCAGAACTTTCCAAATGCCGACACGCCACGCGAGACCGCACGCCATTGTGTGATTGTGTGTTTCAACGTCTATACCAGCGGCGACCCGGCAGAGCGCACGGAAAGCTCAGCTCGGTGTGTTTCATCGAGGATATTCCAGCGCGCTACGATTAAACTCGCATGCCGTCCAGTGCATACAGGTATCTGACTCAGTCTCACTTTTAACGGCGTATTCTGGTCCATAGACGGAAAGAGGAACTGAGAGGTTGTTTTTAAAAATTACATTTCGTTACACGATGCATTTCTGTCTGCCTTACTACGATTTCACGCTAACGTACCACAATATTTTGCATGGATGAAAGATTGATATGACACGACTTGTATTGTGAGCTGCGTTGTCATTTATTCCCGTGCAAGAACGTATAAAAGTAATTTTTTAAAAGATCGACAGCAGTATATGTCCCATTCATGAGCTAATCGATATTTACTCTTCAAATTTTATAACACCACTGTACTCACAAGTTATTATAGCATCAACGTAGAAGGCGAGTAACATTTAGATAGCAAGTATTTCGACACATATTGAAAGTATTGAAACGATTCTGTCACCTAATAGCGCGCAGAGAGGCGATTGTTTTTACGCTGAGAAACAGCAAGTATAGGTTTCCATTTGATATTTCGACAAATATAACGTTAAGTACAGGTATTCAGAACGAAGCAAAATACAACCGCCTGATAGTTTATCGTTTCTGAAATGTGTTGCTTCGGTATTTTCAATGTTTGAGAGAAAAATTACTTTGATATCTGTGATGACTGTCTCTGAAAAATGCTCATTTTGATATGTTATACAGGGTATACAGTGCTAAATACTTGAACGAACTGCGTCTTTAACAAAGCAATATTTATAATGTTTCTATTTAGATTCATTGATAGGCTATGGTCTTCACGTTGTATTAAGCATGGAATTTTCTTTTTTAACATGTTTTTATTAGGCTTGCTCGGCACAAATTTTGCAACTGATTTTAAACTAACTTCCCGATGAGCTAGTGACTTGAAATTTTAAACGTAAATCGGAACTGATGACAATGCAACATTAACTCACTTTAGATATAGCCGACGTATTGTCGGTGGAACAGCGACCAATACAGTCCTGAAAAAGTATGTGTTTTGTGTCTTCAGGCATAGTTTATTTATTTTTCCTACTGGCTGCCGGTTTCGATACACTGTAACATCCTCAGCCCATCCTATGATTAAAAAATTCGAATACACAGTTAGAAGCCGGCCGTTGTGGCCTAGTGGTTCTAGGCGCTGCAGTCCGGAACCGCGCTGCTGCTACGGTCGCAGGTTCGAATCCTACCTCGGGCACGGATGTGTGTTATGTCCTTAGGTTAGTTAGGTTTTAGTCGTTCTAAGTCAAGGGGACTGATGACCTCAGATGTTAAGTCCCATAGTTCTTAGAGCCATTTGAACCACAGTTAGAACAGTAGAGCAAGGGTAATGTACTAAAATGTTATCCTCGATGACAGCAAACATATGGTATAAAGTGAACGTTAAAATATATAGGTAGCCCTTTACACCTGCCACGTAGTCGTCATGCTCGCTTCTGAAGCAAGTGTACTAGATCTGAAAATGACAAATTATGTAACAAAATAGTCCCCATTGTAATAAAAGATTAAAAGTAAAATCACAAGCGTGTTAAACCAAATTTACGTTTTACCGTTATACACAATTTATACCATTATAAAATATCGATCTCACCAGGTGTCTTTAAATTAAGTGAATGTCGTCGTAATAATAGCCGTACATAATAAAAATACGTCTTAATTTTTATTGAGAAGAAAACAAGCGTCCAGAGGGAACATTGAAATACTGTGGTAAAGTATTACTTTGCAACCGTCAGCTGATGATCTTTGGCCGCATCTCCAGTTTCATATTTGTCTAAGCAGTGTCCACGTGTAGGTAGGAACTCTCCGGTGGCCCTGCAACTCGCCTTCTCCAGGCCCCTAACTTAAGATACATTTCTTACGTTTAACTGTTTAAAACATGTTAACTAGTGGGGTATATTAAATTAAATACCATATAGTTTTTCTTCTTTACGTCCAGCAGCATAATACATGTCTCATAATAACATGATTATTAGAAAGATCCACCAAAATAGTTGCTTATAATAACTAACCTGTATTTACGAGAGACTGTTCGGCATTTATCGTCATTGTCAAGTACCTGCGATTGCAGTTCCAGTGAGAACGTGTATAAATATGAGTGACATTTACATTAAAGTGACTGTATTGTACCCACGCCTAGATTTATGCGACGCCCACATCACGTCGTTAGTGAATTGTCTTATAAGTCACTGCTTTGATAAAACGATAAATGACGTAAATACGTATATTGAAATTAAACGTTAATTACGGTACGACAGCAGTACGACCGTTCCACTCTTACGATGCTATATGTTTACAAAGAATAACAAAATATATCGCGGTTTATCTGCATAATCTTTGTCGTAAGTGTGGAACTGTCAACCTATTTCATACCGTAATTAAGGTTTAATTTCAGTGTATTTACGGTATTTACCATCTTATCAAAACGGTCACAATTATGGGACAGTTCGCTAACGGTGTAATATGGAAGTCACGTCAATCTAGACGTGAGTACAATATAGTCACTTTAATACAAATGACATTCACATTATACACGTTCTCACCAAAATTGTATTCGCGGGTACTTAACAATGCGATAAATGCCGAAACAGTCTCTCATGAATACAGGTTAGTAATTATAAGCAGCTATTTTGGTGTATGTTTCTAATAAATATGATATATTTGCACACTGTATAGGTTATATACGAGAGGGTGGGGGGTTGGGGGGAGGCTGTGGCGCAAGAAGGAAGTGACAGATGAGTGGAGGAAAAGGGAGTAGGATGTCACAGGCATAAGGGGGTGGACACAGATAATACAAGTTCAGCCAAATGTTGAAGCTGACAGTTCTAGGAATTACTTTTCCCTCCGCTCCGTCTGATCATTAAGTAATTTACCTGCTCTTCTTTCCATGGGACTTTAAACTTCCATTTCCTCCAAGATGTTCATCAATGGGCACTTAGCGGCATTATACAAAATTTCAAGATTATTCCCTATGATTCTGCGACGATCTTGGATGCAAATTTTTCGATGTCTGCTATCGGGTGGAAAGGTAGGACCCCCCTATCAGATCACACCCCTACTACACGCAGGAAGTGGCTTCGAGGGTGGCAGATTACGTTTGGAGGGCACAAGTCCGACGAGAAGCATTCTGATTCCAGACTGGACAGCATTCGTCATAAATGTAGAAAAAAAGGAAATGTAAATATTGTATCAGTTAACTGCACTATCGTCTACGGAAACGTTCCAGAACTAGTCTCACTTATAAACGGTAACTATTCCCACGCAGTAATCGGGACATAAAGCTGTCTGAAACCAGATGTTAAAAAGCAGTGAAATTGTAAACTCCGATTGGAACGAATATTGCAAAGATAGGTTGAACGCTGATGGTGGCGGCGCGTTTATAGCAATAAAAAATACGATAATATCTAGTGAGTTCAGTATAGACTCTGAATGTAAAATAATCTGAGTATAGATAATACTTAAAGGTAGATCAAACAGGGTCGTCGGATGCATTCATGAACGCCTGCCTCAGCAGCAGTGAGGCCGAACATTTGAGGGAAGCTTGGAGTATATTTCGTAAACTTCCTGGTCGTGTTGTAGTCTTAGGCAGAGATTTTAATTTACCAGTTATAGACTGGGATACTCAAGTAATTTGGACGATAGTACGGACAGAAAATCGAGTGAAATTGTTGTAAGTGCCTTATCTAAAATTTACACAGAGCGGTTAATCACACGACTCGTGGAGATAACATAACAGTTTAGACCTGATTATGACAACAAACTTTTCGACACAGCTTGGAACAGGAAATTGGTGATCCGTTACATCACTGAATATGACTGTAAATAGCAACACGAAGTAAGGTATGAACATAGTCTGTTTAACAAGAGCGACAAGAGACAGATTTGTACAATATACAGACTAAAGCGACGAATAAAAATTTGTACCAAAGCCGGAAATCTGAGTCTCTTGCTCATTAGGCAGATGCGCTAACCACTACGCCATCCTGGCACACTGCCTTTGTACCATTACACGCTGCAACTCCTCTGCCTAGTGAGCAAAAGATCCGGGCTCGAATCCCCTCCTTGGTACAAAGCTTCATTCGTCGCTTTAGTCTCCATATATTCGTCACAGATGTCTAAGATTTGGAAGGGTCTCTGGAACCATTACATTTCACGTTGCTTGGCACAAACAAAACTAAACGAAACTAAATCTAGCGTAAAGGAGGGCTCTCCTATAAGTGTTCAACGAACTCAAAAGTTAAGGTCTACCTACCGGTTTCACAGAATATCTCAAGAAGTCTTGTCCCTCTTCTAGCAACAGAGGCCTCTATGGGAGCGAAGTGTTTCTAATAATAGAAAAGAAAGCACAAGTCATCCCGATTTTCCACAAGGGTCGTCGAAGAGACGCACAGAACTATAGGCGTATGTCTCTGACAGCGGTCTGTTGTAGAATTTGCAACACTTTTATGCTCGATTATTATGACATCTTTGGAGCCCGAAAGTCTCCTTTGTAAGAATCAACATTGTTTCCAGAAACCGCGATCGTGTGAAACCCAGCTCGCTCTGTTCTTTCACGAGACAAAGAAAGCAGTAGATACAGGTGCCTAGGTAGATGCCGCGTTTCTTGTATTCCAGAAGGCGTTCGATGCAGTTTCTCACTGCCACCTAGTGAACAAAATACAAGCGTACGAAATGTCAGACCTTCTGTGTGACTGGACTGAAGAGTTTATAGCAACCGAAACACAGCATGGCATTCTGAACGGAGAGAAGTCTTCAGACCTAAAAGTAAATTCGGGGTAGCTCCAAGGGAGTGTTATAGAACCATTACTTTTCACAATATATGTAAATAACCTAGAAGATGAAACTTCCTGGCAGATTAAAACTGTGTGCCCGACCGAGACTCGAACTCGGGACCTTTGCCTTTCGCGGGCAAGTGCTCTACCATCTGAGCTACCGAAGCACGACTCACGCCCGGTACTCACAGCTTTACTTCTGCCAGTATCTCGTCTCCTACCTTCCAAACTTTACAGAAGCTCTTCTGCGAACCTAGCAGAAATAGCACTCCTGAAAGAAAGGATATTGCGGAGACATGGCTTAGCCACAGCCTGGGGGATGTTTCCAGAATGAGATTTTCACTCTGCAGCGGAGTGTGCGCTGATATGAAACTTCCTGGCAGATTAAAACTGTGTGCCCGACCGAGACTCGAACTCGGGACCTTTGCCTTTCGCGGGCAAGTGCTCTACCATCTGAGCTACCGAAGCACGACTCACGCCCGGTACTCACAGCTGTACAGAAGAGCTTCTGTAAAGTTTGGAAGGTAGGAGACGAGATACTGGCAGAAGTAAAGCTGTGAGTACCGGGCGTGAGTCGTGCTTCGGTAGCTCAGATGGGAGAGCACTTGCCCGCGAAAGGCAAAGGTCCCGAGTTCGAGTCTCGGTCGGGCACACAGTTTTAATCTGCCAGGAAGTTTCATATCAGCGCACACTCCGCTGCAGAGTGAAAATCTCATTCTGGGAACCTAGAAGATATCTTCGGAAGTTCAGTGAGGCTTTTGTTATATGATGTTGTTCTACACAGAAAAATCGCAACGCTAGAAAATTGTACCGAAATGCTCAAAGACCTGCATATGATCGACTCTTAGTGCAGGCAGTGGCAACTGACCTAACAAATCGAAAAAAAATGTAGTGCATTAGGAAGACATAGAAAGAACAACCCTTTATTGTATGATTACATTATCACTGGGAAGCACTTACTTCCGAACATATCCTGACGTATGCGTACTGAAGAATTTGAAGTGGAACGACCAGATAACATTAATCGCAACTGAATCGTATGGCAGACTGAGATTCTTTGGAACAGTCTGCAGGAGATGTAGTTCATCAACAAAGGTGATAGCTCACAGAACACTCTTTCGACCGGTACATGAACATTGCTCGTCAGTTTGTGGTTCATACGAGATAGGATTGATAGCCAAAAGAAAGTTGAAAGAGGAGCAGCACTTTTCGTTACAGATTCATTCAATAAGCGCGAAAGTGTCGTGGAGGTGCTTCTCAACTCCAGTGGCAGACGCTGCAACAGAGGCGCTCTGCATCAAGCTATAGTCTACTGTTAAAATTCTGAGACCACACATTCCTAAAAGAGTCAACCAACATATCACTACCTGCTATGTACACATCAAAAAAAGTTTTTCATCAACCCGGTTCCCAGAACTCCGAAACACAGACGTTGACTGTGGATATTGTATCACAGACACAGTCCCTTTGACTGTTCAGAGATGTCACTAACCCCGCCCAAAGGTGTAAACAACCATGCATGAACAGCGTCTATTAGACGCAAGGGGTCCGACAGCGGATCAGTTTCAGTCATTCCACCAGGAAGTAAGTACGCGCTGGTGTCGTCTGTAGTTCAATTACGCCTAGACGGTCAATACCGCGGTTCGATCGCGTTGTTACTTGGTGCCAGGAAAAGCTCTCAAAAAGGGAAGTGTCCAGGCGTCTCGTAATGAATCAAAGCGATGTTGTTCGGACGTGGAGGAGATAGAGATAGAGATAGAGAGAGAGAGAGAGAGAGAGAGAGAGAGAGGGAGAGAGAGAGAGAGGAACTGTCAACGACATGCCTAGCACAGGCCACCCAATGGCTACTACTGCAGTGGATGACCGCCACCTACGGATTATGGCTCAGAGGAACCAGGAAGACAGCGCCACCATGTTAAATTATGCTATTCGTGCAGCCACAAGACGTCGTGTCATGACTCAAACTATGCGCAATAGGCTGCATTATGTGCAACTTCACTCCCGACGTCCATAGCGACGTCCATCTTTGCACCACGACACCATGCAGTGCGGTACAGATGGATCCAACAACATGCCGAATGGATCGCTCAGGATTGACATCACGTTCTCTTCATCGATGAGTGTCGCATATGCCTTCAACCAGACAATCGTCGGAGACGTGTTTGAAAGCAACCCAGTCAGGCTGAAAGCCTTAGAAACACTATCCAGCGAGTGCAGCAAGGTGGAGGTTCTCTGCTGTTTTGGGATGGCTTTATGTTGGGCCGACGTACGCCGCTGGTGGTCATGAAAGGCGCCGTAACGGCTGTACAATACGTAAATTCCATCCTCCGACTTATAGTGCGAGCAGCATATTGGCGAGGCATTCGTCTTCTTGGACGACAATTCGCACCCCCATCGTGCACATATTCTGAATGACTTCCTTCAGGATAACGACATCGCTCGATTAGAGTGGCTAACATGTTCTCCAGACATGATTCCTATCGAAAATGCCTGGGATACACTGAAAAGGGCTGTTTATGAACGACGTGACCGTCCAACAATCTGTACCAACAGTGCCTTGATGAACTTGTCGATAGTATGCCTCGACGAAAACAGGCATACATCAATGCAAGATCACGTGGTATTGGGTATTAGAGGTACCGGTGTGTACAGCAATCTGGATCACCACCACTGCAGGTCTCTTTTTATGGTGGTACAATATGAAATAGGTGGTTTTCATGAACAATAAAAGGGGCAGAAATGATATTTATGTCGATCTCTATCCCAATTTTCGGTACAGTTTCCGGAACTCTCGGAACCGAAGTGATGAAAAACTTTTTTTGATGTGTGTATAAGCTACAAATTTTAGTAAAATATCCTTAATCTTTAGTCGAAGGTATTGATCAAACTCGAGTGAATGTCTCTAAACTGTACTCAAAACTATTTTCAATAGTAACCGTTCGCAGCGTAAATCCCTATCGCCGACTAGTGTGTTGGCTTCTGACAGCAGGAAATTTTCAACGCCAGCATCTGAATGGAAAGCGTGGACTTTCGGTGACGGAGAGTTGCTGAACAAAGTCAGTCGTAGGATTCATTATAAACCACTCCGCACAAAGGCGAGTGTCACTGTCCATAAGATGAGTAATTACAACTTCCCCCGTCGGGGACATTTTGCAGGGATACTTTATGTATTAGAGACAAATTTCGCCCTCTTGCACCGTTCTTCGTCATCAAATCGAAGAGTTGCTAATTAGACATTCGGGACATTCATATACAATGATCCAAAACAGTTACCTAACTGTACTCAGTTTTCGCTAAAAAGAGATGTGAAACGTTCATGAAAATTGGTACACCTGAGTGTTCGAACCCAGGAGGACCTGTCAGCCAAACAATGCTCTGCTTCTTCAACCAAACTCAATATTTCTTGTCATTTTTGGAATAGTAAACATTCAGAATTATTCATCTCAAACAAATCTGATAGGACACTACCCGTTGTTCAGAATCCGCTGTTGAGTCTTCTTGCAAAGTTATATTCATGCTAAGAGACACGACGGTAAACTCTTGTCTCCAAAAACCTACAGAGATTAAAGGTTTAACGTACGACTTTCAGACTAGATTATTATCAGTTTCAACACTCAAGACTTAAAGAAACCACTGTATTCATACACTGACTCGTGAACATGCATTATTTCTAATAGTGTGGTCAGGAATGCAATACAGAAATGCATGTAATATCTTTATATAAGATAGTGACAGTCCATTTCAATTTTTGAGGAATTCTTACATACAACTTCTAAGGTTTAGAATACTGCAAAGTATTGAAGCAAGTAATCCAGAAATTGAAAAAGCGTTATTAAGAAAAAAAGATGATTACCCCAGGCAAAAAATAAAAAATGTGTGGGATATAGTGAAGACACAGGCAGGTGAGGCCAAAAAGGAAGAGGAACAGATAACTCTAAAAATAAATGAGACATTGGTGACAAGTGCATGTAGTGTTGCAAACCTCTTAAACAATTAGTTTATTTCTGTTACTGACAGCTTGGGTTTATCTGGTTCGTTGACCAGTGCAATGGAATATCTGAGACTGGTATTTAAAAATGGGGTAAAATGAAAACGTATACAGTCTGTTAACAGCGGAACACTTCCAGACTGGCTAAAATATGCTGAAGTTAAGCCTCTTTACAAGAAGGGGGATAAATAGATACCATCAAACTATTGCCCAGTTTCACTTTTACCAACTTTTTCAAAAACATTTGAAAAAGTTGTGATCAACCGTCCCCTTAAGCATCTGACTGAAAATAACATATTTTCCAAGTCACAGTGTGGGTTTCTTTATGGTTCTGACATAGAGAAAGCTATTTACACTTACAGTAAGGACGTTCTTAATTCATTAGATAATAAATTACAGGTTACTGGCATTTTCTGTGACCTGTCAAAATCCTTTGACTGTGTGAACCACAGCGTTCTCTTAAATTAATAAAATATTATGGTGTACCAGCAGTGCTGTGAAATGGTTTGCGTCTTATCCAACTAACAGGAAACAAAGGGTGTCGTAAAATATGTATGCAGTAAGCAGTCAGTCTTCATCTGATTGGGAACTGATTACATGTGGTATTTCTCAAGGTTCCATCTTGGGTCTGCTCCTTTTACTTGTGTACGTTAATGACCTCTCATCTGTTACACAGCCAGATGCTAAGTTTCTTTTGTTAGAAGATGATACAAACATTGCAGTAAGTAACAAGTCAAGTACAGATTTAGAAATAGCTGCGAATCAAATTTTCACTTACATTAATAAATGGTTTAATGCTAATTCTCTGTCATTAAACTTTGAATAGACGCACTATATGCAGTTCAGAACCTGTAAGAGATTTCCTTTCAGCATATGCATAACATATGAAGACATGCAGATCGAAGGAGTTGACAGCATTAAATTTCTGGGATTACATCTCAATAATAAATTCAGTTGCCAAGGGCATACCATAGAATTGCTCAAGCGCCTAAAGAAGTACGCATTTGCAGTGAGAATGATGTCGGATGCAGGAGATATAAATATAAAAAGTTGCGTAGTTTTCTTACTTTGATTCTGTTATGTCAAACGGGATCATAATTTGGGGTAACTCATTAAACAGAGCAAAAGTTTTTAGCATGCAAAAGCGTGTAATAAGAATCATTTGCGGTGTAAATGCAAGAGCATCATGTAGAAACCTGTTCAAGGAGCTTCGTATTCTAACCACTGCTTTTCAATGTATTTATTCCTTAATGATGTTTGATGCAAGTAATATAGCTCATTTCGAACCAATAGCTCAATACATAGCATCAGTACTAGGAATAAAGACAATCTGCATAAAGAACTAAAATCACTTACCTTGGTCTAAGAAGGGTCCAATATTAAGGAACACATATTTTCCATAAATTTGTAGCAACCATTAAAAACTTGGTTTCAGATAATGAACGGTTTAAACATAGAGTGAAAGACTTTTTGATAGGCAACTCCTTCTACTCTCTAGATGAACATCTTAACAGGGACATCTTAACAGGGACTGTTAGACAAGATTTAGTAAAAAGTCTGTTAGATTTCAGTTTTGACAGCACTTGGTCACAATAGTCAAGATTGGGTATTTTGTGTATGATAAATTTATTAAAGGTACATAACTATGTGGAATTCTGTAAATATTAGCAGTTTCAGTTTACTGTAATGTATTCACCTGTTTTGACAATCTCCCGACAAATGATCAAGGTACTAAGTATTGTATCACATGTTTTATATTTTTATGTTATTCTGACTTGTGCCACATCCACGAGAACGAAAACTGAATCTAATCTGATCTAATCTTCGCCTAGTAAGACTGATTATAATATTTCCATCATCAGGAAAGAACTAATTTCGGCTCTTAGTTATACAAAAGGAACACATCTGCATGTAACAACAACAAGAGCAGACCAATTGTCGATCCCTGTGGAACATCTGAAGAGATTGTACTGCATTTTGAAATTGGAATTTCTTTGTGCATCTCCTGGGATGAATCTTTCAGTTACAGGGGATGGATTCCACTTACCAGCAGGAACTGTGATACAATAACATAGTGATGTGAGCAACATAAGGACCAAAGTAGTATTCGCATTTTGTGTCACTGCCAAATAACATAGTTCGATGAAACGTGGACCTTAGGTAGAAAGAACTGCTACAATGTAGAACATCAGGTAACTGAAAGAAATATACAATGAGGCGACAAGAAATGAACTTCTATTGAAAGACAATAATTTTACCGAAGTCAGTGCGATTTATGATGATGGTCCCCTATACATTACAACCGGCGTAATATTTCTTAATCGGGTGTGTGATCACCTCGAAAAGGCAAAACACTATCAGCTGGTCGCAAGGTTGATAAGGAGTTTTTGTGGTATGGCGTTCCATTCTTCCAATAGCGCGATTGGCAACTACTGAATGGTCACTGGTGCATGTGGACATGCTGAAATACGTCTCGTCAAAACACATCACACGCGGCCGATGGGGTTTAAGTCGGTGGAACGGACAGGGCAGTGCATGCGCGGCCCATACTCTCGTTCCAAGTGCTTCTCCATCTGTAAAGTTCAATGCTAGCATGCATTAATATCCATAAGAATGAACGAAGTACGACAATTCTGGACGCACCCTCATATGGCGAGAAGCGAGAACACGTAATGCACGTCGGAACATTGTAGAATATGATGATTTTGGTGATTGAGATGTTATGATGTGGGAAAACATAATGTTGGATGGGCATACTGGCCTCCAAACCTTTGACCAAGGTACACGTTCTTGTGATGCAGCAATCTTTCCCCATGTGCGACTTCCAAGGGTGCACTCGGTCTTGAGCTCATCTAAGGGGCAGGAGTTCTTGGAAGGACATTCGGCCAGCAGATTTGCGTACACGTTCCCGCGACTTAGTTCCCATCGTCCACGCGTGGAATGCGTTGGGGAGATGTATTGCAGCACGTACTCGTGCATCAGCGACTGCTCAGGAGTTGTCAACCCGCTGGTGGGGAAATGCAATGCCCTACCAAAGAAACTCCTCACCAACCTTGTGGCCAGCATGGGAGCGCTTTCGGAGCATGCACTGCTGCCTGTGATGATCACACCTCCATTAACAACGATGTCTCGCTTTTTGTATTGTCCAGGGGACTATAATTATTCGCGGTGACCTAAGTGTAATTATTATCTCTGAAGAAGTGTTATTACTGTCCGTTTCATAGCGTAATTCTTTCAGTTACCTTCTGCACTTTACTCTAGCAGTTCTGTCTGTGGTCCAACTTTCGTGGAGCTATGTTACTTATCAACAAGTAAAACTTTCTTTCGTCCTCATGTTTTGCACATCAGTTTATCTGAGATTCTCTCAAAGGAAACCATGAACTGCACAAGCGAATACTTCTGGGAAGTCATACGACATAGCTGTTTTCAGTACTTTATCATTTAAATTTAGTACACGAAACACATGTCATCATCAGACTACTGAAGGCACTGTCGAACTAAACAGCAAAATTCGGGAAAAGGACCATAAGAACCTGACGACTGCTGCCTCCCGACACTCGAAAAGCTAGCAGTAAGGGAACCATGTGGCATTACCCACAGACGCCTTGTACGTACCTCTCCAAGGACTTAGGTTGTTAAACTGCGCCTTCACAATACATACGAGTACATCCACTAGTGAAATTCTTCATAAGTGATCCATCACCATTTGAGAACAGTGACATCCATACGTACAATATTAGAGGGAGAAACTGCCTTTGAAACTGACTGTTAAAGCTGACAGTGGCTCTGGAAGGAATTCAGTATGCAGCAACAGAAGTTTTTAGTCATCTGCCTAATAACGCGAAATTATATAATCTGGTAGTTAGTATATGTATGCTACCAGTTACATATACACTGAAGAACCAAAGAAATGGTATACCTGCCAAATATCGTGTATTGCCCCCGCGAGCAAACAGAAGTGCCGAAACATGACTTGGTATGGACTCAACTAATGTCTGAAGTAGTGCTGGAGGGAACTGACATCACGAATCCTGCAGAGCTGTCCATAAATCTGTTAGAGTACCAAGGCTACCAAGGGGTGGAGATCTCGTCTGAATAACACGTTGCAAGGCATCCCAGATATGCTCAATAATGTTCATGTCTTGGGAGTTTAGTGGCCAGTGGAAGTGTTTAAACTCAGAAGAGTGTTCCTGGAGCCACTCTGTAGCAATTATGGACTTATGGGGTGTCGCATTGTCCTATTGAAATTGCCCACGTCCGTCGGAATGCACAATGGACATGAATGGATGCAGGTGATCAGACAGGATGTTCATGTACGGGACAACTGTCAGAGTCGTATCTAGGCGTATAAGGGGTCCCATATCACTCCATCTACACACGCCCCTGCTGACATGCAGGGTCCATAACCTCACACGTCCATCCGCTCGATACAATCTGAAAAGAGACTCGTCCGACCAGGCAATATGTTTCCAGTCATCAACAGCCCAATGTCACTGTTGACAGTCGCAGGCGAGACGTAAAGCTTTGTGTCGTGCAGTCATCAAGTATACACGAGAGGGCCTTCGGCTCCGAAAGCCCTTATCGATGATTTTTCGTTGAGTGGTTCGCACGCTGACACTTGTTGATGACCCAGCATTGAAATATGCACCAACCTGCGGAAGGGTTGCACTTCTGTCAAGCTGAACTATTCTCTTCAGTCGTCGTTGGTCCCGTTCTTGCAAGATCTTTCTCCGTCCGCAGCGATGTCTGAAATTTGACGTTTTACCGGATTCCTGCTATTCACGGTACAGTCGTGAAATGGTCGTACGGGAAAACCCCACTTCATCGCTATCTCGGAGATGCTTTGTCCCATCACTCGTACTCCGACTATAACACCACCTTTACACTGACTTAAGTCTTAATAACGTGCCATTGTAGCAGCAGTAACAACTGCGCCAGACATTTGTTGTTTTATATAGGCGTTGTCGACCAACATATCTCTGTGTTTCAAATCGCATGCCTATACGTTTTTTTGGCGATTCAGTGTATATATTGGCTACTAGTTTTTAAACAAAAGTTCGTCAACGGTATAGGAGGAGTTATATAGACAAATTAATTTAAGTTAGATTTAAAACTTGCTTTATTAGCTGTCAAAAAAATGGCTCTGAGCACTATGGGACTCAACTGCTGTGGTCATTAGTCCCCTAGAACTTAGAACTACTTAAACCTAACTAACCTAAGGACGGCACACAACACCCAGCCATCACGAGGCAGAGAAAATCCCTGACCCCGCCGGGAATCGAACCCGGGAACCCGGGCGTGGGAAGCGAGAACGCTACCGCACGACCACGAGATGCGGGCTTATTAGCCGTCAGACTTTTGTTGTTATTGGGCAAATGGTTAAAAATGTTTGTTGCTGCATACTGAACTCTTTTCTGAGCCACTTGTAACTTTAAGAATGGGTTACGAAGGTAATTTTTCTCTTTAATGTTGTAAGTATGGACATCTGTGTTCTCAAATTGTGAACATAGTTTACTAAGACTGAAACCGGTCACATCATTAGCGATCACGACTGACTATTTTCGTTAAAATACGATATACAGTAAATCATGTTCCTAACATCTGTACAAAAATTATTAGTACTTATGAGTACGTAACAAATTAGGAATTGTTTGATTATTGTTGTTAACTTTACGTGTGGCTTTCGTGTTTGAAAGAGAGGACATATGAGTTGACGACGAAAGCAGCTAAGTGGTGCGGAAGGCCCCCGTCTGATAGCAGCAGCGCGCGCTACGCTGTCACCCGCCACACTGCAGACCGGAGCGGCGGGCCGGCGGCGACAAAGATTCCTCGTTGGGGACGCGGCCCAGCGCGGCGGGGCAGGACTCAATTAACGAAAAGCCGCGACGGCAGGCGGCGGCGTGCCGGGCGCAGCCGCACAATCAATAGGAGCCCGCCTAGCCCGCTGCCCCCGGAAACTCAATACAGGCGGCGGCGGGGGCGGCGGCGGCGGCGGAGGCTGAGGGGGCGGCGAACGCGCCAAAGCGCGGCGACACCCGGCCGCTTCCCGCATGTTCCACGCTGCTGCAGGGGCGGCGGTGGCGGCCGCAGCTGCGGACAGCCCGGGCGCGGCAGACGAGCGCTCCTCAGCGGCGGGAACCGGGCGAGCGTGCGTCTCGGTTAAGTCTACACGCCGGACCGGCACTCGGGCCCGGAACATTTGTTTTCGCTGGCACGGCTGATAGCGACTAAGATATCCAGGAACGAGATACTTTGCTTATGAGATATACAGCGAGTCATGGAACGTGTATCGCAGACAGATTTGACGCCTTAGGAGGGGGAATGTTTACTGTGGTTGACATAAATGTTACACAGGGTGTATAGAAAAGAATCGTCCATATTTTTTTTTAAATCATAACTACTATGTTATCTGAGATATGTGCGTGCACAACGTAGTGTTGGGAAGAGCAAACTCTCGAGATTTACATGGTCCCCTCTAGGTACCAGGAGTGTGCACCCACTTCGGTACTAGTGAAAATGGGGTCGGGACAACAGAAAGCGTTTTGAGTAGGTTTTGCGCAGTGCGGATCAATAGTACCTGTTCAGCGTGACTTTCGTACTAGGTATGGTGTGGATCCTCCTACAGCACAGTACATTAGACGATGACATGAACAATTCCGAGAAACAGGTTGTCTGTGTAAAGGCAAATTGCCGGGCCGTCCCCGAGCGTCTGACGCAGATGTAGAACGCATCCGCCACAGTTTCACAAGGAGTCCGCAGAAATCCGTACGCCGTGCATCTCGACAGCTCAACATGACCCTGATGTTCGTCTGGCGTGTGTTGCTTCGAGTTTACAAATGCAACCACAGAATTCAGCTACTGCAAGCACCTCGTCAAGTTCTGTGTGGAGTTTTGTAATTTCGTTCTTGGCAAGATGGAGGATGTCAGTTTTCTTCCAAGCTTTTGTGTTTAGTGACAAGGCAACATTCCATTTAAATGGAAAGGTTAACCTTCATAATGTGACAGTACATGAAATTGTACAACATGAGAGGGAGTCTCCAAAATTTAATGTGTTTTGTGCAGTTTTATGGGAAAAGGTGTATGGTCCATTTTTCTTTGCGAAGAACACTGTTACGGGAAGCATATATCTCGATATGCTTGAGAACTTTCTTTTGCCCACAGTTGGAGACTCATTCGAACGACTTCATTTGCCAAAAGGATGGGGCACCGCCACACTGGTATCTGGAAGTGCTGGAATTTATAAATCCAAGGATTACTGAAAAATTGATCGCTCACACCGGACCACATGATTCAGCCTTAAACTACTAGCCTCTGAGGTCACCGGACCTGACTGTATGTGATTGTTTCTTGTGGGGGCTCATAAAAGACTCTTCATGTGCCTCCTTTACCAACAACAATGAATGAACTCAGACATCGCATAACAGCAACTGCGGAAGCTGAAACTTATGCTCGCTGCAGTGTGGGAACGATCTGAGTATCGCATTTGCAAATGCATCTCAAGCGGGGCATATTGAACACCTTTGAAAAGATATGAAAAAACTTCTTGAATTTCCCGTTCATCAAAAAACTAAATTCATTGTATATGTTTATTATTTTCAGAAACATAGACGTGCCTGATCGGATAATTATTTTCGTTTCACACACACACACACACACACATATATATATATATATATATATATATATATATATATATATATATATATATATATATATATATATATAGGGTGTCCCAGCTATCTTGTCCACCCAAAATATCTCTGGAACAATAACAGCTATTGGAAACGACTTTCACCGGTATCAGTGTAGGGCTGGGGCCCATGAATGTACATTTTTGGAAACATTCTAAAACGAAAGCATATGTGTTTTTTAACACAAACGTATGTTTTTTTAAATGGACCTCCTATATTTTTTCTTCAGCAATCCATAGCATGACAAAGCACATACACAATGGCGTTGATTGCATCGCAATATTCCCATTACATCCCGAGATATTGAGACGCGAAGTTGACGCTTGAAACACCCGACATGCGCTGCTAGCGCACGTCCTGAGGCTCAGGCGTGAACCCCATGCTGCCCGTAATCGCGATGTGATTGACATGTGTAATCACACCTCCATACTTATCAAGAGGTCCGAAACGAATAATACAGTATGCTGCCATCAACTCTCATAAGCACATAATGGTTTCCAAAAAAATGGTTCAAATGGCTCTGAGCACTATGGGACTCAACATCTTAGGTCATAAGTCCCCTAGAACTTAGAACTAGTTAAACCTAACCAACCTAAGGACACCACACACACCCATGCCCGAGGCAGGATTCGAACCTGCGACCGTAGCAGTCCCGCGGTTCCGGACTGCAGCGCCAGAACCGCTAGACCACCGCGGCCGGCCTAATGGTTTCCCTCTTGCGCGTTTTACGTATCTACGTACACAATATGAACCAGTACTGATCGGTGTACACCCGTCAGGTTGTCTTATTTATCCTGCACACCCAAAGTAAGGTTTACCTAATGCGTTATATCACCCATTGTGCCTGTCGCGCTGGGCCTGGCTCTACCTAGTCAAGTGTCCAACGTAGTTCCCACTACTGCCACAGTTACCACTTCGCCTTGTTTATGATTTGCGACCCATGCAAACTCCTGTATTCCACCACCCTCCGAGCATCCCATTTGTTGTTGCTTTGGCGTGCAGTACACCGCTTGCCAGTGTAGTCGTGCATCAGAGTAACCTAGTGACGGCCGGAGGTAGTACACATTGTGAATAAACGTTGTGTTGTGGAACTTATACTGTACAGTATAATGTACACACATGAAGATATGGTAGAAATGCTGCTGATCTATGGAGAATGTACGTTGACGGGAAATACGTTATGAGATTGCTTGTTTGTTGATAGTACTGTTAGCGAACATTATGATTATTAAGTTAATATGTCTGTTTTCTACCCTATTCTACATACCTGCACTGTACCCTGTTGTAGGTGGACGAAATGCTGTTCAGGCAGAACGACTGTACAGAAGACGATTCCCTGACATGCCATCACCTTCGCGCCGGATGTTTGGTCGTCTCACATCTCGTCTACGTGAAACGGGAAGCTTAAATCCAAGACCTCGACATCGTCCTAGAACATGCACAGATGAACTTGCTGAAGTTGCTGTGCTCGCTACCATAGCTGTGAATCCTCAAATCAGCACACGTCAAATTGAACGTGAAGTTGGTGTGTCGAAATCAAGTGCACAGCGTATTCTTAAACGTCATAAATTTCATCCTTACCATGTTCATTTACACCAGGATCTTCATGGAAATGACCTCCGCAGTAGAGTAACATTTTATCGGTGGGCTCAGCAAAAAATTCTGACTAATCCAATTTTTTTTGCAGATGTTCTCTTTACCGACGAGGCATCATTCTCCAACAAAGGAATTGTCAATATGAGGAATATGCATTATTGGTCCGCAGACAATCCAAAATGGCTCCGTCAGGTAGAGCATCAACGTCCGTGGAAAGTTAATGTTTGGTGTGGGATTATTGGAGATACCATTATCGGACCTTTCTTTATAAATGGTATCCAGAATGCCAGACAATACTCCAGATTTATACGACACAATCTTCCTGTTCTCTTGGACACCGTACCTCTGAACCGGAGAATGGTCATGTGGTATCAGCATGACGGATGCCCTGCACATAACGCCTTACGAGCATGACGACTTCTGAACCGTAAGTTCCCTGGTAGGTGGATTGGACGAGGTGGCCCAGTTAGGTGGCCTGCCCGATCTCTGGACCTTACACCGCTGGATTATTTTCTTTGCGGAGCAGTGAAGGATGCTGTTTACCAACATGAACCAACAACACCAGAGGACATGATGCAACGCATTATTGATGCTTGTACAGCCATCAAAGAGGAAACAGTAGCACGAAGTAGGGCATCCTTCATCCGCAGAGTGACCCTATGTATGCAAACCAGTGGGCATCTCTTTGAGCATGAGATGTGAACGCTATGTTTAGTATGTAGTGCTGGTATCACAGTGGAAGTTTCTACAAAGGGCCATTTTACCCAGTGATGTTAAGAAACATTTGTTTGCAACAATTTGTCATTTAACGCATTAGATAAACATAACATTGATAATTATGTGATAATAAAACTAATTGGTTAAACATGTTTACATTCATCTTGTATGTCCTACCTGAACTTCCCAAATCAAAACATTTTTACCTAAACAACGGTAAAACTTTTAGTCCACTTGCTCGTTTCACTAAAAGCATCAACATGAATTTTACTATTACGAGTGAATGATTAACTGTCACTTACGCTAGATCTACAGTAAAGTAAAGTTTTAACGTTGAACGGCATTACCTTTTTAGTAACGGATTAACGATAAGCGAAGTTAACTTTGTGACTAACGTTGCGGTACACAGATATGTTGCAGAACCGCATCACCCCCAGCCTATGGGATAAATACCTGCTGGAATGTATGACGTTAATGCAGGATGGCAGCAGACCGTATTATTCGTTTCGGACCTCTTGATAAGTATGGAAGTGTGATTACGCATGTCAATCACATCGCGATTACGGGCAGCATGGGGTTCACGCCTGAGCCTCAGGACGTGCGCTAGCAGCGCATGTCGGGTGTTTCAAGCGTCAACTTCGCGTCTTAATATCTCGGGATGTAATGGGAATATTGCGATGCAATCAACGCCATTGTGTATGTGCTTTGTCACGCTATGGATTGCTGAAGAAAAAATATAGGAGGTCCATTTAAAAAGACATAAGTTTGTGTTAAAAAACACATATGCTTTCGTTTTAGAATGTTTCCAAAAATGTACATTCATGGGCCCCAGCCCTACATTGATACCGGTGAAAGTCGTTTTCCAATAGCTGTTATTGTTCCAGAGATATTTTGGGTTGACAAAATAGCTGGGACACCCTATGTGTGTGTGTGTGTGTGTGTGTGTGTGTGTGTGTGTGTGTGTGTGATGTCTGTTCTTTCCGACATGTCCCAAAGAAGAAACACCACACACACACACATACACACACACACACCTAAAATTAAGGCGAGACGGCCAGTGATTTCAGTACGGATACACATCAGACTAGAACTCTTTCGGAAACCAGCGAAATGTCGCTAGTAATGAGAATAGCGGGCAAGGGGCACTACATTCGTGGCGTATGTGTAGATTGAGTGCTAGGGTAGTACCTGCAGTTCCGATGTCCATCGTGTCCGGACAGGACAATGTTCAGCGCATCTGCCTAGCAAGCAGGAGACTTCGGTTCGAATTCCAGTCCGGACAAATCTTCAGCCTTCCACCTTCATTTATATCAATGTCCATTCGCAGCCACGGTCTGTAATTCCTTTGTGTCTTGGCAAAAATATTGTCTCTATTGAGGTGGAATTCGAGTGTGACAGTGAAGTTATCCGGTCGTGTATAACAGGTCTAGCTGAAATAAAGTTATTTGTTGGATGTTGACACTTAATAGCCTATTCCGCTATGAAATTTTAGAGTAATTGAAACAAAGTTTATGGCCTGCAGTGCGGAAATATCCAGATGAGCAATATAAGTGGGAGGTGACTTTAACCTACGAGTACACACTGAGATATATATGGATTCACTGCAGGGGGTATACACAAAGAGTACTGCGAAGTACTTTGAACACGTTTTCCGAAAACTGTCTTGAGTAGCTAGTTCGACAGCCTGTACACAACGTAAATACTTTACAAGTAGCTACAAACAGGCCTAACCTTATCGAAAGCGTCACTATAGAGACAGGTCTTAGTGACCATGATGCCATCATAATGACTGTGGTTGCTAAAATTAATACATCATTTAAGAACACTAGGAAATTATTTCCTGTGAAAGAGAGATAATCAGTTATCAGCATAGCACTTAGTAAATGAATTTACTTCACTTAGTTCCAGTATGATGGACGTAGAGGAAACAAGTTTAAACACATTGTTAATAATGCTGTCGAAAAGCTGTGTCGAGTAAGCGTATTAAGGACGGAAAAGAACCACCGGAAGTTTAACAAAGAATTTCGCAAAATGCCAAGGAAGCAACGACTACTGCTTTATCGATTCAAAAGAGAACTTGTAAATGACAGATAAAAGCTAGTAGAGATTCGTTCGTTTGTAAAAAGATCCATGTGCGAATCACACAAGAACTACCACTGTCGCACCTTAGCAAAAGATCTTGCCGAGCACTCGAGAAAATTCTGGTCACAAGTGAGGTGGCTAAGCGGGTGTAAGGCGTCTATCGAGTCAGTCGTTGACCAGACTGGTGCGACCGTAGAAGATAGCAAAAGCAATCCCAAACTTTTCAGTTTAAGAAATCGTTCAAGCAGAAGAATTGCACACACATGCCATGGCTCGACCATCGCACAGATTCCCGTATGGCTTACACAGTAATAGCCCTGGTGTAACTGCTGAAAATAAATAAGACACCAGCTCCGGATGGAATTCCAATTCAGTTTTATAAAGCGTACATTACGCCATTGACTCCTACTTAGCTTACATTTAACGCGAACCTCCCGTCCGGCGCAAAGTCCCAAGAGACTATAGAGAAAGGGTAAGAGAAAGGACCAAGAAAATTACATATGAATATCCTTAACATTGGTCTGCTGCAGAATTTTTGAACATTTTCTCATTTCGAATATAATACATTTCCTTGAGAGGGAAAAGCTTCTGCCCACTGATTAGTATGGATTTAGAAAGCATCTCTCGTGAGTAAATCAGCTTGCCCTTTTATCACATGATATCCAGCGAACTGTGAATGAAGAGCAGCAGGAAGATTCCATATGCCTAGATTTCCGGAAAGCATTTGACAGGTACGTGAGTGACTCGAAGACTTCTTAAGTAACAGAACCAAGCACGCTGTCCTCAGCGGTGAATGTTCATCAGTGTAAAGGTTATCGTTAGGAGTGCCACAGGGAAGTGCGATAGGATAGTTGATGTTTTGTACATACATAAATGATCTGGCGGATAGGATGAGCATCAATGCTTGGTGATGATGCCGCCAAGTATAGAAAGGTGTTGTCGTTCGAGTGACTAGGAGGAGACAAGACCCCTTAGACCGAATTTCTAGTTGGTGTGATGAATGGGAGCTAGCTCCAAATGAGTAAAATGTAAGTTAAAGCAGATGAACAGGAACAACAAACCTGTAACTTTAGAATACAGCATTAATATTGAGCTGGTTGGCAGAATTTTAGGGAAGTGTGGTTCCGCTGTAAAGAAAACCACATGTAGTATTCAAGTGTGACTCGTCCTTGAGAATGCTCGAGTATTTGCAATCATCACCAGGTCGGATTAATGGAAGACAACGAAGCAATCTAGTGGCGGGATGCTTGATTTACCAGTATGTTCAGTCAACACGGAGATATTAAGAAGGTGCTTCGTGAACACAAATGGGAATTACTGGAGTGGAGGCGACGTTCTCCTCGAGGAACGCTATTGAGAAAATTTAGAGATCCAGCATCTGAAACTAACTGCTGGACCGAATATGCTGCCGCCAAGGTACATTTCGTGTAATGACGACGTAGACAAGTGAAATTAGGGCTCTCACGGAGGCATATAGACAGTCATTTTTCCGTCGCTCTATTTGCGATTGGAACAGGAAATGGTTAGTAGTAGTACGGTGTACCCTCCGCCACGCACCGCACGGTGCCTCGCGGATTATGCATGTAGATGCAGATGACGCAGAAGCCACTCTCACAGCTTCAGTTCTCTCAATTCCCTACTTCTGTGACTCCCTTCTCAGTATCCTCTCTTCCACGACTCCTTGTACAGCAAGATCAACAGGAGAGGTTATCTGAACTTTCGAATGTGGAACTGAACCTCTGAGTCATACGTCGACAGTTCAGTCACCGACAGCATTGTCCGCGAAAGGCAATGCTCCGTGTTCGAGTCGCAATTTAATTGAGACGTATCTTCGTATGACGTTCAGCCTGGAAATTTCCAAACAGAGCACACTCCGCTTACGAGTGGTTCACTCATGCCAATAACTATTGCGATTTGAATTCCTCTTCACATTTATTTAAATTATCCATTTAGCCGTTTCATTAACATAATGAAAGATTAGGTTATTGTAGAAGCAGTGGGTATTTCCTGCACGTTACTCTTATGCACCATGTGTCAAATTGCTTTGTGTACAACTGTTTCATACCGTACAAATAAGAGAATAGATGTGACTGACACAAGAGACTGTAATTAGCGTGTAACGATAACGAGCTTGTCATTCAGAATTATCTACCGAAATTTCACACGTTTGTTATTACAAATGCGATCCAAGCGCTTTTTTGAAATCATATGTCACAAATGATAATAAATGATGATCATTTATTTCATTTCCACTGCGACATAGAGGTCCCACGTCCTCGCATATGCAGCAGCCTTCGCACGTTGGAAAACGAAACGGTGGGAAATATTGCTATCACACTGTTATTTTGACTATGAGTATAACTGAAACAACCATACATTAATGTCATTCGCTCCGAAAAAGGGAAAGTGAAAAGGTTGCAGATTGGATAAGAAACCAATGTCCTGAAATGTACCTTTTAGATGTAAAACAAGTTTGAAGTTCGCATCTCCTGATTCATGGTAAGCACACAGCGGAGATTTAAAAAACTGTGTGTTTTACTGTTTCCCATAGCAGCGGTAATGTTTCGAGTGCTCGTCGTCGGGTTCTCTTCTAAGTGACGTAGGACGTCCTGCTCTGAGAGTGTGGCGTGTCCGGGGAGGACCACAGTCAACCCTCATACCTGTAATTGCGAACCTACGAGTTTCTCATAACCGTTATTTTACTCGGACGAAACTGTAAGCGATGTAATAATCGCAACTGGGACGGGCAACGGCGCCCACTTCTCAGTTTGTGTGCGTACGTGAAGCGGGAGATTTGAAAGTGATCCCTATCTTCAAACTTACTTACATCTACATATACGTAAGCACCCTGCAATTCACACTTAAATGCCTGACAGAGGGTTCATAAAACCACATTCATTCCATTTCTCCACAGTTTCACTGCCGAAGAGCGAGGGGGAAAAATGAAAACTTTTGTGCGAGCTCCAATTTCTGTTATTTTATTACGATGATCATTCCTCTCTATGTGAGTGGGCGCCAACAAAATATTTCATATTTCGGAGAAGAATATTGGACATTGAAATTTCGTGAAGAGATCTCGCCGCAACGAAAATCCCCCATTTTTTAATAATTACCATCCCAGCTCGTTTATCATATTCGCGATAGTACAAAACCAGCTGCCCTTCTTTGAACTTTTCCGATGCCCTCCGTCAATTCCGTCTGGTAAGATTCCCATACCGCACAGCAATACTCTAGTAGAGGACAGACAATGGGTAGTGCAGACGGGCTCTTTAGTGGCTTTTATTGTATCTTCTAAGTATCCTGGCAATGAAACGCAGTGCTTGGTTCACCTTCCCCATAACATTATGTGGTTGGCTCAATCTGAGTTAACTGTAATTGTTATCCCAAGGTATTTGATTGAATTAATAGTCTCTAGATTTATGTGATTTATCTCGTGACCAAAATTTTACGCATTACTTTTAGTACTCATATTGATGACCTCACACTTTTCATTTTTTGTGGTCAGTTGCCACTCTACGCACCGTAAAAAAGTCTTGTCTAACTAATTTTGCAGTCGATTTCGATCTTCTGATGATTTTACTAGACGGTAAATGACAACATCATCTGCAGACAATCTAAGGAGGCTGCTCAGATTGTCTCCTAGCTCGTTTATACAGATTAGGAACACCAGCGGGCCTACAATAATACATCGGGGAACGCCATATACCGCTTCCGGTTTGCTCGATAACTCTCCGTCAGTTATTAGAATCTCCATGTGCTCCGCAACTGTTTCTTTTAATGAAAAGGCTGTTCTAGTTGCTCTGCAGAATTCAACTGAATTCACTACCTTCTTTTTTGTTAAACCTTTCTCAAGAGAATCCTAAACTGTCACACATATGCATGTATATTATTGAAGAGAAATAAAAAGGAAAGCTTCATGTGTTTATATACAGACAGGCTATAAAACTTACAATGGAGGAGAAATATACGAAAGGTAGAAGTACAAGTCTGGTACTCTTAAAATGTTACTTGTCTAATAATGGTATGATAACATTGTCCTCTCAAGTCTATATTAGTCATTACATTGTAAAAATTCTTTGGGTTGATAGAGATTTATGTTTCCGACGTATTGCAATTTGAATGTTGTATAAGTAAGAGGCTAAAAAGAGCATTTTAATAAAAGTGCACAATACCAGAAACAACTCAATAATACCTCTTACAATGAATAAAGAATATTTTATAGACTCTTTGAAGAAATAGAAATTTACGCTCACCTAAAAAATTCAAAAAACAAAAAGAAAAACATATTCAATGGTCAAGGCACAGTTACAGGTATCAGTTTTTGGACATCTCTATCTCCGTTACTCATAACATCTGTACGATTACTCCAAAACATCGTAACTCTACCTAGATGGTATCTAGATGTTTATAAATATGCTCCGTAAGCAGCCCACGACGCACCCAAGCTATACTGACATCCAATCTATGCTAAAATTCAATCTATATCCATGACCTACACAGACTTCTGTAGTTCAACTTCAGCACATTAAATATATAAATCAGCACTTGACTACGGTGCCCCGACCATTGCTATTGTGTTACACAATTATTAAAAAGCTGTTTTTAGGCTCTTACTTGTACAACATTCAAATTCAAATATATCGAAACATAAATCTCTATAAACCCAAAGAATAATTACGATATAATTAATTATGCAGTCTTGAGACTGCAGTATTGTGACGACATCATTAGACATCCGAGATTTTAAATCTACCCGACTTGTACTTACACATTTTCGATATTACTTCACCACAGTAAGATTTATAGTCTATCTGTATATGAACATATGCAAGGTTTGTTTTGTGTACGTCTTTAATCATGTTCTTGTATACGGGCACCATACATATGCCAGGATGAATCCACTTTAGAAAGGCTTTTAAAAAAGCCGAAACTCAGTTAAGTTCTATAGTGGAAGTGAAGCGGCTCTCAACTGATTTCAGTAAATTGCTCCGAACTGTGAGGTTTCTGACAGGAAATCACGATCCAGTCGCACCGCTGAGATGGTGCTCCATAGGCACGCAATTTGATTACATGCCGCTTGTTAGCAACAGTATCAAAAATCATCTCCATATCCAGAAAAATGGAGTCAATTTGAAATCCCCTACCGATAGCACTCAGTGCTTTGTGAGAATAAATTAATTGCTTAGTGAAAGAACGTTATTTTCTGAATCCGTGCTGACTGTGTGTCACTGAACAGTTTTCTTCCAGGTAATTCATAACGTTAGAACACAATTTATGTTCGAAAATCCTAGTGCAGACTGAAGTCAGTGATTATTCCTACTCCTACTGCTACTTCCGTTCTTGAGTGCTGGTATGGCCTAAACAACTTCCCAGTTCTTAGGCACGCAGCTTTCGTCGAGCTAGCAGTTCTATACGATTGCTGGGCATGGAGCTATTATATCAGCGTATTCTGAAAGGAATCTAATTCGTATACACTCTGGCCCGGAAGACTTAAGTTTGTTAAGCAATTTGGGCTGCTTCGCTACACCGAGGATTTCTATATTTAAGTTACTCGTGTTGACAGCAGTTCTTAAAATAAATTATCGTATATTTACTTCATCTTCTTCGATGAAGGAAATTCGGATAAACTGTATTTAGTAACTCCGTTTTAGCCGCAATGTCATCAGTAACATCACCATCGCTATTGCACAGTGAAGAAATAGATTGCATCTTGCCGCAGATGTGCTTTACATTCCACGAAAATCTCTTTGGGTTTTCTTTTTGTGCTGTGGAAACTGTCACAAGCATCTCGCATTTAGATTTGCGCTACACTTCGAGATTCTGGAAACTTGCGTCACTCTTAGGGATTTTGCGTTGTTTTATATTTGGTTTGCTTATATCGCTGCTTTAACAACAGCATTCCGATTTCTTCGAAAATGTTCAAATGTGTTAATACCATAAGGACCAAACTGCTGAGGTCATCGGTCCCTTGACTTACACACAACTTTAAACTACCTTAAACTAACTTATGCTAAGAACAACACACACACCCATGCCCGAAGGAGGACTCGAACCTCCGCCGGGGGGGGGGGGGGGGCGTACAGTCCGTGACATGGCGCCTCTAACCACACGACCACTCCGCGCGGCTTCAGACCTGTTTCGTGTACCATTGTATATCAGTTCCGTCTCGTATTAATTTATTTAGTACATATATCTCAATTGCTGTCGACACTATTTCTTTGAATATAAGCTACATCAGGTCAAAGCTTACATAGACCAGAAGGAATGAACGCTATGTCTTAGAAAAACGCCGGCCGCTGTGGACGAGCGGTTCTAGGCGCTTCAGTCTGGAACCGCGCGACCGCTACGTACTCAGGTTCAAATCCTGTCTCGGGCAGGATGATGTCCTTAGATTAGTTAGGTTTAAGTAGTTCTAAGTTCTAGGGGACTGATGACCTCAGCTGTTAAGTCCCATAGTGCTCAGAGCCATTTGAACCATTTTTGATCTTAGAAAGACGTCAAGCGAACTTTTATCTGCTTCTCTTAAACGGATATATTTTTCGTTTATTTTTAGTGGATTTGGATGTGAATATGCTCAATTTCGTTGTAGTCATTAATTCCTGCATCTTTCATGATGTTCCCCAGTTGCTTGGAATGATTTTTTGCTAAGAGGTCAGAATAGTTCCGCAATCTTTTACACATCGAACGGTCTCCTGAGCTAATTGCTCAAAATAACTACTGGAGAATGCATTTAGTACAAATTTGGACGATGTTTTACACCTACTACCGGCTTTGAACATGTATTTTCCCCAAGACGTCGAGGGCAAATTGAAGTCACGATCAACGTATAACTATACGAGAGGCGTATATGTTTGAGTGATACCCAAGTTTTATTTGAACATTTCATCAGTCAGGGGCTCGGTGAAATGGACAAATTATTAATTTGTTTCGGTTGTCAAGTAAAACCTCTACCCATACCAACTCCTAGGAAACATCTACATCAGTTTCGAAAGACAAACTAACAGCAGCAAACATGCCGCTATCAAATGCATTTGATCTATCCTAACTGCACACCCTTAGGTCCTTTGCAAGAATTTCGACTGAATGTAGGCTTTAGCGAGCTTTCAGTCTCTACGGAAATTTAAGTTTCTGTGGTTTCTATTAATGCTGAGAGCTCTGGTTCTTTCCCAATATAGCCACGACAATTTACTACTGTAATACTGTTTCTAGACGACCATTTTCCTATTTTTCACATTCTCTCTTTGAAACTGAAGCCCTTTTTTCTCTTTCCCAACTCCCTCTAACTTAAGAAACCACCCAGTGGATTCCACGTAGCCGCCGCTATCCGAGTATCCGCCCTCCTGCGTTCAACGGTACCCTGACCTTCTAAGCGGAACTCGATACCTCACCACCTTAAGACTCAAGTCAAGGAATCTGCAGCCTACACGATCGCAGAACCGTCTGACCCTCTGATTTAGACCCTCCACTCAGCTCTGTACCAGAGGTCCGCAATCGGTCATGTCGACTATGCTGCAAATGGTGAGCTTTGCTTTCATCTCGCAAACAAGACTGGCAGTCTTTAGCACTTCAGATAGCCACCTGAGAGAATCGTTTCCGATCCAAAGTGAGACACATCATTAGTACAGACATTAGCCATCATCGGCAGTTGGCTGCAACCTATGTTCTTCATGGCATTTGGAAAAACCCTTTCCCCATCTGTGATGACTCCCTCCAGTATGCAAACAGATTGCATACTGGATGTCTTCTTCTCCTTGGCAGCCATATCCCTAAGCTGCCCCACTACGCTCCCGACACTGGAGATCCCGACAACCATTAATCCCACCCTCTGTGACTGCCCGGACTTTGATGACTGAGAAGATTCCTCTGAAAGAGGGCAAGCAAATGCATCTAGCTCGGGATCCTTGTTAGCCAAAGATAGGGCCTGAAACCTGTTTGTCATACGAACCAGGGAAGACTGACGATTGACCTCCCAGAGAGTATTCCACTGCTTGCCATACTTAGGAAAGACCTCCCATTCGACCACGGTTGGGCGGCGAGGGAGGGGGGGGGGGGGGCAACCTCAGTGCTGGCAATATTCGAGGCATCATAGTGGACCTGTCTGGGTACATGTGGGGGTGCTGGGCGTCCCTAGGATCCCACGTTCAAAGCCCCACGGCGATACCCATGGGCAACAGCTTCAAGCTGCCTCGCCGAAGCTTGGAGCTGTGAGACAAGGAGATCACAGCGTCTGTCCATAAAGAGCTCTTCACTAGACAGTTATTAAAACAAGAAACTGTGTCAACTAAGCACACAAACACACAAGAAATTTACGAAGTAAACTATTACGTACAGAGGTTGCTGAAAATAATTCGCTTCTGTTTGAAGCTCGAACAAATAACTGACAAAGGAACGCAGCATTTTTTTGTTGTGCGGCGAGGACAAGAGTTTCCGCCTTGCTTTTATATCCAAATAATCCGTTTCTGAATATGAGTTCCCTGTCAAAATTGAGCCCAGTGACCTCTATAACTACTAGAATCCTATAACATGAGTTGTAAAACACCCTGTATACAGGATGTTCTATTTATCTTGACCACCGGAAATAACAATTTTCCCAGAAGCAAAATAAAAATCTCAGGCAAATGTTGTTTAGCTACCATGAGAACTTTCATCAGCATGATCGCCTTTCTTGAAATTTTGTTCATCACAAAGATATAAAAAGTGGTACGTCTTTTTAAACAGCACCCTACACTTCTTTTTCGGTACGCCGCTTCCTCTCCTCGAGACCTGATCAAAAACGTATCGCACTGTAGGCCTACCATTCACGTCAACATGACTTTATTAAAAGCGTAACACAAAATTTGCTTTGAATCTCCTGTAGTAGCACGCAGTGCACATTTGTATTTCACAGGTACATACAGTTAAGTTGATACAAGATAAGATAAAATGATATTAATCAGTACAAGCAAATACTTCTTCAAAGCCGGGTGCCTCTCATAAGAGCTATCAGGTGCACTTTCCTTGGTGTTTCAGCAGATATTTGTATTTCGTTTTTGTATTGTCTAGCTGTAGTCAGCCCAAACAATTACTGATCGTCGCGCCCAGTGTTAACAGAAAACAGTTTGTTTCTCGTGAGAAAAACTAGTTTTCAATTGGATTTTTACATGTCCAGCCGATAGAGCGCTCCGAAACTAGTCTAGTCAGATATTCGTTTGCTCGATATGTATTAAATGGGCCTGTAAAACACGAAGGAATATAACAGCAATCTAGCATGCTTAGCCGTAGCAGTCAGCGCGGGCCAGGTTAGTGTTGTCCTTGTGGGAGTGCTGGTTGTACGAGGGCTACTCCGAAAGTAAGGTCCGATCGGTCACGAAATGGAAACGACTATGAAAATCCGATAAAGCTTTGCACAGATGTGTTGGGTAGTGTCTCTAGTATAACCCCAGTTAGCATCACGTCGCTCTTCTCATTTCTGAGCTCGCAGTGAGTGCGTAAAGATGTCTAGAAAATAGTGTCTGCCGCCAAGTACGGGGGCCTGGTGAGAAATTTCCCCTGAAGCTATGCAGCTAACATTACATAACTGTCGTGCTGTTTCGTCTTCAAGACAATTCTCAGCCGCATTCTGCAGGGGCAATGAAGATGCTCCTGCATCGTTTTCAAATGGAAATGTGAGAGTACCCACAATACAGCCCGTAATTGTCTCCCTCTGAGTTTCAGCTCTGGTCACATGAACCGCTGGTTATGAAGACAACATTTCGGCACAAGACAACGAGCCGTAGGCCAGCGTAGAGAATTGGCAGAGAGCACTGGCGGCTGCCTTCTATAGCGAGGGTATGGGAAAGTTGGTACAACGCTACGATACACGTCTAAGTCGGGTCGGCGACTATGGAGATAAGTAGCTGCAAGGTGTATCTAACTGTTGCAAATAAAACATTTTTGATTTTTACCGTGGTTTCCATTTCGCGACCTATCGGACCTTACTTTCGGAATAGCCCTCGTACTTAGTTGTACTGTCCTTGTTAACAAAAATTGATAAAAAAGTATCGCCCTATGTTAATCTGGAACAGCTCTATCGAATGCGCACGTAAAATACCGTTTTAAAATTAATTTCCTTTTTAAAGGAAAACAAACCAACGCTATCAGTCCTCACTGGATATCACAAAGCTGACGTGGTGAGTACTATTTGTCTTGGTGGTCTTCAGCTACATAGTGCAAAATTAAATTGCATATATCTGCTCAAACACCAGAAAAAGAGCCTTAGTACCGTAGGAGAAACATCCTGTATACAGGGTGAACATTAATAAAATCGCCGGCCGAGGTGGCCAAGCGGTTAAAGGCGCCACAGTCTGGGACCGCGCGACCGCTACGGTCGCAGGTTCGAATCCTGCCTCGGGCATGGATGTGTGTGATGTCCTTAGGTTAGTTAGGTTTAAGTAGTTTTAAGTTCTAGGGGACTGATGACCTTAGAAGTTAAGTCCCATAGTGCTCAGTGCCATTTGAACCATTAATAAAACCGACAAACTGCAGGGACGGATTACTGACTGGAAATTGAGGAAAAGTGGTCCTATGGACTTGTATCCGGAAATGCGTTGTTGTAATGGTAGATGGCGCTGACGAATCACGACTGTTCCTCTCACGTGTAGTGTGTTCCTTGAATGTTTCAGGATGTGTGTCGTTGACGCAGAGTACTGTAAGCAACAGAATGACCTGTTGTTCATGCCGGAAACAAGCCGAGATGGTGTTTGTGAACGGCCAAGTAGACGCAAATGGTTGAGAGGTAGCACGGCTGTACCAAAACAAGTACCCTCACAGACACCAACCACATCACACAACATTTCAAGCCCTTTTTGTGCGTTTGTATGATCATGGGTTCTTTCAGACAGACGAATGTGCAGGGAGGCATCAGATTGCGCACACCACATTTGGAGGAGCGGGTTCTACAAAATACTGAGACGAACACTAGTACAAGCTCCAGGCAAGTGCCCCGCCAACATACTGTAATCCAAAGTACGTTTATGTATGCCGCGCGGGATTAGCCGAGCGGTCTGTGGCGCTGCAGTCATGGACTGTGAGGCTGGTCCCGGCGGAGGTTCGAGTCCTCCATCGGGCATAGGTATGTGTGTTTGTCCTTAGGATAATTTAGGTTAAGTAGTGTGTGAGCTTAGGGACTGATGCCTTTAACAGTTAAGTCCCATAAGATTTCCACACATTTGAACATTGGAACATTTCACACACATTTGAACATTTGAACGATTATGTGTACTCTGCATGACAACCGTTACTATCCCTATCACCTGCTTTCCCATGGAGGCCACTTTGAACTTCTGTCGTGACGTGGATGCGATGCAGCTCTGTACTCTGATTCTGGACGATTTGTTGTTGTTGCAAGTACGTCGTTCATTTCCGAACACATGTCAGTAGGATCTTTCTGCCTCCATTTACAGTTAGGAATCCGTCCCTGTAGTCTGTTTTATTAAAGTTCGGCCTGTATATGTCTATGTATAGATAATACTCAAAGCTGGAGAACCGGTAGTAGCTAAAAGAAGCTGAGATACCCATATTTCCAACATAGTTGGATATCCATAGACTACAACCAGTTACTTGCTGCAAATGTTGCGTCTAAGATTTCTTTCCAGGTACCCATGAATTTTCTTTTTTGGCAGTTGTGCAAAATGTGGTTCACTTTTGTACAGATGTTAAACAGTCGCGGAATACGAAAATGGTGTTAGAGAACGAAAGCGATCACGTAGAGTGTCCTGTAAAGTGGCATTAATTGTAAAGACGACTGTTACTGCATGCAGTAAACTTTCTGGTTTTAATTCTGACGCTTGCATGTCATATGCTCGCTTTCATATCAGATTTATCGCCGTTTATTACCATACATACATTACAACATATCGATATGTGCTGCTCTTGAAAATGGCCTTTAAGGCCGAAACTGGCCGATCTTGCAAGGCATAATAAACTCACTAACTGTGAAAAATCAGCTGAGGGGAAAGAAACTTCAAAATGTGCTTTAGTTTCATGAGCTGCTAAGTCTGTCGTCGGAGATTTGGAGGGTACTGACAGCCATTGTGTTGGTGTTAATTTAAGAGTTCGTGTCACGATCGTCACCCGATCATTTAGATGGATATAGATCCCGTTGACATGGTCACTTCTATTCAAAACAGAAAAACTGTATTCGGCGACAGGAACACAACCGCTTATGCTGTAAATCTTCAGGCGTTTGCATTAAATCCGCAATTAGCACCAACCAGTTTTCTTAATGTGTTATTCCTCGATTTTAACTTCTGGCCTGCTGGTTCTAGGTGTTTCCTAAATGTCAGAGATCTGTCAAGACTCACAGCCAAATATTTGGAGTGTCGTATATCCCGTAATTTTTGGATGTGCAAGGTTACATCTGTTTACCATTTTGTTGGACAGGTGGAATGACCTGACTTCTGATTTGTAAGGGTTTCGGCAGAGTCTCTTTACGTAATACTGGTCGAGCTTTTCTAGACCGTTAGTTAGTGTTTGATACCCTCCTTGGAAAGTATTGCTTTGAGTTGCTATCGTTGTGTCGTCGGCGTAGCTATACTTCACAGAATCGGTGATAAATATGTCGCTGGTGGACAAAAATAAAAGCTGGACCGGAACCGAACTCTGTGGGTAACATATCTTTACAGTACAGAATTTACGTGTAGTTTATCCGATGTTAACTGTAAAGAGCTGTTTTAAGCATGTTTTCCGCCAGTGCTGCTCTCTTTGAACATGCAATGGTTTGGTTTAGCTTATACGTTAATCCATCCAGTCACACTGTAATACACTGCTGTGAGGTCAATGAGTGCCAATGAAGTTTCTTTTTCTTTTGGAAGTAAACAAAGGGAAACACTAGGAAAATGCGTACCGATCATTCAGTCACACGGCTAAAGGTTTGTGTGAGTACAGAGTACGCCAACGAAGAATGTAAGTTAGCAAGTCAATAATGTCAATAATGTTTTCGCATTTACACTGCGAGTAAGTGTAGTAGAGTATAGTAGTACTTCTAAACGATATTATGTGTGCAGTCAAGGCTGTCCTTGATGAAAAACTGCATCATCATCACTTTTCTCTCATCGTGGTTGAAGTTAGACATAATGCTACTCAGGTTGACTGATGGACTGATGTGGATTTCCACTGTTTCTTTTTGTTTACCGAATAAAAAATACGGAGTACTATTTACTAAAATTGGCCAAGTGCGAGTGTCAGTCTCGATTCAGAGCTCCGGGATTCGAGTTTCTCGACGGTTTCTGCCCGTTAACGAAATCTGTAAGGTATTGGCCCTGGTGATTCCAAAACTCCTGGGGATTCCAAGACCGTATCAGAATCTCTACAGTAGATTCTGAGACTAGCCCGGAAATAGAAAACGAAACGAGCAGAGGATTTTATATATGTAGAGAGAGAAGATAATAAAATATTGTTTATGCACTTACTAAAAGATAACGACATTTACAAAAAATGTTCAGATGTGTGTGAAATCTTATGGGACTTAACTGCGAAGGTCATCAGTCCCTAAGCTTACACACTACTTAACCTGAATTATCCTAAGGATAAACACACATACCCATGCCCGAGGGAGGACTCGAACCTCCGCCGGGACCAGCCGCGCAGTCCATGACTGCAGCGCCATAGACCGCTCGGCTACACATTTACATTTTATTTCTACGTGAAGTAATGAATGCAATGAAGGTTCTAATGACAAAAACATACTTTATGTGATATCATTATAATTCAACCATTTTCGGATTTCTTCCCTTTACTTGTATAGTGAAACGTTGCTGCTTGCCAAATTTCATAATTCTAGGTCAACAGGGAGCGTATTTTTTTTTTTTTTTTGAGTGATTAGTCTTGCTACGTGTTTGATGCGGCCCACCACAAATTCCTCTCCTGCGCCAACCACTTGCAACCTACGTCCTCAATTACTTGCTGGATGTATTGCAATAGCCGGCCGCGGTGGTCTAACGGTTCTGGCGCTGCAGTCCGGAACCGCGGGACTGCTACGGTCGCAGGTTCGAATCCTGCCTCGGGCATGGGTGTGTTTGATGTCCTTAGTTTAGTTAGGTTTAAGTAGTTCTAAGTTCTAGGGGACTTATGACCTAAGATGTTGAGTCCCATAGTGCTCAGAGCCATTTTTTTGTATTGCAATATCTGTCTTCCCCTACAGTTTTTGCCCTCTACAGCTCCCTCTGGTAACATGGAAGTCATCAACAGGGAGTGACCTGTATGTTTCAAGGAGCGAATTTACGTGACAAATGGTTGTATGTTATGCTTGCATGGACTTAGAAGCTTAAGATGTTCACACCGCCAAGGCACCACAGATCTTGGTATGTGACATAAATTGCAACGTCTACGCGTTCCTGAAGAACAAGGTCGGACAGACAGACAGACGGCCCTTATAAGCGTCCTAGTTTTACCGATTGAGATACTGAACCCTTTCATGTCTTATATAAAAACAAAGCTACAAGAAAGGCAGCCATGCTGGTTTATGTCCTCCTAGTAGCTATGCAAAAGTCATTTAATACATTTTTAAATTTAGTTGCTACGCAAAAAGTTTTTTGGTGTGACCAGGACAAACGGGATACTGTGTATAACCATTGCGCTTCATGTTATATGAAGGAAGAATCAACGTGCGACCATGATTCGCACCCTAAGGGTGCTGCATTAGCCAGCTACTCTCATCCACTGTGACCGACAAACAGCCACCTCACCAGAGCTGCTGCATCCACGAATGTCGTAGTGCATCATTTTAAAAATGTGCCCTCTGAAATGGAATGGGACATTGCATGATGGCAAACAAATGTTCCCCGGATGCCATTACATAACGTACCGGTACAGTTAGACAGATCACAGAGATTAAACATTATTGATAAGGAACACATAATCTGTAGCAGGCGGTCGATAGGGTCACACCAGCTCGTCCGAGCATGTACCCAAAATGAAAACCTTATCAGCAACACAAGGCCCACAGCAGACTCCAGTACTTCATTGTGGTGGACCTATTCACGATCGCATATTTTACATTTTTAATAACTGTTTTACTAGTATTTGTTTATGCTTTTTCCTTAATATCCCGCACCGTTCCTAAATTGAATTTTGATAAGCATGCTACACGACTATTTCTGTGCCAATATTTTTACTTACCACATCTTTCTCTAATTTTAGATAATGAGTTTTATGTGACTAGATCCAGAATTCTACCGCCATTTTACTTCCTCATCTGTTTTATATTTATCTGGTTCTTCTAACTTATATATTCCTGCGCCCTCTACTTATATAGTTTATGTTGTTATTACAAGCCTAACGTGGAAGCACGAATGGCAGTTGCAGTTATGTGGCTATTTGTGAGTCACGTTACTCTGCGACAAGGTGGATAAATAACAGGTAAACATTCTTTCATTTTATATGTAACACTACATGTCTGCATTCTATCTACCCTCTTCTGTATCAACTGAAGCCATTAAGTTTTTTATTTTTAAGGATGACAACTTAAAACAGTCGAGACTGGTCGACGATGTAACTAATTTTTGCGATCAAGACAATTTTAACAAAAACACGTAAGAGGCATCTACTTCTTCCGTATTTTTAAACAAACTTTAAGTTTCCACCGTGTACCATGCTTACAGACGAAGCTGTGGTTAGACCTTCTTGGTTAACTTGCCTCTACATTGACGACAGAAGAGAGTAAAAACAGCAGCGTGTCATTTTAAAGAGCAAATGCTGTCTTTTAAGCTAATAGGCATCTCTGCCTCCTCCAAAGAGCGCTTCTCTGATGAGGCACTACCTTTGTGGGATCAGCTGGGTAAGCTCGTTACGGGTTCCCAGAACACGGCAGTGCCTCGAGGGGATCGCCCCGAAATAGCGAGCGGGAGCTCCACAGTTACCTTAAAGCTACAGTCCAAACAAACGTGACACGTAGACCATGGTACAGCATCAGTAAGTTCTACCTGGTAAATGATCACGGACAGTTGAAGTTAGGCTTTACTCTGAATGTTAAGAAAGTCAAATGGAACTACAAGAAACAAGTTACTGTGAGCGCGCGTACACACACACACACACACACACACACACACACACACACACACACACACACACACACACACACGCACACAGACACACACACACAGGGAGGGAGAGAGAGAGAGAGAGAGAGAAAATATGATTTACATTTTACATGTTTCAATAATAGTTTATGAATAAGTAAAACTGTCCGGTCTAATTTACGAACCCAAGAGATCAACCCACAATCCCTGTCAGAATGTCGTTGTTTATGTTATTTAAAACATTTTCTATGTTTACCTCAGTCCTTGCTTAGATAAAACGTCTAACAGATGTGATTATCTGTTGTGAAGTCGATGGCCGGAGAGGCCGAGCGGTTCCAGGCCCTACAGTCCGGAACCACGCGACCGCTACGGTCGCAGGTTCGAATCCTGCCTCGGGCATGGATGTGTGTGATGTCCTTAGGTTAGTTAGGTTTAAGTAGTTCTAAGTTCTAGGGCACCGATGACTACAGAAGTTAAGTCCCATAGTGCTCAGAGCCATTTGAACAACTTTGTTGTGAAGTCATCATACAACTATCTCACGATCAGTACACACCAATTTTCGAAAGTGTGTGACTTATTTAACACAGAATATTTTTATTCTCCAAGTATCATGTTACTGCTACAGTCAATATAAAGTGATGGAAAAAATCGCAACATCAAGAAATAATTTATGTATAGTAATGAACTTTCGGGGATACATTTGTCTAGGTAAAATATTTAAGTGATTGAGTTTGCAAGATCACAGATTAATGTAAGTGTGAGATAGGCAATTGCAAATGAGAAATCCTTGTACATTAATAACTGGTGTAACTGCCAGAATGTGAAATGCAAGCATGCAAACGTGCATGAATGTGTTGTACAGATGCCGGTAGTCAGTTTTGTGAGAGGGAGTTCCATGCCTGTTTCACTTCGTCGGCCAGTGCAGGGACAGTTAATGCTGTTGTGGATGACGCAGAAGTTGTCGGATGATTATACCCCGTATGTACTCTAGTGGAGAAGGATCTGGTGATCGAGCACACCAAGGCAACATGCCGACCTTCGGTACAGTATGTTGGGTTACAACAGCCATATGTGGGCGAGCGTTATCCTGTTGGAAAACACCTTGGAATTCATGAATGACAGCACAACAGGTCGAATCGCCAGACTGAGGTACAAATTTGCAGTCAGGGTGCGTGGGATAAACACGAGAGTCCTCCTGCTGTCATGAGAAATCGCACTCCGGACCATAACTCAGGTGTAGGGCCCGTATGTCTAGCACGCAGACAGGGTAGTCCCAAGCCGTCAACTGACCTTCTAACCAACACACGTCATCAATGCAATGGCACCGAGGCAGAACCAGTTTTCATGCAAACACAATAGACTTCCACCCAACCCTCCAATGAGCTCACGCTTGATACCAGTGAAGTCGCAAATGGCGGTGGTTTGGGTTCAGTGGAATCCACGCAACAGGGCGTCTGGTTAGGAGCTAAGTGATTTGTAACAGTTTTTTGTGTCACTGTGGTGACAACTGCTGCTCGGACTTTTGCTACGGATGCAGTACGATGTGCCAGAGCCATACGCCGAACACAATGATGTTCTCCCTCGGTAGTGCAACGAGGCCTTCCGTAGCCCAGTCTTCTTGCGTCCATACATTCTCGTGACCACCGCTGCCAGCAATCATGTTCAGTGTCTACACTCCTGCCAGGTCTTTCTGCAGTATCACAGAAGGAACTTCCAGCTTCTCGTAGCCGTATTACACAACCCAATAAAACTCAGTGAGGTGATGGTATGGGGTCTTTGTCGCCTTAAAGGCATTCTTGACAAACATCAACTTATTACGTCCAATCTCAAAGGTAACAAACGCTCAGTTAAAGTAAACCTGATTCCCATCCTCACAATGGTGCTACAAGCGCCGCTCCTATGAGACTGGTGTGAAGTTTGACTAGACATCATCTTTCAGATGTAGAAACACGCCCACCAACTTCCGTTATGTCATACTCCTTCTCGATGTTTCGTTTTTTTCCGTCAATGTAGACAGATTTACGTGTGTGCCAGAATATGTAGTAATGCTTTGTTTTCTGGTTTTATAGAACTCGATTATGGGATAAGATAGTCCTGAATAATTTTGTATTAAATAAATCAAGCATTTTGAACAACTGGCACCTAATATTCACAGTATTACCAGATGTCAGTTTTAAGACAGCTACTAACTGATGTATAAGCGACAAACTTTACGTCCTCTCAGTACATACGCACATCAACACCCTCTCATCCAGGCTCCACATGCTATTATTTATGTACACCAGACACGAAATGATAAGAATCGTGTGACCAAAAGAGGTATTTACATTTACAGTACTGTTCACCTGCTATAGGCACGAGACAGCCTACATAGAAGTGCGCCTTCGGTTAAGACGGAGACAAGGTGAGACTCAAGAGAGGGTGCAATGACGAAGACTATGTTACGTATCCACCTCAGATCACAGAGGTGTTTCTATGTGGACATCCAAGATGAATATAAGCAGACACATAGCTCCACTCAACAGCTAGTGGTACCTCAAAATAATACCTTAGGACGGTGACTCAGCGAGTCTCTCAGGACTTACCTAAGAAGAATCCAATTGGACAGTGTACTAGTGGTGTTAACCATCATTCACTCGATCGAGGACTATGCTAATGATTAAAGATCTACATTAATGATCTACATTGCTATTACTTCAGTTAAGTCTTATAAAGTTTCTGTCGTTAAACCGTTCCGACTTGTTGCTAATCAGCGTTGTCCTCTCTACCTGCCACGTTTATTTGTTTGTCACCAAGTGCACTCCGTGAATACAACACACAGTACATCCAGGACCACAACATACAATATACCATAATCCACAAAAACAAATGACCTCAAAAAAAAGGCTCATCGAGGAAGCTTGTCGCTCCGTGATATCAACATCCTCGCATCTCTTCCGCAGGTCGTTTAGTAGGCGCGCTGACTGAGTTGTGCATTCAGGAAAATGGGTACTCCTTTGAACATCTCTTTAAAAATGAACATAGCGTCACCAGAAAATCCCTCTGAAAGCAGCCAATTACGTGCAGCATGTTATATGTGTTGTTGTTGTGCTCTTCAGTCCAGAGACTGGTTTGATGCAGCCCTCCATGCTACTCTATCCTGCGCAAGCTTCTTCATCTCCAATTAACTACTGCAACATACATCCTTCTGAATCTGCTTAGTGAAGTCATCTCTTGGTTTCCCTCTATATTTTTCACCCTCCACGTTGCCCTCCAATACTAACTTGGTGATTCCTTGATGCCTCAGAACATGTCCTACCTACCGATCCCTACTTCTAGCCAAGTTGTGCCACAAATTCCTCTTCTCCCCAATTCTGTTCAGTACCTCCTCATTAGTTACGTGATCAACCCATCTAATCTTCAGCATTCTTCTGTAGCACCACATTTCGAAAGCTTCTATTCTCTTCTTGTCTAAACTAGTTATCGTTCATGTTTCACTTCCATACATGGCTACACTCCACACAAATACTTCCCGAAATGACTTTTTGACACTTAAATCTATACTCTACGGTAACACATTTTTCTTCTTCATAAACGCTTTTCTACATTTTACATCCTCCCTACTTCGACCATCATCAGTTATTTCACAAACAGCAAAACCCTTTCACTACTCTAAGTTTCTCATTTCCTAATCTAATCAGACCGATGACCTCGCCGTCTGGTTTCCTTCCCCAAAACAACCCAATCTAATATAATCCACTCAGCATACCTGATTTAATCTACAGCTCATAACCAATAGACTGTAATCAGAGTCCATATCTGTCCCTGTAAATGTCTTACAATTTAAAACCCGGTTCCTAAATCTGTAATACAATTATATAATGTATCTGAAACCTTCCAGTGTCTCCAGGCCTCTTCCACGTATACAACCTTCTTTTATTATTTTTAAACCAAGTGTTAGTTATGATTAAGTTAAGCTCTGTGCAGTATTCTACCAGGCGGCTTCCTCTTTCATTCCTTACCCTCATTCCATATTCAGCTACAACTTTTCCTTCTCTCCCTCTTCCTTCTATCGAGTTCCAGTCCTCCATGACTATTAAATTTTCGTCACCCTTTACTACCTGAATAATTTCTTTTATCTCATCATACATTTCTTCAACCTGTTCGTCGTCTGCGGTGCTAGTTGGCATATAAAATTGTACTTCTGTGGTAGGCGTGGGCTTCGAGTCTATCTTAGATACAATAATGCGTTCACTATGCTGTCGTAGTAGCTTACCCGCTCTCCCATTTTTTATTCATTACTTAACCTACTCCTGCAGTACCCCTATTTGATTTTGTACTTATAACCCTGTATTCACCTGACCAGAAGTCTTGTTCCTCCTGCCACCGAACTTCACTAATTCCCACCGAATCTAACTTTAATCTATCGATTTCCCTTTTTAAATTTGCTAACCTACCTACCCGATTAAGGGATCTGACATTCCACGCTCCGATCCGTAGAACGCCAGTTTTCTTTCTCCTGATAACAAGGTCCTCTTGAGTAGTCCCCGCCCGGAGATCCGAATGGGTGACTGTTTTACCTCAGGAATATTTTACCCAAGAGGACACCATCGTCATTGAACCATACGGTAAAGCTGCATGCCCTCGGGAAGAATTACGGCCGTAGTTTCCCCTTGCTTTCAGGCTTTCGCAGTACCAGCACAGCAAGGCTGTTTTGGTTAATGTTACAAGGCCAGAACAGTCAATCATCCAGACTGTTGCCCCTGCAACTACTGAAAAGCCTTCTTCACCTCTTCAGGAACCACAAATTTGGTTGGCCTCTCAACAGATACCCCTCCATTGTGGTTGCACCTACGGTACGGCTATCTGTATCGCTGAGGTATCTCAAGCCTCCCTCGTAGCGGCAACGTCCATGGTTCATGTAGGGAGGCATGTTACATACACACCTGAAACTTTTAGCTTTTCTAGACTCCCTAACAAAAACTGATAGAAGTTTGCTTTAAATTGTCCATAGTATTCTATTCAAAAAATTATAACTTATTGCTGTAACTCTCTGGCATATAGCTAAATAAACTATATTAGAAACTCCGCAGTGAGAGTGACATTCATTATGTTTATTTGTCTACATAAATAATCGTTTTGCTTATTAATTTGTAGGACACAAGCTTACGTGAAGCACACCGTATATGGCGCTTCAGACCTATGTATAGGCGCTTTTTTTTAGGATCTGTGTCCGATCTGCCTCACGTAAATGCGTTTTACGCAAACCAATAAGGGCGAATAGAATGGCGAAACTTAAATTGCCAGAAAGCTGCTGAATAATGGAGAATACGAACTGAACTTTATAATTTCAAAATCGGAAAATGGAAAAAAAATTAATGCCTTTGAAAAGAGATCTCAAAAGTGATCATGTGTTATCTAAAAAGTACGTTAATGCTTTCTGTAACTGGCCATTTAAGTTACTCTTAAGAAAAGAAAAAAAAAGTAGAATAACTGCTGTGTCTTCCAATGCAATGAGGTTTAAATTGTTCAAATGGCTCTGAGCACTATGGGACTTAACTGCTGAGGTCAAGAGTCCCCTAGAACTTAGATCTACCTAAACCTACCTAAGCTAAGGACATTACACACATCCATGCCCGAGGCAGGATTCGAACCTGCGACCGTAGCGGTCGCGCGGTTCCAGACTGTAGCGCCTAGAACCGCTCGGCCACTCTGGCCGGCTGCAACAATGAGGGAAAAGTATTTTCTTTTGTTTCTTCATCAGTTACAATTCGAAAATTCATAAAAAATCCCATGTTTGCCTCCCATTCCATCCTCCACCACCCGACGTATTTTCGAATGTGGAAGCGACAGTCATGCATCATGAATTCTGACTTTTATGCCGGCACTCTATTGATACACAATGTAATGCCTACGCCCCCAGACGAATTAATGACTAGGGGTATAATATGGTGACCATGGTGACCCATTCACTGACTCTCTTGTGCTAATGCATAGCGCAGCAAAATTTTGACTTAAAGTAATCTTCATCACTCAGGAAAAATGTGTTCGATACTGATCATGCTGCAACGACATAAACAACAGTGTAGCTGGCGAAGTACTAGAAAAAACGGCTCTGAGAACTATGGGGTTTAACATCTGAGGTCATCAGTCCCCTAGACTCAGAACTACTTAATCCTAACTAACAAAAGGACACCACACACATCCGTGCCCGCGGCTGGATTCGAACCTACGACAGTAGCAGTCGCGCGGTTCCGGACTGAAGCGCCTAGAACCACTCGGCCACACAGAGCGGCTATCTTCTAGAACCTCTGGCAGTGAATGTTCGAGAATTTCAGACTACAGCTCACTGTTTAATTGTTCATAACACAAGTAACGTCCGATGAATTTATCGTGGATGAGTCCACACGAATTATGAGGGACGTTCAAAAGGAAACGAGCTGGAGGCATAATTACAGAAACCAGTACCTGTATGTTATAAGTATTGACCCTGGCTGTCGAGACACTTGTCCGACTGTGACACAAGGCGGTGAACGACTGTCTCAGAAAATTCCTGGGGCTACAGTGTTAACCAGTTCCGCACCTACAGCTGGACATCGCTGTCCGAGGTGAATCGTTTGCCCCTCAGAACCTTTTGAAGGGGACCAAACATGGCTTAATCACAGGGAGAGAGGTCCGGACTTTATGGAGGGTAGCCAAGAAACTCCCCTTTTGAATTTCTGCAGGAGTGCCGCGACTGTGTTGCCCGTAAGGGGCTTTGCATTGTCGTGGAGCAGAATGACCCCAGGGGTGACATTGTCTGGTCGTTTTGATATGATCACTTGGCGAAGAGTGGTCAAGGTTTGCGAGTAACTCTGAGCATTCACTGTTGTCCCGTGCTGTAGGAAGTGAATCAGAAGGGGGCCATCTTGATCAAAGAAGAACGTCTGTGAATTCGTTGCACCTCACCATTGCTGCGAATCCGTGACTCCAGTCGCGTGAAATCGTATGTCCAAAGAAGACGGTCATGCAGTCTCTCTGCGCAAGTCCTCTCTCTTTGTTAGTAATTCTGGGGATATTCTCCTGGTACCGTAATGATCACACATGCCTCTTCATAGACCTTGCTATTACTGAACGAATGACAAACAGTCTGAAGAGCACCACCAAAACATTTAACTACGTTCCGCCAAAACGCCTCTTTTTGGACTTGAGTAACGGCACTAGAACTGAAGGAATACATGTCATCTCTCAGGTGACAACAGTTCCCACTGAACGAAGTTGATTAAGGCAGCGTGGCGAATTTACTAACATCATCGAGCGGAGTAAGACAAGAAAAAAATTAGAATGTTCAGCAGTAATAGCAAAAAATTTGAATGTTCAGCTTTAAGAGCATTTTTCAACGACAACTGATTTTTTCCGTGTCCCTATTTGAAATTATTAAATTAATTCCATTTTCTCTATTTTTCAGCAGCGTCGAGCAAGGTAAGATTGATAATTCTATTTGCGTTAAAAAAACTTACCGTTTCCTAAAAAGATAACTTTGCTACATGTCCGAAACACATGTGCAGTCACTGTCTGACACAAGTTATATTTACTTAGGTTGATTGTCAAATAGTTTTTTAGCTGTGCATTTCACTCATTTCTGTGCAAGAGGTCGATTCAGTTAGTACAGATAATTTTTACTGTTTATAAGTACCTCCGTTAGTCTGAAATTAAAATTTAATGTTAACAATAAATGTACCGTGGTTAGGCACTTAATATGACCAACTGCTTGAACTGGCTCCATCCCGACGTCACAGTTAACCCATTGGAGGGAAGTCGTGCATGCCGACAATTGGTGAATAGTTTGATTTCAGCTGTTTGTGCATCGTATTTTATGAGACTCTAGACTGCAGCCCGGCATTTGCCTAAACAATGGCGGAAAAACATTAAGCTGGTCGGTATACCAGACCAATGGTCGCTAAGCCGCCACAAGGATTCGAACCGGGACTGGCCTTTTTTTCTTTTTTTTGGATCATCAGTCTTCTGACTGGTTTCATGCGGCCTGCCACGAATTTATTTCCTGTACCTACCTCATCATCTCAGGGTAGCACTTGCAACCTGCGTCCCCTATAATCTACTGGAGGTATTCCAATCTCTGTCTTCCTCTACAGGTTTTGCCCCCTATAGCTCCATTTAGCTCCATGGAAGTCATTCCCTGATGTAACAGATCATGCTGTCCCTTCTCCCTGTCAGTCTTTTCCACATATTCCTTTCTTCTCCGATTCTTCGAGAACCTCCTTATTCCTCACCTTATCAGTCCACCTAAATTTCCTCTGCATTTAACAATGGAATTCCTACTGGACTCTTGATGTTACCACCCTTGCATTTAATTTCACCGAAGGTTAAATTGACTTTCTTATATACTGAGCTAGTCCTTCCCACAATCATTTAATATTCGATTTCTTCAATTTTTCATGCGGCCATTCCGTCTTAGCTTCCCTGTACTTCCTATTTGTTTCATACCTCAGTGAATTGTATTTTTGTATTCCTCAATTTCCCTGAACTATTTTGTACTTCCTTCTTTCATCGATCAGCTGAAGTATTTCTTCTATTACCCATGATTTCTTCTCAGTTACCTTCTTTGTACCTATGTTTTTCTTTCCAACTTCTCTGATTGCCCTTTTTAGAGATGTCCATTCCTCGTCAACTTTAAGCCTCTGCCTACTCTTCATCACTACTACATTGCGATCCGAGTCTGCATCTGTTCATGGTTACGCCTTACATTCCAGAATTTGATTTCGTGATCTCTGTCTGACCACGATGAAATCTAACTGAAATCTTTACGTGTCACCCGGCCTTTTCCAAGTATACTTCCTCCTCTTGTGATTCTCGAACAGAGTATTCGCTGTTACAGCTGAAATTTATTACATAACTCAATTAGTCTTTCTCCTGTCTCATTTCTAGTCCCAGACCCATATTACCCTGTAAACTTTTCTTCTACTTCTTCCCTTACAACTGCATTCCAGTCCCCCATGACTATTAGATTTTCATCTCCTTCTACGTATTGTATTACCCTTTCAGTGTCCTCATATACTTTCTCTCTCTCCTCATCTTCTGCTTGTGACGTCGGCATATATACCTGATCTATCGTTCTCGGAGTTGGTTTGCTGTCGATTTTGATAATAATAACCCTATCACTGAACTGTTCACAGTAACACACCCACTGCCCTACCTTCCTATTCATAACGAATCCTACTGCCGTTATACCATTTTCTGCTGCTGTTGATATTAACCTATACTCATTGACCAGAAATCCTTGTCTTCCTTCCATTTCACTTCACTAACCCCTACTATATCTAGATTGAGTCTTTGCGTTTCCCTTTTACGTATTATAGTTTCCCTGCTACATTCAAACTTCTGACAGTCCGCGCCCCAACTCGTAGAACGTTATCCTTTAGGTGGATATTCAAAGGTCATCTCCCCCTTGGCAGTCCCCCACGGAGATCCGAATGAGGGACCATTCCGGAATCTTTTGCCAATGGAGAGATCATCATGACACTTTTCCAGTAACAGGTCACATGTCCTGTGGACACAAGTTGTGTGTCTTTAATGCAGTGGTTTCCATTGCCTTCTGCATCCTCATGCCGTTGATCATTCCTGACTCTTCCACTTTTAGGGGCAGTTTCCGACCCCAAGGGCAAGAGAGTGCCCTGAACCTCTGTCCGCTCCTCCGCCGTCTTTTACAAGGCCATTGGCAGAATGAGGGTGACTTCTTAAGTCGGAAGTCTTCGGTCGCCAATGCTGATTATTAATCAAAATTTAAGCGGTGGCGGGTTTCGAACTCGGGGCTGAGGGCGTTTTGTCTATGACTCAAAGACGCCAGTCTCCTTTTTTTTCCAAATCTCATCTTGTTCTTTATAGTTCTCCGCCGTCTTTTACAAGGCCACTGCCAGAATGAGGGTGACTTCTTATGCCGGGAGTCTTCGGTTGCCAATGCTGATTATTAATTAAAATTTAAGCGGTGGCGGGTTTCGAACTCGGGGCTGAGCGCGTTTTGTCTATGACTCAAAGACGCCACTCTACTTTTTTTTTTCAAATCCTGTTTTGTTCATTATAGTTCTTTGCATTTTTTCGGTGTGGATGTCCCATGACAACCGTCAAAGTTCGTCGTTGATCCCTTAACTCAGTTTTTATTACAGAAGGCAGCTAACCCTCTGACCGAACACGCTGAGCTACCGCGCCAGCACCCTAGACCACGATTCTATTCTGTGCCGTGTTGTACAAGCACATCTTTATCCTTTCCGACGTTAGTGATTGAAAATAAGCGAAATATGTTAACTTACTGTTTCCTTTGACTCCAAAGTCGGCTTTTATTTTTATGGTAGTAGTAACTAGATCTACGTATTTCAACAAATCGACAAAGTCAATTTAGGCCCTTAAGGATTAGGTGTTTTTGAGTGTACAGAAACGGATTAACTGTATTTTTTTTCAAAATTTCAAGCTAGTTCACTTGAGCAAGATGCCAATATCTGTATCCGCAGTGATAGGGAAGTCTTCCAATCACATTGGAGGATATCATCAGTCGTTCTTCCTGCGAATCATTTGCGATTGGAACGAGAAAAGCGGGAAGTGATACTGGTACACGAAGTACCCTCCACCACACTCCATAAGGTGGTTTACGGAGTACAGATGTACATACATATGGTTAGCATGGAATGACGATAACATGTACCTTCAACCGAGTCCTATGAGATACTCACGATAATTTGTCTTTGAACAACGCTATACGAATTTGGTGAAGAGGTTTCTGTAACGCTGTACAGCCTTCCTCTTAAACCTATAACTCTAAATGGGGGAAAATGTTACATTGTTACTAAACCATCGTAAAATTTACCACTGCCAAATTTATGCAAAGGACGTCAAAATTTGAAGTTTATTCACTAGTTAACTACAATTATTAGATCTGCTGTAGTAGGTTCCGTGCAAAATAAGTGCTAAAGTCCTGTTCTGTACCCTGTAATGACAATTTTATGCTCAAAACGTTGTTGGGGAAATAAATCAAATTTGATATTGAGCACTTTGCATTATTTCGGTGTGGAGGTTCAAAGACAACCGTCAAGGTTCGTCTTTTATCCAGTTACTCAGTCCAAGAGCATTTTACAGACAAAACGAGTAGTCTTTCGCTTTATACACTCTTGCTCCAGTCCAAGTAACACGTGGCTCAGGGATTCTTCTTCCAGTTCCTCGTTTTCGTCATTTGCTGTTTCAAAGTCCTGGTCTACATGACTGTCATCTGTGCACAGAACACTATCTTCAAGAAAACCTTTCTCTCCACTGAATTCTCCATTGTCTATCTCTTTATCAGCTACTAAGCAAATCACCCATTACGTTAGCGTCAAAATAAAACTCAGCATCATCCATATTGTTCTAATTTTTGTAGCAAAAGAGGAGATTGCCACTATAGAGCGCCAGTTGTAATATAAGCTAACACTCTTCTAACTGTGACTCCTTAATACCTCATCTAACTTGCTAAACTAAGACAAATTCTAAGCGATAAAACAAATATGTCGACCATCAGGAAACACGTATACCATTACTAAGCATTAGTAATATTTACGACAAGAGCACCAGTGTTAATAAATCGCTGGAGTCAGGCAATAAATAATTCAGCCATAGTTAACAATAATAGTTTCCATGAAGGTATTCATAGACACGCGTTACTGATGTGTGCCAAATCATCGGGTGTAGCGAAGAGATACCAACCGTTTTCGTAAATTTTTCGAGACTTCAGCAATCTAGGATTTAGTAGGAAGGAAACCAGATACTGGGAGAGACATGTATTCTATAGAAATACAGGGTGTTTCAAAAATAATATACGTATTACAAAGTCCTCGTATTATTTTGTCCAAACTATCGATCGCTGCGCCTCGTCTCGGCTACTGGAGAAACGAATCCATAGTCTAATTTATACTAATAGCCACTAGATGTCAGTTGTCTTTTGTTTTGGATGATAACAGTCATATGTTTAAAATGGCTACTTCGCAACAGAAATCATTTTGTGTTCTCGAGTTTGCGAAGTGCAATTCCGTGATTACAATGCAAAGACGTTTCAGGTTTAGGTACCAAACTGATCCTCCGAATGGGTGGAACATTCGCAGATGTTATCGATAGTTTCTAGATACAGGACGTGTATGTAAAGAAAAGAGTCCTGGCTACCCTCGTGTTCCTGAAGAAAATGTTACGTGAATTCAAACTGCTTTCGAACGTAGTCCTTCAAAATGGACTCGTCGTGCCAGTCGGGAGCTACAGCCCCCTACAACAACAATTTGGCATATTTTGAGACGTCGGTTGGTTACGAAGTTACAGCTGTTACAAGCTCTGCGTCCTGATGACAAATGCAAATGTGTGGCATTTTGTAACGTGATTCTTGATGTTATTGAGAATGATAACACTTTCGCACAACGCATCCTGTTCAGTGATGAAGCGACTTTCCATAATAGTGGTCAGGTAAATAAAAACAATGTTCGAATTTGGGGCCTACAGAACCCACATGCAGCCATTGAACATGTGCGAGAGTTGCCCGAAGTCAGTGTGTTTTGTGCGATAACTCGATCATCTGTTTACGGCCCATTCTTCTTTGATGGGAACACAGTTAACGGTCAGCAGTATCTCGATATATTACAAAACTGGTTGTTTCCGAGGCTACCGAAGACAACATTTTTCAACAAGTGCGTGAATATCTGAATGAAATTACCGAACGGTCGAATGGTCGTCAAGGAGTTGGTGACTTACCATGTCACAGCTGTGCTCCACGGTCACCGGATTTGACACCCTCTGACTTCTTCCTGTGGGGTTTCGTTAAAGACAACGTTTATGTACCACCACTCCCACAGGACCTGGAAGAGATGAAGAACCGGATCCGTACTGCCATAACATCAGTGACGAAGGACATGTTTGCCCGAGTACGGGAAGAATTTGAGTATCGATGTGATATTGTTCGTGTCGCTGATAGATGACATACTGAACATCTGTAATCTGAACTTGAGAGGTTCGCAAATATGTGTGTAAAGTTTCATAATCGTATGTCTTAAAAGTTTAATAAATATATGCATTCGAAATACATATATTCTTTTCGGAACACCCCGTATAATATCACTGACGCGCGATGCTACTTCGCAGCCTTTGAGGGATCGCCAGCGGCAGCTCCTTACGCATTCGCAGAAGGCCGCAGCGCATCACGTGCAGGGCGCGCTACGAGAATAGCAGCGCTACCCCGGCCTACTAGCCCGGCCCTGCCTGCCTTACTCAGAGCCCGTGGGCTGGGCTCGCGTGCAGACGCGACGTCGCGTGCCGCCAAGCGCCGTGTTTTCTGAGCGGCCGCGGCCGCCTCTCCACGTGCCGCCCACTCCGCCAGCGTCTGCTGGACAAACAGCCGCTCCCCGCTCACTCCAGCAACAACTGACTCCTAACACCAGATAAATATTAATGAACAAGCAGCACCGATACACTTCGATATTTTAAGGTCGTCTGTATACAGCTCGTTCACAATGAAACCTACACATGTTATGGTCTAGCAATGCTACACGCACTGTTCTCTCTTTCGTTTCCTTTTTTCATAACAATAAATGAGAGATGAGCTCTTGTCATACTGCTCCGGAATATACACTGCCCCAATTAAAACTGGAACTCCACTAAGTTTAGATCAAATTTCACATGTTGTCCATATAGAGCATGGAAAGAATAACAGAGAATACACTTTTATGTGATTCTTCGCAGCTTCCACATATGCGGTAATTATGCGGACCCCGGACAATTGAGAAAAGACGAAGAGGTGCCACTCTTGTGTCCAATGACGTCGGTGGGTTCACCGCTGTAGGAGCTCTCCCTCCTGTCTGCTGGCGCGTGAAGAGAATACCAAACAGTGGTCGCTATGGTTCATCAGACGACGGCCCAGTGTACGTATGATACACACATCAAAGATAATTTGGCATCATCCCGGTTCGCAGAACTCCTGGAGACAGACGTTGACTGTGGATATTGTATCACAGACACAGTCCCTTTGACTGCCAGAGATGTAAACAACCATTCATGAGCAGCGCCTATTAGACGGAGGAGGTCCGACAGCGGATCAGTTCCAGTTATTCAACCAGGAAGGAGGTACACGGCTCGTGTTATCTGTAATTCAATCATGCCTAGACGGTCAATACCGAGATTCTATCGCGTCTGCGTTGTTACTTTGTGCCAGGAAGGGCTCCCAACAACGGAAGCATCCAGGCGTCTCGGAGTGAACCAAAGTGATGTTTTTCGGGCATTGAGGAGATACAGAGAGACAGGAACTGTCGATGTCATGCCTCGCTCAGGCCGCCCAAGAGCTACTACTACAGAGGATGACCGCTACCTACGGATTATGGTTCGGAGGAACCTTGTCAGCAACGCCACCATGTTGAATAATGCTTTTCGTGCAGCCACAGGACGTTATACACTCCTGGAAATGGAAAAAAGAACACATTGACACCGGTGTGTCAGACCCACCATACTTGCTCCGGACACTGCGAGAGGACTGTACAAGCAATGATCACACGCACGGCACAGCGGACACACCAGGAACCGCGGTGTTGGCCGTCGAATGGCGCTAGCTGCGCAGCATTTGTGCACCGCCGCCGTCAGTGTCAGCCAGTTTGCCGTGGCATTCGGAGCTCCATCGCAGTCTTTAACACTGGTAGCATGTCGCGACAGCGTTGACGTGAACCGTATGTGCAGTTGACGGACTTTGAGCGAGGGCGTATAGTGGGCATGCAGGAGGCCGGGTGGACGTACCGCCGAATTGCTCAACACGTGGGGCGGGAGGTCTCCACAGTACATCGATGTTGTCGCCAGTGGTCGGCGGAAGGTGCACGTGCCCGTCGACCTGGGACCGGACCGCAGCGACGCACGGATGCACGCCAAGACCGTAGGATCCTACGCAGTGCCGTAGGGGACCGCACCGCCACTTCCCAGCAAATTAGGGACACTGTTGCTCCTGGGGTATCGGCGAGGACCATTCGCAACCGTCTCCATGAAGCTGGGCTACGGTCCCGCACACCGTTAGGCCGTCTTCCGCTCACGCCCCAACGTCGTGCAGCCCGCCTCCAGTGGTGTCGCGACAGGCGTGAAAGGAGGGACGAATGGAGACGTGTCGTCTTCAGCGATGAGAGTCGCTTCTGCCTTGGTGCCAATGATGGTCGTATGCGTGTTTGGCGCCGTGCAGGTGAGCGCCACAATCAGGACTGCATACGACCGAGGCACACAGGGCCAACACCCGGCATCATGGTGTGGGGAGCGATCTCCTACACTGGCCGTACACCACTGGTGATCGTCGAGGGGACACTGAATAGTGCACGGTACATCCAAACCGTCATCGAACCCATCGTTCTACCATTCCTAGACCGGCAAGGGAACTTGCTGTTCCAACAGGACAATGCACGTCCGCATGTATCCCGTGCCACCCAACGTGCTCTAGAAGGTGTAAGTCAACTACCCTGGCCAGCAAGATCTCCGGATCTGTCCCCCATTGAGCATGTTTGGGACTGGATGAAGCGTCGTCTCACGCGGTCTGCACGTCCAGCACAAACGCTGGTCCAACTGGGGCGCCAGGTGGAAATGGCATGGCAAGCCGTTCCACAGGACTACATCCAGCATCTCTACGATCGTCTCCATGGGAGAATAGCAGCCTGCATTGCTGCGAAAGGTGGATATACACTGTACTAGTGCCGACATTGTGCATGCTCTGTTGCCTGTGTCTATGTGCCTGTGGTTCTGTCAGTGTGATCATGTAATGTATCTGACCCCAGGAATGTGTCAATAAAGTTTCCCCTTCCTGGGACAATGAATTCACGGTGTTCTTATTTCAATTTCCAGGAGTGTATTACGACTCAAACTGTGCGCAATAGGTTGCGCAACTTCACTCCCGGCCTCCATGGCGAGGGCCATCTTTGCAGCCACGACAGCGCGGAACAGATGGGCCCAACAACATGTCGAATGGACCACTCAGGATTGGCATCACGTTCTCTTCACCGATAGTGTCGGATATACCTTCAACCAGACAATCGTCGGAGATGTGTTTGGAGGCAACTCGATCAGGCTGACGACTTAGACACACTGTCCAGCGAGTGCAGCATGGTGGATGTTCCCTGCTGTTTTGGGGTGGCATTACGTGGGGCCGACGTACGCCGCTGGTAGTCTTGGAAGTCTCCTTAACGGCTGTACGATACGTGAATGCCATACTCCGACTGATAGTGCAACCATATCGGCAGCATACTGGCAAGGCTTTAGTCTTCATGGACAACTATTCGCGCCGCCATAGAGGGCATCTTGTAAATTTCTTCCTTCAGGATAACGACATCGCTCGACTAAAGTGGCCAACATGTTCTCCAGACATGAACCCTATCGAACATGCCTGGGATAGACTGAAAACGGCTGTTTATGGACTACGTGACCCACCAACCACTCTGAGCGATCTACGCCGAATCGTCGTTGAGGGGTTGGTCAATCTGGACCTTGATGAACTTATGGATTGTATGCCACAATGAATACAGGCATGCATCAATTCAAAAGGACGTGCTACTTGGTATTAGAGCTACCGGTGTCTACAGCAGTCTGGATCACCACCTCTGGAGGTCTCTCTGTATGGTGGTACAACATGCAATGTGTGGTATCCATGAGCAATAAAAAGGGCTGAAATAATGTTTATGTCGATCTCTATGACCATTTTTGTACAGGTTCCGGAACTCTCGGAACCAAGGTGATGCAAAACATTTTTTTGATGTATGTCTAGCTGCAAATAGGCCCATTCCGTAACGCAATGTACATGACGTAAATGCACGTTCCTGCGCACGGAGAGAACACGTGCTCCCAGTATGCGAATGACTGTGTAAATCCTACTATGACGTTCAGAATGTGTCTGCTGAACCCATCGAGCCCTTGCATCCCAGATACTGACAAAAATAATGCACATAAATATGATAAAATAAATTGACGATTTGACAGATGATGATTATTCAGGCTTTGCGGAAAGTAAAGGTACCAGATGGGAATTTCTGACATTGCACATGATAAGGGAAGCAAGGTACAAAAATCAAAAGCACATTCATCGAATTTGATGAGCTATAAAAAGCCTTCCACAATTTAAAGTGGTGCCAAATGTCGCAATTCTCAGGCAAATAGGTGTAAACATTGGGAAAGTTGGATAATATTCAATATGTGCAAGAACGAAAAGGCATAAATAAATATGGAAGAAAGAAGGCTCGAATTAAAGTATGTGTAAGACAGGAATTTAGTCTTTCTCTGCTACTTTTCAACCTATAAATCGACGAAGCAATGACGGACATAAAAGAAAGGTTTAGGAGTGGGGTTAAAAATTACTGTGAAAGAATATCAATGATCGGATTCGTTGACGCCTTTGCTACCCTCAACGCAAATGGGGAGGAATTTCCATAGCTGTTGAATGGGTTGAAGCTAATGACCACCTACTATAGATCATGAGTGAAACGATGGAAGACGAAATTATTCAGGAAAAGCAAAAACGACAAAACTCTTAACTTCAGAATTGAGGATAACTAACTAGACGAAGCGAAGGAATTCTGCTATCTTTGTTGACAGACTAAGGAGGACGTAAAAGTCAGACTCGCACCCGTAAAAATAAGTCTACTCGGATATACATCGATCTTAATTTGAGAAATAAATTCCTCAAAATATAAATTGTCTGGAAGTGAACCACGAACCGTAGAAAAACCGGAAAAAAGAAAATCGAAGTCGACTGATATAAGAAATGCTACACCAAGCAGAAATGCAGATGATAAACGGATATTCATTGGAAAAATATATTATACTAGAACTGACATGTGATTACATTTTCACGCAATTTGGGTGCATAGATCCAGAGAAATCAGTACCCAGAACAACCACCTCTGGCCGTAATAACGGCCTTCATACACCTGGGCATTGAGTCAAACAGAGCTTGGATGGCGTGTACAGGTACAGCTGCTCATGCAGCTTCAACACGATACCACAGTTCACCAAGAGTAGTGACTGTCGTATTGTGACGAGCCAGTTGCTCGGCCACCATTGACCAGACGTTTTGTTGGTGAGAGATCTGGGGAATGTGCCGGCCAGGGCAGCAGTCGAAAATTTTCTGTATCCAGAAAGGCCCGCACAGAACCTGCAACATGAGGTCGTGCATTATCCTTCTGAAATGTAGGGTTTCGCAGGGATCGAATGAAAGGTAGAGCCACGGGTCGTAACACATCTGAAATGTAACGTCCAGTACTCAAAGTGCCGTCAATGCGAACAAGAGGTGACCTAGACGTGTAACCAATGGCACCCCATACCATCATGCCGGGTGATACGCCAGTATGGTGATGACGAATACACGCTTCCAATGAGCGTTCACCGCGATGTCACCAAACACGGATGAGACCATCATGATGCTGTAAACAAAACCTGGATTCATCAGAAAAAATGACGTTTTGCCATTCGTGAATCCTGGTTCGTCGAACTGTTCGTGCAGATGGTTGTTGTCTCGCAAACGTCCCCATCTGTTGACTCAGGGATCGAGATGTGGCTGCACGATCCGTTACAGCCATGCGGATAAGATACCTGTCATCTTGACTGCTAGAGATACGGGGCCGTTGGGATCGAGTACGGCATTCCGCATTACCATTCTGAACCCACCGATTCCATATTCTGCTAACAGTCATTGGATCTCGACCAACGCGAGCAGCAATGTCGCGATACGATAAACCGCAATCGCGATAGGCTACAATTCGACCTTTATCAACGTCGGAAACGTGATGGTACACGAGGCATCAAAACAACGTTTCACCAGGCAACTCCGGTCAACTGATGTTTGTGTATGAGAATTCGCTTGGAAACTTTCCTCGTGTCAGTACGTTGTAGGTGTCGCCACCGGCGCCAACCTTGTGTGAATGCTCTGAAAAGCTAAACATTTGCATATCACAGCGTCTTCTTCCTGTCGGTTAAATTTCGCGTGTGTAGAACGTCATCTTTGTGGTGTAGCAATTTTAATGGGCAGCAGTGTATAATCAGCATCTATTTCACTTTTAATTTTTCGTTTCCATTAATTCATGTTTCCAGTCATCTTTTAATTCTCTGCGTCCTTGCGCAAGGTATCACCGTTCTCAACGAAACTAGCACCAGTACCTTGATAGAAGGAGGAGGAGCGAGAAGTGTCACCTAGAATTTCAACCTAGAGAAGCTCAGTCATCATATACCAAAACACTAAGTTTTTTCTTTTGTAATTTTCGTTCTGAATCCAGAAGGTGAGCGGATCAGCTGAAGAGGGCAGTTGTTTTCAATCATTAGCGGGCAAGCCGGTAATGCGACAGACTGAGTCCCAGTTTGGGAGTATTTTTGACGGAATTTCTAGTTGCATCGTGTGCTTTGTAAACAAGGGAAACCCCACGAAGCCCTTTCATGGAAGCAGATGATTGGAAATTATTTTATCTTTTCAACAATTCGAACCAGAGAAAATGTAAGTGTGTTTCATGCATGGATTAAGTAGACTTGCGTAAGGCCTATGCCAGCGTGCTAAATTCTAGCATGTGGGAAACAATGAATAACTGGAACATACATAAATGTTATGTACAAGACGTTCTGAAGCTGTATTCAGAAAATACTTGGTGTGTTAAAGCTGGGAACTTGCTCACACTTTAGGGTTACCAAAAGACTGAGGCAAAAATTTTGCCAAATGGCGCAGTGGAAAACATGGAAATTAGAATAGTTGACGACATCAAGTTCTCCAGAATTTCGCCGACGATCATGTACTTTCGCCTCGGAATAATATGATTTGTATTACATCTTAAGAGAATGTAAAACAGTAAGTGAGTAGTGTGCTATGAATAATAAACTTCAGAAAGATTGAGAACTTCGTTGTCGGAGGTGTAGGAAGGTATCTTGTCATGGATGCTGGATTAGTAATATAGAGAGGTTCATCAATTAAATATTTAGTGACAGTTATTTTCGACAAGAGTGGAGCATTATTTGGAAGAAAAATACAGGGTGTTTCAAAATGAATATACGAGTTTTAAGGGTTTTTAATATTTATTGTATTTAACTCACAATTATAAATAATACACCAAGTGAAAGAGCAACTATAACAGTTTCTCTTAAAAGAGTTCAATGTGAGCACCATCGTCACACATCGAGTCGATAGGCGAGTTCTTCCAAAACCTTGATCTCTATGTCTATAGCAGTTGTTGCAACAATGCTGTTTCTGAAGTCAGATAGATCATCTGGTAGCGAAGACATATACACATAATCCTTTATGACCCCCAAAGGCATGGGGTCAGAACGTGTGTGAACATAAAGGTGATATAAAACGAGATCTGTCACCCAGTGCCTTGCGGCCAATCCAGCGGTCGGGTACAACGTCGTTTAACCAGTCGCGTGCTGAGTTACGCCTATGAGATGGCGCACCATTTTGCTGCCAAATAAAATTCTGTGGTTCAGCTTCTTCCAGTTGAAGAAAGAGTCATAGTTCTAGAGCATCAATATGAGAAAGAACAGTTACAGTTGCTTCAACGAAAAACTTTAGAGGAGTCTCGTTGCAACTGTACCATCTCGTGAGGATTTGCTGAGCCCCAGATAAACACATTACGTATGTTCACATTTCCATTTAGGTGAAATGTCGATTCACTACTGAAAACGACGCGATCCAGAAAATCTTCGTCTCATGCAGCAAAATTTCGATTGCGAAGTTGCCACGTAAACCGTAGTCTGTAGGCTTTATAGCTTGCAACAACTGCGAACGACGAGGACGAACTGATTCCTTGGGACTATGCGTGATAGACTCTCATTCGTTTATGATGTTTTTCATTCATACTTGGTCGTTCCACACACTTCCCTTTGCGCACGAATATACAAACCATGCTGTTTGAATTTCTCTTTCATTTGATGTATTATTTATAACTGTAAGTTGAATGTAATAAAATGCTACCAAGCCTTAAAACCCGTGTATTCATTTTGAAACACCCTTTACGCCAGAAAATTTGAGAAAACGTGAAGTAACAGGAAGAGACAAAATAAGAAATGAAGTGTTACGAGAACATACGCGACTTACAAAATATATTGTGGACACAATAGAAACAATCGCCTCATAAGATATGGATAACTGAGAAGAATGCCCGGGTAAAGATTTCTAACATGTGGAACCTCTACGACACAGAAAGAAGGAAGGACCCCGTCTACACTGGAACAATGGTGTGAGGCGTGAGATACAGGATAGATCCATGCAAGAAGAAGACTGGCAAGATAGGAGATGGGAAAATGGATGCGAGAGACGCCACATGGCGTAGAAAACTTGCGGAAAGAAGAAGAGGAAACATGAAAGTTTAGTGCTTGTTAGAGTATCTGTTTATGAGTGTAACAGTAGTAATGCCAATAATTTGCTCGACGTGTGCAATGTACGTGGTGTGCTGCGCTGTGCGGCCTGTAATTTGCAGAGTCAGCCTCTTTATCTGCAGGCCACAGGCTGTGGTGCCGCCCGCCAGGTGCGACGGCAGCGCCCCTTAAAAGGTGGCGTCCACACTCTCGCGGTACGACAACAGCTGCGAGTTTCGTATCGCTGCCCGACTGGAATATCAAAAGATTCTCTTTTTTCAAATCATTAATATTGTCATTTTCTATCAGGCAGTGCTTCTTATTCAATAAGCAGGGTGTGAAATGTTCAAAGGAAACGTGCCATCACGACCACCGTACTAAGATTCGGGAATTTTTTTAAATTAGTAAACCTGAAAGAGTGTTATTATTTCCTTCTTCTGTTAGGGCTTATAATAAAACCAGAATTCTATAGATGCAGTTGTCATGGGACTCAGCAATTCCTCATCTAAGGTGAAACGTTGTCTGCGTATCTACTTCATATCCAGGAAAAATGGGAGTCAGTTAGTGCCAAATACAGCTGAGTCACTGGAAACGATACTGAGGTTATTCTCAAATAGGTGATCGGGCACTATCGTACAGCAGAACGAGATCTGACTAGAACATCTCTCTCCATTTATTCTAATGAATGTATGTTGCCTTCGTAACAGCAACACATCAAAGCATGCAGATACATAGATTCCCGTTCATGGTACCATACATTCTCGTGGTGTAGCTATGTAATACTCGCGTCCAGTTATCGAGTACATTAAGGAAGCTAGCCACTTGGACTCTGCGCGTGGGCCTAGCGGTTTCCAAATAAAAGACACCGCAAATGATCATTCTACTAGGGCAATACAATGGAACAGATGGCTCTGCATGAGCAGCGAGGTCAGCTAACGGTCGTACTGTTGGTAGAGGATGATGGAGGAGGGGTAGCAAAGACCAAATCAAAGCACAGACAATAAAGGAATTTAATAGAAGTAAATGTTAAAGACTAACAGCAGATGTAGAGTGGAGGGATAATCCGTTCTGCCAACGACTGTAGCTTCTTAGCAAATACGCCAGCCTCCGCAGCTCAGTAATCAGCGTGTCTGACTAGTGTATGAAGAACACGGGTTGCATTCCTGGTACTATTAGTGATTTTTCGGTTGAGGGGGGAGTGGAACGGAATGTACTCAGCCTAGTGAGAGCTACTCAAGAGCTGCTTGATTGAGAAGTATCGATTCGAAGTCAAAAAAGCATTTACATTGGACACCACTGGCAGAGGACGACACGGTGGTCCGTCGGTCCCGACTGTTTCGTTTGGACCAGAACGAGGAGCTTTGCTCTTAACAAGTGCTGACATTTCGGAACGTGCCGTCTGATTTGGATTCTCTCTGTTCCCAGGGAGACATAATAAAGATCAAATTGAGACTTCGTAATTGCGCTTAGTAGTTGAAGGAGGTGGCCGTTTTGGTAGTTTTTAGGTGTACTGGAACTCGTTTTCGCCCGAAAATTTTGAGACATTGTAATGTGTCATGTATTGTGTGTTTTTAAGAGGTAAACGTAAGAAATTTTTCCTGCTGTACGTCCGCAAGTGCAATGACTTTTTAATAGCATGAGAAGGTTTTGTAAATAGTAACAAAAGAGTATTAACTTGACTGTTAGAGAGTGAGTCGCTCTTTTCTACTGGTCACTCTTTGGAGATCGTCATAACTGACTATGCTAATGTAAAAGAAGTGCTTTTGTTTACAGCATGAAACGAAGAGAACATGTATCGCAATTAGTCTCATTTCCTGTAAGAAAAGCAATAATGGCGGCAGCTATTGATAGTTGTTGGAGTTACCGAAACATAGACAAGTCTCAACGGCGTAGGGGGTGTCAGATGTCAGCCAACACCGTGTTACGAATAGAGGCCGAAATGCACGCGTTTTAGCTCAAGCAGGCTGGCGTGAGGAGGGAAGAACTATACTGACGTGAGGTCTGGAACATGACAAGGAATGAGAATTCAGAAAGCGGACATAATTAGTTTGATACTTAACTTTAATCCGTTAATGATGAACGTCGCTCTTGACGGTACATGCTTCACAATATTATCTGTTCAGAATACAGTCATAGTAACTGAATATGGCGCCTTGCTAGGTCGTAGCAAATGACGTAGTTGAAGGCTATGCTAAACTATCGTCCTTGTAAATGAGAGCGTATGTAGACAGTGAACCATCGCTAGCAAAGTCGGCTGTACAACTGGGACGAGTGCTAGGGAGTCTCTCTAGACTAGACCTGCCGAGTGGCGGCGCTCGGTTTACAATCACTGATAGTGGTGACCCGCGGGTCCGAAGTATACTAACGGACCGCGGCCGATTTAAAGGCTACCACCTAGCAAGTGTGGTGTCTGGCGGTGACACCACAGTTTTAACTAGCTAAAGATTCACAATTGCGAATATTGACTGTGTAGAACTCTCGGATCGATGACAACCGAATGCACAGAATCGTAAAACCTGCACACACAATCATTAATTCTTCGGGAGTCCTTATTACCCCGTTTCTGATGTACACTGAGGTTCTAAAGTCATGGGATACCTCATCATATCGTTTCGGACCTCTTTTTGACCCGCGTAGTGCAGCAATTCGACGTGGCATGGACACAACAAGTCTTTGCAAGTCCCCTGCAGGAATACTGAACCATGCTGCCTCTGCAGCCGTCCTTAACTGCGAGTTAGTTGTCGATGCAGGATGTTGGGCATGAACTGACCTCTCGATTTTATCCCATAGATCTTTGGATTCTGTTGCACGATCTGGGTGGCCAAATCATTCGATCGAACTGTCTAAAATGTTCTTCAAACCACTGGCAATCAGTTATAGCCCGGTGACAAAGTGCATCGTAGTTTGGGAACATAAAGTCCATGAATGGCGACAAATGGTCTCCAAGAATCCGAAAGTAACCATTTAGAGCCAACGGTAGGTTCAAGTGAACCAGAGGATCAAGTTCATTCCATGTAAACACAGGTAACACCATTATGAAGCTACTAGCAACTTGCACAGTGCTTAGCCGGCCGCGGTGGTCTCGCGGTTCTAGGCGCTCAGTCCGGAGCCGCACGACTGCTACGGTCGCAGGTTCGAATCCTGCCTCGGGCATGGATGTGTGTGATGTCCTTAGGTTAGTTAGGTTTAAGTAGTTCTAAGTTCTAGGGGGCTGATGAACACAGATGTTAAGTCCCATAGTGCTCAGAGCCATTTTGCACAGTGCTTTGTAGACAGCTTGGATCCATGGCTTCGTGGAGTCTGCGCACACTCGAATCCTAACATCAGCTCTTACCAATGGAAATAGGGACAATTCTGACCAGAGCATGCTTTCCAGGCGTCTAGCGTCCAAACGACATGGCCACGGGCGCAGGAGAGGTCTGCAGGCGATGTCGTGCTGTTAGCGAAGCCACTCGCATCGGTCGTCTGTTGACAAAGCCCATTAAATCCAATTTCGCCTCACTGTCCTAACAGATGCGTTTGCCGTACGTCCCGCATTGATTTCTGAGGTTATGTCACGCAGTGTTCCTTGTTTGCTAGCGCTGACAACTCTACGCAAACGCCTCTGTCATCGGTCGTTAAGTGAAGGCCGTCGGCCATTGCGATGTCAACGGTCATAGATAATGCCTGAAATCTGGTATTCTCAGCACACACTTGACACTGTGGATCTCGGAATACTGAGTTTCCTGACGATTTCCGAAATAGAATGTCCCATGCGTTTAGCTCCAACTACCATTACGCGTGCAAAATCTGTTAATTCCCCTCCTGCGGTCATAGTCGCGTCGGAAAGCTTTCCACGCCAATCACCTGAGTACAACTTACATCTCCGCCAATGCACTGCTCTTTAATGTCATGTGTATACGATACTACCATCATCTGTATACGTGCATATCGCTATTCCAGGACTCTGGTCACCACAGTTTACAACACCTGCCACCATAAAACTCGCCATTCGCGTAACTCCAACCCACAGAAAGATGTCGACGGATACATCCGTCGTAATCAGTGAGAACGGGCAGGCTGTTGACGAACATATCCGCGACATCCGCTAGAAGGGTTAGGCTCAGAGAAGGATATTCATTTAGTTTTTGGAGAATTAGAAGTCATTATTTGTAATAAACTAAACAGCCCACAGTGAATCTTGGGCAGTGTCCTACCGTGCGCTCGGTTCCTAGTTGTCGCTGCCGGCGCCTGGTAGGCCGTCGCCCCGAGCAGCCAGCCAGCCGTCCAGGCAGCCTCCGTAACGGCGCATGCTAATTGGCGGCGAGCCCTGAAGCACCCCGTCGAGGGGCAGCGCCCTCAACCTCAGCCTCCGCCCCCCACCCCCTACATCTGGAGCAACAGGCTGGACCGCCGCCAGCCGCAAGCCTTAGCAAGACAGCGCACCGGCTGCAGAAGTAGCAGTCTCACGCCGGGAAGCTGCTCTCTAAGTGCGGTCATCGAAAGGGTTTAGAACGAAATGTGCTCTGACCGAAGACTTCTGATTTTTGCAGATTTCTGCCAACTGAGACGCGTAGTGAAACTGTTTAAACTAGAATGCTTCAAACTACTCGTATTTGGTAGACTAGAAAGTGAAATGGGAAACATGTCTGACGTATAACACATTTCCTCACTTCAATTTCCTGCCAGGAAATGTAAGCCTTGTATGTTATCTTGAGAAATATAGATTTTTGTGTCAAATACAGCGGAATTGTCGATACAGCTGCACTAATTAACGAAATTGTGATTTTCAAATTTCAGCAGAAAGACCTAATTCAGAGGACTGACGAAGCTTTGCATTGGATATTTTGAAGTTTTATTTCAAGTTATGGATTACGAGATGCTTATCCAAACATCGAAAACAGATTTAATGATATTCATGACAATTTCAATGACTGCAGCACCTCGTCAATGCAGTTTCAGCAAATTAAAGTTGATAAAAAGCAGCTTAAAATCGACTGTAACTGAAGCCGACTGTCATATTTTGCTCTTTTTTCGATAGAATGCGACGCATCTGCTAGGTTTGACTTCAGTGATATAGTCAATGGGTTTGCTTTGCTTACAGCAAGGAAATGGAAAGTAAGATGACGAGGATTGGCGAAAAGTTAATGCACCGAATTTCTTTTCCCAGCCGAAAAGAATGCTACGAGTGCAAAACGTTACTTATGTATTACAATACTGGCCATTAAAATTGCTACACCAAGAAGAAACGCAGATGGTAAACGGATATTCATTGGACAAATATATTATACTAGAACTGACACGTGATTACATTTTCATGCAATTTGGGTGCATAGAGCCTGAGAAATCAGTACCCAGAACAACCATCTCTGGCCGTAATAACGGTCTTAATACGCCTGGGCATTGAATCAAACAGATCTTGGATGGCATGTACAGGTACAGCTACCCACGCAGCTTCACCACGATACCACAGTTCATCAAGAGTAGTGACTGGCGTATTGTGACGAGCCAGTTGCTCGGCCACCATTGATCAGACGTATTCAATTGGTGAGAGATCTGGAGAATGTGCTGGCCAGGGCAGCAGTCGAACATTTTCTGTATCCAGAAAGGCCCGTACAGGACCTGCAACATGCGGTCGTGCATATCCTGCTGAAATGTAGGGTTACGCAGGGATCGAATGAAGGGTAGAGCCACGGGTCGTAACACATCCGAAATGTAACGTCTACTGTTCAAAGTGCCGTCAATGCGAACAAGATGTGACCGATATGTGTAACCAATGCCCCCCCCCCCCCTACCATCACGCTGGGCGATACGCCAGTATGGCGATGACGAATACACGTTTCCAATGTGCGTTCACCGCGATGTCGCCAAGCACGGATGCGACCATCATGATGCTGTAAACAGAATCTGGATTCACCCAAAAAAATGACGTTGTGCCATTCGTGCCCCCAGGTTCGTCGTTGAATACACCATCGCAGGCAATCCTGTCTGTGATGCAGCGTCAAGGGTAACCGCAGCCATGGTCTCCGAGCTGATAGTCCATGCTGCTGCAAACGTCGTCGAACTGTTCGTGCAGATGGTTTTTGTCTTGCAAACATCCCCATCTGTCGACTCAGGGATCGAGACGTGACTGCACGATCCGTTACATGCGGATAAGATGCCTGTCATCTCAACTGCTAGTGATACGAGGACGTTGGGATTCCGCACGGCGTTCCGTATTACCCTCCTCAACCCACCGTTTCCATATTCTGCTAACAGTCATTGGATCTCGACCAACGAGAGCAGCAATGTCGCGATACGATAATCCGCAATCGTGATAGGCTACAATTCAACCTTTATCAAAGTCGGAAACGTGATGGTACGCATTTCTCCTCCTTACACGAGACGTCACAACAACGTTTCACCGGGCAACGCCGGTCAACTGCTGTTTGTGTATGAGAAATCGGTTGGAAACTTTCCTCATGTCAGCACGTTGTAGGTGTCGCCACCGGCGCCAACCTTGTGTGAATGCTCTGAAAAGCTAATAATTTGCATATCACAGCATCTTCTTCCTGTCGGTTAAATTTCGCGTCTGTAGAACGCCATCTTCGTGGTGTAGCAATTTTAATGGCCAGTAGTGTATTTGAAGTCTCCAAATTGAGCGCGCCAAGTTTCCGTCACTTCCGACAGATAGCGTAGATGGAGGTCTGTTTCCAAGTGGCTTCTGTAGGTGATGTACGTTACAAGCAATGTGCCGTCGTTGAATTTCTCAATACAGAGAAAGAAACTGCGTGGAATATTCACAAACGCTTGTGCAAAGTCTGTGGGGCAACTGCTGTTAACAGAAGTATAGTTTGTCGCTGGGCACAGAGTATGACGTCATCAGAAGGCTGTTCGGCGGAGCTCCACGATTTACAGCGATCGGGGAGACCATCCACGGCCGTCACACCTGACACACCTGATCTAGCTCCGTTGGACTTCCACTTGTTTATGCCATTAAAGGATACCATTCGTGGAAAACATTTTGATCACGATGAGGAGGTGATTGACACAGTGAAGCATGGGTTTCGCCACCAGGACGAGAATTGGTACCCACAAGGCATACAAACCCTTGTTTCACGCTGGAGGCGGGCCATAGAGATTACGTGGAAAAATAGGGTGTGTAGATGAAACACCATTCTTTCATGTAATTATCATTATGTTTAATAAAGAATTGTTGAAGGAATATGCGGTGCTTTACTTTCTGTGCAACCCTCGTATGATAAAAACACATAACTTGGAAAGGGATTTGTTTTCAACACTTAATTACAGAAAGTTTTCGTTTATTTCCAATTAATAATTTATGGAATATAAAAATAAAACATGTTCTTTATTATGCAGTGTGATTCCACCCTGAGGTTACCACATTTTAGGGAGATGGACCTGAGTATGGGAACGACCGAATCGAAAGTTACTAGCAAAAATCTATTCTAATTTGCCTCACCCTCGCGCGGCGCTCGAACTAAGTGCCTCAACTTCCCAATACAGATCACGAAGTACAGAATTCACACTGAATACTCCCCAATACCCTTGGATAGTTTCCTTTGTTAATCGAATAGTAACCATTCACGCAATCTGATGTTAGGGAAACCGAAAATCTGAAGACCGTGGTACAGTAATAAAGTAATTCCATTTATCTGTACAAGAGCAAGAAGCTGCTACATTTACAACAGGGCGTTTCGCAGTGACAGTACCGACATGGCATCTTCGTATAAAGTTCAGTTGTACTCTTTCTATAAGGGTGGGCTGAAAAGTAATGCCTCAGAATTTGTTACGACAAGACTCAAAGCTTTTTAAATTAAATAAACGTTAGTAACATCAAACATCTCTATTCTTCATTTCTACACATCCTGGTATCGAATACACTTCTTCCACCGGGAGACCACTTTCTTGATACCGTTTTTTGGAATGATTGGTGATGGAGCCACAACCTGCTTGCATCTCTTCATCACCATCAAATTGGAGTTATGGAAGGTGCTCTCTAAGATTTTTGAACAGATGAAAATTGTATGGAGCCAACTCAGGACTGTATGGAGGATGATCGATGACAGTGAGCCCAAGGAGTTGGATTGCTGTAGATGTTGCGGAGCTCATGTGTGGTCTGGCATTGTCAAGCTGCAGGAGTGTGTGCTGCATGTGTGGACGAGCTCTTGGAATACGAAGCTCGATTACAGCATGCTGTTTCTTACACACCGATATAATTATGTTACACACCGCCAAGTTACACCCAACAATTTGGAGTCCTCTAGCGTCAGAGGACTGTAAATATTTAGATACGAAGAATAAACATGTAGAACGTTGTTTCATTAAAACTATTTGAGTTTTTTCACATAAGAAATCCGGAGGCAGTACTTTTCAGCACGCCCCAGTAATATACCCCTTATCGTTTGAACAGTGTGGTAGGCAGCGAAAATACCTGTCAGCGTCCAGAGCGCAAAACTTTTTCACATGGACCCACAAGAAAATATCAAATGGGGTGAGATCAGGTGAACGTGCTGGCCAAAAAATAAGACCTCCTCTGTCGTCCACATTCCTGGAAATCTGTGATCCATGTGTTCACGAACCTCCAAAGCGAGGTGGGGCTCCGTCACGTTGAAACCACATACTTTGTAGAATAACAAGTGAGATATATTTCAGCAACCTGGGTAGTACATGTCTCATAAACATTGTGTATACTGGTGCATTTAAGCGGGGAGGTAGAAGAAACGGCCCTAGCACGTATTCGTTGACTATTCCTGCCCCACACGCTGGCTGGTAATCAGTTGATGACTCTCCACAGCCTTAGCGTGGAGATTCTTATTGGTACAAACATGACTTTTGTGAGCAGTTAGCTTTCTGTCAATGGTGAAAGAGACTTCATCCGTAACAAGTAAATAGGCAGGAAAGCGAGGATCGACTGAAAGGCGCTGCAAGATGTATTGGCTGAACACGACACGAGGTTCGAAGTTAGCAGGAGTCAAAGCATGCTCTTTCTGTGCATGGTGGGGCTGTAATACACGTCACACAGTACTCTTGCGAAACATTCGTTTCACGAGCTACTGATCGAATGCTGATTGCAGGCACCTCACGCACTCGAGCAAGCACTGCACCTTCTAAGTCCGTGGTGTTCGTCGTCCTCGGTCGTTGTACTGTAGCACCAAATTGTCCTGTTTCCCTCAATCGTAACAGTCTTGGAAACAAGGTGAAAGCCGGACGTCTTCCATGCAGATATTTGGTGCTAATCAATCTTTCCACTTTTCTGCTTGTTCCATTTCCGTCATCGACTTCACTACTTCAACTTGTAAACACAGACTGCTGTCTTCTACAGTGCAGGCATTGTTCACCAGGACCGCTCATGTCATTACACAATACGCCATCTGCTTCGGATTAGTACTTTTTTTTTAACTTCTACTGCTATAACTCTGTAACATCATCACCGCAACACTCTGTACAACATACCAAAATCCATAATCGACTGTTCCCTGCGCTCAACGCCCCTGCTCGCCCCTCCCACCTCCCCCCCCCCCCCCCCCCATCCCATTCCGCTGTTCCGAACAGGCGCGAGAATGTGAGGGCTATATGCGGAAGGCTACACACTCGCGAAACTCAGGAAGACGTGTTTGCAATACAGTGCGACTGTTTATAAGAGGCGTATGCTGCACATACTTTTGTATGCAGGATTTTATCACATGCATTTATTTGCAGTTCTTTTTTAATTTTCCTCCTAAGCAGTAACTATTACCACTTAATTTACGAAGTGCGTTATGTAGTACTAATACAGTGATGAGAACAACAAAAAGTTTTACATATAGACATTTAACATTAAGTTATGCTTTTTATAAATTTTTTCATACACTGTCCGAAAAATAATTAGTACACCGATTTAGAGTTTTCCAATCCACACAAGATTAATTGTTGCAAAATTGCGTATGAAGTAAATGAAATTATTACATTTACAGATCTACAGCACAAGTAGTTCTGAGGTGTCAAGTATCGACCCATGCTGAAACACCCGCATTAGTAAGTGCTGTACCCTCCAATGTCGGCAATGCAGATGCTGCCTCTGGCATTCAGACAGTGGCACAGATAACGAAAAATGTCCTAGGACATGTTAGGCCACGCTTGATCGGCCTCTTCACGTACTTCTGTGAGTTTTTAGCTGACGATCCGCATTGGTCACGTCTCGTCCATCATATCCCACAAGTTCTCGGTTGGAGATAAATTCGGAGATCATGCTAACCAGGTAACTTCCTGCACGTCATGTTGAGTTTCTCGGGAAGTGTGGGGCGAGCATAATCCTTTTGGAGTGACATATTGTTGCAGTAACGGGTCTAACAACATTCTGCACCTACCGAGTGCTGGTTAACGTCCCCTCCAGCAACACCAAAAGTGAACGAGAGTTGCAGCTAATCCCACCCTAGACCAAAAAGACCTGTGGTGGGGCAGTGTGTCTTGGACGAATGCACTTTAGGAGACAGTACTCAGTAGGTCTACATCAAACGTGCAAACGACCATCACAGCCGTGCAGGCACAATCTGCTTTCATCGCTGAATTCCACGGCACACCATTCCATCTTGCAGGTGATCCTCTGACGGCATCAGTCGAGGCGTGCACGTCGATGCTGTTGCGTGACTGGAAGACAAGCTAGCAGTGTGCGTGCCACTAGTCCCACTGCTAATAACCGGTTCGCAACATTTTATTCTGACACGTCTTGACTCAAAAGCCCTCTTATCTGTGCTGTGGTATCTGTACGATCTGCCGCTACTGCTCTTCCAATACGACGATCCTGGAGGGCGTATGGGCTCCATGGATGTCCAGAACCTTGTCTTCTGGTGTGAGAATGTTCGCGTGACCATTGATACTAGCATAGTTGCACAACTGACGCAGCACGTTCAACTTGTGTGGCAACTCTCCGAAAGGACCATCCCTCAAAACTCTCGCAACTGGCTGTAGGAAGCACAAGAGCATCTCCGTGGCATGATGACGTGCTTGCTTCACACGTTTTCACCGTTCTGGGCCTTCTGGCGGTGAGCATTTCCTATTAAAGGGTAGATACAGATGGGGCGGACAACGTTAAAACCATTAACAATGCACTAATTATCCCCCAGGTGGCACATGCAGTCATCGGGTCAAAATCACCATAGCATTTCCTGGTGTACTAATTTTTTTTCCTTGTAGTGTGTTTCGATCTTATCTGGGACTATGGCTCCTGGTGCAAACTCATGGAGTTGCGCAGTTCAAAATCTGTTAGACACGAACGCTTGCGGGACTGTCAGTTTCATAACAGATAAAAAACGTTCGCAAATATGTGTTGAACCTAAGATTGGAATAACTTTAGAAGCTTGTCTGTGCAGTCCAGTACACTGCCCTTAGGGTAATATTTTATATGAGTCTACTAAATTCCTAGACGTGACAAACAGATCGTTGGGCTTGTTACTACACCGTACGTCTATCAGTCCATGCTGGAAGTAATGAGGTACATCAGCATTCAACAGCGAGAACGGTTTGACAAAGACATCGATATCAATCTTCAGTCGCGCAGTGTCTTGGAATGTCTTTGAGAACTCTGAATGAAATCTTTCAGTTGTTGAAACGTAGTCAGTCGTGACTGGTTCACAAATTTTCGCTCTGAGTTATGAGAAATGTTCCATTATTTTTACATAGGATTAATTTTCGTTTGCTAATAACGATGTCGTCCGCCATAACAGTTACCAAATGACTTTATTCTTGCATTAAGACACTTAATGAATTCATGTGATTGGTAATGTCGACCATAAAAGATTTTGTCAGCATTCTACCTGTACTTAACTCAGTTTTCTTTTCCCTAATGGCCACCTTCAGTTCAGCCAGCACTCACTGTGGTTCGTCAGAAGACAAGTGCATCAGTCGTCTCTGCGGCTGGTGTAATGACGTTCCAATAAATGTTTTTCCAGCTTACAATAGGGTTGTCACGTACGAATATTAAACACTTTGCACTGCCTTCAAGCGACACCAAAAGTAAAGCATTTCCTATTCAACATTGAACAATGTGGCGCCTCTACTTTTTCTTTTTTGGACAAGTGCGTGGACACCCATAGTATTCCTAATGCAGAACGTAAATCTAATTTAACGTAAGTTCTATCGTCAGGAAACTGCTTGGCGTCTGATAAGGCGACTGCTGTGCTCTGGCGGTGTTCACCTGCAGCGTTAATTTCCATCTTCCTCCTCCCCCCTCAGCCCCACTAGCCGCTGCCCGTGGGGCAAAGGAAAGAGAGCGGCCGGAGCGCCCGCGCTAACGGAGAGCCGTTTTGCCGGGACTGTTCCATATCTGTAATACGCCTGGCTACTGAGTAACGGTAAGTGTTCATATCTTACTTCGGACCTAAGAACTTCGTGGATTTTTCTCTCTAATATTTGCAATTTAACATACACAAACTGGTGCCAAGCTAGAATGTGGAAAGTTTTTAGGCCAATCTACAATATGACTGTAGATGCAGCTTCAGTACCTAAATGCATTTTTTGGCATTTCGTGTCAGTTATAGCGAACGGCTTTCCCGCAGTGGTAACATGGTTCCCGTCAGATCACCGAAGTTAAGCGCTGTCGGACTGGGCTAGCCCTTGGATGGGTGACCAACCGGTCTGCCGAGCGCTGTTGGCAAGCGGAGTGCATTCAGCCCTTGTGAGGCAAACTGAGGAGCTGCTTGATTGAGAAGTAGCGGCTCCGGTCTCGGAAACTGACATACGGCCGGGAGAACGGTGTGCTGACCACATGCCCCTCCATATCTACATCTACATCTACATCTACATCCATACTCCGCCGGCCACCTGACGGTGTGTGGCGGAGGGTACCTTGAGTACCTCTATCGGTTCTCCTTTCTATTCCAGTCTCTTATTGTTCGTGGAAAGAAGGATTGTCTGTATGCTTCTGTGTGGGCTCTAATCTCTCTTATTTTATCCTCATGGTCTCTTCGCGAGATATACGTAGGAGGGAGTAATATACTGCTGGACTCTTCGGTGAAGGTATGTTCTCGAAACTTTAACAAAAGCCCGTACCGAGCTACTGAGCGTCTCTCCTACAGAGTCTTCCACTGGAGTTTATCTATCATCTCCGTAACGCTTTCGCGATTACTAAATGATCCTGTAACGAAGCGCGCTGCTCTCCCTTGGATCTTCTCTATCTCTTCTATCAACCCTATCTGGTACGGATCCCACACCGCTGAGCAGTATTCAAGCAGTGGGCGAACAAGCGTACTGTAACCTACTTCCTTTGTTTTCGGATTGCATTTCCTTAGGATTCTTCCAATGAATCTCAGTCTGGCATCTGCTTTACCGACGATCAACTTTATATGATCATTCCATTTTAATTCACTCCTAATGCGTACTCCCAGATAATTTATGGAATTAGCTGGTTCCAGTTGCTGACCTGCTATTTTGTAGCTAAATGATAAGGGATCTATCTTTCTATGTATTCGCAGCACATTACACTTGTCTACATTGAGATTCAATTGCCATTCCCTGCACCAGGCGTCCAGTGACGCCTAAGGGCTGAGGATGATACAGCGGCCGGTCGGTACCGTTGGGACTTCATTGGCCTGTTCGGGAGGAATATGTATTTATGTTAGTTATTACGTTTGATTTCGATCTTTGCTTTTACTGTAATCCCCAGAGGACGCGTCGCCATGTGTCAGATGCGCGCTGCCTTCGAGATGCGGGTGGGTGGGGCTGTTTCCATAGGTATGCTTTGTGATAAGATCACGGACGACACTGCAATCTCTCCATATGACCTTATACGCTACAGCAGGCATGGGCCACCTTTGGTGACCCGCGGGCCTGATTCACATACTTGCTGAAGCTAGGGGCTCCCTTGTAACGTGACGCGCAAACAGCACTCCTAGCAAATAAAAACCATGGCGTCCGTGACGTTAATGTTGACGGGCTCACTCACAAATATCAATGACACTCCTTTCCCGACACATCACGTCAACAAATTATGCCTCAAAATGCACGTTTTTAAGATGACATTCATTTTATGTTAACCACATGTCCAGATGTTTACATTTATTTAAGGTTTGTGAATCTTGTTTCTTTATTTACTACGTTCTACAACAGCAGCCTTAGAAACATCCATCCCAAAATTCTGCAGCGTCGTTATTAAAGAAGCAATGTTCACGACATGCAAGTAAATTTAAACATCCGAAGACGGGGTACCAGGCATCTTGAAATGCTATAATGGAAAACAGGACGCTTATAAAAACATGTGGTTGCAGATAACTCATTATAAATTACCGAATATTTGAACAGCTGCAGCGTTCTAATACGTCGACAACGGACAAGCGTTGTTTACTATCGTTAATATGTGAAGGAATAGGAAAACAAAATAGGTCCTTAGGTGGGTAGTCCCGGTCGACAAACAATTAGGAGTATCTTGGCAATTTTGCACCACAGGCCGTTCATTCAAATGTTCTTCAAATCTAGCAGCGGGGAAATGGCATTGCACATACATGGAGTAACCAAAATTTCCATTGCGTCATGAGCTGCAAACCCGGGGTGAGACGAGCGTGGCCGGAAATACGGTAAAATGCTTCGTGGGTGGAATACAATGCGTGCACCTCGCTCTCTCCCGCACTAACCCTTTCCGCGAGCCTGAATGAAACGGATCACGGACAGAAGGATCTCGCTCGTCATCCCTGCCCTGTAGGATGGTGACCCGCAGCAAAAGGAGAAGACCAACGACTTGCTGTAAAGGAAACCAAAATGTTTCGGTGGACATCTGGCCTGACACTTCGTGATCATGTAACAAACGATGAAATCAGCAGACGGCATAGAGTGGCACCCATCGTTGAGAAGATGAAGGAACGTGTGGCACGCGTAGAAGAGAAATTAAATTTCCACGAAGACTTAACGGTAACGACAGAATACTACGTAAATTGTTGAGCCTAAATTCAAAACAATACAGACTACCTCTACCAGTCATATAGGCGTGCCACAGTGGGTTCTTCGAATCAGTACTCAGCTTCACAGTGAGCACTTTGGAACACGGACTGTACCTGATCAACAAAGCATCAGTCAGACGAAGGCAGAGAAGTGTCCTACTTGGGCTGTCTGGAGCCCTTGGCACCACCGCGGTGGTTGCAGTGCGTGTGGTGCTCGGAATATGCAACGAAGATATCACCGTCAAATACAAAGCTACAAGGTGTTGGAGAAATATTGGAAAGACTAGATAACATACACACAATATCTGGTGTACCTATACAGACGACATATCACCTTGAATGATGGTATTTGGACACTTTGAAAGGTGAGTGGGGTGTTAGTGATAAGGCACGAAGACCGTAAGACTTCGTCCCTGACGTAAGGAAGCGATTGAGGATGAAACATATCGATCCCAGCCGCGGTACGATACATTTCTTAACTGGACATGGACCTTAACCGACGCACTTCAACCGCGTGAATCTGAGACAGACACCTACACGCACATATGGGAAAGAAAGGTCCCCAGAACACACTGTCTTATTCTGCGGGCAATACACGAAGAACAGACATACTCTGCATTTAGACTAGAATGAAATAGACATACATATATACGCAGCAATAAGAGACGAAGAACAATGGGCACCTTTTCATGCATTAACAAACAGTATTTTAAAAGCAACACATGATGAGTACCTGCGGACCCGACATAATAGACATGTCTAGATGCAACGTAACCACAACCTCCGGAGGGAGGACAGTGACACCACATTCACAGCGAAGAAAGTGACACTGAAGAGGAACAGGAGGAGGAAGATGAGATATAACAGTAAATAAGACACATATGTGACTCAGATACAGCATGCCAAAATGCACTGACAAGTTGTACATATTGGTCAAATAACAGTCAACGATAGCGAATACTAGCGTAAATGTATTGTAAGGTTGTGGCTATCTAGCAAAGCAAGCATCCAATGTAGTGCACGGACGAGTGACTGACGTTAACGCATACGATTAGCAATACCATTCTCTACTACTAATCATAAACAATTTTGTTATGACTGGCGGTGAACAACTCGAAGAAACCATTTAGAGGTACTCACCACCAGTCAAAATCGGTGATGGCACTAACAAATGTCTCCTCTGTCCAATCCTCTTTTTATATTATTCTTAAAACAACAAAATCTTATTTATGTTTCAACCTCAAATTAGTGTTATTCTAAAAAATGTTATTCTTTGTCAAATGTTGCAGATAGAAACAAAACAGAAAACTACAAAATAGACGACATACGAAAACAGTAATACGTACAACCTGTTTAAAGTATCAGGTAACAGGTATTTAAATTTGTGATAAATAAATAATGAACTTCGACATATCACGAAACAACAGAAAAATGCTTGTTTGAGTAGAGGGTCAATGGCAATCAACGTTATACACTGAAGCGCCGAAGAAACTTGTATAGGCATGCGTATTCAAATACAGAGATATGTAAACAGACGAAGACGGCACTGTAGTCGGTAACGTCTGTATAAGACAAGTTTCTGGCACTCTTGTTAGATCATTTACTGCTGCTACGATGGCAGGTTATCACGATTTAAGTGAGTTTGAACGTGGTCTTATAGTCAGCGTACGAGCGATGAGACACACCATCTCTAACGTAACGATGAAGTGGGGGTTTTCCCGTACATCCATTCCATGAATACACAGTGAATATCAGGAATACGGTAAAACATCAAATCTCCGACATCGCTGCGGCCGGAAAAATATTCTGCAAGAACGGGACCAACGACGACTGAAGAGAATCGTTCAAAGTGACAGAAGTACAACCCGTCCGCAAATTGCTGCAGATTTCAATGCTGGACCGTAAACAAGTGCGAATCATTAAGGAAACATCTTCGATATGCTCTTTCGAAGCCGAAGGCCCACTCGTGTGTCCATGATGATTGCACGACACAAGGCCTTACGCCTCTTCTGGATCCCGTCAACACTGACATTGGACAGTTGATGACTGGAAACGTGTTGCCTGGTCGGACGAGTCTCGTTTCAAATTGTATAGAGCGGATGGACGTGTATGTGTATGGAGACAACTTCATGAGTCCATGGACCCTGCATGTCAGCACGGGATTACTCGAGCTGGTGAAGGCTTTGTAATGGAGTGGGGCGTGTGCAGCTGGAGTGATATGGGACCCCTTATACGTCCAGATGCGACTCTTACAGCTGACACGTATGCAGGCATCCCGTCTGATCACTTGTCCATTCATGAGCATTGTGCATTCCGACAAAGATGGGCAATTTCCACAGGACAACGCGACACCCCATACGTCCAGAATTTCCAGGAACACTCTTCTGAGTTTAAACCCTTCCGCTGGCCACCAAACACCCCACACATGAACATTATTGAGCATATCTGGGATGCCTTGTAACGTGCTGTTCAGAAGAGATCTCCACCCCCTCGTACTCTTACAGATTTATACACATCGCTTCAGGATTCACGGTGTCAGATCCTTGCAGCACTACTTCAGACATTTGTGGAGACCAAGCAACGTCGCGTTGCGACACATCCGCGTGCTCGCGGGTGCCCTACACGATATTAGGGAGATGTAGCAGTTTCTTTGGCTTTTCAGTTTATGATACACTTTACATGAATCTCTAGGTACTGCGTTCCCGTCTTGATCACGCCCAAGATTGTACCATTAGAAGACAAAGAGCCAAAAAGTCGGATCCCACTACAATGCGGGCTGGAAGAAGAAGACTGATATCGAACAACACATACACAAAATGGCAGTTGTAGATGTGGTACTCCCACAGCAGTCATGGCGTCGCTGCGAACTGCAGCACGCCGCTCCGATACGGTACGTGCAGCGCCGACGCGCAGGCAGTGCGAGCCCGAAGAATGCGGGCTACTGCAGCGAGGCGGGTATTTCCCCAGCGAGTGCTCGCGGGTTCGCCGGGTGGAAATATTTACGAGGCTTGTGCCGCGGCGCATCGATTCCCTTACCGGGATTTCGTGGCCCGAGTAACGCCAGCTGAGGCTCCGAAACTCTGGGAAGCTAAGGTATGGCAGAGCAGAAGGGCTGCAGCTTACAAGGGAGAATTATCTTCCCTTCCTCCAAAGCTTCCTCTCGCCCGGTCCATGACATCAACTAACAGCAATGTTTGTGGAAGATGTAATATTAAACGGTGCATTGGCGTACGTGAATATGCATTGTGAGTCGTCAGAGTTCAACTTCCTGTTTCGTCACTACGTCGTCGTTTTACTTCTCAGTGAAATAACTACAAAAAATAAAAAATGAAACATAAAAAACGGTGTGTTGTGGATATATAGTGTGCCAGGTTAAATTCAGTGAGTTAATAATAGAGGGAATAGGTAAGATCAGGAAAACGGAGAGGGAAAAACTAAATTAAGTCTCTACGTAACCTGTTGTAAAAGGAAATGGAGATGTCTACTGTTGTCGTTGATTGATAGAAAAACTTGAAACTACAGAAGGGTGCTCTAAATCATACGATTAAGTGGGCTACTAAGGTTCGTCAACACACGGATGACATTAGGGCTTCGGAAATTCTTTATAAGAGACACATGCTAGTCAGTGGGACATATAGAAAGACTTACGTAACCAGCTATTTTGTAATTTCTACAATACAGACAGATGGCACCATATGTGTATGCTCACATAAAGTCTGCGCAGGAACTAGGAATATTGATTAATACAGTGGACCATTGAGTTCTGACGGGGTCCGAAGAAACAATGGTGTTGCTTATACTTTTAATCGCGTTATATGATTTCATCTTTCATTAAGAATTCTGTGCTGGATTCTATTCTTACAAATAGCTTGTAACATAAAGATTGTGTCTTGGGTGTATCATTAACGGATTGAATTCTTAGTAGAATATTGAATGGTACGACTTTCGCCGCCCATTGGACAATCTACACGGGTCTAGACGAGAAATGTTACTCGTTGAATTACGACTCAACACATCATATACAGTTTCATATTTCGTCAATGAATCACGATTTTAACGCCGCTTCCTTGTGCGCGATAATTTTAGGAAGTGCTAGTGTCGTTAAGACTTCACTTTCGTTTTATTCGCTTTATATTTACAAAAGTGGCAACTGTTTTTGTTTTGTTTCCCTTAATTACAGAAGCCATCGTATTAAGTCCTTTAGCTTCGAGTTAGCGATACCAAAGATTTCTCCAAAAGGACGAAAAAGGCATTCGAAAATCCTTCCTCCATGAAATACTACAAGCTATTTTATCGTTAGCTATCATGGCTTAAAATAATGTATTTGAACATATTTGTTCAAACTCTTGTGAACGTTAAGTCCAGCTTAGTAGCGATGTATTACTATTTCTAAATGCAGCTCCTGATCAGTTATGATGGGCAGATCTTCAGTGGTCCGTGGATACCAAAGAAAGGACATTGAAAAAAAAAGTCTAATTGTAAAGCAGAAGGGGGTGAGATGCACAGCTATAAAACAAACAATGGACGAAAAGCTGACAAGTACACTGTTACACAACTGCTTAAACTCTGATTCTTCTTATCAGCTCACCCGACTATAGCACAGACGAATACCTGCCTACAAACAAATTGTCACTTACTTCAAAACAAGTGGTCACCGTTTAATTATGTGAATACATTTCTTGACCAACGAGTGGAACCGCAGTTCAAATGCCAAGATCAACATCGTAAAGTTTATCGTGAAAGTGAAGTATCAGCTAACTTTCATTTGCGTAATGCACACTCTATAACAGATTGCATCTACCGTGCGTGTACACCCCATGCACCGTTATTTTCACATCTGTAATAATATTGATTATCCTCACTTTAGTGTTGTGTTCACACTGTTTAAGTCGAATATTAGAATCAGTAGAAACCATTACCAGATCCGCTTTCCCTATTACAGTAGAAAGTTAAGATGGCCACTATTGAAACAAAATTGCTAGTAGCATAAGGAGTGATCACGAAATCACTAAAACCATCTACAACTATTAGACTGGAGATACGAATCTGAAAAGTAAAATTTTTGCCGTTTAATGCACATCATTGTAAAATAAATCCGGAAATCAGGAAGCGGAAATCCTTAGTTAAACATGTGTTCCACGACAACAGACAATATCGATCCTACACTACCAGCAAGTGACAAGGCGCAGTGGGTAACACATTGTTCTCCCATTCTGGAGGACGACGGTTCAAATCTCCGTACTGCCGTCGAGATTTAAGTTGTACGTGAATTCCCTAAATCGCAGAAGGTAAATGCCGGAATGGTTCCTTTGAAAGGGCGTGGCCAATTTGCTTCCCCATCCTTCCCAAATCCGAAATAAGTCTAGAAGTGAGGAAATTTTGCCATGAAGGAGGATGACCAGAATACTAGAGACACAGATATAAGCATTTCAGGAATCCCAAAAATAAAATAAAAATATGAACTACTCAGCAACATAGAAAACAGATTAACAAATGCTATGGATATTTCTCTGAGGAATAACTGGATAATGAAATTTTCTTGGCAACAATTGGTTGATTGGTTGGTTGATTTGCGGGAAGGGACCAAACAGCGAGGTCATCGTTCCCATCGAATTAGGGAAGGATGGAGAAGGGAGTCGGCCGTGTCCTTTCAAAGGAACCATCGCGGCATTTGCCTGAAACAATTTAGGGAAATCACAAAAAACCTAAATCAGGATGGCTGCACGCGGGTTTGTACCACCGTCCTCCCGAATGCGAGTCCAGTGTGCTGCCCACTGCGCCACCTCGCTCCTTTAAAAAATGGTTCAAATGGCTCTGAGCACTATGGGACTCAACACCTGAGGTCGTCAGTCCCCTAGACTTAGAACTACTTAAACCCAACTAACCTAAGGACATCACACACATCCATGCCCGAGGCAGGATTCGAATCTGCGACCGTAGCAGCAGCGCAGTTTCGGGCTGAAGCGCCTAGAACCGCTCGGCCACAGCAGCCGGCACCTCGCTCGGTTCTTGCCGACAAAATACTGTCATAATGAAGAGATGAAAGTGTGAAAACAGGTCTTGGAACAAATTACTATGACATTGGACATAAAAAAAACATCGAGTTGTAAAAGTGGTTGCAACGAGAGGGCTTTGTTATTAGAACACAGTGTTCGCCCAGTATACTCGTATGATCCGCCGTTCAGAATTACTCAATAGCTGGTTTTTCCCAAGTATCGTTTCGTTTTACAGGCATCTCCTTAGATAGCGTAACGCATAGGGCGCTAGTTTGCGAGACAGGTGAGCCACATCCGCATCAAACCCACGCGGCGGGTGCACCGGCCATTCTGAGTGTGGTTTTTAAGCGGCTTTCCACTCTCCCTTAGCAAATACTGGGCTGGTCCGACTTAACGCCTCAGAAAATACGGTAAACAGGCACTTAAAATACGGTTACACAGAACAAAGACTACACACTTCACAAACAGGTGGCGCACACTACTTTCACCCCATCTTAGGTAACTGAGGATTTCAGTGAAAACAAGGGCATCCGACTGCAAAAATAAAATAGCCGAAAGTTGAGCACCACGGAGCCCGTACTAGAAGAGGAAAACGATAACGAAAAGAACAACCGCTTCAGTCTTGTGAAGCCAACCTTTACATGACGACACGGGATGCAAACTGAGGAATAAGAGTAGCATTCTAGAGTTTATTGCACTCTATAACACCTAAACACTAACTACACAACTAGAACAAAATGTGCTGTAAAATACTTGTGATGAAAGAATCAGCTGAAGGGTCACATTGCTGGACTGGTAGTTGAAAATGCCTCTGTGTCTTAGTTTAAAAAAAATGGCTCTGAGCACTATGGGACTCAACATCTGTGGTCATAAGTCCCCTAGAACTTAGAACTACTTAAACCTAACTAACCTAAGGACATCACACACATCCACGCCCGAGGCAGGATTCGAACCTGCGACCGTAGCTGTCGCGCGGTTCCTGACTGAGCGCCTAGAACCGCTAGACCACCGCGGCCGGCCTGTGTCTTAGTTAGTTAGTTAATTGTTTCACAGACAATTTGAACGCTTACTTTATCGAAATGATGTGGAACAAGTCATTTTACTGAATATATACAAATGTTTATAATTAAGATTATGAAGACAGTACTTTATAGTCGTACTCACGCAACTACTCATAAGCTAGGATTTTTTTATTTGCGTGCTGCGTCACACTCTAACCCTGCCATCAGCTCTTAGCAACTGAAATCTGGATTCATATGACCAGTCCTCAGTTTTCCTGTGTCTGGCGTGCAACCGATACGGACACGAGCTTAGGAGAGGCGCTTCAGGCGATGTCTACTGCCATGGTCCGCCCCCGGTAGCTGAGTGGTCAGCGCGACAGAATGTCAATCATAAGGGCCCGGGTTCGATTCCCGGCTGGGTCGGAGATTTTCTCCGCTCAGGGACTGGGTGTTGTGTTGTCCTAATCATCATCATTTCATCCCCATCGACGCGCAAGTCGCCGAAGTGGCGTCAAATCGAAAGACTTGCACCAGGCGAACGGTCTACCCGACGGGAGGCCCTAGCCACACGACATTTCATTTCTACCGCCATAGACCATTACCTCCTAATGTCGCCGTACTGTCCCAACGGATACGTTCGTCATACGTCCCACACTGATATTTGCGGTTATTTCACACAGTACTGCTTGTCCGTTATGACTGACAACTCTACGTAAAGGCCGCTGCTTTCATTTATTAAGTGAAGTCCGTCGGCCACTGCGTTGTCGGTGGTGAGATGTAATGCCTGAAATTTTGTGTTCTCTTGACACTGTGGATCGAGAATATTGAAATCCCTAACGATTTCCGAAATGGAATGTCCCATGCGTCTACCCTCAACTACTCTTCCGCGTTCGAAGTCGGTTAACTCCCGTCGTGAGTCCATAATAAGGTGGGAAACCTTTCCACATTAATCAGCTGACTACAAATGACAGCTCGGCCAGTGCACTGCCCTTTTGTACCTTGTGTACGCGGTACTACCGCTATCCGTATATTTGAATTTCGCTATCCGATGGCTTCTGTCACATCCATGTATATGAACTGTAATGGTGCAGTTTAAACGTATAAGCCGGCCGCGGTGGCCGAGTGGTTCTAGGCGCTTCAGTCCGAAACCGCGCTGCTGTTACGGTTGCAGGTTCAAAAAAATGGTTCAAATGGCTCTGAGCACTATGCGACTTAACTTCTGAGGTCATCAGTCGCCTAGAACTTAGAACTAATTAAACCTAACTAACCTAAGGACATCACACACATCCATGGCCGAGGCAGGAGTCGAACCTGCGACCGTAGCGGTCACGCGGTGCAAGTTCGAATCCTGCCTCAGGCATGGATGTGTGTGTTATCCTTAGGTTAGTTAGGTTTAAGTAGTTCTAAGTCTAGGGGACTGATGACCTCATATGTTAAATCCCATAGTGCTTAGAGTCATTTCAACCATTTAAACGGATAACTCCTTGAAGAGTGCTCGCTTTTGGGCAATCCATACTTCCTTTCTAAATGGTGAATTACTTCAGAACTTTATATTATTATTATTATTATTATTTAGTGATAATATGTAAAATTTGTAAGTAGGTTGGTTGATTTGTTCCTTTCCAAGACTAGCAGTTATAACAAGAGCAAAAGCAGCTGAACTAAATTGTCTGATGTTTGTATGACTATCTGTTGTACGAAATTGAATATACTGTCTTCTCAAAATTTAGGGTCAGTACATTTTCAGATAATTACTTAATAATTGTTTGGTTGTTGGGTCTTCTCTAATGAGATTTCTTATAACGTTAGCTTCTTCTACAAAAAGTACCAATTCTGCTTGTTGACAATTAAGTGGAACGCTATTCACATATATAAGGAATAAAATTTTCTGAGTTTTTCTAAGAGTGTTATACGATTCGCACAATCAAATGCCTTGGAAGGATCACAAAAAATAACGACTAACGAGGCTTTATTACTTAAATCTTGTAATATTTGCTAGGTGAATGTACAAATAGCATTCTCAGTGGAGTAAGTCTTCAGGAATCCAAACTGTGAAAGTAAATCCAGTGCATTACTTTTTCGAGTATTTTGGAAAACGATGTCAGTAAGGAAACTGGATGATAACTATTTAACTCTTTCTTGCCACCTTTTATATTAAGAGTTTCAAGAATTTCATATTTTAATCCGTCTGAAAACATTCCCAGTGCCGATGATGCATTACAAATAGCACTAAGGACATTACTTATTAAATTAGAGCAAATTTTGAGAATTATCTTTGCAATTCCGTAAACAAGTTATGAGCTTTTGTTTCGTAGAAGTTTATTATTCTATTAATTTCAGTGAAGAATGTTGGTCGCTACTTTGAGGTGCTTAACTTTACTGGAACGACATTTTTAATATATCCTTTTACTTCTTCAACCGAACCATTTAACGCTTTATAATTGATTGTTAAAAGTACTAACAACTTGTGAATTATCAGTCACAACGTTGTCATTTAATTAAATTATTATAGAATCTTGTAAATTGATTAGCTGTCCTGTCTCCCATTTGACAGTATGCCGTAAAGTCTTACATTATGTGCATTATTTGTTTCAAAATGTTCAAATGTGTGTGAATTCCTAAGGAACCAAACTGCTTGGGTCATCGGTCCCTAGACTTACACACTACTTAAACTAACCTATGCTAAGAACAACACACACACCCATGCCCGAGGGAGGACTCGAACCTCCGGCGGGAGGGGCAGCGCAGTCCGTGAAATGACGCCTCAAACCGCGTGGCCACTCCGCGCGGCTATTTATTCCTGTCGGGACGTGCATACTCCTGGACATTTTACTGAATTTTATTTACAGATAAACAACCAAATATTTACAACCATATGTGTCTAGTTTGAAGAATGACCACAGAAGATGTTTTACAAACAAACGCGAAATGCGTCTGGTGTAATATTATCTTCAGTTAAATTGCATTAATAACTGATTTTAACAGCTGCTGCGGAAGATGTCAATGCTAACAAATATGCTACAGTATTTGTTGTAGTATGCAAGAAAGGTCGAATCTTGATTTATTCTCTTCCTCTCAAATGAGATTTTAATTCCCGTATGTAGCCGTGGCTTACTTTCCATTTAATGGATCTTCTGGATTGCTTTTTAGGATAGCTGCTTTCAAATATTTACACAAATTAACTATTTAATAAATTGAATCTGACATTAGCAGCTCACTGTATATAAATATAACTTCTTTTAACTTGCTCTTAGAACACTGTATCCTGTTCTCATTAATAATGCTCACTACCATGTGGGAACCTGCCTCAGGGCTGTCAGGTGCTATATTGTTTATTTCCTGTAATTGTGCGTGATGATCACAGTCCGTTAATAAACGGTTATACGCTATTTGTTTCAACGTCAGCAGTGTCTATAAATATATCAATCAATGTTCTGCTATCATTGTGCACACGGTTTGGAATACTGACTACTGAAGTTAGACTAAAACATCCAAATAATTATTGCTGTTCATTTTTCCTGCTTGTATCTGTTGAGAAATCTATACTGAAATATCCACAAATTACTGTTTCTTCTTGTCTGAGAAGTAGCTCAATAATGCATATATATCATTAATAACAGCTACTATATTGCAAGGACCACTTTCTAGTGACTATTCGCTCCAGCACCCCCTTTGCGATACTTAGCCACCATTCGCTTTCTGATGTACAGGTGGTTTATTATGACAGGTACACACACATTTTTTCGTGTTTCTGTATGACTTTTTCTTGTCATCTGTCTGTTGACTGGTTTGGTGATTTGAGGCGGCCCGCCACAAATTCCTCTTCTCCTGCGCCAACCTTTTCATATCAGAATAGGACTTACATTCAACGTCATCAATTATTAGTTGGTTATATTCCACTCTCTGTCTTCCCCTCCATAACTCTCTCAGTTACCATGGAAGTATTTTAACAAATTTTATATCATCCTGTCGCTTTGCGGGAAATCTAGCAGTGAATCCAGGCTTTGTAACTTGGAAAAATCTGTTTTTATATAGACGACACGTTCTATTCTCTTGATTACTTCTTATTGCAACGCCAGAACCGTTTCGGCAATTGGTCCTAGGAAAAAGGATGGGATACTGGTGCTGAAAGTAGAACTGTTTTCTCGATCTGTTAATATTACACGCACTATGAAAGTAGTTTTATTTCAACAACGGATGAAGAAAACGGCTGACTCGAGTGACGGCTGTTGTTGATGGTACGGCGACCTCTCCGGAACTCTTTCGACCAGTTGTAAATTGTTCAATGATGCGGACAGGTTTCTCCAGGAAACTGAGACATTTCTCAGAAATACTTTTGTACAGAGAAATGTAAAGGCGGTAAACTAAACCGTTCTCATGAGGAGGATCACAACTGCAGTTCGTTTTCTCAACTTTCCTGCACCACAAAAAGATGTGACGGACGAAAATTTTTTATTCAAAGGAATGGCATCAATCAAAACTTCTATCAGTCTCTGAAATAGCAAGAGTGACGATAATAATAACACTTGTAAGGGTATATATATTTTAAACTCTGTTATCAAAGCTACGATCAGAAAATAACTGCGAAAGTCCTGGTAAAGAAAATTCGTGTAATTTAGTAGATTTTATTCTACAACAAATATAAAAAAGCGACGGGAATAAAACCGAGGAACATATGCCACTACTTCCGATAAAAATAATCCATCTCAAACAGTAAAACATGCACGAAGACAGAAATACCAAAGCATTTTATTGATTTCATAAAATTTCAACTTTTTCGAAACATTCTGGCGATGAAGGCGTCTCAGAGCCCAGAAACATGTGACAGGCTAGAAAATGGTGCGACGTGTTGTCTATTCCTTTCAGTTTGTAGTTACATTACTCTGTCAAGAAATGAAAAAGATGCAAGCTCCTACCGGTATAAAACGCCAAGCTGTAGTAACAGACTAATTTTTTAGTTTAGTTTTGTGACGACCATGCCGTACTAGTTCTCATTGAGAATCACCAACAAAGTTCTGTTCTCCTGTCCAGGAAGGATACCTTAAGATGCAATTGCAAAATATTAAAGCGGATACGAAGGGAAAAGACTATACAGCAACAAGACATACAGCAACAAAACTATGCAGTGAAAACATTTCTATAATAACGGAATAAAATAAATAGGGTCTTTCAAATACCTCTAGTATAACATTAAACTTCTATTACAATAAAAATGTTCAAAGTAAAATAGCTCTTATCGACGATGTGCGAAGAAACTAGAAAAACTAAATATTTCCTCTTTCCGTCCCATGTTTCCCCTTTACTGGTCAGTATTTAAGCAACAGCCGCACATTTTTACACACCAAAAAATGATGGTGTGAAGTTACGATAGCAGTAGCAGTGAAAAATGGCACGTCGCCGAAGTCGATATTGTAATATAAGTGATAGTTTAAAACTATGTGGCGGATTGGGCCTCGAACCTGGGATCTGTGTCTTTCGTGCAAGTACCATTCACGATCCACCCCTACAGCTTTCATTTCGCCAGTACCTCATCTCCTGCCTCCCAAACTTCTCAGAAGTACCCACGCACTCTATGCGGGGCTAGTACTTTCAGAAGACAAATGACGAAGGTTTCAGTCCCGGTCTGGCTCACGGTTTTTATCTATTAGGAAATTTCAAATCAGCACAGAGTGGAAAGTCATACTGGTTAAATGACATTGATTCTATAACAGTCAAAGTGGAAAATGGTATTTTCCTTTAAAAAACTCATGCAGTGGAGCCCGACATGAAAAAACTTATTACTTCCAATCTCTTGTTCTCTCGTTTTTCTGTTGTCGAAGTATTACTTTCACACTACAGTGCCGGAAAAAACTTAGCACACCTGAAGACACGACGTCGATTTTGATCAGATTGTGGCATATGTCACCTGGTGGATAGTAGATGTAATGATAATGGTTTCATCGACGTCCGCCAACACGTAGCGTGGTTGTATAGCTACCAGAGCGTCATACGCGTCTACAGTTCAACAGCGAATGCTTACAGCCAGGCTCAGTGTGGTTCAAACGTGTGAAGCAAGCAGGCAACCACGCCACAGAGACACACGCGAGCTTCCTACAGCCAACTGAACGAATTTTAAAGGGGTCAAATTGTCGCCTTACGAGTGGCGGTATGGTCCTTCCGGTTGGGCGTGCTGCGTCAGTTGAGCTACGATGCTGGTATCAGTGGTCACGTGAACAATCTCACACCCGAAGACAAGGATCTGCACTCCCACACAGCACAGATAGCCCTGAGGATCGTCATATTATAAGGACAGCAGTGGCAGACTGTACAGCTATCACAGAACAGATAAGGGGGCTTGTGAGCCCAGACGTGTCAGTACGAAACTGTGCCGAACCAGTTATTAGGAGCGGGACTACAGCCACGCACACCTCTACCTCGTCTTCCACTCACGCCAAAGCATCGATGTGCACGGCTCGACTACTGCTGTCGGAGGATCACTTGGAAGACTGAATAGCGCGCCGTGATCTTCAGCGATGAAAGCAGATTCTGCCTGCTCGCTAGTGATGGTAGTTCGAGCGTATGACGTGGATATGGTGAGCACTGTCTCGTAGATTAAATTCGTCCAAGGCACACTGGCCTCGCCACAGGCCTTATGGTGTGGGGTGGGATCAGCAAAAGCTCTCGTTCACATTTCATGTTTCTGGAGTGGACGCTGACGAGCGCTCGGTACGACCAGACGTTGTTAGACCCATTCTTTTTCCATTCTTGCAACAGGAAGGTGATGTGTCGTTGCAACTGGATAATAATCGAGCACACACTGCCCGTGAAACTCAACGTGCTCTGCAAGACGTGAAGCAACTTCCCGGACCAGAACAATTTCTGCACTTGTCTCCAATCGAACACATGTGGGGCATGATGGGATGAGAAGTGATGCGTCAACCAACAACTCTTAGAGAAGTACGTGAGTAGACCGAACAGGCGTGGCATAACATAACCCAGGACACTATTCGCCATTTGTACAGTTGACTGCCGGCCGGAGTGGCTGAGCGGTTCTAGGCACTACAGTCTGGAACCGCGCGACCGCTACGTTCGCAGGTTCGAATCCTGCCTCGGTCATGGGTGTGTGTGACGTCCTTAGGTTAGTTAGGTTTAAGTAGTTCTAAGTTCTAGGGGACTGATGACCTCAGAAGTTAAGTCCCACAGTGCTCAGAGCCATTTTTTTGTACAGTTGACTGGATGCCACAGTCAGCGCCTGCGTTTCAGCCCGTGGAGGCCACACCATACACTTACACTGGTATCTCAGCATCGTTCGAGATCTGGTAACTCAGAACCGCTTGTTCTATTCAGCTGTAAATATAATTTCATGTACTCCACATCCCCTCTTGCAACAATAAATTTTGAGTGAACTAGAAATCTATAAAAGTGTGTACTATTTTTATTCCAACAGCATATATTGTGCTCTAAAGTACACTCTCAGAATTTTACGGTCAATAATAGTCTGTATATAATAGTAAACTCACAAATACATAGAAAACACCATTCATAAATTAGGCCTGGGGCCCATTCCGACTGGCTGACTGCTGCCTAAATAAATTTCATGAAGTTTTGGATACACCAACGAATTTCTGTGTCAATAAATTTTCGATGATGAAATTAAAGGACAAATGTAGAGGAAAAAATTTCATGTACACTAAGGGAAGTACGAGTAATGAGAGGAAAAGGAGAACAAGAAGTCTGCTTTCAACTGTCCGTTATAAAACTAATGTGCTGTGCACGGCGCTGAATTAAATTCAAATATAAATTATGCAACCCAGTTAAAGGGCACATTTTCCACGCCACGAAAATTTGAGATTTGGCTCAAACGAGACTACAACCTTTCCCTGTAACAGTGTACTTGACGGCCTGCGACGTCACTCACAGGTTGGATGACGCATCAAACAGTAAGATGTTGATACATGCGAAAAGAAGGGCCGAGCTCAGGATTTCATGTGAGGTGTAGTGTGGGTTGATGATGTCAGATCAGCACCAAATATCATCAAATTTCGGTGCAACGCCACCGTGGAAGTGTCAAAGAGAGGGAGTGTCGTCATACCCCCCGGCACCCCGTACCCTACCCACATTTCTCTCCTTCTCTCGACCTCTTTGCCATGGTGGTCAGAACCGTGATACCCAGCGCTTAAATCACAAGGTTTACTTTTATGGGTGGCCGAGGAAAACTATTTCAAACACACCGGCGATCAGAATTTCCTGGAAAAACCTCAAGAGGGTGGCATAGAAGGCGTCAATAGGACACCTCCTCCCTTGTGGCGTTGATTTCACACATTTCGCATATATCCCCCCCTCCCCTCCCCTCCCCCTCCACACCAAAACCTCCTCCAAACGATTCATCACTTCTGTACGGCTATCGTGGACCTGCAACCCCACTGAACGTGATTGCACCCTTCTGGAGTGCAGTGTGACAACAGTTTTTCGTTGTGGTATCGCTGGGGACCATTGAAAAGAATACGACAAAATTTGAACGTGATCCGAAGCAGCAAGGGGTGTTTTTCAGCTCTCCGGTTTGGCTCCTTTCTGTGGCGCGATCACGGGGGGGACCCTCAAATCGGGACACCCTCGTTGTCATTTTTGCACCTCTTTGGGCATTTCAAAGTGTATGTGTACAGAGACAGCCATTCATTAATTCCTATAGTCGGATCCACGAACGATGGTGATCACGCAGACGAGGACGAGGATTCCATTGTTGCCGATTCCAAGCGATAGTTTCGGTGCGCGCACACTCATGCTTCGCGCTTTGTGGAAGCGTGTATCCCGCAAATTACAACTGTCGCTTGCTAATGTGAAATTATTCACTTACCACCACCGCAGCCATGACAACTCGCAACAAATGCAATAAAAATTCACTAAATAACTGTCTAAGATCATGTTAAACTGCCGCACAACATTCAACATTCACAGCAGAGCGCTCAGTACACTTCTGGACGCTCATTGGCTGCCGGAGAACGCGTGAAGTAGATGCGCAGAACAAGCCTAAACTCGACCGCCATCGTTCGTGACTCCAACTATAGGCGCTGTTGAGAGATGCAACGATTTCGACACACCTCATATCAGTGGCGTAACGTCGCTAAGCTAACCATTGGTGGCCGCATGCGAAATCTAATGTATGGCAACGATGGTGCTGATGTACTGTGGGGTCCTAGAGGGAACTTTCGCCGTTTTATTCAATGCCAGACCCGCCCTCCCCGTGCTCACGCACGCGTCCAACAGAAGGGCTGAGAAAGCATAAACAACCTTTGCTGCTTCGGGTAATGTTGAGATTTGGTCAAATGGCTATAAACAGTCCCTAGTTGAACCAACCCATACACCAGAGCAAAAATTGTGGTCGTTCTACGCTCTAAAGGGGGTGCGATTACGTTCAGTTGGGTTGGAAGAGAATTGTGTCCTCAGAGAACGGTTGAATCGTCCAAAGGGTGTCAGCTGTGCCAAAGATTGTAAATAATTGTCGTTTCCGAGGTCGAAATGTGTGGTAATCAACGCCCCAACGGAAGGGGTGGTTTCATTGACGCCCTTTATGCCACATCTGAGGCCTTATCGTCGCAATTCTCAGCGGTGGCGTGTCTGCCGTGTTTTACTCCGCCAGCCATAATAAAACCGCGTGATTTCAACGTTGGGAGTCGCTGTTCTGACATCCACATCAGGGGAGTCAAGAGAAAGACTGAAATATGGATAAGAGAGAGTGTGACCACTTCCTCATCGTGTGACAGTTCCAAAGTGACGTTGGACAGAAACGTGGTGAAACCAGCGGCCAGTGTCACACAATTAACCCACATTACAGTCCTCACGAACCTGTGAGCTCCGGACCTTTTTTAGCATGTATCGACACCTTGGTGTTTGAAGCGTGACCGAGCCCGAGCGTGACATCACTGAGCGCCATGCTTTTGCACCAGGATTCGCGCTCCTTTCAGCCAAATTTCAACCTTCTGCTTCACAATGGAAGGCAGTTAGGTGTTTCGAAAAAGTGGCTATTTTACTGTGTTGTGCAGTGCATTTATTTCTCAGTTTGCAATGAATTATCATCTGAATAGGACGGTTCAGCTATATTACCTTTCTTGACATAAAATTCTAATAGTACATTGTGTTTTGGGTAACAGGAAAGCTACAGACAGTGGCAAAATTATTAGAAGAATGTCTGTCTCGGGGTTCAGCCCGACCCCGTAACCGAAGTCGCTAGCTCATGCTCGTAGGGTGAGACTCAACTCAGAGGTAAGCCGGTTCTAGTCCTGGCGGTTGGCGAAATCTTCGCTGCCAGTATTCGGGCCGGCCGCTGTGGCCGAGCGGTTCTAGGCGCTTCAGTCTGGAACCGCGCTGCTGCTACGGTCGCAGGTTCGAATCCTGCCAGGGGCATGAATGTGTCCTTAGGTTAGATAGGTTTAAGTAGTTCTAAGTCTAGGGGACTGATGACCTCAGATGTTAAGTCCCATAGTGCTTAGAGCCATTTGAACCAGTATTTGGGCAGCACGGAGAGGAGAGGTGCTAGCGTAAAGTTTCTGGTCACCAGTCTTTGCAACGATGTCCTGGATTAAATCTCGAACCTCTCCGCAGTGTTTCATGAAGTTGGGGCATGCGAGACTGTTGCTGGTCAGCCCCGTGTGAGATGGGGACGTTAAGCTCGGCGGCCCCTTTCGAGCTTCTCGAGACGAGAAGGCTTTGTGCCGGCACCGAGTTTCTCCCTCTCCTTTCCTTTCAGCCATAACAACGTAAATACTTGTCAAGCACTCATCACAGTCACCCACAAGACGCAGTTACACACTTAACACTTCATAGCAGGTTGGAACAACGCAGCGGCAAACCACCTCCCCTAGCTCCTTGCCATGAGCGGCGGTGCGACAGTCCTGCATCTGCCATCCTGTGCTGCTGCTGCTGCTGTGGTCTTCATTCCGAAGCCTGGCCTGATGCAGCTCTCTACTAATGGAGGGTACATTCATTTCAACCTGCTACTGTATTCGAGGCTCGGGCTCATGCCACTAATTACATTTATGAAGTCAGTTTTTACAGTTACAATAATCAGGTTGATGAAATTTAAAAAATTAGAAAAAAATACATTATTTATGAAGATTAAGCAGTATCATAAAAATATATTGTTATTTATCTGACTGATATTAACCCAGTCTCCCGTAAACAGAGAAGGGCTCCACCTGACGAGTACGCATTGTGTGCTTAGGATGCACGACCGATGCGTGCGGAAACGCAAAACACTTTGCGCCCCTGCGACACGGACGGCGGCTTTTTATGGGTGTCTAGAGCTCCGCCTGCGGCGGCGATAAGCCGTGACGACCGCTTACGACGCTATCCGGGCCGGGCTTTCCGGGACGCGTTCTGCGTCGCCGAGTTCGGACCGCTTTATTGTCCAGCTTCATGGCCTCAGAGATTACCAGCGTCACGGCGGGCGCTTCGAAGATTGCTCCTAACATGAAGGTACTTGCAATCCAACAACCCATGATGAAGAAGGTGATGACGATAAAGTAAGAAGAATAAAAATAACAGAAACAACATCTACAGCGTTGTTACGACGCTTTTTTTTTCGATTTCAGCCATTAAATTATTGAGTTTTTGGTGGATCAGGTGATGCGGGTGGGGAGTGGGGGGGGGGGATAGATTAGGAAATGAGACACTTGAAATAAATGAGTTTTGCTGTTCGGGAAGCAAAGTAACTGATGACGGTCGAATTAGGGAGTATATAAAAGGAGGACTGGCTATGGCAAGAAAAACATTTCTGAAGAAGAGAAATTTGTTAATATTGATTACAGATCTAAGTGTCAGGAAGTCCTTTATGAAAGTATTTCTATGGAGTGTAGCCATGTACGGAAGTGAAACAGGGACGATAAACACGTATAACAAGCAGAGAATAGAAGTTTCTGAAATGTGATGGAATAGAAGAATGCTGAAGATTAGATGGGTAACTAATGAGGAGGTACTCAGTAGAACTGGAGAGAGGATAAATTTGTGGTACAACCTGACTGAAAGAAGTGGTCGTTTGATAGGACACATTCAGAGGCATCAAGGGATCACTCGTTTAGTACTGGAGAGAAGCGTGGGGTGTAAAAATCGTAGAGGGAGACCAAGAGATGAATGCAGTAAGAAGATTCAGAGGGATGTAGGTTACAGTAGTTATTCGGAATGAAGATGGTTCAAATGGCTCTGAGCACTACGGGACTTAACTTCTGTGGTCATCAGTCCCCTAGAACTTAGAACTACTTAAACCTAACTAACCTAAGGACATCACACACTTCCATGCCCGAGGCAGGATTCGAACATGCGACCGTAGCGGTCACGTGGTTCCAGACTGAAGCGCCTAGAACCACACGGCCACACCGGCCGTCGGAATGAAGATGCTTGCACAAGAATTGGGTAGCATGGAGAGCTGCATCAGACCAATCTTTGGACTGAAGGCAACAACAAAAACATACCTATGATTAGACGAATAGCGATGATTTCTGAGAAAATTATCAGCAGTGGTACCCAGACGTTCCATGTTGTAAATGACACATGAGACGACCTAACCATTGTTCAGAATACATTTTTATGCATTGACACAAGCAAAGTAAGTTTAATGTCGTTTACAGTTTTGGCTATGTATGGTGGAAAGCTAATATCATAAGCAGTTCAACATTTGGAATTATGATTTCCGAAAAGTGGGTACATATATTACTGTATGATTAAAACATTAATTTTTTTTTTTTCGCAGGACAAAGAAACTGTTTTGGTTCTGGAAATTGGTTGATAAATTTTCTATCGACATTCAGCAACAGAACACCGGTAAACTCACAGTAAAACGTCTTGTGGAAACATTGCTGTTAGACTGTTAACCAAGGAAACGAAGTTGAAGCTGCCGTTATCTTGATCGTCAGAGTTAACACAATTTCAGCCGTCTTTTCGTCAGCTGCTTGCAACAATCATATCTAATATTCTCTTTTTGGACGTTCTGCGCCTGGAACAGATAGTGCCGCAAAGGTTATACCACAAACTGTAGTCTGATTGAAATAATTTCATACTTGACACTTCTCACGTTGGAGCTGCTTTCCTCGAATCAGGCGGTCATCATCATGTCCGAACCGTTCCCGTTGCCAAACTGCCACAACAATTGGTCAGCGCACTTCCAATTCCTTGTCTGGCTTTCTTTCTTCATGTGTTTAGATCCCCAATCCTGAGCCTGTCTCTTTTATTTCGTATTTCATCACACATGGTAACTACACCAAAAACAACATAACATACACAATTACACTAACAAAATACACTCGTGTCGTACACAGCACTAACCGAAAACTATTGGATACTTCCGCACAAGACATGATTCAGCGTCACATAAACAGCTATTACAATTACAGAGATGGGCTTTAATTAGATAAGCTTCGCACGACATTGCGGGATGCCGTATTATGGAAGGCTGCGGTTCAAATGGTTCAAATGGCTCTGAGCACCATGGGACTTAACATCTGTGGTCATCAGTCCCCTAGAACTTAGAACTATTTAAACCTAACTAACCTAAGGACATCACACACATCCATGCCCGAGGCAGGATTCGAACCTGCAACCGTAGCAGTCGCGCGGTTCCGGACTGCGCGCCTAGAACCGCTAGACCACCGCGGCCGGCGGCTGTGGTTCATCGTTGCGCCTGGGCCACCAGATATATGTATATACGATGTTCATACGCAGTGTAGTGTCGTAGCACAGTGGTTAGCATATAAACCTGACGTATGAAAGGTTGTAGGTTTAAATCTAGTGGTATGAAAAGATGATTTTTTTATTTTTAAATCTAATCAAAGACTCTCATTATTATTTTTACTCAGTTATTTGGTTTAAATGTAATTTTTTTCTCCTTTTGATACCTTGCCGCGACGTTTCATAATCGTACTGACTTTTTTTATTTTCTTTAATTTTCTTCCTTTTTTTTTAAAACTGTCTGTGGTGGGAATAATGTACAATCAAGTTCCAACCAGGACAGCTCATCGGCTGAAAATGCAGTAGCTTGTGCAGTCTGCTAATGGTTTCAGGTACTCAATGATAGCGAGAAATTACAGTTTGCTTTTAGCTCTGAAACTGAAATTTTTCTGTGTTAAGTTCGCTATTAGAGGTTAGCTTTAATCGCCGTGAACAAAGCGATCGTATTTTTAGTTGTGCTACGGATTGTTGACTGCCGTTTTCTCCCGTATTTTGCACATCACGAGATTATATTTAGGTTAGAACACAGGTTAATAATTCGGGGCTACAAAAAGCGTCGTCTGCCGCAGTTCAGTCATTGGTCACTTAATACCAGCTGTCGACAGAGCCTCTCGCATTTCCGTCATAGCTCTCGGCGGCCTCTTCCAGCATTGCTTCGCGTTACACTTTAACAGCACTAGTAAAGTGATCCGTCATGTTTGTTTGTCACCTACAATCGAGCGGTATACAGCAGCCGAAGTTGCAACACTGCAGCGGCAAGTGACAGACGTCAACTGTGAAGTAATTTTAATGGGACTGTAGTAGCCTGATCCAAATGATACTTCGAAAATAAGTATTTCAAACTAATGGCTACGATATAACACATCACGAGCGTGTTTCTGTCTCTAACCAGTGACCTCTCTGTAACGTTCGAATGTAGAGTTCATCAGAAATATAATGGAAGCTAATGGAAGTGCATGATATTTCAAAAGTATTTCACAGATTTTTTGGAGAAATGCAGTGACCACCAGTCTCGTTACTTCTGCCAAAGGCACGTAAACACTTTGTTGTAGAATGTCGCATAGGCTCTAGGTGCTGGGAAGATATTTCTCAGTCTGACAACGGTCGTTACGCTCAAACACCGAACCACACGTCATTGCTGTTACACAAAGAGTTGAAAAACGAACTTACCAGAGGCCAAAGCCTGTAAGGTATTCCACGCCAGAAGTCAAGTACTGGAAGCGCTAAAAAGTAGGCACCGACGGTTACGTTCGGTCCTCACACAAGAACGTAGCGCCATACACTGACGTTTCCTGAGGCAAAAGCTTTTATCCGAAGTAAAGTGTCATAGATGCTGGAAATTAGAACCCAGTAAGTTCATGTTTGAGACCGTATGATGACCGTGTTATGTAGCTTTGAATGTGAGGCTTGGTGTAGCATTAATTGTAATGTTAAAGTTACTTGCGCTAACAGTTAATAAGCTGAAAATTAATATAAATATTGCCTAATTCTTGGTTTTCTTTTAATAAATACCATGAGGATCTTAAAGTGAATCTTGCAGACCCTCTACAGGTAATGCCTTTTTCTGTTAATAACCAGTTTCTATCAAAGTAGCGTATGTGACCTATACAGCTCCTAGAAAGTAAGCCACAAATGTAAACACACAGATGAAGTAAAACAATAATACAGAGGAAAGAGGAGAAATAATTCTGGATTCTGTATGATACTAGCCAATAACAACACATTCGAAATGACCACGTAAATAATGCTCTAAGGGCATACATACATACATATTATAAAAATGTGTGTGTGTGTGTGTGTGTGTGTGTGTGTATTCCACATCTCCTAAACTACCGGACCGATTTCAGCCTAACTTGAGACAGATATCCCTTACTGTCAGGCAACAATCGCTGGCAGGGAAAGAACCACCTATCTATCATAGTTCAGGACATATGACGCCATAAACAGATGCGCGAAAAACTGCAGCATCGTTCATGTAGTTTAAATTTTTTACTTCTTTGCTACTATCACTACATGCAACATACAGGGTGTACATGAAGTCCGCGAACATTTTCAATTATTTATTGCACAAGAATTAAACATTGTACAGATGTCATACATATTGCATTTTGAAGAAAAACTCCGAAAGCTTTTTACAAACATATGATAAACGAACCATGAGTGGCCCGGCAGGTGTCAACACGGTAATACGTTTCTTGCCCTATCCGTCCCAGCATGGCATCGTCGTCTGTGGCAGTCGCTTCCAGTATTCTCTCCTGGAGCTCTGCTACATCACTTGGTAGAGGCGGTACACACACCAGATCTTTAATGTGTCCCCACAGAAAAAAGTCACACGGAGTGAGATATCGTGATTAAGGACGCCATTTCATGAAACAGCTGTCCGCTTCTGCAGCATGGCCGATCCATCGATGTAGGAATTCCGTGTTCAGGTACCCACGAACTTCACCATGAAAATGGGATGAAGTCCCCTGCTGAAAGAGAAGGAATATCAGGTGATAGTGCTCTCGGCGAAGAAGCATTGCCTGCACAGTTTTCGACGAGACAAGGAGCAAAAAACATTTACCTTTGGGGAATCACGCTCAAATTCAACGCATTCGTGTGTGTGCTTTGTACCCCAGATTCGACAGTCATGCCTGTTCACTTTTCCATTTGTGTTAAAAGTGGCTTCGTCGCTCAAAATTAAGCGATCAACATCGCCATTCCCATCCTCATTCAATTGTTGTAACTGCGAACAAAACTCAAAACGCTTGTCTTTGTCGTCGTCATTGAGCTTCTTCACTAGCTCCAATTTCAATGGTTTCATAGACAGCTTCTGTCGCAGGATTTCCCACACTGTCATTGGAGCCATTTCGAGTTCCACATTAACATCACACACACTGGGACGTCCGCTACCTTTGGAGGTAGCACACACAAGTCACCTAATTCCCGTAAATTCAGGGGAGAGGGCGATGTGTTCTGACGCCACGTTCACTTGTATCCAAAATGTGTTTGATTGGGATCACATCTGGCGAGCTGGTGGCCCAGCACATCGTTTGGAACATGGCAGTGCGTTCCTCGAAACATCCCGAACAGCTTCTGGCCCTGTGTCACGCGCATTATCTGCTTGAAAAATGTCAATTACATCGGGAAACGTGATTGTCATGAAGGGGTGTATGTGGTCTGAAACCAGTGTACGATATTCCTTGACCGTCATGGTGCCTTTCACGAACTCCACTGGATCCATGGATGCCCACATGAATGTTCCCCAGAGCATAATGGTGCCGCCACAAGCTCGTCTCCTTCCCGTCATAAAGGTACCAAGGAGCTGTTCCCTGGAAGACGACCAATTCGCGCCTCCCATCGTCATGATCAAAAAGGTATCGGGATTCATCAGACCATGAAACACTCTGCCACTGTGCCCATAGTCACATGCCCATTTCAGTCCTAGCTGCCGATTTCGTGGTGTTAACATTGGCACAAGCATGGGACGTTGTCCCCCGCAGGTCCATCGTTAGGAGTGTTCGGTACACTGCTTGTTTAGACGCACTTCTACTCTGGCCAGCATTAAAGTCTGATGTTAGTTCCACCCCAGTTCGCAGCTGTACTGTTTTACTAGTCTGCCCAGCGTACAACATCTGACATCCGATATCTGTAATGGTGAGTGGCCGCCAGACCCCACGACTAGTGGAACTGGTTTTACCTTCTTTACGCCACGTGTTGAAGACATCCACCACAGCACTCCTCTAACACCCAACAAGTCATGCAGTTTCCGAAATGAAGGTACCGAGCCTCTGGGGCATCACAACCTGCCCTCGGTCAAAGTCAAATACACACGTCAAAAAAAGTTTTGCATCACCTCGGTTCCGAGGCTTCCGGAACCTGTACAGAAAATTGGAACAGAGATCAACATAAACATCATTTCCGTCCTTTTTATTGCTCATGAAAACCACACATTGCATGTTGTACTACCGTACAGAGGTGGTGGTCCAAACTGCTGCACGCACCTCTATCTCTAATACACAGTAGCACGTCCTCTTGCATTGATCCATGCCTGTATTCGTCGTGGCATACTATCTACAAGTTCATCAAGGCACTGTTGGTCCAGATTGTCCTACTCCTCAAGGACGATTCGGCGTAGATCCCTCAAATTGGTGGCCGAGCGGTTCTAGGCGCTTCAGTCCGGAACCACGCTGCTGCTACGGTCGCAGGTTCGAATCCTGCCTCGGACATGGATGTGTGTGATGTTCTTATGTTAGTTCGGTTTAAGTGGTTCTAAGTCTAGGGGGACTGATGACCTCAGATGTTAAGTCCCATAGTACTCAGAGCCATTTGAACCATTTTGATTGCACTATCGGTCGGAGGACGGCATTCACGTATCGCAGAGTCGTTATGGTGCCTTCTATGACTACCAGTTGCGTACGTCGGTCCCACGTAATGCCAACCCAAAACAGCAGGGAACATCCACCTTGCTGCACTCGCTGGAGAGTGTGTCTAAGGCGTTCAGCCTGATAGATTTGCCTCTAAACACCTCTCCGACGATTGTCTGGTTGAAGACATATGCGAGACTCACCGCTGAAGAAAATGTGATGCCAGTCCTGGGCGGTCCATTCGGCATGTTGTTGGGCGCATCTGTACCGCGCTGCATGGTGTCGTGGTAGCAAAGATGCACCTCGACATGGACGCTGGGGGTGAAGTTGCACATCATGCAGCCTACTGCGCACAGTTTGAGTCGTAATAATCCGTAGGTAGCGGTCAACCATTGCAGTAGTAGCCCTTGGCGGCCTGAGCGAGGCATGTCACCGACAGTTCCTGTGTCTCTGTCTCTCCTCCATGTGGGAACAACATTTCTTTGGTTCACTCCGAGGTTCCTGGACACTCCCCTTGTTGAGAGCCCTTCCTTGCACAAATTAACAATGCGGACGTGATCGAACCGCGGTGTTGACCGTCTAGGGATGGTTGAACTACAGACAACACGAGCCGTATAACTCCTTCCTGGTGGAACGACTGGAACTGATCGGCTGCCGGGCTCCCTCTGTCTAATAGGCGCTGCTCATGCATGGTTTTTTACATCTTTGGGAGGGTTTAGTGACATCTTTGTACAGTCAAAGGTACTGTGCATGTGATATAATATTGGTACTCAACGCCTATCTTCAGGAGTTCTGGGAACGGGTACGATGCAAAACTTTTTTGATGAGTGTATATCGCACGCCTTCCCCTTTCTGCACACGGGCGACACTCAGGTACTATATGCACCGCGCGTGTGTCTGGCTAGCAGTCATCCCTCGCCAGGTGACACTGTTGTCGCCTGGCCGTTTCACATTGATGGCAGGTCGGCGGCCATATGTACTGGCTGATCAGTGTATGATGAAAGTGTTGTTCAATGTTTTGTAAGGAAAAATAACGAATTACATTTATTTTTTTGTTGGTTTAATGAAGTGTAATGAAGAAAGCCCGTGACGTGGAATAACGTTGTATACCTGATGGAGTTGAGAAGTATTCCGGCAACAGAATCAAAACAAAGAAAGGCAAAAAAAGTTAAAATTCGTAACTGAGTCCGGTTCAACGTACGAACTGTGCGTGCAGAGATTAGTGACGATCTGCCCTTTTTTCTGGAACTACACTCCTGGAAATGGAAAAAAGAACACATTGACACCGGTGTGTCAGACCCACCATACTTGCTCCGGACACTGCGAGAGGGCTGTACAAGCAATGATCACACGCACGGCACAGCGGACACACCAGGAACCGCGGTGTTGGCCGTCGAATGGCGCTAGCTGCGCACCATTTGTGCACCGCCGCCGTCAGTGTCAGCCAGTTTGCCGTGGCATACGGAGCTCCATCGCAGTCTTTAACACTGGTAGCATGCCGCGACAGCGTGGACGTGAACCGTATGTGCAGTTGACGGACTTTGAGCGAGGGCGTATAGTGGGCATGCGGGAGGCCGGGTGGACGTACCGCCGAATTGCTCAACACGTGGGGCGTGAGGTCTCCACAGTACATCGATGTTGTCGCCAGTGGTCGGCGGAAGGTGCACGTGCCCGTCGACCTGGGACCGGACCGCAGCGACGCACGGATGCACGCCAAGACCGTAGGATCCTACGCAGTGCCGTAGGGGACCGCACCGCCACTTCCCAGCAAATTAGGGACACTGTTGCTCCTGGGGTATCGGCGAGGACCATTCGCAACCGTCTCCATGAAGCTGGGCTACGGTCCCGCACACCGTTAGGCCGTCTTCCGCTCACGCCCCAACATCGTGCAGCCCGCCTCCAGTGGTGTCGCGACAGGCGTGAATGGAGGGACGAATGGAGACGTGTCGTCTTCAGCGATGAGAGTCGCTTCTGCCTTGGTGCCAATGATGGTCGTATGCGTGTTTGGCGCCGTGCAGGAGAGCGCCACAATCAGGACTGCATACGACCGAGGCACACAGGGCCAACACCCGGCATCATGGTGTGGGGAGCGATCTCCTACACTGGCCGTACACCACTGGTGATCGTCGAGGGGACACTGAATAGTGCACGGTACATCCAAACCGTCATCGAACCCATCGTTCTACCATTCCTAGACCGGCAAGGGAACTTGCTGTTCCAACAGGACAATGCACGTCCGCATGTATCCCGTGCCACCCAACGTGCTCTAGAAGGTGTAAGTCAACTACCCTGGCCAGCAAGATCTCCGGATCTGTCCCCCATTGAGCATGTTTGGGACTGGATGAAGCGTCGTCTCACGCGGTCTGCACGTCCAGCACGAACGCTGGTCCAACTGAGGCGCCAGGTGGAAATGGCATGGCAAGCCGTTCCACAGGACTACATCCAGCATCTCTACGATCGTCTCCATGGGAGAATAGCAGCCTGCATTGCAGCGAAAGGTGGATATACACTGTACTAGTGCCGATATTGTGCATGCTCTGTTGCCTGTGTCTATGTGCCTGTGGTTCTGTCAGTGTGATCATTTGATGTATCTGACCCCAGGAATGTGTCAATAAAGTTTCCCCTTCCTGGGACAATGAATTCACGGTGTTCTTATTTCAATTTCCAGGAGTGTATTTATCACGTATCTGTAAATTTTGGGAAATGTGTCGCACAGCGCTGGTAACGCACTCTGTTCTTTTTGTCTGAGCCTTAATAGTAACAGGCAATAAACAAATAACTCAATAAAATAAAAAATAAAGAATAAAACTTAAAACATCGAGTGTAACACAAGGCAATATAACTAAATGGATACTTTTAGGACGTGAGAGCTTTGGGTGTTGAAACAATTCAACGGCTGGACTTAAACATTTTTGCCGAACCGGAACTCGAAGCAGGATGATCCGTTATCTACAACGGTTGCCTTAACCGCCTCTGCTATAGGGGTAAATTCCCACTGTTGATCTGACCCCAATCACTTTCCCCTTTGGTCCCAGCCTTACCGTATTCCCGCACGGGGACGTAAGATGGTATGCATTCGCATGGAAACCGAATGAACAGACACCATGCATATAACTATAATTAAAAGATAAAATTTTATATCTACTACTTTTCAAGGATATAATGGAGAAATAAACGGTAATGGATGTATAAACGGGTGGCGGTAATTGTTTCTGTGACGTGGAGTACCATTGCTGAATATCGTAAATGACGCACACGAATTTACTTCATTAGTTCACACACGGAGCACTACAACAGTGTCACGTGCCTTCGCCCAAAGAGCAACCACGAGAGGATTGTAGCTGACGATCTGGTAGAAGTTATATAGGACTATCTCTCCTACCATGACCAGCCGCATTCCACTAACGTAAAAAGTAGTTGTATGATTAGGACCGTCTGCGTTCTTGTTTGAGCGCTGTTGCTCTAACGTGCATTAGTAACCTCAGCTACGGTACTAGATATACACCATGTGATCAAAATTATCCGGAAACCCACAAAAACATAGGTTTTTCTATATTATGTGCACTGTGCTGCCACCTACTGCCAGGTACGCCGTATCAGCGATTTCAATAGTCGTTAGACATCGTGAGAGAGCAGAACTGGGCGCTCCGCGGAACTCACGGACTTCGAACGTGGTCAGGTGATTGGGTGTCGCGCTGTACGCGAGATTTCCTCACTCCTAAACATCTCTAGATCCACTGTTTCCGATGTGATAGTGAAGTGGATACGTGAAGGGACACGTACAGCCCAAAAGCGTACAGGCCGAACTCGTCTGTTGATTGACAGAGACCGCCGCCGACAGTTGAAGAGGGTCGTAATGTGTAATAGGCAGACCTCTATCCAGACCATCACACAGGAATTCCAAACTGCATCAGAATCCACTGCAAGTACTATGACAGTTAGACGGAAGGTGAGGAAACTTGGACTTCATGGTCGAGCAGCTGCTCATAAGCCACACATCACGCCGGTAAATGCCAAACGACACCTCACTTGGTGTAAGGAGAGTAAACATTGGACGATTGAAGAGTGGAAAAACGTTGTGTGGACTGACAAATCACGGTACACATGATGGCGATCCGATGGCAGCGTGTGGGTATGGCGAATGCACGGAGAACATCATCTGGCAGTGTGTGTGCAGTAAAATTCGGAAGCGGTGGTGTTATGGAGTGACCGTGTTTATCATGGAGGGGGCTTGCACCCCTTGTTGTTTTGCGTGGAAATATCACAGCACAGGCCTGCATTTGTGTTTTAAGCATCTTCTTGCTTCCCACTGTTGATGAGCAATTCGGGGATGGCGATTGCCTCTTTCAACATGATCGAGCACCTGTTCATAATGCACGCCCTGCCGCGGAGTGGTTACACGACAATAATACCCCTGTAATGGACTGGCCTGCACAGAGTCCTAACCTGAAATCATATAGAACACCTTTGGAATGTTTTGGAACGCCGACTTCGTGCCAGGCCTCACCGACTGACATTGATGACTCTCCTCAGTGAAGAACTCCGTGAAGAATGGGCTGTCATTCCCCAAGAAACCTTCCAGCACCTGATTAAACGTGTGCTTGCAAGAGAGGAAGCTGTCATCGAGGCCAAGGGTGGGACAACATCATTTTGAATTCCAGCATTACCGATGGAGGGCGCCACGAACTTGTAAGTCATTTTCAGCCAGATGTCCTTATACTTTTGATCACACAGTGTAGATGATTAACATACAAGTATAACAAAATTAAGTAAAAGAAATGTATATACAGTTGTGTAAGAAAATCAGAATGTAACGCACCTCTTTGTGGTGTCACACATCGCCTGCCGCCACTTGCCCAGCAAATGGAACCCAAGGCAGTTAGTGCCACCACGCGGCCTCTGAAGCATTTGACACGGGACAACAAACGGAGGTCAGTGAAGCAGTAAGTTAGAACATCGATTAATCAAGGCTTCCCATGCGTATGTACATGGATAGCAAGTGCTGTACCACAGAACAGTGAAGCTCGGATTTGACTCAATAATTGCAATGTATTCCGGATTTAAGATTTAAAAAAAAAAAAAAAAAAAAAAAAAAAAAAAACAGGAAAACGAATACTGAAAACTCAAATCGGGAGGAATTAGTGGACTAATAGCAGGTTTCACATGTGATCAAGCATCACTTAAAAATGAAAATAAAATGTTATTAAGCCAGCCACTGTAGGATGAAACGAAAAAGAGAAAGAAATGCTACCAACGAGAAGCAACCGCTGTCGGGCAGTAGTTGTCTACTCATCGCATGAGCCACGGAGACCATTTACAGCTCGCGAGTACTGGAAGTCATATTTGATTTTCAAGTGTTCTCCGAACTCCTATAAGTGCGTGAGGCGTTAAACATTTCGCTGTTACGGACCTGCTCGTTGTATTCCGTGCTGAGGCGGGTTTTATTAAGGCGTACTGCTCGCCAATTGCTGGTGCCTATGCTGACAGACAGCGTTCCGACAGGCGTGAAGAACTTATCATTCGACTTTTAGAAAACCATTTGGTGAAAACGTTTGATTTTTGCACGTCTTGCAGTCTGATATCATCGCTCGACAGAGAACTGAATTAATTTTCATCCGTCATCTTACTTCGCTGCGTCAAATTAAGTAAAACATTGCTCGAAATTTTAAAGAGTTCGCAGAGGTAAAAACGCATTGCATAAACAATGCGTATGGTTGGTTTTAACTCATATATTTAGAAAATGTAATGGAGATAAGACGTCAAAATTTTATTTTCAGTTGATGCCAGGAGGAGACGTCATTGGGTTTTATATCCAAAGGACGGTCGTACACGAAGTGCCCATTCACTTTTTTGCACATCGCGAATCGTTTGGCCACAAATATCGTAGTATCACATAAACGATTCCAGATATTGAAACGAGATTTTTTTTCTTTTGCAAATGATAACATGCTATAGGACGCATTTGTTGTATGAAAAATACTCGAAACCATTTCTTTCACCAAGATAAAGAAGTTACTCGTCCGCAGCAGTGAGTCGTCGGCGGATCAGGAGGCATTCAGATGTCCACAGAACTGTTGGAAAATCCAAGCGGCGCTTGTATACCTGTCCTCAACACCTGGGGAATCGCGTAACAGGACATGTATACACACCCACAGCAGCGATGGCTTAGAGCCAAATTTTCGCCAACATGGCGCCTACTGCGAAGTACACCGTTAAGGACAGTGTGTACATGGAGGCTACTGGTTGGCTGCTTCAAGACACCAACAAAATAGCGGCTGTAGGGTCCTATGTAAAAACAGCAAGAAAGCAGCAGACTGTGAAATAGGTGGGTACTACTATGTGTTGCCAACCCAAACAAAAAGTTGTGTCCGTCCTACAATAGTGATCTGAGAGTACTCCCAGATCTCTTAGGTTGCCATTAACCGGCTGGTCGTAACTGCCATCCACTTTTCAGAAAGGTATCCTCACGCTCCTGGCGTCGTTCAAAACAAAGAGCCACTATCAATCAGGGTGATAGTGGTGACCTCCAATAGCTAAAAGTTTGAGAGGCCTTGGGTGGGAATTGAACTGGCTCAAAATCACGACTGTATCCCGAGACTCATTTCTGTGTCACTCTAATCTCGAGGTCACATAGGAAATTGGGAGGCAAAGTTTTTTAAATTTTAATTCAAGGCTTAACTAGCTGCCCCTACGGTGTTACCTGCGGTTAAACAGTTATTTATAAAAAACTGCACAGGTATATATTTATTCCATTCATCTGTTAGTCTATCTCCACCATCCCAGTCCACATCTTTCTTCGATTTCTCTGTAATTCCTTTTCCCCTTTCTCTGTCCATCTCCTCCTACACCCTCTCTCTGTCCATCTCCTCCTCACCCCACTCGCTGTTCGTCTCATTTCTCTCTCGTTACTCTGTCCATCTGCTCATCTTTCCCTTCTCTGTCCATTTCCTCTTCCCCCTCTCTCTTTCAGTCTCCTTCTCCTCCTTCTCTCTGTTCATCTCCTCCTGCCCACTATCTGTCTCCATCTCTTCCTTCCCCCTCTCTGTCTGTCCATCCCGTCCATCCCCCTTCTCCTTCCACATATCACCCCCACCCTAGTAGAAGGCTGGAGGTTCTTACCACCATAGTATTTCTAATATGTGTTCCAGGGCTCCAGGATCAGCTATTTGCTGCGTACGCTGATGTCAAATACTAAACATGTATTTGTACAGATATTTCACCAGTATCTCTAGTGAATTTCACCCTGCAGCTTCATTTTCAAGCAGCTCAGTGTGTATGACGCCGTATCTCCCGAACCGTACGTGGTATAGACATACATTCCGCAGTACGCGTGTCAACTGTCTGCGAAATGTGTATACAGTAAGTAGTAAAAAAGTAAATAAGTAATAAATTGTCGTACACAGTGCGGCAGTTTCTCACGCATAGATGTATTTGACTTCATGTCTTCTCAACTATGTGTGGAACAATGATATAATTTTGCCCGTACATTGACATACGAGTATGTGAATACCGTCTGGAAAATGTGACGTGAATACAGCGTATAGAAGAAATAAATTAAAACGTCATGCGTCATGCCGCAGTTTTAGTGCATGAAAAGCGAAAATGCAGTAAGCTATAAACATTTCTCCTTTCATCATTTTGTGGTGGCTGTTAGCGAGAAAAAGTTTTGTGAAGGTGTGAAATTATGTGTAAAGTTTGTTGCAAGTCACTATGTGCTCATCCGCGCATTGTGGGCTAAAAGTCTTTGTCATCCCACCCCCACACCAATAATTCCAGATTTAGTCCAAATCCATCCAGCTATTTCAGTGTGGAAGAGTAACAAACATCGTCACACAAACGCGCGCGCGCACACACACACACACACACACACACAGACACACACATAAACTATCGCATTTGTAACAAGCACAGTGTAATGGGTGTAAGTGTAGATATTTTAGATACTTCTGTATGCAGCACCTTAACATGTACGCACATCGGTGTGTTGGTTGCTTTTTCTCTGTATCGACTGGTCTTCCCACAAACACGTCACAAACCTTAAGACCTGATGTTTCCTGCATGGTCGTAACTGCACCACTAAGTGGACGATGCTTGTCAGCATAGACTGACCGTTTTGCATCCATACATCCACACACCAACAAATGACCTGTTGCTCATGGAAAACAGGCATTAATGGCTTACTCTTGCCACATGTATTTGGTAGTACTACCCAACCTAAAAATATACGACTTCTTGTAGCTATAATTGTTAGTCCACAAATAAGTAAATACTGATGTAATGTTGTTCAGTACAGTAATATCCTATACACCCTGCATATAAGACTCCCCAATGAAAATATACTTATGGTATCGCAGCTTAATAAAGAGGAATTAATTGAACCTTAGAAACTAGACAACTTAAATAAAGTCATGGCTCTGTCTGGCACTGAATGAATTAATACTCACATACCGATAGAGAGACCAAGATCAAAAGCGCAACGGAATCAAATGTCGGTTCGCGGAGCGTCTCAGTCGTTCTGGACAGAGAGTAACGCAGAGAATCGCGTAGGCAGAGATGAGGGCGGCGGTGACGTCGGCCCGCGGCGCCAAATTACTGCGCGGAGCTGGGCGGCCGCCAGGGAGGCGAGGGGCGGCCAGCTGATTGGCTGCCGCTGCCGCTGCCGAGAAATAAGGAGGCCGCCGCTTCCGCACCCGGAAATTGGACAGAAACCCGCGTCGCCATTGTGGCCGCTGGCCGACCCCAGCCTCACTTTCTTCTCTGTGGTCGGCACAGTAATGAGGAAGGCACGCGGCTCTCACTGCTCTCCTTTTGCGCACGTACGTTAATGGCTGGCCACTCCCCCACTCACCCTCTGGGTATAAGTCAAATGCCTTAGCGAGAGCCCATATCGCGCAGTTTCTAATGCAGAAACGTACACACTGTTCCTCACGGCATACGTCAGTGGAGATGAAAGAGGTGTAAATACAACTTGTGTCTTTCATCCCATGTTAAGTTTCAAAAAAATCTTTTAAGTGTATGAGATGCTTCACTTCAAATAAAATACTCGAGCATTCGACAGTTGTCTCCCTCAAAGTCATCGGAAGTTAAAATCGCTGACTACTGCGGCTGGAGCAGTGTTCTGCTTATAGAGGTGCCACACCAGCATCTGGAACCTTCCAGAAATGGCCGAATGGGTGACACATGCACAGAAGGCGAATTGGGTAGATACCACTTCCATCCTGTTACAGGTCCGGGACCAACGCTTGGTTTCGGAGCCCACGAAAAGAACTTGTGACGTCACAGTAGTCGCCATGTCCGCCATATTTCGCGAATGCTCGACTCCGTGTAGGACCCACGGGAAATCAATATATCAATGAAAAGGTAATCACGAAAGTATCTTAGCTTCGTCGTTTGCGATCCGGAGCTTGCATGGATTTAAATGTGCAGTTAAGAATTATTAAACTCGTCTCAGGTACATCTACATCCCCGTGATTATTCTGTTACTCTCAATAAAGTGCCTGGCAAAGGGTTCAACGAACCACCTTCAAGCTGTCTCTCTACCGTTCCACTCTCGAACAGCTCGCGGGAGAAACGAGCACTTAAATTTTTCTGCGTGAGCCCTGATTTCTCTTATTTTACCGTGATGATCATTACTCCCTATGTAAGTGGATAGCAATAGAACATTTTGGCAATCGGAGGAGAAAACTGGTGACTGAAATTTCATGAGAAGATCGCGTCGCAACGATAAACGCCTTTGTTTTAATGATTGCCGCTTTAATTCACGTATCATGTCTGTGGCACTATCTACCCTATTTCGCGATAATACGAAACGAGCCACCATTCTTTCAGCTTTTTCGATGTCATCCGTCAGTTCCACCTGATGCGGATCCCATACCGCAAGGCAATGCTCCAGAATAGGGCGGAAAAGCGTGGTGTAAGCTGTCTCTTAAGTAGGTCTGTTGCACCTTCTAAGTGTTCTGCCAGTGAATCGTAGTCTTTGATTTGCTCTACCCACAACATTATCTATGTGATCGTTCCAATTTAGGCTATTCGTAATTGTAATTCCTAAGTATTTAGTTGAATTTTCAGCCTTCAGATTCGTGTGACCTATCGCGTAATGGAAACTTAGCGGATTTCTTTTAGTTCTCATGTGAATAACTCCACAGTTTTCTTTATTTAGGGTCAATTGACACTTTGTGCACCATATAGATATCTTATCTAAGTGATTTTGCTCATCTGATGACTTTACACGACGGTAAATGACAGAATCATCTGCAAACAATCTAAGACGGCTACTCACATTGTCTCCTATGTAGTTAATACAGATCAGGAACAATAGAGGGCCTATAACACTTCCTTGGGGAACGCCGGATATTAATTACTTCTGTTTTACTCGTTGACTTTCTGTCTATTACTACGAACTGTGACATTTCTGACAGGAAAGACTACATTCACTACGCCAGCTAGTAACCGAGAGCATTCGAGGATTTTTAATTCCACCTATTTCCTACTTTGTACGCAGATCCAAATGGGGAACGGACGTTAATAAATAGATTTTTTTTCACACAATTTCTGCCGGCCGCGGTGGTCTAGTGGTTCTAGGCGCTCAGTCCGGAACTGCGCGACTGCTACGGTCGCAGGTTCGAATCCTGTCTCGGGCATGGATGTGTGTGATGTCCTTAGGTTAGGTTTAAGTAGTTCTAAGTTCTAGGGGACTGATGACCTCAGAAGTTGAGTCCCATAGTGCACAGAGCCATAGTGCTCAGAGCCATCACACAATTTCTGTTGCAGCAGACGCAATCAAACCCATCATTTTCGGCAAGTATACAAAGTTTGACGCCAAGTGAGGTGCTATTTGTCCGACTAGTGGCTTCTCCTCGTCACAAAACTGATAACTGTCAGCAGAGCGAAGTGCCGACCCCACGCCTCGTCGTACCGCATTCGGTGACGCCACCGGTGGAACATGGTACAGTGGTCGCTCGTTACCAATGGCTCCACCAAGGTCTGTGGACGGAATTTGCGTATTTAATGGAAGCAGTTGCCACGAAGCAGGACTAAAAACCGCTACTATGGTTTCCTACAAAATTTCCGCATGTTCGACACTGCAGCGGGACGTATTGCATCGAAAATGTCCGATTCTGTTACATAATATAAATCTTTATCTATACCCGTATGTCAGAATCCTTTACAACACCCACTTCAATAATAATAATACACCGATTTATAAAATAAATTAGAAATATAAGTATACAGAGGATGTAATTGTAATTCGCAGCAGAAGCTGTGGAACTTTAATGTAAGCATTATATATACATGATCAAAGTAAACGTTTCATATCGATTTATTGTCAATACTGGGCATAATGGGAAACAAAGCTTTCTTTTTCTGTCAAATATATTGACAAGAAAACAAAAAATAAAGAAGACAAGCATATTTCTGCTTGATAAACACAAGAAAATAAAACGAAAAATACCTTCAAAATATTCCACTGCAAGAGCAACAGTTACTTCTCACTGTCATCTTGTATACCACATAGTCCATGAACCAGTTGGCCCTCCTCGTAATTGAAAATACTTCAGAATGCGATTAGACATATTCCTTACTAAATTGTCAGTATTTCCGTGGGATAATGTCTCATTCATTCACTTAGAGCTATTGAAACCTAACTAATCTAAGGACATCACACACAGCCATGCCCGAGGTAGGATTCGTGCCTGCGAACGTAGCGGTCGCGCAGTTCCAGACTGTAGCGCCTAGAACCGCTCGGCCACCCTGGCCGGCGACCAAGTGCAACGGGCATGGTACTCCACCTCACAAACTGACATGTGGCACCGGTACAGCACAATGCATGAATGTTTGCATGCTTGCATTCAACATTCTGGCGGTTACACCGGTTGCTAATGTACCAGCAGTTCGTATTTGCAGTGGCTTACCTCGCGCTTAAATGGTTCAAATGGTTCTGAGCACTATGGGATTTAACATCTGAGGTCTGAACGGTTCTGGGCGCTTCAGTCTGGAACCGCGCGACCGCTACGGTCGCAGGTTCGAATCCTGCCTCGAGCATGGATGTGTGTGATGTCCTTAGGTTAGTTAGGTTTAAGTAGTTCGGTTCTAGGGGACTCATGACCTCAGAAGTTAAGTCCCATTGTGCTCAGAGCCATTTGAACCACGTATTTTTATTGTCAGGTAAAGAATTTGATCAAAAAGCTTCAAAACTGCTCTTATCACATCTAGATAGAAAAAAAATCACATCTCGAGGAGAGTGAATCAAAACACATTTCATTGTATATCACCAGCTGTCCTCCCCAATATTGGTGATATGCGTGGTTTGTTGCCAAACCCTGCGACGAAGGAGAACGTTTTATGAATGTTAAATAAGTTTGTTTTCCTACGGAAACATTGAAACAACCATGTATTTGTAAAAATGCGGCGTTTATCACCTTTGCAAGGTCCCAGAAAATTACTGCTTCCCCTGTTTTTACGATCAGTGTCGCCCCCCCCCCCCCCCCAGCATTTGTATATCATCAGGTATAAGATAATAAACGTATATGATTTTAAATACGAAGTTCTCGTGCGCGCCTTACAATCCCTTCCTGGAAATCTGTTTGCAGACGCACATTATCCTATGCGTTTTTTCATGTTTTTTACCAAAATATTAATGAACACAATCGGCTGAGCATTAGTTCGGTTCACTTGAAGTGTAAGTAATGCAAAAATAAAAGTAAAACGTTTTCTCGGAATGACTCGAACAGAGGATTCGCTGATTACCATTCGTACTGTTTCCGCTACGCCTCCGCTGCTTGGAAACTACTGTAACATAAATGTGTCATGCCTCGCCCGACGCGCAACGAAAGTGCTATTTTTTCGAAATTTTTGGCCACATGGAGCTCCCACTTCAGTCTCATTATGGTCAAGCCCTGAAGATACCATAAATGTAAACGAAGTCGGAGATGACGAGTAGGCACGGTCTCATTGTGAGCCCTGCTCTGACTCGCGTGCCATCTGGACGCCGCCGTGGACTGTCTTGCGGTGCGGGAAGTGTTGGTGATGTTTCATCAAGCTTATAAAAGTTTCACGCAATGGTTTAAACGTTACAAAAAGCACCCCTGATCTGTGTAATGTGAAATAATTATTTTTAACGTCTAAAACTGCTGCCTAGGTTTCGATGTATAAAAACGTTCCTACCTCAGGTCTGGCAGTGGTGGTTCTAACATATATTAGACTATTGAATTTGACTGTGTTGAAGTGTTTGCTTTTCCTCCCATTTTAAAGCTGGAACAAGCACGCTTAAGTGGGCACGCTTAACTGGGCTATTTGAATTTTCCCCTAGAACAAGTAAGAGGTCTTGGATTTTCCCACCATTTTTTTTTAATTTCCCGTATAGTGAGCTAGTTTCGTCATCTTGTGGGAGAGGGGCTAGCAGTGTAATAAACTGAGTAATAAAATACGGCCAAATGATCTTGGCAAACTCTCCTGGCAGCTATTTTTGGGTCATAAATTATACTAATTAGGTCATAAATTGTAAGGATAATAAATTGGTTTATATAAAATAATTAAGGGATAAATTATAGCAATAACAGCCCAAGTGGTCTAGACGTGGCGTGGCTGAGAATGACAGGTCATAAATCATTCAACCAATATGCCTCATCCACATAAAACAATTGGCCTAGGCGGGTGGCATTGGGGATTGGGTCATAGATCTTTGGCCCAGAACAGACAAAGCTCATTTACTATTGTATAGTGATGTTTTCCAATATAACAGTAACTGACATGGTAATGCCTTTCAGTTGACATTACATAATTTACCTAATCTTTTACAGGCTAATATGACCTTATTTCCCGTGTTACGTATGTGTCATTATCCTTGTTAAGGGCTGCACAAACTGCTGTACGAGACTAGCAGGTTATTTTCGCTACCATTGGACAACAACTCTGCTGTTCTGACAGGTGCAGTCGGCAGTGCTACATCTGGGTAAACATGGTAGTATGACTGTACCCTTACAGCTTAATACTCCTGGTATTTTGGGAAGCCATGTCCTTGGTGGTTTGTGTTGGCTGTCTGAGTTATTCAGGTGATTATAATATAATGTATTACACTTAACCTGAACAACTGTCCCTTCACATTTAATATACATTATTCATATGTCTCTGTTTCATATGTTTTGCTTTAATTGGCTGCTTTTGGTCGTGGACTTGTTTCTTATGCTTATTCTCTGACTTTACTATCATTTAATAGTTGCTGTAACAGATAACTGCCACTTGATTGTAGATCTAGTCTCGAAATTATTCGTGGCGTAAAATAAAATGGAATAAAATTGTTAAAATGTTTTTAATGCAGGTTCTGTTGTATATCCGAGTGCATTGGCTTCAACATATGCAGGGCGGTCAGAAACAGTCTGAAAAGCTTGTAAGGATTTTGAAGGGTAGGTTGTTCTGAGAAGTAATTGTTAAGATAAAATTCTATACGTTGCAACGTTTCCACGTTAATTATCTTTGAAGTTAAACAGTCACGCACTGCACACGTAAATTAAAGCGGCTCGCTAGAGACACTGTCGCCAAATGTAATCTTCGTTTCGTTTCCAAAAACCTGGAGAAGAGAGCGCTCCAAAAACTGGACATGGGACGGTAGTAAGGATTTTTTTTTTACAGTTATTTCTCAGTAAGACCTACCCTGCAACACCCTTACAAGCTTTTCAGACTGTTTATGACCACCGCGTATCTCTGCAAGCCTCTGCTCATCGTGATTCGTGGGTGTACAAAGGCCCTTTCAAAACAAACAAAGATTTAAAGTCAAATAGTGTGACTTGGGAGACTGGGAAAACCTATGACGCCATGTCACGAAACATTTTGATCATTTTGAATGCAACTCGGTATTTTGAAATGGGTATCGGTTTTGTGACGTATCAAGCATATAAAGTTTCACGCTGGGAAAACAGTGGTGCCTCTCACTTGAGTCTACCTTTTTTTATTTTCGAATTAGGCTTCAGCTAAAGAACAAAGCAATTCTGGTGATAACACACAAAGGACCGGCTGTGCTCGACGTGTTATCGAACACATATTAAAATTACTATCATCGGCTTCACTCATTCCTCAAAGACATCTGTACCGGTATGCAAGCACAATCATGAGCAGTCTGCTTCTTTAAATTTGGAGTGTTTTTGATGTGCACCGCATACACAAGCCTTTACGTGTTTCCATTAACATAAATATAATGGACTTAAATCCGGGTAACGTGGTGACTACTATGTCAGATCTCTTCGGCCTATTGTTTCAGTGAAAACTGGGTATTAAGGTATGCCCGGAGAACTAGCCTGTAATTTGGTGGTATACCATTGTTGTAAATAAAGATGGAAATGGCTCGACTTTAGACAGCGGCGACGGCAGCACAACTTTGGCTAACACTTAAAGATAATGGACTGCTGTTGGTGTACCCAGGAAAGTACCAACATCACATATTCCGCGCCTAACAATCAATTTTGGTATGCCGGCTACCTTTAAAGTCTCCATCTAATGAGGGTTGAATTTGACACGTATCTGTGATAGTGCTTATTTACCTCCGGATTCACATAGATACAAGCTCCATCCATAAACAATGCGCAACCACTCAATCACCAATATACAAATTCATTTGACTGTTCTACACATGATTACTATTTTAGTGCGTCACACGTGTGTAGATATCGTAATAGTTTAAACATATTTCTGGTAGTTAAGAATTTAATACGAATCTGTGGTTACAGCTATTCAATCCGAGGGAGCATTTTTGTATGAAATATTCAGTATTTATTGGCTTTTGTTAGACTCAATATACTTAACTGTTCACCGAAAATAAATTACCTGCCTTACACCGTCACTAATTGTTTAAGAAATGCCTTTGACTCATCTCCAAGAGCTCTTGTGGAAGTACTTATTGTCTGTGTGAATTATTCGTACTTACATCGTCAGTATTCTCCTTAAACTAACCATATAAATCGAAAAAAATATTACGACCTCGGCGGTGTTGGAGTGTTAACAATACCTTCTTTGTTAATTATTTCTTTCTTAGTTAGTATTTTGAGCAAAACGAAATGTATTCTTTTCTAGCGGAACTAGGTTTTGAACTTACTGCTGCAACTGAACTTGAGATTATCTGTGAAATTTTGTTTGTCAAAGCCGATCCTGGTTCACTGCGAAATAATCTGAGATTAACGTTTGCTACAGATTTAAGAGGTCAGCTTAATCTGATTTCATTTTTGGTGCTCATCTAAGATCAATTGGTTTGCAGAATCTGCTCTTCACGTATCAAGCTAAGAAATTGTTAATCTGGAGGCTACACATTGTATGGTTCTTTTCTTATCCGAATGGATGAAACAGGAGAAATTCTGCACGAGAATATTGAAATATATGTTTAAGTGAAACTTCCAGTCAGATTAAAACTGTATGCACGACCAACACTCTAACTCGGGACCTTTACCCGCGGGCAAGTGTTCTACTGAGCTATTCAAGGACGACTCACGATTCTCCTCACAGCGTTTCTTCAACCAGTACCTCGTCTCCTACCTTCCAAACTTCACATAAGTACTCCTGTGAAACTTGAAAGACTAGCACCCGTGGAAGGAAGGATATTGTAGAGACATGACTTAGCCACAGCCTGGGGGAGGTTTCCAGAAAGAAATTTTCACGGGGTACTGGCGGAAGTAAAGCTGTGAGGACAGATTGTGAGTCGTGCTTGGGTAGCTCAGTCGGCAAAGGACTTGCCCCCAAAGGCAAAGGTCCCGGCACACAGTTATGATATGCCAGGAAGTTTTATGTCAGCGCACACTCCCCTGCACAGTGAAAATTTTATTCTGGAAACATCGCTCAGGCTGCTGCTAAGCCAGGTCTTGCAAATTTTGGAGGAGAGCTCCTGTGAAGTTTGGAAGGAAGAAGACGAGGTACTGGCGGAAGTAAAGCTGTGAGGAGGGGTTTTGAGTCGCGCTTGAATATCTCAGTCGATAGAGCACTTGTCCGCGAAAGACAAAGGCCCCGAGTCTCGGTTCGGCATACAATTTTAATCTGCCAGAAAATATCATATCAGTGCACACTCCACCGCAGAAAGAAAATTTCACTCTGTATGATTAAATGTTAAGGCATAGCAACATGTGTAAGTGGAAAGCACGGGTTTAGTCTGGCGGAACTAATTTCACCAATTCTTATTGCACTGGATGAACTTCTCATGTCTCGAATGACGCCGTTCAAAATCTTAAAAATGACATCATCAACTCAAAGAGATACGAACATCGTGACAGTTGCTAATATGAATAATGTGTGTGTGTCCGGAATCATACACGACAAGCTTAATTCTTATTATAAAACCATTCATCGTGGATTCCAAGACAATTGAATGAAGTAAATATGGACCTTTATTGTAAAGTCATAAAATGGTTTTTTATGGAAGGTTGTGACATTCTGTTACGTGGTACATGGAAGCGCCAAAATCTTGAATGAAAAAATCCTGAGAAAAAAGTTCAGTTGCTGGAAGTTTTCTGGTACTGATGCTCTTGTGCTATCCTCGAGGCCCACATTTTTGTCACTGTTTGGGACAATCTATTGTGAACAGAGAGAGATGGTTCAATATGACATGGACCTCTCAATGGGAAGAAAACGTCAAGGTGCTCTCTCAGAATGAGCCACTCTGCTGGCGTCTACATACTGCCCACGAAATGCGACAAGTAATCATTTTGAGTTTGAAGGCGGTGTCACGTTCACCTTTACAGTCCAACCTCGTTTGGTCTTGTGTTCGGGTAGCTCAGTAAGTATTTACTCGGCACCTAGTTCAAAGTCAATTACGAGATGCATTATGCTGACTAAGCCGCATCTCTCAGGATGGTAAAGTGTCCTTGCAGAAATACTGTCACAATGTTTTCCTAAAGAGGTAGTCAACATATTGCAAAGTCGTCGAGGAAATATTATTTGCGGGTTTAACTGCTGAAATTAACGCAAAACTCGAGGATCCAATGAATATGACATAAGTATAAAACCCGCAGCAACGCATCCACACAACAGCATACTGACTTTAACATTCACTCTCTCTACGTAAAATTTAGAGTATTACCTACATCCTCTCCTCTGTATGTCAGCTTATTACTGATGCTGTTTCTTCACATGAATATTTATTCTTCTCTGAGAAACAATCCCAATTTCCTAAATATCATTGACAATGACACATCAGCACTACCGCCAACAGCATCATCTCGTGTTTAGTACGTGTCTATTTTGGTCAGTATGTTTAATTAAATCATATTTCCAAAATGTTAGTGTTCACTTTTTAATGCGTAATTTACATCGGTTGGTGACAGAATCTGTAGGTACGGATAGTCCGGAAGCGTGTAGAGGAATGGAGGAATAATGTAACTGTGAGTTAGGAAAATCTAACACCTATCGGCATCCCGTCATCCCGACTCGTGTCGGAACTTAGGAAGTTGTAACAATTTTCAAAAACTGAGAGAAAGATGAAAGAGTTAGGCTGTGTCTCTTCTCTAGAGTACAACCACAAAGAAATGCAACTGCAGCACGAGCTGAACTAGAATCACTTTCTGTTACCGGGCGTCGTTGCGAAACTATAGAAACGTTTGATAAGAGTACAGTCGCAGTGCTATCATGAAGCGTTATCGTCTACAGTCGTCCCAGAAACGCCTTCTAGCAACCACTTTCATGTTGAAAATGATTGCGTAGGCCTTTGTCGGGCCCCTGCTGCGTTGTTGCTAACGTGACGTAAGTCAATCATAATAGAACGCACTCTGAAACATCGCTGCAAAATGGAAACATAACTGATTCTGACAACAAACCCATTTTGTGCGTTTGCGTTAACAGTAGCAGTGGCGATAAAAGCGGAAAAACAGCTTTGTCGCGATCCATTTAACACTGATGTAGTCGACTGAAAGCATTTTTAATGCCATATCTCATCCGCCATCGCTCCACCCCCTTCTGGCATCTCTCTCTCTCTCTCTCTCTCTCTCTCTCTCTCTCTCTCTCTCTTTCTCTCTCTCTCTCTCATTCACTCACTCACCCACTCCTCCTCTCCCTCTCGACTGGCCTTCCAGGTCCGCTACAAACAGTCGCGGTGAATGCCACCGTCTGTTCCTTTCGCGTAACAACGCGTTTGATCCCTTTGTGTTCTCACCGTCACAATTACGTAACGCTTTGTCTGGTCTCCTGCCACAATAGTAGTCAACCGCATTACAGGCTGGGGGAGAATAGTGAACTTCGAAATGCATAGCTACGTCTCTGGCGCACAAAGCAGTCGACCTACAACGTATTTTATTGGGATGAAAGTTGACCAGTGTGTCGTTCTCTTTTGAGTAACTGTAGGCAACGTACGAACACGTCGTCCTGGATGTTTTACCGTATTTAGAGACGCTCCTGCCCTGTGTCTCTTCATGGCTGCGCCGCTAAGTATGTAACTTATTCATCAAATTCTAGATCGGCCTTGTCAAATCTGATCCACGCCACCAAAAGTAACTTTTGGACACAGAAAAATGGCTGTGAGCACTATGTGACTTAACATCTGAGGTCATCAGTCCCCTAGAACTTAGAACTACTTAAACGTAACTAACCTAAGGACATCACACACACATCCATGCCTGAGGCGCTGTTCCAGGCTGAAGCGCCTAGAACCGCTCGGCCACACCGGCCGGCTTTTCGACGCAGAACGGCACATATTCGTAGTATGTGTAGTTCGATAACAAGTACACTTCCATTGCAGTACAACCCGAAAAGCTTAGGAGACAGGAAGAATATAAACGTTGAACTAGGTCAGTTATTAGTATACCTTCTGCACTTAATGATTAGTACTTTTTATAATTTTTTTATTTCAAAGAGTAAAGATATCACATATATGCAGTATCAAAACTCAGCTATTCAGTATCGTAGCATCTTCGCTGTTTTCACAAATACCCTGGTATAGTACGCAAAATCCGCATTCTGTCCCAAATAAAATGGTAGGTTCTCCATGGGCCGAGAGAAAACCGGATCTATGACAAACTTATGGGACACAGTTTGCAACTCCACATTCAGAAGACTTGGTAACGGGTCAGTGAATGCTTGAACCACTGAAAGGAGTTGAGCAAAATAAGATAAAAATTCTCCTCTTTAAAACAGTTTTCCACATATTTCATGCTTATGACGTTACAAGTCCTGCAGTATGTGTCTTATAACGATACAATTTTTTGTACATTCACTGATATAGGTAGATACTGTCTGCAAAACGTGTTACGAATGGAGTTACTGGTAAAGAAGTAATAAGTTTAAACATCAAGTCTGATTCTGTTCTGCATGAACACCGAAAATGTAGTTTTCCTCCAACTATCTCATAGGGCTGTCAGCAAAAAAAGTTTCGTAAATGTTTGAAATCTTGTGTAAGGTTAGTTGGAAGTCACTACGTGCCCTTATTTTCTAATACTGGATGATTATAGTCTGGGAAATTTTTATGAATATACAGGACTACAGAAATACAAGTCACTTCGGAATGAAATAAATAGTATGTGGAAGCAAAAGTTAAACAGCTGCATGAAAAATGTGGAGTACTTTAAAAAGAAATTATGTGTAAATTGAAGGTGGAGGGAGGCAGAAAGAAAAGGAAAGGGAAGGGATTACTGCTGTCAGCTGCATTAGGACATTACGCGAAGTCAGCGGCTACGAGCGAGAATGAGAACGGGACCGGGATTCGAACCCGGGATCTCCTGCTTACTAGGGGGATTCGTTAACCACTACACCACCTGGGACACAGTGTTCTCGCAACTGCGCGGAATACCTCGGTACGCCTCACGCCACGACGCAAATTCCCAACGAGGGCCACCTGTTCACAGTCCCTGGCCATTATACTCCCGTTCGCTACTTTGAGATTCCCGCAGAAGCTCGGACGTACTTGTGTATCCACACAGAAGAAGGTGGAGCCATTACCCATCTAGACGAATCAATTACATGAATGCGTGGTCATGTCCGGAAGAACAGACACAACGCATTCATGAAAAAGAAATTACTGTCGGAAGGAGTCACTCAGCATATATAAAAGTCAGTATTCTTTGAAATTAAACGTAAGGGCGGTAACATTAACAGTGTGATCGGAATTCCACCGTCTAACGCAGAAGAGAGAGCATTTATGTGGAAAGAGTTCACTGAAGGGCGTGAGAGAAGAAGAAACAGCAGTCGACAGGAAAAGATAGAGGACTCACTATTAGAACCAGAATTGAAAAGAGTTTTGGAAGACTTAAAATCAAATGAGGCAGAAGGGATGGATAGCATTCCATCAGAATTTCTAAAATCATTGGGGCAAGTGGCAACAAAACGACTACTCACGTTGGTGTGTACATTGTATGAGACTGGCGATATACCATGACACTTACGGGAAAACATCATCCACACAATTCCGTAGATTGCAGGAGCCATCCAGTGCGATAATTATCGCACATTCAGCTGAAGAGCTCATTTATTCATGTTTCTGACAAGAATAATATACAGAAGAATGGAAAAAAAACTGAGAATCTGTTACGTGAGGATCAGTTTGCATTAGGAAAGGTAAAGGCATCAGAGAGGCAGTTCTGCCTTGTTGGTTGATAATGGAAGGAAAACTGAAAAAAAATCAAGAGAATTTCATAGAATTTATCGACCTGGAGAGAAGTTCAACAATGTAAAACAGTGAAAGATGTTTGAAATTCTGTGAAAAATAGAAGCTATAGGTAAAGACGAGTAACATACAGGACGTATAAGAAAAATGGTTCAAATGGCTCTGAGCACTATGAGACTTAACATCTGAGGTTATTAGTCCCCTCGAAGCTAGAACTACTTAAACCTAACTGGCCTAAGGACATCACACACATCCATGCCCGAGGCAGGTTTCGAACCTGCGACCGTAGCGGTCACGTGGTTCCAGACTGTAGCGCCTAGAACCGCTCGGCAGTACGTATAAGAACCAAGAGGATCAATAAGTCAAGAGGACCAAGAACGAAGTGCTCAAATTAGAAAGGGTGTAAGACATGGATGTAGTCTTTCGCCTCTACCGTTCAGTCTACATATCGAAAAAGCAAAGACGTAAATAAAAAGTAGTTTCAGTAGTGGATTTGAAATTCAAGGTCAAGGTCATGAAGAGATTCGCTGATGACATAGATAACCTCAGTGAATGCGAAGGAGAATTACAGGATCTGTTGTACTGACAGAACAGTCTTTATCCACAGGGCCCTTTGGTACTAATGTGGATAAATTAAATTTAGGATAGAAACCAACAGTACACGATATGGACTGAGAATAAATCGAAGGAAGCTGCATGAAATTATATGAGAAGAATCTGGTACATTGTGTATGTTCTGCCACATAGTACACAGTGGCTTCTAGAATACATTAATATTCCTAGATGTTTTTCTAGAATTTTTTGAGATCTGTAATGTTTAAAAACACACCAAATGTTTCATGTGACCCTGGTAGATGTATCAACTGCGCAACCATGCCCTCCCTTCCCCATCCTCCTCCCGTCCTTCCCGTAAAACTACATTTCTATAAATTTTTATACGCAGACATGGCAAATTTTATAAATTTGTGTCTCAGTTCAATAAAGATTAAGCTTTCAAGACTTTAGATGTTTTAACGTGTGTCAGAGTTTCATTCTCGCTAGAATAACAACAAAGTAACTTACGCATTAGTCTGGCTACTAGCAATGATCTTAAAACACCAGATGCTTGAACAATACAGCCACTGACCGATGGCAGAACGTACATTTATAGACATGAAGGTTCAACTTAAATTAACAGAGTACAGCTGTCTGCAGATGCAACAACTAACACCCCATGTAATACAGAGAAAGCTTATAGTTGAATATTTGTTTCTTTTACACCGTAGACAGTAACTAAACTTTGGAGCAGAAAAAGTATTGTGTGGAGAGGCAAGTAAATTACATATCGCCTACAGTTTCTTTTAGAATGGTATAATCTACGAAAGAAGAACTTAGACTGTTGCACCCAACTTGTTGCAGCTAGTTTGCGCACCTATTGCAGTCGCTAATGTAATATGAATTTGCACACGTTTCTATGGCAACGCCTCAGTGACGTCGTAGCTCTACAGAAGACTTGTTTCGCTTGCAGACGTTCGCGTTTCGCCGCTGAAAGCTGGAAACAGTGCTGGCATCTGTAGCGGAACTTCTTTCCACGACTTTTCAGTAGCCTACTCCACAACCCTGTCTTGGTATTTCGCAGCAGGTAGAAATTAGCAAAAATTGGAAGCCTTCGGTCGAATAGCATTCACTGATAAGCCAAAACCTTGTGATCACTGCCCACCGCAAAGCTGGAAGCCGCCTGGTGGAGTTCCAGGCACGTGACGCAACAGTAAAAGCGGAGTGAACGCATACGAGGCAACACCCTAGCGAAGATATCAGCTGCAGATGGGGAAATCCATTGCGATAAGCAACTTTGACAAAGAGCAATTGTAATTAGGCAGAATCTGTGAACGAGTATCTCGAAAACGGCCAAACCGGTCGAACATGCACGTGCTACTGTCGTGAGCATCTACGGAAAGAGGCAGAAGGACAGTGAAACTACCACTTGGTGCTAAATGGTTGGACGTCCACGACTCTTCACAGAACATGGTGTTCGCTGGCTTGTCTGCTCTGTAAAGTACGATAGATGGTGATTTCTGGTATCTCTGCCGAAGGAGCACAATACTGGTGCCCGCACAATTGTTTTGGAGAGCACCGTTCATCGTACCTTTGTTGAACATGGAGTTCCGTAGAAGATCACCCCTATGTATTCACATATTGACATTGCCAGTTACGATTGCAGTGGGCACGGGACCATCGGAATTCGACAGTCGGTCAATGGAAGCACGTCGGCGCTTCGGGTGATTCACATTTTTGCTACAATAGATCATTGGGCGTCACCACAAATGCCGTCATCGAGGAGAATGCCGGTTCCCATTACGGACATAGGCTGTTGGGAGCCGCATTATGCCGTGGGAGACATTCTCATGCTCATGGTAGTGATCGAAGGCACACGGACCGCTGCGAACCACCTTCATCCCTTCATCGCCGTTGGCTTTCAGTAGTATAATTGTCCGTGGCTCGGAGCCAGACTGTGCTCCAGTAGTTTGTGAAGCATTGTATTGAACTCTCGTTGATATCTCGGCGAAAAAATTCACCTGATGTAAATCCTGTGGAACCCATCTAGTTTGCTTTCGGGCGCCATCATCGCGTACGCCAATCAGCGACCGTTATTTACGCGAATTATATGACTAGCGCCTAGATATCTAATGCCATATACCTCCATAAATCTACCAACAAACAACCGGAACCCTGATACGCAGAATCAGTAATGTATTTCATTCCAACGACGGACAAACAAACTATTAAGCAGGTGGTCATAATGTTTCGGCTCATCAGTGTATTTGCTTCAGCATCCGCTAGCTGACTTTTGAAATCGTACAGTAACATAGTGAAGTATCAGTAAGGACTCAGTTCTTAAATATGAGCGAGATCTGTAGATGGCTGCTGAGTGAATCACGTACACTGTTGCCACATGTTATAGACAGACGGCCGTTCGGTAGTAGTTGTTTTGATGATGTTGATTGCACGAAATGACACTCTAGAAATTACACAGTGACCGAGCCCGTTTACGGTCGCATCCCTGTCCCTTTCATTTTCAATCTTCTTTATTTCTGGTTTCTTTTCTGGTCAGTTTTTGCCCCTTCTCTGAGCCTGCATGCTTCACGGGATCCTAGCTCTTCAGGCCCTCGGTACAGCCATGGTTGAGAGATTCGAGTAATTGAGAAGAATTAAAAATGTATTGGATGCAGGGAACTTAAAAGGTTGCAATTTGCTGCTGCATGAATTGGAGCAAATGTAAGCTTGATTTATCGAAAGCAATTCCTTGCATTTTCTGCTCGCCAATCTCACGGCCTGACTCGATCGAGCTATAGGGTGAGCAACCCGACACGGTCGACGGCGTAATCACGAAGACCTACACGCGGCTCTCCCGCCAATTAGCGGCAAGTGGCAGAGAACGCGGCGCCGCTTGTAGGAGCTCGGGTAATTAGCAGAGGCGTAGCAGGGGTGAGGTGAGCGCCTGCAACGTAGGCCGGTAGCACTGCAGCCCAGATCCGCGGGGTCGCAGCTTGCTAGGGACCGGGAGGCATGAGTGGCAGCTAAGCTAATCTGGCTAATGCTCCCGCCTTTACGTCATCTAAACTTGTTACACGCAGTCTGGTTAGCATAGTGATGAGAACAATCTAATTAAAGCAAACGATTCAGTCAGTTGGTAGAAAATAATGGATTCACTGAATCAGTTGAATTATTCATTCCTTCTCTTGAGTAAAACCAGCCTGTGGCAGCAACCGAATGTACACTGTCGATTCAGTGTGTTGCAGTTTTACGTATCGATAGGATTAGTGTTCATTCATTGCTTTCAAGTGAAATCAGTCTATGAGGCCAAATGCATGAAAACAGTCGTTACAATCCGGTGCATTTAGCTCCGAGCGGAAGTGTTCTGTCGTTTGGCCATTATTACATCATCATTATTGATTGAACTCTATTATCACTTGTCATCACTGTTATTGCTGTTCAGTTATTTTCTTTTTACTGAATGTAAATAAGTAGCTTTTAGTTCAGTTTATCGTCCATGTTACGAACAGGCGTTATAATAGTAGTGAAATGTGTGTCCACATAAGAATGCAGAAACGCAGGGTGGCGTGCAAACAGGAGAAATCACATTTGGATGAAAAGTGGTTCTCAAGATAAATTCAGTGCTATACAGCGTGACCCAAGAGCAGTGGTCAATATTCAACGATATGACAGGAACGATCATTCCAAATAAAAATTCTATAAACATGGGCTCTAAAATGTATACCTTAAAAATTATGAGCACTTTTCCGAAAGTAATTCTCTGACTGCGAATTTATTGAAATCAGCTGTATTAGGCAGACACAGATCTGGTACCCAATAGTGACATATAAAAATTTGTGCCGGGCGGGGAGTCGAAGCTGGATTTCTAAAGTGAATTCCGTAAGAGCTTTGAGCATTTGCTCGTCTTCCCTACAGTGAAATACGTCTCTTGTACTGAACAAGAGTTCATAGCATTCAAAATATGTCTTTTAGAGTCAATGTTCACCAGACAATGTTTTCTTGTTTTGGCCCATACTATCTTCTACCAACATACGAAAAGCAAAGAGCCTGCAGCAGTATAGATTTGTTTAACAGTATCTAACAATACCAGCACTTGCAAAGTAGGTTAGAAATCAGATTAATAATGTTGCTCATGCAGCATATGTTCGCTTTATCGGGCAGCAATAAAGTTATTGACTGTAGATGTTATTGTCAGAATGGAAATAATGAAGTCACTGACAACAACAGGGGAATGAATACAATAGAAGATGAAAGGGGAGCTTTGAGAGATGAAACAGTGAAGGCAGCAGAGGATCAAGCAGGTAAAATGACGAGGGCTATTAGAAATCCTTGGGTAAAAGAAGAGATATTGAGTTTAATTGATGAAAGGAGAAAATATAAAAATGCAGTAAATTAAGTAGCCGAAAACGAATACAAACGTCTCAAAAATGAGATCGACAGGAAGTGCAAAATGGCTAAGCAGGAATGACTAGAGGACAAATGTACGGATTTAGAAGGATATATCACTAGAGGTAAGATAGATACTGCCTAAAGGAAAATTAAAGAGATTTTTAGAGAAAAGAGAACCGCCTGTATGAATATCAACAGCTCATAACGAAAATCAGTCCTAAGCAAAGGAGGGAAAGCAGAAAGGTGGACGGAGTATATAGAAGGACAATACAAGGGAGCTGTACTTGCAAAAAATGTTATAGAAATAGAAGAAGGCGTAGAGGAAGACGGTAAGGGAGATATGTTACTACATGAAGAAATTAATAAAACACTGAAAGACTTAAGTCGAAACAAGTCCGCAAGAGTAGACAACAATCCGTAAGAGCTACTGATAGCCTTGGGAGAACCAGCCACAAGACTCTTCCATCTGGTGAGCAAGATGTATGAGACAGGCGACATACCCTCAGACTTCAAGAAGAATATAATAATTCCGATCCCAAAGAAAGCAAGTGTTGATAGATGTGAAAATAACCGAACCATCAGTTTAATAAGCCACGGCTGCAAAATACTAACACGAATTCTTTACAGACGAATGGAAAAACTGGTAGAACCCGACCTCGGGAAAGATCAGTTTGGATTCCGTAGAAATATTTGAAGATACGAGACAATACTGACCCTATCTTAGAATACAGGCTAAGGAAAGGCAAACCTACAGTTATAGCATACATTTTTATGAATTACCTGGGCGAAGAACTAATGTCACTAAATATGTAGATGTATGGATCGCTTAATAATACCGTACATTATCAGGACCGAAGACCTAAACAAGCTATGTATCATGATCAAACCGGAAACCGTTTACAAGAGGACATGAAACAAATTAAAAATCGGTGCAACAGTTTTACGGAACAAACACCAACAGATCTTGTCACTCCCACATAAAACAAATAAACAGATTTAGGAGTACGATGCAGAGCCTACAAACACTGTCTCTGTGGAAATACACACATACAAGTTAAATACACAACACAGATGTTATCCAAAACAAACTGAATTAGCACTAGAGTGACTAACAAATCAAATTAAATAAAATGGGGGAGACAAACTTCATGAAGAAGTTCAACAACGAAAGGTTATCATATACCAGAAGCACGCTATATATTCGTAACATCTGACTTAACAACTCCTTTCGAGAATCATGGAATTAACATTACCGTCTGAATCAAAAATAGCATAGGAGAAACACTTCCATACACAGAAAATAAAGAACATTTTTTAAAAATCTGAATCTAAAATAATTGATGTAAATAAATTTAAAATTCTGGGAATAATAAATTTCCTCAATAAAATAAGCACATGTCTCACTAATGAACAGATGTAATTTTGCGAATTAATTTAAAAGTCAAATTCTTTCACTGATGTATAACATTCTAATCACCTACTTAAGCAGGAAAATGCAAAAATCGTTAAAATCTTTAGTACAGTTTATAAAAGGAAAGTGAATGTTACGTTCATCTGTTGAGTTAGCAAGGAGAAAACGTAATGCAAATGCAAAGACAATGCTAATTTACGAAGTCGGTTCTGAAATATTTTGCTCATACAACAAACGCTCCTTCCACAAAAAAAAAAACTTTGTTGAATGCAATGTATCCTGTTTATCTATTTGAACGAAGCACTGCTGATGATTATTTAAAATATTTTGCACAGCGTGACGCGTGTCTCGGCTGGTTCGGCAGGCGCCTTGCCTTGTTTGTCAGCCAACTTGAGGAAGTCCTGCAGCGGGGACTCCAGATTCATGTAATACTGTGAGGGGAGTTCAGTCGACCGTAATCATATTAGTCTCCCGACGTTGAAATTAAATTCCCCAAACTTCTCGTCACTTAGAGGCTGCAAATAAGATTCGCCAGCTTCCACTTTGGCAAGAGCGACTGAAACTTCGTAGTGGCAGAGCGTTCCTATGAAGTCTCACGTTCATTCCGCATTTCGTAATTTCTCTACAGAAATTATTATCATGTTTTATGCCTGGACCCAGTATTGTAAAGAGAGTTATAACGGACTGGCGGAGGCAGAGGGTGGTTAGGTGAGACAATGACTTACCAACTTCAGTCCTCTTCTTCTAAAAACACCCTAGCTTCTTGTATGAGGGCGTACTGTAAAGCAATGTCTCCGGATTTTTTATTTGAAAGCTCTTCAAGTTTTTTAAATAAAATAAACTTTATTAACATTCTGCATTTCTATTCTTCGTGTCTACATATGTATTTTTCAACACGGTCACCCAAGCGACGAACACTTTTCTCCCAACGAGAGACCAGTTTGTTGATACCGTCACTGTTGAATGTTTGACATTGTTGACGGAGTCACAACTCTGCTTGCACCGCTCAATCATTAACAAAGTGAAGTCTTCGAAGGTGTACTATAAGTTTTAGAAACAGATGAAAATCGGATGACGCCAGGTCGGGACTGTATGGAGGATGATCAGTGACAGTAAAAAGGCGACACATTGTTGCACATGTCACAGAGCTCTAGTGTGGTCTGGCATTGTCATCGTAAAAGAGAGATGGGTTTCAATTGGGGGCACATGTTATGCGGTTGCTAACTCGATAACAGCATACTGTTTCTCACGCACCGACGTAATTACGTTGGACACTGCCATGTTACGTGCTACTCTCCGCAGCCCTCTAGCGGCAGAGGGTTGCAACTTGCGCCAGCGAAGCGCGAAAATCGACCGAGTAGATGTACGACATGTAATTAATACCTCAACCGATATTGAGAACAGAATAAATCATTCGGGGACATGCCCTCATATAGTGTAAATTATAGCTCTCTTTGATGATGTAGTCGACATTAGTACAAATATTGCAGTCACTGGTAGTCACCCGTTTACGGGTGCTATTATATCGAGTTTACGAGTGCTCTTATATCAACAAAGACAGCGGAGTCGTCATTAACCTGTTTCGCAGTGTTTACGTTTCCGCAGCGACTGTATTTCTGAATTGTACGTCTAGTGCGTGGGAGAGGTATAATATGAGAGAGATTATAGCAGTTTATGGCTTGTATCCTCTAAATTTCCGTATGAACAAAACCTTAGCTTGTGTTCGCGATAATGTTGAAGATGTGGCGGCACTAAGTGCTCGCAGAACACTACGCTGTACATACATTTGGTGATAATGTTTCGCTACGACGCCATGCGAAACAGTAACCGAGTTTGATAACGTACGCTACTGCGATGCGCAATTCGGAAGTCCCTCAGCATATCAATGAACGATGACAAGTCGGAAGGCTGCTGGGCTCTTACAGCAGTTGGGCAAGTACGAGTTGGACCTTCGCAAACAGAGTTCCGCAAAACTTTATTATGTATGTATACTTCACCCATCCTGGGAATCGAGAATCCGAATGGTTTTGCCTTTTATCGCTATCGATACGACCGCATCAAAATCGCTACAATAGTTCCTCTGACTAGCCCGGAGATGCAAAAAGATACGAGCAGGGGACATCGGTTCATATATGTACGAGGGTTGGAACTTTAATAGTGGCAACTATTTATTTACAGCTCGTAAAAAAATAGATACGTGTTTCAAAGTTTTACTGACCTTCAAAGTAGTCACCAGCATTGTGTATAGCCCGTTACCAGCAATGTGGAACTCGTAGGATACTCTTAGCAGTGCCAGTTATGTCGACAGTTCGAGCGGCGCGTTCTATTGCCCGACGAATTTGTAGCAGTTCTGAAGCAAATGCCGCGAAGTGTTTCCTTTAGAAATTGAGTTGAATTTAGGAGGGCTTAAGTCAGGAGAGTGCAGTTGGTGGTATAGCACTTAACAGCCCCATCAGTCAAAGAAATCAGTAAAAGCTTGCTCTGTACGTCCTTGAGCATTGTCCTGAAAAATGATGGTCAGGTCCTGCAGAAAGTGTCATCACTTCTGTCTCTACGCTATTCATTTTTGGAACACAACCTATTACCAGCTTAGAGACAAAAGTGATGACTCTTTCTGCAGGACCTGACCATCATTTTGCAGGCCAATGCTCAAGCACGTACAGTGCAAGCTATTACTGATTTGTTTGACTGATGGGGCTGCTAAGTGCTATACCACGTACTGCACTCACCTGACTAAGGACCTCATAAGTTCGACTCAATTTATAAACTGAAGGGAGCACTTCACGGCATTCGCTTCAGAACTGCTACAAATTGGTCGGGAAATAGACCGCGCTGCTCGAACTGTCAACACAACTGACACTGCTAAGAGTATCCTTAACATAGACAAATGTAATGTATTGCGAATACATAGAAAGAAGGATCCTTTATTGTATGATTATATGATAGCGGAACAAACACTGGTAGCAGTTACTTCTGTAAAATATCTGGGAGTATGCGTGCGGAACGATTTGAAGTGGAATGATCATATAAAATTAATTGTTGGTAAGGCGGGTACCAGGTTGAGATTCATTGGGAGAGTGCTTAGAAAATGTAGTCCAGCAACAAAGGAGGTGGCTTACAAAACACTCGTTCGACCTATACTTGAGTATTGCTCATCAGTGTGGGATCCGTACCAGATCGGGTTGACGGAGGAGATAGAGAAGATCCAAAGAAGAGCGGCGCGTTTCGTCACAGGGTTATTTGGTAACCGTGATAGCGTTACGGAGATGTTTAATAAACTCAAGTGGCAGACTCTGCAAGAGAGTCGCTCTGCATCGCGGTGTAGCTTGCTCGCCAGGTTTCGAGAGGGTGCGTTTCTGGATGAGGTATCGAGTATATTGCTTCCCCCTACTTATACCTCCCGAGGAGATCACGAATGTAAAATTAGAGAGATTAGAGCGCGCACGGAGGCTTTCAGACAGTCGTTCTTCCCGCGAACCATACGCGACTGGAACAGGAAAGGGAGGTAATAACAGTGGCACGTAAAGTGCCCTCCGCCACACACCGTTGGGTGGCTTGCGGAGTATGAATGTAGATGTAGATGTAGATGTAGACTTCCACACCGTTGGCAACAGGTTATACACAATGCTGGTGACTACCTTGAAGGTCAGTAAAACTTTCAAACAAGTATCTATTTTGTACGACCCGTAAATAAATAGTTCCCACTGTTAAAGTTCCAACCCTCATAGAAGGAGAATATTTAATAAAATATTTTTACTTGCTTAATATGACTACAATATATATTTTATGTTTGCATGCAGTAATGCTCGTCTATTATGCTTTTGACGGATGATGACTGCGATCTATGGTCAAATGGCAAAAGGTATTTTTTATGTGATAAAATCACAATTTCACAAGTTTCAAATTTTTCAATTTTACTTTTACTGTGAAACCATGCTTCTCGCCAAATTTCATGACTCTAGGTCAACGGGAAGTATTGAATACGTTTTGATGAGAGAGTTTGTGGCTATCGATTGTATCACATGACTGACGTATATTTTTATTCTGCCAAGAGACCGTAGATTGTAGTATGTGACAAATTTCAACATGATACGTATACATGCTCCTGAGAAAAACGATTTTTAACAGTTGGACTGGCAGACAGGCAGGCAGACGAACAAAAAAAGGATCCCATTGAGATATGAAGCCCTAAAAATGACAATCTGGCAACAACTTAACGACATGTATAAAGATTTATTCGCATGTTATACATTTCTTACGTCGTGTATAATTTTAAACATGACGTTAGATACGTGTGAACAGAAGGGCTTTGGTAAGAACTCTAGTGTCTACTATTCTCTGCTGCAGTTATACCGTCGGTGGTGATCAGTCATATTTCACACTCTACTTCACTCTAATGTCGCTGTGTGTCAATCAAAACTCGTACTGTATAGTGGACCCAACTCTTCTCCATCAGTTGGCAGCTCATTGTCTACAGGCTGGGGCGGTAACTCACAACGAGACAATCAGGCTTATGGATTTTCTTAAGCTTTTTACTTCTGTGATACATGATGTTCAGAACTGAAGTATCAGTCCACTGAAGCAGTAATATAAAACTTTCAAAAATTCCTGACGAAATTTCCGATGAATTTTAGTTCACTCTAGTTAAGACGATCTTCACAACAGGTCGCGTGGCTACCTCTGTAGCCTCGGAGGTTCGTAATGGGGTACTGAATAGAGAGTTAGTTCAGATCTCAGTCTTGTCTATTTTCCTTTTATATTTTGCGTCCAGTTCGAATACCTACATCATCTAAATATTAAATTCATCAAATATATGATAATTAACGCATATCTAATCATAAGCGTCTTCTTTTTTCTAAATGTTATGAGCAGACGAAACTACAATCGCCCCGTCATAACTGTGGGTTCTTTGATTGCTCTGTGAGATGGCTCATCTGAACTACAGAGCACGAAATATTGGTTCATTTATTACACGAATGATAAAAAAGGTTACTTAACTTGATACGATCCTACGTCACAACAGTGCTTGATAATTTACAAATATCATTTATTATTAAAGTACCACATGATGCATTAATTGAACTGTTGTCCTGAAGTACAGTGTTCAACGTTTACAAAGTACATTTCCATCTGAGAATTGAATAACTCTCAAGTTCTACTCTATGATGTTAACTGTTTCAGATGACGTCGCGAGTTGAGCAGAGCGCTTCCATGCTCAGCACTATATTGACCTCCGTGCGAGGGCACTGTTGTGCTGAGAGAGACGGCGTGTCTTCTTCAGCTTCTCCCATTCATCGTTGCGGACTGCAGTGGGACAACGCTAATGTCTGTGGTATTGATGTACTTCGGCAACTTTGGTGTGGCGCCGCGATCTTTGGACGATACCACTTACCACACACATTGCAAATAAAAATGCGCAGTTATCGACATTTTATAGGATTGTTTCAATTTGAAAAACATTTGAATGACGTAGGTGCTCTAAATGAGTGAAAAAATAAAACAAAAGATAAAGTCCATAGCGAGATTGGAAGCAGCAATCCTCTGAGCTCTCGATTGGCATTCTGCAATGCTTCCGGGTGCAACATAAGCTCCGTCGCCAAAATTGTCTTAACTTACGTAAATTGAAGGTCCTCAGAAAACTTCATAGTCAATTTTCTCGAGAATTTGAAAGTTACATCGAACTGCTTTGGTGACTGACATGTGAGTTCCGATATTCACGTACCATTAAATAAAAAAAATTACAAAATTCGGAACGTCAGATGGTCTCCTTGTTAGCACGTTCGGACCGGTGTAGAGCTGCCACACGTCCGAGTTTCCCTGGATTCCTCCTAATTTATAGAGCGTGCTGCCGAGGGGTGTCATATGATTGTCCTAGGTAAAGCCGATCCTTTTTTTCCCATGAAGAAATTCACTAGAATGGAAATGTACAGATTTTAATAAATCTTAGCTGACATTCACTAAATGAGGACTGACGCATAGTTAGCTCTGTTCGTTTTATATTAAAAAGCCAGAGGAAAGTACGCCTAGACGCTCTCAAGCACAAATTTTCCATACTTCTTTGTTGACAACAATGAGACGCCGTCGACAGTCAACGATCGCATGCACCGAGGCGCTGTCCCGTTCGCCAGATAGTTGTGCGCAGGCAATTCAATGGAGCAACTGTAATTTAACATGAATATCTTTGTACTGTAGCACATCGACTTACGTCAAGTTGGTATCATTTATATTCGTTAATATGACGGTTTTATTTGTGTCGGCCAGCTTATCGATGACAGACTGCATGTGTCCGGAAAGAGAACCCGATTTGACCCAAATATCCGTGGTTGGCAATTTAAGTGATGTTAGGCTTAGTAAGGGGGCTGGCCACACTCGGCAATTAAAAAACTGATTAAAGTTTTCTTGGTTGCACTGTGAGAGACGTCATGCGACATCCGCAGAGAACCAATGTCCCTGCAGAAGAACAACCACAAAAAGACAGGATCTCCAGTTCAGTAGTGCCGTACGATAATTTCATTTCATTTTCGAACTCCATCATGTCTCACACATGTTCATAGTGGGACAGAAGTGAACATTATGACGACTATCTCGCAGTCCTTACTTAGTAGGGCATTTGCGTTCACCAACCGTACAGCCACGTTTCTTTGGCGTTATAGAGGCAACAACAGAATGACCGGGATGGTTTTCTGTATTTCCTCTGCTCTGGTTAGTAGTCCGTCAAGAAATACCTGATCTATAACGCGATTGCAGGTTGCGGCTTCCCACGCCACAATGGTAGAATTCGATCTGCATGTCGTTGCCCGATAGATTCCAGTGCTTCCATCCTCTGGTCCACAAGGTCCTAGCAAAGGACTGTCCCTGGTAACAGGCCGTGGCACGCTTTCACATCTGATCACACGTGTCCGCATATCAACAGTCCGCTAAAAGGCGGAATGCTCGTGACTCGGTGAGAGACGAAGGCAGGCGGCCGGCACTCTTGCGTAAGGTCCAGCTTGCTTATAAGCTGACACTCTGGGTGCAGCGTTGGCTGTGAGTTGTCATGCGGGCGTCTTGCCATCAGCAATGACTGGTCGAGCGATCCACCTGTCCAGGAGTGAATGCCTACGCCGCTGTCGTCTCGTCAAGAGTCAGCTCGACGAGCACGTGGACCTGCCATGGGCTACGGGCACCTGTACTGGTACACTACTGACACCTCCCGTCCAACGTGTAGGACAGCTCACCAGAAGAACCACCCAGCCTCGCGCATTGGCACAGTATGACCCTGTAGATATTTACTTACATGGATATGGTGTCTGTTCTTTCGGGCGTTGATATATATCACCGGGAACCGGTGAAAATGTGTGCCCCGATCGGGACTCGGACACGGGATCTCCTGCTTACGTGGCAGACGCTCTATCCACCTGGGCCACCGAGGGCACAGAGGATAGCGCGACTGCAGGGACTATCTCGCGCACGTCTCCCGTGAGAACCACATTGTCTCCTTGTATGTCCACACACTCATTACTCGTGGAAGACATTCTTACCAAGTCCCGCAAAAGTTCGAGGAATATGTATGCATCTGCACAGAAGAAGAAGGTCATGGCTGGTATTGCCAGAACTATGTAATTACGTGGACATGGTGTCTGTTCTTTCGGACGTGGCCATGAATGGCCTTGTGGCCGATGCTAATCTGCTTTTTATGTCCTCCTTGCTCTGTCAGTCATGGATTATTTTGCTGCCTAGGTAGCAGAATTTTTTAACTTCATCTACTTCATGATACCCAATTCTGATGTTAAATTTCTTATTGTTCTCATTTCTGCTACATCTCATTGCCTTTTTTTTCTCTTTTTCCGGTTTACCCTCAATTCTTTGTGTCCTCATTACATCGATCAGTCCATTCAGTAGATCCTGTAATTCTTTTTCAGTTTCACTGATGATATCAGCGAATCTTGATATCCTTTCACCCAGAAATTTTAATCACACTCTTGAATCTTTCATTTACTTTCGTTATTGGTCCTTCGATGTATCGATTCAATAGTAGGGGCAAAAAACTACAACCCTGCCTTTCACCCTTAGGTCTCTCTTTGGTCCAAGCACTTGTTCTTGGTCTTCCACTCTCATTGTTCACTCTTGGTTCTTGTACATATTGTGTATCACCCGTCTTTCTTTATAGCTTACCCCATTTTTCTCAGAATTTTGAACATCTTGCACCATTTAACATCGTCGAACGCTTTCTGCAGGTCAACAAATCCTGCGAACGTGCCTTGATTTTTTCTTCACTCTTGATTCTATCATCAAAACAGTCAGAACTGCCTCTCTGGTTCCTTTAATAACTATAAACTGAGAAGAATAGCATCAAAATTAAAATAACCCGCGAGTGCTTCCATATCCTACGAATGTTATTATCCAATTTCTAACACTGTCGTTTCTTCACGACGCGTAGAAAACCGATGATTTTCCTACTATTGTGAGCCATTGTCATGTAGAATTTTAGAAATTACAACACTTTCGTTATCTGGCTTACTTCATTTGATCTCACACGAAAAACCGCCTCGGAGTATTAGACTGTTCATTATCGCCCGACAGTTGTCTGTGATTTCGATGCTGTTGCGATTAAGTTTATTTGTTATTTCTCTGTTATCTGGTTATTACATATTTATCTTTGTACCTGCTCGTGGCGGACAATAATTTTTGCGTAACTGGTGAGCAGTCTGTATTCGGGGCCTCTTTTTTGTGTGCCACCCTGTTTATCTCAAGAGCATCACATTCAGTATTTGACCACACTGAGCAAGTCATCTTAATACCACTCTTATGATATGTTAGAATAGTTCTCTAACATATCATGCAATTAACATGTCAATTCCTGTATGGCAAAATAAAATGTGATGTTTTTGACATGAAGGTACAAATGGTTCAAATGGCTCTCAGCACTATGGGACTTAACATCTGAGGTCATCAGTCCCCCAGAACTTAGAATTACTTAAACCTAACTAACCTAAAGACATCACACCCATCCATGCCCGAGGCAGGATTCGAACCTGCGACCGTAGCGGTCGCGCTTTTCCTGACTGACATGCCTAGAACCGCTCGGCCACACCGGCCAGTAGACGAAGGTACAACATCCACTGCAACTACTTTGGTAGAGACAATAGTGTACCACTTAACAACGGCTATAACACAGAAACTGCAGTCGTGTATCCAGGAGGGTAGTGAAGATAAATTTAGAAACCGAATTAAAATTCAGGAAGAAGAACTTAAAAATTGAGATCTGCCAGTGACTTTAAAATTCTTTTAAGGCAAACTGCAAAGAATTTGGAAAATTAGTTGAAAGGAGCGGATGTGCCTTGAAGAGAGTAGGACGAATATCAAGAAAAATGAAACAAGGTTATATATAAAATGTAATCGCAGTTGCAAACACGAACAACCATCAGCTGTATAATGCATCGACGGCAGTTAAATTTCGGTCTGGGATTCGAAACCGGATTTCCCTAATCGATTTGGTTACCCGTGCACGACTCACGGTCAGAGCCGAACATCCAAGTTTCTTAAAGCGTTTGTTAACGATTCTGTCAACAGTTGCAGTGTTTACATTGGGCGACTAGTTTCGAAGCTTGCCCGTTATTTATCAAGCCTGAGGCTATACAGACAGATCCTAAGCAAAATAATAATCAACAAAGATCCTGATCCTAATAATAAACACCAAAGTATGTTACTAGGTAAGATGTGAGTGTGGATTGTGGCATTCATTCTGCAAACATTTATAATGTGTGTGCTGACATTTTGATGTTTATTATTATGATCAGACACTGTCAGTGTAGCCTCAGCAGGCCAGGTTAGTTCCCTGTCAACAAAATGTTGAAACTGAAGAAACTTCCATATGTCGTTGTTCTTACGTCACAACAGACATTATGAAATTCCCGTACACGAAGCACATTTTAACTGAGCGTCACCGACCGGCATCAGCTGAAAAATACGATATCGTTTGCATGGATGTCCGAAGGATAATTGTACCGTTCTGCTTAACAACACAAGCACTGCAATATCGTATACAACAATGTTAATGGAACGTAGTCGAATCAAATCACACGATGCTAAGGGAAGTAGATAGGAAATACGAGACCAAAAGAAGTAGATGATTCATATCACTTGAGCACCAAAATAGCTGATGATAACAGAAGTAGAGAGGATGTAAAATGCCGACTGGCAATGACAAGAAATGGATTTCTGAACAAAAGGCATATGTTAACATTGAATATAAACTTAAGCATTTTCTAGAGGATTTTGTCTGGAGTTTAGCCTCTTGCGGAAATGAAACTTGGATGATATGCAGTCCAGACAGTGCGGTGCTACAGAATAATGTCGAAAATTGGCTGGGTGGACCGAATATATGATGAATCGAACTGGGGCGAAAAGAAATTTATGGAACAACTTGAATAACAGAACGGATAGGTTTATAGCACACACCCTGTAGCACAAAGGGATCGTCTGTTTTGTAATGGAGGAGAGTGTGGTAGGGTGCAAATTTCAGAGGGAGACCAAGGCTTAAACAGAGTAAGCAGGTTCAAGTGGATGTATCGTGCAGTAATCATGGAGAGATGAAGAGACTTACACAAGATAGATTATCGTGGAGCGATGCATCAAAACAGTCTTCGAACTAAATACCGCAACAGCAGCATCATCCAGAAGGAATGGAGGAGGAGTCAGATGGCTCGGTCATTTTCATTTAGACAGGAAAAACATTGTTAAAATTTTTAAACAAATAAAATGATAAACAGTTCCACTAAACAAAACATCACACTTTAATTAAGTGCGCTTGTACATTTGGGATACAATTATTTTAAAACCTGTGATCTGCCCCACCTTCGTGGATAGCATTAAGTATCCACTGCCAAACGACTTGTTTATGTTATGTAGTAATAAACATAAACCTTCCTTTGAAATTGCAGCATAATGGAGAATATGAGGTATTTTTATTTTTTTCCAGTATCGTCAAAGTTGCGATGATAGTCATTTCTTTGTGGCGACTAGTCTCGGATCATCACGCCCATTTTCAAATCATAGTCTAAAAAAGGTTTTATGGTGTTAACAAAGGTGAAGTTACAATCCTCTCCCACAATTGTTCGCAAAATATTTTTATTCTTATTACATTCGATTACCGTAGTGTTTCATCCCTGAACTATAACGTGTCCTATGGTCAGCTCACATCGCGAATTTTAAAATCTTGAAATATTCAAAAATTGTCATCGGCCGTATTCAGATCATATCGTAAAACATTAATCAGCAGACACAGGGTGGGCACATCAGATGAGAGACGTATAAACGAATATGATAATCATGGTGGTAGCGTTCATTTTTTATAAAGAAATGTTTTATTTGTGTGGGATAGTAACAGTGTACATTGTATGAGAAGGTACGACCACTTCTTGTTCATCAGACCGGCACACGTATAAAATGTGCTGAGGGGAGAACATTTCCAAAAGTCGGTAATTCATTAACAGTGAGGTGAATATAAGGAATTTACCTATTCCGATGAAGATGTTTTAAAAGTTGTAACGTTTTACGATGTGACGTGAATACATCAGAGATAAGATTTTAATATTTCAAAGTTTTAAATTTTGCGATGCGAACTGACCACAGCACACGATATGTTTCAGGGATGAAAAACTGTAGTAATCGGAGGTAGTAAAAATAAAATACATAAATAAATAGGAATAAGGAAATTGCCTGTGGCTGTGTCTGTCGAGACTGCCAGAAGGTGGTTTTGGGCACGCCATATTGTAGCATTTCTTTGATTTTACTGTGATGCGTGATATAATATAATTATGTATGTAATAATGTGTAAATGTTTGTAATTAATTGTAACAGTTGTAAAGATGGGTTGTGCTGTTGAAAGTGGTCTGATACCACTGATTAGAAAAACAAGTAACGTTTTAGTTATGTATGAGCGAGCTCTATGAAGGTTACGAACGACTAGGGCAGAGCAGTGTTTCAGTTTTCTGCGCTCGATTGGTAGGAAACCATATTAAATATTCACATGAAGTTTAACGTTTGTATTAATGTACGAGATTTCTAATGACAAACGTGAACATTTGTTACTCATAAGTACATTGGCTGACTGTACGATTACATTTACATTTAAGATACGTAAAAACACGTATTTTACGGGTGAAATATTTTATAATGTTTCATGTAATGTTCAACTTATATGCACAATTGTGGATGAACATTGTGAATTAATTTTTGTTAACATCATAAAGTCTTTTGTAGGCTATCGTTTGAAAATCTACATGATGGTCCGAAACTAGTTGCCACACAGAAATGGATATTATCGAAACTATGAAAGATATTGAAAAAAAAAAATAAAAATAATACAAACCGTCTTCAGTGTCTATTAGTGAGAACTGTATCAAAATCCCTACGGTAGTTCCTGACTTTGTCCTTCATATACAGGCAGAAAACGTGGCGTTAGACATTGTTTTACAATATCTGTAAATAGGTCTTCATCACTTTGGGTGTCATACTACATGACGAGAATTTTGGTTAATTGAGATAATTCCCTCGTAGTGATTATGTTTTCAAAACGTTAGTGTTCACACAAACGTGAGAAGCATTTCAAAATTTAGTGATTGTATTCAAGAGAAATAAATTATGGAAATTAATTTCTGCAAACAAACTGAGGGAAGTTTTGTGACGTCCGACAATGGAGAACGGCGAGCCATTTGAAAGTGGAAACGTCGCCGCCGCGCGACGAGAATTGCAGTAGAGGAGGGGCTCTTGTTATTTTTGCCAGACGGTGCGGCGCGGCGGGGCGCGGAACGGAGCGGCGTATCGACTGTCGGAGCCAACAATTAGCGGCGGCGAGCCTGGCCGCGCTGTCTGCCTGCGTCGCCGGCTCTGCGGGTGGGGGTGGTTGCTGCACGGCGGTAGGGGGCGGGGGCGGCGGTGGGGGCGGTGGCGGTGGCACAGTGCTAGCCTGCGCTGCGCTGGGCATTATTCATGGCGGGGGCGCCGCCCGCCGCACCGCTAATGGACAGCGACACGGCAGCGCCAGCGTCCCGGGAAGGCCTGCCGTCGCTGCCTTCCCTGTCACGCGGGTACTTCGCCCACCTCTGGCTGCGCCACTCACGCCCCAGCATTTATTCATTCACCGCTGCTGCAGCAGCAGCAAAGAGCACAGCATTACTGCACGGCGCGTGTCACATGAAGACGCGCTGGCTCTCAGAGTCTATCACGCACGTTATATGTACACTGTACCTAGAAATGAGCCGCACGTTATTACTGGTCATGATAGTGATGAGAACGATATTTTGGTTGCGCCAGGATTAAAAGGCACAACAAATTGTCTGAATGATAACACTACCTACCATTGGATGGAAACTCGAGTCACATAATCTCAATCGCACGGCTGTCCACAACTGTTTCTTCGCAGGAGTCACGAACTTCGCAAGATGATTTTCAACTATTTTCACGAGCGAAATGCACATACACAACACGATAGCACATGTGGATGCTGGAGTGTAGATTTATACGAAAATGACAGTTATTGGACTCAAATGCAGGGATAGCTTGTACGAGTATATTAGACAAGGAGTGTAGCACACCAAAATAATACAAAAACAGTGTGGATCCGAAAATTGTAGCACCGAAGGAGAATTACACACACTATAAATGGAGCTTGAGGAAAAGGAATCAGCATTTTATATTTTAGAAAGTCGAAGCATCAGATTTTTCATTTGCTGCATCAAACTGTACCCAGAATTGTGAAAAGGAACACATCCTGTGAAAAATTGGTTTGTTCAAGGCTAATTGCTAGCCCAGTCGAAATTTCTGTGCAACAGTTATATCTCTCTCAAAACCTTTTCCTTACATCTTGTATTTTGCTTTTAATAGTTCAAGTGTCTTATTTGTACCGGGGTTAGCTAGTGGAACTACATAAATATTGACCACTGATACTTGCAAAATTGTTTCACACACAATCCAGAGAGCTTCTTAACAGTAAATAACCAACAGCTAACTTCAACAAACAACTTGCAGTGTCTGATGGTTCCAGTCCATTTCTTTATGAAACACTACAAATGCCTGACAACAGTGAAAGAAATTCCATCTTCTAATCAGTCTTATTCTACCCACAGTACGTTTTTCACTTCAAGATGGAGTCATATTGCAGTCCATTTCATTGTAAAATACTCAATATGATACCGATATTTTTTAAAATCCACTTTATAATGTAGTATATCGCAAGTAATTTAGTAGGCTCACGTTGTACAATTCAGACTTCTACGTCATTGCGTCAATTAATCTTTCGTCATTTACTACAAAATTTAACATAAAAGTAACGAAATGAAACAGTTTTCAACAATAACGAGCAACAAATAGCTGATATCAACCACGAAAATCACGATGAAACGAAATATGGAGGTTTGCGCATGGACGTGAGTCAGGAAGAAATGAGCTTTGGGGTCACATGATCAACAACAGGTGGACATCAACCACCAAAACTTTATTCCCGAGAAACCTTCACCGTGACGTGACGTGACGGGATGGGTAATGTGGCTGCCGCCATTTGAAACGCATTTCAGAATGTTTTGATGGTACGGGATGTGACGTGAAGTGACGGCCAGTCTGAATTGGCCTTAATGGTCGAAAAGCTATCAGTTGGGGAGAAATACGGTGACCCCGCTGGCCAAGGTAGGGTTTGGCAAGCATAAAGAGGTAGCAGAAACTTGTGTGGGCGGGCGTTATCTTGCTGAAATGTAATCCCAGGACGGCTTATAGTGAAGGGCAACAAACCGGGCATAGAATATTGTCGACGTACTGCTGTGCTGTAAGGGTGCCGCGGATGACAACCCAAGGGCTCGTACTATGAAAAGAAATGGCGCCTCGACAATGAGTCTTCGGTGTCGAGCCGTATGGCGGGCATCATTCAGGCTGGCATCCAACCGCTGTCTGGAGCGTCTCCAGAGACGTCTTCGACCTGGAATCTCATTGACTAGAGAAGAAATGTCTTCACTGATGAGTTCCGTTTCGGACTGAGCCCTCGTGACCAGCGAACACACATAACCCCACCCGTCCACCCACCCACCCACCGGCACACACACACACACACACACACACGCGCGCGCGCGCGATAGAGAGGAGGGGGGGCGGAGGGAGGGAGAGAGAGAGAGAGAGAGAGAGAGAGAGAGAGAATATGAGTGGGGGAGGTATATTGTCGATCCACACTATGGTGGCCATTTCCGAGTACAGGTGACATGTAGAGACCACAGCTCAAGACTTTGGTCATTCGATGCATGCTGCTCAGTTAAGGGTAGAAGGGTACTGCTTGACATCCGAACGCTATTCTCTCAGTGATACTATCGACTGTAGAACCCTAGAACCGGTGAAGTTTGTCTCCTGTCACATGTACCTGGGATTGAAGGATACCGTGAGTGAACTAAGCACACAGTTATGAATGACTATGTTTTGAAATACAAATAGCAAGGTCCCATTGAAGCTCTGAGATGAACGTCGTCAACATCTGTGCACAGCGGCCAACCAACAAACTATTGCCGAACATCGTAATTTGTAAATAACAGGAAGATCAAGTGGACACTTGTTCATCAGAACAGTTCACCTACAACTGCAGCACTGGCATTTCTAAACATCTGAACGGAGTACTAAAAGCTCTGCACTGAAAAAGGAAACTTGAATCAGTTCGACTGTATCGAAACTGAACTGTTAATAATTGTCAGCGGGCAGATTTCTCTGAGGAGTCACATTTTATGTTTCACAGAATGAAAGCGTCAGATAGCAGGCCTCACTGCGATCATTGCAGGAAAAACCTAGGGCGACGGGGACAGCTTTGCTATATGAGGGAACGTTTTCGTAATATTCTTTAGGACTGTCGACAGACGCATCGAATGTGCTTACGAACAAAGCTTCGGACATCAGGTTAACGAATACGTGATGCGGAAGGAATCCTTCGGAACGGTAATTCGCCTTTTCATGCGTTTGAGAGCGTCGAGAGATGGTTATATTATCACATGAAGGAATTCATAGAAAATTCCTGTCCCCAAATTCCGACTGTATTAAACAAACAGAAATCTGTACGGGCAACGACGTCGTGTTCACAGTGTGTTTTCTCCGCTGACCATAGTTTAATTGTGGGTACAGGATAGCTGACAGCATGGCTACAGGTACCACTGAAGATCTATTAGAACTACTGAGTCACTTGCAACCCAACTAGTTAGTGTGTGGGCATCAGATGGACGCTGACAGGTTGCCGTGCCTCTAAAGTGTACTTAGAAAAGGAATTAACATAAAAATACTAACAGAAGCAATGTCGAAAGACTCCAAAGTCTGCAATTACGATGCACGTACTTGTGGATAATTACTTTCAAAAAACATGATGAACCAGCCACTCTGAAACACATTAAGATCTCTTTCCTAACGTTACATCTAGCAGACTTCATAAAAGACGGAACGCAGAAACCCGTGCCGCAATCGTGTCATTTTTTTATTGACTTATTTCTCAAGTAAAGACTTGCTGCCTGTTAACATATAGAAGGTCGTACATTGTGTTATTTTACATGTTGTATTATAAAAATTCGGTTTTTTTCTAGTATATTTTTGTTGAATATTTTATAAAAGGATAAACTTTAAAAATTATATATATAATTTTTTAAATTTATTCCGCCCCCCCAATTGAACCATGGACCTTGCCGTTGGTGGGGAGGCTTGCGTGCCTCAGCGATACAGATGGCCGTACCGTAGGTGCAACCACAACGGAGGGGTATCTGTTGAGAGGCCAGACAAACATGTGGTTCCTGAAGAGGGGCAGCAGCCTTTTCAGTAGTTGCAGGGGCAACAGTCTGGATGATTGACTGATCTGGCATTGTAACATTAACCAAAACGGCCTTGCTGTGCTGGTACTGCGAACGGCTGAAAGCAAGGGGAAACTACAGCCGTAATTTTTTCCGAGGACATGCAGCTTTACTGTATGATTAAATGATGATGGCGTCCTCTTGAGTAAAACATTCCGGAGGTAAAATAGTCCCCCATTCGGATCTCCGGGCGGGGACTACTCAAGAGGCCGTCGTTATCAGAAGAAAGAAAACTGGCGTTCTACGGATCGGAGCGTGGAATGTCAGATCCCTTAATCGGGCAGGTAGGTTAGAAAATTTAAAAAGGGAAATGGATAGGTTAAAGTTAGATATAGTGGGAGTTAGTGAAGTTCGGTGGCAGGAGGAACAAGACTTTTGGTCAGGTGATTACAGGGTTATAAATACAAAATCAAATAGTGGTAATGCAGGAGTAGGTTTAATAATGAATAAAAAAATAGGAGTGCGGGTTAGCTACTACAAACAGCATAGTGAACGCATTATTGTGGCCAAGATAGACACAAAGCCCATGCCTACTACAGTAGTACAAGTTTATATGCCATCTAGATCTCCAGATGATGAAGAAATTGATGAAATGTATGACGAGATAAAAGAAATTATTCAGGTAGTGAAGGGAGACGAAAATTTAATAGTCATGGGTGACTGGAATTCGTCAGTAGGAAAAGGGAGAGAAGGAAACATAGTAGGTGAATATGGATTGGGGGGAAGAAATGAAAGAGGAAGCCGCCTTGTAGAATTTTGCACAGAGCATAACTTAATCATAGCTAACACTTGGTTCAAGAATCATAAAAGAAGGTTGTATACCTGGAAGAATCCTGGAGATACTAAAAGGTATCAGATAGATTATATAATGGTAAGACAGAGATTTAGGAACCAGGTTTTAAATTGTAAGACATTTCCAGGGGCAGATGTGGATTCTGACCACAATCTATTGGTTATGAAATGCAGATTGAAACTGAAGAAACTGCAAAAAGGTGGGAATTTAAGGAGATGGGACCTGGATAAACTGAAAGAACCAGAGGTTGTAGAGAGTTTCAGGGAGAGCATAAGGGAACAATTGACAGGAATGGGGGAAAGAAATACAGTAGAAGAAGAATGGGTTGCTCTGAGGGATGAAGTAGTGAAGGCAGCAGAGGATCAAGTAGGTAAAAAGACGAGGGCTAATAGAAATCCTTGGGTAACAGAAGAAATATTGAATTTAATTGATGAAAGGAGAAAATATAAAAATGCCGTAAATGAAGCAGGCAAAAAGGAATACAAACGTCTCAAAAATGAGATCGACAGGAAGTGCAAAATGGCTAAGCAGGGATGGCTAGAGGACAAATGTAAGGATGTAGAGGCTTGTCTCACTAGGGGTAAGATAGATACTGCCTACAGGAAAATTAAAGAGACCTTTGGAGAAAAGAGAACCACTTGCACGAATATAAAGAGCTCAGATGGCAACCCAGTTCTAAGCAAAGAAGGGAAGGCAGAAAGGTGGAAGGAGTATATAGAGGGTTTATACAAGGGCGATGTACTTGAGGACAATATTATGGAAATGGAAGAGGATGTAGATGAAGATGAAATGGGAGATAAGATACTGCGTGAAGAGTTTGACGGAACACTGAAAGACCTGAGTCGAAACAAGGCCCCGGGAGTAGACAACATTCCATTAGAACTACTGATGGCCTTGGGAGAGCCAGTCATGACAAAACTCTACCATCTGGTGAGCAAGATGTATGAGACAGGCGAAATACCCACAGACTTCAAGAAGAATATAATAATTCCAATCCCAAAGAAAGCAGGTGTTGACAGATGTGAAAATTACCGAACTATCAGTTTAATAAGTCACAGCTGCAAAATACCTACGCGAATTCTTTACAGACGAATGGAAAAATTGGTAGAAGCGGACCTCGGGGAAGATCAGTTTGGATTCCGTAGAAATGTTGGAACACGCGAGGCAATACTAACCTTACGACTTATCTTAGAAGAAAGATTAAGAAAAGGCAAACCTACGTTTCTAGCATTTGTAGACTTAGAGAAAGCTTTTGACAACGTTAACTGGAATACTCTCTTTCAAATTCTGAAGGTGGCAGGGGTAAAATACAGGGAGCGAAAGGCTATTTACAATTTGTACAGAAACCAGATGGCAGTTATAAGAGTCGAGGGGCATGAAAGGGAAGCAGTGGTTGGGAAAGGAGTGAGACAGGGTTGTAGCCTCTCCCCGATGTTATTCAATCTGTATATTGAGCAAGCAGTAAAGGAAACAAAAGAAAAATTCGGAGTAGGTATTAAAATTCATGGACAAGAAGTAAAAAATTTGAGGTTCGCCGATGACATAGTAATTCTGTCAGAGACAGCAAAGGACTTGGAAGAGCAGTTGAACGGAATGGACAGTGTCTTGAAAGGAGGATATAAGATGAACATCAACAAAAGCAAAACGAGGATAATGGAATGTAGTCAAATTAAATCGGGTGATGCTGAGGGGATTAGGTTAGGAAATGAGACACTTAAAGTAGTAAAGGAGTTTTGCTATTTATGGAGCAAAATAACTGATGATGGTCGAAGTAGAGAGGATATAAAATGTAGACTGGCAATGGCAAGGAAATCGTTTCTGAAGAAGAGAAATTTGTTAACATCGAGTATAGATTTAAGTGTCAGGAAGTCGTTTCTGAAAGTATATGTATGGTGTGTAGCCATGTATGGAAGTGAGACATGGACGATAACCAGTTTGGACAAGAAGAGAATAGAAGCTTTCGAAATGTGGTGCTACAGAAGAATGCTGAAGATAAGGTGGGTAGATCACGTAACTAATGAGGAGGTATTGAATAGGATTGGGGGGAAGACACGTTTGTGGCACAACTTGACTAGAAGAAGGGATCAGTTGGTAGGACATGTTTTGAGGCATCAAGGGATCACAAATTTAGCATTGGAGGGCAGCGTGGAGGGTAAAAATCGTAGAGGGAGACCAAGAGATCAATACACTAAGCAGATTCAGAAGGATGTAGGTTGTAGTAGGTACTGGGAGATGAAGAAGCTTGCACAGGATAGAGTAGCATGGAGAGCTGCATCAAACCAGTCTCAGGACTGAAGACGACAACAACAACATAAAATTTTCAACTAAAATGTACTAGTAATAAAATCGAATTTCTATAATACAACACGTAAAATATATGGATGTCCATAAGGTCTTCATTTTATGCACTCACACTTTAATTCGTCCAATAATGCGTTCTCATTCTCCTTATCAGTGACGTAACAGATATGATGAAAAAGCATGGTTCGTGGTGGCGCGGTTTGTTCCTTGTAAACATCTATTGATGTTATTTCCTGGTCAGTTACAATAAATCCCGTGTGCTCCGGTACCGTTTCGTTTCAGATATTTAAATGATTTCATGCATCTTCCGCATGATTATTATAAAGTTGTAAATACATAGCCTCTAACTGAAAAAAAGTTTTTTTTCAGTGCACGATCGTTACAATTGTCTGTCATCGCCGACAAGTAAACGTGCAAGCCCTCTTGTCCACAACTCCACACCAAACGACACCACTGTTGTCTGTGGAGGCGGTGACATAATAATACCTGACTTTGATGTCACAGTGATTACTCGTGCAATTTACGGTGCCTCTGAAAATGAGTCTGGCAGTCCCGAAATCGATCGTGCATTGAAGGAAACAAACATAGTTTGTTGCAGTGAGAGGCATCCACTACGATGTGAGGCTAAAATTTATTATTAACCCATTAGCAATATATCTACCTTTAAGAACTATAATCCCCCGCAAGCGATGATTAGGCGGAATCTAAAAGGCTATCAGAGCATTGCGTCACTCGTTGGTGGCGATCTGAACGTTATATTATTCTTGAAGAATCAAGTTTGCGAAGACCGGTAGTAATTCTTTTTGCTGCTATTACTGGTTTCGGCAGATCTACGTTGTCATCGGTTTGAGGTCAGGGAGCCTGGAGCGGTAGACCGAGTCGAAAGTGATTAGCGAAAATCATCTACACTCCTGGAAATTGAAATAAGAACACCGTGAATTCATTGTCCAGGAAGGGGAAACTTTATTGACACATTCCTGGGGTCAGATACATCACATGATCACACTGACAGAACCACAGGCACGTAGACACAGGCAACAGAGCATGCACAATGTCGGCACTAGTACAGTGTATATCCACCTTTCGCAGCAATGCAGGCTGCTATTCTCCCATGGAGACGATCGTAGAGATGCTGGATGTAGTCCTGTGGAACGGCTTGCCATGCCATTTTCACCTGGCGCCTCAGTTGGACCAGCGTTCGTGCTGGACGTGCAGACCGCGTGAGACGACGCTCCATCCAGTCCCAAACATGCTCAATGGGGGACAGATCCGGAGATCTTGCTGGCCAGGGTAGTTGACTTACACCTTCTAGAGCACGTTGGGTGGCACGGGATACATGCGGACGTGCATTGTCCTGTTGGAACAGCAAGTTCCCTTGCCGGTCTAGGAATGGTAGAACGATGGGTTCGATGACGGTTTGGATGTACCGTGCACTATTCAGTGTCCCCTCGACGATCACCAGTGGTGTACGGTCAGTGTAGGAGATCGCTCCCCACACCATGATGCCGGGTGTTGGCCCTGTGTGCCTCGGTCGTATGCAGTCTTGATTGTGGCGCTCACCTGCACGGCGCCAAACACGCATACGACCATCATTGGCACCAAGGCAGAAGCGACTCTCATCGCTGAAGACGACACGTCTCCATTCGTCCCTCCATTCACGCCTGTGGCGACACCACTGGAGGCGGGCTGCACGATGTTGGGGCGTGAGCGGAAGACGGCCTAACGGTGTGCGGGACCGTAGCCCAGCTTCATGGAGACGGTTGCGAATGGTCCTCGCCGATACCCCAGGAGCAACAGTGTCCCTAATTTGCTGGGAAGTGGCGGTGCGGTCCCCTACGGTACTGCGTAGGATCCTACGGTCTTGGCGTGCATCCGTGCGTCGCTGCGGTCCGGTCCCAGGTCGACGGGCACGTGCACCTTCCGCCGACCACTGGCGACAACATCGATGTACTGTGGAGACCTCACGCCCCACGTGTTGAGCAATTCGGCGGTACGTCCACCCGGCCTCCCGCATGCCCACTATACGCCCTCGCTCAAAGTCCGTCAACTGCACATACGGTTCACGTCCACGCTGTCGCGGCATGCTACCAGTGTTAAAGACTGCGATGGAGCTCCGTATGCCACGGCAAACTGGCTGACACTGACGGCGGCGGTGCACAAATGCTGCGCAGCTAGCGCCATTCGACGGCCAACACCGCGGTTCCTGGTGTGTCCGCTGTGCCGTGCGTGTCATCATTGCTTGTACAGCCCTCTCGCAGTGTCCGGAGCAAGTATGGTGGGTCTGACACACCGGTGTCAATGTGTTCTTTTTTCCATTTCCAGGAGTGTATTAATGTTACACGATACGATGATGACAGCGTAAATTTATCGGAACCCGCAATAGTAATAAAAAGAATACTAGCGATCTTGGGAAACTTTATTCTTCAAGATAATATACCGTAGTTTTGTTAGTGTTCTTCGGACATCATGGTATATGAATAATAATTAATTGTGTCTGCATGTTACTTGATTATTCTGAATATCTGATGAAGTGAAAATAATTGGCCCCATTTCCATATTTTTAACAACCATCAACGAAAAAATTATACTCGCGTTGTTATCCGTGATTAAACCAATTGCCGCAAAGCTAACATTTTCCTCGATTGTACTGTACATTTTAATCACCAAAGGCTACGGGATGATGGGGAAAGGTAAATGTATCAGTTTGATGTAGGGAACCTGGTACAGTAAAGACCGAGTCGAAAGTTATAAGCGAAAATCGTTCTGATATTCCAGACAATGGAATACGTGTTCTGGTACTGTAGTTGCTAAAACTGTAGGGTAGGCAACCCCATCGAGCACTTAGGTGTACAGGTTAATGCAACAACTCAGCTAATCCGGTGCAGACAGCGTACTGTGTACTGACATGAGCCATCTTGGTGTAGAATGTCTGTACTACAGTAGTCTAACGTCAATCAGCCCTAACCAAATGGAGCTGTATCCGGTGAAGACATAATTTTTGTGTATGGGCAAGCAAATGGAAGCAAGAGAGAAGAGAAAAGATTATACAGGACCAAATATCCGCGTTTCCAAGACTGTTCCAACGATTAATTCAAACAGCACAACGGCCGAGGAGGACGACGAACTACTATTCTACTCCCGATTCAGGCGATGTAATGCTTGCTCGAGTGCATGAGTACTCTATCAGTTGTACGTGAATGAATGTTTCGCACAGTACTGTGTCGCAAGTAGTACGAGAAATTCAGTTACATCCTTCCACCCGCGGAAAGTGCATGTTTTGACCCCTGCTCACTTTGGACCTAGTGTCGTGCTCAGTTGCTGCGTATGTACTTTCCACGGATGAAGGCTATTTCACCTTGGTAAAATGCTAAATGCGCACACAGTCATGTTTGGGCCGATAAGAACCCGTATACTACGGTTGTTTTTCTGTGCCGCACTTCATCGTTCCTTAACTTAGCAGTCCACGTAATTTTCAACATTCTTCTGTAGCACGTCATCTCAAATGTGTTCATTCTCACTTGTTCCGGTTTTCCCATTGTCCATTATTCAGTAATATACAATGCTATTTCATAACAATATACTTCTCTTGAGCAGGTATATCGTTTTTGCCTGTGCTAGTCTGCTTTTTATGTCCTTGCTTCTTCCATCATGGAATATTATGCTCCCAAGGTATCAGAATTCCGTAACTTCATGCAGATCGTGTACAAAGTGTACAAGTATTATTCATACATATAATACTCAGTCCCCTGGAACATATCCCACTCGTTATTCGGCAATGGATGTGGTTGCAACACGATGGAGCAACCCTCCTGCCCCCCCCCCCCAAACCTAGCACTATTTTCTGAGAGTTAGTGAAGACCTGGACCAGAAAAGTGGATAGGCAGAGAGATTTCGTGCCCAGAATATTCACGTGATCTCACCCCACTCGATTCCTTCCTGTGAGCCCATGTGAGAAGTCTTGTGTACGAGACGCCTGTTGATACTGAAGGGGATGTCTTGGAAAGAATTCTCTCTGTCTGCGACAGTGTTCAAACGATACTGAGGATATTAGAACTGGTTGCATTGACGCTTGAGGACGCCATTTTGAACAGCTGTTGTAAATGTAGCAGCTTGTGAAACATATGCAGGTAAAAGGAATTCGTTACTGCTGTACAACAGACTTATCATTTTCGGTCTCTCTCTGGGATCAATTTATGTCTGCCGTTACTAGTCCATCACAGGGGACATTACCTGAACGTCATGATCACGGTTCGGGAGCTGGGACCCCTTAGTTTGAGGAAGCACGAGGATAAGGCGGAACTTGAATAGATTTTAGCTAATACCTTTTGACTCGGTGGCTGGTCCCGGTGGAGGTCCGAGTCCACCCTCGGGCATGGGTGTGTGTGTTTGTCCTTAGGATAATTTAGGTTAAGTAGTGTATAAGCTTATGGACTGATGACCTTAGCAGTTAAGTCCCTTAAGATTTCACACACATTTGACACTTTTTGACTCGGTCTTTACCGGACTGGGGTCCTTTACCTCAAATTGACTCATTTATCCTTCCCCATCATCCCTGAAAGTTTGTAACATCATCGCGGAATCGAGCTGTATATGACCATGCAGCTGCTTTTCTGTCAGTTATCGATTTAGTCGGACAGGAGGACCCAGTCTATTCCAAGTAAACACAACCCACACGATTATGGAGCCACCATCAGCTTACACAGTGCCTTGTTTACGACTTAGGTCCATTGCTTCGTGTAGTCAGCGCCACACTCGAACCCTACCATCAGCTCTTAACAACTGAAACCGGGACCCACCTAACGGGGCCACGGCTTTGCAGTAGTCTGGGCGCCAACCGATACGGTCAGGAGCCCAGGAGAGACGCTGCAGGCGAAGTCGTGTTATTAGTAATGGCACTAGCATCGGTCGTCTACTGCCATTGCCCATTACCGCCTAATTTCCCAACGCATACGTGCGTCCTACGTCTCACATTGATTTCTGCGCTTATTAAGCCAACGCTGCTGCCGTCAGTCAACTTTAGGCTGTCGGCCACTGCGTTGTCTGTGATAATGCCTGGGATTTGGTATTTCGGCACACTCTTGACATTGTGGATCTCGGGATGTCGAATTCCCTAATGATTTCCGAAATGGAACGTCCGATGGTACCATTCCGCTTTCGAAGTCCCGGTAACCTTTTCACAAGAATCACCTGAGTAGAAATGAGAACTCCGTCAATGCAGTGCCCTTTTATACCTTGTGTACTTCATACTACAGCCATCGGTACATGCGCATATCGCTATCCCATGACTTTTCTCACACAGTGTATGGAAGCGGAACAGAGACGTATGCGAATCATTCTAATGACGATAAAGGCTGGAAACCCACTGACGAAGGGCAGATTGTCATTGACCAGCGCCTGAGAACGAGCACCTAGGAAGCGGCGAAGTTAGTCCACTGTTCGCGTACGACTGTCACCTGTAACTATGGTTGGAGGTTCCAGAACAGTGAAACTGCGAGTGATCGACGATGTTGGAAGTAGCCGTTTCATCACAAATGTTTCAAATGGCTCTGAGCACTATGGGACTTAACATCTGTGGTCATCAGTCCCCTAGAACTTAGAACTACTAAAATCTAACTAACCTAAGGACATCACACACATCCATGCCCGAGGCAGGATTCGAACCTGCGACCGTAGCGGTCGCGCGGTTCGTTTCATCACAGAACAGCCTTCACCGCACTATAAATCGGTATAGGTGACAAATTGTAGCCGATCTGACGACTGAGTACAATGCTGGTGCAGGCGAAGGTTTTGGGAGCACACCGTTCAGTTCACATTGTTGAACATGTTCGCATGTAAACACAAAACCGTCATCAGGTTCGATGCAGCGGGCAAGAGACCATTAAGAATGGACCGTGGATCAGTGTCGCCTAGTTGGATGAATCACACTCAGGCGAATGCCTGCTTGAAAAAATGCACTGTACCACTGAACGTAAGCCTATGAGTGCAGTATGATGCTATGAGGGTCATTGATGTGGGCTTCCAAGGGACAAGTGGCAGTAGTCGAAGGCAACACTACAGCTGACCTACTTAAACATTACTGCAACCAACCTGTATCCACTTATGCTTGCAGTCTTCCCTAACAGTGATGGCATCCTCCAGCATGATAACTGTCCGTCTTACAAGGCCAGACTCACGCTACATTTGTCTGAGGAGCATGAGAGTGACCCCACATTTTCGCAAATTCGTCCGATCTGAAGCCAGTGGAATACATCTGGGATGGTGTCATCCTTGCATACGCAAACCACCGGCCTAAAATGTATGGATATTTACGGGCACTGGACTACCTATCCACAGACATTTGGTGTCACGAATCTCTCGTAAACTACCAAACATCCGTCGAATCCATTCCACGTAGAATCGCTGCTGTACTACGTTCCAGACATTAACCAACATGCAATTAAATCGGAGTAATAAGGAATGCCTGAGGAATTACAGGAGTGATAATGTTTTCGCACATCAGTGCGACGAAGAAATGCTGCTGTTGTGCCGGCGTTGGGGATGGAGTGGACATTACAGTGTAAGTAGTGTAGATAGAGGCTGTCCTACCTGCTCGGCGGACTGCTCCTCGATGACGAGCTTCATCTCGAGCGACTGCCTGGTCTCGAGGAAGGCGCGCCGCTGCTGTTTGTCGGCCAGGTAGTAGGACATCAGGCCCAGCAGGTTGGCGGCCAGCAGCAGCACGCCGTTCGCAGCCATCTGCGCAACAGAAGACAGCCGTCACTCCTAAAGTCACGCTGCCTCTCTCTCAATATTATTGTTGCTCTGCTTGTCCTGAAAAAAGTTAAGGGCATTTTCAGATGCAGCACTATCTCTTAAGTTGTGACACACTGCTATGTTTAGATGTGTATTACTCTTACAACTCTTTTTTTCTGGTTCACATTATTTGTTATAGTTAAATATCTTCCCCTTTTGTTACTCCTTCTTTAATCTGTAGCCGGGTTCGTTTATCGAAGGTGAGGCACATATGTCTAGGCACGCACGAACTGGATATTTAGGTCTTAGTATTATACAGAGTTATTCAGCTAAGAAATTGCACCTCAGATATGAGGAGCATCGTTTCAGATCTTATTAAGTGCATAGATCATAATTTTACAGTGAGAGAACGAACGTTTCGCTTCCTAACCAAATGAAATATGTAAACATTCTCAACGGCAGGAACTAAGTATTTAATTTTCCAGAATTAGTGGTGATTGGATCATTTCCCAGTGCATGATGGCACCATTTTAAATTTTAAATTGCACTTAGTACGTTTTGAAGTAATTCACTGAACAAAAAACGTTTTCATCCAGTCATGTTTTTACATAACATGGTTTGAAAAATTTCATTTAATTTTCTTTTTTTTTTTTTTATTTATACACACATCAGAACAGTATTGCATCACCGCGATTCCCAGAACTCCTGAAAATAGACGTTGACTGTAGATACTGTATCACAGACACAGTCCCTTTGTCTGTTCAGAGATGTCACTAAACCCAGCCAAAGATGTGAATAACCATGCATGAGCAGCGCATATTAGACGGAGGGGATCCTACAGTCGATCAGTTCCAGTCATTCCACCAGGTAGGAGGAACATGGCTCGTGTTCTCTGCAGTTCAACCATACCTAGACGATCAATACCGCGATTCGATCGTGTCCGAATTGTTACTTTGTACCAGGAAGGGCTCTCGCCAAGGGAAGTGTCCAGGCCTCTCGGAGTGACCAAAGCGATGTTGTTCGGACATGGAGGAAATACAGAGAGACAGGAAATGTCGATGGCATGCCTCGCTCAGGCCGCCCAAGGGTTACGACTGCAGTGGATGACCGCTACCTACGGAATATGGCTGGGGGGAACCCTGACAGCAAAGCCACCATGTTGTATAATGCTTTTCGTGCAGCCACAGGATGCCGTGCCACGACTCAAACTGTTCGCAATAGTGTGCATGATGCGCAACTTCGCTCGTACATGGCGAGGTCCATCTTTGCAACGATGACACCATGCAGCGCGGTACAGCTGGGCCCAACAACATGCCGAATGGACAGCTCAAAATTGACACCACGTTCTCTTCACCGATGAGTGTCGCATATGCCTACAACCAGACAATTGTCGAAGACGTGTTTTGAGGCAACCCGGTCAGGCTGAACGCTTTAGACACGCTGTCCAGCGAGTGCAGCGAGGTGGAGGTTCCTTGCTGTTTTGGGGTTGCATTATGTGGGGCCAACGTACGCCGATGGTGGTCATGGAAGACACTGTAACGGCTGTACGATACGTGAATGCCATCCTCCAACCGAAAGTGCAACTACACTCCTGGAAATGGAAAAAAGAACACATTGACACCGGTGTGTCAGACCCAGCATACTTGCTCCGGACACTGCGAGAGGGCTGTACAAGCAATGATCACACGCACGGCACAGCGGACACACCAGGAACCGCGGTGTTGGCCGTCGAATGGCGCTAGCTGCGCAGCATTTGTGCACCGCCGCCGTCAGTGTCAGCCAGTTTGCCGTGGCATACGGAGCTCCATCGCAGTCTTTAACACTGGTAGCATGCCGCGACAGCGTGGACGTCAACCGTATGTGCAGTTGACGGACTTTGAGCGAGGGCGTATAGTGGGCATGCGGGAGGCCGGGTGGACGTACCGCCGAATTGCTCAACACGTGGAGCGTGAGGTCTCCACAGTACATCGATGTTGTCGCCAGTGGTCGGCGGAAGGTGCACGTGCCCGTCGACCTGGGACCGGACCGCAGCGACGCACGGATGCACGCCAAGACCGTAGGATCCTACGCAGTGCCGTAGGGGACCGCACCGCCACTTCCCAGCAAATTAGGGACACTGTTGCTCCTGGGGTATCGGCGAGGACCATTCGCAACCGTCTCCATGAAGCTGGGCTACGGTCCCGCACACCGTTAGGCCGTCTTCCGCTCACGCCCCAACATCGTGCAGCCCGTCTCCAGTGGTTTCGCGACAGGCGTGAATGGAGGGACGAATGGAGACGTGTCGTCTTCAGCGATGAGAGTCGCTTCTGCCTTGGTGCCAATGATGGTCGTATGCGTGTTTGGCGCCGTGCAGGTGAGCGCCACAATCAGGACTGCATACGACCGATGCACACAGGGCCAACACCCGGCATCGTGGTGTGGGGAGCGATCTCGTACACTGGCCGTACACCACTGGTGACCGTCGAGGGGACACTGAATAGTGCACGGTACATCCAAACCGTCATCGAACCCATCGTTCTACCATTCCTAGACCGGCAAGGGAACTTGCTGTTCCAACAGGACAATGCACGTCCGCATGTATCCCGTGCCACCCAACGTGCTCTAGAAGGTGTAAGTCAACTACCCTGGCCAGCAAGATCTCCGGATCTGTCCCCCATTGAGCATGTTTGGGACTGGATGAAGCGTCGTCTCACGCGGTCTACACGTCCAGCACGAACGCTGGTCCAACTGAGGCGCCAGGTGGAAATGGCATGGCAAGCCGTTCCACAGGACTACATCCAGCATCTCTACGATCGTCTCCATGGGAGAATAGCAGCCTGCATTGCTGCGAAAGGTGGATATACACTGTACTAGTGCCGACATTGTGCATGCTCTGTTGCCTGTGACGACGATTCGCGCCCCCATCGCGCACATCTTGTAGATGACTTCCTTCAGGATAACGACATCGCTCGACTAGAGGGGTCAGCATGTTCTCCAGACATGAACCCTATCGAACATGCCTGGGATAGATTGAAAAGGGATGTTTATGGACGACGTGACCCACCAACCACTAACAGGGATCTACGCCGAATCGCCGTTGAAGAGTGGGACAATCTGGACCAAAATTGCCTTAATGAAATTGTGGATAGTATGCCACGACGAATACAGGCACGCATCAATGCAAGAGGACGTGATACTGGCTATTAGAGGTACCAGTGAATCAGCAATCTGGACCACCACCTCTGAAGGTCTCCTGTATGGTGGTACAACATGCAATGTGTAGTTTTCATGAGCAGTAAGAAGGGCGGTATGATGTTTATGTTGACCTCTGTTCCAATTTTGTGAACAGTTTCCAGAACTCTCCGAATCGCGGTGATGTAACACTTTCTTTGATGAGTGTATGGTGAGTCTGTAATCTTGTTCCATTTTATTCAGTACACTGTCAGCTTTTTTGTTTTTCGTCGTAGAATACCGCGGCCCTACCCCACTTCAGTCTGCCTTCTTTGTGATTACATGGTGGCTCAGAATTATTTAAATGTGGATCTCGGTTGAAATAGCTAAAACGAAATACGTCTCCTCACGTCATAATTGTAGATATTACAGGCAGATTGTAAAAATATGCATTTATGCAATCTTTCCTACAGGAATAACGCATCATCGTACCAACATTACATGTTCCACTGAAAATGATAATTTGTAAAACATATCAGGAGTTATTACTTACTGAGATAACTTTTCGCGCTGACTTATTTTTCGCAGCTCTGATTCTCATTCTGTGAACTTCCTTTAGATCGCTGTCCTATGAGGAAGTGGCCCTCCCATGGCGATCGAAAGTGCACAGCCATGCATTCAACATTACACTCAGAGCTACAAAATGAAAATAATGGGAACAACCAGCAAAAGATCGAGCTTATAACGCAGGATGAGAAATTTTTATATTTCGAACCGTCGGTTGTGGAGTACATAACATGATTTGGTGCGATTCACATTTTTCATCATTTACTGTGGGAAAGAATACGAAATGACCCGATCTGAATCAACAGAATTAAAGAGCATACTACAATTGACATGAAAATGCATTAAACATTTTTTTAACCGTCGCTGCATTTAATACGTTCTGAAACGAAGTTCCTCATATGTCCTGAACCGTTTCAGATTTCGTAAGTCTGTGAAATCGTCCTCACTAAATGACGTACAGCCACTTTTCACAGGTATATTAACTACAGAGAGATAGCGTCATCTTCACTTTTCAAATTCAAATTTCTGCTTCTAGTAACGTGGTTGTAAAAGAGAAATTTAGTGGTGTTTCACTTTCTAAAAGCTGACTAATAGTTTCGATGAAATCACAATATTTACAGCTTAGGACTGATCTGTTTCGGGCGTGGAACCGATTGGTGTCTTATGCGGAAGCTCGTGGCTTTTTACGGTTCTGTCACGTCAGCGTCATTGGGAAATCCAGCTCAATGCAGTCTGCCTGTAAGAGTGGAATAGTGGAGAAAATAACTTAGAACTAAAAATAAACACACTTGGTTACATGTTGTTCGAACGATACACCAACAGTAAGGCAAAAGACGCAGAATCTTTAGATGACTCAACAGAAATAGTTCTGCTCTTGTCTGTGCCATAATTTTTGTGGATTTGTAAAACAGGGAACTAAGGAATAAAAATTGTTGCTTCGTGTGTAGAATGTCAAGATACATGCTTACATTCTAAAATTACACCGGCAATGGCAACAGAAAGGAAATAACAAAATAAAGTGCTCCTAAACACTTCTGTAAAATTCCATGTATGTCATCAAGTATTTGAAATGTTCTCTGTTTACTGCAATACAAGTATACAGTCCCTACCGCAAGGTGGTCTTGGCACATGCAGCAGCAGTGGAATTTTTCAAATCCTCTAGAATAGTCGAAACTTGTGAATGGATTTCATCACTGAATTTACACCAAGTAAAACAGTGCAGTGACGTAAAATCGGGCGAAAGCGCAGGCCATCTTCACATCCCACTCAGTGATTAGAAAAGAGATGGAAGATCACTTTCCCAGACAACATCGAGCCGAAAACCGAGCATTTTGCATTTTGGTGGCCCATACATCAATGTATTTGATGTGGTACTTCCTCTAAGAGAGCAGTTGGCACTTCGGTAAGAAACTGTTCGTGTCCTTTACCCCCTTGAAGCTAATTCAATGAAGTAAGGACCAGTTATGTAGTCTTCAGTAATCCTGTACCAAGCATTCTTACTTCACTGCCTCTGATGTTCAACCGGTGTCAGCCAGTGCAGATTCAGAGCTGCCTGTAAAGCATATATCTTACACCCAGCAGTCCATGATTTGCAAAGAATCCTTAACGGGCATAAAAGAATTTCTTGAAGGCAGGATGTATTGTCCTCATGTCACATCAGGAAGAAGCGACAGAGTTCTATGTGTCTTCAGCAGTCCTGCTTGGTAAGGCAGCAGCAAGTTTTTGGCAACATACATTTAATATTGCATTAATTATTTTCGATTTATTTTTATATTAGATCAACGTTTATGGTGCGCAATCAAATTCCTAATCATTTCATTGGCTGATACTAGCTATCACCACGTACTAACAATTTCTGTAGTAATGAATGCCTGGGAATTAATTAGAACTGAGCGCTGACAGAAAGTGTGACGTGGGCAACTCGTTCGTTAGAAGACACTATTGATTCAAGAGGGATGGGAAAAGAATTGTCGTATTCTGAAGGGGGAGTCATTTACTGCCATGAGAGAGAGAGCAGAGCGAGGAGGCGGCTGTTTACAATTGTGGACAGGGGTTGCGCTCTGGTGGGGCAAAAAAAAAAAAAAAAAAAAAAAATTCAGAGCAGCATACCTGGCCAAAGAGTATCAGGGGCTGAACAAGGCGAAAAGGCATCCTTTTAGTGTGGAAGAATGCGCAGGGTCACAATCGACAGTCGCGAGCTGACCTTCGAGCAATCTTCTCGTTTGAAGCGCTGGAGCATCTATCCACTGAAAAGCAGAGGTCCGTAGCATATTTATGAATTGCTATGAATGTAGGGGGGAAACAGAAACTTTAGAAAATCTTCGGGGAAGGGTATGAACTTTAGGCGATTTGCTGGCAGACTCATGATCCATGTAGTGGGAGCTAACGTTTTTTAACGGCCGCTGGCATTTGTAGCCTGAGTGCAAAAGTAGACGCCACGTGTCGAGGAGGGAGTGGGAGTATGGCTGGAGATACTTCCCTGCGTGGGTCGACAGAAGACACTTCCCTCCGGGGATAGACCTAGAGACTTCACTGACGAGAGACGCAGCGGAGTACTTGGCGGTTAGACAAGTGTTGATTTAGTCACAAGAGCGCACGAAGTTGTTTCTATATGAACAGAATGGTTATTCTGTGTATTCTAGCAACGATTCTTTACCTCTCTGTGGAGTCTGACATACACTGAAGGACTTCTTTGTGGAAGAATACTTAAGTCGAATTTCTATTCCTGGATAGTGATCAAATAGAAATCTTGACTCTTGTTCTGTCTTGTGTTGAGGTAATTTCTGCCTTAAGAGTTTGTGCACGGTATATGTGTCCACTGTGTGGGCAGAGAATTACAGGTACGTCACGTACATCATATGCACAGCAGCCAATGCCCCAATGAGCAGATAATCGGTTCAGTATAGCTGTTGCACATACTTCAATAGGTGCTACGCACACTTTAGTTTAGCGAATAGTGAAACATTCACAGTAAATGAGTTGAGTTCCATTTGCTTGTCCATTGAGCTTTTTCTGAAAGTGCCAGTCAAGCTGTATCCTTCTTCTGTTTCTCTCCGCTAATCAGTATCAGCCAACTTTGTGTCCGTCTAATAAAATACTAAAGACTAAAGAAAGTCAAACAAATGTTCCGCCAATTTCGAAATTACACTTAGGGTAGAATCTGACATCATGTACTTCATATTTATACAATTTTTTGCACTGTACATATTTTTTTGAGACTAAATCCAAGTTGTGATTCATTCTAGTAGCATTCCAATAATAATAACTGGTTTGATTTGCTAAACTGAAATGAAGTAAAACCACAACACAATACTTCGTTTTATGGAAATCCCTAGATGTAGGATGTCAATGGCAGGGTCGTTTTCATGATTTGTAGGCGTGGCAATTCCACTATGGAGACAACTTTAGGCAACCACACACACAACACACACACAAACAGGCACTTTATGTTACAAACGCCACAGGAGTTTACAACTTGACACATGATACAGATGTAAGCTAGTTGCGCGCGAAGTGTGAAAAACGCTGGATCGCATCGCAGTTTTTCTAGAACTAAAACGTGGGTCGTTAGAAACAGCTGCTATAATATCTGTTCGGTTCGCTCCGGTGGTTGTAGGCTTGTTCCTTACCCTCTATGGAGTGTTCCAGTGCCTTTCCAAGAGCGATGTTTTGTGCATTCGCCGAACTGTCATTCTTCTTGGGCACAGTCTGTCGGGAGACTTTTGTGCATACAACTCAACACTTCCTTCGTCTTCGTGAAGGCGTAGCCAATATTATCTCTGTTGGTTTGGGAGAGATTTATTTTTTCAAACTAATCAGCACTTAAAACACGTGAACGATACGGACGGAGCGAGAGCTACGTTTCCTGTTTGACCCTTTTACACCAGTGCCGCGGTGGTGCAGCACTGTTGCTTCGCCGGCCGGAGTGGCAGCCGGCACGGTAGCTCAGCGTGTTCGGTCAGAGGGTTAGCTGCCCTCTGTAATAAAAAAACTGAGTGAATCGTTCAAAAACGAACTTCAATGGGCGTCAGGTGACGTCCGCCACGAACATTTGAAACGAACAATAACGAACAAAATGAGATTTAAAAAAAAAAAAAAAACAAATAAAAAAAAAAAGAGTGGGCGAGCGGTTCTAGGCGCTACAGTCTGGAGCCACGCGACCGCTACGATCGCAGGTTCGAATCCTGCCTCAGGCATGGATGTGTGTGATGTCCTTAGGTTAGTTAGGTTTAAGTAGTTCTAAGTTCCAGGGGACTGATGACCCCAGAAATTAAGTCCCATAGTGCTCAGAGCCATCTGAATTTTTGATCTGTTGCTTCCTCCTTATCCGCACCGAGCGAGCTGGCGCAGTGGTTAGCTCACTGGACACGTTTTCGGGGGCCGACGGTTCAGATCTCCGTCTCACCATCCATATTTGGGTTTTCCGTAATTTTCCTATTCCGTCCAGGTAAATTCCGGAAAGGTTCCTTTGAAAACGGCACTCCCGATTTCTTTTCTCATTCTTTCGTAATCCGATTTTGTGTTCCGTCTCTAACGACCGCGCTGTCGACGAGATGCTAACTCCTATCTTCCTCCCTTCCTTCTTTCGTTATCCGACGCTACGTACTGCCTTATTTGAGTTGCTACCGTTATCTCGGTAATTAATATAGTTATGAGAAGAGACTATACGTCACCGCGGGACCGATACGGTCGCAGGTTCGAATCCTGCCTCGGGCATGGATGTGTGTGATGTCCTTAGGTTAGTTAGGTTTAAGTAGTTCTACGTTTTAGGGGACTGGTGACCTCAGAAGTTAAGTCCCATAGTGCTCAGAGCCGTTTGACTACACGTCGTTTAGAATTACGATATCTTAAATGATTCCTGAAAAATTTGAGGTGAACAACTTTGCTGAGCACTCTGTATATCGCCCAGGGGATGCCGATAACGAAAAGCACACAAACTGTTCATCTACGTTCACGTGCTAGCGTAATTTAATGAGCCTTCGCACTCACCCGCGTCCTGCTTATGCACTAGGCACTCGCGAAGCATTGGCGCTTTTCGATTACGTACAACGAAATGGTATGAGGCGTACGTTGGTAGCCATAGATCGTCAGACAAACTGGGGTCGTCACATTATTTCTTCAAGCCGCTTATAAATCTTGAGTAACTATGTAGTTTTATTCTGCTTTTTTCTCTTCAGAACCAATCTGCGCCATCTCTGTAGACGTTACCAAGATTTAGTAGGTCAATACTGCGAAAATGAATGAAGATCTATACGTTTCAGATATAAAGCAACACGCGCTCTAAATTATCCAGTGACTATTAATTCATAATACCGTGCCTGTAATAATCCTGCTTCAGCAGATGGCGTTAGCGTTTCACCAGTAAACTAATGAATAGTTCTATGGTTCAAATGGCTCTGAGCACTATGGGACTTAACAGCTGTGGTCATCAGTCCCCTAGAACTTAGAACTACTTAAACCTAACTAACCTAAGGACATCACACACATCCATGCCCGAGGCAGGATTCGAAACTGCGACCGTAGCAGTCGCGCGGTTCCGAAATGAGCGCCTAGAACCGCTCGGCCACCGCGGCCGGCGGTAGTTCTATGAAAGTTATTTTTTGTTTCCTTGTTTTAAGAAATGTGGATCACTAACTGACGGGCTTGGAAAACTTCAAAAGCAGAAAAATATAGCCATCTTACGAACTTGCACGTAAATAGTTCCAGTCACTCAGGTACTAGCTCAAACAAACCAGCATAAACGAAATTCCCACTTAATTTGAAACAGGAAAGCTAAACATCGGTTTTTAGTTTCTCCCGTCAGGGGTGAAAAAAAGAGTGCTCTTATTGCTTCCTTTGTGAAGATTACTGCTATGACGAGTAACAGAGAATTATGATCTCAGTCAGTTTTCCACAACAATTGTGAGAACGAACGTTTCCAAACTAGAAAACCCTTTTCACATCAAAAAATAAAGTAATTATTGATTATGTATACTAATTTTAACACATTATTATTTAGAAGCAGAAACCTTATTTGTTTGAGAAGGGAAATTTTCGTGAGGCAGACAAGTCATTCCATTACGAAACAAGCCAGAATAACGTTCTGATTTATGTATTATGATTTTTTATAATCACTTGCATTAAATACAATATCAGAAACAGATTTCTTATAGAATGTAGATTAGTAGTTCGTACCAGAGTCATGTTTTCCTATCCAAATAACTTTTAATAAGAAAACCTGTGTCACTTTTTCAGGAGCAGAATGCTATATAATCTAGTTCACATCAGTAATTGTCACAAGGTTAACTGATGTTTAATGCAGTATTTTTTTCGAATCTTGGCCTTGAATTTTTGAAAGTTAAAACACTTTCAATCCATACTAGTCTAGTTCCTTATTTAATTGGCAAGGAACTTAAGAATAGAACCTTGCTAAGAAATGCAGGTGTCAAGGATTTTATTTTTTCTTCTTTCGAAATCGAAATTTTGTTTAGGTCTTTGAAATGAAATCCTTTTGACTAATGTAAAAAAGAAATAACTACAGTAAACTTTCGTAATGTTAACATGACTGTTATTGATCTCTTGCTTAATTCTATATAATCAGAGGAATGCTGTAAAAAGAGTGCTGCTCACCCTATCGCTAAAATCATTTGTGTATATAGAGAACAAAGGACCCTTCAGACTTCCGTCTCCGATGAACACTCGTCGTCCAGGACAACGTACTGGGTTCTGTTACATGCAAGTGTGCGAGTCACTCACGTATCAGGGAACATACACAACTGGCCATTAAAATTGCTACACCAAGATGAAATGCAGATAATAAACGGGTATTCATTGGACAAATATATTATACTAGAATTGACATCCGATTACATTTTCACGCAATTTGGGTGCATAGAGCCTAAGAACAACCACCTCTGGCCGTAATAACGGCCTTGATACGCCTGGGCATTGAGTCAAACAGAGCTTGGTTGGTGTGTACAGGTACAGCTGCCCATGCAGCTTCAACACGATATCACAGTTCATCAAGAGTAGTGACTGGCGTATTGTACGAACCAGTTGGTCGGCCACCATTGACCAGACGTTTTCAATTTTGAGAGATCTGGAGAATGTGCTGGCCAGGGCAGCAGCCGAACATTTTCTGTATCCAGAAAGGCCCATACAGGACCTGCAACATGCGGTCGTGCATTATCCTGCTGAAATGTAAGGTTTCGCAGGGATCGAATGAAGGGTAGAGCCACGGGTCGTAACACATCTGAAATGTAACGTCCACTGTTCAAAGTGCCTTCAGTGCGAACAAGAGGTGTCCGAGACGTGTAATCAATGGCACCCCATACCATCACGCTGGGTGATACGCCAGTATGGCGATGACGAATGCACGCTTCGAATGTGCATTCACCGCGATGTCGCCAAACACGGATGCGACCATGCACCCAGGTTCGTCGTTGAGTACACCATCGCAGGTGCTCCTGTCTGTGATGCAGCGTCAAGGGTAACCGCAGCAACAGTCTCCGAGCTAATAGTACCTTCTGCTGCAAACGTCTTCGAACTGTTCGTGCAGATGGTTGTTGTCTTGCAAACGTCCCCATCTGTTGACTCAGGGATCGAGACGTGGCTGCACGATTCGTTACAGGCATGCGGATAAGATGCCTGTCACCTCGACTGCTAGTGATACGAGGCCGTTGGGATCCAGCACTGCGTTCCTTATTCCCCCCCCCCCCCCAAACCCACAGATTCCACATTCTGCTAACAGTCATTGGATCTCGACCAACGCGAGCAGCAATGTCGTGATGCGATAAACGGCAATCGCCATAGACTACAAACCGACCTTTATCAAAGTCGGAAACGTGATGGTGCGCATTTCCCCACATTACACGAAGCACCACAACAACGCTTCACCAGGAAACGCCGGTCAACTGCTGTTTGTGTACGAGAAATCGGTTGGAAACTTTCCTCATGTCAGCATGTTGTAGGTGTCGCAACCGATGCCAACCTTGTGTGAAAACTGTGAAAAGCTAATCATTTGCATATCACAGCATCTTCTTCCTATGGGTTAAATTTCGCGTCTGTAGCACGTCATCTTCGTGTTGTAGCAGTTTTACTGGCCAGTAGTGTAGGTATACTGCAATTCTGTCAAAGACGACAAAGGAATTGCAAGATCATTTGAATATAATGGTGGTGTACTGAAAACTGTTATAAGATTAACATCAAAAATAGTAAATTGCGAAATGAAATACTGGAAAAAGAAGATGAGTTTTTCAATTTGGGCAGGAAAGCAACTAACAATAGCAGAAGTAGAAAGGTTATAAGACACTGAGACATAAAAATAAGACAGTAGATCGGACACCAACTGAATAAATACTGAAACGAATAAGAGAGAAAATGACTTTACGGAAAAATTGGACTAGAAGAAGAGATTGGTTAATAGAACAAATCCTTGTTCATCTCTAAATAATTAATTACGGAGAGAAGTGTGGGCGGGTAAAATTGCAGAGGGAAACGAAAGATTGATACGATAACCAGATTCAAGTGTACATTGATTGTAACAGTTGTGCAGAAATGAATAGTCTTGCACTGTGTGGACTACATTCTGAATAAAATTACTTGATAGCTGACAGTTCACGCGTTTTATTTGGTTTCCTACAAACTGAGCGCTCAATGTCACGTCCGAACCGTTCACCGTTGCCAAAGTGCCACAACAATATCCTGTAGAACCCGGTCCTCCAAACCTGGAGTACGCACAGTCCGACGCCTCCCTTCACATTCGCCTTTCTGAAAGGACCCATGATCACACAGACGCCGAAAAAGGGATTGAAATGGTGTGCGATGTGGTTGTGAAGGTACTTGTTTTGGTATAGCCATTTTGCCTCTCGACCGTTTCTATCTGCTTCGCCACACTCATACACCATCTCTGCTTGTTCTCGACATGAACACCGGACTTTTATGCTGCTTACAGTACGCTGCGTCAATCACACAATCTGCAATACGCAAGGAACACACGGCGCATGGACAGAGGAACTTACATTCGTCAGCACCATCTACCATTGCAACGATGCAGTTGCTGACACATTTTCATAGGACCTTTCTCCTGCGTTTCCAGTCAGGATAACTATTTAACCTAGTGTTTAGCGCTACGCAGTGGGTAGTGCATGAACTCCACATGTCGTAGGTTCCAATCTAGTCATATCTAGCAGGATTTTCAACTTCTAAATCTAATCAAAAAAGTTCATTATTCTTTCTATTCAATTAACTGCTTTAAAAGTAATTTAATTTATTTCTACTTCTTTGTCACATCATTCTCATCGACGTATTCACTTTTTTATATGCACTTATTTTTCTTCCTGTCATTCCTTTTTTCATTTGAAATCTTCCTGTGTGAACGACAATCTGCAACCAAGTGTCAACGAGGACTACTCATCATCGGTTGGTAAGGTGGCAGTTCGTGTAGCCAGTGTGAATAGTTTAAAGTAACCAATGTGTTATGTCTTCTTTACACGCTGTGTCGCTCTTTTATATATATATATATATATATATATATATATATATATATATATATATATATATATGTGTGTGTGTGTGTGTGTGTGTGTACAAAAGCTTGACGAGCCCTGGCTACTAGGGAAGTCCGTAAATTTTGTTCAGCTGGCAAACACTCAGAAAAGGGTGAGCTCCGGAGCGGGTTGCTTGTTCCTCATTGGCAGGTGCGTAATCGTTCATGGCAGCGCCCTCGTGCCGCTGTAGCGGCTGTAGGAAACACGGCGGCAAAAAAGATGACGCACGTATATGAAAGTGCGGCCAACCGAATCGTGACCGATACCGCACAATGACAGCGAGAAATTACAGTTTGCTTCCAGCGGTGAAACTGATTCTTTTCTGTCTTGAGTTTATTCGTAGAGGTCAGCTTTAATGGCTATGAACAAAGCGATCGTGATCTTAGTTCTACCGCCGACTGTTGACCGCCATTTTGTGGGAAACATTGCACAACACGAGCTCCTGGTTAGCTTAGGACATGAGTTTCAATTCAGGGCTACAAAACGCGTCATCTGCCGCAATCCAGTCATTGATCGCTTAAAATCAGTTGTCGACAGAGTATTTCGCATTTCCGATATACCTCGTGGCGGCCGCTTTCAACTTTGCTCCGCGTTACACAGTAACAGCATTTGTGAAGTGTTCCTCCGTACTTCACCTATAGCCGAGCGGCAGCCGGCAACCGATGTGGCAACACTGCAACGGCAAGTGACAGATGTCAACTATCAAGTAATTATAGTCGGACTGTATTGTTGACGCTGCGTCAAACCAGCGTTCGGTCTGAAGACCGTAACAATATTATCAGTGAGAACAGCCGGAAGAGAATTTACTTACCCCCGTTTGCACAGAAAATTAGGGTTCAAATGGTTCAAATGGCTCTGAGCACTATGGGACTTAACAGCTATGGTCATCAGTCCGTTAGAACTTAGAACTACTTAAACCTAACTAACCTAAGGACAGCACACAACACCCAGCCATCACGAGGCAGAGAAAATCCCTGACCCCGCCGGGAATCGAACCCGGGAACCCGGGCGTGGGAAGCGAGAACGCTACCGCACGACCACGAGATGCGGGCGAAAATTAGGGAAGACTGGCTTCTTTGGTATGGAAACATCCTGCAGCAGCACGTTCTACTGCAGCACAACCTGAACACTAATAGCAGTGGGCCACGAGGGCGATCTAACCTAAAACGGGAGAACGCTGTTAACAATGATACGAAATGTGTTGGCGTTCTCCGTGGAGGTGCCATAGATCCTGGAAAGTGATATTTCAACATCCCAGAAAGCCTACTCTACAAATGTGGGAAAACGTCAGACTGAAGAAGTTCTAGCAAATACTAAATACACAACAGTTGTAATACAAACTTAAAAGTCCCGGCATCCTTTGCACTCTCGCGTTAGCAGCCTTTTTCGTCTCTTAAGGGGTTACTGTACACTCCTATCTACGAAGTGCCGCTTCATTTTGATCTTTATCTGTCGACTTAATTTTTAATATCATGGTGTAGCAACGAGATATTTTCTCTGGTTTTCCCATGTTATATTAGCCTCGTCTTCCATGTTCATGTATGATAATGGGACAGCTGTACTGCTGAACAAAAGTTCACAGGCCGTCGCTAAACTGTTACTTATGCCTTCCTCGCTTCGGTTATCTTTTCTTGTAGATTGCAGGATTCTTGCATTTATACTTTACCCTTCTAAATTTCGATATAAACAACAGTTATTCAATTGAATAAAATATATTCTGAACACAAGCTGAAAATTTTAATGCAAACAACTAAAACAATGCCTTTTGAGGAAAACACTCGGCGTTGATTAAAATTTGTGTTAAAATAAAATAACTGAACAAGAGAAATACTTAAAATATCTTTGCTGGGGTACGGCCGGCCGGAGTGGTCGCGCGGTTCTAGGCGTTACACTCTGGAACCGTGAGACCGCTACGGTCGCAGGTTCGAATCCTACCTCGGGCATGGATGTGTTTGATGTCCTTAGGCTAGTTAGGTTTAAGTAGTTCTGAGTTCTAAGGGACTGATGACCTTAGAAGTTAAGTCCCATAGTGCTCCGAGCCATTTGAACCATTTTTTTGCTGGGGTACAATATGTGATTATGACAAATACACAGAAAATATAATTCTTGAGTTTAGCGACATGAACGGTACAATGAGCAATTCTCTGAAAACCATAACTCTGAAATATCCGAGATTACACTTTTGTAAGAATGTTGTTCTACCAACACTATTATGCTGGAGTGAAATATGGGTCGTGAACAAGAGAGAAGAAATGCATACAAAGAGTACGAAGTTTAGGTTTCTTAAAAGTGGGCGATTGCCTGCCTCCTTCCCGCTGCTGTATCAACTGCAATGGCGACCATGCTGCCTCCTCTCGAGATTATCACTTGTGTCTCGATGAGCTGGCTTGTCCAGCAGATCCAGTTGCTCGCAAACTATTGGCTAATCGCAAACCCCGAGGATGGCGTTCCATCTCATGGGAGATGGAATGATGTTCATAGTCAACCAATCTCCCTAACTAACCATCTTCAAGCTGTTGCAGTTCGCGTTTTTCTTCCTTACTTGAACTTTGCCTTTTGCCCTGTTCACATTCCTCGGTCATTCGATATCACCAGGGCAGACATCCTAAAGCTTATTGGGCAGCTATCTCATTTCCTTCTGCTTCTCAGAGACTTAAATGTGCACCATCCCCTTCGGGGATCTCCTACAACCTGTCCGAGAGGTGCCCTCTTTGCTGACCTCAATCAACTTAACGTCCTCTGCCTTAACACAGAAGAACCCACGTTCCTTTCACACTCCTTGTACAACTATTCCCATTTGGGCCTATCATTACGTACTGTTCAGCTTGCCCATCGTCTCGAGTGGTCCTTTCTCTCTGTCACATACTCTAGTGACCATTTCAAGTATGATGTCCGTTTGCTGACTTCTACCCCACTTACGTGCTCATCCAAATGGCAGCTTTCTAAGGTCTACTGGAGACTTTATTCCTCTCTGGCGACCTTCAACGAACAACATTTCCCCAGTTGTGATGACCAGGTAGAATATCTTACATACGTTATCCTTATCGCCGCAGAACGTTCTATTCCACGCACTTCCTCTTTACCACGCCCTGTACTGGTCCCTTGGTGGACTGAGGCTTGCCACAACGAAATTCGAAGGCGGAGACGTGCTCTCTGCGTTTTTAACCGTCACCCTACGATGGTAAACTGCATTCGTTATAAACGGTTGCGTGCACAGTGTCGTCGCGTTCTTCGGAATAGCAATAAAGCTAGCTGGGTTTCATTCACTAGTTCTTTTAACAGTTCCACTACTTTCCCGTCGTGTGGGCCAACCTCCGACTGCTATCTGGGACCAAGATCCATTCCCCAATTTCCCCTGACAATAGCAGTTGATGTCATAGTGGACGCTGTTGCTATCTCCACCACCTTTGGCCGCCATTTTGCTGAAGTTTCGAGCTCATCCCACTATCACCCTGCCTTCCTCTATCGGAAACGAGAGGAGGAGGCTCGGGCGATACCCTTCTCTTTTCGAATCGTGAGTGCTACAACGCCGTCTTTAGGATGAGGGAGATAGATCATGCTCTCACTTCATCCCGATTCTCTGCCCCAGACGATGCTCACATTCAGATATTGCAGCACCCTTCTCTTGCTTGATAAGTACAACCGCATCTGGGCAGAGGGCACGTTTCCCAGACGCTGGCGTGAAGCCACTGTCGTACCTTACCTAAGCCCGGTAAGGACAAACACCTTCCTTCTAGCTACCGCCCCATTACTCTCACCAGCTGTGTTTGCAACGTGATGGCACGTATGATTCATGCCCGGCGTGTATGGTGACTCACAGTTTCTAACCACTGAACAATGTGGAATTCGGGGGCACCGTTCTGCAGGTGACCGTCTCGTTACTTTGTCCTCTCATGTCGTGAATGCTCTTCTGCGGAAATTCCAGTCTGTGGCCGTGTTTCTCGATTTGGAGAAAGCCTACGACACCTGCTGGAGCACTGGTATTTTCCGCACCCTCTACACGTGGGGCTTACGTGGCCGTATGCCCCGTTTTCTTCAGGAATTTTTAAAACACCGAGTTATTTCTGGGTTGTCGGACATCTTTATCCAGGAAAACTCTGAGCCTCAGGATTCCGTCCTGAATGACTACCTCTTTGCTGTCGCCATTAACTCTGTAGCGCCCTGTATCCGGAAGAGCATCTCCGACTACCTTTTCGTTGACGATTTTGCCATCTACTGCAGTTCTCTAGGATTTATCTCATTGAGCGGCGTCTTCAGCGATGACTCGATCATCTTTACTTATGGAGTATCTACAATGGCTTTCGTTTTTCCACTGACAAAACCGTTTGTATGAATTTCTGGCGGCGCATTGGTTTGTCCCCAGTCTTTACATCTAAGGCCTGTTGCTCTTCCGTTCGTTGAAATTACGAAATTCCTGGTGCTCATGCTCAATAGGAAATTTTCTTGGTACTTCTACGTATCTTACACGGCTGTATGTGGACCCTCAATGTCCTATGTGTTCTCAGTGGTACTTGCTAAGGAGAAGATGGAACCACCCTCCTCCTTTTGTACCGGTCTCTTGTCCGTTCGAAACTAGACTATGGCTGTTTCGTTTATGCCTTTGCACGTCCGTCCCTCTTACTCTGTCTTCATACTATCCACGATCGTGACATCCGTTTGGCCACTGGCGCCTTTTACACTAGCTCTGTTGAGAGTCTGTACGCAGAACCTGCTGAACTACCGCTGTCCTCCTACCTCTGATCTCTACCGCCGTGACTTTCTCCTCAGCACGTACGCATGGCGTTTGTCTGCATGCGTAGCCTCCCATCCTATGCCTCCTTCTTGGATGACTTCTTTGATCGCCAGTATGGGGAGCATCCCTCTTCTCTGTTACCGCCTGGAGTTCGCTTTTGGCTCTTGTTCCAGCAGCTAACTTCACGCTACCTGCCACTTTCCCGGTGGGTGTGAACCCTTCACCACCTTGGCTATATGCAGCGGCCCGTATTCACGTTGGCCTTCATTCGCTTCCTAAGAGAACACTCCAGCCTTGCTCTATCGCCTTCAGTTTCACGATTTTCGTAAGGAACTTCACGATTATACCTTTGTGTACACTCAAGGCTCTCTGACTGACCGTGGTGTCGAGTGTGCCTTCGTCATTGGCACCAACGTTGTTTGGTATTGGTTCCCGGAACACTGCTCAGTATTTACACCAGAGCTCTTCGCCCTGTATCTGGCAACGCAGTACATCCGGCATCAAAGGCTTTTCAATTGCATCATCTGCTCCGACTTTCTCAGAGCCTCCAAAGCCTTTGTGTGCTGCACACCGTCCATCCCTTAGTGCAGCGGGTCGAGAAAAGCTGTCACTTGTTCATCCTTGATGGAGCCACTGTGATGTTTATGTGGGTTCCGGGTCACGTCTGTCTGACAGGAAACGACGCCGCTGACGCTGCTGACAAGGCTGCAGTTCTCGTACCTCGGTCCGCTAGTTCTTACATACCTTCTGATGATCGCTGTTTTGCCGTCTGTCAGCTGGTGGTGTCACTTTGGCATCACCACTGGGCCTCCCTTCATGAGAACAAACTCCGCGTTGTTAGGCCTCTCTCAGTGGCTTGGACGACCTCATCTCGGCCTTCTCGCCATGAGAAGATAATTTTAGCTAGGTTGTATATCGGGCACTGTCCTTTTAGCCATCGCCGTTTGCTAAGTGGTGCTCCCCGGCCTCTCTGTGCTCGTTGCGCTCAACCTTTGGCTGTCCGCCATTTCCTGACGGAATGCCCTTTTCTTAACCACTTACGTTCTCGTTTGTGCTTGCCGTCTGAGTTATCGACCGTTTTATCGAACGACGTGCGGGCTGTCGACCGCATTTTACTTTTTATGCGTCGTAGCAATATGTCAAAGGTCATTTAAATTTTAGTTCAGGACCTCCGTTGGCGTATTTTATAGCCCTTTCTATACGTCCCCTTCTTTTAGCTGTCTTCTCTACCGCCGATTAGGATTAACGTGTAGTCGTTTTCAACTCCTCTCTTTGTCCTCGTGTTCGACAGTACTGAAATTGGCGCATATGACCCTAGTCGTCTTTGCGCCCTAAAACAAAACAAGCAAACAAAGAATGGATTGGCGCTTACTCTCTGGATCATAAGTGAAAAACCAAGATTCGTCACATGTTATCACACTTCCTAAGAAATAAGGATAATTTTCAATGGTATTCAAAGTCTCAGTACTAACATTTTCACGACCTTTTTGTTCGATCCTGAGAATTTTCGGCACCAGTTGCGCACACATTTTTCTCATGTTAAATTTGTTACGTAAAATTTGCCTTAAGCATTCTTTGTCAATTCCTACAGTTTCAGCAATCTTTCAAATACTCAACCGACGGTAATATCGAAACAGTTTACCTACTTTTTCGATATTTGCAACCGCTTCTAACGTTGAATGGTGTCCCGAGCTTGAGTGATCTTCAGCGCCTTCTTGGCCGTCTTGAAAACGTTTGAACCACTCAAAACTGGCGTACGCGATAAACAGTCTTCGCCATACCCTTTTTTTTAGTAAAAGTTGGCTTTCAGTAGCAGTTTTCCCAAGTTTCATGTGAAACTTCGCGACATTTCATCGCTCTATAATTACACTTATCATTTTTTCTGCGAAACAAAGTAAGAGCTCTAACACAAACGAAGGCCACGGCCACATTAATTTGTCTGCACACATGAGAGACGCGGCATTCGACTGAGAATGCTTCACTCTTTACAGCCATTTGCCGTCCATCTTTGTCGCATGCTTACTTACTCTGTGACTGCATCAGTCTTGTTATTGTATAGCCACATCTCGTACATCGTACTTTATCTACTCTAATGTCGCACCTAATGTGATTGCTTCTCTTCTTCTTCGACTTTTCCGACTAGAGGTTAGTCGTTTCCTTCCTCCAGTAATCCCAGTGCTGCCAATAGGGAGCTGTTAACTCCTTTCATTTTCTCCTCAAGGCCAACATTAACACTGTCTTCGGCTACTTGCCATTGTTCATTCTTTTAACATGCCCGAACCACTGAAGATTGTTATAATCCACTCTCCATTTTGTGGTCTGTCACTTCCATCTTATATTCTGTGTGTTTTGATCTTGATGGATGACCTGTAGGCATCTTATCATAACTTCTTTCCAGTGTCCTGATCTTGCCCTTTCCTTTATTCGTAACTGGTGACATTTCTCCATCACAAGAAATTATATTCTCAGTTTCGTGCTATAATTGTTAATCTGCAGAGAAGGGCTTGTAAATAGGTAGTCTCTCTCACATTTAGCCATCAGACTATAACAGTAAAAACTTTATTTGCTGCAGCCTGATACCGCAAAAACTGGATAGCGGTAGGCATGTGCGATGCGTCTGATGGCTTTATGCTGACGCTCTGCTATCTCAGAGGCACTGCGCGGCTCTCAATTCTTTAACAGCTACTGCGAGCGCAGTTAAACAGTTATCTATTCCCAACACCTTTGCGGTTGTAATAGCCACACAGTTTATTCATAAAGGAGTTGAATATTTATATGACGCAATGTACCGCACGGTTTGTGGTTGAGTTTCATACATACACGTAAATGCATACTTTCATAATTTCGTGCAGTATTGCGTTGGGTTAGATGGTAATGTACTGCCCTCTGTTCGCGTGTGCCCCACTGTTGGCCTGCGGATATTTTCGCAGACAACGTCTGTCTCACTACACACTTCGCTGAGTAGCAGACGCAACCTGCATCGAGGGAGGCACTCGCTTAGGTAATGAATATAATGAACGAATAACAAGGGTAGTGGACTTCGTCACGAACGTAAACCCTCCACATTTCTCCGTTTGAGAAATGTTATCAAGGGAGTTCCCTCCACTTCTGTGAACGATTATGTATTCGTAAAGTACAAAACGAGTCACTGGATAGCCTTTCTGACCACACTCATGACAGATCACCGTGGCAAGGAGTCATTATTTTCTAATGTTTTCTTCTGTAACACTGTAAGGGAATATATGGTATACTGATTTATCCATTTATGTGGCCTATCGTTGTTCTGCAAGCACAGTCACACAGTATTTTTTGAAAGAATACACCGTCATTTGACTGTATGTTTCTATATATTTCTTGTGTACAATCTAAATTTCGCCTTTCACGGTGTCATCGAACGCAATGATAAAATCAAGTATGTGCAAATAGTAAGACACATAGTAAAAAATTGAAAATAAAAAAAAAGATGCAAGTTAATATAAAATTAAGAGATATGTACTTACACCTTAGACCGCTAACATCATTTTACTGTGCACTGTGCAATATGACAAATGCACAATTCAACACATTTCCTTAACGTGATATACACTCCTGGAAATTGAAATAAGAACACCGTGAATTCATTGTCCCAGGAAGGCGAAACTTTATTGACACATTCCTGGGGTCAGATACATCACATGATCACACTGACAGAACCACAGGCACATAGACACAGGCAACAGAGCATGCACAATGTCGGCACTAGTACAGTGTATATCCACCTTTCGCAGCAATGCACGCTGCTATTCTCCCATGGAGACGATCGTAGAGATGCTGGATGTAGTCCTGTGGAACGGCTTGCCATGCCATTTCCACCTGGCGCCTCAGTTGGACCAGCGTTCGTGCTGGACGTGCAGACCGCGTGAGACGACGCTTCATCCAGTCCCAAACATGCTCAATGGGGGACAGATCCGGAGATCTTGCTGGCCAGGGTAGTTGACTTACACCTTCTAGAGCACGTTGGGTGGCACGGGATACATGCGGACGTGCATTGTCCTGTTGGAACAGCAAGTTCCCTTGCCGGTCTAGGAATGGTAGAACGATGGGTTCGATGACGGTTTGGATGTACCGTGCACTATTCAGTGTCCCCTCGACGATCACCAGTGGTGTACGGCCAGTGTAGGAGATCGCTCCCCACACCATGATGCCGGGTGTTGGCCCTGTGTGCCTCGGTCGTATGCAGTCCTGATTGTGACGCTCACCTGCGCGGCGCCAAACACGCATACGACCATCATTGGCACCAAGGCAGAAGCGACTCTCATCGCTGAAGACGACACGTCTCCATTCGTCCCTCCATTCACGCCTGTCGCGACACCACTGGAGGCGGGCTGCACGATGTTGGGGCGTGAGCGGAAGACGGCCTAACGGTGTGCGGGACCGTAGCCCAGCTTCATGGAGACGGTTGCGAATGGTCCTCGCCGATACCCCAGGAGCAACAGTGTCCCTAATTTGCTGGGAAGTGGCGGTGCGGTCCCCTACGGCACTGCGTAGGATCCTACGGTCTTGGCGTGCATCCGTGCGTCGCTGCGGTCCGGTCCCAGGTCGACGGGCACGTGCACCTTCCGCCGACCACTGGCGACAACATCGATGTACTGTGGAGACCTCACGCCCCACGTGTTGAGCAATTCGGCAGTACGTCCACCCGGCCTCCCGCATGCCCACTATACGCCCTCGCTCAAAGTCCGTCAACTGCACATACGGTTGACGTCCACGCTGTCGCGGCATGCTACCAGTGTTAAAGTCTGCGATGGAGCTCCGTATGCCACGGCAAACTGGCTGACACTGACGGCGGCGGTGCACAAATGCTGCGCAGCTAGCGCCATTCGACGGCCAACACCGCGGTTCCTGGTGTGTCCGCTGTGCCGTGCGTGTGATCATTGCTTGTACAGCCCTCTCGCAGTGTCCGGAGCAAGTATGGTGGGTCTGACACACCGGTGTCAATGTGTTCTTTTTTCCGTTTCCAGGAGTGTAAAAATGGCTCAAAATTAACGTCTTGTCGGAATGCGCATTATCGAACAAAAACATCATTACGCGACACTCTGCTTTATGTACTGTGATACATTAACTGACTACTAAATAGTAATAATATCTTGGCATCGATGAAAACTGTCTCTTCGGAACTATCCACACGACGTATCCTGAGACGTCTACTTCATGTGCATTATAACGTCAAGCACATTTTCATTTAGCCCCATACATAATGTATGGGGACAGATGGTAACGTCCGGAGCTGAAGTGCTCATATATCCAGATATATTATAAAAATTGATGTATGTATGATCCACATCTCCTCCTAAAGTAATGGATCGATTTCAACCAAACTTGGTTTAGGAGTTAACTGTCTTCCCATTAGAACCGAAGAAAGAGCTCGTTCGGGCTGCATAATAAAACCTGACTCCCATCGAATACGTTAGGAATTTATTTTGTAGTCCAGCTTTCTTTGGTGGCCTACTATGTTGGCACGCATCCGAGATCTTAGGGTCTGCAAATGTCTGTGTAAGAACTTTGTAGATTATTGTTGTGACCGTTCAAAAATAGTTCAAATGGCTCTCAGCACTATGGGACATAACATCTGAGGTCATCAGTCCCCTAGACTTAGAACTACTTAAACGTAACTAACCTAAGGACATCACTCACAGCCATGCCCGAGGCAGGATTGGAACCTGCGACCGTAGCAGTAGCGCGGTTCCGGACTGAAGTGCCTAAAACTGCTCGGTCACAACGGTCGGCGTTGTGGACGTAGCGTCCAGTAGCTTTCGGCGCACAGCAAGGTAATGAAAACGGTTACCAACGACAGACCTCAAGTCTCTATAAGTCGTCCGTTGTTCTGGAATCTAAGTACTGAACCCCTATTACATCTGTTAGACAGGGCGAATGATACTGAAGGTGTTGTTGCATGCGCAGCTGACATCATACTCGTTGTGTCTACAAACTACAGGGCCAGACTTGAGGAAAAGCTTGCTCAGATGCAGCACTGCTGCACGGGTAGCTGTCTGACTATATATATGTACGAACAACGGCATACACACTTCTGAAGGGGAGATTATCTCTTTCCAGATGTTCCCTGCGACTTGACAGAACCCGTGTAAACGCAGTACTGTTTGTAGATATGTAAACCATATTTTACAACTAATTACCATCATCAGTGGCATGGCAACCCATCGTGCGCCCTGTTGCCAGTGCCTGGGCGCGTAGCTTTCGACCTGGCAGCTACAAAACAATGCTGCAGGAATTCAGGGAACGTATTCCTGAGGACCGCCGGTGCCTTTCGCACAACGCCTGTAAAGGGTATACTGTTGATTTTCGGGATATGTCGGATGGATATCTCAGCACGTCACATGGCAGCGATGTATTGGTTGGAGCGAAAACAGTATGACCATATATACCAGAACTCATATGAGTGAGGAAAGACATTTACGGGCAATGGTGGACAACACAGTCTGACTGGGACACTAGAAGCACTGCATGGTGGGTTTACAGCGTGTTACCAACCATCAGGATCACACACAAACTGCGCGCCATTGCCCGTACTCGAGGTATGATGCACCTGTTAACAGGTCACAATCAATATCTCCAAAATTTGCACCGAGAGGGATGTAAGGAGTGTGGAGAGGAAGGTTCTCTTGATCATATCGTTTTCTGTTACCGCCTTTTTCAGGTAGAGAGAGACTGCAAACAATTGTCAGTGACCATTAAATGTAATAGGCACAAATAAATTTAATTAAGAGAAAATATTACACACACTTTATATATATATATATATATATATATATATATATATATATATATATAAAGTGTGTGTAATAGTTTCTCTTAATTAAATTTATATACGAGGGCTATTCCGAAAGTAAGGTCCGATCGGTCACGAAATGGAAACGACTATGAAAATCCGATAAAGCTTTGCACAGATGTGTTGGGTAGTGTCTCTAGTATAACCCCAGTTAGCATCACGTCGCTCTTCTCATTTCTGAGCTCGCAGTGAGTGCGTAAAGATGTCTAGAAAATAGTGTCTGCCGCCAAGTACGGGGGCCTGGTGAGAAACTTCCCCTGAAGCTATGCAGCTAACATTACATAACTGTCGTGCTGTTTCGTCTTCAAGACAATTCTCAGCCGCATTCTGCAGGGGCAATGAAGATGCTCCTGCATCGTTTTCAAATGGAAATGTGAGATTACCCACAATACAGCCCGTAATTGTCTCCCTCTGACTTTCAGCTCAGGTCACATGAACCGCTGGTTATGAAGACAACATTTTGGCACAAGACAACGAGCCGTAGGCCAGCGTAGAGAATTGGCGGAGAGCACTGGCGGCTGCCTTCTATAGCGAGGGTATGGGAAAGTTGGTACAACGCTACGATACACGTCTAAGTCGGGTCGGCGACTATGGAGATAAGTAGCTGCAAAGTGTATCTAACTGTTGCAAATAAAACATTTTTGATTTTTACCGTGGTTTCCATTTCGCGACCTATCGGACCTTACTTTCGGAATAGCCCTCGTATATAAAAATGAATGATCGTATGATCGTATGGCATTGTTGGCCGGGAGGCCCCATGCGGGGAAGTTCGGCCGCCGTATTGCAAGTCCTTTTTAGTTGACGCCACTTCGGCGACTTGCGAGTCAATGATGATGAAAGACACACAACACCCAGTCATCACGAGGCTTTTACACTCCTGGAAATGGAAAAAAGAACACATTGACACCGGTGTGTCAGACCCAGCATACTTGCTCCGGACACTGCGAGAGGGCTGTACAAGCAATGATCACACGCACGGCACAGCGGACACACCAGGAACCGCGATGTTGGCCGTCGAATGGCGCTAGCTGCGCAGCATTTGTGCACCGCCGCCGTCAGTGTCAGCCAGTTTGCCGTGGCATACGGAGCTCCATCGCAGTCTTTAACACTGGTAGCATGCCGCGACAGCGTGGACGTGAACCGTATGTGCAGTTGACGGACTTTGAGCGAGGGCGTATAGTGGGCATGCGGGAGGCCGGGTGGACGTGCCGCCGAATTGCTCAACACGTGGGGCGTGAGGTCTCCACCGTACATCGATGTTGTCGCCAGTGGTCGGCGGAAGGTGCACGTGCCCGTCGACCTGGGACCGGACCGCAGCGACGCACGGATGCACGCCAAGACCGTAGGATCCTACGCAGTGCCGTAGGGGACCGCACCGCCACTTCCCAGCAAATTAGGGACACTGTTGCTCCTGGGGTATCGGCGAGGACCATTCGCAACCGTCTCCATGAAGCTGGGCTACGGTCCCGCACACCGTTAGGCCGTCTTCCGCTCACGCCCCAACATCGTGCAGCCCGCCTCCAGTGGTGTCGCGACAGGTGTGAATGGAGGGACGAATGGAAACGTGTCGTCTTCAGCGATGAGAGTCGCTTCTGCCTTGGTGCCAATGATGGTCGTATGCGTGTTTGGCGCCGTGCAGGTGAGCGCCACAATCAGGCCTGCATACGACCGAGGCACACAGGGCCAACACCCGGCATCATGGTGTGGGGAGCGATCTCCTACACTGGCCGTACACCACTGGTGATCGTCGAGGGGACACTGAATAGTGCACGGTACATCCAAACCGTCATCGAACCCATCGTTCTACCATTCCTAGACCGGCAAGGGAACTTGCTGTTCCAACAGGACAATGCACGTCCGCATGTATCCCGTGCCACCCAACGTGCTCTAGAAGGTGTAAGTCAACTACCCTGGCCAGCAAGATCTCCGGATCTGTCCCCCATTGAGCATGTTTGGGACTGGATGAAGCGTCGTCTCACGCGGTCTGCACGTCCAGCACGAACGCTGGTCCAACTGAGGCGCCAGGTGGAAATGGCATGGCAAGCCGTTCCACAGGACTACATCCAGCATCTCTACGATCGTCTCCATGGGAGAATAGCAGCGTGCATTGCTGCGAAAGGTGGATATACACTGTACTAGTGCCGACATTGTGCATGCTCTGTTGCCTGTGTCTATGTGCCTGTGGTTCTGTCAGTGTGATCATGTGATGTATCTGACCCCAGGAATGTGTCAATAAAGTTTCCCCTTCCTGGGACAATGAATTCACGGTGTTCTTATTTCAATTTCTAGGAGTGTATATATGGCGGGCAATGTAGAATAGTGCAGCAACAAAACGTTAGTAAGCAGACCTCGACTTACTTCGAGGCTGCCAGCAGCTAGTAATATAAGCTGGAACTAACTCACTTGGAACTTGTGTTAATTTATTTTATTTTATATTATTTTCAACTGATTCTCATTTTCAATATTCTGTTTTATTTCTACATTAATTTGATCAATGGTTGGTCTTAATATATCTTATTGTTACATAAAGAACATAAAACATTTTATGTCACCATGATAATTGAATGTCTGCAACCTATTCACAGTTTCCAGATAACAGGTCTAAAATTCATGACAGTAAATTCAATTGAATTGTGTTCAGTTTTCTGAGCGGAAACTTCAGTTTAAGAGTAAAGGCATCTGAATTCATACGCCATTCATAAAAATACAGTGTTTCTGAATTCACAGTGAAAATAGCTTCTCGAGGATGCATTGCGCAGTAAATGCTGTGAGAGGAATGGGCAATACAGCGCAAACTTTGCTATGCTATGCCATACAACGACGCACTCAAAATTTGCTACTCGTATCTTAGTTCTTACTGTTCCTCCTACTGCTTCTACTCCTCCTACGCCTCCGCCTTCTCTCACAGTGAGGTAATGAGCAGCTGGAAAACTTCCTCTTTAAGCCGAGACGAGCGCGCTGTAAACAGCTGTTGTGCTCAGAGTGGTGCAGGAAGAAGGAGGCAGTTGAAAGCGCAGTGCTTGGAGCCCCTCGGAAGTCAAATCCCTCGCCGCGCCGCGCCGCGCCCTGCTCAGGTATAATTAAGGCCGTCGGTGAACGAGCTGCTCTGGGGCTAATGCTCCGCCCGGAAAGCACGTGGCGGTCGCGAACAAACACTCGTTGGCGCCAGCGCCGCGGCCAGGCCGCCGCACCTGCTAACTGGTAAGGGCCGCGCGATTACGACAGGTGCTAGGCCGGAGAATCAAGGTAGTAGCCCAGCCTCTGCCTTCTGAGGAGCGGCGTCACTTCAGAAGTACAGCTACTGAACATACTGCACAACTTTAAATATAAAATGCATCAACCCGAAAAGTACGGTGCAATCTACATTCACAGGGCCTCACTATTGATAATCCGAAGACCTTCGTCGATATAAACTGTGACAAATCGTGAAGCAAAGAGGATATCCATGTAACGCAACTGAAACACTATACAGGGTGCTTCAATTGCCCCTATCGGTGGGTTTGATGCAACCTGCAATGCCTTCAAATACGACACGCAAGATTTTCATATTCTCTCGCTTGCTATGTGCAAGCCGGCCGCGGTGGCCGTGCGGTTCTGGCGCTGCAGTCCGGAATCGCGCGACTGCTACGGTCGCAGGTTCGAATCCTGCCTCGCGCATGGGTGTGTGTGATGTCCTTAGGTTAGTTAGGTTTAAGTAGTTCTAAGTTCTAGGGGACTTATGACCTAAGATGTTGAGTCCCATAGTGCTCAGAGCCATTTGAACCATTTTTGCTATGTGCTAATTATTATTCCTGCAGAAAATATGAACAGGACTTTCTTGTAAGATACTTAACTTGGTTAAATTTTGTACTGGAATCCTTCTTCGCTGGAGGCCATAGTTTTCGAATTATTCAAGAAAAACATGCAAAAGTGACGTTCAAATACGTTTTTCTTGAACATCTGGAGAACCGTGGTTCCCAGCGAAAATGTATCCCAGTAAAAACTTTAACTAAATTAAAAAACCTAAAAAAAAGTCCTGTTCATATTTTTTCTGTAGGACTAAAAGTTTGCACTTGGTCAGCGAGAGAATAAGAAAATCTGTGTGTGGTTTTTGATGGCATTATGCATAGTGTAGAACTCATCGGTAGAGGCAACTGATTCAACCTGTATAAAGTACAGTGCAATCATATGTATTACTAAACTATCCCAAAATGAAAGATAAATTGATCGAAGAATAGTGTGGGAATTGCCTGTGGCTGGTGTATTATATTGCATATATACCAACGCACTCATTTGGTTCTGACAACAGCAGCTTGGCGAAACTTTCACATCAGAGCAAAAGTTTAAATACTGATGACCCAATTATTCTCTCATAAGACGATCTCCAAATATGATATCCATTCATTTGCTAATTAACAGCAGGGAAGTAAAAATAAAATAGTTCTTAAAAGTTTTTCATTTATAGGCAAACTATTCAGATGGATAAAACATGATAATACATAACATGTCGTTGGAATAATTTTTTTGTCATATAGGATACCACAGCCACAAATTTGTTAAAAGACAACTCCGTTATTCACGTTGGCTGTAATTACAATCACTGTCACTGACGCACACTATCTGTTGAGTTCGCCACTGTGCTTTCCTTAAAGTGCTGCTCCTGTCTTTATAATTTTACACCGTCACCCAATGTGTATACACCGACACAGCAAGCAAATGAAAAATGGCTCAAAAAAAATAAAGTCTGAGAAAAAGAAGGAAGCAACAACGACGAAAATCTTAAGATCACAGGGGCGTACGTAGAAAGATCAAATAAGTAGTGCAGAGATCAGACTAGACGAGGAGCTCTTTAGCAGGAGAATGGGTGACTGTAGACGTCAGTAAGTAGAACACAGCGGTCGGCTTACAGATCTCCAACAGCAACCTCAACGCTGTAGAGTTCACAATACAGACCACAAGGTTGTCAGGCAAAAGGAATTCCAAAAACACGCTGACAGGATAGTGAAAGAGACATACGAGCCTGTCTGTTCCTGTAGAACAATGTGATGGTTTAGAGTACATGCTCTTTTGGAAAATAAAAAGTTACGGTATCATACGAATCACAGTATCATACAAATCACAGTGAGCCGGCTGGTGTGGCCGAGCGGTTCTAGGCGCTTCAGTCTGGAACCGAGCGACCGCTACGGTCGCCGGTTCGAATCCTGCCTCGGGCATGTATGTGTGTGATGTCCTTTGGTTAGTTAGGCTTAAGTAGTTCTAGGTTCTAGGGGACTGATGACCTTAGATGTTAAGTCCCATTTGTACCAAATCACAATGTCGTACCAACAGTATCGTACTACCTCTTCGTTTCTGCAAATAAGTTTGGTAATACTCTCGTTGGTGTACTTTCGAGTGTTGATTTATTAGGCACGTTCTCACGTGAATGAACTCCCTGTTTGGTGGAGAAGACTGAGATAAACGAACTAGAATCCGTCAACTTAAAGTCAACGTGTTCTATCTATACATGGGCAACTCAATTGTGGAGCGAGCACATGGAACATTTAAACTTTATGCATTATTCTAATACAAAATTGACCACAGCGCATTGGTTGAAAGATGATCCTTCGGTCACAGTGTATATAGGAAACACATGTATTTTACTGCCAGATAAGGACAACCTCGACGATGAACTGCAGCAACTACGAATAGTGTTCTGAAGGAGCGGGTACTCAGATCGACAAACTGAGCGGGTGCTGTAGTCAAATTCAACAATGCCTGAGAGAGGGGTTGGGAATGTGAAAGGAAAAGAAAACTATAATGGCTTATATAGTTCGTTCGTCAAGAAAGATAAATGGCCGTATTTTTATAATATTAAAAGTGACCTAGGTCATGGAAAGCCATCCAAATGTGAAATTAATAAGTGGGTAGACCTTTAGGAAAGGGTTTCACCCCTTTTCTAAAGGAAAAGTACCTGGAACACCAGTGGCACACTCGACTAAAACCAGCAATCAAATCATCTGTCACCGAACACAGCGTCCAGCGTATTCTGAATATGAAATATGTTGAGACCAGTACAGTGGAGCAAAAAACCAAGATTCTGGAATAGTGTAAATAAGGAGTCTGTTAAAATAAACATGTCGAATTAGATAATGAGTCGGGACAGCGGTTTTAATTTAACCAAGGCTTCAGATCCGTCACTCAATTTAGTAAGAGCTCGCGACCCATCTTTTCCGGCAGGTCGTGCAGAGTGGCCACTCCGTTAGAGGCACTATGTCACGAACTGCGCGGCCTTTCCCGCCGGAGGTTCGAGTCGTGCCTCGGGCAAGGGTGTGTGGGTTGTCTCTAGAGTAAGTTAGTTTGAAGTAGTGTGTAAGTCTAGGGATGGATGGCCTCAGCTGTTTGGTCCCTTAGGAATTCACACACATTTTATCCAGCAGAGTTGGAATATGCTGAGAGAATGTGCGCTCCATGGAACAGCAGTGCGGTCTCCGAAAAACAACTAAGCAACAAATGTCCGTCAAAGAAAGTAACGCGCACCAGGAGTTGAACTCGGCCATATATAATAGCGCGGCATTATCAACACAGTCTCGTTGAAGGTCCAGGAAAAGGGAACAGATCCTAGCACCAGAAGAAGACGAGTAGGTTGAAATACCGTGAAGAAAAGTGAAATCATCAGTTTGGCTGAAAACCAGCAGGTACACCATGAACGTGCCATTTCATGACTAAGTTTTCTCGTAATTGGTTGGTTGATTTGGGGGAGGGGACCAAACAACAACGTCATCTTTCCCATTGGATTAGGGAAGGGTTGGGAAGGAACCATCCAGGAATTTGCCTGAAGCGATTTAGGGAAATCACGGAAAACCTAAATCAGGATGGACGGACGCGGGTCTCAACTGTCGTACTCCCGAATGCGAGTCCAGTGTGCCAACCACTGCGCCATCTCGCTCGGATTTTTCTTATAGTCCTGACGCCTATTAGTAAAGCCTTTATTCCCTGAAATCTCCTTAACAATGTTGAACCGACGACATAACTACAATTACAATACGCACAATATTTTTAACGTCTTTATAAGATGTTTCAGAAAATAGAGGAAGGAAACTCTTTTTTGCACTTACGTTACCTCCCTCTGCGCCCTCCTAAAGCTGTGTAACTACAAGACGTATGCTTCATTCTCCATATAAAGCGTCAATAAAAACTGAAGGGTTAGATGTAGTAGCCTCTGCAACACTGACCCGGGCGGGGGGGGGGGGGGGGGCATCATTATTCATTCACCCGTAAACAACTCAAATACACCACAGGGGAGCACAACCCAACAATTTTTAATGGCACTATCGATCGGCTTCGGTACAGTACGGTGTGATTACGAAGTTCGCAGCAGCCAGCGAAGAGACACTAGCGGTGAAATCAAAACTAGGGGACCGAAATATCAGGAAAGCGTGCACTCTGTAGGTATCCCCTTTTACCATCACAACCATATCAACGCTTGTTATCCTCTACACATATAAAGCCTCTACTAACACTTCAAAAAATATATATATAATAAAATAAAATCCAATTCCTTAGGCCAAACATAATATTTTTCCATACAGAAATTTCCCTCTACACATCCTCCTATCTGTGTACACTCTTACATCACTCAAACCAAAGCTGTCACATTTCAGCACCAGAAATACGTTCTACAGCTGACTTAGTTCACCATCACCAGAACTACGACAAGCGTTCAACTGCCAGAGAAGAAGCAACCTAAGACACACTACACCATCATGTAAACTGAGACACAATTTTAATATTTTAATGCTTTTCCGTACATGATTATGGCATAGTTATAAGCGCCCTTACAGTATGTAAAGGTATTTAGTCAAGAATGGAAATCTTCCCTATCAAGCAATCTTCCAGTTACAGAGTTCCACGAGCAAAAGGTTTTAGAAAATGTATGGGAACGCCAACGTTGTGTTTTGTGTTTCACGAGGCACCTGGGAACACTTAACAAATGTACTACGGGGTGTTATCTTCCTGATGTATCCTAAAAAAACCCTGTATTGATGAACGTAATCTCCGAAAAGCAGTTCTTAAACTAGTTGGTGTTGTCTAATCGCTGAGGGAGCATTCTTGTTTATTTCCTTTTTGTACAAGGATTGGTGGAATTCTTTTGTACACAAGACCACGGTCGGATACAATTCCTACGTTCGAGTTTGAATACTTCATTTGTCTCCAATAATAAATCCTTGCGAAGAAAAATCTCGTTTTACCAAGTCACGTCAACATATTTTCTGTGAAAGCGCACTTGATAATCGTATTGTATGCAATTACATGGATAACGCTGAATATCAACTATGACGTTCACCGCAATTTCCGAAGTCCAGATCGACACATCCCTTTGTGCTACTTGCAAAGAACAATAAAGCTTTTTGACCATTGGTCTGTCAATATATCTTTTGGTTCTAGCGTCGGTGGGAGAAGCGATGTAGCCGAGGTAAAAAAACGGAGATAATCATAGTGTGGTGTGTTGTGATTAAGGGACGGGGGGGGGGGGAGGGGGGCGGAGGAGAGGGTATAATAGGAAGAGAAGATGTTTTTGAATTGGTGAAGGTTTTGTGACACATTGCCATTGCTAATACACACTGAAGCGCCAGAGAAACTGGTATAGGTATGTGTATTCAAATACAGAGATATGTAAACAGGCAGAACACGACGTTGCGGTCGGCAACGCCTATAGAAGACAGTAAGTGTCTGGTGCAGTTGTTCGATCGGTTACTGCTACTACAGTGGCAGATTATCAAGATTTATTTCAGTTTGGACATGGTGCTATAGTCAGCCCACGAGCGATGGGACACAGCATGTCCGAGGTGGTGATGAAGTGGGGATTTTCCCGTGCGACCATTTAACGAGTGTACCGTGAATATCAGTAATCCGGTAAAGCATCAAATCTCCGACATCGCTGCAGCCGGAAAAAGATCCTTTGAGAACGGGACCGAAGAGAATCATTCAACGTGACAGAACAGCAAGCCTTCCGCAAAATGCTGCAGGTTTCTTTGCTGGACCATCAACAAGTGCTAGCGTGCGGACCATTCATCGAAACATCATCGATATGGGCTTTCGGAGCCGAAGGCTTTACGCCTCGCCTGAGCCCGTCAACACCGACATTGGACTGTTGATGACTGTTGCCTGGTCGGCCGAATCTCGTTTCAAATTGTATCTAACGGATGGAAGTGTACTGCTATGGAGACATCTTCATGAATCCATGAACGATGCATGTCAGCAAGGCAGTGTTCAAGCTGGTTGAGGCTCTAAAATGGTGTGGATCATGTGCAGTTAGGGTGATATGGGACGCCTGACCCGTCTAGATACGACTCTGACAGGCGACACGTACATAAGCATCATGTCTGATCACCTGCATCCATTCATGTCCGTTGTTCATTCCGACGGATGTGGGCAATTTCAGCAAGACAATGCGACGCCCCACATGTCCAGAATGGCTACAGAGTGACTCCAAAACACTCTTCTGGTGGTAAACACTCCCCATGGCCACCAAACCACAGAAACGAACGTTATTGAGCATATGCAAGTGGTGTTCAGAAGAGATCTCTACCCCCTCGTACTCTTACGGATTTATGGACAGCCCTGAAGGATTCATGGCTTCAGTTCCCTCCAGCACTACTTCAGACATTAGTCGAGTCCATGCTACGTCGTCTTGCGGCACTTCCAGGCAGGTGTATCAGTTTCTTTGGCTCTTCAGTGTTCGACGATGCATTTCACGGGGTCACGTACTTCATGTGTGAAACGAATTGACGTATAATTAACTTTTCTGCATTAGGGTGCAAATAAGAATGATGAAAACATCATGGGAAATAAGCAATGAGGCTGTCCTGCAGCAAAGTAACGAGAAGTAGCCGCTTCATAATGCCATGTGAAAGTAAACAAAATATAAACTGACAGCCGAACCAAAAAAAATCAAGAAATTGAGGCAGAGCATTACGCTAAAGCGTTATCGGTACAATTATGTACGGCCACTACAGCCAATTGGCAAGAAAGGCAAGAGACATTAATGAAGGGGCACATCAAAACGGCACATACTTTAGTAGAAGAAAAAGAAGAAGATAAAGAAAAATAATAAGAAGGAGAAAATGATGAAAGCGAAGGGACATGCGTTGTGAGAAATGAAAATACTGTGCAACCATATCTGGGAAAGCACAATGCGATGAGGACAGACATTTCGCGCTGGGATACATTTTTTGCCATTCTCTGACCATTAATCCATGTGGAAGAGTCTTGTAACCGACTTTTCTTTGAAGTCGTCTGTGAAGATTGCTTACAGTCGTACGTGTCGTACCTGGGGAGGATTTGATGAATCATGGAGATTTTAGACCCTTACGCATGAACAGAACTGTGCAAGGACTCGAAAAGCTCGGCCATAACTTCAGAATGTTGCTAGGGTCCAAACCCTCACGTTTCTCAACAAAACTGATCTGTGGTAACAGTTCGATCGTTGTGGACGCTGCTTGACTACTCCTCCCCACATCCTTGAACAGACATGGGAAGTGCTGAGAGCACAGAACATCTTATTGCGAATATGATTTGTCATCTCAACATACGGAGCGGCATTAACATGTCAAGCCTACCGACTATCACTGGCACTGCAGTGATATTTAACCGTTCCATGCACAGCATAATAATTATATGACAAATGAAACTAAACAACGCGCAAAGTCTCCCTAAAGCGCGCTGCACATCAACGCCCTGTGCCTTTTCGTGATTGACGCACGAGGATACAATACAGCCGAAGCTCTGGTGACGAAAGACAGGCAACTATTTCATCGACTGCTGCGTGACGTCACAGGCCACGTAGCTATTTTGGGTAAATGAGCTGCGTCACGGAATGTCTCATACGCGGGTAAGGTTACCATTCAAGAACTGAAGCAGGAGGTAAATGAAACACTGTGATCGCTATTCTATATTCTGCTTGAAACACCAGTGCGAGTATTTGTTTTAGCTGATATTGTTTATCATGTTAGGCTTCAGAGATCACTCATCAGTCAGTCAGGTGGTAAATATTGCTCTTATGGAGTATTCTCTTTCCACATAATTTGTTGATAAAAATTCGGAAGTACTCACTACATATTGCAGACTGATCGTTTTGGAAGTACTTAAATAAAAACAATTAAGTGCAATAATTAAACATTCGGCAATTGAAGATCGGATCGCAATCATTTATGATAATCAGTGGAAACAAAACAGAGATAGTTAACAAAGTGACCTTTTCATTACATATAGTATTACGTTTCAGTTAGAGATCGTCTTTACCAAAAATTAATGCGTTTCACTATCGCAGTGTTTGAAATTTTGTAATTAATAATCACTACGTCGTTAAACATAAGCAAAATGGCAAACATGACCATGGTGTACAGAAAACATCCGAAAGGTTACAAAAATCCAGAATTTTTGGCATGGTAGTCAGTTACTCCAAATTTGTAAGTACTTACATTTTCTAGTATTGACGTAGAAAATGTAGAACATTTACTGTAAAATAATGAGGACTTCATTATAGGTTTTGCAAGTATCTTAATCAGAGTTGAAAGAGAACATGCAGTATCGTGTAATTGGTTTTGTAATGGGGGATGACCTCCCTCCACCGCCTCCCAGGTATTCAGGTAACAAATAGATAAAATAACGGTAATCTTTTTCTTGATATCCATTTCGTTGAAGGATGATTTTGGTTCTATAGATGTTATTCAATAAAGTTTATCTTATTCCCAAGTATTACCAAAATCGTTTTACCATCTTCGTTTTGCGTTATTTCATAATATTTTCATCGCCTCTACCAAAGACAATCGATCTTCATCTGGGAAAAATTATTTAATTTTCATCATATTATGTAAGTGACAAAAAGTACAACAAAATATGATGTACAGAAATATTTGATGTAACCCAGTGTAAATCCATCAGGCCTACAAATCACATCATTACATCTAGGCAGCACTGTTCCAAAAATTTTTGCCATTAGGGGCGTATTAATGTTGAGTAATTCAAAGATATTTTTTTGTGAAATGATAGCAGAAACGAAGGCAATTAAGGATTAACGTCCAGTCGATGATGAGCTCATTAGAGAAGAAATAGAAGCTCGGGCTTACGAGGGAAGAAAATCGTCTGTACCTGTAATAGTGTCTGGGAATCAACCCAATATTCCTTTCAGTTATTAAGGAAAACCATGAGAGAACTAAATGCGGATGGACAGAAAGGGATTTGTACCGCTACGTCCCCAAGGCGTGTCCACTGCAGCACTTCCCTCTGTTTGAAACGATTTCCTTGATGAGTGCGACGAAAATGGCAGGTAACGTAAAGCAAGGCGACCTGTTACAAGCCCGAGTAGAAATATGTGCCTGCAGAGGAGCAAGCTGAACAGTAATAGTGTGTCTACCACGCTAGGTCCAAATTAAGGTGCACGAATAGGTTCTCTAGGTATTTTAAACAATATATACTGTACTATCCTTTTATAAGAGCAATAAGCGTTTGATCACTCTTAAGGTTTCTTTCCTTTAGGGAGTGAAAAATTTTTCCTTCCTTTCTTGAAAGAACATAGCCACCTTGTGATATTATTACACCGTACCTCTAAGGGCATATTTGATAGGCATTAGTGAACGTCGTCGCATAATACTTCAAAAATAACGTGTAAAGCTTACATTTCTTAAACTATGACCGAGCGAGGTGGCGCAGTGGTTAGCACACTGGACTCGCATTCGGGAGGACGACGGTTCAATCCCGTCTCCGGCCATCCTGATTTAGGTTTTCCGTGATTTCCCTAAATCGCTTCAAGCAAATGCCGGGATGGTTCCTTTCAAAGGGCACGGCCGATTTCCTTCCCCATCCTTCCCTCACCCGAGCTTGCGCTCCGTCTCTAATGACCTCGTTGTCGACGGGACGTTAAACACTAATCTCCTCCTCTCCTCCTTAAAGTATGTGGCTATTAAAAAAGAAATCTTGTCTTAAGTTTACTAAATCACAACAATTTCACTAGAAAACTTATCCTACAATTGCGTAAGAAAACTCAGTTAAGTCTCAAAAAGTTCGAGAAATGTTAGTTGGGCATGTCGTGCGTTTCAAAAACTTTCTTATAACTATATTCCGTTGGTAAAACAAATTTTCGACGATTTTCCCTTAAATACCTAAAGTTCTCCTGGGATGGATTTATTGCCGAATTTCTATTCCCTGTCTAGATTCCTTGCTACAGATGCATTAATTCGCGTTCCTGCTGATTGTGCTTAATCGTCTACTATTATTATAGTTAATGTATTTCTGGATAATTTCTACCCACCTTTTATAGTTTTTTCTTATAAGCTACTAGGTACATCACTAATAAAACGACAAGGTTTCTGCACTTGGGAGTACAATAGCGAGAGGCAATAAAAAGAATATGTATGTCTGCAATAGGAAATATATAGGAACAATTTTGCGTTATAATTAATACTGCACTGAAAATTATTAGTACAGTAAAGAGAAACAAAAATTTGTATACTGTCTGAAAGTTGTAATTCTAACAGTAAAATCTTATCAAGTTGTCAATATTCAAAACAGAAATTTCGAAATCAGTAAAGCGTCGTAGGGGATTTATTTTCTGCAGAAAACCACAGATAAAACTTCCAGATGTTTTGGAAATTGCTCACAGATTTGGTCTACTGAGGATTATAAATGAAGCAATGAGCATATCAAAAAGCAAAACCTTTTACCTACAACAAAATCATCATTTCTCCATGCTCTTGTCAATAAATCAAAAATATAAATACCTCATCAACAAAGTTCATGGCCTCAATAATATTTCGTGCGAATTAACCATATTTTCTTCTGTCCACACATGCACTGTATTTAGACACGCATGAGATTTTATAATTGTCACAGGGTACATTTCCAAGTATATCATCACTAAGCACTTTATAAGAAAAGTAGTGCAGGAAAGATGAATTACCACCATTTGCTTTGTTTACATTTTTATTAAGGTATTAGAGACGGCTTAGTGTAAAAGAAAAGTTATATATATTATGACAGTAGAATACTTAATACATTTCAATTTGGAATTAAAAACAGAGCCATCACATGATATTGTATTATTCAGCTCAATCGCTAGATACCGTAATATTTAAATATCAGTATATTATTAGCTATATTCATGTGTATCTAATCCAAAAGATAATAACTTTGAAACATAACAGTATTTTCAAGGTTAAGTAAAATATTAAAGTGATAGGGAAGTAATAAAGAATTATTTTTCCATGTTATTTAATTACCACAGTGGAAAGAGTGAAATTAAGAGACCCAAGGAGTAACTTCATATCACCAATGATGCATCAGAAGCATCATTATTGGGTCCATTTTTATTTTAGAGACATATAAATCACATCATATATATTCAAAACCCCGAGTTATTTCATTTCGAGGACAAGGGAAATATTAAAACAACGTAATGTATTGGAAATATTTTGAGAGCACAAGTGTTCTGAGAAGTAAGTTCCTTTTGGTAATCGTTTTCAGCAACCAAAACTATGAAAATGTGAAACCGCAGTGGGAAACGTTACAGTAGTTTTCCTTCAGACAAACGAGATCTTTCTGAGATTCTCTTCTAAAAGTGCCGCGTATAGATCAGTATAGATCAGGGTGAGGAAGTTGAAGCTTGTGTTTGTGTCTGTGAGAGAGAGAGAGAGAGAGAGAGAGAGAATGTGTAAATTTCCGCATCTCTACGACGCGTAGGTCTCTTGCTTTAAAGCTTTCTAGTATTTTCACTTTTGTGAAACTGCAGCGAGAAGCATATACCGGCGCATAAAGTGTACCGTTTGTTACGTGGACAGCTTAAAGTCCGGTTGACATACAAAAGACAGCGAGCGTTACACGTAGCCAGATGTGATGGTGGTAAAGGAAATCGAATATGTAGCGAGCACGATTTAAATCATGAAACTTTCTTGAAGAAAGAATATTAACAGGTACTTTTCATTCGATTGAACTGAACATTTTCTGCTATATTGTCTTTTGAACTAACATCTCTATTTATTTTCCATGATACATAATTATTTGCAAAATGACGCAAAAAATAAAAGATTAAGTGCCACCCTTTTTATCTCCTAACAGCACCCAACCGACGTCCTCATTTTTTAAATATATATACACAGAGTTTTTCACAAATGATGTTATACACTTTTAGAGGTTATAGAGAGGACTTAGTAGGTCAAGTTGGCAGGACACTTAGAAAATGTAACAGATCTACCAAGGAGACTGCATATGCTAAGCTTGTCCGTCATCTTTTAGAATACTGCTGCGCGGTGTGGGATCATTACCAGATAGGATTGACGGAGCACATCAAAAAAGTTCAAAAAAGGCAGCATGTTTCGTATTGTCGCGAAATAGGGGAGAGTGTGTCACTGAAATGATACAGGATTTGGGGTAGATATCATTTAAACAAAAGCCTATTTCGTTGCGGCGGAAGCTTCTCACGAAATTCCAATCACCAAATTTCTCCTCCGAATGCGAAAATATTTTGTTGACACCGACTTACATAGGGAGAAATGATCACCATGATAAAATATGGGAAACCAGACCTCGTACAGAAAGATACAGGTGTTCGTTCTTTCCGCGTGCTATACGAGATTGGAATAATAGAGAATTGTGAAGGTGGTTCGATGAACCCTCTGCCAGCTATTTAAATGTGATGTGGAGAGTATCCATGTAGATTTAGAAGTCCGGAAACGTCATCCAATGACGCTACATAGCGTTAAAGTTAAAGGCGTCGGCGCCTGTAACTGTATGTACAGTATATACAGGGTGATCGCAAGATTATGTTACAAACGTTCAGAGATGATAGAAACGGATAATGTATCAATCTGAAGGAAGTGTCCCTCGTTCGGAATCGAACGAGTCCCCAAGTTACAAGTGACAATCATTCTATTACCTCTGACAGTGGAATATACGTATGTACCGATACTGTACCGATAAGAATGTAGGGTATGCTACTTTCAGAGGTGGTAGTACGGGCCAAGACTAAAAAAAATGGCTGGTAATCATGGTCACTAAAATGAATACCTCAGGAGCTATGAGCACTTGTTCATCTTCGCTAGTGTGAAACTGGATCGCATTCGGAAGGACGACGGTTCAAACCCGCGTCCGGCCGTCCTGATTTAGGTTTTCCGTGATTTCCCTAATCGCTTCAGGAAAATGAAGGGATGATTCCTTTGAAAGAGCAAGGCTAGTTTCCTTCACCATCCTTCCCTTATCCGAGCTTTTGGTCAGTCCCTAATGACCTCATTTTCGACTTGACAAACAGTAATCTGCTCCTCCTCCTCCTCCTCCTAATGTGAAACACCTCTTCTACTGAGAAAGTGCTCATAACTCTTCAAGATTGTATTTTAGAGTCCATGTTTACTAGACATTCTGTGTTGTTTTGCCCAACCTGCAATCTTTGCAACAATCACAGCCACAGATACCAAAACGGTTTTCGGTTATAACTTTCGGCTTGTTCGTTTCCGGTAGAGGGACGCTTACCTGAAATTGATACAGTTATCTTTCTCCATTATCCTTGAACGTTTGTAACATCATCACGGAATCACCCTGTATATACGTACATTTACAGGCACCGGCGCCTATAACTTTGATGCTCTGTAGCGTCGTTGGATGACGTTTGCGGTCCTGAGGTTATATGTAAAACTTTATCTACTAAGTCCGCTCTACAACCTCTAGAAGTGTATAAAAATGTTCAAATGTGTGTAAAATCTTATGGGACTTAACTGCTAAGGTCATCAGTCCCTAAGCTTACACACTACTTAACCTAAATTATCCTAAGGACAAACACACACACCCATGCCCGAGGGAGGACTCGAACCTCCGCCGGGATCAGCCACACAGTCCATGACAGCAGCCCCTTAGGTCGCTCGCCTAATCCCGAGCGGCAGAAGCGTATAACGCGAACTGTGCAACAGCCTGTATATTCCAGCCTCTTTCTCTTACAGTTTTTATTCTTTATTATTTCTTGATATCTTAACACCAGTCCTATGATGCATGGTGCCAGAAAAGAATTTAATACTTAAGTAAACGTAGTTAGTTACTTACGTGTTCCATTGATCAATCTTATGGTAACCATTATGATGTGGAACGTGTCAAGTGCATAAAAATGCACACAAAGAAGAGCCTAAAATTTTTATTACCTGCGCCATTGTCTTAAATGACACAAAATGCATATATTATACCTACTGATTTATTTATTGCTATTAAGGAGTTCATCTATGATATAGAAGGAGTTGTCAAGGACATATAATTTAAAATTATTTTTAAAACTGTTACTGCTATCTGCCAGACATTTTATTTCACCTGGTAATTTATCAAAAGGTTCTACAGCAAAATATTTTACCCCTTTCTGTACCAAAGATAGGTTAAGTAGAGGATAGTGTAAGTCTTTCTTTATTCTGATATTATAATCTTGAATGTCACTGTTGTTTTGAAACCGGTCCATTTTGTTGAGAACAAATTTCATTACTGAGTAAATGTACTGTGAGCCTTTTTTGAGAATTCCTAACCTTTTAAAGAGACTGCTATGAGATTTACGACTATGAGCCCCACACATTATTCTAACCAGTTTCTTTTGAGCAGTGAATATTTTCTGTTAAAGTGTTGAGTTACCCCAAAATGTTATTCTGTATGACATCAGAGAGTGAAAGTATGCAAAGGATGTTAGCTTGATAATTTCTGTATCCTCAAAATTAGCAGTTATTCTGATCGCAAAAGTTACTGAACCTAGTCGCTTTAGGAGATCCAAAATATGAATTTTCCAATTAAGATTTTCATCTATATTTCTTTCTTGCACTGGTGCCACGTCCCGCACTGACACAGTGTCGGCATTGTTAGGAACTGATTTGGCAAAGTTAGGATGAAGGGGTGGCCGCATGCCCTTCCTGCCGCCACCCTTTACCCCCCAGGACGGACTTAAGTGTACCCCAGCTGTCTGCGTCTAGTGTAATTGATGAAATAGTGCGAACGTATTCAGATGTATGCGAGTCGTGTAACTGAGGCGGAACGTGGAGCCCGCATCTCGTGGTCGTGCGGTAGCGTTCTCGCTTCCCACGCCCGGGTTCCCGGGTTCGATTCCCGGCGGGGTCAGGGATTTTCTCTGCCTCGTGATGGCTGGGTGTTGTGTGCTGTCCTTAGGTTAGTTAGGTTTAAGTAGTTCTAAGTTCTAGGGGACTGATGACCATAGATGTTAAGTCCCATAGTGCTGAGAGCCATTTGAACCATTTTTTTGCGGAACGTGGGATCCAGCCCAGTATTCACCTAACGAGATGTGGAAAACCGCCTAAAAACCACATCTGGGCGGATTCGATCCGGGGCCGTCGCGCCTACCCGAGTCCAGGAAGCAGCGCGTTAGCGCTCTCTTCTATCCTGGCGGGTTAAGATTTCATCTATACGTGCACCCAAAAATTTGGTATGCTCTACCCTGGCTTCTGACTTCTGTTGACGTGTTACATTTATTGAAGGAACTGTAGTCCTTGCAGTAGAAAATTGTATGTACTGTGTTTTTTCAAAGTTCAGAGCAAGTCCATTCACAGAAAACCAATCAATAATTTTTGCAAAGACATTATTTGTATCTTTTTCTATTGGAGTTTGTTTTACTGGATTAATAATGATGCTTGTGTCATCAGCAAACAGTGTCAGTTTAGCTTCTTGTTTCAGGTAAGAAGGGATGTCATTCATGTCTATCAAGAACAGAAGAGAACCCATGATCGAACCGTAATGTCATTTCACCGCAGTTAGATGAAATGGGAAACTTCCTTAAATCATTTGAACCATATAAAGAAACTTTTTGCATCCTCTTCTGTAGGTATGACTTAAACCACTCATACGCTGTTCCATTTATACTATAGAATTGCAATTTCTGTAACATAATGACATGGTTCACCCAATCCAACGCTTTGGATAGGTCACAGAAAGTTTCTGTCGGAGACATTTTACTATTTAAAGACTCTGTTATGTGGGCAGTGAAATTGTATGTTGCTGTCTCAGTGGAACAGCATTTTTGAAATCCAAACTGTGATTTACTAAATATCCCATTACTGCTGAGATGGCTAGCCACTCCTGAGGACATGACTTTCTCGAAAATTTTTGAAAATGCTGTGAGTAAGGATACTGGCCGGTAATTATTAACATGTGTGATGTCCCCGTTTTTGTGGAGAGGCTTGACAATGGCATATTTTAACCTGTCTGGGACAACACCTTGAATTAGTGATGCATCACAGATGTGACGCAGAACACCAGCTGTAACTACTCCATATTGTTTTAATATCTTGTTGGAGATATATGAAATGACATATCAAATGACGAGCAAATATTAATCATGTAGAGCAAGAGGTCAAATAAATTTTTGAAAAATAACATTTCATAAACCATATTTATAGATTCTGTTGGTCTAGAAAACTACAAAACAGAAAAAAAACAGGAGGGCGCGGTTACCAACTGAAAATTTTTTATCGAGGGTAACAACGGACGCGTCGGCTTCCGCATTTCTACACTGTCCAGTCAGATTAATGTGACCACGCATCAAAAGCCTGAGTAACTACCTTTTTGCAGTGCATACAGCAACGAAATGTGCGGGTAGTGAGGTTCTGGAAGGCACTAAAATGGATGTGGATCCATGCCGACTCCAATGTCGTTGTCAGCAGTACGCGATTTCTCGGTTCGAGGCTCCCGATTGGGTTTAAATGCGAGGGTTTAGTGGCCAGGGGAGTATGGTAAGCTCATCCCGATGGTCTTCGAATCACACGTACACTGCGAGCAGCGGGACACATTACTTTGACCTCCTGGTAGATGCTGTCCTGCCGAGGAAAAACAAACTGTATGTAGGCATGGACACGGTCCCCCCCCCCCCCAACAGATGCATACTTGTGTCGATCTAATGTGCTTTCCAAAAGAGGAGACCATCCAGCGAATGCTACGAAAACAGAGACGTTTACTTTCTGACGTTTTATGCCATACGCGCCAATCTGGCCGATGGAGCAAATGTGATTCATCTGAAAAGGCCACCAATCACCATTCAGTGGACGTCGAATTGCGGTACTGGCTGCCAAATTACAGTCTTCGTAGCCGACATATAGCACTCAGCACGGATGCGTGAATGAGGCACCCCTTACAGAGACCCACACACATCAACGTTCGCTGAACGGTCGTTGAGGAGACACTGTCCGTAGCCCTTTCGGCCCATATGGGCGGTCAATTAGTAAATCGTTGCAAGTCTATTCGCCTCTACGTATCTCTACAGTCGTGATTCACCCCTGTCATCTACTGCCCGTGTTGGGCCACAGTTCCCTTGGCGCCAGTTGTGGGTGGCACGATTTTGATATTCACGGTATACTTCAGCTAAGGCGGCACTCAATTTCTTTTTCTTTTTTGCAAATGCTTTCGCCCTTGGCCCAAAATGCAATTATCAGCCCTTTTGGGTCTCAGATAAATCGCCGAATTTCCGACTGCACAGTTTTCCGTGTCTTCGCGATTGCTCTATATACCCTCCACAGGTAGGGCTGCCACCTGTCGCCAGTGGGTAGTTATAGCACGTTATAACACGTTGACATTAATGTGAGTGGCCCGGGTAGTACAGGAAGTAGCAATATTCACGTAGAAGATTGGGACCAACTGCTATCGGGAATACTGCCGAGCACCTGAGACAATGAGAAAGCAAGTCGACAGCAGAAGCAGACCAATGTCTGTTGCGTGACGATACGAGGAGCCAGAAAATCAATGCCGGGTGTCGCAGCGGCCGTATACGAGGTGGCAGTTGGTCTCCGTGGGGACGTGTGGCCGGGGGGGGGGGGGGGGGGGCATGAGCCGCCACGCCACGTCACGTTGTGCTGGCTGCTAGCGGCGTGATGGATGGCCCTTGCGGCGCTGCGGGCGTTCCGCTGTCGCCGCCATCACTGGAGCGAGGATGAAACAGATAGTGCCGCAGCCCCATTACGGCACAGGAGATTTCTGCCTGACGGGCCGCATCGCTAAAAATGCTTCTGTTGGTTTTTAGTACAGTTAAACAATATCTGTTGCACGATCGTACAGCGTATTCTGAGCTCAAACGTCACGACACAGTGGAGGAAAACACGATTCTCCGAAAGAATCAGCACAAGTGCAGGAAAAACCACTCGCGTCAAACAGCTTGCTTTATTCACACACTTCCTCTTGCAAACAACAGATCATATAAAGACGTGGATTCCATAGTCCTAGGTATCCGAGCGACGCTTGACACCACGTGGATATGGACTGATGATTATGTGGTCTTCAGTCCTGAGACTGGTTTGATGCAGCTCTCCATGCTACTCTATCCTGTGCAAGCTTCTTCATCTCCCAGTACCTACTGCAACCTACATCCTTCTGAATCTGCTTAGTGTATGCATCTCTTGGTCTCCCCCTACGATTTTTACCCTCCACGCTGCCCTCCAATACTAAATTGGTGATCCCTTGATGCCTCATAACATGTCCTACCAACCGATCCCTTCTTCTGGTCAAGTTGTGCCACAAACTCCTCTTCTCACCAATCCTGTTCAGTACCTCCTCATTAGTTATGTGATCTACCCATCTAATCTTCAGCATTCTTCTGTAGCACCACATTTCGAAAGCTTCTATTCTCTTCTTGTCCAAACTATTTATCGTCCATGTTTCATTTCCATACATGGCTACACTCCATACAAATACTTTCAGAAAAGACTTCCTGACACTTAAATCTATACTCGATGTTAACAAATTTCTCTTCTTCAGAAACGCTTTCCTTGCCATTGCCAGTCTACATTTTATATCCTCTCTACTTCGACCATCATCAGTTATTTTGCTCCCCAAATAGCAAAACTCCTTTACTACTTTAAGTGTCTCATTTCCTAATCTAATACCCTCAACATCACCCGACTTAATTCGACTACATTCCATTATCCTCGTTTTGCTTTTGTTGATGTTCATCTTATATCCTCCCTTCAAGACACCATCCATTCCATTCAACTGCTCTTCCAAGTCCTTTGCTGTCTCTGACAGAATTACAATGTCATCGGCGAACCTCAAAGTTTTTATTTCTTCTCCATGGATTTTAATACCTACTCCGAATTTTTCTTTTGTTTCCTTTACTGCTTGCTCAATATACAGATTGAATAACATCGGGGAGAGGCTACAACCCTGTCTTACTCCCTTCCCAACCACTGCTTCCCTTTCATGTCCCTCGACTCTTATAACTGCCATCTGGTTTCTGTACAAATTGTAAATAGCCTTTCGCTCCCTATATTTTACCCCTGCCACCTTTAGAATTTGAAAGAGAGTATTCCAGTCAACATTGTCAAAAGCTTTCTCTAAGTCTACAAATGCTAGAAACGTAGGTTTGCCTTTCCTTAATCTTTCTTCTAAGATAAGTCGTAAGGTCAGTATTGCCTCACGTGTCCCAGTATTTCTACGGAATCCAAACTGATCTTCCCCGAGGTCGGCTTCTACTAGTTTTTCCATTCGTCTGTAAAGAATTCGTGTTAGTATTTTGCAGCTGTGGCTTATTAAACTGATTGTTCGGTAATTTTCACATCTGTCAACACCTGCTTTCTTTGGGATTGGAATTATTATATTCTTCTTGAAGTCTGAGGGTATTTCGCCTGTTTCATACATCTTGCTCACCAGATGGTAGAGTTTTGTCAGGACTGGCTCTCCCAAGGCCGTCAGTAGTTCCAACGGAATGTTGTCTACTCCGGGGGCCTTGTTTCGACTCAGGTCTTTCAGTGCTCTGTCAAACTCTTCACGCAGTATCGTATCTCCCATTTCATCTTCATCTACATCCTCTTCCATTTCCATAATATTGTCCTCAAGTACATCGCCCTTGTATAGACCCTCTATATACTCCTTCCACCTTTCTGCTTTCCCTTCTTTGCTTAGAACTGGGTTTCCATCTGAGCTCTTGATGTTCATACAAGTGGTTCTCTTGTCTCCAAAGGTCTCTTTAATTTTCCTGTAGGCAGTATCTATCTTACCCCTAGTAAGATAAGCCTCTACATCCTTACATTTGTCCTCTAGCCATCCCTGCTTAGCCATTTTGCACTTCCTGTCGATCTCATTTTTGAGACGTTTGTATTCCTTTTTGCCTGCTTCATTTACTGCATTTTTATATTTTCTCCTTTCATCAATTAAATTCAATATTTCTTCTGTTACCCAAGGATTTCTACTAGCCCTCGTCTTTTTACCTACTTGATCCTCTGCTGCCTTCACTACTTCATCCCTCAAAGCTACCCATTCTTCTTCTACTGTATTTCTTTCCCCCATTCCTGTCAATTGTTCCCTTATGCTCTCCCTGAAACTCTGTACAACCTCTGGTTCTTTCAGTTTATCCAGGTCCCATCTCCTTAAATTCCCACCTTTTTGCAGTTTCTTCAGTTTTAATATGGACTACCTTCGCAAATATGTCATTCGCTCGAGGAATATTTGAGTAACAGAAATCGGTACGTTATACTTACTACATGGCGAATGTTCCAAAGAAACGCAAGTAAATCAGGTAATTTTCGTTATAAATGCCGAGTTTTACGGAATTATCTTTCAACTTGTGGGAAACTAATGTGTTTACAATCACGAAAGTGTATTTAATTTGAAAGACTCAATCATATTAACAAAATGGTTAGAAAGCTAATTTTGATTTCAGTACAGCTTCATCTATAGAACTGTTTACGTGTTTCATAGTGAATACACAGAGCCTATGGGACTTAGCCTTACAGTGACAAATTCATTGAAACAGCTAAATAACAGAATACTGCACCATTCTTGTCCAGTTCTCCTTATCGGATACGAGAGATACGCTCCCCTAAGAAATAACCGAGAACACTGGAGCAGCTCGGATTAAGCATCAATGCGTGATCATCGACTGGGCGTGGCTACATAAGGTAGGCAAGGAAATGGGTTACCATTTGGATGTGTCCTGTGACAAAGAATCACTAATACAACATCTGCAGAGTTAAAAATGCGATCTTGGGTGAGATACGTTTTTATTCATGCATCAGTAACATTTTTACATGTAACACTTTGGAAAATTTAAAGCTTTGAAATGAATCATTTGTAGTAGCACTGAACTTTGACTCAGAGTTTCTTTTAAGATCATACAACAGACAAACGTCAGAGGTACTGAATTATAATTTTGTGGATCACTTCCGCTGCTTTTCTCGTAAATGCGTGTAATTTGTAGGTCTTTCAAATTACGCAAATACTGGATACAGTTTTTTGTACAAGGAAACTGTGGTGTATTATGAGAGTAGTAGAATAAGAGGCAAACTCAGGCGCAATTTCTGTATAGAGATTCCTTTGGACACTGGGGCTTTGTTCAGTTTTAGCGACTTCAGTGGTTTCTGAATACCAATAAAACAATTATATATACATACATATGTGATCAAAAGTATCCGGGTACCTGGCTGAAAATGACTTAAAAGTCCGTGGCGTCGTCCATCGGTAACGCTGCAATTCAGTATGGTGTAGGACTACCATTAGCCTTGATTACAGCTTCCTATCTTGCAGGCATACGTTCAATCAGCTGCTGGAAGGTTTCTTGGGGAATGGCAGCCCATTCTTCACAGAGTGCTGCACTGAGGAAAGGTATCGATGTCGGTCGGTGAGGCCTGGCACGAAGTCGGCGTTCCAAAACATCCCAAAGGTGTTCTATAGGATTCAGGTCAGGAGTCTGTGCAGGCAAGTCCATTACAGTGATTTTATTGTCGTGTAACCAATCCGCCACAGGCCGTAAAGTATGAAGAGGTGCTCGATCGTGTTGAAAGATGCAATCGCCATCCACATCTTCAACAGTGGAAAGCATGAAGGTGCCTAAATTATCAATGTAGGCTCTGTGCTGTGACAGTGCCACGCAAAACAACAATGGGTGCAAGCCCCCTCCATGAAAAACACGACCACACCGTAACACCACCGCCTCCGAATTTTACTGTTGACACTACACACGCTGGCAGATGACGTTCACCGGGCGTTCGCCACACCCACACCCAGGCATCGGGTCGCCACACTGTGTATCGTGATTCGTCCTTCTACACAACGATTTTCCACTGTTAAATCGTCCATTGTTTACCGTCCTTACACCAAGCGAGGCGTCGTTTGGCATTTACCGGCGTAATGTGCGGCGCTTGAGCAGCCGCTCGACCATGAAATTCAAGTTTTATCACCTCCCGCCTAACTGTCGTAGTCCTTGCAGTGGATTCTGTTGCAGTTTGGAATTCCTGTGTAATGGTCTGGATAGACGTCAGCCTATTACACATTACGACCCTCTTCAACTGTCGGCGGTCTCTGTCAGTCAACAGACGAGGTCGGCCTGTACTCTTTTGTGCTCTACGTATCCCTTCACGTTTCCACTTCACTATCACATCGGAAACAGCGGATCTAGGGATGTTTAGGAGTGTGGAAATCTCGCGTACAGACGTATTACGCAAGTGACGCCTAATCACCTGACCACGTTCGAATTCCGCGGAGCGCCCCATACTGCTCTCTCACGATGTCTTAATGACTACTCAGGTCGCTGATATGGAGTACCTGACAGTAGGTGTCAGCACAATGCACCTAATATGAAGAACGTATGATTTTGGGGGTGCCCGGATGCTTATGATCACATACTAACTACTAAGACCGCCAGTAGTCTCTTCAGTGTGGATGTACAACATGCTCGAACTCTTACGGCAATCGGCGAAATGCCGCGAGTAAAGCGGATAATAAGCAAGGCGCACAATATTAGTAGTGTTAGGATAAGTTGAGAATTTGGGTTGACGGAAGACGTGCTAGGGTACCGCGTGCAGTTGCGATGACGACTGTGTCGGGATGGCTCAGCAGTCAGTGTATCTGCCTGGCATACAGAGGATCCGGGTTCGAATGCCAGTCCGGCACAAATTTTCGACTTTGCCCATTGATTTTAATTAAGTCCCTTTCGCAGCCAATGTCTGTAGCTTCTTTGCCTCTTAACTGAAGCAATTGTTCTTATCATTCATCTTCGCTGTGACGCAAATTTAATCTGGAGACGTACTCTTGTATCACCCTTTGATGGTTTGCAGAATAGCAGGTTTGCAGTTGGATGTGACAGTGAGACAGTGAATTCGGCATCAGATTCCATCCATACTCTATGGTGTTTGTCAGTCAGTTTGAGCTGTGTAGGTCGGTAACAGAACTTGAACCACATCATTGTTACAGAGTTGTTGGATGTATACAACTGAGAAAAGAGATTTGAAGTACTGTTTCGTTACTGCCCGAAACCTTTCGTTATTCACATATTTTCTTACAGGATCGCAGTTCATGCCTGTTACGGTCGAGTCGGTTGTTTCCGAATTCCTATAATTAGTTACTCAGAGGGATCGGATTGATAGAAACGTTTCATTACTCGCATATCAACTTCGTCGCATGCAGTTCGTACCGACTCGGTAGTTCTTCAGGTCTTCCAATCTCTTAATCTCAACTGACCAAGTCAGTGATGACACGGAGTGGCAAATACGTTTTGTCACTATGTTTGCCTTCCCACATGCAGTTCGTGTCCGGCTTGGCCCGACTCGACAGTTTTCATTTCTCACAGATGCGCTTCAAGAGCTACGCATTTTCACTCGCTGCGGTTGTCGTATGACAATTCGGTGACTTTTAGATTACCTGTGGCATTATATGGGGTTTACACACGTTGAGACATGTGACTAGAACACATCTATATGGCAGAAACGGTAGTGTGTGAAGCAGACCTCGCCCTGTGAATTCAAACACAGTGCGCGAGCAACTAATGATGTCGGCAACTTGTACGGGAACTTTCTGTCACCGACGTCAGTTACATTAAACTCCCTGTCTTTATTACAATACGTTCAAATCTATGGTAAAATTAAGCGGTAGTCTGAGTGAATGGAGAGTTCGTTTTCTTAACCGTTCTTTCCTCTTCGCAGTCTGTGAGTCAGCAATTACTCGGAAGCATTCTTTCTCTAAAAATATGACAAAACATAAAGTTGACATAGAGCGAAAAAACTTAAAGCTCTCCTTGGACTGCGTACAAAATGCACATTTCTCTGCTAGACAAAGCAGGATATATCTATTTAGCGAAACGAAACTGTCAGGTTCACTGAAAGATGATAAATTTGATGAAATCAAATGATAATTAAATGGACACCCTAGCTGCAAGCAGGCGTTGATACACTTCATTGGGGACATGTTGAAAATGTGTGCCCCGACCGGGACTCGAACCCGGGATCTACTGCTTACATGGCAGACGCTCTATCCATCTGAGCCACCGCGGGCACAGAGGGTATTGCGTCTGCAGGGACTTATCCCTTGCACGCTCCCCGTGAGATCCACATTCCCAACATGTCCCCAACACTACATTCGTAGTGCGCCTAATAGATGTTTGCCCATCATACTCATTACTCGTGGCAGATTAATCTACCAAGTCCCGTACGAGTTCGGGTATAGCGTGTGCGTTCGCACAAGAAGGTCAAAGGCCGGAAACCCATATTTTTTTAACTATATATGACGGTAGTATATATATGCGAACGCACACGCTATGCCCGAACTCGTACGGGACTTGGTAGATTAATCTGCCACGAGTAATGAGTATGATGGGCAAACATCTATTAGGCGCACTACGAATGTAGTGTTGGGGACATGTTGGGAATGTGGATCTCACGGGGAGCGTGCAAGGGATAAGTCCCTGCAGACGCACTATCCTCTGTGCCCGCGGTGGCTCAGATGGATAGATCGTCTGCCATGTAAGCAGTAAATCCCGGGTTCGAGTCGCGGTCGGGGCACACATTTTCAACATGTCCCCAATGAAGTGTATCAACGCCTGCTTGCAGCTAGGGTGTCCATTTAATTATCATTTGATTTCTAGCAAAGCTGCATGGTCATTGACGGTAACTGCTCTTTCGGGAACAGATACTACCGTCATATATAGTTAAACTTGATAACTTGACAGCTTTATTTGAATATGGCTACCTAAGACTGTAGCTTATCGGTTATTTACCATACATACAGTACGGATTATTTAGACTGGGCATAACTCCTACAACCTTCTCCTGACCGTCTCCATGCATTAATGCAACTACCTAGAAGAATGTTTTCTCACGACATAAGGAAATTGCAAATTCATTTCTGGCTCTCTTAAATCCATATATAAAATTCTACGCCGATATAATCGTTTATAAAATTGTCTACAAAGCTACATTCCATACATATGACAAAGCAGCCGTCTACCAATCAAGCTAGCGACCTCTACAATAATGGATGATGGTATCGAACATCTCATCATCAGGGCTCAATTCGAATCAGGACATCATTGAAGACGTTTTTACTCCAGTCTGTGAGATTCGAGGCCGAACTGGAGACGCACCAGACAGCGGGTGATACCAGCCTGACTGCCGCTCGTCATATGGCCGAAAACCAGGAGTGATGTTCTGGGGTGCCATTTCTTTTCATAGCAGGGCCTCTTTGGCTGTCATCCGTGGCACCATTGCAGCAAATTGGTACGTCGACGATATTCTACGACCCATTTTTTGCCGTTAATGGAATACTACCCTGGGATTACATTTCAGTAACATAATGCCCTCTCACACACGGCCAGTTTCTGCATCTTGTCTTCGTGTTTCCCAAACCCTATCTTGGCCAGCAAGGTCGCCAGATCTCTCTCCAGTAGATAATTTTTGGAGTATTATGGACAGGTCCCTCCAACCAACGCACCAATTCGACAGAGTTTGGAACGATGTGCCTCAGAACTACATCCAAACCTCTATCAATCAATTACAAGCCGAATAACTGATTGCATAAGAACCAGACGTGAACCAACGTGTTATTGACTTATTTGTGAAGCTCTTTCTTTTCATTAAATCATCCAGTTTTTCTGAAATCATCATTTGTTTGTTGGACATGTACACCACATCTACCGATTTCTGTCCCATTCGGGTAATTCCTTCTTGGTGAAACGTCTCTCTCTCTCTCTCTCTCTCTCTCTCTCTCTCTCTATCTATCTCTCTCTCTTTCCTGAGAGTGTTTGTTTGAAACAGTCACACGTATAGATACACATTTTAATGTCATCAGTGAAAATGGATAACATCGTCATGGAAATAAATTTAAAATACTTCCAATCTCCCAAATTCGACTGATATTTTCGGATGTTTTCCTTTGGTTATCAGGTGAAAGCTGCAGCTGGAAATAGCCTTCAGCATATTCCTACTTGGCAGTACTGTGCTCCACTCCCGTCCCACTGGGATGTCTGACGGAAAATAAAACTCTGCTCTGCGGTGTACTCACACTTCTGCTCTCATGAGTAGTAAATGACAGCAGTAAACAAAGTGTGTCGTATGTAGGAGACATTCCAATTGGCATCACAATTAAGAACTCCTTTGACTTGTCCCACAAACGTCAAACTGCAAGCCACCAATCGTTACAGATTAACCAGATAGGATACACGGAAACTGCCGTTCTCCAGTCCCTGGTTTGCCTTAGAAGACGTGTAGCTTGCAGTGGCATGCATACTTCACCAGAGCCATAGATTCGAGGAATATGGTTAAAATAATCGTTCCATAGAGAAGGGATATGAGGTTCACAGTACTTACACTATCTGATCAAAACTATCCGGAAACACTACCTAACGTGGAATTTACCACTAGATGTCCAGGAGCCGGACCCTCCGGTATAAAAGGAAGCGAAGAGTACCGTGTTGTTAGTAGAAAAGCAGTAACAGCAGAATGGGTCGGTAAAAAGAACTTAGTGACCGCCCCACACTGGAATAGCACCTCAGCGTTGGACGTAACGGGGAAGTCCACAGACTCCCCATTACGTCCAACGCTGTGGTGCTATTCCAATGCCGGAGAGCCCTGGCAATAGTGACAATGTAAGGGGGAAAATAAGCTGAAGATATGAACTGAAGTTTGTTTTGGAGAGGGCTATCGAGCTGGGTAGTTCGCGCAGCAATGTTGACAATAGTGCTGTGGTGGTGTGATGGTTAGAATTTCTGAGTAGTAAACACGAAGACACGGGTTCGAGTCCTGTTTCGATCATTATCGTAGATGAAGATGAGGCATAAATGTATCGGGGAAAATTTAATTATAAGATCACCGATCTTACAGGACTTCCCCATTACGTCCAACGCTGGGGTGCTATTCCAATGCTGGAGAGCCCCGGCAATAGTGATAATATAAGGGGGAAAATAAGCTGAAGATATGAATAGAACTTCGTGACTCGAACGTGGATTAGTGATGTTATGCCACCTGAATAAAAAATCCGTCAGGGCATTTCAGCCTTTCTAAAGCTGACTAAGTCGACTGTTGTGCAGGATCGAGCAGCTCCTCGTAAGTCACACATTTCTTTAAAACTCGGAAAACGTCACAAAACAGAAAACGAGGCACACTAGAAATTCTGAATCTCTTCCATAATTCTCGAAATCAACAATTGCCCCGGGCAAGTACACCTGTGACATACAAATTATCTTCTTGTTCTCTAATTGTGGCGTTCTCTCCAAGTAAATACCAGTATTAAGAAGATTGTCCAGCTCGTTGTTCCGTTAAACGCAAGGAGTTCGTGGGACTTTATGTACACCGAGAAAACACACACACACACACACACACACAGACAGTGACAAATTGTCGCACGTACGGTCCACCTAATCCGGTAGGTTAGTGTAGCTTTCTTCTTTAATTTCTTCAATTTTTCTCTACTTTGATTTGTTTTCGTATTGTTTTTCTGATTCAGCTATATCACACTTTTAGTTTCTGCGATAGACACTCACGGCTTACTTTTACTGGAACGTGACTGATGTCAATAAAATGTCGATGGAATTCTTTCTACATTTCATATTAAAAGTTTTATTTGAATCACTAGGCACTCACCGCTTACAGTCGTAGAAAGACTTGCGATAACGCAATCACTGACGTAGACAATAAAAAGCAGCAGCACGAGTGAGATTCTGGGGTGATCTGTACGCCGATCAACGCCGGTGAGTTAATCACCCGTCCCAGAAGTGCACTCTCTGGCTGCGAATCGATAAGATAACGGCTTCCGTCTGTAGAGCGGCATATGTCTCGGCTAGGAAGCCAGCTACGCAAGTGGTTACAGATTTAAGTGGAAAAAAATGAGAAGGTATATAGTAGGAAGGGTGGGGTTGATAAGGCGTGAAATCAGGAACCAAGGATTTTTCACGTTCCTTCTTAGTATTAATTCTTTGATACCACACAAAACTAACAACTATACGACTTACCGTAACAGCACAGCTTAAATACAGAGACGTACAAGAAAAATCAACCAGCTGGTAACACAGACTAACTATCGAGGTGAAGAAAAATGAGTACTGAAATTTTAAAAATGGAGAGTAGTATTTATAAAACACAACGCTTGTGGTGAATCTATTTCTTGTTGACGACTGACAGTTGTCAGCTCAATGTGGTTCACAAAAATGTTATTGCTGTGTCCATTGGGAATAAGAGTATGAGACGGATATTTCAAAACGCGACGTCACTCAGTTCGGGCTTTACAAACTGAAATTAAAAGCCCGTTTTACTCATTATTTTGAAGCAGTTCCATTACAAGACCACACAGAGAGAGAGACAGAGAGAGAGAGAGAGAGAGAGAATTCATTCACGCATGCAAGATTATCACGGATGTCCTTTTTAATAATGCGGGCCAGCCACAAAGCCGCAGCAGATGGAATTTGTCGATTACATGAAGGGGCTTTTTAATTTTGCTGTGCGCCTGAGCTGTTCAACGGAGTGCTGAGAATTACAGTAATTTATTTCTGCCTCCACTTAATAAACGGGAATATAATCGTCAAAGTGTATTACCTGCCGCATCTACTACAGAAGCGCTTAAGTTTTCCATTACTTCGCTATTAAATTAACAACTGACGGGCGAGTATGATCCAACAAAATCTGTAATGCATAACATTCTCATGAGTCTATCGTTATCGATATTCAGAGATCGATCGAGATCTTTTCTGTTGCTAATGGTTAAATGCATTTTGGCTTACTAACCTAAAAGTATCGAATACTGAAAGTGCGTTCTATTGCAACAAATATTTAAGAATGCAAAAAAAAATAATAATAATAATTCCAATACCCCGTTTCTTTTCATATCAATTAATTTACAAATGTATATTTATTCAGCCCTTGGTCAGTAAGTTATCTAATTTTTCCTTTTCATTTTATAATGCTTCTAATGTTTATGCTCAATGAGAACCATCAATTATTCGCACTTAGGTACTAAATTTTGTCGGAGGATGACTTCCGTGAGCTATACTCTCCAAGCTAGTATAGACACACTGCACCATTCGGTTTCACACCGTTAGAAAAAAAAAAAAAAAAAAAAAAAAAAAAATTTTGAAGCTATTATTTCAGACGAAGTTGGATCGAGACAGCTATTTTCTCCCAAAAAGTGAGATTTTAAATATTAGTAATTAGTTGCCTAGCCAAAACCTGATACAGATTAATATTTCCAAGACCAAGTGGTATCCTTTGATACGCGCGAGTTTAAGAATTAATTTAATATTTACGGCAATTTTGCTTTTTATCTTTTTTTGCGCTTCCAGCCTCTTGTCAATCCAGTTCAATGAATACGTTATTTGCATGCATACAGATCCAGCACTGCAAGGGCTCTCATTTTCATGAGGAGGCTCTAAGCCATAAGGTAAATCGCCTTCAGCCTAAATTACCAATGCATAAAATTTCAGATGAGTTCAGAGTCATGACGTCAATAGGATTTATAGATCGTTTGACAATCTGATAGCGATGTAGCGAGGAAATGTCTTTTAAGAAGCTACCTGTCTTAACTTGAACAATTAGTTACAGACAGGGACACGTGTACCATAAGTATCAATTTTCTAGCTAATATTGTATCGTGACACTTTATAATGGTAAAATTGATGTTAACCGTCTAGAATCTTCAACCGATGTGTCTTTTAGCATAAGTTTGGTATGCAAGATGATAAATAAACAAGTTTTTATTTTAAACTAGCTGCTCGCGGCACAGCCTGGTTAATTGGAAAAGAAAGAAAAGAGAAAGAACATATTTATAATATGTATACGTCCTAATCTCCTTCCCCATCCCTGTCTCTGTACATCTCCTCCTCCACCTCTATTTGTCCGTCTACTTCTCCTCCCACCCTCCCATCTCATCTCCTCTTACCTCTTCTCTACTCCCCATATCGCTCTGACCATTACCTCCTCCTTCCTTTCTATCTTCTCCCCCACCCTCTCCCTTCTCCTTCTGCCTCCTCTCTCTTTCCATATCTTTTTGCCCCCTCTCTCTCCGCTTCTCTGTGTATTAGTTCCTTCCCCTTTTCTATATCCATCACCTCCTCCTTCTCTTCTCTTTCTCTCCATCTTCTGCTGCACCCTCTCACTGTCCAATTTCACCTTTCCGCTTTGTATATCCATTTCCTCCCGCCCCTCTGTACGTCTCCTCTTCCCCCCTCTCTCTGACTTAACGCCTTGTTTATTATTTTTGCAAATTCAGATTCTGAAGTAGTATTGTAATCAAAGCCGATAAGCCATAAATACAGCTTTCCTGTTTACTACCAACGTTTCACTATTGCATATTTTATATCTATTGTATGTATTATATATGTTTCCACTTTTTACACTATATATTTGTGTGTATATTACGAACAGTAAAAATATATAGCCTGTGTCCCTCTAAATGTTCATTAGAGCATTTTGCAAAAATTTGAAGTTAGTTGGTCAAGAACTGTTCGAGATTTTGATAATAACATTCCACCTTTATATATTATATATTTATTTACATATTACGTATATTAAAAAACATGTATACGGAAACACGCATGTATTCGAACGCAACGTTGTGCCAAAATTTTGAAGCAATCCGTGAAGAACTTTGTGCAACTCAAGCTTTTTAACAAACGAACAATTACATTTTTGTATAATTTTCACTATAGATATAGCACTCCAGTTGATATATAAGGACACTCACGTATTCAAATGTAACTATTTGTCAAAATTTCAAAGCAATCGGTGAAGAATTTTCGGACATATACGATTACTATCATTTACATTTTTATTTTTATACTTTATTGATTGACAACATAACAGAAAAGACTCAAAACTGAAGAGTAGCCGTGGACCAGCACCTCTACAAGAGACATTTAAAACAAGCGTACATCCAGTAAGGTTGTGAATCGTCTGTTCACGTAATTACAATCATGATTCTCGAAATAATTGCCAATAAACCTTAGGTATTTTTCATAAAATTCTTCTGGGCTGTAGGCCGCATCACATTGTGTGAAATGTAATGATCGAATGTCATTACTGTCTGGAAGAACCCTGACTCCGGTGTCCTGACGTCTAGTGCAAGTCCTTCGATTTGACGCGATTTCGGCGTCTTTGTGGTGGAGGTGTGATGAAGTGACTACGTTAGCACAAACACACAGTCCCCGAGCGAAGAAAATCTCTGACCTGGCCGGGAATCGAAACCAGAACTCACGACAGAGGTAGGAACAACGAGAGAGGTAATGCTTGCTCCGTCCATGGCATTCAATAAGCCACACGTGGTCCCCTGCCTCACAGGTAGTGCTAAATGGCAAGCACTTCAGGCACCTCAGTCTTTGTTTACTGAATATGGGTTTGGCCAACCCAGGTTTCGTGAGCTGGGGCTGCTAAGTGCACCTGGTCCTCTGTAACCACGCGCCCTGGACATGTCTCAGCGACCTCCATGCGGTGCGGCGATGGAACGTCAGAGGGACTGGGGACCTTGCCTTAGCCGCCCGGATTGCGATGATGTTCAAACCTCAAAAAATAAATAAATAAATAAATAAATAAATAAATACCTCAATCTCAAGGTGTATGAGAAAAATTGCTGTTCACATCTACATCTGCATGGGTGCTCTGCAAATCACAGTTAAGCGCCTGGCAGAGGGTTCATGGAACCACCCTCACAATAATTCTCTGTTGTACGAAAAGCGCGCAAAGAAAACGAACTCTGATTTCCCTTATTTTATTTTTACGATCGTTTCTCCCAATGTAGGTCGGTGTCAAAAAATATTTTCGCATTTGGATGAGAAAGATGGTGACTGAAATATTATGAGCAGATCCCCCCACAACGAGAAATGCCTTTGTTTTGATGATGTCCACCCCAAATCCTGTATCATGTCCTTGACACTCTTTCTCCTATTTCTCGTTAATACATAGCGTGCTGCCCTTCTTTGAACTTTCTCGATATACTCCGTTAACCATATATGGTAAGGATCCCACACCGCGCAGCAGTACTCCAAAAGAGGACGGACAAGCGTAATGTAGGCAGTCTCTTTAATAGATCTGGTGCATCTTCTAGGTATTCTGCCAGTAAATCGCAGTCTTTACCTCGCCTTCCCCGCAACATTTCCTATGTGTTCTTTCCAGTTTAAGTTGTTTGTAATTGTAATTCCTAGGTATTTACTTCAATTTACGGGTTTTGGATTTGACCGATTTATCTTGTGACCGAAGTTCAACGCATTTCCCTTGGCATTCATGTGAATGACATCACTCTTTTCATTATTTAGGGTCCATTGCCAATTTGCGCACCATACAGATATCTAAATCGTTTTACAACTGGTATTGACCCATTGATGACTTAACTAGACGATAAAAGACAGCCTCATCTGCAAAAAACCGAAGACGGCAGCTCATATAGCCTAATAAATAGTTCATATAGATAAAGAACAACAGAGGGCCATAACACTACACTGGGGAACGCCAGATATTACTTTTGTTTTACCCGATGATTCTCCGTCAATTAGTAAGAACTGCGACCTCTCTTAGAGGAAATCTCGAATCCAGTAACATAACTGAATCGACACTGCATAAGCACGCAATTTTAACACAAGACGCTTGTAAGCTAAGGTGTAAAATGCCTTCTGGAACTCTATAAATATGGAATCAATTTGAAACACTTCGTGTGAGTAAAGAGCTAGTTGTATTTCACAAGAACGATGTTTTCTAAATCCGTGTTGACTATGTATCAATAATCTCTACGAGATAACTCATAATGTTCCAACGCAATTTATGTTCCAAAATCCTGCTGTATAACGATATTAATGATATGGACCTGTAATTTAGCGGATTACTATTATTGCGCTTCTTAAATATTTGTGACCTGTGCAACTTTCCTGTCTTTGGGTAAGGATCTTTCGCCGAAGGAGGTGTTGTATATGACGGTTAAATACGGAGATATTCCATAAAGCATACCCTGAAAGGTACTTAATTGGTATGCAATCTGGACCGGAGGACTTGCTTTTATTAAAAGATTTAAATTGCTTCACTACTCCAAGGATATCTACTTCTAAGTTACTCATGTTGGCAGCTGTTCTTGATCCGAATTCTGGAATATTTACTTCGTGTTCTTTGGTCAAGAAATTTCAGGAAGCTGTGTTTACTATCTCTGTTTAGCAGCACTGTCATCAGTAGTGTTTCCATTGCTATCCCGTGGAGAAGGCATTTTGTGTCTTTCCGCTAGCATACTTTGCGTACGACCTTCGGAATATTTTACCCAAGAGGACGCCATCATCATTTAACCATACAGTAAAGCTGCATGCCCTCGCGGAAAAATTACGGCTGTAGTTTCCCGTATCTTTCAGCCGTTCGCAGTACCAGCACAGCAATCAGGTCAAGGCGGGTTTGCTTCATTTGAATGTGCAGCCTTACGCCCCAAACATAATGCACTATCTTAAATGCCAGCGTTCTGGGCACACTACTCTTGAATTTAAAGGAGAATCTACTGGAAGAAAATGTGGTAAGGCTGCCCATTAAGGAGTCGGTTGCTCATATCCTCTGAAGTATGTAAATTGCTCTGGGGTCACTCTGTCTGGAGTAGGGACTGAGGTGTCTTGCTCCAGACTTCACTGTCTACGATGCTGAATTTTACGCAGTCTTGAGGGTACTGGTGCAGATGCGATGTCCAGAAACTGCTAAATTCCTTCTCTACCGGCACCCTGTGTATCCTTCAGTCTGTACAACACTTGTACGCAGCAGATAAAGTAGACCAGGATATCCAGGACATCCTTCTCTACTTACAAAAGCTGAAGAAGGACGTGTGTTACTGCAGCGTGCCAGGGCGTCTGGATATAAACTGCAACGAAATGGTGCATGTAGCAGCCAGGGAGGCATGTCGCGACCGTCGGTTTGTTCATGTGCCTTCCACCTGCATGCTCTCGCCTCGTTGTTGAGGTACTGAGTCTTGCGACGATTGGAGGATGAGTGGCTGTAAAGTCCACAACTCGGCCATGGCATATCTCCTTCCAGCCACGCATACAGCATAAGGTCCTTCTCACTCGTCTTTCGTAGGGCACAGCCCTCTGACTCATGGTTTTATGCTCCAACGAGAGCATCCTCCAATATGTAGTGCTTATGGCACGCAGATCAGGGTGCGCCGGCCTGCCGGAGTGGCCGTGCGGTTCTAGGCGCTACAGTCTGGAGCCGAGCGACCGCTACGGTCGCAGGTTCGAATCCTGCCTCGGGCATGGATGTGTGTGATGCCCTTAGGTTAGTTAGGTTTAATTAGTTCTAAGTTCTAGGCGACTGATGACCTCAGAAGTTAAGTCGCATAGTGCTCAGAGCCGCTTGAACCATCAGGGTGCGCCACACTTTACTAGCATTCAGACAAGAGAGCAACAGCTCATCTGTCAACTCATTTACCCTCTACTTTAAATGACACGAATGTGATACTTCTTTTTACATTTTGTGCAATGTCCAGGCATGTTCCCTAAAATTTTAATATGTTTTCAGACTGACTGTCTCACCCGCGTTTCTTTTTTTTATTTTTACACATACTCCTATAAACCTATTTTATTTTGCTCATCCCAACTCACCATTTAAATACTGTCTTACATGGAGTGAGCTAGCGTGATTATGCGGCTGATCATGGGTCAGACTGGGAGAGAGTGAGTGCGATTGCTTTATATTTCTTTTGAGGCATTTTCTACAATTTAGCCACATTCGCTGCTTCTAATTTTCGTATGACCGTTAATAACGAAGTTGTTCTCACATATTGGTTCTCTGTTATACATGTATACGTCTTGACGTTTGTATGTAGTTCTTGCTATAGGGCTTGATAATGACTGTTGAGGAGTCGAAACTGGTAGCATAAACAAAAAGCTATACAAATAACGGCTGTTGGAATATAATTTAGAATTCATGGACCAGCCCCAGCCCAACACTCCATAACAGCAAGATCGAGTTAACTGTTTCAAAATCGGCCGAAATTTCCGATATAGCAAATAGCCGTCATCAACGTGTGTAATACTACTGGAGCAATGAAGCTATTAAGTCATATACACTTATTTCGTGCCTTCCACAGAAGTGGTTATTGCATCGCAATGGGGTAGCTCGTCGATCCATACGCTAACGCTGCTGACAGGTATGACAGCGTTTGCCTATATCATTCATAGCGTTGCACCCTTATCTTCCTTTTGGACGTAAGTGGCTGTCTGGCTAGCAGGGGAGAAATTCAGAATTTACACTTGGGTGTTCTGCCACCACGCATTTAATCAAGTCGTACTAACATTATGCTATACCCGTGTTGCCTAAAACCTATTCTGGTAGTTTGCCCCGTCTCTCCAAGGTGAACGACTCCCAACTCACAGATGTCATCACAATCTGTCGGCGTCTGCAGCGTATCCACATCAGATTTGGTTGACCTAGCATATCTCTGATATGCTCCGATATGTTATTAATTACTCACTCGGGAAAGAATTTTCCCCACACAGTCAGTCCTCCCAGCTCATATGACGAAAGTGCGATGCATAGTTTCTCCATCTCCTTGTCTATCTTCCGCTCTCTGGAAATGGTATACAGTTTCTGCACTTATAACTTTACATTGCCTGCATCACTTATTCGTTATGCCCTCTTAGTCATTGTATGTACACTGAAGAGACAAAGATACTGGTACACTTGCCTATCGTGTAGAACCACCGCGAGCACGCAAAAGTCCAGCAACACGTCGTGACATGGACTCGACTAATGTCTGAAGTAGTGCTGAGGGGAATTGACACCATGAATCCTGCAGGGCTGTCCATAATTCCGTAAGAGTACGAAGGGGTGTAGATATCTTCTTAACAGCACGTTGCAAGGTATCCCAGATAGGCTCAATATGTTCATGTCTGGGGAGCCTGGTGGTCAGCGGAAGTGTTTAAACTCAGAAGAGCCACTCTGTAGCAATTCTGGACGTGTGGGGGGTCGCATTATCCTGCTGGGATTGCTCAAGTCCGTCGGAATGTACAATGGACATGAATGGATGTAGGTGATTAGACAGAATGTCTATATGTTTACGTACGTGTCACCTGTCTGAGTCGTATCTAGATACAGCAAGGGTCTCATGTCACTCCACTGCACACGTCCCACATCATTACAAAACGTCCACCAGCTTGAACAATCCTTTGCTGTCAGGCAGGGTCCAGGGATTCATGCGGTTGTCTCCGTACCTGTACACGTCCATCCGCTCGATACAATTTGAAACGAGACTCGTCCGACCAGGCAACACGTTTCCAGTCATCAACAGTCCGATGTCGGTGTTGAAGAGCCCAGGCGAGCCATAGAGCCTTCTGCCTTGCAGTCATTAAGAGTGTACCTGTGAGCCTTCGGCTCCGAAAGCCGATGTCGATGATATTTCGTTGGACGGTTCGCACGCTGACAATTGTTGATGGCCCAGCATTGAAATCTGCAGCAATCGGAAGGGATGAACTTCTGTCACGTTGAACGATTCACTTTCTTGCCCTCTGTAGACACGAAGACTAAACTGGGCAAGTGGCATCACATAATAAGCACAATCTTACGTTCCAGATGATGGCATAGCATCCGAAGAAGATTCCACGGCCGACAATCTGTCTCCTGCACTGGGAACACAACTTTAGAAGACGATAGGTTGGTGGAAAGAACTGTTAGGGACTCTTATTCAATCCCTATAGATCTCTCCAACTTCCAGATCTGACTTCCCAAGGGCACGCACAATTTATAAGATTTTCGGTTTCATAGGTTTTGTTTGCGTGGCGTACTTCTTCAGCTACTTCAGAGCGAAGTCGTGCTGCTACCTGTTAACTGAACTGATTACATCCGTGACAAGTGCCGATTTAGGAGTGGGTGCAAAATTTAGTCATTTCTTCACAACTGACACCGCATCCTCATCCAGTCGCTTGTCCATGAGACTGATGATAGTCTTGCAGGGAATATCATGAAGTTTCCTCTCAGATATGTGCTCGAATTACAGTGTTTGACATCCGGTAGCCTTTCTTTGTGCGGATTCCGCGCGGAGTGGCCCGCGTGACATTATCAACCCAGTCCACCGTCCAAGAATTGAAATGGTTTGCCAGCTGTAGATGTTATTTTGTAAAGTTCTCTGTTCGTCCAGTCCAGGCACTTGCGAGTAAAGCGGATTCTCCTACATACCATGGATAGGCTGGCACGTTTCTTAATTCTTCTGACTGCTGCTGAGTCGATATGATGCGTTAGTTCGGCCAAATTCGACACTACACGTTTTTCACGGCTTCATCTACATCTACATCCATACTCCGCAAGCCACCTGACGGTGTGTGGCGGAGGGTACCTTGAGTACCTCTATCGGTTCTCCCTTCCATTCCAGTCTCTTATTGTTCGTGGAAAGAAGGATTGTCTGTATGCTTCTGTGTGGGCTCTAATCTCTCTGATTTTATCCTCATGGTCTCTTCGCGAGATATACGTAGGAGGGAGTAAAATACTGCTGGACTCTTCGGTGAAGAAACTTTAACAAAAGCCCGTACCGAGCTACTGAGCGTCTCTCCTGCAGAGTCTTCCACTGGAGTTTATCTATCATCTCCGTAACGCTTTCGCGATTACTAAATGATCCTGTAACGAAGCGCGCTGCTCTCCGTTGGATCTTCTCTATCTCCCTATCTGGTACGGATCCCACACCGCTGAGCAGTATTCGGCCAAAGTGGCCGTGCGGTTAAAGGCGCTGCGGTCTGGAACCGCAACACCGCTACGGTCGCAGGTTCGAATCCTGCCTCGGGCATGGATGTTTGTGATGTCCTTAGGTTAGTTAGGTTTAACTAGTTCTAAGTTCTAGGGGACTAATGACCTCAGCAGTTGAGTCCCATAGTGCTCAGAGCCATTTGAACCATTTTTTTTTTTTTTGAGCAGTATTCAAGCAGTGGGCGAACAAGCGTACTGCAACCTACTTCCTTTGTTTTCGGATTGCATTTCCTTAGGATTCTTCCAATGAATCTCAGGCTGGCATCTGCTTTACCGACGATCAACTTTATGTGATCATTCCATTTTAAATCACTCCTAATACGTACTCCCAGATAATTTATGGAATTAACTGCTTCCAGTTGCTGACCTGCTATTTTGTAGCTAAATGATAAGGGATCTATCTTTCTATGTATTCGCAGCACATTACACTTGTCTACATTGAGATTCAATTGCCATTCCCTGCACCATGCGTCAATTCGCTGCAGATCCTCCTGCATTTCAGTACAATTTTCCATTGTTACAACCTCTAGATACACCACAGCATCATCTGCAAAAAGCCTCAGTGAACTTCCGATGTCATCCACCAGGTCATTTACGTATATTGTGAACAGCAACGGTCCCATGACACTCCCCTGTGGCACACCTGAAATCACTTTTACTTCGGAAGACTTCTCTCCATTGAGAATGACATGCTGCGTTCTGTTATCTAGGAACTCCTCAATCCAATCACACAATTGGTCTGATAGTCCATATGCTCTTACTTTGTTCATTAAACGACTGTGGGGAACTGTATCGAACGCCTTGCGGAAGTCAAGAAACACGGCATCTACCTGTGAACCCGTATCTATGGCCCTCTGAGTCTCGTGGACGAATAGCGCGAGCTGGGTTTCACACGACCGTCTTTTTCGAAATCCATGCTGATTCCTACAATTTCTAGTCTCCAGGAAAGTCATTATACTCGAACAAAATACGTGTTCCAAAATTCTACAACTGATCGACGTTAGAGATATAGGTCTATAGTTCTGCACATCTGTTCGACGTCCCTTCTTGAAAACGGGGAAGACCTGTGCCCTTTTCCAATCGTTTGGAACGCTACGCTCTTCTAGAGACCTACTGTACACCGCTGCAAGAAGGGAGGCAAGTTCCTTCGCGTACTCTTTGTAAAATAGAACTGGTATCCCGAAGACCTGTGCCCTTTTCCAATCGTTTGGAACGCTACGCTCTTCTAGAGACCTACTGTACACCGCTGCAAGAAGGGGGGCAAGTTCCTTCGCGTACTCTTTGTAAAATAGAACTGGTATCCCATCGGGTCCTGCGGCCTTTCCTCTTTTGAGCGATTTTAATTGTTTCTCTATCCCTCTGTCGTCTATTTCGATATCTACCATTTTGTCATCTGTGCGACAATCTAGAGAAGGAACTACAGTGCAGTCTTCCTCTGTGAAACAGCTTTGGAAAAAGACATTTAGTATTTCGGCCTTTAGTCTGTCATCTTCTGTTTCAGTACCATTTTGGTCACAGAGTGTCTGGACATTTTGTTTTGATCCACCTACCGCTTTGACATAAGACCAGAATTTCTTAGGATTTTCTGCCAAGTCAGTACGTAGAACTTTACTTTCGAATTCATTGAACGCCTCTCGCATAGCCCTCCTCACACTACATTTCGCTTCGCCTAATTTTTGTTTGTCTGCAAGGCTTTGGCTATGTTTATGTTTGCTGTGAAGTTCCCTTTGCTTCCGCAGCAGTTTTCTAACTCGGTTGTTGTACCACGGTGGCTCTTTTCCATCTCTTACGATCTTGCTTGGCACATACTCATCTAACGCATATTGTACGATGGTTTTGAACTTTGTCCACTGATCCTCAACACTATCTGTACTTGAGACAAAATTTTGTGTTGAGCCGTCAGGTACTCTGTAATCTGCTTTTGGTCACTTTTGCTAAACAGAAAAATCTTCCTACCCTTTTTAATATTTCTATTTACGGCTGAAATCATCGATGCCGTAACCGCTTTATGATCGCTGAGTCCCTGTTCTGCGTTAACTGTTTCAAATAGTTCGGGTCTGTTTGTCACCAGAAGGTCTAATATGTTATCGCCACGAGTCGGTTCTCTGTTTAACTGCTCAAGGTAGTTTTCAGATAAAGTACTTAAAAAAATTTCACTGGATTCTTTGTCCCTGCCACCCGTTATGAACGTTTGACTCTCCCAGTCTATATCCGGCAAATTAAAATCTCCACCCAGAACTATAACATGGTGGGGAAATCTACTCGAAATATTTTCCAAATTATCCTTCAGGTGCTCAGCGACAACTGCTGCTGAGCCAGGGGGCCTATAGAGACATCCAATTACCATGTCTGAGCCTGCTTTAACCGTGACCTTCACCCAAATCATTTCACATTTCGGATCTCCGTCAATTTTCTTCGATACTATTCAGTGTAAATGCGCTCAACAAACGAGTTCTCCGGTGGCGCAGGTTGTCAAGTCCTTTCATGCTGACTTTTCATGCTGAGATATATCTCCTCTCCGTAAAGATATGAGTGTACACAGTCCATCGAGTCCACAATTACATAAATGCTGCCATTGTCTGCTTGAATGACCAGAGTGGCACTATATTTTCTCAGTCCTACAATCTCTCGTCGTTCTTACTTCAGTATATTTGGTTTTGGTGAATTTTCCCTTGTCTCAGCTGAGGACAGATATCATAGCGAAGTTCCCGTGGATTCAATGGTATCTTATTTAGGAATGCATTTAGGTACCAACTCGAAGTTGAGTCCTGTGACCAAAATGTCTGCAGCGGCATCATTAAAGATGTGGTAGGAAAGGTTGACAAATGTTTGAGAGAGGTGCCACTGAAAATAGTTTTCATTCAGATTTCTGGTGACAATCATCGAATTTCATCTTTTTCTGGCAACGGTGGCCAAAACGTTAGTACATTTTACATGAAGCGACCATTTATTTCTCATGATGACAGGAGTATACTCTTCGAAAAACAATAGTTACCGGAAATTCCGGTTCTCGTCTGTGTTGCACGCTCAAATACTAATTAAATGATATTGCAATCCTTTGTTTAACGTCTATCTTGTCAGGCGAAAACAACAAACTACTGCTCATTCTTGAAGAGCAACACAGTCTCCAGAAACTGAAGACATACCCAAATTTAACACTTCTAGAAAACCGACGTGATATTCAAGAATATCATCACACAAGGCTTCTCTGGCTGTGAAGAGTAAAAGCCGAAGTTGGAATACAAAGATGACTGTTAAATTTGTTAACAATGAATATTTTCTTAAAGATAAGAAGTTTTTTGGTGAATTCTTGGTAACTCATTACAGGTAACCTACGTTGAATCAAATGTTATTATGCTAAACATTGAAATATAGGGATCAAGGTTACACCAAGACATTAAATAAATGAAACAAATATCAGGGCCTACGGAATATCATCGTGATAATACAGAGAGTGTTCTCAAGCAGTGCACGAAAGAAAACATTCGAAACGAAGTATCGATAGGCAAAAGAAGAGACAATACTGTATGCTTGTGTATTACTACTGAAGAACATAATACTTCATTACAATGTAAGGAGTGCATTATTTTCACATTTTTAAGTAAGTTATTTTAATATATATGGTTATCATGAACTTTCTGAATTTCCATCATTAATTTCTGAAAAAAGACACTTGTGTTAGGTAGGAGCCCTTGGCGTTTCCGAACTTAGCATACCAAAAAAAATTAATATCACCTAAATCGATTTTAAAAAATTGTAAAATTTGTAGACCTGTTAATTATTTGTGTACTATAGTTACAAAACTGTCCTGTTTTCATATCCATGTTACGTATGAATTCATTAGTTACTGGGCAGTATGTGCCATCCCTTGTATTGCACTCACACACTGCTGTCCCAATAGTTTCTCTCCGAACGGTGGCACAGAATGTCTTCAAAACAGTCGAACGTTTGAGTGTATTATGACAAATCTGATGTCCCGCTAGGTCTCAATTTGGACCTGAATAGATTTTCAACTATCCATTGATACTGTAGTCGCCATAGACAAAGTACCAGTATGAGACATTGAGTGCACCATAGTGCTTAGTTGGGCATTGGATTACACATTGACTGAATGATTAATTAGATCCAACAAGATTTAAGTTATTTTGTAACATAACTCTCATATAGAATGGTAGGAAATTTGCCGAAATAAAATACAAATTAAAGGTGAAAGTTAGTAATGCATCTTATGAGATACTAGCACTTTGAAGTCAAGGTTCAGCTTGGCAATATATTTTGTGGTAAGGTGTACAACTCATTTTTTAATATTGTGTTTTCCTACAACTTTCCTTGACACAAATTAGATTTGAAAAAAATAAAAGAATTAGAAGACAATTTCTGTATGACCACAACTACTACCATACGACGCCCACAGAGGTTTGCACAGGATAGAGTAGCATGGCGTGCTGCATCAAACCGGCATCATTGGTCCAATGTAAACTACTGTATGAGTGAGAGGTCAACAAAGTGAATCGAAGTTGCGTGCTTCGATGACTTCAAAAATTTCTGCGCTGTGATTACAAAATCGAGTGTCGGTCACACTTATGTGCACTGTCAAGCGCAGAGATTGAGGAAAACTGAAGAACCAGCCTCAACGGAAAAACGCCTCCACCCCTACCACCCATTAAACACACATGTATGGGTAAATTTCGGGATACGGAAAATTTTGTGTTTCGCAAGGGTGAACATGCAAATCAAGAAGAACGTGTTTAACAAAAAGTCACTGAATTTTCTGTGGGGCTGTTCACAATACCTTCAAGGAGTCATCATGAGTGGTAATATTTCAAATTTCATCTCTGTCCTGTGAGAAAAATTATGTTTATATGCAGGCATTCAGGACCTCTGCCCAAAAGAAGTTGTAGCTTACCAGATTACAGATTGCTTTCTTCTGAGCAGGCACCATAGTCGTACAAAATTTGTAAAATTACAAAATTTCAGCTATTAACTGTAATTATTGTTTGTCGCCCAATACTGTCCGATTTCGGCTACTCTGCCAATACCCATGGTAGCCATCTTGAATGTGGACAGGTTGTCCCACTGTTCAGCCACCACCATACGTACGGCGGGCGAACATAAAACGAATGACAAGTGGACAAGCGTGAAACAAGTATAAAAACAGCTCAAAAGCAGTACCGGAAGCGAGAGCAGTTTAACCGCGGAACCAGCCGAAACTGGTCAATAGTGAAAGTCAGCAATAAATACAACAGAAAGCGGAAATGTTGTCACTTCAGGGACCGGCAACGGTGATGATACTGACAGTTTTCTCTAACGTGTAATAACCATTATCAACCAGTTATTCTGATGATTTATGGGAAAAAGATGTAGCATATTTTGCTGATACAGAGACCATAGGTACAACCAAACACCATCAGTTTCCATCACGGTATATGAAAGTCTTAATACTGCACTCGGGGCAATTGAGAACATTAACCACGAGGGATGGAAAATGGGTCTACAATCCCTATAAATCTTGAATAGCTCATCTATTTCGATTACTGCAAACATCGGCTCGCGGAAGTTTCCAGATTTCAACGAGTTCATTACAAGTATGACACAACACTGTAATGATCAACGTCGCAGTGTTACGAACGTGCATTCATGTCATGGAAGTGAAGATGCCCACCGTACAATGCGTGAAATCGATAAAGTTCAGTGAAATTTCTACGAAATAAGACTTTAGCTCTTTAAAATATATTTCTCTGCTTACTGAAGAAAAAGAGCTGCTGTCTCGTGAACCTCTCCCTATAGCAATGAAGTAAGGTATTCAAAATTAAAACATATTATTTGAGATTTCGGTTGCCTGCTTTCTGAAGATTAATAGCAGTACAAACCTAAAGTAAACAATAGATTTGAATTCTAATGGTTCTCTGGAATGTTTCCACGTTTGTCGATATTAGTCCTTCACACTCTTATGTGCTATTCGGTCCACACACTGGGAAGATAATGATTTCAGATAAATTTGAATGTAGAAAATTTTTTATTATGTTAGCACATATTTGTTCATTTGCCTTAGAAACGCGGGACGTTGAGGAACTACAGAGAAATTAAAACAAACTTGTCCTGTCAAACATGTTTCGTACGCAATAAAAGCCTCATTAACTGAAAATTCGTTGCTCTCGAAATTTCCAGTGCGAGTATATTACATAAATGTTACAGCTTATGTTACTGAATTGAAACGAACGATTTGCAACCTTCGAATTGTAAGATGAGTTACATTTTATATCACAACATACAAAAACAAAAACAAAAAATTCAAGAACACCGTTGTACATCAGACAAAACCTGCAGGAAGGGTGTTGGGCTTGAAGTGGCAGCCATTGTTTATAGGCAACAAAATAAAAAAAAAACTGTACATATGTACTGTCATTGAGTCAATTATAGATTGAGAAGCTAACACAGCTAGAAAAAGTAATTACCCATGAACTAAAGGCAGCCAAAAAATTGCAGGGCTATACGTACGTACTCATATTACAGATGCTCAATATGTGCACCGTTTGTGACGTGGCAGAAGTCGATATGCGCGTTAAATTCACTAAGTCGATGACAAAAATTGCCCTCTTTGGAAATCTATTCATTTGGTTGCCTATCAGCAGGCGTCAACTGATTCTATGCGACAGTACGGAGTGAATTATTTGTCTGCATGTTGTGACTCGCCTACTCCCTGGTGAAATTATGCAGCAGAGTGTACTGCGTACTGCGAATGGGAACTTTGAGAGATAGCCTATCGACTGATATGTTTCATTTTTCGGTATGTCTCGTAGTTTTCATGGAGTGGTCTTCTGGAGTCCCGGAGATAGTTATGAATAACCAAGAGCACAAGAAGGCTAGAAACATGCAGTCACTCGTCTGAATGTACATATCAAACGCCAGTACCACTGTGAATTAAGTCAACCAAAAAGGCATAACAATTACCACACATTCTGCACCTGTAAACAACGAATAGAGAAGTTTCAGAATCAAGATAATTTAAAGTTGAACTCATCTTTTGAAGAGCTTTATAGGTTCAGACGTATTCGTACATACGTCAATTTTTATGGGTTAAAGGAAATAGAAAAATATGAGTGCGAGAGAAAATCATAATAAAAATTGTGAAATGATGTACTCAGCACTTGCGCCTATGGATACTAGAAACAACAACACAGATGTGAACAAATTAATGACATAAATATGTTTTAAATCTCATAACGCTGTCACTGACGGTGAATTATTGTCTGGTGCGTTCCGTACTCCGAGAACTCATCTCCCGGCATTGCACGAAATTGCAGTTTAAACAATAGCAGTAACACAAAAAGCGCAATATTACAATCTACAGGCGGCGCCCGGCGCTTCCAATAAAAGTAATTCCCCTCATTGTGGTTGGTGTAGCGATACGCAGAAAACCTCCGAATCCACTATATAGAGCAGCGAGCCGCGTGAAAATCTATTACAACTTCGTACGCTGGGATCATACTACAAAGCTGTATATGTTATCGAAATTCACAGATACGTATGCCCTACCATATGCATGAATTATTGAAGTGTAAGCCCACTTATTTCCTGTGGTAAATTATAAGCCATAGTGATAGATACGACGACACCTGCGTCTGTTGCTGATGTTCACATATCATATTTTAATCATATCAAGAGTTACTCTCCAGTCACTACATAATTTCCATTGCATATTTATGACGCATAATATTCTGAGTAGCTTTAAATGTGCTAACCGGTTTAATAGCACGACGAGAAAGTACAGGTATTCGATCAGTGTGAAATTCATGAAAGCAACTGATCCGTTCTTTTGTACAGTTTCTCTGCTGAGATGGAATTCCAAATATTTTCACAGTTTTTGCAAACTAATTAGCCATGTACATAATAGTGCAACAGAATCATAAAAGAATACTAAAGATAAAAGTAGAAAGTCAAGGAGAGGGAGTGCTACCACTAGCTACCAACATCAGTGTATGAAGGTGGTCATAACTGCCATACACGAATGCAATGACGGCGGGGAGTTCAGTTATACAAAACTTCACTTTTTGGCGTTGTAGATAGTTTGATATACCGGCAGACTGCACAAAAATAGAATCGATACTGATAGAAGTTCTCAAGTAATTTTTTGAAAAGACGCGATTACAAATAATATGAAAAATATGAACTGACTACAAATATGAAAACAGATCCAACGCAGACTATTAAGACCGATTATGCAACACTAGACATCGCTGACTTTATCTGAATCAGTAGTGAGAAGATGACTCTCTATGACAATGAGGTGAATGTTTGGTACACTTACGACAGCATGATACATTGCATTTCTGGTTAAAACTGCGTAAGAATTTGGCGTTCGAACACTGGTACGTGCTTTAAGTGGCCGATGCTCGTCCATTTGAGCTACCTGGGCAAGTGTTAACGAATTACCACCCTGAAACAATAGCTCGATTCGTACGGAGTGCCCAATGTAAATTTAAAGACCATTTCCTACGAAGTAATTGGCGTTTCTCGGATGCAGTTGTCCAATAGAACGCCGACAGACATTTTTAGGTGATGTTTAATACAATAGCAATTGTTTCTACAGTGAAATAGCACAGCAACTGTTGAACTAATAAGATAGCGCTAAAAAAGAATATATCCGGATTACTCAAGATTTTGAAAGAAATGTCCACCACCAATATTTAGCTAGCACGGGGAACAGAGCAAATGAGTTACATTTTCTGATAAACATGCAGTGCTTTAATATCCTGTGTTATTCCCAAACAACTTGCAGTCCTCCGGAGTATGAGTAACTGTAGTATCGGATTCGCGTTCTATTTTCCATAATCGCCTAGAGATACACCATGACAAACATGCGCCGCACAACCATTCGTTGAAGACATCTAAAGAGCATAAATACAAAATCGAAATCCTATGCTAGAGTGAGAAAAGAACCACTACGGCGCTGTTTCAGTAAGCCCCAGCACTGAACCATTTGAAATGGGGTAAAAGGTGCGGGTTCAGATTTATGATTAGCTAAAAACAAAAGGGACAATTTTATAACATACTAAATACACTGTTAAATCCCTTTTGATACAGGCGGTACCTGTGGTCATATTACCTGACTTGAGATCTGTGCTTTCAGTGTAGGCAATAATTTAAATCATTCGCCATCTAATAGCTGTGACCCTCAGAAGGAAGTGAGAACCGGTGGCCCAGTGTTTCTGGTGAGGTATACAGTTGGCAACTATCATTTTTGGACGTTATATTTAACGAAGAACATGCACTGTGACATCTCAATGCAGTGCAAGCTGCAAGGACGGTCTGCCTGATGCAAAAAGGATGGACATTAGGTCGTGCTGCTGCAGATGCCTGTCCATGTGTCATCCATAGGTTGTGGACACGTTAGAGGAAGACAGATCAGTACATAAGACAGTCTGGACAAGGTCGTCGACGTATTATAACACAACGCGAAGTCCAAGTTCTGGCCATATCTGCGTTGCGGTGGCTTACGGATACCACTACAAGACGATTTTCGGGGCTACTGGAGCCGCTATGTTCGATCAGACTGTGATAACCGGGTTGCGAGAAAGGACCATAGGAGGAAGACGTGCTGTGGGAGTACCACGTTTGACACAATTTGCAGCTGGCCTTCAGTTCTTCCCTTCACTTGTCAACTGGCGACTTCGTCATTGCCGAAACGTGTTATTCACAGACGCGTCCAGAGATCCTGTGATGCATCATGGCTATAGTAGTGTGCGGAGACTCGTGATGAGCAATATCTGCAAAATGTTATCTAAGAATTCGGCAGATTTCCAAATTCTGTGATGTTCTATTGTGTTGTGCTGACAGCCATACAGATCCTGTCGTTGTCAATGGTCGTCTTTCTGCCGAGCAGAATATCGGACAGATCGCACTGGACCATGTTGTTGCCGGCTGGTGTGGCCGAGCGGTTCTAGGCGCTTCAGTCTGGAACCGTGCGACCGCTACGCTCGCAGGTTCGAATCCTGCCTCGGGCATGGAAGTGTGTGATGTCCTTAGATTAGTTAGGCTTAAGTAGTTCTGAGTTCTAGGGGACTGATGACCTCAGATGTTAAGTGCCGTAGTGCTCAGGGCCATTTGAACCATGTTGTGGGTCTGAATTCCTTCTAGTGCCAAGGCCTATGTGGCGGGCGTCAGCAGGTTAGTCTTGCGAAGTCTGGACATCGCAGTAATGGAGTGGGCGGCAGTGAGTCTCGACCTAAACTCCATCTTGCTTATGTGGGATACGCTTGACAAACGTGTTCGTGAACTTCCTGTTCCATCACAGACTCTCCAAGAACTCTCACGCTCTCTCATAGGAGAATGAGCCCACGAGCTTAGCAAAGTGGTAACGTGTTTGCCTATCATGATGTGGGCCCGGGTACGGTTCCCAGCCGGATTGGAGAGTTTCTCCCCTTGTTGACAGAATGTCGTGTTGTCATCATCATCATCATCTCGTCATTACCGACAGGCAAGTCGCTAAATGTGGCGTCACCTGAAGTAAGACTTGCAACCCGACGGCTCAACTTCCCCGGACGGTAACTCTCAGCCGTCAATGCCACACGACATTTCATTTCACTATATTGAAGCATGGGAACGGATGCCACAGGGTGACCTCTGTAAACATATAAGGAGCATGCCACATAAGTGTCAGGCATTGATAAACTCTCACGGAGACCATAGAAGTTACTGGAGCTATCTAAGTCCAAAGAAAACCACCCAGGATGACGAGATGCGTGATCGTTTCCACTTTGTTTTCGATACATGTCGGACATTACAGTTATTCTCATGTCTAAGATCAAGGTTTCCATTATGTTTCATGACATATTCAATTTGTGAAAGATAAGGGTATAATTTAGTAACATACAGAGTCCTAAATTATTGCTCAATAGAGCATAGTAGACGCCCATAGTCATGTTACCCTAATTCTTTTGAGCAGTATAAAAGGGGAGACGAGCCGACTTGAGGCAAGCGATAAGGTTTAAGGTTCCAGTAATCCTGGAGCATCCCTCTCTATCTACGACGAGAGCTGGAAAGTTATAACGAAAATGGAGACACGGTGTACTCAAGTAGAGAGGTGTCCTGTGTCGTGTTATCCGGTCCTTCTTAGACGGGTGTGGTAAACAGCAGCGAAGAAAGTTGTGGTGGGAGGGGCGGCTCCTTGTGCGGGTAATTGCTCGTTAGGGCCGCGTCTAATCGCCGCCTGATTAGATGCTACGGGTGACGCGCCGCGCGTCTCCGGTGACGGCTTTGATTAAACCGCGGCGCGGCGCGGCAGGCTAGTCAGCTCGCAGCCGGCTCGATGGATGGCCCACCGGCGCGCTCTGATCAAAGGCCGCGGAGGTGCCGCCAGCCGGTCGGATCCGGGGCTCCTCGTCTCTCTAACGCCGTGAACGACGCCAGTCAATACGCGGCCGCAACACAAACACCGCCGTCATCGATCCGCCTCTGTTAATGTTGAGGCTTCTGTTGCTTCACGAGTGGACTAGAATATGCAGACGAAATGAACAATTCTCGATATAGAAAGGAATGGTGTTGATACAAATGAAGTTTTGTCTCATTGCACAATAACTTTATCTGCGGGGTACTATACATTACAGGCGTTGTAGCAGCAGCAGCAGCGATCTAACAACTCCGACAGACGTTTGTTGTCTTATATAGGCGTTGCCGACAGCAGCGCCGTCTTCTTATCTGCATTTCAGTACCCATGCCTATACTAGCTTCTTTCGCGCTTCAGTGTAAAACAAAATCTTTCAATTAATCATACTCCTGCAAGAACGGGACCAACGACGATTGAAGAGAATCGTTCAACGTGACAGAAGTGCAACTCTTCCGCAAATTGCTGTAGATTTTAATGCTGTCTCATCAACATGTCTCAACGTTCGAACCATTCAACAAAACATTATCGGTATGGGCTTTCGGCGCCGAAGGCCCACTCGTATACCGTCGATGACTGCACGACACAAAGTTTTACGCATCACCTGGATCCATCAACACCGACATCGCAATGTTTATGACTGGGAACATGTTGACTGGTCAAACGAGTCCCATTCCAAATTGTATCGAGCGGATGGATGTGTACGTGTATGGAGGCAACCTCATGAATCCGTGGACCCTGCTTGTAAGCAGGGGACTGTTCAAGCTCGTGGAGGCTTTGTAATGGTGTGGGGCGTCTGCAGTTGGAGTGATATGGGACCCCTGATTCGTCTAAATACGACTCTGACAGGTAACACGTACTTAAGCATCCTGTCTGATCACCTGCATTCATTCGTGCCCATTGTACTTTCCGACGGACTTGGGCAATTCCAGCAGGACAATGCGACACTCGACATCTCGAAAATTACTGTAGAGTGGGTCCAGGCACAGTTTTCTGAGTTTGAACACTTCCGCTGGCCACCAAACTCCTCAGACAAGAACATTATTGAACATATCTAGGATGCCTTGCAACCCATGCTGTTCAGAAGAGATCTCCAACCCCCCCCCCCCCCCCGTACTCTTACGGAATTATGGAAAGCATTGCAGGATTCATGGTGACAGTTCTCTCCAGTACTTCAGACATTAGTCGAGTCCATGCCGCGTCGTGTTGCGGCACTTCTGCTTGCTCATGGGGGCCGTACGCGACATTAGGCAGATGTGCCAGTTTCTTTGGCTCTTCAGTGTAGGTGACGATGTATATAAGTTATCTCCAATTATCGTGGTAGAAATGGAACAAAATGTTTCAACAAGTGCAACTTTGGAAAATAGTTTAAATTTTGGCACTAATCAGTTGAATGATATAGATTTTTTTTAGTCTGTTTGATGCAAGTCCCTTTAACCTAAATGAACAAGATAGAATGGAGTCAGATACCGAGCCTATAAAGCAAACAGAAGAGGGAATGGTGTTAGGGGGGGGGGGAATAAACCAGAAAGCTTGCAAATAATGTTTGCAGCGTTAATGTTTACCAGAACAAACATTTTACTGAAGTAAACGAAAATATGGAACAACAGACTCATAACCCTGATAAGAAATTCGAACAACAGTCTATTGAGATTAAACAACACAGAAGTCTGACTAAGGAGATTAAACAACGATCTAGTAGTAGCAATAATTAGGCTGGTGAACGTAAATAGTTTAAATATGAAATTAATGTGTAATTAAAAAACCAGGCTGCTGAGTTATAGAAAATGTGCGACAAAAATTTATGTTTGTTTAACACTAGGGTTGATATAAGAATTTCTCAAGTTGAGAAAAACTGTAAGTAATCCACAGAAAATGTCAAAAGCCAGTTAAAAGACATTACTAAAAAGGTAGCCATTTGACGCAAGCATAGAATCGCTGATGTAGAATTTTTTTGCAAAACCATTTATTAGTTATTTGGAAAAGGTGAAAAAAATGTTGCAGGAAGAGGAGCAAGCTAATTATAACTTTGGGCCCCAAAGTAATGTGGATCACGGCCATAATGTTAATGTAAACAGACTGGGTATGTTCTATAATGATAATAGAAGATTACCCAGGAGCTGGCGGCATACTACAGCAAACCAGTTACCAGAGAGCAAGGAACTGCATATAGGTCTTGTCACCAATTTATGACGATGTTGATTTACAAACTAGAGAACAAATAGGATGCAAAGAAGCAAAATCACAGAGCATGGGAAACTTAACTCCGTCTCTGAAGTGCATTTGTGGAACTGGTAAAACTGATTTGAACCCTCTCATTGTATAAACTAACATAAAAGTACCTGAAGTTCGAAGTAATTAGAGGAGTGGTAGAACTGAAGCTAATGAGAGTAATGAATTTAGAATATGCATATTTAACGATGGCTTGGAAGAGTTTCTCAGTAGGAAAGAAAGAAGTAAACACTGCTGCACAAACAATTTTGTAGATGGTTTAAAGGAAAATGATTAAGCGTCTGATATACAGAAAAGCCGTCTACAGTGCAACTGATGACGAATCTTGCCACGAAAAAGAGGAGAACACATAATTAGGGTTCAAATGCTTCAAATGGCTCTGAGCACTATGGGACTTAACTTCTGAGGTCGTCAGTCCCCTAGAACTTAGAACTACTTAAACCTAACTAACCTAAGGACATCACACACACCCATGCCCGAGGCAGGATTCGAACCTGCGACCGTAGCGATTCTAGGCGCTACAGTCTGGAACCGCGTGACCGCTACGGTCGCAGGTTCGAATCCTGCCTCGGGTATGGATGTGTGTGATATCCTTAGGTTAGTTAGGTTTAAGTAGTTCTAAGTTCTAGGGGACTGATGACCTCAGCAGTTAAGTTCCATAGTGCTCAGAGCCATTTGAACCATTTGAACCAGAATAACTAACTCACCCTGGAAAAGCCACGAAAACATTCCTCCGAGCGTAAGGAACGCTTTCAGACATTTCAAGCCATACATGTCCGATAGAGCATAAAAAGGCCACCTGTCTCCACTCAGGGGACGTTCAGTAATGGTATTTGCGAGCGAATTCCAGCCTTCGTCGCCTGTGAAGAGCAGTCAGCATGGGTGCATGATCCAGTCGCCTGCTGATGAGGCTCATACGCGGCAAAGTTCGCTGAACGGTCGTCGAGGAGACGCTGTTGGCAGCTTTTGGTTCATGTCAGCGGTCAGCTGCTCAGCAGTTGCACTTCGCCTGTACACAGCTCCGCAGCTGCCGTTCATCCCTGTCTATGGCACATGGTACACCACAGTTACCTCTGTGTCCATTTTGTACAGTGCCGTTTTGCCATGCACGGTAGATTTTAACAACGACGGCACGCGAAAAGTTTAAAAACTTAGCTGTTTCTAAAATGATTCCACCCTTGGGTCGCAAGCCAACGACCACGCCCTTTTGGAAGGCAGATAATTCGCTCCGTTTCCACATTTCGGCAATGACAGCACTTTTGTCCCCGTCCCCTCGGCATGCTTTATATACCCTCCACTGCAAGTGCTGCCATATGGCGTTGAGAGTGGTTTCTGCACGCTGGCGTCGAACATAGGCGGTGGTCACATCAGTGTGACTGGTCCGTGAATAACTTCTTACAAGATTCAGATGGGAGTGGGAAGACAGATACGGGAAGCAAGACTGAATGAATGTGGACAGTAAAAATGCCTATATTTCGGGAGTAGTCGGATGAGGCTGTTGTAGGTTTAGAGAACAGTGGAAGCAAAGCTTGTATGTATTTTCACCACTGTATCTCCCTTATTGACTCTAGTCAAATAGCACACCTCGAGCGAACGTTTCAGTTTAACATATTCCCTTTGACGAAATTGCGAAGAAACGAAGCGTGCGAGCCAGAAGTGAAAACGAATGAAGCCTGGGGGAGCAAAGCATATGCGCCGGGGTGTGGACTTTTATACGGCACGCCGGCCGCATTAACGGGAGAGAGCAGGGTAGCAGGTGGCGACGCGGGAACTGGGCCCCAGGGCTGACAGGCTGGGGGCAGGCCTGGCCACATTAGCATTCTTCTTGGCCGGCCCATGAATAATAGATGCGGCCGCGGCTGCGGCGCCGCGGATCCCTGCAATTAGGACAGCCCCGCTGCATATTTCACCCAGCAGCCCGGCGCGCCACAGCCCCTGCGATGCGATGCGAGGCGAAGCGAGGCGCGGCGGCTCGCTCGTCCTGCTCCCCTCATTAGCGGCTGATGGCTGCAACGCCTCCTGTCCTACCGCCCACACACGGCAGCGAGACTGTGTGTAGTGTCGAGACTCGACTCGAACTCTCATCTTCGGCAGTAGTCACTAGCTTACGCCCCTGTTTATCTCGACCTGTCTGAGGATACATAAGCTGAACCAACGATGTGACTAATTTACGAAAACAAAGAGCAAATGCTCAACATTACCAGAAGTGAACAATGAATTCATATTTCTATGAAGGAGAGATATATGCAAAAAGGAGGCAAACCGCGTCTCGGGGTAGTACTCCCGCCTCATCAAGTGATGACTGAGTGTTCGCGTGCTCGCCTGGTGCCTGTGTGTGGGTTTTGTGTACTGTATTTACTATTTTCACAAGCTGCGACATAGTCGCGAATTGAGCAATGACCCGAATATAGAATAAATGTCCCGTACTTCACATCTATGGTCACAATTTTTTTGTCATTAGACAACCGGTTTCGGTCTATAATGACTATCCTCAGATCTGTTTGAGCAGATTTTTTTATAAAACAGATCTTCATTACACACCGGAACCGGTAGTCTAATGACAAATTTGTGACCATAGACGTGAAGTGCAGGAAAATGTATTTGTTACTGATAATGGCCATACTGACTAAGAGCTGATACGCTACTTGTGAATAATTTTTTTTCCTCTGCCACCATTTCCATTATTCTTACATTAAAAAATTCCTGTGCGTTTCGAGCACGTTTTTCTCATCAGGCGTTTTGTATTGCATGCCTATAAATACAGAACCTATTTTCGTACGTCCCTTTGTGTAATACCAGCATAGGTAGGCAGGCGTCCAGGAGCAATAGAGCAGCGAACCGTCGCCGCCAGAGATCCGGACAAGGGCAAATAATTACTCCGTACCAATAGGCGGTATATGTATCGTAAGTCAATCCTGAAATACATTCAAAAATAGGAGTCCAAGCTTCACAGCAAAATACATCAACACAGAACGCACAGTCTGCAAGTCAGAAATCCAGCCAACGACCAACTTAACTGAAAGTTATCTGTCGCGGGGCTGTACCACATCCAGTCCGCAGAGATCGCCCTTGTCGGCAGCTGGTGGAGGCAGAAACCAGCGGGCGTGCATCACTGGCCTCGACTGTGTCCTGTGCGACCTCTATCGACGTCCGCTGAAATCTGGCATTGTGTTGGCAGTTACCGCGCCGGCCGCTGTGGCGGAGCTGTTCTAGGCGCTTCACTCCGGAACCTCGCTGCTGCTACGGTCGCAGGTTCGAATCCTGCCTCAGGCATAGATGTGTGTGATGTCCTTAGGTTAGTTATGTTTAATTAATTCTAAGTCTAAGGGGACTGATGAACTCAGACGTTAAGTCCCATAGTGCTCAGAGCCATTTGAACCATTTGAACCAAATCCCAAACATCTGTGATGTATAAACACTGAACGACGAATGAAAATTTGTACCAAGGCCGGGAGAGAAGAGAGCTGGGATAGTGTCTGCAGTTGTGCAGTGGTCACTGTGCCATGTTAGCATACTGGTTAGCGCAGAGCACCTGCCTAGTGGCCGGCCGGTGTGACCAAGCGGTTCTAGGCGCTTCAGTCTGGAACCGCGCGACCGCTACGCTCGCAGGTTCGAATCCTGCCTCGGGCATGGATGTTTGTGATGTCCTTATGTTAGTTAGGTTTAAGTAGTTCTAAGTTCTAGGGGACTGATGAGCTCAGATGTTGAGTCCCATAGTGCTCAGAGCCATTTGAACCATTTTTGAACCTGCCTAGTGAACTGGAGACTCCGATTCAAATCCTGGCATTGGTACAAATTTTCGTTCGTCGCTTCAGTCTGCATATATTCATGACAGAAAGATATTGAAATTGTACGGTGACAGCTGCAGTAGTGGAATAACATCGTCTGAGGACGTTGGTGCTTTTAAGAACGGAATAATGTGAATTAATGATGATACGCGCTCAGATTGTCCCAAATTCGGCGTTCGTTATAAGAATCCCGGACACATGGGATTTATAATGCATCAAAACCTTCATATTTCCAAGTATGTACAGAATAATTTGGATAAAATGCTGTTGCATGTGTACCTGCGTTATGGTTTAAAATACTCCAACCTTTTGAAACTGATTAAGAGGCTTTCATTCGCAGATGTTGTATGCTGACCATCCCATTGAAGCTGACTCGAAAAATCTGGACTACCCAAACAAAGACTAAACTTCAAACAAAGCCCATCAGCAGTGACAGCCGAAAACGTCTGGGTCTCTGGGTACAAGGGGTCATCTTCGTTTTGCCAACGGCGTTGTCGAAGCAGGCGGGAGAGCTTACAGGTTGAGGGTAACCTCTTGCTATTATGATAGGAAACTGGCCCTAAAAGGTGGAAGAATCAGTAATGATCAAAGCCATCAGGATACAGGAGGCAATGCAAAAAATGGTTCAAATGGCTCTGAGCACTATGGGACTCAACTGCTGTGGTCATTAGTCCCCTAGAACGTAGAACTACTTAAACCTAACTAACCTAAGGACATCACAAACATCCATGCCCGAGGCAGGATTCGAACCTGCGACCGTAGCAGTCGCACGGTTCCGGACTGCGCGCCTAAAACCGCGAGACCACCGCGGCCGGCACGGAGGCAATGCAAACCACTGCATTAAAGCCACAGAACATGCGGAAAAGTGTCCTTAATTCCCCGATCAAATATCGGAGAGGGAACTGACTAAGGGGAAGTAACCAAGAGAAAAAGAGTGAACAATTTTCGAAAGCGAAATTTCTATGAGTCGCAGGGTGGTATATCAGAAGTTTGAACGTGGTAGAAAAACTAGGAAATCTGTAAAGAGACTCAATGTAGAAACAGTGACGGTCAATGAAGGAAATGGAAAGAAGGTAAGAATTTCTGGTCAGACGATTATAGGGAAAAATTAACAGCAGCAGAATGTGATATTATGGGTATAGGGGTCGTTGAGAGTAAGGGGGGGGGGGGGCGGCAGAGAGTGGGTGACTATGATCAGTTGTTCTCATCTAAATCGATAGCTATCCAATGCCGACAACAACCACGTGTTGTTACCGATGTTACAAGCAGAAGATGAAATACAGAAAGTATCTGAGGACACTGAACGAGTAATTCAGTATTTAAAGAGAAATAATAATCTAATAATCACAGCGGACTGCAAAGCGGCAGAACGGAGGAAAAAGAAGAGAGTTACGTGTGAATCTGGGCTTGGCAGGAATCAGAGAGAGATAGAGAGAGAGAGAGGGGGGGGGGGGAGGTAACTGATCGAGTTCTGTAATAGAATTCAGCCAGTAGTGGCGAATACACTCTTCTAAAATCATATGAGGAAACAACTTTTTGTGAAATTAAAAGCAAAAGCGTCAACATTACGTATGCAAGGGGAATTCCATTGTTCAAGACAGAAGACAGGCGGACAGAGTAAAAATGAACGCTGTTACAACGTTTATTAGTCTGACGACATGAAAGAAGAAGAAAGGGAAGTCATTATGGAAGACATGGGCCATCAAGTATTAGAGTCATACTTTAATAGATTTTTGGAGGACTTTATGAGCAAATGAGATAGAAAGAATGACATTCTTTCGAAATTTGGAAATGAACCAAAGGAAATGGCTACAAAAAATCCGGGCTTGGTGAGCAAATAAGGTAGAAGGGATGACATTCTTTCAAAATTTCGAAAAGTAGCAAAAGAAGCGGCTACCAAATAACAATTTCAGTTGGTGTGTAGAATCTATGTGGCTGGTGACATACCATCACAATTTCGGAAAAATATCATCTACGCAATCTCCAAGACAGGAAGCGCAGATAAATGTGAGAAGTAGTGCAAGATCGGCTTAACAGCACATGCATCCCATTTGGGTACAGGAGTACACTGTCAACTAGTCACGCAAAATTACACTGATGTGACAAAGGTCACATAACCTCGTAATATCTTGTCGAACCTCCTTTTCCGATGCTTAGTGCAGCAGTTCGACGTGGCATGAACTCAACGAGTCATTGGCAGTCTCCTGCAGAAACATTGAGCCGTGTTGCCTCTATAGCCACCCATAGTTGCGAAAGTGTTGTCGGCGCAGGATTTTGTGCACGAACTGAGCTCTCCATTACGTACCATAAATGTTCGATGGATCTCATGTCGGGCGACGTAGGTGAATAAATGATTTGCACTAACTGTCTAGACATTCTTCAAACCAATTGCGAACAGTTGTGGCCCAGTGACTTGGCGTATTGTCGTCGATAAAAATTCAATGTTTGTTTGGAAACATGAAGTCTCTGAACGAGAGAAAATGTTCTTCAGGTAGCCGAACATAGCAATTTCCATTCAATGATCCCTTCAGTTGGTCCAGAAGACCTACTCCATTCCATGTAAACACAGCCCGCACCATTACGGAGCCATCACCAGCCTGCACAGGGCCCTGTTGACAACTGGAGTCCATGGCTTCGTGGGGTCTGCGCCACTCTCGAACCCTACCGCCAGCTCTTACTAACTGAAATCCGGACTCAGCCGACCAGGCCACGGTCTTCCAGTCGTCTAGGGTCCAAATGACATGGTCATCAGCCCTGGAGAGGCTTTACAGGCGATGTCGCGCTATTAGCAAAAGCATTTGCGTTGGTCGTCTTCTGTCATAGCCCATTAACGCCAAATTTCGTCACACTGTCCTAACAGATACGTCGTATGTTACAGATTGATTTGTATGTTTATTTCACGCCGTGTTCCTTGTCTGTTAGCACTGACAATTCTACGAAAATGCCGCTGCTCTCGGTCTTTAAGTGAAGGCCGTCGGCCACTGCGTTATCCATGGTGAGAGGTAATGCCTGAAAGTTGTTATGCTCGACACACTCTTGACACTGTGGACCTCGGAATAGTGCCTAACGATTTCCGAAATGGAATGACCCATGTGTCTAGCTCCAACCACAATTATGGGTCAAAATCTGTTAATTCACGTTGTGCGGCCATAGTCACGTCGGAAACCTTTTCACACGAATCACTTGAACAAATGATAGCTCCGCCAATGCACTGCCGTTTTGAACCTTGGGTACGCGATACTACGGCCATCTGTATATGTGCGTATCGCTATCCCGTGATTTTTATCACCTCGCCGTGATGTACAGAAAAATGAAGATCTATTAGATTATCTCTTTGGCTTTCAGAAAGATAAAGGCACAAGAGAGGCTATTCCGACATGAAAGCTATACATAAGAAAAATCAAATACTTTCATAGGATTTGCCACTCTAGAAAAAGCTTTCCGTAATATAAAATAACGCAACATGTTCGAAGTTATGGGAAAAATGTTCAATATGTACAAGAACAAAGAAGGAACACTACGAGTGGAAGATAAAGAACGAAATGCTGGGATTAAAAGGGATGCAGGCTTTCGTCCCTACTTTCAGTCCGTACACCAAACAAGCGATGCAGAAATAAAAGAAAGGTTCAAGAATGGAATTAACATTCAGGATGATAGGATATCAGTGATAAGATTTTCTGATAACATTGTTCTCTCAGCGACAATGAGAAGCATTATAGATCGTGTTGAATGGAATGAACAGTCTAATGAATACCGAATATAAATTGAGAAAAATCAATGACAGGAATCAGATTATCAGTAAAGTTGACATCAAAATTGGTGAACAAGAAGGAGACAGAGCTACGTAAATTTTCTACTTTGCGAGAAATATAACATATGGCCCACGAAGCAGGGAGGACATAAAAAGCAGACTAGCACAGATAAAGAAGGCATGCTTCACCAAGAGGAACCTACTAGTATCAAACATAGTCCTAAACCTGAGGAAGAAATACATAAGAACGCACAGCATTGTACGGCAGTGAATCATAGACTGTGAGGAAACAGGGAAAGAAGGAAACCGAAGCATTCGAGAGGTGTTGCTATAGAAAGATGTTGAGAATTAGGTGATGAACTGATAAGGAATGAAGTGGGCGTCTACATAATGGGCGAAGAAAGGTACATATAGAATATCGCTGAAATTCGCGGTGAAAGCCTTCAGCTGTCTTATTTTGCAAAGTCCTCCTACTGTCAGTCATGGAATATTTATAGGCTTATCAGGCATAAATGGCAAGAAACTCATATCATGATGTCAACGATTAAAAGCTGCTGTTGCAGGTCAACCATAGTCAATAAAATTGTCAGCATTAAAATAAATGTGCAGAGCAATTGTCACTAGAAAGCTTATTCACATAGAAAGTCAATAACAATCATGATGGTATTCCTGTACGGCCCATTGTGAATAGTGTTAACATCTCTGCATATTTACTTAGTCAAATTTAAACTATATCCTTAGTTACAATTATGTATTCTCAAACATTTCATGAAAAACTCTGAATAAGTGACTGGTATACTGAAACAGGTGCACATGCCCTATGATTCTAACCTTTTCTCACTATATGTGACTAACTTATGCACTAATTTTTCTGTAGATGAAACGTTTTTAATTAGAAAACGTTTACTGGAACATAAATTACAGTTCCCAGAAGTCATGGAACTGGTGGATGGATTTCAATTAGTTCTATTACAAAATTTCTTTATCTTTGACAACAAGTACTTGATTCAGCCTTCTGAGCTTGTTATGAGTAGCTTATTCGCTGGCACTATGATCAATATTTTCTTAGATAATTTTGCTACACCGAAGATATGTTGATGACACAATTATCATTACAGATAAAGAAGATAATGATGCTGATGATTTTGTTAATTTAAGAAATAATGCACATAGTAATATGTCTTTCACAACTGAAAAAGAACAAAATCATAAAATTACTTTTTTGGACCTGTAAGTTACATTAGACAATCGGAAATTTCACTTCAAGATTTTCAGAAAAGATACCATAACTGATATGATTATACGAAACTACTCCTGCCATCCTGAGTCTTACAAACTCCATTCCATAACTGTTTAACATCCCTCTCTGTAGACAATATTTAGGAGGTTGTTTGTGAGTTTCTATGTGAATAAGTCTTCTAGTGACAATTGTTCTGTGCAATAATTATATTGCTGACAATTTTATTGACTATGGTTGGCCACGAACATATAACATTTCTGCCATTTATACCTGCGAAGCTTGAAAATGGCCTATGACCGAAACTAGCGGCACTGTGCAAAATAAAAGACAGCTGCAGATTTTCACCGTGAGTTTCAACGATTATTTAGCAGTTGATTTTTCCCACCTGTATTCATACACATATGTAACAAGAAAAGGGACAGGATCATAGGGCATTTCTTAAGGCATCATGGAATAACGTTTATGGTACCAGAGGGAGCTGCAGAGGGTAAGAACTCTTAGGGAAGATAGAGATTGAAAACACATAACAAATAATTGAAGGTGTAGGATGTGAGCGCTTCTAATGACTAAAAAAATCAGTTAAACAAACGGATAGTTTCTTACGTAGTGTATATACAAGAAAATTCGGATTGATCTTTGTATTATATTGTCCGCAACCAAATGAAGAAGAGATTTTGCAGAATGTAGCAACAAAAACTAGTAGTTCACATTTTACAAGGTCGTCAAATTGTGCAGGGACATTTGAGTCGCATTGATGGTTTTTCACTGCGATCTTAATTAAATCAAAAGGTCAACAAAAGAAATAAACTTCATTTCATCGAGCCGCAGTGTAATAAATTTCGTTTTCCGATCGGAACAAATTTCGTTAACAGCAGGGCTCTTCAGCGTGTTTTCCTTGCTTTCACTGCCAGAAATGCCAAATGCCACCGTTGCAACGCTCACTTTTGTCCCGACTCCGGGCGACTGTAAAGGACAGCAGCCGAAACCACTACCTGCTGCCGACGTTCAGGGGACAAAGTTCTGCCGCAAAATCTTCCGTGAATCTGATAGCGGCAGTCACAAGTAACGGTGAAGTAAACCACAACATGGTTGACTTCAACTAATGGAGCTATGAATGTTTCGTTGCCCCAGTTCTCACTTAAGATTTGAAATCTCTTATTCTGTATTAACAGAATCGATCGTATCAACATATGCTCATATTAAAATAGAAGACTCTACAAACAACACCCGAGCGGTGCTACGAAGAGTCATCTCAGCTATATGGCTTCAATTCCATCGTTTCCCTAATTCTATAGCCGAGGTTCTTCTCATTCGTGACCTAACTGAGCTAGTAATCCTTCCGTAATGCTGACACCGTTCACGGTACGTTCTTACCTAACCAATTTCAGCAAGTGTTTGTTTGAAAACTATAATCGTATGATTACCTATAAATTCTATTTTTCATAGTGGCTTTAAAATTCATTGTGAGTAGATCTAAAATTTCACCTATTTTCTTGTTAACTGTAGTTCTATAAGGTATTTACTTCGTGACGGAAAATTAATTTACATGTAGTGAAGTGACTAATTGAAGACATTCCCAAACACAGTTAAAAAAATTTGTATCCGTTCAGTACTATCAGATTAAACCAACAAGTGGCCTTTTATGCTTTCGCCTTATAACCAGTCAGCTACAACTTATCCCTCCGAAATCTCTGAAAAACTTTCTAACTACGAAATCAACACATCGACTCTTACTCTCCCCCCCTATAACCTCTACCAGAAGATAGGATATATTGGTCGCATGTATGTACAAGATCAATCAAGCATACATAGAACTCTTATTTGACTATACTTGTGTAAATAGGTAGAACAATGAAACTTCCTGGCAGATTAAAACTGTGTGCACCGACCGAGACTCGAACTCGGGACCTTTGCCTTTCGCGGGCAAGTGCTCTACCATCTGAGCTACCGAAGCACGACTCACGCCCGGTCCTCAGAGCTTTACTTCTGCCAGTACCTCGTCTCCTACCTTCCAAACTTTACAGAAGCTCTCCTGCGAACCTTCCAGGACTAGCACTCCTGAAAGAAAGGATACTGCGGAGACATGGCTTAGCCACAGCCTGGGGGATGTTTCCAGAATGAGATTTTCACTCTGCAGCGGAGTGTGCGCTGATATGAAACTTTCTGGCAGATTAAAACTGTGTGCACCGACCGAGACTCGAACTCAGGACCTTTGCCTTTCGCGGGCAAGTGCTCTACCATCTGAGCTACCGAAGCACGACTCACGCCCGGTCCTCACAGCGAAAGTCATCATATATATATATATATATATATATATATATATATATATATATATATATATATGTGTGTGTGTGTGTGTGGTTCATTGTAGTGACCGGGCCAAATATCTCACGAACTATCAAACGAAAAAACTACAAAGTACGAAACTCGTCTAGCTTGAAGGGGGACACCAGATGGCGCTATGGTTGGCCCGCAAGATGTCGCTGCCATAGGTCAAACGGATATCAGATGCGTTTTTTTAAAATAGGAACCCCCATTTTTATTACATATTCCTGTACTATGTAAAGACATATGAATGTTTTAGTTGGGCCACTTTTTTCGCTTTGTGATAGATGGCGCTGTAATAGTAAAAAACGTATAAGTGCATAGTATCACGTAACATTCCGCCAGTGCGGACGGTATGTGCTTCGTGATACATTACCCGTGTTAAAATGGACCGTTTACCTATTGCGGAAAAGGTCGATATCGTGTTGACGTATGGCTATTGTGATCAAAATGCCCAACGGGCGGGTGCTATGTATGCTACTCGGTATCCTGGACGACATCATCCAAGTGTCCGGACCGTTCGCCGGATAGTTACGTTATTTAAGGAAACAAGAAGTGTTCAGCCACATGTGAAACGTCAACCACAACCTGCAACAAATGATGATGCCCAAGTAGGTGTTTTAGCGGCTGTCGCGGCTACTCCGCACATCAGTAGCAGACAAATTGCGCGAGAATCGGGAATCTCAAAAACGTCGGTGTTGAGAATGCTACATCAACATCGCTTGCACCCGTACCATATTTCTATGCACCAGGAATTGCATGGCGACGACTTTGAACGTCGTGTACAGTTCTGCCACTGGGCACAAGAGAAATTACCGGACGATGACAGATTTTTTTGAACGCGTTCTATTTAGCGAAGAAGCGTCATTCATCAACAGCGGTAACATAAACCGGCATAATAAGCACCACTGGGCCACGGAAAATCCACGATGGCGGCGGCAAGTGGAACATCATCGACCTTGGCGAGTTAATGCATGTTGCGGCATTATGGGAGGAAGGATAATTGCCCCCCATTTTATCGATGGCAATCTAAATGGTGCAATGTATGCTGATTTCCTACGTAATGTTCTACTGATGTTACTTCAAGATGTTTCACTGCATGACAGAATGGCGTTGTACATCCGACATGATGGATGTCCGGCACATAACTCGGCTGCCGTTGAAGCGGCATTGAATAGCATATTTCATGATATGTGGATTGGTCGTCGAAGCACCATGGCCCGCACATTGTCAATGCACGTGCGAACATTACGGAAGGCGAACTACTCGCTGTTGAGAGGAATATCGTTACACGTACTGCCAAATGCATTGACGTTGACGGACATCATTTTGAGCATTTATTGCATTAATGTGGTATTTACAGGTAGTCACGCTGTAACAGCATGCGTTCTCAGAAATGATAAGTTCACAAAGGTATATGTATCTTATTGGAAGAACCGAAATAAAATGTTAAAACGTACCTATGTTCTGTATTTTAATTTAAAAAACCTACCTGTTACCAACTGTTCGTCTAAAATTATGAGTCATATGTTTGTGACTATTCCAGCGCCATCTATCACAAAGCGAAAAAAGTGGTCCAACTAAAACATTCATATTTCTTTACGTACTACGCGAATATGTAATAAAAATGGGGGTTCGTATTTAAAAAAACGCAGTTGATATCCGTTTGACCTATGGCACCGCCATCTAGTGGGGCAACAATAGCGCCATCTGGATTTTGAACATTATTAAGGTAAATACATTGTTCTCTACCAAAATATTTCATTTGCTAACTATGCCTATCAGTAGTTAATGCCTTTAGTAGTCAGAATAATTTATTTAGCAGGCAGTATTGGCGCTCGCTGTATTGCAGTAGTTCGAGTAACGAAGATTTTTGTGAGGTAAGTGATTCATGAAAGGTATGGGTTATTGTTAGTTAGGGCCATTCTTTTGTAGGGATTATTGAAAGTCAGATTGCGTTGCGCAAAAAATATTGTGTGTCAGTTTCGTGATTATCAGAATAAGTAAAGAGAAAACTGAAACTTCCTGGCAGATTAAAACTGTGTGCCCGACTGAGACTCGAACTCGGGACCTTTGCCTTTCGCGGGCAAGTGCTCTACCATCTGAGCTACCGAAGCACGACTCACGCCCGGTCCTCACAGCTGTACTTCTGCCAGTATCTCGTCTCCTACCTTCCAAACTTTGCAGAAGCTCTTCTGCGAACCTCGCAGAACGAGCACTCCTGAAAGAAAGGAGTTCGAGTCTCGGTCGGGCACACAGTTTTAATCTGCCAGGAAGTTTCATATCAGCGCACACTCCGCTGCAGAGTGAGAATCTCGTTCTAAAGAGAAAACTGTTTGAGTACGCTGAGTTTTGCTCAGCTGTTTGAAAATCAAATAACGCAGAAGTTTACCATCATAGTCATTCATAATTTTTCAAAGGGGACGTTACAACAGCACAAAAACAAGAAAAAAACAATATTACCATCATACCATAACATTTTTAATCAGTTACATAAAATTTAAAAGAATGTGTCAGGTTTGCATCGCAACCACACGTTGACACCATAAATGCCTCCATCAAAATCAGTGTTGGGGTTCTTAGTTAGCTCCAGGGCCCATTTAAACCGTGTCAGCTCAGGCAGATCAACACAAAAGCCGTTTACTGCAAGATACTGCGCAGTCGATGCAACGGTTACATATAAATTTCAATTACCAAAACACACAGTAGTTACTGCTGACACATGCGTTTGAAATTTAAATAAAAGAACACAGAAACTATGTGATGAAAAGTATCCGGACGCCTGGCTTAAAATGGCTTACAAGTTCGTGGAGCCCTCCGTCGGTAATTCTGGAATTCAATATGGTGTTGGCCCACCCTTAGCCTTGATGACAGCTTCCATTCTCGCAGACACACGTTCAGTCAGGTGCTGGAAGGTTTCTTGGGGAATGGCAGCCCATTCTTCACGGAGTGCTGCAACTGAGGAGAGTATCGATGTCGGTCGGTGAGGCCTGCCATGAAGTCTGAATTCCAAAACATCCCAAAGGTGTTCTTCAGTATTCACGTCAGGACTTTGTGGAGGACAGTCCATTACAGGGATGTTATTGTCGTGTAACCACTCCGCAACAGGCCGTGCATTATGAACGGTGGCTCGATCGTGTTGAAAGATGCAATCGCCATCCCCGAATTGCTCTTCAACATTGGGATGCAAGAAGGTGCTTAAAACATCAATGTAGGCATGTGCTGTGATAGGGCCACGCAAAACAACAAGGGGTGCACGCCCCCTCCGTGAAAAACACGACCACACCACAACGCCACCGCATCCGAATTTTACTGTTAGCGCTACACACACTGGCAGATGACGTTTACCGGGCATTTGCCATACCCACACCCTGCCATCGGATCGCCACATTGTGTATCGTGATTAGTCACTCTACACAACGTTTCTCCGATGTTCAATTGTCCAATTTTTATGCTCTTTACACCTTGCGAGGCGTCGTTTGGCATTTACTGGCGTGATGTGTGGCTTATGAGCAGCCGCTCGACCATGAAATCAAAGTTTCCTCACCTCCCGCCTAACTGTCATTGTGCCTGCAGTGGACCCTGATGCAGTTTGTAATTCCTGTATGATGGTCTCGATAGATGTCTGCTTATTACACATTACGCTCCTCTTCAACTGTCGGCGGTCTCTGTCAGACAACAGACGAGTTCCGCCTGTACGCTTTCATGCTCAACGTGTCTCTTCACGTTTCCACTTCACTGTCACATCGTAAACAGTGGATCTAGGGATGTTTAGGAGAGTGGAAATCTCGCGTACAGACGTATGAAACAAGTGACACCAAAGAGTACTTGACACCTAATATGAAAAACGTATGTTTTTGGAGGTGTCCGGATACTTTTAATCACATAGTGTAAATGATGGGGCAGCTGCGTTCCCATGAGCACCATCTAGATTGGTGCACAACAGTACCACGTTCACTTACCTTTGGGCCAACTAAGTAGTACAACAGACGGGAGCTTACCAATAACTCCCGTTGTATGATGATGATAACTGCCACAATGGTCCCGCAGCAGTTACACCTCAGTGAAGTATTTTCGTGGCAGAATTAGAAACTGGAGTCCACTTGCAAATGCTCTTAACCAACAATGGAAATACCGCGACGGAACCGACCACTTTATATGTGACCAGCCGTCACACAGCCACCTCCAAATTGGAAAATCTGTCGCCTTCCCTAGTTAGCACTGGACGCTGTCTTGGGAAACTTCCACGAACTGGCAACTGCCGGCAGACTCTTTGTGTCCAATGTACTGCTTACTCCCCGTTTCTTCTTACCATGCTTGCGCATGGTCTTCAACGGCGGCGCATCAGAAAGTCACGTCCTCTCGCGGGATGCCAAGGAAACTCCAAACACTAAGTAAACACACTGCCTCTAGCTTACCCAAAAATATCGACACGGACATCTCAGTGCTAAGGTAGCGAAGGACGTAGACGACTAAATGAACCGATAAACTACGGAATCGAATATACTAAAACGTAGTAGACGAAATCTGGAGGAAATTTAACGGGGTGTATTATTTATATCTGCTACGACATCTAGCTGCAGTCACCTTGGCACTGGAAGGAGACCAATGGGCCAAAAGAGGCCTACAATATAGAAAATAGACTTTAAGAAATATCGAGCGTGGTAATCATGCAGAGAAAAAGATTACTAGAGGTAAAGGACTTATAATATGAACAAAAATTGGGCTTGATGGGAGGGGACGACAGAGAATCAGGTCTACCAGACACAGAACGAAAGCACCTCACGACCGAAGTCGAATTAATATTCGAGGACTCCCTACGCTGGACATTATAGACCTTGAAGCGACCGTTTTGATGTCTTCTATGTGTTTGGCAGTATAGGTATTAAAGACGAGGAAACGTTTCTAGTCATTCAGTATTTTATCTTTCTACTACATCCATCGTATTTCAGTTAGCACTAAACTCCATTTACAAGGATTACAGTTCGACTTTACAACTTACATCAGCTTCACTTGCCTACCTAAAGCTAAACGAATGAGTTATTTTCCTTATATCATGCATTGTTCGTCGTCTGTACCAGTGAAACATCCACGCATTGGGCTCAAATTTGATTAAGTTGGCATTTGTCATCTTGTACTGCAGATCTCAAATACTTGCGCACGACTTGCTGTTAATTTCGGCTATTCTTCCATTTTCTGGTAACAGCCATAACAAAATACGAGTAGAATCGCTGAAAACACCACTTTCAGGGATACATCCTGTTCTCAAAATTCCTAAGTCCTCTGTGAAAGATTAAGCATGCTTAAGGTTTTCATAACTTCATGCCTCATTATGAAGCAGGTCAACGCAGTGAGTAACATAAGATAAAACTGTCGAAGAATGTTTTTTTAGACGGAATTTAAGGATTTTTTAAAATAGCTGAACGTACGAGAAAGCAAAGTGAAACGTAACTCGGTAGTTTACACGATTCCCATCTGGATCCAGTCCGACAAAAATGTATTTTACATGGTTTTCGTACACTACATAAATGACGTAGTTAATGGTAGGATTATCGGTACTGTTGGTAGCACTGGTAGGGAAAGAAACGTACATGAATATGTATGAGAGAAACTGGAAACTGACACTTTCTCTTTTTTTAATTTTTTGTTCTTTTGTTTTGGACATAATTAGAACCGCACGTCATTCAGTGTTAGACCATTGTGTATTTTATATCCGTCCAGAATAAAAATTGCGTTTTATAAGTAATAAAAATTATTTAATCGCGTAATTACTGCTGTTTTATGTAACCAAAGCAATTACTTTTGATGCAAGTTCAGTTTACGCGTACAGGTATCAATTTCAAAAGTGTGTGAAATGTTATGGGACTTATCTGCTAAGGTCATCAGTTCCTAAGCTTACACACTACTTAACTTAAATTATCCTAAGGTCAAGCACACACACCCATGCCCGAGCGAGGACACGAACCTCCGCCGGGACCAGCCCCACAGTCCATGACTGTAGCGTACAGGTATAAAAGATAAATACAATTATTGTTATTTTGCTCTCAATGGAATGTTCTTCAACGTGATGAAAGGTCAGAATTTCCTGTAATTATTGATAAATGCGAAAGTTCTTTTATGTAAGTTCATCGAAGCACTGAAGCAATGTTTGATGTATTTTTTTGCGACTTTTTCTATATTTTACCTTCTTTATGTATAAATCGCGTTTACTAATGCTGTATGATAAATCTGTTTCGTTTTCTTTATTTAACCACAACATACCTCTGTTTCTTGTTACAAATCAACAGTTTACGAGTAAAATCTAAATTAAACATTGACAGGTTCAGTTTTGTTAAAAATTGTGTTTATTTTCTAGTTACAGACACAGTATAACCATATAAAAGAAAAACGTTCCATAGGCTATGCAGTCTTTTATATATCCACACTCAGATCTTTAGGGAAATCTAGTAAGATATTGATCGCATACATAGAGAAAGTGATCGTTAAGAGGTAATGCCTGAAAGGTATGCAACACACCCAACACAAGGTAATGGAGGTACGACCTTTACTGACGAAAGCTACTAGGAAAAGTACCGTAGTTTGCGCTTACTTATGATAGTATACAGTAGCCTACAGTAGTTTTATAGCTGTAGCTCTGACACATCTCCTCTTCACATGCTGACATGAAATGCTCTTGACCGCTTTCAATAAAATCTGATGTAGCCTTAACCAGGTAAAACGCGATATTTGTAATAAAAGTAACTTTGCAACTGCGATTTTTTTCATACAATCACGATAAACAGTTTCTGTATCAGTCAGTCTATAATGGAGCTGAATAGCCTCTAAAATTGGTGAATGTTTGTTTTAACCATTGAATGTTGTTAAAGCTGTTACTTCAGAATGGCACAATAGCCGAAACTACTATCGTAAATAACTGATCGTAGTGTGTTAAGAAACAAAGAAACAATGGTTGTAGCTCTCCTCGCGATGAATAAGTCTAATATTCGTTAGGTACAGCCGCGGCAGTCATACTTCAGAACTGTCTAAAGCGTGTGTGAAGCGCACTCTATACCCACTTTTGTACTCGGCATATGGCCTCTATTGTTGTGCACATTAATGTAAAGCCTGGCGGCGAATATGGCGCGCACGCTGTTGGGTGGTCCGGAGGCCCAGGAACCGCGGCTGAACTCGGCAGGCAAAGCCCCGGAAAGTTGGTCGGAAGAGCGCCTGGAGAGGCCGTATTCAGCGCAGGCAGCAGGCAGCGCGGCGGCTAACAGCTCGTGAAATATGCACGGCCCAGCAGGCGGTGGCTGCGGCTTCTAGCAGCAGCAGCAGCAGCAGCAACAGCAGAGGCAGCCGAGCAGCGGCCACGCGGCCGGAAGCAGCCCTAGCAGGCAGCTCAGCTCAGGGCCGGACCAGACAGACAAGCGCCACTGATTCGGCCTGTCCTCGGCAAAGACCCGTCTTCGGGGGCCGCCACCATCTCGGTCGATGGGGCTGTTATCGCTTTCACAGCGCTGTTCACTGTCGCCCAATAGAAAACTTACACGGGTGAAATGAGAATTACAGGTCCTGTTAGTTAAATTCGGAAAGAACGACGTTCAGAAACCGTACCGTTATTCTAATTTACGTGTGTAGTCGTTTTCCTTGAGGATTTTAGGCGAATTTCTGAGCCACGAGCGATTCTCTATCATATCTTCGTCAGGCTACGCAAAAACGTGTAACCCGGGACAACACTGTCCGGATTTTCTACACGCGGCTGCCTCCCAAACGTGAGCGCGTACTCGGGGAATACCTACTCAAACCATAACATAGCGAAAGTTTCTGCTATATGTAAACTACGAGGCTCTTTTAATTTGGAGGTAGCCAAAAACAGAGAGAGAATACTGCTTTCGTTCAAGACGGAAAACTTAGCGCCCTTCGGCTGTATAGGATGTATGACGCTGTTCAACAGATTATGTCCAGGAGCCACTATTAATGTTGGTAAAGTCACACAGTTTATGTGCTGTAATGTGGAGTGAGTGGACGTACTAGTGCTAGGACAAAATTTTTCATTAATGAGTAGATAACTGTGTACTGTAGCGTATCCTTTTTATACTAAGTCACGAACGGGCGACGTATATAAATGCACTCCAGTTTCCCAGCCTTTAGCGAGAAGATGGCTGCTTCGGGCAACTGCTTGTATGATGTGACTGTGTTAGATCGGATTACTGCGTTGCCTCAATGACATTTGGGAGTGAATACTGATTGCAATTGGCATCGGAGACTAATCTTAATTGTCAGTGAATATTTACCTAAAGAGACGAGTCAAGTTTCTAATGCGCGGCGACAAGCGGAGCATGTGACGAAGCCTGGGGCGGGTTGAGTGTTGATCAACTTGCAACGTGAGGCACCCACTGGGCGACTCTTCACCTCAAGAGACTGCCCATTCCTGTGTACCCTTTACCACAATATGGCCAGCTCGGTCCTTGATGATACTGACTATGCTCTGGTTACTCTTCTTTCCTTTCACACTCTTATCCAGCACGGTACATAAGGAAAAAGTGAGGGAAGGGAAGGGGATGGTAATAATCACTGAGTTTGTCAAAGAGTTTTGTGTGTGTGTGTGTGTGTGTGTGTGTCACGACACTGAACTACAGCTACAAAGAGGAGTAGCAACCTATGCCGCACTTACTTGATGTTAGGTAGATGTGTTATTGCGCCCCAGTATGTTATGATAATTTTGTTTGCATATGGGTCCACACCCTCGATATATTTTCCAAATGAAAACATCCCCCCGTAGGGGTAGTACACTTTTCAGATTTATTTCTTATTGGCTGCTTTCGACTTTTTAGTGATTATCAAGCAAAATTGAGTTAATCTCTATGCAACATGTCGCAACACAGGTAGCATACAAATCAATCCACCAGGCCACAAATGAATGTTATCTATATAAAAAAGGACAGAGTGTTTTTAATGCTTATCAAAGAATCACGTTCAATACAATTTAAGGATGTGTTCAACAACTAATCACTGAGAATCCATATCATTTCAGGTACCAGCATCAGCCTTATTCTTGTTGAATGGCCACAGACGTATGAAAACAAAATATCGAAGTGCTTATAATCTTTGGTCCGTTTCACGCCTCTGGCTGCAGTGGAATCTTTCAAAAGCTATTTTCGTATCCTCTTATGAGCACGACTGAGCAGCAATACCGCTGGTCTTTATTGACACAGAAATTACTGCGCCGATTTGGGATGCACGTGTAATCTTTTCCAAAACATTACTGACTTTCTTTAAGCTGTACCCCGCGGATCGCCCAGATTTCTGGACGCGTGCATGACAATGTAATCCCGCAGGGAACTTTGAACGGCTGACATGTGGCTTGGTTTCAAATTACATTTTTTTCAACAGCAGACATCACAAACAAGACATTTTCATTATTAATTATTTTTGGTGTGCTGAAGACACAACAAAAATTTATATCGGGTACAAACTGTCAGCATACGGACAGACACAGACAGTTTCGCAGATTTTCTGCACTTAGTTTGCCGCGGTAATTGTGACTTATTTTAATTGCATGATCGAAAAAAGTTTCCATGCGCATATGCTGATCGAAACAATGTATCACTTTCGAAACCTCATTGTGGAGACGTCGACGCTCTTTCCAAGGAAACAATAGGAACGCCTGGACAGCTTTAAATCAAAAGATTTTGTCTTGTAAACAGGAATTACAATGTAGATCGAGCAGTTACATCAGCACACGAACAGGAGTTCTCTCAACTGAAACGGCAAATGATCTCAAAAACAGCTGAAAAACGTATATAAGATTGGGAGTGTAATCATAATGTTCAGAAAACTATTTTTGTAATTCTTTCAAGGCCACAATGAATTCTTTAAAATTCGGTTTATCTAAACTCCAATGAGTAGACGGTGTTTTATGTTGGAAGCTGTCGCTTCCAAAATGCGGTTTTCTTTTTGAATGCATCCCATGAAATCAGAAATAAGTTGTTTCTCACCTTGAACCGTCTTAATGTGGGAAGTGTGCAGTAGAATTCACCTAAAATGCGAGGCTTGAAATCCATTCCGGACGTTCTCATTTTCGTTCCTGCTTTCCTTTCTCCTTCAGAAATTCAACAATAGCGGATCGTAATCCGAAAAATTCTGCCACGGGTGCCCCTTGACATAACCAACGTATGTCTGAGCAATAAATTACGTCTTCGTACTCTTGATTCAGTTCCACCAAAAACTGTTGCAACTGGTATAATAATGTGCTCTACTTCAGAAAAGTTACTATTCTTAACACTAATTTTCATCACGTGCTTCATAGTAAAAAACAATGAATCTCTAGAGATTGTCTGTCCATCGTTGTAATTTTTTGCTCTTTCAACTTCAACAAAATTTTTAATTTCTTACTCCATGATGTTGTTATACCATTCCACAGCAAACTTACGGTTCCCGTCGATTATTCGAAAGCAAATAGATTTCGGTAATTCGTATCCTTCTCTTCTGATATACCCATTAATTTTTAAAAGTTTGTGACGATAGGTCACTAGATTACCTCTTTTTGTGCAAATAGCCACTCGACCTTCAGCTTCCTTTATACCGCAAAGAGGTAGCTAAAAATAAACAGAGCTGATACCACGATCCTACCGAACTAAAAAATGTCATGCTGACCGAGAAACGCCTCATCAAACAACAGAAGAAACAGCGTTGCATGGCATTGCTAATAGAAATGTCGTGTTGTACCGAGCCGTTCCAAGAAGGACCGGGCAAAGCCAAGACGCAGCGACGAGGCCTAAGAGAAATATAGGCCGTGGCGCGTACGTGACAGCACGTGACACCGTAGCTCTTACGAGTGCCAGCAGCCATCTCCGGCGGGAAGCGAGTAACTATTTCAGACGAGTTTAATAATTCTCGACTGCGTTTCTAAAAGCACACAAGTTCTCGACTGCACACGACAAATTTAAGACGTCTAGAGGGTTGTTGTTGTTGTTGTGGACTTCAGTCCTGAGACCGGTTTGATGCATCTCTCCATGCTACTCTATCCTGTGCAAGCTTCTATATCTCCCAGTACCTACTGCAACCTACATCCTTCTGAATCTGGTCTCTTGGTCTCCCTCTACGTTTTTTACCCTCCACGCTGCCCTCCTATACTACATTTGTGATCCCTTGATGCCTCAGAACAAGTCCTACCAACCGATCCCTTCTTCTAGTCAAGTTGTGCCACAAACTTCTCTTCTCCCCAATCCTATTCAACACCTCCTCATTAGTTACGTGATCTACCCACCTAATCTTCAGCATTCTTCTGTAGCACCACATTTCGAAAGCTTCTATTCTCTTCTTTTCTAAACTATTTATCGTTCATTTTTCACTTCCATACATGGATACACTCCATACAAATACTGTCAGAAACGACTTCTTGACACTTAAATTTATACTCGATGTTAACAAATTTTTCTTCTTCAGAAACGCTTTTCTTGCCATTGCCAGTCTACATTTTATATCCTCTCTACTTCGACCATCATCAGTTATTTTCCTCCCCAAATAGCAAAACTCCTTTACTACTTTAAGTGTCTCATATCCTAATCTAATTCCCTCAGCATCACCCGACTTAATTCGACTACATTCCATTATCCTCGTTTTGCTTTTGTTGATGCTCATCTTATATCCTCCTTTCAAGACACTATCCATTCCGTTTAACTGCTCTTCCAAGTCCTTTGCTGTCTCTGACAGAATTACAATGTCATCGGCGAACCTCAAAGTTTTTATTTCTTCTCCGTGGATTTTAATACCCACTCCGAATTTTTCTTTTGTTTCCTTCACTGCTTGCTCAATATACAGATTGAATAACATCGGGGAGAGGCTACAACCCTGTCTCACTCCCTTCCCAACCACTGCATCAGTTTCATGCCCCTCGACTCTTATAACTGCTATTTGGTTTCTATACAAATTGTAAATAGCTTTTCGCTCCCTGTATTTTACCCCTGCCACCTTCACAATTTGAAAGAGAGTATTCCAGTTAACGTTGTCAAAAGCTTTCTCTAAGTCTACAAATGCTAGAAACGTAGGTTTGCCTTTCCTTAATCTAGCTTCTAAGATAAGTCGTAGGGTCAGTATTGCCTCACGTGTTCCAATATTTCTACGGAATCCAAACTGATCTTCCCCTAGGTCGGCTTCTACTAGTTTCTCCATTCGTCTGTAAAGAATTCGCGTTAGTATTTTGCAGCCGTGTCTTATTAAACTGATAGTTCTATAATTTTCACATCTGTCAACACCTGCTTTCTTTGGGATTGGAATTATTATATTCTTCTTGAAGTCTGAGGGTATTTCGCCTGTCTCATACATCTTGCTCACCAGATGGTAGAGTTTTCTCAGGAATGGCTCTCCCAAGGCCGTCAGTAGTTCTAATGGAATATGTCTACTCCCGGGGCCTTGTTTCGACTTAGGTCTTTTCAAATGGTTCAAATGGCTCTGAGCACTATGGGACTTAACATCTATGGTCATCAGTCCCCTAGAACTTAGAACTACTTAAACCTAACTAACCTAAGGGCAGCACACAACACCCAGTCATCACGAGGCAGAAAAAATCCCTGACCCCGCCGGGAATCGAACCCGGGACTTAGGTCTTTCAGTGATCTGTCAAACTCTTCACGCAGTATCGTACCTCCCATTTCATCTTCATCTACACCCTCTTCCCTTTCCATAATATTGTCCTCAAGTACATCACCCTTGTATAGACCCTCTATATACTCCGTCCACCTTTCTGCTTTCCCTTCTTTGCTTAGAACTGGGTTTCCATCTGTGCTCTTAATATTCATACAAGAGGTTCTCTTTTCTCCAAAGGTCTCTTTAATTTTCCTGTAGGCAGTATCTATCTTGCCCCTAGTGAGATAAGCCTCTACATCCTTACATTTATCCTCTAGCCATCCCTGCTTAGCCATTTTGCACTTCCTGTCGATCTCGTTTTTGAGACGTTTGTATTCCTTTTTGCCTGCTTCATTTACTGCATTTTTATATTTTCTCCTTTCATCAATTAAATTCAATATTTCTTCTGTTACCCAAGGGTTTCTACTAGTCCTCGTCTTTTTACCTACTTGATACTCTGCTGCCTTCACTACTTCATCCCTCAAAGCTACCCATTCTTCTTCTACTGTATTTCTTTCCCCAATTCCTGCCATTTGTTCCCTTACGCTCTCCCTGAAACTCTGTACAACCTCTGGTTTAGTCAGTTTATCCAGGTCCCATCTCCTTAAATTCCCACCTTTTTGCAGTTTCGTCAGTTTTAATCTACAGTTCATAACCAATAGATTGTGGTCAGAGTCCACATCTGCCCCTGGAAATGTCTTACAATTTAAAACCTGGTTCCTAAATCTCTGTCTTACCATTATATAATCTATCTGAAATCTGTCAGTATCTCCAGGCTTCTTCCATGCATACAACCTTCTTTTATGATTCTTGAACCAAATGTTAGCTATGATTAAGTTGTGCTCTGCGCAAACTTCTACCAGGCGGCTTCCTCTTTCATTTCTTAGCCCCAATCCATATTCACCTACTACGTTTCCTTCTCTCCCTTTTCCTACTACTGAATTCCAGTCACCCATGACTATTAAATTTTCGGCTCCCTTCACTATCTGAATAATTTATTTCGTCATAAATTTCTTCAATTTCTTCGTCATCTGCAGAGCTGGTTGGCATATAAACTTGTACTACTATAGTAGGCGTGGGCTTCGAGTCTATCTTGGCCACAATAATGCGTTCACTGTGCTGTTGGTAGTAGCTTACCCGCATTCTTATTTTTTTATTCATTATTAAACCTACTCCTGCATTGCCCCTATTTGACTTTGCATTTATAATCCTGTATTCTCCTGACCAAAAGTCTTGCTCCTCCTGCCATCGAACTTCACTAATTCCCACTATATCTATCTTTAACCTATCAATTTCTCTTTTTAAATTTTCTAACCTAACTGCCCGATTAAGGGATCTGACGTTCAACGCTCCGATCCGTAGAACGTCAGTTTTGTTTCTCCTGATAACGACGTCCTGTTGAGTAGTCCCCGCCCGGAGATCCGAATGGGGGACTATTTTACCTCCGGAATATTTTACCCAAGAGGACGCCATCATCATTAACCATACAGTAAAGTTGCATGCCCTCGGGAAAAATAACGGCTGTAGTTTCCCGTTGCTTTCAACCGTTCGCAGTACCAGCACAGCGAGGCTGCTTTGGGTAGTGTTACAAGGCCAGACCCGTGGTCTAGGGTAGCGTCTTTGGTTCATAATCAAAACGTTTTCGGTCCCGGGTTCGATCCCCGCCACTGCCTAAATTTTGATAAATAATGAGCATTGGCGGCCGAAGACTTCCGGCATAAGAAGTCAGCCTCATTCTGCCAGCGGCCTTGTCGAAGAGGGCGGAGGAGCGGATAGAGGTTCAGGGCACTCTCTTGTCCTAGGGGTGGGAAATTGCCCCTAAAGGCGGAAGAATGAGCAATGATCAACGACATGAGGATGCAGAAGGCAATGGAAACCACTGCATTAAAGACACGTAACGTGTATCCACAGGACATGTGGCCTGTAATTGAAGAAGTGTCATGATGATCTCTCCATTGGCAAAAGATTCCGGAATAGTCCCCCATTCTGATCTCCGGGAGGGGACTGCCAAGGGGGAGGTCACCATGAGAAAAAGATTGAATAATCAACGAAAGGATAACGTTCTACGAGACGGGGCGTGGAATGTCAGAAGCTTGAACGTGGTAGGGAAACTAGAAAATCTGAAAAGGGAAATGCAAAGGCTCAATCTAGATATAGTAGGGGTCAGTGAAGTGCAGTGGAAGGAAGACAAGGATTTCTGGTCAGATGAGTATCGGTTAATATCAACAGCAGCATAAAATGGTATAATAGGTGTAGTAGGATTCGTTATGAATAGGAAGGTAGGGCAGAGGGTGTGTTACTGTGAACAGTTCAGTGACCGGGTTGTTCTAATCAGAATCGACAGCAGACCAACACCGATATACATATACATGCCGACGTCGCAAGCTGAAGATGAACAGATAGAGAAAGTGTATGAGGATATTGAAAGGGTAATGCAGTATGTAAAGGGGGACGAAAATCTAATAGTCATGGGCGACTGGAATGCAGTTGTAGGGGAAGGAGTAGAAGAAAAGGTTACAGGAGAATATGGGCGTGGGACGAGGAATGAAAGAGGAGAAAGACTAATTGAGTTCTGTAACAAGTTTCAGCTAGTAATAGCGAATACCCTGTTCAAGAATCACAAGAGGAGGTATACTTGGAAAAGGCCGGGAGATACGGGAAGATTTCAATTAGATTACATCATGGTCAGACAGAGATTCCGAAATCAGATACTGGATTGTAAGGCGTACCCAGGAGCGGATATAGACTCAGATCACAATATAGTAGTGATGAAGAGTAGGCTGAAGTTCAAGACATTAGTCAGGAAGAATCAATACGCAAAGAAGTGGGATACGGAAGTACTAAGGAATGACGAGATACGTTTGAAGTTCTCTAACGCTATAGATACAGCAATAAGGAATAGCGCAGTAGGCAGTACAGTTGAAGAGGAATGGACATCTCTAAAAAGGGATATCACAGAAGTTGGGAAGGAAAACATAGGTACAAAGAAGGTAGCTGCGACGAAACCAGGGGTAACAGAAGAAATACTTCGGTTGATTGATGAAAGGAGGAAGTACAAACATGTTCCGGGAAAATCAGGAATACAGAAATAGAAGTCGCTGAGGAATGAAATAAATAGGAAGTGCCGGGAAGCTAAGACGAAATGGCTGCAGGAAAAATGTGAAGACATCGAAAAAGATATTATTGTCGGAAGGACAGGCTCAGCATACAGGAATGTCAAAACAATCTTTGGTGACATTAAAAGCAACGGTGGTAACATTAAGAGTGCAACGGGAATTCCACTATTAAATGCAGAGGAGAGAGCAGCTAGGTGGAAAGAATACATTGGAAGCCTCTATGAGGGTGAAAATTTGTCTGATGTGATAGAAGAAGAAACAGGAGTCGATTTAGAAGAGATAGGGGATCCAGTATTAGAATCGGAATTTAAAAGAGCTTTGGAGGACTTACGGTCAAATAAGGCAGAAGGGATAGATAACATTCCATCAGAATTTCTAAAATCATTGGGGGAAGTGGCAACAAAACGACTATTCACGTTGGTGTGTAGAATATATGAGTCTGGCAACATACCATCTGACTTTCGGAAAAGCATCATCCTCACAATTCCGAAGACAGCAAGAGCTGACAAGTGCGAGAATTATCGCACAATCAGCTTAACAGCTCATGCATCGAAGCTGCTTACAAGAATAATATACAGAAGAATGGAAAAGAAAATTGAGAATGCGCTAGGTGACGATCAGTTTGGCTTTAGGAAAAGTAAAGGGACGAGAGAGGTAATTCTGACGTTACGGCTAATAATGGAAGCAAGGCTAAAGAAAAATCAAGACACTTTCATAGGATTTGTCGACCTGGAAAAAGCGTTCGACAATATAAAATGGTGCAAGCTGTTCGAGATTCTGAAAAAAGTAGGGGTAAGCTATAGGGAGAGACGGGTCATATACAATATGTACAACAACCAAGAGGGAATAATAAGAGTGGACGATCAAGAACGAAGTGCTCGTATTAAGAAGGGTGTAAGACAAGTCTGTAGCCTTTCGCCCCTACTCTTCAATCTGTACATCGAGGAGGCAATGATGGAAATAAAAGAAAGGTTCAGGAGTGGAATTAAAATACAAGGTGAAAGGATATCAATGATACGATTCGCTGATGACATTGCTATCCTGAGTGAAAGTGAAGAAGAATTAAATGATCTGCTGAACGGAATGAACAGTCTAACGAGTACACAGTACGGTTTGAGAGTAAATCGGAGAAAGACGAAGGTAATGAGAAGTAGTAGAAATGAGAACAGCGAGAAACTTAACATCAGGATTGATGGTCACGAAGTCAATGAAGTTAAGGAATTCTGCTACCTAGGCAGTAAAATTACCAATGTCGGACGGAGCAAGGAGGCAAAAAGGCATTTCTGGCCAAGAGAAGTCTACTAATATCAAATACCGGCCTTAATTTGAGGAAGAAATTTCTGAGGATGTACGTCTGGAGTACAGCATTGTATGGTAGTGAAACATGGACTGTGGGAAAACCGGAACAGAAGAGAATCGAAGTATTTGAGATGTGGTGCTATAGACGAAAATTAGGTGGACTGATAAGGTAAGGAATGAGGAGGTTCTACGCAGAATCGGAGAGGAAAGGTATATGAGGAAAACACTGATAAGGAGAAGGGACAGGATGATAGGACATCTGCTAAGACATGAGGGAATGACTTCCATGGTACTAGAGGGAGCTGTAGACGGCAAAAACTGTAGAGGAAGACAGAGATTGGAATACGTCAAGCAAATAATTGAGGACGTAGGTTGCAAGTGCTACTCTGAGATGAAGAGGTTAGCACAGGAAAGGAATTCGTGGCGGACCGCATCAAACCAGTCAGTAGACTGATGACCAAAAAAAAGCAAGGCCAGATCAGTCAATCATCCAGACTGTCGCCCCTGCAACTACTGAAAAGGCTGCTGCCCCTCTTCAGGAACCACGCGTTTGTCTGGCCTCTCAACAGATACCCCTCCGTTGTGGTTGCACCTACGGTACGGCTATCTGTATCGCTGAGGCACACAAGCCTCCCCACCAACGGCAAGGTCCATGGTTCATGGGGGGAAGGTCTAGAGGGTACCTTTTCAATTACATACTGATTTCCTGTGGTCCCTGCACAGAGCTGAGCGTTCACGATGTGTTGTGTGCTAGTCAACCAGAGTGACGTAACAAGTTCGTTGCAGGGTCCGTGTATCTCGTTTGCCCGCATAGCGATTAGTGGCGAAACAGGTTATGCCTTTGACGGCACACGTGCAGCATACTATGCAAGTGTATAGTTTTGCACGCTGTGGCCTACAATTCTGCAGCCAGTAAGTCTTTAAATTATGATTTCATTAGCTATAGCAGCCCCCTCGTCGTATCAGCAGATTATCGTTATCAGATTCTTCGTCAGTGCTTTCTTGTACAAACTTTACAAGATCAAGAAACATTACAGCACCAAGATGACATTGTTACTTTTAGTATGTGCAACATGCTCACGTGGTTTCCCGTAACTTTTTTAGTTCTTCTTCTATAGAAACTTACCGTCATTTCTTTCAAAGTTTTCGAGTAAGGATTGCATATATTTTTTGTTGATACCTTTTGATAAAGTATTGTGTTCCAAATCAGTTCAAGAGGACATATCTCAAAGTGGTAGGCAGGTAACCGCAGAAGTATTAAAAACTTTATACACATAAGCATTGATTTATTTTCCTTGGCAATTTCTAAGATTTCTTGCCTTTGTCTCTACGTAGCTCACTGCCTTTCAACGAAGCTAGGTTGGGAACTATTTTTTTCTTGGATTTTACTGTAGGAAGTTTCCGAGGACACCATACATCTACCCAAGAATCTCGATACATATCGTCCCTATAGCAAGTCAAACTCGTTGGTTACTGACCATAAGTTTTTTGTAAAGTAGTAGCCAAGCCCTTATGTTATCATTTTCTACACGTGTTTTCCGCTCTGATAATCAGATAACATCGTCTGCAACGATTTCTTTGATGAATTCTGCTTTATACTAATTTAACAAATACATGAACTAGACATCCCCTCGTGTACGAGGATAGTAGCTGTGATAGGCAGACACAAGACAGCCGTCGCTCGCCGGAAAGCTCGTCAATCCCCCTCATTTCCGAGAGGTTGTTTAGAGTATTTGTCGGCAATAAATATGCTTTATCAGGGAAATAATCGTGTATAGATGATCCGCAGGGCGGCAAACTAATTGCTAATTTCGTATTTTGCAACGACAACCAGTGAACAGCTTTGTCATTCGAAATTACGTACTCGCTACGGAAAACGTAATTACGTGCATGTTATACAGCATAGGACACATAAATTAGGTTTTCATTTACTAATACTATCATTGAACTCTCGGAATATGGAACAAGGTTACTTGGAGTAATGATTCGCATGTGGAATGGAAGGCTACGAGTTTGACGAGAGTGAAGGGAGCTGTTATTCTCGTGCACGGCTGCTCACATCATATGAAATGGAGCCCATGGTCCGTCTGCCACCGTGTCTCTCCTGTTGCCATACCGCATGCTTTCAATTGCTAGTCTACAGCATCTGGCCAGCGCCTTGTATCTTCTCATATCGTTTCAGAGTAGTGGGAGGGACGCTGCTTGACCACGCCCAGCAGTGTGTGGACACCGAGGTCAATAATTTATGTTCCACTGAGCCAGGTGCGTGGACCTTCGATCCAGCTACGATTAATCTCCTTGAGTAGTGAGTAGCGGTTTTAAGACTAGGGATCACAATACCTCTCAAACGCTTTGTCTCGTGGAGTTGATTCCTCTATGAGTCACCTTTGTCTTCAGAACGACAGGGTGTAATGCACGCTACTAATTACTAGCACATTTCAACTGATCGTGAGTGTCTAGTACCTCGTAAACTACGAATAATAGTCGGTGGAGGGTAAACAGTGTGCTTTGTAGGAGGAGAACTGTATTTCGACCGGTTTGTAATTTTTAGCGGCCTTTTAGTGGATTACTTCATGTCACGATTATCATGCTTTAAGCTGATTAGTAGATTCGCAAAATTTGCCAGTATATTATTCCCAGTTCTAATTATACAGGGGATGGACAAAAGTATGGAGACACCAAAAACACAATACTGCACTTAATATGGCACAATAAAACCGTTGGCGTTGAAAACAGCTTTCTGTTGTTTCGGAGTGGATAAATAAACGCAACGTATGGTATTCTTCCTGCAAAATAGTCCAGGTATCGAGGATGGAGGTGGATAGCCATCACGTAACCTTCTTTCCAAACTAGATCTCAAAGGCTCAATAGCATTGAGATCTGATGATTCTGGTGGCCAGGGGAGATGTGAAACTTCATCCACGTGCTCACAAAAACTAGTTCTGAACGACGCGAGCTGTGTGAGCAGGGGCACTGCCGTCTTGGAGCACAGCATCACCGTTGTGGGACAAACATTGTACCACGGGAAGGATCTCATCAGCCAAGACGGTCACACAGTCCTTGGCAGCGATGCTATCTCACGGAGTAGCCATGGACCCCTTGGAATTCTATGATTGGCTACCCAAGTCATCACCGAACCACCGCCGTGTTTCATTCTGGGGAGATAAACTCGGCAAGAAGTTGGAAACAGTATGAAACAAGAGTCATGGGAGCAAATGACTCTCTTCCATTGTTCATAGTTGAGGTTTTACTGCTTCAGCTCCACGTTATCACGTTACGAGCATGCGTAAATGATGGGTGGTTTTGGAATTACAGTTCGCCCTGCAATTCCCTTCTTGTGGGGCTCTTTTCGTGTTTTTTAGTGCTGCCTTAGGTTCGCGAGAGCGACATTCAATTCTGCAGTGACATATGCAGTTGTGGTTATCATATTTTTCTTCACTGTCCACTACAAAAATCGTCCGTTACTGTCGCTAAACGTACACTCTCGTCCTCTTTGTGAGGCAGCGGATGATACTTTTCCGCTTTCCCTGTACGCGGTACAAATCTTCGACACGTTGCTTCTTGAAACATCAAACACTTCGGCTCCGCTGGTTTCGGAAACATACCACTCCTGATACTTGAAACGTCTTAGCGTCACAGTACAGGCGTCCTTCGTGGTCAGATTCAATAACGGCACTTGAAGGATTGACTAGGGTCTGCGTTTATGTTCAAGCATACGTTTCTCCCGGTCTTTCTCTTTTATTTCTCCACCCCCTATTTATCATCAATTAATTTCTCAAACTTATTGTCACAGGAAGTCTTACAACAACGCACACTTCATTGTAGAGCGAAGTAAGGAGCTATGTGTTAATAAATTGCTACCCATATTTAATCCCACAAATGTCATGCCAGTTTGAGGTGTATTCTTCACTCCACGTAAAATGCCTAAGGTATGCCAAACATTGAGTAAGACGCTAATAATAAAGGGTCGTTTCCTTTATTTGTACTCTAGAACCTAGCTAACACAGATAAATAAAAAGCACAGAATTTCTTCGGACTGAGAGAGTTTTTATTCGACTTTCTGGGGTCAAGCGCCGCATCGATATGAGCAAGCGAGCCCGCTGGCCCTGCAACGCACGGTTTCTCCCTCCAACTCCGTCCCCCCCCTCCCCCTTTTTTTTATTTCTACCTCTGTTTACATTCATCCATAGAAGGTGCTGAGAGTTTGCTCTGTTTCTTTCAGTATGGGCTTCTGGCTGCGTTTTCATTGCAACAGCGTAAGAATGGATCCATTCTCTTCCGTCTCTCTCCTTCCCGAAAAGATAAAAAGAAACTTTAGAAAGCTAACGGGTGTGGCGCCCGGAGCACAATTTCCGATGCGAGTGCTACCGAAGCTCTTTCTGATTCAACACTGCTGGGAGCTATACAAAAGAACAATAAAAAATAAATGCACGGGGCAGGATTCTACCTGGGAAGGCTGCTCAAATGCTTTTCTTCGTTTTAACAAATAACGCCTGTGACGGAGTAATTTGTGTAATAAACACTTAAGTTTTCTCGCACACTTCGTGCACGACCTAGTAATTGTACTGTTCCGCATTTCGTCAACATCTGTCACGTCACGGCTCTTTTACATCTAATATCTCATGAATCTTGTCGGTATTAGGAAAGGGGTAAGAGGACAATTGTCGAGGATTTGGAAACAAACTTCGGAAACAACTTTGTGTGATGAGCACTCGCTTAAAGTGATTAGATTAAAAAACAGAAAACAATCAAGTCCAACGCCGCACATTTTGGGATATTATTTCTTTAACGGTCCAATCGAAACGGAACAATATTTCACTCCACATTTGCTGCTTAATACTCACACACAAGGGTAAGTGCAAAAAGCAAGTATTTCTCTTTGGTGAGCGACAGTCACTGAATGAAAACAATGAAACGTACATGGGTTTGGTAGCGTGCTTTTGTTTTCTGTTTTAATCATTAAATGCATTAAAGCGTTCGTAACGGACAGAAATGACTAACTGTATTCCATTTATTCGCTACAGCCACAAGTTGCACATTTCTCTATGGCGTCATCGCGGGCTTGTGTATATCGGACGTTTACATCTGCAACTACAATACATCTACATCTACGTGATTACTCTGCAATTCCCAGTTAAGTGTCTGGCAAAGGGTTCATCGGACCACCTTTAACCTATTTCTCTACTGTCTCAGTCTCGAAAAGAACGAGGGAAAAAGAACACTTGATTCATTCCGTGAGAACTCTGAATTCTCTTATTTTATTATGTTGATCGTTTCTCCCTAAGAAGGTGGGCGCCAACAAAAGATTTTCACACATGAGATGAAAGATGGCGATTGAAATTTCATGATAAGGTTCTGCCTCAGCGAAAACCACCTTCCTTCTAATGACTATTTGAAATGACACTCAAATTTTCTTTTAACTGTTCAGCAACTGTATTATCTGAGTCGGGCAGTCTTTAGAGGAACCAGTTATTTATTTATTCCGGTTGTCAATATAACCTATACCCATACTAACTCACGGAACAATCAACTTCAGTTTCACTATAAACTACTTCTGACAGCAATAAACACTCCACTACCAACTGTATTTAATCTATCATTTCTGAACAAGGTCAAGTCCTTTGTAAAAATTTCGGCTGAACTTATTTCCGGTTCTACCCAGCTTTCCGTACCTATAATGACTTGAGATTCATTGTTTTCTATTAGCTCTTGGAGCTCTGGTTCTTTATCAACACAACTGTTACGGTTTACAAGTACAGTGTTGATTGTTCCTTTCTCTAGTCTCCACCTGAGTTCGTCCTGCACCCTTTGAAATGGAAACCCTTCATGAGACCCTCTAAACTAAACAACCCCCAGTCCGTTCCACACAGGCCCCGCTACCCGTGCAGCTGCTTCCTGTGTGTAGTGGACTCCTGACCTCTTTAGCGAAACCCAGAAACCCACCACCCTGTAGCGCTCATCGAGGAATCTGCAACCTGCACGGTCGCAGAACTGTCTGATTCAGACCCTCGGCTCTGTATTAGAGGACCACAGTCGGTTCTGTCGACGATGCTATAGTTGATGAGCTTTGCCTTCATCCCCCAAGCAAGGCTGGCAGTGCGAATTTAAAATTTCTCTACGAATCTCGATGATGAAGTCTTCTCGGGTTATCAGCTGAGTCAAGGCGTCGCTCTGCGACAACGTTTCAACGACTTTCCTACTACTCATGCTCAGGTGAAGTCTCGGGTTCGTGTCCTGTCCGGGTCTAGAGCCGTTTTATTGCAGACTTCTTTGCCTCTGCATCGGCAGCAGCGCCAATCGCGCGCCTCTGGAATGGGTGTCGCGGCCCATGGCGTGGGCGAGTGAAAACCTCGGCGGTGTGTGTGAAGACACTTCGAGGGCACGTCTGAACAAAGGTGACATCCTGAGGATTGACATTACTAAAGGGTCAGTTCGACGGAAGCACAGTGGAACTGTTTCGCCACGCACGCGCTACCACATACTTTCAATGTGGTAGTAAATTCTAGCAACAGATAAACGGAGTTGGGAGTAGCCATGGATTCCCCCCCCCCCCCCACACACACACATACACACACATTCCCCCCCTCCCACCACCACCACCACCACCACCATCTCGGTCAAACCAATGCATGGAACACTTCGAAGAAATGGTTCTCGAAACCTACAAGAGTTTATTAACCACCTCAACGGCATGTAAGACAATATTAAATTCGCCATAGAGGTGGAAGAAAATGGATGTCTGCCCTTCCTTAACATCATGCTAAAGAACAAGACTGACGGCACTTTAGGTCATTCTGCTTAGAGAAAGAAGACACATGCCGACCTGTGTCTTGACGCCAATAACTGCCACTTCCCAGCATAAGCCAAATCCGTGCTCACCATCTTGGCGCACAGAACACGAGACATATGCGACAAGGAGGGTTTACCTTCTGAACTGCAGCACTTGAGAAAAACTCGCGAGAGTGGCTTGTCTGAGAAGCAGATAAGACGCACTTTCCAACCGAGTAAGAAGAAGAGAGAAGACGCACGTGAAGAATATACCAAGCGCTTGGCGTTCCTTCCGTATGCTGGGCCGCCCTCGGCAAAGATTGCCAGGATATTAGAAAGGAGCAACATTAACACCATCTTTCGCACAATGGCCAAAATCAAGTATATGCTGGGGTCAGTGAATGATAAACTAAGGAAACAGGCACCTCGAGTCTACAGCATCAGCTGCGAGCCTGACAAACAATACATTGGCCAGACGCAGGGATGTATATAGCAGCGCTACTCAGAACACTTAAGGAGCGTTCGCCTAGGCCAAACAGAGAAATCTGCAGTGGCGGTATGAAGCCTCAAAGAAAACCATATGTTTGATTTCGAACATACAAATCTGCTGTGCAGGGCAAACGGATTCTGGAATTCGATCTTCAAGGAGGCTGTGGAGATACGAGTCCATGATAGCCTTGTCAACCGAGAGAGCGAACTAAGTACCGCTTGGGATGCAGTAATAAAAAAAAATATGGCAAGAACGCTCCGATGCGAAACCGGCCAAGGCAGCAGATGGAATGGATAGACCCCACCAGGATGCGACTCCCTCCCTCCACCACGGACCGCGATACCCGTTCCGGAGGAGTGCGATTGGCACTGCCGACTCAGATGAGGCAGACAAGCTGGCGACCCAGAAGCTGTAAAAATCCAGATTGGGCATGAACCCACACATAGCCTAACGATGACAAATAGGAGCCTCTTTGAAACGTTGCAGCAGAACAATGCCTTGTCTCGGCTGATAACCCGAGAAGGCTTCATCAAGATTGGCAGTCTTTACCATTTCAGCTAGCTGCCCTAAACTAGAGAGAATCTCTTCCGATACAAAGCGACAGACATCGTTACTACCAACATGAGTCACCACTTGCAGTTGGCTACACCCTTCGCTCTTTATGGCATCCAGAAGCACCCATTCCATAGATGGAATAACTCCTCCCCGAATGCACACAGAGTCCACATTGAATACCTTCCCCTCCTTTGCAGCCATATCCGTAAGAGGCCCCATTAGGTGCCTAACGTCGGAGATCCCAACTAGCAGCAATCCCATCCTCTGTGAATGCCCAGACCTTGCAGTTTCAGAGTATTCTTGTGGAACAGGGCGAGCAACTTCATCTGGCTCAGGGATTTTGTTAGCCTCAGATATCCCCTGAAACCTTTTTGTCAGACTATACACAGAGGCCCTGCCATCGACTCCTCGGAAAATCCTCCGCTGCCATCCACACCTTGGAACAAACTCTCACTCGACCACCGATGAGGGTTCAACCTCAGAGTGGCCAGTGCTGGGAGCAGCCACAGTAGTGGACCAATTGGGAGACACGTGGGTCGTGCTGGACATCCCTTGGATCGCCCCATCTGCCCAGGGATTTTGTTAGCCTCAGATATCCCCTGAAACCTTTTTGTCAGACTATACACAGAGGCCCTGCCATCGACTCCTCGGAAAATCCTCCGCTGCCAGCCACACCTTGGAACAAACCCTCACTCGACCACAGATGAGGGTTCAACCTCAGAGTGGCCAGTGCTGGGAGCAGCCACAGTAGTGGACCAATCGGGGGACACGTGGGTTGTGCTGGACATCCCTTGGCTCGCCCCATCTGCCCCCCCCCCCCCCCCAATAGTGATGCCCATTGGAAGCAGCCTCAAGCTGCGTGACGCCAACACTGCCTGGAGCTGTGAGCTAAAGAACGCCATTGAAATTTAAAATAAGTCGTTTCTTAAGAGAATCTTCGCCAACTCACGGTACTCTGATGCTGCTGCAATGTGAGGTATCAGTCGACTGTCTTGTTGTACTTCGTATTTCAAATAGGTCTGATGCTGCGAAGCCTGTGTGCAGGTGACTCCGAAAGTGCTGAGCATCTTCTGGGTAGTCATCAACAGTGTACACCGTTCGGTCCAAATTTCCAGTCACACAGTGAATACATTTGTGTGGCAGCAGGCAGTCCGTCGATGGGTTATAACGCATAAATTTTACGGGGATTGCTTGAGCCCATGTTCGTTGATAATGTTGTCACTCTAGGGCGGACGTTTCAGAGCAATGCTAAGTCTAATCATTGAACTAAAGGGTTGCAAACTTCAGCAATTGGAACCAGTAACAAATAATGGTTTGTTATTAGCAGTTTGTGACATTATAATATAAGAATGACTTCCTTTAAATTTAACCATAGTGTCAGTACAAAATATTGACAAAATTTGCTTAAAGACGTGTATCTTCTTACAGATAGAGTGTATACTTTCTAAGGAGCACTATTATAACATTTAATACTAAATCTACTATACTGGACTCAATCACTGAGTATCTTGGCAGTGGGATAATAATGTACGTGAAATTTTCGTGCGCCAGGGTATGCATAATATGTAGTTTAATCTTGGTGTTCAGTTGGAATGCATTTCGGTTTTGCAAGCCGAACTTGCCAGTGCGCAATTTGCGAAACTCCGTTTCCCGAATTAAATGCTGCGACAGATGTCAGTCCCTGACCAGCAGAGATATTTCAGAGATATTTCGAGTGACTGGCATTTATTAATTAAACTCTGCCGACGCACGCCATTCCCCGGTCACCATATCAAATTGGATTACTCTTTGCAGTTGTTTCTACCGTTTTGACAATAACGCGTCCGATTCTTGTAGATTACCATAGTTTATGCTATGATTGTCACTAATCGAGGCAGCAGACTGCAATTGCAATTTAGCGTGGTTCAGTAAGTATCTATCCTGACGGGCACGTGTACAATTTGCCAATGAGCTGTAATTACGAACAGAATCAATCCTCTGGCGCAATATCGAACAAAAATTACTCTATAGTGGATGTTGATAACAGCGTCACTCATCGCATCATTAAATCTCATTCTGCAATTTTATTTCGAGACACTGAATCATCTAATCTGTTATGATTTGTAAGAGGGACATCGCTAGAATTTAGGTGTTGAAATAATACACTCAGCTAGATGAAGTTATTTCGCAATTGGATCAAGACTAATGTCTGAGGTACTGATCACGACCTGGCGGACGGAAACTTGCATTAGCTTCTCTCCGGATTTACACAGTTTCGCTTGTATCTCACACCAGCCCTAAGGCATCGCTCCAAATGGTCGAAGAACAAGCGCCGTTGACCAAGTAACATTATGCTGTATTTAAGATAGTGATAAAAAGATAAATCCACCAGAACAAAGCACAAGTAAAACTGGAAAGTATAGGGAACTCAATGTTGTTGTTAAGAAAATTCACAACCGCCAGTCGTAAATGAATACTGTCCATACTAAATGGCGGTATGCGGCCTTACTGTTGAAATGAAAAGCCTCAGCTTACGTCCACATAACATGGCTACCAATAAATAATTATTGTCACTCACGTGACGTAAGTCCCCTTAGTGCTATTGTCAACATAAGTGATATTTTATCAGATACGTGAGCGCGTTTTCATGTTATGATACTGACCGACGTCTCAATCATTGCTACAACTTAGCATCATCATGGGAAATAAAGTGGCAGTGGTCTAGTTTTATTTAACCCATCTTGAAGAAGACTATTTGCAACAGTGTCCGCCGGCCGGAGTGGCGCTACAGTCTGGAACCGCGCGACCGCTACGGTCGCAGGTTCGAATCTTGCCTCGGGCATGGACGTGTGTGATGTCCTTAGATTAGTTAGGTTTAAGTAGTTCTAAGTTCTATGGAATTGATGACCTCAGAAGTTAAGTCCCATAGTGCTCAGAGCCATTTGAACCAACAGTGTCCGAAACGCAGGTCCCTACCATAATATAAAGACGCCGTTAGATACCCGAGTGGTGCTTGTCCTGTTGGTAAGGCGCTGTCCGATCGTCAGCTGAACAGTGCCTAAGGGGCGGTGTTTAGAAGAAGCTGCTTACACCAGAGCATTCCCTTTGAAGTTACGCAATCTGCTGACTTGTTTAAAGCAGCCTGCCACGACTTCTTGTTCTGTGTAAACATCTTCATTTGTCAGAGTAGCATTTACAATATACATCTTATATTATTTGTTTGATATGTTTTAGTCTCCGTCTTTCTCTACAGTTTTTCCATCTTCCAGTTCCGTCAAGTCCTACGGAAACTTTTCTCACATGTCTCAAAACCGGTCCTGTTATCATGTCCCTTCTAATAATGCTTCCCACAATTCATTTCCTCGTCAGCTCTCTGGATAACTTCCTCATCTCTTTATGTTTCTGTCAGACTGTCTACCTGAAAGTCACAGAAGCGCCTACATTAAACTTAACAGACAAGGTTGCTTCCTGAAAACATTACAGCGAAAGTAGCTCATCTATTAAAGAGGGCAAAACAAACAAACAAACACAGTCCGAACAGGCCTTGAAGGCCCAACGGTACCGACGGGCCGCCATGTCACCCTCAGCCTTTGGGTGTCGCTGGATGCTGATACAAAGGAGCACGTGGTCAGCAAACCGCTCTCCTGGCCGTTGTCAGTTTTCGTGGCCGGGTCTGCTCCTTCTCAACCAAGAAGCTTCTCAAGTGACCTCACAAGCACTGAGTGCACTCCATTAGCCAACGGCACTCGGTAGACCTGTGCGGTGACCAATCCTGACGGGAACCGGTGTTATCACTGCGGCAAGGCCGCTAGCAGTGTGGAGGACACCGTTCCTCAAATTTCATAAGGTAATTGTACTGCCCTACGCTGCTGAAGCCGATACTAGACTCTGAGAGCAATCCAGTAGAGACATCCGAAGGGAATAAATTTGGTTCATACGATAAGCAGCAGGCTATTTTCTATTTAGTCATAAGGGCTTTGAAGTAATCAGAGAAGAACTAGGTACTGAGAGCATCAGCAAAGGAAACAAAGCATAGAAATAATTACATACAGCACCTGCACCGCTACCCTCAACCCACCAGTGGTAGGCCACATGTTGGTACGAATCAGGAGGACGGCGAAGATAAATACCAAGTGTGCATGTTGTATGAGTCAGTAATGAGTCGGAATATCTATAAGTTACAAGCCGTCATGAGAGCTATACTAAGGAAAATTTAGCTGTCGGTATAGCTTTTATTACAAAAAATAAAATTATTGCCTGTCGTACTTCTTGATGTAGCAAATGATGGAGAAACATTTCTCTTATGTTTTCTTGTTTAAACATAAATGGTAAGTCTAGCTGGCATGATTTACATTAGCGTTAGGGTACAATGCTTCAGTCTTTGTACCTGACTGATACATTTCAGTAATTCATAGATGTGTATGAAGGAATTTAATAACTATTTGATTTTACACGATTTATAGAGCATGAAATGTTTAACAGGTTACATTGCTCTATCTATATGGAGATCATTAGATCCATGACTACATACTGCACTGACTGAAAATTTTTGCTGTGTTTCTCAGTAATTTATTTGTAATTACCTGACATGTAACACACTTGTATGACACACACTCTTTTCATTTGACGCTTTTACAATAACCTATGTGTACATGATAGTGAGAAAGAGAAGTGCTAAAAGAGCGAGAGATGCAGAGAGAGGTGTGGTGAAGAGAGGGGTTGAAAGAGTAGAGGAAAGGAAAAAGAAATTATCGTATGGCATTGGTGGCCGGGAGACCCCTCGCGGGACGGTTCGGTCGCAGCTCCGCAAGTTCTTTAACGCCACTACGGCGACTTGCAAGTGAATGAGGATGAAATGATGATGATAGACACACAACACCCAGTCATCTCGAGGCAGACAAAATCCCGGACCCCGCCGGAAATCTAACCCGGGACCCCATGCGCGAAATGCGAGAACGCTACCGCAACACCACGAGCCGCTGACGAGAAATGGAAAAGAAGGCAGATATAAGGGCAGAATAAGAGAAGCTGCGGAGAAAGAGAGAGAGAGAGAGAGAGAGAGAGAGAGAAGGTACAGGGATGGAAAAGCAGGAAGAGAGAGAGAGAGAGAGAGACTGGGGGAACGTCAGTGAAAAGAGGCTGCAACGAGAGAGGTAAGACAGGTTGAAGGTAACTCAATACCAATTAATGAAAAACTACCCCACTAGACAACGTGTATGGTATGTGATTGCTGATCCTGTTACGTTGTCCTTAGTTCGAGAATGTTTATTGCAGTTTTGTAATACATTTAAAAAATTAAATATCTAATCTATTACTTTTTAGTAAGTGATAAATAATTAAATAAAAGTGAAAGACTGATTTATACAGCGAAAAATTTTCGTTCATACGCTTTCCGATTTACAGGACTTCGCATTTTGACGTGACTTCGTTGATCGTAAACGTTTACTTGTGAAATAAACTGGATGTTGTGCAGTAAGAAATGTCTGTTAAGCTATTTTATTGAAATTTGGGTGTCTTTTCCATAAACCGAAGATTTCGGATCTCCATACTTGTATAGTTGCTTTTGTTACACAAAATATTTTCAGAAAAATGCAACAAGCTCCGAAAGCTAAAAAAAAAAAAAAAGTCAGGGCATCCACGTAAGCGACATTCTCTTCCGTTTTATCCCAGCCGACTGGTGAGATAAAATAAAGCGACAGCGACGCACAGTGCGCGGCGCGTGGCTGCTGCAAACTCCGCCGAGAAGGCAGGACAATTGACTGTTGTTTGTAAAAGGCAGACGCAGCCGACCCATTGTTCGCGCCTCTTGTGTCCTCTTCCCACCCACCTACGTGTGGGGGTGGGAGGGTGTGTGCTAATTCTGCCGCGCGTGGCTGGCGACAGCGCGGTCGCGCTCCGCGGCACCTGCTGTTTCCAGCGGCGGCAAACACTGGCGCCGCCCCGTAATGGAGGTCCTGTGTCCCTGCTAGAGGGACGAGGCGCGCCTCGCCTGTGTCAATACGCACCAGCGCGACACCGGGGCGCCTCTCCTCGCTGCAGCTGCGGATGCGGATGCGGATGCGGGCTCCGCGACGGCTTTTGTCCCAACATCTCAGCCGGCGATCATTACTTCCGCGACCCTGATTACGAGTTAAACGTAGATGGGTTGCGGGAAAATATGAAACCGCAATATATTTCATTTCTAATGCACCCCTATGTTCTACAAGGTGTCTAAAATTAGTTTTCAATGTGTCCGATGCACCGCTGCACCTTTTACCTGTTGGTATACATCTTTTCGTTCAGAAAACTGTATCCATTACTTCCTTCTTCGTCTGTAGATTTCCCTCTTACTTTGCTGAGTAATTTTTGTTGCATTACTTCATATAAATAACAATGTAAATGTTCGTTTGTTTAAAATCGCGTACCTCCGAAAGTTGTGACCGACTGCTTTTAAATTTTGGTACAACGTTGAATTATAATACGGTCGTGTTTTTGGGAAACTCAAATTTTACCTTTCCGGCTAACTTCATATATTTTAGCAGACAGGAAAGCTGCATTTATGGTTTATGATTAGAATACTACTGCAGAATCTGAAGTTTCAATAACAATAAACAAGGCTCAGTGTCAGACAGGGGGCAAAGAGGAGATGGGCAGAGGGGCGGGAGAAAATGGACATAGAAAACGTGAGAGAGGAGGTGGATTGAGAGAGGGGGCAGGAGGAGTTGGAGGTAGTAAAATGGTTCAAATGGCTCTGAGCACTATGGGACTCAACATCTTAGGTCATAAGTCCCCTAGAACTTAGAACTACTTAAACCTAACTAACCTAAGGACATCACACACACCCATGCCCGAGGCAGGATTCGAACCTGCGACCGTAGCAGTCGCGCGGTTCCGGACTGCGCGCCTAGAATCGCGAGACCACCGCGGCCGGCTTGGAGGTAGTAAAAGATGTACAGAGAAAGAGGGAGGAAGAATGGGTAGGAAGAAATGGAGAGAGTGGAGGAGGAGAAGATGGACAGAGAGGGAGATGATGGACAGAAAGTGGGAGAAGGAAGAAGAAATGGACAAAGGAAAGTGGTGGGGTAGCTGGTCAGAGAACGGGATAGAAGGAGATTAGAGCTCATATCAAATTCCAGTACATACTAGAAACATGTGCTTTCTCTTTTCCTTCTTTTCGATTTAAGCAGACGAAGCCACAGCAAAGCGTGGCCAGGTTCAGCTTATAAAATAATGATATACACTCACGTATAACCATTATATTCCACGTGCTAATATGGAAGTCTGCTCTGTAAACTACTGTGCATCTACTGATATTGTTTTATACAACCCGCAGCGTTATATTTGGCGTTAAAAACCACCCATGACATTTTCGTATTCTCTCACTCGCCATGAACAAACTATTAGTTCTACAGAAAAAATAAAAAGGACCTTTCCATAGGAAATTTAATGTAGTTAAATTTTGTACTTGTGAACCCGCACGTTTTCACTGGAAGCCACGGTTTTCTAGTTATTCAATAAAAACGTACAAAATTACCTTTAAAAGCAAATCCACCCCCACACTCATCCCTCACTAGTCAGGAGTTCTGGTATTATATTCGTGGTACTCTCTCCTACCACTGTACAATAATTTACGGTCTCAGTTGATTAGGCTATTGCACCATCAGCGTAGTCGACTATTTCGTTACCTTTATTAAACGTGCACGTGAAGGTAATACAAGAATAACGACATTTTTACAGGTTAAGCTAAAACTAATTACGTTATACATGAAATGTATTCGCAGTTGTGAGTACGAACAACCATCAGCTGAATAAGGGAATAACGACAATGTAAATTTGTGCCGGACCGGAACTGCAACTCGAATTTTCCGCTTTACGTTAGCTGCCGCCTTAACCACTTTGGCTATCCGTGCACGATCCACAGTCAGACCCAAACATCCACACTTCGTCGTTCTTGCGTCTCAACCTGTACAAGTACACACATTATGTAACTTCCACACGGGGGAGGACATTTTAATTGAAAGTCATTGCCTGGTACCGGAGAATAAATACGATGTTACAGTGCCTGTGTTCCTTCGGACATGCACTGCAGTGTCGTATCAATTACGCTGACAGTCCGATCTCAAATGGTTCAAATGGCTCTGAGCACTATGGGACTTAACATCTGTGGTCATCAGTCCCCTAGAACTAACCTAAGGACATCACACACATCCATGCCCGAGGCAGGATTCGAACCTGCGACCGTAGCAGTTGTGCGGTTCCGGACTGAGCGCCTAGAACCGCTAGACCACCGCGGCCGGCCAGTCCGATCTGAACAACCCTAGCAGGCACAGTAGTTTCGTACTCGGAAGGCCTGACGAATTCGACGATGTAACTGTTTCTTTAACCGTGTTGAAATTCATGAAACTGTTAGCTAAGATTTACACAAACGTCAATTCTACCATTTGTAAGTGCTCAATTAAGCCAGTGGCGTAATAAGGCAAGTCAATGAAGACCAAAAATGATCGAATGTGGGTATTACTTCGTGCAGTCCCAAATATTTGCCGTGAACAATATACTTGAAATCCTGACCTGTCGTGAGTGAGTGTGAGAATGGGGCTGCGTTTGAAGATCGGTTTTGTACTATTTTTTTTAATAACTCGAAAACTAGGACCTATAGCAAAAATGTATCCCAGTTCAAGATTTAACTACATTACATTTACTACAAAAAGGTCCTGTTCACTTTTTCTATAGGTGTAATAGTCCGCGCACAGCGAGCGAGAAGATATGAGAATCATTTTTTGAAGCCCAGATATAACATGGCGGACTGCATAAAATGACATCGGTAGGGGCAGCTGAAACATGCTTTATAGCGTGACTGATCCGTTGGAAGAAATGGCAAAAGTGACTTACTCTCGTTCAAATGTGTTTAAATTTCTAAGGAACCAAACTGCTCAGATCATCTGTTCCTAGACTTACACACAACTTAAACAAATTTAAACTAACTTGTGCTAAGAGCAACACACATGCCCTCTTATTCTAGTATTGTCACCTGAGAAATCCCGTTTCGCTATTTATTCCCATTCAGTGCAACGTAATTTCTCTACGGACGGTTTTGTGCTACTGACTGATGGAGTTTGTGTTGAATGTAGTTTCATACCGTGTAATGTACGACAGCATTACGAACATTGCTATCCTAGCGCAGCTTTTTGTTTTAGTAAGGATTGTGGAATCGGGTAAATTAATCAACTTCATCTGTGAAATCTATTTCTTTACGTGTATTTGTTATACTGTCATGCGTACGTATTCGTCCAAAAGAAGAACAGTGAGCCACTTTTTGTTTCATTAATTAATTAATGTGGAAGATTCATGCTCAACGGGATTCATTCGAAATTAGAAAAGTATATAAAGAACCTATTACCTCATTTTTAACAGATATGGAATGGGTGATATAACTGAAAAGTTGTCGTACTTAGTACTCAAGTGAGATACGTTTCCCATCGCATCCACGGACAGCAACCTGTGGAGAGTGTGCATAATACGCCATTGGTCTATCGCCTGTTAAAGGTATGTAAAACGATCGAAGCCGTGAGTGTAACAAAACATTTTACATGAAGACTTGACTATGTGATAGGTTTATCGTTTGGAGGGTGCCACATTTATTGAAAACTAAACAAAACTAAATTCAAGAAAGCTGGTTTTGTGTTTTGTCATGTTGTTAAAGATAAGACGCCATAACGAAACAACAATCAAATATTTCGGTCGAAGATGATGGCCCTGAAGCAAGAAACGCAAAATCCATTCCATCTGCTGGAGATATTAAGGCAAGAGTTTTCCGTGGCGAAAAAGGGACTCCGTCTAGTGATTACTTTGCATGGGATAAAGATGTAAACAGCTCATCAAAATGTGAAATTCTGGAAAAGTGTGTATTTATTTCGAAAAAAAAAATCTTTAGGACAATCCTCTGGCTCCGAAAGTTCCGTGTGAAGACGTATTGATCTCACATTTCCGATCATCGATCCTATTCACCACACTTGGCGCGCTTGAATTTCCATCTATTCCAACAACTAAACGAACTGACGACTGAAAACGTATTTTAATTGAATGATGAACTTTCGAGTAGTGGCAGGAGTAATAATATTCATCCGTAGATAACTTTTACAGATATTTTGTACATGTCCTGGTACTACAGTTTAAGAATAAAGAACATGATGCATATATATGGAATTATCAGGCATGCGGTCGGTCGCTCTTTTATAGTAGAAGCTTTTGCCTAAAGCATTTAGGGAACCAAGGAAAACATAAATCAAGATGGTTGGACGGGAATTAGAGTCGCCATCATTCCAAAGACATCTGCTTCTATTCTCTGCAAGCTATCTCATGGTGTGTGGCGGAGAGTAATTTAAGTAATAACGTAACTTCTGCCATTTGTTGTTCCAGTAGCATTGGTTCCTGGCAAGAGCGATTGTTGGTAAGCCAAGGTTCATTTGTTTGAAACAGCACAATTTCACTCATTTTATCCCTAGAGTACAATAATATTTTCTTAGTATATCCTTCTTTAGAAGTTATCTCATGATATAAAAAGCAAATGCTCTTTAATTTCTCTATATTTCACTTTCTGTCTTGATCCCACTTTTAGCTTTACGGTAAACGTTTTGGCACATGCTCGTCAACTGATATAAATCGAATACAGTACTCAAGACTTAGTATCAAGTCAAAACAGAACCACAACGATAACTCGTTTCCTACGTGTTTTTCTATTATACACTGCATCCAACAAATCCGTTTACTATACTAAAGTGGCAAAAGTCATGGGATGCATCCTAGTATCGTGTCTGATCTCCTTCTGCCCGGCACAGTGCAGCATCTACACGTGGCATGGACTCAACATGCTGTTGGAGCTCCCTTGCAGAAATATTGAGCCATGCAGTCTCTATAGCCATCCACAATTGCGAACGCCTTTTCGGTGCAGGGTTTTGTGCACGAATTGACCTCTCGATTATATTAAATAAATGTCCGATGGGATTCATGTCGGGCAATCTGGGTGACCAAATCATTCACTAGGATTGTTCAGGGTGTTCTCCAAACCAATCGCAAACAATTGTGGACCGATGGTATGGCTCATTGTCTTCCATAAAAATTTCATCGTTGTCTGGAAACGCGAAGTAGATGAGTTTCTAAAAATGATATCTAGGTAGCCGCACATAGCAATTTCCAGTCAATCATCAGATCAGTTGAACTAGGAGCCAGACCATTCTCTGTACAGACACCACACGCCATTATGGATCCAACACCAGTTCTCACAGTGACTTGTTGAGGACTTGGGTCGATGGCCTCGTGGGGTCTGCGCCACACTCGAACCCTACCATGAGCACTTATCAACTGAAACCGTACTCATCTGAACAGGCCACGGTTTTCCAGTAGTCTACTGTCCAAACGATATGGCCATGAGCCGAGGAGAGACGCTGCAGGCGATGTCGTGCGACGACACTCGCATCGGTCGCCTGTTGCCATAACCCAATAACGCCAGATTCCACCACACGTTCATCGTATGTCCGACATTCACATCTTCAATTTTTTAACGCAGTGTAACATGTCTGTTACCATTGACAAATCTACCCAATAGCCGCTGCTCTCGGTCACTGCTTTGACCGTGGTAAGAGGTAGTGCCTGAAATTTGGTATTCTCGGCACACTCTTGACACTGTGGATCTAGGAATACTGAATTCCCTCCCATGAACCATGGACCTTGCCTTTGGTAGGGAGGCTTGCGTGCCTCAGCGATACAGATGGCCATACCTTAGGTGCAACCACAACGGAGGGGTATTCGTTGAGAGGCCAGACAAACGTATGTTTCCTGAAGAGGGGCAGCAGCTTTTCAGTAGTTGCACGGGCAACAGTCTGGATGATTGACTGATCTGGCCTTGTAACATTAACCAAAACAGCCTTGCTGTGCTGCTACTGCAAACGGCTGAAAGCAACGGAAAACTACAGCCGTAATTTTTCCCGAGAGCATGCATCTTTACTGTATGGTTAAATGATGATGGCGTCCTCTTGGGTAAAATATTCCGGAGGTAAAATAGCCCCCATTCGGATCTCCGATCGGAGACCACTCAGGAGGATGTCGTTATCAGGAGAAGAAAATTGGCGTTCTACGGATCTGAGCGTGGATTGTCAGATCCATTAATAGGAGAGATAGGGCAGAAAATTTAAAAAGGGAAATGGATAGGTTAAAGTTAGATATAGTAGGAATTAGTGAAGTTCGGTGGCAGGAGGAACAAGACCTCTGGTCAGGTGATACAGGGTTATAAATTGGGTAATGCAGGAGTAGGCTTAATTATTAATAAAAAATACAGCAGCGTGGGTAAGCTACTACGAACAGCATAATGAAAACGCACTATTTCAGTCAAGATAGACACGAAACCCACGCCTACCACAGTAGTACTAGTTTGTATGCCAACTAGCTCTGCAGACAACGCAGAGATTGAAGCAATGAACGATGATATAAAATAAATTATTCAGATAGTGAAGGCAGATGAAAATTTAATAGTCATGGGAGACTGGGATTCGATATTAGGAAAAAGGATAAGTAGTATATGAATATGGAATGGGGGTAAGGAATGAAAGAGCCGTCTGGTAGAATCTTGCACAAGGATAACTTAATCATAGCTAACACTTGGTTTAAGAATCATGAAAGAAGGTTGTATACGTGGAAGAGGCCTGGAGTCACTGGAAGGTTTCAGATAGATTATATAATGGTAAGACAGAGATTTAGGAACCAGGTTTTAAATTGTAAGACATTTCTAGAGGCAGATGTTGACTCTGAACACAATCTATTGGTTATGAACTGTAGATTAAAACTGAAGAAACTTCAAAAATGTGGATGGTTAAGGAGATGGTACCTGGGTAAACGCAAAGGACCAGAGGCTGTAGAGAGTTTCAGACACAGCATTAGGGAACGATTGACAAGAACTGGGGAAAGAAATACAGTAGAAGAAGAATGGGTAGGTTTGGGAGATGAAATAGTGAAGGCAGCAGTGGATCAAGTAAATAAAAGACGAGGGCTAGTGGAAATACTTGGGCAACAGAAGAGATATTGAATTTAAATGATGTAAGGAGAAAATAAAAAATAGAGTAAATGAAGGAGGCAAAGAGGAATACAAACGTCTCAAAAATAACATCGACAGGAAGTGCAAAATGGCTAAGCAAGAATGGCTAGAGGACAAATGTAAAGATGTATATCACTAGGGGTAAGATAGATGTTGCCTACAGGAAAATCAAAGAGACCTTTGGAGAAAAGAGAACCATTTGTATGAATATCAAGAGCTCAGATAGACAACCAGTTGTTAGCAAAGAAGGGAAGGCAGAAAGGTGGAGGAAGTACTGTATATAGAGGGCCTATACAAGGGCGATGTACTGGAGGGCAATCATATTGAAATGGAAGAGTATAGATAAATGTAAGTTAATGCAGATGAATAGGAAAAAGAATCCTGTAATGTCTGAATACTCCATTAGTAGTGTAGCGCTTGACACAGTCACGTCAATTAAATATTTGGGCGTAACATTGCAGATCGATATGAAGTGCGACAAGCATGTAATGGCTGTTGTGGGGAAGGCGGATAGTCGTCTTCGGTTCATTGGTAGAATTTTGGGAAGATGTGGTTCATCTGTAAAGGAGACCGCTTATAAAACACTAATACGACCTATTATTGAGTACTGCTCGAGCGTTCGGGATCCCTATCAGGTCGGATTGAGGGAGGACATACAAGCAATTCAGAGGCGAGCTGCTAGATTTGTTACTGGTAGGTTTGATCATCACGCGAGTGTTACGGAAATGCTTCAGGAACTCGGGTGGGAGTGTCTAGAGGAAAGGAGACGTTCTTTTCGTGAATCGCTACTGACGAAATTTAGAGAACGAGCATTTGAGGCTGACTGTAGTACAATTTTACTGCCGCCACTTACATTTTGCGGAAAGACCACAAAGATAAGATAAGAGAGATTAGGGCTCGCACAGAGGCATATAGGCAGTAATTTTTCCCTCGTTCTGTTTGGGAGAGGAACAGGGAGAGAAGATGCTAGTTGTGGTACGAGGTACCCTCCGCCACGCACCGTATGGTGGATTGCGGAGTATGTATGTAGATGTAGATGTAGAACAGGACGTAGATGAAGATGAGATGGGAGATATGATACTGCGTGAAGAATTTGACAGATCAATAAAAGACTTAAGTCGAAACAAGGCCCCGGGAGTATACAACATTCCATTAGAACTACTGATAGCCCAGGGAGAGCCAGCCCTGACAAAACTCTACCATCTGGTCAGCAAGATGTATGAGACAGGCGAAACACTCTCAGACTTCAAGAAGACTATATTAATTCCTGTCCCAAAGAAAACAAGTGTTGATAGGTGTGAAAATTACCGAACTATCAGTTTAATAAGTCACGGCTGCAAAATACTGACATGAATTCTCTACAGACGAATTGAAAAACTGGTAGAAGCCAACCTCGGGGAAGATCAGTTTGAATTCCGTAGAGGTGTTGGAACACGTGAGGCAATACCGATCCTACGACTCATCTTAGAAGATAGATTAAGGAAAGGCAAATCTACGTTTCTAGCATTTGTAGACTTAGAGAAAGCTCTTGACAATGTTGAGTGGAATACTCTCTTTCAAATTCTGAAGGTGGTAGGGAGGAAAGGCTATTTACAATTTGTACAGAAAGGGAAACAGGGTGAGCAGTGGTTGAGAAGGGAGCGAGTCAGTGTTGTAGCCTATCCCTGATGTTACTCAATCTGTATGTTGAGCAAACGGTAAAGGAAACAAAAGACAAATTTGGAGTAGGAATTAAAATCCAAGGAGAAGAAACAAAAATCTTAAGGTTTGCCGACGACACCGTAATTCTCTCAGAGACTGCAAATGACCTGGAAGAGCAGTTGAACGGAATGGACAGTGTCTTGAAAGGAGGATAAGATGAACATCAACAACTGCAAAACGTCGATAATGGAATATAGTCGAATTAAATCAAGTGATGCTAAGGGAATTAGATTAGGAATTGAGATACTTAAAGTGCTAGATGAGTTTTGCTGTTTGGGGAGCAAAATAACTGTGATGGTCGAAGTAGAATGGTTCAAATGGCTCTGAGCATTATGGGACTTAACTTCTGAGATCATCAGTCCCCTAGAACTTAGAACTACTTAAACCTAACTAACCTAAGGACATCACACACATCCATGCCCGAGGCAGGACTCGAACCTGCGACCGTAGCGGTCTTGCGGTTCCAGGCTGTAGCACCTAGAACCGCTCGGCCACCCCGCCGGCGGTCGAAGTAGAGAAGATATAAAATGTAGACTGGCAATGCCAAGGAATGCGTTCCTGCAGAACAGAAATTTGTTAACATAGAATACAGATTTAAGTGAAGGGAAGTCTTTTCTAAAAGTATTTGTATGGAGTGTAACCGTGTATGGAAGTGGAACATGAACGATAAATAGTTTAGACAAGAAGAGAATAGAAGCTTTCGAAATGTGGTGCTACAGAAGAATGCTGAAGATTAGATGGGCAGATCACGTAACTAATGAAGAGGTACTGCATGCAATGGGAAGAAGAGGAATTTGTGCAACAACTTGATTAGGAGTAGGGATCGGTTGGTAGGACACGTTCTGAGGCATCAAGGGATCATCAATTTAGTATTGGAGGGAAGAGCGGAGGGTAAAAAACGTGGAGAGCGACCAAGGCATGAACAGACTAAACAGATTCCGAAGGAAGTAGGTTGCCGTAGTTACTTGGAGATGAAGAAGTTTGCACAGGATAGAGTAGCATGGAGAGGTGTATCAAACCAGTCTCTGGATTGAAGACCACAACACAACAATATCCGAAATGGAATGTCCCACGCGTCTAACTCCAAGTACCATTCCGCGTTCAAAGTCTGTTAATACCCGTCGTGCGACTATAATCACGTTGGAAAACCTTTCGACATGAATCAGCTGAGTACAAATAATAGCTCTGCCAAAGCGCTCTCCTTTCATAACTTGCATACGCGATACTATGCCATCTGTCTATGTACATATCGCTATCTCAATGGCTTTCGTCTCCTCAGTGTATTTTCCGGGAGTAAAAACAAAAGGTGAACGAAAACCCTTCTGTCACGAATTATTTTCCACTTACAATAATTCTATGAACTTGTAAAATCAGTAGCACGAAATACCAATTGAAGGCTTCTTGGGATTGTCCTTCGAGAGAGCAATTTTTTTTTTAAGGAAATCACATTTAAGAGGCTAGCGCTACCATCTCTTAGCACGTGCTTTGCCATTTTCCAGTTCTTATCGTGAGACTGCACGATGGACTTCTTTCATCAACGATTCTTCATTCCTAATATTAATTGTTCTACCAATTTCATGCTTTTTCAATTTATTCTTTCTTTTTGCCGCTCTACGTGTCCGCCTGCTTAGCTGAGTTGCAATATGTTTGTCTACCATATCGCGGGTCCGGATTCGATTGATGGCTGGGTTAGACATTTTCTCCACCCGTGAACTGGGTGTTGTGTTATCATCATCTTTCATCATCATCACCGATACGCAAGTCACCCATTGTGGCGTCACCTGAAATAAGACTTGCAACTCGGCGGCAGAACTTTCCCTGATTGGGCCTCCCGGTCGTCAGTGCCACAAGATCATTTCGCTTCATTTCCGGTCTACGTCCATTTTTGGGTAACTTTTGTTAAAGAACGCTTTCTGCAGATGCGACGTCACTAGTCATATATTCTTTGCTTATAATCTTCCTCTACATGTATGAGAACTGGATGACTTCTTCTACTTCCCACTCTTTCTCCAGTGTGACGTTAAGTGCTTCTCTATTTTCCCTAATCTCCATTGCCTTCGTCTTAGCACTGTTCATCCAGATCCTACAAATGTATGATGTCTGTTACCTTCCACAGGCCTTCAAAATGTTCCTACTGCCTATGTTGATGCGAGTATTAATACGGACAAACACTCACCTTTTTCCTCTTCTGAAATTTTATTCGACTTATTCATTCCTTCTTCGACATATTAGTAATCTGAAAATCTGACTTATCTCCTTGTCTATAAAGACTGATATTTCTATGTGTTTCATTTTTCTTACTTCCACTTGGTTGTTTTAAATTGCTCGCCTGAGTTCTTTCTCCGGATTCGATCCCCTTATTCCATTTTAGGCAGTCCAAGATTTTTGTAGATCCACAAATGCTATGAAAGTATCCTGAAAAATTAAATGTCAATATTAGATACATACGCAGCTCCTTCGTTGAAGAGCGCTATGGTTTCTATCACATTATGACGTCACTCAACAGAACGTGCGAAGTACGGACCGCTGAATGAGCCTGTCAGCTCTGACCGAATCCGTGACGTTGTAAGCTGGAACACAGGTCAACGCTGAACCGCGAACTCTTTAGATTTCAAAGATGGCCTTGTAGTAGAGAGGTTCGGATCTTTTGTACTGCAGCATAGCTGCGAAGAAGATACGACGCTTGACGAAACGAGATAGCATAACGTCTCCAAAACCCGTTGTTAAAGTCATAACAGCAGATGATTAAAGACTTCAGAAAGTACCTTGGAAGCCAAATTGTGATAAAAGCCACCAAAGATTTATGGTGCCCAGTAGCGCATCCTTTGTGTTATCACCATTTAGTGTCAGTCCAAACCTGCAGTGCGGAGTGAGTGAGTCTGCTAGCAGCAGATTTGGACTTAACGTCCTCGGCGCCCTTTTGTGATGGCCGGTTGTATCGCGTCAACTGATTATTTTGACAGAACAACCACAATTTCAATTTAATAGGTATTTTACAAGTCATCCTGAAATTAATTTTTGGAACTACCAGCCACAGCCAAGTTCCCCAAGTAAAAGCCACGTTTCCGATGTGTTACTTACAATTGCGATAGACAGTAATACAACAGCAGCAGAAACAGACGTTGTCTGAGCACTGGGCACTCGGGCATGGGGGTGTATGTTTTTCCTTAGCATAATTTAAGTAGTGTGTAAGCTTAGGGACTGATGGCCTTAGCAGTTTAGTCCGATAAGATTTCACACACATTTGAACATTTTTTAGCACTGGGAAACTTGGACAAGCAAATGATTGTTCGTTCATCCTACCTACGAATCATGGACTCCGTTGACATGACGTATCGTAGTGAGTGACGTTTATGCTGCGTTAGTTGAAATGTCTTGATAACCTGTGACTTCTACGCTCCCGGATTTTTTTCTTAACAATTCCTCCTACTGCTTCTTAATTTAGAGCTTTAGCTGTCCACTTAATTTTAACACTCTATCTAGCACTATATTTCAAACACTTTCAGATTCTTCCTTACCGAATACGCCATGATCCATGATACACACTACTAGCGTAAGGTTGCCTGGGAGTGGTAGGACCGGGCGAAATAAGAGCAGTCCCTCATTTGTATGAAGATTTTTATTAACACTTGCCACTAAAATAACTTTATTAATTATGACAACAGAACCTTGGAATATTAAGGCAAAACTGTTACATTAAATAAAATTACTTAAGAACAATTACAGATAATCGATCAACAATGTCATCAAATATTTCAGTAAGATCAAATAAAAAAAAACATTTTATTTTAAAGGTCCATCTTGATCATCCAAATTTTACATAACTCTTTTACTTTACTCTTTTATTGGTTTCGGCTACTGCCATCTTAAGATCTGCTAAAAAACAAAAACAGTGGCGTAACCAACTAAGTTCAATTAACTGAAGTTAAATCTTTAACAGGTCTGGTGACGTGTAAGGAAAAGAAAACATATTTGCACAATTAACAGCGATGCATATAGGTCATACATACCACAAGATATTCTGATGTAGGCATCAACGTCAATTTACACATGTAGGTACACAGCAAGTGCTGGTGATGAACAGGATATTTCTGGTATTTATACAAATAACTGAGGCTATCAGAGGGCACTGTAGCTGGGTTACGTGAGTAACCAGTATCGCAGATTTAATATTTAAATGCAGTACACTTAGTCACTAATTAAAATTACTTCACACGACAAAATGAGCGTCTGACAATGAAACATGTACTGACATGCAACATGTGGAATTAATCCATACTTGAAATCCATATAGAAAGTGCAAATAGTAATGATGGGAAACTCCTATCCTGGCGAAATAAAACACATGATTGTGTAAAAGCGAATATAAAAAGTTTAAAAAAAATCACATTTACAAATCGAAATCTTCCAGCACGTCAAAACAATTAAACCATAATCGTAAGTGTAAGATAATTAACGAAACAACACTATTAATTAAAAGGTCGATAATGCATCAGGAGTGGTACCTACTTGCGGAAATGGAGATTTATGTACACAGAAAACAGCAACCTGAATGCTTATTTTGATGTATTGAGATACCTACTAGTTTGAGAGCAGCGTCGAGCGCCGCAGCAGCTTGGCGTGCGGTCGTGTGCGCCGGCTACCAGCGGCGAATTGACTGTGCCTCCTTCCGCAAGCTTCCCCACAAGAAAACAAGAACTTCATACAGAGAAGCCACTAGGCGGCGTCTTGGAGAGGCTCATTTTACCATGTGAAGTAATTAGTGACTACGCATACTGAATTTAAGTATTAAATTTGCGGTACTGATTACTCGTACACCCTAGCTATAGTGCCCCTGCTGGCCTCAGTTATTTGTATAAATAGCAGAAATAGCCAGTTCATCACCACAACTTACTATATAACTAAATATGTAATTTGACGTTGATACATCAGAATATCTTATGGCATGCGTGACTGGTATGCATGGCTGCTAATCGTGTAAATATTTTTTTATATTTATTATGTATCATCAGGACTGTTGCAGATTTTGCTTCATTTAATTGAACTTAGTTGGTTACACCACTGGTTTTCCTTGTAGAAAATCTGAATATAGCAGTAGTCGAAACCGGTAATGGTGAAGTATAAAAGTTTGTGTGATCAAGACGGACCTTTACAAATAAAGTGCCACACATGATCACGGACACAATTTCAAACTTTATGTCTTGAATCGATAAATAAAACAAGGTTATATCTGCTCTGAAAAATGTCTCTGAGCACTATGGGACTCAACATCTGAGGTCATCAGTCCCCTAGAACTTAGAACTACTTAAACCTAACTAACCTAAGGACATGACACACATCCATGCCCGAGGCAGGATTCGAACCTGCGACCGTAGCAGTCACGCGGCTCCGGACTGAAGTGCCTAGAACCGCACGGCCACCGCGGCCGGCTCTGCTCTGAAGTCTCCGCATGTCATTCATAGTAACATGAAGTATGAACATTTAAATTTACAACTAATGTTTTCTCTTATCAAACATGTACAAATCTTGTGTGCCACAACAAAACTTAATAAGAGAAGCAAGGTAATATTTCACCAATGTAGTTACATAACAATCTCTTCAAAGGTCCTGAGAAAATAGTCTTCATGTAGGTAGACCACAAACATCTTAGTAATGTGTGTGATTACAATTCAACAAATAATTGAGGTTTCACGGATCCCCACGTCAGAGGTTCGAGTCCTCTCTCGGGCATGGGTGTGTATGTTGTCCTTAGCGTAAGTTAGTTTAAGTTAGATTAAGTTAGATTAAGCCTAGAGACCGATGACCTCGGGAGTTTGGTCCCATAGAAACTTACCACAAATTTCCAAAATTTCCTAACTGAGTTTTACCTAAAAGGAAGTTCGTTAAGAGGAAACTAAAAACAACTGAAACTACATGATATGAAACCACCACACGTCCGGCAATGTAGACCGGACGAACTGACCAGAAATTAATTAGGGCAGGCCCGATACACCGCTCACCACTCCCCTCCTTTCCCAAGCAACCAGTGGAAACAAGCTCCAAGGTGCAAACATAGAATGATAGCCTGATGAACAGCGAAGTAATTTGTAAGTAAAACGAGTGAAATTTAAGACAGATTACACGCTGGCAGTGTAGTCAAACGTTTATGAAAATTCGCTGAAAGATAATATGGTAACTTCCACATACACCCGATAGTAAATAGGTTCGTGGGCCAAGCGAGATTCAGCTTCAACTTACGCCACGAGACGGAAACGGTAAATACTTAACCGCCGCTCGGGACGGAAACAGGTTGGAAAAAAGACGCGAGTGGTTGCCTAATGAACCTCACCTACGTAAACACAAGCTTAACTTGAGAGTATAACCCACCAAAATACAGACAAGATTCTCCCTGGCGAGGCGTGTAAGCTTGCTCACTGCAAGAAAGTAAAGAAAGCGATTTTGAGAGTTATTGCTCAAGGTACTAGGCAAGAAAAACGTTCTGAACGTCACAGCTACTGACACTGAACATACAAGTAATTTACAAAACTCCAGTAATTTAAAAAAACTCTGTGACAGTTACCAAACGGAAGCTCTTACGTAATGATAAGAGCGACACGCTCCTCAGATCGCTTAGCCAGACACAGGAACATACAACAACAACAACAACAACAACAGTAGACTGATTCGAGGGCCAGCCGGTGGGGCCGTGCGGTACAAGGCGCTTCAGTCTGGAACCGCGTGACCGCTACGGTCGCAGGTTCGAATCCTGCCTCGGGAATGGATGTGTGTGATGTCCTTAGGTTGGTTAGGTTTAAGTAGTTCTAAGTTCTAGGAGACTGATGACCACAGATGTTAAGTCCCATAGCGCTCAGAGCCATTTGAACCATTTGAACTGATTCGAGTTCAGTGTAGAAGCAGCAGGACACAAAGACGTGCAGGAAGCGAACCAGTCAGAATTAGCACGCTCACAACGGTGGGAAGATCAGTTTTTACAACTGCCGCGTGGTCTCGGAACCGAAGCAAAAAAACTAAAAGCAGCTCACCGCGCATACTAACTCGCTGTGGTATGACAAACAATGAAAAAACTTGAAGCCGCAGAAGACGTGTGGATGTCGATGACCCACCACTCGCCTCCATACCTGGTCGGCCAAAGGAATGATGTGTCCGCTCCCGTTTCCGGTGCTGGTGCCTCGTGTCCGGAAGATGCTCAGCCAGAGCAACTTGGAACTCTCACGGGCGGTGGAACAATCAGCCGCCTGGTTGCCTCGCAGACCTGTGCTGTCCGTTCTGCTTCACTGACTGCCTCTACGCGGGAAGCAGACGTACCACGCCAAAGACAGTGTTCCAGGAGATGAGGCGCGAGATACCTATCGCGCAACGGTTCAATCAATAGTTCCATTCAGTCCCACGCCGTGCTGCTGAAGTAGACCTTCCAGAACATCTTCATCAATGAATGCCCATTTCTGGCGCTATCATAAACATTTACTCGCAGAAATCATCCTTCACTTTGTAGCTTGCTCGTTTCTTTTGGCTTCGGAGGAATCGAAATGAAATAAATGAATAAGTTCTGCCTATCACACATTCATACCAGCAGATTAGAAACACCTCACCTGATGATCTGCTGCTCTCCGTTCGTGATGGCATCGGATTCTTCTTAGCGTGCTACAGGAATATCGATTGCTGGCTGAAGTTAATTGGATGATGAGGAGAACAGGGGGAGGCTACAGACCAGTAACAGACAGTTAAAAGAAAACCAGATATATTCTCGTAAAAATGGCTCTGAGCACTATGGGACTCACCTTCTGAGGTCATCAGTCCCCTAGAACTTAGAACTACTTAAACCTAACTAACCTAACAACATCACACACATCCATGCCCGAGGCAGGATTCGAACCTGCGACTGTAGCGCCTAGAACCGCTCGGCCACTACGGTCGGCCATTGAAATGAGAAGCAGTCTCGATACAAGAAGGTGGTAACTATACAGTTCACAAATTCGGATTATACATATACGATCCGCTTGTTTGTTGTGGACCAAGCTACAGTGACGTAGAAAGACTCAAATATGAGCAAAGATAATGAGAAATATTTCAGTCGCTAGAGAGAGTTTTGATGTAACTTAAAGAGGATCGATTCCAGCATACGAATCACAAGTTATGATAAAGATCCATCAGTGGAAACATCTTGCGAGTAAACGGCCGGGGGCAGCACGACGAAGAATACCGAATTAGCATTGATAAATCCCGGAGGCTGATGTCTCGCGCTTCAGACCGAATATTTACATCTTAAACACAGTAGGGTTTGCTATGAGCATTCTGCCGTGAATGACTAGACCAAAACTCAGCGTAATATTCCTGGTTGCTTCCTTGGCTGTGGATACGAGCACAAGCAGCGCAAAATGTCGTAGCCTGCCGCACGACTGCTGGTCGCGAAGTAAAGCCTACATTGTTCTGCCATGAACTGACCCTACCAAGCAGTCGTGAAATGAGGGCAAGAGGGTTACTCTCGGGGGTTTTCTAATCTCCAGTTATCGCACTCCGTTTGCTTCCTCCGACAGCGAAAGGTCGCTGCTTCCTACATGAGCGAGGCCGTAAATGCCGCCGACAGCTTAGACTTTCAGCCGAGGGGCCACCCCGGCCGGCCACTCACAGACTGGCGTTGCTGCCTTTCCGTCTCGCCCTCTGCGTGTCTGGAAACACTCTGTGTTACAACTAGCGATAATCGACTCGACTTTTGATGATATATTCATAATATTCAGTTTCAGTGATAGAGATATCAAGCTCAACGGCCTCTGTACTACCAATAGAAGGATGAAGTCTATGCGCCGGTACTTCTTTTGCCTTCGTCGTGCCAGAGGTGGCGTCTGTTCCCTCTAGCGAAAGATGGATATAGTGGCTCCGAGGCTTGGTTGTCAGAGATCACTGTGAGTCTATCAGCGGGCTGTTGACAGCGGACTGCGGTTGGCGACGGTCGTAGCAGCGGAGACAGTTTCGTATCCTATCGGGCAGACTACGCCGATTGAGTGTTGGAACTTGTGGTTGGCGAGTACTATAGGGTGCAGATTCGGCTGTGAAGACATTCTGGGAGACGGTATGACCAGAGAGCTATGTGATTCACATATGCCCAGAAGGACAGACTTTGGAGCAGGCGCTCCAAGCTGGTTCTTTGCTAAGTCTGCCCCCTCTTGACCTGATTTAATTGGCTGGCACGTTTGTAACCTGTTTCTTAGACTGTTTAAATTGCTTTTATATCATTTATGGAAATCTTCCTGGTGGCCGGTAGGTACAGTTTTGAATTGATTATGGCTGGGTCTTGAGGAGTTTTTTTCTAGTAATATCGATGCAAGAAAGGTGAACGTTAAATAGGTATTATTAAGATTTTGTTGTGTCTTGTGTCCATCACGGATCTGATTCAGATAAATCTTTGAATAAAGGCTGATTTTGCTATAATACACCGTAACTGTTTGTTCTGCCACAATTATGATGGACTCAGGAGGATATTTAATAGCAGTTCGATGTTGAGCAGTAGTGACAGATCCAAACCTGGAACTATCGAAGTCATAAGAAAAGAGACCCCCCCATGAACCATGGACCTTGCCGTTGGTTGGGAGGCTTGCGTGCCTCAGCGATACAGATAGCCGTACCGTAGGTGCAACCACAACGGAGGGGTATCTGTTGAGAGGCCAGACAAACGTGTGGTTCCTGAAGAGGGGCAGCAGCCTTTTCAGTAGTTGCAGGGGCAACAGTCTGCATGATTGACTGATCTGGCCTTGTAACACTAACCAAAACGGCCTTGCTGTGCTGGTACTGCGAACGGCTAAAAGCAAGGGGAAACTACTGCCGTAATTTTTCCCGAGGGCATGCAGCTTTACTGTATGGTTAAATGATGATGGCATCCTCTTGGGTAAAACATTCCGGAGGTAAAATAGTCCCCCATTCGGATCGCCGGGCGGGGACTACTCAAGAGGATGTTGTTATCAGGAGAAAGAAAACTGGCGTTCTACGGATCGGAGCGTGGAATGTCAGATCCCTTAATCGGACAGGTAGGTTAGAAAATTTAAAAAGGGAAATGGATAGGTTAAAGTTAAATATAGTGGGAACTAGTGAAGATCGGTGGCACGAGGAACAAGACTTCTGGTCAGGTGACTACAGGGTTATAATCACAAAATCAAATAGGGGTAATGCAGGAGTAGGTTTAATAATGAATAAAAAAATAGGAATGCGGGTAAGCTACTACCAACAGCATATTGAACGCATTATTGTGGCCAAGATAGATACGAAGCCCACGCCTACCACAGTAGTACAAGTTTATATGCCAACTAGCTCTGCAGATGACGAAGAAATTGAAGAAATGTATGAAGAAATAAAAGAAATTATTCAGATAGTGAAGGGAGATGAAAATTTAATAGTCATTGGTGACTGGAATTCGTCAGTAGGAAAAGGGAGAGAAGGAAACGTAGTAGCTGCATATGGATTGGGGATAAGAAACGAAAGAGGAAGCCGCCTGGTAGAATTTTGCACAGAGCATAACTTAATCATAGCTAACACTTGGTTCAAGAATCATAAAAGAAGATTGTATACATGGAAGAAGCCTGGAGATACTGACAGGTTCCAGATAGATTATATAATGGTAAGACAGAGATTTGGGTACCAGGTTTTAAATTGTAAGACATTTCCAGGGGCAGATGTGGACTCTGACCACAATCTATTGGTTATGAACTGTAGATTAAAATTGAATCATCATCATAATCATCATCATCATCATCATCATTTAAGACTGATTATGTCTTTCAGCGTTCAGTCTGGAGCATAGCCCCCTTATAAAATTCCTCCATGATCCCCTATTCAGTGCTAACATTGGTGCCTCTTCTGATGTTAAACCTATTACTTCAAAATCATTCTTAACCGAATCCAGGTACCTTCTTGGTCTGCCCCGACTCCTCCTACCCTCTACTGCTGAACCCATGAGTCTCTTGGGTAACCTTGCTTCTCCCATGCGTGTAACATGACCCCACCATCTAAGCCTGTTCGCCCTGACTGCTATATCTATAGAGTTCATTCCCAGTTTTTCTTTGATTTCCTCATTGTGGACACCCTCCTGCCATTGTTCCCGTCTACTAGTACCTGCAATCATCCTAGCTACTTTCATATCCGTAACCTCAACCTTGTTGATAAGGTAACCTGAATCCACCCAGCTTTCACTCCCATACAACAAAGTTGGTCGAAAGATTGAACAGTGCACAGATAACTTAGTCTTGGTACCGGCTTCCTTCTTGCAGAAGAGAGTAGATCGTAGCTGAGCGCTCACTGCATTAGCTTCGCTACATCTTGCTTCCAGTTCTTTCACTATGTTGCCATCCTGTGAGAGTATGCATCCTAAGTACTTGAAACCGTCCACCTGTTCTAACTTTGTTCCTCCTATTTGGCACTCAATCCGTTTATATTTCTTTCCCACTGACATTACTTTCGTTTTGGAGATGCTAATCTTCATACCATAGTCCTTACATTTCTGATCTAGCTTTGAAATATTACTTTGCAAACTTTCAATCGAATCTGCCATCACAACTAAGTCATCCGCATATGCAAGACTGCTTATTTTGTGTTCACATATCTTAATCTCACCCAGCCAGTCTATTGTTTTCAGCATATGATCCATAAATAATATGAACAACAGTGGAGACAGGTTGCAGCCTTGTCTTACCCCTGTAACTACTCTGAACCATGAACTCAATTTACCGTCAACTCTAACTGCTGCCTGACTATCTATGTAAAGACCTTTACTTGCTTGCAAAAGTTTGCCTCCTAATCCATAATCACGTAGAACAGACAATAACTTCCTCCTAGGAACCCGGTCATACGCCTTTTCTAGATCTATAAAGCATAGATACAGTTCCCTGTTCCACTCATAACACTTCTCCATTATTTGCCGTAAGCTAAAGATCTGGTCCTGACAACCTCTAAGAGTCCCAAACCCACACTGATTTTCATCCAATTGGTCCTCAACTAATACTCGCACTTTCCTTTCAACAATACCGGAGAAGATTTTACCCACAACGCTGATTAAAGAGATACCTCTGTAGTTGTTACAATCTTTTCTGTGTCCATGTTTAAAGATTGGTGTGATTACTGCTTTTGTCCAGTCTGATGGAACCTGTCCCGACTCTCAGGCCATTTCAGTTGTCCTGTGTAGCCATTTAAGACCTGACATTCCACTGTATTTGATGAGTTCCGACTTAATTTCATCCACCCCAGCTGCTTTATTGCTCTATAATCTATTGACCATTTTCTCCACTTCCTCAAATGTGATCCTATTTCCATCATCATTCCTATCCCATTGTACCTCGAAATCTGAAACATTACCGATCGTATTTTCACCTACATTCAGCAACTCTTCAAAATATTCCCTCCATCTGCCCAAGGCATCCACAGGATTCACCAGCAGTTTTCCTGACCTGTCCAAAATACTTGTCATTTCCTTCTTACCTCCCTTTCGCAGACTGCTAATTACACTCCAGAATGGTTTTCCAGCAGCTTGACCCATAGTCTCCAACCTGTTTTCAAAGTCTTCCCAAGATTTCTTCTTGGATGCTGCAATTATCTGTTTGGCTTTGTTTCTTTCTTCAACATAACTTTCTCTGTCTACCTGAGTTCTAGTATGTATCCATTTTTGATACGCCTTCTTTTTCCTTTTACAGGCTGCCTTGACTGTGTCATTCCACCAAGCTGTTTGCTTCATCCTACTTTTACACACTACTGTTCCAAGACATTCTTTAGCCACTTCTAGTACTGTGTCCCTGTACCTTGTCCATTCCTTTTTCAAATGACTGTAATTGACTACATTCAACTAACTGGTACCTTTCTGAGATCGCTGTTATGTACTTGTGCCTGATTTCCTTATCCTGAAGTTTCTCCACTCTTATCCTCCTACATATGGAGCTGACCTCCTGCACTTTCGGCCTCACAATCCCAATTTCACTGCAGATTAAACAATAATCATTGTCATCAAAGAATCCCTTGAATACACGTGTGTCCCTCACAGCCTTCCTGAATTCCTGATCTGTTATTATATAGTCAATGACAGATCTGGTTCCCTTGCCTTCCCAAGTATATCGGTGAATGTTCTTATGTTTAAAAAAGGAGTTTGTGATTACTAAGCCCATACTGGCACAGAAATCCAAGAGTTGTTTCCCGTTCCTGTTGGCCTCCATATCCTCTCCAAATTTACCCATAACCTTTTCATACCCATCTGTTCGATTTCCAATCCTGGCATTAAAATCCCCCATGAGCGGACACTGTCCTTGTGCTTTACTCTAACAACTACATCACTGAGTGCCTCATAAAAACTATCCATCTTATCTTGATCTGTCCCTTCACAATGCGAATATACTGACACAATCCTAATTTTCTTGCTAGACACTGTCAAATCTATCCACATCAGTCGTTCGTTTACATACCTTATTGCAACCACGCTGGGTTCCATTTCTTTCCTGATGTAAAGCCCTACACCCCATTGTGCTACTCCTGCTTTGACTCCTGACAGGTAGACCTTGTATTCTCCCACTTCCTCTTCTTTCTCACCCCTTACCCGAATGTCACTAACAGCTAAAACGTCCAGCCCCATCTTACTTGCAGCCTCTGCCAGCTCTACCTTCTTCCCAGAGTAGCCCCCATTGTTATTAATAGCTCCCCATCTCATTACAATTTGTTTGTCAAGTCGTATCTTAGGAGTCCCTGGTTTGTCAGTTAGAGGTGGGACTCCGTCACCTCCAAAGGTCTGAGGCATTTAGCTCTGATTGTTGCCAGCATCATATTTAAAGTACCAGGGAAGCAGGTTGCTAACCTTACTTGCCCCGAGTCCCATTGGGTTTTACCCCTAACGCTTGAGGGACTAACCGGTGGATTTGGTAGTCTTTGCCGTATGAGCACAAAGGTGACCACGACTCAAATTATGTCCGAGATGCCCAGCCTTATTCCAAAGTAACTGGACCACTTACTTGGCCACTCATATGTTCCCCGTGGTTCACGAACTAGTACATGACTACACGAACACACACCATGAAACTGAAGAAACTGCAAAAACGCGTGAATTTAAGGAGATGGGACCTGGATAAACTGACTAAACCAGAGGTTGTACAGAGTTTCAGGGAGAGCGTAAGGGAACAATTGACAAGAATGGGGGAAAGAAATACAATAAAAGAAGAATGGGTAGCTTTGAGGGATGGAGTAGTGAAGGCAGCAGAGGATCAAGTAGGTAAAAAGACGAGGCCTAGTAGAAAACCTTGGGTAACAGAAGAAATATTGAATTTAACTGACGAAAGGAGAAAATATAAAAATGCAGTAAATGAAGCAGGCAAAAAGGAATGCAAACGTCTCAAAAATGAGATCGACAGGAAGTGCAAAATGGCTAAGGAGGGATGGCTAGAGGACATATGTAAGGATGTAGAGGCTTATCTCACTAGGGGTAAGATAGATACAGCTTACAGGAAAATTAAAAAGACCTTTGGAGAAAAGAGAGCCACTTGTATGAATATCAAGAGCTCAGATGGAAACCCAGTTCTAAGGAAAGAAGGGAAAGCAGAAAGGTGGAAGGAGTATATAGAGGGTGTATACAAGGGCGATGTACTTGAGGACAATATTATGGAAATGGAAGAGAATGTAGATGAAGATGAAATGGGAGATATGATACTGCGTGAAGAGTTTGACACAGAACTGAAAGACCTGAGTCGAAACAAAGCTCCGGGAGAAGACAGCATTCCATTACAACTACTGACAGCCTTGGGAGACCCAGTCCTGACAAAACTCTACCATCTGGTGAGCAAGATGTATGAGACAGGCGATATAGCCTCAGATTTCAAGAAGAATATAATAATTCCAATCCCAAAGAAAGCAGGTGTTGACAGATGTGAAAATTACAGAACTATCAGTTTAATAAGTCACGGCCGCAAAATACTAACGCGAATTCTATACAGACGAATGGAAAAACTAGTAGAAGCCAACCTCGGGGAAGATTAGTTTGGATTCCGTAGAAATATCGGAACACGTGAGGCAATACTGACCTTACGACTTATCTTAGAAGCTAGTTTAAGGAAAGGCAAACCTACGTTTTTAGCTTTTGTAGACTTAGAGAAAGCTTTTGACAATGTTGACTGGAATACTCTCTTTCAAATTCTGAAGGTGGCAGGTGTAAAAAATACAGGGAGCGAAAAGCTATTTACAATTTGTACAGAAACCAGATGGCAGTTATAAGAGTCGAGGGACATCAAAGGGAAGCAGTGTTTGGGAAGGGAATGAGACAGGGTTGTAGCCTCTTCCCGATGTTTTTCAATCTCTATATTGAGCAAGCAGTGAAGGAAACAAAAGAAAAATTCGGAGTAGGATTCGGAGTAGGTATTAAAATCCATGGAGAAGAAATAAAAACTTTGAGGTTCGCCGATGACATTGTAATTCTGTCAGAGACAGCAAAGGACTTGGAAGAGCAGTTGAACGGAATGGATAGTGTCTTGAAAGGAGGATATAAGATGAACATCAACAAGAGCAAAACAAGGATATTGGAATGTAGTCGAATTGAGTCGGGTGATGCTGAGGGAATTATATTAGGAAATGAGACACAAAAGTAGTAAAGGTGTTTCGCTATTTGGGGAGCAAAATAACTGATGATGGTCGAAGTAGAGAGGATATAAAATGTAGACTGGCAATGGCAAGGAAAGCGTTTCTGAGGAAAAATTTGTTAACATCGAGTATAGATGTGTCAGGAAGTCGTTAATGAAAGTATCTGTATGGAGCGTAGCCATGTATGGGAGTGAAACATGGACGATAACTAGTTTGGACAAGAACAGAATAGAAGCTTTCGAAATGTGGTGCTACAGAAGAATGCTGAAGATTAGATGGGTAGATCACATAACTAATGGGGAAGTATTGAACAGGATTGGGGAGAAGAGAATTTTGTGGCACAACTTGACTAGAAGAAGGGATCGGTTAGTAGGACATCAAGGGATCACCAATTTAGTATTGGAGGGCAGCGTGGAGGGTAAAAATCGTAGAGGGAGACCAAGAGATGAATACACTAAGCAGATTCAGAAGGATGTAGGTTGCAGTAGGTACTGCGAGATTAAGAAGCTTGCACAGGATATAGTAGCATCGAGAGCTGCATCAAACCAGTCTCAGGACTGAAGACCACAACAACAACAACAAGAACAGGGAAGATGCCAAATTCCACAATTATGCTGACCTACTTATTTGTTGATTTTATTACTGTCTTTTGTAAATGCTCTGGTTTCTGCACAATGTTAACAGGTCTTAAGCTCCTTTTGCTGTCTCGTGAGGTTTGAGTAAATTATTTGTGATCATTGTATTTACTATAGCATTTTAAGATAGTTTCTGGAGCTGAAATTGGTACGGAATGTTGTGTTACTTGAATAAATTCAAATATTTGTAATTTGTTGCTCACCTTAGTCAATCTCTCCTACTTTCTTTGCTTCTGCCCAGTTCCGCCACACCTTGCATCTCTGTCATTAGTATCATTATCACCGACAATATCCTATGAACGACTTCTCACTCCATCCACAGTGAAAATGTTTACTAAAATCACTTGGCAACCACGTGGCCAAAACTGCATAACTAGAAAGACTTTCTGGGGCTCCGGAAAATACAAAAAAGTATAAGACTCAACGCTTCACGTTTTAATTGATCATTGTCGTGTAGAGCCACATGGTTTGATAATGGATGCTGCTGGCGGTAGCAATGCGCCCGAGACACAGCAGCTGCGGTAGCGAAGGCTGCCCGGGAGGGCCGCAGGAAATTGAATTACCGAGGGTCTGCGGCGCCTTTGTTACCACCACTGCCGGTTCCGAACCGAGAAATTAACTTCCGCGCGAACGGCAAGAAATTTTTTGTATTCTCCTCACACAAATGAATTGACACGAGGAATGTATAAGACTAATTTTATCCACAATTGCGTCCACCGTTTTGCTCACTGTTCACAAGATAAAGTGTCTAGTTAGGGTGCAGTTTCAAAAACCTCGCGCCAGCCATCCCTGTGTGAACGGAAATGGAATTACGGAGGTTTTGTGCCAGCAAGAGGTTGAGGATTGCCCCTTGAAACATACTGTTTGGACCTAATTCTTAGTACAAACCGCATTGCTGTGATTTTGAATCTATAATAGGGTTCTATAATGACCGGAACAGACTGAAGGCCGATTGATGGAAAGGTGAGAGGAGAAGGAATGACACAGAAAGAGAGACAGATTGAGGGAGCAGCAAACACGAAAGTGCTCTCTCTTGGTAAGCTTGAGGACAGTCTCAAGCTGAAACCTGCTACAGAGGAATTAACACAATTCTGTTTCATTATAATGAGCTGCAATGCATGAAAGTACTTGTGATTGAAAATATCCAAGGAAAGGGGCAAAATGTGGTCTAGTCTTAGGGTGGCATCTTGAGCTGATACTTATCTTTCCATTCGCCCTCCCAGATTTTTAACCAATACAGAGCCTATGTCAAAAATCAGTGCAACGGCTGGACAAAAATAAATTCGCCCTTCCAGATGTTAAACAAAACATAGCTGTCGGAAACACCGCGATACATGCAAGCCTGAACATAAACGTAAACCCCGTCTAGTCCTCGAGTGGCGCTGTCGTATTTGACCACGAACGATGTCTATCCAATGTCCTCAACAAGTTGCAAGTGTTAGTCGTGGTCAGAAGAGTGTTCTCTGGAGATTAGATTAACTTTCATTCCAGTTTATCCGTAGTGAGGAGATCCTCCAGGATACAGAACATGTCAATAAAACAATAATACATGACAAATTTTTACAACTGAAACAAGTAAGCTAATGTACCTTCCACAGGTCCCAAGCTCAAATGGCGTCTGCATCGCTCTACCCTTTATACACTACTGTGAAATGTGTATTATATATCACTGAGAATATCTGGCAACAAATATCTCACCGCTGCATCTGTCTGATAGTTTAAAGAAACCCCGTACATGGTTACCAGTCCCCATGCTGTTACATAAAATTTGTAGCTTTTTCGTAAAAATCAGTCACACCATACTTAAATTAGCTTTGAGTTGAGGAAAAGTGGGGAGGGAGCCAGTAGGGTGTAAGGAAAGCAGTCATCCGCCGTTACGACCGCAAAGTCTCCATCGGTGGCCCCAGGGCAGTGTTGCAGCCTCGTAAACCGCACGCTGCACGCTGTTCGGGTTCCGACACTAGCTTTAAGTCCGTGTTTTAATACCTCATAAATCCTTCTTCAGTATATGTCCAAACATACGCAAAATTAAATCGATAGTAATAACCTTATATCAGTGGCTGAGTAGCCATAAAAAAATACTTGGGTAGCCGAAATTCAACAGAGTTGTTGGAGTTGTGATTTTCAGTCCAAAGAATGATTTGATGCAGCTCCAACATTCTTCTATAGAAAAACATTTCAAAACATTCTATTGTCCGCAGCTCGTGGTCGTGCGGTAGCGTTCTCACTTCCCGCGCCCGGGTTCCCGGCGGGGTCAGGGATTTTCTCTATCTCGTGATGACTGGGTGTTGTGTGATGTCCTTAGGTTAGTTAGGTTTAAGTAGTTCTAAGTTCTAGGCGACTGATGACCATAGATGTTAAGTCCCATAGTGCTCAGAGCCAAACATTCTATTCTCTTCTTTTCCGAACTGCTTATCATCCACGTTTCAATTCCGTAATAAGCTTCACATCATAAAATATCTTCAGAGAAGACCTCCTAACACTTAAATTTACATTGTATGTAGTCCGCCCGGCTAGCCGTGCGGTCTAACGCACTGCTTCCAGAGTGGGAAGGCGTGCCGGTCGTCGGCATGAATCCGCCCGGCGGGTTACTGTCGAGGTCCGGTGTGCTGGCCAGCCTGTGGATGGTTTTTATGGCGGTTTTCCATCTGCCTCGGCGAATGCGGGCTGATTCCCTTTATTCCGCCTCAGTCGGCGATTGCAGCACAAAAACTCTCTCCGTTTATGCGTACACCATAATTTCTCTACCATGCAAACATTGGTGTTATACTCGTCTGGAATGAGACGTTCTCGGAGGGGTCCACTGGGGGCCGAACCGCACAATAACCCTGGGTTCGGTGTGGGGTGGCGTTGGGGTGAGTGGACTGCTGTAGCCGGTTGTGGGGTTGTGTACCACTGAGGGCTACGGCGGGGACGAAGCCTCTCCCCAGTTCAATACATAAATACATTATATATTGACCACTTCCTCTTTTTGGAAATACTATTCTTGCTATTGCCAGCCTACTTTTCGGAAGTACTTTTTTCGGCCGTCACCAGCTTTTTACTGCCCAAATAGCAAAACTCGTCTGCTACTATTCCTGTCTCATTTACTAAACTAATTCCGTCAGCATCATCTAATTTAATTCGACTACATTTCATTACTCTTTTTTTGTACTGTTCATGGCATAATCTCTTTTCAAGACACTAATCATTCTAGACAACCATCGAAAATAGAGTAAAAGAATCGACAGATATGAATAGTCATGCCTTTGTGTGCTTCTGCTGTTTATAGCTTACTATTGGATACGTAGCTTCAAACCGTAAGACTTGTCAGCTGGTATGAGCCTCACGTAAATGCCGACGCCAATATGTTGTACAGCATTCACAAGCTCAAAATACACCAATTGCGCTGGGTGAAGATTACTAGTAAGTCAAGAAATGCAATCACGGCCATAAACTTCATGGTAAAAGTAGTACACACTGCAGCTCCAAGTCTGATAAGGGGAATGTGAAAAGATGTCATAAATCAGAGGGAAAAGGTAAAGTCAAAAACTACTACTACTAGAAGTTTGCTTACCGTTTGAGCATATCAGTAATGGATTCCTGCAAAATGGGGACACCCTTTTAGAGGTTTCCAATTCGTTCAAGATCTATTGTTGCTACAGTGCATATGGATTACATGAAATGATTGCATTTACAGATCAATAGCACAAGCAGATCTGAGGTACCAGGTATCGAACTATGCTGATACAGCCATATTAGTAGGTGGTGCAGCCTCTACGAATGGCAATGCAGGCGCGGATTCTGGAATCCAGTCGATCACACAGCTGGCGAACACAGTCCTGCGATACGTTACGCCACGCTTGCTGGATCTGTTCACGTAGTTCTGCAAGAGTTGTTGGTAGACGAGTCGCACGAGTCACTCCTCGTCCAATCATATCCCACACATGCCCGATTGGAGACAAGTCCTGAAATCGTGCTGGCCAGCGAAGTTGCTGCACGTCTTACAGAGCACGTCGAGTTTCACGGAAAAAGTGTGGGTGAATATTATCCTGCTGGAACAACATACCATCTTCCTTTTGCAAGAACAGCACCACACATCATAGGGCCTAGAATGGGGACAGTTAGTCTTGGTCTAATGCACTCTATGAGACAGCACCCGCCAGGTGTATGTCGTATGCGCAAACGACCATCACTTGCTTGCAGGAACAATTTGATATCATCGTCAAAAACCATGGTGCGCCATTACACCTTCAAAGTCATCCTCTGACGGCAGCAGTCGTGCTGGACAGGTCATGGTGCCTTGTAACTAGAAGACTGGCTAGAGGTGTGCGAGTTCGTAGTCCCATTGCTAATAACCGATTCGCAACAGTTCGTGTTGACACGTCTGGGCTCACAAGCCCTCTTACCTGTGAGGTGGAAGCTGTTCAAATGGCTCTGAGAAATATGGGACTTAACTTCTGAGGTCATCAGTCCCCTAGAATTTAGAGCTACTTAAACCTAACTAACCTAGGGACATCACACACATCCATGCCCGACGCAGGATTCGAAACTGCGACCGTAGCAGTCACTCGGTTCCAGACTGAAGCGCCTAGAACCGCTCGGCCACTCCGGCCGGCGTGGAAGCTGTACTATCTGCCACCGCTGCCCCTACAATACGACGATCCTGGCGGGCGTCTGTGCTACATAGACGTCCAGAATCTCGTCTATGGGTGTGGGAATGTTTACGTGACTACTAGCACCAACATCCTTGCACAACTGACAGAGCACCTCCAACTTGTGTGGCAATTTTCCGGAAGGGACGTTCCGCGATTCGGAAGGCCATAATTTGCTTCGTTTCTAACTCGCTCTGTTGGCTGTAGGAAGCACGAGTGCGACTCGGTGGTATGGTTGCGTGCTTGCTACACACGTTTGCGCCACACTGAGCCTTCTGGATGTGAGTTTTCCCGATTAAAGAGTAGACACAGATGGTGCTCTCGTAGCTGTATCACTACACTGCCTGTTGGCGAACGACGATATCATTATTAGTACACCTTCTATCCCCCAGGGGACACATGCCGTCATCGGATCGAAATCGACGTCTTCTTTCCTGGTGTATTAATTTTTTTCCGGCATTGTATATTACCACACACTTATCCCGAATGTGGTATTCAAAATAAATTGTAAAAGCCATTGGTAAAGAATACAGTTAAGCAGATGCGAGGTATTTAGGTTACATTACCGTCCCAGAGTACGCTGTCGGCCCCATGTCAAGTCCAATATCTGATGGAGCTCTATCTCGCAGATCTTTGCGCCCTGAGAGAGCGCTTAAAGACTGAAGCTCCGTGCTACCTCTAGTCAGAGTCCGGAAGCGGCGTGGGCCAGCTATCGATCTTGCTCAGCCCTGCCCGGCTCGCTATGGCTGTGACAGAGGGAGAGGGTCTGGGTACCTCCGGCTGTGACAATACTGCGAGGCGCCGTCCCAGCGGCGAGCCACAACTGAGGACCTCTAGACCGGCTCGGGATACACGGCGGAATGTCCGCCGCTTGAGCTTCCTGCGTCAAAGTGTGCAATGATTTTCTTATTTTCATTAGGAACCTTAGGTCGTGGCAGTGCTGTCATATACGTCTCCATTTCACCTTTGTGTCATCAGCCTTCTGACTGGTTTTATGCAGCCAGCTACGAATTCCTGTTTTGTGCCAAATTTTTCATATCAGAGCAGTACGTGCAACTACGTCCTCAATTATTTGCTGGATGTATTCCAAACTTCTATCTTCCTCTACGGTTTTTACACTCTACAGCTCCCTCTAGCGCCGTGGAAGTTATTCCCCTTGAGTCTTAACAGATCTCCTATCACCTTATCCCTTCTTTTTGTCGGTATTTTCCATGTATTCCTTTCCTCGCCGACTCCCTGGAGAACCTCCTCATTCCCTACCTTATCACCTACTAATTTTTAACATTATTCTATAAGACCATATCTCAAATGCTTCGATTCTTTTCCTGATGATCCGTAGTCCACGTTTCACTACCATACAATGTTGTGCTCCAGAAGTATATTCGCAGAAATTTCTTCCTAAAATTAAGGACTATGTTTGACACTAGTAGACGTATCTTAACCAGGAACGCCCTTTTTGCCAGCGCTAGTCTACTTTTTATGTCATCTTTGCCCCGTCCATCATGCGGTATTTTGTTGCCGTAACATCGTCTGTTCCGTGATCCCCAGTTCTAGTGTTAAGTTTCTCGCTGTTCTCATTTCCGCAACTTTCCCCGATATACTCCCACTTCACATTCTGTACTCATTAGGTTGTTCATTACATTCAACAAATCCTATTATTCTTCTTCATTTTCACCGAGGACAGCAATGTCTTCAGCGAATCTTATCATTGATTTCCTTTCACCTTGAATTTTAATCCTGTTCTTGAACTTTTTTTATTTCTGTCACTGCTTGTTCGATGTATACATTGAAAAATAGCGGCGAAAGACTACATCCCTGTCTTACACCATTTCCAATCCGTTCTTCGTTTTCCACTTTTATTATTCCCTCTCTGTTCTCGTACATGTTGTACATTACCCGTCTTTCCCTGTAGCTTACTTCTATTTTTCTCAAAATTTCGAACACCTTGCACCATTTTACATTGTCGAACGCTTTTTCCAGACCGAAAAATCCTATGAACGTGCTTCGATTTTTCTTCAGACTTGCTTTCATTATCAACAGCAACGTCGGACCTGCCTCTCTGGTGCCTTTACCTGTCCTAAAGCCAGACTGATCGTCATCTCACTGGTCCTGCCGTAACTTCTTCATTTGACTCAAAGCATTCTTAAGGCAAAATAATTCTTATATGTAGGTATAAACGGTTATAACCGGCTATCGAATCTGATAAATACGGCAACTGTCTTAATTAGTATATCAAACCCCTCAGTTTTCCCATTGTCAGAACACCTTAGTGGGCAAGTGAATCGTTCTGACAAAACACGTCATCAATAAAACGAATTTATTTTATGTCTTACAAGACATCCGACTTTTCATAGATCACCCCCCAAAACAACATCTCACTTTTTGGTGATAAGCCATCAGGTTTTGGTTTGCTTGCCGTTTCTTTTGTGGTTGGTCCTCATCCCGTTCACATTAGGAAACCCGCATTCAAAATCAGTCCGATACTTCGTAAAAACACCACACATTGGTGGTAATATGAAAGTGTTTCGTTTCTAATAATTTTTCTTCGCTGCAGATCTAAAATCGGACATGTCCGAAAGAACATATAATATACATATAAATATACGCGCTTTGACGACAATTAATGATTATTTTTTGCAGATGCCCTCTTCGTCCGACCTCTTGCGACAGGTTGGAAATTTGGGTTGGACGAAATGCATGCTAGGATAGCTGAAGCGAATAAAGTAACCGCTCACATAAAGCGGGATATCCGGTTTCGAGTCCCAATCCGGCACAAATTCATACTTGTCACTTTTGTATTTCAGTACCCGGTTGCGAATACGATCTGAATTTTAATTTCCCCGTGTACGAGGATCGTTACAAAAGTAATGCCTCCTATTTTTTGGTGGTGAGTTTGGCTGTTCGCGTCCGATGTGGCTGGTGTAGCGCTAATGCTTGAACCCTCATCTTTCATTTGAAGATTGTTCCATTGTTCTGCGGTAGTTGGCACCAGCAGAGGAGTGTTCCGAAATGGAGTCCGATATGGACGGTCGTATAAAACAGCGTTGTGTGATTGAATTCCCCCACTGCTGAAGAAATTGAGCCAATTGAAATTTATTAACTCTTGCTAAAGGTGTATGGAGACGATACAACAGACTGAGCAATAGGAGGCGATGGGTACGGCATTTTCTAGATGGTGAAAAGGATTTGCATTACAATCCACGACCCAGTCGACCGTGTACAGCTTTCATCCCTCGCAATGAAGAGAGTGTTGATCAATCATCCGTTCTGAAACTTCCTGGTAGATTAAAACTGTGCGTCGGACCGAGACTCGATCCGGAACGTTTGCCTTTCGCAGGCAATGCTCTACCAGCAGAGCTACCCAAGCACGGCTCACGACCAGTTGGTAGAGCACTTGCCCATGGAAGGCAAAGGTCCCGAGTTTGGGTCTCTGTCAGGTGCACTGTTTTAATCTGCCAGGAAGTTTCGTATCAGCGCACACTCCGCTGCAGAGTGAAAATTTCATTCTCATCCGTTCTGATTGGCGGATGACGACCAGAGAATTGTGTGCAAAAGCGAATTTCGACTGCAATGCCTTGGAAATAACGTTGGAACACCTTGTATATCGCAAAGTTTGTGCGAGACGGGTCCCGCGGATGCTTACAGATTTTTCGGGACCTGCTCGACCAATATGAAGCTGAAGATGACAATTTTCTGAATAGCATCGTCACCAGAGATGAGGCGTTGTGTCAGCACTACGAGCCGGAATGCAAAAGACAGTCCATGGAATGACGATATGCAAATTGTATTCCAAAGGAGAAATTCAAGACACAGCCGGCTGCAGGCAATGTGACGTGCACAGTCTTCTGGGATAGCCAGGGTGTGATTCTTTTGGATACCCTGGAGCCTGGAGAAACTGTCAATTCAGGAGGCTACAAGACGACACTGATAAGCTGAAAGCCCGAATTTCCAGGCGAAGGCCAAAGAAGAAGACCAACTTTCGCTTGCAACATGATAACTCCAGGCTCCACACCAGTTTTGCAACCACGCAACTCACTGTAAAAAATTCGGCTGCACTGTCTTACGACATCCACCGTGCAGTCCCGATTTAACGCCTTCAGACTTCCATCTCTTTGGGCCTCTGAAGACGGACTATGTGGCGATCATTTTCAAGACTCGGATGTTGTTACCAAAGGTGTAAGTTCCGGTTTTTACATGCGCACCATGCAGGCCCTGGTTCATCGTTGGCAAAAGTGCATAACGAATGGTAGTGACTATGTAGAAAAATGACACTCTGTAGCTGAAATGTTCTATTTAGCTGTGCTGTTGTGATTTATGTATCTACTGTAGTTTCCACGTATAAAAATAGGAAGCATTACTTGCGGAACGACCCTCGTATATATTCGGTTGCGGGATCTTAAAAATGGATTGTGTTCTTCCGGGCATGTCCGAATGAACAGACACTACATGCAAAAGAATATAAATAGTGGTCTGACTGCCACAGACGTAGTCTTCTTATCACTAATTTTATTTGCATGTTGGTACACGTTGTAATATTCTCACAGGAGTATGTTTCTTGTAGATAATCTACGTAAGGATCTACATAAGGATCACCGATCTTGCAGACGTTCTCGAATCAGAGTTCAGGAACAGAACATTTTCACTGGGAAAGTGTTGCACAGGATTAATAGGCATTAACATGACTTTTTGCAATGCACTTACATATACTTAAATAGATAAGCTTTTTAGACAAACGTTTTCCCCATAAATATAGCCTCCAAGTGAGGAACAGTGAAGTACACTCTCACTACATGGCTTATTGAGAGAGATATTTTCTTAGATTCCGTAGGCAGTTCTTAACCATACCCAAATCGGTTACGTGTTACCTTAAAAGAGAGACACTGATGAATGCTTAGTATCTCATAAGATTTATTCCGTCATACATTAGGCTGTTTGAAATCTTTTTTTCTAATGGTTCTTTTGTAGCAAAATATTTTTTGTTATTCTGCATCAGTCTAGCTATGAACTGACAAAATAATTATGACACCAAGAACTAAAGGTAAAAATCATAAAACGCTTTTAACCGGACCTTACCTTGTACAGATTGTCTTTGAAAATCACGGTGGTAGTGAGATGCCAACTTTTAATGATATTAATTAATATTCGCCAAATATTATTCCGAACCACTGGATAAATTTAGACTAAGGCGCTGCAGTCGTGGTCTGTGCGGCTGGTCCCGGCGGAGGTTCGAGTCCTCCCTCGGGCATGGGTGTGTGTGTTTGTCCTTAGGATAATTTAGGTTAACTAATGTGTAAGCTTAGGGACTGATGACCTTAGCAGTTAAGTCCCACGAGATTTCACACACATATCAACATTTTTTGATAAATTTTGAGAAAGGCTTATTGTCCATGTGTGAAGATTGCCTCCACACGTAGCGTTAGGAAACTCATACTGTTTTTTGTCTGTCAGATGCATGTGCATGACGAAGGACCTCAGTGCATTGCAATATCCTCATTACGTTATCAGGTTTTACCATGACACGTCTCAGCCTGTGGTTATGAGTTCTGCTACTGACGACCTGCCTTCAGACTCGTTTTCTACAGCCAGCTGATACGTAGGTCTTCAAATACCCCCCGTCTGTGCCTCCTGCCCGCAGCCTGTATGTAATACACGTAGGTGTAGTGGCAGTCACGTCACGAGGAGAGGGAGGCGTTTGCAGAGGACACGGACGCTGTGTCAGGTGCCTGTCCGCGTGCAGGTGCTGGTGTTTGCAAGTGTGTACATGCGGACGTGCGCATAGCTGGCGGGATGGCGGGGGCAGAGGATGGGGGCAGCGCAAACAGAAGGGCCGCCGTCTGATCTTCCCCGCGCTCCGCGTGCTGCGGGCCCTCTACACACCAGGCGCCGTATCGCGTAGTCCCTCAGGTTGGGAGGCGCGCACGTTTTGCATACACCCGCTCTGTCGCCGCCCTAATAGACTCACATGTTAGCCGCTTCACACCAAACAGCTTAACAGTGGGTTCCTACAACGAGATACTCCTATTAAAAATACTTGCTGGAAATCAATGATTTCTCTCAAAATTCAGGTGTAACCATGAGTCAGCAAAGGGCAGAGAGACGTGAGGCTATTGACATAAAGTTTATTAGTGTTGGTTTCTGAAAGGATGAGTAACGACGGGAGCGGGGGGAAGGGGGGAGGGGGAAGGGAGGAGAGGATAGTCATCTTGAACGGAAGATTTCGAAAAGAAATTGTTTACTACTCCTATAGCGGAACACTGGCTTATTGCACATAGTTTACGTCTATAGATGATCAGGTGGTTAAATATTTGATTTTAGAAGGTCAGTGGAGTAAGGCAACAATTTCTGACAACACGTCGACTGCCGAAATTTACTGTAAAACACCTAATGGCACAGCTTAGTGATAGTATTCCCTCAACACGAAAGGGTGATATCTCCGAACAATGAGCTCAGGATATTTCATTTATTTATTTGAGACTACTAGCAATACGCGCCGTGCTCACGGCGTATCACAGAAGAGAAGAATATTCTGGACACGAGTACACGTATCAGTGTGTTCACGAACGGATCTCAGCTTTGAATACTTCAAACGTAAATGAAAAGGAATCAATCAGAAAAAAATTCTTCTCGCCACTGTCTTATACTGCATTTTTATGAAGCGTTGTGTGTTCTGCGCACAGTACTTTTTGACTTTTACACTACAGTAGACGTCCGAAGGAGCACTGCATAGTACTTCTTAACAACAGACGCACTGCAATATCGTATTTATTCACTGATACAAGGCAGCCCCTTTTCATTAAAATGTCCTCCCCTTGTATGGAAATTATATAATGTGCACGAGTGCAGGCTGTGATGCACGAGCGACGACATACGGAGACTTAGGTCTGGCCGTGAGTCGTGCACGGATAGCCAAAGCGGTTAAGGCGACCGCTCGCGTAAGGTGGGAAATGCGGATTCGAGTCCCAGTCCCACACAAATTTTTATTGTCAATCCATTATACAGTGATAAGCCAAAACATTATGACTGTTGTGTCTATTTCATACAGCATAGACACAATGAGGTAGCTAGGTGCACGCTAAACTAACGCAGACGGGCTTGAAGTTCTGGAACATGAGACTTATTAATGAATAAGAGGAAAAGTACGTAGATGCGTTTAATACTTATCTTTATTCTCTTGTTGGAATACATCTCTCTTGAATATTAGTACGCTATTAGCATTGATACAAATGGCGCCTTGCTAGGTAGTAGCTATGGACTAAGCTGAAGGCTATTCTATCTGTCTCTCGGCAAATCAGAGGAAAGCTTCGTACGTCTGGTCGCAAGCTATGTCGTCCGTACAACTGGGGCGACGTCGAGTCCGTGTCTTGTGACCTGCCATGTGGTGGCGCTAGGATTGCGATTACACAGTGGCGACACGCGGGTCCGACATGTACTACAGGACCGCGGCCGATTTAAGTTACCACCTAGCAAGTGTGGTGTCTGGCTGTGACACCACATTCCTCCCCCGCAAATCGGCGAACGGTCGTGAGATAAGGCTTCCGCCCGCCGTGGGGAGGACCTCATGTTGACGTATGCGATGAGGTGGGGAGCCTAACAACAGGCGAGGCTGTGCCACCCGCACCCGGCCATTCGGTCCGAGGGGAGCTAGGAAACGCCTGCAAACCTAGTCCAGGGTGCACGTCAACATGAGGTGTATGCGCACGTAATGAGACAAGAGGGGCCGAAGGGTCGACCTCCATGCGGTCGGAGCACCCGACGGGCGAAGACGACATCTGGTCCGGAGCGGGCAAAAGGTCCATGGCGTAGGACGGCTGTTCACGGGAAGCGAGCGGCGGCGCGTGACCCAGGGAGGCGCCATGCGGTTGCAGCGACGCGCCCACTGCGGGCGGCGCCGACGGCGGCTGCTGCGGCGGCTGCTGCGGCGGCGGCGCGACGCCATGGGGCAAAATGGAAGGCATCGTCGGTAACACCTGGGGATGAGGTGAGCCAGTAGATGGGTCCCCAGGGCGCTGACCTGACGGCACCGTCGCTGAAAGCAGACGGGGAGCGGCAGAACCCAGGCGACGACAGAGGCGCAGCTGATTGAGATGCCGACGCACCTCACCAGAGGCCCCCAAAACCAAATACATCGCGCGGCCGAGGCAGCGAAGAATGCGCCCAGCGAGCCAACGCTGTGAACCGCGATAGTTGCGATAATAGACAACGTCGCCAGGAGCAAAAACCGGAGTCTGCCGCTGCACAGGAACCTGATGCGGCGGATGCAGCAAAGACATCAGGGTGCGATGAGATCGACCATGGAGCAATTCAGCCGGCGAGCGGCCATCGCGGGGCTGAGAGCGATACGATGACAAAAAGAGTAACAATGCGTCCTCCCGAGAATGCGACTCTTTCAATTTCAACATCTGGGACTTGAAAGTCCGGACCAATCGTTCAGCGGCACCGTTTGACTGAGGCGAAAACGGCGCGGAAGTCAGATGTTGAATACCATTGGCTTTGCAGAATGACTGAAATTCTGCGGACATGAATTGTGAGCCATTGTCGGAAACAATAGTCTGCGGAAGACCCTCAATGCAAAAGATAGCAGACAAGGCTTGGATTGTGGCAGAAGACGTCGTGGAAGACATCCGGACAACAAAAGGAAAATTACTGAAAGCATCGACCACAACCAACCATCGAGCATTCCAGAATGGACCAGCAAAATCGATGTGCAAGCGTTGCCAAGGGGAAGTGGCGGTCGGCCATGCAAAGAATTTCCGCGGCGGTGCGGATTGTAGTTCGGCACACGCCACGCAAGAGGAGCACATATTTGTAATCGCAGCATCGATTCCGAACCAAGTACAGTGCTGACGAGCAAGTTGTTTCGTACGCACTATACCCCAATGTCCCTGGTGAAGAAGCATTAAGACAGAGGACTGTAACGAACGTGGGACCACGACTCTGGACTGATCATTATCAGAACGCAACAACAAAACACCACGTCGTACAAAAAGTCTCTCCTTGTGAGCAAAAAAACGACGAACCAACGGATCCGCGATCCGTGACTTTGACAAGGGCCATTGCGTAGCACCAAAACGCAAAACAGTAGCAAGGACAGGATCAGCAGCTGTGGCTGTAGCTACACGACGAAAATCAATCGGAAACGATGCGACCACGTCATCGGCTTCCGAAGCAATGAACATGCAAGCAAGTTCGGAAGAATCGAATGCTTTATCCTCAGCAACAGGCAAACGGGACAACGCATCAGCGTTGCCGTGCTGAGCAGTGGACCGATACAAGATATCGTAGCGGTACTGCGAGAGAAAAAGCGACCAGAGAATGAATTTCTGCGCCGTACGTGGAGGTACAGGCTTGTTCGGATGAAAAAGCGATGTCAAAGGTTTGTGGTCCGTGATGATTGTAAAGTGACGACCATACAAGAAGTCATGGAACTTGGTAACACCAAACACGAGAGCTAAAGCTTCTTTCTCTATTTGTGAATAATTTCTTTGCGCAGATGAGAGCAATTTTGACGCAAAGGCAATAGGGCGATCATGCGAGCCATCTTTGTGCGCAAGCACAGCACCGATCCCGAAATCCGATGCATCTACCATCAACAAAAGGGGTTTTCGGGGATCGAATGGCGTAAGGCAAGTATTTGAAAGTAACGCCGATTTCAACTGGCGAAAGGCGCGTTCGCAGCCCGTCGTCCAGACGAACGTAACACCTTTACGGCGTAAGCGATGAAGCGGAGCTGAAATGGAAGAAGCATTGCGCACAAACCTGTTTGGAATTAATGCTAAAAGAAAGCAGGTGTGGATGCACACCCGAATGGCAGTCTTTTGAATCGATACAAGCCAAGATGCGTGTTGACCACCAAGACGCGCTGGGATTCTTCATCCACAGGTATTTGCAAGTACGCATCTGCGAGGTCCAATTTTGAAAAATATTTTCCCGGGCACAGTTTGTCAAAAAGATCGTCCGGGCGGGGCAAAGGAAAAGTAGCAGTCACAAGTTGTGGATTCACAGTTGCCTTGAAGTCCACACAAAGTCTCAATTTTCCGGACGGTTTTGGCAAAATTACTAAGGGTGAGGCCCAGAGAGAAGCCTGCACACGTTCAATTACACCTTGAGATTCTAAATCGTGCAATGTTCTTGCGACCTAATCACGCAATGCGTGGGGAACATTGCGCGCTCTGAAAAATTTCGGTTGCGCGTTGTCGTTCAGTTCCAAATGTGCTGCATAGTTCGTAGCGCAACCAAGGCCCGGTACAAAAATGTCTGCAAATTCTTCACAAAGACTAGAAACACTGGCGGAAGGCACAGTCTGATTCACTGAGAGGACCTGATTTACTATAGACAAATTAAACAATTGAAACAAATCTAAACCAAACAAGTTCACTGCAGTAGAAGAACGAAGAACGTAAAATGATACAAGTGTTGTTTGTCCCTTGTATGTTGCAAGAAGGCTGCACTGTCCTAACACAGGGTCTGCTGTCCTGAGTAACTAGTTAACTTAACATTTGCGGCACGCAATGGCGGTTTGCCCAGTTGTTTGTACGTGTCGTGATTGAGCAATGAAACTGCAGCTCCGGTATCGAGCTGGAATGGTATCACTTTGCCTTCAAAGTCTAAGTCCACAAAAAGTTTATTGTCCTGTTGACGACAAGAGCGACTGTCACGTGCAATTTGAACTGAGACAGGTACAGAAGCACTTGCGACTTTACGGGATTTCCGGCGACGTCGACGCACACTTTTGGTGGGACGAACACAGTCACTGTTAGCTAAAGTGTCACTGGACGGGTGGGAATGAACTACATGAATGTCCATGGGTGAAGGTCCACGAGCCTGATTGTCCTGGGTTTGATGCCGGCGCGAAGCAAAAGGCCTGGAATTATTGTGATTGTCTGATCTAAGCTTTTTCTGGCAAACACTTTGAACATGTCCTTTCTTTCGACAGTAAAAGCAAATAGCTTGGCGTGACGGGCAATTTTCACGCGAATGTCTAGTTGCACACCGCGGGCATGATTTCACTGCATTTGCTTGCTTACGCGGCGCACGTGTTTGCAAGGTAGGCTGTCGCTGCTGCGACGGGCGCGAGGGCCGCTTAGCGTCCCGTGCAGCGGGCCCGGCGGGCCGGTGAATGTGACACACTGCTGGCGAAGTTTCAAATGAGTCCTGAGCAAAGTCAAGTGTGTCTTGCCTATCCAATATGTCTATCACTTGTTGAAGGGAGGGATTAACTAGTTTCAAAATCTGTTCCCTTATGCGAACATCAGAAACGTTCTGTGCTATTGCATCACGCACCATAGTGTCTGAATAAGGAAGTCCACAGTCACATTCAAATGCACACTCCCTAGTAAGTCCTTGCAAAGTTGCAACCCACTCCCTATTAGTCTGACCGGCCGTACGTTTTGTACGAAAGAACGTATATCGTTTTGCAACTACATTTACTGTTTCTTTGAAATAGGCATCTAAAGCAGACAAAATTTCTTCGTAGGACAGAGTTGCTACGTCGCGTCGGGGAAATAATTTCACTATCACACGGTAGGTAGACACACCGACACAAGAAAGCAAAAGCGGCTGCCGCTCTTTACCTTGAATTCTGTAGGCTGCTAGGTGAAAGTTGAACTGGCGAGACCACTCGTGCCAGGTTTCGCACTTGGCCTCAAAGGGCCTAAATGGCGGTGCGACAGCGTTGTGTGGCTGCGGTAGCGATGAAGCGGCGGCTGCCGCATCGTTTTGCAGCGCACGTTGACCCTGGACGAGCTGTCCAAGGGCTTCCAATAACGCCTGCGTCTGCTGATTCTGCAAGCGGAAAAATTCGGACAGTACATCTGGAGATTGTGGCGAAGCCATGACACAAACGAATCAATACAAACTCATCCCATCCTCGTCGCCAAATAATGTTGTGTCTATTTCATACAGCATAGACACAATGAGGTAGCTAGGTGCACGCTAAACTAACACAGACGGGCTTGAAGTTCTGGAACATGAGACTTATTAATGAATAAGAGGAAAAGTACGTAGATGCGTTTAATACTTATCTTTATTCTCTTGTTGGAATACATCTCTCTTGAATATTAGTACGCTATTAGCATTGATACAAATGGCGCCTTGCTAGGTAGTAGCTATGGACTAAGCTGAAGGCTATTCTATCTGTCTCTCGGCAAATCAGAGGAAAGCTTCGTACGTCTGGTCGCAAGCTATGTCGTCCGTACAACTGGGGCGACGTCGAGTCCGTGTCTTGTGACCTGCCATGTGGTGGCGCTAGGATTGCGATTACACAGTGGCGACACGCGGGTCCGACATGTACTACAGGACCGCGGCCGATTTAAGTTACCACCTAGCAAGTGTGGTGTCTGGCTGTGACACCACAATGACCACTGCCCTGTGGATGTCGCCCGGCGTCGTTGCAGGCACTTGATGCGGTACAAAAGTATGTAAGCGGAGCAGACGTGGGCCGGGGATCACCCAGCGAAGATATGGGCCGCAGATGGAGAATTTCATTGACATAAGCGACTTTGACAAAGGGCAGATTATTATTAGCTGTGCCTGTGAACGAATATCTCGAAAACGGCGAAGCTAGTCAAATGTACACGTGCTACTGTCATGAGCATCTACGGCAAGAGGTAGGACAGTGAAGCCACCACTAGGCGCTAAATGGTTGGACGTCCACGACTCTTCACAGATCGTGGAGTTCGGAGGCTTGTCTGCTCTGTGAAGTAGGATAGATGGTGATCTGCGGCCTCTCTGCTGAAAGAATACAATGCTGGTGGACGCACAAGTGTTTCGGAGCGCACCGTTCATCGTACATTGTTGAACATGGAGCTACGTGTTCACAAGTTGACCCAACGACATCGTCAATTACAATTGCAGCGTGCACGGGACCATCGGAATTGGACCGTCGATCAATTTCAACCTGTCGGCGCTTCGGGTGAATATCATTTTTGCTACACTAGCTCGACGGTCGTCTCCACAAACGCCGTCATCCACGTGAACGCCGGCTCGAAACAGTGGTTTGAGGAGCATTATAGTGAACTTACATTCATGTCTCGGCAACAAAATTCGCCTGACGTAAATCCTATTGAACTCATATGGGTCACTATCGAGCGCCATTACCGCTTACACAAATCAGTGGCCTGTTATTTTCGCGAATTTCATAACCTGTGCGTAGATATCTAATGTCTCATACCTCCATAAACCTACGAAAGAACTGTAGGATCCCTGATACGCAGATTCAGTGATGTACTTCGTTCTACAGACGGACAAAGAAGCTATTAAACAGTTGGTCATAATGCTTCAGTACACAGCGCATGGTTGACCGTACTCGCAACTGCATTTCGAAATTTTCCTTGAATTTTTCTTTGTTGACGCAAACAATTTCACACACAAGCGACCTAATTCCCGTAATTTCGCTGTGGAAAGGGGGGGGGGGGAGGGGGGGCGATGAGCTCTGACGCCATGTTCAATCATATCCCAGATGTGTTCGATCGGGTTCAGATCTGCTGAGCTGGTGGCCAAAATATCAATTGGAAACCGTCGCTGTGTTCCTCAAAGCACTCCATCACACTCCTGTCCTCATTGCGTGACGCATTGCCTTGTTGAAAACTGCCTCGGCAGTCGCAAAACATGATTATCGTGAAGGGGTGTACATGGTCTGCAACCAGTGCACGACACTACTTCGCCGTCACGGTGCCTTACACGAGTTCCACTACACGCATGGATGCCCAAGTGGATGTTCCCCAAGATCAATGTTCACAGGAAGAAGTCACTTCTCGCTTATATTTTGCATGGTGAGCTCATGTTAAAGACCTTACGAATGACCTCAGACCAGTAACACAGCAGCTGTCTAAAACTGCTGTAAAATCCATTAAACTTGACGGTGGGGTTTTGAATATCTTTTATGAGGAAATGTACACAATTAAAGAAAATGTTTACTATCGCCTGCATTTGTACTGTTCCCACTATTAAGAACAGCACGTATGCTCATACGAGGTCCCTTTTTTTATAATGACTAATACTATCACCCCTCAAAGCATGCAGCTTTCCTCCTGACTCACTTTATATTTCCTCTGTTAAATTTAGCTTCCATTCCCCACTGTATCTGACAGTACTTTTCAATTATTCCAGCAGAAATTTAAACATAATTCCTCAATAAAAATACGTCTATCGCTTCTCTTTATTCATCCCCAATTTCCCAATCAGTCCCTCCTCCTGTCATCCAATCAGAATTTAGTTGTATAACATTTTTAATAAATGAAGATAATATAAAGAGGCTCTGTTCAAACATTACATAAGTTACCTTAATAAAAGCCACTTCCAGCACTAATCCCTACGTTGGTTAATATAGAAAATCCCTCACATTACGGGTTGCTTGAAAGACGTTCACTTGCTGACGAAATCCTCTAGTGCTTTAGAATCTGTGTTTTCTATGTACTAGTTCCTAATTTCTTTTGGGTTATGGGGAACATTGCTTCACGATTGCTCATTAATTTTCCAGTGTATCCATTATCTTGTAATGGGATATGAATTTCAGTGAATTTATGACTGCTGGCTAAATTAAAAGGGGTCACAGAGCGGCGGGCAATGTACATCTACACTGCATAATTTGTTGGGGGAAAGTTTTCTTTAGAAACCGGAGAGATCAGAGAAATCAGAGAGATCATTGCTCTCACAACCCTAGCAACAGAAGTGGCTTCCTGAATCTAGCAGGCTGCTACAGCTTCAACAAAAAATTATCCTTTGTATCATCATTTTGTATAACCAAATACAAAGTGATCACCAGCTGTGACGCACATATATTGTTTAAAAAATTCTTTTCTTTGAATATGTTTCCTTGATGAGTAGGGGGATTTTATTTGTCACTATTATCGAAACTGGTTTCATAAACTGTTGAGCGATCTAAAAATCTTCTGGTTTTGGTGGAAGTGAAAGATGATATTAGCATAAATGCAGAGAAAAAAACTATCGGTTACCCCACGCAGAAATCTCTTTGCCGTATCATGAAAATTAAACTGCCACTAACTCCTGGTATGCCTTCTACACCAGACTTCATATGCAGATATATAAATGATCTGTTTTATCAGAGATCTTTATGTTTCTGCTCATTTCCAGCAGCCGAGCTACCAATTTTTTCAGATGGAACAACGCACACTGAATACATTGGATCAGTTGTTCCGTATATACACTCATTCACAAAACCAAATACACAACTGGATAGCTCATGCATTTATGAGACATCATGTATTGAATGCAGAACATTTGTTCAGAAGTTTAGTTACCTAACAAACAATTAAGTTGTGAATTACATCAGCTCATTGTATAGTGTTAGACCGTCCGTGGGATGCGAAGCGATGGTTGTTAATTTTCGCACGCAACAACATTTCTTCCTGGTTAATTCGAGAAGCAGTCTTCCGATGCTTTCCGCTGGAGCCGTGCCGCGAAGATCAATAGCTCGCACCACGCTAACGAATGCCACAGATTTAATTCCCGACAGCCTTGGCTGCTAGAGGCCGAGCATGCAGCGGACCGAGGTGTTTTGGCGTGACAGCAGGGCGCGGATGTGTTCGCTAAGGACAACGCATATTTGCTAGAAGAGTGCAGTACTCTTAACAGCCAAGATAGCTCGTTTACCAGATGGAACAATGCACACGCAGCGTGGGTCGCTGCTCGAGCGTGGCACCCCGGAATGTACTGGATCAACTGCGACTGTCAGTCGAGGGGTGCGCAGCTTGCAGAGGAGGGAAACTTCGGCCGGGAGATGTCGGTCCACAACATCTATGCGAGTACTGTCATCACCGAGCAAGCGCCTGCCAAAAATTCTTACTGGTGAGAGCACTTTCGAACAGATTTAAAACCGCGTTGCTCAGCTTCATTGTTTGAATTGAAAAAAAAAAATGAGTTCGGCAAGGCATCTAGTTTGACGGGCACGTTATGTTGTGTGTAGATGCGGGTCTAAGTGCTATTCTGCTAGCTCAGTGGTAATTTGAAATGTTCAGAAATTGGGTGCTTGCTCAGCGGTACAGTTCAGTATCCCGTGGGGTACATTCACGAGAGGCGTTCACTAAGTAATACAACTCATTATTTTGTCGGCCGATTTCGGTTAAAAAATTGTGGAATTTGAGACATCGTGGAATATTCCCGATTCAGGCCCTTTAGTTTCATGAAGTTCCGTTACCTGGCGGCGCTGTATGCAGCCTTTAAACTGGAGTCTGTAACAGAGGTGCGTTCCAAGCAAAGAGCTGTTATTGAGTTTCTTTTAGTAAAAGCATCGCAGATATTATTAGAAGTTTGGAGAATGTCTACGAACACCTGCCAGTCTACGATGAGTTGTTGGCCAAGGCGTCTGTCATCATTGGAACAAGGCCGAGCAAATCTATCCGATCTCCCGTGTGCCGGCAAGACACCCGCAGGCGCGACTGCTGCAATACTGGAACGTGCGGACACACTCATTCGAGTTGATTGACTGATCACAGTCAAATACCTCGCAGCAAAACTGGCTACCTCTGATGGTAGTGCTGACACACCCGTGCCTACTGGAATGCACCCTACAGCTCGGATCTCACACGTTCCTATTTCTACCTCTTTGGGCCAATGAAGGATGCACTCTGCGGGAAGCGGTACGTGGATGACGGAGAGGTTATTGATGCAGCAAGACGTTGACTACGACGTCTGCCAGTAGAGTGGTACCATGCGGGCATGCAGGCCCTCCCAGTAAGGTGGCGTAAGGCCATACGCGCTGAAAAAAGACTATATTGAAAACCAGGTTTCTGTTGCTTAAAGAGTGGGGAATAATATGGTGTATGGGATTCCTAAGTAAAACCATTCTGCTTTCAGAAAAAAATGTTTTGCTTTACCAAAGAAAGTCATTCTTTCTGTCTGCATTTTTAAGTATTTTTTAATATTCTGTAATCCAATGTCTTGATCAGCAGTACAACTGTGCTGTACATTTACTAAAGAGTTACATTCTTGTTCTCTGAAATTAACAGGTTTCAGGGGGTTATTTAAATGATTATACGGTATTATGATAGGTGTTAACTGGGTTTTCTCATGTAATTTTTCCCTGCTAAATACGCTTTGTTTATCGCTGAGTAATTTTTCTGCATTAAGTAACTGCTGTGTATTTCACTCCCTTCCGCATTTTCCTGAACTATAATTGTGTGTTCATTGAACTTCAACGTTGAGGGGCGTACTAATTTTGCGCCAGATTGCCACTTGGTCACCAATATATGATCTTATTTTGGAACGGTTTATATTTTATTCTCTGTAGTTGGTTTAAATTTTGGGGTACCTTCTTGAATGGTGGGCAACTCATCTATTTCTTACAGTTCTTTCATCTCTAAGTGGTGAGATTTATTCGATGTATTTGAACTTGTTGTATACGTTTTAAGATATTTGTATACGTGTTTTAGCAGTGCCCAGTGCTTGCGTAACTCAGTGTATATTGCGTTGCGTCAGAACTAGTGACCCATGCCGGAGTTTGAGTCCTGTCCCCGGAAGCGTTGCTGGGAGCGGGCCAATTATGACTCATCGAGCCGTCTCATTTGCTTACTGTATTGCTGTAATTCTTATATTATTTATTTATGTATCGCAGCACCTTCGGGCTTATTAAATTGTGTTTTCTAACGAATGATGCTGAATTTCCCATTCCCCGTTAAATCTGCTCCCTGAGCAATCACTAACGGCCACGTATCACCACGAACTAGCTTCTTTTCACAGAGAAACAAACACATTGGGGGTAAGGCAAGAGGACTTATTGCGATACAATTACCTGTTTATAGGCAAAAGGCATGGTATAGCGATACGTGCGCGAAAAAATGGCGGTAGTGTCGCTTACACGAAGTATAAAAGTCCATTACATTGGCAGAGCTGTCATTTGCACTCAACTGAGTTATGTGAAAAGGTTTCCGACGTGATTATGGCCGCCCGGTGGGAACTGACAGACTTTGAACGCGGAATGGTAGTTGCAGCTAGACACATAGGGCATTCCATTTCGGAAATCGTTAAGGAATGTAATATTCCGAGATCCACAGTGTCAAGTCTGTGCCGAGAATGTCAAATTTCACGTATTAATTCTCATGACAGACAATCTTATGGCCAACCTACTTCAATTAACGTCCGAGGGCAGCGGCGTTTGCGTAGAGTTGTCAGTACTAACAGGCAAGTAGAGAACTGAAGTGGGACGTACGACGAACGTATCCGTTAGGACAGTGCTGCGAAATTTGGCGTTAGTGGGCTATGGCAGCAGACGACCGACGCGATTGCCTTTACTAACAGCACGACATCATCTGCTGCGCCTCTCCTGGGCTCGACTGGAACCTCTACTATTGCAAAACCGTAGTCTGACCAGATTAGTCGGAATCTCAGTTGGTAAGAGCTGATGGTAGGTATCGACTGTGGCACAGAGCCCAAGAAGCCACGTACCAAGTTGTCAACAAGGTACAATGCAAGATGGTGGTGAATCTCCAAAATGGTTTTGGCTATGTTTGCGTGAAATGGATAGGATCCTCTGGTCCAACGAACCGACCATTGACTGGAAATGGTTATGTTCGGGTGTTTTGAAACCATTTGCAGCCTTTCAAGGACGCCATGTTCCTAAACAACGATGTTATGTGACCGGGCCACAATTGTTCGCGATTGGTTGAAGCACATTCTGGACAGTACGATCAAGTGACTTGGCCACTGAGATCACCCGACATGAACCCCATCGAACATTTATGGGAGGTCATTTCGTGCATAACATCCTTCACCGGCAACACATTGGCAGTTACGGACGGCTATAGACGTAGCATGGCTCAGTATTGCTGCAGCGGACTTCCAACGATTTGCTGAGTCCGTGTCACGTCGGCGAGAAAAAGGGGATCAGGCACGATATTAGGACGTATCCCACGACTTTCGTCACCTCAGTGTGTACAACCAAGGGGTTTCGTCTGAGAACTGGCTTGTTTCAAATGTATCGAAAAGGAAATATCATTAGACGTCGTTAGAGAATTAGTGGAAGCTCAGGTGCAACAAGGATGGAAAACTAAATTGTTCCTGTTCAAAAAAGGGAAACATCTCGAAAGCTAAACGTGGATGGTCGTATCCCAATTGCGGCTGCACGTTTTGTGCCATTTAAAATCAATATAGGCCAATTACACAGTTCCTAATTGTAGACACGTGTTGCTCATTAAAAACAAAGTCACCTGAATCGCGGTAGAAGGACATTTCAGGAGATGATACTGTACTTCCAGAAGTTGTTGTCATGCATGCCTAAGCTACGTGACGCTGCGCTTTGATACAGCAGAATGATTTCCGAGGGATACTTGCCGGTAAAGTGCGTAAGCTCGCGCGGCTAAAGTTGCACCCTTTGTGCTATGACACCGCCGTCAGAGGGCGGTGTGATGGCTTTGGCGAGAGAGCTTTTGGTCCCGCTGTGTGCGAGGGCGACCAGAACAACGCCGCGGCCCCCGTTGCAGGACAACATAATAAGACGGCGTGATTACTCGTCTGGCGCGACTGTCTAAGCAGACGCCTAATGACAATGCCGTGGGATTACCGGCTTAATAAGTTACCGGGGCCGGTGCCGTGGCCTGGCCGCGCTCTCTGCCTCCCTCTGCCCTCCCCCATTCGGTGATCCGATCGATGGCATCGGAACTCATTAAAAATTCCTCAGCAGGTCGCTGTACACGGGCTGAATTTTTATTTTTTTATTCCTTTTCCCTCTCTGGGTGAAACGAGGCCTCAAGAGTAAAAGAAAAGGAGGCCTTATTAGAAGAGGGCCATGATCAAACGGGAACTCGAAAACTTCAGGGGATACTGAAGAGTAATAACGCGCTGAACGTTCCGCGTAATTTGCTTTCGTAGTGCCATGTAAGATGGAGACAAAGAGCTTTCGTCACGAAGTTACCGTGCAGGAGAACATTACTTGCGATTTCTAATATTTTGTGAAACATTGCAAGTATATTCCTTTTGAAATAAGCTCACCGGATAAATATTACTCACCCCTATAAAAGGTGATCGGAAATTCCTGTTACGAAGTCTTAGGACTTCTAGAGAGGACTGAGTACATAATATTTTGAATAAAAGCCCACATGCGGAAAAGCACCATTTCCGTTCTACCATGGTTTCACTCCAGATGTGTACGCGTCCACGTCTGCTGAGAGAAAGAGGAAAGTCTCAGAGTTGCTTACGTTTTCTGCGTCAGACGATCACCTGATGTCACTTAACCTCTGCCTTATGCGAGATCTATTAAGTGTTTCTGTGTCTCCGATACAGTAAACATGTTTTTGTACTCGTTTTCGGAATACACACACGTGCTCCTTGTGAATGGTAAAGCTAGAGGTAATGGAAGAGCTGCTAGTCGGCTGTATCAGGAACGTTTTCCACAACGTAGCACGCCTTTACACACTCTTTGCCGAAGTTACGCAGCGGCTCCTAGGAACAGATAACTTCACCGTGTCGAGACAGGACCGTGCTGCTCCACGGCTACGACGCACGGCCGAAATTGAAAAATATGAGGTGCATCGCGCCGAACAGAACCCGTGAAAGAGTACTTGAATAACTGCGCGAGCAGTAAGTGTTATCACAGTATCGTCTGGGACGTTCTGCGTGAGCAACAGTTACATCCATACCACTTACAAATGACACAGGCTACGAGTCCAGCCGATTTTCCACAACTGTTGCCTACTGCACGTGGCTAATGAACCGTTACATCCCTGCACCTCTGTTCCCACCTCGAGTTCTGTTGACATACGAGTTTACGTTCACTGGGCACCGTGTTCTGATGTTCTGAATTACCGCAGCAGCCATGTCTGGGCAGACGAAAACCTTCGTATCACGCCTGTTCACGGATTTCATCACCGGTTTGGTTTTAACGTGTACGCAGGTATTCTGGACACTCATGTGATTGGGCCATACCTCCAACTACTCAAACTAATTGGCCTTGCATACTTGATCTTCCTAGAAAACGTATTCGACCTGTTCTTGGACGCCATGCTAATGAATGTCCGACAGGAAATATCGTTTCAGCATGACGGTGCACCACCTCACTTCTCACATGCGTTTCGGAGACATCGCAACAGACGACGCGGTAAAGCATGGATAGACCGAGATGATCCAACCGCGTGGCCTCATCCATCACAGGATTTGACTCCTATGGGCTACTTCTTGTGGGATCGTATGTGAAGTTTACAGACATACATTAATCCTTGTTCCATAGATCATGAATATGACATTTTGTAATGATGTGGAACGTGTCACTCTAAAATAAGTTTTCTTTACAGAAAATAATTTTTTTACAGTTACTACTTCATATCTAAGAATTCATCTATTGAGAAGAAGGAGTTGACATTCAGAAATTCTTTTAATTTGCTTTTAAATGTCGGTTGACTATCTGTCAGACTGTTGACACTATTTGGCAAATGACCAAAGACTTTTATGGCAGCACAATTCACCCCTTTCTGTGTCAAAGTGGGATTTAATCCAGAATAGTGAAATCATCCTTTCTTGTAGCTATGCACTTCGCTGTTATTTATTAATTGGGATGGGTTATTAATGACAAATTTCATAAGTGAATATATGAATTGCGAAGGTACTGTGAATATCCCGAGTTCCTTAAATAAATGTCTGCAAGGTGATCTTGGGTGGGCTCCAGCTATTATTCTGATGACACGCTTTTGTGCAATGAACACTTACTCTCTTAATGACGAATTGCCCCAAAATATAGTGCCATATGAAAGCAGTGAATGAAAATAGCCATAGTAGGCTAATTTAATGATATGTTTTCCACCAAAAATTTGCAATAACCCTAATAGCATAAGTAGATGAACCTAACTGTTTCAGCAAATCATCGATGCGTTTCATCCAAATCAATTTCTCATCAATTCACACATCCAGAAATTTTGAGTATTCTGCCTTAGCAACAGACTTCTGTTCTTAGTCTATATTTATCAATGGCGTTATGCCATTTACTCTACAGAATTGTATAAACTGTGTTTTCTCAAAATTTAGTGAGACTGTTTGCAGAGAAACACTTAAAAATTTTCTGAAAGACATTTTGATTTTATTGCTGCTTTTTGGGTGTGATTACTATCCTTTCATCATCAGCAAAAAGAACTAGCATTGCATTTGATGAATGTAGAGTGGCAAGTCTCCTGTAGAGACAGAGGAAAATCTTCAGGCACGAGTACTGGCCGCTGCTCTAAATGTTGAAGATACGCATTGGGATGGAGAGTGTTCAAAATGGTTCAAATGGCTTTGAGCACTATGGTACTTAACTTCTGAGGTCATCAGTCCCCTAGAACTTAGAACTACTTAAACCTAACTAACCTAAGGACATCACACACATCCATGCCCGAGGCAGGATTCGAACATGCGACCGTAGCGGTCGCGCAGTTCCAGACTGAAGCGCCTAGAACCGCTCGGCCACTCCGGCCGGAGGTTGAGAATGTGTTCCAGAACATGCTTCGTAGGTACAATGTGGGTCATCAGGTACAGAGAAGATGTCAGACAGATAGGATGCGAAATGGTTACCTTTGAAGGGTGGTCGGGTGAGGAACGATTATCATGTAGAAGCATGGTATGCCAGTTAGTCAGTGGGATGCTTTCCAGTACTTGGGGGAATTAATGAGGAGCATAGTGTTGAGCTTGGTGCATATCTGACGCCAGTCATGGTATTGTTTTAAATTCAATAAATTCCTGATGTGTCTCTGTATTTGCCAGTGGCGTGTGAGTCTATCTTAATCAGATGCCTGCAAAGAGGAGTGGTACGCACGATGCGATTTGAGTTGGGTTTGTGAGGGGCAGGTGGAGTAGTGAGGATCGTCTTGTTACGAATGTGGGTTGATATAGCATCTAACTAGGTGTGGCCTAAGGGATATCATGAGGTTTCTGCCTTGACAGGGTGTGGCTTCCAATCTGTGTGTCTGTGGATACTCAGTAGGCATTCCATTTGGCCCAGGAGTGGACTGGGATAACTTTTGGTTGGAGTTGGGATGGGGTAGTCAGAGATGAGGTTGAGTGTAGGCAACAGTGAGGAGTACCGATAGGTCTTCATCTCCAGTTGGATAGAGGACTTCTGCAGTAAGACGTTCAAGGAGACGCTAGGATGACATTGGAGGTGGTGTTGCTTTCAGGATGGCTGTGGCGTGGAATGAGAAAAATGTCACCTTGCAGGGAATCGGTAAACTGATGCCACCCCTGGAGTTCTGTGAGGGATATACTACGGATCTTGAGGTCTGCGGAAATAATGTAAGTGGAAAAGATGTGATCTATGTGCGTGAGGTAGTCATAGGAGATGGCGTGATGAGGTTGGATGTAGATGGTGGTACAGGTAATGGTAAGATGGGAGTGGGAGTATTGGGAGTGGGAGTATTTTACAAGGGTTCTGGCCGAACAGGGATGTTCTTGTGGCCAATTTCAACTCCTTGTCTGGGCAGGGGAAAGGAGTTATGTGAGCAGTGGAGGGTATAGGGAGAGATTGGAATGGTGTGATAGTGTTGGAGGAATGTTTCATTAAGGATCAGTGCATGGACTTTGTTTTGGGACAGGGTATGCATTAAAAGATGTTTATTGGTCGGCAGGGAGCAGATGTTGTGATATACAGGAGTTTTTAGTACTTTTGGTCCATTATAAGGAATAAGACTGGTTTGTGTGGAAGAGATCTGAGAAGTTTCATCAAGGGGTGTCAAAGGTGAAGACGAAGAGGAGCCGGTTGTGGTTGTAGGTAACTTGGGTGTTGAGATGGAAGATGCAGCAGGCAGCAAAGGAGAGTTGTTTGAGGGTGACTGGAATGGATGGATCTTTTGGAGGACGATTGTAATGAATTTGATAATATCTTCAGCAGAGGGGATGAGTGGAGGGAATTGTTGGGGTGAGTGGGGGTATCAAAAATGGTTGAAATGGCTCTGAACACTATGGGACTTAACTTCTGAGGTCATCAGTCCCCTAGAACTTAGAACTACTTAAACCTAACCAACCTAAGGACATCACACACATCCATGCCCGAGGCAGGATTCGAACCTGCGACCCTAGCGGTCGCGCGGTTCCAGACTGAAGCGCCTAGAACCGCTCGGCCACAACGGCCGGCTGAGTGGGAGTATCAATGGGACAGATTAGGACAGTGAGCTCAGCTTTGGTAGGTTGTAATTTAGCTTTACATTTCGCAGAGTAGGTGGGGTGGCAATCATTGCTGGTGTTGCAGGTAGAAGGAATATTCCACCGTCGTGGATTTGCGGTTTTAATGCCCTGTAGTGTCTACGTACTGCTGCGGGCCAGTGATGAGTAGTATACAGAACTGTTCGTATCCTATGTATATAAACGATCAAACGTAGCATGGCCTCATTGTACGGGCTCTACCACCTATTTGGCTCTGAGCACTATGGGACTCAACTGCTGAGGTCATTAGTCCCCTAGAACTTAGAACTAGTTAAACCTAACTAACCTAAGGACATCACAAACATCCATCCCTAGGCAGGATTCGAACCTGTGACCGTAGCGGTCTTGCGGTTCCAGACTGCAGCGCCTTTAACCGCACGGCCACTTCGGCCGGCTCTACCACCTATTTCTATTAAACAGTACACACTACTGAACGTCACCGATTCATGTGTTTTGAGACTCGGTGTTATTTGTGCTCCGCGTCGTGAGCCAAAGCACAACGCGAGTAGGGCTCTCGCTTGCCACGAGAGATTGCTCTCGCGTCGGCATTTGGGCCGCGTGTCGACGGACGTCTGGCTTCAATGGTGCAGCGAGAGCAGCCGGCAGTTACGCAGTGTGTCAGCCACGCACCGCATTGACGGGGGGCGTGCGTCAGTGCGTAATCCGCGGCCCGTCACGCTCAGTGGACAGCAGCCGGCACTTCCGCGCATCACACGGCCTGCCACCAGCGCGCGTCGGCAGGCGTGTAAATATGTCGCGTCGTGCTGCCACGAGCGACAGTGGCCAGCGCGAGGCCCAGTGACAGAGTAAATATAACGACACAGAGCAAACGTCTTATCGTATTTGACCAATCAGCGATGTGTTGAAAATAATATTCTACTGATAATCGCGAGGTTAACATTTACGTGTGCGCCAGTACTAAAGAAACAGAATGTCTAAGAATGTATCAGGTGCAATACAATTAGCCTCATTTCACGTGCAGCCAAAGTTATGTTAGGGTTCATGAATAAAAGACGAGAAAAATTACTGGCGGAGAAACTGACTAAGGAGTAGTTTAGTTTAAGAAAAAATTCAGACACGAGAGATGTAATAGGGCCACTGCGAATTTCGGGTGAGAGGTTTACTTCAGAGAAGGAAGACTAATATAAGTCTTTTACAAGCCTGGAAAAGGCACTGGGAAATGTGGCTTGCAACTATAATACGGAAAAAAAGAAGTAAATTGGAAAATTAGGTGACTTATATAAAAGTAATCAATACACATTATAAAAATGTATGTACGTATCTACGTGTGTGTGTTTATGCATTTTCCACATCTTCTACAAAACCACTGGACCGATTTAAACCAGACTTGGTACGCATATATCTTACAGTCAAGCAACAAACGCTGAGGATAGAAACCATATACCTACCAAAGGAATGGGGATGAGGGTGAAAAAGAAGCGCACCTCGTGACGCCACGCTTTATTAATCCAGTATTAGAAAATGAGAGCAATTAGCGTCTTGCAACGAATTTAACGCATAATTTCAAACCTTTGCGGAATATTGTCCCGCTGACAACCTCTACAAAATGACAAAAGGAAAGATTATCGCTTACTACTTTTCCTCTGTTCATGCAGTAAAATTACCGCATGAGACATGACGTTATTTTTTATTGGTTCAAATGGCTCTGAGCACTATGGGACTCAACATCTTAGGTCATAAGTCCCCTAGAACTTAGAACTACTTAAACCTAACTAACCTAAGGACATCACACACACCCATGCCCGAGGCAGGATTCGAACCTGCGACCGTTGCAGTCCCGCGGTTCCGGACTGCAGCGCCAGAACCGCACGGCCACCGCGGCCGGCTATTTTTTATTACTTCTTTACTACTAATTCAGTTCGCAATAAATTTTGCGAACAGTATTCACATATGTCACTATGTGTTTCCACAATATTATATAATTGTACGACGAACAGTGCACGAGACACGACCTCATACACATTAAGCACAAGACTAAACGCTGCATGGTACAGACGTAACGCAAAGCCATAAATAACTACATGGGGAACGCCTGGTTTGTCCCCTGCTAATTAAATGAAGGAGCGGCAGCGAGGGTGAAAAGAGAAAGCACCAGATTAACTGAATTAGGAAAGGAGACTCCTGGCTCCTTTTCAATTTTCAATTTGTGTTTAGAAAATATGTTTGAGTAGTGTCCAATACATAACAAAAAATTGGAGAAAGGCAGATGTAGTGTTTGAGGTTTGAAGAACATCAGTCCTTTTAGCAACAGACGAAAACGTTACACACATTTTTTGAAGAAGATTGCCAATCGTCCTTTAAGTATTTTCTGAAATATATGACACTTAGCTGCTCATATGTCCTTTATTATCCCTCCGTGTTTCCGTTAACAACCACCATCGCAGGCTCTGTATACGTATAAAAACCATGAACCAACCAAAATTGCATAGAGTAAAATCAGTTATACATGGGGTTATGTACCCTAATACTTACAAAATTTCACATATTATTTACGTCCCATGACCGTACAGCCCCATCAGAACTGCTAAATATCATAGAAACTAACAGGTATCTGAATTTAAGAGGTGGTGTGCAGATGAAAAAGCACATCTGTAACTGATAATCAGATAATTGTAAGCAAATCAAAGTATAATCGACAATAGACGTATGTTACGAAGAACAAAACTTTGTAAATGTAGACGGTGTGAGTAGTAAGATATTTATTACCATTCACATACCAATAGCACAATTATGATCTCAGCGTAAATTTGATTCTGCATGGGCGTGACTCAGTAACTGGGCAGTAGGATGAGACTGGGGGAGGGGAGGGGGGGGGGAGAAATCAACAACTACACCACTTCCCTTACCACTCAACGGAGCCAGACTTACATGCATGGGTGCGAGACTGACTTGACGTCCAGTGGACGAGTTGATCTCCTTTCGTATCATGTGGCTTTTGGGTGCCAGCCACGAGTCTTCACCTTTTGACTCCTGCAGCTTTAACATGGTTCTCTCGCCAGCTCAACTCCTTTGTCCTTCCACGCTATCAGGCTAATCCCTACCCCGGTAGTAGGTGCCCAGCAACTGATGATGTGTTATCGTCCATGCGGATGGCATCTATTTACCTGCTTTGTGCGGTTGCATATCATTTTAATATTTTTAACCTGAGGTCAGACAAGAAAAATGTAGTCAGATGCTTAAAGCTTCAATTTTGGGACCACAAGAAGGACCAGCTAAAATCAAATGGAAAATGAAGATATGGCAAGGTGACAATAGATATTGGAATGAATGTAGGGATCCGACTCAGTCTCTGAAAACTGGGTCGACAATAGACATTCCTCCGAAAGGCAAAGACAAAAGACTTTGTGCGAAACAGCATGAAAATCACTTAGCATGACACCTGATTAATCAATCTGATAAAAAAAAACTGTGGCACTCAGTCCTCACAGCTCCCTGATTGCTCTCACTCGGTACTCATTTCTCACTGCTCTCCAACAGACTGCCCTTGATCGACTGATACGAGTGATCTCAGTGATATACTTAGCTGCTCTCCCTGAGTCATCAGCTGATCGTTCATTGATAAACTGACTAGGCTGCTAGTGCTCGGCTGTCTTTTTTTTTTCATTTTCTCCATATTTGTCCTTCATGGTGCTCAATTTCCCGTAGTATAATCTACTGTCATTTAAGGGCTCAATGTACAGTCTCATCCAAAAACCAATCGACACTGATTACTCAGACCTACCAGTCTTCACGCTGGTACCCTGAATGTCAGATGTTGCAGTGGCTGGTGTGTAATTTGGGAACTCCAGCATTGTTCTCATACTGATCCGTCTTGAGGCACTTCAGACAGTTGACTGCCAGCTCTCTAGCAACATCTATGCCTGATTTTCTTAAGAAAATCGATGAGAAATGCTTCAAGTGTCAGGAAGATTGTAGCTCAAGAAGTCCGCTAATTTATAATAGACCAGCTGATTACCCGGCTTTGCACAGCTATGTATTTACTCCTCCTTCCCCCTCGCTGTTTGTCCATCTCCTCATCCTCCCTTCTCTTTCCACGTTATCACAATCATTCCAATAGGAGGAGGCAGTATTTTTTTTCACTTCGTATCCAATATGTGTACCATATTTGACTGAAATCGTATCATATTTGACTGAAATCGTTCCAGGGGTTGAGGATGAGCGTTTTACTAGTGAATTTGCCCGCATACGCACATATCAAATATATTTCACCCGTATTTAACATATTCCACGCGTATTGTACACATATGTCACCCTTACGTCTATTGAATTCCTCCCTACAGTTTCATTTTCACGCAGCTCAATGTTCTGATGGCGAACCTACTGAACTAAATGATGTACAATGATTTGATTTTGTAGGTACATTCAGTGGTGTTTGTATCTACTGTCTACGAAAAGTATTGTGAGTGAAGAAGTAATAAATTAAAACATCATGCAATATGCGCTAGTTTCTCAAAAACATCTCGGCGTTTATGTCGGCATATCTCCTAAACTATTTGTCGAACAATGTTATATTTTTCTGGTTCAGTCAGCGGCATATGTAGATTCTGTCTGCGAAATGTGTTGCGAATAGAGTTAGTAGCAAAGAAACAATAAATTAAAACGACATGCAATTTTGCACGCATCCCAGTATTTGACGTCATATCTCCTTCACTATGTGTGGTACAATGATATATTTTTGTAGGTACATTTAGCAGCATATGTGTATACCGTTTACAAAATTTGTTGAGAGTAGAGTTAGTAATAGAGAAGTAATAAATTAAAATCGTGCTTCACGTGACAGTTTTATTGGATGAACAGCGAAACTGTAGTGAGCGATAAATTTATCTGTTTTCATCATTTTGTGGGGATCGTCAGTGAGAAAAAGTTTCGCAACGGTTTGAAATGATGTGTAAAGTTTTCTGCCAACCTCTAAGTGCTCTCATTTTTAAATACTGGACGACTAAAGTATGGGTATCTTCGCGTCTTCTGGTGCACTGGTTTTTCACACCCACCCCTTTGATATGTGGGTGGTTCTTACCTCCATAGTCATTCTCTAGAGATAGTAAATGATATGTGTACAAAGTTTGGTACACACATACACATGTACATTTGCACATTAATTTTTATAATTCGTTTGGCTTGCCTGTAAGCCTTCACTCAAGTGCGTCATGTGATCATAGCTCAACGGTTTCCCCTCCTGTTAGGCAGTCTGTAAGAGGGACAAGTCTTGCAGAGTGGACCAGACACTTCAGGAGGAGGAGGAGATTAGTGTTTAACGTCCCGTCGACAACGAGGTCATTAGAGACGGAGCGCAAGCTCGGGTGAGGAAAGGATGGGGAAGGAAATCGGCCGTACCCTTTCACAGGAACCATCCTGGCATTTGCCTGAAGCGATTTAGGGAAATCACGGAAAACCTAAATCAGGATGGCCGGAGACGGGATTGAACCGTCGTCCTCCAGAATGTGAGTCCAGTGTGCTAACCACTGCGCCACCTCGTTCGGTCCAGACACTTCAGTTAGACCATACCTTTTCATGAAGAATGTCTGGTGGCAAAGTATTACACATCGATATTCCTTCTAGGCCTGCAGCCGCATTACAGAGTCATCTAGACGCACTAATTCAGTGGTCCAACTGACCGCCATCTTGCTCCGGTCGCAGGTTCGAATCCTGCCTCGGGCATGGATGTGTGTGATGTCCTTAGGTTGGTTAGGTTTAAGTAGCTCTAAATCTAGGGGACTGATGACCTCAGATATTAAGTCCCATAGCGCTCAGAGCCATTTGAACCATTTTTGAACCGCCATCTTCAGACGAGAACACTGCTCAGTTCCAGCGACATTTGCAAACAGCATTCTGACCTGAAGGTGGTGACCACGTAGACTGCTGAAATATTATGTCTAGGTGATTATATAATTCAGCTGAATACCTGACAAGAATCCAGTAGTTACTACGCTAGGAGTCTATCTTTATATTATCATTTTTATTATATGACCACTGACTCTGAGATGCTACTAGATTATTTTATTAGTTATGCTCATGTACAGTTGACTTGCACTTTTATAGAATCTATTCATCTTATTTAGACGTCTATAGCCGATTTTTTGTTACATTCTTTAGTAACTTTCAACACTGAACGCATGAAGCAGCACTGGTTATATCTTTGTTTTTGTTTGTTTTCCTAATATACGTGCATGGGCGATTATTCTTTTGCGTGTAGACAATTCTCATTTAACACACTACCTGTTGAATTCCATGACCTATTTGTTCTTTTGATGTTTCGCTGTCATGATACTGTATCAAAAACATTCCCATATTGATAGCACGTGACATAATACATTAACAATATATGAACATTTGTAGGAATAAGGCTAGACCACCTCATCTGTAACTGATTGTGTTCTATGGACTTCTGGTTGATTTATACTTTTTCTACTGTATACAGATACTAATGACGGTTGTTAATCAAAACCATTAAAAATCGTAAAGGACAATTACACTATGTGAGAAAAGGTATCCGGACACCTGGCTAAAAATGACTTACAAGTTCATGGCACCCTCCACCGCTAGTGCTGAAATTCAGTATGGTGTTGGCCCACCCTTAGCCTTGATGGCAGGTCCAACTCTCGCAGGCATACGTTCAATCAGGTGCTGGAAGATTTCTTGGGGAATGGCAGCCCATTCTTCATGGAATGCTGCACTGAGGAGATGTATCGATGTCGGTCGGTGAGGCCTGGCGCGAAGTCGACGTTCCAAAACATCCCAAAAGTGTTCTATAGGATTCAGGTCAGGACTCTGCGCAGGCCAGTCCATTACATGAATGTTATTGTCGTGTAACCATTCCGCCACAGGCCGTGAATTATGAACAGGTGCTCGATCGTGTTGAAAGATGCAATCGCCATCTCTGAATTGTTCTTCAACAGTAGGAAGCATGAAGGTGTTAAACCATCAATGTAGGTCTGTGTTGAGACAGTGCCACGCAAAACAACAAGAGGTGCACAACGTTTTCTCACTGTTCAATCGTCCAATGTTTAGGCTCCTTACACCAAGCGAGGCGTCGTTTGGCATTTACCGGCGTGATGTGTGGCTTATGAGCAGCCGCTCGACCATGAAATCCAAATTTTCTCACCTCTCGCCTAACTCTCATAGTACTTGCAGTGGATGCTGACGCAGTTTGGAATTCCTGTGTGATGATCTGGATAGATGTCTGCCTATTACACATTACTATCCTCTCCAAATGACGGCGGCCTCTGTCAATCAACAGACGAGGTCGGCCTGTACGCTGCACGTGTCTCTTCACGTTTCCACTTCACTATCACATCGGAAACAGTGTACGTAGGGATGTTTAGCATTGTGGAAATCTCGCGTACAGACGTAAGGCACAAGTGGCACCCAATTACCGACCACATTCGAAGTCCGTGAGTTTCGCGGAGCGCCCCATTCTGCTCTCTCACGATGTCTAATGACTGCCGAGGTCGCTGATATGGAGTAATTGGCAGAAGGTGGCAGCACAGTGCACCTAATATGAAAAACGTATATTTTGGGGGGGGGGGGTATCCGGATACTTTTGATCACATAGTGTAGATAGCTGGGTGTCATAAGAAAAGGACGAATAAGAGTTGCAGGAAAGTAGTTGCCGTCGTACGCATTACTAAGCGACTATCCTGGAATCCGGAACCCAGAGCCAGCTGTAGGTTGCTTACCTAACGGCTTACAGCAGCAACAAAAATTTTCTTTTAAATATTTTGCGTTATTATTGACCCAATTTCAATATTTACAGTGCTGTCATAGTCTACTCATTAACAGTTACAATCTTATGTTAAAAGTATAGCACAGTGAGACAATTAGAATTACAGCTAGAAACATTGTTTGTCTTGAGGCAGTTTAACTGACGGCGCACACGAACCAGGATTTATTAGAGAATGAGAGGACTCGGTGACTTCCAACAAACATGAAACTCATAACTGCAAACCTTTACGAAACTTTCTGTAGCTGATATCCCCGCAAAATGGTGAAAGGAAGAAGGATTCTCTCTTACAACTTTTTCGCTGTTCATGCATTAAAAATTCAACATCAGGTATGGGGTTTTAATACTACCACGGAGTGTTTGCAACACAGTTTGCACACAGTATCTACATTACCACTGAATGTACCTGCAAAATCATATCAATGTACAGGAGAACATAAACTCTGGGTTGCTTAAAATGATGCACAAATTGCCCAAATTATATTCATAAAGTGTTGCATGACGAGAGCACTTAGTGGCCTCCAACAGACATGAAGCACAAGTTCTAAGTATTCTAAACGATTTCTCGCTTACACGTTTAAAAAGTAATCAAACGTATGAAGCTGTTATACATGAGAGGTCGATTCTTTAAAGAGTAGGTGGTTTACTGACTGAAGCTATAGGGAAGAGCTATGGGATGAAAATTAATGCAAAGAAAACAAAAATAATGCTATTAGAAGTGATAATATGGAAAACATAATGAGAATGGAGAAACCTTAAAAGATGGCTAAACCTTTAAATACTTGGAAGCAGAATAGAAAGCCACTAAAATTGCAACGCGGACATTAAAACTGTAAAACCAATGACGAAAGAGGCATTTTGGAAGAAAACGAGAGTTTTCTGCAGTAATACTGACAATTTATGACAAAAATACTGGTAAGGTGTTCTACAAAGCGTCCTGAATAGGCTTTGAGATTGTATGTGGCGGTGGGTGGAAAGAATTATTTTGATGGGTAGAGTGATAAGTGTGGAGGTAACGAGAAGAGAGGGAGAGCAGCCACGGCTACTATGATAACAAGAAGCAAAAGAAACTCTGAAAGAGGCTTAAAAAGGTACGTTGAACGACGTACAGGGCAGTAGTACATAAAGCAGGAAACGATGGACTGCCTGAAATGGAGAAACAAAAGACCTGCTGACAGCAGAAAACTGATCACAATAATGATCTGTGTGCTCCTCTTTCTCCAGCACTGCAGCTAGTGCAGTTGCTTATGAATATACATCTATTAAGTAGGGAGGCGTTTGTTTTCGCACTTTATATGACCCTATTTCACAGCTGAATAACCTAGTCTTCGACATTTAGCTGTATATAGCGCGGCACATTTACTGTATCAACCAGTTCCCAAGAGTTTACTGCGTTTCTACTTTACTACATCTACAGTCACTGCTTAAATAGCGCTGAAAGGGAAAGCCAGAATCATTAATTATATATGAGATGGTTTTATGTTTTCATATTGGTAAATCGGTAACTGCCAGTTGTGTAGATACAATTGTGATAAAAAAACATTCAGTAGTATCCTACCTTACATACTCTTGAGCTAAGCTATAAACTCAAGGACGCAATTCTACAACATTACACGTGCGTTTTCTGTCATAATGAGTCAACGAAACTGAGCCCGAGTGTTGTGTTCTACAAGCTCCCGCATTCTGTGAGACAGAGATACATTTAACATCGTTTGCCTCGGTAGCTGTAATCAAACATTCCATATGTCTTTGTGCAGGATCAAAATTATAATTCTGTGCTAACTACTGATGAACAACGTGTTGGATCAGTAATTCCGCGCAACATGCAGCACCCGGCAGCCAGAAATACACCAGGAAATGTCCTGGCATTATGTTGTGACTTATGCGGAAGTTTGTTCATGACCAACTTACTGAATGCATTAACAGTCAAGCATCAGACGAGATGTAATGACATCACAAGTAGTGTATGAATGATAGGATTAAAATTCCAGAATATAAACCATGATTCTAATTTGGCAGTATCCCCCACCAAAAACTTATCTATACCCACAAAACGAAATTTCATTATATTAAAAAATCAATTATTCAATTAAAATTTAATATTCAAAAATTAAATTAAGAAATTCTACAATTCAATCAAATACAATAATATGAATCGGACGATCTTTATATTTGTTTTTTACCTCGATAAATAAAATTTAATGTAATCATAACAGGTTTATTACAACGATTTGAAAGAGTAATTTCATATTTATCATCTAACAGTGATAAAACTTTTTCACCATATTGAGTTGGTAAAATTTCAGCTTTTGAAATGATGTAACATTTTTTTTAAGCTCTCATTCTTTAGTGAAAACCTCTGACAACCATTACCTTCATTGTTAAGTTCACTTACTAGATTTTAAATGCCATTATTCATGTTGATGTTATTTCGCATTTATTTATACAGAAAAATATTTAAGTTTTCAGATATTAAAACGTTTAAAGAAAGAAACGATTCGTTCCTGTATTTAAACGTTTTAATTTTTTTAAACCTAAATTTTTGATATAGGTAAAAAAATCACATCGCTTTGCTTCCAGCCACCCCAGATTCGGCTTCTTTTAAAAATGGAGGTAAATCGAGATTGAAAGGCCACCAAAAAAGGACAACCGATGTGAAAGAATGTAAAAGAATGAAAAATGGAAGTAAATGGAGACTGAGAGGACAAATAAAAGGATACATATGTAAAAGAAACTAAATAAATGGGAGTAAATTAATAAAAAATAGAAGTAAATCGAGATTAAAAGGCCAACATAGATGGACAACACAGGTGAAAGAATATAAATAAATTAGAAATGGAAGTAAATGGAGACTGATGAAAATGAGTACAACAATTTATATTTTTATATGTATTAAATGGACAATATACAGTAAAGAAATGTACTAAATGTTGTGTATTGAAAGACATTACTGAATATGGGATAATGTTACATAAACCTAAATTGATTTATAAAAAGCATATAAATAAGGATCAGCTACGTAGGTATTATTCAAACAAAAACAATAACAACAATCACATATTGAGTAGTACCATTGATATGGTGCAGATATTTTTAAAAAAATGCTCTAAATGTGACACAGTAAAAAGTGTAACAGAATATGGGAAGAAATTAGGTAAACCTAGATCAATTTGCAAAATGTATTTAAATAAAAATCATATGAGTATATATTCTATTAAAGTGACTAACACCCAGAATAGTATGAAAAACATGCAGAAGGATATAGACAACAAGCAAGAGAATAACCCACAGAATAGTATGGACAACAGCAGTAATAGAGAAAGGCCAAAAATATGTAATTCATCTGAAATTATAAAGAATTGAGATTATTTTGCAAAAGATCATGGAAAGACACAATCCATTTGCAGAGATTGTAGATAATTAAGATGGTCGGAATATAAAAAAAATTATTTATAAATGGAAGAAGATAAAAATGACAGAATTTTGCATCTATTTTATAAGTATAAAATGCATTAACAAGATACAAGAGAAAAATTAATTAGTTTATTAAATTAAGAATACCAGGTCGAATGCTTGGATTTAATTTTACTTAAAAATGGCAGTATAAAAATTACAGTTCATGATAAAGAAAAAGATGCAGTTGTTGAATTAAAAGATATTAAAAATGTTGTAGAAAGAAACATAAAAAATATTCTAAAGGAAATTAACAAATGGTTTATGGAAGAAAACGATTCGGATTATAGAGAAGAAAGTGAAATAGATAATGATAAAAATTTTAAAGACCCATACACATTTTCACAAGAATAAGCTGTAAAAGACCACAATGGTGGACGAATTTACAAAAGAAGGATACATTTTTTTTGTTACTAATTATATCGTTGTTTCGATTTGTAGTATTTCGGTAGATAATATTCCTCAAAAAGTGGGTAGGCAAATTTCCTTAATCTAGTAATAGTTATTCGGAAGAATCAGGACTCTAAATTAATTTCGTGTTGTGCTAATTCATCTTCCATCCCTGCCGTCATAATTAGGTCTTCCAAATGGACATTTCCCAGTATTCTTTGTATCTCCCATCAGCCGATTAATATCTTCCGAGTTTAAGCAAAAACAATTATTTGTGCACAGAAAGGTGCATTCTTAAAGGTGAAAATTAAAAGTGTCTTTCGGAACGAAAGGTAAATCGCATATTTCTAACTTTATACATGCCTCTAAATGAAGACATTGTGACTGAAAGGTTATAATAGCATAGAAATTTAGGACATTATTTCTCTGTCTTTTTAGTCATCTTCCGGCGATTTCACAACGCCCAGAGTCAAAGATAGACGAAGGCGACTTAGAGTAGAAGAAGTTGTAGAGCTGCTTACTTCATCTGAAATTGACGATCTGTCCGATGATCCTGGAGATAATTTTGAACAAGAGGACAATGATGGAGGTAATGTTAGACGTTTCATATCAGACGGTGTATTGTAAGTTGAGTAGCCTAGACGCAAAACTCGCTAAATGCATGATACGTGACACTGAGGTAATAACGAAACACTAGTCCCATCCAAACTCAATGCATTGGCAGCGAGAATGTTATTGTTGCGAACGAATTTGTTACAGCTCAGCCAACCAACAGCTGAATAACGAAAATATCCATTCTAATCGTAAGAGACAGAAAGGTAGCTTTGAATGTTCAGGCTGGTAAGTCTGATGTCTGTTCACGTAGTTCAGAGATGGTAGGGCAACAGCCATGCCTATTGGTCATTTTACGGGCTTTGCACCTGAAGACAACATGCAGTTATCTGCTTTTGAAACTGAACACGATTTTCGACAAGCATTTCCGACGGTTTATAGACAGTTTTGCAACCTGAAAAATATTCCATCATGTAGGCGCTGAAAAAATCTGTGTGTGCCCACCTCAAAATCGACATGAAATGAATTTAGCGGCTTTTTCATCTTGGTTACTCAGATGTATGTTTTTTATGAGTTTTCCTTTCTGTAAGAGCGTTTTTTACTGTAGGTTCTGGAGATACATTTAATATCAAAATTAGGAGTTCCTAAAAATAAGACCCTTGATTTGCTTCACTTTAGGGCAAGTGTGGCGAAAGTACTGTCAAAAATAGATAAGCCAGTTCCCAGGAAAAGGGGGCGTCCCACTAGTGAGAGTCCAATGCCATCTCCAAGTACTTCAAAACTAGCCAATGTGGAAGTTCGTCCAGAAGCTGATGTTCGTTTGGACAACGATGGGCATCTTCCAGTGGTCACTGACAAGAAATCACTTGACAGGTGCAAGAAACAGGGTTGCAAAGGCAAAACCAAATTTTGTTGTGTAAAATGTAACATATACTTATGTCTGGATAGAAAAAAATTGTTTCTTTGATTATCATTCTTCACAAGTGTAAAACCATAGTTTATGTATATAATCGATTAAGTAAGCTTTGGGTAATTTATGTATTTTGGTGAAATAAAATCAAATAAAATACTTTGACTTTTCGACTTACACTGCACCCACTTGAACACATTGTCCTCATTTGGGGACGCGTTGTATCCCACCTTAGAGGGCACATTGGAATATTTTATACATCTGAAAAATCATCATAGTGTAATTCGAAGACCTGGATAGCAGGATATGATTTCTTTTTCAGGAAAAAAATAATTCGTGACCGAAGGGGTTATCGCTGCCAACCCACACGTCTGCCATTGCCTTTCATAGTGCCAAAGTACGGTTGCACTGAAAGTGCCTGGCAGATTGAAACTGTGTGCCCGACCGAGACTCGAACTCGTGCTAGTTCTGCAAGGTTCGCAGGAGAGCTTCTGTAAAGTTTGGAAGGTAGGAGACGAGATACTGGCAGAAGTGAAGCTGTGACTACCGGCCGGGAGTCATGCTTCGGTAGCTCAGTTGGTAGAGCACTTGCCCGCGAAAGGCAAAGGTCCCGAGTTCGAGTCTCGGTCGGGCATACAGTTTTAATCTGCCAGGAAGTTTCATATCAGCGCACACTCCGCTGCAGAGTGAAAATCTCATTACGGTTGCACTGTTTGTGACAAATCGTTGAAAACAGTATCTACCGTAAAATACCTAGAAGTAATCACCTGCAGCGACCTAAAATGGAACGAACATATAAAAATATAGTAGCAAAATCAATTGACAGGCTACCGATTCTCGAGTACTGCTTGTTACTCTGGGAGCCTTACCAGGTTGGATTAATAGAAGAAATATAAAAAATCCAACGAAGAGCGGACCGGAATCGTTTATTCTACTCACGAGCGTTACGGAGATGCTCAAAGAGATTCAGTGGCATACGCTAGAAGAGAGGCAGTGTGCAACACGGAGTGGTCTACTATTGCAGATCCGAAAGAGTACGTTCCGGTAACTGTCGGGAAACATACAAAGGCGTGCTGAAAATTAATGCCTCCTAATTTTTTATTCTGCTCTCAGTATCGGTTAAGATATTACATGTCGTGCATATCACTCGGTCGACTTTCCCGCTCCACTGACGCAAGATGCAACCCTGTGCCGCTAGAGGTCTCCAAATTGTAGCGTGTAACATGGCGGTATATAACATATAGTGTCGGCGCGTGACGGTATCAACAATCTGGTATCTCGTTTGGAGAAATGTGTCGTCGCTTGGGTGCCTATGCTGAGAGACAAGAATGTAGATATCAAAAATTAAGATATATTAATAAATTTGGTTTTATTTAAGAAGTTTTAAGAGTTTTCACATGAAAAGTTCAGAGGCATTAGTTTTCATCACGCCCTCGCATTACATCCTCTCACATACATCTCGTGAAATGAGCAAACCGTAAAAATTAGAGAAATTGGATGTAATATGGATGTTAACGAACGATTATTCTTTCCACGCATCGTTCACGAATGGAAAAGAAAAGGAGAGATCAAATAGCGCTATTAGAAGTGCCCTCGGTCACACACCGAAAGGCAGGGTGGGCGAGCACAGATGTAAGACGCTAGATTTCGCAACCTTATTTTGCACTCTTAAAGGGAATCGACTGTCATGCATAATAATAACATTCATTCCATATTCGTCAGAAGCAGTATCTTCACCAAAATCAAAATACTTCTCGGCTGGAATTCACGAGTGTACTACTCGAAACTGCATTAGCATTATTCACTATTATTGTATTTTACACCTATGATTGTACGCGTTTGCAAACCAAAAATCTGTTTCTAAGAAAATCGGCTCTGTTGAAGAGCAATATATACACTGAAGTGCCAAAGAAACTGGAATAGGTATGCGTATTCAAATACAGAGATATGTAAACAGGCAGAGTACAGTGCTGCGGTCGCCAACGCCTACATAAGACAACAAGTGTCTGGCGCACTTGTCAGATTGGTTACTGCTGCTACAACGGCAGATTGTCAAGATTTAAGTGATTTTTGAACGTGGTGTTACAGTCAGCGCACGAGCAATGGGACATAGCATCTCCGAGGTAGAGATGAAGTGGGGATTTTCCCGTACGACCGTTTCACGAGTGTGCTGTGAATATCAGGAAAAGCAGTAAAATATCAAATCTCCGACATCATTGCGGCCGGAAAAAGATCCTGCAAGGACGGGACCAACGACGACTGATGAGAATCATTCAACGTGATAGAAGTGCAACCCTTCTTCAAATTGTTGCAGATTTCAATGCTGAGGCATCAACAAGTGTCAACGTGCGAACCATTCCACGAAACATTATCGGTATAGGCTTTCACGCCGAAGGCCCACTCGTGTACCCTTGATGACTGCACGACAAAGTTTTACGCATCGCCTGGATCCGTCAACACCGACATCGGACTGTTGATGACTCGGAACACGTTCACTGATCGGACGAGTCCCATTTCAAGTTGTATCGAGCGGATGGATGTGTTCGGGTATGGAGACAACCTCATGAATCCATCTACACTGCATGTCAGCAAAGGTCTGTTTAAACTGGTGGATGCTCTGTAATGGTGTGGGGCGTGTGGAGCTGGAGTGATACGGGACCCCTGATACGTCTAAATACGACTCTGACAGATGACACTTACGTAAGCAACCTGCCTGATCATTGCCTCCATTCATGCCAATTGTGCATCCCGACGGGTTTGGGCAATTCCAGCAGGACAATGCGACACCCCACACTTCCAAAATTGCTACAGAGTGGCTCCAGGAACACTCTTCTGAGTTTAAACACTTCCGCTGGCCTCCAGAATCCCCAAACATGCACACTGTTGAGCGTATTTGGGATGCCTTGCAACGCGCTGTTCAGAAGAGATCTCCATTTCCCTCTAGCACTGCTTCAGACATTAGTCGAGTCCATGCCACATCGTGTTGCGGCAGTTCTACGTGATCGCGGGGGTCCTACACGACATTAGGGAGGTGTACTAATTTCTTTGGCTCTTCAGTGTAGATTCTCTTAGGTCTCACCTCTCTTGTAGGTAACAGTCTCATAGCTGCAGCTCGTGGAAATTTAGATACAGCTCAGCGTAAAATTTTCGAGTTGGCCGTACTAACTGTAACGAAAGGAAGTACAGACTCATCTATAGAAATACATATCACTAATTTGTCGGTTTAAGACCTTTCACTACTCAAGAACAAGTATCAAGCTTCGCTTTCATGGCCTTTGGATAAAAACTACTGACATGTTTTATAAAATTGTTAGCACCAAACGCATTGACTAAGCGATTTTCTACACAAGTAAAATGGATAGAGTGAACGCTATTGTGTGGATGTCACTGAAATTGCTGATATGTTACGTAGTAATTAGATTTAATTTGGTGTCCTTTATTTATTTTTATGAATGTCGTTTCAATTCATTACATCCTACAAAAATGAAGAAAACTATTTTTCTCTTGTATGAGGGTTAAAGATAATCACGGCTGGTTCCATTATTAGGGAGTGTTGTACGCCACTGAATTCGCAGCCGCCGGCTGGAGCGCCGAGAACGTTTTGCGTGATCTGCCGACAGTCGCGTTTTCGTAGTGCGGTCAGCAGGCACGTAGCGGTGGCATCGGGCAGCCACAGTGGCGGCCGGTTTGCGCACGCTGTGGGCGCTTATCGGCGGCGGCGTCAAAGCAAACGCCGGCCTGTCAGCGGGCAGGTGTTCCACGCTGCCGATCGCCGCCCGCCCCGTGCGTCAAACCACGCCTCTGTCGCGTCGCGTCTCTGTGGCGTAACGGCAGCTCAATCACCGCTCGCTCCCCGCGTATCTGGAGGCCAAAGGCGCGGCCGCAATTCACTGTGTCGGGCACACAGAGGGCAACGGTATACATATGTATCTCCAGCGCTTAGTAAGGATCGAGCAAATTTCTGTTGCACAGATGAATTACTCAACATTAACCACTCGAGTAATTTATGAAATTCGTGCCTTCCACCAAAAATATAGATATAAATATCAAACCCGAAAAAATTGTGGTTTAAAGTAGATACCGTCTCAGACACTTAATATTTTCGAAACTGGGACAGCAGGGAGCATGAAATTGGGAAGCAGAACGTATTTGTTTTTTATACGTACATATTACACAACAAAATATTTATTTATAGTAATACATAGAAGGCTATCATTTCGGTATTTAAGAAATTTAGCGATTTAATCTTTACCTGCAAGGCCCACGAAAGTAATCTACACCTCGCAGCAAGTAGTAACAATCTCAAGACCAAATGCTTCAGAAAAACAAATCTTTACGAACACTAAATTAAAAGATTCAATGATTTTAACGACTTTAGCAATATATCCTTTAGACAAAACACCTTTCAAAAACACTAAATCAATAGACACAGTAAATTCTGATACTTATAGTAATCAATCTTTCACGAAACATGTACCTTAACAACTAAATTTAAAAATGCAATAAATTGTAACAATTTCAGTAACCAGTCTTGCAGGAAGTACAGACCTCAACTACTAGTTTAAGAGATAAGGTAAATTGTACAGTTTTTATACTAGGTGACTAATACATGTCAGAAATCAGTCAGCCAGTACCTGAAAAACACCAGACAAGAGAGAACGCCGTGAGAAGAAAGGGAGATTGAGTAACAACGTCGCCAAGTAGCCATCAGTCACAACGCAACGTACGAAGTATAGTGCTGCAATGACACCAGATGTACTTTGACGTTGGGAAAACGCCTCCTGAATGGCTATTGCCGGTCACAGCACAACACCAGCCGGCAACCACAGGCTGTCGAACAGACTTCTAGTCTGCCGATTTATTCACCTGAAACATTAGTGAACAGCAGGTTACAATCACTCGTTGCATCCGCAGTCACATCGACTTCCGCATGCAACAGAGGCAAAAGCCCTGCAGTTGCCTACCGTCACTAGCCAACTACGCACCGCACTTACTGTTAGCCCCGGCACTCGACCGCTACACCACCGTCACCTCCGCACAGCAGGCCGGTGTGGCCGAGCGGTTCTAAGCGCTTCAGTCTGGAACCGCGAGACCGCTACGGTCGCAGGTTCGAATCCTGCCTCGGGCATGGATGTGTGTGGTGTCCTTAGGTTAGTTTGGTTTAAGTAGTTCTAAGTTCTAGGGGACTGATGACCTCAGATGTTAAGTCCCATAGTGCTCAGAGCCATTTGAACCTGTGCACAACAGGGTGAGCCCAGTGCTGTAAAGCCTTCTTTCTCCAATACGCCGCGTCGCGTTGTATCCGTTGTCAAAGTGGTTACTTCAGCCACACCATCTACGGCGTCATTCTCCATTCTCGACAATCACAGTCGTTGAATCTCAACGGCTTAGAAATACAGTAGTAATAGGTAGCCGAGCAGTGGAGTGTGACACACCCTATAATAAGTTGTGAATCATTAACGTTCTGTTTACCCAAGCCGATAAACTCACCGGTCCAAATATCAGTCACCTCTTTCAAACAACACGATGGTCCGTTTTGCGTGTTGCAGATGGTGAGAACTTGTACTAACGTCATGTGTATGCGCCAGACGGTTTAACGGAATTAGCGCAGTAAGATGCGTCTGCATGCACGCGTGACAGAATGACAGAAAGGGGTTATCGTACTAGTACATGCCAATGGCTACACCGCAAATGAAGCTGGCTCGCTGTTGCTCTATAATTGCGAGCTGTTCACCGTGTCTTCAAGGAATGGTCTATCACTCGGAGCTATGTAACGAAGCGTAAGAAGAGTGACCCCAAGACAAATCTTAACCGACAGGTACCAGACGTGGATGGCACTCACAGTCAATGACGATCGATTTCAGACCAGGCAGCAATTTCTGCCGTCAGCGAATCCAGGTCCATCTCAGCCAGTTTGCGAAGGCAATTTAATGCAATGGACAGGTACCTCTCGCAAGGCCACTGTTCGTAGCAGCACATAGAGCCGCAAGCCTTCTTTGCGCCAAATAACAGAGAAACTGGACGGTAGCAGACTGGAAGCGTATAGTCAGGTCAAACGACTGATGAGTCTACTATGGACATTCCAGTCTTCCAGAATGACAATAGGCGTGCTCACGGGTCACTCTGCCGCATCTCGACTGGTCCGCTAAATTACCTCATCATAATACAATTTAAAAGTTCCGTGATTTTTTTCTAAAAGTGGGTGAAACGTACTGATCAACGTCCCCGCTGTTTGATACCTCTACGGGATGCAGTCGTCGGTAATTGGTCGTATACTGGTTACAAGGAGGTCAGTTAAGGGCCTGTAACCAGCCAGTCTGCGTGGTAGACACACTGGGCCTACACCTGTAGTTCTGGCCAGGGGTGTGATTTCGTAAGACAGCTGATTATCCCACGCACCACCCATGTGTACGTCAGTCTGTTGATTCCATGCGGTGTTCTGCCATTCATGAATAGCCTTCCAAGGGAAATTTTCCGACAGGATAACGCCCGCTCATATATCGCTGTTGTAACCCAACAAGCTCTAGAGCGTGTCAACATGTTGCCTTAGCTTGCTCGATAACCAGATCTGTATACAATCGAGCACATATGGGACATCATTGGACGAAAACTCGAGCGTCCTCCACAAACAGCTGTAACCGTGTAAGTAGGCTGTTTAGGTTTTTTATTGGTAACGCCACCTCTGTATGAAAATCACTGGCTGTGCTGTGTGCAGTCTGTGGCTGCTTTGCATTGTTGTAATACTCAACCATTGTAGTGTTAGGCAGCTGGCTGTGAACAGCGCGTAGCGTTGCGCAGTTGGACGTGAGCCGCCAGAAGTGGTGGATGTGGGGAGAGAGATGGCGGAGTTTTGAAATTTGTCATGAACTGCTATATTTATATATGATGATATCAAGGTAAATACATTGTTTGTTCTCTATTAATATCTTTCATTTGCTAACTATCCCTATCAGTAGTTAGTGCCTTCCATAGTTTGAATCTTTTATTTAGCTGGCAGTAGTGGCGCTTGCTGTATTGCAGTAGTGGGAGAAACGAAGATTATTGTGAGGTAAGTGATTTAGTGATTTGTGAAAGGTATAGTTTATTGTTAGTCAGGGCCATTCTTTTGTAGGGAATTTTGAAAGTCAGATTGCGTTGCGCTAAAAATATTGTGTGTCAGTTAAAGCACAGTCTTATGTAAAATTGTTCAAAGGGGACGTTTCATATGGCGACCCTGCCAGGATACCTCACTGGAATCTTCTGATTTTTTTTTTTCTTGTAGTTTGTGTAATTAGTGTAGATTTTGTTTATTGCTAGCGCGTAATTGTAGAGAGAATCTCCTTTGTAGTTGCAGTCTTTCATTGTTGTACAGTAAAACAGGTGTGGCACGCATGTAGATTTGCACCAAGTATTTCGCAGCTGCAATTAACTAGATATTATTTTCAGTGTTATGTTAATGTGTTTTCTTATTTTTGCTCTTCAAATTGTGTTTTTCTGTGTTATCGTGTGAAATACTGTGACAATAATGGCATGTGAAAAACGTAATACTAGGCTCCAAAGTAAACTGAGAAATGACAGTGAAAACGAAAGCAGTGTGTTAGCGCCACCGAGTAATGAATTAACTGATGTTCAAAGTAGTAATTTGGTAATTGTGCACAGGGAAATGGAGCGGGCGGCAAACAATGGTGTAGACAGTGAAACAATTAGAGAACAGGGAAGCATTATCGATCGATCGGTCGGCAACAGCTCGCCTCAGGAATCCGAAATGACAGGAAACAATCTCGCAAATACTGTAGATTCAGGTTTTGGGTCCTCACAGTTTTCTCAAATAAGTCAAGACACATTTTCTGCTTGTCAAAATGTGAATGTTTCCGGTGCAAATTCACTGCCGAAAAGCACTGAGGAACATGTTTCAGACACCAATGCACTGTTATTACAGTTAATGCAACAAATGGGACAAAAGCTACAAAAGTTAGACACAACACTTGAACAAAATCAGAAACAAATGGGACAAAATCTTCAAAAGTTAGATACAATGGAACAAAACCAGAGACAAACACAGCAACAGTTAGACACAATGGAACAAAATCTTCAAAAGTTAGACTCATTGGAGCAAACTCTTGAACAAACACGTGAGGATTTAACTACTGAGTTACATCACATTGAATCGAAATGTCAAAAAGTCTGTAATGACGTAAAAACACAAATTTGTGAGCATTTCCAACCTATTTTTTCGCGTCATGAAAATGCACTACAGAATCACGAAGCAGCCATAAAAGAACTGAAAACTACTGTTCATGAAAATCATGAGACCTTGCAAGCTAAATTTGACTCAGTTGCATCTACCGATTCGGTTACGCAACTTGCAAAAACTCAGGAAAACTTGAAGGACACAGTAGATTCGATTTCAACACAAATGGACACTCTGAAACTTGGTTCAGAAAAACACACTGAGGAAATGTGTTCACTATCGGAGAAAGTAGCCGAACTTTCGGATCAGGTCACTAACTTATCTACAAAGGTAGATGATGATCTGAATGACACAAGACCTGTAGCCTTCACTGACACAGAAGAGTATGAACAGATTAGAAAATTCAAACAAAATCAAAATCAAATCAATACACTGTACAAAAGAGAAATCCGGGAAGTACAAGATCAGTTGACGCAGGTAATACAAGAATTACATATTTCAGAGGACACTCGCGCTCCAGTACGGGAAGAGGGATATAGAAATACGGAACAGACACAAAATAACAACACAGGGCACTTCGGAAATTATGAAAGAAATTGGCAAGGTACATCGAATTTTGAGATGGAACCGCCGAAACGACGTAACAATGACCGACATGCGACTTGCCGACATGATGATTTTGACTATAAGCTGTTCATTACTACACGTAAATTCAAAACATTCAAGAATTCTGGCAACGACATTCATCCACAAGCATGGCTCCATCAATTCTCTCATTGTTTTCCTCCCAACTGGTCGTTAGAACACAGATTAGAATTTATGTGTGGCTACTTAGAGAATGAACCAGCTGTGAGAATGCGATCGGTCATTCACGATTGCCACAGTGAAGGAGAATTTTACCATGCCTTCCTCTCAGCATATTGGTCTCAAGCCACACAAGACCGAGTAAAACATGGCATCATAATGAAGAAACATTTCGAACAATCTGAATTCTCCAGTCTCGTGAAATATTTTGAAGACATGTTGCACAAGAATCAGTACCTGTCAAACCCATACAGCCCTTCAGAACTCATCCGCATTTGCTTAATGAAATTGCCTGAACATTTAAGAAATATTATTTTAGCAGGACGTTGCAAAGACGACAATGAAGCTTTTCAGGAACTGTTACAAAAACTGGAAATTGACACTGACAATCGCGGAACGCAGGAGCACAACAATTACAGATCACATCCGTCGCAATTCCGCGATGAAAGAAATAATAACTGGACGCGACAAGGCTATTCTCACAACACAAATCGTGACCGAAACAGACACCACCCGTATGACAACCGTTGGCAGAGTAGTGATAATTACAGGGAAAGATCACCTCTCCGCGGTAATGACTATTACAGAGACAATGAGAGAAACAGACAATATGGGAACCAAAATAATTATTATTGCGGGAGACAGAATAACTTTAGACGCAACGGTCCAGCGCGCAGTTACGATTCAGGGAGAAATTCTCCACCACTTAACCGACAAGAAAGAAACTACAGGAACTATCAACATGACGACAGACGATGTGATCGTAACGACAGACCTGAATTGCATCAGAACTGGCGGGATTTAAACAGGGCAGGGCCTTCTCGTCAGAGTGAATTTGTAGAAGTTAGGTCTCCTAATCCCAGTAACGGCGCGCGCCAACAAAGAGACAGACAATGACTCGCACAGCAGGCAGCCGCGTGCGCCCGCTGGCTCCGAGAAAAATAACATAAGACGCTAGCCTTGAGAAAAATTCCAGTATTCTTTACTGACGTATACCGCATGATAATTGCATTCAAGTTCAAACTCTGAGTACTAGGAAGAGTAAAGGGTTACACCATATTTCACACGTAAAACCATTTATTGAGAGATAATCTGCTTTTTAACTTAGTCTTTGCCATAAAATTTTTCACTTCACGTTTCTAGTATGCTTTGTCAGACTTAGAATCTGTTAACATGCAACAATGTTTGAAGTTAAACATTCAGTCTAGAACCTAGAGAACATTTTTAAACAGAAATTACGAATGTATTGTTATAGTGAACAGACGACACAGTGTTGTATTTGTACATTCTTGCTTGTTAGCTGCACGGTTACGTAACGACTATCAGGCTTACATACTTAGGACACATACTGGTACTGCTAATGAGATTCTAATGCAACATTTTGGTTTACTTGCAAATACATTATGGATTCAAGGTGCTTTTTGAGAGATACCAGGTGACACAGTGGTTAGTTTATTTGACAGCTACACGACTATATCACGACGCTACTAATGTGTGACACAATTCACCTTGTTGCTTTTGCGGTGTATCTGTTTTACATCTACACAGTTTTTCTGAATTCTTCTGGAAAGTAAAACATGTTTTAGTAGTAACTTTTGTGGTATAGCAACAATGAGGCAGCCTTTTCCGTAGCACAACAATACGTTACAGTACAGTACTTTCTTCATCACAACAATAAGCGTAATAACTACGATATCTATACGCAAAGCATTTCATTTTTGTGTATCGTGAGGTAAGTACATTGACTTCTGCAGAACTTAGCTTTCGGAGGACGATAACTACGACACTTACACAGAGATTATCTTACAACAAGACGCACAGTTTAGCGCTACAGTACACGTATTTGAGTGATTAATTTTGTACTTAAAACGTTTATTTTTTAAAGATTTTTGAATTATAAAGAAAGTTTTCCGTGATACATTTCATTCCATTGCTGTAATTTGTAACACCTGAGGGTATAATTACATTTATCCTCAGGGGGGTACACGCTTACTTTGTGTACCATGTGTGTGGCAACCACAAGGAACCCTAGCTAATATGGTATTTACTTATACAACTTTACACATCGGTACCATATTTCTCTAACACACAAATTACACAGCTATCTGATCATGTAACTGAGAGATAAACTTTTTTTTTTACTACATCAGTGACAGATGTTTACGTAATTACACAGTTGGATAACTTCACACTTATGAAATTGTATTTTGTCTGTACTTTGTGAACTGTTCATATTTTTTTGGAACCATTGTGATACTATGAGAGCTTTGAATGATGTATTTGGTATGAGATCATGATTTTTAAGGTACGTTTGAGGTAGATGACACTATTTAAATGAGCAGAGAATATTTTTTAGGGTTTTGAAATTATTCCAGGAAGCTACGACGATTTTGAGATTTGGCTGAGGTTTTATGATGTTATGATGACGATGTGTATTATGCTGCTGAGGTATGTTTATGGTCAAGAAGCTGATGCTATATGAGGAATTTGATTATGCTACGTATTTCATATGATGAATTATTAAAGACGTGTCGACGAATATATATATGTGTAATAAGGTAAGGAGTAATGAGTAGCGGTTAGGAACTCTGCCTTGTGAAGACGTTTGTTGGAAACCGAGAATCGTACTTTTAGAATTATGAAATGTGAGTAAATGCGTGAATGTATCACCATGCCAACGAAAATTTTTTTGGACACTGTTATATCAATAAGATTTTGTTTCTACAGATTTGCAACGCTAATTCTTGACCTATGAAATTTTTATATGAGACTGTCGCTGTAGCGAAAACTGCTGTCGTAAATATTTCGTTAAGAAAGGTAAGTGACCTTGATGTAATGCGTTGTGGCGCGCAGCTGGGCCAGCCGCCCGGAGAAAAAGCCATTAGGTGGAGAAAAAAAAAGGGGAGGCCATTATCCTCGCTATTGACGTTCCTTTGTAGAAAGCATCGCAAATGCGACACGCTCATTACTTGGAAACATATCGTACTTTCTGATATTTACTGAAATGCCTAATGAAATGACAAGAAATAGTTTGTCTACACACCTGATTATGACTACTGTCAGGACTACAGTGGGTCTACTCTGTGATGACCTACCTACCAATGTTCTTCAAAACGTCGACTGACTCTGCTGTGGGTTTGCTCTATTGTGGCCCATTACCTGTCAGCATGTAGAGTCAGCACTGTCTTTTCGTTGGAAGGACAACAATACTTCTTCAATACTGCGTGGAAATCCACTACTTCCGTGTGCATTTTCTTTTACTGCTCAGACTTTGAGAAAAAGACTGATATTTTACTGTGATGAACGATTAGGACTGTCTTTATGGACTGTGAGAAAATTTTAGCTTTTGACCAACATTGTATCAATAAGTGTGTGCATTTGATTTCTTTGTTATTGTAATTATGAAAAATGTTTTCAAATCTGTATTGGGCACTGCCCAAACCAATTTGTAAAATTTTTTGTGGGGAGCATGGGGGCTATGTAAGTAGGCTGTTTAGGTTTTTTATTGGTAACGCCACCTCTGTATGAAAATCACTGGCTGTGCTGTGTGCAGTCTGTGGCTGCTTTGCATTGTTGTAATACTCAACCATTGTAGTGTTAGGCAGCTGGCTGTGAACAGCGCGTAGCGTTGCGCAGTTGGAGGTGAGCCGCCAGCAGTGGTGGATGTGGGGAGAGAGATGGCGGAGTTTTGAAATTTGTCATGAACTGCTATATTTATATATGATGATATCAAGGTAAATACATTGTTTGTTCTCTATTAATATCTTTCATTTGCTAACTATCCCTATCAGTAGTTAGTGCCTTCCATAGTTTGAATCTTTTATTTAGCTGGCAGTAGTGGCGCTTGCTGTATTGCAGTAGTGGGAGAAACGAAGATTATTGTGAGGTAAGTGATTTAGTGATTTGTGAAAGGTATAGTTTATTGTTAGTCAGGGCCATTCTTTTGTAGGGAATTTTGAAAGTCAGATTGCGTTGCGCTAAAAATATTGTGTGTCAGTTAAAGCACAGTCTTATGTAAAATTGTTCAAAGGGGACGTTTCAACCGTCCCTGTATTCACCAACCAAATGAAACAGGCATGGGACTCCATACCACAGACTGACATCTGGCAACTGCAAAACACAATGCATGCACATTTGCATGTTTGCATTCAACATTCTGACGCTTACGACGGTTATTAACGTAAAGCCATTTGACATTTACAGTGGCTTATCTCGAGCGTGCATTAACAGGTGATCTTGTAATGTTAATCACTTAAACTTGTTAGCTAGACAAGTGTATTCCCGAAATTTCATTATGCTACATTAATTATTCTTTGGTGCTGCGATTTTTTTCGTCAGTGTTTGTTTTCATAATTTTGTATAACACTACGTGTAGTGAGAAATCGTTCAGTAACCGTCATATGATGCACGTCTGAAGTGTAGTAAAAAGTGTGGGGACAGTGAAGTACATTTTCATATACACTTTAGTCCAATAAGTTTAATGCTATAAATAAATACATGTATTCATAGTAGGTGCAAATTTCTTCCTCTTTGTTTATCATAGTAGAACATAGCTTGTCCTCACACCATTTATATTACGTATTTCACGTCCAGTGCGCAGTACGTGCTGTATCACTGGGTAGACCCCTGCACATCTCATCTGAAGACGTACCTAATATACTTACAAAAACGTTTAATGAAACTAAATCAATATCTATATGAAGATGGTATCTGTTCTGTTCCGAAAGACTAATGGTCGACTTCGGTTTATTGGGAGAATTTTAGAAAAGAGTGATTCACCTGTAAAGGAGACCGCATATAGGACCACGAAGATAAAATACAAGAAATTAGGGCCATACAAAGGCATATAGACAGTCGCTTTCCCTCGTTCTGTTTGCCAGTGGAACAGGAAAGGAAATGGCAAGTAGTTGTACAGGGTACCCTCCGCCACGCGCCGTAGGGTGGCTTACGAAGTACCTATGTAGATGTAGATATTTATCCCTCCTGCCAACCATAACTCTTCCCCACCTATGCCCCTCCTCACCAGGGCTCCTCCCTCCTTCCCCCTCTCCATCCATCCCCATCCTTTTCCTCTTGTAACCACTGCCTTTCCTCACTCTCTGATTCTCCAGCAGACTCTATTTCCCACAATCTTACTTAACTTCTACCCACCATCTCCATATTTTTCCTGTCTAAAGCCCCTATCTTTGTACCCACGCCTGTAAACCCTGTGGAACGTACTGTTTCCTTCGACTATACTCGTCACCCTGTGAAGGTCCTTCAATTTTTAAGTGAAAATGCATTGCTTTCCTGTCTTTATCAAAAGAGTTTTACCTTCCTGCGACGTACTTTCAAAATATATATATTTTCCTTTTTTATTTGCCCGTTTTTTATTTTTAATTTAAAGTAGAAGAACACCTTCAAATTTTATTTTATATTTCTCATTAGAATTTTTTTTTTTAACTCGCCTGGCTGAAGAGCGGAGTATTGTACCGCTGACAGCCCACCGCCCGCCCATATGGAGCGACGTCGTCATTGACCAATCGTGCGAGGTATAATAAATTGAACACACGTGAAAAAACAGCCGAGGTAGAAAACTTCAAAATGTCCAGTAACAAATATACGGGTGTGGCGCCCCACACGAACAAAACTGAGTCAACAACGTCTAAAAAATTAAAACTGCTCGGGAAGCTGTGCGTGTTAAAGCACCGGCACCGTCTCCAGAACGGAGAGGTGCGCCAGCCCCAGATCGAATATTGCAGCTTATTACCGATGAGGGTCGGCGTGCCGGCCAGTCTTAACGTTGTTTTGAGGCGGTTTTCCACAACCCTCTAGGTGAATACTAGGTTGGAATCGAAGTCAGACCTCAGTCACACTATTGGCAAACATTCAGAAAACTTTCGCTCACTTTGACATCACACAAGCCGAGAGGGGGGGGGGGGGGTTAAGGAGTAGCGGAACCATGCCAAAGGCACAAGAAAAGAAGAAGAACAAGAAGAAGGTCTAATCTAGAAATGGGTAGGAAGTGGACATGTTTGCTGTTGACAAAGTATATTTTGATTCGTGATAATGCACGCACTCCTAGACGATAGTATATAATGAGACAGCTTATTCCCGGCGAGACATCACTCCGACCCACGTCAGTAAGTAAGGTGCTCAACTCTCTAGTGTTAAACGTCTCTTTGTTGCGATTTTATCGTAGCTGATGACCGCTTGGTTGCTATGGTGGTCTTAGTTAATTTGTTTCTCTTGGTGAATTCATGTCATTAAATGCCAGCAAGACCTAAACTATCCTATAGTTGCAGCTTGAAGTTCTGAGTGGCAAAGAGCATAAATAATATGCGGCACAGCATATCAGAGTTGTGGCAGCTGAGAACTGTAAATTCAAGCACAAGTACTTTTTTTTATCGGAAAGGTAACGCCCAGACGAAGACGTTGCAGTCGCGTGGGTTCCGTGATTTCTGATAAAATCCCTAGCAACCTTATGTCATTGATGTAAATAATGTACGGCTACAAAATTGTACGACACTGGGCTTGAACAATAAGCAGTCTGCCGTAACGTGGGCTGCGTTTCCACATTCCACGGCATAACGGTTCACTACTGCAGCTAGCTACGTGAAAGTCTGTGGTAGAACGCAACACACAATTCTCGCACATGCCATTCTGGAGCAGTGGACCTTTCCGTTTCATACTGGTGTCCACATTACTGACACCATTCCAGCTGAAACGAACCACACAAAACACCGACTACTGCAAACGTAACGTGATGTTGTTGCTGTCTCTTTCGGAACAGCTCAGCCAAACGTCGCTGCACCACTCTTCTACTGGATTTGGTGGACCCATAAGTTCGTGCATTTCGGTTAACTGTTCGTTAGTGAACATATTCATACTGCTGCGCATCGTTGATAACATATAACTAACACTGCAGAAAAAAGTAAACCGAGAAAGAACAGAGCAGCATAGAACGCATACTCGAGGCCTAAGTGTAAACTGGGCATTGCTGTTGTAAGCAGTAAGAGCCTTGAGTGAATGGAACAAGGTTGTTTCCAGACAGGGCACACAGCACATACCGTCCACATTTGCACTGTTGTGCAGATATTTTCAGTACCAACCAGATACAAGGATTAACGGGGGTGGTAAATCATAAGAACTGCAATTACTCTGTAACGAACCACTGGAAGCCACCAGTCCGTGATACCAAATTCTTAGAAAATGATCCTCGGCAGCTTCAATGTTTTTTTTTTCTTTTTTTCACTTTCCTTTTCACGCTATATATTTACAGGTGAAAAGGACAGCATTTTATAATGACAAATGTCTGTCAGTATTTGAAAACATTGCTAACGCAATTTCAGCCTCCACTATTGTCTAACAACCGGAGCGTCACTTACGTAAAAGGTATGCTAAGTACCAAAGTGAATGCACTTCACTTTTACTGAAAATTAGTTTGAGCAAAATAAGATTACAGTTAGCAGAAAATTGTTGAATGCAGGCTCTGATAGATACTTCGAGATTTTTCCTTAACAGAAGTTATCTGTTCCACAATTATAATAAACGTGGTGTAGTTGCACATATTTCAATGAGTTGAGAGATTCAGTGCTTCTGAGACATTGTGTACCACAGTTCCATTATGTGAACTTGACATCTTTGTAATGCACGACATCCTGATATTGTAATATCCGGCATAAACAGAAATTCACCATTTACTGTCAAAGTGACTTTATGCGATGTTCTTCCAAGTGTCGCGCATAGTGTGTGAATACAGGGTGTGATGCTCTCGCATGGCAATATAGCGTTTTATGGTTTCGCATACTAGATATCAAGGTATAGAGCATGGTTTGTGGTATCGCCTCTGGCGGTCAGCAATCGCCTATGATGATGATGTGCTTACTTTCATTTGCCCTGTAGTGTCCCATACACGTTCAATTTAAGTACGGGTTAGCGCATTATCATGTCACTGCATGTATACCTCGTGGCTCTACGCGATAACCCACACACATGTCTCGAGAGGCCTGTGCTTGAGCCCTAATGCAGAGAAAGTCCGAGTATTTGCAGAGATGGTGGCATCCACTTCTACAGCGAATACCACCGTAACTGCCGAGGTGTGCGAGCGTTTGCACGCGTGGGAGGAACGACATTACGTAGTTGCGGGCACGCAAACGAGCGCGCGTGACGCAGCATGAGCACTTGTGCACGGGAGATACGCACGCAAAGGCCGGCGCTCTGAGCAGGGATTTAAACCCCACGCAGCTTCAGTGCAGCGCCCACACCGCTGGATTAACCAAACTGCTTTGATATCCGTCGCGCTGTTTACTTGCTATCAGAACGGACTAACAGCGTGTTACGTTTTCGGAGGGATGGTTACAGGCACACGTAAAGGAAATAGCAGCACACCTATAGAGCGTAAAACTCTGTGAAAGATTCACTCGTACGAAATTTAAAACGTCGTATTCAGTAGTGATATGCACAGTATTGAATCGGATGAATGTTATTTTGCCGAAAAAGATAAAGACTTTCGCAGTATACACATACCTTACGTTTCAGTTTAAGCCGTAGCTATTTGTGAAACTGTCAATAATACAAAATTAAAATATACGTAATCGTAAAATATTCGGTACGTACATTGTCTTACAAAAACAGAGAAACATCAGCACGTGACAGTGTTTGAAAGGAACCTCGTTGTGAATATAATCAGTAATTCTGATATGTTGGGTATTCTGATCTGACAGGGTCCCGATGTTGCACTGCATGGGAATTTCGGGGTAGGCATACTCGTCGCCAAATGTTCCGGTCGACCAAGTCTGACCACCACAAGTGATGATTGCCGTATTGTGTAGAAAGCACACCGTGACCCTTTCAAATCAGCGTCTGCCATCAGAGAACAAGCAATACAAAATTTTGTACATGGCTGCACGTTCAGAGACCGTGATTAGTTACAATTAAAAGAAAAACAGACCTAGGTAACTAGTTTTTAACGAATGTCATTTATCCCTTTCAGACCCGATACGCACAATTGTGTGGGTGCGGTTTATTTCCGTTGCACCATCATATTATTCCGCTATGCAGTTGAGTCCTAAGTCACACGATTGTGCAGGAATCGCTGTTCGTATAGAACTCGATTTATATCGATATATCGTTACAGATGCGAGATATTGTGTCTCAATCTTTGGTAATTTTCAGGATGGCGGGTCGGAAGGATGTCTGTCGAGGTAAATGTTTATTGTGCTTTATTTATTGCGTTCTGACATTTGGAAAATGTGTTTGAGATTCCGAAAGGTGTACAGAAGTAAATAAAAATATGTCCGCCACAATTAATTTAATACTTTCATAGCAATGACTGTAACATGCACACGCACAATTGTGCGTGTTGGGACTATTTTACTGGCATATGGTCGTTTTCGGTCGATGTTTGTGGTTACGATTCGGAACCGGTTACAGAATAGATAACTCATTTTACTATTGTATTTACGCATTATTTTCACAGTTCTTTTGTTTGTTTCGTTTTAGAGCTTACTGCCGAGGAAATTCTAGCCATATTAGATTACTCGGAAGTGGAAGTCTTCAGTAGGGATGACGAATTGTTAGATACAACTTGGACTATTCCAACAATCAAACCTAGACTTGGAGAAAGCTCTTAATCTTCTGACGAAGAGGAAAATTGTAACAATGCTTCTCCAGCAATACTACCGGTTGCTCTAGAAGTTCAGGACAATTTTCCCAGTCAACACAGTAGAAAGAATTCTAAAAAAACAGTGGAAACACATCGTCGTTTGTCCACTTGGAGAAAAAGACCATTTACCTCCAAAATTTTTGCGCACTCAGAGAGTGAGGTAGGACAGGAAATTAAAACTCCAATGAGATATTTCAGACAGTACTACTAAGAAGATTTTTTTCAGTTAGCATCTGATTGCACTAACAGTTACTACTTTTCCAAGAAAGGGAAGGTGCTTCATACAAATCCTCAAGAGATAAAAAAGCTGTATGGCATGCACGTACTTATGGTATGGATTAGATATCCTTGTACACATATGTAGTGGCAGAAGTCATTGCGTATGTCAACTATTGCAGATTGTATGCCTAGAGACAGGTTCTTCACTCTCAAAACAGCATTGCATGTTGTGGACACTAACAACATTCCACGTGAATCAGAAACTAATAGATTGTGGAAAGTACAACCTGCAGTTAATGTTGTAAGCAGTGCTTGTTTGAGACTTCCACGCACCTCTGAAAATGATTATTCCATTGATGAGCAAATGGTACCATTTCTGGACGCTGCACATTGTCTCAGTATGTTCCAAACAAACCGCGCCCTTTGGGAATTAAAAACTTTGTTTAGGCAACAACGAAAGGTTTAGTACTTGATTTTGAATTTTATCAAGGTAAATCAACTCCTCTGCCAGATGTTGGCCTTGGTCTTGGGCCATCTGTAATACTTTGCCTTGCTCAAACATTACCTCAAGGTGCAAGATTATATTTTGACAGATATTTTACAGCTTTGTCATTATTGCAACAGTTACATGACCTAGGGCAGGAAGGAACTGGAACCATAATGGAAAACAGAGTGAAACCAGTTCACCTAACAGAAGAAAATAGACTGAAGAGAGGAGATATGGAAGAATTGTGCACGGACGATGATAAAATAGCCTGGGGGATTTTTCCAGAATGAGATGAAACTTCTGTAAAGTTTGGAAGGTAGGAGGCGAGGTACTGGCAGAAGTAAAGCTGGGAGGACTGGGCGTGAGTCGTGCTTGGGTAGCTCAGGTGGTAGAGCACTTGCCCGCGAAGGGCAAAGGTCCTGAGTTCGAGTCTCCGTCCGGCACACAGTTTTAATCTGCCTGGAAGTTTCATATCAGCGCACACTCTGCTGCAGAGTGAAAATCTCATTCTGGAAACATCCCCCAGGCTGTGGCTAAGCCATGCCTCAGCAATATCCTTTGTTTCAGGAGCGCTAGTTCTGTAGAGTTCGCAGGAGAGCTTCTGTAAAGTTTGGAAGGTAGGAGGCGAGGTACTGGCAGAAGTAAAACTGTGAGGACGGGGCGTGAGTCGTGCTTGGGTAGCTCAGTTGGTAGAGCACTTGCCCACGAAAGGCAAAGGTCCCGAGTTCGTGTCTCGGTCCGGCACACAGTTTTAATCTGCCAGGAAGTTTCATATCAGCGCACACTCCGCTGTAGAGTGAAGATCTAATTCTGGAAACATCCCCCAGGCTGTGGCTAAGCCATGCCTCAGCAATATGCTTTGTTTCAGGAGTGCTAGTTCTGCAGAGTTCGAAGGAGAGCTTCTGTAAAGTTTGGAAGGTAGGTGGCGAGGTACTGGCAGAAGTACAGCTGTGAGGACGGGGCGTGAGTAGTGCTTGGGTAGCTCAGTTGGTAGAGCATTTGTCCGCGAAAGGCAAAGGTCCCGAGTTCGAGTCTCGGTCCGGCACACAGTTTTAATCTGCCAGGAAGTTTCATACTAAGGACTAATTACAACAGCTGTCAGCTAGCTTACCTCAGGAAAGGATACGACTTGATGACACCCTTTCCAACCGAATTATTTCACACATCCCGGCCAGAGAGGGTGCAACGTCGCACCGATAAGTGGGCTCATATTGCTAAGTTGACTCGATTTTATAATCACTCAAATAACACTATATACCCATGCAGTCCGTGAAGTTCTATTTAGTTTTCCTCTCCCCTTCTAGGTACTTCACTTTCTATGTCATGCGTTGGGCGCCAGTTACATTGGGATGGATTACTTTTAGTTATTCAAGTGATTCATGAGTCAGTTAATGTTGATTACATGTATTAATTTTAAGATAATAACTCCTGAATGTGGAATTTGCCATTATTGTGTTAAATACAGGTATTAGGTGCGCCAACTGATACAGTACGTTACTTTTAGTAATGTGAAATGTTCTACTCTGTACTACACCTCGTTATTTTGATTTGATCTTTCTAGAAATATTAAAATACGTCCATCAATATGATTAAAATAAGAATGCAGTAAAATGTCCAATATATTAATGAAAAACTCGGTGGTTTTTTTTCTAGAATTTTTTTAGGCAAATAGAATTGGCAGACAGATTATGGAAGGAGTGCGTAACTGCACGACTTTGGCTGGAGATGATCAACCTGTTGGTAGCACAAATTCACTTCACGTGTGTGAATCGGCGAGCATTCCCGAACGACTGAGTCGAGGCAGCAGCTTGGTGCATGCCTGGCGGCTGCGACCCGAGCTGAATGTGGCCGGGCATCTACTAGCTATGACTTCCACTGGTGGTCATCGCTTACATGTGTAAGTAAAATCTTGTGCAGCATCCCATCAGAAGTTGACAAAGTATTCCTCATGAAGCGTTACACCACAGCGTCACACTCAAGGAGAATCATTTACCTAGCATTCTGTAAAGTTTTGTAAGCTCCATTCTTTGTACGGCAAATAGAATTATTACGTAACAATTGTTCGTGGTCCGCAATATCACTTTTTTTTCTTTATGCTAATAGACTCACTCACTCGCAAAGTATGTTCCAACGTGAAACTTTCGCAGCCTTACCTTTAGTTTCGTCTAGCTTCACTGATGTCTGGCGAGTACTGTGCCCCGGCGGTACGTCCGTTTGTCAGACGTCTCCGACAACCGCCTTTGCCGTACAGATATCTCCGTCCCTGTAGCCAGTCAAACCAGACGCTAGCTGCACAGGCGCACCATCAAGTCAGAAAGTGAATTTTGAAGTGACTTACCCTGTTCTGCCTCGAGGGTTGAAGTGACTAGAGTCGCCTTCCCACACCTACAGAATTACAGACTTACATGTAAACAACTGTCATTCTATTTTCCTCACATCATCTGAAAGTCACTGTTAATTAAGGAATGACTAAAACGGTAATTAATCACTGGTCTGATATTTCTTTAGCTCGTCACACACAATTTTGAGCCTATGCTACTTCTTCCTCCATTACCATTTGCCATTTATAGTTACGGATGCGATCTATAGACACTGTTATGACTAACATCTATAGAAGTTACCTGAGATGATTGTTGTAGTAAACGAGAGAAGGAAGCAAGCGAGACCAGGGTTTTACCCCCGCCGGTGGCGAAGCCATTGCAAATGGAGCAAAAGTTCAGTTTGAGAAAGAAACCATGAACCCCTTTAACTTGAACGACTTAGGGAAAACCTCAGTTAGGCTGGCTGGGCCAAGATATGAAGCCTGATCCTTCCGAACGCAAGTACAGTGGCTTATGCTCAGCACCACCTCGCTCAGTGACCTCGCTGAGTTGACGTGATACAAATTCCATCGAATTTTCGCTTTCCAACGGAGTGCGTTAATTTGAAACTGCCTGGCGGATTAAAGTTGTGTTCCGGACCGGGACTCTAATTTGGTTCTTCCACGGGAAAGTGCTCTGTTGATTGACCTATGCGAACATGACTCATTACTCGCCCTCACAGCTTTAGTTTTCTGAAGTCTGAAAGTTGGAAGTGGGGATACTGATGGAAGTAAAGTTGTGAGAGCGGGTTGTCAGTCGTGCTAGAACAGTTCGGTCGGTAGAGTACTTGCCCGCGAAAAGTGTAGGTCTTAGGTTCGAGTCGCGGTCTTGCGCACAGTTTTAATATGCCAGTGTGTTCGAAATTCTGTACCTGCTTGACTGGCGCCCCTGCAACATGAATAACATTTCTGATAGTCCTCAGAGACGGCGCAGAAGCTCAAGGGCGGAAGCAACTGGAAACGGAATCGGCTGTAGGTCATTAGAAGAAACTCTCTTGGCAACTGTCTCAAGTGATTTAGAAACACCACGGGAAACTTAAATCTGAAGAGAAGATTTGGTATTCCAACACTGTTCCTCCCACATATGGGTTCTGTGTCTTCATCTCTGCTGTGCAAATCTGTTACGGTAGTTAGAACTACTGTATCTGTCGTCAAGGTAGCAACTGGGTGATACGATCACAGTTTAAAAAATATACACATTACATAGGTCTTGGCAACCACTTCAGAAGTCATCAATTATATCCATTGGTGCAGGCATCTTAAAGATGATAATATTTACAGCTTCCTGAATGAAAATATCGTAAATTTATTTGGTGGTGAAGATGATAACATGACGTAAGCTTCCTCCACTCCACTTAAAACAGTGTCGAGTAATTTGGCCAGTTATTGAATAGAGGAAGTCCTTTTATTTTCTCAAACTCCTGCTAATGAAATAGAACAGTTTCTCTACTTGAAGGGAATAAAATTGAATTTATCGGTCTTCAGGGTTTATGTAGGATTTATATCCGTCGATTCCTAACAAGATGGTGACAAAGTGACTCCACAACAGACTAAATGCATCTTCGTTTTATTTTGTGTAACACCTGTAACAGTCCACTAACATGAATAGGAATGACTCAAACGTATTTGTCATTTAATAAGAAAAATGTCGTTCAAATGGTTCAAATGGCTCTGAGCACTATGGGACTCAACTACTGAGGTCATTAGTCCCCTAGAACTTAGAACTAGTTAAACCTAACTAACCTAAGGACATCACACACATCCATGCCCGAGGCAGGATTCGAACCTGCGACCGTAGCGGTCTCGCGATTCCAGACTGCAGCGCCAGAACCGCGCGGCCACTTCGACCGGCAAAAAAATGTCGTCAAAAATAAGACAATGTGATCTCCATGAAACCCATGTAATTACCTCAATCGCTTTAATTGAAAATTTTCATCATCAAATGATTCTATAACACGAAAATTAACTTGGCAGACAAAGAACTTAAATTAAGAACCATAGTGTAACGTAAATGTATAGCGTCAAGTCCAAAATACGTAACAGTAGGGGGCACATTTTTAACGTTGGGTGTTCCATTTGAGACAGGCAGACTCACAGGAAAAAAGAAAAAGTTTTTCATTTGATTCGCTTCAATTCTTATGTACATCGTGTTTAAAGTTATAAAACCATATCATGTGTCTGTCCAAAAAGAGGTCTGAAGGTAAGGAAAGAAAGTATGCAGCCAGACATTAATGTTCCACATACTGATTTGTGCGAGAGATCAGAACACTGAGCAGTACCTCGGGATGCTTTCGCAGGAAGCATTCCGTAACAAGTGAGAGTGTTTAGCATTGGCAAAGACGGCAGTACTGAAGAACAACAGAGGTTATTAACAAGTGATTCAGTTGGCAGTATAAGGAATCTGACACGGTAAATCAAAAGTAAAGGCACATTCACCAGAAATTTAGAAACGTGCCAGAAGGAAGAGACTTTTATGTGGACATATTGGGATACTTTCTTATTCCTCTTCTGATAGGCATTCCAACATCTGCTGCAGAAACGACCTGAACATAAACGATTATGATCAGAGTAATTTCTGTTTGACAAATTTTTCAGTCCAGGTAGGCAACGGCTTGCTATCTCATAACTACAGCATGAAAGCTATGGGTCACTCGATTAGGTTAGTGGTGTTTAACGTCCCGTCGACAACGAGGTCATTAGAGACGGAGCGCAAGCTCGGGTTAGGGAAGGAAGGGGAAGGAAATCGGCCGTGCCCTTTCAAAGGAACCATTGCCTGAAACGATTTAGGGAAATCACGGAAAACCTAAATCAGGATGGCCGGAGACGGGATTGAACCGTCGTCCTCCCGAATGCGAGTCCTGTGTGCTAACCACTGCGCCACCTCGCTCGGTTGGGTCACTCGATACCAATATGTCAGCCACGCACTATCTGTTGAGAAGACACACTAAAACGCTCAAGTAAAAGTCCGCCTACCAATTTTCTACTTGACTCAATGTTGTACACCAATAACATATCATCTTCGAAGAAACATAATCAAATCATACTATGCCTGCCGCGTCATCGATTTGTTAGTAAAAGAAATAAATTTCCTAAATGAGTTTGTGAACTTTTGTTAATAGAACCATGCAGTTCACTGCTTATCTGATGACAGAAGAGTGGTTTTTAATTTTTAGTTTCTGACAGAGAGGTTTTACTTCGGCTGGTTTAAACACTACAGAGTAAAGTATTAGTAATTTTGCAATATGTCACTATTATCAATAACCATAATCAAAGTTTATAATTATTGTGAAATTAAAATCAACTGTGAAATATCTTACTGTCCTGTAGCACGCATACCTAGTTATTTGAGGTCATCGATTCCTTGCTGCCAGTTACTTCACTTTACGTTATTGTAGTTTGCTGCATTTTCTGCATTATTTTTAACTAACAAATACAATGTGAATGTCGTGTGGCTAGGGCCTCCCGTCGAGTAGACCGTTCGCCGCGTGCAAGTCTTTCGATTTGACGCCACTTCGACGACTTGAGCGTCGATGGGCATGAAATGATGATGATTAGGACAAACAGCACCCAGTCCCTGAGCGGAGAAAATCTTCCACCCCCCGGGAATCTAACCCGGGCACTTAGGATTGACATGCTGTCGCGCTGACCACTCACCTACCGGGGGCGGACAACAAATACAACCAAAATACTGGTACTCCACTAGCAGAATAATACAAAGAAATTCATCACTGCCTTAATGAAACACTAGCAGTTCGCTTCCGGAAGCATAAGCAGAACAAATACCTACCTTATGGGGCTTAAAATACAGTATTCTCACACACTCTAATACAGCGTTCCTTCGTCACCCAGTTTAATTATAGCTAGCACAATGTTATGGCTGTTATGGTGCCGCATTAAACAGCAGAGAAAATAAGTTAGTAAACGATCATTTAAGATATCTGATAAATACCTGTTTCTCTATGGTATGGTTGGTTGGTTGATTTGGGAGTAGGAGACCAAACAGCGACGTCATCGGTCCCAACGGATTAGGGAAGGCAGAGGAAGGAAGTCGGCCGTGCCGTTTCAAAGGAACCATCCCGGCACTTGCCCGAATCGATTTAGCAAAATCACGGAAAACCTAAAACAGGATGACTGGAGGCAGGTTTGAACCGTCGACCACCCGAATGCGAGTCCAGTGTGTTAACCAGTGCGCCACCCCGCTCGGTCTACGGCATGGGAAAATGCAGACAGAATGACATTATTCCTGACATTGGCTTTACAACACCTACCACGAGGTTTATGCACTGCAGGTTGAAATGGCGCATGATAAATCAATTCTGACAATTATCCTTCCTCAGCACAAAGGAAACGACTGTGTTTGCATTACTAACGAACTGTTTGTCACGTCATATTTGCGCGCAACTATGTATCGATTTTGAACTTTGTCCTAGCCCTGTGACGAGCTGTAACTTGTTCGATCAGTGTACTCAGACTGGATAGAAAAGACATGTAGAAACGTTTTAGCGCTGGAAGAAGAAATACAGGCGTATGTGGATTCAGTTAAGTCCTGCTTTAAAGGCGATCACCCTTAATTAAACATATTTCAGAAATACACAAATTTCCTGTGCCAGTTTTGCTTCATTTCTGTCTCATCCCGTACACGTTTCCCTGGGATTGCAAGACCTATCTGTATAAACTGCTCGTTCATTGGTGTTGCGTCGATGAGATTTGTCAGTGAGTAAGAACACATTGCTAGGGAAAAAAAAGGTTGCGTTCTACTACGGCATTACTAACATTTTCACAGAAACGTGAACATTATTATTGTTTTTTGTTGAGATTGTGTAAATTGTTGAGAAAGTGAATATCTGTTTTACAGATATTTTATTTGACGGTAAGGACAGGTAAAGCCAAGGAAATGCATTTAGGTATTCAGGGATAATCCAACCTGAAGCCTACTAAAGGTATCCTTATTACTCATAACACGTGTCCACGTATGAAGCTGTTTGCACGTGCCATAGTTGCATGTGGTCAGTAGGATGAGGCATGCTGCAGTTCATTTGAAAGATTTACGACATCAATGTAAAAAAAAAAAAAAGGCTGCAATAAATTTGTTTGTCTAACGTATATCTGCAACGCTGGAGCACTGACATGGCAGAATATAATGTCAATTATAGCCCATCGTGATACTGGCATGGTACTGTTTCAAAGTAATTTAATTAATTAGCGATTGTATGTTTCCTAACTCACTATCAGAGCAAAACCTCGCTGACGAGTAAATAACATTTTTTTATATTATCTCATTCCCTGCTGTCATATTTCTTTAACACATGCTGAATAGTTTGACATGAACAACCGGATTTCAAAGAGATATAAACGTTAAAATTCGCTAATGTTGCTTGATTGTTCCAGCGTGATTGCGAACGGCGTGCGCATTATGTTAATAAATTATATACACACCACTGCATCCGTGAGAGCAAGCTACACGATTGCACAGTACAGATTTTCTTTTCTAATTATTTCCAGTGTATCAGATACCAAGCTTCATCATCCAGAAACTTCACAGTGCATTCGAATATGAGACAGCGTATCATTAACTGTCAGCAACAAAAAAGCTGTTCCCTGTATGTAGGCTTTGGAAGACAGTTGTGTAAATACGTACAAACATATCAGACATCATAAAGCGTATTTTACAGTTTTACAGAACATTTACGAACTCGGAGAGATCTAGAAATCGATAAAAAGAAGGCGTGTTATGATCCGATTGTGAATACATCATGTGTTCGTAGATACGTCTTCCTCCGCTTTATTTATTGACTGACTGGCCTGCCCGCTGCTTCGCTCGCCATTGCTTAGTCATTACAACAAAAATAATTTACGAACATTTATTAGGTCTACTGAAAAATTAATGTATTAAAGTTCCGTTTCTTTTTCTGTGCAGTTGTGACAGAACAGATTTGTCATGGTGGCTGTTAAATAACTTGCTTTGATTTAGCTGAAAAACTGAAACATTTTATAAACTTTATAACTCTAATTAAGGCCGTGGCATAGTGTTACCGATTATTCTTCTAACCAAAAAGTGATTCCGGTAGCTGCAGTTGGAGGTTTTCGTTAGTCGTGTCTTTTGAGGTCTCGTGGTGATATTTACTCAGAAACTTTCATCCCTTAACACATATTTATTTATTTCTAAACGAGAAATCGAATTCCAGTTTTCATAAATTTACCTGTAAAAGTGTTTTAATAAAACGAAATTCTTTGATAAAAATTTTGATACTCTAATTCACTCCTGTAGGGGTTGAAACTACAAAAGAGCACTGCTATACGTAATTTTATAGTTCTAGCCGAGAATCCAAGATTTAGCTTAAAAATGCTTTCATAATGAAATACGTACAGAAAAATTTCCAAAAACAAGTATTTTCTTATTTCTGTGGCGTCACAGTCATTTTTAAAGAATTTTCCTTTTTATCCAAATCAATGGCAGCGATGAGCAAGCGTAGTAAAAATAATATTTAATTATCTGAAAATTTGCCGTCTGTGAAAGATAGCGATATGTGAACATCATTTTTAGTACTTAATGTAAAAACAAAGAAGCTAATGTCTATGAAACCATTAGAAATGTAATGGAGCAATGTAAAGAGAGCTCCCTTGCGATTAAGTCTGATAGACGATTAGGGCGCCTTCGGAATTAGGTCTTTCTTGATCGCTGACGCTGAGGGGTATTATCAGCTGTGAATATGTTTTGCGTTCGTAGACTGAATGTCCGTTTAAAATATAAAAAGTGTTTTGTTGAACTAATACTACGTCATTTGAAGAATGTATTACATTTTGGATAAAAAGAAAAGATAAATTATTAAAAGTTTGACTTTTACAAAGATGATTGAGATTAAACAAAAAATACAATTTGATCCCAGTTTTCTTACAACGATACCGCCGACGACCGAGTTCCAATAAATAATTTTACGTAACAATTAGCGCTCTCCATTATCAGATTCAGAATGTGCAGTCTGTTTCCGTAATCAAGGGCAGTAATGTTATATTTCTAGCCGAGTAGTCAAATAGCAATTTACGTAGACGTTGTTTTAAGTATGAGTTACTTCTTTAATAATGGTTCTAAAAAAAGCACTCTCACTGAATTTCCAAATATGCAGGAAGATGTATTGTTTTCTTTGTGACCGAGGAACCAAATACCAATTTTCGTAGTTCTAGTTTAAAAATTGCCTTAATAGCAACATATTTTCAGAATACCTTTGATCTCTTATTTCACCCCCTTATGCTTGCAATATAAGATCAACACAAGTTTCAAGCTTCTGTCCTTACTGGGTAGAGTCAGTGAATCAGTCAGGGCATTTCCTTTTATATATGGAGATAACTGTGAGTAGTGTTGTAATAAGCTATCATTAAAAGATATGTTTTACAATAACGGTTACGTGCCTACACGGAAGATACAGGAAAATCTTGGTGGCAATATAGACCGTTTTGAAAGTAGTTTGATATCCTGTGCAGTCACACGCAGTTTCAATAAGAGACTGTGAGTATAGTTCAACTTTACTGGTGTGTGTTAATACCTGGCACCACCAAATGGCTATTCAGTTAGGAAAACAAATTGCGACGTGCAAGTGTGATGTTACACTTCACACTCACACATTTGGGCATATAGGCGGCGCTATTAATCCAAGAGTGGCGATATTTTGCTGAGGCGCCAGACTTAGTACGACCTTCAGTGCGAGATGCTTTTCATATTTTCCACAACGATACTCTGTCTCGAAGTCAACCAAAACATCCAAAGAGATCCTAGTCGTATGTAAAGCACACAAAGCTGCAAAACACTATTAATACCCTCACTGTGTAATAGTAATGGTAATGTTACTGGTGGCAGTGCCAATAAGAAAGGTTTACTAAACACAGTTTTCCCAAATTCCTTCACCAAAGAAGACGAAGTTAATATTAGAGAATTTTAATTAAGAACAACATGTGTGACTTAGAAGTATATTTTGCCAGTGTAGCGAAAGACCCCAACTCACTTAATAAAGGCAAGGCCTTCGGTCCAGGTTGTATACCAGTTAGAATCCTCTCAGAGTATGTTGATACAATAGCTCCACACTAAGCAATCATTTATAACCGCTCGCTCGACGAAAGGTCTGTTCCTAAAACGTGGAAAATTCCACAGATCACACTACTACCAAAAAAAAAAGGTAATAGGAGTAATCTACTTCATTGCGAAATCGAACGTTATGAATTACCTCAAAGAAAACAACTTATTTACAAATAGCCAACATGTATTCAGAAAATATGATTCTTGTAAAACGGAACTTTTTCTTTATTCACACATAGTAATGAGTGCTATCGACAGGGTATCTCAAACTACTTCCATATTTTTCGATTTCCAGAAAGCCTTTAACAAAGGACTTCCAATCAAAGAGCGTGCTTACGAGTATTGTTCCAGTTGCGCGACTGTATTTTTGTGTTTTCCTCTCAGTAATGTCACAGTTCGTAGTAACTGCCGGAGAGTTATTGAGTAAACCAGAAGTGATGTCTGGTGTTCTCTGTGAAAATGTTGCAGGCCCTCTGCTGTTCCTGATTTGTATAAACGATTTAAGAGACAATCAGAGCAGCCCTCTTAGATTTTTTGCAGAGGATGCTGTCAGTTACTGTCCACTAGAGGCACCAAATGATCCAAACCAACTGCAAAATGATACAGACATGATACCTGTATGGTGAGGAAAGTAGCACTTGACTCTAAATAATGAAAAGTGTGAAGTCATCCACATTAGTAATAAAAGCAATCCGTTAAACTTTGGTTACAGTACAAAACACACAAATCTATAAGGTGTCAATTAAACTAAATACTCAGGAATTACAATTACGAACAAGTTAAATTCGAACAACACACAGATAATGTTGTGAGGTAAGCGAACCAAATACTGCATTTCATTGGGAGAACACTTAGAAAATGCGACATGGATACTAAAGAGACTGCCTATACTACGCTTATCTGATTGACTGAGGACACCGAAAAAGTTCGAAGTAGGAAAGAATGTAGATGGTACTACGGATACCGTACCTGAACGGGAGTGGCAATCATTAAACAACGTCCCTTTTAGTTGCGGCAGAATCTTCTCTTGAAATTATAATTACAAACTTTCTCCTCCGAATGCCAAATAATTTTGTTGGCGCCCACCTACACAGGGAGAAATGATCATTGTAATAAAATAAGAGTAATTAGCGCTCGCACGTAAAGATTAAAGTGTTCTTACTTCCCGCGCGCTGTTCGAGAATCTAACGGTGGAGAAGAAAAGGTAGTGATTCAATGAACCCTCTGCCAGGCAGAGTAGTCATGTTCATGTATTTGTCGTAGGATCGAGTCGTGCATCGTCTACTTTTACTCCTAGCAGCAAAACCCGCTGCAAAATTGATTTAACTCATTATCCTTCATTCATTCTAAATTGTGTAAGTATCGCCAAAATAGATGAATTCAAATTATTAAGTGTAGGTCTGAACAAACAAAACATTCTTAAAAATGATAAGAGGTGTATTTTTTCGAATAATTGTTTGTAGACAACATCACAGGATTCATACTGAATGAACTGATGATCTATTCAGTCAGTTAATTGAAACACACATAAATAATTACGTAATTACCATGAGAAGTGGGAGGAAACAAACTTTTACCCCAAGCGGTAACTAGCCAACTGCCACCAAGAAAAGTACAACCAGACTATCCGATTCCGGGGCGTCAGGAATAACAACCAAACAGAGGGAGTCGCAGTCCTCTGGTTAACTTTGCCCAAACACAGAAAGCGGCACGAAAGTTACATTCACTAGAGCAAACCCTAAACAAACAAAAAATAAAAATACTGACGCCCCAATAAACAAGACTGACGAAAACGCAGTGGATTTTTGGAACTACGTACTTTTCACAAGTAGAACAGACAAACGTATACTGAAAAACACACAACTTTTTGTGGTCGCTTTTGCAGTCAAGAAAGGGATACTCATCTCCGAAACAAATCTGAAACCTGTAAAGAATAGCCCAATAACAATCATCTTCATGGGTGCATATGAAACAAACACATTAAGGATGACATGCCAATCAGTGCTGAAAATAAAATCAACCGCGTAAAGGTAGACAGATCAGGGGAAACAATATCTAAAATTCCACCAAACCATGTCAGAATCCTACTAGGTGGAACCAATGCACAGCTAGGCAATGGAACTAAGTACAGGAAAAAAAAAATTGGAAAATTACCAGCACATAAACGAGCCAGCCAAAACGGACAAAGTAGAACTCCGCAGGATATTCAACATTAAAATCATGCCAATACACTTGAAAAAGAAACAATCGAAACAGGTGACACAGAGATTACCGAATTCACTCATCAATGAATTCCAAATTAACCAAGTAGCAATATATTATTGAAACGAACTTCCAAGTAATAAAGGGTACAAACAAAGATTCATAATATTACCTGACAACTACATTTGAAACCTTAGAGATTCACATAAAAAATGACTAAGTTCGCAAAATTTGACGTTAGCAGGATACAATCATCTTTCATGGAAGAACGAAAACAAGCAGTTCAACAACTGACAATAATTCAGAAGCAAATTTATTGAAACAGCACGAACACTAATTCCTCTGAATAAAAGGAAATAGTACTGTTGTTGGAATAAGGGATATGAATATATAGTTCAGTCTCGACAAGATTCTTAGAACTATCGCAACAGCAAAAAGACAGAAAACAACTAAAAAGCGTTCTTGACAGCGAGGAAAGAGACAGCCAAATTAACACTAAAGACCAAAAGTAAATACGAAAAGTATCAAAAAGTTGAAATCGAGAAAGAGTTCGAAGGAAATAACACATTAAATTTCTATAAGAACTTCAAAAATAAGCTCATAGGATATTAAAAATCAAGTTTCTACTTCAAGACATAAAACGATCAGTTGGCTCTAAACAATCAAGAGAACTGTAAGAAATTTGCGAGATATTTCAAAGAACTACTTGACTATCCAGAACCAATACATAGATTCCCATCAGAAAAAAAATAAAACCGTATTTATTACCGCCAGGCTAAAAAGAAATTGTGGGACAGATCAAAAGAATAAAAAACAATGAAGCTTTTGCGAGGGGAAGATGGAATCATAGCACAAATTCCGAAATCAGCAGGTCCAAACACCAGAAAAAAATCATCAAAATCATGCAAGACTTTTGCAAACATTCATTACTCAAAAAGGGAGACAAAATAGATGTAAAAAAATTACAGGGGACTCTCACTAATATCAGGTTCATACCAAATTATGTTCCAGTGTCTTATCGACAGGGCATAGGAACAAGTTTAACAAAAAATTGGAGAATATCAGGCAGGATTCAGAACAGACCGTTCTTGTTCAGCGAAAATATTGAACCTAACGCTGATACTAAGACATCAGAGAATTTGTAACGAAAATTTAGTCTGCGCATTTGTTGACTTCAGAAGAGACTATGACTAAGGTAACCGCAGATCACTCATCCAGATATTAAAAGAACAAGGTCTAGGTCTGAAATCACTTGCAGTCGTAAAATAGGCACTGACAGATACAAATATCAAGGTTAATTTTATGAGGGAACTCTCAAATCCGTTCAACATCAAAAAGGGGTGACACAAGGAGATGGGTGTTCGCCATTACCAGCTGTGTCCTTGAGAAAGTGATACAGAATTAAGTCCTCAAAATTGACCAGCCAGTCATTTTAGGTAGAGGTAAGTTATCTACTGATTTCCTAGCATTTGCAGACGATTTAGCAACCTTAACTCTTGACATTTTATCAGAGTTACATCAGACTGAACTTTTGAAAGAAAGTGCCGAACTAATCGGTCCACTTATTTCTTTTGAAAAGACGAGTGCTTGACCTGCAACAAACAAGTACCAGAATTCATGGATACGAAATATTGCAAAATTAAGCGAGTTACACAATTTAAATAATTTGCTGAAACCATACAGGAAAATGAAATTGAAGCTAAAGGAAAATAAATTACGTACTAAAAGATGGAAACTGCATACCGTCTAATCAAAAATATAGACAATAAGAACTGTCTCCAAGCACGCAAGACCAAGACAATACAGCGCAGTAATTTCACGAGAATGACCTTGTAGATTAGAAACACTACTTCTGAACAGTAAGATTGACGCTAAAAACATTGAGAAAAAGGAATGCAGAATCGTAAGAAAAGCTCTGGGCCCAAAACTTGTAGTTGAAGAATATAGATTCAGAAGCAATCAGGAAAACAAATAAAACACAAACATCCACAATGACATTAAAAAACGCAGCTCAAAATTCTATGGGGAAATTAAAAGAATGAACTCAGATGATCTTTTTTTGACAATAGCAGGAAAGTCAAAACGGACTCCATTGACACTACGAAACGTGTTGACGGACTCAAACGGTTTTGAAATTTGCAGGAATTACTCTGGAAATTGTCCCAAACCGCGAAATCTACAGGTCCAGATTCACAAATGGCAAGCTGACCAAGAGGAAACGTCAATGAAGAAGAGAGGGACAACATGGTGTGAAGAGAGAAAGGAAGCCGATAGGCAGAAAGTGAAAGAAATACGGAGGAAAATGCCTACCTCTGAGAATGGGCTTATGCGCAAATAATAATAATAAAATGGATTTCCTACAAGTGTGCGGTTAAACGTGAAGTAAAATGACAATAATAATCCATTGCAGTAAAGTGGTAGAAGATTTTCCAAATACTAATCAACTTCACACGTTCATAAAAAACAGAATCCTGTTCATTTAAACTATTCACAAAATAGTCAAGAGGTCACAATTCCAAAGCTGCCTGCCCCTGTTCTAACACTCGTGAAAAGTTAGTTCCAACTGGCTCGCAGATTTTAAATTCCACACAACCTGCAATTTTTCTAGGAACGAATGTTAAAGCGTTCGTGAAACCCCTTGCCGTCCACACTGTATCACTTTTCAGTTTCTAATCACGCTAACACCTCTCCAACATCCAAGGTACCTCCATGGTAATCAGGCACAGAATGACCAGGAGGGACTGTTCGCCCACGCTCGTAGCCCTTTGGGTATCACACAAAAATCTTACAACGAACACAAAAGAAATACAATGGACCACCATTTTAAGAAAAAGTAGTTCAAAACTGGCAAAAGAAGCGTTTTTCTTTCCATGTCTCCTTTAGAACATGCACAATGCCTTATTGTAATAGTTTATGGATAAGCAATGAAAACATGAAATTTGTGTTCATTTTCTCAGTATATATGGCAAAGAAATTGTTGTTAATACATGAGAAACAGTAAAAATTGCCTGCTCAGTACAAGCATCTCTTAGCACGCTGTTTATTGGTTGATTTAGACTTTATGGACCACCATTTCAAGAAAAAGTAATTCAAACTGGTAAAAGAAGCGTTTTTCTTTCCTTGTCTCCTTTAGAACATGAACAATGCCCTATTCTAATAGTTTATGGATAAGCAATGAAAACATGAAATTTGTGTTCATTTTCTCAGTATATATGGCAAAGAAATTGTTGTTAATACATGAGAAACAGTAAAAATTTCCTGCTCAGTAGAAGCTTCTCTTAGCACGCTGTTTATTGGTTGATTTAGACTTTATGCACCTATTAACCATTTCAGAGAATGAATACCTGTTTTACAAGTCGAATTAACATTTCATTAACTGATTAAGTAATGGCTCGATAAATTATGCATAGGATACATGTGTACAAGGAATGTTACGCTCCTTTCATTGTCTACGTAAGTGTGGACTATCCGATGCTCTGACACACTCACATAATTAAAAAGGTAGTACAGTTCAATAAATAAAATGTATACACTCGTGTGACTTTCAGTGATCATAGCTAGTTAGTTTTCTCCGCTATCATTCATAACTTGGTTTGAAATATCATATAAAGCGTTCAACATTTATTAATTTACAATGGTTTGTGCATAATTACTCATTCATAATGCTGGCATAACGTTTGTAGTTTTGTTATAATACACATAACATCAAGGTCTCAGTACATGAAACTCAGTGCCTTTCGGAGTACTTTGGAGCTGTGAGTTACTATTTAATTTCAAAGTATTTTATAGTGTCATAAAATGGTTCAAATGGCTCTGAGCATTATGGGACTTAACATCTGAGGTCATCAGTCCCCTAGAACTTAGAACTACTTAAACCTCACTAACCTAAGGACATCACACACATCCATGCCCGAGGCAGGATTCGAACCTCCGACCGTAGCGGTCGCGCGGTTCCGGACTGTAGCGCCTAGAACCGCTCAGTCACACTGGCCGGCCATTTTATAGCGTCCATTGCATGCCATTTTTCCACAGCAGCCATGCTTACTGCCAGAGTCTCAACCCATACCGTCTAAGATTTGCCGCCAAAATTATTGCCATTGAAGGCCGGCCTTCGCTGGGACCTAGTCACCTTGGCCGGCTCATCACAGTGTCACCTCGGCGCCTCAATCCAACATAATCCATGATTTGGATAATTTCACTCATGTGACAGATTTGCAACTTTCGTGTTACGTCACAACAGATGACATCGACTATTTTCAGATCTACAAGTTAGAACGTGAACTGGCGCAGATTATTTCCTTATTAAAGTATGTAAAATATAATGACGTGATACCATAAGAGGGATGCAGCAGTTCACTCCAAACACTGAAAAAATCAAACTGATAATACAGTATATACATAGCTTCACTTTTTACTTTTAAACGTATTTGCTTTGTTGATTTGTAAACGACCGATGTGATGTAAACTCTTTGGGCGCCGAGCATTATCACGCAAAACGCACTCGAGAGTTCTGCCAACTGAGGAGGCGCGGTCGCCAGCTCGTGCGAGGCAGAGCCAAGCCGTCAGACGTCGCAGATGAGGAGGCAGCTCATCGAAGAGTTCTGCCGACAGACTTGTTTGTCGTGGAAGGGTGGGAGTTGACAGAGTTTGACTGGAAACACGTACATCTACATCTACATAGATACTCCGCAATCCCAATCCACAGTACGGGGTTGGGCAGAGGGTACCCCTTACCACTAGCAGTCATTTTCTTTCTTGTTCCACTCGCAAACAGAAAGAAGGAAAAACAACTGCTATATGCCTCCGTATAAGCTCTGTCTTCTCGTATCTTCTCTCCGTGGTCCTTACCCGTAATGTATGTTGGAGGCATTAGAATCGTTCTAAAACCAGCTTCAGATGGCGGTTCTTTAAATTTCCTCTATAGTTTTCCTCGAAAAGAATATCTTCCCTCCAGGGATTTCTGTTCCGGCTTAACGATAAGCGACGGCACGAAGATTTAAAACGTAAAAGCAGAGAAGGCTGTGAGACGACGTGAAAATGCTAACCACCAGATTGCAAGCTGCGAAATTCGTAGCACAATTAGTTGAGGAGTTACAAAGCGTAAAGATGCACATATTATTATAATTGAGGAAAATTAATAACTTATAGTGTTTAAGGTCCAGAGCAGAGTGATTTAAAAGAAGTATATTATAACAAATATAATTTTATTGGCGTTTCCCCATTTTACAAGTAATTTTAGTACAGATAATTATAAAACGAATGAATCATAGTAAAGCAGAGACAACGATGAATAGACTGACTTGCCACAAGCTGAAGCGGCAGTCTGGCTCGAGAAAATCGGCATTACATCGCCTCAAAAAACATGATCGCAACTGCAAACCCCCAAAATTATGTCTAAAATAGAACCGCCTTCAGTAAGACCTATCGAGTAAAATGATTACCGTATACCATTTATAAGTAATTTTCCTTTGTGAAACTTTTATATTGTAGAACACGATTTCGATACACTCACAGCTGTCGCCTACGGCCTAGCCATCAACCACACGGCAGTGTACCTCAGGTTGTCAAACAACGTGTGCGCCGGCAACACACCTACTGCGGTCACACCCAAGCAGCCACCACAGTACCAGGTGGCACTACGTTCGCCGTAAACTGCGCTGCTGTCGTCGGTGCTATATCGCCTCCGCGAGTAATGTGGCACCATCATGCTTTCCTGGTATTCTTCCGCCGCAAGAATTCGCAGGAGCCGCCTTGCTACTCCCCAGTCTGTTGACATCGGGAGCAAGTAGTTCATCGTTCTCTGGGTTTAACGCTGACCGCTACGCGAACCTCAGTCAAGAGTTCCATTCACCAAGCACACAGTACGCTGCGGGCTTAACACCAGCCACACCCGTGGCCCGCAATTAGAGCCAGCTGCCTTCCAAATTGCATCCAAATCGCCGAGTCATCGCGAATGCATCAACCCCGGACTATGTCTACAGGCCGCGGGGAGTGGCCGCGCGGTTAGAGGCGCCATGTCACCGATTGCGGGGTCTCTCCCGCCGGAGGTTCGAGTCATCCCTCGGGCATTGGTGTGTGTGTTGTTCGTAGCATAAGTTAGTGTAAGTAGTGTGTAAGTCTAGGGACCGATATCCTCAGCAGTTTGGTCCCATAGCAATTCACACACATTTGAAGATGTCTACAGCTGAACATTTTCTTGCGACGTCAGTGATACCTTATTAGGATACACCAGTGTACTTAGTGATAGTGGCCAGCTTAAAGGATATGGTTCAAACCATCTATCAATCTGTTACTGTCTGTTGTCTTATTCATATCAGATGAGGACGATATTTTACTTGTGCTATTTCTGAAGCTGCTTTACTCTGAAAAATGTTGATATCCTGTGTAAATAAAGACACATTGTTCTTTGTCTGCTGAGCATGGGTATTCGTTAGTAGTGCACAATACCCGCAATTGAACTTAACAAATTGTGGTACAGCCCATACGAAAAATATAAATAACACAAAATTTATAAGTACACCACGAGATATGCATTGGAAAGGAGCAAAAATTAATCTGTATCACATATTTGTATCTTGAAAGACTTTTAAAGCGCGAAACAAGGTTTACATTGAATGGTTCTGAGGGAAGGTCATTTCAGCTAAAAATAGGAGTGAGAAACGAGTTAATGGGCACAGCCGCAGACGGTCACAATGGTGAGTGTTTTGAAATGAGGCGCGAATTGGCCACACTAGAACTTTGAAAAACGCAGCAAATGTTTTCGATAAATTTTGATAGTGCTAGGTCGAACGCCTGACAAATATTCCGATTGCAGTTAGAAATATTTCGTGTCTCACTGATAACTGAAACATTTTCTACTGTCGCTGAACTTCCAATTATTTCTGACAGTCGTGGATCTTAGAATTATGGAAGTTGGTGGAGACTTCGGCTTTTTGTAGGCTGTTCTTGACTTTAAGAAATTTCGAATGGAATTGAACACACAATGTATTCGCGCGAAGTGGGGATATACCAGCAAAAGCACGTTGATTAGTGACTGCTGGAAGCGCATGGGATTCACATTGTGCTATTGTGTTCAGGTAGAAATAAAATACAGTGGATTTAGTTTATAGTTTCTGTGGTGTCACCGCTAGACACCACAGTTTCATTTGAACATCTTGGATAATAACCGCTTGGCTGCTCGTGTGAATAATTTATGTAACGATCGGTTTCGTAGCCTGGAAGCTACATCATGAGTTTGATGACATTCAAGTTGCAACATGGATGGACCCGAACATTCCTTTTCTATGAATAAATCTGTTCATGTTGCAAATTTAATGTCATGATTCACAATATTCAGTCTGATAATGTGACCACGAAACCGGTCGTTAAATAAATTATTTACAAGAGCAGCTAGGCGCCTTTTGTTCAAGATGTCTACTTATGGCTGCAGTTGTCCCTTATAAAAGACAGTGCGTTCAGTTTTAAGATACCTTCCACCACATTTTATCAAGAAAAGTATCGCAGTTTCCATGATTAATGACGGATTTCAATTGACATGAAAATGAAATCGCAACCCTCCTGTCTGTGCTGCGTATATACTAGTAACTATTAGAGCCAAATATTATAATGCCCCATTGAGACAGGGGCTGTAAGCTCATACCGATAACGGGCGAAAGTCTTAATTTCTTATTGAAATTTAGTGTGTCCGTCTCTAAAAATACACTGTCTGCAAAACAAGCAACTGAACACTGACTGATGTCTTCACTACCATCGAAATGTCGTTCTTTACAGAACATAGTAGTGCCGATTGGAGTGGACGTTATGGAAAGCATGTTACTCAATTATTCGGATAGATATTATGGTCTTGTGTATATCGTTTAAATATACAGAGCACTGTAACAATATCTATAACTGGAAGTTCAGTTCCTGAGAGCTGTTACTGCGATTATTTGGTTAAGGGTTAAAATACCTCTAGAGTATTTGAATTCGGGTAGCTGGAGAGAGCGTAATTAAGTATTAGTCACACAAAATTTGAGCCGATAATGGATGGCGAACAATGTAGGTGAAATGGTACGAGAGGAATTGCGTCTTCTGGAGGCAGTTTGCGCCTAACGTGCGAGCGCCTGCGCGGCTACTGTAGAGGGCGAGTGCGGCGTGGCCCCTGGCATCGGGGACCCATTCATGCGAGCGGGCGATAAAAGCGTCACAGGGTGGAAGGGTGGGGGCGGCAGGGGAGGGGTGGGGGAAGGTGGTGTAGGGAAGGAGCTGAGCAGGCGGCCAGGCCGCGGGCAGCGGGCAGCGGCCAGGGCTCGCTTTATTGCCGTGGAATCACTCGGCGCGGCGCGGCGCGGCGCTGCACGCCTAACGACGCGATTACCCGCGCAGATGAGGTGCTCCACGGTGGAAGCGTCTCTCACCTCCCTAGGTAGGCGCCGCCTTGGCTGCGGTTACCTCGGGAAGCGCTTTCGTTTAGGCGAGTAAAGGGCGTCGTAAAACCTGTTTGGTTTACGGGTGGCGTTACAGGTGGATCGTCTGCTGAGGCGTGCTCACGCTCAGGTGAGACACGAAACACCAACTCTGACCGTTGAGACTCTACCCTCGCATTCTCCCTCTGCCCCCCCCCCTTCCTATTTTATTCACCCTTAACTGTGTTGCGATGGTAGTTCAGAAAGTGGAAATTGTTTCGTGAGGGGGCTCACTTTATTTGCACGACAACCAAGGCATTTCATTGCCTTAACTAAGACTACAACAGCTTCGCAGTTGCACTTAATAAAGACCCTTAGGTTGCAAAATGAAACATTTATTGTTATAAAGCAGCGTAAACCATGTGCCTCATGTAATTTTCGTGATTTTCTAATGACTGAAATCTTCTAGTTCCGCAGGAGTCGAATATTTCATTTTCCGTACGACTGTCCTGGTCGTTTTCTTTTTGTTCCGAGAGTGTTAGTCTTACTTGTACTCACCTTATGGACTGATTTGACCCCGAAAACGTGACACACGCCAGTGTGAGTGCATAATTGTAAAATATTTACTTACGATGCACATTAGTAGTAGGCGTGAAAGTTACAAGCATGCGTAACGATCTGGGGCAGAGGGTTTTTTGGAAAGGAAAAGAAAGAAAAAAATTATACACCAAGAGGAGCACTGAGACAACGAAATTCGCAAAATCCGATGTACTTCCACAGACGAGCCACCTTCTAGCCTGAAACGTCTTTTATAATCGATCTTTCTCTATCCTTGTCCGCAGCTCGTGGTCGTGCGGTAGCGTTTTCGCTTCCCACGCCCGGGTTCCCGGGTTCGATTCCCGGCGGGGTGAGGCATTTTCTCTGCCTCGTGATGACTGGGTGTTATGTGCTGTCCTTAGGTTAGTTAGGTTTAAGTCGTTCTAAGTTCTAGGGGACTGATGACCATAGATGTTAAGTCCCATAGTGCTCAGAGCCATTTGAACCATTTTTTTTCTCTATCCTTGTTTATCAAAAGAGGTCATTACCTAAATAGATTAATTACACACAGAAAACTAATCAGCTCTTTCTAGTGGAGCTCGCTGTACTATGTTCTGCGTAATATTTATGTGAGGCCGTCTGAAGAGCGCAAATGACTAAAACAGGTCGTGTAGTTTCGGCAAAATGAATAGCACTATTCTCGATAATAAATTTTGGGTTAATATTTTGATGTTATAGACGCACGAGGACATTATATGTCGCACTGTGTATGAAGGGCTTATTTCAATAGTGGTACAAGTCCATTTTTGGTCATTCTGAGATACAGAGTCGCCGGCCGGTGTGGCCGTGCGGTTCTAGGCGCTTCAGTCTGGAACCGCGTGACCGCTACGGTCGCAGGTTCGAATCCTGCCTCAGGCATGGATGTGTGTGATGTCCTTAGGTTAGTTAGGTTTAAGTAGTTGTAAGTTCTAGGGGACTGATGACCACAGATGTTAAGTCCCATAGTGCTCAGAGCCATTTGAACCATTTAGATACAGAGTCTTAAAGTTACATGCGCGCTGAAAAATCTGCAGTTGTGATACCAGAAATATTCAAACATATGGCTTCTTGCTAGAGATGAACCTTTCTTTCTGTTTGTTTGGATCATTAATTTCAGAAGCATTATAGGCAGAAAAGTGGAGGTAATGGACTTGTGCCACTATTGAAATAAGCCCTTCATATCGACATCTACATTTTTATATACTATATATCAATAGTGGATTGATAAATTCCCTGTAGCGGGGGCGCTGCGACGTCTGCAACAATCCGACGGTTTGGGTTCACTGTCATAGATCATCCTCCGCAGAGTCCTGACTCGGCCCCATCCGCTATTCATCTGTTTCCTAAACCTGAAGAACACTTCGGGGGCTTCACTTTGATAGATATGAGTCGGTGCAAGCAGAGATGAGGTTGTGGAGCTACTTTGTACAACTGTACCTGCTTCGTGGTAAGTTTTTATCCGTTGCTACTCATTCTTGTACTGCAAATAGATCAGCAAACTGGTCTGTCGTTGGGGGAAAGGTGTTCGTCATCTGGGTGATTATTTCGAGAAATAAATATGTAAACACGAGGAATAAATATGTAGAAAGTTGATAAAGTTTATTTTTTAAAAAAATATGTACAAGCTTTCACATAAAAAATTCGGAAGCATTACTTTTCAGTACACCCTCATACGCCAAATGTCACGAGCAGAAAATTATATGCAGAATGTAGAGAATGAAAGGTAATGTAGCAGCCATAAAGTGGAGAAGAGATGGCCAGAACCGAGAAATATATTTGCCTCTTCACCATGGTCGTACAAACAATCCGGGAATAGGCTGGGTGTTATCCGCTCAGTGCAGGCAGAAGTTCTACACTTCCAGCAAGACTGCGGTCGACCCCACTTCCAGAACCAGTTTATCACTCATCTTCTTAACAGCCAAGACAATTACGGAACGTTTGTAGGATCAACTTGCGCTTGGTTTTAAGACATTTTTTTATATTTAAATCGAATCCCCTCTCGCAAATCATTGGGTATATTGAAAGTGCTACGTGTTAAGCAGCGAACTAACAAGAGTTATTTTATAATTTTAAACACTCATAGTGTAAGTTTTACTTTTCCATCATTGAATCTATCAGACAAACAAGAGAGATAACAACAGATTCATCGTACCAAGACATGCGTCTTACATTCCCTGAACTGTTCCTCCAGCTTTGTTGATAGTATCTACTTCCTAAAACTTACTACCATTTTCCGGTGAACATATTATCATGTTCTTGCGTTTAACAATAAATTTATCCAATCAGTTTGTGTTACAAAATAGTATCTTTATCATTGAACAAGAGGCAATAACCAACAACATAGGATTCGAAACCCATCCACCTCGATGACCAAATTGTAACACAGTCATATCGATGGAAGAGATGCTAGAAAAGCAAGAGAGGGCAGAAACTTTGGAAAAATCTTACCAGAACAAAGCTTGCGTAGACACCAAGAAGAAGCATTATGGACATTGGACGAAATAGCAGAGCTGGATAATTGTGAGCGAAAAAAAAACGGATTATCGTTGACTTGGGTTGTGCGAGATGTGCAGCAGTAAATAGACTAGAACAAGAAACGAAGAGATTAAGTTCTTCCAGACTGATAACGAAGAAAAAAATATCAGCCAGAACGGTAGAGTTGTATACACCTGCACGAATTCACAGAAATGTGAAAGCGTAGACAGAAATAGAATAACCGCTTGGAGAGAAGGGATGACAACCGGCTAAACAAATGATGCTGCACTCCCCTGTGGGAAAAGATAATCCATGGATACTTTCTAGGAGACGGACCGAAATTTGAATCCCCCTACTTCCTGAAGTCATGAAGAACAAGAAGAATGTGAAAAATTAAATACGAATGAGTTTCTTAAAATGAAACAGTTTCTCCTCTAACAAATTATTTTATTGATATAGACAAGTTACTTTTTCCTTCTTGTCAACGACTATCTAGAAACGATACCATGACTATATAACTAAATGTTGTGTTTCCCATTTTCTGCAGCACCTATTTTTCGTTACAACGCAATTCTGCAGGTAATCTGAATGTACAGCAGCTGCAATCTACAGCGATAGGAATTGTAGAGCTTATAGCAATGTTCAAACGCAACGGAATGCGCCAGAAGAGCAGAGTAGAAGATTCAGTGGAGCTACTTTGTATAACTGGAACTGCTCTGTGTTAAGCTTTTGTCCGTTGCTATTCGCTATTTCCTTTTTGTTTTTGTACTGTAAATGAATTAAGTCGAGCACTAAAGAGTTCGGCACTATGGGACGAAGCACCTGTTCCTGCATAAACAAGACTATGCCAATTTATGTATGTTTTTCGTTAAGCTAACTGCCTTCGGTTTTTTCTTCCACGAAACGTAACAGCTTCCTATCTAACAAATTATTATGCAAGAGTAATGGCTTTTACTTACAGACTGCAAGAAGGTGCAAAAAAAAAAATTGTCGTAAACGGAGAAGAACATGACGAGTCTACGGGGCTCTTTAGGAGCTTGCACTACGGTCGAAAGGCTCTTTCAAATTTAGATGTTTCGCTCATCACCAGTGAAACGGTGGTAGTTGACACAAGATTAACCATAACGAATTCTGGTGGCAAAAGTGATTTTCAGCTGCATATTTTGTCTGTAATGATAAGAGTATATAGCAAACAGTTTCGGATCAAGAGACTGTCAACCAGTGTCCTTCACTGGATTGTCATGATCTGCAAAGAGTTATATGGAGCGAAAGCATGTGGCACGACTGGTGACACTCCAAACAGCACATTTTAATTTCGGTGTTCGTCTGACACGGCGGCTCATTCTCTACCACTCATTTCACACTGCTCCGCAACAACACAGACAAATACATTGCACAAGCTGTCAAAGCAGGAAGTCATTCGATGTACGAATCTACATCTACTTACATTATGTACGTCGCAATACTGATAAAAATAGGGGTAAGCTGTTGGGAAAGATGGGTAATATACAATATGTACAGGAATCAAGAGAGAACAATACGAGTGAGGCAACAATCAGAGAGAAAGACTAGGACGAATTGCTCGGTTTAAAAAGGGTGTATGACAAGGATGTAGTCTTTCGCCCCTGCTGTTCAAACTGTAAGTCGAAGAAGTAATAACAGAAGCAAAAGAAACGTTCAAGAGTGGAATTAAAAAACACGGTTAAAGGTTAGCGATGTTAAGATTCGCTGATTATATCGCTATCCTCAGTGAAAGTCAAGAATAATTACATGATCTGTTGAGTGGAATGAACAGTCTAATGAGTACAGAGTATGAACTGAGGGTAAGTCGAAGAAAGACGAAAGTAATGAGAAGTAGCAGAAACGAAAACAGTGAGAAATTTAATATCGTAACTGATGATCACGTAGTAGATGAAGTTAATCATTTCTGCTACTTAGGCAACGAAATTATCCATGATGGACGGAGGAAGTACATAAAAAGCAGACTAGAACTGCAAAAGGGGCACTCCTGGCCAAGAGACGTCTACTAGCATCAAACATTGGTCTTACATTGACGAAGAAATTTTTGAGAATGAATGTTTGAAGCTCATTATTGTATGGCAGTGAGACATGGACTGTGGGAAAACCGGAACAGAAGTGAATAGAAGCATCTGAGATGAGGCGCTACAGAAGAATGCTGAAAATTAGGTGGACTGATAAGGTAAGGAATGAGGAGGTTCACACAGAATCGGAGAGGAAAGGAGTATACGGGAAACACTGGCAAGAAGAAGAGACAGGATAACAGGACATCCGTAAAGACGCCAGGGAATAACTTTCATGGTACTATAGGGAATTGTAGAAGGTAAAAGCTGTAAAGAGAGACAGAGATTGGCATACATTCAGCAAATAATTGAAGACGTAGGTTGCAAATGCTACTCTGATGAGAGGAATTCGTGGCGGGACGTATCAGATCAGTGAAAAGACTGATGAATCAAAATAATGGACGTCCGAAAGCACATGAAATCGAATACTTCTTCAGAGACATAAAAACTGACTATAATGATCGTGCTGGCATACGCATATCCATAGCGAGCAATGGAGTATTTGTGTAGTCAATTAATGATGCCTTGTGTGATAGAGATCTAAATGACACTAGGTGTTGCCTCAAGTTCCGTTATTCGTTGCAAAAGTCGGAGACAGAGGCGGGAATATGCACCTGAGAGACCACAACAGGCCGGATAACGGCGACTTCAAGGTCATCCATGTGGGCCCTGTCCCTTCCCAGCAGTACCGAGCGGGGTGGCGCAGTGGCTAGCACACTGGACTCGCATTCGGGAGGACGACGGTTCAATCCCGCGTCCGGCCATCCTGATTTAGGTTTTCCGTGATTTCCCTAAATCGCTCCAGGCAAATGCCGGGATGGTTCCTTTGAAAGGGCACGGCCGACTTCCTTCCGAGTCCCTCCCTAATCCGATGAGACCGATGACATCGCTGTCTGGTCTTCCCCAAACAACCCAACCCAACCCTTCATAGCAGTCCGAGAGTCCTACAGTCTTGAAATTGCTCATTGGGCAAAAAGTGTCATCTGAGTGACGCTGGATTTTGAACTTAAATATCTGAATCTGCGATCCAGAAAGAAGCAATAGAAAAATATAGTAAAAATCACGAATTTAGTGTCACATAATGACTGGGACTAATAGTTCAACCACAGTACTCACTAGAAAAACCACTATGGCATTACTCAGCGTAGGTAAATTATAAAGATCCATTAAACAGTCAAATCGAAAAGAACGAAAATATAAAATAGCGAGCGGGGGACAAAAGAGAAGAACAACTCGAAGTAGTTCTTACGTAATGTATTCAGGAACATTCCGAGTTAGTAGCACTGGACGAATAAGAAACCGATAAAACTAGCATTGCAACAGTAATGCAGTCAAGAACATCCCAACTGCTATTGGTACTGAACGAATAAGAAACTGATAAAACAATCGTTGAAACAGTGCCTACAAAAACGCACAATACAGAGAACTCCAAACAACAAAAAAGAAATCTGGTAGCGATAAAAGCCAAAACTCTGTATATAATGTAAACTACTGAGACAAGAAGTAGTTGCTCAGTATTTTTATTTAACAGAACGGTAAAGCATGTTAACAGTTCTCTTATCTGTGTCACACCACTGTTATCTCGTTCAGCTTTATGAAGAGGTGCAGGCTGCAATCGGATACGCCTGTCAGCAACTAGTTAGATATCTACCACAACGAATAGCCGATGATAACAAAATACGGAAAGCAATATGGGTAAACACAGCGCAAAAATGTTGGGAAGTCAAAGCCAGTGGCATAGCGGTTGTCGCCTTTCAGTGTATAAATGAAGGCATCACTTAGGATACCAGTAACTGCTAAAATTTCGACTACTGACATGCTACACCTGACGTAGACTTCGGGTATGGGACAATGTTATACCTTGGAACACTTTTCAAATTTCAGCTTCCAGCCAGCCATGTAATTTTAATATGTTTTCTTATCGCATTTTGTAATGACAACATTCACTTTATGTTTCCTGCAGCCTTTTTCTGAAACTACAAAAAATGCCGTGTAAAAGTAAAGTTTTTCCAAACGTAAATAACTGTTTCAACGAACACCTTCGTCATGTACCTAGGAACAATAGTCTGTTCAAATTTACTGGTGGTACAATCGAGAAAATATTGCAAATATTGTATTTAAATGTTTGTCTCTTTCATTATTGCTCTACTACATACTAATAACCAGTAATGAAATCACATTAAGAAGTAATATTATCAAATTCCAATTACAAGTTAAAAACATTTTGAAAGAGAAGCAATGGCAACTAAAAGGAATGAGAAATTGTTAGGACATAACAAACAGTCAGTTCATTCGCAAACATCGCGTTTTCCATGACAAAAAACCGCCTTCTATTGCAACGCAGAAGATGGGGCACGCTTGATGGAGCATGTCTATCCGTCCACGCGTTATGTAACTAGTTTTAAAAATACAAAGAGCTTTACTCGTCATAAAACTCTGTAACAATGAATCAACAATATCCACCACATAGCTTTAATGTAATTAAAAGTGACAATCAAAGAGTTTCCGTTCCAAGGCAGCAAAGTCCAGAATCGGTATGCCAATCAGACAAAATCTCCGTGAGGCAGTTAACCTCGGCTAGTCCCGGCGGAGGTGCGAGTCCTCCGTCGGGCATGGGTGTGTGTGTTTGTCCTTAGGATAATTTAGGTTAAGTAGTGTGTAAGCTTAGGGACTGATGACCTTAGCAGTTAAGTCCCATAAGATTTCACACACATTTGAACTTTTTTTTTTTTTTTTGACTAATGACCTTAGCAGGTAAGTCCCATGCGATTTCACACACATTTGAACATTTTTGAGCAGTTAACCCAACAGCGCACCAGGTTGAAGATACCCGTTTGGTAAATCTCCGTGTACCGCTGCGAGAAGATGTCCGTAACTTCCAGACGCACATTCTCGTCCGACAGGAATCGTCGATCCTTCAAGCCTTTTTTTAAGGGACCGAAGGCGTGATAACCGCATGGCGAGAGATCAGTACTATGGGGTTGGCACTCTTGTGTCCCCCACTGAAATTGCCGTAAAACTTCTGTTGTACGACGTTCGTGATATGACGACGCGCGTTATCATGAAGCAGCACGGAACTTGGCTCACCATTCCACAACGGTGGGTTTCGACGGACATGCTGCCCTGTACACATTCCTCGTTCTCCGATTGTTGTCTACAGGTGTTTACACATTGGCAGCCAAGAAAATAAACAAGACGTTGGTTTTGTTTCGACATATATTATAATAACTTCTCCGTATTTCACGCTTCCACATTTACTGCACGTACGTCGGAACGACGCGAATGCCACACAGATCCATTGGCTACATCTGTCTGCTTATATACTCTCATCCGAGTCGCACTACGTTGCATATACGCTGCAGAAATGCTCTCGACGGAAACTTTTTGATCGCCCATTATATACCGTACAGCACTTAAATATTTCGAACTCGCAATACAATTGCTGCCCCAAAACACACCCTCATGCCTCACAACAACAAAAACAGCATAAACCGGCGGAAACTGCTTGTAGCGAATCCTAGTATGCATTCCTTCACGTTATTCTAAAATCTGGCTCTAGACCACGAGGCATAATCTGGTCCCAGGTACAATCGACAAAACAAGACTGCTTGCATGTGACGATAAGCTAGGGTAACATCGGGTCTGTACAGCTCAAAAAACTCGCTAGCACCACAGGTACTGTTTTTCTTGCTTTCTTAGTGAAACGATTTTATTTATAGACCTTTTTTACTTTCCGTGACTGCATACAATTACTGAATATTGTTCTATATAGACACTATAACATTTATTTTTATCTGTTTAAACGCCGAGATGCCTCTGCCAAGAATACACAAATAAGATGAAGTCGTTATAGCCACGCAGTAGTCGCATGACAGCATTTTAGGCTGCGATGTTCAACGTCGCTCTGCCCGGCAGTGGATAAAGCAGTAGCGCGAGACAGAAGTAAATGGCGGCCTCCGAGGGTTTTCTATAGGAAAGGTGCCGACGCTGCAGCAAGTGGAACCGCGCGACCGCTACGGTCGCAGGTTCGAATCCTGCCTCGGGCATAGATGTGTGTGATGTCCTTAGGTTAGTTAGGTTTAAGTAGTTCTAAGTTCTAGGGGACTGATGACCTCAGATGTTAAGTCCCATAGTGCTCAGAGCCATTAGCCGGCAGCGGTGGTCTAGCGGTTCTAGGCGCTCAATCAGGAACCGCGCGACTGCTACGGTCGCAGGTTCGAATCCTGCCTCAGGCATGGATGTGTGTGAGGTCCTTAGGTTAGTTAGGTTTAAGTAGTTCTAAGTTCTAGGGGACTTATGACCACGATGTTGAGTCCCATAGTGCTCAGAGCCATTTGAACCATTTGAGCTGCAGCAAGACAACGTGTTAGTTGACACCAGCATGGAATCTCCGTTTTTAAACGTCGTCCAAGCCAGGAATGAGAGCAGATTCCCTCAGTGCTCGCAAATCTTTCGCACCGCTTACGGGGTACTGACCTTAGAGCACCACGGATCCACAGGAACGGTTCGCTAAAGTCGGCGGAAGGACCGTGGAACGCTTTATGAGAATGGCAGTTCACCGTTCACTTTGCTCGTTCCAAGGAGCCTATAACACTCCTGTCCGCTACTGCTATACCATAACCTCGAAGCTGGAGGCAGGTTGTGAAATAAAACTGTCTTATTGAAGCAATTATGGTATAAAGCAACAGGAATTTTGTTATGTTGACCGTGTTGTACCTAACGGAAGTGGCTTATCGGAAATGAAAGTCAGAATTACGTAAATATTTGAACAGTAACAAACAAAATTTTGCCTATCTGCACTGTTTAACGTATAAAGAAAACGATCGCCAGCCTAACTATGCAAGAGAATGATTTACATTCTCGTTCAAGAAAATAGTTATTAGTAATTTTAACGGATAAACACAACCTATACTTTGTCTCACGCGAGTGCAATGAACTCTGACACACACATATGTTTACGGTAAGACTGAAACTAACAGTTAGAGCAGCACAAACTATTTGCAAAATTATAACAGATACCGAAACACACTATTACTTTCAGGGCTTACACAAACTGAATGGTCTTTATAACGTTATTATTACTATTCAATGCAGAATCATTAATTGGATATAGTTTAAGTCTCTCTCAGTTAAATACTTCACTATTTAAAGTGAAAGTTAATTCGAATCCACTAACAGGTTGCTTCTCACTATCATTTGAATAAAGATATTATGGTTTTCCTAATTAGAAAACTTTCCGTTACTTGTTACCGAGCATTAACACAATAGACAAACTGTGGATCCTGTTATACTATTAATATGCACTTTTAATACACAAGAGAGACAAACACTTAGCAAACATGAGTATATAACGTTTCACAACTGCAGTTTTCCACTTTTACTACCGTGAGACACAAAATTAACATATATGTAAGAAACTGACTCACCTTCTGCGATTTACAACAGGCAGTAATGTGATCATTTATTAAGCAACACTTTATAAGCCTCAGTCTTAAGAACTTTTAATTTGAAGATATTAATAAGCAGTTTTACTAGAAAAATTATTTTTATCAAGCATCATTAACTTTAACTCACTCTCTTGCCACATTAACTTTAACTTTCTTTCAACTATGTTCAAGAGGCATCAATTAGCAAAACACTGGGCTTTAATATTCTTTCAGTAGGGATACTCGGTAATCACTTTAGTTCAAACGGAGAAAAATCTGAGAGGTGTTATGATAAGGAAAAAAATCAAGGTAGGTACATAAATTCAGTTATAAATTACCTTATATTTGAGCACATTAACACATCCATTAAGCTGATCCTTCACTGTACATCACTATAGCATTCCGATGCAATGATTGCGCAATGTGGTGGCAACTGCATGTTCGTAGGTGGAATTGTAGGTAGATTTTTTGGACTCTGTCAGTTCTTGGTGGCGATGATAGATACAAATTCCAGAATAGTTCCAGCTATTTATCCATCCATCCGAGGCATTGGAAAGTAGCAGAAAAAGCCTCTCTCGGAACCAGCACAATATGCATCTTTTACATAGCAGTGCACAGTTTGGTAGCTCGTCCCCGACTCGTAGCTCGTCCCCGACTCGTGCTCGTCCCCGACTGGTTCTTGTTCCACCTTTTCTACCTTTGCCAACCACAATTTGCGCGCGCTACACAGTTCCGTTCCCGAGGGGAACCACTACACCTTTTACATACGAACTAACTCAGAACCCTAAGTGAGGATCAGCAGTTTACATAGCAGCAACCAAATGCATTAAATAAAACAAAACATTTACACATATTGACATCTCTACAAAAAATTATTCACACAAAATTACAATTATATACAGTAAGTTTTGTTCCCTCCAAATGGGACAAAGAATTTAAATGACAGATACACTACATTGCATAGAACCAAACCATGACATCAAAGTTTGTATAAAGAAAGGAGTATACAATTTTGTGTTATCTATTCAATCAACCATATTTACAGAAGCTCAGCGATGTAATTTTAAATAAAACAAAAGCAAAATAAATCGGTAGAGCATTAGAGCTATGGTGTTACAAGCGGCCACCGCCTGCCTCATTCTTTTTCGGGTAGTCACTTGTTCCATATTCCATTTCAACTCCTTTATAATTACGTATCTTACATAAGAATTAAGCTATATGTGATATATACATTTTTTCACGCACCAAAGAAACCTGCTTATCTCTTGTTTTTATCAACTGTAAAATGTATATTTATCACAAGGTAAGTTCTTGTTTTATTTTTACTTGTCGATTCTTTTAAATTTCATCCGCTTGCTTTAACAACTAGTTTGTAAAACAAATTTACATCATTTTTATGTGTATCTAAATTTACATAAGATTTGCGATTTTTACATATTTTCCAAAAATTAAACGTGAGCTTATGGAGCCTTTTATTTTTCAAGTTTGCTTGTTTACTTGTGCTGGACCTAGTTTCGTTTCTTCGTAAAAGAGAATGAGTTGATTGTGATTTCGGCTTTGCAGGAAAAGAGAAAGGGGTGTCTTTCGAGCAAAAAAAAAAAAAAAAAAAAAAACGTTGAATAGCTTAAAATCATATTTACGTTTCATCTCAGAACGTGTAGTTCAGAATTACCTTTTTAGCGAGAAAGTTTATTACTGTCAACTTCATTATTAATGCTGAACTTCTGCATTAACTGCAATAATACAATCTGTAAACCTATTTAATAAGCGTGCGAGGAAAATATGACAAGCAAATCGCACTTTCTTTCAAAAATTCTTATTTTCCAGTTAAGTGTCTTTTTTTTACCTGGGATCTGAAAGGGATACTCAGACACAAACTGAAGTAGATATAGCTTCTGTCCCTTGGTCGTTTTGTATTTTATCTATTACTGCGTTCCATGAACTTGACGCCTGTTTCAATCGGATAACTTACGATTAGTTTAGTAACTACACGTAGGGGGATGATCTTCATTTACTTGTCAGTGTGAACAAGCTATTTTAACGGACTTGTCACTCAGATCAAAATTGTTTAAATATACTCTTATTGTCCTAGAATCGAATTAGTTATAATTTTTTAGATTTGATCGATTCCTACTTGATCCTAGTGTATCTTCGTCTGTTGGTTTCGCTTCACGATTCAGTGTACTGACTGACTTAACTGTTGATTCAGAAGATTAAGGCGGGACAGGAAATATAAATATTTCAGTTTTTGTAAAGCACGGGATGTCACTATCGAGAACTTGATATATGAATATGAAGTTTTGAAAGAATTCTGAAATCCAAATACGGAGTTTCGGCTTATGAAGCGGCACAGGATCATGTTTCGACAACCATAACGTTAAGGAAAAAACAGAAAAATTGAAATTCGTTCTTGTTGTCAGAATTTATGTTCCTCAAGGAAAGGAAACACTTTCAATAGATAAATAGTTTCCGCCATTCAACTTAATATCCAACGATGGATATTCTTTTTAGCACGAAAGATACTCCATGAGATACCTGTTCGACAAGGGTATTCGCAGTTAATTCAAAAACTATAAACATAATCTTCTCTTATGCCTTATGCCAGCAAAGTAAATGCAAGAGATCTTTTTACAAAATGTTTTCAATCAAAACATATGCACCTCTACAGGAGGTCGTAGTTTATGCCAATGTGACAGACACTAATAATGTAACAGAAAAGCCAATGAGTGTAAGTTTCATGGACAACTTTTTCCTGCCATTTTCCGTAGAACGTTAAACAACCGAAGTTTCCGTAAAATTAGCAGCATTGAACTAATAGTGGAGTTTCCTTTTATTTTCAAGTACATGGGTATGTAAACTTTATCTTTTAAGTAGATTAATATGTTATTGTATGATTTTATCATTTTCACATTCGTTTCGTTCTCGACTGGTTGCTTACTCTCGCTGAGTTCCCTTTCTTGAATAAATGATAATTGATTCCATACATGTACCTTGGGTCCTTTTCAGCTGCTGAATGATCAAAAACTGGGTATCTATTTCGACTATAAATATCTTCAAAGCAATAGCGTGTGCTAATTCGTCAAGGCTTTGAAAAAAGTTTCGTTTCTTTTCACTTGTTAAGTTTCGACGATCTCCCAGCATATTTATGCAGTTGCTGCCGTTCTAATTTTAGTATGCAGTTTCTCAGCTCATGACTTGGAATTTATGTATGTTTGCAGGTGGGAAATTCAGCCGCCAAATAATTGTTAAAATTCATTGTGAAACCTTCAGCTGTCCTTTATTTTGCACAATTCACTATTAACTGTCATTGACCGAAACTGGTAGCGAATTGTGCAAAATAAAGGACAGCTGAAGATTTCGCCATGAATCATCCGAATAATATGAAGCGTTCTGAGAACACATTCGGGTAAGGAAGTGAACATTTATTTACACTAGGTAATTTGAATATTTGAAAGCAGAGATGAAGAAACTGGAGATATAATGATTATATAATATCCGAAAGATAGAGAAACATCATCATCGGGGAGACTGGACGTGCCAGTTACGAATGGGTATCTGAGTGACAAACTGACTTTCGAAGAGAAATGCATTAACGGAATTATTCTTCTCAAATCACAAATAATGTCATTTCCAACCACCATTACATAGATTTCCACGCATATTTTACAACCAGGTGAGTCCTTAATACAAAAACCATATGAGTAAATCGATATAATATATGAAATAGGTAGATAACTGATACATGTGGCGAAATGAAACACTATAGAAGATGTGAGAAAAGAAATAAGTATTGCAGAATATAGCGTGGATGAAAAAATGCAGAAGCAAGAGTTGGACGAGCTTCAAATAGTTACAGTGTACGGATTCATGAAACGTCGTGAAAACTACTCTTCGGAAATATCTGGTACACTGCACTAAGTCTTATTTATTCAAAGATTTAGAATTCCGAAATTAAATTACAACTCTGACCCTGACAAGAATTTATGTAAGATCTGGAGCTTAATGAAGATAAAAATAATTAAGAAATAAGTGGTCATACAAAGAAGGGGAAGTTTGACAAATTAAGAGAACATGAAACGAGCAGCAGTTCTTTGAGTCGGCGACTACTTGTTGAGGTTAACCCCAGCAGAATTACAGCAAAATTATAAATAATGCATTGGAAACCATACGCAAACACTCTACGAGAACTCATAGCGAGGTTGCTGATGGAGCTACATGATCGAGACTTGTTAAGTGACATCAGTCATTGTTGATGGATTTGCTGTCGCTGCCAGCTTCAGCTAGCAGACAGCACTACGTTTAGCACATCTAAATCTGCGAAAGCAGACGCATCTCAGGGAGTCAGTGATTCCTGAAATGTTAAGAATATCTGCGTTTGAAATCATCTTATTCATAGACATATTATACGCACTAAAAACTGTATTGTCTGTTAGGCAATGTTTACAATGGGCGGAAACTAAGAAATATCGGCCGATTTCTATCGATTCAGCTACGCAAAATATTCATCTCACTAAGAGTCTTCTTGGACAGCGCATATAATGCAGAAAAGACAGAGGCTACTTTAAAATCTTACGTTTTCTCATTGTTCGCAAAAACTAAATAGATAAAACAGTGACAAGAAGTAAGAAAATTTAGGAGCTTCTGGTATAATACAGTTTCTGTGAGAAACGTATCGGTGACGTTAGGTGGAATAATTTCTAGGAAAATGTCAATACATTAGGAAGGCAGTCGGTAATCAATAGTATGGTAAAGAGTAGCACGTCCACAGTGAAGAGACAGGCCCGCAATATGAATAGTAAACTCTGTGAGATCAATGAATGTTGACTTTCTATACAGTTCTGAATTGTGGTACCCTACAATTATTTTTTCATTGGGGTGTAACCGCAAAGTAATGTTATTCTAGAAAGGAATATTACGTTAGCTCCTTGGAGCTTTGATTATACTGATATATCAAAAAAAGAAAAAGAAAAAATCAAGAGGACACTTGCGTCTAGTCACTAACTTCAAAGAAATGTCTCCGTCTCGAAATTGACAAAAGTATCACAACTGCAGCAAAGAAATAACTGTAGTGTAAGTCCTTGTTTAAAACTCTATTACTAACTTTTTGAACAGTACTGGTAACCTGAAGGAACACCGGATGACTTGTTAAATATGAGATGTTTAGGCTGACATTTGTTTATCAGAATGTCTATCTAAATAAGATAATGCATAAACCATAAATGAAATGACTGAATTTGCCTAAGACAGAAAAACCATTTAACTAGAATTTTCTACATATTTGGGTTTATCCGTTTGCATGTAATTGCATAGGGCACAATAAACAATATGGTACTATCGCGACTGAGAATTAACGAAAGTAAGTCTAAACAATTATAAAGTAAATTTTGTTTATTAAGAAAGTATTTCCTAAATGTAAGAAGTTGATTGACGAAAGAATATGTTTTATCCACAAAAAAATCGTGAAGGAGGACCACAAAAACAGCATGAATTTATTGTTTATCAACTACTTACAATATGTCCATATCTTATCTATGACGACAAGAATGCAGATAACCGTAATAACGCTTGCTGGTTATTTGCCTTATATTATCTGAGATGTTTAAATCTTTACTCCTGTGATTCTTAATGCTAATAAAAGGGTTATCACATGGCATAAACATTCAGAATTCAATATTTACAACCATGTTATGTTGAATCTGATTTTTATATACGAAATACGGTGGCGTATTCTCCATTACAGATACTTGTTTCTTAGTTGCAAGTTGTTGACTGAATTTGTTTTAGCTGTAAGTCCTCATATAATTGCCTTAATTCAAACAACGTAATGTCTAAGGATCTTGAAGGTTCAAGAAACAAGACAAAATTTTAATAAATCAAACTTTCTGTGGCATACCACGTTCGTCACGTCCGTTGTTGCCAAATTTATTGTAGTTATAGGTTCTTCGCTGTGAACTATGATTTTCACTCTGGCAGTCGATACAAAAATGAACGAGTTTTCCTTCTTTTGGTTTTTTTCTGTATCTCAAGTACTTAATTCCAGCTTGTGGTTGGTCATATGATATATATTAGGGCTTAGTTTTGGGGGATGGTAGTGACAAGAATCGGGTACGGTTTTGTTGAAGGAAAACATAAGTGAATGTAATTCGACCGTAATTTAAACCTGAAACATACTACAGGGCAATCATACCAATTACTCAATAACTAAATTTTCATTATTATTTATTTATAAGGATTCTGACAAATCTTCTTAATAACGTATCCGTTGTACATGAAACGAGACCTCCTCGTCTCAGTAGAGAACCGAACAACAAAATTTACGAACATCCACTTGAAATTATCTTAAAATGTTGCGTTCGCACTATGTCAATGGTTTGTTACATATATTCCACTTAGTACAGGAAACTTTTTCTCATCCTTCTCAGTTCTCTCTACCCGCTAAATAAAGGTGTACTGAAGCTTCCATAGTACTGAAGAGGTATAGCGAAAAATTCAAAATTGACGCGAGAGTCAGGCCATGAGAGTTAATATCAATAAAACTATTCCCATCACCCCTTAAATTAAGAAAACGAAAAACTGATACGTGTTAATGGAACATATTCAAATAATACTCATTGTGTCAATGAAATTATACTGTTTACTGATAGTGCAAATAACCTGCAGCAACTAAAGGTAGATATTAATACAACCGGTTTCTTGCTCATGAAAATCATTTACTAAATAGTGCCTAATCATATCTAAAACAGAATTGTGTAAGATAACAAAAAAGTCCTATGTACTTGCATTAAGGAAAGTTTAAGACATCGACTAGATGGATAGTGAAAAAGCGAACAGCGGAGAAAAAGTGACCAGAGTAGTTTTATAAACGTAATGGATGCTTCAGAACTAAGGTTCAGATATCCAGGAGAGTAGATCGCAGATCAGAGTTTTTTATTGGATACCAGGAAGTTGGATACGAGATGGAAGAACCGAGCTCCACTTACCGAAGCGTTATCCAGGTTCTACAATGATTTAGATTTAAAGAAAATTCTTAAAGCTTTTCTAAGTGCCACTTACTTTTACTCTACACGCCCTTGACTGATCTGATTTATTTCTTTGCGTATTGAGATGATTTAATTAAATTTTCATGCGTTCTCTTCCTGTGTAAAATGTGGTTCGTATAGTTATCTTTATTAGTCTCTTCTAATGTTATTCCCGCCCTTCTCTTACATATCGATTCAGTATTTTCTTCTGTTTTGATTTTCGTTCTTTTCATGTTGCACCACTTTGTCATGAGTCACGGAGACCGTTTTGGACACTTCAATTATCGATTGAGGTTTAAGATCACAAAGTTCTTAGCCAATTCTTCGTATTAAAAGATTTATCTTTCATATATTTTTCGTTCTTAGATAACAGGGATATTTCATGTTTTGCAATGTCTTTTTTGTAGTGTTGCGTCTGGACGTTGTTCCTGAAATTCACGCCATTATTACACGAAGATGAATGCAGAAGTACGAAATAGCAAAGCGCCGAATAGTATTTCCTGTTCAAGACTGATTATTATTTTGATAATGTTGTCGGTGTTTGTTACTGTGCGTAAGTTTTTCTATCGACTTTATGATGAATGCCATTTTCCTTATCATGTATATCATCTGGAACCACCTTGCTCAGCAGTCTGTATTGATTTTTTATTTTATGCTTTCCCACTCATTTACCCCTTTCCTTAAACCATGGTCCACCAACTTGCCCATACACCGTTTAAGTTTTACGTACAGTTCTCTCTTCGTTATTCTAACGATGTTCATATTTTTGGATGCTTTTGTAACTTATCATTTCAACTTTCTTTTTTCATTTTTGTTGTTGTTTATTGTGGTGTCACCGCCAGACACCACACTTGCTAGGTGGTAGCTTTAAATCGGCCGCGGTCCATTAGTACATGTCGGACCCGCGTGTCGCCACTGTCAGTGATCGCAGACCGAGCGCCACCACACGGCAGGTCTCGAGAGACTTACTAGCACTCGCCCCCAGTTGTACAGCCGACGTTGCTAGGAAAGGTTCACTGAGAATTACGCTCTCATTTGCCGAGACGATAGTTAGCATAGCCTTCAGCTAAGTCAATTGCTACGACCTAGCAAGGCGCCATTTATCCTTTGCTATGTATCTAATGAAGCATGTACAGTAACAAGACCAATGTTCACCAATTGTGGATTAAAGTTAAGTATTCCAGCAGCTACGTACTTTTCTTTATAGCATTCATTAAGTATCCTATTTCAGACCTCACGCCATCCTGCGTGAGCTTATAGCGTGCATTTCGGCTTCGTCAAACAACACGGTGTTGGCACTTCTGCCGACACTTCATTTATGGTTTTATTTTTTCATATAGCCGCGCCTTGCACGGTTCGCGCGGCTCCCTCCGTAGGAAGTTCGAGTGCTCCCTCGAGCATGGGTGTGCGTGTTGTCCTTAGCCTGAGTTAGTTTAAGTTATATTAAGTAGTGTGTAAGCCTAGGGTCCGATGACGTCAGAAATTTGGTCCCATAGGAGCTTACCACAAAAAATGTTTCTCACATAAATTTTCTCTAATAACATCACGAAAAACCGCTTCTAACTATGACTCATTTTTGTCTCTGACATCTATAACAGTATCACAACGAAGTCCTTTTCATTATGTCACAATTTCACCTGACGAGTAGTTCACACATTTCGCTATATAGCTCAGCGGTCCCTAGCTATTATCTAATTAGGCCTACGGCACCGAGGAGTGTTTAGTTCTTTTCAGGTGTTCCTGCCTAAAAATAACATGGCCCACAGTGTACGACAGCACACTTGAAATCTCTCTGAATGTAACCAAGAACCGTTCGAAGTCACTCATTTAGTTTTCGTATTGTTACCGAAGATATTTCTATAATACTGATGCATTTACGCCTTCAATATGGTGTTCATCCGCTATTTTTGATCATATCCTGCCTGTTGTCTACTAGGTACATTGCTTGCCTTTTGTAGTGTCTGCCACAATTTCGATCTTCTGGTGATTGTTATTCGCTTTCTTGCTACAATTATCGCAGTGTTATCGATCGATGCTTCTCAATGCATTCTCACGTAATTTCATATAATGGGTTTCCGAAGCAGTTATCAGTTTGTGCCGATGAGAAAATACCGCATATATACATTTATCATTGATACCTGTTTCGACCATTTTCACACCTATTCTTTCAGTTCTTTCAGTCTCTTAGGCTTTATTGTATGGTATGCACATAAATCAAATACAAAACCTCACCTGATTATTGCATCTTACACTCTTGTTAGTGGGTGTTGTTTTTTATTGATTTTAACGTAACTTATTGATTTTTAAGTGGGTATTGTAAATTACATGTTTGTTACTGTACATCGAAACTATGGTAATAGGAATTTCATTCCAGTTTTTTTACACAAAAAATAGCTAACTCCACATATCCGGCGACTCGAATCAAAGGCGTTTCATAGTATCACTTTCCCGCCTTGTTGCCATGTTTTCCTCCTTGCCAGAAAATGTACATCTTCCCTCATTTCGACTTACCACCGATGTAGTAGTTTTCCGTGTGAAATAAACTCCTGCTTGTCGTCTAAGTGCGTTCTCCAGTCACTGAATCTTCCTGGCCTTAATAATTATTGCTACATCTGTGTGTCTCCTTCCTTTTCCTGTATTGCCCATCGTCCTCTACAGTTCCAACAATTGCCCTGTTGACGTTGTTTTCGAATGTTATAAATTAATCCACTATTTTCTTGTTCATTGTCCAAGCCCCTGACCCATGTAAGACCCTGACCATAACTTTACACGCTCTTGTACATTGTCTGCAAAGCGAAGAGGCACCTCTCATGAGACTTTGTTATCATTAGAATCTCTTATTTCGTATCGTTATTTCCGTTTATTCCTCTGCTCAGATACTTGAACAAATCTCCCTTCACCGCCACTGTCAAGGTATCTCTGTCCCATTCTCCTTTGTTTTTTACTTCCATTTACTTCCTTATTGTTGACTGATTACCAACTGCTCTTGCCTCGTCTACACGTGTTCCATCAGCCCCTCTTATTTCCTCCCAGCTTCTACCCGCTAATACATTCACAGCAGCAGCAAGCATTAGTTCGTTCATACCAGTTTCTAATCCTGGTATTTTTATTTCTGAAGTTTTTTTCGATGACAGGTTAAACAGAATTGGTGCTATACAATCTGCCTGCATCACTCCATTTTCTACTGCAAAATGGTATGACTCTTCTTCTTCACTCTCACTACATATTTACTATTAATATCCACTTTTTAACTACAACGGTGAGTTTTTCCGGCACTCCCGCCCCTGCAATTATTTCTTTCAAGCTGTCTCTCATCATACCATCATACGCTTTATGGAAATCTATAGACAACAGATTTTAAATTTCCATTTCTTCTCTATGACAGGTTTCAGGGTGAACATGTGAACTGTTGTTGGCGTATACTTACAGAGTCCAGTTTGACGTTGCCCAATATTTCACAGTCTCCCATTGGGCATCTCTCCAGCTGACGCATACGGGAATCCTCACCAGGTATTGTTACGAGTCGGAGAAATAAAATAAAAATTACGTGCTACACTGTTCCCATAATGTCAACTATTCTAGACTACGTAATTCTTTTGCTTTTCATTTTCAAGAGCGTATACCTAAGAATAACGTCGCCTTGAGTTCTGAAATACGGGCAGGATGGAAACTATCACAGGCATCAAAACGTTTTGACGTCCATCGCCAGCTGATACGGGTAACATTAACATCCACTCCGTATTTCAGATCTTAAGATGGTCAATCCTTACAATAAGAGATACACGGTGTAGATTGTGCTCTGTATTTGATACTATAAAACAAGATAGGTGTTTCCTCTTTGCGAATCGCCGAAATGGCGTCCAATTGAAAGACTTGCCCCAGGCCATTGAGCTACACGAAACTATTTTTGCTGTTCTGCTTGTGACTAACTGTAAGCGAAGACTCAAATACAACGTACCAAAACACCATGCCTGTCGCTGTTATGAATAGGGGAAGGCTTCGGCTTTATCATAATACGATATGGCTACACCGTAAAAACTGCAGACGCGTCTCAAAATAACGGAATGTACTTATTCTTCAATTTGGAATTTGTTGCAAAAAGTATGTGTCGCTGGTCTGAATTTTGTAGCACATTGGAAATGCGTGGAAGTGAGATACGAACTGCAACCTGAAAAAGAAGGGTGCTTGTATTTAAGCAGTCCAATAAATTAATCCTTTCTCCGAGGTACATGAGTTTGCAGCATTGTACAAATGGCTTTTTGGAGTTTAGAAGAGCGTGACACAAGAAACAGACAGCTACAAACTTGAGTCGTTCCTGAGTATATAATGGTAACTCCAGTGGTAGCGCATGGGCTACTGAAGGTAGGTGCTGGAATTAAAAAACGATGAAGAACGCGAAAGTAACAAAAGTTTATAACACTTGAAGATACTCATTTGACGGCTTAAAGTCTCCTTAGAGACAAAGTTCGATGTCTATAGCAACAGCGAAAATACATCATATATCAATCATGACCAAAGCCTCTATACCCTGCGGATGTGCTCATTTTAAGCAGTACTTTTCTCTTCATAACAAGATATAATATGAAACAGGCGAACCGAGAAAGATATCGTCGTACAAAGAATTAAATTCTGGAAAGGCTAGTTATACAGGAAACAGAAAGCAACAGCTGCAATGTACTGAGTCAGAAGTAACTGCAAGTGACAAAGCCTCTGCTGTTCATGATGCTTTTTTGACATGGTTGAAGACTACGTCTCTTCTATCATCTGAGTAGCAATGCAGTCGTTAACAAGTAAAATTCGATACTGAAACACTTGGAATGACACCAATGTCGTGTTTGTAAAAACTGAGTAGTCTTAGTAGAGTGAGGTTGGTAAAAACATCTCATGTTTCCTATCCGGCAATATTACAATTCACTGCCACGTATACGTCAACTTCGGTTGAGACACTGTACTGTCTGACATAGACGAGAAGAGGGGGGGGGGGGGGGGGGAAGGTTTTGTTTAAGAGAGCACTTAGGCGTCTTTCTGCAGGCGACTTCGGAAAATTTATATCAGATTTGAATCCTGATCTTCCTAATTACGAGTGCAGTGTCTTAGACACTGCACGAGCTCTCCCGATTACAAAAAAGTACGCGAAAGATTTAAATGAAATATTTAACAAAATAACGTTAACTAGTATCCTGAATTAAGTTTTCCATTCGTTTGGGTCTACTGTATATATCAATAACTCATAATAAGTTTCAGCCTATGCTCGTCATCATCAAACATTACTTATTTGTAATTATTAAATTTTTATAGTAGATCTGAGTTTCAAAGTGTGGATAGTTTCTTAATGTTCATATGATACAGGTAGTTTTTGCCTTTAGCGTAGGTATCATAAATGACACGTTAATGAGTATGAGGAGTGCAGTGATAAGGTACACTGCACCAGGTAAGAATAATGGGAACACTGATATCAATGAGGCAAGATTCAAATCAACAGCGGGAGCAGTGAAATTCCCTACCATCCATAAACGTGGCCTAAACACAATCACAAATAGCGAATGTGTAAAAAAAAGTCAGTTTTCTTTAATTTTTATCACGTGATGAACGTTTCCACATTACACTTGTGTGACAGCACCAAGGGTCATGTCGGGTGAGCCAATACGGAATATGTCGATCAACATCGCAGTTGCAGTAGTTACAGCGATTAGGTTAGACAAGTGCTGGGTGGACATCCGCAGACACAATCAGTACCGTTGATCGCTGTGTTTATAACATGAATTATCAACAGCAGCGGATGTCGGATCATACCTTTAAATTATCGGGGCAGCGAGACTGCAAGCTATCTCAGTTTCTGGCAACAATATTTATCGTTGTTGCTATGAGACTCTTTTATTTGTGCTCTACATGAACTTCGTTTTTTTTAGACAACTAAATCTATTATAACACACCTTTGGCGACTGACGTCTTTCACTTCACTATATCCAGTGATCACTGTTTTGATCCTATTATCACTGTTATCGTCCTATATATTTTAATTGCAGTGATTTACTCTCGTACCTAGGTTTATTATTGGAGCATGAGTTTTGATGCTTCCTACGTTCACCTTATGGTGTGTAATTGGGAGTGCAGCTATTCAATGAACAACTTTGTAAGAGATTACGCAACTAATAGATTTACGGCTTGATTGTTGCGAAGTCGTACATTTTCTCTCGCCTTATGAAGTGAAAAGTTGTGAGTGAAAACATGTTCCTTTTTTCTCGCCATTATACACTACGCATTAACAGTATCTTACTTTTTTTTGTTTGTTTTTGTTTTCCATATAGGATATCACCTGACGATGCACCTGTTGTGGTATGAAACCGGTTGTGTTGCCGCATAAAATAACCTCTTAACAGCTAATGCGGCCTGAAAGAATTTTTCACAATATTTTTTTAAAATTTAAATGTCTATCAGATTTTTTTTTTAGAATTTAGGGAATTTCTGTACAGTAACAATGTATAATATGAGCTGTGGTTCCTCTAACAACGAAAGAGTGTGTAATATTTATCATGCAGATTACACATAATACAAGCGATAACTGAGTACAGCATTTGTCGTTAAGAAAATATTGCTAGATGCGATAGAACATCTGCTATTGCACGATACACTGGTCACTGGAGAAGAGTCTTTATTCTTTTAGAGCAGTAGTGCCTGGCAGTAGCGTCTAGCGAACTAATTAGTCAAGTATTAAGTACGTGACATTCCGAGAGACTATAGACGTTGAAAGCATTACCATCCGATGCTTGCGGAGCGTGTCGGAAGTATTAAAACGCTCTCCATATCGATGTGGATGTTATTTTTTCTTTTAATTCGCTTTGTTTTATATAGTGGTATTGTTACAGCTTAATTGTTCTGTGGACTAAGTTACCGTACATTTCTGGATACTTTTTTGCTGAGTGGGGCAGACAAAAGCGTAACAGTGTCCGGCGCAGTCGTCGGCGTCACCGGTAACTAAGCAACGCAGCCAGCTGCGAAGCGGTGCGCGGGCGGCGTATCTGTGCGAGTGCGTTGTTTACCTGTTGTGGTAGGTAGGCGTCGTTGCTGGCGAGCCCGGCGACGGTGACGAGGTAAGAGGCGCAGGTGCCGGCGCTGAGCACGGCGCAGAAGCGCAGCCGCAGCGGCAGCGTCACGAACAGCAGGTAGTCGAGCAGCAGCGCCCAGCCGAGCGCGTCGCGCGGCGTGACGTCGCGCCGCTGCAGGAAGAGTGCCACCAGCAGCTGCACCGTGGCCAGGTGCCAGGCGACGTGCGGCGCCGCCCACCACGCGGCCGACACCCAGCGGCCGGCGCGCCCGCCGCCCCCGCCCTCCGCGGAGTCGGTGCCCAGGTTGTAGTAGCAGACGGACAGCAGCAGCACGTTGACGCCCAGGAAGCCGAGCGCCAGCCAGCGCAGCAGCTTGTCCTGCTGCCCCGTCGTCACGACGGCCACGTACACGTCGAACAGCGTGGCGGCGTACAGGAAGCACAGCAGGCCGGAGCGCTTCTGGCGCGTGCTGTACGACTGGTAGAGGCGCTCCAGCGTGGGGTCGGCGAACGCGCGCTGCAGCCACCAGGGCCGGCCGCAGCAGCGCAGCCGCGCCGACGCCGACGTCGACGCCGCCCCCGCCGCCTCCTCGGCGTCCTTGTCGCCGCCGGCCGGATTCTCCGCGCCGCGCCCGTCGCCCGAGGCCGCCGCCGCCGCCGCCACCGCCGCCGTGTCCTCCATGGTGGGCGCCGCTGCTGGAACTGGCGTCCCACCGGTGGCGCGGCCGGCTCGGCGCCGGCAATCAATACGGCGCCTGTGCCGTGTGGCCCGGCCGGCTGCTGGCTGCTGCGCGACCGCCGACGCCGGAATAAATAGCCCGCGCTTCAGCGCGCATGCGCCGTCCCAGGTACGGGGTGAGACGGCGCGCCGCCGGAACCGCAAAGGAAAGCCCCTGGGCCGGCTGCTTCTCCACCTGCCACTGTTTATTGCAGTCGTTCTCCTAATACGAGGCCGGTCCAGCAGTTGCACGAAATATCTTCTACTAATATATCTACAGGGTCAAAAGTATTTAAACCGACGATCTCTGGGAGGTTGTAGGAGACATCAAAACAAATATTTTCCCCTAAAGTTATTTTTTCCTATCAGGAGTATTTTAACCGGTAGAGGTAGATTTGTCTGGTGGCAAATTAATTAAACCAACAAACACTTTCGCCGGCCGAAGTGGCCGTGCGGTTAAAGGCGCTGCAGCCTGGAACCGCGAGACCGCTACGGTCGCAGGCTCGAATCCTGCCTCGGGCATGGATGTTTGTGATGTCATTAGGTTAGTTAGGTTTAACTAGTTCTAAGTTCTAGGGGCTAATGACCTCAGCAGTTGAGTCCCATAGTGCTCAGAACCATTTGAACCAATTTGAACAAACACTTTCCCATTTTTTATGACCAAGACACAACAACTAGGTAGCAGATACGACCCAGTTAAACAGTCCCCAACAACACCGATTCACACATTAACGAAGAACCGCACCTGATGAGCGCTAGTAACTGCAGCATGTGGGTTATCCTCACACCAAACATGCAAATTGTGCATGTTGAAGACTCCGTCACCCCCAACGTTGCTTCATCGGTAAACACCACAGAGGATGGAAATGAAGGATGCATTTCAAACTGTTCGAGATACCACTGCGAAAACTGTGCTCTGGGTCGATAATCAAATGGTTCCAGGTTGTAATAACAATAATGTAGTGTGACGAGGGTCTCCCGTCGGGTAGGCCATTCGCGGCGTGCAAGTCTTTCGATTTGACGCCACTTCGGCAACTTGCACGTCGATGGGGATGAAATGATGATGATTAGGACAACACAACAACCAGTCCCTGAGCGGAGAAAATCTCCACCCCAGCGGGGAATCGAACCCGGGCCCTTAGGATTCACATTCTGTCGCGCTGACCACCCAGCTACCGGGGGCGGACGTTCCAGGTTGTGGAACGCTGTAAGTGAAATGAACGTAACAATTGGTCTCAAAGGACTGTTCTTACATTCGTCTGATTCGTCCCCATGTTACGTGCAATTGCAAGAGTGCTGATTGAAAAATCCCGCTCCACGTGCTACAAGACAGCTTCCTCAACTTGCAGCGTTCTTACAGTGCGACGGCGTCCCTGTCCAGGTAATCTGCAAAATGACCCAGTCTCATGCAGATGTTGGTACACAGCAGCAAAGGTCGTATGATGCGGGACACGGCGACTAGGATATTGTTGTTGATAAACACGCTGTGCAGCTCGTCCGTTGTGGTGCGCTGCGTAGTACGCACCAACCACATTAGTGTACTCCTCCAGGTGTATCGCTCCATTAGTAAACAGAGAGAATTCACTACTACACTGATGGACAGCAGTTGCCTACAACTGAAGAGCGTAATACGCCCTCTAATAACTGAAGATCGTAATACCGCCTCTAACAACTGAAGAGCGTAATACGGCCTCCACCGGTTTAAGTAATCCTTATAGGAAAAAGTGACATTAGGGAAAAATATTTGTTTTGATGTCCCCTACAACCTCCCAGAGTTTCTCGGTTTAAATACTTTTCACCCTGTGTACTACTGGCCATAAAATGCGGCCAGTTATGCAACAATCATCAAATTCTAAGAATGCGTATTGTCTTTTCTTTCGGATATGTCTTAAAGAACATACATCACTCATCCATATAACTTATTCGTCTCGATGGGCAATGAATCCGCAACCTTCAGTGGGGATGCACATTTACGTTCGACCTCCAGTGGAATCTAAAATTAGCGAGTATAGAGGCACATGAACAGGGATTGCGGATAGGTGGCGCTAGATGGGAGTGTGGGTCAGCTGGGGAGCGTGCTGACACAGCCCGCACATTTGCTATAAACACAGTGTCCGAGTGGCGCAGTGGTTAACGCAAGTGCCTATTATTCCCGAGAATCCAGATTCGAGTCCCTGTCTGGACCACAATTTCATTCATGACCACAGATTCCACGTAAATTTCCGATGCAGCTGATATCATTGGTTTCTTCCCTTTCCTTTCATTCTTCTTCCTCCATCTTCAACTTACGTAAGCTGTATCACAGCTGTGGATCGCGTAGAGCATCTGTTCTTTCAGACATGTGCCAAAGAACAGACACCACGCACTCATATAGCTGATTCACCCTCATGGGCAATGAGTCCACAGCCTTCAATGCGGATTTTTATTTACCTTCAACCTCCAGTGGGATTCTAAAATTAGCGTGCATCGAAAACATGGACGTAGGCCGCGGAGATGTGGCATTAAGTGCGGGTTCTGTAAGCCGTGCATCGTGCCGAGATAGCCTGCGCAATTGCGATGAACACGTCTTCAGGTGGCACAGTTGCCCAGTGAGCAGGAGATCCCAGTCCGGCAAAGATTTTTGCTCGTCGCCGCTGACTGCGCATCGAGTCCTGATGTAGCTGATATCAGTAGTTCCTTTACCTTCTTTCCTTCCCGTCCCCACCCCCCATCCACCTTCAACTTACATAATATGTTTCAAAGTTGCGGATAACACATAGGGCCTATTCTTTCAGACATGTTCAATTGATTCGCCTCAGTGAGCAATCAATCCACAACCTCCAGTGCGGATACACATTTACGTTCTACCTCCAGCGGGAATCTAAAATTAGCAAGCATGGAGGACATGAATGGGGACTGTGGATAGGTGTCAGTAGGTGGGAGTGTGGGACAGTCGGGTAGCGTGCTGAGATTTCCGCGCAGTTGCTGTGCACACTGTGCCTGGGTCGAGCAGTGGTTACCGCAGCTACTTAGCAAGCGGGAGATCCCAGCTTCGAATCCAGATCTGGCCCGCATTTTCAGTCTTGCGCCTGATTCCACATTATGTCCCGATGGAGCTGATATCATTAGTTCCTTCCCTTTCCTTTCCTTTCTCCCCTCCACTTTCAACTTACGTAACAATCATCAAATTGGCATGAAGAGTACTGCAAGTGCCAAGTTTTTCTTCAATGTCCGATCGGTCGCGGAATGGAAACCAGAGCGAAAATCAAAAATGTTTTATTTGTAGCTTTTATCTACACCTTCTAGCTATTTCTCTACACAGTCACCGCTCCGACTTAGATATTTGTCGTAGCGTTACACTAACTTCCCGATAGCTTTGTCACAAAGGCAATCACCTGTGCTTTGAGTCAGTTCTTTAAGCTATTTTGCAGCTCAATGTCTGTGTCAGAATGCAGATCTCATAACCACAGACTCATGTGAACAAATAGATAATAATTAGAGGCAGCCAAGTTCGGGTTGTGTGGTGTGTGATCAAGTAAGAAACTAACGACACTTGTGGGAAATATGTTAACCAACCTTTCGAGGTTAGTGTTGGACAAAAACAGACTAAGTCACTTACTATAAGAAATGGGCCCCACCAAGGATACGTCCTAGCTCCTTTGGCTCTCCAGCCTGTACACCACCCACATTGTAACCTCCCAACAGAATTCCTTCTCATTTGTTACCTCCCTACAAAATTATTTTCACATTAACCTCCACACAAAATTCTTTCTGATTTAATCTAAGCTCAAAATTCATTCACATTTAGCGTAACCTCAAAACAGAAAAATTCCTAAACCTCTCAACAATAAAAATTATAATTATGTCGTTCACATTCAGTGTAACGTCCCAACAAAAAAATAAATTCAGTAACCTGGTAACAAAACAATGTAACTAACCTCTCAATTAAATTGTCACTCACTTATGACATTTCAATAATTCACTGCGAATTTAACCTGGTAAATTTTGGACGACAGCAGTGCTGCGTCATGGCCCTGAAAGATCATTCTGAATAAAAAAAAAATAATTACCTCCATGAAGTCGCCGGATATATCTCCTCTTACAATAAATTTTTCCGGCACAGCTCTGTGCAATGCTGGCCGGCCTATCTGTCAACTGATTTTTCTATTGCAATAATCGGGATGATCATGGATGGGAGAAATTAGTAAATTCTTTAAATTGAAATGAATGGTTGTTAAAAGTTACTTTTTATGAGGAAGATTATTATTACGAGATTTTTAAAACATTTACATGGGACTTACATTAATACTCAGGCTCCGACATTGCTGCACCGCGACTGGGCCAGCCAACACGATATACCATACCAGACCAGAGCAGACTCCAGCCTAGCAACAACTTACTGCTACAGCTACACAGTTCCTACTGCAGTCAACACTGCTCTCTGGTCAGAGATTTTCTTATATCTTGCATATTGCAGAAGCAATACACCTCTTACAACATGCCAAACACTACTAGCAAAAAGTTTTACTATGCCGATGACGCCATAGCCATACAAACAAGCACACTCGAGGAAGGAGAAAATATATTGTCTAGGTGCTTAGCTAGTCTCATCACATATGACAAAGCATGGAACTCCAACCAAATGCCGCCAAGTCTGCATGATGAACTTAAACAAAAGATTTGCAAAACGACAGCTCAATGTGAACTACCATGAATACAATTTCCAACCTAAATACCTTGGTGTCACATTCGATCGGTCTTTAACTCATAAAAGACACCTGGAGAAAGAAGCTAAAGACACGAAATAACATCACAGAAAAACTGGCTGTCACAACCTAGGGTGCCGAAGCATCCACTCTACGGACTTCAGCTTTGACACTGGTATACCCAATAGCTGAATACTGTCTCCCAGTGGCAGCATAGTGCTCGGACAAGGAAGCTAGACTTCCATCTAAATTATTATAGGTAAACTAAAATACACACGGATCCCTTGGCTGCGCATCTTCGGTAATATTCCACCAAATGAATTGCGACGCCGAGACGCGACCAACAGGAGAATTGAGGAAGATACATCACCCCAATAACCCCCAGAAATTTCCAGTTTATACACTCTTAAATGACACTCCTCCAGACCGCTTGATATCACGCACTCCACTGTGGCATAATGGAAGTAACAACAGTAAGTTTGACACTAAACAAGAGCGCGGCAATAGATGGAATGCTGGAACAATAAAACATCAAGTTGTTCAAGATCCATGTACCAACATACTAGGATGTGATTGAAGAGAAGTGAGTAGACAAGACTACACAGGATAAGAGTCATTCGCACCAGGTGCAATTCTGTCATGCACAAATGGGTTCTCCGAAACTCTCCAGCCTACGACTGTGCGGCCACGTTCAAACCGTTCAGCATAATGTCAGAGACTGCCCTCTGGGAAGTATCCAGGACTTTATTAATGCTGTTCAAACTGTTATTAATTGGCTTTATTCACTAGGTGTTAATCTGTGATTAACTGTATCTGTTTTAATAAACAGTCATAGTTTTACAACTGAAATGTTCTCCTGTTAGTACGATTGAATTATTAATTTTCAGAAGTTATAAATATCAGCCTTTTCCTAAATCCTTAAACGGATAATTATAATCTGATGAAATATTGCTCTTTGCTTGTTCTGGATTGCCCTCCGTAGATGATTTTCTCTAATCGCCTGATGCACTCGCTGAACAGTATCTTCCATTGATACTTGCTTCCGTCACGAATGACAGTTACGTTATGTGGGCTGCATGAAATCAGGTGGAACCCTCACCATGGAGAAATCGAATGACAGCACGCACTTCACATGTGGCAGAAGACAATTATTCTATGCATCTTTACTTACTGTGTGCTCATAACTGAAAAGTGCAACGTGATGCGATCAGTTTGTGTACTATAGACACTGGGAAACACATCTGCACAAAGCTTCATTGGATTTTCACTGTGACTTTAATTTCGCTACCGAACGAATCTTGAAAAATATTGCCCTTGTACATGCAACTCTACAAAGCAGGAGCGATGCAGGAGCTGCTCTTAAACTGCTTATCTAAGTTATTAACTACCTGTTGCATAGTATCAATCCGAACGGGTACATCTTCCAGTGGTTTAATAGTGTTTTTGACAATATCAATTTCTTTGTCGAACTGTTCGACAACAGTCCTGTCCAGTTCAACCAAGATTTGACTGAATTTGTCTACTAGATCTTTGTAAAAATGGCTCTGAGCACTATGGGACTCAACATCTTAGGTCATAAGTCCCCTAGAACTTAGAACTACTTAAACCTAACTAACCTAAGGACATCACACACACCCATGCCCGAGGCAGGATTCGAACCTGCGACCGTAGCAGTCCCGCGGTTCCGGACTGCAGCGCCAGAACCGCTAGACCACCGCGGCCGGCTAGATCTTTGTATCTCTCAACAAATAATTTATTTATTAAATCTAGAAATTTTCTTTCTCGTTCTTGCTCTTTGTGCTCACGCTATTGTTCCCTTAATATCTCTTTCTACTTTCGCTTTCGCTCTTTTAGAACCCTAGCTTCCCTACGTTCTTGTTCCATAACTTTTGTCTGAGCATTGTCTGTTATTTTAGACTGATCCTCAACTTCATTCTCGTTTGGTAATTCTGTTAAAATTTCATCATTAATTCCTGACATACGAGCAGTGAAATGTGCTCTATTTGTTCGCTTTGACTCTGTGACACTGCATCAGTATTTACATTAACATCAGTAAGTTCAGTGGGCTTAATCTGTTTCTTTGGCCTAACCATTTCAACAAAATTTCTTTACTCACAATGGTAATGAGAAGAAACACTGATAAAAACTTATAACCTATACACAGGTAAATAATATCAAGTATAGACACTGTGTGATGCAAAATACTTTGTGAAATTGGGAACACTAACTACTAACACTCATACGTAGCTAATATCAAGTCCATATACTCTGTAATATAAACTCTACTGTATGATACTGATAGTCCTGGATTAATTATCATTTTACCTCTTAGCCGCACTGTAATGGTAGCTACTCATAAGGCTGCAGCACATACTGAATGAAATTTGAAAACTAAAACGCAACAGGCGTTGATCACAAATTGCGTGTGCCATATGATTTACGAGTATGAACAAATGTCCTTACCTTAACGCTCGTGCTCGTGATGATCCAGTTCCCGTTAAAATTTATTTTTACATTCTTGTTTGTGGTCTCTCTTCCAGATAATTGCTTTTATCATTTGCACTTCAGTCAGTATACATGAAATAAAATAAGACAATACATTAATATATTACAATGGTATGATATACCTGAAAACCTTTAATAGATATATTAATTGAATACGGTGATGTTACATTTTCTTTATACATACACATTTTACATCGCGCTACGCGTTGGGCGCCAGTGTGCTGTCTTTTAAACCGTGATGTGAATGCGTGAATTTAGCAGCGTCCCACATAGATATTTCAACATGTCTACAGTTCTAAATTGTCATTCAATTGCTGCATTACCCGGCTAGAGTATGACATGAACTTGAATGTGAACTAAATTGAAACACACAACCGTTTTCATATGTTGTCTGTAAAGAAGTATATCTGTGTAAAATTATTCAGTTAGGTTCGTTGACTACTTTCACACAAACTTAGTTCACTCTTGAATATCACTCCACTTTTTTAACACGGAGGCACACAACACTGGAATCGGCGAATTTTACTGAAAAGATTTCTGAGCTTTAGCTGAGAAAGTTTTATGCTCCGACACCAGCAAAGAATGGTAGAAGTTAAAATAGTTTCTCATAGCATAGATTTTGATACACAAAGTGCGTTCAAAAAGTTTTGGACAGTCCTCTCTATTTTTTTTTTCTTTGCAGGAGGAGAATGAAATTTTTTGTGAACATACTTGGAACATTGAGCTATAAGCTGGTATATAAAAGTATTTTCTTTTATTTACAGGTGAGCCATAATGGACCGTGAAGTAGATGTCAGGTTGCGACAACGGTCGGTGATGGATTTACCCTTCAAGACCGGCGATGATTCTGCCACATCGATTCACAGGAAGTTGCTCCCTGTTTATGGGGAGGAAACTGTGGATCGCAGCAGCATCCAGCGGTGGCTGCAGAGGTTTAAAGAAGGTGATTTCTCTCTGCTTGACAATCCACGATGCGGTAGACCATAAACGGTAATGAGTGATGTGAATAAGGAGACCACTGATCAAATAACCCAAAATGACGTGTGTGACGACACAACAGCTTGCTGAAATGACTCGTTTGTAATTCGGTAGTGTGGTATCACTGGTACAGTCATTAGGGTACAAAAAAGTCTGTGCACGTTGGGTGCCTAGATTATTGACAAGAGAAATGAAAACGATGAAGACCTTTAATGAAAAGTGGGAACAGTGTTTTGACGGTATCATTACCCAGGATGAAATATGGTTGTTTTTGTTCAAACCTGAGAGCAAAACTCAATTCATGGAGTAACGCCATCCGGGTTCCCCTTCGAAAAAGAAACCAAGACTTTCATGAACAGCAGGCGGAAAGGTGATGACCTCCTTCTTCTGGGATCAGTGTGGTGTCATTTTCATTGATTGTTTGGAACCTGGTTCCACAATTAACCGGTACCGTCACTGTTTGTAACCACAGACCACAACTTCAGGGTCAGCTCATCAGACTACACCAAGACAATGCCAAATCCCATAACAGCCCTTATCACGCAGGAGAAAATCAGGAAAATGTGTTGGAAAATTGTTCCTCATCCTCCCTACAGTCAGGACTTGGCTCCGTCTGATTTTTACCTCTTTGGTCCTCTGAAGGCGCACGTGCGCGGTAAAACATTTGATACTGAGAAAGACCACATTTCCTGTGTCAAGCGATGGTTTAAAAGTCTGTCCCCAGAATTTTATCAAAGTCCATTTACATCATGGAAAGAACGTTGGGCTAGATGCGTCACAGCTGATGGAGCCTGCATTGAGTAGGCTCAATGTACAGCTAAATGTTCCAAGAATGTGCACAAAAAATTTCATTTTACTCCTGCAAAAAATAAAAAAAAGAGACGACTGTACAAATAGTTTTGAACGCCCTTTGTAAAATCAAGTTACCTTTACTTGGATTATTTTTACATTGGCAAAAATATATGTCTGAATTATTCGGCAATTTAAACTCGCTATGTAAAGATTTCATGAAATGGCGGCAGATAAATGAACATGGATGTATCACAGAATCGAACTGTTCCGATTACATGAAAATAACTGACTGAATTCGATTTGAAAACAAACATTAATCAGGATTAAATAATTGTTCTCAGCATTTTCAATCTGAAATAAAACTATAACTCTTGCCAATAAAATCATATAAATATATTACCGCTAATGGCGGTTGCAGCTCATCTGGAGCGAATCAGAGATGGAATGCAGAGGCTCAAGGTTAGTAATATTCTTACAGAAAATATGGGATAAACTTGAATAACATTATTCTCTAATTTTCTCCAGTAATTTACATACAATAGGTAGTTTACATAATAGTAATAATACCAGACCTTATCATTGGCGACATTAAAATGCGTCTTGCTAGTATCATGACTACTCGAACAAGAAGAAATAATGTAACAAAAATCAGTGATAATAATAATTGTTCTTATAATTAAAAGTATCATTGTTTTCAGTCTATTTTCTGTGGCTTGTGAAGATACTGTTACACCGTCTCTGCACTAGCAAAACCTGTTTCTCTGACAACACACTTGTCTGTCACGATATCATATATTAAAAAAATTATAATGTGGTGTCACCGCCAGACACCACACTTGCTAGGTGGTAGCCTTTAAATCGGCCGCGGTCCGTTAGTATACGTCGGACCCGCGTGTCGCCACTGTCAGTGATTGCAGACCGAGCGCCGCCACACGGCAGGTCTAGAGAGACGTCCTAGCACTCGCCCCAGTTGTACAGCCGACTTTGCTAGCAATGGTTCACTGACAAATTACGCTCTCAATTGCCGAGACGATAGTTAGCATAGCCTTCAGCTACGTCATTTGCTACGACCTAGCAAGGCGCCATTATCATTTGTTATTTATCTTGGGATGCATGTACAGTCAGACCGATGTTCACCAATTATGGATTAAAGTTAAGTATTTCACCATCTGCATCCGTTTTTCTAAGTTCTAATTTCCTTGTTATTTTCCAGACCTCACGCCAGCCTGCGTGAGTTTAAACGCGTGCCTTTCGGCTTCCTCCAAACCCCGTGAATTGGCTCCTGCCAATTCACAACAAATAATAAATGTTTTTATCGCCTATAAAATAGGGGCGTGGATGCTATAGCTGTGAGAAGAGGACAGCCAATCGCCCTCCAGGACGACAACCCGACAGCATGGCCCCTAGGTGAAGAGGACATAAGCACTGCGCCCGACTGGCGGACGCCACTCCGATAGCGGCGTCAACGTTAGCCACTTGGTTAGGAATCTCTACGTAGCACTGACTCGCGTTTCTCTATTCTAAAGGAGACTGATTATTTTCTATGTCGGCCTTTGCTTCCGACATATTTATCGAAGTTAAGTACCTGTAATTGTCATATTGTAATAAAACTCCTTAATAAGAGTTTTTGATTGTTTGTCAAGCGAACCGAGTATGCAGGATTCCTAGACACAACATTTTGCAGAAATTATTAGCGTTTGAGCCATGTCGGTCAGGTAGTTCAATTCAACATCGATATAACGGAGCAACACAAACTACCGGCAAAATGTGCCTGCGGCTCTCGATGTCGCTAGAAATCGAAGACAATGGATCAGTCTTACTTGAGCTGACGTGCAGGATGCCTCGCAGACGTATGAACGAACCGCACCGTCAAATCGGTGCTTTTGAAAGAGGGCACATTATTGGCATGAGACGATGTGATGCATCCATCTGGGAAATTGCCGCTCAAGTGGGCCGAAGTGTTTAGGCAGTACAACGGGTGTCTGTAGAATGATCCACGAAAGGCAGTAGGACATGACGTGATGGGTTAGGCCGCAGCACCCAGACAACCGCCCCCCCACCCCCACCCCGCCGAAAAGATCGATACCTCATTTGAATGGCATTCCGCTCTGGCGCAATAGTGGAACAGTGGAACACATCCTATACTATCAGGGGCAACAGTCCGTCGCCGTTTATCAGGGCACGGGTTACTTGCACGTCGTCCACTTCTGCGCCTACCTTCGACGAATGTGCAGAAACCTGCTAGACGGCAATGATGCATGCAACGACGCCACAGTGGACATGAATGTCATTAGATAATGTTTGTTTGAAAATGATGCCCACATTTTGGTTCGCCGCAGACACGGATTGCGGCATCACAGTGACTGCATTCGCACAAGACATACAGTGCCAATTCCAGTCCTTATGTGGGATGCTATTGGGTACAATCAAAAATCACAGTTGGTGCATGTCCATGGTACTGTGACCAGTGTGAATCACATCCTGCGACATGTAGCCATACCCTTTCTGCACAACATCGCCATTGTTCACCATGACAAGGCACGACCACATGTTGCTGGCCGGTTCCACCAAATCACCAGACTTGTCGTCAGTCGAAAATGTGTGTGATGTGGTGAAACGACGGACCCAATGCCAACCACCACAGAAGAAGTCTCTGTATGTCAATCTTTTTGTTGGGGGACTCGGCTGTTCGATGCAGGATGTCAAAATGAACACATTTCAGCCGTCTAGTTGCCAAAGAAAATACGTTTGGAAACTAGACGGCTGTAAGGTGTTTATTTTGACATCCACTACAGATGGACTTTGGAACCAGGTGAATGCAACATGGATGGCTGTACTACAGGACACCAGTCGCGCCTTATACTCGTTGATGCCATCACGCATGGATCAAGTTATCAAGATCCATGGCGGAGCCTGTGCCTACTAGGCAACAGGACGTATGCTGAGGCGAAGCGATTGCTAATCATTTCTGCACAACATACTAATGTACATTTCCTGTGAATACGAACAGCCTATCTTAACGTTCAATGTGCTCGGTTTTTTACCTCAACAATGATGCTGCTAGACGAGGTGTAGCTGGGCTTTAAATGTCTGCTCCTTGTGCCCTGTACGTGACTAATTATGAATTCCGTTCGCAGTTTTGGCGCCAGAAGACACTCGAACTCGTCTCTGCATGCAGGGGGCTGTAACTCGATGAAGAAAATGCGGACATGATCAGAGATCACAACACACAATGAAAAGGGTTGTTATTATAATATTCATAAAATAAATCATTAAAACAATGATTTCTCGTCTTGCAGGTAACAGCCCTAACAGAACTACAGTTGCAGCCAAGAATTCTCTGCACTCAGCTATAAGGAAAACACTGACGCCTAAAGATAAACAGGCATTGTTAACAAATAACTGAACAGGTAGCGATTACAGAGTGGCGGACAAAGTATTCTTACTCCAGAACCTATATTTGACCTCTTTACGGCAGATATCGTTGGGGGAAAGCTTCCTTTTAAAACCATGGGAATCATAAAAGCTCAGAGAGGTCATTGCGCTCATGACGGTTCGGTCGAGAAGAGAAGTGGAGGTGTCTGCGATGTCTCCGTACCACATGGCGATGTTGAAGGCGGTTTGTAATGTCCAGTCAGCTGCTACAACGTTCCTGCAAAAAACAGTTGCTCGCGATGTGTTACAATGGCGATGCTTTATAGTAGATGTCATTACACATCGCTATTCCAAGTAGTGACCGGAAAACAATAATGAGACTGCTTGGAGCCGAATGGTAAAACCACTGGCATCTACTGATTGTACAAATGCTGATTTCCAAGCGTCATAGAATTCCCATCCTCCCTTGGTGCCAACCTTCGCTAAGGAGAACTTTCTGTATCAGGCCGCCTCTTTTAAGAAGACAGGGTTCAGATTTTCGTAGATTCTAATGGTTGTCGCCATTTTGAAGAACTTGCTGTGGTGTCACCGCCAGACACCACACTTGCTAGGTGGTAGCTTTTAAATCGGCCGCGGTCCATTAGTATACGTCGGACCCGCGTGTCGCCACTGTCAGTAATTGCAGACCGAGCGCCGCCACACGGCAGGTCTAGAGAGACTTACTAGCACTCGCCCCAGTTGTACAGCCGACGTTGCTAGGAAAGGTTCACTGAGAATTACGCTCTCATTTGCCGAGACGGTAGTTAGCATAGCCTTCAGCTACGTCAATTGCTACGACCTAGCAAGGCGCCATTTCTCCTTTGCTATGTGTCTAATGAAGCATGTACAGTAACAAGACCAATGTTCACCAATTATGGATTAAAGTTAAGTATTCCAGAAGCTACGTACTTTTCTTTATAGCATTCATTACGTATCCTGTTTCAGACCTCACGCCAGCCTGCGTGAGTTTATAGCGTGCATTTCGGCTTCGTCAAACAACACGGTGTTGGCACTTCTGCCGACACTTCACTTGCTAAGTTCTTTCATGAAGATCGTGTCACCAGATTCTTCAGTATATAAGATTCTGCAGTATATAAGGAATATTCATGCTTAGAAATAAAACTAAAAGGAAAAAATTAAATTTACTACAACCGAAACGATGGGATCAATATTCTGTGAAAATATATACCCGACTTCAGTTACCTGGGCCTCTTTCTTTATCTGATCTGGCGCGAGTGCTCATGTACGCGTATCAGCATGTGACGAGCGTGGCTTGACTTGTAATGCCACAGTGGCAGCTCTGCATACTAAATTTGACACTCAGAACACCCTAAAATCACGAATACATTTCATCCTGTATTCTTTCTGCTATACGATACATACACAATAAGTAAAATTTCATTATTGGCTATCCTTCCTGATGAAGCAGTTCATTTGCCAGTAGTTTACATCTACACTTTTCATGCCAGCTTACTTTGTATGGCGAAGGGTGCTTCGCGCGTTACTGTCACTCCCCTTCCCGTTCAAGCCGCAAAATGGTATAAGAGAACGATTGTTGGTACCCCCGAACGATGTCTCTAAATTCGCCTTCATGGTCTTTTCAAGAGATGTTATAGCAGCAAGCCATGTTCTCGTTGAAACTTTTAGGGAAGCACACACTTAGAATTTTGACAGTAACCATGATGAAGCGGAATTTCGTATCCACATGACGCTTTCGAATTTATTAAACGAACACTTGACAAAATGGGCTGCTCTTCTTTGGATCATCTCTACTTCCTTTACCAATGCTAGTGTTAAGAGTCCCAGACTGAAGAACAATAATCAAGCATGGAATGAAACAGGCCGTTGGTTGCTACCTCGTTCGTGGATGGCGTACACTTCCGGAACATTCTTCCAGTGAATCGCCGTTATGTTCCTCACTTTTCCACTGTTACTTTCGCGTGGTCTTTCCACTTTGAATACTACCGGCTACAAGGGTTGGGCAAAAACATGGAAACGTGAAGAACACGACATATTTGCATGCCTAATACGATGCAGGAAACCTGTTGGCATTCAAAACAGCTTTCCGCCGTCTCGGGATAAACCCTGTATGAATAAAATCTTCTCAGCTTACATGTTCCATGAATTCGAATTGACGCGGCTTGAAAACCGAGACGATTTCATTCAGACATGCCGCCGCGAAAGACTCTGAGGACACGGGAATATTATACTATTCTTGCAGCAAAATAGTGTCAAGTGCAGGTGACTATGCTAGAGATGGATAGCGATCGCGTTCCCCCTTCTCCGACGCTAGCACAAACGCCCAGTAATATTGAGCTGTGGTGACTGTGCTGAACAATGGACGCGCGACAACTCGTCGCCGTGCTCACAAGACAAGTTGTCGACAATGCGAGCTGCGTGGGGCTGTCGCCTTGGAACACAGCGTCACCATTTGGAAATGAACACTGCACCGTCAGATGGACCCGATCAGCCGACATGATCACATAATCCTTAGCATTAATACGACCTTGCAGAGAGTCATTAGGTCAGGATATGGCTGCCCGAATCATCATCGAACCCACGCCATTTTCCAATCTTGTGACGTAAAGTCGGCCAAAAGTTAGAACTCGTGTAAAACAGGACTCATCCGACCAAATGACTTTCTTGCAGTGCTCAATAGTTCAGGTTTTATGGCTTTGGCCCCACGTTTTTCTGTTACAGTCATTTGCATTAGTGATGAGTGGTTTTGGAATTTCAGCTCGCCCTGCAATTTCCTGCTTATGAAGCTCCGTTCGTGCTGTTTTGGTGTTGACGGCGTTCGCCAGTCCGACTTCCATTACGGCAGTGACTTTTGCGGCTGTCATCCTCTTCTCACATTCCTCCTCAATGACCGTCTGTCACAGTGACAAAACACATTTTCGTCCGCATTGTGACCTAGCTGATGATGTTTTTCACTTTCTCTGTATGCGTTACAAGACTTCGATGTGGTGCCTCTTGAAACACCATACGATTCAGTTGCCTTTGTTATGGAAGCACCCACCATATGAGCACCGATGTTCTGCCCACGTTCTAATTCACTTAGCTCCAAGGTAATACACAGATCGTAGTTCAGATCACGACAGACGTTTGCAACGTATTGAGGACATCGCGCAAGTGCCGTTTGAGGTCATGTACAAGAGAGCAACCCGCGGGTTTTTCTAGCATCTGCATTTATATTCAAACATACATTTGACGCGATGTTTCCATACGTTTGATCAATACTTGTGTGTAAAAGATATTACTATAGCTAGTGATTGTTCTGTAATCGTTTAATGAAACAATAACTGGTGTTTCCACCTATTTATGCACATTATCTTACATACGTTTTTGTGGATTGGCAGCTGTCAGTCCCTTCACCCATTTTCGAAACTCTGAATTTTCAGCCGATCGGGGTAGCCGTACGGTCTATGGCGTCTTACCAAAGTTCGCTTGGCTCCCCCTTTCGGAGGCTCGAGTCCTCCGTCGGGCACAGGTGTGTGTGTTGTCCTTAGCGTGTTAGTTTAAGTTAAATTAAGTAGTGCCTAGAGATCGCAGTTTGGTTCCATACTCCTTACCACAAATTTCCAATTTCTGAATTTTCTAGTGTTGTAAGGTCTCGATAGACAACAGCTTCACCTGTGAACAGCCTCATGACACTTCTGACGCTATCCACTGAATCATTTTTATATATTGTTAAGAGTTGTAGTCCTAATCACTCCCTTGGCGTGCTCTCAAAGCTACCTTTACGTGTGAATATGCTGTGCTCTACATTCTTCGAACTGTTCAATCCAATCACAAAGGTGGACTGATATTCCGCTCGCTCGTATTTTGATAAAATTATCCATTTTATCGTTAGGTGCAGTGCTGCTAATTCCCATCCTCATCACCGATATCGCCCAATGTGGTAACTTTCCTGGATGTTAGTGGTTAAAGTAATTTTCAACGGTAATGTTTTATCTGCAAGAATGGAAGTGTTTCATAAAAGAGCATAGTTTGTTATCACTAGCCACGGTGCCAGTGCTTTGGATTAGTTTCTAAATCACTTTGCAACGCCTCCTCAGTTGTCTGATGCTCAACCCCCCCAAGGAAATCGCCAGCGTATTTGTAAAGGCAACAATCTGGCATCTGCTTTAATAAATTTTGGGAAACCAATGAAAGCCTAAATTGGGAAGGAAGAACTAATAATTGAAATCAGATCCTCCAGAATGCAAATCCACTGCACCACATTGCTCAGCTTTTTACAGTGTTGATGGGAATCCACCTGTCGGACTGAGACATCAAATTGGTACAGAAGAATACCACGCAGACGAAAGCGCGTGTTGATTGGTCATGACAGACGGTCTTTAAAGGGCGTTGTGACGAAAAACAAGAGGATAAGAACTGGAAAAGTCGCTGTAGAACTGAATGTCTCAACTGCGAACAGTGTCAGCACCAGAACAGTATAAGCAGGGAATTGGAGGCGAGCTAGAATTCCGAAACCACTCGTCGGTGGTACAAATGCCCGTAAAAGGAAAACGTGGTGCCGAAACCATAAAACCTGACTATACAGGCGAGAAAGTCATAGGGTCAAATGAGTCTATTTCGAACTTTTGGCCAAGTTTACGTCCCAAGAGCGAAATGTAGTGGGGATTCGGTGATGATTAGGGCAGCCATGGGCCCCGTGGTTGCTCTGCAAGGTCCCCTCCCCCTGCCCCTTCCACACACACACGCACATACAAACACAAGGTATTACAGATTCAGCCTAGTTTTCTGAGTCAGTAACTTGGTCTGAGAATTAGTTCAACGGTAAGATCACTCCCGTGAGTAGGACATGGATCCAGTGGAAGACACCATTTTGTTACAAAATTTCTGCCTTCTCCCTGGCAACGTAATTAGTGTTACAGTATAGCCACTCATTAGCATCTAATCAGCACGTTGATATCGTGCGGTTTTGTACTGCCACTAGTGTGCACAGTATACAGACTTATGAAATAAGCTGACATGATCATATATGTGGATTATGGTACGGAATCTATGGTATATGCGTAGTGCTGATAGCTACAGTATCTGATCAAAATACTACGGATACATATTAGTGGACATTAACATGGAGTGTGTGCACCCTTCGCGTATATGACGGCTTGGACTCTGTTGGAGACACTTTCTATGATGTGTCTGAATGTCAATGAAACATTGGCAGCTCATTATTCCTCAAGAGCCTAAACTAGAGAAGGTAGTGATGTTGGTTTTGGGATCTGGAGCGAAGGTGACGTTCTCGACCAAAAGGCGTTCAGTTGGGACAGGCCAATCCTTTTCAGGAATTTTGTGGTCCACAAACCAATCTCTCACAGACATTGCTTCATGACAGGGTCATTGTTATGCAGATACAAACAGTCATCATCTACGGATTGTTCCTATACTATATGTATTACACAATGGTGTGAAATGCCTTCATATCTTCCCACATTTGGCATTTTCTGAAGTGGCGCAACAGGAAAACACACTAACAACGGAAAACATCCCCGTTCCGTAACAGTTCCTCCTCCTTACTTCACCGTTGGCGCTACCCATGATGGCAGGTAAGGTTCTCCAGACATTTGTCAAACCCGAATTCTATCACGGGATTGCCAGAGGGTAAAGCGTGATTCATCATTTCAAGTCACTCGTTTTCGTTTCCAGGAATCCACTGTCCAGCTGCGTCGCTGTTTACACCACCTCAAGCGTAGCGTAGATTGACTCCAGAAATGTGTTGCTCATGAAGAGCTACTCAACCACCGCACTCTATTCTTTTTAAGTCCCTACGCTTAATCATTGTGCAAACCCGACTGCTGGTAGAACAATGGAACTCACGAATGATTCCTTCCACTGATTTTCCATTTTTTTTTACAATCACCCTTGGCAATGCTAGATGGTTTCTGTCCGGAAGTACATGAAGGTCTCACTGAGTTGGGTTAAACTGTGGTTGTTTCTCTGCATTCCCAGTCCACAATCAATTAACCAACAGCCGACTTGCGCAGCTTTAGAAGGGTTAAGATGTTCAAAATGTATTTGTTACTCGGGTGATATTCAATAACTAGTCCACGTTCGAAGCCACTTAACTCTTCTGACCCACTCATTCTGTTATTTTTGCTTCTCTACCGACAGCAAAATTCTCGCTGCCGCTTTTTATACTGGCGAATCCCTGGCTCAGTTGTGGTCAACTGCGCATCTCATAAGGATGACCGGATATGTTTGGTCAACTAGTGTCTAATATTTGTAACAGAGCTTGTTCTATGGTTCTAAGTTTTACTAATATTCACAGTAGATGGAAAAACAAGTAATATAACTAAATAGATGGCTCTCGGATTTGCCAACGGATTACCTTTTGTGTATCCCACAATATTTCCTCGAGGCAGCTGCTCGACATCGCGAGGTGGTGGTGTTTGTCACTGCTGGAAAGTAACGATATCCAGCAGTTGTCTCAGAAAACATTGTAAGATACACAACATTGAATCCGGTGGCAGATTCGAGAACTATATATTCAACATATCCTCCGAGAAGGACTGAAGAATTACAGTAATATCTGTTTTACATGCTTGCTACACAGGTTGGCATATGACACTTTTCCGCAGTTGAGATCAACACACTCTAGTACAGATACACTAGGTCGATGAGGGGAGCAGTCCAATGTGTAACCTCCCCACAGAACAAAATAATTTTAATAATATGAGTAATATTGTGATTTAGTGTAACCTCCCTACAAAATTCTTTTCACATTAACCTCCACACAAAATTCTTTCTGATTTAATCTAAGCTCAAAATTCATTCACATTTAGCGTAACCTCAAAACAGAAAAATTCCTAAACCTCTCAACAATAAAAATTATAATTATGTCGTTCACATTCAGTGTAACGTCCCAACAAAAAAATAAATTCAGTAACCTGGTAACAAAACAATGTAACTAACCTCTCAATTAAATTGTCACTCACTTATGACATTTCAATAATTCACTGTGAATTTAACCTGGTAAATTTTGGACGACAGCAGTGCTGCGTCATGGCCCTGAAAGATCATTCTGAATAAAAAAAAAATAATTACCTCCATGAAGTCGCCGGATATATCTCCTCTTACAATAAATTTTTCCGGCACAGCTCTGTGCAATGCTGGCCGGCCTATCTGTCAACTGATTTTTCTATTGCAATAATCGGGATGATCATGGATGGGAGAAATTAGTAAATTCTTTAAATTGAAATGAATGGTTGTTAAAAGTTACTTTTTATGAGGAAGATTATTATTACGAGATTTTTAAAACATTTACATGGGACTTACATTAATACTCAGGCTCCGACATTGCTGCACCGCGACTGGGCCAGCCAACACGATATACCATACCAGACCAGAGCAGACTCCAGCCTAGCAACAACTTCCTGCTACAGTTACACAGTTCCTACTGCAGTCAACACTGCTCTCTGGTCAGAGATTTTCTTATACCTTGCATATTGCAGGAGCAATACACCTCTTACATAACCCTCCACTGTGGGGGGGGGGGGGGGGGGGGCAAAAATTTTACAGCGATGGTGAGTCAATTGGACTTGCCATCAGCAACCACTTTTTCTAAAATCTACTTAATTAACTAACTTGACAGTCACAGACCATATACATATATATATATATATATATATATATATATATATATATATATATATATATATATATAAGTGCAGAACATGAAATGAAATAGAGTGCACATGCACTGAGTACAGAACATATCAAGTAATGACAAAATGTATACGCAATGAGTACAAAACATATTAACAAATGACATAAAGTGCACACGCACTGTAAATATCTCTACCATTTTACAAGAACTAGGAAAGGAAAGGGAAGGAATGCATCATGGTTGTAGCACAGTAGGTTGCACGTAGCTGCACTGAAAGTCCATATCTTTCTACAGAAGCACAACACCAAGTGAGACAATCTGAAGTTCTCTTCCCTGAAGTATTAATCAGTGTAGCCAAGACAATGAAATGTCGTATTAATATTCAATGTTATCATTTTGGTAGTACATTAGGTACACCAAAAAGTGGGACCATAGTAACATCTCCATCGTTCAAGGTGGTGGACAGCATGATGAGTCAACACCACACTCCTGCAGAATTGATACTTTTTCACCAACGTAGAATTAGTGCAAAATCCAAATATAGTGCTCCATGATCATGAGGATGGACAGGACAAACGGATATTGCATTTAGGTCAGAAGGTGAAGGACATTAAGTCTTATACTAGTCATCATAGAGAACTACACTAGTCTGTCAACCGATTTGAGTAATTGTTGTCACTCATTGCCTAGTTACTAAACATTTCTGTACTATGTATGGAGTATTACAGAACAGTATTCATAAGTCATCTGATTACACTAAATATTGGCACTCATTGGCCAGTTACAAATCATATTTATGCATTGTTCAGAAATCATCATTCAAAGCAAGAGTTAATTAATGGCATACCATTTACATAATTCATCTAGTTATAGTAATCATTGGCACTCATTGACCAGTTACAAACCATTTTTGTGCATAATTCAGAGTCATCACTCAAAACAAAAGTTAATGAGTGTAGCATTAAGCTACTGGTATTCATATAGGATAACATGTAAGTGATATAAGACAAATTTAAAAATATAAAAAAAACAGTGGCATTCATTGGCCAGTTACAAAGTATTCATATAGTTTTATAAAGCATTATTAAGTATTATTCAGAAGTCATCATTCAAAATGAGAGTTAATTATTGGCATAGCATTTATAGAGTATAACAAAAATACTATTTACAGAAATTATTGGCATAGTATTTATGCATTACTACAAAACATCATTCAGTATTACTCAGAACTCATCATTCAAGTGACATAGGACATATTTAAAATGCAACACACTATAATTGTTACCCAAGGTCTGTGGTTAGAAAACATCATTCAATATTACTCAGAACTCATCATTCCAGTGACATAAGACATATTTAAAATGTAACACATTGTAACTATTATTCGAGGTCTATTTTTTTGTGCTAGCAATGCATTGCGTTGAGATCGATAATTAATTACTGGGGCATGAAAATATTTGCTTTTGACTTATTGCTGCAAATAAGGATTAGTAACATCATTCGTCATGAGTCAGCTGTAGCAAGGTTATGAAACAAGTAGAGTATATGTGATCACATTCATGAATGACACATACAAATGGGTAAAAAAAATGCAAGTATTACAACAGGTTTAATAACTAACTGCTTATAGCACATTAATTTCATGAATAGCTTCTCCTGTAAAAAATACAAAATGGATTATTCATCTGAAAGAAGAATCGCATATTATGCTGAAAAGTAGTGAACTTCGAATTAACAGGTAATGAAACGTGTACTCAATATGTGTGTACTCTAGCTGTCCTTTCCAAAATATTCAGTCATTATACCATGCGACATAAGACATACTACCAGAACGAACTGCAACAAATACTTCAATAACTACATAGCATCTCTTAACTAATATATAAACTTCATCATTATTCTCATCTGCAAAGAAAAACTTAAAAGTGGTGCGTTAAGTGGCCATATAAAATTCATCATTATCATCACCTGCAAAGAAAAAATTCATTATTCATATTAGCATATTCTTCATATAACTATTCATCATCATTCATTATCATCTGCAAAAAGACACTTCATTATTCATTATTCATGATTCATATTACCATTTACTTCATATAACTATTCATAGTATAGAGTTTCTTATTTCTAGCATATTACATCACTAAAACTAAGATGTGTAGTTCTTGTCTGACAGCCTGCATCAATCGCCTCGTATTCTGTAAGAAAAAAAATTAGTTAAGACTGCTATCATACGACGTGTATAGTATATTCTTGTTAATGCTTGTTAATTCTGATCCATTTACTCTTCACCACTAGGTATTCCATTTTATTTCGTTCATTCCGAACGTCAAATTCCCATTTCATAGTAATCCACTGTGGTTTGTTTAATTTATTTCCTTTACACGTTATTGCTTTCTGAAAATGATGAATAGGGATTAATATCTTGCATTTAAATCATATACCCATTAAATAAAAACTTGTTTCTAGTGATATAATTAAGCATACAGCATAGCATGACAGAAAGCGTATGATGTCAAAAACATAGACAGTTTTCAAGTGCAAAAAATGTACACAGAGTATCATAATGTAGTAGTAAAAAATGTAAAATAGTCACGATGTTGAGATATCATAAGGCAAAATGTCAAAGTCAACTGGTGTTTGTTATATCTTAAAGATTCCGCAGTGCATACAAACAAAACAGGAAAACAATCATACATACACGAAAAATGAAAAATGTGCATGGGCTGATGTGTAACGACAAGAAAAGCGACCTGCTAACCTTAGCTTGCCGGGCGCTTGCCAACAAAAAATATGATAATCATCAGTAAGTAGTCATATAAATATGATTGCATATGTGGTCATAAAATATGTAAGTTTATCTGGAAAAATGTGCACGGTCTGATGTGTAGCGACAAGAAAAGCGACCTGCTAACCTTACCTTGCCGGGCACTTGCCAAGAAAAAATGCGATAATCATCAGTAAGTGTTCATATAAATATCTGCAAATGGCATTACAGTGCGACAAACCATAAAGTATGTTCAGTCAATAAAGGGTTTAATATTGGAGACATGGTGATTGCCCTTGCTTTTTCTGGTTCTCAAAGTTTCGACGTGTACTACATTAGGGTGAGGAATGCTGCGAATTCGATATGGACCTGCGTATAAAAGCTCAAATTTACTACATCTACTCTTTCCTCTGTTGAATAAATAATGTGTGCGTACTAATATCTTCTGTCCAATGTGAAAGTCACGGCGTGTACAAACCTGTTTGTGCTGTCTTCTCCGGCGCTCTGCAGCACGTTTCATGTTGTTGAGTGCAATGTCAATTATTTCATGGTGTCGTAGTCGACGAGAGGTAGGAAAGGATACTAATTCTTTACTTTTGTTAGGTGGTTCAACATTTTTCAATATAACAGTCGGAGATAGCATAGTGGATTCATTTGGTATGGAGTTAATTACATCCTGGAATGACAGTAAGTGTGTATCCCAATCAATATGTTTTTTATGGCAGTATATTCTACATAGTTTACCAATTTCTTTCATTAGTCGTTCACAAGGGTTCGAAGAAGCGTGATACCTGGATATATAGATCGGAGAAATGTTTCTTGTTCGTAACATACGTGTCCATATAGCAGATCGAAACTGTGGTCCATTGTCAGAAATAACTTTCAATACATGCCCTACATGAAATAGAAAATGTTTTACAAATGCTTTCGAAACAGATTTAGCAATAGCTTTGCGTAGCGGAGTGAAGGTTACAAATTTTGAAGTGAGTTCAACAGCGACAAAGATGTAGCAAAAACCTCTATTAGTTCTGGGAATCGGACCAAAAATGTCTACAGCGGCCATGTGTCTCAATTTAATAGGTACAATGGGATGTAACGCAGGAATATGTGAAGTCGTGTCTGACGTAGCTTTCTGGCAGATTTTATATGACGCTAAAAATCGTCGAATACGTTTCTCCATGTTGGCAAAATAACAGTTCTGTCTCAGTATAAGAAAACATTTTCTGGCTCCGTAATGTGCGTAACTTAAATGAGTATACCAAATTAATTTGTTAACAAGCTCGTCAGGAATACATAGTAGCCAATTGTTGCTGTCAGGGTGAGAGCGCCGAAACAGAATATTATTGCGTACAGTGTAATGGTTTCTGATGGTAACATTATTCCTATCTTGCCAAAGGTGTTTAATTTCTTTCCATACGTTGTGTTTACTCTGCTCTTGTGCTATGTCTCGTGATGATGCCGAAATGAAATTTTCAAATGAAACTTGTTGAATATACATGACGCTGAAATTTGCTTGGCAGAAGTTGGTTGCGATGTCTTGCTGATTGTTGCTGTGAGAACGGGATAGTGCGTCTGCTACAATATTTTGCGTACCGGGAATGTGAACAATTGTAAAATTAAATTCCTGTAAATAGAGTTTCCATCTGCTTAACCTGTTCAAATTGCTCTGAGCACTATGGGACTTAACATCTATGGTCATCAGTCCCCTAGAACTTAGAACTACTTAAACCTAACTAACCTAAGGACATCACACAACACCCAGTCATCACGAGGCAGAGAAAATCCCTGACCCCGCCGGGAATCGAACCCGGGAACCCGGGCGCGGGAAGCGAGAACGCTACCGCACGACCACGAGCTGCGGACGCTTAACCTGTCATGTGTAAATTTTGCTGAAAGTAAAAACTGTATAGCTCTATGATCTGTGTAAACGGTAGTGTGTCTTCCATAAAGAAAATGCCTAAATCTCGCAAATGCTCATACAACACACAATGTTTCAAGTTCTGTGACAGAATAATTGCGTTCAGCAGGTGACAGAATGCGACTCGCAAAGGCGATGTTTTTAATTACTGTAGAACCATCTTCTTCAATTTCCTGAAAAATGTGTACGCCTAAAGTGGTGTTAAAACTGTCGGTGGCAATGGAAAAATTTCTAGTAAGATCTGGATGTGATAAAAGTGGTGCATTCAACAAAGCTTGTTTCAGATTGACAAATTCAGAATGTGCTTGGCTATCCCAGGACCAAATAGCGTTTTTACCCGTCAATTGACATAATCTAGGGCTGTCTAAAGCAGAGTAATGAATAAATTTACGAAAAAAGTTAATTAAACCCAAAAAGCTGCGTAGTTGTTTCTTCGTCGTAGGTACAGTAATGTCACGTAAGGCTTGAAGTTTTTCCGGGTCAGGCGCAATGCCTTCTGCTGAAATTACATGTCCAAGAAATTTTATAGAAGTTTTGCCAAAGTGTGATTTGCTAAGATTAACTGTGAGTCCTTGTGCACGAAAAGTTTGTAACAGTTGTTCAAGAATCAAATTGTGTTCAGACCAGTTAGCTTCTGCAATAAGAATGTCATCTACATACGTTGTGATTCTGTCTTTTAATTCTGTCGGAAGTATAGTATTCAAACCGCGAATAAATGCTGCTGAAGAAATAGTTAAACCGAACGGTAATTTGCAAAATTGATAACAGTCACCAAAACAGAGAAAAGCCGTGTACTTTCTGCAGTTCAAATGGAGCTGAATTTGCCAAAATCCCGATTTCAAATCTAATGTGGAATAAATAGCAGTACCATGAAATTTCTGTAGAAGCTCTGCTAGTGTTTGAGGGCGATCTGTTTCATTAATAATTATGTCATTGATGTGACGCGAATCAAGTACGAGGCGAAGTGAACCATACTTTTTCTTAACAATATAGAGCGGGTTTATGTACGGACTAACTGCCGGTTCAATAATTCCTTGGTCAAGCATAGCTTGCAATTCTTTCTTAACTTGTTTTGTGTGTATATACGGAATGAGATAATGTTTGGCTTTAAATGTGTCGTGCTGTTTAACTTGAAATTCATACATAAATCCGGACATAGTACCAGGGACGTTGTCAAAAACTGGAGCATGCTGTAAAAGAATTTTGCGTAGCTCTGAACGTTCGTCGTCTGTATTTGCACTACTCTGTTTAATTTTATTAGTAATCATCTGTATAACGTCATAATCGCCTTCGTCTGGAGAATTATAGTTGTGTACGTACGTATCTGTGAACAATGTCAAATGACAGTCTATGTTACGTGATGCAGAAATGACCTCTGTCCGATTAATTGTTTGTTCTTCTGCAGATAAAGAGTGCTGAAATTCTTAAGCCAGTTGTACATTTTCATCCTTTAACATTAAATAGGAATTTTGAAAGTCAATAATTGCGTCGTGTTGTACTAGAAAATTCGTACCTAAGAAAACGTCTGTTGTCAATAAGGGAACAATCCAAAAATTTGAGTGAAACGTATGACCTGCAATACAAAATGATAAGTGTGTCTGTAATTTTACATCTACTCCTTTCGTCTCTAAGTACTTTAATTGTGGCTGCATGTGTATTACTTAATTCTTGAGCCACAGATCTAATTTCTTCACTATTGTTCCTAGCACAAGCCTTAATTTCCTCACGTAATTGTTCTTTAGTATCATGACATTGCACGGAAACGGCTGCAATCTGTTCACTAAGTTGTTTGTTCTGTTCATTTAGGTTGTCGTGTTTTTCATTCAACAGTTTGAAATTTTCATTAAGGTTGTCTTGTTTTTCATTCAACTGTTTGAAATTTTCATTAAGTTGTTTGTAGTTGTTGTCTTGTCTTTCATTCTGTTGTTTGGAATTTTCATTAATGTGTAGCAATAATGCCATAACTAGATCTATGCCAATATTACCTACTCTATTCTCTGTGCTGTTTAATGGCGTATCTGCAATTGCCACGTTTTGTGTAACCATTTGGTCATTTTCTGATTATTGAAAAGGTTCGCCAATTGGATGTGCACTGTTGGTCGCTAAATCGGAATCAAATAAATTTGACGTATTTTGAGTACATTGTTCACCTTCGTTAGTAACAATTATCTGTTCGTTACGTAAATTTTGCAAATTAGGCGTGTCAAACTGGACAGCGTTCATTGTAACGGAACGTGCCTCGTCATCAATTGTTACATTTACTCTGGGCATAATTGAATTTGTTTGCTCATCATTAGGTTCAAAATCATTACTAGTGATCGGTAGGACTCTGATTATCCGTAATTAGCGGATTATCACTATTACACTGAGTGTCGCAAATATTATCCGTCAAATTATTCGAGTCGGCTATTTCACTCATTGCACATCGCGATGTACTGTTAACAGTTTCTCGCGGCATTTTCACTAATCAAAATTAAGCACAAAATGAAACAAAGTCAAAGCAAAAATGGAACAAATACAATTACAACAAAGAGCAATAAATTGCCGATGATCTGTGAAAGAAAGAGTGACAAATTAGTACATGCGTTGCGCCAGATGCAAACTACGTTTAAGTAAATAAGAGCAGATATACGACTACTTCTCAGAAATTCACAAAGAAATACGATAGTGGCTGGTTGTCGCCAAGTGTAACCTCCCCATAAAAATTAAATAAATAGTATGAATAATATGATTATGATTCTAATTTAGTGTAACCTCAAAACAGAATTCTTCCCCACAAAATTCGTTCCCATTTAATGTAAGCTCAAAACAGAAAAATTCCTAAACCTCTCAACAGTAAAAATTACAGTTATGCCGTTCACATTCAGTGTAACGTCCCAATAAAAATATGAATTCAGTAACCTGGTAATAAAACAATGTAACTAACCTCTCAATTAAATTGTCACTCACTTATGACATTTCAACAATTCACTGTGAATTTATCCTGGTTAATTTTGGACGACAGCAGTGCTGCGTCATGGCCCTGAAAGATCATTCTCAATAAAAAAAGGAAAAATTCTTATCTCAGTGAAGTCGCCGGATATATCTGCTCTTACAATAAATTTTTCCGGCACAGGTCTGTGCAATGCTGGCCGACCTATCTGTCATTTATGAAAGGAAACAACTGATTTTTCTATTGCAATAATTGGGATGATCATGGATGGCAGAAATTAGTAAATTCTTTAAATTGAAATGAATGGTTGTTAAAAGTTACTTTTTATGAGGAAGATTATTATTACGAGATTTTTAAAACATTTACATGGGACTTACATTAGTACTCAGGCTCCGACATCGCTGCACCGCGACCAGGTCAGCCAACACGATACACCATACGAGACCAGAGCAGACTCCAGCCTAGCAACAACTTACTGCTACAGCTACACAGTTCCTACTGCAGTCAACACTGCTCTCTGGTCAGAGATTTTCTTATACCTTGCATATTGCAGGAGCAATACACCTCTTACAAATGTCCTGGATTAAATTTCATGCTGCCTCTCAGAGTCTATTGGATTAAAGCCTCGTTACACTATCAATGACGATCCTCCCGCCAGTTGCCGCCGTTAAGCTTGGCCGTCCCCTCTGAATAGGGTCTTGGTTTGCCCCTCCCATATCTCTCTCATTGTCAACAGAAACACGGTGCTATCGAAGTAATTTTAGAGGTTAACCTAACGTCGTTATCACATTGATGTGCTTATTAGAAGCGGACCCAAAGCTCGTATAGAACAAAGACAAGGCAGAAAAATTGTATTTTTGCTTTTCTACTTCGATCAATTAGGGAAACTTCACTCTAGATGTAAAAGATCCCAGTACCTTAATCACTGTATGCTTCACTCGACAACAGGTGACTTCATGCCACTCTCATGACACTCAGCAGCACTAAACCATTATATATATAAACACTCGATGTTCTTCGAAGAAACCACCATAGCGGTGTAGAAGACGAACTTCTGTGACAGTGTATTAAGAGACGCAATCGAGATTTAGAGTGACGGATAATATAATCAGCTTAGAAATATTGTAGCGATTTGTGACAAGAGCCGTCAGTATCAACGTGGGACACAGGCTAACTGACACGGCTGAACAAGTAGTTCCACAGAGTACAGTGGCCCTGGAACTGCCCAGCCGGTTAGCCCGGCCCGACCTGCTGAATTCAGCTGTTACCTTGCTCGCTGGAGCTCTGTTGGTCAAGCAGAGATTTTCAGTGACATCGCCGTACGAGGCCTGCTGTAGGCACGTGGTTGTTCGCTTCCAATCGTGCGAACGCCTAATCCAGTGCTCTTCCGGTCTTGGGAACGCGGAGCTAAAGCACTCAAGCTGTGGACTACACTCTGGCAAAGTAACGTTTGTCCTACTCCTACCAAACGCAACCGTCCTATGCGGCGGCGTCAAACGAAGGGAGAAGGGTACATATCGTGCGGTTCCATCGTACTTATCTAAAATCAGCCGCACGTGACTGGCCGCCTTTTCCTATCTCAGGGGGGGAGTGGTTTTTCGAACAGACAGTTCTCTCGGCATCAGTTATAGTTGCCTCGAACCTGTGATGGTCAACTTGCGACAAGTTATGCATTTTCGCGTCTCAGTTCTCCGCCGTTAATACAACTGGCACTCATTATACCTCTCTTAGGACGAATTCTTTGTGCAGGCCCTCTGCAACAGCTACGGACTTCTTGTATAGTTGCTATTGAACTTCAGAATTGGTTCCATGCGATGTCTCTTTTTACAAGTTTAACTCAGTGGAGTGCAATAGATGTATCCCTGTCATAGTGTAACATTAATGTCTGCTATCACTTATGACACTTATATGTAACTTCTACGTTTTATACTGTAGTCTCTCTCTTATCTATATTCTTCGTCGTGAAAAATACTGATAGTTTTTCATATTCTGTGACTTTAAGTAACCAGAAACATATTCGTAAACGTTGTTTTTAAAAGTACGTTCTATCGTAGCATAAATGTACTAAATTATTAAATGTATAACTGGTTCATGTTACGGTTGTGCCCGCATCTCGTGGTCGTGCGGTAGCGTTCTCGCTTCCCACGCCCGGGTTCCCGGGTTCGATTCCCGGCGGGGTCAGGGACTTTCTCTGCCTCGTGATGGCTGGGTGTTGTGTGATGTCCTTAGGTTAGTTACGTTTAAGTAGTTCTAAGTTCTAGGGGACTGATGACCATAGAAGTTAAGTCCCATAGTGCTCAGAGCCATTTGAACCATTTTTTGTTACGGTTGTGCAGTGTACGAAATGTCAAAGTTGGAGAGAAATCCCACCGTAACGAAATTACGTAGGCGGGAATGTAAAGAGCGGTTTGGGACGAAGTAACAGGCGACGACGCTGTGGTACATTTACTCTGCAGCCAGCATCGTATGACATAAAGTCCCGGTGCTTAAGGAGGCAAGGCTTGCAATAAAAGTGGAAGAAACATGATTGTGATATGGATTATCATTTGTTGTTACATCACAGCATTTATTGGTTTGCTTTGGAACGCTAAATTCCGACGCTAAGAAAATATTTTATAATACTCCAAAAGCCATGATTCCATCATACGACGTTCTTCTGACGCCACAGAAGAGCTCCTCTACATTCACCTTCAGGCAAAGTAATAGCTTTTCATTTACATGCATAAACCAAAATTTGCCAGAGTTACTAATAGTAAGTGTTTTAGTTTTTGTGTGGTGAACCCTAATTTGCCTTTAATCATTTACGCTGATAGGTTTCTCTTCCTGTGTGTTCCCGAATATAATAAACTACGGAACAAATACTGTTCAAAATATTTAATAACTTTCATGGAGTAATAATTTTCTTAAATGTTTAGTTAGTCTACGTCGCTGTCTAAGTGATTAAGTTAAAGTTGCGCAACGGAATGTTCATTGAGTTAAAGTTCTGCAAAAGAATCTTTAAAATGGTTTATTGAAGTGACTAAGTTCAGTTATCATTAAAATCATTGTACAGTATTTAAATTTTGCAATGAATATAGAAAACAAGTATAGGTCCTAACAGTCCAAAGGACGACCCCCACCTGGTTAACATTAGAGGTTTGTTATAGTGCTTCTATTTCTATATTTACGTTTATGTGTGTATTGTTACAGTGTCTTCCTATAAGTGTTAGCCTAAAAGCCAATTAGTAGACACAGCAGTTTCTGTGTCTCCCTATTTAGAGTCTGTGGTTTAATAACTCTCAAATGAAAGTGTCTATAAAGATCAGTAAATATTATATAAATGTTTGTGCTCTTGACAATATAACTATCAACAAGTAAATAAAACGGTAACTGAGTCAGCATCCCTATACATCACTCATGTTCTGTACAAAGCTATGGCTCACATGCATTGCATGAAAAGAAATAATGCATAGTATCTGTTGAGAGGCCAGACAAACGTGTGGTTCCTGAAGAGGGGCAGCAGCCTTTTCAGTAGTTGCAGGGGCAACAGTCTGGATGATTGACTGGTCTGGCCTTGTAACACTAGCCAAAACGGCGTTGCTGTGCTGGTACTGCGAACGGCTGAAAGCAAGGGGAAACTACAGCCGTTATTTTTCCCGAGGGCATGCAGCTTTACTGTATGGTTAAATGATGATGGCATCCTCTTGCGTAAAATATTCCTGAGGTTAAATAGTCCCTCATTCGGATCTCCGGGCGGGGACTCCTCAAGAGGACGTCGTTATCAGGAAAAAGAAAACTGGCGTTCTGCGAACCGGAGCGTGGAATGTCAGATCCCTTAATCGAGCAGGTAGGTTAGAAAATTTAAAAAGGGAAATGGATAGGTTAAAGTTAGATATGTTAGGAATTAGTGAAGTCCGCTGGCAGGAGGAACAAGACTTTTGGTCAGGTGAATACAGGGTTATAAATGCAGGAGTAGGTTTAATAATGAATAAAAAAATAGGAGTACGGGTAAGCTACTACAAACAGCATAGTAAACGCATTATTGTGGCCACGATAGACACGAAACCCACGCCTACTACAGTAGTACAGGTTTATATGCCAACTAACTCTGCAGATGATGAAGAAATTGAAGAAATGTATGATGAGATAAAAGAAATTATTGAGGTAGTAAAGGGAGACGAAAATTTAATAGTCATGGGTGACTGGAATTCGGTAGTAGGAAAAGGGAGAGAAGGAAACGTAGTAGGTGAACATGGATTGGGGGTAAGAAATGAAAGAAGAAACCGCCTGATAGAATTTTGCACAGGGCACAACTTAATCATAGCTAACACTTGGTTCAAGAATCATAAAAGAAGGTTCTATACATGGAAGAACCCTGGAGATACTGACAGGTTTCAGATAGATTATACAATGGTAAGACAGAGATTTAGGAACCAGATTTTAAATTGTAAGACATTTCCAGGGGCAGATGTGGACTCTGACCACAATCTATTGATTATGAACTGTAGATTAAAACTGAAGAAACTGCAAAAAGGTGGGAATTTAAGGAGATGGGACCTGGATAAACTGACTAAACCAGAGGTTGTACAGAGTTTCAGGGAGAGCACAAGGAAACAATTGACAAGAATGGGGGAAAGAAATACAGTAGAAGAAGAATGGGTAGCTTTGAGGGATGAAGTAGTGAAGGCAGCAGAGGATCAAGTAGGTAAAAAGATGAGGGCTAGTAGAAAACCTTGGGTAACAGAAGAAATATTGAATTTAACTGATGAAAGGAGAAAATATAAAAATGCAGTAAATGAAGCAGTCAAAAAGGAATGCAAACGTCTCAAAAATGAGATCGACAGGAAGTGCAAAATGGCTAAGCAGGGATGGCTAGAGGACAAATGTAAGAACATGCTTATCTCACTAGGGGTAAGATAGATACTGCCTACAGGGAAATTAAAGAGACCTGTGGAGAAAAGAGAACCACTTGTATGAATATCAAGAGCTCAGATGGTAACCCAGTTCTAAGCAAAGAAGGGAAAGCAGAAAGGTGGAAGGAGTATATAGAGGGTCTATACAAGGGCGACGTACTTGAGGACAATATTATGGAAATGGAAGAGGATGTAGATGAAGATGAAATGGGAGATACGATACTGCGTGAAGAGTTTGACAGAGCACTGAAAGACCTGAGTCGAAACAAGGCCCCGGGAGTAGATAACATTCCATTAGAATTACTGACGGCCTTGGGAGAGCCAGTCCTGACAAAACTCTACCATCTGGTGAGCAAGATGTATGAGACAGGCGAAATACCATCAGACTTCAAGAAGAATATAATAATTCCAATCCCAAAGAAAGCAGGTGCTGACAGATGTGAAAATTACAGAACAATCAGTTTAATAAGTCACGGATGCAAAATACTGACACGAATTATTTACAGACGAATGGAAAAACTGGTAGAAGCCCACCTCGGGGAAGATCAGTTTGGATTCCGTAGAACTATTGGAACACGTGAGGCAATACTGACCCTACGACTTATCTTAGAAGAAAGATTAAGGAAAGGCAAACCTACATTTCTAGCATTTGTAGACTTAGAGAAAGCTTTTGACAATGTTGACTGGAATACTCTCTTTCAAATTCCGAAGGTGGCAGGGGTAAAATACAGGGACCGAAAGGCTCTTTACAATTTGTACAGAAACGAGATGGCAGTTATAAGAGTCGAGGGGCACAAAAGGGAAGCAGTGGCTGGGAAGGGAGTGAGACAGGGTTGTACCCTCTCCCCAAAGGTTTTCAATCTGTATATTGAGCAAGAGGTGAAGGAAACAAAAGAAAAATTCGGAGTGGGTATTAAAATCCATGGAGAAGAAATAAAAACTTTGAGGTTCGCCGATGACATTGTAATTCTGTCAGAGAGAGCGAAGGACTTGGAAGAGCAGTTGAACGGAATGGACAGTGTCTTGAAAGGAGGGTATAAGATGAACATCAACAAAAGCAAAACGAGGATAATGGAATGTAGTCGAATTAAGTCGGGTGATGCTGAGGAAATTAGATTAGGAAATGACACACTTAAAGTAGTAAAGGAGTTTTGCTATTTGGGGAGCAAAATAACTGATGATGGTCGAAGTAGAGAGGATATAAAATGTAGACTGGCAATGACAAGGAAAGCGTTTTTTAAGAAGAGAAATTTGTTAACATCGAGTATTGGTTTAAGTGTCAGGAAGTCGTTTCTCAAAGTATTTGTATGGAGTGTAGCCATGTATGGAAGTAAAACGTGGACGATAAATAGCTTAGACAAGAATAGAATAGAAGCTTTCGAAATGTGGTGCTACAGAAGAATGTGAAGATTAGATGGGTAGATCACATAACTAATGAGGAGGTATTGAGTAGAATTGGAGAGAAGAGGAGCTTGTGGCACAACTTGACTAGAAGAAGGGATCGGTTGGTAGGACATGTTCTGAGACGTCGAGGGATCACCAATTTAGTATTGGAGGGCAGCGTGGAGGGTAAAAATCGTAGAGGGAGACCAAGAGATGAATACACTAAACAGATTCAGAAGGATGTAGGTTGCAGTAAGTACTGGGAGATGAAGAAGCTTGCACAGGATAGAGTAGCATGGAGAGCTGAAAAAACCAGTCTCAGGACTGAAGACCACAACAACAACATAGTTTAATATATCAAAACGACTGTCTTTCAGTAGTGAAATATTGGAGCCACCTCATGTCTATTTATTTCTGTTTTCGTTCTATTGAGTGGTACATTGTAATGAGAATTATCCTTTACACTCTAACAGTGCACATTAGTGTGACGTACTTTGTTGCCAGTGCTTACTTGTCTTGCTGATGGCTAGTCATTTTACTTATACACTAAGGTGTGCTGTTGTTTTCGTGCGATATACCAAACAAATTTGTAAGTAAAGCGAAGTTCAATTCAGAGAATATTTTACTTTATTTACTGTACACTTACTTGAAATTACTTTACCTAATTAGGCGGTGACCGTCTTTGATTTGCATGACCACGACTTCATTTTCCGAATATAATACGTTGATTCGATTCCTGCGTGAATAACTATCACTTCCCATCAAATCGTAACTTTTCAGGTGATTAATTGTAGTTCGATTTCTTCCCAGTAGCAAATACGATCACTGTCAATTTTAAATCATGTCAGAGGGATAATACGATAGAGGCGTATTATAACAGCACACACATCCAATTTTTCAGCTTCATACTTGCAGCAGATACGTTCTGAGCCCCCCTGGAGGTGACGCACAGACTTCCCGTTCACAACAAGAGGCTTTAGTTTCAGTAAAACGTGGGATCCCGCTCTCAGTTTGCTTAAATCCCGCAGACGAAAATTCAAAGCTCTCTCCCTGCTCATGGATAAATGTCAACTGCGACATCGTCTTACGAAATTTTTCTTTCTTCCGTCGTTACGTTTTGCACAGCCCTTATATTGTCTTTTTTTATTTATGCTGCCTGCTTCATTGTGTAACGGTGTCGGGAGCAAATCGCTAGGGCGACGCACAGCCATCTTTCGCAGTTTGGCTGGAAAGGAAGATAAAACGACAGCTCGGATGCAAACCGAACAACTTCTTGAAAGCCAAGTGTTGTCCTTTCAACTCAATTTGTAAGCTATTTGCAGCCATTTTTCCGGCAAACCCTTGCAAATATGCCGGCCAGAGTGGCCGAGCGGTTAAAGGCGGTACAGTCTGGAACCGCACGACCGCTACGGTCGCAGGTTCGAATCCTGCCTCGGGCATGGATGTGTGTGATGTCCTTAGGTTAGTTAGGTTTAAGTAGTTCTAAGTTCTAGGGGACTTATGACCACAGCAGTTGAGTCCCATAGTGCTCAGAGCCATTGGAACCATTTTGAACCTTGTAAATATGTATCTAACTAAGATGTATGGTTCAACAGCAGATAGCCTTTGCGAGCACATCTCTTGAGAAGGAAAAGGAAATTACTGACCAAGAGAATCATTATTTAGCTCCATAGTAGAAAAGTTAAGTGAACTACGGATTGCACAGATTATGAATATCTCAGTGTAATAGAGGCATACTTATAGAAAATCTCCATACCACGCATATGTATGTTCTTTTGTGTAAACTTTAACAACTCTGAGCATTACTTAAGCATACAAACTATAATCTCTGAATACAAATCAAAGTCTTACATGAGCGTATGGTGAGAGGCGATCCGTGCCAGTGCTGACCGTGCTGCTTCATTTATCATCAGTCTCCTGTATGATTACTTACCCGACAAATTACATAACATATAACAGTATTTTTATCGCTGGGTAATTTGCAAAATATTTGTAAGTAGCGTTAGAGTTAATCAGGGCAGAGGATCATGATATGGCTTGCTGGTCGAGGGGAAAATAAAGACAGTTTCGTAAAAAGTTATGTGGACACCAGATATGCTAATAACTTGTCCTATTAGAAAAACAGCTCCTGTTACAGAGCAACCAGATGTATCCTGCTGGTCATTGATTATAATCGAAACTAAGTACAAAAATATAGATCACTCTGAAGGACACGTACAACAGTGCTATCTAGGAGTCAGACTGATTTGTCACTGAATGTGACGGTGATTTAATATCTGATACGAGCATGGGTATTCCGGTTCATTTGAACACTCGACTCAGACCCATTTACAAAGTTCAAGTTTCAGTCAGGATGCCAAAGAAAAGTCAAAGATTTACTGCACACAACCCCGACACTGGAAAAATAATTTCGTCTTAAATTAATGCAGCAAATTTTACTCGTATTTGCAATACATTACATAATCCAAAAGTTTGTAGCAACTTCACCAACAATAAAAAGAAGCACAGACAGCGGAAAACGACGACCGCGCGGCGATACAAGACAGAAGTACGAGTATCTATGAAACGAAGTTTCATTGCAAAGAAGAGACAAAGTGTCTGGCAGTTGGCAGTCTTGGCAGACGGTCACACTCTCCAAGTGCTTTGACATCAGAACCAGCAATTGCGGAACGTTAAGTGTTGTTGGATACATTGCAGTGCTTTTCATAACTTCCAGATAGTGTCTTATATTGTTGTTAAAAAATCTCGCTTTTTTAGTTTTCACTCGTTTCGTGTCTTCTGTGACTATCTGTGAGGTGTTTACACACTCTTGTTTCCCCGTCTTCTTTCAGCCTAGAAGTAGCAGCATAGCTCACCGAAAGATATGCCGGCAAGGTAGCTCAGCGTGTTCGGTCGGAGGGTTAGCAGCCCTCTGTAATAAAAAAAAACTGAGTGAATGGATCAACAACGAACTTCAACGGGTATTATGGGGCGTCGCAACAAAGGCACGACCATTAACGACCAAAATACGCGGAGTGGCCGTGCTGTTTGAGGCACCATGTCACGGATTGCGCGGCCCCTCCCGTCGGAGGATCGAGTCCTCCCCCGGGCATGGGTGTGTGTGTTGTTGTTAGCATAAGTGAATTTAAGTAGTGTGTAAGTCTAGGGACCGATGACCTCAGCAGTTTGACCCCATAGGAATTCACACACACACACACACACACACACACACACACACACATACATTAACGACCAAAATGAGATAAGAAAAAGGGTAATGTGTTTGCCTACCACGTAACGAACCCGGGTTCGATTCTCGGCCGGGTTGGACATTTCTCCGCTCGTGGAGTGAATGTTGGGTTGTCCTCATCATCCTTTCATCAATATCACCGACACACAAATTGCTCAATGTGGCGCCGCCTCAAGTAAGACTTGCAACCCCGCGGCCGAAGTTCTTCGGGTAAGGCCTCCGGGCTAACAATGCCACATGATCATTTCATTTTTTTTAACTGTAAAAGTGTGTGCAGCCGTTGAGTTAGTAAGGGAGAAACATGCCAGGACTGTTGGCTGATGTTTCATTGTTGCAGCAGGAAAGACAGTAATGTGTCACATGAGAATCCCACACGGAGTTGTAGATTACGTAGTCGAACAAGAGAAGATAAATCTATACCCTCCAGGTAAAACTGGAAATGGCGTATTTTGAATTAGATAGGTTGAAGCGGGAAAGGGACTGTGCCGTTTCTCTGGCGCGTTGCGTATCCGGCACTATCTATAGCGACTTGTATTTCTGTTTTCGTCTTGTTCGGCCTGCGCAGGCGCTGAGGCGGCTGCTGCCCTCTGGAGCGTTTTTCGCGGGGGGCCGCGCGCGCTCGGCTCGGCAGTTGGATTCGCACCGAGCTGGTGGTATTTTACCTTCCTCCCCGGCACGGAGGTGTGGTCTCGTTGTCGGCCGGCCTCGTTGATTTGGGCATTGGGCAGTGTGCCGTGTTGATGATGTGGTGTAGTGGACAACTGATGGATTCCCGCACGAGATCGCTCGAGGTTCTCAGCCTCTGAAAAGGGTGCCACGATATCGCTTGGGTTTGCGCACCCAGGAGTTGTAAGGACTGCAGGGCAGGCTTTCTGTGTGTTTGCTCTGTCCGGGCTGAGTGGCGGGGTTCGTTTCATCTTACTTCACCTTACCTTACTTCAGCTGTTGTTTATATTTTCTGCGTGATTCCGTTTTAGCCGGAGTCTGGGTGTCGAGTTTTCTGCTGGCGTGTACCCGGTCGTCGCCCCTGTTTTCCCGCCCGGGGGGCAGCCGTATCTGTTGGTGGGAATTATTTAGCAGCGTGTGTTTTGCGTGGACCCGGTGTGCTCACGCGCCCTGATTCTGAGTTGAAATTACTGTGGTCAGGCTGGCTCGGTTGCTGGAGTGTGTGTTATTGGTTTTCTGGCTTGCTGGTGACTACGCGCGCGCCTGTTCCGTTTGTGATGTGGAAGCAGTCTGATATTTTTATGTGTGCTTGTTAAGTTGCTAGCAATTGCTTTTAGCCTTGTGCTTACTTATTTTATTTAAATTGCTGGGCATTGTCATTTGTCTGTTCTTTTACCTTTATTTATTTGTAGTGTCAATTAAGCCTAAGACGATGTCCAAGGTGCTAGCAATTGATTTTGGCCTCGTGTTTACTTAATACTATTTAAATTTTGGGCATTGGCATTTTTTTGTTCTTTTACTCTTATTTATTTGTCGTGCCAGTTAGCCCTAAGATGATGTCAGGCCTTGGTATCTGTCAACCTTATTTTGGCTACTAGCGCTCAGGTGCAATATTGCCGAGCCTATCCTGAATTTATCATTAATTTAGAGCTTTTTGTACTGTATTTTTAGTAGTAGGTTTGGCAAGTGCACTTGCGTATGGTATTTAATGTGTTTACCCCTCCCCCCCCCCTCTTCCTTCTTCGTGTAAACTGAGTTTGGCAAGATTGCTAGGTGGCCTGTGTTATTACCTACGTAAGTTTGCCCGCTGCTGTTTTGACCGGCAAGCGGCCCATGTTGGCGAAAGTTTGAATGTGTTTTGCGCTGTTCATGTTGGGCCTTGCCGTACATATATTTAGTCATGTACGTGTTGTTGTGTTAAGGATTTTAGGGCATTTTTAACTGAGATACCTGTTGAAAATTTTATCACTCTTTTAAAGAAGGTATAGGAAGGAGTAACTTGAACTGAAAATTTAATTGTAAATTATACATTTGTGCTTCACATTTAAAATTTTAACTGTATTAGGTGAAAGTATGTAGTTTAATGCACAACGATTATTTGTTAATGTGTCAAATTGTAAAGATTTTTGAAGTTCCGCTGTTTACTTGTGGTATATAACATGTTTATTACCTCATATTGTAAGCAGCTTGATTTGTATGTGTCACTGTAATTTTGAAAGCCACAGTGTAATTTATTACAATTAATTGTTTTAGGGAAATAAACCTTCAATTGTATGTCCCCTTTTCATTAATCGAATCCCATCCAAATCGTCCGCTCAGAGACATTGGGAGCTGGGAAAAGGTGAGAAGTAATATAAACAAAATGAGGAAACCAGAGAAGTCACATTTCAGATTCCATTTAGTAATAAGTTTGACTTGCTACCGGAAGTAGGAGGAGAACTTCAACAAGTATTTGAGCGAAGTAAAGTTCAGGAGACTCGTAGGAGGAACGTAAACGCAGAGTCAGTACAAAAGTCAAGAGGAGAGTAAAAGAGTGCTGCTTATAGATATGAGTCGCGGAAGGTATGGTGTTGTTTGCAGGGCGCTCAACAGCGAGGTTATCACGGCTCGTACTCAACTGGTGGGAGACGAGTGTTGTTTTGTTGTGAAAAAAAATCACGGGATGGCTGTAGGACAAACGCTACAGGAAATCTAGGTGTAATAAGAAGGAAACAAACCTTTGAAACCTAGTGACGAGCTAGGGCAGGTGACAGAGAACATAGGGATTAGTGCAAAGATTTTGATGAAGATGCTCAGGGACTTATTCTAGGAGGAACAGGAAACAGCCTGACTAGCAACTCGTGTCGTCCCCAGAATGAGATTTTCACTCTGCAGCGGAGTGTGTGCTGATATGAAACTTCCTGGCAGCTTAAAACTGTGTGCCCGACCGAGACTCGAACTCGGGAGCTTTGCCTTTCGCGGGCAAGTGCTCTACCATCTGAGCTACCGAAGCACGACTCACGGCCGGTACTCACAGCTTTACTACTGCCAGTATCTCGTCTCCTACCTTCCAAACTTTACAGAAGCTCTCCTGCGAACTTGCAGAACTAGCACTCCTGAAAGAAAGGATACAGCGGAGACATGGCTTAGCCAAAGCCCAGTTCGGCAAGCGTCCACGGGTAGACGAGTGGTTACGGCGACCACTCGTGATAAGTGGCAAACCTGGTTTCCAGTTCCGATCCGGCACAAATTTTCGTATGTCAGTAATAAATAATAATCCTACACCTAATACATCTGATGTAAAAAAAATCGCAATTGCGAGAAAATTTCGTAAAATTAATACAGTTGTAGCAAGTATACATGTCTTTAACACGTTTGTCTCATTAACCCTGCTTAATACATCTTTCCATAGGTCAGCATTAACAAAGGTAACAATTTAGTCTAAGGAAAACAAGGGCCTTCTTCCATACCTCTTACGGGGAGATTGGGATCCTCCTACATATTTGTTGGTTCACATAGCAACCTTTAACATAGGCTACTAATTTTACCCTATGTTCTGTAAAAATGATCCTGTATATATCGTAAATGAGTTCTCGATTCAGACAGAGGGTATATATGAATAAATAAATAAATAAAGCTCCATTTTTCACTTGGTTTGGAATTGCTCTTGTATGTGCATTATGGTGCATGTAAAAGCTTTTACATATCGACATAGGTCTTGTTCTTCCTTTTTATTGAAAATAAAAAATTTTAAAATAGTTTTACTGCAAATACCTGTAAATTGATTGACACTGCCTATTCTCATGTTGGTATCGTCTAGTGTGTATAACGGGAGAGGGGGAAGGAAATAGAAGTTCATGTACAGTCTATTGTTCAATCTAACGTGTTTATAAATTGCGAATTCGAATGACTTAATTTTGTTTTCCCCTAAGGAAGGCATAAAAATTATTTACTGTTTATGAAAAAATTGTATCAGTTTTGTAATTGATAATATTATTTCTATTTGTAATGACGTATCAGCCATGACGGCAGCGCCACAGAGCGTACCCCATCTAGCGCTAACTAGTTCTCTTAAGCGAGAACGGCCGTCAGCCACGTCACTCAGCAGTTAGTAGCACACAAGTTTAGTTTAAACCTTATTTTGCTGTATGTAATTGTGAAACTTACGTCGCTTTTGACGTTACTTCACGACTTCATCAAAGTTCTATGTTCACCTTGTATCAAAGGGTATGTATAACCTCTTAAATATCTTATTGCTCAATGGTGTTTAGTATAAGGGCTCTGTTTATACACGTGTGTAAGTTTGAAGATTGACCTCTACCTCTTATCCACCGCAGACATCCCGTAGCCCCCACCACCCCTCCATCTCCTGCAATATGCCGACGACACCGCCTTCCTCGCTCTCGCCTCCTCCCTCCAACGTTCCCAGCGCCTCCTCCAGTCCCTCCTTGACCTGTTCACCGCATGGTGCAACCAATGGCTCCTTAAGATCAATCCCTCCAAGACCCAGGCAATCATTGTAGGCTACACCACCCCCTCCTTCCGCCTCCTGGATTTCTACCTGACCATCTATGGCCGCCCCATTGCCCTCACTCCCACCCTCAAGCACCTTGGCATCGCCCCCATCTCCTCACAGTCCAAGCCAAGGCACATAACTGTCTCTGTCTCCTCAAACTCCCCTCTGGTTGAACATGGGGGTTAGACCCACTATCCTACATACCTATCAGTCCCTCATCCACCACATCCTATGTTATGCCCACTCCACTTGAATCTCCGCCTGCCCCCTTCCTACTACAAATCCCTCCAAATCCTTGAGCACCATGCACTCTGCCTTGCTTATCGCATCCATCTCCCATCCCCCACACGGATCCTTTATGATCTGATTCTCTTCCCCTTGTTCCTTGAACGAGTAAAGACCCTATGCGTCTCCCACAAACTAGATCCCCCCCTCCCCATCCTTTGTTTTCCCCCATCCTCTCCCACCCTAGCCCGCTGCCGCGCCTGTACCACAGTGTCCCACCTGGTTTCCATTTCCACACACTGTATACCCTCACCCAACGTGGCTTCCACCAACTCCCCCTCCCAGATGAGATCCTCGTGCCTTCCATCTACCCCTCCAACCAAATCTAACCCCTCCTTCTTCCCTCCGCCCTCCTCAGAGCTCCCTCTCTCCCTTTTCTTCTTCCTTCTTTTCCCCTGCCGACCACTTTCTTTCTCCTTTTCACCCCACCCCCTGGGCTTCTGGCTCCTTTCCTTCTCCCCTCCGCTGCCCCCCTCCTCCCCACTCCTGGCTTCCCCTATCATCTCTCCCCCCTCCCTTTTCCTCCCCCTGTCCTACCCTTCACCCTGTGGTAGGTCCCCTTCAGTAGAGTGATTTTTAACGTTTTCGGTGCAGTGTCAGTATTTCTCCAGTGCCATGTGCAGTGCTACTTTCCACCAGCACCAACAGTGTCGCCAGCATCATTCCTTTGTGTTCCCACTGCGGTGTTTCTTTGTTTTCGTGTCGACTCACAGTGCTCATTCTCTGCATGTGTGTGGCGCTGTCGTCTATGTTGTTTTTAAATCTACCATTTATACTCATCTATTTTTGTTCTTGTTTATTCACCAATTTATACCAGTCTATGTTATGTGTTCTTTTTTCATTTGACTATGTTTTTCTGTAACTGTATTGTGACGCTGCCGTCCCGCCCCATTTTGGGGAGTGAAATAACAATAAAGAAAAAAAATTGCAAGATTGAAAAAAAAATATTTGTCGCTAAGTCATCTGAAGATGGGCAGAGCCACTAACACGTAATGAGTAAAAAACCGTCCGCCCCCTGTAGCTGAGTGGTCAGCCCGACAGAATATCAATCCTAAGGGCCTGGGCTCGATTCCCGGCTGAGTCGAAGATTTTCTCCGCTCAGGGGCTGTGTGTTGTGTTGTCCTAATCACCATTATTTCATCCCCATCGACGTGCAAGTCGCCGAAACGGCGTCAAATCGAAAGACTTGCACAAGGCGAACGGTCTACCCGACGACATTTACATTTTTTTTAGTAAACGACCGTCCATAAACCTCTTGTGACTATTATTTCGCGATCAATCAGTTATTTTAAAGCTGTTTTTATTTTCTCATTAATCCTGTGGCGGAAACCCAAGTACTGTTATGAGCAACAGAGGAGTAAATTGTGTGCCATATAGGGGTTTGGATCTGTCAGGGAAGCCTGCACAGACAGTGCAGATGGTTAACGCAATTTTTCCTGATAAGTGGGAATTCCGAATTCGAGACCCGCTCTTGCACAAATTTTTATCTCAACAATAGGTAATACACTTCTGGAAATTGAAATAAGAATACCGTGAATTCATTGTCCCAGAAAGGGGAAACTTTATTGACACATTCTTGGGGTCAGATACATCACATGATCACACTGACAGAACCACAGGCACATAGACACAGGCAACAGAGCATGCACAATGTCGGCACTAGTACAGTGTATATCCACCTTTCGCAGCAATGCAGGCTGCTATTCTCCCATGGAGACGATCGTAGAGATGCTGGATGTAGTCCTGTGGAACGGCTTGCCATGCCATTTCCACCTGGCGCCTCAGTTGGACCAGCGTTCGTGCTGGACGTGCAGACCGCGTGAGACGACGCTTCATCCAGTCCCAAACATGCTCAATGGGGGACAGATCCGGAGATCTTGCTGGCCAGGGTAGTTGACTTACACCTTCTAGAGCACGTTGGGTGGCACGGGATACATGTGGACGTGCATTGTCCTGTTGGAACAGCAAGTTCCCTTGCCGGTCTAGGAATGGTAGAACGATGGGTTCGATGACGGTTTGGATGTACCGTGCACTATTCAGTGTCCCCTCGACGATCACCAGTGGTGTACGGCCAGTGTAGGAGATCGCTCCCCACACCATGATGCCGGGTGTTGGCCCTGTGTGCCTCGGTCGTATGCAGTCCTGATTGTGGCGCTCACCTGCACGGCGCCAAACACGCATACGACCATCATTGGCACCAAGGCAGAAGCGACTCTCATCGCTGAAGACGACACGTCTCCATTCGTCCCTCCATTCACGCCTGTCGCGACACCACTGGAGGCGGGCTGCACGATGTTGGGGCGTGAGCGGAAGACGGCCTAACGGTGTGCGGGACCGTAGCCCAGCTTCATGGAGACGGTTGCGAATGGTCCTCGCCGATACCCCAGGAGCAACAGTGTCCCTAATTTGCTGGGAAGTGGCGGTGCGGTCCCCTACGGCACTGCGTAGGATCCTACGGTCTTGGCGTGCATCCGTGCGTCGCTGCGGTCCGGTCCCAGGTCGACGGGCACGTGCACCTTCCGCCGACCACTGGCGACAACATCGATGTACTGTGGAGACCTCACGCCCCACGTGTTGAGCAATTCGGCGGTACGTCCACCTGGCCTCCCGCATGCCCACTATACGCCCTCGCTCAAAGTCCGTCAACTGCACATACGGTTCACGTCCGCGCTGTCGCGGCATGCTACCAGTGTTAAAGACTGCGATGGAGCTCCGTATGCCACGGCAAACTGGCTGACACTGACGGCGGCGGTGCACAAATGCTGCGCAGCTAGCGCCATTCGACGGCCAACACCGCGGTTCCTGGTGTGTCCGCTGTGCCATGTGTGTGATCATTGCTTGTACAGCCCTCTCGCAGTGTCCGGAGCAAGTATGGTGGGTCCGACACACCGGTGTCAATGTGTTCTTTTTTCCATTTCCAGGAGTGTAGTTCTATACCTGATGTAGCTGATGTGAAAGAAAATCACAACTGCAAATAAGTTTCGTAATATTAATCCAGGTTGGGGTCCTGGTTGGGCATAAATTTTCATGTGTCACTAACGGATAATAATTCAATACCTCACAGCAAATGCCAGAATAAATCGCAACAACGAAGAAGTTTCGTGAGATTAGCTGAGCATCTTGCAGAAGATTTTTAATGGGGTCCACAAGCACACAAGACAAAATCCCTGAGATTTCTGCAGTTATGAAGTTACATTTTGTAGGTTAGAGTCAGGTTATAGGCACTCTTGAAAGAGAAAGTAGCACAGAGTAGGACTATATCACTGTATACATAAGATTTTAATAAAAAAAATAATTTGTTACATAAGGACATTATGGAACCGAAGAACAAGGTACATGAGCTTCTTGTACGCTTAAAAGATTTGGAAATTTCTGAAATTATAGATGTTCTGTGTCTTTCTCAACACCATGGAACCACAAAGATGGAGAAATTAAATATCAGGGATTACAGACTAGCATCACTTTCGTGCAGAGTTAACATGGAAAAATGAGTTTTAGCGAATGTAAAAGTTGAACACAACGTCAAAAATGTTGAAATAAACAGTTTTTGTGTAGATCAGAACCTATAAGTTTGTGCTTTCGAATTGTTATTTCAGAGTAATTTTCTGATAATTGTTCCAGTCAACAGACCCCTCCAGGAACTTTCAGCTATTTATGAGAAATCTAAATGCGTTAATGAGCTACCCGTCAGACAAGAACAAACAGTTAGTGGTTTGTGGATATTTCAATGCAGATTTCTTGACAGTTTCGGGAGGAAAATGAAATGTAACCATTACATGTTTTATACAAACGATATGAAGACATTAGCCGCCATTGGGTATGGAAATACATGAATAGGGAAAGTTGTAAATTTGTGCGGAACCAGGACTCGGACCGGATGTTTCGCTTCTCTCTAACGGTCGTCTTGACCGCCTCCGCCATCCAGACACAGCCCCTAATCGACTCAAATTTCCAACTTACCCACACACTGCTGACGTAGAGCTCCTGCCCATTACCTTCATTACTTGCAGCATATCGCCGTTCCCACAAGAGGTCGAGTGTATTGTGCATCCCCACTGAAGGGTTCGCTGGGCCGCCTCGCAATGCTTATACATACATATGGTGTCTGTTATTTCCGACATAGACATTACCCAGATGTTTCATTCTAATATCAGTAGGCAATTTTCCAGCTCCTGTCCAGCAAGATAGTAAGACCGTGACTGTTAACATTTTATAGGCAGTACTAGGGCTGAAACAATTAACGTGTACCCAACTGTTAATTGATTATCTAATGATGATGTACAATTAATAGAAATAAACAATATAGTACCTTACAGCACTGAGGGAGGTTCATACAAAGCATTGAGGCTCATTAGTGTCGCAGTCGACTTACTACGACAGTAGAACTGAAAACTAAGATTTGAGGCGCAACGGCCGAAATTTCTGTTGAAATGCTACTTCGAACAACGCACAGTTTATCCAAGAGCCTGTGTGAATGTTTGCGGAAAAAGTGAGCTTATAAGCAAGATGTCACCTTCTAGAAATAAATTTCCTTTATGTATTCCTAAATTACCTATTTCTATTGTCAAATGATCTAAATAAATGTATTTAAAAACTTTTTTCAGAAGAGTATTTATTTTTCTCGAATTCCAGTTTTTACGCTCTGTGTGTATACTGCCAAAAGGTAAGTCTTAAAATAACCGTGAGTAAAAATACGCAAAATACTCTAATGCCGCCGCCTTTAATGAGAGATGGTTATGAGATCAAAGGGTATTGGAAGGTGGTTCTTAGTTAGTTTATCCATGACTTGAATCGATCTTCACTTATTATGCAGGTATAGTACAGGAATTTTTTGTACAGTGTTTCATTTAGTGTGTGATCTACTTACGGTGTTACCTGGTTATTTGTCACTGTATTAAATAGCTAATCTGAGAGTTCATATGGTGCGATGTAACAATAGCCACTCTATTAATAACTATAAACTAAAGTCGCTAATAGGTGCACCTCGTGTAATGGTACAATAAAACTGTCACTAAAGCTGACTTGACACAATATTATATTCCAAGATCCTATATCTGAATTTATTCTTTGAACTTGTAGACACATATATTACAATACCATCATATTGAAGCTTGTGCAGGTAGCTGAATGTTGTAAATACACTCCTGGAAATGGAAAAAAGAACACATTGACACCGGTGTGTCAGACCCACCATACTTGCTCCGGACACTGAGAGAGGGCTGTACAAACAATGATCACACGCACGGCACAGCGGACACACCAGGAACCGCGGTGTTGGCCGTCGAATGGCGCTAGCTGCGCAGCATTTGTGCACCGCCGCCGTCAGTGTCAGCCAGTTTGCCGTGGCATACGGAGCTCCATCGCAGTCTTTAACACTGGTAGCATGCCGCGACAGCGTGGACGTGAACCGTATGTGCAGTTGACGGACTTTGAGCGAGGGCGTATAGTGGGCATGCGGGAGGCCGGGTGGACGTACCGCCGAATTGCTCAACACGTGGGGTGTGAGGTCTCCACAGTACATCGATGTTGTCGCCAGTGGTCGGCGGAAGGTGCACGTGCCCGTCGACCTGGGACCGGACCGCAGCGACGCACAGATGCACGCCAAGACCGTAGGATCCTACGCAGTGCCGTAGGAGACCTCACCGCCACTTCCCAGCAAATTAGGGACACTGTTGCTCCTGGGGTATCGGCGAGGACCATTCGCAACCGTCTCCATGAAGCTGGGCTACGGTCCCGCACACCGTTAGGCCGTCTTCCGCTCACGCCCCAACATCGTGCAGCCCGCCTCCAGTGGTGTCGCGACAGGCGTGAATGGAGGGACGAATGGAGACGTGTCGTCTTCAGCGATGAGAGTCGCTTCTGCCTTGGTGCCAATGATGGTCGTATGCGTGTTTGGCGCCGTGCAGGTGAGCGCCACAATCAGGACTGCATACGACCGAGGCACACAGGGCCAACACCCGGCATCATGGTGTGGGGAGCGATCTCCTACACTGGCCGTACACCACTGGTGATCGTCGAGGGGACACTGAATAGTGCACGGTACATCCAAACCGTCATCGAACCCATCGTTCTACCATTCCTAGACCGGCAAGGGAACTTGCTGTTCCAACAGGACAATGCACGTCCGCATGTATCCCGTGCCACCCAACGTGCTCTAGAAGGTGTAAGTCAACTACCCTGGCCAGCAAGATCTCCGGATCTGTCCCCCATTGAGCATGTTTGGGACTGGATGAAGCGTCGTCTCACGCGGTCTGCACGTCCAGCACGAACGCTGGTCCAACTGAGGCGCCAGGTGGAAATGGCATGGCAAGCCGTTCCACAGGACTACATCCAGCATCTCTACGATCGTCTCCATGGGAGAATAGCAGCCTGCATTGCTGCGAAAGGTGGATATACACTGTACTAGTGCCGACATTGTGCATGCTCTGTTGCCTGTGTCTATGTGCCTGTGGTTCTGTCAGTGTGATCATGTGATGTATCTGACCCCAGGAATGTGTCAATAAAGTTTCCCCTTCCTGGGACAATGAATTCACGGTGTTCTTATTTCAATTTCCAGGAGTGTAAAAGACAGGTGCGGTGTATTTTCACCATTAATTTGCGAAAGCCGAGAGAAAATTAAAAACGGTATGAAGTTCTCTAGGTACCTTAGCCTTCTTAAATGAATTTAATATTTGTCTTATTCACAGGGGACTGATGAGAATTGAAGTTCAACTTGTTCGCGCAGATAAATATTTCTTGTTGACAATTGCCAGTGATTTATTTATCTAAGAACTACGCTGCAGCTGCGGAAATCATGGAACTCGAGAAATACAGGGTGAAGAAGAAATGCCGCAATTGGAGGTCGGCTTGCGATTCTCCACCAATTCAAGATCTAAGTTTATCTAGCAAAATCATATCGGGTGCATTTTGAAAACGGATGTATGAAAACGACGAGCTTACAACACTTTTACATCGTGCAGCATTTCGTAATACAGAGACAAATAAATCTTACTCCGCAATACCGTACAACCCGCCGTAGCTCACTCAATAGATGCCGGCACTGTAGCTCAGCGTGTTCGGTCAGAGAGCTGGCAGGGCTACGCAATAAAAAACTGAGTGAAGGAATCAACAACGAACTTCAACGGATGTCATGTAACGTCTGCTATGACCAAATACAACTAACAATAACGAACAAAATGAAAAAAGTAGACTGCTGGGGCGCCCAACACACGTCCACCATGGAACCATGGTTCGAATCCTCGCCATGCTCCTTTTTTTTATGTTTTTATACAGCTGTTCCCTAGTGCTCCTCGTTTATAGGCGGGACATCATTTTGACACATGACGACAGCCTATCCCATGGCAGTGGGATATTTTAAACTGCATGCATACGTCTGTGAACTGCGCACTGTACAATCCTAACTGGTTCTGTCAAGGTCACACACAGCGGCTTCCCGAAGGAGTTCACAACAGATGAATACATCGGTACGCTTTTGCTGTTGGGTTCACTAATAACCAAACTGCTGTTGCTACTCGTGCGTAAGCTGCACGGTATCGTAAAAGGCGCCAGCCGATAAGAATGTTTTTCGTTGCCTGCAACAACGCCTTCGGAAATCGGTAATCTTTGTCCACAAGTAATGGACGGAGGTTGTAAACGGGCTAGACTTACTCCACTAACAAAGGAAGCGATTCTTGAAACCGTCCACCAATCACTTCGGCGAAGTGGGCATGATATTGCAAGGCAGTTCCAAATATCTCAAGGACTAGTTGTTGAAGTGGCGAATCTAGCTTCACTTGTGAAGGTATTTCCAATTTCCACAACAGCCAGTACCGGTCAGCATACAAGCCACATGTCACCCGTGAACGTAGCTTTCAGACACGCTTTGGTCTAACCCTGTGAGCTGGAATCGTGGAAGGAGTGCTTTTGGGCCCTTACCTATTGCCGGATAAGTTGAATGCGCCCCTGCATGGAACGCTTGTTTACAATACTCTGCCTGACGCAATAGGAAACGTTCCACTTGGTGTTCTACGAAAGCTATGGTTTCAGCATGACGGTGCACCGTAAACCTTTGGAATGAAAATGCTTTACTGTTTAAATGAAGCTTTTCCAAGGAAATGGATCGGTCGTGGAGGTCCAATGTTCTGGCCTCCACGTTCCCCATTAGATTTTTATTTGTGGGAACACTTCAACGAACAAGTCTATATTGCTGCGCCCTTGGATGTACACGACCTGTTGCTCACGTGCATACTCCTTCGGTAATGGTGGATGCAGGTGTATTGCTTAGGATCCAGCAAAGTACGAGTATGAACCAGCGAGTGACGAAGTGTTTGCAAATGTAAGGCGGTCACTTTGAACATCTTCTCTAAAGTGAACGTTGCTCGTACGTGTGCTTACCGGCTCCGTGAAGATAAGCCAGGACGTCAGATGTACAGAATGCAATTATTATGCGTAGCATAATGTGCTATATAGAGTAGCTTACTAATTATGTTTTTGTACCTCACTGGATGCAGATGATGTTACTGTATCCACTGTTACTTTCTGTTGGCTTCATTTGTGTCGTGGACGAAACAAAGTGGTCATTTATGTCTGTAAGAAGTTCGTGATGTGTCTTGATGTGTAACTAAGGACAACAGTAACAGAGAGAAACCTACAAGATACCGTAATCTGTATATGTAAATTGGATACAATTTGATCCTCTAACTGAAAAAAAATGTTTGGCGCGAACGAGTCTCCATATCGTTCCGCACGCAATGCCTCGTCTCGCGGAGCTAATGGGATAGGTCTGGCACTTTACAGAGTTCATGTTACCTGTTCCTGGCCAAGCAGCACGCAGTTACACCGTTGCCACAGCCTCTATTTTTAAATCGCGTTCCTATTAAACATACTGGCGGCACTAGGTCTGACACACTTTCATTTTGAATGAGATGAGGAATCGCATATCGTCCCCTAAGTGCGGCATGTTTTCTTCACCCTGTATATGAATGACTGGTCGTTTCATGGGCCATCCAAAATATTGTGTGTGTGTGTGTGTGTGTGTATGTGTATGTGTGTGTGTGTGTGTGTGTGTGTGTCACCTAATCAATTAATCAGCACATCTTTTGATGCAGAGTTGTGAAACATGAATTGTAAAAGCATGTGTCGGCGTACATGTGGAACATTGTACTGGAGACCAAATAAATGGCATTGCAAAGTGTCTTAACGTGCATCATACGTTACGCAGTAATTAAAAGCTACCAGACTGAGTAAAGCAGCCGTGGAATAAGGGGAACTATGACTGTAGAAAACCGATATTCCGCACCTCGCACATTTAGAGTTATTCGCTTCGTCGAGTCAGAAGTAGCTCATGAATAATGCAGTAACCCAGGTGGTCGATTCCTTTCTAACTCATTTTGTTTCAGGTGTTGGGATTCCCACGTAGTTGGTGTTTGTAAGTAGTCCTTTTTATCGAGCCGACATACTGCACATTTGTCATCTCCTCCAACCTGCAATTTACTGAAGGTCGTTCTTTGTCCCAGTGGTGAAGATGACAAGACTGATATGACGATAACGACGGCTGCGCGGAAACTTGTAACTTAAAAGAGTCGAACATGGAAGAAACGACAGAAAAAGAGTCATCTTCGATAACAGAAGAAAGTCTGTTGTTTGTTTTCCATCTATACTGACGTATCACAAGCACTGAACTACTTTAGCTGCAGCAAAGAATTACATGTCTCGTGGTATTAGCGTGGGATGACGAGAACGAACGCCGTGCACGGGAGAAACCAACACAGTTTCTGAGAAAAATAAATTTGTACACAAAAATATCCGCGTGGTATTCTCTGTGGTTTAAGGATTCTGTGTTTCTAAGAACATGGCCAGAGTTTTACATCGTACGCTACAGTAAGAAGAAACAAAAATTAATGGACCATATAATTATAAATAGTCTCTAAAGCATTTTACGTTGTAAGAGAATCTGACCTATGTGGACAGTTGTCCTTGTTAGTAGCTTTCCTTCCATGTTACTGTATCCAAAAATAGCAACAAATCAGTAACGTATTATACATTCAGAGAAAATGAATTTTGGAGAAGCGGATGTTCTTCCGTCTTCCGATATGTTATTTAGTACTTGTCCGTTGGTGTAAAGCTGTGTGAAGTGAATTTCATACCGCGCGAAAACTAGGATGCTATACACCTACACCTTTAGTTGTATTTCACAGCGTACATTCCACTCAAGTTATTAACAACCGTATTCAAGAAATTCTCGCAAGGATTCAGTTAACCTACACATTTATCAAATCTTTTATCTGTCTCCATACACAGATTAGTTCTTTAATGGTTTTATATCAGCATTAAGAGCTCTACTCCAGAAATGACTTGAAGGTCGCTGTATATATTTCTTGAACTTTTTGGTCGCTTGTGTAAATCGTGGATAATACAACATTAAGTAACATTGCTAGGCACATATGTCGAAGTGTATAACTCATGGCGTATAAATGCAGAAATGATGAAGTGCCTAAAAACGCTGCAAAATATCCATTTTCGACAATATTTTCTGAAATAGATTTATTATCTAAATTACCTGCAGATTATCTAATTAAAACAATTACATATTAAATACAAAAATGGAATTGTAAACGAATATGAGCTAATGATTATTTGTTATGTCATAACATAACCGGAGTAGCATTAGTTATAAAAAAGAAGGTGGGCCTCCAGGTAAGTTGCTATGAACAGTTGAATAGTTCAGTGATAGGATTAATCTCACCGAAATCGAAACCCAATGAGCGTCGTTTAGTACACGTATACATGCCGACGTCACAGTCAAAGGGGACAAAATAGGGACTGGATTTGAAAGACTTACGCGGACGGTTCGTTATTTAGTGGGAGATGAGCGTCTAGTAATTAAGTGAAATTTTAACGCTATAGTTGGGAAAGTAATAGAAGGTAGAGTCGGCTATAGGTGTATGTTTTGTTCCACCTGACTCTAAAGTGTTTTTTTACTAGTTCTAATATTTAACTGATGATGGGAGCAGCCGAAAAATTGTGATAGACGGAAATATATTAACTGATCCTATCGGCTTTATTCTCAAAACTCCACAGTGATTGCAGCCCCATTTAGAGAATTTAATTCGTTTATTTTTTTCATAGGTACCATTTTATATCTTTCTTATCTTACTTAGAAAAACATGAAAACCTGAATTGGGGCTGCTGGACAAAAATCTGAACCCTGTAGTGCTCAAGTACTGTATTTACAATTGAAGTTAGTTTACATAAATGTGGGCAATAATTGTCCTGGCTTGCTCTAGTTGCGAACACACTACATGAGTATCTGGGCCGCTGAAAGAACGTCTGTAGCAGCCGATGGCTATGTTACCAATGCAATTACGCGGCTGTTTGTTGTTACGTTGCCCTGCAGCGAATATCACACCGGAAAATTGTACGAACGTTGCAATAGTGAGCTAATGAAGCATGAAACAAACGATAATAACTTCGCGGGATCGAAACACGTTGTCTTCTTAATTTAAAAAAATTGGAAACATACTATGTCGAGATAAATATTACGATGTTTCTTTGCTTTAATACATGTCTTAATATTTACATACGTGTCTTACCTGCAACTTAAGAAAGATGGTAGACTCCACAGTCTCCAAAGAGAGTTCGTTACTACCCACACATCCTAGGTCACTATCTGCACTGTAGTTATCATCTCACAATCTTATTAACTATTCCACTCTTGGTTCCAGTGCACCTTGTTATTGCCACGCCTCTTCGATGCTGCGCCACGTATATTTGACAATATTGTTTAATTTTTGGGAGTAATACTGCCCATTGTCTCAAGCACTAGAAGTTCAGCACCTTTCCATTTAAAACTTTTATCATACGATGAAATTGTCACACCAAGCGAGTTATATTGCACTGAAATGGCGCAGACTCTGGCTAGTTTCTTCTGCACTCTCGTAACTTATATTGCGTCATTTATGCTCTTTTGCGATTTCCAGCAGTTCTGCATTTTTCATTTCCCAATCAAATCTTTGCCGTTCTCCCTTAACCACTCCAGTATGTCACTATTTCTGCTGTTGCATATAGGGGCTTTGTGTAATTGAACGGAGTGATATGGTGCATGATCAGATGTTATAGTGGAGTTTATATCCATGTTTAGAAGCAAAGACTATACGAAACATTCTTTAAACTACGTTTCCGTCATTTACTTGTGGTATTCCCCAGATCTCTTTGACGTAAACGATAAATCATTTGCTACAAATCCATCAACTTTTCCAACCCCTGGTTTCTTCTGGAATCGAAAGAGCAGCAGTTGGTTCCTATAGATCTGCAGCACACTTCTTCCTCGTTATGTTCTTCGCAGAGGTCGTTCCAATTTTCAAAGGTGCAGCAACTCGTTTCTTCCTCAGAACAGCATCGTACATTATATACGAGTTCACGAGGTAGGCTCTTTAAGGAAGCGCCGGTACCTCTTTCCTGTAGCTTGAGAAAGAAACCATATCACATACGTTATCAGAAGCATCCAGGTTCCTCTAATTTGCTTGTTCTTTGGCGTATTTGCGAAATGAGCTTCGGAGGAAAGCTACATCTATTAACACCAAATAAGTACAAACATGAGTTGACCGTAAGTTAACTTTAGCACCACAGAGTATATTGGCATTTATCTATGGGAGTTTGATGGACTATGGGCGTAATTGGATTAACACTCTTTTTCCGTCAAAGTGCTAAATCGATTGAATTACCCACCCTGAAAGTTTCAGCTCGATATCTTTGGTGTAGGCTAAGCAATCATCTTAAGAAGGCAGTGGATGAGAGGCAGTTACCACCTTGTTTTATGTGTATAGGCTATTGTATCGACTGTGAGCTGCGTTGCATGTTGAGTTGTGTGATATTATGAGTGAAGTGTGTGGTAATGAGTCAGAAAATTACTTTACAGACAGAAAGAAATCAATGTGACCGGAATTTTGGCATTTATGGAAGAAAGTTGAAGAGGGAAACTATACATTGAAACGAAGAGTATATCATAATCCTTAAACAATGCAGGGAGAAATCAGAGCCATTTCAAGTCATTGACGGAAGTGAGCTTATTAAAGACCGGAAGAAAAGTTTAATGGGCTTCTTCTCATCAAAGCCATAGTGGAAATTTCCTTTCCAGTTGCAGTCACATGTGAGGATACACTTTGGCAGTGATGGCACAATCGGTACCCTAAAATCATATTGGAAGGTCTTCATACCCTTTAAGTTCATTAAGAAATCAAGAAGACTCCCTGAAGATATTTCGTTTTTGTCATTAATAGAGAAACCAACTGTAGCAGCAGCAAAGTTGAAGGACATTCAAGACCTGCTGCGCTTTCTTCCTGATACAGTAAAAGGCTGGTATGAAGAACTGCTAGACAGAGTAAACAGTGAAGAACCTACTGATCCTGAACAGGAACATAAACTATAATGGCCATAAACATTTATTTTTTTGTTAATGTACAGTTTAACTGGATAATAAAATAATAGAAGCAGTTTTCAACTCAATTTCCATGATATTTTGTAGAGGTATCAAGGTTCGATAGAAAAAGGGCGTAAAGCATTCCTCATATTTTGGATAATATATCACAAATGGAAGAAATATCCTCAGTTGCAGAGAATGATTCTATATGTTAAAAGTATGGAGACAGAATTATTATATCATTGAAATATAACTGTTTTTCCAATCAGATATAAACATGCAAATCTTCAACTCACTTTTACCGGAAATGCACTTTCGGACTTACGCCCATGGTCCATCAGACTCCAATTGCTCTAAACTCAAATGTTAAACGCAAACTGGTAGGTCTTATTTCCATCAATTTTTTATTATTGTACGCTTACTTCCATCAAATTCCTCACAAGAACATTTTTTCCATTGTAGGTGGTGGCTTGCATTTTTCTTCTTCCTTTTTTAACCATTAGCACTCAATTGGTTTGATACAATGCATGGTTTCCTATCTCGCATTTACTATTATCACGTCCATGGACTTAACTATACAACATCTTGGATAATCTTTCATACTATAAATTTCATTTGACGCTGTAATATACAGTGGTCGTGGTAGAGTGATTGGAGCACTGGCATTCCCGGTTAAGAGCACAGACTTTTAGTCGTTCCAGTCCCGCCAGGTTCACTCAGCCTGCTATCAGATGAGTACCGTGAATCTTCGCTGGGGTAAAAGGCTGCCGGGATGTTGAGCTCGCCACCCCCTCCCCCTCCTAGTGGCCCGGTGCACGAAAGGCCGCACCCCAGCTGCAGTCAGGCTAGAAGCTCATTCAGGCGTTGCGCACCACACACTTTACTCTTTACCTGTAACGTATTCCCTCCAGTAGCAAGTTAACTACATACCGAGATTACGCAGCGTCTCTTCATTTTACATTTTGTGGGACCACTTAATTTTCAACACCATTCCCCAGCATCACATTTGAAACGCTTTCACTCTCTTTGCCTCCGGGTTTTCTTATAATCTGCTATTTACTGCGATACACCACTTTATATAAGACGTAGATGTAGACTTCGAGGAACCTCTTCGCCAGTTATGAGAGTACTTGCTTGTATCAACGTACACCAGATGTTTCTAGCTTGGATTAAACTGTGTAGTGTTCCTTTCTATACGGAGCAGTGACATGGGTTATTCCACTGCTGCACTTTTCCGAGTTTTGATGTTAAGCACATCGTTATTCCACGTTACAGTACACTACATCTTCACACCTTAGCTGCCTAAGCATAACTCATATTCTTAGCGAAGTATGCTATTCATTTGGTTCAACATAAATATAAGTCTTCTTTACTTTCGGTAGACTACGACACACCGTCTGTCACGTTTTTCATTTTTAAGATTCTGTACCTGAACCTTTAAAAACGGAACACTTATAAGAGCCGGCCGGGGTGGCCAAGCGGTTCTAGGCGCTGCAGTCTGGAACCGCGTGACCGCTACGGTCGCAGGTTCGAACGAATCCTGCCTCGGGCATGGATGTGTGTGACGTCCTTAGGTTAGTTAGGTTTAAGTAGTTGTAAGTTCTAGGGGACTAATGACCTTAGAAGTTAAGTCCCATAGTGCTCAGAGCCAACACTTATAAGATCATTTTGCTGTCTGTCTGTGTGTCTGTCTGTCTGTCTATCTGTCTGTCCCATTATTCAAAATTTTCTCAGGAACAGGTAGACGCATCAGTTTGAAATTTATGTCACATGCTAAGATCTATGGTCCCTTGGAGCTATAATAAAAGTTAGCTCCTAAGTCAATGGACTCAAAAGATACGGCTATTCATGTTATGTATTTTGATACTCGCAAATTCACTCATTAAAAACTATAGTGTTCTTCTGCTTAAAGTAGAATCATGAAATCTGGCAAGAAGAAAGGTTTCACAGTACAAGTAAAGGACAAAAATCAGAAAACTGTTAATCTGAGATCATATCACATGAAAAATATCTCTTGTTATTTGTTATACAACTTCAAACGTGAAATTAAAACATTCTCGAAAGTCTTGCAATATCTGGCAATGTAGATAGCGTCGAGAGTCCTAGAATGGATGAACTTTCTGCATCATAATTAAGTTTTTAGGGAATCTTCAGTTGGCGTGTCCTGCTCGCACCTCGACAATTTTTATGTCTCTCCCTTACGCTTTTATTCCTGTTTAGTAGCTTTCTTTCCCTAGTATCATTGCAGCTTTGATACACAAGGTAAGCAAAAATTGCAATAGTGCCTTACACGTTCCTCCGCACGTACTTCACCCTTATCTTTTTTATCTCCCGCTGTAATTAGCTCCGTGTGGGGTTACTCGACAGGATAAATGTAGCCCCTGTCTGCGAGGTAATTACAGCCGTGGTCCAGGTGTGCCGCACGTGGCGCCTGATATGTGTCAGGTAGGCAAGCCGCGCTGCTTCCCCTCCCTCCCTCCCCCGTGACCACATCTGGCCGTCGGCCATCGCACAAGAGTGGCCACTGCTCCGAGCAGCGCAGCACTGCCAGGCACAGCTGGGGTGTCCTTATGGGGGACGCCAGGTCTTACTAACACATTGTCAGTTCACTTCCCGCAAGTGAAAAATTTTATTTTACCCGCTGATATTGCTCCACAACCACGAGATTCAATTTTTTGGAATTCCTCCTCTTACGACGTACAGATAATTCATTTGATATGAATTTTGCTGAATGAGAGTGATTTGCATAAGACAGGGAGAAAAAACTGAGACTAAAAAAGAAACAAATATTCGAATAAACAGTTGAGTTCAATTTCAAACAAACAGTTGGCTTAAATAAATGAAAGATGCCAATAGTGCCAGCTTAGAGCACTTATGGTAAATGTCTGTGTTACAAATTCTCCTCGAAGTAATAATGCAAAGCGATATTAAATACAACCAGTAAGGGAAGGCCGATGGACACCGCAATATTTCTTCCCATCTCGCAAGCATTCTCCACATACGAGGGTTGGAACTTTAATAGTGCGAAATATTTACACTACTAGCCATTAAAATTGCTACTCCAAGAAGAAATGCAGATGATAGACGGGTATTCATTGGACAAATATACTAGAACTGACATGTGATTACATTTTCACGCAATTTGGGTGCATAGATCCTGAGAAAAGAGTACCCAGAACAACCACCTCTGGCCGTAATAACGACCTTGATACGCCTGGGCATTGAGTCAAACAGAGCTTGGATGGCGTGTACAGGTACAGCTGCCCATGCAGCTTCAACACGATACCACAGTTCATCAAGAGTAGTGCCAGTTGCTCGGCCACCATTGACCAGACGTTTTCAATTGGGAATGTGCTGGCCAGGGCAGCAGTCGAACATTTTCTGAATCCAGAAAGACCCGTACAGGACCTTCAACATGCAGTCGTGCACTATCCTGCTGAAATATAGGGTGTCGCAGGGATCGAATGAAGGGTGGAGTCACGGGTCGTAACACATCTGAAATGTAACGTCCACTGTTCAAAGTGCCGTCAGTGCCACGTCTCGATCCCTGAGTCAACAGATGGGGACGTTTTCAAGACAATAACCATCTGCACGAACAGTTCGACGAGCATGGACTATCAGCATGGACTATCAGCTCGGACACCATGGCTGCGGTTACCCTTGACGCTGCATCACAGACAGGAGCGCCTGAGATGGTGTACTCAGCGACGAACCTGGGTGCACGAATGGCAAAAAGTCATTTTTTCGGATGAAACCAGGTTCTGTTTACAGCATCATGGTGGTCGCATCCGTGTTTGGCGACATCGCGGTGAACGCACATTGGAAGCGTGTATCCGCCATCGCCATACTGCCGTATCACCTGGCGTGATGGTATGGGGTGCCATTGGTTACACGTCTCGGTCACCTCTTCTTCGCATTGACGGCACTTTGAACAGTGGACGTTACATTTCAGATGTGTTACGACCCGTGGCTCTACCCTTCATTCGATCCCTGCGAAACCCTACATTTCAGAAGGATAATGCACGACCGCATGTTGCAGGTCCTGTACGGGCCTTTCTGGATACAGAAAACGTTCGACTGTTGCCCTGGCCAGCATATTCTCCAGATCTCTCACCAATTGAAAACGTCTGGTCAATGGTGGCCGAGTAACTGGCTCGTCACAATACGCCAGTCACTACTCTTGATGAACCGTGGTATCGTGTTGAAGCTGCATGGGCAGCTATACCTGTACACGCCATCCAAGCTCTGTTTGACTCAATGCCCAGGCGTATCAAGGCCGTTATTACGGCCAGAGGTGGTTGTTCTGGGTATTGATTCCTAGGATCTATGCACCCAAATTGCGTGAAAATGTAATCACATGTCAGTTGTAGTATAATATATTTGTCCAATGAATATCCGTTTATCATCTGCATTTCTTCTTGGAGTAGCAATTTTAATGGCTAGTACTGTAAGTACATTAAGAAAGATTTGATGTTTTTTAAATTTAGGGTGGCGTGACTACTGGTTTACCCTGTACCTCTGGATCCTAACCAACAAAAGCCATACAGCTTCGCCCAAATAGCTGTAGTAGCAACGAAGAGGTCACACGAAGTGATTTGCGCCAGACTTCTGCACCAGGCCTTCCCGTCCCTGATGTGATTTTCTTGATGTACTCCATGCACACCGCCAGAGAAAAAGTTCATCTAATAACCTTTAGAAATGTAAAGCAGGTTAACCTTGATGCTCTACAAGGGAACTCTTCAGATGTTCCTCCGCCAGGTACAAGTAACGAGTCGACATTAATCGATAAAGTACAACATTTCAATTACAGACTTATTGAACTTAATAAATAATTATTTAAATAAAAATAAATTGTTAATATACCACGTATTTAAATCGGACAAAATAGTAAAAAATAATTTATTCGCTTCCCATACAGATAGTGCTCAAAACCTGTGATCTCAAAATTTTAATAGCTTTGAAATTACAACTGAGATTTAAAACAGGCATATAATTGATGCATGAGCAGCTCATCTCCTGACTAGTATATTACTTATTAACTGATGCATGAACAGCTCACCTCCTTACTTGTATCTGTTGCAGGTGCCCTACGTTTTAAATTTTAAATCTTAAAGTATTTTCACTGCCATTAAAAACTCAGTGACAAATTTTCAGGACTATCTGCATAGGGCTTGAAATCTGTATGGGCCCAAGAAATTATTTTATACTTTCTAGACCGATTTAAAAACGTAGTACATTAAATATTAACATTTATTCAAATAATTATTTTCTGCTATTTTCCTGTGTGTGTGTGTGTGTGTGTGTGTGTGTGTGTGTGTGTGTGTGTGTGTGTGTGTGTGAAATTTTCAATCGATTTCAGACATGCTGTTGAGGTTAAAACATAGTCATGAGATGTAAGAATGCGGAGTCTCGCTGGGGTTTCCAGCCCCATCAAGTGATCAAAATAACAAGAGCTTTAGACCAAGCACTCCTTGGTCATTGTCAAGCGGTACGATTGTCAGTGCGCTGCTGGTACGCCCCTTATATACACTAGCTGTCGGCTGTGACGTCACCGGTGCTCGCGGCATCGCCATCTATAGGAATACATTGACTCGGCGTTCGATGTGCCCACTTCATCACGATCGCTGGATTCCACACCATGCTGAGGTGCAGGCCACCGTCTCCATTTAGGGTATTATCGGTGATATTGTTTCTAATTACGCAGTCCCAGAAGCAGTTAGCCACGAAAGATGGTTCGACAAATTATACCCGATGCTCCATACTTATGGAATAGGCGGACTATAGTGCGGAGATCTTCGCGCTGCCCGCATCTCGTGGTCGTGCGGTAGCGTTCTCGCTTCCCACGCCCGGGTTCCCGGGTTCGATTCCCGGCGGGGTCAGGGATTTTCTCTGCCTCGTGATGGCTGGGTGTTGTGTGCTGTCCTTAGGTTAGTTAGGTTTAAGTAGTTCTAAGTTCTAGGGGACTGATGACCATAGATGTTAAGTCCCATAGTGCTCAGAGCCATTTGATCTTCGCGCTACTGGACTAAGATACTTAACGGAAACTCCCAAGCGACCCAACATCGAGGATAATGAAAAAGAGTCTTCAGGTTCTCAAGCACTCTTCGTTGGAAGACACCATGGTCAATAACGTTCTCCCACAGGTACGTAGACCACCTACTGCTTAGCTTTACCGAAGAGCCACAAGGATGGGACCCCACTCCGCCTCATAGAATCCACCATTGGTTCACCAACATACAAGTTGGCGAAGTACTTGACCAGTCTCCTTGCTCCACGTGTAGAATACCGAGAACATTGAATTTAAAGCTCAGCGGATTTTATCAGCCAAATTAACCTTCTTCTAGGGTGACATTATGGTCAGTTTTAATGTGGTGGCGCTGTTTACGAATATTCCTATCCAAGTCTCTTTGGGCATAGTATGGCAGTTCTTTGTAAGTGACGTGTTCGAGCTATTTGGGCACGCGGTTACGTCTCCTTATTTTCTGTACAGTGGCCTGTATCACGATCAGATGGACGGCATTGCAATGGTAACTCTGTTAGCTCCAGCTATTCAAACCTCCTCATGGAGGATTTTGAAGACATTGCCGTAGACACGGCACCATTGAAGCCTAATTGTCTCTTTCAATACGTTGACGGCACTTTCGTCATTTGACTCCAAGAACTGTAGAAACTTGACAAGCTCTTGGATCACCTCGACGGCATTAGTAGTAACAGCCGTTTCAGCATGGAGGTAGAAGAAGACAATTCATTGCCTTTCCTTGACGTCCTGGTCCGCTGTAAATGGACTGGATGCCTTGGCCACAGCGTATACAGAGAACCCACCCACACCGATTTGTACTGGCACGCCATCAGCCATGGACATCATCCGGCATAGAAGCGCACTATATAACACACATCGAAGCATCGTGCAAGAGAAATCAGACACTTATACCCTGCCCCATGACCTGAGCCACCTGCCCAAGATCTTCAAGTTACAATATTTAGAAAAAAACTCATTTCAAGCAAAAATCACAATAAGGCCTTCGACGAGAAGCAGGAAAAGAAACTTGCTTTCTTGCCGTTCTGTGGCTCCATGTCCGGCAAAATAAGCCACTTGCTGCAAAGACACAAGATCAGGCCGATTTCAGGCATCCGACAAAAATCCGTCAATTACTGAGACTATTTATAGACACAGTAGCTCTCAGAGTAGCTGGGGTCTACTAGATACCTTGCGAGTTTAGCCAATCTTACGTCTGACAAACAGTATGCAGTGTGGAACAACGGAGGAAGGAGCACGAGAGGTTTTTCCACTTGGGCTAACCAGAGAAATCTGCTTTAGCTGAGCACGCTTTAGGAAACGATCACCGCATAAAATCTGACCAACATCCGTCTTGGCTAACACTAACGGCTTCTGGGACAGTGTAAAGAGGCAATTGAAATACAAATCACCAATAACATCCTGAATAGAGACGATGGCCTGCAGCTGAGGGCGGCGTGGGATTCAGTGATAGCACGGTTCTAGCGGGCCATCGAACGGAGAGTCACCGTATGCCCGTAGATGGCAATGCCGCGAGCACCAGTGACGTCACAGCCGGCAGATAGTATATATAAAGGGCGTATCAGCAGCACAATTGCAGTCACACTAGTTGACAATAGCAAAGGCGTCTATGGGTTTCAAGACTTATTACGCTGGGAAAACCTATGAAGTCACATGGCAAAGGAGTGCTTGGCGGAAAGCTCGTGCAATAATCACTTGACGCGGCTGGAGCACTTTTTATTCATAGACATGCGGTAAATTTCAGGTTTATTTCAGTCTCTCTTCCTCCTACTTGTAACTTGCCAAACGACCGTAAAGTTAAAAACTAGAGACATTCGTACTCACGCAGAGACTTACTAGCAATCGTTCTATCTGCGAACCATACGTGACTGGAACAGGTAAACGGGGAATTGGCAGTTCTACACGAATTGCCCGAAGCCGCAAAAAAGCGAGTTGACAATGCATTATCATCCATTCCTACACTGTGTGTAAAATTTGGTTTCAGTTAATCTAAAATAAATTGCAAAATTTGTACCGAACAAACAAGAAAGTGCGACATCCATCTCTTCTTCACCCCTTTCCCTGTTCAACTGTGCCTGTAAGGTCGTTTAGAGCCTAAAACACATTCCTGTGCTACCCACACAACACGACAGTCCTGCAGGGCAGCAAGGTGTCAGGCGTTACCAAACATTGCCACCCGTAGCTCCACACCTACAGAACAGACTGACAAGAAAGCGAGTTCATGTTGCATTGTCATCCAGTTTCGAGCTACAATTAAAATTTCGGGCCATGATCCTAGTTTAAAATCAACTGCAAAATTTGTACCGAACGGGCAGACAAGGAAACGTCCTCAATAAAATGTGGTAAAAACGTGTCCCTCAACGTCCTCTTAAAGTAAAGGAAGCTCCCGCTCCGTGGTTGTCTACGGAAATAGTGTAGATCACGAATAACCTACACTCTGTACATAGATCATTTAAGTGAAATCCATCAGCTAAATTTTATGATATTTCCGAGAAACTGCATATCAGTGCCAAGCAAAACGAGGTCATCGCCAAACAGATACACGCCCGCTCTGCTGTATGCAGCGAATGAAATCCTGCAACACCATGGAGACGTGGTATTTACTGGTATTAAGGAAAATGTGGAAAGGACCCACCAATGTAACTTTGTTTTCACACTACCTGTTTATTTAACTGTATATAATATTAAATTTGTTCTCTTTACAAGTTAAGAAATTTGTGAAATGAATAAGCTTTTACAACAGAAATCAAAACAAGAACTACACGAAAATAATGACAAAGCCCGGACCTGCAGTCCGCACGTTATCAGGTGAACCAGCGGTGTTTACTACCGCGCTGGACACAGTTTCTCTTATTAAATGCCCTTCTGCAACACGTGAAAACATTAGTAATTTTGATGGCAAGAGTGTTTCAATTACTCAAACAAATGACGTAAATTTTTTTTATTTGGAAAATGTATGGTGAAAGATTCGGGGTTAAGAAGCGCACCTATGCTTAAAGGTTAAAAAAATTAGGAAACAATTATGACAATGATAAGGCTTGCTTCAAAGCGAGCGACCTTTTATTTCAATCAGCAACGAGGTGCGACTGGATCCCAACCCATCCCTTTTGACAATCTTATTCTGACTGAAGCACTGGCGACAGTTGGCTGTTAATATGTCAAAAGTTACATTGCTTCTCAGTTATGAAGGCCGCTCTGAAGGAACGTTTTAAAACATTACGTATTAGCACTTATTACAAGAGAACTCACTCGGCGGAACCACATCATCCAGTTAGAAATACACCAATAATGAGACGGTCTTTCAAAGATAGGAACGCACAGTTTAGTACAACAGGTAGTTCAGACTATCTAAAATACAATTACAATCAAGGAATTGAATCGTTTAACATCTAAATCTAACCACAAGACCCCTGTTTGTTTAACGGCAACCTGTGCCTTGGTACAGTTGTTCCAACTGTATTTCCGACCAGGAGCTGATTCATTAAAACATTAATGATCGGGTATGAACTATAAAGGAAGGGCAATATAATATCAGAACCAATTTTCAAACGACAGCTAGTGTCTTGTACAATACTACGGTCTATATTTACGATCAAAGAACCGACCGAGTAAAACTCTGAGGGTCGGGTACAAACCAGAAAATAATTAGGTCGGGAAGACAATGACACAAATCACCACAAGGATTATAGAATGTTCCTCCCCTTTATCAGCAAGCAGTTCCATGGATCCACGGTGCGTCGCGGCGGTTATCGACTGGTGCCGATGAAAGCCAGGTAGAAGAGCAGCCAGGCCACGAGCGGTCGTCCGACACGAATGTTGCCAACCAGCCGACGGGATGTCGGCCTGGTGTTTGTCGTCGGCGCTGACTCCGGCGAAGCACTCCGGTATCTTCGCTCTGCGCGAGCCCTCCTTGCGTAACTCCTGGCTTCGGCCGCTCGGACCTCGCGACCACCTCTCGTCGCGACGCTGCCAATACCCTAACTTCGTGCCCCACTCTCTGGGGCCAGCGAACCCATACATATATCAGCAAGCAAAGACCTTCTAAGGACACAACCGACAGATACCAACTCTTACTCGTAGATATTGGCAATGGGGCTGCGAGAGGGATAGTCGATACTACCCTTGAGCCAGTGGCGCCAGACGGAACAGTCTCCTAACTTAATGGCACCACGGCTCAGCCATGAAGCATACGATACAGCTTCAGCGTAAGATGGAAAACATCTAGTGCAACTTCCAGGCCTCTGCAGAAGCAGTAAATGACTCTTTCTCAACAGCAGTCGGCTTTAAGGTTACAATTATCGGCACCTTATCGGCAGATACGTTTTTCTTTTGTTTCTACGCACACAGTACGTCTCTCCTGAGACAATAGGAAATGACGGAGTGAACATAGGTGTGATTGCTGATATTCAGGTTCTTTCAGCCATCTCCAGCTTCTCTCTTATTAGAGGTACATATCCCATTAAGTGGAAGAACAAACTAATTTAAACAGTGCCCAGGCTGATAACCCAAAATCATCCGGCAGCTGTAGGATTACAGCTGTCAACATCTAAAGCTATGGACTATGCTGCTCAGGAGCATCTGAACGATTACCTCACTTTTCATACTTTTGGTGGGTAATGAAAACCACCTCAGCTGTATTATTGCACATTTATCGTTTACAACCGGTTTCGTTCGCTGAACATCTTGATGTTGCCAGTTTTAGTCTTTGTCAGCTGAACTGCAACTCCGTTGATCAAGCTTTTTTGGTACGGTTGTTTTCGATGTATTATTTATGAAAATTGTGCAGCTCAATTTGACATGCAGCATAACCCTGTGGTTCGATAGCTACACTAAAAGTACAAATCAAAGAGTCGTCTGTGGACATGTGACGTCATCATCGAGACATGTGCTCACTGGATTCTGTTAGCATTCAGTCACTAGTCCACTGCTTATTTTCGCTATATATCAATGGTATTTCATCTGTGCTACATTCTTGTAACCACGACTTATATGCTGACAACATGCAGTTGTATCTCAGCGTCAGCCGTCAGAATAATGCTGTTTTATCAGATACAAATGAAAACTTTTTTCCGTATCATTAGGAGCACAAAAGCTGCGTCTTAAACTCGACCCTAATAAGTCAACAGTCATTGTCGTATCACATCTAAAGTTGACCAGCGCACATTTTCCTTGAAACAATTCCTCAAATGTTTATTAGTGGTATCCAACTGCCCCATAAACTAACAGTAAATAACCTCGGAATAATCTTGCGCTACTATCCAAATTGTAAAGAACAAATTGTTATAGCCTGGAGCAAAGTTTTCTGGCAGACATATTTCTCAATCATCTGGAATGTAAGTTCTTCAATAAAAACAGTAGACTCAAAAGCAAAACAATATATTACTGGAGATATGTTGATGATACCTTGCTGCTATTTGATGGAACGAAATATGAGATCGAGGAACTACTGAAAGTATTCAATTCTTTCCGCAAAAATATAAAATTCACAATAGAACATAAAGACAACAGAAGCATAAATTTCTTGGATCTTAAATCACCAACCACCAACAAAAACATAAGTTCAGCATACACAGAAAACGCACGCGCACTGACATAACACTGGACAACTCATCATGCCATCCCACCACACAGAAACATGCTGCATTTAGGTCCATACTATACAGAGTACACTCTCTTGACTTAGAAGAAAACACCCTCAAGAATGAGATAGATACAGTAAAGAGCATGGCCATAAGCAATGACTACACAGCCAAAACAACTTGCAATTTACACTGACAAATACACAAAAGCAAGACAATGAATGGCCACGCTGTAAAAGAAGAGAAAATATATGGCGGTATCCCTTACCTGGGCCTCCTTATCACAAAAAATTGTTAATCTTTTCAAAAAAACAAATGCAACAGTTGCAGTCTCAACTAATAATAAGCTAGGAAACTTAATCGTCCCTAGCATAAAATCAAATACAACAACAACAGTGGAGTGTACAAAGTAACATGCCGCAGTTGTCCTGCCTACTATGAAGGGAAAACAGGCAGAAACGTCAAAACCATTTTTCAGGAAAACTTAAATGCTTTCAGACTCAACCACTTCGGAAAATCAGTCTTTGCGCAACATATGTTGGAAACTAAACATGTCATCAACGGTCTAGAAAACAATCTGGTAGTACTACATAATGAAGCCAATGGTAAGACCTTAAATCTGTTGGAACAACTGGAGATATACCTCCACAAAATCAAAAAACCAGAATCTATGTTAAATGAACAAAAAGATTTCGCAAGCTACAGTTATTTCACTAATTTTAAATATCTATGCTATATCAATTGTTTAATAATTATATCTTTAGCACTACGAATATATTCGTCTTTGACCACCCCGTGTACAAAAACATCTGTGAAGTGTTTACAAACATGTGTTTCCAAGTGTGGCTCTTGAATGAAGTGACGTGCACCAAAACGATGGAGGAAGAATCTATGCTGGTGCTAAAACGTTAAGAACGCTTTTCTTGGATTATGTGGTAAGTTTACACTGTTCATCTTTTCCTCTATTTCGCACATATTTAACGCTTTCGACTTACGAATTTCATAATCCAACATCAAACCTTTAAGTGACAGGAATATGCATTTCACCTCAAATGGTTCAAATGGCTCTGAGCACTATGGGACTCAACTGCTGAGGTCATTAGTCCCCTAGAACTTAGAACTAGTTAAACCTAACTAACCTAAAGACATCACAAACATCCTTGCCCGAGGCACGATTCGAACCTGCGACCGTAGCGGTCTTGCGGTTCCAGACTGCAGCGCCTTTAACCGCACGGCCACTTCGGCCGGCCATTTCACCTCATTCAAGAGAAAAAAATAAAGCACGTATTAAGACAAATTACACCTGATGATGGACTCACAGGGTCCGACATGCATTGTGTACTTAATAAAACACGAAAAGATGAGACTGAAGGCTTTTTTTTTTTTTTTTTTTTAATTCATACTTCCAGTGTATAAATCCTTCGTGTTTCAAGGTAAGTCCTACTAACCAATCTCGTCTTTTAGCCAGGTTGTATCATGAATTTATTTTTCCCCGAATGCGATTCAGTACCTCCTCGTCATTTGTTCGAGTTACCCAGCTAGCTTTTCAACATGCTTCTGTAACACAACATTTCAAAACCTGTTCTCTTCTTTTCTAAATGTTCATCGTCCACGTTTCACTCCCGTATGAGGCGGCACTCTAGACAAGAACATTAAAAAACCTCCTACAGAAATTTATTTTGGATGTTAACAAATTTCTCTTTTCAGGAGTGCTTTTCTACGGAATCCAACGTAGTTTTACTCGAGGTCAGCTTCAACAATTTTTCCATTATTCTGTAAATAATTCGTGTCAGTATTTTGTAACCATGACTTATTAAACTGAAGGTTTCGTAGTAATCACACTTCTTCGCATCTGCCTTGTTTGCTGTTGGAATCATTACACTCTTCCTGAAATCTGAAGGTATTTCAGAGGTGTATAAATTCTCTTTCCAGCCTGCCTGCCCCTGTCTTCGCCACAATTCTTAAAGCAGGTCAACCTGCCGCAGTGGAGACGCAAGAGTACAAGCGTACTGAAGGACTGTGGTTAAAGCAGGCCAACCTGGGTTTCCACAAGCCTGGCAAGCTTCAAGGAATCCATTCAGCCTGCTGCATCTGAGGACAAGTTGCACTACTAGTTCAATCAGGTATATGTCTGGGTAAGTAGTTTTACCATAGATCGTTTGTCATAATGGTGGGAGCGGTAAACTGAACAAACCATACTTAAGGGAGAGGAGAAATTAAGGATAGGGGCATACATATCAGCCACTAAACAGAGTCCACGTCACCACGAGAAATGTTTTCATGTGTTTGTGAGGCAGCTTCAAGAAAATCGGAAGGTGTCTCGCTTTGCAAATTTTGTAAAAAGTTACTAAACACTCATTTGGGAACCTCTAGTATGTAACGACATGTTTGTAAACTTTACCAACAATTTCCCTCACTCCACAAATATTTTGAAAGAGGACAAACGCCTAGTGGCTGACAAGTGCGTGGAAATTTGTGCCAAGAACGTGAGGCCGCTTAGCAGTATAACAGCTTTCTTAATTTAGGACAAACATTGATTGAAATAGGGAAAAAATATGGTTCATTGGAAATCAAAAACCAAATTCTCGTGGTATGCAACGTAGTGCGAAGAAAGCGTAGTGTGAAAGAGCAGCTTGGTCTTTCAGCCATAAACGTTTTAGATTAAGATACTATGAAAAATGAACTTCGCCTTGGCTAAAGTGCATTTGGGGAATTTAGAATGAACTATTTTGGCCACTTAGAATTAATTCAGCGAACTCGCAATACACATACTGCAAAAAGTACCGTATGTGATGTAAGAGCGAGGTCGACATTCCACACATGGTAAAAGATATCGCCTTTTTTCTTTCACAGTCCAACAAAGGAAATGTTTTTCCTTCATGCAGTGTCCATAAAGCATTAGTTTACTTTGAGTTCGTGACTGAGATACACAAGGAGAGATGTGAGCGGAGCTTACGCGTCACGTTTATCAAAGATATTTAATGCCGACTGCCAAACGTCGGTTCATTGACAAAAATGAGGGTTGGATACTGCAGGAGGACAATGATATGAAGCACAGCAGTAGACTTTGCACCGAATGGAAAAAGGAGAAAGGTGTGCAGGTACTGAATTGGCTCTCATAGTTGCCTTACGCTAATCCTGCTGAAAGCAGCTGCAAGGAAAAAATATCACTTTGAAACAGCTGTCAGCGCAAGTTCGACGCATTAGGAGGTCTTTTCCACGTCAACACTTGGAAAACTTCGTTTCAAGCATGCTTCGGAGATGCCAAGTAATTATCGACGCTGTGGATGACTGGACGTATTATTAATTGTAAATGCATTTTCTTCGTCATACATGATATACATATATGGCCTAGTTCGTAAAATGTAAATTTTCACGGCCGGAATTGTCACAATTAATAAAGTAGTCAGCAGTCAGTAGCGAGTTTTAAAGTGAAATCCCTTCGACCACGGCATAATAGCACGGAATATTTTATTGATTGGATGTTTTAATTTGTTGTCAAATATATTTTTATTGATTAACCCGATCACGATCTTAATTAACTGAAATTGGTATAACTGAGGTCATATTAGCCGAATTAAAGGTTACAGAAACTAGCTTTCCAAAACCCTACTTTAGTTAGCTTTCAGAAATCTGTTTACTACAAAAAAACATGTATGAGAGGTGAGCTGATGATAGTTCGGTTTGAGAATAGCCACTACTCGTCGAAAGAAAGTGAAGTAGGAGAGGAAAACGTTCATATCTAAATAAATAAGTAAGCCCGAAGTATGCTGAAAAGGAAAAACGGAACAAATAAAATTCATCATTTTGTGGCCTACAGTGAGCCAAAATGAATACATATGAAATTGTGCCTCATCTTCTGGTACTCGTGTACTTATCATCAACTTCCGATCCCTACTCATAACAATACAATGAAAGCTTACAGAATACTGGTACGAAGTGTAGCACAGCGTGAAGACGGGCAGGCAATCAACCTGCTTGAACTGGGCACAAATTGGCGTCGATGGAAGTAATGCAGCCTGCCTGTTCTTCTGACAACGTGCGGTGGCTTGCTTGCCTGGCATGGGCAGGTTAAAGGCGGAGTATCAACATCTCTGAGGTACTTCATCCGTATTATATACACTGAAGCGCCAAAGAAATCGGTACAGGCAAGCGTATTCAAATACAGAGATACGTACTCAAGCAGAACACGGCGCTGCGGTCGGCAACGCCTATATAAGACAACAAGTGTCTGGCGCAGTTGTTAGATCGGTTACTGCTGCTACAATGGCAGGTTATTAAGATTTAAGTAAGTTTTAAATTGGTGCTATAGTCGGCGCAGGAGCGTTGGGGCACAGCACCTCCGAGGTAGCGAAAAAAGTGGGGAATTTCCCGTACGACCATTTCACGAGTGTACCGTATCAGGAAGCCAATAAAACATCAAATCTCCGACGTCGCTGCGGCTGGAAAAAGGTCCTGCAAGAACGGCACCAATGACGACTGAAGAGAATTGTTCAACGTGACAGAAGTCAACCCTTCCACAAATGCTGTAGATTTCAATGCTGGGCCATCATCAAGTGTCAGCGTGCCAACCATTCAACGATATGCGCTTTCGGAGCCAAAGGCCCACTCATCTACCCTTGATGAATGCAGGACACAAAGGTTTAAGCCTCGCCTGGGTCCAGCAACACCGATATTGGACTGGAAACATGTTGCCTTGTCGGATGAGTCTCGTTCCAAATTGTATCTAGCGGATGGACGTGTACAGGTATGGAGACAACCTCATGTATCCATGGACTCTTCTGTGTTTAAGCACTTTCGCTGGCCACTAAACTCCACAGACATGAACTTTATTGAGCATATCTGGGATGCCTTGCAACACGCTGTTCGGAAAAGATCTCCACCCCCTCCGACTCTTATGGATTTAGGGACAGCCCTGCAGGATTCATGGCGTCAGCTCCCTCCAGCACTACTTCAGACGTTAGTAGAGTTCATACCATGTTGTGCTGTGGCACTTCTGCGTGCTCGCAGGAGCCCTACACGATATTAGACAGGTGTACCAGTTTCTTTGTTTGGTTCATCAGTGTATCCTGTTGACCAAATTGAACGGTTTTGTCACCAAAGTATGTCAATAATTCTAAGCGAATGTCGTCTACTCCAAGAACCTTGTTTCCACTTAGCTCTTCCAGTGCTCCCTCGGATTATTCTCACATTGTCATAAATCGCAAATTATCATTTACTTCCTCTGTAAGCTTTTTATAAATATTGTCTGTATAAGAGAAAACTGAACACACTGATTTCGAAAACGTTCTACTCATGTAACATGTACTTTAGATAAAGCGTTCAATTGCTGAGCTAAACAGACTGTTGGTTGCCCTCTGTTGTGAACAGCGTCGTTCAATAAAACTCCAAATTTTATGAAAAGCAAAATTAAAAATAAAGTAAATGAATCTAATTAAATACCAGAAGAAACTAATTAAATACCAGAAGAAACTAATTGTGTGTCCAATTTAACTATATAACTGAAACTCAGTACCAAAGCACATTATGGGCGATGGTTGATATGATCAATATTAGACTAAGAATATCCACAAAAATAAATTACTGCTCCTCAAGAATGCAATGAGAGATCGGGCCTGAAACAGAAGTGACTTACCTCATGCTCAGCATGTTTTTGGGTCTTCAGTACTGACGTTCTCGAAAGCAAATACAAATCAGCAGATGCTGCAGCTGAAGGACAATAAACTACTCACTACTAACTTCCTTCTTTTTGCTTGTCAGAAGCAGTCTGTGACTTCATGTGGCGCAAGGTACAGTGGATACACGTCAAAATATTCTAAACATTACTATAAATCTTGGAAGTGGGTTTTACTTGAAAGAAAATCGTTTTTGTGAAATCAAAGTCTTATTATTGGCAAAAAGACGGCACAGCATAAGAAAACTAATAATTTCAAAATTCTCAGCTTACAAACATACCTTTAAAATTTCCCGAAATCTTCTCCATCAGTAAAAAGAATACACAAGTATTATAAATGAGTTTTCATCTCAATGATAAAGTACCCCATGTAGCTTCTTCCAGATTCACGGAAAGCAGTCTCAACTAATAATAAGCTAGGAAACTTAATCGTCCCTAGCATAAAATCAAATACAACAACAACAGTGGAGTGTACAAAGTAACATGCCGCAGTTGTCCTGCCTACTATGAAGGGAAAACAGGCAGAAACGTCAAAACCATTTTTCAGGAAAACTTAAATGCTTTCAGACTCAACCACTTCGGAAAATCAGTCTTTGCGCAACATATGTTGGAAACTAAACATGTCATCAACGGTCTAGAAAACAATCTGGTAGTACTACATAATGAAGCCAATGGTAAGACCTTAAATCTGTTGGAACAACTGGAGATATACCTCCACAAAATCAAAAAACCAGAATCTATGTTAAATGAACAAAAAGATTTCGCAAGCTACAGTTATTTCACTAATTTTAAATATCTATGCTATATCAATTGTTTAATAATTATATCTTTAGCACTACGAATATATTCGTCTTTGACCACCCCGTGTACAAAAACATCTGTGAAGTGTTTACAAACATGTGTTTCCAAGTGTGGCTCTTGAATGAAGTGACGTGCACCAAAACGATGGAGGAAGAATCTATGCTGGTGCTAAAACGTTAAGAACGCTTTTCTTGGATTATGTGGTAAGTTTACACTGTTCATCTTTTCCTCTATTTCGCACATATTTAACGCTTTCGACTTACGAATTTCATAATCCAACATCAAACCTTTAAGTGACAGGAATATGCATTTCACCTCAAATGGTTCAAATGGCTCTGAGCACTATGGGACTCAACTGCTGAGGTCATTAGTCCCCTAGAACTTAGAACTAGTTAAACCTAACTAACCTAAAGACATCACAAACATCCTTGCCCGAGGCACGATTCGAACCTGCGACCGTAGCGGTCTTGCGGTTCCAGACTGCAGCGCCTTTAACCGCACGGCCACTTCGGCCGGCCATTTCACCTCATTCAAGAGAAAAAAATAAAGCACGTATTAAGACAAATTACACCTGATGATGGACTCACAGGGTCCGACATGCATTGTGTACTTAATAAAACACGAAAAGATGAGACTGAAGGCTTTTTTTTTTTTTTTTTTTTAATTCATACTTCCAGTGTATAAATCCTTCGTGTTTCAAGGTAAGTCCTACTAACCAATCTCGTCTTTTAGCCAGGTTGTATCATGAATTTATTTTTCCCCGAATGCGATTCAGTACCTCCTCGTCATTTGTTCGAGTTACCCAGCTAGCTTTTCAACATGCTTCTGTAACACAACATTTCAAAACCTGTTCTCTTCTTTTCTAAATGTTCATCGTCCACGTTTCACTCCCGTATGAGGCGGCACTCTAGACAAGAACATTAAAAAACCTCCTACAGAAATTTATTTTGGATGTTAACAAATTTCTCTTTTCAGGAGTGCTTTTCTACGGAATCCAACGTAGTTTTACTCGAGGTCAGCTTCAACAATTTTTCCATTATTCTGTAAATAATTCGTGTCAGTATTTTGTAACCATGACTTATTAAACTGAAGGTTTCGTAGTAATCACACTTCTTCGCATCTGCCTTGTTTGCTGTTGGAATCATTACACTCTTCCTGAAATCTGAAGGTATTTCAGAGGTGTATAAATTCTCTTTCCAGCCTGCCTGCCCCTGTCTTCGCCACAATTCTTAAAGCAGGTCAACCTGCCGCAGTGGAGACGCAAGAGTACAAGCGTACTGAAGGACTGTGGTTAAAGCAGGCCAACCTGGGTTTCCACAAGCCTGGCAAGCTTCAAGGAATCCATTCAGCCTGCTGCATCTGAGGACAAGTTGCACTACTAGTTCAATCAGGTATATGTCTGGGTAAGTAGTTTTACCATAGATCGTTTGTCATAATGGTGGGAGCGGTAAACTGAACAAACCATACTTAAGGGAGAGGAGAAATTAAGGATAGGGGCATACATATCAGCCACTAAACAGAGTCCACGTCACCACGAGAAATGTTTTCATGTGTTTGTGAGGCAGCTTCAAGAAAATCGGAAGGTGTCTCGCTTTGCAAATTTTGTAAAAAGTTACTAAACACTCATTTGGGAACCTCTAGTATGTAACGACATGTTTGTAAACTTTACCAACAATTTCCCTCACTCCACAAATATTTTGAAAGAGGACAAACGCCTAGTGGCTGACAAGTGCGTGGAAATTTGTGCCAAGAACGTGAGGCCGCTTAGCAGTATAACAGCTTTCTTAATTTAGGACAAACATTGATTGAAATAGGGAAAAAATATGGTTCATTGGAAATCAAAAACCAAATTCTCGTGGTATGCAACGTAGTGCGAAGAAAGCGTGGTGTGAAAGAGCAGCTTGTTCTTTCAGCCATAAACGTTTTAGATTAAGATACTATGAAAAATGAACTTCGCCTTGGCTAAAGTGCATTTGGGGAATTTAGAATGAACTATTTTGGCCACTTAGAATTAATTCAGCGAACTCGCAATACACATACTGCAAAAAGTACCGTATGTGATGTAAGAGCGAGGTCGACATTCCACACATGGTAAAAGATATCGCCTTTTTTCTTTCACAGTCCAACAAAGGAAATGTTTTTCCTTCATGCAGTGTCCATAAAGCATTAGTTTACTTTGAGTTCGTGACTGAGATACACAAGGAGAGATGTGAGCGGAGCTTACGCGTCACGTTTATCAAAGATATTTAATGCCGACTGCCAAACGTCGGTTCATTGACAAAAATGAGGGTTGGATACTGCAGGAGGACAATGATATGAAGCACAGCAGTAGACTTTGCACCGAATGGAAAAAGGAGAAAGGTGTGCAGGTACTGAATTGGCTCTCATAGTTGCCTTACGCTAATCCTGCTGAAAGCAGCTGCAAGGAAAAAATATCACTTTGAAACAGCTGTCAGCGCAAGTTCGACGCATTAGGAGGTCTTTTCCACGTCAACACTTGGAAAACTTCGTTTCAAGCATGCTTCGGAGATGCCAAGTAATTATCGACGCTGTGGATGACTGGACGTATTATTAATTGTAAATGCATTTTCTTCGTCATACATGATATACATATATGGCCTAGTTCGTAAAATGTAAATTTTCACGGCCGGAATTGTCACAATTAATAAAGTAGTCAGCAGTCAGTAGCGAGTTTTAAAGTGAAATCCCTTCGACCACGGCATAATAGCACGGAATATTTTATTGATTGGATGTTTTAATTTGTTGTCAAATATATTTTTATTGATTAACCCGATCACGATCTTAATTAACTGAAATTGGTATAACTGAGGTCATATTAGCCGAATTAAAGGTTACAGAAACTAGCTTTCCAAAACCCTACTTTAGTTAGCTTTCAGAAATCTGTTTACTACAAAAAAACATGTATGAGAGGTGAGCTGATGATAGTTCGGTTTGAGAATAGCCACTACTCGTCGAAAGAAAGTGAAGTAGGAGAGGAAAACGTTCATATCTAAATAAATAAGTAAGCCCGAAGTATGCTGAAAAGGAAAAACGGAACAAATAAAATTCATCATTTTGTGGCCTACAGTGAGCCAAAATGAATACATATGAAATTGTGCCTCATCTTCTGGTACTCGTGTACTTATCATCAACTTCCGATCCCTACTCATAACAATACAATGAAAGCTTACAGAATACTGGTACGAAGTGTAGCACAGCGTGAAGACGGGCAGGCAATCAACCTGCTTGAACTGGGCACAAATTGGCTTCGATGGAAGTAATGCAGCCTGCCTGTTCTTCTGACAACGTGCGGTGGCTTGCTTGCCTGGCATGGGCAGGTTAAAGGCGGAGTATCAACATCTCTGAGGTACTTCATCCGTATTATATACACTGAAGCGCCAAAGAAATCGGTACAGGCAAGCGTATTCAAATACAGAGATACGTACTCAAGCAGAACACGGCGCTGCGGTCGGCAACGCCTATATAAGACAACAAGTGTCTGGCGCAGTTGTTAGATCGGTTACTGCTGCTACAATGGCAGGTTATTAAGATTTAAGTAAGTTTTAAATTGGTGCTATAGTCGGCGCAGGAGCGTTGGGGCACAGCACCTCCGAGGTAGCGAAAAAAGTGGGGAATTTCCCGTACGACCATTTCACGAGTGTACCGTATCAGGAAGCCAATAAAACATCAAATCTCCGACGTCGCTGCGGCTGGAAAAAGGTCCTGCAAGAACGGCACCAATGACGACTGAAGAGAATTGTTCAACGTGACAGAAGTCAACCCTTCCACAAATGCTGTAGATTTCAATGCTGGGCCATCATCAAGTGTCAGCGTGCCAACCATTCAACGATATGCGCTTTCGGAGCCAAAGGCCCACTCATCTACCCTTGATGAATGCAGGACACAAAGGTTTAAGCCTCGCCTGGGTCCAGCAACACCGATATTGGACTGGAAACATGTTGCCTTGTCGGATGAGTCTCGTTCCAAATTGTATCTAGCGGATGGACGTGTACAGGTATGGAGACAACCTCATGTATCCATGGACTCTTCTGTGTTTAAGCACTTTCGCTGGCCACTAAACTCCACAGACATGAACTTTATTGAGCATATCTGGGATGCCTTGCAACACGCTGTTCGGAAAAGATCTCCACCCCCTCCGACTCTTATGGATTTAGGGACAGCCCTGCAGGATTCATGGCGTCAGCTCCCTCCAGCACTACTTCAGACGTTAGTAGAGTTCATACCATGTTGTGCTGTGGCACTTCTGCGTGCTCGCAGGAGCCCTACACGATATTAGACAGGTGTACCAGTTTCTTTGTTTGGTTCATCAGTGTATCCTGTTGACCAAATTGAACGGTTTTGTCACCAAAGTATGTCAATAATTCTAAGCGAATGTCGTCTACTCCAAGAACCTTGTTTCCACTTAGCTCTTCCAGTGCTCCCTCGGATTATTCTCACATTGTCATAAATCGCAAATTATCGTCATTTACTTCCTCTGTAAGCTTTTTATAAATATTGTCTGTATAAGAGAAAACTGAACACACTGATTTCGAAAACGTTCTACTCATGTAACATGTACTTTAGATAAAGCGTTCAATTGCTGAGCTAAACAGACTGTTGGTTGCCCTCTGTTGTGAACAGCGTCGTTCAATAAAACTCCAAATTTTATGAAAAGCAAAATTAAAAATAAAGTAAATGAATCTAATTAAATACCAGAAGAAACTAATTAAATACCAGAAGAAACTAATTGTGTGTCCAATTTAACTATATAACTGAAACTCAGTACCAAAGCACATTATGGGCGATGGTTGATATGATCAATATTAGACTAAGAATATCCACAAAAATAAATTACTGCTCCTCAAGAATGCAATGAGAGATCGGGCCTGAAACAGAAGTGACTTACCTCATGCTCAGCATGTTTTTGGGTCTTCAGTACTGACGTTCTCGAAAGCAAATACAAATCAGCAGATGCTGCAGCTGAAGGACAATAAACTACTCACTACTAACTTCCTTCTTTTTGCTTGTCAGAAGCAGTCTGTGACTTCATGTGGCGCAAGGTACAGTGGATACACGTCAAAATATTCTAAACATTACTATAAATCTTGGAAGTGGGTTTTACTTGAAAGAAAATCGTTTTTGTGAAATCAAAGTCTTATTATTGGCAAAAAGACGGCACAGCATAAGAAAACTAATAATTTCAAAATTCTCAGCTTACAAACATACCTTTAAAATTTCCCGAAATCTTCTCCATCAGTAAAAAGAATACACAAGTATTATAAATGAGTTTTCATCTCAATGATAAAGTACCCCATGTAGCTTCTTCCAGATTCACGGAAAGCAGTCTCAACTAATAATAAGCTAGGAAACTTAATCGTCCCTAGCATAAAATCAAATACAACAACAACAGTGGAGTGTACAAAGTAACATGCCGCAGTTGTCCTGCCTACTATGAAGGGAAAACAGGCAGAAACGTCAAAACCATTTTTCAGGAAAACTTAAATGCTTTCAGACTCAACCACTTCGGAAAATCAGTCTTTGTGCAACATATGTTGGAAACTAAACATGTCATCAACGGTCTAGAAAACAATCTGGTAGTACTACATAATGAAGCCAATGGTAAGACCTTAAATCTGTTGGAACAACTGGAGATATACCTCCACAAAATCAAAAAACCAGAATCTATGTTAAATGAACAAAAAGATTTCGCAAGCTACAGTTATTTCACTAATTTTAAATATCTATGCTATATCAATTGTTTAATAATTATATCTTTAGCACTACGAATATATTCGTCTTTGACCACCCCGTGTACAAAAACATCTGTGAAGTGTTTACAAACATGTGTTTCCAAGTGTGGCTCTTGAATGAAGTGACGTGCACCAAAACGATGGAGGAAGAATCTATGCTGGTGCTAAAACGTTAAGAACGCTTTTCTTGGATTATGTGGTAAGTTTACACTGTTCATCTTTTCCTCTATTTCGCACATATTTAACGCTTTCGACTTACGAATTTCATAATCCAACATCAAACCTTTAAGTGACAGGAATATGCATTTCACCTCAAATGGTTCAAATGGCTCTGAGCACTATGGGACTCAACTGCTGAGGTCATTAGTCCCCTAGAACTTAGAACTAGTTAAACCTAACTAACCTAAAGACATCACAAACATCCTTGCCCGAGGCACGATTCGAACCTGCGACCGTAGCGGTCTTGCGGTTCCAGACTGCAGCGCCTTTAACCGCACGGCCACTTCGGCCGGCCATTTCACCTCATTCAAGAGAAAAAAATAAAGCACGTATTAAGACAAATTACACCTGATGATGGACTCACAGGGTCCGACATGCATTGTGTACTTAATAAAACACGAAAAGATGAGACTGAAGGCTTTTTTTTTTTTTTTTTTAATTCATACTTCCAGTGTATAAATCCTTCGTGTTTCAAGGTAAGTCCTACTAACCAATCTCGTCTTTTAGCCAGGTTGTATCATGAATTTATTTTTCCCCGAATGCGATTCAGTACCTCCTCGTCATTTGTTCGAGTTACCCAGCTAGCTTTTCAACATGCTTCTGTAACACAACATTTCAAAACCTGTTCTCTTCTTTTCTAAATGTTCATCGTCCACGTTTCACTCCCGTATGAGGCGGCACTCTAGACAAGAACATTAAAAAACCTCCTACAGAAATTTATTTTGGATGTTAACAAATTTCTCTTTTCAGGAGTGCTTTTCTACGGAATCCAACGTAGTTTTACTCGAGGTCAGCTTCAACAATTTTTCCATTATTCTGTAAATAATTCGTGTCAGTATTTTGTAACCATGACTTATTAAACTGAAGGTTTCGTAGTAATCACACTTCTTCGCATCTGCCTTGTTTGCTGTTGGAATCATTACACTCTTCCTGAAATCTGAAGGTATTTCAGAGGTGTATAAATTCTCTTTCCAGCCTGCCTGCCCCTGTCTTCGCCACAATTCTTAAAGCAGGTCAACCTGCCGCAGTGGAGACGCAAGAGTACAAGCGTACTGAAGGACTGTGGTTAAAGCAGGCCAACCTGGGTTTCCACAAGCCTGGCAAGCTTCAAGGAATCCATTCAGCCTGCTGCATCTGAGGACAAGTTGCACTACTAGTTCAATCAGGTATATGTCTGGGTAAGTAGTTTTACCATAGATCGTTTGTCATAATGGTGGGAGCGGTAAACTGAACAAACCATACTTAAGGGAGAGGAGAAATTAAGGATAGGGGCATACATATCAGCCACTAAACAGAGTCCACGTCACCACGAGAAATGTTTTCATGTGTTTGTGAGGCAGCTTCAAGAAAATCGGAAGGTGTCTCGCTTTGCAAATTTTGTAAAAAGTTACTAAACACTCATTTGGGAACCTCTAGTATGTAACGACATGTTTGTAAACTTTACCAACAATTTCCCTCACTCCACAAATATTTTGAAAGAGGACAAACGCCTAGTGGCTGACAAGTGCGTGGAAATTTGTGCCAAGAACGTGAGGCCGCTTAGCAGTATAACAGCTTTCTTAATTTAGGACAAACATTGATTGAAATAGGGAAAAAATATGGTTCATTGGAAATCAAAAACCAAATTCTCGTGGTATGCAACGTAGTGCGAAGAAAGCGTGGTGTGAAAGAGCAGCTTGTTCTTTCAGCCATAAACGTTTTAGATTAAGATACTATGAAAAATGAACTTCGCCTTGGCTAAAGTGCATTTGGGGAATTTAGAATGAACTATTTTGGCCACTTAGAATTAATTCAGCGAACTCGCAATACACATACTGCAAAAAGTACCGTATGTGATGTAAGAGCGAGGTCGACATTCCACACATGGTAAAAGATATCGCCTTTTTTCTTTCACAGTCCAACAAAGGAAATGTTTTTCCTTCATGCAGTGTCCATAAAGCATTAGTTTACTTTGAGTTCGTGACTGAGATACACAAGGAGAGATGTGAGCGGAGCTTACGCGTCACGTTTATCAAAGATATTTAATGCCGACTGCCAAACGTCGGTTCATTGACAAAAATGAGGGTTGGATACTGCAGGAGGACAATGATATGAAGCACAGCAGTAGACTTTGCACCGAATGGAAAAAGGAGAAAGGTGTGCAGGTACTGAATTGGCTCTCATAGTTGCCTTACGCTAATCCTGCTGAAAGCAGCTGCAAGGAAAAAATATCACTTTGAAACAGCTGTCAGCGCAAGTTCGACGCATTAGGAGGTCTTTTCCACGTCAACACTTGGAAAACTTCGTTTCAAGCATGCTTCGGAGATGCCAAGTAATTATCGACGCTGTGGATGACTGGACGTATTATTAATTGTAAATGCATTTTCTTCGTCATACATGATATACATATATGGCCTAGTTCGTAAAATGTAAATTTTCACGGCCGGAATTGTCACAATTAATAAAGTAGTCAGCAGTCAGTAGCGAGTTTTAAAGTGAAATCCCTTCGACCACGGCATAATAGCACGGAATATTTTATTGATTGGATGTTTTAATTTGTTGTCAAATATATTTTTATTGATTAACCCGATCACGATCTTAATTAACTGAAATTGGTATAACTGAGGTCATATTAGCCGAATTAAAGGTTACAGAAACTAGCTTTCCAAAACCCTACTTTAGTTAGCTTTCAGAAATCTGTTTACTACAAAAAAACATGTATGAGAGGTGAGCTGATGATAGTTCGGTTTGAGAATAGCCACTACTCGTCGAAAGAAAGTGAAGTAGGAGAGGAAAACGTTCATATCTAAATAAATAAGTAAGCCCGAAGTATGCTGAAAAGGAAAAACGGAACAAATAAAATTCATCATTTTGTGGCCTACAGTGAGCCAAAATGAATACATATGAAATTGTGCCTCATCTTCTGGTACTCGTGTACTTATCATCAACTTCCGATCCCTACTCATAACAATACAATGAAAGCTTACAGAATACTGGTACGAAGTGTAGCACAGCGTGAAGACGGGCAGGCAATCAACCTGCTTGAACTGGGCACAAATTGGCGTCGATGGAAGTAATGCAGCCTGCCTGTTCTTCTGACAACGTGCGGTGGCTTGCTTGCCTGGCATGGGCAGGTTAAAGGCGGAGTATCAACATCTCTGAGGTACTTCATCCGTATTATATACACTGAAGCGCCAAAGAAATCGGTACAGGCAAGCGTATTCAAATACAGAGATACGTACTCAAGCAGAACACGGCGCTGCGGTCGGCAACGCCTATATAAGACAACAAGTGTCTGGCGCAGTTGTTAGATCGGTTACTGCTGCTACAATGGCAGGTTATTAAGATTTAAGTAAGTTTTAAATTGGTGCTATAGTCGGCGCAGGAGCGTTGGGGCACAGCACCTCCGAGGTAGCGAAAAAAGTGGGGAATTTCCCGTACGACCATTTCACGAGTGTACCGTATCAGGAAGCCAATAAAACATCAAATCTCCGACGTCGCTGCGGCTGGAAAAAGGTCCTGCAAGAACGGCACCAATGACGACTGAAGAGAATTGTTCAACGTGACAGAAGTCAACCCTTCCACAAATGCTGTAGATTTCAATGCTGGGCCATCATCAAGTGTCAGCGTGCCAACCATTCAACGATATGCGCTTTCGGAGCCAAAGGCCCACTCATCTACCCTTGATGAATGCAGGACACAAAGGTTTAAGCCTCGCCTGGGTCCAGCAACACCGATATTGGACTGGAAACATGTTGCCTTGTCGGATGAGTCTCGTTCCAAATTGTATCTAGCGGATGGACGTGTACAGGTATGGAGACAACCTCATGTATCCATGGACTCTTCTGTGTTTAAGCACTTTCGCTGGCCACTAAACTCCACAGACATGAACTTTATTGAGCATATCTGGGATGCCTTGCAACACGCTGTTCGGAAAAGATCTCCACCCCCTCCGACTCTTATGGATTTAGGGACAGCCCTGCAGGATTCATGGCGTCAGCTCCCTCCAGCACTACTTCAGACGTTAGTAGAGTTCATACCATGTTGTGCTGTGGCACTTCTGCGTGCTCGCAGGAGCCCTACACGATATTAGACAGGTGTACCAGTTTCTTTGTTTGGTTCATCAGTGTATCCTGTTGACCAAATTGAACGGTTTTGTCACCAAAGTATGTCAATAATTCTAAGCGAATGTCGTCTACTCCAAGAACCTTGTTTCCACTTAGCTCTTCCAGTGCTCCCTCGGATTATTCTCACATTGTCATAAATCGCAAATTATCATTTACTTCCTCTGTAAGCTTTTTATAAATATTGTCTGTATAAGAGAAAACTGAACACACTGATTTCGAAAACGTTCTACTCATGTAACATGTACTTTAGATAAAGCGTTCAATTGCTGAGCTAAACAGACTGTTGGTTGCCCTCTGTTGTGAACAGTGTCGTTCAATAAAACTCCAAATTTTATGAAAAGCAAAATTAAAAATAAAGTAAATGAATCTAATTAAATACCAGAAGAAACTAATTAAATACCAGAAGAAACTAATTGTGTGTCCAATTTAACTATATAACTGAAACTCAGTACCAAAGCACATTATGGGCGATGGTTGATATGATCAATATTAGACTAAGAATATCCACAAAAATAAATTACTGCTCCTCAAGAATGCAATGAGAGATCGGGCCTGAAACAGAAGTGACTTACCTCATGCTCAGCATGTTTTTGGGTCTTCAGTACTGACGTTCTCGAAAGCAAATACAAATCAGCAGATGCTGCAGCTGAAGGACAATAAACTACTCACTACTAACTTCCTTCTTTTTGCTTGTCAGAAGCAGTCTGTGACTTCATGTGGCGCAAGGTACAGTGGATACACGTCAAAATATTCTAAACATTACTATAAATCTTGGAAGTGGGTTTTACTTGAAAGAAAATCGTTTTTGTGAAATCAAAGTCTTATTATTGGCAAAAAGACGGCACAGCATAAGAAAACTAATAATTTCAAAATTCTCAGCTTACAAACATACCTTTAAAATTTCCCGAAATCTTCTCCATCAGTAAAAAGAAACACAAGTATTATAAATGAGTTTTCATCTCAATGATAAAGTACCCCATGTAGCTTCTTCCAGATTCACGGAAAGCAGTCTCAACTAATAATAAGCTAGGAAACTTAATCGTCCCTAGCATAAAATCAAATACAACAACAACAGTGGAGTGTACAAAGTAACATGCCGCAGTTGTCCTGCCTACTATGAAGGGAAAACAGGCAGAAACGTCAAAACCATTTTTCAGGAAAACTTAAATGCTTTCAGACTCAACCACTTCGGAAAATCAGTCTTTGTGCAACATATGTTGGAAACTAAACATGTCATCAACGGTCTAGAAAACAATCTGGTAGTACTACATAATGAAGCCAATGGTAAGACCTTAAATCTGTTGGAACAACTGGAGATATACCTCCACAAAATCAAAAAACCAGAATCTATGTTAAATGAACAAAAAGATTTCGCAAGCTACAGTTATTTCACTAATTTTAAATATCTATGCTATATCAATTGTTTAATAATTATATCTTTAGCACTACGAATATATTCGTCTTTGACCACCCCGTGTACAAAAACATCTGTGAAGTGTTTACAAACATGTGTTTCCAAGTGTGGCTCTTGAATGAAGTGACGTGCACCAAAACGATGGAGGAAGAATCTATGCTGGTGCTAAAACGTTAAGAACGCTTTTCTTGGATTATGTGGTAAGTTTACACTGTTCATCTTTTCCTCTATTTCGCACATATTTAACGCTTTCGACGTACGAATTTCATAATCCAACATCAAACCTTTAAGTGACAGGAATATGCATTTCACCTCAAATGGTTCAAATGGCTCTGAGCACTATGGGACTCAACTGCTGAGGTCATTAGTCCCCTAGAACTTAGAACTAGTTAAACCTAACTAACCTAAAGACATCACAAACATCCTTGCCCGAGGCACGATTCGAACCTGCGACCGTAGCGGTCTTGCGGTTCCAGACTGCAGCGCCTTTAACCGCACGGCCACTTCGGCCGGCCATTTCACCTCATTCAAGAGAAAAAAATAAAGCACGTATTAAGACAAATTACACCTGATGATGGACTCACAGGGTCCGACATGCATTGTGTACTTAATAAAACACGAAAAGATGAGACTGAAGGCTTTTTTTTTTTTTTTTTTTTAATTCATACTTCCAGTGTATAAATCCTTCGTGTTTCAAGGTAAGTCCTACTAACCAATCTCGTCTTTTAGCCAGGTTGTATCATGAATTTATTTTTCCCCGAATGCGATTCAGTACCTCCTCGTCATTTGTTCGAGTTACCCAGCTAGCTTTTCAACATGCTTCTGTAACACAACATTTCAAAACCTGTTCTCTTCTTTTCTAAATGTTCATCGTCCACGTTTCACTCCCGTATGAGGCGGCACTCTAGACAAGAACATTAAAAAACCTCCTACAGAAATTTATTTTGGATGTTAACAAATTTCTCTTTTCAGGAGTGCTTTTCTACGGAATCCAACGTAGTTTTACTCGAGGTCAGCTTCAACAATTTTTCCATTATTCTGTAAATAATTCGTGTCAGTATTTTGTAACCATGACTTATTAAACTGAAGGTTTCGTAGTAATCACACTTCTTCGCATCTGCCTTGTTTGCTGTTGGAATCATTACACTCTTCCTGAAATCTGAAGGTATTTCAGAGGTGTATAAATTCTCTTTCCAGCCTGCCTGCCCCTGTCTTCGCCACAATTCTTAAAGCAGGTCAACCTGCCGCAGTGGAGACGCAAGAGTACAAGCGTACTGAAGGACTGTGGTTAAAGCAGGCCAACCTGGGTTTCCACAAGCCTGGCAAGCTTCAAGGAATCCATTCAGCCTGCTGCATCTGAGGACAAGTTGCACTACTAGTTCAATCAGGTATATGTCTGGGTAAGTAGTTTTACCATAGATCGTTTGTCATAATGGTGGGAGCGGTAAACTGAACAAACCATACTTAAGGGAGAGGAGAAATTAAGGATAGGGGCATACATATCAGCCACTAAACAGAGTCCACGTCACCACGAGAAATGTTTTCATGTGTTTGTGAGGCAGCTTCAAGAAAATCGGAAGGTGTCTCGCTTTGCAAATTTTGTAAAAAGTTACTAAACACTCATTTGGGAACCTCTAGTATGTAACGACATGTTTGTAAACTTTACCAACAATTTCCCTCACTCCACAAATATTTTGAAAGAGGACAAACGCCTAGTGGCTGACAAGTGCGTGGAAATTTGTGCCAAGAACGTGAGGCCGCTTAGCAGTATAACAGCTTTCTTAATTTAGGACAAACATTGATTGAAATAGGGAAAAAATATGGTTCATTGGAAATCAAAAACCAAATTCTCGTGGTATGCAACGTAGTGCGAAGAAAGCGTAGTGTGAAAGAGCAGCTTGTTCTTTCAGCCATAAACGTTTTAGATTAAGATACTATGAAAAATGAACTTCGCCTTGGCTAAAGTGCATTTGGGGAATTTAGAATGAACTATTTTGGCCACTTAGAATTAATTCAGCGAACTCGCAATACACATACTGCAAAAAGTACCGTATGTGATGTAAGAGCGAGGTCGACATTCCACACATGGTAAAAGATATCGCCTTTTTTCTTTCACAGTCCAACAAAGGAAATGTTTTTCCTTCATGCAGTGTCCATAAAGCATTAGTTTACTTTGAGTTCGTGACTGAGATACACAAGGAGAGATGTGAGCGGAGCTTACGCGTCACGTTTATCAAAGATATTTAATGCCGACTGCCAAACGTCGGTTCATTGACAAAAATGAGGGTTGGATACTGCAGGAGGACAATGATATGAAGCACAGCAGTAGACTTTGCACCGAATGGAAAAAGGAGAAAGGTGTGCAGGTACTGAATTGGCTCTCATAGTTGCCTTACGCTAATCCTGCTGAAAGCAGCTGCAAGGAAAAAATATCACTTTGAAACAGCTGTCAGCGCAAGTTCGACGCATTAGGAGGTCTTTTCCACGTCAACACTTGGAAAACTTCGTTTCAAGCATGCTTCGGAGATGCCAAGTAATTATCGACGCTGTGGATGACTGGACGTATTATTAATTGTAAATGCATTTTCTTCGTCATACATGATATACATATATGGCCTAGTTCGTAAAATGTAAATTTTCACGGCCGGAATTGTCACAATTAATAAAGTAGTCAGCAGTCAGTAGCGAGTTTTAAAGTGAAATCCCTTCGACCACGGCATAATAGCACGGAATATTTTATTGATTGGATGTTTTAATTTGTTGTCAAATATATTTTTATTGATTAACCCGATCACGATCTTAATTAACTGAAATTGGTATAACTGAGGTCATATTAGCCGAATTAAAGGTTACAGAAACTAGCTTTCCAAAACCCTACTTTAGTTAGCTTTCAGAAATCTGTTTACTACAAAAAAACATGTATGAGAGGTGAGCTGATGATAGTTCGGTTTGAGAATAGCCACTACTCGTCGAAAGAAAGTGAAGTAGGAGAGGAAAACGTTCATATCTAAATAAATAAGTAAGCCCGAAGTATGCTGAAAAGGAAAAACGGAACAAATAAAATTCATCATTTTGTGGCCTACAGTGAGCCAAAATGAATACATATGAAATTGTGCCTCATCTTCTGGTACTCGTGTACTTATCATCAACTTCCGATCCCTACTCATAACAATACAATGAAAGCTTACAGAATACTGGTACGAAGTGTAGCACAGCGTGAAGACGGGCAGGCAATCAACCTGCTTGAACTGGGCACAAATTGGCTTCGATGGAAGTAATGCAGCCTGCCTGTTCTTCTGACAACGTGCGGTGGCTTGCTTGCCTGGCATGGGCAGGTTAAAGGCGGAGTATCAACATCTCTGAGGTACTTCATCCGTATTATATACACTGAAGCGCCAAAGAAATCGGTACAGGCAAGCGTATTCAAATACAGAGATACGTACTCAAGCAGAACACGGCGCTGCGGTCGGCAACGCCTATATAAGACAACAAGTGTCTGGCGCAGTTGTTAGATCGGTTACTGCTGCTACAATGGCAGGTTATTAAGATTTAAGTAAGTTTTAAATTGGTGCTATAGTCGGCGCAGGAGCGTTGGGGCACAGCACCTCCGAGGTAGCGAAAAAAGTGGGGAATTTCCCGTACGACCATTTCACGAGTGTACCGTATCAGGAAGCCAATAAAACATCAAATCTCCGACGTCGCTGCGGCTGGAAAAAGGTCCTGCAAGAACGGCACCAATGACGACTGAAGAGAATTGTTCAACGTGACAGAAGTCAACCCTTCCACAAATGCTGTAGATTTCAATGCTGGGCCATCATCAAGTGTCAGCGTGCCAACCATTCAACGATATGCGCTTTCGGAGCCAAAGGCCCACTCATCTACCCTTGATGAATGCAGGACACAAAGGTTTAAGCCTCGCCTGGGTCCAGCAACACCGATATTGGACTGGAAACATGTTGCCTTGTCGGATGAGTCTCGTTCCAAATTGTATCTAGCGGATGGACGTGTACAGGTATGGAGACAACCTCATGTATCCATGGACTCTTCTGTGTTTAAGCACTTTCGCTGGCCACTAAACTCCACAGACATGAACTTTATTGAGCATATCTGGGATGCCTTGCAACACGCTGTTCGGAAAAGATCTCCACCCCCTCCGACTCTTATGGATTTAGGGACAGCCCTGCAGGATTCATGGCGTCAGCTCCCTCCAGCACTACTTCAGACGTTAGTAGAGTTCATACCATGTTGTGCTGTGGCACTTCTGCGTGCTCGCAGGAGCCCTACACGATATTAGACAGGTGTACCAGTTTCTTTGTTTGGTTCATCAGTGTATCCTGTTGACCAAATTGAACGGTTTTGTCACCAAAGTATGTCAATAATTCTAAGCGAATGTCGTCTACTCCAAGAACCTTGTTTCCACTTAGCTCTTCCAGTGCTCCCTCGGATTATTCTCACATTGTCATAAATCGCAAATTATCGTCATTTACTTCCTCTGTAAGCTTTTTATAAATATTGTCTGTATAAGAGAAAACTGAACACACTGATTTCGAAAACGTTCTACTCATGTAACATGTACTTTAGATAAAGCGTTCAATTGCTGAGCTAAACAGACTGTTGGTTGCCCTCTGTTGTGAACAGCGTCGTTCAATAAAACTCCAAATTTTATGAAAAGCAAAATTAAAAATAAAGTAAATGAATCTAATTAAATACCAGAAGAAACTAATTAAATACCAGAAGAAACTAATTGTGTGTCCAATTTAACTATATAACTGAAACTCAGTACCAAAGCACATTATGGGCGATGGTTGATATGATCAATATTAGACTAAGAATATCCACAAAAATAAATTACTGCTCCTCAAGAATGCAATGAGAGATCGGGCCTGAAACAGAAGTGACTTACCTCATGCTCAGCATGTTTTTGGGTCTTCAGTACTGACGTTCTCGAAAGCAAATACAAATCAGCAGATGCTGCAGCTGAAGGACAATAAACTACTCACTACTAACTTCCTTCTTTTTGCTTGTCAGAAGCAGTCTGTGACTTCATGTGGCGCAAGGTACAGTGGATACACGTCAAAATATTCTAAACATTACTATAAATCTTGGAAGTGGGTTTTACTTGAAAGAAAATCGTTTTTGTGAAATCAAAGTCTTATTATTGGCAAAAAGACGGCACAGCATAAGAAAACTAATAATTTCAAAATTCTCAGCTTACAAACATACCTTTAAAATTTCCCGAAATCTTCTCCATCAGTAAAAAGAATACACAAGTATTATAAATGAGTTTTCATCTCAATGATAAAGTACCCCATGTAGCTTCTTCCAGATTCACGGAAAGCAGTCTCAACTAATAATAAGCTAGGAAACTTAATCGTCCCTAGCATAAAATCAAATACAACAACAACAGTGGAGTGTACAAAGTAACATGCCGCAGTTGTCCTGCCTACTATGAAGGGAAAACAGGCAGAAACGTCAAAACCATTTTTCAGGAAAACTTAAATGCTTTCAGACTCAACCACTTCGGAAAATCAGTCTTTGTGCAACATATGTTGGAAACTAAACATGTCATCAACGGTCTAGAAAACAATCTGGTAGTACTACATAATGAAGCCAATGGTAAGACCTTAAATCTGTTGGAACAACTGGAGATATACCTCCACAAAATCAAAAAACCAGAATCTATGTTAAATGAACAAAAAGATTTCGCAAGCTACAGTTATTTCACTAATTTTAAATATCTATGCTATATCAATTGTTTAATAATTATATCTTTAGCACTACGAATATATTCGTCTTTGACCACCCCGTGTACAAAAACATCTGTGAAGTGTTTACAAACATGTGTTTCCAAGTGTGGCTCTTGAATGAAGTGACGTGCACCAAAACGATGGAGGAAGAATCTATGCTGGTGCTAAAACGTTAAGAACGCTTTTCTTGGATTATGTGGTAAGTTTACACTGTTCATCTTTTCCTCTATTTCGCACATATTTAACGCTTTCGACTTACGAATTTCATAATCCAACATCAAACCTTTAAGTGACAGGAATATGCATTTCACCTCAAATGGTTCAAATGGCTCTGAGCACTATGGGACTCAACTGCTGAGGTCATTAGTCCCCTAGAACTTAGAACTAGTTAAACCTAACTAACCTAAAGACATCACAAACATCCTTGCCCGAGGCACGATTCGAACCTGCGACCGTAGCGGTCTTGCGGTTCCAGACTGCAGCGCCTTTAACCGCACGGCCACTTCGGCCGGCCATTTCACCTCATTCAAGAGAAAAAAATAAAGCACGTATTAAGACAAATTACACCTGATGATGGACTCACAGGGTCCGACATGCATTGTGTACTTAATAAAACACGAAAAGATGAGACTGAAGGCTTTTTTTTTTTTTTTTTTTAATTCATACTTCCAGTGTATAAATCCTTCGTGTTTCAAGGTAAGTCCTACTAACCAATCTCGTCTTTTAGCCAGGTTGTATCATGAATTTATTTTTCCCCGAATGCGATTCAGTACCTCCTCGTCATTTGTTCGAGTTACCCAGCTAGCTTTTCAACATGCTTCTGTAACACAACATTTCAAAACCTGTTCTCTTCTTTTCTAAATGTTCATCGTCCACGTTTCACTCCCGTATGAGGCGGCACTCTAGACAAGAACATTAAAAAACCTCCTACAGAAATTTATTTTGGATGTTAACAAATTTCTCTTTTCAGGAGTGCTTTTCTACGGAATCCAACGTAGTTTTACTCGAGGTCAGCTTCAACAATTTTTCCATTATTCTGTAAATAATTCGTGTCAGTATTTTGTAACCATGACTTATTAAACTGAAGGTTTCGTAGTAATCACACTTCTTCGCATCTGCCTTGTTTGCTGTTGGAATCATTACACTCTTCCTGAAATCTGAAGGTATTTCAGAGGTGTATAAATTCTCTTTCCAGCCTGCCTGCCCCTGTCTTCGCCACAATTCTTAAAGCAGGTCAACCTGCCGCAGTGGAGACGCAAGAGTACAAGCGTACTGAAGGACTGTGGTTAAAGCAGGCCAACCTGGGTTTCCACAAGCCTGGCAAGCTTCAAGGAATCCATTCAGCCTGCTGCATCTGAGGACAAGTTGCACTACTAGTTCAATCAGGTATATGTCTGGGTAAGTAGTTTTACCATAGATCGTTTGTCATAATGGTGGGAGCGGTAAACTGAACAAACCATACTTAAGGGAGAGGAGAAATTAAGGATAGGGGCATACATATCAGCCACTAAACAGAGTCCACGTCACCACGAGAAATGTTTTCATGTGTTTGTGAGGCAGCTTCAAGAAAATCGGAAGGTGTCTCGCTTTGCAAATTTTGTAAAAAGTTACTAAACACTCATTTGGGAACCTCTAGTATGTAACGACATGTTTGTAAACTTTACCAACAATTTCCCTCACTCCACAAATATTTTGAAAGAGGACAAACGCCTAGTGGCTGACAAGTGCGTGGAAATTTGTGCCAAGAACGTGAGGCCGCTTAGCAGTATAACAGCTTTCTTAATTTAGGACAAACATTGATTGAAATAGGGAAAAAATATGGTTCATTGGAAATCAAAAACCAAATTCTCGTGGTATGCAACGTAGTGCGAAGAAAGCGTAGTGTGAAAGAGCAGCTTGTTCTTTCAGCCATAAACGTTTTAGATTAAGATACTATGAAAAATGAACTTCGCCTTGGCTAAAGTGCATTTGGGGAATTTAGAATGAACTATTTTGGCCACTTAGAATTAATTCAGCGAACTCGCAATACACATACTGCAAAAAGTACCGTATGTGATGTAAGAGCGAGGTCGACATTCCACACATGGTAAAAGATATCGCCTTTTTTCTTTCACAGTCCAACAAAGGAAATGTTTTTCCTTCATGCAGTGTCCATAAAGCATTAGTTTACTTTGAGTTCGTGACTGAGATACACAAGGAGAGATGTGAGCGGAGCTTACGCGTCACGTTTATCAAAGATATTTAATGCCGACTGCCAAACGTCGGTTCATTGACAAAAATGAGGGTTGGATACTGCAGGAGGACAATGATATGAAGCACAGCAGTAGACTTTGCACCGAATGGAAAAAGGAGAAAGGTGTGCAGGTACTGAATTGGCTCTCATAGTTGCCTTACGCTAATCCTGCTGAAAGCAGCTGCAAGGAAAAAATATCACTTTGAAACAGCTGTCAGCGCAAGTTCGACGCATTAGGAGGTCTTTTCCACGTCAACACTTGGAAAACTTCGTTTCAAGCATGCTTCGGAGATGCCAAGTAATTATCGACGCTGTGGATGACTGGACGTATTATTAATTGTAAATGCATTTTCTTCGTCATACATGATATACATATATGGCCTAGTTCGTAAAATGTAAATTTTCACGGCCGGAATTGTCACAATTAATAAAGTAGTCAGCAGTCAGTAGCGAGTTTTAAAGTGAAATCCCTTCGACCACGGCATAATAGCACGGAATATTTTATTGATTGGATGTTTTAATTTGTTGTCAAATATATTTTTATTGATTAACCCGATCACGATCTTAATTAACTGAAATTGGTATAACTGAGGTCATATTAGCCGAATTAAAGGTTACAGAAACTAGCTTTCCAAAACCCTACTTTAGTTAGCTTTCAGAAATCTGTTTACTACAAAAAAACATGTATGAGAGGTGAGCTGATGATAGTTCGGTTTGAGAATAGCCACTACTCGTCGAAAGAAAGTGAAGTAGGAGAGGAAAACGTTCATATCTAAATAAATAAGTAAGCCCGAAGTATGCTGAAAAGGAAAAACGGAACAAATAAAATTCATCATTTTGTGGCCTACAGTGAGCCAAAATGAATACATATGAAATTGTGCCTCATCTTCTGGTACTCGTGTACTTATCATCAACTTCCGATCCCTACTCATAACAATACAATGAAAGCTTACAGAATACTGGTACGAAGTGTAGCACAGCGTGAAGACGGGCAGGCAATCAACCTGCTTGAACTGGGCACAAATTGGCTTCGATGGAAGTAATGCAGCCTGCCTGTTCTTCTGACAACGTGCGGTGGCTTGCTTGCCTGGCATGGGCAGGTTAAAGGCGGAGTATCAACATCTCTGAGGTACTTCATCCGTATTATATACACTGAAGCGCCAAAGAAATCGGTACAGGCAAGCGTATTCAAATACAGAGATACGTACTCAAGCAGAACACGGCGCTGCGGTCGGCAACGCCTATATAAGACAACAAGTGTCTGGCGCAGTTGTTAGATCGGTTACTGCTGCTACAATGGCAGGTTATTAAGATTTAAGTAAGTTTTAAATTGGTGCTATAGTCGGCGCAGGAGCGTTGGGGCACAGCACCTCCGAGGTAGCGAAAAAAGTGGGGAATTTCCCGTACGACCATTTCACGAGTGTACCGTATCAGGAAGCCAATAAAACATCAAATCTCCGACGTCGCTGCGGCTGGAAAAAGGTCCTGCAAGAACGGCACCAATGACGACTGAAGAGAATTGTTCAACGTGACAGAAGTCAACCCTTCCACAAATGCTGTAGATTTCAATGCTGGGCCATCATCAAGTGTCAGCGTGCCAACCATTCAACGATATGCGCTTTCGGAGCCAAAGGCCCACTCATCTACCCTTGATGAATGCAGGACACAAAGGTTTAAGCCTCGCCTGGGTCCAGCAACACCGATATTGGACTGGAAACATGTTGCCTTGTCGGATGAGTCTCGTTCCAAATTGTATCTAGCGGATGGACGTGTACAGGTATGGAGACAACCTCATGTATCCATGGACTCTTCTGTGTTTAAGCACTTTCGCTGGCCACTAAACTCCACAGACATGAACTTTATTGAGCATATCTGGGATGCCTTGCAACACGCTGTTCGGAAAAGATCTCCACCCCCTCCGACTCTTATGGATTTAGGGACAGCCCTGCAGGATTCATGGCGTCAGCTCCCTCCAGCACTACTTCAGACGTTAGTAGAGTTCATACCATGTTGTGCTGTGGCACTTCTGCGTGCTCGCAGGAGCCCTACACGATATTAGACAGGTGTACCAGTTTCTTTGTTTGGTTCATCAGTGTATCCTGTTGACCAAATTGAACGGTTTTGTCACCAAAGTATGTCAATAATTCTAAGCGAATGTCGTCTACTCCAAGAACCTTGTTTCCACTTAGCTCTTCCAGTGCTCCCTCGGATTATTCTCACATTGTCATAAATCGCAAATTATCGTCATTTACTTCCTCTGTAAGCTTTTTATAAATATTGTCTGTATAAGAGAAAACTGAACACACTGATTTCGAAAACGTTCTACTCATGTAACATGTACTTTAGATAAAGCGTTCAATTGCTGAGCTAAACAGACTGTTGGTTGCCCTCTGTTGTGAACAGCGTCGTTCAATAAAACTCCAAATTTTATGAAAAGCAAAATTAAAAATAAAGTAAATGAATCTAATTAAATACCAGAAGAAACTAATTAAATACCAGAAGAAACTAATTGTGTGTCCAATTTAACTATATAACTGAAACTCAGTACCAAAGCACATTATGGGCGATGGTTGATATGATCAATATTAGACTAAGAATATCCACAAAAATAAATTACTGCTCCTCAAGAATGCAATGAGAGATCGGGCCTGAAACAGAAGTGACTTACCTCATGCTCAGCATGTTTTTGGGTCTTCAGTACTGACGTTCTCGAAAGCAAATACAAATCAGCAGATGCTGCAGCTGAAGGACAATAAACTACTCACTACTAACTTCCTTCTTTTTGCTTGTCAGAAGCAGTCTGTGACTTCATGTGGCGCAAGGTACAGTGGATACACGTCAAAATATTCTAAACATTACTATAAATCTTGGAAGTGGGTTTTACTTGAAAGAAAATCGTTTTTGTGAAATCAAAGTCTTATTATTGGCAAAAAGACGGCACAGCATAAGAAAACTAATAATTTCAAAATTCTCAGCTTACAAACATACCTTTAAAATTTCCCGAAATCTTCTCCATCAGTAAAAAGAATACACAAGTATTATAAATGAGTTTTCATCTCAATGATAAAGTACCCCATGTAGCTTCTTCCAGATTCACGGAAAGCAGTCTCAACTAATAATAAGCTAGGAAACTTAATCGTCCCTAGCATAAAATCAAATACAACAACAACAGTGGAGTGTACAAAGTAACATGCCGCAGTTGTCCTGCCTACTATGAAGGGAAAACAGGCAGAAACGTCAAAACCATTTTTCAGGAAAACTTAAATGCTTTCAGACTCAACCACTTCGGAAAATCAGTCTTTGTGCAACATATGTTGGAAACTAAACATGTCATCAACGGTCTAGAAAACAATCTGGTAGTACTACATAATGAAGCCAATGGTAAGACCTTAAATCTGTTGGAACAACTGGAGATATACCTCCACAAAATCAAAAAACCAGAATCTATGTTAAATGAACAAAAAGATTTCGCAAGCTACAGTTATTTCACTAATTTTAAATATCTATGCTATATCAATTGTTTAATAATTATATCTTTAGCACTACGAATATATTCGTCTTTGACCACCCCGTGTACAAAAACATCTGTGAAGTGTTTACAAACATGTGTTTCCAAGTGTGGCTCTTGAATGAAGTGACGTGCACCAAAACGATGGAGGAAGAATCTATGCTGGTGCTAAAACGTTAAGAACGCTTTTCTTGGATTATGTGGTAAGTTTACACTGTTCATCTTTTCCTCTATTTCGCACATATTTAACGCTTTCGACTTACGAATTTCATAATCCAACATCAAACCTTTAAGTGACAGGAATATGCATTTCACCTCAAATGGTTCAAATGGCTCTGAGCACTATGGGACTCAACTGCTGAGGTCATTAGTCCCCTAGAACTTAGAACTAGTTAAACCTAACTAACCTAAAGACATCACAAACATCCTTGCCCGAGGCACGATTCGAACCTGCGACCGTAGCGGTCTTGCGGTTCCAGACTGCAGCGCCTTTAACCGCACGGCCACTTCGGCCGGCCATTTCACCTCATTCAAGAGAAAAAAATAAAGCACGTATTAAGACAAATTACACCTGATGATGGACTCACAGGGTCCGACATGCATTGTGTACTTAATAAAACACGAAAAGATGAGACTGAAGGCTTTTTTTTTTTTTTTTTTTTTAATTCATACTTCCAGTGTATAAATCCTTCGTGTTTCAAGGTAAGTCCTACTAACCAATCTCGTCTTTTAGCCAGGTTGTATCATGAATTTATTTTTCCCCGAATGCGATTCAGTACCTCCTCGTCATTTGTTCGAGTTACCCAGCTAGCTTTTCAACATGCTTCTGTAACACAACATTTCAAAACCTGTTCTCTTCTTTTCTAAATGTTCATCGTCCACGTTTCACTCCCGTATGAGGCGGCACTCTAGACAAGAACATTAAAAAACCTCCTACAGAAATTTATTTTGGATGTTAACAAATTTCTCTTTTCAGGAGTGCTTTTCTACGGAATCCAACGTAGTTTTACTCGAGGTCAGCTTCAACAATTTTTCCATTATTCTGTAAATAATTCGTGTCAGTATTTTGTAACCATGACTTATTAAACTGAAGGTTTCGTAGTAATCACACTTCTTCGCATCTGCCTTGTTTGCTGTTGGAATCATTACACTCTTCCTGAAATCTGAAGGTATTTCAGAGGTGTATAAATTCTCTTTCCAGCCTGCCTGCCCCTGTCTTCGCCACAATTCTTAAAGCAGGTCAACCTGCCGCAGTGGAGACGCAAGAGTACAAGCGTACTGAAGGACTGTGGTTAAAGCAGGCCAACCTGGGTTTCCACAAGCCTGGCAAGCTTCAAGGAATCCATTCAGCCTGCTGCATCTGAGGACAAGTTGCACTACTAGTTCAATCAGGTATATGTCTGGGTAAGTAGTTTTACCATAGATCGTTTGTCATAATGGTGGGAGCGGTAAACTGAACAAACCATACTTAAGGGAGAGGAGAAATTAAGGATAGGGGCATACATATCAGCCACTAAACAGAGTCCACGTCACCACGAGAAATGTTTTCATGTGTTTGTGAGGCAGCTTCAAGAAAATCGGAAGGTGTCTCGCTTTGCAAATTTTGTAAAAAGTTACTAAACACTCATTTGGGAACCTCTAGTATGTAACGACATGTTTGTAAACTTTACCAACAATTTCCCTCACTCCACAAATATTTTGAAAGAGGACAAACGCCTAGTGGCTGACAAGTGCGTGGAAATTTGTGCCAAGAACGTGAGGCCGCTTAGCAGTATAACAGCTTTCTTAATTTAGGACAAACATTGATTGAAATAGGGAAAAAATATGGTTCATTGGAAATCAAAAACCAAATTCTCGTGGTATGCAACGTAGTGCGAAGAAAGCGTAGTGTGAAAGAGCAGCTTGTTCTTTCAGCCATAAACGTTTTAGATTAAGATACTATGAAAAATGAACTTCGCCTTGGCTAAAGTGCATTTGGGGAATTTAGAATGAACTATTTTGGCCACTTAGAATTAATTCAGCGAACTCGCAATACACATACTGCAAAAAGTACCGTATGTGATGTAAGAGCGAGGTCGACATTCCACACATGGTAAAAGATATCGCCTTTTTTCTTTCACAGTCCAACAAAGGAAATGTTTTTCCTTCATGCAGTGTCCATAAAGCATTAGTTTACTTTGAGTTCGTGACTGAGATACACAAGGAGAGATGTGAGCGGAGCTTACGCGTCACGTTTATCAAAGATATTTAATGCCGACTGCCAAACGTCGGTTCATTGACAAAAATGAGGGTTGGATACTGCAGGAGGACAATGATATGAAGCACAGCAGTAGACTTTGCACCGAATGGAAAAAGGAGAAAGGTGTGCAGGTACTGAATTGGCTCTCATAGTTGCCTTACGCTAATCCTGCTGAAAGCAGCTGCAAGGAAAAAATATCACTTTGAAACAGCTGTCAGCGCAAGTTCGACGCATTAGGAGGTCTTTTCCACGTCAACACTTGGAAAACTTCGTTTCAAGCATGCTTCGGAGATGCCAAGTAATTATCGACGCTGTGGATGACTGGACATATTATTAATTGTAAATGCATTTTCTTCGTCATACATGATATACATATATGGCCTAGTTCGTAAAATGTAAATTTTCACAGCCGGAATTGTCACAATTAATAAAGTAGTCAGCAGTCAGTAGCGAGTTTTAAAGTGAAATCCCTTCGACCACGGCATAATAGCACGGAATATTTTATTGATTGGATGTTTTAATTTGTTGTCAAATATATTTTTATTGATTAACCCGATCACGATCTTAATTAACTGAAATTGGTATAACTGAGGTCATATTAGCCGAATTAAAGGTTACAGAAACTAGCTTTCCAAAACCCTACTTTAGTTAGCTTTCAGAAATCTGTTTACTACAAAAAAACATGTATGAGAGGTGAGCTGATGATAGTTCGGTTTGAGAATAGCCACTACTCGTCGAAAGAAAGTGAAGTAGGAGAGGAAAACGTTCATATCTAAATAAATAAGTAAGCCCGAAGTATGCTGAAAAGGAAAAACGGAACAAATAAAATTCATCATTTTGTGGCCTACAGTGAGCCAAAATGAATACATATGAAATTGTGCCTCATCTTCTGGTACTCGTGTACTTATCATCAACTTCCGATCCCTACTCATAACAATACAATGAAAGCTTACAGAATACTGGTACGAAGTGTAGCACAGCGTGAAGACGGGCAGGCAATCAACCTGCTTGAACTGGGCACAAATTGGCTTCGATGGAAGTAATGCAGCCTGCCTGTTCTTCTGACAACGTGCGGTGGCTTGCTTGCCTGGCATGGGCAGGTTAAAGGCGGAGTATCAACATCTCTGAGGTACTTCATCCGTATTATATACACTGAAGCGCCAAAGAAATCGGTACAGGCAAGCGTATTCAAATACAGAGATACGTACTCAAGCAGAACACGGCGCTGCGGTCGGCAACGCCTATATAAGACAACAAGTGTCTGGCGCAGTTGTTAGATCGGTTACTGCTGCTACAATGGCAGGTTATTAAGATTTAAGTAAGTTTTAAATTGGTGCTATAGTCGGCGCAGGAGCGTTGGGGCACAGCACCTCCGAGGTAGCGAAAAAAGTGGGGAATTTCCCGTACGACCATTTCACGAGTGTACCGTATCAGGAAGCCAATAAAACATCAAATCTCCGACGTCGCTGCGGCTGGAAAAAGGTCCTGCAAGAACGGCACCAATGACGACTGAAGAGAATTGTTCAACGTGACAGAAGTCAACCCTTCCACAAATGCTGTAGATTTCAATGCTGGGCCATCATCAAGTGTCAGCGTGCCAACCATTCAACGATATGCGCTTTCGGAGCCAAAGGCCCACTCATCTATCCTTGATGAATGCAGGACACAAAGGTTTAAGCCTCGCCTGGGTCCAGCAACACCGATATTGGACTGGAAACATGTTGCCTTGTCGGATGAGTCTCGTTCCAAATTGTATCTAGCGGATGGACGTGTACAGGTATGGAGACAACCTCATGTATCCATGGACTCTTCTGTGTTTAAGCACTTTCGCTGGCCACTAAACTCCACAGACATGAACTTTATTGAGCATATCTGGGATGCCTTGCAACACGCTGTTCGGAAAAGATCTCCACCCCCTCCGACTCTTATGGATTTAGGGACAGCCCTGCAGGATTCATGGCGTCAGCTCCCTCCAGCACTACTTCAGACGTTAGTAGAGTTCATACCATGTTGTGCTGTGGCACTTCTGCGTGCTCGCAGGAGCCCTACACGATATTAGACAGGTGTACCAGTTTCTTTGTTTGGTTCATCAGTGTATCCTGTTGACCAAATTGAACGGTTTTGTCACCAAAGTATGTCAATAATTCTAAGCGAATGTCGTCTACTCCAAGAACCTTGTTTCCACTTAGCTCTTCCAGTGCTCCCTCGGATTATTCTCACATTGTCATAAATCGCAAATTATCGTCATTTACTTCCTCTGTAAGCTTTTTATAAATATTGTCTGTATAAGAGAAAACTGAACACACTGATTTCGAAAACGTTCTACTCATGTAACATGTACTTTAGATAAAGCGTTCAATTGCTGAGCTAAACAGACTGTTGGTTGCCCTCTGTTGTGAACAGCGTCGTTCAATAAAACTCCAAATTTTATGAAAAGCAAAATTAAAAATAAAGTAAATGAATCTAATTAAATACCAGAAGAAACTAATTAAATACCAGAAGAAACTAATTGTGTGTCCAATTTAACTATATAACTGAAACTCAGTACCAAAGCACATTATGGGCGATGGTTGATATGATCAATATTAGACTAAGAATATCCACAAAAATAAATTACTGCTCCTCAAGAATGCAATGAGAGATCGGGCCTGAAACAGAAGTGACTTACCTCATGCTCAGCATGTTTTTGGGTCTTCAGTACTGACGTTCTCGAAAGCAAATACAAATCAGCAGATGCTGCAGCTGAAGGACAATAAACTACTCACTACTAACTTCCTTCTTTTTGCTTGTCAGAAGCAGTCTGTGACTTCATGTGGCGCAAGGTACAGTGGATACACGTCAAAATATTCTAAACATTACTATAAATCTTGGAAGTGGGTTTTACTTGAAAGAAAATCGTTTTTGTGAAATCAAAGTCTTATTATTGGCAAAAAGACGGCACAGCATAAGAAAACTAATAATTTCAAAATTCTCAGCTTACAAACATACCTTTAAAATTTCCCGAAATCTTCTCCATCAGTAAAAAGAATACACAAGTATTATAAATGAGTTTTCATCTCAATGATAAAGTACCCCATGTAGCTTCTTCCAGATTCACGGAAAGCAGTCTCAACTAATAATAAGCTAGGAAACTTAATCGTCCCTAGCATAAAATCAAATACAACAACAACAGTGGAGTGTACAAAGTAACATGCCGCAGTTGTCCTGCCTACTATGAAGGGAAAACAGGCAGAAACGTCAAAACCATTTTTCAGGAAAACTTAAATGCTTTCAGACTCAACCACTTCGGAAAATCAGTCTTTGTGCAACATATGTTGGAAACTAAACATGTCATCAACGGTCTAGAAAACAATCTGGTAGTACTACATAATGAAGCCAATGGTAAGACCTTAAATCTGTTGGAACAACTGGAGATATACCTCCACAAAATCAAAAAACCAGAATCTATGTTAAATGAACAAAAAGATTTCGCAAGCTACAGTTATTTCACTAATTTTAAATATCTATGCTATATCAATTGTTTAATAATTATATCTTTAGCACTACGAATATATTCGTCTTTGACCACCCCGTGTACAAAAACATCTGTGAAGTGTTTACAAACATGTGTTTCCAAGTGTGGCTCTTGAATGAAGTGACGTGCACCAAAACGATGGAGGAAGAATCTATGCTGGTGCTAAAACGTTAAGAACGCTTTTCTTGGATTATGTGGTAAGTTTACACTGTTCATCTTTTCCTCTATTTCGCACATATTTAACGCTTTCGACTTACGAATTTCATAATCCAACATCAAACCTTTAAGTGACAGGAATATGCATTTCACCTCAAATGGTTCAAATGGCTCTGAGCACTATGGGACTCAACTGCTGAGGTCATTAGTCCCCTAGAACTTAGAACTAGTTAAACCTAACTAACCTAAAGACATCACAAACATCCTTGCCCGAGGCACGATTCGAACCTGCGACCGTAGCGGTCTTGCGGTTCCAGACTGCAGCGCCTTTAACCGCACGGCCACTTCGGCCGGCCATTTCACCTCATTCAAGAGAAAAAAATAAAGCACGTATTAAGACAAATTACACCTGATGATGGACTCACAGGGTCCGACATGCATTGTGTACTTAATAAAACACGAAAAGATGAGACTGAAGGCTTTTTTTTTTTTTTTTTTAATTCATACTTCCAGTGTATAAATCCTTCGTGTTTCAAGGTAAGTCCTACTAACCAATCTCGTCTTTTAGCCAGGTTGTATCATGAATTTATTTTTCCCCGAATGCGATTCAGTACCTCCTCGTCATTTGTTCGAGTTACCCAGCTAGCTTTTCAACATGCTTCTGTAACACAACATTTCAAAACCTGTTCTCTTCTTTTCTAAATGTTCATCGTCCACGTTTCACTCCCGTATGAGGCGGCACTCTAGACAAGAACATTAAAAAACCTCCTACAGAAATTTATTTTGGATGTTAACAAATTTCTCTTTTCAGGAGTGCTTTTCTACGGAATCCAACGTAGTTTTACTCGAGGTCAGCTTCAACAATTTTTCCATTATTCTGTAAATAATTCGTGTCAGTATTTTGTAACCATGACTTATTAAACTGAAGGTTTCGTAGTAATCACACTTCTTCGCATCTGCCTTGTTTGCTGTTGGAATCATTACACTCTTCCTGATATCTGAAGGTATTTCAGAGGTGTATAAATTCTCTTTCCAGCCTGCCTGCCCCTGTCTTCGCCACAATTCTTAAAGCAGGTCAACCTGCCGCAGTGGAGACGCAAGAGTACAAGCGTACTGAAGGACTGTGGTTAAAGCAGGCCAACCTGGGTTTCCACAAGCCTGGCAAGCTTCAAGGAATCCATTCAGCCTGCTGCATCTGAGGACAAGTTGCACTACTAGTTCAATCAGGTATATGTCTGGGTAAGTAGTTTTACCATAGATCGTTTGTCATAATGGTGGGAGCGGTAAACTGAACAAACCATACTTAAGGGAGAGGAGAAATTAAGGATAGGGGCATACATATCAGCCACTAAACAGAGTCCACGTCACCACGAGAAATGTTTTCATGTGTTTGTGAGGCAGCTTCAAGAAAATCGGAAGGTGTCTCGCTTTGCAAATTTTGTAAAAAGTTACTAAACACTCATTTGGGAACCTCTAGTATGTAACGACATGTTTGTAAACTTTACCAACAATTTCCCTCACTCCACAAATATTTTGAAAGAGGACAAACGCCTAGTGGCTGACAAGTGCGTGGAAATTTGTGCCAAGAACGTGAGGCCGCTTAGCAGTATAACAGCTTTCTTAATTTAGGACAAACATTGATTGAAATAGGGAAAAAATATGGTTCATTGGAAATCAAAAACCAAATTCTCGTGGTATGCAACGTAGTGCGAAGAAAGCGTAGTGTGAAAGAGCAGCTTGTTCTTTCAGCCATAAACGTTTTAGATTAAGATACTATGAAAAATGAACTTCGCCTTGGCTAAAGTGCATTTGGGGAATTTAGAATGAACTATTTTGGCCACTTAGAATTAATTCAGCGAACTCGCAATACACATACTGCAAAAAGTACCGTATGTGATGTAAGAGCGAGGTCGACATTCCACACATGGTAAAAGATATCGCCTTTTTTCTTTCACAGTCCAACAAAGGAAATGTTTTTCCTTCATGCAGTGTCCATAAAGCATTAGTTTACTTTGAGTTCGTGACTGAGATACACAAGGAGAGATGTGAGCGGAGCTTACGCGTCACGTTTATCAAAGATATTTAATGCCGACTGCCAAACGTCGGTTCATTGACAAAAATGAGGGTTGGATACTGCAGGAGGACAATGATATGAAGCACAGCAGTAGACTTTGCACCGAATGGAAAAAGGAGAAAGGTGTGCAGGTACTGAATTGGCTCTCATAGTTGCCTTACGCTAATCCTGCTGAAAGCAGCTGCAAGGAAAAAATATCACTTTGAAACAGCTGTCAGCGCAAGTTCGACGCATTAGGAGGTCTTTTCCACGTCAACACTTGGAAAACTTCGTTTCAAGCATGCTTCGGAGATGCCAAGTAATTATCGACGCTGTGGATGACTGGACGTATTATTAATTGTAAATGCATTTTCTTCGTCATACATGATATACATATATGGCCTAGTTCGTAAAATGTAAATTTTCACGGCCGGAATTGTCACAATTAATAAAGTAGTCAGCAGTCAGTAGCGAGTTTTAAAGTGAAATCCCTTCGACCACGGCATAATAGCACGGAATATTTTATTGATTGGATGTTTTAATTTGTTGTCAAATATATTTTTATTGATTAACCCGATCACGATCTTAATTAACTGAAATTGGTATAACTGAGGTCATATTAGCCGAATTAAAGGTTACAGAAACTAGCTTTCCAAAACCCTACTTTAGTTAGCTTTCAGAAATCTGTTTACTACAAAAAAACATGTATGAGAGGTGAGCTGATGATAGTTCGGTTTGAGAATAGCCACTACTCGTCGAAAGAAAGTGAAGTAGGAGAGGAAAACGTTCATATCTAAATAAATAAGTAAGCCCGAAGTATGCTGAAAAGGAAAAACGGAACAAATAAAATTCATCATTTTGTGGCCTACAGTGAGCCAAAATGAATACATATGAAGTTGTGCCTCATCTTCTGGTACTCGTGTACTTATCATCAACTTCCGATCCCTACTCATAACAATACAATGAAAGCTTACAGAATACTGGTACGAAGTGTAGCACAGCGTGAAGACGGGCAGGCAATCAACCTGCTTGAACTGGGCACAAATTGGCTTCGATGGAAGTAATGCAGCCTGCCTGTTCTTCTGACAACGTGCGGTGGCTTGCTTGCCTGGCATGGGCAGGTTAAAGGCGGAGTATCAACATCTCTGAGGTACTTCATCCGTATTATATACACTGAAGCGCCAAAGAAATCGGTACAGGCAAGCGTATTCAAATACAGAGATACGTACTCAAGCAGAACACGGCGCTGCGGTCGGCAACGCCTATATAAGACAACAAGTGTCTGGCGCAGTTGTTAGATCGGTTACTGCTGCTACAATGGCAGGTTATTAAGATTTAAGTAAGTTTTAAATTGGTGCTATAGTCGGCGCAGGAGCGTTGGGGCACAGCACCTCCGAGGTAGCGAAAAAAGTGGGGAATTTCCCGTACGACCATTTCACGAGTGTACCGTATCAGGAAGCCAATAAAACATCAAATCTCCGACGTCGCTGCGGCTGGAAAAAGGTCCTGCAAGAACGGCACCAATGACGACTGAAGAGAATTGTTCAACGTGACAGAAGTCAACCCTTCCACAAATGCTGTAGATTTCAATGCTGGGCCATCATCAAGTGTCAGCGTGCCAACCATTCAACGATATGCGCTTTCGGAGCCAAAGGCCCACTCATCTACCCTTGATGAATGCAGGACACAAAGGTTTAAGCCTCGCCTGGGTCCAGCAACACCGATATTGGACTGGAAACATGTTGCCTTGTCGGATGAGTCTCGTTCCAAATTGTATCTAGCGGATGGACGTGTACAGGTATGGAGACAACCTCATGTATCCATGGACTCTTCTGTGTTTAAGCACTTTCGCTGGCCACTAAACTCCACAGACATGAACTTTATTGAGCATATCTGGGATGCCTTGCAACACGCTGTTCGGAAAAGATCTCCACCCCCTCCGACTCTTATGGATTTAGGGACAGCCCTGCAGGATTCATGGCGTCAGCTCCCTCCAGCACTACTTCAGACGTTAGTAGAGTTCATACCATGTTGTGCTGTGGCACTTCTGCGTGCTCGCAGGAGCCCTACACGATATTAGACAGGTGTACCAGTTTCTTTGTTTGGTTCATCAGTGTATCCTGTTGACCAAATTGAACGGTTTTGTCACCAAAGTATGTCAATAATTCTAAGCGAATGTCGTCTACTCCAAGAACCTTGTTTCCACTTAGCTCTTCCAGTGCTCCCTCGGATTATTCTCACATTGTCATAAATCGCAAATTATCGTCATTTACTTCCTCTGTAAGCTTTTTATAAATATTGTCTGTATAAGAGAAAACTGAACACACTGATTTCGAAAACGTTCTACTCATGTAACATGTACTTTAGATAAAGCGTTCAATTGCTGAGCTAAACAGACTGTTGGTTGCCCTCTGTTGTGAACAGCGTCGTTCAATAAAACTCCAAATTTTATGAAAAGCAAAATTAAAAATAAAGTAAATGAATCTAATTAAATACCAGAAGAAACTAATTAAATACCAGAAGAAACTAATTGTATGTCCAATTTAACTATATAACTGAAACTCAGTACCAAAGCACATTATGGGCGATGGTTGATATGATCAATATTAGACTAAGAATATCCACAAAAATAAATTACTGCTCCTCAAGAATGCAATGAGAGATCGGGCCTGAAACAGAAGTGACTTACCTCATGCTCAGCATGTTTTTGGGTCTTCAGTACTGACGTTCTCGAAAGCAAATACAAATCAGCAGATGCTGCAGCTGAAGGACAATAAACTACTCACTACTAACTTCCTTCTTTTTGCTTGTCAGAAGCAGTCTGTGACTTCATGTGGCGCAAGGTACAGTGGATACACGTCAAAATATTCTAAACATTACTATAAATCTTGGAAGTGGGTTTTACTTGAAAGAAAATCGTTTTTGTGAAATCAAAGTCTTATTATTGGCAAAAAGACGGCACAGCATAAGAAAACTAATAATTTCAAAATCCTCAGCTTACAAACATACCTTTAAAATTTCCCGAAATCTTCTCCATCAGTAAAAAGAATACACAAGTATTATAAATGAGTTTTCATCTCAATGATAAAGTACCCCATGTAGCTTCTTCCAGATTCACGGAAAGCAGATCTCATTCTCTGAAAATCTCAACTGCTCGCTGCTACGTCTCAAATAAGAACGTCCCAGCGCTACACAACAGACTGATTAGCAAGTCAACCACAGATAAAATTAAACAGAGTCAAAGACTTTATTCACTGCTCATGAAGAATGCTTATTTAGTTTTTGTCCCAATCCATAAAGGTGAATTATTTACAGTATCAGAAAACATATCGGAACATTACACTTCTTCCCTTTCTATAAAATTACCTTCAAGTTCGTTTCTTTTGTATAGCCCTCCTTCACATTCCTTCAACCTTTCTGGTTTCCCTTCGTTTATTATTGGCGATGGTGTATGTGATAAAACCCGACAGGGAAAGGAGCCTGTGACTACTGGAGACAATGCCGAAAATTACACCACAGTCCTAACACAACACATATACGTCTACCTGCTGATGGAGGTTTAAACCTTCGAAACGGATTGTGCAAATAAACAGTGACAGGTAACAGTGAACATGTTTCATTCGAGATCAATAACAGTCACGGATAAACCAATCAAAAATTTTCGCAGCTAAAACTCTATGTACCCTTTAGAATCCATTATAGCCTTCCCACAGACTTTGTCCAATTCTGATAGGATGTATAGCACATACGCGGCAAAGTGCACTGTGCCACGGTAGAAACAGACACAAATAGGTGTATTGGGTCGGCACTTTATGTGTCTGTTGGCGTTACCAGTAGCAGAATTGATTCCTGTTGCGATAGAGCCTGAATCGACGTTGTCCAATACATGTTAATTAGTATACGAAAAGCAATTATAGTTTCGACGCATCTGACTTACTGTATATTTACAGAGATTCCTTTGTTGTTAACTGATAACTTCTTTGTATTAGTTTATCTTTTGAACGTAATGATAGAATTCGGTAACAGGCACAGTCAACTTTCTCTTTACGTAAATATAGTTAAGTGAAATTATTTTCCTATAAATTGGTACGTAGGTCTATCTAGGTTTCTTTTACTGTAAAAAGTTTTTTTTAAGTCTTTTTAAACTTAGCAGACAACGTGAACTATATGTCACGCACTTGTAATAGACTTTATGGACAAATCTATTCCGACTACACCCGCTCAGAATTAAGAAAAGTGGGGACTATTAACAGTAAAACATTTTCTCAATTATATTAAATCAGTATAACTAGCGAAAACTGCTTACATAAACTTCTATCAATAATATTTCCGCGAAGTGAAAATTATTTATCTTTACTCGGTAAAATTTATCGTAGCCTCACAGATATTAAGCTACGAGAAAGGTCAGGGACGTATTTTACTACACACGCTGACTTCCTTTCATTTTTCTCTCATGAAAAAATCTGATTTCTTTTTGCTTTTAATCTCTTTCAGAATGCTATTAACTTCGTAATACCTGTATTTACAATCTCATCCGAATCCATTCTCGAGTTTCAAACAATTTTCTTTTATGTACCTAAATTTCTTTCTCTCGTTTTAAACTAGATAGTCGTAATGTAACTAAGAACTCTTCATTTTGAGTTTAAAGCAATTACAACTATCTGGAGTATGTTAAGGATATTTGTCTCCCTTTAAATAATCTTTCAAGCTCACATTTTTTATTTATCTTTAGTCTTTGGATGATAAAAGCCAATGATGGGCAATTTGTTGGAATTATGAATCGCAGGCAGGCACACGTTTAAGTTCTGAGGCTTTATTTAAATATTTATGGTTCAAATGGCTCTGAGCACTATGCGACTTAACTTCTGAGGTCATCCGTCGCCTAGAACTTAGAACTAATTAAACCTAACTAACCTAAGGCCTTCACACACATCCATGCCCTAGGCAGGATTCGAGCCTGCGACCGTAGCGGTCGCTCGGCTCCAGATTGCAGCGCCTAGAGCCGCACGGCCACTCCGGCCGGCTTAGATATTTATTTTTTAAGCTTTAATATCTGGTGCAACCAATACGTCACAACAGTACGAGTGTCGGCAAAATCTCTTAGTCTCCATTAACGGACAGTAATAAAAAGGAAAAATAGAAACCTACGTGCCACGACCACTTTGGCCCATACAGTTAAGCAATTTAAACAAAGTTATGCCCTCTTCAGGTGGCCGGCCGAAGTGGCCGTGCGGTTAAAGGCGCTGCAGTCTGGAACCGCAAGACCGCTACGGTCGCAGGTTCGAATCCTGCCTCGGGCATGGATGTTTGTGATGTCCTTAGGTTAGTTAGGTTTAAGTAGTTCTAAGTTCTAGGGGACTAATGACCTCAGAAGTTGAGTCCCATAGTGCTCAGAGCCATTTGAACCTCTTCAGGTGTTTACGATATGCGACCCACTAAAAATCCCTAATCGAGAAGGTCAGTCGACACTGGTAAATCAGAAATAATAGTTTTGCTACACAGATGAGTTTAATAACGATTCCGTGAAAAGGATGCTCTCTCTTTAACTATTTCGGAGCAGATCTTCACAAATTCAAGGGCGAATTTAGACTGTAAGTATAAGATACGTTTTCGCTATCTAGTGCTAGTGTATGTCACCTTAAATACAGTGCACTTGATAAATTTTCTCGCGAAAGTCCAAAATTCCACCTATTCGCAACTACAAAGTAATCATGACCCAGTTACCTCACAGTGTGCTACCAGAACCACTAGCAATATTGCATGAATATACCCGGATATCAGTACGTCATCACAAACCAGCAAATCACAATCACAGCCATTAATGCCTACTCCTTGCAGACCCATAAACATACTGTTATAACAATACACATTTACTCATACCAGTTAAACATGAATTCGCTACAGAAACTCTCCCTTTGCCTTACGAATCGTTATGTGAATCCTCACTCTGTTAACCACGAAAATAGAAACCTATACCTCCAAAAATTTATGTTGAGGAGATATTTGAAGTTATAAATATTGTCCGTAGTCTGATCCTATTGTATCACTTGCCGACCCCAATATCTCGCTCCCGACAACGATCTTAACCAAGACTATCATCCTTCAAGACTCGAACCGAATACCAACTCGGTAGAAACAGTGTTGCCTATCTGGAAAATGTTAAAAAAACTAATTTGAATCACTAATTCGGACAAATGTACAGCGCCACTATTCCTTTAAACAGTCTTAATATCGTTGATAAAGGGCGTCGGCTGAATTCTCAGCAGCCAGCTCCGATATTAGGCTATAACTTCTTTGGACTGTGCAGTGACAACTTGTAGCGCACCGCGGCAATGCTCGAACATTGGTGTACTGCATCTCGAATTTGTAGCATCTGCAAGTACGATACAGATATAAAAAAAAACGTTTACAGGTTTTTCGTATCTTTCTTTTTTCATTTGCTTGGATGCAAAACTTATTTCCAGATACTGAATCGATTATTAAAGGTGACACAAAAAGAAATCGTGCGTCTGTGACTTGACACAACACCAAATACAGCCAACAAAAAGATTTAAAATGCCATGGATCGCTTGCGAACTCTTACGAGGCTCTCGCAGATTTTGTCCGATTCTAATCGGATGTATACCACATTCACGAGTAAGACATTTAGCATTCCACCTCCAATCCATTTTGCTGAAAGCGTATGATCATTACTATTTGTCGATTTCCTGTAACTTCGTTTCCTGAATCTGGAAGGGGAATCCGAAGCTGTGGGTGTTCCTTGGAACAGTTCCTGCCACTCGTATGCTGCACACTGTCCATACCGCCGCACTCAAACCCGCTGCACGCCTCACTGATGCTCGCAGCCTGTAGGCAAACAAACGCTCGCTGCTCCAGCCGTCCGCAATATACGAGCGCCGGGAACGGGAAAACGGCGGACGGGGCGCAGTGCGCACCATTGCTTCCCCTCCTCGTAAATCAGCGGCCCGCTGTTTCGGAGCTGACAACAGTTTCCGGGCTCTGGATCTAGCCAGCGGTCGTTCATGTGGTCGATTTACTGGTTCCTCGCGTTCTCGTCGTACTGTCACATCCTCAAGGGCACTGCAACGTTAAACTCTAATTACTTCAGTCAACTTTCCCTAATCGTCGAGCTGCTTTCGTGTTCTTTGTATCAGAAGTTCACATCGTCAATCCACGAATCGTGACTATGAAAAAATTATACGAACAAAACGCGAACGATATCTTAACCTCTTTGTCATCCTCGAGTTTGTAGGCGACGCAGGACAAGCCATGCAGAATTTAACAACTATTATGACCGCACAACTTACTGCACAGCTGTAAAAAGCCAAACTATGACGCCTGAGTAGTGACGCAGATACAGAATCAAGTGCCTGCTACGAGTCGAGGAATGCCATTTCACACTGGAAACACGGTTATTGGGGATACACGAAAGCACAGACGAAGTTGAACCGCCTGTTGCAGCAAAAATTTCTCCCATTTGAATAAAATCTCCTCGGCATTCAAGGCGCGTCACTTTCAATAAAACACTCAAGCTTTCGACAGTTGCCGATTTGAGTTTGTAATAGACACCGTTCACGTGATCGAGCAAATGCTGCAGTGCACTATCAGGAAGGTGACGTCAACGTGCTGCAGGAAGCAAGACGGGCCAGCAAGTGTGGCCGAGCGGTTCTAGGCACTTCAGTCTGGAACCGCGCGATCGCCACGGTCGCAGGTTCGAATCCTGCCTCGGACATGGATGTGTGTGATGTCCTTAGGTTAGTTAGGTTTAAGTAGTTCTAAGTTCTAGGGGACTGATGACCTCAGAAGTTAAGTCCCATAGTGCTGAGGGCCAATTTAACTTTTTTTTTTTTTAAGCAAGATGGACGTGACGTCGCAGAGATCAGAGCGTACTCCGGAAAGTGCTTCAGTGCTTCATGTTCACGACAGCTGGAGGTGGTAGGGATCCCATCGCTGTGGCATCCGTCTCCTCACAATATTCGTCGGACTTCAGAAAGTACAGGGTGACAATTATTGAACTGTATAAAATAAAATTTATTCGTCGGAGTTCAAAAAGTACAGGGTGACAATTAATGAACTGTATAAAATAAAATTGTTAATAACTTCCGAAAGATTTGCGTTAAGGCGTTCAAACTGCATGGTTGGCCGGTGGGCTTGATCAGAATTAGTATGCTTTGGTTTAGCGAAGAAGCCCACTTTCATTTGAATGTGTTCGTCAATAAGCAAAATTGGCGCATTTGGGGGACTGAGAATCCCCATTTCGCGATCGAGAAGTCTCTTCACCTTCAAGGGGTGACTGTGAGGTGTGCAATGTGCAGTCACGGAATAATCGGTGCAATATTCCTTGATGGCACGGTGACTACCAAGCGGTACGTGAAGGTTTTGGAATCATCTTCCATCTCCATTATCCAAAGTGACCATGACGTCAACTAGATGTGGTTCATGCAAGACTGGGTTCAAATGGCTGTGAGCACTATGGGACTCAATATCTGAGGTCATCCGTCGCAAGACTGGGCTCGACTCCATTCAAGCAAAAGAGTTTTTTATGTCCTGGAAGAGCACTTTGGGGACTGCATTCTGGCTCTGGATACCTAGAGGACACTGGCATGGGCCTCGATTGGCCGCCATTTTCTCCGGATTTGAACACATGTCACACCTTTTTGTGGGGCTATATTAAAGACAAGGTGTACAGCAATAAGCCCAAAACCATTGCTGAGCCATTCAGGAGGTCATCGACAGCATCGATGTTCCGACACTTCAGCGGGTCGTGTAGAATTTCGCTATTCGTCTGCGCCACATCATATTCAATGATGGTAGGCAATCCGAACATGTCATAACCTAAATCCGAATATCTGTAGTGACATTTAGAAATGGCTTAAATGGCTCTGAGCACTATGCGACTTAACTTCTGAAGTCATCAGTCGCCTAGAACTTAGAAATAATTAAACCTAACTAACCTAAGGATATCACACTCATCCATGCCCGAGGCAGGATTCGAATCTGCGACCGTAGCGGTCGCTCGGTTCCAGACTGCAGGGCTCAGAACCGCACGGCCACTCCAGCCGGCTAACATTTACACGTTGCATAAAGTGTGTGCACGCTTCATATGGTTCAATAATTGTCACTTTGTATGTTGTCGTTCGGGTGTTGTCGTTGTTCTTGTCGAGATGAAGAGAGATGCCAGGCTACCGTTCCTGGATGTGACAGTTGATAGTAAGGCAGTGCAAGAAACCAACACACACTGATTAGTACTTCATAGCAAACAGTTTACGCAACACCGTACACAAGAAAGCGGTCTTGAACACTATAGTATTCAGAGCAGAGGTATGGACAAAGCGGTATTCCAGCCCGCCTCCAAGATACGAAATATGTTACGCCCCGCTAATGATTGCGTTGGCTAAAACTGGCTCTGAGCACTATGGGACTTAACATCTGTGGTCATCAGTCCCCTAGAACTTAGAATTACTTAAACCTAACTAACCTAAGGACATCACACACATCCATGCCCGAGGCAGGATTCAAACCTGCGACCGTAGCAGTCGCGCGGTTCCGGACTGCGCGCCTAGAACCGTTAGACCACCGCGGCCGGCGATTGCGTTGGCCTTCGAGTGTCCGGTGTGTGCGGTATCCCTCGCGAATACGACAGCGCCTACACAGGCCGTTCTGTTCGCACTGTCGATAAACATTGTGCTCAGCATACACGACAAGTTAAACAAAGCGAGTCTGAGAAGTCGGTCGTGGCTGAACATTACCTAGAGAATATACAATTTGGAAAGATGAAAGTCTTTGCGCCCATAAGATGTTGGGATTCCATCATAAAGTAAGCGGAGGAGAGTAGAATAAAACAACACTTTTAGGGACACACTTAGTAGAGAGCAGAGGCAGTCTTTGGAAACCGAACCAAAGCAAAACGGGTGCTTAACACTTGTAGGGAGGCGGGAACGGCAGTTTTGAAATAGCTCTGTCTCCGCACACCACCTAGCGTTATTTGGTCCCGGAACCTGGAAGCCGCGTCAGTTTTTATTCCTAATGACGGTAGCGGATACAGATGTTGGAAACTTGAGTGCTTTGGTCGAAGTGACGCTACTTGTAAACCGACTTGATTTTATTGAGGCACACCGGGAAAGACAGACACGTTTCTCGTATTCATACGTACATAGAATGTTCTACCGAGTTACAATAATCCATAAATAAGTTCCTCCCACAAGCTTCCTGAATTTATAAGTATTGAATCAGAGTTATTATAAGACAACAGGAATCGATTCGTCCACCAACAGCACAATATGACGTGAAAGAACGTGAGAGGAGGAAATGTAAGAATAAATTAAGCAAGAAACGCTGCATTCTGTATAAGGTAAGGAATGGTTACAGAACTAAATGAGGTACAACAGAGTACTTAATATACCATCTGCATGTACAACGACAAATTGCTCCTCCTGAGACTGACTTGAGAAGCGTAAAACGCAAACTGATCATTGAAGACGAGCCGAGCATCCAAACATACCTTTCGATGTGAATGATGCTGGCGTCTTATCTGACAAAATAAAAGCATAAGGCGCCTCCTACAAGAGCTGTGAATTGCCTCCCTGCTGTAGCTTGGTGATAACAGCAATAGATGCTTCCACTAGGTCCAAAACTGCCAACTGTGGGACTTCTTTCTCTATCGTGAAAGACGGCGCACATTAAATACCTAACTAGGCACACGACGAACAGTCATTAACTTTTAATTATCACGTCGGAGAAACGGGCGTTTCCGTGTGTGCCAGGACTATAGAGTACGTACGTGTAACTAAACAAAATTAAAACGTAACCTCATTTTTTCGAAGTGTTAATTAAAACCTTATGTCTACCCCCGGTATTCCATTGTTGAAACGTAGCAGCAGGGCCTCATTCTATGCGGCGTATATGGTGGATTGTATTCAGGTAATTATACATTGGCAGACAATGTACATTTGCTACACAGTGGAAATCCATTTAATGTGACCTCACGATCGACCAAGACAGAGCTAGGCAGTCTCCACACAGTGATCTCAATACTGTCAAACATCAGCCAAGCATGGAAGAAGACTGAAAAATGGAAACAAGTGACGCCTGACCCTTCTGAAATTCCAAAGAAGAAAGCGATACTTCATGCTGAATACTTTGCTGTAGTGCGCCCAGACTATCATGATATCACCATCATCACCACCATCGTCGATCACTGAGTAAGATTTGAATATCTTTAATATTAAATCGTTTGCAACCTTGATAGCTGGCTCTAAGAAACAAAATGTTAACAGGACCAGAAGACATGACACTTGCGATCAAGATTTGTCATTTCAGTAAGTTCATCGTAAGTCTCGGAACAATAGGCAGGAGACCTTTGAAAAGCCACGTTGACATTTACTTCACGATTCATTGCTATCAATAGGCTCTATTATTAGTTTTTAAGAACTGAATAGTGAGGTATGTTACTTCATAGTTTCTCTACTAGTGCAATGCCCCTTGTTTCTAGAGGAACGAAGAAACAAGTTCGGTAGAGTGATAGTTAGAAGCAGAGCGGTAAGGGAGCTGTCCGCAGGAGAGAATCCCCAGTTGGCATCTCCGGCTGGCATCTCCCACATCAATCTTTCCAGAGTTTCCGGCCGCCGAAAAAGGCTCCCCGCTCCGAGAAGTTAACTCCGCTACAGCCCCTGATACCTCTGGTAATGAACAAACTTCCCCACGGCTGACGGGGAGAGGTGCCAGCAGCTGCTGGTTATTTTCTCCGCTCTTGCCAGCCTGTACTGCCTAAGTGCCTCTCGCTCAAATTAAGCTCGCAAATTACTCGCCTTACCTATTCGATGAGACATTTGCAACCTCCTTATTGACTCAATTCTTTTTTCACCTCGAATCACGCATATTTTGAAGAAAGGCGATTATGCGTAGGATCCTTTGAACGGATGTTTATCAAAATAAGCGAAAAACAATAGCAAATATTTTTAATAATATTTTTAGGGTGTCATAGAAGTGTAAATCGGTACGATTCACTCTTATTAATCGAAGTCATTTTAGTTTGTCATATAAGAGAAATGAGTTTCAAATAGCAAATTTTTGCTTCAGATTTTTCTTTTGGTTCTACACTTATACATGCAATATGCCAACGGCCGTGCCTCAGTGGTAACACCGGTTCCCGTCAGATCACCGAAGTTAAGCACCGTCGGGCTAGGCTAGCACTTAGATGGGTGACCATCCGGTCCGTCGAGCACTGTTGGTAAGAGGGTTTCACTCAGCCCATGTGAGGCAAACTGAGGAGCTACTTGACTGAGAAGTAGCGGTGTGCTTACCACATGGCCCTCCATATCCATCCTGTTCGGACGGAGTTTTGGTTACAGAATTACATAAAGGAGCTCACAAAATTAAGCTAGACATAGCCCTCCCACCTGTATGTTTAGTAGACACTCGCATAAATTTCTTACATAAGTCCTCATCGAGTGTTAACAAATTAGCATTGGGAGCTGCATCGAACCAATCTTCAGAGTGAAGGCAACAACAACAACAGTGGCGCGAAAATATGTGCCGTGCAACAGTGGACGATTATCCCACAGGTCTGTTTTTCAATGTATCGTACCTGAAAGTGAAATAGTATTTCTTATTTTAATACAGTATTCCATCAGTGTTGCGAGACAGACGACGACAAAACGTCGTACATTCACAGCGTGGAGCATCATACATATTATCTTGAACATACGTTTCCTCGGTGCTAACTGGATGAGGGCCTGTAAGCCGACCAGTTTTTTCTCCGATCTTACACAACGTTTTGTTGCTTCGGTGCAAAGCTACACGATGTTGTTCACAAGAACATTATAGATATAGATTATACGAAATTTCGGCTTAGAAATTGATGTGCAGTCAGTTCGTCGCAAGTGCTACGTGATGAGTATTGAGCGCTGAATGTTGGACTGGATGCGTGTATATATGACTAAAGAGTTCATAAGGGTGCCTCCCATAGGCACAATTTCAAAATTTGTAACGGTTCTAATGGAGACACAAAATACTCTAAGAGCTTAATAACGTTATCGCATGAATAATTTTAACTAGACGGCAAATTCAAAGTTCCAAACTATTTAAATCACTTCTGCTATCAGATCCATAATGAAAGAAAATACTGTTTTAAGAAATGCGCGTTTTGCCTGAATGTATGTATGTTTAGCACGTTGATTGAATTGCTGCACAAGTCAACTTTCTGAGCATATGGGTATATTTATACAGAGTGTAACGGTCGTGAGTGCAGATATTTCTATTGGTGAATGAGGACGGCGTACTGAACGACATTAGATCAGTATTTACATCATTCGCAGATATAATTGCAGCGATTACAGGTAGTATGGTTTTAGGTTGCTTAGTACCTCCAAGAACATGTGACAAGAGCAAGCCACTAATATTTATTTTCCCCTGGGCATTAGGTCGGGTGTTGAAGTGTGGACACGTTAAAGCAACACGGTAATTCTATACTGGCAAGTGCAGTCCACTTAGTCATGCAGTACGGCAGTGCAGAAAACATCAGGTCGTAAAGTTAGTGACGTGTTTGTGGGAAGACTGTTTGACGTTGAGAAAAAACAACCAGCTCACCGATTGTGTGTACTTATTAAGGTACCACACATAAAAATATCTACTGTACACTTATACCAGTTATATGCTATACATTGGGATACAGGGAATGAATTTTGCATCTCGTTACTAAAATGTTAGTGGTCATACTTTGAAGTGAATAAGTGTAAAAAACTGTTGAAGTTTAACATTACCGTTTTCCACTCGCACATTTTATTAGGGAGAAAATCCTTCACCCTTACAATGGCATATTGTTAAGTGAACCAGAAGACATTCGTTTCGATTATATGTAGAAGTTATTACGGAATGTAAAAATTTACAGGGTGTTTCAAAAATGACCGGTATATTTGAAACGGCAATAAAAACTAAACGAGCAGCGATAGAAATACACCGTTTGTTGCAATATGCTTGGGACAACAGTACATTTTCAGGCAGACAAACTTTCGAAATTACAGTAGTTACAATTTTCAACAACAGATGGCGCTGCGGTCTGGGAAACTCTATAGTACGATATTTTCCACATATCCACCATGCGTAGCAATAATATGGCGTAGTCTCTGAATGAAATTACCCGAAACCTTTGACAACATGTCTGGCGGAATGGCTTCACATGCAGATGAGATGTACTGCTTCAGCTGTTCAATTGTTTCTGGATTCTGGCGGTACACCTGGTCTTTCAAGTGTCCCCACAGAAAGAAGTCACAGGGGTTCATGTCTGGCGAATAGGGAGGCCAATCCACGCCGCCTCCTGTATGTTTCGGATAGCCCAAAGCAATCACACGATCATCGAAATATTCATTCAGGAAATTAAAGACGTCGGCCGTGCGATGTGGCCGGGCACCATCTTGCATAAACCACGAGGTGTTCGCAGTGTCGTCTAAGGCAGTTTGTACCGCCACAAATTCACGAAGAATGTCCAGATAGCGTGATGCAGTAATCGTTTCGGATCTTAAAAATGGGCCAACGATTCCTTTGGAAGAAATGGCGGCCCAGACCAGTACTTTTTGAGCATGCAGGGACGATGGGACTGCAACATGGGGCTTTTAGGTTCCCCATATGCGCCAGTTCTGTTTATTGACGAAGCCGTCCAGGTAAAAATAAGCTTCGTCAGTAAACCAAATGCTGCCCACATGCATTTCGCCGTCATCAATCCTGTGCACTATATCGTTAGTGAATGTCTCTCGTGCAGCAATGGTAGCGGCGCTGAGGGGTTGCCGCGTTTGAATTTTGTATGGATAGAGGTGTAAACTCTGGCGCATGAGACGATACGTGAACGTTGGCGTCATTTGGACCGCAGCTGCAACACGGCGAACGGAAACCCGAGGCCGCTGTTGGATCACCTGCTGCACTAGCTGCGCGTTGCTCTCTGTGGTTGCCTTACGCGGTCGCCCTACCTTTCCAGCACGTTCATCCGTCACGTTCCCAGTCCGTTGAAATTTTTCAAATAGATCCTTTATTATATCGCTTTTCGGTCCTTTGGTTACATTAAACCTCCGTTGAAAACTTCGTCTTGTTGCAACAACACTGTGTTCCAGGCGGTGGAATTCCAACACCAGAAAAATCCTCTGTTCTAAGGAATAAACCATGTTGTCTACAGCACACGTGCACGTTGTGAACAGCATACGCTTACAGCAGAAAGACGACGTACAGAATGGTGCACCCACAGACTGCGTTGTCTTCTATATCTTTCACATCACTTGCAGCGCCATCTGTTGTTGAAAATTGTAACTACTGTAATTTCGAAAGTTTCACCGCCTGAAAATGTACTGTTGTCCGAAGCATATTGCAACAAACGGTGTATTTCTATCGCTGCTCGTTTAGGTTTTATTGCCGTTTCAAATATACCGGTCATTTTTGAAACACCCTGTATAAGGTCCTACAGAAACTGAATATCAGAATACTATCAACAGACAACATCAATGATATTTTGCAGCTGGTTCACTTCTTTCATTATTTAATACCATGTCAGGTAATAAGAGAAATGCAGTTTACATGGTGAAATAAAATAAATTCTGACAATAGCCGCAATAGGGCATTGAAATGAACTCAGTAGTGACAACTGAAAATCTGGGGCAGACAGGTACTCGTACCCGGATTTCCCACTTCACGCGAGCAGTCGCCTCTACCACCTCCGCTATCTGAGCACGCTTTCCGCCCAATCCAAATCCCCATCTTTTAACACACTATTCACACAGCGCTCTCTATCACACTCACTGCTACCTGGATCACGCTGGATTCCCACAAGAGTTTAGGAGGGAGAGAGAGAGTCTATCCATACAGACGAACCAAAGCAGTTAACGCGATTCCTAGCATAGAGCCCCAAGTCTGGGTTCGAGTCCCTGTGCGGCACGGATTTTCACTTTCGCCAGTGAATTCATTTTAATGCTCAATTTCTCCCACTGTCAGAATTTATTTCCTTTCACCACGTCTATGTACGGCCACAGGATCGAGAACGGTGTCTGTCCTTTCTGGCGAAGATTGAAGGTGGTGAAAAGGGGGCGCTAGGTAAATAGAAAGCAACAAGATGAGAACATGGGTCGGAAGAAGAGCGTGCTCAGGGAGCTGAAGCAGTTAAGGCAACTGCACACATAAAGCGCGCTATCCAGGTTCGAGTCCCAGTCTGGCAGATATTTTCACTTGTCGCCACTGAATTCATTTCAGTGCCGAATTGCAGTCATTGTCAGAATTTATTTCTTTTCATCGTGTATATATGTGGCTGCGGGATCAAGAACAGTGTCTGTTCTTTCGGACTAGCGCGAAATAACAGACACTACACGTAAAGAAAATGCAGTTCAAGAATAGATAACATCATTCGAGGTATTTTAATCCATTTTTGCCCGTTGTTCCCAATTCGGAACAATATTTTTATAGTCTTTGTTTATTTTTTACGAGCCATGTAATAGTTATTAAAACGTCATTTTCCTTTTAGACCGCTGGGTTGGGAGCCTACATTCTTTCTAAGTGCATTGGATTGAACCTCATTGTTGTCTAATGATTGTTAGGTGTTTACAAAGCTACCAGTCATTTTAGTTCGCAACATGTCTAGCATAAAGTACGTATTGTACAGTAATATTCTTTTTCCTGATCTCTTATCTTAGTACTGTAAGGAAGTGTTCCATACAAAATTAATTATAACAACTTTATTTGCTTATTAGTAAGCATCGTAAATATTTGCGTGCTCCCAAATAGGTACACCAGGCACATATAGTCTTTGTTAGTCATACATTCACAAACTTGATCATATGTATATTTCTTTCAGATCTCTCACTGCTGCTGAAATATTAGCCATTTTGGAGGAAGATGAAGACTTTGCAGAGGCAGTTATACATACTGATGCTCTGGACGATGGATGGGAGACAGAACAAGCCGTGGAGATGAAGAAACATGCGCCACTCTTGATAATTTGTCTGGTCGACAACTTTTAGCTGTAGCTGAAGCAAAAGTCATTAGACGGAAAAGAACAAAATATATGGGTTGAAGTGCTTCACCTGAATTAGAACCTCATCCTAGTACTAACGGAAGCAGTACTCGGCGAAGCTCAGGGGATCGCTAATCTTCTTATGACTGGGGGAAAATTGACATTACTCAGTGTAGTCGTAACTGCCGTCTGCGTCACATCTGCTGTGCAACGAGCTACGTTAATTTAAGTATTAACTGTATTTTTCTTACTTATCACTTCTTCAAAAAATGTTCAAATGGGTGTGAAATCTTACGGGACTTAACTGCTAAAGTCATCAGTCCCTAAGCTTACACACTACTTAACCTAAATTATCCTAAGGACAAACACACACACCCATGCTCGAGGGAGGACTCGAACCTCCGCCGGGACCAGCCGGTCACTTCTTCTTCCGTGTGTTTTTGCTTTTAGGAAGCTTTAATTTTCGAGTGCTAGTAATAGTGTTCCATAGATTTCGTGTTTTTTTTTTTAAATACAGTCCAGAGACAGGTAGTGCTTTTTTTTCATTGTTTTCAACAAGAAGTGTCTAGTAACCACAGTTTAGTCAGCTATCAGCCGCCTTTAGTGAATTAGCAGTCTAGTTAAAAATTTATTAACTCTCTACAGTAAACTGATTTCTTAGGATGGATAGGATGTGTGACTGCTGTGTACGGATTCAGGAGGAGCTGGCCACTGCTCGCGAACAGTTGAACGTGTTGATGGCCGCGGTCAGCCGTCTTCAGGCTGCTGCCTCGGAGTGTAGCGGCAGTGGGGAGTCTGGTGCGTCGCATGGTACACCCCTAATGTTACATGCTTCACCCACGGTCCCTGCTGTCGAGACATCTTCGCGGGTAACGGTTGGGCCACCTTCTCCCCAAGGGGAGTGGCGGATTCAGCGGCATTCGCGGCGCACGAGGCGGAGGGTCAATGTGGACGCTGGCCTTGTGGCATCGCCCGCTCTGCCTGTGAGTAGACATGTGGCCGCTCCTTCAGCAAGGTCCGAGCAGGCACACGGGGGGAGGGGTTTATTAGTTACTGGGAGCTCCACCGTTAGGCGGCTGATGGAGTCCCTTAGGGAAATAGCGGAAAGGTCGGGGAAGAAGGCTAGTGTTCACTCTGTCTGCTTGCCGGGAGGTCTCATCCGAGATGTGGAGGAGGCCCTGCCGGCGGCGATACAGAGCATTGGGTGCACCCGACTGCAAATTGTTGCTCATGTCGGCACCAATGACTCCAGCCATCTGGGTTCAGAGGTCATCCTCAGTTCATACAGGCGGTTGGTGGAGTTGGTGAAGGCGGAAAGCCTCGCTCGCGGGGTGGAATCTGAGCTAACTATTTGTAGTATAGTTCCCAGAACGGATCGCGGTTCTCCTGTTTGGAGCCGAGTGGACGGCTTAAACCAGAGGCTCAGACGATTCTGCGGAGATCTGGGGTGCAAATTTCTCGACCTTCGCTATCGGTTGGAGAATTGTAGGGTCCCCCTGAATAGGACACGCGCGCAATACACGCAGGAAGCGGCTACAAGGGTAGCGGAGTACGTGTGGAGTGCATATATGGATTTCTTAGGTTAGAGAATTCCCTCCCTAGGCCCGACAAAACGCCTCTTGAGACGCGGCAAAACGCGATAGGGAATAACAATATTAATGTCGTAATAGTAAACTGCAGGAGCGTCTACAGAAAGGTCCCAGAAATGCTCTCATTAATAAACGGTCACAATGCCCACATAGTACTAGGGACAGAAAGTTGGCTGAAACCAGATGTAAACAGTAATGAAATTCTAAACTTAGATTGGAATGTATAACGCAGAGACAGGCTGGACAGTGAAGCGGGAGGTGTGTTTATAGCGATAAAAAGTGTAATAGTATCGAAGGAAATTGACGGAGATCGCAAATGTGAAATAATTTGGGTGAAGGTCACGGTTAAAGCAGGCTCAGACATGGTAATTGGATGTCTTTATAGGCCTCCTGGCTCAACAGTTGTTGTGGCAGAGCACCTGAAGGAAAATTTGAAAAATATTTCGAGTAGATTTCCCCACCATGTTATCGTTCTGGGTGGACTTTTTAACTTGCCGGATATAGACTGGGAGACTCAAACGTTTATAACGGGTGGCAGGGACAAAGAATCCTTGAGCAGTTAAACAGAGAACCGACTAGTGGCGATAACATATTAGACCTTCTGGTGACAAACAAACCCGAAATATTTGAAACAGTTAACGCAGAACAGGGAATCAGCGATCATAAAGCGGTTACTGCATCGATGATTTCAGCCGTAAATAGAAATATTAAAAAAGGTAGGAAGATTTTTCTGTTTAGCAAAAGTGACAAAAAGCAGATTTCAGAGTACTTGATGGCTCAACACAAAAGTTTTGTGTCAAGTACAGATAGTGTTGAGGATTAGTGGACAAAGTTCAAAACCATCGTACAATATGCATTAGGTGAGTATGTGTCAAGCAAAATCGTAAGAGATGGAAAAGAGCCACCGTGGTACAACAACCGAGTTAGAAAACTGCTGCGAAAGCAAAGGGAAATTCACAGCAAACATAAATATTGCCAAAGCCTTGCAGACAAACAAAAATTACGCGAAGCGAAATGTAGTGTGAGGAGGGCTATGCGAGAGGCGTTCAGTGAATTCGAAAGTAAACTTCTATGTACTGACTTGGCAGAAAATCCTAAGAAATTTTGGTCTTATGTCAAAGCGGTAGGTGGATCAAAACAAAATGTCCAGACACTGTGACCAAAATGGTACTGAAACAGAGGATGACAGACTAAAGGCCGAAATACTAAATGTCTTTTTCCAAAGCTGTTTCACAGAGGAAGACTGCACTGTAGTTCCTTCTCTAAATTGTCGCACAGATGACAAAATGGTAGATATCGAAATAGACGACAGAGGGATAGAGAAATAATTAAAAACGCTCAAAAGAGGGAAGGCCGTTGGACCTGATGGGATATACAGAGTACGCGAAGGAACTTGCCCCCCTTCTTGCAGCGGTGTACCGTAGGTCTCTAGAAGAGCGTAGCGTTCCAAAGGATTGGAAAAGGGTACAGGTCATCCCAGTTTTCAAGAATGGACGTTGAACAGATGTGCAGAACTATAGACCTATATCTCTAACGTCGATCAGCTGTAGAATTTTGGAACACGTATTATGTTCGAGTATAATGACTTTTCTGGAGACTGGAAATCTACTCTGTAGGATTCAGCTTGGGTTCCGAAAAAGACGATCGTGTGAAACCCAGCTAGCGCTATTCGTCCACGAGACCCAGAGGGCCATAGACACGGGTTTCCAGGTAGATGCCGTGTTTCTTGATTTCCGCAAGGCATTCGATACAGTTCCCCACAGTCGTTTAATGAACAAAGTAAGAGCATATGGACTATCAGACCAATTGTGTGATTGGATTAAAGAGTTCCTAGATAACAGAACGCAGCATGTCATTCCCAATGGTGAGAAGTCTTCCGAAGTAAGAGTGACTTCAGGTGTGCCGCAGGGGAGTGCCGTAGGACCGTTCCTATTCACAATATACATAAATGGCCTTGTGGATAACATCGGAATTTCACTGAGGCTTTTTGCGGATGATGCTGTGGTATATTGAGAGGTTGTAACAATGGAAAATTGTACTGAAATGCGGGAGGATCTGCAGCGAATTGACGCAAGGTGCAGGGAATGGCAATTGAATCTCAATGTAGACAAGTGTAATGTGCTGCGAATACATGGAAAGAAAGACCCTTTATCATTTAGCTACAATATAGAAGGTCAGCAACTAGAAGCAGTTAATTCCATAAATTATCTGAGAGTAGGCATTAGGAGTGATTTAAAATGGAATGATCATATAAAGTTGATCGTCGGTAAAGCAGATGCCAGACTGAAATTCATTGGAAGAATCCTAAGGAAATGCAATCCGAAAACAAAGGAAGCAGGTTACAGTAAGCTTGTTCGCCCACTGCTTGAATACTGCTCACCAGTGTTGGATCCATACCAGATAGGTTTGATAGAAGAGATAGAGAAGACCCAACGGAGAGCAGCGTGCTGCGTTACAGCATCATTTAGTAATCGCGAAAGCGTTAGAAAGATGCTAGATAAACTCCAGTGGAAGACTCTGCAAGAGAGAAGCTCAGTAGCTCGGTACGGTCTTTTGTTGAAGTTTCGAGAACGTACCTTCACCGAGGAGTCAAGCAGTATATTGATTCCTCCTGCGTATGTCTCGCGAAGAGACCATGAGAATAAAATCAGAGAGATTAGAGCCCACGCAGAGGCATATTGACACTCTTTCTTTCCACGAACAATACGAGACTGGAATAGAAGGGAGAACCGATAGAGGTACTCAAGGTACCCTCCGTAACCCACCATCAGGTGGCTTGCGGAATATGGATGTAGATGTAGAATTTCGATCTGTTTACTCCACAGCAAGGAAATGATACCCACTCTAGTGCTGTTGAGTTCTTTGAACTCTTTTTAGACGATGGTGTATTGAATCACCTTCTGGAAATGACTACCCTATATGCATCTCAGAAAGGTGACTACAGTTTTGCAATTTCGTGTGACGAACTGAGATGATTTATAGCAATTTTCATCCTGTTAGGATACCTAACCGTATCTAGACAGAGAATGCTTTGGGAAGTCAACACAGAGACATCCAATGCAATTGTCGTTCAGCAATGAGGCGCAACAGATTTGAAACAATAAAACGGTTTGTTCACTGTGCTGATAACTCAAAAACGCCTTAAGATGACAGATTTGGTAAAATATCACCCCTAATAAAGCTCCTCAATGATCGCTTTTCGCCTCATGCTCAACTAGCGGAACATCTTTCAGTTGACGAGAGTATGGTACCACATTACGTCAGGCATGGAGCAAAGCAGTTCCTGAAGGGTAAGCCCATATTATTTGGTTTCAAGATTTGGTGCCTCTGGGAGCCATTTGAGTATCTTGTACAATTTTTTCCTTACAGACGAAAAGATATTGAACGGCTGAAAAACGTTAGCTTAAGTGAGCACGTGGTTCTGAAACTAGTCAAAAGACTTGCCACCAGTTCCATACAAAATCAACGCCGACCGCTTTTTTTTCCTCAATTAATTTGGCCAAAACACTTAGAGAAAATGGAATAGGATTCACGGGTACAATAATGAACAATAGAATATGTAAGTGCTCTATAGATGATCCAAAAGAAATAGCAAAGTCCCCTCGCGGTAGCTTCGACTACAGAAGAGAAAAACATACTGGATCATTGATAGCTATTCGGAATGACAACCGACCAGTTCACCACATGTCAACGTGCGACCCTGTTCACTCAATCAGACAGGCCTGTAGATGGTCCCAGACTGAAATAAAGAAAAGTAGTTCAACTGCCGAACATAATCCAAGCATATAACCGCTTCATGGGCGGCGTTGATAGTATGGATGAAAATATTTCGTACTGTCGAACGTCTGTACGATCCAAGAAATGGTGGTGGCCAATATTTATTTTCTGTACTGATGTGTCAGTGCGAAACGCGTGGCAGCTTTACAGGCCAATTAAAAATCTTGACAGCCTCTCATTTAGAAGGAACATCGCACAAAGATATTTACAAAAATGTGGCAGACCACCAACGTCAGGATTACTAAAGAGGACTATCGACACAGTACGCTTTGACAACGTTTGCCACTGGATTTCAAATGCGCCCAAGCAAGGAAGATGTGCTCTTTGCAAAATAAGAAGAAATTCCAGAAAGGCATGTGAAGAATGTAAAATAACTCTCCATGAGCATTGTTTCAAAGATTACCATCGTACGAATTAACTGTTAGTTGGATGTATGTAACCAATATTTGTACTACAGCTTTTGTTTTACTAAATAAATCAATATTATTGAAAAAATTATGTTCATTTTTGTTTTAACTTTCGGGACTCCTCTCATTCCTGGTGTTCCCTTTTGGAACAACGTTATTTCCCAAAGTAAACGGTGAAAAATCAAAAATTACAGTACGGATATCTGAAAACATTTATTTTAAGTTCGTTTTAAACGCTTACCCAAAATAAAACAGAGAAGAAAACTCGGGCAAAAATGGGTAAAGTTAGTGCTTACGCCTAGTATACTCTGCTAGTTCGATTTTTGACAGGCAACGGTTTCTTACACTGGCTTACGCGTTCATCTACTCTCTCATTAAATTTCTGTTGGAAACGTGTACTTTTGTAAGGAAGAACTGCTACCTTTCATTGAGCCTTCGACAGATGGGTGAGCTTTGGATAGGCAAGGGATATGTTATGAGTATGCCGCGCGGGATTAGCCGAGCGCTCTAGGACGCTGCAGTCATGGACTGTGCGGCTGGTCCCAGCGGAGGTTCGAGTCCTCCCTCGGGCATGGGTGTGTGTGTTTGTCCTTAGGATAATTTAGGTTAAGTATTGTGTAAGCCTAGGAACTGATGACCTTAGCAGTTTAGTCCTATAAGATTTCACACACATTTGACCATTTTTTTTGTTATGAGCATGTTCTTGTCACATAATAGTTGAGTGCAATTTGTCCTTTTATTTCTAGAATATCAAGAGAATGCAACCTAAACCATCAGATAACTACAAAATACAATAGTTTAAAGTGTGTAACTCAATGCATTGCATTCATACAATGACTAGGCTACAAAAACTACAACACGCTTCGCGAAACGTGATGAATAGCGAATCGAAAGACATTTGCTTTTCTCCATTTATCGTCATCTCAAGCTGTATACTCTTGTCACCGTTTGAGTCATACTACCGTATATTTATGAAGAATCAGAGGTTTAGAGATTGTTGTCACTCAGAGAATATTCTCCATTTGACCCTTCGGCAGTGCATGAATTCTCGGTCTGTGACAATAAGAGCGGCTTCGTTGGATAGCTCAGCGCAGTAGCGAGGCGAGGTGCGGAGAGCCGGCTTGCTGATGTGTGTCAAAGTGAGTGGGGAGATGGGACGGCGCCGGCGCCGCAGCGTCAGTGATGAGGGTGTCCGGACAGGGCGTGGTGCAGGGGAAATCCTTGGCGCGAGAGGGGAGTGAGTGCACGCCAAGATAGTCTTGCGACTGAAAGTGCTATTTTCGAATATTCACTAACATAGTCAAAACTCGCTATAGCTGAGCTACAGAAACAATTGAACATCATTTAAATCTTATTTCTTATCAGACGTACTGAACATCTTAATGTGGTTTCCATAACGGTACTGATAGTTTAGAAGAAAATATCAGCTCCAGTTTCACTTTCATTGTATTTTATACTACGAGTGGTTTCGGTTAATTACAATGTAGTACCAAACAACGAAGTTCAACAAAATTAGTCAGGTGGTAAAAACTGTAGCAATAGGTATCATTAACAACAAATCAAATACATGAATGTTCAAAGCAACTTCTCCAGAAAAACTTCATAAAAGTAACAAATTTTATAAACAACGTAATGCGAACTCGTCAACTACTGAAATGGATATTTTTATGTAAACTAAATAATGTTGAAAAATAACTTGTCAACAAACATCACATGAATTTACTTGCCAGCTAGTTCTGAGAGGACGCACGACGACTGCCGAGACATGTCAGCAGGGCGTACTTAAATAGGGGAGACGCACGTTAAAAGTAGGGCCTGTAGGAAGCAGGTCGGTCAGTAGGTTGTGGCAAGTGATGACATAAAAGGCGTAAAATACATTGAAAAATAAAATACAAAAAAATTGGAATTTACAAGACTGAAACGGATGCAAAATAAAAAACTTATAAAAAGTATTGTTACGCAAAGGGAAGGCACACCAGGCGACGCTCAGGGACTGTATGATGAACTAAAAGCCAATTTGGAAACAAACGATAGTAAACAAACGGAAGCGGCAAAGGATATATCTAGATGCAAGTGCGATGTTAACATGACATGTAGCCACGTGCAACTCAGCGTGTCTACAGTTTACAATAAGTGGGCCGGCTGAAGTATGCAGTGAAACGTAAAAAGCGCTAAAATTAATTACATTATAACGCATCAAACACATTCTGAAATGCCGGCCGAAGTGGTCGTGCGGTTAAAGGCGCTGCAGTCTGGAACCGCAAGACCGCTACGGTCGCAGGTTCGAATCCTGCCTCGGGCATGGATGTGTGTGATGTCCTTAGGTTAGTTAGGTTTAACTAGTTCTAAGTTCTAGGGGACTAATGACCTCAGCAGTTGAGTCCCATAGTGCTCAGAGCCATTTGAACCACATTCTGAAATGCATCCAGGAAATCAGTAGGCTTTTTGTTGCGTTAAGAACATCGCTTTCATTCTGGGGATCATGGTAGTAGATTTCAGTTTCTCAAAAACGTCCTTTCGAGTAACTTTCTCCATTTTTTGCAAAATTGTGAGGTTATTCGCAATACTAATTTCACTGTGTCGTTTTGAAATTAAGTGAGAAACAAAGATAGATTTATCTTCCGCATTCTTTCTCCCTACGTCTGTAAACTCTTTGAACCTAGTTTTAAAATTCCTGCCTAGACTGGCCAATACAATACGGCCTGTAACCAGTGCACCAGATTTTATAAATGACCACAGTTGTAAATTGGTTATTTTAGTTTTACTATTGTGCACAAGTAGGTGGTGCAGTGTGCTACTGGTTCTTAAGAAACAACATTAAATCTGCGAAACTTTCCATAAAAGGGAGGCGAGATCAGTTCGTTCCTTTCTGCAGCAGTTCTTTTAGTTTCTGTATCATTAAGGTATAATTTAAGCAACCTGCCGATTATTGCTTGGAAAATGCTCTCATTTGCTGCTCTGGGTGACAAGAATTCAGCGAAATAATGACATCAGCTGCTATAGACTTGCGTAAAATGGCAAACAAATTACTGTGATTGACTTTAGTAATAAATAAATCCAAAAACTCACTGGACATATTACGCTGATGCTCTACAGTAAAGTGAACATTAGGATGAGATTCGTTGATCTTGAGAGCTAACATATCAATTTCTTCCTCAGATCCTAAATAAAGTAACAGGATGTCATCTACATGTCGTTTGTGTTAAATTATTTTTTGCACCTCTTGTAAATGCTTACTTCAGAACTGGTTTCCACGATCACTGATAAATATGTTGGCAAAAGTGCCTGCAAGAAGAGAGCCCATGGCTAGGCTGCAACCGACAGTAACAATGTTGTTGTGGCGTTTTATAATGTTTTGACAAGTTGTTTCTCAACATTACTTATTTCGCATAAGATATGTCCATTTTAATACTAGGCGCGTTCTCTCTACATTATTTTTAATTTGCTACTTTATGAAGTTGTGGAAGAATTATTTTGAACATACATGTATCTGATTTGTTGTTGATGATGCCTGTTGCTACATTCTTCAACCGTTTGAGTAATTTTGTTGCATTTTGTTGATTGGTACTATGTAGACTCCACTAGATGATGCCCTTCGTGGCCGAAACCGGTCGTGGAAAGTGCAGCTGGTGCTTACATTTTCTTAAAAAGTCACTAAAATCGGCAGAGCCATAGAATTCAATAAAATTATCATCGTATTTGGATGATACAATGTCCAAAGGTTAGGTTGAGGAAAAACAGCAGCCAATTTTTATTCAGTAAACCAATCCTTACTGCTGTGTATCACTGTTGACGCACGAATTCCGAAGTGCTACCAGCAGTCCAGGTAGCTCAATGACTGAGTACGGAGTTAAAAGGAATAGGGTTCAGTGATCGAGCAGCATGTCCCAAGCCACACATTTCCTCAGTGAAATTTACGCAGTGCTTGATATGCTGTAAAAGAAGATGTCACTGGACAGTGGATGACTGTGAACGATCGATTTGAAATGCTTTTCCACGCTATACCCTGTGGCAATCCGATGGAACCGTTTGGGTTCGGCGAATGCCTGGGGAACGTCACCTGCCATCATGTGTTGTTCCGGGTGTTCACCCGTCCGGCAATTTGAGTCGCCGCGTTTATGGAGTGCGGCGCCGTTTCTGTCGTATTGCTTTCGTGCGGCAACGTTACGTGTTGTCACTTGAGCTCTCCGGCCTGAGGAAGTGCGTTCGCCCGTCTAATCGTGGAGAGGTGTGATAGTGCAATCCGTGCAGGACAGCAACATTTTTGTGGTAGGAAGTAAGCGAGGCGGTTTCTTTGGACCAGACGGTCTTATTAGTTCGGATGTTGCAAAGGCTGTTGGATTCCTGCGGTTGTGGGGCAAAGTGGATAACTGGGTCTTGCAGTGACGTCATTGATGAACAGAGCGAGCAGCGAAAACGAATTGTGGGTGTTGATTTGCCTGGTTCAAACGGCTCTAAGCACTATGGGGCTTAACATCTGAGGTCATCAGTCCCCTAAACTTAGAACTAATTAAACCTAATTAACCTAAGGACATCACACAAATCCATGCCCGAGGCAGGACTCGAACCTGCGACAGTAGTAGCAGTGCGGTTCCGGACTGAAGCGCCTAGAACCGCTCGTCCACAGCGGCCGGCGGTGTTGATTTATACTGCTTCGATATTCTCCTCGGTTGTTGGCAGTTTAGGTTGCTAGTCTCCTCATTACATCACCGAACTGGGATCAGTGTCGAAGCTTTTTTCGGCTGGTTTTTACTCTCTGAGATGCAGGCACCACGTCTATTCGACTAAATTTATGGATCAAGACAAATGAATTAATAGCTGGCATTGGGCACTGATTTATCTCAATTTACCAAACAGAAAATTTGTGCTGGACCGGGATTTGAACCTGGGTCTCTCGCTTATTAGCCATATGTGCTGACCACTACACCATGTGGACCCGGTGATCACCACAACCACACGGACTACCCTAGTGCACCTCCCTCCTGATACAAATTCTCAGCTTACACCACTCACTGCTGGTGTAGCGCCCCTTCTCATTAGCTTCAATACTAGTGGCATCTCACCGGTTCCCATAAGAGTTCGAGCTTGGTGTTCATGTTAGAAAGAACAGACGTTTATATAATTGTGGTGATGACGGCCAGTGATCCCTTTTGTGCAAATGCACACCATGCTCGAACTCTTAGAGAAATCGGCGAAATGCCGCGAGTAATGAAGCTAATCAGCAGAAACACTAAGTCAGTATGTGATTATAGGTTGAGATCTTGTGTGTGACGGGAGGCATGCTAGGGTAGTTCGTGCGGCTGTGGTGGCCACTGTGACAGGATGACGTAGTGGCCAGCACATCTGCCTAATCAGCAGCAGACCCGGGTTCGAATCCTCGTCAGGCACACATATTCAACTTCCTCCATTGACATAAATCAGTGTCCACTGGCAGCTAATGTCTTTCAGTCCCTTGTGTCTAGAATCAGAGTGGTTCCAGGTTTCAAAACGTTGTCTGTTTCATGCATAAATTTGTTGATGTCGTGCTGAAAAGGTTTCTGCATTGGTCAGTTGCTTATTCACCTGCAGCTGTTAATTAAGCTGTTTACTGTGTGTGCCGGTACCTTCCTGCTACAAGGTGGCGTATCTTGTTGTGAATGATGGGGTTTCTAATGATGTTGTAACTATGAAGATTGATATTCTGCGCAAACATGGCTATTGACTAAAGAGACTATGGTTAACTGTGTAATTCTCGCCGATCAAGGGCTCCGCAGACAAACTTGTGTATTACTTACTACTACGTGGCGTCATTGTTGTGGAATCTAAGCTAAATTGCCTGAGCATTTTGTAAATAATTTCCCCGCGCTCTGGAATTGTTTTGCTAACCCGGCTACAAGGCATTCGCTTCTTTGTCTCTCCTGTGCTAGAGGTTTTAGTGCACTCCGCCCTAGTGGGCTGTTGATGTGGCTTGCCTGTTGTACTCCGTTTGGTGAACGATGAGATATTTAACTTGTTGCGTTCATTGTTGATTGTGTGCGGGTGAAATTTGTTAAAACATCTGTAAGCCGAAAATTCTTCTGGTGGTTATTGTGGACAGGTTACACTGTGGGTGTACTCAAACGTTAGTTTATGTCAGTGGTGACGTTAGTAGCCGTGTTTATGGATGTTTAGCCGTGCGGAGTGCCCGCGCTGTTAGAGGCGTACATGTCACGGACTGCGCAGCCTCTCCCGCAGGAGGTTCGAGTCCTCCCTCGGACATGGGTGTGTGTGTTGTTCTTAGTGTAAGTTAGTTTAAGTAATGTGTAAGTCTAGGGACCGATGACCACAGCAGTTTGGTCCCTTAGAAATTCACACACACATTTGAACGGTTGTTTATTTGGTTGCACGTAATAAAGCGCCAGATTTCTGGTTCGTAAGTGTAAGCTAAGACAAGCGTGGCCAAACGCAGATACTTTGAGGCAGCACTGTAGTTCTGGGCTAAGATTATATCAGTATCAGTTCCGAATGGTGAATATGACTAGGTTTAAGTATGGCGGCTTTTTCAGCCTTAGCCTAGGCGGGTTACTACCGGCTTAAATTAAGTTATTATTAATACCAAGGCTAGTGCAAAAACCTAGAACTATCTAGTACTAAGTGGTTCGTAATGCGCGCAGCCCAGAGTACGAAGTGCTTTTACGATCTGGCTAAATATGCTAGAGGGCCAAATTGGTAAATATGCGTTGTTTATCTGTGTAGTCACGTGTGCGTTACGTCGTGGTGGCGCCTTGTATGTGTCTGCGTGGCCAATCCTGGTCAGAAATATATCTGTAAATGTATTGTTGACAAGCTTTGGCCACGCAGATACATACAAGGCGCCACAACGATGTAACACACACACACACACACACACACACACACACACTACATAGATCACAGAAACAATTACACCAGCCACTCATACATCATAAAGTGTTTTAAGTTGTGATTTATTATTAATTCGGTTTCCTTTTCAAGTTTCAAGGCATAAGAAATTTAAAATAACTAAAATTGTATGGAGAACTTATTATGTTACTGTACGCTTTCACGCCATAGTTCTTTTTTTAAACTAAACAATCAATATTACACTTTGAGTTTAATTTAAAGTAATAATTTTAATTAGAGTGCAAAAATTCAGATTTAAATGTCTCATTCAGTTTAGAATTGTAGTAATGAGCTGTTTTCTGCTGACGAGAGAATAATTGTGAAATAATCGAGAGTTGTAAATCACAGCCACTTTGGTAGATGATTTTAGCCCGCCTTCTTCCTGTTTTGGCTGGCGCCAGAAAATAACTACTTTTTGGCACTGCTAATTATGTCTCCGGATTCTGTTACTGCTGTCTTCATACGGCGCATTTATGACCTCGCTGCTTGGAAGAAGATACGAGAGAGGCTCCAACGTACATTGTTACGTTGTTGCGAAAACTAAATAAGAAAAGATCAGCTCAATAGTATCAGCTAAATAAACCCAGCCCTTCACTCCTGAACCATATACTCGCCACAGAACAGTGCTATCAGTGAAGTGTGGAGGGGGAACTGTTATTGTTGGGAGTCTTTTTCGTGATTAGTGTGTGGCCCCGTTATTGCGCTTATGAAATCGCTAAATGCGTGCACATTTAAAGCATTGTGTATTATGTATAAGAGAGAAACATTTCGGAGACGATGAATGTATCTGCATGATAATCCCCACTGTCATAAGGCACCATCTGTAGGCTGTTGTTCCTCAGCAGACATCCAGACACATCATTGAAAGTGTCGCCACCACAGCTCAATCGGCAATAAAGGCAAATGATGGACACATGCCACATTAATGTCCACTAATTCATGTCCGCATACTCTTGATCACAAAGTGTCGTTAGTCTAAAATGTTCAAAATCGATCCTAGCAGAAAAGTTAACGAAAATAAATTCCGGAGTCGTTGCATTTGAGACGATCGCGTCTACAATAACCAGCTTGATTGGCAACACGGGAGGAGACAGTGTGGCAGGTTCTCTGCAGGCAATCCACCAATGAAAGGTCAAAGGTTTGCGACACGGAACAAGAGATCACTGGTTGACTGACAGCGTTAGCAAGGAGGCGGGTCGCGGGGCCCCTCCATGATTGATGAGCCTCCGCTTCCGATACTGGGTCAGAGCGGCGTTGAGGTTATTGCCATCCCAGCAATCCACGCCACAGTATGAAGGTAAACATTCCGGGAGTAACAAAACCCTGGCGCAATTGTTCTTCCGTTTTCTCCGACGGTTATCAGATTTCTGTACGTTTTTATAATTAAAACTTATCCATTGCAGTCCATTGAGAATACAGGGTGTTACAAAAAGGTACGGCCAAACTTTCAGGAAACATTCCTCACACACAAAGAAAGAAAATATGTTATGTGGACATGTGTCCGGAAACGCTTACTTTCCATGTTAGAGCTCATTTTATTACTTCTCTTCAAATCACATTAATCATGGAATGGAAACACACAGCAACAGAACGTAGCAGCGTGACTTCAAGCACTTTGTTACAGGAAATGTCAAAATGTCCCCTGTTAGCGAGGACACATGCAACCACCCTCCGTCGCATGGAATCCCTGATGCACTGATGCAGCCCTGGAGAATGGCGTATTGTATCACAGCCGTCCACAATACGAGCACGAAGAGTCTCTACATTTGGTACCGGGGTTGCGTAGACAAGAGCTTTCAAGTGCCCCCATAAATGAAAGTCAAGAGGGTTGAGGTCAGGAGAGCGGGGAGGCCATGGAATTGGTTCGCCTCTACCAATCCATCGGTCACCGAATCTGTTGTTGAGAAGCATACAAACACTTCGACTGAAATGTGCAGGAGCTCCATCGTGCATGAACCACATGTTGTGTTGTACTTATAAAGGCACATGTTCTAGCAGCACAGGTAGAGTATCCCGTATGAAATCATGATAACGTGCTCCATTGAGCGTAGGTGGAAGAGCATGGGGCCCAATCAGGACATCACCAACAATGCCTGCCCAAACGTTCACAGAAAATTTGTGTTGGTGATGTGATTGCACAATTGCGTGCGGATTCTCATCAGCCCACACATTTTGATTGTGAAAATTTTAATTTGATCACGTTGGAATGAAGCCTCATTCGTAAAGAGAACATTTGCACTGAAATGAGGATTGACACATTGTTGGATGAACCATTCGCAGAAGTAGGCTGTTTAGGTTTTTTTATTGGTAACGGCACGTCTGTATGAAAATCACTGGCTGTGGTATGTGCAGTCTGTGGCTGGTTTGCATTGTTGTCTGCCATTGTAGTGTTAGGCAGCTGGCTGTGAACAGCGCGTAGCGTTGCGCAGTTGGAGGTGAGCCGCCAGCAGTGGTGGATATGGGGAGAGAGATGGCGGAGTTTTGAAATTTGTCATGAACTGCTATATATATTATGACTATTGAGGTAAATACATTGTTTGTTCTCTATCAAAATCTTTCATTTGCTAACTATGCCTATCAGTAGTTAGTGCCTTCAGTACTTTGAATCTTTTATTTAGCTGGCAGTAGTGGCGCTCGCTGTATTACAGTAGCTTGAGTAGCGAAGATTTTTGTGAGGTAAGTGATTTGTGAAAGGTATAGTTTAATGTTAGTCAGGGCCCATTCTTTTGTAGGGATTTTTGAAAGTCAGATTGCGTTGCGCTAAAAAAATATTGTGTATCAGTTTAAGCACAGTCATGTAAAATTGTTCTAAGGGGACGTTTCAGTGTACCCGTGGGGCCAATCAGCTGCTGATAGTGCCTGCACACGCTGTACACGGTACGGAAACAACTGGTTCTCCCGTAGCACTCTCCATACAATGACGTGGTCAACGTTACCTTGTACAGCAGCAACTTCTCTGACGCTGACATTAGGGTTGTCGTCAACTGCACGAAGAATTGCCTCGTCCGTTGCAGGTGTCCTCGTCGTTCTAGGTCTTCCCCAGTCGCGAGTCATAGGCTGGAATGTTCCGTGCTCCCTAAGACGCCGATCAATTGCTTCGAACGTCTTCCTGTTCGGACACCTTCGTTCTGGAAATCTGTCTCGAAACAAACGTACCGCGCCACGGCTATTGCCCCGTGCTAATCCATACATGAAATGGGCATCTGCCAACTCCGCATTTGTAAACATTGCACTGACTGCAAAACCAGGTTCGTGATGAACACTAACCTGTTGATGCTACGTACTGATGTGCTTGATGCTAGTACTGTAGAGCAATGAGTCGCATGTCAACACAAGCACCGAAGTCAACATTACCTTCCTTCAATTGGGCCAACTGGCGGTGAATCGAGGAAGTACAGTACATACTGACGAAACTAAAATGAGCTCTAACATGGAAATTAAGCGTTTCCGGACACATGTCCACATAACATCTTTTCTTTATTTGTGTGTGAGGAATGTTTCCTGAAAGTTTGGCCGTACCTTTTTGTAACACCCTGTATATGCAGTTTTACCAATAATCCTGTGTTTATACACGGTCCAGGCACATTAATGCGACAGCCGCCTACCTCCGCCGCCAACGTGCCATAACCACTTATTACACTTGGCAGGTGGCAGCACTAGCAGTCGGGTGGGGGGGGGGGGGACGAGGATAACAGTGTAGTCGTTGTCGTAATGCGGAAACGGATCGGTTTATCCAAAGGACACGATCATTGGCATTCGGGCCAAAGCTGGAAACCTTTTCGAAACAGCTAAGTTCGTAAATCGTTCGCATGCTGCCGTGGTTAAAGTGTAACGTTCATGACAAAATGACCCTATCCATAATCAAAGGCAACTGTAGTGCACTACGAGCAGTAGATCACAGGAGTGAACGACGGCTGCGGAAATGCGCACCAGCGAATAGATGTGCAAATGTTGAGCAGCTGCCTAGATGAACCACGGGGATACCAGCTGTGTCTCCTCAACGACCTTTTAGCGAATGTGGCTGCGTATTGGGGTCCGCTTCAAGCGCCTATTTCATGCACCCAAGCTGCCTGCTGTTCACCGGCAACGAAAGATGGAGTTTGTACGCGAATACCGCAGCTGGACGTCCACTGAGTGACAACAGGCGCTCTTGTCACAAGGATCACGTTTTGTGCTCGATCGGAAAGTTGGCTGTTGGCGTTTACGGCCTGAAACGTCTCAGAGGAAACAAGGAGTCGGCGTTATGGTCTGGGGAATGTTTTCGTGGCATTTCCTGGGGATTATCTCGTCATTCTGAAAGGCGCAATCTGTCAACACAAGTATGCATCTACCTCTCGTGACCATGTGCACGTCTACATGCTGTTCGTTTTTCCTCGGCACGACGGCGTCTACCCAACAGGAGAACGCAACGTGTCACACAGCTCGCAGTGAACGTGTGTTGTTTGAAGAACACGAGGATGAGTTTATGGTACTACACCAAACTTCCCGGATTTAAACCCAATCGAGATTCTGAGAGACTACCTCCATCAGGCTGTTCGAGACATGGATCTCCATTCGAGAAATCCAGAGCAGATGGCGACAGCACTGGAGTCGGCATGACTCCACATCCCTGTCGGTACCTGACGGAACCTCATTGACTCTCCCTGTACATTCGCAGCGTCCGCACTGCAAAAGGTGTTTATTCAGGCTTGTGACAGGTGTACACATTATTGTGACTGGACAGTGGGCAGTGTACGAGTATATTCTTTCGCACACACAGCCAAAATAATAGATTGTATGTTGCCACCACTACCCATTTTGCAGCTCACAATAATTCTAGACTCTGAGAAGCTCATCTGCAGAAACCAGAACGGTTTTAGGAAACAGCGGTCATGCGAGACACAGCTGGCCTTCTTTGTGCATGATATACAACAGGCTCTAGATACCGGCTCCCAGGTTGATGCCATATTTCTCGACTTTCGAAAGGCGTTCGACTCAGTTCCGCACTGTCGCTTGCTACAAAAAGAGCGCGCTTACGGTCTATCCAATGACATTTGCGGTTGGATAGAAAGTTTTCTAACAGACAGGGAGCAGTATATCGTCCTGAACGGGGTACTTCAACAGAAACAAGAGTAACTTCAGATGTGCCCCAGGGCAGCGTAATAGGTCCTCTGCTTTTTACGATTTACGTAAACGATCTGGCTGATGGTATTGACAGCTGCATTACACTGTTTGCCGATGATGCCGTAGTCCACAGGAAAGTAGTATCACACGAAACTTGTGAACAAATCAATGAGGACTTGCAGAAAATAAATGCGTGGTGTAATGACTGGCAGTTATCTCTCAATAGTAGTAAGTGTAACCTACTGCGTATAACAAGGCGAAAATCCCCATTAATGTGTGAGTACAAGATAAACGATCAGTCTTTGGAAACGGTAACATCAGTCAAGTATCTGGGTGTGACTATTCGAAATGATCTCATATGGAATGATCAGATTACACAAGTAACGAGTAAGGCGAACTCTAGATTGCGGTTTATTGGTAGAATCCTGAAGCGATGCAATCCTTCAACAAAGGAAATAGCTTACAATATGTTAGTTCGTCCAGTCTTAGAGTATTGTTCGTCTGTATGGACCCTTACCAGTTGGATCTGATTGAAGAGATTGAGAAAGTCCAAAGAAGAGCGGCAAGATTCGTGACTGGTAGATCTAGCCATCGCGAGAGCATTACAAATCTCATAGAAAGTTTGAAGTGGGACACACTTGCAGATAGACGACGTGCTAAACAGAAGGGGCTGCTCACTAAATTCCGAAATCCAATCTTTACCTAGGATTTAGAGCATATATTATTACCACCAACTTTCAAATCGCGTAATGATCATCATTCGAAAATAAGGGAAATAAGAGCTCTTACTGAGGTGTTCAGACAGTCGTTTCATCCACGCGCGATCCGCGAGTGGAACAGAGGGTGGGGGGAGGGGGGGGGGAATATGACTTTGGTGCGAATTGTGCTCTCCACCACACACCGCTTGGTGGCTAGCGAAACATATATGTAGATGTAGATGTAGATTCATGTGCAACCATGCAAGTTGAATAGAACCAATACCCATGATCCAGAGGGTTTCTGTTTTAATACATGTGATCAGTTACTGTTCCCGAGGAATCGTTGAATAACATTTAGCTGTCGACCACATTTCTTTTATTTACTTCAGCTAGTAATACAGTCTAAGTTATCAGTAATTAAGTAGCCTCAGCCTGATACCGACAGAGTGGTAGTAGAACCACCCGGCGTCTCCTGGGACAGTGGGTGTGACGCAGTGTGACGTTGCAGAAGCCAGGCAACTTGCTCGGTCGCCGGCAGACGGGCAGGTGAGGCCCAGAGCGCAGAGCGGGAGCCCGCGGGCCGCGCGTGGCGCAGTCGATAAGAGCGTGTCTGCTCGCATTGTGCCCGCGGCCCGCGACCCATCGATCCCGCCTGCCGCCAGCATCCGATGCTGCAGACCCAGCAGCCGCCAGCCGCCAGCCACTCCACTCTGCGTCGCTCTTTCGAGTCCCATCTCTGTCCGTCACACTCTGCGGTGACATCCTTCTTCTCAGATTATTTGTGTACCCATCATAGCTAAGAGTAACCCCACCGTTTTTGGTAGATGATGCAGTCACCCACAGGGTGTCCCAGAAATGTTGCCACAAACGTCGAGGGGTTCTAGAGCGTGTCTTGAGGAACAAATCGAGGGTGGGAACCTTAATTCAAATGGCTCTAAGCACTATGGGACTTGAAACTTCCTGGCAGATTAAAACTGTGTGCCGGACCGAGACTCGGGACCTTTGCCTTTCGCGGGCTAGTACTCTACCAACTGAGCTACCCAAGCACGACTCACGCCCCATCCTCACAGCTTTACTTCTGCCAGTACCTCGTCTCCTACCTACCAAACTTTACAGAAGCTCTCCTGCGAACCTTCTGGCACTATAAAACATCTGAGGTCATCAATCAGTCCCCTATACTTAGAACTACTTAAACCTAACTAACCTAAGGACATCACACACATCCATGCCCGAGGCAGGATTCGAACCTGCGACAGTAGCAGCAGCGCGGTTCCAGACTGAAGCGCCTAGAACCGCTCGGCCACAGCGGCCGGCGGGAACCTGTGTCTGGAAACTTTGCCCAACGCCGCTACAGAATGTCAAAGCTATAGGCGCCGGCGCCTGCCACTAGGCTGCCCCTTTGGTAGCAAAATTGACTATTTAAGCTGACGGGCCGTAGACGGAACGTCTGGCAATGTTGTCCGTTATTCAGGCCACTAACGACAGTGCAGAAAAAGGGGCCAGCTGCTGCGTAGACAGGCCTTGTCTCCTATTAGTGCGAAGCTCTGTTACCCTCGGTGGATGACGATTTTGCACACAAGTTTCCACTCGCAGTTTTAATTTTTCTCCTGGAAGACTCTACAAATGGCTCTGAGCACTATGGGACTCAACATCTTAGGTCATAAGTCCCCTAGAACTTAGAACTACTTAAACCTAACTAACCTAAGGACATCACACACACCCATGCCCGAGGCAGGATTCGAACCTGCGACCGTAGCAGTCCCGCGGTTCCGGACTGCAGCGCCAGACTCTACAATCTCCGACGTTCTACGCTATACAGAAGAAAAACAAACTGCAGATGGAAACTCGTGTCCGACACAGTCAACCACCGAGAAAACATATAATCACATTCAGGGAACACAATTCATACTCCACGACTGCAGCGTAGCCACATTTGTTGTTCCAAGATGACAAGCTTCAACAGTGTTATCCTGTCATCAGCTGATCTTACGGAACTGCCATGTTCCATTAGATGAAGTCACAGCATAAAAGGCATTGCCCACCTATCTTTATGAAAATCCAGTTCATAAAATGCACACAGTTGATAAAATCCTCATACCATCCACGCACATTGATCGCGAATGCGACTCTCCTAACATTGCCGCACAGCACTATACTTGCCAGTTTACACGGATGGTACCAGGATTTTATCAACGATGTGCATTTTATCAACTGGATTTTTAGCAAGATATGTTTACACGCTGAGTTCCTTTTATGCTTTGACGTCACCTAATGTAACATAGCAATCTTATAACAAGTTCCATTAGATCTGATGATGCCAGCATCAGACTGTTGAAACCGGTCATCCTGAAACAATAGATGTGTGTACACTGCGATCTTCATTTGAATACACACCGAATGTCCAAAGCACAGCAGATGTATCCTACAAAACAGGATAGAAAGCCTATCTACGCAGCAGCTAGCTCCATTTTCTACTCTGGGGATCATGGCAATCAGTGGCAGTTACTGAACAACAAACAACACGGCGAGACGTCCCGCCTGTGGTCGGTGTGTGTACAGAGTCACGTTTGCTGCTAGAGCGGTGACCTAGTGGTAGGCGCCGGCGCCGATAACTTCAAAGCTCTGTAGCATCGTTGGATGACGTTTTCGACATGGGTTTCTGTCCTCGATTAGTTTCTCAAGACTCCACCTACAACCGTTCGAAGTTTGTAGCAGTATTAATGGGAGGAAAAAACTTCACAAATATTTACTTAGACCATGATAATAATAAGATTTCAGACTGGTGCAAAGATTGGCAACTTGCTTTAAACGTTGAGAATGTAAAATTGTACCATTCACAAAATGAAAAGCAAAGACATAGTGTCAAAAGCATGCACCTCATTCTCTGAATGTAGGAGAACATTCTCTGGTCTCCATGAGTAAAGCGACTCAAAAAATGTGCTTCACCTGCCAATGTTCTCAGCGTGAATTATAGGGTGGGAGCAATTGCTCAATGCGAAGAACGTTCACCGATTTCGTATGAAAAAAAAAACTAGAGAATTTACTCACAACCGGAAAACATTCTCCGTTTTTTGAAGTGAGCTTTTTAGCTTACTTGGGGCTGAGTAAATTCTGCTGTGATTAAGTTTTGCCAAGTTTTCATTTCAGTAAAAATAGCAAAATTTATGATTCTCGGAAGACGAAAAAAGGTATACTTCGCCGAAGAAATTAAGACAGAAACTGTAGAAGTTTATACAGGTTTAGCAATAAAAACGTTATTTTTCTAGATATATCCTTACTTCCCGAAAATCACGAAAGAAGAGCGGGCGTCGCCTATTTAGCCGACCCATGTTTCAGACGATGCAGGAGAATGCTTAGGTATACGCCAATCAACTTCATTGTCATTTTCTGGTGTTCATTATGTTATCCAAGAAACATCCCATTTCCTAGAGGAGAACTACAAACAGTAAAACTAGTAAACAAGGTATCAGCTTCCACGCGCAGTGGGGGCCCACGATTGCACGTGCTTATCAATCATTAAACATGCTAAATCAGCACAGGAATTAAGCATTTACAAACAAAATCGTTCTCTCGGAAATTTTGAAATTTTGATAAGATGTTCACCTCAGGAATTCAGTCTGCATCACTCAAAATAAATGTTGCTGCAATACTGAGTAACTGTTTCTTTGTATCGCTTTTGTTCTTTCTCCCAGTACCAGTTGACGTATTCTTAAGTTTAGTTCGCTTAATGTGTTTACCTAACTTCAGTAACGAAGTTTCCCGCTTATCGAAAATTCGGTAACATCATCTGAAAATGCGTTTTCGTAAACTGTACGTAATCGTCTTAACAATTTGTTGCCGTGCGTAAAACTAAGATCTAAACATAGTCCAACTCTTGCAGAACACATTGATACGAATTCCATATTCGCACACTGAACAGTTTGAGAGAGGTGAATGAAATGTAAGATTACGCGTGCGTTCTGTACCGACCATAACTCACAACACATACCGAGAGCGTTCTGAGGAAGGAGGGGCAGTAGTGGAAATAGCTTCCTCCTCATAGTACATGCGTCGAATTTTTTATTCACATGAAATTGAGAATTTCCTCAGGGAATGTTCTTTTGCTCCGAGAATATTCTCCGAAGAATGTTCTATTTTTATACATACGACCCATAGTTTTCTGCGACCATAATATCGTTGCATTGCAATTCAAATCAGTCAACTCACACAAATATCTGGGTGTAACACTTTGTAGGGATATGAAATGGAATGATTATATTCGCTCAGTCGCAGATAAAGCAGGTCGTAGTCTTCGGTTCATAGGTAAGATACTGGAAAAATGCAATTGGTCTAGAGAGAATATAGCTTTCAAAATACACTTGAGACTTACCCTAGAATACTGCTCAAGAATGTGGAACCAATATCAAATAAGACTATCGGGAGACGGCCCCTCCCGCCGGAGGGAGGGAACGAAGAAGGATGTCCAGCATTATTTTCTCCCCTGCGCACAGTTATCTAATTTAAGGGCCCTTGTGTACTGTACTAGCTCCCAGTCTTTGAGAAAATAATTCTTCGAGAATATAGAATATCAATCAATGGCAACAGAAAAGACGTACGAGACAGTTCCAGCATATCAAGGTAATAGGTATCATCAACGTCTTCTCCAATAAAGTAAGATCCAGTACTGCTGGCGCCAATTTTGATGACAGTAAATAGAAAAAAAGAAAATTTAGAAAACCTAAGATGAAACCCTTAGTTCTGGGAGTCATATTATTGTTTTGAAAATCCAGAAGCCGATGTTAGATAAATCTAAACTAACTTTTGTTTGTTCAGTTATACGATTTACAGGTGTTACATTTAAGAACTATTGAAGGTATTTATTATTATTGTAAATTATTATTATTATTCTACGAGCTACATAAACAATTTTTTTCACATTAATGTTTCAATTTGATAGCGAAATCTCAGTAAAAAGTGTGATACCTTGCTAAGTCTTTCAGATTTCTTTTACAAGCTTTGAATAGGTACCTCTTCCCAAAATCTCTTATTATTATCTCGATATGGCGCCACTCTAGCAATAACGTTTCCAGGATGTGGCTAGATATGAACTGGACTTTCCGAATGCGGCCGAGTCTCGACCATTGACGACGGTGAAGATCAAAACCTGCAACCTACGTCATTGAGTTTTGAATTAGGTGGGTGCCCTGCGTTGGATGTTATTCCCAACGTTCTTACCACTCCTCGGTGACATCGAAACTGTCATACCCGAACGTCAACTCAAGGTGGCTTTCATGACTTCAGAGACATAGCTGCTGGATTCCTGAAAGTGCTACGTATAAATGAGATCTTTTGAGTGTCTTCTTAGGGATCTGCATTGTCGCAGCTTTCCTTTTGAGTATGAGCTCCATAGGACCGATATTGCGTAGAAAACGCAATCTCTGAATGGAAGAAGACCTGACACTCCGGCTAATCGTCCTCATGGTCTCATTCAGACGTACATCTATCGTAATTGTCTGTGCATTTTTTTTTTCCACAGAGGGGCAAATTATTCAGCAGCTGAGTACACAAGTGAAACTGCAACATTGTGTGAAGTATCTGCATTTGCTCACCAGCTGTTCCCAGTAGTAGACACATAGATATTTAGCCGATTCATTATGGGAATCCACGACCTCATCAAACATCACGTGTACGAGTACCTTTCTTTTTGCCTCTTTCTCCGTCTATTTGGGTTTGGCTGAAATCTACTTTGCATAAATACTCTTTCAATATGGTCATGTCACTTCAGGGTTTACTCTTACAATGCTTCATAAATTTATATTGACATATTAAAAACAGATGGCAACGGCTTTGCTGCAGTGGATACACCGGTTCCCGTGCGATCACCGAAGTTAAGCACTGTCGGGTGTGTCGGAACTTGGATGGGAGACCATCTAGGTCGCCATGCACTGTTGCCATTTTTCGGGGTGCACTCAGCCTCGTGATTCCAACTGAGGAGCCACTCGACCGAATAGTAGCGGCTTCGGGCAAGAATACCATCATACCGATCGGGAGAACGATGTGCTGACCCCACGCCCCTCCTATCAGCATCCTCCACTGAGAACGACACGGCGGTCGCATGGTCCCGGTTGGCCACTCGTGGCCTGAAGACGGAGTGATTTTTATTAAAAAGTCGTTTGCATAGTGGATATTATTCGAGTTAGTAATTGGGATTGTTACTCGAGTTAGGGATGTCATAAAGATACAAACTGAACAAAGCGGAGGCCACGATACGAGGACTGATCCATGTGGCAAGCCATTGTTCAGGGTTCTACACTGAAGAGCCAAAGAAACTGGTACATCTGCCTAATATCGTGTAGGACTCCCGCGAACACGTAGAAGTGCGCTACACGACGTGGGATGGACTCCAATAATGTCTGAAGTAGTGCTGGAGGGAATTGACACCATGAAACCTACAGGGCTGTCCATAAATCCGTAAGGGGGTAGAGATCTCTTCTGAACGACACCTTGCAAGGCATCCCAGATATGCTCAATAATTTTCACGTCGCAGGAGTTTGGTGGCCAGCGGAAGCGTTTAAACTCATAAAATTGTTCATGGAGACACTCTGCAGCAATTCTGCACGCGTGGGGTGTCGCATAGTCCTGCTGGAATTGCCGAAGTCAGTGGGAACACACAGTGGACATGAATGGATGCAGGTGAACAGACAGAATGCTTAAGTACCTGTCACCTGTCAGAGTCGTATCTACACATATCAAGAATTCCATATCACTTCAACCTCACATGCCTCACATCACTACAGAGCCTGCACCAGCATGAACAGTCCTCTGCTGACATACAGGGGACGTATATTCATGAGGTTGTCTCCACACCTGTACACGTCCATCCGCTCGATACAATTTGAAACAGGACTCATCCTACCAGGTAACATGTTTCCAGTCAACAGTCCAATGTCGGTTCTGATGGGCCCAGGTGAAGCCGTAAAGTTTTGTGTCGTACAGTCATCAAGAGTACACGAGTGGGCCTTCGGCTCCGAAAGCCCATATCGATTATGTTTCGTTGAATGGTTCGCACGTTGACACTTGTTGATGGCCCGGCATTGAAATCTGCAGCAATTTGCAGAAGGGTTGCCCTTCTGTCATGTGAACGATTCTCTTCAATCGTAGTTGGTCCCGTTCTTGCAGGATCTTTTTTCCGGCCGCAGTACTGTCGGAGATTTCATGTTTTACCTAATTCCTGATATTCACGGTACAGTCGTGAAATTGTCGTACGGGAAAATCCCCACTTCATCGCTACCTCGAAGACGCTATGTCTCATCGCTCGCGCGCCGACTGTAACACATCGTTCAAACTCAATTAAACCTTGCTAACCTGCCATTGTAGCAGCAGTTACCAATCTAACAGCTGCGGCAGACACTTGTTGCTTTATACAGCCGTTGCCGACCGTAGCGCCGTATTCTGCCTGTTTACATATCACTGTATTCGAGTTTGCATACCTACACCAGTTTCTTTGGCGCTTCAGTGTATATCAGCCATACTTTCCATTGGGCAGAAGTGAAATCCGACAGTCAAAGAGCAGGTTGTTGAGTAAACCAACTAGCTTATTACAGAATTACATTAACAAACTTGAGCATCAGACTCTCTTTCTGTCATGTCTAGTAGTCTGTATCAAATTCACGAAGGCTGCAGTTGATTGGTAGTCTCTCTGAAATCCAGGTTCAAGCGATATCATGGTTGCCGAGAATGGGTCATTCGTTGTCATGTGTGACATCCTTGACGCTCAGTCATCTATAGTATCAGCCCTCCGTTTATCTCTGCCCCACCTCTCGGAAAACTGAAGTACGTGTGAGCAGCAGTGAGTGTGGATACAGGTGTTTGCGCGACAAGCAGAAGTGAAAGGGAGTTACTAGCACCAGTGGAGAGTTGTAGGTCGGCTTTTACCTAGCATGTGCGAGCGCTGTGCTGGGCTGAACAGCTGGAAGGCAACAACCGAGCCTGTGGTGTGTTATTGGAGCCATAATGCCAGCTGGAGTTGAAGTGGCAGCTACTCGTCCTTTGGAGGAGACAAAGGCTGCTGGGGGAACCTTTGGGTGCTTATATTGTGGAGTTTATGTTGAGCCCTTTTCTGCAACGGGCAGTAATTTTGTTCTTAACTGAGGTATGACTCTCTGCATCCTGGATCCTTTCGTATATAACTGCATTTGTGCTCGTTCCCCCGATATTCTGTTGTGAAGGCTCTTGTTTATATTTTTCCACCATCAATCCAAAGAGTTGCCCTAGCGATACCCAGTAGAGTGCCGAGTCACATATGCACAGCGTCAGCGAAGTATGTACAAGAGCGCAACACGATGCAAAGTGACTTCATGCTGGCAGGCATGTAACAGCTCACTGGTGTTTCCTATCGGTCGTAGGTGAAGTATTTGACAGTATATATCCTGTACTAACCAACTCGCTGTCTCTCACCGGAGGTTCGAGTTCCTCCACGAACATGGGTGTGTGTGCTGTTCGTAGCATAAGTTAGTTTAAGTAGTGTGCAAGTCTAGGGACCGATGAACTCAGCAGTTTGGTCCCTTAGGAAGTCATACACATTTGAACATTTTTTTTGAAATCGCTGTCTGAGAAGATAGAGCATCCGTGCTCCCTTCAACTGACCTGTGGGGACGAAATTGTCCCTGTGCGCAGCACAATCGCTGCCGCGGCTGCTGATTAAGGATTTGAAGAGCCTGACGGAATTGTTCCTGCGCATGTTTTTCTTTTGCGTTAATCCTATATGCAAGTGTGAGAACGCGTTCTAAATATTAGCGTAGCGCGTAACCGAGGCTCACCTAGTGAGATGTGTGACTACACCTAAAAACCACACCCATGCTGGCCAAAACATCGTCCCTTGTCGTTAAATCTAGAGGCAAATTTGAAATTGGTCAGACTTGACTCCCTGAATCCCAAAAACGATCGCTAAACCTCCAGAGAAAAGGTGTAGGCAGACCAGCTAGGGTTAAGATATCCAGTTCTGTACACAGTAGTGTCTGTGTGTCTTGCGGCAGGGGCGTCGTCACGATGTTGGAAGCAGCTGGTGCTGGTGTTCCTGTCTACGTGTACCTTCTGGAAGCCATAGGTGCAGGATTTGAGAGTGGGGAGATCGAGATGCGGCTTTTCGTCAACAATGCAAACTTAAAATTCCCACACATCATTCGAATGTCGGATACCACAGCAACGGAGATCAAAAATGGTTCAAATGGCTATGAGCACTATGGTAATTAACATCTGAAGTCCCCTAGAACTTAGAACTACTTAAACCTAACTAACCTAAGGACGTCACACACATCCATGCCCGAGGCAGGATTCGAACCTGCGACCGTAGTGGTCGCGCAGTTCCAAACTGAGGCGCCTAGAACCGCTCGGCCACACCGGCCGGCCAACGGAGTTCTCCTCGCAGAATTCGTCCACTAATGAAGAGGCTCCAGAAACTACTGCTTTCGAAAATGATTCTCAAATCTTATCTAATATGTTTCAGTATTTATGCTTTCGGAAAGGCATAATGCACTCGACGACAGCACTGTTCTACAAATCCTCCAACACTGAAACCGATTGGTTCCTTTGAAGTAAAAAAGCACTCCGTCTTCAGGCCACAAATGGCCCATCGGGACCATCCGACCGCCGTGTCATCCTCAGGTGAGGATGCGGATAGGAGGGCCGTGTGGTCAGCACACCGCTCTCCCGGTCGTTATGATGGTTTTCTTTGACCGGAGCCGCTACTATTCGGTCGAGTAGCTCCTCAATTGGCATCACGAGGCTGAGTGCACCCCGAAAAATGGCAACAGCGCATGGCGGCTGGATGGTCACCCATCCAAGCGCCGGCCACGCCCGACAGTGCTTAACTTCGGTGATCTCACGGGAACCGATGTATCCACTGCGGCAAGGCCGTTGCCTTCCTTTGAAGTGAAGATGGAAAAAAAAATTATTTCAACCATATCCATAGCTGAAGTCCTGTCCCAGTTCCTGGCGTCCTACAGGAACGCATCATACCAGGGACGCACCCAAGCGGAACTGCTGCTCAACAGCCGGCATCAGACACTCTGGGACATCCTGTGGCCTACAACACACGTTCCACTTTCAACTGCCACCCTATTCTCTACTCACAAAACTGTGGGCTGGCACTCCGAAAGAGCTCCAGACAGGCTATCAGGCGTCTTCAGAGCCACCCAATGATGACAAATATTTACCACGACAGCGAACGGTGACATGTTGGTACAGCCTGCAAACCAGGTGTGTCCATGCCTAACGGCTTTCAAGTGTAACTAGCTGCCACCATCCTTGGAACTGGCTCGTCAGACAGAAAGTGACCGATAACCGCAGGTCTACTGGCATCAGATCAGTCACCCATGGCACTCCACATAAACCTCTCCAATAGAAACGCTTAAGTTCATTCATTAAACACAAGACAGATGAATGATCTTCAGGATTCAAGATCATTCACTAACTGCAGTTCAAAAAAAGATGCAGCAGTCGGCAACATTCGTTTTCAGTAGACTTTCCATGCCTGTTAGTGGCAAACAGCAGACTTTCCACCAGTAAATTTCCTATTGCATTACAGAAACACCTTTGGTACCTTTTAAAAAGTGATATAGTAACTGCATATCATTGAAATGCATGAAAAAGTTTAAAACGCTGTTCATATATCAGCACTGTATGCTCACGTGATGGTTTTATGAGAATCATAATTCACTAAAATGAATTTCAACGTATGGTAATCTTTAAATGAGCTTCTGTTTTAATCTGACCACCATGGTTTGGTTTTTTTCTCCAACCAATGCAGATGAGTTTTGCGTTGATTCCTAATAGTGCGTTATGACAGGCCTCACTGCACGTTTTGTACATCATTAATCTTTACATAAGAGGATAAATTAATATTATTATTTTTGTTTATGGCATACAGTACTGCCACATTGTTATATATCTCATATTTCAGAATTACTCGACAATTGATAAGAGGTTTTGACTGATTTTTGATACCAACATTACAAATGGTTCAAATGGCTCTAAGCACTATGGGACTTAACATCTTGGTCATCAGTCCCCTAGAGCTTAGAACTACTTAAACCTAAGGACATCACACACATCCATGCCCGAGGCATGCGACGTAGCGGTCGAGCGGTTCCAGACTGAAGCGCCTAGAACCTCTCGGCCACAGTGGCCGGTACCAGTATTACAACCGAAACAATAAAAATTATATGGTATCCATATATGCTGAGAGGTAAGAGTCTCTTTCAAACTGTAAAATTAATTTCAGTTTGTTAGCCATGCTTCTCACGTAGCAATGGTTGACCTGAATAACACCTAACAGCAAATACAAAGCACTGAAATTTTTGTCAATTGAAGACATAAAGTCTGCAGATGAGTCCGTGATCATTTCACGAGACTGCATAATTTTTATGCGTCTTGAGTATCCATTGCCAATGACAAATTTCGATTTAAATTGCTGATTTTTTGGGAATAAATACGTGACCAATCGCTTTCTAGTGTTTATAAAACAATTTATTGAACCGCTAACATGTTTTCGAGCCACTGTAGGCTCAACATCACATGCAAATGTTACAGGATGCTGTGGTGATTTCACTGGCGAAAATACGGAAATTTAGTTCTCTGTAACGAAACGTTTATGAAATGGGAAGTTTGTTATGTTTTGTGTACTTACAGTGCAATGCTTCGTGATATCAGCAGAAAATCTGTTCCGATAGTGTAGCGCGCTCGTGCGCGCACACACACACACACACACACACACAAACACAAACATTTATTTAAATTCATCAACTTCGCTTATGCGGATGCTGAGTATACAATTTACAAGTGACCTGAAGAAATCAACTTCATGTTGCTTCGGGTGGCATGAGGTACTGCCAATGGCAACATCAGTGTTAATAGGTTTACTATATACTTGGACGGTACGCTTGTTTTTGTGTTTTGAAACCGTCACATCAGTGAAACTGATTTCCTCAGTGGTTTGATGTTCAACTGTGGATCTGATATTTGGGTGCATTTTATTCATTTCATTTGCTTAGTATTTAGTTCTTCCTTCGGACCATTGAAAAGAATTTTTTTGTCATCAAGCTGGATCATGTCAAGGAACGAAATACTTAAATCTATAGACCAAAACAATGGGTATAAGACCTCCCTCAAAAACACCCTAGCTGAAAAATCCTGTGCAAAGTAAAGTAATTGCCACCACCATTACTAGTAAAGAAGATATGTCAAAATTTGCCAGTCTTCCATTTCTTGGAAAAGTGTCATATAAACATGCACATCATTTCAGCCCACCTAACAGAAATATTCTTTCGCAGTGATAACGAACTACAAAATAAAGTTATTCACGATAAGAAATCCAGTCAACAGTGGCATAAAAATTCCGGCATATATGAAACCGTAAGCTCCTGTTCTTGCTTCTGTATAGGACAAACAGGGAGAAATTTTGCAACCCACTACAAACAATGTATCGATGCCGTTCGACTGAAAAATTTAAATAACTTCAGCTGTACATCACATATTGCTCATCATGAAATCTCTGTTTGTGATATCAATGACAATCTTTTTGTGCTACACATTGCTGAGAACAACTAGAAATTTACATTCACAATGTAAAATCACTTTAGAATATTCTCAAAGAAAAGACTGAATTAACGCACAACATTCTCTTCCAGAATTTCCAAGACATCCTGACATCAAAACTCCAGAAATGACAACACTGAATGATATAATCCCCCAGCATAAATTATATTCTCCTAGTCATGTAGTAACTACGGCATTTGTAACTCATTCAGTCTTTAATCACAAAGTAAATATTTCACTCTGTTTGTTTCTATTTTGTATAACTTTTAATACGTATTATGTATATATTGTCATTATAAAAACTCACCAGCAGCTAGCAAGAGTCACTTAAATTATTATCTTTACTAGTAATATTTATAGTGCAATACATCATGTATAAAAGTCTAATATTATCACATTCGTACTCTTTGTAATACCATCCAGTCTTAACGTTCTGTGAACAAGTATAAAACTAAGTGCAGCTAAATATTGTGTATATTTGTGTGTATTACCTCATAATGTACATTATGGGAACAGATTTGCTATGGATAAAATGATGCAGTGCACTGTAAGTGCCCAAAACATAACGTCATTTTCGTTTCATAAACGTTTCGTTAGCGATAACCACAGCATCTAGCTACACTCGATCCACGATATGACGATAACCCGTATTGGCTCGAAAACTAGCTAATGGTACAATAAATCGAATCGAAAACCCAAGAAAGCGTCTGGCTGTGTATTTATTGAAAATACATCAGCAATTTCTGAGTATGATAAGCATTACGACTGAAAGGAAGAGGTACATGATAAGTCTCTACACGTTTTTACTTCACAAAGGCACAGCATTTCACACAATGTTTCTCATCATATGAGATACTGCTTGTCTTCCATGGGACCACTGTAAGACTATCGACATGTCTACTACTTGCCGGCGCACCCTTTCCATTCCACAGAGACTTGCTTATCGTGTCCGCAATCTAAGATGTTCATGCCGCTAATGAAAGCTGATCATAATAGTCTCGTTGAAGATCCCAGACGCTTATGGCTGTTGAACAGAGGCAAAACTGTTGACAGCTCAGGGGAACTTGCATTTCTCCAAATTTTGATAAAAGACTGCTGAAAATGACAGCTTGTATTTAAAAGTGAACAGTCACTCACAAAAGTTGTAGCTATATGCTTGGGCACTGATATTCAGCCGGAATTTAGTAGCAGGTGATGTAGGACTCTATATCGTTTTTGACATATCTAATGGTGAGGATATGCCGAAATGCGTAATGCTGAAGTGTAAATAAAAATTATTTTGGCGACCAGCGCTAGTGTATTTCTATTCAGTGCTATAGATGGTCGTAGGTTTCCTAAGACACTTCTTATCAAAAGTGATAAAAATTAATAACTTCATTTTTTTTGGGATTAACACATAAATAAAACATTAGGCAGTAACTTATGATCGATTCTCGCAAGGCAACCAAAAGTTTTAAGGTCTCAGAGAATGTCTGAAAGCATTGCATTTAAAGAACATTGTAAGTCTTATTAACAGAGTGTTTCCAGGGCAGTTCTGTACATTCTGTCTTGAATTGCAAAAGCAACCTCTTCTATTGCTTTAAGGTTCCTGCCATCGTGCAGAAGTTACGAAACAATAACGCCGGTCGGCATGAACTCTGCCACGCCTCCCTGTCATAACAAAGGGCGGGGGGGGAGGGGGGGGGGCGACGCGCGCCGTTTTCCGGGTGTGCAGCCGCCTCCCCTGCTGCACGCAACATCCCGCGGCAGCCTGGCTTTAATTGAATCCCGCTCGCTGGCGGCATAGCCGTTAATTCGCTATGAATCCCGGCACCGAGCCTGATCCCCCCAGGCGAAGCGCTGTGCGGCGCTGCGGAAACCAGCTGCGTCACTCCGCAGCCCCAAGACAGCCGCCACCTGCCAGTCGTCCCTGATCCGCTTACCAAGTGACTGGTATGCGCACAGTCTACAGCGTTACATATTTAAATCGCCCTTGTCCTTTGATAAACTAATGCATAGACCCCACAGTGTGCTCTGCTATGACGTTAAGACTAGGAGGGCAACGCGAGATCGAGAACAGTGAAGTCAGCAATTCCACAGTCAGATTACAGCTGAGGCAACTGTTCCTGTTACATTTATCCCTCTCACTCCCCTCCACCACCATTTTCATCCCATGCTACCACTCCCCGACTTTGCTCTCGGCCAATCGCCAGGCCCCGTTCCCCGCCCCTCCCACGCCCCTCAGCCAATTCGAATCATTCCAGGTCTGCTGCACTATATTGTGAGAGGACCATAATTAATCACGTCAATTGATAAATTCGCATGCAGATGTAGCTGCCTACTATAAAAACACTGATGTGTGTGAATGCATTCATTCTTGTAGAAAAAGATGCGTGCAATACTGATGTAACTGCACAATGTAAATAACTAGCTGCCTGAAGTTAACAAATTAATTCCAATTCGTCTTTTTTCAGCAACTGCATGACTCTAGGTTTTGGTACTCTGTAGCGAAGGCACCAGGTCCTTTTGTGAATAATAACAATGTTATAATAAATTAATGTACAGTTAATTATTAACAGTATTTTTTTTCTTCTCGCAGTACATTTTCTTAACAATATTTATTAACAATTTTTTAATATTACAATTCATTTATAAATATTTCTAAAGTTAATAACTAAAGGACTTTAAAAATGACGTACATGCAACTATTTTAACTAATATTATCAGGTACATACATATATACTATTTTTATTAAAATTAGTAGCGAGAAGAATATTCCTTGTACATCATTTCTCATTTCATCAGTATATTCTCAATGATTTCACTTACTATATAATGTTTTATACAATATTTTCATTTAATCATTACTTTCCGTTTTGTTTTTTATACAATATATGCAACAGATGAGATACAGGTGGACTAGCAACAGCAAGTGAGGAAAATATTCACAGGCGATTGATGGTGGGGCAATGAAACATCGTGGAAATATTTGTAAGGACATGCAGAAGAGAAATAATGAATAAATCTTTGAAAGAAACACATTTTAATTTCCACATGAAAGGGTTCCATTTATTAATTGTGTTCCCCGTTTACGTTCCAGGTCACAATTGTTAAATCTTGATCAATGTGCCAACCATCACCATCCACGACAGTCTGGAAATGCACTAGAAATAGCTCAACTGCTGCCTGAAGCACCTCATGTGCGATGTTCACTACCTCCCTTGCTATTCTAATTTTCAACCTCCAACATGCAACAGTGTCCCGCTGATAAATTCTTCCCTTCAGATAACAACACAGCCACAAATACTACAGTTTCAAATTTGGTGATCTTGGTGGTTATGCAGTTCGGAATGATCGGCCAATGAATCGGTTTTCTCCAACTGTGCTATAGAGTAACTGAGTGGCCTCATGAGCAATGTGAGGTGGAGATTCATCGTGCCTCAAAACAGTTGAACACAAAGCACCTCTCTGCCACAAAGTAGCGATCACACGCTGGTGAAGTTGATGACAGTAATGTGCGACTTTATGCTGAATGTTGTTGGAACTTGGAGTCCGAGATCCTCAAAGAAAAATGGAACAATGATAATTGTGGCATGAAGCCACACCACCTAGTGATGCGTTCACTATGTTACAGAATTTGATGAATGTTTGTTGGCGTTGACGATCCCCAAATGCGACAGTTGTGAGTGTTCACTGCCCCAGTGATTGTAAAGTGTGCTTCATCATTTCACAAAATGTATCAAGGCCACTTCAATCCTTGTAAGAAACGTAAGAGAAAAGTCCATTCGAATATCTGTGTCACTTGGAAAAGTTCATGAGTAATGTGAAGTCTGTACAGACACCATTCACAATTGCTCGCAGCACTTTTCAAACAGTGGACCATGGACCGTTCATGTGTCGTGACACAGTTCCTGCACTACTTGAAGATGGCACATAGCGTCCAGCTCAGCCTTGGCAACAGTAACTTCTTTAATGGCGCAGTTGACTGTCAGCCTCTTCCTGGGGCAATTCTCAATTCGCCATGTAATTCTAACTTCAGAATCATGTTTTTGAACCGACTACGGAAAGATGGCCTTTCCTTATTCCTTTCACGCGTCGATTCTCGAGAAGAGCAGCAGCACTACAGCCTCTTTTCAGCTTCGCGAGTAAATCCCTGTTCACCTTGTCCAGACTCATGTTGACTGTCTGCAAATGTAATGCACACTGATACTTCAACCCTATGTTGCTGTACTAGTACAGGCGCCTAATGATCAGTCATGACACTAACACTACTAGCAACCCAAATCCTGCAGCACACTGTCGGAACATCATTCCTATAAAAATATATATACGAATATATATTTGAGTGGGTAACTACAGAGTTTTCTGTAGTGCGGAATGTATCTCTGTTCATTCCCCAGCGTTTTCACTGGCTTAGGGATGAAGTCACTGTGGAGGACTAGGGGCTATGGACACAGCAGCAAGTCGCTGAGTGCAACATGAAAATGTACAGGATATGCCAGGTTTGCCTCCAAGACATATCCTTCACCTTAGATTTTTTTCTTGAATATGACGATTTCCTTCCTGGATACCCTTCAGAACCCTCCAAACGGCAGAGATCGTTGTTTGGTATGCCTGTAGAGGTTGTTTTCATAAAAATAAAGTATATAACTCAGATCGTCAGATGGCCTGTACTCTTTCTCACTCATTCGCAAGTTATTTGTCTTGGCGTACCTGTGCACATACTGGCTAAGTCCCCCACGAATAACGCATTCGAAAAAGAGCAGCATGTCACTGTTGTCAACTGTTCAGTTTTGTCAGGTGTGCTTTTTAACACTGTGTCCCACGAAAGCACTGGCATGGTGTAATACAAAGCAGCGTACAGACTGTATGTGGTTATGCATACATTCTGGAATTTCTCTAAAACGTATGCAAGCAGGTGCATGTCATTTTCATGTACAATTTAACAGATTTCCCCAAATCAGAGATGTTGAAATCCTACTAAACATTCAGCGCATGGCCAAACTCCATATCAGTTATGGACATGCCTGCAAGTTTACTGGTGAATGTGGTTATTTCGGGCAATGTTGTTTCACTGAGTCTTTCCTTCGAACCTAGGTAATCACAAGGGAACACCCCCTTCTTCGTCACGAGTTGAAACTTTGAATCATTGGGATATGAAATTCAATTAGTATGGATAGCCTCCTAAGGAACTGACTCGACATGTTTCTGAAGAGACTCGTACATGAACTGTACTGAATCCAAGAGGTTGAGCGTTACTCATGGTGTGATTCGCTTGTAAAATTGAAATTGAAACTTAGTTTTCTGCATTGTCTTGTATGACAATAACCTTATCTTTTTAGCTGAAATCGCCCAAGTACTGAACAAGAAACTGAGCATCATACCCGCTCAAATTACTGAACATGTGGTATGTGTCATGCCTGTTGGTATTTCAAGTTGCATGCATTGTGAGCTGCGCCATAGCACTTTCCTGTTAGATGATAGTGACCTCTATGTGGATTTTCCGCGTCTGTCTCACAAACATGACAGTCAACTGTCTGCCCATATAAGACATCATTCTCCTGTGAGCTGATTATGGCAATGCTGTTGCAATAAATCTCAACACTAATTGCAAGTTATTGTATTTCAGAGAGCAACCATCCCGCAGGATTATCCCCGACACATGATTCGTAACGATTGAGATCACAATCATACGAACATTCAACCTAATACATATGGTTTGTGCTTTTCAGTGAAGGCAGTGTGAGAAGCAGTGGGATCGCCTTCACAATACGCCACAGGAGCTAGTAAGCACTCAAAGTTAGCATATACGATGAAAGGACAGCGCTCCTGTTGGAGGGCATTCATAAACTTTAAGAACTTTTGTCCTTGGTAGTCATTTCCACACATCGCTCAGTGAGATGCTTTTCTAAATACCCGCTCGTAGTAGGAGAGTTGAAGCATCATGTTTTGTCAATGAGGAGAAAAGTAGGTGGGACATGTTTCTGGTGCAGATGTAGTCTTGCTCCTCACCCTCAGAGAATAGCAATAAATCTATGTGCTTGATGCACTGACTGGCTACGTTAGAGAAGTAGAGGAGGTCAACTACATCATGCTTTATTTCTTTCAGCACAGTGTATTCTTCTTATTTTGGCTTGATTTTATCAACAGCCAAGCTGCAGACATTAACTGAATGATAATCAGGATTCTGCCTCTAGAAGTTTGGTACATCCTGAATTTTTACAGGATATGAGTTGAAGTCACAATGCTCTCAGACATTAGGTGTTTAGAATAGATTTGTATGATGTACATTTTTGAGTAATTTCTTATCACAAGCCAGAAGCGAACAAGGAAAAGCAACATTCGTCCCCCTTGGCAGTATTCTTGACATTAATAAGTGCCTGTTTTTTAGCTGCATCGTCTGAAACAGGGATGTCATAGGATCCCCCATTTACTAGGTCAAAAAATGAGAGTTCAGATGGAGGTGGAGTACACAGCTGAGTGTCTTACGTGGCCCTCTTGGGATAAATGATCTAATATGATATTCTTGGCAAAAGGTCTGAACCATTCTACTGCCTACATTGGGGGGGGGGGGGGGGGGGACGGGTGGGGGGCTAATGAGCTCACAGAAAGGACTGCCTTGCAACGTAAGTCACTGAGGTTTCAGGAAGCTCCCTTTCCAAAACTATTTGATAACTATTGAGGAAAGTTCCAGGATCCCAACAGCCAGCATTAGTGTTGTCAATACGAGCTTTCAAGATCCTATCCGCAAAAGCGCATGCTATGACAGAGTAGTCCAGTGCGGCTACATGATTTACTAGGTGATCCGTAACAGAGCAGGCCGTTGGGTTGCTGCTTCTAGGTACTGAGTGACGTAGATATCCACGCAATGTAGAGTGTACACGCACCAGTCGCTTGGTAAGCGGATCAGGAGCGGCTGTCAGGTAACATCTGTCCTGGGGCTGTGGAGTGACGTACCTGGTTTCCGCTGCGCCGCGCAGCGCTTCACCTGAGGGGATCAGGCCTGGTGCCGGGATTCATAGCGAATCCGTCATCATCGATGGACCTGGCTGGGGTGACGAACGCATCACAGTCGGGTACAGGAGCCTACAGGAGGTGTTTGTTAACGCATCATTGACGGACCAGGCAGGGGCAAAGAGCATAGTTCAGGCCCTAGTGTTGCAAGCCAACCTCCGGAAAGTTCCATTACTCCTATAATGAAAGAAGGGAGATTGATAAGTATCCTGTGTATCTAACACGCACAATAGACATATGCATCCGTCAATAATAATTCCCCATACAATGAGGTTCCCGACGTTGCTGTAGCCAGTAAGACATTTTAGCCATACATTGTCATTACCGTTCTTGAATTCCAATATTTTCTAGTTTAATTCAATGTCAATACTTCTCACTACATATTCAAGTGGAAATAGAAAAATCATGAACACACATCATAAGTATGCAAGGGTATATTATCTATAGAAAAACTAATATTATTTAGTTATTTTTATTCGACCAAGATCCAGTGAACTTTCATCCAGCTCACACGGAAGATCACTGCGTTCACATCCCCGAAAATCTTTCATTATGGAAGTTGTGGTTTCTTCGTCAAAGAGCACTGGCAGTACACTGCTATCCCACTCACACACAGTATTCAGATCACCTAGAAAAAAAGCATCTTCTAAACATTATAAGTCATTATTCATAACATACATACATATAAATATGTGTACTTACATACACACAAATATGTATATTTACATTCACATCCCTACGAATCATTCAAGGGGAAAGCCATAGTTTCATCATCAAAGAGTGATGAAGGTATACTTGCAGACTCATCGTTGCCAGCTAAAAAATGAGGACGTTTACTTGCCACATTACCGTTAGCAGAGTAAGACTGGTTTTTGTACCCAAGTAGTAGCAGATTATCAGGAAATGAACAGGATCTGCTCAGAGCAGCATATTTATGGCCAGAGCCAGAATGTACCCCAACAAGCATAATGCTGATGCAACTGTATTTCTCCTGCATCGCTCTGCTCAAAAGTCAGCGAGACACACTGCACTGTCCTTGCAGTACATGAATCGCAAAGCGTTCTGATTATACAGATCATGCATTTTTATGTGGAATGAGAAACCGCTAGCCTTGGCGAAACCGCATGTGCTGCGTCCCATCATTTTGAAATCTGATGCACACCGGAGGCAAACGTACATCAAGAAACACAGTCCTGTTATCTGTGCAGATGCCGCAGTGACAGCTGCTGCACGAGGCCCACAGCTCATAACGCCACGTGCAAAGAATACTTACACTGTAAGAGGTGTAAGAGAAGCTGAACAGGTACACAGATTTAATAAAGTTTATTTGTTGAATAGGGCTGTACATCAGTTCAAATATTAAACGACGAGGAATTTTCTGTTTCCAGAGAGGTTTGTATGGGCCTCTTGCTACAAGCAGCCATCGACTGCTACCGGTTCCGATGTGGTATAAATGAGACATCTGTAATCATATCTCCCATCCTTGTTGAACTGCATAGACAACATGTGATGAAAAGAGGTGTAGGACATGCGGAATAAATAAATACTGTGTTCTTAAGTAGAATGTCATTTATTGATATTGCACCTTAAAACTATTTGTAAGTTATACGAAGCATTCACATAAGTATTGCTGCCACTATCATACATTTGCTTGACTCTTCTGTTTGATGGGCAGTTGTGCTCTTCGAGATTTCCAATTGATGTACTCTTGAAGATTTCACACATCCACAACACATTTTCATAGCCTATCGCAAAAACGTCGGTGTCTATGTTATAACACGTCCAGAGCGGTGCCACCATGTTTTCATGCTAAATTCCCTAAAGTCCCGGTGTGTGGCAATAATGCGTATGCTGCTGAGCCTGGAGAAAGTTTTTCTGATGATTCAAATACAATTCATGTGTCTACAGTTCCAGTTTTGACATCATTTTACTTTGAAAAGTAATAATTATTATCTCGTCGTTGTTACAAAATATCACAGGAGCAAAAGGGTTGTGGGTGAAACATTCCTAATGAATGACCTGATCATCAAATTGAACTGGAGCTGTTGTATAGAGTCATGTTATTGGGAAGATCATTCCTATCGGTTCACACTGAACTCGCATTCGGGAGGACGACGGTTCAAATCCGTGTCAGGCCATCCTCGTTTAGGTTTTCCGTGATTTCCCTAAATCATTTCAGGCAAATGCCGGCATCGTTCCTTTGAAAGGGTACGGCCGATTTCCTTCCCCATCTTTCCCTTCCCCAAAGCAACCAACCAGTTCTATCGCTTTAAGGAACACGTAATTCTCACATGTCATCATGTTCTGCTTCTCTCTGCGAATCGGTGTTCTCACAGATGTCTGCATTGTTTTTATACTTCATACCCATGTTCCTTCAATTATAGTCTTATTATGATTTCTTTACTTCGAAAATTCTGATCGACAATATTCAACATATTTTAATAACTTGTTTCCACTGTATGAAGGAATCCACAGGTCGTATGGAGTAATCTATCGCTGAGGTACGAATTCATTTCAGCATTACACTGGACACAAATTTTTCTAGCAGGTAGAACATCCATTTGTTGATTGGACTAGTAAATTTTGTGAGCATTATTTTCCAACACTTGCCCACTTGAGAAACCTTGTAGTGAATCTACTGAAATTTTGTGGCTAAAAATAACTGTCTCTTCCATTGTTTTTATTCTTGTTTTAAACATATTAATGGTTACAAGTAACTCAAAGCCTGGTACAAAGTTTTGTATATTCATTGAAATCGTTCACATCACATGAGCCAGGGAGTACTTCCACAAATTTAACACTTCCTACATGCAGTTTATTGTTTGACTCAGTGATATTAGGTACTCTGTTTTATGTTTCCAGATCGACCAATGCACTGTTCCATTCCCTCTTGCTTAGATCCATTGTAGGAAAGTGGCTCACACTTAATACTGGCGAACGTTCCTTTAAAGCAGAGACGTATAGCATCACATTTAAACATCAAGTGATTCAGTGATGTGCATGCTGCTTGTTAGCGAAAACGTTAGGCAGGAACGTCCACAGAGATATGAATCGAAGTCGTGGTAACGTAGAAAACTGTTGAGCACCTGGTTCATGTTGGTAAAGCAGCGGCGCAATTCTTCCAGTGCCTTAAATCGCTGAAAAAATTGAAGTACAGAGTGAGTCACAAAGTTTGGACAGTTTCAAATTTGAATAACGTGTGCTAAAAACAAGATACAGTGACAGAAGCACCATATATTAGTAGTGCGGAGTGTCAGCTTCCATCCAGGTAAGTAATCATGTAGTTTTGGTCGAAGCAACATCTTGTATTCATGGTGGAGTGTTATTTTCGTTACAGCAAATCCGTAGCGTGGATGCAATGTGTCTTTCGTAAGCATTTCAAGATTCATCCATGATATCCATTTTCCGGCTCGTGGAATAGTACTAAATTGAGTAAGAAACTTTCATGCAATTGCCAGTGCATCAAATCGAAAGGAAACTACCGTTCATAAAACCGTCTGACCTCCATGTCAAACTTGTACGTATGGTATTGTGTGTAGGAGAGAGTGTACTCAGACCCGCCAAGAAACTTGCAGCAATTAAAAGATAGAGTTCACGATGAAATTTTCGGAATTCCTCCAGCAGTTACGGAAGATGTGTTCAAAAACTAGGGGAAACACTTCAAGTATTGTGTAGTGACGAACGGTCGTCATTTGTACACTGTAGTATTTCGTAAGTGAACTTGAATAAATGTTGCACCTTATGTAAAATGGTCAGCGTTGTTCCGCAATTGGTTTGTGTATTATCCAAATCTGAAATCATCAGAACCTCTTGAAACCCCCTGTAATAGGTCGTGTTAAGATTTCTTATCGTGCGCTACCCAGTGAGTATTGTATCCTCCTGCAACATCTAAATTGGCAATCCCACACTCTTTGGATTTCTGCACCAGCTTTGACAATGTACTCAACATAAACATTCAATGAAATCTTGGGATTTTGAGTTCTCTGACTAATTTAAGCAAATTTGTGTTTGTAAGCAGCGGTAGTATCACTACGAACTTTTTATTTTATGAACAGTCCAAACCCTTTCCTGAGTGGCTTTAAACATAGTCCTCTACTGATAGCAATGGCCATGACCATCATATTATACTTCATAGCCTCCTGAGTAGTTGTCTAAGGGGGGAGCTGGGACACATTTTGGGACACATATACGCAGCTAAGGTTAGCTGCGGTACCGTACCCAAGCTGCCGTCGCTTGTCATCTGTTCATCACGTCACACTTGGCAGCCTTCCAGCTGGCGGGCTACACAGGCACGCACGCACACACACACACACAAACGTAAACACACACACAAACACATACATACACACACACACACACACACACACACACACACACACCTAAACCAACATATGTAAGATGTAATTCAACATTTATTATACATATTATTTTTGCAAATTAATCCAGCTGTTGTGTGCATTGCTGAATCCAAGCCACTTTACCAGTACCTTATTTCCTTTCTTACGTATGATTTTCTCAACAATGTACGTTGATGGATATTTTGTTTTTTGTAGCTCTTCTGCATAGAAAGCTCCAGCTATGGGCTGAGATTTGTAATCTTCAAGGAGATATGTTCTCGGATTGGTTTCTTGCACTTTACGTATTTTGAAAATTTCCGTTGGCAGTGTATCCTTAGTCAAAGACTGTTTTCTGTTTACTAATTCTGACATAATCACCAGTTTTGAGTTTTGAGCGACGTGGATCAATCATTTTGATTTTGTTATACACAGTAGATAGAAGGCTATTATCTTTTACGTCCACCGGCCTCATTTGAATTGTTCTGTGTTTCGTGTGGTTATACTGTGTGACCAGATCTTGTACAGTCTTAATCCATTTGTATGAGCCCTGAGCAGTAAATTTTCTGAACATAAGACCCTTGAGAGTTCTGTTAAAGCGATCGACTACAGAAGCTTTCATATTTGAAAAAGTGGAATAATGATTAATTCTGAGTTGTTGCATTAACTTTTTAAAACTAGTATTGTAGAATTCTTTCCCAAGATCAGTTTGTAAATGTACTGGGATTCGCTTGCTTTTTGTGTATATATTTTTAATCGCAACAGCAACTGTAACACCAGATTTAGTCTTTAGAGCAGCAACCCATGCGTATTTGGAGTAAACATCAATTACTGTTAATAAATATTTGTATCCAGGATTCCATTTTGAATATGCAACCATGTCAACTAAGTCTGCCTGATGGAGATCATCAAGTCCTTTTGTGATAACCGGTCTCCTAGGATACGTTCGACGAGCAGGACGATGAAGCTCATGAGCAATTGCAGCTTGCATCATGCTCTCTCCTTAATGCATGTTCCTTATGGAAGACAATATTTGTAATGACAGAATTTTGATGAAATGATTGCTTATATGGACTGGAGTGCGGGAAGAAAAAGAAGGGAGGGAAATAAAAATAAAAACGAAAGAACACACATATATTCTAAGAAGAATTTTTATTATTCTCAAAGTACCATCTCATAATAAGTCTTGCATTAGTCTTTTTGGTAACAATCGATCTTCAGGAATATTAAAAGATGTTCTCAGAGTTTTCAATGAAGGACACTCGAAAGATTGCATGTTGACTTCTCTACCATGATGCACACCCAGTAAAGCAGATGTCCATTCTACTTTTTCTTGTCCCATTACCATAATATAATCACAGCATTTACACAACTCCCACAAAGTATTCCTTGCAGTAAGTAATGACACGCCATCCATTCCCCAGTGCTCGTGGTGATGATTACGTGTCAGCCACGAGTTTATCTTCTGAGTCTTTTCTGATAGGCTGTTAAAGGCTACAACTTGAGCGATAGTGACATATTCCTCTGCAATAACATGCATTCCATCTACTATGATAGCAGCTGCTTGTTTAGGCACAAAATTATTTGCATCATCTTTGAATCCTTGCAGATCTATGAATGCTATCTTCATTCTGTGAGAGGAAGAGGAAAGAAGAAAAAAAAAAAAAAAAAGAAAAGTCAGCGGTGGCATACTACTGCTGTGACTGAAATCGTTGTATGTGCGTATGTGACAAGAAAATTTCTGTTACCTGAAGCACGACAAGATGATGATTGATTCTACAGAAACTACAATAGCGTAAACCTGCTCAGTGGAACAATATCGACTGATAGTATTTCTCTAAAAGCATCTCGTTTTAAGTGTTATGTGTACGAGCACCCTTATTTTTTATTATTATTCCCCTCCTCTCATCATATCACAGTCTTCCTGCTAGCACTGCTAAACTATTAACATCTATAGTTGAAAGAAGAAGAAGAAGAAGAAAACGAAAGGAAATTCTTTATTATTTTCGGAAGACGTGCTGTAAAATGCAGAAAACAGCATCGTTCTTCCTCCAGAAGCTAAACTGTATGTGTAAGAACGTGATGTGCACGCAGGGAGCCAGCAGATATCAATAATAATAATAACAGCGATGAGAACATGGGCGGGAGGTTTGGCATCTGTTTCGGAACATCTGAAATAACATCAGCTCTCCAGCACGTGGCGAGGAGCAGCTGTCGCAGCGTTTTTTGTTGTGCACACGCGGAGGAGGTCAATGTCATGTCCTCCTCCATACCATGCCACACGTGTGTTACGTAATATTGCTATTACCATCATCACGCTGGAGGCTGCGTGGAGGAGGACAAAAAAAAAAAACGTAAACATTTGTACACATGCCAGAGACTGCTCGTATGACCTATTTCTGGTCTCCAGCGTGTACCTCAGTGCCTGAGAAGGGCAGAGATCGTTGCCAAAGTTTACTTTAAAAGCCATACGCAGATCTGTAGGAGGTGGTTTCATAATTAGCAGTAGCAGCAGTAGCACATGATTGTTTCTTTTATAGCAACAAAAACATTAAGCATAACAGCAGTAGACGGTGGCGTTAGTTTGCCCATCTCTCTCTCCTTTTTTTTTTTTTTTTTTTTCACTCTCAATACCTCCGCGAATATTTTGGCATCGGTACAATATCAGTAGGAGGCGGCGTCAGTTTGTCCCTCTCTCTCTTTCTTTCGCTCTCACTCCCTCTGCGATACTCTGGAAGCGAATATTCTGTTTTGTTGTTTTTTTTTCCCTTCTTCACCTGCTCGCTCGGTATATAACCAGGAGACAAGCGGCTAACATTTGCTACCATTCTGAACATCACCTTTGCTGCAGGAGACTACGACTGTCGTGGTCGGCACTGTCGTCGTCAACTGACACTTTGTGTTTTCTTCTTCTTTTGGAGAAAGATACAGACAACTCTCCAGAAAATGTAAGTTCAACATATATTACTTACTACTAATTGTCACATTTTTTTTCTATCTGTAGTGACTGATTGCTGTGTAACTAAAGAGAATAGGGATGCTCGTCTTTTACAGAGCTTGAAACAGCTAGGCGAGGGCGGAAACGCAAAACCTACGCAGCGGCTGTCGGCGCTGGAACAGGGAGAGAAGTACCCGATTCTCAGTGCCAGGCGTACAACTACAAAATTTGGAGCAGCAGTTGTCGTATACGTCAAGGACAGCAAAATACACTCCTGGAAATGGAAAAAAGAACAAATTGACACCGGTGTGTCAGACCCACCATACTTGCTCCGGACACTGCGAGAGGGCTGTACAAGCAATGATCACACGCACGGCACAGCGGACACACCAGGAACCGCGGTGTTGGCCGTCGAATGGCGCTAGCTGCGCAGCATTTGTGCACCGCCGCCGTCAGTGTCAGCCAGTTTGCCGTGGCATACGGAGCTCCATCGCAGTCTTTAACACTGGTAGCATGCCGCGACAGCGTGGACGTGAACCGTATGTGCAGTTGACGGACTTTGAGCGAGGGCGTATAGTGGGCATGCGGGAGGCCGGGTGGACGTACCGCCGAATTGCTCAACACGTGGGGCGTGAGGTCTCCACAGTACATCGATGTTGTCGCCAGTGGTCGGCGGAAGGTGCACGTGCCCGTCGACCTGGGACCGGACCGCAGCGACGCACGGATGCACGCCAAGACCGTACGATCCTACGCAGTGCCGTAGGGGACCGCACCGCCACTTCCCAGCAAATTAGGGACACTGTTGCTCCTGGGGTATCGGCGAGGACCATTCGCAACCGTCTCCATGAAGCTGGGCTACGGTCCCGCACACCGTTAGGCCGTCTTCCGCTCACGCCCCAACATCGTGCAGCCCGCCTCCAGTGGTGTCGCGACAGGCGTGAATGGCGGGACGAATGGAGACGTGTCGTCTTCAGCGATGAGAGTCGCTTCTGCCTTGGTGCCAATGATGGTCGTATGCGTGTTTGGCGCCGTGCAGGTGAGCGCCACAATCAGGACTGCATACGACCGAGGCACACAGGGCCAACACCCGGCATCATGGTGTGGGGAGCGATCTCCTACACTGGCCGTACACCACTGGTGACCGTCGAGGGGACACTGAATAGTGCACGGTACATCCAAACCGTCATCGAACCCATCGTTCTACCATTCCTAGACCGGCAAGGGAGCTTGCTGTTCCAACAGGACAATGCACGTCCGCATGTATCCCGTGCCACCCAACGTGCTCTAGAAGGTGTAAGTCAACTACCCTCGCCAGCAAGATCTCCGGATCTGTCCCCCATTGAGCATGTTTGGGACTGGATGAAGCGTCGTCTCACGCGGTCTGCACGTCCAGCACGAACGCTGGTCCAACTGAGGCGCCAGGTGGAAATGGCATGGCAAGCCGTTCCACAGGACTACATCCAGCATCTCTACGATCGTCTCCATGGGAGAATAGCAGCCTGCATTGCTGCGAAAGGTGGATATACACTGTACTAGTGCCGACATTGTGCATGCTCTGTTGCCTGTGTCTATGTGCCTGTGGTTCTGTCAGTGTGATCATGTGCTGTATCTGACCCCAGGAATGTGTCAATAAAGTTTCCCCTTCCTGGGACAATGAATGCACGGTGTTCTTATTTCAATTTCCAGGAGTGTATATCTGCCAGCGCGCTTCTCTGCCCTCAGCAATGAAGAACTGGAATTTTTAAACTCCGGGCAAGTGCTTATGATTTATGGTGGTAGAGTCAATAGTATGGATGTAGTTGATTTCGAAACAGTTTCATAAATCACAGCCTTTCTGTTTTTCATAGTATAAGCATTAATGTAAATATTTAGTTGTGTGTGTGTGTTATTTCACTAACAATGTCCATTACAATTATAAAAGTGTCAAGGCATGGAAATTTTAAAGAAATTGACTTGCGTTCATTAAAAGAAGATAACTGTGGATCAGATTTTGTCTCGCTAGATACTTTAGTGTTTACAATAAAAGTAGCCGGCATTGGTGAAAATGCGAATGCATTTTCTGAATTGAATGAAAAAATAGTGCAGCTACTTCAGAAGGACTGTTTTAAGGAGGGGGAACATTTTGCTGCCTTCGAAGTGTATGATAAGTACGAATGCATCTACTACACAGACGTATTCGTTAGCAAGTATAATAACCTAGTTGACTACTATATCAAAGAAATCCTGTTTGTTCTATACACAGTCTGCTCTCATAATGCATTCCAGTGCCAGTTTGATTTCTTTAATGGCGCTGCTTGTCTCAAATCGTGGGTAGAGGTTGGGAACGTTTCTTTTATTTATTCAAATTGTAAAAATCTGTTGCTTGCAATAGATGATATTTTGACAAGTGCAGAAAGTGAACAATGAGTCAACCATCTCCAAAGCGCATTAAATTAAACCAAGATCAGCGGGAAACCAATGATCTCGAATGGGTTTCTGTAGAATGTGCTTTCAAGAGTCGAATATGTACGGGTGAAATATTTAATCGGTCTGGTTTCAAGGATCCTCTGTACTTCTTGGATGCATGTCATTAACAATAGAGTGCGAAATGTTAACCGGCCTCTTAAAATTAATTTTGTACTTATTTGCAATTTTGTATTGCCTAAGTCAGGAGAAGTACAAGAAATGGGCATAAACACAAAGAATGTTGAAATATTACCTTCCGAAATTGACAGTGATTGGTATTCAACTAAAATTGAAAAGAAGTTGCTAAAGAAACTGGAGGCTTTCCAACAGAGAGATTCCGGTTGGGCACTAAGAGACATAGTTAAACTGCGTGTTAATGTTAATGAAAATCGAGGGTTTCATGGAGGGCGTTACAGAAAACTGCCAAAAGTTATAGCAAATAAACACGCAGTAATTAATGTTCGCTCAAAAGACAATGCCTGTTTCAAGTGGGCAATTTTAGCAGGTTTGTACCCCGTAAATATTCATCCAGAACGTGCTTCTGCATATGTATCACATGCAAACAAACTGAACTTTGATAACATACCTTTTCCTACAGAACTGAAACATGTGCACATATTCGAAAAACAAAATGAAAACGTCTCTGTTAACGTGTATGGTATCCAGTATTATGATTATCAGTGGATGGTAGTTAGTGATGGCGATGATGATGATGAGGAGGAGGAGGAGGAGGAGGAGGAGGAGGAGAAGGAGAGGAAAAAGCAAAGGGAAAGATGGGAGAGAAATAAAAAAAGGAAAAAATTTTCAAGTTGTCCCCCTGCATGTTACGAAGTACCATCGTGAGAAACATGTAAATCTATTAATGTTACAGGTCAAAAACACAGATATTTACCATTTCTATTATATAAAAAACTTGTCAAGGCTGGCGCATTATAGCATTACTAGGCATAATAAATCTATAGTGGCCTGTCATCGCTGCCTGTGTTATTTTCATTCCAAAGAAAAGTTAGATGTACACTGGATGACTGCGTACAATTTAAGCCAGTTAGCAGTGTTATGCCTAGTGGTGAGAAACAATATGTAAAATTTAGCAACTTCAGAAACAAGCTAAAGCTGCCTTTTATAATTTATGCCGATACGGAATGCATGCTAGAACCAGTTGCTACTTGTAGTCGTAGTATTAATTCAAATCAATTGCATTTACATACTCCATTCAGTATAGCCTATTATATTCACTGTACCTACAATGATGAATATTCAGAGTTTAAACTGTACAGAGGTCGTGATTGCATGGATTGGTTTACTCAACAGCTCTATGCAGTCGCTGACATTGTGAATGGATTTTTAGCGCGAAATAAAGAGATGATTATCAGCGCTGAGGAAGAATTAGCTTTTCGCTCTGCGAAGAATTGTCACATTTGTGAGAAACCCTTTCAGGAGGATGACGTGAAGCATCGTGACCATTGTCATTTCACAGGCGTTTACAGAGGCGTGGCTCATGCCGGCTGCAACGTGAACTATAGACCTCGTTTTACAGTACCTGTAGTGTTTCATAATCTGGCAAACTACGACGGGCATTTCTTGATGACAAGCATTTGCGAAAAAACTGTGCCTGTTGATGATAATGATAATGATAACGATGTTGATGAAAAAATTACATTAAATCCAGGCTCTGTTTCCATTCTACCATCAAACATGGAAAAGTATAAATCATTTACGAACAGCATTCCAGTAATGCACCGAGGTAGGAGATGTAGCATAAACTTTCTATTCATAGATTCCTTAAATTTTCTCACATGCTCGCTTGAAAAGTGTGCCTCATACTTGAAACCAGAGGAACTCAAGATAATTAGGAAATACTTTCCCAATGATCAAGAGTTTAATTTAGTCAATCAAAAAGGTATATTCCCATATGAGTATGTGAGCAATGAATCTGTTTTACTAGAGGATCACTTACCTCCAATTGATAATTTTAAAAGTTTATTGACAGGCGGTAAAACTGTCTCGGAATCCGATTACCAAAGAGCATGTGATGTATGGCATTTATTCAAATGTAAAACACTAGGATAGTATTCTGATTTCTATTTGAAAATTGACGTATTGCTGTTGTCTGACGTTTTTGAGAATTTCGGCAACCTGTGCATTAAAACATATGAGTTAGACCCTGGTCATTACGTTACTTCTCCTGGCTTTGCATGGGATGCTTTACATAAAACTAGCAAAATAGAACTACAGCTTATTACCGACATTGAGCAACTTCAGTCTATTGAGCGAGGTATTAGAGGTGGGATTGTTCATTGCTCTTGTCGGCATGCTGTTGCAAACAACAGATTTATGTCTAATTATAATGCAAATATTGATGAATCTTACATTATCTATCTCGATGTTAATAGCCTTTACAGCTGGGCAATGATGCAACACCTTCCTGTGTCAGACTTTACTTGGATTGACTCAAAAACATTATTAGATACTTTTGATGTGACAACAGTGCCAGATGATTCTGATGTAGGATATATTTTTGAAGTAGATCTTGAATATCCTGAAAATATCCATGATCTGCATTCCGATCTACCACTGTGTCGTGAGAAGATCCTACCACCACCACCACCAACAACAACAACAACGAAACTGACTGTAACAGTACCAAATCTAGTGCTCCAAAAAAGTTAATTTCTACTTTGTATGATAAGAAAAATTATGTAATACATTATAGGAATTTAAAACAGTGCTTACAACATAAGTTACAATTGCGAAAGATTCACAGAATACTATCATTCAAACAAGCGCCATGGATGAAACCATACATTGTCATTAATACAGAGAAACGTATGAGAGCAAGTAATGACTTTCAAAAAAATTTCTTCAAACTTATGAATAACAGTGTTTTCGGCAAAACCATGCAAAATGTATGAAAAATGGTAGATATAAAACTAGCAACACGCTGGGGTGGTAGATATGGAGCAGCTGCACTGATTGCTAAACCTAATTTCAAAAGGAGTGTAATTTTCAATGAAAATTTAGTTGGTATTGAACTAAATAAAGTTAATGTTGTGTTTGATAAACCAATAGCAGTAGGTATGGGTATTTTAGATATATCAAAGACTCTTCTCATAGAGGGTCATTATAACTATATACTAAACAAGTTCCCAGCAAATCATGTGAAACTGTGTTATACAGATACTGATAGCTTAATTTATCAAATTAAAACTTCCAATATTTATGAAGATATTAAGACTGATGTTCATAAATGGTTTGATACCTCAGGTTATCCTGTAGATAACAAATATAATCTTCCAATTGTCAATAAGAAAGTGGTAGGGTTATTAAAAGATGAATTAAATGGTGATCCTATAACAGAATTTATAGGTCTGCAAGCTAAAATGTATGCTCTTGAGACTGAGTCACAACGTGTAATGCGTAGGGCAAAGGGTGTGAAGCAATCTTCTGTCAATGAGTTGACCATTGATGATTACAGAAACTGTGTATTGAATTCAGATGTTAAATGTACTACACAGTATGTTATACAGTCCAAAAGTCATGTTGTATACACTATTGAACAGCACAAGCTAGGTTTATCAGCTCAAGACGATAAACGATTTATACTTACTGATAAAATTAATACTTTAGCTTGGGGTCACTATCACCTAAAGAAAGATGATGATTCTTTTTTTTTTTTTTTTACTGTTTGAAAACTGATTTATGTATATAATACATTACATGTGCTTTGAAACTGATTTATTGTGTGAAAACTGATTTCTGTATGTAGTGCCTTATATATGCTATGAAACTGATTTATTGTGTGAAAACTGATTTCTGTACATAATACATTATATATGCTTTGAAACTCATTTATTGTGTGAAAACAAACAAAAAATGTTTTGTAACTGATTTACAGTGAGCAAGGAAAAAAAATGTGATTTGTAACTGATTTATTGTGTGAAAATAAAAATACATATTACATTATTTTTCTTTCATTTCATCACGATGTTCCTTTCTGCAACCTCTACAGTTCATTTTAATAGGAGGTGGACCATCAATCTGACAATGTGCATTGAAGTCGTAATGCTTATAACAATGCTGATACTTAGAAATAAGAGCATCATTCTTAAACACTTGTGGCAACCTGTGAAAGTTGTGTGAAATATCACATAGAGATGGTAACAGTTGTGTAGTAAATAAATAACAATCAATTGCATTCAGATGTTGACACTGGACAAGTTTCTTATAAATTTCAGAAAGCACTTTACAAATGTTTTTCGATTTAATCCACTCGAACAAGAAGTTAGCAAAATGGTTCAAACGGCTCTGAGCACTATGGGACTCAACTGCTGAGGTCATTAGTCCCCTAGAACTTAGAACTAGTTAAACCTAACTAACCTAAGGACATCACAAACATCCATGCCCGAGGCAGGATTCGAATCTGCGACCGTAGCGGTCTTGCGGTTCCAGACTGCAGCGCCTTCAACCGCACGGCCACTTCGGCCGGCAAGAAGTTAGCATCGGCATCAGCCATAAAAGTAGTAGCTCCCTCTTTCTTTCCAGCACACCAGTTGAATCCATAGTCTTCCAGTCAGAGCATTTCGACATCTTCAGAAATAATTTGTTGCAGAATACTTAAGACGAACAGACACAGTAGGTCTTGTGAAAGCACCAGCGTTTTACAGTCACTGTTTTCTTTTAGTAGTGATTGAATGGAAGAGTTCAGTGCATTGAAAGAGGCTTCTGTGTCTAGAACCTGTAATATACATTCACTTCCAGCACTTAAAATTGCCACTAACACACTCATTGCTTGATGGAGTCATTTCAATTACTGAATCATGAATGACCAAGCAGTAAGCTATTGTATTTTTTGCAAATGCTTTTTTGTTTCTATTTCGATCTTCATTTCAACGATGGAAGATTTCAGTGTTTCGTCTTGATGTGAACAATCAATGAAAAATATAGGACAGTTCTGAAATTCGGTACGGTTCATGAGTGGATTTCCTCTTCTTCTTACACCGCTGTCTCCATAATACAGTGACTGAAAATTCGCGTACATTTCAAACGCTTGTGTTATATTCTTAGTGTCAAAATCGACAGCAAAATTCTCCTCTGGGAATTTAGATGAATTTAAATATACTTTCAAGTCTGATATGTTTATTTTGTCAAATACACTAGAGTCAGCAGAAATCGAATTTCTATTTGACTGAAAAGCCAATATTAAATACCTTGCGGTTTCAAGGGCTGTATTAAATTTAATTTGCCATGTCCAGGAGTTAATTTCTGGTGCAATGCTTTCAATCAAATCCCACTGACGAAAAGCTAATCTGAGACTGATATCATTTTTCAAAATATTCCACAGTGATATTTGTTGCTTTACAGAAACTTTGACATGTGGCATTTCCCAGTGCATGTTCTCCAACACAATTTTCGATTTGGTATCTGCTGTTTCTGAGACAATACAGTTAATATCTTGTCTACTACGAATCAGTACCAATTCATGACGAGCATTTAAAATTATCTTTTTGTAATCCTCTGCAAAGCCTAAGATCATTTTAAGCGGAATGCAAAAATTGAAACGTCCATCGTTATCGACTAACTCTTTCAATTCACTTCTTGTCCCCCATCCGGCATTTTGTAATGAGTTTGCTTCACCTGGGGTAAAAATGCATATCCTTTCATTAATGCTGCAATTCCAGGATTACGCACATGGTCGATAATTTGGTTATTGAGACGGTACTGAATTTCTGAAAACAGATGAAGCGCGCAGTTTTTTGTTGACTCAATATCAGTAGCTTTTCCCTTTCCCTCTGCATTGACAAGTCGTCCTTCTATATACAGCAGACTCTCAGAGGGCAGCAGATAAGTATTTTCATTTTGTATAACAATTGATATGGAATCGTTCTGAGCAAAAGCTGGTTGACCAAAAGTTTTATACTTATGATACTGAAGGGGAGTAACCGAGTCGTCGACGAGAATTTTTTCTCTAACATTCAACATTTTCTTCCCCTCCTTCTGTTTGATCAGTGAAAGTCGGAAGACTCGAATGAGAGGTTACAGAGAAATGTATCACTATATATAGCACTCTATATCCCAGTGATGACAGTATTTGTCTATTGTACGGAGTTAAAACGTTTTTCACTTTCCTCTTCTTTGCTTTTCTTTTCTTCTTATTATTCTTGTTGTTGTTATTGTGGCTCACATTGTCAAGACATCTAGTGTCTTTGCTTATGCACGTATCCTGTTGGTATATGATACCCATTCCTTTCTCTCTTTTTTTTTTTAACGTATTTTCCTCAAATGCAATCGAACAGTTATCTCTTCCCCGTCAAAATCCACAAGATTCCCGTCTTGATCTCTAATTGCCACACTTAATTCTGAAACGTATCTTGCAACTACTGGCATGTAAATGGGTGAATTCGGCGTTTCCACAATCTTATATCCTGGTGGGACAGTAGGCCAGAACTGATGTAATGTATGTGTAGGTTCTCCATTGTGAAACGACCCTCCTGAGATATTACAGTCAACACATAAGACGTTAACACTTTGAATGTTAACTGCATATTCAACCGTCTTCGTCACTCTTTTGTCAACTACAGTATCTGCAAAACCTAAAACTGAACCTATGTTGTTAGAGATATTAAAATCAATAGTAACATTACTCTTAATCTGACATCGATTCAGTGTTTTATTGAAGGAAATATTTAACTGTACTTCATATTTTTTCTTGTTGGTTGAGTTATCATTGGCGATCTTCAAGTTGTATGCTTCAATTTCTTTCATTAACGCTGAAAAAATGTCATGCAGTTCATATGTTCCATGTGGCAGACTAACTTTGTCCAAAATTTCTACATCGTTTAAACAGTTGTAGAAGTAGAAATTATTGTTTGCTGATGTAATATTTGGGGTGGAATTATACGTAAAAAGGTTTAGCAGAGCAATTTCGTAAACATGAGAGGATAAATTTAGTGCAGGATTGAAGACAGCAGTTAGAAGTGACTTTTTACCCGTCAGACTTAATGTTACACCGTGTTCAATGTCCATTGTTAGACTGATAGAGTGACCTGCAAAGCTGACTGTTTTATTTGGAATTCAGAAACTTTAAACATAAATGACCACATCTCTGGTTGTTAAGTGACTGAAACGTATTGTAATTATATTTTATGGTACAGTTTTTCAGATATCTTACTATTTCTGGAGGAGGTGGTAAATTTCCAAAGCTGTCGAAATAGTACACAATATTACCTTTCTTTTTGTAAGCTACCCAATGTGAACCTGGTTCATCTTCGGTATTAAGATTAATAATTGCACTCTCACGAGTGTTAGACTTTGAAGGTAAAGTATCTCTCATAAAGACACCTCGAAAGTGTGGTATCTGCAGCTTTTTAGCATAGTGCTGTAAGTCAATGTTGGAAAGTGGTCTTGTAGGAAGGCTATTTATGGAGAAATTTTTTTTTCCTCATTCCATTTATACCAGTTAGATACAGACCGAATCCATTTTTCCTGTATGGACCTAAGTACAGTCCTTTTCCATCGCGCAAAGCAATTGCCTCAAGTACACGATGATGCCTTTGCATTTCAGCTAACTGCTTTCGAGCACTCTTTGCATCATTAACTGTCTTAGCAATTCCAGCAGCACCTCCGGCTAGTCCTCCGAGTGCCGATAAAGCAGCAAATATTGGAATTAGAGGTATTATTCCACCTGTTTTGGGAATAGGTATTATTCGTTCTTTGTCGAGCAATTTCCCCCTGGCTTTTGTCGATGCAACTTGTGAAGCAATTTGACGATCTACTTTCACAACTGTAATCAGATTACTGCCTGGCTTCACATATTTGAGACCACTTCGAACTTTTTTAATTATGTTATTCAGTACTGCACCAGCTGCTTTCAACCTTTTCTTCACACCCATCCCCATTTTAAGTTTAGCTTTCATTGCACCGGTCACAGCTAAAGCAGCCAACTTTTCCTTCAAATTGGCATCTTTTGCCTTTACTCTGCCCCACGCTTTTCTAGCCAGAATTCGATCTGCTCGATGTCTGTCAGGCAAACTGTCTGGGTGACAAACTGCCTATTGGCTTCTGTCTCGGGTTCTTCGGCCGACGTTCATCTAATGATTTTTCTGACGTTTCGCCAGCACGAGTGGCTGGCATTGTCAAAGCTTCACCCTCCATTGCCGGTGGTGAACTGGAGGCGAGCTCGCGGCCGCAGACTATATGTACCTGGCGCGCCAACGTCCGAGGGCTTCTCCGCGGTCATTTCCGGTGCGGTTCTCCTCTTGCTACCTGCGACGGTCGTTCGCTGCAGTACGGGAAGCCAGGATCCGTTTACCTTAAGGCTTTCCTCTTTCTTGTTGAAACTGTTCGCGTGTTTTTGGATTTCTACAGCTTCTCTGAACAAGCGCGTGTGATAGTGCTTCTCTACAGCCAGAACTTCCGTGTCGGCGAATTTTATTACGTGGTCGGTCTCATTCAGTGCGTGTTCTGCCACGGCCGATTTCTCCACCTGCCCCAACCTGCAATGTCGCTTATGCTCTTTGATCCTGGTGTTAATGGATCGTCCAGTCATTCCGACATAAACTTTTCCGCATGTGCAAGGTATACGGTATATTCCCGACATTGCAAGTGGGTCTCTTTTCTCCTTCGCCGATCTAAGACACTCTTTGATCTTCCTTGTCGGTTTGAAAATCGTCTTTACGCCGTGTTTGCGCAATATACGGCCGATTCTGTCCGTCACTCTGGGAATGTATGGCAGAAAGGCCGTACCCGACATTTCTTTTTCTGGTTCCTTACTTCGCCGAGTGTTTGGCTCTGTTACACTTCTAATGTAATTTGTGGAGTACCCATTGCTCCTCAGAACATTACATTAGAAGTGTAACAGAGCCAAACACTCGGCGAAGTAAGGAACCAGAAAAAGAAATGTCGGGTACGGCCTTTCTGCCATACATTCCCAGAGTGACGGACAGAATCGGCCGTATATTGCGCAAACACGGCGTAAAGACGATTTTCAAACCGACAAGGAAGATCAAAGAGTGTCTTAGATCGGCGAAGGAGAAAAGAGACCCACTTGCAATGTCGGGAATATACCGTATACCTTGCACATGCGGAAAAGTTTATGTCGGAATGACTGGACGATCCATTAACACCAGGATCAAAGAGCATAAGCGACATTGCAGGTTGGGGCAGGTGGAGAAATCGGCCGTGGCAGAACACGCACTGAATGAGACCGACCACGTAATAAAATTCGCCGACACGGAAGTTCTGGCTGTAGAGAAGCACTATCACACGCGCTTGTTCAGAGAAGCTGTAGAAATCCAAAAACACGCGAACAGTTTCAACAAGAAAGAGGAAAGCCTTAAGGTAAACGGATCCTGGCTTCCCGTACTGCAGCGAACGACCGTCGCAGGTAGCAAGAGGAGAACCGCACCGGAAATGACCGCGGAGAAGCCCTCGGACGTTGGCGCGCCAGGTACATATAGTCTGCGGCCGCGAGCTCGCCTCCAGTTCACCACCGGCAATGGAGGGTGAAGCTTTGACAATGCCAGCCACTCGTGCTGGCGAAACGTCAGAAAAATCATTAGATGAACGTCGGCCGAAGAACCCGAGACAGAAGCCAATAGGCAGTTTGTCAACAAGTGGCCACGAAAGCCTTAACAATTTTGTCTGGGTGAGTTGCGTACGCTATGGCATGTTCTTTACACGCTTCATCTAGTGGATTGATACCAGTGTCACCTCTTTTGAGTCGTTCCTCTAACATTGTCCCTGGACCGCAGTACGAGTAACCAGGCAAATGAAGTTCGACAGGTAACTTATTAATCATGCGATTAAGTAGAGAACCACCATGCTTCTTCTTCCTTTTCTTTTTCTTCTGTTTATTGTTGTTACTGTGACACATCTTCATTGCTCGAGTGTTAACTAAAGACTGGTCTTTTACAGTTTAGAATGTTCTCTTATATTAGCAATTGTAATATGAGAAGACTTCTTAGTGTGCCTGAAGATGCATTTCAAGAAACATGTACTTCAGCTTCCCATCAGTCCTATTACTGAACACAGAGATGGAGTGCTAATGCAAGATCGAAGACATGGTGATCTATTTCCTGATACGATTAGATGTATAGTAGCAGGTCCCTCCAACTGTGGAAAAACAAATGTGGTTGTTAATCTCCTAATTCACGAAAATGGCCTCAAATTTAAAAACGTTTATGTGTTTTCCAAATCGCTGCAACAATACAAGTACAAATTTCTAGAAGAAGTTTTAATGAACCTAAATGATATTGGGTAGTTTACATTTTCCAGTAAGGAAGATGTTATACCACCAGATCAAGCACGTCCGCTTTCAGTTTTTATATTTGATGACATTGCTTGTGACAAACAAGATCACATGAAAGCTTACTTTTCCATGGGACGTCATTATGGTATAGACAGCTTCTATTTATGTCAAACATACAGTAAAATCCCGAAGCAATTAATCAGAGATAATGCTAATGTTATTGTGCTCTTCAAGCAAGATGAGCGTAATTTGAAGCATGTCTTCAGTGATCCGATATGACATTCAATGAATTCCTTGAAATGTGTAAGCGAGCATGGAGTGGGAACACCTATGATTTTCTCGTTATTAGCAAAGATGATAATTTAAACAATGGACGTTATCGAGTTAATTTTGACAATTATATTTGTATTTAAGTCGAGTCTTGGAGCAACACAGATTATTAACGCCATGGCTTCTACAAAGGCAACATCATTATCATCAAGCATGAGCTGCAGCAACAATAACAACAGCAGCAGCAGCAACGCTCTGCTGCTGGTGCTAGATCCTCAGTACAGTAATGACATTGCTAATAAAAAGTATGTGGATTCAAAATTCCAGTCATACTCCAACGTTATAACAGATCTTATCGATAAAGTACATCAGTTATTTCAGAAACACGTAACAGATACGAATAGTGAAGGTTTGTCGCCGAAAGCAAAAGTAAAAGAAAATGCTGAAACAAAATCTTATACTGATACTCTCTTGGCAAAATTATTGCCGCAGATGGCTTCTTTCTTTTCTACCATATGTGCTACTGACACAGCAGTGTATTTCAATAATAAACGTTTAAGTGGTTTGCATGAACCTGCTGAGAATCATGACGCTTGCACGAAAGCCTATGTAGATAACGCAATGGAAAAAAGACACGCATTCGATGTAACTGAAAGCTCACTTAAGCTCAAGAATCGTACAACTATCGGTAATTTAGCTGATCCCGCAACTGATCATGATGCAGCTACGAAAAAATATGTTGACGATACTCGAAGAAGAATTGAAAATTCTGTGAGACGTGTGAAGGAAAAAGTCGATTCTGAGATGGCAAAGCCACAGAGGAGTGATGTAGCAAGTAAACTGTATGTTGATCTGTTGTTCCATAAGCTGCAAAATCAGCTTAGCAGCTTGAACGAGCTAAAAAACAATGTACGTGTAAATATGACTGCAAAAGTTGAAGAGTTTTTTGACCTGATTAATGTAACTGAACGCGTTTTAGACGTTCAGAACAAACGTATTACAAATGTACGTGAACCGATTTTGGATTCAGATGTGATAACGAAAGGATATTTTGAAAAGCAAGCAAACTTGAAGTTTTCTTTCATTCTTAGAATTGACGGCATTCCTTCGGGAGATCCCAACGAATTGGCTTACGTTTTACGCAATGGTCAGTATGAATATATATTACCCTATGATGGCGAAGTTACTTTGCGCTCTATTATCCCAGATATCGAAACAGTTGTCTTTGAACTGAATGGCGACATCCGCCAACTTTCGATGAACACAGAGATTGCTGTACGCAACGAAGACAGATTCAAGTTCACCAGAACCGATCGCTTAGTAATCGGAAGTAAATCACTTCATGCCGAATTTGACTATCATGTTATATAAATTAAAGGAATCACTTAAATTATGTTCAGATGGTGACTGGTCAGTTGGCAATGACAACATGCTTCGGAATTCTTCTTCTTCGTCTATCGAAAGAAACATTAATCTTAAAAAACAGATCGTCAAAGCTCGACAGAACATTCGAAGAAAGCTGTTAGATCTTCACAAAAGAGAAGCTCAAACCAAGTCTGCGCTAGAGAAGACATTTAGACCCCTTTCACAGCCGCTAAAAGAACTGATTTACATTAAAAAAGAACGATTTCCGAAACAAGAAAAGGATAGCACTACGGCTGCTGCTGCTGCTGGTGCTGCTGATGATAATAATGCTGCTGCATATGATAGCGATATCAATATCTGTGATGTTAAAGAAAGAAAAAGTAAAAAAAAAAACATCAAATACACGTGTAGCAGCTCGACTGCCAGCCTCATACTTTAATAAACCAATAGACAGAACCCGTGACACCGTGTATGGTATCAGATTCGACCCGTCAGGAGCTGGATGGATGATTGGAAACTCACCAGTGGACGTCGATGAAAATGATTTAATAATTCACAATGTAAGATATCCGGGAACTAGAGGTTTATACAATTTACTGTTCAAAATCAGGCCTAAGAATTACACCACCCATGATCTTCAAAATTACGCAAAAATTCTCAAAGCAACCAATGCCTTTAGACAGCATTACCTGTCCTTTAAACCTGTAAATGCAAACAGAGGGTATAAGTATACACACATCATAAAGCCATTGATTAAACTACTTGAGTCTCCAAAACATCACACTGTTGGTGCAGAAGGATTGTCAACTTCTTCCCTAGCATACTCTGCAGAAAAAGATGACGACGATGATGAAGAAGAAAAAGACACTAGTGACAATGATGATGAAGAAGAAGATGATGATTACAAAAGTGACAAAGCGGTGAAAATCAAAAGTAAAAAACGTGCAGAAAAAGGAATCTACTATGAACCTGCCAAAGAAGAAGATAAAAAAGACGAAGAAAAAGAAAAAAATTGACATTAAAGACTAGAAGAGGTACTCCACTAAATCACCTACGGACTACATTCACTGGAATAACCCTAACGAACTTGTCGAACGTTTAGTTTTCCTGCTTGCTTCAAAAACAGCTGGCAACAACTCGCACGACAATGAAATTATTTTGATAGAGGAAGAACTTCGAGAAGCTGCTATTATTGATTAATATATGAAATTATGTAGTCTATTAATTCATCATTACATGTATGTTTATAGAAAAATTATTTGTAAGCTAATCCTGCAATAAACATTTCCTCACTTAAAAAGCCTTGCTTTAATATTTTTTTTATTTGTTTTCCTTTTCCCTCTCGTTTAAAGAGATGAGTCCAAGGAATGTCCTTCATAAAAAAAAAAAAACACATCTGCAACATCTGGTGTATTCTAATAGGTGTGTGTGTGTGTGTGTGTGTGTGTGTGTGTGTGTGTGTTTACGTTTGTGTGTGTGTGTGTTTACGTGTGTGTGTGTGTGTGTGTGTGTGTGTGAGTGTGTTTGTGTATGTGTGTGTGCGTACCTGTGTAGCCCGCCAGCTGGAAGGCTGCCAAGTGTGACGTAATGAACAGATGACAAGCGACGGCAGCTTGGGTACGGTACCGCAGCTAACCTTAGCTGCGTATATACGTCCCAAAATGTGTCCCAGCTCCCCCCTTAGACAACTACTCTCCTGTAGTTGCTCCTACGCGTTCTGTGCATTCTTCAGTGTTCGAACAATGACAGCTGCCCCTCCCGCTAATGAGTGAATCGCTAGTAGGCCCGTAAGTGCAGGAATTGATAGCTGAATGATTTTTCCAGATGTCTTAGGTATTGGCTGAAACCTTGGCGTTGTAACACAGCTTCTTGCTCTTTTCTCCTTCAAGGCTCTTTTAGTCACTTCCACTGCTGACTGGATGCAATTTTTTAAACATCCTATGGGCGTTTTCTTCACTTTATTTAGTGTGTGACAAGTTGCATTCACAATTTGTTGGAAATTTATTCCATTACCCATGTTGGAAATTTATCCCAGTGCCCAATTTAAGTTTGTCATGCGCTGCTTTATCACCTACGAATAGTGCAATACGTTGTCGTATGCCTACGTTCTTTCTCTAACGTATTTGCTTCACCTTACAACTCAAATTCGATCTGAAACGTGAAGTTCTGCCAAACCTTGATCTGAAGTAGCACTTTATCGTGTACCTTAAGGCTTCGTCTGGTAATGTAATTCCCAGATAAAGCCAGATGAAACTCAACTGGTAAATTGTCGAGAACATTGCTGACACTTCTGACGTGCTTCCTACCACTCATCTCATGCTACTGCACGGCTTGAGATTTATGTGTCCTGTTATATACAAAATCTTGAACTTTCTCCCAACTGATGTGCTTTGATGGGAAACTGAGCTGTTTAACTAAAGCCTTGTTCTGTTGAAGTCTTATGACGTGCTCTGTAAGAAACATGTCTGGTTCAGAGCTGTTCTGTAATTACTCTGTGTGAAAATTTCCAGCAATTTCTTCACCTTTAGTGTCCCTCAGGTTGTAAGTTCTCAGGTCTCTGTGATGCACACTGGAAACTGGAAATATCTCCATTGACCTGTTTGGCAGGAAGGCATCTTAGACACATTTCTGTATTTCAAAATACACACCAAGCTAACTACATTCAATATCTGCTTATATGGATCCACCATCATAAAACAATTGTATACTGTACTTACAAACTGATTGTCACAAACATCAAGTGTCCTCATTTTAATCATTTGATATTTACGTTGGGATCACGGCTTTACTTCAAACTTTGAACACCTTTAGTGGGCCATTAAAACTACGTAATGTGCAAACAGTCAGGTGCACTACTCTGGCAATTCAGAGAAAATAGCAAGATAAATTTTATGTGTCTATTGTGTTACTGATATTCCTGTGCAAAGGTACCACCCGCAAAAAGCCTCTGTGGTCAAGCGGTTAACGTTCGCATATTAAAAGCGGGTCGTGGGCGAGGCCGAATCTCGCTACCACTTACGTTTTGCTTTATATTTTTTTCATCACTGGTAACATTATTTAATTAATATATGAGAGGTAATATAATGAAAAAAAGTGCATTTTCATGAAGTTGTAGTGAGTTTTGTATGTTATTTGTAACTAAATTTCTCAAGGACGAGGGTCAGGCTTGGAAAATCAAGTCAAACCTCGATAAATAATAGTGCGAATGACGTTATACTCAGTAATGTACTAAGTCACAATGTGCCAGACCACAAGAGTAGCGTACAATTACTTGTCGGATGTGCTCTCGACATCACACGTTGCAGGATGGTTTTTGTCATACAGACGTGGAAAACATAAATTGAAACTTCATGCAAATAAAGGTGTTTTTTTCTTTCATTATATTATCTCTCATATAAATTAAATAATGTGACCAGTGATGAAAAAAATAGAGTAAAGAGTAAGAGTAACCGTAGCTTTCTACACGTTCGAGCTTCGTCTTACCAACCTCAAACGCTAGTCACCTGATCACGATGCACCCTAACGTCCGGCCCTACGTCCAGATACAAAGCCACATAACAGACACTTAAAACTTCTCTTGAGATTTTCTCGGAATTGCCAGAGTAGTGCACATTATGTCGTTTTAATGGCCTACTACAGGCGTACGAAGTCCGATGTAAATCTGTGAGCCCTACATCGTGGCCTCCCCTTGTTACTTATAGTCCTCAATTTCTGAGAGAATGCCTAGCCATTTGTATGATCGTTGAAGATTAAATCTCAACGTCATACAGTTTTTCATCATCTTGTTCAGACATTCCACAATACTTGCTTTCATGTCGGAGAATTTCAAGTAATGGTTTATTTCTTATCATTCAGTTACCGACTTGAAGTGACTATTGTAAAATTCACCTCCGTTGTCGGTTTGGAGGTTTGATTCATTTCCATCCACAGCAAATTTTCGAGCAATTAAGCAACTTACTTCCCTGTCTTTGTCTTGGCAGGAAGTGCCCAGGTGAATTTGGAATACATATCTGACTATTAAAGTATATTTGACAGATTTATTCAATTTTGAATATTGTCTCACAAGTTTGGCTTGGCATATATCATGAAAACCTCCTCCTATGATGTGTCAATGTAGAAATGTTTCGTGCACTGATTTTTTGGAGCTCATGAACCACTATCTCCATAATTACTTGATGATACATTTCTCCTGAAGATGCATCATATTGGCATAATTTCATTCGTGTGAGCTGTATTCCCTGCAACAGCTGATGCTGTGTTTAGTCGTAGTCGTTCTGTGATTTATTTATTTTATTTATTTATGCATTTATTTTACCTGGCAAGATTAGGGCCTTCAGGCCCTCTCTTACACCTAACCAGGCATACTCAGATTCAACAAATTTCAGTTTCTACAGAACATTAAGGACATATTACATGTTATACAGTATTAATGTTAAGAAAAAAATAGAGATTATAAACGTAGTACAATGATAATCATAACAATCAAAAATTAATTATAACAATCAAGAATAATAATAATAGTAATAATAATAATAATAATGACTTGGAACAAGCGGCAGTATGGTCAGCGTCTGTCCACCAGGAGGTGCGGCTGCAAACATGCTCCAGGAACTTACAATCCCTGGTTCTAAACCACTAGCGAAAGCTAGAAAATAAATAACAAGCAAACATGACTCGTACAAGTAAAGACAAAATTACCCCAGGTGGACAATCCACCCACTGCAAAGTGGCAACCAAGCATTCGGATTCTGGGGAGCTTGGACTTATACGAGAGAGCAAGTCGGAGTGCTCTGGTAAACTACCGCAGAAAACACATACTTACATTGGCACCTTTAACATTCAGACGCTCATTCAAACAGGAAAATTGCACAACCTCACGACAGAATTAACTAAACAGAAAATCCAAATCCTCGCCGTACAAGAAACACGCTTCAGGGACTCAGAAACAGTAGACTATAATAATTACAGAATTTTCAAAAGTGGAACGAACAAGACAATTTGTAAAGGAGCAGCACTATTTGGCATGGCCTTTATTGTGGACAAAAAAGTTCTAGATTCAGTAAAGGATGTAAAACCCATCAACAATCGTCTTATGACAATGAGAATTAAACATGCAAACAAAAACTACACTTTCATCAATGTACATGCACCAACAAATGGGGACAACAAAAAAGAGCCCGAAAAAACGGAAAGATTTTGGGAAGAACTCGAAACAGAGATGTCAAAAATTCCAACAGAGGATGTGAAAATTTTGCTTGGTGACTTCAATGCACAAATTGGCAAGGACCGCAAATATAAGAAGACAGTAGGGGACTACCCCGCACACAAATTTACAAATAAAAATGGTGTACGATTTGTGGAGTTATGCCAACAAAACAATCTCAAAATTATGTCAACCTCATTACGAAAAAAACCCAAAAAACAAAAAACATGGCGATCACCCATCCATCATCTAGGAGAATTCCAGATTGACCACATTGCAATATCATATGAGTACCAAAAAGAAATTCATGATGTACAAGTGCGCAGAGGCGCAAATGTTGATTCAGACCATTACTTAACTAGAATTAAAATTAAATTCACACCTAAAAGGAAATGTAACAGGAGAACACCCGTGATCCCGAAGTTCGACCTACACAGAATTAAAGATTCGAGGATCACAGAAAAATGGGAAGACCAACCTGCAGAAGAGTGGCCAAAATTTCGAACTAAAATCCTCAAAACAGCGAAAGAACTAATCCCACTACGTAAAAAACCAAAACACCCATGGTGGAACCAGGAATGTGAAGACGCTCTAGAAGAGAGAAAAAAAGCGTTTCAAAATTACAATTGCAACAAATCAGAAGAAACCCACAAGAAATTCCTTGAAGTCCGCAAACAAGCATCCAAGATTTTACGGCAAAACAAACGGAAATATGTAAATGACCAACTAAAATCGATAGAAGACAACTTTAAAAATTACAACACACACGATTTCTATAAAACCTTTGCAAACCACATTAAAGGGTACTGTCCACAGAACCTCTGCTTCCGAAAATCAAATGGTAAACTGGCCTTAACAAATAAGGAAAATTGTGAAGAACTAGCGAAATATTTTTCAAAGCTTTTAAACTGTCCAGAACCTAAGGAGAGGTTTCCGAAAATACAACCAGAAACCGTATCAGAAAACTCAGCACCACCAACAAAAGAAGAAATTTATTCACATATCCAGAAGCTTAAAAATAACAAAGCATCAGGTGAAGATGGAATTGTAGCTGAACTCCTGAAAAATTTAGGTCCAAATTCACTCAGAGAAATCACACACATTATCCAAAATATTTGGCAAACCGAAAAAATCCCAGATGACTGGAAGATCGCACTAATTCACCCACTACACAAAAAGGGTGACAAATCAGATGTGAACAACTATAGAGGGATCTCGCTTTTACCAGTCACCTATAAAATTTTGTCAGCCTGTCTCCTGAAGAGAACACAAGAACAACTAGAATCAAAATTATCTGAATACCAAGCAGGATTTAGAACAAACAGGTCATGCCCAGAACAAATTTTTAACCTCAAAACCATAGTCAAAATGCGAGCTCTCAGACAAAAGCCATTAGTATGCACATTTGTAGACTTTAAGAAAGCATACGATTCAATAGATAGACCCTCATTATTTCAAATTTTAGAAGAAAGGGGATTAGATTACAAGACACGAGAACTAATAAAACAAACACTAACTGACACGAAGTCTAAAATAAAATTCATGGGAGAAATTTCGGAGCCCTTCGGCATTCAGACAGGTGTGAGACAAGGCGATGGACTCTCTCCTCTTTTGTTCAACATCGTTCTTGACAAAGTTATGGAGGAATGGGAGAAACAACTACGGAAAAATGAGTGTTGGAAACCAATTTCACTTGGCTTTTCCAAAAACAATCTTTACATTCCATACCTCGCTTTTGCAGATGATCTAGCAATACTAGCGGAGGATGAGCAGACCGCCATTAAACAGATTGACACACTCAAAGAATGTGCTGAGAAAGTTGGGCTACAAATCTCATTTGAAAAAACTGAATTCCTATGTTCAAAAGTAGAAATTGCAAGCTTAAAAACAAAATATGGCAAAATCAATAGAATCCCGTATTTTAAGTACCTCGGAGAATACATTGAACCAACAGGCCAAGAAATAGTATCACAGCAAAATCGTTTACAAAAAGTCAAAAAAGCATTCTGGTTAGTCCACAACCTCTACAACAAGAAATCCTTGTCAAGACAAACTAAAATTCGGCATTACAATACCGTCATAAAACCAACAGTCCTCTATGCAAGTGAAACACTAGTACTGAACAGAAAGCGAGAACTCGAAGACATCAAAAAAGAAGAGAGAAAAATCATTAGGAAAATTTTAGGAGCGAGACAGACTAAAGATGGCTACAGACTGCAAACAATCAAAACAACAGAAAAGTTTTCAAACATAGAAATTGATTTTAAGAAAAGGCGACTGAAATTCTTTGGTCATCTTAGCAGATTACCAGAAAACCGTTTGACCAGAAAGCTAATAAATTACGTAACCTCACTTAAAGCTTCAACACCTTGGATGATCGAAGTTAGAAAAGACCTCACCAACGCGGATATAACAGCAACCGATATTTCAGACAGAGATACTTTTAAGCACAAAGTAGAGAAGTGGAAAGTTTTACCAGAGCAACCAAAACAAAAACAGTACAGACCGAAGTGGTCAGAAGAGCGAAAGCAAGCCTTCTCAAAAAGAATGAAGATCTATTGGAGCAACAAGAAGAACCAGAAAAAAAGTTGATTGTCATTTGCTTAATGTCATTTGCTTAATGTCTTCCGTTATTGGGAGAATTCATAAATAATAATAATAATAATAATAATGACTATGTATATGAAAGTAAACATATTTTTCTTTTATGAATGTCAGTCCTATTGCTAGTTGGGAATTTTCTCGTTATATTCTTGCAGCTTGTGAGTTATTCTCATCAAGCAGAGACATAAGACGATAGAATGGGGTGAAAGAGATATAGAAGAGGTAGATAGGTTAGAGGAAGAGAAATAGAATGGTAAAATTCGAAGCTATGATGGAGAGGAGAAAGAAAGAGATGAGAGGGGCCCAACAATGGTGGTTATACCGTCCCTAGTATGTATGTCTTGAGTTCACTCTTGAATGTTGAGTGGTTCCGGATAAGACGCAGATCACAGGGGAGCGCGTTCCATAGTCGTATGGCTGAGATGGAGAATGACATGGAGAAAGATTTTGTGTTATGTAAAGGTACAGCCAAGATGCTAGACGTATCCGATCTGGTATTGCGGTTGTGGAATGATGATAGGTGTTTAATGTGAGAAGATAAGTATTGGGGGCACCAGTGGCTAAGAAATCGATGAAGTAAGCACATCGTGTGGAGATCGCGTGCCTTATGTGGGCGTATCCAACCTAGCTGGGAGTATGAAGGACTGATATGATCATACAACCGTATATTGCATACGTATCTAACGCAAGCGTTCATCACTAGCTCGAGGCGTCTCGAATTTTCACTATTTGTGCCGTGTTGAACTACATCACAGTAGTAAAGATTAGGCAAGACTAGTGTTTGGACTAATTTTTGTTTAACATGGGTTGGAAATATTTTTCTAAATTTCTGAATTGCATGTAGGGAGGAGAGCGATTTCCGGCAAGCTGTAACTGTTTGTTCTTCCCAGTTTAGATGTTCATCCAAGATTATTCCAAGGTCTTTTACTGTTTTTTGGTATGGTAGTTGGGTACCATTGAGGTGTATTTGAGGGACTGTTTCGTGAAAGTGCCGACTGATTAACTTTGGATGAGATATAAGTATGACCTGGGATTTCTTGGGGTTTAGTTTCAGACCTAGGTTCTGTGCCCATCGAGAAACAGAGCAAAGATCCGCGTTCATACTCGCTACTGCGTCAGCAATGTTCTTGGGGCTTGCACTTATGTACAGTTGGATGTCGTCGGCATATAGATGGTAGTTGCAGGAGTGAATCACTGAAGAAATATCATTAATGTACAGTGAGAAGAGTAATGGACCAAGGACGGAGCCTTGGGGAACTCCAGAGCGCACGTTTTTCCATGATGACTTTTCCGACCCACAAATGACTTGTTGACTTCTGTTTTTGAGGTAGCTGTCGAACCAGTGTATTGCGCTGTTTGAGAAATTCAGCTGCTTCATTTTAATTAGTAATATATCAAAGTCAACTGTATCAAAAGCCTTGCTAAAGTCAAGCAGTGTTAGGATGGTAGCTTCACGTCTGTCCATAGCATGTTTAATGTCATCAGTTACTTTGATTAGTGCAGTTGCTGTACTATGGTGCTTTCGAAAGCCTGACTGATATTTGTCATGGATGTTATGAGTTTTGAGGTAATCCGTCAGCTGTTCATGGACGATGTATTCTAGGGCTTTAGATATTGCAGGTAGTATGCTGATCGGCCTGTAGTCACCTGGCGACTTAGGGTTGTCAGTCTTGGGTATAGGTTGAACTAAACTTTGCTTCCACTCAGTAGGATATGTACTACTGACAAGAGACAGGTTGAAGATGTCTGTGATAACTGGAGTAATAGTGTCTACGACGTTCTTGATCATGCCAATGCTCACTCCATCATTTCCTACTGCCTCGGAAGAGATTCTCGTAATTGCCTTGTGTACTGTGCCGGTAGTGACATGTTTTAGGAAAAACTTGTCTCTCGAGAGATTGATATCTTGGGGCTGGTAATTTGTCGCTGCGTGGCAGTTTACAGCTGTTGAGAAGAAATCGTTTAATTCTTCTGCAGACGCTTGATAAACAGCGTCAGATCTTCGCTTCCCTATACCGAAACTGCGCAGCTTTTTCCACAGTGCAGCAGGTTTTGATATGCCGCATACGACAGAGCGGGCATGTCTGATTTTGGCATTCCTCACGCTCTGCTTGGTTCTATTTCGGAGTTTCCTATAGGCTTCGTACGCCTCGGGAGTTGGGTTACGCTTGAAGGCCCTATGTGCAGCATCACGTTTATTCATTAACTGGCGTAATGCAGTGGTGAGCCACGGAGCGGGAGCTCTCTTTACCTTGACAGTGCGTTGAGGAGCATGTTTATCATACAGTGCAATGATTTTGCGACATAATTCCCGAATTTTTCCGTCTAAAGTCGGTTCATTGCTTATATCATACCAAGGGATGTCTGAGCAATCCTTTTGAAGAGCGTCATAGTTAACATTTTTTAGGTTTCTGTAGGTTACCAGGTGAGATTTTTCTTTGGTAGTATGCACTGAGTAATTTAAGAATATCACGTCATGAGCAGAGAGTCCTGGAGCGGATGTCTGATTGGCGCGAATTATTTTATCTGGTCGCTTTGTTGCCATTATATCTATGAGTGTATGGCTGTGTGGCGTGTGATGAGTTGGGTCCAGCGGTGTTAAACTCATATCATTGGAGTGGAACAGTCTCCTTAGTTTTTCTGCAGAGGGAGATTTTAACTGTAAGTCGATGTTTGTGTCGCCCATAATGATTATGTGTTCATACAGTGTCACGAGCGAGGACAGGGCAGACTGAAAGGAGGACATAGCACCGACGTTTGGAGGTTTATAGATTACTCCAATTAGCAGTTTCTGATTTGATGTATTTATTTCGAAAAACAAGAACTCTGCTTCTCCTTCGCACTTTGCATCCGATGTGCATAGTATAGTAGGTCTCAGATCAGAGCGAACATAGGCACCCACACCACCCCCGCGTCGTGTTTCACGATCTGCCCTTAGGAGAGTGTAACCAGTGATTCGGATAGCGTCGGAAGAGATGTTTGGTTTCAACCAAGTTTCAGAGACGAGGATAATATGGAACAGCGATTGGCAGAACAGGTTACAGAACTCGTCGAAGTGAGCCGTTAGCGACTGAGCGTTCGCGTGGGCCACAAAGAGCCCGCCGCCGGAACCGGTCCGTCCCATTGTGGCCGCCTGTAGGACCGAGCGCGCTCCGTCTACCTGCTGGCCGGAAGAGGGACAAAAGCTGGATTTCGCGGGGGAAGACATATTTACAGGTGTGTCCAAGGTCGTGACTGACTCAAGCGTCTGTGGGCTAAAGGTGAAAGACAAGCTGGAGGTATCGGAGAAGGGAGCGAAAAGAAAGATGGAAAGTGGCAGTGGTGCTTACGAAAAAGATAATAGTAGTAGTAGTGGTAGCGACGAGGATGAAAATAACAGATATAGAAAGGCGGTTTTAAGGAGATTGCTGTTAATGGTGAATGTTAATTCCCGTTTGACTGACAATATGAATATACATGAGCACTTATGATACACAAATAAAGAAGCAATATCTATGTGAAACAATTGACTGATTTTAAATAGAGTACTTATGGTACTTATAGAATTAACGAAGCAATATTTACGTAAAAAAGTGAAAAGAAAGAATACTAATTAACTTATATTAGACAGAGTACAATATGAGACTTTGTGTCTCGCGAGATTTCGCTCAGTCTTTCAGTTCGGACATGTTCGTCACCGTTTTCCTCCCTCCTTCCATCTTGACTACGATCCTGCCATCCTGGGTCCATACATTTTGAAGGCCGAACTGTGTGATCGCAGTGTTCAAAATTTTTAGTCTTTCGCGCGTCAGATCTTCCCTCAGGGTAACCCCACTCTTGGCGAGTTTTCTTTTCTGAGCAAACACTTCAGCTCTTTTCCGATATGACACAAATTTAATTATTATGGGCCTGGGTTTCATGACACCAGGTATCCTGCGCCCAACACGGTGGCTTCTGTCAATATCGGTCACGTCGATTCGCACGCCAAGTTTTTCACGCACGAGGCTAATGACCAGGTCGTCGGTGTTTTCGCGATCGTTTTCAGCTACCCCGAACAAGCGCAAGCTGTTCCTTCGCTGATACTGCTCGAGTTCATCGGTGGCCGCAGACAGTTTAGCTTCTAGGTCGGCGGCTTTTTTCTCTTGTGCGGCCAGGGACTTTTTAAGAGACTGGATTTCGGTGCTGTTGCGCCCGACAGACTCTTGCAGTTCAGGTCATCGTAGTATCTGTAGTCTAGAGGCACAGTGTTAATTCTTTGATGAATGTCAGTGCCTTTGCCCACGCCATATGTAACAGATAAAGTGGGTCTATGTGTATTTTCTACAGTTTCAGCTTTTTATTCATGCATTCAAGGTGTTGCTTCGCCTACGTGCATTAGTCACACGTCATACTTCAGCCTATATTTGTATCTCTTTCGGCAAATACTTGCTCGAGTTCAAAATTATTAAGAACGTTAGGTTCGATAAACGTAGTGTTCTTTCATATTCCTGATTCCAAACATATACTGTATGTTTCGTTAAATGTATATGGTGCTTATCTAACATATATGAATTGTCTCTGCTGACCCGATATGTTTTGTCTAACTCACTACAACTGCTACGGTTAATGAAATCGATAATAGCGTATGCCTCTTCTTCTTCTTCTTCTTCTTCTTCTTCTTCTTCTACTCCTTCACCTCTTTTGCGTCCATCCACAGTGTGAGAAATCCTTCTCAGACTTTCAGTTATTGGCTTAAACGTTATGAGAGCGAATTATATCGTTGCAGGTGCCCTAATTTTAGCAACCGTAATTTATGGTGAATAGCCTTCCAAACCTCGATAACTCTGAGACTGCTGCTGGTGATGGACCACACCTACCATACTTTTTGGCTTAATAAAGCTGAGCATATTGTTAGCCCTCAGTTGACTCCACCAGTTATCCATTGATGTATAGTTCATGCTGCTGGCTTATGTTATTCAACATCTCGCCTTTTCTAGGTATTGCATTGATAAGGCTTCCCAGTTCAGTCAATTTTGTGTTGATTGCTCTGATTCTGTATCAACATATAGACTCATGTTTAGCGTGTGCTTCACACTGTTGGAATGAACGCATGACATATGTGCAAGTTTGTCCATACTCTGACATAGTTACGCATTGGTACTCTGTCTTTTAAGCAGAAAGTCCTGACAGTTTCGTCTGTATCGACGATCATTCAGTTTTCTCATTTTGTCTGTAAATAGAAAACCATTCTCTGTGTGATTCCAGAAATCCCTGCGTATGCAAACAAATTCATTCAATATGGCGTCGGTTCCTACATACCGTACACTTGGCAAATATGTTTTTAATTCATATTTTCTTGTTTGAAAGTGGCACATTACCGATACCAGCTGCTGTGAAATAATGTAACGTCTGGCTCATATGCAAGACATTAGCTTTTATATGACGATCAAAATAAAAATATTTGCATAACTGGTCTTGTTTTTCAACTAATACGTCTTCAAATATGTATACACAGTTTTAGATTAATTTTCATAGGTGATGGTATACAGTAGCTTACCTATGGCGGGGCTTATGAAGATTCTTAAGTAAGATGGTAGTTCTTTACCCACATCTGGCACAGCTGGTTCATACAATTCTACTTGAATAGCTACACAACATGCATTGTAAAGTGAAGCTATTGCTTCTTTTGATGGGTGAAGAGTTTTGCTCGTCATCTCCAATATTTTTCTCTACGTTCTCTTGAAGAAACGATAGTTTTGTCAACGGTCTAGAACATGCTGTATTATATAAGTGGAATACATTAGATTTTTAAAACAGTGCTCCAGTTGATGGAGTGCACTCTCTATAGTTAAATAGTTCCACTGTTTGTAAGAAGTCCCCTGCTCTAACCATATAATCATCGAGTATCACTGAGGGAGAGTGAATCATTCCATGGAACAAACACCATACCTGTACTCGAGCGTCACATAGATGAACTCACTCATCTAGGGATGATATTACTTTGATGGCACAGTATCGAGGACTTTCGAATACCACCACCAGATAGAATTCACAGTCCGACATCATTGCCACACTGACAAGTGAAAACGTACTATTTTTTAACCAGAAACCTATGTTGAACAGCATTATTTTCATAACAGGCGGGTGCTGCTGCTGTGATTTGCCATAATTGTAAGAGAAAAATAATTATTCTACGTATTCCATCATACTGCACATATCCATTCGTACTGTGGATACTGCACCTTTTGTTATGGTGAGTGATCATGAGTAAATAAGCTATTGTATATGCAACAACGTCGGGTCCCCTCACGTGTCTGCCTGTTTGGGTAACCATAGCTTGTGAAGTCCCTACCCCAAATGACCCAACACACGTCGATACAGGAAGTATATCGTCGCTGCTAAGTGATGCTTGTGGAGGGGCATGCACATGTATACATTAAAAAAGTGTAGCCCTAAACTGGAACAAATTTAATAATTTTTTCATATGGTTTATGTTCATATGGTTTATGTTTCAAATCAAATGGTTCAAATGGCTCTAAGCACTATGGGACTTAACATCTGAGGTCATCAGTCCCCCAGACTTAGAACTGCTTAAACCTAACTAACTTAAGGACATCACATACAACCATGCCCGAGGCAGGATTCGAACCTGCGACCGTAGCAGCCGCGTGGTTCCGGACTGCAGCGCCTAGAACCGCTCCGCTACCGCGGCCGGCGGTTTATGTTCGCTGATGTAGAAAAAAGATCTTTCATTCCTTACTTCGTCCACTTAGCGGTCAATTTTCTTTTCTCTTTACTTTTGCTTTCTTAATCGGCCTATATTCTTTCTCAAGGCTCAAGTAATCTTCACACCAAACCATTTCATCGAAGTCGATTCAGTTGTGGAAATCTAAAGAACAGAATTAATTTGCATTTAATAATATTAGTATGGAAGTGTGAAATAAGTATGATGAGGATTGTATAAGCAATGTATTCTAGCTGTTACCCATGGCTGTGGTCGCATATTAGCAAATTTAAAAGAAATGTGTACATGGCTTTACTGGCCAGAATTCCTGGTTGGGGATGTTCGGTTCTTGGTGCAAGTATTTTTATATAACGTCACTTCAGCGGCTTCCGCGTCAATAATGATGAAACGATAATAGAGACACCACTCACACCCACTCCCGAGCATAGAGAATCGACCCGGCCAGGAATCGAATCCAGAACCCTGCCCTCGAGAGTCAGTAACACTAACGACAAGACAACGAGCTGTTGATGCATGTCAGTAGCTCTGTTATATGAGTGATGGTGACAGCACGAAAATTAAATGTGGATTTATAAATTATTAAATTATAAGTATTTATATTTATAAATTATTTATATAAATTTATATAGATATATATTTATATAAATTATTAAATCATAATACTAAATTATAAATTATTAAATAGCGTTAAACCTACACAGAAATAAAATTAATTTGTAATTCAGCACAGCACAAATGTTTTACTAATTGTATGCCTAATAACATCAGTTCCTCTCATATTTGCATGTCATAACCAAATGCAGCCTCACTAAAAGCCTCCCACGTTTTAAATGTAATGGTGCAACGTCTCTCTGTTTGCCGTACAGCATTTAAATGACACTATCGTGAGTCAAGTATCTCAGAAGCCATGAGAGACACAAAACACTTGGGGCTAAAATGCGATGGATTTGTTACTGATAGAAGTACAGCTTAAATTCTAGAACAAATTTTTTTTAAAAAAAAAACGCCGAAAAGAAGTTTTTTTGAAAACCCATAAAGTAAACATAAATTCCAGCAACAGGACCTACAGAAAGAAAATACCTCTACACTGACAAACAAACTACGAATAGTTCCTTCCTCCTAAGTCATCCTAACAAATATACGATAAAAAATGTGAGACATAATTCACAATATTCCATCCCTAGACCAGAAGTTATGAAGTGTTTATATTTCTGTTTGTACTGGTAGTATACAGCGATATGATTCTCAAGATAATTATTCTGGTTGTTAGCTATCTTAATCCAAACAAAATATCAAAATACCTACCATGTTTTGAACACGGCACACTCGAACGTGAATAATCAATGCTCCATGCGTCAATGCGAGCGATACCCTATGAAATGTCATGTGACTTCGCTGCAGTTGACCGTCGCTCTCTTGGCAGTCAGCCGTGGGTGGTGTCGATGTCGTTGACCTCCAAGCTGCCCAGAAGTATGTTTGAAAGGGAAAACACGATAGCTGCACAGCTCTTTTGTGAATCGGCCATCTGTGTTTTCACCAGGGGAGGGCACGTCAAAGTGTAGCTACAGCTTCAGCATCACGGCCATCCGTAACAGCGGCGTAGCAAGCTGGAGAGGAAACTGCTTCTGTCATTGTGCTGTGTGTGCAATTAAGGCAACAAAATAACCTCGTTTTTGTGCCAATTTGAAATTTTTTTCATTGATATTTGGCATTGAGACACTTAAAAGGCTGGTAGTGGAGATCGTATGCTTGTTACCACACCCACATTATGCTTTTTTGTTTTTTGTCGTGTGTGTGGACGTTTGGCTCACCCGTGGTCTAGGGGCAGCGTCTTTGAATGTAGTCGAATCGGTGTAAGTTTATCCCTTTCAGTGGGCTAGTGTTCTGAGACTACTGAACTACAATAATTGCATTTCCGCCACTGCCTTCGGAAATACAATTTTTTAACTACACGGTTAAAATTTTGTGTACTTTTTTGTACGTTATCCTATAATTATACATAAAATTATGTTCTTCTTGTAGTTCAGTAGGCGCCCAGCCCATATAAATAAAAAATACTATATTAATCACTATTCGAGGTGTTTGACCTTCCTTTTTCTGGGAGGCACTCGGTCTTCTTGCTGTCCTACATCGTATTCAGTAGCGTAGTGGTTGACATCTCGCCATCTTCTTCCACTTCTTCTTCCGTCATACAGCACTTGCGGACAGTTTCGACATGTTCTCATTCATAAATTTTGCAGTTTCGTACATATACCGGTTCCGATGTTTCGACATGTTCTCTTTCATAAATTGCGGCATTCCCTACATATTCCGGTTCCCAGTCAATAGGATACTAATTACAATAATCTTATCACGGCCTTAGTAGACTATTCAGGAAAGCGTCTATTTACAATTTCTCTTAACTACAGTACCAGACACTCTCGTTCCCATCAGTAATAGATCGTTAAACTTCATTTCATCGGTTTGTGAACTGTTTATTCGTATATGTTCCAGATTGGGCTTATATTTGTCTGCGAGAGAGAGACTGAAATACATTACTCTCTTGAGAAGTCTCCCATCCAATACACATGTTAACTGCACTGTACCCCATTAGGACTGGAGCGTGCATTACTGCTAGTTAACTCCAGTGACATACTGTACTTAAGCAGTTATGGATTAGTAACGAAATGAAGGAAGCTGACGAAAGCTGATGCCTGAGAATGTCTAGCTTCTCCAGAAGCAGTCCGCAGGGGAACTCCAAGCTTTACGTCCTCGCTAGGGTGATGGATCGCTCTACATCTCTCTCTCTCTCTCTCTTTATCTGTCCATCTATCTGTCTTTCGAGGAGAGGAATTTAACAGAGAACATTAACGTGCGCTTCGGCCAATAGTAACACTGAGTGCCCCTCTCTCTCTACCCTTTGAGGCCATACACAAATAGTGGATATTTTTCATTTCAGATTCGGAATGGGTACCCATGGTTGAAATGTTCATGCTTACTCAGTTTTGGAAAATTGGCAATATAGTCGGTTTCAAATTAACACCAACAAAAAGATCATCGATCCCATTCACCCATTACTCATAACGGAGTGTAGTATAAGACTGATCAGTTACCTCGCAAAATAAATTTTCTAACAGACAGTAAAGTAAACGTTAACCTCAGATTCCTTGTGTGGGGCAACATCTAAACAATTGACGAAGTTTTACATGAAAACTGGATGCATATGTTCAATAATGGACAAATACGTTTCGTTCTGGTAAATTTGATTTCGATTCTCTAGCAACTAACTTATACAAAAGACTACCACGTTTACTGTTACTTGAGAATGTTTCTTTAATGACACAAGTAGTATCAGGTACTAAATCATTAATTTTGTTCGTAAACTACCGTTAATAATATAATGACATACATAATAGAAACTAATCTAGCATGTACCCTGTAAACTGAGGCGTTCGACACCATTATGATAGAAAACATGTCAGTTATCTATAGACGACGAATTAGATGCTTGCTACTAGGCATTTCCCAGTATCAGAGCCCACAAATTAATATAGAGTGGCGGACGAAAAACTGACCCCGCGTAGAGACTGCTCCCCAATTGCACACAAATCGTTGCCCGGCACGAGCAGATACAACAAATAGACAAGCGTATTATAATTAAAGAAAGAAATCACGTAAGCTAATGCAACGGTTTATGTTTACTAAACTGACCTTGTCTCTTATATTACATTAGGTGCTAGAAATGACCTCCTTGTGCTTCGTTGCACCCCAGCGCGCGCCCTAACATGTCAATATTCACTTCGTGCAACTCTGCCGCACCTATTCTCAAAATTTCATTACAATTATTGTCCGCCTCGATAGCTGAGTGGTCAGCGAGGCCGAATATTGTGCAAAGGGATCCAAATTCGATTCGCGGCTGGGTTGGAGATATTCTCCGCTCAGGGACTGGGTGTTGTGTTGTCTTCATCATCATATCATCCCCATAGACACGCAAGTCGCCGAAGTGGCGTCAACTCAAAAGACGTGCAACAGGCGACAGTTGTACCCGACGGGAAGCCCAATCCACACGACGTTTTATTCAATTACGGATATTGTATTTCAATCAGTTTGGATTCCGTAGAAATGTTGGAACACGTAAGGCAATACTGACCCTACGACTTATCTTAGAAAATAGATTAAGGAAACGCAAATCCACGTTTCAAGCATTTGTAGACTTAGGGAAACCTTTTGATAATGTTGACTGCAATACTCTCTTTCAAATTCTAAAGGTGGCAGGGGTAAAATACAGGGAGCGAAAGGCTATTTACAATTTGTACAGAAACCAGATGGCAGTTATAAGAGTCGAGGGGCATAAAAGGGAAGCAGTGGTTGGGAAGGGAGTGAGACAGGGTTGTAGCCTATCCCCGATGTTATTCAATCTGTATATTGAGCAAGCAGTAAAGGAAACAAAAGAAAAATTCGGAGTAGGAATTAAAATCCATGGAGAAGAAATAAAAACTTTGAGGTTCGCCGATGACACTGTAATTCTGTCAGAGACAGCAAAGGACCTAGAAGAGCAGCTGAACGGAATGGACAGTGTCTTGAAAGTAGGATATAAGATGAACATCAACAAAAAAAAACGAGGATAATGGAATATAGTCGAATTAAATCGGGTGATGCTGCAGGAATTAGATTAGGAAATGAGATGCTTAAAGTAGTAAATGAGTTTTGCTATTTGGGGAGCAGAATAACTGATGATGGTCGAAGTAGAGAGGATATAAAGTGTATACTGGCAATGGCAAGGAAAGCGTTTCTGAAGAAGAGAAATTTGTTAACATCGAGTATAGATTTAAGTGTCAGGAAGTCGTTTCTGATAGTATTTGTATGGAGTGTTCAAAATGGTTCAAATGGCTCTGAGCACTATGGGACTTCTGAGGTCATCAGTCCCCTAGAACTTAGTACTACTTAAACCTAACTCACTTAAGGACATCACACACATCCATGCCCGAGACAGGATTCGAACCTGCGACCGTGGCGGTCGCGCGATTCCAGACTGTAGCGCCTAGAACTGCTCGGCCACCCAGGCCGCCTGTATGGAGTGTAGCCATGTATGGAAGTGAAACGTGTATGATAAAGATTAGGTGGGTAGATCACATAACTAATGCGGAGGTATTGAATAAAATTGGAGAGAATTGCGGCACAACTTGACTAGAAGAAGGGATCGGTTGGTAGGGCATATTCTGAGGCATCAAGGGATCACCAATTTAGTATTGGGGGGCAGCGTAGAGGGTAAAAATCGTAGAGGGAGCCCAAGAGATGAATACACTAAACAGATTCAGAAGGATGTAGGTTGCAGAAGGTGCTGGGAGATGAAGAAGCTTGCACAGGATAGAGAAGCATGGAGAGCTGCATCAAACCAGTCTCTGGACTGAAGACCACAACAACAACAACTTCAAATTTTCTGACATAGTTGAGTTACTTGCATACACTTTTCCCTTTAGGCTGACATACAGATGAAAGTCACAAGTGGTTAGGCCTCGCGATCTCCACGGCCACAGTCTTTTGCTGACAGTCCTTTCTTCTGTGAATCTGTGGCATGGAAGCATTGAGGCCTTTTGTAGGTCGCTGGAAGGAATTGGCACCACATCTGCACACACAAGTCACCTAATTGCTTTACATTCAAGAGAGGGGAGCAATGAGCTCTGACGCCACGTTCAATTCCATTCCGGATGTTTTTGATCTGGTTCCGGTCTGGCGAGTTGGGCGGCCAGTGCATTAATAGGAACTCGCCACTGTGTTCCTCTCAAACCGTTCCATCACACTCCTGGCCTTGTGACATGGCCCATTATCTTGCTGGAAATTGCCACCGTCGTCGGAAAACATTATTGACGTGGAGAGGTGTATATGGTCTGCAACCAATGTACGATATTCCTTGGCCATTACGCTGTCTTTCACGAACTCCATGGGAACCATGGAGGCCCACGTGTATGTCCCCCAGAGCATAATGGAGCCGCAGCCAGTTTTTCTTCGTCCAGAAGTACAGGTGTCTGGATGACAAGAAATTCGCGCCCTCCCATAGGAATGATGAAGAAGGTACCGGGATTCATCAGACTATGCAACGCTTCGCCCCTGTGTCAACATCCAGTGCCAAAGGTCACGTGTCCATTTCGGTCGTAGTTGTCAGTGTCGTGGTGTTACCATTGGGATATGCACAGGTCGTCGGCTGCGGAGGCCCGTCGCCGAATAACGCATATATATCTGCTCTTACAATAATTTTTTTTTGGCACAGCCCCGTGCAATGCTGGCCGATAGATTCGTGATTTATGAAAGGGAAACAACAGATTTTTTTTTTTTTTTGGTAATAATCGGGATGATCATGGATTGGAGAAATTAGTAAATTCTTTACATTAAAATGAGTTGTTGTTAAAAGTTTCTGTTTATCAGAAAGATTATTATTACGAGATTTTTAAAAGATTTACATGGGACTTGAGATAACATTACTACATATGCGCGAGGCTGCTTTTTACCTTATACAATAATACTCAGGCTCCGGCATCGCTGCACCACGACTGGGCCAGCCAACATGATACACCAGACCAGACCAGAGCAGACTGCAGACTAGCAACAACTTACTGCTACAGCTACACAGTTCCTACTGCAGTCAACACTGCTCTCTGGTCAGAGATTCTCTTATATCTTGCATATCGCAGGCAGCGCATGAGCAATACATCGAAATTACATCTGCTCGGACCTCTTACATTACCCTCCACTGGGTGGGGGGGGGGGGGGGGGGGGGGGCAAAAATTTGGCAGCGATGGTGAGTCAATTGTACTTGCCATGAGCAACAAATTTTTCTAAAACCTACTTAATTAACTAAGTTTACAGACACAGAGTATATACATATATATAAGTACAGAATATGAAATGAAATAGAGTGCACATGCACTGAGTACAGAACATATCAAGAAATGACAAAATGTAAACGCAATGAGTACAAAATATATTAACAAATGACATAAAGTGCACACGCACTGTATATATTTTTACCATTTTACAAGACCTAGGATACACAATGAGTACAAAACATATTAAGAAATGATATAAAGTGCACACGCACTGTATATATTTTTACCATTCTACAAGAACTAGGAAAGGAAAACGAGGGATTGCATCATGGTTGTAGCACTGTAGGTTGCACGTAGCTGCACTGAAAGTCCATATCTTTCTACAGAAGCACAACACCAAGTGAAACAGTCTGAAGTTCTCTTCCCTGAAGTATTAATCAGTGCAGCCAAGACACTGAAATGTATTAATATTCAATGGTATCATTTTGGTAGTACAATAGGTACACCAAACAGTAGAACCATAATGACATCTCCATCGTTCAAGGTGGTGGATAGCATGATGTGTCAACACCACATTCTTGTAGAATCCATACTCTTTCACGAACGTAGAATTAGTGCAAAAACCAAATATAGTGCTCCATGATCATGAGGATGGACAGGACAAACGGATATTGGAGTAAATTCTGCTAATTAGGTCAGAAGGTGAAGGACATTAAGTCTTATGTTGGTCATCATTGAGAATTACACTAGTCTATCAAACGATTTCAGTAATTGTTGGCACTCATTGCCTAGTTACTAAACATTTCTGTACTATGTATGGAGAATTACAGAACATTATTCATAAGTCATCTGATTACACTAAATATTGGCACTCATTGGCCAGTTATAAACCATTTTTATGCACTATTCAGAAGTGATCATTCAAAGCAAGAGTTAATTAATGGCATAGCATTTACATAATTCATCTAATTATAGTAATCATTGGCATTCATCGGCCAGTTACAAACAATTTTTATGCATTATCCAGAAGTCATCATTCAAAACAAGAGTTAATGAGTGTAGCATCAAGCTACTGGTATTCATATATAATAGCATGTAAGTGACATAAGACAAATTTAAAATATAAGAAACAGTGGCATTCATTAGCCAGTTGCACAGTATTCATATAGTTTTATAAAACATTATTCAGTATTATTCAGAAGCCATCATTCAAAATGAAAGTTAATTATTGCCATAGCATTTATAGAGTATAACAAAAATAATATTTACAGAAATTATTGGCATACCATTTATGCATTATTACAAAACATCATTCAGTATTACTCAGAACTCATCATTCAAGTGACATAGGACATATTTAAAATGTAACACACTGTAACTATTATTCAAGGTCTGTGGTCCAATAATACATAGATATAATGGATTCAATACATCTGAGAAATCTGCATTATATTTAGTACTATAAATATCTCTTAAACTAGTAGCATTATTTGGGACTGGTAATACATTTTTTGTGCTAGCAATGCATTGCGTTGGGATCGTTAATTAATTGCTGGGGCATGAAAATATTTGCTTTTGAATTATTGCTGCAAATAACGATTAATAACGTCATTCGTCATGAGTCAGCTGTAGCAAGGTTATGAACAAGTAGAGTATATGTGATCACATTCATGAATGATACACACAAACGGATAAAAGTAATTAAAAAAATGCAAGTACTAGAACAGGTTTAATGACTAACTGCTTGTAGCACATTAATTTCATGAATAGCTTCTCCTGGAAAAAATACGAAATGGATTATTGAGCTGAAAGAAGAAACGTATATTATGCTGAAAAGTAGTGAACTTCGAATTAACAGGTAATGAAACGTGTACTCAACATGTATGTACTCTAGCTGTCCTTTCCAAAACATTCAGTCATTATACCATGCGACATAAGACATACTGTCAAAACGAACTGCAACAAATACTTAAATAACAGCATAGCATCTCTTAACTAATGGTAAATATATAAACTTCATCACTGTTCTCATCTGCAAGGAAAAACTTCATTATTCATATTACCATAACTTCATCACTATCATCACCTGCAAAGAAAAACTTCATTATTCATATTAGCATATTCTTCATATAACTATTCATCATCATTTATTAACATCTGCAAAAAAGACACTTCATTATTCATTATTCATATTACCATTTACTTCATACAACTATTCCTAGTATCAAGTTTCTTATTTCTAGCATATTTCATCACTAAAACTAAGATGTGTGGTTCTGTCTGACAGCCTGCATCAATCGCCTCGTATTCTGAAAGAAAAATAATTAGTTAAGACTGCTATCATATGATGCGTATAGTATATTCTTGTTAATGCTTGTTTATTCTGATCCATTTACTCTTCATGACAAGGTATTGCATCTTCTTTCGTTCCTTTCGAAGGTGAAATTCCCATTTCATAGTAATCCACTGTGGTTTGTTCAATTTATTTCTTTTACACGTTATTGCTTTCTGAAAATGATGAAAATGGATTTATATCTTGCATTTAAATCATATACCCATTAAATAAAAACTTGTTTCTAGTGATATAATTAAGCATACAGCATAGCATGACAGAAAACGTATTATGTCAAATACATAGAGAGTGTGCAGGTGCAAAAATGTACACAGAGTATCATAATGTAGTGTCAAAAAAAAGTAAAATAGTTACGATGTTGAGATATCATAAGGCAAAATGTCAAAGTCAACTGGTGTTTGTTATATCTTAAAGATTACGTAGTGCATACAAACAAAACAGGAAAACAATCATACATACACGAAAAATGGAAAATGTGCACGGTCTGATATATAACGACAAGGAAAGTGACCTGCTAACCTTACCTTGCCGGGCACTTGCCAAGAAAAAATATGATAATCATCAGTAAGTAGTCACATACATAGAATTGCATAAGTGGTCATAAAATATGTAAGTTTATCTGGAAAAATGTACACGGTCTGATGTGTAACGACAAGAAAAGCGACCTGCTAACCTTATCTTGCCGGGCACTTGCCAAGAAAAAATATGATAATCATCAGTAATTGTTCATATAAATATAATTGCATAAGTGGTCATAAAAATATCAGGAAAAGGCATTACAGTGTGATAAATCGTAAAGTATGTTCATTCAATACAGGGTTTAATATTGGAGACATGGTGATTACCCTTGCTTTTTCTGGTTCTCAAAGTTTCGACGTGTACTACATTGGGGTGAGGAATGCTGCGAATTCGATATGGACCTGCGTATAGAAGCTCAAATTTACTGCGTCTACTCTTTCCTCTGTTGGATAAATAGTGGGTACGTACTAATATCTTCTGTCCAACGTGAAAGTCACGGCGTGTACAAACCTGTTTTTGCTGTCTTCTCCGGCGCTCTGCGACACGTTTGATGTTGTTGAGTGCAAAGTCAATTAATTCATGGTGGCGTAGTCGACGAGATGTAGGAAAGCATACTGATTCTTTAATTTTGTTAGGTGGTTCAACATTTTTCAATATAACAGTCGGAGATAGCATAGTAGATTCATTTGGTATTGAGTTAATTACATCCTGGAATGACAGTATGTGTGTATCCCAATCAATATGTTTTTATGGAAGTATATTCTACATAGTTTACCAATTTCTTTCATTAGTCGTTCACAAGGGTTCGAAGAAGCGTGATACTTGGATATATAGATCGGAGAAATGTTTCTTGTTCGTAACATACGTGTCCATATAGCAGATCGAAACTGTGGTCCATTGTCGGAAATTACTTTCAATACATGCCCTATATGAAATAGAAAATGTTTTACAAATGCATTCGAAATAGTTTTAGCAGTAGCTTTGCGTAACGGTGTGAAGGTTACAAATTTCGAAGTGAGTTCAACAGCGACAAAGATGTAACAAAAACCCCTATTAGTTCTGGGAATCGGACCAAAAATGTCTACAGCGGCCATGTGTCTCAATTTAACAGGTACAATGGGATGTAACGGAGGAATATGTGAAGTCGTGTCTCACTTAGCTTTCTGGCAGATTTTACATGACGGTAAAACTCGTCGAATACGTTTCTCCATGTTGGCAAAATAACAGTTGTGTCTCAGTATAAGAAAACATTTTCTGGCTCCGTAATGTACGTAACTTTGCCGGCCGGTGTGGCCGTGCGGTTCTAGGCGCTTCAGTCTGGAACCGCGTGACCGCTACGGTCGCAGGTTCGAATCCTGCCTCGGGCATGGATGAGTGTGATGTCCTTAGGTTAGTTAGGTTTATGTAGTTCTAAGTTCTAGGGGACTGATGACCACAGATGTTAAGTCCCATAGTGCTCAGAGCCATTTGAACCATTTTTGTACGTAACTTAAATGAGTATACTAAATTAATTTGTTAACCAGTTCGTCAGGAATGCATAGTAACCAGTTGTTGCTGTCAGGGTGAGAGCGGCGTAACAGAATGTTGTTGCGTACAGTGTAATAGTTTCTGATGGTAACATTATTTCTATCTTGCCAAAGGTGTTTAATTTCTTTCCATACGTTGTCTTTACTCTGCTCTTGTGCTATATCTCGTAATGACGACGAAATGAAGTTTTCAAATGCAACTTGTTGAATATACATGACGCTAAAATTTGCTTGGCAGAAGTTGAATGCGATGTCTTGCTGATTGTTGCTGAGAGAACGGGATAGTGCGTCTGCTACAATATTTTGCGTACCGGGAATGTGAACAATTGTAAAATTAAATTCCTGTAAATAAAGTTTCCATCTGCTTAATCTGTCGTGTGTAAATTTAGCTGAAAGTAAAAACTGTATAGCTCTATGATCTGTGTAAACGGTCGTATGTCTTCCATAAAGAAAATGCCTAAATCTCGTAAATGCCCATACAACACATAATGTTTCAAGTTCTGTAACAGAATAATTGCGTTCAGCAGGTGACAGAATGCGACTAGCAAAGGCGATGTTTTTAATTACTGTAGAACCATCTTCTTTAATTTCCTGAAAAATGTGTACGCCTATAGCGGTGTTAGAACTGTCGGTGGCAATGGAAAAGTTTCTAGTAAGATCTGGATGTGATAAAAGTGGTGCATTCAACAAAGCTTGTTTCAGATTGACAATTTCAGACTGCGCTTGGCTATTCCAGGACCAAATAGTGTTTTTACCAGTCAATTGACATAATCTAGGGCTGTCTAAAGCGGAGTAATGAATAAATTTACGAAAAACTTAATTAACCCCAGAAAGCTGCGTAGTTGTTTCTTCGTCGTAGGTAATGTCACGTAAAGCTTGAAGTTTTTCCGGGTCAGGCGCAATGCCTTCTGCTGAAATTACATGTCCAAGAAATTTTATGGAAGTTTTGCCAAAGTGCGATTTACTGAGATTAACTGTGAGTCCTTGTGCACGAAAAGTTTGCAACAGTTGTTCAAGAATCAGATTGTGTTCAGACCAGTTAGCTTCTACAATAAGAATGTCGTCTACATACGTTGTGATTCTGTCTTTTAGTTCTGTCGGTAGTATTCAAACCGCGAATAAATGCTGCTGAAGAAATTGTTAAACCGAACGGTAATTTGCAAAATTGATAACAGTCAACAAAACAGAGAAAAGCTGTGTACTTCCTGCAGTTCGGATGGAGCTGAATTTGCCAAATTCCGATCTAACGTGGAATAAATAGCAGTATCATGAAATTTCTGTAGAAGTTCTTCTAGTGTCGGTGGGCGATCTGTTTCATTAATAATAATGTCATTGATGTGACGCGAATCAAGTACGAGGCGAAGTGAACCATTCTTTTTCTTAACAATATGGAGCGGGTTTATGTACGGACTAACTGCCGGTTCAATAATTCCTTGGTCAAGCATAGCTTGCAATTCTTTCTTAACTTGATCTCTGTAAATATAAGGAATGGGATAATGTTTGGCTTTAAATGTGTCGTGCTGTTTAACTTGAAATTCATACACAAATCCGGACATAGTACCAGGGACGTTGTCAAAAACTGGAGCTTGCTGTAAAAGAATTTTGTGTACTTGAGTACGTTCGTCGTCTGTATTTGCATTGCGCTGTTTAACTTTATCAGTAATCATCTGTATAACGTCATAATCGCCGTCGTCTGGAGAATTATAGTTGTGTACGTACGTATCTGTGAACAATGTCAAATGACAGTCTATGTTACGTGATGCAGAAATGACCTCTGTCCGATTAATTGTTTGTTCTTCTGCAGATAAAGAGTGCTGAAATTCTAATGCCAGTTGTACATTTTCATCCTTTAACATTAAATACTAATTTTGAAAGTCAATAATTGCGTCATGTTGTACCAGAAAATTCGTACCTAAAATAACGTCTGTTGTCAATAAGGGAACAATCCAAAAATTTGAGTGAAACGTATGACCTGCAATAGAAAATGATAAGTGGGTCTGTAACTTTACATCTACTCCTTTACCAGATACTGCTCCTTTTACTTCAGTTTTGCCTAATGGTAACGTAGGATAGGTATTCTCTTTGTTACATTCGTTGAAAGTTTCTTCATTTATAACTGACATAGGTGATCCAGAATCGATTACTGCTGAAAATTTGGATGATCCAATCTTTATTTCAATGACAGGGTGTGAAACGGTTTTTTGAATAACTGGTTTTTTCTGCAAAAGAGTGTCTCGGATGTCGTCAAAAGTAATAACATTTTCGTGAACAAGATTCTCTGTGTAGAAAGTATTGCTTGCGTTGCTGGAAGATGCAACCTGTACTGTATCTAGTCAAATTCTATCTGACGTGGTATTATTTGCGGGAGGATGCTGTGGCATCTCGACTATTTGTACTGTTCTGTTATTTCTTCCTGACGTATTACGTTCGGGATGATACGGACTGTCTGGTTCATTCATGATAATCTGTTGTTGCGGATGATTTTGCTGCTGGTAAGACCGACTGTTATTAAACGTACGCTGAAAATTGTCCTCATTACTCTTACGTCTGTCATAATATTATTTGGTGTGGCCGACGCTATACGTGCAGGTGGCGAAACACTAAAGCTTGGTTGACCTTGCAGACTACATTGTTGGTTAGGTATGCTAACGGGCTGGTTTTTGTTGTTGTTGTGGGGAAAACCCTCTATTGTTACCAAAATTTGTTTGCGACTGCTGAAAATTTTGTACATACTGATGATTAAAATTTTGTTTGTTATTAAAATTATGCTGGTAGTTCTTGCCATTTCGGGAGGGTCTAATAAAAACTGTCACTTTCGGTAAAACTTGTCATATCAGGTTTTCATTATTCATTCTTAATCCTAGATAAATCGATAGTTGAAGAGCTGGTTTGATAGATATAAAGGATAGTACAAGAGAAGGCAGCAGAGTAGAAAACTAAAGATGAATTAGCACTACTACGGCTCGGGGCCCTGTGCACGCTACGGCACATATTCATCGAAGCGTAATGAATCCCCTGAGGTCTATTACGCGCTGCAAATTAATTTTAGTTTCTGCGTTACAGGCAATACCGGTGAAAATTCAAAAGTAAATTGTTGTATCCAGTCCAATTCTAGTTTCTGCGTTACAGGCCAAGCTGGTGAAAATACGAAAGCAAATTGTCGTATCCAGTCCAAAGCGTGACTCTATGTTCTGTCATTATTAAGTACCTTAAATTTTTTTACGGTTAGAAAGTGCTTACAATCAAAATTATCGTCTCTGTATGTTTGAACAGGTTCAGGATTGTATGATAATCTGTTTGTCTGTGACTGTTCGGAATCTAAGTCACGTACTCTCTGTAAATTACCTAAATTATACACGTTGTGTGAGTGTGAGAAATTTTCGGAATGTGGCGTATGCTGTGCCGTGTTAGAGGCTGAAACATTTTTCATCTCTGTCAATTCGTGCTGTAAAGATGACAATTTTCTACGTAATGTATTATTGGACGAACCTATCTCACTGATCGTCTGCTGTAAATTTTGGAATTCGGGTGTTTGATTAATCGAAACTGGTGACGTATCGTCTGATTTGGTGTCATTATTATTTTCAATAACATCAATACGACTGGCCAATTCATCATATTTTTCAATCAGTGCTTTTACCTGATCATCGTTTTTAGTATCACAAGCATTAATTTGTTTTTGTATTTTACGTGTGGTTTTGTCCAATTTCTTAACGTCTGCTTTGATGGCATCGGGATGCTGTATTAATTCCAACTTTTCAAGTCTGTTGGTCATTGTCTGAAAGTCTGATGTGTGTGCGTCTGTTTTTGTTTTAAGATCGTAGATTTCATCATGCAATTCAGTGTTCAACTGTTTGATTTCGTCTGATACTGTAGCAATATTGTTGTCTACGTATGTTTTTGCTTTCGTAAACAATTTACGCTTATCTTCCTGTCTTTGTGCAGTAATTGTTTCCATGACTTGTTGCTTTACTTTATTCTGTTCCTGTATAAATTTACTGTAACGCGTTTCACTGTTTTGTAGGTGGTGATTGAAACGTTCGTCAATTTGGTTGCTCTGTTGGTCAAATTTCGTGTCTACTTTCGCGTCCAGTGTGTGTGAAAGTTCTGCTGACATTAATTTAAACTCGTCGCGTAACTGTGTTGCGTTTTCGGAACATTGTTTAGCGACTGCACTAATTTCATCTCTAAGTAATTTAGTTGTGGCTGCATGTGTATTACTTAATTCTTGTGCCACAGATCTAATTTCTTCACTACTGTTCCTAGCACAAGCCTTAATTTCCTCACGTAATTGTTCTTTAGTATCATGACATTGCACGGCAACTGCTGTAATCTGTTCACTAAGTTGTTTGAAATTGTTGTCTTGTTTATCATTCGACTGCTTGGAATTGCTGTCTAGTTTTTCATTAAGTTGTTGTTTGAGATTTTCATTATTTTCATTAAGTTGTTGTTTGAGACTTCCATTAAGTTGTTGCAATAATGCCATAAATCGATCCATGCCAAAATAAGCTGCTACATTCTCTGTGCTGTGTGATGGTGTATCTGCATATGTAACGTTTTGTGTACCGGTAACCATTTGGTCATTGTCTGATTCTTGAAAAGGTTCGCCAATTAGATGTGCACTGTTGGTCACAACACCGGAATCAAATAAATCTGACGTATTCTGACTACATTGTTCCTCTTCGTGGGAAAAGTTTATCTGTTCACAATGCAAATTTTGCAAACCGGGTATGTCAAACTGGGCAGCGTTCATTGTATCAGAACGTGCCGCGTCATAAATTGTTACATTTACTGTGGACATAACTGAATTTGTTTGCTCATCATTAGAATTTGACTCAGTACTACTGATCGGTACGCACTGATTATCAGTAATTAGAGGATTATCGCAATTACACTGAGTGTCGCACGTATTATCGGTCAAATTATTCGAGTCGGCTATTTCACACATTGCACATTGCGATGTACTGTTAACAGTTCTTCGCGGCATTTTCACAGTTCAAAATTAAACACAAAAATGAAACAAAGACGAAGCAAAAAATTGAACAAACACAATTACAACAAAGAGCAATAAATTGCCGACGATCTGTGAAAGAAAGAGTGACAAATTAGTAAATGCGTTGCGCCAGATGCAAACTACATTTAAGTAAATAAGAGCAGATATATGATTGACTACTTCTCAGAAATTCACAAAGAAATACGATCCTGGCCGGTTGTCGCCAAGTGTAACCTCCCCACAAAATTCTTTAATAAATAATATGAATAATATTATAATTTAGTGTAACCTCCCCACAAAATTCATTCACATTCAGTGTAACCTCAAAACAGAAAAATAAAATAAATAATATATATGAATATCTACATCTACATCTATACTCCGCGAGCCACTTTACGGTGTGTGGCGGAGGGTACTTATTGTACCACTATCTGATCCCCCCTTCCCTGTTCCATTCACGAATTGTGCGTGGGAAGAACGACTGCTTGTAAGTCTCCGTATTTGCTCTAATTTCTCGGATCTTTTCGTTGTGATCATTACGCGAGATATATGTGGGCGGTAGTAATATGTTGCCCATCTCTTCCCGGAATGTGCTCTCTCGTAATTTCGATAATAAACCTCTCCGTATTGCGTAACGCCTTTCTTGAAGTGTCCGCCACTGGAGCTTGTTCAGCATCTCCGTAACGCTCTCGCGCTGACTAAATGTCCCCATGACGAATCGCGCTGCTTTTCGCTGGATCATGTCTATCTCTTCTATTAATCCAACCTGGTAAGGGTCCCATACTGATGAGCAATACTCAAGAATCGGACGAACAAGCGTTTTGTAAGCTACTTCTTTCGTCGATGAGTCACATTTTCTTAGAATTCTTCCTATGAATCTCAACCTGGCGCCTGCTTTTCCCACTATTTGTTTTATGTGATCATTCCACTTCAGATCGCTCCGGATAGTAACTCCTAAGTATTTTACGGTCGTTACCGCTTCCAATGATTTACCACCTATGGCATAATCGTACTGGAATGGATTTCTGCCCCTATGTATGCGCATTATATTACATTTATCTACGTTTAGGGAAAGCTGCCAGCTGTCGCACCATTCATTAATCCTCTGCAGGTTTTCCTGGAGTACGTACGAGTCTTCTGATGTTGCTACTTTCTTGTAGACAACCGTGTCATCTGCAAATAGCCTCACGGAGCTACCGATGTTGTCAACTAAGTCATTTATGTATATTGTAAACAATAAAGGTCCTATCACGCTTCCTTGCGGTACTCCCGAAATTACCTCTACATCTGCAGATTTTGAACCGTTAAGAATGACATGTTGTGTTCTTTCTTCTAGGAAATCCTGAATCCAATCACAAACCTGGTCCGATATTCCGTAAGCACGTATTTTTTTCACTAAACGTAAGTGCGGAACCGTATCAAATGCCTTCCTGAAGTCCAGGAATACGGCATCAATCTGCTCGCCAGTGTCTACGGCACTGTGAATTTCTTGGGCAAATAGGGCGAGCTGGGTTTCACATGATCTCTGTTTGCGGAATCCATGTTGGTTATGATGAAGGAGATTTGTATTATCTAAGAACGTCATAATACGAGAACACAAAACATGTTCCATTATTCTACAACAGATTGACGTAAGTGAAATAGGCCTATAATTATTCGCATCTGATTTATGACCCTTCTTGAAAATGGGAACGACCTGTGCTTTCTTCCAGTCGCTAGGTACTTTACGTTCTTCCAGAGATCTACGATAAATTGCTGATAGAAAGGGGGCAAGTTCTTTAGCATAATCACTGTAGAATCTTAAGGGTATCTCGTCTGGTCCGGATGCTTTTCCGCTACTAAGTGATAGCAGTTGTTTTTCAATTCCGATATCGTTTATTTCAATATTTTCCATTTTGGCGTCCGTGCGACGGCTGAAGTCAGGGACCGTGTTACGATTTTCCGCAGTGAAACAGTTTCGGAACACTGAATTCAGTATTTCTGCCTTTCTTCGGTCGTCCTCTGTTTCGGTGCCATCGTGGTCAACGAGTGACTGAATAGGGGATTTAGATCCGCTTACCGATTTTACATATGACCAAAACTTTTTAGGGTTCTTGTTTAGATTGTTTGCCAATGTTTTATGTTCGAATTCGTTGAATGCTTCTCTCATTGCTCTCTTTACGCTCTTTTTCGCTTCGTTCAGCTTTTCCTTATCAGCTATGATTCGACTACTCTTAAACCTATGGTGAAGCTTTCTTTGTTTCCGTAGTACCTTTCGTACATGATTGTTATACCACGGTGGATCTTTCCCCTCGCTTTGGACCTTAGTCGGTACGAACTTATCTAAGGCGTACTGGACGATGTTTCTGAATTTTTTCCATTTTTGTTCCACATCCTCTTCCTCAGAAATGAACGTTTGATGGTGGTCACTCAGATATTCTGCGATTTGTGCCCTATCACTCTTGTTAAGCAAATAGATTTTCCTTCCTTTCTTGGCATTTCTTATTACACTTGTAGTCATTGATGCAACCACTGACTTATGATCACTGATACCCTCTTCTACATTCACGGAGTCGAAAAGTTCCGGTCTATTTGTTGCTATGAGGTCTAAAACGTTAGCTTCACGAGTTGGTTCTCTAACTATCTGCTCGAAGTAATTCTCGGACAAGGCAGTCAGGATAATGTCACAAGAGTCTCTGTCCCTGGCTCCAGTTCTGATTGTGTGACTATCCCATTCTATACCTGGTAGATTGAAGTCTCCCCCTATTACAATAGTATGATCACGAAACTTCTTCACGACGTTCTGCAGGTTCTCTCTGAGGCGCTCAACTACTACGGTTGCTGATGCAGGTGGCCTATAGAAGCATCCGACTATCATATCTGACCCACCTTTGATACTTAACTTAACCCAGATTATTTCACATTCGCATTCGCTAATAACTTCACTGGATATTATTGAATTCTTTACTGCTATAAATACTCCTCCACCATTGGCGTTTATCCTATCCTTGCGGTATATATTCCATTCTGTGTCTAGGATTTCGTTACTGTTCACTTCCGGTTTTAACCAACTTTCCGTTCCTAATACTATATGCGCACTATTTCCTTCAATAAGAGATACTAATTCAGGAACCTTGCCCTGGATACTCCTGCAGTTTACCAATATTACGTTAACTTTTCCTGTTTTTGGTCTCTGAGGACGGACGTTCTTTATCAACGATGATAATGTTCTCTCTGGTAAGCCGTCAGGTATTTTATCGTTTCGCCCAAGGGGGGGTCCCTCTAACCTAAAAAAACCCCGTGTGCACGCCACACGTACTCTGCTACCCTAGTAGCTGCTTCCGGTGTGTAGTGCACGCCTGACCTGTCTAGGGGGGCCCTACAGTTCTCCACCCAATAACGGAGGTCGATGAATTTGCAACCATTATAGTCGCAGAGTCGTCTGAGCCTCTGGTTTAGACCCTCCACACGGCTCCAAACCAGAGGACCGCGATCGACTCTGGGCACTATGCTGCAGATATTAAGCTCAGCTTGCACTCCGCGTGCGATGCTGGTTGTCTTCACCAAATCAGCCAGCCGCCGGAAGGAACCAAGGATGGCCTCAGAACCCAAGCGGCAGGCGTCATTCGTTCCGACATGTGCTACTATCTGCAGCCGGTCACACCCAGTGCGTTCAATAGCTGCCGGAAGGGCCTCCTCCACATTACGGACGAGACCCCCCGGCAAGCACACCGAGTGCACACTGGCATTCTTCCCCGACCTACCCGCTATTTTCCTGAGGGGCTCCATAACCCGCCTAACGTTGGAGCTCCCTATAACTAATAGGCCCGCCCTCTGTGACTGTCGGGACCTTGCCGGAGAATCGGCCACTGGCCCAACAGGCGAGGCATCCTGTGGTGGCTCGGAAACGATGTCATCACCACTAGGAAGCACCCCGTACCTGTTGGAAAGGGGTAAGGCAGCCGCCACGCGGCCAGATCCCACCTTCGCCTTTCGGCCAGGCACGCGCGAGCCCACCACTGTCCGCCATTCACCCTGGAGTGATGGCTGACCGGTAAGATGCTCACTGCCGGAAGACGCAGCGACATCAGGGGTTCCATGTGATTCCAAGGCCACCGAAGTAGGCATAGGTCTCACCACAGTTGCCCCAACGCCACTACGAGCCGACGCCTGCGCCTCGAGCTCGATGAGCCTAACAGACAAAGCCTTCACATTTAACCTCCCCACAAAATTTTTTTCTCGTTTAATGTAAGCTCAAAACAGAAAAATTCCTAAACCTCTCAACAGTAAAAAATATAATTATGTCGTCCACATTCAGTGTAACGTCCCAACAAAAAATAAATTCAGTAATCTGGTAATAATACAATGTAACTAACCTCTCAATTAAATGGTCGCTCATATATGACTTTTCAATAATTGACTGTGAATTTAACCTGGTAAATTTTGGACGACAGCAGTGCTGCGTCATGGCCCTGAAAGATCATTCTGAATTAAAAAAAAAAAAAAAAGGGAAAAATTCTTACCTCAATGAAGTCGCCGGATAACGCATATATATCTGCTCTTACAATAATTTTTTTTTTTGGCACAGCCCCGTGCAATGCTGGCCGATAGATTCGTGATTTATGAAAGGGAAACAACAGATTTTTTTTTTTGGTAATAATCGGGATGATCATGGATTGGAGAAATTAGTAAATTCTTTACATTAAAATGAGTTGTTGTTAAAAGTTTCTGTTTATCAGAAAGATTATTATTACGAGATTTTTAAAAGATTTACATGGGACTTGAGATAACATTACTACATATGCGCGAGGCTGCTTTTTACCTTATACAATAATACTCAGGCTCCGGCATCGCTGCACCACGACTGGGCCAGCCAACATGATACACCAGACCAGACCAGAGCAGACTGCAGACTAGCAACAACTTACTGCTACAGCTACACAGTTCCTACTGCAGTCAACACTGCGCTCTGGTCAGAGATTCTCTTATATCTTGCATATCGCAGGCAGCGCATGAGCAATACATCGAAATTACATCTGCTCGGACCTCTTACAACACGTCTCAGTCACCTCTTCTTTGCATTGACGGCACTTTGAACAGTGGACGTTAAATTTCAGATGTGATACGACCCGTGACTCTATCCTTCATTCGATCCCTGCTAAACCCTACATTTGAACAGGATAATGCACGACCGCATGTTGCAGGTCCTGTACGTGCCTTTCTGGATACAGAAAATATTCGACTGCTGCCCTAGCCAGCATATTCTCCAGGTCTCTCACCAACTGAAAACGTCTGGTCAATGGTGGCCGAGCAATTGGCTCGTCACCATACGCCAGTCACTACTCTTGATGAACTGTGGTACCGCGTTGAAGCTGCATGGATAGCTGTACCTGGACACGTCATCCAAGCTCTGTTTGACTCAATGCCCAGGCGTATCAAGGCCGTTATTACGGCCAGAGGTGGTTGTTCTGGGTACTCATTCCTCAGGATCTATGCACCCAAATTGCGTGAAAATGTAATCACATGGCAGTTCTAGTATAATATATTTGTCCATTGAATATCCGTTTATCATCTGCATTTCTTCTTGGTGTAGCAATTTTAATGGCCACTAGTGTATATTAAAGAATGAGGTACTAAAACTACGCCCATATTAAAATTCAACGTTCTGTCAATTCCAAAGCAAACGGTCAAGAATTTTCGTAGAGTAACGATTTTGAACAAACTAACATTTACATTTTTATTACGTTTCTCCTTTTACTACGTATACAATACATATACATCAGATAACGTACCAGTAGTTACAGAAAACCATTTAAGTATTGGGGTGCAACATTGTGTCACAATTTCAAAGTATTACGTACTTTGAGAATTTGAAGAGACGAAGGTCTACGTTTCTACTTAAATAGAAAATGGAGGAGGACAAAGGCAAAGCACCTCCGCTAGGACCTTGCCTAGTCAGCGGTGCGGGCCTCCCACATCGTCCCCTACGCTCGTCGGAGTATGGGACCTGATCATCATAAAAGAAAATGTACATGTTCCTAATCGCAAATCTCCAACAGCTTTTAACCAATTACTTTGAAATTCTGATACAGCGTTCCACTGGTATATTCACGTGTAATTTACGTTATATTCGCATTTTTTTCGTATTTTTTAATTATGTCACGCATACAACTATATAGATTTAATAATAGGGAAACTTTGTTACAAAAATCTCAAGAAGCTACATTAACATGTACTGTATACCATCTATTAAAGAATTAGATACCTAAAAATACGCCCTTATTAGAATTCAACGTTGTGTCAAAATTTCAAAGCAATCTACCAAGAACTTCCAGAGACACGATTTTGACCAATTTTTTTAATGTGTAAATGATTAACCCAGCTAGTGTTTCGGAGAACATCATTCAGCGCAGATTATTCAATACGAGACTCGACAGCAGACTACCCCCTTCGTGTTCCCATTTGAACCCAGCCACACCGTCAATAAAGATTTCAGTAGGCACGGAATCACTAAGCTTGGACAGAGGATCTGTGGCTGACGTGTCGCCTTGTCGCATGAATCACGTTCCATGTTTTGCCATGTCCAAAGTCGTTTCTGGAAAGGGGCAGGGGCTACTGTTACGTTGCGAGGGACATTTAGCTAATCTTCCGTGGGACGCTTGGTAGTAATCGAAGGCATGATGACAAGTGTGGTCTCCGTGAACGTTATTTTGGACCACATGAATCCCTCCAAGCTTGATCTCTTCCTCGGCTTTGATGCCTTCTTCAAGCGGGTTAAATGGCCTTGTCATAAGGCAAGAATCGTGTGATAATGATTTGATGAGAATGGCCATCAAATTGACCTGATTTGAACCTGATGGGATAAATCTCAGCGTTCACAACCACCGACCTGTAATTTACGGGAATTGTGTGACCTCTGTCACAAGCCTCGTTGTTAAATGACACTACCATGCTACCTAATACGAACACGTGTCTCGTTTACTTTAAGAATATTAAAGATCCTTAGTTACAAACGGAAAGATGTCACTTTGAAAGAATAACAGATCAGATCACATTACACCGTGTTATTAACCTTACAGCACGTAACACAGTTACCAACAATGCCTAGGCTCAAACACAATTGTATTTACAACTAGCTTATTCCAATTTCATGCTGTATGTTGCCACTGCCGCATTGGTTTCCGAATTAATTTAGCACATTATAGGAGCACACTCAACTCCGAAAGTTCCAGAAACAAGCGACGGCACGCCGGAGTGGCCGAAAGGTTCTACGCGCTTCAGTCTGGAACCGCGTGACCGCTACGGTCGCAGGTTCGAATCCTGCCTCGAGCATGGATGTGTGTGATGTCCTTAGGTTAGTTAGGTTTAAGTAGTTCTAAGTCCTAGGGGACTGATGATCTCAGATGTTAAGTCCCATAGTGCTCAGAGCCATTTGAACCATTTGAACGAAACAAGCGACGTATAAGGAGTAAAATCTGCTATTGGAAGATAGGAAAGCGGGGAGCTGCGAGTGAAACGGCTACACAAAGGAAGAACGTATGCCAAAGAAAACATTTATTTTATTTTTTGAACGCGGAGCACGAAGAAAAAACAACTTACACAATTTGATAACTGATCGTGAAATCTGTGGTCTTTAAAAAGCTACCTAGAAAACAGAAAAGATTGGTTTAACCTAACCCACACCTGAGTGAATACCAACTCGATCACGTGGCAATAAATCTCAAGTTACATAACGAAATACAAAATGTTAAAGTTCTCAGAGTTCCTAGTTTCTGATCACTACCTTGCTAAAATAAAATTCAGAATCATCGCCAAAAGGAAAAACTGTCCCAATAACCCCAAAAGAAGGAAACACGATTCAGAAAAGATAATAAACTAGAAGGTGTTTCCCCTTGCAACTGGAGACATGCAAAATCAAAACTGAGATCAGACAAGAGAAAGCCTAGCAACTAAATCCGAACAATTATCTCCCATTACCAGTCAAAAAAAGCCTGGTGGCCACAAGATTGTGACAGACACCTTGAAGTATCAAAGAAAAGTGTGGCAACAACGACAATGACAGAAAAATTATCATAACAGACAAACCTTCGTAATAGTAAAAAAAATTGTCAATAAACATGTCAAAATACTGACAAAAGTCCAACTAGAGCAACTCTTCTTGCAGATCAGTTAAGACTTCATCAATAACAACACAAGGAACCACACAGAAAATAAGAAAATACAGCCCACCGACACTACATCAACAGGGATAATTGCTAAATATTGGCAGGATATTTCAGAAAGCTCCTCAATTGTAAAGACCTGAACAACAACCAGCCCTAACTCTAAACCACCCACCACCGGACAACTCATTTTAGATCTCAAAAACTGTAAGACCTTGGGAGAAAACCATTTCACAGTTGAGTTTTGGAGAAAATCAACAAAAATGTCACAGACACTGTCCAACAAATCTTTGAATAAATCTGGAGAAATGAATCTCAGATGAATAAAGACAGCTCTCACATACCCACTCCATGAGAAACGGTCCAAAATAAACCCCAACAACTACAGGGGGATCTCACTCCTAGACGGAACATACAAAATATTCTCTAATGTCCTACTAAACAGAGCAGAACTCAATTAGGCCTTCAACTTGGAGAACACCAAGCGGATTTTTGGAAATGAAGATGCTGTCCAGAACAAATCCTAAACCTCAAAAGCACCATGGCCTACCAAAAGGCCGAGCGGTTCTGGCGCTACAGCCTGGAACCGCGCGACCCCTACGGTCGCAGGTTCGAATCCTGCCTCGGGCATGGATGTGTGTGTTGTCCTTAGGTTAGTTACGTTTAAGTAGTTCTAAGTTCTAGGGGACTTATGACCTCAGCAGTTGAGTCCCATAGTGCTCAGAGCCATTTGAACCATTTGAGCCTACCAAAAATCACAGTCAAAATGATACGTTATTACAATCACTGACTTTCAAAGAGCATGCGACTCAACAGAGAAGGACCCACTCTTCTCTATACTAAGAGAATTAAACCTATAAACCAAAACCGCAAACCTAGTCAGAGAAACTCCTACCAGCACATACTCTGAAGTCAAATTCACGTAAGAACTCTCCGACCCCTTCGAGATAAAAACTGAAATAGGACAAGGAGATGGACTCTCCCTACTGGTATGTAACTGCGCTCTATAAAAAGCAGCCAGAGAGTAGAATAAGAAGATCCGTAATGGAATCCGACTAGGAATAAAAGTACAAAGGCATCACAGTCACCTCTGTAACTTACACAAATGACATGGCCCTACAAGTCTAGTGATGGGACGAGCAGACCCTCTAACTACAAAAACAAGCAGAAACATTTACTCAAAATCTCCATCTAAAAGACCACGATAATGACAAAAATCTTCCAAGCCATTTTAAAGTAGCAGGACAAAAAAAAATGATCGACAAAGAATTCAGATATCTTGGAGTATGGATTAGCTGGAATACTCTCAAGAACAAGGCAATCTAATCTAAAAAAGAAAGTTGAACTGACTTTCCAACTCTGCAAAAACATGTAACAAAAACTCCCTTTCATTGAATGCTAAAATAAGACCTTATAACACAGTAATGAAACCCTGAAGCGGCCGAAACATATCCATCAGCAACTACAGACTAGTTGACAGACTGGAGATCAAAGAAAGGAAGATGTTAAGAAATGTCCTTGGCCCCAGATTCCATAGCAACATTCATCAGAAATGAAATCCTTTATCAAACTACCGACAAACTCTCAGACGCGAAGAGGAACTGATTTTTATGCACATGTCCTCAGAATGAACCCAAATAGATGAAACAAAAAATTTTACTACTTCCCCAACAAAAAAACCAAACCAAAGGGCTTAAGGGAACGGGGAAGAACTAAAGAGAACTCCAAAACACAGAAAGTATGCTCATAGATAAAACTCGAAAAACAAAGACAAGGGAGATAGGTCCCAAGTCAAAATCAAAACCAAAAAGACGATCCAAATCTCTGAAGAAGAAAGGAAAGCAAGATCAGAAGGAATGAAACATTGATGAGCTAATAGAAAGCCAGAGAACATGTAAAAAGTTATTGATTTATCGCACCTCAAAGTCTGGTGAAGAGGAAAGAAGGAGAAAGTTGAGATCCTTAGCGCAACACAAAAAAAAACAGTGTCAGTGGTTTAAACCTTCACATATAATACTACACAGAACTGAAGCTAGACTACACTGCCTTAACCCTGCAGAAGCGAAAGACGTCTGGCAATAAAATTAGTTCAGCTACGGTTCGTTTTCTACAAAAACACCAGTCACTGGCTGCGGAACTGCAAACACTGAGGGTGAATATTCTGAATGTCTTTTCACCACATTCATATTTCTCGGTGATGGGCTGGCAGTGGTCGGGATGATATCGCCAAAATAGCTGGTTCCTTTGAGCCTTCGGACTGCAACACGTCTCTTCAGTTGCAGTCCAATAAGTGCGTCACCTCAGACAGGCTAGAGTGAACAGCGGACGAACCGCCACAGCTCGCCGCGCGCTCCCCTGCACGCGTCAGCTACAGCCATAGAGTATATATATCTATGGAGTGAGCATAGCCTACTGCGCATGTTCTCAGTGTCAAAGTAGGCTAATCATGTGACTTCAGGAGGACGCTGCTCGTCTGCAATTTGCGGTAATAGCGAATCTTGAATATTACACGTATTCGCCTTATATACGTTTTTACACGTTTGAGATTCAGTAACAGATATGGTTCAGCACTGTTGTTGCTATGGAGGTAAACAGAAGTATGTGAAAGGAGGACCACGTACTATTCGTAGGTGTTTAAAACAAATCTATAATCGTAAATACGAGGGCTGTTCGGAAAGTAAGGTCCGATCGGTCGCGAAATGAAAACCACAGTGAAAATCAAAAACATTTGTTGGCAACAGTTATCCATACCTTCCAGCTACCTCTCTAAATAGTCGCCGCTTCAACTTAGACATCTGTCGTGGCGCTGAACAAACTTTTCACTATTATCGTCACAGAAAGTATCCGCCTGTGCTTCCCGCCAGTTCCGTACGCTGGTCTGCCTTGCGTTGTTTGTGCCAAAATGTTGTCTTGGTAGCCAGAGATTCATGTGAGCAGAGATGAACAACGGAGGGAACCAATTAAGGGCTGTATTATGGGTGATCAGACACTTCCCACCTGAAACGCTGCAGGAGCGTCTTCATTGCCCTGCAGAATGCGGCTGAAAATTGTCTTGAAAAAAGAAATGCAGGTCATTTATGTTATGTGAGATGCATAGCTTCAGGCGAAATCTCTCACCATATCCACATACTTGGAGGGAGACACTGTTGTTTCAAATATCTCTACATGATCACTTTGCGCTCTGAACTGAAAAGAACGACGTGAAGCGAACGACAGGCACACTAAAGACACTGCCCAACACAGCTGTGCAAAGTTCCATTGGATTTTCAAAGTGGTTTCCATTTCGCACCTAACTGGGACTTACTTTGCGAATACGCTTCATATCATATTGATATGTGGCACTTTGTGTTGATAAATATCGCGACACAGTACTGTAAAGTCTTGTATTGTAGAACAATTTCTGCATTTTATGGCCACGTTTTTAGGGGAAAGTGTTTGATAAATGTGCAGTTGCGTTTGAGTAAACACCTGGGCAATGTATACATACTGGTGCTATGTTCATATGCAGATAAAATTTATGCATGACATTCTGGTCAATTTCTTCCACTGTATGAAGGTTCTTAAACCCTTTTTGTATTAAGTATTTCTGCATGATACAGTTAACTGTATAGTCTCATTGTAACGTAATTAATTACAACAGATTCGACAATATGAATGACGGCAATAAAAAACGTAAAAAAAATATTGTTAGCTGTCATTTCTTTTATTACTCCAACATTCGAGCATTGATCTTGTATTTTTCATCTTTTTTTTTTTTTGGCACTATGTTGGCGAAAAAATGTTATAGATATTTTACTTGTCTATAAAAACATGAATTGTAAATAAAGACAAATTGAAAACAATAATAGAAAACCAGGTGGTGGAAACTGCTACCATATTTACTGCAACAATTTCATAGTTCCAAATTAGTTGTTTTTCATGACAAATCGGCTCCATCTACAGTGTCATTGTAACGTCATTAATTACAAGGGAGCCGGCCGAGGTGGTCAAGCGGTTAAAGGCGCTACAGTCTGGAACCGCGCTACCACTACGGTCGCAGGTTAGAATCCTGCCTCGGGCATGGAAGTGTGTGATGTCCTTAGGTTAGTTAGATTTAAGTAGTTCTAAGTTCTAGGGGACTGATGACCTTAGAAGGTAAGCCCCATAGTGCTCAGAGCCATTTGAACCAATTACAAGGGAGATTCAACAATACGAATAAGTGCAATATAAAACGTAGAAAAAACATTGTTGCCTGTCACTTCATATCACGTTAACGATAAAAAACGTAAATAAAGTGGCATCTGAGCTACGATACTGAGGCAAAATGGCACAATACCAATGCTCTTCACATTCTTCAGCCAACTTCACTTCCTAGTATCACGTTGTTATGATGTCTGTAAAACGCGTATACAAAGTTTCACAGTACTTCTGAAGGTTCTCTATCTGTAGTAGCGAAGTAATAACACACAAAATACGCTAAGCACTACATGGGCTAAAATGAGCTGTTCCAGAATCACGATACTTGAGCTGCAGGAGATATTGCAGACATAATTCTCGTTCTGCGCATCCGAATGCTCACTCCATAGATATTTATACTCTATGGCTGCAGCATGAAAACTCCAGACAGAGCGTGCCTGTTCGGAGAGCGACCTAAACGCCAGTAGACGGGAGAGGTCGCGCACTCGAGCGGGACGCCAAACGGACTTGTTGCTCGATTACAGACACAGATAATACCGGTCAAACCTCTATCAGTATCAACCAAGACATGGTTCAATCTCGCCGCCCCCCCCCCCCCCCCTTAAACCAAAACTTCGAGAGGAGAAGATTACTATGATTGTTTACAATGTTGACTCTGAAATTATTGGTATATCTGAACACTTCTTAAATAAGGAGATAATTCAGAGGCTTCCTTTAGCAGGATACAGGCTGGCTGACAGCTTTTCTAGGAGCTCTTTGCGGTGTGGGGGAGTAGCCATGTATGAGGAAAACGGCATCCCATTTGAGTCAATTGATGTTTCAAAGTACTGCACTGAAAAGGTGTTTGAATGTCGTGCAAGTGTGGTTAAATTTAATGGAGCTAAACTTCTAACTGTTGTTATTTATAGATCCACAGACTCCGATTTCACAACATTTTTGCTAAAGCTAGAGGGGGTTCTTGGTTCACTTTATAGGAAATATAAAAAGTTAGTTATATGTGGTGACTTCAACATTAATTGTATAAGTGATTGTGCATGGAAAAGGATGCTGGCAGACCTCCTTAATTCATATAATCTTATGCAAACCGTATTCTTTCCAACGAGAGTGCAAGGTAACAGTAGAACAACCATAGACAACATTTTTGTTCAATCCTCATTACTAGAAGGGCATTCTGTTAGCAAAAAGGTGAATGGCCTTTCAGATCATGATTCACAAGTTTTAACTCTAAAAGATTTTTATGCTGCAACACATGTTAAATATAGTTATCAACTTTTTAGGAAAGCTGATCCAGTTGCTTGTAAACCTTATCAAGGAACAAGAGTGGCAAGATGTTTATAGTGCTGATACAGTAGACGATAAATATAATGCTTTCCTCAAGACTTTTCTCGTGCTCTTTGAAAGCTGCTTTCCGTTAGAACGTTCAAAACAGGGTACTAGCACAAACAGGCAGCCTGGGTGGTTGACTAGAGGGATAAGAATATCTTGTAGAACAAAGTGGCAATTATATCAAAACGTTAGAAACAGGCAAAATCTAAATGCAGCAGCCCATTACAAACAGTATTGAAAGGTGCTTAAAAATGTTATTAGGAAGGCAAAAAGTATGTGGTGTGCAGATAAAATAGCTAAGTCTCAGGATAAAATTAAAACCATATGGTCAGTCGTAAAGGAAGTTGCTGGTCTGCAGAGACAGGTCGAGGATATAGAATCAGTGTGTAGTGGGAATGTCCGTGTTACTGATAAGTCGCATATATGTACAGTATTTAATAATCACTTTCTGAATATAGCAGGTGAACTAAATAGAAACCTAGTCCCAACAGGGAATCATATAGCGCTCATAGAAAAAAAGTGTTCCGAGACTGTTACCTGAGATGCTCCTCCATGATACTGACAAGAGGGAGATTGAGTTAATAATCAAATCACTAAAGACCAAGAACTCTCATGGATATGACGGGGTATCTAGCAGAATACTGAAGTATTGTTCTGTGTATGTTAGCCCAATACTTAGCCATATCTGTAACTTTTCCTTTAGGAGTGGTCGGTTTCCTGACCGATTAAAGTACTCGGTAGTGAAGCCACTTTATAAAAAGGGAGACATGGATAATGTTGACAATTTTAGACCTATTTCTATGCCATCGGTGTTTGCCAAAGTTATCGAGAAGGTTGTATATACAAGGTTACTGGAGCATTTAAATTCACATAATTTGTTGTCAAATGTACAGTTTGGTTTCAGAAATGGTTTAACAACTGAAAATGCTATATTCTCTTTTCTCTGTGAGGTTTTGGACGGATTAAATAAAAGTTTGCGAACGCTAGATGTTTTCTTTGATTTAACGAAGGCTTTTGACTGTGTTGACCACAAAATATTACTGCAGAAGTTGGACCATTATGGAGTAAGGGGAATAGCTTACAATTGGTTCGCCTCTTACTTTAAGAACAGAAAGTAGAAGGCAATTCTCCGCAATATTGAGGGTGGTAGTGATTCTCAGTCCCAATGGGGCACTGTTAAGTGGGGCGTTCCCCAAGGATCGGTGCTAGGGCCACTGTTGTTTCTTATTTATATAAATGATATGCCTTCTAGTATTACAGGTGATTCAAAAATATTTCTGTTTGCTGTTGACACCAGCTTGGTAGTGAAAGATCTTGTGTGTAATATTGAAACAGTATCAAATAATGTAGTTCATGATATAAGTTCATGGCTTGTGGAAAATAATTTGATGCTAAATCACAGTAAGACTCAGTGTTTACAGTTTCTAACTAACAATTCAACAAGAACCGATATTTTGATCAGACAGAATGGGCATATTATAAGCGAGACGGAACAGTTCAAGTTTCTAGGCGTTCGGATAGATAGTAAGCTGTTGTGGAAAGCCCATGTCCAGGATCTTGTTCAGAAACTAAATGCTGCTTTATTTACCATTAGAACAGTATCTGAAATAAGTGACAGTTCAACACGAAAAGTAGTCTACTTCGCATATTTTCATTCGCTTATGTCGTATGGTATTATTTTTTGGGGTAATTCTTCTGATTCAAAAAGGGTATTTTTGGCTCAAAAACGGGCTGTTCGAGCTATATGTGGTGTAAGTTCGAGAACCTCTTGTCGACCTCTATTCAATAGTCTGGGAATTCTGACATTGCCCTCACAGTATATATTTTCTTTAATGTCGTTTCTTGTTAGCAATATTAGCCTATTCCCAAGAGTTAGCAGCTTTCACTCAGTTAATACTAGGCAGAAATCAAATCTGCACGTTGATTGCACTTCCTTGACTCTTGTGCAGAAAGGAGTACAGTATTCTGCTGCATCCATTTTCAATAAGCTACCACAAGAACTCAAAAATCTTAGCAGTAGCCCAAACTCTTTTAAGTCTAAACTGAAGTTTCCTCATGGCTCACACCTTCTGTCGAGGAGCTCCTGGAAGAGCTAAAAAATTAAGCAAATTCCAGTGTTATATTGTTGATTTTCTTTATTTAAACTTACGACTTGTCGCCTGAATATGTTTTCTATATTTCATTTTATCTGTTTCTACTATCATGTTATAATTTCATGTATTGACTCGTTCCATGACCATGGAGACTTCTCCTTAATTTGGTCCCACGGAACAATAAATAAAAAATAAAAATGTTCATTTTTAATCTGTCTTGCACAAACGCAAATGGTTTTACTGGTAGACAAATTTCTAACCAAGAGGCTAACAAGGGCCGTAATCTTGACAATCTTGCAAGGTCCAACAAAACGTGACAATTACCCCAGTTATACATTGAAGCCTCCTCCAATTCCTCGGAATCACCTCGGTATTGACCTGAACACAGGTTTTATATAGGTGAATTAAGAGCGTAAGCAAACATCAAACTAGCTGGTCTTACTCTATTGTTTTGTGAATCACAGAACTGAAGGCCAAATTCAGCCAAACTGTTGAATTATCCCATGTAGTATCAGAGCGAACATTGAAAATCATAAACGCTGCAGATAATAAGGAATGGTGGTAATGCATTCCCAAAACAGAACTTTCTGAACTCCTTTTACACGAAAGCAGGGTCTTACTTCGGAGATCCTGGGCGGCCCAAGAACGAAAAAAAAAAAAAAAAAAAAAACGTTAGCCAAATGTTGAATGCTTCTTCTGGCTGTCATTCCTTTACTGCGTATAAGCCACGCAAAAAAGGAGAATACGTCAACAACCACAGGTATATATCAGTTACCATTTTTAGTACCACGAAGGGTACCCAAATAATCCACAGATACTTTTTCCATGAGTTTTTCTTCTCAGGTAGAATGAAGAAGATGATGACGATTATTAGGATTTTAGTGACCTTTCAGGCCTCGCACTCACTAACTAGTCTTCTGAAATCCTTATTTAATGTAGGCCAGGAGAGTTGACCCTAATTTCCATTATAGATTCCCAATTGTCTTCCAAGCAAAGATTCACGAAGATATCGAAAAACACTGAGGCAAGTTTTTTCGGGAGACAAATTTTTAGTTTCCTATAATAACGGGTGCAGTAACAAAGGAGCCCTTTATTAAGTTTGTAATCCTGAATTTATTCACCAGCGAGAAGCTGGTCTGTATCTAGTTAACAGCCGTGCCTTTTCTTTAAATTACGAAATAGCAAATTATTTCAGTCAAGTCTGTCAAAATTCAATATATGGAAATGCCTCTTGATCGGTGTGACCTCATACATACGGTTCAGGACTTCTACAGTCTGATTATCCGATCTCCTTACATACTTCACTGAAAAGCAGAAATGTAGTCAGCCCAACATTCACCCCTACCTGTTTTACGAGGTCTGGCAATTACACTGCTTAATGCGTGGTTATGAGTTTCTAACAATAATTCCTTTAAGATAAGAAAAGGACCTCTAGCGCTTCTAACTCGTAAATGGAGCATTTCATTTGAGCCACAGACATAACTCTGAAAGTGTATGCGACTGGTCTTCTGTTGTTGTCGTGCTCCTGAAGGAGTATATTTGCAATCACATTCAAAATCTGGGGTAGCCAAAACATGAGCACTACTTAATGTAAGTCTGAATGCATCAAAGCCTGCTGACTATCCGTCTACTAAAAGACTTTCCCATTACGGTGCAGCTGATTGACGGGCACAGCTAAGTGGCCGAAATTAATTATGAATTTTCTAAAAAAAAGTCACCATACCTATAAATCGAGCTGTATCTTTCTTATTTTTTAGGTGGAGGAGAAGTTCGAATAGCCTTGGTACGCTCTTCACCAGTTTTCACGCTGGCGGCAGGAACACAAGGCCCTGAAACCAAGATTTCTGACGAGCCAGATTAAGTTCAGACGGCTTAACACGAAGGTGACCAACAGGAGGCCCACGGGCCTGATCCGGCCCGTGATTGGTTTCAATGCAACCAGCAGGATATGTTCGTGGGAGATGGTGCGAGGCACTCACACTATATTCCGCCTAAGAAGCATTTTCGTATATAGTCTGTTGTTCGCATTTTTCCAGATTGGCTTCTGTATAATATAGGTGATATATGTTAAGTGCAAACGATTTAGACTTTTAAACTTTCTAAACTGATCAAAGAATGGCTGGCTTAATTTATGCCTATGTGAATACTCATCAAAAGTATTTTTGAGAGAATATTTTAAAAATGCTTGCTAATAGTTTTTGTGGATATTATCACATAAAATTTCAAGAACTCCTACGCCCTTTTTGTAAGAAAAAAATCACGAAGTTAAATTCCTTGTCGACTGGAATTGTCTCATTGGTATTTTTAGTTTTCCATTCCCTCTCTTATTAAAAAAAATGTTAGAACATTGCAACTGTTGAAACTCAAGATAATTTATGGTGAATTAGCTGTAATCAGTTGCTTTTATTATTTTTCCGTGATAACATTTCAAGACACTAAGCACATTTATTTACGTATCGTGAACTACTAACGACATTGCAGAATTCTGCAATGGGAGTTTTTAAGACAGCTGTTTTAAAACGCTGTAAGTAAATAACAATGTTAACGACGCGTAATTAAAAGTAAACACATGAGGATGGTGTGAAAGTGAAGATAGTGTAAACATGATTGTACTGTCAAAAAACGCTAGTTTTGAGGCATATTTTGTTGGCATAGCGAGTCGGAAAAGAGGTACCATTGATATCGGAGCGTTATCCCATAAGTATTAAACTCACAGGCGGTACTCCTTTCACTTCATGGGCGTCACTTGATGAGCCAGCCTGCGAGCATGAGTAGGAATGCGAATTAGATCCACGGGTCACCAAAGATTGCCCATGTCTGGCTTAATACACACATCAAAAACAGTTTTTCATCACCCTAATTCCCAGAACTCCTGAAGATAGACGTTAACTGTGGATATTGTATCACAGACACAGTCCTTTGCCTGTTCAGGGATGTCACTAAACCCACCTAAAGATGTAAAAAGCCATGCATGTGCAGCACCTATTAGACGGAGATGGTCCGACAGCCGATCAGTTCCAGTAATTCCACCAGGAAGGACGTACACGGCTCATATTGTCTGTAGTTCAATCACGCCTAGACTGTCAATACTGCGGTTAGGTCGCGTCCGCCAGGAAGGGCTCTCAACAAGGTAAGTGTCCAGGCGTCTCGAAGTGAACCAAAGCGATGTCGTTCGGACGTGGATGAGACAGAGACAGGAGAGGCAGGAACTGTCAATGACACGTCTCGCTCGGGCCGCTCAAGGGCTTTTGCAGCCGATGACCGCTACCTACGGATTATGGCTCGAAAGAACCCTGACAGCAACGCGACCATGTTGAATAATGCTTTTAGTGCAGCCACAGGACGTCGTGTAACGACTCAAACTGTGCGCGATAGGCTGCATGATGCGCAACTTCACTCCCAACGTCCATGGCGAGGTCCATCTTTGCAACCACGACACCATGCAGTGAGGTACAGATGGATCCAACAACATGCCAAATGGACCGCTCAGGATTGGCATCACGTTCTCTTCACCGATGAGTGTCGCATATGCCTTCAGCCAGACATTTTTGCAGGCAACCCCGTCATGCGGAACGCCTTAGACATACTGTCCAGCGAGTGCAGCAAGGTGGAGGTTCCCTGCTGTTTTAGGGTGGCCTAATGTGAGGCCGACGTACGCCGCTGGTGGTCATGGAAGGCGTCGTAATGGCTGTACGATACGTGAATGCCATGCCTCCGACCGATAGTGCAACCATATCGACAGCTTACTGGCGAGGCATTCGTCTTCATGGACGACAATCCGCTCCCCCATAGTGCATATCTTGTGAATGACTTCCTTCAGGATAACGACATCGCTCGACTAGAGTGGCCAGCAAGTTCTCCAGACATGAACGCTATCGAACATGCCTGGGATTGAAAAGGGCTGTTTATGGACGAAGTGATCCACCAACCACTCTGAGGGATCTACGCCGAATCGCCTTTGAGGAGTGGGACAATCTGGACCAACTTCGATGAACTTGTGGATAGTATGCGACGACGAATACAGGCATGCATCAATGCAAGAGGACGTGCTGCTCGGTATTACAGATAACGGTGTGTACAGCAATCTAGACCTCCACCTCTGAAGGTTTCGCTGTAGGGTGGTACAACATGCAATGTGTTGTTTTCATTAGCAATAAAAAGGGCGGAAATGATGTTTATGTTGATCTCTATTCCAGTTCTCTATGCAGGTTCCGGAACTCTCAGAACCGAGGAGATGCAATACCTTTTTGGTTGTATGTAGTTTATCGCACTCCTCGCAACCGAAACAAAATTTGCCTAAATGTTCATGAAAGGTCTTACTATTGTCATAACATAATCCACGTAATTATATAAACGCACAAAATTAAGCTCGTCCAAAACTGAGTCCGACGAATGTGAAAGAACCGCTACACCTTTTGATAAATCAAATGCAACACTAATCAGTTCCACGTAATTATAAAAAACACATAAAATTAAGCTCGTCCAAAACTGAGTCCGACAAATGTGAAAGAACCGCTATACGTTTTGATAAATCTAATGGAGCACTAATTAGTTCAAATAAATTCCAGTTGGCACAAAAACCTATGAGGGACTTCAGATGCTCCCACTAATGGCACCTGCTGATAGGCTAGGTTATAATCTAACAGTAAAATAACGCTTCCCACCAAATCACGTGAAACAGTTCTGTGCATCCGGTTACGGCGCTGACTCCGAAAATAAACTTCTCTTGGGAGCCGATAATCGACGACCGACATATAGCCCACGCTATTCCCGTGGGTACCAGAAAGATGAGTGTAACACAGGGCGAGGTGGATGGCCTAGTGACATCATCAGCCAGCAGCTTGTCAATAATTTGATGTAATTCTCATTTTTAAGGAGGATAAGCGATATAATGCTTCATGAACGGCTATACCATCGGTCACCTGAATCCGATATTGAATCTTATCAGTAACTCTCAGCCTGTCATTAAATACATCTGGAAGTTCCTAAGAAGCCTTAAAATCTGTCTGGCCTCCCCTTCTTTCAAACGAGCGAGAGCAAATTTTACAGAATTACTCGGAACATTATTAACACCTTGGGTGAAGTGATTACGTACCTATTAACCTTACCAGGCTGAAATTTGAAACAGAGCTCCTTGCCAGCATAATTGAGGATCGAGGTAGTCCTCAGAATAAAGTCAGAATTTAGGAAAACACAAATGAACAACCCTCTTGCAACAACAAAACTGACTGGCCATGCGAACCCTGAATGCTTGCGCTCCAACACGCCTGGCCAACTAAATTCAGTACCTGTCTGATTATGGATTGGTACAATTGATTAACGGGTTTTTATTGAATTCTGGAGCTATGTGCACAATTTATTGGTCGAAATACACTAACACAGTAAGGGCGCACAGTAAATGCACACCAGAGGCGCACAGTAAAAGGAATAACTCGTAAATTCGGAGTTAAAGTCATGCATAGTCCGGAGTCATAGCCAAGATAGGCAACTGATAGTGGCCGGTGAAGTGAAAGTTCCATCGAGTGTGCAAGCGGCAGCTGCATCGCATCTTCTCTTGAGTATCTGTTGGAGTGCCGTGATTACTTTGGCGGTTTTTACTGCTATATCTGTAGGGAAGGAATTAAGTGTGTAAGTGCATCACATTATATTGTGTGCCATCGGTGTGCGTTGAAATGTTGGACCAAAGCCATCATGTAAGGCAACTGGGCGTTTGTAAAGGTCTCGACGATTGTCGGGTCTACTTAAGCGGCGAATGAGTGGATTAACGGACCCACGTATCTCTCTCCATTTCCAAGCATTAATCCCGACTTGCGGGGTCTGCTGGTTAATCGGATGTGGCATGTTAATTTTAAGGGGTGCCCGGATGCCTTTCCTGTCGCCAAACGGACCGACGTGCCTGTCTATAGAAAAACTAGGCACTCTTCTTAAATCGGGAAACGACCTCAGTCCTCCGGCGACATCGTGCATCGTGCGATGCATGATGGACAGTTGCAAGGCACATGAAAAATTCTGCATAGTGTCTTATTCTTGAAGGTTTGCAGCCGGTGAAAGTGGGATTTCGCTGCATTCCCCCAGACAGCACAAGCGAATCCATCACGTGGTGCAGAAAGAGCCTTTAGATAGTGAGACGACAACTGACGGGGAGCACCGACCTATCGTCAAGTAGAGGATACGCTACCCTTAGTCGCTGTAACATCTTGCTACGAACTTCTTGGAGCTGACTCTGCCAAGTGAGGCGAGTGTCGAGAATCACGCCCGGATATTTGACCGACGTGATCCACTCAACGGGTTCGCCGAATAGTTCCACTTCTGTGATGTACGGTTGATGTTTCTGGGATAACATCAGCGCCCGGCTTTTGGTATCATTAAATCCAACGCACCATTTCGTCGCCAAGTCTCAAGAGCATCACTGTCTTCTTGGAGACGGAGGTGTAGCGCAGCGGGCCACATACTTCTCGTTATCAGCGCCGCATCTTCGCATAGATGGCTCTAGTGATCCTCCGGTTCTTCAGAGTGTTGAACGTAGACAGAGAATAAAGTACAGGTCCCAGCACCGACCTCTGAAGAACACCAGCAGGCATGTAGCGCACGGTGGATGTCGTCTGTCAACGCGGACAACAAAGTTGCATTCCTGAAAATATGTGGGTATTAGCATGGCGCAGGAGTAAGAGTAGCCCAGCTGAAAGCGCTTAAACAGCAGCTCCTTGTGCTAGACCCTGTCGAACGCACGCGAAACATCTAAGAAGACTGCCCGCAAAAATATTTTTCTTTGAACGGAGAAATTCATCTAGAGAACTCATGAGAGAATGCGTGTTCCCTGCGGCGGGTGCACGGTTAGAGCCGGTTGGTGGTCACGGGATCCCGGCAGGAAATGATGATGCTTGCTTTTGTGGGGCGTTCAACTGCCTGGTCATCAGCGCCCTTACAAAGTCCCAATTTTTACACAGTCCACTTGTTTTCGCAGTCCAATCGAGCCACTGTTACGAATGATTATGATGATGACAACACAGACACTCAGTCTCCGGGCAGAGAAAATCTTCAACCCGGTGGGAATGGAACCCGGGACCCTGTCATCTAGAGGTAGCAAAGCTAGCCAACAGACCACGAGCTGCGGACAACACAAACACTCAGTCTCCGCACAGGGAAAATCCCGAACCCAGCCGGGAATCGAACCCGGGACCCTGTCATCTAGAGGCAGCAAAGCTAGCCACTAGGCCACGACCTGTGGAAACGCTTCGGGGACGTGGTCTCTTCCCAGAATGCCGCTTGCAGAGAGAGCATGTAGAGCATGGCGCCGCCGGTGGTGGGGGCTACAGGTAAGTATTGCTCTCACAGCTGCCAATTGTCGGAGGCAGTTACTACAGTTGCAATAGCGAAAAATGTAACGCGGTACTTAAGGTACCATTCGTAATTCAAAAGGGAAATACAGCTCCTCCGAGTCTCAAAAGGGGCACATAGTTTATGGTTAATATCTGCACACACAAACAGACCAGACTGCTTCGAAACCGCTCTCGATCTATTACAAAGGACGCCTTAGGAGGGAGACTGTTCATTGTAGTCGAGAAAAATATTGTCTCTAATGAGGTCTGTTTTGAGTGTGACAGTCAAGTTTTCCGGACGCGTACAACAGGTCTAGGTGAAATGAGATTAATTTTCGGATGTATTTACCAATCACCCAGCCAGCGACCGTGATAGTTACAGAATCAAAGAAAGTCTACGCTCAGCAGCGCGGAAATACCCATATCGTGCAGTATTAGCGGGACACTACTTTAACCTCCATAGACTGGAACGTCTATAGTTTCATTGCAGGGGACAGACACCCTTGCTGAGTACTTTTGAACACACTTGAGGTATGAATTAAAAAACTCCTTCAGTCACAACTTACGTGTTTTATTAAGTAAACGATGGATTTAGGACCCTGTGGATCCATCATCAGGTGTAATTTGTCTTAATACATGCTTTATTTTTTCTCTTAAATGAGGTGAAATCCATATTCCTGTCACGAAAAGGCTTGATGTTAGGATATGTACTTCGTAAGTCAAACACGGAAAATATGTGCGAGGTAGTGGAAAAGATGAACAGTGTAAATTTACCACATAATACAAGAAAAGCGTTTTTAACATTTTACCACCAGCAAACATTCTTTTCTCCATCGATTGAAGTGACATATACGAAAACTATGGAGAAAGGAATGTTTGCTGGTGCTAAAACGTTAGAAACGCGTTTCTTGCATTATGTGGTAAGTTTACACTGTTCATCTTTTCAACTATCTCGCACATATTTTCCGCGTTTGACTTACGAAATACATATCCTATCCTCAAGGCTTTTCGTGACAGGAATATGAATTTCACAAATGGGATCCTCCACAGTCCGCTTCATTTGCCCTTTATAAGGTTTGCCCACTGTGTTCTATAGATCAAACTTTTAGAGCTTAATCATCACTGAATCAGTGGAAATACGACTGTCTGAATCCCTTATGAATCGAGACGACAGTTTCCAGTTAAATTCTACATGGGGTCCGATTATAAAAAGAATTTATCCTCTGCATAATCGACGTCGTCCTGCGATCTTACCGTGGGAAGGCAATCGTCTTGATATCGAAGAGGCGAGTTTTCACCACGAAGGACACGGAAAGCAGCGCACAGGCTTACAGGACAAGCGCATGCGCTCTAGCAACAAATCCGCAATTGCCGTCTAGGACACCACCGCTTAAACAGGGGAACCAAACGTACTGCTTGTCAGTATTCACCTGAAGATGGCCACCAGACTTTGAGCCGAAATACTGTGCCAGCACGTTACAGATGTCTGGCAGTAATCCGGAAATTTTGTAGAACTATAATAAAATTCCTTGAGAAGACGGAAAAGCTCCTATCCACAAGTGAGCACGGTTTTAGAAGCATCACTCGTGCAAAACTCACCTTGTCCTTTTATCGCCTGATATGCTGCCACTATCGATGAAGGGCAACAGCCACAGATTCCGTATTTCTGGATTTGTGAAAAGTGTAAGTGGTCCGAAGACTTCTTAAAATAATAGATCCCAGTACGTTGTCTTCGACGGTGAGCAGTCATCAGAAACAAGTGTATCGGCAGGGGTACCCCAAGGATGAGTGACGGGACAGTTATTATTCTCTATATACATAAATGATCTGACGGACAGAATGAGTAGCAGTTAACGGTTGTTTGCTAACAATGCTATGGTGTACGTAACGTGTCGTCGTTGAATGATTGTAGGAGGATACAAGATGACAGACAAAATTTGTTAGTAGTGTGACGAATGCCAGATAGTTCTAAATGTAGAAAAATGTAAGTTAATTAGTAGCGTCGTGCTTGGCACAGTCAGGTCGATTAAATATCTAGGCGTTACACTGCAAAGCGATGTGAAATGGAGCGAGAATGTGAGGATTGTAGTTCGGAAGGCGAATAAACTTTGGTTTATTGGAAGAGTTTTAGGCAAGTATGGTACATCTGTAACTACATGTAGAACACTAATTTGACCCATTCCTGACTACTGTTCGAGTTTTTGGGGTCCCCACCAGGACGGGTTAATGAGAGCTATCGAAGCAATTCAGAGGCGGACTGCTAGATTCGTTTTCAGTAGGTTCGATAAACACAAATGTTACGGAGATGCTTCGGGAACCGAAACCGGAATTCCTGGAAGGAAGGCGACGTTCTTTTCGAGGAATGATATTGAGAAAATATAGAGAACCAGCATTCTGAACTGATTGTAGTACGATCCTAACGCCGGCAACGTACATTTCGCGTAGGAACCATGAACATAACATAAGAGAACGGACCCATCGACAGTCATTTCTCCTTCGCTCTATTTGCCAGTTTAACAGGAAGGAAAATTACTAGAAGTGGTCCAACGTACGCTCCGTCCGCATCAATTCGAAGGACTGCCGACTATGTACGTAGAGGTAGACGTAGATGCAAGGTAGTGCCATCTTTGATGCTGTCATGTACCAATATTGAACTCCTTATCTGTCGCTCGCTTCTGGAATTATCGAAGCTAAACGCACCTTCTCTCTGGAGGGAGTCTTGCTGTATATTGTCAACAATGCCCCGGAGGTACTAGCCACGCACAGAGTCACTGTGCGGAAGAAAGTTGGTGGTCTTCCTCACGGAGTGGTCGCATGGAGCCACGTGCAGATTAACAGTATGAAGAACTTGGTGGGAGTATAACTAAGAGTTGAAAGTGTTCGTCGGTTCGTAGGAGTAAAATGTTTGGATGACCTAGTTATTTCGGAGAAAGGCGCGCGGGATTAGTTATGAGATTTATCATTGAAGCAGTATCGTGTTTGTGAAACAGTAGCTTTAGCGGACGAACATATTGTAAGTAGAACGTAAATGAAAAGGCTTCTGTGATCACTGATTACTTGTTTAATTAACGTGGAAATACAATGTAGCAATGGTCACATCAATATGAATGTTAACACAAGACTGGATGAGTTTAGGCTTTGTTAGGGAAGTGTGTTACGTGCTAAAGGGATAATAAAAACAAGTAATATGACTTGTGACTGTTATTATTTCATAGTGACATTTTCCACTTTTTCATTAAGAAACTAGTATCTTCAAAGCATAAGAGACATATCTCCATATTGGATTATTTCGTGAAGGAGTATGTTCTGCTGCAGAGCCACCAAACTCCAGTCCGATAGAAGAAAAACGTACATTAGCAAGCTAAAGTCGGGGAAAGACATAGATATGCCTTAGTGACAGGACATATGTTATAACATTTTTCGTTGTAACAACAGCGACATATTACACTCGGTGACCATGACAGGACAGTAATATTACATTTGGCTTACTGTGAAAGGGCAATTGGTCTTCGGTGAAGAACAATGATTCATACGCAATAATGAAAGTTTCTGCGCTCGGAGGCTGGGTGCTGTGCTGCCCTCATCGTCGTATCATCATCGACAAGCAGGTCGCCCAGTGTGGTGTCACTTGGAAAGATCTGCAACTCGGCGGCCAAATTTCTCCAGGTGGGGACAACTGGTCATCAATGCCGTACCATCATTTCACTTCATTTCAATGTGAAATTACTGTGAACAATAAAGCTACGAGTGTATTTGCAGAGAAAATGATAAGCTTCAGTATTGTGTGAGAAGAGGAAATCTAAAACATCTTAGATTGCAGTGGTTCGAGACGACAATCTCAAAGACACAAAGGACACAATTTTCAGCAGCACTCCACGATACAGCGACCAACAGTCACAGTAATAAACGTAGGAGTTGCAATAATGCCAACTGGACGTAGTCTGAAAGTGCTGCTGTAGGAGAGATACATTCAACTATTTAGCCTGTAACGGATTTTTCGACGAGGAAGTTAGTTAAGAATGTGTTTTGTGCCTTTTACTTTCAAATATAAAAATATCACTTCGATAAAGAGGGAGAGTACGACAACACAGGATTCAAAGATTCCGGTTTTGAGACTAAGAGGGAATCAGTAGACATGGAATTAACGGCCGAATTAAGCGTGAGTAAAAATTCGACGCCTCGTATGCAAGAAGCGGAGTATTACAGAGCACCCCACTTTAGAACTAAAACTAAGCATCAACCACCTGCCAGTAGTATTCAGTGGGATATGACAGCACTATTTGATGCACTGGAGAAAATAGACAAAAGATTTGAAAATCAAGATATAATAACTGAAGAATCTAGCGATGAAATGCATGAATCTACTAAAGGAATTCAAATAAATGTGAGAAAGCCAAGAGCAAACCAAAAAGGAAATACCAGAAACCACTAAGTACTTAAAATAAATAAAAGAAGGCCAACAGAAATTTGCAAAGGCACTTGATGAGTGTCAAGAGAAATTTTGTGAATGAAATTAAATCTGCATATAAGGAGAGACGAAAGAAATCCGCGAAGATATTTCAAGAGACACTAGAAGAGAAACAAACAGATGTCTGTAATGTAATACAAGGTGCAACTACTATTCCTACAGAACGTTCGTTGCCTATGATGTTACAATTAGAAGCAATTGTAGATACCGATTTGTTAACTGAGATACCTAGTTCTCACCTTAACATGTCAAGTAAGATGCCCGCTACTGCAATCTTGGATGAAGCAACGACTAGCACATTCATATTATCGGTATGGGTGCAGATGTATTTTAAGTGGATGAAGATGATGAGCCGGCGGGGGTGGCCGAGCGGTTCTAGGCGCTACAGTCTGGAACCGCGCGACCGTTACGGTCGCTAGTTCGAATCCTGCCTCGGGCATCGATGTGTGTGATGTCCTTAGGTTAGTTAGGTTTAAGTAGTTCTAAGTTCTAGGGGACTGATCACCTTAGAAGTTACGTCCCATAGTGCTCAGAGCCATTTTGAAGATGATGATTTGAAATGAAAGGTTCAGGCAGAAAATGTGAAGAATAGCGTTAAAGAGAAGATAGGACAGACTGTTACAAAACAAGAAAAAGATTTAGAAAAGAAATATTAGAGTTCGTTAGATCGTGATAGAAAACGTGATGATATGTTGCCTTTGAAGGAAGACGAAAAAAGCTTATCATATGGAGAGGAATTTGAGAAGGTATTCTTGAGTACGGTGAAGCAGATTGAGATCCAAGCTGAGGATACGAAGAATGCTGTCACAGTGAAGATGGAGCAGAGTACTATAACAAAAGCAAGATTTACAAGAGAAGAAACTCGAAGAAATCCTGTCTGTGAAGCAAAAAGAACAAAACCTGTCGTACGAAGAGTCTGAGAAGATGTTCCTGGATAAGTACCGGTCTTAAAGCACGTTAAGATGACAGTTTAAACTTGATTTGTAACCTTACGTATTAAAAGAGATGTGATGAAACGTTCTCCGAATTTTCGGAAACAGAATTAGAGAGAAAGCAACATTTTGAAGTACCATGTGACGAAAACTGGATGGTGCGTTCGGTGACTCAATGCCTGCCGCTTGAAGCTTACAGCTATCTAACTGGCATAGTAATTAGAACTGTGGAGCAGAAGTCTGCACAAAGCAAACCAGAGAAGTAGCGACGCAGGTCAAGAGGAAACGTAAGCGAAAGAAATACGAGAAGACAAGGTTAACACTGTGGACAGAAATATACAAAGCAGTGGAAAAAGAGAAGAGTGACTGGCAAGGTCAACAACGTATGCGCACAGACTGGCGCGAAACATAAGAGGCTGAGCTGAGGTGGCGTATAAACGTTTTTACTTTTACAGGGACGCAAATATTAGGTTGTTGCATTATTTTGCAGAGTTTTTGTTTTGCATGTTGGTATTCCGATTGCTATGAAGTTTGTAATTTTTTATTTGAAGTTCATTCTTGCTATTTGAGTTTACGTGTTGTCATTTCGTCATTTGGTGATAGTGAATGGAGCTGTGGACGCTAGAAAATGGACTACCAAGTGAAGAAATCACAACATTTCCGACAAATTTTTCTGGTTCAGTTCAACAGAGCGGTGACAGTAGCAGAGGCAGCCAGGAGCCTTTGCGGCGTATATGGAGATAATGCCATTGCACTGAGCAAAGCAAGAAAATGGTTTCCTCGTTTTAAGGAGGATCCTTTTGACATTAGTGATTCCGCACGTTCAGGGAAACTTTCGGGGTTTGGTAAAGATCGCTTAAAAGCATTAATTCACAATGATGCATGTCAGTGTACTCTAGAATTGGTAAATGTGATGAACATGGTTATTCCATCATCGTGCGACATTTTCATGCAATGGGCAGGGTTGAAAAATCAGGCGTATGGATGCCGCGTGCTTTACGCCGAAGTCACCAAAAATCGGCAAGTGGCTGTATGTTCATCTCTGCTTGCTCGTCATCAACTGTTTCGTGAATAGCGCCAATCACTCCTATCCTGGTAATGAGAAATGGTGTCTTTATGCTAACATAAGGAAAAGAAAAGAATGTTTGAGCCCAAACAATGCAGCAACTCCCCGTATAAAGACCTGCGAGCATCCTTAACAGATAATGTTATGTATCTGGTGCAACAGCGACTCTGTGGTGTATTTCGAATTGCTTCCCCAACATTGTTTCCCTGACATTTACTGTCAACAATTGAGAACTGAGACGTTTTGCAGACGTGATCCATGAACAACGAGCTCAAAGACTGCGTGAGGTGACGCTACTCCACGATAACGCCCTCTCGCATTCTGCTAGGCTGACAAAAATGCTACACAGTAGTTGCGTTGGGATGTCATTCCGCACCTAACTTATTCATCTGGCCATGATCCCTCAGACTGTAATCTTTTCCGCTCTCTATCGAACAGCCTTCAAGGAACTTACTTTCCGGATGAAAGCGCGCTCCAAATATGCTGGACGAGTGCTTCGCCTCAAAACAGGTAATTTTTACAGTCGCGAAATCGAAAAGTTTCCCTAGCGTTCGCAGACTGTTATAAACAGTGAAGGAGAATATACATACAAGTGCTAAAGAAACTGGTACACCTGCCTAATATCGTGTAGGGCCCCAGCGAGCAAGCACAAGTGCCGTAACACGACGTGGCATGACTAATACCTGAAGCAGTGCTGGAGGGATTTGACACCATAGATCCTGCAGGTCTATCCATAAATCCGTAAGAGTACAATGTGGTGGAGATCTCTTCTGAAGAGCACGCTGCAAGGCATCCCACATATGGCCAATAATGTTCATGTTTGGGGAGTATGGTGACCAGCGGAGGTGTTTAAACTCAGCAGCGTGTTCCTGGCGCCACTGTGTAGCAAGTCTGGACGTGTGCGGTGTTGCATTCTCCTGCTGGAATTGCCCAAGTCCGTCGGAATGCACAATGGAATGAATGGATGTAAATGATCAAACAGGATGCTTACGCACGTGTCACCTGTCAGAGTCGTATCTAGACGTATCAGGGGTCCCACATCACTCCAATACACACACCCCACACCATTACAGAGCCTCCACCAACTTGAACAGTCCCCTGCAGATATGCAGCGTCCATGGACTCATGAGATTGTCTATATACCCGTACACATCCAACCGCTCGATACAATGTGAAACGAGACTCGTCCGAGCAGACAACATGTTTCCATTCATCAAAAGTCTAATGTCGGTGTTGACGGGCCCGGGCGAAGTGTAAAACTTTGTGTCGTGCAGTCATCAAGGGTACACGAGTGGGCCTTCGACTCCGAAAGCCCAAGTCGATGACGTTTCGTTAATGGTTCGCACGCTGACACTTGTTGATCGCCCAGCATTGAAATCTGCAGCAGTTTGCGGAAGGGTTGCATTTATGACACTTTGAAAAATTATCTTGAGTAGTCGTTGGTTCCGTTCTTGCAGAATCTTTTTCCGGCCGCAACGGTGTCAGATATTTGTTGTTCCACCGGATTCCTGATATTCACGGTACACTCGTGAAATGGTCGTACAGGGAAATCCCCACTTCATCTCTACGTCGGAGATGCTGTGTCCCATCGCCGACTGTAACACCACGTTCGACGACACTTACATCTTGATAAGGTGCCATTGTAGCAGCAGTAAACGATCTAACAAGTGCGCCAGATACTTTTAGTCTGATACAGGCGTTGCCGACCACAGTGCCGTATTCTGCCTGTTTACATTTCTCTGTATTTCAATACGCATGACTACACCATTTCTTTGGTGTTTCAGTGTATTATTGATGACTAAAGGCTGTGTTTTGTTTATTAAAGTTACCGGAGAACTTCCTAAAATTTTTATTTTTGTGGGAGTCCAAGTAGTTTGTATATTTTTATTATCTGTGTGATCGGCCAGTTTTGCGTAATAGACGCAGCGACGTACATTATTGTATTGTTTTTGTGCCGCTTATGCACACAAGTAATATGTATTCCCCTCCACATGTACAACGATGTATTGCAATATAAAATGAGGCTGATAGCTTAAGATACGCGTTTGAAAATGAACCAAGGTTGAAATTGGCCGATAGCGCAGATGATAAACGGAATACAGCCTACTTGGAGCATGTTTTCATTTTAAAATTATCGAAAAAGACTACGAACTTATGCACTGACCTAACATTATACCGTGGAAGAGCAGACGCAAGAAGACGGTTAGGAGATTGGTAACTATGCGTTGTGCATCTTGCACGGCTGCAAGGAGACTGAGCGGTACTCGTAAATAAAATAACCGTCAAATATTTATGAACAGTGTTTTGCTTAGTACTTCGTACTGTTTGTGTCACAGTATTGTATAGCAGCAATGTAAACTGTCGTTATAACAAACTGTGGAATTTTCTTCCTTTATGGGTTTCGCAACTGAAACATTTGCAAATGTAGAAGTCATTCATACTGTTCGTGTTTTGATTTCTTGTCGGGTGTATGGAGTCTGAACCACTTCGTTATTTACATGTCGTTGGAGCTGTCAAGAGGACTGTGGGAGAGGACTATGACGTAATGCGGTTCCTCCTTCCACGACGCTAGGAGCTGCGGCTGCGCTTCGGCGCGCCACCCGGCCCCCAGTAGACTGCCCCCACAGAGAGTCAATGGTGCAGCAGAGCTGAGCTGCGCATTCGTCCCCTTCACTTTTTGCTGCCTGCGCTCCCAGCAGCCCGTGCCAACTTGCTTCCCGCGCAGCCCGCGGCGAAACCGACACCCACTGCCTGCTGCCGTGGCGCAAGAATCCACAGCAGGGGTACAAGTGTCAAGATCAGGTGCTACAACCACCTGTTGGTGAATGCGTGCATTACTTAAAATGTTTATATGGAAAAGTAAAGAGCCCAATACGCAAGTGTTTGCATGTGTTCTGTTTCAGCTGAATAATCACAAACCCGTATTTCTTTGCGCTCAAAACGGTTTTTCGACTTCAGTTACCAGATTCTCTAGCTATCTTGCATAACTCTCATAACGATCATAGTTTATTTATGTATTTATGTTATAACAGTTCATATACTTGAATTCTGATGGAAAGGTTTTTTCTGTTGTGGTTACCATTTGAGTAACGACCTCTGTTTTCAGCACAGTTTTAACATGCTGTACAAGGACGGAGCGAGGATTTTGTCAAGGGATTGGGTGCGATTTGTTAAAGAGGACCCTAAGAACACTCGTATTTTTCATTCGTTCTTAAAATTTCCATGAAGAACGATAAACCATTTTATTCGACAATGATCTCACGTTTTTCACCAAGGGAGAGATATAATCTCCTTAATTAGTAGTGCTTTATCTTGGCAAACCACTAAGAAGCAGGCGTGCTCCAATCTCCCGTCACACAGGGTCGGTTTACACTCTTCTTCTTTCAGTCTGGATTTGAGCTGAGGAAGTGATTAGGAACGGACGAGCGCTATTTTTTGGGACACCGTGATTATTACAGACAGGGTTTCTGAAATGAAGAGAGTTCTTTTCGACAGAGAAGCTAGAACAATTTTTGGTGCCTTAAATGAAAAGGATCTGGAGTTATTCTACCTTTTCTGTATTAAAGAATGTCTGGGCAGAAAAATACTTGAGCCTAAGTGAGAAGAAGAAAAAGTTCAAATGTGTGTGAAATCTTATGAAACTTAACTGCTAAGGTCATCAGTCCCTAAGCTTACACACTACTTAACCTAAATCATCCTAAGGACGAACACACACACCCATGCCCGAGGGAGGACTCGAACCTCCGCCGGTACCAGCCGCACAGTCCATGAGTGCAGCGCCTTAGACCACTCGACTAATCCGGCGTGGCTAAGTGAGAAGAACTTGGATTATTATTTATTTATCATATGGATTTTTTTGCCGGAAGTCTCCAAAAATATGCTCGCCTAGCAGCTCTTTTCATTTAAGCTGAGGGCCTGTGTCTTTAAGTGAATTGGAATCTTTCAGGAAACAAAAGTATTCGGAAGGAATTGACTGTGTAGTAAGCGACCAACCCCGGCGTTTGCCTAAACTGAAAATGGGAAACCACAAAAATCATTTTCAGGGTTGCTGACGGATGTATTCAAACCACCTCGCCTCCAGAACCCAGCAATTGCTGGCCCAGCGGCCCGACATGCAGCGCTACCCGCAGTCGGTAGAGAATTTGGAAAAACTGGATGTTGCATATTTTTTAAAAATTCGTGTTTTTCCTTTAATTGTGCTTGTTTACTCATTTGATAGTTCATGAATGCAAGCATATTCTAAAATTTAACTGTGCATGGAATTTATAGCTTGAGTTGAGCGTAAATAGCCTTTGGATGAAAGGGAGAGGGAGGGATCAGGAGCGCGATCGGCTCGGGCGAATATAAGCAGCCCATTGAAAAAATATTTCAGAAACGAACAAATTATAGAATGTTCTGTCATCTTGCACCCCTTCCGCTCTCCACAAAACCTTCTCGCCATCGTTCCGTATCGGAACTGGTTTACATAATTGAGTACCCCCGCAAGTGACCACATTGGGCGATATTTTGCCGTTGGGGCCACTGTTGTTGTTGTTGTTGTGGTCTTCAGTCTTGAGACTGGTTTGATGCAGCTCTCAATGCTACTCTATCCTGTGCAAGCTTCTTCATCTCACAATACCTACTGCAACCTTTATCCTTCTGAATCTGATTAGTGTATTCATCTCTTGGTCCCCCTCTACGATTTTTACCCTCCAAGCTGCCCTCCAGTACTAAATTGGTGATCGCTTGATGCCTCAGAACATGTCCTAAAAACCGATCCCTTTTTCTAGTCAAGTTGTGCCACAAATTTCTCTTCTCCCCAATTCTATTCAATACCTCCTCAATGATTATGTGATATACCCATATAATCTTCAGCATTCTTCTGTAGCACCACATTTCGAAAGCTTCTATTCTCTTCTCGTCTAAACTACACTCCTGGAAATTGAAATAAGAACACCGTGAATTCATTGTCCCAGGAAGGGGAAACTTTATTGACACATTCCTGGGGTCAGACACATCACATGATCACACTGACAGACAGGCACATAGACACAGGCAACAGAGCATGCACAATGTCGGCACTAGTACAGTGTATATCCACCTTTCGCAGCAATGCAGGCTGCTATTCTCCCATGGAGACGATCGTAGAGATGCTGGATGTAGTCCTGTGGAACGGCTTGCCATGCCATTTCCACCTGGCGACTCAGTTGGACCAGCGTTCGTGCTGGACGTGCAGACCGCGTGAGACGACGCTTCATCCAGTCCCAAACATGCTCAATGGGGGACAGATCCGGAGATCTTGCTGGCCAGGGTAGGTGACTTACACCTTCTAGAGCACGTTGGGTGGCACGGGATACATGCGGACGTGCATTGTCCTGTTGGAACAGCAAGGTCCCTTGCCGGTCTAGGAATGGTAGAACGATGGGTTCGATGACGGTTTGGATGTACCGTGCACTATTCAGTGTCCCCTCGACGATCACCAGTGGTGTACGGCCAGTGTAGGAGATCACTCCCCACACCATGATGCCGGGTGTTGGCCCTGTGTGCCTCGGTCGTATGCAGTCCTGATTGTGGCGCTCACCTGCACGGCGCCAAACACGCATACGACCATCATTGGCACCAAGGCAGAAGCGACTCTCATCGCTGAAGACGACACGTCTCCATTCGTCCCTCCATTCACGCCTGTCGCGACACCACTGGAGGCGGGCTGCACGATGTTGGGGCGTGAGCGGAAGACGGCCTAACGGTGTGCGGGACCGTAGCCCAGCTTCATGGAGACGGTTGCGAATGGTCCTCGCCGATACCCCAGGAGCAACAGTGTCCCTAATTTGCTGGGAAGTGGCGGTGCGGTCCCCTACGGCACTGCGTAGGATCCTACGGTCTTGGCGTGCATCCGTGCGTCGCTGCGGTCCGGTCCCAGGTCGACGGGCACGTGCACCTTCCGCCGACCACTGGCGACAACATCGATGTACTGTGGAGACCTCACGCCCCACGTGTTGAGCAATTCGGCGGTACGTCCACCCGGCCTCCCGCATGCCCACTATACGCCCTCGCTCAAAGTCCGTCAACTGCACATACGGTTCACGTCCACTCTGTCGCGGCATGCTACCAGTGTTAAAGACTGCGATGGAGCTCCGTATGCCACGGCAAACTGGCTGACACTGACGGCGGCGGTGCACAAATGCTGCGCAGCTAGCGCCATTCGACGGCCAACACCGCGGTTCCTGGTGTGTCCGCTGTGCCGTGCGTGTGATCATTGCTTGTACAGCCCTCTCGCAGTGTCCGGAGCAAGTATGGTGGGTCTGACACACCGGTGTCAATGTGTTCTTTTTTCCATTTCCAGGAGTGTATTTATCTTCCACGTTTCACTTCCATACATGGCTGCTCCATACAAATACTTTCAGAAACGACTTCCTGACACTTAAATCTATACTCGATGTTAACAAATTTCTCTTCTTCAGAAACGCTTTCCTTGCCATTGTCAGTCTACATTTTATATCCTCTCTACTTCGACCATCATCAGTTATTTTGTTCCCCAAATAGCAAAACTCATTTACTACTTTGTCTCATTTCCTAGTCTAATTCCCTCAGCATCACCCGATTTAATTCAACTACATTCCATTATCCTCGTTTTGCTTTTGTTGATGTTTATCTTAATTCCTCTTCTCACACTAGTTATCACTCTTCAGCACAAGTATGTTGTTATCCTCATCTGCAGGATGAACAATATCACCATATGTCGAAATCATTTGGATACTTTTGAGCACAGGTCCTCTCACTGGACTCGGTGCCACTTGGCTAACATTTTGCAGACTATGCTGTGACGTCATTATTTTATACTGTGTGCTTCCCACTACATTGTCATGTAATTGGAGTAATAATAAATAATTTATTATGACAAATACCTGAGCACTGAGCTAGAATAGAGAGTATATTGCTTGAAAGCAGTGGAAGGTTCAAATGGCTCTAAGCACTATGAGACTTAACATCTGAGGTCATCAGTCGCCTATAGTTAGAACTACTTAAACCTAACTAACCTAAGGACATCACACACACCCATGCCCGAGACAGGATTCGAACCTGCGACTGTAGCAGCAGCGCGGTTCCAGAGTGAAGCGCCTAGAAACGCTCGGCCACAGGGGCCCGTTAGCAGTGGAAGCCCCTTGATCCTTGAAGTACATATGGCAAATGATGGCACTCTTACAACTGAATTATAAAAAATTAAATCTGTTCAAGGGTAGGGGCTGCCTGAGCTTGCACGCCATTGGCTGGAACGTCAGTGCCCATAGGCCCAAATGCAACTGGCTGAGAGCATGATTATGTCGACACACACACATAATGCTATTGGCAAAAGGGGGGCGGAGAAGATACAGGGAATGGGGCAGTCAGTGAGAATTCTAGGAATGCTGATGCTGATGCCAGTGATTCTATAATGCTGATGCTGACTTCTGTGATTTCGGGATGCTGATGCCAGAACTTTTGTCCCCATTCTCTCCTAGCCCCACCCCATAATTTTGGTGCAATAGTTAAAGGATACTTAAATATCAGTTTCCTACTAATATCACCACTGGCGTCATATGCAAGCACTTACGAAACAATCGTAGCCTCTTTAAGAGATCGTAACCCACATACAGAGTATACTGGGTCTCTCTCCTATGGGTTATAAGGCACCTTTTCTCTGGTTTCTGACAGACATTTGCAATTTCGTTTTAGCAACGTGTAGCAGAAGTAAGCCAGAACAAATACTGCTCAGGACGTGTTTCATAAGATGCCCAGTGTCGATGGGAAGTATCGGTTTGTTTGCTGTTACAAAAAAATGATTTTTAAAGTGCAATTTTCCATGCCTTTTCGATGTAGTGGTCCCAGGTTAGTCGGTTGCGTTATTCATTTTACTGAACTGTATTAAGAGGGACAGTAAGACTCGAAGAGCAGTTAGTACTCCAGCAGCGGGTTTGCAGCGCTTCTGCGTGGCAGCAGCAGCAGCGCAGACAAGACGGTGCTGTCGCTGCTGCAGCACTGATTATTCTTTGTGTTTTACTGCCCCTGTTAGACATCGAATAAGCGAATATCGCACAAGACTAATTTTGGACCATTGGACCTGTAAAATTACATTTTGAAAATAATTTTGCTTGTAACAAGAAACAAACTTAAGCTTCCCATCGATGCTGAGCGCCACATGATAGAACTGATGAACAGTATTGGTTTCAGCTGACTCCAGCTCCAAGATCCAAAAAAGAAACTGCAAATAAATGCTGAAGCACCAAAGAAAAGGCGCCTGACAACTCTTAGAAACGACACCATGTTTAATTAAATTATCAGATACGATGTTTTCTGCCTGTATTAACACAAATATGTTGTAATCTTCAAATGTACTAGTTATTTAACATAGTTTAGATGTATTATATGTACAGGAAATCCAAGAAGATTAAACAAAAAAGTAATGTGAATTCACATGTAGCTACTAATTTTTAGTTGTAAGACGTCATGTTAAGAGCAGTCCATTTTCTCTTTTTTTTCTTGCGTCTATGTCCTGCATCGCTGGAGGGTAGGCATTGTTATTAACGGATATGGAACATTTGATCTAAGGGGTGGCCAGGTGCTCTTCCCAGCGCCACACTGTTACCTCCCCCCCTCCCCCTTGATCGAAGATGTGTACCCTAATTGTCTGCATGTAGTGTTATCCATGTAAAAGTGAGCAAAGGTTTCTAAATGTCTGAAAATCGTGTATCTGAGGATGTGCTTGTGTACCGCATATTCACCTAATGGGATGTGGGAAACAGCCTGAAAACCACATCCAGACTGGTCAGCACACCGACCCTCTTCGTTAATTCGCCGGGTGATTCAAGTCGGGGTAGGTGCGCCTCCCCACCCCAGAAGCGGCGGACATCTGGGCGGGTGTTAAGAGCACTCGCTCACACAAAAAGGTGGAAAAGGAAAACGGCTAAATACTGTACGCTATTACTAGTTTCACAGACACTAAAGATTATAAATGGTACTCTCGAGCGCACAAAAGTAACATACAACCGCCCGATTAGAATGGTGGAAACCATTTTAGTGTAAAACTGATACGAACATGATAAAAGGCTTGACAACTGAAGAAAATCTGGCACGTATCACTAGGATCCTCAGCACATAAAGATATTCAGCACTTGTTCTGCCATTATTTTTCAAGTTTCTAGAATCCCTGTTGCCACTGACACCTGAAAAGCATTAATGTGTTCTATTTGCTGACATGCCAGTGATTTCAATGACATTCTGCGCAAACTGGATTTCGAGCTTCAACCAACATACCTATACATAACAGAGCGAATGACTACGATAATGGGATACTCCTCGCAATGCACCCTAAGTGTATGCTGGAGTCATGGAGGCCGCGTCATTTCCAGCAGATGCCTAACAAAAGTACGTGATAGCGTAATGTGAGTGTGTGGTTGCAGTTTGACAGTGTAAATTATTCCTATTCGTCGTCCTCCAGATACACTATACTAGCGCCAAAGACGCCAAACCAATAATAGTACATCTATTCTGACAAAAATGTTCATAAGAATAGTTTAGTTACAACCTTCAAATATTTTACCAGGAGAACAGATTTCCATTGGTAAGGAGCCGTATTTAGTTTTAATTATTCTACAAGAAACGATAACAATAATAATAATAACTCTTTTATACAACAGGATACATTCAGTGGCACTAATGAGAAGGACTTGAGACTCAAGTTTGTGGGATAAGAATTCCTCTGAAAGCGTCGAACAATTTTTAGATTATTATTAAATTTCCTGTTTCAACATTTAAGCTAGCAGGTGCATGCGTATGTCAACAGTAAATGAGTAAAAATAAATTTCCTTGCTGTACCTAGGCACTTCACTGTGTCTTCAGAAGATTCAGAACTCCACAGAAAAAATTAATGTCAGGCTCTGTTTGAGGGTTTTCTACAAGTTCGGCCGAATGACGTATGATTGCTGCACACATTTAAGTCTTAGACAGTTCGCAGACATTCTCGGTAGTACCCCCCTCGACCGGGAGAGGCATTCTGCGCAAACTGGATTTCGAGCTTCAACCAACATACCTATACATAACAGAGCGAATGACTACGATAATGGGATACTCCTCGCAATGCACCCTAAGTGAATGCTGGAGTCATGGAGGCCGCGTCATTTCCAGCAGATGCCTAAGTACGTGATAGCGTAATGTGAGTGTGTGGTTGCAGTTTGACAGTGTAAATTATTCCTATTCGTCGTCCTCCAGATACACTATACTAGCGCCAAAGACGCTAAACCAGTAATAGTACATCTATTCTGACAAAAATGTTCATAAGAATAGTTTAGTTACAACCTTCAAATATTTTACCAGGAGAGCAGATTTCCATTGGTAAGGAGCCGTATTTAGTTTTAATTATTCTACAAGAAACGATAACAATAATAATAATAACTCTTTTATACAACAGGATACATTCAGTGGCACTAATGAGAAGGACTTGAGACTCAAGTTTGTGGGATAAGAATTCCTCTGAAAGCGGCGAACAATTTTTAGATTATTATTAAATTTCCTGTTTCAACATTTAAGCTAGCAGGTGCATGCGTATGTCAACAGTAAATGAGTAAAAATAAATTTCCTTGCTGTACCTAGGCACTTCACTGTGTCTTCAGAAGATTCAGAACTCCATAGAAAAAATTAATGTCAGGCTCTGTTTGAGGGTTTTCTACAAGTTCGGCCGAATGACGTATGATTGCTGCACACATTTAAGTCTTAGACAGTTCGCAGACATTCTCGGTAGTACCCCCCTCGACCGGGAGAGGCACTCACTGCTAGAAAAAGTGGTCCATAAAACAGGTAATGCCTTAAATGCTGGCGCTGCATGCAGCTCGCGGTCGGTCTGTTTAAGCATCGCCAGTCGGCAGCTGCCGCCGTACTGCTATCGTAAACGAACACCACCGACCCCATTTCATTCTCCCTCCTTCAGTGTGGCCTAAAACGTTGCTTGTGGTTATTTTGTTACCGTATTATCGGAAAGCACCTGTCGTATTTGATATGCAACTTCATAAAAGGCTTAAAATACATCGGAAAGCTTTATAATCAGGTAGTAAGTCCCAGGTATAAAGACACAACAACATATCAGTTTTGCACGATCTAAAACGCAAGAAGTGGTGAGACACCAACTTTTCTTCAGAAGGTTGTCTGCAGAGCAGCCATACACACGGAAGAGGGAGTGAGTGAGAGAAACTAGCGGCTTCTGGCGGCTTTAGTGGTCTACACGCCAGCAGCGACTCGTTGTGACACAGACAACACACTGATGCGCACCCGAAGTGACTCATGACCGGTCAGTTTCACATCATAACTCGCAGCGATTGTTCTTATTAGTGTCCGAGGTTCATACATCCTTCATTTCGGCTTCTTTATCGTTATCAACGGAATTCACATCAAAAAAGTGCATGTCCATATAGGCTAGTAGTCTCTAAACCGCTTGGACACTATTTACGTAGAACATGCGACTGACTTGTTAACCATACAGACATGTAGGCAGTTTGGTGTAACAGGACGTGCTTATCCAGACTTGTAATGACTCCCGTAAGTCCACAGATAACAACGGTACTCACCAGCGATTTGCACCCTAAGATATTCACACGAACATAGATACACAGACACAACTGCACATCCTCCGCAGTACTGCATAGAAAGAGTTGATTGTCACCCATCTATGTGAGGAACTTGCATCCGAAGTAACTAAGTGACCGCTGACGGCGATTTCTCTTCAACATTATTAGGTGTCTTTTGATGCTCAGCGACATTGATCACGATCTGTTGACTTTCAGAGACTGCTGCTGCTGTGACCATTGCTCCTGCTGAAGCGGTAACAATGTGCCCAGTCGAATGCTGGAATCTTCTGAAGTGAATTTGAGAAAATGCTTACTTTTATAAATAATCTAACAAACAAACTGCTCTTTCAGTAATAACCGAAAACCTAAGAATTATCCGTCGAACGTGTCTTTTATTTAAGTGTGAAGAGGAGGCCCCCAATGTTTGTACGAATATTGTTAGTGCACCTTGTATATTCATATGGGGAAGGCTAAGACCGTTTCCTGCGACGCATTAAAAACATGTGATGTTTGTAGTGACTATTATAGGCTAACATTGAGGCTAAGTTATTCGCCGGCCGCTGTGGCCGAATGATTCTAGGTGCTGCTGCTACGCTCGCAGGTTCGAATCCTGCCCCCGGCATGTATGTGTGTGATGTTCTTAGGTTAGTTGGGTTTAAGTAGTTCTAAGTCTAGGGGACTGATGACCTCAGATGTTAAGTCCCATAGTTCTTAGAGCCATTTGAACTATTCGAGTTTAATAAGCAGTCGCCTGTGAAATCTACTTTCCTTCTGTCACACACGCCTGATCCCCATTGGCTGACTGGGATAGTAAAAGGAGTGATCGAAAAGTATTCGGAATTTTCCTTTTCCTAAAAATCTATTGTCGTGTCTGCTCGTCAGAACCAGTTGAACACTCATATGATCTTCTCGAGATGTAGTCCTTCTGGAAGGACTCGTGTCTATTCTTCTCGCCACATTGCGGTCCTGAGTCCACCTTGCACCATTCGTTTTGCAGTCATTTCACTACAGCCAGCTGTGAGACTGGTCTGTCGGTAGTGTGTTCCCGTTACCTCATGTCATTGATTCGACATTTCTCAAGGTCCCAAAAATGGTCACCCACGTCCTCTGGTCATGCTGTGTTGCGTTTCCAACTTTAGAAAGTTCCAGTAGCCAATATTTATCATCTACTCACACCATTATTCATCTGCTGGAACAGATTTTATGCGTATTAAAATCAAGCGCTTATTATAATTAAATTTTAATCAACTCATTCCACAGAAATGGCGGTACTGGAGTCTCTGTTTGGCAGAATTCGGAAAAGGCGTTCATGGTGTAACTTTCCATTTCCGTTCGTGTATTTATGCACGTGTTTTGCCTAAGGTGCGCTCACTGACGATAATATTTATGCTGTCAATGGTGCAGCAGATGCTGTCGGACTACGAAACATCTGCAGCATTTCTCCTTCGTTCTGTGAACAATCAAGATGAACTTTGCAGTAAGTTGCTACCGTACCTGTAATGTGTTTCAGATATCATAATTTCAGATCTACAAGGCCATTTCCGGGTTTTCATTCTGGCCGTGCTATCTGAAAAATACTTATATATTCTATAAACGAGATCCTCGCCTGGCTGTGGCGGCCTAACGGGTGTCTACCGGCCGTCGTGTCTTTCTCTGCCCGGCGGCGCCGTGCGAATGTGGTACGGAGGGGCATGTGGTCAGCACACTGCCTTTCCGGCCGTTTTGCACACCGTGGAGCCGCTACTGGTCGGTCAAGTAACTCCGTAACTGGCAGCACGAGGCTGAGTGCAGTCCGTATCTGTCGTTCACCAGTGTCCTCCGCATGGCAGCCATCTACGCTGACCGCTCAGCTACAGAGGCGTACAAAATTTATATCTATACTGATAATAAATCTGTATACCTGTCGTTTATGTGTTTTTGAACACGTTTCTCCAAAAATATTAGACGAATTTTAATGAGGTTTGCGCAGGGAACTTGAGCGAAGCTTGGCGCACTGTATAGGCTTTATTTCATCAAAATAGGTTCACGTTAACAAATCGTACTTGAAAATCACGCGAAAGAAGCTCTGTCTGTTACGTTTTCACGACTAATCTGCTAAACTGATTTCGATGAAATCCTGTACAGAGACAGCTTGAACCCTCAGGAAGAACATGGGCTGCTTGAAAAACTGACTAGCAGTAGATACTTACTGACTGAAGATTATAATACGAATTAGGGAAAAATAATTACTCTTCGAAAAAGTTATTTACACTCTGACTTTTGATCTTTATCATATTTGTGAAAACTCTTTTATTGGTTGATATGTGCCAAGTGATACGATTCAAAGTAATGAATACAATGCTTATACAGTTTTCAGTGTGTTTCATCCGCACTTCCGCACTATTTGTTGCATGATGTTCACGTTGTATAATGTACAGCCACCGCAACTGGACCATGCATAAATGCATATCCCTCTGTACTCACAGTTCAACGGCAACGCTACGCTTGTCGTCACACTGTGCACTGGCACAGTTTGGGAGGGGGGAGAGCTAGCTATGAGTTTGAAAGACCATAGTATCGTCTTCCAGTCCATAACTAAGGTGATGAGATGTTGTGTTCGCCGACTAGAATCTTTCAGACTTACTCCTTTTGTGACTGGATCTCTCCACTAGAAGAGTAAAATATTAAGAGTCTGAAAATTTATTATTTATTATTATTCTGACTGATGACTATAGGATTTTATTTAAAATTCAGAAAATTGTCTTTTCGTTTAAATGGCTCTGAGCACTATGGGACTCAACTGCTGAGGTCATAAGTCCCCTAGAACTTAGAACTACTTAAACCTAACTAACCTAAGGACAACACACACATCCATGCCCGAGGCAGGATTCGAACCTGCGACCGTAGCGGTCGCGCGGTTCCAGACTGTAGCGCCAGAACCGCTCGGCCACCAGCGGCCGGCCTTTCGTTTAAATTCATGTGTTATTACTTTCGTATTATTAATTAGATCTCCTTTTATTTGGTTTATGGACAGTTAATTATTTATTGATGTCATGAGCTCAGAATATTTTCTGCAGAGCTCACAAAATTCCAGAGAATTACTAGAAATTGCTTCACTGGTCTGCAAAGATGTGGTTAGTCAGCTGCTACTCCCGTAAATAATATTCAGATTTAGCCTGGGTCCGCGCGACCGCTACTGTCACGGGTTAGAATCCTGCCTCGGGCATGGATGTGTGTGATGTCCTTAGGTTAGTTAGGTTTAAGTAGTTCTAAGTTCTAGGGGACTGATGACCTCAGATGTTAAGTCCCATAGTGCTCAGAGCCATTTGAACCATTAATATTCAGACACCTGAAAACTTGGTCTTGGAGTGCGATTACAATACTCAATTGATTCTGGGATGTCCTTGCCAGATACACAGATTTGCACAAAGATAACAACGGGCTAACAGTTCTCCTTATGAATTGACCATGATAACAGATTCGCTGGGAAATATCCAGGAACCAATTTCAGAAACTCGTATGGTGATTGACACAAACTCACGTCACTCAGTTTTGTGTGAATAAAGATGTTATATGCCTTGAAATTCACAAATTCCATCTTTTGAAAGTAATACACTCAGAATAAATAGAAATAACATTGATGGCGTGTCATCCGCGTAGTAGAAATCACTTTAAATTACTACAAGCCGTGATGGCGCCAACAATAGTATACCTATTTCACAAATTGATACTAATCCCTATGTGCTTCCGTACTAGCTGAGTCTCCAAATCAAAGTATGAAAATGTCATTTACCACGCATTTTTTAATAAGCTGGAATCCTGAATCTCTGAATAAAGAGTTTACACAAATACATACAAGGTTATTTGCTATTACGGTTTTACTTAGCACAGATTTAGAATTCCAACCTCCCGATGGCAATACTGTTTGTAAAGTATTAGTATTGCATTGATCATTGTCAAATACAATCCATTACCAATAATTCGGGTAATAAATTTGATAACCGTACATAGCTCTTATATTCTTCATATAAACATGTGAAAACGCAAGCAGAAATATTAGTTGGATATTAGTAGAAAATAATGGACTCCCAAACAAGTAAATACGTAAATCTCAGAAAAGTAATACAAAATTACTCAGATGCAAAAGCACTCAAAGAATAAGAAAATGTCAGGTAAAACAAAGACTGATGAAACATTAATACACACCCTAAGAGAAAAAAATAAAAACGACGCACCACTTTGTAATAATCCGAATGAGAAGGACATCGGTAAATGTGATGTACAATTATTGATAAACAAGTGATTACAATTTCAGAGAAGTTGGTCAGATTTATTCAAGAGAAAGAGCTTCACAAATTGAGCAAGTCCGTAACAAGTTGGTACACCACTTATCCATATGCAAGCAGCTGTTCAGCTTGGCACTGATTGATCAAACTGTTGGATGTTCTCCTGAGGGATCTCGTGCCAAGTTCTGTCCAGTTGGGGCGTTCTATGGTAAAACTCCCCAGATGGTTGCAGCGCCCTGCCCATAACGCTCCAAACGCTCTTAATTTGGGAGAGCCGGCTGTTGTGGCCGAGCGGTTCTAGGCGCTTCAGTCCGGAACCACGCTGCTGCTACGGTTGCAGGTTCGAATCCTACCTCGGGCACTGATGTGTGTGAGGTCCTTAGGTTAGTTAGGTTTAAGTAGTTCTAAGTTCTAGGGGACTGATGACCTCAGATGTTAAGTCCCATAGTGCTCAGAGCCATTTGAACCATTTCAACTGGGGAGAGATCTGGCGACCTTGTCGGCCAAAGCAGGATTTGGCAATCACGAAAGACTCTCGCTGTGTGTGGGCGGGCCTTATCTTGCTGAAATGTAACCCCAGGATGGCTTGCCATGGAGGGCAACAAACGGTGCATAGAATTTATCGCTGTACGGCCTTGCTGTGAAGGTGCCGCGGATGACAACCAAACGGGTCCTGCTACGAAATGAAATGGCTCCCCAGACCTTACACCACCACACCTGGTTGTCGTTCCGTATGGTGGGCGACAGTCCGGCTGGTGCCTTACCGCTTTTTGAAGCGTCTCGAGACAAGTCTTCGCTGCTCACAGGGGCTCATTTCGCAGCGGCACTCGTCACTGAACACAGTTCTACTCCAGCCAATGACAATCCAGGTCTAATACGTGTCTGGGGAAGCCGTAGACAGCTGTGAGATACCAGCCTGACCGTCGCCCACAATACAGCCCGAAAACCAGGAGTGATGACCTGGAGTACCACTTCTTTCCATATCAGGACCCCTTTGGTTGTCATCCGTGACACCCTTATAGCACAGCTGTGCGTCGACTATATTCTACGTCCCGGTTTGCTGCCGTTCACGGCAAGCCATCCTGAGCTTACATTTCGAGTAAGATAATGCCCGCCGCAACAAGGTGGGAGCCGGCCGCGGTGGTCTCGCGGTTCTAGGCGCGCAGTCCGGAACCGCGCGACTGCTACGGTCGCAGGTTCGAGTCCTGCCTCGGGCATGGATGTGTGTGATGTCCTTAGGTTAGTTAGGTTTAACTAGTTCTAAGTTCTAGGGGACTGATGACCTAAGATGTTAAGTCCCATAGTGCTCAGAGCCATTTGAACCATTTTGAACAAGGTGAGAGCTTCTACTGCTTGTCTTCGTTCTTGTCAAAACCTACCTTGGCCAGCAAGTTCACTGAATCCATGCCCAATTGAGAATGTTTGGAGCATTAATGGTAGGACTTTCCAACCAACGCGGGATTTTGACAGAATTCTGTACAATATTTTTCAGGAGGACAGCAACAACTCTATGAATCAGTATCAAGCCGAATAACTGCTTATATAAGGACCTGAAGTTGAGCAACGCATTATTGGCCTGCTCAATTTGTGTTGAGTAAATCTGATAAACGTTTCTGAAACTGTAATCAGTTGTTTGTTTGTCCATGTACATCACATCTACCGATTTCCGTCCCACTCGGATAGTTCCTTAGGCGTGTGGCTCTTTTTTTAGGGTGTGTATTTAGGAGTACGACAAACGATATTTGATATCAACTGCTTCTGTGAGCGTGTGAGTGTGTGTGTGTATGTGTGTGTGTGTGTGTGTGTGTGTGTGTTGTCTATTTCCGACCAAGGCGTAGTTGGTCGAAATCTCACTTTCTGTCTTTTTGCTCTGTCTATCTGCGACTCAGCATCTTCGCTATATGGCGAGTAGCAACCATCCTTTTCATTTTTAATATTAATACATACGACGTTAACCAAAACTGGAAGCAACGTTTACACAATTATATCGAAATATCAAAGGGATTCCAAAATATTGTAAGGCGAAGTTCACGACTTGCACATGCTCTTCGCTACTCGTATGTAAACAGTAGAAAGATCTCTAACAAAGAGACTAACCTCATGTGTTTCTGTGCCAAATATCACTACTGAAAAATTATTTCTTAAAATAAGTATTGTTCTTCATTTTTTAGACCTATCAAACTGGCCTGGACAGTAATAATGTGCTGACCGTAGAGCTAAATAGAACCTACAGTACATGTAGGAGCATTTGTAAAGAAAAAGAAAGATATACAAGGGATAAAAGAAACAATTTAAATAATCATTGCCATTCCAGTACTAGCTCATGAAAGTGAAAGGAGGTAGCTTAAAAAAAATCATTATGTGTAATATAAGTTCCGTGAAATCCAGGAGGTTACTAGGTAGCAGATCACAAACTAATAGACCAACAGCTCCAAGAAATAGAATCAGTTTAATGTAGAACAAACCTATTCCGCAATATCTTGTACGAAAACGAACGGAGGTGGACAACATACGACTGACTAAATTCCTATTAGGCTGTAAACAGGAAAATATATTGAAAAATCCGCCTCAGTTGACAAAATGTTCTGGTTTTTACCCACGTGCAACGATTAGTGCCAACGCAGTTGCCGCTGCCAACCGACCGCGTGGTGAAGTGATGCCGGGGCTGGACTTCAGTTAAGTAGTTTTAATTCGACATGGTACCACGATACTATAGGTTTTAATTTTTAATGTTGACTGTGCCTTACTCTGGCATGTTATAATAATTATATGCTTCTGAAGAAGGCTAAATTATTCTAGCCGAAACCTGGGTAAAGACCAGAAAATTCTCGCAACTGAGGCGGATTTTTCAGTATATTAGTCTATCACAGTTGCTGACGGGGTTGCAATATGCTAAAAATTCTTGTAAACAGGCAAGTTGCTGGAAGGGTTAAGAAGACTTAGTCAGACAAACTGTGGAGAAGGAGCGGGCTAAGAAGCCTAATCCATGGATTTAATATGAAGAGAAAGATGATTTAATGGTTTAAGATTCGCTCGATTCTCTCCCGCCCACGTTCTCTTCGCTGGACGGTTACTGTTTTAAAGTTATTGGTTTACTTGCTGAAACAGTCTTACACCATACCCCCATTTTAATTATCCATTCTTTAAACTGTTTAAAACTTTTGTCTGTGAACACTAATGTTACTGGATTCTTCCTCACAGAAATCATCTGTACATTTCGCACGTGAGTGTGAATGAAAAACCAATAGGAATAAATTTTGGGAAGCAAACAAACAAAGAGATACGTAACCAGGTACACATCCAAGGGATGTAGGAGGCCATGGCGGTCAAAACACATTCCTAAAAAAGAAAAAAAAGATAATCGTAGAAGCGTGATAAATAATAGGAATTTGGGTACATTTTTTGGAAAGAATTATACGAGGGCTATCCACAAAGTACATTACGTTTTGGAATTAAAAATAAATAAAGTATTGGATTTTTTTTAATATATACAGATGAAAGCCACACTTAAATACTACTTTTCTACATAGTTGCCATTTAAATTAAGGCACTTATCGTAGCGATGGACGAGCTTCGTAATTCCTTCGTCGTAAAATTCGGCCGCCTGCGACTTCAACCACGTGGCGACTATCTTTTGGGACAGAAAAGGTGTGATTTTTGTGGATTTCCTGGAAAGAGGCACTACAATAAACTCTCAAAGGTATTGCCAAACTCTCCACAACCTCAGAAGATCAATACAAAACAAGCGCAGGGGAAAGTTGGGCTCAAAGATCTTGCTGATTCACGACAACGCCCGGGCCCACACGGCAAATGCCACTCATGAAGTTCTCGAATCTTTTAAGTGGGAGTTGTTTCCTCATCCGCCGTACAGTCCCGACCTGGCACCGAGCGACTTCCACTTATTCCCAGCAATGAAGAAGTGGTTGGCTATGCAGCGTTTTGAAGACGACGCACAGACTCAAGAAGAGGTAACCACGTGGTTGAAGGCGCAGGCGGCCGAATTTTACGACGAAGGAATTTCCAAGCTCGTCCATCGCTACGTTAAGTGCCTTAATTTAAATGGAAACTATGTAGAAAAGTAGTATTTAAGTGTGGCTTTCATCTGTATATAATAAAAAAATTTCCAATATTTTATTTATTTTTAATTCCAAAACGTAATGTACTTTGTGGATAGCCCTCGTATTTATTCGTATACATCAGTGTTATCCCCTTCAAAATAGTGACTATTAGATATTATACACCAATACCAGCGCTTTTTCCAATCCCCAAAACACTTCTGGAATTCCATATTTGGAATAGCTTTTGGCATACTAAGCGATTCGTTTTTAATCTCGTCGATGCTTGTAAAATGACGATGCCTGTAACGTAACCCTTATTACTGGAAACAGAAAAAAGTTACACGATTAAAGATGTTCATATGTGTGTGAATTCCTAAGGGACCTAACTGCTGAGGTCATCGGTCCTCAGACTTACACACTATTCAAACGAACTTATGCTAAGAACACCACTCACACCCATGCCTGAGGGAGGACTCGAACCTCCGGCGGGAGGGGCCGCGCAATTAGTAACATGTACGCCTCTAAGCGCACGGCCACTCCGCGGCCGATTACACGATTACAGTATTGGTTGTGACAAATCATTCAAGAAAAAGCAGCGAGGTGTGAGTAGGTCCATTATCGTGGTGCAAAAGACATGGTTTGTTTCGCAAAAATATGGCCACTTTCCTTCGAATTGCTTCATCCAAACGCCATTCAATTTGTAAGTACTACTCCTTACTAGATGTGCGACTCTGTGGCGAGAACTTGTGGTGGGTAGGAGGGCAGAAAGAGTGCTAGCCAGAAAATTGCTGAAAACAGCATCAGCATTCCTAAAATCGCTAACTCAGCATCAGCATTCCCGAAAATTCCTTCCCCTCCCCCATTTCCTGCAATTCCCTCCCCATCCCCCCCCCCCCTTTCGCACCTGCCACCCCACTCAGGGCCCATGGCGTCACGTATGCGCGTTGACATCAGCAAGTCCTCAGGCAATCGCCATGCGGCCCCAGACCACCCACATTTTTGCACAGTACCCCTCGAACAATTTTAATTTTTACAATTCGATTGCGTGAGCGCCATCAATTGTTTGCTGTCAGCACGTGCGTATAGGTCTCATATGTTCAATTCATGAGAAGTTTCCGTTGAGCAAAGAAGACTTTAGCAGGTCTATTTATTGTAAACATCTATCAGAGAAATATCCCGACACCTTTCTGTACCAAGAATAGAAAAAACATGATAATGGAGGAGTGTAAGACTGTAGACTGTTCAACAAATGATGGTAATGCAACACAATGGTAAGAAAATGCATTATCTGACTTGGTCTGTCAACATAATGTGTTTCATTTGCTGGAACTGTATACCTTTTTAAAATGTCTATACAGTCTGCCACCATGCAAGAAGCGGTTATGATCTGTGCTGGAAATACCTGTCAGCAAGCATTCATCCATCTCTAATTTTTATTTTTATTATTATGTACATATGTTGTCATATTTATTACAGCACTAGCAGAACTAGTATTGACTGTACCGTCATAACAGCCACGAAGTCAACAGCACAATGGGCGACACAGAGGTGTTCAAATAGCACTGTCAGGTTCAAAATGGTTCAAATGGCTCTGAGCACTATGGGACTCAACTGCTGTGGTCATCAGTCCCCTAGAACGTAGAACTACTTAAACCTAACTAACCTAAGGACATCACACACATCCATGCCCGAGGCAGGATTCGAACCTGCGACCGTAGCGGTCACGCGGCTCCAGACTGTATCGCCTAGAACCGCACGGCCACTCCGGTCGGCACTGTCAGGCAATCAGCGCCAGACAGCATGAGACTGAATCATTATTACTGTAATTGTTGATTGTAAGTAAATATGTTCTAGAAAACTATTTTTCCATTTTCAGCCCTACCTGCTAATGACGACACACGTACTTGCAGTTTTGTAAAGTGCTAGGAGCTGAACTTGCATCAGCACGGTATCATAACTGCCACCTGTATCACATTTTTATATTTGTAGGAAACTGGTATTATTAGTTGTACGACTGACAAACTGGTAGGACACCAAACCCGGAAGTTGGTATAATTGGCTGTAAATTGGCAGTTTGGTAGGATGTTGTATCTGGCAGTTGGTAAATTGACCGTTTAATTGCTAAACTGGTAAGATGCCAAATCTGGAAATTTGTAAAATTGTCTGTGAAATTGGTAATATGACAGGACATCAAATCCGGAAATTGGTAAATTGGCTGTATAAATGGTAAACTGGTGGGATACCAACTCAAGAAATTGATAAAATTGGCTATATAATTGGTAATTCGGTAGGACGCAGAATCCGGAGCTTCAGTGAGAGCTGATTGCACTGAAACAAACGAAGCTAAATTTATCTGCTGAAAAGGCTATAGCTATTGCCTTCTGATATGCAAACAGGATACATGTAATTCGCTGCCTTCCCGTGAAAGAGTAGCTTTTGCCTTACTATAGGTGGAGCGATGTCTTTTCATGCCATTTACAGAAAGTGAGTACAACACAAATCATCCCTTGACAATGTGAACGGTACAACTCTTCGGCAAATATTATGCGGTTTACAAATCAAGAGATTTGGTGCTACGACTCAGATGGAAATAGCTTCTAGGCTATTTAGATATTACGCCTCGAGGTGGAGTTAACGATTAGGAAGCCGCTTCATGAAAATGAGAGAATAGTGCTCCTTGTGTATGGACAACAATAAGATCCAGCTACTTCCAACAAATAAATGAAGAAACCTAAAAGAAATATTTTGTTTATTCTTGTTATTCCTGAAATCATTGAGGTCCATTTCCAAAATTTTTTAGTACCTTTCCGTAACTCCGTAACGAAAGTGATAAATCCAAAATAATTACGGACAATCCGTAATAGTTGGCACCCATGATATAGCGAAACGTGATGGAAACTGACACTTGACAAATGAGTAAGAATAAAGTTTCGTTACATTCAACAGTAGAAGTTGACAGTGGTGCCAGGAAGAAAAGACGTTCTCCTCGCATATAACTTTATGAACTGGCTGCCGTAGTCTCTTTTGCCCTAGTCAGATATGCTGGAATGGTTAGACGTCGGAGAAAGTATTATCCAAAAAAGGTCTAATAATTTACGTAAACAGAAATGTAAATCTTTTTATGAAGATTAGAACTGCACGTCAGATATGTAGAGAATCGTGTTTAATCACGTGTTGAAACACATTTAAACACCAGAACACGGACTGGAGAGGAACACAACGAACCTGTTGCTCGACTGTCCGAAAAAAATGCATAGCGAAAGATACGCACGTGTCGTTGGATGTCGGAGAAAGTTTGGCCCAAATAAGGCTTAATAATCTACAAAATGATCTCCAAATTTTTATGAAAATGAAAACTGTACGTCAGATTAATTATTTTCCTTCCATCTCTATATTCAACACCAGTCCTCATCACAGTCATCCTCGACGCACACTGTCCCACGGACAAGCACGAAAGCAGAACAATGGTCGGATTCCAGTGCGTGATAACGCAGGCCCACACGACTGTTCCCTGCACCTTATAATAATAATGCTGTTACACTGTGACGTTCTCCTCCTGGTGCTTCTTGACGGTCTTAATGTCTCGCGTGCTCGATATTAAACAGGCGCGACCGGGATCTCCACGCAGAGCAGCGTAATGAGCGGCACGGAGCATGGCGCACTCGTGGAATATTTGACTCCCGAATTTTGTGAGGTCTGGAGCGCAATCAGCGCCTGTGTTTCCGGTAAGTGGGCGCTGTGTGGAAAGTGGGCAGAGCAGTGGCGGGGTGGTTGGCCGCCGGCAGGCGAGGCAATTAGGGGCCGCGTGGGCAGCCGCGACAAATTGGAATATAAATTGCGGCGCCTCCCGCGGCCGTCTACGGCGCTGCAGTCGCGAGTCGCTTCCTCTACTGTTTCTGCTGCTCTTATGCTTACCAAGTAGGCTTCGTAACTGTTCACGTAGGGGCCTCGAGGTGTTTCTAACACCTGCCTGTGTGGGATCTTCTTGCACGAGGACTTCTCTGCCCCTTTATTCTAAACAAACAGTCCAAATTTTCTCATAACTGGTGTCATACAAGGCGTCAAAAGGTTTAGGTCATAACTGGAGCCACAAAAACAGTGGTAAGTGACTATGACGTCTGACCGCTCTGTTACTGGGATGCTCGGAAAGAGCAGCTTGTCCTCTGAAAGGAGAAAATTATTACAAAATACTTTTCATTTGGAAATACTGAAGTACTGCTCAAGTGTTTGGGCCTAACAGCGAACACTTAACACGTGACTCGAAGGACACGAGCATCTTTCTACTTGTAGAGGAGTGACAGTTGTTGTGGTATTCAGTGCGAAGGCTCTTGGATGCAGCTGTCTACGCTACCCTGTCGTTTGGAAGCGTCTCCACCTCTATACATCTGCTGCAACCTACATCCGTCTGAACGTGCTTATTGTTCTCCCTATAAAATTTTTACATCCTTGCCTTCCCTCCATAACCAAATTAACAGTTCCTTGATATCTCAGGACGTATCCTGTCAAGCAGTCCTAACTTTTAGTCAAGTTGTGATATAAAGTTAATTTTTCCCTACTCGATTTAATATGTCCTCTTTAGTCATTCTGTCTACCAAGTGAATCTTCAGCATTCTTCTGTAACACTACAAAATTATAGCCAGACTTCACACGTTCCCTGGAAATGTTTGCAGTTCAAAATCTGTTTTTTTAATCTCTGCCTCACCATAATGAAATCTATCTGCGACATCCCAGCATCTCCATGCCTCTTCCACGTAACGTTCTTTCATGATTCGTAAGCCAAATATTAACAATACTAAAATTCAGACATTTAATGAAGACTGGGTCCACAGCCTTGGTGACATTATTAAATGAAGTCCTTCCGCTTTATGCTGTTAAAATATTATTCCTTTTGTGATCCATTTACCACGACTGCTACACAAGATTTAAACTTAAATGTTATATCATTATTTCACCAGCTTTCTAACGTGTATGCTATATGCAACAGCAAATAAAATTCACACCAATTACATCTGCTCTTACACATCATGTCACAGCTTTGTGTTACTGAATGGGTTACATTATCCCACAGTTCTTCAAAATGACCACGTGTCTAAATTGCAGTCGCAATAAATGATGTTTTAACAGCCTAAAGTGTAATGATTTTATTTAAAAATCATTAAATTGTTCTCTGGACAAAATTCTACCAAATGGCTTCCCCTAGAATTTCTCGTCCCCATTCCGTGTTCTCCAACTATTTTCCCTCTCTACCGTTCCGTAATACCAAATTCCAGGGCCCCATCAAAGACTGTCTTGCCCTTCATTATCTCAATAGTTTATTTTGTCTCATCGTAGGACTAATACATATGCAGCAAAATCTCAAGTGGCAGATATTACCGAAGGGATCTAACTAAAATCCGCGGATAACTGCGTAAACTGATCACCGAGGTGAATATAAATGATCCCGCTGACACTGTGACCATAGTATTAAATTAAAAACTGCACTCTCACAATCAAACAACTCAACAATCTCCCCAAGCTCCATTCATGAATGGAAAGATAAATAGTTTCATCTTCTTAATACAGTAGGGAGTACCCTCTTTATTCGCTTTATAGCGTTCGCAGAGGGAAATGTGGAGGTAGGTATTCCAAGATTGGCTGAGAAGGTAAAAGTTGCTCGTTTATTTTACAGCAAAAATATCATAGACTTAAACGCTGGTGTTTCGACACAACTGAAAACTGGTTATTAAACATAGCCTAACATAGTCAAAACGGTCTTCACTTTCACAAGTAATCGGTATAGCTTAGTTATGCGGGAAATCAGTACTTCTGGAACGCATTAAAGTAGCAATAAAAATATTTTGTGGTTGTAGAGCCCACAATTCTTAAATATAGCTGCTATGACAATTTTATGTTGCCTGGCGATGATTAGCACTGTCGAAACTGGTGGTAAATAAGAGTCTGTTAGTAGCAGCTCCTTATGTTACATAAAAATTAATTTATGTTGTAAGATTATATTTTAAAACAACAATATCTTAAAAAAGTTTTTTCTATAATTAAAAAGTCAAATAATTATTTTATGCCAATCTGTTACGCTGTCAGCTACTTTTTTGTTGGAGTTATTGAAGCGTACTGAGAAAGGAGAACTCTCCAGGATTTGGGTAACATTCACCAGGATATGAAAGCGTTAATTCAGCCACTGTTCATAAGCGTTCTTCACTCATTTTGGTATTACAGAACTGGAGCTACCTCCGAAAGGAAAAACCTTTCCTAATAAACTTTCAGTTTTAGGACTTTGTTCGACAATATTAATTTTGCGCAAAATACTGATTTCAGATTCCGAAACTGACTGGTACCGTTCAGTTTTGACAGGCTCTACTCGTTCTTAGGGTCAACTTTCAAGTCATTCCTAAGATTGAATCGCATTTTTCACGAAACGTTCATACGCATATTTCACGAGAGAAAAGGTCAGTGTGTTAGATGCGGGTCAACCTATTTCATCAAGATCTTTCCCTGCAGAAATTGACAGTATTGTCAGACAGGCAGAGGCTTAGCAGGATAAACTAATTACTGTTTCCTACTACTCAACTATCGTGATTGAATTAATACTTCCTTGAGGGAACAATAACAGTTATATTCTTAGGGATCCAGTGTAGTGTTTTAACACACAAAAAAAACATTCATGCTTCCAGGTAATTTCTGGTAGCAATGACACAGGATTCTGCAAATCGTTACATCTATAAAGCAGAACATTACACATGAGCCTGTGCTGAAAATCATCTACAGGCAGAGAAAAAATATTCAGGGTGAAGCAGGGCGGTTAACAGGGCCATCACCGTTAATGTTACAGTAAATAGATATTAATGACTTAGCACTTAGTGTCAGTTAAAAAATTTTAGGCAGTGACGAAGTTATACATGAAAAAGTATTAGCCAGTAAAAACTCGAATAATATACATTTAAATCTTCACAAAATACAAGCCTGGAGCAAAAAGTAGAATTTAGTAAAATATAAAGTTTTGCTCTTTATGAATCATAAAAATGTAGCCTTGGACTACACGATTAAAGAGTCACGAATAAAGTAAGGCATTCCATACAAATAACTATGAACGACAATATGTAGACATATGAAATGAAACTTAAGCTCAGTTTTGCGAGGTCGAAGTGACAAATTCCATTTTTCTTGAAGGCTACCATGAAATTGTAGTTTAACTGAAAAAAAAGAGGTTAGAAGAAACCAAACAGAAATATTCGTAGACTGTGTAGAATACAGATCGCGTCGTATTAACAGCGTACATAAATACGAAAGCGTGCCGCGAATTATGAATAAAAATGCAGAATCGAAGATGGCAGACAATAAGAAAAGACACAGAATATTTCACTAAATCTGTTTATTGAATTTCGAGGACGTTATTTAATGGATGAAATTGCGAATGTTCTTCAAACCTCTACGCACTGCGAAGATAAATTTCCACTACTAAAATCCATACAATCGTGGAACTGCAGAAATTACTCTCTACTACATTACATAACTGATAGAGCCTCGATGAGTAAGTGCGTATAATACGTGAAGATACACCGAGCTCTGCTTCCTTCTCAAAAGTGGAAATACATATGTAATGAAATAGAAACTCCAATGTCTAACAAACCATCACGTTCGGAAGCAGTAGTTGTGTCCACGTGTGTATTCCTTTCGATCCTCTCATGGAATAAACAGTGAAAATAATACCCAGATAGCAGTATTATCAACAGCTAACGAAATCCCGGCGGTCTATAGAACGAACAAGGCAATATCGAGGAGGTGCCCGAAAGAATCCAGGCTTTTAACTGCATTCTGTTAAAATAACTGATGTGATTTTTTTATTGTCATATCTAAAGATAACTATTATATCGCCATATAAGGGTACTGTAACTATTTGTTTCTCCACGTTTTGAAATTCTGAAAAATAAACATATATATACCATTCAAAAAGCTTGAGGTCACTATAATTATATAATATAAACGGAGGCAGGATGTGTTGCCAGTAGAGAAGCACTAACAGCAGAATGGTTTGGTCAGAAGAGCTCAGAGACGTTGAAAGTGAACTAATCATTGGGTGTCACCTGAGTAACAAATCTATAAGGGACGTTCCAACCGTTCTAAAGCTGCCCAGGTCAACTGTTGGTGAAGAGATTCTGAAGTGTTTTGTGTAGTCTTGTACTGTGGAAAGCAAGGAGAGGATGTTGTTTGACCAGTATCATCTTTCTGTAACACAAGTGCACACATTTATTGACAGGGTTCTTTATTCATAAGAACTAGACGCTACTTATCTTTAAGCAAGTTGTTGTGGTACAAGCTCTTCCATAATAGTCCATGTTAGTCTCGCTGCTGGTGAAGGTACACGTCCAGATATGCACACTACTCTGGCCGCTATGTGCTTGCTGAGACTGAGATTCAGATTGCGAGTGGACTTTCTGCGACTGCAAGTGAATTCGCTGCGACTGATGACTTGACTGGGCCCTCCGGTCCACAGCGGCGATCTAAATACTGACGGTCGAGAGGGCGTTGGCGGCGCGTTGCTTGCGAGTCTTTCTTTGGCCTCTCTCCTACATTCGCCTATTATCGGTCGTCTTGCAACCTCTTTGCCAACAAGTGTGCTGGCGACTGCTTACGGCAGCACAAAGTGGAAACACGAAGTTAGAACAACAGCTAAACCAAGACCAGGCAGACATCACTTACTGGCAGACAAGGGCCACAAAAGACAAGGGCCACAAAAAGTCACATGAAATGGACGGAAGGAATCACTAGTGAGGTCCAAAGTGCTGCAAGCACTCCAGATGGCACAATGAGTAAGTGTAGGAGGTTAAAAAGGACGGTGTGCAATGGTCCAGCAGTTCTCACAAGCCACGCATTTCCACAGTCAGTACTAAGTGACACCTGAGGTGGTGCAAAGAACGACGCCACTGGGTAGTGGATAACCGGAAACAAGTCATCTGGAGTGATCAATCACGCTGTACCTTGCAGCAATTCATTGGAACGGTATGGGTTTGCCGAATGTCTGCAGAACTTTACTTATCAATATGTGTAGTGCTGACATTGTGATAAAGATGAGGTAGGAAGGTAGTGTTACAATACGGTAGCGTCCTTCGTGGTTCGCTTATTAGGCTTAAGAAAACACTAAATATGTAAGGATATGAACATATTTCACAGCATTTGTAGTGGGACGAAATTAAGCGTCACCCATCCACCACTATCAGCCCAGTTTGCAGGTGACTATAGGTTTAATTTAGTTTTGTTTATGTATTTTTCTTAATATTTGTAATAGCTGTCAATTATCTAAAAGTTTTGTATTTTTTATGTTTCATGTACGGAGAGGGCGGCGCAACGAACGGAGACAGCATCTTCGTTGCCGCGACCAGAGAGGAAATTGCTGGCCGCTATACGTCGCGGGTCGACAGCCAAGGAGCAACAGAAGATCCTGGAACCGAGTTGTTGCGTCGTGCTTCTAAAAATTAAAAATGAATTTTTTGTACTCTTTTTGTACAACAATGACGTCATATAGAGCTTAATCCTATTGAAAAGTCAGTCCTAGTTTGTCAACGGTCAAGTTCACATCTGTATGTGTAGTAAGCAAATAAAATAGTGAATGCTACTAAAGTTGAAACACGTGTTCTGAGGATTTATTTATGAAGAATTATGTGAACGGATTAATAATATATTTGACAAGATTATTGAATTCTGACAGCTTTCATCGAAACTTTGAATCTCAAAGGTTTATTTAATGTGTGATTCTGATATCGATTAAATCAAGATAACGTGTGTCAATATAATTTCTGAGGAGAAACAAACGAAATTTAAATCGAAAAAGTTTACGAAAACCAATTGGCCCAAGTGATGTAATTTTTTGCATACGACTCAACTGATGTTTTACAGTTTCGTTCAAGAACCATTCTATGACAATATAAAAAGAATATAAATCATTTTGAAGTGGGTTGTAACTGACGTAGGTGACGAAGTCTGCACATGGTCATATATCAAACGAAAATCGGTTATAAACAAACCTATACGTCGTTACACTACAACGTGGCGACCTTAGAAACAGGACTTGTGTGCAACTAAGGCACACAGGTACGAAACAAAACATCAAGAGTCTTTCGGAAGTCAACGCGAGTCTTCGTGGAGTCTTCACCAGCCAGCGGCGACTTCGCGGGTGTGGGCATCTGACGGAGCGCAGCCAAGCAGTACGGTCACGCAGTTATTCCACGAGAAGGCGCATCTGTTGGGCAGCAGCTGAACGCTACAAACCCCGACAACCTTTTCCTCCCTAAACTAACAGGCCCAGTACGTCAGCTGGGGGGCGTTCCTCCGGCTGGTTTTAGAGGTGTTGCTGAGGGCTTCGCCTGTGTACGGTGCGGCCGGGCGTGGTTGCAGCCAGTGACGTTTCCGGTGTTCGACTCAGCGTCCTGCCGGTTGCGGAAGCGGGGTCGCAGCATCTCAGCGGCTGCAACGACGGCTGTTACATCTGCAGCCCATAGCAGCACACTGATCGTCGAGAACTACAAATTACAATATTAGTGTCCGGTGAGTTTTGTTTCAAGTTGGAAGTGGAGTGTTGTACATAGGGAGTGTGCTTTTACAGGGTTGTTGATTACAAGTCTGCCTTGTAACTAGTTAATATCTTACAATAATGTCGGGAACTGAAATGTCAGACGAAGAGCAGTCTATGTCCGATAGGAGCATGAGATCCCTTTTTAGGGCGATCGCTAAACTAAAACAATCTAACAAAGAATCTGCTGTTAGATTAAAAGAGGAACTAAAACAGGAATTAAAACAGTATAACGAAGAATCTACTGCTAGATTAAAAGAGGAGCTAAGAAAATCTACAGACAGGTTACAGGAATATCTTAATGAAACCAGACGAGAATTAAGTGATAAAATAGAGTCTTCTAAAGTTGAAATGCAGGAAAAACTAGGACTTAGTAATAAGATTGCAGATAATTGTAAAAGGTTAGAAGAACATATCCAGGAATCGCGCGAGGAAAAAGCTCGCATGCGAAACGATATCACTGACTTAACCGAGAGACTAGACAGTGTCAATATCTTAGTTGTAAATGAAATACAGAAAAATAACGATAAGTTACGAGATGAATTTTCTATGCAAACAGAAACTGTTCGTAGAGAATTATTGGAATCTATTAAAGAGGTCTCTACCAAACCTGTAGAGATTTCTTCAATAGATAATGTAGAATTAGAGACATTAACTCATCAAGTAGAAAAAGATCGTACCGATATCGAAAACATGAAATTTTTAATTACTGAAATATGCAGTAACCTTGAGACTGCCAAAGATAATAACATTGACGAAGGTACAGAGCATTCACATCGTGAACACAGTGAAGAATCGATATTAGCTAATCGCGTATCCAAAACAGGAATGCGAATACAGGAAATTACCAAACGGTTATCGGAATTAGATAATAATGAAAACATTTCAAGTGTTAGAAGCAATAACGTAATCAGAGAAAACAGTCGCATCGAATTTGCTAGCTCGGACGACAACAATACGAATAAAGAAATCACGGCAAGCCAATCCGATGCAACTCCGTCTCTGCAATCTAAACAAAATCCAACTATTTCTCTCGCAGAATGTTTGGATGATACAACGACAAATTCAAATGTAGCAAGTCGATTCCCTGTATTCAAACCAGGAGGCGAACTTCACCCTATAATCTTTATAAAAGCTTTTGAAACATCATTATCTCCTAAATGGAGTAATGAAAAACGGATTCAATTTGTAATAGGACATTTAGAAGCAGAAGCTGCGGAATGGGCAGTACTGCATAGAACTGAATTTAGGGACTGGGATGATTTTGTTAAGCAGTTTAAACAAAATTATTGGTCAAGAGGAAAACAACAACACTTAACTTTAGAGCTGTTAGACCCTCCTCCATATTCTAAACGATGGAGAGGTTATAGGAATTATTTTGAATGGCATTTAAACCGTGCTAAATTAATTGGAGAACCAATTATTGAAAGTCATCTAATACGAGTCCTAATTAGTAGGTTATCGTATTACATAAAGGAAAGAAAAATGTTAGTCTACGAATTGTCTATCCAAACAAAAAAAATTCGCGAACAGATTGTCAAAAATGCTGAACGGAGAATTAAACTTTATAATCAACATGCTATAGAACCCTCATTTCAGGTAGGAGATCTTGTATTAGTACGATCTCATCCTAAAAGTTCGAAGATCAATAAGGAATGTAGAAAATTCTTCTTTATCTTTGAAGGTCCATATGTTGTACATAAGATTGTACATCCCAAAGCGTTACTTCTTATGGAACCTTCATCAGGTGTAATTAAAGGATTATATAGTGTTGATGAAATGAAACCCTTCATTCCTAAGTAAGTTAATATTTAGTATATGTTACATACGGAAGAGCGTTCATAGTTTATTCATGTGAAGTTTTCGTGATAGTTACGTGTTATTTTAAAGAAATGACAGGAAGCTTAAACAAGTGTTCTACAATAATCTACCGGTACTTCAAAAAGAGAAAGGTAACTAAAAGGGGATTTATATGGAAGAAATTTTGTTATTAGGTCAGAAGGAATTTTGTACATTTTATATTTACTCGGATAGTAGGAACCAAAGGGGATGGTTAATAATTTTAGGGACCATGAGCGTCCAGAGCTATATGGCTCACGAGAACATAGCAGAGTGCCTTTAATAGAGATTTGTAATAGTGTTAATATAGAACACACCAAACGGGGTTCTCTCGCTTGTTTCTCCTAAATAAATTGCCATTACCCAACAGGGTGTCCGAAGGTAAAGAAAGCCGTGCCGAGATTCTAAAGAAAGTTTTGCTTGATTTCTTCTTGACCTCAGGCATAAATAAGGCACTAGTGAAAAGAATGACGTAAAGTAAATAGTACTATTAGTTATTGTGAGGAACTTATTAGTAATATACATGTTTGGAAAGAATAACTCTAGTAAATGAATAAAACTGAAACTAATCTATCACAATTTGAACGCTCTGTCCTAATGTAACAAAGTTAAAGAACGTACTAAATTAGTATTTATTAGCAACTATTAAATGCAGAGGAGTAATCTCCATATATTCGGTTATGAATTACCATAATAGCACAATTAAGAGTAAATGACAAATAGTCACAACAATATCGTATTAAAAGGATTAAATCTATCTAAGAGCAAGGACTCTAGAGTACGTAAAATGTGAGGAAAATGTATTAACAGTTAAATATTGTATATTGAAAAGTTTATTTTCGTTTAAAACCTGACAAACTGAGCTTGTGGGTGGGGTATGTAGTGGCACGAAATTAAGCGTCACCCATCCACCACTATCAGCCCAGTTTGCAGGTGACTATAGGTTTAATTTAGTTTTGTTTATGTATTTTTCTTAATATTTGTAATAGCTGTGAATTATCTAAAAGTTTTGTATTTTTTATGTTTCATGTACGGAGAGGGCGGCGCAACGAACGGAGACAGCATCTTCGTTGCCGCGACCAGAGAGGAAATTGCTGGCCGCTATACGTCGCGGGTCGACAGCCAAGGAGCAACAGAAGATCCTGGAACCGAGTTGTTGCGTCGTGCTTCTAAAAATTAAAAATGAATTTTTTGTACTCTTTTTGTACAACAATGACGTCATATAGAGCTTAATCCTATTGAAAAGTCAGTCCTAGTTTGTCAACGGTCAAGTTCACATCTGTATGTGTAGTAAGCAAATAAAATAGTGAATGCTACTAAAGTTGAAACACGTGTTCTGAGGATTTATTTATGAAGAATTATGTGAACGGATTAATAATATATTTGACAAGATTATTGAATTCTGACAGCTTTCATCGAAACTTTGAATCTCAAAGGTTTATTTAATGTGTGATTCTGATATCGATTAAATCAAGATAACGTGTGTCAATATAATTTCTGAGGAGAAACAAACGAAATTTAAATCGAAAAAGTTTACGAAAACCAATTGGCCCAAGTGATGTAATTTTTTGCATACGACTCAACTGATGTTTTACAGTTTCGTTCAAGAACCATTCTATGACAATTTAAAAAGAATATAAATCATTTTGAAGTGGGTTGTAACTGACGTAGGTGACGAAGTCTGCACATGGTCATATATCAAACGAAAATCGGTTATAAACAAACCTATACGTCGTTACACTGAAGACAGTAAAAGAATGGTGCGGACACGATGGTTGATTGTAACACCAAGAAAACGCGCTTGACGTAAAGCAGCATGTGTGAGGCAAGAGTCCGTGTACAAAAATGAACCGTTGCGCGATCGATACCTCGCGCCAAGTCTCCTGGAACACAGTCTTTGGCGTGAAGGGGGTCTGACACGTTCCCTGTGAGTGCCGTTGAGACTGTTTTCCAGGTAGAGGCAGCCAGTGAAACACCACGGACAACGTAGGTCTGCAGAGCAATGGGCCAGATGTTTGTCCTACAGCCAATGTGACTTCCAAGTTGCTCTCGCTGAGCACCTTCCGGACACGAGGGACGTGCACCGGGGACTGGAGTAGTCACATTATTCCTTTGACCAGCCAGGTCTGGAGGCGAGTATTGGGTCGTCGTCGTCGTCGTCGTCTTCCATACGTCTCTTGGTGGCTTCAGGTTTTTACACTGTTTGTCATCCCAAAGCAGCTTTGTAGGCCCGGTGAGTACCTTCAGTTTGTTGCTTCGGTGCCGAGACCACGTGGCATTTGTAGAGACTGGCCTTCCTACCCGCTGTGAGCGTCGAAATCGTGAATGGTTCGCTTCCTGCGCTTATCCGTGTCCTGCTGCTTCTATATTGGACTCGTTCAGTCTCCTCCTGTTGTTGTTCCCTACTCCTGTGTCTGGCCAAGTGATTTGAGGAGGGTGTCGCTTGTATCAAAACATAATAGCTTCCATGCAGTAATTGTCAAAGCATTATAATCTGTTTGTTTGTTTTAAATTATTTGGGTTTTGTAAATTTCTTGTATGTTTTTTCTTTCTTTCTTTCTTTCTTTGACCCTTGTCCCACAGTTACGCAGGGTCGGCCATGGTTAAGCGGATGTGGCATGGTAAGTTTAAGGGGTGGCCGGATGCCCTTCCTGCAGCCACCCCGTACCCCCCCCCCCCCCCCCGGGATGGAATTAGTGTACCCCAGCTGTCTGTGTCTAATGTAAGCCATGGAACAGTGTGAATGTGCAAATGTCTGCGAGTCGTGTAACTGAGGCGGAAAGTGGGGACCAGACCGGTATTCACCTAGGTGGATGTGGAAAACCGCCGAAAAGCCACATCCAGGCTGGCCAGCACACTGGCCCTTCGTCGTTAATCTGCCGGGTGGATTCGATCCGGAGCCGGCGCGCCTACCCGAGTCCAGGAAGCAGCGCGTTAGCGCTCTCGGCTGCCCTGGAGTGTCGGAAAATTTCTTGTATGTTCAGTATCATTAATTGTGACGTCGAAAACATTTTTTTGCCTAATTCCGTAGATACTAAATCGCCAAGTCCGTTTCTCCAGTTATTTGGAGCCCGCAAACTTATGCGACTCACTGGGGCAAATCTTGTTGTTTACACTTTGGTGACTCGCACATCCAAGCCAAGCTTGTGTTTCTTTAGGTGAGGTTCATCAGCCAACCGTTCGCGTCTTTCTTCCTCCCATGTTTTCCGTCACGCGAGACGGTTAAGTGGAGGAGGAGGAGATTAGTGTTTAACATCCCGTCGAAATGAGGTCATAAGAGATGGAGATGCGATTTAGGGAAATCACAGAATACCTAAATTAGGATGGCCGGACGCGGATTTGTAATGTTCTCCCGAATACGAGTCCAGTGTGCTAACCACTGCGCCACCTTGCTCGGTACGCTTAAGTATTTACTATTCCGGCCTCGTGGCGTGATTTCAAGGTGTATCTCGGTTGCCTGCTGAACATCTTTACTATCAGGAGAAAGTGGAAGTGGTTGCCTTGGCCTGTCACTTTATTATCTTTTAGCGATTTTGCATAAATATTTGTCTACAGTGCCGGCGGGTAATCTGACGATTTCTACTCGTTTTACTTAAAAATTGCTTCTCTATTCATCAGGTTACCATTGTACGTTCGTGCCTTGGAATTTCTTCCCACCGCTTTCTCAGGAAAGGAGTTTGATTAGAAGTGTATCGGGCCTGCGCTAAGAATTTCGGGTCCGTTCGTCTGGACCACATCGCCCGGCCTGTGGTGGTTTCAAATCGAGCAATTTTAATTGTTTTTCGTTTCCTTTTAATTAATTCCCTTTTCGGTAAACCTCAGTTACTTGATGAATTTTAACCAAACGCATTCTGAAGATGTTTGTGGTCTACCTAGATGATGACTGTTTTCTTAGAACCTTTGAAGGGATTATTATGGAACCATCAATTGATGAAACATTATCTTGCTTCGCTTATTAAAACTAGCCGCAAATATTTCAACAATACTAACCATTGGCACAGAAAATTTGTATATTTTTGGAAAGAGAACAGCATTTGTTTTAAATTTAAATTTTCATGCTTCTTGTTCCCATGAATGACTTTTCGAGAGTTGAAAGCAAGTTTTGGAATTAACATTATAACCTTTTGTTTTTTGATCTCACAGATATATTTCATGCATTGCTGATCGATTATCAATAAGTGTTCTTAAGTAATTTTATTTACTTTAACAGTTTTGCCTTAATATGTCAGGGTCTTGTTGGCCTAATTAATAAAGTTATTTTCCTGCAAATGCTAATAAAAATCTTCATACGAGTGATGTTCAACCCCTATTGGGCCCGGTGCTTCTATTCCCAGGCAACCTTACACCAGTAGTGCGCATCAAAAGGCATTCTTGAAATCAACTAGCCGTCCCAGAGGCCCGGCCTGAACAGAATGAGTTAGAACGTCGCCTTCACTCCAGACCCCTAGAGTCCATATTAATGTCAACTAATAGTTGTCCGAATACTTTCGATCACATAGTATATAAGACGGCAGTAGTGAGCACCAGACCCTTTTCCAAGGCTTATGCACGATCAACAATCACATGGCTACGTACAAAGTGACCATTTGTAGGAATAATTATAATACTTCTAGATTATCTTCCAAATAAATTCCTCTGTGTTTTTCTACCATCCTTAAACGTATTAGTTTGAGTAATTTCCAACGGTTTCAAAAATCAGGGTTCGAACAGAAGTTTCATAGTATGGTACAGCTGAGCATTACCCAAGAAGAACTATGATTATGCTTCTACAATATTCGGCTACAATTGTCATTAGATGTGTCCAGCCACGAGAATTACCAATATCTGAATGGGACCCCCATTTAGAAAATGAGATTTGGTATTGAGGATTCCACCCATAAGCAATAAAAGCTAGTCTCTCAATGATAATGGATGAATTTTAATCTCTATATCCATCTACGTCAATAAAATGTCCCCTTTTGTTGCTGATGGTGATAATGATCATACATCTCGGGGAACCCGCGTTGTGCCGGTGTTTCATTTTATGTGCACGGGAAGCAATGCAGCAATTCATGACTCGTCAACATCGTCTCAGAGGATATAAAATCAGCCACAGTTTTGCCGATCTCGCTGTTTAGGAGTCTAGTGTCTTTACCCGGTAGCTGAGTGGTCAGCGCGACGGACTGTCAATCCTAAGGGCCCGGGTTCGATTCCCGGCTGGGTCGGAGATTTTCTCCGCTCAGGGACTGGGTGTTGTGTTGTCCTAATCATCATCATTTCATCCCCATCGACGCGCAAGTCGCCGAAATGGCGTCAAATCGAAAGACTTGCACCAGACGAGCGGTCTACCCGACGGGAGGCCCTCGCCACACGCCATTATATTATTATATATTATCATTGACCTTCCAGCACTACATCATTTCTGTGAATCTCCCAATGGAATGCTTGGTGGTCCCTCGAATAATGCCACTGCCACTTCTAACGCCAACCCTTGTCTAAGATAGTGTATTTCCAAAGACTTGGATACAAATGGGATGCTGAATATCTTTGCTTCCTGTCTTTGCACAATTTCTGTATTTATGATGTTTACTTCGTAATTATATGCTTATCAGTAGCTAGAATGTTGCGAATCAGCATGTGACACATTGTATTCTTCTCTTTCACGACGTTCCATATTCCATTTGATTTCGTAGCAGCTTTAGTATTGAACATTTTTACCACATTACTTATTTGGCTACATATATAATAAACGGTAATGGTAATTTTAGAAACTGTGTATAATTACCATTATGTACATATATATATATTTTTTTTTTTTGACAGTGTACAGACTCAAGGGATACTGATAATGGGGCTCATACTGCCAATCACTTTGTAAATTTAACTCAATTTTGTAGTCACTAAATTAGCATCACACACTTTCCCACCACGTGAAGTTTCATCTCCGTTTTTGGGTGCTTCACTTTTTCTGTCAAGCAGTGTAATTAGGCAAAAATTTTATCTGGCTCTTAATTGTCGATTGTCGCTTTCAGTGAACAAAATCACATAACGAATACACAACTGTGTCAGCGTATAGCTCCAAATCGGCTATATGTAGGCTACACACGAATTAAGTAACGTATGTAATAAAATGATATGTAAGTAATAAAGATATGTAAGTTATAATGATATTCTCTACAAAACATGGAAAGGTTTCGTGACCTCTTTATTAAATAGAAACACTCGCACGTCATTCAAACTATCAGCACTTCATAACATAACCGCAAGGTGGTAACACGTGCGAATTACGAGTTTCTTAAATCAGTAAGCTTGAATCCTCGCAATGACGTCGTCGCTCAATATATCTCACCCAGTGGAATATAATGAGCGAATCAAGCGCCAGGAATATTCTTCGCATAAGCCATATGCTTCGACGACATTTAACAAGAAGACGCTTTAACTCTCCCGTGGATTATTTAAGAGAAAGGATAGTAGTCATACAGTGGGATCAAAACTTACACGTAATGGTTTGGCATTCCTTTTCCAGGAAATATGACATGATGCAACGTTGTCATATGATGACATGATGGAGACCGTGGCTGGTTGTTTGACGACAAATGTTGATGATGTTAGGACAGCAACCAGCCACAAATTTACTTTCAGTTCCTTTATTCAAAGGATACCGTTACCGGTTTCGAATCGTTGTCATTCATCCTCAGACAGTTTACACGCTTTCTTTATGACATGTGGTGTGTTTTTTACGGATTAATTGTCTTAAAATATAAATAATACATAATTATAAACACGCCACACACAGAGGGATACGTTACAGATTTTCGTTGCTGGTGACTTACGTGAAACGTCGGTTTGGAGTGTTTGTTTTCATAGCATTCGTCCAACAGATATAAATGCATTTCCACTGCATTCTTATTGTTCCACACGTAAATTGTTCTCACTGAACACTTTAGATTTGTCACTGAGAAGGTTTCTAACACGCAACACATGTTTTGATACATACAAAGATCTTACAAACATATGAGTATCACAGATGCTATGATATATCGAAACATTTGACGATAATGTCCTATGTTTAAAAAGGATCATATATTCATTTACGCAACTGTAATGCCTTTTACACTAGTACAGAGACATTGAATTATTGAGTTGATATTGTTAAATTAATTATAAAGTTTTCTTAAATATATATATAGAACTGTAGAGGTAAAATAGTATATTATTTAATTACATTTAGCATCATGACAGTTATAGTAACATATAAATTTGCTACTTGATCTGCAGATAGGTGTACTAATATTATTTGCTTTAGAGGCTGGAAAGTAAATTTTGGAAATTTTTCAGGAAAGGGGTGTTAGCTAACTCTGTTTGTTCGTTAAGGATATAGTCTGGGGTGCTGTTTTTGTGTGTGTGCATTTCTAATTCTTCTAATATATTCATTGTGGCTCCTTTTTCTGCTAGATAGAAAATTTTTATGTTGTCCTCAATGTTTCCCACTGAATGGTTTTCTTCAGCAGTAAGGGCTGCAAATGCAGATTTTGTCAAGTTACCAAAGTCTTAAAGCATCAATACGTTCTTTGTATCTAATTTCAAAACTTCTGCCTCTGTCCGATGTAGAATTTTGGGCATATATCACATTTGAGTTTGTATATTACTGATTTACAGTGGGGACTCTTAGAGGTATTATATCACGGATTACTTTTTGTTGTAATTTATTGTTTGTGGAAAAATCTGATTGTGATATTTTTCTTCTTTTTAAATAAGTTTGCTATTTGGTATGAAAGTGGGCCTATGTATGGGAGAGTAGCATATTTAGGTTTGGCTTTAGTGGCACACTGATTTGGCTTGAAGTGACTGCTGTGAAGTGGATCTATGGTTTTTGTCTGCATTTTGTTGTGGAGTTTTTCTATTATTGTGTGTTTATATCCATTATTATGAGCAACTGTTTTAATTATATTGATTCTATTTTGTTGGTCTGTGTCACTCATTGGTACTTTTTTAATTCAGTGTAGCATCGTTCTGAAATATGGCATTTTTTGTTGGTGGGGGTGGCAATGAATCCCTCAGCACCAAAACTGCATGCACAGCCAAAGGTTCATAAAGAAAATTGTCCCTTTCGGCCGATTGTTAACTCAAGAAACAGCCCTGCATACTTCATAAGCCGTAAATTAAAAGACCTCATTACCAAATACTATGAATTTGAAAATAACTACACCATACATAACATACATGAACTCATAAACTTAGTCAAAGACATCCACATCCCACCAACAGCTAAATTAGCATCACTAGACATAGTCAACCTGTACACGAACATCCCTGTCAAAGAGACTAATAACATTATAAGAAACAATCTGCTTAAATATGAGTAATTAGTGTTGCAGAGATCTGTGAACTCATAGAAATACTTTCACTTATTCTAGAGCGTAATTACTTTAACTTCAACAACAAACTGTACCAACAACATGTTGGTTTGGCAATGGGAAGTAGCTTAGCTGGGATATTGGCTGACATTTACATCAACCATATGGAACAAAAATGCTTCTCAACCAACCAGCACATCCCAAACAAAATAATCTACTGCAGAAGATATGTTGATGATACAATCTTGCTTTTTGATTGTACAAGGAATGAAATAGATACATTAGCAGCAGATCTAAGCAAAATGCACAAAAATATTAAATTCACAGTTGTAAATGAAACTAATGAAAGCATTAACTTTCTTGACCAGAACATTTGCAATAGTAATAATAAACATCAATTTAGTATTTACAGAAAACCTACCACCACAGATGTCAGTATTGGCAACTCATCTTACCACCCCCGCCAACTAAAATGTGATACATGCCCAAAAATTCTACATCGGACAGAGAGGCTGGAGTTTTGAAATTAGATACAAAGAACGTATTGATGTTTTGAGACTTCGGTAACTTGACAAAATCTGCATTTGCAGCCCATATTGCTGAAGAAAAACATTCAGTGGGAAACATTCAGGACAACTTAAAAATTTTCTATCTAGCAGAAAAAGGAGCCACTATGAATATACACTCCTGGAAATGGAAAAAAGAACACATTGACACCGGTGTGTCAGACCCACCATACTTGCTCCGGACACTGCGAGAGGGCTGTACAAGCAATGATCACACGCACGGCACAGCGGACACACCAGGAACCGTGGTGTTGGCCGTCGAATGGCGCTAGCTGCGCAGCATTTGTGCACCGCCGCCGTCAGTGTCAGCCAGTTTGCCGTGGTATACGGAGCTCCATCGCAGTCTTTAACACTGGTAGCATGCCGCGACAGCGTGGACGTGAACCGTATGTGCAGTTGACGGACTTTGAGCGAGGGCGTATAGTGGGCATGCGGGAGGCCGGGTGGACGTACCGCCGAATTGCTCAACACGTGGGGCGTGAGGTCTCCACAGTACATCGATGTTGTCGCCAGTGGTCGGCGGAAGGTGCACGTGCCCGTCGACCTGGGACCGGACCGCAGCGACGCACGGATGCACGCCAAGACCGTAGGATCCTACGCAGTGCCGTAGGGGACCGCACCGCCACTTCCCAGCAAATTAGGGACACTGTTGCTCCTGGGGTATCGGCGAGGACCATTCGCAACCGTCTCCATGAAGCTGGGCTACGGTCCCGCACACCGTTAGGCCGTCTTCCGCTCACGCCCCAACATCGTGCAGCCCGCCTCCAGTGGTGTCGCGACAGGCGTGAATGGAGGGACGAATGGAGACGTGTCGTCTTCAGCGATGAGAGTCGCTTCTGCCTTGGTGCCAATGATGGTCGTATGCGTGTTTGGCGCCGTGCAGGTGAGCGCCACAATCAGGACTGCATACGACCGAGGCACACAGGGTCAACACCCGGCATCATGGTGTGGGGAGCGATCTCCTACACTGGCCGTACACCACTGGTGATAGTCGAGGGGACACTGAATAGTGCACGGTACATCCAAACCGTCGTCGAACCTATCGTTCTACCATTCCTAGACCGGCAAGGGAACTTGCTGTTCCAACAGGACGATGCACGTCCGCATGTATCCCGTGCCACCCAACGTGCTCTAGAAGGTGTAAGTCAACTACCCTGGCCAGCAAGATCTCCGGATCTGTCCCCCATTGAGCATGTTTGGGACTGGATGAAGCGTCGTCTCACGCGGTCTGCACGTCCAGCACGAACGCTGGTCCAACTGAGGCGCCAGGTGGAAATGGCATGGCAAGCCGTTCCACAGGACTACATCCAGCATCTCTACGATCGTCTCCATGGGAGAATAGCAGCCTGCATTGCTGCGAAAGGTGGATATACACTGTACTAGTGCCGACATTGTGCATGTTCTGTTGCCTGTGTCTATGTGCCTGTGGTTCTGTCAGTGTGATCATGTGATGTGTCTGACCGCAGGAATGTGTCAATAAAGTTTCCCCTTCCTGGGACAATGAATTCACGGTGTTCTTACTTCAATTTCCAGGAGTGTATTGGAAGAATTAGAAATACACACACACAAAAACAGCACCCCAGACTATATCCTTAACGAACAAACAGAGTTAGCTAACACCCCTTTCCTGAAAAATTTCCAAAATTTACTTTCCAGCCTCTAAAGCAAATAATATTAGTACACCTATCTGCAGATCAAGTAGCAAATTTATATGTTACTATAACTGTCATGATGCTAAATGTAATTAAATAATATACTATTTTACCTCTACAGTTCTATATATATATTTAAGAAAATTTTATAATTAATTTAACAATATCAACTCAATAATTCAATGTCTCTGTACTAGTGTAAAAGGCATTACAGTTGCGTAAATGAATATATGATCCTTTTTAAACATAGGACATCATCGTCAAATGTTTCGATATATCATAGCATCTGTGATACTCATATGTTTGTAAGATCTTTGTATGTATCAAAACATGTGTTGCGTGTTAGAAATCTTCTCAGTGACAAATCTAAAGTGTTCAGTGAGAACAATTTACGTGTGCAACAATAAGAATGCAGTGGGAATGCATTTACATGTGTTGGACGAATGGTATGAAAACAAACACTCCAAACCTACGTTTCACGTAAGTCACATGCAACGGAAATCTGTAACGTATCCATCTGTGTGTTGCGTGTTTATAATTATGTATTATTTATATTTTAGGACAATTAATCCGTAAAAAACACACCACATGTCATAAAGAAAGCGTGTAAACTGTCTGAGGATGAATGACAACGATTCGAAACCGGTAACGGTATCCTTTGAATAAAGGAACTGAAAGCAAATTTGTAGCTGGTTGCTCTCCTAACTCTATCAATATGAAATGAACTTAATGGGGAAGACATTGGTCGTACACGTAAGGTCGGCACAGCATCAACTCTTAAAACATTATTCTCATCATCACCCTCGGACTTGAATGGTTTAGGAAATGCAGGATGGTTCATAGACGAGCCTGTGGGCGGAGAAGCAGACGAGTACGCCGGTTTACTACATGTATACCTTTAAAAATGCTTATGGGGGTACTTTGAGGACATACAGCGTATTTTTATGTATGTTAAACAGGAACTTATTCTAGTGTGGAGTGCACTGTATAGCAACTTACACATTCAAGAGGCTCAAGAGAAGAATCAGATCACCATCAATAAAATTATATGGAAAACGCCACTGTGACAGATGAGGAATGTTTGAAGCTTGTAAAAGTTCTGAATATCGATACAGATGTGCCATTAACTTTCCGCCCATAGGAGGTTTTTGAGTATCCAGTGCTACCGACAGCGAGCAGACAAACCTCCGTGCAGCTGGAAACACCGAGATTCATCATACTTGCATTTCAGACCATTAGAAGGGAGAAGTTAGCGAATGACCCCACCATATTTGATAATTGTATTTTAACTGATGCCACAGTCTACTTGAATTCCGAATTCTATCCATATGAAAATTTACTACTACAGTGCGACAAGAATGTATACAGCCTAGCATTTGACGTGTATGCAAAGTTCTGTACCCCTTACTATGAAGGTCTTGAAGAGGAAGGATGCCTACTCAGTCCACAGAAATTCCAGGAGCTGGCACCAATCGCCTTAATAGACGGTTCTAAGCAGAATGAGATCATTAAATTAGGACCAGTTGATGTGCAAATCGAATTTGAATCCTCATCCAATCTCCCAGAACACATTGCAGATATTATCTAGTTCTACATGACCGTGTGATTAACTATTGCCCTTTTACTGGTGTTGTGCAGCGTGCTGTACAAATGAGTAACTTCTGTGTCATACCCAGAGCATTTCAAAATGACAATTTGAAGTGTGAACGCCATTACTGACATCAGAGATTTCTATGATTATGATGAGTGCAGAAAATTCATATTTAAAGATGTTACATTCACACCATACACAGAAGATACCGGTATAGTAGAGACATTCTCAGCAAGAATTGCATCACCGAGGCCTTTCAAAGGTGTGAATTGCGCTAAAACACAGAGGAGTGCAAAGTCATTAACACATTTCTTCCATGAACTCCACTGGGACGATCCTGTCATATCTAATAAAGATATAATGACGTCTCTTCGAATATTCGACCATCCTGATACCATCATCTACACCAAAGGCGAGGAGAAGATCGCACTGATGTAGCGAATCTTCAAGTTTGCATCTATTCAAGCCCTGGAACTCTACGGGTGCCTTGCTTTCCATCAGCTCAAGAAGAGGAAGATGTGTGAAAATAGTGTTGTGTCTGCTTATGAAAATGTAAAATTACTTTTAACTTGGACTAATGAAAATAAATGAATTTTTTACTTCACATTCTGTGTTTTTCTTTCTACCTAGCTCCCACTTACATAGAATGCAGCTTTTCCTAGATCTTACGACTGTGGCTTTGTTCAAGCACAGGAGATATAATTTCAGACATGTTTGCTACATGTCTTCGGAAGCGGACACCATCACGCGCCGCCTGTTCCCAAAAACCTATACGTGCAGCACGATAGGTGAAATCCTATGCAGTTGTTACGTATGTCTTGTTTTCTCCATCTTAAACGTTACCTCACTAATGCTTCAAACTAATGCCTTGTTCATCTTGCACAGCCTTTACATAAATTTGTGAGGGTAAAGATTTGGGAAATAACAACAAATACATATGGCAACGAAAAACATTTTTTTGTTCAGACATAAATATTCACAGTAGTGATACGCTTACAAATCTTCTTGTTTGTACAATACAAGAAGTAATACTGCTTTTAAATTCACAGTTCTTATTACTGTTCGAAATTTTTTTATTCACTGTTCTTGGTTTTACAAATAATAGTACTGGTTGAAAAAAATTTTATTTTACGTTGCAGTTCCGATTACAGCTATTCCAGAGATATAACTTCTCTTACACTAATACTGTTGCTATTATTAGTGAAATTCCACCCAAACAGAAGACTCAATTTAGATGTTGAACTGGGTGGCTCTAAAACATTTTCCACCTCAAACTGCTGAAATAATTTAATAATACAATGGGGTGGAGGGCCCTAAAATGTTCATCCCAAACAGCTGCACTAAAATGAACTGGGTGTAACTCATGCTTAAAAGTAGTATGACTCAGACAGCTAGCGGTAGGGTAAACATAAAAGCTATTCTAGTTACACACGCACTCAAACAACCACACATGCAAATGAAGTGCAAAAGAGATAAAATACGGTAAAACTATTTTTTCTCCATTTACTGTTCTTTAACTTTTTGTCCAATTTTTAATCTTTCCTATGTATTTTGAACATTAACTTTTTCATAATTTTTATAATTTTTTTCCAGCACATGGTGCATATACAGTATATTCACGCATACATAGTATGCCACTTATTCAGAAAAAAATAAACAGAATGTATTTACACATAGGCATCAACACTTGAACGCATTCATAAGCATGTACGTGGAGACATAAGCAATCACACAGGCAGACACACCATATATCACACACATACAATTTTCACGCTATCATAAAAGACCTGTGCTATTCAGCACAAGCTCTCACTCAGCCAGTCACTCACTCTCTCTCCCACTTATACCTTAGGAATCTCCCACCCCCTCTCGTGCTTCAAGTAAATAGTGTGAGTACAGGAGGGATTCGATTCCGTCATCAACAATGGCTCTTTTATCATCATGAGGTGACAATACGACTTTAGACTGCAGCACAGCGTACACCTCACGACCTCGATCGAGTTCTCTTTGGCTGTACCAAATGTGGAGGTTGTGGCAGAGCACAATGAACACCACCATACAGGCACTGCAAGTAGTCTTCGAGCGTGAGGACAAGTGATGCCGCACATCGTACACCCTTATCCCACTTTTGGGTAGCACCGTCTATTGTATCATATGCATACATTTTGTATCTTAGACCCACAAACTCCAGAATCGTCATTCCATCCACCTCATCTTTCATCAAGCCAGTAATCATCTCGTTCTGAGGAACAGTACCGTAAGGACTATTGGTTGCGTATCCTGACATGTCGAATTTATTACCGTGGCTTCTAGTTACTTCACGTTGGTCACAGCTGTTCACCCAATAGACGAATTTATCTGTATCCACATAAAGTAACTTTGGTTCCATGCAATGAGCTTCAACAAACTCATAGTAGAAGTGGTACATGTGAGGTATGGAGACATCCAGTATACACATAGCCTTATAGATAGATTTCGTAAACTCTATTGAAACCTTCGACATCTCCACAGTAACAAAGCTATAATTGAAAAAAGTGACCCGCTTAAAATTTGGTCTGGAGATGCACTTCCTTACGCCCTACGGCCACTCGCAGTCGCTCCTGATAAAAATATCACGTTCGTTTCTTACATTCTGAGTGGTTTTACCGAAAATGGAATTGATTGATTTATAAAAATCTTTTTCGAAATCACTAGTCACTCCCACCCACTTTTTGGTATCTAATTCACTAAAATCCTTCAACCTGAGCGACTGATTGAAGGAGATGGCCTGGGTGAGACACTGCTGAAGATTACGATAATGAAATATGCACCTCTGCTTGTGTCCAATAGTGGTCATCAATTTAGAGATAGTGCTTCCTTGCAGAACTTGTTGCTCTGAACATGACAGCAAGTCGCTTGTCATTTCATGCATAGTAACAAGGTATATGAGGTCTGCCCCCACCACATACCCTACATCAGATTCAGCCGCCAGACCCACTATTTTTCTACCCAATCCCTCTAATTCGGTTTCGGGCACCTATTAGAACCCACTGACCGGCAGTGGTTGCTTCATGGAGTGTCTGTATAAGTTATTTACATAAAAATGTAGAACAGAACTTGAATCATGGGATTATTTGCCTTGGTGTGTCTATGGCACACCGGCAAAGTCCTCCACAGATCCTGTGCTCAAAGAAAAGAAGCATATCAGCATCAGTCAAAAGTTCGATGCTGCGCCTCATTTTCTTGAGCATCATGTCCCAGCACAACCCAGATGTCGTGTAATAAAAGACAGAGTCCAAAGAGTATGTGGCCATGTGCACACTGTTGCATTTTTCAAACACATCCATAAGCAAGGCACGTTGGTGCCCATGTATAGTCATGCATATTTTCCTAAACGGGGAATGTTGGATTCCTGCCAGACACTCATAGCATGCTCATAAACTGCACTAGTTGTAGCATCGCCTGTGAGAGTACTGGTAAATGCAGGTATGTCAGATAGTCCGGTATTGTCGAGTTTTGCCTTACTATCCAGATATTAATAAGGGAAAACTCGTTTCCTAGTCTCAAGCTGAAACTCTTCCTCATCGGGTTATGTAGATTGGGTGACATGCATACCCTCCTGAGGTAGAGTTTCAATGGCGTCTGCATAAAACATAGGGTGTCAAAGAAGGGGAGCGTAATTTTGGTGTCATTCGTTTGAAGAATGAAATATACTTCTCAATACTCTCAGGCAGGACACTGACATGATTTTTGTCCCAGCCGAAATTAGTCGATTTCTCAACAAGAAAGTGAGCATCATACCCGCTTAAATTATGGAAGAAGATGGGTATGTGACATGGTAACTTATACTTCAAATTCCATGCATTGTGAGCTGCACTGTGGAAGTTTTCTGTAAGATGACACTGGTCTCTACAGGGAGTTTCAGCTTTTGTATCCAGGGGCGATTCTAGAAGTCGGTCAATGGGGGGGGGGGGGGGGGGTTAATGTAGGGGGGGATGAGGTTTGGGGGAATGGAATATGGCTAAACAAAAGGAGAGTTGGGGGTCCTCTACCGACAAATTGGCAAAATTTAACAAGTTTGTTTGTGTGGCCATCCTCCGCAGCAAGCATATAAATATTTGGTGTTGCTTAAAGTAGTTTTTGCTGACTGTTTAGGAGTTCTGGGTAAAAAATGTGTGTTAATAAGACGCCTATTTTAAGTTAAATGATATTTATTGGTTTAGGTAGGAAGCTATTTGCCACTCTTATTCTTTTGTTACAATGTGTTTGGAATACATTGCAACCTATATCGCTACATAATTATAAAAAAAATATTGAATCTGTTTGATTAATACATTCGCTGATTTCTGAAGTCATTTTATCCAGTGTAATATGATACTCCATGGAGGGTGGCTATAGCCCCCATAACCACCCCCCCCTTGCCAAAGCCCCTGTTTGTATCTAATGGCAGCCCACAAATATGACACTTAATCGCTTCATTGTATAAGTTTTTATTCTCCTTCGATTCGGTCATCGGGATGTTGGTGCTGTAAAACCTATGAACATCCCATGAGACTTCTTTAAGCTGAGTAAGCAACCTAACCATGGAATTATCCCTGACATAAGATTCGTAGCGGTTAAGACTTTAGTCATATGAGCTTGCAATTTGCTACACTGCCACATAGGGTAGGTGTTTTTGCATGAAGGTGGTATTTGAGGCTAAGAGGTTCCCTTCATGGTGATAGGGGCAAGGAACATTCGAAATCTGCGTATACAACAAACGGTATCGTTCCTGGTGATGAGCGTTCTTGAATTTAATGAACTTGCTTCCTTGAGCGGGATTAACAACACACACCAGTTTCTTAGATTCACGGGCCTTCAGATGCTTTTAAATACTTTTCTTCTGAAAAGACATTTAGACCTTCAAAACAAATGTGGTTTTTATGTTCATGTTTCGACAGTTGGCTGTAAAGGAGGTGGGAGATGTCTTTGATCCATATATAACGCTGATTATCACCTCCAGAGAAGAGCAGCATGTTTACATATGGATCACGCTCACCTGCATATTTGAAAAAATGGAGTGGGCCAAATACAGCATTCCTGTCCTGGCCATCTGGCTTGCTTTTCTGCTTCTTCTTCAGCCCATAAACGTGAGCCGATATTCCGAGATTTTATGCCATAAATTATTTTCTGGATCTTTACGAGGAACTCGATACAGCCAAAGTTGTAACACCCACGAATGTTAAGGCCTATTCCGTATAAATATGTGCACTGCGGATCTCTTGTTTAATTTCTTTTGCAAGCCAGGACTAACCATGCAATACAAGCTTTATCCTTTTCATTTTGGGCAACAGTACATGCCTTTTTATCAGCTATATCCTTAGGGAATTTGACATAACTGCACCCTCCATTTAAAGGATCATAGAAATGAATGTGGATGTCAAGGTGTGGAATCTGGTTGAGTGCTTTAGCTGACCCTCTTACTTCCATCTCGGAAAAGCAGGCCTGTAAAGCACCCAAGATGGATTTACGTTTGATGTACTCCGAGATAGAACACCATTATCACCCCAGATGTAGTGCAGTCTTTTCTCCTCAGCAGCACCCTGCTGTTTTGGAGGGTGAGTCAACTCTCAGCAGAGTACTGCGTTACATTTAATGGCATTAAATCTTGGATCATCTAGGGCTTTGGGGAGCTCTGCCTCCAGCACTGGGAGGTATGCCTCTAGAAACCCGACTGAGTCACGATACCCCCCAGCCGGATTCTAAATTCTAGTGAATGAGATACGCCCCTCAAAGGCCGTAGCAACCGCTGAGTATTCTAGAGGGGTCAAGACATCACTAATTTGATGTCCTTGACGTCACTAATCTGATGTCCTTCACTAGCAGGACAGGAGAAAGCGCTACTGCTAGCCACAGGCTCATTACAATTAACACTACAACTAGGAGACGACTGCATCCATCTGGTGGATGACAGTGTTGTGGAAGAGGCGACTTCTAGGGTGAGGGGTATGCACCAGCACACACATACCTCTCACTGCTGGCGGACCGGCACACATACCTTTCACTGCCAGCGATGGTGAACAGTCAGAGCCGGAATAGGAGGAGGTGATGGTGATGAACTCCTGTGGGAGCAGCCAGGCTGTGGAGAGGGCGCTTTTAGATGCTGCTTCATGCTGGAGCCCTCACCACCGCCATCCTGGGTGGGTGGGAGATCGTTCCTCTGACTGAACCACCCAGAGACACCAGAGGGTATGCAATGGTGCAGGGGCCAGCACCGCACTGGCTGCAATTGCTACCGCTGCCTCTCCCGCAGCCACAAGCGGTGCTTTGCACGGCAGCTCATGTCGCTTGGGTGTGTGTTTGATGCCTGCCCCCATAACCACCACTCTACGTGCCCGTGCTACAACGAGCTGTTGTGGTGGTGGGTGAGTGGCACCTCTGTAACATATGAATAACAGAAAAAATTGAGGGCAACACTCAAGATATATATGCTGTAAACAAATGACAGCTAAGTACATCAGCATTCCAGAATAATGATTATATGCTGTAACGATGGCGGTTGCATTATATTCACATTTTATGCTCTGGGTCCCAGGACTGAGCAGTTCAGTCGATCTTTCTGCTAGTTCTCCCACCTAATCAAATATTTCCTCCTTCTCATCCAAAACGGCAAGATGACACTGCCTTTCAGCAGTTGCCGTCTCAAGCACCCATTCTGGTATTTCACCTTCGCCAGCTGGCCGGAGTGGCCATGCGATTCTAGGCGCTACAGTCTGGAACCGAGCGACCGCTACGATTGCAGATCCGAATCCTCCCTCGGGAATGGATGTGTATGATGTCCATAGGTTAGTTAGCTTTAATTAGTTCTAAGTTCTAGGCGACTGATGACCTCAGAAGTTAAGTCGCATAGTGCTCAGAGCCATTCACCCTCGCCAGAACTGTTGTTGTGGAGCCACTGATACATGTCATGGAATTCATCTACAACAAGAAACTGATTATAAGAAACAACTATAAAAAATCGGTACTGAATTTGGCTACAGCGAGATACTGATTATACACAACTACAAAAAGAATGTAAAAAGTTCGTACCAGATGGAATTGATGACTCCTGGTGCATTCTCGATGCATATCCCTGCGTGTGCCAATTGAGGAAAACACATGACATCATCGAAGGTTGGGGTTGGTGGTGGGTTGGGAGTGGGTAATGAATTGATCAGTTTAATTAATTTGCATATCAGTTTGATATTGCACCAGTGCCATCATCTCGCTACTACTTTTACGCTTCGCTACATCTACTAGTCCAGTGGCTGTTTCCACAAAAAGAGGCACTCCAGCGATCTATCGTCGTCACAAGCCTTAAACAGCATAGCAATGACAGAAGGATGAGGCTCCTCTATATTTTTCATGCAATCTTATAAAGGATGGGTACTGAAGATTTATTATTGAACAACATTAAATCACCATGCAGAAAGAATTTAACGATTTAGTTGACAATGAAGAGTAAAAGTTACAACGAAGCAGAGATGGGTGTCACTGTTCTGTACGTCAAGAAGCATTTTGTGCTAAATTTGCAGGCATGCAGCTGGTGAAGAAATTGGTGGCGAGAACAGTAAAATCTCTGAACTCGTACGCGTAATTACTCTGTCAGTTGGAACAGTTTTTGATGGAGCTGAATGACGAGCACGACTTTATGTGTTACTGCAATGTCAACGATCATGTATGGATCGATTTTTCCATTTAAAACCCACTGTTGTTCATGAAACAAAAAGGAGTGCAGTACGAAAATCAGAACATCAAGAGTGGATTGCATTTTAAGTGGGCTTGACCGTACACTGCCCTCAGTAAGATACTACAGGGTGAGATACAAGGTATTTCTAATTTGATAGGGATGCGTTTAAAAAGAAAATTGCGTTGTGGAAGGGACAAAGTCTGACAGACAGAGTCCAGTTCCCTAAGGTATCTGGCGTTAAAGAAAATATGAGTTTCGATGAATTCATTGCGGCCTTGAAGGGATTATAGTTTTTAACCGTTTTGAGGACACTGCCAGTTTTACATCTGTCCTCGAGTTATTTTCGACACCGTTTACCATCTCAGTTAAGAGCGCCACTGTGTATGAGTACATCTAGTTGATTGATACGCATTGTAATTCCCATTTTATTGACAAATCATTTTACATTAAAACTGTCCAGGACATCTACATAGTTTTCCTGAGGCCTCCACAACGAAGTTGTAAAAGTGCTACAATCGTTTGATCAATGCACGTGTATGAAAGACTTTTTTCCATCATCAAACTAAATAAGTGACGATTACGTGGTAATCTGAATGCGAAAATATGGGAAATTTTCTGCATCCGCCCGTACGCCGGCTGTTTGTATCAGATAAAAACAGTTTGTACCAGATAAAAGTGGTATTATGTCTTCTGCGCACCAGAAATAATGAAATAATCTTGACAGTTTGTTTTGCTTGTGGTCTACGTTGTCTGAAATATAAACCCAAGTCGTATCCAGTGTGACTGCACTGCCATTTAATACGGCGCGTTTGTAGTTTCCCTCTCTTCCCCCTCGCCACACTCAGACAGTGTGCTGTAGCTGTGTGGGAAGTGTACAGCCAGACTGAGAGCTATGGGACTTGTGCCAGGACATGGATCGCGAGCCGAATTCATGGCCGTCCTTTGTGTATGTGGAGGTGAGTGTGTTGTGTACTCACTCACACTCCACACTATCAGTGAGCTGTGCTGGGCCCTATGACGAAGTCGAAAGCTAACTGACTACGTTTATTCTTCTCGGAGCCTGCACACAGAATATATACATCATGATGCTGTACACAAAATTGGGACGTATCTGAATAGCTTCTCCCATCTGAAACCTGTGTCTAGTTTTGGTTTTAGTTGCGTGACATTGTTGGCAGGCCTCTCTCTGTTCCCACATCGAGGGAAGCCGGAACAATCGTTGTATTGTGATAACTCGTGGTGTTCCAGACATGAGCGTAACGTCCCTGTGGGTACCTGATCACTTGTCTTGCTGAAAACAAGCGCATTAACTTTGGCTGCACAATCCCACGTGGACAGGCGAACAATAAGTTACTCCGCTTCTCTGCTGCTTGTCGTTTGGAGCCGCTGGATCCAGCTAGTCTTTGAGTATGGCCATCCTGAACCCAGCGATTCTATATTTGCATGACAGTCTGGAGTCTTCAGCAACGAGAGCAGAAATACCGTGGAAAGATAAACCGCAGTATCGATAGTAAGGACCCTGCCACTGCAGAAATTCATATTCATAGATGTTTCTCCTTATTTGAGGCATAACACGATGCTCTCACAAAGAGCCAACATTTAAATGCGATTTTCCTATGAGAATCCCGTCGCATAATAATTTCTCCTTACATACGGAATACAGAAGGCGTTATACTATAAAGTTTGTGCGATTGCATTGAAAAGCTAACCATTTGCGTATCCAGGCGAATTTGACATCTTCTGCATCCCGTCCTCACTGTGTTGCCCTTTTACAGGTCTTGAGAGTCTTTTGAATTTATTTTTTTGTAATATGTAGTTAGAGCTGACCGATACAAAGAGGCGCAGTAGAGCATTTCACATTTCGCCAAGTGTCAACAGGAAACCCTACTCCAGAAAAAATTTATTTATAGTGGAATTTTATGTGCACAGTACATCGAGCAACAGTTATTAAGAATAAAGTAATATTCTACTCATGGCCAATTTATTATTGTCTGTGAGAACGAAACACGAAAACTATACTCCCGGAAAAAAATAGTACACCTGGGAAGACGATGTCGATTTTGGTCCCATGACGGATTATGGCTCCCGGCGGACAGTAGATATATTGATAATGATTTCAGCGTCGTCCGTCTACAGGTAGCTCAGTACCATTGGTACCACAGCGCCGTCTCTGTCTTTAATAGGGAATTCTCACTGCCAAAAGGCTGTGTGGCGCAAACGTGTGAAGCAAGCAAGCAACTGTATCGCGAAGATGCACTCGTGCTTCCTGCAGCCAACTGATCGAGCTTGAAAGAGGTCAAATTTTGGCCTTCCGAGTGGCGGGATGGTCCTTTCGGGAAATTGCCACACAAGTTGGACTTACTGCGTCAGCTGTGCAGCGATGCTGGTATAAGCAGTCACGTCAAAATTATTACATCTGTGGACGAGGTTCTGTACGTCCACGCAGCACAGACGCCCGCCAGGTCGTACAGCTACCACAGCACAGATAAGAGGGCTGTGAGCCCAGACGTGTCAACACGAACCATTGCGAACCAACTATTAGCATTTGGACTATGGCCATGCACACATCTAACCCGTCTTCCAGTCACGCACAGTACTGGTGTGCACGGCTCGACTTGTGCCGTCAGAGGATGATTTGGGAGATGGAATGGCGCTCTGTGGTCTTCAGCGATGAAAGCAGGTTCTGCCTGCATGCAAGTGATAGTCGTCTGCGCGTACGACGTAGACCTGGTGAGCGCCGTCTCGCACAGTGTATTCGTCCAAGATACATTATCGCCACGCCAGAGGTCTGGAGTGCGATAAGTTACAACTCTTGTTCTCCTTTGGTGTTTCTGAAGCGGACTCTAACCAGCGCTCCGTCTCGTACAGAAGATTGTTAGGCCGATTCTTGTACCGTTCTTCCAACAGTCCAACAGGAAGATGATGTGTTGTTCAAACAGGATAAAGCTCACCCACACACTATCTGTAAAAATCAACGTGCTCTGCAAGATGTGCAGCAGCTTCTCTGGCCAGCACTATCCCCGGTCTCGTCTCCAACCGAGCACGTGCAGCATACGATAGGACGAGAAGTGACTCGTCCCACTCGCCAACCAACACCTCTTATGGAACTTCGTGGAGAGGTCGAGCAGGCGCCACATGACGTATCCCAGGACATTGTTTGCTATTTGTACGACCGACTGGATTTCAAAATCAGCGCCTGCATTGCCACCCGTGGAGGCGACACCGTGTACTAATACAGGAGTTTCAGCGGGGGCCGACAGCTGGTACCTCAAAGCCACTTGCGCTGTTGATATGCAAATGTAATCATTTCATGTACTCCCATATGCACTGTTGCAACAATAAATCTTGAGTGAATTGCAAACGTGTGAAAGGGTGTGCTAATTTTTTCTCCGGCAGTGTAGCTGAGACTGAGTAACGCCCGAAACACTCCATCTCCTCTTCAAAATTTCGTCATACTGCTTACCTCCTCCCTTCACCGCCACCCCGCACCTCCTCACCAGCCCCACTCTCCGCGGTCAAAGAACCAATTTGAGAGCTTAGCTTCTACATTGAAGAGTCAGTGGAGTAAATAAGCGACAATCTTGCATCAAAATTAGATAACTACATTAAAAATGACGAAAATCAAGCATAAGAATTAAATTACATCCTGGCTGTTGGTGGGCTCCGTGGTACAGAAAACCGGTTTACTTAAAGGCAACTTGAGTATCTGAAACGGGTTTAGCGTCACTGTAAAAATCGATTTTTGGGACGTTAAAAAAATAGCGGTGTGAATACTGCTAGTTGTAAGGAAAATAATCTGACCGAACATAAAAAGAACGAGGCAACCTTATTGTTAAATAAGAAGGAAATTGAGAAAATGAAACGTAGTATCTTACACAATTGTTTTGACATGAGCAAAATATTCTTACGAAAGAATACGAGGGCTATTCGAAAAGTAAGGAACGATAGGTCGTGAAATGGAAACCACAGTGAAAATCACTGTTTTCTTTACAACACTTAGCTACAATTTCGAGCTGCTTATCTCCATAGTCGCCGATCCGACTTAGACGCTTGTCGTAGCGTTGTACCAACTTTGCAATACCCTCGTTATAGAAGGCAGCCGCCAGTACTTTCAGCCAATCCTCTGCACTGACCTACAGCTCATTGTCTGTGCCAAAATGTTGTCCTCATAACCAGAGGTTCATGTGAGCAGAGATGAAACTCAGAGGGAGACTATTACGGGCTGCATTGTGAGTAATCAAACACTTCCAATTGAAAACGATGAAAGAGCATCTTCATTGACCATGCATAATGCGGCTGAGAATTGTCTTGAAGAAGAAAACGCATGACATTTATGTAATGTTGGTTGAATAGCTTCAGGCGAAATTTCTCACCAGGCCCTCGTACTTGGCGGGAGACACTACTGTTCTAGGTATCTTTATGTGCTCCCTGTGTGCTCAGAACTAAAAACTACGACGTAACACGATCGACGGGCATACTAAGGACCCTGCCCAACGCACCTGTGCAAAACTTCTTCGGATTTTCACTGTGATTACCATTTCGCTACCGATCCTTCCTTACTTTCCGAATAACCCTCGTATTAGAGTTTAGCAGCTCTTTGGCGTCCACGTCATTAGCGACAAAATGCAAGTTTGGAATTAGATAAGGACAGGGGAGAGTATCGCACGTGGGTTAATCAATGGAAACATATTGGAATTCGCCTGAAATGGTTCAGGAAATCAACGGAAAACCAGAATCTGAACTTCAGAGAAAGATTTAAATGTGCTGCTCCTCAACAGTGCTGTATTGTCACAATTACTGCACCACCCATCTCTGTAAAAGCGTCTCAAACTTGGAAGTGAACCGTGGATAGCTGTAAAATCGAGAGTAAACGATCGGAAATATCTGAGAAACAATCTGACAAAAAGAAACGAAAGAAGACGAAAACAGGGCTCCTTTGAGCTGGCGCAAAATACTTTAACAGAAAAATCTAAGAAAGTATAAGGTGATGAAGCAGGATAGTGTTGTTTGATATTTACACAAAAGCTAAAACAGAAAAAACTTCAAGTACTACAAAGAAATCTTAAAACATGGGTCATCTCTGGGACTGCCATTGAACAGAAAGCGCGCCGAGTCGTGCATTGTTACCTGTTGTTTTATCTGAATGTTCTCATTTTGTTTTGTTTTACTTTATGGTACCTTAGGGTGGTAGTGCATCAGTGAAAAAGTTGCCAGTGCTGATGAAGACTGGAGAGGAATTCCGCCTTATACAAGACACCTTTGTAGTTTTGTTTCCACCCAGAAATGTTTCAGTACTTTATGTGCTACCTTCAGTGAGTTCGTTTATTTTCCTTCCGCAGGACTGTTAGATGTTAAGCTTTGAAGAAACTTATGGTATAAAATATTTACATTTGTAAAATGAGTGATTACTGTGAAATGTTTTTACATTGGTTAGCAGAGCTTAGACATGTATCACTGAGTTGAGGCATTCTGTTTTGTTTATTTACTATATGTCTAAAGTTTCTAGTTTTATAGTACATTTGGGAATAAAGTGGATGTATGCATTTGTTTACATACCTTACATGGAGCTACTGGATAATTATGCTTGTAGCTTTAAGTCTACTAAGCAATCTACAGCCTGTCATCTGCAAACAGCAAAACGTTATTTTTTTCTGTTTATTATGCTTTTCCGACGGAGAGCACTGTGCCGTGTAGTATGGCGTGTTACTTACAGTGTTTTGATGCTGTGACGTTTCTACTGTTTTGTATAGAGATAACAGGCTTTTCTCTTTCGTTTTTGTCGTTGCACATTCACTTTGTACGAGTTCTTGTCGAGCATAGAATTTTCGCTGCCATTACATATTTTTGTGACTATGTAGTGTTCATTTGTTTCGTGACATTTTTGTTTGGGATGTGGCAAGCGGACTTGGAGCTTTGTTGACGTCTGGGGTGCTTATTAGAAGCTGATCACATGCAGTTTTGTGGTAGGTGTTATTTATATAGAACGTCTATTGTGGAAATGAGGGTATTATTCCTCAGCAGTGATGTGTGATCATTTAGTACTTTCTCTCCCTAGGCTATTGGTTTTTGGAAGTGATAGTTTTGTTCTGTTATTAATTTTTGGTACAGGCTGTTGCCAGTTTTAAGGATTTTTAAGTTGGAATCAATGTTGGTCGGGTAGTGATGCTATGGAGATGCACCCGGTTATACAATTCCCCCATGTCTGAGCCACAAATACAGATTGACAGCAGTCGCAGGTTAGTTGATATATTCCAGACTGGCTATATTTGAGGTGTTGGTGGTGTGTCTTCCAAGTCTACTCTGTACTGTGTTGCTGGTTCTGTATACTATGTTCAGCCTTTGTTTCTTTATTACCCCTTGCCCACCCTGTGAGTGAATTTGTTGTTGTAAGTCATTATGTGCCATTTTTTGCTTAATGTCTGTTCGTTGCGAATTGTTTATGTGGTTGTGTTTATGTTTCATGCTCATGTGTTGCCTGTTTTGTATTTTGTTGTTTATTTTATCTACAGTCTTTTATCATACCTATCCTTCTGTGCAGTTTGTTTTGTTGTGATCAGTTCTTCTGGATCATCATGTTGGTTCATGGGTGTTTTGTTCAGTCTGTGTAGCAAATATCTAAAGCTGGCTTCATTATTAGTTATGGAGCGATTGGATTGGTTATGAATGATGGTGTTGGTGGTTGTAAATTTCCTACAAATTGTGAAGTCATGTTTGTTGTTTCTCTTGTCTATGGTGAGATTTAAGAAACTGAGTTTTTCAACTTTTGCGTTTCAATTGTGAACTGTAGTTGTGGGTGGATATGGTTTACGTTCCCATGAAATAGTTTTATATGTGGCTGTGGTTCATCTGTTAGGCAAATTATATTATCTACGTATCTTCACCAACATTTCATTTTACTGTTTTGTCAAATATTTTATTTTCTGTCTGATTGATAAAATATCGGCTGGGAAGCCACTTATTGAGTCAGCCCTTCTTGTTGGGAGAAAAATTTGTCGTTGAGTGCAAAGTAGTTTTGCTCTGTGATGAGCTCGAATACAGCCTATATTTCTGATATTCCTTAGTAAGCATGGAAACAAGAAGAACTGCAACACTCACAAGATACACTACTGGCCATTAAAATTGATACACCAAGAAGAAATACAGATGATAAACGGGTATTCATTGGACAAATATATTATACTAGAACCGACATGTTATTACATTTTCACGCAATTTGGGTGCATAGATCCTGAGAAATCAGTACCCAGAACAACTACCTCTGTCCGTAAGAACGGCCTTGATACGCCTGGGCATTGAGTCAAACAGAGCTTGGATGGCGTGTACGGGTACAGCTGCCCATGCAGCTTCAACACGATACCACAGTTCATCAAGAGTAGTGACTGGCGTATTGTGACGAGCCAGTTGCTCGGCCGTCATTGACCAGACGTTTACAGTTGGTGAGAGATCTGGAGAATGTGCTGGTCAGGGCAGCAGTCGAACATTTTCTGTATCCAGAAAGCCCCGTACAGGACCTGCAACATGCGGTCGTGCATTATCCTGCTGAAATGTAGGGTTTCGCAGGGATCGAATGAAGGGTAGAGCCACTGGTCGGAACACATCTGAAATGTAGCGTCCACTGTTCAAAGTGCCGTCAGTGCGAACAAGAGGTGACCGAGACGTGTAACCAATGGCACCCCATACCATCATGCCGGGTGATACGCCAGTATGGCGATGACGAATACACACTTCGAATGTGCGTTCACAGCGATGTCGCCAACCATCGTGATGCTGTAAACAGAACCTGGATTCATCCGAAAAAATTACGTTTTGCCATTCGTGCATCCAGGTTCGTCGTTGAGTACACCGTCGCAGGCGCTCCTGTCTGTGATGCAGCGTCAATGGTAACAGCAGCCATGGTCTCCGAGCCGATAGTCCATGCTGCTGCAAACGTTGTCGAACTGTTCGTGCAGATGGTTGTTGTCGTGCAAACGTCCCCATCTGTTGACTCAGGGATCGAGACGTGGCTGCACGATCCGTTACAGCCATGCGGATAAGATGCCTGTCATCTCGACTGCTGGTGATACGAGGCCATTGGGATCCAGCACGGCGTTCCGTATTACCCTCCTGAACCCACCGATTCCATATTCTGCTAACAGTCATTGGGTCTCGACCAACGCGAGCAGCAATGTCGGGATACGATAAACCGCAATCGTGATAGGCTACAATCCGATCTTCATCGAAGTCGGAAACGTGATGGTACGCATTTCTCCTCCTTACACGAGGCATCGCAACAACGTTTCACCAGGCAACGCCGGTCAACTGCTGTTTGTGTATGAGAAATCGGTTGGAAACTTTCCTCATGTCAGCACGTTGTAGGTGTCGTCACTGTCGCCAATTTTGTGTGAATGCTCTGAAAAGCTAATCATTTGCGTATCACAGCATCTTCCTCCTGTTGGCGAATTTTCGCGTCTGTAGCACGTCATCTACTTGGTGTAGCAATTTTAATGGCCAGTAGTGTAAACATGAAGGAGCATGCTTCAGAGATATTGTCCTGTAACTGCTTGTAATTTGTGGATTTCCTGAATATATTATGCCCCAGCTAACCCATCAGCTACGGCTAGTCTACCTGTGATGTTACTGCAACAGAGAGAATGCCCCGAGGCCATACAATTATGCTTAATCGATCGTCTTGTCCATTAGCGATGGAACCCAATATCTTGCTAATGGACAACTCCGCTTAATCATTCCCGCTGTGGGATTTTCAATAAGTTTCAGAACAAATATTATACGTCTTTGTAAAATAAAGTAACGTTAACAAACGCAACAATCAATAATAACATTGTACTAATGGATTAACAGAAGGAATTTGCAATTACTTTATTTCCGGGTTTCTTCTGCTTCTTAACGTCCAAACCAACATTCACGCTCTGTAAGCCACCGAAAACGGAGGGTACTTCGTACGATTCTTAGGTGTTTTTTGTCATATTGCAATCGCGTGAGAAAGCGAAGGAAACGCGACTGTCTCTTTTTTATTCTAGATCACAGGCTATTCTGCAATGTCACGGGAGGATGTGACAGGATGAATCATTCGAAGCAAAAGCATTCTATTAAACATGGGCTCTAAAATGCAATCCCTAAGATCTGTGAGCACTTTTTCATCTTCGATGCTGTGAAACAATTCTCTTCTACGGCAAGCCCTTGGCTTTACATACGTAGATGGTGTTTCCAATAAGTTTCAGAACAAATGGACCGAAAAAAACAGATACAATACAGTAGACATGGGCTCTAAAAGTTCGTACCTTAAGAGCTATGAGCACATGTTTATCTTCGCTACTGTGAAACACATGACTTCGAGTGAACAAGTGGTCATAGATCTTAAGGTATACACTTTAGAGCACACTTTTTTTTTTTTTTTTTTTTTTTTTTTTTTTTTTTTTGTTCCAGTGATCCTACCTGTCGTATCCCCGAATATTGAGCATTCCTACAAGGAAAACTTGTATACTTTTCCACGCACTTCTGATTTTCTGCTCCTTACACCAAGAAGGCAGCTGCATTATTTAGACAGGCGACAACCGACCTGTACACCATCCATCCCTGGGCCACGCGAAATGAAATTCTTCTGCGACGTATTAGGAGCTGTTCACTTTTTTATGTAATCACTGTTAATTATACAGGTAAACGTACTTACGTTGTATTGTTCAATAAGCAGCCATACAACACATTTCTACCATGTCTGTGATATGTATTATAGTTACTGTGGAATGCATTGCAGTTGTTACTTGTCAGGCCCAGTACAGTTCAGAATAAGTTGTTCCCTTGAAAAACATCAGTAACTTCTTTCACAAAATGCTCTCCTACGAGTCATTATCTACACGGTGCTGTAAGTTTTCCCTTACAAACTTCTAGGACGTGTAGAGGAGACTAAGTAGATTATATTTTGTATTGGGAACCCATATCTCGAAACGTACCGTTTCCGTGCTACAGAAATCTGAAAACATATGGGAAACTCGACCACTTTTACAAGTAATTTATTAGGCGTGACCAGTACATCACTTTCTTTTTTACAGTTCCAGTCATTAATAACCAAGGGAACAAAAAGGAAACTTAATAATCCAGTTTTAACAAACACTGTTGTTTACAGTATGGCCTGCCAATTTAGGTGTGCGGTGTCTCCTTGGCGCGCCACAGTCACACATGTTGGCAGTGAAAATACCTTTTTCTCGAAGCCGTTACGTAATATACGACGAAACGGGTATGCGATGGAGTCGGACGTTGCGGATAACGACCTTGATAAAGGCGACCAGCAGCTTTTCCATTACCGTGAATTTCTCCATACGGAAGGATCATGTCGGTGTATTCTGGAAGCGTATACTCAGCCATGTTGCTCTAACAATCACAGACTCGTGAATGAAGGTCTAACCAGGCCAGATAGGTAGGATAGATGTCAAATGATATCAGCCGATCCGACGTAAACACCTTACAGCATACATACTTTTAAAAAATGTTTTCAAACGGCTGTAGCACGAAAATACACTCCTGGAAATTGAAATAAGAACACCGTGAATTCATTGTCCCAGGAAGGGGAAACTTTATTGACACATTCCTGGGGTCAGATACATCACATGATCACACTGACAGAACCACAGGCACATAGACACAGGCAACAGAGCATGCACAATGTCGGCACTAGTACAGTGTATATCCACCTTTCGCAGCAATGCAGGCTGCTATTCTCCCATGGAGACGATCGTAGAGATGCTGGATGTAGTCCTGTGGAACGGCTTGCCATGCCATTTCCACCTGGCGCCTCAGTTGGACCAGCGTTCGTACTGGACGTGCAGACCGCGTGAGACGACGCTTCATCCAGTCCCAAACATGCTCAATGGGGGACAGATCCGGAGATCTTGCTGGCCAGGGTAGTTGACTTACACCTTCTAGAGCACGTTGGGTGGCACGGGATACATGCGGACGTGCACTGTCCTGTTGGAACAGCAAGTTCCCTTGCCGGTCTAGGAATGGTAGAACGATGGGTTCGATGACGGTTTGGATGTACCGTGCACTATTCAGTGTCCCCTCGACGATCACCAGTGGTGTACGGCCAGTGTAGGAGATCGCTCCCCACACCATGATGCCGGGTGTTTTTCCCTGTGTGCCTCGGTCGTATGCAGTCCTGATTGTGGCGCTCACCTGCACGGCGCCAAACACGCATACGACCATCATTGGCACCAAGGCAGAAGCGACTCTCATCGCTGAAGACGACACGTCTCCATTCGTCCCTCCATTCACGCCTGTCGCGACACCACTGGAGGCGGGCTGCACGATGTTGGGGCGTGAGCGGAAGACGGCCTAACGGTGTGCGGGACCGTAGCCCAGCTTCATGGAGACGGTTGCGAATGGTCCTCGCCGATACCCCAGGAGCAACAGTGTCCCTAATTTGCTGGGAAGTGGCGGTGCGGTCCCCTACGGCACTGCGTAGGATCCTACGGTCTTGGCGTGCATCCGTCCGTCGCTGCAGTCCGGTCCCAGGTCGACGGGCACGTGCACCTTCCGCCGACCACTGGCGACAACATAGATGTACTGTGGAGACCTCACGCCCCACGTGTTGAGCAATTCGGCGGTACGTCCACCCGGCCTCCCGCATGCCCACTATACGCCCTCGCTCAAAGTCCGTCAACTGCACATACGGTTCACGTCCACGCTGTCGCGGCATGCTACCAGTGTTAAAGACTGCGATGGAGCTCCGTATGCCACGGCAAACTGGCTGACACTGACGGCGGCGGTGCACAAATGCTGCGCAGCTAGCGCCATTCGACGGCCAACACCGCGGTTCCTGGTGTGTCCGCTGTGCCGTGCGTGTGATCATTGCTTGTACAGCCCTCTCGCAGTGTCCGGAGCAAGTATGGTGGGTCTGACACACCGGTGTCAATGTGTTCTTTTTTCCATTTCCAGGAGTGTAGTTCGTTTCTGGACATGGGTTCCAATTTAAAAAATATTGTCTACTCAGTCCACTCTACAAGTTCTAGAAGTTTGTAAGAGGACTTTTAGAGCAACCTGTATACTGCTTGCGCAAAGATTCTCATAAATTTCACGAAATATCAATCATTATAGCTCTAACAATCGTTGTTCCTTCCAAAAATTTTCATTTAAGTTCTCTAAGAATATCGTTACACTTTCGCACGAGCTTTTGGTTCATTATCAAGAGGCATAAGCTCATCCATTGATTGTGATACTATCAGCGTGTTTCTGAATTCATTCGATATCTCTGATAGGGCCTAACCGTGGCATATTCCACAGTAATTTTCACAAGTGTCCTGCACGAAATTTCCTTTACAGATAAGTCGCTCTCTTCCAGAATCCTCCTAATGAACGAGAGTTTTCAGTTCACAGTTCTAACTACTGGTTTCACATGTTTGTTTCATGTCTAAACGATGTGATAGTTTCCTGAATTTTACTGCTAATCTCATAAGCGTACACGTTTTTCATTTTTATGGAAATTATTTTGCTCTTACCCACATTTAAATAAAATTACCGTTCTGCATGTTGCTGTTGTGGCCTTCAATCCGCGACTTGTTTGATGCAGCTCGCCATGCTAGTCTGTGCTGTCCAGGCCTCTGCATCTGTGCTTAACAGCTGCGAACTTCATACACTTTAACCTTCTTACTATAGTCTTCTTCTACATTTTAATTTCTCTCCCCTCCTGAGTATTTCCATCCACAACCGAACAGGCTATTCCTTGATGCAACAGGATGTGTCCTTTCAGTCAAGTGGTCACAACGCTCTTTTCTTATCAATCAGATTCAATGCTTCATTAATTATTCGAGTCTCTCTCCTAATATTCAGCACTCCTCTATAGCAACACATTTCAAAAATGTTTATTCTGTGGTAATCTATGCTGCTTGTTGTCCAAGTTTCACTTCCCAATACACTCTACGCGAACTTTTAGAAAATACGTCCTAACACATAAATTTATATTCGATGTTAACTTATTTCTGTTCTTCAGAATTGCTTTTCACAGTTGACTGTCTCCATTTTATACCGTCTCTATTTCGGTTATCGTTACCACTTTTGGTGTCTCATTTCCTGATCTAATTCGCTCCATACCATCTGAATTAAACAGGCTACATTCCATTACCCTTGTTTCACATTTGCAGATATTCATCTTGTAACATCTATATCCATTTGCCTTCACTGCCCTTTGCCACCCCCGATAAAATTACAATGTCTTCAACAAACTCAACGTTTTTATTTCTTCTCCTTTAACCAAAATTCCCCTTCCAAATATATCACTGCTTTCCTCTTAGTGCCAGCTCGATGTACAGATCGAAGTGAGGATACAGCCCTGTCACTCACTTGCAAACTACTGCTTCTCTTTCATATCCGACATAACTGTAATCTGGTTTCGTTCAAGTCGTTGATAAACTTTCGGTAGCAGCATTTTATCCCCGCTACCTTCCGAAATTTAAAGAGTTTATTCCAGTCAACAAGCTGAATATCTAGTTTTAAATAAACAAACATCAGTAGAACAAAAACAGTTTACTTCTTATTTAACCTCAAATGTCAAAACATTACTTTAAATCTACGAACCCCATAGATGTATGTTTGTCTTTCTTCAGTCCAGATTCTAAGATAATCCGAAGTCTCAGGGTTTCGTCGATATCGGCTTTCCATTCTTCTATAAATAATAGTATTTTATCACTACGGCGCATTATAATGATGCTTTGGTAATACTCATCCCAAACAGGAATACTATTTGAGTCGTTCTCCATTTCCTTCCTATCATTCGTGGACGACACTGTCCTGCAGAGGTCGATATCGTCAGCGAAATACCTTACGGTGCCCTTGATCCTATCTGATATGGCATTTTTGTATACAGGGAACATTAACAGTTCTTTAAGGCTTCCTTCGGGAGCATTCCATTTTTTTTCCACGCTGAGCGGAGATCGCGGATGGCAGAAATTTTCTCAAATGCAAGTCGCTCTTTTCTCCTTGACGTATCATCAAACCTCAGTGACCGCGGCAAAAACAATGCGCTTGTAGCTAAATGCACCCTGAGAATAATCATTGCCATTTGATTCTCACAGTTCTATTACGTTTGGACGTCCTCCTTTTATACAGCAATGAGAAACAGCGCTCCTAAGACACCCACTATTTCAGAAGCGGAAGTATTTCTGCAGTATCTGTCCATCGCGTAATTCACAGATGATCTCTTGTTATTTATATATCTATTGGTGTTCGCAACAACACAATCAATTATCTCAGGATCAAAAAATTTGAGAAAACCTCCAGTTTCAGTTTTAGCTCTGTAGCATTGCGTTTCGGGCCAGGTAAGACCCTGACTATATTCTTACGTTTTGTTGTACCCGGCACCATTAACGGATTATTTATCCATAGAGTTTCTTGGTCTTTACCAATTTAAAAATGGCACTCATCACTTGGTAATTCATTCATTTCATTCCCACCAGCGCACGATTGTTCAAATTCATTGGAACAATTGTAAGTAGGCTGTTTAGGTTTTTATATTGGTAACGCCACGTAGCACTCTGTATGAAAACCACTGACTGTGCTGTGTGCAGTCTGTGGCTGGTTGGCATTGTTAGAACATTCTCTATTGTAGTGTTGGGCAGTTGGATGTGAACAGCGTGTAGCATTGTGCAGTTGGAGGTGAGCCGCCAGTAGTGGTGGATGTGGGGAGAGAGATGGTAGAACTTTGACAGCGGACGATCTGGACGTGTGTCCATCAGAAAAAGGAAATTTGTAAGACTGGATGTCATGAACTGATATAAATATTATAACTTTTGAACACTATTAAGGTAAATAAATTGTTTGTTCTCTACCAAAATCTTTCATTGGCCAACTATGCCTATCAGTAGTTAGAATCTTTTATTTTGCTGGCAATATTGGCGCTCGCTGTATTGCAGTAGTTCGAGTAACGAAGATTTTTGTGAGGTAAGTTATTCATGAAAGGTAAAGGGTATTGTTAGTCAGGGTCATTCTTTTGTAGGGATTATTGAAAGTCAGATTGCGTTGCGCTAAAAAAAATATTGTGTGTCAGTTTACTGTTGATCAGAATAAGTAAAGAGTGAAATGTCTGAGTACGTTCGGTTTTGCTTTCCTGGTCTTACCAATTTAAAAATGCCACTTATCACTTGGTAATTCATTCACTTCATTCCCGCCATCATACGATTGTTCAGATTCACTGGAACAATCGGCAGCCTCGATTATCTCTGCTTCAGCATCGTTGTCAAAGGAATCAGCATAATCCTCTTCGTCAGATGATTCCAGAAGAAGGCGTCAATCCTTTTCTTCATGCGAACCTCCAAGACACTAGGCAAAGTGTGATACTAATCATCAGTAACTAAATAAGCATTCACTCGAGGTGTTTTTTTATAAAATACAGTTTCTGATCTTCAAAACATTCAGCAGAGATCACGTTATATTTACTTACATCACCGGGCGAGTGCGGTACGCAGTGCCGCCTCAGTATTGTTGTCCTCTTCAGATATCAGTCACGGCTATTATATCTTACAATGCGACAATAGTGAAGCTTGTCGCCTGACACTGTCATTGAAGCATGATTATGTAGCATCACTGTTGTGTACTGGGTGCGCTAACTTAACTCAGAGTAAACTGAACTGGCAGTACTGTAGGCTACCACCCGTCCGCCGCAGGGTTCAAAAATATTGTGAATTATGCTGATGATTTTTCCATTAAATTAACATTTTATCATGATGTGCGGTACTAAATGCGTGGGTGGCTGATTGGATGCTGGGAAGCTTGTGTCGGAAGAGTGAATTACGCTGCCGCTTTGCAGTCTGGTGACGACATCAATAATTTATATTAGCTAGATCCTTTACTCATTAAGTGATTAAATTACAGAGCCCTACCGAGGTGATCCTGCGCCCCTCAGAAACTCTTTTCCCCCTACCCCCTTTTTGTACAACCATCATTGTAATTTTTTCTACACGATTTAGCAAATTCTGTAATTTTGTACGCAGGCTTAACAAAAATGAAGCGTTACTGAAAAATATTACTTAAATGAACTACTTTCATGAAAAATATTGCATACAACAAATTAAATGTATTTTCGCTGTAAAAAAATTACAAATCATATGAACTTTCCAAGAAAATTGAAATCAAAATAAATTCTATGTCTTGTTTTTTTATGGCAGCTGCTGTACATGACACATAAAAAACAACAGATTCTATCTGCTCCTCAGAAATGATTGACAACGCATACATTATTAATTAGAAATTTAAAGGGATTTATTTATTGGTTGAGAAATGAAAAAATGAAATGATCGTATAGCACTGTTGGCTGGGAGGCCCCATTCGGAGGAGTTCGGCCGCCGTATTGCAACTCTTTAGTTGACGCCACTTCGACGACCTGCGAGTCAATGATGATGAAAATGATGATGAAGGACACACATGAACAGAGTACAGCTGTCTACAGGAGAACAACTACCAACTTTTGTAGTATTATTAATCTGCCATAGAAGGTTTATTGTTGAATTCATTTAGTTACGCAGCAGACCATACCGAGCAAACTTGGAAACAGCAAAGATAATGGCTCGCAGGCAAGTGAATTACATACCCTCTCCACATTTTTGTTGGCTTCCTCCACCATTGCGTCTCACGTTAGTCGTCAGTCGGATGAAATCGGGAAAAACTGATAGTTTTCTATAAAAAGGTATATTTGTTTCATGCCCGCTCGCCGTCGTCTGTGATTCATCAACACAGTGGCTAAATAGCAGCAAGGACACCATTGTTGAATATGACTGACCGTTGTAGGCGGTAGCTGTGTGAACCAAGCGCATTGTTGGCACCTTAAACATGGTAGCGACAGACGTCTGTTCGCTCGTAGCTATTTTTTAATGCCACTTGAACGAAACGACATTCTTGACAGCAGCGGACCGAACGATGGCCTTCTCGTAGGTGGAAGATAGGAAACGAGTGGTGGTAGAACTAACATCCCTGTCCCGGTTGATTCTTAAACCGTATTTCTTTTTTTTTTTTTTTTTCGTCAGTTCTTGCTCTCCCTCTGAGCCCATAGCCTTGGCGGAGCCTATCTCGCCACCCCGTCGGTACGGCCATTTAAAGTAACGACACCCAGCTAAGCTATTACGTAACTTGCTAATGATTTACAATTATTCATTCTTTAACTTAAACTTTCCTTGATGTCGTCTTTATCATTAACAATGTAAGTAGCAGATTAATGAAATATTTGAGAAGAATCAGAACTGAAGAGATGCGTACGTATCACATATTTAATTTGGGAGCCAAATTTATGTTCAGAGGACGATTCTACTGTTACATGTTGATCCAGTACTAAGATTAATTGAAGTAATCATCTTACATCTATGAACCTGAACGAAAGATAGAGCCATTTTGGCGTTCTACTTATCGATTATACAGATGTATGGGACAAGATGGATACGATGAACGCATCAAATACTTCCGTACACGTCACGTCAGCGAGGTAGGTTGAGGAAAACTCAAGAAAATGACGTCCTACGCGGTAATACCTTACTAAATAAGGGAAAAATTATAAATAAATCACACAGAAACGCAATACAGAATAAAAATGATGCACAGTAGCTCGAAGTGGACGGAGTAGGAACCACGTACTAAGCATCTACTTCTACAGGAATGTATTGAAATTGCACGCTACAGTACCGTAGACGAGCCCATTGACAAGGCGGAGTATCGTGCGGTAATAAAGTTTCCTGCATTTGAACTGGAACTACGTACCAACATTCCATGATGGGTTAGTGAAAGTGTACGGCAAAAATGCATCATCGTATGAGTACGACGCAGTGGTCAGGTAGCACAAACATATCCGATGTGATCAAACAAGTCTGAATGTCGAAGAACAAAGTGGCAGTGAAGAACCTGTAATCACGAGGAAGGTAAAGACCCTGGAGCTCGGACGCAGGAGTATCATAATAGTGAAAAAAGTGGAAATCAGTTTTAAACATCTTACACTGTATTGTTAACACGACAAATTTCTGCGGCTGTTGGGTTCCTTGACTGCTCACACCCCGTCAAAATGCCCGCCAAAACCGAAGTAGCCGCAGAAGGTCTGTCTGTCCAATCCATATCATTTACTCTATGTGATCAAAAGTATTCTGAAACCCCCAAAAACATACGTTTTTCATATTAGGTACATTGTGCTGCCATCTACTGCCGCGTACTCCACATCAGCGACCTCAGTACTCAGACATCGTGAGAGAGCAGAATGGGGCGCTCCGCGGAACTCAGGGACTTCGAACGTGGTCAGGTGACTGGGTGTCACTAGTGTCATTTGTCTGCACTCGAGTTTCCACACTCCTAAACATCCCTAGGTGCACTATTTCCGATGTGATGGTGAAGCGGAAACGTGAAGGGGCACCTACAGCACAAAAGAGCAAAGCCCGACCTCGTCTGTTGACTGACAGAGACCGCTGACAGTTGAAGAGGGTCGTAATGTGTGACAGGCAGAGATCTATTCAGACCATCGCACAGGAATTCCAGACTGCATCAGGGTCCACTGCAAGTACTATGACAGTTAGGCGGGAGGTGAGATAACTTGGATTTCATGGCCGAGCGGCTGCTCATAAGCCACACATCACGCTGGTAAATGCCAAACAACGGCTCGCTTGGTGTAACAAGCTTAAACATTGGACGATTGGACAGTGGAAAAACGTTGCGTGGAGTGACGAATCACGGTACACACTGTGTCGATCCAATAGCAGGGTGTGGGTATGGTGAATGCCCGGTGAACGTCATCTGCCAGCGTGTGTAGTGCCAACAGTAAAATTCGAAGGCGGTGCTGTTACGGTGTGAACGTGTTTTTCGTGGAGGGGGCATGCACCCCTTGTTGTTTTGTATGGCACTATCACAGCACAGGCCTACACTGATGTTTTAAACAGCTTCTTGCTTGCCACTGTTGTAGAGCAATTCGGGAATGGCGATTGCATCTTTCAACACGATCAAGCGCCTGTTTATGGTTCAAATGGCTCTGAGCACTGTGGGACTTAACTTCTGAGGTCATCAGTCCCCTAGAACTTAGAACTACTTAAACCTAACTAACCTAAGGACATCACACACATCCATGCCCGAGGCAGGATTCGAACCCGCGACGGTAGCGGTCGCGCGGGTCCGGACTGTAGCGCCTAGAACCGCTTGGCCACTCCTGCCGGCTGCCAGGCCTCACCGACCGACATCGATACCTCTGCGCAATGCAGCACTCCGTGAAGAATGGGCTGCCATTCCCCAAGAAACCTTCCAACACCTGATTGAACGTATGCCTGCGGGAGTGGAAGCTGTCATCAAGGTTAAGGGTGGGCGAACACCATATTGAATTCCAGAATTACCGATGGAGGGCACCACGAACATGTAAGTTATTTTCGGACAGGTGTCCGGATACTTCTGATCACATAGTGTATTTAGTCGTCCAATCACTATGAAAAAGCGCTGGATATGTCACTATGACTCCCAAACTACAGCAAAGCAAATAGTGGAAACGTGTCGATCAACTCTGCCGAAACAGGTGAAGACTGAAACTCATCGGACAAAGTGATTGAACAAGGTGATACTGGCAGATTTCAATTTTTGTTTATTGCCATGTGTGGTGCTAACAGATTACGCTTATAAGAAATCAGATAATTACACTACTGCAATCTGCTCACGTAGTCACGGAACGCTGACGAGACGAAGCGCAGAGGGAAGCTAACCAAGGGGAAGTATTAGATCCACGAAAATGCCCTCTTTCATTTTTCACAGGACAGAGTAAGATAATAAATTTTGCTGCCCACTCCATGTTCTTCTGACGTAGCACCGCCGGCCGAAGTGGCCGTGCGGTTAAAGGCGCTGCAGTCTGGAACCGCAAGACCGCTACGGTCGCAGGTTCGAATCCTGCCTCGGGCATGGATGTTTGTGATGTCCTTAGGTTAGTTAGGTTTAACTAGTTCTAAGTTCTAGGGGACTAATGACCTCAGCAGTTGAGTCCCATAGTGCTCAGAGCCATTTTTGACGTAGCACCCAGTGACTTATTCCTCTCTGTTCGGATGAGGAAACCATTGCTCGGCAAGTACTTCCAACAGACGATGAGTTGTTTTCCTAAGTGGAACAATTTCTAGACAAACAAAATGCAGATTTCGGCAATTAAGGTCTCCACCAAGTCATCCATCGTTGGGAAAAATGTGACGTAACAAAGGCTGAATACGTAGGGAAATCCCAACGCAGTCACAGCTTGATTTTTTCGAGGTGATAATTAAAAATTTATGACTACCTCTAGTAGAAGCATTTGGTATTTGCTGCCAGGTTTCATTTTAATGTGGTGTTTACAGTATACAGTGAGGGACTTATTTTATAACAGTTTATTCCAGCCGGCCGGGTTGACCGAGCGGTTCTAGGCGCTACAGTCTGGAACCGTGCGACCGCTACGTTCGCAGGTTCGAATCCTGCCTTGGGCATGGATGTTTCTGATGTCCTTAGGTTAGTTAGGTTTAAGTAGTTCTAAGTTCTAGGGGACTGATGACCTCAGAAGTTAAGTCCCATAGTGCTCAGAGCCATTTGAACCAGTTAATTCCAATAAGATCTGCTGCCTAGAGAATGACTCATAGTAGGAGAAGTACACCATTTGATTAAAAGTATCTGGGCCCCCCTATGTAATGCGGAATTAACCACTAGATGTCACGAGAGGTGGACCTGCCAGTATGAAAGGAGGCGTGAAGTACATTATAATGCAGGGTGTATCAAAAAGAATAAACCAATCTTTTAAAAAATCATAACTATAATGTTATTTGATACATGTGCGTGAACAACGTATTGATGGAAAGAGCAAACTTTCGAGTTTTACACGGTCCCCGCTAGGTAGCAGCAGTGTGCGCCCACTTCAGTACCAATAAAAATGGTGTCGGGATAACACGAAACGTTTTGTGTTCTACGCTTTGCGCAGTATGGGTCAGTAATAAATGTACAGCGTGACTTTCGTACTAGGTATGTTGTGGATCCTCCTACAGGACGGAGCATCAGACGAAGGCATGATCAGTTCCGAGAAACAGGTTGTTTGTGTAATGGCAAATCACTGGGCCGTTCCCGAGTGTCTGACACAGACATCGAAGGCATCCGCCATAGTTTCACAAGGAGTCCTAAGAAATCTTTCGTCGTGCAGCTCACCATGTCCCCGATGTCCGTCTGGCGTGTGTTGCGTCGACGTTTATTTAACATGAAACCATACAAACTTCAGCTACTGCAAGCTCTGCGTGAATCTGACAAAGAACAACGTGTGGAGTTCTGCAATTTCGTTCTTGGTAAGATAGAGAATGGCGGTTTTCTTCTACACTTAGTGTTTAGCGATAAGGCAACATTTCATTTAAAGGGAAATATGGACCGTCATAATGTGAGAATATGGGGTACGAAACAACCACATGAAGTTGTACAACATGAGAGGGACTCCCCAAAATTTAATGTGTTTTGTGCAGTTTTAATGGAAAAGGTGTATGGTCCATTTTTCTATGCCGAGAACACTGGTAAAGGAAGCACATATCTCTATATGCTTGAGAGCTTTCTTTTCCCACAATTGGAGACTGATTCCAACGACTTCATTTACCAACAGGATGGGACAACGCCACACTGGCACCTGGAATTGTGAGAAGTTAAATCAAAACGTAATCTGTACGATGGATCGGTCGCACTGGACCAAATGATTCAGCCTTACATTACTGGCCTCCATGGTCACCGGAACTGACTGTATGAGTTTATTTCATGTGGGAGTTAATCAAAGAAAAATAGACATGCCACTTCTGATGATTCTTTTTGATACACACTGTACATTAAATCTATTCACATTGCGAATATGGATAACCATCAGTTGTAAAATGGAATAACGACAATGAAAATCTGTGCTGGACCGAGATTCTAACCCGGGCTTCCAGCTTATCGCGTGCGGTCGCCTTACCATTTGGCTATCCGTGCACGATTCACGGACCGATCTAAACTTCCATGCATCTATAACCTGTACTCATACATCCACTATGTATATTCCAATACAGGAGACACATTTTAAAGTCGCTTGCCCGGAGTCGGCGAATAAATACGATATTGCTGTGTCTGTGGTATTCCGAGTTACGATGCAAAGTTCCTTTGGACGTGCATGCATGTCTACAGGAACTTTGCATCGTAATTCGGAGGCACTGTAATGTCGTAACATTATAATAGCATAGAAAAATGGACCATACACCTTTTCCATTAAAACTGCACAAAACACATTAAATTTTGGGGAGTCCCTCTCATGTTGTACAACTTCATGTGGTTGTTTCGTACCCCATATTCTCACATTATGACGGTCCATATAGTTTACATAATTCGTAATTTCAGACCCAAGCAAATGACCCAAAACAGGAAGTACTTGACATAGACATATTTGTGATCCTTCAGTTTCTTCCGGCGTATTTCTTGAGAGAACAGTCAACCGGTGTACTGCTGGTTCAAGTGCCTTAGGGTGCCTCAAAAGAAAATTCGTATTTGATGTGTCAAAATAAAATAGAGGTTGAAGTCTATCGACAAAATCTTCATTTACTATTGAAGTAAACCGTTTAGGGCCAAGTATTCCTCGAGCCAACATCGCACCCAACCCAGTAGCTTTTCGGCGAATGAAGGGGTTCCTCATGCTTCTGTTTAGGATTCGTTGCACTCCAGTGGCGGTTCTTTTGCTTACTGACGTGACCGTTCAAAATGAGCCTCGTCAGAAAACAAAATGTTGTTAAATGAAGGGCACTCAGTCACATCATTAACGAACTGCAGCCTGTGTCTAGCATTCTGTGGCTTTAATTCTTACACCAACTGAATTTTGTAAGAGTCAGTTTAAATATTTTTGCAGAATTCGGTGCAGTGATGATCTATGCACATTTAAAGAAGTCGCACGCTTATGAATGGAGAGGTTAGGACTATCAGGAACAGACTGATTTACACTCTCCACGGATTCGCTTGCTCTTGATGACACTGGTGCCCGGGATTTCTGTTAGGCCAGTGTTGAACCGGTCTCCTCAAACAATAGTATCCGTTTTCGGATAAGGGCAATTTTTCGAACATCATTTACATTATGGAATCCACGAACACGGCAAGATTTCCTCCATGCTACAATCGCCGAATCACTGATTGTGTAAAATTCTTGCACACAGAACGCGCGGTCCGCTTCCGAGAAACGCACCATATCAACTGAATCCCTAATCTCCAACTCTCCTCCGATTTGTTGCGCATGCGCAGAGACCGAGACAGGTGGCACAGTGGTTAGCACATGGGGCCCGCTTTAGGGAGGAAGACGGTTCAAACCCGCATCCGGCCATTCTCATTTAGATTTTTCGTGATTTCCCTACATCACTGGGGGCAAATACCGGGATGGTGCCCTTCAAAGGGCACGGCCGACTTCCTTCCCCATCCTTCCCTAATCCGATGGAACAGATGACGTCGCTGTTTGGTCCTCTCTCCCAAAGCAACCAACCAAGCAATGCATGCGCAGGGAGCTACTCAAACATAAACTTTCTTTTGAGACACCCCGTATCAGTCACTTCGAATGAGGCTAGTCATTGGATATCACCTTCTAGAGCTGCCCAAGTCGCCTGTTGGCGATGTGATTTTGAAGTGGAAGCTCGCAGGAACAACCATAGATAAAAAAAGACCAGGCGGACCTCACGTACTGCCGAACAGGGAATGTTCCGTACGGATAGTGGTTGTCAAAAATTGCATGAAATCAGCTGAAGGAGTCATTTGTCAGTCCCAAAGTGCTACCAGATGTCCTACTAGCACAATGACTGTACGCAGGGAGTTAAACTGAATGGGGTAAATGGTCCAACAACGCGCTCGCAGCACGTCTCCCCAATACGCTACAGTGGAGGCTCCTTGCAGCTGAACTTAGGCTCGCCAGCCGCGGATTTTGGGGCCCACACCAGAGGCACCATCATAACCCCCCTCCCCCGGGCCTATCTATCACTGGATGCGCGCATTTATTCATCATTAGCGCCGACAATGTTGATAACCATCGCTGGTCTATGTCTAGGCCGACGCCAGCTTCCTAGACTGATTCTTCGCCGTGCTGTCCACTGTCATCATAGCATGCCGCACAAGAAATTTGGGTACGCTACGCTGTTTTAGACTTCGCTTTGGTTTGTCTATGGATCTGCTACGTTACACTGGATATAAACTACGCAACGGACTTCGTGTCGCTTCCGGCCGTCGGTTTCCTGTAATTTTATTTGTTCAGTAAACAAATAAACGGTCCATCGTTAGTTACTTGACAATGTGTCGGGGTGAAAATCTAGCTCTCGTCTGCAGTAAACTACTGCACGTGCACCCTGGGTATCGCAAAATGAGCTAGAGCGTCTCGGCAGCTAGATCTTATTGAACTTCCTGGCTACAAGTACGCAAACTAAGACACCCAAACTCCACCAAAATGCCCTTCTCAGGCCCAAGTGACAAAAAAACTGGGTCCTTCAGTATTTGTTTATGGCCTATATTTAGAAGATATTAGCCGAGCTAAAGGTGACTCCTTGACAAAATTTCCTTTTAGTAATAATACTAACGTGGTTTTAATACAGGAAATCCACGGATCAAATGAAGAAGATCTTCGTAAAAGAGGAAGGATTTATGGCAATGAGGTTATTGGCGCAACTAATCCCAATGTTAATAGTGTTGCTTCTTACGTTAGAGTTAACACTGATCATGCACATCTGATCTCAACAAAAACAGAGCTGATGAATTCATAATGTTTTAATAAAGCTTGAAGAGCTCACTATCCGCTATATCTGCAAACCACCTAATGCAGTGTTGCTGCCACATGTTCTACTGATTACTGTCCATCAATCAATGTACGATGTTGATTTTGACAGCCACCATAAGCAGTGGAAGAATACACGAAACAACGATTGCGATAATGCATTAGTTGATCGGGCTGAAAATAATAACCTTTACCTAGTTGCTGACACCAAGGATTTGGATACATATAGATCAGTTGCATAGCAGAGAGGCTATAACACAGACCAACCCCCCCCCCCCCTCCCGCCTTTTGTCTCCCATGATTGTAAAGACCACCCAGTTTCTACATCAAAAAAAGTCTTACCAGTCTTCCCACATAGCTAGCAGAATTTTCAATCACAGTATTGATTTATCCATCCAAACGATTAAGTCAGTGCCACGATATAGATGGAATTTTAGAAAGATGAATTGTCAGAATTTCTCGGACCACCTGGAAAAATTTATCTCATTCCACCAGAACCCGAGAGCTACAGCAGTTTAGTTGAAGCTGTTCTTGTTTCGGCTAAGAATTACACTAACGCGACAATGAAACTGGTATAGGCATACAGAGATAAGTAAACAGGCAGAATATGGCGCTGCGATCGACAACGGCTATATAAGACAACAAGTGTCTGGGGCAGTTGTGAGATCGGTCACTGGTGCAACAGTGGCAGATTATCAAGATTTAACTGAGCTTGAACGTGGTGATACATCGGTGCAAGAGCGATTGGACACAGCATCTCTGAGATAGCGATGAAGTGGGGACTTTCCCGTACAACCATTTCACGAGTGTACTGTGAATATCAGGGATCCGGTGAAACATCAAATCTCCGACATAGCTGCGGAAGGAGAAGATCCTGCAAGAATGCGGCCAACGACGACTGAAGAGAATCGTTCAACGTCACAGAAGTACAACGTTTGCGCAAATTGCTGCAGATTTCAATGCTGGGCCATCAACAAGTGTCAGTGTGCGAACCATTCAACGAAACATCATCGATATGGGCTTTCGGGGTCGAAGGCCCACTCCTGTATCCTTGACGAGTGCACGACACAAAGCTTTACGCCTCGCCTGGGCCCTTCAACACCGATGTTGGACTGTTGATGAATGGAAACATATTGCCTAGTCGGACGTGTCTCGTTTCAAATTGTATCGATCAGGTGGACGAGTCGGGTATGGAGAAAACCTCACGAATCCATGGACCCTTCATGGCAGCAAGGGACTGTTCAACCTGGTGGAGGCTCTGTATGGTGTGGAGCGTTTTCAGTTGGAGTGATACGACTCAGACAGGTGACATGTACGTAAGCATCCTGTCTGATCACCTGCATCCGTTCATCTACATTGTGCATTCCGACAGACTTGGGCAATTCCAGTAGGACAATGCGACACCGCACACATTCACAATTGCTACAGAGTTATTCCAGGAACGCTCTTCTGAGTTTAAACACTTCCGTTGGCCACCAAACTCCCTAGACATGAACACTATTGAACATATCTGGGACGCCTTGCAACGTACTGTTCAGAAGAGATCTCCACCCCCTCGTACCCTTACGGAGTTATGGATAGCCCTGCAGGAGTCATGGTGTCAACTTAGTCTAGCACTGCTTCACACATTAGTGGAGTCCATGCTAGCTCATGTTGCGCCACTTCTGCGTGCTAGTGGGGCCCCTACACGACGTTAGGAGACGAACCAGTTCTTTGGCTCTTCAGTTTATATGTCTCGTGGATATAGGAGAGAATACGTCCTGATTTGGGATGAGAGATGTGGACACCCAAATGAACAATTTGAAGAAGTGGAGACAATGACATTGCAGATGAACGTCTTCATAGTCTTGATAATGCAAGGAAACAGCGCTTGTCTCAGAGAGTAGTACTGGCGCTAAAGACCCACACAGTCGGGTGTCACCTAACAGCTTTTATGCAGGATGTTAGCTCATAGCTTTATGATTCAGAACTTCATGCTACCAACTAGTCCTTACCAACTACTAGCAGTGATGGAAAATTTCCTTCAAGGATCGGGGTAAGGGGCGGAAATAACTTGCAGAAGCCTCCAGTAGCGCCCTCAGAGGCGTCCGCGGGAACTTCATCGCATCATTAAACGCTAGTTTACGAGCCGTGGTTCTACTCCCTATGTGCTAGCGGTTCTGCGCGAAGTAACGACAGCCTGTTGTTAACACACACATAAAAACCAAGACAAAAAAAGTTTCATCACATTTGTGAAACGTGGCATTTATTTTTATTTGCAAGTCACAAAATAAAAGGCCTCAAGCACCACGGTGTCCCAATACGCAGACTTCGCTTGATTATTCGATCGCTAAGCGGGAACTTCCCTATATTTTTTATTGTTTTCATGATAGAAAGAAATCTATTCACAATAAAAACTTGACACACACACACGCACGCAAACACACACACACACACACACACGATGTTGGCTGTTTTCCCGTAGGGCTATCCAGAAAGCAACAGGCGTCTTGAAATAAAAAATTAATAATATGAAAAAACAAAATTCTATTATATGCATTTTAAAGGTACACTCTTAAACTATTTTCCTACATAATCGCCATTCAAATTGAGGCACTTATCATACTGTGCCACAGGTTTTTCAATACCATCTCTGTAGGAATCTGCCGCCTGTGATTGCAGTCACGGTTTATATCGGCATGCAGTTCGGCGTCATTATCAAAGCATTGTGTAGCGAGCTATGTCTTCACTGCTGGGAAGAGGTGGTAAATGTGAAAGTTCCGTAATCACGAAACGGCGATTTTCACAATTTTTGTCATTGATTTTCATCATTAGTTCGTCAGCCACATGGCTAGATCTACCACTGCGGTCCTCATTGAGAACACTGGTAAGGCCATTTTTAAAATCAATGCACCATTCCCTCACTCGGCTTTCACTCATTTTCCGTACACATCAAGTCGCGATAAATTTCAATAGGTTTGCAATTTTTTGCCAACACAAGCTTAATCACAGAATGCACCTCACAAGTGACGTCCTTTTCTATTTGCAGTGCACATTTTAATACTCCACAGAAAACTAAGTAGCAGAGACTCAGACCACAGTCTACCACCGCTGGATGCGTACTGAGTGCAGGAACGTTGTGGCACCAAGAGGGCGGCGGCTTTAGCTCTCCCACCGCCGCGAGAGAACAAAACATCTGTTACTTTTGCATAGCCCTCGGGTATACTGCATGTACATTGGAATGCCAACGTACCTGGTTAATAGTGGTATAATGACAGACCTTTCGCAGTTTAGTACTTAGTTAATCAGCTAACTCTTTGCCACAAATGAAAATGGTATGTCCAGATAACTTACAGGAATGTGGGCGGGTAAGGGAAATTGACAACCACCGATATTTCGACTGGTCAACAACCCGCTATGGCAGCTTAAATCTCTTGTGTGTGTGTGAGTGGATGGGGGGGGGGGGGGGGGGCGGTTAGGTCGACCAGAGACAAAAGATCTGTACCTAGATACAACACACACTGCAACCAACTAGCACCACCACAGAACCAAAGATAACCAATGCCGTACGTTATCGATAGCTAAATATTTATTAGCAACGGATGAGCAAGTATTTAATATCAACAGCATTAGAAAACGGTATAAAGAGAACAGAATTTCTTATTAATAGGAAAGTATGGTAGAGAGTGAGTCACTGTGGACAGTTCACTGAGAGGGATGCTCCCGTCACGTTCGACAGCAAACCAACGCCGACAACGATTGAACGGCTCATCCAGTATGTAAAAATCTGATAAGCATGGGAGACTGGAATGTGGTTCTAGGGGGGGGGGGGAAGAGGATTGGGAGAATACATGGGCTTGGCAGTAGGAATGAGAAAGGAGAAAGACTAATTGCTGAGTTCTGAATTAAATTTCAAATTGTGACAGCAAATACTCTGTTTAAGAATCAAAAAGGAGGTGTACTTGCAAAAGACCTGTAGGTATGGAAAGATTCCAGCTGGGTTACATAATCATCAGAAAGAGATTTCAAAATCAGATACTGGATTGTAAGTTGTGCGACGCAGCAGATATAAACTCAGATCGTAATCTAATGACGATGAAGAGTGGACTGAAGTTCAAGAGACTCATCCGAAAGAATCAGTATGGAAGGAAGTGGATTACTGCTGCACTGAGGAGTGGAGGGCTGCACTTGAAGTTCATTAATGCTGTGGTTACTGCGATAAGGAGTCGGCAGTTCATCTGAAGAGGGGTGGACATCGGGTAACAAAAAAGATACTTCATATGATCGACGGAAGGAGGAAGTACAAAATTTCTGTGAAAGACAGGAATACAGTACCACAGGGTGTTCGGAAATTCCCATTATAAACCTCTAAACTTGTAGATGGGAGTGAGTAGATAATAATTTGAATTCGAACCAATGCCCGGAAACGCACCGTTTCGCGTTACAACTTCTTGAAACCAGATAGTAAGGGGACCACTTTTACAAGTAAGTGATTAGGCACGACACAGTACGTAACTTTTTTTACATCTCAACTTATTAATGGCCAAAGAAATTGCTCTTCAACGTGATTCAGTACGTCCTCTCCCAGTTAGGGTGTGCTTCACCTCCTTGGAGCACCACAGTCACTCCTGTTGATGGTGAACGTACCCTTTTTCGAAGCCGTTGCGGAATTGTGGCGAAAAGGGTATGCAATGAAGTCGGACGTTGTAGAGAACGATCTCGATAAACGCAACGAGCAGCTCTTCCATTACCGTGAGCTTCGCCATTCAGGAGAATCATGTCACTGTATTCAACCATGTTGCTCAAACACTCACATTCTCGAATCAGATCAGTCGATCCGACGTAACAGCCCCCCATCACAACTACCCTGTTGCATACCTGCCTAGAAAACACGTTTTCAGATGGCTGCAGCAAGGAAACGGTACGTTTCCAGACATGGGTTCCTTTTTAAAATATGATGTTCTCACTCACCGCTCTATGTCCTCTCAGTTTGTAAGGGGAATTTCTGAACACCCTACAGAAATAACGTAGGAATGAAATAAATAGGAAGGGCAAGGAAGACTGGACGAAGTCGCTGCAGGAAAAATGTGAACAAATCGAAAAAAAAAAAGATCGTCGGAAGGACTGACTGAGTATACATGAAAGTCAGAACAACCTTCGATGAAATAAAAAGCAAACGTAGTAATATAAGACTGCAATGGGAATTCCTGTTAAACGCAGCGGAGAGAGCGGATAGGCGGAAAGGGTGGACTGAAAGCCTGTGTGAGGGGGAGGACTTGTCTGAGGGCATCGTAGAATAAGAAATTGGAATCGATGTGAAAGATGTAGGGGATCCAGTATTAGAGTCAGAAGGACTGGCATCAAATAAAGCAGCAAGGATACATAACATTCCGTTGAAATATCTAAAATCATTGGGGAAAGTGGCAACCAAACGACTGTTAAAGTTGGTGTGTAGAATGTATGACACCGGCGACATACCATCAGATTTTCGGGAAAATGATCATCCACACAATTCCGAAGGTAACAAGGGCACATACGTGAAGGAACTATCGTTTAACAGATTCTGTATCCAAGTTGCTGACAACACTGGTATACAGAAGAGAGGAAAAGAAAACTGAGGATGCGTTAGATAATGATCAGTTTGGCTTTAGGAAATGTAAATACACCAGAGCAGCATTTCTGACGTCGCGGTTAATAATGGAAGCAGCACTGCAGAAGACTGAAAACACATGATTTGTTGACCGAAAAAAATCTTTCGACTACGCGAAAGGGTACACGATGTTCGAAATTCAAGGAGGGACGTCGAACAGATGTGCAGAACTATAGACCTATATCTCTAACGTCTATCAGTTGTAGAATTTTGGAACACGTATTATGTTCGAGTATAATGACTTTTCTGGAGACTAGAAATCTACTCTGTAGGAATCAGCATGGGTTTCGAAAAAGACGATCGTGTGAAACCCAGCTCGCGCTATTCGTCCACGAGACTCAGAGGGCCATAGACACGGGTCCCCAGGTAGATGCCGTGTTTCTTGACTTCCGCAAGGCGTTCGATACAGTTCCCCACAGTCGTTTAATGAACAAAGTAAGAGCATATGGACTATCAGACAAATTGTGTGATTGGATTGAAGAGTTCCTAGATAACAGAACGCAGCATGTCATTCTCAATGGAGAGAAGTCCTCCGAAGTAAGAGTGATTTCAGGTGCTGCAGGGGAGTGTCGCAGGACCGTTGCTATTCACCATATACATAAATGACCTTGTGGATGACATCGGAAGTTCACTGAGGCTTTTTGCGGATGATGCTGTGGCATATCGAGAGGTTGTAACAATGGAAAATCGTACTGAAATGCAGGAGGATCTGCAACGAATTGACGCATGGTGCAGGGAATGGCAACTGAATCTCAATGTAGACAAGTGTAATGTGCTGCGAATACAGAGAAAGAAAGATCCCTTATCATTTAGCTACAATATAGCAGGTCAGCAACTGGAAGCAGTTAATTCCATAAATTATCTGGGAGTACGCATTAGGAGTGATTTAAAGTGGAATGATCATATAAAGTTGATCGTCGGTAACGCAGATGCCAGACTGAGATTCATTGGAAGAATCCTAAGGAAATGCAATCCGAAAGCAAAGGAAGTAGGTTACAGTACGCTTGTTCGCCCACTGCTTGAATACTGCTCACCAGTGTGAGATCCGTACCAGATAGGGTTGATGGAGGAGATAGAGAAGATCCAACGGAGAGCAGCGCGCTTCGTTACAGGATCATTTAGTATTCGCAAAAGCGTTACGGAGATGATAGATAAACTCCAGTGGAAGACTCTGCAGGAGAGACGCTCAGTAGCTCGGTACGGGCTTTTGTTGAAGTTTCGAGAACATACCTTCACCGAGGAGTCAAGCAGTATATTGCTCCCTCCTACGTATATCTCGCGAAGATGCCATGAGGATAAAATCAGAGAGATTAGAGCCCACACAGAGGCATACCGACAATCCTTCTTTCCACGAACAATACGAGACTGGAATAGAAGGGAGAACCGATAGAGGTACTCAAGGTACCCTCCGCCACACACCGTCAGGTGGCTTGCGGAGTATGGATGTAGATGTAGATGTAGATTCTGAGAGAAATAGGAATAAGCTAGAGGGAAAGACGGGTAATATACGGTATGTACAGGAACAATAAAGGAACAATAAGATGGGAAGACAAAGAAGGAAGTACTCTGATTAAAAAGGTGGTAAGAGAAGGGTGCAGTCTTTTGCTCTTGCTGTTCAATGAATACACCGAAGAACTAATGACGGACATGAAGAACGATTCAAAAGTGAAATATGAATTCACGGTGAAAGGCTATTAATGATAATATTCGCTGATGACATTGCTATCCTCACTTAAAGTGAAGAATTACGGATTTTTTTTTTAACTGGATGAACAGTTTAATGAGTACAAAATATGGACTGGGAGTAAAATAGAAAAAGACAAAAGCAGTTAGAAGTAGCAGAGATGAGAGTACCGACAAATATCAAAATTGGTGATCGCAAAGTTCGTGACAAGTTATCGAATTTTGCTGCCTTGGAATCGATGTAACCTATGACGGACGAAACAAATTCGAGGCGGGCCGCATGAAACGAGTCAGAAGACTGAAGATGAAAAAATGGCAAGTAGCCCTAACTCTTCTCTCTTTGTCGTTCGACCAGGGAGACAGCGGGATTCCAGGTAGAATTTGAGGAAAATCCTCCAGCTCTATTGGTAACGTTACTTGCTAATTTAATCTCAACAGCTTCCTTAATAACACTATACCAGTAAGTGGAAGTCCACGCCAGAATCTCTTGTTATACTCCACCAGACGACCGGTACGAAGGCAATGTTCTGCAATTACAGATATGTGTGACGCCTATGCGCTGTTCACCGGTCTGCCTTTGTCCTGATGGTTTGACCTTCGTTTTGCCTGCCACAGCTGCACATGATTGCGTATACGCAGCCTTACATACACAAATATCATCCTTTACAGTTCCTAGAGCTCTAATCTTAAATGGATCGAAAAATTCACAACACACTGTGCTTCCTCAGAATACGATCAGTCCCGTTATAGCAGGCAAGAAAGTTGTGGACAGGTAGCATCTCGCTATTATCACCACTTATCCGATTTGAATTTCGTCGAAAGCGCAAAACCTGTGTGATTTGTGTTCCACTTTATCAATTTTGGTGAAATGGAACTTCACGATGATATCTCAGCTGACAAACAAATTCCACGAGAAGTTTCACGAAGAAAATAGAGTGTTGAAGACCATTTCTTATTTTCTACGTTACGTAGTTGCCTAATCTCTCTCTGGAATATCTGTCAATGTTGCACAATATTTTGTGATGAAATTGAGGAATTTAAGTTTGCGTGCCAGGAAAATCGATCTACCCTCAATTTATACTCCTTTTTGGTTTAATTTTCATAGGCTCGTTACGCACAGAATAGCACTTGCATGAAACACTCATTATGGCTTTGTAGCATTGTGTGGTCATCGTTACGTAACAATCCTGTAGGAAGGAAACAAGATTAAAACTTAAAATATCGTCAACGACGAAGTCATGAGATCTAGAGCTTAAGAATCGATCGAATGAAGAATGGAAAGAGAATCTGTCGTGTCTTTTTCAAAGAACCTCACGAAAAAATTACATGGTGCCGTTTTTTCTGTTTATTGTGGCATTTAATACGCCCTTAAGACATACAAAAACATTGCCCTATTCAAATCATAAATCATGCTTTACGAATCACTCCAGAACTATAGGAGATGTGACTTCATCGAGATCTAGATGCCGACTGACTACGTTTCAACGCGAAATCTTTCACCAGAAATCACCGTGAGCGATGTTCAACACTTGACCAGTTTCGTTAATTAGATAGATTGTCTATCATTGTTAAATCTATTTACGAAATTTTCAAAATACTACGTGTAATAAAATGCATCTTTGTCAGCTGTCCTCAATGGGTGCATTTTCTTTCAAAAGAAGAAGAATTTGTAATGACTAGAGAGAGGATTGTATAATCATAAATATCTTAAAACATGCATGCAAATGTGCATGAAAAATACTTAAAAATGCATCAAAAGTGACGAAATATGCAAGATCAAATAACAAAAAAAACATGTTTGTTACTGCGTGCACTGTATCTCATAGTCTAACCTGTGTGTATCAATTACGAGGAAGAGCGCCCTCTGATATCATTTTCTGAATACTTACTGGTAGAGGTTAGGAAGGGGACCTTTCTGGGATTATTTTCTAAAAATTTCCACAATGGGGACGCATACCGTGTTTCAAGAATTGCTCCTTCATTGCTATTGTCGTCGGTAAGAGGCGGATGCGATGCGAGTGAGTCGCAGCGTAACAATCGATATGTACAGGGCCAACTTCGAGATATATCGCACAGAGGGGCACGCTCAAAAACTCCGTAATATTTTATTTAAAAAACAACATACTATCATGATTTTTTTTGAACAGCATTAACTTTTAGGTAATACTATTGGACCAAAACATCATTTACAATTTATTTTACATTTCTGTACTATTGTAAACATAAACAACCAAGTACTGTTCCAAATTTTCGGTAGTAAGATTGTCTCTTTGATCACTCAAAACATTTTTATAAGCAGAAAAGGACCGTTCTACACCAACTGAGGTAACTGGGCAGTATTTGAATTTGAGTTTATGTTGGCACTTATGGTTTCTGGTAAAAGCCCACCCACCCCATTAATATAAACTATCAATTTGGCACAACGGTTCAAATCGTGGGTTATTGTTTAAAATGTTTTAAAGCTTTTCTTTAAGTTTTCTTGGGAATACCTCCGGCAATGAGGAGTTCACTAGGATAATTTTATTCATTAACTGAATAGATTCATTCAACGTCAAACCTTGCGTTTCAAGCTTTCTAATACTTGAAGGTATATGGAAAAATGAGTGCCAATCCCAGAAATGTCTTTTTTAATACCGGAACCATTAAAAGCTTCCTTGCACTGGTAAACTGCATTATCGAAGTCGTTTACTACACCTCCAATAGCCTCTAAGTGTTCATTGTAAAACAACACAGCTTCGAACCATGTACCCCAACGAGTTACCAGTGGCTCGAGAGATAAAGGCATATTTTATTAGTTTTTCTTTGTAGGTTTTGAAGCGAGCAGGAGCTTTTAAAAAACTTTCTTTGTCGATGAAATCAGTTTATTTACATTCACAAACGTAGAACGTACTTCTTCAGCAAGGCGAAATACTCTATGAGCAAAGCACATCACATCAACTAAATTGGGATAAAATATTCGGAGAGCTTTTCCTGCTTTGATCATATAGGGAGCAGCATCTGAAATAAACACAAACACCCTTTCATCTGCAAAAGATTCTGGAAATATTTTTCTAATACCCTCATTCACAAATTTGGCTATCATAGAATGATTTACTTTTTCAAGTTCTTTGCAGGCCGCTAAATAGGAAGAAGAAGGTTCTTAAAGCACCAACAATTAAATTTGCCTTATAACGGCCGCAAGTGTCTGTAGTTTCGTCTACTGAAATCCAGGTAATGCTTTCCTTGAATTCATTGCGTAGTTCTCCCATAACATTTACATAAATTGTCGGTTTGTAATTTTCACGAGATATTGATTCATCTGTTATATTTTGGTTTAAGAAATATTTGCGCATGAAGCCTTTGAGGATAGGGTTTGCTTGCAATGAATGCTTCACATAGATCTATGTTACACCAATTTTTTTGGTTACCTTTGGATTAATCCCTGCTACTGCAATTTGTTGTTGTCAGAAGTTGTTGTCGTGGTCCTTTCTTCTGCATTCCTGCGATATGAAGACTTGTCTTGACATGCTGGTCTACTTGAAACTTTTTTTTTTACGAAAGTCTTTTCTCGCAGACTCGACAATATAAAACAATTTCGTCACATGTAAATGTTCCAGGATGCTCAGCTATCCACGAAACGACGTTTCGTTTTTTGGGCGGCATGGCGCACAACACGTTACACACTATACGTCGTAAACACGTTCAACTGTGTACAAATACATAGAAAGCTAAACTGGAACAATTTTTATTTAATCGTATGGCTAGGGCCCCCCGTCGGGCCCGGCCCTTTAAATAACAAGGCTTTCGGAGCTCAAAGGCACATTCAGTCGTGTTGCCATTCTATCCGTGTCACTAGAACCAGAGTTTCAGTGAAACCACGTTAGTTGATCAATGATGGTCTGCATGCTACTTGCTTGCCCACTTCAACCGTCGTTACGTAGAAGCTGAAATAGATTGACGGCTGAACATTTGTTGATACACTTTAAGGGGTAATGTAAGATCTTGTTAGAAGTATGTGTGATCATTTCTGGACGATAAGTCTCTCGAATACAGCAGTCAAATCAAATGGTTCAAATGGCTCTTAGCACTATAGGACTTGACATCTGAGGTCATCAGTCCCCTAGACTTAGAACTACTTAAATCTAACTAACCTAAGGACATCACACACATCCATGCCCGAGGCAGGATTCGAACCGGCGACCGTAGCTGTCGCGCGGTTCCAGACTAAAGCGCCTAGAACCGCTCGGCCACAACGCCGGCGACCCGCAGTCGATGAGGATGATAGGATGATGATGACAGCACAACACCTAGTCCCTGGCAGAGAAAATTCCCCAACCCAGCCGGGAATCGAACTCGGGCCCTGCCGGCAGCGGTGGTCTAGCGGTTCTAGGCGCTCAGTCAGGAACCGCGCGACTGCTACGGTCGCAGGTTCGAATCCTGCCTCGGGCATGGATGTGTGTGATGTCCTTAGGTTAGTTAGGTTTAAGTAGTTCTAAGTTCTAGGGGACTTACGACCACAGCTGTTGAGTCCCATAGTGCTCAGAGCCATTTGAACCATTTTTTGAACCCGGGCCCAAAGGATTGACAATCCGCCACGCTTGACGATTCACCTATCGGGGGTCGACACTGGGACAATAGACGTGCAGCTAAAAGTTTGCGTAGCATTATTTATTTGTCGCCGACGCGTACGATATGACAGCGGAGTGAATTAACCGGGTACACGGGCGCAGAAGCATTGACTCTGTCCGCCTGTTCCCGTTCCTATTCTGTAATGATTTCGCTGGGCAGTGGCGTGTCGGTTAGCGATTGCACGCAGTTCTAGGTCGCGGTCAATCCGTGGGATATCACAACGAGATAGAGCAAGAGACAGCCTGTTTAAATTTTTAAAATATTGGAAACATAGAGCGAAAATATGAATCGTTAAAATATGCAATAACCGGTGAAACGGAACCAAATATGCAAATGCATATGCAACATGCGAATGCATATAATCTGGTCTCTAGTAATGACTATCGGTACGGTTCTGGCCTACAAACTTTGGTACACTCTCGCACTGTTGGGACGGGTTTGGAAGTTAGGCAGGCAAACTCTCCCACGAAATCGATCGTCCCATCCCCATCACCTCACAGATGGCATGAAACTGTAGCAACTGGTGGGACCAAAGGTAAAAGATTTGCAGTCAACCATACAGGTGTTAAATGTTATGTGTGGCATGAATAGCTCCGTCTCGATTTGATTCTTCTTTACATCCTACAACGGATAACCTTAGAAATTTTTAACTTGATTACGCATTATCTCTGACTAACCGTAGCTCTTACTGGATAGGACGAACTGTTGGCCTGACTAGTATATAAACAGCGATGTGTTTACGTCACATCAAGAGAGCGTTATAAACACAAATTTACTGTATTTCGCTATTATTACAAGAAGAATGCTGTCGTGAGCTAGCAGAATTGATGACACTGCAGTGCCTGCCACGTCGCTCAAAAAATGGTTCAAATGGCTCTGAGCACTATGGGACTCAACTGCTGAGGTCATTAGTCCCCTAGAACTTAGAACTAGTTAAACCTAACTAACCTAAGGACATCACAAACATCCATGCCCGAGGCAGGATTCGAACCTGCGACCGTAGCGGTCTCGCGGTTCCAGACTGCAGCGCCTTTAACCGCACGTCGCTCAAAGAACACAAACAGTGCTACAGTTATTCTCTCTCTCTTTCTCCCTGTGAGTGCGTGCATTACACAAAGCACCACTGGTAGTTATTTGCTACTGCTGTATTCGAGAGACTTATCGTCCAGAAATGATCACACATACTTCTAACAAGATCTTACATTACCCCTTAAAGTGTATCAACAAATGTTCAGCCGTCAATCTATTTCAGCTTCTACGTAACGACGGTTGAAGTGGGCAAGCAATTCGCTTGCAGACCATCATTGATCAACTAACGTGGTTTCACTGAAACTCTGGTTCTAGTGACACGGATAGAATGGCAACACGACTGAATGTGCCTTTGAGCTCCGAAAGCCTTGTTATTTAAAGGGCCGGGCCCGAGCCCATGGCTCTGTGGCTACGGATGTATGAGCACATTTTTGCCCGTGTGTCGGATCCGTCAGCACTCTTTGCCTCGCTGTGGTAATTATTCTGGCTCGCCGAGCGCGTTTCTTTCTGCCTCCGTTTGAGTGATGGTCGGGTGTTGAAGTTATGTAGCGTTTCTTCACAGTGACTTGTTATGTAGCATGGCAACGATTGCATTTCTGCCTTCCTCTCTCTGAGGTTGTATGGCAATACTCGCCTCTTGCCTTGGTATATGTTCATTGGCGCTACGTCTTGTTGACATTCCGTTTGGCATACCGGCCCAGTGACAACCACCTCTGTTCTGAGCTACCCTGGAAGAACTTTTAAAAATTTTAAAAATGAACAATAAAATTGTTCTGCTACACAACAGCACTTCCAAGTTCATTAGAACACATGGTGATTAATTATGCGCTTTTTCAGTTATCTAAGATTTCAAGTGAATTATTTCAATGTTCTTCCACTCATAAATCTACGTTCCGGAAATAAATTGCGCTATAGTGACAAAAGTCATGGGGTAACGACATGCACATATACAGATGATGGTAGTATAGTGTGTACTGGGTATAAAAGGGTATTGTATTAGCTGAGCCGTCATTTGTACTCAGTTGATTCATGTGAAAAAGTGTCCGACGTGATTATGGCGGCACGACGGGAATAAACAGACTTTGAACTCATGATGGTAGTTGGAGCTAGACGCATAGGACATTCCATTTCGGAATTCAATATTTCTATATTCACAGTGTCAAGAGTGTGCGGAGAATACCAAATTGCAGGCATTACATCTCACCACGTTCAATGCAGAGGCCGACGACCTTCACTTAACGACCGAGAGCAGCGGCATTTGCGTAGAATTGTCAGTGCTGCAAGATAAGCGACACTGCGTGAAATAACGACAGAAATCAATGTAGAACATACGACGAACGTATCTGTTAGCACAGTGGGGTGAAATTTGGCGTTAATGGGCTATGGCAGCAGACGACCTACGCGAGTGCCTTTGCTAACAGCACTATATCGCCTGCAGCATCTCTCCTGGGCTCGTGACCATATCAGTTGGACCCTAGACGACTGAAGAACCGTAGCGTGGTCAAATGAGTCCCGATTTCATTTGGTAAGAGCTGATTGTAGGGCTAGAGAGTGGCGAAGACTCGAGGAAGTCATGAGCCAAGTTGTCAACAAGGCTATCTTCAAGCCGACGGTGGCTCCATAATGGTGTGGACTGAGTTTACATGGAATGGACAGTGTCCTCTCGTCCAACTGAACCGGTCATTGACCATTTGCAGTAGTTCATGGACTTCATGTTCCTAAATAACGATTGAATTTTTGTGGATGGAATTGCGCGATGTCACTGGGACGTAATTGTTAACGATTGATTTGATGAACATTCTGGACAATTCGAGCGAATGATTCGGCCACCCAGATCGCCCCACATGAATCCCATCGAACATTTATGGAACATAAACAACGGGCCAGTTCGTGCATAAAATCCTGCACCGGCAACTCTTTCGCCATTGTGGGCGGCTATAGAGGCGGCAGGTCTCAGAAGTTCTGCAGGGGACTTCCAACGACTTGTTAAGTACATGCCACCTCGAGTTGCTTCACTATGCCGGGCAAAAGAAGATCTGACACGATATTAGGAGGTATTCCGTGAATTTTGTAGCCTCAGTGTATAGTATGCTGCGATCCTTTTTTATCTGTTATATCAAAAGGGAACGTAAATGTCCGTTGCATTACATTTATGGTGTACCGAAGTACGAGGCGTGTTGAATAAGTAATGAACACATATTTTCTCCGTCGATTTCGGTTGAAAAGAATATGAAATTTATTGAGGGGACAACGCGAAATATTCCCTTTTCACCCCTACACTTTCATGAATTTCCGATCGGTGACAGCGCTATACTTAGCCTTCAAAGTTGCTTCTGTAACGGAGGTGCGTTCCGAGCAGAGCTGTCACTGAGTTTCTTTCGGCGGAAAACCAAAGTATCGTAGATATACATAGACGCTTGCAGAATGTCTACGGAGACATGGCAGTGAACAAAAGCACGATGAGTCATTGGGCGACGCGTCTATTGTCATCAAAACAGTGTCGCGCAAACCTGTCGATGTCTTGCGTGCCGGCCATCTGCACCGGACACACTCATTCGTGGAGATCGTCGGATCACAAACACCTCGCTGCTCAACTGGACATCTGTGTTGGCGGTGCTGCCACATTCGACCACCAGTTGGGGTACTCAAAGTTGTGTGCCTGCTGGTTTCCTTGCCGCCCAACAGAAGACCATTAAGAATAACTAAGAACCATGAGTGCGAAATTGATTGTGCGTTAAGAGGTTGAAAGTGACAGTTTTACGTCTAACATCGTCACAGGCCATGAAACATGGGTTCATCAGTTTGAATCGTAAACAAAACGGTAATCCATGGAGTGGCGCTACACCACCCATCCTCCAAAGAAAAAGTTCAAAGCCGCACCCTCCCTCAGTAAAGTCATGGCAACGGACTTCTAGGACTCTGCAAAGGTTATTCTGTTTGATGTCCTCGTTCGTGGTGCAACAATCAACTCGGAAGTGTATTGTGCTACCTTCAGGAAACTGAAGAAATAGCTTCAGTGTGCTCGTTGGCACAAAAATAAGAAACGGACTTCTCCACTACAACGCAAGGGCTAATACAAGTCTGCGCACCCGAGAGGAATTCACTAAAAGTCACTGGACTGTTCTTCCTCATTCACCCTATACCCCGGATCTCGCATCTTCCGAGTTCCATCTATTTGGTTCAATGAAGAATGCACACCGCGGGAAGCAGTACATGGATGATGGTGAGGTTATTGACGCAGAAAGATCTTGGATCCGACGTCTGCCAGTATGGTGATACCTTGCGGGCATACAGGCTCTCCTGGTAAGGCGACGTAAGGCCATCTCATTGAATTAAGATTATGTAGAAAAATACGGTTTTGTAGCCAAATGTTGTTGTTGTTGTGGTCTTCAGTCCTGAGACTGGTTTGATGCAGCTCTCCATGCTACTCTATCCTGTGCAAGCTTCTTCATCTCCCAGTACCTACTGCAACCTACATCCTTCTGAATCTGCTTAGTGTATTGATCTCTTTGTCTCCATCTACGATTTTTACCCTCCACGCTGCCCTCCAATGCTAAATTTGTGATCCCTTGATGTCTCAAAACATGTCCTACCAACCGATCCCTTCTTCTAGTCAAGTTGTGCCACAAACTTCTCTTCTCCCCAATCCTATTCAATACCTCCTCATTAGTTACGTGATCTACCCACCTTATCTTCAGCATTCTTCTGTAGCACCACATTTCGAAAGCTTCTATTCTCTTCTTGTCCAAACTGGTTATTGTCCATGTTTCAGTTCCATACATGGCTACACTCCATACAAATACTTTCAGAAACGACTTCCTGACACTTAAATCTATACTCGATGTTAACAAATTTCTCTTCTTCAGAAACTATTTCCTTGCCATTGCCAGTCTACATTTTATATCCTCTCTACTTCGACCATAATCAGTTATTTTGCTCCCCAAATAGCAAAACTCCTTTACTACTTTAAGTGTCTCATTTCCTAATCTAATCCCCTCAGCATCACCCGATTTAATTTGACTACATTCCATTATCCTCGTTTTGCTTTTGTTGATGTTCATCTTAAATCCTCCTTTCAAGACACTGTCCATTCCGTTCAACTGCTCTTCCAAGTCCTTTGCTGTCTCTGACAGAATTACAATGTCATCAGCGAACCTCAAAGTTTTTACTTCTTCTCCATGAATTTTAATACCTACTCCGGATTTTTCTTTTGTTTCCTTTACTGCTTGCTCAATATACAGATTGAATAACATCGGGGAGAGGCTACAACCCTGTCTCACTCCTTTCCCAACCACTGCTTCCCTTTCATGCCCCTCGACTCTTATAACTGCCATCTGGTTACTGTACAAATTGTAAATAGCCTTTCACTCCCTGTATTTTACCCCTGCCACCTTTAGAATCTGAAACAGAGTATTCCAGTCAACCTTGTCTAAAGCTTTCTCTAAGTCTACAAATGCTAGAAACGTAGGTTTGTCTTTTCTTAATCTTTCTTCTAAGATAAGTCGTGTTCCAACATTTCTACGGAATCCAAACTGATCTTCCCCGAGGTCCGCTTCTACCAGTTTTTCCATTCGCCTGTAAAGAATTCGCGTTAGTATTTTGCAGCTGTGACTTATTAAACTGATAGTTCGGTAATTTTCACATCTGTCAACACCTGCTTTCTTTGGGATTGGAATTATTATATTCTTCTTGAAGTCTATGGGTATTTCGCCTGTCTCATACATCTTGCTCACCAGATGGTAGAGTTTTGTCAGGACTGGCTCTCCCAAGGCCATCAGTAGTTCTAATGGAATGTTGTCTACTCCCAGGGCCTTGTTTCGACTCAGGTCTTTCAGTGCTCTGTCGAACTCTTCACGCAGTATCTTATCTCCCATTTCATCTTCATCTACATCCTCTTCCATTTCCATAATATTGTCCTCAAGTACATCGCCCTTGTATAAACCCTCTATATACTCCTTCCACCTTTCTGCCTTCCCTTCTTTGCTTAGAACTGGGTTGCCATCTGAGCTCTTGATATTTATACAAGTGGTTCTCTTCTCTCCAAAGGTCTCTTTAATTTTCCTGTAGGCAGTATTTATCTTACCCCTAGTGAGACAAGCCTCTACATCCTTACATTTGTCCTCTAGCCATCCCTGCTTAGCCATTTTGCACTTCCTGTCGATCTCATTTCTGAGACGTTTGTATTCCTTTTTGCCTGCTTCATTTACTGCATTTTTATATTTTCTCCTTTCATCAATTAAATTCAGTATTTCTTCTGTTACCCAAGGATTTCTATTAGCCCTCGTCTTTTTACCTACTTGATCCTCTGCTGCCTTCACTACTTCATCCCTCAGAGCTACCCATTCTTCTTCTACTGTGTTTCTTTCCCCCATTCCTGTCAATTGTTCCCTTACGCTCTCCCTGAAACTCTGTACAACCTCTGGTTCTTTCAGTTTATCCAGGCCCCATCTCCTTAAATTCCCACCTTTTTGCAGTTTCTTCAGTTTCAATCTGCAGTTCATAACCAATATATTGTGGTCAGAATCCACATCTGCCCCTGGAAATGTCTTACAATTTAAAACCAGGTTCCTAAATCTCTGTCTTACCATTATATAATCTGATACCTTTTAGTATCTCCAGGATTCTTCCAGGTATACAACCTTCTTTTATGATTCTTGAACCAAGTGTTAGCTATGATTAAGTTATGCTCTGTGCAAAATTCTACAAGGCGGCTTCCTCTTTCATTTCTTCCCCCCAATCCATATTCACCTACTATGTTTCCTTCTCTCCATTTTCCTACTGACGAATTCCAGTCACCCATGACTACTAAATTTTCGTCTCCCTTCACTACCTGAATAATTTCTTTTATCTCGTCATACATTTCATCAATTTCTTCATCATCTGCAGAGCTAGTTGGCATATAAACTTGTACTACTGTAGTAGGCATGGGCTTTGTGTCTATCTTGGCCACAATAATGCGTTCACTATGCTGTTTGTAGTAGCTAACCCGCACTCCTATTTTTTTATTCATTATTAAACCTACTCCTGCATTACCCCTATTTCATTTTGTATTTATAACCCTGTAATCACCTGACCAAAAGTCTTGTTCCTCCTGCCACCGAACTTCACTAATTCCCACTATATCTAACTTTAACCTATCTATTTCCCTTTTTAAATTTTCTAACCTACCTGCCCGATTAAGGGATCTGACATTCCACGCTCCGATCCGTAGAACGCCAGTTTTCTTTCTCCTGATAACGACATCCTCTTGAGTAGTCCCCTCCTGGAGATCCGAATGGGGGACTATTTTACCTCCGGAATATTTTTCCCAAGAGGACGCCATCATCATTTAATCATACAGTAAAGCTGCATGCCCTCGGGAAAAGCCAAGTGAGTGGGGATTAATATGGTGTACAGGAATCCTGAATAAAACCAATCCGCTTTCAGAAAAAAAGTGTAGCCTCACTTACTGAATGCCCCTTATCTTGTCCTGTATTAATATAGGGCTCATAATATTACGTTTGAGTATAGCTGACATTTTTACGAATTATTATCCTCTCCCTCTGTTGTTTAATCAGCTTTTACTGTTCTTTGGGTTAACTGAAGAACCATATTCTCGAAACGTATCCCGTTCATTTTATTGCGATTCAAAGCTGGGATGAAATAGTCTGCCTTAAGCAGGGATTACTGACGTATTAAACTTTCAGCTATGGATCTAAGTGTGTATCGCTGCTCAACTTCGCGACATATGTCAACCAAGACGGAGACATCAATAAAGTTCCTGCTACCACACTGCCTCAAGATTATATGATACAAGGTGTGCCGTTGAGAAGAGTAGTAAGTCCTGTTTCTGTCCAAAAGCCGTCTTCCCAATACAAACTGTAATTACTGCAAGTACAGGCAATCTTAAGCATACAAACGCCTGAAGTATATTAAAGAAAGTCTAAGTTACTTTTCCAAGATTGCTTGTGCGAATACTACAAAATAACTCTGAGGTGTTGCATTCTGTGTCTAGTGTGTAAAAGGTAATATCGGCTGACACAGTTTAGGCAAATGTGGTAAATCCTATAAGCAAATAATGGATATTATAATACTGATCTCAATTTATATTTTAATACTGTATTATGAACTACACTAGCTGATAATTCTGATGAATCAGTAGGCTACAACAATTCTGGAACACGTGGAATACGCTGTCCAGTTATCTACATAATTCAAGAGATCACAACACTTAACTTGATTGCTGTACACTTCAAATCCAGAAATCAATTAAATAGATTCACTAATACATATGCTCCACTACAAGATTAGAATTCCCATGCAATGGTCAAATAAATGAATTTATAGCTCATTTACATCTCATAAAACCGATAAATTACGTCACTTATGCTTAACCAAAACAATCATTATATCTATGACTTTGACTCGTATTTACTTTCGCTCAATCTTTCCGCAATAAGCACTTTACAACATTGTTGTCAAACGATATTATTATCCTAGACAGAAGTCTGATACAGAAATTAACTTGTTATTTACCTTCTTCATTTACATACATTTAAACTCATTATTCCCTATCTTCTGCTCTACGATTTTTCTATTACGAAAGCAAAGATCTATCTAATTGCAAAGTCAGTGATATAATTTCAGGACTCTGTTTATATTATTAAACAAGATAAGTATTTTTACGTTGCATACTTTCTTTTATTTACTTACTTTTTATAATGATTCCTTTAACAGGTAAAAGTTTCAAATATTCAGTATTTTCCTTTCTTTAACATTCTGATAAAAACATTTACGTTGGAGTGTGCTAACATCACAATAAATTTAAATTCAATCCTTGAAGTGTAAAGTGCTATCCGTTGAGGTTAAAATAAGGGGAGGTTCTCATGACGTCAAAAACTTGAAGCTGACATCCGCCATCTTCTTTGCTCCAAAACATTACCTTCAAACGGTCTGATTATTTCGAGTCGCGAAAGATTTTCCAGGATAAAGCGAATAAATATTGAAAGAACAAAATGACAGCTACCTGCGGTAATACGCTTCATTGATCGAAATGTTAAGTAACCAAAGATTCTTCTGGTAATCCACAGAGATTGCTTTCTTAATCACAACTTTTCCGTACTTTAGACGTTCGGAACGTTTAATCTCGCAAACCTCATCTGCTTTCCTCTTTAGTAGTTCCTTTTATGTTGTAGATGATGTTATTGCTACTTATTTAAATTTCGTATCTGAGTTGAACTTCTCTCGTTGTTTATCTATGAATCAAGTTTACTTATTGAACATGCGTCTGTTATGAGGTACACAAAACATATGCTGCAGTTAGTCACAAAAATCAGTCGATATTATTTGTGTGACAAAGGGTAATGATAAGTTCTTCTTGTAAATATAACCTTTTATTCTGTAACAGGTGTAATTTCCGAATGATATGTTCTTCTGGTAAATATAACCGTTTACTATCATGAATGCTATAATGTGATTTGCAGCCCCTCAGTGGCTGTATTTGAGGGTGCACTTTACATACGGTTTTTCCTTTAAGTTTGTTTGGTACCAGAAATTAAAAGAAAGTGCTTCCCATAGAAGGGAATATTAGTTTTACCTTTTTCACAGAAACCTTGCAGCGATATTTTTCTTTAGTGAACGTTGCGATAAGTTTTCTTCTGGTCTCCATGTGTACTTCCTTCGTAGTAGTTCAAATGGTTCAAATGGCTCTGAGTACTATGGAACTCAACTGCTGTGGTCATAAGTCCCCTAGAACTTAGAACTACTTAAACCTAACTAACCTAAGGACATCACACACATCCATGCCCGAGGCAGGATTCGAACCTGCGACCGTAGCGGTCTTGCGGTTCCAGACTGCAGCGCCTTTAACCGCACGGCCACTTCGGCCGGCCTTCGTAGTAGCCATTGCCTTTTTAAGAGTAGTAATACTTCTATTGATTGTGGCATATAATGTCAAGAATGCTGATTGACATGTCTGTGCATCCAGCATTTGTCCATCTCTATTATTACATGCCGTATAGACAGAGGAAAAATCATGACATACAGCTTCATCTGGACTAGTCTTCTTCGCATAAAAGGACTTACACTAATAAAGCCAGTTAGGTGAGTTGTGTGTGTCATAAGAAGATATTTGGTTGAATTCTTTCATTAATCTGTTCCTTTCTATAAATGGAAATCATGAAAACATCTCAATCGTAAGCACTTAAAATTGTCACCTGTAACGTGACTCAAGTTCCGTAATCCTTTTGAAGAATCAGAAATACCCCACAGCACTTTTCATTTTCTTGCATTTGTATTTTACACGGGACTGGAATATTTTTCTTCATTCTCTGATGTTTATGATTCATTCATTTCATAAAAGAAATAACGTTAAGCCCATGCCAGTAACAGCAACACGTGGGTATTTCTGCTCAACTTACCGAGAACAGCTCTTTCCAGCCTGTTTGAATGTACAGTATGGCTCAATTTTATATCAGTCTTTGCTTTATTACTAAGCAATATAAAATGTCGAACTTGCTTTACAGCGGGTGAGTGACTCTGGCAAGCATTGTTGGAAAGCTATAAACGTGAAGCTGTAGCATTATAAGATGAAAGGAGAAGGAAAGGCTCAAAATAGAAAATGGATCGCGATGGTTGTTTCTCAGCACCGAGTAGACGTTGATCGTTTTCCTCAAGTACATTAAAACTTTAGCACAGATATTCGATAAACTTGATGGTTTTTGAAAAATACAAACATTACCACATGAAAGTACTTCCCTTCCTCAACAAGGTTTTAAATTTTGATGGACCTTGATTGTTATGCTTATGTACCCTCTGTATGTACGTAATTTTCCTTATTATGCACACTTACGTGCATGACTGTATCTGACCTCATTTTATCTCCTGTATGATGGGTGAATGAATAAATAAAAGCACTAGTTGCATGGCATCCTATTATTATTAATCGTCTATCACAAATTCAGAACTAAAATGAAACAAATTATTCCTGAAAAACTGACGCAGAGAGGTCCTGGCAAGAGATACTCGAATGTAGCAAATAGGCTAGTACTGAAAAGATTCAATAATTTAGTGTGAAAACCAAGTGTAAAACGAAAAATGTTAATTAAATCATTAAAATATATGTGAAATGCCTGTTTCAGAAGTGTACATGTTACAGAGTTTGGGCTATCATTATTAAAGAAAATTACTGTACATACTTGTTGAAGCAAATTATCCATTTTACAGGGTGTAGGCTATCGAGATCATTCTGGTATTCACAATGCGGCCTTTTTCACTAACTAATGTAGGAGGCATTAGTTTATAAGCTCATTATTACTATCATAACTGCCCACTGAACTGCAAATTTCTGGAACATACTTTCAAAAATGAATTTAACGGTGTCGTTTTTTGCTATTACTGGCCACATACTGAATGACACTTCATAGGTAAAATTTCAAAGCGAGAAGACGTATAAAACAAGCAGCAGATTTAGATTGCTTACGCGTGCGAAGATGGGCACTTTCGAAGAGACTGTCCTTTTTTGTTGTTATATCACAGCGTAATTATTTTGTTTACATTCACAACCCATATTCTGTCTTTCACTTCTCCCCATTAATCTAAATGCAAGCATGTCCGCAGACGTGCAACTGATGCAAAACTTTATTTGAGAAGCTTATAATGCTGCTGTAATCAGCGCCCACTTTAGAATTGTGTGACCCATTTCTCAACTGCATGAAACATGGCTTCAGTCTTCTAAAAACACTTCTCATCTTTCAGGGCAATTTTTCTTGGCAATTAATATTTAAAGGAATCTTATGACAGCACGATATTACACTTTATCTTTCTACGCTAACACAGGCAAAACCCACTACTTAAAAAAACTGTAAACTAAGCTGTGGAGCCAATAATTTCATTATGTTCGGGTCCACAGCCTCATTATTTAGTCTAAATGGTGGAATCATTTTAACCATAGTAGGCTGTCAGTTTTATTCCTTTAATGCATCATGCACATAAATTATATTACCGTCCAATTTCGGCTTTGGGCCATTATGAAATGTCTGCAGTATAATATCAAAATTATTAACGCGAAAATTATTAACTTTAATGCATCATTTTAGGAAAATGAACACGTGAGAGCACTTTTTATATAGCAGTGACGGATGTTAATAATTTCAGTATTTGACAGTATTGTAAACAATTTTAACAGCATTGTCAATAATTTTGTTAGTTCATAGATCGATGTGACATGGGTCTGTGATGAAAAGTAAGGACTGTTTTCTACAGTAGCAACTCCCTCTGACAGTAACATTGCAATGTGACGGGTCTTAGCATCCTCTTTCGTTGATGCATGTTTCCCACGATTTGTAACCGTTGTATGTATGTATGAGTGCAGAAAATCAGATGGTATGGTGCTAAACGAGTGTACAAGGGTGAGTAAGCCACCTGTTTGTAAGGTTTTTGTCTACATGACGTGTTGTGGAAGTTCCTCTTGTTACCTGATTGGTATGTGAAAGACTATATCTGCAACATTAGAACATTCGAAATACGTATGTATGGGATCGTGGCTATCCCCACATAATGTGCAACAAACATTTTTTAAACGTGATGCACAAACACCACCAATATGATGTATGTAATTTAAACACAGTTTTAAGACCCAAGCGTAATTTTATCCTGTAATATGTCTTACCTAAGTACGTACTGTGTTTTTGGTATTATATTGCAGATACCTGATAATAGCCTAAGGTTGAAAGTGACCGGTAATTTAATTTACATGTATTGTGCATTAAAGGAATAAAACTGACAGCCTACGGTGGTTAAAATGTTTCCATCAATTACAAATCTGTAGAGGTCAGCATTTACGTTGCCGTGTCACATGTACCATGATAAAAAGTATCAAAATATACACTGCTGGCCATTTAAGTTGCAACAGCAGGAAGGACAGTAAATAACGAAGTACTGACGTTTCGTGTTGCTCCTACGCCGTCGCAGTGGCCTTGTGAACGCTGGCCTTGCTGCAAGTAAACGCATATCCCGACTCAAGCAACGCGGCTTGGCTGCATCGCCCTGCACGACCGTGCAAACACTATGTCGTTACCAATGCAGTTAGACGTTTCTCCTTTTTACACGAGGTATATCACAATCTTCTCACAAACAACAAATATTCAAATGCGACTTCTGGATGGGAAACCCCGTGATGTATACATAACACAGATTGGGTTACTCATGTTTACTTTGTGTGGTTGCACGGAGATGCTGATCATTAGAATACCCAAGCATGCAGTACACGTCATTCCAGTTTGATATGTGCTTATGTTGACTTTGCTCCATGGTGTTGCCGTTTTAATGGCCATGAGTTTAACTGACATAAGTGCCATCTCTGTGCAAGCAAGCATAGATTGAGGTTCCCGTTCTTAGGGCGTGAGGGTTTGGTAAGGAGAAAGAAGGGACGGGGTGGCAGGTTGTCACTGTCTTTTAGTATCTTTCCTTCTCTCTTTCTTTCTCTTTCTCTCACTCCCTCTTTCTCCACCCTCCTCACAAAATATAAGTTAGCCTTACACTTTAATTTAATGAGCCACACGTGCCCAGGATTTTAATAATAATAAAAACTCACGCAACTCTAGGATTAGGGCTTAAGTATGTTACGACTGGCCGCCAAGACAGTAGGAGGAACGCTCTATGGCCGTGAGACTTGCGGTCGGCATGTCGCCGATTCCTCCATCCGTTATTGCTAGTAAAGGAAACCGAACGATGCCGCTGCTTATTTATTCAAGCACATCCTCATTTGGCCTCACAAGGTTGTGTGGACCCCGTTCCAACCTGCATATCACAGAAAAATCTGAGAAGGTCCGAGAATCGAATCCCCGACGCCAACCATTTGATTATGGAAGCAGTGTTTCAGCCATTCGCGCTTGGTGTTGCGTTTATGCACCACGCTGTATTGTTTCCGTTGTTAACTCCTTGGAAACAAATTAATGTAGGTATTACTTCCTCCTGTTGTCTCAGTACAGCAGAGATATGACACTACGCGATCAGAGTGGTTGCATTGGTGAACTGTTGTAGTGTGTGGTTGTTTTCAAGGATCAGACAATTACTTCGTTTCAGAGAGAAAAATGGCTGCACATCGTTACAACAAATGGTAAATATATTGCTGCAAGAATCTTACGATCCCTATGTGAGCAATACATGGGGATTGTAGTTTATTCCTACAGTCATCATTTAAAGGCGGTCTTGGAAACTTTGTTTACAGACTTTCTCCGGATAGTTTACATCTACCTTCAAGAGTCTCCCAGTTTAGTTCCTTCAGTATTTCTGTGACATTCTACCAAGGATTAAACAAACGTGTGACCTTTCCTTTGCCCATTTCTGTATACGTTCAAAACCACCGGTTAGTCGTAATTGGTACAGGTATAACACACTCGAGCAATATTCTAGAACTGATCGCTCTAGTGACTTATAAGCAATCTCCTTTGTAGACTGATTGCACTTCCCCAGTATTCTACTAATAAACCGAAGTCTACCACCTGCTTTACCCACGACTGAACTTATGTGGTCATTCGATTTCATGTCCCAACAAAGTGTTATGCCCAGGTATTTGTATGAGTTAGCTGATTCCAACAGTAACTGGCTGATATTATAGTTATAGGATCCTACGTTTTCCCGTTTTGTGAAGTGCACTGTTTTATATTTCTTAACACTTAAAGGAAGTTGCCAATCTTTGCACCACTTTGAAATCTTATCAAGATCTGATTTAATATTTATGCAGCTCCTTTCAGATAGTACTTCATTATATATAACGGCATCACCTGGTAAAAGGCTGATGTCATTATTAATATTGTCTGCAAGATCATCAATATGCAACATGAACAGCACGGGCCCCAACACACTTCCTGGGGCACACCCGAAGTTACTTCTACATCTGACGATGACACTCCATCCAAGATAACATGCTGTGTCCTCCCTACCAAAAAGTCCTCAAACCAGGTTACAAAATTCAATTGATACCCCATATGATAGAATTTCTGACAATAAGCGCAGGTGAGGTATTGAGTCAAATGCTTTTCTGAAATTAAGAAATACTGCATCTAACTGATTGTCTTGATCCAAAGCTTTCAGTGAGTCATGTAAGAAAAGCACGAGTTTGGTTTCCATTATCTGTGTTTCCGGAATCCATGCTGCTTGCCATTGAAGAGGTTGTTCTGTACAATACTGTTGAGTTCAGCATATGTTGTAAGATTCTACAATAAATCGATGTCAAGGATATTGGACAGTAGATTTGTGGATCACTTCTACTACCCTTCTTGCAGACTGGCGTGACCTGTGCCTTTTTCCAAGAAATGAACACGTTCTTTTGCTAGAGGGATCGACGTAAGATTACAGAAGAGGGGCTAACTCAGTCGCTGATTCGGTATAGAATCTGATAGGGATTCCATCGGCGCCTGGAGCTTTCTTCAATTGTAAGGACTTCAGCTGTTTCTCAACAGCACTGACTAACTTTGATTTGACTCACCTTTTCAGTGGTACGAGGATTAAATTGCGCCAGTTTTCCTGGGTTTTCCTTTGTAAAGGAACTTTCAGTTACTATCTCATTCGTTAGGGACTGGACACCAACATTGTGTCACTAACAGCCTTCACATATGACCAAAATTTCATGAAAGATCATGTGACAATATTGTGCTACTGCAGTCACTGAATCTGTCACACATTGCTCTCTTGACAGCCAAACGCGTTTCATTCAGTATCTCTCTACCTATAGCCCTACACTTTGTTTTACACTGATTATGTAGTAATCTCTGTTCTCTACAGTGACTGTATACCACGAAGGTTCCCTCCCATTATGAACCGTTCTACTGGGAACATGCTCAAGGTTAACAATTCTTTTAAACTTGAGTCTTAGTTCCTTTAAGTGCTCTTGCCCTGCGCTGAAAATTCCTCATTTAGATACGATACTACCGATTTTTTATCTATTTTACTGAACATATATATCTTTCTGCTTGCTTTATTTGTCCGTTGTACTTTGGTAATCATTGTTACACAAATGAGTGTTGGTCACTGATACCAATTTCGATGTGGACATCCTCAAAGAGGTCAGGTCTATTTGACGCCATTGGATCCAATATATTTCTATCATGAGTGGTGTTCCTTACTATTCGTTCTAGGTAGTTGTCAGAGAAAGCATTTAGTAATGTTTTACAGTATGTCTTATCACGCCCACTACTAACAAAACTGTAATGTTCCCAAGTAACTACTGGAACATTAAAGTCTCCATCAATGATTACAGTATGATTGGGCAATTTACGTACGACTGAACTGAGGTTTTCTCTGAAAAGTTTTCGGTTACATCAGGAAATGAAGCTGGTGGACGACAGAAGACAAAATTATCATTTTGTGCCCACTCCTTGATACTGAGTCTTGTCCAAACAATCTCACATGCAGCTTCAGTTTGTACCTCGATGGATATGAGTTTCTTGCCTATTGCGACACATACACCACTTCCGATTCCCATTTGCCTATCCTTTCGATATACACTTAAATTTATCCCAAAAATCTCACTGCTGCTAATTTCAGGTTTCAACCACCTTTCTGTAGCTAGTATTATGTGAGATTCTTTGCTTTTCATGAGCGCTTCAAACTCTGGCAGTTTGTTGCGAATGCTTTTGCAGTTTACTATTAGGATTTTAATACTTTCACCTATGTGAGGCATTTCTTTCAATCTTACACTAATACTTCTGGGTTTCCTACAGCTAACTTTGTCCAGCTTGGATGGAGAGTCGCCTAATCTAAAAAAAAAAAAGAAAAAAAACACCTTCTGTGCATCCTACACACAGTCAGCTAGCAGAGTAGCAGCCTCCGACGTGTAGTGCGCACCTGAGCCATTTGGGGGTGGGGGGGAGGGGGTGGACCCTTCAGTTTTCAACTCTACGGCGTAAGTCCAGAAAGTTGCAACCTAGCTTCTCACAGTACTTTCTAAGTCTCTGGTTCAGTCCTTCCACTCGACTCAGAAGCAAAGGACCACGATCAGTTCTGGGGAAAATTCTGCAGATTGTGAGGTTCGTTGAAACTCCATGCGCAAGGCTGGTCTTCTCAACCTTCTCGGTCAGTCGCTGAAATGACCCAAGTATGACCTCGGAGCTTAGAGCACAGGCATCATTTGTTCCAACGTGCACCACCATCTGCAGTTGCTTGCACACTGTTCCCTCAATCGTTGTAGAATGAGGCCTCCAGGCATACACACTGAGTACACCTGGTGTCCTTTCCTGTCCCTTGCTCCCATTTCTCTATGTGGTGCCATTATTTGCCATACGTTTGAACTGCCGACGATTTGTAGACCCCTACCCTACTATGCTATGCCAGTAAGTGAGAAGAAAACATTCTGAAGTTATCAAGCGGAATGTGCAACTAAATGACAATACTAAGCTAGATAAGAACAAGAGACTCAGCCCTACTCAGACCACGTCAGAAACTGTTTTCTTGAATATGCTGCTTGGGAGAAAGAAAGCTGTGTAGATGAAGCCACGATACCGTACTGTGGCGGCATGGCCTCATGTAATTCACTGGGAACAAATCTATATGTTTTGGATGCAAAGTATGGTGCCATAACATCAGACTAGGATATCGTGTAAATTTTGAGGTTTATCAGTGATCAAAGGAATCACGAAATAAATACAAAGAAGATTATGGTTTGGGGGAACCTATTACAGTTCAACGAATTTCTATGTAAGGATGGTTGTGGTAACACTTTGCCCCATTATTCGTTTGCAGGCAGCTACTTCATGCCCTTGAAAATAGTTGATAAATTTACTGAAATTGTTATTGTTATAAGTGGAACCTTTGGAAGCAACAGAACTGAAAAGTATAGCTGCAAGGAAGGAGCACCAAAGAGGCTCTTATGAAGTGATGTGTGACGAAAATTCACTGTTAACTTGTTTGTCGCTGGAATGACAACTCTGTAGTCATAGAAGTGTCAAGCTGTAAATCTGTAAATCACAGTTGCAAAGCTCAAAGACATTCTGCTGCATTCAAAAAGAAAATTGTTGTTTCTCAATCTGATGTAATGCCAGCCGCTGTGACCGAGCGGTTGTAGGCGCTTCAGTCCGGATCCGCGCTGCTGCTACGGTCTCAGGTTCGAATCCTGCCTCGGGCATGGATGGGTGTGATGTCCTTAGATTAGTTAGGTTTAAGTAGTTCCAAGTCTAGGGGACTGACGACCTCAGATGTTAAGTCCCATAGTACATGGAGCCATTTTTTGAATCTCATGTAATGAAACCTTACAATTACAATATGGGTGAAATAGACAGAGTGGACAAAAGTTATTGAGCTATTACAAGACAATTATCAGATCTAAGAACTGATGGCGGCCAGTTTTTTTTTTTTGGGGGGGGGGGGAGGGGGAACGTTTAGATGTAGCAATTAAAAATGCGTGGCTATTGTACAGACATTCTGGGAATCTCGCATTTAGAAGAAGCGTAGCAAGATATCTCACAAAAATATGGAAAACAGAAATGTAAGGTGGGACCGAGTGTCACTCCAGTTGCTAGGAGTGTTTCTTTGGCGATTCGTTTCGATGAAAAAAGTCATTTTATTGTTCCTCAAATCAAAAGTTCGAGATGTGCTCTCTGTTAATCACACACAATTCGCAGGTGCACAAAATGTAATATAGCTTCTTCTTCTTCTGCTACTGCCTTTATCCCGCATTGTGCACAGGGTCGACAGGGTTAAGTACGGATTTAGCATGGTAATTTTAAGGGGTGGCAGCCCTTCCTGCCGCCACCCCACACCCCCTGGGACGGAATTAGTGTACCCCAACTGTCGGTGTCTAATGTAAATGGTGAAATAGTGTTTCAAATGTCTGCGATTCGTGTAACTGAGGGACGCAGGGATCAGCCCGGTATTCACCTAGTAGGATGTGGAAAACCGCCTAAAAACCACATCCAGGCTGGCTGGCACACCGGTCGTCGTCGTTAATCCTCCGGGCGGATTCGATCCGAGGCCGACGCGCATACCCGAGTCTAGGAAGCAGCGCGTTAGCGCTCTCAGCTATCCTGGCGGGTACAAAATGTAATGTAACATTACGTGAAAAATGCTTCTATTCTTTCATTCTAGAAAATACGGTGTGGCATTCCATATGCGTTTGTGCACCAGTTCATATTTTCTATGTGTGTACAGAAAACAATATAAATCAGTGTGGTCATACTTTTTAGTTTACTGCACCTATCTTAGTAACACGAATCACTTTTCTCACACACAATATTATGAGCGCTAATGGGTTAATAATAATAAAACTAAAATATATATAATGTTTAAATACTATCGTAGTATTTTTGCATCAGTGGTTAGCACAGCGTTTTCGAATTTCTGGAAGGTAGGTCGTGGAGGTAACCTCCGCTCCTCCGTGTCCCCTCTGGCTCTGTATCTGTGTGCAACCTAAGAACTTTCCAGCCTACCCTCGTGAGTCCGTCAAAAAATGGTTCAAATGGCTCTGAGCACTATGGGACTCAACTGCTGTGGTCATAAGTCCCCTAGAACTTAGAACTACGTAAACTTAACTAACCTAAGGACAGCACACAACACCCAGCCATCACGAGGCAGAGAAAATCCCTGACCCCGCCGGGAATCGAACCCGGGAACCCGGGCGTGGGAAGCGAGAACGCTACCGCACGACCACGAGATGCGGGGGTGAGTCCGTGACAGCGCGACTGCCCGCATGAGCTCCACGTCCCGCTTCCGGCCAGCAGCACACGACGCGCGGGACGCAGTGCGGGCCCCACCGCGGCTGCCCGCGCCTGCCAGTCCCAGGAGCGCCGAGGCACTTGCAGCGGACTGCAGGCGGGCCTCGGGAGACCTCGTTACCGAGGCGGCCGGCCAATGGGAGCGCGCCTCTGCGCCGTGCCGGCCGACCTCCAGGACGGGACGGCAGCCGCCGCCGGTGTAAGTACGCCCGGACGGCGCGTGGCCCGGGCTATCGACTGGGGGCGCGCGGCTGCAGCCTCTCCCTGCAGCCCGGCCGGGACGGCGCGGCGGGCGAGGCGAGGCGACTCCTTCCGGATCGATGGTCATTACACTCTTCAAATAGCGTCGCGCCGGGCCCACGGCTCACCTGCGCAGCCAAAAATCACTTGACCTTTCCTCGGCGCCGTGCACTCGCCCACCTCCAGCCCGCGGGCAGTCTCTCGGAGAACCTGTTACTTTCCGGGCTGAAACCTCACTCGACGTGCACACAGCAGACTGCCATTAATGCCAGTGCAAACGCTACTATTTTTCGTGCGCATGTATCTGTGCAAATTTTACTACGTGCAATAAATCGCCGCAAATTTCCGGTCTCTACACGACACTGTTACAATCTACTGCCGACACACCAGATGTGGCAAGCTACTCTCTAGCAAAGGGTGTTTTATATTAAGTTTACAGTACCAAACGTAATGAATGTGTATCCAGAGACTGGAGAAATTTTTTGCGAGTGGACACATACACCGAAACGCCAAAGAAACTGATATGCGTATTCAAATAAAGGCGCCGCGCGGTATTAGCCGAGCGGTCTCGGGCGCTGCAGTCATGGACTGTGTGGCTGGTCCCGGCGGAGGTTCGAGTCCTCCCTCGGGCATGGGTGTGTTCAAATGGTTCAAATGGCTCTGAGCACTATGGGACTCAACTGTTGAGGTCATTAGTCCCCTAGAACTTAGAACTAGTTAAACCTAAGGACATCACAAACATCCATGCCCGAGGCAGGATTCGAACCTGCGACCGTAGCGGTCTTGCGGTTCCAGACTGCAGCGCCTTTAACCGCACGGCCACTTCGGCCGGCGCATGGGTGTGTGTGTTTGTCCTTAGGATAATGTAGGTTAAGTAGTGTGTAAGCTTCGGGACTGATGACCTTAGCAGTTCATTTATACTCCGCAAGCCACCCAACGGTGTGTGGCGGAGGGCACTTTACGTGCTACTGTCATTACCTCCCTTTTCTGTTCCAGTCGCGTATGGTTCGCGGGAAGAACGACTGTCTGAAAGCCTCCGTGCGCGCTCTAATCTCTCTAATTTTACATTCGTGATCTCCTCTGGAGGTATAAGTAGGGGGAAGCAATATATTCGATACCTCATCCATAAACGCACCCTCTCGAAACCTGGCGAGCAAGCTACACCGCGATGCAGAGCGCCTCTCTTGCAGAGTTTGCCACTTGAGTTTGCTCATCATCTCCGTAACGCTATCACGGTTACCAAATAACCCTGTGACGAAACGCGCCGCTCTTCTTTGGATCTTCTCTATCTCCTCCGTCAACCCGATCTGGTACGGATCCCACACTGATGAGCAATACTCAAGTATAGGTCGAACGAGTGTTTTGTAAGCCACCTCCTTTGTTGATGGACCACATTTTCTAAGGACTCTCCCAATGAATCTCAACCTGGTACCCGCCTTACCAACAATTAATTTTATATGATCATTCCACTTCAAATCGTTCCGCACGCATACTCCCAGTTATTTTACAGAAGTAACTGCTACCAGTGTTTCTTCCGCTATCATATAATCATACAATAAAGGATCCTTCTTTCTATGTATTAGAAATACATTACATTTGCCTATGTTAAGGGTCAGTTGCCACTCCCTGCACCAAGTGCCTATCCGCTGCAGATCTTCCTGCATTTCGCTACAATTTTCTAATGATGCAACTTCTCTGTATACTACAGCATCATCCGCGAAAAGCCGCATGGAACTTCCGACACTATCTACTAGGTCATTTATATATATTGTGAAAAGCAATGGTCCCATAACACTCCCCTGTGGCACGCCAGAGGTTACTTTAACATCTGTAGACGTCTCTCCATTGATAACAACATGCTGTGTTCTGTTTGCTATAAACTCTTCAATCCAGCCACACAGCTGGTCTGATATTCCGTAGGCTCTTACTTTGTTTATCAGGCCACAGTGCGGAACTGTATCGAACGCCTTCCGGAAGTCAAGGAAAATAGCATCTACCTGGGAACCTGTATCTAATATTTTCTTTGTCTCATGAACAAATTAAGCGAGTTCAGTCTCACACGATCGCTGTTTGTGGAATCCATGTTGATTCCTACAGAGTAGATTCTGGGTTTCCAAAAACGACATGATACTCGAGCAAAAAACATGTTCTAAAACTCTACAACAGATCGACGTCAGAGATATAGGTCTATAGTTTTGCGCATCTGCTCGACGACCCTTCTTGAAGACTGGGACTACCTGTGCTCTTTTCCAATCATTTGGAACCTTCCGTTCCTCTAGAGACTTGCGGTACACGGCTGTTAGAAGGGGGGCAAGTTCGTACTCTGTGTAGAATCGAATTGGTATCCCGTCAGGTCCAGTGGACTTTCCTCTCTTGAGTGATTCCTGTTGCTTTTCTATTCCTTGGACACTTATTTCGATGTCAGCTAGTTTTTCGTTTGTGCGAGGATTTAGAGAAGGAACTGCAGTGCGGTCTTCCTCTGTGAAATAGCTTTGGAAAAAGGTGTTTAGTATTTCAGCTTTACGCGTGTCATCCTCTGTTTCAATGCCATCATCATCCCGGAGTGTCTGGATATGCTGTTTCGAGCCACTTACTTATTTAACGTAAGACCAGAACTTCCTAGAATTTTCTGTCAAGTCGGTACATAGAATTTTACTTTCGAATTCACTGAACGCTTCACGCGTAGCCCTCCTTACGCTAGCTTTGACATCGTTTAGCTTCTGTTTGTCTGAGAGGTTTTGGCTGCGTTTAAACTTGGAGTGAAGTTCTCTTTGCTTTCGCAGTAGTTTCCTAACTTTGTTGTTGAACCACGGTGGGTTTTTCCCGTCCCTCACAGTTTTACTCGGCACGTACCTGTCTAAAACGCATTTTACGATTATCTTGAACTTATTCCATAAACACTCAACATTGTCGGAACAGAAATTTTCGTTTTGATTTGTTAGGTAGTCTGAAATCTGCCTTCTATTACTCTTGCTAAACAGATAAACCTTCCTCCATTTTTTTTATATTCCTATTAACTTCCATATTCAGGGATGCTGCAACGGCCTTATGATCACTGATTCCCTGTTCTGCACTTACAGAGTCGAAAAGTTCGGGTCTGTTTGTTATAAGTAGTTCCAAGATGTTATCTCCACGAGTCGGTTCTCTGTTTAATTGCTCGAAGTAATTTTCGGATAGTGCACTCAGTATAATGTACCTCGACGCTCTGTCCCTACCACCCGTCCTAAACATCTGAGTGTCCCAGTCTATATCTGGTAAATTGAAATCTCCACCTAAGACTATAACATGCTGAGAAAATTTATGTGAAATGTATCCAAATTTTCTCTCAGTTGTTCTGCCACTAATGCTGCTGAGTCGGGAGGTTGGTAAAAGGAGCCAATTATTAACCTAGCTCGGTTGTCTCGCGGTTCTAGGCGCTCAGTCCGGACCGCGCGACTGCTACGGTTGCAGGTTCGAATCCTGCCTCGGGCATGGATGTGTGTGATGTCCTTAGGTTAGTTAGGTTTAAGTAGTTCTAAGTTCTAGGGGACTGATGACCAGAGATGTTAAGTCCCATAGTGCTCAGAGCCATTTGAATCATTTGAAACTATCCACTTCTACTTCACTACAGGATAAACTGCTACTAACAGCGACAAACACGCCACCACCGGTTGCATGCAATCTAACCTTTCTAAACAACGTCTGTGCCTTTGTAAAGATTTCGGCAGAATTTATCTCTGGCTTCAGCCAGCTTTCCGTACCTATAACGATTTCAGCTTCGGTACTTTCTATCAGCGCTTGAAGTCCCGGTACTTTACCAATGCAGCTTCGACAGTTTACAATTACAATACCGATTGCTGCTTGGTCCCCGCATGTCCTGACTTTGCCCCGCACCCTTTGAGGCTGTTGCCCTTTCTGTACTTGCCCGAGGCCATCTAACCTAAAAAACCTCCCAGTCCACGCCACACAACCCCTGCTACCCGTGTAGCCGCTTGCTGCATGTAGTGGACTCCTGACCTATCCAGCGGAACCCGAAACTCCACCACCCTATGGCGCAAGTCGAGGAATCTGCAGCCCACACGGTCGCAGAATCGTCTCAGCCTCTGATTCAGACCCTCCACTCGGCTCTGTACCAAAGGTCCGCAGTCAGTCCTGTCGACGATGCTGCAGATGGTGAGCTCTGCTTTCATCCCGCTAGCGAGACTGGCAGTCTTCACCAAATCAGATAGCCGCCGGAAGCCAGAGAGGATTTCCTCCGATCCATAGCGACACACATCATTGGTGCCGACATGAGCGACCACCTGCAGATGGGTGCACCCTGTACCGTTCATGGCATCCGGAAGGACCCTTTCCACATCTGGAATGACTCCCCCCGGTATGCACACGGAGTGCACATTGGTTTTCTTCCCCTCTCTTGCTGCCATATCCCTACGGGGCCCCATTACGCGCCTGACGTTGGAGCTCCCATCTACCAGTAAGCCCACCCTCTGCGACCGCCCGGATCTTGCAGACTGAGGGCCAACCTCTGGAACAGGACAAGCAGCCATGTCCGGCCGAAGATCAGTATCAGCCGGAGACAGAGCCTGAAACCGGTTCGTCAGACAAACTGGAGAGGCCTTCCGTTCAGCCCTCCGGAATGTCTTTCGCCCCCTGCCACACCTCGAGATGACCTCCCACTCTACCACAGGTGAGGGATCAGCCTCAATGTGGGCAGTATCCCGGGCAGCCACAGCCGTAATACGATCGGGGGATGCGTGGGACGAGCTGGCCGTCCCCGACAAACCCCCATCCGGACCCCCACAGTGATGCCCATTGGCAACAGCCTCAAGCTGTGTGACCGAAGCCAACACTGCCTGAAGCTGGGAGCGAAGGGATGCCAACTCAGCCTGCATCCGAACACAGCAGTTGCAGTCCCTATCCATGCTAAAAACTGTTTTGCAAAGAACGTCTGAACTAATCTGCAGAGAGCACAAACAATTCGACACAAAATTTAAACGGTTATTAAAATACAAGATTGCCTAGTAAATGCAGTAATGCTGCTTCTAGCGCACTGCTGACACACTGCTCGGCGGCGGAAGGAGACTACGCGATTTTACACTATTCAGGTACTAAAACGCGATGCTACAACTCTCAAATACTATAATACGCCCGAAATTTATGAATTAAACAATGCAAGTACCAAAAACACGCAAATAAATTAAGAATTAAACTATGTAGCAAATAAGTGAGCTAAGAGTATACGACTTGCTGCTGGCAGCTGCTTATCCAACGGCGGCAGGGAACACACTGGCTGTGACCAACCGACACTGGCCGTTCAAAACAAAAACAGAAGACAGACGAATACGCGAATTTACACTGTTCAGGTACTAAAACGCGATGCTACAACTCTCAAATACTATAATACGCCAGAAATTTATGAATGAAACAATGCAAATACCAAAAACACGCAAAGAAATTAAGAATCAAACTATGTAGCCAATAAGTGAGCTAAGAGTATACGACTTTCTGCTGGCAGCTGCTTATCCAACGGCGGCTACAATGGCTGGTTATCAAGATCTAAGTGAGTTTGAACGTGGTTTTATACTCGGCGCACGAACAGTGGGACACAGCATCTCCGACATAGCGATGAAGTGGGGATTTTCCGTTATGACCATTTCACTAGTGTACTGTGAATATCACAAATCCGGTAACACATCGAATCTCCGACATCGCTGCGGCCGGAAAAAGATCCGGTAAGAACGGGACCAACGACGAGTGAAGAGAATCATTCAACGTGACGGAAGCGCAACCCATCCGCAAATTGCTGCAGATTTCAATGCTGGGCCATCAACAAGTGTCAGTGTGCGAAACATTCATCGAAACATCATCGATAAGAGCTTTCGGGGCCGAAGGCGAGCGGTCTGAGGCGCTGCAGTCACAGACTGTGCGGCTGGTCTCGGTGGAGGTTCGAGTCCTCCCTCGGGCATGGGTGTGTGTGTTTGTCCTTAGGATAATTTAGGTTAAGTAGTGTGTAAGCTTAGGGACTGATGGCCTTAGCAGTTAAGTCCCATAAGATTTCACACACATTTGAACTTTTTTTGGGGCCAAAGGCCCACTCGAGTGCCCTTGATGACTGCGTGGCACAAAGCTTCACGCCTCGCCTGAGCGAGGACTGGAAACATGTTGACTAGTCGGACGAGTCTCGCTTCAAATTGTATCGAGCAGATGGTCGTGCACAGGTATGGAGACAACTTCATGAATCCATGGACCCTGTATGTCAGCAGGGAACAGTTCAAGCTGGTGGAGGCTTTGTAATGGTGTGAGGCGTGTGGAGTTGAAGCCATATAAGATCCCTAATACGTCTAGATACGATTCTGAAAGGTAACATGTACATAAGCATCCTGTCTGATCACATGCATCTATTCATGTCCATTGTGCACTCCGACGGACTTGGTCAATTCCAACAGGACAATGCGACACCCCACACGTCCAGAATTGCTACAGAGTGGCTCCAGGAACATCTTATGAGTTAAAACACTTCCGCTCGGCACAAAACTCCCCAGACATGAACATTATTGAGCATATCTGGGATGCCTTGTTACGTGCTGTTCAGAAGACATTTCCAACCTCTTGTACTCTTACGGATTTATGGACAGCCCTGCTGGCTGATCCCGGCGGAGTTTCGAGTCCTCCCTTGGGCATGGGTGTGTGTGTTTGTCCTTAGGATAATTTAGGTTAAGTAGTGTGTAAGCTTAGGGACTAATGACCTTAGCAGTTAAGTCCCATAAGATTTCACACACATTTGAACTTTTTTTTTTTTTTGACAGCCCTGTGGGATTCATGGTGTCGATTACCTCCATCACTACTTCAGACTTTAATTGAGTCCATGCCACGTCGTGTTGCGGCACTTCTACATAGCCGCGGGAGTCCTACACGGTATTAGGGAGGTGTACCAGTTTGTTTGGCTCTTCAGTCTATTTATTCAAGCTTGTAACACCTCTCATAATACAGTAACATAAGTTCGTTATAACTGAACTTTCGCTACTTGAGGAGGCCACCATGAAAAATGCGGGATCGTAGAACAATTAAACTTTCTGGAAACAATTGTAAGGGCTTGTGGGGGAGTATTAAAGACTAAACCACTGAAAGAAACACTTTTTCATTTCCACATGAGAGAGTAACATTTGTTAACTGCGTGCCATGTTTACGACCAGGTTACCGGCATTGCTCAATCTGACGACCATCTGCATCCACCCCAAACCGGGACCACACTAGAGATTGCTCTACTGCTGCTCGAAACATCTCAGTTGAAATATTGGCTGTCATGACACAACTCGTGCAATACTGAAGGTCGCACATTGCATCTCACATTCTCAGCGATGACAACAGTATCTTCTTTAACAATCTGTGGCGCAGTTGGCCCCGATGCGGAAAAGGGGCCTCTCCGAATTCTTTTAACGCATCGATATTCACGGAGAGCAGCAACACTATTGCTTATGTTTTGATACAAGTAAAGCAGATCCATGTCAGTCAGTTTTCATCCGTAATGCACACTGGTGCTGTCTTTCAGTTCTACGCAGCCGTACCAGTACCGGCACCTAACAGCAAATCATGGAATGTGTTGCTAACTACGCCAACCCTGCAGCACACAGTCTGAATATCATTCCGATAAAGTTGGGTACCTCAACGGTAAATAGTCATCCGTCTACACTGGCTCAAGCAGCGAAAGGTTAATCAGAACCATCCTGTACTACAGAGACCCTGTACCTCTGGAACTCCGTCCGAACAGGCCTCGGCATTGCCGACCGACCGCCGTGTCATCCTCAGTCGACAGGCGTCACTGGATGCTGATTTGAAGGGAATGTGGTCAGAAAAACGCTCTCCCGATCGTTGGCCGGTTTCGTGACCAGAGCCGCTACTTCTCAGTCAAGAAGCTCCTCAATTGGCCTCACTGGAGCTGAGTGCACGCCGCTTGCCAGCAGCCACACCCGCGCTTTCATCCATCCAAACGGTAGCCAATCCCGACGGCGCTTAACTTCGGTAATCTGACAGGAACCGGTGTTACTGCTGCGCCAAGCCCATTGGCTGAGAATCTGTAAGACAAAAGCAAATCCACTTCATCATAGGTACGCAGTTACATTACATTACTAGGTAACACGAGAAAACTATAAGAATTAAGAAGTTTTTGCTGAACTGTGCATATAATAATTGAGGGAAAGCACAGTCTCGGGGTTATACCACTGAACTAAACGTTCTCGCGCTTCCATCCACGTTGTGCTGCACTGTGTCTAGTAAGAAAAGCCGTCTGCTGAAGAGACACAAAATCAAATCGATCTTCAGGAATCCGTCGAAAATCCTGCAATTACTGAGACCAGTTAAAGATGCCGCAGTTCTCAGAACACTTGTGGATTGCAAAATACCCTGAAAGTGCGACGTGTGTTACTTCGCTTAATCAGTACATACCGTAGAATAAAGCAGTAAGGAAGCGTGGCAGGTTTTATCGCCTACGCTACCACTAAAAATGTGCTTTAGCTGAGCGTGCTCCAGAAAACTGTCATTCGATCATATCAGTGGTGGCAGGTAAGTGTACCAATAATTTCACGTGCTTCCTTGTATTAATTGATTAATTTCTTGCAGTTCCTGATGTTTGTTTGTGTGTAGTGTAATGCATTTCAGCAATGTGTTGAGTTTTTGGTCGATCGTTTCATGCTAGAACGCCGAAAACACTTTGACGAGCTCTAGGTTAAGTCCCCTGTATTACTTTTGCTATTGCTCTTGCCAAGTGTCATATACCCACTCCTCTTTGATGAATCACACTGCGTGTTTCTAGAAATTATATCGGCTAACGCTGCAGCGACCGTCTGTAAGCGCGCTCTTTCAAACTAAGTCCTCCACACATCAAAAAACGTTTTGCATCACCCCGGTTCCCAGAACTCCTGAAGATAGACGTTGACTGTAGATACTGTATCACAGACACAGTCCTTTTGACTGTTCAGAGATGTCACCCAACCCGCCCAAAGATGTAAACAACCATGCATGAGCAACGCCTATTAGACGGAGGGGGTCCGACAGCCACTCATTCCACCAGGAAGGAGGTACACGGCTCGTGTTGTCTGTAGTTCAACCATGCCTAGACGGTCAGTACCGCCGTTAGATCAGATCGCGTCCGCATTGTTACTTTATGCCAGGAAGGGCTCTCAACAAGGGAAATGGCCAGGCGTCTCGGATTCAACCAAAACAATGTTGTTCGAACACGAAGGAGATACAGAGACACAGGAAATGTCGATGACATACCTCGCTCAGGCCGCCAAAGGGCTACTACTGCAGTGGATGACCGCTACCTACCGATTATCGCTCAGAGGAACCCTGACAGCAACGCCACCATGTTGAATAATGAGTTTCGTGCAGCCAGAGGACATCGTGTTACGATTCAAACTGCTCGCAACAGGCTGCATGACGGACAACTTCACTCCCGACTTCCATAACGAAGTCAGTCATTGCTACCACAACACCATGCAGCGCGTTACAGATGGGCTCAACAACGTGCCGAATGGACCGCTCAGGATTGACATCACGTTCTCTTCATCGATGAGTGTCGTATATATGCCTTCAACCAGACAATCGCCGGAGACGTGTTTGGAGGCAACCCGGTCAGGCTGAACGCCTTAGACACACTGTCCAGCGAGTGCAGCAAGATGGAGGTGCCCTGTTATTTTGGGGTGGCGTTATGTGGGGCCGACGTACGTCGCTGGTGGTCATTGAAGGCGCCGTAACGGCTGTACGATACGTGAATGCCATCCTCCGACCGATGGTGCAACCATATCGGCAGCATATTGGCGAGGCATTCATCTTCATTGACGACAATTCGCGCCCCCATCGTGCACATCTTGTAAATGACTTCCTTCAGGATATCGACATCGCTCGACTAGAGTGTCCAGCATGTTCTCCAGACATGAACCCTATCGAACATGCCTGGGATAGATTGAAAAGGGCTGTTTATGGACGACGTGACCACCAACCACTAAGAGGGATCTACGTCGAATGGCCGTTGAGGAGTGGGACAATCTGGTTCAAATGGTTCAAATGGCTCTGAGCACTACGGAACTTAACATCTGAGATCATCAGTCCCCTAGAACTTAGAACTACTTAAACCTAACTAACCTAAGGACATCACACACATTCATGTCCGAGGCAGGATTCGAACTTGCGACCGTAGCAACCGCGTGGTTCCGGACTGAAGCGCCTCGAACTGCTCGGCCACCGCGACCAGCTGTACAATCTGGACCAACAGAGCCTTGATGAACTTGTGGATAGTATGCCACGACGAATACAGGCATGCTGAGCCGTGCGCGGCTCGCGGTCATGCCGTTTATTGCTCGTCATCTTGTTTTTGTGCTTCTGTTACCTCGTATTTCTTTTAATTCGACTTACTGGCGTTACTAGGTTGCTGATTTGCTTGCCCGTGAGTGGCAGCAGCGCTTATCAAAAATAGTTCAAATGGCTCTGAGCACTATGGGACTTAACTTCTAAGGACACCAGTCCCCTAGAACTTAGAACTACTTAAACCTAACTAACCTAAGGCCATCACACACATCCATGCCCGAGGCAGTATTCGAACCTGCGACAGTAGCGATCGCGCGGTTCCAGACTGTAGCGCCTAGAACCGCTCGGCCACCCCGGCCGGCGCAGCGCTTATCGATTAGGGCACTGTCGTACCATCTCTGGAGCGACCGGTAGGTTTTCCGGGTCGTCGTGTGTCTGGAGCTGCAGTCGGGAACGGAGCGCCAGTGAGGCGCGAAGAGCCAATACTTCCCGACCGCTGGCCACACACATGAACTGTCCGACGGGAGATTGGAGCGGGAACGACCATTGGTTGGTCGTTCGTTTGGTCGTGTCATTGGGAGACGTGAATTTTGTCTTTTGACCGTTTCTGGGTCTCGTCAGTTGGTCATCTTGCGGGACGTGGGCCGGTTCCTTCCTCGTGCAGAGATGTGTCGCCGATGGGCAAGAGTTACCTCTGCATGGGTGTGTACGAGCCAGTGTGCCCGGGTCGCCGTGTCTCCGGGTTCCGAACAGACATCGACTTGAGTCGGGTTGGAGCTGCAGGGAGCTCCGGACAGCCAAGACTCGCCCAACCGTTGTCGACACATATAATTTGAATGGGGACGACCTTGGTTGGTCGTTCGGTCGGTCCTATCGGATGACGTGTATCTGGTCGCCGACCGCTTATGGAAACTCTGTGTGTGTCGAATTGTCATTTCTCCCTGTTGTTCCACGGTGATTGGTTTTAGGGTTGTCAGAGTTCTTAGTGCAAGTGTTACGTGGAACTGTGTGTAGCTTCTGTGATTTCCACTGAGCAGTTATGAATGCTGTCTGAGTGCTAGGGTTGGGACAGAACAGCGAGTGTGTGTTTCCTCGCCTAGTTGATCCTATCCGGCAAGGCGTGTAGTCTGACAGCTTTGATGTTTTTCATTTGGTCTTTGAGTGGTTATTGTGTCTTGACTGTGTTTAGACGCCAAGTGTTAAGACGTAGTCCTGCTGCGATCTTCGTCCTCGCTGATATTTTCGGTTGTCGTCCCGTTGGTCGGATGGAAGGGAATTGATTAGGTTGTTGGTTGGCTCGTGAGCCGTCCCTAGGTCGTGCTACCACCCGATTATTTAGTGTTACGCTTGGCTGCTTGTCTCACCTAAACTGTTGTTAGAGTTTCCTCCCCAGACCAACCCTTGGAACACTTCTGAGCACCATTGTTCTGTTCTTTGTGATTGTAATTTTCTTTTGTCACAAGTACCGTGCCAGGCCTTTTGTCTGTTCTATGTTCAGTACATGGCCTTCAGCCGAACCTTATGTGAAGTATTTTAAGATTAGGCCTTCAGCCGTGTTTTATTTAAAATTCTTGTTTTCTCTGTATTTAGGCCTTCAGCCGAGTTTGTTTCAAAATCAGTAATGTGTAAATTCCTGTCTCTAAGGTTTCTCTTTAATTATCCTGAATACTTAAAATGGCCTTCAGCCATACTGTGTAAATACTTATCTTAAGGTTTGTCTTTAATTGTTTTGAATAATTGTTTGGGCCTTCAGCCGACAAGATATTTCAAGTTCTCTTAAGATGATTTTCTGTTGTACTGTGTAAATGCTTGTCTAAAGGTTGCCTTTGTTATGTTAAAAAATTATTGGGCTTTCAGCCGAGGAATTAATTTAAATTTTCCGTAATATGGCTTTTAGCTCAGATTTGTAAATGCTTGCCTTTTAAAGAATTTCCTATGCTGATCTGAAATATTATTTGGGCCTTTTGCCCAGAAGATATTTGAATTTTGCTTAAGTAAGGCCTTCAGCCGTTTGTCTGAATTCTGGTGCCTTAAAAGGAATTATTTAAGGATATTTTAATTTTACTTAAGTAAACCCTTCAGCCGTTTCTCTAAATGATTGTGTTTTAAAAGGAATTATTTAAACTTTATTGAGAAGTTACTTAGGCCCTCAGCCGTGAATTGATCCTTGTTGTTTTAAAGAGAAAACCGTGCATTGGTTTTCGAGGAATAAAGTTCTGTGTTCTTGTGTAACTAACAGTAATTGATCTTGGCCCCTTTCCACAACCTGATTCGCTCTGTCCTGCGAAACCAGATTTCACATGCATCAGTGCAAGAGGACGTGCTACTGGGTATTAGACAGAAAGGCGTGTACAGCAATCTGGACCACCATCTGTGAAGGTCTCGCTGTATGGGGCACAGCATGCAGTGTGGGGTTTTCATGAGCAATAAAAAGGGCGGAAATGATGTTTATGATGATCTCTATTCCAATTTTCTGTACAGGTTCCGGAACTCTCGGAACCGAGACGATGAAAAACTTTTTTTGATGTGTGTATATCGAAGGTAAAGAGACGCAATTTTACCTGTTTCCTGTTGGCACTGATCTTGGGATCTTCGGCATCTCAGTAAGTGTCCGGGAAAGCCTCAGCAATTTTATGCACAGGATTTCCTTCCTCATGAACACTGTACGTACATTGTCTCCTCTTGAATTATCTCATTTAGTGTGTCCTCGAAATGCATAACGGTTCTCAGTATTTCAAAATCAACGTGAAAATTTCTGCAAGGTGCTTCGCGCTCCAGCACAAGAATACGCCTTTCATTTGTGAGATTATATCTTTGTATTTTCTTTTTTTTTCTTTTTTTTAATCCTTAGTCTTCTGACTGGTCTGACGAAACTCCCCATGAATTCCTCTCCTGTGCCAACCTTTTCATCTCCGAGTAGCACTTCTACCCTACTTCCTCAGTTATTTTCTGGATGTATTCCAATCTCTGCATTGCCTTACAGCTTTTACCCTCCACAGCTCCCTCTAGTATAGTGGTTCCCAACCTTTCTTGGAACATTACTCCTGAGTGCAATCAGACATTGGCTAGAGTCCCCGCCCTCCTACCCCTACCCCCCCCCCCCCCCCACCTCCACGTTCCCACCAGCCTTAGCACCTAACTAAACTGTGTATTGAAAGACATTTCTTGGGACACTTTTATTTTTAAAATAATTAATGATATTTAGTTTGCGTATTTGTGGCAGGTGGGGGCTGTTAGAATGAATGTCGAAGCGATTCATGGTGCATCGCAAGTGCCACCGACAACCCCTCCTCAGGTAACTATCCACAGTGAGGGTACACACTTGTTACAAAACATACTTCCCCTGCTTTACACCTCTCCATTGCCGAACTTGCTTGACATGCACATTGCAAGCCCGTTTAAAACCAACCAAATTACAATGTATGCTTTATACTTCGCAAATCACTTTATTGCTGCATTCCTTACTTCTGAACTGGCAGAAATTGGAGGACATCAGGGTATTAATGCTTTATGTCTGACCATAGCCACTAACAGTAATAATAATGATCATTAATAATAATGATCATTAATAATAATAATAGTAGTACTGTGTATAGCACTGTACAGCTAATACTGTGTCGTGCTGTCAATTAATACATTTATCCGTTTCGAAGCGAGTAATGAAGCAATTTCTGGACTTTTGCAGGTACTATCTACAACTTGTAGAAGATATTTTCTTGAGGTATTTAGCATTTGTTAAGAATGTATCTCACTTTTATTATCAGCAATGTACAGGACAAAGCACAACATAAATGTGTGTAATCGGTGGACTCTGTGAGGAACATGTAACCTCCACCGCATTTATGTTACTAATTGATAAAACGTAATTATTGATAACTTAGAGAATCCAAAATTGTGACAATAGTAACGGCCTTTTAAAAAAATTTAGTTTCGCGACTGAAACAGAATCGAATCGTGTAATTTGTACCCCTCAGAAAATTTCATTTTACCCGTCAGAGGGTGATTACCGCCACGTTGGGAACCACTGCTCTAGTACTATGGAAGTTATTCCCTGATATCTTAACAGATGTCCTAGCATCCTGTCCCTTCTTCTTGTCAGCGATTTCCAAACATTCGTTTTCTCTCCTATTCTGCGGAGTAGGGGCGAGAGAGTAGGCTACAATCCTGTCTTACACCATTTTTAATCCGAGCACTTCGTTCTTGATCTCCCATTGATGTTCCCTCTCGGTTCTTTTACATATTATACATTACCCGTATTTCCCTATAGCTTACCACCATTTTTCTTAGAAGTTCGAACATATTGCACAATTTTACATTGTAGAAAGCTTCTTCCAGCATCATCCAGTTTTATGAACAAAAAAAATGGTTCAAATGGCTGTGAGCACTATGGGACTTAACTTCTGAGGTCATCAGTGCCCTAGAACTTAGAACTACTTAAACCTAACTAACCTAAGGACATCACACACATCCATGCCCGAGGCAGGATTCGAACCTGCGACCGTAGCGGTGGCACGGTTCCAGACTGTAGCTCCTAGAACCGCTCTGCCACCCCGGCCGGCTATGAACATATGTTGACTTTCTTCAGTCTTACTTCCATTATCAACCGCAACGTCAGAATTGTCTCTGTGGTGCCTTTACCTTTCCTAAAGTCAAACTGATCGTCACCTAACAGATCCTCAGTTTTCTTTTCCATTCGTCTGTATGTTATTCTTGTCAGCAACTTGGATACGTGAGATGTTAAGCTGGTTGTGTGATAATTCTCGCACCTGCCGGCTCTTGCAGTCTTCGGAACTGTGTGGATGATATTTTTACGAAAGTCTAAAAATGGTTCAAATGGCTCTGAGCACTATGGGACTCAACTGCTGAGGTCATTAGTCCCCTAGAACTTAGAACTAGTTAAACCTAACTAACCTAAGGACATCACAAACATCCATGCCCGAGGCAGGATTCGAACCTGCGACCGTAGCGGTCTTGCGGTTCCAGACTGCAGCGCCTTTAACCGCACGGCCACTTCGGCCGGCTTTACGAAAGTCTGTTGGTATATCGGCAATGTCATACATTCCACACACCAACAAGGACAGTTGTTTTGTTGACATTTCCCCAGTGATTTTACAAATTCTGACGGAATGTTATCTATACCTTCTGCCTCATTTGATCTTAAATCCTCCAAAGCTCTTTTAAATTCCGACTTTAACACTGGATTCCCTATCTCCCCTTACTGACTCCTGTTTCTTCTTTCATCACGTTATCAGGCATTCTCACAGAGGCATTCAATGAACTACACCCGCTCTCTTCTCTGCATTTAACAGTGGAATTAACGTTGCACTCAAAAAGTGGCCGCCTTTTTTTTATTAACCGAAGGTTGTTTTGACTTTTCTGTATGCTGTGTCAGTGACTCCGACACTCAATTCTTTTACGATTTCTTCACATTTTTCAAGCAGCCATTTCGCCATAGCTTTCCTGTACTTCCTATTTACTTCGTTCCCAAGTGACTTTTATTTCTGTATTCCACAATTTCTGTAAACATTTTTGTGCTTCCTTCTTTCTTTGATCAGCTGAAGTACGAGTATATATTCTGTTACTCACGGTTCCCTCACAGTTACATTCCTTGTACCTATGTTTTTCATTCCAGCTTCTGCGATTGCCCTTCTTAGAGACGTCTATCCCTCTTCAACTGCCTGGTGAGCTATTCCTTATCATAGCATCTATAGCAACAGGGAACTTTGTAATGTCTCTTGCAGCGGTCTCTCCGCGATATTTTCAGAAAATTTTATAAATTATATAACTCAGTACATATCTCGAAATATCTCTTCTTATCTTACCGATTATCAATGCAAAGTAGTTTCAAGCCCAATTATTCCTTGGAGCGTCCATTTACTCCATGGAATAGCTTCTCTGCTATCTATGTTTTCTCTTATAAAAAGAATGAAGGAATTCTTGCGGATTAGTCGTGAAAGAAGGAGGATGTATATGTATGTATGGTTGAGCTAGTCGCCATCTTGATGAGATTCTGTATGAGAAGGAATTTAATACATGAACTAAACTAAAGTGTGTTCGCGTATTATTTGACTGATTATTATTGACAGTGTCTGCTTACTACGCTGTGTTGCACGTGATCAGTTGGGAACGTCTGATTTACACTGGACGAACCTGCCGTTTTGTATGCTCAAGATATCCAGTTACTTCAAATAAATAGGCTAACACGGTCTTACCAGGAGATGTCCGGTCTTCCCCATGTGATCACCGAAAGTTAATAATTATTACAAATGTTTCCAGGAGATCGACTGACAATTTTCGTCGCACCGAGACTTCGAAATTGCTTCACTGCCTTATGGAATTTAAGTTAAGCTCAATTTAATCAGGATAGAACAGTACTGAACTGTGTGAATGTGATAAGCCTGCTTTGTGATTGAAAATTCCCTTAACATACGCATGTTTTTACTATCCTGATCAGTGAAGCTAAATCAGGCCGGTGTGAGAGAGGTTTTTAAATTTTAGATCCCACAAAAAAAAATATTAAAACTTCTAGCTCTTAGTTTCTTCCTGATTAATCTCTTAAGCTTCAGCCTACTCTCCATCACTAGTAAATCGTGATCTGTTTCTATATCTGCTCCTGATTACGGCCTTACAATCCGGTATCTGATTTTGTAATACCTGCTTTACCATGACGTAATCTCACTGAAATTTTCCTGTACTTTCTCAAGTATACCTCCTCTTGTTATGATTCTTGAACAGAGTATTTTTTATATAAAATTAAAACATGTTCCGTAATTTATTGACAGAATGTATAAGGGCGCGCGTCTACTGCTACAATGGTTCATATGCCAAATAAAACAAACTACACCATGTTTAACTTTGCTCTATTATAGTTCAGCGGAAATATGAAATTGCTGTTGGAAGTACAGGCTTTCTCGCCGATTGCAATTGATGAAGTCATGACGACATATTAGTTGAGTGCAGACTGCATCTTGTAACAACGTTTCAGCGAGTTCCTACTCGTCATCTTCAGGAAGGAATGAGGTAAGATACAAATATTGGCCTTTTGTACCCATGATTTAATCCGAACTAAAACTTTTAAAGATGTCAGTTCCGGAGAAATTAAAACAATCGTGAATTTAGATCGTCAAATTATTCCTTATAATACCACAGTTCTACAAACATTTCTTAACTCATTTGAAATTATATGCAGAATCATTAATTACCAGTTAAATAAAAGGAAGATATAAGAATAATGATATTTAAACCAGCGGCTTGCAAAGTTTCTAGCAAACTGTACCAAGTAAATCGTAATGTCGTGCTATATGTAACAAACCCTTCTGTGTGGGAAGAATATTGCGATCTGTGGCGTGTGTCATAATCCGCTTGGTGGCAGCACCTGTGCTTATCAATCGCTGTGCAAAGAGAAGAATGGAAAGAGAGGTCTCAGTATGAAGGGCTGGGTACTCATAATTACTATTACATGCCTCCCAGACGAGGAAAGGGTAGATTCAATACAATAGTAGGAACAGGAAATTATAGTAGGGAATACAGATATTACCATAAAAATACAAATGGTTATTATGTACGGGAGGCTTCACCTCAGAATATCTCACAGAACGTTCAGCTGAAGCTCGATCACGAAAAGCTATGACTAAGGGGCCACTACAGATAAACTTTTCGATGTATCACAAAGAAAACAAAATTTGCTAGGACATGAAGAGGGAGTGCAATTACAAGGTAGGAACTGTTGTTACGATCAGAAAAACGAGGTCAATAATATATGCGAGGATAATATAGAGACTATAAATATCAGAAGGTTAATTTGACGGAATCTGCTGTGCGGAAAAGCGTGAGTGATAACTTAAAATCTGGCACGAGTGTCGTATCATACAGCAGTAAGGTGCGAGAGATCGACTCCTCAGAATTCGATAGTTACCGTAACTTACACGTAAACACATCGAACGATAATTCGTTGAATATTAATGCTTTATAAAAATATTATTATAACGGAGAGAGGGAGAAAAGTTAAAGAACAAAGAAAGTGCAAACGAGGAGAGAAAAATAAGTGCAAGTTATGATGGTATTATACCTGTAGAGGAGAGTATGGACTCATTTTACGAAGTAATTCATAAAATTAAGTTGCAACTAGAAAATGAGGGAGGTGAAGTCAGTGATAAGGAGGAGGAACAAGAAAAGAAGCCATTTGAGAGCTGAGATGAGTATACGTTTTATTAAAGGTGTCGTTATAAAGATCATTTCAGATGTAGAGGATCTGAGCAAGGTTCAAGATAATGGGTCCTATCAGTGTAGTAGTCAACGCTAAGACCTCAGGGGTTTGCAATGTGTAAACTGTGTATCTGACGAGTAGAAGGGCCTCAGTCACTGGTCACACTATTGCTATTTCGTTTTTCGTATGACCATGCATTCTCCAACTGTTCTATTAATCTGTTGAAGCTTTAAGCTAAGTTTCCTCTATTTCTAAAAAGCGGGGTTGAGACAACATACTAGACAGCAGTTTAAAGAACGAAAATGAGACAAGACATACCAGGTGCAGAGAAACGTGAAGGCGATTAGAATATGATGAAAAATAAGATTTAAATGATTGGGTAGGATGTACCACACACAATAAAACATGTTTTCAGCCAGCAGCAATACACCAACAGAGAACTGTTAACATTATTGCGATCATTAAGCGTGAGTTACACCAAAGTTGTGCGAGCAGATAAATACCGGGTGGTTATAATTAAACTTTCCCTACTTAACACGTTATAACACGGAACTAATTACTGTGCGAGTACCAAACTTGGTAGCATTAATGTCCAGAGTATGGGGTGCATGATTTCCATGTTACAACGCCACCGTCCAGTTACAACTATGGCCACGACGTGCCGTGATCAGTCATCGCGTTTCATAGTCTCACACACCTTACCAGTCGCAGTGCACTTTTTGACGTGTCAACATGAGCTTGCACAAAAGGAGCAGGGAATTATTTGAGCCGTGTTGCGGCTCGCGTTGGTGCTATTGTAGGTTTCCGTCCTCTGTTGGAGGCCAGAATGTATCGTTTAGTTGACATGGTTGCGGTTGTTTGTCTTCTTCTTGTGTTGACTGGCGCCACTTGGTTTCGCAAGCATTGCCTGTCCGCTAGTGGCAGCAGCGGCGATATCGATATGTAGTAACTGTGGCCCTATCTTTGGGGTGACGTGGTGGTTCTTCCGGGTCGTGTGAGTGAGCAGTTTGGTAGGGGGACTCCGGAGGAGCCACGAGTGCAGTGCTAGAACACGCCGGGACCGCTGGCGGCATGCATGCACTGTCGAATGGAAGGGCTGTGTTCGCGAAGGTACGCAACCTAGTCGTCAACCGGATCCAACAAGCCTTAAGTTGAGTGGATTTTAATCCGAGTAGTGAAACCTCCACCATTGTGAGATCTCGCGATTCTCCAGTGTCTTGAGTTCATGTTGCTGTTCGCAGTGTCGCCGAGACGAAAAGCAGCGTGTGGAGTGCTTGGGGAAGGCGTATCTAATTAGCTTTCCTTGACTTCTCGTTACTAATTGCTGCATTCTATGTGTTACTGTTTGTTCAGCCAGCGGTATTTTTCCTGCCTGGTGGCCGCTAACGCCCCAGTTACCTGCCCTGGAGGTTTATGACACAAGATATAAGGACAGGAAGGTATGACATGGAAAAAGCTTTTCATTGGTAAACGTAATTATAATGGAGCAAGGCCATGAAGATACGTTAGAGGACATTATGAGTCGAAGGTGAATACCTGACTTACAGAGACGATCCAACATAATACAAGAGCGAATTGTCAGCTTTGAGTTGAGAAACACTGTTTTGAAACAAACACGCAGGATGTACTGAATTATTGAGTCTTAAAGACAAGTTTAAGTCAGAGTAAAATTATTTGCAATGAATCAGTGTATGCATGGTAACCGAAGCGAAAATGTTTGCGGTGCATCGAAATCTGTCAGCTGAAATATAGGACGTTTGTATTCAACAGGAACGCATATCCTAATGATATAAATATTTAAGTAACGTCTGCATTTTATAGCAGCGATTTCGTGAGGAAATATCGTAATGTTCATATTTTTAAAATGTAAATGTATGTTTGTAACGCGTATAAACAAAGCTTCCAAGTTACGGAGCGACGAGAAGAAAAGACAGCTAATGGGGTTGGCGTGAAACTTCCTGGCAGATTAAAAATGTGTCCCGGACCGAGACTCTAACTCGGGACCTTAGCCTTTGTCTTTCGCGGTCAAGTGCTCGGTAGAGCATATCAGCGCACACTCTGCTGCAGAGTGAAAATTTCATTCTCGTGTTGGTGTATTTACGGTACAGTGACACAGCAGGCCTTAGAGAGTGGTTTTAGGTGGCTCCCTAACACTCAGTTTTAACGATGTGAAGAGTATTCTCGTGTGTTGATACTAAGGGATATTTAACGATGTATAAGAAATTTATTAACGGTAACTGAAGTATCTGCACTAGCAGAATAGAAATGCGGAAACACTAGTCCGAAAACGATTTATTGGACTCACCAAAACGAAACAATAATACGCTCGTCAAAATAACAACCGACTCGATCCCAACAGCGGATCGACACAAACGCAAAATAGCAAATAACAGTAATAATAATATTAATAACAGAAAAGACCCGACTCTTCACGGGAAGCGAACCCAAAAAAAAAATCTACAATGTCAAGAGGTTCGTCGACTATACCATCTATAATAAATCGGCCAGCTAGTCGAGGCGTCTGGCCCTGGCTGCAGGTTTTCCCAGTGAAAATACGCCCAATGATGCAGGCATCCCGTGTTGGTTGGACGTGAAGTGGGATGCCCATGCAGCAGGCGCTACGATGTCCGAAGTGAGTGGCCAAAGCAGTAACAATGTGACATAAGAGCATTTAATGAGTTTGTATCTACTTTTTAGATCGATAATAAGATTTGTTGCCTGCAAAAAGCAATTTTTGTTACATGTAATAATTCTCAAAGAGTTGCTTGTGGGACGAAAGAGAGAGCTGAATCACTGGAATGAGCCGGTATCAGTGAGAGAAGAATTATGTGATGCCAACAGCAACGTACTCACGACTCAAGTACACACCAGATAAGATTCCCATCAGAAATAGTATGCTTATGTGGAATGTAAATAGGCTCCTTTTTTTAAAAAAAAAAAAACGGCAGTGTTGAAACGTGGAAGAAGGTTCAAAACATGGTTCAAATGGCTCTGAGCACTATGCGATTTAACTTCTGAGGTCATCAGTCGCCTAGAACTTAGAACTAATTAAATCTAACTAACCTAAGGACATCACACACATCCCTGCCCGAGGCAGGATTCGAACCTGCGACCGTAGCGGTCTCTCGGTGCCAGACTGTAGCGCCTAGAACCGCACGGCCACTCCGGCCGGTATGGAAGGAGGTTTGTGTGTTTTGTTCATTAGGTAAACAATAAACATTTACGTTAAAAGGACGGGAAAGTGCCGTGTAAAGACAGAGAAGGGACATTAAGTAATGATCATCCCGCCGGCCTATGTGGCGGTTCTAGGCGCTTCAGTCTGGAACAGCGCGACCGCTACGGTCGCAGGTTCGAATCCTGCCTCGGGCAGGGATGTGTGTGATGTCCTTAGGTTAGTTAGGTTTAAGTAGTTCTAAGTTCTAGGGGACTGATGACCTCAGATGTTAAGTCCCATAGTGCTCAGAGCCATTTGAACCAATGATCATCCCAAAGAAAGTAGGTGTTGACAGGTGTGAAAGTTACCGAACTATCAATTTAATAAGTCACGGCTGCAAAATAGTAACGCGACTTGGGAGAAGATCAGTTTGGATTCCGTAGAAATGTGGGAACACTTGAGGCAATACTGACCCTACGACTTACTTTAGAAGATAGATTAAGGAAAGGTAAACCTACGTTTCTAGCATTTGTAGACTTAGAGAAAGCTTTTGACAGTGTTGACTGGGATACTCTCTTTCTGCAATTTGTATAGAAACCAGATGGCAGTTATAAGAGTCCAGGGGCATGAAAGGGAAGCAGTGGTTGAGAAGAGAGTGAGACAGAGTTGTAGCCTATCCCCGATGTTATTCAATCGGTATATTGAGCAAGCAGTAAAGGAAACAAAAGAATAATTTGGAGCAGGAATTAAAATCAATGCAGAAGAAATAAAAATTTTGAGGTTTGCTGATGACATCGTAGTTCTGTCAGAGACAATAAAGGACCTGGAAGAGCAATTGAACGGAATGGGCAGTGTCTTGAAGGGACGATAGAAGATGAACATCAACAAAACCAAACGCGGATAATAGAATGTGGTCTAATTAAATCAGCTGATGCTGAGGGAATTAGATTAGGAAATGAAACACTTAAAGTAGTAGATGAGTTCTGCTATTTGTGGAGCTAAATAACCGATCATGGTCGAATTAGAGAGGATGTAAAATGTAGACTGGCAATGGCAAGGAAAGCGTTTCTGAAGAAGAGAAATTTGTTATCATCGAGTATAGATTTAAGTGTCAGGAAGTCATTTCTGAAACTATGTGTACGGAGTGTAGACATGTATGGATGTGAAACACGGACGATCCATAGATTAGACAAGAAGAGAATTGGGTCTTTCTAAATGTGGTGCTATAGAAGAATGCTGAAGATTAGATGGGTAGATCACGTAACTAATGAGAAGGTACTGAATATAATTGGAGAGAAGAGGAATGTGTGGCACAACTCGACTAGAAGAAAGGATCGGTTGGTAGGACATGTTCTGAGGCATCAAAGGACCATTTGTTTAGTATTGTAGGCTGCGTGGAGGGTAAAAATCGTAGGGGCAGACCAAGAGATGAATACACTAAGCAGATTCAGAAGGATGTAGGTTGCAGCAGGTATCTGGAGATGAAGAAGCTTGCACAGGGTAGGGTAGCATGGAGAGCTGCACCAAACCAGTCCCAATTTATAATGTGTGTGTTGCTAAACCGCTAAATTTCAGAAACATGTCCAGGCACGATCAAGGAAGTTATCTACTGCGGTAGCCCTCTATCCCCCATCCATGAAAGAGGTTCCCGTTTGTACCTGAAGCGCTTGCTTTTGACGATACAAGGCCTGGGAAGTTTCGCCCTCTAGAAATTACTGGAACATTCCAAAACGTTCAAGAGTATTCGAGAACATTCCAGAATATACGAGACTACTCTAGATCATTTCACAACATTCCAGAATGTCCTGGAATGTTCCAATATGAACCAGGATGTTCTAGAATGTTCGGGAATAGTCTGGAGCACTGGGGAAAATTTCAGAATGTTCGGGAATATCCTAGATCGTTGGTGAATATTCCAGAACACTCTCGGATGTTGTGAAACTTTCTGGAACATTGTGGACCATTCAAAGCCTTTTTGGTATGTTCTGGAATTCGCCACTCGCCGGTGCAGAGACAGTATACAAACTGATCCACTTGATGGTAAACACTGAAAAAAGTGTGAACTTCCCTACAGAATTTCTAAACTCTTTGCAAGTACCAGGAATGCCATTACACTGCCTTTGACTTAAAATTGGATCTCGTATTATACTAATCACAAATCTCAACTCACCAAAGCAATACGATGGAACAATAATCATCATCAAACAGCTATCGAATATCATTATCGAAGCCGAACATATGACTGGAAAGTACAAAGGACAGACACTATTTATCCCCAGAATACCACTGATCTCTACTGAACTGCCATTCCAGTTTACAATACTGCATTTCCAAACAAATTAGCCTACATTTTTATAATTAACAGAGCGTATGGACAAACTTTAAAATATTGCGAGATGAACCTCAAACACCGCTGCTTGTCTCACGATCAGCTATACGTAGCTTTGTCTCCAGTAGGAAATTTGAAAAGTTTGTACATGTATACCCCTAACACAATCAAAAATATTGTTTATAAACAAGTACTGTAAACAGCTTGAATATGTTTTCAATAAAATATTATTTCTTATACTTTAACAAGTGTTGTAAATAGTTTTGAATAAAATTTTTTATCTCTTATGCTTTAAAGTTTTTTTCTCTTACTCCAACTACCACACAATCTCGTATCATATCCCGAGCGAATTCAAGTACCCCAGCTCATAATAAATATTTGTACGTGAAGTAAAGAGGAAGAGATGACGATAGACTCATATTATTAGGAGCATGTTGCTTTCTTTCAAATCTTGCATAAATGCAAGGATTTGTGTTATATTCCATGCTAGGTTTTACGGTACATGTCGTAAAAATAAAAGGAAATTAATCAATGTTTCTGTACGCATAGATCAATAGTACGATGATTTCCTATTCAACAGTTTTCCAGCACAGGCTAAGCTACTAGTAAATTGTGAAAAAGGCAAAATAATACAACAAAGCCGTTTCAGGAGAATGAGACAGCTGTCAGAGCATTGGGTAGCTACGAGAAGAATATCGTTTGAACTGTCAGTCATGAATTTCTTTAATCACTTGAACAGTCCGACACTTATTTGTATGAAATGCGATTGCTCCATTCCTTTGACCATTGATAAAAAAATAAGTAATCTTGTACGTAACTGGGGTACAACTGACTTTACAAATCTTGACATGTGACAAACGAGAAAACAGTGCTCAATAAATAACAAAGTTCTTGGTGTGAATGTTCTTGTCGGTTCCATTTAACTACACAACTACGTTGGCATAATTGTACTCGAAATACCAGAAAACGGGACAATCGATCGTTCTTTTGAAACAATGCAGCAAGTACTATTTGATGTATGCCTTTTTTTGCAAAACTAGTTCTAACGCCACTGTAGGCCACTAAACTACACACACTTTGTTTTGTACAGCATGAGTTGCACCCTCACATAGCTAAAACTGTTCTACCTCATCACAGACCCAATACTGATTTTTTCGTACAGGGTTCCTGGAAAAACATCTTGGGAGTGGTACTAACTCAGAGATCACCATACTGCATTCTACAGATCAAACATTTTTAATGTCATGAGATATTCTGTCTAATGATTCTTCGGCTGGCATTCGTTATTCATCGTACGAAAGCCAAGACAGCAAAGCGACAGTAATCTGGAATGTTACATGATCTGAACCATTTTCAAACTACATTCATCTAGCATGTCTATCACAAAATGTTCATAAATGGCTCGAAAATACTGGACGTCGCTACAGGAGCCACGGACATCAATGAGCTAGTTGATCAGGAACAGCCTTTTCGCTACCAGTGTAAGGTCGGCACAGACGAATGAGTTACGTGCTGCTTTAGAAGCTATACTATATGCCATCGACCCACATCACAAATACTAGCCGTCCCTTATGTTGCAAGCTTTGGAGAAAACTGTAAATTCTCCAGAACACCACTTCGGAAGGAACGTTAGTATGATGAATAATCTGCATACGCCAAGCCACAATGGCATAAGCAGCGAACTTGTTGACTTGCCTGCCAAAACGTGAAATATCTTTCACTCGCAGTATTCCTCCCGCAGTGAGATTGCTGTTACCTACTTATTAAAACAAACGAAGAATATTTAGCGCTATGCAATGAGAACGTACGTTTCGTAAAAATTTAATGTTGTCTATTCCACAGCGCATATCCATGGTTCCAAGTGACTTGCAACAAAACTAAGAACCTGCTATGAGAACGTACGTTTCGTAAAAATTTAATGTTGTCTATTCCACAGCGCATATCCATGGTGCCAAGTGACTTGCAACAAAACTAAGAACCTGCTAAAATTCAGTCTCTCGGAATTACAATTAACTGCTCGGGTGAAGAGGATAGATGAACGTACGTTTCGTAAAAATTTAATGTTGTCTATTCCACAGCGCATATCCATGGTGCCAAGTGACTTGCAACAAAACTAAGAACCTGCTAAAATTCAGTCTCTCGGAATTACAATTAACTGCTCGGGTGAAGAGGACAGATTTTATTAGGAGTGTGACCGAGGCAAAATAACTAAGAAACAAGAACACTATATCATTTTTAAAATTCTCAAATGTTTCTGGTTTTGCCTTACAAAAGCGTCACAGGCATCATGCAGAAAATCAATTTTGACATTCACTGCTGGAAAAAAGCCTCCTCTAGAATTTTCCATGTATTACGGTCTCCATCTGAGAGCATCCATGTTGTTACTGCAACATGGAATCGCCATCCCCGGCTTTCTCTTCAACAGTGGGAAGCAAGAAGGTGCTTAAAACATCAGTGTAGGCCTGTGCTGTGATAGTGCCACTCAAAACAAGGGTTGCATGCCCCATCCATGAAAAACACGACCACACAATAACACCACCGCCTCCGAATTTTACTGTTGGCACTACACAAGCTGGCAGACGACGTTCACCGGGCATTCTCCATACCAACACCCTGCCACATTGTGTACCGTGATTCGTCACTCCACGCAACATTTTTCCACTGACCCATCGTCCAATGTTTAGGCGCCCTGCACCTAGGGGGGCGTCGTTTGGCATTTACCGGCGTGATGTGTGGTTTATGAGCAGCTGCTCGACCACGAAATCCAAGTTTTCTCACCTCCCGCCTAACTGTCATAGTACATCTACATGGTTACTCTGCAGTTCACCCTTGAGTACCTGGCGGAGGGTTCATCGAACCGTTTTCATACTACTTCTCTACCACTCCACTCTCGAATTGTGCGTGGCAAAAAGGAACACAAAATTTTTCCGTTCGAGCTCCGATTGCTCTTATTTTATTATGATGATCATTTCTCCCTACGTAGGTGGGTGCCAACAAAATATTTTCGCATTCGAAAGAGACAGTTGGTGATTGAAATTTCGTACATAGATCTCGCCGCAAAGAAAACCGCCTTTGTTTCAGTGTCTGCCACCCCAATTCGATAACACGAAACGAGCTGCCCTTCTTTGCACTTTTTCGATGTCCTCCGTCAATCCTGCCTGGTAACGATGCCACATGGTGAAGCAATATTCCAGCAGAGGACGGACAAGTGTAATGTAGGCTGTCTCTTTAGTGGGTTTGTCGCTTCTTCTAAGTGTTCTGCCAACAAAGCGCAGTCTTTGTTTCAGCTTCCCCACAATATTATCTATGTGGTCTTTCCAATTTAAGTTGCTCGTAATTGTAGTTCTTAGGTATTTAGTCGAACTGACAGCCCTTAGATTTGTGCGATTTATCGTATACCCAAAATTTATCGGATTTCTTTTAGTACTCATGTGAATGACCTCGCACTTTTCTTTGTTTAATGCCAATTGCCACTTTTCGCACCATACAGAAATTCTCTATAGATCATTTTATAATTGGAATTGATCGTCTGATGATTTGACTAGATGGTAAATTACAGCGTCATCTGCAAACAGTCTAAGGGAGCTGCTCAGATTGTTACCTAGATCATTTATGTGAATCAGGAATAGCAGAGGGCCTACGACACTACCTTGCGGAACGCCAGATATCACTTCTGTTCTACTCAATGATTTACCGTCTATCACTACGAACTGTGACCGCTCTGAGAGGAAATCACGAATCCAGTCACACAACTGAGACGATACTCTAGATGCACGCAATTTGATTAATAATCGCTTGTGAGGAACGGTATCAAAAGCCTTCTGAAAATCTAGGAATATGGAATATATCTGAGATCCCTCATCGACAGCACTCATTACTTCATGGGAACAAAGAGCTAGCTGTGTTGAACAAGAACGATATTTTCTGAATCCGTGTTGGTTATGTATCAATAAGTCATTTTCTTCAAGGTGATTCATAATGTTCGAGTACAGTATATGCTCCAAAATCCTACTGCAAATTGAGGTCAGTGATATGGGTCTGTAATTAAATGGGTTTCTCCTATTTCCTTTCTTGAATATCGGTGTGACCTGTGCTACTTTGCAGTCTTTAGTAACAGACCTTTCGTCAAGTGAGCTGTTGTATATGATTGCTACGGAAGGCGCTGTTGTATCTGCATATTCTGAGAGGAACCTGGCTGGTACACCATCTGGACCGGAAGATTTGCCTTTCTTATATGATTTGAGTTGTTTCACAACACCTAAGATATCTACTTTTATGTCCCTCATGCTAACAGCTGTTCTGGTTTCGAATTCTGGAATATTTACTTCGTCTTCTTTCGTGACGGAATTACGGAAAACTGTATTTAGTAACTCCACTTTAGTGGCACCATCATCAGTAACATTTCCATCTCTATCTCGCAGTGACAGAATTGACTGTTTTTTGCCACTGGTGTACTTTACATACGACCAGTATCTCTTTGGGTTTTCTACCATATTTTGAGATAATGTTTCGTGGTGGAAACTATTAAAAGCATCTCGCATTGACGTCCGCACTAAATTTCGAACTTCCGTGAAACTTAGCCAGTCTTGGGGATTTTGCGTTCTTCTGAATTTGGCATGCTTTTTTCGTTCCTTCTACAATAGGGTTCTGACTTGCAGTGGCTCCTGATGCAGTTTGGAATTCCTGTGTGATGGTGTGGATAGATGTCTGCCTATTACACATTACGACCCTCTTCAAATATCGGCGGTCTCTGTCAATCAACAGACGAGGTCGGCCTGTACACTTTTGTGCTGTACGTGTCCCCTCACGTTTCTACTTCATTATCAAGACGGAAACAGTGGATCTAGGTATGTTTAGGAGAGGTAAATCTCGCGTACAGGCGTATGACACAAGTGACACCCAGTGACCTCACCACGTTCGAAGTCCGTAAGTTCCGCGGAGCGCCCCATTCTGCTCTTTCACGATGTCTAATGACTACTGAGGTCGCTGATATGGAGTACCTGGCAGTAGGTGGCAGCACAGTGCACCGAATATGAAAAACGTATGTTTTTTGGGGTGTTAGGATACTTTTGATCACATAGTGTAGACTGTAAGTTAACAGAAGACTGCCAACAACATAAAGGTGCAGGATAATGCTACGATGAAAATTTTTACCATTAAAGCAACAGTATAATTAGTAAGAAAGTATAATTAAAGATTAATGATTTTGGGATGTAACGTTATACACGGCATTTACTGAGGGTAACAATTATATTCCTCTAATCAAAAGTTAATAAAGTCTATGATTATATAAATTAATTAATAATTTGAGAACGAAAAAATATAAATAAGATACAAGTTTTGAAAAATAATATAGAATCGCAAGTATAGTGGAATGGTATGGCGCTTAATAAATGATAATTGAAAAATTCAAAAACTTTAAATAAGAATTTGTTTATTTCCAAAACATTATTTCTGTGAGAACATCCCAGTTTTTTGAAATCTCAGAAGGAAGGGGATGTGTAATATGTCTGGCTTTACAGTCAGTATGTTCAGCTACAAGAAGCTCTTCTTACAATTAGAGCAGTTGAGAAGGCATCAGTGGGAAGATGACGTAATCTAGTGTGAGTACCAGTGACAGATGATTTGTTCGGTACGGATATCATGAGAAAGATCGCCTAAATTGTGGTCCTCCAATGCTATTGGTTGCTGCGTTCGTAAGTAGCGCGCCAAAACGATAAACTCCTGTTACTGATATTAGAAAAACTAAACAGTGAATTTACTTACATTTCATATAAAAGCTTCTCTCAACAGCAGCCTATCATTCCATTATTTCAAAAGTGTTCATTACCAGCACTATAATAAACAATTGCTAAACGAAAAGGCAGACGAAGCACTTCGGAGATCGGATCGCGCCTAACTTGCATGGCGGGCGAATTGTTTCGGCTGTAAGATCAGAGCTGATTCGGCAGTCTCGGAGGACAGATACGTTGTCTGTCGCAGTCGATGTCACTTAAGACTTTATTAGCAATCTTTGGTTATTTGGCCGTGTAAATGGGAAGGGTTTTACGTAAGTACGCAGTTCATTGTTTTGTTTATTTTTTATGAAACCGTGAGGAATTGCAATTATTTGTGATTCTTAAAGTGTACTGTAATTGTGCAGTTTCTCGTATTGACCTAATAAAAAGCGAGTGGCATCCTGTATAAAGAAAGTAATCGAAAATGTAATTATTTATACAACACCAGTTCCTCGCTAGGAGTTTAGTGCAGCCTTAAGATAACGGTTTCGTCACCTACACTCCTGGAAATTGAAATAAGAACACCGTGAATTCATTGTCCCAGGAAGGGGAAACTTTATTGACACATTCCTGGGGTCAGATACATCACATGATCACACTGACAGAACCACAGGCACATAGACACAGGCAACAGAGCATGCACAATGTCGGCACTAGTACAGTGTATATCCACCTTTCGCAGCAATGCAGGCTGCTATTCTCCCATGGAGACGATCGTAGAGATGCTGGATGTAGTCCTGTGGAACGGCTTGCCATGCCATTTCCACCTGGCGCCTCAGTTGGACCAGCGTTCGTGCTGGACGTGCAGACCGCGTGAGACGACGCTTCATCCAGTCCCAAACATGGTCAATGGGGGACAGATCCGGAGATCTTGCTGGCCAGGGTAGTTGACTTACACCTTCTAGAGCACGTTGGGTGGCACGGGATACATGCGGACGTGCATTGTCCTGTTGGAACAGCAAGTTCCCTTGCCGGTCTAGGAATGGTAGAACGATGGGTTCGATGACGGTTTGGATGTACCGTGCACTATTCAGTGTCCCCTCGACGATCACCAGTGGTGTACGGCCAGTGTAGGAGATCGCTCCCCACACCATGATGCCGGGTGTTGGCCCTGTGTGCCTCGGTCGTATGCAGTCCTGATTGTGGCGCTCACCTGCACGGCGCCAGACACGCATACGACCATCATTGGCACCAAGGCAGAAGCGACTCTCATCGCTGAAGACGACACGTCTCCATTCGTCCCTCCATTCACGCCTGTCGCGACACCACTGGAGGCGGGCTGCACGATGTTGGGGCGTGAGCGGAAGACGGCCTAACGGTGTGCGGGACCGTAGCCCAGCTTCATGGAGACGGTTGCGAATGGTCCTCGCCGATACCCCAGGAGCAACAGTGTCCCTAATTTGCTGGGAAGTGGCGGTGCGGTCCCCTACGGCACTGCGTAGGATCGTACGGTCTTGGCGTGCATCCGTGCGTCGCTGCGGTCCGGTCCCAGGTCGACGGGCACGTGCACCTTCCGCCGACCACTGGCGACAACATCGATGTACTGTGGAGACCTCACGCCCCACGTGTTGAGCAATTCGGCGGTACGTCCACCCGGCCTCCCGCATGCCCACTATGCGCCCTCGCTCAAAGTCCGTCAACTGCACATACGGTTCACGTCCACGCTGTCGCGGCATGCTACCAGTGTTAAAGACTGCGATGGAGCTCCGTATGCCACGGCAAACTGGCTGACACTGACGGCGGCGGTGCACAAATGCTGCGCAGCTAGCGCCATTCGACGGCCAACACCGCGGTTCCTGGTGTGTCCGCTGTGCCGTGCGTGTGATCATTGCTTGTACAGTCCTCTCGCAGTGTCCGGAGCAAGTATGGTGGGTCTGACACACCGGTGTCAATGTGTTCTTTTTTTCCATTTCCAGGAGTGTATATGCTGTTTTCTGCGCAGGGGACAACTATAGAAGACTACAGATTGGTGAACATTATTCAGTGCTTTGCACTCCACTCAGGGAGGTGAAAGCAACTAGGCACTTCGCGTGCACTGCAATCCTAGTACAAGTGAGATCAGTGACAATGTCATCTGTGGTAACACAGAGAAGGTATGAAAGGAGGAAATTTTCGATGGAAGGGATTTATCACACATACGAAAATCCTTTCGCTATAAATACTCCAAAAGAAATGCACACTATTTTTCTTAAATCCATCTTTTATTCTACATGTTTGGAAGTTTTACAGTGTGTAGATACATCCTTTAGGAACAATATTTTCATTTCTCCACATAATTTCCACCCCTCTCAACTGCCTTACGCCATCAGCGTGCACAAGGGAGTCATCATCTTCAAAATTTGTTCCACGAAGAGAGTCTTTCAGTTTCCAAAAGAGATGACAGTTACATGGAGCCAGGTCAGGACTGTAAGGCAGGTGTTTCAGTGTTGTCCATCCGAGTTTTGTGATCGCTTCCATGGTTTTTTGACTGACATGTGGCCGTGCATTGTCGCGCAACAGCAAAACATCCTGCTTTTGCCGATGTGGTCGAACACGACTCAATCGAGCTTGAAGTTTCTTCAGTGTCGACACATATGCATCAGAATTTATGGTGGTTTCACTTAGAATGATGTCCACAAGCAAGAGTCCTTTGAAATCGAAAAACACCGTAGCCATAACTTTTACAGCAGAAGGTGTGGTTTTGAATTTTTTTTTCCTTGGGTGAATTTGCATGATGCCACTCCATCGATTGCCTCTTCGTCTCTGGTGAAAAATGTTGGAGCCATGTTTCATCACCTGTCACAATGATTCCAAGAAATTCATCTCCACCTTTCTCGTACTGTTCCAAAAGTTCGCTGCATACGGTTTTTCTTGTTTCTTTGTGAGCCACTGTCAACATCCTGGGAACCTAACTGGCACAAACCCTTTTTAACGCCAACATTTTCAGTATTCTGCAAACACTTCCTTCGCCTGTCCCAACGTAGCGTGACAATTCCTTCACTGTGATGCGTCTGTCAGCAGTCACCAATTCGTAAATTCTCTGCACATTGTCTACAGAGTGTGCAGTACGAGGCCTGCCGCTGCGAGGACGCATCTCCATACACCTTTTTCAACTTCTTGTGGATGTTTCCCACTGTCTCATTTTCACAGCACAAGAATTCTATGACAGCACGTTGCTTCTGACGAACGTCAAGAGTAGCAGCCATCTCGAAGACACGCTGTGACGGCGCCACTCACGGGAACAGGTTGAACTAAGTTTGAAAACAAGCGGGAAGGATGCATCTACACACTGTAAAACTTTCACACATGCAGAATGAAAATTGTATTTTTAGGAAAATAGTGTGCATTTCTTTTGGAGTGATCCTCGTATCTCCCCCTCTCTTTTTCACTTGCCGTAGCACTACCTAGAGGGAAGACCATCGAGTTCGGCGTACGGTTCTGGCGCATCGTAATGCATCTGCAGCAGCAATTTGAGCAGCAGGTGGCGCCACAATGACACCCCGAACTATAATAAACAGGTACTTCAAGGGTCACTCCGAGCCAGAAATTGCTGTAGCTTGAATTCCACTGACCCCAAATCACCGCCACTCGTGACTTTAGTGGTGTCAAGCGAGAGCTCACTGGAGGACAGGGTGGAGATCTGTTGCGTTTTCTGATGACACCTGGTCTACTCAGTGCCAGTGATGGCCGTGTGTTGTTTAGAAGGAGGCCAGTTGGGGGTCTGCAAACATCCTGTCTGTCTGCGCATAAGACACACTGGACCTACACCTTTAGTTATGGTCTGGGGTGCGATTTCGTGTGACACAGGTGCACTCTCGTGGCATTTCGACATGCTGCCTTGGCCTGCTCAATCAACAGATCTGTCTCCAGTCGATCACATATGGGACATTATCGGAAGACATCTCCATCGTCATCCACAAACAGCGTTAACCGTTTTTGTATTGACTGACCAAGTGCAACAGGCATGGAACTCCATCCCACGAACTGACATCCAGCACCTGCAAAACAAAATGCATGCAAATTTGCATGACTACAGTCGGCATTCTGGCAGTTACACCGGTTGTTAATGAACCAGCATTTGACATTTGCAATGACTTACCTCGCACTTACATTAACCTGTGATCTTGCAAAGCTAATGACTTAGATATGTTGCCTAGACAAATGTAATCTCGAAATTTTATTACCCTACATTAATTATTTTTTGGTGCTACGATTTTTTCCCTCGGTGTAATTATATGACGATTTTCCCTGTTGCACACAGAGATGTCACTATCAGAAAGATTCACCCCTATGGAATTAATTACATGAGAGGAAAAAATTAGGCAAACGGTGACGAATCCGGGGCTATTGTATAGGAAACTCATATCGGTAGTGAAAACTGCCGTGTTACTGTCCATCATGAAAATGATGTAGCAACCCTGGCGCATATCGCACACACTTGAATATTGAGCCCGTGAAAATAAGTAATTAATTCGATAATAACGGTCAATTAAGTTAATATTACACAATAAGGAAGTTAATTAGAGTGTGTTTCATATTTTTATCTATTGAAGATTTCACTTGTTTCGAAGTATTTCTCGAAAAAAAAAAACAACGTAACGTAAACGCCGATTTCCGCGTACTTTAGAAGTAGGTTTACAAACAAATTTAAGACATTTCTTTGAGTATTAAGTAAAGAATTTAGGTTGTGTTCATTACACATATATTTAGTACTGCCATATCTACCCGGGGAATTAAAGGCTTTAAGCTCAATCTTTTATTTCCGTTCAAAACGCGTAAATTACGTATCCCACATACACGATCTTAGGCCTAATTTTTCGGGTATAAAAGTTTTGATTTCTAACGTTAGTTAAAGTGCATTGCGTTACTATTTTGATAGTACACTTGTATATTAGTGTTCCACATAACTTAAGCTACTCTTGTGATTTTTAGTTAATAGAAAATTACTGTTACTACCATGAGCGAGAAGTGTTTGAGCTGCCGTAGGAAAGTTAGTTCTGGGGTTCTGTGCAGCTGTTGTGGCATGAATGTAATGGCATGGGAATCGGGGAAGTGAATGGGTCTATTTCATGGTATTGCACAGTATGTTTAAGGGATAGGAAAATAGCGGAACAGAAAGGAAGTTAGAACCCTTAAGGCTGAACTGGTAGTGCTAGGAAGGAACTGATGAGGTTAAGGGGGAGAACGGTGAAGACAGATGGGAAGTCGTACCAAGGAACAGCAGCCACAGAAAGAGAACAGTATCTGACAGTTTCATCGTTGGCACAAACAACAGATTTGCCTTGCTACCTCAGTCAACTAAGGAAGAGACTCAAATAGACGTAAGTGTAGTCAGTAATAAAACAGACTGTCACTAGGAAACCAACTGTTTCAAAACAAGTAGAAAGTAAGAGGAAAGTTCTGTTGTTAGGTAGTAGCCATGGAAGAGGCGTGGGTTAGATCTTGCAGGAAAAATTAGATGACAGATACCAGGTCACAAGTATTTTAGAGCCCAGTGCATGTCTTAGCCAAGTGATAGAGGATGTAGGATCATTATGCAAAAGTTTTACAAAGCAGGATCATGTTGTGGGTGGTGCAGGAAACAGTATTGATAGAGATCAGGGCTACAATATTGAGAGCAGCCTGGTAAAAATAACTTCTGCAACGAACCATACAAATGTTGGCTTGGTTCCTGTTTTCGTGCGGTACGATGGGCTCCAATAGAACAGCTCTGTCAGGAGGATCAATATGGAACTACATCAGCTGCTTCGGGCCGCTACTTTGTTAGGCATAGGTTTGGTTCCTGTTGATGGTATTGGTAGGTGGGACTTTACATGGCGGGGGGGAGGAACTCAAGGGAGTATTACTTTTTTAGGCTAAGATCAGTGTCCAATCATCCAACATTGATTGAAATTAAGCTTAATGAGAAGCGCAGACATGCAGGTACAAGAGATGTTGAATTATCACCAGATTATCATAACAGTACGGTGAAAAATAATGTTAGTATGTCACAAGATTCTCGTAAACGCACAGAGAGAAATAATGATAGTATATTGCATCAGAATATCAGGGGATTAAGAAACAAAATAGATGAGGTTCCTTTTGTGTAGAAGATTTAGAAACTGAGGGTAGAATAGATGTACTATGCCTGTCTGAACTTCATATAGTCACAGGTATGAAAATGGTGAATGTAGGTGGATATAAGCTTTCAGCACATGTAAGTAGAGACACTATGGAGAGAGGAAGAGTGGCCATGTATGTTAAAATCTGTCACAGCGTGAAAAATTTGGAAACTAAAAACTTTTGTTAGATCAACATAAAGAAGAATGTGCATGTTAGCTTAAACTAAATAATGGCACTTTTATTGGGAAATTTTCAGCTCTTTTTGAAAAACTTGGATTCTTCGTTGTGCTATCTGGCAGACTGAGTGAAGCAAATTATTGTTTGTGGGGATTTCAATGTAGATTTTCTGAAAGAGTCTGATAGAAAGCTTTACCTTGAAGTATTATTTGGTTGTTTCAATTTGATGTCAGTTATTGACTTTCCTACTCTTGTGGTACAGGAAAGCAGCACACTGCTTTATGTCTTTGTAGACCAAGATAAATTTATTCAAATAAATACTTTTGCTGTTAGGTATGATCTGTCTGATCATGATGCACAGCTAGTTACAGTATATGACATAGCTCCACACAATAACGCAAAACAGTCCTCCAAAATAGTGCATTCAATTAACGATTTAACAACTGAAAATTTTAGGGAAAGCTTGCAACACTTAGACTGGGATGAGATGTACAGGAAACCTGATGCTAATTTAAAATTTAACTTATTTCATGATACCTTTGTGAGTATATTTGAAAACAGTTTCCCTAAGAAAACAGTGAAATATAATTGTAAGAAACCATGTAAAAAGCTATGGCTTACTAAAGGGATAAAAATATCTCGTAAATAGAAAAGGGAAATGTATCGTATAGGTAGAAGGAGTAATGATCCCGAAACAATGAAACATTATAAAAACTTCTGCACTGTATTAAGAAAAAAATCACTCCGCCTTCAGGCCACATGGCCCATCGGGATCATCCGATCGCCGTGTCATCCTCAGTTGAGGATGCGGATAGGAGGGGCGTGTGGTCAGCACACCGCTCTCCCGGTCGTTATGATGGTTTTCTTTGACCGGAGCCGCTCCTATTCGGTCGAGTAGCTCCTCAATTGATATCACGAGGCTGAGTGCACCCCGAAAAATGGCAACAGTGCATGGCGGCCTGAATGGTCACCCATGCAAGTGCCGGCCACGCCCGACAGTGCTTAACTTCGGTAATCTGACGGGAACCGGTGTATCCACTGCGGCAAGGCGGTTGCCGTATTAAGAAAAGTTATTAAAAAATTCAGAAGTATGTGCATTCTGTCTGAGATTAGCGCATCTGATAATGGAATTAAAACAATTTGGAATATTGTTAAAAGGGAGACAGGGCAACTGAGAGCACAGGAAGACAGTATTTCTATCAAACTTAAAGGAAAGTTCGTTAACAAGAAGTCAGAAGTAGAAAACATTTTTAATAATCATTTTTTAAGTGTTGCAGGAAACATAGGATCCAGATATTCATTAGAAAATGCAAGGCAGAATATGGAAGTGACAATATCTATGCAATTTGATAAAATTGAAATTCAATCCACCTCTCCTACTGAAATTAAGAAAATAATAAATTAATAAATTCACTAACAAGTAAAAGCTCACATGGTATTTCCAACAGAGTACTAAAAGCATGTTCCCAACAAATAAGTAGGATTCTCAGCCACATATGTAGTGGCTCACTGAAACAGGACACATATGTAGTGGCTCACTGAAACAGGACATTTTTCCAGATAGACTGAAATACTCTACTGTAAAACCATTGCATAAAAAAGGGGATAGGTCTGATGCTAACAACTACCACCCAGTCTCACTTCTGACTTCTTCATCCAAAGTTCTTGAAAAAGTAACGTATTCAAGAGTAAAATCACATATTTGTAAAAATGAAGTACTAATAAAATGTCAGTTTGGTTTTCAGAAAGGCTTTTCTACAGAAAATGCTATATATGCTTTCCCTGACAAAATATTAAATGCAATGAGTAACCGAACATCACCCATTGGGATATTTTGTGATATCTCAAAGGCCTTTGATTGCGTGATCATGAAATTCTTCTAGATAATCTTAAATATTTTCGTATGAGTGGGACAGTACACAAATGGTTTAATTCATATTTAACTGAAAGAATGCAGAAGGTTGAAATTAACAGTACAGGTAGTCTGCAAAAACCAGCAGAGTACTGTTCACCTACATCAACATACGAGGTGTGGCTAGAAAAAAACCGGACTAGTACTGGTGAAACAATGAAACGAATGCAATAAGGCTGAAAGTCGCGTGGCCTGTCACGTGACTCTCGCTCCGCCTACTGCTCGAGTTTCATCTGCCTCCTGCACTCAGTCTGCCCATGGCGTCTGTTTTAAGTAGTTGACGTTTTGTCTGTGCGTCGGAAAATGTTGAGTGTACAGAAAGAACAGCGTGTTAACATCAAATTTTGTTTCAAACTAGGAAAATCTGCAAGTGAAACGTTTGTAATGTTACAACAAGTGTACGGCGATGATTGTTTATCGCGAACACAAGTGTTTGAGTGGTTTAAACGATTTAAAGATGGCCGCGAAGACACCAGTGATGACACTCGCACTGGCAGACCATTGTCAGCAAAAACTGATGCAAACATTGAAAAAATCGGTAAACTTGTTCGACAAGATCGCCGTTTAACAATCAGAGCAGTGTCTGAGTTAACAGGAGTTGACAAGGATTACCGATTTACCGATTTTTTCAATGTTTGCATCAGTTTTTGCTGACAATGGTCTGCCAGTGCGAGTGTCATCACTGGTGTCTTCGCGGCCATCTTTAAATCGTTTAAACCACTCAAACACTTGTGTTCGCGATAAACAATCATCGCCGTACACTTGTTGTAACATTACAAACGTTTCACTTGCAGATTTTCCTAGTTTGAAACAAAATTTGATGTTAACACGCTGTTCTTTCTGTACACTCAACATTTTCCGACGCACAGACAAAACGTCAACTACTTAGACGCCACGGGCAGACTGAGTTCAGGAGGCAGATGAAACTCGAGCAGTAGGCGGAGCGAGAGTCACGTGACAGGCCACGCGACTTTCAGCCTTATTGCATTCGTTTTATTGTTTCACCAGTACTAGTCCGGTTTTTTTCTAGCCACACCTCGTATATACTCCGCTAGCCACCAAGCGGTGTGTGACGGAGGGCACAATTCGCGCCAAAGTCATTTCCCCCCCTCCTCCCTACTGTTCCACTCACGGATAGCGCGAGGGAAAAACGACTGTCTGAACACCTCAGTATGAGCTCTTATTTCCCTTATCTTTGAATGATGATCATTACGCGATTTGAAAGTTGGTGGTAATAATATACCCTCTACATCCTCGGCGAAGATTGGATTTCGGAATTTAGTGAGCAGCTCCTTCTGTTTAGCGCGTCGTCTATCTGCAAGTGTGTCCCACCTCAAACTTTCTATGAGATTTGTAACGCTCTCGCGATGGCTAAATGTACCAGTCACGAATCTTGCCGCTCTTCTTTGGACCTCTCAATCTCTTCAATCATACCCAACTGGTAAGGGTCCCATACAGACGAACAATACTCTAAGACTGGACAAACTAACGTGTTGTAAGCTATTTCCTTTGTTGAAGGACTGCATCGCTTCAGGATTCTACCAATAAACCGCAATCTAGAGTTCGCCTTACTCGTTACTTGTGTAATCTGATCATTCCATATGAGATCATTTCGAATAGTCACACCCAGATACTTGACTGATGTTACCGCTTCCAAAGACTGATCATTTATTTTGTACTCATACATTAATGGGGATTTTCGCCTTGCGCAGTAAGTTGCACTTAGTAATATTGAGAGATAACTGCCAATCATTACACCACGCGTTTATTTTCTGCAAATTCTCATTAATTTGTTCACAAATTTCGTGTGATATTACTTTCCTGTAGACTACAGCATCATCGGCAAACAGTCTAAGGCCGCTGTCAATATCATCGACCAGATCGTTTATGTAAATCGTAAAAAGCAGAGGACCTATTACGCTGCCCTGGGGCACATCTGAAGTTACTCTTGTTTCTGTTGAAGTTACCCCGTTCAGGACAACATGCTGCTCCCTGTCTGTTAGAAAACTGTCTATCCAACCGCATATGTCATTGGATAGACCGTAAGCGCGCACTTTTTGTAGCAAGCGACAGTGCGGAACCGATCTGAACGCCTTTCGAAAGTCGAGAAATATGGCATCAACCTGGGAGCCGGTATCTAGAGCCTGTTGTATATCATGCACAAAGAGGGACAGCTGTGTCTCGCATTACCGCTGTTTCCTAAAACCGTGCTGGTTTCTGCAGATGAGCTTCTCAGAGTCTAGAAAGGCCATTATGTCTGAACACAAAATATGTTCCATGGTTCTACAACAAATCGATGCCAGTGAAATTGGCCGGTAATTATATGCATCCGATTTTCTATCCTTTTTATAGATTGCTATGACCTGGGCCTTCTTCCAGTCCCGGGGAACTTTCCGCCGTTCTGATATATGACGGATAAGAATGGTGCTATATTTGTAGCATAGTCAACATAAAATCTTACGGGGATACCGTCTGGGACAGATGCCTTTCTGGCGTCTAAGGATCTTAACTGTTTTACAATCCCAGATACACTAAACACTATGTCAGCCATCCTTTCGTTTGTTCTATAATAGAAAGGGGGAATAGTGCTGCAGTCCTCTTTCGTAAACGAGTTTTTGAAAGCTAGATTTAGAATTTCGGCCTTCTGTTTATCATCATCAGTTACATTACCCACACTGTCAGCAAGAGAAGGTATTGAATTATTTGTAGCGTTCCTAGATTTTACGTACGACCAAAATTTTTTGGGGTTATTTTTAGAATCTGCAGATAAAATATTGCTTTCAAACTCGTTAAAAGAGTCTCTCATTGTCCTTCTGACAGCTGCTTTCATTTCGCACAATTTCTGTTTGTCAGCGGGGCAGTGACTACGCTTTAAACGACTGTGCAAAACTCTCTGCTTTCTCAGCACCTTTCTAATATGTTTGTTGTACCAAGGTGGATCCTTTCCCTTCCCTATACTTTTGCTAGGCACATACTTCTCTAGCACTTTATGGTGCAAAATACCTTTAAATTCCGACCAAAGATGCTCAATATCTTTGTGTCCCGCGGTGAATGCTTGGAGCTGACTATGAAGATATTAATTAATGACACTTTTATTTGCTTTCCCAAACAAGAAAACTCTACGCTGTTGGTTTTTTTTTTTTTTTTTTTTTTTTTTTTTTTTTTTTTTTTTTTTTGCAACTTCCACTGACATAGCAGACACAACGACATTATGGTCGCTAATACCTTCTTCTAGATTAACTTCCTCAAAAAGATCAGGTCTGTTTGTCGCCAAGATATCTAATATGTTCTCATCTCGAGTTGGTTTTCTAACCAATTGCTCAAGGTTGTATTTTGAGAGGGCTTCTAGAATAACTTCACACCAATCTTTGCTTCTGCCCCCTGTGATAAACGTGTAATTTTCCCAGTCAATGAATGCTAGATTAAAGTCCCCACCTATAACTAATGGATAATTTGGATATTTACTTCCTATGTACTCAAGACTTTCCCTGAAACGTTCTGCGACGTTTGTTGCGGATGCTGGTGGTCTATAAAACCATCCTAATACAAGGGTCAATCCTTGTCTGATTGACAGCTTTATCCAGACTATTTCACAGTCCGACGCAGTATCGATGTCAACTGCGTTTAAACAGCTTTTAACTGCAATGAACACATCACCTTCCATAGTACCAGTCCTATCCTTCCTAAACATTGTCCAATCAGCGTTCAAAATTTCACTGCTTTTTATGTCTGGTTTCAACCAGCTTTCTGTACCTAATACAATATTGGCATTGCTACTGTTTATTTCGGAGATTAACTCGGGGATCTTGCTACAGACACTTCGACAAGTTACTAACATGAGATTAAGCATATTTAAATCCTCTGGAGTTACCTGTTTTGGCGAACTAACAATTTTTTACAGTTGGCACACCCGCATCAGTGTGGTAATTTTTATGGCCAGCGGTTTGTTTCCCATGGGGGGGGGGGGGGGAACCTAATATAAAAGACCCCCATATGCACGCCACAAGTACTGTGCTACTCATGTAGCTGCTTCTTGTGTGTAGTGCACCACTGATATATCGAGGGGCGTCCTACAACCTTCCACCCCATAGCGTAGGTCGAGGACTCTACAACTATTCTCGTCACAGAGTCGATGTAGCCTATGGTTTAGATTCTCCACTCGACTCCAAATCAGAGGACCCTGGTCCACCCTGGGTACGATGCAGATCGTCAGCTTGGCTTCCACTCCTCGAGAGATGTAGGCCGCCTTCGCCAATTTAGCCAGCCGTTGGAAGGACCCAAGGATTTCCTCGGAACCCAACGACAGGCATCGTTGGTGCCGACATGCGCAACAATCTGCAGCTGGCTGCACCCGCACGCTCGATAGCCGCCAGAAGAGCCTCTTCCACATCCTGGACAAGGCCCCCCGGCAAGCATACCGAGTGAACATTGGACTTCTTCCCCGCCCTAGCCGCTATGTTCCTGAGGGGATCCATGGCCCGCCTAACATTGTAGCTCCCAGTAACTAACAAACCCCTACCCCCACGTGTCTGTCCGGACCTTGCCGAAGGAGCAGCCACTATCCTGGCAGAAGGTACAGTCTGATTCGGCTCAGCCTCCCCCTCAGCATCAGATAGCACACTGAATCTATTAGCAAAGTGCATGGGATTTGGCAGGAGCCGGCTTCCCACATGCACCCTTCGCCTTGAGGCTCGAGACCTCGACACAGTCTGCCACCCACACTGAGGTGAGAGTGGGCCAGCCGGCTCAGTCGCACCTGAGGTCGGCTCAGTGACAGAGAGCTTTGACGTCCCCCCTGCACATCTAGTACAGCAGAGGCTGCCCTAGGCACCCCATCCCCACCGCACCTCAAGGTGGCACTCTGGAGCTTGACTGTGGTCAACAAAGCTTCCAGCTGCGTTTGGAGTTTGGCCAACTCCTCCTGCATCCGCACACAACAGACACAGTCCCACAACAAGCTAAGGAAAAAAAATGGCTCTGAGCACTATGGGACTTAAATCGTTCAAATGGCTCTGAGCACTAAGGGACTTAACTTCTGACGTCATCAGTCCCCTATAACTTAGAACTACTTAAACCTAACTAACCTAAGGACATCACACACATCCATGCCCGAGGCTGGATTCGAACCTGCGACCGTAACGGTCGCGCGGTTCCAGACTGAAGCGCCTAGAACCGCTCGGCCATTCCGGCCGGCACGGCGAGGTGAGTTTTAGCATTCTGCTAACTAAACCGTATGTAATAAGGGCTCAGAAGTCTTATTGTAACACTGATTTACTCAGATATTGTAGTGTAATACTAACTGACCACGTATTAAACGTTTGTTTAACTGATAACGGTCGCAGGTTGCGCTAGTCAAACGTATACAAGTGAGGTTAGAAATCACTGTCAGTATCACTATTCCTAATAAAACGTATAAAAACTGCTACCTTCAATGTATCGAGTGTAAATGACACTAATAATCGTGAATACTAAGCATTGTACACTAACTTAAACTGATTAACCCTCGTATTGATAATGTTAACAAACGTTTACGTTCACGTGAAAACTAACCTAATAAAACGTATAAAAACTGCAACCTTCAATGTATCGAGCCTAAATGACACTAATAATCGCAAATACTAAGTATTGTGCACTGAATTAACAGATAATCCCGCGTATTCAACGTCAGTTAAGAATGTAAACAAATGTTTGCGTACACTCGGAACTGTCCTAAATAGAAACTACGCTTATCTTATTCAGACGCAAATAAAAACTGAAACTGGGGAGGTATCAAGAATGGTGTCCCAGAGGGTTCAGTCTTGGGTCACTTATTGACCAGCCACTCTATATTCACGAATATGGAAAGCTACTTCTTTTTGCTGATGATACACGTATAGTAGTACTTGCGCAAACAAAGTTGACACTAAGCACGATGGCTGATGGGAGAGACTGTAAATGGAAAATGCCTTTACGGTCGCTCCTATCAGCCTCCGCACCGAGTGTCAACTTTGTTTGCGCATGTAATAATCACACCCAGCAAACAAGAATCAGCTGAGGAAATTGTAAATAATGTCTTTCAGAGGTTCCCTGCAAATGGACTCTCACTAAATTTTGAGGAAACACAGTTTATACAATTCTATACAGTAAATAGCATAACACCATTGATAAATATAGACTATGAACGGAGGTCTGTTGCTAAGGAAGAATATTCAAAATTTCGGGGTGTGTGCATTGATAAGAAATTGAATTGGAAGGAACACACCGTTGATCTGCTGAAATGGTTAGCTTCAGCTACGTATGCTATTAGGGTTATCGCAAATTTTTTCATTCACTACTTTCATATGGCATCATATTTTGGGGCAATTCGTCATTAAGAGAGAAAATATTCATTGCACAAAAGCATATAAGCAGAATAATAGCTGGAGTCCACCGAAGATCACCTTGCAGACATTTATGTAAGGAACTCGGAATATTCACAGTACTTACGCAATACATATATTCACTTATGAAATTTGTTATTAATAACCCATCCCAATTCAAAAATAACAGCGAAGTGCACAGCTAAACACTAGAAGAAAGGATGATCTTCACTATTTGGATTAAATCTCACTTTGGCACAAAAAGGGGTGAATTACGCTGCCACAAAAATCTTTGGTCATATGCCAAATAGCATTAAAAGTCTGACAGATAACTAACCGACATTTGAAAGCAAATTAAAAGAATTTCTAAATGACAACTCCTTCTATTCACTAGACGAATTTTTAGACTTGAAGTAGTAACTGTAAAAAAAAAAAATAATTCATTATTTTGTGTAAAGAAACCTTATGTTTAAGTAACACGTTCCATATCATTACGAAATGTCGTATTCATGATCTATGGAACAAGTATGTATGTATGTATGTATGTATGCTAATGGCTTCTCTCATGACTGGATCACGCTTTATAACCAAATTCATATACATTTCTTCATTCATCCAGAGATAATAATGCTAATCATGTGGATAGTTCAACAATTCACTGAGCAATGCTGAAAATAATCTTTTCTTTGGATTATCCAGTTCTTGCACAACCCATCACATTTCTTCTCCTGTTCTTCATAAAGGTAAAGTCATCGTCATCGTCAAAACTTTCGACATATTCAAGGAACAAATTTCAACTTGTACAGACATACGTGCACGAAAGGACTAATCGTGCGCGCTTGTAGTTGCTTAACTGGTCGATAAAATACTGGACCTGACTAGAGGGCGCAAGACAGCTTTCGTAATTTTTTGCCAATAGTCGATGGCGCATTGCGATTGCAGTAACAATGTGTACTACTTTTCGTTTTCACATCTTTGCTCACTTCCTTCTCTTTTTGGCGAACGGTTCTGCCAAAAGAACGCACAACTTGGCAATCTGTGTAACACAACATAATTTTACAGAAAAATGTTTTCAAATTTTCATCTACTTGTACTTCACGGACAGCATACGTGACATATATTTGCATTACGAAAACTGCGTAAAACGGGCGTTTTCGGGTAGACATACAAATTATTTTTAATTTATGTAGATGTTGTTATTTGAAATACTTGGCTGCAAACGTTGCCTGCGTTGTAAATAATTTTAGCAAGTTCTACCAGGAAGTTGTCTTGGAATAATTGTAAGTAAATTGTAAGTAAATTGGAAATCATAGAATATATTTGATATACGCTTATTACATTAACTCTGTGCGTTCAGACGGGGAGGATAGGTCTTTTACAAGCCGTTGACTCTGAAAAATATTACATGGTTTCGCTTACAAAGAACCGATAATTCTGAACTGAGACGTTATGCAGCACTTGTATTAGTGCAAAAAGGGCAGCAAATATGGTGTATTGCTTATGTGAATGAATCACAGAATTAATATGTAAATGTTGCGCTCCACAGATAAACAAAATGGTGGCTTCTAATGAAGTCTACAACGTTCACAGGTACGGATGATCATAAATTTTGAATTAAAGTGTATTTCATTTAAATGCTAGTTGGCGCTCGGTAATTTCCAAGAATGTTTGCCTGTCGAAGCTGCGGGCCCCAAAACAGTAGATAACGAAATTGTGATTGTAAATCGATCACGAGACTGTGGTGGCGGGTTTATGATAAATTATTTGTACGTTGTTACAAACCTATACGATTTTGTCGGTAATGAGTTGGAATGTCTGGTGTCTTAGACGTTTCTGCGGCCTATTGCCTGATGTGGAAGAATGCAATTCCATGCTTATGTAATGTGGAGAATTATTTGAATTCTCCGGGGACAAGGTAACTTTAGTCGGTTTGATAAAGCACTTTATATTTCCCGGTAGCAAAGTGATTACAGACATCTTTTAATCCTACAAGACATTAAAAGCAGAACGATTTTACCACGAGTTCGTGAACCATTGTGTAGAGTTCGTATCTTCCGATGATCTCACTGTGCACATCGGGCGGCTGTGGAAATCAGTGAAATCTTCATTAATTGAGAAGGGCGTCCAAGAGAAAGAGACCCAACTCTACTTGTTTAAATATTTGTTTTTCCATAACTTGCGGTTGCAAGAAAAAGTTGATGCATGTGACACTACCCATATTTTTAGATGACATAAGCAGTCTACCCAGGCTACGGCAAAAACGAAATGCTTCTGTGGCTCGCACATCAAATGGGATTTTTTAATACGACAACGTCCGTGACGAGTGAGGTAAGTTATTTTCTTTGCAAATTACAAGTATTTTAGTCAACGTTCTTCTTTTGTTGTGGCTCTAGTGATCACTCTAAACACTGCTCACAACTCCCGTGACCGCAGTCACGTGATCGATTTAGAACCGCAAGTTCGATAACTACCGTTTGGTTCAAATGGCTCTGAGCACTATGGGACTTAACATCTGAGGTCATCAGTCCCCTTGAACTTAGAACTACTTAAACCTAACTAACCTAAGGACATCACACACATCCATGCCCGAGGCTGGATTCGAACCTGCGACCGTAGCAGTCGCGCGGTTCCGGACTGAAGCGCCTAGAACCGTACGGCTACCAAGGCTGGCTACCGTTTGGGTCCCGCGGCTTCGATAGGTGAACATTCTTGGAAATTACCTGATAATAGTGAAAGCACTATAAAAATAAAGCAAATCGCTTTAAATAATTTACTTCGAACTACCACTGAGGCAAAGCCAACACTTTTTATTTCCCGTATGAAAAAATAAAAAAAAAAAAACCTTTTCGAGGCTAGATACAACCAAGAAAGCTACAACTGAAAAACGTAAACTGACTTCAATCAAGAAAGCTCATAGGCTTACAACGGTATATGGCATTTAGTCAGTATTGTCGAGGGGTAACCATTATCTATAACACTTCTGTCTCCTAACAGTCGGTGAACTGTAGCTAAATTTTGTAACTGCGTGTTGCTAGAGAAGAGGTTATAATATTAGGACTACGAAAGTAAATTATAGTAACTTACGTCACTGTTTAACAAACATTTAACCGCTATGTTATTGAAGTTACAATGGAGAAATAAACATTTGAAAACACTTTGCTACCTGTCAGACATTTTATATCGGTATCGTACTTTCAGGCACTATAGCACAACAAACCGAGAAGAAAATGACGTTTCTTGGACAGATCTTTAATATGTTATAGAACTGAAATTGCATGTTTGCGCAAGGTAAATACGAAATTCACTAAATACGGCACGATAGCTTTCGCGAACTGTGAAATCGAGATTGCACTGTACGAGGTCTTTCTGTTACGCTGTCTGAATACATGACACGTAATAGTTAGCCAGTTACAGAGAGCATAGCAGACTTGATCTATGCAGCCCACGGAAACGTGACTATTTCGTCGCGCCCACACATAGATTAAGCCTAGTTTACACGACGACACTAGGTTGCAGGCGACTCCGCTACCGGCCACTGCACATGCGCGCCGCGCGTTTGCGCTCCTCATCGGTGAAACTTTCGGCGTGTTCCAACTTTGGCGACATTAGTTGCATGAGTTTTGAGGTTATGTGTGTTCGCAGAGTGTAGACAAACTGAAATATGAAGTGGGGAACGGAGAACAATGTTCGCTTTTTGGAGGTATATGCTTTCCATAGGTGTTTGTGGGATTTCAGTAATGCTGATTACAAAAATAAGCAACATATTGCTGCTCCTGAGACCATCAAGTGCGATCAGAACACAGATAGTTTGACAATATCTGAGCTGCAGGGCAACATTTATTGAATTAGGAGCACATATACAACTGAATTAAGAAAAATACAAGCAAATGTAATTCTAGATGTCGAAATTCTCTCGTCTACAAGACTAAAATCCCATCGTTCGTCCCGCGTCCGGCCATCCTGATTTAGGTTTTCCGTGATTTCCCTAAATCGCTCCAGGCAAATGCTGGGATGGTTCCTTTGAAAGGGCACGGCCGCCTCCCTTCCCCATCCTTCCCTAATCCAATGAGACCGATGACCTCGCGGTTTGGTCTCTTCCCCCAAACAACCAACCAACCAACCATCGTTCGAGTTGGCCAACTCTTTTATTTTTTTAAGGGGTATTGTTGACAGGAAGCAAGGCTTCAGAAATCAAGAAGCTGCATTCTTTATTCAATATTTATCTATTGAAAATGTCGCAGCAGTGCTCCCAATTGACATGTGTTTGACTTTTGAAATATTGCCACTGAACAGATCTATCTTCAAGAGAGTAGTTTGCAAACCATTAACTTCTTAATACAGCCTGCTTCGAATAATTACTGCTGTCAATATTATTAACTGTTACTGTTAATAATTATTGGTGTTAATGAAAAAGCGCCATGAGCAACTAACACGGCATCTTATAGCATGCCGAGTGTTCTCGATTGTAATGCACGCAATGTTATATGTAATTTCAGTTCTGGCGGCAGTGGTTCATGCATTACAGTATCTTTATTCCTTATCGTACAATTAACTCTATTTAGAAGAAACGTGAAAAGTTCTGGTGACATTCTAAGATAATTAAAAGAACTTCTTGGGTCTTGCATTATAAATTATTTCAGCAAGGATGCTGAGCAACCGAGCTGACGTCTTTTCTTCATCCAGTCACGAATCGAAACACGTTTCTTATTTTTTTTCTTATGCAGCGATTCCACGCAACAAGCTTTAACTCCATCACAACTCATGTGACGTGCAGCTGCCAAAACTTTCATTTCAGCCACGACTCAGGAACCCACGAAACGACGAAACTTAAGCGTATACTGGTTTCGCCGTGTCTACAGTCAAATATGAAACCATTTGCGTGCAACTCATTCCACGCAATAAGTGGCGCAACCCAACGTGTCGTGTAAACTAAGCTTTAGTGTGCGTGCACTATACAAGTAGTAGAGCTATGGCCATATATATAAGTTTTGTTCTGCTTTGTTTTCGTCAGGCATGTGGTTAGGCTAGGATGTACAACGATATATGAAACAGATACGAATGAAACAATGACATTTCCACTCTTGTTTCCGATAAATATTTGGCTCTTTTATCCCGAATATGTCGTGGTTTCCATACCGCGATTTCCGAGAGTGTGGCACTGCTTGGACGTAGCAACGGAATTTAATCCTGGGACATTAAAGGAAGAGAGGACATTGTCATTAAACCATCTTAATTTTTACTATTCCATATTTTATTCAAAGGAAGTCGTAATTTATAGTTCGTGCACTAGTAAATTACATTTATGAGGTTTCCAGTGGTAGGCCCTATGTCACACACAAAATAAGTACAAAAATCCTGTTTTACACCCTATAGTGACATCTATAGCTCTCAAAATGTTGGTGGAAACCAAGAATTTGTACCAACTCCTATCGTAAATTCTTGGAGGGTTTTATGATCCAGGGAGTGAAGAAATGACTTTTATATTCTTTGTTGTTACAAATACTTTCCTGTTGTTCTACGAATCGTTCGCGATATCCAGGAGTGTGGTAAGCTGTTTTCGGATGCATTTTCCGACTATATCGCGGTTTCATAAGGTGGTATTAGGCTGGGACACAAGAGCACAGCTTGAATTGGCGGAGAAAATCTGGTTGTGGTGACTAGACTGATATTTAGTGTAGCCAGAGGTGCAACAGTTTTGTTGGCGAAGCGAACGAATGTGAAAGCAAAAAGGGCTGTGGTGACACATTGATCTATAGCGTGGCCGAAGGTCTAGGTTAGGTTCGAATGCAACAGTTTGGTTGTGAGTTGGCAAAGCGAAATTTGGGAACGGGAAACACAACTAAGACCGTGAAATCATAGGAAATTGGATGTTCGGTGGAATTCAGCGATGGTCGAAAAAATGCTTTCTTGAGCCCAATGAATTTCTAACCAAGAAAGTGTTGTTCAGAATAATAAAAGAAAAGATCCTCTCTGGGACGACGATCGTTAATGACTACTTCATTTCATACAACACTCAAGGTACTGCAGGTTTTCAGTATCTTAGAGTGAACCATAGTCTGAATGTAGATACGACAGATCGTTCTGTTCACATGCAGAACATGGACGAAATGTTACGGGATGTCAGAGGCGCCATACAACGATATGGGAGAAAGACCAAACATTTCGCATGTTACCTAGCTGAGTATATGTTCCGTCGAGCACATCGCCAGGAAGAAATATTACTTCACTTCTTTGTTGAAGTGGGTAAATATTACCCGTCCGGCAGAACTGGGATTCAATCATTCTTTCAAAGCACGGAGCACGACTAGCGACTACAGTTACGTGGCTTTCGGGAAAAGCGGCACCTTCAAAAAATCGTTCAAATGGCTCTGAGCACTATGGGACTTAACTTCTGACGTCATCAGTCCTCTAGAACTTAGAACTACTTAAATCTAACTAACCTAATGACATCACACACATCCATGCCCGAGGCAGGATTCGAACCTGCGACCGTAGCGGTCTCGCGGTTCCGGACTGCAGCGGCGTCTTCAGTTTCCTAAACATTACAGCTATGTTACAGCATTTGCTTTGCTTGGTACTGTACTTTACATTCCAATATCTATTCGTGTTTTCATTCTTAACATTTTTTCATCGTTTGTGCGTTCGCGCATGGTGTGATTGGCAGAAGTGTCCTGTGTATGCAGATTGTATGAAGATAGTGAAATAAAAGAACATCACACGGCGCAATCTCGAGTTCAGTTTCCGAAGCTATCGTGCCGAATTTGATCGATTTCGTATTTATACTTGCTTACTGCTCAAATATGCAGTTTCAGTGCTACGGCGCATTAAAGACCTACCCAAGAAAAGTTATTTTTTCCTGTTTATTGTGCTACAGTGCTTAAAAGTGCGATACCGACATATAAAAATTCCACCGTTTTATAGCTGCATTTCACCATTTCTTGTTATTTGTTCTAATAGTTGTAAGGCTGTCTGACTAAGATATTTGCTGAATACACCTGCGTGATTCTCCTATATTTTGTTAAAGTAGAACCGTACTGGAAGGTTTTTACAATGTAAATCATCAAAGCCTGTTTAAGCCTGAACTGTTGTGTGGCCCATTCAGAGGTTGCAAGTAATGTACCTCGACTGTAAAAAGGCCCTCCTGCTAGCGTTATTAAATTGCTATCAGTGACGAGACTATCAGATTACCTGTCTGGTTAGCAACAAAATATTTCAACAGTAGAGTATAAGTAAATATTTCCTCATTGCCCTTCCATGTTATGTGCCTTGACGTTTTAAAACCGGTGGTTTTGGGAAGGCGAGGTGCTGCGCTCCTAGGTGAAAAAAAGTTCACAGAGTATCAAACGCAATGAGACAACGCTGGAAAGTAATACATAAAAGAATTATATGCGCAAACAAAGTTGACACTCGCGCGGTGTCTGATGGAAGCGGCTGTGATTGGGAAATGGCTTGATGGTCGGTCCCAGCAGCCACAGCGCCCGAGTGTCAGCTTTGTGGATACTGGACACGCCAGGGGACATCGTCGGTTTCATTTTTAGGTACGAAGGTGTTGTGGGCGAAAAGTTAATAATATTGATATTTTCGTGGTTTTTTTAGATGTTATTCTACTTAGTATGATACGATTTGTTACTTTAATTTTGGGTACGCAATGCACTGAATAATGGAGTGTCGTTAGCAGTAGGTAGAGTACAACGCTTTTAAGAGATGGTCGTATTTTATTTTGAACTGTGTTCATTTCATTAGAAGACAGCAGGAACTGGATGCAGTATTACTGTCCATGGCTATAACCGTGCAAGGACACTTAGCCAAAATTTGAAAATTCATAGTCTACGGTACAACTGTAAATAGTTGAGAACTGTAGTAGATTTTCATTGATGAAAAAAGTGTCATATTCAGTATCTGTCGCACCATAAACAAAGAATGCAATGCTATTTACCTCACAAACAGATTATTTAATATTGGCTGAATTTTACGAATCCATTAAACGTCAGTAGCACGATTTCTGGAAGACAGCGAGCAGATGTAATTGAGTCTTTTCCATATCCAGGGTACATGTAGGTGATCTGGCCTAAAGCAGAACAGAACTTTAGCACAGTTTTCACTGACAGAACTAAATATAAAGGTAAGTTATTAAGACATTACACCCAGCGCTGAAATTGTTGCTAACATTGTATGAATTCGGGCAGTAAGTGCCTTGTTGAGTGTGATGAATAAGTTTTTCTGCCCAAAATCGAACCAGGAGCTTCTTAACTGCTAGGCAGACGTCATAATCGCTTCACCACAGAAACTGCTACATCAACCCCTGAACCTAATATGGTGTTTGTAGGATGTTCGCCATTTTGGTAGTCTATGTTTAAAAATAATTGGTATTTTGCATTAGTCCATGACAAGCAACAGAAATTGCAGCAGATGCACACATGAAGTGGTTCACAGAAACTGCTACATCAACCACTACATGTAATGTGGAACTTGTACGAAGTTTGCCATTTCAGTATAAAAATCACTTACATCTGCATACATTCACAACACAGGTATTTTACGTTTGTTCACAACAAACAATAGAAACTGCAGCAGATGCGCACATGAGGTAGCTCACAGAAGAGGCATCTTAAATAGGGAACAAAAGTGTGTCCGTATCTCGGAGCCCACCAGGGATCTTCCGCATGTGAAGCAGGCTTGATAACCACTAATCTGGATCAGTGTCTCAGCTTCTCTACCATTTGCACAAAGGCACTTGATCAGCAACCCCTCTCTTTACTTTTAAGGATGTTAAGTCCTAAAAGACAGTTCTTTGTGTATTTTGCAATCGATTATGAGTTTATAAATGTTTGTAATAGTGAGCTTAGCTGTTATTTATAAACTTCAGATTTCTTAGGCAGTCATATCATTCTGACTTACACAGTTGCCACTGACAGAAACAGTTTAACATAACTGCGCTTTAAATTCTCCCACCCTTTTTTTAAAGGAGGGAGCAAAAAGAAATATTTTTTTATAAAAGGGTAATCCCAAAAGTAAGGTCTCCTATTTTTTTTATAATTATAGAACTCTGTTTGTGTTGCAGTTGGTCACACTGGTATGAAGAGTTTCAGTCTTGGTTTGACAGCCGTTGAGAATGGAGCTGCCGTTGGATGTTACCGCCAAGTGCGAATTGCGCGCAGTTATTCGACTTTTGAACGCAAAGGCCACTGCGCCGATTGAAATCAATCGCCAATTGACGGAAGTGTATGGATGTCAAAAAGTTCGTAAGTGGTGTAGAGAGTTTGCAGGTGGTCGGACCGAAATTCACGACGAACAAAGGAGCGGGAGACCGTCAATTTCTAAGGAGACATTGTTGAAGGTTGAGCACTGGGACCACAATTAACGCTGACAGATACAGCGAGACTCTGGTATGACATGGGCATACAAAAACTGCCACAGCGTCTACAAAAATGTATCGACAGAAATTGTGATTATGTAGAAAAATAGCTAAGTGTTCAAGCTGTAAACTGATTCAGACCATTGCAGAAATAAACAGATCTATGTACCAAAAACAAGGAGACCTTACTCTTGAGATTGCCCTCGTAATGTAAAACAGACATCCATTTTTGTAGGCAATAGCTATGCAACGTGTTTTAAACAGTGGTCAAGTAAGATGGCTACTATTTGAAGAAGATGTCAAAATAGCAACCAGATGATTGATGGCATCTCTTGAACCTTGGTATTTTTAAAACACTTTGGGATAGTGAAACGGAACATGAACTGCTTGAACATTAGAAAGAGCAACTCTCGTGCTTTTTTTGGCTGAAGTCAGTGAGTGAACTTGGATTTTAATTGTAGCTTTGCAACATACTTTTAATCAAACAACGAATGAGTTGTTGACTTGGTTTCAAGACCAGAAATCCTGATGCCACATCTCTTGCCAGAGGAAAATCTTTTAAGAAGGTACCAGTACTAAACACTTTTCTTAATATTTATCAACAACAGGTAGACGATGATTAAATGGAGCCCACCATAATTTATAACATGGATGACATTATGCTGCTTTGTAGAAACAGAGTATGCTTAAGCACACAATAAGGAAATTATTAAATCTTTGAAAAATAGATGTTCTGTTGGAGTAGATGACATCTCTAACAAGTTATTAAAACAATGTGGAGCAATTACAGCTGATGTTTTGAGTCATATATGTAATGCATCACTGACTCAGGGTATTTTTCCAGACAGGTTAAAATATGCCATTGTCAGGCCTCTCTACAAAAAGGGGGAACCACAGATGTCAACAATTACCAGCCAGTATCCTTGCTTACAGCATTTTCAAAGATCTTTGAGAATGTAATGTACTCAAAAGTGGTTAGCCATCTCAACAGTAATGGGATACGTAGTAAATCACAGATCGGATTTTCAGAAATGCTGTTCCACTGAGACAGCAATATACAATTTCACTGTCCACACAATAGAGTCTTTAAATAGTAAAATGTCTCCAGTAGGAAGATTCTGTGACTTATCCAAAGCATTTGATTGTGTGAACCATGACATTATATTAGAAAAATTACAATTCTATGTTATAAATGGAACAGCATATGAATGGTTTAAGTCATATCTACAGAACAGGAAGCAAAAAGTCTCTTTATATGCTTCACGTGATTCAAAGGAGTTTGCCACTTCATCTAACAGGGGTGAAATTACAATAGGTGTTCCACAAGGTTCGATCATGGGTCCCCTCCTGTTCTTGCTATATGTGAATTGCCTCCCTTCTTATGTGAAACAAGATGCTGAACTCACACTGTTTGCTGTTGATACAAGCATAAGAAAGACCGATAGAAAATAATACAAATAAGGTCTTTGGGAAAGTTATTAATTGGTTTTCTGCGGATGGGCTTGCTCTGAACTTTGAAAAAACACAGTACATCCAATTTTCTTCTGCAAAAAGTATAATTCTGTCAATAAACATAACACATCAAAAGAAGTCAGTAGCCAGGGTAGAGCATACTAAGTTTTTGGGTGTACATACAGATGAGAATCTTAATTGGAAAATTAATATTCTGGATCTCCTAAAGTGACTAAGTTCTGTAACTTTTGCAATCAGAATAATTGCCAATTTTGAGGATGTAGAAATTAGTAAGCTAACATACTTTGCATACTTCCACTCTCTGGTGTCATACAGAATAATATTCCGGGGCAACTCAACACTCAGGCAAAAGGTATTCACTGCTCAAAAGAAAGCAGTTAGAATAATGTGTGGGGTTCATAGTCACACATCTTGTAGGCATCTGTTTAAAAGGTTAGGAATTCTTACAACTGCTTCACAGAACATTTACTCAGTAATGAAATTTTTTCTCAACAACATGAACCAGTTTAAAATCAACAGAGAAATTCATGATTACAATACCAGAAAAAAGAAAGACCTACACTATCATTTACTTAACATATCTATTTGATAAATTACTAGATGAAATAAAATGTCTGACAGACAGCAGTAATAGTTTAAAAAACAAATTGAAATCATACCTCCTTGACAACACCTTCCATACCATAGATGAATTCTTGAATATGAGTAAATAAATCTGGAGATATATTATATGCATTTTGTGCCATTCCAGGGAATGGGATAGATAATAAAAATATTTAGGTATAACACTATAATGTAAAAAAAAACTTGTTTCCTGAGAACATTTCTTGTGCATTTGACACGTTCCACATCATAACGGTTTTTCCGTGCTATTGATCAATGGAACACGTAATTAAAAAAGCAAGAAAGTGTCATCACAGTGCCAATCACAATCAAAATATTAAACAGCTGCACGAATGCCACAGATGAATGTTTGTCATCATGTAAGTCCCAAGTTGTCTAGCAACCAAATGTTTATCAAGTAAGGGTTTTCTTGGTGCCTCTGCTGAAAATTTTTCATTTTTATTTAAAATACAGGATATGTTCCAGACTTGCGATCCATTTTCAGCTGTCTAGACGGAAGATAATAAAAAATGTGAATCAGACTACTTCATTTACATCTGGTCTCTTTTATATCACCATATTTATAAACAAAAAAAACAAAGTAAATACACATATACATGGTAAATTTTTCAAAGTATACAGAATCTCAGAAATGTAATGAGGAAGTAATCCTGTGCTCCTGGTACAACTGCAAAACTCCACCCCCCCCCTCCCTCCTCCCTGCCCCTCTTTGTAAAACAAGCTTTCTGCAATTTTTCCTATTCTTGTGTAAGGAAAATTATAATTTTGTAAACATAAATAAGCTACAAATTGTTTAAACTTTCTAAAAAAAATTGAAAGTGAAACAAATCTATATCTTACAGTTTGTCAGCTGCTGCACACTGGATTTATTGTGATGTATAATAAAGACCCTACCTGTCTGCTTAAGGGATCTGACATTCCACACTCCGATCCGTAGAACACCAGTATTCTTTCCCTGATAAATGGATAGGTTAAAGTTAGATATAGTGGGAATTAGTGAAGTTCGGTGGCAGGAGGAACAAGACTTTTGGTCAGGTGAATACAGGGTTATAAAAACAAAATCAAATCGGGGTAATGCAGGAGTAGGTTTAATAATGAATAAAAAAATAGGAGTGCTGGTAAGCTTCTACAAACAACATAGTGAATGCATTATTGTGGCCAAGATAGACATGAAGCCCACGCCTACTACACTAGTACAAGTTTCTTTGCCAACTAGCTCTGCAGATGACGAAGAAAGTGAAGAAATTTATGATGAAATAGAAGAAATTATTCAGATATTGAAGGGAGATGAAAATTTAATAGTCATGGATGACGGGCATTCGGTAGTAGGAAAAGGGAGAGAAGGAAATCTAGTAGCTGAATGTGGATTGGGAGTAAGAAATGAAAGAGGAAGCCGCCTGGTAGAATTTTGCGCAGGGCACGACTTAATCATAGCTAACACTTGGTTCAAGAATCATAAAAGAAGGTTGTATACATGGAAGAAGCCTGGAGATACTGACAGGTTTCAGATAGATTATATAACGGTAAGACAGAGATTTAGGAACCAGGTTTTAAATTGTAAGACATTTCCAGGGGCAGATGTGGACTCTGACCACAATCTATTGGTTATGAACTGTAGATTAAAACTGAAGTAACTGCAAAAAGGTGGGAATTTAAGGAGATGGGACCTGGATAAACTGACTAAACCAGAGGTTGCACAGAATTTCAGGGAGAGAACAAGGGAACAATTGACAGGAATGGGGGAAATAAATACAGTAGAAGAATAATGGGTAGCTTTGAGGGATGAAGTAGTGAGGGCAGCAGAGGATCAAGTAGGTCAAAAGTCGAGGGCTAGTAGAAATCCTTGGGTAACAGAAGAAATATTGAATTTAATTGATGAAAGGAGAAAATATAAAAATGCAGTAAATGAAGCAGGCAAAAAGGAATACAAACGTCTCAAAAATGAGATCGACAGGAAGTGCAAAATGGCTACGCAGGGATAGCTAGAGGACAAATGCAAGGATGTAGAGGCTTATCTCATTAGGGGTAAGATAGATACAGCCTACAGGAAAATTAAAGAGACCTATGGAGAACTGAGAACCACTTGTATGAATATCAAGAGCTCAGATGGAAACCCAGTTCTAAGCAAAGAAGGGAAAGCAGAATGATGGAAGGAGTATATAGAGGGTCTATACAAGGGCGATGTACTTGAGGACAATATTATGGAAATGGAAGAGCATATAGACGAAGATGAAATGGGAGTTATGATACTGCGCGAAGAGTTCAACAGAGCACTGAAGGCCTGAGTCGAAACAAGGCCCCGGGAGTAGACAACATTCCATTAGAACTACTGACAGCTTTGGGAGAGCCAGTCCTGACAAAAATCTACCATCTGGTGAGCAAGATGTATGAGACAGGCAAAATACCGTCAGACTTCAAGAAGAATATAATAATTCCAATCCCAAAGAAAGCAGGTGTTGACAGATGTGAAAATTACCGGACTATCAGAATAATAAGTCACGGCTGCAAAATACTAATGTGAATTCTTTAGAGATGAATGGGAAAAATTGTAGAAGCTGACCTTGGGGAAGATCAGTTTGGATTCCATAGAAATACTGGAACACGTGAGGCAATACTGGCCCTACGACTTATCTTAGACGCTAGATTAAGGAAAGGCAAACCTATGTTTCTAGCATTTGTAGACTTAGATAAAGCTTTTGACAAGGTTGACTGGAATACTCTGTTTCAGATTCTAAAGGTGGCAGGGGTAAAATACAGGGAGTGAAAGGCTATCTACAATTTGTACAGTAACCAGATGGCAGTTATAAGAGCTGAGGGACATGAAAGGGAAGCAGAGGTTGGGAAGGGAGTGAGACAGGGTTGTAGGCTCTCCCCAATGTTATTCAATCTGTACATTGAGCAAGCAGTGAAGGAAACAAAAGAAAAATTCAGAGTAGGAATTAAAATCCATGGAGAAGAAATAAAAACTTTGAGGTTCACTGATGACGTAGTTCTATCAGAGACAGCAAAGGACTTGGAAGAGCAGGTGAACGGAATGGATAGTGTCTTGAAAGGGGGATATAAGATGAACATCATCAAAAGCAAAACGAAGATAGAGGAATGTTATCGAATTAAGTTGGGTGATGCTGAGGGAATTAGATTAGGAAATGAGACACTTAAAGTAGTAAAGGAGTTTTGCTATTTGGGGAGCAAAATAACTGATGATGGTCGAAGTAGAGAAGATATAAAATGTAGACTGGCAATGGCAAGGAAAGCGTTTCTGAAGAAGAGAAATTTGTTAACATGGAGTATAGATTTAAGTGTCTGGAAGTCGTTTCTGAAAGTATTTGTATGGAGTGTAGCCGTGTATGGAAGAGAAACATGGATGATAAATAGCTTGGACAAGAATAGAATAGAAGCTTTCAAACTGTGGTGCTACAGAAGAATGCTGAAGATTAGATGCATAGATCACGTAACTAATGAGGAGGTATTGAATAGAATCGGGGAGAAGAGGAGTTTGTGGCACAACTTGACAAGAAGAAGGGACCAGTTGGTAAGACATATTCTGAGGCATCAAGGGATCACAAATTTAGCGTTGGAGTGCAGTGTGGAGGGTAAAAATCGTAGAGGGAGACCAAGAGATGAATTCACTAAGTAGATTCAGGAGGATGTAGGTTGCAGTAGGTACTGGGAGATGAAGCAGCTTGCACAGGATGGAGTAGCATGGAGAGCTGCATCAGATCAGTCTCGGGACTGAAGATCACAACAACAACAACAATGAAGAACAATTTTATTTGCTCCTCATAAATTATTAATAGTGCATAAGATCTTAATTCGAAATTACAGAAGGTACTATATTAAGAAGTGAGTAACTATCCCTTTCTGTGAGTTTTTTATTACACACATCAAAAGAAGTTTTGCATCGCCTCGGTTCCGAGAGTTCCGGAACCTGTACAGAAAATTGGAATAGAGATCAACATGAACATCATTTCCCCCCTTTTTATTGCTCATGAAAACCACACATTGCATATTGTACTACCATACAGCAAGACCTTCAGAGGTGGTGGTCCAGATTGCTGTACACACCGGTACCTCTAATACCCAGTAGCACGTCATCTTGCATTGATGCATGCCTGTATTCATTGTGGCTTACTATCCACAAGTTCATCAAGGCACTGTTGGTCCAGATTGCCCCACTCCTCAATGACGATTCAGCATAGATCCCTCAAAGTGGTTGGTGGGTCACGTCATCCATAATCAGTCCCTTTTAATCTATCCCAGGCATGTTCGATATGGTTCATGTCTGGAGAACATGATGGCCACTCTAGTCGAGCGATGTCATTATCCTGAAGGAAGTCATTCACAAGATGTGCATGATGGGGGCGTGAATTGTCCATGAAGACTAATGCCTCGCCAATAAGCTGATGATATTGTTGCATTATCGGTCGGAGGATAACATTCACATATCGTACAGCCATTACAGCTCTTTCTGTGACCACCAGGCATTCAGCCTGACCGGGTTGCCTCCAAACATGTCTCTGACGGTTATCTGGTTAAAGACATATGTGACACTCATCAGTGATGAGAACGTGATGCCAATCCTGAGCGGTCCATTCAGCGTGTTGTTGGGCCCATCTGTACCATGCTGCATGTTGTCATGGTTGCAAAGATGGACCTCACCATGGACGTCAGGAGTGAAATTGCGCATCATGCAGCCTATTGCACACAGTTTGAGTCGTAACACAATGTCCTGTGGCTGCAGGAAAAGTATTATTCAACATAGTGGCATTGCTGTTAGGGTTCCTCCGAGCCATAATCTGTAGGTAGCGGTCATCGACTACAGTAGTAGCCCTTGGGCAGCCTGAACGAGGCTTGTCATTGACCGTTCCTGTGTCTCTGTATCTCCTCTATGTCTGAACAACATCGCTTTGGTTCACTCCGAGACACCTGGACACTTCCTTTGTTGAGAGCCCTTCCTGACACAAAGTAACAATGCGGATGTGATCAAACCACGGTATTGACCATCTAGGCTTGGTTGAACTGCAGACAACATGAGCCATGTACCTTCTTCCTGGTGGAATGACTGGAACTGATTACATATTTGGACATGTTAGTGACATCTCTGAACAGTCAAAGGGACTGTGTCTGTGATACAATATCCACAGTCAATGTCTATCTTCAGGAGTTCTGGGAAGCGGGGTGAAGCAAAACTTTTTTTGATGTGTGATTTTACTTTGCATTTCTTTGCTTTGAACAAAGCAAACTCATTGTTTGTGCCATTAAAGTCAAATGTAGCAGCTGTACTTTATTCTGTTGACAAGATAGCTAAATTCTACAGTCTGCTTTCACTGTTAACTCAACTATAAGAAGTATTTTTATCATCTTTAATTTGCTGAAATTATGTTCACAAGATGCTGTAGACACTGGCATTTTTATAAACATCTGCACAGCTATTTTGATGTATATCCAAACATCTGCTAACACATACTTTGAAAAACCTTCAAAATATCCAAATATCCAGTAGTTCTTTGACCTGGCACTAGAAAACAGCTATTTTTTTCACTAGTTCTGCTCCAAAAATATCTCTCCTCGTAGGCAGAAGATAGGAGCACAAGGGGTAGAATAACTCATGTACCTCTCCTGGTTTGTTCATGGCCTACTCTGTGCCTGTGCCCTTGGCAAATGCCTATCTCGCCACCCCCTCAGCATAGCCCTGCAGAAACATTGTCTGCGGAGAGTACAGGTAATTTACAAATTCATGATGCTAGAACATTCAGCCATGTGGGAAACTTCTTGATTTCTGTTGACAGTATGAGGTAAATTGTGCCACATTCATTCAACAACATGCCAAGTTGTGCTGCCAGTATGACCCAGAAAAAATACAGTTTCTAGAGATACAAACATCTTCAACGGTGAATTTTGTGACCAATGTGCTTCCTGTAAACAAAGGAACTCCATGAAACCTTTTGTATTATCATTTTTATGTATTAGTTAGTTACTTTAATGTTCTTCCAACTTGTTGCTTGTGATCACAGAGAAATTGCAGCACTTCCATAAATATTGATTTTGTGTGAAAATTAGTACCTGACTTTTTAGTTCTTTTCACCATTGCCTGTAGATTGTTCAGTTTTCTGTAGATATGGAAACGTTGCCTTGTTTGTGCTGTGCACCACTGCAGTCAATATTCTTCTAATCTGCCCCACTTCAGAAATCAGGAATGATGTATTACATTGATGGTAACAATACCCGGTTTTACTTCAGTACATTGTGCTCTGGTTCTTTCCCGTCTAAAACTGCCTCCTCAAATTCACTCTGTATACAAAATAAAAATTATGAAAATTGCATCACCAAGAAGAAAACATGTAAGCATAATGAACTTTCTACGATAGGTACAAGGCAGTATCTAAATGATTATGATTACAAAACTGATCCTGTACTTTGAAAATTCAGTATGCAGTGAAGTCGACAAGAGCTGTAATCAGGACCACTAAATGTCTTGGCATAGAATCAGAGTACATGGACATCTGAGGACTTTACCTCCATGTGATGTGGCTGCAAGTCTACAAATTGTCAGTGGTGTTGTCCACTGCCATGCCGAAGTGGATACACTGGTTTCCATCAGAGCACAGCTGCCCTTACAGCAAGGGGGGACAGAAGGGGTGAAGGCTTAAAGTCCCTGATCACCAAGCTTTGTGCCAGTGTCAAGGGTTAAATTCCAAACCTCTCTGCGGTGTCTCATTAATGAGGGCATGCGATGCTGTTGATGGTTATTCACCTGTTGAACACGGACATTAAGCTCAGCAGCCCCCTTGATGATCTTTGTGAGGTATATATATATAACCTACAAGATATACTTGCATACACAGTTCTTATAATAGGAAAAGAAAAGCTGTCTACAACTGTGAAGGATAGGAGAAACCTTTCCTGTTAGGTGGCTGAACCAGCCATTCATGGTCTCCCAGCCATTCATGACGTCCAGCCATCCCATCAATAGTGTTTGCTGTAGGGTTATGACAAACAGGACCTCAGATGTGTACTTTGGAAAATGTCAGATCAATGTGCTGGCCACAGATGCAGCAGAAACTGTTGTTCCTCATAGACGGATTTTCTTCTCCATCTGTGGATGGACGTTATTCTGCTGATATATGAGGTGCAGATTTGTCTGAAGGATGAATGTACTTCAAACATCAATACCTACCTAAGACAACAAATGTTTTTCAAATCCTGACAATGTGTAAGAGTTGAGATCATAAGCTGTTGGAGTTATTCCACTTTACCACTCACCGAAAGACAGTAGCCCGCAGCGTGTGATCTAGTGGCTAGCGTTGCTACCTCTGGATCTTGGGGTCAAGGGTTCGATTCCCGGCTGGGTTGGGGATTTTCTCTGCACAGGGACTGGGTGTTTGTGCTGTCCTCATCATTTCATCATCGTCCTCATCGTTGATGATAGGGGCTAGATTGGACCATGAAAATAATTGGACTGTGAAAAAATTGGGACTTTGTATGGGCGCTGATGATCACACCTGAGTGCCCCACAAACAGAACATCTCCACCACTGAAAGACATTTTAATGTGAGACTCATTTTAAAAAAAGGACAAAAAACACATTTAGTCACCCACTACACCAACAACGGTATTTTTGTGCTCATTGCAGTCTGATGCAATTGTCTTCACTGTAAATTGGAAGATGACACAACGATGAATGTGTAAACAAACCAACTTATAGCACAAAGTTTCACTCTCAGTGCAGCCCTCCAGTCTTGAGCCAACACAGTGGACAAAACTGTATAGTTTCCTATGGCTATGCAATCAGGAGATGAGCATCATGTGCTGTCATCACAGTTGATGGTTAGGTATGCAGGAGATGTGTATCAGGCTGTTGTCACAGTGCATGGTTGAGTACCCACTCATCACTATCTTGCTAACATAACAAGTACTAATAGAAACATCATAACAAACTTGGGACCTAAGTGTATTCCACCTTAATGCAGTCTTAATCCCTTATTGCTGGCACACTGATAAGTGTACCCTTTGCCATTCTCAAAGATTAGTGTATTTTAAGCATAATTAGTGAATAAAAAAGGCAACTATACAATTCAGTAAATAAATAGATTTATTATGTGAAATTATCCTATGGTCTAAGATTTGTTCCATTTCTTCCAGTTGTCAGTGTCTGCAAATACTGTTAAGGCGACTAGATAATCTGACTTGCAAAAATCATTTGCACCACTTTCAGTCAGCAACTTCATCAATCCCTCAGTCAGTTGGCTGCATCAGTATCCTGTCCATTCAGTGCACTTTTCTTGCATTTGCTGATCATCATTTTTAGTTCACTCTTTAGAAAATTAACTGTGTAACACAATGCCACTAGTTGCGGAAGTGAGGTATTACACATCATGATATCCATCATCCTTCATCTGATGTGTGGAACTACCCAACTCGTAACTGTAAAGGTCAAAGAAAAGGATAATCATTACCATCTTTAGCAGACATAATTGTGCTTAAATGAGGGTACGTAAATTGTGATGCTACAAACCTGTTTTTCCCTCTTCCAACTTTCTCGATTTCTTCAGTCGTCATAGTCTGTGTCAAAGCAGAAATTCCTGCTAAGAAAGTATAGAGCCCAAACACACTCAGTGAAACCCTTTCTCCATATACTGCCTGCAAAAAGTTAAAGAAAACAAATTTATTACAGAATGAAATAATGTTAAAAAGTATCAGTGTCCCAATTGCTAAGTACTTTATTCTCAATACTTGCTGTATAGAGCACATCTTTTATGTTATTTGCATCATAATAGTAACAACTTGAGCTTTATCTTCAGTCCACCAATATAGTGCCTTATCATAAATTGGAAAACCTACTACAGAAACTTGTGATAAAGCAGGAAACATCACTTCTTACAGAATACTTCATATTTAATTGGTTTTATGTGACTAATCAGTTTGAAAACAATAAAATACATTAATTTCCTCTTTCCATGCAGGGATCTGTGGTGTAAATATTACTTTTTCATTCAAACTGGATCAGCTGCAAGTGAAGAAGTACTTTCCTGAAAGAGAATATCATTTGATAGTGCATTCCTTATAGAAAATAGGCAGTAAAATTTTATAAATTATGACTGGAGATGCCGATCCATGTCACATTCAATTATGCTACAGGGCGGAGGATGACATGCCAGCCTGATAGCAGGGCATGGTCCTACCTCATGGTTTGATCTTTGACATAGATTTTTTTGTTTTATAGCTTAGTAGTTAATTCTGAAGTGGCTTCCACAGTGATGCTTTATTCTGTAGCAATGAAACTGTAGGGTGGTGCCATGGTCCTTGCATGTCAGCTAATGTTAGTGCAAATTACAGCATTGCACAACCAGTCTGCTCAGCTATAGCTGCTACAGAAACTGTAAGCAGACTGAGAAATAAGATTGTATTTAAGGAAGTACTATGTACTGTAAAATACTTGTTTACAAATTCAAATCATATGTTTCAAAACTTTGACAATGTAGTGTGAAAAGACAGAAAGGGAAATTAGAGTTTAATATCCCATCAACAGTGACATCATTAGGAGTTGGAATAGAGGGGGATACTGTTGGCTTCCAGTAGTTTTCCTTCTGTTTGTCCTCAAGTTTTATTCCCTCACCCTGTTGCTGTTTTTGATATAGAGTTGTTTGCAATCTTGAGGGATATGGAGTAGATGGGATGCATCCATACTGAGAAACTCCTTGTCTGCTCTTATTTTGTAACAGCATTTAAATCTAATTAGCAAATGTACTGAGTAGGATCCGGAACATCCAAGACTCCCTACTGCTTCTGCAAAGGCTGGGGAAGGAGGCGTCATTCTACTGGCTACCATGGTACAAGAGTATTTGCGGATATGATTTAGCACATTTAGCAGCCAAAGAAGTGTTTATTCTAAATCAGGCCATGCATTGTGCTGTCCTCCTACATACTTTACCCTCACTGCTGAGGTACATGATCTTAATGGTGGAAGAAGTGGGAAATAACAGAATATCATATGCTGGTCCTGACCTTTGACCTGTGACATCATCCAGATGGTGGACAGTCATATCACCTCTATCCAGTATGGCAACCATAACTTCAAAGATTCAGTACAGTTAATAGAATGAAATCAAATCCATAATCTAATCATAATAATATGAAGAAGAACATGGTACTAATGGAATACCTGGTGGGTATTAAGGAGTTTTGGATGGGAAGAGACAAAACAAATGAATTCATAACCCAATACATACATGCTTAAAAAAAAAATACGAAACAAAATTGCAGAAGTCAGTAATGCCAACAATGTATAAAAGCCTCAAGACTCCACACAATTCAGTATTGTAACCTTCAGTTATCTGTTCAGGAAAACTGAACTATATAACACCAACAAACAACTAAATCTGAAAAAAATGCTATCGAAAAAGCCACTAACCAAAATACCAAACCTCACTGTAAATGCTAGTATTGAAAACTCTAATTGCTCTATAGAGCCAGAATGAATTGTATATATGGAGCCAGTTAAAAGAGACTGGAATTTATTGGAAATATGTTGGCATTGAAATGTAGGTGAGAATGAATAGCATATGAGAGAAATGAACACCCGGAATCTTTAGGTAGAGCAACAAACTGTTTTTACATTTGGAGTAGAAATTTAGTGACAGAAATTTTGTGAAAAGATTTTGCAGTGATGAAAAATGCTTGTTTTAATGATTGCCACCCCAGCTTGCATATCATATCTGCAACACTTTCTCCTTTATTTCAAGATAATACGTAAAAAGCTGCCCTTCTTCAAAGTTTTTCGATGGCCGTCAATCCTGTCTGGTAAGGGTCCCATGGTGTGCAGCAATACTCTAGCAAAGGATGTACAAGTGTATGTAGTCAGTCTCTTTAGCAAATTTCTTGCATCTTCAAGTGTTCTGCCAATGAAAGGCAGTCTTGACTGATTACTTTTTTGACACAACATTGCATTCTAATATCCACCTGCTTAGCTGGGTGGTAATGTGCTCGCCTCCCACACAAGTGGGCCTGGGATCAATTCCCGGCCGGGTTGGAGATTTTCTCTGCTTGTGGATTGGGTGTTGTGTTGTTCTCATCATTATTTCAACCTCATCACCGGCAGGCAAGTCGCCCAATGCGGCATTGAATGAATTAAAACTTGCACTTGGCAGCCGAACTTCCCCCTATTGGGGCCTCCCGGCCAACGATGCCATATGCTTATTTCCATTTCATTGCATTCTAATACAGGTGTGTTTTTAGGTACATATTTCTTATATACATAAACTTTTTTGAGATATTTTGTAGCAACGTTTCCCTCTTAAAACATTATATACTACATATATTTAAAAATAGGTATATAAAATGCCCGTGTTCCAGTGCAAAATTGTGTCAAAATTCAAAGCATTTGGTCAAAAAATTTTCGGGATTTTTGTAAACATTTACAGTTTCTATATAAATACAAATGTAGATGTTCGTTTCTTTAAAACTCAAATCTCCTTAAGTTCTTCAAGAACTTCTTTGAAGTTTTGCTCAAAACCATTAATCTCCAAAATTTCTTGACTGAATTCTAATACAGGTGTAGTTTTATGGACCTAATTCTTTAATGTATGTATATTTTTAATACATATAATACAAAAATATATTATTTCATTTATAAAGGGAATACATTGTTATCAAAAAACTCAAAATGTACCTACAAAATTTTATATGTTCCTGTAGTAAAAGTTTAGACACATACATATATTTTTAGTCTACAGATACAGGTATATAAAATACACATTAGCGACACAATGTTAGCAAACAGGAAAGTTGTATTTATGGCTTATTGGTTTATGATTAGAAGAATACTACAGAATCTGAATTTGCAATAATAATAAACATGGCTCAAGGTCAGAGAGGAGGAGGGGGGGGGGGGGGGAGATGGACGAAAGGGGTGTGAAGAAATTGACATAGAAAATGAGAAGGAGGAGATAGAAAGAGGAAGGGGCCAAGAGGAGATGGAGAGAGAGGATGGGATCAGGTATGGTCTGAAAGAGGAGGCAGGAAGAGATTGAGAGAGAAGGAGGGGGGAGGAGAAGATGAAGATGGACAGAGAGAGGGGGAGGGGGGAGGGGATGGATAAAGAAAGGGGAGGGGGAAATGGACAGAGAAAGGTAAGAGAAGGAGACAAAGACATAGTTTTAGTTCTCATATATATTAGAAATGTGTGTTTTCTGTTTCCTTTCTTTACCATTTAACCAGACTGAGACACAGCAAAGTGTGGCTAGGTACAACTAGTACAAATTGGAATGTTCTATAAAATTTATGCGGTACTTTTAGCTTCCTCCCCATCCACCACCGCAGAAACTGGAAAATACTGAAAATACCCCACCACATTTTTGAAAAGATCATTTTTAAAAGCAGTTGCTGTGAGTGGACAACCAAACTGTCACATCTAAAACTAACCTAGACTTTACACTACACTACATATCCATCTATCATCACAGCTAATTTTCTTTGATTCATATTAGTTAGCTTTGCCAATTCAAAGCCAAACTGTAATATTCCAACCTTACCTAGACCTTGGTTCATGCCACAGGAAAGTCTGTCACCACATCCTGTTTTGTACTATGCCAATTAGCACATCTACTAAAAGAGCCACTATTTCTTTTGGTTTGTGACAATAGTTTGTGCTTAATCTGCAAGAGGTGCTACTACAGTCCCCAGTTAACACTGCCAACATTCCTTCAGCCCAGATGACTACTCAGGTTTAGCCAAAAAGCCACCATTCAAGTAAAAAGAAAAAAAAGTTTACACAAATTAATTCATATACTCCTTCAAAATCAACTGAAATATAACAGAATCAAGCAGTAAGTTTAGTCAACTTCATGTGTATGCCCCACACATGACACTATATAAATACAGCCAGCAAGCCATACAGGTGCAAAAACTTAGTGGTGCTGGTCACATCGTCACACACAGCAACATTCCATGAATTGGCTATCAATTTCTTTCTCATATCCAAGACAACTACTACCAATTCCAAACCACAAAACAAAGCACACACCACTATCTACCTCCAGTTGCAATCATTCACTTATAACACCATAACAAACAAGTTTTGAAACTTCAAACTTGAACACTAGAGAGCACCACCACATACTAGAAAATGCCCTCTTCAAATATGCCATGCACAGTCCAATGACACATGGCTTCCTAATCCCATGACAGGTCCCTAAATTGTTGGCACTTCTGGCACAGATTCAGACAAAATGATAGAGGGTAGTTTACCAACTGATCAGTCCTTTGTTTTAACAGACAACAAGAGCAATATGGTATGACTTTTTAAGATCAGTAGATCTCAGATTTTTATGTAATTACATAGCCTTTTCCTTCACTCCTACACATAAGAGAAGTGTAAATATTCCCACGTTACAGTGCCAACATTGATTTATTTCACTTTATTGTTACATAATTTTACATATTTATGTATAATTACATGTATTTTACATATTTTAATTACACATTATTGCTTGTTTTACCATTTTTCATATTTCCCCTCAGTCTCTGTAGGTCACTCTCTTAGACAAGTACTAGTCACATGGCCTGGCTTCACACATGCAGCATTAAGTATCTACAGCCAGGCAACTTGACTGGCGTGGCATATTTTGTTTGGGGGCCACGAATAAAATTCAGAGAACAGCAATATCATTATTTTCATATAACTTAGGTGACATAAGCAGTTCATGCCAGGAAAGTAGTCTGGAGGCATGAATATTACTGTTCCATATTGAACTGGTGTCTGAAGAGACATCCCATGGCAAGTAATATTTTTCCAACTAATGTAAATATTGTATGTGTATCATGGGAGTATGTGTGTGAAAATGGACTCTTTATGGCAGGCTTCTTCACCATTTCACACAAAATAACTTGTCCACATCTAACTTTAATTCAAGGAAAGCAAAAAGCTGAGAGTTGAGATACTTTGTTGGAAAATGTTTCACTTGCTGCATAGAAACGTGAAACAACACATATTTGGTCTGCACTTTTTGTTATTCAATTGTAGTCAAACGACTGCAAGGAAACTATGGGTCAAAAATAAACTGTCCAGTCACATTAATGTAACCATATGTCAAAAGACTAAATACCCACTTTTTGAAGCACAAATCACTATAATAATGTGCAGGGATGTGAAGTCAAGCCAATTCTAATGCTTCAGGCAGCTGCACTAGATTTTACGGTTGAGGATCGATGCCACACACATCTCAACAAAGGTGGTCACACAGATTCTTTAATGGGAGTTTTGTGGCTAGGGGAGTACAGTAAACTAATCCTGGTGCTCTGCAAACCACACACCTACACTGCAAGCCGTGTGACATGTTGCATTGACCTGCTGGTAGAAGCCATCATACCGAGGAAAAAAATGCATGTAGGGGTTCACACAATTCCCAAGGAAAGATATGTACTAGTGTTGATCCAGAACGATGAAATTACCAAAGGAATGTCATGAAAACATTCCTCAGACCATAATGAACCCTCCTCTGGCCTGGAACCTTCCAACAAACATTGCAGGGTGTTTGCTTTTAGATGTTTCACACCATACATGGTAGCAGCCATCTGTTCAATGGAGCATAAAATTCTTCTTCAAAGGAGCATAAAATTCTTCTTAAAAGGCCACTAGTCACCACTCAGTGGATATCTAGTTGTGGTATTGGTGCATGCATACATGAAAGTATTCACAGTTGAAAATACGGACAACCTTCAACTGTATAACGGAATGACAACAACAAAAATTTGCTCCGAACTGGGACCCAGACCCAGATTTTTCATTTCATGCAAGAGGTTGCCTTAACCGCTTCAGCTATCTGAGCACAACTCACGGCCAGACCCAAACTCCCATGTCATTGTCCACTGTCTACAACCTCCACTCCTAACCATCATGTAATTCCTGTACAGGTGAGGAATTTTAGTTAAAAGTAACTAGCCTGGAACTGGCCAGTAAATATGATATTGCAGTGCCTTAGTTGGTAAGAAGTATGATGCAATGCTCCTTACCAACACAGACACTGCAGTATTGTATTTTTCAACCGTTTCACTGTCAAAAAATCACATGGGAAAAATGAATGCCTAAATCTTTCATTGTGAGTTCTGATTTCTTGTAGTTAATTAAAATGGCCATTTCCTCCTTTGTAGGCGGGAGCCAACAAAATATTTCTGAGGAGAAAAAGGTTTTTTCTTAATGGCTTTTGGGAATCACCCTTACAGCCAACCTTAGGTCATAAAAATCAACAGTTAGCTGTTACATCCATTTAAACTGAATTTAAGTCAATGATCTAAGAAAATTAGCATGTCTACCATATAATGTAAAAAAAATTCTGTTTGTATATTCTTATTTGACATTCTGTTATAAAATGCTATAGCAGCTTATACTCTTCTGTGTCTTCTGTTGCTCAAAGGGTTTTAATTTTTGGGTAAAGCATTTCCAGAGGTCATCAGATGCAATAATAGTTTTGTAGTTTCTTGATACCTCTGTGGCAGCTGAACAAAATGTGATTAACATCTTCCACGCTGACACATTCACATGAAGGTGATGTGTCCATGCTGAGGTGGTGTATACGTAGCCGGAATTTCCTGTGACTGAAGTAAGTTGTGCCGTTGCCATATAAAGTGTCTACTGTATCTCCAATTTTGGTACCAAGGAGGGGACAGGAGATTAACTATTACTTTGGTATAAGGTCTCCCTTTAGTTTTGGAAGACTGGAGATTTTCATTCCATCTGGCCCCACTTATAGTCCTTATGGCAAGATCATCAAACTGTATCCCACAGGCCACATGCAGCCTGGATCAAGTATTTGTGCACCCTGTGGTTCTGACTTACTGTATAATAATATGCTTCCAGCAACTAACAGCCAAATCCAAAAACACCAAGTAGAGTGAAGAGCTTCTGAAATGTAGGTTTTCCTGCCCAGTAACAAGCAAAAATACGTACAAAGACAGTAATATTTTAACATGTGCTTAGTTTTAATCAACGTTGGTGAATTCAGCCCTGTGCATAGTGGAATTGGCCACATACTTCAGGGGCAGAGGGGTAAGTAGCAAGACCACTGTGGAGTTAGAAAAGTCAGAGGGGTAATGTTTGTTTGCCCGTCAATAGGTACAGCTCTTGGGCGTACGTCACTCATTCCAATCAGCTGCTATGGAATACATTTTCACACACAAGTAACAGGGATTTGAGAATGCCTATTAAAGAGCTGTACATATTTGTAGCAAGGAATATGAAATTAAATTAAGGGTGTTGTAACACAATAAAACGAGTAGAAGAAAAATTATGTTCAAAATATCAAGTAAATATTTTTATCATTTAAATATACATACAATTACTGTGATTAATCAAGTAATCACCTGCTCATACGGAAAACACAACATCAGGCAATTACAATGTCACAACTTTGGAGTCACTGAGGGTGGTAGCAATCAGCAATTTCAAACAGAACAGTCAACGTGATGTGTTCTGAATGGTCAGTACTTGCGAGCTGGGAGAGGTTACCAATTATTAAGACTGGTAGATATGTGATCTAAGGTGCCACCCCTCTAGCGTGAAGAAGTTTTATGACCACTGCCTTATGGTGTGAAGAATATAGTCAGGTTGCACTTTGTCACATTTCAGTGAACCAATGTATACAACTTTCTTAGCCAGGGTACCTACTTTTTTATTTCCCCTTACTTCACTTTGCACTTTTACCTGCACATGATGATCATCTTATTTATGTGATAAGCTCCTGCACTGCTTCTACACTGAAGCAACAAAGAAACTGGTATAGGCATGCATATTCAAATACGAAGATATGTACACAGGCAGAATACCGTACTGTGGTCGGCAATGCCTACATAAGGCAAAAAGTGTCTGGTGCAGTTGTTAGATCGGTTACTGCTGCTACAATGGCAGATTATCGAGATTTAAGTGAGTTTGAATGTGGTGTTGTAGTTGCGGAATGAGTGATGGGACACAGCACCTCTGAGGTAGTGATGAAATGGGGATTTTCCCATACAACCATTTCATGAGCATACTGTGAATATCAGGAATCCAGTAAAGCATCAAATCTCTGGCATTGCTGCAGCCAGAAAAATATCCTGCAATAATGGAGTCATTCAATGTGACCGAAGTGCAACCCTTCCACAAATTGCTGCAGATTTCAATGCTGCGCCATCAACAAGTGTCAGCTTGTGAACCATTCAATGAAACATCATCAATATGGGCTTTCAGAGCTGAAGGCCCATTCATGTGCCCATGATGACTGCATGACACAAAGCTTTACACCTTGTTTGGGCCCGTCAACACCGACATTGGACTGTTGATGCCTGGAAACATGTTTTCTGGTCAGACAAGTCTCATTTCAAATTGTATCGAGTGGATGGACGTGTATGTGTATCAATACAACCTCATGAATCCATGAATCCTGCATGTCAGCAAGGGACTGTTAAAGCTGGTGGAGGCTCTGTAATGGTGTGGGGTGTGTGCAGATGGAGGAATATAGGATTCTGATATGTCTAGATATGACTCTGACAGGTCACATATACGTAAGCATCCTGTCTGATCACCTGCATTCATTCATGTCCATTGTGCATTCCAAAGGACTTGGACAACTCCAGCAGGACAATGCAACACCCCACATTTATAGAATTGTTACAGAGTGGCTCCAGGAAATCCTGAGTTTAAACACTTCCGCTAGCACTGAAACTCCCCAGACATGAACATTATTGAGCATATCTGGGATGCCTTGCAATGTGCTCTTCAGAAGAGATCTTGATCCCTCATACTCTTATGAATTTATGGACAGGTCTGCAGGTTTCATGATGTCAGTACCCTTCAGCAATACGTCACACATTATTTGAGTCCATGCCACATCACGTTGCAGCGCTTCTGCTTGCTTGAGGGGGCCCTACACAATATTAGGCAGGTGTACCAGTTTCTTTGACTCTTCAAAATATAATGTAAAATACTGGATAATTTGTGGTGTTGTTGACAACATACCATTTTAACAGCATCAAAGCTAAGTGTGACTCTGATAAAATTATGATTGTTTCTTTTTGCACCTCTATGGGTATTCAAGTCCCTCTAAAATTACCATGAGTTCTGCAGTGAGTATGGATGCAATTTCAGAGAGCTTGAATTTGTCTCCTTGATTAGTCCTGCCAGCTACCAATGCACTTACTTTTTTGTTTAGACATATTTGTGCAGATTTGTCTTGCTAAAATTTTCTCATTCAGTGAACCTTGGTTGAATGGAAGGCGAAGGTGTGCCTTGCTTCACTAAGGTGTTTGCATATGCATAGGGCATGCTGAAGCAGCTTGTATTTTGGGTGCTAAAGCTGCTTGTATTTAGGGAAGTTGTGACATATTCATGGAAATATGAAGTATTGAAGTAAAATTCTGCTAGGGGTTGTAGTTTCCTCTTATTCCGATACTGCCCTGCATAGCACTTTGTAGTGAGATCTCTGATCTTTGTTAACAAATTGCCATTTAAGAAGTAAAAACATTTCAAGAGGAATTTACCAGTGATGTATTTCTAATGACATTTCATTTACTTCCACCAGCAAAGTGTTAGTTGGGGTCAATTTGAATGCTCCAATACATACTCTGATGGCTTTATATTGGCACTTATTGAGTTCGTCTAGTTTATCTTTGTGTTGCTGAACCATAACAGATGCATCCGTATCCATGAAAGGTCATATTAGCAATTTTTATATATATATATTAATGCAGATTCTTTGGTCTGCTTCCTTTCACTGTGTGAAGAATATTTATGGCATCTGCACATTGTGAATTGCATGATTAATGTGATGTGACCATGTTAGTTTGTGAATGATGTAAAGCCCTAAGTTCTTGACCACTTTTTTGACTGGGAATATAAAGGTTTCTAATCTTATGTTTTTTATATTGTTAAGCTATGTCTCATAAATATGCCCACAGCTGATTTAAAAGGCAATGTTGTTGTTATTGTTGTTGTTCAGTCAAGAGACTGGTTTGGTGCAGCTCTCCATTCCACCCTATCCTGTGCAAAGTTCTTCATCTCTGAGTAACTACTGCAACCTACATCCTTCTGAATCTGCTTAGTGTATTCATCCCTTGATCTCCCTCTACGATTTTTACCCTCCACGCTTTCCTCCAATACTAAATTGGTGATCCCGTGATGCCACAGAATGTCTCCTACCAACCGATCCCTTCTTCTAGTCAAGTTGTGCCACAAATTCCTCCTCTCCAAATTCTATTCAGTACCTCCTCATTAGTTACATGATCTACCCATCTAATATTCTGCAGTCTTCTGTAGCACCACATTTTGAAAGCTTCTGTTATCTTCTTGTCTAAACTATTTATCGTCCATGTTTTACTTCCATAATGGCTACATTCCATACAAATACTTTCAGAAAGGACTTCATTACACTTACATCTACACTTGATGTTAACAAATTTCTCTTCTTCAGAAACACTTTCCTTGCCATTGCCAGTCTACATTTTATATCCTCTCCACTTTGAACATCATCAGTTATTTTGCTCCCCAAATGGCAAAACTCATCCACTACTTTAAGTTTCTCGTTTCCGAATCTAATTCCCTCAGCATCGCCTCCTTTAATGCAACTACATTCCATTACCCATATTTTGTTTTTGTTATGAGCTGTTATATGAAGCCATTCTCATTCAGCCATTCATTGAACACTATTGTAATGTTAGCCATCTGCTGCTGGCACTCAGTAAAACTGTCACTGTGAATACAAATACATAAATCATCTGCATACTGCTGTATTTGTACACTTGGGTGAAACAATGAATGTATATCTGATGTAAATATATTGAACAGCAATGGCAATAACACGGATTCTTGTGATAAGCATTTGTTTGTTCTTGTTGGGCTGCTGTTTCACTGTTTCTTGTAATAACCTAGCTTCAATTGGACAACAGTTGGTGTAGCTTGTGAATGAATGGGAGATGTCATGGGTCTTCAACTTATTTATCAATACGGGCATAAGAACACTATCACGATATCCGTAGGTCTATACACCGCTAGCAGATATTAACTGTCACTGTACGTAATTTGCATGTCAGTGACTAATGATACCTGCATTCAGTGGTGCCGTTACCCTCTCTAAGACCAGTTTGTCCAAGGGGCATTGCTCTTTGATTCTCAATCCAGAATTCTAATTTGTATTTAATCATCCATTAAATTTTTATAAACAAATGATAAAAGTTTGATGGACCTGTATGATAAAGCACACTAATGTGCATTTTCCATTTTATGTATTGGTAAGATCCAAGCAGTCTTCATTTCTGTGTTACAGATTTGGATGGTCTATACTTTATTTAAGATGTACAATAGATGGATTTGTCCTTTCTCTGGCATGTGTTGGAGCATTGAATAAGGAATATTTTCTGGTCATAGGGTTGTACTCTTGCTTTGGGAGAAAGTTGCTGATTTAAATTTCATGAAAAATGCCATGAAAAGATCTTGCTGCAATGAGAAAATAAAAAGAAAAAGGAAAGAGGTTATCTCACTATCATAGCCATGACACTCTCTGCCTATTTCATTATGATACAAAATGAGCTTCTCTTCTGTGAACATTTTCAATCTCCTTCATCAGTACTGTATGGTAAGGATCTTATACCACACAGCAATACTTTAGAAGAGAGCAGACAAGCATAGTGTAGGCAGTCTCTGTAGTAGATTATTTATCTTCTAAGTGTTGTGCCAATAAAATATTGTCTTGGATCACCTTCCTCAGAACAATTCTACTTTTCACACCATGCGGTGGTATCTTGTGTAAATCATTTTGTAATCAGTATTGACCTTCTGACAAGTTTACTGAACAGTAAATGAAAGCATCATCTGCAGACAATCTGAGGGAACTCATTTTGTCTCATAAATCATTTACGCCAATATGGATTAAGAACAGCAGAGGTCATACTGCACTTACCCAAGAAACCAAATACATCACACACACTAACCACTCACAGACAGCAGGTGGCAGCACTAGCAATGGAGGATACATAAAGTGCATTGGGGGGGGGGGGGGTGAGGATAATAATGCAGCTATTGTAATGCGGAAATGGAGTGAGTTATCCAGTGTCTCAAAGGGAATGATCATGGACCTTCTTGCCAAAGATGGCAGCATTTTTGAAATGGCAAATTCCATAAATTGCTTGTGTGCTGCTGTGGTTAAAGTATACTACCTGTGGTAAAACAGCATAACCCAAAACTGGCACCAGTGCAATTGTGGTCCACCATGGCATTAGGTGACAGAGGTCAATGATGGCTGTGGAAATGTGTATAGGTTAGCAGATGTGCAACTGTTGAGCAACTGACCTGCCCAGGTGAACCAAGGGGCTGCCAACAGTATCTCCTCAAAGAACGTTCACTGAACATTGCTGCATATGAGCCTTCGCAGTGGGCACCTGGTTCATGCACCCATGCTGACTGCCATTCATCTGCAATGAAGGCTGGTATTTGCACACCAATATCACAACTGGATGTCCACTTCGAGGCTATAGATGGCCTTTTCAGATGAATAACATTTTATGCTCCATTGGTGTGAAATGTCTGAAAGCAGATGTGCTGCAACAATTGTTGGAAGGGTCCAGGCTGGAGGAGGGAGCATTATGGTCAAGGGAGTGTTTTCATGGCATTCCTGCAGTGGTCTCAACATTCTGGAAGGCACAATGGGTCAACACAAATATGCATCTTTCCTTGGGGACCACGTCCACTCCATCACGTAGTTAGTTTTTCTTCAGCAACATGGCATCTACCAGCAGGACAATGCATCATATCACACAGCATTCCATGTGTGTGTGTGGTTTGAAGAGCACCAGGATCAGATTACTGTAATCACCTGACCACCAACCCCCTTGGGTTTAAATCCTATTGAGAACAGTGAGACCATGCATTCTCAACTGTGAAACCTGCAGCTGGCTATGGCACTGGAGTCAGTATGGCTCCATATCCCTGTCAGTACCTTCCAGAACCTCACTGACTCTTTCCCTATATGTCTGATAGCAGCCTGTGCTGAAAAGCTGGCTATTTGGGCTTCTGACCGGTGGTCACATTAATGTTACTGTACAATGTAGTAGTACTTCTTTAAGTGTTCATGACTATTTTTGATCATGATGCCATCTGTTGCATTAAAATTATCATCTAAGTCAAGATGTTGGGTTATGAGAGATGATGCTTTCACTACTGATGGAGAGATTGTTCTTTGTCAAGCATGCAATAAGCAGGTCAGCTGCTCTGTGAACTCCCAACTTCTTCAACATATATTAGTTTGGTGCATAAGTCCATAGTTTTGTTTTGTTTTGCATGTTGGTATTCTGGTTGCTATTGCTTTATTTATTGATTATTATTTTTATTTGTAGTTCACTGTGGCTATTTTAGTTTACATATTGCCATTTTGTCATTTGGAGATAGTGCTTGGAGCTGTGGATGCAAGAAAATGTGGTGCCAAGTGGAGAAGTTGGAACATTTCTGACATATTCTTCTGTTTGAGTTAAATGGAGGGAAGACAGCAGTGGAGGCAGCCATAAATATTTGCACCGTGTATGGCAATAATGCTACTGGACTGAGCAAGGTGAGAAAAGGGTTTTCTGATTTTAAGGAGGATTGCTTTGGTATTAGTGAATCCATACATTCAGGAAGACCTTTTGGGTTTGATGAAGATTGTTTAAACACATCAATCCACAATGATCTATGTCAGTGCACTCGAGAATTGGCAAATGTGATGAAATGTGATCATTCCATCATCATGCAATATTTACATGCAGTGGGAAAGGTTCAAAAATTGGATGTATGGGTACCACATGCTATTAAGCTAAAATCACAAAAATTTAGCAGGTGGCCATATGTGCATCTCTGCTTGCTCATCATTAATTGACTTGTGAACAACAACAACCATTCCTATCCGGTATTATTACATGTGACAAGAAATGGTGTCTTTATGTCAGAGTATTGAAAAGAAAGGAATAGTTGAGCCCAAACAAAGCTTACTGAACAAAGTCTGCATGTATATACAAAGATAATGTTATACATCTGGTAGAACAGTGATGGTATAGTGAACTACAAATTTTTTCCTTATGATGTACACATCATCATTGACATTTACTGTCAACAACTGAAACATCTTGCAGATTCAATCCCAGAACAATGACCAGGAAGACTGCGTGAACTGATGCTACTTCACGATATAATGCCTGCCTGCATTCTGCTACACTGACAAAAGAACACTATATAGGAGTTGGGTGGGGCAATCATTCCACACCCATCTTATTCAGCTGTTCTGGCACTCTCACATTTTCACCTTCCTGGCTCTCTGTTGAGCAACCTTCAAGGAACTTCCTTTCCAGATAAAAATGCACCACAAACATGGTTTGACATGTTCTTTGCCCCAAAACCACATGATTTCTACATTTGTGGAATCCAAAAGTTACCCCATAATTAAAGTCTCTGTGAAGTGGATCTGTTGTGTTTATTAAAATTATGGGAAAATGCTACAAACTTGCGCACCCTCTCAACACTCAATACATTGTAAAGTGCACACTAAGAACAAAGTAGAGCAGTCACCTTAAAAGGAAACTCTGCAACTACATTGTTCCATTGTATGTGCTCTACTATGGTTGCTGCATACATTCCGTGGTATAACTTCAAGTGCCGGAATATCAAGCATTTTTGAAGTACTGCAGGCAACAGATTCCTGGTGATTGGACATTAAGGGAAAACTCTTTACAATCTCATTACCAGGAGGCCCTGAAAAATCTATGGTGATGTATAAGTAACCACCGCATATCAACATTCATTGCCAAAACAATGGATGTATGCAGATGTTCCACTGGTCAATTCATTATTGACAAACTCAGTGGAGAAGACGTCTCAAAGTCATGCAAAGTATTGGAATGCACAAAACGTTTAACAGTGGGTTGTTTTGTGAATGGCTATCTTAAAATGCTGTGGTCCAATGTAACTCAGGAAAAAAAGTTCCCATTATGTGTTCAGATGCTGTGGCCTAAATGCTGAAAGTGGCTACTGTGCTATGCATATACCATCCATATTTAATCCACATCATGTGTCTAGCTCATGCAGTGAAACGTATCAGTGAAGAAGTGTGCATCAACTTCCCAGAAGTAAATACAATAATTTCATACATCAAGAAAGTTTTTCTGAAAGATCTCCCATTGCCACCTGAGCTTGATGAACATTTTTAAGCCATGGAATCTGTAACTGATTCATTACTGAGAGTTCCATTGCAAGATGCACAAAATGTTTTCACTAAACTTTAAATCGAAAATACTCTGGCATACGTCCATAGCTCACTTCCACAACAACATTAAGAAAATTCTGTTGAATTGCCTTTGCAGTAATCTCTTTTAAGTTGTTGAGAATGTCAAATGCAAGCTAGCTGACATTAGAGGTAAAATTGGGAAGGTAATAGTGAATACGTTTGATGCTGTTTTGGCAAGAAATCCATGATTACTCAAATTCACTAACATCTACAATAACCTCAGTGGGGGAGAAGAAGACACTCCAATGAACATCTCACCAGCAAAATTTCAGCACAGACTTTAAAAATAAAAAAAATTAAGTTATTGAAAATGTCTCCACTTAATATACATTTCATGTTTCTGGTATGTTTAGTTGTGCACTAAGCAAAGTAGTAGGTGGTTACAGTTACTGTTTTTTGTTGAATATTTAATACAATATTTTCCTGATATTACATATTTTCTTACAGATTTTACCCATTTCCATTAACCAAATATGTATATATTTTGTGTGTTGATATTGCATAAAAATCTAGCCTGTAGTGATCAACCAGCCACCCTTTCTTGAGCTGTTTTATAAATTTTTATCTTATAGTTATGATTCTGTAGGCCCAGTGATTGGTTAGGTGAATGCGAGTGAAAATGGGAATGTGTTACTGTAATGGCAACTCCTTCCATTGCCTCCATCTCTATGCCATTGCCTCCATCTGTAACAGCAGACGACAGGCTGCATAGACTGGAAACCAGACCCTAACATCCTCGCTGGTCACTTCCGCCAGAGGAAAACTTAGACGGCCACACTTTCCAGATGTGAGGGATGCCGAACCATCACTTGAGCAATCTCTTGTTCTACCTACTCCGACACGGCAACACCCCCAGCCATGCTCTCAGCAGCTCGCCCACGAAACATCAAGTGGCTCACATTGTCATCCACCACATGTCGCTGGGGTATACGCAAACTGCAGAATACTTATCCCACGCTCATCAGCATTCATTCTGTTGCAGTTTGTTTAACAAGAGGAGTGCTACCGCATTTTGCCATGCCACCTTCCTGAGCTGCATCTCCTCGAGATACTTCTGTTGACTACGGGTGTACAAAGCCTGATGCCAAATGCCTGATTCATCTGCCCCCCACTTTCCCAGTATCAGCAAGAGCAACAGTATGTGAACTACATTGTAATTATAGGGAAAATTATATTTACATTGTAGTTCTAACAGTTTTAATCACATCTGTCAGGGATAGTTTTAGCAAGGGCGCTAATAACTCTGCTGTTGAGCACCATAAATCTGCGCGTGGCCCCCCCCCCCCCCCCCCCCCACACACACACACTCGAAAAAACTACACTTAAGTAATTTGGAGAACCCATGGAGAACCTTAATCTTGATGACCAAGTAGGGATTTCAGTCTCCCTGCCCCTGAATGCAAGTCGGTTGCATTTCCAATGCTTGGTCCCTACATGAGTTGACTTGCTAAATTAAGGGTGAAAAACAGATACCTCTGCAATGTATAAGGGTATAAGGTAGCTTTGTCTTAGACAGTGGAATTGTTTGCTGGAGGATGTAGATTTACAGTGTCAACCAACAATCCTGAATTACAGGTATTTTTGCTGTTATCAAGGAATGATAGGATGGTTCGTTCCTCAAAACTAAACTCAACTTGATTTTCTATTCCTGTGCAACTAAAATAGAGCTCCACAAATACTGACCTTCATCTCAGATAGCTAAAACATATACCCGTATAGTAATAGTGCATACACGATAAGGCATTTGAAATGTCTTGTATGAATAATGCTGTCAAATAAGTTATAATGAGCTGAACTTTTTTGTGCAGTCACATGCTACTCAAAAGGTCTTTTGGCATCAGAAGGTGAAATAAGTATGTGACACCTTCAATAAAAATACATGGTGCAGCAAATTAAAATTGAGTTTCTTACAGGCAAGAGAATGACATCTACTATCTCAGCCTTCTGAGTTCCTTACACTTTAAGGAAAAATTCACGAGACCAGCTGTATTCACAGTAAATCAATATCAATGCTTAAAACTTAATTAAGTAGAATGAACATCTGGTCTTCTGTGTGTTCAGAAATCGTACAACTGACAACATGTTTCTGATGTGTAGTAAAACACATTATCCCTCAGCACCTGATATCATCAGTGAAGTTATGTTAACCTCTTCAGATATGGGTCTTCACTGGAAATTTACTTGTCTTAATTTGTTGTGTAGCCTTTAAAGACTAATAAAATTTAATTTCTATCCTATATATCCAGAAAGCAAAAATAAAAGCCTGGAGAAATAAACTAGCTGTTATTAAGCAGAGAGAACAAAGAAACATTGAGAGATAATTACAGAAAATATATATCTTGAAAGGGTAGTTGACAAAGGAAGGAAGGTATATGAATTTCAGCAGCAAAAGCTGAGACATATACCAATACATACTCCTATTTTAGTCATAACTGTGTCTTCAAGAGTTTTTCATTCATGTGCTAGTGCAAGATATGCTACTTACCAGAGTTCCAACAAATGGTGCTTGCTGGAGAAAGATTCGTGAAACTGTCACACAAGTGAAAACACCTTGTGCCTTGCGTGCAGGTGTGAACTGATTTCCTGAGGCCACTGTTAAGATTGTGAGAGAACAGGCTATAGCAATTCTTCCCATCATAGCCAGAAACAACAGGTATGGGTACCACTGTTGTAAATCTGCAATTACAAATGTTGCGTAAGCCTACATAACAGAACGAGTAACTACACAATTTTCTAAGAGCTGTTAGTGAATTGTATGACAGCCACCATCCTTCTAATTAATCTATATAACGCTCATGGCACACCATTAAATCAAGCTGAGCAAGTCTTGAGAGATACAGAATGAGAATCTATTATAAAAGTTGTAACATGTTAACACAAACATTTAATTATGATCCTTCTTATTAATAAAATATTTCATTTCATTGAGACATAAATAACCAACCAATAGTTCAATGACTTTTGCACTATAGAAATAATTATTCTTTTCGTCATTTTTGTCTTGATGCAGACGTTAACATTTTTGCCGCCAAATGAAGGTGTGACAATGACCGTTCTGACAGATGAACACTGTCAACAAATTACATGTTTTCAAAACTAGAGATGCCTTGAAAGCAGAGGAAAGCATATATGTTCTCTTGATGGCAATCCAAAGAGCCTATAGTGATGGAAGAGTGTAAATGACAGGTGGGTGGCGCGGTAGATGATGATTGCTGGTTGCATCATGGAATAATTATTATTATTACGAAGGAATTCTTATCCCTGTTATTCTTTGATTTACTTTAGTTGTTTGCTAGTTGGTTATGTGAATAATTACTTACCTCTTTCTTTTATTCTGTACTATTATTCCTGCTAAGGTGATGAGCTGGTGAAGTAAGGAAAGAAAATTTATAAGAGAATGTGCCTTTTTTCTCCAAGGTGAAAGCAGAAGGAGATACACAAGAGGCATAAACCAATGTAAATGAAGCCCTACGTATACCACTACATCAAACCACTGCAGAGATGGTCCAGACAGAAAGACATCTGGTAAATAATGTGGCCCACATCAAACTGCTACACTTTTGGCCAAGCTGACCACTACTTTACACATGTTTAATGTATTTTTCAGCAGCACAGTGTGAGTACAATGAAAGTAGATTTATCATCACCATGGCACATGTAGATGGAACAGTTATAGAAGAAGTAGAACATGTGTTATCACAGCAATGCTACATGGCTCTAAAGGAAATGCTGATACATCAATATACTCGTCACTGAAACTTCGGCTTCAGAATGGCAATAGATCATCATATCAACTGATGCAGGGTCTGCACACTTCAGCAGCACCTGACAGGTTCAGCAAATGGATACACAAATTAAAACAAAAAGCAATGACAGTGCATTCAGCTATCTCTGGCATGAATACCCAGAGATCACAAAGCCATTTAATATGGAAAAAAGATGAACACACTAAATCGTGCACCACATCAACACAACACCCAGACAACTGGTAGCAGCCAGACTGAAAAGACAGAACCAAAAGTTACGAGCAGCACAAGCTGGTTTTGAAGAACTAATCATAACAGTTATTGTAACCCATTCCAACAGTCCTTATATTTCACCATTAAACATGGTATGTACGAAAGATGGGTTTGGGTGGCTATGTGGTGACCACAGGGCACTTAACGCACCTACAGTTCCCAATAGCTAATGTCACAGATTTTGACAGCACTATTGCGCAGGGAAAAGAATTCAGCATAACAAATTGTGTGAAAGCATATATACAAATGCATATACAGAAAACCACAGTAATTACACCCTTCAGCTTGTTCCAGTATAATTTCATGCCATTTGAGTTAAGGAACTTAGTGATAACATGGGGAAGATTTATCTAAGGGGTATTGCATGATTTTTCATTTCTCTTCAGCTACATGGATGACGTACTTGTTTTCTTGGTGTCAAAGAAAGAACAAGGTCACATTTAAACCTACTCTTTCAACAGCTGCAGGAGTATGGAATAGTACCATTCCAGATAGGAACAAAGTGCAATTCCTTGGATGCGCAGATTCTGAAAAAGGAGTGTTGCCACTTCCAAATTGAGAAGAAACAATACAAAATATATGACTATCAACAACATTCAAAGAATTACATAGATTTCTCAGAATAGTCAGTTACTAGCGACAGCAGCTACCACATGCAGCACAGCAACAAGAACCTCTTAATGCATTACTCACTGGCAAGTAGTCATCAGTAAACTGAAAATACTGTGGATGCCAGCAGGTGAAAAGGCTTTTAATACAATCAAATCGTGTTTAGCATAGGCTGCAACTCTAGCACACCCTTTCACCCAGGCTCATATAGCTCTCGTGGTAGATGCGAGCCAGATGGCAATTGGGGTGGCGCTGCAACAAAGGATAGGCAGACATTGGCTGCACTGGCTTCGTTACGTGTTTAGAGAGCAATAAATTGCAAAATAGGGACAATTTTTGTGGCTATCAAACATTTTTGTTCCACAGTGGAAAGCAGGCATTTTATAGTTTTACTGATCATAAGCCACTTACATGTTTGTTTCAATGGACCACAGTTCTCTGAGACAATGTAGACAGGTGAAATTCATTCCTCAATTTGTGACTGACTTGTCACATTTTAGGGGCACAAAACATAATGGCAGATTATCTATCATGAAACTGTGCTACCTTAAGTACAATTCTGTGGGAAGAAATAGCTGACATACAAGAAGATGATATGGAGCTGCAAGACCTATGAGAAAATAAACTCAAGGCTTTACAGCTACAATGCAAGTTGGGGTCTTACAGTGATATCAGAATTGGTGTGATTCATCAAGAGGTCAACACCAACCATTTATTGCAACAGAGTTTACAAGGAGCATTTTTGAGAACTTGCATAGGTTGACATGCCCAGGTATTAGAGCAACTGCAAAGCTAGTGGTAAACAAAGTCATATGGCCAGGCATAAAAAATATTGCAGAAATTGGGTACGAGCAAGCTTAGGATGTCAACATAACAAAATCAGCTGATATACCCTTCCACCAATTTCACTGTTTCCAACACCAACTAATAGATTCATGGCACATTCATGTGGATTTAGTAGGGCTGCTACAGGGTGACAATCATTGACCTATATGAAAAAAATTTGAATTAGTTACCAACTACGATGTACACACACTTTATTCAACATGTCACTGCAGATGATCGGATTTAAGTTATGACGTTCGATATGCCTGCCATCATTGGCGATAATGTGGTGCAGATGAACACCAAAATTCTGCATGATCTGCTGAAGTGTTAAAACAACAATGCTGTTGATGATCTCCTGAATGTCCGTTTTCAGCTCAGCAATGGTTTTGGGGTTACTGTTGTACACCCTGTCTTTAATATAGGCCTACAAAAAGGAGTTGCATGTGTTCAGATCTGGAGAACATGGCAGCTAATTGAGGCCCATGCCAGTGGTCTCTGGGTATCTAAAAGAGCCAGAATGTTGTCCCCAAAGTGCTCCTCCAGAACATCAAACACTCTCCTGCTTCGATGGGGTCAAGCTCCATCTTGCATGAACCACATCTTGATGAAATTAGAGTCACCCTCAGGGGATGAAATCACCTTCCATAGCCTTTACGTTTCATGCAGTAATACCCCTGCCATCAAGGAATATTGTATTGATTATTCCATGACTGTACATTGCACACCACAGTCACCCGTTGAGGGTGAAGAGACTTTTCGATCATGAAATGCAGATTCTCAGCCCCCCAAATTCACCATTTTTGCTTACTGACAAACCCAGCCAATTGAAAATGGGCTTCATCGCTAAACCAAACCATACTACTTCCCATCATGCCTATGGCCATCTATGCAGTCTGAACATCTGAATGCAAACCATTCAGTAGTTATGATGATTTTGTTTCATATAGTTCCATAACTGTCACCCTGTACCTTCTTCTAATGGACAAAGGTACATGGTGATAATGGCATATTGTTTGACAAGATGGTGGGAAGCAGCCTCATAGCAGACATCTTGGCAAGTACAATGGGGAAAGTATTGGTACATGAATGATTTGCACATTTCGGAATTCCACACTCAATCATGGCAGTAGAGGTCACCAATTCAAATCACAACTGTTCATGGAAGTAATGAATATTTGTGGATGCGTCCATCTATATACAATCAGTTACCATCCAGCACATAACAGAATGGTGGAAAGGTTCACAAGACATTAAAGTCAGTGCTTATGGGCTACAAGACAATGTGGACTGAGGTGTGACCTCTCATACTGTTAGACTTGCACACAGCAATGAAGGAAGACATACTAAGTTCACCAGCACAATTGATGTATTGAGAAGGGTTGCGAGTTCCTGGAGAACTAATTACACCAGTGCCACCCTCAGCTGCACAAGAGCCAAGAACTGAATTTGTTAGGCATCTTGAGCACATGAGACAGTTACAAGCAGTGGCAGCCATCAGACATAGGGATGGAAGGGTTTTTCTCCATAAGGACTTACAAACATGCCCTTCATCTGATTGTGTGATGAAACCATGATACGACCACCACCACAGTTGCCTTATATGGATACTTATAAAGTTTTGACAAAAGGAAGCAATACCTTTACATTACACATAAATGGGAAGCAAGAGACAGTAACAACTGAATGGTTGAAACCATGTTACAATTACAGCGACGAATTGCCAAGAGCAACAATTGGAAGATACAGTCATACGGGAGATAAAACCTCAGAACAAGAAGAAGACATTCCGGTGCAGAAACCACAGGCTTTCGTCACCATAATGAGCTGTCATATCAAGCACCAGTACCCTAATATACCTGGAGCACTAGGTTTAAAGAAATGTGCAATGGATGAGTGTAAATGACAAGTGGGTGATGCAGTAGAAGATGATTGATAGCTTCAGTATGGAATTATTATTATGATGGAGCTTTCGCCCTTATTATTCTTTGATTTATTTTGGTTGTTTGTTGGTTGGGTACTTGAATAAAGTGCAAAAATATTATTTACATGTTTCTTTAATTCACTTCTGTTATTCCCAATAAAGCCTATTGATAGATGCAACACTCATAGAGTAAACAGTTCAACATTAGAACAGTTGCACTGGTCACTGTGTACATAAATATGCTGATTCATTAATAAGGAACAAGGTTACAAATTATGGACATATCAAAAGCAATTGGTAATAGTAATTTTATTCTGACATGAATGCATTTGATTTGTCTGAAATTTAGTCAGCAAGGCAGTGTCAAAATTAGGTAGTAGAAGTCTTGCAATGGGATCAGAATTCAGTGGTAGGGTGCTAAAATAAATAAATAAAAATAAAAAGAATAAAATATTACTAAATTTTGAAATAATTATAAGTTGATTTTTTTTCTCTTAACAATGCACTTCTCTTACTTTACCAGGGAAAAACTCAAAGTGTCAACTGAGAAACAGACATAAGCTGTCTCGTTGGTATAATAATAGTTCAAGAATATGCCAAAGTCAAAAACAAATTTCAGTTTTACAGTGTCCATTCCTAGTATTACAGCCACAAATTACACTTAAATGACATTACAAATCACAAATTATGCCCCTGAATTTGGGCCATAATGCAGCAGTAAGCATCGCTTTGATTCTTATATTGTGATACTTAAGAATTCTCTTTCTCAAGAAGAGTCCCTCCAGTAGCTCGCAGTATTGATGACATAACAATGGTGAAGTTGGAGAGTTTATCTTACATTAATGACAAACTACCCAAAAACTAATTATTATTAAAATATCATTCTGTACAATAAAGGAACAACCTGTCACAAACCATATACATGAACAAACTGTTGTCATGCATATGAAATATCTCATGTCTGCTTTCAGCACAGTTACCTAAGAACTGCATTAGGAGTGTTTCTGTATGAAATACATGCAGTTTTGTGTTGAAATACATTGTTAGTGGTGTTCTCCCTGAGGCAGTTAAGGTGATTAAATATCTAGGCATAACACTGCAAAACAATATGAAATTGAGCAAGTTCCTGAGGTCAGTTGTAGGGAAGGCGAATGGTCAACTGAGCTTTATTGAGAGAATTTTAGCAACACACAGCTCATCCATAAAGGAGACTGTGTAAAAACCACTTCTGCAACTCTCTCGTTAAGTATTGATATAGCGTTTGGTATTCGAACCGGGTCGAATTAAAAGAAACCATTGCAACAGTTCTGAAGTGTGCTGCTGGATGTGTTACTAGTATGTTCAGTCAACATGTGTTATGGAGGTGCTGCATGAACTCAAATGAGAATCCCTGGAGGGAAGATGATTTTTTTTTTGTGAAACATTATTAAGAAAGTATAAAGAACCAGTATTTATGACAGATGGCAGAACACTCCTACTGCCACCACAATACATCTCGCAGGAGGACTGCAAAGACAAGATAACAGAGACCAGGACTCACGTTGCAGCATATTGACAGTATTTTTCTCTTGCTCCATTTGTGAATGGACCAGGAAAGGGAATGACTAACAGTGGTACAAGGAACCCCTCTGCCATACACTACACAGTGGCTTGTAGAGCCTGTATGAAGTAGATGTAGAAAATGTTTATGTTATACAAAGTATTTTGTTGTTGTTGTGGTCTTCAGTCCTGAGACTGGTTTGATGCAGCTCTCCATGCTACTCTATCCTGTGCAAGCTTCTTCATCTCCCAGTACCTACTGTAACCTACATCCTTCTGAATCTGCTTAGTGTATGCATCTCTTGGTCTCCCCCTACGATTTTTACCCTCCACGCTGCCCTCCAATACTAAATTGGTGATCCCTTGATGCCTCAGAACATGTCCTACCAACCGATCCCTTCTTCTGGTCAAGTTGTGCCACAAACTCCTCTTCTCCCCAATCCTATTCAGTACCTCCTCATTAGTTATGTGATGTACCCATCTAATCTTCAGCATTCTTCTGTAGCACCACATTTCGAAAGCTTCAATTCTCTTCTTGTCCAAACTATTTATCGTCCATGTTTCACTTCCATACATGGCTACACTCCATACAAATACTTTCAGAAATGACTTCCTGACACTTAAATCTATACTCGATGTTAACAAATTTCTCTTCTTCTGAAACGCTTTCCTTGCCATTGCCAGTCTACATTTTATATCCTCTCTGCTTCGACCATCATCAGTTATTTTGCTCCCCAAATAGCAAAACTCCTTTACTACTTTAAGTGTCTCATTTCCTAATCTAATACCCTCAACATCACCCGACTTAATTTGACTACATTCCATTATCCTCGTTTTGCTTTTGTTGATGTTCAACTTATATCCTCCCTTCAAGACACCATCCATTCCATTCAACTGCTCTTCCAAGTCCTTTGCTGTCTCTGACAGAATTACAATGTCATCGGCGAACCTCAAAGTTTTTATTTCTTCTCCATGGATTTTAATACCTACTCCGAATTTTTCTTTTGTTTCCTTTACTGCTTGCTCAATATACAGATTGAATAACATCGGGGAGAGGCTACAACCCTGTCTTACTCCCTTCCCAACCACTGCTTCCCTTTCATGTCCCTCGACTCTTATAACTGCCATCTGGTTTCTGTACAAATTGTAAATAGCCTTTCGCTCCCTGTATTTTACCCCTGCCACCTTTAGAATTTGAAAGAGAGTATTCCAGTCAACATTGTCAAAAGCTTTCTCTAAGTCTACAAATGCTAGAAACGTAGGTTTGCCTTTCCTTAATCTTTCTTCTAAGATAAGTCGTAAGGTCAGTATTGCCTCACATGTTCCAGTATTTCTACGGAATCCAAACTGATCTTCCCCGAGGTCGGCTTCTACTAGTTTTTCCATTCGTCTGTAAAGAATTCGTGATAGTATTTTGCAGCTGTGGCTTATTAAACTGATTGTTCGGTAATTCTCACATCTGTCAACACCTGCTTTCTTTGGGATTGGAATTATTATATTCTTCTTGAAGTCTGAGGGTATTTCGCCTGTTTCATACATCTTGCTCACCAGATGGTAGAGTTTTGTCAGGACTGGCTCTCCCAAGGCCGTCAGTAGTTCCAATGGAATGTTGTCTACTCCGGGGGCCTTGATCGACTCAGGTCTTTCAGTGCTCTGTCAAACTCTTCACGCGGTATCGTATCTCCCATTTCATCTTCATCTACATCCCCTTCCATTTCCATAATATTGTCCTCAAGTACATCGCCCATGTATAGACCCTCTATATACTCCTTCCACCTTTCTGCTTTCCCTTCTTTGCTTAGAACTGGGTTTCCATCTGAGCTCTTGATGTTCATACAAGTGGTTCTCTTATCTCCAAAGGTTTCTTTAATTTTCCTGTAGGCAGTATCTATCTTACCCCTAGTGAGACAAGCCTCTACATCCTTACTTTTGTCCTCTAGCCATGCCTGCTTAGCCATTTTGCACTTCCTGTCGATCTCATTTTTGAGACGTTTGTATTCCTTTTTGCCTGCTTCATTTACTGCATTTTTATATTTTCTCCTTTCATCAATTAAATTCAGTATTTCTTCTGTTACCCAAGGATTTCTACTAGCCCTCATCTTTTTACCTACTTGATCCTCTGCTGCCTTCACTACTTCATCCCTCAAAGCTACCCATTCTTCTTCTACTGTATTTCTTTCCCCCATTCCTGTCAATTGTTCCCTTATGCTCTTCCTGAAACTCTGTACAACCTCTGGTTCTTTCAGTTTATCCAGGTCCCATCTCCTTAAATTCCCACCTTTTTGCAGTTTCTTCAGTTTCAATCTGCAGTTCATAACCAATAGATTGTGGTCAGAATCCACATCTGCTCCTGGAAATGTCTTACAATTTAAAACCTGGTTCCTAAATCTCTGTCTTACCATTATATAATCTATCTGATACCTTTTAGTATCTCCAGGATTCTTCCAGGTATACAACCTTCTATCATGATTCTTAAACCAAGTGTTAGCTATGATTAAGTTGTGCTCTGTGCAAAATTCTACCAGGCGGCTTCCTCTTTCATTTCTTAGCCCCAATCCATATTCACCTACTACGTTTCCTTCTCTCCCTTTTCCTACACTCGAATTCCAGTCACCCATGACTATTAAATTTTCGTCTCCCTTCACTATCTGAATAATTTCTTTTATTTCATCATACATTTCTTCAATTTCTTTGTCATCTGCAGAGCTAGTTGGCATATAAACTTGTACTACTGTAGTAGGTGTGGGCTTCGTATCTATCTTGGCCACAATAATGCGTTCACTAAGCTGTTTGTTGTAGCTTACCCGCGTTCCTATTTTCCTATTCATTATTAAACCTACTCCTGCATTACCCCTATTTGACTTTGTGTTTATAACCCTGTAGTCACCTGACCAGAAGTCTTGTTCCTCCTGCCACCGAACTTCACTAATTCCCACTATATCTAACTTTAACCTATCCATTTCCCTTTTCAAATTTTCTAACCTACCTGCCCTATTAAGGGACCTGACATTCCACACTCCGATCCGTAGAACGCCAGTTTTCTTTCTCCTGATAACGACATCCTCTTGAGTAGTCCCCGCCCGGAGATCCGAATGGGGGACTATTTTACCTCCGGAATATTTTACCCAAGAGGACGCCACCATCATTCAGTCATACAGTAAAGCTGCATGCCCTCGGGAAAAATTACGGCCGTAGTTTCCCCTTGCTTTCAGCCATTCGCAGTACCAGCACAGCAAGGCCGTTTTGGTTATTGTTACAAGGCCAGATCAGTCAATCATCCAGACTGTTGCCCTTGCAACTACTGAAAAGGCTGTATTTTATTACATGCTAATCCTGTTGAGCAAATCTCCTGTGACAAACAGGATAACATATATATTACACAATATAGAGTCTTAAGTGCTTCTTCTATTCAACAATGTGAATGACAGTAATGTGGGTTATCTAACTTCCAGACAATCACCTATTCACTTTCCACCTAATAAATATGGTTTCCGTATTAATGGCAAAGGTTACCAGTTAATGTAGAGGCAACTTCTTTTAATACCTATGGCTAGCTACTTCCTAATATATTGATTATATTTCAAGTTGATGGTTGCAAAGTTCTAAACAATTTCAGGACGCAACCTCTGATACATGAAGATGTACAGTCTCCATAACATCTTTTATGTAGTAGTGTCTTTTGAACATTTGTCTGTATGTCAGTTTTTGGCTTTTTTGGAAGTTATTCCAATTTATTCTTGAATAACACTGTAGAGAGGACCCAGGTAAGGATACTCCAGTTCAAGTGGCAGACCAAGAATCTGTAACAGAATACTTTTATTGCTTACCAGCAATACACAGAACATGTATGCATACAACAAAGGCTCAGGACAAACTGACTAAAGATAGTACTGCAGCATTACTGAGCCATTAATCAGAAAGTTTTCTGTATGTTAGCTGGTGCAATCAGTGCTGGGTCACTACAGAAGCATCCTCCCCCGGGTTGTGTCCCCCACCCCTCCCCTTTCCTGCTCAACCCTGTAGTACAGTGCACTGGGAAACCAGCTGTTGCACAGCTGGCTGCCTGAGCAGAGCATGGCTGACCATTGCTTGGCACATTAAATGGACTGAGTAGTCACAGTTGCTACTGTTCAGTAGTAGTAATATTGTGTGAGGTGAGAGGGGAAGTCAGTGTGGTTGCCCATAATGGGACTGCCGATCAACATTGATGTGGGGGGTGGGGAGGAGCCACGACTGGTGGAGGCAGCAAAATTGTGGCTACAAGCATATCCTGTTCCATTTGCAAGTGCTGAGGCTGTGGTTGTTTCTCAGCAGCTGTGGCCACACTGATTCCTTCTGCCAACAACCAAAAAGATACGGAGTCTGGATTGCAGAAGTTTGTACGGGTGAAAGTATATTCCGGGAGGTGTTCCTTAATTGCTCCGCCATTCACCATGCTATCCTTCCACAGTGAGAAGGCTACTGATGAGTCTAGCTGAGAGCTCTTCAGGTTGAAATTGTTGCATGTCTACTCATACTATAACTCCATCATCAACCTGATTGATGAGAGTAATGTCGACCAAGCTGTCAATGATATTTACCATCATGTTAGAGGCATCCTACAGCTTTCATGCAGGCTTGAGTGTATTGATGGTAACAGCCATCTGTTTCCCCTCAAGTGAGGCATCAAAGTCCCTTAGGGCTTAATGGACGAAGATTTTATGTGAGCTGTGTGCCATGTATCATGAGACTAGTGATGTGCCACTTTAACTTATGGACGAACAGAAGTAGTTCCTTCTCTGTTGATAGAGGTACAGCTCTGTGAAGTCTGCTGGCAGTTAGTGGTTTTCCATAAAGCATTTCTACCAGAGACATGCTGAGGTCTTCTTTATACACTGAATGCATGTCTAAGAGAGTGCATGGTAGGGGTTCTGTCCTTTTCTCTCCATGAAACATGATGGCTCTTTTTACTATGTGGTGCCAAATCTGGGAAGATTTCACTATATGGTGCCAAATCCGGGAAGAGATGATAAAGCCTTAGGAAGGCAGCTCCCACTACAGGGTTCCTTGATGTTGGCAATGAAAAACTGCCGAGTAAACATGTTTTCTAAACCCTGGTCCATGGTTCAACATGTGGTTCTGTGTGCTGAAATAATACAAGTGAATCATTTGCTACACAGATTTGGAAGGTGGATAAAGTTTCTTCCACTGGCAGTAGCTAACATGGCATGGCACTCACTTCAGATCCAGAATCAACAAGAAAGTATTGGTTTCGAGTGTGATCCAGGATGTAGAGTCTACTGCTGTTGCATAGGGATGGTGTACAGCTTGACTGGCTGACATTTGGAGAAGGTGGACGGCTTGTAGTAGTGCAACAATCCAGAGCGCCTGTTGTGGATTGTTCTTTCCATTTGGGAGATGGCAAAGTGCTGTGCAGTTGTGTGCTGTATCACTGAAATGTGTATTAAACCACTGTTTGTTTTGACTGGCTGGAGGTTTCTACCGGGCAGGGTGTGGGTGACGTCTTCGTTGACAACGTATACGCTCACTCGGTTCTGCTCGACTGTGCACTACAAATTGTCATGGCTTGGTCCATGGCCAAAGTGCAGCTTGTCATTATTGTTTGCTGAATTAACATTACTGTTTGCTGAATTAATGTACTGATGATGTAACATAGCCAGGTGACTGCTTGCAAAAATCAGTTTCCTTTCTGACTCATGCTCATGAGAGCTCATTGCTTGTTTGTAATAAGGCGGTACCTTCCCTACCCACATTGTCCACAATGTGCAATCTGGCATGAGGGTGATGTTGATTAATGTTCGAAGGTGTTTTCAGGGTTGAGAGGGCATTTTGGTGGCTAAACATTAATCATAAACAACTCAGCATAATTGCTATTCTGGGGTTCTGCTGAGGCCTTGGAGGAGCAGTGTGTGGTATTTGCTGGTAGTTAGGGGCAAAACAAACAATGTTGCTAATAATGCCAAGATGCTCACCTAGATGGCTAAGTAATATGATGAACTTGGAGCTGTCTTCAGAAATGCCGTGGTTGCACTGTCTTCAGAAATGCCGTGGTTGCACAGAATACACTCGGCAATAGTGAACCACAAAGCTAGTTATTTAAAGTGGAAAGATGGTAGTTTTAATACATTAAATCAAATCGATTTAAATTTCCAGTTATTTTATTTGGCCAAACAGTGTTGGTACCTTCATAAGAAGGTGGTTAAATAAGAAAATGTATGTCAAGAAACATTTTGATACAGACAGTTAATGTGGGACTGATCTCCTGTAAGTGGTTTTATGTTTTACTAGTATATGACAACATACAAACAAGTATTTTACATTTGGATTGCACTCACCAGAAAATGACTGTGATTGTTTTGCTTCAGATGTTATACGGGCATTTACGTTAGCATTACACCATTATTATCTATGCATAACATGCAATGTTGACCCCCGTTTAGTAGATTCTTGTTTACAATTACCTGGCATTTATATTTTGTACCCTAGTTTATATTAATACAGTGTGCAAATGTTCTCTCATTTTATTCCTTAATTTAATTTTAACTTTGATGTTACTCCCTGAACAGTTTGGCTTTGTTACTGAAGACAATACTTACACCACCCCTTTCGTTATGTATTTCACACAGTTACCATTGTTGTCTTTACACAGAGGCCTGAAGGTGGCACAATGTAGCACTGAAACTGGTTGCTCAAAGTAAAATACAACTGGAAATTTAGACAGCCAACACCAAAGCTAGTCAGACAGCAACGATGGAAGAGCTCTCGTTGGCCTGCCATGACACAGAAGGGCATCCCGTGGATAGACTCCATATGGCAGTGCAAATGGGTTTGGCAGAATCATACAGGGTGCTGCAGACACGATAGAATTGAGGAAAATTCCACTGTGTCTATCTGTGACAGTTTTTTGAACAGCAAAAAAGTTGTATTTGTTACCGAAGTCACTCAGAAGATCGGTAGACATTACACATTGTTTGGATACTTGAGAGTGTTGTCAATACCACTGGCACTTTTTAAGAAAGTGTCTTTTTCACATTTTACAAAAGACATAGGTTTTTCCTGTTGATGCAAAGCACTAAACCGAGCACTATGTAAGTCACTATCTGTTACTCATACTTCTTCAGCAAAAAAGTTTCATTGTTGTTGTTGTGTACAAGATGAGACAATAAACACAGGACAATCTATAGTAGGTGCTGATGTTTGTCACAGTATCACCAATTGTGGAGAGGACCCAGGTGAGGACACTCCAGGGAAAATAACTGAAGCTGTAAGTGTGTAATAGACAACTTTATTGCTTGACAGCAATACATAAAATGTGAGTGACGCTACAAAGGCTCAGAACGAACTAATTCCAAAGACAGTCCTGCAGCACTGCTGCACTACTGACCAGAGAGTTTTCGGTGTGTTAGCTGATGCAATAGCTGTTGAGTTGCTACAATGCATTTCATCTCACCATCTTTTTGTGCATCTGTCTCCCTTCAAAATTACTTAAGACCATGTATCCCATGTAGATTTTCCTATTTATTAGTCCCAAGGAATTTTATCATATTGTGTGTTAAGATGAAAAGGGTAAGCACAGGTTATCTTTCTTGCTCATATTTGATATATTACATTACATTAATGATGTGGAATATGTCAGTGTGGCATAAAGTTTCTTTACACCATTTTTGTTCCAATTACTGCAGCATATCTAAAAATTTATCTACTAAGTGGAATGAGTTGACATGCAGAAATTCTTTCAATTTTTTTAGTACTGGTTGGCTATCGATCAGACTTTTAATGCTATTTGGTAAATGACTGGCGTAATTCACCCCTTTCTGTGCCAAAGTCAGATTTAATCCAGGATATTGTTCATCCTTTCTTCTAGTGCTGTAGCTATGCACTTTGCTATTATTTTTGAACTGACATTGGCTATTAATAAGAAATTTCCTAAATGAATATATGTGTTGTGAAGGTACTGTGGATATCCCCAGTTCCTAAAATGAATGTCTGCAAGGTGACCTAGGGTGGGCACCAGCTATTATTCTGATCACATGCTTTTGTGCATTGAATATTTTTTCTCTTAATGATGAGTTACTCCAAAATAGAGTGCCATGTGAAAGCAGTGAATGAAAATACGGATAGCCGGCTAATTTACTGGTATGTCTAGCACCAAAATTCACATTACCCCTAATAGCATAAGTAGCTGAACTCAAACGTTTCAGCACACCGTCAATGTGTTTCTTCCAATTCAATTTCTCATCAATGCACACACTCAGAAATTCTGAAGATTCTGCCTTAGTAACAGATTTCTGTTGCCAATATTAATCAATGGTGTTATGCCATTTACTGTACAACATTGTGTATACTGTGATATCTCAAAATTTAATGAGAGTCCATTTGCCAAGAACCACTTAATAATTTTCCAGAAGACATTATTTACAATTTTCTCCGCTAATGATTGTCTGTTGGGTGTGATTACTGTACTTGTACAATCATCAAAATGAACTAGCTTCATGAATATAGAGTGGCAAGTCGTTAATGTATGGCGAGAACAATGAGAGACCCAAGACTGAACCCTGTGGGATATTGTTCTTGATACCTCCCCAGTTAGAGAATTCTGCTGCTTTTTGGAGACTATTTGCATTGTTAATGCCAACCTTCTGCATTCTTCCAGTTAAATAACCATTAAACTGTTTTTACACTGTCCCACTTATATCACAACACTTAAACTTATCTAGAAGAATGTCATGATTCATGCAGTCAAAAGTCTTTGAGAGATCACAAAAAGCCCCAGTGGCTGATTTTCAGTTATTCAGAGCATTTAGTATTTGATTACTGAGAGCACATATAGCATTTTCTGCTAAAAAGCCATTCTGAAAACCAAATTCACATTTTGTTAATACTTCTTTTTTATGAATATGTGAAGCTACTCTTGAATAAATTAGTTTTTCAACAGTTTTGGATAAAGCTGTTAGAAGTGAGACAGGCAGCATTGTTAGCATCAGACCTATACCCCTTTTTATGCGATGGTTTAACAATAGCATACAGTATTTCAGTCTATCCGGAAAATGCCCTGTTTCAGTGAGCAGCTACATATATGGCTGAAACTCCTATTTATCTGTTGGGAACAAGGTTTTACTACTTTGTTGGAAATGCCATAAATTTCATGTGAGTTTTTACTTTGGAGTGAATTTATTAGGAGAGGTGGGATGAAAGCAAAGAACTATGAAATCATATCCACTGGGAATCGATAAACAAGAAACTATGTTTTAATAAGGAATCCAAACATACAACACAGATGATATGAAATGTCTTCACACTTACCGTTCATGATGTAAATACTACAGTAACAGCAAATAAGAGTATATTATCAACAACTGTTGGTAGACTGCTATTTTGATGGCCCAAAGGACTGAAGCTGAAGAACAGTAGATTGTTACTGGTCTATGACTGGCCAGTGGAGTTCTATCCCTTGGATTTTAGTGCCTTCCATTTACAGAAATGTAAATAAAGGAAAGTGTTTGCTCAAGAAGCTATGATTAAGTATATGAATGTAAAGTTTGTTATTGAATCAATCATGAATGCTTTGCACTAACTGCTGGTATACAAATGCTTGAAAGCCTTTTTGTGATACATAAGCATCTTGAATGTGTCATTGCATGACCATGGCAAACAAAAACTTGTTCAGACGCTAACAAGTCATGCAAAATGACTTAAGTGTTTTGTACCATGCTCCTCTGGTGCAATCTGGTGAAACTTCTTAATATGAGACTGCAACATCTGAGAAAAGTCTGTTGCTTCAACGAAATAGTTTCATGTATCAGAGAAAATTCTTTGGACTGATATAATTCTTCTGATAAACAAGTTCATCAGTTGTTACAATGATGCTATATTTGAAATTGGTTCCAAAACTGAATAATATAAATTTGTTCAAAAACTGAATAATATAATCAGCAAATTACCTGTATGTCAATCATGGTCATTAGATAGCATCTGAGATTAGCTTATTTGCTGATGTTGTAGACACTGTCTTTGCAGTAGAAGGCAGTTATTAAAATCCAGTCCTAGTTATACCAAGGAAAGAACTTTGAATATGTTCCTTGTAGACAACACTGATGAGCTTCCTCTCCAAATTCTTGTTGATATTAGCAAAAATTTTCATACAAATATTGTGATTGTTACCTACTTACGAAGAGACTATCATTACAAGCAATGACAGGCTCACTTCTCTTGGTAACCAGCTATTTGCTTATGCAGACATGGCTGTAACACTTGTGAAGGGATACATTTCTATAAAGTGGTCCACCGTCATTGTAAGAACATTTAATTCTCTAGTACACATCATAATACTCTCTTGTGTTTTGGTTATCATAATACTCATTTTGGTTAGTAACTGTGATGGCTATATTATTTTCGTAATGTCATCATAATGACCTGCTCTCCTTGAGGTGGACTAGTAACTGTAACATTCACTTGTGCACAGATGTGTAGTGAACATGTTACAAACTTCAGTAGCCATTTGTTCATTTAGACTTATGACTACATGGTTTTACTTCACTTCCTACATCATCAGTACTAATGTGGGCCAAAACAAAGTAGCTCTCTAATTGTACAAACCATAGTATATGTACCATGCCTGATTTCTGCGGTGGTCCTTTTACGGCATTAGGACTATCAAATTTATCATTAATGTGTCAGCATTTATTGTGCTCTGTCTCCAGTTCTACAACTTAATGTTCATCAATGTTATGAATTAGTTTATGAGTGTTGACAGCACTTTTCATACACTCTCTCACACATTTTCTGTTGGTATGTCAGAGTGTGTTATTAAGAAATGAGACATGACTGAAACATCATTTAACTGGTGCAACTGCAAGGAAAGTAGTAATCACACAATTTTAATATTACAGCATAGTTTTAATATGACTGTTTTACAGTATCGGTAGTGAACAATTAGCATCCTCATTACCTTCTGGTAAGGCCCATGTCAAAAAGCAACACAGTCCACCGGCTATATTAATGATTCCCAGTGACAGCCATATCCTAGACTTCCTTAATAGAATTATAAGTGCTGTGAGCGCTCCTGCAACTTCAGCTACACCTAAAACAATGAAAAATGACTACTAAGTCAACACATTCAAGAATGAAACATAATAAAGAATAAACTAATTTTTGAAATAATATAATTAAAGTAAAGAAACACAAGACAATAAATACTCATTGCTACTCTTCTAGAAAATAATCTGAAATATGTATGTAGTGGATGACTTCACACAACATTAAATAATTGTACCAAAAGGAATATTCTCTTGACAAAATTGAAAAAAAATAAAACGGGATGGAACGGCTGGTAGGTATTTACTTTGAGGAGGCAATATTCCAAATACTGACAACAGACAGGTGTAAAAGTAGGAAAAATTACATCTTGTTTTTGAAACTATTAGGTCCTTCCTCAGAAAGGATCTCCATTGGAGAAATGGGACAAAGGACAAGTCCCTCAGATCTCATGTTGAGAGGGACCCACCCGTTGTGAATATGTCCTCCAGAAGGTAAGTACTACTGAGCCATTGTGTTTCCTAGTAATTTATCACATAAAATAAACACTTTTATCTGGTAAAAATTCCAAATAAGGAAAAAAATAAATAAACCCATTGGCTGTTACATACAGATGTTTGAATGCATAAACAAAAATGTAGAAATATTAGTAAATTCTTTGTAAATCAGGATATAAAGCACTTGCATGTAAGTCAGTACTGAGAAGTGTAATACTTGTGATTGTTATAGAACACAGATTTTTGGTGGGTGACCGGGAATTTTTCATGAAAAACATTGATGGTTTGTTGTGCTACTTATCATGCAGAAAGAAAGGATTATTAATTTGTTATGATTTTAATGTAAACTTCTTGAATGACTATAACTGGAAATGTGATCGAGCATTGGTGTTAGTCATTTATAATTTAGTATCAATTATAAATTTCCATACCAGGAGCAGTACACTTATAGATAATGTGTTAATACATCAAGAGCTGAAGTTAAAGAAGCATGTGCCTATCCTCTTAATATTGTCCCTATGATATGTGATGTTAACAGTCACTTACAAAATGCATCATTAATTCAGGGTATTTTTCAAGACAGATTAAAATATTCCATTGTTACATCTGCCTCTAAGAAGAGTGACTCCAGGGATGTCAATTTGCAAAATTTTTGGTAAGATAATGTACTGCAGTCTTGTCAAAGACGTGCTTAGTAATGGGATAATTAGCTAATGGCAGTTGGATTTCAAAACCGCCACTCTACCAAAACAGTTATTAATACATATACTGAGTGCTACAAAATATCACCAGCTGGGATCTTCAGTGAATTATCGAATTAGGTTGTGGCAATCAAAACATTGCATTAGAGAAGTAAACTTTTCACAGACTACGTAGTTCATCACCTGCTTGGTTTAGTTCTAATGCAAGAAACAGAATGCAGAATGTTACATTGGATATTCTAGTAATAGAAAGGACACCACATAATCTGCACTGGGAGAAATTACAGTGGGAGTCCCACATTGACTCTCTACTATTATTGATTTATGTTAATTATCAGCCATTTTATTTGAATCAGGAGGCAGAATTAGCCCTGTTTGTGGATGATGTAAGCATTGTTGTGAGACTGAAAAAAGGAGCATCCACAGAGAAAATAGCAAATGATGATTTTATGAAAGTCACTGAATGGTTTTGGACAAATAGGCTCATCTTAAACTTTGGAAAAAGAAAAAGGATAGAAACAGACATTCAAACATCTCATCCCGCTTTCTACCATCAAAACTATCCCACCTACCACTAACCTGGTATACCAGCAATAAATGATAAAGAGAGTAGAAAGTTCTAAGTTCTCAAGTTTGAATATTGGTGAAAACTTAAAGCAGGAAAAACTGTATGGTAGACCTGCTAAAATTTTTGGCTTCAGGTACTTTTGCTATAAGAATAATTGCCAACTGTGGGGATACAGAAGTCAGTAAGTTAACTTGCAGACATAGTGGGGTGTCAGTGAAATGGAAAGAAGGCAAGGGTTTCTGGTCAGGTGAGTATAAGGTAATATCAACAGCAGCAGAAAATGTACAATGGAGTAAGATTCATTATGAATAGGAAGGTAAAGGAGAGTGTGAATTACTGTGAACAGTTCAGTTTGTTCTCATCAGAATCAACAGCAAACCACAATGATAGTTCAGGTATACATGCCAACGTTGTAGGTTGAAGGTGAAGGGACAGAGAAAGTATATGAGGATATCAAATGGGTTATTCAGTATGAAGGGAGATTAAATTCTAATAGTCAAGGGGGATTGGAATGTTGTTGTAGGGGAAGGAGTAGAAGAAAGGGTTATGGGAGAGTATGGGCTTGGTACTAGGAATGAGAGAGGAGAAAGACTAATTGAGTTCTGCAATAAATTTCAGGTAGTAATAGTGATGATGTTCGGTTTGTGGGGCTCTCAACTGCATGGTCATCAGTGTCCATATAAAGCCCCAATTCTTACACAGTCCAATTTTTATACAGTCCAAATTAGCCATGGTCATGAATGATGACGATGGTGAAATGATGAGGACAACTCAAACACCCAGTCCCCAGGCAGAGAAAAATCCCCAACTCGGCCGGGAATTGAACCCGGGACCCCATGAAGTTGTAATAATGAATACTCTGTTCAAGAATCACAAGAGGAGGACGTATACTTGGAAAATGTTGTGAGACACAGGAAGATTCCAGTTAAGTTACATCATGGTCAGGTGGAGATTATGAAATCAGATGCGAGATTGTAAGGCATTCCCCAGGAGCAGATATATCACAATATAGTAGTGATGAAGAGTAGGCTGATGCTTCAGAGACTAGTCAGGAAGATCTATGGGCAAAGAAGTGGAATATGGAAGTACTAAGGAATGAAGAGATAAGCTTGAAGGTCTCTAAGGCTCTAGATACTGCGACAAAGAATAGCTTGGGAGACAGTTTGGATGAAGAGGAATGGAGATCTCTAAGAAGGGAAATTACAGAAGTTGGAGGGGAAAAACATGGTTTCAAAGAAGGTAACTGCAAAGAAACCACATGTAAGAAATACTTCAGTTGATCAATGGAAGAAGAAAGTACAAAAATGTTAAGGGAAATTCAGAAGTACAGAAATACAAGCCACTTAGGAATCAAACAGAAAGGAAGTGCAGAGAAGCTAAGGCGAAATAGCTGCATAAAAAGTGGAAGAAATTGTAAAATGAAATGATTGTCAGAAGGACTGACTCAACATATAAAAAACTCAAAACTATCTTCGGTGAAATGAAAATCAGGTTGGTAACATTAAGAACATAGTGGGAATTACATTATTAAATGCAGAGGAGAAAGCGGATGGGTGGAAAGAATGCAGTGAAGGTCACTATGTGGGGGAAGACTTATCTGATGATGACATTATAGAAGAAGAAATAGTAGTTGATATAGAAGAGCTAGGGATCCATAATTAGAATCAGAATTTAAAAAAAAGGTTTGGAAGACTTAAAATCAAGTGAGGCAGGAGGAATAGATAACATTCATCAGAATTTCTAAAGTCATTGGTGGAAGTGGCAGTGAAGCGACTATTCAGATTGGTTTGCAGAATGTATGAGTTTGGTATATACCATATGACTTTTGGGAAACAACATCATGCACACAGTTCCAAGGACTGCAAGAGCCGATAAGTGTGAGAATTATCACACAATTACTGACAAAAATAATGTACAGAAGAATGGAAAAGGAAATTTACGATGTGTCACATGATGATCAGCTTGGCTTTAGAAAAAGTAAAGGCACTAGATAGCCAGTTCTGACATTGTGGTTGATAATGTAAGCAAGACTAAAGAAAAATCAAGCCAGGCTCATAGGATTTGCTGACCTGGAAAAAGCATTTGAGTATGTCAAATGGTGCAAGATGTTCGGAATTCTTAGAAAAACAGGGGTAAGCTATAGGAACAGACAGTTAATACATAATATGCATAAGAGCCATGAGGGAACAATAAGACTGGAAGACCAGGAATAAGACAAGGATGTAGTATTTCACCCCTACTGTTCAATCTATACATCAAAAAGGCAATTATGGGAATAAAAGAGAAGTTTTGGAGTGGAATTAAAAATCCAAGTTGAAGGATATCAATGATACAATTTGCTGATGACTTTGCTTTCCACAGTGAGAGTGAAGAAGAATTACGGAACCTGCTGAATGGAATGAACACACTAATGAGTACAGAATATGGATTAAGAGTCAATCAAAAAAGGCAAAAGTAAAGAGAAGTAACAGGAACAAGAACAGTGAGAAACTTAACATCAGGATTGGTGATCACAAAGTAGATGAAGGTAAGGAATTCTGCTATATAGGCAGCTTTTTAACCTACAATGGATGGAGGAAGGACATCAAAAGCACTGGCAATTAGGTCATTCCTGGCTAAGAGAAGTGAATGGGTATGAAACATAGGCATTAATTTGAGGAAACAATTTCTGAGAATATGTTTGGAGCACAGCAATGTATGGTAGTGAAACATGAATTGTGGGAAAAACCAAACAGAAGAGAATCAAAGCATTTGAGACGTGAAAATTAGATGGACTGTTAAGTTAAGGAACAAAGAGGTTTCCCAAGAATTGGTGAGGAAAGAATTATATGGAATACACTGACAAGAAGAAGGGTCAGGATAATAAGACATCTGTTAAGACATCATGGAATAACTTCCATGGTACTAGAGAGAGTTGTAGAGGGTAAAAACTGTAGAGGAAGCCAGAGACTGAAATAAAACCAGCAAGTAATTAAGAACATAGGTTGCAAATTTTACTCTGAGATAAAGAGTTTGGCACAGGAGAGGAATTTGTGACACCAAATCAGTCAGAAGACTGATGAAAACAACAACAACAACAAAAACAACAAAAATATTCATTCACTGATGTCTTATGAGATAATATTCTGGGGTAATCCCGCACTTAAGCAAAAAGTATTCATTGCAGACAAAAGAATAACTAGTATTGTGTGTGAGTTTCACACTTGTATACCTTTCAGGCATATCTTTAACCATCTGGCAATATTAACCACAGCTACACAGTACAAATATTCATTTATGGACTTTGTTATCCACAATTTCATCTGTGTTTGAGAGTAACAGCTGCTCACAAGTACAACACTAGAAGGAAAAAGAGATTTGCGTTATGCATTAAATCTGTCACACCTGTCTACAAGAAGGGCAACAGAAATGATCCACAAAACTACAGTCCAACATCCTTCAAATCCATTTCTAGTACAATCTTAGAACATATTCTGAGCTCAGACATAATAATCATCTCATCAGAATGAACTCTTCCAACCAACACAGATTTCAAAAATGTAGATCATATGAAACTAGACTTGCACTTTTCTCACATGACAAACTGAAAACCATGGATCAGGGCAGTCAAAACCATGTATCAAGGCAGTCACATAGATGCCATAGTTATCAAACTCTGAAAAGCTTATTATCAAAAGCACAATCATATGGGGTATTAGGCAATATTTATGACTGTATTGAGGATATTTTGGTAGGGAGGATGCAGCATGTTATCTGGGATGGAGAATCATTAACATCTGTAGAAATAACTTCAGGTGTACCCCATGGAAGTTCATTGGGTCTCTTGTTGTTCATGTTGTACATTAATGACCTTGTGAGCAATATTAGTAACCATAGACTTTCTGCAGTTGATGCAGTTATCTACAATGAAGTACAGCTGCACGAATATTCAGTCAGACCTTGATAAGATTTCAAAGTGGTGCAAATTTCGGAATCTTGCTTTGATGCTCATAAATGTAAAATTGTGCACTTCACAAAATGAAAAATCATGCTATCCTATGAATGTAATATCAGTGAGTCACAGCTGTAATCAGTAAACTCTTCGAGTACTTGAGGGTATCACCAAGTAGGGATATGAAAGAGGATGATCACCTAAGCTCAGTCTTGTGTAAAGCAGGTAGCAGATTTTGGTTTATTGGTAGAATACTAGCAAAATGCAATCATTCTACAAATAAGATAGCTTACAAATCACTGATTCAACCCATCATAGAATATTGCTCAAGTGTGTGGGAGCCATCCAAGATAGGACTAGAACAGGATGTTGAACTTATACAGAGATGGGCAACATGAAAGATTACAGGCTTGTTTGCTTGTTTGACCCACAGGAGAGTGTCACAGGGATGTTGAATGAACTGAACTGGTAGATTCTTGAGGGTAGACTGGAATTACATGGAGAAACTCTACTAAAAACATTTCAAGAACTTACCTTAAACGATTACTAGAAATAAACTACAAACCCCTACATATTGCTTGCTTAGGGATCATGAGAACAAGATTAGATTATCTACAGCACACACAGAGGCATGCTTAAAAGGAATGGGAGAAAGCCCTGATAAATAGTACTGTGGGATGTACCCTCAGCCATTCACTTCACAGTGATATGTAGGACATAGATGTAGATGCAGATGGATACTTTACATGCTCTGAAACCCAAGATAATTAAGTATCCAGTACACATACTGCACTTGGCACTGTCATATTTTCCTTTATGAGGCCTTATAAAGAATATTTGCTGAGTAAGAAGTTCATGGATGACGGTGAGATCACGGATGCCATACAAAGAAGACTACAAACCACACCAAAATCCAACCCCCCCACCCAGTTCCCCCCTATAATGACAACCTAACAAACACATCTACATTTGTTACTTCCCTTGTAGAACAAAAGCTATAATAAAATTTGTATTATTTCATGATTTACCTTCTCAATGTGTTTAGCATAATCATATGTTTTGGAATATTGTGGCAACATAGTCTAATTGCCTCTTCTGATTAAGTAATTTTGAATCGTCCTGTAAGAAGCCTGTTCACGAACACCAACATGAAAACGATTCCCTAAATCTACATCTGCATCCATACTCCAAACACCAGTTGCATTCCTTAATTGCAGCCTTTTTTCTTGTACACACTCCTTCAGATATCTTCTAAAATACCTTTTAAAAACTTATGTGCAGTACAGGTAAAGAAATTAATGCACCATGAAAGAGACATACAAAGCTGTAGGCTCCTGTGGTTGGTTAGATGAGCTAAGTCTCAGTATTATTTTTTTTATGTGTTTATTTCAGTATTCCATGATGGCCTGTTAGCTTGATAAACAAGATCTTGATTTTTATTTACAGGTTTTGCTGGTGTGTATTCAGCTTCAGTTGCTTCCACAGAGAGTAACACCCCCACCCCCCTTGAGATCATAGTGCCACAATGAGCATTTTATACACTCTTTTTATTTCTCTCTGAGTTCTCATAAACAACAAATGGTATTTATTGTATTCTTTATGAGCCCACACTTTTTAAATGTACTCTCATCACTACAGCCTCATGTCAGTTACATCTCAGTAATGTCAGGATTCCATCTTATTTGACTCAACTTTATTGGAAACTTCTTAATGGAAGATTTTCTGAAATCAAGTACTCTTGTTATTCTTTGTTTTCTAAGAGTTGGTCTCTTATCTGTGAGTACATAAATGTGTGCCTAACAAGCTGAAGATTCATACAAGTACAAAATTTCTTTAATTTTTGTCAATCCAATACTCTCTGACTACACTGTCATTCCATTTCATTAACTACCCTGTTCATAGCTATTAAATTCCTGTCCTTCCGACTCTCCTTTAGACCATCATTGGTGATGTTATCATCCAAATGCTTTTTTTTTTTTTTTTTTTTTTTTTTAGTGACTATGGAGGTGAATGGATGTGTCTGTCTTCCAAGATTAAGTGACTGTGATTCTCTATTTGTGTCTTGTTTGCTTTTTTTACTGAGTCTGTGTCAGTTAATTTGTTATTAGTGAATAGTTAAAAGAACTTGTATAGTTAATTGTGGTGGTTCTATTAAATGTAAACAAATGAAAAACAACAAAAAACTGAAAATCAAAACAAAAACTGAAAAAACAAAAAATGTAAACAACTGAAAAGGTTAGTCTTCAGCCAAGTCTGATTCCACAGTCATAAAATGTGGTGATGCTACAGTTACTGTGTGAAACAACATCGAAGCAATAATGGAGCATTCAGATGCATGCACAGATGCTAATTCCACTGCTGAGTGGTTACAACTGATGTCACCAATAATCTGTCACTCCTGATAACACCATCTCTGCAGAAAAAGCAGTTCTCATCAAAAATGTATAGTTCTTGAAACAAATGGGTGATACAGATATTATGCACTATTTTCACATCACAGGTTGCAATGTCTGTGTTTTCATTAAATATGTTGAACATCATTGATTATTGCAAGAAGGCAACAATGAAGGGGACCTTTTCAGCACTCAGGCATTTCAAGAATTCAGGCACATGAGTTTACTTTTTCAGATGTGTTTCCTTTTATACCCAATAGCTCAAACTGTAATCACATGTCTAAATATGTCTGCTCCCATGGATGTGCAAATAACCATCATTGATGCTCTCACATAAATCCTGTTTGAAATATACATGTTTTATCACTGAAGATGCCAATGGCCTTGCCTCGCAGAATACACTGATTCCCAACAGATCACTGATTTTAAGTTATGCTGTGTGTGACTGGTACTAGGATGATGCCATCCAGGTGTGTCACACACTGTTGGCAGTTTTCCTTTTGCCTTTCCAGCAAAGGGGAGGAGGAGTGGTGGCATAAGGTTTCTGATCACCAGACTTTATGCTGGTGTCCTGTATTGAATAGGCTACTTTTCTATGTTATGGTTCGGGTTGGTACTATTCTGATTGATTATAACATTTAAATAGCATTTACAATAAATATTCTCACTAAATATCGCTTACTTTAAGGCAATTAAAGCTTAAAAATCATTAAATATCAAGATCTATTCAAGTGACTGAAAATGCTCTGTTATTGGCTGGACTATGGTGACATCGCAGACTAGGAGTAACATGAAGCTATACTTGTGCTATAGGAGTGTTAGCCAAAGTTATGAGGTTTTTACATACTTTTTCTGTAAATAGTGTAGCTACTACAAAACTTACTGGCAGATTAAAGCTGTGTGCCAGACTGAGACTCAAGCTTGGGACCCTTGCCTTTCGTGGGCAAGTGCTCTACCGACTGAACTACCCAGGCACAACTCACAACTCCATCCTCACAGCTCCATTCTGCTAAGAGTGCTGGTTCTGCTAGGTTCACAGGTGGGCTTCTGTGAAATTTGGAAGTTGGAAGACAAGGTAGTGGCAGAACTGAAGGTGTGAGTGGTGGGTTGTGAGTCATGCTTGAGTAGCTCAGTCAGTAGAGCACTTTCCTGCGAAAGGCAAAGGTCCTGAGTTTGAGTCTTGGTCTAGCACACAGTTTTAATCTGCCAAGAAGTTTCATATCACGGCACACTCCACTGCAGAGTGAAAATTTCATTCTGGAGTTTAGCTATTTCATGATCAAAAGTGCAATTACAACTTTAATGGAACAACAGAAAGGAATTTTGTGAACGGTGATAGTAGGAGCCCCACAAAAACTGATGTGTTTATGTTCCACCCATTTAGAGCAGTGATATGTGCAACAATGGACATGTATTTCCCTGCACCCTGCTATATCATTAAACTCGCTCAAAAGTAAGGAATTGTAGAACTTTTGCAAATAGGTCCATTTATTATAAATACATAATTGACTATCGGTCATGAGCTGCGACCCAATACACAATAAAATTATGGTTGGAAAACTTAATGCTGATTTCCTTTCTAGAAAGCACTAAGCAGAGCTATTGCATCCAGCTGGCATTTGGTAGCACAATAGATAGTGCATCCAGCTGCAGATTAAGTGGTCAAATGTTCAAATCCTGGAATGATCAATACATTTTAAAATTGTTACACAAAATACAAAAATAACTTTAACAATAACTGATTGTAGTAGTTGTTTTGATCGTGGGACATGTAACATACATCATCACATTAGTCTAGTCTGAGAAATGGACAACAGAGGATAAATGCAATTACTTTGTGAACAAACAATTCACTTTTTGGAAAGCATTTCCAGTAGTGAAGATATCATCCTATGCCCACAGTACAACGAGGTGAAGGACAATGAGGTTATATGGAGAGATATAAAGCATGTACAACATGCAGGTGACATATGTAAGGGCTGTGATGTTTGGAGTGTAAACTAATGTTAGTGTCTCAAGCAGACTTACTTTATCTTTATGTAGGATTATGAAACTGGTGAATTTTAAACGTTCAGGATCCTAGATGGATAGTCTAAAGATAAAAACATTGTTTCTAAAAAAGTAAAAAGTTTGTTGTCACATTAACTAGAAAATATATTTTTGAACATGATGTGTGTTAAAAGTGATTGAAAATGTAAGTGGATATAGACAGGAATGAGAATAACAATATTCTGTTTCTTATTGGTGTGGTGAAGTTTTATAATTGTGATCTGGTTTTCATATGAGAGGGCTGTCAAATCATTTTACAAGTAAGTTAAATGTCCTTTTAGTTCAGATTCGACTCGGCGATCTATGAAAATCATCTTATAAAATTCGATCGTCTACCGCTCTAACAGCTGAGCTGCCAAATAATTCAGGTGTTGTTGGGTGAAACGACAATTTCCACTAGGAGTTTAATTTCATTGACTGACACTATCCTTTGTTGTAACAGTGTGAGAGCATATCTCAGAGGCAAGTTAATGTTAATTTCACAGTGCAACACATTTTTAATTAAGTTAGTGAACTTGTCCATCAATGTGATGGCAATTTGCCAGTACAGTTCAACTACATTTTACGCATCTTCCAATTCTCCAGAAAACTCTAAAACAACTTTTCAGGAGTTTCTATTCATTTATTTGTACAGTATGGCACTGCAAACATTTGTAACACATTTTCCAAAATGTAGCTTCCAAAACAAGACGTCACAGTAAATTAGCATTGTGACAGCAGAAGCAGCGAGCTAGCCAGTGACGTCACAGGTATCACATGACTCGAATGGAGCATTTTAGTGGGCTTTCAAATAATTTATATTTCATTTCCATTTTTATAAAAGAATACTGAAATTCAAGAAGACAAAAGCATGTTAGGAGCATAAAATGACATAAGAAATCATTCAAGACTATTTCCAGAAAACAGTCAAATACCCTATTCCAAACTTCTCCACAGTGTCTCATAGAATGAGGGCATTTGAGACTTTTGAAGCACATGCACATGCTCATGAAGTCTTCTGTTGAAACCAGACAGAAATATTGGTTCCCTGTTATATACTTGTAGGACTGGATGCTTTTGTCATTCATGCTTCAGCGCCTAATAGAATAAACAATCTGATGAAGATCCTGGATCACTGGAATGATTCTAATTGATACGAAAACCATCAGAAACTGTAAACAAATATTAAGTACTACACAGAATCCACAATACCTCAAGCATTTTATGGATAAAGGAGATGAAAATAACGGAAATAGTACAGAAGTTAGATGCTTATTGCAACAGCTGGAAGAACAAAAGACAATAAGGATTTCATATGACAGAAAGTTTGTAGAATATTAGAAAAACATGATCAAGATGACATACATTGAAAAACCTGAATGTATCATATAGGGCTAACAGTTTGCTAATCAGGAAATTATAGTACAGAAGAAAATGCACATATCAATAGTGCACTGTTAATTTCCATTGAAAATATCTAGAAAACAAAAGTTCATATAGGATCATGTATATGTGATATTAACTTGATTGAAACAAGGGACTGGTTGCTTGGATACATCCTGAGAAATCAAGGAAACATCAGTTTAGTAATGGAAAGAAGTGTGGGGGTAAAAACTGTAGTAGATGGAGAGCAAGGTTTGATTACAGGTTCAAATGGATGTAGGTTGCAGTATTTATGCAGAGATGAAGAGGCTTGCACAAGTCAGATTAGTGTGGAGAGCTGCATCAGATCAAGTGTTCAGACTGAAGATCACAACAACAACATATGTCATATTGAAGTAAATTGATAAGACCTAATGTGTTCTAATTTTGTATTAGGAAAGTAACGAATAAGATGTTACTGCGTGAGTTGTTCTATCTTTGTTACTCTAAATTAACAGGTAACATTTTAAGAGGTGGCAGGAGAACACACATGGGGAGGTATTAAAGTTTACAAGCTTTCATAGCCAGTGGCTCCTTCTTCTGGGAGAAGGGCTGAAAGGAAAGGAAGATGGATGAAGGAAAAGGACTGGTGAGGTTTAGGAAAAGGAGTAGAGTTCCAAAAACTCACCCAGAACCCTGGGTCAGGCGAGACCTACCAGATGGGATGAGAAGGAAAGTTCTTATCCTGTCCAGTAACTCCCCTGATCCGAGGTCCTGGGTTACTTTCCAGAACTCTACCCCTTTCCCTCAAACCTCATCAGTCCATTGCCTTCACTCCTCTTCCTTCCCTTTGAGCCCTTCTTCAAGAACAAGGAGCCACTGGCTCCAAAAGCTTGCAAACTGTGATACTTTTATATGTGTGTTCTCCTGCTCCTGCTTGGTGACTAGATTTTTTACCTATCCAATTATATTTTGTCATAAAAAATTGATTATTTTTGTTGACATAGATAACGTTTTAAGTTAACCTACAAACATGCAATATTACAATGAATGGAGCCTGTTACATAAAAAAATGCTGCTTATACTACAATGAAGGTTGCCCTCCTTACTAAATCTGCCACTGCTATATATGTGGACCACTACCACTGCTAAGAGTGAATTACATCCTACGGCATTGTTTCCCTCAACTTAATATTAAATTCCGTTACAGTTCTGGTCACATTCTTTTAATGATGTATTAAATCTTATATTTATCTTTACTGACTGCTTCATTGCCTAATGACTAAAGAATACTTTAGCACCACTCCCATTCGTGTTCTTTCATAGTACTGCTTCCAGCACATATTAGATAAAAAATGCATCTGGTGCACTCACATCCCATTATCACCCCTGATTTCAAAATTATCCTTGATAAGTAGCCTTACACTGTTCACATATGACTGAGTTTAGTATCTATTTATTTTTACTTTTAAATCTTTGTGTGCACAAAGATTATTATCGTTCAGTTAATTTATATACTGAAAAACTGGCTCATATTATTTGCCTATGTAAATGAACTCTTATTTTATTTTTTCACTTTCATACATAAATTTACATTTAAAACACCTTCAGGTTAATATACATACCAGCTGTGGCTATATTAAGAAACAACTCAGGACCTAAATTTTTTGTGTTCAATAAACCTCCATAGTATGTTACAACAGTGAAGGCCCATGCAGCATGAAGACCAATGTACTTAACCTTCTGTGTTGATTCCTTATGCAGAGACTGGTGTGGAGCCTTAATTTTCTCCACTCTGAAATGTAGAAAACAGAGCATTCAATTTAACAGGTAATTGTAATATTTGCATTCTTTTAATTAAAACAAAATATGTTAGATTCACGTTGATAATGGTTTAATAATGTGGAATGTGTGTGACACATACAAACACATAAGAATAATAGTGTTGTTTGTGTTGTACGTTGCAGCAGAATAATCTGAGTTTTTGTGTATCATGTTATTATATGTAGTGCAAACACAGTTTAACTTATGACTTTTGTATCAGAAAAGTTACGAAATTTGGTGGAGAAGTGTAATTTATAATCTACACAACTATGGTTTAAGAAACATAAAGAAAGACAGTTTTATTAAATTTAATTGTGGCCTTTAACACAATTGGATCATTCACTTCATGAAAGAATTCATGAAAAATGGTTTATGATGTTATACGGTTATGGTTCTTAAGGGTTGTGGGTAATTTTCAGTATTAATGGCAGAGTTAAATGGAATAACTTAGCGAGTTTAACAAATACTGAGGCTGTGTTAGATGATCATCAGTTTGGCTTCAGGAAAGGTAAAGGTACCAGAGAGGCATTTCAGACATTGTAGTTGATAGTGTATGCAAGACTAAAGAAAAATCAAGACACGTTCATAGGATTTGTCAACTTAGAAAAAGTGTTTGACAATGTAAAATGGTGCAAGGTATTGGAAATTCTGCGAAAAATAGGGGTAAGTTATAGGGAGAGACACGTAATATACAATATGTACAAGAACCAAGGGGAATAATAAGAGTGGGTGACCAAGAACAAAATGCTTGGATTGAAAAGGGTGTAAGATAGGGATGCAATGTTTCACCCTTACTGTTCAATCTGTCGATCAAAGAAGCACTAATGGAAATAAAAGAAATGTTCAGTGAGTACAGAATATGGACTGAGAGTAAATCAAAAATAGACAAAAGTAATGAGAAGTAGCAGAAATGAGAACAGTGAGAAACTTGACATCAGGATTGATGGTCATGAAATACGAGGGTATTTCGGAAAGTAAAGATACACCATACGCCAGAGGAACAGAAGAGTTTTGGCGAGCAAGTTGGCAACACTGGTGTTAACCTTGAACCATTAGCTTTCTCCTTGCGGTCGTTCAGCACTTGAACGTTGCTTCTGGTTGGAGTAGGTCATGTTTAAAATGGCTGCACCGATTCAGAAACCTGCCAAATGAGAAGTGTGCTCCGTCATACGCTTTCTTCATGCAAAAGGTCAGCGACCAGTGGATATTCACAAAGAAATTGCTTCTGTTTATGGGAACATTATGAATTGACAAAATGTAACGAAATGGTGTCGTCATTTCTCTGAAGGTAGGACCAATGTTCATGACGAACAAAGAAAGGGTCGGCCATCTGTGATCTCTGATGCCATTCTTCTGAGAACAGAGGAAGCAGTTCGTGCAAGTAGATGTCTCACATTGAAAGAATTGCATCAGATCATACCGGACATGTCAATGACAACTCTTCATGACATTGTGACTGTCAAGTTAGGGTACAGGAAATGGTGTGCGCACTGGGTTCCAAAACTGTTAACGGAAGAACACAAAAAGAAAAGTATGAGCTTTGCACTCGACTTCCTCACACGCTATGCTGAAGCAGGTGATGAGTTCCTTGATCACATTGTGACAGGTGACGAGACGTGGGTTTATCACCATACACCCGAATCCAAGGAACAATCAATGCAATGGCACCATTCGAATTCACCAAAAACCAAGAAATGCAAAATGTCGATTTCAGTGAAGAAAATCATAGCTTCTGTTTTTTTGGGACAGACAAGGCATTCTTCTGTTGGAATTTATGCCTCCTGGAACGACAATTAATGCTGCTGCATATTGCCAGACTTTTAAATGTCTTCGAAGGGCAATTCAAAACAAACGCAGGGGAATGCTGACAAGTGGAGTCTGCTTGCTTCATGACAATGTTCAGCCTCACACAGCACTCGTAACCAAATCACTACTCAAACAATTCAAATGGGATGTATTGGACCATCCGCCATACAGCCTGGACCTTGCGCCCACCGACTTCATGTCTTCCGTTACCTGAAGTCACATCTTGGCGGAAAATCATTCCATGACAATGAAGAGATCAAAGATGAAGTTAAAATATGTTTCTGACAACATGCGGCAACCTTCTATGACTGTGGGATACAAAAGCTTGTGCACCGACTTAACAAATGTTTGGATAATGGGAGTGATTATGTCGAAAAATAACAAATAATCCAGTGAATAAGATGTAACTGTCATTTTCTAAATAAATGTTCTATTTAAGGACTGCGAGCCATTGTATCTTTACTTTTTGAAATGGCCTCGTAGATGAAGTTGAGGAATTCTGCTACCTATGCAGAAAAATAACCAATGACGGATGGAGCAAGGAAGATATCAAAAGCAGTCTAGCACTGGCAAGAAGAGCATCCCTGGCCAAGAGAAAACTACTAGTATCAAACATAGGCTTCAATTTGAGGAAGAAATTTCTGAGAATATACGTTTGGAGCACAAAACTGTATGGCAGATAAACATGGACTGTGGGAAGATCAGGACAGAAGAGAATCAAAGCATTTGAGACGTGGTGCTACAGATGAATGTTGAAAATTGGATGGACTGATAAGGTAAAGAATGAGGAGGTTCTCTGCAGAATCAGTGAGGGAAGGAATATTTGGGAAACACTGACAAGGAGAGGAGACAGGATGATAGAACATCTGTCAAGACAACAGGGACTGACTTCCATGGTGCCAGAGGGAGCTGTATAGGGCGAAAACTGTAAAGGAAGACAGAGATTGGCATACATCCAGCACATAATTGACGACATTGGTTGCAAGTGCTGTTCTGAGATGAAGAGGTTGGCACAGGACAGAAATTCGGGGCAGGCTGCATCAAACCAGTCAGAAGACTGATGACTCAAAAAAACTAACTCTGAACTTTTTAAACAGAAACCTGCTTTTCAACCACCTATAGTCCACCTGTTGTCCCTCTTTTTGCTCACAATATGCTTCCCTTATAAGTGATGTAAGAATAGTAACCATGGCAGATTCTAGCTTCACATGGTTTTCAAATTTAAATGTTGCATTATTTTCAATTTCAACTCTGTCTCTAGAATGCTCCAGTCTTCACTGTTCCTTTGAAATAACTTTCCTGCATACCATTCAATCTCTTTAAACACGATAAAAGACAGTCAGTTCTCACAAATAGATTTTGTTTGTTTCTCTTTTTGATGTTTTTAATTTCCTCGTTTATGGATTCTATTGATGGCCTTGATGCTAGTGACTGACATGCTCATAATGATAGAAAACATAATTATCTTGGTATTTCTTATTAAGTGATTTTAGCAGTATATCACCATGTGCCAAGGCAAATCAGTGACAAAGAAGTGTGCTGCCAGTAGTCTATGTATCCAGCAAAAATGTTGTGGTCTTCAGTCCTGAGACTGGTTTGATGCAGCTCTACATGCTACTCTATCCTGTGCAAGCTTCTTCATCTCCCAGTACCTACTGCAACCTACATCCTTCTGTATCTGTTTAGTGTATTCATCTCTTGGTCTCCCTCTACGACCTTTACCCTCCACCCTGCCCTCCAATACTAAATTGGTGATCCCTTGATGCCTCAGAACATGTCCTACCAACCGATCCCTTCTTCTAGTCAAGTTGTGCCACAAACTTCTCTTCTCCCCAATCCTATTCAATACCTCCTCATTAGTTAAATGATCTACCCATCTAATCTTCAGCACCACGTTTCCTGTAGCACCACATTTCTAAAGCTTCTATTCTCTTCTTGTCCAAACTATTTATCGTCCATGTTTCACTTCCATACATGGCTACACTCCATACAAATACTGTCAGAAACGACTTCCTGACACTTAAATCTATACTCGATGTTAACAAATTTCTCTTCTTCAGAAATGCTTTCCTTGCCATTGCTAGTCTACATTTTATATCCTCTCTGCTTCGACAATAATCAGTTATTTTGCTCCCCAAATAGCAAAACTCCTTTACTACTTTAAGTGTCTCATTTCCTAATCTAATTCCCTCAGCATCACCCAACTTAATTCGACTCCATTCTATTATCCTCATTTTGCTTTCATTGATGTTCAAGACACTATCCATTCCGTTCAACTGCTCTCCTAAGTCCTTTGCTGTCTCTAACAGAATTACAATGTCATCGGCGAACCTCAAAGTTTTTATTTCTTCTCCATGGATTTTAATACCTACTCCGAATTTTTCTTTTGTTTCCTTCACTGCTTGCTCAATATACAGATTGAATAACACCAGAGAGAGGCTACAACCCTGTCTCACTCCTTCCCAGCCACTGCTTCCCTTTCATGTCCCTCGACTCTTATAACTGCCGTCTGGTTTCTGTACAAATTGTAAATAGCCTTTCGCTCCCTGTATTTTACCCCTGCCACCTTCAGAATTTGAAAGAGAGTATTCCAGTCAACATTGTCAAAAGCTTTCTCTAAGTCTACAAATGCTAGAAATGTAGGTTTGCCTTTCCTTAATTTAGCTTCTAAGATAAGTCGTAGGGTCAGTATTGCCTCACGTGTTCCAACATTTCTACGGAATCCAAACCGATCTTCCCCGAGGTCGGCTTCTAACAGTTTTTCCATTCGTCTGTAAAGAATTCACATTAGTATTTTGCATCCGTGACTTATTAAACTGATTGTTCGGTAATTTTCACATCTGTCAGCACCTGCTTTCTTTGGGATTGTAATTATTATATTCTTCTTGAAGTCTGAGGGTATTTCGCCTGTGTCATAAATCTTGCTCACCAGATGGTAGAGTTTTGTCAGGACTGGTTCTCCCAAGGCCGTCAGTAGTTCTAATGGAATGTCGTCTACTCCCAGGACCTTGTTTCGACTGAGGTCTTTCAGTGCTCTGTCAAACTCTTCATGCAATATCATATCTCCCATTTCATCTTCTTCTACATCCTCTTCCATTTCCATAATATTGTCCTCAAGTACATCGCCCTTGTATAGACCCTCTATATAATCCTTCCACCTTTCTGCTTTCCCTTCTTTGCTTAGAACTGGGTTTCCATCTGAGCTCTTGATATTCATACAAGTGGTTCTCTTTATGATAGTTAAAATTCCCTTTGCTATGTCACACATTTATTTTCTGCTGTTTGGATAACATACAGATGTATCTCCTTGATGCTATAATACATCAGTGGGGAATTATAGTTTATGCCTACAAAATATCTCACTAGGTCACAGAAAAATCATGTAATTTAGCTCACTTAAAATGTCAAAGTGACATTTTCGAGATTATACATTATGGAAGCAAAACTGTAATGGGCGCAGTGGTCTCTTTCTGCAATGGAGTCAAAATTTTTTCTATAGGCTGTCCATGCAGGTATTTATGAAATACTTTTATTTTTTACTTTTGGGGAGATATGGCTATGTATCAGAAAGTTGAACATACGTTTCGACTTCCTAATAATAAGAACCACTGGTGTTCTTGAAACAGGTATTAATAATTTCACTTCTGATTGTGAGCTGAAACCTTAAAAGTATTGCCTGCCATCAGTTATTTCTTTTTGAGTAACTAACTGCTTCTGTCTGAAATCCCAGTGGGGAAAAATTTTTTTTTAAAAATCATGGCTTTTGCACCATGATAATGCACCTGTTTGCACTTTATTGCTTGTTCATGAATTTTTGATCAAAAGCAATGCTAAAACAAAGCCCGAGCACCCATATTTGACAGACCTGGGCCCATGAGACTCTTTTCTGTTTGAAAAAACAAGGAAAACTTTCAAGGTCCAACATTTTACAAGCGCAGAGGAGATTAAAAACACATCACTGAGAGGGGTTAAGTCTGCCTCAAAGAGAGTCATCAGAAAGTTGTTTAGTATTGAACCTTGTATGTACCTCCCCTTCTAAGTTAAGTTTTATATGAGATGGATGCCACTGCCTCCATGACATTTTAGTTTCTGAAGTACAATTCTATGGCCCAAACAATCAGAGTCATTGTCTGAGTCACAGAATATACAAACAGGGTAGTTTTTGCTTTTATGCTCAGCCAGTATTTTATTTATGAGAGCATATATGGCTTTCTCAATAAAGAATCCTTTCCAATAAGCTGTGGCATTTAGAAAAGTATACCCTGAAGTGCAAAACAGATTTCCATTGTTGGCTAGATTGTCAAAAAAGATTTGGGAATACTGGAGTCAGTGAAATATCTCTGTGATTGAAATGATTTGTTTATCTTTATAAACTGGTATTCCTATTGCATATTTAACCATGTATGTCACAAAATATGCTGCAAATAAATATTTCTTCTTAGTAACTGGCAGAAATTCATTTGTACTTTGTAACATAGTTTTGAAAACAACCAGAACGAATAAATTTCAAAAGAAGTAAATAAATTTTTGTATCTGGAAAGAAATGACTTTCTCATACACAGCACTTTGGTAATGAAAAAGCATATAAAATAGAGCAGTTCAGCCTCTTATTAGTTTTAGATTGAACAAGACACAGGCTAAAGATCAGTAGATCACCAGAAAGTCCCATTTTACTGGCTTATGAAAAGTGTGGAAAGTATCCTGGTTCCCATGAGAGTAGCCTTTGTCTATTTGTACATCAAATACATAAATGTCACGTAATTACTGGTATGTATGAAACTGAATAAGCTGCAGAGCAAATACATCAGATGTTTGCTTAAAAGGAGGGTGTTGATTGAGAAAATGTTCAACAGATGAATCATGTTCATAGAGAATGTTGATGACAGAAGTGTACTGTGAGGTGGTAGTAGGATTTCAGAAGGTTCTTTCATCCCCAAGGACCTTGACAAAGAGCAAGTCCTGCAACACACCAACCATAATCTAAGCACTGCTTCATTACACACACAAAATCGATACTTCATCTAGTACCAGTAATTTAGAACTTTTCAGATGAGAAGTCGCTCTAGAACATGTTAGGTACCAGCCTCCAACTTGGGCTTAATTTGTAGTAATTTCTCCCTTCAGACTATCTCCTAATGACATCAACTGATACCCCCATTTCCTAGATGTTTCATCTCCACTATTCCATTGTTCCTTCTTTTATCAGTTCTACTTTCCATTTGTGCCTCTTCTATGCTTCTGTTTATGGTTTGACTCACTATCTCACTTATAACTCAAACTTTCCAAACTTGTCTGTTGCTAGCATTTTATTGTTGTTTTTTTCTCATCCTTTCATACTGAGCCATGTCACGGCTCAGCATTTTGCTTTACCTGTGAGATTATTTCACTTGTTTTCACTGCAGCGATAGGGGGCGTGATCGCTGAGCGCTGTTGGAGATGGTGCACGAAGCAACAGTTTTGGGGAGGACGGCTCGGTCGGTATATGGCGACAGGACGGAAGTGGCGGGGAGTCAACTGGTGCCTGCCGATTAAGGACTGCAATGAGTGTGGCTGTTTGCGAGCATGTGGGGAGGACGGAATGCTCACTTGCTTAGCATGGTTCTCCATGACCAGCTGTTGTTTGTTGGGCCCAGCACTCGAGTGTAACAGGAAACTGCAGTGCTGTGGTTCTCGTCACCTGGCTAAGGCCGAAATTTTCATATACTTTTATTATATTTCAAGATCATTACTTTATTATGGGGTTGGTACTTGTAGCCAACATTTTGTGATTTGAAATACTTCAGAGAATATTATCATGTGCCAGGTGTCTACTGTGAATAATTCTTAATTTGTTTCATAGTGTATAGCATGGTATCCACTATCATTGATAATTTTATGAAAGTTCTGTCCAAATTATTATTACATTAGACTTTGTTAAGATTGGTGCGTTTAAATTGAAAATTTCCTAATTCTACTAATATTGCTTGGGATAAACCCATATATTTCTTGATATTGCTATATTTGTGTATTAAGTTGTGTTTCTTCTCGAGGCTGACTGAACTGGGGGGGGGGGGGGGGGGCGAGTATTTAAATGAAAATTTGTTAGATAACACAACCTTCATGAAATTGAAAACTTACTTGACAGTGTTTACTCATGTCAACACAGTCGGTGGTTTTTTTTTTTTTTTTTTTTTTTTTTTTTGGACAGTAGGCAATTTGATGCATTCTTGCCAAACTGGATTTTTTTAAGGTTTGATTTACATGTAGTATAAATCACAAGTTCAATATTTTTCTGGTGTAACTGTTAATATTTGGACATGTTGCACTATTGTACGATATAATATACCTTTTACTAACAGTACCTTTATGTAATGTTTCAGAGCGGGGCTGCATGTTCTTCTAAAGAATGTTTTAAAACAAAAAAAATATTGCTAAAATTTCCTTTTAAACTGTTAATTGTATTAACTTGGATGTACAACCAATTATTGTTAAATAATAAATTTGTGTCAACAAGGCTTGGACCAAATAAATGTGCCTACACCTTCTCCATCCTGGCTCTGTTACCGTCTGTACATCACACATACTATATCTTCCGTGGATCAAGAGTGAGCTGATTTTTCTGGTTAATAGATGTTAATAGATGAGTAGCCGCTTTTCTTCTAACTCTTTTCTCTTTTTTGCTGGACGAAGGAACCACAGTTTCTGAAAGCTAGTTATTTTGTGAAAATTTCTGTTTTTCTGTCTGTTCTGCTACTAGTTAAGCACATGTTGTATGTCTATATTTAACTGTTAGTAATATATAACGTTGTTATCACTCCCTGCTTTCAAAACTGATATAAATTTATTCTTGTACATGGTACTTATACATAGTACTGCACCATGAGCCACAGACACTGCCAAGGTTGGGTGGCTTGCTTACCTCAACAATACACACAACTGCAGTTTAGAGGCAACCACAATGGAGTACTATTTATTTAGAGGGAATAAAAACCTGTGGTTCCTGAAGAGCAACAACAGCCTATTCAGTACTTTCAGAGGCTGACTGATCTGGCCTTGTAATATCAGCAAACATGATATTACTTTGCTGGTACTGCAAACTGCTGAAAGCAGTTCCCAGATGTAGCTCTACCGTATGGTTAAATGATGATGTCATCCTCCTGGGTAAAATATTGTAGAGGTAAAATAGCCCCCATTTGGGTGCTCATGGCCGTGTTGTTGAGCACCCTGCAAATCAATCATCACCAGTCCCACATTTGAATCTCCAGGCAGGGACTACTCAGGAGGATATCGTCATCAGGAAAAACCAAACTGGCATTCTGCAGAATAGGGCACGGAATGTTAAGTCCCCTAATCAGGTATGAAGGTTAGAAAATTTAAAAAGGGGAATTGACAGAGTGGTGTTAGATATAGCTCAGTGGCAAGATGAACAGGACTTCCAGTCAGGTGACTACAGGGCTATACATGTGAAATCAAATAGAGGTAATGCAGTAGTAAGTTTAACAATATATGAAAAAAATAGGAATCAGGGTAAGCTACTATGAGCAGCGTGATGGACACATTATCATAACCAAGGTAGACATGAAGCCAACACACACCACAGTAGTACAAGTTTATATGCCACTTAGCTCTGCAGCTGAAGAAGAGATTGAAAGAATGTACGATGAGATGCAAGAAATTATTCAGGTAGTTATGGGAAAAGAAAATTTAATTGTGATGGGTTGCTGTAATTTGTAGCAGGAAAGAAAGGTAAAATAGTAGGAGAATATGGACTATGGAAAGGAATGAAAGAGGAAGTCACCCGGTAGAATTTTTGACAGAGTATAATTTAATTATTACTAACACTTGGTGAAAGAACCAAGAAAGAAGGTTTGTAATGGGACACCAAGCTCTAACATTAGGTTTCTTTAATAGAAATAATTGATACTAGGAATATTTTTGAATCTTGTATAGGTGAACATTATCTCAGCTGTTTAACTAAAAGAATTTCATATGATTTTGTATACAATGTATTATATTTCAGGCTAAAATGAACAAAAAGAAATTAATTTGTTACAATCAATATGTATTAATTCTGTATGTACAGCTAAAATTATTCTCCTTTTAGAAATATTTGAAATTTCGAAATATCTGGCACACTTAAAATGCCTATTATTAATTACAATCTGACTCTAATTATTAAATTTGTTTCTGGATTCAGTTATAAAATAATGATAAAACTTGGTGAAGATTCTTCTTTTGTTAAGAAAGGTTGTAAATCCTTTCTTTTGTAAACTCTTTGGAATACTGTTAGTACTGCAGAATGTAGTAGTAGCAGGCATGCCTCTGATGGAATCGGACGTTTATGTTTGGCAATAACAATGTATATTTCTGTTTTATGGAAATGGAGATTGTAAAGTCAGTGTAATATAGAAGAATGAGACATAATAAAAAACACGTGCAATCAGAAATCATGCAACAGGCTTACTTAAAATTTATCTAGTCATCTGGAACCTACAAAGTTATAAAAAAATTCAGCCTGAAGAATGTACCGCTGGACATGACAAATTGCAGCCAACAATGAGAAAATGAAGATAAGTAAAGTTATTTGTACATCTTACACCTCTCGATTCTTTTGAAATATATCAATTTTTATGAAGAGACTAAAAAATTTACTGGTGATGTGTGGGAGGATAAGATTAAAGGTATATGTGGAAGAGACCTGAAGACTGTGGAAGGTTTCATATTTGTTATATAATGAGATTCTGGAACTGGATTTTAAGCTACAAAACATTTACAGGCGCAGATGGCCATAATTTATTTGTTATAAACTGCAGATTAAAATGAAAGATTTTGCGAAAGGTAGGAAATGAAGTAGATGGGATCCGAAGAAGGTGAAAGAACCAGAGGTTGTTCAGAGTTTCAAAGGGAACATTATGCAAAAATTGATTGAAACAGGGGAAAGGAATACAGTGAAGTTGGTTCAAATGGCTCTGAGCACTATGGGACTCAACTGCTGAGGTCATTAGTCCCCTAGAACTTAGAACTAGTTAAACCTAACTAACCGAAGGACATCACAAACATCCATGCCCGAGGCAGGATTCGAACCTGCGACCGTAGCAGTCTTGCGGTTCCAGACTGCAGCGCCTTTAACCGCACGGCCACTTCGGCCGGCACAGTGAAGTTGAATGTGTAACTTTGAAAGATGAAATAGTGAAGGCAGCAGAGAATCACATGAAAAGAGAAAATCTAAAAATGCAGCAAATAAAGCAGGCAAAATAGAATACAAATGTCAAAAAACGAGACTGGCAGAAAGTGCAAAATGGCCATAAGGGAAGGATAGAGGTCAAATATAAGTCTATAGAAGCATGCAGAAAGTGAATTTGTGGTTGAAACAGGAGTGAAACAGCTTTATTCAATCAGTACACTGAGCAAGCAGCAAACGAAGCCATAGAAGAATTGGAGAAGGAATTAAAGTTAAGGAAAAGAAGCAAAAACTTCGAGGCTTGCTGATGACATTGTAATTCTGTCACACACATCAAAAGGCTTGGAAGTGAAGTTAAATGGATAAATAGGAGGATATAAGATGGCATTAACATAAACAAAAGATGGGCAATGGCATGCAGTCAACTTAAATCAGGTGATGTTGAGGGATTTCGAAAAGGAAATGAGGCACTAAAAGTAGCTGATGAGATTTTATGTCTGGGCAGTAAAATAACTGAAGATGTCCAATGTAGAAAGGATATAAAATGTAGACTGGCAGTGGCAAGAAAGGCATTTCTGAAGAAGGGTATCTGTTAATGTCAAATATAAGTCTTTGTGTTAGGAAATCTTTTCTGAAGGCATATGCGCGGTGTGTAACCTTGTACAGAACTGAAATGTGGACAATAAGCAGTTCAGACAAGAAGAGGATAGAACCATTTGAAATGTGGTGCTACAGAAGAATGCTGAAGATTAGATGGGTGGATGGTATAGCTAATAAGGAGGTACTGATATAATTGGAGAGAGAAAAAACTTCTGGCATAACTTGACTGAAAGAAGGGAGTGGTTTATAGGACAAATTCTGAGATATCAAGGAAGTGTCAGTTAATATTGATAGAAAGTGGAAGGAGGGTAAAAATTGTAGAGGGTGACAAAGAGACAAGTACTACAAACAGGTTCAGGTGAATGTGGGTTGCAGTAGCTATCTGGAGGTGATAATATTTGTGAAGGATAAAGTAGCACGGAGAGTTGCATCAAACTAGTCTTTGGACTGAAGACCTCAAAAACGACGACAACATGGTACTTCAGTGTTAGTAAAGAATAAGGTAAAGTCTGCATTGCAAGACTGCTTCACAGTTATTGCTTGATTGCAGGTGGGGTATAGACTTTCTGCACTGTGGCACTAGGAGGGGGAGAGTACAGAGATCATCACATCAGCTTTTACCCCCAAGGAAGATCCCAGGAACAACACTACAAAAATAATTTGAAATAACCTTCCAGTTTTTAAAAAGGTGACTTACATATACATAAATCTTTAGATGGGAATAATAAATTTAAAGCAGAGTTTTTCTGTAATTCTGATAATCATATTCCTTAATCCAACCCATCTATGTACATCTCTTATTTGTTCTGTATTTTGGTTGCCTTTCTAATCTTCTGAGGGATAAAATTCAAACAGCATGATCAGTAACTCTTTAAGTGAATACTAAATAACACAGACATATTAAGAGATTATATACTTTACTAATCTTGATCCAGTCTATTTTCAACAAGCCTGCAATAATAAATGGGAATGTTTTTTGTTATGAAAACACTGACATGTGACAAAAACTTCTAACACCATAAAGATTTGAACCAGCTCCACTGCATAGCTATAGAGGCAATTAATTATGAGAAAATTGCATTGTATTGGTTACATACATGCCCAATACACAGAAATGTTAATTTTCTGACACAGATCTCTGTATCTTATAGTCATCCTATGGTAATGGAGAAATAAAAATTTACAAGTAAAACCATAATTATTGGAACATGAAAATAAGCAAAAATGAGGAAAGGCAACCACTCATTTACTCATGTGTATTTAACTGAAACATAGTGTCTGGAAACATAGCACACAGAGAAATTATTGGAATTTTGGCTACTGCTTTCCACACACACACAACACACACACACACACACACACACAATGTGTTACTGACACTACTTGTAAATAAAGACAGCTCTAAAGCTTGTGGTGTTCCTGTGCTGGTGTGTATTTCTATAGGCCACACACCAGTCAGCTGCAAATGAGTGAGTTACCTTTGCTAATTATTCAAAACTATTGTTTCCTTGCTGTAATTTCCATTATCATGTTGTTATAGCACAAAGTATTTTGTTTTGTAGAATAGTAGTGCCCAATCTATCACTTACAATTGGTACTTGTTATGACATCTTACCTTCCTCCTAAATTTGCATGTATTTCATTAGCAGTTTTATCTGTTTTCAGGCCTCCATCTTCAAATGGTATTTGTTTCTTCTTCCTTAGTTTCTTCTTAGGCTTCCATTCAGGACTTTCTGGGATGTATCTGAAATTGGAAGCCAAATTACATTACATCTAAAACAGGTGTATATTGAATATTCCCAAATTAAAAAAGCTAAAGCTGTCATCACCTTGAACGTTGGTTTGAACATTACAGTGCTATAATAGATGTGATAGTTCTGGAGATGGTATGCCTTGGGTTCCTCTGACCACTGAACTGGTTTACCCAGCCAGTTATAGGAGACCATACAGTTTAATATGTAATCTGGGGTATGTTGAAACTCCACATTTTTCATGTCAACAACCACTGACAACAACGAAGCTAATGATAAGTGATAGAAATACTTGGACAGACTGGGAAATGAAAGAGAAACTGTAGGGATGGAGACTAGTTAAGCAATGGTAAACTACTTCTATGTATTGCCTTAGCTATAAGTACTCTGGGATTATTTCTGACATTTGAATATATTTTGTAATGTAAACACACACACACACAATACTTAATGTCATACTAGCTTAGTGCCTGTTGCTTCGATTGCGTACACTGTATGGTCTGCAAAGATTTTTATGTTGTTCACAAACTGTAATACCTTCCAAACTTTTCACAGTTATAAAGGCCATAGAAGCATGGTCCTTTCTGAATATGCTTCTAACCACAACATGATTCTGGTAGCTCGAGTCAGAGGACTTTGTTAATCCTGCCATTTGAGTTCTTGTCATGGTATAAAACTTTCATTCCTTAATACAATTTTCTTTAGAAGTGTCAATTTTCATAGATTTAGCTTTAAACATGTTTTTGTATAGCAATATAATTTCACAAATATTTCAAAAATTCCTTATTAAACAACATCAACAGTATAAGATCAACACCCTCTCCAAATACCAAGCTTCTATCCTTAGCAGTTTGGGCTGGATACTGATGAGTCAGTCAGTCAGTCAGGACATCTCCTGTTATATACAGAGCTTCCATTCTGTAGATGAACTTCTACAGACCAAATGCAATCTGTTCTATAACTTCTGTAATGTGTTTTTTTCTAAAACATGTGATGTACTTTAATGTCTGTACCAGTTACTAATGTACAACAAAATTCATAACAGAAATCATGAGGGTTTCTTATACATGTGCTGTGTTTTCCCTATGACACAATGATTACAACTGATACAAGAATAACACACTTCAATTTACTGGTTTACAAAAACGCTTTGCCTCTGTCTCACTGATATTAACTATCAAGTTCAAGAAGTTTGTCCCATAACCATCCTGGCCTCAACCTTCTTTAGTCACTGTCCTCACCCATCCAGCCCCCTCCCTGTTCCCATTACACCACTACACAGCCAACATTTCACCGCCACACCCAGTCTTTTAATTTCTTTTTATTTCTCTCCTTTCCACTACTTACTCCCCCCCCCCCCGCCCCCCTCCTCCACCTTCTCTCCTGCCCTCCATGTAAACTGCAACACCTCACTGTCATCCGCACTCCCACCACACTATCCCTCCCCCTGCCCACCGCAGCCTCCTCCTTACCTCAATCCAGTTGCCACTCCCATCATGCACTGGTGCTGCTGCTCACAGTGTGGTTTCAGTTCTCTGAGACTGCAGATGTGTGTGCAAGTTGCATTTGCGTGAGTGTGTGTGTGCGTGTGTGTATGTGTGTCTATTTCTGACAAAGGCCTTAATGGCCAAAAGCTATAATTGTGCGAATCTTTTTGTTGTGCCTATCGCGACTCAGCATCTCCGCTATATGGTGAGTAGCAACTTTCCTTCTCTGGTATTGTTACATTCCATCTTGGATTTTCCATTGTTTGATTTTTGTCAGTTACATAATTCATTCTTGTGTTCAGTAAAATGTTAAGGTGTCTTTTCCTTCTTGTTTTAGCTATGAATAATGCAGCTTCATTTGTTACTTACCTAGATCAGAATAACAAAGTGATTGACAACTGACCATGGATTGGGATGACAGTCATTGTTTCTGTTAATATGGCCATAATATGGTTGTGGCTGCAACAGCTGTATAGTTCCATGCTGGATTCATCCACAGTAGTTCCGCACTGGATCTATCCACAATTTCTTGTTAACAGACAGTAAGGAGTTTGCTTTGTGGAATCATGAAAGCCTTATCATATTTCTGTACATTTTTATTGCCAGCATCATAGATTCATCACCTCATATTGTACAACATGGAACACAAGCCTTTCATTCTTCTCCAGTCTTCCCACCATCTCTCTGTCACTACTCTGACCCAATCTTCCCCATTCTTGTAATTTCTTTCTTCCACTTTTAGCCACTTGATCCATGATTTTCTCCTTACTCTCTGGCACCCATGTTTGATATGTGCACCTTCCTAGACATCCTCATCTCATTCATTCTCTTCACATGCCCATATTATTTTAATCTTTTTTTCTTCTTGTCTAGTGGGGTTTACTCATGTGTTGTCTCCCCAATACTTCAATTTTTCATAATTTCAATTTTTGTTAACCTATCCATCTTCTGAAAAACTTCATTTCATTGCTTAAATTTCAATTTTTTCCCTTTTCTTCATGACCCAAGTTTCTGCAGCACACAACAGAGCTGGTATATATTTTGTTTAGTGTATTACCTGCATACTTTTTTGGATGGCTTCTCTGTTCCATACAATTCCTCTCTCACTTATCATAATTTTATTAGATTTTATTGTTTGTTCATTTACTTCCCAAAGTGCAACCCCTAGCTCAAGTTGTGATGTATGGGTGATGGCATGCAATGTGGACTGCCATAGTGGCAGAGTACACTGGAGACTTTTGCCATGTGACTGCTGTGGTAGCAATGATCAACCTACAGGAAACTCTGGAAAGAACTGGCACATGAGGGCTGTTGTAAAGTACTCATAGGCCCAGTAACCCAACACTGGATAATGTGCTGTGGGGGATACTTCTTTCTCTATAATGCACTATCCATAGGTGCCTCTGGTTGGTAGCATCACTGGTGGTGTCCGTGCAATGAGTGGTGTTTCTGTCACCAGTGGTGGAGGCAGCATCTCATGATGAGTGATTTAAGCATAACCACAGTAGGTAGTTGCTCTTCCTGTTATGAACTGACTATGTGTAGCAAAGCAGTGACTTTGTGGCCAGTTGTATGCTTGGATGGAAGCTTCAAAACATTAGGCAGTGCTGGTCTGAAGTGCCAATTGTTGTTGTTTGGCTAATAAAAATTGTTCTATGGAAAACTTATTCCGATGGGACAGTTAGACATTTTACTCTTGCTCAACATTTAAGTATCTGTAAGAAATCTGTGTTAGCTGTGATGGCAGTTCAGCTTTTTTACCTGTCAGATAGTTCCGGTCATTGCACATAGGGCTGCTTGTGGGTTACGTCCTGTTGCTTCCTGAACAACAGTTATATTGTGGAAACACCCACTTGCTTGCAGTCTCTGTTATTTAGACTGTTGTTGATTTATACACCAATACTCTGAATTTACAGTTAGCATTCATTTTTCATCTTAATGGATGGTATGTTTTTATACAATCTTATGATGTGTTGCTTGCCATTCTGGTTACCAAATTTTGTCAGAAGTACAGTAAAATCTTTGAGCTAGTTATGTAAGGTTTTTTATTAAGTTGTTATCTAGTGATGTCTGTAATTGATCTTGTGTTATTAGTGGAGCCATGTGGCAAAGTCTTGTCACATTTTTACATATAGAGACTGAAGCAGTGTACCAAGGCTGGGAATTGAACCTGGGTCTCCTGCTTACTAGGCAGATGTGTCAGCCAATAAGACACTTGGCACAGTGGTTCACACAGCTGCACAGATTACCCTGGCATGCCTACCTCCTTGATCCAAATTTTCAGTGGCACCCCTGTCTACTTTACATTCCCCATTACGCGTTAACAGAACTGTCGAGGCTCTCCATGTTCCAGGATAGTACCTCAGCATTGAATGTAGATGATGGATGCAGCCTGAAACCCAGGTGCAAATACTTATACGAATGAAATGACAATTTCAGAGACTTTATTGGTCTCATACAGATACGATTTTATATATATGTAGACTGAAACAGTGAGTGAAAATTTGTACCAAGGCTGGGAATTGAATCTGGGTCTCCTGCTTACAACACATGTTGCTTGATGGCCTCATTCAAAATTGTAAACCTCATGTGAATTAAGTCACTACTGTGATGTGATATTCAAATTTTATTTAAGGTTGTACCTTGTGAGTATGAGTTGCTCTTTCAATCTCAAGTTGTTCTATGTATATTCTGGTAATTTTTAACATTGTTCATCATTGTTTTGTGTGTTATAGGAAGGGGGCTTTGTAATTCTCTCTGTTTATTTTGCATATCCATGGACCCCAGAACTGGGGCCAGCATACCTTAAATGTGGTGAATGTTCAGAAAGCAAGTTTACCAGATTTCTATAGTTTTTTTTTAGAAAAAGTGTATTTGAAAAAAGTTACACTTTTTGACTATTTTTCCACATATTTTCCATCCGGTTCAGTTGTGTGTGGTGAGCCATGGCACAAGCTTCTTCATCCCCTCCTCAAACAGCTCCTTCCTCCACTTCATAACCTCTTTCTGCATCTGCTCATCAGTTGAAACTTTAATACCACTCATGTGTGCTTTCCGGGAGACGAAAAGATGATAACCTTAAGATGCCAGTCAGGGGAATGTGAGAGTTGGGGGGATGGTTCAAAACATCACAAACAAATGAGTCCAAGTGTAACTTGATGGCTAAGGTTATGTGACAACAGCCATTGTTGTGCAGTAAGCACACTCCTCTCATCAGCATTCACCTCCTTTTGTTTTGAATACTGCTTTTGAGTTTTGGTCAGAAAATCCTCACCTTCCTGTTTAAACTAATCAAGAAACTTGTAGGTGCTACTGACCTGATTTTTCTTGTGCTGCTCTCTCATCTGTTTTGGGATCCATCTTGCACACAGTTTCTGGTAGCCCAGCATTTCTGAGAGTGTCTCATACAGTAGAGTCCTGGAAAGTTGTGGAAACATCACAGAAACTTCATCCACTGTCAATCAGTGATCTTCATGAATATTTTCCTTGAGTTTTTGTACCAACTCATTAGTCAAAATGAAAGGTCTTCCACTCTTCTGTCGGTTATGAACATTTGTTCTGCCTCCACTTAACTTCCGATGCCACCTAAACACGCTTGTTCTGTTCATAGAACCTTCTTCGTTAACGGTTTTGATAAGCAAGAAAATTTCAATGGGTGTTATTCCTTCCGTGAGTAGGAAGCAGATCACAGTACATGACTCACATCGTGCTGGAATTTCTTATCGTCATATTTCATGCACCTGGACACTAAAACTGAGTTTACATATAGTTTTCCTGTGATGCTTGCTCTGACCTGGGAATTCCCCCCCTCCCCCCCCCTCTCTCTCTCTCTCTCTCTACCATTCAGTGTTGCCATCCCTCAAAAAACAAAAAAAAACACAGCCCTTTATGGTCACAGTACACTCACTTTCTAAACATGCTTTGCCATGCCTCTGCTGAAACAGGCTGTCACTTACAATAGGATAAAGCTTAATGCTGTTTCTAAGTTGTACTAATGGGGCTGAATTAAGAAACTTGCATGGCTGGCCAGCTGCTTAGTCTAGTGCTGCTAAGCCTAATGTATATAACTATATCTGCCAACAATTGCTCAAATTTATTGTACCAATACTTGCTTTTTTTAAGTTGCAATAGAAAATGTTGTTGGTAGTGATGCTTAATCCTAATGTCATTATTTTGGTAGTATTAAAAGTTATGAGTGTTACTTTCATAAAATCACAAGGGTAAATTTTCTCTGTTTTGGATATTAGTAACTTCTGTCACCAATTGCCTTCTGGTAAAGTCTCATTCATGAATTCTGGTGGTAGTTCCTGTTCTTATCTGGTGTGTTTTAAGCTTTTTTCAGAGTTTGTCTTGTGTGAATTCTTTTTATTGTTTAAGTAAAATGATTTGTTTGAATTTCAATACATGTAGTCTGGCCCAGTATTTTACCTCTCTAAACCGGTTCCATACCGCTTGCAACAGTAGTAGACCATGGTAGTAATTCAGTGGCAGGGTTCTGATACTGTCTAATGGTGGGGTTAAAAATTTATGATTTTTTTTACAATTTCCTATCTTAGATATTTTTATTACAAGTGTTCTAAAGAATATAAGGTGGATCATCAATCAGTGACCAGTTCTCAGCATATCTCACTAAAGATCAACTGAAAGATGAGCTTGCCATCTGCAGGGAAAAGGTGGAAGGCAGCACGGCCAAGTTGGTGCTGTGGTTGCATGGGGCACTAAGTTATGGGCTTGTCACCTCAAACACCGTAGATGAGGTAGGTGGTGCTTGCTCTATTTGTGACAGCCTTCTGGATAGTATACAAGCCAATCTCCAGTTATTGTAGAGTAGAACCCCCATTCACGCACAAGTACTGCGATTCAGGTGCAGTTAAATCATATCATTAACCATTTTAAAGACCTCAGCATCATTATCTCTGATCCTAAATAGAAATTAGTAATTTAACCATTATGTGATAAAGTAATTAAGCTGCAGGTAAATTAATGTGGTTAGAGAAAGGGATTCTGAGCCTAGGGAATGTGGTGATTCAAAAGCAGTTGGTACAGGAGAAGGGGATAGGTTGCATACTTGGAATTTGTTTAATAAACTGCCAAATCCTGTTCTGCCTGTAATTCAGGGATTTCTAGATTGACTATGGACACTGATGAGCAAATTTTTGATTTGTTCTGATGAATGGTCCAATTGCAGAATCAGGCTCTGGTGTTGCACCTTACAGATACTATGATGTTCCAGGTCGTGTATCCCTCATCTCAGAGCAAAAACTCAGTAGAGTAACTGCTAATGCCATCATGGAAAGAACGTCATTGAGTAGATTCTGCCAAAGACTGTTGGAAAGTCACTTATCAAGTTGTTTTTGTTAGGAATTTCTTAAGGAGACTAGCCCATGGATACCATGGGAAACCTTGAAAAAATTGTCAGTTTTCTCAACAGTGTAGCTCAATGAATAAGATTTGTAAGACCATATAATGCTTACTATCTTTTAGGACATCCTTTGGGAAAATTTTTATGTATGACCCACAGCTTTAGCTCTCACACTTTTTTATTGTATTTTTTTGATGCAAGTGAAGTAAACTATGCTAATTATTTATGTACATCATACGTACACATGACCCAAAATACAAACATAATAGAAGGTTTAGTTTTTTCCTGTAAATTCTTTACACTATTATGTTTAAAGCAGACTACTGAAAAGATGGTGCTGTCATAAATTGTGGTATAAAATTTTTTAAGTATGATTATCAAAATTTTTGGAAATGAATTCAGGTTTTTCTTCAAAAAAGAATTTTATTTTCAAAGTTAAATCATATGTGTAGTCTACTTTTTAGTTAAGCGTGTTTTAAGGCAGTAAACAAAATTTCAGCTCTCTGTCTTGAATAGTTTTTAGCCAAAGTGTACCAGAACATGAAACAATGTAACTTTTGGGAAATTCAAGTTAAAGTTAAAACTTGCTTTCTCTATTAAACTTGCATGGCACTAATGCATCCCTGGTCCATATTCATCTTGTTTCCTGTGTTGTTCTTCCTCCCTTCTCTTTTTCAGACTTCTCCTCCTTATTCTTGCTTTTTTAGTGGCTTCCAACACTGATTTTTCTGCTTTGAAGAGTCTCCTTCAGTCAATGGCTATTAGAGCTTTAGAGCTCTTTGCATATTTAGTCCACCAGGCACTCCCATCAGTTCCATAACATTAAGCCTTCACACTGCACCATCAATGAAACATAGAACAGTATCTAGCACACCTACTTTCAAAGTCTTTAGTCCTACTAGGACAGTTTTTGGTATCTGTTCCCATATACAAGTGTTGAAACTTTCATTTGGATTTTGAGACCTACCATGTAAACATTTCTCTAATAATCTTGTGTTACTAAGATCCCTATATATAGGTTTTATAACTTCCATTATAGCAAATGGGAAAGAATGTTTATGGTTGTAGATCTCTCCTTGAGTAACAGACCTCTGGTAGCTACACCATCACTCACTGCCAGGTGGGTAGAGTGCATGACATAGGTTGTCATCTGTGGAGGATTTATAAAAGAAGGTAGGCCATACTGCCTTTTTTCATTCCCTCAAGGTCATTTTTATTTTGTCTTATGACTTGACCATTATAATACTGAAATTTGTCTGTTTCTTCGTCTGTAAGCCAATGACGCCCATGAATACACTTAACATCAGCTAATTTCTTTCCCTTCAAATTCCTCTTCATGTTCCTCAGCCTTGTACCTATCATTTTCTGGACATCTCAAACATATTCCATTTTATAAATTTTTGTGTCAGAATAAGGTTTGGATTCATAAACTTTTTGGTACCTTTTTGAGTGTCCATCTCCGAGGTAAGATGTATACATCACACCAAATTTCTCCACTGACCTGTGAAATATCTTCACAACACCTACAGATTCCATACCTCCACCATATCCACTAAAATTAATCAAACATGTATGATTATCAGTTCCACTAGTACAGCCATGACAATACTTGGTAATGAATTTACTACTTTCCAAGGACATAGCTGTCACTGCACCATTTAGGGAACTACGGCCTTTTCATTGCCAGGATGCATTCAGGGCTGCAGACATACATGTATTGCTGTCATTCATGTCTACACTTTCCTGAACAGCATTTTTCATACTATCATTTGCTACTTCTTCTAAAGTCTGTATAATAATTTTATTGTACCTGTCAAACCTTGTAGGGGGAGGTAAGTCCATAACAGCAAAGAAAATTTGTGCACTTATGTACCCTTTGCCTATACAACTCATAGCATAAGCAAGATAAATATATGTGTTATACACTCTCTGTTTAATCATGCCACAAGTATAAACACATTTGCTTAAATCACAAAAAATTACAAACAATTCTTAATTTTGACACACAACATTTTCTAGCATGTATCTCCTCAACTACCTTCACACCACTATTGTCACATTCCTTACACTGCAAAGCTTTATTTATTAGTTCAGATAGAGCAGAGAGTTGAATAGCAACACAACCTGAATCGATAGTTGCCATCTCTATGTTATCAGCATTAATTCAATCAAGTCCATTGTACAAATATTTCAGTTTTAGCTTCAAAGCACTTGGAGTAGTTGCAGCTGATTCAAGTGTTTTATCAAATTGTATTTCAGTATTAGTACAATTAATCCATTTGGTGAACCGATTTCCATAAAATTTATGTTGTTTAACATTGAATTTCATAATTCTTCCCACTGATTTCATGTGGAATAAGAAACTCACGCACACAAAAAGAAACTCACGCACACAATTACTTCACTGTAAACAAAATATTCACACCAAAACAAGAGCAAACAATGACTAAACTCTCTCTATAAATAAAAGATAATCAATTGTAAAGCTCTCAGAGGTAAGCCAACTTAAGGGACTAAATAATCAAAAGAACTCAAAAAGGGACTAATTAATCAAAAGAACTCAAAAAACCAGAGTGCTCTCCCAAGCTGATCTGCCCTTTGTGTGCACTGCAGTATGCCATGAATATGTTTGCACCTTCTGGAAGCAACCTCTCACTAAGTGATGTATCCTGGTGTTGTAGGTTTGCTCAAATCTGGAAATTCCTGAGACTTCAAAAACCTCATGTTAGGTGCTGGTGTGTCAATGGGGGCTTGATTTCCATTGTCAGGAAGGTGGTATTTTATCTAAAAATTCAGCATTGGTTGTGGCTGATTGTGTTCATTGTGTTACAGGGTTTGAGTACTGAAGTATTGTTAGGCTGCAATTTTATAAAAATGTGCTGGGTGCATTTTAAGTTATACTGATCAGGAGATTATGTCTAAATTTTTCCTGGGGAGAAATATCCCATGTGTCACCATAAGCACCAACGAGGGATGTTTTCGGTTATCAAAAGCGGGTTCCCTTCTCAACTTTCTCATTTCAGTCTGAAGCAGGCTAGGGCCTCATTACAGATTTTAGAACAATATCCTGAGATTTTGATGGCTAGGCTGGGTGTCACAAGCAAAACTGAATATAACATTCAGTTGATGGATAAGGAGCCAGCCCATCAGCTGCTTTATCGATTATCACCCCCCAAAATGAAAAAACTTAAACAGGTAATGATCAATGAGCAACTGGCCAATGGCGTAGTTCGTCCATCTGTGTCCCATTATGCATCCCCAATTCTTTTGGTGCTCAAGGACAGTGACCATGGACACAATCCAGTGGTCAACCACCACAAAACCAAAACAGAAAGTAATCTTAGAGTCAGTCTAACTTCCAGATTTGCATGATTGCTTCACATGGTTCTCGGGTGCACACTACTTTTCTGTGCTTGATCTTAACCAGGCTTATCATCGGGTACCACTAGCAGAAGAGTCCAAGCCCTTGACCACTTCCTGGATGGATTGGAATTTGAGTATGACTGAGTCCCTTTTGGACTGACCACAAGAGCTGCAGAGCTGTCCCATCTTTTAGATTCTCTTTCGGGTGATTTAAAGTTCAAGAGCTTATACATTTATTTATTCCTTGTTTTAACAGGTGTTATGTTGTTATGTGATCTTGTCACCCATGTTCCTTGCCATCCTGGTTACCCCCAGTTTTGCCAGAAGCACAGTATAATCAGTGAACTAGTTGTGTCAGGTTGTTTATTAAGTGGTTTTGTAGTAACTATGTAACTAATCTTGCAGTATTAGTGGAGTGGTTGGAAAAATCCTAATACATTCTTTGAGAGTCCCATTCAAAATTTAAACCTGATATGAATTAAGTCACTACTGTGATGTGTATTTAAATTATATTTAAGGTTGTTTATTACACACTGTGAGTATAACTGGCTCTTTTAACCTCACGTTGTTCTATTCTGTATATGTATATTTTAGTAATTTTTAAGCTTGTTCATCTGTTTTGTGTGTTATAAAGTGTGTACCATTTGGTTAGAATTTGAATATTTAATTGAACCTGCTGGTTCTGTACTAGTAAACATACAAGGGCTATTCGGAAAGTAAGTTCTGATTGGTCACACAATGGAAACCACTGTGAAAATCTGATGAAGCTTTCCACAGATGTGTTGGGCAGTGTCTCTAATACACCTGTCAATTGCATCAAATCACTCTTTTCAGTGTTGAGCACACACTGAGCATGTAAAGATGCCAAGAGTGTAGTGTCTCCCACCTGGTACGAGGGCCTGACGAGAAATTTCAGCTGAAGCTATGCAGCCCACATAACATAAGTGCCATGCATTTCCTTCTTCAAGACAATGGTCAGCCACATTCTGCAGGGGCAATGAAGATGCTCCTGCAGAGTTTTCAATAGGAAGTGTTTGATCACCCAAAATACAGCCTGTAAATGGTACCCTCTCAATTTCATGTCTGCTAACATGAACAGCTGGCTAAGAAGACAACTTTCTGGCACAGACAATTAGTTGTAGACCAGCGCAGAGAATTGGCAGAAAGCATTGGCAGCTGCCTTCTGTAACAGGGGTATTGTAAAGTGGATACAATGCTATGACTGATGTCTTAAGTAGGAGCAGCAACTATGTAGATAAGTAGCTCCAAATAAAACTTTGTCATTTTCAGAGTGATTTCCATTTTGCAGTTGATTGGAACTTACTTTCTGAATATCCCTTGCATTTTCTCCAGTATTTTGGTGGACTAGCCCTGTCTGAATTAAATTAAAGTTCAGTTTAAACTGCAGTTTTACACTAAATTTTAATTACATCAATAGTTCTTTATGGTCCTGTTTTTGGTAGTTGCTGCTTAAGTTTGTGCCATTTGAACAATCTATTAAATTCTGCCAGCAGCTGCTTTTCTTGAGCTTTTGTAGTAAATTCTGTTGGCAGTGGTTGCTCAAATTTGTCGTAACAGTTGCTGTTTTTAAGTTGCAGTGGTAAATCTTGTTGGCAGTGATTATTAATACTAATGTTTTTAGTTTGTTTGATTAAAAGTGCAGAGTGTTGCTTTCATAAAACCACAAAAGTAAATTTTGGTGTCTTTTGGCTATTGGTAAGTTTTGCCAGTAGTTGCCCTTTGGTAAAGTCTCATTAATAAATTTTGGTGGTAGATGTTGTTCTAATCTGATGTTTTATAGTCTTGTCTCAAAGTTTGTCTTGAGTGAAAACTATTTTTTGCTTGTTTAAACAAAGTGATTTGTTTAAATTTTGGTAACTGTATCTGGCCCATTAGCTTACCATTCCTCACCAGCCCCTTACTGCTTTCAGATAAATAAGGAGCTTTCAGAAATTGAAACAGATAAGGGTCAACGATTATGTTCAATAAATCAGAAATGAAAACACAGAAACAGCAGAAAATAATCATAACATTAGAGTTACTGATCACATATGTCATCTGCAGCTGGCTGTAACCAGTCAACACCAGAGTTAGCAGAGCAACATAACTGTGACATTATATTGCATTATAATATAACATATTTTAAGAAATTTCTTATGACCATGGTTTATACAGTACCTGAAGAGTACGAGAATGAGAACAGTTGGTAATGAGATAGCAAGCTGCAAATGACGCCAGTCTCTACAAAGGCTTGCAATACATGCTAGTGTTATGACACCAACAGACCAAAGATGTTCATAACAACATCCAGCCACTGTTCTTGCTTTCCCTTCCATTAATGATGTGCCTATTAATAAACAATAACATGTCACAGTCCTCAAGAAATTCAATGAAAAATTAAATTATCCATTGATCACATGTACAGTACTCACAGATGTTGTAGCCAGCAGTGAACATTTGTGTGCAAGCAAGAGCAGTGACAAAGCGGAGTGCACAATGTAGAGTGAAATATGGAGAAACTGCAACACCAACACCAGAAATAATTTGTACTATCATTCCTCCAATGAGAATCAGACGAGGTGACCATACTTGGCTTAAATATTTAAAAAGGATTCCGCCAAACAAAACTCCCAGCAGGTAAAATAACTGAGAAGTTGGTACCAACATCTTCCTTTTACATACAAGCTGCCACTGAAATAGACAGTAATAAGAACATTTTAAAACTGGTCAATGACACCAATAAATGTTAGGATCATCTTAATGACAAAATGTCATAACAACATTTTTAATGTATTATTTATTTTTATGAGGGCAATTCAGACATATTATTGAGAATGCAGAAAAATGACTGATGGTATCTGTGACATGAATCTCAATGGTAATGTTGTGACGTATTCCAGAAGATTAGGCTTGCTAGTAATTGTAAACTGAATTGAGAACTACATCAAACTAACACCACAAATAAAGCAAAATATCTTGTAAATAACCATAGAAAACCATTATATAAATAATATACTTCTTCAACGTTAGACAGTGCACTGACCAGTTGTTACACTCATTGCAAATCCTATGTATTTTATATTCTGTGACTTCATACAAAATAAACAAAAACTTAAGCATAATTTAGAAACGTATATGTTTTAAATTTGGTCATGAAAAACATCAGCAGGAAAAGTAATACACTCGAAAAAATGAGAAAATTGTGATAGCCACTGAATGTTAATTCATAACTCTGAACTTAAACAAGCTATATGAAGACTTCCAAAGAATATTTTTATGATACTCTAAATTGTAGCATAACAAGTAATTATAGATTGTGCTGAGAGATTTAAGGTTGAATGTATTTCATTATTACTATTTATTAATAGAACTACTGATAGCACTATTCATATTACCACCACTCATATTGGAAGCATGAATGCACTGTTTTATTTTTTATTTTATTTTTTGTGTCTTATGAACTTATAACAGCATTTGCACCTGTGCTGTAATGAAATAGCCACTTTCAATGGAAATTAAATGACAGTGAATGACACAATACATATTTCACATGCTCTTTGACATATTTTAACTGAGATGGAATGTTTTGATTCCTTACAAAGGACATTTGTGCTGACTGTATGTGAGAAATTAAGTTTTGTGACAGATTAAGAAGGAAATGATAACTGCTAATCTTGGGCAGTGTTCAGCCTGTGAACCACTTGAGTACAGATTGAAAGCTTCGATGGAAGGGGCAGGGGGGCCAACAACATGGGGTAAAATCAGTATATTCCTATAGTTTGTACATCATTTACTTAACTGTTGTGTCTCTTTAACAGCTGACACAATACATTGTCATGTCTGCAATCACGATATGTGGTATCCATTTGAAACCAGGGAGATACTTGCAATCAGCAGTTCCCCTCTGGCAGTACTGAGTGAGGTGATGCTGAGGTTGAGCCAGTGGACTTGTATTTGGAAAAACTGGGGCTCAGTTACCCATCCGGCAACCATATTTTCCATGGTTTTCTAACTCATTTAAGGCAAACATCAGGATGGCTCCTTTGAAATGACACAACCAATTGCCTATTCACCAGCCTTCCCCATTTCCAGTTTTTGCTCCATCTTTAACTGTCCTTTCTTTTATCCTGAAGCAGTGCATGCTGCAGCTATAGTTAAAGAATTCATTCACATTATTCCATAGTGAACAGACACAAGATATGATGAGACATGATTTAGAGTGTGTGGATTCAGATTTGGTGTGTAAATTCATGGCTGTCAAAACGAATTTCACAGTTCTACATCACAGAAATAAATCTATTAATGATAAATGACATTAAAAGAGAATTTCTCACATTTGGTTACATGCTATGAACTTACACTAAATAGTGTCTCTAGTATCTCCTCAGGTGGCAAGACATCATTCAATGCCACTAATACTGGAAGAAATGAAAGGAAGAAAGCTTCCTGCATATAATTGTAAGTGAACAATGTAGGAAAAGACAGATTGCTATTACTGTAAAGAAGATGTGTTAAGTTTCAGACAGGCACGATTAAAAAACACTCACATTTAGCTTTCATCCACAGCCTTCGTCACTAAAGAGACACACACACACACACACACACACACACACACACACACACACACACACACACACACACGCACCCACGCACCCCTCATGCACACATGACCGCCAAGTCCAGCATCTCGGGCCGGAATGCATTCTGGGCTGAGATGCTGGAGTTGTGGTCATGTGTGCGCGAGGTGTGCTTGGTTATGTGAGTCTGTGTGTGTGAACATTACTGATGAAGGCTTTGGCTGAAAGCTACATGTGAGTGCCTTTTTATCATGCTTGTCTGCAGCTTGATGCGTCTTCTTTATGGTAAGAAGCAATCTATCTTTTCCTACATTGTTGATATTCCTACCTGGAGTTTCCATTGTTTGATTAGCATCTAAGTGAAAAATTTATGTACAGCATGGGCGAATACTAGTAATATGACAAAGTCAAAAATAACAAATATTGATGTTTTCATATAAACTCAATATTCTCCCTCACTGTACTATACCATTTTAAAATGTTTATAAATATACTGTGTATTTACTGAAATTAAGTTTCCAGGAAGGTGACAAGATAGATTTACCAGAATAGCATGCAAAACATCATCAGAACTATTATGATAAAAATTTCCATGAACAAAAATGGATTATGTTCTCAACACCCGTGAAAATTGGCAGAGGGAGCCCATAATGTCAATCATGTGGTCTTTAAAAATGGATATCTTGAATATCTGTTGTGCAATCTATATTTATATATTCTGCAGGTGATGGAATATGTAAAGATAAAAAGTCCAGTATAGTGGAGACTCAAGAGCTGTAGATAAGCATATGAACAAGATCTGAACTCTTATAGCTCAGCTTATGAAGTTCTGCTCTTTTTCACTGTCCACTTGTTGTCACAGTGCTATAGCTTGAGTGAACTCTTTTTTTTTTGCATCAACACTTTCTAACCAGTGTTACTCAGTATGCAGTTCTGATCAGTTATCATTTATTTATCAGTTAATGTCATGTCATTCTCAAGTTAACGCATTATGCCAAAGTCCATTTTACTGTTGCCCGTAGTGTAACATTAATAAAGAATAAAAATCAAATAAATTAGGGCATTCTTTTTAGTACTGGTGTTGCTGCTCAAAGAAACTTATCTGCAGTCATTATGTAGGAGGAAGAACATACAGGGTTACTTTCCTTTCATTTAATTACAGTAGAGCTGCACTTGGCTTTTGCAGGTCATGAACTGATAGCAGAGTACAGGCAAGAGCTGCAAATAGGAATGAAGCAACTATATCAATACTTATGTCTGGCAAGAAGCTACATTTTAAGTCATGCAAAATACTTGATTTTTGGGAGGGAGGGAGGGAGAGGAGGAGGAGGGAGAGGGAGAGACAGGAGGGAGAGAGGGAGAGGGAGAGAGAGAGAGAGAGAGAGAGAGAGAGAGAGAGAGAGAGATAGAGATTATTGAAGATTATGAAAATATATTTGAGGAAGAATTTCCATATATAAAATAATGAAAACAGAGGTCATGTAAATGCCAAAATAAATATTAAAATAAGGCATGATGTGTACAACAGTGTCTTCAAATACAAGGGAAATCATGAAAACAAGCAATCACATATAAAAAAGAACTCCTGGAACAGTGAAGTGATGTACCATTAAAAGAAATAAAATAAGAATATAAAATATTTCAGGCTTGTAAACAATAACCAATGTAAAATTTTGTTATAAGGCAGCATGGACTTACTACACATGTATGAAACACCATAATGTGGATCATTGGGAGATGAGAGGGTAACTAAGCAGTATGATGCTTGAAATGGGGCATGCAGGCTGTGCTAGATACACTACCCCTGAGAACCTCCTGCCGTACGCTCTTTAAAAAACTTGGAATACTTTCCACAACCAGCCAGTATATTTTTTCCCTAATGAGTTTCTTGGTTGACAATCCTGCCCACTATGAAACCAATGAAAGCTTCCATTATCACAATACAAGAAAGAAGGCTGACCTCCACTTTGAACTAAAAAGTTTAACTCGGGTACAGAAAGGAGTGCATTGCTCCAGTGTCAAAATATTTAACTTATTACCGAGCTATATAAAAAGTCTATGTAGTAACAGTGCATCATTCAAAAACAATCTAAAGACATATTTAATCGAGAAAACATTTTACTCACTTGATGAATACTTCAACAGAGAAAAGTAGTCTTTGTATGTATTTATATTTACTGTTGTTTGTTTATGTTCTTTTTGTTCCTATTTGTAACCATATACTTACTGTGACAAATAGGCTTTTACAATGTGATAAACTTAGCATAATGTATTATTCCTACAACTTTATTTTAGTTCATTATTATTTTTGCAAGTCTTATGTAATTTATGTCTAGTTCTGCTCTTGTAAACTAATTGATACCATGGTCTGTGAACATATATTACTCAAGTCGTTCTACATTCTAGCGTCATATGCATAACAGGATCTATGGAATTTGTAGATAAATAAAATAAATAAACAGTGGGGGCATAGGATGGTAATCTGTGAAAAATTTAACAATTATGCAAAAAAGAGCAAATTGTAAATGACAAAGTGGAGGATAACAATAAACAAATACTGCAGGAACTATACTTGTTGAAGGACATCGAAAGCAATATAGAGTGTTGGAGCTACTTTATGGCACCACTTGTTCTTTATATGAACCTGTCACAGTAAACTATTTACTACAAATATACAGAATCTTCATCTGAACAAAAGTATGGGATAACCAGTGAAAATTCACTTTCTGACAAGCCTGCAATAAGAAATATACAATGTATACCAACAACATCTGAGGGACAAATAACTGTATAAATTTGACTCACTGTCGACAATCTTTCTTCACTACTTCACTATGTTAATAGGTTGTTCACAACTAAATGACATGTAAGTTGCATATGAAATAGGTGTAGTCTTTGAAATTAACTTTTATATTATCATTCCAAAAGTAGATAAATTACACCTTTTTAAAAAAGAATAAAATTGTAATTAATTGGAAGGTACCCAAGGGATTGGAAGTAACAAAGAATAAAAACAAATTTCAAAATTAACTTGATTACATTAACAAAACTGGAGCTGTGGCATGACAACAAAATTATTAGTGAAATTAGGTTATGTGTTGCACACTCAACACGAAGGGTACAGGTTTGTGTGCATAAGAAGTAAGTTTTGAACAGGCAAATGTAATGATGCCATCTTGCCACTCACCTTTGAGTGTAGGTGCATACTTCAAATCAGGGAACTCTACACAGACAAAAACAAAGAAATGGTGATATTAAAATTTTCTTTATATGGATGAACATCTTAACTTAGAGCATTGCAGGAAGCCAGTGAAAATTCACCTTCTGACAAGCCTGCAATAAGAAATAGACAATGTATACCAAAAAAATGAGAAATTTGTGGAAGGCTGAATTTTTCACAGCTGTAGCAGTAACATATATTGTAATACTACAGCTGCAAATATTTTAAGTAGATATATCTTAATTTGATTGATTTGGTTCAAAACTGAAGTTAAAAAAGGATTAAAATCATCTAGCACATAGATTATGGACAGAGACAAACATTTACTTATAAAGAAAACCAACTTTCTGTTTCAATATTTTTTTAACTTTTAGTTGTGAGATTCGTCCATTGTGACAGGAACATAAAGACAATAGATTTAAGGAAACTAGCAGATAGGTGTGAGAATTAAACAAGAAACCTGTAATTAATCATAATGACCTACAAAAGCAGCCTTCACACTGTTTCTAAAGATCAGAAGTGTAACAGCTAAAGCTTTGGACTGCAACATAATGAGGACAGGAAACATGTTCTATCGCAGAAAAATTTGTCATCCATTACTAATAAGTACATTTATTTCAATACTGTACATAATGTTATACTTCAACACAAATTTTCAGAAGTGTAGTACCATACGAATGATACACAAATGTGACATGAGTTGAAGTTACATGTAACAAATAAGACACACTGCAATGAAATGAAGGACACTGTGGCTCCACATTGACACTTCCATTTTCATTTGCTGTGATAGTCGCAAACGTTGCCAATGAAGTAGAATAGAATATTTCCAGTTCTATTCAGCATCATTTTTATCACCAATAATACCTTTGCCTGTAAGATGGTAAACCTAATGTCACCACGTCTGTAAGTTTCATATATGTATTTTCACTTTGTTGATGTCAAATTTCTCTTTATTACTTAAATCTTGAACACAGCAATAAATATAAACATAGAAATCAAAATCTACAAAAATAAATTGAAAGTCTTCTTCTCTGGTAGGCCTAATGTTAAACAAACTAAAAGTATCACATAATTAAATTTCATTTTCCTAACAGTAACTATGTCAAGACAGCAAGAGATTGGAATCTTTGGTCATGAAAACCAATGGATTTTTTGCACCAGTAAGGGAAAGTACAGGCCTATTACAAATGATTGAAGCGATTTCATAAATTCACTGTAGCTCCATTCATTGATATATGGTCACGACACACTACAGATACGTAGAAAAACTCATAAAGTTTTGTTCAGCTGAAGCTGCACTTCAGGTTTCTGCCACCAGAGCGCTCAAGAGCACAGTGAGACAAAATGGCGACAGGAGCCGAGAAAGCGTATGTCGTGCTTGAAATGCACTCACATCAGTCAGTCATAACAGTGCAACGACACTTCAGGACGAAGTTCAACAAAGATCCACCAACTGCTAACTCCATTCAGTGATGGTATGCGCAGTTTAAAGCTTCTGGATGCCTCTGTAAGGGGACATCAACGGGTCGGCCTGCAGTGAGCGAAGAAACGGTTGAACGCGTGCAGGCAAGTTTCACGCGTAGCCCGCGGAAGTCGTCGAATAAAGCAAGCAGGGAGCTAAACGTACCACAGCCGACGGTTTGGAAAATCTTACAGAAAAGGCTAAAGCAGAAGCCTTACCATTTACAATTGCTACAAGCCCTGACACCCGATGAGAAAGTCAAACGCTTTGAATTTTCGGAGCGATTGCAACAGCTCATGGAAGAGGATGCATTCAGTGCGAAACTTGTTTTCAGTGATGAAGCAACATTTTTTCTTAATGGTGAAGTGAACAGACACAATGTGCGAATCTGGGCGGTAGAGAATCCTCACGCATTCGTGCAGCAAATTCGCAATTCACCAAAAGTTAACGTGTTTTGTGCAATCTCACGGTTTAAAGTTTATGGCCCCTTTTTCTTCTGCGAAAAAAACGTTACAGGACACGTGTATCTGGACATGCTGGAAAATTGGCTCATGCCACAACTGTAGACCAACAGCGCCGACTTCATCTTTCAACAGGATGGTGCTCCACCGCACTTCCATCATGATGTTCGGCATTTCTTAAACAGGAGATTGGAAAACCGATGGATCGGTCGTGGTGGAGATCATGATCAGCAATTCATGTCATGGCCTCCACGCTCTCCCGACTTAACCCCATGCGATTTCTTTCTGTGGGGTTTTGTGAAAGATTCAGTGTTTAAACCTCCTCTACCAAGAAACGTGCCAGAACTGCAAGCTCGCATCAACGATGCTTTCGAACTCATTGATGGGGACATGCTGCGCCGAGTGTGGGAGGAACTTGATTATCGGCTTGATGTCTGCCGAATCACTAAAATGGGCACATATCGAACATTTGTGAATGCCTAAAAAAACTTTTTGAGTTTTTGTATGTGTGTGTAAAGCATTGTGAAAATATCTCAAATAATAAAGTTATTGTAGGGCTGTGAAATCGCTTCAATCATTTGTAATAACCCTGTAATGGCACTAAAAAATTAATGATCAAATAAAAATGATTAACATAGGAGAGTTAAAAATTATTTGTCTGTTTTCAGAATATTCGCTTATAAGTAATATACTTCACTGTTTCATCAAATATATTTACAATTCCCATCTTTTCCATTTACATAAACAATCACTCTCTTTAAACAAATGACAACATAGTATACTTCTAAGAATAGAGTGTGACAGATCCTTTACATGTCACTAGGGTTGAGTTCTCCAAGGAATTATTATTTGTTTCAGATTCCAATTCAAAAAAGTGATTTTAATATGCATTAATTTTGGTGCAGCAAATCTCCATAGATGTGACAGAAATGAGCCTCCACAGGATTTTTGGAAAATGTTTCTACCTGCATAGAAGCTGGAAAACTGTTTGTCAGAAGCCTGTGGGAGATGGAAGAGGGATTTTCTCCAAATATGAGCATAGTGTGACAGTTGGGAATGGTCTCACTGCACAGAGTATTAAGTTAGTTCCTCATGACGTCAAAAATGGCTCTGAGCACTATGGGACTTAACTGCTGAGGTCATCTGTCCCCTAGAACTTAGAACTACTTAAACCTAACTAACCTAAGGACATCACACACATCCATGCCCGAGCCAGGATTCGAACCTGTGACCGTAGCGGTCGTGCTGTTCCAGACTATAGTGCTTAGAACCGCTCGGCCACTCCGGCTGGCCCTCATGACGTCATGGGAACTTTTGTTCAGAGTTGAAATTAGTAGTCTGGAGGAACCAGTTCACAGTTGTTATTGGAGGTCTGGAGATGAACAAATAAGAATACTCTTGGGTGAGAAACAAGCCAGGCATTATGCAGCTACAGTGCTGATGACTAACAGGCCAAAATGCATAACAAATTTTACAAGTTGCTCTGACACTACAAAATTGAGAAATACTGACAAGTTGGAGACCCTCATGAAGGGAAAAAGGTTGGCCCAGTTGGAATATTATTGGTAGGTCAGAGTTTTGTATATGGACTTTATCATTTAGTGCATACACATAGAGCAGCAGCTTTTTTTGTAACAGTAGTAGTAGCAGTAGTAGCTGAGCAGCTGTTTTGAATTTCAGAGTCAATTCAGATGATCTAGCCTGGCCTGACATTATTTGGTGCAGTTTGTTTTAGGTCAGGGGGCAAATAACTGGAGGAGGTTCTGTTGAAAAAATGGTCTTACTTGTAAGTGAAGTTTATTAATGCAGTGACAAATGGCAATGTGTCTAATGCAACTGATGTGTTTGATTTTGGTGTGGCATCCTGATTTTACATTTCTTTGAAACAGTATTCTGACATTTTTTATTTGCTGAGATTTCTGAGGACACTGAAAAGAACTAAGAGGGGGTTAAAAGAAGATGTTAATATTTCTAGTCCACTGGTTGGATCTTGGATTTATCTAAATGCAGCTTAATTGCTATAGAGTGGTGATAAGTTGTGTCAGCATTATAACATACAACTTTGTCTTGCAGGTAAAGAGATGCTAACTATCTGCATCAGAAGCTATTTTGCACAAAAATTTCAGTTATTTGGGTCCACCAGTTGATAGTTCCTTCACTGACAGGGGAGGAGGGTCCCAGTTGTGTCACACACTGAGAATGTTAGTATGTAAAGACGTAGAGTGGATGGGCCACAGCATGGATGTGCTATCATGACATCAGACTGTTAAGAAGAGGAGAATCTGATTATTACAGTGCTACTGCTTTGCAGTATTTTCTGCTTAACATTCACTGCAACAAATGGAGTCCTATTTTCTACACTACTGGCATATTGTAATATATACTGCAATGTAGAGTGCCAGGTGGAAATCTGGTGAGTTTATATTTCTTTTAACATACTTGTCATAATTAAAATTCTGACATGTTGTACATTACAATATTCAGTAGCTGCGTGAATCAGTTGCTAAATCTTTGCACTTAAATAGGAGAACATGGAATGCAGGTCTTGGAGACACATCATTTTCAAAAATACAAACTGTAGACAAATTACAAATGTTTTAATACTGCTAAAAATTGATATATTTTCTGGCTAATTTTTATGTGCAAGAGCACTGAATTCATGCAATAATTTGATATGCTGCCTTCTCCACCTGTAGTTATGCAATCTTTTCAACTATTCAATGATTAAAAGAGGATTTACGATAGATGTATAACTGGAGAGTGTCAAGTAATCTCTAGATACTTAAAGAGCTATCTCACTCTCCAGTAATCTTTTGAAATTCTCAAGAAAATGCACTATGATAATTATGTATTATCAAGATAGACCCAAAGCCAACACCCACCAGTGTATATGCCAACCAGCTCCACAGATGATGAAGAAATTTGAAAAAATGTATGATGAAATGAAAGAAATTATTCAGATAGTTAAGGAAGGAAAACGTTTTTAATAGCGAAGGGGGACTGACATTTGGTATAAGGGAAAGGAAGAGATGGAAAAATAGTAGGTGAATATGGCCTAGTGGAAAGGAATGAAAGAACAAGCCACCTGGTAGAATTTTGCATGGAGCATACTTTATACATCACTAATACTTGGCTTAAGAAATATGGAAGAAGGTTGTATATGTGGAAGAGACATAGAGAAACTGGAATGTTTCAGATTGATTATATAATGGTAAAACAGAGATTTCAGGAACCAGATTTCAAACTGTAAAACATTTCCAGGTGCAGATGTGGACTCGGACCACAAATTATTGGTTATGAACTGCAGATTGAAACTGAAGAAATTGCAAAAAGGCAGGAAAATAAGAAGATGGAACCTTGATAAGCTGCTAGAACCAGAGATTGTTGAAAGTTTCAGAGGGAGCATTGGGCCATGATTGACTGAAACAGATGAAAGGAATACAGTAGAAGATAAATAGGTTCCTTTGAGAGATGAAGTAAGTAAAGGTAGCAGTGGATCACATATATAAAAAGGCAAGGCCTAGAAGAAATCCTTGGATATCTTGGGAGATACTGAATTTAACTGATGAAGGGAGAAAATATAAACATGCTATGAACCGCAGGTGAAAGAGAATATGAACATCTAAAAGTAAGATGACCGGAAGTGCAAAATGGGTAAGCAGGAAGAGATAGAGGACAAATGCGAGGATATGGAAGTAAATATAATGAAGGGGAAGATACATATAGCCTATAGGAAAATTAAGAGGCCTTTGGAGAAAGAGAAACAGCTGTATGAATATTAAAAGCTCAGATGGGAAACCAATACTAAGCAAAGACGAGAAAGCTGATAGGTGGAAGGAATACATAGAGGGACCATACAAGAGATTGAACTTGAAGGCACTATTATAGAAAAGAAAAAGGAAGTAGATGAAGATTAGATGGGAGATATGATACCATGAAAAGAATTTGACACGGCACAGAAAGATCTAAGCCAAAACAAGGACCCTGGAGTTGACGATATTCTGTCAGAACTACTGACATCCTTGGAATAGCCAGCAATGACAAAACTGTTCCATCTAGTGTGCAAGACATATGAGACAGGTGAAATACCCTCAAAATTCAAGAAGAATATAATATTTCCAATTTCAATTAAAGCACATGTGAATATTATCTAACTATCTGTTTAACAATTCAGGGTTTGCAAACTGCTAACATGAAAGAGTATGTGAGGCAATACTAATTCTATGACTCATCTTAGAAAATAGGTTACAAAAAAGAAAATGTCTGTTTATAGCATTTGTAGACTTAAAGAAAGCTGTTGACAATATTAACTGGAATACACTCTTTGAAATTCTGAAAGTAGCAGGGCTAAAATATGAGAAGTAAAAGGCTATTTACAGCTTGTACAGAAACCAGGCATCAATTATAGGTGTCAAGGGGCATGAAAAGGAAACAGTGATTGAGAAAGGAATGACACAAGATGATAACCTATCAGCTGGCCATGGTGGCCGAGTGGTTATAGGCACCTCAGTCTGGAACCACGCAGCTGCTATGGTCGCAGGTTCGAATCCTGCCTCGGGCATGGATGTGTGTGATGTCCTTATGTTAGTTAGGTTTACTTAGTTCTAAGTCTAAGGGACTGATGACCTCAGATGTTAAGTCCCATAGTGCTTAGAGCCATTTGAACCATTTGATAACCTATCTGTGATATTACTCAATCTGTACACTGAGCAAACACTAGAGGAAACCAAAGAAGAATTTAGAGAAGATATTAAAGTTCAGAGAGAATAAATAAAAACTTTGACGATTGATGATGAAATTGTAAATCTGTCAGAGACAGCAAAGGACTTAGAAGGGCAGCTGAACAGAGTGAACAATGTCATGAAAAGAGGATAGAAAATGAACATCAATAATAGCAAAAGATTAATGGAATGTAGTTGAACTAAATCAGGCAATGATGAGGGGATTACATTAGGAAATGAGACACTAAAAGTAGAAAATAAATTTTGCTGTTTGAGCAGTAAAATAACTGATGACAGCCAAAGTAGAAAGAATATAAAATGTAAACTGGCAATTGAAAAAAAAAAATGTGTTTCTGAAGAAGAGAAATTTGGTTATAGATATAAGTGTTAGGAAGTTTTTTCTGGAGGTATTTATCTATAGTGTAGTCTTATATGGAAGTAAAACATGGTCCATAAACAGTTCTGACATGAAGATAACAGAAGCTTTTGAAATGAGATGCAGCAGAAGGATGCTGAAGATTAGATGGGTAGATCATGTAACTAATGAGGAGGAATAAACAGAATTAGGGAGGAAAGATATTTGTAGTAAAATTTGACTAAATGAAGGGATCGGTTGATATGACACATTCTGAGACATCAAAAGATCACCAGTTTAGTACTGGAGGGAAGTATAAAGGGGAAAAATTGTAGAGGAAGTCCAAGAGATGAATATGCTATGCAGGTTGAAAAGGACGAATGCAGTAATAGTTATTCAGAGATGAGAGGGCTTCCAGCTTGCACAGGACAGAGATGCAGGAAGAGGTCATCAAATCAGTCTTCAGTCTGAGGACAACAACAACTACTACAACAGGAAATATGTATCACTTTCCAGACAACAACTTGTTCACAATCTTTCAGATGTAACCACAGCAAACATTACTGATTTAGAAAGCCATACTAGATCTCAGAACTTAAAATTTAGGAGCAATAAATGTGAAAAATTTTCTTGTTGGCATTTTGTGTGATCTTGTAAAGAACGAATGTGTGTGTTAATGGTACTGCTGCCCCTTTAACAGCTAAAGTCTTACATCCAAAACAGAATATTAGCTTAGCACCAGCTGCTTTCCTGTCATAGACATTTTCTAAGCTTTCCACACTTATGAAGGCCATAGAAGCATGATATTTTCCAAATGTACTTCTGACCAAGAAACAATTTTGGTAGCTGGAGCCCAAGGTTTTTGTTAATCCTGCCTTTTGCATTCTTATTGTGATATTTACATGAAGCATTCATCCCCAAACGCATGGTTCTTTATATCTAACTGAGAAATGAAAAACCAATTTCCATGGATTTAGCTTTAATATATTTTTAACAAAACAAAATATTTTCTTAAAAATTTGTATCCCTCATTTTACTCCCTTAGGAGCTGAATTTCCAAAAGCAGTGAAATGAGTATTTCTTTCATTCCTAACAGAGAAGTCAAATACAAATGTTCATAGATTTAGCTTCAAAAGTGCATCCATAATGAAATATTTCAATAAAAACTTTCATCCCCTGTCTCACCCCCATAGGGGTTGAATTTCCATAAACAGTGAAACATATTTTTTCATTTGTGACCGAGAAGTAAAATACTATTTTTCATAGATGTACTTTAAAAAATACTTTTAAGAGTTCATTTTAATAATTTATTAAAAAAAAGTTTCACCCATTGCTTCAGCCCCCCCCCCCCCCTTTTCTTTATTTTTGATTCAGAAACAAAATACCAATTTTTATAGGTCCAGATTCAAAATTGCCTTAATAGTGACATAGTTTCAAAAACCCTTTCAGCCCTTATTTCACCCCCTAAGGAATTTAAAAAAATACCTTTAACAATGCCTACAGTATTAGATCAACACCATCTCCAAATTTCAAATTTCTGTGCCTAGCAGTTAGTGCTGGCTGATGATTAATCAGTCAGTCAGGACATTGCCTTCTACATATTAGCAGAATGTTGTGTCATTAGCAGTGTTTGAGAAAGGGAAAGATGCAAAATAAGAACAGAAAGATCAGGATGAAGAGAGACTAAACAGAAGGAGAATTCAGTCTTTATTATGTAAATCGTATACATATGGTGCAATGAATTGTCAGTAATAATGAACTTTTAGCAATGGTACAAATCTCTTGTCATTTAATACTTATGAAACAGAGAAACATTTTGATACTAATTGTCATCATAGTCAACACATTGATTCTATGCTTACTATAACACCAATGCTGCCTTGGTCTGCCCAAATTTTCTTTGCCTTATTGGTTTATAGCTTTTGATCTTCAGCTTCCAGTCACCTCACAGTGGATAAATATAGGTCCTGTATGATTTTTAAGGGAATCTTATACCATTCTTCCTGCAAGTTCAGGTAACAAAGATAGAGATGAATAAGAATCACACACCCTTCTCTCCAAAGTAGATCATAAAGGTTCAATAATATTGAGATCTGGTGTCTGTGGTGGCCAGGCGAGTTGCAACGATTCATCCTTGTGTTAACAAAAGTAACACTGGATGATGCGTGCTGTGTGAACTGGGGCCCTGTCATCTTAGGAAACAGAACCACAATTGGGAAACAAATATTGTGCCTTGGGATGGACCTGATCAACCAAAACGGTCATGTAATCCTTGGCAGTAATGCAGCATTGCAGAGTAACCATGGAGTCCATGGAATATCACGATATGAGTGCCCAAATAATCAATGAACGCCAACACATTTAATTCTTGGCAGCAAACAATCTGCATCATAGGCTTGGGGCAGCGTATGCAGACATAAACTTGGCCAGAAGTTGGAAACATTTTGAAACAAACCTCATCTGACCAAATGACTTTCTTCCAGATTTTATGGATATGGCACCACGTTTTCTGTTACTGGAATTTGCATCACTTTGTGTGGTTTTGCTATTCTAGCTTGCCCTGCAATTTCCAGCTTATGTTATTTGGCGCTGAGAGGGTTCAAGAGTGTGACATTCAGTTCAGCAGTGACTTTTGCAGCTCTTGTCCTCTTATTTTTCAGCACAATCCTCTTCAATGACCAGCTGTCATTTTAATTCAAAACACACTTTTGTTTGTTTTTTGACTTTTCTGCTTTCCCTCTATGCTGTATAAATCTTGCCTGTTGAAACACCAAACATTTCACCTATCTTGGATAGGGAAGCACCCATCATAGAAGCACTGACAATTTGTTCACATTCAATAGCTCCAACATAATGCAGAACTACACAGAACTCTGTTGTGACCATGACTGGCACGTGTAATGTACTGAGGGCATTGCATAGGGCCATTCATGGTGAAATACAACAGTGTCAACTGCAGACTTGATTAGCATCTGTACGTATGTTCAAGAATGCATTTCTCATGCTGTTTCCATATTTTTGTTCAGCCCCTGTATGTCTAGGTACTACTAGAAATGCCTTAACAGCATATCTCAGAGACAAGGGGAGCCCACAGAAAATTTTGTTGATAGGATTAGACACTGAATATCGATACCTATGTACTTACAGACAATTCTAACAAAGCCCTTCTACATGAAGATGAACCAAGGGCACTAGATGCATTTCTCTGGAATTTACCTTCTGAAGTTTCCTGTAAGGTATAAGCAGTTTCTGGAATCATTGAACAAAGCTGTGGAAACTGCAATGATCCTGGGAGACAGAGAAGCAGTGATCAGACTTAAATGATGAAGGGTAGTATCTTACACTAAAGTAACATGTTATCAGTGTGGCTAGTATGGTTGCAGTCAGTGCATCTGCAGAGAACCCAGGTATGCAATTGTAAATGTATTGGCCATTTAGAATGTAAGTGTCATCAGAGGTTCACACATGTGGAAGGCTGGTGGTCATGCATTATATTTCATCTCCGCCACAAAGCAAAAGTTAGAATATTGAGAGTACTTTGCGGTGTTTCCCATAAGTGATAAATGTAAGCACTGGAAATATGTGTGCAGAATCAGTGGTAGATCGGTGTATGACTGACTCTATAAGATGAAGTTACTTTAGCATATGGAGTCACAGGTAGCTTTCTGGCAAGTCAAGATGTACTTGCAGCAAGAAACTTGAGATTGTTCATTGTAGACCGATTGTAGTAGGCAACTTCCTGGTGGCAGGGAAAGACTTCTGAGCTTGCATGGAAGTGCTTCTTGAAGTTGGCAACAGCTATGATGTCTTACTTGGACTGGAATTTCTGAGTATATATCACACTAAAACTGGTCTGAAATGGTTCATGGAAATGGTTCATTCATTCAACCATAAAAAATGAATGGTTAGCATTATTTATGGTAACACATATTTCCATTGCTACTAGTACAGCAGGCACTTCAAAGTAGTCATGGATCATGCAGCATTAAAATGGGTTATGGGCCAGAAGGATCTGACTAGGCGCCTGACCCAGTGGGTCTTAGAAAAACTGTCTGAAGTTACACATAGTCCTAGGGAAGCTTACAGTAGTGCTGATGCCCTCAGCTAGAAAGTGTTTGTAAAAGCATGTGTTAGCATTCCTACAAATGAATGGTGAAAAGTACTGTGTTCTGACCAGACTGTCCATGATTTGCAATACAAACACAGTTCTGTGCTACTTATGGGTGCTGTACAAACAGACCAAGCGTGCAAATGTATAATTGTTCCAGTGAATTAAGACTTGTCCATTATTCTAACTTAATAAGACATGAAGGGCAGCAAGCTACAGTACTACAAGTCACAGAAAACTACTGGTGAAGGACCCAGAAGCTAAATGCAGAGCAATACACATACCTTGTGCACAAAGATCAGAATTTGTCATCACATCAGTGGCTGACCTTGCAGAGACTACTATAGGCTTGTTAATCTTTCTCAGTTATTGACATGGACATTCTTAGACCCTCTGGGTAAACAGCTGCAGAAAACCTCTGTGTCTTGATCAACACTGAGCACTTCTTGCTTTATTTGTTGATGATTGCCTTACCTGACCAGCAAGCCAAAACAGTGGCAAAAAAACACAGTCAACAATTGGGTATTAAAATTTGAAACACTGGAAGTTCTTACAATAGATCAAGGCATCAGTTTTATGTTTGACCAAATGATTCATTTGTGTTGACTCCTGTGAAATCAGAATTCATGAACAAATGAGTTACATCCACAAGCTAATGGAAGAGCAGAGTGGGTGCACAGAACCTTAAGTAATATGGTAAGGTGCTAAGTCATTATGTGAGTGGCCATCATAGTGACTGCAATGTTAAAGTGGTGTACAACTCCAAGATATATGAGAACACAGGGCTTCTGCTATATGAGGTCACATATGGACAAAAAAATGGCTTCACCTTTCGAGCCAATCAAACTACCTCCAAGGGATTACAGTCAGCTGTCTGCAGATTTGCAAATAGGTTAGAAGTGTGTGGTACCAAGTGCAGAAGGGAAACGCAAGAGCATTAGAATTTTGAGAAGGAATGATAAATTACACATAGGTCACTGAGTACTGCTCATTAGTTGATACACAGCTAGAAGGAAAAAGAATAAGTTTGTCATGGAGATACCAGGTCCCTGCCACATATAGTCAGATTCATAAACGAAGGCTGTCCACACAGATGGAGGTATGTAAGGGGATTGGAATGTTGGAGTTTTCATAATTTTATGCTTCACATTTGAAGAAAATGTGTATCCCATTAATTATGTTTCTTGCATATTTGTGTAGAATTTGTCAATTGCCACCACCATCAGCCATGACAACTCATAACAAATGGAATAAAACTTCACTAAATAACTTCTTACATGTTTAATGCTTTCACTGGCTAAAAATACTGAACACTCATTGGCTCTCAGAGAATGCATGGCATCATGTGCACAGAACAAACCTAACACACTACCAGCTTCATTCAGGACTCCAGCTATAGTAGAGACAGTGTCTTCACTGAACACAAAATTACGGCATCTGACAAAACTGCTATGGTACATGAGGGGCATGTTTGCACATTCAGAGGCACCCAGGAAGCACTGTCACTGCTACCAACATCTGTGTTGAAAGGGAGAAGGAAAGTGGTAGAGAGAAGAACAAAGATAGCAAAGTGAAGTGAGCAAATTCTCCCAGCTGTCACTGACACGCGCTGAGGTCACATGATATACCACTGTAAATTTGGGAAGACACTGACTGCAAACTTTGTCAGTAATTTCCCTCTAAAATCTTGTCTGCCAAAAATATAAACAACATAAACACCATCTTAGAGCTTACTCTTCTTGCTACCATTGACCAATTCAACACTGCTCAAAACAGTCAAATCAACATGGAACGATTGTTTCAGGATCTGCACCAATAGTGCAAGGTCTATGACAGTGACTTGCCACCTTCTTAATGCTACTCATTGCAGGCCCATCTTACTCCCACCATAAATGGAAAACAATCTGAATCCCATTCTTTCACCAACAGACCCATAGCAACAGTGACAGAATTAATGAAGAGTCAAAATGAAGGAATGAATCACTAACTGGATTATAGCTCAAGCAACAAATACTTTCTGTAAATAACTGAAATGAGTGGGAGAACTGTGGGCAATGGTAATAATTTGAGACCAAGTGTATAAATGTCTTTGGTACCAATTGGGATGCTGAATTTGAGGACCAAATTCTCTGAAGGAAAGAGGAGTGTTATGACCCAGAGTGACACACTTTTAGCACTTAACGTGTGAGTTGCATCACATGTGATGACACCAGTAGAGCACTAACTATTGTTTGTATTACAGTGGCCTTGCTGCAACTCGACATTCAGGATGTTGAGCTAGCAGAGTGTCAGTGCTGGCGCATGATGTTACTACCAGCAGCAGCCAAACAAATATGCCCATCTAACCTCCAAGGCATCAAACTAGCAGTCCCCAATAACTGGACAGCCGCTGTGCTTTATCTGATTGAGCCAATGGCCAGTTCCACCATCCACCCAGCATCTCCTGGGTAGCCATCACCAAATGCTAGTCATATGCTGAGGCCTGGAGTATGGAGTTTCTGCAGCCCAGTACTTTTATTGCACACTGCAGTGTAAGCCAAACTGAAAGGCCTTGACCACCTGCTGCTCCACTGCCACTGACTCACTGTCAAGTGTACCCAGCATAGCACTGCACCACTCTCAGTAGCATCCTGCAAGCATTGCATCAGTCATGGCCTAGCCTCCCACCACCAACAGGACCAGGTACAGCAGGACAGCCATGTTTTACATGATTCAGAGGATGGCATCCAACCACGTCTGCAAGACAAGTGTGCCTATGTGTCTCTGGCAAATGTATTTGAGAACCTGTGGTTAACAAAGAGTTAAACACAGCGGAACACATCTTTCTGACTGGTTCCTGCCCTTTGGCAGAATGCCCAGACAGGGGGCAGCCACACCATCCTGTCAATAGAAGAAAGTCTGCACACCATCCAGTGGCAGTTGTATTAAAACAAACCTCCACACTACAAATAACTCAGGATTGTTATACATTTACTGACATAACAATGACAAGTGTAAAGGAATACATTTAGATCTCTAAACAGTATCAATATGAATCCTAGACTTTGTGTTATATGTATTCCAACAACTGTTTCTTACTTTTTAGAAAAATGTAATACACTCATTCTAGTTTATTCTATTGCCCTTAGTAACATTTACCAGTTAAATGGAAACTATTTCATAATAACAGTGATAATGAGACTGCTGTAGGTAGTAAATATTGATGTTATTATGATCCAAGATATTTTGATCACATATCATTCATTTATCAGAATATTATATAGAATTTCATGGGATTCATGGAACACACAACAGAATTTTCATACTGTGTCAGTTGGTATCAGTTACTGGTTTTATCATTCATTCACATGGCAGTAATTAGCATTTAACTTGAAATAGTAAAGGGTGGACATTTATTTATTTATTTTTAAAAAATCTGCATGAAATCAGTTCTGCTCATTCTAATTAAAACTATGTAGGAAGGAACTCCTTTCACCATTGATTACATAACACATTAACATTGCAGAGAAAAACCATTTTCACCTTCATGAATATCTGATCAAAGAGAATATTTATTGCTGAACACAGAATCTTCCACACAATCTCCATGGTAGTGGGTGTATTGTTTACTATGTTTGTTGTGCAATGTCATTAGCTTCTGCTGTTACTCTCTTTGCCCCTCTATTTATTTGATGGCATCAATAAATCATAATAAAATGATCACAATTTTCTAATATAACAAAAAGGATTGCTAGTGCAAAAGCTGGAAGAATATACCTATGTTAACATGAAAACCTCATGGTTTCAGCAGAAAGAAAGAATGTACCATGCTACATAACAAATGGCGTAAGCAATTTTCAAATCTGAAATTCCGTCATTGGTGTCCTCCTGTCAAATTCAAAGCTATTTGAACTCAGGTGTGTGGTTTATCTTACGGTTGATCAGTGAAGCCAAGTTCACTCACATGAAAGGATTTCAATTTGATACATTCCCCCCCCCCCCATTGGATGCAGGCTAAATACATCCTGTATGAACTAGTATAGTTACCAAACTCAAGATGAGAACTGGAAGATAAACTGCTTCACAATATGCTTGCTCGTGGTTCCATACTGTACTAATATTGTCTAGATTTATTCAACAAAATGGAACACATCATTGTCATATTAAATACATAAACTGATTATTAAGCTTATTACATAGTATATGTTACAGAACACCCTATGAAGAGTATTTTAAGCCTCATATATGCATATAAAAATTTTTGTCAAACATTTGAATATTGCAATTTGATACTAATTACTGTGTGAATTACATAGTAGTTAAAAGGGTAGTTCCGGTTAAGAGCCAAATAGAAGGCTCATGACTAAATCAGATTCAAGTATACTTAATATCCAGACTCTGTAACTGGTAGGAATATTTATTGTTATCAATGAAGCCACTGATTAGCTAAATTATTTAATGACTACCGGTGTTCACTAGAATTTATATTTGCAACATCATTTGTAATTAAAGAGAAATTATACAGCCCTTTATTACAAATGGAAATATATACAGATTTTCAGCCCTTACAATCATTGTGAACTATATGGCTAATATTAAATGAAAGCATATTTAACTTGTAATTCAAATTTATGTTGGGAAAATGATGCAACTTATATTCTGCTTATAAATTAATCAAATGTAATTTGCATTGTTAATTTCTGCATATTATCTTGTTCCACACTTCTGAATTGCTTATTTCACAAACTACCTATACATACTCACCATGAAATAATGTACCTAAATTACACTGTCCAGAGTTTATCTCTGTGTATTAATTTTCTATTTAATTTTGTAAATTTGCACCTTAAACAATATTACTTATTGATACTAAAGTATAAATAGATGTGCAATGGCACTGTCATTATGCTGATCACAGTCTGTCTTGAGAGAGTCAAGATGTAGTCATTTTGTAATACCAATTTTTCATTGCTGCACACACCCACACAGTAATAAAAGAATTCATAGCAACTCCTGAACTTTCATTGACAATTTCAATGATGTGGCAAGATTCATACAACTTCTTACTGCAACACATTATGGACAACAGGACATCAGCAGCAAAGCAGATGTGAAGATCTAAAAGTTGAGTATTAAATTCTGCCACTGAGTTTACATCATCAAGAACTCTGTTGACATTTTCATACTTACTAGTTTCAGTCTAAATTGTTGGTACAAGCACTACATGTTCTGTACCTGCTGGAGGGAATGTTTTTATTATTCATTTTTAGTGAGACTAGTTAAAGAGATTTCAAAGTGAACATTACTATTTAGCAGTTTTGAATAATTATATTTACTCATGTTTCCAGCAGTAATGTTACAAAGTGTTGGTAGGAGCTGGGATGCAGTGCTAACATTGTCTGAAAGTTTCAGGTTTGCAAATGTTGGAACAATTTGTACTGTGGATGACTGTGGACAGTTACTGAAAGGACCTGTGGAAATCCAGTGGATGTTAACTGCATGCCTGATCGCTGCCTGGCATTGCAATGCAATAAAAAAGTAAGTTTTTTCATCAGTAATGTTTTTCAGTTGGTTTGTTAAGCCATGTTAGGCCATGTGTAAAATGTGTGTGATGAATTTGTAGAATTTTTTCAAAATGAGATAGACATGAGTGTTAGTGTGGATAGACATGAGTGTTAGTGTGGATCATAATAACAAAGAAGTATAGTAACTTCAGTCATCAAATATGGAGTTAATTACTGGGGAGGAAGAGGATCAAGAAAATAATGCAAGCAGTATTTGTTCACCGTTTCAGGATTTCAGCAGCCAGATCTATTAAAATATCTTATTGATCAGTTAACAACATTCTTTGGTGACAAATTATCAGAACAAAATAAGAGTATAAATAAAAATCCTGAGCAAACAGGAATAGGTTTAAAAGAAATAAAGGAAAACTTAACACAGGTTTTTTTTTATTAAACTTAACTGTACTGATGAGAGAGCTGATGAAGCATATGCTGAACTAGGTTCATTTAAATAATTTACTGATATGGAATTGAAAGTAATGGATGAGTGTGTTACTGTTGTTGAGGTGAGATTAATAGAAACAATGGAAACAATAAAGAAAGAGCCAGCCATTGTAAGTGGGAATGTTGAGGGCTGTAATAAGAATATAAATGTAGTTAACTTTATAGTCAATAAACTAGAAAGCAATTTTTACACTAATAATTTCAGTAATAATTTTTGTTTGGTAATATGTTCAATAGCATGATTTTAAAATATTTCCTGCAACATCGTAAGATCCATCTGGTGGACTTTTCGTGTCAATGCAAAGATAGTTTCACACACAGCATACCAGATCATTTAAAAGTCAAGTTAGTTAAGAAGTTTTCAGATGGAGAAGCTTTATCCTGGGCTAACCAACATGTTAACTCAGAGACGTCATTTGAAGATTCTTAAAAAATTTTGGTAAGAGTGCAAGCAAACTAGGATTAAGAGTAAGTTTTTAAATTGTTCCAGTTACAGAGAAGGTAACCTTGAGAATAAGGGAGTTCTGTGAGAAACAGTTAAGAACATTACCACATTTGGATAAACCACTAGCTGAGGTGAGTCAGATTGACACATTAAAATGTAGATTACCAAATAGAGTTCAAAGGGGATCGGTCTATGGGCCAGATCATTCAACAGAGTAATTTTTGAAGTACGTAGATAAACTGGATAGGGAATGGGAGAGAAATGATGGATATGACAGTAAAAGTAATCAGTGGGACAGCCATTATCAGAATCAGGGGCACTGTCATAATCAAAAATACGATACAAACAGGAGAAGATATGGGAATAATTTCAGATAAATAATTACAGCAATAATTATGACAGACAAGGCAGAATAGGTGATGACAGAGGTCATGAGAAACAGGCAACGGGGGAATGATGAAAGGAGAAATGCGGATATGATAGGAGAGAACAGAAATAATAACCTGGTAAATGGGTAACTGTCTCACTGACAGCCTGTCAATCTGAGGTGAGAGGTAGATACAGAAGTCATGCAGGATTAGCCAAGCAGTCTAAGGCGCTGCAGTCATGGACTGTGCGGCTGGCGGCTGGTCCCGGTGGAGGTTCGAGTCCTCCCTCGGGCATGGGTGTGTGTGTTTGTCCTAAGGATAATTTAGGTTAAATAGTGTGTAAGCTTAGGGACTGATGACCTTAGCAGTTAAGTCCCATAAGATTTCATACATATATGAACATTTGATTTTTGTAGATACAGAAACCAGGCTAGTCAGAACAGAGTTAGGACAAGGAGTTACTGTTCACAAGCTAGTTGTCATCAAAGAAGTAATAAGGATTACTTTGTAAATAGAGTTGATTCTTATAGAAAGTTTGTGGAATATTTTGGTGATCAATGATGAAGGAAAGAAAGTGAATCAGGAATTTGAATTTAGTGATGATGTGTTGACAAACCTTCTTGATGAATCTGGAGATTATATGTATAAACTAATGTAAGCAGTTTTAAAGATGTTGATGAATTTGGGTTGATAAGTTTGATGAATGACGAAGTTGAGAAGATAATTTGTCTGTACAAAAGAATATCGAAATTAGTTGTACGCTGCCATTAGGGGCTTAAAGCCATCAGCTGGATCACCTATAAGTACGGAATTAAATTTTAAAGAAGTTGAAAATGATTTGCTACCTGGGAATGAAAGTCTTGATAATGAAGACTTAGTTTAATCAACACAGGTTGTCCAATATGTGGTATTTCAGGTAAATTGAGAGACAGAATAAAACCTACAGAGACTTACACTAAGTTCCCAATCACAGGTGTTAGAATCAAAGGAGCAACAGGCAAACTTAGCAAGCTAATTAACACACAAGTTTTGATAACATTTAGCACTGAGAACACTAGTTTTGGTCTGGGATGTTTGGTGATGAAAGACTAAATGAACAGATATTGTTAGGTATGGACTGTATTATGAAAGCAAATGCTAGTTTTAGTTGGGAGAACATGAAATTATTGTTTGTTGAACCAAGGACTGGTTACATTAAAGAAACAAAATTACATATAATGTTTAATGAAAATTGTGGCAATCAGATAAGAGGAGAAGCAGTTATGGATGATAACAATTGTTTTGATAACTATAAGAGTTTTTGTGATGATAATATTGTAAATGATTCATACACACATCTTGTTACTGAAAAAATTAATGCAGCTGATAAGTTTAAGTGTAGAAGAAAAAGATGACTTACGAAGACTTCTATAAGTTTTGCTACCAGAAACTTAAAAACATGAAAGAAATTGCATTATTACAGAAGAGGCATTATTAGGTATTGTATGGGGATTCAAGAAATTTAGAAATTATTTAGCTGGGCAAAAAGTAATTGTATATACAGATCACAAAACCTTATAATCAAGAATGCAAATTATATCAAAGTAGAATTTTGAGAGGGGCAGTATATCTAAAACAGTTAAATTACACAGTACAGTATATCACAGAGAACAGAATGTAATTGCAGACGCATTCATCATCTAGTCTACTGATGGGGGCGGAGGGGGGGGGGGGGGGGAATGGGAATGACAATAACGAAAGCAATAGAAATTTCATAATATGTGCATTCAGGGTATTAAGGGAGAAAAAGAGATTACTAAAATTTGCAAATTGCTAAGGAGAAATCAGAATCATGATGATGAATAATGGAGGCTGGTAAAAAGTTATTTAGGCAAAAGGAGTTATGATACAGTCAAATAGTACTACCGGGTATATAAAGGAATTTTGTTTAGAAGACAAAGTGTAGATTCAGACAGTTGGAAAATCTGCTGGCTGGAGAAATACATTGACATCTTATTAAATACATACACCAGAGCTGTGGTCATTGTGGCACTATGAAACGTATTCAACAAAAGCCAGGAAAGCGTCTATTTTAACAATATTAGTAGGAGAGAAAAAAATGCTTAGTTTCTTGTGACAGATGTCAAAGGCTTAAGACTACAAATCAAACATTATGACAAAGAACAAGCTAGAACTCATTGGAGTGGAGTTATTTTGACAACTGTCTCATTCAAAAGAGGGTTATAGTTATTTATCTGTAAAGGTAGATTTATTTTCAAAATTAGCTGAACTTCACCATTTGAAAAGGCAACTAATAAGAAGATTATTCATGGTATTACTCAAGATTTCTTTCAAAAGATAGTACACCAAAAGCTATTTTGTAATATAATGGAAGCTAGTTCACATCAATTGTTTGGAATGATTTTGTTAGAGAAATGAATATAAAGCACATAATTATTTCTGTTCATTCACCTTCACATAATCCAACAGAGAGATATGTGAGGGGAATGGACATTTATGTAGAACATTTGTAGCAAAGATCGCACTATCGTAATCGGTATTCTTACATCAGTCAGTCTGAAGATAGTTTGAATAGTTTACAGCACTCTACAAATGGATTTTCACCCTATGAAGTACACTATGGCAAATACCTACTAATTTATTAAACAAACTGATTAGCTATTCTGTTTGTACAGAGTTGTCTGTAGATGAGAGAGAAGAGATGGCTAGGAAAAATATGCAATTATGTCACAGTAAGAGAAAGCAGAGACATGATAGAAACTTGGATGCTATACAATTTAGAGTAGGAGACTTGGCATTGACAAAAGTTATGAGAAATCTAAGCCTATAAATCAAGAGATTAAAAAATCTGTTGTCGTTTCTATAGCACCACTTGAAATTTTAGGAGTTCCACATCATAATGATTACAGACTTGGAAACTGTTTGGACTCAGGAATCTTACACATTTGAAACCATACTGATGTAACTTGTTGTAACCGCGACCGTTCTGGTCGCGGGGTGGCTGAGAAAGCGTGGCAGGACCAAACAGAGAGCAGCCCACGAACAAACAAATGAACGGAATGGACGGACACAAAACAACGACGGATGATGGAGAGAGACCTTACGATGACAACATGCAAGAAGCAATGGAGTGACAGAGACAACCAAATGAATCCAGGACATCCACTAGTAATGAAAATAAAGAATGGTAAATACACTGTCTGTTGTCGAGGCGATATGTCAAGACTCACGCAACAATTAGACTCGCTGGATGAGTGAGAGGTAGACGCTTAAATACTCTATCAAGGGCGCCGCTATTGGCCGCTGGAACCATGTGTTCCACTGTGGTGCCCTCACACTAGATATATTTTTCCCACATGGAATGTTTCATATATGATGAGACTTACCAAACAAAAGCGCTGGCAGGTCGATAGACACACAAACAAACACAAATATACACACAAAATTCAAGCTTTCGCAACAAACTGTGTCGCTGTGCTAGTTTTGAAGGTAGGAACTGAATTGACCTAATTTTCTGAATGATTTTGGTAAACAGTTTCATTTGATGTTGTAATATACTACATTATTCATGGATCATTGTTTGTTGCTGAATTATTTGTGTATCCCACTTGGACTGGCTAAACATGCCACTGCACCTGAGTGTAAAGATGAAATACGTGTAATCACATTCGAGTGTTTGACAAGATGAGCAGTGGTGAATTACAAATTGGGTTAGTAGAACTGCATGATGTTTTAGTTTTGCATCAGCATACATTTGGTAGGGTCTGCAGTTTCACTATCCAAGTTTGCAATTCACCACTACTCATCTTGTTTGAATATGTCTTTATTACTCACAAATGTGACAGAACTAATTGAGATGGATCTTTTCAGAAAAATATTGATCAAACAGGACCAAAGAAGGTGTGACAATGTCAAAGTCATGAAACTTTCTAGAAGAAAATACTGCGTAAAGAAAAGCATGTAATACTGTTTGTAAACTTGCATTTGTGATTTATTATATGTGTTTGTTTATGGGTATGTGTATTCATAAAGAACCTTGTCCAACAGTAAAAGTTGCACAAGCCTCTTTGGGGGTGGTGGTGTTACAGCACACCCTCTGAAGAGCCATTTAAGCCTCAGATATGCATATAAAATATTGTCAACCTTTCGAATATTACAATTTGATACTAACTGCTATATGAATTATGCAGCAGTTAAAAAGGAAGTTCTGGTTAGGAGCCAAACATAAAGCTCATGACTACATCAGACTCTGAAGCCACTAATTAGTCAAATTCTTTCATGACTACCAGTGTTCACTAGAATTTATTTTTGCAACACTGCTTTGTAGTAACCATGTAATACATAAAACTGATCCAAGTAATACAAATATGGCTTTAATCATAAACTTCTGAACAGTAACAGACATAAGCCTCTGGTGAATCCACCCAATATGAGACACTGAAGAACATGTGAATGGTACAACTAGGTGAACATAGAGAGGGTTAAGTCAGCTCTGCTTCACACATGTATATTATGCACCAGTAGCTGGCAGACAGCACAGCAGAGACTACGCCGCACGCACGTCACCCACAGGTGGCCTCCAGTGCCCCCCCCCCCCCTCTCCACCCCACTGATACGGTTGACGTCCGATTCCAAAATATATACACACATTGACACCACACTCAGTGCACTAACACTCACATACACTAGTAGCAGCATACAAAAGTTTGTAATTCAGGAGAAATTTCAGCCCTAGCAATAATTTTGAACTATGTAGATACTATTAGATAAAGCATATTTATTTTGAAACTCCAAGGTATGTTAGGAAAACAACAGAACTTATATTCTGTGTATAAATTAAAGAAATATAATTTGCATTGGTATTATTGCGTCTCATGTTTCTAGACGTTTATTCCACAATCTACCTATACATACTCATCAGGGAAAAATATACCTAAATTACACTGTCCACAGTTCATCTCTGTGCATTAATTTCCTACTGTAATTTTGTAAATTTGCATCTTAAACAATACTGTTGGTTGATAGTAAAAGTACAAATAGATTTGCAACAGCAATGTCATTATGCAGATCATAGCCAGTTTTCAGAGTCAAGATGCAGTCAGTTTGTAATGCCAACTGTCCATCACTACACACCACCTACCCAGTAATAAAAGAATTATTTGCAACTTCTGAACTTTCACTGATGCTTTCCACAATGTGGCAAGGCTGGTACAGTTTCTTACAGCAACATGTTACGGACAACAAGACATCAGCAGCAAAGCAGATATTAAGATCCAAAAGTTGAGTATTAAATTCTATTGTCGAGTTTACATCACCCAGGAACTTTATTGATACTTTCATTCTTATTGGTTACAGTCAAAATTTTTGATAAAAGCACTTCATGTTCTGTACAAGGTGAAGGAACCATTTTTATTACTCATTTTGTGTGAGACTAGTCATGAGATTGAGTGAACATCCCTCTATTATATCAGTATTTAGTAGTTTATAAATGATTTTATTTACTCACTTTCCCAGCAGTAATGTTACATATATATTCCTTAAAAGTTTTCATTTGTTCTTAAGTGACGTTTATGCATGTAATTTGTTCCTATTGCCTTTTATGAATAGGACATAAATTTAAAATTTCCTATTTCCTCTTGATGTTAGGTCTAATTCATTGCAAGCATTGGGATCTATAAACTAGTTATTCCATTCCCACAGCTAAAATCATTCACAACAATAAATAAGCTCTATATGTGAATGCAGACTTGCCTGGCATGTACAACTGAGGAAATCTTCTCAGACCACATGGCTGCAATGAAATTCTGCAACATTTCCATGAGTGACAATCTCATCATTTTCTGACGAAGTGTCAAGATGGAGCGAACATCCCATATATACACCAGAGCATATATATGGGATGTCTCTTTGCAGCCTTCCCCAAGGCACAGGGACCTATGATCTGTGGTGGGTAATGCGGGCCGCCTTTCGACTGTCGGTGCATTTGGTCTTGCGCAGACTCACTAAGTGTCAACTGCTGGGCACATTCTTGGATCATAGCTGCTAGTGCTGGATTCTATGCCTAACATAGGTGGTAGTTCTTGTCCCCATTGATGAGAGTGTCATGGTGTCTTATCTCAACTGATTCTTTGATGGTGTTCTCCCTAAAGCCACTAGCTATACACAACATTTCTAGTTCTCTCAAACTTGAATGGATGTCTCTCACTGAAGCTGTGCTCTGGCACTGCTGATTTATCTTTATGCCTCACACATTTGGATATAATGTGATCCATGCAGCATTGCAAGACACGCTAATGTTCTGGTGGTCACACTTGCAAAAGATGCTATGTATACCAGATATTTGCAGTTTTAGTTTGTCCTATATCAAGGCATGTGTATCTTGCATTTTTCATGGTGGTCAAAAGATGGCCTTGATGTTTCTTTCTGAGAGTTCTCACAATTTTGGCTGAGGGAGACCCAATATAGGGGATAAAAGTGAGTTTCTCTTCCATTTTCTCTACTTCACCTTTACAGATGGCTGTATCATTCATTTTTTCCAATACAATCTGATTTTTGTTTTGCTACACCCATTTTGGTGAAATACATCTCTAAGATGTTGCTGTCTTTGTCATAAATAGCATGTGCCCGGTGAGCCAGAGTTGTTTGAAATGTGTACCACTGTACCATACAATGAGAGCTTGTTGTGTGAAAGTACAGATCTGTATGGGTCTCCTTTCTATAGACAGCATGTTCTACTGTACCCTCTGATTTTCTTCTTATTAGAGTGTTCAAAACTGGAAGTCATCCATTCTATTCTAGCTCCATAGTGAACCATATTATTTGATGGGTGCTGTTCAGGTGGACCAGGAGCTCATTCAGAGTTTCTCTGTCATTTTTTCACACAACAGAGGTGTCATCCATGTAATGGAAGAAGTGTTTATGTTTGAGCTGTGTAATTTTTAGTGCCGTTTTCTCAAAGAGCTCCATACAGTAACTGGCAATTCTGAGGGAAAATGGTGAGCCTATCACTGCTCCATTGACTTGTCCATAGAACTCCCAATCATATCTGAAGTAGGCTAGTACATACACTGAAGAGCCAAAGAAACTGGTACATCTGCCTAATATCATGTAGGGCCCCCGCGAGCATGCAGAAGTGCCACCACACGACATGGCATGGACTCAACTAATATCTGCAGTAGTGCTGGAGGGAACTGACACAATGAAACATGCAGGTCTGTCCATCAATCTGTATGTGGGGGTGGAGATCTCTTCTGCACAGCATACTGCGAGGCATCCCAGACATGGTCAACAATATTCATATCTGGGAAGTTTGGTGGCCAGTGGAAGTGTTTAAACTCAGAAGTATGTTCCTGAAGCCATTCTGCAACAATTGTGGACGTGTGGGGTGTCACATTGTCCTGCTGGAATTACCCAGGAATTGCCCAAGTCTGTCAAAATGGACAATGGACATGAATGGAAGCAGGTGATCAGACAGGATGCTTACGTACATGTCACCTGTCAAGAGTCATATGTAGATATATCAGGGGTCCCATATCACTCCAACTGCACATGCCCCACACAATTACACAGACTCTACAGTTTGAACAGTTCCCTGTTGACATGTAGGTTCCATGGATTCATGAAGTTGTCTCCATACCCGTACATGTCCATCCATTTGATACAATATGAAATGAGACTCGTACGATCAGCCAATACGTTTCCAGTCAATGACAGTGTTGAAGGGCCCAGGCAACACATAAAGCTTTGTGTCATGCAGTCATCAAGGATACATGAGTGGGCCTTTGGCTCCAAAAGCCCATATCGGTGATTCATTGAATGGTCTGCATGCTGACACTTGCTGATGGCCCAGCATTGAAAACTGCAACAAGGGTTGCACTTCTGTCACATTGAATGGTTCTCTTCAGTCCTCTTTGGTCCTTTTCTTGCAGGGTTTTTTCCAGCCACAGCAATGTTGGAAATTTGATGTTTTACCGGATTCCAGATATTCATGGTATACTCATGAAAAGGCCATATGGAAAATCCCCACTTCGTCACTACCTTGGAGATGCTGTGTCCCATCACTCGTGTGCTGAGTATAACACCACATTCAAACTCACTTAAATCTTGATAACATGCCACTATAGCAGCAGTAACCAATCTAACAACTGTACCAGACACTTGTTGTCTTATGTAAGTGTTGCCGACCACAGTGCCATATTCTGCCTGTTTACATATCTCTGTGTTTGAATATGCATGCCTGTACCAGTTTCTATGGTGCTTCAGTGTATATTAGTACATATTCAAACAGAAGCACCATTTGTGGTTCAAAATGACAGGATCCAGCCTACAGGAAGCTTAAGAAGGTGACAATAATAACAATACCTTTGCTTTGCGAGTCAGCTCTAACAAAAGAAGATATGAAGCAGCTCTATCCAAAGGTTCCAGGACCTCCACACTTGTAGGGACTGCCTAAAATTCATAATGAAGGTATTACACTGTGTCCTATAGTGAACACCATTAATGCACTTACATATTGAGTGGCCAAGTATCTAGCCTTACTTCTGAAACCTGTCATGTGAGGAACTCTGCCAAATTTGTGGCATTACTGAAAGAGATGTGGCTGCAGAAGGGTTTTTTGCTGGTGAACTTTGACATAACATCTCTTTTCAACTGAGTACCACATCAACACATCTTGGTACTCTTAGCAGATCATTTTGAGTCCCAAACAGTGAATCAGTTTAAATATGTAGTCACCACAACCTACTTCAAATGTGATGGAGAGTTCTATGAACAGGTCAATGGAAAAACTGTGTGCTAGCCACTTGCACTCAGGATTACCAGTCTCTATATGGAGCACTTCAAGGAGATGGCACAAAAAACTGCACAGCTCAAGCCTAAACACTTTTCCTGTTACATGGATGTCACCTGTACTGTGTGGAACATTGTAGAGAGATCCTGAATAGTGTGTGTCAAAACATACAGTTCATTATGGAGCTACAAGAGAACGGAAGCCTTCAAGTTTTTGACATTCTAGTAAAATGAAAAGCAGATAGAACCCTAGGACATGCTGTTAATAGAAAGAAGACCGACACAGATCTGTATCTTTATGCAACAAGCTGTCATTATCTGGTGCAGTGGTATATAGTTCTAATGGCTCTAGTATGCAGGGCACTCGCAGTCTGAGACAAAGGCAGCTTCCCAGCTGAACTGCAACATCTTAGAAATGTATTTTGCCAAAACCAGAAAAGTGAAGGACATTTTAGATGTGCACTGAAAAAAATGAGTGACATTTCCATCTGCAAAGAAGAAGTGAAGAAAAAGGAAGTTAAACTCTCCTTTACTCCCTATATCGGGCCTTTGTCAGTCAAAATTGCAATAATTGGTGGAAAAATAACATCAAGGCTATCATCTTTTGACCACCAATAAGAACAAAAAAAATTATGCTTGGCTTGGTAAAGGACAAACTACAACCGCAAATACCTGATATAAATAGCATCTCTTGCAAGTGTGGTTACCGGTGCACCAGGCAAACACAGCACTGCATCTTGCAATGCTGCATGGAATACATTAGATGTGTATTTCTGGGATATAAAAATAAATCAGCAGTGCCAGAACACAGCCTGTGTCAGGGACATATGTTTGAATTTTAGAAAACAAAAATGTTGTGCCCAGCTAGTGGCTTTAGGGAGAGCATCGTCAAAGAATCAATCAAGATAATTCTTCATGACAAACTCATAAACAAGGATGAAGGCTGGCCATTAAGTTTTGTATGGAACCAATCATTATGAAGAAAAAAAGCTATATGTCAAGAGTGCACTCAGTAGTGGACACTTCATGAGTCTGGGCAAGACTGAACCTATCAAGAGTTGAAATGTGGTGTGCTGTTACCTCCAGTTGGCAGAACCTGCACCTGGGGGAAGGAGTGGGGAGAGACAGCTGCCTATCACGTGTTATGTGGAACACCAGCTCCATCTTGACACTTCACCAGAGGATGGTGAGAATGGTACTCATTGAAACATTGAGGAATTTTGACACAGCCAGCTGGATGGCAACCCAAGAAGATTTCATCAAATATAAGCTATAGTTTCCTATTTTATACGTGGATTAACTGGATAAAAAAAAAATGACAGTTCATAATGTTACTTGTTGTTACAACTGATACAGTAGCACCAGTATACCAGTATCTCACCAGTTCTATGAAACATTTATCAACTATGGCATTAATGATAAAATTCATGGTACCTGATCAATTATGCTGTAGAAGCCATCAGAAAATTCAAAATGCTCACAGGCTGCTGTCAGTTTGCCATCACGGGCTTCAAGAGATGACATTAATGTTGCATTTGAGTCTATATTGGATTTGCATGGTTGTCTTCTTGTTCCCTGTAATAAAAACAGGCACAGTGAGTATGCTTAATAGAAGCAAGTATTAGAAAATAATGTTAACGGAACTTGCACAGCTCTAACTAAAGTGACAGCATTAGAACAGGAATGAACTTTATTCAGGAGAAAATGAAACAAAATACTGTATATCTGCCACTTCAGAAAATGGAAGGACTTCACTTAAAATGCTTCTCTACATAAACCACACAAAATATAGGTGAGAAAGAAGGATGAAGAAAAACAATGAAGGAAGAGGTGCTAAATTATCCAACACCAAAGGTAAGTATAAGAAATTAATGAATAACTTATACTGTAAAGGAGGGTATGGGAGACAGCAGCTGGCTGCTGTGGCCGAGTGGTTCTAGGTACTTCAGTCCGGAACGGTGCTGCTGGTACGGTCTCAGGTTTGAATTCTGCCTTGGGCATGAATGTGTGTGATATCCTTAGGTTAGTTAGGTTTAAGTAGTTCTAAGTATAGGGGACTGATGACCTCAGATGTTAAGTCTCATAGTGCTTAGAGCCATTTGAACCTTTTTTTTTTTTTTTTTTTTTAGACAGCAGGAACACAAAAGAGTGATGGTTGTGGTGAAACTGCATTAGAAATATGAGAATGTGGGAATAGAAATCAGCAGAAGAGCCTGGTTGGAAGAAGACTTTGGAAACAAGGGTATGCTAAGTCGTCCCACCCCTGCGGTACTAATTAGTAACACAAAGGGAGAAGGATTTAACATCTGAATGTTTCACATAATAAAAGCAATGTCACTTAAGTGTATGCAGTGACATCCTATACATAACTCCTTTATGCCACTTTATTAATTGCTATGAAAGTCTAGTGTTGCCTTTCATATAATATCCTGTCATATATATATATATATATATATATATATATATATATATATATATATTTGTCCCTCTTTGACATCATAATCTGCATGGCACAAAATATCTTTCAGTTTTTCATTTTTCCCCCTTTATCACTCAGAAAAGAAACCTCATTTAAAAAGCCTGAGACCTATTACCAGGCTTCCTTTCCCTTTGAGAAGTGGCCTGTTTCAGTGTTACCTGAGAGAAATATTTAGCAAATAATGAACTAACAGATTATTGTATATCAAAACATATGCACATGGAAAATAAAGTTTAAGAAAGATTGTTCTGCACAAATTGGACTACAAAATGGTACTAAACAGAGACAAGCTCAAAGATTTCATACATTTACCTGATCAGTAATATTGTAGTTATCACTGGGTATACCTGGTTTGTCATAGAATACTATGTCTTCATTCTTAGAAAAGTATGAAGGAGTAGTCTGCCTCGTATTAGTCAAGTTATGCACACCACCAAGTGAACTATTCATTGGATCCTACAAAGCAAAACAACATAAAATAATTTAAAATTATTGTAGACCAACTGATTATATATTAATTTAATTGGTATATATGAACATATTGACTAATTACAATACTAAATAATGTAATAAAGTATAAAACAGTCAGACCTGAGTGAACTAGAGTTACATGTACATTTGATATCACTGAGCAATGCTGGGTGTAATTTCATATCTATTTGAATTTTTTGTGGTAGTTAAGTATTATGAGGGATATTTGAGGAAGCAAGAAAAAGTGACAACATGGGTATTAAATTCCTCATTATCTTCAAACCATTGTCTGCCAGCCATTGTTTCAAGTGCAAGAAGAGGTTTATTTATTCTATCACACATAGTATTCCGTAAATTCCTTCATGACAGAGAACCTCTGTGGATGTGGAAAGAGTCAAGCGATACATTAGCAGACAGAAGCAACCACTACTGGCTACTTCTGTGTAGTATACCAATGGCAGATTATGATGAGCACAAATTTAATCAAACTGATAAGTGTAGGTGTATTATAGGAGAAAAATGGCTAGTTTTTTTGCCGGGGGGGGGGGGGGGGGGAGTTTACATGACTCCTCCTTCTATACTTCTCATCTGCTGTTTTCACCTACCACTTCAAAGCATTTATTTTACTTTATGCAGGCCACTTTGAGGTTTGCATGTACTGGTAAAGTCAGGACCTATCTAACACAAATATTAGAGTTACACAGAATTTACATACATTCTTGTGGCCAAAAATTCTGTTAATTATATGAGTGGCTAATGGGGTATTCTTCTATTTTGTTTTTAAATATTTTGAATACTAAAGTGGGGTCTGGTAGTCTTGTTTGGGAATTAGTTTTACTTCCATTATTGTGGTTGTGAACTGCAGAGTCCATCATCAATTCACTCTTGTCGTTAATAAGCCTAGCTCCACGAGAACACAAGGTTGCATGAAATTATGCTATTGAGCCACTGGTAATTGTGGTAATTACTTTATAGAACTATGGTAGGAGAAAAGAGAGCTAGTTGTGTGTGTGTGTGTGTGTGTGTGTGTGTGTGTGTGTGTGTGTGTGTGTGTGTGTGTGTGTGTGTGGTGGGGGGAGGGGGGATGTGCAAGTCATTGTTGAAACTAAACAGTTTCAGCTTGTCCAAACTTTGAAAGCCAGAAACTAGTATTTGAATGTATTTTGAGGTAAGTTGTTATGTCAGTAGCATATAAATAAACTTAAATATGAAGTGAGGAATGGAGGAAGTTGTTCACTTCTTGGGTATCTGTGCTGCATATTTTCAGTGTGTGGATTATAAAAACAAGCAGCAGTTTCAATTCTGGTAACAGTGCTTCAAGCATTACTGCATCTTCCTTCCTTATTGCAACATCAACTCTTTTAGGATGAAATGTCAATTGTTCTTGAAACATTATCAGATAGCTGAAATAACTTCTTGGGTCTTCCACAACAACTCTTTCAGGAAATCTATTGAGCAGCCGATCTGGCATCTTTTCTTTATCCAATCTTTAACCTGAACACATCTCTTATTTCTTTTCTTATGTAGAAATTTCGTGCAGAGAAGATTTAAGTCAACCAGTATTTGTGCAGCTGCCAAAACTTTGATTTCAGACACGGCTCTGTTACTCAAAAAATGATGAAACTCTGTACACCTGTGTCGAAGTGTCTACAGTTCAGATTCATGAAACCAATTTCACAACCTAGTGTCATGATGTAAGCAAGCCTTTAACTACAAATACCTTCAGGGGGCATACATATTACCACATAAGTGTAAGGATCCCTCAGTCCCTGAAAGAGCTACTGCAAAACATTCAATTATCACTTTTACAATATTCTTCACATGTACTTTTGTAGAGTATGTACTATTTTCACTTTAACTGCACTTCCCCACAAGATTATGTGGAAGGACAGAACTGAGTCAAAGTGTGCAAAGTATGTTAGCAATCCTGCCTGTAGTTCCAGATAGTGAGAGAGATTTCTAAGGACAAAGGAGGCAGAACTGAGCTTTTGGTTAACTTATTCACATGTTGATGCCACTTCAGTTAACCCTCAAGTGGATGCACCATTTTCTATAACATGAGTGGGAGTGTGGCACACTTTGTAAAAATGTAAAGAACAGCTGTCTTTATGTTGGCAAGATAAACATATATCACAGTTTAGCCTTATTTTAACCAAACAATGACAAAAGAAACGTACATTATGTGAGCTAAATCACTATTTAATTAAACAATAATAAAATAAACTTTCATTATATCACTTTGTTGCCATGTACAAGTGTTACCCCACAGTAATGTCCCACTTAATGCATTAAACAGTGCAGTTGCATCAGATCCTACCCAACTGCTTACTCAAATGCTAATTATCTCTTAGACAACTGTGTCACTGGGGGATTATGGTGCTAGCTCAGAATCGGGGTCATTTTCTTGCACAGATCGCAAATTTTTTCTCACCTAGCTAGCTGTTTATTTTATATTACTGCTGCTCACTTGGACGTATGACATCACAACTTAGCACTATGTTAGCTGAAGCAATAATGAAGGAATATGTATGTGCTTGCAATTGTAAAAAACAATGGAATGGTACAAGACAATGTTATTTGTGGTTGGTGCACTTCATATGTAGGCACACCTGCTCAAGGGTTAATAGTTGCCGGATCTGAGCTCATGACTAAAGGGTCACAGGTTAAGACATTTCCATCAAGAATGCTGACCTTATCCTTGGTTAGTCAGGGGGCATTATCATTACCGATGTTTCACACAATTTGTCATATCTGAGCTATTTCTGATACATCCGTATAAATAGTGGTGCATCCAACATGAGTCAAATTCATCAGTCCACTTTTTGCACAATTTTAGGGGTCTGCATACTATGCCTCCCACTTTGCTCTTCATTGTGAACATTTTTACAGCTACTTTTAAAGTTTTGATTCCACTGTCTAGCCTTTCCTTCACTCACTACTGTAGACCCAGAAACCAAGTACAAACAGACTTCACAAAGATACATTTTAATATGGCATACCAAGTGACTCTTCGCCCCATGAACCATGGACCTTGCCGTTGGTAGGGAGGCTTGCGTGCCTCAACGATACGGATAGCCGTACCGTAGGTGCAACCGCAACAGAGGGGTATCTGTTGAGAGGCCAGACATACGTGTGGCTCCTGAAGAGGGGCAGCATCCTTTTCAGTAGTTTCAGGGGCAACAGTCTGGATGATTGACTGATCTGGCCTTGTAACACTAACCAAAACGGCCTTGCTGTTGTGGTACTGCTAAAGGCTGAAAGCAAGGGGAAACTACAGCCAACATTTTTCCCGAGGACATGCAGCTTTACTGTATGATTAAATGATAATGGCATCCTCTTGGGTAAAATATTCCAGAGTTAAAATAGTCCCCCATTCGGATCTCTGGGCGGGGACTACTCAAGAGGACGTCGTTATCAGGAGAAGAAAAATGGCGTTCTATGGATCGGAGCTTGGAATGTCAGATCCCTTAATCAGGCAGATAGATTAAAAAATTTACAAAGGGAAATGGATAGGTTAAAGTTACGTATGTGGGAATTAGTGATGTTCGGTGGCAGGAGAAACAAGGCTTTTGGTCAGGTGAATACGGGGTTATAAATACAAAATCAAATAGGGGTGATGCTGGAGTAGCTTTAATAATGAATAGGAATATAGGAGTGCGGGTAAGCTACTACAAACAACACAGTGAACACATTATTGTGGCCAAGATAGACATGAAGCCTAGGCCTACTACAGTAGTACAAGTTTATATGCCAACTAGCACTGCAGATGATGAAGAAATTGATGAAATATATGATGAGATAAAAGAAATTATTCAGGTGGTGAAGGGAGATGAAAATTTAATAATCACAGGTGACTGGAATTTGACAGTAGAAAAAGGAGAGAAGGAAACATAGTAGGTGAATATGGATTGGGGCTAAGAAATGAAAGAGGAAGCCGCCTGGTAGAATTTTGTGCAGAGTATAACTTAATCATAGCTAACACTTGGTTCAAGAATCATGAAAGAAGGTTGTATACATGGAAGAACCCTGGAGATACTAGAAGGTTTCAGATAGATTATATAATGGTAAGACAGAGATTTAGGTACCAGGTTTTAAATTGTAAGACATTTCCAGGGGCAGGTGTGGACTCTGACCACAATATATTGGTTATGAACTGTAGATTAAAACTGAAGAAACTGCAAAAAGGTGTGAATTTAAGGAGATGGGACCTGGATAAACTGAAAGAACCAGAGGTTGTACAGAGTTTCAGGGAGAGCATAAGGGAACAATTGACAAGAATGGGGGAAAGAAATCCAGTAGAAGAAGAAGAATGGGTAGCTTTGAGGGATGAAATAGTGAAGGCAGCAGAGGATCAAGTAGGTAAAAAGATGGGGGCTAGTAGAAATCCATGTGTAACAGTAGAGATACTGAATTTAATTGATGAATGGAGAAAATACAAAAATGCAGTAAATGAAGCAGGCAAAAAAGAATACAAATGTCTCAAAAATGAGATCGAGAGGAAGTGCAAAATGGCTAAGCAGGGATGGCTAGAGGACAAATGTGAGGATGTAGAGGCTTATCTCACGAGGGGTAAGACAGATACTGCCTACAGGAAAATTAAACAGGCCTTTGGAGAAAAGAGAACCACTTGCATGAATATCAAGAGCTCAGATGGAAACCCAGTTCTAAGCAAAGAAGGGAAAGCAGAAAGGTGGAAGGAGTATATAGAGGGTCTATACAGGGGCGATGTTCTTGAGGACAATATTATGGAAATGGAAGAGGATGTAGAAGAAGATGAAATGGGAGATACGATACTGCGTGAAGAGTTCAACAGAGCACTGAAATACCTGAGTCAAAACAAGGCTCCGGGAGTAGACAACATTCCATTAGGACTACTGATAGCCTTGGGAGAGCCAGTCCTGACAAAACTCTACCATCTGGTGAGCAAGATGTATGAGACAGGCGAAATTTCCTCAGACTTCAAGAAGAATATAATAATTCCAATCCCAAAGAAAGCAGGTGTTGACAGATGTTAAAATTACCAAACTATCAGTTTAATAAGTCACGGATGCAAAATACTAACCGAATTCTTTACAGACAAATGGAAAAACTGGTAGAAGCCGACCTCGGGGAAGATCAGTCTGGATTTCGTAGAAATATTGGAACACGTGAGGCAATACTGACCCTAAGGCTTATCTTAGAAGAAAGATTTAGGAAAGGCAAACCTACATTTCTAGCATTTGTAGACTTAGAGAAAGCTTTTGACAATGTTGACTGGCATACTCTCTTTCAAATTCTAAAGGTGGCAGGGGTAACATACAGGGAGCGAAAGGCTATTTACAATTTGTACAGAAACCAGATGGCAGTTATAAGAGTCGAGGGACATGAATGGGTAGCAGTGGATGGGAAGGGAGTGAGACAGGGTTGTAGCCTCTCCCCGATGCTATTCAATCTGTATATTGAGCAAGCAGTAAAGGAAACAAAAGAAAAGTTCAGAGTAGGTATTAAAATCCATGGAGACGAAATAAAAACTTTTGAGGTTCGCCGATGATGTTGTAATTCTGTCAGAGACAGCAAGGGACTTGGAGGAGCAGTTGAATGGAATGGACAGTGTCTTGAAAGGAGGGTATAAGATGAACATTAACAAAAGCAAAACGAGGATAGTGGAATGTAGTCAAATTAAGTCGGGTGATGCTGAGGGAATTAGATCAGGATATGAGAAACTTAAAGTAGTAAAGGAGTTTTGCTATTTGGGGAGCAAAATAACTGATGATGGTCAAAGTAGAGAGGATATAAAATGTAGACTGGCAATGGCAAGGAAAGCATTTCTGAAGAAGAGAAATTTGTTAACATAGAGTATTGATTTCAGTGTCTGGAAGTCATTTCTGAAACTATTTGTATGCAGTGTAGCCATGTATGGAAGTGAAATGTGGATGATAAATAGTTTGTACAAGAAGAGAATAGAAGCTTTCGAAATGTGGTGCTACAGAAGAATGCTGAAGATTAGATCACATAACTAATGAGGAGGTGTTGAATAGGATTGGGGAGAAGAGAGGTTTGTGGCAAAACTTGACTAGAAGAAGGGATCGGTTGGTAGGACATGTTCTGAGGCATCAAGGGATCACCAATTTAGTACTGGAGGGCAGGGTGGAGGGTAAAAAATGTAGAGGGAGACCAAGAGATGAATACACTAAGCAGATTCAGAAGGATGTAGGCTGCAGTAGGTACTGGGAGATGAAGAAGCTTGCACAGGATAGTGTAGCATGGACAGCTGCATCAAACCACTCAGGACTGAAGACCAAAACAACAACAACAACAACCAAGTAACATTTCTCAAATGTTTACTACATTTCAAAGCAATGCAGATAAATGACACTACTTTCAACATGGTCACCTAGTGTCTGTAAACTTTGACTGGAACATTCTACCATTCATTCAGTTACTCATCAACAGAAATCTGTTCATTGGTCACAAAACAATTTGAGAATCATTGTGGGAACACACTCATAACTGGCAAATGTCTCTCCCTCCTACTGTTCTTTCAGCTTTCTGAAAAGTTGGAAATTGCATGGTAGAAGATCTGGTCTTCCTAATCAGTATCACCCACACCTGTGCAGCCTTGGTCAATTGGCTGCACGCAACATTGCATTTGGTCCATATACCACCAAAATATTATGGAGAATCTAAGTGCAATTTAGATGTTTTGCCAAGTATCATACTGTTCCACATCTTTCAGCTTCAGAGTATGTTTCCAGTTGCTGTGTAATTTCAATTGCACAGTGTAATGCATCTGTTATCTGTACTGCAACAGACCTGTGTCCACAGGAAACTCAGAATATTTACTCTCTTTTGACAATATGCCACTATTGTTATGCAAAGGTCTGAGCATGAGACAGCATATGTAGCTTACTATCAAATCTACATGGCTACTCTGCAAATCACACTAAAGTGCCTGGTAGAAGGTTCATTGAACCACCTTCACACTAATTCTCTATTATTCCACTCTCAAACAGAGCGAGGAGAAAACAAACACTTATATATTTCTGTGTGAGCTCTGATTTCCCTTACTTTATTATGATAATTGCTTCTCTCTATGTAGGTCAGCATCAACAAAATATTTTCACATTCAGAAGGGAAATTTGGTGGCTAAAATTTTGTAAGAAAATCCCACCACAATGAAAAATGTCTTTGTTTTAATGATTTTCACCCCAAATCTAAAGTCACTATGAACAATTCTTGGTGAAGATGACCAGCTGTAGATCCTTTGGCTCACAATAAATGAATTCCATTCAATCAGGTGCTAGAAGGTTTCTTGGGGAATGGCAACCCATTCTTGAAGGAATACTGCACTGAGGAGAGGTATCGATGTCGGTCGGTGAGGCCTGGCATGTAGCCGATGTTCCAAAACATCCAAAGGTGTTCTATAGGATTAAGGTTAGGACTCTGTGCAGGCCAGTCCATTACAGGGATGTTATTGTCATGTAACCACTCCGCCACACACTGTGCATTGTGAACAGGCACTCGATCTTGTTGAAAGATGCAGTCGCCATCCCAAAATTGCTCTTCAACAGTGGGAAGCAAGACGGTGCTTAAGGCATCAGTGTAGGCCTGTGCTGTGATAGCACAACAAGGGGTGCAAGCCCCCTCCACGAAGAACATGACCACACCATAACACCACCACCCCCGAATTTTACTGTTGGCACTACACACGCTGGGAGATGACATTCACAGGGCATTCACCATACCCACACCCTACCATCAGATTGCCACATTGTGTACCGTGATTCATCACTCTACACAATGTTTTTCCACTGATCCATCATCCTATGTTTACGCACCTTACACCAAGCGAGGCATCGTTTGGCATTTACTGGCATGATGTGTGGCTTATGAGCAGCCGCTCAACCATGAAATCCAAGTTTTCTCACCTCCCGCCTTACTGTCATAGTACTTGCAGTGGATTCTGATGCAGTTTGGAATTCCTGTGGGATGGTCTGGATAGATGTCTGCCTATTACACATTACGGCCCTCTTCAACTGTCGGCAGTCTCTGTCAGGCAACAGATGAGGTCAGACTGCACACTTTTGTGCTACATGTGTTCCTACACATTTCCACTTCACTATCACATCAGAAAGAGTGGACCTAGGGATGTTTTGGAGCATGGAAATCTCGCATACAGATGTATGACTCAAGTGACACCCAATCACCTAACCACATTCGAAGTCCATGTGTGCCGCGGAGTACCCCATTCTGCTCCCTCATGATTTCTAATGACTACTAAGGTCACTGATATGGAGTACCTGGCAGCAGATGGCAGCACAATGCACCTAATATGGAAGACGTATGGTTTTAGAAGTGTCCGGATACTTTTGATCACATAGTGTATGAAAACCACAACATCTGAGGATTGAGGTATCTTCTTAATCTTCTGTGCTGTATCTGCATCTGTCTTATATCACCATCACAATACTAAGAGACTCTTATGATATTGCAGATAACTGCAAAACCAGTACAAGGTTATCAAGAAATTTCTTATTTCAAAACACTTTCTGATCATTTAAAACCATACTGAAATATAAATATTAATATTAATTTACATGCTCGAGAAAGTGAAAATGGACAAATGGTCAAAGAATATATGTGGTCAGAACTGGTTTATGGTCCAAGCAACACAAGCTGCTGCTTGAGGCACCAAGCTGAGAGGGTGTGCGAGAGGCACCACAAGTATACGATTTATACAGAGGATGAGTCACAACTGGTAGCTGCTGCTGGTGCCCATGAGGTGCAATATCTGTATACAGTACATATCACAATCCGCAATGAAGTCTGCTGCTTGTGATCTAGTGGCTAGCATTGCTGCCTCTGGATATATTCCATGTGGCTAGGGCCTCCAGTCGGGTAGACCGTTCCCCTGGTGCAAGTCTTTCGAGTTGACACCACTTCAGTGACTTGCGTGTCGATGGGGATGAAATGATGATGATAAGGACAACACAACATCCAGTTCCTGAGCGGAGAAAATCTCCAACCCAGCTGGGAATTGAACCTGGGCCATTAGGTATGACATTCCATCATGCTGACCACTCAGCTACCAGGGGCGGACGCTGCCTCTGGATGATGGGGTCCTGGGTTCAATTCCCGGCCAGGGTTGGGGATTTTCTCTGCCTGAGGACTGGATGTTTGTGTTGTCCTCATCATTTCATCATCATTTAGGTTAGTGGCGAGACTGGACTGTGAAAACATTGAGAATTCATACGGGCACTGATAGCCATGCAGTTGAACACCCCACTAATATCATCATCATCAGCAGTGAAAACTCTGTAAGCAGTAACTTAAGTGCATATAGCATAGTTTTATGTTCTGTTTATTCATTGTTTCTAATTTTCTCTGAAGTGGTGTATTGAATGGTTAATAATGTTTTTGTATTAAAAAAATAAAAATAAATAAAAAACCTTGTTAACAGACTATTTGAGTATGTGAACAACAATCTCCTTCAAGATAAACTGAGGTTTTGTGGAATTTTTTGCGTACCCAGCCGATAGAAAATGTTTTATGTAACCAAATGGTTTCAGGAAGTTGTACTTAATAATTCAACTAAAGTAAGCAGGAAAGTTAGACAGAAATCACTTAAAGGCTTCCACAAGGCTCAATCTTACGTCAGCTATTGTTTCTCACTTGTGTAAATGACTGTGACCAATACACAACAAGAAGAAATTTTTCTTTTTAAGATGACACTAGTTTTGAAATCAATCCAAACAAACACACAGCAATAGCATACATGGTACGAGAGTGGTTTGAAAAGTTCTCAGAATGGAACAGAAAAAAAAGTGCTTACATCACTGAAACTTTTTTTGTTTTTCAACATAGTCTCCTTGTAGATTAATGCAGTTGGTTCAACAATGTTCCAGTGCCTTGATCCCATTTTGAAAATGAGTTTCTCCCAGGCCTGCTATATAGTTGTGAGCTCCAGCTATCAATTCTTCGTTTGAAGTGAATCTTCGACCACCAAGAAAAAGTTTCTGTTTTGAGAAGAGATGGAAGTCTGACAGAGCCATATTGGGTGAATAAGGCAGGTGTGGCAACAATTCATACCTTAGTTAGTGTAATTTTACCATGGCGATGGCAGATGTGTGCAGGTGCCCACTGTCTTGATGGAAGATGACTTTCTTCCTTGTTAAACCTGGTGTTTTTTCACATGTCTTTTGTTGCAATTTGTCCAGGAGGTTAGCATAGTATTCTCCAGTAATTGTTTGACCAGTGGGGAGATAAGCTACAAACAGAATCCCCTTTGCATCCCAGAACACTGATGCCATGACCTTTCCCACTGAAGGAATTGTCTTTGCTTTCTTTGGTGGTAGAGAATCAGCATGTTCTGTCTCTGGGGTATAGTAGTGCACCCAAGTTCCATCTGTGGTAACAAGCTGGCACAAAAAATCTTGTTCATTTCTCCTAAAATGGGCCAAACATTGTTCTGATATGTCCATTCTCATGTGTTTTTGATCCAGCATCAAGAGTTGCGGCACCCATCTTGCAGAAATTTTTTTCATTTTGAATTCTTCAGTTAAAATGTGATATACCCTTTCAGATGATGTCTGGCATGTGTGAGCGATTCACGAACTTTCAATAGGCGATCCTGCATGACCATTTTGTGCACTTTTGCAATGATTTCTGGATTAGTGACACATCTTGGCCGACCACTGCGCGGATCATCATCTAAGCTCTCCCGACCACATTTAAATTCATTTGTTCACTTGGAAACAGTTTAATATGTAATAGCAGCATCCCTCAGTTTATTCTGGAAATCGGCATGAATGCCCTTTGCTTTCATACCTTTCTTTACGAAGTACTTAATCACTGCTCGAATCTCGATTTTTTCCAACTTCGCAAACCACTATGTGGGAACAGCAACAGAGCCATGTCACCCCCACAGCTCTCTTCCAAGAGCACTGATGTGGTATGTGTTTACACACAACAATATCACGTGAACAACTCATTGTGCTAGTGCTGACCTTTCGTGGTGATTCCGAGAACTTTTCAAACCAGCCTCGTAAATAATGTTCTTAAGTATTATTGAGTGGTTTTCTGTGAATGGTCTTGCAATTTCAAAAGGATACAACATATTGAGTTCAGACTTTGACTTTATCCCAGCTAAGTGCTTGCTGTTTCTCTTGGCTGATTAACTGTGTTGTTAAGAACATTCCAAATGAATTTGGACTTAATGCTTTTTGTTACACACTTTGGCTTCCAGCCACTTAATCAATGCTTTTTGTTACACACTTTGGCTTTCAGCCACTTAATCATTATTGGTCTTCCTCATTGGGACTCAAAGTACCAAATGAACATTCATTTTTTCTAAGTCTACAAATGCCATACATGTAGGTATGCCTTCCTCGAACCTATCTTCTAAGATAAGTCATATGGTCAGTATTTCCTTGCATGATTCTACATTTCTCTGTAACCTGAATTGGACTTCCCTGAGGTTGGCTTCTACCAGTTTTTCCACTATTCTGTCAGTAATTTGTCACTACTTTGCAAACTGTGACTTATTAAGCTGATACTTTGATAATATTCACAACTGTCAGCACCTGCTTTCTTTGGAATTGGAATTATTAATTCTTATTGAAATGTAAGGATACTTTGCCTGTCTCATACATCTTGCACACCAGCTGGAATGGTTTTGTCATGACTTTCTCTTTCAAGGGTGTCAGTAGTCCTGAGGGAATCTTGTCTACACCAGGGGTCTTTTTTCAACTTACATGTTTCAGTGCTCTGTCAAATTCTTCTTGTGGTATGTTATCTTCCATCTCATCTTCATCTACTTCCTCTTCTCTTTCTGTAACATTTCCTTCAAGTGCCCTTCCCATGCATAGCCTCTCTACATATTCCTTCCACCTTCAGTTTTCTCTTCTTTGCTTACAACTGACTTTTCATCGGAGCTGTTAATATTCACACAGTTGGTTCTCTTTTCTCCAAAGGTATCTTCAATTTTCATATCAGTGGCATCTTTCTTTCTCCTAGCTGTACATGCTTCCATGGATTTGAACTTGTCCTCTAGCCATTCCTGCTGTGCCATTTACCATTTTCTGTCAATCTCATTTTTCAGATGTCTGTGTACCCTTTTGCATGGTTCATTTGCTCCATTTTTATATTTTCTCCTTGCATCACTTAAAGTTATTATCTTCTGTGATATCCAACTATTTCTACCAGGCCTTGTCTTTGACTTATTTGATTCTCTGCTGCCTACACTACTTCAGCTCTCAAAGCTATCTATTTGCCTTTTACTGTATTCCTTTCTCCTGTTTCAGTCTATCATTGCCTAATGCTCCCACTGAAAATCTCAACTTCTGGTTCATTCAACTTGTCCTGTTCTCATCTTATTAATTTCATACCTTTTAGCAATTTTGAGTCGACATCTATCCTTTGAAATGTCTTGCAGGTTGAAATCTGTTACTAAAATCTCTATCTTACGATTATATAATCAATCTGAAACCCTCCAGTGTCTCCAGGTCTCTTCCACACACACTATGTGATCAAAAGTATCCTAACACCCCCAAAAACATCTGTTTTTCATATCAGGTGCATTGTGCTGCCACCTATTGCCAGGTACTCCATACCAGCAAACTCAGTAGTCATTGGACATCATGAGAGAGCAGAATGGGGCAGTCCACAAAACTCACGGACTTCGAATGTGATCAGGCGATTCGGTATCACTTATGTCATATATCTGTACACAAGACGCCCTGCTCCTAAACATCCATAGGTCCACTGTTTCTGATGTGATAGTGAAGTGGAAATGTGAAGGGGCATGTACAGCACAAAAACGTACAGGCTGACCTTGTCTGTTGATTGACAGAGGCTGCCGACAGTTGAAGAGGGTCGAAATGTGTAATAGGCAGACATCTATCCAGACCATCACACAGGAATTCCAAACTGCATCGGAATCCACTGCAAGTACTATGACAGTTAGGATTTCAAGGTCAAGTGGCTACTCATAAGTCACACATCATGCTGGTAAATGCCAAACGATGCCTTGTTTGGTGTAAGGAGCGTGAACATTGGACGACTGAACAGTGGGAAACCGTTGTGTGAAGTGACTAATCATGGTACACAATGTGGCAATCCGATGACAGGGCGTGGGTATGGTAAATGTCTGGTGAACATCATCTGCCTGTGTGCGTAGTGCCAACAGTAAAATTTGGAGGTGGAGGTGTTATGGTGTGGTCGTGTTTTTCTTGGAGGGGGCTTGTACACCTTGTTGTTTGGCATACCATCATCACAGCACAGACATACAATGATGTTTTAATTGCCTTCTTGCTTCCCACAGTTGAGAAATTTGGGGATGCCTTTTGCATCTTTCAACATGATCGAGCACCTGTTCATAATGCACGGCCTGTGGTGAGGTGGTTACGCGGCAATAACATCCCTGTAATGGACTGGCCTGCACAGAGTCCTAACCTGAATTCTATAGAACACCTCTGGGATGATTTGGAATGTTAACTTCATGCCAGGCCTCACTTACTGACATCGTTAACTCTCCTCAGTGCAGCACTCCATCAAGAATGGGCTGCTATTCCCCAACAAACCTTCCAGCACCTGACTGAACATATGCCTGCAAGAGTGGAAGCTGACATCAAGGCTAAGGGTGGGCCAGCACCATACTGAATTCCAACATAACTGATGGAGGGTGCCACAAACTTGTCAGTAATTTTCTGCCAAGTGTCCGGATACTTTTGACCACATAGTGTATACAGCCTTCATTCATCGTTCTCAGACCAAGTGTTAGTGATGATTAAATTATGCTTTGTGCAAAATTTTACCAGGCAGCTTCCTCTTTCATTCATTTCCCCCAATCTGTATGTTCCTACTATTTTTCCTTCCTTTCCTTTTCCTACTACTGAATCCCCGTCCCTCGCCACAATTAAATTTTCCTCTCCCTTAACTTTCTGAATAATTTCTTTTATCTCATCATATGTTACTTCAATCTCTTCATCATCTGTGGAGCTAGATGGCATGTAAACGTGTAATACTGTGGTGATTGTTGGCTTTATGTACATCTTCGCTATGATAATGCGTTCACTATGCTGTTCTTTGCAGCATACCCAATTTCCTGTTTTATTATTTACTATCAGACCTACTCCTGCATTACTCCTATTTGACCATGTATTTATAATCCTGAATTCACCAGACCAGAAGTCCTGTTCATTCTGCCACCAAACTCTACTAATTCCCACTAAAACTAACTTTGACCCATTCCTCTCCCTTTTAAAATTTTCTGACCTACTTACTTGATCAATACATCATTCCATGTCCCACCTCATGGAATGCCAGTTTTGTTTTTCCTGAGCAGCCCCAACTGCTGATCTGAATGTGGGACTATTTTCCCACCAAAATATTTTACCCAGAGGATGCCAGCAAAATTTAACCAAACAGTGGAGCTACATGTCCTTGAAAAAGTAATGGCTATAGTTTGCCCTTGCTTTCATCTGTTCTCACTACCTGTGCAGCAAAGTCATTTTGGTTGATGTTATAAGACCAAATCAGTCAGTCATCCAAACTGTTTCCTTGCAACTACAGAAAGGGCTGGTACCCCTCTTCAGAATCCACATATTTTTCTGGTCTCTCCACAGATACTCCACTGTGGTTACACCTACAGTGCAGCTATCTGCATAGTTAAGGCACACAAGCCACTCCACCTTGGCGAGGTCCATGCTCCGTGGGGAGTTGCAGTTAATAATAAGAGTAAATTAAAGTGAACTGGGCAACTCTCAATCACAGTATTAAAAGTAAAAATAATTTCCATCGAGACTTTGCATTTTGATCTAGGACTGAGAATGGACCATTACATTGTGGTGCAAAAGTCCATTATAGGTTGCTGGTAGGTGTCAGGCAGGAAACTGAAAATCCATAGATATTTAAAGACAGAGTAAAAACTATCTTGTTAGATACTTCTGTAATTTATCCGAACATTGGAAGTCATGGATTTAAATTATGTTTAACTTTAGTATATATATTAGAAAACAGCTTTCCTTGTCAGTATACAGACAGCTAGTAGTTACCTGTATAAAAGTGCATTATATGCTTAATTTGAAATATTAAATAAGAACAGCAACTGAATAGTGTAAGAGGAGGAGCTGTGACTTATTTCTTGGTAACTGATTTTTTTTTTTTTTTTCGTTTACATGAAGTAAATTAGGATAAATTTCTATAATTCTCATTGTAATTAGATTAAGCTAATCATAATTCATTGTTAACCTATTTTACTTAACTATGTGCTTAGTTACAATCAGCATTACTGCTTGTCATACAGCAACTGGAGTATTCAGTTTGATGCAGGTAGTTAGGTAATTTGTAGAAGGAGAGGCCTATAACATCAGCTTCTTCCAATCATATGAAGTTGTATGTTTTGACAAAACATATCAAATTTGTGTTCTTTCAAACCAGAGATTTATCCAAACTGAAGTTTTTGCTTTGCTAGTAGCTCTTAAAACTGTGACATGTAATTAATTTCTTGAAGATCTTTGCACCAATATGCAGAACCCCCTGTGAATCTTTGACAATGAAACAAAGTCTATATGGAGTTATTTTTTGCTCATTCATTCATTCAGTCACATGTTATGTTTACTGAATTACATAGTGAACAAAGGCATTCAGGAATGCAGAGCAAGTCAGATGACTCTTGCCATGTGTAGGTTGGCATTATCTTGTTGCAGTGTAAGAATAGGATGGCTTGCCATGAAAGGCATCAAAACAAGATGTAGTGAATCGTCATCTACTGCTGTGCTATAAGGGCATCATGGATGTCAACCAAAGGGATCCTGCTATGGAAAGAAATGGCACCCCAGACCTTCACTCCTGATCGTTGGGCTGTATGGTGGGCAAAAGTCAGGTTGGTATCCCACCACTGTCCAGGGCATCTCCAGTTACATCTTCGGACTGGAATCTCCTTGACTGGAGTAAAATTGTTTTCTGTGATGAGTCCCCCTTTGAACTGAGAGTTATGACCACCAAGCATGGAGATGTCCTGGACAGTGGTGGGCTACCAACCTACTGTTGCCCGCCATATGACCAAACTACCAAGAGTGAGGTCTGGGACGCCATTCTTTTCATAGCAGGACCCCTTTGGTAGTCATCCATGGCACCATTACAACACAGTGGTCCTTCAACAGTATTCTGCACCCTTCATGCCAAGCCATCCTGGGCTTACATTTCAGCTTGTTAATGCCCACCTGCACATGGCAAGACATCTCTCCCCAACTGAGAACATTTGGAGCATTATGGGCAGGGTCCTCTAATTAGCATGGGATTTTGACAATTTGACATGCCAGTTGGACAGAATTTGGCATGATATACTTCAGAAGGGTGTCCAACAGCTCTATCAATTAGTGTCAAGCTGAATAACTGCTAATATGAGGGTCAAAGATGGACAAATGTGTTAGTGACCTGCTCAATTTGTGAAGCTCTTTCTCTTGAATAAATCATCAAATTTTTCTGAAATTGTAATCTTTTTTTTTGTCTGTACATGTACTTCACATCTTCTGGTTTCTGTCCCATTCAGCTAATTTCCTTGTGGTGCATCATAGATTTTGTCTTAGATTGTATTTACTTAACAGTTGGCCAAGTGAAGGGTCTGAATCAGAGGCTCAGACAGTCCTGTAACCATTTAGGCTGCAGATTCCTTGACTCATACCATAGAGTGGTGAGGTATCGGGTCCTGCTTCATAGGTCAGGGGTCCACTACACACAGGAAGCAACACACAGGCTGTGTGGAGTGGAGTGGGTGGTTTTTCAAGTTAGAGGGTCTCGAGGAAGAACAATAACGGTTTCAGTCTCAATGGGTGCAGGCCAAATACAGGACAAGGGTGGACATAGGAAGCTTGAGCATTATAGTGGTCAATTGTCATAGCTGTGTTGGGAAAGAACCAGAGCTCCAAGTGGTAATGGAAAGCACTGAAAAGCAAATTGCTATAGACACCAAAAGTAGGTAAAAACCGGAGCACTTGAAATTTTTACCAAGGACCTGACGGTGTTCAGAAAGGACAGATTAAATACAGTTGGTTCTGGCATGCCTTTTGCTTAAAAATTTGCCTATCTTGTAGCGAAATTGAAGTAATAGTTCCTGTGAGTTAGAGTGCGTAAAGTTATACTTAACAACCAGAATAAATAAATAATTAGTTCTTTTCTCTCCCAATTCACATGATAAAGATGCTGAACAGTTCAAAGAAGACTTGACTCTCATTTCAAATAGGTTCTCCTTGGTGCTGACTTCAATCTTTCTACATGTTGACAAAATTGCATGTTTAAAGTCAGTGATAGGTATAAAACTGAGACTGCAGTCGTATGTGTGTGTGTGTGTGTGTGTGTGTGCGTGTGTGTGTGTGTGCGTGAATGCACGCGCATATGTCTGTCTATTGTTGAGAAAGGCCTTAACGGATGAAATCTACAATTGTGAGAGTCTTTTTGTTGTGCCTATCTGTGACTCAGCATCTACGCTATATGGTGAGGAGCAACTTTCCTTCCAGTAGGATTTTGGAACATATCATACATTGTGTTCAAACATTATGACTTATTTCAAACATTATGCATTAACTCTGTTGACACACAGCCAGCATAGATTCAGAAAATATCATCCTTGTAAAAAAACAACTAACTCTTTTCTCTCAAGAAGTAATGAGTGCTATCAACAGGAGATCTCAAATTGATTCCACATTTCTAAATTACCAGAAGGCTTTTGACACTGTTTCTCACAGGCACATTGTAATCAAATTGTGTGCCTATGGATTACCATGTCAGTTGTGTAAACTGATTCATGATTTCCTATTGGAAGGATCATAATTTGGACCAATTAACAGAAAGTGATTGAGTGAAACAGAAGTGATATCTGTCATTCCACAAGGAAGTGTTACAAACCCTCTGCTCTTACTAATATGTATAAAAGATTTAGGAGACAATCTGAGCAGCCATCTTAGATTGTTTGCAGATGATGCTGTCATTTACCATCCTTTAAAGCCACCAGTAAAGTCATTGGAAGATCAGAACCAATTGTTAAATGATTTAGAAAAGATATGAGTTTTGTGCAAAAAGTGATAACTGGCACTAAATAATGAAAAGTGTGAGGTCATCCTCATGAGTACTAAAAGAAAATCATTAAATTTAGGGTACATAATAAATCACACAAATTTTAAGCCTGTTAATAAAAATACATAGGAATTACAATCATGACAACTAAAATTGGAATGATCACATAAATGTTGTGGTGAAGGGAAACCAAAGACTGTATTTTATTGGCACAAAACTTAGATGATGCAACAACTCTACTAAAATGACTTCCTACACTATGCTTGTCTACCCTCTACTAGAGTAGTGCTGTGTGGTATGGGATCCTTAGCAGACTGCACTGAAAGAAGACATCGAAAAAGTTCGAAAGGTGGCATCTAACTCTGCCACGCACTTAACTGTAAATTGTATAGTAGTCTTGTAAATACAGATATAAGAGGAAAAGCAGATCAGTGGAGCATCTATTAAGGTATTAAAGACTAACTTGGCACCAAAACACATAATTACATTTGTTCAGTTCACAAGCTACACATATTACTTATTTCCTCACTGATAGCTATACACTTCACTTTAATAATGAAGAATGTTTTATGAAGCCATGATGCTAGCAAGTTATGTGTAGTGTGTTCATCTCTGTGTTGTAACTGTCTATATATCCCTTTCTGCACGGTATAAGCTGAGAGGGTTATGTGTAGAAGCATATTAGGAGAGATAATGATAGGAATATTATAGATTTTTACATTTTGTAACCTTGTTTGTTCCATCATTGTTTCTTGCGAATTTTACAAGTAAGGTTTAAATTACTCTCTTCTGTATGAATTTAAATACGACACATTTTTAACAGAGGTTGGTTTGAATCATCCATCTTAAACCTCTATATAAAACTAGCTTAGCACCCACTGCTTCACTCGTGTAGACTGTGGCCTGCAGACAGCAATTTTTTTTACTTTTTTTTATTTAATCGAATTTTTATGCCGTTCAAAAATCGGAGCACCTTCTAATCTTTTCATGTTAATTATGGTCATATAAGCATGGTCTTTTCTGAATGAACTTCTGACTAAAAAGTGATTCTGATAGCTGGAGTCCACAATTTTTGTTAATCATTCCTTTTTTGTTCTTTTGAAGATATTTCCACAGCAACTTTCATCCCCCTAACAAATATTTATTTATGTCTGAGAAGTGAAATACCAGCTTTCATAAATTTGGCTTTAAATCTTGTTTATGTAATGAAATATTTTCTTCAAAATTTTCATCTCCTATTGCACTCCCTTAGGGGTTGAATTTCCAAAAGCATTAAAACATGTATTTTTTTTAATTTTCTGGCTGAGAAACCAAATAGCAGTTTTCATAATTCTAGCTTAAAAATTCTCTTAATAGAGACACACTTTTAAAAAGCCTTTCATTCTCTATTTCACCCCCTTATAGTGGAATTTCAGACACTTCCTTCTTAAGCTATGCTTACGGTATAAGATCCACACCCTCTCCAAACTTCAAGTTTCTATCATCAGCAGGTTGGGCTGGGTGATAGCGAGTCAGTGAATCAGTCTGACACTCTTTCGCTCCCTTAGGGGTTAAATTTCCAAAAACACCAAAACATGTATACATGTATTTCTTTCATCTCTAACTGAAAAGCCAAACACCAATTTTTGAAGATTTAGCCTTAAAAATTCTTTCGCAATGAAATATTTTTTTTATGAAATGTTTCATCCTCTTAGGGGGTCAACTTCCAAAAACAAAGACACATATTCTTTTACTTGTAGCAGAGAAGTCAAATACCAGTGTTCATAGATGTAGCTTTAAAACCACTTTAGTAGCTCTTCAATAATAATATATTTTCATAAGAAGCTTTCACCCCTTATTTCACCGCCACTGCATTAAATTTCCAAAAATGCTGAAACACATACTTCTTTATTTCTGACCAAGAAACCAAATACTAATTTTCGTAGGTCTGTCTTCAAAATTGCCTGAATAGTGACATTTATTAAAAATCCCTTCATCCCCTATTTCACCCCCTTTGGGTTGGAATTTCGAAAAATACATTCTCGAACAACACCTACAGTATAAGATCCATACCTTCGCCCAATTTCAAGTTTCTATCCTTAACAGTTTGGACTGGGTGAAGATGAGTGAGTGAGCAAGATAGTGAGTGAGTGAGGCAGTCAGTTAGGACACTGCCTTTTATATACAGATAGTAACTTACTGTCTAACAATGATTTTAGTCACACATTTTCAGTAGATCCAAATAATTATGTGTAATCAGAAAGATACAGGAATTCAAAATTATGTGAGTCAAATTAAGAAACTTCCTTTTCCAAAGTATTTACAATTAGGAAGAGATAGATTTTAAAGATGAAAACAAATATATTAATAGTGCTTTTGTAAATTGAAGGATGTACAAATATCACATTGTTATAGTCCACGAATATCACATTGTTATATTCCAAGCATAAACACTAACATTGCATTTAAAGATTGAGATGTTAAATTTCTAATCTACCTGACTGAATGTGTGGTAATGATCCACAGGAAACTCAGTATATCCACAGGGTGAATCTTCTACATTTTCTGTAAAATTTACTGTGCTGATTGGCAACATGTCAGATATTAAATAGGTGCTGCATGGGTCTTTCAGTATATCCTGTAACAGAAATGTGGCAACATGTCGATATTAAATAGGTGCAGCATGTGTCTTTTAGTATATCCTGTAACAGAAATGAAATAACAGTATACACAATACACCTGAGCTTAATTTTTCTAGAACATGTTGACAAAGCATCAAAATAGGTTACATTGTACTTATTTTATTTTCTACGTCATTTCAAGTTTCCCAAAACTTTGAAGACTAATAATTTCCTTAATCTCTCATTTTCAGGAGATTTCTCTTCCTTTAATATATAAAAGTAACAGATTTGGCATTTTATATCTTAATGTAGATAAAAAGAAAAGTAAGGGTAGATACCAATTTCTTATGTAGACATTCATTTTGTGCAGCTGTTAGTATCCATAAGGCTACAGTCCTGAATATTCCTGTGTTAGGACCAAATATGAAAGGGCTCAAATCTGCAAAAGTACAGGCTTTTAGTGAAATACAGGTCACATAAAGGCTGTGTGGCAAACTGCTAAATGACAATATTGGCTTGATTTCTCTGCTGCCAATCTGGCTATCTTCACTAAGACTAATGAGGAACCCAGGTACGCCGTAGAGAAGTTACATGACATAGCATCAAAGACTCATTTGATAGAAAATTTACATAAAAATATCACAAGATCGCCAGTATAAACGAAATGTAGGGCAATTATATGTGTCTCTTCTTTTAAAGACCTTGGAGAAATCATAATACCATGTGGACTAGGCAGTAAAGCCAATTTAGAAAGAGCCACCACACTCCAAAAAGGGTGCAGGATAACATGGAGTCACTACAGTAAATGAGTAATATGCTGTAATGTGAAACTTTGGCATCACAAGACAGTTGTTTTGGATGCCATTCAAAAATAATTGATGAAATTTCAAAAGAAGAGTGAAAAATTCTCACAAAAATGTATGCTCCCCTTAACATAAATGTCATATGGATGAACGGAATAACTACAGACCTGTACAAAGCAATAGATCAGTTGTCTCATTTTCTGGTTATTGTGTATGAATAAAGAGTGTTTGATCATAACTGTTGGTTATTTGTATTTGGAAACTCATCAATCTCGATAGAAAACCCCATCGGTGACCCCAAGTTACCTGAATATGTGTCAATTTGTGCATCAGTTATTACAGGTTTTATGTCAGCTCAAATGGTGACTCAATCGTCAACCTTCCCAGCAGTGCAGGATGATGCTACTGCAAAACTGACTTTCAACTGTGAAGCACAACGTTCTTCCATGGGCATTACCAATACAATGAGAAAGCTTGTTTCTCCAGTGTTTGCTCCTCCAGAACAGACGACTCTAACCTCCTTTGTCATGCCGCATCAGATGCAGCACACACTTCCACTGACACCTGCTGCTGGATTCTTTGTTCACCAGGAAGTTCCTTCTGCACAAGATTCTGGTTTCATCTCTCTAGAGTTTCTACCTCACTGCACTACAGGCCACTCAGCTGTACAGATTTAGGGCCCACACACATGCTTCCTCTTCCCCAGTATGTTCTACTGCTTCTCCCGACCTACAATATTTCTTTCACTTCTCCTACAGTGCCCCCTATGACTACCATCACCAAGGTTTGTTTTTACAACATTTCTGGGTGCCCGTGCAATGAGCTTTCCTTACAGCTCCAAGATGACTCACTCTTCATCCTTCATGTTTTGCCTGAGGCCACACCTCCTTCACAAATAACCTTCCTGTACACAGTCTCCATTTCAGATGGGATGGATGCAGCTGGAATAACAGTGACACTCAGCACCAAAGCGATGCTCAGGATATCCATCCTCCTCTTCGCCACACCTCCAACACCGTCAGCTCCCATGCTGGTCCAATTCACACATAAAGGTTGACCAGTCCATTCTCCTTACTGGATGGCAGACTATACCTTCTCTACACCACCCTGCATGGACCTCCCCAACTACATGAGAAATGGTCCACCCATGCCTTATATTCAGATCAGCGACGGCATGGGTGATCATGCTACTCTGCACGATCAGCCAACACCCATCGAGCGGCCCACAACATCTCAGTATTCGACAAGACACTCTTCCTCTCCCCAGGGCTCCACACTGCAGGGGAGGGGAGGGAAGGTGCTTTGCAGCAACCATAAAACCATCAATTGCCAATTACTCTAGAATGATGAGTATTCTATCATGGGATTTAGTGAGCTTTGGATGTTGCTTGGATTGTGTTCATTTTTACTCAGAGTGTCTTATTTTCTGGGTATTGTGCATGAATAAAAAGTGTTTGATTATAACTGTTGGCTATTTATAACCCGAAGCTTGTAATGTCAATAGAAAAACCACGTGTCACACACATTCGACACTGACTTTTTTGCTGATCATGCTATGCCATTTAATGTGCCCACTTCGGCATCGGCACATGGGACATTCGAATCAATTGCACTGGAATACTCCTGCATCTACTCAACCTATCACACCGCCTAGACCACAGGCGATGCATCAACACTTGGCACTCAATTGCAAATTTGCGACTTCCTTCAGCAATCCATGCAAGTTGGTTGTCGATGCTTCAACGTTGGGTCATGTTCAGGGTCATGTGCCTGACCCTCCTACAAAGATAATGGACAACAGATCACTGGCAGCACTGCTGCTTTCATTTCACCCATCTTGTTTCTTGATTTTACTGTGCCAGCTGTGATGTGTTCACTGTGAGGCCATGCTGTCCCCTTCTCCACAAGATCTGTGAGTGGTGGGCATCATGTTGCACTAACACAAGTACTGAGCTTTCATCAAAACATCACTCCTGTCACCGTTGTACAATCGACGCCAGTGGATGCTACCTTCTGAACCCTCATGTGGTTCGCACCCTACCAACTCTTCCACAAGCTCTGCCTGCAGACTTTTCTGAAGCTGCAGCCATTGCAAATGGACAACCCCATGACATGGTTTACCTTGGTGGACAGCTTGTTGGATAAACTTGTAATCATAGATGATGGCACTTGATTTCTTTGTTTGGTGAACCATTTGCATGACCACACTGATCTTATTAGTGACTTGTTGTTAAACCACCTGAGCGTAATAAATATGCTTCTGCTAGTACACTCCCCATCTTTCATGTATGCCAGCACATGCTATCCATGGTATCATTTATGATGAAAGTTTAGGCAAGAGAACTGGTTCCCAGCTATGGAAATGCCTCTGAGCTCAGGTCACGATGGAGTTCATGCCAGACTTAGTGCTCTGGACATTGTGATTAGTTAAGCTGCTCCAGAAAATACAACTACAATTGCTCCCTCATACCTCAACATCACATGAGGATAAACTATGATTGACTGACCAGGCATATGCCATTATTTGACACCACCACTACTTCCCTCATACAGTGCAGTTTTTGCTATTGAGGCTGGTGGGCCAGCACCTATACCTCCTCCATTGGCTGATAGAGGTTGGGCGCAGGCTTACCTCAAGCAATGTAAAGACCCTAAGGCACCTAGCAGCTAGCTACATGAACCACCAGCTGCTTCTTGCCGAGGTACACTGGCTGCTGCCGAGCCAGCGCCCCTCTGCTCCCCGTGCTCGCTGCCACAGGAAGAGTGGTAGTTCCACATAACTTTCAGGGACACCGCCCACAATTACCGACCTCCCCGCACTTTACCAAACTCTTTGCATGGGCCACAATAGATGCCACAGCTCATGAGGATGACGAAGGGTGCCTGTAGATGTTCCATTCTGTTTGATCTTTTAATCTATGAGGCTGTCTGTCACCTTGTCGACACGATAACTGAAGTTATTGTTGTTCCACTCTCATTCACTGTAGTGGATGTAACACCAACCAAACTTTTCCTTCAACCAGCCAATAAATCATCACTTCACGTTGATGGCATGCTCAGGTTACTTATTAAACTCATCCTCAGTGAACCACTCATGTGGTCCTTCCACATGGCCAATTTTGAAGACCTGGTACTTCGAACTGATTTCCTGATTCACTTTGACCAGTTGCCTGATCTCCTGTCATCTGCTTTAGTGCACCATGCTTTGGGTACACACTTGGCATGCTCAGTTGTTCCCTCAGCTCTCTCTCCCCCTCAGACCTCTGACATTACTGACACAGCTCTCATCAAGTGCTCTTTTGTGGTAAACTGCCTCACCACTTCATCGCTCAGCTCCAACCCAAGTGCTCTGTGGTTGATGATTGACACACTCACAATGCAGAATTGAACTATACCATCTTGATAGCTAAGCAGGCCCTCGTGGGTGTACAACACCTCATACGACAATTGTGTACGCCACCATATCTCGACAGAAGCAACAAGCCTCTTACGACTCTGGCATCTTCGCCCTCGCCCACACCAATGGCATCTCAGGTTTGTGACCCTTGTGTGCTACTGACTCCTGCTTGAGAAGTCCCTTTGCCATGTTCATCAGGACAAATGAATACTATTATGAAATAAAACACACTCATAAAATTGTCATGATAGTGTGTTTTAAGCACATCGCCTCCCACCGGACAAAAAATGCCTTATTAAGGCTGCAGTGTGGAGGAACTTCTGTGGGCAGGCATTGTTCAACTGTTTGACAGTAACTTGTCTTCCGCCATATACTTAGTCCGCAAAAAGGGTGGCACAATGCACCTCTGTGATGACTGCTGTTGTTTTAATGTGCATACCATAATAGACAATTATCCTATTCCATATATTTAGGATTTCACCCAACTACTTAGTGGAGCATGCATTTTTAATGTTTTGGTCTGCTGCAAGACATATTTACAAACACCGATGGAACAGAGTGACATACCCTAAACAGCCTCGATCATCCCTTTGGCCATCACGAATTTTGTTACATGCTGTAAGGCCTCAAAAACATGGCTCAAACTTGGCAATGTTTCATCGCCTCACTTCCCTTTAACTGCTCTTACTGCTACACATACCTAGACGACATTCTCATTTTCTCCTCCTCTTATGAGGAACATGAGCTACTCCTGGCCTTGGTACAGGCAAGTACCAGAGTTGAAATTAATCATGATAAATCACAACTTCGGTGCACCTCTGTTACCTTTCTTGGGTACACCATCTCCTGTGAGAGTATACGTCCTCCACAAGATCAGATCGACTGCATTCATGGTCCACCACTCCCTGTGACTTTTGCAAACTGAGCCAGTTTCTGTGGACCATAATAAATGTGTTCGGTAATATTTCCTTGTATTGTTTTGTATGTCGGAGGGTTGATTGGACTCACCTGTTTCATTTGAGGTGTATTACAGGTCAATTGAAGTGTACGATACCTATTTCCTTTATTGTTCTGGGGTTGATGGGAATCACATGCTTCATTTGAGGTGATATAAACTGAAGTGTTCGACAGCACATTCTCTTGTATATCTGGGTGTTTCTTGGTATTGCTTGCTTCATTTGAGCTATAGTAAAGTCCACTGAAGAGTCCAATACCATTTTTTTTGTAGTTCGACATGTTGCTGATGTCATGGCTAAAAGCAGACAGGTGATATCCCATGCTTCAGTAATAAGTAGTTTTTGCTGCATTATATCCAATGTCAGAGTACCCTCAGACTTTTTTTAGAATTGGTTCCCTGAGTTTGGTACCCTAAGAAATGTGTGTGTGGACACCTTTATTTGGATAGCACTGTGTAGAAAATGAGAGAGGTTTTTGCCTTTGGTATCCTGAGAAATCAGCAGTAGCAGAGCATGGTCTAGAAAATGGACACTGAATCATGTGCAACAAGATATTTGTATTGCATTCAAAGAGACATCTTTATTACACAGACTAATAGTTTCTGGGACAGTATAATAACAGAAACATTTGAGATAAAAATTTATGACAACAACCTCAATAAAAACAGCAGCCTGTAGCTACGTTTGGCTTGGGATCTGGCCATTGGAAGGTTGGTGTAGGCATGGTGGGAGTGAAATGAAAACTTCTCCTTATATGGCACTGTAGCAGTCACAGTGATGATATGGAAGGCAGCACAGTTATATAAGGCTGGCAGCAGCAACCAAAAGACAGTCACCACTTGACGATGGCTAAGGAGTACTCTGCCAAAAGCTCATGGACCTTAACTCACTTGATGTGACTAGAAGCTCAAGAGCATTTTATCATTTAAATCTTATTCTGGCCTGATAAGAAAAATATTGTCCTATCTTTATAACAAACCAATGGCTAAAGTGATTTTTCTGTGCCTTAAATATAAAGCATGACACCCATATATAAAAATGGTGATAAGAAACTGCCTACATTTACAGATCCACTGTATTACTGCTTTTGAGGGTGTCTACATTAACAGATTCATTTCACTCCTGTCACTCTTTTGTGAGATTTTGAGGAAGTTACCTACCATACAATATTGACTTATTTCTCACAGTCTGTTCTCATAAATACCCTGTTTGCCTTTCATAAAGGATTCTCTTAAGAGAAAATCATGTTTTACTCCACAAATGAAGTTCTGCCAAAAGCTCATGGATTTTAAACCACTTGATGTGACTAGAACTGTGCTGCCTTCCATATCATCACTGTGACTGCTACAGCGCCATATAAGGTAAAGTTTTCATTGCACATCCACCATGCCTTCATCAATCTTCCAATGGCCATATCCCAAGCCAAACTTAGCTACAGGCTGCTGTCTTTATTGAGGTTGTTGCCATTAATTTTTATCTCAAATGTTTCTGTTATTATGCTGTCCCAGAAACTATTAGTCTGTGTAATAGAGATGTCTCTTTGAATGCAATACAAATATCTTGTTGCACGTGATTCAAGGCTCTGCTACTGCTAATTTCTCAAGGTACCGAAGGCAAAAACATCTCTCATTTTCTACACAGTGCTATCCAACTAAAAGTGTCCACACACACATTTCTTAGGGTACCAAACTCAGGGAACTAAAGGCAAAAGCATCTCTCATTTTCAACACAGTGCTGTTGTATTTTATATACTCCTGTCTTCCTGAGTCAATATCATCTTTTGCAGACATCATGAGTTGTTTAATTTTGCTGGAGACCAGAAGACTGAATTGGTTGTATGCCTCCTTAGGAGCTAACTAACCTTTCCTGTTGCTGAGTCTCAGAAAGGCAAAAACACAAATCATCTTTCTGAAAACAGGTAAGCAGAAGGACACCAAGTAGGACATGAAGAAGCTTGGATTTTTACCATTCTGTAGCTCAGTACCAGGGAAGATTAGCTAGCTCCTACAGAGGCACAAACCTGATTTGGTTTTCAAGACTCCAGCAAAAATTCGACAACATGTGAGGCCCAAAGTATGACTCAGAATGCCAGGAGTATATAAAATACCATGTGGGTGTGGAAAGTTTTGTGTCTGACAGACAGTGCATACAACTGAACACAGCAGTGAAGAACACAAGAGAAGTTTTTGCCATCAGCACCCTGAGAAACCAGAGGTAGCAGAGCATACTCTAGAAAATGGAGATTGCATTGCGTGCAGCAAGACATTTGTAATAATGCATACTAACAGTTTGTGGGAAAATGTAAAAAAAAGTGATTAAGGTAAAAATTTGTGACAACACACTCAATAAAGACAGCTCCAGTTAAGCACAGCTTGGGAGCCAGTCATTGGAAAAACAAATTGTTGTCCCAGGGAATTCTGTGACCTAGCCAGGGCTTTCATTTGTGTGAATTATAAAATTCTACTGGAAAAACTGAAATTTCATGACAACAAAGACATCTAGTTTGCATGGACTGAGACTTACATTAATTCTAGGAAGCTGAGGGTCTTGTTGGCCAGTACCATGGGAACAAAACTTAATTTAGAATGGAAAACTATAGAATAAGAGTTCCACAAAGTTTTGTTGGAGACTTACTCTTAATATTAGCTAGTACATTTGATTGATTGATATATTTTATTTATTGAAGCCCAGAAATATCATATTGTGTTCCAACTAAGATATAGGGCTGATGACAAAAAATAATAAATTTACATTAAATTTTTTACTATGGGATAGCACATCTGTAACAACAGAAGATGTTTGGTATTTTCAACATATAAAACCTTTCACCTTAAACAGCTCATAAAGGAAACAAAATATGTAAATTCTGCATGCACATTGTGACAAAACATTGACCATGGAAAGCATAAATGCCAAACCATGCAGTGGAAATGGTAATATGCAAAAATATAAACATTAAATAGTAATACAAATATAGATCATGATCCATAAAATTAAATTAAATATATGATATAAACTTGGCTAGTATGTATAAAAAGAAAATGTGAGTCACTGAACTTCATAATGTATATATTTATGTATTCCTCACTGGGTTGAAACAGTGAAACTGTAAATACAAGTTTAGAGATTGTTTAAAGGAGTTCATATCCTGTATAGCGTTTTATTCATAGAAAGTTTACTAAAAGTTTCAAACCTCTGTGGAATGACACATTCTGGTATTTGTGTGGGATGTGTGAAAGTTATTTCTGAGTTTGGTGTTATGCCTGTGGACATCACAGTTCCTATGAAGACTTTTGTCTTTATCTACTACATTTTTTTTCAAAAATAAATCAGATTCTCTTAGGTAAATGCATGATACTGGAAATAAGTAAAGTAGTGTGAAGACATGTTTTCATTTAAATGTATTGAGTACTGCCAGAGAGCTTCTCCTGAATGTTACTCCATAGTTTAGATGTAACAGAATACAAGCATAGTAAGCACTTTTAACAGCTTCCATGTTGGTGCATGGTTTCAGGGCCCATAGGACATAACATCTTCAGACATGAACTATAAATGACTTATCAATAACTCCAAAGGACTAGTATTAGTAATTTATTCACCCAAGAATCCTTTTACAATGATATTGGGTATGTCAGCTTAATACAAAGAGAAACACATCATACACACACATAATAACACAAAAAATGTAATGTTTACTAGTGACACAAGCAGACAGACAGAACCCAGATGATAACTATACTCTCCTCTGAATGATTTACAGCTAAATGTTTGAATCTCTTTTTCGCACAGGTCAGCATATTTTACACTCAGAAATATCTTACAGCACTATGTATCTAGCTTTTCTTCACAAGTTTGACAGGGACAATAATAATGAAGTCAACAGAAAGGGCTGCTAGCATCTGGGATCAAAGTATCTTGTGTCAGGTCTAGGTGTTATTAAGACATGAAGGAGCACTACAAGCAATACTACAAAATTCTTTACTGTATCACCAAAATAAAGCAAAAACCATACACTGTAGCATTATTGATAGTAATAAATAAAGCAAAAACCCTGCACTGTAGTATTCTTTGTCTGTCCTGTGCAGACCTCTTCATCTCTACATCCTACTGTAGCATTAGTGATAGTAATAAATAAAGCAAAAACCCTGCACTGTAGTATTCTTTGTCTGTCCTGTGCAGACCTCTTCATCTCTGCATCCTACATCTATTAGGACCTATATATTGTGGATAAGCCATTGACTCTTCTTCAATTTGAACCCCTACATTCCCTCCATAACTAAATTGAAAAGTCCTTCATGTCTCATAGTGTATCCTTTCATGTAATCCCATGTTTTAGTTGAATTGTGCCATAAATTTCTTTTGTACCCAATTGGATTCAGTACCTTTTCTACAGTTATCCAATCTACTCACCTAAACTTCAGAATTCTTCTGTAGTACTATATTTAAAAGAATTTTGTTTTATTTACAATCTTCATTTAACTTCTGACAGACAGAATACTTTGCAAAAAGGCTTCCTAATACTTAAATTTTATTTAATATTAACAAATTTGTGTTTTTCAGAAACATTTTTCTTGTTATTGCCAGTCTGTACTTTGTATCCTCCCTGCTTCCATCATTGTTAGTTATTTTGCTGCAAAAGTAGCAAACTCTTCTACTACTTTTAGTGTCTGATTTCCTTATTTAATTTCCTCAGCACTAATTTAATTTGGCTACACCCCAGTACACTTGTTGTACTTTATTTGATATATCTCTTCTAACCTCTTCCCAAGACACTGTCTCCTCTGTTCAACTGATCTACATCCTAGGTATCTTTGACAGAATTACAAGGTCATTAGCAAACTTCAATGTTTTTATTTCTTCTCTCTGAACTTTAACTCACTCTCCAAATTTATTCTTATAGCTAGTTTTCTTTGCTGCTAAGTCAACAAACACATTGAATAACATTAGGGATGGGCTACAACCCCATCTCACTCCCTTATGAACTAGTACTTTCCTTTCCTGTCATTTAACCTGGTTTCTGTACATGTTGCAGATAACCAGTTTCTCCCTGCATTTTAAACCTGCTACTTTCAGAATATCAAAGACTGTTTGACATTCTACACTGTCAAACATTTTCTCTAAATATGCAAATGCTGTAAACAAATTTGTTGTCTTAACAAAATTTGTAGGACGAGTTTTGTCTTGCATGATCCTACATTTCTCTGGAACACAAGCTGATTTTCTCCCAGCTTGGCTTCTATTAGCCTTTCCATTCTTCTGTTAATAACTGATGTCAGTACTTTGCAATCATGACTTATTAAACTGATGGTTCTGTAATAGTCACATCTCTGTGCACCTGTCTTCTTTGGAACTGGGATTAATAAATTCTTCTTGAAATCTGAGAATATTAGTCCTGTCTCAATACTGTTTGTAGCAGGTGGAATAATCTTGTCATGATCTCTAGGATCTCAATAATTCTCAGGAAGTGCAGTTTACTCCAGGAGCCTTGTTTTTATTTCAATCTTTCAGTGCTCTGTCAAATTCTTCTTGCATTATAATATCTTCAGTGTCATCTTCATGTACTACTTCTTCTCTTCTAGAAACTTTACTTCAAGTTTATTTCCTTTTTTCTATACATTCCTCCCATCTTTCAGCCTTCCCTTCTTTGTTTATTATGGCTTGCCATACATGTGATTCTCTTTTCTCAAAAGTTCTCTTTAATTTTTGTACAGTTGTCATCTACCTTTCTGCAGTCCTGCATGTTTCTACAGTTTTGGATTTCTATTCTAACTATTCCTACTTTGCCATTTTACACTTTCTGCTAATTTCATGTTTTAGATGTATGTATTTCGTTTTATCTCTTTCATTGGGGGTTCATTTTTTATATGTCTGTTTTTGTAAGTTAAATTCAGTGGTTTGTGTGTTATCCACGGTTTTCTGTTGTTCCTTGTCTTTTTGCCTGGTCCTCTAGTGCCTTTACTATTTTATTTCTCAAAACTACTGACTCAGTGCAAGGTTGCTCCACTGCTTGAAAGTATAAGGAAACTGAAGAAGGAAAGAGAGAGACGTACCCACTCATGCTGAATTCCTTTCCCATCTTGCAGTCAAAATTTGCTGCTGCACATTTTTAAACTCTCAAATCTGCAGTTCATAGTCAATAAATTATAGTCATAGTCCACATTTGCACCTGAAAATGTTCTAAAATTTAAAAACTGCATTCAAAATCTCTCTCTTCCAGACCAAAGATGTGTCTGGAGACGCCTCAGACAGTGGTGGGATACCAAAATGACTGTCGCCCGCCATACAGCCTGACAACTGGGAGTGATGGCCTAGTGTGCTATTTTCTCTTTAAGCAAACTCCTTTGGTTGTCATCCATGGCACCCTTACAGTGGCACATCAACAATATTCTGTGCTCCATTTTATTGCCCTTCGTCGCAAGCCATCCTGGGGTTACATTTCAGCAAAGTAATGCCTACCCACACATGGTGAGAATTTCTGCTGCTTGTCTTCATGCTTGCCAAACCCTAACTTGGCCAGCTACATCACCAGATCTCTTTGCAATTGAAAATGTTTGGAGCATTATGGACAGGGCCTCCAACCAGCTCAGCATCTTAACAATCTAACTCGCCAATTGGACATAATTTGGCACAATATCCCTCAAGAGGACATCCAACAACTATATCCATCAATGCCAAGCCAAAGAAAAGCTTGTGTATGAGCCAGAGGTGGATCAATGCATTATTGATTTGCTCATTTTCTGAAATTGTAATAATTTGTTTGTAGGTACATGTACATCACATCTACTGACTCCATCTCATTCAGATAATTCTATCATGGTGCTTCTTTTTTCCCCTAGAGTGTGTTTCTTGCCATTTATCAGCTTCTGTAGCTTTTTGCTGAGATCTTCTGCCTCTTTATCGAAAAGTGAGCATGATGATGCATGCTTATTAAACATTTTCATGAAATATCTGTTTTTTTTCCCTTCATATTACTAACGCTATTTTGCCTTAGATTTCTAATATCCATAATGTTTTAAATTTTTTGTTTACAATAAATTTTCCTTCCTGCACTGTTCCAATGTAATAAAACATTAGTCATGGTTCTGATTCTGCTAAGTCTTCAGTTGCATTTCTTTAACTTTATACCGAGTAAATGTCTTTCATTTAAGGTATTCACTTTGACATTATCAGTTTTGTGACTATAAGGACATCTGAATTGTATAATCTCAAAACTGATAATGCAATATGAATATCTTAAAAGAGATCTGAATAGAAACTCATCTATTACAGTGTATTGTCTTGTGCTATGACTGACAAGCATCTGATCTGAGTCTAAATCATCAACAAAAATTATCGGTGAAGGAACTTGACAGAAATGCGTAAACAATTTTATTTCATATGGAACAACACATCAAAACTGATTGTATATTTTAAATTTTATAGATATTTATATTTCCGATTTCTTGGGTAGCACTCACCTCAGGTGAAAGTTGTCCTGAACTACACCAGTAAGTTCCAGGACGTTTATCTGGACCAATCACGAGAACGCTGGCCATTTGCCAGGCAGAGGGAATTTTCACAAGAGCCAGAAGCAGGAACATGTGCCATGGTTGTCTCTTCTTGTGCTCCCTTCCCATTCTGACATCCAGCAGTGGGTCCTGTCCAAAAAAAGAGGAATGCTTTTGATGCTGCCAGTTAATTAGTAATGGAAAGTTCACTAGATTACAAAAAGTATGATGGAGCTTGATAAATAACTGTATTAAAGAATCTTGGCTATTGCTGAGTGACAGAGTATGGTACATCAAATATATTTTTACCATGAAATATGATAACCGTCATCTCTGTGACAAGTATCTACATAATTCTCACAAGCATTGTAATAACTGGCATCTGCTCATTTAACCTGAAATTGGTTTCCACTTGATATAATACCCTTTTCCTGTATTTTGTTGCAGTCAGAGGAGCAGAAGCAATGTGACATGAAGTTACATCATCTTGACAGTGAGAATATACTATGTGCTGCTTTTCATGTTTCGTGCAGTCTATCAGTTTTTATTCTGTGGATTTTTCATTCACATGCTGGTGTGGCATATTTCTGTTTACAAAATATGTAGATCCCTCCAGTATCACTCCCTTCTTTTGGTCCATGCCAAATTATAAATCATTTCAGGCTAAAATAGTTGATGTCCTGCCATATATTAAACTCTGAGTAGACAGGAGCAATAAGATGGAATTAATTTATGCTAAAACAGCACAAGGTATGTCACAATAATTCCATGGGCACACACTTCAATTACTGGTAACATGAAGTGAGATTCTAGGAATGTAAAAAATAATAAAAGAATAGATGTAAGCTGTTAGTATGATAAATAAGCTCCAGGCAACGGTACTGGTCTCATTGCCAATGACATTTCTAATGTTAAGCTTCATTCCTTCCAAAACTAGGAGAAGAACTTCTTGGACAGTTGTAGGATAAAGTACTGTTAATTGCTTTTAATGTGATGCTCCTTTCCTTTCTTTTTACAGTTTCCACATACATTTTGAAGATGATTTAGTGATATGGTTTTAATTAAACTATATTTTTGTCACATTTTCTTAATGACACTATCATGTTAAGACATGTATTTTTATTCATCACATTGCTTGTATTATGTTTCCTTCTGAGCTGATTTTTATATTTTTTGCCAAACCAGGCCCATATACCAGCAGCAAAAATCAAAGATAGCAAAGAAAGTATATACTTTATATGGTTTCCCAGTGCACCTCTTCTAATCGATCAAACTGACCTTTACAGAAGTTAAGGAACATCTTTCCTCTCATACAGTATACTTTTTTCCTTTATCTACTGTATGCCTACTTTTCCTCTGCAGGGAATTTGGAGAGTCGAATAACAGATACGACCAACAAGATCATAAACTACTGTCACTATCCTCTAGCTTTTCAAAAGTAATTGCAGGCATAGTGTACCTAACACATTAATGAGAGAAGTACAAAATTATGAGATGGAATTGCTGGCTTTCACAAAGATCTTTGCCTGCCTTCTTTCCTTACAACAAGTGAATCCCTCTCACAATGGGTTCTGAGTAATCTGCTCTTCCTTTGCAATCACCCCAAAACTATTCCTCTCCTCTCTAAGGAAGGACTAATAGTTCCAAAAGCTAGGGTGGTTTTATTTACTTTTATAAATGTCTCTCAGCAGGGCTAAAAAGTTTGCCTCTTGAAGGTAAGTTATGGCCAGAAATGCTGTCTCATAGGCTTATAGTTTTCTCAAGTGAATTTTTACTTTCTGATAAAATTGATCAAAGAGTATCATATGAAAGATCATCTAACTTTATGTAAAAGAATTGAATAAATTTCCAGGTTTTCTAGGGATACATTTTGTTAGAAATATTCTCCTCTGCTTTACAGAAATGTGATGTAGATAAAGTGTAAAACATTCTTTGAGATAACGTTTCTGGCTGCATCAGATGCTCTGGAAATTTTCTTAGTAGGTTTAAAAGAATTCTTAATAGATTTTTGAACACTCCTTTCCATAAACGAAGAAGCTTAAAGTTTTTGCTCTTACTGAGATATAGGTCTTTCACTTTTATGCATCAGCTCATTATCATTGTTAAGATTACATTTTTTACTGTTTAACAAAGTATGCACACCAGTGAAATATGTAAATACAAATAGCCATCTCAGCAGAGCAACCCTTTTGAAAACTTAACTCTAATTGACTTACTATCTTATTACTACACAGGTGAGTGACAATTCTGGAGGTCTACAGTGCCTCCTGAAAAAGTTTGGAAAATGGTATAAGAAGTGAGACTAGCCAGCTGATATGTGGAGTCATCTCCCTCATTAGAAGCCAAACAATAGCATATTTTAATCTGTCTGGGAAATACCCTGAATTAATGAAGTATTAAAAATATGACCAAGAATGTTACACATTAAATGGCAAGAACCATTTATTGCCTTATTGGACATATTATCAACTCCACAATAAATTTTACTTTGGAGGATAATTACGTTTTGTGTTACAGATGGAGTTGTGTGTGAATTATTGATTTCATTAATTTTACTCCATATTTGTTCACTGCTTTCATTCTGAAGTTCTTGAATCAATGCTTTCATCCACTTTCAAAAAGGATTTATTAATATCTGAACATGTGGTGGATAAACTGAGTCACAGACAGGCACAAGAAAAAGACTGCTAAACAAGTAAGCTTTTGGCCGAATGGGCCACACACACACACACACACACACACACACACACACACACACACACACACACAAAGTACCACTGTCTCTGGCCACATGGGCATGTGTGTGTGTGTGTGTGTGTGTGTGTTGCCTACTTATTTCAGGAAAAGGCATTTTTGTCCAAAAGCTTACTTGTTTAGGAGTCTTTTTGTTGTGCCTGTCTGCGATTAAACATGTCCATTATATGGTGAGTAGCAATCTATCCTTTTCATAATATTGTCACTACTCCATTATAGATTTTCCATTGTTTTATTTCTTAATATTGCTACACATGAACTGTCTTTTGTAGTTTATCTATTCTCTTCAATAGAAATAGTGTCATTTTCTAAGGTTTCTTTCTCTGCCTCTCTTTTAAAATATTCTATACAGATTTCATTTTATTGTCTGGCAAAATGAGCATACTCCTGGATTTTTAACTATTTTTATTAAAATGCTGCATTACACCTCCATGTTTACAATATGAAAGTACTCCAGGTTCCTCACTTGTTTTAGCTATTTAATAGATTTTCTTATTTTGTTCTAACGACAGTCTTTCTTTGTAAATATGATGAAGTGGCATTAAGTTCATCATAAACTTGACCTCAATTAACTTTTTTTTAGCTTTTCCTAAAATCTTCCCAAATCATTGGTTACTCTCATCATTTTCTCTGAAGGTTTCTGGATTGTCCATATAGCTGACTTTTTTAATGTGACTAACCGTACTTTGTGATCCGCCAATTCATTTTCTGCAGGCACGTGCCTAATTGCATCTATTCATCATTTTTCCTGTCAGATTCCTTTAAGATGTCTAAATTAAAATCACCACAAATCTTTCTGCCTGACATACAGAACAATAGGGCTTCAAATGTTTTCATGACAATTTCCCAGTTAGCTTGTGGGTACCTGTTCACTGTAACCATAACAAGAACCATATAATTCAGTGTTAACTCAAAAGCACATGTATAAGTACTTATTTTTGTATTTTGCTTTCCGTTATTTACATAAAACTGGTTTTGGGCCAGCTGTCCATCTTCAAATCTATTACAAAAAAATTATTTTATAATTACAGTTGGCTCATATTATAAATGCTTCAAATGTAATGCCAAATGGAAGAAGATATTTTTGGAACTTTTAAAGCTGTTTTAAAGTTTTTAACAATAATAACTTCTTCATCAATGTTTCGTTTCCTACAATTAGCAACATCTTTAATGTTCGGTCCATACAGGCCACTTTTGAGTGCTATGAACTTCCCACCCATTATGATCCTTCTACAAAATATTTTACAAATTTTTCATAATGGTTTTGTAAAGTTGTTTTAAACTTCTTTAATGCTATTAAATTTTGCATTGTGATTGATGAAGTTATTATGAATTACATCAGCCCATTCTCTACAAACACAGTGTGTTTCTCAGTGTTGTAGGTGTTGCACCAATCAGGTTTCTTAATTTTATAAATCTGTAACTATAACAAATCATAGGTTATGTACATTCATGTTACAACTAATTTCCCAAAACTCTTGAAGCTTGCTAACTTGAATTTGAAACCATTTATAATTTGAACCAGCTGTAATAGGTCTGAAGATGGGCAGCTAGTCCAAAACTGGTCAAATGGAAATAAAGGAAAGTGATCTGTAGGCTGAATTTGGACATAAGTAATGATCACAATAACTCTATGAGGATGAATACATTTAGATTTGATACATTTACTGTTTCTTGTGAAAGTGACCTCTTCTTTGTTATCTATGAAAATGCGACAGTTCATTGTCACTTTAAGGTTTTGTATTGCTATGGATATATGGCGCTCAGACATACAAATGACAAATTTCTTTTCAACTGCTGAGGACTCACTAGCAACTGACAGTCCATTTAGTTTATTTTATATTCCCTGATATTGTGATGAAATAAGTAGATTTCAGTTTCTGTCTAATCTTAGGTGTTGAAGTGGGAGTTTCCATTAATTTGATTTCCTGTTGTCAGTCTGAATTTACCACAACACTAAATTTAAGTGCATTTGTATACTGGCATTGTGAAAGTTGAAGCCTCCATTCTGGTGATGGACTGGAGCTGAGCCTAGGTCAGAGATTATATGTACCTCTCACACCAACATCTGCTGGCTTTTCCCTGGTCATTATAACAGTGGTTCTCACTTTGTCACCTGCAATGATCATTTTCTGCAGCACAGCAAATCCAAGATACATCTACCTTGAGGGTTTCTTCTTTCTTGTTAGCAAGTTTCTTTAGACATCCCTCAACTGTGAACAATTGATCATCTCTGTTGAAATCCTTACACAACTGTCCTAAGATTTCTGTTAGATAACTGACTAAGACTAGCACTTTGTGTCACAAAACTTGTGACCTGGCAGCCTGGAACTGTTGGGCTACACCTCTCCCACAACTGCTACCTATCAGCAGAACTTGTTTTCTACAGTGTTTTTCACCCAAAATATCTTAATGATTCCAAGCTCTCTTTCGCTTTACCATAGATTCATATTAGATTGCAAGGTGGAAATTCGTTTGTAAGGTAGCAAAGCCAACAGATGTGAATATGAAATAAAACTTCTCACAACAGTCTGATCTCACAGCTCAAAGTGTACATTCATTGTTGGAAACATTAGCTTCATATTTAATGTGCATCATAATGACACCTTGTCAATCCTGTTTTGTGACTAGTTCATCTCGTTTTAATTTTGTTATGAGTTCATTGTAGCCAACATGTGCTCAATATTTAGTGCTCTTTTGTATAGGCCTAAATAACAGAAGCTATGAGCCAAATTCAGACACATTGCATTACAAATTACCAACAAGTAGTTTCGCATATATTATAAATATATACCATATTTCTTCTATTGAAAATGCAAGAGGCATCTGCTGTGTACTGCTTACTCAATCCATTGACGAAAGGCTCTGTGCACCATACAGTGATATACAAAGAAAGATTCTTGCACTGCAAGTTCTTTTTCCATGTGTGACACTATTTTGGCTATATGTTCTTATCAGCTTTAAGTCTCAAAAAATAACTTTGAAGAGCAACTTCACATTTGTTTGACTTCATATGGGTTATGACGTCAACCCCCCTTCCCCTCCTCACAAGTCCATTGCCAGATTTTACACCACAAACTGGCACTGGGACAGAGTTAATGTCTGATGTGGTCCCACACATCTTCTATTGGAGATAGATCTGGAGACCTTCCTGGTCACACAAGTACCTCAGTGTCTCACAGACATTTATAGAGACACATGTCACATGTGGATGAGAATTGTTCTTTTGAAAAATGGTGTCAGGATACTGTATCATGAAGAGGTGACACAAGAGGATACAGCATGTCAGATGTAAAATTTTATCATCTGAGTCCTCTCAATCACTATAACCTGAAGTCATACCCAAATGCAAGAGCTTATGGGCACATCACAAATGATCTCTACAACATGACACCAGGAGTAACACAGCTGTTCTAAAACAATGAAAGAATGGGACCTCTTCCCAAGTTGCCATCATACTGACCGATGGTGGCTGTTCAGGGCAATGCAGAAACTCGAGTCATTGCTGAAAACGATGTGACACCATTTATCAACAGTCCATTCTTCCTGCTCACGGTACCACTCCAAATGTAGCCATTTGCATTGTGGTTTTAGCGGCAGGCTACATGGGGACCAGTAATTCCCTAGTCCAGCACTTGCTAGCCTCCGACCAATGGTGCAGGATGACATGGATTGTTGCTGGGAGTTTATTACTTGTACTTGGATGGCGAGCGAAGGGGTTCAATGTGCTCGGTGCATGATATGGTGATCCTCCCTTACTGTGATCAATCAGAACCTTGACGACGACTGTGTCTGCCCTCATATTCCATGATGTTCAACATCAGGCCAGTGTCACATCCAGATGCCCGAAACCTTTCGATATTGCACAATTTGACCAGCCAGCCAAATGGAGACCTACAATGAGACTCTGTCCAAACTGCTGTATTTTCTTTATTTCATTGTCCCACATGGGCGCATGGCTTCTCCGTATAGCTCAACATGTGATGTTGTTCACGCAGGTTGAATATCCTACAGGCTTGATAACAATAGTGCTGCACTCAGGTGGCCATTCCGCCTTTACAGAAAATGGAAACTAATCATTTACATACCTGACAATGATCAGCACAAAGTTACACTGACATCCGACAACGTCTTCTGGATATTTCATTTTTTGTCAGACAATATAATTTTAACAAAAAACATTACTGTCATTGCAACTGGATACCTGGATCCCAACACATCACATCATTGATGGCATTGCAACCCCCAAGAGTTTTCAGAAAGATCAAGATGGTGACAGATTCAAGTGTACGTAATATTCCTGTGCGCGAAAATTACAACTCCGTAGTGAAAAACAGTCATTATGTGAATGATAATGGTGTTACAACAAAATTAAATGAACGTGTTATCAGCCTACAGAAAATTGTCGAAGTGCTTCGTAAAGAAATTTCATGGCTCACGAAAGAAAATTATGATCTCCGATCAAAACAAGGTACGTGCTACACGCGGGACTCGGTGCTAAACATTTCGCATGCTTCCAAAAACTGGAACAAAGCTACGTTTAAAAACAACCAAGCTACGTTTAAAAACAACAAACAAGAAGTGTTAAATCGTGTGAACAATTTCGTGCATGTAAACTCGTTTGAAGTACTCGCAATTGTAGACAGCGAGGGTAAAACGAGCCGTTACGAGTCGCTTGGGAGGAAAAACATTCAAGATAGTAGGCCTAAAACCACCAGTGAACAGTCTAAACAAATCAAAAAATCTCGAAACAGCGATAAAGTGTCATATGAACTTCATGAGACAATACTGGTACAAAATGACCTTGAAGTACGTCACAAAATACCGATACAAACAGACACTCAAACGAAAAACATTGTAACAGATAACTCGCATAATAAAATACTCATGCTTTCAGATAGTCGTGGCCGTGGACTCGCAAAGAAAATTAAAGAGAAAACTAATAGAAGTTTGTGTAGCATAGTAAAACTGGGAGCCCCACTAGCGGAAATAATAAAAACGACTGAATCTAGAGAGGTTAAAAATCTACACGATTAAAGACTGTGTAATACTCATCGGAGGTTCAAACGATGTATATAAAAATGAAACTGCAAATGCTACACGTTATCTTAAACAGTCTCTGAGGAACCTCACGCATACAAACGTGATAATCGTGAATACACATCGGCACGATCTGGATAACCAATCATGTGTAAATACAGAAATACAAAAAGCCAACTATCAGTTTGCCGAAATCTGTAGACGTTTTAAAAATGTTGACTGTGTTAATATAAATAATATAGGTCGTAGATTCCATACACAACATGGACTACACCTAAACAGTATTGGGAAAGAATATCTGGCGAACATGATAATGAAGGAACTAAAACTACTTCAAAACACCTTCAACACAAAAACAACTGTTATACCACTATCAGTAATAGAACATTCCACAATACAAGAAAAATCAACAAAGGCAGTCATCTCATCAGCAGCAGAACTGACATCAGCAGAACCTTCACCACCACCAACAACAATAAGAACAGGAGACACAGCAACAGTGGGACAGACAACAGCAAAGCCAACAACAGCAGTAGCACCAGAAACGACAGTACCAATGGAGAAGCCACCAGCTAAACCACACCCCATCAGAAGGAGCCAGAGGACAATAAAGTACATCACTCCAAAGGAAGATTTTTTATGGTTCAGCACCAAGAGGAGAAAAAAACTGGGACAAACCGGCGCAAAGCATCAGTCACTGTCAACAAAATGCAAACAAAAGATACAGGCAAGGTAAGCTGTGCTCGTTTCTCAGTCTTTCATCAAAATATACAATCTGTCAGAAACAAAGTGCAACAATTAGAAGTGGAACTACAAACTTTAAACAGTTCAGTCACATGCATTACTGAACATTGGTGTAGAGGAACTGAAATAACATTAATAAATTTAAACTCATATATACTAGCATGTCATTGTAGAAGCACCATTAGAGGTGGTGGATCATGTATATATGTTAAGCAAGGAATTGCCTATAAAATTAGAAATGATACTAATTCTGTAAGTGAGGAAAAACACATAGAAATATCAGCCATAGACATAAGTAAGACAGATGAGGCACAAAGGTTAACTATAATATGTATTTACCGTTCACCCAGTGGTGATATAGATACTTTCACTGCAAAACTAATCCAGATTCTAGACATGGCTTCGATTCCTAAAGGGAAGGTTCTCATTTGTGGAGACTTAAATATAAACACACAAAACCCAGACAGATTCTGTAACTCATTCTTGAATATATTGCGCTGTTATAAGTTATTACCAATAGTTAACAGAACCATGAGGATAGCCAAAAACTCATCATCAACAATTGATCACATCATCACAGACATAGATAAAGAAAGTTGTGAAATTATTGTAGATAACCTTGGCCTTTCTGATCGCTCCTGTCAAATCCTAAAATTAAACATAAATATAGACAATACAACGAAAACATACACATACAGAAGGGTTTTCTCCAAACCAAACAGATCAGAATTTGCCAAGCAAATAAACAGTATAACTTGGGAAGAAGTGTATGCTGAAACTAGTGTAAATAAGAAATTTTCTAAATTCATGTCACTATTTAAACTCAGATTTGATGAAGCATTCCCAAAGGTGCAAACTGTAGTACACTCACACAAAAGAAATACCTGGGTGACCAAAGGAATAAGGAAATGCTCTGCAACACTCAAACAACTGAACAGGTTAAAAAACTACCATAGTGATCCTGGTTTCCTAAACTACTACCACATACAAAAGAATATACAGAAGAGTATTATGAGATGCAAAAAAGCCCACAATGACAGTATTATAGAAAAGGCAGAAAAAATTAAATCAGCCTGGACTGTTACCAAACAGGAAACAAACAGTAATAAATTAAAAACAGTAAACATTCAAATGAAACATAATGGTTCTATTATACATAGCCCAAATACACTAGCAAATACTGTAAATGAGTACTTCAGCAGTGTTGCTACCAAGCTACAGCAAAAGTTTGGCAGAAAACAGCCTGAACAAAAATTGAACTGTATGGCTAACTCAATGTTACTGTTACCGACTTCTACACAAGAAGTAAGGATGGTTGTGAAGAATCTAAAGAATAAAACACCAGCAGGTTTAGATGAAGTGCCAGTGTGCTTACTGAAGGACTGCATTGACAGCATACAACATCCTTTGGCACACATCATAAATGAATCTTTCACTGCAGGCTGCTTCCCAGAATACTTAAAATGTGCAAAAGTCCTGCCTCTATTTAAGAACGGCGATCCAGAAAATATAGAAAACTATAGGCCCATCTCATTACTCTCATCCTTTTCCAAGGTAACAGAAAATATAATGAAAAAGAGACTAATGGATTTCCTAAACAAGTACAACCTACTGTGTAAAGAACAGTTTGGTTTCAGGCCAGGAAGAAGCACGGGTTCAGCGGTAGCTCACTTCACAACTTTTGTCTTAGAAGCACTTGACGAAGGTGAACATGTAACAGGCATATTCCTTGACCACAGCAAAGCATTTGACACGGTAGACCACAAAATACTACTAAACAAAATGGAGGCACTAGGAATAAGGGGAACAGTAAATAATTGGTTTCAATCGTACTTGGAAAATAGGGTACAGTGTGTAGAGATCTCACAAACGAAGTTCAGCAGATTGACAAAACACATTTCCAAACCAGAACATATTAACATAGGAGTCCCTCAGGGAAGTGTGTTAGGGCCAATAGTCTTCCTAATATATATCAATGATTTTCCCCAGAGTGTCAAATACGGGGAAGCAATACTATTTGCAGATGATAGCAGCATCCTTATCAGTGATGAGTCACCAGACAAATTGAGAGACAAAGCTGAAGAAACTCACGATCATGTATGCAAGTGGGTAGTAAGTAACAAATTAACCTCCAATATTAAAAAAACAAACAGTATTAATTTCCACATAAATAAAAAACATAATAGCATAGGCCTAAAAGTTATAGATGAACTTATAGATTGTATCACAAACACAAATTCCTAGGAATGCATGTTGACTCACAGCTTGACTGGACTGACCATATTGCAGCACTAGAAAAGAAAATTGCTACTGCTTGCTATGCACTCCGGATAATTATGTCAGTATGTAATAGTTCATGCGCTAAGACTACATACTTAGCATATGTGCATTCAATAATTAGTTATGGCATAACCTTCTGGGGTACAAATGTGCAGAACATACAAGCAATTTTCAAGCTGCAAAAGAGAGCTGTACGAATAATAACAAAAAGCAGCAAGAGAGCTCACTGTACTGATTTATTCAAAACCATGGGAATCTTGACAGTACCATGTGAATACATCTTTCAGACTGTGATATATATAAAGAAACACATTGACCAGTACACACAAAACAGATCTATACATCAACACTGGACTAGATCCTGCCACCATTTGCATCTCATACGAAAAAACAAAACAAAAACCCAAAATAGTTTATTATTTAATGGAATAAAAAAGTATAATAGACTTCCAGAGGAGATCAAAGCTGAAACTCGAATACATGCCTTTAGGAAAGCTGCAAAAAGTTATTTAGCAGATAAATGTTACTATACTGTCAAAGAATACTGTAAATGACATGTGTTCACCTCAATTCATGCAAGAGTACCTTTGTAAATTTATATTTATCTGTAATTAAGATTGGTGTGTATTTGTTTTGTGTAACCCATGGCTCTGAGCACTATGGGACTCAGCTGCTGCAGTTATCAGTCCCCTAGAACTTAGAACTACTTAAACCTAACTAACCTGAGGACATCACACACAGCCATGCCAGAGGCAGGATTCGAACCTGCGACCGTAGCAGCAGCGCGGCTCCGGACTGGAGCGCCTAGAACCGCACGGCCACCGCGGCCGACGTGTGTAACCCATGCAAGAATACATTTGTAAATTTATATTTATTTGTAACTAAGATTGGTGTGTATTTGTTTTGTGTACAAACGATTATGTCGCACCATAGAAATATGTACTACCAGAAGTACTATTATGTATATACTCATTCCATGTATACAGTTGAAGACATCCATACAACACAAGTTGTCTACGGATGAATAAATAAATAAATAAAGTGTAACGTTAATATTCTTCAAATTCAAGTAATAACCGTGGTAACTTAAAGGGAATTCATATATTATCATGAAAGATAACATCATATGAGGTCAGATGTTTAATTTAAAAATAAAAACAAATAGCCCGCAATACGAAAATAAATTTTTCACGTTTAGTCATCTCCAAAATGGGTTGCAGAACACCAGGACAGGAATTTGTTAAAATGGCGCCGTTTGTGAAAAATTGGCACGGACGAGAACCTGAAAATATCATAATCTGAGCTCAAAAATGTCAACAGCATATAATCAGCATAATTCAGCACTGATTTCAGATCAAGCAAAATGCAGTATGTTGTCATCAATGAAGACATGTGTAACTTCAAGAGAGTGTATCATGAATGAGAATTAAATGGACAGTTGCTGCTCCCACTGCAGTGCTCAAGATAGACTTGCGAAATCAAACATCACAATTTACTATTTGTCACGAGGACAGGGTTGCCATATCTAGCTAGGACCTCATCAGGGAACAATTAGATGAACGTGTAGAAATGAAGTAAAAAATTTATTTAGTGTGATTACCTTTTATACAGAACACAATTACGTAGAACTTGTTGCTGCGGAAGTAGTTGATAAACCATATTTTTCGGAAGATTTCACCTTTTTCAGCAAGTCTTTTTTCCCATTTACTTATTTGTAAAACTCCATGCATGTCAGCTTGTAGTTAAACTGGGACTGTAAGGTTACTTCCACAGTTCCTAGCAGAAGTCGATTTCTTCTATCAGTCCACTGGGCCGACATAAGCGAAAATATTCTTTCCACAGTAGCGTTGCGTACGGGAATAGAAAACAAACACTCGCACAATTTTAGCAGTTGACATTTGCGTTCAGGATTTTCGGTTACCTTAAGAAAGTAAGTCCACCTTTCTTCCACAGTGTTTCGACTTCCATTCTGACGAGTCACGCTTAGTGTCTAAAAAGGTTTCCATACACATATATTCCTGAAAATAATTGTCCCCTGAAATCTTCACGTAAGTTTTAGTCAGATGTATTGTAGTGTTTTCAATCTTCAACCAATCTGGGGTTTCAGATAGTGTACCAATACTTTTTAAAATAAATAGCCCATTTCTCTAAGTAATCATATGCTATGGTATAGAATGCCATTGTCTCTTCCTCAAATTTCGAACCAAATTAATTATTTCTTGGTTAGGGTTTGGATTAGTTAATTTGTTCAAATTAATTTTGGTTTGCATGCCAATAAAATTGGCAGTCTTCCTTTCATTGAGACATCGTTGAGTGTCGATTAATATATTGGCCTGTTTTCGGGGTCAAAAAATTAACGACAGACATATTGCTTTTGAGTGAGATAGAGAGTCTGATGATTTGCATCAACGTATAAGCAGAACACTTTCAGTTTCTCTGTCCTTGCCCTCTTGAAAAATAATTTAATATTTTCATGGTGATTACTTCAATGTCCAGTAGTGCTTGATATAATATTTTGGAGAATATGGGCAAGACATTCAATTCCTTCTACGTTTCTTCTAGTTCTTTAATCTGGTGGAAAACATACCGCTGGCGGTGTCGACGAAGCCCTCCGAAGTTGGTATTGTCTCCACAAAAAGCCATTAACTTATCTTACGCAATTTGCAGTTGTCTTAAAGTGTCTAGACAGAACTTTGCAGTTGTCTCCGATGTTTCGTTATTCAGCGATTCAAACTTCAACAGCTTTCGTTATTCAGCGATTCAAACTTCACCAGCTTCTGTAGGATTCCTTCAGTTTCAGTAAAGTACTGAACAACTAAAGGAAACATCTTTTCAGCCTTGTGGTTCGACAAGTCGGTGCGCATGTCGTAAAACTAAACTTCTTGCAATTGTTTTATGCATTCGGACAGGAGGTGAAGTGCAATTATATTTTTAACAATCGCAGTAGCTTTGGTCCTGGCTGGAGACTTTAGAGTGAGGATGCGTTGCGTCATTCACCTTTACGGCACAGTCAAGAGAACTGAATGATTGATGACGCTTGACAACTTTATAAGCTGTTGTTATTTCTGCAGCAACGCGAGCAGTTCTTCTTGGGTATCATCTTTCATCAAGAATGTGGGAATGGGCTTCATTGTTGATGCTACCGCGAATGTGTTTGTAGAAATATGATGCCTCACATCTGCCGTAACTCCGTGAGTTACAGAGATGAAACAGCTGCAACTCTCACACAACGCTTCCTGATCCGTTCGTCCTATCTTGACGAAATACCACTCTTTTGTGTAATTATCCAAAAAGTGTCACTTTCCCTTCCCATTCTTGGGCATTTTCGTCAGCTATGATAAGTTTATTAGACTATAAATAGTCGACAAATCAAATGGCTCTGAGCACTATGGGACTCAACATCCGAGGTCATCAGTCCCCTAGAACTTAGAACTACTTAAACCTAATTAACCTAAGGACATCACACACATCCATCCCCGAGGCAGGATTCGAACCTGTGGCCGTAGCGGTCACGCGGTTCCAAACTGAAGCGCCTAGAACCGCATGGCCACACCGGCCGGCTAAATAGTCGACAATAACACTTTAGTTATTGAAGTACACTTCGTCACGCCCTATATACTAGCAGTAAACACTTCAAACGTTACTAACTTGCACTCATCGTTCGTATTAAGTTTAGAAAGAATCGTATTATGAGATCGCTATTCAAATGGGAACTGCCCGGTTCTTCCACGTGGCGCTGCTTAAATAGTTCCCGCCTCCTACTATTGGAGAAGTCTTGGCATTTTCTCAAATGACAGCGCTAGATCTAGAAACTGCTTGCATCGTCGATATGCAACATGCAACCTGTCTGTGAGAACGACTTTGTCAACATAGAATTGTTGACATACATAAAACTAACTGAGGCTGCATTTACGTGTTGCGCTAACAGATGGTGTTACTTTCGTACCTGAGCCAAGCTCGTAACAGTACTTCCCAAAATTGGGACAAAATTGGTTGTTGGCGGGATGTTGGAGGAAGAAGACCCATAACGGTGACGCTCCCGATGTATCGGGACGGTTGGCAACCCTATACGAGGGGCAATATCGCGCACATGTCTGGTAAAAATTTTGCATAAGCTGAGCCATTACATGAGGAGAAAGTAATCCACACTTTGAAGCAAATGCATTATGAGAAAGGGATAGTCATGCCTAGGGTGACCAGATGCAATTGTTTAAAACGGGCAAACAGCTTCAAAAACGAGGACAAAGGATGAAAAAAGAGGACACATCAAACGGGTCAACAGCAGATGAGGATACAACCCGTCAGCTTTGGACAAGTCACGTGACTGCTGGGAATTACCGGTAAAACTAGTAGTTAATTGTTACTGATGGTCAGGTGGTGGTTAAATGAGCAATATAAAAAAATTAAAAACATTGATTGTGGTGATAGTGTGGCGTCAATTGTTTTGTTATGTCAACAACACGGAATTGTTTACAAAGCGAAAAACGTAGGACCATTTACCTCCCTTTATTCGACGCACCGCTATCAACATCTACAATTCAAGCAGCAGCTGACGACGTGTAAACTGCACTTTAACCTTACGTACACAAATAAATTGAATGACTATGAAACAATGAAATAAAACCATGACAGTTAATCTGTCGAGTTATTTCTTACCTTTATTGGCCACTGAGACGTACGAACCAGCTCCACGTATCTTACATTCCGCTTCAAATTCATTTGTCCCTTTCTTAAAGCCGAATATTTACAGGAAACGACATCAGAAAATGTACACTTTCGTTTAGGCATAGCCAAATATTTTACGTAACTCACTCGGTTAAAAATTACACTCACAAATCAAACGTGCGCTACAGGAAGCCAAGCCAATACAAAGCGAAGATGTTATTGTTGTGGTCTTCAGTCCTGAGGCTGGTTTGATGCAGCTCTCCATGCCATTCTATCCTGTGCAAGCTTCTTCATCTCCCAGTACCTACTGCAACCTACATCCTTCTGAATCTGCTTAGTGTATTCATCCCTTGGTCTCCCTCTACGATTTTTACCCTCCACGCTACCCTCCAATGCTAAATTTGTGATCCCTTGATGCCTCAAAACATGTCCTACCAACCGATCCCTTCTTCTAGTCAAGATGTGCCACAAACTTCTCCCCAATCCTATTCAATACCTCCTCATTAGTTACGTGATCTACCCACCTTATCTTCAGCATTCTTCTGTAGCACCACATTTCGAAAGCTTCTATTCTCTTCTTGTCCAAACTAGTTATCGTCCATGTTTCACTTCCATACATGGCTACACTCCATACAAATACTTTCAGAAACGACTTCCTGACACTTAAATCTATACTCGATGTTAACAAATTTCTCTTCTTAAGAAACGATTTTCTTGCCATTGCCAATCTACATTTTATATCCTCTCTACTTCGACCATCATCAGTTATTTTACTCCCTAAATAGCAAAACTCCTTTACTACTTTAAGTGTCTCATTTCCTAATCTAATTCCCTCAGCATCACCCGATTTAATTTGACTACATTCCATTATCTTCGTTTTGCTTTTGTTGATGTTCATCTTATATCCTCCTTTCAAGACACTGTCCATTCCGTTCAACTGCTCTTCCAAGTCCTTTGCTGTCTCTGACAGAATTACAATGTCATCGGCGAACCTCAAAGTTTTTACTTCTTCTCCATGAATTTTAATACCTACTCCGAATTTTTCTTTTGTTTCCTTTACTGCTTGCTCAATATACAGATTGAATAACATCGGGGAGAGGCTACAACCCTGTCTCACTCCTTTCCCAACCACTGCTTCCCTTTCATGCCCCTCGACTCTTATAACTGCCATCTGGTTTCTGTACAAATTGTAAATAGCCTTTCGCTCCCTGTATTTTACCCCTGCCACCTTCAGAATTTGAAAGAGAGTATTCTAGTTAAAATTTACGAAACGAAAATTTTAAATAATCGATATTTGCGGTCACTTATAGGCAGATAAACGATTCGTGCGTGTTTATCACGAAGGTTGTGCCAATAGATAAAGTATTTAAGACAAGAGCAATAGAACGGGACGAATTGTAAATTTAACTGTATTATGCTGAACTTTACGAAAAAGCCGGACACTGTAAAAATCCGCCCGGACCCCGGACAAAGAGCTAAAAAGGAGGACATGTCCGGATTAATCCGGACGTCTGGTCACTCTAGTCATGCCAGACAACAAAACAAAGGCACTACAGAAAATAGTGATGAAAAAGACTGGTACAACTACACATAGAGAGAAGCGCATATATAGCTTCTTGTGGCTAAAATCATGAATTTTAACTTTTACTGTGTATTAGTTGCAATATAAGGGTTTTTTCTCCATTGTAAATCTGAGGTTCACATTCGTGATTGTTCAACCTTTTTATCATGTGCAAGTGCTGCCAACTGTTCGGCATTACTATGAAAATATCAGCAAGTCAATATAATATAGGACAGCGCAGCAGCTCGTGACCACTAGAATATATGGACGTGGTTGGTTCGCTATATTCCATTGTGTAGTGAAATTCTGTTATTTTGCAAGGTTATTATTGAATGATCATTTTCTTTTTATTGCAATAAAGAATATTTAGTAATTAGTTTGTTAGCCCATAACCAGGTGTACAAAGCACATTTTAAAAACAGGTACATATTTTTGTTTAAATCTAGCACCTAAAACCATTACAAAATCACCTAAGGGCATTACCAAATAAAGAAACATTTTCCTTCCTCCAGAAAAAATTCATGTCTGAAAGGGTTAAAGGTATCTGATATTTTGCTTACAGATGTGTGTCCTGACCCAAAGCCAGCACTTCACACCGGTAATGAACAAGACAGATTTGACAGGGGTCAGTAAATTCTGTCCTGGAATGCCTGAGACTCATTAACACGAACATGACTGTCACTCAGAAGAAGTAATGACGGCCTTAAAATATTTAAAATCAAACAACTCTAGTAGTTATCATGAACTATCGACGAAGTTAAATGAAGAGCTTTCTCAAGATTTTAGTAACGTCTTAAGTTATTTTCGTAACTAAGTACTTGCCAACGGGATATTTCGTGACTGAATTATACTTAAGTTCAGCTGTTGTATAAGAACGAGTATAAAGAAATACCACCAAACTTCCACCGAATTCACTTTTAACAGAATTGTCACAATTTTTGGAAAAGTAAATGTATGAGTGGCTCCTTAATCATCTAACGGTTAGTAATATGCTTCGAAATCACAATTTGAAATTTTATGCTGAGAAGGCTGTTTACACAGTGATGATATTCTTAGTCCATTAGACTATAAATTATAGCCTACCACCAAATCCTACGATTTGTTGAATGCATTTGACTGCGCAAATCAGAACATCCTTTGAAGCAAATAAATTAGGTTATTATTGTGTTGGTTGGTTGGTTTGGGGGATTAAAGGGACCAGACTGCGACGGTCATCGGTCCTATTATTGTGTCTCAGAAACGTCTGTGAAATAATTCAGTTTGCATGTATCTAACGGGAGACTAAGGATCAGTCGTCATCAGGCTGGGAAAAAATTACGTGGGTGTGCCTCATAACGTTCCATGTAAGGGCCCTTAAACTTTCTGTATATTAATGCTTCTTCAACAGCACCGTCCGCAGACGTGAAATTTGTTTTATTTGAGAGTGATACAGAGGCAGCAGTGAACAGTAAATCAAATATAATTTTAGAAAGAGCTGGTAATGCACATTAATAAATGATTTCTTGCCAATTTAAAAAGTCACAATACAATATGCAAAACTGTGCAAGAGGATTTCACAAAACATATGTATCAAATATGACATGTACACAGAGGAGATTGACAGAGAACTCGAATTGCAACTCGACAGAAGATTTAGTTGGGAGGAACATACCAGTGAACTGCCGACGTGCCACAACAATGCGGATGTTGCCAGATATAGGTGATATCTGGGGATATCTGCGTTGTGATTTCTAGAGAATTCTCGTAGGCGTATGAGAATTTCATCGTTTGTACGAGGTACGAGGAAAAAGCGAATATCATACCCAAACATAAGAGAGCTTTGCCCAAGTTCTTACCAAATATACATTATACACATTTGGTCGAGAAATAATTATATTTAATGAAATGGGCATGATTAAGGACAATACGGTCCCTCTCGTCAGCTTCAGCCAGAGAGACTCACCGCCTAGCCGCCAATCCTGGCTTAACAATCAAAGTCTAGAATGAAGCTTCAAAGCCTGACACTAGAAAAAATTAGAAAACGCTAACAATAACGAATCACTTTTGTTTTGTATAACATTTTGAACTCAGTTTCCGAAAAAGAGCGACCACCTGAATTTAAAAGCGCTAAAATGTTTTCAGACGATACTCTCATGTAATTGGAAAACAATTAACAGTAATTTGCCCTGCAATACCCGGGTGTCCCTAGTGGAATTGTTAAATACAAACAACTGTCATAGTAATAATAAGTTTATAATGACATTGCATCATGATGCATGGTTTGGACTTCAACAAACGCTACTCTTAACAAGTGTTTCGCAGTCACAGTACGCTCAGCTGCTTTCATTTACTGCCCAGTTACTACAAAAGAAGTGCTTCATTTCGTTACGTATTGCTGAGATATATGCAAAAATGGGAAGTGACAGTGAGTTAGAAGAAAACAGAAGCACCTCGCAGTCGCGCACGCCGGAATAAATGCTAAAGAGAGGCAAATCTCTGAAACAACGTCCTGTGCATAAATTGTAAAAATTTCGAGAAGAACGCCGAAATACTCAAGAATTCCGTAATTGGCTGATGCGCGATATGATCCGTACAGAGCGGGATGCAAGTTTGGTTTCTGAACTTCAGAACATTAAAAGCCATTCAGAAAGTAAGAAGTACCTTAACTTGGTGTAGGTTGTTGCTGCACAACAAGCTTCAGTTTCTCAGTTTGTCTCAAACGCGCAACCATTTAAGAGGAAGGTTGCTATAGCTGAAATTAAATTATCAGCATTCTTAGCAGAACATAATTTGGTGTTTTTAGCAGCTGATCATTTATCCTATTTGTTGAAAGAAACGTTTCCAGACTCGGTTATTGCCCGGGCCATGACTCTTAACGGCACAAAGCATGGGCCATAGTTTCTAATCTGATTAAAGTGGCACACGCAGAAGTGAGGGTGAAAATGCTATAGAATGCCAAATTTGCCACAATGGTGGACGAGTCCACCAATGTCCGAACTGCAGAACACTACTGTGCAATGGTCCGTTTTTATGACAGATATTCGGGTGGGTAATAATAAGAACTCTTCTTGAAATACTGATCAACTAAATTCCAGAATAAAAGTTTCTCCTAAGCTTTAATTTTGTATCACTTTTCCGTTTACTGGTTGTACTGAAAGTAAGCTGTGGGAGTTATTTGAATACTTACAAATACAAAATTTAGAGTTTACAATGATGCAGACGTAAATATTGAGAAAACTTCTACTGCAGAGAATCTCTACAATGGTCTAGTATAAATGTTCCAACAGCCAAACAAAATGGTTCAAATGGCTCTGAGCACTATGGGACTTAACATCTGTGGTCATCAGTCCCCTAGAACTTAGAACTACTTAAACCTAACTAACCTAAGGACATCACACACATCCATGCCCGAGGCAGGATTCGAACCTGCGACCGTAGCAGTCGCGCGGTTCCGGACTGCGCGCCTAGAACCGCTAGACCACCGCGGCCGGCCCCAACAGCCAAACATTTAATTTGGAAATGTTATTTGATTTGCAGCATATAGTTGCCATTCGATGTTGGCAAGTTCATAATTCGGTGGCAAGCATATTCCAAGATACTTGCCTGCGAATTTTTGCAATGAACTGCTTTATCAATCGGCGCATATACGCGCAAGCGAGGCGCGCAAAAACCTTTCAAGGGCTTGTGAATACCTCGCGCGGAATATTTACGGTTTTTGAAATTAGCGCCAAGAGACAGGCGGAGTTCAACGAATTTCAGATATTGCAGCATTTTGTATCCCATACATTTTATTTTACGTCTTATCGAGTGGAAATCGGCTAAACATAATGCTTCTTTCCAAGTGTTGTAAACTAGGAATCACATGAATTGCTTCATCCTTCGTAGACATGTTGGCTACAATGATGTCGGTTGTTAAAAAAGTGTTGTCAAATGGGATGCTCTAATGCTGTATTTTAAACAAAAATCGCTTTCTGAGCGAGTTATGTGATGAACAAGTTTTTAACTATTTACACGATGCCTATATGTTCTTAGAGAGAATTCTACCAAAATTTACTACTTTCAACAACTTTTTCCAGTCTACAACAGTAGTATAGTTAATCTTCATGACATGATTAGAACTCTCTATAGAGAAATACTTGTGTATTTCATGAAACGTCTTATGTCATGGGAAGAAATCCGAACGATGTTGACCCAAAAAACGCAGCTCATCATCCGGATGATTCACAGCTGTACTGAGGTGTAAAAATTCTGAAGAGCGTTGGGGTACCTGCAATAAAGAATCACCAACACCTTCTTAAGGATTTTTATCACCGATATAGAACTTTTTGTGGTGAGTAGACTGTATCTTTATTTTATCTAGAGGTTATAGAAAAGGAGGTAAGTTCATTTTTATCTTCCAATGAATTTCAAGCAAAAATATCCCAAGAATTTTGTTTAGTGGCAGTGTAATGTTTCTCCTTTCGCGTAGGTATGAATAACATGATCTTTGCGGGTATGAAAGCTGCTCATATGTGAAAAAATGGTTCAAATGGCTCTGAGCACTATGGGACTCAACTGCTGAGGTCATTAGTCCCCTAGAACTTAGAACTAGTTAAACCTAACTAACCTAAGGATATCACAAACATCCATGCCCGAGGCAGGATTCGAACCTGCGACCGTAGCGGTCTTGCGGTTCCAGACTGCAGCGCCTTTAACCGCACGGCCACTTCGGCCGGCCTCATATGTGACTTTATATTTTTATTGTTTCGTCTTTTTTATATATTTGTATATTTATATCTGGCACACCTAATGCGTACTATTAATTCTCAAATGTTAGAGATAGCTTCGTGCCAGATCAAAGTAAGATACGATATGGATGGTAAAGTGCTATCCAAACCAGCAGTTCTGAGTCCTAAAAATCTACTGTTACCAAATTTCAGAGATATAACACCTTCGCTTATGCCCTTGTAAGAACTATTGCCACGTATTATTCCTCCCACACTGTTGATTTAGCACAAACTACAGACAACCAATAGAGACGTCTCCCCCTAGTTTTGGTGCAAATGGCTCTAAGCACTATGGGACTTAACATCTGAGGTCATCAGTCCCCTATAACTTAGAACTACTTAAACCTAACTAACCTAAGGACATCACACACATCCATGCCCGAGGCAGCATTCGAACCTGCGACCGCAGCAGCCACGTGGTTCCAGACTGAAGCGCCTAGAACCGCTCGACCACCGCGGCCGACCCTGGTTTTGGCTCGTCTCCCACACTCACTCCAAAAGGAGCAATCACCGGATAAAACGTGATCATACAAGCGAAGAATTCAAGAAACTGAGCGATTTCGTCCTCTCAGTTTTGAGTTTACCTCATTCAAATGCTGACTGCAAAAGAGTTTTTTCTAAGGTATGTAAAGGATTAAAACTCATAAACTGATTAATAACATGTGCCCATGCTTCTTAGGTTATTAACATTTTATGTTAAATTCCAGGTAGACCTCGTGAAAAGTAAAATCAGAAACCGACTGCAAACCAACCCATTGAATGGAGTACTTCTTGCCTCAGAATGTATTAAAGAGGCCCCAGAAACGACACAAGTGTGACCCTCCAACCAACACAGGAAATGCACCAGAAAATAATTTCGGTTACTCTGTATAAAACGGGAGAAGAAGAAGAACAGGTACTAAATCTTGTAAATAAGTTTCTTTAGGCAGTACATGTAGTCTGTAATATACCATGAACACATTTTTCGAACCTTACAAGAAGTTTTGGTAAAATATGAGAATTTTTATGAGGCCGGTACGAGAATTGCGCGCTCTGGATATCACAAGCCTGTAGCCCACTAACATCATAAGATGGTGGATTTTGGGATATCTCATCACGCCAAACAAAAGTTTCCTTAATTCAAAAGCATGGTGAGAGAAATCTGTTCGAGAAAGGGGTATACCAACTACGCTTACGTATCTTTTATAATAACCACACTTAGGACCTGTTAAAGGAACTTTAGCGCTATGGCCTACGGAATCTGAGCAGCGTATTTAATCTAATCTGGCTACTTATTTTATACTATAAGAATGTAAATTGGTGCACTCATCTAAAAATAACAGGGCATATGACATTAAGACCAGGATTTAGAAGTCTAAATTGGTTCAAATCAGTGGCCGAGAAACTCGTTAGTCAACAGAGGCAAATATCAGTCGTACAAAGAATGAAATTTCTTTTGAGAGCCAAACCTTATGAACTTAAGCTATATAGGAAGGTACACCGTTGTACTCCTAATCTGGAGTGTGCTAAAGGCAGCTTCAGTCTGACTGAGGTGTGTTTGCTGATGTAGACACCTTCCCACTCTTCCATAGATGCTCGTCTCGTATAATTGCTTTCCCTTTATTCATCTTCTCTGTCCAGACCATCGCAACGTAACTTTCTCAGTACTCAACATTAGAACTTCTTTCACTTCACAACGACCCCTAAAATTAAGCTAATAAAGATTAATTAAAGTTTTGCGTCTTAGTTAAATTGTAGGTACGTCGAATAAAACTTGATATCCTACTTAATAACAATATTATATTTTACTGATAAAATTAATTAGTAAGGTATCCATAAAATTAAATCATTACAATACTGACAAATACCAATGTGAACAGTGGCCTTGGAACCCCTTGGAAAGTTTGGGTAAGGCAAACTGAATATTGTTGGTTTTAATTGTGCTCACGATTCCAGGTCCTTATCAATAAGATGACTTCCCAATTTACTCTTGACAAGGTTTGTGATTGAAAATGATTGTTCGCATGAACATGTAGATCCGAATGAGGAAAGAAAAGGAAACGCTAGTTTTTTGTCACACATCTTCCTTCTCCAGGTCTTTCAAAGCAGACCCCTTGCGCTGTGTACTAATTTCGGATTTGTTCTTCTCTATTGTTTCTGCAGGCAACGGCCTTGCCGCAGTGGATACACCGGTTCCCGTGAGATCACCGAAGTTAAGCGCTGTCGGGCGTGGTCGGCACTTGGATGGGTGACCATGCAGGCCGCCATGCGCTGTTGCCTTTTTTCGGGGTGCACTCAGCCTCGTGATGCCAATTGAGGAGCTATTCGACCGAATAGTACCGGCTTCGGTCAAGAATACTATCATAACGACCGGGAGAGCGGTGTGCTGACCCCACGCCCCTCCTATCCGCATCCTCCACCGAGGATGACACTGCGGTCGGATGGTTCTGGTAGGCCAGTCGTGGCCTGAAGACGGAGCGCTATTGTTTCTGCATCAGCACAAAGACGTTCAAATTTCTAGCTTCACAATTTTTTTTAATCCATCAGTTACGCGTACAATTTAAAATTTCAAATGTCAAAATTAAAAGTAGAAAAATTTAATTCTGTTACAGTAGCATCAACAGATTTTTCTTAACAAAGGCTAATGTCGCTTTGCTGTTTCTGAATCCCAAAATGTTGTTGAGAAAAGCTTGCCTCATACTTAAAAGTGTTGTTTTGAGTAACAAATGTCAATATCAAAATGATTTTCTTGGCGAGGTTTTAACAGGCTTAGAAAGTGAATGAAAGTTTCTTTTTCAAAATCTTGAGCAAAAAGAGATTATTTGTTTTCAAATGGAGTAGCTTCTTGTAACATTAACAAAATTGTGTTTCTTTTTTCCTGTAGTTAAAAATTAAGCTCATTTAGATGAGACGTGACGCCTACAACAAAATAAATGGACTCGCCCAGGCCGAAAATCGATTTCTGCACCGAAGTTTCAAACTCACTGCATATCACACCCGCACGTGGTATTTTGTGCAAGAGTCATACTCATGGGGTCAGAGAGCCCCATGTGGCTAACGATTCACAGTTTGCCGACCACTGGTATAAATGAAAATTGATATGACCACAGGCACGTCATAGATAAAGTAAATGTAACGTTAATGTTAGTTGAGAGGATGTCAACCATAACTGAAGGTAAATATTAAAAGCGAGATTATCGATGGGCCGGGACGAAGAGAGATGAGAGCGAAATACGACGGAATTAGAAATCAGTAACAGTGAAAAGGTCCATTTAAACCTGGTCGGGAATAGCACGATGACAGTTGACGGACGAAATATCGTACCCTTTCGGCACAAAGACTGCATCCAGGAGCGGCACCAAGGACGGAGAGGGTGAGGGGATATCGGAAGTCAAGGGATCGTGACAGTCAAGGGATTGTGATACTCCACCCCCTTCCCTCTCCCCGAACAAAAAATTACTAAAAGCGTCAGTATTTTAACATGCATCGGCTTCCGAATTTCTCAGTTTTTGGAGAATAACTTAACACGAAAACCAAATATCATGAAAATGGCAAGAAATTCTAGAAAATGTACAGTTGTTTTTGAAGCAGGATACTTTTCTCTCGCTTTTCCATGTGGATGGGCTTGCGGTCTGACTGCAGAAAACATTGCAGTGACGTAAAGGCGCCGATTCACAAGCGGATCGTACCTATCAACAACTCAGTTCGTGAGCCCATTCTTAGATTCAGCAAATCACTGGAAGTTGGATGAGAAACACAGAAAGGGAAACTAAGACACAAATAACAAAGATTGATTTTCCGTAATACAGGAGGGGACAAATGAAAGGAACAGCATCCCCCCCCCCCCCCTGTATTTGTACGTTCACACAGACCAATACAAATGCTTACAAGGGAACCTCCCCATCGCACCCCCCTCAGATTTAGTTATAAGTTGGCACAGTGGATAGGCCTTGGAAAACTGAACACAGAACAGTCGAGAAAACAGGAAGAAGTTGTGTGGAACTATGAAAAAAATAAGCAAAATATACAAACTGGGTAGTCAATGCGCAAGATATGCAACGTCAAGGAGAGTGTGAGCTAGGGTGCGCCGTGGTCCCGTGGTTAGCGTGAGAAGCTGCGGAACGCGAGGACCTTGGTTTAAGTCTTCCCTCGAGTGAAAAGTTTAATTTTTTATATTCAGACTATTATTATCTGTCCGTCCGTCAGTCTGATGCGACTATGAAACTGTTGCATTCATTTGTTGTAGTTTATGTGACAAAGTCTTAAGCTGTCATCACTTTTTTGGGAATGATTATCACATCCACAAGAAAACCTAAATCGGGAAAGGCAGAAGAATCTTTTTACCCATTCGCCAAGTGTACGAGTTAGGTGGGTCGACAACATATTCCTGTCATGTGACGCACATGCCGTCACCAGCGTCGTATAGAATATATCAGACGTGTTTTCCTGTGGAGGAATCGGTTGACCTATGTCGTTGCGATCAACTGTTTTGGTTCCCATTGGAGAGGCACGTCCTTTCGTCTACTAACCGCACGGTTACACAGACACTAAAGTTATTACAGTGAACAGAGACGTCAATGAACGAACGGACAGATCATAACTTTGCGAAAATAAAGAAAGTAAACTTTCACTCGCAGGAAGACTTGAACCAAGGACCTCTCGTTATACAACTGCTCACGCAAACCACGGGACCACGGCGCACCCTAGCTCACACTCTCCTTGATGTTGCGTATCTTGCGCATTGACTGCATAGTTTGAATATTTTACTTATTTTTTTCATAGTTCCACACAACTTCTTCCTATTTTCTCGATTGATCTGTAATCAGTTTTTCAAGGTCTATCCACTGTGTCAACTTATAACTAAATCTGAGGGGGGTGCGATGGGGAGGTTCCCCTGTTAGTGAAATATAGGCAACGGTGAGTGCACACTTTGATTTTATATTGTGTTATATATGACTTGCCAAAATCGCATGACGGTTCAAACCTGCGTCCGGCCATCCAGAAATTTTTTCCGTGATTTCCCTAAATCGCTTCAGGCGAATGCCGGAATGGTTCCTTTGATAGGGCACGGCTGACTTCCTTCCCCGTCCTTCCCTAACCCGATGGGACTGATGACCTCGCTGTTTAGTCCCCTCCCTCAAATCGTTAGAGACTTTATTAACTCAAGTGTATGACACATGCTCTTTCCAAATTTTCGGAAGTTTGTTTTTCAAATAACGTATCTTTCTTAACTGCAATTTCGTGGAAGTTGTGCTGAAATCAACGCAGTTACAATTGATGTAGTCAATATACTATATTAGCTACTTTTATTTTGTAAATTCTATTAATCCTATGCATCAGTGGTAAGTTGGAAGTGGGGATGATGACATGATACATTTGAAGAAAGGGGGAGACCAGTAACCAAAGGAGGTGGACGCATGCTTGGCAGAAGTCATGGTGAATTCCGAAAGGAATTTTCAGTTACAGATCGGAAATGATAAATAATTGAGAAGTTAACACGTATCGCATTTTAATTAACAGCTTTATTTATACCTTCTAGGCATAGTCATAGACAGTGCACTCAATACAGCCGATGATCGCTGGGATTGTTCCTTCCATAACACTATAGCCGATTATTTTCCCTGACCTTGCCCACAAACCTTTTGTGCGCCGACCTTTGGAGTTCGGTAAAAGTCAGCACTGTGGTGTATTTTTGTTCTTTTAGGCTAAGGCTACACAGGCGTTTTCAACGCAAATGTTGTGCCATAAATAACGTAAGAAATATGGACACAGTTTGGGGTTTAAGATGTGGTTACACGGTATTGAAATTAACTCATACAGCCGAAGGACAGGAGCTACTTCAAGGTCGTAACGCGGACATATAGGCCTGAGCCCATTTTCTTCCTTCAAAAGAACCAAGTTCCACGCTTCCTACAAAGGAAACTACGTTAACAATACAGCGTGTAGCCGGCATGCTCCAATACCTGCGCCGCTTAACTCGTTAAAACGTCGCGTTATTTATAACGTATGGTATATCCAGGTGTCTAAGCTAAGAAAACGACGCGGTAACTCCCGTAAAATTGTTGCTTTAAAAAATGCACTATTCATATTCACCAAGCAACAGGCATACCATACGAATTACATCGGTATTCTTAGAGGCATAAAGGCAAACGCCTAGTCGTTTCTTTGCCGTGTGTGATATCTGTGGCGAACAGAAACGCAAGAAATGAGCGTGCTACTTACATGACTGCGAGTAGTGGCCGCCATGATGCTCCAGTATCCCCAAGCGCGGGGTTCCCTCGGCCACACAGCCAGGGGGAGAGAACCGGCTGGATGGCGTGACCCGAGGCAGGCATGGAAGGGAGGGAGTTAGGGAGTTCCAATCCGCGAGACATGTGGCGTTCAAACTACCGTTTCGCTATCCACGGGAACGAGGGAGGAAGCTTATGAAAGCCAGTAGGATTTCGGATTGGTGTTTCTTTCATCACCTACCACCAGATGTTACCTAGTAAAATAAATACCGATGTATAAATCATTCTTAACCCATTAAGCAACGACGAACCAACAAGAGCGTGTCCACATCACGAAGCCTCTCATATAATGGACTATCGAATACGTGCGTTTACTACGAGATTACAAAACAAAAAAAAGAAAGAAATTTAAGCGATGCTGTATTATAAATGTAGAGTTATAAGATGTAGTTCATCTCATCAAAATATCACTTCCTTTCTTCATTTATTACTTAATTTTCTGACGATGTATTTTGGTTGACGTATACACTCAACCTTTACAGAACTGATCGATTCAGTCATATTTCTGAACGATCCAGCACATAAGATGCGAAAGTATTTTTTATTATGGAGTATATCTGAACCAGTCATATTTCTGAACGATCCAGCACACAATATGCGAAAATATTTTTTATTATGGAGTGTAGCTGAACGTTGCTTTCTAGAACTGAGATGTAGTAACACGTACCCCCTTGCGTTACGTAATAGTAATTCTTTCAAAAAATGGTTCAAATGGTTCTGAGCACTATGAGACGCAACATCTGAGGTCATCAGTCCCCTGTAACTTAGAACTACTTAAACCTAACTAACCTAATGACATCACACACATCCATGCCCGAGGCAGGATTCGAACCTGCGACCGTAGCGGTCGCGCGGTTCCAGACTGAAGCGCCTAGAACCGCTCGGCCACACCGGCCGGCAGTAATTCCTTATTTCGTATGAAAAATAATAGTATGTAATATCGTAATTTATAAGTTAAACCATAAGAACAGAAAAATATATTTCTAACTTCACAATATCGGTTCAGAACCGCTTCCAAAACGAGGAAATGAAATTTGTACTCATTTCGACACTGACATTATTTCCTCTACAGCGAATCTCCTTCTCGCCGAAATCCGTACCATGTGAAGCCTGACTTTGCGGCTCCTGCTGGCGTTAAAGGACAGGTCCTCAACCTTCCTAAACGATGTCTTAAGCCACAGATATACGTAACAAGGATGATTTGGTATCCCTATATTTTCAAAAAAGTTATCGATTCAGTATCGTACCGATCCTTACGAAAGAAAATACTAATGGACAATGTGAATCGTATAGCCCGGTATAGTTGACATCTGTTCAACGATATTATACGACATTCAGAGTTTTCAATGTCGTTCGAAATCGATCTGACAAATAGGGATATAAGTCTCGCCAACCATCTTAATACAATTACAGAGGAGCAGGCATGTGAAGTACCGTATTTTAGCCTCTTCCTCCTCTTTCGTCGTGGTCGCGCGGTTAGAGGCGCCATGTCACTAATTGAGCGGCCCCTCCAGCCGGAGGTTCGAGTCCTCACTCGGGCATGGGTGTGAGTGGTGTCTGTAGCGTATGCTAGTTTAAGTAGTGTGTTAAGTCTAGCGACCGATGACCTTAGCAGTTTGGTCCCTTAGAAATTCACACACATTTGAACATTCTTTCGTCATCATTTATTCAAACAAGACACTAAATTCTACGTGCATTTACCACACATGCATTTAAGACCAATAATAAGCTAGCTGCCGACGCGTCGCCTTGTTAATAGGATTTTATAAGATTATGAGAGACACTACATGATTAGTATTACAGTTTACTAATAACATATGTGACAATTTGTACATTTTTGTGCAATAGTTAAGTCGAGAACTGTGGAAGCAATTTTTATTCTTCTGCTATACTCAAGAATACTGTTGTTGCTTTAAAGTTATGAACTATTGTTAACGAGAAAAATCAGGAAGGAATTTGGAACTGTTGTAGTATGTGCAGTTGCTTCTAAAACAGTACACAGAAGCCGTGAAGTGTGTCATATGTAAGCCTTACAGCATTTTTTGTGTTGTTTTTCTCTATGTCCAAGTACAGAATCGCCGTAAATAATTATTCCATCTGATATTAATGAACGAAAGTGTCCAAAGTAAACCACATTTTAAACATTTTAATCCCCAGACTCAGCTATCACACGTAAAGCAAAATTTGTCAACCCATATCAAGTTTTTAAAGAATACGTACTTCCAGACACTTCTGTTATTCTAATAAGCATTTGTGTTTAAATAGCCTAAATCTATATAATTATGTATAGAACAACGTTATCATTAAAAATTGATGCAGGCGTAGCAGTGATGGTCTCTTATCTGAACACTGGCTGGAAATGGGTTAATGAACCGTAAGCGCAAACAAAATAAATTACTGTGATTTTGACAATTTATGTTTAAAAGAAGTTACAGTTGTTCCAGAAGACATTGTTTCTAACGTTTTCGAATATTCTGTGTTTCACTGACTACAAGCATTTGAGTTTCCAGCCTGGTGGCAATGTTGGGATACCGCGACGTTCGTCAAAAGATGATAAGTATGACAAGTCGAAACGTCACAGTATCTCAGCAGTATAACCAAACTGGAAAACTGAGATGTTTTTTTTTTTTCGGTGGTATACGCCGGTAACACATACACTGACCTCTGTTTTTCAAGCTGTCTTTCCATCATGCTCTACTCTTATTGCCGCAGTTGTACACAGCCTATTTTCATAAAAATTTCCTTTACTTCTCTTTCGGTCAGTACAACTCTGGTGACCTTGATTTATAATGCCTAGATCGTCAGCCAGTAGAATTACTTCAACTTTATCCGTATAAGGAGGGAGGTTATTTAAATGTAACAAGAATAGCACTGGACCCAAAATCGGGTCCTGTGGCAGACTAGCAGAGATTTGTCTCACCTGGATATCACTCGTTATCCAAAATGATGAGCTGTATTACTCGATTCACTCTTTTCAGTTAGTTACGTATGATGTAAATCAGTTTTATGTTCGCCTTCAGTGTCATAAAATTTGATTTGCTCCGAAAGAATGTTGCATTTGTCCAGTCAAAAGCCGTTGGTAGAAAATAAAAAATTCCAAACGGTGATATGTTTTCATCTAAAAACTTTATTATTTGGTACTTGAATTAACAGAAATGCTCAGTCATTATCTTCATTGCAGACTTTTGATGTTAACAGCGAAACTATCGATGATTATTAATATCTGTCTTTGATACGTTTCCATGCTACAGATTTCACATTCTAGACACCATCCTTTCTAGGTGTTGTAATTAACATAAATAGCAGTGTAATTATTCAGCTGTTAGTTTCGTATTTGCAGTTACCTTACATAGTTTCGCATTTCTTAATTTAGGGAACTTAAGTGGTTGTGCTACAAGTGCTAGTGCCCATCAAGATGAAGGTTGATTCTTTTGTTCATTCAGCAAGCAAGAAATACTGTAACAACATTGATTTGTGACCAATAGCCTCATCGCCAACTCTAGCCCTCCACTTTTTATAGAGGCCAGTGTGTTCTACTTGCAGTTTCTTATACACTGCCATCGACATTTTTTTCTCATGTCACAACGTTCAGTACTGTGAAAACTTATTTTTTGCAGATCTGTTTTACAGATATCTTCAGTGATTTGATTTCTCATTGGTTACTCATTCCTCATAGATAAGATCGATCCCTGGACATGTCCAATAACAAGTGCGGCAGTTCTTGCCCTGAAATGTGAACAATTGTTAATATTTAGCTGTGGTTGGTTATACACTGCAAGGTTTCTCTTTTTCTTCACTTTTGAATGTTGTAAATGTGTAGAAGTTTTGTCGGCAAACGCGTATGAAAGTTGTTACACATTAAAGGTTTGATTTCACTGTGGAACGAAACAGCAGTACCTAGAACTCAAGAAGTTTTTCATTCAAAACAGCAGTTTAGCTGAAAAGAAATATTGGATGACAAGGTGATACTTTTTGACCAGAAAGTGAGAGTTAAGGTGAATACAAATTTTTACGTTACTTGGATAGTCGAATATTTTGAGTATACCTAACGGACAGTAAAGCTAACTTTAAAAATAAAATGAAAAACTTATCTTGTTCCATTAATGTATTTTTGTTTTGGAACAAATATTAATATACTATATAATTATCACACTTTTGTTTACTGATACGTTGATAAGCATGCAACCACGTAAATTCACGGCTGTATGCCCGAAATTTAATGATTATACATTTTATTTATTCGTCTTTAAGTGGCAAACGCACATCCACGAATTAAAAAACGGAATGTGTAAAATATTCCGCAAATGCCAAACGCCAAATGTTGTGCACTTATAACTTATTTAAGCATGTAGCTAACTTTACCACTTCTCTCACTCAGAGATAGACGCCAATTATCTGAACTCAGTAAATTACTTAACGATGTTTCCGGTACCTAAAGATTAGCAAAACCTTTTCGCGAAAAAAATACATGCATAAATATAAAATGAGCAGATAAATAAAACAACAGATGAATCAGGTGGAAATTGTTTGTCGATATTCAGTGCATTTGCTGAACACAGAACACTTCCACGTAGGAAAGTTTGTAGTTGTTACACCGTTCTGGCTGTAAGGGGTTTTCGGTTGATACGGAACACTAAATTTGTGACGAATAGCCATCCACCTGAAGGATTGTTCAAAGACTGCGTTGTCACAACGATCTTTAGATTTAAACCACTTACAAGGTTACGCAGATGGTTTTTTTTTTGTGTATGAGAATGTTGTGGTGCAAGACTCCAGATCCGACTAGCAGTTACGCTAACAAGTTAACGATACACGATTCGCAGCGCTTTCGTTTTGTTTGTCGTTCAGCATTTTCTGGTTGCAGTGATGCACAGTGTTCTGTACTCAGCCCTGTGTAGATATGAACGTCGTGTGCATCATGTAAATGAGGAAGTAATCTCGCAGACGACTAAAGCGGTTAGGAAAACATACACTCGTGAAGGCGTTCGATATCTTTACGGGTATGGAGGCAGTTGAGTTACACAATGAGTTCAATGGAAAATGGACATCTCCTGTTAGCCTATATAATTATTAGGATTCTTATTTTGAAAGCAGGGACGCACGATACTGGAACAGATACCACCACATGAAGTAAATGATTTACTATGTTTCCGAGGTACCAGCATTAATATCGCTTGGAAGGTGCTGCCTTGAATCCAGGGACACCGTGTTTACGATTCTGGGTACACTTGAGCTTCAGGCAAGGGAAGCGATAAAGTCAATAAACTCCTTAAATAAGACCTTAAATCCTTGTAGAAAGCTCTTAGCTGCAGAGGAAAAAAAGGGAAGCAGAAGAGTTCAACGTTCTGTTGACAGCGAGGTAATTAGAGATGGAGCACAAGCTAGGGTTACGGAATGATTGAGCAATAAAATCGGCCTTGTCCTTTTCAAAGGAACCATACCGGAAGTTACATGGAGTGGTTTAAGGAAATCACGGAAAACAGGTGGAAATGGGAGTATCTCCAACAGCGACTAAAATCCGCCGTCAGCGAGGTCTTAATGTAAAAGAAATATGCACTTCTCGTTCACCTTCACCCTTACTTATACTAATTAGATATTGTCTGCTCGTGTCGCGTGGTGTTCGTGATATACATAACGTCATTTGTGACACTGATAAATTAGTGATTGACTTTTGCTGAGCCTTTGTAAGGCTGAAAACATATTTGTCAATCGAAAGAATAGAAAACTCAGTATCTATATATCAATAAGAAACGTGAAAACTACGAAGGAAGTCATACTTTAATATGAGCTGCGTTTTTGCGCTTCTCCTGAAGGCGTCAACAGTTAAATTTTTTCAGTACTTTCGGTCAAGGTGAGAGCTCCCAGTCTTAAAGAGCGACATGCTGGTATTTTTCCTGCTAGTCTCATTTACATGAAAAGAACAAAGTTTTTGTATGATAAAGGTGTTAAGGAATGTGTGTAAATCTAGTTACTTGATTTCATGTAGTTTCTGTCGATATTTCCACGCACTTGGAATCCGTTGTCTGGAATTGTAGAATTTTATAACACCCCCTTTACCCTTTTATTCATTTAAACGAACGTACGCTCTCGGATGCACAACGTCCCACTCTTGTAACACCTGCTACTAGCATTGGATGAGCATCTCTGTGACGCTTGCTAAATGAACCTGCGACGAAACGCGCCACTCTTTTTTGGATCTATGCTATTTTCTCGGTCAGTCGTTATGTGGGAAGGGTCTCAGGCCGACGAGTAATTCCCAGCTATCGTCGAACGGGGATTTTGTAAACCATCTCTTTCGTGCATGGACTACGCTTCTCTAAGATTCCTCTCACTCTGGCAGTTGCCTTTCCTATAGTTAACTATGTGCTCGTTGTACTGTAAATAGCTCATTACGCACACCGCCAGATATTCAGTGGATGTGAGAGCTTCTAGTATTTGTTCGACAATCGCATAATCACAGAATGACAGGTCATTTCGACGATTTATGTTTGTTACTTTACAGTAGAAAAGCTGGCGCAGCATAATCTACGCTGGTCTTCATTATCAGCACCAATGTCTTAAAAATATGTTATCGATTGTCAAGGTATGGGGCCACTTGCTGTTTAGCAACAGATATACACTTCCGACACGACCTTTTTACAATGTATTTATAACTGAAAGGCGTCACCGTGACGTAATCTACGTCCCTGACCACCATCGATCAGATGCTCATTGGTTGTCGACTGACGTTTGTCTCAGACACGAGCTGTCGTATTATGGCGATCTCTTTGTATCTCCTTGCGCGCTATACGGACTGTGAGAGAATGGAAGCGAATCAAAAGCTCAAGGGCTCAAGGCAATCGAACTGATGGACCGGCGCTCCCAGACATATCGAAGCTTTGAACTATGGGTCAATTGGCGGTGTGTCGCTCGAATCAGTCGGAGGGTATCAACGCCAGCGCCTCGCTCCATTAGCTGGCGAGAATGTCAGCTATTGCCGCAGACTTGTATGGCATCCTGTATTGTGCTCGATTCCAGTACCACCTTATATTACGGTGTAAACTCCGCAATATTAACACATGAAGTGACCTTACTGTTCTTTATTTTCGTATTGGCCGAATTTGTATCAACATCAGACTACGGATAAAATTCTCTGGATGAATTGGCAGAAATTTTGCGTTTAAAAAGAAGCATGTAATTTTGGTGATGAGTTTGCTTAGTTTGTATGATTCTCAACGGCACGTTGGCAGCTTTAAGTTCAATTCTCTTGCTCTTAAAAGGTCAGAAGCCAGGCAAAGGTGTATTACGTAAACGTTTTACAGGCAGCAAGATTAGCAAAAACGGAGCACTGTTTCGGAGATTACAGGAATGGAGAAACGAAAGGGCAATGACAATGTGGAGTAACTATTCCATTATTCAGCGTACGTGGGCAGTGAATTGAATCTTATATGGCAATTTCTACGAAGTAGCTGGAAATCTTGTTAATCAGTATGGTTTCTGGTAAGAGAGATTCTCGTAAAGGCTTTGCAGAAACTTCCAAACAGCATGTAGTTCTTATTTGACAGGTATTTTAAGTGACTATTGTCACAAGTTTCATAGAAATGTATAGAGACAAGTGTTGCGCAGTGGTTAAAGAGAGCCTGTTACGTCCAGACTAAAAATCCTCAAGGAAGTTTATTTCAGAAAAGATAAAGGAAAATCTGAAGAACTGGCTGTACGAAGAAAACATTTATTATTAAAGCCTGGAGGAAAAATTTCAATAAAAATTGATTTACGAAAGTGAAACTACCGAAAAATGTAAAACCCCTTGCTCGACGGGAAATATAACAAAAGTGGTGGCGTCTTTCATTTTAGTCTCTCAGCTTAAAATAATGAGTGACTATCAGCAAAATCGGTAAACCAGTAACTGCGAATTACTAAGCAGACTTACTGGACCGTTTCTGTAGTCAGCTGAAGCAAATAGATTACGACTGATACGCAGAATGTGCTCTTGCGTCTGCAACTGGCCTTCGAAACAGCTTCAAAACCAATTTTCTCCTTTATAGTACGTAGATTCGCAACAATATTTTAATTGTACCAACTAAGGTTCTTTAGATCTGTTGGTCCTTCCAGGACAAGAAGAGAGGAGTTCTTACTATGATTACTATAAATACGAAGTCAGCAAGAAAGGTCCTCATAAATATTTTTCTCACTTCCTTCAAAACAAGAGGATTTTCTGTGGCAGTGTACAATATTAGCATCTCTCTCATGATTTTTTCTTCAAGTTTTGTTTCTGTTCTTCATTAACGTCGACTTTTCCTAATTTATCGTCAACTAATAGCTTTCTTCCGTGAAATATTTTGACATGTTACAACAACAAATGCAGCAGTTTTGTCGACTGTGTAATCATCGACATTGCTGAATCTGTTTGTTAAATGGTCGGCTGCACGGTAATTCGAATTTTCACGTGACACTGTAGGCTATAATGCATAATTGAGTAAAAGTCGGTTAACAGTTCGGTGGAACAAGAAAACATACCACTTCCAAACTGAACATGCTTAGTAAAGCCGTGTAGCGTTTCAAACCAACGTTGCTCTAAGGACAGCTTTAACTTCTACATTAAAGATGTTTTTTCACATTTACCATATTCAGCAAAGTTTTCTTTTTTGTGTCAACACTTTAACTTCCATTTATAGACTTACGCAAGAATGATGTGCATCGTTTCTCTAAACAAGGGAAAGAGTGAAAAATGTAGTCGGGAAATGTTGCTCTCGACAATAGTTTTGTTTTCGAACATTTTTGCTATTATTTGATTATCTGTAACTTTCTCCTAGATCTGTTCAATAGGGTACTGAGGTATTACTCGTCATGCTCAACATTGTTGTTCTAATTTCGTTGCCTGTACAAGTACGATAACTCGTAGTTTGTTACTTTAGATCGGGAAATCATAGAAAGAGTCAGTTCTCAACCTCTTACTTCAGATCGGGAAATCATAGAAAGGGACAGTTCTCAACCTCAGCAAAGTATCAGCGTGTTTTGTAAAGGATAAGCTATGCCTAACGTTCTGTCTCAAGGATATAATGTCCTTAGAACGCAGCCGCTGAGGTGAAAGGTTAGTTACTTACGTGGTTAATGATTAAAATTAAAGAACATTTTGCATATTTGCTGCTTCGTACGTAAAACGTTGAATATAAAGTGTCTACGATCACTAACGGAAGCTTACACCATTTCGTTTGCTGGCGTATTCGTCATTCTAAGTAGAAGCCGGAGTCACTGACCTGCATATAGCTACATAGAATCACTGAAAAATTTCCATGAACATTAGTCCGACTGAGATACAGAAAACCACGCCTGATTGCTTTAAGAAAGGTCTTTAATGCTGGGACTGCTTAGTTCAGAAATGGCATCAACAAAAGGAACAACGCCTTCCCCTCATATTACCGAACATCACTTATGAGACGTGCTTACTGCTTAAGCACAAAAGAGAATTATAATTCTTTTTATAAAATCTCCACCACTTCTCTGATCGATCTTGTGCGCGTAGAAAAATATTAGTCGAATGGCAGTGTCAATGAAATGCTTAAATAAGGGTACTACATGTAATTATACCGGTTTATGGTTGATGTTTCTTTGTGTATTTAGTAAGAAATACATGAGAAAAGTAAAGATAGTATCATCTCCCAAGTAGGTTCGAAGACCACAGTGCTGTACTAGACGTGCACTTACCTTCATCCAACCTGGCTTACCCAGTCTGTTAAGAGCCCACAATCTGCTGTAGACTACGAATCACGGTGCAACATGTACGTCTTCTTCATTTATTTTTATTTCTACGGCATTCGCATATATGCCAGCCTAAGTGTGGGTTTTAGCCGGTTTTTTATGCTCTTTTAGGCGAATACTGGGCTGCTCCCTAGACCGTGTCGGAAAACACGATACACGAATAATTAAAATACGGTAACACATAGAACAAAATTTATACGATTCACAGACAGGTAGCGCTGACAGTTTCCTTCCCTTGGGTTAACTGACGACCGTGGCAGCGGAAAGGACATTAGGCAAAAGAGGCAAAATAAAACTGATTTGTCATATCATGAAAACAGCGGATCTTATTCCGCAGAACAAACACTAGGAAACAGAGACAGCATGGGCAGAGATGAAACTTGGTCGGTATTCTAATGCGTTAACGTGGAACCGATTTAAGCTGGAAAAAGTTAGTTCAAATTTTTGCCACCAGGTGCAAATTTGGAGCTGTGAATACAACAAAGACGTGTGGAAATGTTTCCATATGTCATGCATTAGGAAAGGACAAATAAGTGAGAAAAGCTTAATGTCGATAATATTAACGACTGATTATACAGTTTGGTCAATATGAGCACTGGAGACGTCGAGAAAATGCTGTACAGCCCCAGTTGTGGTACGTGGTGTTCAAAACTGGAACTCTCTCTTCAGTGTAAGCCGGTTCTACGTTAAAGCATTAGAATATCTATCAAGTTTTGCTGTCATACGATAGTTACAGCCCACAGTGGATCTATGTGAGTTGCTGCACTTTATTTGTAACCATCCAGCGCATTCACTGACAGAGAAAATTCTAGGATCTAATGAGGATTAACCCTAAGGTGTTACATTTGCAATATGAATTTGAATGCCAACCTCAGCAAACGTATGCACATGAATAATGTAGTTGGCGAATTTCGGTTTTCGGATAAAGACTGAGGCAATACGCAGTGTGGCCAAAACAAAACTGGTCCGGAAAATATTACTTGCACCTTAAGATAGGCAACACAACTTACATAATCAGCCGCATGACGTATGATGGATTGCGTATCTTAAGTTGCATGTAATATTTTCCGGACTTGTTTTATTTCGCCTACCCTGTGTATAGAATGCCGTTACTGTAAGGTGTTTACGCATGAACAAGCAAGTGGGTATACTCGATTTCACCCTGTAAGGTACAGTAACTTAGTTTCATGTGCCTAAAACGCAAATAAAAAAATTAGGTGAATATAAACTGGTGTCCAAAAGTCTCGCTAAAGGTTATACCACTTGGAAATGTTCCTTATGTGACACCCGAATGTTGCTGCTAGATGCGGCGTACGACGCGAGCGTAGCACGGTATCTGAGCAGTCTCTTAAAACAAGTATTAATGAACACTGCAGCTCGTCGCGAGTTAGTTGAGTTGGAACGGGGAAAGGATAATCAGTGCAAGATTCATGGGTCATAGTGAAAGGAGCAGTCAATTGAAAACGAGATAGATGGAAAACAGTATGTAAACTTAATTTACACGCCCTCTATACAGTCCTCGATCTCTCCCCAAGCGATTTCCATACTTTGGAAGTCCTCGATAAAGATATTCGTGGCCGTCGATTTGCTTCGCACGAAGAGGTGCACGTCTGGTTGCAATCATGGTTACGAAGGCAACCGCAAATATTTTTGCGTGAAGGCACTGACCGACTTCTGTCACAGTGCGATAATTATATTAACAGTTATGGCAATTACTTTTGAAATAACAATCAGTTTACTTACTTTTTCTCCATCAGTCTCGTTGCCCTTTGACTAACCCCTTTATATATCGGAGATTACATGTGAATTTGGGTCTCCACAGTCAACAGCGTCCAGTGCTGATTTTCATTATAGCAGAGACAATGTTTTTACACGCGCAATCGACTGCACAGGATGACCACAAGCGTTTGACCGATAGACAGTCTGATGTGCCTGATCGCCGCCGATTTGAGTGTGGGGCATAAGGAAGCAATTTCTACGAGGGGTGTAGAGAGGCACATGGACCGCATAGGCTTCAGCAGTGTTTGATGACACCTCGACACAGAAATCAACGACTGACATGGACCATGGAATAGTGGCTGCGTGTAGCATGGTCCGATGATTCACGGTTTCAGTTGGACAGAGATGAAGGGTTCGTAAGAGTGCGGCGTGTGTCCCATATATCTATGCTTCCTGCGTGTCAACAAGGTCTTGGGTGTGTCCACATGGTCTCAGAACTGTCCCATTGTCAGGCTGCAGGAGACAAAGCCAGAGGCACGTTATGTAGACAGTCTTGATAACTACTTTCACCTATTTCTGGTACTGGAGTACCCTGATGGAAGTACCATGGTTCAACAGGACAATGACACATGTAAAAGCTATTTGGTTTCACGGAGGTAACTTGATGAACATTCCAGTGATCTTCATTGCTTGGCTCTCCAGGTCACCTGATACTAGTACAATCTAGCATTTATGGGGTGTTGTCGATATTCGTGTACGTTGGACTGCCCACGCGCAATGGAAATATTTCATATCTCGTAGCTTACAAACAGGTCTGACTTATCGACTGTGTCAGTATTGAGACAGGGATTAGTGATAATGAGGTGGTCATACCGACAATGGTTATTACAGTTAATAAATCCACCAAGAATGCTACGAGAGTATTTTTTCTAGAAAGAGCAGATAAGCAGATACTGACATCATTTAGTTCCAATGTGATGGACACAAAGGAAAGTTGAACCTTTTGAGAAACAAAAAATGGCCCAAACAAGCTGGAATACATTTATTGTCTGCGGTGTCAGCTAATTTCGACTGTGAGTCATTTTCAACCACCTGAAATACATCCACAAAAATTGTGACATTGGTTTATACGTTGTCTGTCTACAGGGAACGTCTCGTATACATGTATACTTCATAAAAGAAGTTAGTTACTTATCACAAGCCTCAAGCTTCACATCGCATCTGACTAACTAGCCACTACATTTGTAAAGGCACCCACCGCGTTCCTGTGCACGTATAGCACAAATACAACACAATAGTTTACTAGATTACATCCAAAAGTAATACGAGTGCAGAAAGCTGCCGTATCATAACATAGGGACAGCTGTTATGGTGCAGCCAAAGATGTCTAGAACCACCATTTACGGGTAGTCAATCCCGCTAGTAATATTGTAGCGCAGTATTTACTGGCACGTTATGTTTGTTACACTCAAGCAGAACAGCGCAATATAAATCGATAGAATATGTGGTACAATAACAAAATAAATTGAAGAGCTCATACGAAAGTTTATAGATAGTCGTTCTTCCCAAGCACCCGCAGGACACAGAAAGAGGAAAATGATAGTGGCATCAGAGTTACATCCCACCACACACCGTAACGTGGCTTACGGAGCGTAGATGTAGATGTAGACTAATGAATTTCATGCTGGGATAAAAGAAAGAGAATCGTTTAGTATTATTGCCGTTGTCTTGCGGAGAGAAAATTGCTTGTATTTGAACATCTGTAATTTCTGTAACAGCGTAATTTACATAATAAAATTTGAAGCTTTCAACGCCGTATATTCCACACTTATTAAAATGTCCCGAGGTATTATGCCTGGTGAACTTTTTGGAAAACTCTGAACTTTCTTACCCACCTGCGAAGAACATCTTCAGGGAAGGAGTCGTGGCTTTCGTTCACTGCACACAATGGTTCGCTGAAAACTGAGCTGAAATTCCCTATCGAGATGAATCAACGTAGGGGCGCGATGTCACATGTTTTTGAAATTGGATTGCAGCTGGCCGCTGTCGCTTGTTATCATACACTACTGCTATCGTTGCTTGGATGGAGACCACTACGCTTCCACTCCACTACTGAAAGTCGGGTGCCGCTGAATATAACATCTTATCCTTTCCGAAAGAATTATTTGTCGAATTTAGCAATCTCTGTTGCTTCTCTGTAGAGGTTATCAAAGTACCAGGATCTCTGTCTTATCACACAGTCTCCTGTGGTTTCCTCATTGCAAAGTGGTCTCTGCCACAGCTGATTGACGAATTCTCCCCATGTTTTTTTTATTTATTTTTTTATTCTCATGTATTCGTTTGTAATCCAAGGCTCTCTTCATAGTGCCCACATATTACTGTACGCATGTACGTGATATTCTGTATACTCATTCTTTTCGTTAGTGGTAGGCGAGCATTCTTGGTCGAAATTTAACATTATTGTATCTTGCTGGCGGTTTATATACAACTTTACAGTTGTACTACCGTAGCATTTAAGGGTAGATGTAATATCGCTGGAATATTGTTAGTTACACACAAAATCTAACAAGGAAAATGTTTTATAAAGATAGAGAGGTTTGAGAGATACAGTTCAGTATTTTTTTAATATTGAAGCTGCCATGCACAGAACTTGTGTTATGTGTTAGATTATAACGAACCAATACAGATCTTAAGGTAGCCGTTAATAGAGCAACTGAGTCATGGCTGTATCACTTTGTGGCTATAATTGAAATAAACAACTGGTTTCATCCTTCGCACACTGATTTATTACTGCGTTTTAGGTAAAATACTAATCACATACCTGTGTTAACCGTCTCAACTATTACAATGCAATGTGAAAGCTTTGTATTATGGAGATACATCAATAATCTGAACGTTGCAAAAGAAACCAGGCAATGGGCGCACACCGTTAAGTTATAAGAACCTGAGGTTGATGCAACGTATCAACATTGTTGACCGTCGTTTAAAGCCCCTGGTATGGTCGAGCTAGTTTGCACCATGTAGGAATACAGTTTGATCTGGAGAGAAATATAACTGGTTCTTTGCTGTGACGTAGTCGATAGAGACAGCAGGACTCTCGAAACAAATATATTTATGAAATCCAGATCCTTCAGGATAAATTATACTTAAAAGTGAAAAATTGTGGTATCGGCATTTGCTTCTTTAATGGGAGACTTAGCAGGAGCTCTAGATGGAATTATTTAATACCTGGCGGAATGTATGCTGTGGCAACATTAATTAAATAACTCATCAGAGTTTGTGACTGTATAATTAAATAACACAGTTATCTTATCTTTAGTTACTAATTGCCCTTGTTACTTCATCACTGTCACCACCACCACCACCACCTCCAGTCACTTGACATTCATTACTGAATAAAGCCCGCTCTAGAGTATTCCACGAATTACAGTCTTTACGTAATTATTCATGTTGCTGTCGTACGTTTTCTAATATCGTCTATGCATCACCCATTACGTCATCGGGTGAACTTACTTGATTCAGTGAGTATCCATTTGTCTGACTGCATGCCCCGATCAAATTAATATTAAAACAACTTCCACTCCAGTCCATTTGTAAGTTTTACTGTCCCTCCTAGTAATTTCCAAAAAGCCTTATTATGTTGCTCAGTGAGCAACCCACTGGTTTTGAATGGTATTCTTATTGTAATTCCATGTCTCGCTGCCATAAGTCAAAACTGGTAATACAGAATGACTGTAAACTATTCGTTTCAGACAGCGCGGATTCTCCGCTTTGAAACCTTACTTAACTATTCAAGAGAATTTCGGGCCAGTCTTCCTTTTATGTTTGTATCTTTTCCGTTTTATACACTCGTTCTCTTCAACTGTTCCGAATACAAAAACTCTTCAGCTGGTTCCGTAACTTTGTTGTAAATTCGTAGTACGAGGGCTAATTTTTTTCCAATCGCCGATCGGTCGCGAAATGGAAACCGCAGTGGAAATCAAAAATGTGTTATTAGCAACATTTAGCTACATCTTCCAGCTACTTCTCTTAATAGTCGAGGCTCTGACTTACACATATGTCGTGGCGTGGTACCAACTCTCCGCCACTCTCATCACAGGAAGCAGCAGCCTGTGATTTCCGTTAATTCCGTACGCTGCTCTGCAGCTTGTTGTCTCTGCCAAAACGCTGCCAACCCATCCAGCGGTTCGTGCGAATGAAGAGATGAAAATCAGAGGGAGCAAAGTCCGGGCTGTATCGTGTGTGATCAAACACGTCCCATCGAAAACGCAACAGGAGCTTTTTCGTTGCGCTTGCAGTATGCTGGCGAGAATTGTCATGAAGATGGAAAGTCATGATAGTTACTTTATGTGTGCTGCATGAAATCAGACGAAACACCTCAACAGGACTTCACACATGACAGGAGACAATTTTTTCGTGGCACCTTTACGTGGTTGCTGTGCAGCCTGAACTGAAGCGTGCGACGTGACGCGATAGGCGGACACATTAGAGGCACTTCGCAACACACCTGTGCAATTGACAAAAACGTTTTCTGGTATCACTTAATAACGTAAAAAAACTATACTAGAGAAACCAATGTTTCGGCCACGGTTACAGTTTCCGTCTTTTGGGTTTACTAGTAGACACAGCTATGTGTCAACTCATGACGGAATTACATCTGTGCAAAACTTCGCCAGATTTTCACTGTGGCTTTCATTTAGCGATCGATCGGAGATAAGCCTCCTATTTTAATTTCAATGTGTTCATCATTTTGCATGTAATATTAATCTTACCTTGCAGGACAAATTTCAAATGGTAGTATTAGCTTCTTCCATTCGTTGTTGAAAATTATTTGTGCACCTAGCTTAAATTTAACACTTTCGAAAAAAGTACATTTTAACTGGCAATGAGCATATGAACAAGTGGTTAATCACGAAGCAACACACATTTATTCTCATCGCTAGGAAAAAAAAAAAACAGCAGTTTATTTTCCACCTGGTTCAGTCTTGTGCAAAGGCCTTGACACCTGCTCAGGTCTTGCCAACGTCCTTGATTTTCGTCACAGTTGTCCTCCTTCGGGTCGTCCCAACCGAATCTAAGTTTAGTGAAGTAACCCAGTGGTTGTTGTTCTTATTGTATGTTCAAAAATGTTCAAACGTGTGTAAAATCTAATGGGACTTAACTGCTAAGGTCATCAGTCCCTAAGCTTACACACTACTTGACCTAAACCAACCTAAGGACAAACACACACACCCATGCCCGCAGGAGGACTCGAACCTCCGCCGGGACCAGCCGCCCAGTCCATGACTGCAGCGCCGTAGACCGCTCGGCTAATCCCGCGCGGCTACAGTACGTCCAACCCACAGACATTCGCTCTTTCTCGCTATAATTTCTTTAAATCGCTCTGAATAATAATGCAGGGCTTTCCGTTTTATACAAGGTTTTGACACCTCACACAGCCAATGGAACTGAGATATTTTAAAAGACGCAGTTTTTTCGTTACTTTAACTGATTTACAGCTATAGTGTGATACGAAATGAACATTATTTCAGAAAATGCTGAACTTTATTGTCCTGCTTAGCACCCTCGAACTTCAAGATTTACGAGATAGCTCGTGCTTTACTTCCTCTGCATTTGACATCACACTTTCGTTAGCAGTATCACACTAGTAGAAAGGTTAGACTAACTCCAAGTCTCTGAGCATTGCTCCTCTTCTGTTTTGTTTACTAACACTTCTTCGATATTTCTGACGTTTATCTTAGGCTCTACAGCGTATTTTTATGCTGAGATCTTTACGTTTTGATGTCATGTTTTGGAGCGTGTTGGGAGAGGGTTGAATGTTTTCGAAGTTGAGATCTTTGAGAGTGTTCTGGAGACCTCACTTATACCTGTTCGGTTGGATCGTAACGTCTTCTCCGTAGTTTTCAGCATAAGAAGAAACGTCATCAGGGAGAGCATGTAAATCTTGTCCTGTTTACGCACGTACCTAAAATCTTATACTGTTGCTTACCATGGGATCTGAATTCCTATAACTCTCAACTGCTCAAGTGATGATCTTTTCCGAGATTTCTAACGCTGTCATCGCTGTCCTGAATGTGAAATACCATATTAAAATCTACAAACAGCAGGTAAAGCCATTTCCCAAATAATGTTGATTGCTACAGCCGAATTCTTGGAGGTGTGGAGAATGTGATGCAAAAATGACAGAAATATTTTAAGGTATTTTATACGTGTATAGTCTAATGATTGGCAAAAAGTATTTGGAGTGTAAAGGATCGCGTCAAAAGGATAAATGTTTCAATGCATGTTCTGTTGTCAATGGTTTTGCCACTGTTTTTGTTTAAACCATGAAATGTGCTACACAAACTTAAATCTGAAATGATTTGAATTTTCTTCCGAAAGTTTCATTGCATAAATGTGATCTGCAGAGAAATACACATCCTACAACAAGATGTCAGTTACAACACCGTCTACATAATTCGTGCTTCTGCAAGAATGTCGTGTTATCGGCTGCTATTCGGCGGAACTCATTCATACTTCCTTGCGTTGATTGAGCACTATCACCATAGCGATACTGTATAGAGGAATCATTTCTTTAAGACAAACCAAAAACGACGTACCGATGATTTTTAGATTTTGTGTACTTGCGGTTTACTTAATATGGCCAACCCACGGAGACGACGTAGTTAAATCATGATATAACAGGGTCATCCGATCACGAAGGTTCTGTAACTGGCTCGAGAGCTGGTGTTAAAAGAAGCTTTCACCGTCAGAAACTGTCCCAGCACAGAACGAAAAACTGTGGTTTCATTTCCTCTTTTTCTTGCTCAGTAGATTATGTGTCAACGTACACGGTTACGTTATAGACCTCTCTCCACTTGCCGATAGAGGGCAAAAGGCGCTTCTTGCTCCCTTTCGTCCATCGGATGGAGATACCAAGTTCACAGATTACATTGATATTGTCCGGTTCTCCAGGAAATACGATAGGCACTAATTTTTTATCCATTACTTAGCTGTAATGTTATAAACACAATTCGTACTACACTCCATAAGCACTCATCAGAGTGCAAGAGTGCTCGACTTTGATGGGTCACTGAACTCTGATATTCCTTTCTACTAGTGACAGTTACATAATTCACACTCCATTAACAGATTCAAAGAAGATAACGACAGAGTTGACCGAGCTAGCATATACCACTGAGAAGATGGGGTAGCGCATCTTTCCTAGACAGCTCAAAGCTACCAGGAGGCCAAGGTATTCTGGTTCATCCTGAGGCTAAGGTTCTGCCTGAATCACTTGCTCACTGTTACTACAAGAACAGGATTTGTGCTCATCTTGGCCATGGATGATAGTTGGAGACTTTTCTAGGGAACATGATATTTTTTTATCTTCCTTCTTAGCTGAGGATGGCACAATTGTAGACAGCACCACACTCACTCGTAGTGAAGAACGAAATCGAGACAGCTCTCTGAATTCCATAATAACTTTTCAATGGCTTTGTTCATAAAATAACTTTTTCTTCTGCCTGTCACGATTTTCTTTTCATTTCTTTATCTCTTGCACCATGCGTTACAGGATTGATTTCCATTTTCAAGTGCTTCATTCATTCGTGAAGTTTTTCTGTGTGTGAGGTGCTGCGTTGTTCTGCTTTCTATTATTGTAATATATAAAAGTGTCCAATTTTTTAAGTAATGATCGATCTTATCTAACAGAGTCAACGTCGAATTTGAGAAAAAATGCTTTACTTACCGTTTTCATTTAGTCCACTTAAGCGGAAACTCAGTCATATTGAACAACATTCAATTTGCGATGTATAGTATGCGTACGTAAACACCAACTGTACAAAAACCAAACAGCCACAGAAATATTTTTCATATAGTCAACAGAGGTAGCACTATATATCGTCCACAGAGGACGATACACTACTCTGTTGGGCAGAGGGTGTATAGTTTGAATAATTTGCACACACACACACACACATAAAGTCACTTCATGAAGGACTACGATACAACATGAGAACGAGTCTAAACAATCATATAGGCTACCAAAACAAATCATAGTTGCAACTAAAAATACAGATGATGCTGCTAAATTAAATGCGAATACAAAACCAGCAATTAGACACAAAGTAAGCAAGCATGATGAAAAAGAAATTAGGAAGAAATGTATAGACATAAAAATACAAAAAAAGATCCAAAACCATTAAAATTCATAAATAATAAGCTGAAAAGCACTCAGGTAGTGCACATGAATCCTTTGATACTAATAATATTCAGCTCATAAAACAAGACCCAACAAAATAATTTCAAAGTAAAATTAAGGAGTACTAAAAGAACACACATTTCCTCTTCACCAGAACTGAAAAGAAATATATTACCTTGTGAACCCAAAGCGATCACGTTTAAGAGTACAGCCACAAACACACAAAGAAGGATATCCACTAACACCAGCAGTCACCTCGATAATAAGACCAGCAAACATGCCGCGCGGGGTAGCCGCATGGTCTAGGGCGCCTTGCTTCGGTTGCGCGGCTCCCCCGTCGAAAGTTCGAGTCCTCCCTCGGGCATGGGTGTTGTGTTGTCATTAGCGGAAGTTAATTTAAGTTAGATTAAGGAGTGTATAAGCCTAGGGACGGATGACCTCAGTAGTTTGGTTCCATAGGAACTTACCACAAATTTCCAAAAATTTCTAGCATACATACTTTCACAGAAGCTAAGTTAAATACTCATGAAAAATTATCCATATGAAACTATAGATTCCATAAAAACCAGCATCGCATTACTTGAAAAACTATAAGCCGCAAAACGTCCCAATTCACCATTTATCACTGAACATTGCCAGTCTATACTCAAACATACCTATGTAGGAAGATTTAGCAGTAACCCAAAAAAACCTTACGAAACATAAGGAACTTACACACAAAGATAATGTCGTATTGATAGAACTCCTTCAGCTAACCCTAAGTTACAACTATTTTACATTTAATGCCACCGTTCATAAGCAGCCAGATGGCCTACCTATGGTATCTTTTACGTATACCTGGTACTATATCTGACATACAAAAATTGCTTGACATGCAAGAACTTTGGCTACAGAAAATTATATTTTATAGCAGATACGTGAGTGACACATTACTGACAGTAATAGGGGAATATGGTGGAGTTCGAAGTTCCTGCCACAGTCTACACCAGAAGACTACATCCTCAGTGGAACATGAAAAAGACAGATGTGTCTACATCTACATCTACGTAATTACTCTTCTATTCACCTTCAAGCTATCTCTCCACCGTTCCACGCTCGAACGGCACGCGGGAAAAACGAGCAATTAGATTTTTCTGTGCGAGCCCTGATTTCTCTCATTTTATCGTAATGATCATTTCTCCCTATGTACGTGGGTGCCAACAGAATGTTTTCGCAATCGGAGGAAAAAACTGGTGATTGAAATTTCATGAGAAGATCGCGTCGCAACGAAAAACGCCTTTGTTTTAATGATTGCCACTCCAATTCACGTATCATGGCTGTGACACCATTTCCCCTATTTCGCGATAGTACAAAACGAGCTGCCCTTCTTTGTACTTTTTCGATGTCATCCGTCAGTCCCACCTGATGCGGATCCCACACCGCACAACAATATTCCAGAATAGGGCGGACAAGCGTGGTGTAAGCAGTCTCTTTAGAAGACCTGTTGCACTTTCTAAGTGCTCTGCCAATGAATCGCAGTCTTTGGTTTGCTCTACCCACAATATTATCTATGTCATCGTTCCAATTTAGGTAATTTGTAATTGTAATCCCTAAGTATTTAGTTGAATTTACAGCCTCGAAAATGCGAATCATTTCAAAAATCACATAGTGCATGAGATAAATAAATAAAAAGAAAATCGTGACTCACAGCAGAAAAAGTTATTTTATAAACAGATCCATTGTTCTTACTGCAGCAGGCTTTCATCAACTATTTGTAATGGATAAAACAGAAAATGTTCTGCCACACCGATTTTTATTCGTGTCAGAAGAAACAGTTTACACATTAAAAAATGAAAAAGAAAGTACAGGTTACGGTAATAGAACTGTTTTACACTCACAAAGCTTGCTACAGAAATTAAATATTAAAAATTATATATTACAAAGAATCTTTGTTAGTTTAGTTCAGAAGCAGGCAACGTCAATTACATCAGGATTTTGTGACATGAGGCTGTTGTGGTTGGGGCGATCGGGGCAGGAATACCTGGCCCTCATCACAACTTTAGAGGGTGGATGGTACAATGCGTCTCCATTTTAGAAGATTTACTTTCGAGTTTGTTTTTCCTGTACGCAGTCTGTGAAGAAATTTCCGAACTTCCCAGGGCTTCCACCCGTGATAGTGAGACAGTGACCATATCTCCACTTGTCCGCCTCTGCATCTGGGTGGTCAGCGCAGATGGTTGCCATGCGGAGGAGCCGGCATCGATTCCCGGTACTGCTAAGGATTATTCCTTGGTAGGAGGAGTGGTATGGGATACTCCCAGCCTCGTGATGCCAGTTGAGGTGCTACTTGACAGTGTAGTAGTGGCTCCACGACTTGGAAAGTCGGCAAAATGGCTGGAGGACGGCGTGCTGTCCACATGCCCCTCTGCACCACATTCACATAACGCCCCAAGGCAGAGGATGACACGGCGGCCTTCACTGCCTGGCGAAGAGTTCGTATATCTCCAATTTAGGCTGAATTTTGTATTCTTAGTCCCCGGCTGTTCCGAGGAGGTATTTCTTGATTATAATATCGGGGAAGCCGATCGAGTACCGTATAGTGGATGTTGTACATATGTGGAGGACTTCATTCTCCTTGTGGGCCGCTAGCAGCTTTAGAAACATGCATTATTCAGAGCACAATATTACGTATGTTCTACAAACACGCAGTGTTGTGTTATCCATTTTTTATTATGACGTTCTATCAAGAAGTGACGGAAGAACCAGTTAACATATTTTATGCAGTTTTAGAGACACACAAGTTCTGAAAGGTTTCCAAAATCAACACCTGACTACACCAAGCCGTATTTCCACATTCCTCATTACGATGACAACGTTTTCCATGACACCAACTCTAGTTAAGGGAATGGATTAGCGTTTCGGAAGAGCAGGTCAATCCCTGATCGGCCATCCAGATGTAGCTTTACAGTGGTTTCCCCTAGGTGGCCTAGATCATTTAAAGGATCCCCGGGAGACGTCCTTGTCTGATTACGGAATTGTCGTGTGCTTCTGTAATGGAAGTCGTCGTCTATGGCAGAGGAATGTGCTGCATCCGTGAGTCCCTTGTCCGTGTCTGCAACCGCAAGTCTTTTTATTAGCGTCCACAGATATTAAGATTTTGTAAATCACTTTAAGCTATTCAGTTTTGTCTTAAGTCAGGCCTTGTAATTTGCATTAGACAGGCTTTGAAAGTACATGGTGATCATGGCGATAATTTCATACAACATGACCTGCCATATTCTTGATACTTTTCATAACTTAAAACTGTCATAATCACTGAATCGGTTTCGTGAAAGTTTCTTGGAACATTTCCACAACCTTAGGAAGTCAAATGAAGTCGTGTGGCAAGTTATTGTCACCTTTTATTTACTGTTAAATGCTAGCCAAATAGCTCGTTCATAAAAGTTACATTAATTCACCAAAACGTTTGATGACTTACCAGACTTGCGCTCTTTGCTTATAAATACATAAAAGAGAAACTTTGACAAATCCCTGACACTATACCAAATCTTATTTATCTGCATATAACTCTAATAGACAAAGAAATCGTAATGTGTATATACTAGCATTTATAAACACAATCAATTTCGTTGATATCCACAGGTACATTGCAGATATGTGCATCAGCGCAGGATTTTATTCACACACTAGTTATCACTGCCAGTATCCACAGGTATCTGTAACCACGCAGAGCTCTATGTGATGTTTAACGCCAATTTTCCAGTTCTCAGTGACTCCTCTACGAGCAAAACAGATGGAACGAGGAAAAAGCTTTACAGGCCAGTATTGCATGTTTAATTTTGTTTATGAGCTCTATTGCAGAACTTCGACGGTACTGTTCTTGCAACGGATACCTTCAGGTAACTTTTTTTCCATGAAGGGAACAAACGAGTAGGTTTACAGCGTTTCCAATGTGCGGTGGGACCTTCAGCAGACTGTGATAATATCTTATTTTTTCGAGTGGGTTAGACATTTTTTCACATCGTTTCCGCTAGCGTCAAAGTAGGCCAAAGACACAAGTTGGAGGTAAGATTTTTTCCGATACGTTCGGAACGGCACAAGGACGCTCGACGTACTCCCGTCTATACCAATCAAACCAATTACGTGGGACGGCAGCTGCAGGGAGCGAGAATTTATGACGGCCGTTGCCTCGTCTTGCACAACAGATTCCGAATGGATGCCAGCAGACCATGGTCGTAATCACGAGCACTGCTGCTGCCCGTTCATCGACATATGGAGCGAACGGTTTGAGTTGCTGGCTGGCTGCAACGGTTTGAGTCGCTGGCTGGCTGCAAGCCTCAGACTCGGTTCCGACCTCCTGCCGTTTTTCTAAAATAAATGTAACATTTGAGGATTCTCGAAGATCCCTAAAACTTCTTGCTAAGGAAATGTGTGTAGAGAACTAGAAAATCCAATGTCGTATATCAATAAGAGAGATCTCTGTTCAAGAATCTATTCAATTTAGTCTGTACCTTGCGATGTGTTATGGTAATAACTTTGTTTTCAGTATTAATTGTTGCTTTTAACTGACAACTCTGCTCCCGTACACAGTACAGGATTTTGGTAACTAGCTAATGATATCATGTAAGCAAGGGGATATGCATTATCAGACTGAAACAAGATGTAATACAGAAAACGTACAAGTTCGACTAAAGAAAAATCGACACCATATCTAACTATTCACGTTATGCTGAAGTTTTTGATACTTCAACGAGTCGTTGACTTTTCTCGAACATTTAGTATTGTAAATGAATTTTAGGATATGGGTTCAGCCTTTTTGCAAACCTACTGCTTTTGCTTTTTACCCAAACATATTTCAGCACCTCTTTGCCATCATCAGTGGGTTCTTTTTTTTATCGAAAAACGTGGTTTTACATAATGTGGTTTTGCAAGACCAACTCTATAGTGTCCTACACTGATACCTTGTTGTGTTTTGTTGCGACTGATCCTCCTCCTATTGTATTCCGAGGGCACTGAATACACATATTAATGTAATTTTTTACAAAAGTCTTTTTACTTCGCAAGATGCAGTGAGAACTATGTTGTGTTTCCACCGACGGGGTTAGGAAACGCAACATAGGCGTTTATGAAGAAATGAATTACATTAATATGTGTGTCCAGTGTCCTCGGAATCTAAAAGAAGAAGGCTCAGTCACAACAAAACATGACAAGCCATCAGTGCAGGACATTATAGAGTTGGTCCTGCAAAGTCACATAATGTAAAACCATGTTTTTCAGTAAACAAACAACCCACTGATGATGGCACAGAGCTGCTGGAACATGTTTAGAAAAAGAAGGCAGTGTGTTTGCAAAAAGGCGGAACCCATATCCTATAATTTAACTGAAAATGCTGACAGTAAGGACGAGAGCTGCAGATCCAAAAGATGAGTAAATGAACTAATTTATTTGTTCGAAATTACAGGTTAAATTATTGCTGAGAGACCTCTCGAATAGAGTATAGAAACTCGGTGTCTTAATGTAAGCTTACATAACACACTGTAAACGATTTTCATCCTAATAACAAATGTTTTTAGTTTGAATGTCATTCTGTTAGAACAATGTACATCCTCGTTTTAATATTCGGTATCATTATTTTAACAGTTAATAAATTTATCAGTTGAACAAGTGGAAGTAGAGGTAACTCTACATTTTACGATGGCATCTGATTCCTGTGAGGCCATCCCTGTGCACGGCTGCAGGACTGAATTGTAGCTAGACGAGGCTGCACAAGACACTGAAAACGGCCTCCAAGACACAATCAGCATGCGTGTGACTCTGTGATTACGGATGTACAGTATTATTTAACTAAGCTGTTCATCTCAAATATTTATGGAATTGTATAAGATTCTGTTTTTCACACGGATGAATTGTTCGGCAATCTCACAAAACTATGTACAGTCTCTCGTGGTAGTTACATAATGTACGGAAATACAGGTTCAGCTTCGGATTTTGAATGTGAATTATAATAATTTCTGTGGATAGTGTCGTAAGTATAAAAGAAAAGAAATCTGATGCGTGTATCTCTCTTAAATTCTGTAGTCAGATTATGGAAAATTGCAATATTTAGAACTTAGGAATTGTTTGATGTAAGGTGTCAATATGAGCAAAATTCTTTGGGTACTAGGTAGTGTCAATTGTAAAACTAAAGTTTCTACCACTATTGCAACTATTCTGTTCAGGACTATTAAAATGTATTTAGGTTATATGGTTGTTTTAGTGTTTCACAATGATGCAGACTAATAACAAAACGATATTACTCTCGTTAACATTTATCTGCAGTTAACATCAAACATTAATGTCTCTCGCCAAAGTTCGTAATTTCATGCCGTAAATGTCACTGTAAATCTTAAAAAACCTTGCTGAACTTGTTTCTCGAAAAGGTATAGAATGTCATTAAAAAGTATGTCGCTTATTTTTTTAAAGTAGTTGCTTCGGCAGGACGGTAGAAAAGAGAGACAAACTTGCAGAAAATGTTCTCGGGTGAGGCATCGGACGTCATTCTGAAGTTCCCACAATATTTCATCCTCGCAACTGACCAACATCTTCAGATGCGTCGACACACTGCTTAGCTATGAATGAAGCCGCTTCATTATTCCAGACTAATTTGGAAACGTGCAGGCGTGAAGGAACTAAATTCGGTACCCAATAGCGAAGATTCCCTGATCGGTATCGGAAAGATCAGGTACGCTATCTGTCGGACGATGATCCAAGGACTTCGGCGCATGTGGAAAGGCTGTTTTGGTCGCTGCCGTCGGCCAGCCCAACGCCATCTCCCGGAAGCCACACGCCGAAGTACGCATCCGCGCTGGGATGTAGCCATCCTCTCCGTTGTATTCTCAATATCTATGTCTCCACCGATGCGACATCCCTTCGATGGCTAACAGTTCCCACTGTGGCCGCTGCCAGCCCAGCTGCCCGCGCTGGAACCGTACTGTGCTAAGTTCAAAACCTGTACCTCTTTTCACAAGAGTTGTCTAATTTTGAATTTCCACCGCTTCTTTTATTAGACTGTCGCAGAACGAAGACGTTGACGAGAGAATTTTGGTACCGTTGTAGACCATATTGTGCCACATACTGAGACAATGCTCGGCCACCAGCAGATTTCTGCGGCTGGTCCTTCGACGCAACTGTCTTCCACGGCGCGAGAAGTTTGTCCGAAGTACGAGTATGACTTGTGGCGACAATAAGGAACCTTATTAACGCCGGACCTTCTCAAACCAAGAGCGTAGAGGAGCTCAGAGTTTCATTGACGGGCGGATGGCGCATTTAACCTTATGTTTCTATTTTTGACGAAACACCGAACTCTTCTAGGCTCACTAAAGGAAAGCTTGGTTTGACAAAGCCCGATGTTTGTAAGCTTCCTTGCAGTTGCGAGAAGTGATACACCGGACAAGCTTGTCGCACTGTGGAAGGGGGATGCGTCGAACGTCTTCGACACAGACGTCTGGATCAACCAGAGAAATCTGCTAGTGGCCGAGCGTTGTCTCAGTACGGGGCACAATATGGTCTACAACAGTACCAAAATTCTCTCCTCTACGTTTTCGTACTGACACAGTGTAATTAAAGAGTACGTGGAAATTCGCGAATCAACAAATATTGTGATAAGAGATACACGTTTACTATTTAACACAGCATCGTAACCGGAGCTGTGGGTGATAACGAAGGAATACTGTCTCTCATGTAAGGGATGGCGACATGAATATTCCGATGGATACGACGAAGGTAATAACACGCTAGCGCGGACGCGTATTTCAGATTGCGGTTTCCGACAGAGGGCGTTGGTCTGACCGACGGCAGCGACCAGGAACAGACTTGGCTCATGCGCCGAAGTCCTTGGATCATCGCCCGACATATAGCGTAGCTGTTCTTTAAGCTACCGATCATGGAATCTTCGCTACTTGGTATAAAATTCAGCACTTTCACCCTTGCCCGTTTCCTTCTTAGACTGCCCTAAATTGGAGGCTTCAGCCGTACCTCAGCTGTGTGTCTGTCACACCTGGATATGTCTGCCAGTTGTACTGATGAAATATTGTGGGGAATCTCATAAGAACATTCGACGACTCGCCGAGAACCTCAAGCAACACAAAGGCATAATTGTTTCCAGTGCAGCATACTGCTTACTTCTTTATGTGCCACTATTTGCAGCAAACTTCTGTTTGATACCTAGTTCAGTTTACGAATATTCTTTTTCTATGTCGTTCACCTTTTGTATAAGTGGAACAATATATTAGTAAAAATTTATTCGTTTGGGTGCATCGCGTAAGGATGTTGTCATTCTCTGCTAGTTTAAGTTTATATGCTGTGAGTGTAAAATTTTCTAAAAAGAAAAGATCTTTGTGTGGCTTGCTAAGAAAACGGATTACGATATTTAATTTCTTAGCGTTGTGTAACAGATTCAGTATTCTGTGAACAAGTTATCTGATTTAGGGAGCCCGCATCTCGTGGTCGTGCGGTAGCGTTCTCGCTTCCCACGCCCGGGTTCGATTCCCGGCGGGGTCAGGGATTTTCTCTGCCTCGTGATGGCTGGGTGTTGTGTGATGTCCTTAGGTTAGTCAGGTTTAAGTAGTTCTAAGTTCTAGGGGACGGATGACCATAGATGTTAAGTCCCATAGTGCTCAGAGCCATTTGAACCATTTTTTTTTTTTTATTTCGGGGGCCTGACTGTTTACCCTACGTTGCTACTTGGCGGCAAACATAGTTTTCTTGACTAAACTCAGGAATGTAATCATACGATCGTTGTCAAGAAATGCCTTGAAATTGTGCTGGAGGATCAGGTCTTATCAAAATAATGTTTCATTCACAAATCCCTGCAGTAACACTACGCATGTTAGGTGTACCTTGAAACTGGTAATACGTATTGAAACTGAAGCCAGAAAGTAAGAAAGTTACCCCTTTCTAACGGATGTACTCATATGCTGCTTGATAGTGAATAATTGTCTTGTCGCATACTGCTTAAGTTTACTGTACAAACTTCTGTAGTTTTCAAATTTTTCACTTTCGCAAGGTTTGCATTTTGATGGTCGTTTCATGTCATCATGGATACCAGTGTAGATTTATGACCACAATGTTCTCGTCGCTACAAACTAAGGATCATTCTCTACAGGAAGTTAATTTTCAACGATGGGAGTGTACTGAAAATCCCTTTCTTCAACAAAGTACTTGGCTTAGCACCGACAGAAAGCTCCACACATATACTATATGTTACGTATATGTCACAATAGTTTGTGAAAGAAAGATCAAGAGCTTTACTTTAAATATTGGCGTGTAGCTCTATCTCACTGATATAGGTTGTGTAGAGAAACATAGCTGTTGCATCTATCATAGAACGGCAGCTTTCTTCTGCAGGGTACAAGAGTTGGACGAAAGATTGGTAATACCAAGAGAAATGTATGCTTGGACATAAATGCAGTTACTACGCAGGCCTGCAGGCTGTGCCGCTATTTGTCACCATGAACGGCACCTGTGCTATGTCCTCAACAAATTGCAAGTGTCAGTCATGGTCGAAATATCGTTCTGTGGAGTTGTGAGTCGTCATTTCAGAGCTAACTGAATTCTAACGTGTTGCTCGTATGCTGGATGCTTCCGTAACCAAGGGTGATGCAGTGTTTGGTGTTTCAAAAGGAAGATTTGTGTAGCACAGTGTGAAAGCGGTAAGACAGAAATGGTTCAAATGGCTCTGAGCACTATGGGACTTAACTGCTGAGGTCATCAGTCCCCTAGAACTTAGAACTACTTAAACCTAACTAACCTAAGGACATCACACACATCCATGCCCGAGACAGGATTCGAACTTGCGACCGTAGCGGTCGCGCGGTTCCAGACTGAAGCGCCTAGAACCGCCCGGCCACACTGGCCGGCGCAGTAAGACATATCCCCTAAGTCAGGATGCCGACGGAAGTGTGTGTTGAGTGACCGTGACAGTCACTGACGTCAACTGTGACGAAAAATAAGAGGACATCTGCAAAGGTCACTGCTGAACTGAATGTCGCACTCGCGAAACATGTCAACATCAAAACAGCGCGAAGGTAACTCCGTCGCAGAGCGAACTGTAAATCCAAAACCACTCTTTACTGATACAAATGTCTGTAACACGAAAACGTGGTATCGAAGTCATCAAAAATCTGGACTATGGAGCAACGGGGCAAAGTACTTTGGTCGTATGAGTCTTGTTTAAAACTGTTTCCAACTTCTGGCCGAGTTTGCGCGTCCAGAGTGAAACATGTCGGGGATTCGGCGATGAATAGGGCAGCGATACCTTGGTATTCCATGAGGCCCCATGGTTACTCTGCTTGCTCGCATTACTGCCAGGGCTCCTGTTCCCAGTATTGTCGAGCCTTTGTGATCGTCTACGGACTGGAGGGCGCGTGATCGCTATCCACCTCCATAGCTGTTACCTGAACTTTCCACTATTTAGCAGGAAGAACGGCATAAGATTCCCTTGAAAACAACACAAGACCTTTATTTACCCATTCTGAGATGGCTGAAAGCTGTTTCGAGTGCCAATGGGTTTCCTACATCGTGTTGGGGATGGTCATGTGTTGAGTTTTCATTTTTGTCCTCTCCCAGTATATGAAGTGGCTATGAATTTTAAAATTATTCTGTTTACCAATGTACGCTGAAGGCACAGTACTCAGAAGTTATTGACAGCGGAAAAAGTCTCCGGAAATGAGCTATAAATGGAATGCAAAAACGTGGACGAAGACAGAAATATGAAAAATTTCTGTTTTTGACATTACATTTCATTTGTGGAACTTTCTGTACTTCCGTTGTCTCTTATTTATACGTGCACTTACCAAATGCAACATTAATTTAAAATTACAATGTGACATCTCTGTTTATCTGTTGTTGTATTAATTCTATATGGAATTATTGGTGGAGCTGACTCGTGGCATACATCAAACTCAAAGAAAATAATTAAGAACGTTGTACTACGTTGCGCGGGAAACGTAGACGGGAAGATCTTTCTGCAATCATTAATAGCGTTCCATAACGCACAATCCTTCGTTATTTTTGTCTTTGACTGTGTAAATGATCTTCCAATTAACACACAACATATTTAGTTCTTTTTTGCAAATGAAAAGAGCATTATAATCATTCCTAGAAGATATTCATCAGTAGAAGAAATCTGAAGTACGTGCAAGTGCTTGATATGTTAAAACTGTTGGGATGCGTCTGTTGCGAGCAAGGATCTGTGCTTGAGTGCTAGCCAAACACGCTGATCTAATCTGTTAACTTTCACAGAGCTTGATTTAATTCTTATAAATTGGACTTTAAAATAGTGACTGACTGATTTTCTGCAAGTGCTCTCATACATACTTAAGTTCGACAGAGTGCTCTGTTCGGCGCAGTAAGGGATGCAATATAAACGATAAATGTAGTAAATGCATAAGAGCACGATCTCAAAAACTTTAGATGAGAATTTAAACTAAAAAAAGCCGTATTTTGGAATTAGTTTAGTAACTCATTTCAACCAGTTCTGCAGTTCTCATCATTCCAACTCTCACAGAGACACAAATCAGCAAGTTAGGTGGATTGCTGATTTTCTTTCAATAATTTCCTATAGAAAATATTTCAGTATATGTAATCTTTAAGACAGAAAAGTTTTCGTTTGAAAAATGCGCGCCCTAAGAATAATAATATCCATGAACGTCTTGTAGACTATTACTTTTTGTAATCAGATTTTTGATGATTGAATCTGATGTAAGCCATTATGGTTTAGATGTAATAACGATTTTCGTAGTTATAATATCGAAACAAGCAATTATCTCCCGCAGTCTTCATCAAAATCAACTTTATCTCAGAAAGGGAGACTGATGCTACTAGCAGTTTGTTTTACTCTTAACCTATTGACAAAGATGTGTGACAGATAAAACTGAACTTGAAAGCTTGTTCGTATATTCTCCGGAAAGCAATGAGAATCCTATTGCTGCTGTGAAAGGAACATGGAATCTGTAACTACAATATTTTTTTGTGCTCAAAACATTGTTGAAGACGGTTGACAACTGACTTTATTATGTTTTTATGATAACAGCAGACTTTTCTGTCAGGACTACACGAACAAAGCAGATCATATCTTTTGTAGCTCATCGCCAGCAGTTTTCAGCCGCATGAACAGAAAAGAAGCAAGCGATAGGAAATAAAGACTTCAATGTTTCATGTAATAACAGGCTGTTATCCCTGCGTACATCACTCTACACTGTAACGAACACTCTAATCAATTTTCCTGACAAGCTAAAGCTGTGTTTCGGAACAGGAAACGAACCTGAGCTTTCTCTATTCGCGTAAAAACGAAAAGTATGGTTATCTGTAGCGACTGCATGAAAAATAAACTAAGAGTACATTCAAAACAAAAACTGACAAAATATGCAAATATAGAGGTATAAATATATTTTCAGTGCTTTATTTACCTTTGGTGGTGGTGGTGGTGGTGGTTAGTGTTTAACGTCCCGTCGACAACGAGGTCATTAGAGACGGAGCTCATGCTCGGGTTAGGGAAGGATTGGGAAGGAAATCGGCCGTGCCCTATCAAAGGAACCATCCCGGCATTTGCCTGAAGCGATTTAGGGAAATCACGGAAAACCTAAATCAGGATGCCTGGAGACGGGATTGAACCGTCGTCCTCCCGAATGCGAGTCCAGTGTGCTAACCACTGCGCCACCTCGCTCGGTTTATTTACCTTTGCAATAAACCTCGTAATAAGGCTGTTGTTATGATTATTGATTGGACGGTATTAATAACGTGTAAACAGACACACACATGTGAGTGATTTAGGGTGACAGCGGGTCTCACAACAATTTGTTTTTATACCAGCAGACTTTTCATGCACGACTACAGGAAGAAAGCAGAACGGATCTTTCGCAGCTCATCACGAGTGGGTTTTCTTATTGAAGTCTTGCAAAAATTAATAGCACAAAATACTGATGTCTCATAGTACACCCTTGCATGTATCTTGCAACTAATGTCATTAGTCCACTTACCTTTGCTTTACGAAATCTTCCTTATATCGTTTCCTAAATTCAAATATCAGCTAGCAGCTTATGAGTGACAGTTTTAGACGACAATAGTGTGTACGCCACTAGCAGAAGGGCAGGCTACTCCTCCGCGCCAGCGTCCACTGTCTTTGGAGCCACCGGCGAGGAGTGAGCGCGCAGAAGATGTACAGGCCCAACAGAGCGGTCACGCCTTCTTGTGCGTCTGCGTCCTGCGCAGGCGCTTGCCGCCCCTCTCCCCCACCTTCCCCACCCTCCCCCTATTAAGCATCCTCAGACCGCTTGTGTCTCAACACAAATAATGCTTGCCGCGATTGTAATTCATTGTAGCGTTGCATAAGAAATTATATCTGGAAGCCGAATGGTGAACGTCTTCTGTAAGCACTGCATGTTGTAGGCTTAGGCTCTGACGTCACAGGGCGCGCCTGTTGTTTTCCCTAGGCGCTTTGTGCCTCGTGTAGAGCATGGATCGGAGGCGGTAAGAACTATTCAAATGTTGCTGTAGTGTTTAGGCGATTTCTACACTCATTTAATAAATTGTAATTGCAATGATTAGATAGAGCGGACATTTATCATTATCAATATTACACGATGAATGTTATTAAGCGAGTAAGTATCCTAATACACTGACAGAAGAGAAATCGCAACACCAAGAAGGCGTTGTGTGGCATAAACGAAAGTTGGTAGATGTGTTTCTATATCTGAAACATGATGTCTATTCAAATTTCGCTCCAGTCTCATAAAAGTGGCGCTAGTAGCGCCACTATGAAGACGCAAATCAGGTTTGCTTTAAATAAACGCTGGAGCGCACGTGAGCGTCAGTTAGCTTTGACATTGGACGCGGTGAGTTGATGTTAGTCAAGAATGGCTTTAGGGCGAGATAGATGCCATTATGAACACCTCAATGAGTTTGAATAAGGTCGAGTATTTGTACTGCGAGAAACTGAATGTTCCTTACGCGATATTGCAACAAGACTTGGCAGGAATGTAGCCACTGTACATAACTGCTGGCAACAGTGGTCAGGGGAATGTACGGTCGCAAGAAGACCAGGCTCCGGATGGCCACGCGGTGCTACCGAGAAGGAAGACCATCGTGTTTGGTGTTTGGCTCTGGCACATCGTACCGCATCTGAAGCAGCAATTTGAGATCAGTTGGCACTATACTGACACAACGAAATGTTACATATCGATTACTTCAAAGACAGCTCCGAGCCACACGCCCTGTAGTGTGCATTCCACTGAACCCAAAACACAGCTATTTGCGACTTCAGTGGTGTCAAACGAGAGGTCATTGGAGGGCGGGGTGGAGGTCCGTGGGTTTTCTGATGAAAGCTGGTTCTGCCCCTGTGCCAGTGATATCCGTGTGTTGGGTAGGGGGAAGCCAGTTGAGGACCTGCAACCAACCTGTCTGCATGCTGGACACACCGGACCTACACCTGGTATTACGGTCTGCGATGTGATTTTGTATGCCATCAGGAGCACTCTCGCGGTTATCCTACGCACGTTGACTGCAAATTTTTACGTTATTTTGGTGATTCGTCTTGTAGTGCTGCCATTCATGAACAGCATTCCAGGGAGTGTTTTCCAACGGGATAACACTCGACAACATATCGCTGTTGGGACCCAACATGCTCTGCAGAGTACCGACATGTTGCTTTGGCCTGCTCGATAGCAGGCTCTGTCTCCAGACGAGCACTATGGGACGTTAACGGACAAGAAGTCCAGCGTCATCCACAACCACCTTAACCGTCCCTATATTGTCTGACCAAATGCAACAGGCATGGAATCCGATGCCACAAACTGACAACCGGCGCCTGTATATCACAATACATGCATGATTGCATGCTTGCGTTCGACATTGTGGCGTTTGCACCGATTATTAATGTACGAGCATTTCGATTTTGCAGTGGCTTATGTCGCGCTTTCATTAACCTGTGATCTTGCAATGTTAATCACTTTATTATGTCACCTAGAAAAATGTATTTCCGAAATTTTATTACTCCGATTATTTTTTATGCGATTTTTTTCTTCAGTGTACAACGAACTAAAATTTCATTCTTTTCGCACGTCGCCAGAGCCAATTGAAAGTTTAAAATAGAATGGGAATGAGTGGAAGCGAATTCTTATATAATCTTCCTGGGCTTAGTGAACAGTGTGCATCGTACTTGTAACCATGAAATTTCAACGTAAACGATGGTCCGAACAGGGCTGTAGTGTTCCATTTGTGATATGGAAGTTGGATAGTGATACGGACTAAGTGTCGAATAACTGACATGCACAAATTCTAGATGTAAAGAAGAATCCTGAGAACATCGTGAATTGCGAGGATATCAGCTGGCTCGGTTTTGAATGAAATAAATCTCAAGAATGAAAATCACAACTATTTGCGTCTTATTGTGAGGACAGGAAAGGCACTGAAAGAATCCCTCATACTCCTGGAATGTTGAGGAAAAGTACCTGGTCGATAATAAGACGGATATATTTAATTAAAAAACCCATTGAGAAACAAAGCAGGAAGGCATATCATCCAATACATTCGTCGACAAGGTATGGAGTGTCGAATGCAATTTAAATATGGACGCCTTGTCATACGATCTGTGATTCTTTGTACTAAAAAATGAAAAAAGCCTTGATCATTTCATTTTTTAATACAAAGAATCGCGGATCGTATGACAAGGCGTCAGCCCGGCACTTTATCTTCAGGGCTCCAAGTTCGAACAGGAAATAGAGGCAACAGGAATTACAAAACTGTAACATTATAAACAAAACCATCAGAGAAAAAATTAAAAAAATCGAAACATTATGTAACACATACATAATTGGAGTCGTAAGGTGTGGTTCGTCATCAGTGGTATGAATGATACAACGCTAACCATCCCTCGTACTTTTACATTAATTTTGTATCATTCTTACAGTTTTTGACAAACTGCACCCTGCGGTACCTGGTATGTATGAGTTACATGGTGTTATCACTTCTGTGCTTCCTATGATGGTACTGTTTATAGCCTTACACTTCTGTAATTTTTGTCGCTTCTCTTTCCTATTCCCAAGTAGACTTCAATTTATTATGGCAATTTAAAGAGTGGTCACCGATCTTATTGTCATAATTATCACATGAAAGTTTGAAAGTGTTTGCATGACAATTACACTGCTGGCCATTAAAATTGCTACACCACGAAGATGACATGCTACAGACGCGAAATTTAACCGACAGGAAGAAGATGCTGTGATATGCATTCACACAAGGTTGGCGCCGGTGGCGACACCTACAACATGCTGACATGAGGAAAGTTTCCAACCGATTTCTCATACACAAACGGCAGTTGACCGGCGTTGCCTGGTGAAACGCTGTTGTAATGCCTCGTGTAAGGAGAAGAAATGCGTACCATCACGTTTCAGACTTTGATAAAGGTCGGATTGTAGCCTATCGCGATTTGGTTTATCGTATCGCCACAGTGCTGCTCGCGTTGGTCGAGATCCAATGACTGTTAGCAGAATATGGAATCGGTGGGTTCAGGAGGGTAATACGGAACGCCGTGCTGGATCCCAACGGTCTGTCCGCAGCTCGTGGTCGTGCGGTAGCGTTCTCGCTACCCACGCCCGGGTTCCCGGGTTCGCTTCCCGGCGGGGTCAGGGATTTTCTCTGCCTCGTGATGACTGGGTGTTGTGTGATGTCCTTAGGTTAGTTAGGTTTAAGTAGTTTTAGGGGACTGATGCCATCGATGTTAAGTTCCATAGTGCTCAGAGCCATTTGAACCCAACGGTCTCGTACCACTAGCAGTCGAGATGACATGTATCTTATCCGCATGGCTGTAACGGATCGTGCAGCCACGTCTCGATCCCTGAGTCAACAGATCGCGACGTTTGCAAGACAACAACCATCTGCACGAACAGTTCTACGACGTTTGTAGCAGCATGGACTATCAGCTCGGAGACCATGGCTGCTGTTACCCTTGACGCTGCATGACAGACAGGACCGCCTGCGATGGTGTACTCAACGACGAACCTGGGTGCACGAATGGCCAAACGTCATTTTTTCGGATGAATCCAGGTTCTGTTTACAGCATCATGATGGTCGCATTCGTGTTTGGCGACATCGCAGTGAACGCACATTGGAAGCCTGTTTTCGTCATCGCCATACTGGCGTATCACCCGGCGTGATGGTATGAGGTGCCATTGGTTACACGTCTCGGTCATCTCTTGTTCGCATTGACGGCACTTTGAACAGTGGACGTTACATTTCAGATGTGTTACGACCCGTGGCTCTACCCTTCATTCGATCACTGCGAAACCCTACATTTCAGCAGGATAATGTACGACCGCATGTTGCAGGTCCTGTACGGGCCTTTCTGGATACGGAAAATGTTCGACTGCTGCCCTGGCCAGCACACTCTCCAGATCTCTCACCAACTGAAAACGCCTGGTCAATGGTGGCCGAGCAACTGGCTCGTCACAATACGCCAATCACTACTCTTGATGAACTGTGGTATCGGTGTTGAAGCTGCATGGGCAGCTATACCTGTACACGCCATCCAAGCTCTGTCTGACTCAATGCCTAGGCGTGTGAAGGCCGTTATTACGGCCATAGGTGGTTGTTCTGGGTACTGATTTCTCAGTGTCTATGCACCCAAATTGCGTGAAAATGTAATCACATGTCAGTTCTTGTATAATATATTTGTCCAATGAATATCCGTTTATCATCTGCATTTCTTCTTGGTGTAGCAATTTTAATGGCCAGTAGGGTATTTTAAAATGTAATGATAAAATGCAATTAAATCTACAGAAGAAAGTCGTAATAATAAATCAGGAAATTACGGATTATTGTCAGTATTGGATGCTACAAGAAACAAATTTTGTTCCTCCAGATTAAAAGTCAGAACAATCGCTGCATCATACAAATAAGCCTACCAGCTTGCATCTCTTCCATCTCTAACAGGGGACAGAACATCAGGATACTTGATAACTGCCATCTTGTACGAAACCCACCGTAAAGGAGATATACACAACAAGAAATTAAGTTTCGTGCAACGTCTCTCACTTTCAGTTGCTTATCATTTAAACACAGTCCTCCCCCCTTCTCCCAGCACCAGGCCAACAATGAAATAACTGTTCCATAAAGTTTCGGGGTTGGAGCTGGATGACGTTGACGTCGACGTCGACATCAGCTGCAATCCCAAAAACTTATAGAATTTTCATTACCCAAGAAAATATCAAGAACAACAACAAAATCATTAATGTTGACCAGCCACTGATTACCTGACGTCCCATCGAATAGGCTTATAGTTCTGCTTCAGTTTGATATCATTTCAAGAACTTCTCAAATTGTAAAATTGTGGTATACAATACTTCAGTTAATCAGTTTTCCCATAGTCACACTGATGAAAAGATTCCGGTTACATCAGCGTGAGAATGTTAGATCTGAGGACACCAGCTTTAAATTCCGACATGTATTACCATTACATTAAAGTCTATGGAGCGGCCCAATGCTACGTTAAAGTTTATGACGCGGGAGCGCGCTGTCCTACCTAACGCTAACCAGCTGACGTGTATGTCGGATAAAGGGGACAGCAGGTTTTCTAGTGTTTGAGATTCTGGCAGGAAATAATGATGAATTTAGTATAGGGAAATGGCTCCACTAAACCGACAGCTTGTCTTCAGATCCGCCACGGAATGACTAGAATTACAGTACCTGAATTTCTACGAGGTCAGAACAGCAATGTACGCCCAATTGCATTTCTTTCTCGACGTCAACTAAATGTGCTTTGTCCACTGTTTTTCGAGTATGTAGGTACACTACGTAAAGAACGATTCTGGCACATTTTCAAGATTCCAAGGTTTTGTATATCTTTCCTATGGGCTCAGAATTTTTTCCAGCAACATTTAACATTTTTTTAAGGTTTGTGGAAAAGGTGGAAATCAGAAGGGGATGACTGGGATGACTGTTTCATTAATTTATACTTCATATTCAATCACTCCAAAAAGTTTCGATACTAGATTCATAAAAATAGAGGTAAGTTAAGATAGTTGTTATGTCTGTTATCTCGTCAAAGCTTTGACCTTTCATGTGAATTTTTGCACTTTGTTTTTTTGTGGTAGGTTTTTACTGATACCACCAAGCTTCGTTAGCGTGGCTGTCATTGCTTTGTATTTTAGTGAAATTGCGGCAGCCGACGAGCACGTAGTTGTTTTTGTTCGGCAGTCAGGGTGTATGGGACAAACTTTGTACACTCTTTTCTCTCCTTCAAAACCGTTTTGATAGTGTCTTGACTACTTGATTTACAGATGTTGCACCATTGCGATTGGTGACACAACAAAGGTGACATGCTATGGCCGCACGTCCACTATTAAACACTGCCGGTTCACAACTACTGGTTGAATGCACACTTATTTACAGGTTTTAGTTCAAGCTCTCTCAATAGTTACTGCGCTGGGGTCGATTATACGCAAGGAACAGAATCGGTCTCGGAAATTTTTTGGACGGTCGGTGTATAAATCGTATTTCCCTTCGAGAAAGCAACATTGTGAGGTGTATTGCCATGATGAAAGAGGACGTTTTTCTTTTAGAATTGAAGTGTCGTCTCGCTTTTTTTCATCCAGTTGGTCCAGTTGACTGACGTAGTACTTTTTTTGTCTTTTGGAAGATAACGAATAAGGATAATCGATTCTTTTTATATCCTTAGCCTGTGCCAGCATATTAAACCAGTTTCGCTTTTTTTAATTCAAATATGAGTGAAATCTTATGGGACTTAACTGCTAAGGTCATCAGTCCCTAAGCTTACACACTACTTAACCTAAATTATCCTAAGGACAAACACACACATACACACCCATGCCCGAGGGAGGATTCGAACCTCCGCCGGGATCAGCCGCACAGTCCATGACCCTTTTTTAGTGCAACAGCATCGACTTTCATCCAATAATTTGATTGTTGTTACAGTTCCGACGAGTAATGGCCTCGAAGGGGCAAGGAGGCAATGGCAGATTAAGGAAATTTGGTTCTCCTCGTCTAAAACAATTTTTAGCAAAAAGTAGTTATGAAGATCCACTTGAGAAGAGTTAATCAGAAGAGTACCTTTATGTATGTCTGACTTCACGTTATTCAGTACAAGGACGTTGGTCCATGTCCAATGCTAAATCTCGCACTATGAATTGTGCACTCAGCATCGTCACCGTATCCTTTAACACGAAATTATTAATCAGACCGGTCTTGCGTTTCCCTGTGAGTAACACAGATAACATTAAGACATGGTTTACAAATGTCGCTGCTGCAGGCAGTGAAAACAGAAAACATCTGTACAACACATCCAAGAAAAGAACATGAAGGCATTTACAAGATCATGCTTCCGTCGAGTTTGCGAAAAATCCATATTATATATCGGATCTGAGGGCCAAAATGGATTAATTTGTGTGTGCGAATGTAGCATAATGCTAATATTCCAAAACCTCAGGCACACAAAGTATTGTATTGGGATAGAGTACAAGGCATAATGCGAATATCTGAGACATTTCCTTGACTCCAAACAGGATTCTGACACACGGGACATTTTGTTAAAAAACAAGACTTACCCGCAAAAATCTGAACGAATGGAAACACTGCATGATTCGTCATCTGGAAATGGGTTTGTGACACAACAGCATTTTGGTACGACAATGATGGAGTGATGGTCGTGTGAAACCAGTAAGTACTACACAGTGATCAGATGGTGCTGAACGATGCAATGTGATTCAAGCACGGTATGGCCGCTGTATTGCTCATATGGACATCGTGGCATACAGTTTCGTCTGTCAGTGCTAGCTCGACGCTGCATCGTTGAAACCATTGTGATTCACTCTATCTCAACAGTTCAACGGCGACTGCAGCGGACTTGAATTATGATACACGTGCCAGTAATCGTCCATAATCCGGCTCAGACAAGCTATGGCGCCATTAGTCGAGGCAACTAGTGCCGCAACTTGTGACGTCACTACTGACGCTGATAGTTGCCAGAGGATTTATGAACTGCCTACAGCTGTCGTAACCTTTGAACAATTGCTCACTTCTCATCCGGAAACAATCAACTGAAATAATGGCCTCCTATGAACAACTTCTCCTTCTTGCATTTATTTTAAAAAAGAAAAGCAAAAAGGGTTAGAAAAATGCGAAATCATCCTATGTATGCTACATGACTGACTGGAAGCTTATGTTTCACAGGGCAATTCAAAAATAGCATTTACAAATTCTATAACTATGCCGGCCGGAGTGGCCAAGCGGTTCTAGGCGCTACAGTCCGGAACCGCGCGACCGCTACGGTCGCGGGTTCGAATCCTGCCTCGGGCATGGATGTGTGTGATGTCCTTAGGTTAGTTAGGTTTAAGTAGTTCTAAGTTCTAGGGGACTTATGACCTCAGCAGTTGAGTCCCATAGTGCTCAGAGCCATTTGAACCATTTTTTATAACTATGTAATGCCTGGCGATACATGGATACACAGAATGCAAAAAAAAAAAAAAAAAAAAGAAACTCAAAATTTCGATCGTTGCGCATGCACAGTGAATCGGAAGCCGACGTATGAGCGCTGGTGCAAAAGTGAAAAGTTCTACGTCGTGAGTGAAAATTGCAGATCCCGTACTAACAGCATTCTGCTGCCCTAGCAACCATTGATTTACCTGGACGTGTTTGAGCAGTAGCTGTCGCCGCAGCTTGATATGGATTCTATAGATTATACCTTTCAGAAAGACGAAGCACCCTCTATTACGGTATGGAGGTTTGCACATTTTTAAATCAACATTTTCCAAACCTTTGAATCTGACGCATAGGACGTGAGGACACGGTGTTATGCTTTTGGCCACCTGGATCTACGGACTCGATACTCAATGGATTTCTTCTTATGTGATTCCGTTGAAGACTATGGATACTGCCTGCTATGCTGAAAACAAATCCAGGACTGAAAACATGCATTTCTAATTTTCTGTTGTCAGTTACTCCAAATATGCTTTAGAATGTGTTGCATGAAATGGATTATTGCTTGAGTGTTTTCCGTGTGAACAAGACGAGACGTATCGCTATTGGTAAATGGCTAAATAACTTCAAGGAGCAACAAAGAGTATTATTTTCAATATTTGAGCAACAAAGAGTATTATTTTCAATATTTAATATACTTATTGACCGAGTTTAAAATTTTAAAATGCTATGTAATCTACTCATTAAGTGGTGTAACTTTACGTTTAAGGTTCATCACAGCGAAACAAGTATTAAAGCTGGAAACTGAGTATATGTCCTCAGGTAGTGGAACTTCAGGCGCGCAAGTTACCCAGACTCTATTCATCCAGTGAGAATGAGGCACTTAGTGGGTTTCAATAAACTTTAGACATAATTTCAAACTATTACGGTACCTTTTCTCGTTGAACCCCTCAGAAAATGATAAAAGCAAAAATGTTTATCTCTTACTACATTTGCCGTTTTCATGCTGTAAAACTTCAGTGTCTTGCAAGGTATTTTTTTATTATCTCTTTACTATCAAAATTTATTCGCAACAGAAGGTGGATTAATTTTTTCACGTTGGCACCAAATTTCACCACAGTTCTGTCCAACGCAACGGTGGACGTGTTGCACGATGAGAATGTCGTCAAAGCCCCTCTTATCCACGTCTCACGCCTTGTTTTGACACCTCTGTGATGGAGGTCAGAACAGCGGCACCCAGCGTTGAAACCACGCGGTTTTCTTATGAATGACCGAGGAAAACATTTCAGACACATGACCGCTCAAAATCGACACGAAAATGCCTCATGGAATTGAGCGCTGATTTCCACATACTTTGCGGGTGAAAAAGTCAGTTCGCAGTGCGATGAGCAACATGAAGACGTCCTCGACAATCTTTCATACTGCTAACACCCTTGGGTGTTTCAACAGTTTTCTGAGGACATTATGGGACCGCATCCTCAATGAACCAGTAGGGACCGTTCATAACCATTCAACGAAATCTGAACGTGATCCGAAGCAGCAAAGGGCGTGATCATGGAGGGAGGGGGTGGGGGTGGTGGGGGGATGGGGAGGGGGCTTCAACATTAACATGTGCGTGAATAAAACGGCAGATGGTCTCTTTAAGATCCCTCACTTCGGCAACACGTTCGGTGCCACCCACGCACCTTTGGTGAACACGCTCAAAATCTGCCTGTCAGAAACAGACACACCAATGCAGCCCCCTACTGCTCTATCACCTAAGTGTTAGGCAACCCCTTCGTCACCACTTAGTTGGTCTTTGTAATGCCTACATTAATTTTTAATTGCTCTGTACTTTGTTGCCGGCCGCGGTGGTCTCGCGGTTCTAGGCGCGCAGTCCGGAACCGTGCGACTGCTACGGTCGCAGGTTCGAATCCTGCCTCGGGCATGGATGTTTGTGATGTCCTTAGGTTAGTTAGGTTTAAGTAGTTCTAAGTTCTAGGGGACTAATGACCACAGCAGTTGAGTCCCATAGTGCTCAGAGCCATTTGAACCATTTTTTTGTACTTTGTTTGACTAAGTGAGGATGAAACTACACTTTTCAGTTAGATGTCAAAATCCTTATTGTTTGGCTTGGCAACATAAAATAAGATATAATGTGAATTGATAAAGAACTAAACAAGAGTTTTTCAGCAGAAGGAAACTTGGTACACAGACTGTGGTAATTTCTGGTGGTGGTGGTTAGTATCTATGGGACCAAACGGCTGAGGTCATCAGTCCCTAGTCTTACACACTACTTAATCTAATTTAAACAAACTTACGATAAGGACAACACACACACCCACGCCCGAGGGAGGACGCGAACCTCCAACGGGGGGAGCCGCGCGAACCGTAGCTAGGCGCCCAAGACCGCGCGGCTACACCGCCTGTCTTAGTCGTTACTTCACTTATTATAAGTTATCTTCTGTAATTAATTAGATCAAACAATGGAAAATTCAGGACTGAATGTGACGCTATTATGAAAAGGATAGTTGCTATTCACTATATAGCGGAGATGCTGAGTCGCAGACAGACACAGCGAAAAGACTGTCGGAAAGCGAACTTTCGGCCAACAAGGCCTTCGTCGAAAATAGACAACATAAACACACAAAAACATTTACGCAAACTCAACTCACACACACATCACCACAATTGACAATTGACAGTTTTTGAAAAATATTGTTACAGACCAGTAACAACAGTAACAAGTACTAAATCAGGTGGTAAAAACAACTAAATATTTATTTGAATATGTGTATGTATACCGCAAGAAACAGTACAATTTTGATATGTTAAAACGCGCAGTACTATCTGCTATTTCCATATTTATAAAAAATACAACAATTTCGTAGAGCACTACGACAAACACTTTCTATACCGTATTGTAGAAGACAAGCTATTGAAGAATAGGGCTGAGCACGCGCATCCTATGGATCGAGTAATGCCGCCACCCGTCACCCACGTTGAATTCACTGCAACGCCACGTTACGGTTTTCGGCCACCGCAAGTTGCCAGGACAATGGTCGGACCCCGCCACAAGCAGCTTGGTGGCGTCGCCAGCTGCAGTCGGCTAACAGCCTCCACAATTTAGGCTGTAATGCCCCACTAGTCGCCGGACCCACTAGTGACGCCGCTTGTTGTTCTAGGCTATAGTGGTGTGCACGTAACAAAGAGGATGGCAGGACTATGCGCAATGACAATGAGCGGTTTATCACGTAACGCTCTAGCCATTAGTATAGCGATTATCATGGCTGACGAAAGCAAACACGAACGGTATTATGTTAACAAGCGACAGAGAGGGTTTATCAAGCATGCAAATTTATCTAGAGAGAGTCAGAAGCAGAAGCAGGGCCCCATTGCTCTGTTTACCCCAGAGTTACCAGTTACCAGGGTAGGCAACAGTTAGAGTAAGTGGCGCGAGACACAGGTCAAATAGTTTTATGTTCAGAATAACCGCAGCTGATGTAATCCATGTTTCTGAAATAAATCGCTTTCAGGTGTATATGAATTTTTACAGAAATACTACCGGTTTCATGATGTCAGATCACATCTTCATGTGTACATCTACAAGATAGGAAATGTAAAATCGTCATTATGATAACAGAATAGGTACCTATCCTAATAATCAATGCTCTATGACAACAAATATGAAATATTCAGACGTCGGTAAAACATTTCAACCCAGACACGGGAAGACGGGGGGCGTTAGGTATCAGACTGAGAAAGCACTGACAAAATGTCTAAATGAGCATTATTCCCACTCAAGTAACTTCAGTATTCGTAACAGAGAAGACTTATAATAAGCTGTCAGATTTGAATATTCGGCAGGGCACGCATATGGCATCATTAGATATAAAAAATGTGTACATCAACGTTCCGGTCGATACTGCGCATGATATGATTGGTCACAACTTGAGGAATTACAGCGGAAGCCCTGCAGATAAGACTGACGATGCCCTCAAGCTCCTCAGTACAGTGCTCAGCTACAATTATTTCGCGTTGGGGGAGTCGTACCTACTTTCAGAAGCATGGCCTGGCCATGGGCTCCCAGTTGTCATATTGCGTTACTAGTATATTTATGACTAAGTTTGAAAGTGATACTGGTGGTCTGCTTCCTACCTACGCTAGTAAAATTGTACTAAGATGCAGATGCTGTACAACGGTTCTAAGGTGGATTACTGTGATTTTGTTGATAAAATTAATTTTGTACACGAAAAGTACCAGTTTACCACAGAACACCGTGAGGTAGGCTGGCTACCTTATTTAGAACTAAAAATTTCCTTACAGGATATAAGGATTGAGTTTGACATTTTTAGAAAGGCTGCAATGACGGATATTCTCATACACCGCAGTTCTCGTCAACCCTCTTGCGTACAAGATGGCGGCTTCTAGATTAATGTTGTATCGTCTTGACAGTTTACCCTTGTCTAAGGAGGCACATGATCGAGAAGTTCAGTGTATTCTGCAAACTGTACATGTCCATGGATACGATTCCACTGACATAAATAATATTAATAATGGTATACTGCGGAAAAAAGAATTCGTTACGAATAGACAGAGGTCAAACGGAAGTGAAATCACATTTCGGAGGTTGGACGAGGGAGAAGACGACTTCGGCCGGCCGGAGTGGCCGTGCGGTTCTAGGCGCTACAGTCTGGAGCCGAGCAACCGCTATGGTCGCAGGTTCGAATCCTGCCTCGGGCATGGATGTCCTTAGGTTAGTTAGGTTTAAGTAGTTCTAAGTTCTAGGGGACTGATGACCTCAGACGTTAAGTCCCATAATGCTCAGAGCCATTTGAATCATTTATGTTTTCTGGCTTTACGGACGTCAATGATGCAACTGATCCAATTACACCCAAAGACATGGACCGCAAGCTTCAGCGTATTGATATCCCATAGGATCCAGGACATGACTAACAGACCTAAGGCTACTGTCCTTGAACTCTGCCCTCTATATCACAGCTCCCTTCAGTGACGTAGACTGCAGTAGGCACTGTACCATGCATCAAAACATACCGAGATAGTCAGCATATCATGAAGGGAGCAAGCACCCTAGTGCTGACGATCTCTAAACTATTTGAGAGACTATAGATGTGTCGACTACTGTGAAATACGTAAGCAGAAAACCTTACCCCTGAAGAGTATTGTAGGTCATGAACGGGCAGTCTACAACTCATCAACTTTTTTGTTGGTGAAGCAGGTGATGGACGCAACAGAAAGCTGGAATTCTTCGAAACATCATCCTAGATTCCTCCCGTGTCTTCCACAACGTATGGAATGATGGCCTCCTCTTCAAACTTTCTAATCAATGGTCCACGTCACAAGGATGTCTCTTCTGGGTATATATGCAAAGAAGAACAGTTCACACACGTGTTCTGAATGGTATCATCTCAGACAGCAGCATCAACGCCGGTGTGCCGCAATTCTCGCTGCTGGGGCCGATCGTGAACATTCTTTTCACAGCCGACGTTCGAATTACTGACTGGATCCAGCCCACACTGCATACAGACGACAAGGCGTTCAGATGGCGTGCGAACTTCTAGCACTTTATCCGAAGTCTTATCCCTGAAGTAGCGACTGGCTTTCAATGCAGACAAAAGTCAAGCAATCGTCAGTCTGTGGAACATCCCAGCTAACAGATGATCCATGTACATTACGGAAACCCAGTTGCACCCAGTGTGAAGCTGCACAGGCTTTGCATTGAAAAGATTCATGCCATTCCCAGCCTTACACTTTTCATTTATTTATATGCAGGTTACATCTGACACTGATTAAAGTCACGTTCAGGCCGATCAACTCATTACTTCTTATTCAAATGACGAGAATTACGATAGTGATTGCGTAGATCAAGCCATATTTATCAATCTCTTTCCCATCTCGTAACACGGAATTGATACATGTATGTAGGGTACCCGATTGTAAACCGAAGCGAGGAATAGTCAGCGTTCACAGATGGCGCGGCCCAGTGACCGGCAAACCCTGCCGTGCCGCTCTCATGCGACCCTTGGAGCAACTTAAAAGCGAGACGCTAACTGAAAGTCGATATCCTCCTGGTCGCTCACACAGAATGTATGCTGGAAATGTACGAAAGGGTGCTGGAAAATAATGCCTCCGATTTTTTATGTGAAAACTCTTGAAGATTTTTAAATAAAACAAACGTTATTAACTTTCTGCATCTTTGTTCTTCATGTCTACATTTTTTTTCTTAACATAGTCACCCTGGCGACGAACACATTTCTTCTAACGAGAGACCAATTTGTTGATACCGTGACTGTAGAACGCTTGACTTTGTCGACGGAACCGCATTCTTACCTCTGCTTGCACTGCTTTATCGCTCTCAAAGCGATCTCCTCTAAGGTGTTTTTTAGGTTTTTGGAAACTTCGGGATGATAGAGAACGCTAAATGTATGAATCTGAGGTAAGGGACCCTGTTCCAGAATGACCGGATAGGAAGTTATAAGCGAACATTGTTTTGATACTTCTGATAGCGGAATACAAGTACCGGTACTATGGTTACTAAGATTGTAGGGTTCGCAGCTTATAGGGGTGGTAGTTTGGACCACATAAGAAAAAAAAAGTTCTGTAAACAAGGACTCTAAAGTGCTTAGCTTAAGAGCTCTGAGCACTTGTTGATCCTCGCTGGTGTGAAACACGTCCCTTCTACTGAACGTGTATCTCTTAATGTACGCATTTTAGAGCCCATGTTTATTAGACATTTTTTCCTTGCTTTGGTCCTTACTATCACCTTTGAAAGTTGCCTGCCCTAAGTACCGGTACATCTACTCCGCTGTCAGAGGTATCAGAACAATTTTAGCTTATAACTTCGTATCGGGTCATTCTTCATCAGGGTCCCTTACCTTAAATTGATATATTTACCCTTCTGCATCATTCCTGGGAGTCTGTAACATCATAAGGGAATCAACCAGTATACTGGCCAAGCGCCGTAAATTGAGGGCAGCACTTGACGTGTTGGAAGCGCCTCCTAGCGCGGGCCGCACGGTGTCAGCGGTTGTGCTCTCTCAGTATCGATGTCTGAGTCGGAGACTTTGTTCCTTTAGGTCGGGATACCAGGATTAGAGTATCTGGGGTATATTTGACCATGTTAAAAATTACTGTAGGTTTCTAAGTCATTGGATAGTACGGAAGATGGTCCAGTGAAAAGAGATGCAAGCTTGTTACCAGGCGGGCAACGGCCTTGCCGCAGTGGATTCACCGGTTCCCGTGAGATCACCGAAATTAAGCGCTGTTCGGAGTGGCCGGCACTTGGATGGGTAACCATCCAGTCGCCATGCGCTGTTGCCATTTTTCGGGGTACACTCAGCCTCGTGACGTCAATTGAGGAGCTACTCGACCGAATAGTAGCGGCTTCGGTCAAGAATACCGTCATAACGAACGGGAGAGCGGTGTGCTGACCCCACGCCCCTCCTATCCACATCCTCCTCTGAGGATGACATGGCGGTCGGATGGTCCCGGTAGGCCACTCGTGGCCTGAAGACGGAGAGTGTGTTCGTTACCAGGCACAGAAACCCTGATTTCGCTTTTCCAAAATTATTTTAGGTGAACACTGGAATGATCGCTACTAATAAGCCATGATTGTCGTTTTCCCCTTCCTTTCCCATCGCTGAACAAAAATTCAAAGGTCTGGGGTTTAATTTTCAGTCGATACTGGTTGTGTGTTGGTTTTTTTTTTTTTTTTTTTTTTTTTTGTCGTTTCATGTTTAGCAAAGCTCTGTTAATATAAAAGACTGGAAAATTACACAATGGTCCAGGAACCACGTAAAAGGGTAGGTTCCTCTGCAACTGGTTAACTTAGTCCATAGCTCGAAAACAGGTAGGATAACATGAGCTCCAATAGGACCACACCTACTAATGCACTGCAGTTTTTGATTCTTACATTTAGACCCATAAAATGAAATAAATTCATAAGTAGAACATAACGCATTTTTATGGAGGTATGTTCACGTGTATGCAACTAAATACATAGCCGGCCGAAGTGGCCGTGCGGTTAAAGGCGCTGCAGTCTGGAACCGCAAGACCGCTACGGTCGCAGGTTCGAATCCTGCCTCGGGCATGGATGTTTGTGATGTCCTTAGGTTAGTTAGGTTTAACTAGTTCTAAGTTCTAGGGGACTAATGACCTCAGCAGTTGAGTCCCATAGTGCTCAGAGCCATTTTTTGAACTAAATACATAGACGGAACACACCTCCATGAATTCTGAAGCAACCGAGGAACGACGGAAAATGAAGAAAAAGACGAAAACGAATTTTGTTTACTTTTCACCCTTTAAATATGAGACTGTTTTTCCGAGAAACAATGGAGGAAACTACTAACACCGAAAAAGTTAATTTATCTCGTGTTTATTATTAATTTGGTCATTATTATTATTTTCACTCTTATTTCCATTGACAGTTATAGTTCTACGTTATATTATTCTGTTCTGTTCTCTTTCAGTCGGTTTTATGTAATTTGTAATATAGTCTCACTTATTCGAGATTACTTTTAAATTTGTTCCCTACTGGGATCGCCCTGCTCCCTGCCTGCTTGTCTGCCACTTAGATGAAAAGAACTGAGACACTATAAAGAAACTGTTGTTAAACAGCCCCCTCTATGGCTTGCAGTACAGAATTAAAACTAAAACACAATGTCCAAATTAGTAAGATTAACTTAAATAAATGAAAACAAGGTTAATGTTGATATCACTAGTCCTCAAATTTCTCTTACAGTATCGTTGGTATCCAGATTAATCTCGAACCGCTACTTCAGCTATTACGGCCTATAATATAACGTGTCCTGCAGATCCTATCTCAGTTTCACTATCACGCATGCCTGTGTATCCTGCAGTAAGTGTATTCTGTTTCCATGAGAAGTATTATGTAAAAGAACCTTGCTCGTACTACACGTGCGTTTGTTTTTGTGCTATGAGGTGTATATTAGGTATTGCAGCAATCTTGAGTCTGGAATGCGGCTGTAGCCCTCTTAATGGAAAATCAGGCCACGGTCAGTTCCTTCCTATGCGAGGACAAGTCTAGTATGTGTCACACCATCTTCAGCTTCCTCTCACATCGCCTAATAAATTAAACAGTTACGAAACGCCAGAAGGCGGAACCCGTTCTTAAACACCTTTGAAACTTGTTTATCATGCTGTATCCTCGAACCAAAAACCCGAACCCAGAAAACATGAGAATGAGCAAGAACAAAATTACTTACGCGAAGTCGAGAAAGGATGTAGGAATGTTTCGATCTAAATCTTCCCGGCAGATTAAAATTGTGTGCCGGACCGAGACAACAACTCGGGACCTTCGCCTTTTGCAGGCAAGAGCTCTACCGGCTGAGCTACCCAAGCACGACTCACGACTCTCCCTCACAGCCTTATTTCCGCCAGTACCTCAACCGCTACCTTCCAAATATTACAAAAGTTTTCCTTCGACACTTGCAAAGATACCGAGATCTGATACAGTTTTAATCAGCCAGGAAGCTTCATATCAGCACCGACTTCACTGCAGAGTGAAAAAAAAACATTCTTTTTTCATTTAATTTGGGGGTGCGGCGTCTCCTGGAAACTTTTGTATTGGATCAAGTACTTTTTGTTCACTCGGTTAAAAACATGCCATTTTCCGTCAACACACAATTTTTAAGGGATACATCCACTATCTGATCAAAACTATCCAAGCATCCTTATATAATGTGGAACTGACCACTAGATGTCACAAGAGGTTGACCCACCAGTATAAAAAAGTAGAGAAGTACTAACAACAGAATGGGTCGCTCGGGAGGGTTAAGTGACTTCGAACACGGACTAATTGGATGTCACCTGGGTAAAAATCAGGGACGTTTCAACCTTTCTAAAGCTGCCCAATACGACTGTTAATGATTGCGAAGCCGGCCGCGGTGGTCTCGCGGTTCTCGGCGCGCAGTCCGGAACCGTGCGACTGCTGCGGTCGCAGGTTCGAATCCTGCCTCGGGCATGGATGTGTGTGATGTCCTTAGGTTAGTTAGGTTTAAGTAGTTCTAAGTTCTAGGGGACTGATGACCACAGCAGGTGAGTCCCATAGTGCTCAGAGCCATTTGAACCATTTGAATGATTGCGAAGTGGAAACGTGAAAGAACGATCACAGCTAAATCAAGACCAGGAAATCTGGGTATTTGTGGTAAGAACCTGTGGGCCCAAACTGCTGAGGTCTTCGGTCCCTACGCTTACACGCTATTTAATCTAACTTAAGCTAAACGAGACTAAGGACAACACACACCCATGCCCGAGGGAGGACTAAAACCTCTGACGGGGGGAGCTGCGCGAACCGTTACATTGCGCCTCAAACCATGCAACTATCCCGTGCGGTAAGACCGGGCAGACCTCACGCACTGACGGATAAGGTAAGTCGAGCATTGCGGAGACTGGATGTAAAAAATAAGATGAAATCAGCGGCTCATTCGTGAATTACACAGCGCTGCTAGCAGTCCAGCTAACATAATGACTGCGTGCGGACAGTTAAAAAGAATAGGGCACAATGGTCGAGCAGCTCATTACATGACATACATTTCTGTAGTCAAAGGTAAGTGACGCTTGAGCTGATGTAAAGGGCGGCGCCACTGACAGTGGGTACAGGAAACGAATGATCTGGAATTATGATCGCTCTATATTCTGTGGCAATATGATGCAAGGTTCTCGGTTTGGCGAATGCCTGAAAAACGTTACCCATTACCATGTATGGTACAGACGGAGAAGATGGTGTTACATTATGTGAATGTTTTCCGCAGTTAGGGTACGATTCCATCATCCCGTATATGGAAATGCTAAATGCGGAAGGATATGAACACATTCCACGGCATTGTGTAGTGTGTACAGTACACGAATAGTTCACAGACAATGACTGATTCTTTAAATATCACAGTTTTTTTATTTATTTACACTCAAGTTCCGTAGGACCAAATTGAGGAGCCTGTGGTCTGACCACAGACACGACCTGAAACCAATGAAACATCGTTGGGATGAGTTACAACAACGACTTTGCTCGAGGCCCCAGCGTTCAGCATCTCTGCTTTCGGCTCTTCAGGAAAAATGGGCTGCCATTCCCCCACAGACATTCTCACGCCTCATTGAAATTGTTCTCGGCAAAAGCGAAATATGGAAACACCCCCGTTAATGTTTGCTAGTGGCATTAGATGATCATCAGTGCAATGCGCGGTGGTGGGATCATTCATAGGAAGATTCCTGTAGCAGTTGGTGTTAGAGCTGCAACTTTTCCAGATTGATGTGGTAGTTGCATAACAAGCATTCTCACTAGGATAATGAGAAAGAATAACATTTTTGTCTAGGCTTTACGACTGATGTTTATTCAACTCTTGTATTAATGCGTCATTTTAGATGTAATAAGACTAAACGTATTTCCAAATTATCGAATAGCAAATCGTACTAACGGTAACAGAAATACCCAGAAGCTTAGAGTGGCTTTGTTAATTAAATAAGGTTTTATAAATTAAGATTCTGTATGTCAGAAAAGGGAAGTCTACAGTCAGTGTGCATCACTATTTTTTACTCCTGACATAGACATACAGATTGTTATTGCGATAACCATTCTAAAAGCATGAGCTTGTCAACAAACATTCGAATGATGCGATTCGGGAATTACTGGGAGGCACAGTAAAACGAACAAATGTATCAGGGAATTCACTGAAGTAGAAGAAGTAATTATGACTGTTCCAGAATGAAATACAAGTGGTAGGACTTGTAGCCAGCCAAGTGTTTGGTAAATGAAGCAAAGGGATTGAGTGCTGAATTCCAGAAGATTACGAAAAATCGAAGATGGGCAGATGACATGACAAAACATGCCGGAAGTAATATGGACGCGTATAGGTGAACACCATAAACACGGTAAAATTTGTATGAGGTATTTATTCAGCAGTGGATGTCAAATAGCTGATGATAATGACGGCGATTACCACAATCGTTTTGTTTAACCGAGAGATAAATCATTAGTTGTACCTTGTATTGTGATTCTTTGTCTACGTTATTTACATGAACACCAACAGACACATATTCAGTATAAACGCGTACATATTAATAACCTTTTTTCTGAGTTTCCTTCCCCATACCAGCTAGGACTCCTGCAAAATACCAGCTGAAGAGGAAAACGAGATAAGTGAATGCTGTCCTTGCCCGCACTCGCTCGTGCAGATCGTCCTGCAACGACACATTGCTGACATATTAACCTATACAACACACAACATTTGTGCAGCCTTGCCACACTTTCAGCCTAGTTTCTGTGGAACACACCTATAGAAGAAAGTTTTCGACACATTTATCAAAGTTATGAAATTCAGCCGACTGGCTAATTAATGAGGAAAAAGCGATTTTTTGTGTTGTTTAATTAGTAATCCTATTGGTAAAATATTTGCCATTTATTATCATCACTTATACACATGTGGCGCCAATGTTATGCCATTATTCCAGAGCTTGTCGTGTACATAAATTACAGGCATAGACGCTTCGAGTGCTTCCAAGGCAGAACAACACGTCCTCTATAGAAGACATTATCAGCAGCACTCGATTTGTGATGGACTGACAGAACTTAAGGATCTTTGTTGAAATAACTAATTAGCGTATAACTAAAACTTATTTACATTCCTTCTGATACCAAGAACGTAATTTCCATGCAGGAAAATTTGAGTCACATCTTTGAGTGTAAACGCCGCGAATAGGTGCTCGTGTAGTTCGTCGAACCCATGAAACCTTTATAAGCATACAATATGATATTTTACCTCGCCTCCATCGCGAGGCGGGTCTCAGAATGGCAGAAGGGAGCAATAAGGAAGTGAATATAGAGTTCCGGCGTAGCACTTTGCTAGCATTCTGAGTGGGAGCGCAAACTGCGAAAGGTAGCAGGGGCAAACGGCAGAGCTTATCTCAGCCTGCACCCGGCGCCAGCCAGAGTGTTGCCTTGTTGCCTTGGAGGCCGATGATGTTATCTTGGTCTCTGCTCACGGTCAACAAAAGGTTCATTGTCGCAGGCGTGCGGGAAAGCAGTAATACGTATAAGGAAGCTGTGGAAAAGCATCAGTTTGTAAGCTATCCGAACTCAATACACAAATTCATAAACGCAGCCTGTAGAGTAACGTAAGTGTAAAGCGTTTAAACAAGGGAAGCCACACATTGGGACACGCGCTTTCGATGTTTCTCGTGACAAGAGAGGACCGAGAAGAGTGTGTGTTGCTGACGATGAGAGGGAGTCAGGGTGGAGCCTTGTTCCAGCTGGACTTGAAGTGTCCATCCGAGGGATAGATCCACCATGGTAGACTATTTCATCCGAAGCGAATAAATTTGGAATCTAATCTGTTGACGTAAACAGCGACGGTATGTGATTTTACACTGTAGGCACACCTTCATTCGCTGGGTAAATAGTGATAGCAGATATTTCTTCTTGCACTAGAATGAGTCGAGCGTCATGGTGCAAGTATCCGTTAAGTCCATATTAACGATGAACGAACGGCAGGTGGATAGCATACGCAGCATTAGTGTACTGTATCTGACTGACAAATTGGCCATTAGACGTGGTAGCTGCTTTTAAGACTCTGTATACTTTTGACCCTTCAAGCTTTCCCGGTGGATATGTTGTAAATAGTCGTCACGGGTATTTCCTCGGAGCAACTGTCCAACATCTCCAGGTGGTTGATCCTCGCTGGTGGCTAGGTAAGACTGACGGTATCAGCACGTCGACGCCCCTGTATGTGGAACACGTGCGCAAAGACTGCTCAGACGCGGAAATCGCGCGTGTGCAATAATTTGCGGACAGATGGAGCCATACTCATAGGCTCTCTGCCGAAAATCGCAGGGCGGCCCTCCTGCGCGTGGGCTGTCCACCATGTTTACTAACAGTGCGGCCAGACGCTACTCATTGAAAACCATATTTGACCAATGTTATGACGGGTGTGTTATGGAAAAATCTAGATTTCCCCGTCATGATTTAATAGCAGCCAGTGCAGGGTTCCAGGATGTGCTCAGTTGAAATCTCAAATACCTGTTCTTGAGATTATCAGCTATACGGATGTGTATTGCTTCCTTGATGAAGCAATCCCACAAAGATGATGGCGGCGATGAAACTTCCGTCTTGTCATGAATCATGCGATCTCTTGTATTCAGACAGTGTTCTGCAATTGCCGACTTCTCCGTTTGGCGTAGGCGTGTATGAAACTGATATTCGTCGCAGCGTTCATGTACTGTGCGACATGTCTGCCCTAAATATGCTGCTCCACATCGACAAGGAATCTTATACACACCACGTTTCCTCAGGCCAAGATCATCCTTAACCGAACCCAAAAGGTTCCTCAGTTTTGCAGATGGTCGTAAGACACACTTAACGTCATATCATCCGAGGACTCTCCCGATTCTTGACGACGTGGAACCAAAATACGGCAAGAAGGGCAAAGTGTTGGTTGTCTTCGTATCTTCATTCTGCTCCAGTGATCAAACTCGCTTGGGCCTGAGTGCATTACGTGTCTGTCTCTCAGGAGAACCGTTTTGTTGGAACGCTGTCTTCAAATGTTGTATCTCAGTCGACAGGCTTGCAGGATCATATTACACATGCGCTCTATGAACAAACGTACGTAATGCACTACCGCATTGTGCAGGGTGATGGCAGCTTGAGGCTAGCAAATATAGATCTGTATGCGTTGACTTGAGATAGACGCTGTGCCCCAAGGTTCCATCTGCTTTCCTTCGCACCAAAACATCAAGAAAAGGTAAAGTACAATCTTTTTCCAGTTCCATTGTGAGATTTATATTCGGTTGGAGCGAATTTAAGTGGTGAAGAAACGTAGGTAGAGTATCAAGTCCATGTGGCCACACCACAAATGTATCATCCGCAGAAAATATAAGCGTTTGGGAGTGGCTGAGTGTAGTGCGTTTTCTTCAAAGCCCTTCATAAAAGAACACTGCAATGAACACCGGCGTCATACACGCCTACGCCAACCGGAGAAGTCGGCAATTGCAGAACACTCTCTGTATATAGGACATCGCATTATTTATGACAAGACGGAAGTTTTATCCCCGGCATCATCTTTCTGGGAGTGTTTCATCAAGGAAGCAATACATATCCGTACAACTGATAATCTTAAGAACAGGGATGTGGGATATCAACTGCGCACAGACTGGAACCCTAAAATGGCTGCTATTTAATCACGACGCAAAAACCAAGATTTTTCAATAACAGACCCGTCATAACATTGGTCTAGTATGGTTTTTTAGTGAGTAAAGTCTGGCCGCATTGTTAGTAAACGCAGCGTACAGCCCACGCGCAGGAGGGCCGCTCTGCGATTTTCGGCAGAGGGCGTTTGAGTACGGCGCCATGTGTCTGCAAATCATCGCGCATGGGTGATTTCCGTACCTGCGCATTCTTTGCGCGCGTGTTCTATATACAGGGGCGTCTGCATGCGGATACCGTCAGTCGTATTTATCCACCAGCAATAACCACCTGAAGATGTCTGACAGTTGCAGGGAATATTGTGTAATTTGCGCAACGTTATCTGGCGGCAAACCTGTGAAGACTATTTACACTCTGTATGCTTGTTTATCAGTTTGTATGTAGAGGAGCGTCATCAAGGAAAGAGATTTGTCACAGGTGAATTTCACAGGGGGTGAGGAAGTCTACAGGCAAAACACTGAAGCTCGATTTAGTATTCAAATGCAGGCAGTCAGGTTGCTGTTGAGATGGAGAAAGAATGACTAAGGATGAAACGCAGCCTGCTGTAGTTGCGGCATTCCTCATTCTGGTCTCTCCGATTCACCACGATACTGTTGCTTCACTGGGAAATTTCATATGCTTCATCCGCAGCAAATAAAGATTTTACAGATCTCTTTTTCTCTAGTTGTGGCACCGAAAAATCTCAGGTTCTTGCAGTTTTCTCTGTATGACGTGACGCAATTCACATTGGCAATATCGATTCGATGACCAGAGTTGATGGTGTAGCAAATTAGGGAGAAGAATTAAAGGATATCATCGTGACGACCAATGACAATTTTGTAATTCAACAGATGTCCCACGAGAATAAACGTCAATCAAAGGCATTATAGGCAGTGATCCTAAAGGAAAACATACAGAACTTCATGCCTGAGATACAGAGCTTATGAAATACTTTATAAAGCTTATATGTCGAAACGTAGATTAAAATGATGTTTTTGGGCAATTTTCTTCTTATAGTAATTCTTAAATCTCTTCAACATCGGAGATGTATTTGAACTTAGATAAGCAACTGTTTCGTTAGGGTAATATTAAATGCCAACGAATATCTTAATACCTATTATTTTCGGGTTTCTTAAAAATAAAGAAGTGTATAAGACGAAACTTTCCTTTGTGGTAATTACAAGTACAGGTTGGCAACAATACAAAAGGCCTTGGGGTGTAAATTAATCTAACATGAAATGAGGTACTCTGCATTATGAACATGGGAACTGCTCTTTACAGAATATATTGGAAACGTCTCCCGTCATCGTCGTAGGAGCGCTGTAGGTAATTTATCAAACTATAAGACAAGCGTAGCAGCCCTGCCTGAGGAATGGCAGCAATGTTTTGTTGGAGCGCTTCTCGTAGGCGAGGATTATTTGAGTACCCTGGTACTTGAGCTCCCCACAGAGGTAACAATTAAAGGCAGAGAAATCAGGTGACCTTTGTGGCCAGAACGTTTTATTACCGTAGCTTTGCTGAAATTCTCTGCCCAACGAACATCTCATGAACTCGTCTAAGATCCAATGAGATAAGTACGCTGGTGCTCCTTCCCGAAAATGTTGATGCTGTGGTTCATCTTGTCAAGTGATCCGCGAATGGATTAAACAAAATTATTTTGTCTCGAAATATACTTTTCGGGGCCATTTTTATTAGTTTCTGTCAGTAATTACCGTAATTTAAAAAATTACATCTATTTGACAAAGTCACGTTATTTTCTAACGAAGACTGTACAGCTGAGTAACAAAGACATATCTATATACATATAACATTAGGTAGTTGGAATCTGGATGATTTACTCACCTTTTCTTACAGGAAATCATGCATGAACCAAAACAAATCTGAAATTTGTGGTAATATCTTATGGGACCAAACTACTGAGGTCATCGGTCCCTAAGCTTACGCACTATGTAATCTACCTTAAACCAACTTACGCTAAGGACAACACACACCCATGTCCGAGGGAGGACTCGAACCTCCGACGGGAGGGGGGGAGAACAACAAAAGAACATTCATTCAGTCGACGAATGACAAGAAATGTGGGAGCTACCGATAACACTTCGTGAGAGTGATTAACTGTGGCCATACCTGATTGTCCTCATCTTCATTGTTGCCCCCTTCGTGTCGGTACTCGTTGCTATTGTTGCTGTCGTACCCATCAACGTCCTCGTCGTTGGTGTCCTTGTCTTTGCTATCATTGTTATTTTCTTCCACCTCACGCTGCTCCCTTGTCAGAAGTGTATACATTTTCTAGTTCGTTTCAGAAGCAGTGTAGATTTGAACGATCACTCCCAGAGGATATTTCACTGCCTCCGCACGTACAGGATGCTGAAACAACGTACAAGTGATTACTAATTTGATCACAACATGCATTTAAAATACACTATTAATAAGATAAGGCATTGGAATGAGTCTTATTACACGATCACAAACCTTGCCTCTACGACCTCGTTTTATTTCGAACAGCATTTATTTGTTTCATAAGAAGAATTCCATATAATAAAAGACGCATCACTTGAGAGACACATTTTTATTCGAAACAGTTAATCCAAAGACCTCTCCAGCTATTTACTAAGTTTTTTAACCTCTCGAGCTACTTACTACGTTGTTTAATTATCTTTTATTTGTGCTTCAAACATAGGTCATTCAGCTACAGTTCAACGAATAAGACGCAAGTCCAATTTAGTGCAATGTTATAGTGAACTTTACGAGGCAGCAGCGCTGTGCTGAGATCAAGAAGCTTGATTCTTGACGGTATATAATTGTGAAACGTTTGGAGTGAGACGTTATAACACTTTCAATGAGAAGGAGTAGGAGACAACCACAATTACGTAAGTGACTAATCGGCATTGAATTCCTTCCAAACGGTGCATCGCTAGAGAGAGAAGGGGAAAAAGTCTGCGTTTCAGCGTACACTGTTGGCTGTATGCAGGCTGGTAGGTATAATTCAGTAGTCGTTCCCAAATGCGGTTCCATGCGTACAGAGAAATGATGTACGCTGCGCAAAATGACTCGGTTCCGTACACCTTCTCCCAACGCCGCACATGCCAGTGGTGTCTAGGCTGCTGTAAACCCATGGAACTCAGTTGTCACACCGAGGAGAACTTGTACTAAGAGTATACTAACGTAAATGAAATATAACTCCAATTAGCGCACCGAGCAGCATTTATACTAAGAGCACACTGTATAACAAAAATTAAATGCCGTTAGGGAGTAAGCAGAAGCGTCAAATTTGTGCGGAACACTCTTAGAGTGCAATGAAGACCATGATTCGTACTCCCTTGATCTGGACAAAGTTGGAGAATCATCTGCGCTTGAAATCGCTGAGCATAAATATTTGTGTTCCATTTCCAGGATGAATCTTTGACTCTGTATTGAAGAGTTCATTTTGTTAAAGTTGCTCATACATTAAAACTGTTTGTCGTATTGGAACTCGAATTGGACGGCCGTTTTCCACGGGTATCACTCACGACTCCACTTTCTCACGAAATGACTCGCTGAAATGAGAATCACTTGCTTGGGCGATCGTACTGGACCAGCAAATATTGCGTGTCCCATGCCGGCGCCGGTGACTGCACTGGACCCCCGGGACATTGGATGGTATTTTGGAGGAACTGTTCAAAACGTTAGACAACTGGTGTCAGCAATGTGCTCATTGTTAGTGTCAAAGGTCCGAAGAATCAAAGAGATTCCCCTTGAATTGCTTCACGCTTCACGGTGTACATTTTTCATTTTCCATGCAGTATGGAGACCTCTCGTCATGGCAGAGGAGATAACGTAATTTGTCAGAACGACGTATGTAACGCCCCACATAGATTGGTCGAATAGTTGCTTGACTGGAATAATTATTCCCGAGCCGTGGACGATTCTATGCATACCCAGTTCACTATTAAGTCTTCAGTAACAGGTTTCACTCTGTCGAGGGCGACAAAACCATTCTGGATCAACATGATATAACTAGTGACAGCCCATTATAGGAGAGCAGACAGGAGTGTAAATTCGTTAGTTCGACAGAAAGCTCTGTAATGTGGCGACTACAGACACTATCAGTACAGACTGGTTGTAACTAAACTTGCGTTACACGACAGGGTTCCCTTGAAAATCGAGAGATCGTAGAACAATGGCGCTTTGTGGAAACATTTGTAAGGACATGTGGAAGGGTGCCTGTCTGCAACTGTAATGCACACTAACGCTTGCGTTTCAAGCCTATGTCGCCGCACCACGACCGGCGCTTAACGGCAAGTGGTAACATTGACGAACACTACTAGCAACGCAAACCCTGCAGCACATAGTCTGAGTTTCATTCGTATGAAGTTGGAAACCTATACGGTAAATAGTTTTCCGTGTGCACTGGCTCAAGCAGAGAAAATTTAATTACTACCACACTGTATTTCATGCTCGCTCCGATGCTACTTAAATAACAATACAGTTATCATATGATGGTATCGATTATGCGCTGCGGAGTAAGGCACCAAAGACATGAGTTGTAAATCGAATGTGTTACTTACTGCATCTATTAATCCGTATTTAGTTATTAACGACTACAAGAGTGCGACAAGTAGATTCTGTGATTTGTCCACTTGATGATGAGTGACCCAACAACAAACCTAAAACTATCAAAGTAGGTATAAGAATGCGTTTGCTGAAGAAATGGTAAAAACACTCCGATATTTTCAAGATGACGTGATACGTATGGAAGTAGTTAGCTACGATACCGCAATGGCAGAATTATATCATCTTGTACAGACGTAAAATAAATACGAGTGGTCTCTACATATCTATCTCATCCCCCTTCCCCACTCCTACCCCCACCAATTTCCCTCCTTTCACACTTGGACTCATTCCTGTAGTTACACGACAGTCCATCATAGTGTCATTTACCCCAAGACTGGAGGGAAAGTCATGTACGATATATGTTAATGAGTATTTTAAATTATTTTCTGTACCATTAAATGACGTTGCTCTTTCATTACCTTTACTAATTACACAGAAGCCCCATCTCAGACAATATTAGCTGATTACGGCCACAACGACGATTTTCAAACGATCGGTAAGTGACTGTAACATGCACATGATGTCAAGACTTGACGTGCAGCTGCACGCAAATATAGGAGCTGCTATTCGAAGGTTAATTTAGCTGTAATCAGTACACGTCCAGTTCACAGTCAATATTCAGACGCTGGCTAAGCGTCATTCGAATACGCGCTCTAACTGTTTGGTATGCTTTCGGAGTGGAGTGAGGAACTAGCCCGTTATTCGCTAACAAGCGTTTGGTGCAAGTGCGACGGACCCTACCTGGGATGTGAGGTGACAGAGCTATGGCTGATAATTCTGTCCGCAGGTTCAACGTGGTCAGTTTCATCTACTGGGTGGTTATAATTAAACTTTCCCTTTTTCACACGTTATAACACGGAAATTAATTACCGTACGAGAACCAGACTTAGTAGCATTAATGTCCAGAGTACGCGCTGCATGATTTCCATGCGTCACAGCGCCACCGTCCAGTTCCTACTATGGCCACCAGGTTGCGTGATCAGTCATCGTGACTCATAGTCTCACACATCTGACTGGTCCCAGTGTACTTGTTGACGCGTCTATATGAGCTTGGGCAAAAGGAACAGGGCATTATTGGTGAAGCTCTATTATCAAAACAACACTACTGTTGCAGCTGCACTTCGAAAATATCGCCGGCTGAAAGGATTACGGAAGGGTCCTCTTTCTCCACCTGCTGTGCGGAGTGTATGAAAACGTTCGAATCAACTGGAGAACTGGGCGTCACTCCGGAAAGAGACCGACACCGGTTGCACCGCAGGTGGTCGATGAAATCGCTGTTGCTATGGCAGACAAAGATGCGCACAATTCCCAATCGTCAGGCTCGCGCGTGCTGTGTCGCAACAGTTGAACATGCCGTGGTCCACTGTCGGGAAGGTCCTTCGAACCTTTCTCAAATGGTATCCGTACAAGATCCATATCGTACAGCAGCTTGCACCAGAGGACGCACAAAGACGCGTTGACTTCGCTCTCCACTTTCTCGCAAGGATTGAAGTTGACGAGGACTGGCCCTGGACCATCCTATGGACAGACGAAGCACATTTTTCTCTGACGGGTGAGGTGAACACACAGAATTGCCGAGTGTGGGGATCTTCACCTCCAGTCACTGTGCATGAAGTTCCTCTGTAAGGTGAACGTGTCATCGTATGGTGAGGCTTCACGGCTACGTCCATCATTGGCCCATTCTTTTTTAAACAGATTGGCGTTCAAGGACCAAAGACGTGCAGCGCGACTGGAAATGTTACTGCAGTATGCTTTGCCAGCTTGTCATACGCGCCCTACAGGAGAGAGACGCATTGAACTTAACACTTTTCACGCAAGATGGGGCCCCAACGCATATCGCTCGTGAAGTTCACCTGCTTCTCCGAAACAAATTTGGAAACGATCTAATTATCAGCCGATCGTTTCCAAATGCTTGGCCGGAATGATCACCTGATCTCACTCCGTGTGATTTCTGGCTGTGGGGCTACCTGAGGACAGAGTTTACCAGGGGAACATCCACATATGTGCTGATCTGAAGCGCAGCATATCACGAGAAGTGGCCAGCATACCTACGGACATGCTTCGCGCTGCTGTGCAGAATGCAGTCCTGCGCTTTCAGACTCCTCTGGAGAGTGATGGGTGCCATACTGAGCCCCTCTTGTAGCAGCAATGGCACCGCACCGGTATGTAATGGTATGGTGTACCGTAGCAGTACATTAAAAGTGTTTCAATTGAATTGATTCTGCATTATTTCTCCTCCCCATGTCCACGACACTAATACTACCAAGTGTGGTCCTCGTACGGTAATTAGTTTCCGTGTTATAACGTCTTAAATAGGGAAAATTTAATTATAACCACCCGATATGTGTCTGAAGATAGCTCGTTACACTTTAAGAAAAAGGAATAGACCGTGATGAGTACAAATAAAAAACAACAGCTTCTGAAAAATTGCTGACTAGCAGACGAAGACATAGACAGCTGTGTCTTTTTTAAAGGCTTTTGCCTTTAGCGACATAGACGACAACGGGAAGTCTAATGTGGTTTGTCAAACAGGGATCTGAGGCCTGCACCTCCCGAATGCGAGACCAATACAGTGCTTAACGCACTATAGTTGTAGCGTGAAATGAACACATAATGTATGCTGCTTACACAGTAAATGAACGGTCACCCACTTTCTGTAGGAGGTGATTACAGAGAATGGCGACGATGACAGAAATGATTCCCCGAGGCGTTATTTCTTGCAGCTGAAACTTCCTCCGACATTCGCAAACACCCGGGAAGCGGTTTATGCAACGCGAGCGACGTTATTGCTGCGTAGTAGACATGCTACTTTCAGAGATAATTGAAGTGGAAAGAGAAAGTGCCATTATGTTAGAGTTTAGCCTTCAGTCAATATCCATGTCAACAGAAACGGAAAGGGAGACCGGCGTTTAAGACCTCGTCGACGACAGCGTCATTAGAGACGAAGGAAAAGCTCACTTGCGAGCAGAACATTGCAGCCGTCTTCTTTTCAAAGGCATTTGCGTTTAACGACTTAGAGGACAACGGAAAGTCAAATGTGGTTGTTCAAACATGGACATGAAGCCTGCTCCTCTCGAATGTGAGTCCAATACAGGGATTAACGCGCCATAATTCTACCGTTTCTCCATCGGAATGAACTTATCTTCCCCGTGTAGAAAAGAAGTAATAAGTGTCACGCAGATAAAATCAGAGATACAACATTTCTCACAGCCATGCGTGCACTGGCTGCCTTCCTTCAATTTGTGATACAATCAGCATGCTAGAAAATACACAATTATACGCTGTTTTACGAGCTGGTCACTAAATGGAGCCCACCGAAAAACTACGTCAGTAGTTAGGAGCTGGTTTCAATTGAAAATCAGCTGACCTGATTAAACTTCCCTGTGGTTTCCACGATTTACTTGCTATTAATCATGATATAACAAAGCTAAGGCCATTTCCTGCCTCTATCACTTCACCGTTAACCGAGATGCTCATGTTTCATATTACCATGACGAAAGAATTTCTTGGAAGACAATTAGTGTCGATATTTTGTAATAATTCGCATTTCTAGCCTAACGTAACCATTACTTTATAACGTTGTTAGAGATTAGCACATTCATTTCTGGTTCGTAGGGGCGTGAATTGACCAGCTGCAAATGTCAAGATGTTAGTAGTTTGTTTCAAGATGTTAGTAGTTTGTTTAAGAGACAAGGTGATTCTCAAAAGGGCGAAATATGCACGCTCGTTCAACCAGTAAAGTTAAGGATCAAACCACTCAGATACCGAAGCAATTCCGCAAAGACCCTAAATGTGACTGTTTTACACAAAAACAAGCGGAACACGACTGAAGTTGATTACAGATAGCATATGTCAACAGTAGGCGCCCCACTCTTACACTTACGTTACCTGCGGCTACAGCGTGCGGGGACGCCACGGTACAACTGACAAGTCTTGTGGGAAGCAGCCGGGGAAACGGGTGGGGATATTTATCGATGACTGTTGCAACGCGCCGTTCCTGGAAACGGCGATGTAATATGCGACATAGAGAATGACGAATGCCTGCGAAATCAACGAGGGGGCACACATTTCAATATCGCCATGACACCGATGCGACAAGTGCGTCACAATTTTATTTGCTCTAAGTGGTTCTGTTGACATACGACACGATCTTGTTTACAGTTACATATGGTCGAGTCTCATTTCTAGCACATCACGCCTTAATGCTTGTCAGTTACTTGCTGACAGGAAGGACAATCTTCTTCAAGTGATCAGCCGCTACTTGGCACTACCGATCGTCGAGTTGCCCAACTACCTGTCAATCTCTTGTCTTACATTTGCAGTTTGGTTGGCTTTCCGTTAAATAAAAGAAAGGGAAACAGAAAGGAGGAGATAAAGAAAGAGAGAGAGTGTAAGGCACCCCTTTTGTTCAAGCCAAATTTTATTTACTTATTCTCCAGTTTTACAATTTTGTATCGCGCCTGCAGATACCACGCAGTATTGATTAACTAAATCGGTACTGCAGAAAGCACACTGTCGGGAATCATATTTCAGTTCACATGCTGATACTGCTTCTGCGAGGGACATAAACTTCGAAAGGTTCTCGGCAAAACAGGCAGAAAGAATCCTACACGACGACGCACCAAGATGGTCCAAGAACGGATTGTTTTAATCTCCGAACAACTAGGATGGTAAAGTACGGCCATCTAAACTTCTCATTATACCATACTCAACGGACTCGCTGGCTAAACCGAGACGTTTCTGGAGGTCTAGTGCAAGTGAGGGGGGGGGGTTCTTGCAAGTGTCGTTCAGCATAATAGGCTGCATGACATCGTCTTCAGTCAGTCAATTGATTAGAAGGATTCTCTTCGTTTCTGGCATATTTCCTTCAGGAAATGTAAGTGCAATTACTAGCGCAAATCACTGCGATAACTGTTTGCCAAATGCTTGATTTTGAGTCATTTACGATTACTATAAGAGAATCAGATCAAATTTTGGGAAATAATCGCTTTGGGATTCTTAGCGAGGTGGATTAACGGAAGATTTTGAGAGGAACTGGTTTAAATGAAAAGCGTGAGATTGTTATAGATATGCTCAAAAACATCCAGTGGGAACTGTTACAGAATATCGTTCTCTGTTACAATTACGAGAGGCTACGTTATAAAATTGTGCTACCTCCAACGAACACAGCAATCAAATTAGAAAAAAAATATTTTCACGAACTTACACGAAGGTGGATCAACAGTTGTTTATCTCAAGCACAAGGGATTGTAGTAGGATGGGGAGGGGAATACTGTCACACTAAACTCCTTCACCACACGCTGTATGGTGGCAATGGTAGAGGGTTCCTGACTAATTTCAGTTCAGGCTTCCAAACAACGACGAATGATAGAGTTGTGCTCCATGTAACTATCGTGAGCATCTCTTCCTCATAATGCATCCCAGTCGCCTTTTGAGCGCTTCGTTAGCACACTTCTTTTAATTTCATTTCAGGAATTGCTTGACGGGTTGAAAAATAGAAAATAGAAGTGTATATGTGTTCTACGTTACAAAACATTTACTCCCTTTGACAACTATTTCATAGACCGAACTAATGAAATGAGCGTATTGCATCGTTGGCCGGGATAAGTTCAAACCGCCAAGTGCAAGTCTTACTTCAGTCGACGCCACATTGGGCGACTTGCACGCCGGTGATGAGGATGAAATGATGATGAGGGCAACACAACACCCAGTCCCCGAGCGGAGAAAATCTCCAACCCGGCCAGGAACCGAAGCCGGGCCCGCTTGCATGGGAGGCGAGCACGTTACAACCCAGCTACCCAGGCGGACATAAACCGAAGTAAACCAGCGGCATACCATTCAATAAAACAATGCCTGGAAAAACACTATTCTTTGCGCTGATGGCTACTACTTCATCTTTATCGCAGAAATTCAACAGCTACAGAACTATAACACGAAAGACAGTACGTTTTACGACCAAAACAATGTGCCTGAGGTGCCAGAGATAGTTTGATTCGTTGGAATATGATTTTCAAACTTCGTTACGTTTCGTAAGTAGCGCAGCCCTGTTGCCCGATTTCAAATTCCGGCTACTGAACATCAATTGGAATTTACTTTGAAATAAAATTTGTGTATTGTAGAATAAAAATTTCGCGATATGTATATTGTTAGCAACGTAATAAACTTATTCTTATGGGAGGGGGGGAATATTCTACGGATACGCTGTACACTTGCTCGCAAATTAAAATCATTATAGACAGGACGTTAACCAATGTCGAACGGCGTTAACCAACATGCCATTCTCCGTCGAGCTTTAGTGACCAGATTGATGATGCCAATGATAGTGATGAAGACAGAATTAGGATTAAGAATAATAAGGTGTAAGTGCAACGGATTAATATTTGGTGATTTAAAAAAATTTAATTAAAAACTTAAAGGTATTGCATCTGCTATAGCAACTAAAATACTACGGAACCAGTCACAACAATTTTGTTTGTTCTTCAAGGTGTGTTTCAGAAAATGAGCTCTAGCCTCAGGTGAAAATATTGAATCTCGTTCGCATAACTCCGATGACGCACGACGCCGTAAGATGTTTCGCAAGTTGCATTACATTATTTTTCTACTTACACGAAGACGCTGTTAACAAGATGCGTGCTGACTATCAGATGTCAACAGAAACAATCACTGAAATGGAGCGTAGAGCAAAGTGTACTTTGAAGCAATTATATCGTAGGTAGCCGTTGGATTGATTTATCTTTTTCGTAGCACTGTTCTCGATTCATTCGTAGCAGATGAATAATTGGGTCCCTCGAGAATGGACGACGAACACTTGCGTGCTAAGTCCAGACGAATGTTGAAAATTAGGTGCACTGATAAGATACGGAATGAGGTGGTCCTGCGCACAATCGGAGAGGAAAAGATTATATGTAAAACACTGATAAGGAGAAGGAACAGGGTGATTGGTTAAGACATCTGGGAATGACTTCCATGGTACTAGAGGGACCTGTAGAGGGCAAAAACGGTAGAGGAAGACAGAGATTGGAATACATCCAGCAAATAATTGAAAACGTAGCTTGCAAGTGCTACTCTGAGATGAAGAGATTGGCACAAGAGAGGAATTCGTGGCGGGTCGCATCAAACCAGTGAGAAGACTAATGACCCAAAAGCAAAAGAAAAGTCCAATTGATTCACTATTGCTGGTACTGGTTTCTCCTATTGTCTGAATCATCTTCCGCCAACTATGTTTGCATTTTGCAGTATATGTATTCGAAGAAGAGTCACTAATCCAAGGCACTGATATTAAGATGACTCCAAGGTGTCTCACACTATTTCTCCCGTTCATCATACACTGATCAGCCAAAACTTTATTAGCACTGCCGACGCCAAACTTAATGCCACATAGAGTCGTTACGACCACGTGATGCGGTAAGGGAAGGGTACACACAAGCGGAGCAGACACGAACACGGAATCATTCTAGCAACCATAAGGACAAATGGGAAACTCTAATGACATAAGCGACCTTGACAAAGGCTGGCGCCTGAGAACGAGGCATACCGGAAGTGGCGAGGCTAACCGGCTGTTCGCGTGCAGCTGGTATGAGCAACTGTGGAAAGCGGTAATCGTCAAACTATATGTAGGCCTCATCATAGAACGTGAACGCTTGCCCGCTGAGTAAAGCAGACAACTCCTATGTGTTACCATGTTGATGCAACGACATTGTCAACTACAACTGCAAAAACAGACAAAATCTCACGTTATACCACGTTGAACCAACTACATCACCATCTACGACTGCAGTGGGCACTGGATCAACGGGATTGGACCGGGGATCAATCAAAACGTGTCATCTGGTAACCAAATCAAGATTCGTGTTCAAATGCTCCGTCATCCAGGTGAACAGTTACTCGAAACATGCCCAGTGTCATGGGTGCAGGCCTGTAGAAGCAGTATTATGTTGTCGGGAACATTCATCTGGACTTGATTGGGAATGAGACAGTGGTAGAAACCATCAAGACAGCTGTGAAGCACGCTAATATTATTACGCAACCCGACAGCGGTGACACCTTCCAGCAAAATAACTGTTCGTGTCATAAAGCCAGAATCTCGGTAATGTGGTTTGAGGAGCGTGATAATGAAGTCATGTTGATGTCTTGGCCATCAAATTCGCTTGATGTGAACCCGATGGAGCATATCTGAGATGCTATCGAAAGCCAACTCTGCGCGCACAAAACAAGGGAACTGCATGACCTACGAATGGACAGCTGATGCCACATACTTCCGTAAAACTACTACGCACTTGTCGAATCCAGAATCGCTGTTGTATTGTCTTCCAAATGACGACAAACATGATATTAAGCAGATGGTTATAATGTTTTGTCTCATCAGTGGGTGGTGGTTATACTGCCCTACACCTTGGTCTTATGATAGATTAGCAATGGTTACCACACTGGAATCGCACAGTAGTTCTAATAACTGACAGGCCGTACAATTGACGGCGAACGTTCTTGCCGCAATGGTAACACCGGTTTCCGTCTCCGATCACCGAAGTTACGCGCTGTCGGACTTGACTAGCACTTGCATAGGTGACTTTCTGGATATGCCGAGCGCTATTGGCAAGCGGGGTGCACTCAGCCCTTGTGAGACCAAATGAGGAACTATTTGACTGAGAAGGCCGGTCACGAAAACTGACAGTGGTCGCGAGAGTGATATGCTGACCACATGCCCCTCCGTACCCGCACCCGATGACGTCTAAGAGCTGAGGATGCCGGCTGTCAGACACTGCCATCGGGCGTTCAAGGCCTGTTCGGACGGTGTTCGTTTGTTTGTAATTGGGCTGTGGCTGCCTGCTCCAGTAACGCTAGCGTCTGAGGATAACACGGCGGTCGGTTGGTACTGATGGGTCTTCCGACGTCTGTTCGGACAGTTTCATTCAGTGAACGACAGGCCTGCTCCAGGAGATTATGCAGTTTAGATGTAATCATCCGAGTTTAGTTGCTACTTTCTAAACTGCTGTTAAATAATTGGAGGCACGCAGTGTTTTACTTTAATGTGTGTCTCTTTCGCCATACAGTCTGCTGTCCAACTGGACGCCCTCAACTCGATTTACCAGCATGCTTCCCACAGTGCCAGCACCCCATTGGTGCTCAGTTTTGCAACACAGTGTCACTTGTCAACAAACCTCTCGACAATTTCGCTGTCTAACTACCTACACAGTTACTCGGGATCAGGAACCCACAGTCAAACGTGAATATTTCTGGCGGTGCGACGTCTTGAATAATGAATGCTTGTGAGGTAAGAGATCTCAAACTGCTTAAATTTCATAAAAGAACAATTGCCTGTCGGTACCTTGGAAAATAATGAACAAATCCGGGTGTATGTGCACACTAGAGGTTACTATTGTTAACGATGACTCGTTGTTGAAAATGGACTATTACTTCTTAAAGCAACTTATAGACTCACACTTAATGATGCAGCAATATGTAGACAGGAACACTTTAATGAATGTGCCGACAAATGGTTTACAACCAGCATATTATATATTGGAACAAATTTATCACCATGGATATAAATTACGAGAAACTGGATCGTTCTAGCCACAGAGATTTGCAAAAACAACTAGGGTCATACGCGCCCATGTCAGAACTGTAGACAACGAAGACAATAAAAGGAGTTAAATACGACTACACGTTAAGCCCAATTGACGGAAGGAAAGAAAGCTCTAAACGGGGACCCAGGTCCATAAAACACGCCAAAGAGAAACGGAGGTCATTAACTGAAGATTAAATGTCCCTCGCCATATTGTTGCGGCGGTTAAAAGGGTAAGGCGCTGTCGACAGCCTGCGCGTCGTTCGCTAACGCGACTCAGCCGGGTTAAAAAAGTGCATTCCGTCAGGAAATGGCAAATCGTCAAAGGCAATTGCTACAAAGATAGTGCCCAATACGTAATATAGCTAAAGTGATCTGGCTGCAAGGGCCGAGAGGAGGTCGTCCAAGCCGCTGGGAGAGGTTTAATTCCCCGGAGCTTGTTCCCATGATGGGAAGATCAGTGGTGACGCCAAAAGGGACACCACTTGCTGACACAGGGCAGCACAGAGTTGGTAGAACTAGCGGGCCGAGATACGAGGACTCCAGCCTTGGCAGAAGCGTCAGCGGCCTCGTTTCCCGTCAGACCGACGTGACCAGGAACCCACATAAACATCAAAGTGACTCCATCAAGACTAAAGAATGGGAACTGTAACTTATACATTAAAAATTTTTAATGTGTATTACCCAGCTCAAGTTTAAGATATATCAGCGCTTTTCTACTTCTCCGATGATCAAATTATCGTTTACGAAGATGATAGTCAAGAAGGTGAGTGTCGTGAGTAAAAATGCAACTGAAAATTATCAAAGGAAAAGACAAAAGTAATGGTTTTCAAAGGAATATACACAATCAGCACAAATACCTGCATTGACTCTCACGACAGATGAGATGTCACACTTCAACCATTTAGAATATGACATAAGCTGTGACCACAGCCGCGAGACAGAAATTATATATATAGATTTCAGTATGTACGTAATGCAATGCAGAGAACATTAAACATTAAGATCAGAAGGGACACACCGCTAGAATTCTATAATACCGCCTCCGTTCTTAGATTTTTGATTGTAGTGGAAGAGTATGTCCCTTTTCAGAAGTAATCTACAAGTGGGTGAGAGAAGTGGCCGAGTGCAACCCACGATGCAGAATGAGGACATAAGGCACGAATTACATGTATGTGTTTTAAATGACATTGCACCGCAATAGAGAGAGAAATGACGAAGGACATTTGGCGCTGATGGATAATGGTAAATTACCTAAACAACTGTTGTCATACCATTCGACAAGGAAAATGAATTTTCAGAGACCACGCAGAAGATGGACCAAAGTATGAGACTGTAAGCCTTTTGCAGATCCTTAAATAAACTACAAACTACACCTAGCGCGTAATAAATCGATTTCAAGTTAAATGTAAGTTTTTGTATGTTTCGGCACTTCGAACTCAGCGATAAAATCTTTCTTCTTGGACTGAAAAGAAATAAAAAAAAATAGCTGCATTTACTAGTATACTTCTCAGCAAGAACTGTTCACCAGAGGGTATGATCATACAAAGAAGAAGATATCATTCTAGGTAATAAATTAAAACACGGAAGACTATGCGCGAATGTTAAGGTGTTGAATACAGTTTCAAAATCAACACCGAAATCAATAACCACATACCGATTTTTAGTAATGTAACTTCAAGTAGTTGCTTTCGTTTTTTTCCTTTCTTAGACGACCCGTAAAAGTACTAGTATTCCCACGAGAAGAAGGGTTTTGCCATTTCATGAACTACCGTTGACTATTCCTCTCTCAGTATTGTTTTTTACCGGATGTTTATAATTCCTAAACACAGTGCCCGCAAGGTCACAGGCCTAACTGCTATGCGGTACTTAAACAACCAAGGTTGCACAATGCCACAGAGATTGCAGCACGAATGTGTATATTTGATTATTCCTTACTCCACTGTGTAAGTACAGCAGGCTGCAGCCACTTTATAGCAAAATTTATGACACTGTTTGCAAACACTTACCACAGGGGCTGGGCCTGAAACTTGTGCGCTAATCCAGTGAAGCTGTAAACATTAAAGAGCTACAAACGGATCCATTGTTATGGTGAGGTAAGCACTGATTGTGTACCAAGTGCTTCACAAATCAATGAATATCTCTCTTGGTGTTTCAGGGACTAACATAACATTACTTTGATGTTGGGACGTCATACTCCCATTTTTGCCAAGATCTTTCAAGGAACGGCGCCTAAAAATATCCCCTTGTTCTGTGCAGTCAGAATGCTTTCGTACTGTTCTTCCAATAAATGGAATAACAAGCCTTGTGGGCCCATGACATAAACATCATACTACAGTCTCAGAAGAACTATTTGTCTTTTCTGAATAATAATACTTGTACACGATGTACATTCCTTCAGCTGTATATCTAAAAGGTGAAATCGATGTACTGATAATGTCTACCTCCGTATGTAAAAGGTTGGCGCGTCAGCAGTACAGCATTGAGATTGCTTTCGTAATGGAAGGAATGGCATCCAGTGACTCTTGTGAGGACAAATGGGATTTAAACTGAAGGCCAGAGAGTTGTTCTGGCGTCGAAAGGTGGCGTAAACGTTCTGCGGAACGATGTAATCACTATATACCACACCGATCAACGACGTCCGATAACCCTTCAAACCAGCCTCCATAGCCAGGGTCGCTAACTGACGTCTGTTCGACGGGAATTGGAGGAGAGGTGGTGGTGTAGAGTTCCTGATGACTTGTCTTTGTGTCAACATCCTGGATTAAATACCAAACCTCTCCGCAGTGTCTCATGAAGTGAGGACATACACTATGTGATCAAAAGTATCCGGACACCTGGCTGAAAATGACTTACAAGTTCGTGGCGCCCTCCATCGGTAATGCTGGAATTCAATATGGTGTTGGCCCACCCTTAGCCTTAATGTGAGCTTCCACTCTCTGAGACATACAATCAGGTGCTGGAAGGTTTCTTGGGGAATGCCAGCCCATTCTTCACGGAGTGCTGCACTGAGGAGAGGTATCGCTGTCGGTCGGTGAGGCCTGGCAGGAGGTCGGCTTTCCAAAACATCCTAAATTTGCTCTGTAGGATTCAGGTTAGGACTCTGTGCAAGCCAATCCATTACAGGGATGTTATTGTCGTGTAACCACTCCGCCACAGGCCGTGCATTATGAATAAGTGCTCGATCGTGTTGAAAGGAGCAATTGCCATCCCCGAATTGCTCTTCAACAGTGGGAAGCAAAAAGGTGCTTAAAACATCAATGTAGGCCTTTGCTGTGCTGTGGGGTGCAAGCGTCCTCCATGGAAAACACGACCACGCCACCACACCACCATCATCTACACACTCTGGTAGATGACGTTCACCGGGCATTCGCCATTCCCACACCTTGCCATCGGATCGCCACATTGTGTACCGTAATTCGTCACTCCACACAACGTTTCTCCACTGTTCAATCGTCCTATGCTTACGCTTCTTACACCAAGCGAGGCGTCGTTTAGCATTTACTGGCGTGATGCGTGGCTTCTGAGCAGCCGCTCGACAATGAAATCCAAGTTTTCTCACCTCTCGCCTAACTGTCATCGTACTTGTAGTGGATCCTGATGCAGTTTGTAATTCCTGTGTGATGGTCGGGTTAGATGTCTGCCTTTTACACATCACAACCCTCTTTAAATGTCGCCGGTCTCTGTCAGTCAACAGACGAGGTCGGCCTGTACGCTTTTGTGGTGTACGTATCCCTTCACGTTTTGACTTCACTATCACATCGGAAACGGTGGACCTAGGGATGTTTAGGAGTGTGGAAATGTCGCGTACAGACGTATGACGCAAGTGACACCCAGTCCCCTGGCCACATGCGAAGTCCGTGAGCTCCGCGGAGCGCCCTAATTTGCTCTCTCATGATGTCTACTGACTATTGAGGTCGCTGATATGGAGTACCTGGCAGTAGGTGGCAGCGCAGTGCACCTAGCATTAAAAACGTATGTTTTTGGGGGTGTCCGGGTACTTTTGATCACATAGTGTATGACACTGTTGACGGTGATTCATCTGTCGCATGGGACGTTAAGCCCAGTGGCCGTCGTCATGTTAGAGAGGAGTAGGCTATGCGCTGGGACCGGTTTTAGCAAGCCTTACCCCGCCCCTCGTCCTTTCTTCCCATCAGGTTTATTTGTTGGAAATAAACCCAGGCTGAGAGTGACATTCCCTATGAAAATCTACTTCCTATGTCTGCCACACCTGTTAAAAATCATTATAGCAATTTTAAAATTACCAGGTATCTACATCTGCATCTACATGACTAATCTGCGATTCACAAGTAAGTCCTGATAGAGGGTTCATCGAACCACTTTCAGACTATTTCCCTAAACTTTTACTCTGGAATAGCATGCGGTTAAAACTAACACTGAGTCTTTCCGTTCGAGCTCTAATATCTCTTGTTGTGACGGAGTCAACAAAATATTTTTGCATACGGAGAAGGAAGTTGGTGATCGAAATTTCGTGAAAAGATCTCGTCACAACGAGAAACGCCTTTGTTTTAACGATTGCCACACCAACTCACGTATCATATCCGTGACACTCTCTTCTCTTTTTCGCGATACTACAAAGCGAGCTGCCCTTCCTTGAACTTTTACGATGTCTTCCATCGATCCTATCTGGTAAGGATCCCATAGCGAGCAGCAAAATTCCAGCAGAGCACGGACAAGAGAAGTGTAGGCGTTTTCTTTCGTAGATTTGTTGCATCTTTTAAGCGTTCTGGCATTGAAACGCAGTGTTTGGTTCGCCTTTCCTGCAGTATTTTCTACGTGATCGTTCCAATTTAAGTTGCTCGTAATAGCAATCCTTATTAGCTGAGTTGAAAGCTTTTGAGTAGTTTATCGTGTCACCGAAATTTAGCAATATTTAACAACGCAAATATAATTTTTATGCTACAGCCGCAAGAGTCATAGTTTTCAAGAACTCTATGATACGAGTGCAATAATAGCTAGATGGACTCTAGCTGCTTGACTCATGTTTGGGGCAAGTGAGAGTAATGTATGACTGCGCAAGATGCCTCAAGAGTTACGGTAAAGATTTTAAGAGTAGAGTGTAGAGGCAGTTAAGACCGAAAAAGTTCATATAAACTTATGTTCAAATTAACATACGGCTGCCTGAGTCTGATGCAGTCATTTCCCAGCTCTGTATGAGCTGTATAAGTGTGAAACATTTGACCAACACAACCTATTCTACTATCTGAATGACGCGGGACTTTATTTAAAACATGAAGTCGCACAGTTCTTTCCGTTTTCTTTTCTGTTTACCTTTCGATTCCTTGGTAATACTGCCTGCACAACGGTGTTCATATTTCCGTCACCTGTAGATACACTCATACTACACGCTGCATCTACATCTACATAACATTCAATGTCAACGTAAGAAACGATTTGCATTCTTTTGTATTCACGCGACGTATACACTGGCCACGCCTTTCAAACTAACGCATGTAACCGAGGCGACACTCGAACGTGCGAATCTCCACGATACGAGTTAACAACGCTAAACCTCAAAAAATACGAGCCCGACCACTCTGTGGAACCTCGAGTATTTAACCCACTTATGCACATCTTCGGTCATGCTGAACACATGGAAATGTTATTTGTTTGTTCGCTTTGTGGTGGGAACGGTACTGATGATTCTGAAGAATACAATTATAAATGCTCTCATAATACACTCGTAGCAGACTACGCGATTACAGTGTGTTAATTAGTGTTGTGATATTGTGATACAAATGACTTTTAATGTTTCAGAACATATTTTTTTCTGATAACGCAGTCGGGCGAAATAAAATAAAATACAGTACTAAGTCGAAAGAATGTAGTCTTAGGTCAATCACACGGGTAATACGGCAGGCAGGTATGCGTTCCACTTACCAAAGCGTAGCGACACTTACGTCAATGCGGCTTTTACCCCTTTTATTGGAATTCAAAGCAACACTTTAACTGTGTCGAAATAGCTGGTACTTTAATTCAGCTGATAATGTTGACTGATGTAGTAACTCTTAAATAGTGACTGCATGAATGGCACGTATAAGAAATATTAGTATTGTTTTGGAGCTCCACATACATAATCTGATGAAAGGTATTTGGATACCGCTACGTTATACGGAACTGACCACTAGATGTCTCGAGAGTAGGACCCGCCAGTATGAAAGATGGTGGGAACTGCTGTGTTGTAAGTAGAGAAGAAATAACAGCAGAACAGGTCAGTCAGGTGAACTCACTTATTTCGACCGTATACTACTCACTGGATAACAGCTGTGTAACAATTCCGTCACTGACGTTTCAATCCTTCTAAAACTGCCTAAGTCGGTTTTTGTTGATGTGATCATAAGGTGGGAAGGTGAAAGAACAAGCAGAACTAAACGAAGACCAGGCACACATCATTTACTGACAGCAGCCCCTCATATACCGCACATTTTTTTAGTGAATGCTAAGTGACGCCCGGGGTGGTGTAAACAGATAAAACGCTGAGCAGTGGATAATTGGAAACAAGTGATTTGGAGTGATGTATCACGTTATACCCTGTAGTAATCCGATGGAAGGGTCAGGGTTTGGCGAAAGCGTGGAGAATTTTACCTGCCCCCATGAACCATGGACCTTGCCGTTGGTGGGGAGGCTTGCGTGCCTCAGCGATACAGATGGCCGTACCGTAGGTGCAACCACAACGGAGGGGTATCTGTTGAGAGGCCAGACAAACATGTGGTTCCTGAAGAGGGGCAGCAGCCTTTTCAGTAGTTGCAGGGGCAACAGTCTGGATGATTGACTGATATGGCCTTGTAACATTAACCAAAACGGCCTTGCTGTGCTGGTACTGCAAACGGCTGAAAGCAAGGGGAAACTACAGCCGTAATTTTTCCCGAGGACATGCAGCTTTACTGTATGATTAAATGATGATGGCGTCCTCTTGGGTAAAATATCCCGGAGGTAAAATAGTCCCCCATTCGGATCTCCGGGCGGGGACTACTCAAGAGGACGTCGTTATCAGGAGAAAGAAAACTGGCATTCTACGGATCGGAGCGTGGAATGTCAGATCACTTAATCGGGCAGGTAGGTTAGAAAATTTAAAAAGGGAAATGGATAGGTTAAAGTTAGATATAGTGGGAATTAGTGAAGTTCGGTGGCAGGAGGAACAAGACTTTTGGTCAGGTGATTACAGGGTTATAAATACAAAATCAAAGAGGGGTAATGCAGGAGTAGGTTTAATAATGAATAAAAAAATAGAAGTGCGGGTTAGCTACTACAAACAGCATAGTGAACGCATTATTGTGGCCAAGACAGACACAAAGCCCATGCCTACTACAGTAGTACAAGTTTATATGCCAACTAGCTCTGCAGATGATGAAGAAATTGATGAAATGTATGACGAGATAAAAGAAATTATTCAGGTAGTGAAGGGAGACGAAAATTTAATAGTCATGGGTGACCGGAATTCGTCAGTAGGAAAAGGGCGAGAAGGAAACATAGTAGGTGAATATGGATTGGGGGGAAGAAATGAAAGAGGAAGCCGCCTTGTAGAATTTTGCACAGAGCATAACTTAATCATAGCTAACACTTGGTTCAAGAATCATAAAAGAAGGTTGTATACCTGGAAGAATCCTGGAGATACTAAAAGGTATCAGATAGATTATATAATGGTAAGACAGAGATTTAGGAACCAGATTTTAAATTGTAAGACATTTCCAGGGTCAGATGTGGATTCTGACCACAATCTATTGGTTTTGAACTGCAGATTGAAACTGAAGGAACTGCAAAAAGGTGGGAATTTAAGGAGATGGGACCTGGATAAACTGAAAGAACCAGAGATTGTAGAGAGTTTCAGGGAGAGCATAAGGGAACAATTGACAGGAATGGGGGAAAGAAATACAGTAGAAGAAGAATGGGTAGCTCTGAGGGATGAAGTAGTGAAGGCAGCAGAGGATCAAGTAGGTAAAAAGACGAGGGCTAATAGAAATCCTTGGGTAACAGAAGAAATATTGAATTTAATTGATGTAAGGAGAAAATATAAAAATGCAGTAAATGAAGCAAGCAAAAGGGAATACAAACGTCTCAAAAATGAGATCGACAGAAAGTGCAAAATGGCTAAGCAGGGATGGCTAGAGGACAAATGTAAGGATGTAGAGGCTTGTCTCACTAGGGGTAAGATAGATACTGCCTACAGGAAAATTAAAGAGACCTTTGGAGAGAAGAGAACCACTTGTATGAATATCAAGAGCTCAGATGGCAACCCAGTTCTAAGCAAAGAAGGGAAGGCAGAAAGGTGGAATGAGTATATAGAGGGTTTATAAAAGGGCGATGTACTTGAGGACAGTATTATGGAAATGGAAGAGGATGTAGATGAAGATGAAATGGGAGATAAGATACTGCGTGAAGAGTTTGACAGAGCACTGAAAGACCTGCGTCGAAACAAGGCCCCGGGAGTAGACAACATTCCATTAGAACTACTGATGTCCTTGGGAGAGCCATTCCTGACAAAACTCTACCATCTGGTGAGCAAGATGTATGAGACAGGCGAAATACCCACAGACTTCAAGAAGAATATAATAATTCCAATCCCAAAGAAAGCAGGTGTTGACAGATGTGAAAATTACCGAACTATCAGTTTAATAAGTCACAGCTGCAAAATACTAACGCGAATTCTTTACAGACGAATGGAAAAAGTGGTAGAAGCGGACCTCGGGGAAGATCAGTTTGGATTCCGTAGAAATGTTGGAGCACGTGAGGCAATACTAACCTTACGACTTATCTTAGAAGAAAGATTAAGAAAAGGCAAACCTACGTTTCTAGCATTTGTAGACTTAGAGAAAGCTTTTGACAGCGTTAACTGGAATACTCTCTTTCAAATTCTGAGAAAGCTTTTGACAGCGTTAACTGGAATACTCTCTTTCAAATTCTGAAGGTGGCAGGGGTAAAATACAGGGAGCGAAAGGCTATTTACAATTTGTACAGAAACCAGATGGCAGTTATAAGAGTCGAGGGGCATGAAAGGGAAGCAGTGGTTGGGAAGGGAGTGAGACAGGGTTTTAGCCTGTCCCCGATGTTATCCAATCTGTATATTGAGCAAGCAGTAAAGGAAACAAAAGAAAAATTCGGAGTAGGTATTAAAATCCATGGAGAAGAAATAAAAACTTTGAGGTTCGCCGATGACATTGTGATTCTGTCAGAGACAGCAAAGGACTTGGAAGAGCAGTTGAACGGAATGGACAGTGTCTTGAAAGGAGAATATAAGATGATCATCAACAAAAGCAAAACGAGGATAATGGAATGTAGTCAAATTAAATCGGGTGATGCTGAGGGGATTAGATTAGGAAATGAGACACTTAAAGTACTAAAGGAGTTTTGCTATTTAGGGAGTAAAATAACTGATGATGGTCGAAGTAGAGAGGATATAAAATGTAGACTGGCAATGGCAAGGAAATCGTTTCTGAAGAAGAGAAATTTGTTAACATCGAGTATAGATTTAAGTGTCACGAAGTCGTTTCTGAAAGTATTTGTATGGAGTGTAGCCATGTATGGAAGTGAAACATGGACGATAACCAGTTTGGACAAGAAGAGAATAGAAGCTTTCAAAATGTGGTGCTACAGAAGAATGCTGAAGATAAGGTGGGTAGATCACGTAACTAATGAGGAGGTATTGAATGGGATTGGGGAGAAGAGAAGTTTGTGGCACAACTTGACTAGAAGAAGGGATCGGTTGGTAGGACATGTTTTGAGGCATCAAGGGATCACAAATTTAGCATTGGAGGGCAGCGTGGAGGGTAAAAATCGTAGAGGGAGACCAAGAGATCAATACACTAAGCAGATTCAGAAGGTTGTAGGTTGCAGTAGGTACTGGGAGATGAAGAAGCTTGCACAGGATAGAGTAGCATGGAGAGCTGCATCAAACCAGTCTCAGGACTGAAGACCACTACAACAACAACAACAACATCATATGTAGTGTCAGATGAAGCGCCGAGGAAGTGGTATTACAGTATGGGGGAGTTTATCGTGGATAGTGTGTGGTCTCTTTATAGCAGTTAAGAAAACATTAAATGAGGAAAGTTAAGAACACATGTTACAGCACTGTGTTCGGCTACAGTAAAGAAATACCTTGTACCAGCATGACAATTCACCCTGTCATAAAACACCATCTATTAGGCAATGATTTATGGACAATGATATTGCTGAAACGGACTGACCTGCCCACAGTCCCGACCTGAACCAAGTGGGACACCTTTGGGATGAGTTAGAGTGTCGACTCCCTCCAGATCCCGGAGTCCAACATCACTATCATCTCTGGTCTCGGTTCTTGAGGAAGAATGAGCGTCATTCTTCCGCAGACATTGAGACACCTCATTGAAAGTGTCCCCAGTAGAGCTCAAGCCGCCATATTTTTTGAGCCACCGGTGTTTTGGCTGGTTTGATGTGGACCACCACGAATTCATCTCCACATTAATGTCCATTAAAGATGTTGTGTATGTTGCAATAACGAAAGAAAAAAGACCCTGACGTCGCTATGGCTCCTACCTTTTTTATGGCCATTCGAAGCAGCACATTATCGAAGTCGCTGCAGTTCTCTGTTCCATACCTTGCCGGTGATTTTTTTCAAATCGTAATGTTCCCAGATGAAACAACTGTCAATCGTGTCTGTATGAACAGCACCAGTAACACACATTGAAATTCTGCATATTACTGTGGAGACACTGTATCAGTACCGTTCCTCTGTAAATGAGTGTAATAATGAGATCGATAAGTGCTAAACTGGTGTCTGTCGTCTTGCTGAATCGTCTTATCTGACTTACGTAAACAGCTCAAAAAATTTTGTCCTTCCCTCAGTTAACATCTTCTTGATGAGAAACCTCTTTTTCAACACTCTTATAAGCAGAGGAAACCACTACGTATGGCCACCTCAGTAATGAAAGTAATAGTAAACGAGCATTCTCAGTAACGTGTGCTGTGTCTCCCGTCGTGAACATGATAGCTCGACTTGGGTACACTATTTAGTTTTTCAGCATGCCTCGGAGGGTCATTTCAGGATTAGGCTTCAACTGAATGGGATGCTCTGCGGCATCTGCTGACGTGACATCGACTGAGCATGCTTCTTGGCACATTAACGCTGTGCGCAGGACCAGAAACCGAATCTGGGATCTTTGCCTTCCGCGGGAAAGTACTTTACCGAGAGGCTTTTTCAAGAACTACTCATAACCCACCATCGCAGCTTCACTTCCGCCGGTAACTCTCTCCTACCTTGCACGCTTCGGAGAATTTATCCTGCGTACCTTGTGGGACTAGCCAAGACTTCAGGACTGTTTCCAGGACGAATGTGCACTCTAGCGGAGAGTTCTCCGATCAGAAACTTCTCCGCAGTATCCCTTCTTCCAGGACACCTAGTGCTGAAAGCTAGGCAAGAGACCGTGAAGTTAAGGGAAGCAGGAGGGTGGTACTGGCAAAAGGTGTGCTGTGAGGACGACTTGGAGGGGGTCGGGGGACTCATGAAACTTGCTTCGGCACCGCAGTCGATGCAGCGCTTGCACGCGAAAGGCAAAAATTCCAGGTTCATTCTTGACGTTTGGGACTACATCTACATTTAGATCTATACTCTGCAAAACACTGTGACGTGCATGTCATAAGACACATCCGACTGTAACAGTTATTAGGGCTCTTTTCCATTCTATTCACGCGCGGAACGCAGAAAGCCTCTGTGCGCGCTGTGATTATTCTAATTTTATTCTCTCTATCCTGATGGGAAAATTACAGAACTATCAGTTTAATAAGTCACAGCTGCAAAATACTAACACGAATTCTTTACAGACGAATGGAAAAACTGGCAGAAGCCGACCTCGGGGAAGATCCGTTTGGATTCCGTAGAAATGTTGGAACACGTCAGGCAATACTGACCCTACGACTTATCTTAGAAAATAGATTAAGGAAAGGCAAACCTACGTTTCTAGTATTTGTAGACGTAGAGAAAGCTTTTGACAATGTTGACTGGAATACTCTCTTTCAAATTCTGAATGTTCAGGGGTAAAATACAGGGAGCGAAAGGCTATTTACAATTTGTACAGAAACCAGATGGCAGTTATAATTGTCGAGGGACATGAAAGGGAAGCAGCGGTTGGGAAGGGAGTGAGTCGGGGTTGCAGCCTCTCCCCGATGTTATTCAATCTGTATATTGAGCAAGCAGTAAAGGAAGCAAAAGAAAAATTTGGAGTAGGTATTAAAATCCATGGAGAAGAAATGAAAGCTTTGCGGTTCGCCGATGACATTGTAATTCTGTCAGAGACAGCAAAGGTCTTGGAAGAGCAGTTGAACGGAATGGACAGTGTCTTGAAAGGAGGATATAAGATGAACATCAACAAAAGGAAAACGAGAATAATGGAATGTTGTCAAATTAAGTCGGGTGATGCTGAGGGAATTAGATTAGGAAATGAGACACTTAAAGTAGTAAAGGAGTTTTGCTATTTGGGGAGCAAAATAACTGATGATGGTCGAAGTAGAGAGGATATAAAATGTCGACTGGCAATGGGAAGGAAAGCGTTTCTGAAGAAGAGAAATTTGTTAACATCGAGTATAGATTTAAGTGTCAGGAAGTCGTTTCTGAAAGTATTTGTGTGGTGTGCAGCCATGTATGGAAGTGAAACATGGACGATAAATAGTTTGGACAAGAAGAGAATAGAAGCTTTCGAAATGTGGTGCTACAGAAGAATGCTGAAGATTAGATGGGTAGATCACATAACTAATGAGGAGGTATTGAATAGAATTGGGGAGAAGAGGAGTTTGTGGCACAACTTGACAAGAAGAAGGGATCGGTTGGTAGGACATGTTTTGAGGCACCAGGGGATCATCAATTTAGCATTGGAGGGCAGCGAGGAGGGTAAAAATCGTAGAGGGAGACCAAGAGATGAATACACTAAGCAGATTCAGAAGGATGTAGGTTGCAGTAAGTACTGGGAGATGAAGAAGCTTGCACAGGATAGAGTAGCATGGAGAGCAGCATCAGACCAGTCTCCGGACTGAAGACCACAACAACAAAGAACATCCTTTCGGGACCGATACGTAAAGGCGTAATAGTATGTTTCTAATTTTTCTAGAGTAATTATTTAAAACCGGTCCTTAAAACTTCGAAAGTAGACTTCCAGAGAATAGTTTGTCTACCTCCAATTTCTCCAGCATCTTCGTGATACTCTTGCAAGGGTCGAACAATTCTTTGACCATTTGGGTGCCGGTGCCTTTCGCTGTATACGTTGAGTATCCCATACTTGTCCTATTTTGTTTTAGTCCCACACACTTGAGCAATTTTCTGGGATGGGTCACACGAGTGTTTTGTTTGCAGTCTTCTTTATCGGCTGACAGCATTTCCCTAGTATTCTACCAATGAACCAGACTGCTACCTTCTCTACCTACGACTGATCCCATGTGATCGTTCCATTTCGTATCCCAAAAACTGTTACACCCAGGTATTTGTATGAGCTGACCGACTCCAACTGCGACTTACATTATACTCATAGTATACTCGTTTTTTTTTTTTTATTTGTAAAGCAATTTACGAAAACTGAAAGCAATTTGCTAGTCACCGCCTTTTTGAAATCTTATCTAGATCTAACTGAATATATGTGCTGCTTCTTTCGGAGAGTACTTCATTATAGACAAATGCATAATTTGCTAAAAGTATGAGGTTACTATTATGTTGTACGTAAGGACATTCATACACAACATAAAAAGCGACGGTCCCAACACACTTCATTGCGACATACCTCAAGTCTGTCGACGGCTCTCTATTCTCCCTACAAAAGTCCTCAATCCTGTCACAAATTTCGCCTGATACCCCATACATTCGTATTTTTCATAATAAGCATATATGTGTGACAATGAGTCAAATTCTTTTCGTATATCAAGGAATATTGCATCTGACTTGATCCACGGCTTTCAGTGTGTAAAGTGAAAAAAGAGTTAGTTGGGTTTAACATGATGATGTGACTGTCCGAGATTTGAGTTCAAAATATTTTCTAAGTTTCTTCAGCAAATAGATATCAAACATATTGGACGGTAGTTCTGTGGATCACTTCTGTTACCCTTTTGTAAACCGGTGAGACCTATGTTTTCTTTTCATCTACTGGGCACTTTTTCCCGAGAGATCTACGATAGAGTATATTGGCTACAGATTCTGATAGAGATTCCATAGGGTGCTGGTGCTTCGTTCAATTCTAATGATTTCAGCTGTTTATTAACGTCAATGACGCTAATATCTACTTCACTCATCTTTTCAGTGATACGGGGATGCGCCCGGGTTCCCGGGTTCGATTCCCGGCGGGGTCGGGGATTTTCTCTGCCTCGTGATGGCTGGGTGTTGTGTGATGTCCTTAGGTTAGTTAGGTTTAAGTAGTTCTAAGTTCTAGGGGACTGATGACCATAGCTGTTAAGTCCCATAGTGCTCAGAGCCATTTGAACCATTTTTGATACGGGGATGAAGCTGGGGCATAATACCTGGGCTTTCCTTGGAAAATGAACATTTGAAGACGAAGTTAAGCATCTCTGCTTTTGCTTTGCTGTCCTCAATGTCGGTGCCCATGTAGTCCGTGATGACTGGTCCCGTTGAAACTTGCAGTGCGTTCTCTCAGGAACCCTCCTTACTCACAGGATGACCTTGGTACGTCGAAGGGTTGGACAGTCTTAGGCGAGCAACGTCTCGACCATCTTGTGCACAGTGTGACGAGGAAGATACTGACGTATTACAACGATCGGATGGAAAAACACGGCATTGAATGTCATACAGCAGCAAATTTTGAGTTCACAGAAGTGCAACGACGTGTTCCATACAAAAAGTGCCTTCATTTTGGTTATTGTTCTATAATTATTTCACTGTAATGCTACTTTTTTCAGTTTTATATGACTTATTCATTCCCTGCTCCCCTGAAACCTAACCCCACACATGATGTACCAGGTGGTTGTAATTAAAGTGAAGCGTAGCTACTCACGGAGGTCCAGTGTGGCTTGTAATTAGCGTGTGTCAACGAAACTTCGTAGATACCGATATGCTAATGCGTTAAGGCGGAATCAGTATATGACGGAAAGAAAATTAGTTCCAGCTGAGGCCACCAGGTGCGAATCTGATGATGTACACTATTTGTATGACGGTATGACTTCCACACTCTCATTTGACAAGCCGTAACGTGAGCGAACAGAATGGTTTTCGGCAAGAGAGACCGTGCGCTGTTGGTGAAAATGCTATATGTGAACGGCTGTAATTACTATGCTACATTGAGATAGTATAGCCTACCGAAAGGTCTGAGGAGAAACCCAATGTCATTCACTGGTTTAAAGGAGATGATAATGAAATTCGAAAACACATGTGAGTTTGGTGTGGCGCCTGGAAGAGGAAGGCGTCCTGTCCTGGTGAAGTTATTAATGATCAAAAAATGGTTCAAATGGCTCTGAGAACTATGGGACTTAACATCTGAGGTCATCAGTCCCCTAGAACTTAGAACTACTGAAACCTAACTAACCTAAGGACATCACACACATCCATGCCCGAGGCAGGATTCGAACCTGCGACCGTAGCGGTCACGCGGTTCCAGACTGAAGCGCCAGAACCGCTCGGCCACACCGGCCGGCAGTTATGAATGAATTTGCTGTTGGTGTAACTAACCATGCAATATCTGCCCTAGGTAGTGTTAGTGCTCGTGCAGTGCCTCGGGAATTGACCAGCCCATGGTCAACAGCACGGAAAGTTTTGCAGTCTATTTTACCCTTGTGTGCGTGTGAATTCCTAAGGGACCAAACTGCTAAGGTCATCGGTCCGTACGCTTACATACTACTTAAACTAACTTAAACTAGCTTATACTAAGAACAACACACACGACCAAGCCCGAGGGAGAACCCAAACCTCCGCGGGAGGGGCCGCGCAGTCCATGACATAGCGCCTTAAACCGCGCAGCCACTCAGCGCGACTGTACCCTGGTACCCAGCAAGACACAGACGGTGCAACAACTGAAACCTCATGATCTGTAGCGACGTTCTGAACTTGCTCTTCATTTTCTGGGACGGATCGTTGTTGATAATATGTGGCCGGGTAATATTCTATAGAATGACGAGGCACATTTTACACCAAAGGTTGCAGTGAATAGACAGAGCTCCTGAATTTCGGGGGTGGATTCACATTCTCGATCTGTTCTTCTTTGAATAGAATAGACAGAGGGCCTGTCAGATGTGCCTTGACGTCCGCACGTTATCGAGATCTCCTTCTACAGTGTGTGATTCCTGCTTTGGAAGAGGGCAACTGTTTGGAAACTACCGTTTTCAAGCGAGATATGGGAACACCTCATGCTGCACGACTACTGAAAGATCTAGTTAGTGCAACCTTCCACGGACATCTTATTTCCAAAGGCATGGCCTGCAAGATCATCCGGTCTGAAAGCATGTGACTTTTGACTCTGGGGTTATCTAGAAGAAAGCGTTACCAAGAACACGTCCGGTGTCCACCTGATCTGAAGGCCAGGATACAGGACCATGTTGCTCAGAGATTCTACCGGAACTGCGGCCTGCAACTGTTGATCACGTCGTTTTACGGATGCAGCCTTTCGTCGGCGTCTCCAGTGAACAGAATGGAAAAACTGTGTAAATGGCAGTTAATTAAATCAGCTTGACGTCTTTCTCACTTTTTTAAATTTTTCTACCCTCGGCCCGTACGTAGTATGTTACATATCTACATATCTTTCTTGCATTCACAGCGCCAGATTTGCAGCTGGTGGCCAAAATTGGAACTAATTAATTTCACTGTACATGGGATGAGCGTTAACACATTAGAAAACCTAGCACGTTTCATTGTCATAAGATAATTACAGCCGAGACTGGACCTCTGTGAGTAGCTACACATTAATTACAACCACCCGGTACATACACAGTTGGTGGAATACCGTTTATTAGCAATTTATATGACACACTGGGTGTCACTGATAATGGAAGAAAGCTCGAAGGCAGCAAGACGGTACATTAATTCACTTAAATGGAGCCACTACACGCTGTATCCTTTAGTTAACACTTGATCTAGCTACATTTATATTTAAAAAAGGAGAAATTCATGCAGTAGTTGCTGTTTGACACGGATGTATGGAACTGAAGCAAGCTACGTTAATTAGAATGCAAATAAAAGGATTACACCATAATAATTCACTTCCCTACACATTGGCCACACTTCCTCACACACTGGAATGAAGAGGGTGTCTATAATGTAAACGAATATTTTGCTACTGTGTAAAACAAAAAAATAATTTTCTCAATGAACAAAAAACTGTATCTCACTTAAAGGAAAAACGCTTACACTTTTTAGCAAATTATCTTGTTTTCTATTTTCTTCTGTTGAAACGTCTCAGTCTAAACTCCAAAAGCTCTATTAGAAGTGGTGATGTTTTTATACTTGGTGTTTCACAACTACTATTACAGGCTTCTAGGGGTCATAGCGGGGGCAGTAGATGAAATTTGGATGAGGAACCTAAGTTGAGAAATGTACCCTTTGCATATAAATTTAGTCTGAAGATAGGATTACTTCAAAACTGCTGCTTCACAGTATGGTGCGTAATGTTAGAGCTGTTCAACGTGTGCATCGAGGATGTTTTCCGAATCGGATCAGTCTGTGACATACTGTTTTTGTCCAACTACACCAACGACTGCGATAAAATGGTACCTTCGCAGCTCGGAGGATAGAGCTTGGTGCTTAAAGGACGCTTGGGTTTGTTGAACGTGTGTATGGATGAGTGCGCCCCATTTGCTCCTAGTGCAAGGAACAACCGGGTCGCCACGTGAGGAATTCCTGTAGAGCACATAGGTCAGTACTCGTTTTCTTCGTTGTGTGTGTTCTGTGAACTGGGAGATTTGAAAGTGATTCCTCTTACAACTTATTTTATGATGGGTGTTCAATACATAATGGGACAACTTTATTATCGGCCATTTTCGGTTGAAAAAATGCCGAATTTGCTGTGGGTTCAAAATGGTTCAAATGGCTCTGAGCACTATGGGACTTAACATCTGTGGTCATCAGTCCCCTAGAACTTAGAACTACTTAAACCTAACTAACCTAAGGACATCACACACATCCATGCCCGAGGCAGGATTCGAACCTGCGACCGTAGCAGTCGCGCGGTTCCGGACTGAGCGCTGCTGTGGGACATCGTAAATATTCCTCCTTCAGCCCTTATGGTTTCATGAAGTTCTGGTAAGTGGCAGCGCTACACGTAGGCTTCAAAACGAGGAGAGTTCCAAGCAAAGCTGTCACCGAGTTTCTTTTGGCGGAAATCCAGAGCATCGCAGACAGTCATAGGCGCTTGCAGCATGTCTACGGAGACCTGGGAGTGAACAAAATAGCGGTGAGTCGTTAGGCTAGACGGCTGTCATAATCGCAGCAAGGTCGCGCAGACCTGTCCGATTTAGCGCCTTCCGGCCGGTCCCACACACCTGTGACTCGTACAATGTTGAAACGTGTGGACGCTCTTACTCGAGGTGACCGACGGATCACAAACACCTCGCTACGCAGCTGGATGTCTCTGTTGGCAGTGCTGACACACTTGTCCACCAACAGCTCATGAAAGTTCACTAGACTGTTCTTCCTGATTCACCCCACAGTGCGGATCTCGCATCTTCCGAATTCCATCTGTCTGGCCCAATCAAGGATGCACTCCGTGGGAGTACCTACTTCCTCACTATGCTTCACTTATAACATTTACTTGAAGTTACGCCTCTTACTGTCCATTTTTAATAAACTAGTTTTGGTCAGGATAGCGAAGACATTTGAGCAATCCTTGTAATGGCTAAATAAATGCCGTGTGACTACGGCCTCCCGTCGGGTAGACTGTTCGCCTGGTGCAAGTCTTTCGAGTTGACGCCACTTCGCCGACTTGCGTGTCGATGAGGATGAAATGATGATGATAAGGACAACACAACACCCAGTCCCTGGGCAGAGAAAATCTCCTACGCAGCCGGGAATCGAAACCGGGCCGCTAGGTATGACATTCCGTCGCGCTGACCACTCAGCTACCAGGGACGGACATAGTAGTGGCTAAATGATGGAAAAATATTTGCGGGTGGCATTGTGATTCCAGAGGAGTCAGCAGCACCATCAGTTTGCGTCGCAGCGCTTCTGTGCGGCCACGCCGCACGTGTAAGGGTTGTGGTCAAGGACGAGGCGAAAGCTTACGTCCCAGATGTTTCAGGAGATTGTTATGCGTCGGTACTCGCGGTAGCTGGGAGTAGAATGGTGGGGTGGGTGGGAGAGAAATGGGGAGGGGAGGGCAGCCTAGAAACAGCTGGTATAAAGTTGTGTAACTGTACACAACGTTACGCGTGCGTATATATTGCTGAGAGCTGTTAAAATCAGCTGCTACACAGGTGGTTGTATCGCGCAAAAGTTGTTTACATTGACAGCAGTGGGAGTTACATCATCTCCACAGAACGCAACGTTTCTGTCAATCAACTAAGTGACACTTCGGACTTCTAAAATATATTCATCATACTCCTTTTTTTTCTGTGCGCTGACAGCAGCCATCTTTTCAGAATATAGGAATCTGTTGATGCAAACCACAAGAGCTGCTTACATTACTTTTTTTGTCCGAATATATTTCACCAAATTTGTGGCGTCTTATTTCATTCTGGCCTGTATTGATAGTTGTTTAGGCTTTGTGGGACCTTCATTAACTGCTCAGGTAACTTGACATAGCTTGCATTGTTACTGTCTTCACTCAGATGTTCCTGTCTTGTAGATGGGGGCGCAAAAAAACTATCTATGCTTTTTTTTAGTAACAGTATTTACGAAGTTTAAACACTGAACTTCAAAACACAGTTACTCGTTGATGAGGCAGCAGTAGCGATTTCCTGTGACAAGGGTTCCTCACATTTGCAGTTAACTAATTCAATAACTGTATCTAATGGTAAGGGGCTGATGAAATGTATGGTAAAAAGTTATGGATGCTTATAAATAATCCGTTATTAGCCAAGATCGCAAAAATAATTTATAATCATTGATAATTGGTTTCAGTTAAAACGGCTTGCTATCTTCAGATCTGAAATATTACAGACAGCTGTTCATGACCGAGAGTGGTCTGTCACAAACTGCCATTATGACAAATGTTACGCAAAGTCAGAACATACCAAGTATGACAAACATTGCTGTATGCAGTCGCCAGACCGGTAGTAGACATACTGTCATCAATAAATTTCATTCTTGTGCTTAACAGCGTTCGTAGGCCAATTTTTTGTACAAGTGCAGCTCGATGTAGGTATAGGTTGGGCTATGAACTCTCTTAATCACAAGCATGTAATTTACTGATCACAGTATGTCTCCTACTGGCCTGGTGACTACACACAATAATGTTTGTTCTACTGACTGCGTAACCTTTTGTCATGACAGTTTTGTTTCACATTACACTCCCTCAGCTGCAATTTTTTATAAAATTTCAGATATGACGATAGTTAGCTGTTTTAGCGGAAATAATTTTTTTCAATTTTGGCTAATAAAGGGTTATTTATAAGACTCCATAACTTTTTAACAATCATAGCACGTGTATCTTCAATCTGACGATGTCAGGAAACAAGAGAAATATATAGTAATATTCAAGTATCACGTTATAGAATCAGAATATCTGCTTCCACAGATGATCCGTATCCTTTTTGTCGATTACAATATTAGTTAACATTAGCCATTGTTGCCACATTTCTCAACTTGTGGAAGATGTAATTATTATTAAAGTAACTGCGTACTCTCACAGCAGACGCATACGAGTGCAATACATTATTTTAAATGTTTGCTCGTGAGTTACGAAGTCGGAACATTCACTCGATGCCGTTCCTATTCGAAATGATATGTAATCAGTGCTCAACAGGAGCCCTCAGTACAGCCAACGCTAATTTAGAAGCACGGAATAAATCGTACTTTAATGTGTTCGTTTTGTGATCTTAGCATGCACTTAGCTAGAAGTGGTATTTGCACGAGAAACGCCAGTATTACAGTTACAATCACAGAGCCTCCGATACGTGGATACGAGGTATGCGAGAAAAGTAATGAGACTGACAACACGGTGATCGATCTAGCTGCGCTGTGTTGTCGTTGTTGTGTAGACCGGTGTGTTCATCCCTTCCAGAAGCTTAATCCGAGTTTCAGCTCCATACAGTCATCATGTGAGTTTTGAGAGCGGCATCACTGACGTTGTGTTTCTATAGTGTGTTGCGAAAATGGAACAACGGAATTTAGAGCAAAGTTACGCAATCAAGAATATCGTTAAATTAGGGGAATCCACTAGTGTGGCCTTTAAAAAGATGAGACGTATGGAAACATTCCTTATCAAGAGCACGAGTTTCTCGCTCGCACAAATCATTTTTGGAATGCCGAAAACACGTTGAAGATGAATCTCGCTCAGCGAGACTTCAAACGTCAGAAACCGACGAAAACGACGAACGTATGCGTGCTCTTGTGAGATCAGACATCCGGTTATTAATGATGGGTGACCTTTAAACTTAAACACTTTCACCGTAACGCAAATTTTGACTGAAGTTTTGCACATCTGAAATGTTTGTACCAAAATGGCGCTGAAAAGCTAAGAACTGAGCAGAAGGACAATAGAAGAAAACTGTGCACTGATCTTCATGAGAGGGCTGCCAATGACCACGAATGGTTCAGCAGTGTGATCACAGCTAATGAATCCTGGATTTTTTCGTACGATCTTGAGACAAAGCGGCAAAGTGAGGAGTGGCACACTAAGACATCTCCTCGTTCGAAAAAAACTAGAATGAGAAAATCAAAGATCAAAACACTGCTGATCTGCTTTTTTGACAGTAGCGGTATCGTGCGTAATAAATTTGTTTCTTCAGGAAAAACTGTCAACCAAATACTTTACAAAGATGTTCTTGAAAGACTTAAAAAATGGTGAATCGAGTGAGACCTGATATCCCAGACAAGTGGATGCTGCATCATGACAACGCCCTATGTCACACGGCCACTTCCATCAGCGAATTTTTGACCTCAAAAGGCATTCCTGTTGTTCATTCCTGTTGTTCCACAGTCCCCCTATTCGCCTGACCTGAGTCCCTGTGACTTTTTTTTCCAAAATTGAAAAATGTCTTAAAAGGTCGTCATTTTGGGACTTTGGAGAACATTCAAAAGAATGTGACCGACATGTTGAAGGCCCTACCAACTGAAGACTTCCAGCGCTGCTACCAAGACTGGTATAACGACTCCGTCTTGATGGCAATTTTGGAAGTAAACTTCTCTGAAGGAGACAGTATTGTTTTTTGACAAAATGTAAATATTGGTAGATAAAACATTAGTCACATTACTATTCTCAGACACCTCCTACGCGTTGCATCGAGCGAAGTGATGCAACAATAAGGCAGTGGACTCGCATTCGGGAGCACATAACCTCAAATTCTTATCAGGCCAGCCATATTTAGGTTTTCCGTGATTTCCCTAAATTTGTTACGGTCGGGATGGCTCCTTTGAAAGGGACATTCTTCCCCAGTCCGAGCTTGTGTTCGTCAACAGTGACCAAGTGATCAACTGGATGTTAGACTCTAATACTGCTTCTTTTTGACACGCCTCGCTCATGTTTCAGTTGTCTGTGAGCTGTGATTCGCTGTCATGAATGCGGAAGCGGATGCGTGGTAGAACGATTGTTCTCCAATGTCGCAGGAGACCGCGTCAACGGTCAAAAGAAACAAAGAAAGAAAAGAAAATGAAACCCCTCACACTACAAGAAAAACAGTTTTGTGACCATGAACGGCGTAATTCCTGATTCCGTCTTGATGGCAATTTTGGAAGCGAATTTGTGTTTCATCTCAGTCACGTGCAATAGAAGCAGAAAAGTTTATTAATTCACTAATGTAGCTGTTTATAGAACGAAAGCGATGAAAACTGCCGGAAAGAGCTGTGGATAGGCGTTTCCCCAGAAATAAACATTCTCAGTAGGTTGTAAATGCAGTTAACTTTTCAAACTGAAACGTGGACCATACACTCGTACAGTACAGACGGGAATAAGGGAATTTGAAGCTGAAGATTAAATGATTAGATCTTCTAACTAATGGTGGGGCAGGGTCTACTAAATGGAATAAAAGAGAAAGTAGCTATGTGGCTCTACATAACTAAAAGAAGGGATACGTTGAAAAGACGCATCCGGTGGCATTAACGAATAGTTAATTTAGTAATATAGGAGACTGGAGGGTAAAAAGTGTCGCGGTAATTGAGGCTTGAATATAGTGAGTGTTTCAAATGGATGGAGGTTGCAGTTGTTATGAAAATACTTGCACGCGATCGACTAACGTGGTCGGATGTATCAAATAAGTATTTAAATGGCAAACTATAACAATGAGACAACAGATTTTCCAAATTAAGATACAATTAGGACTGTTTCGGAAGTGTATTTTATGACACGGAATCGAATGCGCAATCTGTAAACAATTTAGCGCTCTCATTAATGAAGTGCAGCGTCAATAACTAGACAATACAGACGAAAGTTGTGTCTTTAGTTATGTATACTGAGACGCTAACAAAACTTTCCAATTTTTCTTTTTAATCTGATATTCTTAAAGCAGATACTACATTCTTACAGAACACTCACTTTTCAGCCCTGTGCAAATCGCCGTAAACAAAATCATTATTTGAATCATCTAATCATCTCACATAATACATTTTCTTACATTTGTGTTTTCACCAGAATTGCGTAGCCTTTCCGCTGCAGTTAAACTTTTAGCAGTTTCTGACGCATAGTTGTACCTCGAATACTTCCTTATCTATCATTACTTTATGAAAGAAACACTCGCATTACTTGTATACACTCGTGTTCAGAAAAAAACAGAAGACCTTGAACGACTAGATGTAGGACGTTAATATTCACAGGGCATGCGCATTGGTATATTCTGCAGAAATGATTAGCATTTGAACCATGTCGGCCCGCGGGTTCAAGGTCAACATCGACATCGCGGCCCAACACCGCCTACCGGTAAACCGAAGGTTTGCTAGAAACCGAAGGTAATGAATTGTTCAGTGTGACTTGAGCAGACGTCAGGATCCTCGCAGACGTATGCGCGAACTGTCAAATCAGTGAGTTTTCAGAAGGCGCATTACAGGCATGAGAGATGTAATGCATCCATCCAGAAAACTGCTGCTTGTGTGGGAACCTCCCCCCAGGAAGATCGACACCTCATCAGAATGGCTTGGCAGGGTAGATCTGCGTCCTCCTCGGCTGTGGCGCAGCAGTGGAACACATCGTATACTATCAGGGGTGGCAATCCTTCGCCGTTTATTATGGCATGGGTTACGTGCAGGTCGTTGCTTCCGGTATTACCATTGACGAATGTGACGATACATGCTAAACGGCAGTGGTGTATGGAACGACATCAATGAGGACAGGATTGGCATCAGATAATGTTTGCTTTAAAATGATGGCCACATTTTGGTTCGCCGCAGACGCGGGGAGCGGCATCACAGTGACTGCATTCGCACAAGACATACAGCGCCAACTCCAAGCCTTATGGTGTGGTGTGCTATTGAGTACTACCACAGACCTCATTTGGCGCATGTACAGGGTACTGTGGGCTCTGTGACCTACGTGAATGACATCCTGCAACCCATAGCCAAGCCATTCCTGCACATCATTTTTCAGCAAGACAATGCACGACCGCATGTTGCTGCACGAGCACGTGCATTTTTAATGTCTCAGGATGTCAGCCTTTTGCCCTGGCCCGCCAAATCACCAGACTTGTCACCAATCGAAAATGTGTGGTTTACAGTGAAACAAAGGGTGCAGCTCTGTGACCCAATGCCAACCACCATAGATGAACTCTGGAACCAGGTAAATTCGCCTTATACGCGTCGATGCCATCACGCATGGGACACGTTATCAAGGCCCATGGCGGACAGTGCGCTATTAGGCAACAGGACACTTGCTGGAACGAGGTGACTGAAATGCTGGTTCAAATGGCTCTGAGCACTATGGGACTTTACTTCTGAGGTCATCAGTCCCCTAGAACTTAGAACTACTTAAACCTAACTAACCTAAGGACATCACGCACATCCATGCCCGAGGCAGGATTCGAACCTGCGACCGTAGCGGTCGCGCGGTTCCAGACTGTAGCGCCTAGAACCGCTCGTCCAGCGCGGCCGGCGACTGAAATGCTAATAATATCTGCAGAACATACATGTCCTGTGAATGTGAGCGTCCTATTTCTAGTCGTTCAAGGTGTTCAGTTTTTCTGACCATGACTGTATTATACAACTATCCGTGTCTTCAATAAGACCTGCAATTTGCTAAGCACTATGCCAAACATACGGAGTACAACTTGACTAGCCTGTACCAAACAATTACCAAAGGAATATTTTCTCGATCCTGACATCGTTTATGGATAACACAATAATAGTGCAGAAAATACGCAAAAATCTGACGAATTTGTGAGTTTTGTGTGAACAGAAGCTGCATACCTACGACCTAACGGTATGATGGAGCGTTTTAGACGTATAACTTTGCGTTCAGTATGCACGTAGTGGAAGAAGCGTGAATGGTGACATAGAGGATAATCCACAGTACATGCTATCTTCTTGCGGATTAAAAGTGAAGTATTACTCATACCTTTACATACGTAACGCTCAAGGGTGCTTCAGGTCGCAGGCTTAGGTGGCAGTTTGTTCCGACGCTCCTTTCGAACTGAGACGTCGCAACAGACTACAGTACTTGATTCGCGGCCAGAGACTTTCTCCGCAGGTGGGGGGAAACCCCTCTGCCTCCACTGTCTTTCTGTTGCGGTAGGTGCGGGTAAAGCGAACTGCGGTCAGCATTTTACTGTCGTCCACGTAACGACTAGCGCCAGCGAAGAATATCCCACGCTCCGCCACGCGTTCCCAGCTATCCGGCAGGTCCTTTCTGTAGCGAGCAAGGTCTCGGCCACAATGCTGCCAACACTGGCGCAATGAACGCGTCGAGCACAGGTACACGCGGGACACCGGCGTCGCGGAAGCGAAATACGCGCGGTGCTTCATTAATGTGCGAACACGGCACCACACCTGAAGTGAGAGCCAGTGTGCCGCGGCGCTGGAGGCAACGAAGCGGTGTGACTTGTGAAATATCTTACACCGCAGACGCAGCGGCGAATCCTCGAGCAGCAGACGAATTGCATAGGCCGCCGCCAGTGTTCGCGACAAGTACCGTGCGAACCATTAACACAAACCGTACCAGGCAAAGCAGTGGTTACGATACTAGGCACTCATTCGGGGAGTAGGGCTTAATCCCCACCCAGTCTTGCTGCTGTAAATTTCTCGTGATTTTTATGAATCACATGAGGCGAATGACCGATTTTATTTTATTTACAGTGAGAACTAGGCACTGCCGAATCCTTCCCTGCATTAGTTAAATTCGATCTTCCAAATCGTGTATAGTAACCCCAATGAAAGTGTAAACCTCCGCACCATAAAGCCGGGTTCATACATGCAACAAAAGTAGTTGCAATGCAGTTCGTTGCAGTTTTTAGTGGCGCAACTTACGCGATGCAACTTTTGTCATGCCATAAAAAGTTCAACTTAGTTGTACGTTGCTGCAACACTTTCGTTCCACCACTGCTCCCTGGTGGCAGTATTTCGAAACACGAGCATACCGTCGCAGTTATCGTTGAGTAACAGCTGCTGTACTCCATGCAATGTCAGCGTGTTTTCATTTTATTACCGAGGAAAATGAAAACAGTGGTCGGCAGGTACACTTTCGTAGCTTCTGGAACTACAGGAAAAGCAACCAATGTTTGATTTTCTGCAGCAGTGTGTGTGTGTGTGTGTGTGTGTGTGTGTGTGTGTGTGTGTGTGTGTGCGTGCGTGCGTGGACGGGAGGGGGGGGGCGAGGGGAGGGTCTGAGAGGGGGGGAGGAATGAATAAATAAATAATCTTAATCTATGTAACCAAAAGAATGAGTCATATAAATTTCGTAATTTGTGTGACCATTGTATAAATTGTGGATTATATGCAGGAAATAGCTCCCAAGTGTGATGTGACAGTTGTAGTTATTCTAAATGCCTATATCAACGAATACAATAAGATTCTAAAATCGTGGAAGAGGGGCATATCTATAGATGACATTTACATGCCAACTGTTGGTTAGTTTGCCACTGCAGACAGCATTTTCTCCTCCGGATGTTATTTGTTTTATAAATGTGTTTGTGGCCACCGATGCGCCTCCGTGCGAAGTCTATTTTCAGATCCAAAATTTGGGTTTCGTCTTCTTTGTATTTAACTCTTGTCACAGCTCTAATGCTATAATCCGCGCTACAACATTCATACCCGTCCATTGATTCCAATTGACGCCGTACTGAAAGCTCTGCAACTACGCAGAATTTCTGGCGTCCTGTGTGAACGGTAACTGATGCCACTACAGAATGCTTTAAGCTGTGGCGCCACATTAGTTGCTTATATGAACCAGCTTAAAACGGGCGTACTTCTGAAAATTCAGATGGCGTTGCATTAATTTCGCCTTTTCTACGACTTTGAGATGCAATTTCACTGCTTTCGAGTCAGCGATCTTACTGGATAAAGAATGTATTATCCAAATTCTGTGTGACTAATTTCTAATCTCATTTTATCTACATTTTTTAAAGAGTGTCCGTATCATACGTACAGTCAGTAGAATTATATCCAAGGGACATACTGAAACAAGGTACGTTGAGCCAAAACTGACCTACACAATGTACAAATTAAAAGCAAGAAATGTTTTCTCTTCTCATTATCCCTGATTTTTGCTTTATACGAGGTGCATTCAAGTTCTAAGGCCTCCGAATTTTTTTCTAATTAACTACTCACCCGAAATCGATGAAACTGGCGTTACTTCTCGACGTAATCGCCCTGCAGACGTACACATTTCTCACAACGCTGACGCCATGATTCCATGGCAGCGGCAAAGGCTTCTTTAGGAGTCTGTTTTGACCACTGGAAAATCGCTGAGGCAATAGCAGCACGGCTGGTGAATGTGCGGCCACGGAGAGTGTCTTTCATTGTTGGAAAAAGCCAAAAGTCACTAGGAGCCAGGTCAGGTGAGTAGGGAGCATGAGGAATCACTTCAAAGTTGTTATCACGAAGAAACTGTTGCGTAACGGTAGCTCGATGTGCGGGTGCGTTGTCTTGGTGAAACAGCACACGCGCAGCCCTTCCCGGACGTTTTTGTTGCAGTGCAGGAAGGAATTTGTTCTTCAAAACATTTTCGTAGGATGCACCTGTTACCGTAGTGTCCTTAGGAACGCAATGGGTAAGGATTACGCCCTCGGTGTCCCAGAACATGGACATCATCATTTTTTCATTACTGGCGGTTACCCGAATTTTTTTTGGTGGCGGTGAATCTGTGTGCTTCCATTGAGCTGACTGGCGCTTTGTTTCTGGATTGAAAAATAGCATCCACGTCTCATCCATTGTCACAACCGACGAAAAGAAAGTCCCATTCATGCTGTCGTTGCGCGTCAACATTGCTTGGCAACATGCCACACGGGCAGCCATGTGGTCGTCTGTCAGCGTTCGTGGCACCCACCTGGATGACACTTTTCGCATTTTCAGGTCGTCATGCAGGATTGTGTGCACAGAACCCACAGAAATGCCAACTCTGGAGGCGATCTGTTCAACAGTCATTCGGCGATCCCCCAAAACAATTCTCTCCACTTTCTCGACCATGTCGTCAGACCGGCTTGTGCGAGCCCGAGGTTGTTTCGGTTTGTTGTCACACGATGTTCTGCCTTCATTAAACTGTCGCACCCACGAACGCGCTTTCGACGCATCCATAACTCCATCACCACATGTCTCCTTCAACTGTCGATGAATTTCAATTGGTTTCACACCAAGCTAATTCAGAAAACAAATGATTGCACGCTGTTCAAGTAAGGAAAACGTCGCCATTTTAAGTATTTAAAACAGTTCTAATTCTCGCCGCTGGCGGTAAAATTCCATCTGCCGTACGGTGCTGCCATCTCTGGGACGTATTGACAATGAACGCGTCCTCATTTTAAAGCAATGCACATGTTTCTATCTCTTTCCAGTCCGGAGAAAAAAAAAATCGGAGGCCTTAGAACTTGAATGCATCTCGTATAGCTGAAGATTTGCGTCGCGTTTTTTTTTTTTTCACCTATTACCCATACCACAATTCAACAGCTTCAAACGTTGCATGAGTCGCCTATTCTACATCTACGTCTACTCAATCCCGCGTCCGGCCATCCTGATTTAGGTTTTCCGTGATTTCCCCAAATGCCGGGATGGTTCCTTAGAAAGGGCACGGCCGATTTCCTTCCCCATCCTTCACTAATCCGAGCTTGTGCTCCGTCTCTAATGACCTTGTTGTCGACGGGACGTTAAACAGTAATCTCCTCCTCCTCCTCCTCTACGTCTACGTCTACACTATGTGATCAAAAGTATACGGACTCTCCCAAAAACATTCTCTCTTCACACTAGGTGCATTGTGCTGCCACCTATTGCGAGGTATTTCATATGAGCGACGTCAGTAGTCATTAGACATCGTGAGAGAGCAAGATGGAGCACTCCGCGGAACTCACGGACTTCGAACGTGGTCAGGTGGTTGTGTGTCACATGTGTCATACGTCTGTACGCGAGATTTCCACACTCCTAAACATCCCTAGATCCACTGTTTCCTATTTGATAGTGAAGTGCAAACTTGAAGGGACACGTACAACACAAAAGCGTACAGGCCGACTTCGTTGTTGACTGACACAGACCGGCGACAGTTGAAGAGGGTCGTAATGTGTAATAGGCCGACATCTATCCAAACCATCACACAGGAATTCCAAACTGCATCAGGATCCACTGCAAGTACTATGACAGTTAGGCGGGAGGTGAGAGAACTGGGATTTCATGGTCGGGCGGCTGCTCGTAAGCCACACATCAAGCCGGTAAATGCCAAACGACGCTTCGCTCGGTGTAAGGAGCGTAAACATTGGACAACTGAACAGTGAAAAAAAGTTGTGTGGAGTGACGAATCACGGTACACAATGCGGCAATCTGATAGCAGTGTGTGGGTATGGCGAATGCCCGGTGAACGTCATCTGCCAGCGTGTGTAGTGCCAACAGACCGACAGTAAAATTTACAGGCGGTGGTGTTATGGAGTGGTCGTGTTTTTCATGGAGGGGGCTTGCACTCCTTGTTGTTTTTTTGCGTGGCACTAGCACAGCACAGACCTACATTGATGATTTAAGCACCTTCGTGTTTCCCACTGCTGAAGAGGAATTCGGGGATGGCGATTGCATCTTTCAACACGATGGAGCACCTGTTAATAATGCACGGCCTGTGGCGGAGTGGTTACACGCCAATAACATCCCTGTAATGAACTGGCTTGCACAGAGTCCTGACCTGAATCCTAAAGAACACCTTTGGGATGTTTTGGAACGCCGGCTTCGTGCCAGCGTCACCGACCGACATTGATACCTCTCCTCAGTGAAGAATGGGCTGCCACTCCCCAAGAAACCTTCCAGCACCTGACTGAACGTATGCCTGCGAGAGTGGAAGCTATCATCAAGGCTAAGGGTGGGCCAACACCATATTGAATCCCAGCATTCCCGATGAAGGGTGCCACGAACTTGTAAGCCATTTTCAGCCATGTCTCCGGATACTTTTGATCACATAGTGTACGTCTACATCTATACTCCGCAGGCTACCTTACGATGTGTGGTGGAGGGTACTGTGTGAACCACTGTCACTTTCCCCCTTTCCTGTTCCTATAGCAAATAGTTCGCAGGAAGGAAGATTGTCGGTAAGCCTCCGAGTGTGCTCGAATCTCTCTAATTTTATCTTAATGGTCTTTGCAGTGAGATATACGCAGGAAGAAGCAATATTTTTGTTGACTCTTCTAGAAAAATACGCTCTCGGAACTTAAATATAATAATCGGCATCGTTATGCAGAACGCCTCTCTTGCAGCGACTGCCACGGGAGTTGACTCATCGTCTCTATGTCGCTTTCTTGCTATTAAAGGAACTTGTACCGATACGCGCTGCTCTTATTTGGATCTTCTCTACAGGGCAATTAAAAAAAAGATTAATTTCAGTTGTTTACTACAAAGAACCCATAAAGTGTAGAAACACGTTGTGCACGTCACTGAAGAGTGGAAGGTTCAAAGTATTCACAGTGCTGCGCAGTTGTTTGCAGTAACATGACGACTACACCGCAAGAGAACTTTTTTTGTTGGAATTCGCGCAGAGTCAGTCCACTGTTCATGTGCAGCGTCCAGTCCGCCGTCGATTCAGCAAGAAGCCGTCCCTGCACAGACAGATTTACGAGTAGGATACAAAATTCATGGAAGCTGCTCGCATATGCAGACGGAAAAGCACTGGTCGGCTATGCCTGTCTGGCGAAAATGTCTAGGGTGTCCGATATGCACTCACATGGAGGTCTCGGAAATCCACAGGAGAGCAGGCCAGGAAATTCAACTTCCTCAGACGACGATGTTGCGTGTTCTGAAATGGCGCCTGCATATGAAGCCTTACAAGTTGCTGTTACTGCACCAATTGTGTTCCGTCAACCACAACAGTAGATACGAATTTTGCATTTTACTTCTCCAGTATATGGCAGAGTACATTTTTCCCACCAACTCGTCTTTTCGGACGAGTCAACGTTTCATCTATCGGGAAAAGTAAACCATCATAACGTAGGAATTTGGGAGTTACAAAATTCTGGCATCGTCGTCGAACATGAAAGACACTCGCCTAAAATTAATGTTTTCTTGCCATTTCTGTTCACGGAGTTTACGATTTTTTTTTCTTCGTGGAGGAAACTATAACACGAATACCATACCCGGAAATGCTGCAAAACTGGTTGCTTCCTGAACTTCACGAAGATTCCACTGATTTCGTTTTTATGCAAGACGGCGCGCCACCTCACTTTTACCGTGGGGTGCGGCTTTATCTTAACAACACTATTCCACACTGCTGGTTTGGAAGAGATGGAAAACAAGTACTTGTTGATTGTTTTTGGCCTCCCAGGTCACCAGACCTCACACCTTGTGATTTTCTTCTGTTGTTGTTGTTATTGTTGTGGTCTTCAGTCCTGAGACTGGTTTGATGCAGCTCTCCATGCTACTCTATCCTCTGCAAGCTTCTTCATCTCCCAGTACCTACTGCAACCTACATCCTTCTGAATCTCCTTAGTGTATTCCTCTCTTGGTCTCCCTCTATGATTCTTACCCTCCATGCTGCCCTCCAATACTAAATTGGTGATCCCTTGATGCCTCAGAACATGTCCTACCAACCGAACCCTTCTTCTAGTCAAGTTGTGCCACAAAATTCTTTTCTACCCAATTCTATTTAATACCTCCTCATTATTTATGTGATCTACCCACCTAATCTTTAGCATTCTTCTGTAGCACCACATTTCGAAAGCTTCTATTCTCTTCTTGTCCAAACTATTTATAGCCCATGTTTCACTTCCATACATGGCTACACTTCATACAAATACTTTCAGAAACGACTTCCTGAAACTTAAATCTATACTCGATGTTAACAAATTTCTCTTCTTCAAAAACGCCTTCCTTGCCATTGCTAGTCTACATTTTATATCCTCTCTACTTCGATCATCATCAGTTATTTTGCTCCTCAAATAGCAAAACTCCTTTAGTACTTTAAGTGTCTCACTTCCTAATCTAATTCCCTCAGCATCACCCGACTTAATTCGACTACATTCCATTATCCTCGTTTTGCTTTTGTTGATTTTCATCTTATATCCTCCTTTCAAACACTGTCCATTCCGTTCAACTGCTCTTCCAAGTCCTTTGCTGCCTCTGACAGAATTACAATGTCATCAGCGAACGTCAAAGTTTTTATTTCTTCTCCATGGATTTTAATATCTACTCCGAAGTTTTCTTTCGTTTCCTTTACTGCTTGCTCAATATACAGATTGAATCCTGTCTCACTCCCTTCCCAACCACTACTTCCCTTTCATGCCCCTCGACTCTTATAACTGCCTTTTGGTTTCTGTACAAATTGTAAATAGCCTTTCGCTCCCTGCACTTTACCCCTGCCACCTTCAGAATTTGAAAGAGAGTATTCCAGTCAACATTGTCAAACGCTTTCTCTAAGTCTACAAATGCTAGAAATGTAGGTTTTCCTTTCCTTAATCTAGCTTCTAAGATAAGTCGTAGGGTCAGTATTGCCTCACGTGTTCCAATATTTCTACGGAACCAAACTGATCTTCCCCGAGGTCGGCTTCTACCAGTTTTTCCATTCGTCTGTAAAGAATTCGCATTAGTATTTTGCATCCGTGACTTATTAAACTGATTGTTCGGTAATTTTCACATCTGTCAGCACCTGCTTTCTTTGGGATTGGAATTATTATATTCTTCTTGAAGTCTGACGGTATTTCGCCTGTCTCATACATCTTGCTCACCAGATGGTAGAGTTTTGTCAGGAATGGCTCTCCCAAGGCCGTCAGTAGTTCTAATGGAATGTTGTCTACTCCCGGGGCCTTGTTTCGACTCAGAGCTTTCAGTGCTCTGTCAAACTCTTCACGCAGTATCGTATCTCCCATTTCATCTTCATCTACATCCTCTTCCATTTCCATAATATTGTCCACAAGTACATCGCCCTTGTATAGACCCTCTATATACTCCTTCCACCTTTCTGCTTTCCCTTCTTTGCTTAGAACTGGGTTTCCATCTGAGCTCTTGATATTCATACAAGTGCTTCTCTTTAATCCAAAGGTCACTTTAATTTTCCTGTAGGCAGTATCTATCTTACCCCTAGTGAGATAAGCCTCTACATCCTTACATTTATCCTCTAGCCATCCCTGCTTAGCCATTTTGCACTTCCTGTCGATCTCATTTTTGAGATGTTTGTATTCCTTTTTGCCTGCTTCATTTACAATATTTTTATATTTTCTCTTTTCATCAATTAAATTCAACATTTCTTCTGTTACCCAAGGATTTCTACTAGCCCTCGTCTTTTTACCTACTTGATCCTCTGCTGCCTTCACTACTTCATCCCTCAAAGCTACCCATTCTTCTTCTACTCCCCCTTCCTGTCAATTGTTCCCTTATGCTTTCCCTGAAACTCTGTACAACCACTGCTTTAGTCAGTTTGTCCAGGTCCCATCTCATTAAATTCCCACCTTTTTGCAGTTTCTTCAGTTTTAACCTACAGTTCATAACCAATAAATTGTGGTCAGAGTCCACATCTGCCCCTGGAAATGTCTTACAATTTAAAACCTGGTTCCAAAAACTCTGTATTACCATTATACAGGGTGATTCAAAAAGAATACCACAACTTTAAAAATGTGTATTTAATGAAAGAAACGTAATATAACCTTCTGTTATACATCATTACAAAGAGTATTTAAAAAGGTTTTTTTTCACTCAAAAACAAGTTCAGAGATGTTCAATATGGCCCCCTCCAGACACTCGAGCAATATCAACCCGATACTCCAACTCGTTCCACACTCTCTGTAGCATATCAGGCGTAACAGTTTGGATAGCTGCTGTTATTTCTTGTTTCAAATCATCAATGGTGGCTGGGAGAGGTGGCCGAAACACCATATCCTTAACATACCCCCATAAGAAAAAATCGCAGGGGGTAAGATCAGGGCTTCTTGGAGGCCAGTGATGAAGTGCTCTGTCACGGGCTGCCTGGCGGCCGATCCATCGCCTCGGGTAGTTGACGTTCAGGTTTCATAACTAACCTTTTTCGTAGGACTCTCCATACAGTTGATTGTGGAATTTGCAGGTCTCTGCTAGCTCTGAGAGTCGATTTTCCTGGGCTGCAAACAAATGCTTGCTGGATGCGTGCTACATTTTCAACACTCGTTCTCGGCCGTCCAGAACTTTTCCCTTTGCACAAATACCCATTCTCTGTAAACTGTTTATACCAACGTTTAATACACCACCTATCAGGAGGTTTAGCACAATACTTCGTTCGAAATGCACGCTGAACAACTGTCGTCGATTCACTTCTGCCGTACTCAATAACACAAAAAGCTTTCTGTTGAGCGGTCGCCATCTTAGCATCAACTGATGCTGACGCCTAGTCAACAGCGCCTCAAGCGAACAAATGTAGAACTAAATGAAACTTTATAGCTCCCTTAATTCGCCGACAGATAGTGCTTAGCTCTGCCTTTTGTCGTTGCAGAGTTTTAAATTCCTTAAGTTGTGGTATTCTTTTTGAATCACCCTGTATAATCTATCTGAAACCTGTCAGTATCTCCAGGCTTTTTCCATGTATACAACCTTCTTTTATGATTCTTCAACCAAGTGTTAGCTATGATTAAGTTGTGCTCTGTGCAAAATTCTACCAGGCGCCTTCTCTTTCATTTCTTAGTCCCAATCCATTTTCACCTACTACGTTTCCTTCTCGCCCTTTTCCTACTACCGAATTCCAGTCACCCATGACTATTAAATTTTCGTCTCCCTTCACTATCTGAATAATTTCTTTTATTTCATCATACATTTCTTCAATTTCTGCGTCATTTGCATAGCTAGTTGGCATATAAACTTGTACTACTGTAGTAGGCGTGGGCTTTGTGTCTATCTTGGCCACAATAATGCGTTCACTATGCTGTTTGTAGTAGCTTACCCGCACTCCTATTTTTTTATTCATTATTAAACCAACTCCTGCATTACCCCTATTTGATTTTGTATTTATAACCCTGTATTCGCCTGACCAAAAGTCTTGTTCCTCCTGCCAGCGAACTTCACTAATTCCCCCCATATCTAACTTTAACATATCCATTTCCCTTTTTAAATTTTCTAACCTACCTGCCCGATTAAGGGATCTGACATTCCATGCTCTGATCCGTAGAACGCCAGTTTTCTTTCTCCTGATAACGACGTCCTCCTGAGTAGTCCCCGCCCGGAGATCCGAATGGGGGACTATTTTACCTCCGGAATATTTTACCCAAGAGGACGCCATCATCATTTAACCATACAGTAAAGCTGCATACCCTCGGAATAAATTACGGCTGTAGTTTCCCCTTGCTTTCAGCCGTTCGCAGTACCAGCACAGCAAGGCCGTTTTGGTTAGTGTTACAAGGCCAGATCAGTCAATCATCTACATCTCAACTACATCTACATCCATACTCCGCAAGCCACCTGACGGTGTGTGGCGGAGGGTACCCTGAGTACCTCTATCGGTTCTCCCTTCTATTCCAGTCTCGTATTGTTCGTGGAAAGAAGGATTGTCGGTATGCTTCTGTGTGGGCTCTAATCTCTCTGATTCTATCCTCATGGTCTCTTCGCGAGATATACGTAGGAGGGAGCAATATACTGCTTGACTCTTCGGTGAAGGCATGTTCTCGAAACTTTAATAAAAGCCCGTACGGAGCTACTGAGCGTCTCTCCTGCAGAGTCTTCCACTGGAGTTTATCTGTCATCTCCGTAACGCTTTCACGATTACTAAATGATCCTGTAAGGAAGCGCGCTGCTCTCCCTTGGATCTTCTCTACTATCAACCCTATCTGGTTCAAATGGCTCTGAGCACTAGGGGACTCAACTGCTGAGGTCATTAGTCCCCTAGAACTTAGAACTAGTTAAACCTAACTAACCTAAGGACATCACAAACATCCATGCCCGAGGCAGGATTCGAACCTGCAACCGTAGCGGTCTTGCGGTTCCAGACTGCAGCGCCTTTAACCGCACGGCCACTTCGGCCGGCAACCCTATCTGGTACGGATCCCACACTGCTGAGCAGTATTCAAGCAGTGGGCGAACAAGCGTACTGTAACCTACTTCCTTTGTTTTCGGATTGCGTTTCCTTAGGATTCTTCCAATGAATCTCAGTCTGGCATCTGCTTTACCGACGATCAACTTTATATGATCATTACATTTTAAATCACTCATAATGCGTACTCCCAGATAATTTATGGAATTAACTGCTTCCAGTTGCTGACGTGCTATTTTGTAGCTAAATGATAAGGGATCTATCTTTCTATGTATTCGCAGCACATTACACTTGTCTACATTGAGACTGAATTGCCATTCCCTGCACCATGCGTCAATTCGCTGCAGATCCTCCTGCATTTCAGTTTTCCATTGTTACAACCTCTCGATACACCACAGCATCATCTGCAAAAAGCCTCCGTGAACTTCCGATGTCATCCACAAGGTCCTTTATGTATATTGTGAATAGCAACGGTCCTATGACACTCCCCTGCGGCACACCTGAGATCACTCTTACTTCGGAAGGCTTCTCTCCATTGAGAATGACATGCTGCGTTCTGTTATCTAGGAACTCTTTAATCCAATCACACAATTGGTCTGATAGTCCATATGCTCTTACTTTGTTCATTAAACGACTGTGGGGAACTGTATCCAACGCCTTGCGGAAGTCAAGAAACACGGCATCTACCTGTGAACTCGTGTCTATGGCCCTCTGAGTCTCGTGGACGAATAGCGCTAGCTGGGTTTCACACGACCGTCTTTTTCGAAACCCATGCTGATTCCTACAGAGTAGATTTCTAGTCTCCAGAAAAATCATTATACTCGAACATAGTACGTGTTCCAAAATTCTACAACTGATCGACGTTAGAGATATAGGTCTATAGTTCTGCACATTTGTCGACGACCCTTCTTGAAAACGGGGACGACCTGTGCCCTTTTCCAATCCTTTGGAACGCTACGCTCTTCTAGAGACCTACGGTACACCGCTGCAAGAAGGGGGGCAAGTTCCTTCGCGTACTCTGTGTATCCCATCAGGTCCAGCGGCCTTTCCTCTTTTGAGCGTTTTTAATTATTTCTCTATCCCTCTGTCGTCTATTTCGATATCTACCATTTTGTCATCTGTGCGACAATATAGAGAAGGAACTACAGTGCAGTCTTCCTCTGTGAAACAGCTTTGGAAAGAGACATTTAGTATTTCGGCCTTTAGTCTGTCATCCTCTGTTTCAGTACCATTTTGGTCACAGTGTTGGACATTTTGTTTTGATCCACCTACCGCTATGACATAAGACCAAAATTTCTTAGGATTTTCTGCCAAGTCAGTACATAGAACTTTGCTTTCGAATTTATTGAACGCCTCTCGCATAGCCCTCCTCACACTACATTTCGCTTCGCGTAATTTTTGTTTGTCTGCAAGGCTTTGGCTATATTTATGTTTTGCTGTGAAGTTCCCTTTGCTTCCGCAGCAGTTTTCTAACTCGATTGTTGCACCACAGTGGCTCTTTTCCATCTCTAACGATTTTGCTTGACACATACTCACCTAATGCATATTGTACGATGGTTTAGAACTTTGTCCACTAATCCTCAACACTATCTGTACTTGACACAAAACTTTTGTGTTGAACCATCAAGTACTCTGAAATCTGCTTTTTGTCACTTTTGCTAGACAGAAAAAACTTCCTACCTTTTTTAATATTGCTATTTACGGCTGAAATCATCGATGTCGTAACCGCTTTATGATCGCTGATTCCCTGTTCTGCGTTAACTGTTTCAAATAGTTCGGGTCTTTTTGTCACCAGACTGTTGCCCCTGCAACTACCGAAAAGGCTGCTGCCCCTCTTCAGGAACCACACGTTTGTCTGGCCTCTCAACAGATTCCCCTCCGTTGTGGTTGCACCTACGGTACGGCTATCTGTATCGTTGAGGCACGCAAGCCTCTCCACCAACGGCAAGGTCCATGGTTCTTTGGTGGGGGGGTTTAGAATAACCCGATTAAATCTGACGTTTACATTTGGGGAATGGCGAATCAGGTTCCTCATAATGTACTGCTCATACTCCATATATTCTGTTTATTTGTATTGCGGAATCAAATATATCGGACTAGAGTCTCCAGAACTGTTCAAGTGTGTGGTATTCCAGTAAGGCGACGTAAAGAAACAGATCGAAGCAGTTGTGTTGCTTGGGCTTTTGAACTCTATATGTAACATTTGTGTTTCACTCTTGCTCCGCCTTTAACAATTTTTGTCATTTTGTTGATACATTTTGTGATATATATATAAACACTCAACGCGAGACAGCGGTAACCTGATTTCTCACACCAAGAACACCTATGAGTGACATCTGGCAGTGAAGCGAAATAATATGCTAGAGTGGGGGTGGGGGTGGGGGTGGCGGTGGTGGTGGTAGGGGACGGGGACGGGTTGTCTGTTTGCGGCATTGTCCCGTGAGAACGTCAATGAGGTAGGTTCTCTTACGCAATCCTGCCAAAACACCTTTAGCAGTAAAGGCCTCTTTCTAATTTTTTCCAGAAAATAACCAAAAGACTATCTTTCATTTCAGTGATGTTTCTTCCTTAGGCAAAATATAGCACTGTTATTCTGAAATGAGACAGACTCTATAATATTATGAAAATTATTTCTACGGTATCACCGAGCGAGCTGGCGCATTTGCGCTGGTTCAAATCCCCGTGCGACCACCCAACTTTACGTTTCCTGTGGCTTCCCCAAATCGCTTAAGACACGCGTTTTAAGAAAAGTCGGCGGAATTCATTCACAATCCTTCCCAAGTGCGAGATAGTACTTCGGCTCTGACGACCTCGTCGTCGACGGGATGCTAAGTCTTTTATCTGCATCCTTTCTTAGGTGTCAAGATACAATCTCGCAGCATGCTTTCGCTTTAGGGAACACCGACGAATTCGGCAAGAGCGTCTGCGAGTGTCACAAATCATATCTGTGATTATCCTGTACGAGCGGTAACTGAGCTCATGACGCCACATAAGTCACTGGCGGGTGCATCTGTCTTAATGTTACATATGCACAGTGAAGATTTTATTTTGTGAGATATTTCAGAGACAGGGGATGTAATACTTCGTATCGATGCGTTATCACTTTTTACTTGATGTCAGATACTTCCAGCCAAGGTGCTACTGATTCGCAATAAGCCTCTTGGAAGAGTTCGTGAAACAGGTAAGCATGTTCAGTTTACGAAGCCTAGGACCGTACGTGACACAAGGTCGGATGTCGCTGTGTGGTTAGCACGACTTTGCAGCGTGTACTCGTATTGTTTATCATCTGAGCCACAGGCGCTGATTCATGCTGCTGCAAAAGAATAAGTGCGCCATAAACAACCACGTGTGGCTACTGCGTTCGTTATGACCACTACGCAAGAACACAACGAACAAAGAGAGTTACGTCATAATCACTTAAGTCGAACTACACTCTTCCTGGAAAATTATTTGACGTAGTTTGCAAAAGTGAGAGATACAACGAATGGATGGGATACTCTTAACGTTACTTGAAGAAAGGAATGAGTTTAATTTTGTGTGCACAGTGAGATCATTAAGGCCAGGTTATGAGCTCAGACGAGGACGGTTGCGTAGTTGAAGCAATCATCCTGGAAATCGCCTGAAGGGACGTAGGAAGAAAAATCAGATTACCACAGATTAGGCAGACTGCCTTAGGGAAATGCAGCTACCGTCTTGTAATTTTTTTTTTTTTTTACGTATATGTTTCAGTCTCAGGTCTCATAAGTGCTATCGTTGCCGGTTTAGACTGCTGTGACCGCCTGCCCGGCCTTCTTCAGCTGGCTAGGTACCAGGGTAACATCTTCAAATCATCCGATGACGATCGATCGGACGAAAATTTGAATGCCTGTCGTGCCAAAAACGAACATACCGACAAGTATTTCAACGAGCTTGAAAATTTTTGCTTAATCTTACGTTTGTAATATAACCGTGGTTCATTCGAGGATTAATCCTATGAAACCAGCAGATCACTTTGGACACCATATCATGCAAATTCTAAGGCGCTCTTGCAGTTCCATCTGCATCTCTAGCCAAGAGCTGAGTCCGTCTGCCTGCCGCACGGGTGACCCACTTAGATCAGCGCAACTGCTAAGGAAATTTCCACGCCTGGAGGAGTGGAACGAGTTCCGTTCAGCATCTATAGGGCATCTGAAGGCTGCTAGAATGAGATGCAGCAACTACGGTCCAGATATTCGACATTAACGGCGAGAGAACGGCCTGGTATCCATATTTACCTCCAATACTGCCTACACTCCGAGGCAAGCTTTCCAAGCATTTATTTCCTACAAGCTTGTTTGAGCATCTGATGGATAATTTTACACAGTAGTTTTAACTTTACAAGACTGTGCGATCTTACAAACGTGCACTTATTTGACTGTGATATTCTGGCTTGAAAAGGATTCTACAAGCAAATGCCAGCTGTGAAGCAGCCTTCAGAACGATGCCCCCTCGAGAGGTGCCAAACAAATCAAACGTGATTAGTTTATTCTATAACGTGAAAGCCATCAAAGCAGTGGTTAACAACCTTTTTGAAAACGTTAGCTTAGTATCTAAATAAAATTTATGCTGGAGGAAGGTCGTATGAACATTCCTGTTTTTAAAATTACAGGAAAATCTATAATATTTCATTACCGTTTAACAATTAAAACTTTCACGTTTTTGAGTTACCAAGAAGTAATGAAAATCAATGAGATGGTTTGTATTGTTCTTATATATGCGGTTTGCTCTCGTCCAACCCACATCGTACATCGTGTACCAAGTTCAGTCGCTTTTTTCTTCATTGCTATCATAGTTCCATATCTAGTTTCACGCCTGTAAGTTGTGGCAAATAGAACCAACAATATTTCTCCAAAGTGTTGCTTGTTGTGTGTTAGAGAAATCTATTTGTAGTGTTTGCAGTGTTTTCACGTAGTCCAAGCAATTCTGCTTTATCCTGAACTACAGTATCCGAAAATATTTCTTCATTCACTGAAAACAGTGTACCACAGGCGCAATAACATTGGGTGGTGGATGGAGTTTTTATCTATAGAGAGGCCAGCAAACATATGATTACCGAAGAAGGGCAGCAAACTTTTCAGTGCTTGCTAGGACAAGAGTTTGGATAATTAACTGATACGGTATGGTAACATTAACCAACATGGCCTTGTCATGTCGGTACCGCAAACGACTGTAAGCAAGTGGGCACTATAGCCGTTATGGCTCCGAGGGCATGGAGCTGTAACTTAAGGATAATGGCGTGCTCTTGCGTAAAACTTTACGGAAATAAAATAGTCTTCCGTTCAGATCTCCTTGCTGAGACTACTGAAGACAATTTTGCCATCAAGGAAAACAAAACTGGCACTAGAGTGAAGTGTTAAATCGCTAAATCGGATCGGCAGGTTAAAAAATTTTGTAAATGAAATGGATAGGTTGAAGTTACATATAATGGTGGTTAAGAGATCTGCAGTGATAGGAAGAACAAGACTATTGGTCAGGGTGAGTGTAGGGACACAAATACAAAATCAAACTAATGTAGTGCAGGACTAGGCGTATTAATGAATAAGAAAAATCAAATGGGGATAAGCTGTTATGGAGAGCATAGTGAAGGCGTTATAGTAGCAAAGATTGACACGAAGCCAGCGTTCAAGACTCACTACAGTGCGACAAGTTTAATGCTTACTAGCTCCACAGATGAAGAGATTGTAAGAATCTGTGATGAGATATAAGAAATCATTAAAATATTTAACAGATACAAAAACTTAATCGTCCTAGAGGACTGGATTTTGACTATGGGGTAAGAAAGAAAAAGTAAAACAGTACGCAACCATTATTTGGCAGAAAGGAATGAAAGACGAAGCCAAGCGGTAGAATTTTGCACAGGACATGGTTTAGTATGTATATGCTAACACTTGGTTTAAGAGTCATGAAAGATAGTTGTTTACTTGGAAGCGACCAGGAGACGCCGTTAGGTTTGAGATAGATTATATGGGGTGTTAGCAATAATAGTTTACAACATATCACAGTGGTGAAGAAGAAGTCGAGACGAATTTTACACAGGACATTTGTGATTTAAGTAGTCAGGAAAGTACCTCAAACTGGTCTACGAAAACCATCTATGCTACGCTGCATGCTTTTCGCCCAAGATTTTTTTTATTATCTCCCTCTCTAAGTGCAAGCTATTAGTCCTAAAGCCAATGTGAACAGACGCTTTTGTAGGAAATTTAACGTGGTTTACATTTGTGCGGACTTGGGTTTTTGCTGCAGATTTTTCGCTTGAGGTCGTAGATTTCGAGCTATTCAAGAAAAACGTATACAACTGACCTTCAGACGAACACACACTCATACTCATTCATCACCGGTCAGGACCTTCAGTATATTCGACGCTATAGTACCTGTGTTATTCAGAATTACGATACAAAGTCCATTTGGACATGCATGTATGTCTAAAGGAAAAGACATTGCGGTGACTACAGCCGTTATGAAATACATTAAATGTATACGCAGTTGCGAATATGGACAACAGTCAGTTGTAGAATGGAATGACGACAGTGAAAATTTGTGCCGGATCGGGACTCGAATTCGGATTTCTCGCTTATCGCAAGCTGTCGCCTTACCATTTGGTTATTCGTGCACAGCTCACGGCCATATCAAAACACCCGTAAGTCATCAACCATGAATCTACAATCTGCACTGTTACACCCACTGCGTGTATTCCCGTACAGGTGAGACAGTTTACTTGAAAGTCCCTAGCCTGGTGTTGGCGGATAAATACGATATGATAGTGCCTGTGTGTGAAGGAACATTGCATCGTAATTCGGATTAACACAGGCGCAATTCGGGTTCGAGTCTCGGTACCGCACAAATTTTCATTATCAAAAATGAAATGGTTCAAAGGACTGTAGGAAGTAAGTCCTATACTTTCTAGTATGGGACTTACCAGCTGAGGTCATCAGTCCCCTAAACTTAGAACTGCTTAAACCTAACTAACCTAAGGACATCACACACATCCATGCCCGAGGCAGGATTCGAACCTGCGACCGTAGCAGCCGTGTGGTTCCGGACTGAAGCGCCTAGAACCGCTCGGCCACCATGGCCGGCCCTTTTCATTATCGTCATTCCACTCTGCAGCTGATGGTTGTCCATATTCGCAATTGCGAATACATTTAATGTATTCTAGTATGTTGTTCATGGGACTTCCAACTACCACTGTACAAAAATGTGTGACTACACGAATTATTTCCAGTATTAGGTCTGTTTTGCTCTCAAGCGGAAACATATCCGACTACAAAATTAAATTACAATTAGGATTAATAGTTTTAGAATAGAAAACGATTTGCGGTTTTCTCCCAAATTAATAGACCCTCCTTGTACAAAATTGTTCGTCTCGACTTCCTCTCTTGATTTCTATAAACCGCTTAAGGCAAATGCTGAGATGGTTCCTTTGAAAGGGCACGGCCGATTTCTCCCCCGTCTTTCCTTAATTCGAGCTTGTGCTCTGTCTGTTATGACCTAGCTGTCGACGGTATGTTAAGCACTAACCTTGCTTCCTTCCTTCGACTACCTGTAAAGAACTGTGGTACGTTGTAAACAAATATCGATTACACCCTGTTAATGGTAAGACAGAGACTAGAAACAGCAATAAACTGGAAAATACTTCCAGGGATAGATGTTGACCCTGAGCATAATTTACTGATTATGAAAAGCAAAGTTTAAACGAAGAAAGCCGGCCGGAGTGGCCGAGCGGTTCTAGGCGCTATAGTCTGGAATCGCGCGACCGCGACGGTCGCAGGTTCGAATCGTGCCTCGGGCATTGATGTGTGTGATGTCCTTAGGTTCGTTAGGTATAAGTAGTTCTAAGTTCTAGGGGACATAGTGCTCAGAGCCATTTGAACCATAAACAAAGAAATTTGAGAAAGAGAGGAAATTATGGAGATGGACCTGGATAAATTGGAAGAACTAGACGCCTTGAGAATTTCCTAGGTAACGAGCGTTAAGCAGCGACTTAAACAGGGGAAATCAATAGAAGACAAATGGTTAGCTTCGAGAGATAAATATCGATGGCAGCAGAGAATAAAACAATCGTTGGAAATTATGTGAGTTATTCACTTTAACCGACGAAAGGAGAAAATACAAAAATGCCGGCAAAAGGGCACACAGACCTCCAAAAAGAGATTGAGAGAAAGTGCAAAATGACAAATCAGGAATGGTTAGAAGACTAATCGAGGCTATAGGAACATGCCTAGCTATGGAGAAGATAGATACCACACATAGGAAAATTAAAGGGACCTTTGGAGAAAAAAAGAATTGGTTTTGGGAACATCAAGAACTCATATGGAAAGCCAGTACTAAGAAAAAGAAGGGAAAGCAGAAAGGTGGAAGGAATATACTCTACAGGTGGGCAGTACAAGGGAAATGAAATAGAAGACAGTATTATAGAAAGAGAGAGGAAGCAGGTGAAGATGAGATGGTAGATATGATACTTTGAGTAGAGTTTGTCAGAGCACTGAATGACGGAGTAACGATTCTGTTAAATATCGATGTAACATTTTTTGCTCGGTGTTACACTGTTGAAGGGTACAAAGATGGACGCCTTTAGGCTACGAACAAAGACATAGAGGGACGAGCGTCACTAAGATTTTACAAGAAGCTTGTTATTGGTGAAGAACCTGAGAGGCAAATTCAAACAAGACTTGTTTATGTTATTCTATAAAACTTAAAATGTTGTGTTTACTACCAAATAATACGGTAATGTTTTATTTTGAATAAAGAAAATGAATAATAAGTTTCTGTAATATTCTCAACCGCGCAAGGGACCAGAAATAGTGAAATCAATAAGTAGGTTGAAACACTATCAACGAGAGCGTCTCTTGGCGGGGGCAGAAGTGATGGAATTGGCGCTAGAATGCGTCCTTTGTGAGACTGAAGCAGATAGTGCCAGACACAGAGGCGTGTGTGAGTGTGTGTGTGTGTGTGTGTGTGTGTGTGTGTGTGTGTGTGTGTGTGTGTTTCTTGGCAGGGGCACAAGTGGTGGAATAGACGCTAGAGTGCGTCCTCTGTGAGACTGAAGCAGGTAGAAGGTTGCCAGACATAAAGGTTTGTGTGTACTCGTATGTGTGTGTAACCCACTGCTGGGCTGTCTGTCTCGCGTACCCATATGCGAGACAGCCAGGACGGCGAGCAGTGTGTTTCAAGACGTGGCTAAACGACGAAAGATGGGACTCCTGCTCCAGCTGACGTTGTCACTGGAGGCGACGCTTCCATTGCCGATTTGGAGGCTCCATCTAGAAATACGGGCTAAACCAGCTCGTAACGGCCAGAGAGCACGAGCACTAGTCTCAAAAGTAAAGATGGCTACCTTCCACTGCGCCACGTAAGGGAAGGGAATACCGCCAATCTTGTGAAACGACCCCTTTAGATTCAAAGACTTACTGGTGAACGTTTTATTAACTGACGTTAATGCTGTAGCGATGATTCAGAATTGCTTAACATGATTGCTGGAAACTTAAAAAACTGATTGGAACAGATAATTTTCTTATCTCTTTAAGTTATTGTTGAATGACTCGCTATGTCTGTTGTAAAGTTTTATTCAAAATATTATGTGGAGAACATTGTAAAAGCAAGTAGGGAGGTGCCTGACATCAATTCGCCAAAATCGATATGAAGAAATTGCAAATATGTGAACTTTCGGACTATCTAGAACTGTGAAAGATTAATTGCATCCCATGGACTTAACTGCATTAAATACCTATTGACTGATTCTGTCTTCGTTGTGGCTTGTTGCTGGAGACGTAAATCTTAATTATTTCTAAAATAATTCTCATTTATTGTTCAGTCTCAGCTGTACATTTTTATGGCTCTGAGCACTATGGGACTTAACATCTGTGGTCATCAGTCCCCTAGAACTTAGAACTACTTAAACCTAACTAACCTAACGACATCACACACATCCATGCCCGAGGCAGGATTCGAACCTGCGACCGTAGCAGTCTCGCGGTTCCGGACTGCGCGCCTAGAACCGCTAGACCACCGCAGCCGGCTGTACATTTTTAATTACATAACATGTTTCGAACACTCTGGATCATCTTCAGATAAAAGTGGTGGTGTCAGCAGCCCGTCTTGCCTTTTCAGAACCTGATATGAGGTTCTGAACAAACAAGATGAGTTACTGACGCAACTCGTTCATAGATCTGGAGAGAATCCAGAGTGATCGAACCAGTCATGTGCGAAGCTCTTTCAGTAATAACTAATGCAACACTTTTTCTTTTCGGCCAATTTCGGTTGAAAAAATGTGGACGTTATTGTGGGACATAGCGGAATATTCCCGCTTCAGCCCCTATAGTTTCATGAAGTCCCGATAGATGGTGGCGCTATACGTAGCCTTCAAAATGGCGTCAGAAATGGAGATGGGTTCTAAATAGAGAGTTTCTTTTGGCGGAAAACGAGAGTATCTCACGTATTTATAGGCATTTGAAGAATGTCTACCGAGAACTGGCAGTGAACAAAGGAAGGTGAGCCGTTGGACGAGGCGTCGTCCATCATCGCAGCAAGGTAGCACAAACCTGTCCGATCTCTCGCGTGCTAGCTGGCCGCATACAGCTCGACTCTGCAATGGAACGCGCTCATACTCTTATTCGAGGTGATAGATTGTAAGAGGTCCGAGCAGATATATTGCTCATGCGTTGCCTGCCATATGCAAGGTATAAGAAAATCTCTGACCAGAGAGCAGTGTTGACTGCAGTAGGAACTGTGTAGCTGTAGCAGTAAGTTGTTGCTAGTGAGCAGTCTGCTCTGGTCTAGTCTGGTGTATCGTGTTGGCTGGGCCGGTCGCGGTGCAGCGATGTCGGAGCCTGAGCATTATTGTATAAGGTAAAAAGCAGCCTCGCGCATATGTAATAATGTTATCTGAAGTCCCATGTAAATGTTTTAAAAATGTCATAATAATAATCTTTCTCATATAAAGTAATTTTAACAACCATTAATTTCAATTTAAAGAATTTACTAATTTCTCCAATCCATGATCATCCCGATTATTGCAAAAGAAAAATCAGTTGTTTCCCTTTCATAAATGAGAAATCTATCGGCCAGCATTGCACAGGGCTGTACCAGAAAAATTTATTGTAAGAGCATATATATATGCGTTATCCGGTGACTTCATTGAGGTAAGAATTTTTCTCTTTTAATTCAGAATGATCTTTCAGGGCCATGACGCAGCACTGCTGACGTCCAAAATTTACCAGGTTAAATTCACAGTCAATTACTGAAAAGTTATAAGTGAGCGACAATTTAATTGAGAGGTTAATTACATTGTATTATTATCAGGTCACAGAAATTATTTCGTTGGGACGTTACACTGAAAGTGAACGACATAATTATAATTTTTACTGTTGAGAGGTTTAGGGATTTTTCTGTTTTGAGGTTACACTAAGATGTGAAAGAATTTTGTGGGGAGGTTACACTTGGCAACCCTGCCAGGATCGTATTTTCTTTGTGAATTACTGAGAAGTAGTCATATATCTGCTCTTATTTACTTAAATGTAGTTTGCATCTGGCGCAACACATTTACTAATTTGTCACTCTTTCTTTCACAGATCATAGGCAATTTATTGCTCTCTGTTGTAATTGTGTTGGTTCCATTTTTGCTTCGTCTTTGTTTCATTTTTGTGCTTAATTTTGATTTGTGAAAAATGCCGCGAAAAACTGTTAACAGTACATTGTGATGTGCAATGAGTGAAATAGCCGACTGGAATAATTTGACCGATAATACTTGTGACACTCAGTGTAATAGCGATAATCCTCTAATTACTGATAATCAGTGCGTATGGACCACTAGTAAGGATTTTAATTCTAATGATGAGCAAACAAATTCAATTATGTCCACAGTAGAAGTAACAATTCATGACGCGGCACGTTCTGATACAATGAAGGCTGCCCAGTTTGACATACCCGGTTTGCAAAATTTATGTAGTGAACAGATAATTGTTTCTAACGAAGATGAACAGTGTACTCAAAGTACGTCAAGTTTATTTGATTCCGATGTAGTGGCCAACAGTGCACATCCGATTGGCAAACCTTTTCAAGAATCACAGAATGACCAAATGGTTATACAAAACGTGACACACACATCTACATCATCACACAGCACAGAGAATACAGCAGCTAATTTTGGCATGGATCGAGTTATGGCATTATTGCTACAATTTAATGAAAATCTCAAACAACTACTTAATGAAAATCTCAAACAGCAAAGTGAAATACTAGACAACTATTTCAAACAACGTAATAAAAATCTCAAACAGTGGAATGAAAAACCAAGCAACAATTTCAAACAAATTAATGAAAAACAAGACAACAATTATAAAAAACTTAATGAAAATCTCAAACAGTTGAATGAAAAACAGGACAACCTTAATCAATCGAACAAACAACTAAATGAAAAATAAGACAACCATTTCAAACAGCTTAGTGAACAGATTACAGCCGTTGCCGTGCAATGTCATGATACTAAAAAACAATTACGTGAGGAAATTAAGGCTTGTGCTAGGAATAGTAGCAAAGAGTTACGTAGTACACAAGCAGCCACAACAAAATCACTTAGACATGAAGTTAGTGCGGTTGGTAAACAATGTTCAGAAAACGCAACACAGTTACGCGACGAGTTTAATTTAATGTCACCAGAACTTTCACACACTCTGGATGCGGAAGTCGATAAGAAATTTGAACAACAGAACAGCCAAATTGACGAACTTTTTAAAGTGACAGAAATGAAAATTGTTTCAGTCACTAACACGTCACAGCATACGCCACATTCCGAATATTTCTCACATTCACACAGCCAATGTAATTTAGGTAATTTACAGAGTGTACGTGACTTAGATTCCGAACAGTCACAGATAAACAGATTATCATACAATCCTGTACCAGTTCACACATTCAGAGACGATAACGTTGATTATAAGCAATTTTTATCCATAAAAAAATCTAAGGTATTTAAAAATGACAGAACACAAATACATCGTTTGAACTGGATACGACAATTTGTTTTTGTATTTTCATCAGCTTGGCCTGTAATGCAGAAACTAGAATTGGCCTGGATACAACAATTTGTTTTTGAATTTTCACCGGCATTGCCTGTAATGAAGAAACTAAAACTTATTTGCAGTGTGTAAATGACCTCAGCGGATTCATTACGCTTCGATGAATATGTGCCGTAGCGTGCACAGGGCCCCGAGCCGTAGTAGTGCTGTTTCCTCTTTAGTTTTCTGCACTGCTGCCTTCTCTTTTCTATCCTTTATATCTATCAAAACAGCTCTTCAACTATCGATCTATCTAGAATTAGGAATAAATAATGAAAACCTGATATGACAAGTTTTACCGAAAGTGACAGTTTTTATTAGACACTCCCGAAATGGCAAGAACTATCAGCATAATTTTAATAACAAACAAAATTTTAATCATCAGTATGTACAAAATTTTCAGCAGTCGCAAACACATTTTGGTAACAATACAGGTTTTTCTCCGCAACAGCATCAAAACCAGCCGGTTAACATACCTAACCAACAATGTAATGTGCAAGGTCAACCAAGCTTTAATGTTTCGCCGCCTACACGTATAGCGTCGGCTCCACCAAATAGTAACGCACAGCAACAAGGAAATCAGTACGTACAGAAAACACATCATTTCAACTCCTATCGCAACGCCCCGTATAGGAATGACTATCACGACAGACGTAAAAGTAATGAGCACAATTTTCAGCGTACGGTCTTACCAGCAGCAAAATCATCCGCAACAACAGATTATCATGAATGAACCAGACAGTAGGTATCATCCCGAACCTAATGTGTCAGGACGAAGTAACAGGACAGTACAAATAGTTGAAATGCCACAGGCCGGCCGAAGTGGCAGTGCGGTTAAAGGCGCTGCAGTCTGGAACCGCAGGACCGCTACGGTCGCAGGTTCGAATCCTGCCTCGGGCATGGATGTTTGTGATGTCCTTAGGTTAGTTAGGTTTAACTAGTTCTAAGTTCTAGGGGACTAATGACCTCAGCAGTTGAGTCCCATAGTGCTCAGAGCCATTTTTTTTTTTTTTGAAATGCCACAGAATCCTCCCGCAAATAACAGCACTTCAGAAAGAATTTGACTAGATACAGTACAGATTGAACCTTCCAGCAACGCAATCAATACTTTTGACACAGAGAATCTTGTTCACGAAAATGTTATTACTTTTGACGACATCCGATACACACTTTTGCATGAAAGACAGAATCACAACGTATGTAGACGACATTCTTATTGCAGAAGCTAACTGGTCTGAACACAATTTGATTCTTGAACAACTGTTACAAACCTTTCGTGCACAAGGACTCACAGTTAATCTTAGCAAATCGCACTTTGGTAAAACTTCCATAAAATTTCTTGGACATGTAATTTCAGCAGGAGGCATTGCGCCTGACCCGGAAAAACTTCAAGCTTTCGTGACATCACTGTTCCTATGACGAAGAAACAATTACGCAGCTTTCTGGGATTAATTAACTTTTTCCGTAAATTTATTCATTACTCTGCTTTAGACACCCCTAGATTATGTCAATTGACAGGTAAAAACACTATTTGGTCCTGGGATAGCCAAGCGCAGTCTGAATTTGTCAATCTGAAACAACGTTTGTTGACTGCACCACTTTTATCACATCCAGATCTTACTAGAAATTTTTCCATTGCCACCGACAGTTCTGACACCGCTTTAGGCGTACACATTTTTCAGGAAATTGAAGAAGATGGGCCGGCCAGAGTGGCCGAGCGGTTAAAGGCGCTACAGTCTGGAACCGCACGACCGCTACGGTCGCAGGTTCGAATCCTGCCTCGGGCATGGATGTGAGTGATGTCCTTAGGTTAGTTAGGTTTAAGTAGTTCTAAGTTCTAGGGGACTTATGACCACAGCAGTTGAGTCCCATAGTGCTCAGAGCCATTTGAACCATTTTTGAAGAAGATGGTTCTACAGTAATTAAAAACATCCCCTTTGCGAGTCGCATTCTGTCACCTGCTGAACGCAATTATTCTGTTACAGAACTTGAAACATTATGTGTTGTATGGGCATTTACGAGATTTCGGCATTTTCTTCATGGAAGACATACGACCGTTTACACATATCATAGAGCTATCCAGTTTTTACTTTCAACAAAATTTACACATGACAGGTTAAGCAGATGGAAACTTTATTTACAGGAATTTAATTTTACAATTGTTCACATTCCCGGTACACAAAATATTGTAGCAGACGCACTATCCCGTTCTCTCAGCAACAATCAGCAAGACATCGCAACCAACTTCTGCCAAGTAAATTTTAGCGGCATGTATATTCAACAAGTTGCATTTGAAAATTTCATTTCGTCGTCATTACGAGATATAGCGCAAGAGCAGAGTAAAGACAACGCATGGAAAGAAATTAAACGTCTTTGGCAAGATAGGGATAATGTTACCATCAGAAACCATTACACTGTACGCAATAACATTCTGTTTCGCCGCTCTCACCCTGACAGCAACAACTGGTTACTATGCATTCCTGACGAGCTTGTTAACAAATTAATTTGGTATACTCATTTAAGTTACGCACATTACGGAGCCAGAAAATGTTTTCTTATACTGAGACAGAACTGTTATTTTGCCAACATGGAGAAACGTATTCGACGAGTTTTAGCGTCATGTAAAATCTGCCAGAAAGCTAAGTCAGACACGACTTCACATATTCCTCCGTTACATCCCATTGTACCTGTTAAATTGAGACACATGGCCGCTGTAGACATTTTTGGTCCGATTCCCAGATCTAATAGAGGTTTTTGTTACATCTTTGTCGTTGTTGAACTCACTTCGAAATTTGTTACCTTCACTCCGTTACGCAAAGCTACTGCTAAATCTGTTTCCAAAGCATTTGTAAAACATTTTCTATTTCATGTAGGGCATGTATTGAAAGTAATTTCCGACAATGGACCACAGTTTCGATCTCCGTTATCGACACGCATGTTACGAGCTAGAAACATTTCTCCGATCTATATATCCAGGTATCACGCTTCTTCGAACCCTTGTGAACGACTAATGAAAGAAATTGGTAAACTATGTAGAATATACTGCCATAAAAAACATATTGATTGGGATACACACATACTGTAATTCAAGGATGTAATTAACTCCATACCAAATGAATCTACTATGCTATCTCCAACTGTTGCATTGAAAAATGTTGAACCACCTAACAAAATTAAAGAATTAGTATCCTTTCCTACATCTCGTCGACTACGCCACCATGAAATAATTGACATTGCACTCAACAACATCAAACGTGCCACAGAGCGCCGGAGAAGACAGCAAAAACAGGTTTGTACACGCCGTGACTTTCACATTGGACAGAAGATATTAGTACGCACACATTATTTATCCAACAGAGGAAAGAGTAGATGCAGTAAATTTGAGCTTCTATACGCAGGTCCATATAGAATTCGCAGCATTCCTCACCCCAATGTAGCACACGTCGAAACTTTGAGAACCAGAAAAAGCAAGGGCAATCACCATGTCTCCAATATTAAACCTTTTATTGAATGAACATACTTTATGATTTATCACACTGTAATATTTTTTTCTTGGCAAGTGCCCGGCAAGATAAGGTTAGCAGGTCGCTTTCCTTGCCGTTACACATCAGACCGTGCACATTTTTCCAGATAAACTTACATATTTTATGACAAATTATGCAATTCTATCTATGTAACTACTTACTGATGATTATCATATTTTTTTTGGCAAGTGCCCGGCAAGGTAAGGTTAGCAGCTCGCTTTTCTTGTCGTTATATATTAGACCGTGCACATTTTCCATTTTTCGTGTATGTATGATTGTTTTCCTGTTTTGTTTGTATGCACTACGAAATCTTTAAGATATAACAAACACCAGTTGACTTCGACATTTTTCCTTATGATATCTCAATATCTTGACTATTTTACATTTTTTTTTTGCTAGTACATTATGATACTCTGTGTACATTTTTTTTTGCACTTGAAAATTGTATGTTTTTGACATAATACGTTTTCTGTCATGCTATGCTGTATGCTTAATTATATCACAAGAAACAAGTTTTCATTTAATGAGTATATTATTTAAATGAAAGATATTAATCCTTATTCATCATTTTCAGAAAGCAATTACGTGTAAAAGAAATAACTTAAACAAACCACAGTGGATTACTATGAAATGGGAATTTCACATTCGGAATGAACGAAAGAAAATGCAATACCTTGTCATGAAGAGTAAATGGATCAGAATTAACAAGCATTAACAAGAATATACTATACACATCGTATGATAGCAGCCTTAACTAATTATTTTTCTTTCAGAATACGAAGCGATTGATGCAGGCTGTCAGACATAACTACACATCTTAGTTTTAGTGATGAAATATGCTAGAAATAAGAAACTCTATACTATGAATAGTTGTGTGAAGTAAATGGTAATATGAATAATGAATAATGAAGTGTCTTTTTTGCAGATGATAATGAATGATGATGAATAGTTATATGAATAATGAAGTTTTTCTTTGCAGGTGATGATAGTAATGAAGTTATGGTAATATGAATAATGAAGTTTTTTCCTTGCAGATGAGAATAATGATGAAGTTTATATATTTACTGTTAGTTAAGGGATGCTATGTAGTTATTTAAGTATTTGTTGCAGTTCGTTTTGACAGTATGTCTTATGTCGCATGGTATAATGACTGAATGTTTTGGAAAGGACAGCTAGAGTATATACATATTGAGTACACGTTTCATTACCTGTTAATTCGAAGTTCACTACTTTTCAGCATAATATGCGTTTCTTCTTTCAGCTCAATAATCCATTTTGTATTTTTTCCAGGAGAAGCTATTCATGAAATTAATGTGCTATAAGCAGTTAGTCATTAAACCTGTTCTAGTACTTGCATTTTTTTTACCCATTTGTGTGTGTCATTCATGAATGTGATCACATACACTCTACTTGTTTCATAACCTTGCTACTGCTGACTCATGACGAATGACGTTATTGATCCTTATTTCCAGCAATAAGTCAAAAGCAAATATTTTCATGCTCCAGCAATTAATTATCAATCTCAACGCAATGAATTGCTAGCACAAACAAAAAAAATTACCAGTCCCAGCTATTACCAGTATACAACCAAATAATGCTACTAGTTTAAGAGATATTTCTAGTTCTAAAGATAATGCAAATTTCTCAGATATATTGAATCCATTATATCTATGTATTATTGGACCACAGATCTTGAGTAATAGTTAGTGTGTTACATTTTAAATATGTCCTATGTCACTTGAATGATGAGTTCTGAGTGATACTGAATGATGTTTTGTAATAATGCATAAATGCTATGCCAATAATTTCTGTAAATAGTATTTTTGTTATACTCTATAAATGCTAGGCCAATAATTAACTCTCATTATGAATGATGACTTCTGAATAATACTGAATAATGTTTTATAAAACTATATGAATACTTTGTAACTGGCCAATGAGTGCCAATAATTACTGCAATTAGATGAGTTATGAAAAGTGTTTTGTAATATTCAATACTTGCTACATGTTTAGTAACTGGCCAATGAATGCCAATGATTACTATAATTAGATGAATTATGTAAATGCTATGCCAATAATTAACTCTTGCTTTGAATGATGACTTCTGAATAATGCATAAAAAAAGGTTTGTAACTGGCCAATGAGTGCCAATATTTACTGTAATCAGATGACTTATGAATAATGTTCTGTAATACTCCATACATAGTACCGAAATGTTTAGTAACTAGGCAATGTGTGCCAACAATTACTCAAATCGGTTGATAGACTAGTGTAATTCTCAATGATGACTAGCATAAGACTTAATGTCCTTCACCTTCTGACCTAATTACCAGACATTACTGCAATATCCGTGTGTCCTGTCTATCCTTATGATCATGGAGCACTATATTTGGATTTTGCACTAATTCTACGTTGGTGAAAGAGTATGGATTCTACAAGAATGTGGTGTTGACACATCAGGCTGTCCACCACCTTGAACGATGGAGATGTTATTATGGTCCCACTGTTTGGTGTACCTAATGTACTACCAAAATGATAACATTGAAAATTAATACAACATTTCAGTGTCTTGACTACACTGATTAATACTTCAGGGAAGAGAACTTCAGATTGTCTCACTTGGTTCAAATGGTTCAAATGGCTCTGAGCACTATGGGACTCAACTGCTGTGGTCATAAGTCCCCTAGAACTTAGAACTACGTAAACCTAACTAACCTAAGGACATCACACAAATCCATGCCCGAGGCAGGATTCGAACCTGCGACCGTAGCAGTTGCACGGTTCCGGACTGCGCGCCTAGAACCGCGAGACCATCGTGGCCGGCTGTCTCACTTGGTGTTGCGCTTCTGTAGAAAGATATGGACTTTCAGTGCAGCTACGTGCAACCTACTGTGCTACAACCATGATGCAATCCTCCCCTAGTTCTTGTAAAATGGTAAAAATATATACAGTGCGTGTGCACTTTATGTCATTTGTTAATATGTTTTGTACTCATTGCGTACACATTTTGTCATTTCTTGATATGTTCTGTCAGTGCATGTGCACTCTAATTCATTTCATGTTCTGCACTTACATATATGTATATACTCTGTGACTGTACACTTAGTTAATTAAGTAGATTATAGAAAAATGGCAAGTCCAATTGACTCACCATCGCTGCCAAATTTTTGCCCCCCCCCCCCCCAGTAGAGGGTTATGTAAGAGGTCCGAGCAGATGTAATTTCGATGTATTGCTCATGCGCTGCCTGCGATATGCAAGGTATAAGAGAATCTCTGACCAGAGAGCAGTGTTGACTGCAGTAGGAACTGTGTAGCTGTAGCAGTAAGTTGTTGCTAGTGAGCATTCTGCTCTGGTCTAGTTTGGTATATCGTGTTGGCTGGGCCGGTCGCGGTGCAGCGATGTCGGAGCCTGAGCATTATTGTATAAGGTAAAAAGCAGCCTCGCGCATATGTAGTAATGTTATCTGAAGTCCCATGTAAATGTTTTAAAAATGTCATAATAATAATCTTTCTCATATAAAGTAATTTTAACAACCATTAATTTCAATTTAAAGAATTTACTAATTTCTCCAATCCATGATCATCCCGATTATTGCAAAAGAAAAATCAGTTGTTTCCCTTTCATAAATGACAAATCTATCGGCCAGTATTGCACAGGGCTGTGCCAGAAAAATTTATTGTAAGAGCAGATATATATACGTTATCCGGTGACTTCATTGAGGTAAGAATTTTTCTCTTTTAATTCAGAATGATCTTTCAGGGTCATGACGCAGCACTGCTGACGTCCAAAATTTACCAGGTTAAATTCACAGTCAATTATTGAAAAGTTATAAGTGAGCGACAATTTAATTGAGAGGTTAGTTACATTGTATTATTATCAGGTCACAGAAATTATTTCGTTGGGACGTTACACTGAAAGTGAACGACATAATTATAATTTTTACTGTTGAGAGGTTTAGGGATTTTTCTGTTTTGAGGTTATACTAAGATGTGAAAGAATTTTGTGGGGAGGTTACAAGATGGACCATAATCAAAGACTTCGCTCTTCAACTGGAGGTCTCTTTTGGTAGTGCTGACACATTTCTCCACCAGTTGAGGTACTCAGAGGTGTATGCCTCTGGATCACGGGGTCCCAGGTCCGATTCCCGGCCGGGTTGGGGATTTTTCTCTCCCCCGGGAATGGGTGTTTGTGTTGTCCTTATCATTTCATCATCATCATCATCATTATCATCATTCGTGACTAGACTGGACTGTGTAAAAATTGGGACTCTGTATGGGCGCCGACGATCGCACAGTTCAGCGCTCCACAAACAAAACATCGTCATCAGCCTTATAGCCGCCTAACAGAAGACCATAAAGAGCACCGATGGACCTTATGTGCGGAATTTTGTCGAACATTGTCACAGGGGATGAAACATGGATTCATCACTTCGAACCGGAAACAAAACGACAATCCATGGAGTCACACCACCCCACGTCTCCTCCGAAGAAAATGTTCGAAGCCGCACCGTCACGGTAAATTCTGAAAGCGTCATATTGTTTGATGTCCTCCCTCATGGTGCAGCGATCAACTCTGAAGTGTATTGTTCCACCCTCAGGGAATTGAAGAAGCGACTTCAGCGTGTTCGTCGCCACAAAAGTGCTAACGAACTTCTGCTTCTCCATGACAACACAAAGAGTCAAACAAGTCCGTTCACCCGAGAGGAGCTCACAAAACTTAAGTGGACTGTTCTTCCTCAGCCACTCTACAGCCCGGATCTCCCACTTTCCGACTATCATCTACACTGAAGAGCCAAAGAAACCGGTACACCCGACTAATATTGTGTAGGGCCCCGCGAGCACGCGGAATTGCCGCCGCAACCCGACGTGGCATGGACTCGACTAATGTCTGAAGTAGTGCTGGAGGGAAACAACACATTGAATCCTGCAGCGCTGTCCATAAACCTGTAAGAGCACGAGAGGGTGGAGATCTCTTCTGAGCAGCATGTTGCAAGGCATCTCAGTTATGCTCAATAATGTTCGTGTCTGCGAAGTTTGGTGAGTAGCGGAAGTGTTTAAACTCAGAAGAGTGTTGCTCGAGCCAGTCTATAACAATTATGGACGTGCGGGTTGTCGCATTGTCCTGCTGTAAATCCCCAATTCCGTCGGAATGCACAACGGACATGAATGGATACAGGTGATGAGACAGGATGCTTACGTATGTGTCACCTGTCAGAGTCGTATATAGACGAATCAGGGGTCTCCATACCAATCCATCTGCATACGCCCCAAACCATTACAGAGCCTCAACCAGCTTGAACAGTCCCCTGTTGACACGCTGGGCCCATGAATTCATGAGGTTGCGTCCATACCCTTTCACGTCAACCCGCTCGATACAATTTGAAAGGAAACTCGTCCGACGAGGTAACATGTTTCCAGTCATCAACAGTCCAATCTCGATGTTGACGGGCTCACACGAGGTAAATTTGGAAATTTGTGGTAAGGTTTTATGGGACCAAAGTGCTGACGTCATCGGTCCCTAAGCCAACACGCTACGTAATCTAACTTAAACTAACTTACGCTGTGGACAACACACACACACACGCATGTCCGAGGGAGGACTAGAACCTTCGACGTGGGGAGCCGCAAAGACCGCGACAAGACCAGGCGAGGTGTAAAGCTTTGTGTCGTGCAGTCATATAGGGTACACTAGCGGGCCTTCCGTTCCGAAAGCCCGTATCGATGATATTTCGTTCAATGGTTCGCACGCTGACACTCGTTGATGGTCCAGCATTGAAATCTGCAACAATATGCGGAAGGGTTTCACTTCTGTTGAACGATTCTCTTCAGTTGTAATTGGTCCAGTTCTTGCAGGATCTTTTTCTGACCGCAGCGATGTCGGAGATTTTATGTTTTACCGGATTCCTGATATTCATGGTACACTCATGAAATGGTCGTGCAGGCAAATCTCCACTTCGTCACTACCTCGAAGATGCTGTGTCCCGTAGGTAATGCGTCGACTATAACACCACGTTCAAACTCACTTAAATCTTGATAACTTGCCATTGTAGCAGCAGTAGCCTATCTAACAACTGCGCGAGACACTTCCCTTATAGAGGCGTTGCCGAGTACAGCGCCGTATTCTGCCTGTTTATATGTATGTTTTTGAATACGCATGCTTATAGCAATTTCTTTGACACTTCAGTGTAATTGAGCCCAATAAAGGACGCACTCCGCAGGAAGCGGTACGTGGATGACGAGGAGTTTGTTGATGCAGCAACACGTTCGTTCCGACGTCGACTAGTAGAGTGGTACCCATGCGAGTACACAGGCCCTTCCACTAAGGTGGCGTAGGGCCGTCAAATTGAATACAGATTATGTTGAGAACAGATTTTTGTAGGCAAAAGAGTGGGGAATAAAGTGATTGGAATGCTGAATAAAACTAACCTGCTTTCGAAGAAAAAAGAACTTGTTGCATTACTTACTGAACGAACCTTGTAATTAAAATGTGCAGCTGTGACTGAAGAATAAATGAGAATTATTTTAATTATCAGTGCAGTTGCTGATTGTCTCGAGTCTACTATGTAGGCTCTAGTTGATTACTTCTGTTCAACATTTATTAGTTTCTTCGTCTCATTCGCCTATACGTGAACTCATCTTCTTCCACGAAGTCGAGAGGCTTCTTTCGGTTTTGTTGTTCAGTGCAATTTGTTCAGTGCTGAGGTTGATGTGGAGTAGTGATAGTGAGGTAGAAATTTTTGCTTTGCAGTCAGTCAATTACGACCGACTGTGCAGGAGAGAAGGGGGCGCCTACAGAGAGTGAAACTGGTTAAGGTTCCGGCCTGACTGCTTGCCACGGGTGGAGATTTTTTGTTACAGAGTTTGTAGCCCTCAGTGCAGCGGAACCATTGAGAGTCGTACGTCTACTTTTCTGTCGTTAATAACTTTTGCTTTGAACGTGCAGATGTTATAACACTAAACCTGACTAAATATTCTAATTGAAAAGATATCCTTCCCTTATGTTACTACCAAAGTCGAAACAAAGTCCTTGTAGTAGACAACATTCCACCTGGTATGCATGATAGATGAGACAGAGGAAATACCCTCAGCATTCAATACAAATGTAGTAATACGACTCACAAAAAATGGATACTGAATGTTACCAGATACTACCGGAACATGAGTTTAATAAGTCATGGTTGCAAAGTAGTTACACGAATGATTTACAGAAAAAAGAAAAATGGAAGATGCCGATTTTAAGGTTGATGAGTTTTGCTTTTCGGAGAAAAGTAACAGCACGCGAAGCAGTACCGAACGTGCAACTAAACTAAGACGACAGGTTGAAGAAAAGCTAATTTACAAGCTACAGCCTGGCCAAGTTCAAATCGTGTAAAGAGGAACCTAAGAATTGTATTCAAAAAGCGTTACTTTACAAAATTTAAGAACACATTATGAAATCCTAATAGCATTGTCCACACCGTATGTGTTTTTGGAAAGTTGTTTTGGCAACTTAAGTCTTTATGAATGTTTGTGGCTGGCCTTCACTTTCGTGGTAGCCAGGGTGAGCCTTGGTAGCGTAAAAATTGTTCGTTACCAGCATGTGCTTGACAAGCGGAGAAGACGTGACGTTTTACCGATCTCTGTAACCATACGAAACGTCAGTGCACTGAGTGTGATCGCAACTCTCTTCGCTGAGTCTCGTATGAGTGCATGTGATACCGCTGGTCGTCATTCTTCCACCGTTACGTGACATTAAGCTCGGTGGCCCTTGCGATACTACTCGTAGCGACTACGATACACCAAAGTCTCTTTAATCCTGTCCTTCCTTTCATTTACATAGTTGTTCTCCGCAAGTCACTTCGATTTTTGTTTGGTTGTTTACATTGAATGAACAGAAAACCTTGGCATCCACAACAAAGACGCGCTGCGCACGTTATTGCATTAACTGCCCTGCATGAAATGACAACGTCTAAGACTAACTGTTAATGACCACCACATCCGTTATGCCCGATGTTCCACAGTTATAGTTATGACTAGGAATAACACGACATGCTTGGTCTCTTCCCACACTTAATAGTCTAGAATTTCTCGTTATGTTATTAGCAGCAGCGGTAAGGGGAACTCAGCTCACTACACTGCATGGTCATCCACAGACACACCAACACAATCTGTTTTTGTAGCTGGTAGGATAATTACTATTGATGACGTTTATACTAACAACTTAACGGATAATATTAAACGCAATCTCATACGTTTCGCCGTTGAAGCTGTAGACTGTGAAAAGTATTACGCGGAAAAAATAACATCGCTTCCAGACGTAATTACCATGTGGTGCAAAGACTTGCAACTCACTATTAATGTAGTGAAGTGTTACTTTATGCTCTTCACGAAACCTAAAATACACGGTGGCCAAAAACAGTCTGAACTGGTTGGAGGAATAACGCAGGGTGCGTTGTGTTGCAAAGTAATAGTTAAGAAAAAAATTCAGTGTGTTGCTCTTGTCTGGCGGGCCACTTGAATTTTCGCGCGCAGTGGGTTAATTGGCTGCGTTCAATGCTATTTAACTCGGAAACGGCGCAACGTATCGAATTTTTACTTCACTATTAATTCTCAGCACAACCTACCCTGCAACATCCTTACAAGTTTTTCAGTCCGTTTCGGGACACGCCATATAGTTACATCTGATTCTAGGATCATACAAGCGCTGATGACCTCGATGTTGAGCGCCCATAAACCCCAACACACACACACACGCAGGATCATACAAATGCCTGGGAATACACATGGGGATATGAAAGGGAAATGACTCTTTGTACCAGTTTTATGGCATTGAAAATGGCAGGATTCGATTCATCAATAGAATAATGGGCAAGATGTAACTTATCTAAGAAAGAGGTTGCTTGTGAAATAGCTATGCTGCGCATACAGAAATGCAATAGCTTCTGATAACCACAGTAGGTAATCCTAACCACCGGAACAGAGTATATTAGATTTAGAAGACTTACTTGCTCGCAGAAACGTAAGTTCTGAAACATCTAAACTGGCCCTCACTTTAAGAAATATGGTTAATTTTTTACGAAATTCTGTTTAGAGAAGCAGGAAAACTGGTTAGCGGCAGGATTCTACGAGTATTTTCCAGAATTTTATGTGCGCCTTACGAAAAGTGCAATGAAGGTAAAGTTAAAACTATAACAAGCCTCGCAGAGGCAAGGAAACAGTTTTTTTCCCGCATTCCATTGGGAAACTAAATGAGAAATCTCCTTCATATTTACCACTTAGTGTCTTTATACTGATTTGTTGAGTATAGATGTAGAGGCGGACAGATGCACACAGCAATTCAAGTAATTCACAAAAACCAGTGCTACAGCGCAGAGATAGTTTGGTCAGGCGGAAGTATTGTCGAGTACGATTCAAGTTGTCGGCTTAGACCGGTGATGCTAGCAAAAAAATAACTATTCATCAAGTCAGTACCCTATGACGTCACCTGGTCCCGCATATTTCAGCTATCGAAGCATTAGAAAACCACTGCGAAAGAGGTTTTCGGCGGAGTAATTTTTGTTATTAACGTCTTAAAAAACACACTTAAAATTTCAGAATAAAGCAAAAAAAAAAGAACAGGTTTTCTCGGGAACACACGGTGTGTGTATGTTTTGAGAGAGAGAGAGAGAGAGAGAGAGAGAGAGAGAGAGAGAGAGGGAGCACGCAAACTTCCGATTACCCAGGTGCAGATTATTCGGCCTGCAAGTTATCCGTGTATAGTTTACTGCTGTTTGAAACAATAAAAAACGTTGTTTGCGTATTCTGTTACAATTAGAACAAATATGTTCGGTTAGAATACATACTGCAGGTTATGAGGACGTAGGTTGCAAGAGTGAGGATAAAAAAGGAACTCTAGTACTTAAACAGCGATTTCTGTGAATCGGGATGAGATCACCTAAGTAGCGCGGATATAATGAACAAAGTATATTCGGAGCAGCAAGAGAGCGAAAACAAGATGATTGAGGAACAATTCATCAAACAAAACGAGACGCTGAAATCCACTGATCCGTTATTAAAGTACACAGAACAAAATCCGTTTGTATGTATGGATGTTTTAACTCCCCCCGAGAATGAGGGCAGTCGTCAGGAAAAAGCGAGTGAACAACTGAAACATATAAAAAGAATGGACAATACGTCGCCGAAAGTGCACTGAAGCAAGAGATACGAAGTGCAGTGTGTTCTAGCTGTAATGTAAATAAACTGTCAATTTTCGGCGAATGACGCGTAAATAATGCAGTGGACTTTCACATTTCAAATGTAGAATATTTTGGAAGTACAGTGACAGCAATTTTCCCGTAACAAAACTGTATTTACGATTTTGTGAGACTTTTAGTTATCCGTAAAATCTTGGGTCCGCATTAATTCGGGTAATCGACAAGTTGCTGCCTACATATTACATTTAAAAGATTATCAACATGACACATTCGTAAGCCTCTTTAACAGCCAACATATCATCTCTTAACGTGACCTATGTATCGCACCGCGCAAGAGGTCAGCTTGTCACTGCAAACTTTATCTAAAAAGGTAGTGCCAACGTTGATGGCAGCGGGAAAAGGACAGCAGCATTGTCGCGGAATTAACTGCTCCAGATCATGCTACGTGCGTGGTCAAAATGTCCATAAGCTCCTATTTTGTTTCCTAGACGACAGTGAGAAACTGTCTCGACTGTTTTCATCAATTCAAGAAACACATGGGACAGAGTTTTGCTACTGCCGAGTCCACTGAATTGCAGCATTGTTTGCTGTAACAAGAGAAGCACAACAAAACACTATATACACACGGCGTAGGCGGTCATCAGACATCCAGAAAAATCACACACACACCTGACACGTTACTCTGGAGTACAGAAGCATACTGTCTCAAATTTGCGACCCTTCCAAGACAGTGTGTGTTAGTGGGACGGCAGGAATGAGGTTGACTGGTGACAAGGCACATGCGCCGGCTTGTCAACTTACCACACTGTGCGACACGCCGCGGTCGCGCGAGGCAGGTCGGGAGGGGACACCGACTGTGACGGCGGCTGCAGCGCTCTTTGTGTGTGGCGGCAGCTGCGGCTGGCGCACACGTGGCATTCCTCGCTGCGGCGGAGAGAGGCCGTCTGGCCGCGCGGCGACTCCACACACTGCCCTGCCCTGCCTTCCGAGCCGATGCCAGCCTTGGCTCAGACCTTGACGTTCTCTTACTCGCTTCACCGGAACGGGAAGTGTCTACGATACGCTTCAGGTCCGAAAGCGAAAACCCAATTAAGGCCGCGGTGCTTCACTTGCCGAAAGAACAGGTGTGGCTATCAAAATAACGGGTCTTATTTCAAAAACATACATATTGCCACCCTCAATATCCTCCCCTCCTACATCCCTAAAACGGTCCGTACGAATTTTCCATTGATGGGAAGAGTGCTGGAAGTCTCCCTCTGTGTTTTGAGCTCCATGATAATGCGCATCACTTTTTCTTTCACTCCTTCAACGGACTGAGATCTTGTTCCTTTTAATGCACATTGTACTAGGTCAGGCTAACAACGTGGGTGGGTCAGGCTAACAACGTGGGTGGTCTATCACTGAGATGCTGTGCTTCGCTAGAAACCTCTTTAAGATAACACGGTATGAGCCCGTGCGTTGTCTTGATGCAGAACCCATGACTAGTTCTTCATTGTCTCACGGAGTTGAGTAAGAACCTCAAGGTAGTGATGCTGATAAATAGTTCGACCTCCAGAAACCCAGTGAAGACACACAATTCCATGAATATAGAAAAAAGCAGTCATCGTCGCTTGGAATCTTCACTTGATCATTCGAGCTTTTTTTCGCTCTCGGTGAAGTTGAGTGCTTCCAAAGCATGGATTGGGATTTAGTTTCTGGATCATAAGTGAAAAAACAACATTCGTCACATTTTATCACTCTTGCCGAGAAATGAAGATCATTTTCAATGGTATTCATACAGTCAGTACAAACAGTTTCAGGAGGTTGTTGTTCGATGCTGAGAATTTTCGACACTAGTTTCGCATGCATTTTTCTTATGTTCAACTGGTAATAAAAATTTTTTCTTAAGCATTCTTTGTCAGTTCCTGGTTCCACTAATAGATCGAATACGCAACCGACGGTCAGATCCAATCATATCACTGGTACCTGGTTTTTCGATATTTTCATCCGTTTTTGAAGTCGAAAAACGTCCCACGCATGAGTTATCTTCAACTTGTTCTCGGCGATCTTGGAAACGCTTAAACCATACACTTCTTTCATGTAAAACTTCGTGACAGTTCGTCGCTTTGTTATTAGACTTACCATTTTTCCAGCAAACGAAAGTAACAGCTTTTACACGAACGAGGGCCACGTCCACACTGATCTGTTTCAGACACCAGAGGTGCTGCATTCGACTGAGAACGCCTCACAGATATTGGTCGTTTATCTTTGTCGCATGCATACTTCCTCAGTGACTGCTTCAATCCTCGTAGATCAGCAGTTCCAAACCTTTTCTACCTAGTGCCAGCTACGCAACCCCAGAAGATCTCATGTCCACCATGTTTATTTACTTCATTTATTTATTAATTTTTGGCTTCTTTCGAAAATCTTTATTCGGCAGTAATCTGCAATACACACTTTAGTACGAGAAGCTAATCAAATGTAGTGTAATACAAAACTATAGTGTTTTAACTAGGCTGCTCTTTCACATTCAGGACCACTTCTTCGATCCGACGTTGGTTCAAATGGTTCAAATGGCAATAGGCACTATGGGACTTAACATCTGAGGTCATCAGTCCCCTACACTTAGAACTAATTAAACCTAACTAACCTAAGGACATCACACACATCCATGCTCGATGCAGGATTCCAACCTGCGACCGTAGCAGCAGCGCGGTTCCGGACTGAAAGCGCCTGGAACCGCTCGGCCACAGTGGCTGGCAGATCCAACGTTGCACATTGTTGTTTGAAGGATGAGTTTTGTCCACTTTTCGCTGTCTTCTCCAAAAACGACACTTAAAGGAGGAGACGGCGTTCTTAATGTAATTCATTAAATACAACTTTTAAGGTAAAAAAATTGATGTGTAGAACGTCAGTTTCAGTATACAATTAAAGCACGATGACTAGTTTCGGTAGTTCATATCGTAAAGAAGCAGTGACCACGCCCATTGTTTCAGTGTGCATTTGACGTGATTTTTACTAATGCATCTGGCCATTTTCCTTCCGTATTGCTGTCATCTTGTGAGAATATGGCTTACAATCTGCTTCGCTCGCGATGAAGATTTTAACTGCGTACTGTTATAGTCTTGTTGGCCAATAATACGAATGCATGTCATTACATAACTACAGATAATGATGATGTTTTTCAATACACATTCACTGCTCTTTTACAATTCGAACGATATGAAGATGGCTGTAGAAAGCAACCGAAACCAGTCATTCTACTTTCACTTTCCAATTAAAATCGCGATCTAGACATCAAAAGTTTTTTACATTAAAATTTTGTATCTATTAAATTATGATTGCTTTAAGACTGCAAGCGTTTAGTAACGTGTCACCAATATATGTCATTTGTTTTTTGCTATTAACAGAGAAATTTTGTGTGATGCTTCAATAAAATTCTCATTTTCCTGGTCAAAGACTCCAGTAGAGTGCAGTTTCATGCGATTTAAGTAACTTTTTTTTCTAACAGGAAACCTTTTCGGTTTATTTTTCAATGCCGGGTGAGCTGTTTGTTAGATGACGTTCCAGACGCACAGGGTACAATGAGTCGTTACTGAGGGCATTATGACACGCTGCACACAGTGCCAGATAGACACCATCTTTTTCAACAAACGTGAATCAGTGCTTAATGTATCATTCATTATAGGTATAATCTTCTTTTAGCAGACATTTTCACTCAACGTACAAAACCTATAAAAATAACATTTACTTCTACAGAGCACAGAAGGCATAATACTGAATTACGAATGCAGAGCGCAAAATGAAAAACAGGTTGTGTCAGTAATCGAGGCAAAACTGATGCTACCAAATCTACATGAGAAAAAAGAAATGAAAATAAAAGCACTCCCACACTGAAATAAGAACACAAAAATTTTAACACCGCCCCCCCCCCCCCCTCAGACCCACAAATGACCAACGTTTGGTTTAATGAAATAGTTTGGCATAATATGAGAAGTTTGTTGTGAAGGACACAAATAAATAAGTTTTTTGAATTATACGTTTCGCCATACTGAATCTTTGGAGGTTAATCTCTATTTAATAACAATTTACATTTGGAATGTTCCTAGCGGCTGTCTTTATTTATGATATTGGTATGTACAATATGTTATCGACTTACGAGCTGCGAAGGATGGAGAAAAAACCGTTATAACAAGGTTAGAGTGGTTAGGAGACATCTAGCAAAATATTCCAGATGACCACAGATCGGAAATGCATCGTCATGGAATACGATAATTGATTTTCTCGTCGTATTCCGTGGGCCATAGGAGTTATCGGATCAGGTAGTTTATTTCGATTGTTAGACTAGCTATTCACAACGTTCCTGAGTCACCGACGATCGTAACTGACGACATCGTTCGTTTAACGAGATTTCCCATATATTTCATCCAGAACCCCTAACTCACCCCCACCCCGCCCCAGCCACCTCATCCTGTATTTAATATTTTTCCTAAATTTTCTGGACATTATGTTCTTCGTCACCCATTACACACAACACATGTCTTTCATCAGTTAACTGGGTTCCCTTCCCCATTTAGTGCCGAGAACACTACCGGAAATCGTACATATCACGCAAAAGTGAGCAGTAAATTCTCTCTGTGTCCTCAGACCTCACTGAAACGGGACAGCTGCTTCTCCTAAACAAACATTTGCCCCCGTCATTTCGCTGTAAGTAAATTTCAAACCAGTTGTCAGGCCGACCAGTGTTGCCGAGCGGTTCTAGGCGCTGCTGCTACGGTCGCAGGTTCGAATCCTGCCTCGGCCATGGATGTGTGTGATGTCCTTAGGTTAGTTAGGCTTAAGTAGTTCTTAGGCTAAGGGACTGCTGACCTCAGATGTTGAGCGCTACAGCGCTTAGTACCATTTGAACCATTTGAACCAGTTGTCAGTTCCTGATTCATAAAATAGGTGAAGAATCTTTTTTTTCTTATTAGGATTAATTTAGTTCCTCTCCATCTTGTACATTCTTAGCTTCTATTAAGATAACACCATTAAAAAATAAACCAAACGCAGCTTTCCTTGGAACCTTCCCTGAAGATTCACATTAAGCGCATGATAACCATATTTTCCTTCTACATGTGCATGGAAGTTTTGATTTCCGTCGATATTTATACCAACGTACCTATGTAATTCTTTTCCCTTTCACAGGTTGATCTTTAATTTTTTGATGCACACGTAGAAATCGTCTGCCGGAGAGGCATTAAATTCATGAATAAAATAACAATAACTAACCAACGAAGCTTTCAGCTGCCACCAAGTCCAATATGGACGTACCACAACACAATCGTAATGGCAGCTGTGGGCTACGGGTGGTGCGTTTGGAATCATATTGTAAGTAGGCTGTTTAGGTTTTCTTATTGGTAACGCCACGTAGCGCTCTGTATGAAAATCAATGGCTGTGCTGTGTGCAGTCTGTGGCTAGTTTGCATTGTTGTCTGCCATTGTAGTGTTGGGCAGCTGGATGTGAACAGCGCGTAGCGTTGCGCAGTTGGAGGTGAGCCGCCAGCAGTGGTGGATGTGAGGAGAGAGATGGCGGGTTTCTGAGAGCGGATGATCTGGACTTGTGTCCATCAGATAGAGTACATTTGTAAGAATGGATGTCATGAACTGCTATATATATTATGACTTTTGAACACTATTAAGGTAAATACATTGTTTGTTCTCTATCAAAATCTTTCCTTTGCTAACTATGTCTATCAGTAGTTAGTGCCTTCAGTAGTTAGAATCTTTTGTTTAGCTGGCAGTATTGGCGCTCCCTGTATTGCAGTAGTTTGAGTAACGAAGATTTTTGTGGAGTAAGTGATTTGTGAAACGTATAGTTTAATGTTAGTCAGGGCCCTTCTTTTGTAGGGATTATTGAAAGTCAGATTGCGTTGCGCTAAAAATATTGTGTCAGTTTAAGCACAGTCATGTATAATTGTTCAAAGAGGACGTTTCATATGTCGACCCTTAGCCGAGGATACCTCACTGGAATCTTCTGATTTTTTCTTGTAGTTTGTGTAATTAGTGTAGATTTTGTTTATTGCTAGCGCGTAATTGTAGAGAGAATCTCCTTTGTAGTTGCAGTCTTTCATTGTTGTACATTAAAACAGGTGTGGCATGCATGTAAATTTGCACCAAGTATTTCGCAGCTGCGCTTGCAATTAACTAGATATTATTTTCAGTGCTATGTTAATGTGTTCTCTTATTTTTGCTCTTCAAATTGTGTTGTTATGTGTTTTCGTATGAAATATTGTGACAATAACGGCGTGAGAAAAACGTAATACTAGGCTCCAAAGTAAACTGAGAAATGACAGTGAAGACGAAAGCAGTGTGTTAGCGCCACCATGTAATGAATTAACTAATGTTCAAAGTAGTAATTTGGTAACTGTGCATAGGGAAATGGAGCGGGCGTCAAATAATGGTGTAGACAGTGAAACAGGTAGTGAACAGGGAAGCATTATCGATCGATCGGTCGGCAACAGCTCGCCTCAGGAATCGGGAATGACAGAACACAATATTGCAAATACTGTAGACTCAGGTTTTGGATTCTCACCGTTTTCTCAAATGAATCAAGACACATTTTCCGCTAGTCAAAATGTGAATGTTGCCGGTGCAAATTCACTGCCGAAAAGCACTGAGGAACATGTTTCAGACACCAGTGCATTGTTATTACAATTAATGCAACAAATGGGACAAAAGCTTCAAAAGTTAGACACAATGGAACAAAATCTTCAAAAGTTGGACACAATGGAACGAAATCTTCGGAAGTTAGACAACACGCTTGAACAAACACGTGAAGATTTAACTACTGAGTTACATAACATGGAATCGAAATGTCAAAAAGTCTGTAATGACGGTAAAACACAAATTTGTGAGCATTTCCAACCTATTTTTTCGCGTCATGAAAATGTATTACAGAATCACGAAGCAGCCATAAAAGAACTGCAAACTATTGTTCATGAAAATCATGAGACCTTGGAAGCTAAAATTGACTCAGTTGCATCTAACAATTTGGTTACGCAACTTGCAAAAACTCATGAAAACTTAAAGGACACAGTAGATACTCTGAAAATTGGTTCAGAAAGACACATGGAGGAAATTAGTTCATTATCAGAGAAAGTAGTAGAACTTTCGGATCAGCTAAATAACTTATCTACAAAGGGAGATCATGAGCTGAATGACACAAGACCTGTAGCCTTCACTGACACTGAAGAGTATGAACAAATTAGAAAATTCAAACCAAATCAAAATCAAATCAATACACAGTACAAAAGAGAAATCCTGGAAGTACAAGATCAGTTGGCACAGGTAATACAAGAATTACATATTTCAGAGGACACTCGCGCTCCAACACGGGAAGAGGAACTTAGAAATACGGAAAAGTCACAAAATAATAACACAGGGCATTTCGGAAATTATGAAAGAAATTGGCAAGGTGCACCGAATTTTGAGATGGAACTGCCGACATGACGTAACAATGACCGATATGCGACTCGCCGACATGATGATTTTGACTGTAAGCTGTTTATTACTACACGTAAATTCAAAACATTTAAGAATTCCGGCAACGACATTCATCCACAAGCGTGGCTTCATCAATTCTCTCATTGTTTTCCTCCCAACTGGTCATTAGAGCACAGATTAGAATTTATGTGTGGCTATTTAGAGAATGAACCAGATGTAAGAATGCGATCGGTCATTCACGATTGCCACAGTGAAGGAGAATTTTATCATGCCTTCCTCTCAGCATATTGGTCTCAAGCTACACAAGACCGAGTAAAACATAGCATCATAATGATGAAACATTTCGAACAATCTGAATTCTCCAGTCTTGTGAAATATTTTGAAGACATGTTGCACAAGAATCAGTACCTGTCAAACCCATACAGCCCCTAAGAACTCATCCGCATTTGCTTAATCAAATTACCTGAACATTTACGTCCTGCCAAGGACGTTGCAAAGACGACATTGAAGCTTTTCAGGGACTCTTACAAGAATTAGAAATTTACACTGACAATGGCGGAACACGAAAACAGGAACACAACAATTACAGGTCACATCCGTCGCAATTCTGCGATGAAAGAAATAATAACTGGACATGACAAGGCTATTCTCACAACACAAATCGTGACCAAAACAGACACCACCCGTATGACAACCACTGGCAGAGTAATGGTTACAGAGAAAGATCGCATTTCCGTAGTAATGAATATAACAGAGACAATCATAGAAACAGACAATATGGCAACCAGAACTATTATTATCATGGGAGACAGAATAACTTCAGACGCAACGGTCCACCGTGCAGTGATAATTCAGGGAGAAATTCTCCACCACTTAACCGACAAGAAAGAAACTACAGGAATTACCGACATGACGACTGACGATATAATCATAACGACAGACCAGAATTTCATCAGAACTGGTGGTATTCAAACAGAGCAGGCCACTCTCGACAACGTGAATTTGTGGAAGTTAGGTCTCCCAATCCCAATAACGACGCGCGCCAACAAAGAGATAGCAGACAATGACTCACACCGCAGGCAGTCACCTGCGCCGCCTGGCTCAGGGAAAAATAGCATACACGCTAACCTTGAGAAAAATTTTAGCATTCCTTACCGACGTATACAACATGATAATTGCTTTGAAGTTGAAACTCTGTGCACTATAAAGGGTAAAAGTTGCACCACATTTCACATGTAAAACCGTTTATTGAAAGATAATCTGCTTTTTAACTTAGTCTTTGGCATAAAATTTTTCGCTTCACGTTACTAGTACAATTTGTCACACTAAGAAACTGTTAACATGCAACAATGTTTGAAGTTAAATATACAGTCAAGAACCAAGAGAACATTTTTAAACAGAAATTATTGTTATGGTGAACAGACGACACAGTGTTATTTTGTGTGTACATTCTTGCTTGTTAGTTGCACGATTACGTAACGACTATAAGGCTTACACACTTATAACATGTACCAGTACTGCTAATGAGATTTTAATGCAACATTTTGGTTTACTTGAAAATACATTCTGGATTTAAAGTACTTTCTGTGAGATACCAGATGACACAGTGGTTAGTTTATGTGACAGCTACACGATTTTATCACGACGCTACTAATGAGTGACAATTTACAATGTTGCTTTTGCGGTGTTTCTGTTTTACGCCTGCACAGTTTTATGTATTATTCTGGAAAGTAAAACATGTTTTACTAGTAACTTTTGTGGTATAGCTACAATGAGACAGCCTTTTCCGTAGCACAACAATACGTTACATTATAGTACTTTCTTGATCACGGTAAGGTATGCAATAACTACGATATCTATACGCAAGGCATTTCACTTTCGTTTATGATGAGGGAAGTACATTGACTTCAGCAGAACTCTGCTTACAGAGGACGATAACTAAGACACTTTGTAACGACAACTGTACATATAATAATTTTTTTCTGTATGAATTTCGATAAATTAGTGTGAACAATGTTTGATTTTATTTCTTTCTCTTTTCGTGTCATGTTAAAGAAACAGTGAGCAACTTTTGAAAGGAATATTATTATTTATGTTGGATTTCAAATAATGTGTCGGAGGCGAGCAATAGTAAGAGTCGGAGTTGTAACTCGGTCAGAGGAACATGTACTGTACCGAGGCGGCTACCCAGGAAGAGTGAATTCCATTGAGCCTCGGATGCACCGATTCCGACGACTACTGGGCATGGCTATATTCTGAGGCACAAAGTTGGAAAGATTACGGCGCTAAGAAGATGGAAAACGCCGATGTAGTGTGAGCCTTAGCCGTGCTTGTATGTGTGCCGTGCTGCCCGCTATCTCGCTGCCCGCCAACCGCCGCACCAACTTGCACAGGTCAAACATTTATTTCATCTTTAGAAGTGTATCTGTGTGGACCAGTGTCGAAACTGTTTCTAATTGTTCAATAATAACGTGACTTTTACCAGAATTGCCTTAGCCATGACTTATCCTGATCACTGACCTAGACAGGATCCTTACCTCGTATTGTGCAACCCGAGTATCCTGAACTGAAAGTTTAAAAATCAGTGTTAATAAGAATTATCAGTAGATCAATCTATGCTATAAAGAAGTTTAAAAAGTCTGTGTGTTATTGTAAATGTTGGTAAAGAACAAAAGTATGACTAAATTGGAAGAGAGTTGTTTGAATTGAGTTAGCGATGCTATTTAATTAATTTGAGACAGAACTAATGACAGTTAAATTATTCAGAAGTAAGGCAAAGGAGTAGTTATCCATAGATTGATAATTTTGAGTGTTAATTTGCCTTCAGTACTTAACAGTTTCAGTATAACGACCATAACAGTTTCAGGCCCCCCCCCTCTTGTCTTGTCCATTCTTTCAAACCTTGAAATGCGTTGATCAGATTTGACCAGTAAAGTTAAGTTCTATATTAATCCCAAGTGTATTAGTGTTGTTTTCCAATTTCAATAGTGACATTGTATGTGTGCTTTCAAAACTGCTCACTCTAGGACAATCTATGTCCGATTTCAGTCTGATCAATATACAAAATGCAGTTCGTAGTAATCATTGCTGTGTGGTGTTGTGTGAATTTATCTCGTCCAAATTAGTACAAAAAGAGAAAACTTTAGTTCAGTGGCTTTTTCTGGTTACAAACTTTGCCATATAACGCATCATTACTACGGGTTACTATGCTTGTACATACACCCACTTGTACAAGGAAAAACTCACTCATTGCCTAAGTAGGCTGGCGACCGAATTAATAATTATAGGTAGCATCTACTGTGTATACTTCTTGTCCATGCGAACGAGCAATTATACTTTACATTTGCTTGATGCATCACTGTAGTTATTTACTGAGTACAAGTCCGATCTTGCTTCTATTAGGTACACGCGGTCAATTTATGTACTAAAATCCTTGTTTATAAGGTGAAACCCGTGAACTTATTACAGTACAGGCTTTATACAGATAACGTACGTCCGGTAAAGGGCGGTAGCGTTACACGTGGCTTCCCGGTGACAGGACATCCAGTTGTTGTCGGTTACAAATAAATGTAAATACCGAACAGCGGATGTTCAGTGGCACGAATTGTAATAATAGTCAGTAAAATAAACTGCAGTGGGAGTCAAGTATAATAGTGTGGTGTAGTTGACATTTAGTATGGACAGAAACGTAGGCAGGGTAGATGCGCCAAGCGAAATGGAGAATGCGGCTGGCAGTAGCAGGAGTTTACGCGGCGTTAGCGGAAGACAATTGGCGTACATACAGTACCATGAACACGTCAACGAACAGATTGAAATGTCGAGATCGTCTCGAACACAGCAAGGGACAAAACAGGAAGTAGAGGGTGACTTAGTAGATGATAGTGGGTACGTGAACGAATCCACTGACATGTTTGATTCACCATAGATAAAGAAAGAACCGAAAGAAACTTCTGAAGTAGAACCGGAACACACGGATTCCGTAGAACAAAACAGTGTAAAAATTTTAAGCATGAACGACTTATTTGAACAATTAACCAAACAAATTGCAGGACAGAGTGAACAACTCAAAACACAAAATGAGCAACTTCAAAAACAAGTCGGCAATCAGGTTAATCAGCTTAAAACGCACGTTGACGAGCAACTCAAAATACAGGGAAATCAGCTCAAAACACAGAACGAGCAACTTAAAACACAGGTGGATCAAATTAAAGCACAGGTTGAAGGACAGGGAATTAAAATTAGTAAACAAATAGAACAGGTAGAACAAAAAGTGGGTAATTTAAGTTCTGTGGTAAATACTCTGAAATTTGAAATTGATACCATTAACAAAAATATGGATACTATGCAGGAGGAAATTGGAAACATTAACGGTAGGTTCGATGTTGAAATTCTCAACATCCAAGAGAAAGTAGAGCCCCTGGTAGAAACAAAAGTAGACGAAAAAGTTTTCGGTCTTAAATCTGAGATCGTAAACGAATGTCAACACGGAATTTCACAGTTGAAAAGGGCAGTTTCAAACACTGAAAAAGATTTAGGCGAGAGAGTTACCGAATGTGAACAAAATTCTTCGAAAATTCAAGGCAAAATTTTTGACCTTGAGAGTAAAATTAAAGATAGGCCTGGTGTTGTATGTAATGGCACACCGATTACGAAGCTGTTAGAAGGCGAGGAACGCTTCGATCCAGCCAAGAAACATAACGGGTGGCATCCGTTAGATTTCATTAAAAATTGCGAGAGAGTATTTCCTGAGCACTTGTCTGATCAGGAAAAGATAAATGTTGTAATTAGCGCCTTAGCAGGTGATGCTAAGCGCTGGGGAATAAATTTAAATACCGAACGAATGACGTTCGAAGAATTAAGGCAGAGATTTACGGAAGAATATTGGTCTGAACAAAAGCAGGACCATTTATGGCGGGAGTTCATCATGGCCAAACAGCGTGATAATAGGGGCAGGAATTCTTTGAAAGATTTCTGCGAGTATTGGTACAGGAAACTGACGCATTTAAGAGGCCGAAGATTAGATTCGGAAATTATCTGGGAGCTATATAAAAAGCTTCCGGAGGATTCAAAGAGGTATGTGGGAAGCAATCATCGTAGCTTCCAAGCATTTCTAGAAAGGGTCGAAGACGAAGACCATTGGCGCGAAAGTCGTGCCAATTATCAAAATTTTGGTAACCGTAATAACCGAAACAGTGACGAACGAAATGACGGCGATGGATTTCGCGTCAATATGTTACAAAGAGGTAGAGGCAGAGGTAGAGGAAGAGGAAATTATTCAGGTCGCGGTAGAGGGTATACCGCGCAAAGTAATAACGACGCGGGAAACTAATTTCCGCGAACGTTGCGGGCCAAACGGAAGCAGACAATACATACCGGCCCCGATTTGAGAAAAGATACCGGACCGACCGTAATGTAATGAGACAGGCTAGGGACAGGCACGGAACGCCGCGACGTGTTGTGGCGAAACAAGCGTCAGCTGCGAGCCAGAATGAGTCATTTCTGCCGCACAGAACGCTACATGTTAACAGGCGAGTGGAGCATCAGAGGGCAACGGCCCAGCCTAGCAGAACATCTGTTAGGAAAGAAGCCGCTAGAAATACGGCAGCAGTAGATACGAACATAGCCGTCAGAGCTAATGAAAATTTTACGAGTGATAATTCCGAGGCAACGGAAACGATAAAGGAAACTGTGAATACACAGAGAGGTGCGGTTAGCAGTGTTTACAATGAGAGAAAAGGCGAGGATGAATTAGCAGAAGTAACTGATTGGCAGGTGCAGATCGACGATCTGTACAAGGGCCTAAAGCAATGTGAGTGGGAGGATTTTAAGAAGGAGTATGAGGCAAAGAAATTAGTTAGTGGAAAAGGAGATAGTAGGGACGTCGATAAGGTGACGTGGCCCGAATTGGAAGAGGAGAGAATAAATAGCGCCGCGCAAAGTACGCGTGCTGCCAATAGGACGCAGATTAAGGGTAGGAAGGATTTGGAGGATGAAATCCTCAGCATTGACGAAGAAATAACTTCTGCTAACAGTCCGCCAAAAGTACAAACTGCTACCGAGAGGCACCGTGGAGAAGGGGCAGATGATTACCTGAAAGTAATTAAAGTCCACGAGGATTACACCGAATATGAAGTCACAGTGGATGTGAATAAAGCTGAGGATGAGGCCGTATTGCCAAAAGAGGAGATTGAGTTACAATCCAAGCCTGACGACAATATAGAGGAGGAACTTAGTGCCTGTCTCAGAAAAGCTTTTATGTTAGAACCTGAAAGCGATCCGGAATGGTCGGATTCCGACGATAGTTCAGATGATGAAAGGTACGCAAAAACAGACGAAAATGAATATACTAACTTTCCCTATTGTTCAAAAGTAGCGTACTTAAGTGAATCTGATGCTGAGGAAGACAGTAGTGATGACTCTAGTGAAGATGAATTTGCAGGTGTAAACGAAAGTGAATATACTTTTACTGAAAGAGGGTATGAGAAAATTAGTGACATTTTTCCAAAGAAAGATACAGAAAATAGAAGTGGGAAAGAACCGAATGAATTATTCAGTAATGTAAAACAGGGGCATAATTTGCAGGAACCTCCAGATGATTCTATACTGGGGCACGCCTTAATAAATGTTTTGAAGGAGTGTGAATTATAGGAACAAAAAGAACCACCTGATAAAATAATAGCAGAACAGGGAATGTTGTACCTTGCTAAAGACTTCGAAATTTCAAAACCTAAGAAGTCGCCTGATGAAACGAAACGTTGGCAAGATCTGAATGGTTTAGTGAAAGATGTAGAAAATAAGAGGCCTAAAAAGCCACCAGACTTAAGTGACTGTTTAATGAACCCTAAAAGACTGCCTCGTTAATAAAGAGACTGGGGGCAGGATACTGTATTTGTATATATTATTAGTATTATGCATGACTTTATTATTACTGTATCTCAGTGTTACCTGAAAGTGAATTGTTGTTTTGTTGATTTAGAGTCTGGGGCAGATTTATATCGGAATTTGAGAATGTCATGAACACATTACATCATGAAACTACAGGATTTCCACCGGAAGAAATTTTGTTAGGCAGAAGTAGTAAAAGTTTAATTGAAGAAAAACTAGAGTTTCCACCTTGTACAAGTTTGGGATTGGATCAAAAGAAAGAATTGGTGATAAAAAGGGCAAAACAAAAAGCTGAATCTAGATCTAAAAGACACAATAAAAATTTAAAAATTTCAAAATTTAAAATTGGAGATTATGTTCTTTTAAAAACTCACGAAAAGTCTAGTGAACTAAACCATGAAATTTGCAAATTTAAATATATTTATAATGGACCATATATAATACAGAATATTCCACACGACAATGCTTACTACCTGATCTACCCAAAATCCAAAAGACCTTTAGGTGTAAGAAATATTGTGGACCTGAAACTGTATGTTCCTAGAAATGAGTGATATAAGGATAATCAGAAAGAAACTGGCAGTAAATGTGCTGTATCTTATGTTGAACCCAAGTTTTTCTAAATGTAACTAATCTTTGTAAATGTCTGTATACCTTTGAAAGTGTGCTAATGTAGTTATGTGAGTTTCAGATTACCAATTGTACTGTAACTGTAAAAATGTATGGAGAAAAGGACTGAAATGAAAGGATAAATGCTATCAGCCAGATAAAAGAGGAGACAGTCAAAAATGAAAATGGGCGGTGTATGAACCATAATATGAAGGACTGCCAAATATCAATGAGGGCAGATAAATAGTCGATGGAAAATTATAAATGTGATCCAGGAGATGTGACAATATGAAGTGAAACGGACTGCCCAAATCCGCATAATAGGCAGCAAATATGTGTAGTGAATTTTCTGAATATATGTGTGTATGTTTTGTTTAGTAAGTAAGGAAATGGACTGCTATTTAAAGCAAGCAGCGACAAATTACATTATAGTGTGTACAAAATATGCAATTGTTTTTGTAGTTAAATGCATTATTCGAGAATTTTAAATTATTTCTTTGAAAAATTTGGAAAAAAAGATTAAATTGCTATTTTAGTAATGTTATGATGAGAAGCTGGACTGTGCAAAAGGCACTGGAGTAAATAACAAATAATTATTCTTGATGTGTTAAAAGAGTGTAAACCTATGTACAGTAAGTAGAAGGACATATGTAGTGTAAAACCTTTTGAACATTTAAGCAAACATTCAGAACCACTGTATAATTTGAGGATTTAGTGTTCCCATAAAATTTGGACTGGAAACAGGGGCATGTGTAACGACAACTGTACATATAATAATTTTTTTCTGTATGAATTTCGATAAATTAGTGTGAACAATGTTTGATTTTATTTCTTTCTCTTTTCGTGTCATGTTAAAGAAACAGTGAGCAACTTTTGAAAGGAATATTATTATTTATGTTGGATTTCAAATAATGTGATAATCAAAAGAAAGTGTACTATTGTTAAAACTATTGTAAGATGTGAAAATTGTAATTTAAACACTTGGTCCATACGTAGGTAATGCAGTAGGATATGTGTAGTAGAAAACCTGTGGTGAATACCCTACCTGTAGGGGATCGGGAAAAGGCGGAGGCAGGCGAGCGCGGGAAAACGCACACTGGGCGCGGTTCGGCACAACGGGCTCAAGTCAGTCAGTCGGAGGCGAGCAATAGTAAGAGTCGGAGTTGTAACTCGGTCAGAGGAACATGTACTGTACCGAGGCGGCTACCCAGGAAGAGTGAATTCCATTGAGCCTCGGATGCACCGATTCCGACGACTACTGGGCATGGCTATATTCTGAGGCACAAAGTTGGAAAGATTACGGCGCTAAGAAGATGGAAAACGCCGATGTAGTGTGAGCCTTAGCCGTGCTTGTATGTGTGCCGTGCTGCCCGCTATCTCGCTGCCCGCCAACCGCCGCACCGACTTGCACAGGTCAAACATTTATTTCATCTTTAGAAGTGTATCTGTGTGGACCAGTGTCGAAACTGTTTCTAATTGTTCAATAATAACGTGACTTTTACCAGAATTGCCTTAGCCATGACTTATCCTGATCACTGACCTAGACAGGATCCTTACCTCGTATTGTGCAACCCGAGTATCCTGAACTGAAAGTTTAAAAATCAGTGTTAATAAGAATTATCAGTAGATCAATCTATGCTATAAAGAAGTTTAAAAAGTCTGTGTGTTATTGTAAATGTTGGTAAAGAACAAAAGTATGACTAAATTGGAAGAGAGTTGTTTGAATTGAGTTAGCGATGCTATTTAATTAATTTGAGACAGAACTAATGACAGTTAAATTATTCAGAAGTAAGGCAGAGGAGTAGTTATCCATAGATTGATAATTTTGAGTGTTAATTTGCCTTCAGTACTTAACAGTTTCAGTATAACGACCATAACAGTTTCAGGGCCCCCCCCCTCTTGTCTTGTCCATTCTTTCAAACCTTGAAATGCGTTGATCAGATTTGACCAGTAAAGTTAAGTTCTATATTAATCCCAAGTGTATTAGTGTTGTTTTCCAATTTCAATAGTGACATTGTATGTGTGCTTTCAAAACTGCTCACTCTAGGACAATCTATGTCCGATTTCAGTCTGATCAATATACAAAATGCAGTTCGTAGTAATCATTACTGTGTGGTGTTGTGTGAATTTATCTCGTCCAAATTAGTACAAAAAGAGAAAACTTTAGTTCAGTGGCTTTTTCTGGTTACAAACTTTGCCATATAACGCATCATTACTACGGGTTACTATGCTTGTACATACACCCACTTGTACAAGGAAAAACTCACTCATTGCCTAAGTAGGCTGGCGACCGAATTAATAATTATAGGTAGCATCTACTGTGTATACTTCTTGTCCATGCGAACGAGCAATTATACTTTACATTTGCTTGATGCATCAATGTAGTTATTTACTGAGTACAAGTCCGATCTTGCTTCTATTAGGTACACGCGGTCAATTTATGTACTAAAATCCTTGTTTATAAGGTGAAGCCCGTGAACTTATTACAGTACAGGCTTTATACAGCTAACGTACGTCCGATTTAGGGCGGTAGCGTTACAACTTCCACAGAATTATCTTACAGCAAGATACACATTTATCGCTACAGGACACGCGTTTGAGTGATTAATTTTGTACTTAAAACATTTATTTTTCAAGATTTTTCAATTACAAAGAAAGTTTTCCGTGAGACATTTCATTCCATTGCTGTAATCTGTAACACGTGAGGGTATAATTACATTAATCCTCAGAGGGGTACACGCTTACTTTGTGTACCATGTGTGTGGCAAGCACAAGGAGCCCTAGCTAATATGGTATTTGCTTATACAACTTTACACATTGGTACCATATTTCTCTAACAAACAATTACACAACTATCTGTTCATTTAACTGAGAGAGACAAACAATTTTTTACTACATCAGTGACAGATGTTTACACATTTACAGAGATGGATAACTTCACACTTATGAAACTTTATTTTGTATTTACTTTGTGAACTCTTCATATTTTTTCAGAACCATTGTGATACTATGAGAGCTTTGAATTATGTATTTGGTATGGGAACATGATTTTTAAAGTACGTTTGAGGTAGATGTCACTACTGAAATGAGCAGAGAATTTTTTTTAGGTTTTGAAATTAGTGCAGAAAGCTACGACGTTTTTGAGATTTGACTGAGGTGTTATGATGTTATTATTACGACAAGGATGTGTATTATGCTGTTGAGGAATGTTTATTATGATATGTATTTATTATGATGAAATACTGAAGAAGTGTCGACGAATATGTATATGTATAATAAGGTAAGGATTAATGAGTAGTGGTTAGGGACTCTGACTTGTGGAAAAGGTTGTTGGAAACCAAGAATCGTACTTTAAGAGTTATGAAATGTGTGTATATGCGTAATGTATCACAATGCTGACGAAATTTTTTTGGAGACTGTTATATTTATAGGATTTTGCTTCTACAGATTAGCAACGCAAATTCTCGACCTGTGAAATTTTTATATGAGACTGTCACTGTAGTGCAAACTGGCGTCGTAAATATTTCGGTAAGAAAGTTAAGTGACCACCTTCACGTAATGCGTCGTGGGCACCCAGCTGCGTGACAGTCGCCTGGAAAAAAGCCATTAGTGTGTGCCTTTCAGAGGCACAGGTGCAGAAAAAAAAGAGGCCATTATCCTCGCTATTGACATTCCTTTGTAGAAAGCATCGCAAATACGACACGCTCGAACTTGAAAACATATGATTACACTGTGGAGCTCTTAATTTATGATAGTTACTAAAATGCCTAATGAAATGATGAGAAACATTTTACATCCATTGTCTTTCTAGTTGAGAGATTGCTCGTTTAATATCTAGTTTTTAGCTGCACTGCAGCATTGGTTAAAATAAAATTTAATAGATGTACTAATATAGATATTTTATGCCTTCAGATCCAGTAAATAACCATTTTATAGCCTACTTCAAAAAATACGAGGGAGCACAAAAAGACATTTTCCTTCACAGGAATTGCATACATAATTTTTGTCAATGACTGGGTAACTTATTTAGTAGTGTAAGTTAAGGCGATGCATCACCCTAGTGTTAAGATGTGACATAGGTATTAAACATGGCCATTTTTACTGTAATATTTTTTCTGCTTGAGCTTTGTCATGTTTAGGTATAAGTTATTTCATTTGCTGCTGCTGGTTGCCAGGCATAGTGTTACTGAATTTGACTTTGTATTACTCTGTTAAGCCAGTTTTACTACTGATTTATTTTTATTGTTTGCTGCACATTGCCTTATATTAGTTGTAATATTGCAATTGCTCTGCTAATTTATTTTACTGCTGCTTGCTTTGCCAATTTGAATTTTTGTCATTGCTGTTTGTGTTAATTTGTTATGTGCTGCTGCATTGCCTCGTCCCTTGGTATATATATCTGAGCTCAGTAGATTTAAGTTAGCTTAAGAGGGGGTAGACTATATAAGAAACTAACTATGATGAATTGGAAGAAATGCATTGAGAAGCTATAAGAAAATGGTTTGGCCAAAAAAAAGTAGTGTACAGTGGAGAAAAACTATTTTTGAAAGAGGATGTGAACAGAATACAGAAAGCAGGTTTAGATAGGACTTTTTGTGAATAATGATGAACGAAGGGAAATCTCCATGCAAAATACTGCAGTAAAACAAACCCTGTCCTTTCCTTTTGTGTCATCCCTCTATGTGTTTGTGCACCCTTGTGTATTTGTGTTTTTCCTGTCTTTATGTGTTTAGCTAATAAGAGTTATGTTGTAGAATTTTTCTAATAATATGTTATTTACTTTGTACAGATGTTTAGACATTATTAATTCTGTTCTGTTTCGATGCTCAAGTGCGAAATTAATGTTTCGAAAACTATTCTCATTATTTTATATATTTACTTATGTCATAATTTCTGTAACACTGATGTATATGTTTATTTCTATTCTTTTGTAAAGCCTGTGTTACTACAAATGTTATCTGTATTGTTATGTTCTTTAATGATGTATTTTGTACCTTTGTTATTGTATTTTTACGTTATCAAATTGTAATTGTTACCAGTTCTTCAAATTAAGTATCATTTCACTGCACATGTTTCTGATGGTCATGATATATGCTCAGTATGTGAGAAGTTGGGACTGTTAGTGCTTGCACGTGTGTTGATAATTCAGCAAGGGACTGGATAACAGCATTGCTGGTTCTAAGGACATTTCAAAAAAAATTTTTTTTAGTGCACAAGTGGTGGTTTATGGACTTGCTATATTGTCTGCAAGACTCTTCGATGGTGATTGTGCACGTGCACAGTCGCAACAGATGGTTGCTGGCCGTCTCTACATGGACTACAGTGGGTCTGCATCTTTGATGGCCCACCAATATCATTATTTCTACAAGGACTGCAGTGGGTCTGCACCTCTGGTGGCCCACCAATACCATAATCTCTACTGGGACTGCAGTGGGTCTGCTCTGTGATGACCTACCTACCAATATTCTTCAAAACTTCGACTGACTCTGCTGTGGGTTTGCTCTGTTGTGGCCCATTACCTGGCTTCATGTCAAGAGTCATCACTGTCTTTCCGTTAGAAGAACAACACTACTTCTTCAAGACTGCATGGAAATCCATTACTTCCGTGTGCATCTTCTTTTACTGCTCAGACTTTGAGAAGAACACTGCTATTTTACTGTGATGAACGATCAGGGCTGTCTTTATGGACTGTGAGAGAATTTTAGCTTTTGACCAACATTGTATCAATAAGTGTGTGCATTTGATTTCTTTGTTATTGTAATTATGAAATCTTTTTTCAAATCTGTATTGGCCACTGCCCAAAACAATTTGTAAATTTTTTGTGGGGCGCATGGGGGCTATGTAAGTAGGCTGTTTAGGTTTTCTTATTGCTAACGCCACGTAGCGCTCTGTATGAAAATCACTGGCTGTGCTGTGTGCAGTCTGTGGCTAGTTTGCATTGTTGTCTGCCATTGTAGTGTTGGGCAGCTGGATGTGAACAGCGCGTAGCGTTGCGCAGTTGGAGGTGAGCCGCCAGCAGTGGTGGATGTGAGGAGAGAGATGGCGGGTTTTTGAGAGCGGATGATCTGGACGTGTGTCCATCAGATAGAGTACATTTGTAAGAATGGATGTCATGAACTGCTATATATATTATGACTTTTGAACACTATTAAGGTAAATACATTGTTTGTTCTCTATCAAAATCTTTCCTTTGTTAACTATGTCTATCAGTAGTTAGTGCCTTCAGTAGTTAGAATCTTTTATTTAGCTGGCAGTATTGGCGCTCGCTGTATTGCAGTAGTTTGAGTAACGAAGATTTTTGTGGGGTAAGTGATTTGTGAAACGTATAGTTTAATGTTAGTCAGGGCTCTTCTTTTGTAGGGATTATTGAAAGTCAGATTGCGTTGCGCTAAAAATATTGTGTGTCAGTTTAAGCACAGTCATGTATAATTCTTCTAAGGGGACGTTTCAATATGGCCAGAGAAATTAGGACTGTTAATTAAAATAGATACATTCAATCAGTGTTCAACATCTAGTGAATTGGCTTCATTCACTAGATGTTGAACACTGATTGAATGTATCTATTTTGATTAACAGTCCTAATTTTCTAGCTTAAATCTTTTCCTTGTTAGCATTAATAAATTATTAAATTTCAGAATTTAAACATATTAGCTTTGTGTCTAAATCCTTAAACGTGTAACTGCAAACTATATCTGTTTAATAAAATTTGCTATTGTCGTCATACGATAAAAATAAATAAATAAAAGGAAGATGCAGGGTGTGAACATTCCTTCCGACCAAGCGAGCTGCACACTGGCTGTCGGGACATGGTCCATACTCTGCTTACTGAAGATACGACAACACACCACGGACACTTGTGATGTAGAGTGATCGGTTTCCCTGACCACATGGTAGGCAAGACGTCACCGCCCAGGAAAGCAACGTCTTTGAAATTACAAGAGTCTTTAACATAATAAGGAATGAGCAACTGTGGCACAAACTGAACTCGCTGACAGCCAAAATATCAGCTCACGAACTGCAACTCTACAAGGAAGAGGTTATGCAGGGAGACGTACTGCGGCAGAACATCCACCTGCGACAGACTTTCGGAAGCGTCAGACAGAACCAGGAAGGATTCCCTCAGACATTGAGGACACCTTGAGTGGCAAAGCAACACAGGCCTTGTGAATACAAATTTCTAGCTCAGGAATTCCAAACTACATCAGGATCCACTGCAAGTACTATGTCAGTTAGGTAGGAGGTGAGAAAACTTGGATTTCATGGTCGAGCGGCTGCTCATAAGCCACACATCACGCCGCTAAATGCCAAACGACGCCTCGCTTGGTGTAATGAGCGTAAACATTGGACCACTGAACAGTGGGAAAACGTTGTGCGGAGTGACGAATCACGGTACACAATGTGTCGATCTGATGGCAGGGTGTGGGTATGGCGAATGCCCGGTGAACGTCATCTGCCAGCTTGTGTAGTGACAACAGTAAAATTCGGTTGCGTTTTGGTGTTATGATGTGGACGTGTTTTTCAAGGAGGAGGCTTGAACCCCTTGTTGTTTTGCGTGGCACTGTCGCAGCACAGGGCTACACTGACGTTTTAAGCACCTTCTGGCTTACTATTGTTGAAGAGCAATTCGGGGATGGTGATTGCATCCTTCAACACGATCCAGCACCTCTTCATAATGCATGGCCTGTGGCGGAGTCGTTAAACGACAATAACACCCTGGTAATGGACTGGCCTGCACAGACTCCTGATCTGAATCCTATAGAGCACCTTTTTGTTTTGGAACGTCGACTTCGTGCCAGACCTCACCGACCGACATCGATACCTCTCTTCAGTGCAGCACTCCGTGAAGAATGGGCTGCCATTCGCCAAGAAACCTTCCAGCACCTGATTGAACGTGGACGGAAAGTCATCGAGTAAAACAGAAGTAATATCCGGCGTTTCCCAAGGAAGTGTTATAGACCCTATATTGTTCCTGATCTATATTAACGACGTAGAAGACAATCTGAACAGCCGTCTTAGACTGTTTGCAGATGATACTGTCATTTACCGTCTTGTAAAGTCATCAGATGACCAAAACTACTTGCAAAATGATTTAGATAAGATATCTGTATGGTCCTAAAAGTGGCAACTGACCCTGAATAAGGAAAAGTGTGAAGTTATTCACATGAGTACTAAAAGAAATCAGCTAAATTTCGATTACGCGATCAGTCACACAAATCTGAAGGCTGTAAATTCAACTAAATACTTAGGAATTACAATTACAAATTACCTAAATTGGAACGATCACATAGATAATATTGTGGGTATAGCAAACCAAAGACAGTGATTCATTGGCAGAGCCCTTAGAAGGTGCAACAGGTCTACTAAAGAGGCTGCTTACACCACGCATGTCCGCCCTATTCTGGAGTATTGCTGTGCGGTGTGGGATCCGCATCAGGTGGGACTCACGGATGACATCGAAAAAGTAAAAAGAAGGGCAGCTTGTTTTGTATTATCGCGAAATAGGGGAGATAGTGTCACAGACATGATCTGTGAAATGGAGTGGCAATCATTAAAACAAAGGCGTTTTTCGTTGCGACGGGATCTTCTCATGAAATTTCAATCACCAGTTTTCTCCTCCGATTGCGAAAACATTCTGTTGGCACCCACCTACATAGGGAGAAATGATCATCACGATAAAATAAGAGAAATCAGGGCTAGCACAGAAAAATTTTAAGTGCGCGTTTTTCCCGCGTGCCGTTCGGGAGTGGAACGGTAGAGTGACAGCTTGGAGGGGATTCATTGAAACTGTGGTGTCACCGCCAGACACCACACTTGCTAGGTGGTAGCTTTAAATCGGCCGCGGTCCATTAGTACATGTCGGACCCGCGTGTCGCCACTGTCAGTGATCGCAGACCGAGCGCCACCACACGGCAGGTCTCGAGAGACGGACTAGCACTCGCCCCAGTTGTACGGACGACTTAGCTAGCGATGCACACTGACGAAGCCTCGCTCATTTGCAGAGCTGATAGTTAGAATGGCCTTCAGCTAAGTCAATGGCTACGACCTAGCAAGGCGCCATTAGCATTACATAGCAATTGATAGTTATCGTATGAAGCATGTCTCATCAAGAGCGATGTACCACAAGGATGGATTAAAGTTAAATATTCCAGGAGCTACGTACTTTTCTTTATAGCATTCATTACGTATCCTGTTTCAGACCTATCTACTAGCCTGCGTGAGTTAACGCGTGCCTTTCGGCTACTTCCAAGTGGCGTGGTTGTCTTACTACGCCACAACAGAAACCTCTGCCAGGCACTTTGTTGTGAATAGCACAGTAATCACGTAGATGTAGATGTAGAACGTATGCCTGCGGGAATGGAAGCTGTCATCAACGCTAAGAGTGGGCCAACACCATATTGAATCCAGCATTCCCGATGGAGGGCGCCACGAACTTGTGAGTAATTTTCAGCCAGGTGTGCGGATACTTTTGATCACATAGTGGACGTTTACTAGAAAGATTTTATTTTTATTATTGTATTTTTACCCGCTTCAGTTTTCACTATTCAATGACATTGACCCTTTGTACCTTGGGACGCTTAGCCTGATCTCACAGCGAGTGTGGCTGGTACGGTTTTCGAAATTGTTTAGCTTTATGGTACCTGCAATATCTAACTGGTGTTGCCGTGCGGGATAGTCACGCGGTCTAGGGCGCCTTGGCGCTGTTCACGTGGCTCCTCCCGTCGGAGAAATGAGTCCTCCCGCGGGCATGGGTGTGTGTGTTGTCCTTAGCGTAAGTTAGGTTAAGTTGGAGTAAGTAGTATGTAAGCCTGAGGACCGATGACCTCAGCAGTTGGGCCCCATAGGAACTTACCACAAATTTTCAAAAATTCTAACTGGGGTTATTTGTAGTTCTGAATACTGCGGAGCTTGCTTTTTAGTCGAAAATATCGACTTGATTCACTCTCATTACGCTTACGTTTGAATCCAGTTACCAGTTGGTTGTATTTAATGTGCAGCTAGTCTCAGAGGTCCAGTATGGGCTGTAATTACCGTATGGTAGCAAAACTTGCTATATATTCTAATGCTTTAATTCGGAACCCATTTACGCTGTAAAAAATTTGGTTCCAATTTTGGCCACGAGGTGCAGATCTGGCGCAGTGGAAAGCAAGAGTGACCAATAGAACTGTTTCCATATGTAATGGATTAGGAAAGGGACGTGAGCAGAAAAGGTCAAACAAGTGAGAAAGGCTTAATGTTGATTTTATTATTAACCACCTCTTAAACAATTTGATCACTATGGTACACCGGAGACGTCTACGAGGTGCTGTACAGCGGCAGATTTGCACATAGTGACTGAATTTGGAACTAATTTTTTGTCAGCACAAATCGGTTCTGCATTAACGCATCAGCATATCTACCAAGTTTGCTGTCATACACGAATTATGGCCCACACTGGACCACCGTGAGTAGCTGCACTGTAATTATAACCACCCGGTAGCTATTAGCGTCATGTCCGTAACAGTGATACATTCAGGCGTCAGTTACGCCTCAATCGCGGAGCTGGGGATACACGTCTTACGCTGAAGCAAGGACCTGACTGCAGCGGTTCCGCGCAGCCGCCGCATCTCGGGTTCCGGTTTTCAGAGGCACGCTCTTTGTTTCCTAGTGACGCGGTAGGTAGGCGAAGCACGGACGGCGTGCAGGGGAGACCGCCACGACGTAACCTTCACAGTCCCGCCACTCCCGTGCCGATGACGCGCAGCGAGATGCCCGGCAGTTGTTTTCGTGGCAGTAATCCGTGGGTGCCAGGTTAAAAGCCGAGGTTGCTGCTTCACTTGTTTCTTCAGAAGAGAGAGAGAGAGAGAGAGAGAGAGAGCTGTCTTTAGATGTACATCACTTCCACTGATTTACGTCCCATTCGTATAATTCCTTCGTGGTGCGTCTGTTAACTGTTGCAATATATGACACTTTAGCATGTGAATACTGATAGAGACTTAGAGGTGATCTCAACGCGCCCACACACACATACACACACACACACACACACACACACACACACACACACACCCGCACACACACACACACACACACACACACACTACAATCGGATCAGCCTTCCTGCGAAACAGTTTCGTCCTTAACGTACAGATAAAACCACCACCGGCCGCATTATTTTTCTGTTTACTGACTAGTTTCACTTGTCGGATACGAGTGTCCTCAGACATTCATTACAAATGATTCAAATGGCTCTGAGCACTATAGGACTTAACATCTGCGGTCATCAGTCCCCTAGAACTTAGAACTACTTAAACCTAACTAACCTAAGGACATCAAACACATCCATGCCCGAGGCAGGATTCGAACCTGCGACCGTAGCAGTCGCGCGGCTCCGGACTGAGCGCCTAGAACCGCTCGGCCACCGCGGCCGGCAGACATTCATTACCCCTGTGGTAACATGTAAAAGGTGTCGCCATGAGGAACAGTTTGAAAAGCTCTGCATTAGAGGCTTAAAACACTGCTTGGCGCCATCGTCAACACTTCGTGCGTTAATCTCTCATCTAACTGGGTCTAATCTATTATATCTTGGACTATGCGCTTGATAACTCTGGAACACAGCGTCGTAGGGCTCTTGTTGAACTGAAAATAAAAAGAGAATAAAGAGAGGTTTGTTTCGTGACATCTCGCTTCCATTATTTAGGAGGCCATGATTCATTGTAGATAATGATATTATTCAATGGAACGAACTAATGTAGTCCCAGAACTCGTATAGGCTGCACGAAAGGTATGCGATGTTGCGAAATTACGGGAAAAAAACTTATCAGCATGAGAATACAGTTTGTGACGTAGCACCTTCTGTCCGTAAGTCTGTGCTGTGATAAATACCTCTGATAGAAACATTGTGCATTGTCATTGTTAATGTTAAGAGCGAATGGGTTTTTATTGGAGACAAATATTAACAACACAAAGAGAAAATAGAAGGTATGTTTTACTATCCCTGTGATGCACCACCTTCTATAGTGGCAGGTGTATGCGGCTAGGTGTGCCATGCCGTCTCCAACATTGAAGTTGCTCTTCGCTAAGTTTGGAGAACAGACCTTAGTCAGAAGTGACTGCTCACTTGTGAAGCACTTAGGCAGAGATCTTACGAAACCGAAAAATGCTAGATACCTGCGTATCTATTTCCACCAATTAATTCTTTCAGAGAACATACTTCAGGTGTTCGTGTGTGTAGATAGACTACTGAAACAGTGCAATAAGGTATCTACTTCTGAGTTCGTCTTCCGACAGTGAGAGGGGTCATTAGATACTGAAATGCGTCCAGCTGTTACCAGGCTGACGTTTCATTTATTATCAGTTGAATTAATTTCGTAATGTTATATACAGATTTTCTGGTGATAAGTTACGCATCCGTAATGAGCATTTGATTCATGTATGACGCAGGAATGATGACTGCGATGATCAGTCCCTATTTTGTAATGTTTCTTTCGAGAGTGAGGCTGTATGCAGTTACTGATCATAGCAGCTGGGCCGTGGCCAAGGCGTTTCCATTAGGACAGCAGGAGGGGCAGTTAGTACTGGCGGTCCGAAAAGGGCCGAGATTTGGTCTAATGTGAGGCTGTGGCCAGCCGCTGTGTCGTCGTGGACCGTCTCAAGCACCGTTTGAAGGGATTAAGGTTTCGGCGAACTGGGGACACCTAGCTAGGGCGGTCCTCGTACTGCCAGAAGCTCACCCGCGAGGCTATGGAATTTCTCAATATTACATTTGATGGCTGCAGGCGACGAGATGCAGGAAGTGCGGTGGCCCGACCGAACGTCGATCTGTGAAGAGCAAAAGCCTACGGCCTGCCCAGCACGATAAGATCATTTCGTGACGCTGGAAATGCATAGTACCACCATTAAGGAACAACTCTGTTGTCTACCAATGTGCTGCTGGCACCTCTGTCTACGTGTAGTTCTGAACACAGAAACCAGGCCGTGTTCTCCTTGGTCGGCGTCGTGGAGTTAAGAAATAAGAGTTCAGCCATTCGTTGGAACTCGCACGTTACTGAAGCAGCAGATTCCCTCCACTTGCTTTGCCAGAGGTATAGACTCTCATAGACTGAGATTGAGAGAGTCCTTCAAATTTGCCTACGCATAATTTTGGATCGTGAGCGTAGGTACGGCAGAGCGCAAGTTTTATCTTTACCCGCGTTTCAAGATTCGAGATGCTAGGTTTAAGTCACGATTCGGGATACAAAAGAAGCATCTCAGATTTCGGGTTAGAGCTTTGGGCTTGGAGACTTGAACGGATCCTGTGCGATGGCCTTCTGCAGGCCACCGTGAGCTGCGATACCACCTTACCATCCAGCCACAGTAAGTTTATTCAGCAATGAGGCAATCTTATGCTTCATACAACTACGGGCTTACAACGCCATGCATCGTGAGTCGATATCCCCCCCCCCCCCCCCATGGCTTTCCTGTTCGGTTTTTGTGTAAGCTTGTGCCCTTCACTTTTCGTAATCATGAAGAGCAATGTCACCCTGCATTTTCTATTCAATTGGGACATCGCGAGTTTATTATCAAAATATCTTCCATTTCAACCGGAGGAATCCTTTCCGACCAAGTATCGTAAGAGACTAATTTAAACATATTAAGATTCCGTCCTGCACTCATCTCCGGTTTGTGAGGTAATCAGACATGCATTTTCATGTTCTGTGTAGCTTTTCGTACAGTCAAACTTTGTCAATAAATCATGATTTTAATGAATTCCACTTTAACCTCTGTAGATCAACGTAAGGTCTCCTACGCCGATAATTATTAGTTTAATACAAGACCCACAGCTATGATTCATTTGTCAGGGCCAGCCACTTGTTCGTTTCCTAGCACATACCTCATTATCATATATCTGCATTGTAATGGGGTAAGCTGCATATCGAGATGGGATGCTCGATAGAGATAAATGATTTAGTATCTCCATATATTCCCATAACCCCGGTGTTGTCTTCTATTAAAATAGCGACTCTTGCCAAGGATCTTGCTGGCAGCTAGTCTTCTAATCAAGTTTAGAAAGTAAAATCTTACATTTGAACTTAACATTCACTTAGTCCAGATCAGTTTGTGGCTGCGTTGAAAATAAGTTCAAAATGGTTCAAATGGCTCTGAGCAGTATGGGACTTAACTTCTGAGGTCATCAGTCCCCTAGAACTTAGAACTACTTAAACCTAACTAACCTAAGGACATCACACACATCCATGCCCGAGGCAGGATTCGAACCGGCGACCGTAGCGGTCGCACTGTTCCGGACTGTAGCGCCTAGAAGCGCTCGGCCACTCCAGTCGGCCTGAAAATAAGTGTGATGATGGGATTGCTTCAAATTTCAAACGCAAAGGAAGGAGAAAGTTACTGTGGCAATTCGTAAAGGTGTGGAGAAATTTAATTTAGATGGCTGTACATTTCTTAATTACAAGTTTTCCTTACAGATTCAGTGTTTTCTAGTATTGTTCCAATCGTTATTGATCAGCATTGTATTAAATTGAGATTTTAGAGAGGTTCATTTTATGTGTCTTGTATGTCAGTGCAAGCTGAAATAGGAAACGAGAGGGATTAAATGTGTTTTGCGAAGTTTTTCGTATTTTCTTAGTTGGATGCGAACCAATAGTCAGACGAGACGAGAGTGGGCTCTAAAGCTTAATAGTCAGATGAATATAGAAGGGAATCATGATAGAGTGGAAATGGCAGTTTTCAGAGAACTGGTCTCGTTGCAGATGGAATCGCTGGTTCCATGTACGAGTGTGCTTGCAGTCGGTCTGGATAACGATTCGTCAGTTGGTGGAAAGTGAGAGGAAGTTGATGACGATCTGGATGCGATAGTTCCTTGCCGTTTGATGCTGTAGTTCAGAATCGAGACAGGGAGGATTGTGTAGAAATGTCTAACATCTCTCTCCGAAATTCTCGCCTTTATCATCGTTATCCACATTCAGAGAACACAGTGCTGTACTGCCACGGAACACTGACATGCTTAGAGAGAATACTAAGATAATGAAGAGGATGGATTCAGACGCAAAAGAGAACAGTACAGTAATGGAGGAAACGAGGGGTGAGCTAAATAGAGAATACTAAGAAAATGAAGAGGGTGGATTCAGAGACTATGGGGAATAGCGAAGGAAATGGATTCTAAGCTGAAAAACTGGAAATACCGCTACTAAGGAATCTTAGGGGAAGATTAAGAAGAATCAGCACAACCAGGAGCACCTCCGAAAATGTCCAACGTAGCTTCGGACGAAACGTCAGGGCTAGAAGAGTTCCATGGACTACGGCCATACAACCCGGAAGAATTCTCGGCATCTGAAACATCCGGTAGTGAAAGCCTTCATTGTATAAATACAAGACAAGGTTTGTCAGCTGCAACCAGAATCAATGTTGGGGAACGCTAGATTCTAACGTGCAACAAAAGTCATCGGAACAGGTTAGAGCTTCCGGCTTCCACGTCCATCATGCAAGATATGCGCAATGCCCTTTTGCAGTCCACTATCTGCTCCAGCTCCACATATTAAATGTAAATCAATGTAGCAATGAAGGGAGTCAGTAACAATGACTTGGGAATTGACGCTTTTTTATGTTTCACATAACTAGAGACTAACATCGTGAGGTGGTGTCCTGCCCATGACTTTGCTATCGGGATTTTATGCATGCTTGTCCCCTTCACTTTTCGTAATCGATGCAATCATCAGGATCAATGAGACGCTGCATTTTTTATTAAGTTAGGTGCATTAGGTAGAGCTGCTTCCATTCCTCCCTGGTGTAACCTTTACGACTCACTGTTAAGACACTGTAATTTGTACGAATTCATATTCCGTCTTGCACTCGCCTCTGGTTTGTGAGATAACCAGTTTTGCAACTTCTTGTTTGTTGCTTTAGATATAGCCAAACTTTGTCAATAAATAATGATATTAATGAATTCCACTTTAATTTCTGTAGATGAATTTACCTTCCCCTAGACCCATAACTATTAATTTAATACAAACTATGATTCACTTGTCAGGGTCTCTCACCTGCCCCGTTTCCTTGCGCACACCTCACTATCATACATCTGAATTGTAGTGGGGCGATCTGCGTATCGAGAGCGTATGCTCGATAAAGATCACTGATGTAATACGTTCATGTATTTCCATAACACCAGTGGCATCTTGCAATAAGTAACATAAGCCCGGACTGGGGAAGGATGAAGGAGGCAATGGCCCGCGTGCTCTTCAAAGCGACCAGTTTGGCATTTGCCTCAAGCTGTTTGGGTAAACGATAAAAGATGTAATCTGTATAGGCAGATGGGTAACTGTAGCCCGATCATCACGAATGCGAGTACAATGTCTTAATAACTGCCCCACTTCCTCGGTTTGACATAAGAGGTGTTATACATTCAATTAAACACGAACCTTACATACTAAATGTCTTGAAAAATAAATTTATACCGTAAAAATGGTTATTTAATTGCAGTGACCGAATTCTCAACAGAAAAAACATTAAGCACAACTGATACATAGAATGCAGTAGTGAAGTTCATAACAACGTTTTAGAAACGGAACTACCTCAGTGCTGATGAGAAGAAGTTTTGTACTAGTGACATCGCTAATCATATATTTTACGAGTAAATATCAAAAGCCAGTTTTATAAGACAACCAGAGCGAATGAATAACATTTATTCTTGTGCAGGCTACTGGGTAAAGGTTCACTGAAATCAAGAAAAGAGATCACATTTCGTCCACAATGCATAGGTAGGATTGTAGAACGTGGTGAAGATCTATCAGCAGACATTTCCCATACAACAGTGACTAATGCGTGTACCTATAAATATTTAGAAACCGGAGACCCATAGAAAAAAGAAGTAACAAAATCGGAAAATCTCTTCCACAACGTAAAACTATAAATAGACGGTATATTTACCTGTCGAGGTTGCTGTACATCATCTCTGTACATGTGAGCTTGAACAGTATTCATCGAAACAACGAATGTATGAAGCATATGACGCTCATCAACATCGTGACCCCTCGGACCACGATTCCACTGCCATCAAACTGGTATGTTTCCACGTTATTACTGTCTTCTACCAGCTACCATACCCCATACAGAAGAATCTGCACTGTTAATAATTCTGCAGACCGAAGTGGAAATAATACGTGAGAGCACTGTCCTCCATTTATTCATGGTCTAATCTCGACCCTGTTGATGCCGCAATAAAGCTAAGCGTCTGCTCACTGTAGTTAACATGATGCTTACAGACTGACTGCTTGAGCCTCCACAGTTTGTCGGAAAAATGCTAATTCTGATGCATCTCTAAACTGTGCCAACAGCAGTCTTCCAGATATTATCAGATTTCATCGTCTGCCCATACACTGCGATGTGACTGCAGTTGGTCGATCTTTTATTGACTAAAGAGAAAAATCTTCCGTGTCGAAATGGCATTTTGTTACACATTCCACTTTGTCAAAACCTCGGCCTGTGCTTGAATCGTTTCATGTCATTCGACGACTCTACATCGCAAAATTGATTCCAAATAATGTAATTACCGTACTACGTTTAAAGTTTTGCTCTTCTTGCAACGAAAGTGCAAACATGACTCAGATATTGAAGACCAAATGCAATATTTTTTTTCATTGGCTGCTAGACGCTGAAAATATTCCTTTCCTGTATAGATAATTATAGGAAAACGTAGTCGGTTATTTACAGTAATTTATCATCACTCCTCTTTCTTTTCTCGCAGGCCGGTGTGGCCGTGCGGTTCTAGGCGCTTCAGTCTGGAATCGCGAGACTGCTACGGTCGCAGGTTCGAATCCTGCCTCGGGCATGGATGTGTGTGATGTCCTTCGGCTAGTTAGGTTTAAGTGGTTCTAAGTTCTAGGGGACTGATGACCTGAGATGTTAAGTCCCATAGTGCTCAGAGCCATTTGAACCATTTTTTTCTTTTCTCCTGTTTTCTCACTTACACTTAGCTACTTGTTTAGAACCAAGATAAGCAAACAAAACAATATTTTCTGCTTAATACTTCATAGTGGGTTGGTGCTTGAAACTCGATCAACGTTTGTATGACAAAAATGTAATGCGGCTCTCAGCCTGGTGTAACCCATTTCCTACATGGGTTGTGAATGTTACTAGCACTAAGTTACTCAGTCTTGGATCACGGACTGCCCCAATGCTCACGGCCTCCACGGAGACTATGGTATCTGCGGCGTCATTATCGCGTGTCGGGGGCGGAGGAGAGGTGGGGGGGGGGGGGGGGGCGTTGGCGCCGCCGTCGGCTATCAGTCCGCTGTTGTTCGGCATGTTTTCTTCTGCAGTCTCAAATTCAGCGCTGAGAGCACCTTCGCTCGTTGCAACAACGAACGGGGTTGGTCGGTACCCTGGCAAGCCCGTAATGGTACTCGCTGCCGGCACAAAGGAGGTGGCCTCTTCGCGCTCAGTGGCAGGCGGAAGGTCGTTGCCCGGGGCCGCAACCTATACAGGTTCCTCTTCCTGACCGCCTGCCCGACTTCACAGTCTCTGTCTCATGACGTTTTTAGTTGCGTCTTGTAACAATGATTCTCTCTCTCTCGGCGACTGGGTTAAGGAAATCTCGACCCCACCTACAGTACTTAGCGCTCGACTAGTAGTGGCTAACCGGAAGAACTCGGACGTAGTAACGGCTATACTCGAAAGAAAATCGTGAGCGAGACAGCTACACCAATTCTAAAATCACTGAAACCTAAAGAGCCCTGTCACCGGTCACCATGACTCTGGCTGCAGTGCTTTTTGTAATTGCGTGAGATAATGAGATTAATTGAATGTATACGAACAACGATTAATTAGGCTATCAGTTTCCTTGTTCTCCTAATGAGCTGACCATATTAAACCTCATCTGTGTTTGTGCTGTTGCCCTAACCAAAGCCGGCATCAGGCTCCATCACCTCTAGCTGGGTTTTCAGTACTGATTTGACAGTAAAAAGTGGCAACGGGGGGAACCACTAACCAAGGAAAAACAGACAAATCTTGTGAAATGTTGGATATATTTTGTCAGAAGAACACATTAAATGAGAAGTGACCTTTTGCAAGTGAATAACGGTTACTGCAAACAAACTAGGTTAAGAAACTGATGAGAATTAGTCTTGCTGCACTTCAAGACTAAAACAATTAAACAGGAAACAATTATGGGTAATTGTTACATGGTTAGAGAGCGAGAGAGTTAAAGAGAGAGAGTGTGCCGAGAAATCCTGAATTGTTAATAGTTATGAGAATGGAGAACACCGGCTCAGGCAGGAGCAGTTTAGACTGCTTTTGCCGGAAACATGATAGGTCACCGCTCCTACTGTTTAGTTGCATTGCTTCGGAATTATTACTGATTAGCACGAGGAAACTAATTAGTGGTCATTCTGTAGCGAGGCCGGCCGAAGTGGCCGTGCGGTTAAAGGCGCTGCAGTCTGGAACCGCAAGACCGCTACGGTCGCAGGTTCGAATCCTGCCTCGGGCATGGATGATGTCCTTAGGTTAGTCAGGTTTAACTAGTTCTAAGTTCTAGGGGACTAATGACCTCAGCAGTTGAGTCCCATAGTGCTCAGAGGCATTCTGTAGCGAGTCGCGTGATCGATAGCCATTATCGATGTGACAAGCATGCACACCCATGCATAATGGTGGCATCTCAGTCGCTGATCAACCTAACAGCTGCACATCTTGAGAATTTGTTCCAGCTCGGGAAGGCAGTGCCTGCAGCCCACAAGTCGGGAGACCTGAAATAGTGGGTCTTATGCAGAAACGGTGAGCTGGGTGTGTCGCTCTGCCGCTAGCGAAGTACTGAAATTCAGAACAGAAACACGCCATATTTTACAAAGTCCATATTAATTAAATTGGGCATCAGGAAATTATGATCTATGTTTGAGCTGGAGTCCTGTGGTTGTGAAAGGCTATGGAAGTCCCTAATTTCTGGGGAAAATTCGTTTGATGTGATTTCACTGGCATTTAATTAAATAAACTTTTTAACTCCTCGACCTTTTAGCCCGTGTTCTAAATCAATCGACTCGTAATTTAAAGACAAATCTGAATCTGTAAGCAAAAGTATTAATTAAATTTTGTGTGGACATTCTCTCTTTGCCAGAGGGCTGGACCAGCTGCTGTCGTGCTTCCACGTACTTTACGGCTAGATGGCACAATATGTCTTTGCTACAACATGTATTGTATAGAAGAAGAAGTTATTTGTTTCCATTGTTAATTTATGTACGCTTCACTGGTAGTATGAATCGTATCAACTACCATTCAGTTTAGTTTTATTCAGTTTATACAATTGTGCCGTACAGTAGCCTGTAAACAGCATGTAGCCAAAAACACAAACAAACTGCGTGTACTTAGCTTGTAAACTGAATTCTTCTACGTTATTTCGATGAAAATCTGCTTAATGATCTACGGAACATAGAAATTACAATCTTGCTAAGAAACTATTCGTACCACAAAAGCAGTCTCTGACTAACAGCGAACTGCTAATTATCGGGTCCATGCTCGTCCGAACTATCAATGTGGTTTCGTTAAATCAGAGCATGTGATTAATGCATGTGATCTTTGAAAATAGCCAATAGCCAACGTGTTTCTTGCAGTACTGTCTAAACATAGCTAATGTGCAATACTCACCAGATGTTGGGTCCATGGAAAGCAATGCAAACAGTTCCAGATAAGTTATTTCATTCTACTTTGAGCAATTCAGAATATTAGTACCACACAGTCGCATCGTCAGAAGCTATAATACAGCTGTCACTGGTTCCATTTGCGACACATACTTCCTGCTTAATTGAACACGCGAAAGAGTTATGAATACCCCAAAAAATTACTTTTGCATTTATATACGTATCGCAGGTATTGTAATAAAGCTTACTGAGTTTCCATAGACACGATGGAGCGCAACATACACAAAAATATTCGTACAGCTTTATGTATGAGCAACAACAAGAAACTTCAATTTGCATGAAACGCCGTCAAGAGGCTTGCAAGTTTTCTGGAAGTATCTTGTTAGGTTGCTATTCAGCACCCATCTTTCAAATTACCTGCGATTTCAATCTAATTCATAAATATCTACATTAGTTTACTCGACCAAACCCACCGGACTGGCAAATACTTTCAGTACGGCCCTCCATGGCCGTCGATATCTTTGTTGTGGTGCCGGCCGCGGTGGTCTCGCGGTTCTAGGCGCGCAGTCCGGAACCGTGCGACTGCTACGGTCGCAGGTTCGAATCCTGCCTCGGGCATGGATGTGTGTGATGTCAGTAGGTTCGTTAGGTTTAAGTAGTTCTAAGTTCTAGGGGACTGATGACCACAGCAGTTGAGTCCCATAGTGCTGAGAGCCATTTGAACCATTTTGTTGTGGTCTTCCTGCATTTCGTCCGAATGCTCAGCTGCTTCCAGTTTTCTCTCTTTCCATCCGCCCAACCTTCTTTTGGGTCAATTTTTGGTACCTATCAAATCCATCACTGCCTTCATAAAAACTTTCTGCATTCTCATATTTTGCCTAAGCGCCACCGTCTTGTTCTTGTTGTAGGAGATGATTTTTATTCTTTTCTTATTTTTACCGTCGCCATTGTCACATTGTATCTGTTTCATTACTCATTGCTTATTACTTATTACTTAAGCCACCATATGTGTCTCTATTACAATTGTTGGGGACGGTCAAGTATATTGGCCACATACCCAACAAGAATGTTCTATGCAGAGCACACCGAGCGCTCACTCACTATCGGTTAAGGAATATTATTTTGCTAAGTGATAGTGTTAATTGACTCCACATTTACTCATTTAATGAACCACGCACTAACAAAGAGAACAGAGGTCTGACATGACACACCCAAATAAAACGGCCGCCTGTAGTGGACAGTCTTTAAGAGGCATTTGAAGTGTTTAGCTTCAGTATGTTCACATTATCATGGGAACAGAAATTATTTAGCTATTTCATATTACTAACAAGAAAAAGAAGAAATATTCACTCAGTTACAGAGGATAACATCTTGCATTCTAGTCTGCGTTGACAGTTTCTAACTAGCTAAAAAATGTATGCTGGTCCGAAACGTGGTGTCTTCATAGCAATATTACTTACAAAATCGTATACCAGCTTAATCTCAACTCGCAGCTGTAGCCATTCTTTCTCCGCTTCTAATACCACGTTATGTATAGTGACAGAGTCGCTGAGGGGTTTTGAGGGTATGGAGAGGCGACTATATTAAGGCATAGCTTTGAATAATTCTGTGGTGTTTTTTCCGATGGTTCCCTCACTACACAGTTGTCTGAAACGACCATTCACGTATTCCTATCATGAGTCATCTGGCATGCAGTACTGCACGATTATCACATGCTCAACGGGTACAACTCTACGACACCATCAGTGGGATGTTACTGGCAATGAAACAGACTGAATAAAGTACCAGCAATCTAGCTAAAACGTTTAGAGTCAGCTGCATAGACTAGAAGAATTATTGCCAACCCCAGCAATTTAACATTTTTTGTTGCATCCAAGCCATAGTTTTCCTACTGGATGATACATTAGGGTAACATCTCACTTAGCATTCATTACAGAACAGAAAGTGGCTAGAAGTACACATAAGTTTATAAACGTCTACCTTGTAGACACGTGCCTGAAAAGTGTGGAATTTCAGCTGCAGCTTTATATTACATTTATTCTATTATGGTGTCCAAGATTCATTGGAAATTCAATTCAAATAGTGACAAATACAATAATAGAAAAATGATCCCCATGGCTCGTTAGTGAATGTCACCTGGTATATACAAATATGAAACACCGTGGTAAAGATCTTTCATAATCTTACAAAAGAATGATAAATACCATGTTTGACAGAAAGCTGAAATTTCTTCAGGTGCAGAAAAAAATCGTTTATCCTAGAACAGCTCCTTCTACAACTTAGTGAAATTCCTGAATGGAAGTAAGTTTTTAATACCAAACATGGACATGCCCAACAAGTACAATTTTAATTCACTGTAAGCAACTGATACTCAAGTAGTACATGTTGCATCATAACTTTTATTGTGAATATCATCTATAGCGCACGTGACTAAATACGTGTTTAGCTCTAACTATGTACTGTCTTAGCCACTCCACACAGGTGCTCATATTAAATGCGACAGGGTGGCAAAAGTTTTTTCACAGACCTAATGGCTACGTTCTCGAAAAGCCTTCAGCAGGATAGGAAGGAGAGATAGTCGACGCAGAAGCTCTTTAAAACGTGTCAGCTGAAAAATTAGACTCTTCTATGCCTTGCGTATTACACTTTCGGGCTTCCAGCTGCGTCAAGTGGTTTAAAATCCACGTGCTTTCGGCCGAATGCTCCATTATCAAGAGGTGACTGTAAAATGATTTCTGTTGCCGTACTTACATGGCTGCGCTATCTTCAATTATCTGCGTCCGCTTCAAGTTTCCGATGGGCAGGTGCCAAGCCATGCTTAGCTGCAGGCCACCGTCTTTATTGAGCGTGTCGCCACAAATTTTTATCTTGCCCGATTCTTTTATTACGCTGTCCCAAAACTATTAGTCCTTGTAATGACAGATGTCTCGGCAAATGCAATAATGAGTCCGTTTTCTAGACCATGGTCTGTGCCGCTGATTACTCAGGATACCGTAGGCGAAAGCATCTCTCGTGTTCTACATGACGCTGTCCAAATAGTATGTACAGTCTGTCCGACACAAAATTGCCCACACCCACACGGTATTTTACTATTTATACCCCTGGCCTTCGGAGTCCTACTTTCAGAGGCCTCATTAATTAACGAATTTTAGTTGGGGCCCTCTTTAAAAGCCGACTAATCTTTCCAGTTAGTGCGCCACAGAACTGCAAAAACGCAAGCTTCTTCGTATCCTCCTAGGTGGCCTTGTGCTTACGTTTCTTCGGCAAGATGGCTTGGGCAATCTGGCCGTCGTTGTAACCGTTTTCTTTGAATACTTCTCGCAAGTGGCTGTTTGTTCGGAAAGCTTTCAGCGTCTGAAACGGCTTCCGTTCGAGTACCAAGGCTCTCAGAACACAACTTTACTGCGAAGAGTGGTGGTAGCTGGCAGGATGCAGATATCGGTCCCAGTGGATGGGTTTCTGGTAAACACTGTAGTTGAGACAAGAAAAGGCAAGGCACCATCTGTAAGAATTCTAAACATCATATCTCCTTCTCCAAGACGGAAGCAGTTAATTCGACTGGCGTAGTCGGTCGTATTCTTGATGTGGTGTGCACAATGACCAACGTGCGGAACAAGGACGTTGTGCATATGTATTGCGAGTCTGTAAGTTGGTGATGCGCTCAAGATGGGACGTAGAGGTTCGCTCTTCTTATGAACTTTAGGATGGCGGGCGCTGATGACCTCGATGTTGAGCGCCCATAAGCCCCAACACACACACACTTTTGGATGGCCATACAATGTAGCTGGTCGAGGTGACTGGGGGAAGAGCTATTTAACGATATTTTCTTCCAGTGACGACAGCTCGAGAAGCTCCCTCCGACATCCTCGTCGTTATTCTCGATGTTGGTCTCTTGATAATTTTTGATACGTCTCCTTCTCCAGCATAAAACGTATCTTCGCACCACAGTCAGATCGTTCCATAATGACGTATAGTATAGTAAAGTATAGAGTGTAGTAAAAGTATACAGTATAGTATAATATAGTACAGGGTAGAATATAGTGTATTAAAAACATAGTTATTAATTAAGAAGTTAGGATTTTATGGCTGTTGTCCATGATAGAGTTATTTGGTACTGATACCGCATCATTCTTGAAGAATTTTGCGATCCGACGTTTCGACCTTCTTCAGGGAACTGATTATACGCTGTAAAAATCGTACGCAGCCAGTTCCCGGAAGAAGGTTTCAGCAAGTAACCCGAAACACTGGACCGCAAAATTCTGTTATGATGATGTGGTGCATATTCAACAACTTTTACAAACTTATTACAGTTTATTCATGAAAATCCTTAAACGTGAAATTAAACATTTCACAAACTTGCATTTCTCGCTTGGAACACTTTTCAGCCTTTCGCCTCTGTCCAGCCCAGTAATGAAATTTATGGTATTTTGTTATTCCGTTTTTAGATGATGGCGTTCATTTTTAATGAACTGTCGTCTTTTTCTGAAATTATAAAAATTACTCCAGAAAATTAAGGTTTTCAAACATGAACATATGTTCCAAAGTACATCTATCTAGGAACAGATATTCGATTGAAATTTAAAAGCACTGCAATCGATAAAATCTTGTCAATATTGTATTTAGTCTTCTATCTCTTACATTAAGAGGGTGAGTGGACAAGCAATAAAAATGTTTGTTCGTAAACAGTTCACCTTAGTTATGGATATAGTCTCCCTTGAAGGATATGCACTTGGTCCAGCGATCCTCCAGCTTTTTCATCCCATCGGACAAAAGGTTCCTTCAAACTCTGCAAAATATTCGTTGACAGTGCGGCGGTTGGGCATAGTAGAGTATCTATCAGGCCGTGTGTGTTAACAGTCCGCACTTGTTTTGGTTACATTCGTCGTATACGTATAACTACTTGTTGGTGGTTCGTAGAATTTACATGGACTGAATAGTTCTGCAAAGCTGTATCTAGTCGGTCCAAATACACCCAAGATTTCTCTGTATCAATTATTTCTTCGAGTTCTATTTCGAAACATCGTCTTGCGTTATAGCATGCAAACCTTCAACCCTTGAGCTTCTATCTCTCCTCGAGAAATTTTAACACTATATATTTAACGGATAAAGGCCATAAACCAACCTAAAAGCATTAAGAGAAATATTCATTTAGTACCGGTATCCCATTAAAATTTTACATGATACAGTGAAAGGTGGCTACACTGAGCCACAGCGCCAGAGATCGCTAGAGAGCATTGTTCCGCCGCCTCCACTGGCAGTGATTATTGAGAACTCGTAGTGGGCAGTGCTTGTCGAGGACTCGTAGTAGTCAGAATGAGATTTTCACTCTGCAGCGGAGTGTGCGCTGATATGAAACTTCCTGGCAGATTAAAACTGTGTGCCCGACCGAGACTCGAACTCGGGACCTTTGCCTTTCGCGGGCAAGTGCTCTACCAACTGAGCTACCGAAGCACGACTCACGCCCGGTACTCACAGCTTTACTTCTGCCAGTACCTCGTCTCCTACCTTCCAAACTTTACAGAAGCTCTCCTGCGAACCTTGCAGAACTAGCACTCCTGAAAGAAAGGATATAGCGGAGACATGGCTTAGCCACAGCCTGGGGGATGTTTCCAGAAACATCACAGATAGCAGAGGGCTTTGAAGAAGATAATTTGTTTCATTTACGGGACGCAACAAGAGAGCGCCAGGCGCGCGAACTTGACAATAATCGACATTCAAACTGGGACAGACGCGGTAGGTCTTTGTCGCCACGAGGCGAAAACTTTGACTATAAACACTTTTTGACTGTTCGGAAATTTAAGATCTTCCGCAATTCTAAGAATGACATACATCCATGTGCATGATTAGATCAATTTATGTACGCACTCCCACCAAATTGGCCACTAAGTCACAAACTGGAATTTATGTGTGGATATTTAGAAAACGAACCGGCGACGCGGACGCGCACTCATTAGAGAGTGTAATAATCTGAATGATTTTTATCATGCATTTCTATCGGCATATTGGTCCGAAAACACACAAGACAGAGTCAAACATAGTCTGATTATGCAGCGTAATTTTAAACAGTCTGAGTTCCGCACACCGGCAGAATACTTTGAAGACATGATTCGAAAGAATCAGTTCCTGTCCAACCCCTATAGCCCGACTGAATTAATTCGCATTTGTTTAACTAAGCTGCCACAATCCATAAGACAAATTGCTTTAGCTGGAAGATGTAAAGACGACATTGAGACTTTTAAGACTTTATTGCAAGAACTTGAGTATGACAACGACGACGGGACTTTTTGTAACTTTTTCAGTAACAGTAATTACAATAGATTTTCAGAGAAAAGGGATAGTGATCGGAACGGGCGTTATATGGGTAATTTTGAGAATGACAGACGTAACAGACAGGACAATAGATACCAGCCTTATGACAATAACAGACGTTCTAACAGAGATTACACAGACAATTATAATAACGGTAATTCTTACCGGAATGATCAATCATACGGAAACAGTAATCAGTATCATCAAGACAGAAATTATTCATACAATAATAGAAACTCTTACTACAGAAATAACCAGGGTAGTAGGTCTAACAATAATTTCAGAAGTGACAGTCGAAATTATACAAGAAGTAGTTATGCAGACAGACAGGAAAACAGAAATTTTAATAACAGACACAACCAAGAATTTGCATCTAACAGACAGGAAGGACCTAATTGGCATCCTCCGCGTGACAGAAATTCAGAGAGACAAGTGGAAATAGTAGAAATTGATCCGCGAAATGTCGGGAATAATCAAAGACGTGACGCAAACAATCGACAATGACTAGCAGCTTCGGCTTCTGGCAACAATATAGACTGTTCAGAAAGTAATGACACTACGACTTTACACTACGTACGCCTGGAAGACATGAGAGACATTTTGTTAGACGAAAAGGAAAATAATGTAGACGCATTTTTACATCCTGTTATTGAAGTATGTGTGGGTAAGAATAAGTTCACTGCAGTTTTAGATTCTGGGAGCCCATTGAACGTCATTAGTGAATCAGTTTTTCGAATATGTGAAAGAACTATTGCCTGTCCTGTGTTACCTATTTCTAAAACTACAATTCGAGGAGCGATTTCTGGAAAAAGTGTGGAAGTTAAACAACAGGCCAATCTAAATTTCATTTGTCAAGGATACGAATTTTCTGCTAATTTTATTATTGTTCCATTACTCAACATACAAATTATATTAGGTATGGAGTTTCTTAACACACATAAGGCAATTTTGAACTTTAAAGAAGGAAGTGTGAAATTGACTGTTGCCGGAATGCCGAAATGTTTGAAATTTTTCGAGTGTTTAGCAAGATCTGAATCAGATACAAAATGTTTAAGGTTTCTTACTTCTGATGTTTTTGTTGAGCATTATGACGACAGTGTGTTTATTCATGACAATGACAATAGATACAGAGACGCGATGGAGGATGTAATTAGTAGCGAAGAATTAATTAATGAAAAGGTTAAGAAAGCTGAAGTACCAGATGACGTTGCAAGAGAAGAGCTGCACCATATTTTGACTTCACATGCTACAGTGTTTAGTCATCACACAGGAACTATACAAGGCTTACAATATTTATTTAAGGTAAAAGAACACATACCATTTCGCGGGAAAACGTACGCTATTCCTTTGGCTTACAGAGACAAGGTTAAGAATGAACTTCAATACATGTTAGATCAGGGCATTATTGAGCCAGCTGTCAGTCCTTATACCAGCCCACTACACGTTGTTCTTAAAAAGGATGGGTCAATTCGTTTGGTTCTGGATTCCAGACAGATAAATAATATCATCATTCCTGAAACTGACCGCCCACGAAATTTAGATGAACTTCTTCAACATTTCCATGGAATTAAAGTTTTATCCACGATTGATATGCGCGCAAGTTTTTGGCAAATAGAACTCCACCCTGATTGTAGAAGATATACTGCCTTTTTAGCCTTTGGTAACTGTTACCAGTTTCGGAAATTACCGTTTGGACTTACTGTATCTTCTGCAGCATTCATTCGTAGCTTAAATGAAATTTTACCTGTTTATCTTCGTGACAATATTACTTCATATGTTGATGATATTCTTATTGCTAAACATTCTTGGAGTGAGCACAACAAAATTTTGGATTCATTATTAAGTATTTTTGCAAGAGTTGGCATTACTGTGAACTTGGAGAAATCTGAATTTGGTCGTTCTCAGGTGAAATTTCTCGGTCACATTATTTCTACAGAAGGTATTCTTCCTGATCCAGAGAAATTAGACGCTATTCGTAATTATGCTGTACCTACCACAAAACGTGTTGTTCGTAGTTTCCTTGGTGTCTGTAATTTTCTTAGACGCTTTGTTAGATTGGACAATTTGGCCACACCTCGTTTATGTGAACTATCTGGAAAGAAATCTAATTGGTGTTGGGATGAGGAAGCTCAGTCAGAATTTGAACAACTTCGTGATGCTTTAGTTGCTGCTCCACTTCTTTCACATCCGGATCTATCTAAAGATTTTTGTTTGGCGACGGACTCATCATACAAAGGCCTAGGTGCACATTTATTTCAAGAGACAGAAGAAAACGGCGTTGTAGTACAGAAGACTATTGCATTTGGAAGTCGTGTTCTCTCTAAATCCGAAAAGAATTATTCGATTACGGAACTTGAAGCTTTGGCTGTTGTTTGGGCTTTCACAAAATTTCGCACATTTTTGTTTGGAAGACATACTAAGGTTTACACTGATCATCGAGCTTTGGAATTTCTTATGTCGACAAAATTAACTCATGGCAGATTGTCACGATGGGCGCTGTATCTACAGGAATTTGATTTTAGTATTGTTTACATACAGGGATCTTCAAATATTGTTGCTGATGCTTTATCACGTGCACCTATGGGTTTGAAACAAAGTGCTGAAGAGGACTGCAAAGAAAACCATTATTGTTTGATGTACATTCAAGGTGTTGCGTTTGACAACTTTATTTCATCTTCGCTCCAGGACATCGCTAAGGAGCAAAATAAGGATCCAATCTGGAAGGACATTAAGGAGAAGTGGAGGAGAAAGGATCAGACAGTATTATTTAGTTCGCAATGATATTCTTTTCAAACGAAAATCGGTCGACAACTCTGTTTGGTTAGTTTGTATTCCTGATGAGTTGGTCAATAAATTGATTTGGTACACACATTTTAGTTATGCGCACTTTGGTCCCAGAAAATGCTTTCATAAATTACGAGAAAATTGCTACTTCAGTAATATGGAAAAACGTATTCGATCTGTTCTTGCCAAATGCAAATTATGTCAAAAGGCTAAGCCGCCAACAATTTCTCACAGAGCACCGTTGTTTCCTATCATTCCAGCGAAATTAAAGGAGATGGCTGCAGTCGATTTGTTCGGTCCAGTGGTTCGTTCTACTAATGGTTTTGCCTACATTTTTGTAGCAGTAGAATTGACATCAAAATATGTGTGTTTTATACCGTTACGCAAAGCAACAGCTCGTTCAGTATCTAACGCTTTCATCAAACATTTTCTTAAAGAAGTTGGTCATGTTGATAAGGTTATATCAGATAACGGATCACAGTTTCGCTCTAAAATTTGGCTTCGTACTCTACGGCGTCGTAAAATTAAACCAATTTTCATTTCACTTTTTCACCCCCGGTCTAACGCTTCAGAAAGATGGATGAAAGAAATTAATAAATTGTGTCGTCTTTATTGTCATCAGAATCACAGAACGTGGGATCAGTATCTTCATATTTTTCAAAACATTCTGAATGAACTTCCTAATGACTCAACTTCTTTACCGCCTATATTGATATTAAAAAATAAAGTACCAACAAATCGCATTTCTGAAATCGTTCCTTTTCCGCCTTCACGGAAACTGCGGCATTCTGAAGTTGTCAACCTGGCTCTACGAAATATTGCGTCTGCGGCTGCAAGAAGAGAGAAATCAGCTAAACGTCCTGGTCGTTTAAAAACTTTGTCAGTTGGTCAAAAGGTATTAATTAAGTCTCACCGTTTGTCTCATAAAGGAAAAGGCTTGTGTCGCAAATTTTTTCTGCTTTATAACGGTCCGTATAGAGTTCGCAAAATTATTCATGATAACACTGTTGAAGTAGAAACTCTTAAATCTCGACGCTCTAAGGGAATACATCACATATCTAACGTTAAAATTTTTGTGGAATGACATACTTTTGAGAAACCAACAGTTATACGTAAACATGCGGAGAGTACAAGGATACCGCGCTGTGTTCTGGCGGCGGCGCGTACTCAAAGCAACAGTGAAGTCTGCGCGCCGCGCAAGGCAGTCGTTGACCGCAAACAATCACTTCCTACGTCACGTGCCTACAGCTGATCGAGCGCTCAGTGCGAATGCACTGACAGACGTAAACAAATACTCAGTCTAATTTCTCGGATTAAATTCAGTATAAAGCTATGGTGACTTTATAAATTATGTTATTAACGTTCAGTATTTTTCAGGATACGGTTGTGTAAAATATTTAAGACCTTCAGGTAAATTCTGTGTGTGTCCGACGTTAAGACGACTTGCTATGGAAAAAATTTCAGGAAGAATGTAATTAAAAAAAAAAAAAAAAGGAAAAAAAACCAAAAAGGTAACGATTAATTGAGTTTATTTTTCAGGTAACATATTTCCACTTAGGTACGTACCTTAGACGTGATTTGCTGCTCGCGATTACGTGATTCATACTTTGTGCTAAATCTCATGTTCTATGAATTTACTTGTGAAGCGACGTGCTTGTGTACATTTACTGATTATGACAATTGATTAATGAACAGTGTTATTACTTGTGTATATTATGCATCGCTTGGCTGCTATGCTTTTTCACTGATGTCATATTTTTTAATTATGTGCCTGCTGTGCTTATTTATTTAAATTATAATTGCCACCTGATTAGTTGTGCTGTTATGTATGTAGGTTACACTTTGTGAATTCTCTGCTTGCGCCTTCATGTTTACTTATTAAGATTACATATAAACATTTATTTGCTTATGCTGATATGATGCTAATGACTTGTTTATCACGTAAGATATATGTTTGCTGCTTTTTGTATGGATTGCATATTTACACATTTCTGTCTTGTTGTCATAACTACTCTTTAATTTGGTATATAGAAATGCTGATATACTGTGTACAAATATAGAGTTTAGGTTACACTGTGGTATTAATTATAGATTGCTTGCTTGGCAGAGCCTCGTTGTAGGGATTGTGCTGCATCCACTTGTTGACATTCTGTTCTCTACTGGTATATTTACTCGCTGATGCATGTTTTGCTTACGCTTAGTGCCTTATATTTTAAGATAGGAAAAAGAACTGCTATAATTCTACGAACGACATTGGTACAAGAAACTGCATAGAAGTCACATGAGCTGGAGGTTTTATGGAAGCTGTATAAATTTATGCTAATAGGAAGGAAGCTAACGACATGACATACCAACACTAGGTTAGACCATTGACAGTTATTACACTGCATTTTTCGTGAGTAATTGAAATAAGAAGTGACACTTGACACAAAAAATACTCCACATGTTTGTTTCTGCCATGATTCTTGAAGTGGTGTACACACTGTGAAATATTATGATCATTAACACTTCGTAATCGTACTTACATACTGAAAGTTATTCAAACTAAAGGCTGTTAGAGGTCAGGTATGCATTTCTTTTATTTAATGATGAACAAGGAAACCAAAATATATTTTATGATTCATAATGAGTAGCAGATTTGGATCAGATGGATTACACGAGAGGTTGTGTGTTGACATTGTGTCTTTGGATTGTATGAGATGATGAATTGAAGTTTGCACTAGAATTTTGTCTGTACTTGTTCGAGGAGACTGACTAGAGGAAAGAGTTGTTATGGAAGTGAAATGATATTGGTGCTGAGGTTTATATATATCGACGTAGTGAAGAGGTATTATTGAAGTATTAAGATTAAGTGATGATTATTGGAGTTTTCGTGGACAAGAGGTAAGGTAAATGATATTGATGATAAGGTTTATATGTATCGACGTATTGAAGAGGTATTAGTGAAGTATTGAGATTATGCTGATGATTATTGGAGTTTTGGTGGATAAGAGGTAAAGTAAGTGAGGAGCATATTTTTTTTGTTGGTCCATATGGAACAAGGAGGATGAAGATGGCAGACTAGAACACTCAAGTAGAAGGAAGATTGTCTACACACACACTTTGTCAAATCACAAAGCAGTATATACTTTTTTTTGAGAGAGGAAGCATTTGCATATCTTGGTACACTGACAGTTGTTCAGCAACAGTACATTTTGATCTGGCTTGGCAAACATTGGTCTTGACATGATGACTATGACGTTGACTTAACTATTATTGACTGTTATACATTGCTGCCACTACTACTTGGTACACATGATGAACATCAAATCTTGGACAGAGTTACATTTACACAGTTAACACTATTCAATTACACAGTAGTACTTAATGTGGATGAAAGATGAGTGAGTGTGTTTTGTGTGTTTTCCTTTCCTAATCCTACCCACCTATCTCCTAAATATTATTTTATTTGTTGGTAGTGGCTTGCACTGACACCCATAAATGTTATAGGTTTACTGGTATTTGTGTATTGTAATAGTTAATAGGACAATTATCTGATATCATTTGTGTGTTTGTTATGATTTGTATGTTTAGTGTAAAAGCATTGTATGTGTATTCAAACTATTGTTCATGCCTGAACTGTCTGATTAGTGATGGTGCTGCACTTTTCAACATGATGTGTGACATTTACTCATGTTTAATTTCTGCTGATGAACTGTGTGATCAGTGATTGTAAAAATTATGGACTATTACTTGTACCTTTTCTACATGATTGGTGCCACTAGGACATGTTTAATTTCTGCTTATAAACTCTGATGAACAGTGTGATCAGTGATACTGAATTTTATGGAACTGCTTCTGCTGAGAAATGTGACTTGTTGCTGTGTGTACCTGCTCAACATTGCTGGGTACCACTGATGGACTGCTTCTACTGAAATGATGTTGCTTCTTGCTGTCTGCACCTGGTCAACATTACTGGGTGCCACTGATGGACTGCTTCTACTGAAATGGTGTTACTTGTTGGTGTCTGCACCTGCTCAACATTGCTGGGTGCCACTGATGGACTGCTTCTACTGAAAAGATGTCACCTGTTGCTGTGTGCATTTGCTCAACATTGCTGGTGCCACTAATGGAACTGCTTATACTGAAATGGTGTTACTTGTTGGTGTCTGCACCTATTCAACATTACTGGGTGCCACTGATGGACTGCTTCTACTGAAATGGTGTTACTTGTTGGTGTCTGCACCTGCTCAACATTGCTGGGTGCCACTGATGGACTGCTTCTACTGAAATGGTGTTACTTGTTGGTGTCTGCACCTGCTCAACATTGCTGGGTGCCACTGATGGACTGCTTCTACTGAATAGATGTCACCTGTTGCTGTGTGCATCTGCTCAACATTGCTGGTGCCACTAATGGAACTGCTTATACTGAAATGGTGTTACTTGTTGGTGTCTGCACCTGCTCAACATTGCTGGGTGCCACTGATGGACTGCTTCTACTGAAAAGATGTCACCTGTTGCTGTGTGCACCTGCTCAACATTGCTGGTGCCACTAATGGAACTGCTTATACTGAAATGGTGTTACTTGTTGGTGTCTGCACCTATTCAACATTACTGGGTGCCACTGATGGACTGTTTCTATTGAAAAAATGTTACTTGTTGGTTTTTGCACCTGTTGACCATTGCTGGGTGCTACTGCTGGAACTGTCAACTGCTTATTCTTGAGCTATGGAAAGCGTTTATGTGAATATTTGTATAAACTGATTTTTTGTGTATTACTGGTTGTGAAAAGTTATGAGACTCTTACCTGCACTTATTCGTCATTGCTGACGCTATTGATTGAATTGTTTAACCACATAATACTTGTGTAAACTATTATTTAAAGTCACATGTATGAAAGAATTTGTATTGCTTACTGTATTCTATATAATAGGTTATTGAAAGGTCAGTGCAAAGCCAAAATTTTATCTAGTTATATGATATTTACGTATTAATATTATCTTTTATTTTTGTCTGTATTTTTTTGACGAATTTGGTGGTATTTTCACCACCAATGCTGGCAAAAATACCATCAAATTCTAGCCGTGGAGGAAGGGCATATGAAAGGTGGCTACACTGAGCCACAGCGCCAGAGATCGCTAGAGAGCATTGTTCCGCCGCCTCCACTGGCAGTGATTATTGAGAACTCGTAGTGGGCAGTGCTTGTCGAGGACTCGTAGTAGTCAGTTTGTGTTCAGATGTGCTAGTAGGGAGTGCTTGCTGTGATACTGAAAAGTTCTTGTTGAGATGTGGTAATAGCGAGTCGGTGTGGAGATATATTGTAATGATTAGAGTGATTTTGGTCAATATATGAAGGTAACGAAACTTGATTTATTTTTCATTATTTCCATGTTTTAAATAATGCGTCATTACAGGTTCAGTCAACAAAGCATCTGGCTTGTGTTCTTGTATTAGAGTGTAATTCTGGTTTTCTTGAGTAATTATGGTATTTTTATTTTCTTTAATTAATTCAGTATAAATGATATTTAAAATTTCTTGTGTTATTGAAGAAGAACCGTGCCACATGCGTACGTTGAGTCATACTTCCACACACAGAACAGTTACACTTGTGCTTTGGTTTCGTAGGTTTTTATAGTTGCTGGGGACTTAATTAATTAATTGTGTTAATGAAAATTTCCATTTCATTCTTTGTTATTGTTCTAAGCAGTCAGATTGCGTAATAATACTAGTCAGGGCCAACCGTTACGAGACTTCGTAACCGAACAGACAGTTACTGAAACAAAAAATTAAAATTATTTGCATTTTATTTTAATTAAGCCCCCATGCAACAGCTTCAATGTTATCGGCTGCTAGGATATCCATAAGATGTCATAAGTCAAAATCAGTAAAGATCGCAATTGATATTGTAAACTCTTTGGTTAATATGTAATTTTCACATATTTTTAAACACATTTCATCTGAAAGAGGAGGGTATTTGTAACTAATATTTTTGACTGTATCATTTAATGATTCTGTATCAAGTATATTCACAAACAGGATAACACATCACATAAATTGCAGTCCACGTAGCTTTTATTTTTTTAAAATATGACGTATTTCGTTATAGTACACATGACTCGAAGTCTCATACACGCTTCTCCTTTTGATAATGGGTTTCCGTAGAACGATTCAGCGTCTTCATTAACATAGAAACCACGGAAATGATTCACAACACAGTTCTACACTTTTTCAATCACAGCACTCCCATATAATTTATTGCATATCGGCCGTATGCTGTTACATGTTAACACTGACATGCACGATGGGTGTAGGCATGTCAAGGTACAAACATGAACTGACTTTCATAAAACGTAGATAACATTTTCTCGTTAAATAAAAATAACACCAGTTTATATCTGAATAACAGTGTCAGGAGATGGCCACAATGCCGACGACCTCTTCCCCCGGTGCGTGGCTGTGGATTGCGTGCCAATAATTACCAGTCTCTCAGTCTGCAGCACCTGCGCCGGGAATTCCGTCACCCTTGCGTCTGCCTCCTCGCTACCACGAGACAGATAAAACACCGACAAACAAACACAGTATTTCGTAACAAACAGTTTCTTAATGCTAACGTTACTTACCGTGTATCGCAGTGCGCATACGGCACGGTCTGTTGATCACTTGAATAAAAATCAGCACAACTGCAAACATCACTTCCTCATTTGATGGAAATTTCTTCCCAGCAAGCCAAATACTCAAGTTGGAGCACAGGAAGAAGTCATTTGGGGATACATATGGTGAATAGGGTGGATGAGGAAACAATTTAAAGCAGCCCATTTCTTGCACTTTCGCCATTGTTATGGTTGATGAGTGGGATGCTGCATTATTGTGACGAAAGAACACTTTTTGTGTACCGCACTTGGTCTTCTTTCATCCAACGCAAGTTTCAAACGATCCATCAATGAAGAATAATAGGGTCCAGTTATGATTCTGCTGTTTTACAGGTAATCTATGAGGGTTTATTCCTTGAGAATCCCGAGAGACGGCAGGCGTTAGCTTACAAGCTGACAAAACGGTCTTTTCCTTATTTGAGGCGCTTCCTCCTGCCTTTGTCCATTGTTTTGACTGCCTTTTTCACTCTGATATTCAATGATCGATCGAGGTTTTATCAACAGTCACAAATAGACACAAAACGTCTTGCAGATTCCAATTAAACATCGCCAGACGATGTTGTGCCGGATGCGCAATGATGACTCTGAGCAATCGCGGCACCCATCTCGCACACAGCTTCTTCATAGGCAATTGTTCATGCAGGATATTGTGCGCTCACGCAGTTGAGATGCCTACAGTCTCAGCAATCTTACAAATTTTTGTTCGTTGGTCTTGCATTACCATGTCATGGATTTTGTCAGTAGTTTCGTTTGTGGTAACCTCAACTGGACAGCCGGAACGCGCTTTGTCATCGATACTTTTCCGACCACATTTACATTCGTTAATTCAAAAGAAAATGGTCTTCAACGGTGGCGCAGAATTTGTGTGAATGTGATCCAGTTCTCTTTCGATTTGTGCGCAAGTCCAGCCGTTCAAATGAAAGTGTTCAATAACAGCATGAAACTCGGTTGCCTCCATTTTTTAATCGCAGTCGGAACACTGACCAGTTCAGACGGTTGTCAACAATGACTGTACGCTGTACATTGTTAAAGTTCTGTATACTGTCCTTGGAACAATCAAGTTTACCACCATGAGGACGCAATAAAAATGTTCAATTGTTTCCTGGAAATTTACCAGACTTATGAAACCAGCCTCGTGTTCCTGTACTACACACCAGCAATGAGTAAGTGAAATCACATTAAGCAGAAGTACTGTTAGAAACCAGTTACAAGTTAATTACGTTTTGAAATTGAAGCTACTGAAAACTAACACATATTTCCATTTTGAAGACAGGTAAAATTGTTAGAGCATTAACAAAACTCAGTTAATTTGCAAATATTACACGTTCCATAGTTATAGACATTCTGCTGTTTCAAGGTACAAGACGGTGCAAGACACGTAATATAACTAGTTTTAAGAATCTACAGAATTTTGCTTGGCATAAAAATCTGTAACTGAAGGGTCAACAACATATTTCGAATAGATTTATTATTTCATACAACACTTCAATGTGTAGAACTCGAAACATTTACAAACGTTGCAAAAAAACATCCCCTTGTCTAATACCTCGAAAAACTGTAGAAAATAGCGGAAACTGGTTATGTCGTTCTCTAGTGCCCATTCTTTCACACGATTCTAAGACCAGTTACTAGACAGAAGTACCAACCAAAAAACATCCTGTGCCCTTAGGTAATATCATCTGGGTATAATGGTCTCCCCTAGCTAAAACATTTGGAGTCTCCTCATAAGGCTGTTTGAAATTTAAATCAGAATTCATTTGGCGTAAGAAAGGAATCGCTAACTTCAGAGACACAAAACTGAGATTCAAAAAGCCAGTGAACTAATTACTAGACAGTCGTAAAGATATCAATACGATGTAGATGAAATGTCGTATGGAGTTCTGAAGTACCGCCTGTACAATAAGTATGAAACGAGGTCTGGTGGTAGGCGATTCTAGAGTCCTGAGTAATGATGAGAACTTTGTTAATAAACTAGAAGATCCACCGTATTCTAAAAAAGCTCACCGTGAATGAGGTGTCTGACAAGTCTTAGACAATGGGAAGTACTGTCAGACTCCAAGTCCTCACAATAAATCAACAAGACTTACGCGACTGTCCCGTCTTGGTAAATTTCCGCGACTTCATCCAAGGACGTCAGACGTCTCAACTGAAGCGAAGCAACTGTCACTCTTTGCCGGTGGGATGACGTAAGACAGTCTTGCCGTTAGTCACATGAAGTTTATTTTTCGGATTATCGTCAGAGTTATAAACATGTTGTTGTGTGTAAATTGATTAATAGTGCTTTAGGTACGCATATTACACTGATCATCACAATTACAAATCACAAAAACTGAGCGCTCTTCGCAACAGATTGAAAGATTGTCCTTTTCACGAGGAGTGCTAGTCCAGCGAGTTTCGCAGGAGAATCGGGAAATTCGCAGAGTAGCAGAGAGGTCAAAGCGTGAGGGCGGGTCGTGAGTCGTGAGGCGTCTCCCACTCCGGTACACTGTTTTAATATGCCAGGAAGTTTCATACTGTTTGGAATCAAATCTCATGGTATGTGATCCAAGTATAAAACATATGAAAAACAATGCATAACATATTTATGTTCCAACTGTGGTCATGTTTGAAACATGCTATCTGATGTCTTAGTTACGACAGAGTAAGTAACGCCAATGTGGACCATTATTACTTCAAGCAACAGCACACCAAGTAAAATGATTTTCGACGCTATTGACAGTAATCGGAAAATCTCCATAAAGTGACCTCAGTTCGAATTTTTGAGTTGGTGTCAGTGGCGCAAAGGTTATGTAGAGGAGGACTGCGAGTAGTGAATGACGATGTGAGGTCGAGTGGGATTGGCACATAGTTGTTTACCATTGGAGATTTTCGTCCCGGGGCCAACACGGTGTGGTCGAACTTTGCTGTCTTATAGAGTGAGCTCATATGGAGGGAGTGTGTATGTACATAAATATCATTTGTTAGTGGTGGGACACGGAGGTTTATGTGTCCACCTAGCGATATATCGCCCAGTACATTGACACTGTCTCGTCCAATGCATCCATTTCACAAGTTTGTTATAGGCACCCATATTCTTGTGGTACTGATTCATAAACGTGAAGGAATTCCCCAACGGAATGCTTTTCTAGAGACCTGTGCTGCGTCCTGGGACGTGTTATGAAATGTAGAAATCCTCCTGCTTCTTTACTATGGATAAAGGATTTCAAATTAATTCCGTATTTCTAGTTTTCCAGAAGGCTTTCGACAACATACCTCACAAGCGGCTTGTAATCAAATTGTGTGCTTATGGAATATCTTCTCAGTTATGCGACTGGGTTCGTGATTTCCTGTCAGAGGTGTCAGAGCTCGTAGTAAGTGACGGAAAGTCATCGAGTAAAACAGAAGTGATTTCTGACGTTCTCCAAGGTAGTGTTATAGTCCCTCTGCTGTTCCTTATCTATAATAAGGAGACAATACGAGCAGCAGTCTTAGGGTGTTTGCAGATAATGCTGTCGTTTACCGCATAGGGTCAACAGAAGATCAAAACAAATTACAAAACGACTTTCCTTCATGGTAAAACACTCTCCCATACATTGTATACCTGCAAACTTAGGAGTGAAAGCCATAAACTTATGTAGTACTGAGAAATGTTTATACTGTCGAAATGAAGACACAATAGAAAGTAATTTCAGTGCTATATTTTTGTATAAATATGGAAATGGGCCAAACGTAGAGCTGAAGTAATTAACCAAACATTCGTTCACTGTGTAAGAATAGAATTTCTCTCCGCAACTGGGAATTTGAGAACTGCGTACAAAAAAGGTACGTAATTTAAAAAATTCCCAATAAATAGCTTCCCCGTGGTAGTATTACAAAATGATACCTCTGTAGAAGGAAAAATACATGGAATAATAGTGAACTTATAAATGAAACGAAAGATTTCTGTTCTACTCTGCTTGTATTATATTTCAACTCATTTTTATTACGATGTTAAAACTACTTCAGTGACGATAGTGATGTGAAACAGAAGAAAACTAGAAATAAAGTACTTGAATTTAAAGGAGACAGGAGCCAGTCGATAAAATTCGTAGGTTATTACGAAAGGGCGATGCAGGCCCCAATGCGTCAGACCATAAACATATGCTCAGATGACGCTAGCCTTGACATGGCTGAAATTTTGAGTTTTGTCACTGTCATGTAAAGGCCAGTGTCATTTTCTCGTGTGTTTGGCACAGTGGAACCTATATCACTCTTTGATAAGGCACCGCTGATGACTGTGTCATCTAGATCTGCGGCAATAAACTACAGATTTTTGAGAGTGACTGATTTCCTTCTTTAAATACTCAACAGTCGCTCCGCATATAGGCATCCAATGGATTACAGCTTAGTTACAACTTAAGTATGTTGTTGAAAATAAAGCAGTATATGCGATTCGTACAAGATGATGATGAGGAGTCAAACAGTTAATAAAGACAGAACTGTAAAATGACTATTTGAGACTTTTCCTAGAGTCATAATTTCCTGTACAGACACCAGAGGGGAACACATCAAACGCAGTTTAATAAAATAGTGTTTGGATACTCAGGAAGAGGAACATCAAGTTCTGGAACAAGGAAAAGAAGATACGGACATGCCACTACTTAAGTGTGAAAAACGAGTTTTCCTTGTAGGAAGACTAGAAAAATAAAAAGTAGGAGAAATCCTGTTTATGTAATGAGCGGCATGTATTTTGGCAAAATGCAGCATCGGCTTGCAGCTGCAAATATGTCGCCTGTTAGTCGCTACCAAAAATTTAGTCCACTTATCTTCCAGTTTTGCCTCAGTCTGTAAGGGAGAACTTTTATTTAGCGGGGGTTTTGACTATTACAAAGTTTTTCAAGTTGCTTAAGTACCCTGGCACTTCAAATAAAGACACTTACAAATGGTGAACGTATATTTGTTCATTAATTCTGACAACTCGAGAAACGAAGCGTCTGGAAAAAAAAAAAAAATAAAAAGAGACAAGTAACACGCAGAATAGTTTTTAAACACGGATTACGGATATTTGTGATTAGTTTCATGTAAAATAAATAAAAGGGGTAATCGGTTTCCAGCTTATTAGGCTATCATCAGGTCACATGACACGCAAGGTCACATGGTCTGTTATGGCGAAAACCGGTTTGCAGTAAACAAATTTTACTTGAACAAAATTCAATTTGTTCTCTTTTAAATCTGAAATTTGAAATTGATGAAGCAAGAAGTTACGGAATATTCCCTTAATATAAATAAAATGAATACAAAATCATGTATTTTTCTTAATAGACTAACAAAATAACAAGGGACTCTCAAAAACTAATTTTGGGATGAAAACATGTAACATGCAATTGTCTGTCATCTTGAAAGTAACTTCTGTTGTAAAACAGAAACTGTATCTAAGAAAAGATTTCTACCGTGTGAATCGGAACGGAAAGTTACCACGTTGTGCCTTTTCTCCGTTTGAATTCACGATAGTCCGTATCTGGTTAGCATGGAAGGGTTTAGTCGTGTTATTCTACGTATGTGGGCTGTGAAGTTAAAATCTTATTCGAGATTTAGATGAACTGCAAACGCAGCAGCTCTCATTAGTGCGGAATGACGAAGTTACAATATTTGGATCGGGCATCAAGCAGTTACCTCTACAAAATTAAAGTTTAGTGGGACAACGGTACATTTTTATTTGGCAAAGGACTGCTATAAGATGTTGAGGGAGCATCTTTAATTTTCGAAAAATCGATTTACTAACTACCACTAACCATATACTCGTAGCATCCTAAAAGTCTCTAGAAGGTTTCAGTTGCAAATGTGATTTCTACGACAATAGTGTGTAGGAAATCGGGCTGAAAGAGGACTTTATAAACTGATAAATGAATAATACAAATGGAATTACTTTGCTATAGTTATTTCAATTTTCCAACTATTGTATTAATTTTGGCAACTACTCGCTATTTCAAGAATAAGGTGGAAAATGTAGTAATGAGGTGAATCCCAGAAATAATGGGGGTGTGGATCTTTAGAGAACTCCAAGTCGTCACAAGGAATATGTAATATGAACCATGAGTGGTATATATTCTCATGCTGCGTTTACGGTATTGGACTTGCATTCGTGAGAAGCAAAACTGGAATCCCTGACCAGTCCGCCGCGTGCAAATTTCCCACTGTCTCCCTAAACTGACTGAGGCTAAAGATTCTTTAAAAAGGAAATAGACGAATTCATTCTCCATGATTATCATGCTGAGCAGTCATTTAATAAATATTAAGCGACAATCTTCCTTCGGTCGAACACGAAGAGATTTTTGAAAGGTTGAACATTGGTGAGCATTGAAAGTACTGGTCTGATCGAGTGCATGGGGGTTCCAATTTTTCTCGCGTCTACATTACTAAACTGATGAACTTGTTGGGCTGATGGAAGAGTATTGGATCTGGCTTCTTATCTACTTGCAAGTAGAGGATAAACTACTTTAGGGCACTCACCTTCTTCCCTGTACGTAGTTGTGTTTTATAGTAAATTCTTCATCTAAAGGAAATTCGTGGCAAATTTGTTCAGTTCAATTATACAGTCAGTGTATACTGCTCTTCTGCCTTTCGAATGCCTAGAGCATGTGTTTTTGAGACAACGTCCTATAATTCTCGATTAATGGGCTAAAGCCCTTTACAGGCGGCTTCTGGAAAAATTTTGAGGAAAAGTTTGTGTAGAAAGTCTACTACAAGGAAACGAACTTTATTGGACTCATTGGTTAAAACTTCTGTCTCTGATAACTTGAGCTTGCTCTATTCGATATCAGAATGTTATTTTTGGTAAAGCGCTCTTTGATACTGTTAGACTGTCCTTCGCCTCTTAAAGTGTTTTGAGACACATATCTTTGTTATGAAAATGAATCCCTGACTTAATAACACGTTCTTAAAACATTATGAAAGTTCTGGCGGATTGAAGGATTGGGTACGAGCGTGAGGTGTGTCTGGATGTTCAGTTGGAGAGAACATTTTCCCCAAGCCCATGGGTCTCAGTCAGATTTCCGTTCTGGCGCACAAATGCAGCCTACAACAAATTTCATTAAACCTTAAATTACTTTGTGTCGTGGTAGATTTATCCAATGCTAAAAATAGAAGAAAAAATAATCTGCAGAAATGCTAATAATTGAGGGTGAAATAACTCTTCCCATTGGAAAACGTAAGTTAACGAAGCAAGGCTAATATCTAAAGGAGCAACTGGGTAATACTGATATTACTAGAAAAGAGACATTGTAGGGGAAGTGGGATTTGTAGTCTGTCGAGAATATTGGTATAGGGAGAACAGGGTTTGAAAGTCAACGTCTTTCTATTTTCTTCCTCCTTTTTTGCCACTGTTGATGAAACTCGAGATTTGCAAATTATTTTTACTTAAATTCTGTCATAATGTTTCTTAGCTATTGTCAAAAGAACATTTCTGTCAAGGAAGGAAAGTTCCGCACGTTCAATTTAGCTATTTATTTTAAAACGTAACGATGAAGAAGCATACCTCTTATAAACGTTTAGTACCTTCAAATACAATTTCGCTGACGATAAACCGTCAGAATCTAAGAGCTGTATGACGACAATGGAGTCTCGTTTATCCATTTGAGCGAAACGCATATTACATGAAGAAGCTATGTGTAGCAGAATAACATGTAGATTTAGTTAGAATGCGGCACAGTTTATTGCGTAAACTGTACCAACATATCAGAAACAAATTTCATTGATATCAAGCTAATATCTTTCACCTTTTCCTAGTGTAGTAGTAAATGGTAACCAATTGTGCATAATCTGAACCGCTGAATGATTAAGAAATACGTTAGTGCTAACGAGGCAGCCGAGACGCCACAACTTAATAAGCCTTTCTAACAACTACATAATGAATAATTATAGACTAACTGAAATATGAGATACGTGATTTTGCTCACTCTTATCCAATTGATCGCGCCCGTGCTGAGGCGCTGCACGCTCAGATGCGATTAACCGCGGCGAGCGAACAAACAGGTCGGAGTGAGGCCGCGTGGGTCGCGCCGAGGCCACTACGGCTGCGGCGCTCGCCCGCTCTCCGGTCGTGGCATTAGCTCTCTGTCCATGGCTGGTGCTTCGGGAACTACTCTCAGCTCTGTTACTCTCAGACTGCACCCATATATCCTATGTGACGTAGCAGTAAAATTTTAATTATAACATACAAAAAATAAAGTTACTTCGTTACATTATCATAACAAGAGCTCCAGCCAGAAGGACCAGGCCGATTCATTGCAAACTGGGTAGGTATGCTGCATCTGCCCAGCTAGACGAGTTAGAGAGGGGCTGCATCGTAGGGCTGCGGGACGATGGGTGCTCCAGTCGTTGTATTGCGCGCAGTACCAGTCGTACAGACACTACCTTTGTCCGTTTTTGTTGGCAGTGGATACAGAAAGGCATAAATACGTATAGGGCCTGGACGTCCGACAGTTACCACAAGGAGGAAGCACCGACTGATTGTTCGTCACGAGCGAGCAAATCCAACGGCAACGGTAGGGGCCCGACTGCTAGTGCCATTCGCAGACGCGGAATTCAATGCATGCAGACCGTTACGACGTCTGTCATTCACACCGTCCATAGCGTCGCGCCCGACTCTCCTGGTGTCGTAAGGACAGGCATGGTGCCTTGCAGCCTGGCGGTCAGTCATTTTTGGTAACGAGTCCTGCTTCTGTCTTCGAGCCAACAACCACAGGGTCCGTGTCCGGAGGCACGGTGGAGAGCGTCCTGCCAACTTGGTGTGATGGTGCGGGTAGCGATATCGCACAGTGTCTGTTCCCCGTCATTGTTCCTACCGGGCTCTGCGACAGCCGCAAAGTACATGGACGAGCTCCTGCAACCTGTGGCTCAGCCACTTGTGAACGCCTACGCCCATGCCTTATTTCAATAGGGCAACTTTCGTCCTCATACCGTTTGCCATCTCCCTAGTGTGCCCTGCTGCTGTGAATGCTGCCATGGCCAGTGACATAGCCCGATCTCTCCCCGATCGAGAATGTGTGAGGCGCCATGGGGCATGTCATCAGGATTCCACCACCATCCACCAATCCGTGGGATATGCACGCTCAGATGCAAGCAGCGTTGAATGAAGTGTCACAGAACTACATCCAAAGCCTGTGCAACTCAACGCCGTGACGCCTGGACACTTGTATGCACAACTGTTTCGGGCCTGAAACTATACTAACATGTACATGTTGGCTCAAATGGCTCTGAGCACTATGGGACTCAACTGCAGTGGTCATCAGTCCCCTAGAACTTAGAACTACTTAAACCTAACTAACCTAAGGACATCACACACATCCATGCCCGAGGCAGGATTCGAACCTGCGACCGTAGCAGTCTCACGGTTCCGGACTGCGCGCCCAGAACCGCGAGACCACCGCGGCCGGCTGTACATGTTGTTTCTTAGTTGAAAATGTAATCATTTCATATATATGGTATCATCTACCTGCCTGCTAACAATGATCACAATCTGAATTGTTCTTTTCGGTGCAGCTCTTTTTATGATGATGAGTGTATTTTTTTAATTGTTCGATGTTATATGTATATAGTCCAGATACACCACTGTACCATAGCATACTGCAAGGGGTGCCGAAACAAAGTGGTGCAGCCCATTGACCCATTAATAAAGTGAACTATTGCCAAATAATTGTCTTTTGCATTTGAACGGTACAACTTATGCAACAATCTATGCTCAGTTGGTGGAAGTTTATGGCAACAAGCACTATCGCATACCACAGTGGTTAGGTGGCAAAGACGCTCTCAGTGTAGACAAGTCTGAGTGACGACGATCTCTGTGAAGAATAGGACGATAACTAGATGCCCTAGTGACTGAACACCAGCGTGTCACAACCGAGGCGACAGTGAAAAAGTGTTAACCAGTTATGGAATAATTTAACATCTTGCACAAGATTTTGAACATGACATAGCTAGTCGGCTGCTGGGTCCCATGACTTCACTGAAGCGACACAGTTCAGTTATGACAGCATTGGTGCTGTAAGCAAGTCACTTGCGACAATTCACCGATCAGTGTCATCACATCATCTTGCAGCTGCTGCCCAGCTATTGTGGTAGTTGGATCCCTTCAGAAGGAGGCCAAGGCTGACTTCAACCACCCCAAAGCTACAGCAAGTACTGGCCATCCAGCCAGGCAGATGATCGAAGCATCGGTGAAACACTGAGTCGACCGCCATCGTTTTCTCACTTTCCGCCACGAGGTCAATAGCGTTCGAAGATGTCTCAATGGAACCGCCAGCCTGTTGGTTCAGATGCAGCCACGGTGGGCCAAGGGCAAACTAAGATCGTCCCAGTCTCATGCCGCTCAGGTCTGCCAGTTTAGCTGCCACACTCCAACCACTGGTCCAGGGTTTCACCCTTGGTAACTTAGCTGGCTACGTTGCAATGTGCTGCCAGCAACGTCGCAGGTGAGCGATGCGGATGAGAAATAGTGACACTGGTGCTCTATGCCAGTGGGTCCCATGCTGAGGTTCACTGTCTGCCGACTACTTCTTGCCTCCAGTAGGCACACTGTTTTTACACCTATCGAGAAATTTAATAAACAGTTTCGTCACTGGATGCCTACATTCTCCGCACCTTCTCCTCCACCAATCATCTACACCATTGCAGCTCCACCAACTCGAAAAGATCCCCGAATCGAGGCAGCAACAAAAATACTGTCAAGAGCTTTCTGGGACTGTCCTGGTGGGGTGCTAATGGATTATGTTCATAAGATACAAACTGTCAAAGGAGTTTTGTAGGAGTCTGTCAAAATGGAACATTTTGGGAATCTGTTCACAGAGTGGTTTTGGCTCCACAATAATGCCTCAGCTCATTCTGCATAGGAGGGAGTCAGAATTGCTTTTTTGACTTATCAGCCCTGTGTTTTTCAGATGTGGCACCCAGTGACTTCCTTTTCTTCCCTTAGTTGAAGAAACTATTGCATGACAGAAATTTCAATAATGACAGTGAGGTGCTCTCGAGTTGGAACGTTTCTGGAGCAGCGAAAATGCATTCTACAACAAAGGCCTGCGCCAAGTCATCCATCATTGGGAGAAACGTTTGACATTGAAGGGTGAATACGTGTTGTGCTGTCAGTTAGCAGTCTCATCATGTCATGTAGCACTGCTCGTGCTTTCCTGACATGCCAGACAGTGCACGCATCAGCTAGTCCTCGACAGTAGCGTGGGGGTGAAGTGAGAAGAGGCGTGCTGTCAGAACGAATTGGAATCTGGTGAACGGAACTGAAGTGGCAACTTTAACTTGGAACCAGCGTCGGGCAGCCGTGGGCAGTTGCTGACTTCAACATAGCTCACGCAGGATACGGTGGCCGACGTCCAGTGACCAGTTTTCGTCCAAAGCGATGGGAGAGTTCATTCGTACGTTCTGAAGGGGAGGCCGGTAAGTGTTTTCCATCTTTCGGGCGGTCAGGGATGAAAGAATCGAGGCACGCACCCTGCAGTCTTTCTCAAACGATTTTACAGAAACTGTTCTGTAAAAAAAAAAAAAAAAATCATTTTTGCTTTGCTGATAGCTCTGGACGCAAGATTCATGATGATGTGTCGACACTGCACGAAGTTCTGAAAAGTCTGCAATGAAAACTAGGGTTCGCTATGATTTTGCTTTCGATGCATATTACTCCCCTAATATGTTGTTGCATATGAAATTTAGCTAACATATTCAATTTTTCTTTAGACTTGGGTAGAGGTACCTATCTGTCACCATCTCGAGAAAATTGGTTTGACGTGGCACATTGACGCCAGCGATAAAGCCAGAGTGAAATATCCACATCGTTCCTCATATTTCACAAACGGTGTCGGATATCGAAATACAATTTTGGCAAATGATAGCACGCAAAGAGGAGAGAGTTTTACCATATCGTTATTATATAAAACATCATTATCTACGTGTTATTCGAATAGCTACAGACTTTTTTGGTGAAAGAATGTAACTTTTAAGGGCCATCGATAGCTCTTGAAACGAGAAATGCTACGGGTTTTGGAACAAAAGAAGACATTACGGATTCTTTTGTACAGAGGATGTGATTTTTCATAAGCTACTGACTTTACTTTTCCTCAGTTCCTCATTTAATAAACTTAATAAACCACTGTTTCAGAATTCTCTCGCAGTTGTGTCTGCACAGTATGTTAGCGAGGTGAGACAGTGTAACCCCGCTGTGTTTTGGCAAAGGAAGCAAGTTTTGACATGACAACCAGAGAAATCTGTAGGCTTTACTGAAAATTCGGCACTCTTGACGCTTCCTTGAAAGTTACAAATGGTTAACAAGCCACGCGAAAATAAATCGTCATATTTTCGGTGGAATTCTTGTTACATACTAACGAAAGCAGAGATGACAGTAGATCTTTCTGAATGGTCACCATGAAAATGTGGGCATGGAGAGGCCCCTCTTAATGTCAACGAAAGATGTAAGTGTAGGCTTCAGTTTGGAATGGCACTTCCCCTCCAGCTCTCTACATTTCACTTACAGCGCTCTGAGCGACTCCCCACTAACGCCGCTGTCCCCACGTTTCCCCAGCCGACTGCGCATCTAGCGGCCACGACATTTTGCGCGCACTATACATCGCCACGGCCACGTGTTGTATGGCAGCCAAGCTTGTTTGGATATCGGTGTGCGCAGGATGCGCTGGTGTCATTGCGGTTCCATGTAGACAGAGGACAGACAGCTGTCGTGGAGCAGAGGTAGTTGGAATTGACCAGCGAAGGTGGAAACATCCAGCAAGGTGGAGCTTGAAGACAGCCGTCTGCAGATGGAGTCGGTAGTGGAACTGAGCAGCAAGGCATTAGGCTGCGTGTTGATTTCTGTTAACACGAGACCTCGTTCCAGCTGGTATAGCAGTTGGTGTTTGCCTTCAAACTTCCAGGAAACATAGAAGGAAATAGTGAAGGTGGGAGCGAGGAACTACTAGCTGAAGTGTGGTTTCCATTATGACAAGTGGAAGACAGTGTGTAATGGTTGTGAAAACCATTGAACTGTCATTCTTCTAAAACAAGAAGGTTACCATGGTGGAACACAGCAAGGAGGCAGTTACATCTGGAGTTTGACGAGCTGTGCTGCATCTCGTTGGATTGTATTTTTGGTAAAATACGGTGAGGTCACTTTTAGACCTGGAATTGTATGTTAGGGATAAGGCTAATTTTGTTTTACTTTGTATACTTGCTATAGGCCATACATTTGATAAATGTGTTATTGCAGATTGCGTCTGCCCATTTATGATGTGTGTCTGGTGTACGGTGTCGGACTTAGCTGTGTGTATTTTGTGCTTAGGCTCTGGAAAGAGATCCTTGATTGGGTGTCCTTATGTCTTCCTGTTGATACGTATGTTGAAATTTGATGTGATAGTTCGTGCCCCCTTTAGTATAAAGTTTTGATGCCAGAGCCGCAAAAGTACTTGAATTGGCTATTCTGTACACTACCGTAGCTTTGTAAGACTTCATGTTGAGCTTCTACTCTTATCTATTAGCAGATGCTTCTGACACACTGGTCTGAATTGTTAAATGGTACAACTACTTTCTACATCCATCTAAGTCCGAGCCTTACTCCTCTACTTCATTCCTGATTAAATCACTTAGTTCTGAAGAACTTTGTTTGTATCACACAGATACAGCCCTGTGAAATATCTTAACTATCCATCTTTCGTCAAATCTTTGAAACACGACTAGTCTGGTTTCATATGATACCCATCCGAGCGCCTAGTGCGCGTCTGTGTTCCTCAGAGAACTTTGTTCGCAGGTGAATTCGTCTGCCAGCAAGGCGTGCCTTTATGAAGCTCCAATTGATGTGGCTTGGTCACTCGAAAATCTGATCAGGGCACGAGCCGCCATAATTCATTTCACAGTACGTCGTGTTGTCTAACAAAACTACTGTTGTCCTGGTCCTCTTAGAATCGCTGTAATACAGACTTTTGTCTTCTGTATTTCTAGGTGGCCGCATTGAACCTGCTGTATCACAAGATTTGGTGAGGTCACAGATTTCTTCATGCATTTAATGAATGTTGCTCGTACTGGTCCGTGAGTGACAGTGCACTGTAGCAATATGTTCCAAAAAACCACGCGCGAACATGAGATTTTTCAGGCGGTCATATCTCGGGTTCTATTGAGCACAGAGAGAAAGGGATCAAGTGTTTTGGATAGCTCCTGGCTAACGACCAACTGTCTACCTATCCGAAGAACAATCATACTGTAGCTATCCTATAACACAGAGCCAAAATTTAAACGTTATCCATTCCCTCTAACCCAGAGAAACTGAGGTTTATTCTTCTGCATTAGGTGTGGTTTAGGGTCGAAATTTTTTCATTGGTAGTTCCTGAGAAATTCCTAAGAAACTATGGTTTTGGTTGCGAAAAGTACCAACTGTGGCGATGGCACTTCTGTAATTTATATTCGTGGCAGGTTTTCGACATTTTTACCACATTTTCTTAAGATGATTTTCTAGGGGAACTGTGAAACTTTTTTCGATATCATTGTCCGTTACCGAGATCCAGAAGTTCAAAATTACCGTACTTATACATGAAAAATATGCTCTTAATATCCGGTCTGAGGCGTAAATGTAGTTTCAAATGACGCAGTGAACACGCACCAAAGGTTGTAGGGCACACCGCAAGGTTTCTGAAACCACTAAGCTGTGTTTTTAGTCAGCATTTTTTCACCAATAAAACTTCATGATGCGCTCTCTCTGTACAATAGGTAGTTCACCCCGATAGAAATATGCCTACAGTGGTATTGCAGTGACGACAAAAAATGCACTAAAAAGGGTCCTAGCGGATCTGAAAAGAACTTAAAGTGAGTGCCAAAAATTATGTAAAACAGGGAAGACTGTAAATTCAACAAAATATTTCTAATAACATTTTTACTATTTTAAGAGACAATACATAAGCCGGTCGTTTTCTATGAAATGCAATCGATGAGCAAAGTACGCAGAGAAAATATAAAGCAAACGCTTCTGTGCTAACCTGATATTCTGTGTACTTATTTGTTGTGAATATATGTTAAAGTATATAGACGTGTCGAAGTATGTAAATATACAGTCAAAACTGTACTGGCCAATAGAATTCGTTTTGCGTAAGCAGCATACACTGCTGTAGCAAGAAAAGAAGGGAACCATCGAAAAATGCTCCTATCAGAGCACGAAGTAGGTGAATATGTTTCTCTTTAAAAAACTCTCATAGAAAAGTGTAGAATCTGCTGCCTGAATCCTCATTCCGCCTTCTTCACCAAAAATTGTGGCACGCCACAATATTCGCGCTTTTTTGTGCTGAGAGTACAGAGAGACAGTGGCGGTGGAAGAGGAAGAAGACAATGGCAGTGGAAGAGAAAGAGAGAGGAGATGGTGGGAAAGAGAAACTGCAGTGAAATAGAAATAGAGATGGATGAAAACAATAGCAATGTGACTCAAAGAGAGAGGTGATATTGACGGTCAGAGAAAAAGAGGTAGGTGGAGACAAAGGCAGAGGGAGCAAAAGAGAAATGAGATAGTGGAAATGAAAAATGCACATGGATGGGAACCATAAAAAAGCTTAGGGGATCAGGACCCTCCTACACCGGCGAACGTTAACACGTAGGTGTAGGGAGGGCTCATTTTCGACCGAAACTTTAAACACGTTGCTGTAGGGGAAAAGTAATTTAGACTCAACCAGAATTTTTTAGCTGCAGACGTTTGGTGGAGACAATGGCAGTGGGAAATAAAGACAAAAGGAGATAGCGTAATTGAGAGAGGAGGTACTGGCAGAGGGATATGCTGTAAATCAATGGAAGAAAAAGGAAGTGGGAAAGAGACATATTTATACAGTGACAGCGAGCTGAGATGTTGAGTATGAAGATTTAACTACAAAGAGAAACGGGATGAAATGTTTTCGAATGTTCTATGAAAAAAGAGTGCGAATATGTCGCATGCTAACATTTTTGGTGAAGAATGCGGAATGACGATTAAGGCAGCTAATTCTCCACTTTTCTCTCAAAGTCTTTTGAAGAGGAACATATTCGCCTTTTATGTGTTCTGACAGGAGTATTTCTTCGCTGGTTTACTTATGCTTCAGAGCTATGCAGACTAGAAGTAAACTTCTCGTGTTGCGTTTTCATAACATTGTGGCCCATTCGGTTTCATAACAGCACGTGGAAGCAATTTTACGGTTTTAATTCTGTAGACACAAGTAACCTGTAATTTCTCTACCTCTTTCGTGTAAAATCACGATGTTCAGCTTTGTAACATTATTTTGAAATTATCTTTTGTGTTAATATACTGGTACAGCTGCAGTGTAGATCCTGTTGGATGTGAAGCATTACGTTAGTCCATGAGGGATGATTCATTCCGTAGAATCACTTTGTTCAGTACGACACTTTTCCAATAATTTTGGTTACGAATTATAAAACTGAGAATGTTGTCCTGCATGATGGTTTGCAATCATGGTGTGAACCAATAGATTTCGTGCCTTAATATAGCCGATGAACCTGTTCCCTATAACGCAAGACATTATGAAAGTTTACTCTGGAATTAATTCATGAGTTGTATGTGCCCATTACCCGGAGAATCGCAGTTGTAAGACAAACCGACAAAATAAAACGCTGTTAGCAATGCACACTCAGGTGTTTTTACAGTTGCAAATGTTTATTGTGGCAGTGTAAAGAAAGTGAAACTGATACTCACCGTGTTGTGACCAGCACCGCAGCGTAGACCAGCCGTAGCTCCGCGGTGCTTCGGCGCTCTCCAACACGTCTTCATTGCCACACGGGTGCCACTCGTCGCACGGAGGTGCCCCCGTGTGTGCAACTCTGCGACTGCTTCAGGTGGATACAGCAGCGGCCGCATTGTCCTCCTGCACTGCTTACACTACTCTTCAGGCGGATGAACGGGTTCGTTTCTTGCAATACCTGGTGTACTATCGTCTTTTTTTCTTATTTCATTTCTGACGCTAGCTAGTCGGGAGTCATGAAAAGAACTTAGTCGTGAAGAAGTTGACAACTGAATTAGATTATGAAATATGTGCGGTGACCTTACAATCGATGATTGTTTTGCTTCTGTGGATGATATTCACATTTCCTGTGGTTCTGCTGGAACAGACGGCGTCAGATCACCGAAGTTAAACGCTGTTGGGCTGTGGGTAGCAATTGGATGGGTGACTATACAGCTCTGCCGAGCGCTGTTGGCAAGAAGGTTGCACTCAGCCCTTGTGAAGCCAATTGAGGAGCTACTTGACTGAGACGTAGCGGCTCTGATAACGGAAACTGATGTCGGATGGGAGAGCGGTGTACTGACCACATGCCCCTCCAATACCAAAAGAATTGAGATGGAAGAAAACAGAGTATCGAAACAGAAAGAACATCGAAGAAAGGCACAACCACGCGGTGTATTCTTGTATGTAGAAAATACACTGCCTGAAATAAGAAGTAAAAAACGTAGAAGACATGTTTGTGTAGCTTGGTACTCATAAACACCATTGGCGGTTATGTATATTATGAGAGCTGCAGTTCTCGTGACAGAATTGCCACCACTGTTGTTCATATTTAATGTTGTTACCAGACGTGGTAGGGTATACTAGGGATGTGTACAGCGTAACATGTCGAGTGATCAATATGAGGAACACAGAGATACCGTGCAGTCGTTTGAGACAGCGTGATCAGCACCTTTAAAAGTCTGAAAGGTTCTTCATTGAGGGTCTCCATTTGACTGGCTGGTATCGTGCACTATTTAGATTTCTGGTGCATTCGGATGTGTGTGGCCCGATGTTTTGCTGGCTGGGGAGATGAGCGCAAGCACAATCGTCGTCAATGTTCTGGGCTACTGCATCTGACCATCACAAGGGAGCATTGCTGCATTGTGCACCAAGCACACTGTAAGCCCTTCACACCTTCACAACAAGTAATGGACTACCTGCCGTCCCATGTGTAGGCTACCCTTAACACCACAACACAATCGGTTGTGTCTGGAGAAGTGGCGCAGCCAGGAAGCATGAACTGCTGAATGGCGTCGAAGTGTGTTCAGCAATGAACCGCGGTTCTGTTTTAACCCCGACATTCCAATGTTTTGGAAAAGCACAACTATGTTTGTTACTACCGGCCTCAGGGTGTTGGGAGCCGTCAAATATAACAGGACAACTTCATGGCTGGTAGTGACCGAAGGAACTCTGACGGCACAGCGTACGTCACGGTGATCCTGCGTCCTCATGTGTTATCTCTCATGCGACGGATCCAGGTCGAATTTCTCAATAGGACAAAGCTCGTCCACACTTGACAAGTAGTTCTACGAATTGTCTGCGTGATGTTCAGGTACTCCTGTGGCTAGAAGTGTCCTCACACCTATCTCCGATAGAACATATGTAGGACCAGACGAATGTCAACTCCATCCCAGTGCTGATATCAAGGTCCAGTTACTACACTTAAGTGCCAACATGCTTCACGATACATTAGAAAGGCTTTTTAGACTGTTCATAACCGAATACAGGCCAAATGGGTTGCGACGTCGTCCTTCTGGGTGTTTCACCTTCTTTTCTCAGACAGTTGTTGTTGTAAAATTACCAAATAAGCAGCAACCACTCGCAAGATCATGTTTTCTTTATTTACATGATCTTGCGATTGGTTGCTGCTTATTTGGTAATTTTATGCTTTACGGTCGCTGCACAGCTTGGGAACCATATGGAGCCCCCCCCATTCAGTTGTTGTTGTTGTTTTTTGGGGGAGGAGACCAGACAGCAAGGTCATCGGTCTCATCGGATTAGGGAAGGACGGGGAAGGAAGTCGGCCGTGCCCTTTTAAAGGAACCATCCCGGCATTTGCCTGGAGCGATTTAGGGAAATCACGGAAAACCTAAATAGGATGGCCGGACGCGGGATTGAACAGTCGTCCTTCCGAATGCGAGTCCATTGTGCTAGCCACTGCGGCACCTCGCTCGGTTTTTGTCAGGCAGTGTAACGCATTATCCAGAGAAGTAAATTTACGTTCTGCAGTCAGAAAGTGCATCAGTAAAGTCGTTGTTTAATTTATGAATGATAAAACCACAGGCATGTATTTAACAAACATGGAGAAACACTTGAAACAGTGTAGGGCCTCGAACGACGAAATCCCGAACCATGACTAGAGAAGAAACGTGATAGAGGACAGAATTCGTAGCCAAAACGTAAAAATAGAGGCAGGTTAGATATCCATCGAAAAAGAATGAGAAAATGCAGGACTAAGGTTTAAATCCAACAGAGGACAGTTCAGATTTTAATCTATCACAAGTGCCGAGATCAGTAAAGTTTGGGAAGCTATTTATATGGTATAAATCTACTACATTACCGAGCTAGAAAAATTAATTTACTGTAATGGCATTTATTAATTATAAATAAACCATGAAATTTGGCATTTACCATTAATTAAAATCGGATTTGGTGTCTCAGCTGCAGGAATGTAATTAAATTACATCATAATATGTTTGTTTGAATGGGAATCTTTCACAACGCCTATTATTTATCAACTGTTATTGGCTTTTGTGTCTTAAGCTAAGAACAGTTAAAGAGTATTTTTCACCAGACACTTCGTGCGAGAGAGCTGGTAAGCAGTGAAATCAAATGCGTAATAACGTAGATGAAGAAATGCTGTAAACCAAAATAATACAGTGACAAAACTCAAAAAGAATCCCTGGAACATAACACCATCTTATAAAAGTACATAAAGGAGACACAACGGTTCTCAGGGGTAAGAAGCAAGCAATACTGTACATTAATAAGACACAAGATTTCGTCACACAATATATAACTATAAAACGAATATCAGATTCCAGATGAAGTTGAGAAACACTGAAAGACAGCTAACACACACCAGAAGACAACAGAAAAAGAGAAGTTTTACAGATCCTACTGTACTTTCCCTCCAGTGCCGACCAGAGTTACACAAGAAGGACCTCCCAACGAGACATATTGTGACCTATAGAATTGCTCCGGCATACCCACTTGTGTAACACATGTAGAAAATGTTATAAAAAATCTACCAAATGCAAGAATATAGAGCTATGAGAAACACTACGCATTTCACTCAATACATAAAGGAATACAGATTACAGACACAGACACCTTCCTCCCATTTGATGCAGAGATTACGTACTCTAATATTTGAATAACAGAAACAGTCAACATCATAGAAGAAAATAATTTCTACGTGAATACATCCAAGAAACAATCAGTTTGATAGAGCTAATAACAGTTCATAGCTATTTCCATTTCAGTAAGGAATTCTGTTTACAAAGTGAAGGATTACCAATGGGGTCCCCAGTATATGGAATCATAACAAACATACATGTGAACCATGAAGAACATATTTAATAAAATTGTACCTAATTGGTAAAACATCTTCCATGGGATTAGATATATGGTCTGTATCATTAATCTGATAGAGTTACTTAATTAGGTTCATGTTCCAGGCATCATTTGCATGATAAATTATAACTATGGGGAACGAGTCATTTTACATTCACATCACAAATTAATTTGTAATTATGGCTACATGCTAAACATTTATAAGTACTTGTATACAAATGTGAGGTGGTACGTCCTACCCGCCACCTTGTACACATTACAGTAATAGAATAAGATATGAAACAAGCAACAGATCTGATCAGTTACTTGCAGACATAAATTCAGTCCCTGATAAGATACGTTCAACCTGACTGCTCAAACACTGACATTGGATTAAAATGACAGTCATCATCATAACATCGCAGCGATATGTAATACGTATAGCTCTGTCATTTGGGGAATGTTCAACGTTTTGCAGCAAAATGTAAAGTCTATGCTCGATTAGTATAGATTTAGATCAATCTTTATTTCTAAATGTGATCTTGCCACAAATAATTTTTATTGCTTCAGAAAGAATGAACTGGACAGACAACATATGTTATTTTTACCATGAACAACACAGTTTATTGTAGATACTGCTACACAGATATAACAGATTCACTAGATTTATTTGGTTTTACAAATGTCCAGATTATTACAGGACTGAATACTATCTCCAGTCTTAGACGATATTTAATGACACAGCTACTAAAGCAACAATAATGATTACTACTATCACTACGCACACTTGTTGCCGTTGTATATCTTTCTTTCCAACGAGATTTTACTCATTTGTCAGTATTCTTAGCTGATGTAGCCTCTTTAAGTTTCTTTTCCCCAGAACTTGCTTTATCAGAAAACATCTATTTTGCACACCTACAAATTATTTTTATATGTGGCACTATCATTATTGTTCTTATTGTCATTACTACTATTATCATGACTATTATAAGTGGTAGCAGCAGCGGTAGTAGTACGAGTATTGTCAGTATTAAGTTTATTAGTTCATAGACAGTATTATTTTCTCACATTGTCACTATAGACATTCAAATCGCTTTAATACTATTTGTAATATTTCTTAAGCAACTACGATTTAAAAAAAGTAAAGTTTGAAACCATGGCCCAATGTAAGAGAGGGCGTGATGGCCCTAATCAAACAAGACTAAAGAAATAAATAAAATACTTCGTAAAACAGGAAAGTGTGAGTAAACATTGTCAGGATGAAGGAGAAACTGAACACAAGAAAATAAATAACAGAATTAAGACGCAAGTTGGTGGCGATAAGAGGAAAAACGCAGCAACGGTCAGTGCATACTCAACACAATATACTTCCACATGTCGATTCAAAGTAGTGTATGGCATGCTGTGTTGCACATTCAATGTGCAGGTTTTCAATGTTGGTGCCATGTCCCAAGACAATTGAAAGCTGGTAGCTTATCCTTTAACATGTCACTGAAACCATCCACGTTAAAATGCTTGAAGAAGGAGATTTAATTATTGCAATTTAATAGGACAATGGATCGTAAGTGGAATTATATTTGTCGGAGTTAATAACTTTCATGGACAAGTCACACATGAATAAGCTCATTCTAGAGAAGAGCGTGTTGTACGTCACAAAGGAATGTGTGGGTAGTTGTAGAGTTACCAAATATCCAAGAACAGCTTGAAAAATAATTATTAAAATGTTGCTCATTCGTGCTTATATATATAGGGGTCCAGAAAAATGTAGACACTCTTTCATAGTTAATATCTTTGAAGCAAAATGGCATATGTTGCAATTTTGAGCGGTAGCGTAGTCCATTATTTTCTCAACAGATCTTGGCATGTGCATAATGGAAGGTCTGGCAGACCAAAACCATCATCAAGTCCAGCTTCCAGCGTTTGCAACATTTTACTAGGTCACCTCAAAAATCTGTTTAGCAGGGTGCACGTGCCGATCAAGCGTACGATGAATTCTGAAGGCTACAAAGTGGAAATGCACTTTCCAAGATCGCTGCGGGCTACGAACGGGGACGGCCCGGATCGGAGTACTGCGAGTGATTTGATGGCATGCTTCGCGAGGATCAACGGTTTGCAGGGATGGTTATCTGTTCTGAGAAGGTGCAATTCAAACTGAACTGTACTCTAAACCGTCACACTGCGTGTACTTGGCTCCTGAAAATACTCACTTTCTCGAGGACAAACATGTTAATCTGACGAGTGTTAACGTGTGGTGTGATTTGTCATCGTGCTGTTTGATTGGCACATTCTTCTTTGAAGGTACCGTAATTGGTGAGGTGTATCTTCATATGCTGCAAACAACGAGTTTACCTGCCATCGATAGGTGTTTGGAAACGAAAGATTTTACCTACAACAAGATGGCGTTCCGCTTCACTATCACAGCAATGTCAGAGCCTACTTGGATGAAAATCTACCTGGACAATGGATAGGTCGAAAAAGAGTGTTGAGTACCCACCACGGTCTCCAGACCTTACACCTCTTGATTTCTACCGACGGGGGACCTTGAAAAATATAGTTTATCAACAGAAGCCAGCTACACTGAACGAGCTATGAGAAACCACCGAGGCGCCCTGTGCGGCTATCACACCAGCAACACTGACAGCCGTATTTCAGTCATCGACGTTGTCTGGCTGCTAATGGGGTCACTTTGAACACGTTGTAACTGTATGTCATATTGTTCCATTACTATTGACTATCAAAGAATGTCTACATTTTTCTGGACTCCTCCGTGCATGTAGCATGTTGAAAGAAAAAAAGAAAAGAATGAACTTTAGGACGAATTTGGGCATATTCTTATCTTCTGCAGTAGTGAATAGCGAATTGTGCCCCTCTCCACCCTCCACCAAAAAAAAAAAAAAAAAAAATGAGGTGACACTTCGGAAGCTATTCAAGTTCTTTGATTAGAGATCATTAAAATAACGACGAGGCCATGAAGTGCGTCAAAAATTGAGGACTTTGTATAGGGGACATCATACCAGTGACTGGAATATTCAGTTATATTGTTAACAGCGGTACGTCTTAAAACATTCAGAGATAAATCTAGCCGGCCGAAGTGGCCGCGCGGTTCTGGCGCTGCAGTCTGGAACCGCGGGACCGCTACGGTCGCAGGTTCGAATCCTGCCTCGGGCATGGATGTGTGTGATGTCCTTAGGTTAGTTAGGTTTAACTAGTTCTAAGTTCTAGGGGACTAATGACCTCAGCAGTTGAGTCCCATAGTGCTCAGAGCCATTTGAACCATTTTTGAAGATAAATCTATAAATATTTTTCTGTGAATCTCTACATTAAAATTATAGTTTATGTCGTATAAAAAACTCGCTAAGTTCTACTCCCGCGTGCGTGATGGATCCACGCAGATCCATGCTCTAAAAATTCTCTAGTGAGCAATTAGCTCGTCTGCTTTTGTTGGAGAGGAAATATGTTAAGAAAGAGAATCAAAAATAGTTTCATTAAAGAAGGCCTGACATATACGAAGAAGTTGCTGCGTTCCAGCAAACAAACTGGCAAAAAGAAGAGAGCGTGTGATGCGCCTATTGAAACCACTAAAATGAAAAAGAAACAGTATGCTAATCCTAGATTACACGAGACAGTGAAAAGAAGCCCAATTACAAGAATATGTAGCGAATATTTGTCTGATAGTCCGAGCCTGGACGAACTCGTTTTGTCAGTGTCTGCGCCACTTTTACGACATTTTAAGCCTACAAAATTAGTTTCCCGAGCTGCAGTGTGTTACAAGGACATACGACAGCCGGTGTTCCCACTTAGTATACAGAGTGGTTTATCTGCTCTTTGAGGCTAGGTTTACGCAAGTCGTAGTTTATAGATATGGCCCCCTCTAAACAACCAAGGCAGTGCAACAAGATAATTTGGTGTGTGCGCTATAAGACAGCAAAAATTGTTAACACAACTGTCGTGTGAATAATGGAAACAAAGAACTCATAAATGGTTAAAATGCAATTAAAACAGACTTTACAGCAGGAGCTGCAGACAAACACTAGGGAATGGTACTGTATTTCTTGAATGTACTAGAAGCCGGCTTTCGCGAAAACTCATTTATTACGGGCGCGGTCGACAGAGCTCGAGTGTTAAGGGATTCTAGTTTTGCGTAGATGCTGTCTTTTGTTTTTGTTTCGTTTTCGTCGCCTTTTTCCTTGGTTGCTGGAATGTCACATACGCTGTACAATGAATGACTTGCTTATTTAGTTCTGAAGTGAGCCGATCGAATCGTGCCATAGGTTAGGGAGCTGAGGTAGATAAGGGGAAAATGACCTGCGGTCAAGAAACGCAGTACATGATACTTTATTCACTGGAGCGTTAGTGGAGGACCTTTTCGACAGCAATTTTCGAGACGTTCTGAATAGTGCTTCTATTATTGTTTTAGATGTTCTTGCTGATAATGGTGTATTCGTCCTTTTGAAGATACTAACAGAATGATGGGTTGTAACTAAAATCCTGCTTTGGGCAAACAGAAAATGTGTGCGCCATGTAGATGATTCCCGTCTTGAACATTGTAGCTGAGAGCCCATAAATGCTATTATATAAGAAAGAAGCTTAATTTATTAAGTATGTGAAGCAAATCTCAAGATAACTGTCATGTCAATCATCAGCAGACAAGAATTTTTAAGTTTGGAACATTCGATTTATATTTATTTTCAGCGAATGTTCTCTGGTGTGAATGACATAGAACAAGGGGACCTAAGAAAGTCTTGATTCGAAGGCCATATTAGCTCCTTAGGTATAGGTCGATCTGTATATACCCGCATCGCGGGGTTGCGTAGGGTTGCATGTACACTGCTACAACGCCCTCGAACGAAAGCTTCTTTATCGCCTTGATATGTATTATTCAAGTTTCGATTGAACACTGATTTCATTAATTAATTCATTCATTATATTACACACGACGAACACATTTTCAAATGATACTGCAACATTAGTGATTGTAAAACTTTTTGTATGAAGCTATAAAAGTAAAGCTTACGTCTATGTTATTAACAATTGGCTTTACTTTTTAGATGCCACAATACGGAATCCTAGCCAACGACCTTTCGCAGTGGTAACACCGGTTCCCATCAGATCACCGAAGTTCAGCGCTGTCGGGGTAGGCTAGCACTGGATGGGTCACACACCGGGTCTGCTGAATGCTGTTGGCAAGTGGGGTGCATTCAGCCCTCGTGAGGCCAATTGAGACGTAGCGGCACCGGTCACGAAAACTGATAACGGCTGGGAGAGCGGTGTGCTGACTGCATACCCTTCGTAACCACATCCTGTCACGCCTAGGGACTGCAGGTGATACGGAAACCGGCAGGCATAGATGGGGCTTCAAGGCCTGTTCCGACGGTGTTTGTTTAGTATGGAATTCTGGTGTGTTTTTTTCTCAGTTTTAGTGCGATTACAGTTTATCAGAACTTAAAATATGGAGCTCACTTTTTATTTGCATCTACATACGTTTGACAGTAAAACTTACTTCACTCAAGGTCTACTCCGCGGAACATATATGAAATTACTTTAAAAAGTTCACGTTTGTGTATGTGTCGTGCAAAGATATAACTGGGTTGAGAGTTCTGCTGTTTTTTAGTTATTTCCCGGTGTCGTAAGGCGCTGAAATTTACTATTTTTTCTTTAGGAAGACAATAAAGATCTGTAAATATTGTTTGTGTTTCAGTTCTGATTGTTGTTTAAGAATTCCCTCTGGATGCGCGTCTGTGCGGGTATAAATCTCGAGTTCTTTCCTTTGTGTGCACGATGTAAAATACCCATTGCATTTTCTATTACTTCTACTTTGTATTTATGGTTACGTAAGCGCATGTGAAATGTAGATCGATCCTTTGAACATAATTGTGAAGTTCCTACCTATTTGTCCAATGTAAAATTGATTACAGTCATCACAAGGGATCTGATATGGTATATATGGTTCTCGGGCGAGACGTCGGATGTCATAGTGAAAACTCCACAATATGTCATCAGCGCAACTGGCCGACATCTTCAGGTGCGACGGACACAATGCTAAGGCCTGACTACGGCCCCCTATTTATGCCAGTCTTAGGCAGGAAGTGCGTATGCGTGGAGGCGCCAAATTCGATGGCCAATAGCGACGATATCAACCGACAGCTGGAAGGACAGTAACTCCTCCTGCAAGACGAAGAACCAAAGACTTCGGCGCACGCGCGGAGGCTGCCGCTGCTACTCTGCGCTGCCATCGGCCGCTCCAGCGACCTCTGTCGGAAGCCGCAAGCAAAAATGCACCGTCCGCGTTGGCGCGTGATCATCCTCCCGTTGTCAACAGAATATTTATGTTGCTGGCGAATCGTCATGCGTCGTATGACCAATAATACTCCTCTCTGCTCAATGCGACTTCAATATGGCCACTGCTAGATCCCAAGCTGTAGTGAGCTGAAAGCCCGTGTCTCTGTTTACAAGATTCGTCGAGCTACGTATTTCTACTGATTCCTTAATAACACTGTCCCAGTGCGAACCCGTCGACGCGAGAATTTTGGTGTGTTGATATTTCATAGAATGGCCTGTACTGTGACAATGCTCGGCCACTGCAGACTTCTCTGGTTGGTCCAAACGAATGTAGCGTCGGTGTTCAGTACATCTCTCTTCTACAGTGCGACAAGTTTGTCCGATGTAGGACATGCCGCAGCTACAAGGGATCTCGTAAACACAGGGTCTTCTTAGGCCAAGGCTGTCCTTAGATGAGCCCAAGAGAGTTCTAAGTTTTGCCGGCGGACGAAAGACATTTAACTTTATGCTTCTTCAATAAACTTTCTATTTTTGAAGAGACACCGCCGATGTATGGCAAGATGGTTCAAATGGCTCTGAGCACTATGGGACTCAACTGCTGTGGTCATCAGTCCCCTAGAACTTAGAACTACTTAAACCTAACTAACCTAAGGACATCACACACATCCATGCCCGAGGCAGGATTCGAACCTGCGACCGTAGCAGTCGCACGGTTCCGGACTGCGCGCCTAGAACCGCGAGACCACCGCGGCCGGCTGTATGGCAAGATGACCATTCCCCTTTGTTCTTCGCCTTCTTCCAGTTCCTCACGTTGGGTAACCCGCTCCGGGTGTAAGGCACGGCGAATCTCCCGTTAGGAATATCCATTTTGTTGGAAAGTGGTACGCAGATGGAGTAGCTCATTGGATAAGCAGTCTGAGTCTGATATGGCTCGTGCTCTGTGAATCAACGTCCTAAGTACGCCACTTCGTTGCGAAGGATTGTGACAGCTGGTGGCCTGTAAGTATAAGTCCGTGTGTGTTGGTTTACGGTACACTGCGTGGCCTAATGTGCCATCTTCTTTTCTCCGTACCAACACGTCCAGGAATGGAAGTTCGCCGTTTTTCTCCATCTCCGGTCGTGTGGTAGCGTTCTCGCTTCCCACGCCCGGGTTCCCGGGTTCGATTCCCGGCTGGGTCAGGGATTTTCTCTGCCTCGTGATGGCTGGGTGTTGTGTGCTGTCCTTAGGTTAGTTAGGTTTAAGTAGTTCTACGTTCTAGGGGACTGATGACCATAGATATTAAGTCCCATAGTGCTCAGAGCCATTTGAACCATTTTTTTTCTCCATCTCCATAGTAAACTTGATGTTGCGATGAAGCGAGTAAAGATGCTCAAGAAATACATTCAGCGATGCAGTGCCGTGAAGCCAGATGACAAAGGTGTCGTCCACATATCGCCAAAAACGCGTAGGTTTCAAATCCGACGACTGGAGTGCTCTCTCCTCGAAGTATTCCATAAAAAAGTCTGTTCAAAGTATTGTCCATTAAATAAAAAGTACGTCGAGGTGAGCACATGTTGAAATAAGTCTAAAAGTTCCCCATCCAGCTTCTCGCTAATGAGCAACAACGATTCCTGCAATGGTACTCGAGTAAAAAGTGAGACTACGTCAAAACTTACGAGTATATTTGATGGTGCCAGTCGTAAGTTCTTGAGCCGACTGTCCTTCCAGCTATCGGTTGATATCGTCGCTATAGGCCATCGTATTTGGCGCCTCCACGCATACGCACTTCCTGCCTAAGACTGGCATAAATAGGGGGTCCTAGTCAGGCCTTAGCATTGTGTCCGTCGCACCTGAATATGTCGGCCAGTTGCACTGATGAAATATTGTGGAATTTTCACTATGACATCCGACGTCTCGCCCGAGAACCATATATACAACATGTCCGTCGGGAAAGCCTCAAGCATCACATCAGACACCTGTACGAGGAGGAGATGGTAAAAGAAGTAAATAGTTTTGATAAACTACGGAATAAGAAGAGCAAACTGCTATGTGCCCTTACGTTTTTATTAAGATGCCGGGATCATTGAATTATTCCGACGTTCGCTAAGGTGACGCACTTCATAACCTGTGCAGCCGCCAAAAGGATAAAAAATGGAGCAGGCCACGCACTGGTAAGAGAAAGGATTCACCATACTCGGCGAGAACTGGACTTCGTATCCAGAGAGCTCTTGGCACTTCATTTGAAGGTATCGTCAAGACTGTCCGCAGATTCTTTGACGTGGGTTCACAGCGCTACTTGGGCGTTCTCAGACTGGAAACGACAACAAGACGCAGCACGTCAAATTGCTAAGTTTCATCGCTTCAGAGACCGTTTACCACAAGAAGAGAACAACGAAGTTCGTAGACGAACCGTATACAATCTAGCGGACAAACCTTTGCCCGACGCGGCGGTATCGGTCTTGGAGAAGGGACTTAACTTCGCACTCACTCCGAGGACACCACCTGTTCTGGACATCATTAGCTCCGTCGAACAAGGCATCCTAAAACTTCCCAGGGAATCTGCCGAGGAGATCCGGCAGGAGACTTGCCGTGCTCTGACACGGGCTCAAGTGCCTAAGAACAATATAACAGCTGCAGAGAGGTCAGTGGTTCGATCCCTAGGAGAAGATCCTGATATTGTGATTGTACCGGCGGATAAGGGAAATGCGACTGTTATCCTGAACATAATGTGCATGCTCTAAATTATTAGGAGCGAAAGAAAACTTTCAAATGGATTAAAGAACAGACTTGTCTTAGACGCAAGCGTGTTTATACTTAACGGCGTAGTGCTTAAAGTGGAGCGTATCTCCTTTTAAATTGATGAAAAGCAGCATTATGTGGCCGGTTAGAAACCTCAAAGCGAACATCAGGCACACCAAAATCAATTTACAAGGCGTTAGTGCAGCAACCGTAGCTATAATTAGAGCTTATAGACCTACAGTGTGACAGGAAGTTGGGTGATAAATTTCGTAAAAAAATAAGTATTATAGAATCATATTAAATTTTTCCACAATATAAATTCCCACACCTTCAGAAGGTTGCATATACAATTACGTCGATGTTTGCAACTACGTACTTGTTGCAAAAACTTTTTCCCGTGATGTCGGGAACTAAATCTTCCAAAGAAGCTCACTCTCAGACTACAACTTAAAAGCTTATCTTCGGACTAGCACTGGTCGGAAAATGGTACCAGACACTGATGCTTTAGTGAAAAGTAAAGTATGTAGAATCCGTTGACATCCAATGTTTTTATGTTTAATCGCTAAATATAAGGTGATGTTACTTTAAACTTCGTCCGAAACGACACTCATCATAGGGGTGCACCAGTCGTAAGCAGTATCAGGTTTCGTACTTAGCTGCCCAAGTTCTTCGCCTCATCAATTACAAGAACTTTAAGTTTCATATCATTGTCATTTCTCATCAGTGCAACAGTCTTATGAGCTAAATTTGCCTCGAAATGCATTAATTCGTCACTGCGAAGGGATACATCTCTGTAGAACTAACATGAGTGACCTCAGCACAGATTCGTTGATAACAGGTTCTCGAGTCGAGCTGCCTTGTTCCAATCCCCCCCCCCTGCTTCCCACCATTACCCCGACCATTATTCGCGGTGAGCCGGCCGGTTGCCCGTTGTTCAGGCGTGGTCGCTAGCCAGCTCGCATGCGCAGATCGGTTAACAGGTCTGCATAGTGCATTCTCTCAGCTATAGTGAAAACCCTAATATTCTCATGTTAAGCACATTATTTCGAAGAAGGACTCTCTGCAGACATATATGTAAGTCCTTTTCTTAGTGAGTTTTTGGTGGTAATCAGAGCTACTTTCGGAAGTTATTACTGAATGTATATTTCCTACATATTTGGTGATATCAGCTTCATGTGTTGGAGTAACGGCACTACACAATTGTGGTTACATACTCCATTATTTACCTGCAGCATACTGCATGATGTCTGAATAAGAAATAAGAATGGACAAGTGACAAAAAGTTTTGCTGTGGTACAGAAATGGAATCTATGTTTTGTATTGCTAATGTGCTCTAATACACATACATATCTGCATCTACATCTATAGTCTGGGAATGACTCTTACGTGTTTGGCATATATCAGTGCGTCTTCCCAATCGACATACGAATGGAATATGGGAAGAGTGAGTGCTTACAAGCTTTTGTGTGAGCTATTACTTCTTAATTTTATTTGCACTGTCTTTACAGGAGAGAAACGCAGTGGATGAAGAATATTACTAGCTTCTGCCATGGATAACGTGTTTAGAAGTTTTCTAAGCAGGTTCTCGTGAGAAGCATGGTGTCTTTCTCCGATTAACAACCAGAGAAAAACTTTTCAACGTTTCTGTGGCACTCTTTCGCCACTCAAACAAGCCTGTGATCATTGGCACCATCTTACTTTGTATAAGCCCATTTTTTTCTATTAGGCAGGCGTGATACGTTTCCCATGCACTTGAACAGTATTCAAGTACGTCCCCTATAAGCGTTCTGCAAATAACGTATTTTGTAGACAAGCAGCATTTTCCCTGTATCCCACCAGTGAATCGTAGACTGCAATTTGATTTACTTTCTACTAGACCTATTTGGTGGTACCACATCATGTCTCTACACATTGTTAATTGCAACTAATTGTACGACATGATTGATTCTAGTGTGACTAAGTTCTGTAGTAATAGGATACCACGATTTTACGTTTCATAAAATGCAACACTTTGCATTTCCCAACATTAAGATAATTTGACAGAGTTTTCACTAGACAGGTATTTTGTCAAGAGTTAGTTAGACATTTCTGCAATTTTTACTGAAGAGAGTTTCACCAAAGATAACTGTGCCATCTGCGAACACTGTGAGAGTGCATTTGTATAGATATTTGTACAATAACAAGTTGTCGTTTAAAGTTGTTACCAAAAATCTCGAAAAGTATTTGTCCGATTTACTTCAGATGTGTACACAATACGAGGTGCGACTATAAAGTAATGAGACTGATGTGAAAAAAAAGTTACTTACTTTTTTAGTCAAATTTAGTGTTGTTTCCTTCAATGTAGTTCCCTTCTGATTGCACACACTTTTTCCAGCGCTTCTGCCATTGATGGTAACATTTTTGGGACTCATCTTCTGTAATATCCTCCAAGACCCACGTCACAGCTTTTTGGATATCTTGTGTTGTTTGAAAATGGTGTCCTTTGACCGCCGGTTTGGCTCTTGGAAATAGAAAAAACTCGAACGGAGCGATATCGGGTGAATAACGTGGCTGTGGTAGTACTGAAATTTGTTTTGAGGTTAAAAATTGGTGTACTGACAGGGCAGTATGGGATGGCGCATTGTCGTGATGCAGAATCCAATTTCGCAAAAATCTTTCTCATATCAAGATCTGCAGTTATTATTAGACAAACCGTTTCTCGATTGATGTTCATTTTTTCTGCAATCATTTTCATGGATAATCTGCGATCAGATAGTACGAGTTCGTGCACCCTGGCCAAGTTGACGTAAGGTTGATGGTTGTTCACTGCGGTCTTCATCTTCAACATTCGTTCTGTTTTCACTAAACATTTTATGCCAACAAAAAACTTGAGCTCTTGACATAACCACGTCTCCAAAAGCCTTCTGTAGCCTACCGTAAGTTGTCATCGCGTTTTCACCCAATTTAATGCAAAAAGAAATGGCGTACCGTTGCGCAATACTATGCGGTTCCATTTCCGTGACGAGAGACAGAAACACGTGTTAACTTATTACAGCACAACTCACGACTGAGCAGTTGCATCGTTGTGCCACTTGGACTAGAAGCAGCATATAGACCAAGGTCAAAGATATTGTGCCTACTCGACCCTGCAGGATTGCCACATCTTGCAAAGAAAATCAGTCTCATTACTTTATTGTCGCATCTCGTACTCTACAAACGTTCAGACGGCAATAGGCTACATATTTTTAATGTATGTGGACGAGCATAGGCTATATATAGGAAAAAGTTGTTAGCAAAAATTTCGAAAAGTTCTCGACCGAATTACTTTAAATTTTTACACGATACTCTCAGGAAAAATTCAAACCGGCACACACAGTACTTTTTTTTTTTTTTTGAATAGCAAAGTGTAGGTATTATGTTATAGCCGATTGAGGGAAAGAAAATTGGGTTATGTGCAAATGTGCGGTTTCACTTCTTTTTCATAGTCAGTTTTAACTAAGGTAATACTGCATTTAAACCATTAGAAAAGCACACTGCTGTGCTGCATCCGAGGCAACAAAACTATGGAGAGACACTTTTCGAGCCCTGTTTCATTGTAATTCATGGTTTCCTGCGCTTCACTATTATTAACAGTGCGGGAGTTGCCGCTATTTTATTGTACATGTGCTGTCTTCCATCGCTTTGGAAGAAACCATGATTAGATCCAATCAAAGACGTTTCGCAGTAGCCTGCTCGCTGCAACATCAGTCATGATTAGGGTGCAGCATGAACAACCGCGATTACAAATCCACTAATGCTAAAATGGCAAAGTTTTGCGATGTCTGTTTGCTCGTATTACGTGACACCTCATGGCTAACTATATTCTTTCGTGGCTCTCACTTTCCAAAATTCATCTAAGTTTTCTCTGATTATTACTCTCTCTCTCTACAGACTGGACATCGTTGTTTCTAGTTTGATTCTCATTGATTTTCATGTATATTTATATTTTTCCACAGCTCTATCACTTCACGATTTGTGGGTTGGCTAAATCCATCCTTTGCGACAAGACTAACTCCGATTTATGTATGTCGTGAATGTATTTGGTTTTTTTTTCTGTCCACTCTCTTTTACTAGTCCAAGCAATACAATTCCCTGCCGTAGGTAATGAAGACTGATTTCTCCAAGGTTCAGGAAACAATAGTTTAGTAGGTGAAATTGTTTTTATCTGCTGACAGGGAAATAGCTACAGGCAATACATCTGATTTCGATCCAAAGAAGTCTACAGCTCCAAATCATGTCAAAATCCAGCCTTCTACAGGCCTTCCTGGCTCTTTGTCAAGTTGAAATTCATTTCTGTTCTGTATATTTGAACATTTAACATAGTTCTCCAAAATGTACTACTACTATGAAGAGTGAAAGAAACTGGTACACCTGCCTAATCTCGTGTGGGGGTCCGGACAACACGCGGAAGTGCCGCAAAATGAGGTCACATGAACTACAATAATCTCTGAAGTAGTGCTGGGGGAACTGACACTACGAATCCAGCAGGGCTGTCCATCAATCCGTAAGATTTCGAAGGGAGGAGATATCTTCTGACCAGAACCTTGCAAGGCATTCCAGATATGCTCAACAATGTTCATGTTTGGTGAGTTTGGTGGCTAGCGGAGGTGTTTAAACGCAGAAAAGTGTTCCTGGAACCACTCTGCTGCAATTCTGGACGAGTGGGGTGTAACAGTGTCCTACTGGATTTGCCCACGTCTGTCGGAACGCACAATAGGCGTGAATGCTTGCAGGTGATCAGACAGGATGCTTATGTACGTGTCACCTGTCAGAGCCATATCTAGACATATCAGGGGTCCCACATCAACTACGCACGCCCCACACCATTACAGAGCCTCCACTGGCTTGAACAGCACCTTGCTGACATGCAGGGCCCATGGATGCATGAGGTTGTCTCCATACCCGTATACGTCCATCCGCTCGATACAATTTGAAACGAGACTCGTCCGACCAGGCAACACGTTTCCCGCCATCAACAGTCCATTGTCAGTGTTGACGGGCCCAGGCGAGGCGTAAAGCTTTGTGTTGAGCAGTCATCAACGGTACACGAGTGGGCCTTCGGCTCCGAAAGCACGTATGGATGATGTTTCGTTGAATGGTTCGCGCGCTGACACTTGTTAATGGCCCCGAATTGAAGTCTACAGCAATTTGCGGAAGGTTAGCACTTCTGTCACAATGAACGATTCTCTTAAGTCGTCGTTTGTCTCATTCTTGCACGATATTTTCCGCCAGCAGCGATTTGATGTTTTACCGGATTCCTGATATTCACGGCATAATCGTGAAATGGTCGTACCTCAGAGATGCTGTGCTCCATCGCTAGTGCGCTGAGCATAACACCACATTCAAATCCACTTAAGTCTTGATAACCTGCCATTGTAGGAGCCGTGACCGATCTGACAACTGCGCCAGCACCATATTCTGCCTGCTCACATATCTTCGTATTTGAGTACGCATGCCTATGCCAGTTTCTTAGGCGCTTCAGTGTAGATATCGCTATCTCTTGCACTCCATCCAATATTTTGTTTTCCGTAACGACTATACTACAATATCGGTATAGTTACTATATTTGGAGACACGTGGTGGGCTCGTCCTACACAGACTATGTAACGGCGTATAAACGACGAAGTATTTTCGTCTCCAGCTTGTATCCTGGCCGTCTTGTCTCTTTGTTCCCTCGGCCTGTCTAATCATATTGGATAATGGAAAGAGTAAATAATCCTAAGAAAGCCTCCATTTTGATCACTAAAATTATCCTTTTGACAAGGATGCCAACTTAAAATGGTAAGAACCCTCACATTTTCATTAACATACACGGCAGCAGGTCGACAGTGAATGGTTAGATTTGCCCAGGGCACGAGCTTTAGCTTATAGCTTGGAAATTAACTTATTAATGATATGACTATCAGTATTTCTTAGATTACAGAGTAATGAGACATGTAGGTTTGAAACAAGATGTTACTGGAGTGTCAGCAGATGACTTTCAATGGAATATCACATGGTTTCTTCTGTTTGTCAGGAAAGTTTTCAATCAGTCGCAAATGTGGTTGTGTAACCCAAAGGAATGTATTTTCTTCAAAAGGCGCCAATGTTTTACGTAAGAAAAAGTTTTTCGAAAGTACACAGACATAAATACAATCGGGTTTCCTGACCTGCCATTCCGACGTGCAATAAACATAAGAAATCATTGTGAACACACTACGTTTATTCCAGTCTGATGGAAAGAAAATGAAGAATAAAATGAGTGCTGCTTATGTATTAAGCTAACTTTGAAATTTCTGTTGGGAAATGATGGTTATATGTTGGTTACTATCATGTGTACTGGCGTCTTACACCAAACTGTAGCATATTCAGGAGGTGTAGCTTACGGTATCTGATACGATTTGGCGACGTCAACAGCCTACACTGATCAAGGTATAAATTCATGTACCACGTTGACGTGTTCCGGGAGAACAGATGTTTGCCACCATTTCAAATACTTGCTTTATTCAAACGTTTTTGATTCTATGGAATTTTTTTCAACTGCCTGTAGATATTGCATATAATTTTGCGTTAGCTTTATCGTGGTGTTACTGTAGAAATCGCAAGATAAAAAGTAGTAGAAATAAAAATGGAATATTACGCTTGAAATGAAAGGCATTAACAACGAAAATAATTATAATCACACAGAGTGTGCTTCTAAAATAAAGATTCATTGATTCACTCTACGTTTGTGCCTTAATTTGAACAGTATAAGTACCGGTAATTGATAACTTCGAAGTACTATCGCCATTATTATAAACTCAGTAACGATTCTTTATAAACGGAACGCCTTTCATAACGATTCATGTTCCACTTAAGCCATAGAACTTTCGGCGGCATAGTAAACAGATACTAAGTCCTTAAAATACTGATTCCTGAAATCACAAAATGAGGGCATGATCCAAATCAAAAGTACTCACCTAAGATCTGGCTCATCATGTAAAAAGAAAAAAAAAGTGAAGCAAAATGTAAGTGATCGTTTCTATTTGAGTTGTGGCTTCGAATTTCTGTATGATATCTGTTTGATTACGATTACGTTTCAGTACGCAGCGCTAGAGACTGAATAAAAAGACGATAACGCATTGATAATAACAGCTATGTTTCCCTTCTTCATTTTACATTTTTTCGAACATCACTCAACTGCTGTGGCAACTGAAAATAACCGGGAGGAACTAAATGAAGCTGTGTAACTGAAAAAGCTGTGTACAGTAACAATTTTCTGCTCCACTTTGTGTCCCGTTATGAATCACAAAGCGTTGAGAATCAGTGCAATAATATTGCTAATGCCTGAGCACTGTACGGGTGGCAACCGCCTGCAAGAAAGAAACAGCTGTGACAATATAAAGGTGGTCTGTACGATCACGAAAAGACAGTCACATATTGCTAGATTAACGAGCTGTTACTATGCTTTGTTAGATTGGATACTAGGTTGAGATGTCAGTAATTAGTAAATAAAGTCCGTTTTGTGGAATGTTGACATGACGAAGCAGTATTTCTATTGTAGCCCAGCGAGTGTCAAACTACATATACGAACGTGCGGGATTGGATTCTCCGTCGGTAATAGGATCTTTTTCTGTATATTATCATTTTTTCACTTCAGGCACAAATATCCATAGATATTATAGAAAGGATGTATGTATATATAGGGTGGTCCATTGATCGTGACCGGGCCAAATATCTCACGAAACAAGCGTCAAACAAAAAACTACAAAGAACGAAATTTGCCTAGCTTGAAGGGGGAAACCAGTTGGCACTATGGTTGGCCCGCTAGATGGCGCTGCCATAGGTCAAACGGATATCAACTGCGTTTTTTTAAAATAGGAACCCCCATTTTTTATTACATATTCGTGTAGTACGTAAAGAAATATGAATGTCTTAGTTGGACCACTTTTTTCGCTTTGTGATTGATGGCGCTGTAATAGTCACAAATATATGCTCACAATTTTAGACGAACAGTTGGTAACAGGTAGGTTTTTTAAATTAAAATACAGACGTAGCTACGTTTGAACATTTTATTTCGGTTATTCCAATGTGATACATGTACCGTTGTGAACTTATCATTTCTGAGAACGCATGCTGTTACAGCGTGATTACCTGTAAATACCACATTATTGCAATAAATCCTCAAAATGATGTCCGTCAGCCTTAATGCATTTGGCAATACGTGTAACGACATTCCTCTCAACAGCGAGTAGTTCGCCTTCCATAATGTTGGCACATGCATTAACAATGCGCTGTCGCATGTTGTCAGACGTTGTCGGTGGATCACGACAGCAAATATCCTTCAACTTCCCCCACAGAAAGAAATCCGGGGACGTCAGATTCGGTGAACGTGCGGGCCACGGTATGGTGCTTCGACGACCAATCCACCTGCCATGAAATGTGCTATTCAATACCGCTTCAACAGCACGCGAGCTATGTGCCGGACATCCATCATGTTGGAATACATCGCCATTCTGTCATACAGTGAAACATCTTGTAGTAACATCGGTAGAACATTACGTAGGAAATCAGCATACATTTCACCATTTAGATTGCCATCGATAAAATGGGGGCCAATTATCCTTCCTCCCAAAATGCCGCACCATACATTAACCCGCCAAGGTCGCTGATGTTCCACTTGTCGCAGCCATCGTGGATTTTCCGTTGCCCAATAGTGCATATTATGCCGGTTTACGTTACCGCTGTTGGTGAATGACGCTACGTCGCTAAATTGAACGCGTGCAAAAAAATCTGTCATCGTCCCGTAATTTTTCTTGTGCCCAGTGGCAGAACTGTACACGACGTTCAAAGTCGTCGCCATGCAATTCCTGTTGCATAGAATTATGGTACGGGTGCAATCGATGTTTATGTAGCCGACGTTTTTGAGATTCCCGATTCTCGCGCAATTTGTCTGCTACTGATGTGTGGATTAGCCGCGACAGCAGCTAAAACACCTACTTGGGCATCATCATTTGATGCAGGTCGTGGTTGGCCTTTCACATGTGGCTGAACACTTCCTGTTTCCTTAAAAAATGCAACTATCAGGCGAACGGTCCGGACACTTGGATGATGTCGTCCAGGATACCGAGCAGCATACATAGCACACACCCGTTGGGCATTTTGATCACAAGATATCAGCACGATATCGACCTTTTCCGCAGTTGGTAAACTGTCCATTTTAAGACGGGTAATGTATCAGATACAGCAAAAGACTTGGAAGAGCAGTTGAACGGAATGGACAGTGTCTTGAAAGGAGGATATAAGATGAACCTCAACAAAAGCAAAACGAGTATAATGGAATGTAGTCGAATTAAGTCGGCTGATGCGGAGGGAATTAGATTAGGAAATGAGACACTTAAAGTAGTAAAGGAGTTTTGCTATTTGGGGAGCAAAATAACTTGGTTCAAATGGCTCTGAGCACTATGGGACTCAACATCTTAGGTCATAAGTCCCCTAGAACTTAGAACTACTTAAACCTAACTAACCTAAGGACATCACACGCACCCATGCCCGAGGCAGGATTCGAACCTGCGACCGTAGCAGTCCCGCGGTTCCGGACTGCAGCGCCAGAACCGCTAGACCACCGCGGCCGGCACAAAATAACTGATTATGGTCGAAGTAGAGAGGATATAAAATGTAGACTGGCAATGGCAAGGAAATCGTTTCTGAAGAAGAGACATTTGTTAACATCGAGTATAGATTTAAGTGTCAGGAAGTCGTTTCTGAAAGTATTTGTATGGAGTGTAGCCATGTATGGAAGTGAATCGTGGACGATAAATAATTTGGACAAGAAGAGAATAGAAGCTTTTGAAATGTGGTGCTATAGAAGAATTCTGAAGATTAGATGGGTAGATCACATAACTAATGAGGAGGTACTGAGTAGTATTGGGGAGAAGAGGAGTTTGTGGCACAACTTGACAAGAAGAAGGGACCAGTTGGCAGGACACGTTCTGAGGCATCAGGGGATCACAAATTTAGCATTGGACGGCAGCGTGGAGGGTAAAAATCGTAGAGGGAGACCAAGAGTTGAATACACTAAGCAGAATCAGAAGTATGCAGTAAGTACTGGGAGATGAAGAAGCTTGCACAGGATAGAGTAGCATGGAGAGCTGCATCAAACCAGTCTCAGGACTGAAGACCACAACAACAACAACAATGTATCACGAAGCAAATACCGTCCGCACTGGCGGAATGTTACGTGATACCACGTACTTATACGTTTGTGACTATTACAGCGCCATCTATCACAAAGCGAAAAAAGTGGTCCAACTAAAACACTCATATTTCTTTACGTACTACACGAATATGTAATGAAAATGGGAGTTCCTATTTTTAAAAAATGCAGTTGATATCCGTTTGACCAATCGCAGCGCCATCTAGCGGGCCAACATTAGCGCCATCCGGTTTCCCCCTTCAAGCTAGGCGAGTTTCGTTCTTTGTAGTTTTTTCGTTTGTTGCTTATTTCATGAGATATTTGGCCCGGTCACTATCAATGGACCACCCTGTATATCTATGCATGTATGTACACATGCATGTAGGTATCTACGTATGTTCTACATCTCCTTCGAAACCACTGCACCAATTTCAACCATTTTAGAGCTCCTGTCTGGAAGTAATCACTGTGGGGATAAGAACCACCTACATATCAAAGGGGGGTGGGTTAGAAAGCATTGTAGCCAACGAAGCGCGAGTAGCCGTAATTTAGTTTTCTAGTATTCCAAAATTAGAGCAATTAATGGCTTCGAACAAACTTTACACACAATTTCAAACCTTTACGAAAGTTTTTTCCTCGCTGACAACCTTTATAAAATGATGCGAAGAAAAATGTTTATTGCTTACTAAGTTTTTGCCGTTCGTACAGGAGAACTGCACCGTGAAGCATGAAGTTTTAATTTATTATTTCTTTAGTACTAACTGTGGTGTCACCGCCAGACACCACACTTGCTAGGTGGTAGCTTTAAATCGGCCGCGGTCCATTAGTACATGTCGGACCCGCGTGTCGCCACTGACAGTGATCGCAGACCGAGCGCCACCACACGGCAGGTCTCGAGAGACTTACTAGCACTCGCCCCAGTTGTACGGACGACGTAGCTAGCGATGCACGCTGACGAAGCCTCGCTCATTTGCAGAGCCGATAGTTAGAATAGCCTTCAGCTAAGTCAATGGCTACGACCTAGCAAGGCGCCATTAGCATTACATAGCTTGTATCTAAAGAGTCTCACTTGTATCGTCAAGAGCGATGTACCACAAGGATGGATTAGAGTTAAGTATTCCAGGAGCTACGTACTTTTCTTTATAGCATTCATTACGTATCCTGTTTCAGACCTATCTACTAGCCTGCGTGAGTTAACGGGTGCCTTTCGGCTACTTCCGAGTGGCGTGGCTGTCTTGTTACGCCACAACACTAACCGTATTTGCAACACATTTTTCGTACGGTTTCCACTGAATTTAATTTATTACTTCTTTATTACTAACTCTACAATACATTTTGCAGACAGTATCCATACATGCAGCTGAATGCACCGAGTAATATATATCAATATACGACACACAATTTCAGGAGATATGCCCGCATCTCGTGGTCGTGCGGTAGCGTTCTCGCTTCCCACGCCCGGGTTCCCGAGTTCGATTCCCGGCGGGGTCATGGATTTTCTCTGCCTCGTGATGGCTGGGTGTTGTGTGATATCCTTAGGTTAGTTAGGTTTAAGTAGTTCTAAGTTCTAGGGGACTGATGACCATAGATGTTAAGTCCCATAGTGCTCAGAGCCAATTCCGGAGATATGACATCATAAACATCAAGCTGCATAAAAGTGAAACTGCAGGGCGAATAGGTGAAATATACAGTATGTACAAATATAAGTGGATTTTGTTAAATATAGGTGAAATATATTTGACATGTGCGTACGTGGGAAAAGCCCCATGTATAAATCTCATTCTAACCTTTGGAACCATTTCAGCCATAATGAATGAGATTTTCACTCTGCAGCGGAGTGTACGCTGATATGAAACTTCCTGGCAGATTAAAACTGTGTGGTGGACCGAGACTCGAACTCGGGACCTTTTCCTTTCGCGGGTAAGTGCTCTAATAACTCAGCTACCAAAGCACGACTCACGCCACCTCCTCACAGCTTTACTTCTGCCAGTACCTCGTCTCCTACTTTCCAAACTTTACAGAAGCTCTCCTGCGCACCTTGCAGAACTAGCACTCCTGAAAGAAAGGATATTGCGGAGACATGGGTTAGCCACAGCCTGGGGGAAGTTTCCAGAATGAGATTTCACTCTGCAGTGGAGTGTGCGCTGATATGAAACGTCGTGGCAAATTAAAACTGCGTGACGAACCGAGACTCGAACTCGGGACCTTTTCCTTTCGCGGGCAAGTTAATTCAGCCATATTTGGAATACATATGAGTGGCAATCTAAGAAAAAAATACTGTGAGGGTAAGAACCACCAGTGTCATTTTGGAGTGATCGTGATAACGCGGAGAGAGTAACGGCGGGGGGGGGGGGGAGGAGGCTGACAGCGAGGGAGAAGGAGGAGATGGACACAGATAGGGGGTAGGAGATGGATAGAGAGAGTGGGAGGGGCAATTGGACAGAGAGAGGAGGAGGCGAACAGAGAAAAGACAGAGGAAGAGACGGACGGAGACAGGGGAAGGAAGAGATACGCAGAGAGAGGGGAGCAGGAGATGAAAGGAGAGAATGAGACAAGGAAATGGACAGAGAAAGGAAAGAGGAGAAGATGAAAAGGGAGAGAGGGGAGAAAGAGATGGACAGTGAGAAAGGGAAAGAGGTGATGGACAGAGAAGGAAGAGGAGATGGACTAATAGATGGTTGAAATAATTACATACCAGGGCAACGCCGCGTACTCAAGTAGCTACGCCGCGATTAGGAGTATAAGTTAAACAGTACGTCGCACAGTAACCGGTTCGATAGCTCACTTCAAAGGTCGATGCAAGACGAGGGTATGTCATCTCTAGTATGATCATACCTAGGAAACAGCTGCTGTTTTCAAGGATCCCTTTGGCTGATACCAGCTTCAAATTTACACTTGGTTCAATCTGCTAATATTACTTCTTGATTCCCCGACAAGATCTCGAATTATCGTGGTATTGTTTATAACGTGTAAACTGTTTCTCTCGTCGTAGAATAATTACACATGCTCTCTTGTGTGAAAATCTATCGTCCATTGTAAAATGCAGCTGCTCTCCTTTAAAGTTCGAAGTGCAGTCCACATCACAGATGCATTTTGCTTCGCGGCTTCACTTTAAACTCCGAAAGTACGTCCAGAATTACTTCCAGATGATAAACAGGAAGCAGACAGGGTGTCTGTTGCGGCATGTCGCCATTGATCCCTCCGTAAACATATTTTTTTCTTCTACTATTTATAAATAACGAATTAAGTAACATAAGGCAAAGGACTGTAAGGTATTAATGCTGATGAACCCTTGAAAAACGTATGTTGATAGTTTGATCACACGTAGGAAAAGTCTGTTTGTTTCTCCCCGCTCCCTCTCTCTTTTCTCTCTCTCTCTCTCTCTTTCATTCTGTTTCTCTCTCTCTCTCTTTCTTTCATTCTGTTTCTCTCTCTCTCTGTCTCTCCTTCTCTCTCTCTCTCTCTCTCTCTCTCTCTCTCTCTCCCCTCTTTGTTGGCGGCAGAGAAATATAGACACTCATTCGGATCGTTACTTGAAGCGATGATTCCAACGATAATGTAGCTGGCAATAAGTAGCGAAGAACGTGTAGTGGGCCAAACTTGGTTCCATAAAATAGGATCCGACATGCACACTTCAGTTTTCGTTAACTGCGATTGGGAATACACGAATCCACAGTTTCGTGGCGATATACAGTGTGAGTCTCTGACTTTTGCCACCTAGAATAACTACGAAAGTGTGATAGTAGCTGAAAAGTTAGTGGGACAAATGTTGTACGGGAAGAAGGTGGCCATAATATGACATTGTTTTTCCGTTGCTAGGTGGGGTCGCTTCAGAGATATGAAGGTCAACTTTTCCTTTTTTTTCTTTTTTTTAATGGGATGCTATAGTTTGGTATTTATTTTCTGATAGCGGCTATCAAGAGGAATCCAATGATGTGTAACAGTGAAGTCTTTGAAGGTCAACGAAGGTCAAAAAGGAGGCATGAACGTCCACTTACAGAGGGTGTTCGAAGTGATGAACATTACTATCAATGCAGTGCTGCAATGTTCTTATCATGGATTGAGTGGTATTCCTCATCACTTCGCCACAGAGCACATGCTCTGTCAGCTTCCTCTCGTATATCGTACAAACAGAAAATATTCGCCGTATACGCCGTATCCATCTAATGTGCCACTGACATGTAAACACCATTCGACGTTTTTGCAATACAACACCAATAGGAACGGTAAGACTAGTATCGTCGAATCAAGCGAATGTGAATGATGTATTCCTTCGAAGAACAAGTCGATATGCTTCTCATTTAAGGAGAATGCCAACGAAAGTAAGTGAGAAATCCTCAACCTACTCACGCTACACGTCGTACGTTTAAATATATGCATGATAAATTGAGAACAACTCGTTCTTTAACGCATCGGAAACATATCCGGCAAAGTTACTAACGAGGAAACGAAAATTGATACTCTTGCACTGTGGTTCGAGATCCTTGTGTTAGTTCGCGTCAAATCGCAAGGGAATGTGGCATGAGCCAGAGTAATGTTGTTGGTGTTCTGCATTGCCATAAATATCATCCTTAGAATATCAGTCTCCACCAAGAATTAACTGGTACCTAGGCGCTCAGTCCGGAACCGCGCGACTGCTACGGTTGCAGGTTCGAATCCTGCCTCGGGCATGGATGTGTGTGATGTCGTTAGGTTAGTTAGGTTTAAGTAGTTCTAAGTTCTAGGGGACTGATGACCTCAGATGTTAAGTCCCATAGTGCTCAGAGCCATTTGAACCAATTAACTGGTACGGACTGTACGCGTCGCATTGAATTCTGCCGATGGGCACAACTTCAGATTCATAGGGATGACACATTTATTAATTTGATTTTATTTACTGACGAGGCTACATTCACGACCCATGGAAATGTTAAGTTGCGTAAAATGTATTATTGGGCAACTGAAAATCCATGTTGGCTGCGGCAAGTCGCACACCAAAAACCGTGGTCGGAGCATGTATGGTGTGGGATTCTGGAGGATAGAATTATAGGCCCCTACTTCGTCGAAGAAAATCTTAATGGTAGGAAGTATACCACATGCATGCAAGAAACATTAGGTCTGTTATTGGCAGAAATGACTTTAGGATCAAAGAACAGAATGTGATATCAACACGATGGGGTCCGGCACATTTTTCGCTGATGGCTAGAAATGAGTTGCAGAGACAATTCCCAAATAGTTGGATTGCACGCGGAGGAGATATGTCGCGGCCGGCTCGTTCGCTAGACTTGACACCTCTGGAATTTTTCTTGTGGGGATTCGTAAAAGACATTGTCTATAAAGACGTTCCAACTTCACCCGAAGATATGCGAGAGAGAATTGTTAGAGCATGTGCTTCGTTAAGTGCCGATGTAATAAGGAATACCACTCAATCCATGATAAGAAGATTGCAGCACTGCATTGATTAACCTTCAAAGACCTTACTGTTAGACGTCATTGGATTCGTCTCCATAGCCACTATCAGAAAATAAGTACCAAACTATAGCATCCCATAAAAAAAAATTACCTTCATATCTCTGAGTCGACCCCACCCATCAAAAAAAAAAAAAAAAAAAAAAAAAAAAAAAAAAAAAAAAAAAAAAAAAAAAAAAAAAACCAACGTCATATTATGGCCCTCCTTGTCCCATGCAACTTTTGTCCTACAAACTTTTCAGCTACTATCATACTTTCGGAGTTATTCTTAGTGGCAATAGCTAGTGACTCCTCCTGTATACCTATAAAACTTTCTCAGGGCTTCAGCCGCGTCAAGTGGTTTAACATCCCCGAACTTTCGGCCGAGTCCATCTCGGCCATCGTCGAATGGTGACTGTGGAATGACTGCTGCTGCCATCCTTCTACAGCAGCGCTGCCTTCAGTGACGTCACTGGTGTTCGCTCCAGCGCCGTATGTAGAAATGTTTTCGTTGCGCGCTTGCCGCCCCCACTTGAGCCTTCCGACGGCCGGGTTCCAAGCTGTGCCTAGCTGTAGGCCACTGTATTTATTGAAGGCTCTGTCAAGAACTTTTTTTTATCTCGATAGCTTCATTTATGACCACTCGGCGAATGCAATGCGGTGTCCGTTTTCTAGAGCATGTTCAGCTAACGCTGATTTCTCAGGATACCGTAGGTGAAAAAAAAAAACTTCCGTGTTCAACGCGGCGCTGCTCAGTAGTATGCACAGTCTGTCCGACACAGAAATGTCAATACCCACACGGGATTTCATACACTTCTGGCGTTGTGAGACCTACGTCGCATTTCACAGGCCTCATTAGTTGTCGAATTTTTAGCTGGGGCCGTGAAGACCGAATCGTTTTTATGCCTCTTTAGGAGCAGGTAAATCCCTTTACTGAGCCACAGAGGGCAAAAAACGCAAGCTTCTTCGTGTCCTCCTCAAGTGGCCTTATGCATACGTTACTTCGGCAAGACGGCTTGCGATATCTAGCGGTTGTTGTAGTGGTTTTCCTTGAACACTCCTTGTAATTGGCTCAGTTCCTTCGCAAGGCTTTCTCTTCCGCTCGATGCACTAAGGTCTTCAGAACAGAGACCTTTTTTGCGAAGGATGGTGGCAACTGATAACAGTCAGATATCGATCGGTGTGAGTGGGTTCCCGGTAAACATTGTGGTTGAGATACCCATTATCTTTACCGTTGAGGAAGACGTCAAGAAAAGGCTAGGCACCATCTGTCTCTACCTCCATAATGAAGTTGGTATTGTCTTGGATGCTGCTAATGTGATCCAAGAATTCTACCAGTTTTTCATGTTCATGATAGCAGACAACGAACGCGTCGTTGACGTAATGATAAAAGCAACTACGTTTTCTAGGAGCCGAGACCGAGGGGATGTCCTCCAAGTACTCCATAAACAGGTTGGCTATAACTTGAGCTAACGGGTTTCCCACCGAGATGCCGTCCGTCTGGTTAAAATGTTCTCCATCAGACAAAAAATACGATGACGTCAGACTATGCTGAAGTAAATAGCAGTGTCATCAAATAACTGGGAGAGCAGGTCTTTAGAAAGTTTGACGGAAACGCGCGTGAATAACGACACCTCATCAAAGATATCCATCGTATGCCGTTCTTCAAGGCGTGAGCATTTGATTCGTCTTATGAACTCAGTCGTATTCTCGATGTAGTGCACACAGTGACCAATGTGCGTAGTAAGGAGTCTGGCCAGATCTTTTGCGAGTCTTTTAGTGACCCAATGGCGCTCACAATGGGACCTAGGGATGTGCTCTTCTTATGAAACTTTGGGAGGCCATACAGTATATGGGAACGGTTGGCGTGGGGTGATATGATTTAGGAGAACCAAGAACAGAGGCGAGGTGGGTGGAGTGGAACAGGAACCCACGTTTTTCTAATACGAGTTAGTTATATCTGCTGTGCTTCTGCTGGGGGTCTGAATTATAATGATCTTCAATGTTTGTTTTATTTCTTAGCTACAAGGAGGATGTTAACACTTCTTATCACTTATACTATTTCTCAGCGTGTACTCACTTAGTTACACACAGGCGATGGTTGACTAACATCCTATCTAATGCTCATATTGCTGACAGCGTGACTCATCGAAATTATTTGGCAGTGATAAAAGCTGCATTAGAGCTGGTTGTGCATGCAGTTACTACTACACTACAGGCCATTAAAATTGCTACACCAAGAAGAAATGCAGATGATAGACGAGTATTCATTGGACAAATATATTATACTAGAAGTGACATGTGATTACATTTTCACGCAATTTGGGTGCATAGATGTTGAGAAATCAGTACCCAGAACAACCACCTCTGGCCGTTCAAAATGGTTCAAATGGCTCTGAGCACTATGGGACTTAACATCTATGGTCATTAGTCCCCTAGAAATTAGAACTACTTAAACCTAACTAACCTAAGGACATCACACAACACCCAGTCATCACGAGGCAGAGAAAATCCCCGACCCCGCCGGGAATCGAACCCGGGACCTCTGACCGTAATAATGGCCTTGATACGCCTGGGCATTGAGTCAATCAGAGCTTGGATGGCGTGTACAAGTACAGCTGCCCAGCTGGCCGAAGTGGCCGAGCGGTTCTAGGCGATTCAGTCTGGAACCGCGCGACCGCTACGGTCGCAGGTTCGAATCCTGCCTCGGGCATGGATGTGTGTGATGTCCTTAGGTTAGTTAGGTTTAAGCAGTTCTAAGTTCTAGGGGACTGATGACCTCAGAAGGAAAATTTTGAACCTTTTAACGTCAGGACAGTATAAAAAACTTGCGAGGGATCCTACAGCCAGTGTACTTAGGAAAACAAATAATTTGATTAAGTCATCTACCTCTATCCGAAAAGAAGATAAAGGAACTTTGTTGAAAAGTGAAGCTATGTGTCCTCGATTGTATGGTGTACCTAAAACTCATAAAATAGATTTCCCTTTAAGACCCATAGTCAGTGCCATCAATTCTCCCACTTATGAAATAGCAAGATATTTAACAACTTGTTTACAACCATTTATTGGAAGAACTGACTCATATATAAAAGACTCGGGTCGTTTTATTGAAAAACTAGAGGGACTAACTCTGGCCCCTGAAGATATTCTTGTAAGTTTTGACATTGTGTCCTTATTCACAATGATTCCTGTTAACGAAGTTATGATTTTCATAGCGGATATTTTTCCAGAAGATTTGACTGTTCTTTTCAGACATTGTCTTACATCAAGTCAGTTCCAGTGGGATAATAAATTTTATGAACAACTTGATGGAGTAGCAATGGGTAATCCATTAGGCCCTGCGATTGCCAATCTTTACATGGAGAAATTTGAACAATCAGCCCTAGACAAAGCTAATAACAAACCATCTCGTTGGTATCGATATGTAGATGACACATTTGTGGTTTGGTCCCATGGCAGAAAGGCCTTGGACGATTTCTTTGATTATCTAAATAAAATTCACCCAAAAATACAGTTTACCATGGAAATAGAAAAGGATAACAGAATATCTTTCTTGGATGTCTTAGTTATGAGACGGTCGGATAGAAGCTTGGAATATAAAGTTTTTCGGAAGGTAACACATACGGACAGATATTTACATAAAAATTCTAATCATCATCCACAACAAAAAAGGGGTGTCATAAAAAGTCTTGTCGATCGAGCGGAACGGATATGTACACCTGAACATTTGGATGCTGAAGTGAAACATCTGAAGCAGGCTTTTGAAAAAAACGGCTACTCAAAAAAAGAGATAAATAGAATTTTACGTCCAAGGGACAGAAGACCAAAAGATAAGAATGAACCACAACGACAGAAAAATACAGTAGTTCTCCCTTTTATTAAAAAAGTAACAGATCGGATCGGTAAGATTTTACGAAAACACGACATAAAACCGGTCTTTAAACCAACTAAGAAAATAAGTCAAGTACTACGATCTGTGAAGGATAAACGCCCTCCCCTGTCGACATGTGGTGTGTATAAAATTCCATGTACCTGTGGTAAAGTTTATATTGGTATTACCAAAAGAAGCGTAAACACGCGACTGAAAGAGCATAAAAGTCTTTGTCGACTTGGAAAAATAGAAAAATCAGCTGTAGCGGAACATGCTCTTCAACCAGGCAACCACCAAGTAAAGTTTTCGGATACCGAAGTTTTATCTACAAAGTTAAATTACTATCCACGGCTATATAGAGAAGCTATTGAAATTTATAAACATCACGATAATTTTAATAGGAAAGAGGAGGCTATGAAACTTAGCGATATATGGACAGTGGCTCTACAAAATTGCTAACAATTTTTATCTTTGACAAGGTGGTAATCGATAGTCAACCTTATCTTTGCTACGGATTATCACTGCTCATCATGTGTCACCTGAACCACGCCCCCCTTTCTCACAATATATAAGTCGCTCTCAGACACCCGACCAGTCAGTCGGCAAGACTCAGCGGAGCAGCGCCTCTGAGGAAGTCCAGCGCAGTCCTGGACGAAACGTAAGGAGCAGAAAAGTTCTTGGACCACGATCTCACATTCCGGAAAGTATATCAACAGCCAGCTCAGAAGTTAAATCCCATAGTGCTCAGAGCCATTTGAACCATTTTTGAACAGCTGCCCATGCAGCTTCAACACGATACCACAGTTCATCAAGAGTAGCGACTGGCGTATTGTGTCGAGCCAGTTGCTCGACCACCATTGACCAGACGTTTTCAGTTGGTGAGAGATCTGGAGAATGTGCTGGCCAGGGCAGCAGTCGAACATTTTTTGTATCCAGAAAGGCCCATACAGGACCTGCAACATGCGGTCGTGCATTATACTGCTGAAATTTAGGGTTTCGCAGGGATCGAATGAAGGGTACAGCCACGGGTGGTAACACATCTGAAACGTAACGTCCACTGTTCAAAGTGCCGTCAATGCGAACAAGAGGTGACCGAGACGTGGAACCAATGGCACCCCATACCATCACGTCGGGTGATACGCCAGTATGGCGATGACGAATACACGCTACCAATGTGCATTCACCGCAATGTCGCCAAACACGGATGCGACCATCATGATGCTGCAAACAGAACCTGGATTCATCCGAAAAAATGACGTTTGGCCATTCGTGCACCCAGGTTCGTCGTTGAGTACACCATCGCAGGCGCTCCTGTCTGTGATGCAGCGTCAAGGGTAACCGCAGCCATGGTCTCCGAGATGATAGTCCATGCTGCTGCAAACTCGTCGAACTGTTCGTGCGGATGGTTGTTGTCTTGCAAACGTCGCGATCTGTTGACTCAGGGATCGAGACGTGGCTGCAAGATCCGTTACAGCCATGCGGATAAGATGCCTGTCGTCTCGACTGCTAGTGATACGAGGCCATTGGGATCCATCACGCCGTTCCGTATTACCCTACTGAACCCACCGATTCCATATTCTGCCAACATTGAATCTCGACCAACGCGAGCAGCAGTGTCGCGATACGATAAACCACAATCGCGATAGGCTACAATCCGACCTTTATCAAAGTCGGAAACGTGATGGTACGTATTTCTCCTCCTTACACGAGGCATCACAACAACGTTTCACCAGGCAACGCCGGTCAACTGCTGATTGTGTATGAGAAATCGGTTGGAAACTTTCCTCATGTCAGCACGTTGTAGGTGTCGCCACCGGCGCCAACCTTGTGTGAATGCTCTGAAAAGCTGATCATTTGCATATCACAGCATCTTCTTCCTGTCGGTTAAATTTAGCGTCTGTAGCACGTCATCTTCGTGGTGTGGCAATTTTAATGGCCAGTATTGTACGATCCCTGCTCCTATTCAATACGTCATTCGCTTCTTGCTACAGTTTTCGAAAGTTTTCGTGTGAAGGATCGTTTGTATGAACTGTCTGGATGATGTTGAGATACTTTCATGGCCAACATATTCCCCAGATTTGACCCCAACGTAGGATGTGTGGGAATCAGCACAGACTTGGACTCCCTTCCAGTAATAGTATCCAGGGTATCAAGCACCACTTACAACAGCTGTGCGTCACCTTGGCTGAAGAAACGGTACAACGGCTTCATGAGGCTCTTCTCAACCAACCGTGCATACATCAAGGCCAGGTTGATGCAACGTCATATTGATCAGTGAGCTCGTACTGCCAAATTCTTTGTAAATTTGACTCGATTTTGTTATGAGCGAAATAACATCACATACCCTCTTAATTAATGAAGGTTTATTCGTTTCCTGCTCCCTTTCTGGTTCTGTAACTTTTTTGTCAGGTAGTGTATTTACATCTACATGTACATCTACATCATACTGCGCAAGCCACCTAATGGCGGGTGGTGGAGGGTACTTTCGATAACACTATCTGATGCCTCCAACCCTGTTCCACTCACAAATAGTGCGTGGGATGAATGATGTCGGTATGCCTCTGTATCGGTTCTAATTTCTCAAATTTTCTCCTCGTGTTCAACACGCTAGAGGTATGTGGTGGGAAGTAATATGTTGTCTGACTCCTGAGAAGCGCTGTCCCGAAATTTCAATAGTAAATCTCTCCGTGATGCACAACGTCTCTTGTAACATCTGCCAATGGAGTTTGTTTAGCATCTCCGTAACGTTCTCTCGCCAGCTAAACGATCGCGCGATGAAACGCGCCTCTCTTCGTTGGATCTTCTCTGTCTCCTCTGTCAGTCCTACCTGATAGGGATCCCAGATAGATGAACAATGCTCACGAATGGCTCTGAGCACTATGGGACTTAACTGCTGTGATCATCAGTCCCCTAGAACTTAGAACTACTTAAACCTAACTAACCTAAGGACATCACACACATCCATGCCCGAGGCAGGATTCGAACCTGCGACCGGAGCGGTCACGCGGTTCCAGACTGAAGCGCCTAGACCGCACGGCCACACCCGGCCGGCACAATGCTCAAGAATCTGGAGATCAAGCACCTTATAAGCCACTTATTTCGTGGATGAGTTACATTTCCTTAAGATTCTTCCGATGAATCTGAGTCTTGTGTCTGCTTTCCCCACTATCTATGTGATCATTCCACTTAAGATCGCTCTGGATAGTTAAGCCTAGATATTTTACGGTAGACGCTGTCTCCAGCTGTTTGTCATCAATAGTGTAGCTGTACAGCAGTGGATTTCTTTTCCTATGTATGCGCAATATGTTACATTTATGTACTTTCAGGGTCAGTTGCTAGAGTCTGCACCATTCAACAATTCTCTGCAGGTCGTTCAGCAAATTCTTACTATCTTCTGGCGTTGCTACTTTGGTATAGACAACTGCATCATCTGCGAATAGCCTTACAGAGCATCCGACGCTTTCTACTAGATCATCTATATATATCATAAAAAGCAACGGTCTCTATCACACTTGCCTTTGGTACTCCGGATTAATCTTTCATTAAATGGAACTGCGGGGTGGTGTCAAATGCCTTACTGGAATCAAGGAACACGGCATCAATCTGAGCGCCGTTTACATGCCAAGCATCTTATTTACAAGTGAAACACGAGATAATATTTTCCTCCACTAAGATAGTATCACTGTATTTTGTCAGAGAATCCATATCAGTCAACTGATTTCTTTCAACCTGAGAGTGAATACACTGCGCTGACAAAAGTCATAGGATAGCGATATGCACATACGCAGATGGCGGCAGTATCGCTCGCACAAGCTCTAAAACGGCAGTCCACTGGCGGAGCTGTCATTGGCACTCAGATGATTCTTGCGGGTTTCCGACGTGATGATGGCCGCTCGACGGGAATTTACGAGCTTTGAACGCTGAATCGTAGTTGGAGCTAGACACATGGTACATCCAATTTCGAAAGTCGTGAAGGAATTCATTATTCAGAGATCCACAGTGTCGACAGTGTACCGAGAATACTAAATTTCTGGTCTTAGCTCCCACTATGGACAATGCAGTGGCCGATGGCCTTCACTTAACGACCGAGAGCAGCAGCGTTTGCGTCAGTGCTAACAGACAAGCAACACTGCATGAAATAACGGCAAAAATCAAAGTAGGACGTACGACGAACGTATCTAGTAGGACAATACGGCGAAATTTGGCGTTAATGCGCTATGGCAGCAGACGACCGCCCCGAGTGTGCTTGCTAAGAGCACGGCATCGCCTTCAGCGCTTCTCCTGGTATCGTGACACTAGACGACTGGAAAACCGTAACCTGGTCAGATAAGTCCCGATTTCAGTTGGTGAAAGCTGATGGTAGTGTTCGAGTGTGCCGTAGGCCCCAGGAAGCCATGGACCCAGGTTCTCAAAAAGGCAGTGTGCAGGCTGGTGTTGGGTCCATAACGGCGAAGCCTGTGTTTGTATGAAAATCATTATGTTCGGCTACTTCGAGACCATCTGCAGCCATTCGTCGAGTTCATGCTCAAAAACAACTATGGTATTTATATGGATATCAATGCGCTATGTCATCGGGCCAAAATCGTTCGCGGTTGATTTGAATAACATTCTGGAAATTCGAGCGAATGATTTGACCTCCCAGATAGTCTAACATGAATCCCAGTACTGTACTTCCTCGATTCACCGCCAGTTTGCCCAATTGAAGGAAGGTAATGTTGACTTCGGTGCTTGTGTTGACATGCAGCTCATTGCTCTACAGTACGTTTGGGCAGGCATTGTTGGTGATGTCTTGATTGGGCGCCATGTTCTTCCACCTACGCTCAATGGGGCACGTTATCATGATTTCATACGGGATACTCTACCTGTGCTGCTAGAACATGTGTCTTTAAAATTACGACACAACATGTGGTTAATGCACGATGGAGCCCCTGCACATTTCGGTCGAAGTGTTCGTACGCTTCTCAACAACAGATTCGGTGACCGATGGATTGGTAGAGGCGGACCAATTCCATGGCCTCCACGCTCTCCTGACCTCAACCTTCTTGACTTTCTTTATGGGGGCATTTGAAAGCTCTTGTCTACGCAACCCCGGAACCAAATGTAGAGACTCTTCGTGCTCGTATTGTGGACGGCTGTGATACAATACGCCATTCTCCAGGGCTGCATCAGCAAATCAGGGATTCCATGCTACGGAGGGTGGATGCATGTATCCTCGCTAACGGAGGACATTTGGAACATTTCCTGTAACAAAGTGTTTGAAGTCACGCTGGTACGTTCTGTTGCTGTGTGTTTCCATTCCATGATTAATGTGATTTGAAGAGAAGTAATAAAATGAGCTCTAACATGGAAAGTAATCGTTTCCGGACACATGTCCACATAACATATTTTCTTTCTTTGTGTGTGAGGAATGTTTCCTGAAAGTTAGGCCGTACCTTTTTGTAACACCCTGTAGTTCATGATATTCAGAGGTGACAGCATTGTATCACACTCTGGTGATCAAGATTTCTTAGAGATCTTCATTTTTTTGTAGTATAAAAGTGTACAGACTATTTTCCTGCTTTTCTCCTTATTGCTTGTCGATTTACAAATTGAAAGTTACTTCACAAATGGTAGTTGATCTGAAATCAGTGCGTTATAGTATATGTTTGGTTAGTAACAAGGAGTTTTGGTCTCTATTGGTACGTAACTGACAAGGAGCCGCCAGAAACAGCGACCTACTGATTTCAAAAAGTCTAGGCATACTAGCTGAAGGCCTTTGATAGGATTTAGGACACCATGCTCCCGTTTTCGAAAACTCGAGCTCAAAAATCAGCATAAGCTTTGTTCTGGTCAGGTTGAACCGTTTGCACACTTGAAAATAGGAAGCTTGTGAATACATGTTAGGCGTGCAGGCTAGTAATTCCCAAGAAATAGAATAATATTGGTTTGATCCATTGCAGATACACTATTCGATCAAAAATATCTGGACAACCCTATGAACACAATTTATTACTAGATGTCACGAGAGGAGGGCCCACCAGTATAAAAGGAGACGGGGAGTTTTGCGTTCTCAATAGAGAAACAGCAGAATGGGTCGGTCAGGAGACCTGAATGAATTAGACTATTCATTTGATGTCACTTGAGTAACCAGTCCCTCAGGGGCACGTCAATCCTTCTAAGGCTACCCAAGTCGACCACTTGCGTATGCCAGTGTGAGTTGGAAATGTGAAGCAACAACAGCAGCTAAACCAAAACAAGACAGTCTCCAGTACTGACGAAGAGGGGCCGTCGAGCATTGCCAAGAGGGTTTGTAAAAATTCGCTATCAGCGAAAGAATCACTAGTCAGTTCTAAAGTGCTATTAGCCGTCCAGCTAGGGTATTGGAAGTCAATAAAAACACAAATTTCTGTAGTTAGTGCTAAGTGGCGCTTGAGGTGGTATAAAGAATGAAGCAGCAAGTTATTTGGAGTGATAAACCACTCTACACTCTATGTCAATCCGATGTCATGGTTAGATTTGTGGACTGTCTGTAGGACGTTTCCCGACATCGTTTGTAGTGCTAACAATGAAGTAGGCTTACAGACGAAGGGTTGATACGGTATGGAAAGGCTTTCGTGGTTTTGGAGTAGTCCTCTTATCGTGTTTGACGAAAAGCGTAATGGGGAGGGATATGAACACATTTTATAGCATTATGTACTGAGTACAGTAGTAGGATAGTTTACTGACGATGACTGTTATCGGTACATCAATACAACCTGACACCGAAGCAGTATCTATAAGGCAGTGGTTTGTGTGCCATAATATTCCCGAACTGGAGAAACCTGTCCAAAGTCCTGACCTGTATTCAACGGATCGCATTTGGGATGAGACACTACATCGAAGTCTATAGAGATTCCAGGGTCCAACATGACTAACTTTAGTGCCGCTCGGTCACGGGCCCCTTGCCACGGTTCCCGTGGCTCACCCCGTCGGAGGTACGAGTCCTCCCTCTGGCATTGGTGTGTGTGTGTGTTGCCATTAGCAAAGTTAGTTTAAGTTAGATTAACTAGTGTGTAAGTCTAGGGACCGATGACCTCAGCAGTTTGGTCCCATAGGAATTTACCACAAATTTCTAATTTCCACTAGCTTCTGTGGTTTCAGCTCCAGAGGAAGGATGGGCTTTTTTTCATCAACTGACGTTGAGACACCTCATTAATCGAATCCCCAGTAGAGTTCAAGCTGTCATGAAGTCGAATTGTGGACACGTCCCACATTAAATGTCCAATAATAGGTGTGATCAGCTGATGTATAGCGTACGTGAGGAGGAAGGACCTTGCTGACTGAGACAGTGGCCAAGTGTTGGAAGGTCTGCGTCGTGAAGATCAGTCACCATCCATGCTTCTGGGTTCAAATCGCTACTATTGCAATAACTTTTTGCGTATTGGCAACACAATGAAAGCTGTCACGTGACATTATAAATTGTTATTCTTAGTAAAATATGTTTATATTGTGAACAGGGGAAAAGGGTATCAGTTTAAGTGCATATGAACTTTGACAACATGTGTTTGATTCGCGGTACCGAGTCTACACTTTTGGTATTTTTAGTTTCACTGACACTTAGGAAATTTTTAAGAAAGTATTTGAGTCGAGTGTACCTTTGTACGTAAGAGAAACGTGGACAATAAACAATACAGAAAAAAGAGAATGCAAGCTTTTGAAAATTTGTGCTACAGAAGATCGAATAACTAATGCGGAGGTGCCAATCAAACTAGAAAATAAGAAATGTGTGGTAGAACAGAAAAAGAGCTAGGACACATTCTTAGAGGATAAGGAATAGTCAGTTTGGTAATATGAGCAGACTGCAAGTGAGTGTGCGTGGGGGGGGGGGGAGGGGAGGGAGGGAGGCAGGAGGATAAAAATTGTACAGGTACACCCTCGCTTGATTCAAGAGGATGTAGGAAACTGTTGTTATGCAGAGATGAAGTGCTTACACAGGATAGACTTATGAGGAGACTTGGATGAAACAAGTACGGAATTTAACTGTGATCTAAACGTAGTCAATGAGCTACTTGGCCACCGTCCCATCCAGCTAGACCTTGCGTCTTCAACTATTCTGCTACTGATGGAAATCACCAAACCGTTTATTTCCCGAAAACTATTAGCTCTCTGGGATAAATATATAAAACTTCCTTATTTGAAAACGGATCCTGCGATATGACATGTGATGTCATTCGCGGCAGTAGCCTTTGAGTGGCTCCCGACTAGTACGGCTGAGCTCGTCGGAACTGGTGCGTTGCAGGGTCTGGCCCGTCCCTACAAGAGTAACTCTGTTACGTCGCGTGTGGAATATCGTTACATTACGAAACTTTGCAAATCCTATTAAACCCCCTACTCACTGGGACTCGGTCCTCAGGACGGAACTACGAGGATGACACCGAGGCTGACGCTACCTGCAATAATGCTCGACGTCCTTCAACTTGAGCCGTTCAATCGACGCACGCGACAAGCTATTTCTTTACGACCTGCATACAACATAAAAAACTGCGAAGCACGTTTTTACTTTCCCACTGTAAAATATTGTAGATACATGACTTCTGACGCCTACCTAAACTGTTAAGTACCTTAGGAGTACTTCTTGCCAGATGTCTTGCTAATTGTATTTATAACCCGGAAGGTAAATCGATCTCTACGGATGACGCAATTTCATAGTACTCCTAACTCCAACTCATCTGTCACTTCAGACCAATCTAATTCGTAAATATGAATTAATCTGAAGTAAACAAAAACGCACTAAATGCCATAAAATCACTGTTTGCTAATTCAGTAATAACAGCAATGCCAATGTTAACTGTCTATATATGGTACAAAAAAACTACGTATACAGAATTTTAGAGCGATTAGAGAAGATAAAGAAGAAACATTCATTTTATGCGAAAAAAAACGAACAATGTCCAAAAATGTATTCCACTGAGGTTCCATAAAAGTTTTGACACTAACTGATGCCGGCCGCGGTGATCTAGCAGTTCTAGGCGCACAGTCCGGAACCGCGCGACTGCTACGGTTGCAGGTTCGAATCCTGCCTCGGGCATGGATGTGTGTGATGTTCTTAGGTTAGTTAGGTTTAAGTAGTTCTAAGTTCTAGGGGACTGATGACCACAGATGTTAAGTCCCATAGTGCTCAGAACCATTTGAACCATTTTTGAACTAACTGATCTTCAGAGACGGTGTTCACAGTGCTGTGTGATTCCCTTTTGTGGAGATGAAGCATTTGGTTTAGGAGACACCTACAGACACTCCAGAAGAGCTGATTGCCCATTTGGCTGAAACTGCAGCCACCATTTATGAAACTGCTGGTTGTTTTGAGCGTATCAGGTCATCAACACCAGGCACTTACGCCGTAACTTTAACGGAAGACATTTTCAGTAACATCTCTCAATAGTATTCATCACGCGTCAGTTTGAACATCGTCTCTGAACAAGACTGTAACTTTCAAAAGTTTCGTTTTGATTACTGATCTTTGTTTTTAGGTTGAAACTCGACACACACTGTCAAAAATTAAATTTATTTTCCAATAATGAAAGTTCACTGTTCACTCCTTGTTCATGGCTGTTTCTTTATAATGTTCCCTGCGCGGCTGTAGAATTGTACTAAAACTTGCCATAGTTCTGTTGGTGGCGATGGGACTGCATCTTCGAAGGTGTGTTTGCAGATCACAGTCCTCGTTTCGGTTCTGCCGTGTATAACCCTACACGTCTTTATCACAAGCTGAACAGTGCTATATTAATTCCTTCCCTTCCACAACTAACGAACGTGACTACATTTGTTGTGCATTATTGTAACTCTTCTTGTTTACGTTCGGAATGAGCAGGATATGATTTCTTTGAAATTAAAGTCAAATGGACACTGAATTTATTCCTAACATATCCATAAATTTCATTATAGACATATCTGTAATCATCGTCACCCCATTCCAAACTGTTCCTATCACTTCCGTGAACAGATATGTACTGTACTGTACTACAGGCAGTGTTGCCACCTCTGAAGCAAAATTTCCCCCTATGTCGCATTTGAAATCCTTGTAAACAGGGCCAAATCCCCTAAACAGTTCATCGAACTAAATGGCTATATATATGTCTTGGTAGATAGGGGCTCGTATTGTTAGCCAAAAAAACCGATTGCAATAACACTTGTACAGAAATACACTTTCTAAGTATTATTATAATCTGTTTCTTGGCTAACAATACGACAACCTGTCTATCAATCCATTCTGTGGAAACCACACGTCAATGGCACGTTCCATTTCCGGAATGTTTGCTGTGCAAGTTTTGGGTGATTCATCTTTCAGAAAATACTAGGATCTGCCTCCGTCTTTACATCAATACAAAGAACTTGCAGTAGCAAGAAGTTCTCGAAAGTAACTTTACATTTATAAGCATCTTCCACCGCGTTTGTGTTACCTTTTAGATGAACTCCACGGAAATAAGCAAGATTCTACTCGCAAATTTCGATGTTTCCAGTAATCAGTGGAGGTGATTTTTCTGCAGGAATTTAACGCTTTTAAGTAGGACACACGCTCTATCCGACGAGAGAGAACAATATCTCTGATAACACCCATGGTATATAATACATAGTATATAAGACATATATGGAAAATCTAGCTCATTGGCTCTCTCTTCAAGAGTGTAAACGTGTTTGAGTGGCAAGAAACGATACTTTGATAGCAACGACACCAGCAATGTGTTCATTTCAGCAAAGAATTATAATATATTAGAATATGGTAAACATCTCAAGAGGACTGAGTGGTTGTATTCGTTCCGAAAGATCTGAGGTGTTTTGAATAACGTGTGTCACTACTCCAAGAGTAAGCACAAAATTCCCATCATGCATTATTCATGCAACATCAGTTCTAATAATGTTTTAAACTACTTACAAATCATTTTCTCTTTGCATAGTTCAGAAAGAAAGTTGGCAGTCTCTAGAAGTCTCTAAGGTCTTCCAGAATCTCTACTTCTGCTTTCTACATCTACATGTATACTCCGCTAGCCACCTAGCGGTGTGTGGCTGAGGGCACAATTCGCGCCTAAGTCATATTCCCCCCTCCGTTCCACTCGCGGATCGCGCGAGAAAAACGACTGTCTGAACGCCTCAGTACGAGCTCTTATTTCCCTTATCTTTGAATGGTGATCATTGCGCGATTTGGAACTTGGTGGTAATAATACGTGCTGTACATCTTCGGTGAAGATCGGATTTCGGAATTTAGTGAGCAACCCCTTCTATTTAGCGCGCCGTCTATCTGGAAGTGTGTCCCACTTCAAAATTTCTATGAGATTTGTAACGCTCTTGCGATGGCTAAATGTACCAGTCACGAATCTTGCCGCTCTTCTTTGGACCTTCTCAATCTCTTGAATCAGACCCAACTGGTAAGGGTCCCATACAGACGAACAATACTTCAAGACTGGATGAACTAACGTATTGTAAGCTATTTCCTTTGTTGAAGGACTGCATCCCTTCAGGATTCTACCAATAAATCGCAATCTAGAGCTCGCCTTAGCCGTTACTTGTGTAATCTGATCATTCCATTTGAGATCATTTCGAATAGTCACACCTAGGCACCGATTCGAAAGACTGGGAATTATTTTGTACTCGTACATTATGGGGATTTTCGCCTTGTTATACGCACTAGGTTACACTTACTAATATTGTGAGATAACTGCCAGTCATTACACCACGCATTTATTTTCTGCAAATCCTCATTGATTTGTTCACAACTTTCGTGTACTTTGTTTAATAATATTTGTTTGTGGTCGTACGTGGATACGTTGAACATTTTCGAGGACGGTTCAAAACGAGTACAACATATGCTTTCTCTTTTTAATTACTATTTGGTGGTTAGAAAACCATTTATTAACTCTATAGAGAACATATTTCTGAGTTTATCTTTTATGCGAGAAAATACTGAAAATGCGTGTTCAACTACAGCATTTGATAGGTGCAATTTTAGTAACCCTACCGCAAAACCGCAGGCATTCCAAAACCGGGCATTACCAGCTGTGTCTTGCAAAACCTCTTTTCAGAAACTTACAGCGTCTGAAACGTTTTTTCCCTGCTTATTTGGCATTCTGAGAGGATGTTATCTTTTATATCAATGCGTCATGACTGCTCTTTCAGATATGTCCGAAAGAACAGACGCCACGCATTCATGTTGTGGTGTCACCGCCAGACACCACGCTTGCTAGGTGGTAGCCTTTATTCGGCCGCGGTCCGCTAGTATACTTCGGACCCGCGTGTCGCCACTATCAGTGATTGCAGACCGAGCGCCGCCACACGGCAGGTCTAGAGAGACGCCCTAGCACTCGCCCAGTTGTACAGCCGACTTTGCTAGCGATGGTTCACTGACAAAATACGCTCTCATTTGCCGAGACGATAGTTAGCGTAGCCTTCAGCTACGTCATTTGCTACGACCTAGCAAGGCGCCATTATCATTTGCTATTTATCTTGTGATGCAGGTACCATCAAGAGCGATGTTCACCAATTATGGATTAAAGTTAAGTATTCCAGAAGCTACGTACGTTTTTTACTAGTCTCATTTCCGTGTCCTGTTCCAGACCTCACGCCAGCCTGCGTGAGCTTAAACGCGTGCATTTCGGCTTTCCTCTCATTGTGGGTTGGCGCTCTGGCCAATCCACAACACATGTAATAGGTTTGCCTCTAAGGACAATGGATCCACTGCATTCAGTGCGGATGCACAATTACGCCAGACCTCCTGTGGGAATCTCCAAATAGCGAGCGTGAAGGACATGGGACAGGGGCTCGCAGGCGCTAGGTAGGAGTGCGGGTCTGCCGGGAGGCTTGCTGAGACAGTCTGCGCAGCTGCGATAAACATTGTGTCCAGGTGCCGTAGTGGTTAACGCAACTGCCGAGTAAGCAGGAGATCCCTAGTACAGATAACAGACCGACGTACATTTTCACTCATCGCCGCTGATGCCGCACGAACTCCTGATGTATCTGATAATTCCTTTTCTTTCTCCCCTTTCCACCTTCAATTTACATAATATGATACTATCTGTTTTACCAGTTATCTTTGTGCGAGGACGTGCTGATAAGGAATGCCTTCGAATTTTTCATGTGAACACGCTTAAAACAGTTTAAATAAAACAAACGTTATCAAAATTCTACCTCTTTATTCTTCGCGTCTACATATTTGCAGGTCTCTGGCACTAGAGGGCGCCAAATAGTAACGCTGCCAGTAGGCGAGAAATAGCGGGTTGTAATCGAGTTTCGAATTCAAAAAGTTTATCCACACATGGAGCACCCTCTCCTTCAACATGACAACGTCAGACCACACACGAGCGCTGTGACATCTGCAGCAATCCGACGCCTTCGGTTCACTGTCAACGATCATCCTCCTCGCAGTCCCGACCCCGTTTCCAAAACGTAGAGAACACCTTCGAGGACTTCACTTTTATAATGACGAAGCGCTGCAAACAGAAGCGAGGTTCTGCAGCAACGGTATCAACAAACAGGCCTGTCGTCGGGAGAAATGCGTTCGTCGCCAGGGTGACTATGTTGAGAAGTAAATACGTACACATGAGGAATAAAGATATATAATTTTACTAACGTTTGTTTCATTTAAAAATCCTTAAGAGTTTTCCCATAAAGAATTAGGAGTCATTAGTTTTTAGCACGCCTTCTAACTTCTAAAGCTGGACACAAGTGGAACAATAAAAGGTCTCTGCTGGGAAGTCGCAGTGGAAGAGTGAAGTATTGTATCTTTTGCAAAACTGATATACTTTCCGATAGTCGCTTTTGAATTCCCCACAGAATTCTAGTAGAAACTTCCTACATCTCTTAAGGATATCCGAACGTTTTTCTTGCTTAAGAAATTGTGCCACAGTCTGAAATTCGTAACACAAGTACAAGGCTGAAGTACATTGGGAGAGATTTAAAATGAAAGTTTGTGAGTTCGTCATCCTTTAGTTTTTCTAATTGAATGGGAACTACCATCTCTCAGAGAAGAGGTTTGAAGAGCAGAAAAACTTCATCCAAGACTTTCTCAACTTCACTAATCTTACTTTGAAAGCGGAAATTAATTATGCATGTGGATTTTGATTCGTTTCTGAGAAACAAAAATAGGGTTTTGTATGCTGTACGAACCATTACCAAGCGAGATGGTGCAGTGGTTAGCATACTAGATTGGCATTCGCGAGGGCAACGGATCAAACCCGCGTCCAGTCATCCCGATTTATGTTTTACGTAATTTCCCGAAATCGCTTCAGGCATATGCCGGGATGGTTTCTTTGAAAGGGCAATGTCGACTTCGTTCCTCATCCTTCCCTAATCCAGTGGGACCGATGACCTCGCAGTTTGCTCCACTCACCCAAATCAACAAACCATAAGGCTATCTTATAAAGTTATTCTGCCATGCAGTATTCATCGTCGCTTTTAGCGAAAGAAAATAACAACTTCCATTCTACATCTACATCTACATCTATACTCCGCGAGCCACCTTACGGTGTGTGGCGGAGGGTACTTATTGTACCACTATCTGATCCCCCCTTCCCTGTTCCATTCACGAATTGTGCGTGGGAAGAACGACTGCTTGTAAGTCTCCGTATTTGCTCTAATTTCTCGGATCTTTTCGTTGTGATCATTACGCGAGATATATGTGGGCGGTAGTAATATGTTGCCCATCTCTTCCCGGAATGTGCTCTCTCGTAATTTCGATAATAAACCTCTCCGTATTGCGTAACGCCTTTCTTGAAGTGTCTGCCACTGGAGCTTGTTCAGCATCTCCGTAACGCTCTCGCGCTGACTAAATGTCCCCATGACGAATCGCGCTGCTTTTCGCTGGATCATGTCTATCTCTTCTATTAATCCAACCTGGTAAGGGTCCCATACTGATGAGCAATACTCAAGAATCGGACGAACAAGCGTTTTGTAAGCTACTTCTTTCGTCGATGAGTCACATTTTCTTAGAATTCTTCCTATGAATCTCAACCTGGCGCCTGCTTTTCCCACTATTTGTTTTATGTGATCATTCCACTTCAGATCGCTCCGGATAGTAACTCCTAAGTATTTTACGGTCGTTACCGCTTCCAATGATTTACCACCTATGGCATAATCGTACTGGAATGGATTTCTGCCCCTATGTATGCGCATTATATTACATTTATCTACATTTAGGGAAAGCTGCCAGCTGTCGCACCATTCATTAATCCTCTGCAGGTCTTCCTGGAGTACGTACGAGTCTTCTGATGTTGCTACTTTCTTGTAGACAACCGTGTCATCTGCAAATAGCCTCACGGAGCTACCGATGTTGTCAACTAAGTCATTTATGTATATTGTAAACAATAAAGGTCCTATCACGCTTCCTTGCGGTACTCCCGAAATTACCTCTACATCTGCAGATTTTGAACCGTTAAGAATGACATGTTGTGTTCTTTCTTCTAGGAAATCCTGAATCCAATCACAAACCTGGTCCGATATTCCGTAAGCACGTATTTTTTTCACTAAACGTAAGTGCGGAACCGTATCAAATGCCTTCCTGAAGTCCAGGAATACGGCATCAATCTGCTCGCCAGTGTCTACGGCACTGTGAATTTCTTGGGCAAATAGGGCGAGCTGGGTTTCACATGATCTCTGTTTGCGGAATCCATGTTGGTTATGATGAAGGAGATTTGTATTATCTAAGAACGTCATAATACGAGAACACAAAACATGTTCCATTATTCTACAACAGATTGACGTAAGTGAAATAGGCCTATAATTATTCGCATCTGATTTATGACCCTTCTTGAAAATGGGAACGACCTGTGCTTTCTTCCAGTCGCTAGGTACTTTACGTTCTTCCAGAGATCTACGATAAATTGCTGATAGAAAGGGGGCAAGTTCTTTAGCATAATCACTGTAGAATCTTAAGGGTATCTCGTCTGGTCCGGATGCTTTTCCGCTACTAAGTGATAGCAGTTGTTTTTCAATTCCGATATCGTTTATTTCAATATTTTCCATTTTGGCGTCCGTGCGACGGCTGAAGTCAGGGACCGTGTTACGATTTTCCGCAGTGAAACAGTTTCGGAACACTGAATTCAGTATTTCTGCCTAAAAATTGTATCAACAGTAGAATACCACGTTCTTCAACGTGTGCCATAGTGCCGTTGAATTTTATCATTCATAGTTTTATACAACTATTTGTATAGGCAGTCTCTTAGACTGTAAGAAAACCAACAAATATGAAATTCCAAATGACGTGGGAAGATTGCTGCACCTTCTTCTGCACAAAAATGAAGCGAAAGGCAAACAGCAATTCTAATCCAGTTTTCCACTTTAAATAATAAATTACAATTTTTTATTCTGCCCTTTTAAAATGGTTGTTGATTTCTAGAGGCTTTATTTCTTGGAATAATACTGATATTTTATTCATTTTACGTTTTTCTTTGTGCTTCTTATTTTTTGCATGATCTAGCAGATTGTTTTTATGAACTTTTAGCGTAAATGGCGATATTTGCAAAAGGCTCCACATTGTTGACCAGACGTGTCAGGCGTCAACAGTCTGAAAAGCTGACTAGGTGAAGGGGGGAGGCAGTTACTAATTAACAGCAATCCTTTTATAACACTGCATTAAACATTCAGAGAGCTGGAATTGGTATATTCGCTAATATCTTGTCGAGTGGCGTATTACTGAATTCATTCGAAAAGTCCTTAGGAGAAAAATAGTAGTTTTTGTATTCTACGACGTAGTGTTCGTTAAAAAAAAGCATTAGCTTACACGTGGTATATAGGCTACAGGACAAGCTATATAAACATCGTCACTGCTCAGTTATACACTTAAAATGAAACAACCGGAGATAAACGTACCTTTCAGCAACGGATCTGATTCGCACATGTTTGTGTATCAGTGGGAATTATTTTTGCCTCAGGACGCCATTTCCACTTAACGCATACACACTTACAATTAGAACTTTTCAAGTCTCACAAGGGGAAGGCCTCAGACACGGCCAACCGATTCGGCTCAATTTGGCGGGTCGCTTGCGTGCAATTTAAAACGAAGTACTCTAAGATATTTTGGCTCAACATCCCCCTGTTTTTCTGAAAATCACCTCTAAAGGTTATGATGAGCAATCGACTCAAAATTGGCGGGATCGATAGATAATTGTAAACAGAGGTTTTTCATCATCAGGTATGGGGTCCGCAAACGAATACTTTTCCAGAAATCGAGGAAAAAAACTTTTACAGATGCCGCTTATGTACGCACATGTAAATACTTAGTGTCGATAGCGCAAGGACCAAGGTAACTGGCTGGAAAGCGGTGAATCCGGGATCGAATCTCGAGAAAACTGTACGGTTTTCATTTTTTTCGTATCTGAATTCGTACGGGTAGGGGGGTTAATAAGGTACGCAACTCAACACGGAATAATAATAGTAATAAGATAGGCAAACTAATTTCCCAAATGACTTGAATAGTAAAGAATTAAACTTTTAAGCCTTGTCACACGGAAACAACTCCGAATAAGAGTGCTGCGAATTCCTCGCGAGGGACCACAGATAGCCAACTGCGCGACGCTTGTTTACAGCGAGGCACGGGGCAAATGCACGCAGTGAGAGTTATGTTGTCCCAGTTGCCTGTTCGTCATATCATGGTTGTGAACCGCGAAGAGTGAGGGTGTCCCACACGAACATTATAGAAGTCACTCGGAAAAGAGTTGTTCTCCGTCATTAGGCTGCCGCGAACCTCGAGGATACATGCAATGATTTTTCAGCGTTAATCCGCCAAATAAAATATGTTTTGTGAAAGAATACAGTGATCTTCCCTAAGTAACATATGACTTGTACTGTATGTAGTTTTTAGTAATTAGCTTTTCTGTTTATGCCGTAGTTCAAAAATGGTTCCAATGGCTCTGAGCACTATGGGACTTAACATCTGAGGTCATCAGTCTCCTAGAACTTAGAACTACTTAAACCTAACTAACCTAATGACATCACACACTTCCATGCCCGAGGCAGGATTCGAATCTACGACCATAGCGGTCGCGCGGTTTCAGACTGAAGCGCCTATAACCGCTCGGCCACCGCGGCCGGCTATACCGTAGTAACTAGTTATTGTTTGTTGAGTCATATCATTCAGTTGCATAATCTGAATAATGGAGGATGTACACCCTTCGACCAGCGCTGAAATATATAGTTGGGAGCCTGTCACAGACGACGGCAAGCGTGAAGTTACCGACGCTGTGTTTTGGTTTGTAAAAGTGTTGCAAGATAGATAGATGTGTGCACTTCCGGAAGCAGGCAGTTCTATTTCTCGACGTTCCAGATTAATAGGATCGGCTATCGTCGAGCGATTTTTGGAGCTGACGAAAGAAATGGCTTTGTTGATGCTGAAGAACTATACCATGAAGGCGAAGCAGAAGGTGATTCAGTGGAAGATATTCACGACTAGTGAATCGCAAAATGGTCATAACCCTTTGGAAATGTCCACGTCGTAGGCAATCTGTGCTTCATTTGTTCCCGATGAGTATTACAAACCGGTTAATAAACGATTGAATTACTGCGCTATACCCCTTCAAGTAAAAGTAAAGGTCATAGCGCTAACAGGAATCATCCAAACTGGAAACTACAAACACTGCAAAAGAATGGAGAAACAACAGCCGCCGGCCGTTGGTGGCCGAGCGGTTCTAGGCGCTTCAGTCTGGAACCGCGCGACCGCTACGTTCGCAGGTTCGAATCCTGCCTCGGGCATGGATGTGTGTGGTGTCCTTAGGTTAGTTAGGTTTAAGTAGTTCTAAGTTCTAAGGGACTGAAGACCTGAGATGTTAAGTCCCATAGTGCTCAGAGCCATTTGAACCAAACAACAGCCCTGAAAAGGAAGAAGGACCTAAAATTGCGGGAAAATGACACCGTTAAAGGAGGGACAAGATACGACAAATACTAGGCGATAAATAAATGGACATATGACCGTTTTGAGGAACCTCGTCGTCGTAACGAGAACGTAACAACTAGAATACTCCAGGAGTGGGCTGCAGGTACAGCGCTTCAATATACAACCATTAAGGATTTCTTGTTTGCTGCATCATTATCTTGGGCAAGGAATTTCAAATTGGAATATAAAATTCGTCAACGGGACGTCACTAAATTTGTCTCCCACAAGGAGGCAGAAAATATAGAAGACATATAGAAAGTGGCGGCTCTTTTCTGCACGCAAACGGCGACATTTATGACCGGTTTGAATCGTGATTACGTGATCAACACCGATCAAACAGGATGCCGGTATTGGGTGGACATTCGACGCACGTTATCGCATAATGGAGAAAAACGAACCCTTGTCGCAGTTGGTAGTAAAAAAAAAAAATTTACACATTCGTACACGGCGCAATATGCCATTATAGCCTCTGGAAAAGTGTTTCCTAAGGTTCTCCTGTGTTTGCAAGAAACGAATGTCACATTTGGTCTGCGGGTTATAGAAGAGGTCAATCCCTTAACCGACTCGTTGAAAAATGTTTACATTACTTGCTCCAAATCCGGGAAATTGGCAAATGCGATTTACAGAACATTTCTTGAGACTGTTTTAAAATCGTACGTTGCTGATAACAATTTTTGTCTAATATTAGATTCCTGCGGTGGACAAACTAATATTCTAATATATGACACCATCCTTATAGATGACGAGCGTCAACCGACGTGCTCGTTAAAAGCAATACCGAATACAGTGAAACTGCATATGTGTGCCAGCCGTCTGATGTTTATTTCTATCGCCAGGTTAAAAACTTTATTTCGAGGCTTCAGAATTGCATTGTGCTTCTGGAAACCTAGCGTTAATTGCACAACCGCACGGATGCAATAACTATTCACGGCATAATTCATAACCTACTCTCAGCACCGATCTTTCAGGCAATGATACCGTATGCATGGTACGCATCAAAATTAATTCCTGAAAATGACAATTTTTTAAATGAAAAACCAAGTTTGTATTCCGCCAACTCTTTGGAAGGAACAGTGTAACTGTCGAAAGATTGCAAACATTATATGTTCTTAGTGCCGCGAGCATATTTGTTTCGAATGTTTTAAGACAAACACCATCCATCAAGTTGTTCGAAGAAAAGTGAGGACATATAACAGTGACTGGAAAAGCCATTGTAAAGTGACCGCCGGCCGATGTGGCCGAGCGGTTCTAGGCACTTCGGTCTGGAACCGCGCGTCCGCTACGGTCGCAGGATCGAATCCTGCCTCGGGCATGGATGTGTGTGATGTCCTTAGGTTAGTTAGGCTTAAGTAGTTGACCTCAGATGTTAAGCCCCATAGTGATCAGAGCCATTTGAACCATTTTTTGTAAAGTGACCAGGAGTAACATTTAGTTGTTTACTATTCCAAGAGGTTTGAGAAATTTATTTACCTACCTTTTTATCATTCCTTACTGATTTACTTGCCTTATTAACCTCCCTATCCCTATCAACTGAGATATAGAAAAAGTAGAAACAAGAAGAATAACATCCGCTAGGTTTCCTCGACATTCGAACCCGGGTTCTCCGCTTCCCAGCCAGTTACCTAGGCCGTTGACGCTCTCGGCGAAAAGCGGCAGTTGTAAAAGTTTCTTTCCTCGATTTCTGGTAAAGTACACGTTTGTGGACCCTATATCTGATAATGAAAAATGCTCTATTTACAATCTATCGATCCCGCCAATTTTGAGTCGACTGCTCGTCATATTATTTAGGGGTGATTTTCACAAAAACGGGAGGGTGTTGAGCCAAAATATCTTAAAGTCCTTCGTTTTAGGTTGTACACAAGCGACAGACCAAATCTGAGCCAAATCGGTTGGCCGTGTCTGAGGCCTTCCCCTTTTCAGTTCACAAACTTCACTGTACTGTTCCTTTTTACTGATCGACTGCTACTAACTTATCTGATTTGTACTTCCTCTCTCTCTGGAGCCCAATTGACGGTAACGAGGGTAATCCACAACTCAAAAGCAGTTTAAGCGGCAGGAGCCTCCGTAAAGAAGGACTGTAAACAAAAAGTCAAGAATGAGATATTTCAAGGTTCGTTAGAGCTGAATAATTTTTAATTGATTAGAGAAGCCTCAAAGAGTTTCTCGCAAAGTGCACTTCCCTGTACTCCCCCTGAAGCACTTACCCCTGTAATTTCCCCTTAAGGCATCGGATTTCCCATAAATTTAGGGCGGAAACGCCCAAATTGGCAAAACTGACTTCGGGACGCTGCTGCTCTTTCGCCAGGCGCGTACAACAATGTCGACCCACACTCCATTAATGCTAAGCAAATGTCTGCCACATACGACATACCACTCACCAGAGATAGAAATGAACGAAAAGACAGAATAAAAAAATATTGCATTGCCATACTGGCCCGAAAATAAGACACACTTTTTATCCGAATTTCACCCTCTAAAACTTGGAGTGCGGCTTATATCCGTGTTGTAAAAAAGAAGTGCCAATTTTTCACAAGACAACTAGCGTCTGTAACCGAAACTGGCGCCGAGGCTCTTACAGGTGTTTTATTGGCGTCAACATTGTGTAGGTCTACCAATATTATTTCTTTAGCTTATAATTCAGATTCAGTTGGATACTGGTAGGAAGCCTGATTTATGCCGATATGAATGACAATGTAGAGCGAAAGGAATCAACAAGACAAGGAATTCGGTGTAGTTATGATGCAAGCTTCAATCTCGCAGTTGTGTGTTACGCCAGAACCACAACCAACAGAGGACTGGTCAAATCTAATGTGCGATGCTGGATTGCTTCAAAATAAAAACAAAAGGAGGTTATTTCAACGAGAAATTAATTCAGAGGACCGAAATGTGTCAAACTGCTGTAACTTGCAGCTAAGGTTATTTCCTATGTCCAAGATAAAGAGGAAAAATGGGATGCCTACCTCACGAGAAATAATATTCTTGGAAATCGCAAAAGCCTTAAAATGCCAGAAAGAGAATCAGGAGCGAGTATTGCTTGATTTCCTCGGTTTGTGTGGAAAAATGGCCTTGATCTCCAACAAAGTAGTACATTAGCACAGAGAATGTCAGAAGATTTTGAGGAAAACCGGTTAACTTCCAGCGGTACGTCATCTACCTGCGAAAGAACCTGTTCATCAGATAGTCAATGCTGACGGAACGCTAGTATTATTTGACATGTCGCGCAACCAGAAAGCAAATATGAAAGGCGCATAAAATATTCCATTAAGCGGAACCGAGAATGAAAAAATAGAGGGAGTGTGATGTTAGCTGTTACTGCTGCCAAGAAAAGGGCTGGATGACAACGCAACAGCTTGTTGACAGGCTGTCTGTTTTATGGATTCGCAGACCTGGGGCGCTGCTGACAAAGGGAACCATTCCAGTTTTTCTACAGTAAAATGTGAACTTGCAGCATAAAAGACAGTTCTTGTCGTAATACCTGGAAAAACGTCCTAAAAACTACAGATGCTAGATGTGGCCATAAACAAACCGTTCAAGAACAACATCCGGAAAATTTATTCAGGTTGGAACATGTCGGATAAGATTAAGAACACATTAGTCACCATTCCCAGCGGGTTGATTCTTGCTTCATGGTTCTCCATATTATAAGAGTCCAACATTAAGGGATTCAAGAAATTCTACATATCGAATGCGCTGGATGGCAGTGAGGATGACATACTGTGGGAAGAGAACGAAAGTGATGGGGGTGAAAGTGATGAAGTGATTTCTGGCACTGATAGTGATGAAAGTGGGTGAGACGAAATATGGTAAAGGCATGTCAGATGCTAATGTGTTGTATAGTTTGTTAGAACAAGTGTTGACCGCATATAACATCTTACATGTAAGTACAAGTAAAGTTTTCGTAATTTTTCTCCTCTCTATCACTGTCCGGCTTATTTACACATCTTTTTTGCAGCTTATTTTCGCATATTTTTTAAAAATTTCTTCCTCGAAATTTAGGTGTGAGGCTTGTTTGCGGTGGCGGCTTATTATTGGGGCTGTACGGTATGTCATAAATAGACCGGGGGTCTTTAGTTTAAAACCTATTCTTTCTCTGACTTCCTAGTTGCAAATAAACTTGTACTTATGCGTTTCCATGACTAATTAAATTCGAAACCGTTACTTTTATAGCACCGAAAACAGCCTATTTCGACGTTAACGCCTAATTTTGCCTATTTTACCTTTGCAGTCCTAAAACTATCTATTTCTTTAATGTAAAATAAAACTCTTGTATTTGCAATACAACTGCTTACAAGAACTGATGGTGCGACGACTGAAGGCGATATCTGGAAAAAAAAAGATATATACCGTAGCTCTTAGAAACCTGGCCAATTGTCTATATCCACAAAGAAAGGCATTCGAAGGCCTTGAATTGACCAGAAAGACATTCGAAGGCCTTGAACTGACCTCCTAGTTAAAGAAAAATACGTACACCAGGGTTATAACTGTTAGGCATTGTAGTAACAAATAATCACCCGTCTCATCGATTACACATGGATTCTCATTGTACGAGAGAGAGGCTATTGCCGAATATTTTGTTATCCATCCGCCTTACTAAATCAGAACGTAATGTACCGATCGGTCTTTTCTAGTTGTTAAAATTATGTACCGGTGTCCCTCAACAATACCAAGTAACTTTTATACGCACATGTATTCTGCGTCTTGTATTACGTTTCGAGTCATTAAAAGTTCTACATAGCATGCAGATGGAGCAAATGTTGAAGGCAAACGCTATTAATTAAGATATTTAAGGAAACTACAAAAAAGAATCAATGCTGCAGCAACTTGTGTCACGCTATTGTGGAGCGTAAATATCCGTTTTCAAAAAACCGGGCTATTATCAAAAGTTGTCTTTAGTCTGTTCCTGCAGAGTCAGTGTTTCGTAAAAATTATATGGATTCCACTTAAACTGATACATTGCACATAATCCGAGAAAACATTGGGGAGTTTTGTATATGGATTTCTGTCGAAGCTACTGACAGTCTTGGCCGGTACATTGTGAATTAGATTTTTGGCAAGTTGGAACAAGATGCGCCATCCAGAGATTATTTGATTTGCTTAAAAGTCTGCCAAAGATAATCAGCAAACTTTGCTTTCATTCCGCGCCATCTGGACGGAGCACCTTCACCTCACTGTTGGCAAAGGTGCTCTGTCCAGATGGCGTGGAATGAAAGCAAAGTGCTTCTAGCTTTCATAGATGCCACTGCATATATGGTTGCAGCGTCTAAATTGCTTCAAGCATTCTAACCTGTGATGCTGCATGTAACTTGTGTAGCACATGGCATCAATCGTGTAACAGGTCAAGCATGGCTAGGATTCCCTACGGAAAATAAATTAGTCTCGACGTTAAATAAAAATTTTGTTAAGGCATTCAAAGAGCAACTTCTAGATATCCCTTTGCCACCTGAACCCGCTGTTACCTGCTGAGGCACGTGGTTAGGAGAAGCGGAATACTACAGTAAGCATCTCCCGGCAGTCTAGAAGATAACTGACGATTCTGCCTCTGTAACTGTAGCAAAACAGTTACTCAAAGACGCCTTAACCCAACTTTGGCTTATATTAGAGCCAACTACACGTTTATGACAAGAATTATGTACGATTTAGAAGGCTCAGGGAGACGAGTCTACTACAACATTTCTCTACTGGAGGAAGTTAAAAAGAAAATTAATGAAGCGCGAGTTGAAATGGGACAAACAGTACGGGCACATAAAAAAAAAAAAAAAAGATTCTGAGCAGTATGGGACTTAACATCTGAGGTTATCAGTCCCCTATAACTTAGAACTACTTAAACCTAACTTACCTAAGGACAGCACGCACATCTATGCCCGAGGCAGGATTAGAACTTGCGACCGTAGCGGTCGCGCGGTTCCAGACTGAAGCGCCTAGAACCGCTCGGCCAATGCGGCCGGCGCCAAATACAAAAGGTTTTGCAGAAGAACACCGACCTGAAGGATTTGTATGAGCAGCATACATAGATAGCGGAAAATCCAGATCCTCAGATTACAGCATTCCTGGGCAACATGCGATGAAGTTGGCCCCTGTCACATCCTTTGATGCAGAATGTCCTTTTTCGGGCCGCGCGGGCTACCCGCGTGGTCGCGGGCGCCTTTTCATGGTCCGTGCGGCTGCCCCCGTCGGAGGTTCGAGTCCTCCCTCGGGCATGCGTGTGTGTGTTGTCCATGGCGTAAGTTAGTTTAAGTTAGATTAAGTAGTGTGTAGGCTTAGGGACCGATGACCTAAGTAGCTTGGTCCAATAAGACATTACCACAAATTTCCAATTTCTTTTTTCGGCCTATAAATTAATGCTGACTGACAAGTGCCATGGTTTTGCTCTGGAAATCCTAGTAAAGGTTTTATTTATTTACTGTTACGCCAGCTATGGTTTGAATGTCTGAAACCACTAGATTATCCGGCAATTATTAAATTCATATTACACGTGTTTCAACATATGGCTATATGTGTTTTGTGCTGTATTTTTACCTGAAAACCTAAAAAGGTTGTGCAACTGTGCATAATTTAAATTTCCTTGTTTTTAATGAAGAATAATATGCTCATATGTGAACGCTGTGTATTACCCGCCTACGTAGCCGAGGTCGCCAACGCACGATTGTGAGGTGTCTCTCCACGCGGAGAAAAGCTTGTTCGAATCCTTGTTATGGATGGAATTTACGCTTTCAGTATTTGGCCGGCAGTGGGAGGAGAGGTGGCGGCTTAAAGTTTCTGATCTCCTCTCTATGCGCCAATGTCCTGTGTTAAATTCCGAACCTTCTGCAGTGTCTCATGAAGTGAGGGCATGTGACACTATCTACGGTGATCCGTCTGTCGGATGGGGACGTTAAGTTAGGCGGCTACCTTGGTGTTCTTCGAGAGGAGTAGGCTATGTGCCGGCACCGGGTTTTTCTCTCTCCCTTCTCTTATCTTCTTCAACACGAACATAACACACATCAATAGCAGTCACCTATACTTCACAGATATGTTTACATACACAGTTCATACTTCGTGAAGGAAAGGTGCTTGTGGCGCGAAGACTGGGGCGTACGTTTCCAACTAGGCGGCTGATCCTAGTCTTCGGGATTTCCCAGCATTTCATACCACATGACTTTACTTCATTTTTTACTGTGTACCGTACATTAAATTTAGTATTTCTGCATAATGCTTTTTAGGGTAAATTTTAGGTTTTATGTAGCATAAATGAGTTAGTGAAAGAGCATATTTAAGGAATCTAAAATCAAATTTTCACGACCTAGTAATCCGCTGTCTAGTCATAACTCTCCTAACTCGACGTATGAGGTCACCGAAATCTCATGCCTTTTGTTCAGACTCACTTGCTAATGAAAATAGCGCTCGCACGAAATAATTACTCTTTTAGCTACGCTTTTTATGCCATCGGTTTAAATTTAGAGACATTGAATTAACTGAAATCAGTTTTACGTCAACGCTCGCTGTGCGTGAGGTCTTATTGTTAGGAGGTTCCTACACTCACTTTGTTGGAGAGCTTGGTGCAACACTATACAGAGAAGGTACGCCGAAAGTAACTCTGACACTAACTGCGTTATGTTAACAAGATAAACATGTCCATCCGTTTTGCTGTGATGCTGAGAGCTGATAGTACCGTTAGCGGTCTAGGTGTGACCAAGATTTTGTTCTGTCCAAGCAGTGTGACGATCTGGAGAGCGTTCTTGGTAGTTATTCCTTTCGCAGTAAATACTGGCGTGCTCTGAGGGAGCGAGTAAAACCGTGCGTTCGGAGCTCAGAAAACGAGAAGCCGCTAAACAAATCTGGTTAATCAGGTATTTTCGTTCCGTCAGTGAATATTTTAACCCCAATCTCATATGTCACCAATGTGTGATGTATGTCGCTTGGGGAGCGAATGTCCGCTGAACGAAGTGAGTAGCAGAGAAAAGATAATTTCATCGTTTGTCCGACAAACTATGTAGTAAAGGAACGTTTTTGTTAAGACGCGAATACAGTTTATTTGCGTAAGTTTGTTTCAATGAAGAAATGTAAATTTGTACTAAGAACATTGAGTAGGTCTGTTAACTTCTGACCGATAGAAAGCTCCAGAGTTTGGGTTCTTCGCAGCTTAAATTTATCCAAGGGTGCCGGTTTCAAGTCTGGAGTAGAATGTCCACTGCCTGCAATACCAGAACACTAGTCGGTGTTGAAGGTTTCACTGCAATCCGGTTAGAGAACAGAGGAATTGTATTTTTTCTAAATTAGTAAAGGCCAGTTTGACGTCATTGAGGTAAACGATTGCTTAATCCGGTTGAAGTCGCATCATCGGTCGACACATCGATCAGCATTGTGGCTGAATGCGCACGTCTGCAATGGGATAACCCACGGAGAACGCTGTCGCATGTTGAGGCTTCGGAAGCAGGTGTCTGAAGGTCACTCGTTGGAGTCGTAGTCTGAGTCGGGCAGTCGATGCTACGGTATTACACACGAGAGCTATTCTGAAAGATAGGTCCGATCGGGCGCAAAATGGAAACCACAGCGGAAATGCGATGAAGCTTTGTACAGATGTGTTGGGCAATGTCTCTAGTATGCCCGTCGATCGCATCACGTCGCGTCAGTTCTGAGAGCAAGTGAGTACGCAATGACGCTTAGAAAGTAGTGTCTGCAGCCTAGTACGACCGCCTGGCCAGAGACTTCGCCTGATGTCATGCAACCCATATAACGTAGCTGCAATGCGTTTCCTTCTTCAAGACAATTCTCGGTCGCACTATGCAGGAGCAAGGGAGATGCTCCTGCAGCGTTTCCGATGAGAAGTGTTCGATCACTCTCGATACAGCCCACAAATGACTTCCCCTAGGAAGACAACATTTTGCGGCAGACAGTGAGCTGTAGTTCAGCGTAGACAATTGGTGGAAAAACAGGCGGCTGCTTTCTATGACGAGGGTATTGGAAAGTTGGAACAACGCTACGACTAACGTCTAAGTCGGAGCGGCGACTGTGTAGAGAAGTAGCTGTAAGGTGTAGCTAACTGTTGCAGATAAGTAGTTTCCATTTCACCACCGATAGGACGTTACTTTCCGAATAGGCCCCGTATTGCCTCATGGTGTCCTTACATCGTCCGCAGTGCAAACTGAAACCGTAGAACATACAGCGGGAGGTTAGGAGGGGCGAAGAGGTGGTCAGGGGGGATGGCGGGGTGTCAGAGCAACTTGCTTATTTGAATTTGGTGTCCTGTGCCGACTGTTGCTCCGAGGAAGGTAGGGATAGGCACATTCGAGGGTACGAGACATAAAGTTGTGTTCCTCTTGGTTTACGTAGCATCGTGCAGTCGCTCAGTCATTGCAACGCAACGTGCATTCCGTACCCATTTCAATATTGCGCCCCGTGGTCGTGTTCCTGGCCGGCAGTCGATTGTTTCATAAGTAAACAATTTCAGGGAAAAAATGGCTCTGAGCACTATGGGACTTAACATCTGATGTCATCAATCCCCTAGAACTTAGAACAACTTAAACGAACCTAAGGACATCACACACATCCATGCCCGAGGCAGGATTCGAACCTGCGACCGTAGCGGTCGCGCGGTCCCAGACTGAAGCGCATAGAACCGCTGGGCCACACCGAATTTCAAGGAAACTGGTGATGTGAAAAAAAAAAAAAATGGCTCTGAGCACTATGGGACTTAACATCTATGGTCATCAGTCCCCTAGAACTTATAACTACTTAAACCTAACTAACCTAAGGACATCACACAACACCCAGTCATCACGAAGCAGAGAAAATCCCTAACCCCGCCGGGAATCTAACCCGGGAACCCGGGCGTGGGAAGTGAGAACGCTACCGCACGACCACGAGCTGCGGACACGTGAAAAACAGCTGTGTGTCTACGAAGAGCAAGATCGTCACAAAACACTGACATAATAAGGCTTTCTGATTTGCGATCCCCCAGCGCTCTGCCCGCAAACATGCGGCTGCTATTGGGTTGTCCACTTGTTCTGTAAGGTGAATTCTTCATGAATAAAGTTCGTCCCTACAAATTAGCTACCGTGCAGAAAATTAATCCCTGCGATTTTGTTGCTCGAGAAAAAACATGTGAGGCGCTTGTTGGCATGCCTCACGACACACTTGTTTTCTCCAGAGATGAGGCTCGCTTCCATCTTCGGTGACCCACAAATAAGCAGAACATCCGCTACTGGGACCTCGATACTCCCAGACAACTTCCCCAGAGTCAACTACATTCCCCAACTCGTAACTGTTTGGTGTGCACTATCGCGAATTGGAAAAATTGGTCCGTACTTTTTTGAAGAAAACGTATGGGGAGTTTCGTTGACTTGTGATCATTATGTCCACAATCTACAAGAACTATTCCTGCCAACACTCAATGAGATGGATGTGAGATGTGTATGGATCCAGCAGAACGGTGCCACAACACACCCAGCGCGAGTGTCAATAACTGTTTTGCAGCAACAGTTCCCAGGGCGCCCCATCTCCTAGAGGGGGCGATCTGCACTGGCCAGCACCGTCGCCTATGTTTACAAGGACAGTGCTAGGAGCCTGGCCTTCATGAAGAACAATTTTATTCAAACTGTTGCCAACATACCAGTCAATGCGCTGGAAAGAATGACCGAAATATCCGAGTTCGGTTATCGTAGTACATTGAGAGTAATGGAGGCCATCTCCCTGATTTCATCAATTAAATATTTTATTTCATACTGTTCAAAGAATAAATATATATCTGTATTTCTTAAATTGAATGTCTAAGTAAGCAAGTTGCTCTGCCTGTCCTGTCTTTTCGAGGAACAACTTGTATCAGCGAGTCGTCAAGTTTGATGGCAGCTCGGTCTGTTCTATGGATGGAGGTATCCACTGAGTAGAGGCGTACGTCGTCCGCTTATTGCAGTAGTTTAGCAGATAGTGGTGGGGAAGTTTGGATACAGAAGCTGTGGTTCACCAGAACGTGACATGGAACAGAGAAATAGTTTCGTGAAAATGCACTGCAAAAGCAGGGGGCTCAACCGAAAAAGATTAATTTTGCGTACTATCTCAGATAATGAATTCACGAAAATACTATTTGCTGGTAATAATAAACGACATAAACCTAAAGATGAAGAATTTTGACTGAAGCTAGCCTTTTGTATATTGGGTTAAAGTCTACTAGTGATCCTAGTGCAGTCTTACGTACAGAACACATACACTCCTGGAAATGGAAAAAAGAACACATTGACACCGGTGTGTCAGACCCACCATACTTGCTCCGAACACTGCGAGAGGGCTGTACAAGCAATGATCACACGCACGGCACAGCGGACACACCAGGAACCGCGGTGTTGGCCGTCGAATGGCGCTAGCTGCGCAGCATTTGTGCACCGCCGCCGTCAGTGTCAGCCAGTTTGCCGTGGCATACGGAGCTCCATCGCAGTCTTTAACACTGGTAGCATGCCGCGACAGCGTGGACGTGAACCGTATGTCCAGTTGACGGACTTTGAGCGAGGGCGTATAGTGGGCATGCGGGAGGCCGGGTGGACGTACCGCCGAATTGCTCAACACGTGGGGCGTGAGGTCTCCACAGTACATCGATGTTGTCACCAGTGGTCGGCGGAAGGTGCACGTGCCCGTCGACCTGGGACCGGACCGCAGCGACGCACGGATGCACGCCAAGACCGTAGGATCCTACGCAGTGCCGTAGGGGACCGCACCGCCACTTCCCAGCAAATTAGGGACACTGTTGCTCCTGGGGTATCGGCGAGGACCATTCGCAACCGTCTCCATGAAGCTGGGCTACGGTCCCGCACACCGTTAGGCCGTCTTCCGCTCACGCCCCAACATCGTGCAGCCCGCCTCCAGTGGTGTCGCGACAGGCGTGAATGGAGGGACGAATGGAGACGTGTCGTCTTCAGCGATGAGAGTCGCTTCTGCCTTGGTGTCAATGATGGTCGTATGCGTGTTTGGCGCCGTGCAGGTGAGCGCCACAATCAGGACTGCATACGACCGAGGCACACAGGGCCAACACCCGGCATCATGGTGTGGGGAGCGATCTCCTACACTGGCCGTACACCACTGGTGATCGTCGAGGGGACACTGAATAGTGCACGGTACATCCAAACCGTCATCGAACCCATCGTTCTACCATTCCTAGACCGGCAAGGGAACTTGCTGTTCCAACAGGACAATGCACGTCCGCATGTATCCCGTGCCACCCAACGTGCTCTAGAAGGTGTAAGTCAACTACCCTGGCCAGCAAGATCTCCGGATCTGTCCCCCATTGAGCATGTTTGGGACTGGATGAAGCGTCGTCTCACGCGGTCTGCACGTCCAGCACGAACGCTGGTCCAACTGAGGCGCCAGGTGGAAATGGCATGGCAAGCCGTTCCACAGGACTACATCCAGCATCTCTACGATCGTCTCCATGGGAGAATAGCAGCCTGCATTGCTGCGAAAGGTGGATATGCACTGTACTAGTGCCGACATTGTGCATGCTCTGTTGCCTGTGTCTATGTGCCTGTGGTTCTGTCAGTGTGATCATGTGATGTATCTGACCCCAGGAATGTGTCAATAAAGTTTCCCCTTCCTGGGACAATGAATTCACGGTGTTCTTATTTCAATTTCCAGGAGTGTATTTTTCTTTGCTTTTATATGTCTGAGTATGGTTTTAAGGCTGGTGTTCATTTACAATGACACACATTCATTGTAATAAAAGTCGTGTTCTGTGTTTTGGCTGATGCAAAATTTTGAGGTATGTGTGTTGATTTTACCTGTAACGGCAATTTGCTACGACATTTGAGTGTTTCAGATATGTTCATGTCAATAAATTAATGAATTAATTAACTGAAGCTGCAGAGGCACATCACAAGCGTCACAGCAATAAAATCTAGGTACAATCTGTTAAAAATAGTTGTTGCAGACGAAATTTGTATCTTCTTCATCGAAACTTTGGACAATGACTCAAAGAACTACTTCTTTCAAGAAAATGAAGTTCTTTTTCATTTTGAATAAAACCGTCATGAGGATTAGGTTTCGTCATTCTGGAAAACGAAAAATCGATTATAGCGTTTATCTATCTCCTTTTTTACTCTACAGAATGGTTATGCCTAATATTAATGGGGCTAAATTTAATAGTATGAAAAGAGAAGACTGTACTTTAGTCGAAATGCCATTCATGAATATTGTACCTCTCATTTAGGGTCATGTCTCCTTTTCAGACATGTATTTTCTTAAGAACGTAAGTAAGGATGAGTTATTGTCTCTCAACCTGTTCTGCTATTTGTGCTATTTTAATACAAGAATTTTATTCTTTTTATTGATTCGGTTTTTCACTATGGCTCGATAGGAACTTCCAGAGTCACTCCTGCACAGGACTAGACAAATACCTTATATTTCACAGTGTTTCGTTACAGTGTAAAAGCTGTTGTTCTTATACTATTGGCCGGCCGAAGTGGCCGTGCGGTTAAAGGCGCTGCAGTCTGGAACCGCAAGGCCGCTACGGTCGCAGGTTCGAATCCTGCCTCGGGCATGGATGTTTGTGATGTCCTTAGGTTAGTTAGGTTTAACTAGTTCTAAGTTCTAGGGGACTAATGACCTCAGCAGTTGAGTCCCATAGTGCTCAGAGCCATTTGAACCATTTATACTATTCAGTTAAACAGTATCTACAGGTCTAACTTCAAAATATCTACTTACAAAAAACAAGTTTAGATTCTGTCTTAGAGTAAACTAACGTTCTTTGTGAATGGTTACCAATAAAATTGTAATATTTGTGGATTGCGTCTGTCAGTTCATTGTTTACAGAAACGCACGGGGTGTCAATTCAAAATTTAAAACTGTTACAAACAACAATATTAAAAAAAGCTAGTTCAGCTAGAAAGCCTAGTATTAGCGGATTATTGTTGCTAAATGATGAATTTCTACTTGGAAACAAGTTCCAGCTCGCTAAGCTGAAATAAGACAAATGGATTTGGGTAAGGGAGAGCACGAAAAAAACGCAGTGAGTATTCCCCGAGGGCCACAGCGTCGGCGAGGAAGTCACGGTTCCAGAGTGGAAGTAATGGGCCTTCCACAGGGGCTGAGTTGTCTTCCCTGAATGTATCAAGATTTGCGTATACGAATCAGTGAGGGCCGAAAATATGAAAAGCGACCTGCAGAAAGACACGGTAGTAAGCTCCGCGTGTGGCTCATTTCCTGTCGATTAAGTGCTGCGAGAACGTACACCGCTCTGAGTTACTGCACAGGAATAAAAGAACATGGGGTCACAATATGAAATTCAGACTTTCTCTTATTTTTAGGAATGAGGTGTAAGTACGATGAAATATATCTATTATCACACTTCAACAGTTAACAAATGCACATAAATACTGCTGTACAGCTGCAATTTTATTGCTTAATTTTGGAAACAGTATTAAGGTATAAATTCGGAGAAGTTAATGAAACGGACGCAAAGACTTCATTAAAATGTTGCTCAAAATTTTCCCTGGAAATCATGACTGGGAATGGTTTGTCACAGAAGTGCTCGTGAGCGATTTAAAATTCAAAGACGGTATTCAAATATGAGTCGTCCACTTTAATACGGTAAGATGTTCTACGTAATGCTGGTAGGCGATACCGGCGTTAACGCCGTGTTTAAATTTTTTAGCGCCTTCCGTACGTCAACCAAATTTACTCTTTAAAATCTTCTGCTTAAGAAGTTCTTTAATTGTGCTACCATGGTATATGTAGATGCTATACAAAAAATTGGTTAATTAAAAGTCTATCTCTGCTTTTCCATAAATTTCACGTCATCATTTTATTGAATAAAAGCGTACTTTACGTTTCTAATTCCTCAGTTATTCTTACTTACGTAAAGAATTCTTGCGTGCATACTGTTTTCACGTTAGGTCTTTATTTTATTCACCATTTTGGTATTGAATCAATACAGACTTCCCTTGCTTAAAGCACATGTACTGGAAACTATCTATACCCAACTACGTTGGTAATTTAGTCACTAATTCCTGTATTACAATTAAAGTACACTAACATTTGCGAAGACGTTTCGACGATGAAGAAGTCATCGGAATGTCTGTAACAATTACCTAATAATACCTTATACTACACAATTGCTCGCGTACTAGTAAATTACAGTCTTGGACAACGTAATGAACAACGTCTAGGAAATGTTGAACGTATTTCAGTAATAGTATATCGCATCTTCTTTCAGTTGCATACGATGTAGAGAAGTCTGTGACAGTGGAAAAGCTACATGCTGACTGTGTTACCGAAAATTCATTCATTATTTTTCTTCCTTTAATACATAAGTTTTTCTACACTTTCACAACCTCAAACAGCACTTAGGGAGAAACGGCACAAACATTGTACAAGCAGTTTGCGACCACTGGTTGAGTCGCTTTCACTTACGGCACATTAACAATAACTTATCTCCGTTAATGGTTTCCATATGTGGAAAGTGCACAAGTAGCACTGTGGTTCAGAGTCCAAGCTGATATGCAGAAAGGAGTAAGGTAAGGGCCTACCACTTCCAGTTATACCACGGCTGGTAAAGAATTGTGAATAAACGAAACAGCAGCATAAGGACAGATTTTTAATTAGTGTATTTAAAGTTTCTTTAATCTTACTCTTCTAAACGCTACTTGTTTGGCTAGATATCTAAGTTATCAGTAGTAACGGGACGCGTCTGTTGACAGTGACGTGTAATTGCGTCATCAGCGATTCCTGTTCGCCAACTGCTTTTTGTGCCAACTCATTCACAGCGGACAGTGGACAACGGATATCTTATCAAAGCTGTACGACACGCGGCGAGAAACTTCTCTCTCAGCTGACGATAACTGTTAAGAGTTCCGGCGAGAACTTACGACTCGGCAATAAAGCGGCGCAGCAGCAGTTCTCGTGCCTCATCTGAGCCACTCCTAAGGTCACTGCAGCCGTAATTCTGACCTGCACTCAAAGCAGCAAATAATTTTGGGTTTATATGCTACTTTCCAGTAAATGGGTAACAACTGCCACAACGTTGACTGGAGCGATTGTTGAAGCAAAATATATAACAATATACAGCACAGTAGTGCCGCATAAAATCAACGTCTGCCAAATCAGTCGTAGGTTAAATGCTTCTCCACTTCGGCAAGGACCTTCAAATAGCTGGTCTATTTATAATCTGTAGCACGTCTAGGAAATTAGCTGAGTTTATGATGTCCAAAGGCCACAATTAAAAAAAATTAAAGTTATTAAGTCAAAGATGAAGTTGACATGATTTTGTAGTACAGAAGAAAGCTTCCATATTCCGACGTAATTGTAAAGGAGTGTGACTATAAGCTAAATGCTTACTTGACTGTACAATAGTGATGCCATAGTCACAGGGCATAAATTTTTATTTTTTAAAAAAAGACGAGTTACTTTATCGGTTTCAACGAATTACGTCGTCATTTTCAAATGTAAAACATCAGTTGGAGAATATACGAGGTGCAACAATAAAGTAATGAGACTGATGTGAAAATAATGTTACTTCCCATTTTAGTCAAGTTTAGTGTTGTCTCCTTCAAAGTAGTTCCCTTCAGATTGCACACACTTTTTCCAGCCCTTTGCCATTGATGGTAACATTTCTAGACCTCATCTTCTGTAATATACTCCAAGACTCGTCACAGCTTTTTGGACATATTGTGTTGTTTGAAAATGGTATCCCTTGACCGCCGTTTTGACTCTTCGAAATAGAAAAAAGTCTTGCGGGGTGATATCTGGTGAATAAGGTGGGTGTGGTAGTACTGAAATTTTTTTTGAGGTTAAAAATTGCTGTACTGACAGAGCAGTAGGGGATGGCGCATTATCGTGATGCAGAATCCAATTATCAGCAATGGTGGCACGGATACGAAGAACTCTTTTACGAAGTCTTTCTAAAATTTCTGTGTAGTAATATTAGTTAACTGTTTGTCCAGGAGGCACCCACTCTTTATGAACAATTCCCTTGGAATCAAAGAAGCACACAAGCATGCATTCCACTTTTGACTTTGGCATGCTAGCTTTTTTTTTGGTCTGGATGATCCCTTTGAGAACCATTGCCAACTTTGACGTTTTGTTTGTGGCTCTTACTGAAAAAAACCAACTTTCAGCACCAGTGATAACACGGCTCAACAATTGTGGATCGATTTCCGTTTGTTCTAACAGATCGAATGCTACATTTTTCCGTGTTTCTCGCTGTTGTGCTGTGAGATTTTTGGAGACTATTTTTTCACAAATCTTTCTCATACCAAGATCTTCAGTTATTATTAGACAAACCGTTTCTCGATTGATGTTCACTTCTTCTGCAATCATTTTCACGGATAATCTTCAATCAGATAGTACGCGTTCACGCATCCTGGCCAAGTTGACATCCGTCTGTGAGGTTGATGGTCGTCCACTGCGGTCTTCATCTTCAACATTCGTTCTGCCTTCACTAAACATTTTATGCCAACGAAAAACTTGAGCTCTTGACATAACCTCCTCACCAAAAGCCTTCTAAAGCTTACCGTAAGTTTTCGTCGCGTTTTAACCCAACTTAATGCTAGAAGAAATGGCATACCGTTGCGCAATATTAGACGGTTCCATTTTCGTGACGAGAGACACAAACACATGTTAACTTATTGCAGCGCAACTCACGACTGAGCAGCTGCATTGATGTGCTGCTTGGCAAGGTTACTAAATAATAAGGTTGGGAGGTAAGGCGCTCTGCTCTGCTATTGGCTGGCCTAGTAACGTCAGCGTGGAAGCAAGCGCTCAGAAGCAGACGACACGGCATGCGTGTTTACGTCAAGTTTTTGGCGGAAGGTTTTGTTTATACCAGAATTGAGATGTCTAAACTGCTTTTCTACTGCTAAAATATTACAGTTAAAACTGATGAGTTATATTCTTTCGCAGCTTATGCCTCACACATCGGTAAAATATCAGATCACAACCACACTGACACACGCTTGAAATTCGAAACCTCGGTTCAGATAAATCAGAAACTATTCATTTAATCGCATTGAAATAAATTTAATTAAGAGCTCGAAGTTGCACATACTTATTTGTAAGAACAGCGTTCTAAAGCCGCTACAGTATTCATCAAAGTACCTTTATCTGTGTCTGAAAAAAAAAAAAAACCGGTCATCTGTACATGTGCTCTTATTATGATGTTTCTTATTTGGTGACAGCTTTTCCAGAGTTTCCAGAGATCTCTTATGTAGTTCTCGTTTCTTATACCGTTTGGTTCTGTCTTCTTGTTGCGGGTGACACATTGACAGTCACACTACTGCACGGCAAATTGCACGAAGGAACTGCATCTGGCTTGAGCATTCTTTTTCGGGGCAAATTAAGCAATTCAGACTGTAAATACCTTAAGTAATCTGTTTCTGCGAAATGGCGAGAACATATTCGTGCATGCGCAACATTTACACTGCCTTAACATTTCGACAACCATAGTTTTTGTAATGTTTCATTACGCGGGAAACTGTGATACATTACGTCAGTTCCCTTTGTGCTCCGGTTGTAGGAAAAACAGCCCGTAACAGCACAGCCTGGCATTGTAAAAATTAATTTTCTCACTCACTTGTAGGTTCTCCAATAAGAATTTCACAGGACGAACCATAAACTGTAGAGCTGGCGAACACAATGTTGAACCCGCTGTCCACTATCGCTAACTATTTAAGTTCCCAATCAAATATCAATTACAGCAAAAACCGTTACCACTCCCGAATTCCGAATGTTTCCGCTGTTGACTGAGTACCTCAGAAGAAAGAACTCAATCAATATACTCCTTCAAACACAAAACAACACAAGAAAAACAATCACACACAATTCGAACTGTGTACTGTTTGGCACAGCTGCTTCCACCGTGACGTCATGCGCACAACTGAGAAAACACGTTGCTTTCTGCGCATAGCTTTCTGCGCCCCCCTGGCTGGTTGGACTCGAAGCAGCTTATAGACGAAGGTCAATGATATTGTGCCTACGCAAGCCTGCAGGGCTGCCACATCTTGCAAAGAAAATCAGTCTCATTACTTTAATTTTGCACCTTGTATAATGGGAATTGTGGCCATACATCTGACAACAATTACGAAAAATAATGAGACCTGGCAAATGAGGCAATGGTGGCACAATCAAGTCACTACAAGTTATGCCCATGTTTGCCCAACCATTCATTCTATGTCCTAATGTAGCATAGATAAAAACCGTTTTTTACCTTGGTGTAGTTTTTATCTATTCTCTTTTAGGACATGGAATGAATGGTTGGGCAACAATGGGCATAACTTGTAGCCACTTGATTGTACCACCACTGCCTCGGCTGCCTAGTCTCATTATTTTTCGTAATTGCTGTCAGATGAATGGTCACAATTCCCATTATATATTCTCCAACTGATGTTTTACTTTTGAAAATGATGACGTAGTTCTTTGGAGCCGGTAATGTAACGCTTTATTTTTAAAGAAAAAATTTATGCACTGTGACTATGGCTTCACTATAGTAGTGCCAAATAAACATTTAACAGAAGAAAGCATTGTTCGTTGTATACGAAATTAAAGTCTCATTTAAAGGCTCATAGCGGATAGATTTGACATATAATGCTCAAATTTGTAGGAATACGTGCTTGGAATACAGGCTGCTCATTAAGGGTTCGGTAGGATGGATCACCTACATAGAACCTCTGTGTTCACCATATGCTTCTTACGAATTATCAGCGCTTCATGACTGAAGCTAAGCATTTTCCTCTACAAAAAGAAAAAAATGTCGCTGCAATAGACACATACATCATTGGTGGCTGGGGTTCATCTACAGTGAAATAGTCTAGGACGTAGCGCAATAAGGAATTCATCTTGTAACACAATTCTCAGAAGAAAGACCAAATTTAGACATATTTATATCTAATGCGGCCAACGGCCTTGCCGCAGTGGTAACACCGGTTCCCGCCAGATCACCGAAGTTAAGCGCTGTCGGGCTGGGCTTGCACTTGGGTGGTTGACCATCCGGTCTTCCGAGCGCTGTTGGCAAGCGGGGTGCATTCAGCCCTTGTGAGGCAAACTAAGGAGCTGCTTGAGAAGTAGTGGCTCCGGTCTCGTAAACTGACATTCGGCCGGGAGAGCGGTGTGCTGACCACATGCCCCTCCATATCCGCATCCAGTGACGCCTATGGGCTGTGGATGACATGGCGGCCGGTCGGTACCGTTGGGCCTTCATGGCCTGCTCGGGAGGCGTTTAGTTATTATCTCTAATGCTGAAAGACGCTGCTTGCCTGAAACGGTCTCTACTTCACAGAATTTGGTTGCTAGTACATATGACCGAATCAAAGCAATTTATTGTAGCTTTATACTATGTTCTTTAAGACTAAAGAAAATGTCACTTCAAAGAAATTGTGAGTATAACAAACATAATAAAAGCAGCAACTATTTCTGCTTTTTGTTGCTACCTATTTTGTGTGAGCAAATGATCAATACTGGCGTTCAACAAGGGGAGAAGAAATATCGCTAACGGAGACAAAACCGTATAATCATCAAATGTAACTGGGATGAGCGTCGCCGACGTGTTACGTGGCGCAGTCATTCTAACAGGCACAAAAAGCAATAAATGCTCATAGATAAATGTGAAATATAGAGAAAGAGTCTAACCATTACTCTCCATGCACATAAGAATAATAAAATAGATTTTCTGGAATAAACAAAAATTTATTTAAACTTATTTAAATGCTCTATGACATGTCTAAAGAAAGATTGTTGTTAACAGGCAAAGTTTCTTCTGCCATCATCCAGATTTATTCATCAACTTGTCAAGCATTCTGCGAACTAGACAGGTCCAGTCTAAACTATCAAAAATTTAAACATCATGTTATCAAAACCTTGGGTACTGCGTCGAATGGTGCCGCTGAAACTTATCTTAGTGCATACCTAGCGACAAAATCGCGGAACACGAGCCGCGGGAAAAGTTTAAGGTTGTTCCGCGACATTTTTCTCTTGTTCCGTGACCGTCACGATAAGGAAGTCGCAAGTCTCAGTCTCATGTCTCAGGTTTCCCTATCGAATCGAGGAACATTCGACAATGATAGGCGACTTTTTGTTGTCTGACTAAAAATTACAATTTTATATTGGAAGTCCCTCATCCGCATATTAAGACCACACGTTGCAATAGATAATTGTGTACCGTTATTCTTGTTAATTATCTTTGCCGCTTGATTCCAGCTGTAATTTCTTTTAACATTTTCCGATGGCTGAATTTGGAACAACTCCGAAAGAGTGGGCGCGCTATTTTCTATAGTGACAGTCGCGATACAATCAGTCGGGACTGTCCGTATACAGTGTTGCGCGAGTTTGTGGCTAAGTGTGTAAGAGGCTTTAGTGATGATGATGATGGTAAAAGATAGCACCAGCGCCCTTAATACGACGATTGCATGCCCGGTCGAAATATTGCGAAGTTCCTATGTACCATTCGATGCAACTCCCTTGATCCTCTGTATCATATACAACATCCGAAACGAAATGAGCATTTGGGTGTAACGTTCCTTCGGCGACGAGGTATCTTGTGCACGGGTTCAGATATAGGGAACGGTTCCGGTATTTCTGTTAAGCTATTTATGGAAACCACGAAATTGGCGGGACTCATATTTTAAACCGCCGTCTCTTGATTACAAGTGCCGTGTGCAGACCACGTAAACATTTGAACTAGCTATGACATTATTTCTCTGTGCTATGCAAGTTTCGAGATGTGAACCAACATCTATATGTGCTGAACCGTATCTTTCTCCCGCCCCGTTTTTATAGCGTTTATTTCTGTGTCTGTTGTGAAAATGTTATCCCGTACACATTCTAAGCATCATGCACAGCAGTAATCGTGCTACTGCTAGAATCTGTAGTGAGTGCTTGATAGGTAAATCTCGATTGTTCGTATGCACATTCACTACCTTCATGTACAAATCAGTTTGTTCTTAAACAAAACGTATTTACTTATCATATTAACAAGTATGTGAAAATACATAACAAGAAGGACACCGGTGTCGATTTTTAAGTGAGGGAGTAGATGCCGTATCAAAAAGATGACTCAATAAAATTGTTACTGATCAATGTATCCAACGGCATAGAACGGTTGTGTATCAGCATATCACTGTCTGCTTTGGTTATTATAGTATCAGACGTTGTGACTTACGTTGGCCGCCGCATCGGCGCTTCCTCCGTTAGCTGTTGTGCTTTCCATTTTCTCCTGATGGTCCACCTTTTCCAGCGACATTGCGAAGAGTCGTTTCAGTCACGCGCTATGATCGCCACTGCACTCTAGACGAAAAGCTGACGCCTCCTCGCGAGTCAGCGTACTACTGGCTGGTATCAGCTTCTTTCTCAGATACTCTCAGCGTCACTACCTACCACATGTCACAGATAACTTTAAATTATGCCACTGAAAAGTCTTGATTAATTTGTTATCGTCTTAACGGCTTCCTTATCTCACTTCACTGATTCCGTTAATCAGATGTGATTGAAGCAGTGCTGTTTGAATTATGACCGAGACTGATTTTATGTAACCAAGCTATACGAAGAAAAGCCCAATAAATCATTTAACTGACAACAGGGATACTCCAGCAAGTTTTTTTTTAACGGAATCCAACGTGCTTAAAAAACAAATTACTATCTACTGAGTGATTACCCTTCAGACTCACTCCTTACTAGTACTTTCTTTTGTAATAAGTATGACATACTATTATTTCGTGTGATCCTAACCAGAAATGGTTATAATGGAAACAGCATTACATCGGCAGCTGCCTGTACTAAAACGTAAGCTTGATAAGCATCTTTGGACGTAAGGGAATGTAATACATGTTTATGACAGTAAAACTGAGCTCCAAAACTTATAATGTACGGAATCAGAAAATTTTTCACAACATGTTTAGGATGTTTACATGAAGTATCATTATTAAAAACCAGATCGCATTGGTTATAGAGCAGCGCACTAGTTTACAAGACCAAGAAGCGCATTGATTCTGCACAATGGATTTACGGCCGTTATACCTATCAGTTTTACCATGTTTTATTCTTGCAAGCCAATTTATCATATCGGTATGAAAACGGCGTGTTTACTACACTTCCCAACATCAGAAATACAACAGGCGTACAGTAGAGATACGGATATACACATTCTTCATTTACATGTACACCCTTCTGTCTACCTTAAGTTTTGATTTGTGTACCACTGTCAATTCCTATATCTGTTCCTCTGTTTCCTGTTCCAATAGGGAATGACATAAGGGAAGAACGATTGTGTGATCTCGAATCTTTCTACTGTTACATTCCCGGTCTTTTCGCGAAATGTATCTAGGAGAAGCAATATACTGGTTCACCCTTCTAGGTACGTAAGATATCGGAAATTTTAATAGTAAATCACAACCCTTATGCACCACGCCTGTTTTGTACCGCTTGCCACTGGAAGTTGATGAGAATCTCTGAGACTTTAACGTATATCAAACGAATCTGTGACGAAACGCGATGGTTCACTTTAAGTCTTCTACATTTCATCGATCAATCCCATCTGGTAAAGGTTCCCAGATTCGGTTAAACATGGGTTTTTTGAGGTACCTCCTTCGTGGGGAGACTGTATTTGATTATAATTCTTCCAATGAATCTCACTTTGGCACCACCTTTACCTGCGATTAGTTTCCTAAGGTTGTTAAACTTTAACTCGCTCTATATGCGTCCTCCAAAGTATTTAATGGATGTGACTGCTTCCTGTTATTGTTCTGAAATTATTTAATAGTACAATAATGATTTTTTTCTCTTTTGTGTTCACAGTACGTCGCATTTGTTAATGTTGAGGATGAACTACTGATCTCCGTACTAGTCGTTGATCAACTGAACACCACTACAATCTTTCAGCGTTGAAACTTCTTATTGTACAGCGGCATCATTCGTGAATAGTCAGAGGGGGATTCCGTCCCTAACCACTAAGGTCATTATGAACAGTAATGGTCTTACAAGGCTTTTATGATAGAAGAGTTCCCTCCGTTAATAATGACATGGTGTGTTCTAATTGTTACGAACTATTTAATTCAATTACGAAGTTGGTGTGATGTTATGTACGAAAGTATTTCGTATCATTAAGCAACAAAGCAGAACAGCATCGAACGCCTTCCGGAAGCCAAGGAACACGGTATACACCAGAGCGCCAATACCTGCACTCTTCTGGACCTTGTGTATACACAGAGCAAGCTGGGTTTTACACGATCATTGTATGTAAAATCCATGTTAATCCCTTCATAAAGGTGACAGTTTCCGAGTGTAAAACGTGTTTCATAGTTATAGAACAGACTGACGTCAGCAATATGCACTATGTGATAAAAAGTATCCGGAAACACCCAAAAACATACGTTTTTCATATTAGGTCCATTGTGCTGCCACCTACTGCCAGGTACTCCGTATCAGCGACTTCAGTAGCCACTAGACATCGCGAGAGAGCAGAATGTGGCGCTCCGCGGAACTCACTGACTTCGAACGTGGTCAGGTGATTGGGTGTCACTTGTGTCATACGTCTGTATGCGAGATTTCCAGACTCCTAAACGTTCCTAGGTCCACTGTTTCTGATGTAATAGTGAAGTGGAAACATGAAGGGACACGTACAGCACAAAAGCGTACAGGCCGACCTCGTCTGTTGACTGACACTGACGGCCGACAGTTGAAGAGGCTCGTAATGTGTAGTAGGCAGACATCTATCCAGACAATCACATAATAATTCCAAACTGCATCAGGATCCACTGCAAGTACTATGACAGTTATGCGAGAGGTGAGAAATCTGGGAATCCATGGCTCATAAGCCACACATCACGCCGATAAATGCCAAACGACGTCTCGCTTGGTGTAAGGAGCGTAAACATAGGACAATTGAACCGTGGAAAAACGTTGTGTGGAGTGACGAATCACGGTACACAATGTGGCGATCTGATGGCAGGGTGTGGGTATGGCGAATGCCACGTGAATGTCATCTGCCAGCGTTTGTAGAGACAACAGTAAAAGTCGGAGGCGGTGGTGTTATGGTGTGGTCATGTTTTTTATGCAGGGCGGCAAGCACCCCTTGTTGTTTGGCGCAGCACTATCACAGAACAGGTCTACATTGATGTTTTAAGCACCTTCTTGCTTGCCACTGTTGAAGAACAATTCGGTGATTGAATCTTTCAACACGATCGAGCACCTGTTCATAATGCACGGCCTGAGGCGGAGTGGTTACACGACAATAACACGTCCTGACCTGAATCCTACAGAATGGATATTTTGGAACGCCGACTTCGTGCAAGGCCTCACCGACCGATATCGATACCTCTCCTCAGTGCAACACTCCGTGAAGAATGGGTTGATATTCCCCAAGAAACCTTCCAGCATCTGATTGAACGTATGAGTGCGAGAGTGGAAGCTGTCACCAATGCTAAGGCTGAGCCAATACCATATTGAATTGCAGCATTACCAATGGAAGGCGCCACGAACTTGTAAGTCATTTTCAGCCAGGTGTCCGGATACTTTTGATCACATAGTGTAGCTCTGTAGATCTACGATCCATCTTGAAAATGGGAATGACGTGCTCATTTTTCCAATCGCTTGGAAGGAAGCTTAGAGTTTTACGTCCAGTCGACAACGAGATGATTAGAGACGGAGCAGAAGCTCAGACTGTATAAAAGCTAAATCGGAATGCCTGGATGGCTTTGAAGCGTCTTCCACCCGAATGCGGATGCAATTTGCTAAATCTTGCGCCTCCTCGATCGGTCGCAATCATTTGGAATGATTCGTTCCTCCAGCAACACACTGCTGCTAAAAGAGGAAGTTGTTTTTCATTGTCTAGTTAAAATCATAGACGTATCCCATTAGGCCGTTTCATGTTCCTTGATTTGAGCGAGCGATTTTAGTTGATTTTCTCATATTGATTTTTTTTTGTCATCAGTCTTATGACTGCTTTGATGCAGCCCGCCACGAATTCCTCTCCTGTACTAGCCTCTTCACCTCAGAGTAGCACTTGAAACCTACGTCCTCAATTATTTGCTGGATGTATTGCAATCTCTGTCTTCCTCTAGAGTTTTTGCCCTCTACAACTATATAAATACTCCACAAACCACTGTACGGTGCGTGGAGGAGGGTAACTTCTATCACTACTGAACATTTACTCTCCTATTCGACTCACAAATATAGCGAGGGACAAACGACTATCTAAAAGCCTTTGTACGAACCGTAATTTCTCTCATATAATCTTTGTGGCCCTTACGCGAAATGTACGTCCTGCAATCGGCCTCAAATGCCGGTTCTCTAAATTTGTACAATAGTACCATGCGGAAAAAGTATCGCCTTCCCTCCAAGGATTCCTATTTCAGTTCAAGAAACATCTCCGTAACATTTGCTTGCTGGTAGAACCTACCGGTAACGAATCTAGCAGCCTGTCTCGGAAATGCTTCGATGTCTTCCTTTAATCCGGGTTGGTGGGATCCCTAACACCCGAACACTTCTGAAGAATGGGTCGCACTAGCGTTCTGAATGCCGTCTTCCTTATGGATGAGCTACACTTGCCCAAGATTCTCTCAATAAATTGGTCGAGTAATCGCCATTTCTACTACCAACCTGGCGTGTTGATTCCAGTTCATATCGCTTTGGTGCTGTTTTCCCTCCTTATCCGCATTAGCGTACATTTTTGCACATCCAGAGCAAGCTACCATTCATCACACCAAATACAAATTTTTGTCGAAGTCATCTTGTATATACCTACACTTCCAGTGACCTTGCCGTATACCACAGCGTCGTCAGCAAACAGTCGTAAATTGATGCTCACTTTGTCCGTCACGTCATTTGTGTGTATAGAGAATAAAAACGGTACTATCACACTTCCCTGGGGGCTCGTGACGCTACCCTACTCTCTGATGAACACTCGCCGCCGAGGACCACGTACTGATATCTGTCAGTTTGGCGATCGTGCGACTATTGAAAGGAGTATTTCGATCTCTCACAGTGGAACAATTTTGCCAAAAGAGAATTGGATTTGATATGGACGAGTGTAGCCACCGTAGCTGAGTGTATCTGATACGTGCCACGAACATCGATAGTAATGTCACGCCTTAAATGATACCTTTGCTTAAGCGAGGTGATAGTGGCCGGGGGGCAGCGAGCAGAGGTGGTGGACAATTGTTTCCTGGGAATTATGAAGGAGGCAGGCCTGGGTACAGCGTATTTGCTGACAAGGGAAACTCCCCATCGCACTCCCTTCAGATTGAGTGGTAAGATGGCCGAGTGGACAGCCAGTCAAAAACTGTACACAGATCAAGCATGAAAACGGGAAGAAGGTCTACGGAACTGTTAAAAAAAAGTAAAACTCGAAACAGTGAATGGTACAAGCGCAAAATGTGCATCGAACTTCGTCCGGCCATTAACGTGCCTGTTTGCTGTGTTCAAATTTGGATCTGTGTCATGGTGTAACGTCCGTTTGCAACAGCGAGGTGTAAGGAAGGAACCTACAGACGTACGTAGCTCCTGTTTGTTCTACACAAGTGCCACATGTTGTGACTCTTGCATTCCGTTTTGGAAGTTTTGACTCTTGAATTGCTTTGTTGTAACTTAGTTCACATACGATTATTTGTTGTTTTCATTTCTGTGAGAGGTCTGTGCGACATCTCGCCTGTTCTCATTATTCATCACATTAACTTGCGACGGATATATGTTCTTATCGCATGACTCACATTCTATAACCAAAGTACAGTATGACAACTGCCAAGACTACAGAAGGAGAACAGACGCGTCAGAGATCGGACGGAAAGTTCATAATTTTGTGAAAAAAAGTGGGCCGCGAGGGAGATTTGAAGACGGATCTCCGACTTTGCTGTCCAGCATCCTGACCACACAACCACGACGCTGATTTTCGGGCAATGCGCTCTAATTTGCACATTTTGACTTAGGACCGTTCACTGTTTCTATTTTTCTTTTTTTTCACAGTTCAATACACCTTCTTCCTGTTTGCATGCATGAATTCTGTTCAGTTTTTGACGGGCTATCCAATGGGCCATCGTACCACTAAATCCCAGGGGGTTGCATTGGGGTGTTACCCTTAGTTATCTGTGCGGCGCCGGCAGTCTCTTACTGTGTCGAGGCGTGCGGGTCATTCCTTGCGTACGCGGGGAAGGATGCCTCAACCGGGCTTGGTTTACTCACACCTGCCCAGTGAAGTTCTCAGCCGTCTTCCGCTGTGGCTTCTTGCTGTCAACTGTGCCTTCCTAGCGCCAGTGTCCATTACAACCGCTGCACGGTTTTGTCCTGACTTGTGTGTCTGAGCATCTCCACAACCTCTTATTATTTGGTGAGCAGGTTGTAATGTTCTGCTTGGTGATTCGCAATCTGCTTAAAGTTCTCAAAATTTTGGGGAACACGCGATATTAGCCTGTCCGTCGATTCGTTGCAGTTTGGTGTGATTTTAGTGCCGTGTTACTTTGCGCACTTTTGCACGGTTTTATATTGTTTAGTGTTTAGCTGATATTGACTGTGGAAGCCTGGTGCTCTGTTCAGCCTCTCATTTGGTAAGTCTGCATAATTTGGCCTTGAGGAACCTTTAAATCAGAGCCTCTCGCATACAGAAAATGGGGCGTGTGGAAATCGAGGTGAAGAGATTGTCTACCCCGGGCAGCAGTCCAACTCTGCTTAATTCGCCTCAACTCGGCTTGCATGGTGGAGCCGTCGTGATGCGCTGCCGAGTCCGTTGATGGACGGCTTATTTAACACTGAAGTAGTTCAGCCCAAGAAAATTACTAGAATGATGGAAGAACTTTAACCGAAAAAAGAGCAAAAACTTCCGAGTCTGTTTAGACCGGGGTGTGAACTTTTTAATTTCTTTGCTAGTTGTGAAGATAAAGCCAAGTATCTAATCTGCGGTACAGTGATTATGTGAGTAAGAAAGTCGTATACCGGAAGACACTACAGCAAACTGCATTCAGAAAAGTGTTGTTGAATCATAGGGGAAGTCAGAGAGGAAGAATTAAGGAAGTTGCCGACTCTTGCAGAAGAGGACTCTGCATCTACAAATGAGGTAGTTACCAGTACTTTAGCACGTTTATTTTGGTTAAAGACCTGAACTAAAGGTTGTCTACATTTCTCTCAAGTGTGTATTCGTTTTCGTTTTCGCTCGCATTATTACTAACGGAATCGTTTTTCTCTAATTTGGGGAGAAGATGAAGGGTACTGCGAAAGAACTCTTTGAGCTGGTTATAAAGTTGTTCTATGTTTAGCAAGAGTTGGGAAGCCGTTCGTGGAAGTGTCATTAACAAAGAATGTTTTGCTGGACATAGCAGAGGCTAATAATGCCTCTTTAGCTCCCACATACAGCAGTCTACCACTTACCAGTATGACAGTATCTCGGCGAATCAGTGACGTTGTTGGGAGCTGGCATGAACAATTGGCAGCAAAAATTTGAAATTTCCTTGCGTACTCCATCGAGACTGATGACTCCAAGGATATTATTGACACATTTCAAGGATACGAAAAGAAATTGGGAGCATCCGTCACGGACTTGATGTCCTTCCAAGACCCTCACCGCCGCTCCATATCGATGATGGGACACTCTTTCTCTTCTCCTTTCTTTCCTCTTCTCTCTATCCATCTTTGTTTCTCGTAGTTAATAGGATTTCTTGCTCATTGCTTTATGGTTTTGTATTTGTACTTGTTTCTATTATAATTATTATTATTTGTTTCATGGTAATGGATTTGTATTGTGTTTATCTATAATTGTTTTTATTTGAAAAGTTTTCAATGAGTTGCAGAAAAAAAAAGCAAAAAAGAAAGCCCGCCTCCATGTGGCGGGACACGGGCAACGGTAGTAGTGGAGGCGGGTGCTGGGGCAGTATTACACTACCGCCTCGGTCATCGAACCCAGTCACAGTGGCTAAGAGGCATTCACAGACCCACCATAAGCAATCAGAGGATGGGTCATTAAACAAAAGCAGCAAGTAAAAAAAAATCCCTCATCACACTGAGGTACACTGGTTGAATAAAGCAAAAATGATTTCCCAAGTTTTTCGTCTACACCAGGCCGTGGCTCAGTTTTTGAAGGACAAAGGACATCCAGAGCGGCTTTAGCATGATCCTGAATTTGTAGTTGACTGTGGATTTTTAGCAGACATTATGGCTCTCCTAAAAGATTAAAGTCTGAAACTTCGAAAAATGGTTCAAATGGCTCAGAGCACTATGGGTTCAAGACTGTAGCGCCTAGAACCGAAACTTCGAAAATAAATTAATCTAATCAAATACACTGTGAACAAAATAAAAGATTTCCAATGTAAACTTCAGCTCCTCAAAACCGAAATTTCAGAGAAAAGTACGCAACTATTCCCTAAGCAATAAATAAATTTTTCCTTTAATAAGACATCCATATTTTTGAAAGTGGTTTCTTCAGAACGTTACAGTGGTTTTGTTTGAAAAACATAACGCCTTTTAGTACATCAGAGCGACTTTATACATTACTTACATTTATTAACATTTCGTTTTGTTTTCGTTGCAGGAAATTATTAACTTGCAGCCAATACTTGATGTGTTTGTAAAGTCATTTTTGGTAGCAAATCAGTCTTCGCCTTCCGATTTATATTTCGAACTAATTGATTTGCAAACCGATAATCACCGTATTTTACAATAACAGAGGTTGGCTCAAATTTATCAGAATTTGTCGAAGGAAAAATCCCTAAGCTGCATAGAGAAACAGCGAAGATTATTTCTATGTTAGGGTCTACATGTATATGTGAAAGGATTTTTTGTGTTTTGCCTTGTGTGAGCACTAGATTGAATACAAATATTTTTTATTGTAATTTAAAAAATGTTCTAGCTGATCCCTTTTCCCTCATCTTAGAAGCATAATTGCAAATTAAAAAAGGAGAAAATAGGAACATAATTTTGTGCTGAAACCAAATTTAAAGTTATTGTTATTGTTATTATTTAAATGTCTTTTGTGCTGGTAATTTTTTCCCGCCAAACTAAGCTCATCGCCCACTGCACATAAACATTTGGCAATGACGCAGAAGACGGAGGTGAAGTTTCGGAAAAGCTCAGGACAGGCGGAGGGAGCAAGGCAAGTGTAAGGAAAGAGACAGAGGGTACTGTTGAGCAAAGTCGAGTAGTGGGGGTTTGCACCGCCGTCGACATAGTGGCCAAAATGGCTCTGAGCACTATGCGACTTAACTTCTGAGGTCATCAGTCACCTAGAGCTTAGAACTAATTAAACCTAACTAACCTAAGGACATCACACACATCCATGCCCGAGGCAGGATTCGAACCTGCGATCGTAGCGGACGCTCGGCTCTAGACTGTTGCGCCTTAAACCGCACAGCCACTCCGGCCGGCACATAGTGCTCATCTGCATTCTGCACTGCGTGATGCGCTTAGGCAAACACCGTGAGAGGCCATGTTTTAAATATTAAAATTTGATAATTTTTATAAGCTGTCGTCGCTGATGGTGTTGGGTCTGGTAACTGTTAAATTGTTTCCTCTCGGTGGGGCCCAATGGTCATTTCGCTGCAATAAGCTATTATCGTTCATGTTTTTGTTTTATACTTCCTTTGTGTCTTGTGGACTGATAGGTTGTCGTCATTTTGGGGGAAATGTTCTGGTTCTTTGGCCCTACTGTTAAGCAAAGAGGCTATTGGCTTATGCCATTTATCTTAAGATGTAGTCATGTGTTTTAAACTAAGTGGGAACTACTAAAATCCTGTAGCATTCCAATTAATATGTGATTTATATTTCTTACATTTCCCTTGGCTTTTTATAAGGTGCATGGGACGTAAATGTTATTCTGCTGTATGTTGTAGAAGTGGGAGCACCCCGTTCTTCCAGGTTGCCCGTACTGTAAGGCGTCCCGAATTTTTCTGGTGACGTAGGGATGGTACACTACGTGACCAAAAGTATCCGGACACCTGGCTGAAATTGACTTACAAGTTCATGGCGCCCTCCCTTGGCCTTGATGACAGCTTCCACTCTCGCAGGGATACGCTCAATCAGGTGCTGCACGGCTTCTTGAGGAATGGCAGCCCCTTCTTCACGCAGTGCTGCACTGAGGAGAGGTATCGATGTCGGTAGCTGAGACCTGGCACGGAGTCTGCGTTCCAAAACATCGCAAAGGTGTTCTGTAGGATTCAGATCAGCACTCTGTGGATGGTTCAAATGGCTCTGAGCACTATGGGACTCAACTGCTGAGGTCATTAGTCCCCTAGAACTTATAACTAGTTAAACCTAACTAACCTAAGGACATCACAAACATCCATGCCCGAGGCAGGATTCGAACCTGCGACCGTAGTGGTCTTGCGGTTCCAGACTGCAGCGCCTTTAACCGCACGGCCACTTCGGCCGGCGCACTCTGTGGAGATCAGTCCTTTACTATAATGTTATTGTCCTGTAATCACTCCGCCACAGGCCGTGCATTATGAATAGACGCTCGATCGTGTTGAAAGGTGCAATCGCCATACCCGAATTGCTCTTCAACAGGGGGAAGCAAGAAAAGTAGGCCTGTGCTGTGATAGTGCTACGCAAAAGAACAAGGGGTCCAAGCCCCCTCCATGAAAAACACGTCCACACCATAACACCACCGCCTCCGAATTTTACTATTGGCACTACACACACTGGCAGATGTCCACCGGGCATTCGCTATACCCACACCCTGCCATCAGATCGCCACATTGTATACCGTGATTCGTCACTCCACACCATGTTTTTCCACTGTTCAATTGTCCAATGTTTACACTCCTTACGCCAAGCGAGGCGTCATTTGGCATTTAGCGGCGTGATGTGTCGCTTATGAGAAGCCGCTCGACCATGAAATCCAAGTTTTCTCACCTCCCGCTTAACTCTCATAGTACGTGCAGCGGATCCTGATGCAGTTTGCAATTTCTGTGTGATGGTGTAGATAGATGTCTACCTATTACACATTACGATCCTCTTCAACTGTCGGCGGTCTCTGTCAGTCAACAGGCGAGGTCGCCCTGTACGCTTTTGTGCCGTACATATCCCTTCATGTTCCCACTTCACTATCACATCGGAAACAGTGGACCGAGGGATGTTTAGGAGTGTGGAAAGCTCGCGTAGAGACGTATGACAAGTGACACCCAATCACCTGGCCACGTTCGAATTTCGTGAGTTCCGCGGAGCTTCCCATTCTGCTCTCTCACGATGTTTAATGACTACTGAAGTCGCTGATTTGGAGTACCTGGCAGCAGGTGGCAGCACAATGCACCTAATATGAAAAACGTATGTTTTTGGGGGTTTTCTGATAGCTTTGATCACTTAGTGTTCCTCTATTCCTGAGCATTTTCATATCATTTTTTAACATCTGCCTCAAATAGTACTGTATTGATAGAAACTTTCATGTTTGTTGTAAATTATTTGATGAATTAATGTAATTAGGTGAGCAGATATTTTAAAGGTTGAAAATTTCTGTTTAACTTGAGAAATTTTAAAAGGGTACAAAATTTTTGTTTAACTTGTGAAATTTTAAGAGGTTGCTTAATTTTCTGTTTATGTTGACTTTTTTATTTTATCTGTTTTTTTAAAAAAGAAAGAAGGGGCACAAAGGTTTAAGGTTGCTTCCTTACTTGGTTAAAATTAATATTCAGTTTTGCTTAGTCATTTTCTCAATTAAGTTAGCTTTACAGTAATAAGGAAATTGTGACTTTATTAAAAATATTTATATGTACAATTGTTACCGATGATGTTCAACTCCGTTAAGGCCCGGTCCTTCCTTCCAAGTCAACCAACAAAGGAAGAAGAGCGTTGCAGTATAGGGTTCGGGTTCGATTTTGCCAGATGTTTTCCTGCGTAAAATGGTTCGGATTGCCATCGACCTCCTGATGATAGTAAGGACCTTCTTGACTAAGAAGTAACGGATAACTGGCAACGGCATGGAGAACGGTGTGTTCTCCACGTTCCATTCCGTACCATATCCAGTTTCCTCTCAGGCAGAGGATGACACGGCGGTCGGCCTGCAGAACTTGGCTGCAGGAAGGGAGGAAGATTAGGGTTTATCGTCCCGTCAGGGATGAAGTTAGTAGTGACGGAATGCGAAGCAGGATTAGAGAAGGATAGGGAAGGAAATGAACTGTGTACGTTTCAAAGTTCCCGTTCTGGGCATTTACCTTAAGCGATTTGAAACTGCAGAAAATCTAAACGGAGACGTCCTTGTGGCAACGGCATGGAGAACGGTATGTTCTCCACGTGCCCTTCCACACCATACCCAGTTTCCCCTCAGGCAGATCTTCCGAATGCGAGACCAGTCTCTTGCGCTTGTGTCAACTCGTTCTGTAAGCCCCATGTTTAGAATCTGATCGCGCAGCGAGTGTAACGTCATATACGGAACAGATTATAAGATACAGAAATAAGTGGAGCTCACGGTTTTTTCCTTTACGATAAGTAATGACTGTGGCGACAAAGGGAATTCATTCATTGAATATAAAAAGGAATAATTGACGTATCATGTATGAGGTGTTCGGTGATCAATACTGTTTGCCTCCACAGGCAGGACAAGAGCTGAAGAACAAGCAAAAATATTTCTCAAAATATGAAAATTTGCGTCTTGTGCGCCGTGCAGGCTCCTACCGATCTTTTTTATCACGGGACTGTTATTTTGCCCTGTGCTCCACGCGTGAGAGCTGGAGGTCGTGCGCAGAGGAGGCGTGGTTAACGGCTGTCCAGTCTGCCGGCGGGCAGTTGGGTAACGAGGGCTCGCCCAGACGCCATGAAGTGAGGAGTGGTTCGGAGAGAAAACGCGGCGAGCAGGGGGACCACTTGTTGTGCCGAGGCTGGCTCCAGTTGGCCACCCGGAATCGTAGACGGAGTCAAATGGTTCAAATGGCTCTGAGCACTATGCGACTTAACTTCTGAGGTCATCAGTCGCCTAGAACTTAGAACTAATTAAACCTAACCAACCTAAGGACATCACACACATCCATGCCCGAGGCAGGATTCGAACCTGCGACCGTAGTGGTCACGCGGTTCCAGACTGAAGCGCCTTTAACCGCACGGCCACACCGGCCGGCGTAGACGGAGTCATCTGCGTGGTTATTGGCATTACCGTGTGGCCCTGATCGGAGCAACGCCTAGCTCTGGATTTCATGCACCCTGATGTCAACTGCCTTTACCGGGAAAGTGAAAGGATTAATGCACCTGCCTGTTATCAAGACTACATAGCCTCCCTTAGCGTTTTTGGTGTCTGTGTAATGTGGCGTTGTAGTGGTATGTTCCGGGGTACGTGTATCCGGTCAAACCTGTGGTAGAAGTTTCATATGTTTTACGAGAAACATTACAATTTAAATCGTCGTTTAATTCACTCCCGCTTATCATCTTGTCGAAATTGTCAGTTTGCGTGAAAACGACGGAAAGCATATAGTAATATTGTGTGATTGGTGTTCTATAAGTAACTTTGAATGTCAGTCTACGCCCTACAATTCATTCAACCACCTTAGAGTTTTCACTGTTTTCATGGTACTTGTTAGGAACAATTAGGGTAAATCCGCTACTGATGCATCTCCTGTAGAGACGCCGCACACTCTGTGCACAGACGTTCCCACAGTAACACCTTTACATTATATTTAATCAAAATAAACATTAATGACATTTAAATAAATATTATCTGTTATACCTAGTTCAGTTCGAGAAATTTATTTACTTCCTTTTTCTTTCGCAAAACTTACGTTTATTTGGACCAAGAAATGAGAAGAAATTGTCTGCCCATATTAATGCTCTTGCAGCAGCTGTGTTCGCGCCTGACAGGTTGTCGGTGAGAAAAGCTACAAAACGAATGGCAAAGGAAGTGGGACTAATAAACAAACTCAGCAACGCCTCTGGAACTGCAGGTTACGACTGGTTAAATTATTTCCACCATAGAAATCCAGAACTGAGTCTATGCCATACTGAGAGTCTTTCCTTAGCAAGAGCGGCGGGAATCAGTAAGGAAATTGTAGGCAATTATTTTGAAGTATTGAAGGAAAATAATTTGTTTGATAAGCCAGAAAGGATTTTTGACATGGATGAGTCCGGATTGCAGGCAAACAGCCAACCTGGTTCAGCGATAACTGAAAAAGGTACCAAATCTGTTAATGTATTAACGTCAGAGGAGAAAGGCGAAAATGTAACTGTTCTCAGTTCTTGTAATGCTGCAGACCAATTTATGCCTGATATCCTGAGGTTTACGTGAACCTAAAGTCATTGTACATTAGTACAGATTTGTTTTAAATGTGGTTCAGGGTTAATTTCCTGAAACACTAGCCATCGGGAAAAGCTTTTCAGACAACTGTTGACAATGATGTGGTAAAGATGTGTGCGCTTAGTCACTGCACTCATGCCTTGCAGCCTCTGGACCTGTAATTTTCCCGGCCTCTAAAAGCATTTTTCTGGAAAGAAGCTTCAGCGTGGGTTGCACAGAACGGTCAAAGGAAAATCACTCGATGTCAAATGTTCCATACAGCTAAGACGAAATGGTAAGCAAGCTAAGACAAAATGGCCGCATGAAAAATGTGCAGAAATCGAAAAAGCAATAATTGTCGGAAGGACTGACTCAGAATGCAGGAAAATGAAAACAACCTTCCGTGAAATTGAAACACCAGAATTTCTAAAATACTTAGGGGAAAGGCAACAAAACGACTATTCGCGTTGGTGTGTAGAATGTATGAGTCTGATAGTATACCACCTCACTTTCGGAAAAATATCATCCGCACAATTCCGAAGACTGAAAGAGCTGACATGTGCGAGAATTATCGCACAATCAGCTTAAGAGCTCATGCATCCAAGTTGCTGACAAGGATAATATACTGAAGTACGCAAAAGAACATTGACGATGTGTTACATGAGGATCAGTTTGGCTTTGAGAAAGGTAAAGGCACCAGAGAGGTAATTCTGACGTTGCGGTTGATAATGGAAGCAAGACTAAATAAAAATCAAGACACGTTCATAGGATTTGTAGACTTGGAAATTCTGAGAAAAATGGGGGAAAGCTATAGTGAGAGACGGGTCATATAAAATATGTACAACAGCCAAGAGGGAATAATAAGAGTGGACGACCAAGAGCGAAGCCCTCGGATTGAGAAGAGTGTAAGGCAGGGAGCCGGCCGGAGTGGCCGAGCGGTTCTAGGCGCTACAGTCTGGAACCGAGCGACCTCTACGGTCACAGGTTCGAATCCTGCCTCGGACATGGATGTGTGTGATGTCCTTAGGTTAGTTAGGTTTAAGTAGTTCTAAGTTCTAGGGGAGTGATGACCTCAGAAGCTAAGTCCCATAGTGCTCAGAGCTATTTGAACCATTTGAAGACAGGGATGTTGTTTTTCACCCCTACTGTTCAATCTGTACATCGAAGAAGCAATGATGGAAATAAAAGAAAGGTTCAGGAGTTGAATTAAAATTCAAGGTGAAAGTATATCAATGACACGGCTCGCTGATGACATTGCATTTGGAGTTAACGTGAAGAAGAATTATAGGATCTGCTGAATGAAATGATCAGTTAATGCGTACAGAACGTGGATTGTGACTACATCGAAGAAAGACGAAAGTAATGGGTAGTAACGGAAATGAGAACAGCGAGAAATTTAACATCGGGATTGAGGTGACGAAGTAGGTGAAGTTAAGGAATTCTACTACGTAGGCAGCAAAATAGCCAATGGCGGACGGAGCAAGAAGGACATCCAAAGCAGACTAGCACTGGCAAAAAGGGCATTCCTGTCAAGGAGAAATGTACAGGTATCAAACATAGGCCTTAATCTGAGGAGTAAATTCCTGAGAATGTACGTTTTGAGCACAGCATTGTATGGTAGGGAAAAATGGACTGTGGGAAAACCAGAACAGAAGAGAATCGAAGTATTTGAGATGTGGTGCTGTAGACGAATTTTGAAAATTGGGTGTACTGATCAGGAAAGGAATGAGGAGGTTCTGCGCAGAATCGGAGAGGAAAGGAATATACGGAAAACACTGAAAAAGAGAAGGAACAATATGATAGGATTCCTTTTAAGAGATCAGGGAACTGTAAGAGGCAACAACTGTAGAGAATGCCAGAGACAGGAATACATCTAGCAAGTAATTGAGGATGTTGGTTGCAACTGCTACTCTGAGATGAAGAGGTTGGCACAGGAGAGGAATTCGTGACGGGCCGCATCAAACCAGTCAGGAGACTGATGGCCCAAAAGAAAAAGAAAAAAAAGGATCAAGTGGGTCGACAAGACGGTGCAGTTTGTAGCAAAGCGACGTCTGTAGGAATGGCGCTTAGTAGCTTTAAAGCCACGAGCATGTATTGCTTTAACCGAGACCGAGTACCTGAACACTGCTTCTCAGTTTCATTCACAAGTGGATCATCACCATCGTCATCAGCACAACAAACTTCCAGTTCTATGGACACTTCACCTAGTCCGTCTGATTCTTCCCAGAACTGTCCACAACCTTCAAAAATGGTTCAAATGGCTCTGAGCACTATGGGACTCAACTGCTGTGGTCATTAGTCCCCTAGAACTTAGAACTACTTAAACCTAACTAACCTAAGGACATCACAAACAACCATGCCCGAGGCAGGATTCCAACCTGCGACCGTAGCAGTCGCACGGTTCCGGACTGCGCGCCCCACAACCTTCCACATCTTGTACGTCACCCGATAAAATGACACCAACAAAACGTTTCCAAAAAATAAGCCCGTTACCAAAACTGCCCAAATCAACGACAGTAAGACGAAAGCTCAACTCAAAGCGTTTACTGACGGATGCCACAAATACTGGAGAGAAGCGTGAAAAACAAAGCCAAAACGAAACAAAGGAACGAAAGCAGAAGGAAAAGGTGAAAACATTAACCGTCTGTGCAGGAGGCAGGATACGACTAGCTATGAGGACCATCGCAGAAATTGCAAAGAACTCAATAAATTGAGAAACCAGCCACTGTTGCTGTGAATGTTGAGAAGGTTATTTCCTAACCACAAAAAAGATAACTGGATCCAGCGTGTGAGTTACAGCCAGTGGCTACCCGAAACATGCTCTACATACGTGGACATGTGTGTAGATTGTGGCAGGTGAGATGCTAGAGAACAAAGCACTAAGTAACGAGCTATATAAATTTGTACCTTGTATTCTGTATGTAGAAATTAAAATATTACATATATTAATGTTGTAAACTATGATTCAGTTCATGTTATACTCAGTTGTACCCATATAAATGTCTAGTTGTATGTTGTAATGCTCAGTTACATTAAAATTGAAGAAATCAGCTTAAAACTGATTTTGTTATTAATTATGTTACATGTGACTTCTCCCCCGAGAATAGTCGGCATCTGTAACGGGTTACAGGAAGAGACGCCGCTCATTCCGTTTTATTTACATTTACTAACGGCTTGCACATCTGTGATCTAATGCAAACATTTTAAACTTTCGCTGTAACAAGTTTCAATAAAATTAAAAGTAATTCTACCGTGATATAACTAAAATGTGCGGCACCTGTACCGCATTCACTCTAAATATGTTCCCTTGTACTACTGGTAGAGGAAAACGCTTCTGACATGGGTGTTAAGTTGCTGTTCAGTCTGAGTCGCCTTACCGAAGTATTCTAGCGCCTTTAGCTGCGGGTTGAACGCAGTTTCATTAACTTAATATCGCTGACTAACGGTAGTTGCCGCGCAAGGACTGTCACATTTTTGCGACTTTGTAGTTGACAATGACCGTTCTGAAAAAAGTTTCTTACGTAGCGTCAACTTTGAAGCCATGTACTGAAGAAGAGCAACGTGGTCAGATCATACTTTTGAAATGTATCGATGAGAAATCAATAGATATTAATCAGAATATCAAAAAATTTGGGCCATATTTCTATGGCTTCAGTGTATAGACGTTGCACAAAATTTTGAAAGTGGAATGTCAGCTCTGATGCAAAACTCTCTGGCTATCCAGACACTGCTCCTACAGCAGAACAATGTGGCTTTTAACATATCATGATGTACCGGAAGAGTTGCATGTGACACTACTAAACTGCTTTAGAAGGAAATGCTAGGTATGACTGAGTACGAGTTTGATCACACTGCGCTGCGGAGTACTTAAGGCACTTACCCACGAGTTGAAAAGATTTTGTTTAAATGTGTGTGTTACAGCGTTAAGGGAATGAGGGGTATAGTTGTCACAGGATATCATTACCGCAATTGTTGCTGAGCATACTACTATCCGTCAGGGGCTAAATGAACAAGGCAGAAAAGGCCACATTTGTCTTCGCCGAAACCGAAAAACTGAATACTTCTCATTGTGTTAGAAAACTGATGCAATGCTCTGTTATGGCTGGGGAGATGGAATCCTGGAACAGTAAATGCCTATAAGATGCGAAGAACGAGTCATACTGTAATCTACCTAGCGGCTACCTGTGGCCGCCCTCAGAGGCTCAGTATTCAATTGCTCGTTAAGGACTTGTCGACACCGGGATTCCTGAGCTGGGGACTGGTGCCGCCAAACCTTTATCACCGTAAACTCTGGACAACCTTCAGCGACCACCGTGCGGCGCGGCGGTGGAACACTGTGTCTCACGGAAACCGGGAAACTTGGCTTAACAGCCCGGATCGCGGGGCTGGTGAAAACCTCTATAAAAAAAACCTAAATCTCAAGGTGTGCTGCTCGCTGATGAGATGCATGGCTGTTGAGGACGAAATGTCGCTAGCAGGCAACCTCAATAGAATCTGCCGCACCTCAGTTCTATACAGCTTACCCAGGAACGCAGCACTGTAGATGGACTTCCTTCCTTTGCTGCTCGTGGGGACTCCATGAAGCCTAGACCTAAGGTTACTACTCCCATCGGTTAGGGTGAGCCATTGGACTGTATTAACATCCAAACTCGTAAGCAGCCTTGTGCGGCTGGTCCACTGCCATCAAGTCAGGTAAAGCACTAACGGCAGCGGACCACATCTGTGGGAGAAAATCCTTTGTTGTAACGAGCCTTTTATCCTGTCATTCAATCTGCCGAAGTTGCCTGAGTATATTGCTGAACGCCTAGGGGTTAGATGCTCTGTCCAAAATCCATTGCGCTGCTTCAGGTATCAACACATCAGTGACACCACTATGGGCTGTAACGATTGGGCTCCATGAGTACCATGAGGCGCTGCAGCCCACAGACCAGGTTGTCAGTGCACTGCCCTGCCCATGTGTGTTAATTACTCCCAGGTCTATCCTCTTTGGAGCACCAGAGAAAAGAAGATTCAGGAGATAATGGTCACCCAACGTGTCTGTTACTCTGACGTGAAGAAGAAAGAATTTAAGGTCACTCTGCCAACATGTTTTGTCAGTCTTTTGCCTCGGCACTGAAGCAGCCTGTCCAGAAGATCAGTATTATTACTGATACTGTGACAGCTGAGCAGGGCACATCTATGTGCACCTGTAAATGCAGACTTGCACCGTTGTCCTGCAGCCGAGCCTTCCCATTGCTGAATGGTTAATAGCTGCTGAACATAATGTCAGCCAAGATAGCAAACCCCCATGGCAAACATTGCATGAGAACCGGCACAGTATTTCTGTTACATCAGCCTTGCCACTGTCCCCAAACTCCAAGCTGGAGAAGAGGGCCAACAGACCAGAACAATCCGCTCTGAAGCCATCGTACCTGGTGACCTAGGCCCTGATGCAGATTCCCTATCATGGCATAACGACAGGGGTAAAGACAGGGGCAAACATCACTGTTGAGTTCCATACGTGTGGAGAAAATACGTCTGCTGGCTCAGGGTCGACTACGGTGTATACGTCTTCAGGATACTCATTTCAAATGTGCACTATGTGGCTATGTTCTCCACAAACAGGACGATCTTAGAGGAGGAGGAGTGGGTATTTTTGTCAACCTTGCCTACCACTCCTTGTCTGTCTCCCTCACGACCAGCCTACAAGGAGTCGCAGTATCCATGTGTGTCAGTGTCAAGGAATTGCTATTCATATTACGCAGATGATCCATTCCACAGTTTTCTGGACAACTGAAAAGGCCCCCTGTGCCCTGATGGAGTCACGACTGCCTTTCCGCAATCAGCACCAGGCAGGTGGCTCTGTGTAGGTCCAAGTGCCAGCCAAAAGCACAGAAACTTTTGGTCTAAGAATAAATCAGCACTTGTCTTATTATTGAGATGAGATGTGACATCGCTTTGATTATGGATGCACGGTGTATGGGTTAGCAAGACCCTCCTATTAAAAAGATGTTGAACGTGGTGCACCATGAAGGTACTCAGCTGACCACAGGGGCGTTTCGAACGAGCGGTATACTGAACCTTTGCGCTGAGGCTGCCGAGCCACCGCTTCATATCAGGCGAAAGCTGCTCACGGAGAGCCAGGCACTGTCTGCTGCGTACACGCCTGCGTAGCATACACATTCTCGACCTTACTGGATAGGCTTTTCCTTAATCAGCAACGAGCGACGAGGCCCTATGGAATTCAAACGAAGGACTGCCTTTTGAAGACGGGCGTGGCTCGTTTTAATGCTTTACATCGGAGTTGGAGCAGATTTCCACCTTTGCTCCTCCAGAGACACAGACGTATTTTAGACTGACGAATTTTAAGAACGATTGTACCACAGATTTTACATTTCAGTCCCTATTTTTTACCATTCCAGATAGGCACCGCAGTTTTTCTGTGGCGTACGCTGACGGCTGCAAGCAGCGGGACTCCCTTGGCTGTTCCATGGTGTTGCCCGACCGTGTTATCAATATTCTCCTTCTCCATTCCTATACCGTATTTTCAGGAGAGCTCCACGTGATCCTGAAGGCACTGTAGGGGAATGTTGTGATTTGGGGAAATGGAAAAGCGAATCGGGCCAACAAGGAGGCCTGCAGCGGACATCATTTGACAATCTGCGCTATTTCCCGGCAGGTTTTCGTTTCTGTGCCACATCAGTGGTCCATGCAGTTGAGGGAGGAGCAATGGTCGACAGTGACAAACAATAGTCTGCGCTTGGTGAAATCACACATCCTTAGTGTTCATCCCGTCTGTCACTCAGATGGGATGAAGTGATACTTACATGCCTCCAAGTGGGCAGTATCCCCTTACACATGGGTTCTTAGTCTGCCTCTTTGTTGGCCCGATTGGATTTTTTATATATACCCTGGCACTCAGCAGAATGTCACCTTCTTCCCCCGCCGTTAGAGAAAGTACAAATGATCATGTATCACCTGTGCCAACTCCTCAGCTGGGTACAGGTTCTGACCTCAGCTTTCAAGCTGGCGGTTTTAGAGTGTTGCAGAATGGCTGGCTCATCCTCTTTCATCCTGCGATCGGCCATCTGCTACGTTGTTTTAACTCTTCCTACCACTTTCTCCTCTTTTAGTCAAAGTCTTAATGGTTACAAGACACATTACCCTCTTTTCGTGCTTCATTGTGGATACATACATGGTTTGCCGCTAATTTGCTACTTTTAATTTACGTTGCTGTTTTCTACTCCTTTTTAGTGTATTTTTCTATTACTCGTCCCTTATTATTATCGTATGGGCGCTAAGTACCTTGCTGTAGTACGCCCAAACAAGCCCATCCATCCATCCATCCATCCATCCATCCCCATCCATTCCTACTTGTAGCCTGCATCCATACGAAAACTTCGTGGTCTTCTGAATACTGACTCACTGCTGCTGTGTGATAATTCATGGTTACATATAGCGCCATAGACGCCAGGAGACATAGACACTTCTTTTTTTACTGGCTGCCGCGTCTTGCTTGTTTCAATGGCCTAGTGAACGTCATGTGTATGGACTCCGTTGTCAGAAAAAGTGAACGGAGGTTTCGGAGTGATGAAGTTAAATACATTCAGGAGTGGTCACGCAGTCATTTTAATGAATGTTGAATTTAGACATTAGTAGAATAAGGATAGATTTCCATTGACAGAAACATACTATGTTGTAAAGTGATAAGATGTTTAATTACTGTATACTTATACCACTAACAAACAAGTAATTGTGATGACTAGTCGCCTTGCTTAAACACATTATTCACAGGAAAAAACGAGTGTATTAATAATGAACACTTGAATGTAAACGATATTCATTGGATTCCTACTACCATGCCAAGGCAATAAGCGCCAAAGAAACGGTATAGGCATGCATATGCAAATACAGAGATTTGTAAACAGGCAGCATACGGCGCTGCGGTCGGCAACGCCTAAATAAGACAGCAGATATCTGGCGAAGTGTTAGATCGATTACTGATTCTACAATGGCAGGTTATCAAGATTTAAGTCAGTTTGAACGTGGTGTTATAGAAGACGCACGAGCGATGGGACACAGTGTCTCCAAGGTAGCCAAGAAGTGGGGATTTTCCCATACGACCATCTCACGAGTGGACTGGGAATATCAGGAATCCCGTAAAACATTAAATCTCTTACATCGCTGCGGCAAGAAAAAGACCCTGCAAGAACGGGACCAACGACGACTGAAGAGAATCGTTCAACGTGATAGAAGTGCAACCCTTCCTCAAATTGCTACAGATTTCAATGCTGGGCCATCGACAAATGTCTGCATACGAGCCATTCAACGGAACATCATCGATATGAGCTTTCAGAGCCAAAGGCGCATTCATGTACCCTTGAAGACTGCACGATACAAAGCTTTACGCCTCGCCTGGGCCTGCACGACACAAAGCTTTATGCCTCGCCTGGGCCAGACAACACTGACATTGGATTGTTAATGACTGGAAACATGTTGCCTGGTGGGACGAGTCTCGTTTCAAATTGTATCGAGCGGATGGACGTATAAGGGGGTGGAGACAACCTCATGAATCCATGGACCCTGCATGTCTGCAGGGGATTGTTCAAGATGGTGAAGGCTCTGTAATGGTGTGGGGTCTGTGCAGTTGGCGTGATATGGGACCCCTGATATGTTTAGGTACGATTCTGACAGTTTACACGTACGTAAACATCCTATCTGATCAACTGCTACGGCGGGGCGTCGTTAAATAAGTCCACTCGTTCGTCGTACTGTTCACTGCAAATAGTTCCACCTACCCCAGTACGGCAGCAGATCACCAGCGCGTTTCTCTGCATACGTATCTACTGCAGTGCCGACGTAAAAGCAGCGTTGAAGAAAAAGCCGTTAACACTTACGTTGCGAAGTCCGCGTAAACTCTGGTAGCAAGCTGTCCTGTAAATTCTAGTAATACTTTTGGGGCGGAAAGGGGTTGCTTCGTTCTCTCAGTAAAATGTCAAAATTCTGAAACGAATCTTTTATTCCATACCAGTTCATAAAAAAAAAACCTGCTATCAGCTCACATGTAATTAGCGAACAACATCACTCTCTTCAGTTCACAGTTCATGCAACCGGGTACACACGCAAGGCAGCCAGAAATGTACTTAAGTCCAACTGGAAGAATTATGCGATTTCACAGTCAGTACTCCGCTACTGTATCTGAGTTTCACATTCAGTTCTTTTCAGTGGATTTCTATTAAAGAAATTGCTCGCCAAATATTCCATATACGGATGCGAAACGTGCCACGCAGAATTTTACAAAAGGCTAAAAGTTCACACGCATTTATCTTACCAACAAAACAATTCTAGAACTTCCAAACTTCACAAAACTGTCCGTAAATGCAGCTGCTTCTACGGCAACAGAATCTGGCCGCGAAATTCCAATCACTTCTTCATTTTACACATTATGCAGATGGAAACGTTGAACATGACCTGCCCATTCAATAGATACCCAGCGACTCCTGTATGCTGCTTATACCACAGCATATCTGTCTAGCAGTGCGCGGGAACTGCTTAACTGTGATTGGTCGATGATTTTGGCTGGCCAATCAGAAGAGTTGTTCGTGATCATTCTCGAATCAAAACTGGCCTGCGCCAATAACTATTCACAGATGCATTTACGTCATTCCAACGTGCCAATACTAATATAAGATTTAATAAAACCAACGAAAAGAAAATTAATCTTGAAGTAAATTAAGAAATCGATTTTACTTTATACCGATATTCTGGCTACCTCCTTCCAAAATCCAGTACACTTAGACATACGTCATCAGCAATGTGGGTACAAACATCTTTCCCACGCTATGATTACGTATTCCATTACATGAAAATAGTCTTGAAATTTAACGTATGCTTCTCATACACTCTCATGTTTACTCTCATTTATTCCCACAACAACATAAGACACAAATAATAATTTTATCTGATTTTTACATTACGAAAATGAAAAGGAATTAACGATTTTAATGTTGTTGTTGTTGTGGTCTTCAGTCCTGAGACTGGTTTGATGCAGCTCTCCATGCTACTCTATCCTGTGCAAGCTTCTTCATCTCCCAGTACCTACTGCAACCTACATCCTTCTGAATCTGCTTAGTGTATTGATCTCTTGGTCTCCCTCTACGATTTTTACCCTCCACGCTGCCCTCCAATGCTAAAGTTGTGATCCCTTGATGCCTCAAAACATGTCCTATCAACCGATCCCTTCTTTTAGTCAAGTTGTGCCACAAACTTCTCTTCTCCCCAATCCTATTCAATACCTCCTCATTAGTTACGTGATCTACCCACCTTATCTTCAGCATTCTTCTGTAGCACCACATTTCGAAAGCTTCTATTCTCTTCTTGTCCAAACTAGTTATCGTCCATGTCTCACTTCCATACATGGCTACACTCCATACAAATACTTTCAGAAACGACTTCCTGACACCTAAATCTATACTCGATGTTAACAAATTTCTCTTCTTCAGAAACGCTTTCCTTGCCATTGCCAGTCTACATTTTATATCCTCTCTACTTCGACCATCATCGGTTATTTTACTCCCTAAATAGCAAAACTCCTTTACTACTTTAAGTGTCTCATTTCCTAATCTAATTCCCTCAGCATCACCCGACTTAATTTGACTACATTCCATTATCCTCGTTTTGCTTTTGTTGATGTTCATCTTATATCCTCCTTTCAAGACATTGTCCATTCCGTTCAACTGCTCTTCCAAGTCCTTTGCTGTCTCTGACAGAATTACAATGTCATCGGCGAACCTCAAAGTTTTTACTTCTTCTCCATGAATTTTAATACCTACTCCGAACTTTTCTTTTGTTTCCTTTACTGCTTGCTCAATATACAGATTGAATAACATCGGGGAGAGGCTACAACCCTGTCTCACTCCTTTCCCAACCACTGCTTCCCTTTCATGCCCCTCGACTCTTATAACTGCCATCTGGTTTCTGTACAAATTGTAAATAGCCTTTCGCTCCCTGTATTTTACCCCTGCCACCTTCAGAATTTGAAAGAGAGTATTCCAGTTACCGTTGTCAAAAGCTTTCTCTAAGTCTACAAATGCTAGAAACGTAGGTTTGCCTTTTCTTAATCTTTCTTCCAAGATAAGTCGTAAGGTCAGTATTGCCTCACGTGTTCCAACATTTCTACGGAATCCAAACTGATCTTCCCCGAGGTCGGCTTCTACCAGTTTTTCCATTCGTCTGTAAAGAATTCGCGTTAGTATTTTGCAGCTGTGACTTATTAAACTGATAGTTCGGTAATTTTCACATCTGTCAACACCTGCTTTCTTTGGGATTGGAATTATTATATTCTTCTTGAAGTCTGAGGGTATTTCACCTGTCTCATACATCGTGCTCACTAGATGGTAGAGTTTTGTCATGACTGGCTCTCCCGAGGCCATCAGTAGTTCTAGTGGAATGTTGTCTACTCCCGGGGCCTTGTTTCGACTCAGGTCTTTCAGTGCTCTGTCAAACTCTTCACGCAGTATCTTATCTCCCATTTCGTCTTCATCTACATCCTCTTCCATTTCCATAATATTGTCCTCGAGTACATCTCCCTTGTATAAACCCTCTATATACTCCTTCCACCTTTCTGCCTTCCCTTCTTTGCTTAGAACTGGGTTTCCATCTGAGCTCTTGATATTCATACAAGTGGTTCTCTTCTCTCCAAAGGTCTCTTTAATTTTCCTGTAGGCAGTATCTATCTTACCCCTAGTGAGACAAGCCTCTACATCCTTACATTTGTCCTCTAGCCATCCCTGCTTAGCCATTTTGCACTTCCTGTCGATTTCATTTTTGAGACGTTTGTATTCCTTTTTGCCTGCTTCATTTACTGCATTTTTATATTTTCTCCTTTCATCAATTAAATTCAATATTTCTTCTGTTACCCAAGGATTTCTATTAGCCCTCGTCTTTTTACCTACTTGACCGTCTGCTGCCTTCACCACTTCATCCCTCAGAGCTACCCATTCTTCTTCTACTGTATTTCTTTCCCCCATTCCTGTCAATTGTCCCCTTATGCTCTCCCTGAAACTCTCTACAACCTCTGGTTCTTTCAGTTTATCCAGGTCCCATCTCCTTAAATTCCCACCTTTTTGCAGTTTCTTCAGTTTCAATCTGCAGTTCATAACCAATAGATTGTGGTCAGAATCCACATCTGCCCCAGGAAATGTCTTACAATTTAAAACCTGATTCCTAAATCTCTGTCTTACCATTATATAATCTATCTGAAACCTGTCAGTATCTCCTGGCTTCTTCCATGTATACAGCCTCCTTTCATGATTCTTGAACCAAGTGTTAGCTATGATTAAGTTATGCTCTGTGCAAAATTCTACAAGGCGGCTTCCTCTTTCATTCCTTCCCCCTAATCCATATTCACCTACTATGTTTCCTTCTCTCCCTTTTCCTACTGACGAATTCCAGTCACCCATGACTATTAAATTTTCGTCTCCCTTCACTACCTGAATAATTTCTTTTATCTCGTCATACATTTCATCTATTTCTTCATCATCTGCAGAGCTAGTTGGCATATAAACTTGTACTACTGTAGTAGGCATGGGCTTTGTGTCTATCTTGGCCACAATAATGCGTTCACTATGCTGTTTGTAGTAGCTAACCCGCACTCCTATTTTTTTATTCATTATTAAACCTACTCCTGCATTACCCCTATTTGATTTTGTATTTATAACCCTGTAATCACCTGACCAAAAGTCTTGTTCCTCCTGCCACCGAACTTCACTAATTCCCACTATATCTAACTTAAACCTATCCATTTCCCTTTTCAAATTTTCTAACCTACCTGCCCGATTAAGTGATCTGACATTCCACGCTCCGATCCGTAGAACGCCAGTTTTCTTTCTCCTGATAACGACGTCCTCTTGTGTAGTCCCCGCCCGGAGATCCGAATGGGGGACTATTTTACCTCCGGAATATTTTACCCAAGAGGACGCCATCATCATTTAATCATACAGTAGAGCTGCATGTCCTCGGGAAAAATTACGGCTGTAGTTTCCCCTTGCTTTCAGCCGTTCGCAGTACCAGCACAGCAAGGCCGTTTTGGTTAATGTTACAAGGCCAGATCAGTCAGTCATCCAGACTGTTGCCCCTGCAACTACTGAAAAGGCTGCTGCCCCTCTTCAGGAACCACATGTTTGTCTGGCCTCTCAACAGATACCCCTCCGTTGTGGTTGCACCTACGGTACGGCCATCTGTATCGCTGAGGCACGCAAGCCTCCCCACCAACGGCAAGGTCCATGGTTCATGGGGGGGGGGATTTTAATATGAAAATCCAAATAAACTGACCTGACATTTTGTGAACTCCAGTAATGATTTCAAATGATACTAAAGGACAAATTGTTATTATTCCCATCTGAGTTTGTTAGTCTAAGTGATAGTTTGGGATGTTTTAGGTAATTTCCTCTAACTCCGAAACTATGACAGATAGAAGTCTGAAATTTTTATACCATATTCTCTTGAATAACAAAAGACAATGTACCAATTTTGAAAATGGTTCAAATGGCTCTGAGCACTATGGGACTTAATTTCTGAGGTCATCAGTCCCCTAGAACTTAGAACTAATTAAACTTTACTAACCTAAGGACATTACACACATCCATGCCCGAGGCAGGATTCGAACCTGCGACCGTAGCGGTCGAGCGGTTCCAGACTGTAGCACCTACAACCGCTCGGCCACTAATTTTGGAAACGATTGAATAATATTTAATATAGTTTATTTAGATTCTTAGGGGTTTGAATATTCAGTTGCTCGAAGTGACAGATACCCTTCCCACGGTCAGCATAGTGACAGGTGCATATGAGTCTGTCTCCTTCACAGCCAACTGCTTCAATGCTACAGGATGTTCTGCAAAGTAGCTTACTGCAATAAAGTTATCGTGTATTGACTCGTGACGTTACACTGCATCCATTCATGTCCACCGTGCATTTCGATGGACTTGGGCAATTCCAGCAGGACAATGTGACACTCTAACCGTCCAGAATTGCTGCAGAGTGGCTTCTGGAGCGCTCTTCTGAGTTTAAACATTTCGCTGGCCACCAAACGCCCCAGACATGAACATTATTGAGCATATATGGGATGCCTTGGAATGTGCTGTTCAGAAGAGAACTCCATCCACTGGTACTCTTAGGGATTTATGGACAGCCCTGCAGGATTCATGGTGTCACTTCCCTCCAGCACTATTTCAGACATTAGTCGAGTCCATGCCACATAGGGCTGCGGCATTTCTGCGTACTCGCAGGATCTCTACATGATATTAGGCAGGTGTACAATTTTCTTTGGCTTTTCAGTGTAAATTAAAAAGGAGCAAAGATGAAACGAAATACAATAATTTCCAAGAGAATCTGGGATGTATTACAGCCCATGTAAACCATTTTTCTGCAAATAATGCAGTACCAAACACCTTTAACTGTTTTTAAACATTAGCACAACCCAAAATTAAACTTATGTATTCTCTAATTTATGAAAATTTTAGCCCAGAAACTAATCCCTCAGAAAGGTATAGATACAAGCACGTGAGGCTCAGTTCTCTCTGCTACTCTGTGATGAAGAAGATGGGGTAATTTTCGGCAACGCTGGCGAGATACTATTTGACGTTACATAATTTGGGACATGAACTTTTAATAAGCGATGCGGTTGTCATTTAGAATGAAATCTTGATCATTTGTGGGTCAATGCGTGCAGATTACGTTAACGAATCATCTTGTGAATTTGATAGCGCGTAAGTCGTAGAAAAACACCGATCTCACCACATCACAGAAATGCAGAAAAGCTGAGTTAACATTCGTGTTCCAATCCAGATCAGCACACTAAGTATACAGTTGTACTTGAAATCAACTTCAAAGCACGAATTCTAGTTTTATGTGTTCTGTGCTAATAGTGAAATGAAAAGCAGTTTTACGTTGAATAAACTTATTCCTGTAGCTACTTCATCCTTTCATTTTTGTCTGAAGGTTGCATATTGAGAGAAAATTTAAATTAAATTACTTCAGTTCTTCTTTTGCGTTTATTTGTAGTTCATTCCTGGAAACTGATATTAGTTCGCCCGCTTTGAACTAAAAAGTCCTGTAACTGATTTCCAGAAAAGCTTTAGATTTACTCCGTTCTTCATTACTGGGAAAACCAGAGTACGAAACACATTAGAGGGAAATACAGTTCTACCACTGTGCTGCCATATTGCTTTCTCTAACGAAAAAGGTCGGTAAAACTTTCTCCCTTGGATTTAGCGGTGGTTCCTGTTTCCTCTGAGTCTGTTTCCAAAATATGCAGAACCGGTAGAACTTTCCCTGCTCATAACATTCCACCTGTTCAGCAACACAAATGCCAAAGAATAACTAGTTATTAAGAATAGAATAACTACAGAATATGTGTTAAGAACGTTTTGAACTTTGAAAATGTCTTCGTTTCGTTCAAAGTGAACAGCTCACAAGTATATGGCTAAGTAAAACCTTGCGTCAAGTACATCACCAGTATGAATGTACTGTATTCTACAATTCCTACCCAAAATGTTCGGCTACGGATTTGCATCGCAGCTCTATGCAGAAGCTTGAGGTTATATTCGATCTACAGCAGACTAACGTATATGGAATATCTCTATTTCTGCAAAGTTAAGCGTTTGCAATCCTTGCACAGTGATGGCGTCAACATAACACAAATTCCTTTTCTTATCATATTAGCAAATGTTGGGCAATAATATACTTTAAGAGCACATTTTATTTACATTTAAGATACTAGTAGTGCCACTATTAATTTTGTAATTATATAGTATGTGTAAATACAGCTTAAAACGTTTTACCTACTGGAATCCAGTGTTTTATGATCGAACGATGATCATGTAAAAATCGAAACCTGCAATCTGAACTATAATTTGTGACCAAGATAAATAAATATTATGTTACTGAGAGTGTGTTATGAAATATCAGTACGCAAAAAATACAGAAGAACTGACATCTCTACTCCATTCACCAAATTAATTTGTTACACTCTGATGTCCGCCTTTTTAGAGATTTATGCAAGTTTTGATCTGGTAAATGGTTTACGTCATATGAACGGATAGTGGCAGCTGTTGGCAGGTATCCTGCAGACTTTAAGATCTAATTTCGCTGATGGAACGTGTTAGTTGAAAACTCGTTAGAAAAAGCGTATCTACATTTATTAGGACATCTTTGATAGATCAGTTGACTTTTGATTCTTCGCTGACAGGACGAAAAATTTCTGTCTCTCCCCCCTTTTGATTTTCTACATTGCCGCTGGAATTCTGTGGATTATTAGCTAAAACACAGCCAGGGCGAGACTTTTGTTTGCCCTCGTAGTTGACAGCCGAAGGTAGAAAACTGATGTCTGGTAATAATAATAATAATAATAATAATAATAGTTATAATAATAATAACAATAAATATCACAATATTCAGAGTGCTTTATTTAAGACACAGTTTGGACTTAATGATACTTCACCGTTATACAGGTACATTTTTTTACATGTTGTGTGTGTGAGGCAAGGAATTTCTGTTTTAGCTTGTTAACGTATATGTATGTATGTAGTCTTGCTACTAGACGATCATTTTGCTTGTGAAGTCCCCATTTGTAGTGAAGTAATTGTAATATAATATAAGTGAAAGTAAATTTTTGAGCTCACGAATTTTATTCAAGCATATTTTTATTGTATTTTAAAACTGTATTTGCTGCTTGCGATAGTCTCAAACACTACTATAGCGGCTTAAAAAGAAAAGAAAGAGAAAGAGAGAGACAAAATTGCTAATATGTCGTTATAAGGCCAACTTTGTGTAAAGTTGAAATGTTGACTGTTCTGAGGGTGTAATGTCTTTAATGCTACAAACTAATGACTAACTAGTTTCCATATAGAACTTACAAAAGTGAAAAGTTCATAAAACGTATGGTACAGGTTTTCAAATATGCTTCCATGGAATTGTCCACAGTTTTGTGATCGACTAGGGTTGTGAATTTCAGACTAGAATTTAATAATGAGGTTTGCATTTTGAACCGACAGAGGTGGAGAACGTATGCTGTTTACCAAATTTTTTAATTGAGTTTGAATTTATGAATGACTGAGGCTAGTAAACAGTTACGGAAATTGTAATTAAAATAGTTAATTAATTCCCCTTGGCGTTCTGACATGTACATGGTGCCAGCAAGGGTTAAAAAGGTTTCTATGTTTTTGAATTTTATGACTCATACTTTTGTGCTTTTGAATTTATTTTTTGTTGTGTCTCATGTATGGATTCATTCAGTTGTTCGAGAATTATATTGTGACGGTACAACCTCCAAGAAGGCACCTTATAAACTCTAGGAGCGGACATAGTCGAGAGCGCGGAGTTCGTTATGCTCTGTGTGACAGCATTCGGCGCGCCAGCTCACGTTTGACAGTTAAGAGGTGTTGGTAGCAAACCACGTGCTTGCTGAGTTTGGCCACCCACAGCGGCAATAGTTTTGTAATTCATCTGCTAGATGTCGGCGCTCTTCGAACTCTGCTATTGGAGCAGACACCATGGACGAGAAATTCACACGCTAACAGACGACTAACCCACTCGGAAAGCATGTGGCCGTTGAGGACGAAAATGGTGGAAAGGGCCGTCATTAGAGACTAAAGGCTCTCATTAAAAGCTGAAAAATCATTTATGTTCTAATAAGATGTAAAGCCAGCAAGATAACTGGAAAGCCAGTACCACGGAAATATCGACGCACAAGTCGCCGAAGTGACGTCAAATCGAATGACTTCCACCCGGCGAATGGTCTTCCCGACGGGAGGCCCTAGTCACACGACGTTTACATTTTACCATAGTCATAAAGGGAAAATTATAGCAAGTGCGAGGGTATAAGTGCGTCCTTGGTGCGATGAATAGCTTTTATCTTATACTGCGTTAAACAACTTACAAACCATATGAACTTTAAAAAAATTGTAACTCGGTGACAACTACACCGATTTTAACAAACTAAGTGTCAATAGATAGATCTCGTAGAGACGTTTAAGATAATTAAACCAAAATTATGAAAAAGACTAACATTTTTAACTATAGGCCAGAATGTGTACCCATGCTGAGAAATCGACAAATTTAGTCAAAAGATTAATTTATATCGTAAAAGTAGGTGCAATAGTCAGGAAAGCAGAAATATATGCATAATTAATTGTTTATATTTTTTAACAATAATATCACCAGAAGTAACGTGTTTCATATTAAAAGTGTATTTTATGGGAAAAAAGTGTGTGACTTGAAAATCTAATTTCAGCAATGAAAAACTGATAAAATGTAGAAGTGATTTCATACACAATACTTGTGTATATTAGTAGATTTATATTTTTACGTGTTCAGGAAGCAAATATACTTGATTTGACACAGGGGACCTATGCTGGTGTGTAAATATTAGGCCACTATCTTTGTTCAGGAAAGGTGGTTTGGTGGTGTTCGTGAGCAGGCTCTGTGATAGTTGGGCAGGCAGTGAGTTGATCCTCTCATGAAAGTGTTGAGATTACTTCAGGTGCCGAGTTGTGGACTTAGCGAATTTTCTAGTGTGTTGCCCGTCAGTATTCAGTAGCATTTTCCAGTTGTGGACTTTGTCACTGCGGGTCATAAGGAAAGTAAATCTAGCAATTTCATGAAACTCTAAACATTGCGCCCTGTGAAATTTACTCTACAAATCCATGCCTGAATTCTGTTGCAATCTGCAGAAATGCAACATGTGAATGATTGGCTCCTAGATGTTAATGCAGCCAGACTTAATAAAAGTCCAGCCTTGCACTATGGGTCCCGATGGTGTGATACTAACTAAAACGTTGTAAGTTTTCAAACATATAACACACCTTATATTGAATTACTGAAACAATTGCGGTTAAATCGAATGTCACATGACATAGTTAAGTGAAAATGCATGAATTTAATTGATATGCAGATCTACACTCCTGGAAATGGAAAAAAGAACACTTTGACACCGGTGTGTCAGACCCACCATACTTGCTCCGGACACTGCGAGAGGGCTGTACAAGCAATGATCACACGCACGGCACAGCGGACACACCAGGAACCGCGGTGTTGGCCGTCGAATGGCGCTAGCTGCGCAGCATTTGTGCACCGCCGCCGTCAGTGTCAGCCAGTTTGCCGTGGCATACGGAGCTCCATCGCAGTCTTTAACACTGGTAGCATGCCGCGACAGCGTGGACGTGAACCGTATGTGCAGTTGACGGACTTTGAGCGAGGGCGTATAGTGGGCATGCGGGAGGCCGGGTGGACGTACCGCCGAATTGCTCAACACGTAGGGCGTGAGGTCTCCACAGTACATCGATGTTGTCGCCAGTGGTCGACGGAAGGTGCACGTGCCCGTCGACCTGGGACCGGACCGCAGCGACGCACGGATGCACGCCAAGACCGTAGGATCCTACGCAGTGCCGTAGGGGACCGCACCGCCAGTTCCCAGCAAATTAGGGACACTGGTGCTCCTGGGGTATCGGCGAGGACCATTCGCAACCGTCTCCATGAAGCTGGGCTACGGTCCCGCACACCGTTAGGCCGTCTTCCGCTCACGCCCCAACACCGTGCAGCCCGCCTCCAGTGGTGTCGCAACAGGCGTGAATGGAGACGTGTCGTCTTCAGCGATGAGAGTCGCTTCTGCCTTGGTGCCAATGATGGGCGTATGCGTGTTTGGCGCCGTGCAGGTGAGCGCCACAATCAGGACTGCATACGACCGAGGCACACAGGGCCAACACCCGGCATCATGGTGTGGGGAGCGATCTCCTACACTGGCCGTACACCACTGGTGATCGTCGAGGCGACACTGAATAGTGCACGGTACATCCAAACCGTCATCGAACCCATCGTTCTACCATTCCTAGACCGGCAAGGGAACTTGCTGTTCCAACAGGACAATGCACGTCCGCATGTATCCCGTGCCACCCAACGTGCTCTAGAAGGTGTAAGTCAACTACCCTGGCCAGCAAGATCTCCGGATCTGTCCCCCATTGAGCATGTTTGGGACTGGATGAAGCGTCGTCTCACGCGGTCTGCACGTCCAGCACGAACGCTGGTCCAACTGAGGCGCCAGGTGGAAATGGCATGGCAAGCCGTTCCACAGGACTACATCCAGCATCTCTACGATCGTCTCCATGGGAGAATAGCAGCCTGCATTGCTGCGAAAGGTGGATATACACTGTACTAGCGCCGACATTGTGCATGCTCTGTTGCCTGTGTCTATGTGCCTGTGGTTCTGTCAGTGTGATCATGTGATGTACCTGACCCCAGGAATGTGTCAATAAAGTTTCCCCTTCCTGGGACAATGAATTCACGGTGTTCTTATTTCAATTTCCAGGAGTGTAATAAACAAACCAATAACACTCACACTAGTAATTACACACAAGTAATTTCCCCAACCCGAGCTATGAGATGCAGTTCTGAGGGAAGGAGAATTTTAGAATGGCATGGCTGTCCTACATTCGGCTGAAACCTCACAGCGGGACACCTAGCGGACACAACGAGATGCTGGAGCCAAGGCGTAGACCTTTGGCAAAAGCCACGCCTTGTCCCTGCTTTTAACGACGACCCTTCGGAAGGTCTTTCTACAGGAACACGGCCGGAGATGGAAGATAAATGTCTGGAGAAAACCAACTCAAAACACTGGTGACTCACTGTAGCCACCTCTGTTAAAACTCGCATGAAAGAATAAGCTGTTTATCTCAGTATCATGTAGCAGAAGTTAAACTCTGCCGTGACATGGTCACCAACCATCTTACCATTAAAGAGCCTTATAGTAGTTAGGAATTTCACTTCACCAAATACCAATATTTTACCATCCTGTATGTAATTTTGCTAACATTGCTATGTCATGAAGTCATACATAGAGTAAAAATAAACCTCAATAACGAAAATCTATGATTTTCATTTTTTAACATATGGTTATACCTGAACCTGTACACTGATTTCTGTCAGAGATAACATTTCCTTTACAGGGAGTGTACTGGAACCGACACTGAGATCATTGTGTGATTACATCACTGTCCGTACTGCTGCACTCTTCTGAACTCTGCATGTGTAAGATGGCATTTTCCTACCTTGCAGGCCATAGGTTCAACACCAAATTCCTAAAACACTCACAGAGCATCCTTGCACAACTGTGGTAGGAAGATAGATCAGAACCAGTCTCACACATCATCATGAAAAGCATCACTTTTGAAAGACATCCCAGTATGATGCTTTATTCAGTATTTTACATGATTAAATAATGGAAACAAATTAATAACTGTAGGACATTATTTTTACAACCGTTCAGTTTCGCAAAGTAGTATATGATTCAGCTTGAGCAGTATTCAGAAGAAACGTTGCTGGATTTGGAAAGTTGTGACCATCAGTTTTGTGACAGTAGGTAGTGATCTGTGCATATGTGTAGAGTATATATTTGAATAAATGGAAGAAGCCCATAATGATTAGGAAAATCCCAACATATTCTTCCCAGCTTTGTCCAGCTGCTTATTCAGAAGTTACAGGAGTTTAGCGTTTATATCTCTTTTACACCTATAAAACGTTTCCTTAAAAACATCCAGTCAGCAACATCAGGTGCTGACTCCCAGCGACTTTTCGATTAAGTACGTTTATCGTTTCCAGATTCGGCTAGTATTGGCGACAATCAAAATAGAGAAACACAATCAGCTCCACAATCTGCACAGCAGGCCATTGCAAGCAGCAATAACCACACGTGTGTCACATAGCTGCCAACCTTGTCACGGACAAGCTGTTAGCTAGTTAGTTACTTTCACGTTCCATGGATCATTTTGCACGATAAATCGTCATGATGTGGAACGAGTCATTTTACATTCATATTGCAAATTAATTTGTATATCTACTGTATTTGTACTCTAAACATCACCATGTAATTTTTTCCCCAAAAAGAAAAGGAGATATACAGATTGAGTTAGCAATGCCTACCCACCATCTTTTACACATTACAAACATAGAAACTCTTTTATGGAATAGAAAGAGTTGTCAAGGAGAAACGTTTTCAGTTTATTTTCAAATTTTACCTTGATGTCTGTGGAAGTGGTCAAAATTATTGTTGCAGCATTGGGCACCTCTTTCTTTGCTGGAGACAACCTTAATGTTGAGTAATGAATACCATTTTTTCTTCTAATATTGCACTTACGTACCTCATTGTTCCTTTTGAACTGTAGTGGATTATTTACAACGAACTTCATGTGGGAATAAATATACTGTGAAGCAGTAGTCAGAATGCCCAACTCCTTAAACAGATGTCTACTAGATGATCGTGGGTCAGCACTATATATTATTCTTACAGCACGTTTTTGGGCAATGAAGACCTTCTTTCTTAATGATGAGTTACCCCACAACATAATTCCATATGACATTACTGAATTAGAATAAGGAAAATATGTCAACTTTCTGATTTCTCTCTCCCCAAAATTAGCTATGAATCTAAGTGTAAATATGGCTGAACTAAGTTGTTTTAGGAGTTCGAAATTGTGTTTTTTTCCCATTTAAATTCTCACCAATATGGACACCTAAGAATTCTGAAGTTTGCACCCAATGTATTATTTCTTCAGCATGTGGTACACTTATCATTGATGCAGTATCCGCACAGGTGCAGAACTGAATATGATGTGTCTTTGTGAAATTCAGGGTGAGACCATTCACAGGAAATCAGTCGATGATACTTATGAGAACTTCGTTCACCATTTCTTCCATTTCTTTATGTATACTTGGAGTGATTACAGTATTGGTGTCATCTGCAAAAAGAACTATTTCTGATTGTTGTACATTAGATGGCAGATATTTACATATATGAGAAACAGCAGTGGACCTAAGACCGAGCCTTGGGGTGCCCCATATGTGATGTCTCCCCAGTCAGTATTATGTCCCTGGATTCTGTTGGTTGAATTACTACTAAGTACAACTTTCTGCATTCCTTTGGTTGGATATGACATGATCCATTGATTCCCTATAACATCAATCCCATAAAACTTCAATTATATTTTGGGCAATACTGGTCTCATAATATGAGAACAAATCTTTAATACTCTATTGGAAACACCATCAAAACCAGAAGAGCTTTTATTCTTGAGAGAATGTATAGCCTTCTTAACTTCAGTAGTAGAAGCTAGTGGTACATTCATATGATGTAGTTTTATGAGAGTTACTTCTTCAACATATTACTGTGACCTTCCTCTTGATTTGTTGATCCTTATGCTTTCTATTGTGTTTAAGAAATGATTATTAAATACATTTGCTACCTGTGACTTGTTATTCATAACCCCTCTATTCAATTCAATAGTAATGTTATCCTCTTCTGTGGTTGGTTGTGCTTTTTCTTGCTTCACTATATTCCATATTGCCTCAACACTGTTGTCAGATGTACTGATTTCTGAAATTATGTTCGTGTTTCTTGATTTTTTAATAACCTTTCTTAGTAATTGAATAGTTTTTGTGGTGTGCAACTACTGCAGGGTATGGACTTGTTCTAGCCAAAAGACACATTTCACTTTCCCTTTCACAAGATACTTTACTCCCCTTAGTGATTCATCGTTTTTTACATGGCTGTTTAATGTCCCCTCTGATTAGCTTATGCAGAAAGCTATTTTCACTGAGGTGTAACCACACTTAAGGCAATATGTCATTTATCCTGAGTAACTGTGCATCATTATCAGAGAGAGCATTTGTTACTGGGTAAACAATAATTTCTTGCTTCGTACCTCCTCAAAGAAAACGTTATCAGTTAAGGACCTGCTCTCTTTATCCACCTGTATTGGAAAGTTGACTGCTGAGAGCAAATTGTAGGATCCAAATGATTTTTCCTCTGAGAATCCTTTAGAGAATCTACACTTAAGTCACCAGAGTCTATCAACTGCTTTCCCATATTAGTTCTGCATGAGTAAGCTGCTACTCTGTAATATTTTATATGTAACTTATCTAACGCTGTGGTTATGTGTTTTTCAAATTTGCACGGGATGTCTATGTTTTACTCTAAATTTTGCAAGCAGGCAAGAAACTCTTATACCTTATTACTCAATCCTCTAATATTTTGTTTAATAAGCTAACCTTACTTTTCTGTGCATTCTTGTGAGGTTCTTCTGTTACAGTGACTTCTTTCAAAACAGTGTGCCTGAAACTTGATTCCAACCTGAGAACGGTGGTCCTTTGATACCACGAACAACAGGGATCTTGCATTGTGTGATGGTGGCCCTCTGTACATTTTCTGCAAGAAGTTCAGCCAACCTATATTTCCCTTCGATATTCAGATGCAGGCCATGTCTAATATAACGCCATCTCCCAATTGCAGCAGCGGGCACTCTACTCATATGAGAATTCATTTCATGTGAGGGTTAACACGGCTCACAGCAGTATTAATCCAGGGCTGGCCATGTCGCTGCAGGACCTCCATGCCATGAAACTCACATTTCTGTGTGTAGTTGCTACTCTTATTTTATTCACGTCACCCCTAATGCTGTAATTACTGTTCTTAGCCAGGCTATCTCCCAATCCACAGACTACAATAACCTGATCCTCTTTGCCAAAAGCTTTTCCACAATTTTCACATGTCGTCTGTCACCTTGCTAAGGCTAGCCCTTGGCTTCACAATACTTGTGACCTGGTACCTTGTTCCTAACTTTTCCTGCACCATCTGGCCTACAGCACTCCCGTGGCTACTACCTAGCAGCAAGACTCTTTTCTTCCCACCCCTTTTTGGCTAGAAGCCTGATGCACCCTACTGTAGCCTACAGGTGTATGAGGCTCTTCCCATCCTACTTAAGGTAACACGCCAAATTTATTCGATACTGATAGCTCAAATGTAGAAGAAGCTGATGAGCTGTTCCCCTTTCTAATTCCAATTTCACGTGATCTAATTCAGCCTGAAGGGAACAAATCTTTGCCTCCTATATCAGCGATTCCCTCTCTCTCTCTCTCTCTCTTTCCAGAGCCATGGGAGAACCTCGTTGAGTTCTCCATTCGCTTCCCCGCTACAATCACCCCAGTGAAATTCCAATTTACACATACCACTTCCTCTGGCAACATCCACACTTATCACGCATAGAAAGATAGGTTACACACTTAAAAACATAATTAAATCACTAAACACGCTTCACACTACACGAATGCTCGTTATTTATGAGCAGCAAAAATTGAGCTCGCCGTTTGGCGCTTCAGGTGTTATACAAAACGTAAAAAGTTATGTATTTTCGCTTACAACACAAACTTAGAACTCAATTACACTCAGTATCTGTTAAATAACGTTATCACATTTGAATGGACTTTACGCACAGTGTATGTAAACAAAAGACTAGTTAGAAAGTTTCTAAATAAAATGACTTCTCGCTTCCCACGCCCGGGTTCCCGGGTTCGATTCCCGGCGGGGTCAGGGGTTTTCTCTGCCTCGTGATGACTGGGTGTTGTGTGCTGTCCTTAGGTTTGTTAGGTTTAAGTAGTTCTAAGTTCTAGGGGACTGATGACCATAGATGTTAAGTCCCATAGTGCTCAGAGCCATTTGAACCAAAATGACTTCGCGCTGTTTACGCGACGAGAAAAACGAAAACAAAGTACTGCGTCGACACTATATGAACTTTTAACTTATTTCTGAGCTGAACTAAAAACAGAAACTTTACTTTACTGTAACAATCCGGTAACTGACAGTATACGATAATGTAAACAAAACTTACGCCAAAATTCGCGTCTATGAAATGTTTCCTTTTTCCGGAGTACAGGTAGTATATATTTCTAAAATATACCCAGTTGTTTATTTGTGAACAATAAATATGGTCAATAACAAAAATAAAACCAGTTAATTATCGACATGTGATGTGAGATTATAAAATTCGAAAAAATATTTTCTTTTACAATACGATTTCCTCAAAATCGAATGAGAAAGACTGGATAGCGGAGAAAACGCCCAATCTCAAATATGGCTTTTTTCACTTAAAAGGGAACAGTTTTACTTGGAAACTAACGACAGAAACGGATGTAGGTTTGCTTCATTACATAAACGTTTATTTAGGCACAGCGTATGACTTGAAATTTAGATCGCTGTATATCTTACGACCCATGTTGCGTGGGGCACCAGCACTGTGTGTTGCAGGAATAATTGAGGTAAAGGCAATGGAAAGGACACGGGACGGAAAAAAGCCAGGAACGACTTCTAGTTGCACAGGGCATTGCGGCAACGCAACAGTGAGCGTTAAAGTGCAGCAGAAGAAACACTATTAACATTTATAATTCCATGGGTTGTTGTCTCTATTCAACAGACGTAGTCCCTGTCGATGGTTAATAGCCTCAAAGAGAGATTGTTTGTAGACTTAATTAGCATTTTTAAATGATTTAATTAACGTATTCAAACAACATCTGTTACAGCTCAGGAACCTAGCATACAATTAATTTAATGCTTTTATCCGTATGTTGTTTTGCCTTCAACAAATCTCATGGATGAAAAGCCTTGTTTCATCTGTATACCGCCTCAAAGATACATAGGCCAAAGAGTTAACAAAAGTTCACTGCGTTATGAATGCCAGAAATTAATTATTTCAGAATCATTTTGATGTGACAAATCCTTATCGGATTTCGTTTTTAACTATGACATTGCTTTTAAATTAATCAACTCTGTTTCTGTATCAATATGATTCTGCATTGTATTTTGTTCACCTTCTAAAAATGTGTTTAAAACTTATGGTAACGAGAAATGCATGATACACACTATGCTTCTCACAATATTTTTATTCACAACAGCCGGCCGGAGTGGCAGAGCGGTTCTAGGCGCTACAGTCTGGAGCTGCGCGACCGCTACGGTCGCAGGTTCGAATCCTGCCTCGGGCATGGATGTGTGTGATGTCCTTAGGTTAGTTAGGTTTAAGTAGTTCTAAGTTCTAGGGGACTGATGATCACAGCAGTTAAGTCCCGTAATGCACAGAGCCATTTGAACCATTTATTCACAACCGATTTCGATCATTGATCATCTTCACAGTGGAAAAATATCTATTGTGACAACCTCACATGTCACACATGGTATTTAACCAGAATATAATAAGCCATAACTGACTTATGCACGTTAGAACGAGATAGTTAACACCACGAAATGAAATATCATGTGGCTAGTGCGTCCCGTCGGGTAGACCGGTCGCCTGGTGCAAGTCTTTTTAGTTGACGCCACTTCGGCGACCTGCATTTCGATGGGGACGGGATGATGATAACACAACACCCAGTCGCTGAGGGGAGAAAATCACCGACCTAACTGGGGATCGAACCCGAACCCTTTTGCATGGTATTCTGCCGCGCTGACCACTCAGCTATGGAGGCTGACACTTAACTGCGTACTAAATACTGAAAATACTGGAAACTCGAAACAGTCTAACAGCAGTAAGAGCACATCATATACTGAGACAGTTGTCCTTTTATTGCAACAAGAAACCACTTTAGGTTTTTCTATAAAACTCTTAGGGTGTTACCTAGAAGTGTGATGGAACTGTCATCAGAAACGAGTCCCTCATTTTTGCAGTTATCTCATAAACTATTATCTGCACAGAAAAAAATCTCATTAACATTTAGCTATAGAACTCCTGGAGAGCTATTCATAATTGTGATCACAATTTTATTTTCACAAATCGGCAAATATTTTATTACAACATTAACATTTTCCCGATTACTAGTGTTTTCTTCTCGAAATTTCGGAGAGCTATTGAAATTTAATTCATAGAACACTAGAACTATAGAATATCTACCTAGAATTCTGAAAAAAAATGTTTATTTCTCGAAAGTAATATGCCAACTTCACAGCTAGTCAACTATTCAGAAATATGACCAAAATTTTTTCTTTGCGAAATTCTACAGAACTACTGAAAATTTGTACAGAGAACTCTAGAAGCGCAGCATATCTATAGAGAACTCTGGAAAAATTTATATTTACGGTTGCCAACTTCACTATTCAGTTATTTAGAATTGTGATCAAAATTTGCTATAAAATTTTACAGAACTATTAAAAAATTTTACAGAGAACTATAGAACTATAGAGTAGCTACCAAGAACTGTGAAAAAAAAAATGTATATTCCTCGAAATGCGGGTGCCAGCTTCACATGACTAGTTTATCTGAAGGATTTAATTTTTCTCTGACACAACCGGTTATCAGCTCGATAATTCATTGTGACATGTGCGAGAGCTGCTATACGTGTGATATGGTTTATCTGTAAGTAAAGTAGAACTGGTGTCAACTGATTCGTATAGGGGCTTGCATACTAATCCTCACGCAATATTGGCTCCCAAGCTGATGCCAGTGCGTAAAAGTGATTGATGCACGGCTAAATTAAGAGGAATGGGGAACCTTGGGGGGCTGTAGACCGGGCCTCCAGGTGGAGGAAGGTGGGCCTCCATACTGGTAGAGTTCTCAGCTATCTATCTAATAAGAATCATTCAAGTCACAGTCATCATCAAAGGAGAAAATATGGCCAAAAATGTGAAACAAATTTCTCCGCTTCTTACATCTATCGTCCTAATAAATTATCGTAAATCAGTTTTAAAAACAAGATCAAACATAGTGCGTGATAATCGTGCTGAGCTTTTCTTCGTGAACAGGTTTTCTGCAGTTTCACATAGTTCCAGAACTCCCAGACTCATTCCAGCGAAAAATTAAGTCACTGCTAGTAGCGCAATACGACAAATTCCTTTCATGCCACCAAGCTCCGTTTATTTACAAAATCCGTGTAATAAGTGGAGTCGGGCAGTATTTTTGACCACATCAAGAGGGAGGTTACTTCAAATTATTTTGTGCGCTCTGAGATACATCCTTCGTTAATTCACTGCTTTTATCGCTTGTCTATTGTTGTAGAGCTGAAGTGTTTGTTCGTGTGGCAGTATTGTTCAGTGCTTTGTAATATGCAGTATATTTGCAGATTGGCTGTTATTATTATTACGTGGAGTGAAATTGCTTGTTCTAATCAGTTAGTGTCTAACTAATACTTGAGTTTCATTTTTGGATTTCGGGATTAGAAATGAAGTCTCACCTTGTGAGAATGTTTCCAGTGATGCAAGCAAAAGAAAATCATAGAAAGGAGCAGCTGAATTTATGAAGAAACTGTGAAAAGTAATCTCATATTTTACGAAGAAATATTATTCCACTGCTAATTTTAATGAAGATTGTACTAAACCTGAATCTCCTGCACCTGTGCCTACTTCTCTTAAAGAGTGTTTGACAAATTCTGGTGAATCTGAAACTATTGTGGAGCAGTATTTTACAAGTGAGGCGGTGATGAATGCGAATGTTGAACCAGGCGATCATAAAACCGAAACAGGTGCTAGTACGATGTAGAATTAGTGTAGTCCCCAACAGTGGAATAAGATTCCGCGAAATGGAAGAACGTGAGAAACGAATTCGTGGAACTGTGTCTAGAGAAAGGTTTAGACTCCTTTAAGAACAATGTAGATGATGTGATAAATATGAACTTACCTACAAATCACAAAAAGGAGTACGCATCCAAAAACTTATTCTTTAGACTGCTAAATGAAGAGAAAAATGAAAGAAAAAGAAAATTCCGAATCTAAAGGAAATGTATTTTGTTTTAAAATATTCAGTAAAAGCGTGGACTTAGACAACGTGCGTACTCCGTTTCCAACTCGTGAATTTTCTGACTGGAAGAAGGGGGAAGAAAAAGTGACATCGCGTGAAAACAGAGCTAATCACTGCAAAAATTCAGTGACTTGGCTTCTGCGATCGAAGAACAAGGGACGTATCGACAGCGAACTGCAGCATATGATTGAAACAGAGGAGAAATACTGGCAAGAAGTGCTTCGGCGCGTGGTAGAAGCAGTTAAACATTTGGCAGTATGTGAACTTGTATTTCGTGGTGATAACTAAATTGTTGGAGTACGAAATAATGGTTACTTTTTAGGTTCCCTTGAACTAACTGCTCATTCTGATCCATTTTTGAAACAACACATCCAACAGCAAGGCTGAAAACGTCGTGGCCATCCAACAGTAGAAGATCAGCTAGCCGTTGTAGTAGGGCATTGTTTCGAGGGAAGAGTTCAAGTAAGATTTTTGTGTTTTGTTCCCATACACTGTCATACGGGAGGAAGTGTTAAGAAGGTTATCTTAGACCTTTTTGAAAAATGTAATATTAGAATAGAAAATTGTCGTTCACTATACTATGACAATGCCAGTAACATGAGTGGGAAATAGTCAGGGTTAGGTGCAGAGATGACGGAATTGATTTCATTAGCTTTTTATATGCCCTTTGTGTGCACTCGTTGAACCTCGTGGTCCATAACCGTGCAGAGGAATCGTTAGAATTCGTTCTTTCTTTTCAAGTTTTACCACGACTATATGACATTTTTGTAGCTTCTCCTCATCGTTGGCACATTCTTGAGAAGGATAATGCTCGACTTGTCCGATACTAGATAGTCGTGCGGTGAGGAAGCAATATCAGCTGTTCGACAAGATTTCGATGATGTTTGCGTGTCACTCGAAGAAATTGTCGAGAACAAAGAAGAAAATGCAGCGACAAGAAATGGGGCAGATTCGCTTTGGAAAAACTAAAAAAATGGGGGAGAGAAATATTGCTTATTTTCTGGGATAGCGTTTGTCTCGAATGGAGAAACCTAACAAAATTTTGCAAAAGCCTGGACCGGTCTTAATTAGAGGATATCAAGCGTTGTAATCATTTATTCCGTTTTTCAGCCGTGTTTGGGAAAATTTTGATGAAAACGAAAACCAAACTAGAAGCTTAAGTGAGCATGTGTATGAAGAATACAGCGACGAAAGCAAACGCAAAATAAGATGATTCCCTGATGGAGAAAAATCAGCAGAACTGAGTGCATGTGATAAATTCTGAGCGGAACATATCGCTGTTGTTGATAAACTACAAGCATAAGTAAAAAGCGAAAAGAAAAATATTACGAAGCAGTCAATCTTTTTCTCTCCTTAACGAACAACATAGTAAAGCAATAGCCAAAGAACTGTTAAATGTGAAATCTTTGTGAAAAATACCGAGATGATCTCGATGAAGAAAGTTTTCGTTGTGAAATTCTTCATTCTAGTGAACATTTGAAGAGTTCCCCCAAAGAAAGTGTGTGTGACTTCCTAAGGGACCAAACTGCTGAGGTCATCGGTCCCTAGTCTTACATACTACTTAAACTAACTTATAGTAAGAACGACACATACAGCCATGACCGAGGGAGGACTCGATCCTCCGGCGGGAGGAGCCTCGCAGTCCGTAACATGACGCATCAATCCGCCCAGCCACCCCGCGCGGCCCCTCAAAGATTGGCTGCTAAACATATCAGCTGTCGAATTTTAAGACTTGATGGTTGAAAATGATCTTGGTGATGTTTTTCAAAATGATGTGGTTGCTTACCGAAGTTTCCTGTCAGTATCAATTGCGAATTGCGAAGATGAGAGAGGATTCTCCAAACAGGCCCGTATCAAGAACAAATTACGCCATACTATGCTTTTCCACTCTCCCCTTGTTATGAATTGAACGTGAGGTAACCAGTTCTCTTGACTTCCAGGATGTGATAGGGAACTTCGTTAGGACAAATGTGACGAAAAATTTTTGTTGCAGATATGCTGAACTGCGTAATACAAGAAATCTTCGTAAGGTGGCGTTTGTTCAGGAGAAATCAGAAGTGTTTCATGGTGTAAAGAATTCTCGTCTCTTGCTACGGTGCAAAGGGAATTTCGTTATACAGGATAATTCAGTTGCTCCTCCCTCTGGCTTTTATGCAACCAGCATTGCCGTAATATACCAAGTGCAAGATGTTCGTACTCTATTGCTAGCTATTCGCAGGCTATTAGTCTTACAGAAAAAATAAACTGGAGCTTTTTGTAGGAAATTTTCTACTATTTTGCGTTTTCACTAGAGGTCATAGTTAGTATATTTATCAAAAAGATATCGATCTATGTTGGCGATATTTTCCCCCACGATATATCGATATCAATATAGCGATATCGATTGCCGATATTTTTATATTATTTTTTTTCACAATTTTTGGTTCATATTTGAATTTCTCCTTTTGAAACTGTAGTAGAAAATAATTTTACTTTCACTGTATGAAGGAGTCTAACTATTATTTGAACTTTCATCACGTCCAGTGTTTTTCTTTGGCCTTGTGAAGCGAGTATATGTGACACAAAAAAGACGTCCGATAGCACAAGGGGTGGGGGGCGGTGGTGGAGTGTGGCGATGTGAGTGCCAAAAGATTTCTGATGTTGATGTGAACAAATAGCTCACAGTGCCGTTAAAAACCATTTCGGACGCAGCGAGTATGCTATGTCTTCACATCGGCATTCTGCAAAAACATTTGCTGAAAATGTTGAGCAAAAATCTGAATGGCAACAGTAGTCCTTAAGGTGCGCGGAGACGTGTGAGAGGAAATGCTGACGTAATCGGCGCTAGACGCTACCAACAGAAACTGCATATTTTAGCTTCACCACGCAGTTTTGACACTAAATCTGCTAGGCCACTGGCGTTGGCAGAAATGAAAAAAAAAAAAGGTAAGTCGACAAGAAGCGTTCCAAACAAATCTGATGTGTGACTTAATCGAACGACAGACCTATCGGACACCTTTCATTGTGCCATTTACATACAGTTACTACTGTTAGCCGGCCGCGGTGGTCTAGCGGTTCTAGGCGCGCAGTCCGGAACCGCGCGACTGCTACGGTCGCAGGTTCGAATCCTGCCTCGGGCATGGATGTGTGTGATGTCCTTAGGTTAGTTAGGTTTAAGTAGTTCTAAGTTCTAGGGGACTGATGACCACAGATGTTAAGTCCCATAGTGCTCAGAACCATTCGAACTACTGTTAGCAATGTGGTTGTCGCCAAGCGTGAACGTGCGTCGTTTTCCTTTCAATTCTTGCTCTAAGGGAGACAGGCAGGCTGCTATCTTACTAGTGTACAGAATATCTAATAATAAATCAATCCTTAAACATAAAGCTCTAAAACCGTCAGTATATTTACAATGTGCAGCTGATATTCTTGTAGGCAGGTACATCGATATTCTTTCTGCTGATGTATCGACACTTTTCTTCGGTATATGGAGAGAGGATGGTAATATTTTTTAAATATCGATATATCAGATTCCCGATATTTTAAAAAATCAACCGTCCTAGTCGTAGTGTTCGAATTATTCAAGAAGAACGTACAAATGTGACCTTCAAATGCGTTTTTCTTGAATAACTCGAAAACGTAGGCCAGCACAAAATTTAACTACATTAAATTTGCTGCAAAACGGTTCTGTTCATTTTTACTATAGGACTAATACGCTGAAGCGGCAAAGAAACTGGTATAGCCATGCATATTCAAATACGCCGGCCGCTGGTGGCCGAGCGGTTCTGGCGCTACAGTCTGGAACCGCGCGACCGCTACGGTCGCAGGTTCGAATCCTGCCTCGGGAATGGATGTGTGTGTTGTCCTTAGGTTAGTTAGGTTTAAGTAGTTCTAAGTTCTAGGGGAATTATGACCTCAGCAGTTGAGTCCCATAGTGCTCAGAGCCATTTGAACCATTTTGAACCATATTCAAATACAGAAATATGTAAACAAGGCAGAAGGCGGCGCTGTTGTCGGCAACGCCTATATAAGACAACAAGCGACTGGCGCAGTTGTTAGATCGGTTATTGGTGCTACAAAGTTTATCAACATTTAAGTGAGTCTGAATGTGGTGTTATAGTTGGCGCACGAGCGATGGGACGAAGCATCTCCGAGGTAGCTATGAATTGGAGATTTACCTGTACGACGATTTCACGAGTGTACCGTGAATTTCAGGAATCCGGTAAAACATAAAATCTCCGACATCGCTGCTGCCGGAAAAAGTTCCGTAAGAGCGCTGAGCCGTGCTCTGGCTCGTGTTGGTGCTGTTCGTAGGTTTCCTCCCTCTGTTGCAGGACAGACGGTATCGTTTAGTTGCCATGGTTACGATTGTTTGTCTTCTTCTCGTGTTGACTGCCGCCACTCGGTTTCGCAAGCGTTGCCTGTCCGATAGTAACAGCAGCGGCGGTTATCGATATGTAGTGACTGTTGCCCTATCTTTGGGGGACGTCGTTGTTCTTCCGGCTCGTGTCAGAGGTCAGTTCGGTTGGGGACTCAGGAGGAGCTAGGTCCATGCCGTGTGGGAACAGGCCACGACTGCTGGCGGCGCGCATGGACTGCCGGATCGATGGCTTGTGGTCACGAGGGTGCACGACCTCGTCGTAAACCGGATTCTGCAAGTTTTAAATTGAGTGCATTTGGATTCAAGTAGAGATACCCACACCATTGTGAGATTTCGCGATTCTCCAGTGACATGGGTTTGTGTTGCTGCTTGTAGTGTTGCCGAGGCAAATACTGCCACTAGTCTGAGTTACCATCTTTTGAAGTGAATGCAACTCTTGGCTGCCTATCTCATCGCTCGTGAAAGTGTTTTCTTGCTGGACCTACTCAGAGGTCGATTCATGGTGCACCGTCTGTGACTGGCCCTTGTGTTTTATTATTGTGTTTTCTGTTATACTGTACGTTTCTAAATTTTTTTATAGAATTGCCATTCTTGGCGTTACAACAGGTTTAAATGGTTACTTGCCTTAAAATTCTAATTGGCATCACACTGGCTTGCTTTTAAAACATTATTTGCTGTGTCTGTATTTTAACTCATCTGGTAAACTGTAGTAAAGAGCGTATGGCATTGGTGGTCGGGAGACCCCTCGCGGGGCGGTTCGGCCGCCGCTCCATAAGTTCTTGCGAGTGAATGAGGATGAAGTGATGATGAAAGACACACAGCACCCAGTCATCTCGAGGCAGAGAAAATTCCTGACCCCGCCGGGAAACGAACCCGGGACCCCGTGCGCGGGAAGCGAGAACGCTACCGCAAGACCACGAGCCGCGGACTGGTAAACTATAACGGACTGAAAGCACTATTAATTAGACAGTTGTTTATTCCTTCATTAATAACGTGTGATATCTTTATTTATTGCTGCGTCTGGAATTACCGTTTTAAAATAAATGTGTGTAATTGCAAAACGGAACCATCAGTAGCTGATTACGGCCCCATCCACAATCGTAACCGAATCCTGCCTTCCCTTGACAACCACGTTACAAACGGGGATGAAGAGAATATTTTAATGTGACTTAATTGCAACCCTTCCCCATATTGCTGCAAATTTCAATGCTGGGCCATCATCAGTTGTCAGCGTGTGAACCATTCAACGAAACATCATCGTTAATGCCTTTCGGAGCCGAAGGCACACTTATGTATCCCTGATGAGTGCACGACAAAAAGCTTTACGCCTCGACTGGACCCATGAACACCGACACTGGAATGCTGGTGACTGGAAACATGTTGCCTGGTCGGGCGAGTCTCGTTTCAAATTGTATCGAGCGGATGGATGTATACGGCTATGTAGACAACTGCATGAGTCCATGGACCCTGCATATGAGCAGGGTACGGTTCAAATTGGTGGAGGCTCTGCAGTGGTGTGGGGTGTGTGCAGTTAGAGTGATACGGAACCCCTGATGTGTCTAGATACGTACGTAAAGATCCTGTCCGATCACCTGAATCCATTGTGCATTCTGACTGACTTGCGCAATCCCAGCAGGATAATGCGACGGCTCGCATATCCAGAATTGATACAGAGTGTTTGCAGGAACACTCTTCTCACTTTAAACACTTCCTCTTGAACATATCCCCCCCATGAACCATGGACCTTGCCGTTGGTCGGGAGGCTTGCGTGCCTCAGCGATACAGATGGCCGTACCGTAGGTGCAACCACAACGGAGGGGTATCTGTTGAGAGGCCAGACAAACATGTGGTTCCTGAAGAGGGGCAGCAGCCTTTTCAGTAGTTGCAGGGGCAACAGTCTGGATGATTGACTGATCTGGCCTTGTAACATTAACCAAAACGGCCTTGCTGTGCTGGTACTGCGAACGGCTGAAAGCAAGGGGAAACTACAGCCGTAATTTTTCCCGAGGACATGCAGCTTTACTGTATGATTAAATGATGATGGCGTCCTCTTGGGTAAAATATTCCGGAGGTAAAATAGTCCCCCATTCGGATCTCCGGGCGGGGACTACTCAAGAGGACGTCGTTATCAGGAAAAAGAAAACTGGCATTCTACGGATCGGAGCGTGGAATGTCAGATCCCTTAATCGGGCAGGTAGGTTAGAAAATTTAAAAAGGGAAATGGATAGGTTAAAGTTAAATATAGTGGGAATTAGTGAAGTTCGGTGGCAGGAGGAACAAGACTTTTGGTCAGGTGATTACAGGGTTATAAATACAAAATCAAATAGGGGTAATGCAGGAGTAGGTTTAATAATGAATAAGAAAATAGGAGTGCGGGTTAGCTACTACAAACAGCATAGTGAACGCATTATTGTGGCCAAGATAGACACAAAGCCCATGCCTACTACAGTAGTACAAGTTTATATGCCAACTAGCTCTGCAGATGATGAAGAAATAGATGAAATGGATGAGGAGATAAAAGAAATTATTCAGGTAGTGAAGGGAGACGAAAATTTAATAGTCATGGGTGACTGGAATTCGTCAGTAGGAAAAGGGAGGGAAGGAAACATAGTAGGTGAATATGGATTGGGGGGAAGAAATGAAAGAGGAAGCCGCCTTGTAGAATTTTGCACAGAGCATAAGTTAATCATAGCTAACACTTGGTTCAAGAATCATATGAGAAGGTTGTATACCTGGAAGAATCCTGGAGATACTAAAAGGTATCAGATAGATTATATAATGGTAAGACAGAGATTTAGGAACCAGGTTTTACATTGTAAGACATTTCTCACCACAATCTATTGTTTATGAACTGCAGATTGAAACTGAAGAAACTGCAAAAAGGTGGGAATTTAAGGAGATGGGACCTGGATAAACTGAAAGAACCAGAGGTTGTAGAGAGTTTCAGGGAGAGCATAAGGGGACAATTGACAGGAATGGGGGAAAGAAATACAGTAGAAGAAGAATGGGTAGCTCTGAGGGATGAAGTAGTGAAGGCAGCAGAGGATCAAGTAGGTAAAAAGACGAGGGCTAATAGAAATCCTTGGGTAACAGAAGAAATATTGAATTTAATTGATAAAAGGAGAAAATATAAAAATGCAGTAAATGAAGCAGGTAGAAAGGAATACAAACGTCTCAAAAATGAGATCGACAGGAAGTGCAAAATGGCTAAGCAGGCATGGCTAGAGGACAAATGTAAGGATGTAGAGGCTTGTCTCACTAGGGGTAAGATAGATACTGCCTACAGGAAAATTAAAGAGACCTTTGGAGAGAAGAGAACCACTTGTATGAATATCAAGAGCTCAGATGGCAACCCAGTTCTAAGCAAAGAAGGGAAGGCAGAAAGGTGGAAGGAGTATATAGAGGGTTTATACAAGGGCGATGTACTTGAGGACAATATTATGGAAATGGAAGAGGATGTAAATGAAGATGAAATGGGAGATAAGATACTGCGTGAAGAGTTTGACAGAGCACTGAAAGACCTGAGTCGAAACAAGGCCCCGGGAGTAGACAACATTCCGTTAGAACTACTGATGGCCTTGGGAGAGCCAGTCATGACAAAACTCTACCATCTGGTGAGCAAGATGTATGAGACAGGCGAAATACCCACAGACTTCAAGAAGAATATAATAATTCCAATCCCAAAGAAAGCAGGCGTTGACAGATGTGAGAATTACCGAACTATCAGTTTAATAAGTCACACCTGCAAAATACTAACGCGAATTCTTTACAGACGAATGGAAAAACTGGTAGAAGCGGACCTCGGGGAAAATCAGTTTGGATTCCGTAGAAATGTTGGAACACGTGAGGCAATACTAACCTTACGACTTATCTTAGAAGAAAGATTAAGAAAAGGCAAACCTACGTTTCTGGCATTTGTAGACTTAGAGAAAGCTTTTGACAACGGTAACTGGAATACTCTCTTTCAAATTCTGAAGGTGGCAGGGGTAAAATACAGGGAGCGAAAGGCTATTTACAATTTTTACAGAAACCAGATGGCAGTTACAAGAGTCGAGGGGCATGAAAGGGAAGCAGTGGTTGGGAAAGGAGTGAGAGTTGTAGCCTCTCCCCGATGTTATTCAATCTGTATATTGAGCAAGCAGTAGAGGAAACAAAAGAAAAATTCGGAGTAGGTATTAAAATTCATGGTGAAGAAGTAAAAACTTTGAGGTTCGCCGATGACATTGTAATTCTGTCAGAGACAGGAAAAGACTTGGAAGAGCAGTTGAATGGAATGGACAGTGTCTTGAAAGGAGGATATAAGATGAACATCAACAAAAGCAAAACGAGGATAATGGAATGTAGTCAAATTAAATCGGGTGATGCTGAGGGGATTAGATTAGGAAATGAGACACTTAAAGTAGTAAAGGAGTTTTGCTATTTGGGGAGCAAAATAACTGATGATGGTCGAAGTAGAGAGGATATAAAATGTAGACTGGCAATGGCAAGGAAATCGTTTCTGAAGAAGAGAAATTTGTTAACATCGAGTATAGATTTGTCAGGAAGTCGTTTCTGAAAGTATTTGTATGGAGTGTAGCCTTGTATGGATGTGAAACATGGACGATAACCAGTTTGGACAAGAAGAGAATAGAAGCTTTCGAAATTTGGTGCTACAGAAGAATGCTGAAGATAAGGTGGGTAGATGACGTAACTAATGAGGAGGTATTGAATAGGATTGGGGAGAAGAGGAGTTTGTGGCACAACTTGACAAGAAGAAGGGATCGGTTGGTAGGACATGTTTTGAGGCATCAAGGGATCACAAATTTGGAATTGGAGGGCAGCGTGGAGAGTAAAAATCGTAGAGGGAGACCAAGAGATCAATACACTAAGCAGATTCAGAAGGATGTAGGTAGCAGTAGGTACTGGGAGATGAAGAAGCTTGCACAGGATAGAGTAGCATGGAGAGCTGCATCAAACCAGTCTCAGGACTGAAGACCACAACACACTTGAACATATCTGGGATGCATTAGAAAGTGCTGTTCAGAAGAGATCTCCATCCTACTCTTACGGATTTATGGACAGTCATGCAGGATTCATGGTGTCAGTTCCCTTCAGCACTACTTCAGACACTATTCGAGTCCTTGCCATGTCGTTTAGCGGCACTTCTGCGTGCTCGCGGGGTCCCTACATGATATTAGGTGGGTGTAAGAATTTCTTTGGTGTTTCAGTGCATAGCGAACGAGAGAATTCGAAAATTTAGCGTCTGGTATTTGAAGGTGCTGTGGGCTGCATAAAATCCAGCGGCAGTGGCAGGTAAATCACTCTGTGTATCTTATAAACTGGCACCAATTATCTAAAGGATAAAAATATACCACGAAGAATTTGTGCACACTGGAAACGTTTTTTCTGCTGAAAAGTAGAATACATCGTCCAAAGACAACTGCACATTCCAAAGCAGTCACCAGCACACTGCATAGAACATTTAGATGCCTCATAGCATGAGACTATACACAAACGGAGTGCAAATCCTGCATGAACTTCTGCAAGGTAACAAGCCACAGCGATGCAGCTTTGCATGTGACGTTTGCTGCGCAATAGATGGCTTTGTCTTAAAGCGATATGTTATTCCTAGATTTTTCAATCCGATGAATGTTTGCCGCGATTTTTTAAATGAATGTTCTCATTAGTGTAGTGGATGTTCGCAACCCCGCTTCTGTGCACGGAATTTTTGGTATTGTTTGTACATGTACCGTGTGCTGGGATGAACACAGAGTATCTACAAAATGGGCTGGCGGGCGGTGAGCGGTGATATTAAGCGTGTTGAGGCACTTGCCGAAGCGAGCGATTGCGCCACCCTGCTGACGTCACGCGCGGAAGAAACTCTCCGATCCATGGAACCCTCAGGAGTTGGAGACATTGCTGTTGACGGATCTATGAAGTGATGACATCAGTCGTTGTTTGACAGCTCTGATGTACAAGAGATGTTATTTCTGTTTTGTAGCTTGAGGTTGTAAGCAGCTGTTAAATGCAAAGTATACGTGTAACGTTGATTTAATATAATTGTTGCAAAGAAAAAAGGTTCGAGATCATTGAGTATTAGCTTGTTTTCTAAGTGACTTTTCAAGCTGACACAGGTATCGCAACAGAGGAAAGGAGGCTGAAGCCGAAATTTCCGGGCAACTCTTACTGCTGGAATTGGTTTCAAATTCAAGAATGTAAAATTGATAACGCACAGCGACTGTAAACTATACACGCAAAGAGACCGTACAGATGTGAAATTGCACGTTCTGAGTGTTTACAGGTATAATAATTATCTTCTCCACCGAGATTACTTTTCGCTTTTCCCAATATGTAGTTCACAGACCCACGTGGAGAGACTGCCTGTAAGCTGACCATTTCGCATTTGTTTTCGCGAAAAGGAGCATCATAACATCGATGTACCTCGACATTTCTGCGAACAGGTGTCCATTGTTTCAAAAATAACAGGAGCCTATTAGCTTTACGGAGGACGGTGCTCCAGCGAAATAAGCGCAATAAATGCTGAACCCCGTTTATGAAACTCTTCCAGGGCAATGGACTGAGTGAGCGCAGCACAAGCCTACAGTGGTCATAACTGCGGTATCGGCAGCCACCCAGTCGGCCGCACTTCAAAACACGCACGCCGCCTGTCACGCCGCCGCGTTTCCTACAGCCGCCACAGCGGCGTGTGGACGTTGCACGAACGGTTTCGCCGCTGCCATTGAGATGCAAGCATCACCTTTCCGGAGCTCCAGCGGCGGGTCTACGTAAGTTCAAACATCGATGCACAGCCCACATTTTGTGTGTTTGCTGTTTTGTAACATTTACAGTCTCTCATAGCGGTTAGGGCTCGTCATCTAGGGAATAGTCATTGTATTGATGACTAAGTGAATTGTAAACCTTTATATATATATATATATATATATATATATATATATATATATATATATATTTCAGTATTCAAATCTAGCTGTTCTAGGTGCTAAAGTCTGGAACCGCGCGAACGCTACGGTCCCAGGTTCGAATCCTGCCTCGGGCATGGATGTGTGTGATGTCCTTAGTTAGGTTTAAGTAGTTCTATGTTCTAGGGGACTGATGACCTCAGAAGTTCCATAGTGCTCAGAGCCATTTGAACCATTTTATTCAAATCTACTCGTAGCAACTGGCGCTGCAACTATAGCAACCTAAATTATATAATACTTTTACTGCATAGTATTAGATGTAGGATTAATTAATATCTGACTTCTCTGTCCACGAACGGCATCAATTTATCGCTCCTGTGCCCACTAAAGAACCACAAAGAGTGCACAGAAAATTACAACAGTATTGTTTCCCGGATAATGTGTCCCCTTTATTAATCTGAAGCTACGTCGGGGGTTGCGTTTACTCTACTGAAGTGAGTGATCTCCGTGACCTCAGGCTCCGGATTGTAAATGACATCAGCCCTGTAAGACGAAAGATACTGTAATAGATGCGAGAGGAAACTGATCACAGGCTATACGGCCATAAAGCAATCACAGCAGACCACGTTTAAGTATTACAATCGTTATTCGAAAACAACCTTCCAAATCCCTGTGAGTTATTTGTCAAGCATATCATAATTAGTTTGGATTCAGGATCATAAAAGGCTAAGTACGAATCGAATACACGTAAGTAAATTTAACATAATTATTTTTGTCTTATCATTTGACCGATTTTATGCGGCGCGCCACAATTGCTTCTCTTTGTGAGATGACAGAGAGGCGCTGTGCAATGTCGTACACAGATGGGCTTGCGTAGTGGTAGCTTGTTGCTGTCATATTACAGCAGACGACATCTTTGTCTCTGCTATTCGCGGTATGTACCAATCACAAAGTAATCCGCTGTTGTGAGAAGGTTAGCAGGTAAGGGTGGATTTCCCAAGGCGAGTTGCTGTTATAATATGGTACGTGGTAGTCCATATGGCGAAAAATAAGAAGCCACCTCTTGTTACACGGGCGCTGCATGATTAAAGTCAATACTAACTAAGCTATATTATCGGTAACGGCGCCAAATGAAAAGGAAAAACTAGTCGAGAAAGGTCATTCAATCCCCCCTCCCAACTATGTAGATACAAATATACACTGAAGATCCAAAGAAATTGATACTCCTGCCTAATATCACGTAGGGCCCCCGCAAGCACGCAGAAGTGCCGCGACACGATGTGGCATGGACTCGACTAATGTCTGAAGTAGTGCTGGAGGGAATTTACACCATGGATCCTGCTGAGCTATCCATAAATCCACAAGCGTACGAGAGGGTGGAGATCTCTACTGAACAAGACGTTGCAAGGCGTCCCAGACATGCTCAATAATGTTCATATTTGGGGAGTCTGGTGGCCAGCGAAAGTGTTTGAACTCAGAAGAGCGTTCCTGGAGCCACTCTGTAGCAATTCTGGACGTGTGAGGTCTCGCACTGTCCTGCTGGAATTGCCAAAGTTCGTCGGAATGCACAATATACATGAATGGATTCAGGTGGTCAGACAGGATTCTTACGTACGTGGCACCTGTCAGAGTCGTATCTAGACGAACAGGGGTCCCATACCAATCCATCTGCACACGACCCACCATTACAGAGCCTCCACTTCCTTCAACAGTCCCCTGCTGACTTGTAGGGACCACGGATTCGTGAGGTTGTTTCAATACCCGTACACATCCATCCGCTCGATAAAATTTGAAACGAGACTTGTCCGACCAGGCGACATGTTTCCAGTCAACAGTTCAATGTCGGTGCTGACGGACCCAGGCGAGGCGTGAAGCTTTGTGTTGTGCGGTCATCAAGGGTACGCGAGTGGACCTTCGGCTCCGAAAGACATTATCGATGATGTTTCTTTCAATGGTTCGCACGCTGACACTTGTTGATGGCCCAGCAGTGAAATCTGGAGCAATCTGAGGAAGGGTTGCATTTCTGTCACGTTGAACGATTCTCTTCATTCCTCGTTGGTCCCGTTCTTGCAGATCTTTTCCGGCCACAGCGATGTCGGAGATTTGACGTTTTACTGGATTCCTGATATTTACGGTACACTCGTGAAATGATTGCACGGGAAAATCCGCAATTCATCGCAACTTAGGAGATGCTGTGTCCCATCGCTCGTGCGCCGACTATAACATCACGTTCAGACTCACTTACATCTTGATAACCTGCCACTGTAGTAGCAGTAACCAATCTAACAACTGCGCGGAACACTTGTTGTCTTATATAGGTGTTGCCGACCGCAGCGCCGTATTCTGCGTGTTTACTTTTGGATGCGCATGGCTATACCATTTTCTTTGGCACTTCAGAGTATGTTAGCTGGAGGAAATGGAAGAAGTTCATATGTCTTTTGTCTTGATAACTTCAAAATGCCGTAAACAATTGAAACAATAGCCATGGAATAGCTCTATCGAACGTCAATAGTATTTTTTTTTATAAAAGCAGTACAATTTACATAATAAGCCGGAATGTTGATTATGATGATTAAAAAAGGAATTTAAATGGAAAATAATTAGAAAAAGTAAGTGTAGAGTCATGATAGGATAATAAATTAGACGCAATGTGTCTCCACAAAACGAGTGATCTGCAACTGGCCTCTGTGAGAGGGAGGAATTGACTGATGATGTGAGACAAGAAGAAACAGGAGTCGAAAGGGAAGAAATAGGCGATTCAGTATTAGAAGTAGAATTTAAAATAGATTTGGATGACTTAAACCAACATTCCATCGGAATTTATAAAATCATTCGGATGGGGGGGGGGGGGGGGGAGGGGTGTGAAGTGTCTAAAAACGCTAATGTACGTTGGTGTATGGTATGTATGACACTGGCGACTCAGCTTCATACATTCGGAAAAACATCATCCACACAACTGCGAAGACAACAAGAGCCGAAAAATGCGAGAATTATTCCACAGTCATCTAAACAGCTAATGCATCCAAGTTTCTGACAAAAATAATTTACAGAAGAATGGGGAAGAAAATTAGGGATATGTTAGATGACAATCAGTTGACCTTAGGAAAGGTAAAGCCACGAGAGAGGCAGTTCTGATGTTGTGCTTGATAACGGAAGCAAAATAGACATGTTAATGGGATCTCTCGACCAGTAAAAAGCGTTCGACAATGTAAAATGGTGCACGATCTTCAATGTTGTGGAAAAAGTATGAGTAAGCAATAGGGAAAGACGGGTAATATACAATATGTACAAGAACCAAGAGGCAACAATAAGAGTAGAAGATCATGAAGGAAATGCTCAGATCAAAAAAAGGTGTAAAACAGGAATATAGTCTTTCGCCCCCACTTTTCAGTCGGTACATCGAAGAAGCGATAACGGAAGTAAAAGAAAGGTTCAAGAGTGGAATTAAAATTCAGAGTGAGAGGATATCAATGATATGATTCGTTAATGACATTTATATTTTCAGTGAATGTAAAGAAGAATTACAGGATCTGTTGAGTGCAATGAACAGTCTAATGAGTACAGAATATGAGCGGAGAATCAATCGAAGAAAGTCGAAAGTAATGAGATGTAGACGAAATCAGAACCGCGAGAAGCTTATCATCAGAACTCGACATCACGAAGTGTACGAATGTTAGGAAATTCTTCTATTTAGGCAGCAAAATAACCTACGACGGACGGAGAGAGGAGGACCTCAAGAACACATTAGCCCTGGCACAAAGGGCATTCCTGGCCAAGAGAAGTCTACTGGCATCAAATATACATCTTATTTTGAAAAAGGAATTCTGAGTATTTACGTTTGGAGCACAGAATTGTATGTTAGTGAAACATGGACTGTGGGAAAATTGGAATAGGAGAGAATCGCAGCATTTGTGATGTGGTGCTACAGAGGAATGTTGAAAATCACGTGGACTGATACAGTAAGGATTGAGGAGATTCTCAGGAGAAACGGCAAGGAGAGGAATATATGGAAAACACAGATAAGAAGTACGAACAGTATGATGGGACATGTGTTAATAGATCAGAGAATAACTTATGTAGTACTAGAGGGGTCCGTAGAGGGTGAAAGTGGTAGAGGAAGACAAAGACTGGAATACCTCCAGCAACTGCGTGTGAGATCGCTCTCTAAGTTTTCATCTATTTTTAGGTTTCAGATATATATTTTAACGGTTTTTGTGATAATATTTACTATATAAGTGACTTATTAGTGGTTTCTTCATTCACCTCTGCATTTCTTGTGTTGTGACCTGATATTTGTGAGTGTTTCGTATCGAACAACTTAACCTCTTACCCGTGTTTACATTCCGCGCTGACCAGTTGCAGCTGTAGCGGCGCATCTAAAGCTAAGTACTAATTAATTATTTGTGTATAGTAGTTTATTTAGGAACTTTAGTAGTCTTCAACCGGTGTTCGTGGTGTTTTCTGGTGAAATAACTTCAGAAGAAATTTTTGCGAACTGCTTTCAGTTTCGTTACTGTCATTAGACGTTTGATTTTCTTTCTGTGTTAGTATCTTGTTATATTCTCATTTGTTGTTGATTAATACTGTCAATAATAGTAGTTACTGTAGTATAGAGTAAGTTTGTGATTATTGTAGTCAGTTTTTAACATCTTCTTGTTGTAGTAGCGGAACTTCGATAAAGTTGTTTTCTTGTTTCAATAACTGTAAAATTTTACCATGAGTGAGAAGTGTGGGCTTTGCCGTAGGTTCGTGAGTAGTGGATTGCGGTGTGAGACTTGTTCGAAGTATTTTCACTGGGGGGAATGCAGTGGGGAAGCCAGTGGGCATTCTGGTGAGATCCTCTCCTGGAACTGCAGGTTATGTAGCAAGAGTAAGTTAATAGAGGAGCAGGAGCGTAAGATCTGTGCCCTTCAGATACAGTTGAAAAACGCACAGGAGGAGCTAGATAGGATGAGGAGGGAGAAGGGGGTTGGGGAATGGGAGCTGGCTGTTGGCAAGAGATCTGCTAGGAGAAGGAGATTTTCAGATAGTTTTACTATTGGTGTTTGTAATAGATATGACCAACTGTCAGAGTCTAGTGGAGAGGAATCTCTAGTAGCTGTAGATGTAGGAAGTATGCAGCAGACCTCAGCAGTTACGGTGGCTAGGACAGTTGCAAAGTCTAAGAGAAAGAAGAAGGTTCTGCTGCTAGGTAGTTCTCATGGTAGAGGTGTAGGCCAGCAGTTGCAGGAAGTTTTGGGGAGTGAGTACCAGGTCACCAGCATTGTGAAGCCTAATGCAGGATTGGCTCACGTGACTTTTAACATAGGGGGGTTATGTAGGGATTTTACTAAAGAGGATCAGGTAGTGATTGTGGGTGGGGCTGGTAATAGTATTGATAGGGATGGGGAGTATGACATAGATGGTGACCTGGAAAAGATAGCCACTCAGACTGGCAACACGAATGTGCATTTCGTGGAACTGTTTCAGCGTCACGATCGGCCTCATCTTAATACAGCCGTCAGGCGTAATAACATGAGACTTATGGGTGCGCTGATGACAGAAGGCATGAGTCACATTTCAGTGGTGTCGGTGGAGTCTATCAGCAGGACGGGTTTCACTAGGCATGGCCTGCACCTCAACAGGTATGGGAAGGGGAGGTTGGCAAAACTTATAGGTGACAGCATAGGTGGGGGTGGTGGGATCACTCATGGGAAAATTCCGGTAGTTGTGGGTGTTAGAGCTGTACCTTTTTTAGATTGAAGTCAGCTGATAGGTATTCCTGCTTAAGGGAAGTCTCTCTAACAAAGAAACCACTTTCTACGAAGCTTGGGTATCCGATTAATGAGGGAATTAGTATATTTCATCAAAATATACAAGGTATTAGAGATAAAGTTAGTGAACTGCTTATAGATGTTGACTCTGAAATTATTGGTATATCTGAACACTTCTTAAATAAGGAGATAATTCAGAGGCTTCCTTTACCAGGATACAGGTTGGCTGGCAGCTTTTCTAGGAGCTCTTTGCGGTGTGGGGGAGTAGCCATGTATGTGAAAAACGGTATCCCATTTGAGTCAATTGATGTTTCAAAGTACTGCACTGAAAAGGTGTTTGAATGTTGTGCAGGTGTGGTTAAATTTAGTGGAGCTAAACTTCTTACTGTTGTTATTTATAGATCCCCAGACTCCGATTTCACAACATTTTTGCTAAAGCTAGAGGAGGTTCTGGGTTCACTTTATAGGAAATACAAAAAGTTAGTTATATGTGGTGACTTCAATATTAATTGTATAAGTGATTGTGCAAGGAAAAGGATGCTGGTAGACCTCCTTAATTCATATAATCTTATGCAAACTGTATTCTTTCCAACGAGAGTGCAAGGGAACAGTAGAACAACCATAGACAATATTTTTGTTCATTCGTCATTACTAGAAGGGCATTCTGTTAGCAAAAAGGTGAATGGCCTTTCAGATCATGATGCACAAATTTTAAGTCTAAAAGATTTTTGTGCTGCAACACATGTTAAATATAGTTACCAACTTTTTAGGAAAGCTGATCCAGTTGCTGTACAGACTTTTGTAAGCCTTATCAAGGAACAAGAGTGGCAAGATGTTTATAGTGCTGATACAGTAGACGATAAATATAATGCTTTCCTCAAGACTTTTCTCGTGCTCTTTGAAAGTTGCTTTCCGTTAGAACGTTCAAAACAGGGTACTAGCACAAACAGGCAGCCTGGGTGGCTGACTAAAGGGATAAGAATATCTTGTAGAACAAAGTGGCAATTATATCAAAACGTTAGAAACAGTCAAAATCTAAATGCAGCAGCCCATTACAAACAGTATTGTAAGGTGCTTAAAAAAGTTATTAGGAAAGCAAAAAGTATGTGGTATGCAGACAGAATAGCTAAGTCTCAGGATAAAATTAAAACCATATGGTCAGTCGTAAAGGAAGTGGCTGGTCTGCAGAGACAGGTCGAGAATATAGAATCAGTGCGTAGTGGGGATGTCCATGTTACTGATAAGTCGCATATATGTACAGTATTTAATAATCACTTTCTGAATATAGCAGGTGAACTAAATAGAAACCTAGTCCCAACAGGGAATCATATAGCGCTCTTAGAAAAAAGCGTTCCGAGACTGTTACCTGAAGTGCTCCTCCATGATACTGACAAGAGGGAGATTGAGTTAATAATTAAATCACTAAAGACCAAGAACTCTCATGGATATGACGGGGTATCTAGCAGAATACTGAAGTATTGTTCCATGTATGTTAGCCCAGTACTTAGCCATATCTGTAACTTTTCCCTTAGGAGTGGTCGGTTTCCTGACCGATTAAAGTATTCGGTAGTGAAGCCTCTTTATAAAAAGGGAGACAGGGATAATGTTGACAATTATAGACCCATTTCTATGTCATCGGTGTTTGCTAAAGTTATCGAGAGGGTTGTATATACAAGGTTACTGCAGCATTTAAATTCACATAATTTGCTGTCAAATGTACAGTTTGGTTTTAGAAATGGCTTAACAACTGAAAATGCTATAGTCTCTTTTCTCTGTGAGGTTTTGGACGGATTAAATAAAAAGTTGCGAACGTTAGGTGTTTTCTTAGATTTAACGAAGGCTTTTGACTGTGTTGACCACAAAATATTACTGCAGAAGTTGGAACATTATGGAGTAAGGGGAGTAGCTTACAATTGGTTCGCCTCCTACTTTAAGAACAGAAAGCAGAAGGTAATCCTCCGCAATATTGAGAGTGGTAATGATGTTCAGTCCCAATGGGGCACTGTTAAATGGGGCGTTCCCCAAGGGTCGGTGCTGGGGCCACTGCTGTTTCTTATTTATATAAATGATATGCCTTCTAGTATTACCGGTGATTCAAAAATATTTCTGTTTGCTGATGACACCAGCTTGGTAGTGAAGGATCTTGTGTGTAATATTGAAACATTATCAAATAATGTAGTTCATGAAATAAGTTCGTGGCTTGTGGAAAATAATTTGATGCTAAATCACGGTAAGACTCAGTTTTTACAGTTTCTAACTCACAATTCAACAAGAACTGATATTTTAATCAGACAGAATGGGCATGTTATAAGCGAGACGGAACAGTTCAAGTTCCTAGGCGTACGGATAGATAGTAAGCTGTTGTGGAAAGCCCATGTTCAGGATCTTGTTCAAAAACTAAATGCCGCTTTATTTACCATTAGAACAGTATCTGAAATAAGTGACATTTCAACACGAAAAGTAGTCTACTTCGCATATTTTCATACGCTTATGTCATATGGTATTATTTTTTGGGGTAATTCTACTGATTCAAAAAGGGTATTTCTGGTTCAAAAACGGGCTGTTCGAGCTATGTGTGGTGTAAGTTCGAAAACCTCTTGTCGACCCCTATTCAATAGTCTGGGAATTTTGACATTGCCCTCACAGTATGTATTTTCTTTAATGTCGTTTGTTGTTAGCAATATTAGCCTATTCCCAAGAGTTAGCAGCTTTCACTCAGTTAATACTAGGCAGAAATCAAATCTGCATGTGGAATGCACTTCCTTGACTCTTGTGCAGAAAGGAGTGCAGTATTCTGCTGCATCCATTTTCAATAAGCTACCACAAGAACTCAAAAATCTTAGCAGTAGCCCAAACACTTTTAAGTCCAAACTGAAGAGTTTCCTCGTGGCTCACTCCTTCTATTCTGTCGAGGAGCTCCTGGAAGAGCTAAAAAATTAAGCAAATTCCAGTGTTACATTATTGATTTTCTTTATTTAAACTAACGACTTGTCGCCCGAATATGTTTCTTATATTTCATTTTATCTGTTTCTACAATCGTGTTATAATTTCATGTATTGACTCGTTCCATGACCATGGAGACTTCTCCTTAATGTGGTCCCACGGAACAATAAATAAATAAATAAATAAACTAATTGACCACATAGGCTGCAATTGCTGCTATGGATGAAAAGGTTGGCACAGGAGGGGAATTCGTGGCGGGCCGCATCAAACCAGTCAGAAGACTGACGACAAAAAAAATAGTGTAGCTATGTGTAGAAGTACAGTTTAAGTTTAGATCTCTAATGGTGAATGACGCTAATATTAACTACTTTGTCCTGAGGAATTGCAAATATCTCACAAACTAAGTGTCCCACAAAAGAAAGTAATTTCACCACGTAAGAATTGGTGAAATTCTGGGTTTATCCGATATATATTAGATTTATAATTTTGATACCTACAAAAAGCCATGATATTGGAATATTTCAGCCTGTGAAACGTATCAGTGCATACACACGAGTTCTGATAAGTTTTTGTATTCATGGTTTAAAATAATACATACAGCAAATGCATTTTTGTATGTTTTGTAATGATACATGGAAGGCTGTTATAGATGGCGGCCTTATTGGCCATGATCATTAGGTTGAACGAGCTCGTAGAAGCAAGAGCTATGCTGATATGCGGTGTGTCAGGCACCATCACAAATTTTTCATGCATTGGGCGTACGAATTTGCAAAATTGCTGCTGAGGTTCGTGGACTTAGAAACGTTTTTCACACCAGATGTTTTCAGACTCATACTCTGAGCCGGCCGTGGTGGCCGAGCGGTTCTAGGCGCTTCAGTCTGAAACCGTATGACCGCTACGGTCGCAGGTTCGAATCCTGCCTCGGGCATGGATATTTTTGATATCCTTAGGTTAGTTAGGTTTGAGTTGTTCCAAGTTCTAGGGAACTGATGACCTCCGATGTTAAGTCCCATAGTGCTCAGAGCCATTTGAACCATTTTGAGCCAACTCTGAACAGCAGCATGATGTGCAGAACTTATGTTCTTCATCGATTTCGCGAATGAACCTGTGACTCCGCTCACATCAGTGCCTGAAGTTTCCAGCTAGCTATCTGCATGTTAGCAGCTCAGTAACCGGCCTTTACGATGAGAATGTGGCCGCTCCCTAGACAGCAACACAGCCATCGAACTTACTAAATCGGCCACACGATTTACTAAGTCCTTGTATGCGAAATCAATGTAAAATGGATGGTCTGCATACTGCGCTTATCTCTTTATCTCACAGCATCATATACATTCAGAGTCCTCAATTATTATTCTTTGTCTTCACCTACAATTTTGCCCTCAATGGCTCCCTCTAACACATGTAAGCTACACAACAATGTCTGAAACACGTTGTGTCATCTTGTCAGTTTTTCTAATGAATGTTTACCACGAGTTCCCTTCTTCGCCGATTCTGCGGAGAACCTCTTCATTTCTTATCGTATCAGTCCACACAGGTTTCAATATCCTTCCGAAACATCAAATTTCAAACGCTTTGATTATCTTCTTTTCCTGTTTTCCCACAGTCAACGCTTCCTTTCCATATAATATTGTGTTCTAGGGACCGTTCAGAAATTTATTTATCAAATTAAGGTCCACTTGTGATATTAATAACTTCAATCAGCTTCTGGTGTCTCCCTTGCTTCACCCATCATGGATTATTTTGGTTCGTGTGTAGCAGCATTCCTTCAATGCGTCCACCACATGGTTCCGAGATCTGATGTTAAGTTTGTCATTTATCCCATTTCGGCTGCTCCTCAATGCTGTGTTTCTTGGAATCGATATTATTTTCTCAATAGTCTGTTAATTCCATTCAACAGTTTCTGTAATTATTTGTCATATACTGGGCGAATCATCTAAAAATTGCATAGCAAATATTCTGGAAATGGAAAGTGCCACTGATGTGCTGCTTTCACAGAATGATTTGGTAGTCAGGGCCTTGTATTGTTAGACAATAAACATATTGTAATAACGCTTTAAAGTGTATTTTTAGTGCAAACATACACTTTTTTAAAAGGAACAATGTTTGTTGACACTAACAAACTAAAATTAGGGTAAATTAGAACGTCAGTGGTGTTTGTTGCAAGATTCTAATGTGACTCGTTTACGAGATATCTCCTTTTGAGAAGTATCCAATCTGACACTTGTTTGTGCCATTCAATGTGCGTAGTTGGTAGGCACGATATTGTTATGTTTACCTACAGTGTGCTTGTGTGTTTCTCGAGTGCACCGCGAGTTGCCAGTCAGTTAGAGTGTGGCAATGCAAGCAGTAGGTCGTGAGTGGACGATGGGATTATCCGACGCAGAAAAAGCCTACATGCTCATGGATGGTGTATGTAGAACATAGAAAGAACCGGCCGGCCGGTGTGGCCGATCGGTTCTCTGCGTTTCAGTCTGGAACCGCGCGACCGCTATGGTCGCAGGTTCGAATCCTGCCTCGGGCATGGATGTGTGTGATGTCCTTAGGTTAGTTAGGCTTAAGTAGTTCTAAGTTCTAGGGGACTGATGACCTCAGATCTTAAGTCCCATAGTGCTCAGAGCCATTCGAACCATAGAAAGGACCGTAGTTCGTTTTTGTACGGTATATACGCTGAGATATCCCAATAGACGGCAACCATCTTAGCAATTATTTATCACTCTCTTCAACCAGTTACGTGAAAGTGGTATACATCTAGACAATGTAACAGAAGAAAGCAAGAGATGACAGAAGAGGGCAAATAAATTTTTGGGTTCTGTTGCAATTGATCCACACGTTAGCTTCTGAGCAATCGCACTAGGCAGCGGCGTAAGTCAGGCAAGTGTCCCACGCGTTCTCCATCGACATAGGTTCCACCCTGATAACAAGGGCTGCGTGGAAATGATTATAACTTCTGTACATTGATATTAGGAAAGGACACACTAGATGTATCGCGTTTAGTGATGAAGCCACATTTACCAATCATAACATGCACTATTGGTCTGTTGACAACCCTCAGAGGCTTCTTCAGATGGAACATCAGCGTCCTCGGAGAGTGAACGTGTGATGCGGGGTAGTGAATCATCAGCTCATAGGCCCTTGTTAAAGCGCACAAGTATCGCAGCCTCCTAACAGACCATCTTCCAGACGTTCCTCTGCAGACAAGAAGGAACCTGCGATGCCAACATGATGGCTGTCCAGCCCATAGTGCACGAAGTACTACAGCATGTCTTCACGAATTGTTTCCAATCTGCAAATCGGCCTTTCCCCAGATTTGACCCTGGTAGACTTTTTTCTAGGGGAAAAGCTGAAAGACGCTGTCTACAAGGACATACCAGCTACATTCGATCGTAGGCAAAGACGTGTAACTGCCGATTGCTCGAGCATATTCGCTGAAATATGACGAAGCCAATTAGGACTGTCAACAGACCAATAGTTCATGTTATGCAGCAGCCGTTCCAGACTAAACTGGAAGCGTGTAATGCCACTGCCAGTGGTCATTTTGAACACAACCTGTAATGATCAATTGTTTTGTTACTGGTCAGAAACCACATAAGTAGTGTATACGCTTGTGTAGTTCTTTAGTCTGTGGTACCACAGCTATTGTACACGTGTCAGTTTGGGAACTTCTCAAAATGCGACATCTCGTAAGCGATTCACACTAGAACCCTGCAAGAAAAACCACTGACATTCTAATTTACCCTACTTTTAGTTTGTTAATGTCAATAGGCATTGTTCAGTTAAAAAAAAGAGAATATTTGCACAGATAATACGCCTTCCAAGTGTTATTACAATCTGATGATTGGCTAACAAGACGAGCCCCTGACTAATAATGCATTCTGTGAATATCGCACATCAATATCACTTCCATTTCCGGAATATTTGCGGTGCAAGTTTTAGGTGATTCATCCTATACACTAATGACAGTAATGCCTTCAGCCGATGTCATATCCTTCCAACCTGAATTGTGATGGCATACTATTTCTCCCGGCCAATATCAGCACAGAGCTGCACTTGCCAACAGGATATCACGTCCACGCCAGAGCTTGCAACAGTTTTTTCCCGAGACGACTCCACCGTCTTTCATATACATTAAAGAAAGATCCGCCAGTGCGAATATTAACGTTTTCGGGTAACGTGAAGCATTGTTGGAGCCAAATGAAGCAGATTCTTGGGCATATTTTGAGATTATTTAATGCTTACGAACACACAACTAGGTGGAGGTGTCAGAAAATTACTTGGCAAGAATAAGTCTCTAGGCACGACACTTTTTGAAATTAATGCTGTGTGTTTGTTTTTTAAGCTGGTATATGGGTTGAGAGAGACTTATTGGGATTTCTAATTCAGCACTTTTTGTGAGTAACAGCGAGGTTGGTACAAACGAGATTGCCTCACAGAGTTGAGCGCGCATTAACACACTGCAGTCGTCCTCGTGTACTAGCTCGCATGTGGACCGCTTGTAGTGCTGGAGCATCAGCGGTTAGAGGGCGACTGGCGCTCACTCTCACGGATTCCTGGTAACGCCCCACCCTCCAAACGCGAGCTCCTGCGTCACGCGTCCGCAGAACACGTACAGCACTACAAGCCGCTGATTGCTGTCACAGTTTCAGACACGCGCGCTGACGGTAGTGCGTACTTACAGCGATACCGGCCAAATACGAGTAACAGAACAGGCCGGCTGGCAAGGAGGATTATTGCGGATGTGGTCGAGATTCATCCGTTCAACCTCTTGACAATCCACTCTGTCTTGAAGCGCTCAGTACAATTGGAAAAAAGGGGAAAATGAAAGCAAAAACATAATAACGAATGGTGAACTATTTTTCCCACAAACAGAAATTGTAATATCTGCACAGGAAGAGTACTCGCTGCTCGCCATTAGAAATCGAAAAATCGGTGTATTAGACCCATTACGTCTGCCGCGGAGAACACGGCAAGTGCCATAACCCGCTCTCCCAGCAACCTCGCTCAGTGGAAGAGGGATCGAAATAGGCGAACATATGTCTAGGCTTATCCACAGCTATTCGACCGTTTATGAAAAAACGACGGCCAGAGTTTTCGGGGTACTTTATGTGCCTTTTAGCAGGTTCGTAGGTCAACCGAAGCGGCGGCCCAGTGGCTAGCGTCTCGGCTGCACACTTTTGCGTCCTGCGTTCGAAACACTATTATTATTTTTAATTTTGTTTCTGTTTTCCATGTATTCCTCCAATCTAACGAATTCCTGGTAACACCTCACCCTCCAAAAGCGAGCTCCTGTGTCACGCGTCAGCGGAATACATTCGGCACTACAAACCCGCAAGCAAGATCACGGTATGAATGTCATTCAGTGTATACTAAAATCACTTTATTCTTATTCGTCTACTATTCATGTGTATGATGAAGGAATTTTAAAAAAAGAAAAATGAATGGAAAAATTGTATGGAATTGTTTTTGGTGAAATTCTTCCAGTGTACCTCGATTCATAACCAGTTCCAAGCTCTAGTTTTCGCAAAGTGATCTTTTAATCTGGATTGTCGCGAAACTATTGCTAACGCGTGAAATCTGCAACAATATTAACGAGTTTTCTTTTCCAAGTGACACTCATATTAAGAAACATCGTTGTGGCAAACCTGTCTTCGCACGTTGCTCGTGGCGTTCGGAAATTCTATGTTTCGAATGTTTGTACGATCTCATACAAGTGAATGCACCCTGTATAATAATGTATGACACTTACTGTGAAACACAGTTGTAATTTTGCAATTAATATAACGACGTCGTATATCCTAACTTGATAAGAAACATTCATGTAGTAACCCTCCACGGATATAGAAAGATAAATGAAAAAAAAAATGAAAATAATAATTAGGTTTCGAACATGGAACGCAGAATGTGAGAGACCACAACGCCAGCCACTATACCACCAGTTGGTAGCTAAAAGACATCTAAATTACGTCGAAAACTTTGACACTCGTTTTCTCAGATACGATCGAGAATCTGCGAACAAGCCGAGACACATGTTCGTTAATTTTGGCTCCTTTTCCATTGATTGAAGTTTCCGGGAAATCAAGATATGGCATTTGCCGTGTTCTTGACGCTAGTTGTTTTAACACTTTTGTCGTGAGCACAGTGTAGTCAGAAATACACCATTTGGACCCTGCTTTGTATGTAAGAATCCTTAGCAGCTTTGAATTAGGTGAGACAGATGTCGTTAAGTTTACCACATAGTGCAATTTCAAAGCTTGGTAATTTCTCAGACGCATATATGTGGTGAGGTAATACCGGGATGTGCAGCCTCTACACAGCAGGTGAAGCGGTGCTCTTAACATCATGACAAAATCCAGTGATGTCCAAGACAGTCCGCAGAGCTTTCAGGTGACTAAAAACCGCGTTTTCTTTATAAACTGAGTATCGGAGTCTCAAACAAGCTGGTCTGAACGCCAGATGTCCGGCAGTGAGGGTCCATCTCGTCACATTTTGATTGCTTGGGAAGGGGGGGGGGGGGATATGGCAGCAGAGGAACGTTGTACAAAGTGACCAGTTTGTTAATGGAGAGGTATTGGTGAGGCAGAGGAAAGCGATCACTGTGGAGTTACAGAGATTGTCTTCACTGCTGGTAGCACTAAAACTGTTTGCGTCGTGAAACCACATGTGGGACTACCTGTCCTCATGGAGATGATGGAAATGTTCAATACACGGGCTGGCCTTTGACGCCTCCGAAACTGGATCTGATAGCGCATGTCTGCTACGCGTTGGAGCGACAAACGGCATCTCACTTCCCACCAGCACGGGCTTTTCCAAGCCCCTGAGCACTGTTTGTCAGGACTAGGATATACTGCCAATAGACCTCACGGACAAACTCATACACTAGATGGTCAGCTGGCCATCAGTTTACCCTAGCTCAAGGCAGTCGGGCAGGACTGACGTAAATGCGGGCAGCTCACCATCAAGCATACGTCGCATTGTAGCGAGACGGGGCCAATGAGAAATGGGGGCCCCGTAACGAACTTTCGACATGACAGTAATCGACTTGTCCATTACAGTTCGCGAACGCTCAGCTCCATGCGATGCCAACAGAAAATGTCAATGAAAAGATACCCACTAAAGATCTTAACAGTTTATAACAGTTAAACTCGTGTGAAATAGTTACTCGCTCCCCACCAGAGGGGGCTGCTGGCACTCGTAAGACATGCAGTGTCACGTGCCGTGACGTACGCGCCGCGGCCTGTCTTTCTCGTGGGCCTCGGTAGCGAGACGAAGTGAGAGAACGTGCCCAGCTTAACCGGGCAGCCTTTACAAGTAGTGTGTCATATCCGTGGACGTGAAGGGGTTTCAGTGGCTTTACGTTAGGTCCAATACTTTTTCGTTATTTACAATGCATTTACATTACGTACAAAAATGCAGCCACTGTTATTTTTCATTTATACGTAGTATGATCTATATCTCACATGTTTTGCTGCAAGCGAGGGAATGTCTGGATAAATTAGTGGTGTGTAATCGAATAACAGCCCTCAGATGGCTATCAGTCATTTGTGATATTTCGATCTGCATAGCTTCAAGGATGAGACAAGTTGCTCTTATAAATATGTAGAATCGAACATGTGCATTACAGGTGCCGCTTTCGCATGTGATTGAGGAGATCCATTCCGTGGAGGTTAAGAATAAAACTGAATAACGTCATTCACCATTCTAAACTTTACCTTAATGAAACGGCCACACTGCAACTGTATTAAGTCTAACTGCTCCTCTGTGGACACAGATCTGACTTCAACTGAACGTCATGACATGAAGATCTGGAAAACCAGCTCAAGCGATCTCAAATCTTGGAATCCTTTCACGAAAGCTACGTCTAAATTATCAAGACAGTGAACGAATGGCTCAAGAAAGTCATTATTAATGTTAGCAGAGAATTTCGTCACGTAAGGGAGATGTGTGAAATTACGATCCTGGAATTAATCTTTCCATGTCTCCAATTTAACTTGCATTGCTCGAATTTTATAAAGCAGAGATATAATTAACTGACTTTTTCCCCGCAAAAAAGCATTGACTCGTTCTTTCATTAACGCAATGTGAACAATCCACTGACGGTCAGAAAGCGCAGGAATAGACCTTCCGTATCCATAAAAAGATTTACCTGGTCAAGCAAAGGAGAAAAGGTTCAAGGATTTTACCAATACTTATCTATCTTATCTGACGGAAATAATGTAATTGAAATCAGATTCCCGTTAATCCATTACCTCTTGAAATATTGTATGTCGTTCAATCCTGAAGATCATATGAAATTTACAGTCGCAGCAATAACATTCATAACCATGTCAAATTGCACTGTCTCGGTAAAAAGTGTCTCCTGGTGAATCACACAAGACGCTGAGTGAAATTTCTGTCCTGGATCCAACTAATTCTTACAAGATGCACAAAACTCACATTACAGCGGGCTATGTTGGGGCTCCATCAGTGGCTATGGAAAGCGGCTTGTTCCAGGACAGATTCATGTTCTCAAGAGCATGTTCAGCAGCAAGAAATATGTCTACGCCAGTACATATATCTCTCATGGGGATTAAATCCAGAAGCTCTTCTGTGATACTGAGATCTAAACCCACTCCTCGGACGAAAATACCCATTTGTGCTGTATCAATAATGTCAGTAATTTCTCAAGGCACAGAGAATGTGCAATTAAATGTTACTCTCTCAACATTTAATTGTCGTCTAACATCTGCACTAAGGTCTTCTACGCGGCATACGATTGTATAATGTCACAGACAAATGCATTAAATCGTGGTCTACCTAGAGGACATACGGATTCACTGGCAATGTCGAGACGTTCTTTCACAAATCATTGGAAGCGGTCGAATTTCCCGAGCAACTCGGTGAGCACCTTTAAAGTCTGCCGTGCCCTGCACCATATTTTGTAGCTTCAAATTCCTAGAATAAAACTATCGGGTAAATAAACTCTTAATATAACATTGATTGTATTAATAGTTGATATCAGGTTAAATGAAATAAAAGAGCTCACCTCATTTCCGACGGTTTCTTTTAACTTTGTAGTTTGTTGCAAACGCTAGTCTCCAAGAATACTGTCATACATGTGACAATGTTTTGAACTGAGGTGTCGCTCAACGCAAATTTTTTTGCTATAATGCAATGTCCACCTACTAAACATCTTGGCACAAAAAGCCACTGCCTTTCCCACTGGGATTCCTGTTGCATGCTGTTCGCATTAGAATGTGGTTTCTTCTCAGTTGAATCTGTATTCATAGCTCTAGTGAGGCAACAGGTTTGTTTTCGCAGCCAAGATTCCAACTCCTTTGCCCGCTCGCCGTTATGTACAGAGGGGGCGCCCATAAGGCGAAATGCCCGGTTTGAGCAAGCCTGCTCTAGCATGTCACATCTTTAGCGAGCGTCTCTGGCAGACAGAGGACAACATATCATCTGTTAAACTGCATTTTGGTTGTGATATGGCTTATACGGTCTTGCTAAATAATTTTTGAAACGTATCTTCAGTTTCAGTACTTTTCTAACTACATGATTTGGGAAACGTTGTATGCCAAAGCGCTTGACATTAAGCTGTAGAGTGTTCTGAAAACCCATCGGACACCTTGTTAAGGAAATATGCTATAATTTATTGATGGCGCCTAGAACATGGACAAAAATGAAGTAAATATCTTTTCAGACAGTAGAAAATTGTAGTGTGAAAAGGAGATGCAGCGATATTTGTCCCTTTTCTCTAGTGTAATGTAACTAAGAACCAGCAGAGCAAATTGTAATAGTTCCATTACCAATAGTAATCAGGGGACGTTTGTAACTTCATTTGGTCGACCGGCAGCCGTCTTGTTGAATGAGATCAAGACTGAATAATGATGACTGCTTTGCATCGATCAGCACTTTTCACGTTTATTGCTGCCTCTCACACAGATGGTGGAAAATTTTGTCAGTGTTCTCTGTGCAATGTTTCTCTGATATTTTTTTCTTGTTATATTGCTTTGTCCAATAACCTCCAAAGTTTTACTGCATACGTGAATGTACTTTATGAACATTCGTGTTGATGTTCGGAACAACGTACAGGTTCATTCAAAATTAACACAGCTATTAGAAACGAGTTTTTGGGGTCAGTTTTGTGACTGGTATGACGCGACGCGCCACGAGTTCCTCTGTGTCAACGTCTGCGTTTCGGAATAGCAGTTACACAACGACTATCGTCATTTAAGGATTAGCGCTACATAGATAAGAATGACCAATAATGTAAAAGAAAGTACAATTTTTTTTACATACTTGATATATAACTTCCCTTTACACATTGACACCATCTAAGCGATAATTCAAATCATCGACGCAAGAACATAGGAATCGGAACTGTGTTTCGCCTATGCTTCACATAGCTACATGAAAATAAATCCATAGGTATCAGGCGTATATATCGACTATCAAGAGCAGAACACATTGTCATCATGTCCAGTACGACCGATCCAACAGCCTGGAAGACGTTTATTTAAAAATGTACGAAACTCCATACCCTAACGTGAAATTGCGTCATCTCGCTGAAAGAAATAAGTCTCTGTAATTCTTAGCGATGTATCGCTATGCACTAGGCAGTTAGAGCCATTTGTAATGGGTATATTCATTCTGAATTGTCATATACCCATGATAATGAGGTACCGGCCCTTTACGGAAATAGCAGCTTTTACTTACGTGGCATATAAGGAAGTACCGTGCTGAAGAATCTAAAATCGGTTTCCTGCGACATGATTACTCTGCAATTCACATTTAAGTGCTTGGCAGAGGGTTCATCGAACCACAATCATACTATCTCTCTACCATTCCACTCCCATACAGCGCGAGGGAAAAACGAACACATAAACCTTTCTGTTCGAGCTCTGATTTCTCTTATTTTATTTTGATGATCATTCCTACCTATGTAGGTTGGCTCAACAAAATATTTTCGCATTCGGAAGAGAAAGTTGGTGACTGAAATTTCGTAAATAGATCTCGCAGCGACGAAAAACGTCTTTGCTTTAATGACTTCCATCCCAACTCGCGTATCATATCTGCCACGCTCTCTCCCCTATTACGTGATAATACAAAACGAGCTGCCCTTTTTTGCACCCTTTCGATGTCCACTGTCAATCCCACCTGGTAAGGATCCCACACCGCGCAGCACACGTTTTCAAGCTTTGAGTGCTACGATATAACAAAATTCCCTCGAGCTCTCAGACGCCTCGTATGCCAAACCCCGAAACTTCAGCCGAGCTCTTCTCGGCCGTTGCCCCATGATGTGGTACACATTGATCAGCCAAAACATTATGACCACTGCCCATCGCGACGTTGGAAGCCGCAAGGTGGTTTTGCGGGTACGAGACGCTGTAACAAAGGTATGTAAACGGAGCAGACAGAGACGGGGCATCACCATAGCGAAGGTATGGGCTGCAAATGGGAAAATCCATTGAGATAAGCGACTTTAACAAAGGGTAGATTATTATTAAGCAGAACCTGTGAACTAGTATCTCGAAAACGGTGAAGCTGATCGAATGCTCACGTGCTACTGTCTTGAGCGTCTACGCAAAGAGGTAGAAGGACAATGAAACTACCACTAGGCGCTTAATGGTTGGACGTCCATGACTCTTCACAGAACGTACGGTTCGGAGGCTTGTGTGCTCTGCAAAGTAGGACAGATGATGATCTGTGGTATCTCTGCCGAAAGAGCACAATGCTGCTGCATGGAAAAGTATTCCGGAGCACGCAGTTCAACGTACACTGTTGAACATAGAGCTCTGCAGCAGACTACTCCAGCGTGTTCATATGTTGACCCGACATCGTCAGTTACGGTTGCAGTGACCATGGGACCATCGGGATTCGACTGTCGATCAATGGAAACGTGTCGATTCTTCGGATGAATCACATTTTTGCTACACTAGGTGTATGGTCGTCTCCACAAACACCTTCATCGACCTGAACTGTAGCTCAAAACGTGGTGCATGGCACAGACGCAGGCTGGTGGGAGCCGTATTATGCTATGAGAGACATTCTCCTGCGCTTGCATGGGACTAATAGAAGACGCCCTGACAGTTGCAAACCACCTGCATCCCATTGTGCTTGATGTCTTCCTCAACGGCGATACCATCTTGCAGCCGAATAATTCTCCTTGTCTCTGAGCCAGAATTATGTTGCAGTGGTTTGAGGAGCGTTATATCAAATTCCCGTTGATGTCTTGGCGACCAAATTCGCCTGATGTAAATCGAATGTAACCTGCCTGGGTTGCTATAGGACACCATCACCGCTTACGCAAATCAGCGACCCGTTATTTATGCGAGTTACATGACCTGTGCGTAGACATCTAATGCCACATACCGCCACAAACCCACCAACGAATTGTCCTATCTGGGATCCGACAATTCGCTGGTAGGTTTGTGGAGGTGAGTGATGCGCAGAATCAGTGACGTATTTTGTTCCAAAGACGGACTATCATACTTTTAAGCAGGTGAACATAATGCTTTGTTTCATCGGACTACGTGTGTGTAATGCCACCTGCAACATATAAATGTGATAAATACACCGTAACTGGTGGCTAGTCCGTAGCCATATACGGCTTTGTACTCATCAATTCTTCATGACGCTTTGTTCCATTGTCGTGCTCTGCTACAACCCGTCACTATGAATTGTCTGAGTTCAGACGAGCTTGAATTTACTTTCATACGTGACATGCCAGTTTGAGTGTTTTACTTCTGATGAAGTGACTCACATTAGTGCTGAAACCTAGGTCAAAAGACTCCTTTCTTGCGATCGAGGGCTGCTATTGCTTTAATTTAACTTTGTAAACGATCGCTGACCAAGCAGCCATGTGCAAGTAGGCTGTTTAGGTCTTTATGTCGGTAACGCCACGTAGCGCTCTGTATGAAAATCACTGACTGTGCTATGTGCAGTCTGTGGCTGGTTTGCATTGTTGGAATATTTGATATTGTAGTGTTGGGCAGTTGGATGTGAACAGCGCAGAGCGTCGCGCAGTTCGAGGTGAGCCGCCAGCAGTAGTGAATGTGGGGAAAGAGATGGCAGAGTTTTGAGAGCGGACGATCTGGTCGTGTGTCCGTCAGAAAAAGGAAATTTGTAAGACTGGATGTCATGAACTGATATATATATATATATATATATATATATATATATATATATATATATATATATATATATAATGACTTTTGGACACTATGAAGGTAAATACATTGTTTGTTCTCCATCAAAATCTTTCATTTGCTAACTATAACTGTCAGTAGTTAGTGCCTTCAGTAGTTAGAATCTTTTATTTAGCTGGCAGAATTGGTGCTCGCTGTGCTGCAGTAGTTCGAGTGACGAAGATTTTTGTGAGGTAAGTAATTCATGAAACGTATAGGTTATTGTTAGTCAGGGCCATTCTTTTGTAGGGATTATTGAAAGTCAGATTGCGTTGCGCTAAAAATTATTGTGTGTCAGTTTAGTGTTGATCAGAATAAGTAAAGAGAGAAATGTCTGAGTATGTTCAGTTTTGCTCAGCTGTTTGAAAATAAAATAACGTAAGAGGTTTACCAGCACAGTCATTCTTAATTTTTATAAGGGTATGTTTCATATGGCGACCCTCCTAGTATACCGCACTGGAATTTTCTGATTTTTTCTTGTAGTTTGAGTAATTAGTGTAGCTATTGTTTATTGCTAGCGTGTAATTGTAGAGAGAATCTTCTTTGTAGTTGTAGTTTTTCACTGTTGTACTGTAAAACAGTAGTGGCATGCTTGTAGATTTGCATCAAGTATTTTGCAGCTGTGCTTGCAATTAACTAGATATTACTTTCAGTGCTACGTTAATTTGTTTTCTTGTTTTAATCTTCAAATTGTGCTTTTCTGTGTTATCATGTGAAATATTGTGACAATTATAGCTTGTGAAAAACCTTATACTAGGCTCCAAAGTAAACTGAAGAATGACAGTGAAGACGGAGGAGGAGGAGATTAGTGTTTAACGTCCCGTCGACAACGAGGTCATTAGTGACGGAGCGCAAGCTCGGGTGAGGGAAGGATGGGGAAGGAAATCGGCCTTGCCCTTTCAAAGGAACCATCCCGGCATTTGCCTGAAGCGATTTAGGGAAATCACGGAAAACCTAAATCAGGATGGCCAGAGACGGGATTGAACCGTCGTCCTCCCGAATGCGAGTCCAGTGTGCTAACAGTGAAGACGAAAGCAGTGTGTTAGCACCACAGTGTAATGAATTAACTAATGTTCAATACAGTAATTTGATAACTGTGCACAGGGAAATAGACCAGGCAGCAAATAATGGTGTAGACAGTGAAACAGTTAGTGAACAGGGAAGCATTATCGATCGATCGGTCAGCAACAGCTCGCCTCAGGAATACGAAGTGACAGGACACAATCTTGCAAATACCGTAGATTCAGGTTTTGCGTCCGCACCATTTTCTCAAATAAGTCAAGACAGATTTTCTGCTTTTCAAAATACGAATATTGCCGGTTCAAATGCACTGCCGAATAGCACTGAGGAATATGTTTCAGATATCATTGCATTGTTATTACAATTAATGCAACAAATGGGACAAAAGGTTCTAAAGTTAGACACAATGGAATAAAATCTTCAAAAGTTAGACACAATGGAACAAAATATTCAAAAGTTAGACACCATGCTTGAACAAACACGTGAAGGTTTAACTGCTGAGTTACTTAAAATCGAAGCGAAATATCAAAAAGTCTGTAATGACATAAAAACACAAGTTTGCGAGGATTATGTCTATTTTTTGGCGTCTTGAAAATGCATTACAGAATTACGAAGCAGCCATAAAGGAACTGCAAACTATTGTTCATGAATATCACGATACCTTGCAAGTTAAAATTGATTCAATTGCATCTACCGATTCGGTTACACAACTTGCAAAAACTCAAGGAAACTTAAAGGACATAGAAGATACGCTTTCAACACAAATGAACACTCTGAAACTTGGTTCAGAAAAACACACTGAGGAAATCAGTTCACTATCGGAGAAAGTAGCCGAACTTTCGTATCAGTTCACTAACTTACCTACAAAGGTATATGATGATCTGAATGACACAAGACCGGTAGCCTTCACTGACAGAAGAGTATGAACAAATTAGAAAATTCAAACAAAATCAGAATAAATCAATATACAGTACAAAAGAGAAATCTGGGAAGTACAAGATCAGTTGACACAGGTAATACAAGTATTACATATGTATTTCAGAGGACACTTGTGCTCCGCCACGCAGGATTAGCCATGCGGTCTAAGGCGCTGCAGTCATGGACTGTGCGGCTGATCCCGGCGGAGGTTTGAGTTCTCCCTCGGGCATGGGTGTGTGTGTTTTTGTTCTTAGGATAATTAAGTTAAGTAGTGTGTAAGCTTAGGTACTGATGACCTTAGCAGTCCCATAAGATTTTACACACATTTAAACATTTTTGAACTTGCGCTCCAATACAGGAAGAGGGACATAGAAATATGGAACAGCCACAAAATAATAACACAGGGCACTTCGGAAATTATGAAATAATTTGGCGAGGTACACCGAATTTTGAGATGGAACCGCCGAAACGACGTAACAGTGACCGATATGCAAAAACAGGAACACAACAATTCCAGGCCACATCCGTCACAATTACGTGACGACAGAAACAATAACTGGACATGACAAGGTTATTCTTACTATGCTAATCATGACCAAAACAGACACCACCGTATGACAACCGTTGGCAGAGTAATAATAAATAGTTCCAGATTTTTTTTTTTATAGGATGGGGCCCCTCCACGCCCGCACCAACGTGGTGACCAACACAAAAGTTTTACTGTCACCTCCGTAAGCATGTTAGTTTGAATCAGGCGTCACAGGATGCAGGCTGTGATGTTATCCATGCGTCTGGGTAAGACTACTCATTAACATGGTCCATCAGGAGATAGTAGTGGTCGAAAACGATCGAAGGGTAGCGGTTTTAAGAGCAGAGGAAAAAAAGTGCCAAGGCCAGCGCCAAGGGAAAAAAACCTCTGCGACAGTAGGACGGGTGGTAAGGGCAGTAGCGGCTTGCTAGCTGCGACAGAGCATGCAAGGTGAGGGGTGGTTAGCGTGAGGTATCGTGCAACGTTACCTATGTACTGCGTGGTCGTTAGCTGGATCAGGCCGGTGCTGCGGCTGGGCTGGCTTGTGGTCTCCTGGGCCGGCCGCAGTGGCTTCCTCCCTGTAACATAAAAAGTTCGGCGCGGCAACGCATGCGCTGCTGTTAGGCCCTCTGCTGCGCCTTGTCGTCAGTGACTTGGTGCAGCTTCATCAGGCTGGCGCAGAACGACGGCGATCGGCTGCAGCGTCCTCCTCTACTGCACGGCGCAGCCCTTCTGCAGTGCAACTGTGAGCTGCTCCGCTCTTCCAGTGATCTGCGCCGCTTCAGCGTCGGAGATATGCACGCCTTCCGCTCGCGCTTGCGCAATGAGGGCTGCCTTCCTCTCTTCTCGGTCCCTTGAGGGGTCGTATCCCGCAGCGGGCGGCGTCGCCACCGGCTCCTCTGGGGCGGCGGTTGTCTTCCCTGCGCCTCTCACCTGCGGTGCTGCTGGAACAAAAGCAGGGATAGGGGCGCGAACTTCCTTCTGCGAGGTCGCAGGAGTGTTCGCGGGTACGACTGCACTGAGGCCTTGGGCGAAAACTGCTCGCAGTTGCCTCAAGGCCTCTTCCTTCTCTGCAGCCACGGCGGCTGCGAAGGCAGCCCTCTCCGCCGCCATGACGGCTTTGAGGGCTGCTGTGGCCTCCTTCACGGCGGTGCCGAGTTCGAGGTCACATCTCTTCGCAGGAAGGCGAGCTGCGTCCTGGCTGCCCGTTTCCGAGCGGCCGTCCCTGCCCCTGGCAGGTGGATCTGCTGCTGCGCCGTCCCTCAGCTGCGCCGGGCTGTTCTGCGCCCTACGCCGTTTCCGACGTCGTCTTCTCTTCTGCTGCTGCGTCGGTGCGGCCGCGGCCGCCTCGCCGCCCCCGGCACGGCCGCGGCTTGAGAAAGCCGCACAGCCGCGCCAACTGGCGACGTGCGGGCCGCCACACCGGACACATGTCGGCAGAGCGTTGCTGCCGCGGTCGCAGGCGCGGCTGTCGTGCTCACCTGAGCACTTGACGCACCGCGCCGCGTTGCGGCAATGCTTCGCTACATGGCCCTCGCCCTGGCACCTGAAGCACTGGGGCTGAGGATCCATGGCGGTCGGGAGAGCCTCCGTCGTAACCGGGAAGCCCAGCAACTTCCGCAAGTCGAAGATGTCACTCCCGCCGTCGACCGTTTGCACGGTCACGGCATAGAGCGGCGCCCTCTTCTTGTTGGTTCGGTTGTGCAACCTTGCGGCTGCACTACCAAACCCGGCTCGCAGCAGCCCTTCCCGGACCGCTGCCTCGTCACAGCACCAAGGCAACCCCCTGAGGAGTGCCTTAGTCGTCTTCACCCTTCCTACGGAAGGTGCCTTCTCTCGCGCCGGCGGCGCGTCGACGATGTGGTCGGCCACTGCGACCTTGATCGCCCTGTGGTCGGCCACGTTTGCGGCTCGAACGCAGATCAGCGAGTCTGTATCGACAGACTCGTAGACCACCTCGTTCCGAGCGCAGCTCGTCATGGTGTCGAACAGCGCTGTCCACCCGCCTTTGCACTTGACATACAAAGGGGGGACAGGCCGCGACTCGTCTTCTCTAGAGTTCCTTGCACGGTCGGCAGACTCAGTGAGTTGCACAACCGAAGGACCCTTCGTAGCGGCAGGTTTCCCTTGCGCACGCTTCTTCCCCATACTGCGAGGCGCGGAACACGACAATTTGCACGCGTTGTCAAAACAACGCACGACAATTTGCTTTCCGCAGCGCCCACAGCACAGAAAACCTCTTCACGAGCTCTCAACGGCCGAGTAAGCGAAGCGCGCAACACCAGCGATGCGCTCACCTCGCCAGCTCAGGCCGCTCTAATAGTTCCAGAGAAAGATCGCATTTCCATAGTGATGAATATGACAGAAACAATCAGAGAAACAGACAATATGGGAACCAAAATAATTATTATCAAGGGAGATAGAATAACTTCAGACGCAAGAGTCCACCGTGCAGTTATGACTCATGGAGAAATTCTCCACCATGTGACCGACAAGAAAGAAATTACAGAAACTACCGACATTATGATAGACGATATAATCTTAACAACATACCAGAATTTAATCAGAACTGGCGGGGTTCAAACAGGGCAGGGCCCTTTAGACAAGGTGAATTTGTAGATGTTAGGTCTCCAAATCGATGCTCGACGACAAAGGTAACAGACAATTACTCGCACCTCAGACAGCCACGTTCGCCGGCTGGCTCAGAGGAAAATAACATAGACGCTAACCTTGGGAAAAATTTGAGCATTCTTTACCGATGTATACCATATGATAATTGCGTTGAAGTTGAAACTCTGCATACTAGGAAGAGTAATGGTTTGCATCACATTTCACATGTAAAACCGTTTATTGAGAGATAATCTGCTTTTTAACTTAGTCTTTGCCATAAAGATTTTCACTTTGCACTAATAGTACACTTTGTCACACTTAGAAATTGTTAACATGCAACAACGTTTTAAAGTTAACTATTCAGTCAAGAACCTAGGGAACTTACTTAGACAGTAGACAGTAATTATGAATGCATTTTTATAGTGAACAGATGACACCAAGAATCGTACCTTGAGAGTTATGACATGTGTGTCCATGCATGAATGTATCACAAAACTGCTATTCATGAGATTTAGTTTCTACACATTTCTACTGTAATTTTTCGACCTGTTAAATTTTTATATATGAGACTGTCACTGTAGCGGAATCTGCTGTCGTAAATATTTCGGTAGGAAAGCTAAGTGACCCTGACACTGTAGGCGGCCAGCTACGAGACAGTCGACTGAAAACAAAAAACCCAGCCTTTCAGAGGCACAAAAAAAGGAGAGGCCATTAACTTCACTTTTCACATTTCTTTGTAGAAAGCAGCGCAAATACGACACGCTCATACTTTGAAACATATGATTACACTTTGGAGCTCGTAATTTCTGATATTTACTGAAATGCCTAATTAAATGATGAGAAACATTTTATGTCTATTTCTTGCTAGTTGAGAGATTTTTTTACTGCCTTATGAAATGCCATATGGCTAGTGAATGACGTTTCAAGCCTTGCTTTATGTATATAAATGTTCATTTTGTTTAATATCTAGTTTCTAGCTGCACTGCAGCATTGGTTAAAATAAAATTTAATAGATGTACTAATAGAAAAGATTTCTGTCTACAGACCCAGTAAAGAATAATTTTATGTTCTACCTTTTTAGAAAAGGGAGCACAAATAGACATTTACCTTCACAGTAATTGAATACATAATTTTTTTCATCGATTTGGTAACTTTTTTAGTAGAGTAAGTTGCATCACTCTAGTGTTAAGATTTGATATCGGTATTAGACATTTCCTATGTTTACTGTAATATTTTTCCTGCTTGAGCTTTATCATGTTTAGGTACAATTGTTGCATTTGATGCTGCTGTTTGCCAGGCATAGTTCTACTGAATTTTGCTTTGTGTTACTCTGCTAAGCCAGTTTTACTACTGAGTTATTTTTCTTGTTGCTGCACATTGGCTCATATTAGCTGTAATGTTTGCATTCTTTGTCATTGCTGTTTGTGTTAATTGTTTTGTGCTGCTACATTTCCTTGTCCCTTAGTGTATATATCTGAGCTCAGTAGATTTAAGTTAGCTTAAGAGGTTATAGCCTATATAAGAGAATGAGTTATGATGAATTGGAAGAAATGCATTAAGAAGCTATAAAGAAAAAAGTTTGGCAAAAAAGGTAGTGTAGAATGAAGAATAATTATTTTGAAAGAGAATATGAACAAAACAGTAGGGTTTAGGGACAACAGGTATAGATAGTACTTTTGGGAATAATGATGAACGAAGGGACATCTCCAATAAGTAAAGAAAGTTTTGTTTGCAAATCAAATACGATAAATACTGCAGTAAAACAAACCCTGTCCTTTCCTTTTATGTAATCCCGCAATGTGTTTGTGTACCATTGTGTATTTGTGTTCTTCCTGTCTTTATGTGTTTATCTGATAAGAGTTATGTTGTACAATTTTTCTAATACTATGTTATTTACTTTTTAAAGATGTTTAGACATTATTAATTCTGTTCTGTTTTAATGCTCATATGTGAAGTTAATCTTTCGAAAGCTCTTCTCATTTTATTTATTTGTTTATTTATGTCATAATTCTTGTAGCACTGACTTATATGTTTATTTCTATTCTTTTGTAAAGCCTGTATTACTACAAATGTATCTGTAGTATTATGTTCTTTAGTGATGTATTCTGTATCTTTATAATTGTACTCTTATGCCATAAATTTGTAATTGTACAGACACCAGTTCTTCAAATTAAGTGTCATTTCACTGCACACGTTTCTGTTGGTCTTTGCACATGTGTTGATAATTCAGCAAGGGACTGGTTAACAGCACTGCTGGTTGTAAGGACATTCCAAAAAATTTGTGAGTGCACAAGTGGTGGTTTATGGACTTGATATATTGTCTGCAAGACTCCTCGATGGTGACTGTGCACCCGCACAGTCGCAACAGATGGCTGCCGGCCTGCACCTTTGGTGGCCCACCAATACCATTATCTCTACGAGGACTGCAGTGAGTCTACTCTATGATGACATACCTACCAATATTCTTCAAAACGTCGACTGACTCTGCTGTGGATTTGCTCTGTTATGGTGCATTACCTGTCTGCATGTCAAGAGTCAGCACTGTCTTTCCGTTGGAAGGACAACACTACTTCAAGACTGCATGGAAATCCACTACTTCCGTGTGCATTTTCTTTTACTGCTCAGACTTTGAGAAAAAAAAAACTGCAATTACTACTGTGATGAATGATCAGGACTTTCTTTCTGAGAATAATTATTTTGACCAACAATGTATCAACCAGTGTGTGCATTTCATATATTTGTTACTATAATTATGAATTTTTTTTCAAATCTTTATTGGGCACTGGCCAAAACAATTTGTAAAACTTTTTGTGGGGAGCATGGGGGCTATGTAAGTAGGCTGTTTAGGTTTTTATGTTGGTAACGCCACGTAGCGCTCTGTACGGAAATCACTGACTGTGCTGTGTGCAGTCTGTGGCTGGTTTGCATTGTTGGAATATTTGATACTGTAGCGTTGGGCAGTTGGATGTGAACAGCGCGTAGCGTTGCGCAGTTGGAGGTGAGCCGGCAGTAGTGATGGATGTGGGGAAAGAGATGGCAGAGTTTTGAGGGCGGACAATCTGGTCGTGTGTCCGTTAGAAAAAGGAAATTTGTAAGACTGGATGTCATGAACTGATGACTTTTGGACACTATTAAGGTAAATACAGTGTTTGTTCTCTACCAAAATCTTTCATTTGCTAACTATGCCTATCAGTAGTTAGTGCCTTCAGTAGTTGTTGTTATTGTGGTCTTCAGTCCTGAGACTCGTTTGAATCTGCTTCGTTTATTCATCTCTTGGTCTCCCTCTATGATTTTTACCCTCCACACTGCCCTCCAATGCTAAATCTGTGATTCCTTGATGCCTCAGAACATGTCCTACCAACCGGTCCCTTCTTCTTGTCAAGTTGTGCCACAAACTCCTCTTCTCCCCAATTCTATTCAATACCTCCTCATTAGTTGTGTGATCTACCCACCTAATCTTCAGCATTCTTCTGCAGTACCACATTTCTAAAGCTTCTATTCCCTTCTTGTCCAAACTATTTATCGTCCATGTTTCACTTCCATACACGGCTACACTCCATACAAATGCTTTCAGAAACGACTTCCTGACACTTAAATCTATGCTCCATGTTAACAAATTTCTCTTCTTTAGAAACGCATTTCTTGCCATTGCCAGTCTACATTTTATATCCTCTCTACTTCGACCATCATCAGTTATTTTGCTCCCAAAATAGCAAAACTCCTTTACTACTTTAAGTGTCTCATTTCCTAATCTAATTCCCTCAGCATCACCCGACTTAGTTCGACTACATTCCATTATCCTCGTTTTTCTTTTGTTGATGTTCATCTTATATCCTCCTTTAAAGTCACTGCCCACTCCATTCAACTGCTCTTCCAAGTCCTTTGCTGTCTCTGACAGAATTACAATGTCATCGGCGAACCTCGAAGTTTTTACTTCTTCTCCATGGATTTTAATACCTACTCCGAATTTTTCTTTTGTTTCCTTTACTGCTTGCTCAATATACAGATTGAATAACATCGGGGAGAGGCTACAACCCTGTCTCACTCCCCTTCCCAACCGCTGCTTCCCTTTCATGTCCCTCGACTCTTGTAACTGCCATCTGCTTTCTGTACAAATTGTAAATAGCCTTTCGCTCCCTGCATTTTACCCCTGCCACCTTCAGAATTTGAAAGAGAGTATTCCAGTCAATATTGTCAAAAGCTTTCTCTAAGTCTACAAATGCTAGAAACGTAGGGTTGCCTTTCCTTAATCTTTCTTCTAAGATAAGTCGTAAGGTCAGTATTGCCTCATGTGTTCCAATATTTCTACGGAATCCAAACTGACCTTCCCCAAGGTCGGCTTCTACCAGTTTTTCCATTCGTCTGTAAAGAATTTGCGTTAGTATTTTGCAGCTGTGGCTTATTAAACTGATTGTTCAGTAATTTTCGCATCTGTCAACACCTACTTTCTTTGGGATTGGAATTATTATATTCTTTTTGAAGTCTGAGGGTATTTCGGCTGTCTCATACATCTTGCTCAGCAGATGGTAGAGTTTTGTCAGGACTGGCTCTCCCAAAGCCGTCAGTAGTTCTAATGGAATGTTGTCTACTCCCAGGGGCCTTGTTTCGACTCAGGTCTTTCAGTGCTCTGTCAAACTCTTCACGCAGTATTGTATCTCCCATTTCGTCTTCATCTACATTCTCTTCCATTTCCAGAATATTGTCCTCAAGTACATCGCCCTTGTCTTGTATAGACCCTCTATATACTCCTTCCACCTTTCTGCTTTCCCTTCTTTGCTTAGAACCGGTTTTCCATCTGAGCTCTTGATATTCATACAAGTGGTTCTCTTTTCTCCAAAGGTCTCTTTAATTTTCCTGTAGGCAGTTTTTATCTTACCCCTAGTGAGATAAACCTTTACATCCTTACATTTATCCTCTAGCCATCCCTGCTTAGCTATTTTGCACTTCCTGTCGATCTCATTTTTGAGGCGTTTGTATTCCTTTTTGCCTGCTTCATTGACTGCATTTTTATATTTTCTCTTTTCATCAATTAAATTCAATATTTCTTCTGTTACCCAAGGATTTCTACTAGCCCTCGTCTTTTTACCTACTTGATCCTCTGCTGCCTTCACTACTTCATCCCTCAGAGCTACATATTCTTCTTCTACTGTATTTCTTTCCCTCATTTGTGACAATTGTTCCCTCATGCTCTCCCTGATACTCTGTACAACCTCTGGTTTAACAGTTTGTCCAGATCCCATCTCCTTAAATTCCCACCTTTTTGCAGTTTCTTCAGTTTTAATCTACAGCTCATAACAAATAGATTGTGGTCAGAGTCCACATCTGCCCCTGGAAATGTCTTACTATTTAATACCTGGTTCCTAAATCTCTGTCTTACCATTATATAATCTATCTGATTCCTTCTAGTATTTCCAGGATTCTTCCATGTGTACAACCTTCTTTTATGATTCTTGAACCAAGTGTTAGCTGTGATTAAGTTATGCTCTGTGCAAAGTTCTACCAGACGGCTTCCTCTTTCATTTCTTACCCCCCAATCCATATTCACCTACTACGTTTCCTTCTCTCCCTTTTCCTAATCTCGATTTCCAGTCACCCATGACTATTAAATCTTCGTCTCCCTTCACTACCTGAATAATTTCTTTTATCTCATCATACATTTCATCAATTTCTTCATCATCTGCAGAGCTAGTTGGCATATAAACTTGTACTATTGTAGTAGGTGTGGGCTTCGTGTCTATCTTGGCCACAATAATGCGTTCACTATGCTGTTTGTAGTAGCTTACCCGCATTCCTATTTTTTTATTTATTATTAAACCTACTCCTGCATTACCCCTATCTGATTTTGTATTTATAACCCTGTATTCACCTGGCCAAAAGTCTTGTTCCTCCTGCCACCGAACTTCAGTAATTCCCACTATATTTAACTTTAAGCTATCAATTTCTCTTTTTAAGTTTTCTAACCTACCTGCCTGATTAAGGGATCTGACATTCCACGCTCCGATCCGTAGAATGCCAGTTTTCTTTCTCCTGATAACGACGTCCTCTTGAGTACTCCCCACCCGGAGATCCGAATGGGGGACTATTTTACCTCCGGAATATTTTACCCAAGAGGACGCCATCATCATTTAACCATACAGTAAAGCTGCATGCCCTCGGGAAAAATTACGGCTGTAGTTTCCCCTTGCTTTCAGCCGTTCGCAGTACCAGTACAGCAAGGCCGTTTTGGTTAATGTTACAAGGCCAGATCAGTCAATCATCCAGACTGTTGGCCCTGCAACTACTGAAAAGGCTGCTGCCCCTCTTCAGGAACCACACGTTTGTCTGGCCTCTCAACAGATACTCCTCCGTTGTGGTTGCACCTACGGTACGGCCATCTGTATCGCTAGGCACGCAAGCCTCCCCACCAACGGCAAGGTCCATGGTCCATGGGGGGGCTTCAGTAGTTAGAATTTTTTATTTAGCTGGCATAATAGGTGTTCGCTGTATTGCAGTAGTTCGAGTAACGAAGATCTTTGTGAGGTAAGTAATTCATGAAAGTTGTAGGTTATTGTTAGTCAGGGCCATTCTTTTGTAGAGATTATTGAAAGTCAGACTGTGTTGCGCTAAAAATTATTGTGTGCCAGTTTAGTGTTGATCAGAATAAGTAAAGAGAGAAATGTCTGAGTACGTTCAGTTTTGCTCAGCTGTTTGAAAATAAAATAACGTAAGAGATTTACCAGCACAGTCATTCTTAATTTTTCTAAGGGGATGTTTCAAATGTTCGAAAACTTCGAGGTAACAAATGTTGTACCATTTCATTGTGGAAATGAAATACGCACAGCGTCTTGCGATGTCAGCACTCGGCTGGCAGAGCTTTGCGTGCGTCTCCGCTTCATGACTGGATTATGATGTTGTCACACCATCCGGACGGGTGATATCTCTTGCTTCCTTTTGTAACTCAACGAACAACACGTACGGTTGTAATTACGTAAGGTCGCTGGCCTAAAGTTTTCCTTGCGTGTAAAGTTTACAACTTGGATAGCAACATGTGAAGCCTATGTACGAGTATCTTAGCTGATAATCGTTTTGCTTTGTACTGCACGCCATTCTTGCATGTGTCCCGTCTTGTTCCAGCATCATATAGAAGTTTCTACATCGGTTTGAGTTCGCGATAAAAGGATAAGATCTGGTAATTATCGTTTATTCGAGGATACAGCGCCGACCATTGTGACCGAGCGGTTCTAAGCACTTCAGTCGGGAACCGCGCTGCTGCTACGGTCGCAGGTTCGAATCCTGCCTCGGGCATGGATGTGTGTGATGTCCTTAGGTTAGTTACGTTTAAGTAGTTCTAAGTCTAGGGGACTTATGACCTCAGATGTAGAGTCCCATAGTCCTCAGAGCCATTTGAACTATTTGAGGATACAACATAACAAACCTGGCATGGCGGTACTTGGAATAAACACTGTTAATTGTGACTTGAATTAGTTTGTCTTTTATTTTGCTACATAATTCCAGGCAAGTACCATCACTATTGTCCCTTTAAGAAAGTTGTAGCCGATTTCTTCTATCGTGCGTTTCCAATCGAGCTCAAACCTCGTACCTCTGTGTAACAGAAGGCAGACTGCAAGAGCCCTTCAGTGTCTTATGCGTGTTTATCATAAGAGTTACGTTCTCTCGTGCGTTATTTCCGATACATGTTTGAATGGCAACCGTATCTTCTATATTAGAAGTTCATAAGGTCAGAGAGCGTCACAATTATGTAACTATATTGCCCGTAATGTTTTTTCGTCAGGTATTGAACGTCTAACATTGTTAACACATCCACTTACAGGAACAAGTCATTTCACATGCTTCATTATCAACGGCAGACGCTTATTTGATCAGATACCGGACATATTGACCAGTTATATTACCAAACTATCATTCAGCTATAGCTACGTGACTGTTCTGCAATTAAGTGCATTTCAGAAGGTTCTTCAAATAACTTTCAGACTTTTTCTCTACCGTTCCACTCACCGACAGCGCGTGGGAAAAATGAACACTTGAATGCCACTCATTCACAAGGCACTGTCTTCCTCAGCTTCACCAGTTCCTCAGTTTTCAATACCTCCGCCCGCCCCTCTCCCCTCCCTCATTTTTGCTACTCCTTTCACCCATCAGTACTCGGCATGAAATATTCGTCATCGGATCATAACTTCTCTCTCTGGTTCGCAAATTTTTACCTTTCATAGCACAAATCACGTAAAACGTGCTGTATTTTGTATGTGATGAGCTACGGCTTCGCCAACAGTGTTCGCTGATTCTGTCACTATACAGTATAACTGAATGTACAAACTGGCAACCAAAGTTTCGTGTGTATGGAGAACTGGTTGATTAAGTAATCAGTCATTCATCAAGGCAAAAATTTAGGAGACATAAACAAATGTAGTAAACAACTAACAAGTGGACAACTATATTTGTAAAAAGAAGGCTGTTAATATCAAGCACTCATATTCAAGTTCTTATTGTTAATTAATCATGAAGGTTTGTCAGCTGCATAAGGCGAGAAACACTCTATAATTATGGCCGAAAGACAGTCGTTTCGAACCGAGTCTGCCGATACCTGTCACGGCGAGAAGTCCGCTCTTGCAGAGCGAGGATTACTGCACGACATCGAACATAGTCCTAGTTGATCGTTGACTTAACTTGTCTGTAAAAGAAAACTACGAGAGGAATGGCTCTGAGCACTATGGCACTTAACATACGAGGTCATCAGTCCCCTAGATTTTATAACTACTTAAACCTAACTAACCTAAGGACATCACACACATCCATGCCCGTGGCAGGATTCGAACCTGCAGCCATAGCAGCACCGCGGTTCCGGACTGAAGCGCCTAGAACCGCTCGTCCACAACGGACGGCTTGAACACTAAAGGCTCTTGTTCCTTCCCGTCTACAAAGTTGTCTGGTTACAGTGAGCGTAGATGCACAATAAAGAATCGTGAAGGATTTCAAACGTGCCTTCTTATATAAAACACATTTCTTCTTATGTGCGAAGAGCACGTGGGTTTGACACTTCTTGAGAGCACTACATGCAAGAAGAAGGATATGTTAATTCTGGATTAAGGGCTCCCCCGTTTGAGATGAAAGGTACCTTCAACGAAAATAGTTAGATTCATATTCTTGACAACCCAGTTTTGTGGTTTTCAATTGATTCTCGTAGTTGCTAGTAGAACGGTAACTTTACCAACTGTGTCTTCTCCTATGCACTGTGTTGTAACGGATACTATGTCTGAAGAACATTTAGAAACGATTCCGAGAGCTGCAAATACCGTCAAAATGAATCATTTTGAAGCGGGAGAACTTGGACAAATAAGCAAAAGGGACAGTTTAGAGGACTTTGAAGTTTATTGTTCCGCAGTAGTTTTCTCCCGTTCTCTTGCAAGAGACGAAATAAACTTCACGGCCGTATATAACAAACATTTAATCGTCAGCCATACATGAGAGGTGTTTATTTTGTTCGGTGATACCGTTCGCCTTCGATGTAGCCTATTCTTAAAATACCGTATCAACAGACACGATCAGCAAATTACGCCAGCGTCATGGAACTATTGCACCTCCCTCCAATGTGGCATTTGGGTTACTAGCAATGAAGTCTTACGACACAATGAAATCTCTACGTCCTAATTTAACCAAAAGGCAGGATAGCGTACAGGATCCTTGCATACAGACAATATAACATAAAAGGGAAGTCTGTTAGAAGTCAGTCGTACAAATTCCAAAATAATGCTCGAACTAAATCGTAATTAACACATGACACTCTCTAGAATACAGAGATGCCTAATCTTTTAGCTTACCTGGGCCTCCACTTTGGAAGAATACAAGTATTTCTGGGCCGCCCATAATATACGTAACACTAACAATAACCGTCGAGAAAAAATGACCAGGATGGACCAATGGGAGAATAGTGTCGTGTGACGTAAGTTTCAGATTGATAATATTCGATTTACCATAACTTAACGGAATTTTATGAATTTTTTTTTTTTTACCTTCGTGTGATAGACGCTCACTTCTTGGGCCGCACTGATATTGCTTTGTGTTGCTTTGTGTTAGACATCTTTCCTCTAGATGGAGGAGTTAGACAGTGCTTCTTTGTACTCACTTAGTCATGCTCCATGAGTTACTTCATTTAACCGCAGCAAGAAGGCACTGGCGATGTGCTATAAAGTTATCGTCACTCGGAATTATTCTGTAACAGACATTAAAATTGTGCTCTAGTTAGTGGGAACGCATTGCGGGTGGTGAAAACTAGCCTAACAACAACAAACAATGGAGTACGTAACCGACGCTGCGACCATTGTGGTGAGCAGACTCTTAGCCGCAACTAAGAGTGCAGCTATTTTTATACCAACACTTCTATTGTCTAATGTACCTCGTCACATAGGATTTCTAATAACAATGTATCTTTCTGCACTGAAATATACTGAAGTGACTGAGGAAGCGATTGCTGTGCAGGGTTCTCTCTTTCTCTACACACCGAAAACTGAGAACAAATACCATTATTTCAAGCAGCAAGATGGGAAGTATACGACAGAACGGCTTTGTATAATGTGACTATCTTACTTCTTCTGGATCCAGGACCTTGCCTAATCTGTGCTACAGCTAATTGAAGCTAATAATTCCGACAAATAAATACCCTCCACCACAATAAAAGCTTTGCTGCGCAACAACTCCGCGTTTTTGGCCTGATTTTTAACCAACTTATCCTGACCATGTTTTATTTTTCTTCCCCAGAGACATAGGCTTTTCATGATAGACATCCTAAGGAGATTATCTCCGCAACGGAACTCGGAAATTAAATATGGAAAAGGATGCTAGTTTCGCAACATCTTTTACCACTGGAAACCGTAAACCATATTTCAGTAGTACATTAGCAGACGAGAATTTTCCAACGGAACGGTTTGAGTTAACTGGAAATGGTGTAGCAGATGTGGAACTGTTAATAACCACATTGGCCATGTTGAAGTGTCAGTAATCTATGCTCTGAAGGGCACTCGACGAGTTGACAATTTGTAATGTCATCTACTGACTTTGACCTGCATAGGAACGTGTTACTTTAAACGCTCTTCCCTTGCAGTTAAGATGAACACATCCTTCAAGCATCTGAAATATTTTTTGTTCTGTCTGAATGGAAGAAAGTACTGAATTTAACTTCTGCGTTGACTGCGTGTTTATGGAGACGATGGGCTTGCTCAGAGTTTGTGATGGGAAGTAAATAAGACGTAACAGAATTCAAAGGGACCATTCCGGCTTTCCTCTTACCTCCTTTCGTAAAATAGAAATAAAGCTAATGTAGAAGGCTGGACGGGGATTTGAATCCCGGTCCTCCGGGATGCGAATCCTGTGCCTTAACCATCACTGTGCGACCTGGTTCGTATCAGAGATTCCGATGCATGTCTTCTGTCCCACTGTTGCTGACGCTGAAAGATGGCTGTTTAAGCCTACTTTCATTTTCCTTGCGTGTATTGTCTGGTAAACTCATTTCTGCGCTACACTCAAAGTTTTTTCCTGTGTTTTTAGCCTCTTGGGCGGAGAATACAGATGGTGTGACAACATTTATTTTGTGTAATAACCAGCTTCCTCCTCTTATGCACTATTTTTCAAAGAATAGTCTCTATAACTATGAGTCTATAGATGTTCCCTGATCATCAGGTTTTCCGACTATTGGCTGTCGACACCCACCCGCTTAAAACAAGGGGGTCCACTGGCTGGCGTCTTGGGAGGCAATCTTGAATTGGACGCCGATCTGGTAAGCTTGTAAGTGATTCGGAACACTCAGGGTGACAATTATTGAACCATGTGAAAAAAAAAACCGTAAAGTAGTTACAAATCACGGCGTGCACACACTTTATTCAAGATGTGAACGTCACCAAAGATATTCTGATTTAGGTTATGACATGTTAGATATGCCTGCTATCATTTGCGATGGTTTGGCGCGGGCGAATAGCATAACCCGCTGAAGTGTGGAAACATCGATTCTGCCATTGACCTCCTGAATGGCTATTTTCAGCTCAGCAGTGGTTTTGGGGTTATTCCTGTACACCAAGCCTTTCATACAACCCCACAAAAAGGAGTCGCATGTGTTCAGATCCGGAGAATATGGCGGCCAATCGAGGCCCATGTCAGTGGCGTCTGTGTACCCCAGAGCCAGAATGCGGTCCCCAAAGTGCTCCAGCAGGATATGAAAGACTCTCCTGCTTCGATGGGGCCGAACTCCATCTTGCATGAACCACATCTTGTCGAAAGCAGGCTCACTTTGGACAGAGGACTAAATCATCTTCCGAAACTTTCACGTACTGTTCGGTAGTCTCCTTGCCATCAAGGAATATCGCACCGATTACTCCGTGACTGAACATTGCACACACACAATCACCCATTGAGGGTGAAGAGACTTCTCGATCGTGAAATGCGGGTTCTCAGGCCCCAAATGCGCCAATTTAGCGTATTGACGAACCCACCCAAATGAAATTGTTTTTCGTCGCTAAACCAAACAACAATGCCCATAATAATTCCCATCATGTCCCGCAGCAACCCGTGCAGTTTGAACGTCCTAACGCAAATCGTTCAGAAGTTATATTTTACTTCATATAGTTTAATAATTGTCACCACGTACTTTGGTATGTTTTGTATTTCGGTTAGTGAGGACAGACGTCTTTAGTTAGGAAATTGCTTGCCTAATTTCCCTAAGCGTCCGCAAATGTTTTTCTTTTCAGATGGTGGAGATTTTTTGAGTACTTCTTGCAAATTATGTCTGTATTTTAGTCCTCTATTTGTACGTGTCAATATGGACCAGGTGCAACTGGTGCTTTTTTACTTGAGAATCACATATCCTATATTTAAAAAAAAAGTGCTTTCTTCAATTCGACTGCGTGGCGATACAGATACTATTAATCAATTCGTTGGTACAGTCGGGTTACTGATTTCAACCAGTGTTCCTTGTGTAGGATCTCGTTAAACTTTGCGTCAGCTCGGTCACAGCCTGCAGCGCCTAGCTCATAGTATGGAAGTGAGCTGCGTGTTTTGATCGCGAGATTTGAACATCGTTCCTTCATCACTGCAGTAGGGATTTTCGCGCAGATCGTCCATCACGTGTGACACAAGCAGAAGATGGCTCATGTAGAGTGCTTATCAATGAGTGGGGCAAATAATTCCATGCACCAAGAACACCAATCTATAAACTACGAGTATTTTCAAATATCACGGAATTTATCAGAATTGGTGTGAAAGCCTTGACTTTGACTTAAGCCCCTTTGCAAAACAGCCTTTTCTCCGGTCTAATCAAGTACATCATTCTTATCCTTTTTGTGTAAATTTTGAACTTCTGCATCATTATCTTGGAGCTCATGTGCGCTGGTGTTTCCTTGTGGCTTCATTTGAGGCTGATTTCTACAAACGAGGAACTGTATATATTTTATTGTTAATCTGACATTACGTCATGTGCGTCGATAAATCATGGCAATAAATTCAGTCTTAATCAAAGTCAAATGTCTACCTTCGCCATGCATGCGCATATCCTCAAGATGTTTTCCCGATATCAAAAGATTTGAAGCCTATTACTAATTTGAATTTTTATATAATGAGCATCTCTGGGAATTGCAACTCATTGCCGTGCAGTCGAGACGTATTACCGGGGTATAACGTTTGCTCAAGTTAGTATTAGGACCTCGATAAAGTTTGTAAATTATTCCAGACGGTCCACATTGCACACATGGTTGCTAAGAGTGAGACGAGAGTAAGTTTAACTAGTTCAAAAATGGTTCAAATGGCTCTGAGCACTATGGGACTCAACAGCTGAGGTCATAAGTCCCCTAGAACTTAGAACTACTTAAACATAACTAACCTAAGGACATCACACACATCCATGCCCGAGGCAGGATTCGAACCTGCGACCGTAGCAGTCGCGCGGTTCCGGACTGAAGCGCCTAGAACCGCTCGGCCACCGTGGCCGGCCTTTAATTAGTTTCTTCCTCATGTCAATACCCCTACGATATATGGCAGCTTGTGTTACTACTCAAGCATAATAATAGCCAGTTCTCCTGCTTTATTTACCTCACGTCGAGCGACGAAAGAGTAAGTCGGAATAATAGTAAGCCTGTATTTCATTTCTCTTGCCATATTACAAACTTTTCTATTGGGGGTTATTGCCAAGTGTTAATAAAATATTCTCGTAGATGAAGTAACCATGCAACGTATATTGCTGCTACGGATCATGAAGCGAAGTGCAGAAGAACAAATCGATCCACTGTCATCTTTTTTTTTTCTTCGCTAGTCTCTGCCATTGATTTATAATCCCAGTAGTGCTTGTTTCCTGTCACACCCTGTAGCTGCAAAAACCATGCAACGTATATAGTTGCTACGGATCATAAAGGAAAAGGGGAGAAGAACAAATCGATCCATTATTCGTTTTTTTCTTCGCTAGTCTCTGCCTAGAATTTATAATTCTCAGTATTTCTTGTTTCCTGCACCACCCAAGGCTGCTCTTGTACTAATACTTGGTAAGGGGTCGCAGCAAGGGGCATTTGTGGCTCTGCTGGCGCAGCACTGAATCTGGATGGGGAACTGCGTGAAAAGGACCAGAGGGGCTGACCAACACTCAAACCGGTGGTTTAGACTGAGCAGTGGGTGAGTTGTACAGACCAGTCGGGCCTCGGGCTTTGGTGGTGGGATTGGGTGGGGGGGGTGGGGGGAGAGGGGGGGGGAGCGCACGGAGGATTTCATTCCGGTGGCGGCTAAGGTCGCATGATTTTGCTGATGCCATTCTATCGAAAATTATCTTGTTATATTACACTGTAAGAGTGATTTGTTTTGTATATCATATCGTACAAAAAAGTTTATGGAGAAATTCTCTAGATGGTTGTTGGTAGCCTTGGTTTATTGACTAGCTGGTGATGGGAGCGGTGTTAGATCTGTATTCAGTTAAGTGCTATTGGAAGTAGTCTTAGTTAAATCAGAGAGTTGTCTTCTTGTTTGTTGTCCTATGGGTAATTGCAGAAGTTTATTTTACTGTCATTGTTCTGCCTGTTGCCGGAGGCCAGATATTGTAAACAATTGTTGGCCTCAACCTACGTGATTGAGGGAAGTCCCTTCGAATTTGGTTTTCGCTGTGTTAAATGTATTATATGTTGTTATTCTCTTTTTCAGTCCTGTCTTCAAGCCATTGACTGTGAACTTCTTTTGTTATCATTTCTCTATTGTAAAGAAGAATATTGTATATTTAATAAATTAGATGTTTAATTCAGCTCTCACCGCACATCCCCCAGCCCGAGCCCTGCTCTACCCAAATCCTACAGGTAGGAGCCGCAAGTCCAAGTAACTGTTCAGCAATATTAACAAAAGCACCGCTAAACCCTATTAGGTTATTTACGCTTAAGTTGCACGCAGCACTTGAAGAGCAACTGCCAAGTGATTAGAATGCATGGGGATTAAATAAGTATAAGGAACTGGAACACATTAAAGAAGATTTTATTCCATTGTCGACGTTATCTGAAGTCCTCCTTCTCTATTAAAACTGAAATCTGCCCAGCTTTGAGACACATTTGCGAAACACAGCAGGGTACTTTATTTGCGTCTTCTGGCGGGTAAGACCACATCATGGCGGCTAGAAGGGGTATGTCCGTAGCAGAATTCTGCATCATTGCGTTCGGAAATCTGAAGAGGGGTTCCTTCTTCAGTAGTGCCTTCTTGACGACAATAGGAAAGTGTTCAGTTGTATACCTGAAGTCCACTGGAAGTTCGTCTGATGTCAGAACAGAAATAATTTCTCTCATTTTCACCTAAGTGCAACGAAATTTTCCTTGGCGTTTATTTCATTCTCAGTGTTCAGTTCGTACCTTTACTTCCACGAAACAAAGTGTTTGTTATAAAATCTCATTGTGTCAAAGGATTTCTCTCGTCCAGTGTAGAAATTCAGGAGTATTCAGTAAGAGTCAAAGCTCTCCCTTTTCATCGAGTCATAGCCTCTGCGTGACATAAAGGTTTACTAGGATGTAGTAGGCATTTGCACTATTTCGGTCATGGGCATTTATTATTCCACTCTTGCCTCTTTTTCTTGACAAGGGCCGCCATGTAACTTTTATTTATTTATCCTTCTAATGGCAATACGCTTCTCTCCTATTAACCGATTTTTAGAAATCCAGTGGCCAAACTTTATAAGCAATTTTGTCAGTCAGCTAAGTAATTTTGTCAGTCATCTTGACGACAAGTCTAATCGGACTCATGTAATTTATAATAAGCCTTATCACCGGGAAACCGACTGTCACCATTCTTATTAGCTTCCTCCTGTTCGGTTTAATACTGATTTTTATTTTCTTTCAACCTCAGTTAACTAACTAACGTAGTACACTTCTATTAATTTAATAGTCAGTTTCATTGATTTGAATACACGCTAGCCTTTACGAAGTAGTTTTTAAGAAACGACCTAGTTTAATAAAATAGAAGTAATGCAGTTAATCTGTGGTGTCACCGCTAGACACCACACTTGCTAGGTGGTAACTTAAATCGGCCGCGGTCCTGTAGTACATGTCGGACCCGCGTGTCGCCACTGTGTAATCGCAAATCTAGCGCCACCACATGGCAGGTCACAAGACACGGACTAGACCTCGCCCCAGTTGTACGAACGACATAGCTTGCGACCAGACGTACGAAGCTTTCCTCTCATTTGCCGAGAGACAGATTGAATAGCCTTCAGCTTAATCCATAGCTACTACCTAGCAAGGCGCCATTTGTGTCAGTGCTTATAGCTAACGAATATTCAAGAGAGATGTATTCCAAGGATTCATTAAAGTTAAGTAACAAACCTATATGTACTTTTCTTCTTATTCATTAATAAGTCTCATGTTCCAGAACTTCAAGCCCGTCTGCGTTAGTTTAGCGTGCACCTAGCTACCTCGTTGTGTCTGGACGGTAGGACCTGGACACAACATAATCTATTCAGGTTGTAACAGTAACCAAATACTCGAGAGCAAATTTTTGCACACAACAGCTAACCACGAAATGATTACAGTGTGCTAGGATCGCTACCCAGGTAACACGTAGGCAATCGGTATCCGAAGACACAACAATACACTGCGTTAGTTCCTACCTGCTTTTCTTTTTTAAAAAGTAACGCAGTTTGTCGCAGTGCAGTACACACTTTTTTGGCGTACATCATGTCATCTGTAAGTTCGCTGGACGGCTTGCAGCTACGAACAAGGTGCGAAAGTTATGTCTCTCTGTGTCTAAAAGTAGCTGCAAGGCGTCCAACGAACTTGCAGATGATATGACGTACGCCGAGAAAAGCAGCATAAAAAACGCAGAAATATATCGGAAAGAGCGGTAACAATTATAAATCATGCTATGACGCATAATAAATAAGAATCAAAGAACCCATTGATAATGGCGATATTTGTCGCTGATACTAATTTCGGGGAATAAATAAATAAATAACAAAAATGTTTTGCATCAAGGCGGACCCACAATCCCATATTGCTGTTTTAGAATGCAAACACAGACCAATGAAGATTTTCAAGATAAAAATGGTTGCCGGCAGTTATCATTGTTTCATCCACCTCAAAGGTTAATGTTGCTACGGGTATCATGAAAGTTTTGATTTGAAAACCTTGACTGTGCCAGAATTTTGCCTGTAGTAGTTAACTTTAATTTGAAGAGTAATGCAAATTCTGTGTAAGCAACCAAAGTTCTCTTTCTGCATGAATTTAATAGACACTTTGTATTTACTAACAAAGCTAAGAATGTGTAGCTACAAGAACAGTTGCACCTCACAGACTTTCTGAGAGTCTTTAAAATTTGTTATGTGTAAGCAAAAGCAACATTCATACAGTAACCTCAGCAAGTGTGTGTGCATTAATTGTATTACAATATCAAACACAATTTCATTATTTTATTGTCATCACTAAATTACTTCTCTGTTGTGTATAATTCCAGACAGTAAAAAACAATAGCTAACATATCTTCAGCCAAATAATAGTGTGTGTGTCCGTTATAACTTTCCTGAGCTTGAGCAGACAGTGGAATAACCACTTTTGCTATAACAGTGATAATGTAATGGAAAACATTGTTTCTGACAGATGCTTCAAAATAAAATACTCATTACTGTACTTGCTGCCTGAACATGAAGTAAATTCATGAAAACCGCTGCTTCTCGCTTTAAGGACTTTGAATGAAAGTGTTGTCATGCTGAATGACTGAAGGTCTTTGGTATATGGACCAGTTTTTAAAATACTTCCTACTGAATTGGAGACTTTTCGTTTTAACGGCCTGCACAATTGTTAAAGCAGGAGTCGGCCTACCTAGCTTCTTGATTTCTAAATTTTCGTCAAACTTCCTTGAACTGAAGGGTTCAGAGAGCAATGAAATTACCTGATTCATTATTCACGTATTCACTTGTCACTTGAGCCTCAAAATTCACTGTAGCCCACGCTAAAATAACTAACACAATGCAGAGAAACAGTCCGCTCGCAGCTATACCTGAACTGGTAAGGTGGCGCGAGAATCCCGCTTTGTTCGAAGATCCGATAGTTCCGTTTCCCTTAGGAAGAGTTCGGGCCCTCTTCCTGCTGCTGGCAGGGTGGCCCAGATGAGGTGTTTATAACCACAAGGCCCGCATACGATTATAGTGTTGCCAAGCGTTGGCCCCGCACCTCGCACCCCCTCTGAGACACCCAAGTCCACGTTTGCAGCCACAATGCAACCCCCCCCCCCCCCCCCCCCCTGTCGCCGTCGGCACATTCCGTCCAACTCCGCTGCGTTCGGCGTTTGGAGCCCGGGCATTTCAAAAGAGATAAACTGAGCGCTACTTCTCCACTAATATAGAATGCTCAGAAGGAAAAGACAGTTGAACAAAATTATTCCTTGGGGATAGCGCAAACCTGCAAACCTATACAGGAGCCGCCCCTGGTAATTATTACATAACGCATGTGTGACATTTTGTTCAATTGATTTCTTACTTCATATTAAAAACGATTTCGTTTTACAGATATTAAATTGCACATGCATTGTTCTTCGAATTATGTAGTGTAATTGCCATAAAATAAAACAGTATATGGATCATGTCAAGAATGTTATCTTACACTGTTACAAAAGGACACATAAAATTTTCAACATTGTTTTGCATCAATAGTTGTAACAAGGCTCTAAGCACTCTTACTATACTACCTTGTGTCACATTGGTACGTCATACATCAAGTGTGTCCAATTTTTTACTCACACAGTGTATCTTCACAGTGTCCAGCTACAAATATCACAAAAAGTTTTGCATCACGTCGCTTCCGAATTTTCCGCAACCTGTACAGAAAATTGGAATAGAGATCATTACAAACATCATTTCCGGCCTTTTTATTGCTCATGAGAACCACAAATTGCATGTTGTACCACCATACAGCGAGAGCTTCAGAGGTGGTGCTCCAGATTGCTGTACACACCTGTATCTCAAATACACAGTAGCACGTCCTCTTGCATTGATGCATGCCTGTATCATCGTGACACACTATCCACAAGTTCATCAAGGCACTGTTGGTCCAGATTGTTCCACTTCTCAACGGCGATTCGGCGTAGACCTCTCAGAGTGCTTGGTGGATCACGTCGTCCATAAACAGCACTTTTCAATCTATCCCAGGCATGCTCGATAGGATTCATGTCTGCAGGAAGTGCTGGCCACTGTAGTCGAGCGGTGTCGTTGTCCTGAAGGAAGTCATTCACAAGATGTGCACGATCGCAGCGCGCATTGTCGACCATGAAGACGAATGCCTCGCCAATATGCTGCCGATGTGGTTGCACTATCAGTCGGTCTTCGTACAGCCATTACGGCGCTTTCCATGACCACCAGTGGCGTATGTCGGTCCCACATAATGCCACCCCAAAACAGCAGGAAACTTCCACCTCGCTGTCTGACCAAGTTGCCTCCAAACACGTCTCTGACAATTGTCTGGTTGAAGGCATACGCGACACTCATCGGTGAACAGAACGTGATGCCAATCCTGAGCGGTCCATTCGGCATGTTGTTGGGCCCATATGTACCGCGTTGCTTGGTGTCGTGGTTGCAAAGGGTGACCTCGCCACGGACGTCGGGAGTGAAGTTACGCATCATGCAGCCTATTGCGCGCAGTTTGAGTCGTAACACGACGTCCTGTAGCTGCACGTAAAGCATTATTCAACATGGTGGCGTTGTTGTCAGGGTTCCTCCGAGCCATAATCCGTAGGTAGCGGTCATCCTCTGCAGTAGTAGCCCTTGGGTGACCTGAGTAAAGCATGTTATCGGCAGTTGCTGTCTCTCAGTATCTCCTCCATTTCCGAACAACATCGCTTGGGTTCACTCCCAGATGCTTGGACACATCCCTTGTTGAGAACCCTTCCTGGCACAAAGTAACAATGTGATCGCGATTGAACCGCGGTATTGACCGTCTAGGCATTATTGAACTACAGACAACAGAAGCCGTGTACCTCCTTCCTGGTGGAATGACTGGAAACGATCGGCTGTGGGACCCCCTCCATCTAATAGCCGATGTTCATGCATGGTTGTTTACATCTATGGGCGGGTTTTATAACATCTCTGGTCAGAGGGCCTGTGTCTGTGATATAATACCCACAGTCAACGTCTATCTTCAGTTCTGGGAACCAAGGTGTTGCAAAACTTTTTTTGGTGTGTATTAATGATCGTTACCCAACTACCCATTATATGATTCAAAATATTTTTGCACATTCAAATTACTCAAAACTTAAAACATATCGTCAGTTTTCTACAGCTTTATAAAGTTCTTATAAGGGACATACAAATGGAAACGAGACACATGAGAAAAAATAAGCAAACCATTTATTATTTCAAATGTACTCGCCATAACTGTTAATGCAGATGCCCCACTATGAAATAAGATGGTCCGTGCCTCCAATGGAAAATGTTTACAGTTGCCTATGTAACAATGATTGTACCCAGGCGAGCATCTCTTCAGGGCTTGAAACATATGAAAATCGTATGGAGAGAGAAGTGCACCGTCAAGTTCAAATGCCCAGGAATGTTGATGGACGACAACATTTTGTTGCAGGATAATACATGCCTTCATGTTACCATGGTTGTTTCGAGCACACTGCAGAAGATTTTCTTAGAAGCTCTTACGCATTCTCAATACAGCTCCGACCTTTCCTGCTGCTATTTCCATACTCTTTGAGCCTTGAAGAAAGACGTTCGTGGGTGCTGAGTTGCTTCAGATGAAGAGATGTACCTTTGGGTACAATAGTGTTTCCGTAAGCAACAGCAACTACTTTTCTGTGAAGCCGCTGATCTTCTTATTTCACAGTGGGATAACTGTATTATCAGTTACAGCGATTACTTTTAAAATGATAAACCATCCACTTACTTTTTCTCCACCTGGATCATTTAAAAAAAAATGGCTCTGAGCACTATGGGACTTAACATCTGAGGTCATTAGTCCCCTAGAACTTAGAACTACTTAAACCTAACTAACCAAAGGACATCACACACATCCATGCCAAAGGCAGGATTCGAACCTGCGACCGTAGCAGTCTTGCGGTTCCGGACTGAAGCGCCTAGAACCGCTCGTCCACTTCGGCCGGCGGATCATTTTCATTTTACATATTCAAATTCAGATCGAAATATTTGTAAATGCTCCCTTACTTCTAACACTGTTTACATCATAGCATACAGATATAAATACATGCATCATAATTATATTTAAATGGTTAAATAATGAATTGTTTTGCATTCACGCAATTTCTTTGCCGGTTCTGGCATTATACTCCCTGAATCGCTCTCTTAAGCCAAGTCATTTAGCAGATCTAGGATACTCAAGTTTTATACTTTTTGCCCCACAAAATTTCTTCTACTGCGATCCCTATACGTTCATGCTGTATGAGGTTCGAATTCTGAAATGTTATGACTCTGACCTTTTTTGTGACCTGCATGGCCCAAAGGTCTCTCGTATGTAGCGCTCGCCTAGGGTTCCTGACCACTGATGAGTGAGATATGGATAATTTCAACTTCATGTTTCTTCATCCCTTGTTCCTGTATCTTAGAACAGAATTGGAGTCTATTGTCCAACAAGTTTTTCCTGAGTTTCCTACCCTTACAAAATTATTACTTATGATTCAAGTAAAGAGTGCTCCCATGGTAATTTTCCTTAGTAGGTATAAGATTGCAAACTTTCGAACAACTTCAAAGACCACTACAATGCATGTAAAATTCCTGGTTGTTCTAGACAATGGGCCATAGAAATCGACTGTAATTAATTCTAGAGTATGTGTTAGACTTCTTTTAATTGCACTTGTTATTTTTGAATTTTGAAACAAGTTGTACAATTTCATGCACTCCGCCGCTTACTTAGTTTATTGTTATGGATAACAACTCCTGATTGTTTGCCTTCAAACATCCAAGCTCCACAGTGGCTATAAGCTGTGTGGAAATGATCCAGAATATTATTCACATATTCAACAGGCCAATGTAATGAATCTTCACTTTTTCTCACATAAAGTACAATTCGTTAATTGATTTTCTGCATCATTACTATAATATTCTGTTTTTACTAAGTGGGGTGTTCGTACTTATTCTGCTAATACGTAATGTTTTTACAACTGTGTATTATTTTCCTCCTACCTTCTACTGAGCTGAAATAACTTATCTGAAGAGTAGCTTCATTTTTGTTTTCTGTCGCTTCTGATGGTATCGACAATGCATTATTTACACAATTGTAGGTACCTTTAAGTATTGAATTTCAATATTAAGTTGTTGTAAGAACAATGCCCATCATGTTAATAGCCCATGAAGTAATATACAGTCTTTCAAAAAAATAGTGCATTGTGGTCTGTATGTTTTACAGTTTAATGTCCCCATAAGTAATTCACCAACTTTTTTGAACCCGCACTATTTAGTTAAAGCTTTCTTTTCTGAGATCGTGTAATTTGTAGATTCAATAGGCAACTGTTGATTTGAATCTCCCTCTATATTTTATTGAAATAAAGCAATTCCCTCTCCATAATCGCAGCTGTCCGATCTTATATGAAAAGCTTCACTCAAATCTGAATGGTATAATATTTTCTCTTCAGACAGGCATTCCTTTATTTTCTCAAATGCTGACTGACATGCTTTCATCCATATGAATGCACTATTTTTTCTCAGAAGACTGTTGAAATTAAGATCATTAAATGTTTGACGTTCCATGAATTTCCAAAAAAAAAAAAAAAGGCTAAACTGAGAAACGTTTTCAATTGTTGCTCGGAATTTAGGATGGGAAAGTTTGTAATGGCTTCAATTTTAGCTGGATCTTTCACGATTCTTTTTGCTGAAATGATTTGTACTGAAAGTTTTATTGTATTTCTCTAAGAATTCATACTCTATTCTTTTTTAATGTTATCCATCCATTAATTATGGCCTTAAAGATTTTGTCCAGGATTTCTAAATGACCTTTCCAGGTTTTCGTGGAAACCAACAAATCGTCTACATACTAGGTTATGTAAGAACTTAAGTGCTTAACACTGTATCATGTGCTTGAGTGGATGTCGAAACTGAAATACTCAGGTAAAACAGCATTACTTTATGTAGTGTAACATTTTCCTAAGAAAAGAGAACCTGTGAATTTTTACAGTTCTCATGGCAGATGCACCTGCCAGTATCCAGGTTTCAGACTGAGACTTGTCACAAATTTAGTATCATGAAATTTCCGAAGAGATTCTTCTAAATTTTCTGATCTGTCATATTCCTTTTTCACTACCTCGTTCAACATTCGAGCATCCTTAACAATTGGTACACCATCTTCTTTCTTCTCAATGACTGTCAGTTAATTGTATTATGAGTTATTACTTCTTTCCAGAATTCCCTATTCCACCATTTTTTGTATTTCTGTCTGTACTTCATATCTTTTAGACATTGACACAGAAACATTGGTACAGAATATGGAGCAACAAAAAGTGGTCTATCCTCAATTACATCTAAGTGTCGTTCTTAATCTTTTGCTAATCCTGGTTTGTCTGAAAATACTCTCCTTTCTGCATATAGCACTTCATATAGCTCAGATTTTTGTCTAGATGAAAACTATAGTATTTGACACTTTAATCTCCCTGAAATCATCTTTCCTATATTCTGTTCCCATATTTCTCACATGATAGTTTCCTGAAACATCTCTAATGCTATAGTTAGATGGAGGCACAGTTACCCTTAATGGTTTTATCTGCTTTAGTTCTTCATCATCATTTTCCTCAAATCTTATTGCTCTACACTTTCAGTCTTAATTAGTTTTCTATTACAGTCAATAATAATTAGTTCCTTAACCAACCAGTCAATCCCAAATAATCCTGCACGTAATTTAGGTGCAACTAGAAACACTTGAGTGAACTTTATTCGATTAATTACAAATCTATTAGCATTTTATACTTAATTGGTTTACTAATCTTGTTCGGTGCCTCTGCAGCCATTACTCCCGTCACAGGCATCTTATCTGTTTCTAGTTGATCTTTAAATACCTCAAAAATGCATCCACACCACGCTCACTTGTGCTCTGGTGTCCAATAACACATGCAAATGATTTTGGCACTCGCTAATGTAAATCATTGACTGAATTCTTGTTTTCCCACTTTCGTTCTCATCTCTGCTTTTACTTGGTACATATTGTAATCTGTGTAGCTTTGTATTAATTTGACCTTTCCATGTCCACTTTTCCTAAACTCACTGTCCTCAACTTGCTTGTGGATCTGTGCTGTATTATGTTTCATAAATGGAATCATACTCTTGTCATGTGGCACTGCATTGCCCACTCTTCCTACTATCTTTTCCTCTTTCACACTTAAATTTCGTAGTGTCTCCCTCAGACTACTACAGTCTCTTTCTGCTTCCACTTTCCTCTTTGAATTTCCGTTCTTGTAAACCTGAACACATCTTCCCCAGCTTCTCAAAATATTCCTCACTGCTGCTGACTCCACTGTTCTGTTATTTATGGCTGTCACCAATAATTGCCCCTCCTTACGCTGTTTCACTAACGAACTGCATGAAATATAATCATTTTCTATTTCCTTATCGTTTACTACGTTGCCACTTTCCCCACCTTGCCTATTTTTGTGTATTTTTTCCTGGACTGTAGATTATTTTGACTCATATTTATCTTCGTTAGCTGCTACAGCTAGCGTGTAATCATATCCCTTGTTTCTGTTTCCTCTTTTTTGGTAAAACCAGTTATTATTTCGTTTCCTTGTCCCACCTTCATGTGTCCTCTTGTCATTCAGTTTTATGTGAGCATTTGGCCTTTCGGCACTCGGCAGGCTCATGACATGGCTGTCCTTCAGTTTCCCTGATCCACGTGTTCCATGTAGTTACTATAACTACTGAAACTTCGATTTGAATATCCTCCTGCTCCGCATCATCACATCATGTTAACGCACGGGCTATTTCTAGTGCATTATGTTGCCATACTGTCATATTCCTGTATTATCTTTGGTATTCATTAGTGCATCAGTTGTCATCGTCTTCTACTCTCTGTAAGAAAGCAGAAAGCGATTTGCGCTCACTTGCCAGATACCTGTCTGCTAAGTTTTCCTAATTTCCACACTATTTCAAAGTATGATTTTCTTATGATGTAGTAGATTCAATGAACAATTATCGCCAAGTTTAGATGAACTCCACATGAATTTAGTGCTGACACCTGAATTGATTACATTTATGAGTATGCTACTATGCTCATTTGTATCATGTTTTCATTATTTTTTGTTATCTGAATTTCAGTGTTTATAATTTGAAGATCGTATGTCCTTTTATAAATATGAAGGAGAGAAAAAAAAGAAGAAATAAAAATAAAGTGAATGAAAGTTGTAGGTAACATTCCCCACAATAAAAAAAAAAGAAAAAAAAATCCAGCGTTATAAAATTTAATAAGCCTGTTGTTAATTGTCACCTCGGTTAGATATAGGTTCTTAATACTGACGCTGAACCTTGTTTTGCAGATTCTTAGTCTGTGATGAGTGACTTCTGTAAGCATCTTTTATCTTTGAAATTTTAAATCTTTTGAAGCTTGATGTATTACAGACGCCTGTTGCTCTTTACGTTCCTTTTATCTTAACTGCAGATATCTGACAATAGCAGTGGCTGAATTGACTTGATAAAGAAATTTATTAAGTGATCAACGCCGGCCGCTGGTGGCCGAGCGGTTCTGGCGCTACAGTCTGGAACCGCGCGACCGCTACGGTCGCAGGTTCGAATCCTGCCTCGGGCATGGATGTGTGTGTTGTCCTTAGGTTAGTTAGGTTTAAGTAGTTCTAAGTTCTAGGGGACTTATGACCTCAGCAGTTGAGTCCCATAGTGCTCAGAGCCATTTGAACCATTAAGTGATCAACACAGTTTTTTCACCAGTGCATGCGCAGTGATCATAGAGTCAGATTCGTTACCTCTATTAACTTAGTTAAGTAAATGAAGTTCTTTCTACTCACATACAAAATTAGATAAGTGAAAGGATTAACATGCTAATATTCATCAAACGACCAACACTACATAACTGTATACTTTATATGGTTCAAATTAGCAAAACACTTATGTCCATTCTGTTGCAGAAATTAATGGTTATTAAAATTAGCTATTAAATGTTTAGATCTTATCCTTTCTACGGCACATATTCTATGCTCAATTTGTGGCTGGCGTTAAATATGGCTCCATGCAATGCAAATCATGTAGTGGTATGCATGTTATCCTCTCGAAGTATCATCATGTGCATTTATTGTCCTCTTGCTGTACGTCATGAGGATAATTTGTTAGAGACTAGCAGTTAGAATTTAGAGCGAAAACCCTCCACAATACTTTTGCCGTAATATCTTCTTGCCTTACATTGCAGATTAGCTACACTTTTGTGAGAGCACTTTCCACACTTCTAATCCATGCACTCATATAGTAGTTAGCGCAAACTGATTTTATGCTCAAACTAATAACTGCAGACCACTGCTGAGTCTTTTACTGAGTAGTTACAACTCACTGCATATCGATTTACTATGGTCAGACTATTAATCACAGAAAGTTCTGACTCCTCAGAGCGCCCACGCTCACTACTTCTTGTTTCATTGGAGACATAGTTCAGGCTGTGTCTTTTGTCTCTCTGTGCGTTCTAGCAAGCGTGCTAACTTTTCGCGTTTTCCACTTTATCAATATATTCCCGCGTTAGAGGTACATAACAATCGACGTTATTCACGGTAAGCTTGTACAACAAATTATATATTACCATTGGTTTATCTCTATACAAGTCCTGTTACTACAGTTACAGTAGTGCATGTGAAAGGTGTCTCTCCTAAGAACCGACAAGTATTTTCTCCAGCGTGCTGGTGGAGTCATCCCAGACAAATGCTGCTCATCACATCTTTACAAACAAAATGATTTTTAAAAAGGAATTTTACTGGCCAATTTGACAGAGCGGCTCCAGCTTAGTCCAGTGGGAATTAGTTTTAGCGATATCTATTAACAGGAACAGTAAACCACAGAGCTTGATCAGTTCTCCAGCAGCGGCAGCACCGCCGCCGCCCGGGCTGACTGCTACTGCCAGACACAAGCGCGCTGCTCAGTCGCTGCTGAAGTATTTATTAATGTCCGTGATTTACTGTTCTTGTTAATAGATATCGGTAAAACGAATTCCCACTGGACTAAGCTGGTGGCGCGCTATCTAGCGCTATCGCATGGGAACGTATAATTAAGATTTAAAAATCACCTTGTTTGAAACGGGAAACAAACCGACTCACTCTCTCGGTGTTAGGTGTCGAATGAAACACGTTTTGAGCGGGATTCGCTTCGGCGGACACGAGGAACACGCTGCGGAAACGAAATTGCACGGTTTCAGAAAATACCGTTCTTGTGGAACACAGCTCTTTATTCCCACCGAGTGAGGTGACGGAGTGGTTAGCACACTGGACTCGCATTCGGGAGGACGACGGTTCAATCCCGCGTCCGGCCATCCCGATTTAGGTTTTCTGTGATTTTCCTAAATCGCTCCAGGCAAATGCCGGGATGGTTCCTTTGAAAGGGCACGGCCGACTTCCTTTCCCGTCCTTCCGTAACCCCATGAGACCGATGACCTCAGAGTTTGGCCTCTTCCCCCAAACAACTCAACGCAATCTTTATTCCCATGAAGTACAGAGTGCTGCCGACAAGGGATCTAAGATCGATTCCATATTGCTAGATTTCCAGAAGGCTTTTGATAGCGTTTCTCACAAGCGACTATTAATCAAATTGCGTGCATATGGAGTATCGTCTCGGTTGTGTGACTGGATTCGTAATTTCCTCTCAGAGAGATCACAGTTCGTAGTGATAGACGGTAAATCGTCGAGTAGAACAGAAGTGATATCTGGCGTTCCGCTACGTTCTGCTGTTCCTGGTTTACATAAATGATCTAGGTGATAATCTGAGCAGCGCCCTTAGATTGTTTGCAGATGATATTGTGATCTACTGTCTAGGAAAATCATCATATGATCAATTCCAATTACAAAATGATCTAGAGAGAATTTCTGTATGGTGCGAAAAGTGGCAGTTGGCACTAAACAAAGAAAAGTGTGAGGTCATCCACATGGGTACGAAAAGAAATCCGATAAGTATTGGATATACGATAAATCGCACAAATCTAAGGACTGTCAATTCGACTAAATACCTGGGAATGACAATTACGAGCAACTTAAAATGGAAAGACCACATAGATAATATTGTTGGAAAGGCGAAACAAAGACTGCGCTTTGTTGGCAGAACACTTAGAAGATGCGACAAACCCACTAAAGAGACAGCCTACGTTACACATGTCCGTCGTCTGCTGGAATATTGTTGCGCGGTGTGGGATCCTTACCAGGTAGGATTGACGGAGGACATCGAAAAAGTGCAAAGAAGGGCAGCCCGTTTTGTGTTATCGCGCGATAGGGGTGAGAGTGTCACTGATACGATACGCGAGTTGGGATGGTAGTCACTGAAACACAGATTGTTTTCTTTGCGGCGAGATCTATTTACCAAATTTCAATCACCAACTTTCTCTCGTGAATGCGAAAATATTTTGTTGACACCCATCTACGTAGGCAGCAATGATCATCATAATAAAATAAGAGAAATCAGAGCTCGAACGGAAAGATTTAGGTGTTCCTTTTCCCCACGCGGCATTCGAGATTGGAATGGTAGAGAAGTACTATGGAAATGGTTCGGTGAACCCTCTGCCAGGCAGTTAAGTGTAAATTGCAGACTAACCATGTACATGTAGATGTAGAACATCAGATAAAATGAGCCTGATGGCCCATAGGAGAGAGACCCAGTATAGTTGCACATAACTTGCATTTATATGAAATAATGTATGTGAAAGAATTTATAATGATACACCAGAAAAATTTAAAGATGTTTTCTTGCTGTGTTACTGCTAAACTAGTGTAGATGTGTTACGTTAGATTAGGGCCATGAGACCGTCTCTTACATCTAACCGTGTATTCTTCATTTTTTTTATACGAAAATAGAACACAAAAATTATAGGCAGCAATGGAAGTGAAAGAATGAGGGGATGGGGGTTTGGAGGATGTGTGTGTGTGTGTGCGTGTGTGTGTGTGTTTGTATGTGAGTGTATGCTTTATCTGTATGTTTCCGTCTGCGTGGGTGAGATGTGTGAGAGAGAAAGAGCAGAAGAACTGGACACAGCACCAATAATGGAGAGGGGGAGAACGAAAGTGGCGTGAAATGAAAAGACTGCATAACTGGGAGATAGGGGAGTATTAGCTTTATTGTTTGACAGAAATTCATAAAAAGAATTACTTCAATTTTTCCATGAACCGATCAGGGTATTAGTTACTCTTATGAGAACAACACCGGTCTTTCATAAACTATCCCACACCCCAAAACATTTGCGCAGTGAGTTTAGCTCTCTCGTAGGGCTCCCTCGGTACGGGGGCGCTATAGTCTCGCGGTGCAGATATCGAGGTGAGTGGGAGTACCCGGAGGCACCACCGGGCTCCGCTCATGAAGGGGCAGGCAGCTCGGCTCGCGTCCCTCGCCCTGCCGTGCGAGGCGCAGGATAACGTCGTTCTGGCCTCACAGCTCCAAACTCAGGCCGCACAGTGGCAGAGTGGTGGTCGCCCGTTTGCGTAGCGCACCTCCTGGAGCTGCCGCCGCGGCCTCTCTCCTCGTCACGTCCGCGGCAGTCCACACTGCTGGTCCACTGCTTCACTAGATAGATGCGTTCACTACCGGCCGGAGGTACAGAGAAGCGCGGCAAAAATGTCACGACAGAAAAGGCAAGTCATCGTCATCCATAAGGCCGAAACAAAGATTTTTCTTGGAACGTAGCAAACAACTTGTAGACAGTCGCAGTCGGAAATTAGGAACGTATTGAAGCAGGAATAAAGCACGAATACGTAATTCAGAAAATTATCAGTAAAAAACTATAAGCTTTAGTTTCTAAATAGCACAACTAAATAATCAAAGGATACAGATAAATTTAAAAAGAGGTACTTTTATAGACTCTTTTCCTAGTAATATTAGAGCCATACCGCTATCGTCAGCTGATTGTTTGTAGTTTTTATTCGTTGGCTCATATTAATAGCAAAAATCGTAAGGTTGCCTTTTAAATTGTATGCTTTGCCCGTGAAGTAAAAATTGCTATTACTTGGTCGGAGCAAACACGACAGAGTAATCACTTTTTATCCCGATGCTTTTCGAGCGGTTAGCTGAAGTCACAACCAGAACGCAACAAAGAGTCATATACCGGGTGATCAAAAAGCCAGTATAAATTTGAAAACTGAATAAATCACGGAATAATGTAGATAGAGAGGTGCAAATTGACACACATGCTTGGAATGACATGGGTTTTTATTAGAACCAAAAAAACACAAAAGTTCAAAACACGTCCGACAGATGGCGCTTCATCTGATCAGAATAGCAATAATTAGCATAACGAAGACAAAGCAAAGATGATGTTCTTTATAGGAAATGCTCAATATGTGCACCATCGTCCCTCAAAAATAGCTGTAGTCGAGGAATAATAGCCGGCCGTGGTGGTCTCGCGGTTCTAGGCGCGCAGTCCGGAACCGTGCGACTGCTACGGTCGCAGGTTCGAATCCTGCCTCGGGCATGGATGTGTGTGATGTCCTTAGGTTAGTTAGGTTTAAGTAGTTCTAAGTTCTAGGGGACTGATGACCACAGCAGTTAAGTCCCATAGTGCTCAGAGCCATTTGAACCATTTTTGAGGTATAATATTGTGAACAGCAAAAAATGGCTCTGAGCACTATGGGACTCAACTGCTGAGGTCATTAGTCCCCTAGAACTTAGAACTAGTTAAACCTAACTAACCTAAGGACATCACAAACATCCATGCCCGAGGCAGGATTCGAACCTGCGACCGTAGCGGCCTTGCGGTTCCAGACTGCAGCGCCTTTAACCGCACGGCCACTTCGGCCGGCTATTGTGAACAGCACTGTAAAGCATGTCCGGAGTTATGGTGATACATTGGTGTCGGATGTTGTCTTTCAGCATCCCTAGAGATGTCTGTCGATCACGATACACTTGCGACTTCAGGTAACCCCAAGGCCAATAATCGCACGGACTGAGGTCTGGGTGTCTGGGAGGCCAAGCATAACGAAAGTGACGGCTGAGCACACGATCATTTCCAAACGACGCGCCCAAGAGATCTTTCACACGTCTAGCAATATGAGTTGGAGCACCATCCTGCATAAACATCGTACGTTCCAGCAGGTGTTTATCAGCCAGGCTGGGGATGATAGGATTCGGTAACATATCGGCGTACCTGTCACCCGTCACGGTAGCAGTTACCAAACCAGAATCACGCATTTCCTCGAAGAAAAAATGCCCGATAACGGTAGATATGGTAAATCCAACCCATACCGTGACTTTCTCGTCGTGCAATGGAGTTTCCACGACAGTTCTAGGTTTTTCGGTAGCCCAAATTCTGAAGTTGTGGGTGTTGACAGACCCTCGGAGCGTGAAATAAGCTTCGCCAGTTCATGATACCGATGGATTTTGTACGGATAGCATCGGAGGGTACGCCTAAGTGCCAACCAAACAGCAGTGTATGGAGTGCCGGTTCGACGTGCGACTGCACGAGCGCTGACTTCCCCGTGCATAGACGAACCCGCTACAGTCTCCATTTCTTCCTGAACTGTCTCAGCAGCATTACGCCTTGTGCTCGGTCGGCCACTACGAGGTCCATCGTCTAAACAACCCGTGGCTTCGAACTTCGAAATCATTCTCGCCACAGCTGCATTTGTCAACGGACCTTTACCCGTTCGAATCCCCTTCCTATGGCGATAGGATCGTAACGCTGAACTAGCTCATTCCACATTCTGATAATACAGCTTCACTAAAATCACCTTTTCAGGTAACGTCAACATGCTGCGACTGCTGGCGCATCTGATTCCATCTCTCATTACAGCTCCTTTTATCCACGATTGTCATGCGCAGTCACTGACGTTTTGCTGTCCGGCGCCATCTGTCGGACATTTTGTGAACTTTTTTTTGGTTCTAATAAAACCCCATGTCATTCCACGCATGTGTGTCAATTTTTACCTCTCTATCTACATTATTCCGTGGTTTATTAATTTTTCATATGTATACCGACTTTTTGATCACCCGATATTTTTCGATATTGAATTGGATATATATCTATAGCAGTTAATTTTATATATTCTTACTTATTAGGTTCACCGGTTCTGCTTTCACCTCATCGAAATGTCATGCATGCAGTGCGCTCCAGGTAAAGTCGATAACTTCATTATTTCATCAACGGCTGCAAGATGTGAAATTAAGTTTTAACCAACACTAAGCATAGGGACAAGTACATATTTTGTAAAGCGCGTAGTAATGTTTTCCTTACTCCCAATGAAGTAGGTATGTTAAGAAACTGGATCAATCTATTTTCTTTCGTGGTGTTCGAGATTTCCTGAAAATACATGTGCAGTAATATAAAGTTAGTTAATTCTGCAGTAGGAAATGTTCCATATCTGAAAGTTAATACTGCAGAAAGAGCGTTGTTTATTGCCATGGAAACACCAAAGTCGGCCACTGTGGCCGAACGGTTCAAGGCGCTTCAGTCTGGAACCGCGCTACCGCTACGGTGACAGGTTCGAATCCTGCCTCGGGCATGGATATGTGTCATGTCCTTAGCTTAGTTAGCTTTACGTAGTTCTAAGTTCTAGGGGACTGATGACCTCGATGTTAAGTCCCATAGTGCTCAGAGCCATTTGAACCATTTGCAACACCAAATATCACGACGTAAGTTTTTCTCAACTGCAAGCCTTACTCTTACCATACTTAATACGTTACTTGTCTCCCAAATAAAAATGTCACACGGTGAACTTTCCCAAGCTTTTTATCTTTTAATCGACGCCCGAACGCGGCTGAAAAACAGTGCGTTCCTTCCTACTTTAGAAGAAGCAGTTACTCTACTGTGTCAGTGGATACCAATATTACGAATATTAACCACTATTAAAATTTTCATCACTTTGCGTATTGATACTTATTGAAAAGCTGTCTCTCATATTCGCATAATGTTTATGAAAAGTTGTAGGCGTCCTTGGTATGTGGTGCGTCTCGTACGCGATCTACTGTCTTGTGAAATTCGCAGAGGGAGTCAGTATAACAATGATTCTTGACATGTTGAATAATCGGATTTTCTGCCGGATGTTCGCGTCGTTCTTGCACGGTATTTCCAGTCTCAAGGGGCACCTGAAGAAGAAAGCGAGTCACGCCGTCGAAATATCGTGCCAGCACGATGCGAAAAATGTACACGAGACCCGATTGTTCAAAATGTCAATATATCGCCGTGAAAGCCTGAAGACATACGACGATGATTCTTCTTTTCTTTAGAGGTATCATTCGAGATCTACTGTTTTGCTTGACGTCCACTTTCAGTTTCAGTCCTTCGTGGGAAAACAGTTGTGGGAATACGACAACGACTCAGGAACAAATATGGCTGATTAGATTTTCAATTACTTAATAAATAGTACTGAAAAGGAGAACATCAAGTCTACATCTACACTCGATGTTCGGAAGAGAACACTTCACCAGAATTCGTCCCCTGCCGTCCTTCCTCTCCCCCTCACCTCACGTCACTTCCTTTCACGGGTCATTCGCTAATAGGGCGTGGGAAAGACGACTGTCGGTCTGACGTCTGATTTTCCCGTCATGTTTATTTAGCGAGGTTTATGTGCGGAAAATAATCTTTTTGTCCGACTTCTTGAAACATCTCCTATCGGAATTTTAAACCTCTCTGTATTCCACAAAGCCTCTCTTGTAGCGTCTGCCAGCGGACGTTTAATCAGTGTTTACGTAACACTCCCGAGCTTGCTAAACGAATCCGTGACGAAACACGCAGCTCATCTTTGGATCTTACGTGTCTCCTCTGTTAACTGCTCCTGAGGGATCTCAGAATAAGAAGAAATACACAAAAATCAGTCGAACGCCTGTTCTGTAAGCATGTGTGCATGTCCAAAGGAACTTTGCATCGTAATCAGAATAAAACAGGCAATGCAATATCGTATTTATCTGCCTATACCGGGCAAGTGACTTTCAAGTACAACGTCTGTTCTGAACGGGAATATACATAATGGATGTACGAGTTCAGGTCGCAGGCGCATGGTTGACGACAGATGGAAGTTTGGGTCCAAACGGCGGTCATGCACAGATAGCCAAACAGTGAGATGGTCGCTCGCGACACGCGGGAAATCCGGGTTCGAGTCCCGATCTGGCACAATTTTAGTCCGCCTTTAGCCGCGGAGCAGCTCGGACTTGTTTACGTCCCGGCTGCGAACGTTCGCGGAAGAAGCGGTGTTTACACCGTCGTCACTCGCGTGTGTTACTGTTTGAATCGAACGCAATGGCACACAATTTCCGAAAAACCACGATACAGTTCACGTTCTGTAACGAGTATGCACGACCGAAGGCTATCGAAATCGAACGTTTCTTGAGGGATGAAGTGCAACTTAATTACACAGAGATTATTGGAATTCATTTATCAATCGTGAGCAGCACTCTTTACGTAAAGATGATTGACGACGCAGCATGCGATAGGATCATTGAAGCCACCAAACGAGGATTCCAGTTTCGACACTCCGATGGTCATATTGGCGAAGTTTTAGTCGCTCATTCGGGCCTGGGCGTGCGTACGATTCGAGTATTCGAGCTGCCTTTCGAGGTACCAGAATCATTGGTCACTGAATTGCTCCAGCCATATGGCAGAGTTATCAGTCATACGGCCGAACGTTGGGTAAGTTTTAGCACGTATCCAGTGCTCAATGGTGTCCGACACGTGCGAATTGCCCTTACGAAACATGTGCCATCGTACATCAATATCGGCGGCTGTCGAGCTATTGTCATCTATGATGGACAGCCCCGGACATGCTCCGGGTGTGGTGGTGAAGGACATCTTCGATCTGCGTGTATGCAGAGGAGACTCGTGCAACTCCCCAGCGGAGACCTCCAGAAACCGACTACACCAACGTCATTGCCGATGACTTACGTGGCGGCGCTTCGCGGGGAGGTGACGCCGAGGTCGGAGCGCACTATCGAACCGACGCCGCAGTTGATTGAGGCGCCTTCGGACCCCACTGAAGAAGGAATGGCTCCGACCAACCTCCAATCCCAGACATTACAGGTGGTGCAGAAAGAGGATGACAGCATCACAACAGGCATGGAAGCTGAAGTGGAACGGCCCCATGGCGTTGTGGCGGCGGCGAGAACGCAGGTGATGCAAGATTCGCCAACACCAGAGGCCGTAGTTAGGGCCCGCAAACAACGCTCGCCAAAGCGCCGCAAGAAGCGCCGACTAAACTCTGCGGAGACGCTCCCTTCTCTTCTTGGGAGCCCAGATGAGTCTAACACTATGGATCTGTCTGACTCGGAACCACAAGCTTCGGATGTCGCAGACCATATGAATTCGGACAGTGAAAAGATATCATGTCGTTCAGACGACGCATCCGCTCAGGGGCCTGCTACCCCTTCTGCGGTGGAGTCTAAAGCTGCGAAAGAACAACAGATGTCACACATCAATGCCGCACAGGCAAATTTGGAGCACCCCAATAATATCAGCTGGTATGAGCAGGACGACGAAATCACCGATGCGGACCATTCTACTGGTGGGGACTCGCATCCGTCCGCATCTCAAGAAACCTAATGCCGCTGGGACACGTCCGTCGGCCGACCCTCTGCGGATGTGCAAAGGGACTATCGATACGGTGAAACTTTGTCATTTTAACATCATGTGGAGATGACAGCTACTCGACCCCAGGCATACAGAATAGGGACAGTGAATGTAAATACCATTAGATCGCCCGTGAAACAGCAGTTGTTTAGGGACATGATATATGCGTCGGATGTGGATATACTGATGGTGCAGGAAATTTACATTCCTGAGTTCCAGGAAGTCCATGGATACACCTCGCCGCACTCGAACAACGACAGTGGAACGGCGATATTGGTCCGGGGCGGGATTCCGGTTCGCGACCTGGCTTATCTACCTTCGGCACGAGGACTGGCGGTAACTGTTAATGGAATTCGCATTCTCAATGTTTATGCCCCTTCCGGCACAGACAACAGACGGGCGCGTGCGAGATATTATTCGGAAGAGATTGTGCCCTTATTTACCGGCAGGTTCGATCATTTCATTATTGGTGGTGACTTCAATTATGTTTTAGCCCAAAAAGGCCAGACTCCACATTACAATACCTGTCGTGAGTTGCATGTGCTATGTCGGGATCTGGAGTTAAGCGACACCTGGGACATGATTCATAGGAACCGTGAGGGATATACTTTATACCAGTCACTCGGCGAGCAGACTCGATCGAATATATGTTTCGGTTGGTCTACAGGATAAGGTGGTCGACGCGGAACGATGGCCTGCGGCATTTATTGATCATCTGGCTTACATTTGTACCATATCACTCACTAGGCAAATTGTGTGGAGAAGCAGCGGGACATGGAAGCTCAATTCGTCACTTTTGGCGGACCCCGAATTTCGTCAGAGTCGAGGAGGTATGGGCCACATGTCAACGTCGTCTACCAACATATACCCCCGTGCTTCAATGGTGGCTCGAGTGTACTAAGCCGGCAATAAGAAGAGCTCTCATACAGTATGGTCGGGATAAGACGAGGTGGCAAAGAGACACTCTTGATTATTATTACACCATGCTTCGTGAGCTGTCCTTCCAGGTGCCGTCTGCAGAACATCATGCGGAAGTTCATCGTGTCAATGCACAAATCCTATCGATTACGCGACGACGACTGGGTGGCATCCCAATACGGGCAAGATGTCTCGACACCATCACTGGGGAACGTACCTCGATGCACCATGTGTCGCGGCAGCATAAACGTTACCGCCGGGCATTGGTAACAGTGCTCCACGGTTTAGATGGCCGTCAACTGACAACACAACAGGACATTGCAAATGAATTTTTAGAGCGTTTCCGCCACCTCTATGCCGGTACACCGACGGACCGTATAGTGGGGGAAGAGATACTGCAACATCTGCAAACGACACTGACAGAGACGGATACGGCAGCGCTTATGGATCCACTCACAGAAGACGATATAAAGGTGGCACTCACAAAACGGCCCATAAATCACCAGGGCCAGATGGGATTACGCTAGAGTTTTATCGAGAATTCGTGGACATGATGATGCCACAGTTGGTGTCGATGTACAATGAGGCGATGCGTCCGGACATGCGCCTACCGTCGGATTTTGTGACGGGCTTTCTTCTTCCCATCCCGAAGATGGCGGAGAGTAGCAGTGTTAATCAATATCGGCCTCTCACTATGCTAAACACAGACTATAAAATCTTTGCACGACTACTAGCGTTTCGTCTCAAGCTGGCGATATCCAGGACAATATCCCCTGATCAGGCTTGCCTAGGGGTGCGAAGCAACATCTCCTCGGCGTTATGTGAATACCGTGACGTTATCGCCCTTGCGGAACCGTGTAAAATGCGAGCAGCGATGATATCTGTGGACTTCGATCGTGCGTTGGACAGGATAAACCATGACTTCTTGGCGTCAGTAATGAGCCGAATGGCGATTCCACCTGTTTTCGTCTCCATCGTTATGAGGCTAATACGAGGGGCTACATCGAAGGTGATTGTAAACGGTCGGGAAGCGGGCTTGATTCCTATTAACAGCTCAGTCCGACAAGGGTGCCCACTCTCCATGATGCTGTTTGCGATAGCGCTTGAGCCGCTGATGTGTGAGGCGCTCACTTACTGGGATAGCGCTTAATGAGAACTCTTTCGTTTGTCGCGCATATGCGGACGACCTGATCCTTCTTGTCAGATAAGGACATGAAGTGCGTCAGGCTGTTGAACATCTAGACTCTTACGGGACGGCGGCAGGAAGTGTCGTTAACATGACGAAATCCAAAATTATGCACATTGGACGGGGTCTGGAAGACGTACCGGGACCGTTTCAGACGGTGGAATCGCTGAGATGTCTGCGGATTACATTTACCCGTTCACTACGGCGGTCAGCGGCGGCGAGTTCTCGGCGGCTTCTGCAGAATGTTCGTCTGACGATACGCAACAACTCACTGAGAGCCTTTGACATGATCCAACGTGTGGCATACACCAACGTTCACATAGCGTCACGACTGCCCCATTTAGCGCAGATCCTACCAATACCGAAGGGTTGCAGACCGCCTCATGGCTGCCTTTGGTTACTAATCTAGTACTGGAATGTTATTTAATATCAAATATGATACGTTAACGCTACAGTTCCGGAACGGTGGCCTCATCCTCACAAACGTGCGAAACAAAGCTCTGGCGCTTTACATGCGAGCGATGATACGAAATTGGCTACAAAGAAAGCATACCATAACTTCAGCTCTGATAGAAGTACTTGTTCCGCCTTCGTACGAACCCCCTATTGCGGTGGGCAATATTTCGCCTTCTCTTGCACACATTGCCTCATTTCTTGTTGATTACAGTTATGTTCGTCTGAAAGTACCTTCGACGAGAATACCCACGACTCGGGAGATCTATAGATGCTTGATGGATCACCATGGCCGCAACATAATGGAATTCAAATACCCGTCGAGAACGTGGAACCACATTTGGTGTGCAGTGCATACTCCATTACTGTCAACAGCAGCGAGATCGATGTGTTATATTCTTATAAACCGTAAACTTGTGACCAGGAGTCGATTACATACAATTCATATGGTCGATTCTCCTCTTTGCACAAACTGTGGACTGTTAGCAACGGAAGAACATGGTTTAGTGTGTGGCGCAACGAGGGACGTCTGGATGCTGACGCGTCGTATACTGGCCTTCCTTCGGCGCACTAACTACGCAGAAATCACATCGGATGTACTTTTTCTACCGGACAAGACCTTTTTTCCCAAAAAAAAGACGTATGCGGTCAATTGAATCTCTGGACATGCGACGAAATATCTGTATTCGAACGATATTAAGTCCGTGATAGATTATTGGATGTATTTACAAGAACAACACGAGCTCATACGGAGTCATGCGAAATACAGGACTTACTTTTCCAATTTTTTAGGAAGTGTTTGTCACAATCCGCCCGACAGATGAGGTGTCCCAGAATTGAGAAGACTCCTGCAGCAGAACGACTAGAGACAGTACTGAGCGGTTCAATTATATTGGCATATAGCACACTGAGAAGGAAACTGGCCCCTACCTGTTGGCGCCAGTTATGACTGGATTATGTTAACGTGAAAACAAACAAAAAAAAAACCAAAAACAAAAAGAAAAACACACACACAACGATGGTAAACACCGAAACCGCCTCAGATAATGGTCCTTCGAGTGGTCGATGCAGGAGAAATACATACCGCCTACACTGGCAGAAATGATCAAGATTATATGGCTTTCTGCCAGGTTTATGATGGGACACTGCGTGCTGCAGGGATTGTGATGCAGATGATAACTTCATTTTCACTCCCGCCCGTGACTAGGATTGTCATTTTCTTTATTCCTGTTAAAAAAAAAAATAAGAAAAAAAGAGGGCGGCCTTTGCGTTGATTTTATGGTTTCGAAATTGTTTTTGCTGTTTCGGTAGCTTTTTTTTTATTGTTGCTGCTTTCTTATACTTGCGTAAATGGGAAGTGTTACACCTTGAAAGCTTTGACAGAACGAGTAGTGACGAGATTCACTTAGACAAGTGCGGGAAGAAAACCAGGCATGGGTCCTTTCACAAGGACTACACCACGACACCAGTGTAGGATTGTTCGACAGCCTCTGACAAATAGACGGATGAAAGACCGGGTAGATTTCACAGATGGAGTGTTCCCACAGACCGTTGGGAACACATTACTGGAAGCTGGCACCACACCACAACGCAGACTTGCTCGCCGTAGAGCCACTCAATTGGGACATTGAGTGGCATTATTTGTTCAGCGATGGGTCTTGCTTCTGTTTGAACGCCAGCATACTCGTAGACGATCTAGTGAAAGGTCAGAGGAAGCAGAATCATGGTTTGGGGAACTGTTGGACATGAGGACTATTTAGGTAATTGTTAATAGGAGGCTGAATGTTCCCTAACGTGCGGCAAGAGTGGTACCCTGTTGTCCTACATTTCAGGGTACCAAACAGCATATTGCAGCGGTGTATTGCAGGACGCTTCATGCAACTCACACAGACACCTTGAGAATGTACGTTTCAATAACCTAAGCGGTACCCTGGTTTGTCACCCATAGATCACGTCTGGCATGTGGTGAGTAGATTTATACTTTCATCACCCGTCATCAACTTGCACACTGTGTTTCAGACATGGCAAGCAATTCATCAGGATGACGTTCTGAGACTTAAACGGCTCTATAAGAAATAAATGATTACTAACTGACAACCTTAGCTGCCGACAGGTGTTGTTGATATACCTCGATGTGGACAGCTGAAAATGTGTGCCCCGACTGGGACTCGAACCCGGGATCTCCTGCTTACATGGCAGACGCTCTATTCATCTGAGCCACCGAAGACACAGATGAATAGCGCGACTGCAAGGGTGCACGCTACCCGTGAGACTCACAGTCCCAACTGTCCACAATTCTACATATGTATTGTACCTTATAGACATTTGCCCACCCACTCAGGTTTCTTACGGGAATCGCCAAAGCGTGCGCGAGTAATGAGTGGGTGGGCAAATGTCTAAAGGTACAATACATATGTAGAATTGTGGACAGTTTGGAATGTGAGTCTCACGGCGAGCGTGCAAGGGATAAGTCCCTGCAGTTGCGCTATTCATCTGTGTCCTCGGTGGCTCAGATGGATAGAGCGTCTGCCATGTAAGCAGGAGATCCCGGGTTCGAGTCCCGGTCGGGGCACACATTTTCAGCTGTCTACATCGAGGTATATCAACAACACCTGTCGGCAGCTTAGGTTGTCAGTTAGTCATCATTTATTCCAGGGAAAAGCTGCACGGTCATCAACAGTAACTGTTCTTTCGAGAACAAGTTACTGTCTTCGTATATATAGGCTCTATAAGACTCTCTTGGAGTGCAGTACTCACGAAGTTAGGTTTAAAGTTTCGTCCTGTTAAGAAAACGTGTTCCGTCCTACGAAGTCCTGGCTCCTGCCATAAATCTGGTCCGATATTCCGTAATCTGGTGTTTCGTTCACTAGGTGACAATTCGGAATTGTATCGGATGCCTTCTGGAAGTCAAGGCACACGAATCCGAACTGGTTACACGTGTGTTATTCCAACGTGTTTTTTTCCAAGAGCTTGGACTCATTCACTGCTACTGCGATCTACGTTAAATTTCTGTTAGAAGGAGAGCTAGGTCTTAAAAATAATCTGCATAACATCATGCAGGTATGTCATCATGTCCGTCGCCTTTCCTCCATTGAGCGATTTTAGGTGATCGTGTTTCTCGCCCTCACTAACCAGCCACTTCGACGTCCGTGCGGTGGTTGAAATGAGGAACAGTATTACGCTCTTTCGCTGTTAAGTAATTTCGGAATTCAGTGTTTCAGTCGTATCTCTGTCGTCCTCCTTTCTGATGACAGCTAACTAAATTGGCGGTTTTTATTCGTTTACTGACTTTCCGTAAGGCAAAACTACTTCGAATTTTTCGTGAAATCAGAAGGTAAAATTATACTTTCGGTTTCAGAGAAGGCTTCTAGAATTACCCTCCTTACGATATTCTGGGCTTCGTTCAGCTTTTATTTGTAAATAAGACTTCGGTTTTGATCAGTTCTATGAATACACCTTGATACCGCAATCATCTTATAACATGGCTATATAGTTACCGTACAACGGTGGACCCTCCACATCCTTCATAACGTTTCTCGACATACATATCTAAAGAATTTGTGCAACACTTCTGATTTTATCTGTTTAAACTCCACATAGATGTCAGTCTTTCTGTTAATTTTAATACCATAGCCGCTAATTCTGTAAGTCATTAATTCCCACCATAACGGTAACTAAATCTATATGTACTGTTCAACTTATTTTTAGGAGACCTCATACGTTACCTTAAAGATGCGGTTCCTAATAAACAGTTTAGAATGGACTAGCTGATAAGAATTTCCACTCACGGCACCTGCCTTACGAGCGTGACTCTTCCAGTCTATAGCTGGCAGTTTTAAATCACCTCCTATTACAATATAATCATCAGGAAACTTTACTAGCGATTTTCTGCAAGTTTTCTCTGACGTTTTCTTCCATGTACCTGCCGAGACAGGTGGTAGATGTTTCATCCACATTTAACTCTAACCTCCACTCCAAATTATTTCTCATTCAGTGTCTATAATAATATCGAGTTCCTATACCAGACAACAAAAAAGATCAGAAATGACAGGCCACTACAGAAGGAAGGTGTATTAGGACAAATTTCCTACTAATAATGGTGCATATACTGTTGCTTTAAACACTTATCTGTATTATTTTATTAACTGTCGCACACAAGTGTAAGTTCATTTTCATTTAAACTGGAGGATGTGGGGAACAAAAAGGTGAGTCTCCATTTTTAGTGAGCAGTCTTTATGAACTTCTTGAAAAAAAAAAAAAAAAAAAGGGCTGGTGCCTAATAATTCACCATCCAGAGCAAATATCATACATTTCTGGCAGTTTACAACGTATCACTTCTCTCATTTGTGTTTTGAAGGGCACGTAAAACACTACGATCAGATCGTATGCTCCATTATACATTTTCCCTTTTAGTTACGAGGCGTATTCGAAAAATAAGGACTTTTCGGGCATACACTTTGGAAAATGATTGTGTTGGTTGTTTTAATTTCCTAGAAATCTTATTTTTCCATGCAATCAGTGTTCATTTTTAGGCACTTTTTGTAATGTTTCACCAGCTTCTTTGTTCTCTCTGCACTGACATTTATTAACTGCGAAAGCTACCAGTTGACAACGGTTGTCTCCGTTGTTGATTATTGTCTCAGATGTAAAAAGAGGTGTGTTGGATGGTCAAAGAGTTCCGAATGGAAACGCTGAATCTTATCCTTGGTATGGACAGTGATGTGACGAAGTACATAGTTGTGTGAAGGAGGGCCGGCCGCTGTGGCCGAGTGCCTCTAGGCGCTTCAGCCCGGAACCGCGCTGCTGCTACGGTCGCAGGTTCGAATCCTGCCTCGGGCGTGGATGTGTGTGATGTCCTTAGGTTAGTTAGGTTTAAGTAGTTCTAAGTTCTAGGAGACTGTTAAGTCCCATAGTGCTCAGAGCCGTTTTTTTCTGTTTTGCGGAAATAAATGGTGCCACTATACCGACGTTCTAATTCTACGTATCACCGTTACGTTGCCCTTAAAAATGTGGAAAAAGAAACGCTGAACTTCCGACAGGGCTCCAAAAGCGCCTATGTTTTTAATATTATCTGAAGTGCGTGGGTCGGTAAACATTTCTGGTACCCAACTCACACTCAGTTTGTAATATCCGGCTTTTCGGTGACAAGGACGGTGCGTGGAACGTGAGGGAATTAATAATCATGAGCATCAATCGTAGACCAGATCGCAGCATTTCCTTCGTCTGTTGCACGATTTCTTCGGTCTCGAGGAGGAGGAGGAGGAGGTGGAGGAGATCAGTGTTTAACGTCCCGTCGACAACGAGGTCATTAGAGACGGAGCAGCAGCTCGGATTAGGGAAGGAAATAGGCCGTGCTCTTTCAAAGGAACGATCCCAGCATTATCAGGGATAACCCAAGTGAGGATGGTCGGACGCGGGTTTAAACCGTCGTCCTCACGAATGCGAGTCCACTGCGCCACCTCGCTCGGTTCCGGTCTCGATACTGGGCGCGCCATCCCGTTCTTCGCTATACATATTTTTACGCCCACTTTGAAAGTCTCGACAGCAATGTCTAACCTTTCCTTCATTTGTTGCCATAGTCCCATAAAAACCCCTCAATAAATTTGGCAGATGCTGTTCCTTTTGCATACAAAAGTCGAATTACAGCACCCACACTTCCCAGGCGTCGTTGTCTGCTTACACCGACATTCAAAGAGATCAGTGGCTGGTTAAGCAACCAATACATGCCATGCCATTAGTGCCAATTTGTTCTGGTGTTCCAAAAATTGAATATAAACAAACTACCTTTACATTTGGAATACACGTGCTCTTGCACCCGTGCTGGGTTATCTCCATCAAGTCTTGCTGTTTAAAGTGTACTAACCTCCGAGCACGCACCTAAAATAATTGCTGCTGGTGATTAATGATCCGTGCACAGCGTCTTGGTGAGGAAATCCGGAGCAGGAGACTGCACGAGCGCTCCCTACAGAGCAATTTCCAACGAGCCAGAAGTTCGTAAATCTATGCTCCATGATCTCGGTAGGAGGCAGGGTAGGGAGAGCGTGCGGCCTAAGTGGAATTACCGTAACAAGTTTCTCTATCACCGGAGAATCTCTCTGGATATTCCTCACGGTCCTGGAGAGAGTGTTCTCTCCTGAGAGACAAAGGGTTTAAGTTATACACGATACCGTACAGCTATATACTCGCAATACGTGCACGCTGTTAGATGATGTTAAGAATTCTCACACAATTTCTCAGGTGTCATAAACTCACCGCTGTCACCAAGCCAAATGTACGCAAATTTCGCGATCTCCTACAGGTTAATTACAGAAAAAAATGTAAAGAAAATTACATATACGATTTTACAGATACATTCAACTAGAAACTGCAAATTTTATACAACGTAAGGTAACATTTGCTGAGCTAGGTGGAGTGCAGTGTAGCAAGAAGGAAGAAAGAGGCTATTAGAGATGGAGGACATGCACAGATTCAGGAAAGACTGGAAAGGAAAATGGCAGGGGTTTAAATTGTAAGTAGACTGTTTAGGTTTTTATATTGGTAACGCCACGTAGCGCTCTGTATGAAAATCACTGATTGTGCTGTGTGTAGTCTGTGGCTAGTTTGCATTGTTGTAATATTCGCCATTGTAGTGTTGGGCAGTTGGCTGTGAACAGCGCGTAGCGTTGCGCAGTTGGAGGTGAGCCGCCAGCAGTGGTGGATGTGGGGAGAGAGATGGCAGAGTTTTGAAATTTGTAAGACTGGATGTCATGAACTGCTATATATATTATGACTATTAAGGTAAATACATTGTCTGTTCTCTATTAAAATCTTTCATTTGCTAACTATGCCTATCAGTTCAAATGGCTCTGAGCACTATGGGACTCAACTGCTGAGGTCATTAGTCCCCTAGAACTTAGAACTAGTTAAACCCCTAAGGACATCACAAACATCCATGCCCGAGGCAGGATTCGAACCTGCGACCGTAGCGGTCTTGCGGTTCCAGACTGCAGCGCCTTTAACCGCACGGCCACTTCGGCCGGCATGCCTATCAGTAGTTAGTACCTTCCGTAGTTTGAATCTTTTATTTAGCTGGCAGTAGTGGCGCTCGCTGTATTGCAGTAGTTCGAGTAACGAAGATTTTTGTGAGATAAGTGATTTGTGAAAGGTATAGGTTAATGTTAGTCAGGGCCATTCTTTTGTAGGGATTATTGAAAGTCAGATTGCGTTACGCTAAAAAAATATTGTGCGTCAGTTTAACCACAGTCATGCATAACTGTTCAAAGGGGACGTTTCATATGTGGACCCTGCCAGAATTAGTAATTAGTGTAGCTTTTGTTTATTGCTAGCTCGTAATTGTAGAGAAAATCTCCTTTGTAGTTGCAGTCTTTCATTGTTGTACAGTAAAACAGTTGTGGCATGCATGTAGATTTGCACCAAGTATTTCTGCAGCTACAATTAACTAGATATTATTTTCAGTGCTACGTTAATGTGTTCTCTTATTTTTGCTCTTCAAATTGTGCTTTTCTGTGTTATCGTGTGAAATATTGTGACAATAATGGCGTGTGAAAAACGTAATACTAGGCTCCAAAGTAAACTGAGAAACGACAGTGAAGACGAAAGCAGTGTGTTAGCGCCACCGAGTAATGAATTGACTAATGTTCAAAGTAGTAATTTGGTAACTGTACGTAGGGAAATGGAGTGGGCTGCAAACAATGGTGTGGACAGTGAAACAATTAGTGAACAGGGAAGCATTATAGATCGATCGGTCGGGAACAGCTTGCCTCAGGAATCCGAAATGACAGGACACAATCTTGCAAATACTGTAGATTCAGGTTTTGCGTCCTCACCGTTTTCTCAAATAAGTCAAGACACATTTTCTGCTTTTCAAACTGCGAATATTGCCGGTTCAAATGCATTGCCGAATAGCACTGAGGAACATGTTTCAGACACCATGGCATTGTTATTACAATTAATGCAATAAATGGGACAAAGTTTGAAAAGTTAGACACAATGGAACAAAATCTTCAAAAGTTAGACACAATGGAGCAAAATCAGAGACAAACACAGCAACAGTTAGACGCAATGGAACAAAATCAGAGACAAACATAGCAAAAGCTTCAAAAGTTAGACACCACACTTGAACAATCACGTGAAGATTTAACTACTGAGATACATAACATTGAATCGAAATGTCAAAAAGTCTGTAATGACGTAAAAACACAGATTTGTGAGCATTTTCAACCTATTTTTTCGCGGCATGAAAATGCATTACAGAATCACGAAGCAGCCATAAAAGAACTGCAAACTATTGTTCATCAAAATCATGAGACCTTGCAAGCTAAAATTGACTCAGTTGCATCTACCGATTCGGTTACACAACTTGCAAAAACTCAAGAAAACTTAAAGGACACAGTAGATACTCTGAAAATTGGTTCAGAAAGACACATGGAGGAAATTAGTTCATTATCAGAGAAAGTAGTTGAACTTTCGGATCAGCTAAATAATTTATCTACGAAGGTAGATGATAATCTGAATGACACAAAACCGGTAGTCTTTAATTACGCAGAAGAGTGCGAACAAATTAGGAAATTCAAACAAAATCTGAATCAAATTAAAACGCAACACCAAAGAGAAATCCAGGAAGTACAAGATCAGTTGAAACAGTTAATACAGGAATTACATATTTTAGAGGCCATTCGTGCTCCAATACGGGAAGAGGGACATAGAAATACGGAACAACCACAAAATAATAACACAGGACATTTCGGAAATTATGAAAGAAATTGGCAAGGTGCACCGAATTTTGAAATGGAACCGCCGAAACGACGTAACAATGACCGACATGCGACTCGCCGACATGATGATTTTGACTATAAGCTGTTCATTACTACAACTAAATTCAAAACATTTAAGAATTCTGGCAACGACATTCATCCACAAGCATGGCACCATCAATTCTCTCATTGTTTTCCTCCCAACTGGTCATTAGAGCACAGATTAGAATTTATGTGTGGCTATTTAGAGAATGAACCAGCTGAAAGAATGCGAACGGTCATTCACGATTGTCACAGGGAAGGAGAATTGTACCATGCCTTCCTATCAGCATATTGGTCTCAAGCTACACAAGACCGAGTAAAGCATAACATCATGATGATGAAACACTTTGAACAATCTGAATTTTCCAGTCTTGTCAAATATTTTGAAGACATGTTGCATAAGAATCAATATCTTTCAAACCCATACAGCCCTTTAGAACTCATCCGCATTTGCTTAATGAAATTGACTGAACATTTAAGAAATATTATTTTGGCAGGACGTTGCAAAGACGACATTGAAGCTTTTCAGGGACTCTTACAAGAATTAGAAATTGACACAGACAGTCGCGGGATGCGAAAACAGGAAAACAATCACTGCGGGTCACATCCGTCACAATTCCGTGACGACAGAAACAATAACTGGACACGACAAGTCTATTCTTGCAACGCAAATCGTGACCAAAACAGATTACACCCATATGCCAACCACTGGCAGAGTAATAATAGTTACAGAGAAAGATCGCATTTCTGTAGTAATGAATATGACAGAGGTTACCATAGAAACAGACAATATGGGAACAAAAACAATTATTATCAAGGGATACAGAATAACTTCAGACGCAACAGTTCAGCGCGCAGTTACGATTCCGGGAGAAATTCTCCACCACATGACCGACAAACAAGAAACTATGTAAACTACCGACAAGACGACAGACCTGAATTCCATCAGAACTTGCGGGAGTCAAACAGAGCAGGGCACTCTCGGCAAGGTGAATTTGTAGAAGTTAGGTCTTCTAATCCTAATAACGACGCGCGCCAACAAAGAGACAGACAATGACTCGTACCGCAGGCAGCCACGTGCGCCGGCTGGTTGGGAGAAAAATAACATAACTAACCTTGAGAAAAATTCCAGAATTCTTTACCGACGTATACTGCATGATAATTACGTTCAAGTTGAAACTGTGAGTACTGTGAAGAGTAAAGGATTGCACCACATTTCACATGTAAAACCGTTTATTGAAAGATAATCTGTTTTTTAACTTAGTCTTTGCCATAAAACTTCTCACTTCACGCTACTAGTACAATTTGTCACACTGAGAAACTGTTAACATGCAACATTGTTTGAAGTTAACTATCCAGTCTAGAACCTAGGAAACATATTTAGACAGTATTTACAAATGCATTGTTATAGTGAACAGACGACACAGTGTTATTGTGTGTACATTCTTGCTTGTTAGTTGCACGATTACGTAACGACTATCAGCCTTCCATACTTAGAACATATACTTGTACTGCTAATGTGATTTTAATGCAACATTTTGGTTTACTTGAAAATACATTCTGGATTTAAAGTACTTTCTGCGAGATACCAGATGACACAGTGGTTAGTTTATGTGACAGCTACACGATTTTATCACGACGCTACTAATGAGTGACAATTTACAATGTTGCTTTTGCGGTGTATCTGTTTTATATCTGCACAGTTTTTCTGAATTATTCTGGAAAGTAAAACATGTTTTAGTAGTAACTTTTGTGATATAGCTACAATGAGACTGCCTTTTCCGTAGCACAAATATACGTTACAGCACAGTACTTTCTTCATCGCGGCAATAAGCGTAATAACTAAGATAGCTATATGCAAAGCATTTCACTTTTGTTTATCATGAGGTAAGTACATTGGCTTCTGCAGAACTTAGCTTTTGGAGGACAATAACTACGACACTTCCACAGAGATGATCTTACAGCAAGACGCACATTTAGCGCTACAGGACACGTATTTGAGTGATTAATTTTGTACTTAAATCATTTATTTTTTAAAATATTTGAAGTATAATGATACAAAGGTTTTCCGTGATACATTTCATTCCATTGCTGTAATCTGTAACACCTGAGGGTATAATTACATTAATCCTTAGGGGGGTACACTCTTATTTTGTGTACCATGTGTTTGGCAAGCACAATGAGCCCTAGCTAATATGGTATTTGCTTATACAACTTTACACATCGGTACCATATTTCTCTAACACACAAATTACACAGCTGTCTGATCATTTAACTGAGAGATAAACATTTTTTTTACTACATCAGTGACACATGTTTACGCAATTACACAGTTGGGTAACTTCACACTTATGAAATTGTATTTTGTCTGTACTTTGTGAACTGTTCATATTTTTTCGGAACCATTGTGATACTATGAGAGCTCTAAATGATGTATTTGGTATGGGATCATGATTTTAAAGTACGTTTGAGGTAGATGACACTATTGAAATGAGCAGAGAATTCTTTTTAGGTTTTGAAATTACTGGAGGAAGCTACGACGATTTTGAGAATGGACTGCGATGTTATGATATTATTACGACGACGATATGTATTATGCTGTTGAGGTATGTTTATGATCAATAAGATGATGCTACCGTATATGAGGAATTTGATTATGCTATGTATTTCTTATGATGAAATATTGAAGAAGTGTCGACGAATATGTATATGTATAATAAGGTAAGGAATAATGAGTAGTGGTTAGGGACTCTGATTTGTGGAGAAGGATGTTGGAAACCAAGAATCATACTTTAAAAATTATGAAATGTATGTAAATGCGTGAATGTATTACAATGCCGACGAAAATTTTTTGGACACTGTTATATCAGTAGGATTTTGTTTCTACAGATTTGTAACGCAAATTCTTGACCTGTGAAATTTTTTATATGAGACTATCACTGCTGTCGTAAATATTTCGGTAAGAAAGTTAAGTGACCTTCACGTAATGCGTCGTGGACGCCCAGCTGTACCACCTGCCTGGAAAAATGCCATTAGTGTGTGCCTTTCAGAGGCACAGGTGGAGAAAAAAGAGGCCGTTACCCTCGCTATTGACATTTCTTTGTAGAAAGCATCGCAAATACGACTCGCTCATTACTTGGAAACATGATTACTCGTACTTTGTGCTACTTACTGAAATGCTTATGAATTAATGGGAAATATTCGTACATGTGCACACCTGATTATGAAAAGGGTCTTTCTACGAGAATTGAGAGAATTTCTACTGACTTATGAAATGCCACATAGCTGTTGAATGATGTTTTTATGCATTGGTTTGCGTAATTGCTTATTTCATTTGATACCTGTTTTCCAGCTGTGTTGCAGCATTGGTTTTATAAAATAAACTTAAATGCATTTGCTAATGTGAACACTTTCTGTCAACAGATCTATTAAATAATTACTTTATGATCCACATTCTTCGAAAAAGGAGCTCTTGGAATGGAAAGAACAATAAGAAGGGACTAATAACAGTAACTGCATATATAATTTTCTTTTCAAGTACTTGGTAATTTTTTGTAGAATTAGTTTTTGTGGTGCACCACTTTAATGACATAGATATTAAGATGTGAACAGACATTTCCCTTATCTGCATTGTTGTCTTTAGTGTACCATTTTTTCAGCTCGAGCTTTGTCATGTTTAGGTATAAGTTATTGCATTTGTTGCTGCTGCTCGCCAGGCATAGTGTTACTGAATTTGACTTTGTATTACTCTGTTAAGCCAGTTTTACTACTGATTTATTTTTATTGTTTGCTGCACATTGCCTTATATTAGTTGTAATATTGCAATTGCTCTGCTAATTTATTTTACTGCTGCTTGCTTTGCCAATTTGAATTTTTTTTGTTGCTGTTTGGAAAATTAGTAAATTCTCTGTCAAGTCAATGTTTTCCTACATTAAAACAACCAAAGGTGCTTCTGAAAATCAGTCTGACGTAAAGAAAATTCAGTCAACTTTAGCCAGCAGCTGACGCCATGTTCAGTCCATAAACGAAACATGCGGAGTTCAAAATCACAGAAATATTACATGTAGCTCAATTTGAAATGATATGTACTCATTATTGGTATTTACATATAATTTAAATAATGCAAATTTCTTTGCCTTTCCTGGGGAGGTAGTCTGGAATACTGTTGGGCAGTCATGTGGAATTCTCTCGTTTGCAGCCAGGGATTTGGCGGCGGCGGTGGCCGCTCGAGAAATTCCATACTCTGCCGGCATCCCACTTATCTTGTTCGACGTACATTATTCCGACGAATGCCGTGGACAGTTTCTTGTAGTCTAGGAGCGTATTTGTAGTAGTGTGATAACGTCCCTACCGTACTTGTCAGCCGGTGTGGCCGAGTGATTCTAGGCGCTTCAGTGTGGAACCGCACGACCTCTACGGCCGCTGGTTCGAGTCCTGCCTCAGGCATGGATGTGTGCGATGTCATTAGGTTAGCTAGCTTTAAGTAGTGCTAAGTTATAGGGGACTGATGACCTCACATGTTAAGACCCATAGTGCTCCGATCCATTTGATCCTACCGTATTTATACATGTTTTTTGTCGACAGTCTCGGAATTCGCTAAAACTGATGTGCTTATACACACATCAAAGAAAGTTTTGCATCACCCCAGTTCCCAGAACTCCTGAAGATATACATTGACTGTGGATATTGTATCAATGACACAGTTTCTTTGACTGTTCAGAGATGTCACTACACCCGCACAAAGATCTAAACAACCATGCATGAGCAGCGCCTATTAGACGGAGGGGGTCCGACAGCCGATCACTTCCAGTCATTCCACCAGGAAGGAGGCACATGGCTCGTCTCTAATTTAACCATGCCTAGCTGGTCAATACTGCGGTTCGATAGCGTCCGCATTTTTACCTTGTGCCAGCAAGGGCTATCAACAAGGGAAGTGACCAGACGTCTCAGAGTGAACCACAGCGATGTTGTTCGGACATACAGAGAGATAGGAACTGTAGATGACATGCCTCGCTAAGGTCGCCCAAGGGCTACAACTGCAGTGGATGATCGCTACCTACAGATTATGGCTTGGAGGAACCCTTCACTCCCGGCGTCCATGGTGAGGTCCATCTTAGCAACCACGAGACCATGCAGCACGGTAGAGATGGGGTCAATGATATGCTGAATGAACCACTCAGGGTTAACACCACGTTCTCTTCACCGATGAGTGTCGCGTATACGTTCAACCAGACAGTCGCCGAAGACGTGTTTGGAGGCAACCCGGTCAGGATGAACGCCTTAAACACACTGTGCAGCGAGTGCAGCAAGGTGGAGGTTCCCTGATGTTTTGGGTGGCATTATGTGGGACCGACGTACGCCGCTGGTGGTCATGGAAGGCGCCGTAACGGCTGTACAATACGTGAATGCCATCCTCCGATCGATAGTGCAACCACATTAGCAGCAATTGACAAGGCATTCGTCTTCATGGACGACAATTCGCACCTCCATCGTGCACATCTTGTGAATGACCGCCTTCAGGGTAACAACATCGTTCGACTAGAGTGGCCAGCGTGTTCTCCAGACATGCACCCCATCGACCATGCCTGGGATAGATTGAAAAGGGCTTTTTATGGACAACGTGACCCAACAACCACTCTGAGGGGTCTACGCCGAATCGCCGATGAGGAGTCGGACAATCTGGACCAACAGTGCGTTGATGAACTTGTGGATAGTGTGCCACGACGAATACAGGCATGCATCAATGCAAGAGGACGTGGGTATTAGAGGTACCGGTCCGTACCACCTCTGAAGGTCTCGCTGTGTGGTGGTACAACATGCAGTGTGTGGTTTCATGAGCAATAAAAAGGGCGGATGTGATGTTTATATTGATCTCTATTCCAATTTTCTGTACAGGTTCCGGAACTTTCGGAGCTGAGATGATGCAAAACTTTTTTTGATGCGTGTAGAATTTGCTACCATGTAACATACTAGTGTCATACTTTTTGTTAACATTTACTGGATATGCAGTGACATTATTTGCAAGAATTTATACATTGAGATTTGGTATTTCTGCTCGGTGTTCCCACCAGGCTAACATCACCCAGGTGATGAGCATACGTGATTCATGTAGATACGTGGATAGACTAAAATTTCGCAAAAACATCGAATAACTCGCAAGAACCAAATTTAGAAACAATGTCTTACTTTGCAATGAGCGTTTTTGAGCCTTCCATTTTGCTGCATAAATGTTTTCCGCCATTTCTAGATAGTATGTCGTGACGTCATTAAACCAGCTGCACACTTCATAGTCATAGTGACCCTACACCTTAAGCTACGTTAACAATTACCATTTTATATGATATACTGTGACATCGTAAGTTTAGCCACACACTGCTGTACCGTATGTTCTTCCACCATGAACTACATTAATATTTGCAGAAATTTTGCATAGTATGTCATGAAGTCATTATTTCAACCAATTTCTTCGCTTTTAACACATGTTGCACATACTCTAGTAACGGAGTGGTGTTTTAAAAATCACAAATAATTTGGACACATGCTATGCTGTGACTGGCTAAGACCATCATGACGTTGACGCTTCACGATGCGACGTGATGTGATGCTGTGTTGACATGACGTCGGGAGCATTGGGCTGGAACTAGCGTTAAGTGGATAAAATGTTGGAAAATACGTAAAACGTTGGAAAATACGAAAAATGTCGCAAAATACATAAAAATATGGAAAATAGGGAGTAATACGTAAAATACGAAACATACTAAACATGTGAAAAAATACGTAATTTATGGAGTAATGAGAGTACTTACAAATCTGCCTGGGTGTGACCTTTGTTGGCTTCTTGAATGACGGAAATCGTGTAATATTGAAAGGTCTGTTGGATTCCTTTCATGTTAATTTCTTAAATCTGTTGTCATTTACGGCATAAATTCCTCTTCTAAATTTACTGTGGCGTTTCTATCTGGGAGGAGACTGAGTAGTGGAACGTGTTACTTTTACACATAAACAAGAACGATCTGTCACACTACTACACTTTAAAACACAGTTTATATGTAATTCATGTCACACAGTCTCATACGGAACCTACATCCGCTTTCTTTTATATACTGTATATGATAAGATACTGTCATCCCCCTTCCCTTCTGTGTGAGAGGATGAATGAGCAAATGTATTTCTAGTTGCATGCTTGAGGGTAGCAGACAAGCCTGTCTGCTAGAGAACAGTAGGACCAACGTCGGAACAGGTAGCTACGCTTTCTAAAAGCAGAGAGGTTTCTATTCTTAGTATCGTCCTGTCCGTCCCTTGTCATGTTGGTATAGGAAGCTGCCTCTCTGGTCACTTCCGTTTGTATCTGTTAGCACGCTCGGTAGGAGCCCAGATCAGTCGGTCCGAGGCGAGCGTCTGAAGTGGTAAGATCTCCGGCTAAGCGCGTGTCTGCTAAGTCCGTAGGACAATGGATTTCTTAAGTTCAGCCTAACTGAAAATTTAATCATCTTTATTTCAGGTATAACTCTAAAATATCTAATGTTACCTTAAATTGCAACGCAGTGTATCTCGAGTGTGAAGTTCAGAATATCTTCCACTAGTTGCTTTGTCACTACTTCGTGAGTAAAGTGGAACCACGTGTTGATCAGTAACTCTAAGATCATCAATCTTAAATGCGAATGTGCGTGAGATTATAACGTCTCGCCTTGACAATATTTTTCAATATAGCAACTTTTCTTTATGTTCAACCCACGTCGGGTGTACTTTGTGAGACCAGTACCACGTGCTTATACAATTGTTTGACCCATCAGGTTAATAGTAAGACGATAGTAACCAGTTTTTCTTTTGTAAATCGCTTTTCGATCTAATTTATTTTAATTATAAAAATTACTGTGGAGTTACACTCTTTGTGTAAACCAAGTTGACCACGTGAAGCATGTGGTGTAATCATCAAAGTAGCCCTCAGCTATTCTTTTCGGGAAGGTTACACAGAGAGTTAGTATGAATTTAGTATACCAGTGTGTGGTAATTACATGACGGACAGCATTGCACTACGAATGTAACTTCTTTGGGTGAAAATTGAATCAGTTGGTTGTGGTTAATTTCCTCTTCCATATGTTTCAACGTTCTTCATGTGTTATTTTATGAATGCAGTGCTGTATGCAGTGTCCCAATCTTGGCTCCATATTTGATGTGTTCTGTAAGATTACCAACTCACATTTTCACAATCCTAAATAAGGCACCAGTTCAGTTATGAATCAAGTTTAATATGCTGAAATTTCAGTGATCAATGTTAAAATAAATTTCCAAATATAAACTGATTTATTTCTTTTTATTTAAATTCTTTATATATATATATATATATATATATATATATATATATATATATATATATATATATATCTCCGGTTGTCAATGACGATTAAAAGATTATAATTAATTGGGAATTTGGCAAGCTAGACTGGATACCTGGTGAAACAATTGCGCAGTAATGCAAGGTTAACTTCCGCACATAGCTCGCAGTTTTTAACCCACTTTTATGGTCTTGAATATCAGCACCGCTTGCACCACAAATTAATGCAACAATATTACAATATTAATTTATAATTAACAAAGACATACAGCCTGAATCTCTCTCTATGCTGTCCAGCACCAGAGTGAAGCCACCCACTCGAGTGCCCTAGTTATAAAAGATAGGGAGCATTGCTTTAGTCACATTGGTCCAGCGGCAGGTAAGGGAGGGCAGAGAGAGAGGGGAGTACGGGAGGTATAGGAATTCCTTTGGGTGATTTCGATCAATTGCCGGTGATTCCCCGCAGGGAGCAGAGTGGAGGAGTGACCTCGACTGTAAGTCGCCCAATAACATAACAATGAATCAATGGAATTCCTTATGGGTGACCCTAAAATAAAATCGTTAATTCGACAGGAAGTGGTACTGCTGTCCTACTTTGGAGACGCACAGTGGCGTTACTCCTGGCATCTTCATGTGGGGGTTCGCCGGATGTGACTTAAATTTACGGCTGGTGGAGGGTGAAGGAACTTTGATGGCTCAACGGTATATCACGAACATCCTGTCACATCCTGTGTCACCTCTCATGCGACAGTAGTGTGATGCCAATTTTAACAGGACAATCAAATCCATAAATGACATATGCCTCTGTGAACTGTCTAACGTTGAGGTACTCCCATCGCTGTCATTCCCAGATCTGTCCCCGATAGGACATATGTGGGACCAGCTCGAACTTCAGCTCCATCCCAGTGGCAGTACCCAAGATATCAAGGACCATTTACAAAAGTTGTTGGCCAGATTGACTCAGGAGAAGAAACAGGAGCCCAGTGAAAATCTTCCCAATCTTATCAGTGCATGCATGCATGCTTCACTTATTTTGTCAGGCAGTGTTTTTTAATATAGCAAGATATTCATAAATTCATAAATTCTTAAATGTTTGTATAGTTTTGGTTACATACTGTCCGCTCCCTACTTTTATTATAGATGTCGCAGTTAAGGATTATGTGGGTGGGTGTTCCCGCATGACCACACTGACTGACGTCGTCTTTCCTGTTGAACCTGTGTATGTGAACTGAATGTGGGCCGTGTCCTGCGTGGTCTTGTACTTGATTGGAGTTGACAAGGACAAGTGCTATGCGTTCTCGAATGCTCGAGAACCAGTTGGTAGACTCTTCGCTCCATTTCACTACTCTCCCAGTCGTTCTGCCACGTACCCATTCACCAGTTCAGGAGTTGAGCATTGGTTGTTACGCTTTGGTTTGAGATTTGTTGAATTTTCGTCAAATCCCCTTCACGAACGAATACGAAGCTGCACGACATCTTACAGTAAAATGTGCTGGTTAGATTCGGAGGATTACCAGTGAAGCATTGGTAGGCGTGGTGCCAAAGGCCCTTGTGAGTTTGAGAAGTACAACCCTCTGTTCACATCTCTAGGATTTTCCTGTTTCACGCGCACCGGAGTATGAGCGCCAAGACATTTGCTGTGCAGCCAATGGTAGGCGTGACAATGGCATCTTGATAGGTTCTCTTCACATGCAGAGGTTGTTCTCAGTCAGCTTTAAGGTGCGAATAATTTTATGCATAATGTTACTCAATTTGCTGCTATTGTCTGAATATGTTCTGTGAAATTACGTTTTTCGTCCAGTTGGATTCCAAAACAAACGGTACAAATGGCTCTGAGCACTGTGGGACTCAACTGCTGAGGTCATCAGTCCCCTAGAACTTAGAACTACTTAAACCTAACTAACCTAAGGACATCACACACATCCATGCCCGTGGCAGGATTCGAACCTGCGCGGTTCCAGACTGTAGGGCCTAGAACCGCTCGGCCACTCCGGCTGGCGGACTCCAAAACAGAGCGTGGCTATTTGTCTTTCGATATACATGCTTTCTGTTTTTAACTATAGGATTTCTACGTACCGAGATTGACCTTAAGGAGAGTGCCTGTTGTTTTCTGTGGGGCTATGGTTAACTTGATGTTTACGCACCATCGCTGTATCCGGTAGGTGACTGCTATTTCCTCTAACTCTCAAGGGGAGGCCGCCAATTGTGAAATTCAGATTCGATTCATACTGCGCGTAATAAAAGCTCATGGCCAGAGGTGTAATGTGGCAAAGCACCAAGATGCACTTCTCAACCGTTGTCGAGAAAATCAACAGTTAAAAGAAACCGTTGCGGTGAAATACTCTCTACGATTAATAATTTTACGCAGCGTTGTGGCGCAGCGGTAAGCGCTCGGGTTCATAATTCGGTCACCGGATCGAATCTCGCGCCATACAAACTTTTTTTTTTAGTATTTGTTTTTTGTAATTCAAATGTGTGTACACACACACACACACACACACACACACACACACACACACACACACACACACACACACACACACACATATATATATATATATATATATATATATATATATATATATATATATTTCCCGGCAATCAGTTGCAACAATTATACATATAATAAGTTGTTGAAAGTCGTTTGTCGTGGAAAAACTGTCGACTTCAAACATCATTATGTTTTCCGCAAACAAAGTTGTATTTCACATATGTTATTAATTGTCTTCATAATGTTAACCATGTATAGTTAACGGAAGACATAGAAACGATATTCCGAAACGAATACGTATAGCGTAAGTTAAACGTTCGAATTAGAATAGAGACCCCAAGAACACAAATTTGCTGTGGCAGGTATGAAATATAAACACCGTTACTCGCTCGTTACACTTGAAGGACAGATGTTGAATGGGCCGAAACGAGCCGCCGCATAACAGCGTAGTTGCCTGCTAACTTCGAAAGAAGGTAGATGCGGTCCCTAGCGCAACTTATAACATCGTCGAAAATCAGTGCGGACGTGAGAGCTTTGGTACAGCCTGTTAAACAAACGGAAAAATGGAGGCGGTACAATTGGAGAGCGATACGCCTTCACCAACATGCATAAGCAATTCATTAATAGTATATATATATATATATATATATATATATATATATATATATTTGAATTACAAAAAACTAATAATAAAAACATATTGTATGGCGCGAGATTCGATCCGGCGACCTTCGGATTACAAACCCAAGCGCTTATCGCTGCGCCACAACGCTGCGTAAAATTATTAATCGTAGAGAGTATTTCACCGCAAGGTTTCTTTTAACTGTCGATTTTCTCGACAACGGTTGAGAAGTGCATCTTGGTGCTTTGCCACATTACACCTCTGGCCATGAGCTTTTATTATGCGCAGTATGAATCGAATCTGAATTTCACAATTGGCGGCCTCCCCTTTTCAGTTCTTGGGTTTCCCGACACCGCAGCCAAGACACCATTGGTATACGCCACCACCCAATCGAGTTGGTTATATTCTTACAATTGGCACAGGAGGGGTTCAACTGCTAAATCGAAAATACAGGCCCGCAAATCGACCATTATGAGCACACACTGGCAGTTCTTTTAATTGCTGAAATCTAAGAAGCTGTGTTACAGATACTGGGGGACCTATAGTTCACGCAACAGTTGTTTAGGCGGACCACCGTAAATTATCAAATGCTCCAGCAATGTCAACTAATATTGACATGTTAGATGCATTTCCCTCTCCTAAAACCAAATTAATACTGATTAAGTCCACGAACCTTCCTGTGTGAGTATCCTGTCACACAGGAACCTTTCCTAAACCTCTGGTGAACCTTTGCAAGTCTGTTAATCAAACATAGTGGTCTATAGCTTAGGTGTTAGTCGGATCTTTGTCTTCGGACTTATTTATTACAACAACTTTGGCTAAATTCCAGATAACAGGAACCTCACCCAGTGTTAAGGAACTGACCAGTAGTCTGGCTAGAAATAGAACAGTTTGTACTGTTATTTGTTTGAGAACTACGACATGAATGTTATGTGCTCCTGGAGATTTTAAGTTTTTCAAATTCGTAATGTCTATGGCTACTTCTCCTTCAGCGAACGGTGTTGTTGTTTAATTATTGTTGTATTTATTGTTTATCGCATATGTGAACTGTCTGTAGACTCGGTTATCCTGATGATCGTCGTGCAGGAGAAGGCTGGCAAGCAGATATCCTGCTCACTGTCTTCATCCACAGTTCATAGAGCCATGTTCGGTTTTCACTGTGGATAAAATGGTTGGGATTTTTTATTTTATCTGTCGGTATTTTATGCGGTTTACTCAACATATCATCCTTCAGCTGGTTTCTGAGGTGGCTCTTCCATTGCGCCTGTTTGTGCTGATCAAGCAGTTCTTGGTACTGGGATTGATTTCTGTACTGCGTCAGTCGGTTTGCATTGGATGACGTCTGATAGTCCCTTCTAGCTCGCGTTGCACTCCATATAATGTACGTCAGTTCAGGCGATCTCGGCATCTTCCTTAATGATGTGACGGCAGTTTTATGATTACAATGGAGTTGGGCTTTCTTATTCGTTGAGTCGTTGGGTCTACGTTTCCTGATATTCTATTGAGTTTGAATACTGCTTGTAAGTAACTTTTTTCGATTTTCATTCATAAAGTTAAATGTTTCTGCAGTAATTAGGTTATTACCATGTGATTTCTATAGCTACTCGTGAATGTAATTACATTGTGATTACTGTTGGACAATCCAGAATGGATTGTGAACAGTTTCGCGGTCCACAGGTCGCGCCACGGTCTCCAGTCGAACATCTTTGCCTTAGGAGGGTTTGGTTCGCTCGAGATCGGAGGCGAGGACATTGGCTGAGATCGGGAAGGTAAAACAGTTCGCTCTGTGTGAGGTCGTCGAGTTCGAACCTAGCGGCGAGGCGAGTAGCGTGCCGGCAGTTGATGACTGGTACAAGTTCGGCAGTTAACAGTCACAGGCTCTGAGCGTAGCAGCGACACTAGGAAGACACACTCAGGGGGGTTCCTGGACTGCGAACCATTATTACCTCGGTTGCGGCCGGCTGCAAATGTTTGGACGTGGGGGGCGCGTTCCGAGGAAAGCAGTGCGTTGTGTGCTTCGGCGACCCACCGGTTCTGGAGATGGACGGCAGACCGCCGCTGTGTTGAAGTTGTGTGTCGGCTCTATGCTGTCCTTCCTGGATCGTTGTACCGAGATGTCTGGTGAGCCTGCTATTTGGTTCATAGGATGCGAGTGAGACCAGTATCGGCGTAACCACAGCTATAATTGCCTTCCTGTAACGGTACTGAGTCGGTTTAGCTCACTAGTTTTCTGGTTGTTGTTTCGGGTTCACGTCCGGTCCCTTCTGGCTATTGATCACTCTTCTGACTCTAGGCAGGAGAGTTGTGTGTGCGCTCCTGTAGAAATACTGAATTTGTTTCTTTATTTAATGCTCCAGTCTGAGTGTAATTTGCTGTGAGGAGTCATATTTGTGACGGCGTGCATGTATACATTAAGTGGGCTCCTTTCATGTGCCACATCCTGCATGTACCATTAGCGGAGCGCACAATTTCATTTATTGTATTCTTGGGTGTTTACACTATCAAGTTTGACTGCAGTTTTCTTTAAATAGGTTGTAAGGGTGGGACCTCTAAATTCTTTCTGATTGAGGACTTAATTTTGCGTTTGTTACTACTATCTTATACATGGCTGTAACGTTATCCAAAACGTTTAGTTCTATCTTCTGTTAGTCATGGGTTCGTTAATTAATCGAACGTGTGGCCGAGCGGTTCTAGGCGCTACAGTCTGGATCCGCGCGACCGCTACGGTCGCGGGTTCGAATCCTGCCTCGGGCATGGATGTGTGTGATGTGCTTAGGTTAGTTAGGTTTAAGTAGTTCTAAGTTCTAGGGCACTGGTGACCACAGCAGTTAAGTCCCATAGTGTTAAATAATAAAAAAAAATTAATCGAACGTGTTACCTTGGAATTCAGTGTTCCTTGTTTACTTGTTCACCCATCGCCCATGTGGCACGAGTTTGATGCAATTTGTGGTTGGCAGTCCAACTTCCTCTGTGTTCAGAATTACAAGCCTCGTTCATCTGTCTCCGTTAACTCATTGAAAAATTATTCACATTTTTTTTCTTGTTCCTATAATTTCAACTATCATGTTGCGGCGTTCGGTTTATTGCAGAGGCCTGGCCCAGTTCCTGTACGAAATTCTGCAGTCCTGTGTTGCTTAGGCTACCATATGTGTTCCTATTGGTGGGACCCGGGGTGAAATCTGAGTGGCTGGTAGAGCAGGCACAACGTCCGAAATAGGAACCACCGCCCGACCGAACGGCCAGCTGGGTGCAGGTGGTCCTACGCGTTGCCAATACTGGGCTGTATAGTACGTCGTTGTATTTATTTGTGCGTTAATCATTGCGCGTCTACTGCAGCTCTCTTTTTAATTTTTTTATTTCTAGCTCAAGTAAATTGTCGAAGTGTTAACTGGATAATTTGCCAATTGAGTAATTACTAGATTTATTTACTTAACTGTGTTTATGCAAGTGTGGTTCGGACAACTGAATGGTTATTAAACTTACTCCTTGCATGCACTAGTCGTTTTTGAACTGGTCAAACACTAGGAGATTTAAGATCTGTTAATTTCATCAAGGTTCTCACTTACTAATTGCACCAATAAGGCTCAATCTAGATATAGTAGGGGCCAGTGGAGTGAAGTGGAAGGAAGACAAGGATTTCTGGTCAGATGAGTATCGGGTAATAACAGCAGAAAATGGTATAACAGGTGTAGGATTCGTTATGAATAGGAAGGTAGGGCAGAGGGTGTGTTACTGTGAACAGTTCAGTGATCGGATTGTTCTAATCAGAATCGACAGCAGACCAACACCGATATACATATACGTGCCGACGTCGCAAGCTGAAGATGAACAGATAGAGAAAGTGTATGAGGATATTGAAAGGGTAATGCAGTATGTAAAGGGGGACGAAAATCTAATAGTCATGGGCGACTGGAATGCAGTTGTAGGGGAAGGAGTAGAAGAAAAGATTACAGGAGAATATGGGCTTGGGACAAGGAATGAAAGAGGAGAAAGACTAATTGAATTCTGTGACAAGTTTCAGCTAGTAATAGCGAATACCATGTTCAAGAATCACAAGAGGAGGAGGTATACTTGGAAAAGGCCGGGAGATACGGGAAGATTTCAATTAGATTACATCACGGTCAGACAGAGATTCCGAAATCAGATACTGGACTGTGAGGCGTACCCAGGAGCAGATATAGACTCAGATCACAATATAGTAATGATGAAGAGTAGGCTGAAGTTCAAGACATTAGTCAGGAAGAATCAATACCCAAATGGTTCAAATGGCTCTGAGCACTATGGGACTCAACTGCTGTGGTCATCAGTCCCCTAGAACTTAGAACTACTTAAACCTAACTAACCTAAGGACAGCACACAACACCCAGCCATCACGAGGCAGAGAAAATCCCTGACCCCGCCGGGAATCGAACCCGGGAACCCGGGCGTGGGAAGCGAGAACGCTACCGCACGACCACGAGATGCGGGCAATACCCAAAGAAGTGGGATACGGAAGTGGGGGAATGACGAGATACGTTTGAAGTTCTCTAACGCTATAGATACAGCAATAATGAATAGCGCAGTAGGCAGTATAATTGAAGAGGAATGGACATCTCTAAAAAGGGCCATCACAGAAGTTGGGAAGGAAAACATAGGTACAAAGAAGGTAGCTGCGGAGAAACCATGGGTAACAGAACAAATACTTCAGTTGATTGATGAAAGGAGGAAGTACAAACATGTTTCGGGAAAATCAGGAATACAGAAATACAAGTCGCTGAGGAATGAAATAAATAGGAAGTGCAGGGAAGCTAAGACGAAATGGCTGCAGGAAAAATGTGAAGACATCGAAAAAGATATGATTGTCGGAAGGACAGATTCAGCTTACAGGAATGTCAAAACAACCTTTGGTGACATTAAAAGCAACGGTGGTAACATCAAGAGTGCAACGGGAATTCCACTGTTAAATGCAGAGGAGAGAGCAGATAGGTGGAAAGAATACATTGAAAGCCTCTATGAGGCTGAAGATTTGTCTGATGTCATAGAAGAAGAAACAGGAGTCGATTTAGAAGAGATAGGGGATCCAGTATTAGAATCGGAATTTAAAAAGAGCTTTGGAGGACTTACGGTCAAATAAGGCAGAAGGGATAGATAACATTCCATCAGAATTTCTAAAATCATTGGGGGAAGTGGCAACAAAACGACTACTCACGCTGGTGTGTAGAATATATGAGTCTGGCGACATGCCATTTGACATTCGGAAAATCATCATCCACACAATTCCGAAGACGGCAAGAGCTGACAAGTGCGAGAATTATCGCACAATCAGCTTAACAGCTCATGCATCGAACCTGCTTACAAGAATAATATGCAGAAGAATGGAAAAGAAAATTGAGAATGCGCTAGGTGACGATCAGTTTGGCTTTAGGAAAAGTAAAGGGACGAAATAGGCAATTCTGACGTTACGGCTGATAATGGAAGCAAGGCTAAAGAAAAATCAAGACACTTTCGTAGGATTTATGGACCTGGAGAAAGCGTTCGACAATATAAAATGGTGCAAGTTGTTCGAGATTCTGAAAAAGTAGGGGTAAGCTATAGGGAGACGGGTCATACACAATATGTACAACAACCAAGAGGGAATAATAAGAGTGGACGATCAAGAACGAAGTGCTCGTATTAAGAAGGGTATAAGACAAGGCTGTAGCCTTTCGCCCCTACTCTTCAATCTGTACATCGAGGAAGCAATGATGGAAATAAAAGAAAGGTTCAGGAGTGGAATTAAAATACAAGGTGAAAGGATATAAATGATACGATTCTCTGATGACATTGCTATCCTGAGTGAAAGTGAAGAAGAATTAAATGATCTGCTGAACGGAATGAACAGTCTAATGAGTACACAGTATGGTTTGAGAGTAAACCGGAGAAAGACGAAGGTAATGAGAAGTAGTAGAAATGAGAACAGGGAGAAACTTAACATCAGGATTGATGGTCACGAAGTCAATGAAGTTAAGGAATCCTGCTACCTAGGCAGTAAAATAACCAATGACGGACGGAGCAAGGAGGACATCAAAAGCATACTCGCTATGGCAAAAAAGGCATTTCTGGCCAAGAGAAGTCTACTAATATCAAATACCGGCCTTAATTTGAGGAAGAAATTTCTGAGGATGTACGTCCGGAGTACAGCACTGTATGGTAGTGAAACATGGACTGTGGGAAAACCGGAACAGAAGACAATCGAAGCATTTGAGATGTGGTGCTATAGACGAATGTTGAAAATTAGGTGGACTGATAAGGTAAGGAATGAGGAGGTTCTACGCAGAATCGGAGAGGAAAGGAATATGTGAAAAACACTGATAAGGAGAAGGGACAGGATGATAGGACATGAGGGAATGACTTCCATGGTACTAGAGGGAGCTGTAGAGGGCAAAAACTGTAGAGGAAGACAGAGATTGGAATACGTCAAGCAAATAATAGAGGACGTAGGTTGCAAGTGCTACTCTGAGATGAAGAGGTTAGCACAGAAAAGGAATTCGTGGCGGGCCGCACCAAACCAGTCACTAGACTGATGAAAAAAAAGAAGATTAATATCAGTTTTATCTGTTTATTTCTTTTGGCGTGCTTTGCGCAATTTCGCTATCCGGAGATATAGTTATTTTCTTATTTAGTGCGTATTTGCGGAGTATATTTCTATTTTGGATTGTAAATCGTAAAGTTTCTTTCGAGAAAGAATTTTTACCTCTTTTATTGTGTTTGGTAGAGTCTTATGATTATAAATTATTCTGTTTCTTAGTAACCAACGCAAAAAAAATGGTTCAAATGACTCTGAGCACTATGCGACTTAACTTCTGAGGTCATCAGTCGCCTAGAACTTAGAACTAATTAAACCTAACTAACCTAAGGACACCACACACATCCATGCCCGAGGCAGGATTCGAACCTGCGACCGTAGCGGTCGCTCGGCTCCAGACTGCAGCGCCTAGAACCTCTCGGCCACTCCGGCCGGCTAACCAATGCAAGTGGAGGTATTTTTCCAATAGATGTTTAATAAATCTAACTTCGTCTGTACTGTTAAAATCGAGAGGAACTTCACAACGCGAATGATGTTCAATCTCCCTTCCGCTCTATCCTTTTCGCGATAGACAGAATGATGCGGGTATTGCGTATCGGATTGTATACTCGGAAATTTTATTTACAACTCTTCTGCTTGTTGGCGTTTGACTATGTTAGTAGATATGCCGTCTCTGTGGTGGTGTGCGTAACGTTCCAGACCATTCGTCACTAACGGGGCGAGTTCTCTTGAATTAAGTACCAACACCAGAGCTACGAGAACAAACATGAGGCAAACACTTCTGTCTAGCCTTCGATGATGCCTCTTCTGTTAGAAAGTTTGGTGAAAGCGTCTGCTTGAAAGTCAGTTCAAGCCTGAGATTATGAGCACTGATGACAATGCCAACAGCTAGTTGTTACTGAGAACTGATGCACAAATCTCTACTTTCATCCGCCATACAGCAGCAGCGTATTAACACTTTTGTGGCACGAACTTCAGGGAAGCCTTGCAACAAGTCAGCACGTATGCTGGCCAACCATCGAAATAATTCTGCAGCTGGTCGCTCCAATAGCGCTGACGCCGCGTGGTGTTTTGCCCATGTGCTTGGCTGGGTTCTACATACTGTAGCACAATAAGACCTTTCCATAGCCAACTATGTGACAGTAGCCTGTGCCTGTGGTAACGCATTCGGCCCTACTCAGCTGGTAACAGCCCTCCTTAGTAGCCGTGCTCTCAGTAGATGCAGTCTCCATGCCAGTCAGTCATTGAATGTTCAGCTAGTGTTCTGCAACCTCATCGAGCAGCAACAGAAACTAGGCGAAACTGCCCTGATGGTTTTGGACCTCGAGTTAGATATAGTCTGTCGGTAAACTGAAGAGCGAGCGAGCGAGTCCCCACTCTGCCAACCCAGTTACGTCACAGGGCGCTTCTACAGGCCGTTTCACAACGTAGTGCCGGTTGCCGCGGCGCGCGATTTAAATCTGTGGCGACGCCGTGTACAGATACGTCTCGGCTGCGTTTATTTTTAGACAAATGCATTAGGACCATAAGGAATGTAAAAAACGATAGCTTCTTTCGAAACACAACGGTAGAGTAAATAATATTAGTATAGGAACGGAAGTCAGTATTGTACTACAAACATAGAACCGAATGCCTGTTCATGTGAATATATGTTCCTCTATTGCTATTCGTAAAACGAACCGCACATAATGCAATCAATCTGTAGAATTTAAGGCTTGTTCTTACTTTGTGTTTCTACTGAAAGCTAGAAGTTTTTTTTTTGAAGGATTGTATTGAAAATTAACAATTCTTGCAACATGAAGAGTGACAAAAAAGTAGTGCAAATCGGACTAACACACAAAATTATAAATTTCTGCTTACTTTTTAAACACTGTCTTCGTAAACATGTCTCAAAAGTATGTGTACATGCATATTGGCTATTTACTCTGTTGTCAGTTGTCAAAAAGGTTAAATGTGTTTTGGTAGCATCAACGATTATTTGTTTTGTACAAAAATAGAATAGAGAATCTGTTTTAAATTTTGTTGTAAGAATGGAATAAAATGTATGAAATTTTTAGAAATGTTGAAAATTGCTTTTGGTGAGCCTGTTATGAGTAAACCAAGGGCATACAAGTGGCATAAACATTTCATAGTGGGTCTTAAAGGGCAGCAGTTTTACAAGTATGGATGAGATTAAAAATGCGCAGTTAGAAGACCTACAAACTATCCTGAAGAAAAAGTTCCTAAAGTGTTTCGGGAATTGGAAAAAGCACTGGCATAAGTGTGTAGTATGTAATGGGGAATATTTTGAAGAGTATAACATTGCTGTAGACTAACGAATAAAGTTCTTACTAAAAAACAAAAGTTAATATGTAAGTGCATCTCTTATGTCAAGCTTTCTGCTTAGAAGTCCAGAGTCGGGGGATGTGTTTCGAAGGAAATTTCAGCAGTGCTTAGAATAGCTATTGCGCACATGTTTTAAGCAATATGTCTTATAATCGGGTGAACAGTGACCGAGATAGAGATTTAGTGTTCCATCAGCATCAAAGGCTTTACGTGATTTTGAAACTGTCTATAACGATGGGTTTCCTCACAAAATTATTAGTTTTCCTTCGTGGCAATTCCAGAAAACCATGCGACTTATTTCCGCGTTCTTTCTTTATGCATTCTATTGGGCGAGGCTGACGTTTGCGTAAATTGCAGCCGTTTGGTTGGGAGTGGTAATATTAGCTAACAGTTCTTTACGCTTTGCCTCTTTAACATACTCGTAACTCCGCAAATACCTCCTTTTCTTCGTCTTCTGCACATTTTCTTGCAGTGCTAGACGATTATCCATCACTTCCGGATATTGAAGTATATCAGTAAGTATACAAAGTTAACTGATACTGGCAACTAAGATCCCACGAACAGAAACGACGTATATCACTGCACGCCGATCTACACCGCTAGACAGGTAACGGGCAACTGATTTTGGGTGCCCCTGTAGTCCGGTGCTAGCGTTCTAATGGGAAAGACCACTTGTAACGCCGGAAATGCATATCCTCCTATTTCCGTCTATTGTACTGTAATATTTTTTCCATATTTTGTTACCTGAATATATGACGTTTCTGTGTCTTTGTATATTGTAATTGTTTTACTGTATATATATATATATATATATATATATATATATATATATATATATATATATATATATATATATGTCGATTTATATTTGGTTTATTTTGTGAATATTATTTGTATTTATACGCTGGGTCTGGCCTAGGGAAAACTATACTATCGAACGAATACATCGATAGGTCGTGTGGAGAACCTAAGTGTTTATGATCTTTGGTAGTGTTAACTCTGCCGCGTGGAGCGCGGGCTGACAGAGAGAGAGTCTGGCTAGCCGGCCGAAGTGGCCGTGCGGTTAAAGGCGCTGCAGTCTGGAACCGCAAGACCGCTACGGTCGCAGGTTCGAATCCTGCCTCGGGCATGGATGTTTGTGATGTCCTTAGGTTAGGTAGGTTTAACTAGTTCTAAGTTCTAGGGGACTAATGACCTCAGCAGTTGAGTCCCATAGTGCTCAGAGCCATTTTTAGAGTCTGGCTGGAGTAGTGCGGTTGAGCAGGTGTGTTGTGTGACGCTCCCGCGAGTTGCCGCGCTTTCGGGGTTTGGCAGCATGTAATTGCGCTCGACTGGCTATAATAGTTTCTAGCACGGTGTCGCGGACGGGAAGCATTAGCGGGCACACATCAAGAGCCCGTTTCGCCTGGTGACCGTGTCGAGAAGAAGGCGCGCCAGCATCCAGCTTCTGCAACAGCGACGGCCGACAATGAGTGACTGTCGCCACCTCCTCGATCGACGACTTCAAACCTTCAATCAACCAACAAGGAAGACTAAAAGCACGTAAAGTTTCAGAACTGTATGGCAGACCTCAGCTTTTCAAACTGTTCCATTTGCCTCGCAAAATTACAGCAACTTAGCATGAACCTTTGTTGCTCATTGTCCCAATTGCATTACCAAGCAGGGTCCCTTCCTTTTCCGAAATGAACCCGAGTGTCGTTGAAATTCAGACGCCAGCATTAAAGTACAATCATTCCATTTCACTGCTTTAATTTCAAAGTTCAGTTTAAGTATTCATAGCTGGCTACAATATTTAGATTACACAAGCACAAATTAAGAGTGCGAGTTTTGTTACCGTATTTTAGCTTACCTGTGACTGCAGCTCAGCTTGGTACGTACTAAATGTTACTATTGTTAATTGTTCAGAATCATTTAATTCAAGTTCAAAGTTAAATCTCTTATTTCTAAATCGCGTAGATTCAAGTAGCTTTTGAAATGATTGTTGAGGTAGTCCAAGACTAACCGTATTTCACTGAATTTCGATGTGCTTCAGAAAGAAAGCTTACTGTTCACTTCAGTCACTAAATTAACTTTCGATTTTCCGGTTTTATTAATTCTTTTGCTAAATTAAGTCAGAGTGTAGCGAAATTTATTACTTCTGACAGACTTTCAGTTTTCACACTACACGTGTCAACCTTCAGTTGCCACGCTTCTAGTGCTAATTATATGTGTCATAACCTTTCTTTTTCAGTTACTATAGTAATTGTCCTTAGGATTGGCGACCGTAATTTCCCCCAAATCTCAAATATCTAATTACCGCTAGTTAATTGTTAACGTAACGGCCGCACATTTACTTTCTTTATTAACTTTACCCCTTTTCAAAATTAATTTCCACCAGTTTCATTTCCATTTTTCCTTTCATTTAGATGTAACCCTTTCCTCCCTCTTTACCGACAGATTAACTTCGGTGACGATTGCTTTTTTCCAAATTTCCATTAGGTATACGCGGTTTAATTTTTCACTGTCATTAAGGTCGATAAGTGAGGGGGGAGGTTACACACTTCCCCCACCAAAAGCGCTGCTCGCTCTTGAGTTTACAGACAGACTATACCCCGAGGTGTAGCCACCCAGTGGATGCCATTGTCCGACTCTCCAGCCAGTCTTCGAGGGTGCTGGGTTGCACGTGGAGCCTGCGTGCCGTCTGCCAGCTGCCACAGTCCACCGGTTGTGCATTCCAGTCCAGTTACCTAGCATTGTCAAAGCCAACACACAACTGAATCAGCAGGTACGATACTCCAGTAACTGTGGACTTCAGATGTACGAGGCATCGCACTTATGGAAAACACGGACACTGCAATATCGTATTTAACCGCCGACACTGGGCAAGCGACTTTCAATTAAAATGTGCCCCCTGTATGGGAATACACATAATGGATGTACGAGTGTAGATTGTAGACACATATTTCACGACATATGCAAGTTCGTGTTTGGCCGTGAAGCTTTTTTGGGTAGTCTAGTGGTAAGGCGACAGCTCACGATAAGCGGGAAATCAGGGTTCCGGTTCCGGCTCAAAATGGCTCTGAGCACTATGGGACTCAACATCTATGGTCATCAATCCCCTAGAACTTAGAACTACTTAAACCTAACTAACCTAAGGACATCACACAACACCCAGCCATCACGAGGCAGAGAAAATCCCTGACCCCGCCGGGAATCGAACCCGGGAACCCGAGCGTGGGAAGCGAGAACGCTACCGCACGACCACGAGATGCGGGCAGAGTCCGGTTCCGGTCCGGCACAAATTTTCAGTATCCTCAGTCCATTGTACAGATGATGGTTGTCCATATTCACAACTGCCAATACATTTCGTGAATTACAAGGTGGCTTCTGACCACCAGCTGCCACTGTCTCAGCATAAGCCACTCAATGCCTACCAGCCACGTACGGCACATGAGCTGCTGTTGTCGAAATGCGGCATAGTGTCCAGAAAGTAATATGCAATGTTCCTGCTGAGTAAATATTCTTGATCGTGCTCTTGCAGTGATCCTGGAGTGCCCATTCCTCAGTTTCCTGCACCGGTACCTACGAAGCTAGAACTAACGAGCCCGTAACACCCAAAGGAGTGAACAACGCTTACTCCCTCATCTACTTTCAGGAAGAAATATGTCCCAGTTGTTGCAATCACTACAAAGGCATCAGCACAGTCTTCTAAATTAGTCTTAAATACTTTTAATGAATTCAATATTAATTAATCGACACCTGCAGTGAACACTATACTCTTAATCAAAAGCTAACACGCCACAAATACTGTTATAGGAAAAGTTAATGACAAATATCTTAGAACATGCAAATGCACTTTCTAGGAGTCATCTAATCGTTTATGCCACTCTTAAATGCACAATGCTGGGGTTTAATTTTATCCGATTCTGATTCTTTCATTTTCCGTATAGGCTAAGGGTTTAAGCCCGCAAAGTGGAAAGTGGCCAGCGTGAGACAGCTTGACCCCATCTTGTCTAATGGGACAGCACCAATGACAGCCGGGTGGCGGCTCCGACTGGTGCAGATACGTGCTTGCCAGCGAGCCGAAATGTTCGAGACATTGTTTGTCAGAGTCTGCACCACCAGTCGACAATGTGCTTCACTGAAGAAAAAAATATGATTTTGGAGGAAGTACTGGGTACGAAAATTGGTTTTTGCGCTAGCTGTAGCCTTATATGTCAGCTTCATGGTTATGTGCCCATCATTTCGTTAATGGTCGCAGTTATTGTGCTATTTCGCAATTAAGTAACATACTGTGCAAAATTCGACAAGATTCCAATGAAAAATAGAAGTCGCTATTGTTTATCGATTGATAAGTGTTACATCTTACATTGCAGTGTATGGAATGTAGCTAACATATTTTTCTTTAAACTACTGAGGAGATGTGTATCTACGCCAAGTCAAGAAAATTGATTTTGTGTAGCGGGTCCCTTGCGCCCACGCACTCTAACTATACAGCGAGAATGAAATATTTATAACTTCCATTGCATCTCCTAAACAGTTGGAGATATAAAAACGTTGTTTTGGCAGTTCATAGCATACAAAGAGAAGATATCTTGGCACATAGTTAATCCACAACACTTCCTTATCCTCGGTGATAAAGTAACAGTTATAGTTCTGATTTTTTTCCGTACGGTAGTGTAATCTCTTCACTGACAGCTAGTGAAAGCAGAATTTGCTCATGAACCGAATTTTTGGTGGTAGGGGTGGAAAGCTCCTTTTTCATTAACTGACACGTTTGAGATGTTATGCTTATTTGCGACAGGCTCAATAATTTTATAGGCTACAGTTTGAGATTCTGTTGTGGTTCCGGGACAGCCAACTTGGAAGGTACTTTCCCGCAAAAGGCAAAGGTCCCAATTTCGACTCTCGGTCCGGCACAAAAGTTTTAATCTGCTAGGAAGTTTCGCTGCAGACTGAAAATTTCATTCTGGAACTCTCCCTCTCCCCCCCCCCCTGTCCCAGGCTCTGGCTAAGCCATATCTCCACAATACTCCAGCGCTGAAAGTGTTGGAACTTTCGCAGGCAGGCAGTGATGACTACAGATCTGTAACTGAGGCCAGAGTAAGTAAGAATCATGGACCAGTCACAACGTCGTCAACCTGCTACATACGGCATTACGGCAGCCAACACAGTATGTGAGGTGAATACGGAATGATAGGACAGTTTTATTTCAACAACATTCAGAACGGATATGACGTATTAAGTTTCGTAAACGCAATATTGATGAAAGTGCAGTGTTAATGAAAGTGTATAGCATGAAATGTTTTCTAAAGCCCACAGATCCAGATTTAATAAAAATATTTCAACACTGATTTCAAACGCTACAGCAGTCAAAAGATTAAACTTTAATCATGCCATATCAACAAAACTGTATAGCCTTGACGAAATAAAATAATTTAAAAAGCAGTCAAGATCTATAGATTCTTATTCTAAAAAAGAAATTTCAAAGTGAACTCCAAATGGTGACGTTATTAAAAAAATTGAGCTTTAAATATGTGATAGTACACACTCAATTTTTTTATCATTTTGAGGTTTTTTTTTTTTTTAACTATCTCTTTCAACAGCCTTCCGCCGTACAATAAGCAAAGGCAAGTGAATCCACAGTTCATTTAGTTTGACGAAAATCACTCCCTGATAACAATTTATACTACATCGAATGACCAATGAACTCTGATTACCAGCCACCATGGGGCGCAACACATACAAACACAGAACTACTATTACCCAATGTGGCATATTAGCTGTGTAGCGTTACGTGCGCTCTCTGTACACACCAAAGTACCAGGAGCCCAAGGAATTAATTCCTTGCGCAGAGCAATTTAAACAACTTAGGCACCTTCACATAGATTTATTCTTAAGCAGTCCAGCACAAAAACCCTTAGACTATCGTAGGTATCGCTAATTTTAGGTAACTAATACTAGCATAAGAGACCGTCGTGCATGATACGTAAACTAAGAATTACGGGGCAGTCCTATTGAGGCGCAAGGAAAATTCTTGTACAAACTCTTTACCACAACTTATAAAACCATCAGTTGTTTGCTCACACTTGATGTGGCAAAACCAAAAATACACTTCCTAGTATTTTCCACAAGAATGTTTAAAGTGTGCAAAACCTTGACAGACAGCACTAGTAACAAGCAAACCCCTCGTTTTCATTCCGCGAGTGGCGCCAGAAAAATTAATCTCAACACGAATTCCAAATACAATAACGTCGTACACGATCCGTGCACATGCGTTAATTCTGAAACCACTTTGTCTATATATGAAAAAGAAGGTAATGGCTACTCGACGTTTGTTTCGTCCGAACTCCTACGGGAGTCAGAATCTGGGAGCAGAGAGTTTAATGGATGAGGGACGCTGCATTGCAATGTGCGATTGAGTCAGTCAGGGACCGTGTCCGGATGGCCGAAGCGGTTAAGGCAACCGCTTATGAGAAGTGGCAAATCCGATTTCGAGTCCTGGTTCGGCACAAATTTCCAGCTTTCGCCATTGCATTACCACAAAGCCCTGTGTGGCCAGCAATCATGATTTCCCAACAATGCTTTCCCCTTCCTTTCTCTTCCAACATTTCATAATTAGCTAGAACCACTCTCCCCGCACAAGGGTATAAAACATTCCTATAGTATACCCTTATAGTTATCAGCACAGAGAGTGAGAATGAATAATCCACAACATGCTATAGCAAGACAAAAAGAACATCAGCAATACCGTCATGATGTGAGCCATACTCCATGCATGCACTTCGCACCAACCCAGACAACGCTGGTCCTTAGATGGTGCACTTGACCCATCGTAGTTAGTTTCTACTATCTGCTGTCCAAATGTTTCCACAAAATTCCAGTTATGGCCGCTGTACACCAATAGCACCTTTGTTCACTACAAGATCCTTGCGCAAGGCAAATAGTGAACACTCGGCAAAACAGCAAACAGAAGAGCTCGCAGTAACAGCAACGATGGAACAAAATCCAGCTGCACGCCATTCACAATTTCGTCCACAAGAGAGTGCCTGCAAAAGACAACCACCAACTACGACAACGCCGCTAACTAAAACAATTAACAGTAGATCTAAAGTAAAACTCAAACCAAACTTCACATACAGGCACGGCGTTCATTCACTAACTCGATATCTGCATTTTGGATCAACGAACCTACACACTATTGTAATACAATCATTTCAAACTGGTAACTCACATGAATCATCCGGAATTTGCATTTTTTTAATCTGCAGAGTATTGATGTAGTAAGGGACACCAACCATTAACTCTTTGCCCTATTATGCCCGAGCTACACCACGCTTCATCGGTGATCAGACCAGAAGGTCTGAAGGACATCAAGTCACAGAGCTGACTCCTCTCCGTCTCCACACACTTTACTCGCATTCAGGACGACGGTGGTTCAAACCCTCGTCCGGCCATCCTGATTTAGGTTTTCCGTGACTTCCCTAAATTGCTTCAGGCGAATGCCGCGATGGTTCCTTTGAAAGGGCACGACCGATTTGCATCCCCATCCTACCCCATCCGAGCTTGTGCTCCGTCTCTAATGACCTCGTCGTCGACAGGATGTTGAACTCTAATCACCTCCTCCTCGCCTCCACCATACACCACATGTCCATCATAGAAGGCGATCACGCTACAGCCTAGTGGCTATCTTCGGATCAGCACCTTCTTAGTGTGGAGCTAGCGAGCAGATGCGCGAATTCAAAACCACCGTAACGATAGACATCTGGACTCCAACACGAAAGTAAACATGACATTTATCACTTATGTTATTGCAAATGAGGTTTTCTGTTAGCTAGCGACATTTGTGGTCTCCAGTAAGAAACTCTGTTTCAAGATTCTGCAGCAGTTACTAGTTCACAGCACATTATTAAGGCTATTTTGGGCAATTTACACTGTATTTGGCCTCTGATGCCGAGGCTCTGCCCTGGTTTTGGTGAAGGTAGTCACTGGTTCCTCCCACAATTTGCAGTGGCTAGTGTGCCAGGACTTCCTACGTAAAAAAAGATTCGGAACGGCACTCTGATTGAAGAACTGCGGGTGCAGTCGGCACTTAGCCGAGAGGTTGACAGAAGACCCGCTTGGAGAGTCATTGCGGCACCTTCAATACCCAGGCCACGTAGAGATGCTAGAGGAACTAGCTGCCATAAAGTGGTCCATGGAAGAAAAACTATCAAACAGGTCCGCATGCCTGGCGACCTCTAGCGCCATTCTCGCTGTCACCTGCTGACCTAATCAGCGTGCTTGACTGAAATTCTATCATTTGATGACGTAACTCCTTCTGGGTTAGGCCTCTTGCATACCAAGGTGTTACAGGGATTGCAAATCTAACGGGCGAGTGGCAAATACACTACTAATAGTTTACATAGAAAAGCACATCCTCGGTATACAAAGAAACTTGTAATTTCTTGACTTATTTTGTTGCAAAGCCACACTAATAGTCATTACACCAGTTATCGATTACCTTTAGAAAACTAAATTGTTTCACAGAGAATGTCTGTAGTTATCTGCATAACGCAACAGATAAAAAACTTCCTTATGTTATGCATATGGAAAAATATTCTCTTCTTTGCATACTATCATTCTCCGACGCATAGCTGAGTGGTCAGTACGGCAGAATGCCATACGAGGGTTCCGTTTCGATTCCCGGCAGGGTCAGAAATTTTCTTCACTTGTGGGCTGGGTGCTGTGTTAACTTCATCATCATTTGGTCTCCATCGACATGCAAGTCGCCCAAGTGGCGTCAACTGAAAAGACCTGCACCATGGTGGGCTCCTGGCTTAGCCCGTGTATTATGGTATAATTAAACAAAAACTCGTTGAATGTTATGAATATTTCATTCTTGCTGTGTCGTTAGTACACGTGGGCGTAAGTGAACCCACAACATAAAATTAATTTTCTTGAGATTAGAGGTACGTATAGATCTTCTCCCAAGTTAAAAGAAAAAGTCAGTGTGTTAGACAATCTAATATGTACCAAATACAAAACCATAGCGACCCATATTTTCATTCCACGACTTTTATATTTCGTACAGTGTGTCACTTAAATGCGAAATATAGCAATAATTACGACCATTAACAAAATGATGGGCACTTTACTATGTATCTGACAAACAAAGCCCTAAGTAGAGCAATAGTCGAGTTATTTTAATTAACAATTCCTGTAGAATCTTGTGAAAAAGACTGCAGATTTACCGTAGGACGTGTGATGCTCTTTTCGTACCGACACTGCTGTACGTTGTCTAGTGCGTAACCAGTCTTTCCTGTGTGCATCTGTAGGCGCCTATAAATGTTTTAGACAGTGCAGCGAGTTGTCTTCCTCCACAACCCACAGTAAATAAATAAATGGTGCTTAGAACATTACGTCTACCACAAGATCGTTAGATTAATGTCACAGAAAATGTAGCTTGAAACGAGACATTCGAAAACATGAAATGGAAACAGACCAATCACTGATCACTGCAAATTGTGGAAAAGCTAATACACAGAAAACATCGCTAGACACCACTGATATGTAAATTAAATTGCCAGACCTGTATATGGTTTTTCATGTGTCACAGACAAAAGTATTGTTGGCCACTGCTTCCAGTAAAGTTCGTGAAGTGCTTGGATTCTTAGTCATATAGTTTGAATATAGTGTGTGACAGGTAACTGACAAATTAAAACTACGTGACAAATTAATCTGTGTGATAAGTTACACTGTGTGACAAGTTAAACTGTTTGACAAGTTAATATGGGTGAGGGGTTAAAATGTATGTCAAGTTAAACTGTGTGACAAGTTAAACTATGCGCCTTAGTAGAACTTGATGTCAAACTCTGGACTTCCATGAGCTGTACGCTACCAGGCAAGCCATCCAAATACACCTTACAGATCAACTGAAAACTTTCACTTTTCAGGTTTTCAAGGTTGTCGCTCCCTTCCTTCAACCCTCTTACGAGTCTCTATATAAAACTATGTAATATGCACCTTGACAGACACAATAGTGATAATAACATTGAACATGTAGTCATGTATTTGTATTTGTATTGTATTGCATGTTAATCGGCGACCTAGAAACACGGAGAGGCTCCGCCCCCGCCGCAGCCGCAGTGGTCTGCAACCCCACGACGACTGCCGCAGTCCACTTCACCCCTCCGCCGCCCCACACCGAACCCAGGGTTATTGTGCGGTTCGGCCCCCGGTGGACACCCCAGCGAACGTCGCACATCAGACGAGTGTAGCCCCTATGTTTGCGTGGTAGAGTAAAAGTGGTGTACGGGTATGTGGAGAACTTGTTTGCGCAGCAGTCGCCGACATAGTGTAACTGAGGCGGAATAAGGGGAACCAGCCCGCATTCACCGAGGCAGATGGAAAACCGCCTAAAAACCATCCACAGACTGGCCGGTTCACCGGGCCTCGACACAAATCCGCCGGGCGGTTTCTTGCCGGGGACCAGGCGCTCCTTCCCGCCGGAAAGCCGTGCGTTAGACCGCACGGCCAACCGGAATGCAGGAATCCAAGTAAAGTTGCGAGCTTTAGGAGATGTAGACAGTGTAGCATATGGGGGTCGGGTCAGTTCTAGGAGCATACGTAAATAGCCGAAACGATTAATCCGATGGCTTGTGATAAGTGACAAATCCAGATTCGTTTCCCAATCCGGCACTAATTTTCATATATCACTAATAGGTAGTTTATCTATACCAAATGCAGATAATGTCAAAGGACTGAAATCAGCGAATATATTTAGTTACAAAGAATTTTGGCGCTGCTTTACCAAGACCGTTACTGATATCGAATGAAACAACAGGTTTACTGTTTCCAGACACTATTCATTTATAAGATTTGTTTCGAAAGGTTAAACCTCCATCATCATGTGGAGTTATGTGGATTAATATGGCACGTAATCTGTGGCACTGTCACTAGTGGTCACAGGCTCCTTTTTCTGTCTTGTTGCATCATAGACACTATCATGCTCTGTGAGCACCGTGGGAATAAAACTGAGGCACATACTTTGAGTGCCTATTGTGCCTTACAACACGTACCTACAAGGATTAAACTATAGTGGATGTGTTTTGAGATAGGACAGATCTTTTGTAGTTTTGACAAATGACACAGACAGTGTTTTTACTTTGGTACAAAAATCGAACTATGCTTGTCGTCAATTGTACCTCAACTTGTAAGATAAAAAAGTAGTGCCAATTAGTGAGACAGACGTGTTTTGCACTGTTGTAGGAATCTTTAAGTATTTTGATGTATAATACAACTTTTGGTACTATTTTTTAATTTGGTCCAATGTAGAAGTACTTTTACTGATGAATGTACCATAACCTGTAAGTCAGATCAGTAGCGCCTATAAGTGAACCATTGAACCGGGTGTGTTTTGCACTGTTGTAGAAAAATAATAGAGACAGTTTGTTTGGCTTCTTAAAGTGTTATACTACTGTGGTGCAAAGATCGAACTATATTCATCCATGATCACAGATCGAATTTCCGATATGTGAAAACTTTTACAAAGAAGTTACCACTGCTGAGACTTGTAGTAGAACACCCAAAAGGACGCAGAATGTCTTTGATAAAAGGAAAGTGATGACCCACCACGCTGACCTAAGTGTTTATGAATCTAACGTGTTGTATTTGGTGCTTTCCGTAGTTCTACTTGGGTATTACGAAACTATGTGACTTAAGTGAGGCACAACATTAAAGATCTCTGCAAAACGCTTCATTTCTAGTATGATTTATTGTGCTAAAGCGTTGTAAAATGAGATGTTCGCAATTAAACGCCCTCTAGATCTTGGTATTATACAGTAGCAGATTGTGAAAGGAAAAGAGATGCAACATAAACACAAGTAAGCCTTATATAAAAATTAACAAAAAAGGTATATTAGCCAGTCAATAATGTCAGTTATATTTTTCTAGTTTAGAACATGATTTGTTACCTTCTTCCCGTCCTAAAGTGATGCCCGGTCAGGTGATGAAAGTGTGTTTTTGTAACACCAATGGAACATATCTTCACTTACGTGATAAATGTTACAGACATTTTAGATATGGAAATAACACGGGGTGCTTAATTTGATGGTCTGCAGTCGTGTTTCAGGCGCCAAGTCTACCTTAACCCCAAGTTACATCAGTAGTGACAAAAAGTGGGCCACATGTGTTTTGTACTTTACAGAACAATAATACATACAATTTAGATATGGAAATAACCTTGTGATAATTAATTCCAGGATCCATTGTCTCTTGCATCAAGTGAGGTACAACGATCGAACTTTAATAGTTGCCTTTTGGGGTACAGAGAGTACGACGGACAACTCGGGGGTATATACTGTTTGGCAATTTCGTTTTAATGTCTGGTAAAATGTTTGTGACTGGGAGATCTAAAGGTGTGTGTGCGTGTGTTAGTGAGTGTGCTCGCGTGTATCCTGCTGGCAAAGCTGCATAGTGTCTGTGAATAGTGGCGCAACTGTACGTGCGTTCTACAAATGCTAACCACGCAGTGTGTATTCTGCGACTACTGGCAAAGCTGTCTGTGCGTGTTACACTGACGAAGTTGTGTAGGTTTTGTAATTGCTGACAAGATGGTAGCTTTGGGCTGCATATTGACTGACTGATAGAGATGAGACTGGGAGAGTAAAAAATGCATTTTTTCCTTAGGGTATCTCTATTGGCGTCATTCTGTCAGTGTAGTCCCTCACCCATGTAGGCAATGTAGGAGACGCTGCTGGCCACGTCGATTTGTCCGAGAGGCCCTGTCGCTTTCCTACTAGAGTAAAATACGGAACGTAAGTATGCACCATATACAGGGGTCGGAGAAAAATACGGAAACACTTAGAGAAATGCATGCTGGAACACAAATGCAGGTACTAGCCAATCCTGCAGGATGCACTGTTGTATTTGACCTTGAATTGCACTTGTGCAGTGACCCAAGTACGTCGCGTCTGTCGGTCGTGGTCAGAACAGTGTTCTGGGTAGTTGTGCGTGTATTATGTCGGAGTAAGTGAATACGAATGTGGGCAAATTATTGGTGCTTTTGTAGTGGGTACAGAGAAATCACGAAAGCATCATCCGCTACGACACAACCGGAACGAAAGTGTGTGTTGACTGATCGACGCAAACGGTAATTGAAGGAAACTGTGACAAAAGAAAGGGAACGACGCTAAAAAATTCACTGCACAAATGAATGTTGTACTCGCGAACCCTGGCAGCTCCAACAAAGGAAGAGCGCTCCACAGACTGAACTGCAGGGCGAGCCGGAATTCTAAAATGATTCATCAATGATGCAAATGCCCGCAACACGAAAACATGGAGCCCAAGTCATAAAACCTTGAGTATGTGGTAATGGAAGAATGTTATTTCTTCGGAAGAATTTTGTTTCACACTATTTCCAGCTTTTGGCCGCGTTTACGCCTCAAGTGTGAAACGTGGTGGAAGGGAAGTCATATCATGGTAGTCCATGGTATTCCATGGGTACTCTGCAAGACCGCATCACTGCCAAAGGTTATATGATCATTTTGGTTGATCCGGTCCATCCCCATTGGTGATGCTGTTTTCCAAGACGACAGCTCACGTCGACGAGAACTGGTTTTGTGAGCACAAGGATTAAATCTCCCCCCGGCCACTAGAGGCAACATTTCTCAAAATTCTTTGTGGTCTATTTTGGAGATCAGGGTGCGTCATCGTTGTCCATCTGTATCACATAAGGGGCAATTAAACGTTTGAGTGCGTTGCTGCAGTGCATACGTAACTCAGCGCGAAACCGATGCGGGAATGCAACAACCGTTACTTATGGTTCAAATGGCTCTGAGCACTATGGGACTCAACTCCTGAGGTCATTAGTCCCCTAGAACTTAGAACTAGTTAAACCTAACTAACCTAAGTACATCACAAACGTCCATGCCCGAGGCAGGATTCGAACCTGCGACCGTAGCGGTCTTGCGGTTCCAGACTGCAGCGCCTTTAACCGCACGGCCACTTCGGCCGGCAACCGTTACTTAGGTAATGGGTTACTGTGGCCTCAGGAATAAAACCTTTTGATCGCTCTCTTTACAGTTACCTGACCTTGTCACTAGTTCGAAAGAACAATGTAATAAGATTCTCCTTAACACCATACAGGTCGTGTGGTACATCCATTCAGAGAGGACTCGAAGCTGTTTTCAATGCCAACAGTTTTTCTACACTGTGAGAGGGGTGGTAGTGTGTTGCAAGTTTAACTGTATTTTGGTTATTTGAAGTCCAAGTGCACCAGCCGAATTTTCTGCCTTAAGGCCGTTAACGTTCCGGTTAAAACTTTCGCCAACTCGAACACGCGCTGTTGCTCACGTGAATACCCCCCCCCCCCCCTCCTCCCTCAACAGCCAATCATGAAAATCAGCGGCACACTGTTGCCAGACTGGCTTCGGTAATTAAATCACCACTCAACTTTGATGTCCTATGTCGGTGAGCCACGAACCTCTTAGCAATCGGAACAGCTCCCACACACTCCGACACTGCGTAGAGACCGCCAGCGGGCCCGGCCCCATGCACCGCGCGGAGATTTCCTGGCTGATCCACACCAGCCGACCGACTGCCACACATCAACACCGAGACAGCACTAAAATAACTGAGCAGTCGACATCACAAGCTACACACAGTTTCACGAACACTTGCACGAAGGACTAGACAATACTAACGGCAGCGACTGTGCAATAATAAGGACGAATCACGAGTTGGCACACGCAGGCAACCCATAAGCGATCGCCGGCCAACATACACGTCGTCCAACAACGCGACCGACCGACGACCAACCAGGGTGGCCGCACTCATATGTATCGGCAACCGTTGGACGAGTCATGGCTGTCCGGACGTCACTGCAGCCACGCCCCGACAGAACTTCTGCAGCGTCCTAAGTCAAACACTGCCAGGTCCGAATTGCACTGCTAGCGCCTCCCAACTCACTGGCATATCCCAACCCCTTCCGAACACTCGACAACTGGGAAGTATTAGCAGTCAGCAAAGATAATACGACAGGGCTTACATCGATAAGCGCCGCTGCTGCCACTCACGGGCAGGCAAGACGGCAACTCAGTGCCACCAGTAATTTAAATTAACATAAAGAGATGGTAGTACAGTAAAAACAGGATGCCAAATGAGATATGGCAAGAACACGAAACATGCATGGCTCAAATTGATTAAAATTTTATTCACTAACAATTAAAGATCTAAAGCATATCTATTGACATTAAAATGAAGAAACTTGCACTTCACAACTTTGTTCCTTATTTCTGTGTAAGTAAGTCACACTGTAAAATGGAAAGTACTGTACGTGCTAATTATTCCATAAGATAACTTAGTTTACAACTGCCCAAATAACGTAGGCATCTGCCTGAAACCATGCTCGCCTCCAGTGAGCAGTTAATGCCGTTGGCAATTAACCTTGTGCAGTTTTTTATTTCGCTGTTGCCACTGATACTGTCTGTCGTCTAATGAAAAGTCGGCAATACCTTTGCGATTGCAGAAAATAATGGGGCTGACTGCCCCGCCACCACCGTTATTTGTGAGCTGCCAAATCTGTGAAACAGATCGACATCGGAAGAGTTCTGAGTGCAGTATCTTTGGTGGCCAGAGTAGGTAGTGTGTCTGCCTTCATCGCTTGCAAAACAATTCGCCTCCGTACTTCTCCAGCTTCAGTGGCCAGTGAGCAGAAAAATTTCATCCTTCAGGTCCGCTCAATGGTAGCTAAACGCAAGTTTCGTTAAGTCGTTTCCACTCAGCACTGCATAAAGCGTGGCTGAGTGTCACCCAAAAAAGTAACAGCTTATTGTGAGGAACGCTGATAAATGTGCACGAACTATTTCATTATTTCGTGCCCCAGTTCTGTTTCAAAGCATTCGAAACAGATATGATAGTGACATTCAGAACCTCTAGACGACAATAATGGTTCTAAATTCTTCTCGTCTGATTGGCTGGGTTTTTGGTAACAAACTCACACCATAGAGTTCCAACGAATTAGTACAGTGGATAAAGTACTGGTCTCATATTCGGCAACTGTGCGCTTTGAATCCTCCTCGGGCATCCGGGCTGATATTTCCTTTTAGCATCATTAAAGCGATTAAGGCGAGTGCCGGTATGATTTTCTTTGGAAGAAAAAAGCAGAAAAGCAACAAGCCAGTTTTCTTCGTTATCCTTCTCCACCCGAAGTTTGTGATTCGTATCCAACGACCCGCACAGTCATGGATCGTCGATCTTCTTTCCTTCCTTCATTCTGTTTAACGCAGGATTAAGAAAAGCTGATAGACTTTTAAATTTCACAACCCAGAATTTGAGTACAGTCTTATCTCGATATTGTATATGTGCATTTTAGTTACGGAATCTATGAGTTATCTTTTTTTGTTATTTATTTGATCTCAACCTTTTGGATATAATACCTTTTAAATGGAAGCATTATAGACATTCGGTCTGAGAAATAAATTGTAACGTAATACTATCCCTCACACAGTTGGCGTTTGTTGTTAGCGAATATGTGAGAGCAGGTGGTAACTGGCTTTACGCCGTTGATGGACACATTGCGTTCTCGAAACACGGTAATCGTGTATTAGATGTTCACATTAGGAGCGATAATTAGTGTAGTCGTAATGCATCAGTATACATACTTACGACATAGGGTTAACTATTCTGTTGGTATCATAATAAAAGTACTATTTGCCTAAAGAAGAGCGTCTGCTTTAAAAAATGGTTTCAGACCTTACAACTGAAAAGTTCAAAACAAAATGATATGAAGTTATTATCCTACGCTTATAAATTCTATTACAGAATCGTCATGTATAAGAGAATAGTAAGTTTTTGGCTGAAAAGAGTTGTCGCTACTGGGGCACCGCTGATCTCTTCTAAGTGTGACGTAGAGCTTCCATTTCAGCCCTTATCTCCCCTCTTGTCTCTGTGTCAGTGTCTGGTCGCACATGATAATACGTGTCCGTTATCTCGCTGTCATTCATTCTGTTATCGACTGCTAACAACTGTCCGCTGCTGATGTTACAGTTTCCTCCGTAAACAAAGCTGCGAGACTGCTGGTCCCCGTCTGGATGCTTATCTTTCAACGATAATGGCGTTCCATTGGTATCCTAAATCATATTCTACTGTTTTCTTCTCTGTCTACGTGATACAGTGGCTCAGATTCAGGTACCTGTTGTCCTACCTACCTACCTTCCTAAGAATGTGGATGTTAGGAAGAACAGGTTCAGAAGTGAGTCCGGAAAGTCTATGAAGCTTCAGTCGATTCCTGAGCTATTGGACAATGAACGTGATTAGGTAACAAATGCTTCTTTATTCTTGCATGCTATGGGCCTTGAATACGTCTGTGAAAGCAGAAACGTCTGTCAACGAGAAGTTCATTTCCTATCCGGTTGCGCTGAGGTATATACATCTCGGAGGGTTGTACTGTACTGTGAAACTCCTGTTGTAGGCCTCGACGAACTTCACACAAGAACTGATTTGTATTTTTATTATTTAAGGCAATTATACCTTACAGCTGGGCAACGGCCTTGCCGCAGTGGATACACCGGTTCGCGTGAGATTACCGAAGCACTGTCGAGCGTGGTCGGCACTTGGCGGCACTTGGATGGGTGACCATCCAGGCCGCCATGCGCTGTTGCCATTTTTTCGGGGTGCACTCAGCCTCGTGATGCCAATTGCGGAGCTACTCGACCGAATATTAGCGGCTTCGGTCAAGATTATCATCTGACGACCGGGAGAGAGGTGTGCTGATCCCACGCTCCTATCCGCATGCTCCACTGAGGATGACACGGCGGTTGGATGGTCCCGGTAGGCCACTCGTGGCCTGAACACGTATACCTTACAGCTATAAAGACAGAATCGCTACAGGCTGTAAAAATTTTTTTCCGTTTGTTCTCTTAATCAAGAAAAAAATGACTGTAGAAAGCTCTACAAGATCAAGTAACGTTAAATAAAGTTTTTTGGAAAACATATCTATTTATTGCAGCAATGCATTGCTGAGCCAGTGTATGTCTGGTGTGTGTTTGCAGACGAAGGGTGTTGTATGAGAGACGTCTACATAAATACGCACAACAACCATGTGTGAGCAGAAGAATGCCTGCGTTCAGTCATGACCGTACATGATCAGCAACATTTTTCAGAAAAGATGTGGGCTGGTATCGTCGATTACCATATTATTTGACCGGTATTCTTTCAGCTCATCTAGACAGCGAGATGTATTTTAATGTTCTGGTAAATGACGTACCCACACTGCAGAAAGGTGTCCAGTGGACGTACGAGCGAACATGAGGTTTTAGCTACATGGTGCTTCGTCACATTTTAACAGTTCTGACCGGCAACATATCACTGCCACATTTAGTGTGAATTGGACTGGGTAATTTGGTCCTGTGCCATGGTCACAAAGATAATGTTACCTCACAACAATCGATTTCTTCCTGTGAGTATGCCCGTAGAACAACGGGAGATTCTCGTCGAACGATTACAGGCAGCATGTAACCCTTTTCATACGACTCCTGGTATCTTTGAGAGAGTCCGCCAGACGCTGTACCGGCGCTGCGATGCCTATAATTACATAGTAGGTCATCTCTTTGAGCACCTGCTTTATTTATTTTCATTTGTGGACGAGAGCCAAATGGACTAATTTGTAGTGTAAGACTGGATTGGAAGTTTTGTATACCAACGTGACACTTCCTTTCCCATAGTTATATTGAGTTTCATATGTCTTAATTTCTTTAAATGTTCTGCAGCAAGGACACAAGGAATACATTAGCTGCGACTGAATATAAATTATGTTTTTTTTGTTTTTTTCACGAATTTGTTTCGTCCTGGAGCATCACTTGTTTTAATGACGCGCTTTTTTCGTGTGTGGCGCTGATAGCCATACACCGAGGTGACAAAGATCATTGAATACTTCCTAATGACGTGTCAGACCTTTCATTTTCCCAGCAACTCAATGTGGCATGGACTCAATAAGTCCCCCCGAAAAAATATTGAGCCATGCTGCATCTATAGCTATCCACAACAGCGAAAGTGTTGCCGGTGCAAGACTATGTGAACGATCTCTCAATTTTGTTCCACAAATGTTCGATGGGCTGTAAGTATAGGGATATGGGTGGCTAGATCATTCGCGCGAGTTGTTCAGGCTGACCTTCAAACCAGTCGCGAACAACTGTGGCACAATGACATGGGGCATTGTTGTTTGTGAACATGAAGTCCGTGAATTTTCTGCAAATGGTCTCTAGTTAGACGAACAGAACCATTTCCAGTCAATGATCGGTTCAGTTTGAGCAGAGGACCCAGTCCCTTCCAAAGAAACACAGCCCACATCGTTACGGAGCCACCAACAGTGCCTTTTTGACATTGCCTTGCTGCACAGTGCCTTGCTGGTAATCATCGAACCCTATCATCAGCTGTTACCAATTGAAATCGGAACATCTTAGCAAGCGTCCAACGGATATGATCACGAGCCCAGGAATGGCACATTTTTTTCCTTTTGTCATGAATTTATTGTGTCCTGGGGCATCGCTTGTTCTAAGGAAGCGGTTTTCTCATGTGTGGTCCTGGTAGCCATACAATGCCATAGCCCATAAACGCCAGATTTCGCCCCACTGTCGTAACGGATACGTTCGTTGTGCGCCCCATATTGATTTCTCTGGTTATTTCACGCATTGTTGCTAATTTGTTAGCACTGACAACTCTACGCAAACGCCGCTTGTCTCGGTCATTAATTAAATACCGTCAGCCACAGCGTTGTTCGTAGTGAAAGTAATGCCTGAAATATGGTACTCTGAACACTCTTGATGCTGTAAGTCGTGGAGCACTAAATCGTCTAACGATTTGCAAAACGGAATGTCCCATGTGTCAAACTCCAACTATAATTCCGCATTCGAAGTCTGTTAATTCCCGTTCATTCGGCCATAATCACCTCGGACACCTTTCCACATGAATCACCTGAATACAAATGTGAGCTCTGTCAGTTCACTGCCCTTTTATACTTTGTCTACTCGGCACTACCGCCATCTGTATGTCCCACAATATGCAAATCGCTATCCCATGACTTTCGTTACCTCAGTGTAGTGCAAAGACATGGTGAAATTATTTCGTCTTTCAGTGCTTAAACTGTAGCCTAATACCTGGTTTCGAAGTCAATCTGTTGATTTCATTAAGAGGAAATTGTCCTGGTATTCCAGAGAGATTTGCTTTAAACTGTCGGAAGAATTACTTTTCTTGTAGAAAAAGTTACGGATTAATTTTAGCACACGGGAAGTTAGCGGAAAGAAGCAGCCTTGAAGGAGGAAAGCTGCAAGTAGAGCTCGTAGGAATAAGTGAGCTGTTTGCACTGAATTTTCTAGGATGACGAGGGTTCACCGAACTAGCAGGGTCTACAGAGCAGTTGCGCTGTCTCTGTATACTATCTATCCCTGTAAATTGATAGAATACAACAAGAAAACTTTTAGATTGAGTGTCTCTGTGTTAAGAACGGTTTTTAAACGTTAATCAAGCACTCCAGTTTTGTTCCACTCACGATCTTTACATGGAGCAGGTAACTGGATTATAGTCAACAGACACTGTATATGCACGCTGTAGAGTTCCTATGCACCGCGGCCTCAGAGTACGCCCAGCGTCCGTGGAAAGCCGCGGGTAACATTTTGTCTGTAACAAAAGTTTTTCCCCATGACGCCGTGATCAATCAGCCCGAGACATTTGGTACAAATACTTTGAAACACCCTGTGTAACTGTTAATAATTAGATTCCTACCTCTTGAAATTTCTCTTTTTCTGTCAGTTAAAAAAAATTGAGGACGTTTTTAGGGTTGATTACATGATCAGAGGACGAATAGCAATGCTTCTGTAATTTGAGGAAAAGGGATAAAAATCTGCTGTTAATCTAATGTATAAGGCAGCATCATTTATAATTAGTAATGGCTCTGAGCACTATGGGACTCAACTGCTGAGGTCATTGGTCCCCTAGAACATAGAACTAGTTAAACCTAAGTAACCTAAGGACATCACAAACATCCATGCCCGAGGCAGGATTCGAACCTGCGACCGTAGCGGTCTTGCGGTTCCAGAGTGCAGCGCCTTTAACCGCACGGCCACTTCGGCCGGCTATAATTAGTATTCTGAGACATCAATGGATCACAAATTTAGTACTGCAGGGAAGTGTGAATAGTAAAAATCGTCAAGGCAGACTAAGAGATGAACACGGTAAGCAAATTGAGGTAGCAGATGTAGATTGCAATAGTTACTCGGAGATAAAGAGGCTTGCACGCGATAGAGTAGCACGGAGAATTGCATCAAACCAGTCTTCGGGCTGAAGACCAATACAACAACAACAACAACAGCAACAATATTCATATAGCATTTTATAGGACAGCACGTACCAGTTCTATGGAACATCATGATACCAGTGACTCAAACGATTTGCAACGGCAGCCGTCAAGATGCTCTGAATCCATCTTACTTTTAAGTAGAAATATTCTTTTTATACTCTGCTCTGCCTGAGACTGGAGCAGCAACTTCCAGTTACATGCCAACACTAAGACGAGGTCAGAAAAAGTGTTGCGTTAGCATTGTTGTAATTTAATAGCACTATGAACCGAGATCGGAATTGCACGACTTGGTACCTGGCAGAATCGGCCCTGAATAGTTACGTTCTACAATGCCAAAAACGAGCGAAAGAGATGTTTTTGGGCACTCTTAATGAAGTTGAGCTAAGCGTAATTGATAGTGTGAAGACGAGTGATGTGTTGCAACGAAGAAAAATGCAAATATGCCTGAAAGAACTGGTCTCCCACTATGTGTCGGTTGCAGCACACTGTAATGGCTTTCGGAAGCGCTCTGGAACAGTGCCCGGTCTCTGAAAGTGCCCTGCGCTGCAGCTAGTGTGTCTGCAGAGACCGTTAGAAAGACAGATGTTTGTAATAAGCTCTAGCGTGCGGGCTCCTTACAGGAACTCATTCTTACTGCCCATGCTAATAGAGGCGCAAGCGAAAAATCTACTCAAACTGCTTTGCGGAAGACTGTTTACTCTTAAGATTACGAAGCTTGTTCTCTCCAGAAGCAGAAATTTGGCTTGCAGGAGGCGGTCGGTGAATAGGATTTCACTCTGGAGACCTGAATCTGAATTTTTGGCAAGAAACTCTCGTGCAGTGTAAATGCGACCATTACGGAAAGTCTCTCAGAGTTTCTTACCTATTAATGAATGTGCACGTAACCTATCTGTCATTTTTTTCTTTGCCTTTATCCCGAATTTCATGGTTCGCGACTCCGCTTGTTACAGTTTCATTTTTTGTATGTATCCTGTCAGCGGTACAAAGTCGCCTCACTGTTGATGATGAATTAACATCTGCGTCAGTTGTCTGCTTGCGATTTCTTAACAGTTTGATGCTTTTTTCAGTAGAAGGGGACCACATCAAATGTAGTACTCGCTGGATCCTCAAGTTCCGCTAATGGAGCCGTATTGTATGCTGACGGATGGATTTTAGACTTGGCCGATGAAGAAAACGTTGTGGAGAGGCTAGTGGCATGCCTAATGGTCATGGCGGTGCACAAAGTATGCCGCTTTGCTGCCACCATTTAACCACCACCATTTAACCCTCTGAGCCCCAAAAATATGAAAAAATATTATTTTAAAATTTTTCAGAAAATTAGGCTTATCATAACATGTAAACAAAGACTACAAGACGAAACAAACAGTAACGTTTTATGGAGCTGATTTCACCTCGGAATTAATTTTAAATTTTTTCGAAAAAATAACCTTTATCATCATAGTAAGCAACGAATACAATAAGAAATTGGCGAAAACTAAACAATCAATTGTTTCAAAGAGGTGGTTTAACTTCGGAACTACAGCGACATACAGCTCTCAAGGACCAGTCATGTCATGCAATAAATTTGAAAGCAATTTAGGACTTTTGCTAGACACCATCCCACGTCTCGAAACTCCCATGAACTCATAATGCATAAGACAAATTATACAAAATTAGTCGTAAACAACGAACAAAAATTAGCTTGAAATTTAATAAAATCATATGAAAAGTACATACTGGTCCAATTGTTTCATTTGGATACAACTTATAAAAGAAGTAATACAAACTCAAATATACGTTACAGTAGTAAATAGATGTACTTTCTTTCACTGTCAGTGTTCTCCTCTGTGTGATCACTACAAACGGAACCACATGTCACTATCTACTCCTACCACTTACCACAATCTACGGGACGACTGTTGGCTTTGAACGCTACAAACGACTGCTGCCGAGCACTACATCTGTAGGAATACCTCAGTTTACAACTAGATGTCTTAGTTTTGCAATAACATCGGTGGTTTTATGCGAAAGGCACTGGTACTTCAAAAAAATATATTAATAAAATGGTGGTCTGCGGCAGAAACGACTGTTACTCAAAGAATTAAAAAATAAGCCTAAAGCTCGAGCTTTTCAGGACTAAAATATAATACCGATAAAATTGGAAAAAGACAGACAAACAACGATCACAACTGCAGAAAAATTGGATAATTTGTTCATGAAAAAGAACATAAATTGAACAAGTCAGTATACAGGCAGTTATTCGGCATGAGAGAGTTGCTGGATGTCCTCCTGAGCGATATCGTAGCAAATTCTGTGGGCACTCCCCATAAAGCCCAAACATTCTCAATTAGGGAGAGATCCGGTGATCTTGTTGGCTAAGGTAATCTTGGAAAGTACGAAGAGAAACAGTAGAAACTCTCGCACTGTGCAGACGGGAATTATCTTGCTGCAATGTAAACCCAAGATGACTTAGCGTCAAGGGCAACATAATAATATCGACAACGCACAGCTATGCTGTGAGGGTGCCGCAGATGACAAACAGAGGGGTCCTGCTATGAAAAGAAACAGCAGTCCCGGACATCACTTCTGGTAGACGGGCCGTATGGCGGGCGACAATCAGGTTGGTATCCCGCCACTGCCAGGGGCGTCTCCAGAATGGTCTTCGGGCTCAGTTCGAAGCGGAAATCATCACTCAAGACAACTCCGCTCCAGTCAATGAAATTCCAGGCCGAAGACGCATCTGGAGTAGTTTCGGACAACGGTGGAATAGCAACCTGAAAGTTGCCAGCCATACGGCTAACAACCATGAGTGATAGTCTAGGGTGCCATTTCATGTTAAGGTGGGACCTCTTTGGTTGTCATCCGCTGAAACCTTACCGCACAGCGGTACGTCGACGATAACATACGCCCTGTTTTTTTGACCTTCATGGCTCTGAGCACTATGGGACTCAACATCTTAGTTCATAAGTCCCCTAGAACTTAGAACTACTTAAACCTAACTAACCTAAGGACATCACACACACCCATGCCCGAGGCAGGATTCGAACCTGCGACCGTAGCAGCCCCGCGGTTCCGGACTGCAGCGCCAGAACCGCACGGCCACAGCGGCCGGCTGACCTTCATGGCAAGCCATCCTCGGTTTGTAGTTCAGCAAGATTGTGGCCGCCCGCACAAGGCGAGAGTTTCTACTGCGTGTCTTCATGCTTGCCAAATCCTACCTTGGCCAGCTAGGTCATGGGATCTCTCCCCAATTGACAACGATGGAAACTTATAGACGGGGCCCTTCAACCAACTCGCGATATTGACGATGTAACTCGCCAATTGGGCAGAATTTGATACGATGTCATTCAAGAGGATACCGGAAAACTCTGTCAATCAATGCCGAGTAACTGCCTCTATAAGGGTCAGAGGTGGACCGACGCGTCGTTTATTTGCTCAGTTAGTGGAGTTCTTTCTCCTGAATATCCAAGTTTTCTGAAATCGTAATCATTTGTTTGTCTGGACAAGTATATCACATCTGCCAATTTCCGTCCCATTTGGTTAATTGCTTCATGATGCGTCGTTTTCTTTTTTTTCGTCATAGAGTGTGTTTCACCACAATTAGCAATGAAAAATCCAGAAAATCCAGAAAGAAATATCTACCAAACAGAGAAGTGAAGCTGACCTAAAGAAATGAATCTTTGACAACGCTGCTGCTTATCTCCTTCGTCTCCGAAAACATGACCTGGACATCCGGCTTCATCGTCTATCACGAATACAATGGTTTAGTAGGGTCGACAGTCAACAGGCCGACTTAGAAGTGCCTGTCAACCTAATTTGTCCAGGAACCGTAGATCATTAAGACTCGAGTTACGGAAGACAGACAAAGATGGCGTGCATTGGCCATTGTTCTACACAACACCGGACGAACTGAAAACTGAGTATGAGAAAACGCGGTTCTCGCAATTCAGTGGGACAGTACTAATTTGAAGATAAATAATGTTAGATATACGATAGTGGAACATTCCTCATCTCGGAGATTACGTAGCCGCGACGAGAGTCCACACACTTCTAGCGACGTGCGGAGCGCGAGCAAATCGTGCGCCTTGTTGCTCCGAAATGTTTTTCGGCGGACCTGGGTTACTTTTATACACTGCCATACTGCTGTACCATTATACTAAATAGGGGCACCAGCTTCGCATTAGCCCACGGGGCAGGTTTAAAATTATCACTTCTTCTACATCACTCACCAAAGTTCCGTAGCAGTCCAACTACTTTGAAATTATGTTCAGATATCTGCTTATTTACAAATCCACAAAGATGGAAGTGAACCTTATCACTGAAGGAAAAGAGTGTTGCGAGGCATACCAAGAAGCACCCCACATGCATTTTCTCGAGCAACAAAATAAAGTCGCTTCAGTTCCTGCCCCGTGAAAATTTGTAGAGATCAAGTTTTAGTTCTTCATGAACGGTCTGTGTCATAGTACGAGCGGACATCCCCACACCATCTGCATGTTTGCGGGCGGAGCGCCGAGGCGACCGCAGTGCAGAAAACCTTGCTGTTCGTGGAAGCCCAGAGTTCAGAGTTCCGTACTGCAGCCGGTGCAGACGGAACTCTTACATGTTCACTTTGTTGTCCATCTATCTGTCTGACCGTCCAGTTGTTAAGACTCCTTTTCTCAGAAATGGGGAAAAGTATGAGTTCGATATTAATGTCACACACTAAGGACTACGATCCACTGGTGCTGTAATAAATTTAAGCTTCTATGTCAATACAGTCCAAAGATACGGCCATTTATTCGGCATTCGGTATTCGCAAACTGACTCATCAAAACCTGGAGATGAACTGTCTGTATATATGTCGTACGTGGAGGTCTAGCGATAAAGCGCGTTTTGAAACCGAGAGATAGCGGTATAGAAACATGGTCAGACCATGGATTTCTCAGTATTTGTTTTAAACTAGCTTTTACCTCGCAATTATGTGAGGATTCTGCAGAAACAACAAGAGGTTCAGATTCCTTGTTAAACCGTAGATCCGCATTCCGCTGCTGAATTAACTTTGGTGTGTCACTAACTCGCAAATTCCCAAAGTGACGTCCGATCGAAAGACTTGGACCAGGCCATCGAGCCACACGAAATTATTATTATTCCTGTGTACATAATTTTGTACGGAACACGAAGAGCTGAAGACCTACTCGCACTTTGCCGATTTTTTTCTTCTCGTCACCAGTTCCCCTGAAGTTATTTACCCACGACACAGTGATATGTCAGTCAGGAACTGAGTAATAGAATGCACCTTCCGCGGCAGTGACTGAGCGATTTTTATAAAAGTATACCTCGCCAACGAACGCACGTTTCCCCTTCATCCACTGCATGATGCTAACTAACCCAAGCAGAGCTACAAATTTACTCCCCACCATCTCGAATGTGCTTATCCCCTTTCTCGTGGGAACAATCGTTGCTGCAGGTCGCAGAATGCAAAAAAAAGTAGTCGCCCTGCCTCACCTGTAATAAGACTCGCCAAGGGCGCGTTCTTCTTATGAAACACTACTCTCATCTAGGAATGGTGGTGAGCCGTGGCAAAATATTGCTGTTTTGAAGAACGCGCCGCAGCGCGTAGTGTGAAGCAGTCGCCCTCCGTTTCTGGCGGTGGCGCCGCTGTGGCAATCGCAGCTTTGGTGTCTCCCTCTGGTGGAAAAGGGGAAAGGTTGCCTGTTCACGTGCGTTTAAGGGGCGCTATGAGCTCGCCGGTCGGTCAGTCTGGGTCAGTCTCTCGTCCCCAGCTTGCTAGTCTGTCTCTCGTCCGCATTTGTTAGGCAGTTAGTGTCTGTCTGTCGTTCGGATCAACCTTTAAAGCCGGCAAAATGAGAGTCTTTCCACTCTGCCAGTAAGAGAAAGCGAGTGGTCGCCCGGTCGCGGCTTAGTTCCTGCATCTGAGTCTGCGCGTTAGGCCGCCAGTCTGCTCGAGTTCGCTCAGGCAATGGTCATTGGCGGTTGGATCGATCGGTTGGCCGGTCCCGCACTGAGACACAAGATGACTTGTCCGTCTTGAGCGTCGGCGCATGTGAGGTCGCCACGTGAGTCCAGTTGGCTGCGGCGTATAGCGAGGGGTAGTGACTTCGCGGTCGACACGAGAGCAACAGGAGTCAACCCACGACATCAGTCTGGCCGGTGCGAGCTGCGACGCCGTGAGACGGGATATCGGCGCGCCTTCCTGCGTCCGTAGAAGCGGCTGGCAGCGGACGGTTCGGGAGAGCGATTTGGGGGTGCTGCGCCAGGTCTTCTAGAGAAGTCGCAGTTTATTAGAAGTTAAGTGATTGTTGATATGTTGTTTGATTTACTCTTGTTAAATTGTACTTGTTTTCTTGGTGAGGTCACCAGCCGTTTTGCTTTGGGGTCGTCCCACCATTCTTCTCCGTTTGCCCACCCGCGGGAAGGCGGTTGTTTATAAATTGGGTGGTCCGTTTTTCCCTTGTGGAGTAGCGGCGGGTTAGAGCAACCTGCAGTTCGGGTTGTTCGGTAATCTCCCTATCAATCTACCGTACGTTAGTAGCTGCCTCTGTCATGTTTGTCGGATTTGGTGTGTTAACAAATTTATTGCTTGGAGTGTAATGGCCTAATACCTGAAATATGTTTTGATCTTTGGAAACTTTGATATTATTGCCTATGATCTTGAGAGGTGGTATCTGTGTACTGTAGAGCATCGTAACTATTGTTTGGCCAACCTTGTATTATTTTATATAAGATTGCATTTCATGGGCTTTTATTTAAATGATCATTTTAGTATATAAAGTTGCCACCCTTTCACCGTAAGACTTTTCTTAGAAGTTAAAATCAAGTTGCACCTTCGGTGGCAAGGTTAATATTTTAATTGTTAGTGTTTTGTACCATTTCCATCCCTCCTACAGGGGGTGCATAGTTTGTATGCTTGTGTAAATTGTTAAAACTCTTAGTTTAAAGTTATCTGGTGTGTTGCAGATTTGCACCAGTGTAGTTTTTCAGAGGCTGTTGTGAGCGGTCGTAACTACGGCCATGTCAAAAGGGAGCGGCAAGGTTCTCTGCCCGAAAGCTCATACAGTCAAAACTTGTTTCTTTCTGCCTCTGAATAAATTGTAACTTTGATATTTAGTGGGTGCTTTCTGATTATAATTTTAAATCTGTTTCTTAAAAAAAATGCTTTTAGGCACTATTTAAGAGAATAAAATTCCCATTTGTTAAAAGGAATTTGGTTATGATTTCATTAGTTACTACCTGGCAGCTACATTCATGCTTACATAGTGTGATTAAATGTGTTAATGTTCTTGATGAATCGCTAGTAAATAAAATAAATTCTTAAGAATATTCATTGAAAATAAATCACGGTTCAGGTGGTTATCGCTGAAACAGCCAGTTTTTGATTATACAGGTACATTAGGTCTCTAGTTTAACCCAACTGTTAAAACTGCTCAAAATAACCAATTTCTGAAATAATCGATTTTCGGTTTTTATTGTTCTTACTCCCAGTAGTAAAAGGAGACTTCGAACAAAGATTAAAAAATTATAATGAAGGTGAAGGAGTAGGAGATCAGAATATATGTGAGGTTAAAGCTGCGACGGCAATCGGTCTCATTATCTGCAGCCAAGACTGCGAAAGTGAAAGAGATAGACGCGGCGGCAACGAGAGCGAAATGTCACAGTTGGTGACTTCCCTGCATCGTCACTTTTGGATGATATCAGTTTTCCTGCCTGAAGTGACAAAGAAATTAAGACTTCAGTTATTATACCATTTTTTTTGGCACGTCAGTACAATTATAGGTCCCCTCGAACAGGCCACGAAGGCCCAACGGTACAGACCGGCCGTCGTGTCATCCTCAGCCCACAGGCGTCACTGGATGCGTATATGAAGGGGCATGTGGTCAGCACACAGCTCTCCCGGCCGTATGTCAGTTTCCGAGACAGTAGCCGTGACTTCTCAATTAAGTAGCTCCTCAGTTTGCCTCATAAGCGCTGAGTGCACCACGCTTGCGAACAGCGCTCGGCAGACCGGATGGTGTCACCCATCCAAGTGCTAGCCCATCCCGACAGCCCTTAACTTCGGTGATATGACGGGAACCGGTGTTACCACTGCGGCAAGGCCATTTGGCACTCAGTACAATTATACGTATATCAATGAAGATTACTTTGTCTTCACGAAAAAATTGTGGACGTTTGTTTCTTATATGACGACGCAAGTTCGTTGTGTCTTCTCCCTGCCGCGCGGTGTGGCTGCGTGGTGTGGCCGCGCAGTCTATGTCGCCATATCACGGATTGCGCGGCTCCTCCCGCCCGAGTTTCGAGTCGTCCCTCGGGCATGGTTGTGTGAGTGTATGTGTGTGTGTGTGTGTGTTGTTCTTAGCATAAGTTAGTTTGTTAGTATAAGGAGCGTGTAGGTCTAGGGACTGATGACCTCAGCAGTTTGGTCCCTTAGGAATTAACACATGTTTGGAATTCACAGACGTTTGAACGTTTATTTTTATTTTTTGTCTCTTCCCGTTGTTAATCTTAAAAAGCAAACGGAGCATTGTACCATATTGCCACCGCATTTCGTAAAATACTTTCAAACTAGGGATGGAATTGTTCTGTAAATCACCTGATGTCCGAGGACGACAGCGAGAAACTACCGTGTAGACCAGGTGGGGGCGAGTCTTGCACACAGCTCGTACAAGCGCAGCGCACCATCGAATAAGCCACGCCACACAGTAACAGGTACATTATTGTCTCTGCAGTGCCGTAACGACTTTTATGTCATGTATTTGCTGTTAATATTTAACTGTAGGTGTTGGTATTAAAATAGTGTTGATCGCTTAACACAGTTTCTATAACAGTCCAGTATTTCAGGGCGATGGAATATTTACGAATAAACATCACTCTTTTTTTAAAAAAGTTTTATTTAAAACCCAGAAGGCACTGCTACTATAGCGCATTGATATGCCGTTTTTTTTACCCAGTCATTAGTAAAAATTGGAAAAACCCTGTTACAATCGAGAGAAACAAGTATAAAAAAATGTCAGTTATTGAGAACTAAAATACCGTTATCGGTTCCAACCTGTCAGTTTTTTCTACCCCTACTTGTATTTGCTCCACGGCACCACCACTCCCGTTCTACCCTCCCGGCGGCTGCCGGCTGGTCGCGATTTTGTGGGGTTACAAAACCGGTCTACAAAATTATATTGACATGTAGTCATTTTGGCCAGTCAGCGTGCTGGGTAGAATGTGGGCAGTTGATGCTTTCTGCTGCCTCTCCCAGAAACACCGACCACCCTATGGAAACCACTCGCTTTGAAAATTGCATAGTCGACCCAGGCCACCAAAGATTTAGCCAGATTAAGGGGAGACTGGTCCGCTATATCCAGGCTGGAGAATAGTTCTCGTCCTTCAGAAACAGGAAAACCGGCTTTGCACACGCAATAGCGACAGCTATAAGCAATAATCGACAAGAGTGGCCAGGAAGCAAGGAGAAACAGCGTTCTACTTGCACGTATAGAAAGAACGCTCAATCAGATATGATACTTGCTTTTACACACACTAAAAATGACGGAAAAATACGAGGACTAGCCAGAATTTCTGTAACACCTGAGTTGCGCTGCTTCATGGCTGTAACAGAAACATGGCGCAGGACGCGCCTGCACACGATATGGGGATAGTCGGATAAGGAATAAGTGGCGAACAACAGTTTACACAGAATTCCACTTTAAAAAAATATTTTGCCTACGACGAGAAACAACGTTTTACTCTGAGAATGAGGGTCCCATAACACATGTGATGAGCAATAATTGCTTTGCGCAGACTCCTTCAATGCGTTATAGAAATCTAATAATAAATATCTGCCAAAACACCATAGAACGTGTGTCTGATGACTCAACGCTAGGCGCAAATGGAGACGAGTATCGCGCGTGTGGCGTGGCGCAGGGCAGCGCGCATTTTTGTAATTCGACAGGTTCACATGAGACCGCGACAATTGGGACGTGGTGCCATGGGGACGCGACACGCGGCTGCGCCTGGTCCCTAGGCGTTGTGGTTGTGGCACGATTTCTCGCTCTGCGCGCCACGATAGCTAGCATTATGGTAGGGGGATGCGGGGAGTGGGATAACAGTGTTGCCATATGCTACCTGCGGCACCGCGCATATGGGCAGTACTAGTACTGGCAATCCGAAAATTATAGCCTGGTGTTTACTGAATTTTACTGTCATTGAGTAGTGTTTCGTTTTCCGCCATTTAAGCGCTACGTCTTTTTTCGTTAACACATTACTTCTTCTTCTTCTTCGCGGATGGATCACTTAGGAGCACGCGTAATCAACATTTGTTGGCCTTCCTTTTCGCCTAGTATTCCTTCATAAACAACGAATGGGCTAGTTTTTGTTGCGTATACCACGTAGGTCGGTTAGTTTATCTCTCTTCTTCCTCAAAACCCCGCGTGTTTGTGATTTTTCTGATTTCATATCTATCATGTAGATTTGGAGACCCTAATTCTCTCAGGCCTTTTTCCGTCTGTTTGTACCAGTTCGGTCTTGTAGTTTTCTTCTTTAAAAATGTATGAATTTTGTGCGTTAACCTGAGTCCATTCTTTCTAAGTGCCCCATGAATTGGATTCTTCTCATGCGCATTGTGTCTGTTATTTTGGAGATATTTTTACATATTTCTGGATTGGGTTTTCGATACTGAACACCATCTTTAGTTCTTGGTCCTAGGATTTTCCTCATTATTTTACGTTCTTTCACTTCTAATTTCTCTTTTAGTGGTCTGTGTTGAAGGTTTAGTGTCTCAGATGCGTAGAGAGCTTCTGGTTTAATTACTGTTGTATAGTGTCGTATTTTGCAGTTCCACGAAAGACTCTTTTTGTTGTAAACGTTTTTTGTTAACTGAAACGCTGTCTCCATTTTCTGGACTCTTGATCTGACAGATTTCTTTTCATTAGAATTTTCTGCAATCCATTCACCTAAATATTTAATCCTTTTACTCCAGAGATGTAGTTATTACCAGTTTTGATATCAGAAGGTGCATCTTTGATGTCAGTCATAAATTTTGTTTTTTCAAACGAAATTTGTAATCCTATATTTGCTGCCTTCTCTTGTAATAATTCTAGCTGTTTCTGTGCATCGATAATGTCTTGTGCGATCAGTGCCATGTCATCAGCAAATGCTAAACAGTCTAATTCTATGTCCTTAGGTCTTGGTCCCAGTCTGTGTGCTGGTGCACCTGCTTTTCTCCACTCTCTAACAACTTTTTCAGTAGCACAATTGAAGAGCAGTAGGGATAGTACATCCCGTTGTCGTACTCCTGTGTCTATTTAAAATTCTGTGCTCAATTCATCCATAAATTTTACTTTGGATTTGGTCTCCGTGAGTGTTTCTTTTACGATGTTTGTTGTCTTTTGATCTAGTTCAAATTCTGCTAATACATTACATTTTTCAGTTATTTACATCAGTATATTTTTTGATGTGTCGACAGAAGTGCCGACACAGTGTGGTTTGAGGGGACTGCAATGCACGCTATAAGCTCACGAAGGATGGCGTGAGGTCTGAAACAGGATACGTAATGAATGCTATAAAGAAAAGTACATAGCTTCTGGAATACTTAACTTTAATCCATCCTTGTGTTACATCTGCAGATTGTGGCGATACAAGTGAGACTCTTTAGATGCAAGCTATGTAAGGCTAATGGCGCCTTGCTAGGTCGTAGCCATTGACTTAGCTGAAGGCTATTCTAACTATCTGCTCTGCAAATGAGCGAGGCTTCGTCAGTGTGCATCGCTAGCTACGTCGTCCGTACAACTGTTGCGATTGCTAGTAAGTCTCTCGAGACCTGCCGTGTGGTGGCGCTCGGTCTGCGATCACTGACAGTTGCGAGACGCGGGTCCGACATGTACTAATGGACCGCGGCCGATTTAAAGCTACCACCTAGCAAGTGTGGTGTCTGGCGGTGACACCACATTCCTCCCCCGCAAATCGGCGAACGGTCGTGTTATAAGGCTTCCGCCCGCCGTGGGGAGGACCCCATGTTGACGTATGCGATGAGGTGGGGCGCCTAACAACAGGCGAGGCTGTGCCACCCGCACCCTGCCATTCGGTCCAAGGGGAGCTAGGAAACGCCTGAAAACCTAGTCCAGGGTGCACGTCAACATGCGGTGTATGCGCCCTTAGAGATACAGGAGGGGCCGAAGGGTCGACCTCCATGTGGTCGGGGCACCCGACGGGCGAAGACGACATCTGGTCCGGAACGGGCAAGAGTTCCACGGCGGAGGACATCTGGTCACGGGAAGCGATCGGCGGCGCGTGACCCTGGGAGGCGCTAGGCGGATGCAGCGACGCGTCCACTGCGGGCGGCGCCAGCGGGAGAACAGGCGGCGGCGGCGCGTCGCCATGGGGCAAAATGGAAGGCAGCGTCGGTAACACCTGGGGATGAGGCGAGCCAGTAGATGGGTCCCCAGGGCGCTGACCGGACGGCACCGTCGCTGAAAGCAGACGGGGAGCGGCAGAACCCGTGCGACGACAGAGGCGCAGCTGATTGAGATGCCGACGCACCTCACCAGAGGCCCCCAAAACCAAATACATCGCGCGGCCGAGGCAGCGAAGAATGCGCCCTGCGAGCCAACGCCGTGAACCGCGATAGTTGCGATAGAATACAACGTCGCCTGGAGCAAAAGCAGGAGTCTGCCGCTGCACAAGAACCTGATGCGGCGGATGCAGCAAAGACATCAAGGTTCGATGAGGACGACCGTGCAACAACTCAGCCGGCGAGCGACCATCTCGGGGCTGAGAGTGATACGAAGACAAAAAGAGCAACAACGCGTCCTCCTGAGAATGCGACTCTTTCAACTTCAACATCTGTGACTTGAAAGTCCGGACCAATCGTTCAGCGGCACCGTTTGACTGAGGCGAAAACGGCGCGGATGTCAGATGTTGAATACCATTGGCCTTGCAGAATGACTGAAATTCTGCGGACATGAATTGTGGGCCATTGTCGGAAACAATAGTCTGTGGATTCACAGTGGCCTTGAAGTCCACACAACGTCTCAATTTCCCGGAAGGTTTTGGCAAAATCACTAAGGGTGAGGCCCAGAGAGAAGCCGACATATGTTCAATTACACCTTGTGATTCTAAATCGTTTAACGTTCTTGCGACCTCATCAGGCAATGCGTGGGGAATATTGCGCGCTCTGAAAAATTTCGGTTGCGCGTTTACTTTCAGTTCCAAATGTGCTTTATAGTTCTTAGCGCAACCAAGGCCCGGTGCAAAAATTTCTGCAAATTCTTCACATAGACTAGAAACACTGGCTGAAGGCACAGTCTGGTTCACTGATAGGACCTGATCGACTATTGACAAGTTAAACAACTGAAATAAATCTAAACCAAACAAGTTCACTGCAGTAGAAGAACGAATAGCGTAAAATGACACAAGTTTTGTTTGTCCCTTGTATGTTGCAAGAAGGCTGCACTGTCCTAACACAGGGATATGCTGTCCTGAATAACTAGTGAGCTGAACATTTGCAGCACGCAACGGAGGTTTGCCCAGTTGTTTGTACGTGTCGTGATTGATAAATGAAACTGCAGCTCCGGTATCGAGCTGGAATGGGATCGCTTTGCCTTCAAGGTCCAAGTCTACAAAAAGTTTATTGTCCTGCTGACGACAAGAGCGACTGTGTCGTGCAATTTGAACTGATTCAGGTATAGAAGCACTTGCGACCTGACGAGATTTCCGGCGACGTCAACGCACACTTTTTGTGGGACGAACACAGTCACTGGTAGAGAAAGTGGCACTGGACGGAGTGGAATTAACTACATGAATGTCCATGGGCGAAGGTGCACGAGCCTGATTGTCTATGGTTCGATTCCTTCGCGAAGCAAAGGGCCTGGAATGGTTGTGATTGTCTGATCTGAGCTTGTTCTGGCAAACACTTTGAACATGTCCTTTCTTATGACAGTAAAAGCAAATAGCTTGGCGTGACGGGCAATTGTCACGCGAATGTCTAGTTGCACACCACGGGCATGATTTCACTGCATTTGCTCGCTTACGCGGTACACGTGGAGAGCGAGGCGGCAGCTGCGCGGACGAGCGCGAGGGCTGTTTATCGTTCCGTGCAGCGCGCCCGGCTGGCCGGTTAATGTGACACACGGCTGGCGAATTTTCAAATGATTCCTGTGCAAAGTCAAGTGTGTCTTGCCTATCCAATATGTCTATCACTTGTTGAAGGGAGGGATTAACTAGTTTCAAAATCTGTTCCCGTATACGAACATCAGAAACGTTCTGTGCAATTGCATCACGTACCATTGTATCTGAATAAGGGAGTCCACATTCACACTCAAAAGCACAATCCTGAGTAAGGCCTTGCAATGTTGCAACCCACTCCCTATTAGTCTGACCGGCCGTACGTTTTGTACGAAAGAACATATACCTTTTTGCAGCAACATTTACTGTTTCTTTGAAATAGGCATCTAACGCCGACAAAATTTCTTCGTAGGACAGAGTCGCGACGTCGCGTCGGGGAAACAATTCCACTATCACACGGTACTTTTGCACCCCTACACACGCCAATAAATGAGGCTGCCGCTCGTTACCTTGAATTCTGTAGGCGGCGAGATGAAATCCAAATTGGCATGACCACTCCGTCCATGTTTCCATCGCCGCATCATACGGTCGAAATGGGGGTGCAACTGCATGTTGTGGCTGCAGTAGCGGTGAAGCGGCGGCTCCCGCATCGTTTTGCAGTGCACGTTGACCCTGAACGAGCTGTCCAAGGGCATCCAATAACGCCTGCGTCTGCTGATTCTGCAAGCGATAAAATTCGGACAGTACATCTGGCGAAGCCATGACACAAGTAAATTAGTGCAATACGAACGCGAAATCCTCTTTTAAGCCTCGTCGCCATATGATGTGTCGACAGAAGTGCCGACACAGTGTGGTTTGAGGGGACCGCAATGCACGCTATAAGCTGACGAAGGATGGCGTGAGGTCTGAAAGAGGATACGTAATGAATGCTATAAAGAAAAGTACATAGCTTCTGGAATACTTAACTTTAATCCATCCTTATGTTACATCTGGAGATTGTGGCGTTACAAGTGAGACTCTTTAGATACAAGCTATGTAATGCTAATGGCGCCTTGCTAGGTCGTAGCCATTGACATAGCTGAAGCCTATTCTAACTATCTGCTCTGCAAATGAGCGAGGCTTCGTCAGTGTGCATCGCTTGCTACGTCGTCCGTACAACTGGTGGGAGTGCTAGTAAGTTTCTCGAGACCTGCCGTGTGGTGGCGCTTGGCGCTCGGTCTGCGATCACTGACAGTGGCGACACGCGGGTCCGACATGTACTAATGGACCGCGGCCGATTTAAAGCTACCACCTAGCAAGTGTGGTGTCTGGCGGTGACACCACATTTTTCTTTGTTTTGTTTTTTCTTTTGTCAATAACAATACACAGTTCCATAACTGCTGAGACATTTGCCACTATGATTATATCTTCTGTCACCACAATGTTTTCAGACTGCACGAAGGGACAGACAAGTCATCACGAGGGTAATGAATAAGAAAGCAAGGAATATTATAAAAGAATGTGATCAAAAAGCAAGGCAGGAAAGTAAAAGAAGGGCAACTACCTGCAGCCTGTTTGGGTGGTGTATCTCTACGATCTGTTACAAAAATACGTAAAGGGGTAATTTCCACAAGTGCGATCAATTTATGCTCCCGGTAAAAAGTGTCCAAGATCTGAAGTATATAAGCTTCACTGGATTATTTGGATATGAATGTAATGAGAGACATTATACTACATGCATGTGGAAAACACAATTCCACTGCAAGCTAGAAACAGCCGAGAAACCTCCCCAAATGACTGTTTTAATTGGCTCATGATGACGAGAAAAAGAGTTTCAGTTGTTGCATACAGAGTATTAGCATTAATTAGCTAGTTATAGAACAGACTACACAAATGAAGATGTGTTCAGTAATATTCCGTAAGAAAGAATATCCAGAAAGGTTCTTGTTGTTTGATATATTAAATTTTTTGAAATGTTTTGCTAACAAACACACGACATTTTTTTCGATTCGAACGACATGATCTCTTCCCATCACAAAGCACACCTGGCTATCTTCTACACTACTGACAGTATACAGACCATTGTGTTGTGCAGTGAATGAATAGTTTATTATCACAATTGCATTAAAAAAATTAATAGAGATTGTGAGGGAATGCACAGAATTTATGATACCTTTCGTGTTGGGTGTTGAAAATAATTCATTACACAAATGTTGTAGCAGCTACTGCCTCAAATTTATCAGGATGACCAAATGTAGCAGGAAGATACCACATGTAGTGGGTGGGTGCCAGGAGGTGCCGTATTAAAAATTGGCTAGAACTTTCCAAATGATTTATTTGTTTCCACTACAGTTCTCCGTTCACCTCGGTCTGCGTCACAGGGCCTTGCAATGCGTGAGGAAGCACCCCAGCAGCCTGTTCAACGCAACACGGTGTCGTGTCGGCCTTGTACGCCAGCTGCAGAGTTCCGATTATGTCAGGATAGCTGCGCCAGCAACCGACTCAGTAGCCACCATCCCCATTGAGTCTGCGCTGCTCCGCTGGGAGCCGAGGGCCAGTCCAGTTGCTGCTTCTTCCTCACTGGCATAGCTGAGAACGTGTCGGCAGTGACCGCCCACGATCCGGCTTCCGAATCTGCGGCCATCGCCTCGGAAGTCTCCAGCGTGTTTTGGGAAGCTGAGACGACTGCCCCCCCCCCCCCCCCCCCTCCCCGGTAGTGAGTCGAAGAACGGCTCGCCGCTGGCTGGCTATGGACCCAACGAACTAACGACCCGCTGTGGACTGGGATGCTGGCGCCCCATCTGTTGCTGCGTGTAGCCCGGTGGTGTGAAACGCCCCACTGTCAAGGAGAGCTTCCACACTTGAATGAATCTCGTTGGAAAACGGAACCTATTTGTACTTGGCTGTGTGCCTCTGTTTTTCCAAGTGCGTTGCTTCACGTCATGTATGCATAACACTTAGGTTGGCCAGTGGCCCTCTTCTGCCTGTGACTTGCGCCATGTAAACTGCTGTGCGCACCCTCTCTGGCAGTAATACGCCACAGTGGTCTCTATTTGCCGTTGCAACTGCTGGTACGCATAACTTACTGCAATGTAGACTGATGGGCACGCTCGTCATACGCGTCTCACTATGTGCAGGTCCAACCGACAGGGGTGGAACGTGCGCGTTGCACGCCGTGTCACGTCACATCCTACACGCGTCTCATTTTCGGCTTAGCTGCGGGGACACGCGAAACTTACCAGACGTAATGCTCAAATCTTCAAATGTGTGTGAATTCCTAAGGGAGCGAACTGCTGAAGTCATTGGTCCCTAGATTTGCACAATACTTAACTTCTGCAAACAACAACGTATACGACAGTGCCCAAGGGAGGACTCGAATCTCCGGCGGGAGAGGCCGCACAGTCCTTGACATGGCGCCTCAAATCACCCGGCGACGCCATGGGGCACATAATGCTAACGGGTGGTTCTAGTTATACCGCAGTTACTCATGGAGATCCAGTGTGGCTGTAATTATCTTAACGCACGTATACTTGGTAGGTGTGCAGTTGTGTTAACATGGGAACCATTTACACTGGAAAAATTTAGTTGCAGTTTTGACCATGAGGTGCAAATCTAACGCTGTATGCAGTTTGTTTGACGGTATAACGTCCACACCGTCATTTGGCAAACCACAACGCCTCTGAAGTGGGCATCTGGGTCTAGGGGTGCCGGCAAGGTAGCTCAGCGTCTTCGGTCAGAGAGCTGGCTGGCCTCTGTAAAAAAAAAAAATAAATAAATAAATAAATAAAAAAATATAAAAAATAAAAAAATAAAATAAAATAAAAAAATAAAAAAACTGAGTGAAAGTATCAACAACCAACTTCAATCGATATCATGTGACGTCCAATACGACCAAATACAACTAACAAAATGCATAAAAAAGAAGGAGGTAGCGACTTTAAAAAGTAATCAAAATGGTCTCGGTCCTAGGTTCAATACCCGCCACTGCTTAAATTTTGAATAATAATCACCATTGGCAGCCGAAGACTTCCGGCACAAGATGTCACCCTCATTCTGAAAACAGCCTTGTCAACGAGGGCAGAGGAGCGGACAGTCAGGGCACTCTCCTGTTCTTGGGGTGGGACACAGACCCTAAATGCGGAAGAATCAGTAATGATCAACGGCATGAGGATGCAGAAGGCAATGCATTAAAGACACATGACGTGTATCCACAAGACATGTGGCCTGTAACTGAAAAAGTGTCATGATGATCTCTCCATTGGAAAAAGATTCTGGAATAGTCCCCCATTCGGACCTCCAGGTGGGGACTCCCAAGGGGGAGGTGACCATGAGAATAAGATTGAATAACCAACGAAAGGATAACATTTTACGAGTCGGGGTGTGGAATGTCAGAAGCTAGAAGGTGGTAGGGAGGCCAGAAAATCTGAAGAGGGAAGTTCTAAGGCTAAATCTAGATACAGTCAGAGGTCAGTGAAAAATGGGAAGAAGATAAGGATTTATGGTCGGATGAATGTAGTGTAATATAAACAGCAGGGGAAAATGGTATTACGGGAGTGGGATTCGTTATGAATAGGATAGTATGGCACAGAATGTGTTAAAGAGGAAGTGACAGAGAGAAAGTATATGAGAATATTGGAAGGGCAATACAGTACGTGAAGGGAGATAACTAATAGTCATGGGGGACTGGAAAGCAGTTGTAGGGGAAGGAGCAGAAGAAATTTTTGCAGGAGCATATGGGCTTGGGACAGGGAATGAGAAAGGAGAAAGACTAATTGAGTCCTGTAATGAATTTCAGCTAGTAATAGCGCGTACCCTGTTCAAGAATCACAAGAGGAAGAGATACACTTGGAAAAGGCCGGGCGATACTGGAAGATTTCAGTTACATTACATCATGGCCAGAGAGAAATTACGAAATCAAATATTGGATTGTAAGGCGTATCCAGGAGCAGATATACACTCAGACCACAATGTAGTAGTGATGAAGAGTAGGCTGAAGCTTAACAGATTAGTCAGGAAGAATCAATACGCAAAGAAGTGGGATATGGAAGTGCTAAAGAATAACAATATACGCTTGAAGTTCTCTAAGGCTACAGATACAGCAATAAAGAACAGCTCAGTAGGCAGTACAGTTGAAGAGGAATGGACATCTCTAAAATGGGCAGTCACCGAAGTTGGAAAGGAAAACATAGGTACGAAGAAGGTAACTGCCAAGAAACCATGGGTAACAGAAGAAATACTTCAGTTGATTGATGAAAGGAGGAGGTACAAACATGTTCCGGGAAAATTAGGAATACAGAAATACAAGTCGTTGAGGAATGAAATAAATAGGAAGTGCAGGGAAGCTAAGACGAAATGGCTGCAGGAAAAATGTGAAGACATCGAAAAAGATATGATTGTCGGAAGGACAGACTCAGCATACAGGAAAGTCAAAACAACTTTGGTGACATTAAAAGCAACGGTGGTAACATTAAGAGTGCAACGGGAATTCCACTGTTAAATGCAGAGGAGAGAGCAGATAGGTGGAAAGAATACATTGAAGGCCTCTATGAGGTGGAAGATTTGACTGATGTGATAGAAGAAGAAACGGGAGTCGGTTTAGAAGAGATATGGGATCAAGTATTAGAATCAGAATTTAAGAGAGCTTTGGAGAACTTAAGACCAAATAAGACAGATGGTATAGATAACATTCAATCGGAATTTCTAAATTCATTTGGGGAAGGAGCAACAAAAAGGCTATTCACCATGGTGTGCAGAATGTATGAGTCTGGCGACATACCATCTGACTTCCGGGAAAATATCGTCCACGCAATTCCGAAGACTGCAAGAACTGACAAGTGCAAGAATTATCGCACAATCAGCTTAACATCTCATACTTGCAAGTTGCTAAGAAGAATAATATACAGAAGAATGGAAAATAAGATTTAGAATATGTTAGATGTCGGTCAGTTTGGCTATAGAAAAGGCAAAACACCAGAGAGGCAATTCTGACGTTGCGATTGATTATGGAAGCAAGACTAAAGAGAAATCAAGACACATTCATAGGATTCGTCGACAAGGAAAAGCGTTCGGGAATGTAAAATGGTGGAATATGTTCGAAATTCTGAGAAAAATAGGGGTAAGCTATAGAGAGAGACGGGTAATATACAATATGTAGAAGAGCCAAGAGGGAACAATGAGAGCGGACGACGAAGATCGAAGTGCTATGATTAAAAGGATGCAAGACAGGGATGTAACCTTTCGCCCTTTGCTGTTCAATCTCTACATCGACGAAACAATGATGGCAATAAAAGAAAGGTTCCGGAGTGGAATTAAAATTCAATGATACGATTCACTGATGACGTTGCTATCCTGAGTCAAAGTGAAGGAAATGGAATGAACACTCTAATGAGTACAGAATATGGACTGAGAGTAAATCGAAGAAAGACGAAAGTGATGAGAAGTATCAGAAATGAGAATAGCAGGAAACTTAACATCAGGACTGATGATCACGAAGTAGACGATGTTAAGAAATTCTACTACCTAGGCAGGAAAATAACCAATGACGGACGGAGCAAGGAGGATATCAAAAGCAGACTAGCACTGGCACAAAGGGCATTCCTGGTTGAGAGAAGTCTACTAGATCAAATACAGGCGTTAATTTGAGAAAGAAATTTCTGGGAATGTACGTATGGAGGACAGCTTTGTATGGTAGTGAAACGTGGACTGTGGGAAAACCGAAACAGAAGAGAATCGATGCGTTTGAGTTGTGGTGCTACAGGCGAATGTTGAAAATTAGGTTGACTGATAGGGTAAGGAATGAGTAGGTTCTGCGCAGAATCGCAGAGGAAAGGAATATGTGGAAAACACTGACAAATAGAAAGGACAGTATGATAGGACATCTGTTAAGATTCCAGGGAATAACATCCATGGTACATGAGGGAGCTGTAGAGGGCAAAACCTGTAGAGGAATACCTCCAGCAACCGGTTGAGGACGTAGGCTACAAGTGCTTCTCTGAGATGAAGATGTTGGCACAGGAGAGGAATTCGTTGCAAGCCGCATCAAACCAGTAAAAAAAAAATTAAAAAAAATTGATTGAACGGTATACAGAGTGAGTCACTAACTATTGCCACGTAGAATAACTCTCAAAGTATTATAATGGCTGAAAATTTTGTGTCACAAATGTTGCATGGGACAACGGGGGCCATGATATGACGTCGGTTTTTTGTCGCTAGGTGGGGTCGCGTTAGAGATATGAAGGTCAACTTTGTTTTTTTAAATGGGATGCTATAGTTTGGTACTTATAGTCTGATAACGGCTATAGAGATGAATCCAATGATGTGTAACAGTAAGGTCTTTGAAGGTCAGAAAGGAGGCTTGAACGTCCATTTACAGAAGGTGTTCGAAGCGGTTCTTATCATGGATTGAGTGGTATTCCTTATCACTTCGGTGCTTATCGAAGCACATGCTCTCTCGTATATCGTGCAAACAGTAAATATTCGCCGAATACGGTGTATCCTTCTAACGTGCCATTGACATGTAAACACCATTCGACGGTTTCAAAATATAACACTAACAGGAAAGGTAAGACTTGTATCGTCAAATCAAGCGAATGTGAATGACGTATTCCTTCGAAGAACAAGCCGATACGCTTCTCATTAACGGAGAATGCCAACGAAATTCAGTGAGAGCTAGAGACTTATGATCTGAAATATATCCTCAACGTACTCACCATACACGTCGTACATTTAAATATGTGTATAATGAATTGAGAACAACTGGATCTTTAACACTTCGGAAACATATTCGGCAAACGAGGAAACGGAAATTGGTACTCTTGCCACTGTGGTTGGAGATACTTTTGTTAGTTCGCGTCAAATCACAAGGGAATCTGGAATGAACCAGAGTACTGTTGTTCGTGTTCTGCATCGTCATAAATATCATCCTTACCATATCAGTATCCACCAAGAGTTCACTGGTACGGATTCTATGTGTCGCATTGAATACCTCCGATGGGCTCAACTTCAGATTCAGAGGGAAGACACATTTATTAATATGATTTTTATTTATTGACGAGGCTACATTTACGAACCGTGGAAATGTTAATTTTTATTATTGGGCAACTGAAAATCCATGTTGGCTGCGGCAAGCTGCACACCAAAAACCGTGATCGGTGAATGTATAGTGTGGGATTCTGGAGGACAGTATTATCGGGACCTATTTCATCGAAGGAAATCTTAATTGTAGGAAGTACATCACATTCCTGCAAGAAACATTAGGTCTGTTATTGGAAGAAATACTTTTAGGAACAAGAAACAGAATGTGGTATCAACACCATGTGTGCCAGGCGCATTTTTCACTAATGGCTTTTTTTTGTCATCAGTCTACTGACTGGTTTGATGCGGCCCGCCACGAATTCCTTTCCTGTGCTAACCTCTTATCTCAGAGTAGCACTTGCAGCCTATGTCCTCAATTATTTGCTTGACGTATTCCAATCTCTGTCTTCCTCTGCAGTTTTTGCCCTCTACAGCTCTCTCTAGTACCATGGAAGTCATTCCCTCATGTCTTAACAGATGTCCTATCATCCTGTCCCTTCTCCTTATCAGTGTTTTCCACATATTCCTTTCCTCTCCAATTCTGCGTAGAACCTCCTCATTCCTTACCTTGTCAGTCCACCTAATTTTCAACATTCGTCTATAGCACCACATCTAAAATGCTTCGATTCTCTTCTGTTCCGGTTTTCCCACAGTCCATGTTTCACTACCATACAATGCTGTACTCCGGACGTACATCCTCAGAAATTTATTCCTCAAATTAAGGCTGGTATTTGATATTAGTAGACTTCTCTTGGCCAGAAATGCCTTTTTTGCCATAGCGAGTCTGCTTTTGATGTCCTCCTTGCTCCGTCCGTCATTGGTTATTTTACTGTCTAGGTAGCAGAATTCCTTAACTTCATTGACTTCGTGACCATCAATCCTGATGTTAAGTTTCTCGCTGTTCTCATTTCTACTACTTCTCATTACCTTCGTCTTTCTCCGATTTACTCTCAAATCATACTGTGTACTCATTAGACTGTTTATTCCGTTCAGCAGATCATTTAATTCTTCTTCACTTTCACTCAGGATAGCAATGTCATCAGCGAATCGTATCATTGATATCCTTTCACCTTGTATTTTAATTCCACTCCTGAACCTTTCTTTTATTTCCATCATTGCTTCCTCGATGTACAGATTGAAGAGTAGGGGCGAAAGGCTACAGCCTTGTATTACACCCTTCTTAATAGGAGCACTTCGTTCTTGATCGTCCACTCTTGTTATTCCCTCTTGGTTGTTGTACATATTGTATATGACCCGTCTCTCCCTATAGCGTACCCCTACTTTTTTCAGAATCTCGAACAACTTGTACCATTTTATATTGTCGAACGCTTTTTCCAGGTCGACAAATCCTATGAAAGTGTCTTGATTTTTCTTTAGCCTTGCTTCCATTATTAGCCGTATCGTCAGAATTGCCTCTCTCGTCCCTTTACTTCTCCTAAAGCCAAACTGATCGTCACCTAGCGCATTCTCAATTTTCTTTTCCATTCTTCTGTATATTATTCTTGTAAGCAGCTTCGATGCATGAGCTGTTAAGCTGATTGTGCGATAATTCTCGCACTTGTCAACTCTTGCCGTCTTCGGAATTGTGTGGATGATGCTTTTCCGAAAGTCAGATGGCATGTCGCCAGACTCATATATTCTACACACCAACGTGAGTAGTCGTTTTGTTGCCACTTCCCCCAATGATTTTAGAAATTCTGATGGAATGTTATCTATCCCTTCTGCCTTATTTGACCGTAAGACCTCCAAAGCTCTTTTAAATTCCGATTCTAATACTGGATCCCCTATCTCTTCTAAATCGACTCCTGTTTCATCTTCTATCACATCAGACAAATCTTCACCCTCATAGAGGCTTCCAATGTATTCTTTCCACCTATCTGCTCTCTCCTCTGCATTTAACAGTGGAATTCCCGTTGCACTCTTAATGTTACCACCGTTGCTTTTAATGTCACCAAAGGTTGTTTTGACTTTCCTGTATGCTGAGTCTGTCCTTCCGACAATCATATCTTTTTCGATGTCTTCACATTTTTCCTGCAGCCATTTCGTCTTAGCTTCCCTGCACTTCCTATTTATTTCATTCCTCAGCGACTTGTATTTCTGTATTCCTAATTTTCCCGGAACATGTTTGTACCTCCTCCTTTCATCAATCAACTGAAGTATTTCTTCTGTTACACATGGTTTCTTCGCAGCTACCTTCTTTGTACCTATGTTTTCCTTCCCAACTTCTGTGATGGCCCTTTTTAGAGATGTCCATTCCTCTTCAACTGTACTGCCTACTGCCCTATTCCTTATTGCTGTATCTATAGCGTTAGAGAACCTCAAACGTATCTCGTCATTCCTTAGTACTTCCGTATCCCATTTCTTGGCGTATTGATTCCTCCTGACTAACGTCTTGAACTTCAGCCTACTCTTCATCACTACTATATTGTGATCTGAGTCTATACCTGCTCCAGGGTAAGCTCTACAATCCAGTATCTGATTTCGGAATCTCTGTCTGACCATGATGTAATCTAATTGAAATCTTCCCGTATTTCCTGGCCTTTTTCCAAGTATACCTCCTCCTCTTGTGATTCTTGAACAGGGTATTCGCTATTACTAGCTGAAACTTGGTACAGAACTCAATTAGTCTTTCTCCTCTTTCATTCCTCGTCCCAAGCCCATATTCGCCTGTAACCTTTTCTTCTACTCCTTCCCCTACAACTGCATTCCAGTCGCCCATGACTATTAGATTTTCGTCCCCCTTTACATACTGCATTACCCTTTCAATATCCTCATACCCTTTCTCTATCTGTTCATCTTCAGCTTGCGACGTCGGCATGTATACCTGAACTATCGTTGTCGGTGTTGGTCTGCTGTCGATTCTGATTAGAACAACCCGGTCACTGAACTGTTCACAGTAACACACCCTCTGCCCTACCTTCCTATTCATAACGAATCCTACACCTGTTATACCATTTTCTGCTGCTGTTGATATTACCCGATACTCATCTGACCAGAAATCCTTGTCTTCCTTCCACTTCACTCCACTGACGCCTACTATATCTAGATTGAGCCTTTGCATTTCCCTTTTCAGATTTTCTAGTTTCCCTACCACGTTCAAGCTTCTGACGCTCCACGCCCCGACTCGTAGAACGTTATCCTTTCGTTGATTATTCAATCTTTTTCTCATGGTAATCTCCCCCTTGGCAGTCCCCTCCCGGAGATCCGAATGGGGGACTATTCCGGAATCTTTTGCCAATGGAGAGATCATCATGACACTTCTTCAATTACAGGCCACATGTCCTGTGGATACACGTGTCTTTAATGCAGTGGTTTCCATTGCTTTCTGCATCCTCATGTCGTTGATCATTGCTGATTCTTCCGCCTTAAGGGCAATTTCCCACCCCTAGGACAAGAGAGTGCCCTGAACCTCTATCCGCTCCTCCGCCCTCTTTGACAAGGCCGTTGGCAGAATGAGGCTGACTTCTTATGCCGGAAGTCTTCGGCCGCCAATGTTGATTATTTATCAAAATTTAGGCAGTGGCGGGGATCCGAACCCGGGACTGAAGATGTTTTGATTATGAATCAAAGACGCTACCCCTAGACCACGAGTAGCTAATGGCTAGAAATTGCTAATACCAGTGTTCCGGCCCGCTCCCATGATACGAGACTTGCGCCGTGTTAAAGACGACATTGCTCTTCGATTGTCCGGTGTGTATGGTGTACTCTGTGAATGTGGCAGCATGTATATTGGACAAACAATTTGCACGGTTGCTGAGCGTTGTACTGAGCACAAGCGCCATATAAAACAAAGGGAGCTTGACTAGTCAGCCATAGCGGAGCATACCCTAGAAAACGGATATAAAATACAGTTCGAAAATACAAAAGTGTTGGCTCATGCGTCTACATATTGGGACTCAGTTATAAAGGATGCGGCCGAGATTCATTTAAACAACAACAATTTCAACAGAGACCAGGGATGCACACTCAGCAGGGCATGGGAGCGGGCGTTGGACGTCGAAAGAAAGCAAAGATAGATGCGCGACGCGGGAGCGGCAGTTTCAAACGTGGCGCCTGCCCCTGGCGCCACCTGACGTCACCGGTGCTACTACGGGCAATATCTCCGCTAGCTGCCCGGATCGCCTTACGCGTGCGCGCCACATTGGATCGATCTGATTGGTTGCTGATGATGTCATCATGTCTTTATAAGCGAGAAACCGTAGCGGCCCGATTAGTCAGTGAACTTCTGACGACGATGGCGGAGATGGGCATCGAAAGCTCGAGGATTTTATTCAAATTAACGCTGCTGGAAAACCGATAACGTTTTATTCAATTGCACAGACAGTTCCCAAATCGTTGGATTGGACGCGGAGGAGATGCGTCTTGGCCGGCTCGTTCTCCAGGCTTGACGCCTCTGGATTTTTTCTAATGCTGATTCGTAAAAGACATTGTTTATAAAGACGTTCCAACTACACCTTAAGATATGCGAGAGAGAATTGTCAGAAAATGTGCTTCGATAAGTGCCAATATGATAAGGAATACCACTCAATCCATGATAGGAAGATAGCAGCACTGCATTGATACCAATGGTCATCACTTCTAACACCTTTTGCAAATGAACGTTCACGCCACCATTGTGACTTTCGTTGACCTTCAAAGAGCTTACTGTTACGCATCATTGGATTCGTCTCTATAGCCGCTATCAGAAAATAAGTACAAAACTATAGCATCCCACTTAAAAAACAAAGTTGACATTCATATCTCTGAAGCAACCCCACCTAGCAACAAAAAACCTATGTCATATTATGGCCCCCGTTGTCCCATGCAAATTTTGTCCGAGACACTTGTCAGCTCCTATCATACTTTCGGAGTTATTCTTGGTGGCAATAGTTAGTGACTCACTCTGCATAAGAGAGCGACCATGTGCTGCTACTGAAACTGTTTTATGTGAACGGCAGCAATTACTGTGCTGCATTCAGAGAGAATCACCGACTGAAATGCGTGAGGAGAGACCCGGTGTCTGATGACAGTAGATGGTTTAAAGAAGATGACAGCGAAATTCGAAAACATACGTGAGCTTGGTGTAGCACCTGGAAGAGGAAGGCGTCGTATCCCCATGGAAGTTATTGACGGGGTTGCTGTTGCTGTAACTGACAATGCAACACGTGTACCGAATAGTGCTAGTGCTCGTGGGGTTCACGACAATTGTCCATCCGACGATCAACACCACGGAAAGTCTTACGATATAGTTTACAATGGATCCGCACAGGACCCACACAGAGCAGCAACTGAAACTAATGATCCGCAACAAGGTTTTGAAATTGCTCCTCTGTTTCTGGCACGGATCGAAATTGGTAACATGTGGCCGTGCTATGTTCTATGGAGTGAAGAGGCACACTTTACACTACTGCCTAATTCGTGGTGCTGTTAAACCGTGTGTTGCGCACTGAGAGCCACTGCACTCGCCGTATGTGACTGTGTGGTGCGGATATACCGACACCTTAATCGTCGGTCCGTTCTTATTTCAAGAGAATACACCCAGAGGGCTTGTCATGTGTACCATGACGTCCGCTCGTTGTGGAGGCCACCTATTACAGCATGTGATTCCTAGTTTGGAAGAGTACAACTGTGTGGAAACATTGGTGTCATGCAAGATGTGGCAACACCCCATGTCACTCGCCAAGTGAAAGATCTGTTTAATGGAAGCAACCACGAACTTGATATCTCCAGAGGTTTTACAGATGTGTGATTTGCAACATCATCTGATCTGAATCCATGTGACTTATCCCTCTGTAGATATCGAAACGGACGCTTTTACCAGGGACACGTTCGATGTCTACCTGATCTGAAGGCCAGTATACACGAACACGGTGATCGGATTCCACCGTAACTGCTGCGAGAGACTGTTGATCACGTTTTACGGATAGAGCATCTTGAGGACCTCTCCTGTTCTCACTCTGAACAAATTGTGTAAGCGGCGGTTAATATTAAAACCAACATTATGCCTTCCTGACTTGTTTGGCCTTTTCTGCCCACGTCCTGTTTCCTAATCCACGTTTCTATACGACTATTTTGAATTCTGGCTAAAATTAGAACTAACTTCTTTCTAATGTAAACTTGGCATACGATAATTACTATCTTGCAGTCGCAGCGCCATATTAGCACCTGATGCGTTAAAACTGTGACTGGTCACGGAAAACGTGGCAATGAAATGTGTATGTGTCAGATCAGTAAGAACGGCAGGAACTGGGCATGCTCATGAGGGCCCTATGAATGAAGTTGCTCGACTTGCTGATTATCAGTGCGGACTGTCCAATATAACAGTAAAGGATGGTGCACCATTCGCAGCTATGTAACATAATGTAGAAACGTGTTCATATAAAGACATTAACCGACAGAGTCCGAAGGCGAATGCGCGGCCTTGTCAATACCGATCGATTTCTAACCCGACAGCAATTGTCACTGTCAATGAATGCCGGTTTATATCAGTTTACAAGAGCTCACTGTGAGGGGAACTTTATGCAACACTTCAGCTGGCTACCTCTAGAAGGCCTCTGCTTACGGTGGCACATAATGCAGAGCGTCTTTAATGGTCCAAATAACACAGGAATTGGGACAACAGCTGAACTGAAGCATGTAGTGTGCTCCAACGAGTTGCGCCAACATCCCAGTGACGTGTTTAACCTGCAGTGTATGGAGAACAAAGCTCAGGACGGAGGTCGTTCCGCGAGTTTTTAGGAAGTTTGTCGTACCTCGACTTGGGCCCTCACATCGGGTTGCCGTGAATGTGAATCAAGATTTCAACATTTTCGGAGAGAAGTGTTGCTGTGAACGGTCCCATATTCTAAGATGATAACACACTTGTTCACAATGTAATTCGCATATGTTCCTGCATCCTACGGTACCTCGACTGGCCTGCTAAACCACGATCTTATATACATAGAAAATGTCTGGGACTATTTGGAACAGCTGATGAAATTCAGCGGTCAGTGTTCCCCTCAGTTTGTTTGCTCTACGATATCTGATTCCTCTGTGGGTTCAGCAGGATATGACATACCTGTAGAAACATTATGAATTGCCACCAAGAAAATTATTTATTGACAAATAGCCAACACGGATTCAGAAAATACCGTTCTTGTGAAATACAACTGGTTCTCTATTCTCAGGAAGTAATGACGGATATCGACAGGGGGCGTAAAATTGATTCAATATTTTTAGACTTCCAGAAGACTTTTGACACGTTTCCTCACAAGGGATTTCTAATTAAATTGCGTGCCTGTGCAATATCGCCTCAGTTGTGCGACTGGATTCGTTATTTCCTGTCAAAAAGGTCATAGTTCCTAATAACTGACGAAAGTCATGGAATAAAGCAGAAGTGATAACCTTCGTTCCCCAAGGAATCGTCATAGGCCCTCTGTTGTTCCTCATCTACATCTACATGGATACTCTGAAAATCACATTTAAGTGCCTGGCAGAAGGTTCATCGAACTACCTTCAGAATAATTCTCTATTATTCCAATCTCGTACAGCGCACGGAAAAAACGAACACTTATATTTGAAAATATGTAAAAATCTGCCAACCGGTTGCATAGATTTTCTCCATACCTTGACCAGGTTTCGTCACCTCTAAGGGTGACTTCATCAGAATGTAAGGTAATTACATGAATAACATATCGTGAAAGATGTACAGTGATTTAAGAGCTGACTTGCTCAAGTCATACATTACACTTATATCTTACCGTACGAGCTCTGATTTCTCTTATTTTATCGTGTTGATCGTTTCTCCGTATGTAGGTCAGCGTCAGAAAAATATTTTCCCATTCGGAAGAGAAAGTTGGTGATTGAAATTTCGTGAAAAGATTGCACCGCAACGAAAAACGCTTTTGTTTTAATGATGTCCACCCCACATCCTGTATCATTTCAGTGATACTATTTCCCCTATTTCGCTATAATACAAAACATACTGCCTTTCTTTGTAATTTATCGGTGTACTCCGTTAATCCTATCTGGTAAGGATCCCACACCAGGCAGCACTATTTTAAAAGAGGACGGAGAAAGCGTGGTGTAGGCAGTCTCTTTAGTAGATCTGTTACATTTTCTAAATGAGTCCAAGTTTCTAAGTCTGAGTCAATAAAACGCAGATTTTGCTTAGCCTTCTTCACAACATTTTGTATGTATTCCTTCCAATTTCAGTTGTTCGTAAATGTAATTCCTAGGCAGTTAATTAAATTGACGGCCTTAGATTTGACTGATTTATAGTGTAACCGAAATTTAACGGATTCCTTTTTGCATTCGTACGGAGGACCTCACACTTCTATTCAGATATCTTTTCTAAATCGTTTTTCAATTTGGTTTGATCTTCTGATGACTTTACTCGTCGATAAACGACAGCGTCATCTGCAAACAACCTTAAACGACTGCTCAGATTTTCTCCTAAATCGTTTATATAGATAAGGAACAGCAAAGGACCTGTAACGCTGCCTTGGGGAACGTCAGAAATCACTTCTGTTTTACTCGATGACTTTCCATCGATTACTACGAATTGTGACCTCTCTGACAGGAAATAACGAATCCAGTACATTACTGAGACGATACTCCATAGGCAAGCAATTTCACTTCAAGCCGCTTGCTTGGTACAGTGTCAAAAGCCTTCTGGAAACCAAGAAATATGGAATATATCTGAAATCCCTTATCAATAGCACTCATCACTTCGTGTGAGTAAAGAACTAGCTGTGTTTTACAAGAACTATGTTCTCTAAATCCGTGTTTACTGTGTGTCAATGGAACGTATTCTTCGAGGTAGTTCATAATGTACTCGTACGAACACAATATATGTTCCAAAATCCTGCTGCATAACGACGTTAACGATATGGCCTGTAATTTAGTGGATTACTCCTACTACCGTTCTTGAATACTGGAGTGACCTGTGCAACTTTCTAGTCTTCGGGTACGGATCTTTCGTCGAGTGAGCGGTTGTATATGATTCTTAAGTATGGAGCTACTCTGAAAGGAACCTAACTGGGCCGCAAGACTTGCTTTTGTTAAGTAATTTAAGTTGCTTCACTACTACGAGGATATCTACTTCTACATTACTCATGTTGGCAGCTGTTCTTGATTCGAATTCTCGAATATTTACTTCCTCTTCTTTGGTGAAGGAATTTCGGAAGGCTGTGTTTAGTAACTCTGCTTTTGGCAACACTGTCGTCGATAGTATTTCACTGCTATTGCGCAGAGAAGGCTCTGATTGTGTCTTGCCGCAAGCATGCTTCACATACGACCAGAATCTCTTTGGATTTTCTGCCGTCTTTAGAGGCAAAGTTTCGTTGTGGAAACTATTTTGAGCATCTCCCATTGGAGTCCGCGCTAAATTTCAAGCTTCTGTAAAAGATCGCCAATCTAGGAGATTTGGGGTCCGTTTAAATTTGGCATGTTTTTTCCGTTGTTTCTGCAAAAGCGTTCGGTCCCGTTTTGTGTACTAAGGAGGATCGGCTCCGTCGTTTGTTAATTTATTTGGTACAAATCTCTCAATTTCTGCCGATACTGTTTCTTTGAATTTAAGCCACATCTCGTCTACACCTACATTGTTAATTTGCAAAGAGTGGAGATTGTCTCTCAGGAAGAAGTCTCGTGAATTTTTATCTGCTTTCTTGCTTTGGTAATTTTTCGTTTATTTTGGGAGGATCTGGGGGTTATAATACTCAATCTCGCTACGGCATCCCTATATTCACTAATCGCTGTATCCGTTTTTATGCTCGTTATTAGCTCAGAATTATTTGTTGTAAAGAAGTTAAGAGTGTTTTCACAACCGTTTAATATTCGTGTGGGGTCATGGAGTAACTGCTAGAAATAATTTTCAGAGAATGCGTTTAGCACATTTTCGGATGATTTTTTGCGTAGCTCGGGGTTTAAATTTATTTTCGCCAACACATCTAGAGTAAATTAAAGTCACAATAACTCTATGAGTCGGGTACGTGTTTGAAATCAAGCTCATGTTTTCTTTGAAGCTTTCAGCATTTGTATCATCTGAATTGGAGGGTTGGTAAAAGAATCCAGTTATAATTTTATTCCGCTTGCCGAGAATAGCCTCTGCCCATACGAACTCACGGAAGTATCTACTTCAAATTCGCAACAAGCTAAACTACTTCTAACAGCAACGAATCCGCCACTGCCAAGTGTGTTTAGCCTATCCTTTAGGAACACCGTAATGTTCTTCGCAAAAATGTGTACTGAACATATCTCCAGCATTAGCTAGCTTTCAGTAGCTGTAACTATTTGTTCATCAGTGCTTTCTATTAGCTCTTGGAGCTCTGTACTTTCCCAACAAAGCTAAGACAATTTAAAACTGCTATACCGATGGTTGTGACTCTTCAAGCGTTTCCGGCGGATATGTTGTAAATAGTCTTCATGAGTTTACCGCCGAATCATGTTGTGCAAATTCCGCAATATTTCCTCGGAGCAATTGTCCGACATCTTCAGGCACGTCGACGCCCCATTTCTCGAACATTCGCGAGAAGAATGTGCAGGCGCGGAAATCACGCGTACGCAATGATTGGCAGATAGATGGTGCCAGAGGGCGTTTGAGTATGGCACCATCAATATGCAAATCATTAAGCATGGTTGATTTCCGCGCGCCGGCCGCGGTGGCTAAGCGGTTCTAGGCGCTTCAGTCCGGAACCGCGCGACTGCTATGGTCGCAGGTTCGAATCCTGCCTCGGGCATGGATGTGTGTGATGTCCTTAGGTTAGTTAGGTTTAAGTAGTTCTAAGTTCTAGGGGACTGATGACCTCAGATGCTAAATCCCATAGTGCTCAGAATCATTTGAACCATTTTTTTTTATTTCCGCGCCTGCGCATTCTCCGCGCGTGTTCTAGAAACGGGCTGTCGACGTGCGGATACCGTCAGTCGTACCTAGCCACCAGCAAGGTTGAACCACCTGAAGATGTCGGACAGCTGCTCTTAGGAAATACTGTGGAACTTGCATACTAATTGTTCCTGTATCTATGTTCTTCCTGTGTTCGGCCTGTAACCTTTGTGACTGAAACCATTTTTTTTGTTTTCCCGACACCCTCTCACCTAAAAAACCGCCTAGTCCACGCCACACATCCCGTGCAGCCACCTCCTGCGTACAGTGATCTCCTGACATATTCAGCGGAACCCGAAACCCAAACACCCTATGTCACAAGCCGAGGAACCTGCAGCCTACACAGCTGAAGAACCGTCTGAGCTTCTGATTCAGACCCTTCACTCTGTACTAGAGGTCTGCGATCGGTCCTGTCGATTATGCTGCTCTCATCTCGCACGCAAGTCTGGCAGCTTTTACCACTTCTGTTAGGCGCTCGAATCCAGTGAGAATCTCTTCCGATCCACACATCATTGGTACCGCCGTGAGACACCACCTGCAGTTGGCAGCACTCTTGTGTTCTTCATGTCATCCGAAAGGACCAGTTCCACATCTGAAATAACTCCACCCGGTATGCACACGGAGTGCATATTGGCTTTCTTCCCCTTCATGGCAGCCATGTCCCTAAAACGCCCCATAATGCTCCTAACATTGGAGATCCCAACTACCAATAATCTGTGGTTGCCCGGATTTTGCACGCTGAGAGGTCTCCTCTGAAACAGGGCGGGCGATTGCATCTGGCTGAGCGAAACTGCCAGCCACAGACAGCACCGGAATCCGTTTGTCAGACTAACAGGGGAGGCCTTACGTGCGCCCCCCTGGGAAGCCTTTCGCTGCCTGCCACGCATCGAGGCGAACTCCCAGGCGACCATGTGTGACGGGTCAACCTCAGTGCGAGACGTAGCTGGAATGTCCACCGGTAAGGACCGGTCGGAGAACTCGGAAGTGGTGGACGTCCGTTGGAACCCCGCGGCCGGCCCACAACAGTGATGTCCGTCCACTGCAGCTTCAAAGCCATCACAATGTGTAGCTGAGAGCAAAGTGTCACCAACTCGGCTAAAATTTGCAGACAACGATCACAGTTCCTATTCATACCAAACACAGCGGAAAGCTACACTACCCAGAGAAATGGACTATCCACGCGTGCCGCGTAGTTCTACTCTAGACGCTGACGAAAACGCAAGAATTTGTCTAAATTAGAGTAATACGCAGACATTCAAAAAACGAACTACGGAAGCACTCAGGTGAGACTTCATAACTCTGCCCTGATTAGGAACTTGTATCATGTCACAAAATCGGTTTATTTTCCGACGCAAACGAAAACGCGAGAACTGTGTGTATCAGATATTAAATTAACACGTAGAAACTGAAGAAACTAAACTATCAAAGAACACACATGAAATTACACAATTTTCTCCTGGTTAGGAGTCCGTAAAAGTCAGAAAATCGGTTACTTTCCTGTTGCTGCTTCTGTCTCGCCCAGTTCCTGCTACCTGACTCCATGTCTACGTAAACGATTTAGGAGACAATTGAGCTATCCCCTTAGATTTTTTGCAAATGATGCTGTCATTTACTGTCTTGTTAAGCCACAGATGATCAAAACGAATTACAAAATGATTTTGGCGAGATATTTGCAAGGTGAAAAAAGTGACTATTGACTCTAAATAACGAAAAGTGCGAATCAATACATGTACTAAAAAGAATTCGGTAAATTTGAGTTACACGGTGCAAATCTGAAGGCTGTGAACTCAATTAAATACTTATGGATTATAAATACGAATAACTTAAATTGGAACGATCACATGGGTAATGTTGTAGGGAGCCGGCCTGAGTGGCCGAGCGGTTCTAGGCCATTCAGTCCGGAACCGCGCGACTGCTACGGTCGCAGGTTCGAATCCTGCCTCGGGCATGGATGTGTGTGATGTCCTTAGGTTAGTTAGGTTTAAGTAGTTCTAAGTTGTAGGGGACTGATGACCTCCGATGTTAAGTCCCATAGTGCTCAGAGCCATTTCAACCATTTGTTGGGGGGAAAGAAAACCAAATAAGGCGATTTATTGGCAGAACACTTAGAAAATGTAACAGGTCTGCTAACTTGTCCACTCACCTAAGGAATGAAGGAAGGAAGATCGGGTTTAACGTCCCGTCGGTATCGAGGGAGCAGAACCTCAGTTTATGTCGAGAATAGGGAAGGAAATCGGCCGTGCATTTTCTAAGGAATCTACTGAGAGAATACAACTCGTATGAGATTTACTAACCTTTCTCGACGAACTGAGGCCATTATCAAACCTGTAAGCTGTGTTAGACTGTACTAGCGTTCGATATCTCATGAGGATGGCAATTTTTTGTGCGTTTTATACACGCATCATGTGCTAGATAACGCCGGCAGGCCTCTTACGCTGTTAGACGACATTCAGTTTTACCTCTATGTAAGGAGGTACCATCTTTAGAAAAGTGTTGTGAAATGTAGGAAGACCTGTAGATGAATCATGTGTAAAGACTAACAGCACAAATACTAAAGCGTAATTTCTTACAAAATACAACTTTGAAATGTTGAAAAACTGTTTTTATTAATAATCAAACGAAACAACGCTTTTAGTTTACAGTGGGTACCCACTACCTACAGTCCGGTTTACTTTATAGTAGGTACCTGCTACCTACATTGCGGTTAACTGAAAGAATACAGTTAGTGTGTGATTTGTTCATATTAATTTTCTGTCAAGTAGGTAACGAACAGATACACACGAACACTTCCTATATTCACTTTTTAATTTTATTTGAATCTGGCTGGTAAAATGAGAAAAATTACGAATCGGTGGAATAACGCTACGGACATTTTTAGAGTCCAGAACCACCTCGAACTTTACTTGCAAGTTGAATCCCGACAGACGGCGAAAGAATTTGCAAATTCCACTAGAATTGTTCGGGTACACTTATCGCTAGTCAGTATCTATTATAACATCTGAATTTTGTGCCGACTGATACTGAATTTATAGTTGTAGAGACAATATGTAATATCCTGCGAATATCCTAATTTTTTTTCGTAGGAGTCGCAAGAATAAGTAAATTTAATCTCTGGTTTTGTGCACATAATGTTTGAGCGCAGACGACGCGAGGATTCTTTTCTAGTAACAGTTTTGGAGGAATGTTAAGATGTGTATTCGAATGGAATTGTTCTTACTGTTACCAAAATCAGAATTGATTACATGGCAACAAATAAATTCTTTGTCCTACGTGGAAGCAGGAAGATCGTTATCGGACCATTACGTGTGTATTACGGCATTTAAACATGTTCAACTGACTCGTTTATGTAGGAGTACAAATATATAACAACTACCATAAAGCGTGCTGCTTCTCTCTCGTAGACTATATGGTCTGCACAGATTTTTTGCCTTTATTTGATAGAATTTTTATGTCGTTCACAAATTGCAAAACCTTATAAACTTTTCACTCTAAATAAGGTCATACAAGCATGGTCTTTTCCTATTGCGATTCTGCTCAAAAAGCGATTCTGGTAACTGGACTCCAAAGTTTTTGTTAATCATGCCTTTTGCGTTCTTGGGGTTGTATTTCTTTATATCGAACCGAGAAGTGAAATATCAATTTTCATAGATTTACCTTTTAAAAAATTTTGATTTAACGAAATATCTTCACAAAAATTTGCATCCCCTATTTCACCTTCCAAAATTCCTGGGAGATGTATTTTTTTATTTCTGATTGAGAAACCAAATATCTATTTCCATAGTTCTAGCTTCAAAATTGCCTTTATAGCGACATATTTACAAAAAGCCTTCTTCGAACAACCCCCTCTTAAACGACACTTACAATAAAAGATCCACACTCTTTCCAAATTTCAAGTTTCTGTCCTTAGCGATTTGGGCTGGGCGATTATGAGCCAGTGAACCATACTGGCCCTATTCCACCCCATTGGGGTTTGAATTTCCAAAAACAGTGACAAATCGTGGTTTTTACTTCCATACAATAAGCCAAATTAAAATTTTCATTGATTTGCTTGCAGCATGCGTTCATAATGAAATATTTCATAAAACAACCCCTTAGGGGTCGAATTTCCAGGAACACTCGAACATGCATTTTTTTAAATTTTCAACCATGAAGTCAAATAACAATTTTAATAGATCTAGGTTTAAAGATACTTTATTAATTTTTAATAATGATTTATTTTCGCACAAACTTGCACCCGCTACTGCCGTAGGGGTTAAATTAAAAAACGTGCTGAGACACGTATTTCTTTATTTCTAGCCGAGAAACCTAATACCGATTTTCGTAGGTCTATCTTCAACATTGTCTTGATAGCGACATGTTTTCAACGCAGTGGACTCATATTCGGGAGGACAATGGTTCGAACTCGCGTACTGCCATCCAGGTTTAGATTTTCCGTGATTTCCCTAAATAGCTCCAGGCAAATGCCGGGATGGTTTCCTTCCCCATCATTGACACAATCCGAGATTGTACTCCATCTGTGATGACATCAATTTCGACAGAAAGTTAAGTCCAATCTTCCTTCCTTCGTTTGACATGTTTTCAAAACAACCTTTCAATCCCCTGTTTTGCCCCCTTATGGGTGGAATTTCAAAAAAGCCTTTCTTAAACGACATCTACTTATAACATCAAGACTCTTCGCAAGTTTCAAGTTTCTCTCCTTAGTAGTTTGCGCTAGGTGATGATGAATCATTGATTCATTCAGTCGGGCCATTGCCTTTTATATGCAAGAGATAAATACGATTGTCTGTTTACATTCGTCTCTTTGCCGTAAAGGACACTGATGCGAACTATGAATGGATATAACTGTTGATTAACATTAAACACTTGAATCACTTACCCGTTTGGTGCAGAAGAACTCTTCAGGTGCCAAGACCTATTTTAAAAAGTTAATACACACTCCAACAAGTTAAGCCGTGATTTGCGAAGCCGATTCTGTTGGAAAAGCACTAAATGCACGATATGGTAATTGCGTCCCGATGTTCCGTACAGAAAGTTCTATGTTCTTTATCCGTAATTGCATTACGCACAACTGCACTCTGCCTGCGGATAGAGAATTGTGTTTTCGCAGATTTAATTTTCGGTAATTCGAGAACATTGTGGACTCGTTCGGAATTACATCACGCTACTAACGGCATTCGCGGCAAAAATTCAGGGAGCCCCTTCAGCGCAGCCGCATGGATTTTACCGCCAATTTAATTGCGAGAGATTTAACATTGCAGCGAGAGCCACGAATGTAGTTCTCGTCGTAGTGGAGGGTAGAGATAAAACGAATTATGGGCGACCTGCACTCTTGGGCAGGCAGTTTTCGAATTTAATGAGCTGCTCTCAGTAACAGAGTTCTGCATTAAACAAACTAGATACGCAAGGCATACAAAATTCAGGGATGTTACAACTAGAAATTTCAACATCATTAAGAGTACAGCACTTGCTTTAATTGCTCTCTTTCGGATATAGTCGGAGGAATGCTCAAAACTAATTTTTTTTTGTTCTTCAATGTAGTTTTACAGTAGATTTTTCCAAAGCAAAGGTTTTTAAAAGAATTTGGTAACCTAACCTGCAACAGCAGTCTCGGAATGCCAATTTTTTGTCAGACTGAATAGGTGATTACCGTTTACGAGGTACTTTTACTGAAAATGTCATTATATTTCAGTTGAACAGAAGTTCCAAAAGAATACATTGCATAATGGCTTTACCTTAAAAATGACAAAGTTGAGAAGCATAAAATGATAGAAACCGCTGTAGTTTCCGACGCTTCTAATTATCAGGCTCTTGGAGAGAAATCGGTATAGCATTACATTTAAATTATTCGGGGTAATGTTTTCACAAGTAATTTAATGTGTTTTTGACTTTTTATCGGGCGGTGACAGCACATTAAGAAAGTGGAAGGGGGAAAATAGAAAGTGTCGAACGAAAGAAGTGCGCTCGACCCTCCACTGCGGTCCTTATTGCAGTTGTGGAACATCCCACGAACTCGTGTCTCTCATATGCCCGAGTCTAGAAATGGCGGTTGTGGAACGCCACCACTAACTCGCCTCTCCCATATGCCAGGCATTGAGAAAAGAAACACAATACATTATGGTAATCAGACGTATCAGACCACATAAGCATAAGCATAAGCATAAGCAAGTTATGAATATCCACGCCATACGTCAGGAGGTGGTATGTTGAAGAAGAGCTTGATAGATGTTTATTGCTGTTCTCCGCCACCACTCGAACATGCCAGGAAGAACAGACTAGGCCAGTCGTCAAATGACAGCCCGTATCCGACCAACGCAGGTACAACCAACTCCTCTGCCAAGTATAATGCTCCACTGAAGCACAGGCATTTGGAATACAGAGGACAAGACGACGGGAGGTTTCCACTGTGGAAGCACTGGACATGTTGTACGCTACTGCATAGAAAGGGGTTTTCACCGATTATTACGCTGCAACACGTCAACTATCCAATAGTCCTCTTCACGTCAGTCAGCTGACAGCTACAGGCGATTACAGACGATCTGCGATCAAAGCCCATCATCGTAAATAGCACGAGGTGATACTCCAACTCGCCGTAGTTGTTCCCCGTCAACATACGGAGGTACCAGCCGCTCGCCTAGCCATCGACTTCAGAAAAACTAAGCGATGGGGCCGTGTATGGCAGTGAGGGCGCCACAGATGAAAATCCTCCATGGGTGGCGGTTACCAAGGTGACAGGAAATCTCATCGACGTCATCATCGACGACCAACCTGCCTGGGCGCTAGTCGACCCAGGGGCTTCTTTTCGTGTAATGTTGAGCGTCTTCGCCTAAGGACGACTAATGTTCCGTCATACGAAAGCGATTGTGGTGACAGGTTTCAAATAGGAAATATGACCAGCCCGCAGGAACATGTATTCTAAGAATAACTTGTAGCCATCACATGCAATCGCAGAGATCAGAGTTCCAGATTGACAACCTGTTTCAAAAAGCAAGCATAACGAAGATTGTTCAAAACAGTTGTTTGCCGTTGAAGACGTTGTTATCCTGCCGTCGTCAACAAGCCGAGTTCTAGACTTCAATCTAACTACTCACTGAGACTGTGAAGCTTTTGTCGATTTCAAAAAGCTACTGAGATTCACAAAAGAAATATACATACCAGCGACTATCATAAGCACAAGGACTGGTCAAGGAGAACTTTAGATCAGTAATTGTCAGCAGCAGCCACAACCCGTCGCTAAAGATATGGGCGTAGGAACAGCCGAACCAGTCCAGGCAGCTTGGTGCCATCGATGAGGAATCGTGCTGACCTAACAACACAGACAACACACTGAAAGAAACTACTATCGAGGTGCCAATAGGATCTGGCCTAATCGAGGAACAACGTCGACAAGTGTTAGCCGTTATGCGACAATTTTCGGATGCTTTCAAATCTGAAGTGGAGAAAAGGCAGACCAAGCAGCCCATGTAAAACACCATATATACACTGGGGATCATTCACCAGTTAGCGATCGTATAGGGCTTCACCAGCTGAACGACGCTGATTCACGGCAGAGAAGATGCTGTAGGATTTCACTAACCTTGTCGAAGATCTTGGTCCTCAGCTGTGGTCTCTGTGTAAAAGAGGAACGATATAGCGTTTCTGCGTCGACTACCGGTGACCAAACAAAATCACGAAGAAAGATATCCACCCAAAGATGCGCACTGAAATCTCCATAAACTGCTTTAAAGGAGTATAATACGAGGGTTGGAACTCAAACAGTTGCAACTATTTATTCTCAACCGATACAACACTATGGGACTTAACATCTGAAGTCATGTCACCTAGAACTTAGAACTACTTAAACCTAACTAACCTAAGGACATCACACAATCCATACCCAAGGCAGGATTCGAACCTGCGACCGCTGCGGTCGAGCGGTTCTGGACTGAAGCGCCTAGAACCGCTCGGCCACAGCGGCCGGCTAAAAGAATTACATGTTTGCACCTGTTACTGTCCTTCAAAGTAGTCACAGCGTTGTGTGGAACCCGTTGCCAACGATGTGGAAGGCGTAGTATACCGTTAGCAGAGCCTGTTCTGTTGATGGTGCGAATGGAGCGGTCTACTGCCTGTCGAATCTCTGGAACAGTTCTGAAGCAAATGCCACGAAGTGATTCTTTCATCTTCGGAATCAAATAAAAGGCTCAAGGGCTTAATTCCGGGGAGTATGGTGGATGGTACAGTACTGCCCAGTCCCATCGACCGAACATAGCGGCCACAGCTTGCGCTGTATGCTCCAGCGCATTGTCGTGCAAAATGATGGATGAGTTGTGCAGAACGTATCGCAGGTTCCTTCGCAAAGCTAGTCGCAGGTGATGCTCCGAAAACAAATAGTAATACTGTGCTCGAACAGTCAACGGGTCTGCTGCCGGTCCATAGCGTCCAACGGGCACTATGGACCGGCAGGACACCCGTGGACTGTTCGAGCAAGAAATACGCCGGGAGAAGCTGAAGAATTACAGTAATACTGTGCACTGACGGTGTGCCGTGGAGGAACGCAATGCGTTAGGATAACACCATCACAGTCGTACACGAGAATCGCCATAACTTTAGACTGCTCGATTCGCACCATCAACAGAAAAGGCTCTGCTAACGGTGTACTACGCCTCCCACATCGCTGGCAACGGCTTTTACACAACGCTGGTGACTACTTTGAAGGACAGTAACAGATGCAAACTCTTTTGTATCGGTTGTGAGTGAATAGTTGACACTTTTTAAGTTACAGCCCTCCTATTACTCAACTATACACACGCAGATAGGCCACTGTTAAACGTAAGTTGATGAAGCTGACTGGGAAAAGATTGTCTTCAGGGTTTCTGACGGCCTCTATGAGTTCAACGTTATACCGTTTGGACTACATAACGCTCCAGACACCTTCAAACGTGTGACGGACAACTTCGTTACCTTAAATGGTCGACGTGTCTTTGCTATATGGATGACACTGTAGTTTTTGAAGACATTTGAAGAATATCTAAGCTGCCTGACAATCGTAGCGAAGTGTATTCAGACTGCAGGACATTTGAAGGACATCTAAGCAGCCTGACAACAGTTTGAAGTGCGTTCAGATTGCAGGCTTCCAATTTAAACGAAAAAATGCCCAAGAGATATAAATCTTGACGTACCCAGTTAATGGCAGTGGAGTATGTGCAGATGCAGAGAAAATAAGAGGACCCACAAATTTTCCGACTCCTTGGTACGTTCGTGATGTGAGAAGTATTCTCGGAATGTGCTTCTACTACCTGCGATTCATAAAGGACTTCAGCACCACGGCACGTCTATTGTAAGAACTAAAGCAGGCACATACCAAATTTTATTGGAATGACATGCAAGAAAGACCTATCCTCTTCCTCGAGGGGGTGGTAACATCTTTGCCAGTGCTAACATTGTATGACGAGATTGGCGACACATAACTTCACACCGACAGTAGAGCTACTGCTTGAGTGCATTTCTAGTCAAATTCAGGAAGCTGCTGAAAAAGTGGCAGCTAATATTTTTCAGGGTGTAGTACCTATAAGACAGTCTACCTAGGAAAACGCAATGATTTTTCGGCCGGAACTTCAGTTTAGTGCTGGTTTTATAACGACGTGAAGAAAAACGCACTAGAGTTCCCGATAAGCAGTCTCCGCCATTTTCTACAATTTTTGTTGTTAGGTATGAAGTTGTGTTTTACACAACATCTTTAAATATTTGGCGTTCTACACATTCAATTACTGGATAATATGAGTATGTTAAAGGTGTTCATATATTATTAATTCCTCAGATACAGAATTTTATGCTGAGTAAAATTCTATATGTATTTAGAACTATTTACGTAACATTTGGACAGTTAAGCCACACTTCATTGGTCTTGCACCATCTTGTACTTTGAAACAGGAGAAGGTCTTTTAGCATGGGACTCGAGATACTTGCAAGTGCATTGAGTTTCTTTAATATCTTAACAATTTTGCATATCTTGAGACTGGAAAATTGTGTTAGTTCTCAATAGCTTCTATTACAAAATGTATTTAACTTACAACTGGCTTTCGAAAACACTTCTGCTTAATTTGATTTCACTTGCTGATTATTGCTGTATAGTAGAGTAATAGTGTAACAAGGATCTGAATACAGTGTTGACAAGATTTTATGGACTGAATCAAATGTTTGTTATTAGCTATTTCACAATGTTGTACCCTGGTAAATATTTTCACAACTCAAGAAAAGTGGATTTTCCGAAGTACTTTTTATGATTTCTGAAAAGAACAGCAGCAAATGAAAAGTGATGCCATCATTTAAAAATGGCGTAAAAATATATGGTAAACACCAATTACAGGGCTGGCTAGAGGCGAAAGGGACATCTGCATGTAATATTGTAGTAAATAAAACAAATATATTTGCAATGCGAACTTCCCGATTAAGCTTCCGTCCACTTGGGCTCAAATATAAAGTACGCCCAAATGTTGCTCACGAGTCGTCACGTCAGTAACGTTTCTCATTAAATCTGTGGTGAGTGTACAAGGTGATCGACTCGGTGAGCGACACAACCTTCCAAGAAAATCTTATGGATAACATACCTTCAGCTTCTGTGACGGCATCTTCCAGGATTCCTCGCAGATGACCCCTTTTCGTACTTTGGGGAATGTGGTAATGCACCGGCACATTATTCTGCTGATAAAAGATGACATCTAACACGCCAATACGGTCCAGTATGCACAGGTCGCTTCGAAGATAACCTGACATTAATAATGTAGAGCTTCCTGTCTGGACAAGACTGCAATCCTCTTGAACTGGTTGAAGAAGTGGAGAGGATGATCCAAATGTATCTAAATGATTCGTAACTCTTTTGAAGGATGAGTATTGTATTGTATCCAAATGCGAGGAAGACACGTGAAACACTTTCTTCAAAGGGTGCGATTGTTCAGTAAATTGTAAAGTGTAACGCAATGAAGAAGTTTTATATTTCTTCTTAAGGTTTGCCACAGGTGAAATTTGGGACTAAGTAGATGAGGGTTTGATTGAAAAGTTTACAACTGAAACTTGTCTATACTAAACAGGACAACATTTCTTACTGTAGCCACGCATTCTCAATTACCTCGCGGACGAGTCTGGCGGACCCATGTTCCCTGGGTGTTTACGCCTTTGTTGTCGTCTACTTTTAGCCTTGTTAGTTACGACGATTAATTACGATACACCATGTATTTCTCGACGATGGTTCTCATCTGCTGACGAATGAGTCACAGACACAAACGGACTCGAGTTATCGTCATACAATTTAAGTTAACATTTGACTCTATGAACACACTGATCCAAGAAATTTGTTACTCTACGTATCATAAACATTTGTAATCAAATACATGTAATCAATTAATTTTTTATGTTTACGGAGTATGTAGCATGGTCAGTTGTAATTATGCCTACATAGCACAGAACACCGGTAAGCATTGTAGGAAACAAAATTATTTGTACGCTGATGAAACGCTACCTAATCGATAAAGTAATATGACTTAAAATGAAATGTTTAATGTTACAGATAGGTATATATCTAAAACATAGCAATATCAGGTGATATGCTAATGTTATTTAATTGCAAATTACCACTACCAACGCCAGTAGAGTATTTCCTAAAAATCTTCCACGTTTCTTTTTTAATCTTGGCAACTATTGAAAATCTATACAACACCTTATGTTGTACCGGTATTAACTCTTTGTAATTCCCGTTAGTTTTAAAAGTACTACTGTGTGTGATAAATAAATTATATAGAAGTAAATATTATACACTCATGTTCCGAAAAAAACAGAACATCTTGAATGACTAGAGATAGGACGTTCATATTCACAGGACATGCATCAGTATGTTCTGCAGAAACCATTAGCATTTGAACCATACCGACCCGCTGGTTCGAGGTCAACATCGCCATTTCGGCGCAACACCACCCACCGATAAAATGTGCCTGCGGCTCTCGATGTCACTATAAATGAAGGTAATGAATCAGTTTGACTTGAATAGAACTGCAGGATGCATCACAGACGTATGTGCGAACCGTACCATCAAATCACTGAGTTTGAAAGAAGACACATTACTGGCATGAGAGAATATGATGTATCCACCCGTGAAACTGCTGCTCGTGTGGGACGAAGTGTGTGCAGAATGGTTCAAGGAAGACGACGAAATGGGTCAGGTCCAACCTTTCAGACCCCCCCCCCCCACCCCTACACACACACAACACCTCAACCCAATGGCGTTGCAGGACAGATCTGCATCCTCCTCGGATCTGCCTCAACAGTGGAACAGTACAAGACATCATATAGTATCAGGGTTGACAGTCCGTCGCCGTTTATTATGGTATGGCATACGTGCGCGTCCTCCACTTCGCCTCCCATCTTTGACGAATGTGCACACACATGTTAGACTGCTGTGGTGTATGTAAGGACGTCAATAGGGATAGGACAGGCATCATATACTGTTTTCGGACGAATTCAGGTACTGTTTGTTTGAAAATGATGGTCGCATCTTGGTTCGCCACAGATAGGGGGTGTATTACAGTGGCTGCATTTGCACATGCGCCACCTCAAGGTCTTATGGTGTGGAGTGCTATTCGATACAATCAAAAATCACAGATGGTGTGTGCCCGGGACACTCTGACCAGTGTGACCTACGTGGATGACATCCTACGACTCGTAGCCATAACCTTTCTGCAGAACACCCCAGCTGCCGTTTTTCAGCAACACACTGCACGACCTCATGTTGCTGCACAAACACCTACCTTCTTGGTGTGCAGAGCTATGACTCAATGACAACCATCACAGATGAACTTCTGAACCAGGTGAATGCATCGTGGATAACTATACCAGAGGACGCTATTCACACCTTGTACGCGTCGATACCATCACGAATGGCACAAGTTATCAGGGCCCATGGTGGACCCTGTGCCTACTAGACAACAGGACACATGCAGAAATGAGGCAACTGAAATGCTAATCATTTCTGCAGAACGTACTGATGTGCATGCCCTGTAAATATGAACGTCCCATCTTTAGTCGTTTAAGGTGTTCTGTTGTTTCTGAACATGAGTGTATTTCTTCCCCTTCGGATAACAGTTCCCTTACCCAAAGTTCCGTTTATTAATTGAAATCCTTCTTTTGTCTGTTTCAGCAATTCGGGATCCTCCCTCCGTCCAGCAGCAATGTCATTAAATCCCGCGATGACTGAGATTTCGTCCACACTGCTGTATTCCGCCAAGCGATTTCTCGAAAGGCTGTCAGCGTCCTTGTGTTGGCGTCTGTGTCATTTCGAATTCATTAAGACTCACTGCCTATGTCGTCAGTCGACCTTACGGTTATTTCAGACTAGTCAACCAACACAGCGGTAACCAGCTTGCTAAATAAATAAGGCCGGGACACGTTGATGGCCCCAAACATTGCAAGGCACTGTTTACCGGTTATGGGGTGGTTAATCTCTGACTTGGATAGTAGGGGAGAGTGTTGTACACGTGCATGTCCTGTGACTATTAACGTCCTATCTCGTACCGTTCAAGGTGGTTTGCTTTTCTGAACATATAAATTATGTAGGTATAACTGACCTCTTATTTCATTTTTCTTTGTTAAGTGTGACGAGTAAAACGTTTTTGGATTTCATGTCACCTAAATTGAAACTGCGGTCGATGTTATAGCGAACAAAGTCATTAATATTGTCGCGTCGTAACCACAATCAACTCCAATTCCGAATGCACTGAATTTACACTACGAGCACGTTTGTTACAACCACTACTGTACAAGAGAACCCAACTCCTGCACTGATCATGCTGCTGTTTATACAAACATTGAACGTTTCGGAATGCACAAATACTAGAAATATCGAGAACCTTCTAGAAATGATAACTAATAAATGACAAATAGTTGCTGGATGTCAGGTTTGAACTGATGACGCACAGCATGCCATTCAGCGATGCTCACCGCTGCGCCTCATTGCATACAACACAATGCGCGATACCGCTCCCTTTCCTGAAGAAACAATAAACCGCTGTTTCAGAAGATATCATTGCAGCCGGCTGCAGCACCTTCAATGTAGATCTTGTCAGTGGTCTTCTGCTGACTATGATATAAGGATGTAGACAATGTGCCATGGAAGTTTGGATCAGTCTGGATGTCAGTATTGGGTAGTAGATATATACCTAATACAGGTGATGTCAAGAAATTCACGGTGAATGAATTTAGGTCGTCTGAAGGGCAGTACTTGCGTGTTCTCGCTTTCTGGTAATGTTGTCGCATCGTTTTCACTACGACGAGCATCAAAGGTAGCCCCTTCCGTCGAATCTTCGCGGTCGTCGAGAGGGTCTCCAAAAAACAACGTCCGAACAGGCCCTGAAGGCCCAACAGTACAGACCGGCCGCCGTGTCATCCTCAGCCCTTAGGCATTACTGGTTGCGAATACGGAGGGTTATGTGGTCAGCATACCGCTCTCCCGGCCTTTGTCATTTTTCGTGATCGATCAAGAACTTCTCGATCAAGTAACTCCTCAACTGGCCTCGAAAGGGCTGCGTGTTGCCCGACTGCCAACCCAGACGGTGACCCATCCAAGTGTTTGCCAAGCCAGACAGCGCTTAACTTCGGTGACCTGACGGGAACCAGCGTTACCACTGCGGCAAGGCCTTAGCCGAGAGGGTCTACGGTTTCCTGCAAAGAGAAGCCCAGCTTCCTTCTACGCCTCAGGACCGCATTACACCTTCATACGGAGGACCGGACGACGTCTCTGCGTTTCTGTCTTCTTGGTAACCATAATCCTCGAATTTATCTGTGACTTCTGACGGCCCAACGTAGAGCTTCAGTAACTTTTCCAATAATCTCACGAAAAGGGGTAAAAATGCATACTAAGCGTCCCTGGCTGTATCTCGCAGGTAGTGCTTTGCATTATATCGCCCTTGGTTCTTACCCGGCCGGAGTAGCCGAGCGGTTCTAGGCGCTACAGACTGGAACCGTGCGACCGATACAGTCGCAGGTTCGAATCCTGCCTCGGGCATGGATGTGTGTGATGTCCTTACGTTAGTTAGGTTTAAGGAGTTTTAAGTTCTAGGGGACGGATGACCTCAGAAGTTCCATAGTGCTCAGAGCCTTGATTCTTCTCCTGAACATCCAGAACCCGTATGCGAGCTAGCTGCCGTACTTCGTCGGTCCGGATGATGGGGCGTTTCATGTATTCATCCTTAGTATCGTCCGGTTGAAGCGGGAACAATGTACCTACTGTCTTTTCGGATTGGTGACCGTGAAGCAAAAACGGAGTGAAATCTGTAGCGTTCCGCTGTTAGAAGCAAATGGGGAGTATTATATCTCAGTCTTCGTTTTACATCAGTGTACATCGAAAGCATTTCTGCCAAAGTCCTATTACAGCGTTTTGTGAGGCCATTCGTCTACAGGTGGCAGGCTAATCTCACCCTGTGCGTGATGCTCCACTATGAAATTACCTCTGATACTATCTCGATTGGAAAACTTTCCATGATCCGAGATCGTTACTTGGAGTACTTCAAAATGATGTCCTCTACAAGGAACGTAACAATTCCAGTCGGCATAGCTTTAATGACAGCGAAGCAGGTAAGGTGGCCAGTACAGACTATTATCCATCGATTCCAGTTTATCGACTTCGATTCCATTTCGCAGGATTGGCGGTGCTGCAGGCGGAACCAGAACCAGATGATCAAGAGATAATTGCGGTATGTGCTTCCTCCTCCTTTCAATGGTTCACGTCGTGTCTAACGTATCGGTGAGACGGAGCCAGTGATACCTGCATCTGATTCTGTCTAGATTCTCCACGGATCCCAGAGACCAGACCTTGTAGTGACCTGGAAAAACTTCACGATAGCTGGCCACAAATGTGCTGGCATGACGAGCACTATATTCGTGTTCAGAAAAAACAACACCTTGAACGGCTAGAGATAGGACGTTCATATTCACAGAACATGTACATTAGTATGTTCTGCAGAAATCATTAGTATCTGAACCATGTCGGCCTTCTAGTTAAAGGTCAACATCCAAATCACGGTGCAACAGCTCCTTCCGGTAAAACTTGCCCGCGGCTCTCGCTATCGCTATAAACCGAAGGTAATGGATCAATGTGATCCAAGCAGACGAGCAGAATGCCTCGCAGACCTATGCGCGAAGTGTATCGTCGAATCAGAGAGTTTGGAAGAGGGCGCATTATTGGCATAAGAGTATATGATATATCCATCCGGGAAACTGCTGCTCGTGTGGGACGAATGGTTCACGGAAGGCTGTAGAACACGACGAAGTGGGTCATGTCGCACCACCCATACCACCCAGCGAGAAGACCAACACCTCATCCGAATGGCATTGCAGGATAGATCTGCGTCCTCCTCAGCTCTGGCGCAGCAGGAGTGACAGTCCGTTGCCGTTTATAACGGCATAGCTTACGTGAGCCTCGACCACTTGTCCGCCTACCATTGACGAATGTGCAGATACATGCTAGACGGCAGTGGTATATGGAACGACGTCACTGTATAAAGGAATGACATCGGATATTATTTTCGGACGAATCCAGGCTCTGTTTATTTGAAAATGATGGTCACATTTTGATTCGCCGCATTCAGGGGGAGCAGTATCATAGTGACTACATTCGCACAAGACACAGCGCCAACTCAAGGCTTAATGGTGCTGGGTGATACTGGGTATAACAACACTTCACCGTTGGTGCATGTCTAGTGTACTGTAACCATAACCTTTCTGCACAGCACACCAGCTGCCATTTTTCAGCAACACAATGCACGACACATGTTGCTGCACGAACACCTGCCTTCTTGGTGTCACAGGATGTCAGCCTTTTTCCCTGACCCGCCAGATCCCCACACTTGTCGCCAATCTAAAATGTGAGCAATGTGGTGAAACCACGGGCGCAGCACTGTGACCCAATACCAACCACGACAGATGAACTTCGGAACTAGCTGAATGCAGCGTGGATGGCTATACCACAGGATGCCATTCGCGCCTTATATGCGTCGATGCCATCACGCATGACACAAATTATGAGGGACCACGGTGGACCCTGTGCCTACTACACAATAGGACATGGGCTGAAATGAGGCTACTGAAATACTAATAATTTCCGCAGAAAATACTAATGTACATATCCTGTGAATATGTACGTCCTATCTCTAGTCGTTCATGGTGTTCTGTTGTTTGTGTACTTCGGATCATAGTCCCCTTACGCAAAGTTCAGTTTATTAACTGAAATCCTATTTTGTCTGTTTCAACAATGCTGGATCTTCCCCTGTCCGTCATTAGATGCCGCGGTGACTGAGATTTCGTTCACACTGCTGTATTCCGCCAAGGATTTTCTCGAAAGGCAGTCAGCGCCCTTGTGTTTGTGTCCGTGTACCACTGTGATTTCGAACTCCTAAAGGCTTACTGTCCATCTTGTCAGTCAACCTTAGGATCTTTCAGACTAATCAGCCAGCACAGAGAATGGTGGCCCGTCATAGCGGTAACCAGATTGCTAAATAAATAAGTTCGGGACATGTTGATGGCCAAAAAAGCTGCAAGGCATTCTTTCTCGGTTGTGGAATAGTTCACCTCTGACTTGGAGAGTATTTCAACCTTGTCGGTTTTCGCTACTAATTAAACTGGTACTTTGAAGAAGGAAACAAGCGCCAAAAAATCGATTTTGCTTTTTTTTCACACAACGTGTCTTGGCATATAGGTGCACATTGAGAGCTATAAAAACGGAACGAAAACCACTCACGTGCTGCCTTAGTCGCACTTCGAAATTTTTGTTAGATTGAGGAAGACAACATATCCAGTTTCGAATTCATTCGTCCCTCTAAACCAAGCGAGGTGGCGCAGTGGCTAGCACACTGGACTCGCATTCGGGAGGACGAAGGTTCAATCCCGCGTCCGGCCATCCTGATTTAGGTTTTCCGTGATTTCCCTAAATCGCTCCAGGCAAATGCCGGCATGGTTCCTTTGAAAGGGCACGGCCGACTTCCTTCCCCGTCCTTCCCTAATCCGATGAGACCGATGACCTCGCTGTCTGGTCTCCTTCCCCAAACAACCAACCAACCGTCCCTCTAACATCTGGTGTTCGTACCTGCTGTTCAGGTGCTTAAAACCTGCAATGCATTTGTGTTTAATGCCGGGCGACTGAGTTAAGATATTCTTCATTAGAGATAACAGAATAACAGTTATTCAGAGAGTGCCTGTTCTAGATAGATGGGTTAAAAGCGTATTGGTCTGGCTGCAACGATAACAACAATGTCTCTGGAAATGTCCTCATTTTCGATTTCCAAGTACAGGCAGCTAGAATACCTCCTACCTAATGGTTACTTAATCACATCTGAGTTCATTGATGGTGTGGAGAAGAACACTTTTTTGCTCAAAAAACAACGTGTGCCCCACATTCCATCAGCACTGGTGTACAATGGAAAAATTCTAGTACAAACAAAAAGATCAAGGATGTATGCAAGATAATTATATATATTTCATATGAGTACAAACCGTTTTATGAGGAAGTGTTGATGAGACCAACATTTGTTACTGCAAAGGACTATAAAATTGAAAGACAGTAATTTATTTCATAAAAAATGCTTTCAAAACCTGTGAGTAATATAGACATTTCATGTATATGCTCTATCATAAACGTTTTGTGAAACTATAACTTTTTCTGATGCTGTAATAAAAAGTTTTAATGTCTAATTCGTAATCAATTTGAAGAAGGGAACAAATCCTCGGTTTTTAATATTGTGGTGGGTCCATAAGGATAATCCAATTCATATTTCCAGTTAGGTGTTAATGCAAAGAATATCATATAAATGTTTTTAAGACAAAGTAAAAAAATAAGAGAGGAGGATTTTTTTCTGTAATTCTACACGAAAGGAGGTTTTGTAGTCGTTCTCTTCTTTAAACTACCGTTTCAATTATAATACATTCTGTAATTACATCTTTTGAAACAAGTCTGTCAGCAAAATGAGAGAAATATTGGTCGTTGACTTCCTCATTATTGAAGCCAATTACCGGGTTGCAGTGTGGCTACAGCCTCCGGTACACGGTCCAGTTCATTTACGAAAAACTGTTGTTGAAATGTATTCTGCAATACACTTGATAGAAGTTTGTACTTATTTAACTTTACCTTTTTTAGAAACAATGTGAATTATTAATTTAAGGGCACTATAAATATGATAACACTCGAAATTTTTTGTCGATGTTTAACCGGTGCAAAGATATTTTACTTGAATGCAGACGTGATTGTAAAAAACAGTGTCAATCGCGTTTATGTAATGCCAATATTTTTAGAAGTTTCGGTCAGTAGGCTGTCATCAGACATAGTTTAAGCCAGCAGCGATGTGGACTTCAAGGTAACACTGAGTGGTCTCAGTCACATGCTGAACACAGGCCTCTCTGATAACCGATAACCACATGACTGATACAACTCCGTATTATCACGAAGTTAGTGTCGTTGCTGCCTTAAATGAAGACTGATGATAGTAAACTGATCGAAAGCGCTAACACTATTGACATTAAATAAGGCGATTTTACAATCAAGCCAAAGTGGTCGCTTTATCTGTGCATATTTCTCGCCTCGTATGCACAAAATAAATGTCAAAACTATCAAAATACCTAGCAGAGTTTGTAAACCAATACGAATTGTGACACATATTGTGAAGACACTGCAAATTTAGATATTTTCCTTATTCAAAGACATTCACTAGACAGTTGTTTCATGAGCCTAAACGGGTAGTAAAAATAAATAAATAATAGCTTAAGTGAAGGCAAAATGTCACACTGATTCAACAAATATTTGGCCGTGGTTATCTCCATGACGAAAATACAGCCACTTTAGTTCTATAGATATTTTATCTAAAATATCTTTGTAGTAAGTTCGTATTACAAAGATGAAGCCATGACAAAAGAAATTGTGTTCGTTGTTAAGTCAGCACTGACTGAGACTATGCGATCGACAGATGGTGTTAAGTTGAAGTGTCTACCTCAGCGAAAAATCATTTTAAATACTCTCATTTGAAAACTTGCTTTAGACCGATTATGTTCCACAGGCTAAGAATAACCTTTACGTGTTGTGTTTAGGTTTTATTATAAAATTTTGTAGCGGGTCACGTGGAAGACATGGTCTTTATTTGAACACTTGACGGTCTATAACCTCTTTTTACGTGGAGCTATGAATGACACAGTTTGACCATTGTCGAGTAATCACGACAGTAAAGCATACGACGGGACTTACGTGTGACTCCTAAAGACGGTAATAGCAATAAAGCACCTCCGGTGATTCGACTGGAATGGCTCCCTCACAATGAGGGTGCTGCCACTTGAGATCCACCGCTGGTAACGTTCAGTTTACGGCGTTAATGGCGCTTTCGATGCAAGAGCCCCTCGAGCACTCTGAAGAAACGGCCTCAAGTTACCTCACGGGTAGTTAAAGGGGCGCTGTAAAGGATTGTCGGATAACTGGCTATTCTGTGCTGATTCGGCTTAGATGTACCACTGGAGAGCAGGGCTTAGCAAACGCTACTAACGATCTAGAGGTGGCAATGAGCCAAAAAGTCCGAGAGCAAAGCCTGAGTCCTCAAATGTGGAGCCTATAGCTTTTGAAAGATCTTTCTTGTTCCTCGGGATATCTGCGGTGAATGTTTTAACGGACTTGTGTCTCACATTACGGTGCGAATAAAACAGCCACTTTTCATCGCGTGCAACTGTCAGGAGTCACGCTTCTCTTATGAAGATAAGGAAATAAATGTAATGTACGCGCAGTAGGATGGTGCTGTGTTAGCAGGAAGAAGCTCCAAAGGAAAACCCGAAACATAGTGCCTTTATTCAGTCCAGTCCTACGACTCATTCCTAACCTCTAACAAATCTGTGAACGTATGAAAAGTATGCCGTAACTGATGCTCTCCGCCGGCCGAAGTGGCCGTGCGGTTCTAGGCGCTGCAGTCTGGAACCGCGAGACCGCTACGGTCGCAGGTTCGAATCCTGCCTTGGGCATGGATGTGTGTGATGTCCTTAGGTGAGTTAGGTTTAAGTAGTTCTAAGTTCTAGGGGACTCATGACCTCAGAAGTTGAGTCCCATAGTGCTCAGAGCCATTTGAACCATTTTTTTGATGCTATCTCTTCTTCTCTAGTGAAGTTCTGTAGTCTACCTTCCTGAGTCTGCCACAGGCTACACCCTGCTCCTGTGCCGCAGTTATTCCTCCCCCCCCCCCCCAACCCCCCACCTTCTTCATCCTGTTACCATCGCTCATTGCTTCATTCCCTAATCGTGTTCTTGAAGTACAAATGTCCGTAAATCAACGAATGAACTTGAGTCTACGAACGTTACGGCGATGATTATAACATGCATATGAAGGAAGTAATATCTCACTTGACTTTTCTTGGAAAACTTTTTCTCGAGATTTTAACAAAAAAATGGTTCAAATGGCTCTGAGCACTATGGGACGTAACATCTGTGGTCATCAGTCCCCTAGAACTTAGAACTACTTAAACCTAACGAACCTAGGGACATCACACACATCCATGCCCGAGGCAGGATTCGAACCTGTGACCGTAGCGGTCGCGCAGTTCCAGACTGAAGCGCCTAGAACCGCTCAGCCACAACGGCCGACAATAATCAAGAACAGCTCGGACGATGATTCTGTGATTTCTCTCCCTCGTGAATGAAACATATTTCCGTACGATTCTTCGGATTAATCTGTCTCGCATTTGCTTGTCCTGTAACTAATTTTATGTTCCATTGCGCGTTAAGCTGCCCTAGAAGCTTACCCCTCGATATTTACCGGCTGAAAACTGCCAACAAATCCTGGATAACTCAAAAAATACTTCAAATGATCGAGGAAAGAAGGGAGGAATACAACAATATACGAGTGAATCACTTATAAATGAAATAAATAGAACGTGCAAGAAAGCCAAGCTGAAATGGCTGCAGGGAGAAAGTGACGAAGTCGAAAAAGGAGTGAACTTTGGGTCACTGACTCAGCGTATGGAAAAGTCAAAACAACTTTTGGCAAAATATAAGCAAGGGCTGCAACACTAAGAGTGCAATGGGAATTCCATTCTTGAAAGCAGAGGAGAGCGGATAGGGGGAAAGAGTACATTGAAGGCTTGTATGTGGGGATGAAACTGTCGCATGACATATACAAGAAGTCGATAGCAGTACTAGGGGATTCAGTATTAAAGCTAGAATTTTAATGGGATTAGAAGGTTTTAAATCAATTAAAGGAGAAGGAACAGATAACTGGAATGTCCAAATTCACTGGGAGAAGAGACAACCAAAAGATCATTCAAGCTGGCTTGTAGAATCAGTTAGACTGGTGACATATGATTAGACGTACGGAAAAATACCATCCACACAATTATGAAGATGGCAGGTGCTCGGGTTAAGATGATTTTTAGAGTTAGATGCAGTCTTTCGCTTCTACTGTTCACTCAAAACAAACAACGACGGAAATAAAAAAAAGGTTGCAAATTGAGGTTAAATCTCAAGGTGTAAGGAAGCCAACGAAAAGATTCGCTGGTGACATAAAGTGAAGAAAAATTACAGGGTATGTTGAACGGAAAGTACAGTCTATTGAGAACAGAATATGGATTGAGAGTAAATCGAAGAAATATGAAAGTAATGAGAAGTGGCAGATATCAGAATAGCGAGACATTTAACGTCAGAATTAGTGATCAAGAAGAAGACGAAATTAAGAAATACCTTGGAAGCAAAAAATCCATGACGTACGAAGCAAATACGACATAAAAAGGAGACTAACACAGACACACAGGGGATTCCTGGCCAAGGCAAATCTACTGGTATCAAACATAGGTCATAATTAGAGGAAGAAATTTTTCAGACTGTAAGTCTGGAGCACACCATTGTACAGTGGTGAATTGCGGACAGTGGGAAAACCAGAACACAAGAGAATCTAAGCATTTGATATGTGGTGTTACGGAAGGACATTGAAAATTTGTTTGACTGATAAGATAAGGAATGAGGAGACTCTCACAGAGTCACCGAGAAAAGTATCATACAGAAAACTCTAAGATGAAGAAGGGACAGGATGATAAGACGTGGGTTAAGACATATGAGTGTAGCAGCTGCAAGCCACGTCGTCAATTATTGTTTGTTGAATATATTCCAGTCTCTGTCTTCCCCTACAGTTTGCATTTTCTACAGATCCCTCTAGTACCATGAAAGATATTCCATAATGTCTTAGCCGGCCGCGGTGGTCTAGCGGTTCTGGCGCTGCAGTCCGGAACCGCGGGACTGCTACAGTCGCAGGTTCGAATCCTGCCTCGGGCATGGGTGTGTGTGATGTCCTTAGGTTAATTAGGTTTAAGTAGTTCTAAGTTCTAGGGGACTTATGACCTAAGATGTTGCGTCCCATAGTGCTCAGAGCCATTTGAACCAACCATAATGTCTTAACAGCTGTCAATGTTTTCCATGTTTTCCTTTCCTCGATGATCCTGCAGAGAACCTCCTAATTACCTTATCAGTCCACCAGCTTCGATTCTGTTGTGTTCCGGTATTCTCTTTACCCACTCTACCACACAATGCTGTGCTCCAAACGTACATTCTCAGAAATTTCTTCCTCAAATTAAGATCTATGTTTGACACTAATAGACTTCTCTTGGTCAGGAATGCCCTTTTTGCTAGTCCTAGCCTGCTTTTTCTGTCCTCCCCGCTCTCTCCGTCATGGGTCATTTTGCTGCCTAGATAGCACAATTCCTTCACTTCGTCTATTTCGTGATCCACGATTCTGATGTTAAGTTTCTCGCTGTTCTCATTTCTGCTGCATTTCATTACTTTCGTCTTTATTCAACATACTGTCAGTTAATTTTCCGTACTCATCACACGGTTCATTCCATTCAACAGATCCTGTAGTTCTTCTTTACTTTCACTGATGATAGCGACGTCATCAGTGAATCTTATCTTTGGTATCCTTACACCCTGAATTTTAATCCCGCACTTGAATCTTTCTTTTGATCCCTCTTAGTACTTGTACACGTTATATGAATATATTACCCGTCCTTCTCTATAGCTTACCACTGTCTTTCTCTGAATTTGAAACATCTTGCACCATTTTACGTTACCGATCGCTATTTCCAAGTCGACAAATTCTATGAACGTGTCTTGATTTTTCTTCAGCCTTGCTTCCATCATCAACCGCAATGTAAGAACTGCCTCTCTGTTGCCTTTACCTTCCCTAAAGCCAAGTTGATCGTTATCTCATAGATCCTCAATATCATTTTGCATTTTTCTGTGTATTACTTTTGTCAGCAACTTGGATGCATGAGCAGTATCCTTATTGCGCCTAAATTCTCGCACTTCTTGCTAAAGTAAGAGGTGAACCAGTTGTGAGCTACTCCCATATTCCGTAATGTTCCAACTTCTGGAGCAATAAACACAATCAAACGCCTTAGTTAAATAAAAAAATATGCCTAGCGTTCGAAACCTTTTGTTTAACCCGTTCAGTACCTCACAAAGAATATAGCATTTTCAGTTATTAAACGACTTCTAAAGTCGAACTGTACATTTGACAGCAATTCGTGTGATATAAAATGATCAATTACCCTTAGATAAACAGCCTTTTCAGTTACTTTAAAAAACACTGATGGGATAGAAATAGGTCTAAAATCGTGTACATGATCCTTTTTTTCCTTTTTATAAAGTGGCTTTACTACAGAGTACTTTAATCGTTCAGGAAACTGACCATTCCTAAAGGAAAAATTACAAATTTGGGTAAGTACAGGGCTAACATGCGCAGCACAGTACTTTAATATTTTTCCAGGCGCTCTGTCATTTACATGATAGTCCTTAGTCTTCAGTGATTTAATTATTGACTCAATCTCCCCCTTGTCTGTATCACAGAGGAGTATTTCAGACATAAATCTCGGAAAGCCATTTGTCAAGAAAGTTATACGATTCCCTGTAGAAACTAAATTTTTATTTAATTCATCAGAAATGCTCAGAAAATGATTGTTAAATACTGTACATACATCTGATTTATCAGTAACAGAAATATTTTTAGTACGAACTGACTTTATATCATCGACCGTGTGCTGCTGACAAGACACTTCCTTCACAACTGACCATATGGTTTTAATTTTATCCTGTGAATTAGTTATTTTATTTGCATACCACATACTCTTTGCCTTCATAATAACATTTTTAAGCACCTTACAATACTGTTTGTAATGGGCTACTGTAGCTTGATTGTGACTACTTCAAACATTTTGATTTAATTCCTGCTTTGCCGGCCGGAGCGGCCGAGCGGTTCTAGGCGCTACAGTCTGGAACCGCGCGACCACTACGGTCGCAGGTTCGAATCCTGCCTCGTGCATGAATGTGTGTGATGTCCTTAGGTTAGGTAGGTTTAAGTAGTTCTAAGTCCTAAGGGGCTGATGACCTCAGAAGTTAAGCCCCATAGTGCTCAGAGCCATTTGAAGCATTTTAATTCCTGCTTTGTTCTACCTGATATCCTTATCCCACCAGTCAGTAACCTGGGCTGCCTGTTACTGCTAGTACCCCGTTTAGAACGTTGTGATGGAAAGCAACTCTCCCAGAGCATGAGAAATACACTCCTGGAAATTGAAATAAGAACACCGTGAATTCATTGTCCCAGGAAGGGGAAACTTTATTGACACATTCCTGCGGTCAGATACATCACATGATCACACTGACAGAACCACAGGCACATAGACACAGGCAACAGAGCATGCACAATGTCGGCACTAGTACAGTGTATATCCACCTTTCGCAGCAATGCAGGCTGCTATTCTCCCATGGAGACGATCGTAGAGATGCTGGATGTAGTCCTGTGGAACGGCTTGCCATGCCATTTCCACCTGGCGCCTCAGTTGGACCAGCGTTCGTGCTGGACGTGCAGACCGCGTGAGACGACGCTTCATCCAGTCCCAAACATGCTCAATGGGGGACAGATCCGGAGATCTTGCTGGCCAGGGTAGTTGACTTACACCTTCTAGAGCACGTTGGGTGGCACGGGATACATGCGGACGTGCATTGTCCTGTTGGAACAGCAAGTTCCCTTGCCGGTCTAGGAATGGTAGAACGATGGGTTCGATGACGGTTTGGATGTACCGTGCACTATTCAGTGTCCCCTCGACGATCACCAGTGGTGTACGGCCAGTGTAGGAGATCGCTCCCCACACCATGATGCCGGGTGTTGGCCCTGTGTGCCTCGGTCGTATGCAGTCCTGATTGTGGCGCTCACCTGCACGGCGCCAAACACGCATACGACCATCATTGGCACCAAGGCAGAAGCGACTCTCATCGCTGAAGACGACACGTCTCCATTCGTCCCTCCATTCACGCCTGTCGCGACACCACTGGAGGCGGGCTGCACGATGTTGGGGCGTGAGCGGAAGACGGCCTAACGGTGTGCGGGACCGTAGCCCAGCTTCATGGAGACGGTTGCGAATGGTCCTCGCCGATACCCCAGGAGCAACAGTGTCCCTAATTTGCTGGGAAGTGGCGGTGCGGTCCCCTACGGCACTGCGTAGGATCCTACGGTCTTGGCGTGCATCCGTGCGTCGCTGCGGTCCGGTCCCAGGTCGACGGGCACGTGCACCTTCCGCAGACCACTGGCGACAACATCGATGTACTGTGGAGACCTCACGCCCCACGTGTTGAGCAATTCGGCGGTACGTCCACCCAGCCCCCCGCATGCCCACTATACGCCCTCGCTCAAAGTCCGTCAACTGCACATACGGTTCACGTCCACGCTGTCGCGGCATGCTACCAGTGTTAAAGTCTGCGATGGAGCTCCGTATGCCACGGCAAACTGGCTGACACTGACGGCGGCGGTGCACAAATGCTGCGCAGCTAGCGCCATTCGACGGCCAACACCGCGGTTCCTGGTGTGTCCGCTGTGCCGTGCGTGTGATCATTGCTTGTACAGCCCTCTCGCAGTGTCCGGAGCAAGTATGGTGGGTCTGACACACCGGTGTCAATGTGTTCTTTTTTCCATTTCCAGGAGTGTATGTTAAGGAAATAATTATATTTATCATCTTTGTTATCGGCACTATAAACATCCTGCCACTATTGTTCGTTGACAAGGTTTTAAAAAACCCTCTATTGCTGTTGTTTGTAATTGGCATTTGTTTCAGTACAAAAGCCTTTTAGTGTTAAAATTTGTGCATCATTATCTGAAAGACCATTAACCCTTTTACTAACTGAATACCCATCTAGTGAAGAAGAATGAATAAAAATATTGTCTATGACTGTGCTACTGTTCCCCTGCACCCTAACTGGAAAAAGCACAGTCTGTATCAGATCAGCCGGCCGCGGTGGCCGTGCGGTTCTGGCGCTGCAGTCCGGAACCGCGGGACTGCTACGGTCGCAGGTTCGAATCCTGCCTCGGGCATGGGTGTGTGTGATGTCCTTAGGTTAGTTAGGTTTAAGTAGTTCTAAGTTCTAGGGGACTTATGACCTAAGATGTTGAGTCCCATAGCGCTCAGAGCCATTTGAACCATTTGTATCAGATCATATGAATTTAGGACATCGTTTTTCTTGCACCATCATGTACACAATTTATGTTGAAGTCACTACATATAACTAATTTCTGGTACTTCCTAATAGCTTGAGCAGAAATGCTCTGAAGTGAGAGTTAGGGGACCTATAAACAACAACAATTAGAAGTTGAGTTTCAGTAAAGTCAACTGCCACTGCACAACGTTCAAATATCTGTTCAGTGCAGTGCCATGGTACGTCTATGGACTCAAATGGAATACTGTTTTTTACGTACATAGCCACTCCCCAACACGCAAGGAACTCCTTGGAAAACAGCTAGCTAGTCTGTATCCTGGTAAAGGAAGCCTTTGAATTGTCAAATTATTTAAGTAGTGCTCCGATATACGAATAATTTCCGAGTCAACATCCATAAGCAGTTCACTAACTCTCTCCTCTGCAATTATCAGTGGAATTCCCATTGCACTCTAAATGTCACCTCTCTTGCTTTTAATTTCATCGAAGATGGCTTTGACTTTCCGATGTGCCGAGTCAGTCCTTCCGAGTGTTAATTCTTTTTCTATTTCTTCACCTTTTCCATGCAGCCATTTCACCTTAGCTTCCCTGCACTTCCTGTTTATTTCATTCATAAGTGACTTATATCTCTGTTATTCCGAATTTCTGTGGACATTTTTGTACTTTCTACTTGCGTCGATGAGCTGAAGCATTTCTTTTATTACCCATGGTTTCCGCGGATCTATCTTCCATACCTATATTTTTCATACCAAGTTCTCTGATTACCCTTTTTAGAGATGGCCCTTCCTCTTTAACTGAACTGGTAATTGAGCTATTCAGTATCGCAGTATCTATAGTCTCAGAAAACTCTTACTCTTCCTGACTAGTCTCTTAAACTTCAGCCTTCTCTTCATCATTACTAAATTGTGATCTGAGTCTATATCTTGTCCTGGGTACACGTAACAACTCATTATCTGATTTCTAAATCTCTGGTCGACTAACTGAAATCTTCCTGTATCTTCTGGCTTTTTCCAAGTATAGCTCCTCTTGTGATTATCGAACAGAGTATTCGCCATTATTAGCTAAAATTTATTGCAGAACCCAATGTGTGGTTCACCCGTCTCATTCCTACGCCCAACCCCATATTCTCCTTTAGCTCTTTCCAGTACTTCCCATGCAACCGCATTCTAACCCCCATGAGTTTTCGGTTTTATCTCCCTTTGTGTACTGTTCAGTATCCTCCTATACTTTCTCTATCTCTTCATCTTCTGCTTTCGACGTCGGCATAAATACCTGAACTTCTGTTGTCGGAGTTGGCCTCTGCACGTTTTCGTTATAGCTTGCTCATATTTCCTCAGAGTTTCGAACATGTTGCACCATTTTACACCGTCGAACGCTTTCCCCAGCTCGAAAATCCCACGAGCATGTCCTCATTTTTATTCGATCTTGCTTCCATTAACAATCGCAACGTCAGGACTGCCTCTACGTTTCCTAAAGCCAAACTCTTCGTCATCTAACAGAGCCTCAATTTTTTTCCCCATTCTTCGGTACTTTATTCTCGTAAGCGCTCGGACGTACGAGGTGTTAAGCTAATTGAGAGTCAGTTCTCGCACTTCTGTGCGAGTGCTATCTTCGGAATTGTGTCGATGATATTTCTTCGCAAGTGTGATGGTACATCACCAATCTCATATATTCTACAGACCAACCTGAATAGTCGTTTGGTTGCCACTGTCCCCAATGACTTCAGAAATTCCCATGGAATGTTATCTATTCCTTCTGGCTTATTTGATCTCAAGTCTTCCAGGGCTCTGTTAAATACTGACTCTAACACTGTACCCCTATGTCTTCCATATGCACTCCAGTTTCTTCTGTCTGTTATCAAGCAAGTCTGTCATCAAGCAAGTCCTTACCCTCATAGAAGCTTTCAATGTACTCTTCCCACGTACAAGCTCTCCCCTCTACATTTAACAGTGGACTTCCCATCGTGTTTTTAACTTCACCGAAACTTGTTTTGATTTTTCTATATGCTGAGCCAGTCCTTCCGACAGTCATTCCTTTTCCGATTTCTTTATATCATCACAGAAACTCTATTGGGAACAAACATTGTACCATAGGATGGACCAAATCAGTCAAAATGGTCACACAATCCTCAGCAGTAATGTGACCTTGCAGAGTAACAGTGGAACCCATGGAATACCACTATAAGACTACCCAAATCATCATCGAACTCTCGTTATGTTCATTCTAGGGACACAAACTCAGCCCGAAATTTAAAGTAGTGGGAAACAAGATTCATTCAACCAAATTATATTCTTCCATTGCTCCATAGTCCAGGATCTATGGCTTCGGCACCACGTTTTCATGATACGGGCATTTGCATTACTGATGAGTGATTTTTGAATTCCAGCTCGCCCTGGAATTTCCTGCTTCTAGAATCCCTTTGTGTTGTTTTGGTACTGATATGATTCGCGAGTGCGGCATCTAGTTCCGCGGAGACTTTCGCAACTAACATCCTCTTATTTTTCGTCACAGTCTTCTCCATTGACAGTTGCATGGGGGCTTAATTATATAGAAATGAAAATATAATAATTTTAGTAGCTGTGTGTACGGTTACGAAGTCTCGTAACCGGTTGGCCCTGAGTAGCATTAGTACGCAATCTGACTGCATAAAATAGCAATAAAGAATGAAAGGAAATTTCCGTTAACACAATTGATTAATGAAGTCCCCAGCAACTATAAAAGCTACGAAACAACAAAGCACAAGTGTAACTGTTTTGTGTGTGGTAGTGTGGTTCAACGTACATGTATCTGGCACGGTTCTTCCTCAATACGACAAGAAATTTTAAACACTATTTACAATGAACAAATCGAAAAACCAGAAATACTATAGTTGCACGTAGAAACCAGAATTACAAGTCTAATACATAAACACGAGCCAGATGCTTTGTTGACTGAACCTGTGACCAAGACGCATTATTATTAAGGAGATTTGAAATAAAAAAAATTTTGTTACCTCCATATATATTGACGAAAAATACACTGTGATCATTGCAATATCTTCCATATATACATTGCACCAACCGAACAGCATCCACTCTCTCGCCCAGCAGAACAATAACTGCACACGACATGCTCTGAAATTTGATGTTCAACATGTGTATCAAGTAGTAGTGGTAACAGTGTATAACAGTCAATAATAGTTAGTCAACGTCATAGTCATCATGTCAAGACCAATGTTTGCAAAGCCAAATCAAAATGTACGGTTGCTGAACAACTGTCAGTGTGCCAAGATATGCAATTACTTCCTCTCTCCAAAAAAAGTATATACTGCTTATTGATTTAACGAAATGTGTGTAGACAATCTTCCTTCTACTTGAGTGTTCTAGTCTGCCATCTTCATCCTCCTTGTTCCATATAAACCAACAAAAAAAATATGCTCCTCACTTAGTTTACCTCTTATCCACCAAAACTCCAATAATCATCAGCATCACATAATCTTAATACTTCAGTAATACCTCTTACGTCGATACGTATAAACCTCATCATCAATATCATTTACCTTACCTCTTGTCTACCAAAACTGCAATAATCATCAACTTCACACAAGCTCAATAGCTCACTAATACCTCTTCAATACGTCGATACATATAAACCTCATCGCCAATATCATTTCACTTCCATAACAACTCTTTCCTCTAGTAGGTCTCCTCGAACAAGTACAGATAAAATCCTAGTGCAATCTTCAATTCATCATCCCATACAATCCGAAGACACAATGTCCACACACAACCTCTTTGTAATCCACCTGACCCAAATCTTCTACTCATTATGAATTATAAAATACATTTTGGTTACCTTGTCCATCATTAAATAAAAGAAATGCATACATGACCTCTAACAGCCTTTAGTTTGAATAACTTTCAATAAGTATGTACGAGTACGGAGTGTGAATGATAGTAATATTTCACAGTGTATACACCACTTCAAGAATGATGGCAAAACAGAAACAAACATGTGGAGTATTTCTTGTGTCAAGTGTCATTTCCTATTTCAATTACTCACGAAGAATGCAGTGTAATAACTGTCAATGGTCTAAACCTAGTGTTGGTATTTCATGTCGTTAGCTTCCTTTCTATTAGCTTCCATAAAACCTCCAGCTCATGTGACTTCAATGAAGTTTCTTGTACCAATGTCGTTCGTAGAATTATAGCAGTTCATTTTCTTATCTTAAAATATAAAGCACTGAGCGTAAGCAAAACATGCAGTAGCGAGTAAATATACCAGTAGAGAACATAATGTCAACAAATGGGTGTAGCACAATCCCTAAAACGAGGCTCTGCCAAGCGAACAATCTATAATTAATACCATAGTGTGACCTAAACTCCATGTTCGTACACCGTATATCAGCATTTCTATACACCAAATTAAAGAGTAGTTATGACAACAAAACAGAAATGTGTAAATATGCAATCCATACGCAAAGCAGCAAATATACACTCCTGGAAATGGGAAAAAGAACACATTGACACCGGTGTGTCAGACCCACCATACTTGCTCCGGACACTGCGAGAGGGCTGTACAAGCAATGATCACACGCACGGCACAGCGGACACACCAGGAACCGCGGTGTTGGCCGTCGAATGGCGCTAGCTGCGCAGCATTTGTGCACCGCCGCCGTCAGTGTCAGCCAGTTTGCCGTGGCATACGGAGCTCCATCGCAGTCTTTAACACTGGTAGCATGCCGCGACAGCGTGGACGTGAACCGTATGTGCAGTTGACGGACTTTGAGCGAGGGCGTATAGTGGGCATGCGGGGGGCTGGGTGGACGTACCGCCGAATTGCTCAACACGTGGGGCGTGAGGTCTCCACAGTACATCGATGTTGTCGCCAGTGGTCGGCGGAAGGTGCACGTGCCCGTCGACCTGGGACCGGACCGCAGCGACGCACGGATGCACGCCAAGACCGTAGGATCCTACGCAGTGCCGTAGGGGACCGCACCGCCACTTCCCAGCAAATTAGGGACACTGTTGCTCCTGGGGTATCGGCGAGGACCATTCGCAACCGTCTCCATGAAGCTGGGCTACGGTCCCGCACACCGTTAGGCCGTCTTCCGCTCACGCCCCAACATCGTGCAGCCCGCCTCCAGTGGTGTCGCGACAGGCGTGAATGGAGGGACGAATGGAGACGTGTCGTCTTCAGCGATGAGAGTCGCTTCTGCCTTGGTGCCAATGATGGTCGTATGCGTGTTTGGCGCCGTGCAGGTGAGCGCCACAATCAGGACTGCATACGACCGAGGCACACAGGGCCAACACCCGGCATCATGGTGTGGGGAGCGATCTCCTACACTGGCCGTACACCACTGGTGATCGTCGAGGGGACACTGAATAGTGCACGGTACATCCAAACCGTCATCGAACCCATCGTTCTACCATTCCTAGACCGGCAAGGGAACCTGCTGTTCCAACAGGACAATGCACGTCCGCATGTATCCCGTGCCACCCAACGTGCTCTAGAAGGTGTAAGTCAACTACCCTGGCCAGCAAGATCTCCGGATCTGTCCCCCATTGAGCATGTTTGGGACTGGATGAAGCGTCGTCTCACGCGGTCTGCACGTCCAGCACGAACGCTGGTCCAACTGAGGCGCCAGGTGGAAATGGCATGGCAAGCCGTTCCACAGGACTACATCCAGCATCTCTACGATCGTCTCCATGGGAGAATAGCAGCCTGCATTGCTGCGAAAGGTGGATATACACTGTACTAGTGCCGACATTGTGCATGCTCTGTTACCTGTGTCTATGTGCCTGTGGTTCTGTCAGTGTGATCATGTGATGTATCTGACCCCAGGAATGTGTCAATAAAGTTTCCCCTTCCTGGGACAATGAATTCACGGTGTTCTTATTTCAATTTCCAGGAGTGTATATCTTACATAATAAACAGTTCATTAGCATCATATCAGCATTAGCAAAGAAATGTTCATATGTAATCTTAATAAGTAAACATGAAGACGCAAGCAGATAAATCACGAAGTATAACTTACATACATAACCATATCAGCACGACTAATCAGGTGTCAACTATAATTTAAATAAATAAGCACAGCATGCACATAATAAAAAAATATGACATCAGTGAAAAAGCAGTGCAGCCAAGCGATGCATAATATACATAAGTAACAACCCTGTTCATTAATCAATCATTGTCAAAATCAGTTAACACACAGTATAAATCACGTAATCGCGAGCAGCAAATTACGTATAAAGTACGTACCTAAGTGGAAATATGTTACCTGAAAAATAAACTCAGTTAATAGTTACTTTTTCAGTTTATTACTTTCTTCTTCGAAATTACATTATTCCTGAAATTTTCTCGATAGCAAGTCCTCTTTACGTCGGACACACACAGAATTTACCTGAAGTTCTTAAATATTGTATACAACTGTATCCTGAAAAAAAAAAACTGAACGTTAATAACATAATTTATCAAGTAACTAAAGCTTTATACTGAATTTAATCGGAGAAATTAGACTGTGTATTTGTTTACGGCTGTCAGTGCATTCGCACTGAGCGCTCGTGTTTGCGGTCAACGACTGCCTCGTGCGACGCGGACTTGACTGTTGCTTTGAGTATGTGCCACCGCCAGAACACAGCGCGGTATCCTTGCATTCTCTGCGTGTTGACGTATAACAGTTAGTTTCTCAAAAGTATGTCATTCCACAGTAATTTTAACCTTCGATATATGATGTATTCCCTTAGAGCGCCGAGATTTAAGAGTTTCTACTTCGACAGTGGTATCATGAATAATTTTGCGAACTCTATATGGACCGTTATAAAGCAGAAAAAATTTGCGACACAAGCCTTTTCCTTTGTGAGACAAACGACGAGACTTAACACCTTTTGACCAACTGACAAGGTTTTTAAACGACCAGGGCGTTTAGCTGATTTCTCTCTTCTACACTCCTGGAAATAGAAAAAAGAACACATTGACACCGGTGTGTCAGACCTACCATACTTGCTCCGGACACTGCGAGAGGGCTGTACAAGCAATGATCACACGCACGGCACAGCGGACACACCAGGAACCGCGGTGTTGGCCGTCGAATGGCGCTAGCTGCGCAGCATTTGTGCACCGCCGCCGTCAGTGTCAGCCAGTTTGCCGTGGCATACGGAGCTCCATCGCAGTCTTTAACACTGGTAGCATGCCGCGACAGCGTGGACGTGAACCGTATGTGCAGTTGACGGACTTTGAGCGAGGGCGTATAGTGGGCATGCGGGAGGCCGGGTGGACGTACCGCCGAATTGCTCAACACGTGGGGCGTGAGGTCTCCACAGTACATCGATGTTGTCGCCAGTGGTCGGCGGAAGGTGCACGTGCCCGTCTACCTGGGACCGGACCGCAGCGACGCACGGATGCACGCCAAGACCGTAGGATCCTACACAGTGCCGTAGGGGACCGCACCGCCACTTCCCAGCAAATTAGGGACACTGTTGCTCCTGGGGTATCGGCGAGGACCATTCGCAACCGTCTCCATGAAGCTGGGCTACGGTCCCGCACACCGTTAGGCCGTCTTCCGCTCACGCCCCAACATCGTGCAGCCCGCCTCCAGTGGTGTCGCGACAGGCGTGAATGGAGGGACGAATGGAGACGTGTCGTCTTCAGCGATGAGAGTCGCTTCTGCCTTGGTGCCAATGATGGTCGTATGCGTGTTTGGCGCCGTGCAGGTGAGCGCCACAATCAGGACTGCATACGACCGAGGCACACAGGGCCAACACCCGGCATCATGGTGTGGGGAGCGATCTCCTACACTGGCCGTACACCACTGGTGATCGTCGAGGGGACACTGAATAGTGCACGGTACATCCAAACCGTCATCGAACCCATCGTTCTACCATTCCTAGACCGGCAAGGGAACTAGCTGTTCCAACAGGAAAATGCACGTCCGCATGTATCCCGTGCCACCCAACGTGCTCTAGAAGGTGTAAGTCAACTACCCTGGCCAGCAAGATCTCCGGATCTGTCCCCCATTGAGCATGTTTGGGACTGGATGAAGCGTCGTCTCACGCGGTCTGCACGTCCAGCACGAACGCTGGTCCAACTGAGGCGCCAGGTGGAAATGGCATGGCAAGCCGTTCCACAGGACGACATCCAGCATCTCTACGATCGTCTCCATGGGAGAATAGCAGCCTGCATTGCTGCGAAAGGTGGATATACACTGTACTAGTGCCGACATTGTGCATGCTGTGTTGCCTGTGTCTATGTGCCTGTGGTTCTGTCAGTGCGATGTATCTGACCCCAGGAATGTGTCAATAAAGTTTCCCCTTCCTGGGACAATGAATTCACGGTGTTCTTATTTCAATTTCCAGGAGTGTATCAGCCGCAGATGCAATATTTTGTAGAGCCAGGTTCACAACTTCAGAATGCCGCAGTTTCCATGTAGTCGGAAAAGGAACTATTTTAGAAATGCGATTTGTCGGTGCTTTACTTTTTAATATCAATATAGGCGGTAAAGAAGTTGAATGATTTGGGAGTTCATTCAGAATTTTTTAAAAAATATGAAGATACTGATCCCACGTTCTGTGATTCTAATGACAATAAAGAAGGCACAATTTATTGATTTCCTTCATCCATCTCTCTGAAGCGTTAGATTGAGGGTGAAAAAGTGAAATGAAAATTGTTTTAATCTTACGACGCCGTAGAATACGAAGCCAAATTTTAGAGCGAAACTGTGATCCATTATCTGATATAACTTTATCAACATGACCAACTTCTTTAAGAAAATGTTTGATGAAAGCGTTAGATACTGAACGAGCTGTTGCTTTGCGTAAAGGTGTAAAACACACATATTTCGATGTCAATTCCACTGCTACCAAAATGTACGCAAAACCATTAGTAGAACGAACCACTGGACCGGACAAATCGACTGCAGCCATCTCATTTAATTTCGCTGGAATGATAGGAAACAACGGTGCTCTATGAGAAGTAGTTGGCGGCTTAGCCGTTTGACATAATTTGCATTTGGCGAGAACAAATCGAATACGTTTTTCCATATTACTGAAGTAGCAATTTTCTCGTAATTTATGAAAGCATTTTCTGGGACCAAAGTGTGCATAACTGAAAAGTGTATATCAAATCAATTTATTAACCCACCCATCAGGAATGCAAACTAACCAACAGAGTTGTCAACCGATTTTCGTTTAAAAAGAATATCATTGCGAACTAAATAATACTGTCTAATCGCTACGCTTTTCTTTCTCCTCCACTTCTCCTTAATGTCCTTCCAGATTGGATCCTTGTTTTGCTCCTTAGCGATGTCCTGGAGCGAAGACGAAATAAAATTTTCAAACGCAACACCTTGAATATACATCAAACAATAATTGTTTTCTTTGCAGTCCTCCTCAGTACTTTGTTTTAAACCCATAGGTGCACGTGATAAAGGATCTGAAATAATATTTGAAGAACCCTGTATGCAAACAATACTAAAATCAAATTCCTCTAGATACAGCGCCCATCGTGACAATCTTCCATGTGTTAATTTTGTTGACATAAGAAATTCCAGAGCTCGATGATCGGTGTAAACCTTAGTATGTCTGCCATACAAAAATATGCGAAATTTTGTGAAAGCCCATAGAACAGCCAAAGCTTCCAGTTCCGTAATCGAATAATTATTTTCTGATTTAGAGAGAACACGGCTTCCAAATGCAATAGTTTTCTGTACTACAACGCCGTTTTCTTCTATCTCTTGAAATAAATGTGCACCTAATCCTTTGTATGATGAGTCCGTCGCCAAACAAAAATCTTTAGATAAATCCGGATGTGAAAAAAGTGGAGCAGCAACTAAAACATCACGAAGTTGTTCAAATTCCGATTGAGCTTCCTCATCCCAACACCCATTAGAATTCTTTCCAGATAGATCACATAAACGAGGTGTGGCCAAATTGTCTAATCTAATATAAGCGTATAAGAAAATTACAGACACCAAGGAAACTACGAACATCACGTTTTGTGGTAGGAACAGCATAATTACGAATAGCGTGTAGTTTCTCTGGATCAGGAAGAATACCTTCCGTATAAATAATATGACCAAGAAATTTCAGCTGAGAACGACCAATTCAGATTTTTCCAAGTTCACTGTAATGCCAACTCTTGCAAAAATACGTAATAATGAATCCAAAATTCTGTTATGCTCAACCCAAGAACGTTTACAATAAGAATATCGTCAACATATGAAGTAATATTGTTACGAAGATAAACAGGTAAAATTTCGTTTAAACTACGAACGAATGCTGCTGAAGATACAGTAAGTTCAAACGGTAATTTCCGAAATCACTTTTGGGTAAAATAGTCATATCCGGTTATTCTTTACTGACTCCTTTTCTAGATAGATTGATAGTTGAAGAGTTGTTTTGATAGATACAAAGAATAGTAAAAGAGGAAGCAGCAGTGCAGAAAACTAAAAGGGAAATAGCATCACTACAGCTCGGGGCCCTGTGCACGCCACGTCACATATTCACTTAGTGTAGTGAATCCCCTGAGGACCTAAATAGCCACACATAAATTCCAGTTTGTGACTTAGTGGCCAATTTGGTGGAAGTGCGTACATAAGTTGATCTAACCATGAACATGGATGTATGTCATTATTAGAATTGCGAAAGATCTTAAACTTCCGAACAGTTAAAAAGAGTTTATAGTCAAAGTTTTCGCCTCGTGGCGACAAAGACCTGCCGCGTCTGTCCCAGTCCGAATGTCGATTATTGTCAAATTCGCGCGCCCGGCGCTTTCTTGTTGCATCTTGTAAATGAAATAAATTATTTTCTTCAAAACCTGCTGCTACCTGTGACTCTAAATTTCTTCTACTGTCTTTTCCTACGATTTCGCTTTCAATTTGTTTAACTTGCTTTCGTAACGCCTCAAATTCCCTTTTAACGCGTTCATTAAATTTTCCTTGATTTTCAACATGTTTATTTATGTTCTGGTACTCTTCGGTTTCTGCAAATGGCAGTGGAGCTGTATCATCTGAATCTCTGTCCCCATTTAAACTAAGACTTGTCAATTTATCTGAAATCTCCTCAACTCTTTCCGATAAGTCACCTATTTGTTCTTTCTGTTTATTTACGTCTAACGTAAGTGTCGCCACTCGGGTTTCAGTATTAACACATTTAGTAGTCAACTGTTCATATTGTTGTGTTAGGTAATTTATTCTGTCATTTGGTACGGATTCCTCGATTCTTTCAAGTATTTATTCCTTATCGTGTGCACGTTGTAAATTTAACTCCGAAAATTTTTGTACTATCACGCGATCTCTTTCTTCCTGTTCTCTATCCTGTTCCTTTTGTCTGATTTCTATTGAAATTAATCTATTATTGTGAGCATTCAAAATCGGTTGTACTTCTCCTCTAATTTCTTTCTTTAATTCATCTTTCATGTTTTTAAAACATTCCTGAGTCTAACCGTGTTTCCATTGTTCCCATATCACTTTTAATTGTTCCTATTTGTGAGTCTAACCGTGTTGCCAAAGTTCCCATCTCTGTTTTTAATTCAGATCCTAACTGTGATCCCAAATTTAATATTGCACTCATCAACTGCTCCATATTAACTGGTTCGAAATTCTTTTCGCCCCTAACATTTCCCGTAAAACCAACTTCCTTCGCCATAGCTGTAAAGCTATCTGTGTTCGATACTATTCCAGAATCTTCTATCGTTTGTCTCATATTCTGAAAATTTTCCGAGTGTGAAAAATTTTGGACTGGTTCCGGACTATTTTGCCGGCTTATTAAATTGTTTTCTACATCGTTATTCATCATACTGTTCTCCTGTGTTGCCGATTTCGCCATGTTAACAATTTCGTCATTCTGACTATCCATCATTTTTGCCTTTTTCATCGATCGCGTAATCATTTACAAAACTCGTCACTATACGAAAATTACACACAATATAACACTTTATCACCAACAATACCATTCACACGAAATGCTTTCCGACAAACACGATTAACGAACAAATTGAAATCTTCATAATTGCACAAAATTGTCAAACCCGTATACGAGACATCAAAAATTAAATTCTGGAAAAATACCATTAGAAGAATGACAAGACAACTACAAATGTTCAATTACCAAATCTACACGTGCAATATAGACTACAATTACTAAACTACAAATTACTACAACAATACTACTGTCTGCTATTTTTACTGTCAAAAGAATTCCAAGGGACGATCCTAAGCAACGGTCGCCACGTGCATAGGGGCTTGATTATATAATGAAAATAACCTGTTGGCCCTGAGTAGTATTAGTACCCAATCTGACTGCATAAAATAACAATAAAGAAGGACAGAAAATTTCCGTTAACGCAATTGATTAATTAAGTCCCCAGCAACTATAAAAGCTACGAAACAACAAAGCACAAGTGTAACTGTTTTGTGTGTGGTAGTGTGGTTCAACGTACATGTATCTGGCACGGTTCTTCCTCAATACGACAAGAAATTTTAAACACCATTTACAATGAACAAATCGAAAAACCAGAAATACTATAGTTGCATATAGAAACCAGAATTACAAGTCTAATACATGAACACGAGCCAGATGCTTTGTTGACTGAACCTGTGACCAAGACGCATTATTATTAAGGAGATTTGAAATAAAAAAATTTTTCTTACCTCCATATATATTGACGAAAAATACACTGTGATCATTGCAACATCTTCCATATATACATTACACCAACCGAACAGCATCCACTCTCTCGCCCAGCAGAACAATAACTGCACATGACATGCTCTGAACTAGTACTGCTCTCGACAGCCTCTCAACAAGCACTGCCCACGACAACCTCTGAGCTACTACTGCCCTCGACATTTTCTGAACAACTACTGCCAGTGGAGGCGGCTGAATAATACTCTTTGGCGCAATCTCTGGCGCTGTGACTCAGTGTAGCCACCTTCCGTCACGATCAATCAATACACCCTTTCGTCCGCCTTGTGACAGGCTTGCAAATAATGTTTTTGAGCTTTCCCTGTATATGGTATTAATCTTCGATATCATGAAAGCACCCGCCGTAAGAGCACCAACTTGACCACGTTCGAATACTCACAGATACATAGAACGTCGTTCTCAGCACTACTAATACGTATTGGGGACATTACACAGATGCCATTCGTGGTCAAACACAGCAACGCCAACTGCAGGCTTGCCTAGCATCTTGATTTATGGTCTAACATGCATTTCTCTCTGTGTTTCCGTATTTCTGTTTCTCCCTGAAGTACTCCGGTGAAGGCTTTCACCAGCCACAACAACGTCATTCAATAGGTAATGATCTACACTTATGTTGATAAGTGCGAGCAGCACTGTCCTTAACTTTATGAACATTTTACAATACGCCATGGCCACCTGCTGACGAGTTCCATCCGACCTTCAGCAGATCGCCGTCGTTGGCTGCGAAGTTTCGAGAAGCGATACAGCACATTAACTTCGCTTCATACGGAGAAGCGTCTAATATGGCGTAAGGACATCGTCTGTTTCAAGAGAAAGGCTAATGAAAGACTCACCTCTTCGTACCCTATGCTGAATCCAAACTAAACATTGCCTCCACAGATCGACGGGATACTGCAGAAGTCGCCACTCCCTCCTGTGCTTGAGCATGCTGGAATGGCGCTAAATGCTAAAGGTGATCTCTCGCCGTGAACGCTTGCACGACGCTGCGCGATCTTTAAAAACAGAAAAACGTAGGCTTCAGAAAAGCCGAAGAGCCAGTCGCTTCGACAAATAATACTTGTACATTTCTGAGTGTCAATGTTGTGACTACTTGGCAACGCTACTTCGGAAAAAGAAGAGCAAGGGTCGGAGGAATAACCGCAAGGTTTAAACTACATGAAGCAGTAGTGAAGAAGAGATCCCGATCAACATCCGTCGTAGTAGTGCACCGCAGTCTGCAGCTAGTTCCTGAAAGAAGGCCTCAACCATAAGACCGAGGTGTCGAATCATAAGGAAGATGTGATAAGAAAGAAGAGGTACCAATACTCTCAAGAACTTTCAACAGCATTAACGCCTGAGAATTGCACAGCTCCGGAGAGATACATGATGGTGCTTACTTGGAAAGACAGACAAAAGTGGATTAATGAAAAGACTGGAATATGAGACGTAATTAGGTTTATAATGAAACGAAACATGGGTGAGCGGACAGGTAACATGGTGAATGGTTGGTAGTTAGGCTGAGCAAAGAAACTTTTCCGGGTTCTAGGAGATAAAAGACCGAGAAATCAACATGGTGGCAATTAGAGAGTGTGGCTTTGATCGTAACGCCACTACTAAAACAGGAAAACTGGGTAAAGTGACGGATAGTTCTGATTCCAAAGTTTCACTTCTGAGCAACTTCATTCGGCGGTGTGGGCTGCTTTACAGACACAGTTGGGATGTCGGTTCATCTTCATGAATTGAAAAGGTCACTTTTATGACACTTAATAATATCGACCGTTTGAAAACTGCAGCATGAACCCGACTCCACTAACAAAATTTAGTTGATTCTTCAAGGAAATTTTTTGATTATTTTGGTATTGTAGTTCCGGGATCTCTGGTGGCTCCTTACAGAATAATAGTGTGATTATGAACTATTCAGTTGTTACTCAAATTACCTCTGCTTCTGTGAAAATACCTTCAGAACAGTGAAGGGACGAACAGAGCAGTACTGAATGCAAGCCCGAGGGCGACTACCGGTGAGTATTGTTGTTATTAACAGTAAATACCGTGAATGTTACCAAAGGGAAAAATAGAGGAAGCCGTGGACGTTTGCGCTCTTGTGTAGATTTTTCAGTGCAATTGTGATGAACAGATAAACACAAGAAAGAAATCAAACGAAAGACAATTATTCTCTTAACAAGCTACGAGAGACCGCGTTCCTTTGTAACGAAATACTCAGGAAATACCACAGAGAAATTGCCGAAACAATATCGAGGGAGCCACGGTCCGCGGCTTTGTTTTTCTTTTGCCAGCCTTTTCGTCTCAGAGTAGATCTTAACCTCAAGCGTCTTCAGTTGTTTGCTGGATATGTTCCGGTCTGCTTCCCCCTACGATTTTCCACCTCTGCTACAGTACAGTGGATATTATTTTTAGACCGCCTAATTTAGTATTTTAATGGTCCACTTAATTATCTAAGCACCAAATGTCAAATTCTGCGATTGTCCTCATTTCCGATTTTCCAAGTCCATGATTCACTTCTACAAATTTTTGTGATGTAAACCTACATTTAAAGAAAAATGTCTCCTTTAATTTAAGGGCTGTGTTTCACACCTGTAGACCTCTTGTAAAGTGGCAAGCCCTCTTAGTTTCTGATAGCCTGTTTTTTATATCTTCCTTGTTTTGTCCGTAAAGGGAAATTTCGCTTGCAAGATAGCAAATTCCTTCACTTCGTCTAATTCGTGGTCCCCAAATTCTGATGTTAAGTTTACAGCAAATCTCATTTCTGCTCGTCCTCATTACTTTCGTCTTTCTTTGGTTGCTCAGTCTACGTTCTGTGCTCATTAGACTGTTGCTTTTGTGCAATACCTGCGAATGATTTCTTTTATTTCCATCATTAGTTTTCGATGGAGAGGCTGAAGCTTCTCAGTCTTACATTCATTTTATTCCGAGCATACCTTTCTTCGGCTTCCATTCTTATTAGTCCTTGTACACTGCGTATATTAGCCGTCTCTCCTTACATCTTACATCTATTTCATCGTAAATTTCGAACACTTTGCGCCATTGTACGTGGTCGAACATTCTTCTAAGCCAACAAATAATACGAGGGTTGGAACTTTAATAGTGGTAACTATTTATTTACATCTCGTACAAAATAGATACGTGTTTCAACGTTTTACTGACCTTCAAAGTAGTCACCAGTATTGTGTATAACCCGTTGCCAGCGATGTGGAAGTCGTAGGATACTGTTAGCAGAGCCTGTTGTGTTGACAGTTCGAGCGGCGATGTCTATTGCCCGACGAAATTGTAGCAGTTCTGAAGCGAATGCCGTGAAGTGTTTCCTTCAATTTAGAAATCGAGTTGAACTCACGAGGGCTTAAGTCAGGGGAGTGCAGTAGGTGGTATAGCAATTAGCAGCCCCATCAGTAAAACAAATTAGTAACAGCTTGCACTGTACGTGCTTGAGCATTGTCCTGAAAAATGATGGTCAGGTCCTGCAGAAAGTGTCATCACTTCTGTCTCTAAACTGGTCGTAGGTTTTGTTCCAAAAATGAGCAGCATTGAGACAGAAGTGATGACACTTTCTGCAGGACCTGATCATCATTTTGCAGCACAATGCTCAAGCACGTACAGTGCAAGCTGTTACTGATCTGTTTGACTTATGGGGCTACTAAGTGCTATACCATCTAACGTACTCCCATGACTTAAGCTCTAGTAAGTTCAACTCGATTTCTAAACTGAAGGAAACACCTCACGGCATTTGCTTCAGAACTGCTACAAATTCTTCGGGCAACAGACCACGCCACTCGAACTGTCAACACAATTGACACCGCTAAAAGTATCCTACGACTTCCACATCGCTGGCAACGGGTTATATACAATGCTGGTGACTACTTTGAAGGTCAGTAAAACTTTGAAACACGTATCTACTTTGTACGAGCTGTAAATAAATAATTGCCACTATCAAAGTTCCAACCCTCGTATATAAGTGTCTTGATCTTTCTTAAATCTTGCCTGCATTATTAGGCGCAATGTCGAAACAGATCCCTCCATTCTTTTGAGTATTTGTCCTATCTGCCACTTTGATACGTGGGATTTTAAGCTGACTGTGCGATAGTTCTTGTGTTTATCTACTCTTAGTATCTTCGGAATTGTGTGGATGATATTCTTCTGAAAGTCGGATGGTATGTGTCCAGTCTCATAGATTCTACACATCAACTTCAGTAATCATCTGGTTACCTTTTTCGCTTAACTTGATTTATACTGCATTATTCTCTTCTTTTTCTGAACACTTTTATGTATCTTTCTTTCGTTGATCAGTTGAAAAATATCTTCTGTTGGCCAAGGTTTCTTCGCAGTTAGTATCCTTCTGCGTGTATTTATAGAACTTCTATGGCTGTCCCTTCAGCTGAAATGCCTACTTCAGTATTCACTATCGCAATATCTACAACCTACAGCTTCAGACCCATATCATGTGTTAGTACTTCACTATCTCACTTCCTTAAACATTAAATCTTCCTGATGATTCTCTTAAACTTCATCCTATTCCTTGTATACGTGCTCTGTGAGACACTTACGTCCGTCTCTGCAGTTATTAAAGAAGGAGTATAACTGGTGAAGCATAAATGGTACTTTCTAATACTGAAAATGAGGCTTCCAGTCTTTCATTATGCCAGGCTCTGGAGTACTCAAAGATTGTATCTCCTGTCTGTGTCGCGTAGACCATTCGTTTGCACATGACTCGAGATGCTGCGATGTATATAGAAGCTGCGATGTTAGCATTCAGAATTGTAATTCTGAGAAATCGTATTAAATATCGTACTTCGACTGCCAGATTTTGTGTTACTCAAACGCGGATGAAACAGAACTTACATAATATCACATGGTTGTCTTCTAGTTTACGTCTAAGTTAGTACTTGAGTGATTGCAGCATTAGAGCATCTGAAAATGTACGGATTTTAAGAGCGAATCCCCGGTATACCTTTTTGCTGTTAAAAGGAGCCGTCTTTTAAAACTTTTGTGTTTTGTTAGTGCAGCAGATACGTAAAGGAAGGCATTTGGTACAGAAAATGGAATACATCGTCTAAGTTATGATATGGCTTTTTAGATGGCCCACCAAGAAGTTTCAGAGATATATGTAAAGATTTTCGTAAAAAAAATAGGTAAAATTAAGTTGTGATGTAGTACGTTGTTTTAAGATGCTAAAACTCAACGAATTTAAATAGGTTGTAGACATAACGTTATACGATTCTCCCGTTTCGTTATTCAGGTATTGATTTGTGGGATGTTATTGGTGATGAGAGATCAGGTCGCCATAAAACATGTACATTCGCGAAGTGTGCGGCACAAATTCTCAATGAGGAAGTTAGTGATTGCCCATTGAAGGTAGCCGAGCTTTCTGAGATCTCAAAGACTTCGATAGGTTGTCTGGACGCTATTTTATGCAAAGCTTTCTGCTCTATTGCTGCCATCGACGAAAAACGCTGTCATATACATGTAGACAGATGGGCTTAGATTGCCGTGTGTTTCTCCAGAGTTTTGGAAGGTATATGAAAAACTGATTCACTGCTGCCTCACACCCAGGAACAGACGAACCATTGGGTGACAGAAGATGAAAATGCACAAAAGAGAGCAAAAACGCTTTCATTCTGGGGCAAAAGCAGGACGCCACATTTCTGAAGAAAGTGTAGGATATTAATGAGGATAAATGTGAACGTTTTGTAAGGAATAAAGTTATCTCCCAGCACGGTAACTTACTGTCATACGGCTCTCTGAACGATACCGAAATATTTCAGGACATTTCCTTTTAAGTGCTTACAAATCTGCCATACTGACTAGATTTGATTCCTAGGGATTAACTTAGTTCCCAGATCAGGAATTGTTCTGTGACTAAAGATTCGTTTAAAGACATTAGAACAGTGAAAGACACTTGTATTGTGCACTTGGATAATTTTCTTTTTTTTTTTATGTGTACAATAAAATTCCCTACGCTCATTGGCGACAGTTGGTAGTTCAGAAACTGGCTACGTTAGAAAAATAGAAACACTTAAAGCTTGTGCCTTCTTTGCGAGGTCAGTATCTTTAGAACTTGCGTTGTTAATTTATTTATTTATTTATGCATTTATTTTACCTGGCAAGATTAGGGCCTTCAGGCCCTCTCTTACACCTAACCAGGCATACTCAGATTCAACAAATTTCAGTTTCTACAGAACATTAAGGACATATTACATGTTATACAGTATTAATGTTAAGAAAAAAATAGAGATTATAAACGTAGTACAATGATAATTATAACAATCAAAAATTAATTATAACAATCAAGAATAATAATAATAGTAATAATAATAATAATAATGACTATGTATATGAAAGTAAACATATTTTTCTTTTATGAATGTCAGTCCTATTGCTAGTTGGGAATTTTCTCGTTATATTCTTGCAGCTTGTGAGTTATTCTCATCAAGCAGAGACATAAGACGATAGAATGGGGTGAAAGAGATATAGAAGAGGTAGATAGGTTAGAGGAAGAGAAATAGAATGGTAAAATTCGAAGCTATGATGGAGAGGAGAAAGAAAGAGATGAGAGGGGCCCAACAATGGTGGCTATACCGTCCCTAGTATGTAAGTCTTGAGTTCACTCTTGAATGTTGAGTGGTTCCGGATAAGACGCAGATCACAGGGGAGCGCGTTCCATAGTCGTATGGCTGAGATGGAGAATGACATGGAGAAAGATTTTGTGTTATGTAAAGGTACAGCCAAGATGCTAGACGTATCCGATCTGGTATTGCGGTTGTGGAATGATGATAGGTGTTTAATGTGAGAAGATAAGTATTGGGGGCATGTGAATAATTATTAGTATTGCCGTTGTGGAAGCAACAGCGCCTAAAGCGTGACATAAGTGAATTGTTCTTAAGGACATTAAAAATCACAAGTGCTGACCCAGCCAGACATTAATGTTAGATCGCTATTCGAATACATACCCTCTTCCATTTTCGAGACTCAGGACTGGAATCAAAATGTGCGCTGGAAAGTCACATCTCTCGATTGAATAAAATCGTCTCGCAACACCAACCCCACTGATTCGCAGTAGGTTCGCTATATTTGGGGAAGGACATCCTCTTTCCTCTAAGGCCATGGTGAAGTCCTTGTCAGTCAACGCCATGTCATCAATGATCGAACCGAGATACTTAGTATTTGTGAACGAGGGGTTAAGTGTGAGGTCCAGACGGGCAACGATTTTAATCTGCTGGTATTTAATTTCAGCGTACACTTCACAGCATTAGTAGTTAAATTATCAATATTACTTTTTGTTAATGTTATTAAGGGACGTTAATTAATCAGGAAAATATTTCCCACCATGTGTGTCATTTTGTAGGAGTTCTGTTCCAGTTAATTTAAAGGGAAACTCTCGTGTGATGACTATTGGGGAACTGTCAGTATATCATAAAAGAAACGGACGTTCAAGACAACCAAACTGACTTCTTTCGTTAAACCATCGGTAGTTCACAAAACTAACTCACCTCTTACCATAGAAAGTGGTTTACTTTGTTCGTAGGTAGGTCCAATTACAGTGAAATAGTCCACGTGTCATACGTCGTATTCCTGGGTAGGGCACCACTACCACCTCACAGAACATTCGTCACAGCGGAAAAAAGCCAGCGCTGCATGTATACCACAAGCCAAATGTAATTATAAACGTGTTTGGCCGTCTGTCAATGAGTCTGGCCGCTCGAAAACAGGAACGGTGGAAGCTTTCCTTAATAAACCTTTGCTGGTCGCTATTTGTACGTTATTGTAAGGAGTAGTATGTCCGTATTAGAGAAAACATCATTCTATTTTTCTCTTATAAATTTTAATTGTTTGCTGGCAGCTATAATTATCTAAGTTTTCTGATTTGGTAGGACAGTCTTTTGCGCACAAATTAACTTCGTTCATGCAGTGATATAACATATCAATACCACCCCATGTGCGTCAGACAGTTGGCAACGGAATTGCAAATTTCTGTCATTTGCCAATAGCGGTCGTGAGGGATACAACGGATCCAATGGAGCACACCTGCTGAGCCACGTCCCCAGCAGAACTGTATCAAAACTGCCCTCTGCCTCCGCCATAAAGGCCGGCCCGCTGCAGCCAGACACCCTCTCGCACTTGGAGGCTCTTCGCTATGTGAAGCAATGCAAACGCCGCTTAGTAGCGTCACCGACTCCATCTTTCGTGCTTTAGTACAATCCATGTTGACACTGAGGCCGCTGGTCTCTGTTTCGTGTTGCATTATTTGTAATGAGTCTTCGTATACTTGGAGAAATACAACTAATCATTTCTGCTCCTTACTGTTGCGCATGTTGTCATACACAACTCTTACCTATATAGATGACGTTGTGAGTGGTGAGGGCTCCGTTGAGAATGACCAGTTCGCGGTAGGAGAGGCACAGCTCGACACCTGAAGCATCTTCACAAACAAATGTCTTACAGAACTTCTAAGTAACAACTAGCGAGTCTGCAAACGCTCTAGTAACAGCTAATAATTTGACAAATATAGATATTTAAAGTCAATTGTGTGGTGTCACCGCCAAATACCACACTTGCTAGGTGGTAGCCTTTAAATCTGCCGCGGTCCGCTAGTATACGTCGGACCCGCGTGTCGCCACTGTCAGTGATTGAAGACCGAGCGCCACCACACGGCAGGTCTAGAGAGACTTACTAGCACTCGCCCCAGTTGTACAGCCGACGTTCATAGCAGTGGTTCACTGACAAATCACGCTCTCATTTGCCGAGACGATAGTTAGCATAGCCTTCAGCTACGTCATTTGCTACGACCTAGCAAGGCGCCATTACCAGTTATATTGAACTTATTATACTTTTGTATCATCAAGAGCGACGTACTCCAATTATGGATTAAAGTTAAGTATTACATCATCTACGTACTTTATTTGCAATTCTCAAGACATTGTCCTGTTCCAGACCTCACGCCAGTCTGCGTGTAATTAAACGCGTGCATTTCGGCCTCCTCTAGCAACACGGTGTTGGCACTTCTGCCAACACTTCAAATTGTTTCTCACTATAGTACCGAAAAAGGAGTAGTTGTATAAACAAATGATCAACCAAAGCAATGTCAATGAAAGTACAAGAGCCGTGTCACTTAAGATGTTATTTCATTTTATTTTGAAGGCCACCGGTTTCAGCATTTCACTATGCCATCTTCAAGCCCCATATGCATCTCTCCAAATAAAGTAAAATGTCATACAGAGCCGTGAACCTCTTTATCTTGTGAATTCAATCGTTACGTTAGTGCTTTATTCGAAGACTTGATAGCAACTCCGGCATCCAGAAGTTCATGACATTTTCGTTTCTTTGGAGGGATTCATTTGGGCCTGAAGATGGCATATTGAAATACTGAAGCTCGTAGCCTTCAAAATAAAATAACAACTTAAGTTACACGGCTGTTGGAGTATTTTCATTGACATTGACAATTATTTAATCAGCTGATGTCCCCAGTCCATGATGGACCAACAGAAACCAAGACAAGTTACACGGCTGTTGGAGTATTTTCATTGACATTGACAATTATTTAATCAGCTGATGTCCCCAGTCCATGATGGACCAACAGAAACCAAGACAAGGTCGACCATGCAGTGTCAGCAGGAAATCTCATAAAACAAGAAAGACGTAAAATGTAGCGTAGTGGACAATGTTGCTTACAGTGATATTCATAACGTCAAATAAAGAACATGTGTCATGTGTAACTTCGTTTTGTCGCCTGACGTCCTCTATCTATACTAATAGTGGCACTGTAAAACCGTCATATCTGCCTCTTTAAACACTCTAAGCTCCAGAACTACTGCAAAAATTTTTATGGGGTTTTAACTGGTAACTTGAGCGTAGCTCGGGGTAACACGTAGGCTTTATATCATCAAAATTGGAACACTGAAAAAAAAAAAGATATCGTACTTTAAATTGTTATCTACAGTCGTCGGCCCAACTTAGTAATTCGGATGTTTACCTTAGTGACATGATCATCAAGGCGTAATACAGCACAGAAACAACAAATGGCGCATTTAGTGTCGTAGAACACAAAAAGTCCAATAGATGGCGCTGTTAGTTTCGGAGTGCACCGAAGAACCATTGATGATGATGAGGCCCCATACTCCTTGACAGAGCGTAGGGGACGATGCGGGAGACCCGCACCGCCGTACTAGGCAAGGTCCTAGTGGGACTAGGATTTTGGTTCAAATGGCTCTGAGCACTATGGGACTTAACATCTGTGGTCATCAGTCCCCTAGAAACTGGAACTACTTAAACCTAACTAACCTAAGGACATCACACACATCCATGCCCGAGGCAGGATTCGAACCTGCGACCGTAGCGGTCACGCTGTTCCAGACTGAAGCGCCTAGAACCGCCCGGCCACACCGGCCGGCCCGACCGTAATGGGGATGACACCACCTAGTCATCTCGATACAGTTGAAAATCCCTGACGCCACCGGGAATCGAATCACGGGACCCCGTGCTCGGGAAGCGAGAACACTACCGCGAGACCACGAGCTGCGGACGAAGAACCATTAGATGGCGCTGATTCGTTTTTTCAACTGAGTGACAGACGTATTTTTCGGAAATTTGCATCAGTGACACAAATTAAGCTGTGCAATGGAAAGTGGCTTAAAGTTACTTGTGTTCAACGTAACATCATACACGTTGAAATTTTGATGGAAGTGGTGCTAGCGAACGAGTTTTCATACCCCGAATCCTGCTTACTCCCAACAAATTAACATTACGCTTTAAAAATTTTCAATTCCCAGTTAGCTTATTGAGATGCGCAGACGGTAGCCGAGCCAGGATGGGGAAGGTGTGGGCACCTTTATTTGGTCCAAGCCTTGTTGGCACAAATTTATTATTTAACAATACATCTAAGTTAATAAATTAACAGTTTAAAGGAAATTTTAGCAATAGAAAAAAAATTTAAAACATTCTCCAGAAGGACATGCAGCCCCACTCTGAAACATTACATAAAGGCACGGTTAGTTAAAGGTATATCATATATCATGTGCAGTCATCAAGACCTCAAGAATACTGTTTTGGTTCAACATAAGGCGAAACACCAAAAATGCAAATCTTCGCCGGCCGCTGGTGGCCGAGCGGTTCTGGCGCTACAGTCTGGAACCGCGCGACCGCTACGGTCGCAGGTTCGAATCCTGCCTCGGGCATGGATGTGTGTGTTGTCCTTAGGTTAGTTAGGTTTAAGTAGTTCTAAGTTCTGGGGGACTTATGACCTCAGCAGTTGAGTCCCATAGTGCTCAGAGCCATTTGAACCATTTTTTTGCAAATCTTCAAAACAACTTACAAATAAATAATTTAACACATCACTCTCAAAACCACACAAATTATTTCACACATACAGTCTATTACGAGCTCAACAATTATTTCTGCCAGCTGTGTGATACCTAAATTTGATTGATACAGAATAAACACAGCTCAAAAGAATGATCTTCCAGCATACTTTAAAACAACTTTATAATAAAGATGACTACTTTTTTCCCATTCAAATTTCTGCATAACAGTTTTTTATACTAACAAGCTACAGTTGCTGCCTCTTAATTGGTACAGACAGACAAACACATCTGTCAATAAATGATTGATTAACGAGGTGGCAATTCAGAGCTAGCAACTTCTTGTAAAAACTGATTCTCAAATGCTGCGACGAAAAACATACTACAAAACAGAATTACACAAATTAAAGTTCCACTCACTACAAAAACCAACAAATCACGCAATATAAAGAACAATGGAACTGAAACACATTACACACTCAAGTATGCTTCTCACTCACAACAGTCCCTTTAAGTGCATACACAACACAGCTCAAAATCTATATACCAAGCAATATTAGTAGAATTAAGAAATTTGCAATTTAAACGCACCAAGTTATTCCAAATCACAAAATGTTGGCTACAAGTACCAACCCCATAATAAGTAATGATCAGGAAATATAATAAAAGTATATGAAAATATCGGCCTTAGCCAGGTGACGAGAACCACAACAATGCAGTTTCATGCTACACTCGAGTGCTAGGCCCAACAAACAACAGCTGGTCATGGAGAACCACGCTAAGCAAGCGAGCATTCCGTCCTGCCCACAAGCTCGCAAACAGCCATCTTATCGCAGTCATTAAACGGCAGGCACCAGTTGACTCCCAGCCGATTCCGTCCTGTCGCCATCCGACGACCAGCCGACCGATTGACCAACGGCCTTCCGCCTTCGTCGACCACGGCCCCGGCGCGTACTTGCACCGTGCGGACCTGCCTGCTGCTGACTGCCAACTCGTCCAACCGCGGAGTAACGACGAACCCGACTCAGTGTACAACCCAACAGCGACGGAGCCTTAGAGCCGACCGACTAACATGCGAGTGTCTGCCATCTGACTGACTCTGTCGCCTCACTGCACCGACTCCCAGAGTGAGCAACTAACTGAACAGACTCGCCGAGACTGACTGACTGGTCCTCTCGCCATCTCCCTACCGAGCCGTCCTCCCAAAACTCTTGCTTCGCACACCAGCGCCAACAGCGCTCAGCGATCACGCCCCCTATCGCTGCGGCGAAAACAAGTGAATAATCTCGCGGGCAAATCAAATGAGGTGAACCGTGACACGGCTCCCGGTTAGCTTATGTTATGACGTGACCATAAATAAAGCACAAGGCCAAACGCTGCGTGTTGAGGGCCTGGACCATAGCGTCACTTGATTTTTCACTCAACCATTTCTAAGGCTGTTTTGAGTGTTAGCGAGGCAAACAAGCTTTTCGTTCATGTGCCTAATAATACTACTTGACACATTGCATACAGAGATACTTTATACGACAAAAATAAATTCTATGTGTATGGTATCTTGGGCATAGCTGTAAAATATGAAGGCAGTACCTTTGACTCCAGAGCTTTTCCCGCCAACTTGTAGGTGAAGGGACCTTTCTATGTAGAAGTTGAGTATGTCGTCGCTAGTTTAGCGTCATGCTGTGAAGTTTTTTCATATCAGGATAACACCAGTTGTATGATATCGTCAATTTTTGAGCTATATTGCAATTTTAGGCTCTCCTTATCTATCACTATGCATGTAGTTGTGTAATTAGGCTCGATAGTTATGATTAATTATGCAATTAGCACCGATATTTACTTCAATTTCCCACCCAAAATAAATAAATTACACTAAACAAACCTTCTTCTGCTGCACCTGGACACTTTACCTGCGTTGGTGGGTGGGCTTGCGCTTTCTTCCCAGAAGGATCGGACTTCGACTCCTGGAAAACGCACCGCCATTATGAATTTCCCTGCAATTCCCCTGTGGAGAGGTGGGGGTGTGACGTCTGCAAAACCATGGGAGAATGAAATTCCTGCAATTTTTGAAATTCTCGCCGTTTTTTGAATTTCCTGCCAAAATTCGAGATTCCCACCAAAATTCGAAATTCCCAGCAATAGAGTAGGTGGGGAAAGGGGGTGGAAGTGAGGGGAGGAGGAAGGGGTGGGTAACCATGTTCCAGATTGGGAAAAACTCATGACGTCATGTTGGGGTGGGTTTGGGGGTAATTAATTGATCAGTTAATTAATTTGGCATCAAAAGTGTCCCAGGAACCCCATTACCCCACTACTCTTATTGTTCTGATTTATTTCTCGGATTTCTATCTTTACTGCACACTTCATCTTTTCACTGACTTGCCTTGTTTGTGATGTGTTGTTTACCTTAGTCTGTATTCACAGTAACTGCGAGTGGTTGTTACAGCAACAATCCCATGGCACAATACTATTATCACTCAGTCCTATTTTCAGATAAAATATACCTTTTTTATGTGACAAGGAAGATGATAAACACTTTACCTGTCTTAGTCTGTATCCCTCAGTAACTGACAGTAATTTCACAGTGTTAGACGATCATCACTCCGTTGAATAACGTCATCGTCACAACGTCATTACACCTTAATCTCTCTTCCTTTTTTTTACATCCTGTACGTGACAATGCAATTAACAATTCGCTCTTTGATTATGAGCTAACTTCCGTCCCATCTTTATAGACTCAGTAAGCCAACTGCATATATCATACACAAAACTAGTCAGACTGAGCATTATGGAGCTGAAAATATTTGTCCTCGTTTCGAAGCGAGTGGTCATCCAGTACTTGAAAACGTAGAATATCCATTCGTACCATTTTTAAGCTATGCAGATCGTTAAAGCCTAACTTACCGTTATAGCGTAGCTCAAGACCCAAAGCATACCCTCGTTTCCCAGTTTCATTACAAGTTCCACGTCTGTTATCATTTAATTATTTACGTAGTCCAGTGTAGCAGAACGGTCTAATTTCCGAGGTACACTCAAGGCCCTTACAGATGCGAGGCTGTTACAGCAGAAATGATCGGTATTCCTCCTTTAAATGATACCTACTCCTGCCACAAAGCGTTGGACTTTATGGCGGAAAGGTAAGTGGCTGTTACCCGCACTTGTGGCTTTCAAATGGCCTCCTTATCTCTTTGATTGCAGCAAGCCATAAAATTAAGCGTTTCATAACGTAATGCAATTACGACTCCATGACGTGCGAGTTCTGCAGCTTACCAATAAGCACCCGGCTGCACTGGCCGTGGTTGAAGTCCACAGTTCCTCATAAACAGCGGCGTCTGTTGCAACCAAGCAGAATTTCACATTAGTCCCAAAAGAGGGAAAGTGCTGAATTGGAAGCAAGTACGTGTGTATGTTTCAATTTCAGTAATTTTTCTTCTCATACTTTATACCCTGCAGATTAAGAAATTACGGAAGAAAATTAATGCGCCAGACCCCACTCATTGTACCATTAGCTGCACTACAGCGCTTGAAGATTTTGAACACTTCCTAAACTGTATTGTTTGTATTTACGGGGAAATGTAATAGGCCCCTTATTGGGGTCCAAAATTTATTTGTGCACATTGTGTTTATATTAAACATTTTCATTACAAGCACGGAATTTCCAGTTTTAATTTCACGCGTAGAATTTACAATCTACTTACAAATGTATTCCCCACCGCTATTGGTGTTTGCATGTAACGTTTGACATTTAATTCTGAACACAGTGATCTTGTACTACAGTTACCTATGTTTTCTCAGTGATTGAATGGGACAACTAGTGAGGAAACTAGTGAGGAAACTGCAACATTCGATGTATTTTTCGAGATACCGGAGAACAATGTTTTTGGTCTTGATAGTACTCTAGAGATACATATGTGGCTTGTACGTACATTTTGTTTTTCCTACCTCGTTATTGAGACCCAAAGCCACTAAGAACATTCGTTTAATTAAAAAAATTCATTCAGCAAAATACTCGTCCAGTTTGTCAGCTATTTCCAGAAAAATCTGTTTTGATATTTCGAAAATACTGTGAATTTTCTGTGATTCGCATGTAGTTGAGTCGATATGTGTATCAGTTTAGACATTGTTTCAATTGTTCTGGTCTGGCTTAGAGCGATTAGGAGATAATTACGGACTATTTAAATGAAAGCCACTTCCCTCTAACATGACATTCCAGCTGTGATCTCTAATATCTTTCATATTCTGAGATATTGATTATAATTTTCATCTTGGATAATATTCATAAATGAGATTTTAATCACCAGACTACTTCCGTAACTTCATGTACCACCCAAGCACAGGCATCAATCTTGTTTTCTCAACTTGAATTATTAATTAGAGAAACTCAGTGATGTATAAAACGATCATGCATTTATTATTTGTACGTGTTTTATTCTTGCAGTGTTGTGAATGACACACTACACGGGTGTCCACTTTGCGTCGCTGGTCAAATGATTCGTTGAATATTTGATCAGGTTGTGGACTTTTCCTCGCAGGCTATGAAAGAACCGCAGTGCAACCAATGTCTACATACACTGGATTTGGTGAAAGATATTCTGACAATCATTTACAGTATGTTATTCGCATAAAATTTAAATTTTCGTTTGATGAGAGAAAACAGAGAGATTTACTGCACTAGTTAGTATTTTATGAATAACATTTTACTTTTGAATATGTTTCCTCTGCGAAAAATCCGCAGCTTAGTGAATCCACTTGACAGTATTAATGAAGGAGAACAAGAAACCGTTCTTCAAACAATTAAGTTGGTCCATAAACATTATGGTGATGTTCTATGTAAGTTATTATCACTGAATATTTTCCATTCGCGAAAATCGTTGTATACCTAAGAACTACTGGCGAACGTTCAACAATAAAGCTGTTTTACGTACGAGTATAAATGTTCTGCAGAAAACTTCAAAGTAAACCTGATTTACATATACAAAGCTTTCTTTGTATCTAATTAAAATCTATATAAGTATATGAAAGGAAATGTTCTGACTCACTCTTCGTCGCCCAGGGCAAACGGCTAAGGATATAAACTTGAAATATGGAGAGGGTGTTGACTTTATACTGCAGGCATCGTTTAAAAGAGCTTTTTCGAAATTCCACAATGTATTCGGAAATTCAGCTCGCAAGGGGGTGAAATAGAGGATCAAACGTTTTCTGAAAATATGTTGCCCTTAAGTCAATTTTATAGCTAGAGCTACGGAAATTGGTGTTTGAGTCCTTGATTAGACATAAAAACCGTACATGTTTCAGTGTGTTTAGAAAATTCAACTCCTAACTGGGTGAAATGGGGTATGAAATTTTTTAGAATATAGGAACTTGAAATTAGGAGAGGGTGCTGGTCTTATACTATAGGATCTCTCAAAACAGGGTTTTTCGAAATTCCACCCTAAGAGGGTGAAATAGGGGATGGAAGGTTTTCTGAAAATATGCAACATTAAGGAAATTTTAAAGCTAGAACTACGAAAATTGGTATTTAATTTCTCGGTCAGAAATAAAAAAGTTTCGCAGAACGGTGATGTAAGTCTACAAAAATACATTTTTCAGAACTTTTAGAAATCAAACCGATAAGGAGTGAAATAGTAGATGAAGATTTGTGTGGAAGTATCTCATTATGCGATGATTTTGAAGCTAAATCTATGAAAAGTTGTACTGGGCTCTTCGGTCTGAAAAATAAATGCGTCTTTCAGTATTTTTGGAAATTCAGCCCCTAAGGGGATGAGCTACAGTCATTTAATTGCTAGTCGGCGGTGTTCTGCAACCCTCATCATACCTCCTTGTTTGTAACTTACATAAAAACCATTTCTGTCCGTCAAGGAAGTTCAATAATTTCGTTATACTGGTATATAATATCTTTACTTCTGTCCAATTTCTCTTCTGAGTTAATTTAAAAATGCTGTTGCAGATTTGTTCTTTTTCCACACGAAACAAAAATTTGAGGTAAAAGTTTTATGGGTATCGTATCGCATCACGATGTAAAAAGCATACAGCAGAAACCAACCTTTCAGTCACAGTTACAGTGGCCTGGTCAAAACTTTTATTTTATTTTATTCATGTTTAACTACTACACGATACTTGGAAAACTTTTGTGTCAACTGAAACTGGCTGCAAAGCCTACGCAGTTATAGGAGAGAGAAAGCTAATAGAGGAAAAGCGGAGCTGACAGTGATTAAACTCTTCAACTTCCTCTGCGTCAATGAAATCAAATACCCGTCACAGACCGTATGCACCGACATGAAAAAAAAATAAAAAATGGTTCAAATGGCTCTGAGCACTATGCGACTTAACTTCTGAGGTCATCAGTCGCCTATAACTTAGAACTAATGAAACCTAACTAACCTAAGGACATCACACACATCCATGCCCGAGGCAGGATTCGAACCTGCGACCGTAGCGGTCGTTCGGCTCCAGACTATAGCGCCTAGAACCGTACGGCCACTCCGGCCGGCCGATATGAAAAAAAAACCCACACGAAATAAAATATTTACTCTCATGCAAAATATTCGCGCTCTTCCAAAAACAAGTCGTCACTTTCTATTTAAAATATTCTGTAGAAACGTCGTCTTCACATCTTGCCAAAATCAAATAAAATTATTCGTTGCAGTTATTCTTTGTAAAATGATTATCGTCTAATATAACTTTTAGCTGAGATATTCTCTAATTTCACAGAAATAGGGAACACAAACCTGCGATCAACATATTGTCTAGCATTGTTTATGTAGTGTCTCTACAACATTACGGCAAAAAATATTTCGAGTTTATATCCTTAGCCGTTTGCCCTGGGCGACGAAGAGTGAGTCAGAACATTTCCTTTCATATACGTATATAGATTTTAATGAGATACAATGGAAGCTTAAAATGGATTAAAAACAGCCTCAGCTCCAATAAAACATTCATTTACAATGGTTACCGATTTCGGTCAGAATGTGATCATACACGTTTAGTTGGCATTAGACTGAGTCGGCTGAATGTGGTTGTCGTTCGAAAGATCTGAATATGTAACAGTTGGCAGAAAATAGTAGCCACTTCGAGGTAACATAATGCAGTTTGTGCAACTGGAAAACATACGCTTCACACAATCAGAAACAGAATCTCTCCGCTCAGTGATCGCTATTGAGACTTCGCTTCCCAGCTGAACTCAGTATTGTATATTTATAAATAGGTGCAACTCTCTAAGATATTAAATACTTGGGAAGCTGCACCTCGTTAATTGAGATAAAAGGGGCACCTTGTACCATGTGATCACAGAACGGGGGTAGCAAAGAATATGCCTCTACTTAGTCGAATATTCAGTAACTTAATTAGGAAAATAGAAATGAGAAGTAGCATGTATAGTTATATAGTACAGCAAATGAATATAATGCAGAAGAAATTTGGTGTCTGGAAGACACGTGTAGCATAAGTCATATACAGTAGCAATCACATAAATAAATTTCTATGAACGATTTCCAGAGACCCATAGAATAAGCTAACCTGCAGGGGTGAATCACACAACTGACTACATGATGTTTCGGACTGAACAACAACAATAGGATTCTGTAGCCAGACTCAAGTCTACAGGATTCACAAATCCACAATTTTTTTTTTAGTAACGAGCAGGTGGATCAGTTTACTTCGAAATTTCTAGCAAGTGTGATAATGAAGTTGGTGGAAACTAGCTGTGGGATAGGAGCACCACACAAATGATTTAACCCTGAGGCTTCCCCTATGTATAAAGTGCGCCAACCACAAATAACAATGTTTTGTGCTGTTGCATTGTTATGTTACAATTGCGAGCCCTCTTTTATTCACGCATCATTGCTTCAGTAACACAGTTATTAGCGGTGTTGTTATACAACCAGTTGACCAGTAGTAATATAAAATAAACAGAGAGCCAGATCAGAAAAAAATTATGACCCGTGCGAAAGTGACGCAGATTCCGAGCTAGCAGCACAACCGACTAATGAGGCAGTTTCTTACGAGATAATTAGCTAATCGACTGTTTGGCTGGAATCTGATGTTAATGGGCTGTTTAATGCTCCAAGTTCGTCTTTACCGTGCGGTAACACTTAAATGCATCAACAGAGTGATACAATGAAATTTTATTTTATTATTGTTTAATTAAACAGTGATGTAGTGCATATATTGTACGTTTATTTTATCGTTGTTTAATTAAACTGAGATTAAACTATGAATCTGCCCACACATGTTTCCCTTCGCAACATAAAAACAGCTATCCTTTACAAGTGTATAAGGTACACCAAACTCCCGCTCGTGTTATGAAAATCGACTCGCCCACTCGGTGGTCAGTAAAAAAACCTCGCATTTGAACAACGACTTTGAATAACCGCAATAAATGGAACTTTCTCGCCAATACTGAGAACCCGCCTCTAAATCCGGTCAGGCCGTGCACTCATACCAAGGGGTTGCGAACCAGTGTGTGTTTCAAAGCTGCTCGCAAATCGCAAGCGTGGTCTCCCACCTGCCTGTTCGCTGATTGACTCGGAAACTCGCGACCGTCAAGTTTCCACCCATCATCTCAGAGAGACGACTCAAAGGTCTACCCTGCATATATCGATACTGGTTACAGAAGCATCTTTGCAAAATATCAGCAAAGAAAAGTTTGCATGTTATGAAAGTATATCAACGAAAAATTGAAAGTGAGCGTTTAACAGGAAACTTTCAATGTTCACTTAATCTGTCCATTGTATGGCTAATAAGTGATCCAAAATTCTGCCACGAAACTGCAATACTTAATTTTCACATTATGTGTATTTGCTTTAGGTACATGTGATGTCCATATGAACACAGGGTATGTTTCCTTCCTTTAGATGGCTGTACAGTTGTTACTCTTCTGGATATTAAAGTGTTATTGCACATTTAGTGGTATCGGACGTACACCATTACGAAACCAAATGACTAACATTTCTCCATATCACACTTTGTGTCCTGTAAGACCTTAAGTCCTCCAAATTAAATAACGGTTACAACGTCTGCATTCAACACATACTATGTAAAGAAGGGTATATAATGGCGACAAAACTTATATTCTATTCGTTATTTAAGTTACTCTTAAGGCGACATAAAAAAGTCTGTTGAGTGTTTTTACTGTGGATTGTGCTTTTTATAATTTTTGTAGACAAATGTTTTATTTAGTAGCTTACTTCACAGATAAAAATATAACACGGTAAAAATTTCTGACCCTTTCTTTCTTAGCATCTTGTCTCCACAACCCCCTTTTGTTCACAGCATATACGTACTTGTTTGTGCATAAGGCACTTACGATGACGTATTGACGGGGGGATTACGTGGAATTAAACGGCTTTTGGGATAGAGCCATGTAAGACAGAGGCAAGAGGAGAGTACGGTATATAATTCTTGCTTCACGTATTGAAATTGTTTCCAAGAATAATCTGATATATCAAAAAGCTGATGACAGTTATGCATGCATAAGTTTCCAGGAACTCTTCTGAAATCACAAATTATAGTACATAACTGTCACTAATTATCCAATAATGGTCACCACTCTACAGCCATACATTAATTTGATAAATGAATCATAATTCTGCGAAGCAACGCCCACTATTCGCTCGTAACTGCAGCTGTTATGGAATTAATGTGCTGTGATTTAGTGAGTTCATTAAGCGACACGAAACAGTCCATCGAGCGAGATGGCATTTCATGTTGTAATTTAGACACTGAAATCATATTCGGGAGTTGTTTCATCTACATGTACATAACTACTCTGCAATTCACACTTAAGTACCTGGCACAAGGTTCTTCGAACCCCCTCCAGACTTTCTTTTACCGTTCCATTCCCAAACAGCGCATGGAAAAAGTGATCACTTAAATCTTCCTATGTGAACTCTTATTTCTCTTATTTTATTATGATCATCATTTCTCCCTATGTAAGCTGGCGACAGTAAAATATTTTCACATTCAGGGGAAAGTGCTGGTCACTGAAATTTCGTGAAAAGATCTCACCGCAATGAAAAAAGCCTTTGTTTTAATGATTGACATCGCAACTCGCTTATCATATCAGTGACACTCTCTTCTCTATTCCACGACAACAGAAAACGAGCTGCTCTTTCTGTATTTTTCTGTATTTTTTTCGATGTCCTCCATCAATGCTATCTGGTTAAGATCCAATACTGCACAGCAGTGCTCTAACGTAGGACGGACAACCATGGTGTAGGCATTCTCTTTAGTAGGTCCGTTGCATGTTCTGCCAGTAAAACGTAGTCTGTGATTTCCTTTCCCACAACATTATCTACGTGACCGTTCCGACTTAGCTTGTTCTTAATTGTAATTCTCAGGTACTTAGTCGAAGTGATAGCCTTTACACTCGAGTGACTTATCTATAATCGAAAATTAACGAATTTATTTTGTACTCATGTGTATGACCTCACGCTTTTCCTTGTGGAGAACAACTGTCACTATTCGCACAGTTCGGATAACGTGTCTAAGTCATTTTGCGTTTGGTTTTGTTCTCCTGACGACTTTACTAGATGGTAAATGACAGCATCACCTGCAAACAATTTAAGAAGGCTGCTCAGATTATCACCTAAATCGTTTATGTTTGTTAGAAACAGAAGACGGCCCGTAACATTTCCTGGGAGGAGGCCGGATATCACTTCAGTTTTACTCGATGATTTTCCATCAATCACTACATTTCTGAGAGGAAATCAGGGATACAATCGCAGAACTCCATAGGTATGCAATTTGATTAGAAGTATCTTGTGAGGCATGGTGTCCAAAGCCATCTGAAAATCTAGAAATATGGAATCAATTTAAGACCCCTGTGATAGTACTCAGTATTTCGTGCATTTCACAAGAACGATATTATCTGTATCCTTGCTGACTGTCTGCCAATACACCGTTACCTTCGAGGTAATTCGCAATTTTCGAACACAGTACGTATACGTTCGAAAAACCTGTTGCAAATTGACGTTAGTGATATGGGTCTGTAATTCAGCGGATTACTTCTATTTTTCCTTTCTTGAATATTGATATGACCTGTGAAACTTTCCAGTCTTTTGATAGGGATCTTTCGTCGAGCGAGTTGTGTTTGATTGCTATATATGGGGACATTCTATCAGAATACTCTGAAAGGAATCTTATTGATATACTACGAGTAACTGGACTGGAAGACTTCCCTTTATTAAGTGCCTTCTGCTGCTTCGCTACACTGAGGATATTTACTCCTGAGTCACTCATGTTGGCAGTTGTTCTCGATTAGAATTCTAGAATATTTAGTTCGTCTTCTTTAGTGAAGGAATTTTATTTACTGGCGCCGCCATCAGTAATATTGGCAGTGGTATCGCGAAATGAAAGTATTGATTGTATTCTGCCATTGGTGTACTTTACGTACGACCAGAATCTCTTTAGATTTTCTGTCAGATCTCGAGACAGGTTCATTGTGGAAGCTATTAAAAGCATCTCGGACTGAAGTCTGCCCTAAGTTTCGAGCTCCAGTGAAACGTCGCCAAACTTGGAGATTTTAAATTATTTTAAATTTTGAGTGCTTTTTTCGTTGCTTCTGCGACAGTGTTCTGTTTTGTGTAACAAGGGTGGACCAGCACGATATTTTATTACTTTATTCGGTATAAATCTCTCAATTGCCTCAGATACTATTTCTTTGAATTTAATCCACATCTCGTCTACACTCACGAAACCATTTGGGAAAAAGTGGAGGCTATTTGTTAGGAAGGGTCAAGCGAGTTTTTATCTGCTTTTTTTTAAATAGAAATATTTTGCGTTTATTTTTTGTGAGTGGTTTCACTCAAATCTCTATCTGGATTTCCCACGGCTTCAATAATCACTTCGTGTGAACACTGGGATATTTCCCAGATCTTGTATATTGCATTTCGCAACACTTCTGTGTCCATTATGCTACTTCTAAACAAAATAAGGAAGCAGACACCAAGTCTAAAATTAATCACTTACCCAACAATGAAATCTTTTGATATGGAATGGACATGGTTGGCAGGTGGTTCAAAATGATATCGTCGTCTACCATACGACGGATTCCTTGCTTTTTTTCGCCTTCTTTTATTTCGCGGCCGCTAAGGAACGCAGAACTCTTCTAGTAAGTAAGCCTTCTGCGAAGCATATGCACAGCTCAAGAATGAATTGTTCACAGCGGACAGAACGTCAAAATGAATAATCGTTACAGATTAAAATTTTTTTGCCAACAGTGGGCGGTAGACCATTTTACTCTCCCACAAAGTTTTGTGCCTGTAACTGACAGTCTGAACCGCCGACATATATTTCACAAAAGCAGAGCGAAAACTCCCTGCCAATGCTTGGATAAAAAATCAGAAGCGGAAAAAAGGCCAACTTGACCCAAAAAATGTATTCTCTAAATTCATCAAGTCTACATATAAAGAGGGTAATGTAAACCTGAAACCTTCTGAGTTTCATATCTCTTTGTCGGTATTAAATTTGTCAGCAGGAAATGCTAACGAACTGTTATTTGACTGCATTGTATGCGGAGGTTGCCACTTCTATACGTTGTGACCAGAAAGAATTTTATCACTGATATTTGACCTATAAAGTTGGCAGCGCAAATTTTTATTATCATACCCAGCTTCAGAGACTCGTAGAACGCAGATACAAGACTTTTGTTAACATTTTGTGCGATACATTTAAGATTTGTTGGGCCTGGGAGAAAAATCAGTTGCACGTTAATTTTTTTTATATACACTCCATTATTTTTTAAGAAAAACTGTTTGCGAATCTATATTTGTTTTGGAAATAGCCGTTAAATACCTAGACGTTATCGTTTATATTCCATTTATTTATATTTGATTTCTTTGCAAATAATTGAAATATAAATAAGTAACAAAAAAACAATAAAACTTCTATTTCTAAAACAAATGGGTGTGAATTATACAATGCGGGCTTCTAAATGCAGTTGTGTGATGCATTAAAAATGTTCGTCTGACAGCTGTTAATTCACGTAAATGTCACAGGCTAACTTGTAATTCATGTGACACACTTAATTCTGGGCATCACTTGGTCTGAGGAAATTGTTACAATTATACTTTTTAATTTCTCTAATTTACAACTAAAACAATTCAAATAATACAGCAACATCACATGGCGAAAATTTTCTGCAAGAACTATTTAAAACAACTTATAGTATTTAAAAAAATATATTCTTGTGGATAAAAATGTACATTGGTATTATTGCTTTTTTAAGTTCTTGCTTCTTGTCAATATTTTGAAGGATTTGTTGATAATGTCCAAACTTTGCCTCACCATTTGTACAATATTACAGTTCATTGGGTTTCAGCATAATAAAAGATTAAGTTTAAAAAAATAGTCTCCTCTGCTAAAGAGAGAAAGTTTCTTGGGCTCTCAGGAGTCCGTCAGCTAGGATAGATTGCAAGAGTTCCTACGACCAGGTGACGGAAGAATCTTCATTTTAACCACAAAAAGGGGTCACACAGACAACAGTCACGTTTCTTTTGTGACCAATGAGTGAACTTAATTCTACTGCCTTCCCTCTCTGCACTTTGTATGGCTTCATTAGCCCCCATTTTGAGCTACTGACCCAAAGCTGGAAGCTCGTTCAGATTTCTAACTTCCTCTCAATTAACTGGTGATTCTCTTCTTTGCCCAGTTCATTAGAGTTCACCTGAGCATCTGGAATGTCCGGTTTCCAGCGGTTCTCACTCGTCATATTTCTTCTTGCACACAATCATGGGCTGTATCTAGCGCTGAGCTTAAACTGCACCCCACAGCATTTACTGCGGTGATATCTGTTCATACCAAACAGAGCTCCGGAAGGAACGATGAAAGCAGTCAGCTTAGACCATATTTGACTTCAGAAACTAGTGGAACGCAGCAGCTGTCGAGAAAGGAACGTTGGTGGGCGACGATACTGGGACATCTTCAGTTCTTTTAGTATTTGGGACATGTATACCTACATTCTCATCAGTCTCGTCATTCGCCATGCAATGCCAAAACTGCCCATTCATGACGTCTCCCATGTAACCCACCCGATCGGTGTACCTTCTGAATTTACATTCATCCTGGAATGTATTACGCGATTACATTTCTATACCGCGCATCTTACCTATTACTTTCCGCTCTGTTGATAGCTTCAACTTTTTTACTTGGCAGGTGTCCCTTTCTCAACATTAGACTTTGTGTGACAAGCAACATCTCTACTCCCAATAGAAGACGTGTACTAATTTGCCCTGTTAGTCCTCTTGCAGTCATCTTTTGTGAAATATGACTATATATTTTAATCAGTATTCATAAAGTATCCGCGGCACATGGTCTAAAAGCAAAGGCCCAGGTATACAGTGAACACCAAGTTTATTTAAATTAGGAGAACATAATTTTGCGTCTTGTAAACAAGTCTTTAAAAAGAATTGAACAAAATAAACCCTTCTGGTTTGAACTCAAAGTAGTACTTCAGGTAGAAGGCCTAGTTTTGGAGAAATCAGAGAGTTCTGAATTAAAGTTCTTTTCACACTTACAAGGGAGCATTCCCAAGCGTCATTAAACGATCATGATGAAACTTGGCGGGTGCGTAGAGAGGTCTAAATAGGCTACACATTTTTATTTTTGTTTGTCCCCAGTTTCATTTTTATGGGGTAAAACACAACCCACAAGTTATTTTGGCATTTTAGGCTTAGAGGAATTATATTCGAAACGAAGTTATACAAAACGCGTTTTTCATGTGAAATTTGATATGTAATTAATGTTCTTGAAAACTGTATAATAAAATTTTGTAATAATTTCAAATATTGCAAAATAACCCTCCACTATTAACTACCTTTGAAAAATGAAAACTTTTGCAGCAACACACATTAAATAAACTTTCAAGTCATATAAATCCCTGTGTAATAAAACTGATTTCTGAAATAACATTTTTGGAAAATAAGCTGTACACATTTTACTGTCGGAGTATTTTCAACATACCCAATTAAAACGTCTAAACATTCGTTACTATTCTAATTATCTATTTTACTTATATCTCTTTTATGTTTTAAATTGTTATTTTACGTTTTACATTAATGGCTTTGTTTTTTTTTTATTTTGCTGTTTGACATACGCATTTTGTTAATCGAAAATAATACGAAAGTCAGTATTATGATAGAAAATAGTGGCGGTAATAAGAATCTCTAAGGAAATGATGGAAACATAACGATTTCTTTTTATACCATGCATATAAAAGGAACGAAATTTCATCACGCGATGTACACGACAAAATTCAGAAATATTTCAAATTGTCACTGGCGATCCTCTGAAAATCTTCCTACAAAGCCCTTCCAACTATTTTGAGCGTCGTAGCTGAGAACGAGAAACATCTGGTGATCCCAAAGAGCTCAGTGGCACAGGTACGGCTGTGGAACATATACGGCTTTCGATGTTGCAAGAAATTTGTGAGAAGATTTTCAGATCTACTTCTGTTGAATGACTATGATCCCAGACTCCACTTGAGGAAAAAATGCAATCAAGCTGGAGTCATTAGTATATAATCAATTCTCTACGTCAAGGCTTACCGATGCACTGAAAAATGCCTGAAGCAAATTACATTATTTGACAATTTGAAATTCTGCCAAATTTTGATTTATATTGGCTTCTCCGTTGTGTATATTACGTGATGAAATTTCGTTAATTCTATTTGCATGGGGATAGAAAATCGTTATGTTTTAAGCCCTTACAGATTATCATAATTGTAATTATTTTATGTCATAATGATCGTTTACTTGTTATTTATTTGTAATTATGTGATAAGGTAAACTAAAAAATAATAAAAACCATGAACCTAAAATGCAAAATAACAATTTAAAACATAAAGTAAAATAGATAATTTTAATAACAATGAATGTTTAGGTTGCTGAATTAGGTATGTTGAAAATACTCGAACGGCACATTGTGTACCGCTTATTTTCGAAAAATGGTATATGTGAAACTAGCTGAATTACACGGTATTACATAGAAGTGTATGTAGCTTGAAAGATTCTTTAATGTATGTTATGACAAAAGTTTTAATTTTTCAGACTTAATTAATGTTGGTGGAGTATCTTCCAAAACTTCAAATTATTATAAACGTTTATTCTATCGCTCCAATAACATTAATTATGTGTCAACTGTATTATGAAAAAGTTTTTAGTATATCATTGTTTCGAAGGTATTTCCTCTAAACCTATAATGGCAAATTACCTTTACGTGTGTGTTTTACCCCTTAGAAGAGCAAATGAGCATAAATAAGGAAATGTTTATTGCACTATTTTGCCCCTCTACACGCCCACCAAGTTTCATCAAGATCCTTTACTGACACTTGAGAATGTACTCCTGAAGGGACTAGTTAGAGTCAAAGTTCACAACGATAAATTCTCTAATGCCGAAGAATATGAGTTAAAGACGAACACTGAAGTATTACAAGTCCATTGGCGGTCACTACGTCAGGACCACGTCTTCTCGACACAAAGGCTTGCTCGGTCGGTGGTGAAAGCATAGAGACGGCTCCAGAGTGAGCTCCTGATTGAAGAAATGCATAAGGATTCAGCGTCTGGCCCAGGAAGCCCCTCGGAGTGAACTCGCCTCTCAGGAGCCGTGTGCTGGTCTTAAGTACAGCCGTCGGCGACGGGATGCACTCGGTCTTGCTTCCTGTCACGCGTCCAGAGTAGAGAAGAGAGGTCCGTGTGACCGGCGACCTCGCTGGTGCTTCGGTCGCTGACTGGTGGCACGTATAGCGTGGCAGTCCTCGGGTGTCGTCTGTCAGCGAGCCGACTGCCCGCTTAACTTGGATGTACGAGTAATGTGTGTTGCCGGCTAAGTAGGTGTAAGTTCATCATATAGAAATGCTTGTCTGCCTCTTCAATATGCTATTCACGTTTCCCTTCAATTAAACCAAGACAACAGTGTCTTAATGAATACCTACATCGTTTTGCTTCCAACGATGAGGCTGCCTCATTTATCTTTTCGTCCAAGTAAGGCGCTCCCGAGGTCTAGATGTAGTGATTTTGCAACTGATACGAGTACTAAAAACGTCACAATGCCGGATTGTAATCGGGAAAGTGCTTAAATTCTCGATAAAAATCATCAACAATGGTATCTGAAGACTTAAGATAAAAGCAGTGAACCTCATTCTACAAATGGCCTCGAGAACGGGGACGGAGGCACAGAAAGAGGTGTGGTGCACCCTCCTGCCCGTTGGTAATAAACTGCTCCTAAAGTAAGAAAAGCCAGCAATATCAACGGCATGAACATGCAGAAGGCAATGGAAACCACTGCAGAAGAGGCACACAATAAGCATCTCAGGATAGGCGGTAATTATTTGAATAAGTGTCTTCATGAGCTATCCATTCAACAAAGACTCTTAATTCGTTCAGTTCGAATCTCATGAAAAGAACTGCGAAGGATGAGGTAAACACGAGAAAAAGATTGAATAATCAACAATATATCTGGAAAGGGAAATGCAAAGGCGCAATATAGATACAATGATTTGTGAACTGAAATTGAAAGAAGGTAAGTATTTCCGGCCAGATGAATGGCAACAGAAAATTATTTAACGGGAGTAATATAAATTTTAAATAGCAAGGTAGAGAAGAATCTGAGCTACGATTAATATTTCGGTGCTAGGATTATTCTAAGCAACATCTGCAGCAAACTAACTTCAACTACAAGAACCGAGGTGTACACTCCGACAAGCAAAACTAAGGAGACATAGAGAATATTTGTGAATATTTGGCGGGCAACTCACTGACTAAAGAGAGATGTCAGTCTAATAACAATGGGGAATTGGAATGTACTAGTAGGAAAAGCAATGGAACACAGAATGAAGTGGGTAAAGGTAAATGGAGATGTAATAGTCAGGTAGCATTACAGGAGAGTACGGGCACGGTGGCAGGAATGAAATGAAGAAAGACTCTTTGAACTCTGCAAATGAATTTTGGCTTGTAACAGCGAAGAACAGGTCAGGATTCAAAATATTCTGAGACATACCGGGAAAACGCCTGGAGGCACGGAAAGATTTCAGTTCGTTTACATCTGTGACAGAAAGGGAGCCCAAATTCAGATACTGAATTTTGAGGAGTAGCAGCAGATACAGAATAAAATCACCTGTCTGGTAATGAGTAAGCTGAAGTTTAAGAGAATCATCAAGAAGAATCAAAGTATAAACAAGTGGCTCACTGAAAGACTGTAGAATGATGATGTTCGTTCTAGTTTCTCGGAGTCTCTAAATAATGTGATAATAAATAACGCAGTAGGCATTCAGTTGATGGTTGAGATTCCTAAAAAAGTCAGTCACAGACATTGCACAGGCAAATATGGGTAAAAAGAAGGTAACAGCAAATCATCGGGTAACGAAAAAAATACATTAATTGCTTGAAGAAGGATTGAATTACAGAAATGTTCAGAAAAAGACTGGAATACAGTAACACAAATCATTTAGGAATGAAATTAATAGAATATGCAGGGAGATGACTCCCGGAAATAATTGAAAACATTGAAAGCGAAATGGTATTTAGAAGAGCCGATTCAGAACATTGAAAACTTGAAACAACTTTTTGTGAAATTAAAAGTGAACGTGTTAGCATTAGAAATCAATAGTAATTCCATTGTTAAACGTAGAGGACAGATCAGATGGACAATGAATGCCTCTACGAGAGGTAGGAGCTGTCTACTGTGGTGCGAGAAGGAGAAATGGGTGTAAATTTAGAAGACGTAGGAGATCCACTGTTAGAGTCAGAGTTGGACAAACATGACAAAAAGCATAGATAACCTTAATTTCTAAAATCTTTGGTTTGTAGAATCTACAAAATTATAGACTTTCGGAAAAATATGATCCACACAATCCCGAAGATAGCAAGGGCAAATAGATGCCAGAAATACCGCACAGTTAGTTTAATAGTTGCTGTAAAAAATTTTCTGAGACGAATTATGTGCAACAGAACCTGAAATAAAAGGAAGGAATTCTTAGAGGATCAACTTAGTTGTAATATTATGGGGGCAAGATATAAGAAAAACGAAGACACCTTCCTTGGAGTTGTGGACCTCTAAAAAGCGTTCGTCAACATAATATTGTTCAAGATGTTTGAAATTCTTTGAATATATGTATAAGCTATAGAGAATATCGTGTAATATGATATATACACAAGAATCTATTAGGAAAACTAAGAGTGGAAGCATAGGTATTCTGCAATTTATGTACAGGCTTTATCACTCAGTTACTTAATAACTTTATAACCTAATGAAACTGTAGTTAACATTTGTCTACGGTGGGAGACGACTCGTCAAGGCAAGTTGAGACTACATTCGCGGTAGTGTGTGCTAGACTGTGAAGGACACCGCCGCGCCATACTGTAGGTGCGTTCGTCGATATTTCATCTGTGGACCCAAGCGAGTCAATAGAAAAGAAGAGATGCAATTTTCTGCGCTAGACGAGAGAAAAAAGGCGTGACGCTTCAAGTTTGAAGAGATGACATATCAACGAGTTGGAACCTTCTCATACTATATCAGGCGAAAACAGGGCGCACGCAGCAATGTAGTTGCGAATTCTTCAGTCCCTGTTAGCATGACATTACAATAACGTATCAAACAACGGACGTGAGCGTCATCTTGGTTTACTCCTAGGCTATTAACAGTCGAGTCTACCGAGAAATCATCGACTTTATTAGGAAGTTTTCCCACAGTCATGTCACTGAATGTTGGCCCAACTATTTAAAAAGACATAAATTTTCATAAATATGTGGATTAACTTTGCTGTAGCATTAAGAAACAGAAAACGTGAAAATAATGCGTCAATCTGTTAACATAGTAAAAAGTTAAGTTTGCAAGAAGAAATATGTACCATAAGCAGACCACAAGGTTTTTAAAGGTACCTGTATCTTCACATTGATGAATATAAATAGTGGAATTTTTTGGTTATTTTTGTAGATATCCAACAGGATTTCGCGGATTATATTATTTTCTGTTTTCGATGTTTCATTTTCAGTGTCAGCCTAACATTATCAGAATATGAATGAAATAGCTTTTGAGAATATTTTATACGTGCTACCTCGTTGGATACGGTGACTTTAATCATGTAATCACAATTTAGTTTCTTTAATTCAAAAACATGACCACCATGTTCATGTAAATGCGATGTACTTTGCGCAGTGTGCTCAAGTACGTTTACCTTTTTAAGTAAATTAATCTACATTAAATAATTGTAGGACACCTATTTAAGGTCTGAGATATAATTTACTTGTATTTTTGGTGGACTGATAAGGTGAGAAATTAGGAAAAGAATATGTTGAAAACACTGACAAGAAAGAGGGACAGCTAACGGAGCATGTTTAAGACTTCGGGGCATAACTTCTCTGGTATTAGAGGGAACTATAATGCGTAAAAATTGTAAAGGGAGACACAAAGTGGAATAATTACAACACAATCCAGGACGCTGGGTGCAAGTTCTACTCTGAGATGAGGATATCAGCACAGACGTGCCGCTTCAGCCCTGGCAGAAGACGTGCGAGCTCCCCCATACACACACAACACACACACACACACACACACACAGAGAGGGAGAGAGAGAGAGAGGGGGGGGGGGTAAATGAAATGTCTGTCAGGCCACATTTTCGTTGACGACCAGGTTCTCTTAGTGAACTTGGTGGTTAGAATGAAGCCAGTAGAAAAGAAATCCACTATCTGTGTGTTTGGCCTGAGGGGCTGAGTTGGTCCTGACAACAACTGATCATCAGTCTGCGGCCTGGATTCTAAATTAAATCCCAAGCTTTGCAGTGTCTCATGTCGTTGGTCCGCCCGTCGCCCCTTTGCGTTAAGGTTGGCTGTTCCTTATATTCTGTTAGAGACGATTAGTTTACTTTCCGGCATCTGGTTTCACTCCATCTCTTCCGCATCGATAAAATATGCGTAACTCAACACTCTATACCGATTTATTACAGTCATCTACGCTTGACAGCTTCACTACAATCCCAGAAAACAATTAGCGAAGGAAGAAATGATTTAGAATTATGCTGCTGACCGACCGAATAGGTTTTCGCACCTGACACTGTATTTGACGTTCCAGTCTATGACGTGCACAACCTAACGTTAACATTTAATATTTTCAACGGGGAATAAATGTTCAAATGTGTGTGAAATCTTATGGGACTTAACTGCTACAGTCATCAGTCCCTAAGCTTACACACTACTTAACCTAAATTATCCTAAGGACAAATCCACACACCCATCCCTGTGGGAGGACTCGAACCTCCGCCGGGACTAGCCGCACAGTCCATGACTGCAGCACCCAGACCGCTCGGCTAATCCCGCACGGCACGGGGAATAAGTGAAAGTCTTGACTGTGATCCACTACACGAATTAGTGTTAGATCATAAATGCTGATAACCTCATGTTGGCATCAATGGTAACACTTACATGAAGTAGCAGTTATTGCTCAGAGTGTTATTAATTCACTGTTGCCGTAATTGTCGATCATATCTCACGACGACCCAACCATCACGTCCGTTGCTCATTCAATATAAAGCTCCAAATGCTGGAACGTGACTGTCAACCCTTCTCGCTTGAGGCTGGTAAGCGTTGTGATGTTTTCTCTAAATAACTTGCTATTCCATCCATTTCGGCGATTATCTCAAGTATTACCACGTCTAAAAGCTCCAGGGACGTGAAAACACAGTTTTCTTTTGGTTATCGAAATGATTTTATGACACGATAACTACCGAACTCTTGTCGCCCAAAAATTAACACGTTTATTGTAGCTCGTAACCGCAATATCGATTGTTTTGTGCAACTATTATACGTGTCGGAGAAGCACAAATTAACACGTTGCTACAAGTATTTTCATCGATTGTAGTTTTATGTGAGGCATAATTAATAAATATTAGTATTAACTAATAATAATGAGTACCTACCCACATGTTGCCAAGTTGCAGAAGTTTCGCTGGGAAGCCCTTACACATACTCCATAGATTCCCGATCCCTTCTCCTGAATTCCATGGGCAACAGCAAACATTTCTCTATGAAGACATTGCTGTCTTGTCTCGCAATGGGGTGAATGTATTAACAGTTATGATGATCGCTTTTGAAACAATAAGCAGTTTACTTAGTTTTTCCCATTCATCTCTCGGTTTTAACTGACTATCCCTTGTACACTGATGAAAAAAAAGTAAATCGCAACACCAAGAAGACCAAAATGAACGCTGGTAGGCGTGTTTCTACATCTGAATGATGATGTCTGTTCAGATTTCGCGCCAGTCGCGTAAGAGTGGCACTAGTAGGACCACTATGAGAATGCAAATCAAATTTGCTTCAAATACACAATGTAACGGTCGTGAGCATTAGCTACCTTTGAGCCGGCAAGTTGGCCATGCGGTTCTAGGCGCTTCAGTTTGGAACCGCGTGACAGCTACGGTCGCAGGTTCGAATCCTTCCCCGGGCATGGATATGTGTGATGTCCTTAGGTTAGGTAGGTTTAAGCAGTTCTAAGTTCTAGGGGACTGATGACCATAGATGTTAAGTCCCATAGTGCTCAGAGCCATTTTAACCATTTTTGAGCTACCTTTGAGACTGGATGTGATGAGTTCATGTCAGACTGAGTTTGAATAAGGCCGTGTAGTAGAGCTACGAGAAGCTGGATGTTCCTTCTGTGATACTGCAGAAAGACTTGACGGGAATGTAGCCACTGTACAAGATTGATGGCAGCGATTGTCACGGCCATATATGTCGACGGACGGTCACGTGGCATTATTGAGAAGGAAGGCCATTCTGTTCGGCGTATGGCATTGGCGCATCGTACTGAATCTGCAGCAGCAATTTGAGCAGCATTTGGCACCACAGTGGCACAAGAAACTTTTACAAATTGTTTAAGGATAGCTCCGAGCCAGACGCCCTACGGCGTACGTTTCACTGACCCCAAGCAACCACCATTTGTGACTTCAGTGATGTCAAGTGAGAGCTCATTGGAGGACAGGGTGTAGGTCTGTTGAAAATTTTGCACACGCTGGACCTACACTTGGAGCTATGGTCTGGGATGCGATTTCGCAGAACAGGAGTTGCGCTCTCGTGGTTATGCGACGCACACAGACTGAAAATACACTCCTGGAAATTGAAATAAGAACACCGTGAATTCATTGTCCCAGGAAGGGGAAACTTTATTGACACATTCCTGGGGTCAGATACATCACATGATCACACTGACAGAACCACAGGCACATAGACACAGGCAACAGAGCATGCACAATGTCGGCACTAGTACAGTGTATATCCACCTTTCGCAGCAATGCAGGCTGCTATTCTCCCATGGAGACGATCGTAGAGATGCTGGATGTAGTCCTGTGGAACGGCTTGCCATGCAATTTCCACCTGGCGCCTCAGTTGGACCAGCGTTCGTGCTGGACGTGCAGACCGCGTGAGACGACGCTTCATCCAGTCCCAAACATGCTCAATGGGGGACAGATCCGGAGATCTTGCTGGCCAGGGTAGTTGACTTACACCTTCTAGAGCACGTTGGGTGGCACGGGATACATGCGGACGTGCATTGTCCTGTTGGAACAGCAAGTTCCCTTGCCGGTCTAGGAATGGTAGAACGATGGGTTCGATGACGGTTTGGATGTACCGTGCACTATTCAGTGTCCCCTCGACGATCACCAGTGGTGTACGGCCAGTGTAGGAGATCGCTCCCCACACCATGATGCCGGGTGTTGGCCCTGTGTGCCTCGGTCGTATGCAGTCCTGATTGTGGCGCTCACCTGCACGGCGCCAAACACGCATACGACCATCATTGGCACCAAGGCAGAAGCGACTCTCATCGCTGAAGACGACACGTCTCCATTCGTCCCTCCATTCACGCCTGTCGCGACACCACTGGAGGCGGGCTGCACGATGTTGGGGCGTGAGCGGAAGACGGCCTAACGGTGTGCGGGACCGTAGCCCAGCTTCATGGAGACGGTTGCGAATTGTCCTCGCCGATACCCCAGGAGCAACAGTGTCCCTAATTTGCTGGGAAGTGGCGGTGCGGTCCCCTACGGCACTGCGTAGGATCCTACGGTCTTGGCGTGCATCCGTGCGTCGCTGCGGTCCGGTCCCAGGTCGACGGGCACGTGCACCTTCCGCCGACCACTGGCGACAACATCGATGTACTGTGGAGACCTCACGCCCCACGTGTTGAGCAATTCGGCGGTACGTCCACCCGGCCTCCCGCATGCCCACTATACGCCCTCGCTCAAAGTCCGTCAACTGCACATACGGTTCACGTCCACGCTGTCGCGGCATGCTACGAGTGTTAAAGACTGCGATGGAGCTCCGTATGCCACGGCAAACTGGCTGACACTGACGGCGGCGGTGCACAAATGCTGCGCAGCTAGCGCCATTCGACGGCCAACACCGCGGTTCCTGGTGTGTCCGCTGTGCCGTGCGTGTGATCATTGCTTGTACAGCCCTCTCGCAGTGTCCGGAGCAAGTATGGTGGGTCTGACACACCGGTGTCAATGTGTTCTTTTTTCCATTTCCAGGAGTGTATGTACGTCAATGCAGTGATTCGACCTGCTGTGCTGCCATTCATGAATTGCATTCTGGAGAGTGTTTTCCAACAGCATTACGTTCGCCCGTATATCACTCTTGTAACCCGACATGCTCTACAGAGTGTCGACATTTTACTTTGGCCTACTCGACCACCAGATATGTCCCAAATCGAGCACATATGGGACATCATTACTTAAAAACTCCAGAGTCATCCACAACCAGCATTAACCGTTCCTGTATTGACTGATAAAGTGCAACAGGCATGGAACTGTACCTAACAAATTGACATCCGGCGCATGTCAATGCATGCACATTTGCATGTTTGCATTAACGTTCTGGCGGTTACACTGGTTATTAATGTACCTGTATTTCATATTTGCAATGGCTTATATCGAGCTACATTAATATGTAATCTTGCAATTTTAATTACTTACATATGTTAGCTACACAAATGTATTCCAGAAATTTCATTATCCTACACTATTTTTTTTAATTTTTTGCTGTAGCGATTTTTTTTCGTCTGTGTATCTGTAATCGCTATAGCCTCTTATTATTCATCTGCTAGATTTAATTTTCAGATGGAACCTCTAAAGTTTTCTTAAGCTAGTCTCAGGGGTGACTGAAACAATGATGAATTTCATAAACATTTTGCATACCTCCGTAATGCATGCCAACGAACCAATATTTCTACAACGTTGCTCTTTCTCTGCTTGTTCGCAAGCATGTAGGTGACGTATACACACACACACACACACACACACACACACACACTTACATACACGGCGCTGTCGATGTCTTTGTTGTTTATCACTACCGTCAGGCTGCTCTGAAATAAGGTACCCCGAAAGGGAATGCTGAAATAAAGTTTTGGAACTTATGTATTCGCACGGCTAGATTTCTAGCTCCTTCTGTGGATAGTTTGAGTAAGTTAGGGTTTAAGGTCTCGTCTGCTTCACAATCAGAGATGGAGCTCCAGCCCAATTTGTCAACGATATCCAACGAAACCAACGTTATCAGTTATGAAGAAGTCGTCGTGAGTGTTTTAGCGTAGGAGCAGATATTTTGCCGACTTTTATTCTTTGAATGCTTTCTTTATGCTCTGCCTTAAAGCTTATGAATCCATACTGAAAGATACCTTCCTGTTTATGGGAGAGTACCGAAGTGACGACGCTGTTGCTAAGGTTTTGTCTTTCGGTACATTCACTAGATAATGAGGAGCTATGCATTTGGGACGTGACCTCATGCGATGCTCCTTCTTCCGCGGAATTTTCTCTGTCCAAACGATATGCTTCGCGGCGCCTGGTTCGCGAGCGCCCCCTTGACATGCATGGCTCGGCGCTCTGCAGGAGGAAGGAGTATGGTGTTAATCTGTACGAAACATCGCAAGGGACCTGTTGGCGAGTGGTTTTCTTCTGCGACGCATTGATGTTGTCATTTCGGCGCCTGTGGCCGTTGGCGAGCGGAACTGGAGTGTGGCTACAGTAACTAGTAAACATAGGTTCTGTTGAGGAGTCGTTCCGCCTTTACACTGTGTCGAGACTCCCCGGAGTCTGGCCTGGCTTGTCCGTCTACTTCAGCTCCCTGGATTAATTTTCAAATGGTGAGCTATCTGTCTGCTGGATAGTTTTCAAACCGTGCGCTATGTAACGATGACCTGATATTTGTTGTTATGCTTTTCTCTGTAAGCTGCAGATCCTTCGGTTATTAATCTGGTTGCTCAGTTGTGATACAGACTTCTGCTGTTAATACAATTTACATGTGAATAGTTTGAAACCTTTCAGCTTGCTATAACCTGGGTCACAGTATTGACGTTCGTAAGGGACTATCATTTTGCCTGGGTGAAAATTCGTGCATTCAACTTACATCAGAAGTTAAGGTTTTTTATTTCAATTTTGAAATGAATTCTGTGTAACGGTAATACAGTTTTTTTAAGTTTTGGGCCTTAAGGCTGTTATCTTGCACACCTTCAAGAATTATTTGCTTAAATGGGTGGAAACTTTTTAAAAATTTTGCTTCAGTTAGTTCTGCAACCATCAGTATATCATCCGTTGCTTATGTTAGCATTATTCTGTGACTGTGTTGTTACTAATATTTGCATCTAGGTTTTATCAAATAAATCTCTTTTATTACTGTATCCTCAAATTGTGGCTCAGCATTATAGTCCAGCAGTCTTGTGCCCTTCTCCCTACCTTATCAGTATCTATTACTAAAATTCGCAGGTATTTCTTTCCCGATCGGACCAATATGACATCTGCCTCCTAAGTTAAACTCAAATGTAGGGTTTTCCGTGTATGACGGGAAACGAAGAACATTAATTATGGAATCATTAATGTAATAGATAATTAGGAATTTGGGAGAATGAAGAATCTACCGCAGAACAGTTATTGACACTGCCCCTCTGTAGGTGAAAAACCGTAAACAGCCAATTTTTAGATGAAGCACTTAAGTGAAGGTTGAGCCGTCTAGTCCTGAACTGTAGTCTACAGCTATTGCGTTTCGTGCAGTCTAACCCCGTTACTAGCACGGCGTGAATATAATCGGGTGACAGACTTCTCTCTACAGAGGTAGATGTTCATAGGTGAGAACAATCGGATGCTTGGCGTAGTTGTTGGCAGCACTGCTACCCGAATACGCATGCCTAGAACGTATGGAATGCACGGCATGGCATTTCGCGTCTCCAGATTGCGGCTGCACGGTCGCTAATGCAATGCGAATAGAAATGTGTTGCGCATGCTCCCTTTACCGTTCCGAGAAGCGCTGATACCCGCTGACCAGAGCACCTGCTTTGACGAACTTTTATTCCAAATGAGGTGAATCTTGTGTTTCTTTTGCTATCGTCAGTTGGACAACCAGCTACAGTTCACTGAGTTTATGCCTGACATTTATTGCAGTTTCCCGTCAACGTACGGGCAGATGGTGACCAACCGGCGGGACATAAATCCGTATTTCAGTTACGATTGTTAATACAACAAAAATCAGACGAATAATTTCTTTATAAAATACTTGGCACTGAAACTCAACTAATATAATTATGCCCTCATGATTTCTATAGTGAGACGATATATTTACAGTTTTAACGACAATGAACTTTGTTAAAGAATCATGTGAAGGACTAAGAACATGTTGCTAAATGAAGAATTGATTTCATGAAAAATACCTGCACCAGGAGCACGGAGAGCTCGAGTAAAACGGATAATACAGTTAACTAAAGCGAATTGCCGTGGGTGTGTGACAGTGGTTGAGTTGGTGTATAGTTTGTGGATGAGGCTATTATGAGGAATAAAGATGACGAGGTGCGTTAGGTGTGACAGGATTTTGAGGAAGCTTCAGATTCAGTGTCGGATTGGCTATCATTGAAGTAAATAGAAGCACCATGTCTGTGTTAGTCTACGAAAGATATTGGTTACACAGATTCGGAGAGCAATAATGCTGAGGCGCGCGGGATGTCGGACTAACAGACTACAAAGAGAGGATGGATGAGTATCCACAGATTTGTTTGGCGTATGGTGAACGTAACGGAAACGGTGAAACGTCTCAGCTGGTAGATGAAGCCATGTACCGAACCCTTAGGAAATTCCACGAATTTTCAGTACTGAGCACGATACTAACATTATTATCACAAGCTCACCCATCGCAAGCACAGACGATTTGGTACCGACAGAATAAAACAGAACACCTTGAACGACTAGTGAGAGGACATTCATATTTACAGGATGTGTGCATCAGTGTGTTCTGCGGAAACGATTAACATTTGAATCACGTTGGCCCGCGGGTTCAATGTCAACATCAATATCGCGGTACAACACCACCTACCATTAAAATGTGCCTACGGCTATAAACCGATAGTAATGGATCAGTGTGACTTGAGCAGACGTGCAGGATGCCTCGCAGACATATGCGTGAACCGTACGGTCAGACCAGTGAGTCTGAAAGAGGTCGCATTATTGGCATGAGAGAATGTGATGTTTCCATCCGGGAAATTTCTGCTCGTGTCGGATGAAGTTCTTCGACAGAGCAACGGGTCTGTGCCCAGTGGTTCAGGGAAGGCCGTACAACACGACGAGATGAGTCAGGTTGCACCAGACCACCCCGCGAGAAGATCGACACCTCATCCGAACGATATTGCAGGACAGATCTACAACCTCCTCAGCTGTGGCGCAACAGTGTAACAGTGTAACGCATCGTACACTATGAGGGATGATAGTCTGTCGTCGTTTATTAAAGCATGAGTTACGTGCGTGTCGTCTACTTCTCGGCCTACCTTTGACGAATGTGCGGAAACATGCTAGACGGCAACGGTGTACGGAACGACTTCACTGGCCCAGGAATGGCATCAGACAGTGTTTTCGGACGAGTCTAGATTCTGTTTGTTTGAAAATGACGGTCGCATTTTAGTTCACTGCAGACACAGTGTCTGCATTTACACAAGATATACAGTACCAGCTCAGGGCCGTATGGTGTGGGGTGCTATCGGGTACAGCCACAAATCATAGTTGGTGCGTGTCCAGGGCACTGCGACCAGTGTGACATATGTTGATGACATCCTGCGACACGCAGCCGTGCCCTTTCTGCACAACACCCAAGACTCCATTTTCCAGCAAGACAATGCACGATCACATGTTGCTGAACGAACAGGTGCCTTCTCAGTATCACAGAATGTCAGGCTTTTGCCCTGGCCCTCCACATCACCAGAATTGTCGCCAATCGAAAATGTGTAGTATTTGGTGAACCGACGGGTGCAGCGCTGTGACCCAATGCCAAACACAACAGATGAATTTTGGAAACAGATGAATGCGGCGTGGATGGCTTTACCACAGGACGCCATTCGCGCCTTATGCACATCGATACTATCACGCATGGAACACGTTATCAGGCCCGTGGCACACCCTGTGCCTACTGGGCAACAGGACACATGCCGAACCAAGGTGACTGAAATGCTAATCATTTCTGCAGAACGTACTGTCGTACAAGTGCTGTGAATATGAACGTCCTATCACGTATCGTTACAGGTGTTCTGTTTTTACTGAGCATTAGTTTGTTACGAAATTGTTGCAAAATGAGGGCATGTTTGACGTAACGTTCGTTCTTGTTGATCTTTTATTCTCATCATATCTATCGAGAACGACGCATGTGCTTATGTAATGATGCAGACTCTCGTGAGGTGTACCTGGTTGACAATAATATCAGACATCTGCCCACTCAGGACCTATACAAATTTCTATGGAAGCAGAACTGCCGAATTAGTAAGGCGTATTGGTGTGTCGCCGGTCGCCACCTTCCCATTTACTGATCAACAGTCTTCTGACTGCTACGATGCGGCCCAGCGTAAATTCCTCTCCTGTGACAATCTCTTCATCCCATAGTAGAACTTGCAACCTACGTCGTCAATTGTTTGCTGGATGTATTCCAGTCTCTGTCTTCCTCTATAGTTCCCTTTATAGCCACATCAGTACCGTGGAAGTCGTTCCCTGATGTCTTAAAAGATGTCTATTATCATTTCTTCTCCGATTCTGCGCAGAACCTTCTCATTTCTTACGTTACCAGTCAGTGTAATTTTCAACTGTTGTCTGTAGCACCACATCTCAAATTTTTCGATTCTCTTCTATTCCCGTTTACCCACAGTTCATGTTTCACTACCATACAATTCTGTGCTCCAAACGTACATTCTTAGAAATTTCTTTTTGATATTAACGCCAATGTTTACTACTAGTAAGTAGACTTCTCTTGGCCAGGAATGTCCTTTTTCCTAATGCTGTTCTGCTTTTGATGTCCTCCTTGCTCCGTCCGTCATTGGTTGTTTTGCTGCCTAGGCAGCAGAAAACTGTTTACTTTCACACAAATGCCCGCATCTCGTGGTCGTGCGGTAGCGTTCTCGCTTCCCACGCCCGGGTTCCCGGGTTCGATTCCCGGCGGGGTCAGGGATTTTCTCTGCCTCGTGATGGCTGGGTGTTGTGTGCTGTCCTTAGGTTAGTTAGGTTTAAGTAGTTCTAAGTTCTAGGGGACTTATGACCACAGCAGTTGAGTCCCATAGTGCTCAGAGCCATTTGAACCATTTTTTCACACAAATGAAGCTGCACTAGATTCCAGAGTCGAGTAAAGACCGTGTGCGTTTCTTCAGTCCTGTTGACCACATTCTAAACAGAGGCACTGTGACGATACGTGAAGAGGGGCAGCTGAACATCAATTTCGTTCTGTAAAACTTGCTGTTCTTCAATGCAGATAAATGCATGCTGAGACGCATTGAATCTAGAACAGGCTGTGTTATTTATTGCTGCTTTTATTGATGTTGTGGATCTATTTTACACACAAGAGACATCGCCGTCAGGCTGTCAACTTGTCGATCCTGTCATTTTCGATATCTTCGAACAGTCTTGTGCCCACTGGAGGCATGAGTCACAAAACAAACAGTGTTTTAATTGTTTCCTTTCGTCTTTCTAGTGGGATTTCTTCTTTTTGCATTAACTTTTAGTTTTACAGGTGTGGATTTGAATGTCTGAAATATTACTATCCCTAATTCTGTGGGTGCTCAAGGCTCTGTCCACTTCATTATTCAAACATACAAGTGGGTCCGTGGTTTTCAGTGATCTTTCCTCTTCTGTCCTCTTCTCTCATTTAAATGACATATACGAAGAATTTTGGGTTTCAACATACGGCCACAATTGCTCACGTTTACCCTCGAAGCTCCCAAGACTGATACCCGTTTTTCACAGTCGATATATGTACCATTCAAAATGTCTGCTGAAGTACGTGCCATCTGTTTCATAGCCTCAAGATACTCATGATGAGCTTAAAGAATAAAGTTTCCATAGCGAGAAACCAAAATTCGTTTCATTTCATTATACGAATCAGCAGTGACTGAAATGCCTTCAGGCAGGTTGTTTGCTTGCCCTCCAATTACTTTGGGATGAAAACGCGCTTGTCATCTGCAGAGACTGAAGACTGGCAGTTTGTAGGATACTGGAAGTGCTCCCAAAATCGAGAGCACTTTTGTTTCTCTTGGAAATTGCTCTAATCAGATGGCTGGAAGCTTATGTATGCGTCAGGTGCTGCTGTCGCAGCTACAGCACGCGTATCAGGTTTGCGTCTCATGAAGACAACCAACAGCGGAGACTTGATTATCTCGACCTCACTTATAATGGGTTTGCGATTATCCGGACTGTCAACTGGGAGAAAGTATCCCTGTAGTCCAATCCGTGCGTGTACGGACATATCGTGCTGGACTACCCCCGCCCGTTCCGTTATTGTTTGAGTTAGACAGCGAGAGTTTCATTATTGTTCGAGTTAAGACAATTGCCAGCCGCTACACCGCTGCGCCGTGTCGTATCTACACTTACGGAAGGTCAAAGCGTAAGAGAAAGGCGCTATCGCTCAAAGATTAAATAAACATTATTGATTCATTAACAAAAAGGAGAAACTGGTCTTAAGTTAGCCGACAAGCATGGTGTAGGTACTTCTACGATAAGAGAACTTTTGGAAGATGCTGTATATTGTTGGTCCTTACAAAAACCATTAACTAGGCACCCGATATCTGATCCTTTGTTCTGTGAAAATACGTACTAGTCAAATAAAAAATAGGTGGAAAATAACGGATTGATGTACACACTGATATCTCGTCATGGAACTCGCGAATCGGAAGTTGAAGGTGAAAAAAGGTCAGCTGATGTAAATGCAGCAAATTCTTTTAAAGGTGGTTTTAAAAAACAATTGGACTAAAATGACTATGACGTGGACATTGTTTTAATGAAAGTGGATTAAATCGAAAATCATTACCGTTAAAATCCTTAGCTTGTGGTTGACAGAGTTCAACTCCATGATGTAAAACTAGCGAAGAGAGAGTAACAATATCAGTTTGCATAAACGCTACTGAGATCCATGAGATGCCGTTGCTCCTCAGTGGAAAACCTCAGATGCTTCAAAACTCTCATAGTTCCTCACTTTATAAAAACCAAAAAAGCACATGAATGAACACCGAAATATTATTTGCCTGGTATGACAACACTTTTATCCCTGAAATAAAAAACATTCAGAATGAAGTTGGTAAACAGGGAATGTCGTACTCTTACTGGGTAATGCGCCAACTGCTGAACTGTTGGAGACAGAAAATCCAATGTTTCCAATAACATTTTTCCTCCTAATGTGTTTCCTTTCCACAAACAATAGATCAAAGTGGTACTGAAACATTAAAACGACTTAAAAGTGAAAACATCTATTGATGAAGATAATGCAGAAGTCCTTTTGTCATTTCTCAAGCAAATGAATTAGAAGGAGAGTTTTACACGTTTGTAAAGACTTGGGATTTGATTGATAGAAAGACTTTAAAGAAAGCTTGGAAGAGAGTGTTAAAATAGGAGCACGAAAATTCAATAACCGGTACGGGTGATTCTGTTTTTGAGGATATAAATCGGCTACTGACAACCGTAATAATACACCAGAAATGTAATGCCGATGATATGAAAGAGTGGGTCACTTGTCGCAGTAGTGATAAAGGTTTCTGGATCATGTTGGATGGCGACATTAAAACAGATTGCTGGCAAACGAACAGGAAGAAGTGTTTTAACAGAAGAAAACGTAAATGCAGAAAATGATGCAGACCACGTCATGAGGAAGCATTTCAAGCTCTGGAAACACTTTTCAAATCGTTCGAAAACCAAATATAGTGTGATAGCAAATATTTCAATAATTGAACTACAGCAACTGTCGTTTATGACTTTTGTTAAGCATTTCATGATTAAGGTTCCAGGTTTTAGTATTTTAAGAAAACATATACGTACCTACAAAAATATGTCTCTTAATAAACATTGATTTGTGTTGACTTAAATAAGCTTAATTTGTTCTTGTTGTTTTAAATAAGCACCTAACATTATGTACTAATCCTAGAAAGATATCCGTATGGCAACGTAATCAAAAGATAACCATATGCTACCGACGTAGGTTATCTTTATAGAGTTAATAATACATAAATCTTTTTCCTTCATCATTCATTACCCGGATTTTCGATCATCCGATAGAAACTACGACAACAGTCAGGACGGATAGTCGAGTCTCCACAGTATTTGCAGTATTTCTTATTGGATTCAGAAGTGCCTTCCTCATGATGTCAACGTAGTTTTCGTCCTTCATAGCGTCGGTCTCACAGTCCACGTCGGAAATTGGATTCTGTATTGCATCACCGAGCACTCTTAAACGATCTGATATCTCTTGCACTCTCGTCCGATGGTACTCGTACCTATATCTATGAATGTCTCTCCTTCTGTCTACTATTAGTGTCCTTTCATTCTTCCTTTTCCATTTCAAATTTCGTAGACATATTTATGTATCTGTCTCAGTCATGGTGGCTTGAACTGCCGTCATACACGAACAACAACAAATGTAGTTCTAAGGTTTGTCACAATATGGTATCCAATCAGATCATCGTTACGAAGTCAAACACTGTAATGACATGAAGCATCGCTAAACTGGGCGGAAGCAAAAACTGGTAGGACGACTGACCGAGACAGCCAGTTACAAATCCTGCACATTCATTCAAATAAAAACACAACTTGATAAACATATAATTTCAGCTCCAATAATTATACCTTAAACCACTGGAAAAGAACGAATCATACAAATAATTCACTCAAATCTTTGGAGAGTGGAAAAGGTGTTTAACAACTTGAAAGCCTGTGCGAAAACTCGAGTTTTTAAAAAAATAGCTTATTAGAAATAAAATTAATATATAAACTGAACATGAAAATAATTACAGAAACTGACAAGAAACAGATAGCTCCCCTTAAGAGTTCAGTGGCTCCAGGTTTAGATTGCAGATGAGCTTGGTCAAGTCGGTTGCTCTTAAACATCCACCCAATTTTAATACAAATTCTTCATAATTTCGGCTCAAAAATCACTCATTCATGAAATGTATCAAACTAGCCATTACTCAAAGGTATCCACGTAAATGTACCGCATTATGCGGTGCCCCCAAAAAATTTGCAACCTTTCTGATGTGATTCGTTAACCGCTGCAAAGCCGCCAATGAAATTTCTAAAAAGAATTAGCCGAATCACGAATTTGGCGACTTGCTTAACATTTCGTGATGTACAAAATTGACTAACGGCTTCGAATCTTGCCAGATCAATTAGAATACCCTTGTCAGGTACGACCTAAAAACACAATGGGTAAACAGGCAGAAACAACTTTTATGCGTTAACTGCCGAACTGCCGTCCTTAACCATTCACAAATCTTCCAGTCATATTGTATGCGTTTTTGAATCGACCTTCTAGTCGTCAAGATAATGATGCACAGATATTTAATGTCAGAAAACACACTGTCCATAAACTGAAAGAGAACAGCCATATCTGGGGCCAGTCCAAAGAGAAGTGGGTTGAATAAAAAATATTCTAATCTTGTACAAATGCCGTAACAGGCCCGGAACCTTACTCCACTTCTATCTGATAATGCACTTAGAGTCAGGAGGACAAATGGGACAGCAGGACAGACCCTAACACTATCTTTCTTTTCAATTACTGGTGGTCCACCGCCGGCCGATACTCGCCATTAGACTTCGGAACCGATGCAGATGCACCTTGAGGAGATGTCGAAGGCCGAATTTCTCCTTGTTGTAACACATTATCCACCAGATCCCTTAATATCTTCATACAGGGTGACAATTATTGAATTAAATCGTCATAACTTCTGGGCGGTTTGAGTTTGGACGTTTAAACTGCACAGGTGGCCGCGAGGCATGATGGAAATTAGTTTGGTTAGTATGGTTTGGTTTAGCGATGAAGCCCAATTTTATTTGGATGGGTTCTTCAATAAGCAAAATTAGCGCATTTAGGGGATTGAGAATCCCCATTTCCTTATCGAGGAATCTCTTCACCCATAATGGGTGGCTTTGTGGTGTGCAGTGTCCAGTCACAGAATAATCGGTGACATGTTCCTTGACGGCCCGGGTAGGTACCGAAAGGTGCGTGCAGATGATTTCATCCCCATTACCCAAAGTGACCCTGATTGGGACAAAATGTGGTTCATGGAAGACGGACCTCGACCCCATCGAAGCAGGAGAGTGTTTGATGTCCTGGAGGAGCACTTTGGAGACCGCATTCTGGCTTTGGGGTACCAGAGGCCACAGGCATGGGCCTCGATTGGCCACCATATTCTCAGAATCCGAACACATGTGACTCCTTTCTGTGGGGCTGAAAACAGCCATTCAGGAGGTCATCGACAGCATCGATATTCCGCCAGTTCAGCGGGTCATGCAGAATTTCGCTGTTCGTCTGAGCCACATCATCGCCAATGACGGCAGACTTATCGGACATGTCATAACCAAAATCCGAATATCTGTAGTGACGTTTACATATTGCATAAAGTGTGTTTGTAATTAATTTACGTTTATTTTCCATGTAGTTCATTAATCGTCACCATGTACTATAGGTGATAATCTGTATGGAGCTTTCTCAGCTGGGACATCGTGAGCAAACACACTCCGATATTCCAACTGATCAGTGACTCCAAATTATTGCTTACAAACTTCCGAGAATTCTTCACAAATGGTCTTGATTAGCATTTTAGCGATCTCGTCTATATCTGCTAATTATTGTCTACACGTATTGGAGCACACGTACTCTAGTTGGCTGGCAGTCCTGACGCCGGCTACAAGCGCTTTTCGCTTGCGGTGTTACGAGATAAGTAATTTAGCTAGTAATTAATTGCTTTTGCTGTATATTCTATAGTATATACGTCCATTAGTGTCAGATAACTTGATAAATTGAAGGTTTCAGTTCTTATTTGTGTCTGAATAGGAAAAGCGAAGTTTCTGTTTAGGGAAGTTTCACGTGTACGCAAATGTTCGTTTACAGTCTTCACCGACGTTAAATACGCGGATTATCAATTAAGCCAGTGTGCAATACTCAGTATTTACATTTATTAGTGTCATTTAGACTCGATACATTGAAGGTATCAGTTTTTATTCGTTTTATTAGGAAAAGTGTTACTCGCAGTTAATTTTAACCTTACTTGAATACGTTTGACTAGCGCAACCTGTGAGCATTATCATTTAAGCAAACGCAAAATACGTGGTAAATTAGTATTACGCTAAAATATCTGAGTAAATCAGTGCTACAATACAGCTTCTGAGCCCTTCTTACATACGGTCTAGTTAGCAGAAAGCTAAAACCATCCTCGCAGTCTGCTAAAATTCCTAAGCTTGTTGTGGGCTTTAGTCATCGTGTACTAGAAGCCCATCGGTTCCTGTAAAGTAGAGTTCGTATTTGTGCTTTACATTCTAAACTCTTATTGTTAGCTAAAGGTTTTGTTTTGTACCTGAATTTGTCAGTGTTCAATACTCATAATTTACTTTTATTAGTATCATTTAGACTCGATACTTTCAAGGTAGCAGTTTTTATAGTTTTTAAGGTAATTTTCGCGTGTACGCAAACGTTTATTTACATTATAAATACGAGGGATTATCCGTAGATTTTGCTTGCCGTAGGTTACTCTTTAATTCTTTAATAATATTCACTAGATAGCCCCTAGCCGTTTACTGTAGGTTTTTTTTTCTTTAGTGTTCACTAGATAACCTCTAGCAGGAAAATAAGCACCAGATCTGGCTTCTACCAATCATTTTTACTGTTTTTCATTGTTGAGTGTCCTTTCTGCCAACTAGAGTGTAGCTGTTAACCTTGTGTGGCAGTAGGTTTCCTTAAATTTCTTACAGTAAGTAGCATATTGGATAGGAATTGTGTCTGTTGTGTGCGGATGGAAGCTTTGTTGGCCATAGTCAACAGGCTCCAGAGTGCGACCTTCAGGTGCAGTAGGGATGTGGTGCCTGGGGCAGCCTCTGCTGTACTAGATGTGAAGGGGGGGGGGGGGGATGTCACAGCTCTCTGTCACTGAGCCGACCTCAGGTGCGACAGAGCCGGCCGGCCCACTCTCACCTCAGTGTGGGTGGCGGATTGTCTCGAGGTCTCGAGCCTCAAAGCGAAGGCTGCATGGGGGACGCAGGCTCCTGCCAAATCCCATGCACTTTGTCAATATATTCAGTGTGCTATCTGATGCTGAGGGGGGGGGGGGAGGCTGAGCCAGATCAGAATGTACCTTCTGCCAGGGTAGTGGCCGCTCCTTCAGTAAGGTCCGGACAGGCATATGGGGATAGGGGTTTGTTAGTTATTGGGAGTCCCAATATTAGACGGGTCATGGAGCCCTTCAGGAACATAGCGGCTAGGGTATTCGCTCGGTGTGCTTGTCGGGATGAGGAAGAGACTCTTCCGGCGGCTATCGACCGTGGGGGATGCAGCCAGCTGCAGATTGTTGCACATGTCGGCACCAACGAAGCCAGTCGTCGGGGTTCCGAGGAAATCCTTGGGTCCTTTCGACGGCTGACTAAACTGGAGAAAGCGGTCTCCACCTCTCGAGGAGCTGATGATTTGCAGCATTGTACCCAGAATGAACCGGGGTCCTCTGGTTTGGAGTCGAGTGTAGAATCTAAACCAGAGGCTACGTCGACTCTGTGACGAAAATGGTTGTAGATTACTCGACCAACGCTATGAGGTGGATCGCCCCTCGATAGGTCAGGGGCACACTACACACAGGAAGCAGCTATATGGGTAGCACAGTACTTGCGGCCTGCACATAGTTTTTTTTTTTTTTTTTTTTTTTTTTAGATTAGGTTCCTCCCCACAGGAAACAAACCGTTAGCCTGAAAAATTACCAGTTCATGACACTGATGTGGGTGTGACACCAGCAAAAATTGTTAGTACGCCTAAACAGATCATTCCAAAGGATTTTTATATGTTAGTAAACTGTCGAAGTATCTGTAGCAAGATCCCTGAGTTACTCTCCGAAATAAACAGTAGTAATGCCAATATTGTGTCAGGTACCGAAAGCTGGTTGAAATCAGGCATAAATAGCAGTGAACTTTTGAACTCGGATTGGACAATGTTTAGGATGGATGGGACTGATGCTATGAGAGGTGGTGTGTTCATTGCAGTTAAAAGCTGTTTAATCGCAGTTGAGATCGATACTGGGTCGGACTGTGAAATAGTCCGGATGAATCTGTCAATCAGACAAGGAGTGATCATTGTATTAGGATGTTTTTATAGACCACCAGCATCCACAACAAACGTGGCAGAACGTTTCAGGGAATGTCTTGAGTACATAGGAAATAAATATCCAAATTATCCATTATAGGTGGAGATTTTATCTGGCGTCCATTGACCGGGAAAATTACACGTTTATCACAGGGCGCAGAAGCAAAGACTCGTGCGAAGTTATTCTAGGAGCGCTCTGAACATACAACCGTGAGCAATTGGTTAGATAACTAACTCGAGATGGGAACATATTACATATCTTGGCGACAAACAGACCTGATCCTTTGGAGAAAGTTAATCTAAAAGAAGGTATTGGGCGACCATAATGTCGTTGTGATTTCTATGTCAGTGGAAGTTGCAAAAAAACCAAAGAACGGCGTAGAGTTTTCTTGTTTGGAGAATCAAATAAAAGTATCATTAATGAATATCTTCATAGTCAGCTCCAAGCATTTACCGTGGCACACAAAGATACTGAGCATCTTTGGTCGGAATTTAAAGGTATTGTCCGCCACGTGCTGGAGAAACATGTGTCTGGCAAAAATAAAGAGGAGGGAAAGGATCCACCAAGGTAAAACAAACGTATTAGGAAGTTGCTGAGAAAACAGAGAATTTTACACAGTCGTTATAAACGTAGTCACTGCCCCGCTGACAAACATAATTTATGCGAAATGAAAGCAGCTGTCAAAAGGTCAATGAAAGATTCTTTTAACGAATTTGAAAGCAGCAGTTTTATCTGCAGATCCAAAAAATAACGCCAAAAAATTTTGGTCGTACGTAAAATCTATGAACGCTACAAATAATTCAATACCTTTTCTTGCTAACAGTACGGGTAATGTAACAGATGATGATAAACAGAAGACCGAAATTCTAAACCTAGCTTTCAAAAACTCGTTCACGGTAGAGGACTGCAGCACCATTCCCCCTTTCAATTAGCGAACAAACGCAAGGATGGCTGACATAGTGTTTAGTGTATCTGGGATTGTAAAATAGTTAAGATCCTTAGACGCCAGGAAGGCATCTGGCCTTGACGGTATCACCGTAAGATTTTATCTTGACTATGCTACAAACATAGCACCATTCTTATGCATCATCTATCAGGTCATCTGAACAGCGGAAATTTCCACGGTACTGGAAGAAGGCCCAGGTCATAGCAATCTATGAAAAGGGCAGAAAATCGGATGCACATAATTACAGGCCAATTACTCTGACATCGATTTGTTGTAGAATCATGGAACATATTTTCTAGACTCCGATAAGCTCATCTGCAGAAACCAGCACGGTTTTAGGAAGCGGTCATGCGAGACACAGCTGGTCCTCTTTGTGCATGATATACAACAAGCTCTAGTTACCGGCTCCCAGGTTGATGCCATATTTCTCGACTTTCGGAAGGCTTTCGACTCAGTTCCGCACTGTCGCTTGCTCCATAAAGTGCGCGCTTACGATCTATCCGATGACATATACGGTTGGATAGAAATAGCAGTATGTCGTCCTGACTGGGAAGACTTCAGCAGGAACAAGGGTAACATCAGGTGTGCCCAAGGGCAGCGTAATAGGTCCGCTGCTTTTTGCGATTTACATAAACGATCTGGTTGATGGTATTGACAGCGGCATTAGACTGTTTGCCGATGATGCTGTAGTCTACAGGGAAGTAGTATCACACGAAATTTGTGAACAAAGCAATGAGGATTTGCAGAAAATAAGTGTGTGGTGTAATGACTAGCAGCTATTTCTCAATATTAGTAAGTGTAACCTACTGTGTATAACAAAGCGAAAATCCTCATTAATGTACCAGTAAAAAATAAATGCAGTCTTTGGAAGCGGTAACATCCGTCAAGTATCTGGATGTGACTATTCGAAATGATCTCAAATGGAACGATCAGATTACACAAGTAACGGGTAAGGCGAATTCTCGACTGTGGGTTATTGATAGAATCCTGAAGCGATGCAGTCCTTCAACAAAGGAAATTGTTTACAATACAGGCTGTTTATAAACGAATATCGGGGTTTTAACGCTTTATAATGTTTATTATATTAAACTTACAGTTATAAATGATATATCAAATCAAAGATCAACTCAAACAATTTTACCAAGAACCTTACAAATGTTCAATGCGAGCACCATTTGTCAGATGGCACACATCAAGTCTATAGTCGAGTTCTTCCCAAATGTTGATGTGTCTTCAGTGACTGTACCAACAGCTGCTTCAATCCGGTTTCTTAATTCATGGAGGTCTGCTGGTAGCGGAGGCACATACACACGATCCTTGATGAAGCCCCAAAGGAAAAAAAAATCATGGCGTTAGGTCCTGTCATTGTGCCCCTTGCAGCCTATCCAGCGCTTGGGTACAGTGAAGTTCAACCAATCGTGTGCTTCGCTATGCCATTGAGGTGGCGCACCATCTTACTGGAAAATGAAGTCCTCTGGCTCATCTTCTTCCAACTGAGGGAAGAGCAATTGCTCTAGTGTATCAAGGTAAGAAGTGCCAGTTACACTAGCTTCACCAAAAAAGAAAGGCCCATAAACTTTCCGCAGGGATGCAGCACAAAAAAGTCACTTTAGGGGAATCTCGTTGCATTTGTTCCACCCTGTGAGGATTTCCTGAGCCCGAGATGCGCGCATTGTGAGTGTTAACATGTCCATTACGGTGAAAGGTCGATTCATCACCGAAGACAACATGATCCAGAACATCTTCACCGTCATGAAACCAAATTTGCCGGCCGGTGTGGCCGAGCGGTTCTAGGCGCTACAGTGTGGAACCGTGCGACTGCTACGGTCGCAGGTTCGAATCCTGCCTCGGGCATGGATGTGTGTGATGTCCATAGGTTAGTTAGGTTTAAGTAGTTCTAAGTTCTAGGGGACTGATGACCTCAGATGTTAAGTCCCACAGTGCCCAGAGCCATTTGAACCATTTGTTATAAACCGTTAAAACCCCGATATTCATTTATAAACATCCTGTACTTTAATTCGTCCAGTGTTACAGTATTGTTCGTCTGTATGGGACCGTTACCAGTTGAGTCTGATTCAGGAGATTGGTTCAAATGGCTCTGAGCACTATGGGACTCAACTGCTGTGGTCATAAGTCCCCTAGAACTTAGAACTACTTAAACCTAACTAACCTAAGGACAGCACACAACACCCAGCCATCACGAGGCAGAGAAAATCCCTGACCCCGCCGGGAATCGAACCCGGGAACCCGGGCGTGGGAAGCGAGAACGCTACCGCACGACCACGAGATGCGGGCATTCAGGAGATTGAGAAGGTCCAAAGAAGAGCGGCAAGATTCGTGACTGGTACATTAAGCCATTGCTATAGCGTTGCAAATCTCATAGAAAGTTTAAAGAGGGACACACAGATAGACGATGCGCCAAACGGAAGGGGCTGCTCACTAAATTCCAAAATCTGATCTTCGCCTAGGATGTAGAGCATATATTATTACCACCAACTTTCAAATCGCGCAATGATCACCATTCAAAGATAAGGGAAACTAGAGCTCGTACTGGAGCGTTCAGACTGTCGTTTTTCGCTTGCGCGATCCGCTAGTGGAACGGAGAGGGAGAAATATGACTTTGGCGCGAATAGTGCCCTCCGCCACACGCCGCTTGGTGGCTAGCGGAGTATATATGTAAATACGTAGATGTAGGAATCTGTGTCCTCCATATTGGTTTTTCCAGTTCTAGGTTTATCGTAGGTAAATGTTGCCATACCCCTTTGCCCAAGCTGACAAAGTTTGAAGCTGAAATTGTGGACTAAATAAAATATTTGCACAGTCCAGTCCGGAAAGAGATCAATCCAACAAAATCCACCCCCAAAATACTATTGCTGGCTAAATGATCTTAACTGGTATCATTTATTGAGTCATTTAATGTCCTATTACAAGCCTGAAACCATGCATTAAGAGATTTACTGTAAGCTTCTATACATTTTTCCTGGTCTACATGCACGCCCATCAGGTCACCCATTCTAGAAGTGTAATGAATAAATTTGGATTGCATCTCCCTTCAGAGTGAGTAACATCCAAAATTTCCTCAAAGGCAGTACACACTCTGACAGCGGTGGATCTTCACTTGCTTTGCTCGGTAATCTGTTTTGGCGTAACTGCTCAACTAAATACCGAACATTTCCCTTCGATTCTGTCTTCCTCCTTTTTATGTCATAAATAATTTCTCCGTTACGTTAATAAGCCAGAGCCTTCACATCACTAGGCTGCTGAAAACATAAAGCCATTATGGCCACCGAAGCTGATTTAATTAATAACGCTACACAACAATCGAGCGCTATTGTTGTGGAAAAGAAAAGACGGCTACGACCGATTGATTGCAAATGTGCACATTTACTCAAGTAACAACGCAACTTGGTAAACATATCGTTTCAGCTCCAGTAACTATGCTTTAAAGCACTAAAAGAAAAGAAGGCTCACAAACAATTCCTCGAACCTCTCGAGAGTGTGAAAGGAACACAAAGACTGGAAAACCTGTAGAAAAACACGGGCTTTTAATAAAATAGCTTAACAGAAGAAAACCAATATGTAAACGGAACATGGAAATAACTACAGAAGGTGACAAAAACAAGTAGCTTCCATTAATAGAATTGAATGGTTCATGGTTTAGATCCGAGTCAGTCTTGCTCAAAGTGGCTGTCCTTAAACATATATCTGGTTTCCGGACAAGTGCTTCACAGATTTGGGCCGACAACCATCCATCCATATTGTATATGAAATAGTCAAAGCTTTTCAGCAACACTATAGGACCGGTAAACCCCTATTCATTAAAGAAACGAATTTCCATGTATGAAACAGCTTCAAACGTCTGATTAAGAAAGTGTTCATGTGATAAATATTTGACATTAAGAAATATAGAAAAGTCTGAAATTTTGCTCAATATATGTTGGAGGTCAGTAAATATTGTGAGTATGAAACACTGGACAAGTACAGTCTGGGTGATACGAGCTCAGTTTTAAGCAAAATGATGTTTTTCATGCATCTCAATGTTTATGATGTCTTATCTCCTGAACTATACGTCGTAAAACGCTATAATTTTCGAGGTACAATCAGAACAAACTGGCTGCAAGGTGTCTTGCGAATGGAATTAGTAGTAAAGAAGCACAGAGGACGGAGCGGAGACACTTCTGCGTGAGTTGGGAACCTATGAAGCGTCAACGACGCCAGTAGATTACTAGAATTCAGTCATTAATTCACAATGTTTACAAGTCGTCATTCTTCTGCAGCAGCCTCAGTTGATGCTAATTCAACTGCGCGTTGTATTCTAGCTGACGTCCGTCGAGTAAGTTCAGAGTGTGCGCGCCCAGCACGTGATGTTGGCGACCCTAGCGGCTGCTGGCGAACAGGATTGCAGCTGCCCAGCGCGAAGTGGTTCTCGCTTCGGCTGTGGAGTGTTCTCGGTCCACTCCGAATTCTACGGTGATCCTTAATGACGCGTCCGCGATGTACTTGGTACGGATAGTCGAATGGTCGGTTTATCTCCTCCCTGCTCCTGGTAGATTTCAGCACTCGCGGGACTTGAGTGTTGAACACGGACATGGGCCGCAAGAGGCCCTATTGCTGGCTTCCGCGTTGAAGCCCAGTATTGGCAGCACTTCGTGACGTATTGTTGTCGAGCAGCATGAAGCTCATTATGTGCAGACCATTATCCTGAGTATATCTTCGGCTATTTCATAGACTGTGCTGGAGCATTTAGGACATAGATTCAGTACAATATCGTAATCATGGAAGAAATCCCATCGATCCCAATGATTAATTCATGACAAGACTGGAGAGCTGGAGTGTTTAAAGTGGGCTAGCGTGAGAGTATGAAGCAAAATTCGGTTCTTACTGATGGAATGTGTCTTCCTTTTTCTGCAATAAGCACTTAACAGGCTGTTAACTGCTAGTATCGGTCCCTCGCTGTGTCTTGTTACGACATAGATATAGTTTCTTGCAACATGCCTTTCGAGCTAACGAATATGCTGGTCTCGCTTCGTTTGGTTTCCCTTCCTGTTTTCTACTGACTGCTAATTCCTTACTCGACAGACACTGTCGTCGACCTGGCCCACTCCTGACATAACGGCTCGCTTCGTGCTTCCACCTCTGCCTCTGGCATTATTTGAATTTGCCTGAGGCAAAGTGAGTGAGTTTCAATTTTAAAAAAAATATTTTCTACCCCTTCCTATTCTGTGCCGCAACAGCAGTAATCATCTGAAACGTCATGTCTGATGCTGATGTTTTCTATGCGCCGTTTTAAAGAGAAGCTAGTTTCTCTCGGATCTAAATGTCTATGACTTCGCATCTAATAAAGTATATGTCATATCACTATATAATTTTGCAAATACATTAGAAACGTCACTGAGTAGTCCCTGACCGCTGTTTATCTTTTATTGAGTGATTTGACTTAACGAAGGGTGTGATCAAGTCATTCCTGAATAATACTTGCTATATTGTGTATTTGATTTTTATTAATGCATACGGGGTAGATGCTTGCCGCAGTACTATCATGTTGCTTGGTGTCGTCTTCTATTCGATTTAATCCTGTAATGGGTCGTTGACCCAGTGGTCTATGGCTGCAGGCACAGTAGCTCCGCGTGTTCGGTCAGAAGGTTACCTGCCCTCTGTAACAAAAACAAAAACTGAGTTTATCGATCAACAACAAACTTAAACGGGTGTCTTACGACGTCCACCCCGAGCAGATGCAACGAACGAAAGCGAACAAAATGAGATTTAAAAAAATGGGTATCATCATTGATTCGTAAACAAAATGTCTTCGGCCCCGGGTTCGAAACCAGCCATCGCTTAAATTTTGTTTAATAATCGACATTGGCGGCCGAGGGCTTCCGGCATAAGAAGTCATCCTCATTCTGCCAACTGATTAATAATCAGCATTGGTGGCCGAAGCTTTCGGCATAAGTCACCCTCACTCTGACAACGGCCTTGTCAAAGAGGGAGGCGGAGCGGATAGAGTTTCAAGGCACTCTCTTCCTCTTAGGGTGGGAAACTGCCCCTAAAGGTCAACGAATCAGCAATGATCAACGCCATGAGGTTGCAGAAGGCAATGGAAACCACTGCATTAAAGACACATAACGTGTATCCACAGGACATGTCTCATGTAATTGAAAGTGTCATGATGATCTATCATTGGTAAAAGATTCCGGAATAGCCCACCATTCGGATCTACGGGAGGGGAATGCCAAGAGGGAGGTGATCATGAGAAGAAGATTGAATAATCAACGAAAAGGTAAAGTTCTAAGACCGGGGCGTGGAATGTCAGAAGCTTGAATGTGGTAGGGAAGCTAGAAAATCTGAAGAAGCAAATGCAAAGACTCAATCTAGATACAGTAGGGGTCAGTAAAATGAAATGGAAAGAAGAGAAGTATTTCTGGTCAGATGAATATAGGGTAATATCAACAGGATTCATTATGAATAGGATGGTAGGGCGGGGGGTGTGTTACTGTGAACAGTTCAGTGATAGGGCTATGCTTATCAGAGTCGGCAGCAAACGAACACCGAGAACGATAGTTCAGGTATACATGCCGACGTCGCAAGCTGAAAATGAAGAGGTAGAGAAAGTATACGAGGATATTGAAAAGGTAATACAATACGCAATGGGAGAAGAAAATCTAATAGTTATGGGGGACTGGAATGCAGTTGTAGGGGAAGGAGTAGAAGAAAAGTTATATGAGAAAGTGGTCTTCGGACAAGCAATGAGAGAGGAGAAAGATTAACTCAGTTCTGTAGTAAATTTCGGGTAATAACAGCAAATACACTGTTCAAGAACCACAAGAGGAGTAGATATACAAGCAAAAGGCCAGGGAAAATTTCAGTTAGATTACATCATGGTCAGATAGAGGTTCCTAAATGAGATTCTGGATTGTAAGGCGTATCCAGGAGCAGATATAGACTCAGATCACAATGTAGAAGTGATGAAGAGCGGGCCGAAGTTTAAGAGATTAGTCAGGAAGCATCAATAGGCAAAGAAGTAGATACGGAAGTACCAAGGTATGACGAGATACGCTTGAAGTTATTTAAGGCTATAGATACAGCAATAAAGAATAGTCCAGTACGCAGTAAAGTTGAAGAGGATTGGACATCGTGCGGTAGCGTTCTCGCTTCCCACGCCCGGGTTCCCGGGTTCGATTCCCGGCGGGGTCAGGGATTTTCTCTGCCTCGTGATGACTGGGTGTTCTGTGCTGTCCTTAGCTTAGTTAGGTTTAAGTAGTTCTAAGTTCTAGGGGACTGATGACCATAGATGTTAAGTCCCATAGTGCTCAGAGCCATTTGAACCATTTGATTGGACATCTCTAAAAAGGGCAGTCACAGAAGCTGAAATGAAAAACATAGGTACAGAGAAGGTAACTGCAAAAAACCTTAGGTAACATAAGAAATACTTCAGCTTATCGATGAAAGAAGGAAGTACAAAAATGTTCGGGGAAATTCAGTAATACATAAAAAAAAGTCGCTGAGGAATGGAATAAACAGAAAGTGCAGTGAAGCAAAGACGAAATGGCTGCATGAAAAATGTGAAGAAATCGAAAAAGAAATGATTGTGAGACGGACTTACTCAGCATATAGGAAAGTCAAAACAACATTCGGTGAAATTAAAAGCGAAGGTGGTAACATTAAGAGTGCAACCGCAATTCCATTGTTAAATGGAGAAGAGGGAGCGGATAGGTGGAAAGAACACACTGAAGGCCTGTACGAAGGGGAAAGATTTGTCTGATATGATAAAAGGAGAAACAGGAGTCGATATAGAAGAGACAGGGGATCCAGTATTAAAATCAGAATTTAAGAGCCCTTCGGGGGACTTAAGATCAAATAAGGTAGAAGGGATCGATAACATCCATCAGAATTTCTGAAACCATTGGAATAAATGGCAACAAAACAACTATTCACGTTGGTGCGTATGATGTATGAGTCTCTGTACTGTCTGACTTTCGGAAACATATCATCCACACAATTCCGGAAATTACATAAGACACGTTCATAGGATTTGTCAATCTAGAAAAAGCGTTCGACAATGTAAAATGGTGCAAGATGCTCGAAATTCGGAGAAAAATAGAGGTAAGCTATAGGGAGGGATGGGTAACATACAATACGTACCGGAACCTAGAGGGAATAATAAAAGTGGACGACCAAGAACGAAACGGTCGGATTAAGAAGGTTGTAAGGGATGTAATATTTTGCCTCCTACTGTTCAATCTGTATATCGAAGAGGCAATGATGGCAATAAAAGAAAGGTTCAGGTGTGGAATTAAAAATCAAGGTGAAAGGGTGCCAATGATATGATTCGCTGATGACATTGCTATCCTGAGTGAAAGTGAAGAAAAATTACATGATCTGCTGAATGAAATGGACAGCCCATTGAGTACAATGGTTCAAATGGCTCTGAGCACTAAGGGACTTAACTTCTGAGGTCATCAGTCCCCTAGAACTTAGAACTACTTAAACCTAACTAAGTTAAGGACATCACACACATCCATGCCCGAGGCAGGATTCGAACCTGCGCCCGTAGCGGTCGCGCGGTTCCAGACTGTAGCGCCTAGAACGGCTCGGCCTCCATTGAGTACAAAATGTGGATTGAGAAGTAGCAGAAATTAGAACAGCGAAGTAGTAGAAATGAGAACATCAGTATTGATGGTCACAAAGTAGATGAAGTTAAGGATTTCTGCTACCTAGGCAGCAAAATAACCAATGACGGACGGAGCAAGAACATCAAAAGCAGACTAGCACTGGCAAAAAGGGCATTGCTGGTCAAGAGAAGTCTACTAGTATCAAACGTAGGCCTTAATTTGAGGAAGAAATTTTTTAGAATGTGCGTTTGGAGCACAGCATTGATGGTAGTGAAACATGGACTGTGGGAAAACCGTAACAGAAGAGAATCGAAGCATTTGAGTGTGGTGCTACAGACGAATGTTGAAAATTCGGTGGGCTGATAAGGCAAGGAATGAGGAGGTTCTGCGCAGAATTGGAGAGGAAAGGAATACGTGAAAAACACTGACAAGGAGGAGGGATAGGATGATAGAAAATCTGTTCAGACATCAAGGACTGACTGCCATGTTACTAGAGGCAGTTGTAGAGCACAAAAACAGGAGACGAAGACAGAGATTGTGATACATCCAGCAGATAACTGAGGACATAGGTTGCAAGTGCTACTCTGAGATGAAGAGGTTGGCACAGGAGAGGATGGAGGGGTTCTTACTGCACGTTTAATCGTTGTGTACGGGTCTGGCATGGGCTAGTGTCATGATTCCCGCATTTTGAGACCGACTGTAGCCATCTGACGTACCTGCTCACCTTTGAGTATCCCAGGACTGTCTGTTCACAGTGTCCGCCTCTTGGAACTTGGAGTGAGGTCGCTGAAGCGTCCCAATGATGCGGTATTCTTGCTACCTGATGACGCTGTTGAATGTCGCAGCATGAGCCCTGAATGTTCCCCTTACGACCGCAATCCACAGTTTGGCCGACTACCCCGGGCGCAGTGCGAAAACCAACCGGACGAAGACCAAGTCAGACGCAGTTAAGATGCACTAACTGCTGGCAATCATTTCAGCCAGCTTGTGGAAATGAACTTTACAGCTGCCAGTTAGGTATTTGATGTTTCCTGATGGACCTGGTTGTTAACAAGTCTAGTAATTGGCCGGCAATATTAAAATGTTGACTGGTGGGGAAGGAAGCCAGCGGCTTTCCTTTCATTGGCCGGCCTTGCCTTAGAAGAGTGGGAGTTTAACAAGATTTTCTTCATGTTGTTCAATTAGAACAAAAGCCCCGATTGGAGGAAGGGCAACTCAGCTCTTAGGAGAGAATAGCGAGTCTGTATGGGCAGTTGTAGAGAGGAGTGCATCCTGGTGCAGACACTGATTTAGGGTTAGATCCTGACCGACAGAGGACCCGTATGTGAGCTTTCGGGTTTCTGCCTTCAGTGGTAAGTTTTGTAGACTTAGATCTTTAGTAGTAAGAGAACCTTGCACCGTCTGCAACACTTGGAGTGCTTGCTTCATTCATTAGGCTCGTTTCACTTCTGATTTCAGAGAGTGAAACAGAGGCTCAGTTCAGTAGTCATTGAATTTGGCTCAATACAGTTATCCATTTCATTTCCATATGAGTTGCATTGCAATAAAGCTTGTTGCAACGATCAGTCTTATTAAGAAATCGCGGATTCAATCTGACTGATATTTTTCGTGTAGTGGTCACCTGTCCACACCACCATCCCAACACCGCAGATGTTAATTTGATTAATCTTGTGTTTCTTATTTTATGTTATTTCCTTGTCTGTTTACCTGTTATATATTCTGAAGCATAACTTCTTCTTTAAAGTAACATTAGTTCAATGATTCTGTTCCACATTTGCTTAATAATAACCTGCATAGGGGCACACGACGACTCATTTGTTAGGGCCATTAACTATATTATTTCAGTTTCCGTTACGCACAGTTATTAGTAGGAAATTTGAGTCAGTGGGAGCGGAAACCGTTCAGATTAATCCCCGTCAACGACCAGGACAGCATTACATTTAGGACTTCTTCCATAAATATCGGACTCTGCCGCAAGAGCTTAAATTCTCTGGCACATTCAGTGATGTATGTGGATACAGTCTACAAACTGTGTTGCGAATAAACTTTGTAGTAAATAAGTAATAAATGAAACGTAATGTCAGAGGCTCAAGTGTAGTGCTTTGACAGTGAAAAATGTAGTAAGCAATAAACTTTAATCCTTTCGTTACTTTTTGGGAGTTGTCAGCCAGAAGACGTTTAGTGAACGTTTGAATTTATGTGAAGTTTGTTGTAAGTCGCGAAAGTCGGGGTATCTGCACGCTGTCGGTTACTCTGTCTCTAGACAAACACACAGTTTCTGACTGTAATACTTGTCATTTGTGTCAGTCTTTTAACGAAAGATTACACCTTTTAACGCGTAGATTACGACAGCAGTTTAAATTCTTAAAGTAGGTCAGTAGATCGCGAAATATTGAAAATGAAACTTTTATTGCCCCTGGAAGACTTTACACAGGCAACCTGCAACTGGTACTGGCTTCCCTAATCTACGAGAGGCGTTCGACAAGTAATTATTTTTTCCCTCGGCCAGTTTTCGTTGAAAAATTGCGGACATTGTTGTGGCACATCGTGGAATATTACCTATAGTTTCCTGACGTCCCGACAGGTGGAGGCGTTATACATACCATTCAAAATGGTTTTTGTAACAGAGGTACGTTTCAAGCAGAGAGCTGCCACTGAGTTTGTTTTCCCGGAAAACCGGAGCATCTCAGATATTCATACGTGCTAGCAGAATCTCTACGGAGACCTGGCAGTAAACAAAAGCACGCTGAATTCTCGGACGAGGCGTCTGTCATCGTCTCAAGAAGGTCGTGCAAACCTGTCTGATCCCTCGCGGGCTGGGAGGCTACACACAGCAGTGACACCTTCAAATGTTGGAACGTGCGGACACTCTCATTCGAAATAATAGATAGATCACATTTAAACACCTCGCTGCACAACTGGACGTCTCCGTTGGTAGTGGTGACACAGTCCTCCATCAGCTGGGGTAGTCATAGGTGTGTGCTCGCTGGGTTTGTTGCCTTCTAACAGATGACCATGAAGAACAACGAGGACTATCTGTGAGGAATTGTTCGCGCTTTACGAGGCTGGTGGTGGTACTTTTTTTTATCGAACATAGTCACAGGAGATGAAACATGGGCTTATCACTTAGAACCGAAAAAACGGCAATCTCTTGAGTGGCGCCACACCACCTCTCCTCCAAAGAAGAAATTCAAAGCCTCACCTTCAGCCGGTAAATTCATAGCAGCTGTCTTATGGGACTTTGAAGAGGTTAATCTGTTTGATGTTCTCCGTCACTGTGCAACGGTCAATTCTGAAGTGTATTGCGCTACCTTCAGTAAATTGAACAAAAGGCCTCATCGTGTTCGTTAGTACAAAAATGCAAACGAACTTTTCCTTCTCCATGATAACAAAAGACGTCACATAAGTCTGCACACCTGAGGGGAGTTCACAAAACTTCATTAGACTGTTTCTCGTCATCCCCCCTACAGCTCGGATCTCGCACCCTTCATCTGTTTGAATGCACTCTGCGGGAAGCAGTACTTGGGTGATGGGGAGGTCATTGATGCAGCAAGACGTCGATCTGACGTTGATCTCAAAAGCAGGGTTTTGCAGCGAAATGAGTAGGGTATAGTATTGTTCCGAGAGGGAGTGCCACAATCACAGGGATTCTACCTTAGGCGGACGGCCGATGAATCGAAAATTTCGTAGACTACTTGTAGAACTCCGACAGCTACTACATACAAACTGTAAGTGATGCATAGTACGGAACTGCGTGAGGGTAACTAAGGAATCAGGGTAGAAATTCTAAGGGTCCCCACTTCCCACTTGCTACACATTATTTAAAGCCTTCTTTGGCACTGCATCCCGACCTAACTCCTCTTCAGTATCCCATTTGCTGCTCTGAAACACGCGAAAATCGTTTCTCTTCTTGAAGCTGCACTCCTGTTCCACCACTTCAGAGGTTCCCTGGTTTTGCCACCATTTTATATGTTGTAGATTAATCCACCAGACAACGCGTGATAAAATCATATCAACAGCCGACATATGGAAGACCGATCAAGTAATAACACACTAATACAGTATGCGATGAATAATTACAGACTGCATATTCGTTTACTGGATCACTGTTAAGTTGAGACACAAAGAAATTACAGGCATTGGCTGCGAGCGGACACTGATTTAAATCAATGAGGAAAGTTAGGAATTTGTGCCGGACTGGTATTCGAACACGGGTCTTCTGCTTACTAGGCAGATGCTCTGATCACTGAGCCATTATGACACATCGATCAACTCAACTGCACTGAGTACTCCATCACGCCTCCCGACAGACCCAAATTATTATCTTATCCACACACTTCCTACGTAGTGATTGATTTAAACCAGTTCCTTCCCGCGGTCGGTGTCTCAAATTTCTTTATGTCTAAATTCATAATGATTACGGGATCAAAGTGGTCTCTGTTATATCCTAAACGTATAATAGGAAGCCACTTTTTTACGTAAAATAATATGAATGGGAATTCCTAATCCATTGATGGATGGTTATGTGATGTCAGTTCCCTCCAACAGTGTAACTGCAGTGGTAACCTTGTCACGTTGTATGTTTATGCTGTCTCGTTTAGTGAAGGTAGCTAACTCTCTTGCAAGTCGAAGGAAACGTAAAATATTCATCCGAGATAAATAATGCCTCGAAGATGAACAACGATAACTGTTATAATTTTCGGGAAGCTCGTATTTTGTCCGTTGAACTAAAAGAAGAAATAATAGCCCATATTCCGATACAGTCATAAACTTCAATCTGGAGAAATATCCACATGTTCCAAAGACTTTGCATGATTTACGTGGAGGTTATACAAATAATTATCCACTTCCGTTTGGTTAAGTAAGCAGGTTCAAGGGGATGTAGTTCGCAATAGTTAGGTATGCGACGGTGAAGAGATTCTATTGTGGAAAGCGGAAGTCCGACGGGAGAGCACAACAACAACAGACTCACCCACTCCATTCTGTAAGCTGCACGAGAGGATTAGTTACTCATACATAAGCTTCTGAACATATCTTAAACTCTATTTATTAATATCACATTTTCTGTGATGCGATTACACAGAGGAGATTGGCGCATACTTAAATTTGTCGGTGAAGACTATTTGTCGCTGTTTTAAAACCCTTTCATTTACTGTACGACGCTTTTCTTCAATAAATTCAGTTACTTGTCTGCCAGCTCTAAAACGCCAGCGTTTCTGTCAAATATGTCTGCCTCGGATAGTGCAGATCTGCTTGGAATTTCTGTACTGTTTCATTCCTTTGACACATTTAGCCTCCAGGTAAGTGACCAGTAGTCGAACTTCTTCCAGGTGAGTGACCAGTTCTCGAACTTTGGTTGCAAACTACTTCCCCTTAACATCAGCCACATCTTTATTTCTAGTGGTATTTGGGCTGCTTCCTGGATAAGGGAATGGTGCTACTATTATACATGTTAAGCGTGTAATTTAGAGTGCTTAGGTAAAACGCCAGCTTCTAAGCTAATTATTGTGAGTAATATAAACACAAAATGTACTTCCAACACCTAATGGCAACCTTTGTGAGTAAGTATGCTAACAAACGTATACAAAAGTTTTTATTAATGTTTGTATATGTTACTAACTAACCACAGTCTGATGCTTAACTTTCACCCATATAATATTCCCGCCGCCGGTTTTCATTATTCCAAATGGTCACGACTGGAAATTTAGGCGACGTCACAGAGCAGTGGTTTACGACTGACGCTACACTGAAACGATACGGCTGACTCTCATCTACCTGTCCGTATTCCGTTGCGTTTGCTTTAGCCTCAAGTCAGCAACGAGTCCACCTATAAGCAAATTACTGCACTGAGAACAATACTTTTCGAAAAAGATTTTAGAAGATTTGCGGCACAGTTAGGTAAGAATAAGTAATTTATGTGCGTCGTTCATAATAGGGCCACTGCTACACGTCACTGACGGAAATTACGAGTATTACGAGAAGTACAGATCCGTTACTTGCATTTAGGCTTCATAAGGCAGTAAATAGAACGTGATGTTTGTCTCATCGCGTGCTTGGGGTACTCAGCGCGCTGAGTCAGAATTATGACGTCGTTCATTACATGTGGTTGCCAGCGGAAATTTAAGAGTGCTGGAGTTGTGGCAGTATTTCAATAAAATGATGAAAGGCGCAGCTTTTTTCACATTTCTTCTAATTAGTCGAGGTATTTTCAGTCTGATATTTCTGCGAACTGCTTTGGAGTTTGCGAAGGCTGTATTTTTCAAGCTCAACATCTCTTCATTTATTACACCAGCAAGGAAGGAATGTTTGAAATGCTATAACCATTGATGCTCACACTTAACTTTGAACGCCTTGTAGATATCATGAGTTTTTTTTTTACCAAGAAATAGAGACGTGGGAAACCTACACGATAGTAAAACCATTCATATGGAAATGGTGAAATGTTAAAGTTTTCCTTCCGATGATACTATCCACTTTTCTTTTTGTTCAAGGTGATCAGGCAAGCAAGGTGGGGTACAAACGAATCAATTAACGCCAATGTTGCGACTTTTCTTTTGAGGAAAGCAGAGCTCTTCCCTTGTATATCAGTGGTCTGTCTCAAAAAATGGTTCAAATGGCTCTGAGCACTATGGGACTTAACATCTGTGGTCATCAGTCCCCTAGAACTTAGAATTACTTAAACCTAACTAACCTAAGGACATCACACACATCCATGCCCGAGGCAGGATTCGAACCTGCGACCGTAGCAGTCGCGCGGTTCCGGACTGAGCGCCTAGAACCGCTAGACCACCGCGGCCGGCAGTGACCTGTCTCAGCTTGCGGTAACTCAATAATGACCACGTTATTAAATTAAATATAAATCTTGTTCTTTCTCATCGGCAATGGAACGTTAAACAGCAATTATCTTCTTTAAATGGTCCTCCGTCTTTCGTCTGAATTGAGTCAATCCCCCAGCTCTCTCTCTCTCTTTCCTGATATCATTTTCATATATCTATTTAATTGAACATTACCCGTTAGCAGTTGACTTTTCCTAAACTTTATTAGCCACTACAGCGTTTCCTCACTATTTCCCAATCCAGTTACATTTATTTCAAGATGCCATAACTCTCCTCATATCAGCATATCCCTTGCTCTGATTAGAATTTTCCATACCCTTATTCACTCATCTACTCTGTCTAGGCATGTGGCCTTTGATACTGTAATACCATGAAGCTGACATGAAAGAAACCTTCAAATTGGCGTGATTCATAGTACGAGTACATGCATCGATATGCAAACGATTATGGCTTCAGCAAAATATCAAAAAGTGGGTAGCGATAATGCCAGCTACATTCAATACATAAGAAAAGGTCATTCCGATATCGCATTTGAACACATAAGTTTTCGTTTGTTCGGTTGCTTGTTTTGCAGTAATTAGAATCACACGTCATTCACTTTACATATCTATGCAGAAAATTAATTGCATTTTATAACTAATAAAAATTAGTTGATCGCATAACTTCTACACTTCTATGTAACCAAAGTAATTACTTTTAGTGCAGATATATATATAATTATTGTTGTTATTTTGTACTCAATAGAGCATTCTTCATCACGAGCAAAGGGATATTATTGATCAGCATGAAAGTTGTTTATGCGTAACAGAAACTTGTTTTATACAGGTTCGCCAAAGTATTGGGGCGACATTTGATATATTTTTGTTTTTCAATTTTTTTGTTTCACCTTTACATTGAATCAATTGCGTTTTCTAGCGGTATATGACGAATCTGTGTTGTTTTCTTTATTTTTTCTATAATTTCCCCATCCTTCACCTTACAGATCAACAATTTTCGAATAAAACCTGAATTAAACATTGTTGTTGTTGTTGTTGTGGTCTTCAGTCCTGAGACTGGTATGATGCAGCTCTCCATGCTACCCTATCCTGTGCAAGCTTCTTCATCTTCCAGTACTTACTGCAATCTACATCCTTCTGTACATCTGCGTAGTGTAAATTAAACATTAACAGTTTCAATTTTGCTGTATGTATTGGTTACTTTTAAGTATCAGGCAGGAGGATATATATGTAGAACAAAAATATTCCACAGGTTTCCCACCTATTTGTATATATTCACTCAGTTCCTAGACTTCCGGATTTCAGGGGAACATAGTAAGAACTGAGTACACACCTAAGGAAAACGATCGTTATGAGGCAACGCCCGGCAGGTATGCAACACACCTAACCTACAGGTAACACAGCTACGACCTTAACTGACCAAAGCTACTTGAAAAACTACCGCAGTCTATACTTACTTATGATAGTCTACAGCAGTTTCACAACTCTGCTTCTAACACTGATTCGATGTGTCTAGTAAATTTCTTCTCCGCACTCTGTGGCTTCCAACATGCGATTTGAAACACTTTAATTTGGAGCGACTTCCGGAAATGTGTGTGTGAAATCCTTATGGGACTTAACTGCTAAGGTCATCAGTCCCTAAGCTTACAAACTACTTAACCTAAATTATCCTAAGGACAAACACACACGCCCATGCCCGAGGGAGGACTCGAACCTCCGCCGGGACCAGCCGCACAGTCCATGACTGCAGCGCCCTAGAGAGCGTCTTCCGGGATTGCTGCTCTGATGCTTTAATAATGTCTCAATACATTGGATGCCGCCTCATTCATCAGTCAGAATCAAAATGAGGAAAAATCTTCTTTATCACAGTCAGTCCTGTGTGAGACCAATCTAAGCTAATTAACCATAGTAACTGATGTGTTGGCAGAAGCGCCAACATCGTGTTGCTAGAGGAGGCCGAAATGCACGCGTTTAAGCTCACGCAGACTGGCGTGAGGTCTGGAACAAGGTAAAGTAGTTGAGTCTAGTAAGAAAAGAACTTAGTTGCTGGAATACTTAACTTTAATCCATAATTGGAGAACATCGCTCTTGATGATACATAATTACAATCTCAATATAAACTGGTAATGGCGCCTTGCTAGGTCGTAGCAAATGACGTAGCTGAAGGCTATGCTAACTATCGTCTCGGCAAATGAGAGCGTATTTGTCAGTGAACCATTCCTATCAACGTCGGCTGTTCAACTGGGGCGAGTGCTAGGACGTCTCACTAGACCTGCCGTGTGGTGGCGCTCGGTCTGCAATCACTGACATTGGCGACACGCGGGTCCGACGTATACTAACGGACCGCGGCCGATTTAAAGGCTACCACCTAGCAAGTGTGGTGTCTGGCGGTGACATCACAGTAACGCTCTTGGGAACTGATTATAACACAATGAGCACCTCAGTATTCACGAAATAAAGCACAGTATGAGTTTCAGTATTTCATCTGTTTAAACTACCAATTCACTAGTCATAATTAAACTTTAAATCATTTTCTTATCTGAAAAGAAGCACTCATGATTAACACATGTTTACAACATGGGCTGGATAGCTTGACTGCTTTAGACAGTGCCTTACTCTTTCCCGCCGGCCGCGGTGGCCGAGTTGTTCTAGATGCTTCAGTCCTGAACCGCGTGACAGCTACGATCGCAGGTTCGAATCTTGCCTCGGGCATGGATGTGTGTCGTGTCCTTAGGTTTAAGTAGTTCTAAGTTCTAGGGGACTGATGACCTTAGATGTTATGTCCCGTAGTGCACAGAGCCATTTTTTTTTACTCTTTCCCAGTTGTTTGCATGGGATGAACTTTCGTTAGAAAATGACATTGACTGCCTACGTTTGTAATATTAGATTAGTTCTATTGTTAACATCTGCAGGTAAGTTTTTAGAAATGGAAATTATAATTACGTAACATCAGCAGGAGTAAAATGTTCAGCATTGTCAGATTGCTTTATTTATCAGTTAAATGTTGAATATTAATACTGGACGTTTGCATCATGGCACCAACTTACCTAGGACTACTTAGCCTACTCGCATCACTTTCTCACATTCGTGGTCTATACCGCATGACCATCTATCACTTATGTGGTGGGTACCCTGTGCTTCCAACAGGAAGCGAATATGGTTCAGAAGGTTTGCTCAACACCCAAGCAACTAGCACCAGAGAGGAGAAACATACTATGCATGCGTTGGTGTGGGGCCATACAGCACATCAAATCCGTTCAGTCAGGAAGCTGGCTTCTTTAAAGCTAGGTAAGTGACTCTGTGCACAGTATCACGATGGACGCATCCACATGTGGAGATTCAAATGAGAAAGCCATCAGAGCGCTTTTGTTATTGTTGTATGAAACAGCACATGGCGTAATGGTTTGAGATGTCACTGCGAAAACAATACGATCACTTCTGTGTCTCATAGCCGGTAATATGGACAATAGGTTTATATGTTCGACGTGTTAAAACCACTCACTGAGCCTATCTTTCAACAAGATAACGCGATGCCTCATGCTGCCATCTCTAGAGAAGATGTTCTACTGTTGCCCTGGCCATGACATTCTTAAAATCTCTCACGACTGAAAACATGGGTTCCTGAGAAAATGCCGCATGACCACTAGCCTGTCACTAGGTTAGACGAACTCTGGCGCACAGATGAAGCAAAACTGAATGACGTACCTATATCAGTCACCAAAAACAAATGGCTCTGAGCACTATGGGACTTAACTTCTGAGGTCATCAATCCCCTAGAACTTACAACTACTTAAACCTAACTAACCTAAGGACATCACATACATCCATACCCGAGGCAGGATTCGAACCTGCGACCGTAGCAGAAGCGCGGTTCCAGACTGTAGGCCTAGAACCGCTCGGCCACCTCGGCCGGCCACCAAAAAACAGTTCAACTCCATGTTCAGACGGGATAAGGCCGTTGTTAACGCCAAAGGCGACGGTTCTCTGTAAGTAATTTCGCACCCCGTATACAATATCGCTCTCTCAACTTTCGTTGAGAATCTTAAATAACGCGTGCACCTTTTTCATGAGAGACAATAATTCTGGTACTCTCCTCGAAAATAAGAAGTTTAGATTTCAAAGTTTTGTTGGGATGAGGTCATTTGAAATGGGCCATTTGTGACAGAGAATTCTACGTCAACGGTATGTTCACCATCAGAGACTTCAAGAAGGTGAGGTAAGTTGTTCTCTTCAGTAAAGCCGCTCTACTTGTTAAGTTACAACTGCTCTTACCTATCAACCTATGAACTAAGTGCCTTGGACTCCTTGTGCCAATGATAGTGACTCAGCTGGCAGTATCTGATTAGTTTTGTGGTACAGTACTCGTCTATTCATCACGGAGCTTCATTAGCTGTCGGCTCAACTCTAGATGAAGAATCAGCTCTCTTTACATCAGCTGCAAACGGCTACAACTGGATTCCGTAAATCGTAAGAAACTGTCTGTGTTTCTGCTGCTGGTGGTGCGTAGTCTAAATAATTAATTTTTGATAATTATCAACATTCTTGTAGACTGACGAAACCGTACCTCGTTAATATGTTATTATCAGCATTATTTTTAAGAGGAACCCAGAGCTATCATACACTGAGGCGACAAAAGTGATGGGCTATCTCCTAATATCGTGTCAGACGTCGTTACGCTCGGCATAGTGCAGCAGCTTGACGTCGCATTGATTCAACAAACCGTCAGAAGTCCCCTGCAGAAATATTGAGCCATACTATATCTATAGCCGTCGATAATTGCGAGAGTATTGCTGGTGCAGTATTTGCACGACCTGACCTCTCGATTATGTCCCAACATGTTCGACGGGATTCACGTCGGGTGATCTGGGTTGCCAAATAATTCGCTCGAGCTGTCCAAAATGTTCTTCAAACCAATCTGGAACAACTGTGGCCCGATGACATGGCACACTGTCATCCATAAAAATTCCACCGTTGTTTGGAAACATGAAGTCCATGAATGGCTGAAAATCAAGTGGCGGAACATAACCATTTCCAGTCAATGATCCGTTCAGTTGGACCAGAGGACCCAGTCCATTTCATCTAAACACTGCCAACACCCTTATGGAGCCACCACTGCCTTGCACAGTGCCTTGTTGACAACTAGGATCGATGGTTTCGTGAGGTCTGCGTCATATTCGAACGCTACCATCAGCTCTTACCAACAAAAATCTGGACTCACCTGACGAGGTCACCGTTTTATAGTCGTCTAGGGCCCAACCAATATGGTCACGAGCCCAGGAGAGGTGCTGCAGGTGATATTGTGCTGTTAGGAAAGGTCCTCACGTCAGTCGTCTGCTGCCATAGCCCATTAACACCAGATTTTGTCGCACTGTCCTAACATATTTATGCTGTTATTTCACGCAATGTTGCATGTCTGTTAGCACTTACAACTAAACGGAAACGCCGCTGCGCTCAGTCGTTAAGTGAAGTCTGTCGGCTTTTCTGCTTTGTCCGTAGTGAGATGTTGTATGCCAAGCACACTCTTGACACTGTGGTCCCCAACGACTTCCGAAATAGAAAGTCCCTTTCTTTTAGCTCCAACTACCACTCCACGTTCAAAGTCTGTTAATTCTCGTCGTGCGAACGTCATCATGTCAGAAGCCTTTTCACTAGAATCACGTGAATACAAATGACAGCTCCGCCTATGCATTGCCCTTTTATACCTTGTGTTCGCGATGATACCGCTAGTCAATGACTTTCGTCACCTCAGTGTCTATTGTCTGACTAACAACATAATTTTCTGCAGATAATTTTATACCTAACAACGGGAGGTTTGAGTAATGTTGAATACACCATCATCGACTCTAGTACAGCACATTGTCTTAGCGTGGGGACTGAGTTTCATGGAATATTATAAAATGCATCATACACATATGCCTCTTATGGAAGAAAAAAGTAAAACGTCTAGAGTGAAACCTGGGTCCATCACTAGAAAAAGTTTTCATTTCCAATTTTCTACAGAATTTTCATGAAATCAGAAGTTCCCGAATTCAATAACTACCTTTAGACAGTTTAGGGAATTCTATTAGCAGGAACATTTTTGTCACTTCAACGAATAGTTCTAGAAAACCTGACAGTCATTTTAGCGTATTTTTCAAGTAATATACCCTCTTAAAATGTCCGTGTCTGCCAAGCGCTGTTTGCAAGCGGTGTGCATTCAGCCCTTGTAAGGTCAACTGGAGAGCTACTTCACTGAGGAAACTGACAAATGATCGAGAGAATGGTGTGCTGACCACATACCCCTCCATATCAGTATCCAGTGACGCCTGTCGGCTGAGGAGGACGTGGCTGTCAGTCGGTGCCTTTCGCTCATCCGATGTCTCTTCTGATGAAGTTTAGTTCTTTTTATGCCCTCTTAAGATTGATACTAATGCGAACTGATATGTTCAATTTCTTTCGCATCAGTGCTTTACAGGATTGTTGCTGTGGGATTGATTTTCTTGATGCAAATTTGTGTCTGTTAACTACTGTGTATCTCATCAAAGTACAACAGTCGGTGTTTTGATCCTGATTCTTCCAGTCTTTTTCCCTAAGAGAACATTTTTCTATTCCCACAGGTAGAGTTTCCTCGAATCACTCGCATCATTGAATAAAAAACTGCCTCTCAAGACATTTAGTGAGGTCTTTCTTCTTAATTTCCAATTTGAAGAATATATGGAACTTATTCGAGGTCCATTCACAATCGTCGTCAAATTAAACTCTTGGTATCGCGTTACGTTGTTTTTGCCTTGTTATGCCACAAAATATGTTTCCGGTAACTGCTGCACCCACACATGGGATTCTCCAGCTACAGTTAATCGGTGATGAAGTCAGTATCTATAGTTTTTGAATCGATGATGTCGTTTTCTGATGTTTTCCTGTGATATTTTATCTTACAGAAGCCCGCTTTGCAACCCATACAGGAGTTCTAGCATACGAGACAATACGTAAAATGAGACAAACTAGCGTCGCACTATGTGCACGTGTGCGTGGCTTCCCTTCTGCCTAAATTAGTTCCCGGAAAGTAACGGCGGGGCGCTGCCGCCGGCGGGGCGCTGCCGCCGCTCTTCCACCGTCGCGTTACTCTTTTGTTCTTCTGGGAAGCCACAGATTACCCTGTCAGCGGACGCTGCCAAGCGCGGTGGGGGAATGTCGGTGCTCCGCAAAAAATGGGTAGTTCCTGTGAGAGGTATGGCCTGTCGAGGTGGTTGAAAGTCATTGTCCTTGCAGCAGCTGTGCAGGTGGTGGAGTGTGGCAGCGTGGCTATACTACCTGCAAGATCCTCCAGATATAACTACAGGCCGTATTTCATTGACGTAGCTGCGTTCGTTCACGCTATGAAGTTCTTCACCATATTCCAGCTGTTTGATAAGCTACAAAATTGAAACTAGATGTACGTAGATGGTAAGACATAAAGCATAAACTAGATGGAAGTGGATGGTTTGGTCATAGGAATTTCCCAACACTTTGCTTCTTTATTTTAACTTGACTAATTAAGAGAAATTCACTGTAATTGGTACCGCAATTAGCATTCGTGACTGTTTTAGTTGCAAATATCTACATACCCATATAAATACTTGTGATGTGCAAAATAAACGTTTCCACTGGCTAAAGGCAGTGATGTTAGAACTGTTAGTTCGAAAACGAAGAGCAGTGCTACAGACCTGTTGTTGTTAATCTGACGTATTATACTAGTGGCAGATTCGCTATGAAATTGCCCGAGAAGCATGGGAATGGACAGGGAAACCACATACCCTGTGCGGTAGGAGTAGTCTACATGTACTCGTCGACACAAGCAACGTGGACTCTTTGTAACTCCATCTCTATACAGATGCTTGTGGGACCTCGGCTGTTCAGTATAATATGTCGAATCAGAACACTTTGAGCCGTCTAAATATCTAGTTGTTAGTCTTTTGAGCGACCAGTTTCAGCGCTACATTACACCATCTTCAGTCGCCTGACTCACGCGCAAGAATGATTCCATCTCCGCTCCAGTAAAAAAAAAAAAAAAAAAAAAAAAAAGCTTCAATATTCAGTGACTGCTATACGTAGATTTTTTTTTCGAACAACTTGGGTTCCAAAAACAACGATCGTGTGAAACCCAGCTTCGTCCACGAGACCCAAAAGGTAGTAAGTAGATACAGGAGTCCAGGTAGATGCAGTGTTCCTTGACTTGCAGAAGATATTCTATACAGTCCCAGATTGTCGCCTAATAAACAAAATACGAGAGTACGGAACATCAGACAAACTGTGTGATTGGATTTCTAGCATACAGAACACAGTATGTTAATATGAAGGGGGAAAGTCTTCAGACGTAAAAGTAACTTCGGGCGTGCCACGGGGAAGTGTTATAGGACCATTACTCTGAGAAATATACATACGCCACCTACTAGTTACAGTGAGGCTATCTGTGGATGATGCTGTTGTATGCAGAGAAGTTACGATACCAGAAAACTGTGGCGAAATGCAGCAAGACCTGCAGAGGATCGACGCTTGGTACAGGGAATGCCCTTTGACCCTCAAAATAAACAAATGTAACGTTTGCGAATACAAGGGCGGAGCGACCCTATATTGTATGATAACACAACTACAGAACAATCACTGGAAGTAATTACTTGCATAAAAATACCTTGGAGTATGCACACAGTGCGATTTGAAGTGAACGACCACATGAAACTAATCGCGAGTAAGGCAAATGGCAGACTGAGAATCATTGGAAGAATCCCCTAGAAATTAGTTCATCAACAAAAGAAGTAGCTTGCAAAGCACTCGTTCGACCAATACTTGAATATTGGTCGTCAGTGTGGGATCAAAGCCAGACAAGACTGACAGAGAAAATAGAGGAAATCCAACGAACAGCGGCGCGTTTCGTTACAACTTCATTCAGTTAGCACAAAAGCGACAGAGAGACGACCAACCAAGTCCAGTGGCAGATGCTGCAGGAGAGGCATCACGGTGTGGTTTATGGTTAAAGTTCCGAGAGTGTACGTTCCTGCCAGAGCCAGCAAATATATTGCTTCTGCCCTCGTACATCTCGCAAAAAGATGGTTAGAATAAAACGAGAGGGACCGAAGCCCACACTGTGGGCTTACCGATAATCGTTCTTCCCGCAAACTATTCGCGACTGGAACGGGAAAGGGGGGTGGCAATGCTGCACAAAGTATTCTCCGCCACACACAGCAAGGCGGCTTGCAGAACATTGATGCAGATGCAGCTTTAGATTACTATTTTCCGATGACGCAGTATTTGCGCATCTGGAACGGATTATTGGATATGTATGGGAGCTAACGACTTGATGTTCTGACATGTAATTGAGCCAGTATTAACAATGCCTTGAAGCGGGATAGAAAATGCATTAAAATAGAGGAAAGGCAGCAGAACCGGATAGGATACCTATAAGAATGTACAGAGATCATCTGAAAGAACTTGCATCATTTCTAGCACTAGTTCATCTTGGGTCGCTGGAACAATGAGGGGTACCAAGCATTATGCGAGAGGTACAGGTAATTCCTGGATTCAAGAAGGGTCGTCGAAGTGATACACATAATTATAGGCGTATATCGCTGACCTCAATCTATTGTAAAAGCATGGAACATGTTCTACGCTCACCCATTATGATGTTTCTGGTAAACGAAAATCTCCTCTGTAAAACCCGACATAGGACTCATAAACAGAGACCAAGCGAACTCAGCTTGCCCTGATCGTCCAGAAGGATTCGTAGAACGGTTTCCATCTGCAATTTATTTTCCTCCTGTATAACGAGAAATGTTGGAGATTTTAAGGGTGTTCCAGCAGAAAAAGAAACTGTACATGGAAACCCGTTATCGAAACCCTCATCCATAGAGATGACTGAGCATCGCTTTCACAGGAGACAAGGTCTGTCTACGCAGGAGATAGCTATCTTCTCTACTGGCGATCATGGCAATCAGTCGCGATCACTGAATAACAAACAATATTGCAAGACATTCTGCCTACGGTGCTTCAGCGTTCCAAGACACGTTTGTTGCCGAAGGTGAGGCTTAGTGACAGTTGACTCTCTATAGCGTCGTCAAACGTCGTTTCGCAACACGAGTTCGTATCGTAAATTTGCTCCTTAAGACACCCTCTACAACCATCCGACGTTAGTCGGTATCGTTTTGTAACACTGTGTGTATGAATGACGTGGTGGATAATGTCATAGACTCTGTGGCCCTTTTTGCAAGCGATACTGTTATTTCCAGGAAGGTGGTAATGCCAGAAGACATGCGGAAGATAGATGACTGGTTCAGAGATTGGCAGGTTATCCTGAAGGTACGTAAATGTAACATACTGCGCATAACAAGGCTAAGAGATCCATTACTGACAGATTACGCTGAATATGATGGCGAGGGTTGCTTTTGACATTCAGAGAGCGTACGATCGAAGAACGGTCGGGCATATTACTTGTTCTCACCTATCTCACGAAAAGGCCACTACCAAAAATGGCTCTGAGCACTATGGGACTTAACATCTGAGGTCATCAGTTTCCTAGAACTTAGAACTACTTAAGCCTAAGTAACCTAAGGACATCACTCACATCCATGCCGGAGGCAGGATTCGAACCTTCGACCGTAACGGTCGCGCGGTTCCACACTAAAGCGCCTAGAACCGCTCGGCCACTCTGGCCGGCCACTACCAACCATCAGAAGGGCTGCACGAAACATGCACCGCGCCTAAGATCCAGGTTGGTCAGGGCAGAATTGTGCTGTGGGGCACACAGAATTGGGCTTCCATGGGATCTGTGATGGTACTCGAAGGCATGACAGCAGTGATCTACGTGAACACTATTGCACACCACTCACATAGCTTCATGCTAGAAAGAAGTCTCCCCCTACAGCGAAGAAATCCTCCACCAGGATAAATGTCCTTGTTGCGAAGTTATAAGCGTGCTGCAGTAGTCTGAGGGGCATTGTAGTGAACTCACACTGATGTCTTTGTCTGATCTGTACCCATTGGAACACATGTCGGGTGCAGCTGCCTGCCCATAAGCCACAAACAAATAATTTGCGCGAGCTGCTTGACCAATGCAGACATCTGTTCCACATACTTCCGGAATCTTGTCAAGCACTTTTAAAATCCTTACCAAGTATAATCTCTGTTGTACTGTGCTTGAAAAGTGGAAAAACATGCTATTAAACAAGTGGTCATGATGCTTTGGTTCATTGGTATACGCAACGCAGCGCTACTCCGATGCGGCTTTATAAGCACCAACATGTAAGCAAGGGACTAGGGTGGCACTTTTGTATTTCCGACCTGCCTGCAGTAAATGCGGAAACATGATATGTCGACATTATGACCAAATGCGTCTAAACAGCACCAACGTGCTGTTACTCTTTCCCTGGGTGCCGAAGGACGAATATCGGTAGACATCCATCGGAGAATCAAGAAATTTTATGAAGCAATCAAGACCAAACATCCGGGAAAACTACGATGAGGAGTTCTGCTGATTCATGGTAACAAACGTCCCTATGTCACAAATGTCGTAACGCAGAAGTTACGCCAACTCATGTGAGAAACATTCGAGCACGCGCCCTCTAATCCCATCTGCCCAAGCAGTTATCATGCCTTCAGTCTCTTAAATAAGGCCTTTTAGCCGTGCACGGCTCGCGTTGATGCCATTTATTGTTTGTCATCTTCTGTTAGGGTACTGCCGCCTCGTTTTCTTATTCCATTTACTGGCGTCACTAACTTCCTGCCTTACTTACCCGTGAGTGGCAGCAGCAGCGCGTACCGATAAGTGCACTATCATACCATCTCTAGAGCGAACGATAGTATTTCCGGGTCGTCGTGTGTCTGGCAGTCAGTTGGAGGACTAGCAGTGCAGTCGGGACGCAGCAGCAGTGAAGTCGGGGACGGAGCGCCGATTAGGCGCCGGCATCCAGCGCTCGCCGACCGCTGGCGACACATATGAACTGTCCAATGGACGAAGATTGGAGCGGGACGACCGTCGGTTGATCGTTCGGTTGCTCTTCTCATCGGCCGACGTATATTTGGTGCTTTCACCATTTCCGGTCCTGGGCAGCTGGTCGGTTGGCGTGGAGCAGCGAGGAAATCTCTGCGGCGCGTAGTTTGGCCGAGCCTCTGGCGGCGTCCATGCGCGGTCGGAGCGTGTGGTGCTGTTCCCATTGCTACGAGGTCCGTGGTTCACCGATCCTGGACACTAAAGTTGAGTTTTCACTTAATCTACCAGCAAGTGACGACTGTTCATATTGCGTCGTTCGGATTTCGTTGTTGGCTGTTGGGACATTCCCGCGAGTAACAACGTGTGTTTTCAAGTTGGCAAATTTTAGCCACCCTCCGATGGAGTTTAACTGTATTGGTTATTCTGAATTGAAGTGTGCCAGCGGAATCTTCTGCCCAGTGGCCGTTAACGTTCCAGTTACCTGCCCTGGCCGTTGACGTAAAGTCAGGCAGTGTATTTTCCTCATCGTGTTGTCGCTGTCCAGCACGATGCGTAGTTTGACAGCTTAATGTATAATTGGTTGTGGGCGCCAATACGTTCTATGTTGTTCCATTGAACTCTCTGTTGTGTACTGGTCGGGTGGAGCGGAAGTTACCTTGTCGGTGGGTCCGTTGTCTGTAGGTTGGGTTGTCGTCGGATAGAGAATGGTTGGGCTGACTGTCTGTCTCACGTAAGCGAGCGTTAGTGTTTGAATTCCAGGCCAACCTTCGGAAACTTCTGAGCGCCGCTGGGTGTACTCCCTTTTCTTATTTGTTCTTGTTGTTTGTATTTGTATTTCTAGCCGATTTTTAAAGTAAGGTTGTTTTTCCCTTAAGGAGTAAGATTGTTTGAGCCTTCCGCCTAATTTAAAGAACTGTTTTAAGGTAAGGCCTTTGGCCATCTAAAAACTTATTTTGGTTTGAGTCTTTAGTGATGGGCCTTCAGCCGATTTTTAAATTTAAGTTGTTTTGCTCTTAAGGTGTCCAATTGTTTGGGTCTTCAGCCTGTTAAAAAGCTGTTTTAAAATAACGCCTTTTGCCGTTTAAAAATTTAATTGGTTTGAGTCTTAAGAGATTGGCCTTCAGCCGATTTTTTAAAAATTAAAGTTGTTTTGCTCGTAAGGTGTGAGATCGTTTGGGCCTTCATCCTAATTGAAAGAACTGATTAAAGATAATGCCTTCTGATTTTTAAATCTCAGATTTTGGTTTGCGTTTTAAGTTATTTGCTTTCAGCCGATTTTAAATTAAAGTGGTGTTGCCCTTAAGGCATGAGATTATATGGCACATTCAGCCAGTGTTTAAGTTCCAAAAATTAATGCTGTGTGTGTTTTTTTTTTAATTTTCTTGGCTCTTGTAATGCTTGGTCAAATAAATAAAGTTTTATGTTCGAGTGTAACTGACAGCCGCTTATTCTGTCCCCTTTCCACAATTTAAACTATCTGTCCTGTACTGCGCGTTTAGCAGGGCGTCTCAGCCTTGAAGAGTCGATTATTCCCGTCTGTTGAGAATATGCAGTAGGCAATTTCGGACTTCTCCACGCAGCAGGCGTCGGTGGTTTGTCAAACGCTTATCTTAACCAGGTGCAGCGGTGGAATGATTGACTCAGTACTCACGGTAATTCTGTCTGGTGGCGTATCGATTCTGGTCTATGCGGCCTTCGAACAGAAACTTTTTCATCACCGCTTATACAACCGAGGGAATGAAAGGGGAAAAAGCACAAAATAAAAATACACTAACGGAAAGAATTCACAACACCAAGAAATAATTAATGTAGAGTAATGAAATTTCGGCAATACATTTGTCTAAGTAACATATTTATGTGATTAACATTGCAAGAATAATGTAAGCGTAATGTGATACATTGATAACCAGTGTAACCGCCAGAACGTTGAATGCAAGCGTGCAAATGTGCACGCATTGTGTTGTTCACGTGCCGGATGTCAGTTCGTGGCTGGAGTTCATGGCTGTTGCACTTGTTCGGTCAATACGGGGCTGGTTAATGCTGCTTGTGGACGACGCTGGGGTTGTCTTCTGATGATGCCACTTAATTGCTCAGTTGGAGACAGATCCGGTGATCGAGGAGGACAAGGCAACATGTCGACACTCTGTAGACTATGTTGGGTAACAACAGCGGTACGTAGACGAGCGTTATCTCGTCAGAAAACGCCGCTTGCAATGCTGTTCATGAATGGCAGCACAGCAGATCGAATCACCGATTGACGTCCAAAGCTGTAGTCAGGATGTGTGGGTTAACTAAGAGAATGGTCCCGCTGTCGTGCAAAATCGCACCTCAGACAGTAACTCCAGGTGTGTCTAACAAGCAGACATGTTGGTTGCTGGCCCACTACTGGCGAATTTACTATAAATGTAATTTTTATTATAAATAAATTTCCATACATTAAATCAGTAAATCACAATGAGTCTGACTTGCTGTCCTATACGCAGGAAGCATACGAAATTAATATTCATCGTCCACACTTTTTAGAATATATTTCAATCAATAGGTTGTCACAATTAGATTAAATGTTTGATATATCTCCATTAGACAGCCAAGTTTTGAAATGACAGTGAATTGCATCTTGCAGGCAGACTGTAAAAAATATGAATAATATATCGGTACTGTAATGATAGTGGTGGCATCTCTTTTTTTCATTGTTCAACAACAAACTCCACTCCACTCACTGGTATCATATGGGAAATCTTGCAAGTGACAATCATAGCAGTTACAACAACTGCACATTTAACTCTTGAGTCTTAACTCCGTATTTGTCAACACCCTTTTGCGACTACAGCACGGGAGGTGAGTGGTAGCGCTTGTCCTCAATATTATGCACAGCATATTGTGAAGACAAATCTTTAATCTTCACATTCTCCAAACTTTCCATGAGCACATGTGATTCAAGTGGAATAACTATGGGTACACAATTCAGTGCTGTCTCCAATGGTACTTCAGTCGTGCCAATACTGTGTTGGTGTCGATAATTCATTAACCATTTTGGAGAAGTTATATCCAACTCATAGTAGGGCGTTGTCCACTGTAGAATGTAAACACACTAAATCAGGCATGACCCAACACTGAAAATGTAAGTTACTTCGGAAAAAGTCTACTGCCTGTGGTGTGAAATCCTTGATGATCAAAGAAGACTTTGTATATAGTTCTAAAATAAAAGAAACATAGTAGTGAGCATGCTTTCTTGTATTACAACATGTAACCGACAAGCAAAATACATACGAATAGGTTCCAGTAGCAGTATGTAGAACAAGTCATACTTACGTTCTTCTCTTTAGAAGAAAACGTTGAATCTTGATGGTGACTTCAATGACGATGGCTTCTATGACGATGCTGCAACAATGACAGGCTAGTCGAAATGGGTCTTCGAAATTCTGCAACATACGACCACGTCGAGTCAGCAAGTTCCAGTGCACAAAAGATGTGTTTAGTAAGCATTAGTCAACGAACCCTATCCTTTCATCACAAGGAACATGTTCTTGAACTAATGCGACCTTCCATAGAAACATAATGAAGGAAATTCAATCGTGGATGTTCGTGTTGTATCCTTGCAACAGGGGACAGACATGTGTATTCTAGGAATTCTGCATGTCTTTACTATGGAAAAGCGCGATTTTGCAGTACAAAACTATTGAATTACTTCTCTTCAAGGCTTGTGAAATCATTCAAGCTGGGTGCAACTCGGATGTCACAACAATTGTCAACAGACATCAGACTCCTCTGCGAGATGATAACGCGCAGCTGGACTGCATCTTGCACGCTACGCCCTGTTGTACACCCAGGCGCTGCAGTTAGGTGAACTGTTTCCAAAACACACACATTTTGCATTCATCTATTTCAACTGATGGGATATTTCCATATGAAACTGCAATTCAGTAATCATCGTCAACTTCAAGTAATAGTTCAAGCTCCTCTTCAATGGATATTAATTCATCATCATGTAAATTATAGCCTAGAATATTCCAATGAAATTAACTGCATTTTTGTTCTCTATCTCCCTAAGGGTTACAGACGAGCATTGCCCCATATGTTGCCATTTTCGTCAGGTTACAGCAGAAACAGCAACAAACTGTCTCAGCAAAAAATGCATTATTGTAAAATTAATGTGCAGTGAGTCCACTATTCCCCTTCAGGACGGCTGGAAGTCTGCTAGCAAGACTTTCAGTGATGCATCTGAAAGTCTGAAGAATGGCAACCCATTCTTCCGCAAGAGCGAAAACGCAATGTGGTAGTGAAGTTGGATACTGACGTCTGGAGCAAAGTCAACGTTCTAACTCCAGGCAGGCCAGTACATTTCATTGATGTTATAGCCCACAACCACTGCCTTAAAGATGCTGCTTTACGAAAGGGTGACTGTTATGCTGACACAAACATCTTCTCAGAACTGCTGTACATAATACAAAATGTTGTGTTCATAACCTTCGGAGTTTAGCGTTTTCTTAAGCACAATAAGGGGACACTGCCAGAACCACAAAAGCTCCGCAATGCTGTAACACCACCATTCTCAAACTTCACTGATGACAGGTAACGTTCACCAATCCAAATCACTAGTACGAAGTCATCTACTGCCCAGTGACATTATTCCTTACACCACCTGCAGCATCGCTAGACATTGACAACAGCAATGTTTGGAGCTGCCCAACTTTGTCACCACATTCCTTCTAACTACCTATGCGCAGTCATCATGCAGTTTAGACTGCTGGTAGTACTTTGGAACTCACAAATGGTTCCTGTTTTGAAACTAGTTTGATCTGGTTCGCTACTATTTCCTCTGCAATATTTTTCTTGTAAGAAAGTTAAGCCCGCATCTCGTGGTCGTGCGGTAGCGTTCTCGCTTCCCACGCCCGGGTTCCCGGGTTCGATTCCCGGCGGGGTCAGGGATTTTCTCTGCCTCGTGATGGCTGGGTGTTGTGTGCTGTCCTTAGGTTAGTTAGGTTTAAGTAGTTCTAAGTCCTAGGGGACTTATGACCACAGCAGTTGAGTCCCATAGTGCTCAGAGCCATTTGAACCATTTTTGAAGAAAGTTAAAACGAGACGTCTCCTCTGAGAGATTGCTTGAGCAGAGACAGCTTGTGGGCACACATGCTTTCAAGATCACGAGGAAGAGAAAAATGATGTGTATATTGACAAGAGAACTTATAGCTTGTTTGCCTGTCAGGAACATGGCTGGAAACTGGTGGAAACTTGATGAGTAGTCGTTTCACATGAGATAAGAAATTCTGGAAATCCTCTCCCCTCAAGTACGTGTGTAGCAAAAAAATTAAGTTTTGACAAATATATATTTTATTATTAACCATCTTAAATCTTTCACATGTTGATTACTTGCTGTAGCACATGCTTGCTTTTCCCCCATTCAGTGCTGCGGACTCTACAAGTAACTGGTGAGACCTGTGCCTGTCGGTTGTCTCCTAGAAAAACACATCGAATCACGATAAAGTTCGACACATGCGTCATTTCTCTACGAAAAGTAAAAGTTTTCTTTTCCTTCCTCAAACGTTTGCGTTTATGCAGTCTATCGTTGAGGCATTACTTAAACGTGTTCCTTACTCGTATTTCTTGTCATATCTATAAATGCAAAATTCATCGCTTAGTTGCTATAGCTAAGATGTAATTCATTAAATTCTACAAAATCTGTCGGTAGTGCAGTACTCTCTTTAGCAGTGCAGTTGTGATATAATGCACTCTGTTCGAGCAATGGAGAATCTGCAGTGATAGAAGAACAGTAGTCGAAGAATGATGGAAGAAGAAAGCCAAAGTGTTTCGGTTGGCTGATCTTTATCGTTGTCTTTGACTTTGAGACTACCTTAATAACATTAATATATCAGCAATAATGGACGAATGGGCACCAAAAAAGTGAGATGCAACCAATTACCTTCAGTGGGCTGCTCTTGACTCTACACTTAGAAGTGGAGTCCATACGGGTATAACACACAGTAGCATTGGGCTTAATAAGCTGAAACATTTCTCGGATACCTATTGCCATGTTTGTGAGAACATAATCTGTCTAGTTAACAACCATCAGAACATCAAGTTTTCACGGTCTGCAAGATTTTTCTTGCTGAAGTCAGGTCATGTCCCAATACAACGAATTAGAACTAATCGCCGTCCAAAATTACTAGCGCCTCTGATAATTTTGAAGGAAACTTAACACTTTTAAAGAGAGTGATTCTGGCTGGACAGTGAAAGAAATAGTTCAATTTCATGAAACTTCCTGGCAGATTAAAACTGTGTGCCAGACACAGACTCGAACGCAGGAGCTTTGCCTTTAGTGATCAAGTGCTCTACCATCTGAGCTACCCAAGCACGACTCACGCCGTGCACTCACAGATTTACTCCTGCCAGTATCTCGTCTCCTACCTTCCAAACTTCATAGAAGCTCTGCTCCGGATCTTGCAGAACTAGCACTCCTGGAAGAAAGGATATTGCGGAGACACGCCTTAGCCACAGCCTGGGGGATGTTTCCAGACTGAGATTTTCACTCTGCAGAGGAGTGTGCGTTGATATGAAACTTCCTGGCAGGTTAAAACTTTGTGCCGGAGCGAGAATCGAACTCGGGACCTTTGCCTTTCGCGGCCAAATGCTCTAACATCTGAACTACCCACTCTGCAGAGTGAAAATCTCATTCTGGAAACATCCCCCAGCCTGTGGCTAAGCAGTGTCTCCGCAATATCCTTTCTTCCAGGAGTGCTAGTTCTGCAAGGTCCGGAGGAGAGCTTCTGTGAAGTTTGGAAGGTAGGAGACGAGATACTGGCAGAAGTAAATCTGTGAGTGCGGGTCGTGAGTCGTGCTTGGGTAGCTCAGATCATAGAGCACTAGCTCACAAAAAAGCAAAGGTCCCGAGTTCGAGTCTCGGTCAAGCGCAAAGTTTTTATCTCCTTGGAAGTCTCATATCAGCGCACACTCGGCTGCAGGATGAAAATCTCATTCTGGAAACATCTCCCAGGCTGTGGCTAAGCCGTGTCTCCGCAATATCCTTTCTTCCAGGAGTGTTAGTTCTACAAGGCCCACAGCAGAGCTTCTGTGTTATTTGGAAGGTACGAGACGAGATACTGGCAGAAGTAAATATTTGAGCGCGGGGCGTGAGTCGTGCTTGGGTAGATCAGATGGTAGATCACTTGCCTGCGAAAGGCAAAGGTCCCGAGTTCGAGTCTCGGTCAGGTACAAAGTTTTAATCTGCCAGGCAGTTTCTTATCAGCGCACACTCCGCTGCAGGGTGAAAATCTCATTCTGGAGTTCAATTTCATGTTATTTTCAATGAAAACAGAGGGTGTATGCAGAACTACACACAAAACTGCCGAAAGTTTTAGCAGATAAACATGTGCCAGTAAACTCCAGTAAAAGGACAATGCCTGCTTCAGATTGTAAGTTCTGTCAAAGCTATATCCTGTAAATACGCACGCTGAACGTCTGTCCTAATATATACCACAAGCAAACGAAAAAAATTTTGCCAATATACTCTAACTTAGTGAACTGGAATCTATTCACATATTCAAAAGACAGAACGAAAGTATCTCTGTAAATATCTACTATTCAAATTATGAATGGACGAGTGTGGAATACAAGAGAGATAATAAAGAATTTCGAGTTCTATGGACATATATCACAAATCACCGTCACGGGAAGCATGTAACTCAATTGATATTGCAGTTTGTTAGTAAGATATATGTTATTTGTATTGTACAGTAAAACCATTCGAAGATAGTAAATAATGGTATTACTGCTTACACTGTTCAATGCTTAGTAGCCAGAGTGAGTGTAAAATTTAAAAGTTCAGCAACAAACCGAAGCTGCCTACATCTATATCTACATATATACACCGCTAGCGACTTAAAGGAGTGTGGCGCAGGGTACTATTCGCGCCGAAGTCATATTCCCCCCCCCCCCCCCCCTTTCTGTTCCACTGGCGGATCACACGAGGGAAAAACGACTGCCTGAACGCCTCAGTAAGAACTCTAATTACCCTTATCTTTGAATCGTGATCATTGAGAGATATGAAACTTGGTGGTAATAATATATGCTCTACATCCTCAGCGAAGATCGGATTTTGGAATTTAGTGAGCAGTGAGCAGCCCCTTCCGTTTATCGCGTCGTGTATCTGCAAGTGTGTACCACTTCAAACTGTCTATGAGATTTCTAACACTCTCGCGATGGCTGGATGTACCAGTCACGAATATTGCCGCTCTTCTTTGGACCTTTTCAATCTCTTGACTTAGACCCAACTAGTAAGGGTCCCATACAGACGAACAATTCTATAAGATTGGACGAACTAAAGTATTGTAAGCAATTTCCTTTGTTGAAGGACTGCATCACTTCAGGATTCTACCAATAAACTGCAATCTACAGTTCGCCTTACCCGTTACTTGTGTAATCTGATCGTTCCATTTGAGATCATTTTGAATAGTCACACCCAGATACTTGACGGATGTTACCGCATCCCAAGACTGGCCATTTATTTTGTACTCGTACATTAATTGGAATTTTCGCTTTGTTTTAAGCAGTAGGTAACACTTACTAATATTGAGAGATAACGGTCAGTCATTACACCACGCATTTATTTCCTGCATATCCTCATTGATTTGTTCACAAGTTTCGTGTGATACTACCTTCCTGTAGACTACAGCATCATCGGTAAACAGTCTAATGCCACTGTCAACACCATCAATCAGATCGTTTATATAAATCGTAAGAAGCAGCGGACCTATTACGCTGCCCTGGCGACCACCTGACGCTACACCTGTTTTTGTTGAAATCTCCCCATTCAGGACGACATACTGCTCCCTGTCTGTTAGAAAACTTTCTATCCAGTCGCATATGTCAGCGAATAGACCGTAAGCACGCACTCTTTGGAACATGCGACAGTGCGGAACTGAGTTGAACGCCTTCCGAACGTCGAGAAATATGGCATCAGCCTGGGAGCCGGTATCTAGAGACTGTTGTATATCATGCACAAAGAGGGCCACCCGTGTCTCGCATGACCGCTGTGTCCTAAAACCGTGCTGGTTTCTGCAGATGAGCTTCTCAGAGTCTAGAAAGGTCATTACGTCTGAACGCAAAATATGTTCCATGATTCTACAACAAATGGATGTCAGTGAAATTGGCCGGTAATTATGTGCATCCGATTTTCTACCCTTTTTATAGATTGCAATGACCTGTAACTTCCTCCAGTTCCGTGGAACTTTTCGCTGTTCCAATGATCTCTGATAGATGATGGAAAATAATGGTGCTGTATTTGTAACAAAGTCAACATAAAATCTTACGGGGATACTGTCTAGGCCAGATGCCTCCCTGGCGTCTAAGGATCTTAACGGTTTTACAATCCCAGTTACACTGAACGCTATGTCAGCCATCCTTGCGTTTGCTCGATAATTGAAAGGGGGAATGGTGCTGTAGTCCTCTACCAAAAACGAGTTTTTGAAAGCTAGATTGAGAATTTCGGCGTTCTGTTTATCATTATCCGTTACATTATCTGTACTGTCAACAAGAGAAGGTATTGAATTATTTGTAGCGTTCATAGGTTTTACGTACGACCAAAATTTTTTGGGGTTATTTTTGGAACCTGCAGATAAAATATTGTTTTAAAAGAATCTCTCATTGACCTTTTGACAGCTGCTTTTATTTCGCATAGTATCTGTAATTTTTTTGTACGAGGGCTATTCCGAAAGTAAGGTCCGATCGGTCACGAAATGGAAACGACTATGAAAATCCGATAAAGCTATGCACAGATGTGTTGGGTAGTGTCTCTAGTATAACCCCAGTTAGCATCACGTCGCTCTTCTCATTTCTGAGCTCGCAGTGAGTGCGTAAAGATGTCTAGAAAATAGTGTCTGCCGCCAAGTACGGGGGCCTGGTGAGAAATTTCCCCTGAAGCTATGCAGCTAACATTACATAACTGTCGTGCTGTTTCGTCTTCAAGACAATTCTCAGCCGCATTCTGCAGGGGCAATGAAGATGCTCCTGCATCGTTTTCAAATGGAAATGTGAGATTACCCACAATACAGCCCGTAATTGTCTCCCTCTGAGTTTCAGCTCAGGTCACATGAACCGCTGGTTATGAAGACAACATTTCGGCACAAGACAACGAGCCGTAGGCCAGCGTAGAGAATTGGCGGAGAGCACTGGCGGCTGCCTTCTATAGCGAGGGTATGGGAAAGTTGGTACAACGCTACGATACACGTCTAAGTCGGGTCGGCGACTATGGAGATAAGTAGCTGCAAGGTGTATCTAACTGTTGCAAATAAAACATTTTTGATTTTTACCGTGGTTTCCATTTCGCGACCTATCGGACCTTACTTTCGGAATAGCCCTCGTAATTTATGTTGATGCGGAATGCATGCTCATCATAGCAGGTACAGCTACCTCTGCATCAACCACACTTACACTTCGGCTATGACGAGGGATGTTCTGAGGAAGAGTAAAGGGGCAATGATTGCACGGAATGCTTCTCTGAACAGTTATATGCAATTGCTGTCAGTGCGAATAACTTTTCACTACAAAGTAGAAGATGGAAATAAACCCCGAAGAAGAATTAGTGTTTCATTCATCAGAGGTCTGCCATATTTGTCAGAATCGTTTAAGGAAACCCAAATTAACCAGAGACGAATTCCATTTCCCAGTACTAACTAAGGTGTAACACATCCCAACTGCAACGTGAACGTCTACGCTCTACCGACCCGGTCATAACACAATCTGAGCAATTATAATTATCATTTCTTAATCACAAAGATTTACAAACAAATAGCAACTATAGCTGGTGAAGAAAAATTAAGCGCCTGTGGCAGTTGTCTTTTGTTGTTTAATATGTGGAAATACAAATATTTTACGAAAAGTGTTGTAGTGTTGGACCAAGAACGATACTGTACGGCAAGAAAAAAGGAATAAAAGTAAGATAGTGTTAACTTTCATCCTTCTTTACTTCCTGTGCATTACTGCAGATGACGTGTCACTGAGCACATTTGTACTGTGCATGCAGTACACGTGAGGTGCCTAGTTGTTTCCACTGTCCTGTGTGGAATACATAATTTCTTGTACACTTCACTAACCTGCTGTCTTCATGATGATGATGTCCCCAGCGCAGAAAACAGCACGCAGGTCGTGGATTCTTTTTCTTGAGGCTGAAATTAACTTCGCAAGGAACTGCTGCTACGAATATACTATAACTCATTTGGGATGCCACTCGCGTTTTTATTGATATAGACACGGGAAACTATTCGTGATCACAACGTATTGAACATATCGTTCCACAGGCATTATATCTGACTAAAATAACATGAAATACATCCTACCGCAAACAACATGTCTGTCTACTGGAACCATCAGAACTGGAGAATAAAATTACATGAATCACATACTACTATTACTGACAACATGTCTGTACCAAGCGACGGTCGGAACTGAAGTAAATAAAACTGCATGAAACAAATACTGCTATAACAGACAACATGTCTGTCTACTGGAACGGTCAGAACTGTAGAGCCGGACTGTCCGAGACACTTCCCACGCCAAGCCAGCAAGGCGTTGAAACTTCCCCTTAGAAAAATTATACATGACTGTGCTTAAACTGACACACAATATTTTTAGCGCAACGCAATCTGACTTTCAAAAATCCCTACAAAAAATGGCCCTGACTAACATTAACCTATACGTTTCACAAATCGCTTACCTCACAAAAATCTTGGTTACTCGAACTACTGCAATACAGCGAGCGCCACTGCTGCCAGCTAAATAAAAGATTCAAACTACGGAAGGCACTAACTACTGATAGGCATAGTTAGCAAATGAAAGATTTTAATAGAGAACAAACAATGTATTTACCTTAATAGTCATAATATGTATAGCAGTTCATGACATCCAGTCTTACAAATTTCAAAACTCCGCCATCTCTCTCCCCACATCCACCACTGCTGGCGGCTCACCTCCAACTGCGCAACGCTACGCGCTGTTCACGGCCAACTGCCCAACACTACAATGGCGAATATTACAACAATGCAAACCAGCCACAGACTGCACACAGCACAGCCAGTGATTTTCAGACAGAGCGCTACGTGGCGTTACCAATAAGAAAACATAAACAGCCTACTTACATAGCCCCCATGCTGCCCACAAAAAATTTTACAAATTGTTTTGGGCACTGGCCAATAATAATTTGATAAAATTTTTCACAATTACAATAACAAAGAAATCAAATGCACACACTTATTAATACAATGTTGGTCAAAAGCTAAAATTTTCTCACAGTCCATAAAGACAGTTCTGATCATTCATCACAGTAAAACTGCCGTTTCTTTTCTCAAAGTCTGAGCAGTAAAAGACAATGCACACGGGAGTAGTGGATTTCCATGCAGTCTTGAAGAAGTAGTGTTGTCCCTCCAACGGAAAGACAGAGCTGACTCTTGACATGCTGACAGGTAATGGGCCACAACAGAGCAAACTCACCGCAGAGTCAGTCGAAGTTATAAGAATAGTGGTAGGTAGGTCATCACAGAGCAGACCCACTATAGTCTTGGTAGAGAGTATGGGATTGGTGGGCCATCAAACGTGCAGACCCAGTGCAGTCCTTGTAGAAATAATGGTATCGGTGGGTCATCAAAGATGCAGACCCACTGTAGTCCTTGTAGAGATAATGGTACTGGTGGGCCATCAAAGATGCAGACCCACTGTAGTCCTTGTAGAGACGGCCAGCAGCCATCTGTTGCGACTGTGCAGGTGCACAATCACCATCGAAGAGTCTTGCGAAGAATATAGCAAGTCCATAAACCACCACATGTCCACTCACAAAAAAAATTTGTTTGAAATGTCCTTAGAACCAGCAATGCTGTTATCCAGTCCCTTGCTGAATTATTAACACTCGTGCAAACACTATCAGTCCCCTACTTCTCACATTTTGCCATATACTATGACCAACAGAAACGTGTGCAGTGAAATGTAACTTACAAGTTACTTAATTTGATGAACTGGTGTTAATTGCAATTTTATAACATAAGAATACAATAACAATGGTACAAAATACATCATTAAAGAAAATAACAATACAGATAACATTTGTAGTAACACAGACTTTACAAAAGAATAGAAATAAACATATACATTAGTGTTACAGGAATTAAGACATAAGTAAATACATAAAATATCAGAATAACTTTTAAAAGATCAACTTCACACATGAGCATTAAAACAAAACAGAATAAATCATGTCTAAACATCTTTACAAAGAAAATAACATATTATTAGAAAAATTCCACAACATAACTCAAATCAACTAAACACATAAAGACAGGAAAAACACAAATATACAAGAGTACACAAACACACAGCAGAATAACACAACAGGAAAGGGCTGGGTTTGTTTTCAGTGTAACATTTGGTACTGCAGTCCAACCTAAAAACGTCATTCCATAGATCTTTCGTCTTATTTCAACATTTGTTTCCACCAAAAGAATCCTATCCAAGCATGCTTTCTGTATTTATATGTTCACATATTTCTTACCTCATTATTTATTTTCCATTATCTTACCTCATCATTTATTTCAAAGAAAATCCTACCTAAACCTGTTGTCCCTAAACCCTACTATTTTGCTCATATCCTCTTTCAAAATACTTTGTTGGCCAAAGCATTTTCTTATAGCTTCTCAATGCATTTCTTCCAATTCATCACAACTCGTTCTCTCATATAGCCTACCCCATCTTAAGCTAACTTAAATCTACTGAGCTCAGATGCTAAACTAAGGAACGAGGCAATGCAGCAGCACAAAATAATTAACACAAACAGCAATGATAAAAAATACAAATGGCAAAGCAAGCAGCATAAATTAGCAAAGCAATTGCAATATTACAACTAATATAAGGCAATGTGCAGCAAACAAGAAAAATAAATCAGTAGTAAACGGGCTTAGCAGAGTAACACAAATTAAAATTCAGTAGCACTATGCCTGGCAAACAGCAGCAGCAATTGCAATAACTTATATCCAAACATGACAAAGCTCAAGGAGAAAAAATATTACAGTACAAATGGCCATGTTTAATACCTATGTCACATCTTAATACTAGAGTGATGCATCACGAGAACTTACACAAGCAGAAAAGTTACCAAATCGTAAAAAAATTATTTATGCAATTCCTGTGAAGGGAAATGTCTATTTATGTGCCCTCGTTTTCTTGGAAGCAGATCATAAATTTCTTATTGACTGGATCTGTAGGCATAAAATATTTATATTAGTACATCTATAAAATTTTATTTTAACCAATGCTGCAGTGCAGCTAGAAACTAGATATTAAACAAAGTGAGCAATTGTTGTTGTTGTTGTGGTCTTCAGTCCTGAGACTGGTTTGATGCAGCTCTCCATGCTACTCTATCCTGTGCAAGCTTCTTCATCTCCCAGTACCTACTGCAACCTACATCCTTCTGAATCTGCTTAGTGTATTGATCTCTTGGTCTCCCTCTACGATTTTTACCCTCCACGCTGCCCTCCAATGCTAAATTTGTGATCCCTTGATGCCTCAAAACATGTCCTACCAACCGATCCCTTCTTCTAGTCAAGTTGTGCCACAAACTTCTCTTCTCTCCAATCCTATTCAATACCTCCTCATTAGTTACGTGATCTACCCACCTTATCTTCAGCATTCTTCTGTAGCACCACATTTCGAAAGCTTCTATTCTCTTCTTGTCCAAACTAGTTATCGTCCATGTCTCACTTCCATACATGGCTACACTCCATACAAATACTTTCAGAAACGACTTCCTGACACCTAAATCTATACTCGATGTTAACAAATTTCTCTTCTTGAGAAACGCTTTCCTTGCCATTGCCAGTCTACATTTTATATCCTCTCTACTTCGACCATCATCGGTTATTTTACTCCCTAAATAGCAAAACTCTTTTACTACTTTAAGTGTCTCATTTCCTAGTCTAATTCCCTCAGCATCACCTGACTTAATTTGACTACATTCCATTATCCTCGTTTTGCTTTTGTTGATGTTCATCTTATATCCTCCTTTCAAGACACTGTCCATTCCGTTCAACTGCTCTTCCAAGTCCTTTGCTGTCTCTGACAGAATTACAATGTCATCGGCGAACCTCAAAGTTTTTACTTCTTCTCCATGAATTTTAATACCTACTCCGAATTTTTCTTTTGTTTCCTTTACTGCTTGCTCAATATACAGATTGAATAACATCGGGGAGAGGCTACAACCCTGTCTCACTCCTTTCCCAACCACTGCTTCCCTTTCATGCCCCTCGACTCTTATAACTGCCATCTGGTTTCTGTACAAATTGTAAATAGCCTTTCGCTCCCTGTATTTTACCCCTGCCACCTTCAGAATTTGAAAGAGAGTATTCCAGTCAACATTGTCAAAAGCTTTCTCTAAGTCTACAAATGCTAGAAATGTAGGTTTGCCTTTTCTTAATCTTTCTTCCAAGATAAGTCGTAAGGTCAGTATTGCCTCACGTGTTCCAACATTCCTACGGAATCCAAACTGATCTTCCCCGAGGTCAGCTTCTACCAGTTTTTCCATTCGTCTGTAAAGAATTCGCGTTAGTATTTTGCAGCTGTGACTTATTAAACTGATAGTTCGGTAATTTTCACATCTGTCAACACCTGCTTTCTTTGGGATTGGAATTATTATATTCTTCTTGAAGTCTGAGGGTATTTCGCCTGTCTCATACATCGTGCTCACCAGATGGTAGAGTTTTGTCATGACTGGCTCTCCCGAAGCCATCAGTAGTTCTAGTGGAATGTTGTCTACTCCCGGGGCCTTGTTTCGACTCAGGTCTTTCAGTGCTCTGTCAAACTCTTCACGCAGTATCTTATCTCCCATTTCGTCTTCATCTACATCCTCTTCCATTTCCATAATATTGTCCTCAAGTACATCACCCTTGTATAAACCCTCTATATACTCCTTCCACCTTTCTACCTTCCCTTCTTTGCTTAGAACTGGGTTTCCATCTGAGCTCTTGATATTCATACCAGTGGTTCTCTTCTCTCCAAAGGTCTCTTTAATTTTCCTGTAGGCAGTATCTATCTTACCCCTAGTGAGACAAGCCTCTACATCCTTACATTTGTCCTCTAGCCATCCCTGCTTAGCCATTTTGCACTTCCTGTCGATCTCATTTTTGAGACGTTTGTATTCCTTTTTGCCTGCTTCATTTACTGCATTTTTATATTTTCTCCTTTCATCAATTAAATTCAATATTTCTTCTGTTACCCAAGGATTTCTATTAGCCCTCGTCTTTTTACCTACTTGATCGTCTGCTGCCTTCACCACTTCATCCCTCAGAGCTACCCATTCTTCTTCTACTGTATTTCTTTCCCCCATTCCTGTCAATTGTTCCCTTATGCTCTCCCTGAAACTCTCTACAACCTCTGGTTCTTTCAGTTTATCCAGGTCCCATCTCCTTAAATTCCCACCTTTTTGCAGTTTCTTCAGTTTCAATCTGCAGTTCATAACCAATAGATTGTGGTCAGAATCCACATCTGCCCCAGGAAATGTCTTACAATTTAAAACCTGGTTCCTAAATCTCTGTCTTACCATTATATAATCTATCTGAAACCTGTCAGTATCTCCTGGCTTCTTCCATGTATACAGCCTCCTTTCATGATTCTTGAACCAAGTGTTAGCTATGATTAAGTTATGCTCTGTGCAAAATTCTACAAGGCGGCTTCCTCTTTCATTCCGTCCCCCCAATCCATATTCACCTACTATGTTTCCTTCTCTCCCTTTTCCTACTGACGAATTCCAGTCACCCATGACTATTAAATTTTCGTCTCCCTTCACTACCTGAATAATTTCTTTTATCTCGTCATACATTTCATCTATTTCTTCATCATCTGCAGAGCTAGTTGGCATATAAACTTGTACTACTGTAGTAGGCATGGGCTTTGTGTCTATCTTGGCCACAATAATGCGTTCACTATGCTGTTTGTAGTAGCTAACCCGCACTCCTATTTTTTTATTCATTATTAAACCTACTCCTGCATTACCCCTATTTGATTTTTGTATTTATAACCCTGTAATCACCTGACCAAAAGTCTTGTTCCTCCTGCCACCGAACTTCACTAATTCCCACTATATCTAACTTTAACCTATCCATTTCCCTTTTTAAATTTTCTAACCTACCTGCCCGATTAAGTGATCTGACATTCCACGCTCCGATCCGTAGAACGCCAGTTTTCTTTCTCCTGATAACGACGTCCTCTTGAGTAGTCCCCGCCCGGAGATCCGAATGGGGGACTATTTTACCTCCGGAATATTTTACCCAAGAGGACGCCATCATCATTTAATCACACAGTAAAGCTGCATGTCCTCGGGAAAAATTACGGCTGTAGTTTCCCCTTGCTTTCAGCCGTTCGCAGTACCAGCACAGCAAGGCCGTTTTGGTTAATGTTACAAGGCCAGATCAGTCAATCATCCAGACTGTTGCCCCTGCAACTACTGAAAAGGCTGCTGCCCCTCTTCAGGAACCACATGTTTGTCTGGCCTCTCAACAGATACCCCTCCGTTGTGGTTGCACCTACGGTACGGCCATCTGTATCGCTGAGGCACGCAAGCCTCCCCACCAACGGCAAGGTCCATGGTTCATGGGGGGGAAAGGAAGGCAGCCAACAGCACCCGGGTTTCCCAGGCGGTCACCCATCCAAGTACTAACCGGGCCCGATGATGCTTAACTTCGGTGATCGGACGAGAACCGGTGTATTCATCATGGTATGGCCGTTGGCAATTATATATATATAAAGCAACATATGAAACGTCACTCACTAGGCAAATGGTGTCTCCAAAGGCAAAAAAATTCTCTCAACTAGAAAGACAATAGATGTAAAATGTTTGTCATCATTTCGTTAGGCATTTTAGTAAATATCATAAATTAAGTTCTCCACAGTATAATCATATATTTTCAAGTTTGAGCGTGTCGTATTTGCGATGCTTTCGACAAAGAAATGTCAATAGCGAAGATAATGGCCTCTTCCTTTTTTTCTCCACCTAATGGATTCCTTTTGTCAGACGACTATCTCTCAGCTGGGCGCTCAAAACGCATTACGTCAAGGTCACTTACCTTTCTTTCTGAAATATTTACGACACCAGTTTGCGTTACAGTGACAGTCTCATATAAAAAATTTCACAGGTCGAGAATTTGCGTTGCAAATGTGTAGAAACAAAATCCTATGAATGTAACAGTGTTTAAAAATTTTCGCCGGCGTTGTGATACATTCACGCATTTACACACATTTTTCATAACTCTTAAAGTACAATTCTTGGTTTCCAACATCCTTTTTCACAAACCAGAGTCCCTAACCACTACTCCTTATTCTTTACTTATTACACATATACATATTCATCAACATGTCTTCAATATTTCATCATAATAAATACATAGCATAATCAGATTCCTCATATAGCATCATCTCATTGATCATAAACATACATCAAGAGCACAATACACATCGTCGTCATAATAATAAAATCACAACAGATCAATCACATCTCAAAATCGTCGTAGCTTTCTGAATATTTTAAAACCTAAAAAAAATTCTCTGCTCGTTTCAATAGTGTCATCTACCTCAAACGTACTTTAAAAATCATGACCCCATACCAAATACATCATTCAGAGCTCTAATAGTATCATAATGGTTCCGAAAAAATATGAACTGTTCACAAAGTACAGACAAAATACAATTTCATAAGTGTGAAATCATCCAACTGTGTAATTGCGTAAACATCTGTCACTGATTTGTTAAAAAAGACATGTTTGTGTCTCGGTTAGATAATCAGATAGCTGCATAATTTTTTGTTAGAGAAATATGGTACCGATGTGTAAAGTTGTATAAACAAATACCATATTAGCTAGGGCTACTTGTGCTTGCCAAACACATGGTACACAAAGTAAATGTGTACCCCCCTGAGGATTAATGTAATTATACCCTCAGGTGTTACAGATTACAGCAATGAAATGAAATGTATCACGGAAAACTTTCTTTTTAATTCAAAAATCATTAAAAATAAATGTTTTAAGTACAAAATTAAACACTCAAATACGTGTCCTGTAGCGCTAAACTGTGCTCTTGTTGTAAGATAATCTCTGTGGAAGTGTTGTAGTCATCGTCCTGCGAAAGCTAAGTTCTGCAGAAGTCAATGTGCTTACCTCATGATAAACAAAAGTGAAATGCTTTGTGTATAGATATCGTAGTTATTACATACCTTACTGTGATCAAGAAAGTACTATAATGTAACGTATTGTTGTGCAACGGAAAAGGCTGTCTCATTGTAGCTACACCACAAAAGTTACTACTAAAACATGTTTTACTTTCCAGAATAATACATAAAACTGTGCAGACATAAAACAGAAACACCACAAAAGCAACATTGTAAATTGTCACTCATTAGTAGCGTCGTGATAAAATCGTGTAGCTGTCACATAAACTAATCACTGTGTCATCTGGTATCTCACATAAAGTAAATCCAGAATGTATTTTCAAGTAAACCTAAATGTTGCATTAAAATCTCATTAGCAGTACCAGTATATGTTCTAAGTATGTGAGCCTTATAGTCGTTACGTAATCGTGCAACTAACAAGCAAGAATGTACACACACAATAACACTGTGTCGTCTGTTCACTATAACAATGCATTCGTAATTTCTGTTTAAATAAGTTCTCTTGGTTCTTGACTGGATATTTAACTTCAAACATTGTTGCATGTTAACAGTTTCTTAAGTCTGACAAAGCATACTAGAAATGCGAAGTGAAAAATGTTATGGCAAAGACTAAGTTAAAAAGCAGGTTATCTTTCAATAAACGGTTTTACATGTGAAATGTGGTGCAATCCTTTACTCTTCCTAGTACTCAGAGTTTCAACTTGAACCCAATTATCACGTGGTATACATCAGTAAGGAATACGGGAATTTTTCTCAAGGTTAGCATCTATGTTATTTTTCGCTGAGCCAGCCGGCGCACGTGGCTGCCTGTGGTGCGAGTCATTGTCTGTCTCTTTGTTGGCGCGCGTCGATATTGGGATTAGGAGACCTGACTTCTACAAATTCACCTTGTCGAGAGTGCCCTGCTCTGTTTGAATCTCGCCAGTTCTGATGCAATTCAAGTCTGTCGTTACGATTATATCGTCTGTCGTCATGTCGGTAGTTCCTGTAGTTTCTTTCTTGTCCGGTAAGTGGTAGAGAATTTCTCCCTGAATTACTACTACACGGAGGACCGTTGCGTCTGAAGTTATTCTGTCTCCCGTGATAATAATAGTTTTGGTTGCCATATTGTCTGTTTCTATGATTGTCTCTGTTATATTCATTACTACGGAAATGCAATCTTTCTCTGTAACTCTTACTACTGTGCCAACGGTTGTCATACGGGTGGTGTCTGTTTTGGTCACGTTTTGTGTTGTGAGAATAGCCTTGTCGTGTCCTGTTATTATTTCTTTCATTGCGGAATTGCGACGGATGTGGCCTGTAATTGTTGTGTTCCTGTTTTCGCGTTCCGCGATCGTCAGTGTCAATTTCTAATTCTTGTAAGAGTCCCTGAAAAGCTTCAATGTCGTCTTTGCAACGTCCTGCCAAAATAATATGTCGTAAATGTTCAGGTAATTTGATTAAGCAAATGCGGATGGTTCAAATGGCTCTGAGCACTATGGGACTCAACTACTGTGGTTATAAGTCCCCTAGAACTTAGAACTACTTAAACCTAACTAACCTAAGGATATCACACACATCCATGCCCGAGGCAGGATTCGAACCTGCGACCGTAGCAGTCCCACGGTTCCGGACTGCAAATGCGGATGAGTTCTGAGTTTGACAAGTGCAACATGTCTTCAAAATATTTCACAAGACTGGAAAATTCAGATTGTTCGAAATGTTTCATCATTATGATGCTATATTTTACTCGGTCTTGTGTAGCTTGAGACCAATATGCTGAGAGGAAGGCATGATAAAATTCTCCTTCACTGTGACAATCGTGAATGACCGATCGCATTCTTACAGCTGGTTCATTCTCCAAGTAGCCACACATAAATTCTAATCTGTGTTCTAACGACCAGTTGGGAGGAAAACAATGAGAGAATTGATGGAGCCATGCCTGTGGATGAATGTCGTTGCCAGAATTCTTAAATGTTTTGAATTTACGTGTAGTAATGAACAGCTTATAGTCAAAATCATCATGTCGGCGAGTCGCATGTCGGTCATTGTTACGTCGTTTCGACGGTTCTATCTCAAAACTCGGTGTGCCTTGCAAATTTCTTTCATAATTTCCGAAGTGTCCTATGTTATTATTTTGTGGTTGTTCCGTATTTCTAAGTCCCTCTTCCCATGTTGGAGCGCGAGTGTCCTCTGAAATATGTAATTTTTGTATTACTTGTGCCAACTGATCTTGTACTTCCCGGATTTCTCTTTTGTGTAGCATATTAATTTGATTCTGATTTTGTTTGAATTTCTTAATATGTTCATACTCTTCTGTGTCAGTGATGGCTACAGGTCTTGTGTCATTCAGATCATCATCTACCTTTGTAGATAAGTGCCCGGGTTCCCGGGTTCGATTCCCGGCGGGGTCAGGGATTTTCTCTGCCTCATGATGGCTGGGTGTTGTGTGATGTCCTTAGGTTAGTTAGGTTTAAGTAGTTCTAAGTTCTAGGGGACTGATGACCATAGATGTTAAGTCCCATAGTGCTCAGAGCCATTTGAACCATTTTTTTGTAGATAAGTTAGTGATCTGATCCGAAAGTTCGGCTACTTTCTCCGATAGTGTACTTATTTCCTCAGTGTGTTTTTCTGAACCAAGTTTCAGAGTATCTACTGTGTCCTTTAAGTTTTCCTGAGTTTTTGCAAGTTGCGTAACTGAATTGGTAGATGCAACTGAGTCAATTTTAGCTTGCAAGGTGTCGTGATTTTCATGAACAATTGTTTGCAATTCTTTTATGGCTGCTTCGTGATTCTGTAATGCATTTTCAAGCCGCGAAAAAATAGGTTGAAAATGCTCACAAATTTGTGTTTTTACTTCATTACAGACTTTTTGACATTTCGATTCAATGTTATGTAACTCAGTAGTTAAATCTTCACGTGTCTGTTCAAGTGTGATGTCTAACTTTTGAAGCTTTTGCTGTGTTTGGCTCTGATTTTGTTCCATTGTGTCTAACTGTTGCTGTGTTTGTCTCTGGTGTTGTTCCATTGTGTCTAACTATTGAAGCTTTTGCTGTGTTTGTCTCTGATTTTGTTCCACTGTGTCTAACTTTCGAAGATTTTGTTCCATTGTGTCTAACTTTTGAAGCTTTTGCTGTGTTTGTCCCATTTGTTGTATTAATTGTAACAAAAATGCACTGGTGTCTGAAACATGTTCCTCAGTGCTTTTCGGCAGTGAATTTGCACCGGCCACATTCACATTTTGACAAGCAGAAAATGTGTCTTGACTTATTTGAGAAAACGGTGAGGACCCAAAACCTGAATCTACAGTATTTGCGAGATTGTGACCTGTCATTTCGGATTCCTGAGGCGAGCTATTGCCGACCGATCGATCGATAATGCTTCCCTGTTCACTAATTGTTTCACTGTCTACGCCATTATTTGCCGCCCGCTCCATTTCCCTATGCACAATTACCAAATTACTAGTTTGAACATTAGTTAATTCATTACACGGTGGCGCTAACACACTGCTTTCGTCTTCACTGTCATTTCTCAGTTTACTTTGGAGCCTAGTATTACGTTTATCACACGCCATTATTGTCACAATATTCCACACGGCAACACAGAAAAGCACAATTTGAAGAGCAAAATAAGAAAACACATTAACATAGCACTGAAAATAATATCTCGTTAATTGCAAGCGCAGCTGCGAAATACTTGGTGCAAATCTACATGCATGCCACAACTGTTTTACTGTACAACAGTGAAAAACTACAACTACAAAGGAAATTCTCTCTATAATTACGCGCTAGCAATAAACAAAAGCTATACTAATTACACAAACTACAAGAAAAAATCAGAAGTTTCCAGTGAGGTATCCTCGGCTAAGGGTCGACATATGAAACTTACTCTTAGAAAAATTATACATGACTGTGCTTAAACTGACACACAATATTTTTAGCGCAACGCAATCTGACTTTCAAAAATCCCTACAAAAAATGGCCCTGACTAACATTAACCTATACGTTTCACAAATCGCTTACCTCACAAAAATCTTGGTTACTCGAAACTACTGCAATACAGCGAGCGCCACTACTGCCAGCTAAATAAAAGATTCAAACTACGGAAGGCACTAACTACTGATAGGCATAGTTAGCAAATGAAAGATTTTAATAGAGAAAAAACAATGTATTTACCTTAATAGTCATAATATATATAGCAGTTCATGACATCCAGTCTTACAAATTTCAAAACTCCGCCATCTCTCTCCCCACATCCACCACTGCTGGCGGCTCAACTCCAACTGCGCAACGCTACGCGCTTCTCACGGCCAACTGCCCAACACTGCAATGGCGAATATTACAACAATGCAAACCAGCCACAGAGTGCACACAGCACAGCCAGTGATTTTCAGACAGAGCGCTACGTGGCGTTACCAATAAGAAAACATAAACAGCCTACTTACAACGTGACCCGAACGCCATCGAATTGCATCGGCAGTAATATCGTCAGTTTTTTGTTTTAGTAATACTTTCATTTTAATAATTCTGAAATGACTGATTGATAGCTGGCTGTTGAGAGATGTTTATTTAAGAAATGAAGTAATTTGGATGACAGGTTTAATTAATAATAGCAACTAAAGTTTAACGTCTTGGTGCCCTACCGCCGAACACAGCAGCCAATCACAGAGCAGCAGCATCATGCAGGCGGTCTTTCTCACGGGAATGGTACCGAATCCAACATCTGTCATCGGTACCTCATCCCACATTGCGTCATCTCTATGCTTCTTGCATCTCCACTGCCCTGGGAATAGCTTCCTGGAGCCTAATATGATGGCTGAATAAGCCATAAATATTACAACTGCACTGACTTACCCAGATAATAGAGAGGCCTACTTAACATTAGTATGTCAGTGCCAGAGGTGAAATCAATAACCATCCTACACTGGTTATAATTAAAGGCCGGCCGTGATGACCGAGCGGTTCAAGGTGCTACAATCTGGAACCGCGCGATCGCTACGGTCGCAGGTTCGAATCCTGCCTCGGGCATGGATGTTTGTGATGTCCTTAGGTTAGTTAGGTTTAATTAGTTCTATGTTCTAAGGGACTGATGACCACAGCAGTTAAGTCTCATAGTGCTCTGAGCCATTTGAACCATTTTCTATAATTAATGTTTTATTGAAGCATAGCTGTTGACCAGTTTTGAGATTCAAGTTATTCTCATCTGAGCATTGATCTGTACTAACGCTTTCTTTACGCTCATATTATTCCAATGGTTCCCATAATTCAGAATGTGAACGCAAACAGCGCATTCACACACAGATAAATGTTTGCTTGAGAATGAGAACAGGGTCAGAATTGAGTAGTATCATGATTTCAATAAAACGACAGTCATTAACAGCCAAAGACCATATATTTCCTGTGTTGTAAACCTTGATATGATTATTAAAACTAGTAATAAATTTAGAATTAAGCAACACAACATTTCGCCTCTTATAGCGTATTACACGATCCAGTCATTGTTAATGTGAGCACCTATCAATAGCTTGAGCAACCACCTTTTGCAGGGCAGACCGCTGCGAGACGAACAGGAAGAGAGCCGGTGATGTTCTGGACGGTGCCGACAGGGATGTGCAGCCATGAAGACTCCAGTCCCGTGGCCAGCCGAGCTGAGTCTCTCGATTGAGGATCCGTGGCGTGTACAGCCTGGTCGGGGTGATACCACTTTAGTGGCCAGGAGAGTACGGTAAACTCATTTTGGTGCTCTTCGAAACACGCACGTACACTGAGAGCTGCATGGCAGGTTGCGTTGCCCTGCTGACAGATGAGCTGGCCGCTGTGGCTGAGCGGTTCTAGGCGCTTCAGTCCGGAACCGCGCTGATGCTACGTTCGCAGGTTCGAATCCTGTCTCTGGCATGGATGTGTGTGATGTCCTTAGGTTATTTAGGTTTAAGTCGAGGGGAATGATGACCTCAGACGTTAAGTCTCATAGTGCTTAGAGCCATTTGAACCATTTGACAGATGACATCGTGCCGAGGAGAAACAAACTGCACGTTGGGGTGGACATGGTCTCCAAGGTTGGATGCATTCCACAATGACGAGAGAATCCATGGAATGCCATGAAAACATTACCCAGACCATAATGCTTACTCCTGGTTGTTAGATATTTGCCGTGAGACGTTTCACGCCGTACACGTCACGACCATCTATCCGATGGATCATAAAACGTGATTCATCTGAAAAGACCACCTGTCGCCACGACGCCACGTAGTGGACGTCAACATTTGCACGTCTGTTTGCTCGTTTGTTTGCACGGAAAATGTATAAACTTAGCTATTTAGGAGATGGTTCCACTCGTGATCTGAATATCAAAGATCATGCCCTTTTCAACGCCAGATAAATCGCTCCTTTTCCGCATTACAACAACTACTGCACTGTTTTCCACGTCACCCCTCCTCCCCCCCCCCCCCCCCACACACATATACATTTCCACCTTCTGTCTGTGAGCGGATATTTGACGTTGACCTCGAACAGAAGTGATGTTGACATTAATGTCACTGGACGGTGTAGTGCAGAAAGTAAATTTTTTTTAGAGGAATAGGACTGTAGCTATTATAAAGACTTTTTAAAGCAGTGATCGTGTTCACTTATCTCCTTTTTTGATAAACTTGACAGAATTCTTGTTTCCAGACGTCTCGAAACGCGCAGATGCCTCTTTCGTATAAAGGTCTTAGTTTGAGAAAGGAGTGTTTGAGAACGTACGTTTGGAAAAGATCTTAGTTTGAGGAAGGAATTTCTGAGAAAGGGAGACATGGACTGTCGGAAAACCGGGAAAGATGGGAATAGAAGTATTTCATACGTGGTGCTACATAAGAATGTTGAAACATAGGTCCACTGCTAAGGTTAAGTAAAGAGGAGATTCCCCATAGAATCGACGAGGAAAGGAATATAAGGAAAATACTGGCAATAAGCAGAGACGGGATGATAGGAAATCAGTTAAGACATCAGGGAATAGTTTCCATAGTAGCTGAGGGAGCAACAGAGGGTAAATGTAGAGAAAGACAGAGGTTGGGATAAATCCAACAAATAATTGAGGACTAGGGTGCAAATGCTACTCTGAGATGAAAAAGTTGGCACAGGAGAGGGATTCGTGGAGGGCTGCAACAAACCAGTCAGAAAACTGATCAAAAAAAGGTGTAGTTTAAATCTATATTAGAACACAAACAACCAGTTTTGCACGATCTAAAATTTAAGCAGGTTTCTGATGATATTATGTTCACGAACGCCAGAATTAGTGTATGGAACTGTTGTCGAACTCCACAACTTAGATACTTCTTATATTTTGGTGACTGGTATCAAATCAAACCAAACAATTTTCACTCCACGAATGAAAGCGGAATACTAGATGTTGTGTTGGAATCTGTTTGAGTATGTTATTACGTTGCCAAATGCTAACGATTTATGCTCGTGGGTTTGGAGGTCATCACTAATTCCTCACTTCTCATAACCATTCCTCAGTTCAGAAGACCTAGATGTAAATAGAGTGGCTAGTGAGCCTGAGGGGTTCTAGGGCGCTGTAAAGCTAAAAAAGCGTAACAGCTCCTCTGCACTTTAACGTCCTTCTTAAATTCGAGATGTTAAATGTTAGGAGAAATGGCAGTTTTGTTTGGATGCTTGCCCTTACGAGCGTTTATGGATGTCTGAACACATGAATGATGTGTTACTCTTTGGCTATCAGACGTTGTGCAACGGGTAGATCACAAAGAGGGGATCTGCTGCGAGAGGGAGTGTCGAGTCGTCAGTGAGTGAGGAGAACGGATGGCGAATGTGCCGAATAGTTTGTGATGCTTTATTTTAGACGGCGTGAGTGAGGATAAAGAATGATTTTTGAGATGATTTCACAGAGCGACGGCACATTTGGAAACTGATAACAGTTCAGAGTTTTATTTGCTGCAAGCGCTAACCGCGAAATATTGTACTGTAAAGATTAGATTTTGTTCAACAGTATCTAAGTTTTAGTGTCGATGGCGGTTTATGAGCCACGTGTTAAGAATCTTAATTATTATCCGTCAACTTCCACTTTAGGTAAAAGTGTCTAGTAGGAAAAGTAAAGAGTAAATTTTGTAATTTAAATACCGTTTGTCTGACTCAATTTTCATTGTTCGTAGTGCTGTTAAAGAGGAATTTAGCCTTCAAGTTAATGTGTTCTACTTCTGCCAATGAAGACGTGATGGGCGTAAGGTATAAAACCATCGCATGCAAGTCACAGTGTGGTACTTCACAACAGAACAGCCAGGTGACAGCATGTGCGAACTACGAATTTCTTAAATCAGTAGGTCTGATACCTTACAATGAGGTCGTTTGACATAACTAACCTTGTGAAATGTGACGAACATATCACGCACCAGAGGTACTTCTCGCATATGCTTCAACCACATTTAACAAGAATAATGAAATTAGGGTAGTTATCCAGCACCAGGAGGCTTTAACTCTCCCTTGTAAGAGTTTCATACAACTGGAGGGGGAGTTTGAGAACAATGGTGGTACTGACGCAGTGGGATTGAAGCTTTTACATAATGCCTTAGCATTCCTGCTTCATGAGATACGGCATTAACTTGACTGAATCGAGGTTGATTGTACACATAATGTGATGACAACATCAACTCTTGAATCATATGTCTCTGCTTTCCCTTGGTTGAACAATTTAGAAATTGCAGGATGGCTCGTATATGAACGAGAAGGTAGAAATGCTGGAGAGCACAGGAGATTTTCTACATTTATATGTTTAAAATTGTTTATGGGTTACTTTGAGGGTATGCAGCGAATTATAATGAATGCTAAATAACAAGTTATCCGGATACAGAGTGCAACAAATAACAACTCACACATTCAAGGAGCTAATGAGTAGAATGTGATCACCATAAATAAAGTAATATGGAAAATGCCACACATGACAGTAGCTGATGAGCAGCATTTGAAGCTTTCAAATGTTCTGAATGCAGGTGTATTCCTACTATTAAATTTGATGTTCATTGGAGCTTTTCAAGTACTCACTGGTACCGATGGAAAGCAGACAAACGTAGGGTATTTTAATTTCGGTTCAGTTCGAGATGCCCAGATTCATTATACTTGCGTTTCAGAACAATGGAAGAGGGAATAAGCAACTGATTCCACCCAATTTGACAGCTGCAGGTTAACTAATGCCAGAGTTTACCCAAATGTAGAATTCTACGTATATGATAATTTACATCGAAAGTGAGATGGAGATATATCCTTTCTAGCATTTGACACATATACAAGTTTTCGTGCTTCTTACTATGAAGATGATGGATGTCTACTCTGTCCATGGGCATTCAAGCAGCTGGTACCGGTCATCACAACAGACTACTCAGAACAGGACAAAAAAATTTGGACCTATAAATGTGCGAAAGGAATTTGAATCTTCTCAAATTCCCCCCCCCCCCCCCACACACACACAGAAACTATGCTATAGTTCTACATGACAATGTGATTAATTATTGCCTGCTCACAGGTACCAGGCAGCAAGCTGTATAAATGAAAAAGTGTCATACCATACCTGAAGGATTTCACAATGGCATCTCAAGGTGTGAACATCATTGCAGACGTTCAGGGCATCCATGATAATGAACATGGACAGTTCATATTTAAGGATTTAGCATATGTAGCATACACAGAAGATGCTAGGAAAATGGAGACATTCTCAGCATGCATTGCATCACGGAGGTCTTTCAAATATATGAAATGTGCTAAAACCTGGAGGAGTGCAAAGTGGTTAACACATTTCTACCATTGAATTCAATGGGTTGGTCCTGGTAGTAATGGGGCAAAGGGGGTTAATCACACATTGCAGACTGCCTGCTTCAAGGATAAGTATACATTCCGGGGCAAACCTATTCTTCACTTTTCACTGACGGGTCCTAACTGTTGTTCTGCAAAGTGGATTATGACCCCCAGATGATAATCTGTCCTTTTTATTGACAGGTCTTTAACCTACGAGGTGTGGCTAGAAAAAAACCGGACTAGTACTGGTGAAACAATAAAACGAATGCAATAAGGCTGAAAGTCGCGTGGCCTGTCACGTGACTCTCGCTCCGCCTACTGCTCGAGTTTCATCTGCCTCCTGCACTCAGTCTGCCCGTGGCGTCTGTTTTAAGTAGTTGACGTTTTGTCTGTGCGTCGGAAAATGTTGAGTGTACAGAAAGAACAGCGTGTTAACATCAAATTTTGTTTCAAACTAGGAAAATCTGCAAGTGAAACGTTTGTAATGTTACAACAAGTGTACGGCGATGATTGTTTATCGCGAACACAAGTGTTTGAGTGGTTTAAACGATTTAAAGATGGCCGCGAAGACACCAGTGATGACACTCACACTGGCAGACCATTGTCAGCAAAAACTGATGCTAACATTGAAAAAATCGGTAAACTTGTTCCTTGTCAACTCCTGTTAACTCAGACACTGCTCTGATTGTTAAACGGCGATCTTGTCGAACAAGTTTACCGATTTTTTCAATGTTAGCATCAGTTTTTGCTAACAATGGTCTGCCAGTGTGAGTGTCATCACTGGTGTCTTCGCGGCCATCTTTAAATCGTTTAAACCACTCAAACACTTGTGTTCGCGATAAACAATCATCGCCGTACACTTGTTGTAACATTACAAACGTTTCACTTGCAGATTTTCCTAGTTTGAAACAAAATTTGATGTTAACACGCTGTTCTTTCTGTACACTCAACATTTTCCGACGCACAGACAAAACGTCAACTACTTAAAACAGACGCCACGGGCAGACTGAGTGCAGGAGGCAGATGAAACTCGAGCAGTAGGCGGAGCGAGAGTCACGTGACAGGCCACGCGACTTTCAGCCTTATTGCATTCGTTTTATTGCTTCACCAGTACTAGTCCGGTTTTTTTTCTAGCCACACCTCGTATTGTTCAGTTAAGGGGTTTGCCAAGACACATACCCTCCCCTCCCTTTCTTCCAATCCTATCCTTCCTTCTCTGCCTCCCTGCCTCCCCCTCCTCCTCTCCCACCACTCTGCGAGCTTCTCTTGCTAATACAAGCACACTTTTCATATACATTTCATTGACTACTTAATTAAATCGATCAACAAATTAACCACTCACCCTCTGAAAAAAAAACCACCTGGAAATTAGTGGGAAAAAGACTTTCTAAAATGGTCATTTGACCAGGAGTATATCTAATATTGTTTAAACAATCTAAACATTGTGTGGTATATTTTTTATTTAAACAATTAATGGAATATAAGGTAGTGTCTGGCATTAATTTATTTAGAGGATTTGCCAGGAAATCGATTTCAGTGCGTGGAATATTTAAACAACGGCAATGATCATGTGAGGAAACACATAATTACACTGTCACAGACCGCTTAAACATACCTGAAAACTTTCTCGTGTGTCGCCACCTGCACAGGCTGCCCAGAGTTGGGGTGCGCCAGAGGCACTTGGAAGCACTACTGGGTTTGCCGCACCGCTGTTAGCTGTCATCTGCCATCTCAGGTGGTCACATCCTGCTTTTGTATGCAGGAACCAAATTGTCAGTTATCAGCACATGCGAGAGGTGCCATCCTTCCAAAGCAAATACCTGACTGGGAATCGATCATGAAATACTGCTGAAGTTAGTAAATAATCATTTTCAGCCTCATGATCTTGATGCAGGGAATATAAGGTCGATGCAGTAGCTATTTCAGACAGACACGGATTGACAATGTCACAAAACTAGTACCAGGCTGACTCAAAGTACTCTTCAAAAAAGATTTCTGCATTCAAATAAAGAGACAGGAAGAGAGGGAGAGTGGGAGAGGGAGAGGGGCAGGGGGAGGGAGTGGGGTAGCTGTGGTTAGCTTTGCAGATGACATAGGAATTAGCATGGAATATTTCATCCTGCCATGTGCTCTAAATGACTCCCAACCTTCCTGGTACCCTTTCTTGTGGTGCAATTCACGAACTGCTTCAGGAGTTATTAAATCTGGTGCGGAATATCACATCTTGAAGATGTCACAAAAATTGCTTCAGATGATGTTCCACAGGAAATATTACTTATATCATTAATAGAACTGGTTTCACACAGTTTAAAACTACTCGAAATAAAAATCGACGTCTCACGGTAGTTTGCATGCATAAACAGACCCATTATTATTTGATGTCATGACTGGAAGCGGTGATGTGTGGAACGATAGGGCATTTCAACTTTTTCGCATGAATTTATACCAGCATGGTTGTGGAATTTCCGACCACTACAAGTGTGCAAAGTGTATTTTCTTTTTCAAAGAGCTACAGAATTCCTAAATTGGTTCTCTCCGTTACATCAGGATGAAGAAGCAGGGAGGAAATGGTCTACCATGTGATATGATAGAAATAACAACAACAACAACAACAAATATCTCTGCAAGACAGAGTTCACCGCGATGTATTGAGAAGATTTAAACATAACACACTTAATCCACCATCCAGTCCGTAGTTGTAGTTGTCATGGCTAGATGTTGGAGATCACTGAAACACTCGTATATCTCCCGTGCTCATGTCCCCAGGCCCGCACGCAGAGTGATGCCACTGGCACCGACGCTCAGAGGTCGACGAAAACTACCATTACGGCTGCAGCTGCAGTTGTGGAAAAGCGGATATGCCACAGTGCACCACCACTGGCTGCAGAGGGCATGTGGGGATGATTGGAGTGGTAGAAATTTGGAAATTATCAAAATGGCCATTTTGAATCTTCTCTCATGCAACACAAACGTCCGCTTCTGCTGCCACCCACCCAGCACACTGGTCATTTCACCGGCCACCGTTAGCATGGACGAGATTAGACGGCTTGGCGCATTCTCTGTACCTAGGCACCAATCACAGGCTAAGCTAATCCGTTACTTCCCATTGCCGTTTCCTCACGACCTCTGCTGCAGCAAGCCACAGGGCACTGTGAAACAAGCGGCTGTGGCTTCAATGTATACGGTAGCACTAACCAGTTCCACTCTGACATAGGCCCCCAGTTAGAAAACTCACTCTTCCCAATCTGAGACAGCAATATAGCTGACCATACACCTTGAATTGCTCACATGAAATTCAGATTTCTCCCTTTTATAGAAGACATTTTCTAGGACAGAAGAAATCGAGCACGAACGATTTTTCACATCGCTGAAGTATCGTTACTTGTTGTGAAAATCTTGTAACAGTATAGCACGGGCTGTATTTCTTCTAAGTATTCTCTCATCAAGTAGACAAAAAAAATCTGTTCTAACCAGCTTAATATCTGTTAGGTCATGCTTCACAGGACTAGAATATTAAATTCATTTTTGGCTCATCCCTAAGATCTACCTCTGTCAGAGAACGCTTCCTCACTTTCGAACTCTGTTAGGGTAACCAAATGCCTCGCCTCATACAGAGAACGCCTCCTCAATTTTGAACCCTCCTAAGGCAACCAAATGTCTCGCCACAAAGAAAATCTCTTGACGGGGGTAGGACATCATACGGGCCGACTTGGAGCACGAGACGCACCACAGGACATTTTAATTTCCACTGCCTATACTTTTACAAATAGATACATAAAACTTTGTCACCATGACCAAGAGGGATTCAGAATCCACACTCATAACAGTGGAAGTTCAAAAAGTAACAAAATAAATTTTTTAAAATGTGAAATTTCATCATTTTTTCACTTACTGTTGGCTGCATTTGTTGCTACAGGTACATTTTTCTTCGTAAGTAAGAGAGATTTTCGATGAATTTTGCACTGATTATTAAACACAAACTCCTTTATGCAAAACTCTAGAATTTTTCAAATCTATTAAAAACTGTGGTAAAATTAAGATAATTAACTATAAAATTTGAGTTTTTTTCTAAACATGGAGTTTAAAAAGTAACAGCTGATTCATTTTTTCATAAATTAAATAAATTCTAGAGTTTCATACACCTGTAAGTACTAATTATGTGCTGTGCAAAATTTATCGAAGAATCTCTCTTACTTATGAAGAAAGTGCACCTATAGAAAGAAATGCAGCTGATAGTAAGTGAAAAAAATGATGAAATTACGCATGTAAAAATTATTTTGTTATGTTTTTGAACTTCCACTGCTTTGAGTGTGAATCCTGAATCCTTCCTGGTCATCCTGACAAGGTTTATGAATTTATTTGTAAAAGTATGGACAATGAAAATTAAAATGTCCTGTGGTGCCTCTCCTGCTCCAAGTCGGGCTATTGACATCCTACCAACGAACCCCCCCCCCCCCCCCCCCCCCCCCCCGTCTTTCAGGTAACAGCACAGAGAAGTGGTAAATATCAGGTTTACACTATGTACGACTTTATAAATTCGGTAATACATCTGATTTTATTACGATGGTTGCCTCTCCCTGTGTAGGTGCGAAACGGAAATTTCATTAATAGATATCGCCACAGCGCAAAAAAAAAAAAAAACCGCCTCAGTCCATGTCAAGAATCATATCCGTGGTGCCCTAGCCATCGCCTCCATCTGCCAGGTAGCATGTCATTTATATCAAGTAGATAGGCTCATTAATTAATGAGAGTAACTTTGTGTGGCAAGTAATTTCTTTTAGCAGTCGGATTACACTCACCAGGTAGTTCAAATGTGAATCACTGAAGGGAATACGATGTTCTTTTTAAGGAACGCTATTGAGAATCGATATGTGAAGCTGACCACAGAAGGATTCTACCGCCGGCAACATACATTTTACGTAAGGACCACCCTAGTAAAAGCGCGATCAGAATGACTACGTTACAGTCACCCTGCATAAAAAGATATCTTGGTTCTACAGGCACACACAAGAGCCACTGATAGCGTTTCACTTTCTGGTGGAAATGCTGCCTGCCATTTGGAATGAAGTCTGTCCATTCAACCACATACTTGAATTGGATGCTATGGAGGCATTTTTAAAAATTGCAGCCACGGGTGAATCATATTCTTGTCACTCTCATAACTCGAAATTAGCCAACTTTTTCGAATCTATTTGTTAAGCATCCCATATAACAAAAACTCCCGTGTGGTTTTTTAGACAGTCCCTCTACTTCTTATAATTGTTCCTCAGTCTCTACCACACCCTCCCTGTACCTCCATCCATGTGATCTTCCAGATTTAAGTTGGAACAGGACTGCGTTTTGACCACTTGGTGGAATTGGGAACATGTTGTCATAGCTCTGCCACCTGTAAGGCTAGGGAAAAACAAGCTTTCTCCTGCAACACGAGGTAGTAGGAAAGAAATTAGGAGGACTGTGCATTATACCGGAACTGGAAGAAGGACGAGGATTTTGCTACTGTACTGCAGTACCACTCCATACCACACACAGGTACTGCAGTCAGGGTGCATTCCTGGCTGTCCTCCAAACATTCTCCTACTCACTATTTTTCGCCATCCAACAGAGAAAAACTACAAACTATATAAATTCCACTAACGTCATCCAGTAGAGAATTCGTTAAGCTATTACCACATTACTGTCTTCCGATATATCAGAAAGAAATACCATATGTGTGACAGCATTGACCATATGTCGCGATTCTATTAAATATGCAATTATTTGTTCACTGTAGCAGGTGGCTCATTATCATAGTCTCTTCCACAGACCAGTGTAAAGTTTCATCTCCTCTACTGTAGGAGTACCATATCCCACAGACTGAATTGCAAGAGAGGGACCCTGTTTTGTTGTTTGATACATTGTTTTTATCTGCTGTAACATATCCAAGCAGTGTATGTATACAACTACATCACCACCATCATTTTGTTTTTTTCACCACGACTTCAATGTCTGTGCCAGGTGCCAAACTGACATTATCACTTCTTGACCCATTGGCTCTCACAGAAAACTAGACATCGCATAGTGCAAATTGCGCTTTTACTGCTTCCACAACAAATGTAGGATGTTTGAAATTAAAGACTGAAATCATGTTTCTTGCCGGCCGCGGTGGTCTCGCGGTTCTAGACGCGCAGTCCGGAACCGTGCGGCTGCTACGGTCGCAGGTTCGAATCCTGCCTCGGGCATGGATGTGTGTGATGTCCTTAGGTTAGTTAGGTGTAAGTAGTTCTAAGTTCTAGGGGACTAAATGACCACAGCAGTTGAGTCCCATAGAGCTCAGAGCCATTTGAACCATTTTTTCATGTTTCTTATTGACAAAAAAATGTGGGAGACATTGCAACATATGGAATCTGTAAGAATTTTGCAGTGTTGTGGAGCATCTCCAAATAGCTGTCTGAGTGTCACTGATGACCACTACATTTAAAATTATCTTTCACAGTTACATGGTAGCAGATATCTAGGTGTTATCGTTTCGATTGATCATTCATATTGCAGGTGTGTAAGTGATCAGTGTTTCAGTGCAGGTAATCCCTTGAGGGTGTTGCTCCCTCTAAGAGTCTCTCTCCATCTCAAACAAGTGATGTCAGTCAGTCATAATGTGGTAATCAATAGCATACCAGTGGACAGATGGGATGGAAAAGACACCGTCGATTTACTTTAATAAGCACCACAGTGATTTAAAGAAATCTTTTTCGAAATCATTTTTCGTGGATGCCCTCTCTCTCATGTTCGGATTAACACACTCATTCAATTAGGGCGACTGCTTGAAGAAAATGGAGATTACAGTAGTGAATAATGTATCGCTCCTCATTCCCCAGCGTTGTCATCAGCTTGTGGATCGTGCCACCCCATGGAACTACGTGCTCTGGACAAAGCGACAAATTGCTTTGCAAGTCATCCAAACTATTTGGATATACCAGGTAAGCTCCGGCAAGTAACCTACACCAGAATCATCCGCCACGTCACACCACTTGTAACCTCCCTTTCTAATCGGCCTTTTGAACTGCGATATAATTGACGGTGATCGCGTATGCCTAATGAAATTTTGCAGTGAGTTACCGAAGGAAAATAGTACCAGGTAGTAGGAGGAGAGAGTACAGCAGACCCTTCTGAAGGAAGAATCTATTCTATATACTGATAATACTTTTGAAATGCGTGGAATTTAGTGCAATCGCTCATGAAGCACACAAGGGGAAGAGGGTACCACGTAATGTTTTGATACAAAAATTATCTGATAATACAAACAATACTGATTAGTAAAAAAGGGATAACTAAACGGTCGCACGCCCACAATGGCAGTGAATATCCAGACTCTTAAGAAAGGTAATAGCAAAGAAAATTAAGCAAATAATCACTGGCGTACCAACAGATGGTTGTCACCCTTTTCCACAACACAACAGTTTACGAGAAAATAAATGAGTTTCCAATTACTCAGTCTGACGTATTAAATTTTGAAAGTAAAGTTAAATAAAATTGCTGGTTAAATAAATGACTGATTGTAACTATAACTTTGTTACGTAGAAAATTACTTTCAGTGACCTCAGCATAAAGTAATGCAAAATCTGGAGAAAGGCAAGCGATTTACTTTTAATTATTGAAAGACTGAATTGAATTTACTTTCAGCAAATGAGGAACTCATTTATTCTTAACACAATAACAATGAGATACGTACCAAGCCAGCAGAAGTCACTCGCTAAGCCAAATACAGAAAAAATGAAATTGCGCTCTCTTGATTTATGCTGTATCTTTAGTTATTAGCTTTGCAAGTGAACTTTTATGTTTTTTTAAGTGAGTAAAATACTAAAAATTGCAAATTTGTCAAGCCTCTGTTTTGGAATACAAGAATGAACAGTCACTGAGACAACAAAATTTAGGCTGAAACTGGTCATTAGGAAACAAACAAAACTGGCAAAAAGTAGTAAACCAATTTTCATACTTTTACTAAGCCGGGTGATTGAATGAAAAGGAAAGGGACACTGCTTGGTAATAATGTTTGAGGACAACGGAAACACAGGTGCCTTACAACTTTTAACTATTGCAGGTTATTACTGAAGCAAGTTAAACTTTGTGAAAGAAATGCCATTGGGTAATGCCTGTAAAGTATTAGTTAACTGTCCTACGATGTTGTGCGGACGGCAAGGAATGTAGCCGAAGACAATGCCGAGCTGCCGCTGTTCCTACTGGTTGAGAATCACGAGTCGTATCCAGAGCCACGGATAATTGTGGGACAGGTAATAGTTAGAACTGCAGCTTTCCCCGCCTGTTCACTTTTACCGTGACCTCAATACTCGCTGGTTAACGAAGTGATGCGTCTACGCTGGCACTGTCACAGATAGCAGCTCACAGCGTCTACGGGAACGCCCGACAAAGGCTTCCACACTCTTTCAAGACTCAAGCCGCTCTGCTTCCTCTCTGCTAACAGTGTGACAGACACTCTCCATGCGCAAAGGTAAACCACTGCACAGCTATTGCCATTTCGTCGTACTATCGATACAGTAAAATGAAGTTCCCTTGGCTGTTACTCAGCAATTTACAATATTTACATTATAATTACAACTACATTTTCTGTAATAAAGTTTACAGGTCCAAAATCAGAAGTACAGTATTAAAAAGAGAAAAATTTTGGATGGTGGAGACGGTATTTTAGCGCCATTTTCGGTGTTACACTCTATGGAAAGTTTCACCTAATCAGACGCATTCGTCATTGGACAGACATCGAAACCCGCCAATCGGTAGCGACTGTTACGTGGAAAGCCCATACAAGTTGTTGACGTCTAAGTATACACTGTTACTCGAGCCGTCATGTGCATTGAACGTCTCATCCTTAGGACACATTGGCAAAGTCCCCCACGGAACCTCCGCTCAAAAAAAAAAAAAAAAAAGAAACATATCAGGACGAGTCAATAGTTCGATGCTGACCTTTGTTTTCTTGAGCATGGCGTCCCAAGACAATTTTAGTGCCGTGTGGAAAAAAAGGCAAGGCCAGAGAATATGTGGTGATTCATACACTCCGGAATTTCTTGAATACATCAACAAGCAAGTGCACGTCATTGTCCATGTAAAGTCTTGCATAATCGTCCAAATTTGGTACTTTAACCTTCTGCCAAACATTCTCAGCATGCGTCACATTACTGGAGAACTCAGTTACGTTGGGTAGCCTGGTTTCGTTGAGTTTGCGCCTACCGTCCAGACATATGGGAACAGCCTCTTCGTTGTCACAATCTGAAACTTTTCGACATCAGGATAGGCAGCTCGGGTGATATGCACATCATCCCGAGGCAACGTTTGAACAAGTTTCTGAAGTGGTGCATACATAACGCATAGTGAGTCCAGGAAGCGGAGCATAATTCTTGCGGTCATTCATCTGACAAATGAAAGGTGTATTTCTGTGGATCTATCAGGCAGGACACTGGCCTGATCATTATCAAAACCGAAATTATCCATAGCTCAATGATAAAGTGAGCAATATATCCACTTTGACTGTGGAGAATGACGGGTATGTGTCGTGGTATTTAACACTTCAAGTTGCATATGTTATGGGCAGCACTATGGAATTTTCTAGTTAGATGACAATGAGTCTTGAAAGGAGGTTACGCTTTCCAATCTAACGGCTGCCCGCGGATATGACAGTCAACTGCAGCCATGTACAAATCATTATTCTCCTTTGGCTTAGCCATGAGTGTGTTGGTGCAACCTCCCATGAAAGTTTCTCGAGCTCAGTGAGCAACCAAATCACAGCATTATCCCAGACATATGATTTGTGATGGGTAAGATTTGAATCATACGAACATTGAACTGGGTGTGCTGCCGCATATGGCTCATGTTTTTCGGTGGAGATTGTATGTGAGTCAGTAGGGTCGCTTTCACAGCATACCACAGGAGCGGGGAGGCATTCAAAATCAGCGTAAACTATAAATGAGCATCACTGCCAGTGATTGGAACTCTTAATCTTAAAGAACTTGCTTTCCTCAGCAGGCGTTACAACACATATTGGTTTACTGGTAGAGCAATCAGTTTGATGTTTCGCTAAAAGGTTGAATGTGGAAAAATAATTCACACATTTTAAGCAAATATGCATTACGTGATGATCTTTTGACAATAGCGAGAATAGAAGGTGGGACATTTCGTTGATCTGGTAGTAATGATAATTACCTTTTTCCTCATTTTCCTCATCTGAAAATAACAGCATGTACATATTCAACGTATGCTGACCTGCAAATTCCTAGGAATGGACAGGTCCTACGACTCTGTTCGAAACTTTATAATCATCAGACGTACAGTCTTACAGGGTATAAACATGAGCCGATATACTGGTAGTCTGTACCTCAGTTTAGGTATATCCTGGTGGTTAATGGGGAACTCGATGCCATCAAAATTATAAAACCCACAAACGGAAATATCTCTACCATATAGAGTTGTGCACTTTGGATTCTGTTTAATGATTTCTCTCGCACGCCAGAAGTGACCATGCCAAGCAAAACTGTTAATCTCATTTTTGTCATTAACACACGCCTTCCTGGCTGCTATATCCTTAGATAGCTTGATATAGGTGGGTACGCTACTGATTGGTTCATGGACATGCATGTGGATGTCGAGGTATATTACTCAGCAGAGTGCTTTACCTGAGCCTCAGGATTCCATCTTGGAAAACTTATCTCATATAGTACTCAAGATAAAATCTTCAAACCACATAGCAAATGAGATGCTCCGTGATACCACTCCATTTCTCCCCCAAAATGTAGACGATGCTGGTCCCCTCTGCAGCACCAACTTGTTTGTTGAATGCGTGGATTCCCAACACTGCACTGCATTTAATGGAGGGGTACCACGCACGCTTGAGAAGCTGAGAGAGCTCTCTCTCCAGCAGGAGGAAACACGCTCTTAGAAATCCTAAGGGGTCTTTGTACCCCCTGCTGCGTTATCAGTTGGCGAAAATAGGATTCACTCATTGAAAACGTAGTCACCATGTAGTATAACTTTTTCTTGACTTCACTAACCTGCTGATGATCACTATTAGGGGGGAGGAGAGTGCTGCTGCCAACCACGGAAACACTATGACTGTGTGATGGTTGAGAAGGATGCTGCTGATGGTGCCCCAGGCTGAGCACCTATTCTGGGGTAATGCAGGGGACGACGTGCAGGAGCAGCACCTGCTCCACCTGGCTGCTGTCAGTCTCTGCTGCCCCAGAAGGAGCACCTCGGCTGAGGGTGAATCTGGCCATACCTGCTCCAGACGGTTGTTGCTGCAGCGGTGGTAGTGTCTGGTACGGAAGGTAGAGGGGGACCGTTGGAGCAGTCGCGCTGCCGTGGAGGAGGGGGCGGCGTCGGCGGTGGTGGGGGTGGGAGAGGCGGCTTCAAGCCTCATCCTACATAACAAGGCATGCCTTAGGGCCGCATCTGCTTGATGCTACCACCTGTCGGTGTACCCGCGCCACAGTATTCTCTGATGGTGTGGCAGTGAGGAGAGAGAAAGAGAATGAGCATACATGTTACAAACTAGCATGCTGCTTCTGTAAAGAAAGAAAGAACACATATTACATACAAGTACTGCAGATAATTACCTCATTCCTCATCTCCCTAAGACTTAATGCCGACCTAGGTCTCGTGGTCATCTGGGACACACTACCGAGGCACTGGAGGGGAGTTGGGGTCACAGTACCCCCACTCGAGCGCCACACACACACACACACACACACACACACACACACACACACACACACATATATATATATATATATATATATATATATATATATATATATCTAGTAAATGACCGAAATAAGAATCGTTTTAACGAAAAAACACGCGCGGAGTTACTAAGTAACAGTTGCTTTGAAATAACGAGCACCGACGAAAATACGTAGAGCTAACAGATCCTGACAAATGTTATGATCAAAGACGTTTATAACGAAAGCATAAAGCATAAAATTCAGAGCTATTAAAAATATTTCAACTTACGTGGCAGCTGCGGTGGTTCAGTCACAGATAGAGCTTGCTGTTGTCTCTCAGCCTCCAGTTGGGTCACGGTTTCGTGGATATAAGCGAAAGTACTACATGTATCAATACTGCGAAATTGTCCGGACAAAGGTACAGTTTTTACCATGTAACTGCAATATTGGCCATCACATACTTGTGAAAGCAGGGCATTGTATACATACACGGTAATTCACTCTCCTCTTCCTGCCTCGAGCGTTTACCGTCTATGGCACTGCTGCTGGTGCTTGCAAAACATTTAAACTTGCACTCACTGCCACAGAAACAACCAAACTGACGAACAAACGATTACAGCTGCGGACTAAGGCGGAAGTGTCAGGACGTGGTATATACAGGGCCAAGCTAAAACACCTCTTTTAACGACAGCCAATAGGAAAGCACGAACGACGATCAGCAAATTGGGACAAGTTTGTCGATGAATGCTAGACCACACACACATTGTATGTCTTTGTCCTATAGGAAGGAACTTACCAACGTTCTCCTTCGTCTCTGACGAGCAGAGACCTGCCGACCATTTCTGGGAATCTTTTTGTGAGCATACCTCTTTCTTTGAGATAAATTGTTGTGTTTCAAACAAAACTGCGAGTTCCCACTCATACGAAGAATAACTGCATATTTTTACTTTCTTCATAGAATGGGTGTGACAACGAGATAAACTGAAGAATTCCAGTGAAGCCTCCCAAGATAGTGTTTTACTATCTACATCAAAGCCACCGGCTGTTTTAATCCACCACGAATTCTAGGAAGGCCTTTTTTTTGGCATTCTGATACCTTCCAGCCTTCCTACCTTTCGTCGTCTACATCAAAGCAGCCAGCTTTACAACTTTTCACAGATTAAGTCTTTGAAGAACGGGATAGTTCCTTGAAGCATCCTGCTTTGTTGGTGAGAGAAGACGATTACAATTATTTTTCTAGGAAAGCCTCTGTAGGGTGAGGCGGTTCCTGTTTACAACCACTGCAAATCATCCCAGCTGCAAGGATGGCTTAGAAGCAGGCGCTGAATGATGATGCGGGTCCAGTGGTTAGCGTTCTTTATCTGTGTTTGGTGGTCGTTCTAGGAGGAAATTTGAAGCCACCGTTGTTTTAGAGTGGTGTGGTTCTGAAGGCCTACAGCATAAAAAGTTTCTGGTATTTGCCTAGAACCATTTAGCTCCTCAGTACCTTACAACCATCAAAGGAAGCCACCTTGTTAGCCCACAAAGCACCTCCTGCTGACGGAATAGTAGGGCCTGCCAGTGGAGTGCCTGCCAGCTAGTGTGTAAACACATCCCATGCTGCTGGTACTTTGCGTCACTGGGAAGTGTCAGGGACTTGCGGCCTTTCCCACCTGCAGCAGCGGGTAGCTAGCTACCTGACTGACCGTGCAACTGCGCCACCTCTCTGCAGACCCCTGGCAGACAGCCACAAGCTACTTCACAGTCACGCGACAACTAGACAGGGCCTATATTCTCCCAGCTTTCTGCACACGCCACACACTATTGCAAAAGTAAATGAAGTTAGAGTTCTGGCGTGCTGCAGCAACACAGTTTTTTTCTAGTGCCACGCATCTGCCTGTAGCTGATAGGGGAGGGTACACATAATATTCAAATGGGAAACAGTTATGTGATCTTTGCTGTTTGTTTCAAATATGATTTAGTGATTTTTTGAATCATCTAATGATATTTAATTAGGATATGTAGTTGCCAATACATGCATCTTCAACATCAACAACTAAGTTTTTCCCTCAAAATAAAGAAAGTAAAGACTGTACCTACCTCTTCAGCAATTCACCACAGACTGAGTCTTTTTCCTTACAATTAAGTGGGGAAGTGGGCCAAGGGAGAGGAGAGTTGGGAGAGGAGGGGAGTCTAGCAGTTCCCTTTGGTGGTGACAACGTGAAATAGGGTTTCAGTTTTAAAATCCAACAATTTTTTGTAATTCTCCCCAATTTTTTGAATTTCTCACCATTTTTTAATTTAATGAATATGGATAATTAATTAATTATTTAATTTGTATACCAATTTAATTCTGACCTTGCCACATCTACCACCCAGAGGGAGAGGGGTCACTGCCACAAATTTTGACAACAATGCAGTGTGCACCAGGATGCAGTATGTTCCCCATACTTACCTCCTCCTCTTGTAATTGTTGAACAGAATATTCGCTATTACCGTCCGAAATTTATTGCAGAACTTAATTAGTCTCCGCTCTCATTCCTTGTACAAAGCCCTTACTCTCCCATAACCCTTTCTTCTACTCTTTTCCCCACAACTGCTTTCCAATCTCTCATCACTATTTGAGTTTCATCTCCACTTAAGCACTGAATTACCCATTAAATATCATCAATATCCTAATCTAATTCTGCTTGGAATGTCGGCATATATTCCTGAACTATTAATGTCGGTTTGGTGTCGATTCTGATGAGAAGAACCCTGTAACTTAACTGTTCACAGTAATTCACTCTTTGTCCTACCTTTCTATTTATAATGAATCGTACTCCCATCTTCTGCTGCTATTCATATTACCGTATGCTCGTCTAAACAGAAATCATTGTATTCTGTCCCTTTCACTTCATTGACCCCAATATACCTGGATCGATCCTTAGCTTTTCTCTTTGCGGATCTTTCTAGCTTTTCTCCCACCTTCAGATTTCTGACATTCCACGCCTCTGACTAGTAGAACGTTGTCCTTTTGTTGGTTCTTCAACCTTTGTTTCATGATGGACAACTCCTTCGCAGTCCGCTCTCAGAAATACGAATGGGGAACTAGTCCAGAATCTTTTGCCAATGGAGGGCTCTTTATGTCACTTTTTCAATTACAGACCTCATATCCTCTGGATACACGTTATGTGTCTTTAATGTAGTGGTTTCCAGTGCGTTTTGCATCCTCAAGCCACTGTTCATTGCTGATTCTTTTGCCTTTTGGGGGGCATTTTCTCGTCCCAGTGGTAAGAGAGAGCACCGAAACACTGTCCGCTCCTTCGCTTGAGAAGACCGTTGGTAGAATAACGGTGACTTCTTATGCCAGAAGATCCCTGATGATTTTCATTCAAAATTTAAGCAATGACGTTTTGATTACTAATCAGAGACGCTTCCTCTAGAACACGGGTGCACCCAGAATGAAGTAAAACCAGTCAGGCTGGTGATAACAGTTCAACATTCGGTTTTGTAGAGAGCTAATCCGATCATAATCTGGCTCCTATCCGATTTTCGCAATGCGGTACAGTAACCACTAGAATACACGACCAGGTAAAATACAAAATTTAGTAATATTGTTAATTCATTAGTTTGTAAATTATCAGTAGAATGAAATAAGCCACCCGAATATGCAGACAGGATGAAAAGATCAAGTAGTCTCAGGCAAAAACAAAGGCAAAGAGAAGCTCTGTTTGTTAGAATACGTAGTAATGAAATGAAGGACGTGTGTTGCTGATTGTGCACAATTTTGGTGGATAATTTTACCGGCATCAGTTAAATATGTGTAAGCTACAAATGGATTCAGAATATGTCGATCAGTATGAACTGAAGATATTACACTAACTAAAACATCATTGGCGGTAAATAATAATTTTTTGTGATAAGTTCATGAAAAGTGGACCTCTTAGGTCTAATCAGACGCATTACTGGATACTTTTTCTAAGATGACCATCCCTTGATTGCTCAATCTGTGCTGAAGAGCCATCTCTATTGGACTTCATGTCGACAGGACGTTAAACTAACCTTCCGTCCTTTAATCGCTGAATGCACTAGTAGGAAAAAAAGCTGATTGTAAAGCACGACAAGAAAGACACTTATCTGTGGGCATTATCTATAAACGTTAATTTAGGCACAAAGTATATCGTACGAAACGTCAGTGCATGTAGCACACAGAGTTTTAAGTAGCAGTTGTAAATATAACGTGACGGTGAGCCGGCAATGAGCCACAGCAGAAAGGCGTGGCTGTCGGTTGTAAACTGAGCGGCAACAACACAGCGCTACAAGGAGACACCACAAGAGGCACGACGTTAACAAGCAGCGATAACGCTATGGAGATTCCATCCGTGGCTGTATACATGAGAGTCGCTGGCAACGGTGTGAGATGTGAATATTCACATGACAGAATTCATTTATGAGAGAGCAAACAACGATGTATGTACATCCATTTCACTACTTGGAAGCTGATAGATTTTCAATCATAATAACATACCCGGCAGCCGTCAAGATCTAAATATGAAATATTTTAAGCATAAATACAGAGTACACCCAAGGTAACTTCATTCGGTCTGATATTCAGTGACGATCACACATCATAAAGTTATAAGTGAGCTCTAAAATAGCGCTAGTAGTTTGCTAGTTCGATACATTCCTTGAAGAAACATGTTACTTTTAATCAATATGACAGATACTTTGTAACACCATAGCTATAATGCTCTACTGCTTTATTTTGCCTTTTATTTTATTTAATGTTACATCGTTGAGCTTCTGTAAATGTGTTTGATTGAATAGATAACGCAGAATTGTATACTCCTTTCTTTGTAAAAAACTTTGATGTCATGATTTGATTCAATGCAATGTAGTGTATCTGTCATTTAAATTCTTTGTCTCGTTTGGAGGGAGACAAAACTTACTCTATATAACTGTAATTTTGTTTAAATAATTTTTTATAGAAATGTCAATGTGTGCAAAGATTCTGTTTTATTTAAAATATTTGTTTGCTGTTATGTAAACTGCTGACCTTCACCTAGGGTTCTTAATTATGTCATATGTAAAAGGTGTTGTCGTTCCCCTCGGGAACGGAACTGTGTAGCGCGCGCAAATTGTGGTTGGCATAGGTAGAAAAGGTGGAAACAAGAGTCAGTCGGAGACGAACTACCGAACTGTGCACTGCCCACGTAAAAGTTGTATATTGTGCTGGTCCCGAGAGAGGCTTTTCCTGCCGCTTTCCAATGCCTCGGATGGATGGATAAATAGCTGGAACTATTCTGGAATTTGTATCTATCATCGCCACCAAGAAAGGACAGAGTCCAGCAATTCTGCTTGCAAATCCACCTACCAACATGCAGTTGCCACCACATTGCGCAATCACCGCAACGGAATACTATAGTAATGAACAGTGAAGGATCAGCTTATTGGATGTGTCAGTGTGCTCAAATATAACGTAACTTATAACTGAATTCATGTACCTACCTTAATTTTTTCCCTATCACAACACCCCTCAGGTTCCTCTCCATTTGAACTATAATTGCCGAGTGTCCTAGTGTGTGGATAAAATGAAAGCCTCAAAGCCCAATTGTTAATTAAATAATGTTGTTTGATCTTTGGTAAGAAGGGAGTATTCAGATTTACTGTGGATTTAGTGAAATTGTGTGAGGTAGTAAATGTAGTTTTGTGAAAGCCTCCCAGCGATGGAAACAGTCCAATTTAAAGTTTTGTGGAATTTCAAAGTCACCTATTTAATCATTCACTTGAACGTAGAAGACTGTGTTAATAAAGACAATTTGCTGTTTGTTTTAAAGATTAAAAGTTCTTAAAACTGAGGCTTATAAAGTTTTGCTTAGTTCATGATCATAGTGCTACATGTAGTAAATTTTAAAGGTTGAGTCAGTTTCTTGCAAATTTGTCAACATTGTGTCTCACTGTAGTAAAAGTGAGAAGTAACCTGTTAGTGAATCCCAATAAACCTTCATTCTAAATAAAATACTATTTAGCTAAGAGAGAATTAACCTGTGATCAGTTCATAATTTTGCAGTGAACTACATTTACGATTTTATGTCAGCTAGGAAAATGTGTGAAAAGTAATAGTGTGTAATGTTATCTGTTATATTTATGCAAATAGTCTGTTCTGCTCTGTCAGCTTCCAATCTTAACCGTGAACATATGCAGGTGTCAGAGTTCATTGCACTCGCGTGTGGCAAAGTATAGGTTGTGTTTGTCCGTTGAAGTTACTCATACCTATTTTCTTAAACAAGAATGTTAATCATTCTCTTGCCTAATTAGGCTGGCGGCCGATTTCTTTCTTCTTTAACCCTTTGTTTCCTGACATAAGAAAAAATTTACTTTTTAACATTTTCTTTGCAGAATTTATGCTATTGTGGCCTCAAATGACGGTAGGATTTTTTGTAAAATTTTATTTTATTTTTCACAACTTTTTTCTCTCCTGGTACTCAGAAGTACCGTCAGACTCCATGGACAGAATCACAACATGCGCAGAAAAATGCTCCAATCTTTATAACTTGTACTTTATTCCACATAAATATTAAATATTTTTACATTAGAAAATTAATTAACAGAAATATGATATTTCTGAATTTCTTTTTTTTTAATTTCGCATAAATTTATTCTAGAGCAACTTCACAATACATAGTAACTTAGCTATACAATTTTGACAGTATATACATATCACATATTTAGTGATACCTCATGAAATTGTAGGAAACAGTTCTTTTTCTCATTGCAGCACAAATACACTTTACATGTACTACATTGTGAATGTGGTCTCGACTGAATCTTATTTTTCGCACACATTTCGCATCGTCCTCTTTTACAACTGAACACTACAAAATGGTTTCCACGGTTGCCAAGACGTACATCCTTCGGAACAGAAAAGTTATCCTTCCTTCTCTTTGGGAGAGTTATTTCATCTTTACCAGAGTTTCTCTTTTTGAGATTTGGCACTTGCTGTTCATTCATTAGCCCTAGTGCCACAGAACGCCTGAATTCCAGCAGTGGCAGTGCCCCATGTAGATCACTGAAAATGACGTAAGCATTGACAAAAGCAATTTCTATTGCTCCCCAGAAGAGACGGTGCCACCATTTCTTTGATCGCTTGTCAAGACCATAAGTTGAACGTAATCTGTCTGCATGATCCACACCACACATGTTTTTATTGTAATTACATACAATAACTGGACATGGTATAGTCGTACTAGTTCCATCTTTCTGTTTTCTTGTCACTACGCTCTGTTCAGTGCCATGGAAGTTTGACGCAAAATACAGTACTTTATTTTCCTTCCATTGAAATACTGTTAGGTCTAAAGATGACTCTCTGTGATTTGATTTAGACATTTTTCTTTAGGTAAATTCCCGGGCAAACTTTCCTGTTTGTTCTAATTGTTCCACAGGCAAATGTATTTACGGATTTCTGTGTGAGAAAAAGTGGACAGAACAACTAGTGAGAGGTAAACGCATTGTTGCTACAATAAAGTGTTCGCACAACCTGACGGTACTAATAAGTCCGCCTTATATTTTCCACTTTATCTCATTCACTTGTAACGTAATGCTTCAAACTACTATAAAAAAACAAAGAAGGTAAGTAGGTACAATGGAAAACTCAACGGAAGTTTCAATAAATTACGCACAAATTCAGGCAAAACTATGGAAACAAGCACTTACAATCTTCTGTTTTCACAGCAGCGCGCGAAAAACAATTTCAAGCTGTGACCGCCAGAGAGGTCTATGTATTGCACAATAACATCTATGAAACAGTAGAGTAGAGTTGCTGTTACGTACCGACAGGCTCTCAGATCACGAAACTGCACCACGAGAAAATAATGAGAGTCAAACCTTACTGGTACTTTTAAGTACCGTCAGGCAACAAAGGGTTAAACAGTGTAGATAGGCAAAAATATTGTTTGCACTGTTCAGATATTTACGTAATTCTGACCTTTCATTTCCGATAAGCCAACTCCGTTAGGTACAACACGGTCAACATAACAAAATTCCTCTCAGAAGGTAACACTGCTCTGTTAAGTTATACCATAATTGCTTTAACAAGATAGTTTTATTTCACGACCTGTCTCCAACTTTAAGGTTATGGTATAACAGTAGCGGACGGAAGTGTTATAACTTCAAATTATTAACAGAAAGGGACACGCAGTACACAGCAACTAACACCCATCAGAATGATGAGTTTCCATGGACAGGGTTTCCAAAAAAGGAATGTGGAATACTTTGAGAGGTGGTAGTACACATCGAAATAAGAAAAATAAGTCCGGAAACGCATATTTTCCGAGAACGACCACTGTTTATAGAAAGAGCTACGCGACGCTTGGTTGCGGATATTAGCACAGTCGTTCCATTGGCGCCCTGTCAAATGTGTCCGCAGGGTATTATGTTGTCTTACTCACAGTACTCTACCTACCATTAGATGGTCTGCAGTCAGTTTTGTGGTTCGAGTCGTGTTGTAGACTGCGTTAGTTTTCGTCGTGTTTGTGTGCCTTATTGTACAGTACTGTCAGCCTGTCAATCCTGGGTACATATCATGGTGCTTTACCTTCTTCCAAACGCGGATTCACTTATGTGTTTACTGTTATAGCGCTGTTTGTAGATACAAATTATGTAGTACATTTACATTCTCTCTCTTCCACCATTTGTTAGTAATGGAAGCCTACTATTCGACAAGTGAAATGGCAAATATGATATTCTGCTATGGCTTAGCTAATGGACATTGCCTGCAAGTTTGTGCTCTCTACGCTGAAAAATATCCACAGTGTAGAGCGCCCTCTGATAAGCTGTTCGGCAGACTTTCCCAGCGTCTGAGTGACACAGGTACCCTTGCACCTCAGAAGACTAACAGGGGAACGCCGCTCACAGTCTGCACAACTGACATGGAGATGCATGTGCTATGTTCAGTGGAAGAAAGCCCTGTGACCAATGTGCAACTATTAGCAGCAGCAGAAGGCGTTCCTCACTCTCTTATCAGGGTGGTACTTCATGAACAATTGCTGTTCGCGTATCATCTTCAGCGCGTTCAGGCCCTAAGGTCACAGGATCATCATGGTAGACGGCGGTTCTGTCAATGGCTGTTGCAGAAGTGTTCCGCAGATCCACTGTTGCATTCCAAGATTTTATTTACCATTGAACCAGGGTTCACAAGACTTTGTGTTGTGAATTTCCGTAACCAGCATGTATGGGCAGACGTAAATCGCCAAGAAATACAGAAAAGAGGATATCAACACTCTCAATCAACGTATGGCGGGCGTACTTTGCGATGGATTAGTAGGGCCAAAAGTGTTACCACAAATGTTAACTGGGGCGCATTGTCTGGACTTTCTCATTAATTTACTGCCTACCCTGCTGGCGGCTGTGCCATTGCAGCAACGAATACAAATGTGGTTTATGCATGATGGCGCACTGCATATTTTTATCATAATATGCGCAGACATCTGATACAGACATTTCAGAATCTCTAGGTTCGTGTCCGGGGGGGGGGGGGGGGGGGGGCACACCTTGGCCTGGTCTTTCCCAGACCTCAATGCTGGGACTTTTGGTTATGGGGACACTTGAAGGGATTGGTCTACACCACGCCAATCAACGATGTGTGAAGACTACACTGTCGCCTCTTCAATGCGTGTCAGCAGTTACAACAACGACGAGGTATACTCCAAAGGGTGCATCATATCTTACGCCTGAAGGCAGAGAGGTGTATTGTCCTGAGTGGACATCACGTTGAACATCTCCTGTAAACACGTGTTTATTGCAGAAAGTATGCATCTCTGGACCCATGTTTGTTGGACTTAACTCAAAAAGTGTGCATATCCTGACTCGTGTTTACTGGACTTATTTTTCTTGTTTCGACGAATGCTACCACCAATCAAAGTATTCGACACTTTTGAACATTGTGTGTACAGGATGTCCCAGGACGGATGGTTAATACCAAGGGGTATGATAGGAACGCCAATTTCAAGCAAAAAACTTCATTGAAGTTATGCCCTATTCCTAATGGTTTCCGAAACAGAAAACATTTAATGTAGGTTTTTGTTTGAGATGTGCCAACCTCTTTGAAGTTTTATTACTGTCCTACCTACCTGGTTCCTTTCAACTTCTTTGCTCGGGATGTCTTTCTGCCATTAAAACAGCCCGTTGAATGCACGATTGTCCATGGTGTATGGCGAGTGAAGTAGTGCAAGGGACTGAGAGTGTATCAGAGAGATATATCGGTTAACTGTACTTGTTCAAGTGCAGGCCTAAATGCCTCACTAATGAACAATATGGGGAGATTGTGAGTGTTTAGTGCTCCTGCGATGGTAGTAGTCTTGCTACTGTCGAGGAATACCGTCGACGTATTCCGACACGTCGGAATCTTGATCGTAGAGTATTTACCACAGTTTTCAGCACATTGCATGAAACAGGTTACCATGTTTCCTCTGAAACGTTTGTTCAACAGACTGTGCAGAAACGGCAACACATTGCTGAAATGGTGATTTCCCTAAATCGCTCCAGGCAAATGCCGGGATGGTTCCTTTCAAAGGGCACGGCCGACTTCCTTCCCCGTCCTTCCCTAATCCGATGAGACCGATGACCTCGCTGTCTGGTCTCCTTCCCCAAACAACCAACCAACCATTGCTGAAATGGAGCAGCGTAGTCTTATCACCAGCACATGGTGACTTCATGTGCGTATCAACGTTCCTCGAACACGCTTATCTCAAACATTACGTATGGAAAACGTGTAACCATTTCACATACAGCGTACATACGGTCTTCACATTGGCAAGAATCCCACATGACTCGAATTTTATCACTGGTTAAATGGCAGTCGTCATTTACTTCTACTAATACTATTCATTCATGAAGCCACGTTTACACACAATGGAATCAAGAACACACACAATAATCACCGACGATTGCAGGAAAATCCACACGAAAAAGTGAAAATCAGTTTCCAAATTCGTTTCCCGATCAACGACTTGTGCGGTAACATATTGATAGTTCCAGTCATTTTAGAAGGGCGAGTGACAGGAGAGAATTAAATGCATTTTTTGGAAAATTCGTTTTGTTGAACAGCTGTAGATCGTTCCTTTTGCCACGCACATTGCAAGAATGATTCTGTACTAAATACACTACTGGCCATTAAAATTGCTACACTACGAGGATGACGTGCTACTGGTGCGAAATTTAACCGACAGGAAGATGTTGTGATATGCAAATGATTAGCTTTTCAGAGCATTCACACAAGGTTGGCGACACCTACAACGTGCAGACATGAGGAAAGTTTCCAACCGATTTCTCATAGACAAACAGCAGTTGACCGGCGTTGGCTAGTGAAACATTGTTGTGATGGCTCGTGTAAGGAGGAATCTACCCCGTGGTCTAGGGGTAGCGTCTTTGATTCGTAATCGAAAACTTCGGTCCCGGGTTCGATCCCAGCCACTGCTTAAATTTTGATAAATAATCAGCATTGGCGGCCGAAGACTTCTGGCGTAAGAAGTCAGCCTCATTCTGCCAACGGCCTTGTCAAAGAGGGCGGAGGAGCGGATAGAGGTTCAGGGCACTCTCTTGTCCTAGGGGTGGGAAATTGCCCCTAAAGGCGGAAGAATCAGCAATGCAATGATCAACGACATGAGGATGCAGAAGGCAATGGAAACCACTGCATTAAAAACACGTAACGTGTATCCACAGGACATGTGGCCTGTAATTGAAGAAGTGTCATGATGATCTCTCCATTGGCAAAAGATTCCGGAATAGTCCCCCATTCGGGTCTCTGGGAGGGGACTGCCAAGGGGGAGGTTACCATGAGAAAAAGATTGAATAATCAACGAAAGGATAACGTTCTACGAGTCGGGGCGTGGAATGTCAGAAGCTTTAACGTGGTAGGGAAACTAGAAAATCTGAAAAGGGAAATGCAAAGGCTCAATCTAGATATAGTAGGGGTCAGTGAAGTGAAATGGAAGGAAGACAAGGATTTCTGGTCAGATGAGTATCGGGTAATATCAACAGTAGCAGAAAATGGTATAACAGGTGTAGGATTCGTTATGAATAGGAAGGTAGGGCAGAGGGTGTGTTACTGTGAACAGTTCAGTGACCGGGTTGTTCTAATCAGAATTGACAGCAGACCAACACCGACAACAATAGTTCAGGTATACATGCCGACGTCGCAAGCTGAAGATGAACAGATGGAGAAAGTGTATGAGGATATTGAAAGGGTAATGCAGTATGTAAAGGGGGACGAAAATCTAATTGTCATGGGCGACTGGAATGTAGTTGTAGGGGAAGGAGTAGAAAAAAAGGTTACAGGAGAATATGGGCTTGGGACAAGGAATGAAAGAGGAGAAAGACTAATTGAGTTCTGTAACAAGTTTCAGCTAGCAATAGCGAATACCCTGCTCAAGAATCACAAGAGGAGGAGGTAGTATTGGAAAAGGCCGGGAGGTACGGGAAGATTTCAATTAGATTACATCATGGTCAGACCGAGATTCCGAAATCAGATATTGGATTGTAAGGCGTACACAGGAGCAGATATAGACTCAGATCACAATATAGTAGTGATGAAGACATTAGTCAGGAAGAATCAATACGCAAAGAAGTTGGATAAGGAAGTACTAAGGAATGACGAGATACGTTTGAAGTTCTCTAACGCTATAGATACAGCAATAAGGAATAGCGCAGTAGGCAGTACAGTTGAAGAGGAATGGACATCTCTAAGAAGGGCCATCACAGAAGTTGGGAAGAAAAACATAGGTACAAAGAAGGTAGCTGCGAAGAAACCATGGGTAACAGAAGAAATACTTCAGTTGATTGATGAAAGGAGGAAGTACAAATATGTTCCGGGAAAATCAGGAATACAGAAATACAAGTCGCTGAGGAATGAAATAAATAGGAAGTGCCGGGAAGCTAAGACGAAATGGCTGCAGGAAAAATGTGAAGACATCGAAAAAGATATGATTGTCGGAAGGACAGGCTCAGCATACAGGAAAGTCAAAACAATCTGTGGTGACATTAAAAGCAACGGTGGTAACATTAAGAGTGCAACGGGAATTCCACTGTTAAATGCAGAGGATAGAGCAGATAGGTGGAAAGAATACATTGAAAGCCTCTATGAGGGTGAAGATTTGTCTGATGTGATAGAAGAAGAAACAGGAGTCGATTTAGAAGAGATAGGGGATCCAGTATTAGAATCGGAATTTAAAAGAGCTTTGGAGGACTTACGGTCAAATAAGGCAGAAGGGATAGATAACATTCCATCAGAATTTCTAAAATCATTGGGGGAAGTGGCAACAAAACGACTATTCACGTTGGTGTGTAGAATATATGAGTCTAGCGATATACCATCTGACTTTCGGAAAAGCATCATCCACACAATTCCGAAGACGGCAAGAGCTGACAAGTGCGAGAATTATCGCACAATCAGCTTAACAGCTCATGCATCGAAGCTGCTTACAAGAATAATATACAGAAGAATGGAAAAGAAAATTGAGAATGCGCTAGGTGACGATCAGTTTGGCTTTAGGAAAAGTAAAGGGACGAGAGAGGCAATTCTGACGTTACGGCTAATAATGGAAGCAAGGCTAAAGAATAATCTAGACGCTTTCATAGGATATGTCGACCTGGAAAAAGCGTTCGACAATATAAAATGATGCAAGCTGTTCGAGATCCTGAAAAAAGTAGGGGTAAGCTATAGGGAGAGACGGGTCATATACAATATGTACAACAACCAAGAGGGAATAATAAGAGTGGACGATCAAGAACGAAGTGCTCGTATTAAGAAGGGTGTAAGACAGGGCTGTAGCCTTTCGCCCCTACTCTTCAATCTGTACATCGAGGAAGCAATGATGGAAATAAAAGAAAGGTTCAGGAGTGGAATTAAAATACAAGGTGAAAGGATATCAATGATACGATTCGCTGATGACATTGCTATCCTGAGTGAATGTGAAGAAGAATTAAATGATCTGCTGAACGGAATGAACAGTGTAATGAGTACACAGAATGGTTTGAGAGTAAATCGGAGAAAGACGAAGGTAATGAGAAGTAGTAGAAATGAAAACAGCGAGAAATTTAACATCAGGATTGATGGTCACGAAGTCAATGAAGTTAAGGAATTCTGCTACCTAGGCAGTAAAATAACCAATGACGGACGGAGCAAGGAGGACATCAAAAGCAGACTCGCTATGGCAAAAAGGCATTTCTGGCCAAGAGGAGTCTACTAATATCAAATACCGGCCTTAATTTGAGGAAGAAATTTCTGAGGGTGTACGTCTGGAGTACAGCATTGTATGGTAGTGAAACATGGACTGTGGGAAAACCGGAACAGAAGATAATCGAAGCATTTGAGATGTGGTGCTACAGACGAATGTTGAAAATTAGGTGGACTGGTAAGGTAAGGAATAAGGAGGTTCTACGCAGAATCGGAGAGGAAAGTAATATGTGGAAAACACTGATAAGGAGAAGGGACAGGATGATAGGACATCTGCTAAGACATGAGGGAATGACTTCCATGGTACTAGAGGGAGCTGCAGAGAGCAAAAACCGTAGAGGAAACAGAGATTGGAATACGTCAAGCAAATAATTGAGGACGTAGGTTGCAAGTGCTACTCTGAGATGGTTAGCACAGGAAAGGAATTCGTGGCGGCCTGCATCAAACCAGTCAGTAGACTGATGACCAAAAAAAAAAAAAAAAAAGGAGGAGAAATGCGTACCACCACGTTTCCGACTTTGATAAAGGTCGGACTGTAGCCTAAGGCAATTGAGGTTTATCGTATCGCGACATTGCTGCCCGCATTGGTCGAGATCCAATGACTGTTATCAGAATATGGAATTGGTGGGTTGAGGAGGGTAATACGGAACGCCGTGCTGGATCCCAACGGCCTCGTATCACTAGTAGTCGAGATGACAGGCATCTTATCCGCATGGTTGTAACGGATCGTGCAGACACGTCTCGATCCCTGAGCCAACAGATGGGGACGTTTGCAAGACAACAACCATCTACACGAACAGTTCGACGACGTTTGCAGCAGCATGGACTATCAGCTCGGAGACCATGACTGCGGTTACCCTTGACGCTGCATCACGGACAGGAGCGCCTGCGATGGTGTAGTCAACGACGAACCTGGATGCAAGAATGGCAAAACTTCCTTTTTTCGGAAGAATGCAGGTTCTGTTTACAGCATCATCATGGTCGCATCCGTTTGGCGACATCTCGTTGAACGCACATTGGAAGCGTGTATTCGTCATCGCCATACTGGCGTATCATCCGGCGTGATGGTATGGGGTGCCCTTGGTTACACGTCTCGGTCACCTCTTGGTCGCATTGACGGCACTTAGAACAGTGGACGTTACATTTCAGATGTGTTACGATCCGTGGCTCTACCCTTAATTCGATACCTGTGAAACCCTACATTTCAGCAGGATAATGCACGATCGCATGTTGCAGGTCCTGTACGGGCCTTTCTGGATACAGAAAAATGTTCGACTGCTGCCCTGGTCAGCACATTCTCCAGATGTCTCACCAATTGAAAACGTCTGGTCAATGGTGACCGAGCAACTGGCTCGTCACAATACGCTAGTCACTACTCTTGATGAACTGTGGTATCGTGTTGAAGCTTCATGGGCAGCTGTACCTGTACACGCCAGCCAAGCTCAGTTTAACTCAATGCCCAGTCGTATCAAGGCCGTTATTACGGACATAGGTGGTTGTTCTGGGTACTGATTTCTCAGGATCTATGCTCCCAAACTGCGTGAAAATGTAATCACATGTCAGTTCTAGTACAATATATTTGTCCAATGAATACCCGTTTATCATCTGCATTTCTTTTTGGTGTAGCAATTTTAATGGCCAGTAGAGTAGTCAATCTCTGAAAACATAGCTCCCTTCAGCAAACTGAGTATATGAGGAAATATTTTGGCGAGCGGTTATGGCTGCCAATGAGGGGTGAGATTTACATGTGGTGCAGTGGGGAAGTTTAGTATAAATACAAAGGGTGTACTGTTTCCTTACTGTCATGGGGTTGCAATCCCCAAATGTTGGTCCTCAGAGACGCTGCTTTGTTTGAGTGATGTAGAATTTAGAATTTAAGTCAGCTTTTGTTGTTCATTTTCGGATCTCATTCCACTAATATTTGCCAAAGACCTTTATTGCAAAGTTTGGTGTAGTACTATTTACAGCATTTCCATATCCTTAACGAGCAAGTGCTATGTACTGTATTGGCACATCCTTAAGGAGTACTAGTCTATGTCTGAACGGTATGTTCATTGTCTTCACTTTTCGGAGCGTGGTAGTCCATCAGAATAGTAAAACAGTACAGCCTCGTTTTGTGTGCTTTTTTCAATAGCGCCTGCTGCATATGAATTTCTTTACATTTATATCTTTCATTTGTGGTGATTTATTGTGCCATGTTTTCCAGGCACAGATGTTGTGTGCATCATTCTGTTCATGATTACGCTTTAAATGCAGTTTTATTTTCTTAATCAAAGATTCTGAGATTTATTCATGATCCCTTGTTACTTCTTTAATATATATATATATATATATATATATATATATATATATATATATATATATATATATGAGGGAGATTAAAATGAAAATCTTACAAGTAGTTGTGTATAATATTTTTAATTGTACAATGTACAAAAAAAATACGTGTAGATTTCCTGATGAACGCATGTTATCTATAGCTTTGAAAGCGCATAGATACCACGATGAATGAATCCTTTTGGTCATGCGTGCAGCAAATTGTGCACTACGGTTTTCACCTCTTCATCACTTCTGAAGTGCATGCCTGCCATTGCTTCTTCGAGTGCACTGTATGGATGGAAGTCCCTAGGAGAATGTCTATGGAATAAGGAGGATGTACCAGATGTTCAACTTTAATTCCTGAAGAGTCTCAACTGTGTTATGTGCTGTATGTGGTCGGCCATTGCATGCTGTAGCAATATTCCTGAAGTCAGAAGTCTCGTCGTTTAGTCCTAATTTCTGGGCAAAGTTTATACTTCATCGTATTTGAATAAGAAGTACTGTTGACCACCACTCCCCTGTCCATGTCACACTCGAAAATTAGTTCATTTTTATCCCAGAAGGGAATGAGTAAAACATTTCCAGCAGATGGCTGAGTGCAGTATTCCGTTTTTTCGTTTCGGATGAGACATGGCGCCACTCCTCGCTCGACCTTATTGTTCCTGATTATTGATGGTAGACCCAAGTCTCATCGCCTGTAACACTCTTTCCCAGAAATGTATTACCTCTAACAAGGAAATGATGCGAAAGTTCTTCACAGGCATCGATATGACGATCTTACAGTTTGGCAGCCAAGTGATATGGCATCCATGTTGCAGACACCTTATTGAAGTGAAGTGCATTGTGAACAATATTCTGCACCGACCTAACACTAATCTTTAAACTTGTGACAATTTCGTTGAGAGTTAAACGTTTGTTCTTCTTTATAGGCTCCTCCACTGTGCAGGAGCCTGCCCTGGTCTTCGGGTATCCTCCACAGCAGTTACACCGATTTTCAAGTTTCTGCACCACTCGTACTGTTGCTGCAACGGCAAATACGAATCACTGTACATCGCTGTCATTCTACACTGAATTTCGACTGTAGTGACACCTTCACTATACAAAAAACGGGTCACAAATCGCTGCTGAATCGCAGTGCCTGTTGACAGTGGGGCGACCATCGTTTTGTGGATGCTGCTGCCTTCTCCTGCGTTGTAGCATCACTCTGCCACCTGTTGGCCATTTTCTGAACCTCAAGGGACACTACTGCCACTTACTAACTGCATCACACAACTTTTCGAAATTTTATGGAACTCTAAGGTGTTTACTTGAATCACCCTCATATAGATTAAGAATTCACTTGGGAATCGGGATTTAATTATTATATGTGATGTGTGTTTTTCTGTATGTATCATAGACATTAGACTATTGCAATCAGTAGGCATGTTTCTCAAACCTGCAGTCAGTGTACAGTTCCATTCCTCTACTTGTCCTCCTGTTTTTCAGACCAGAGTGTAAGTCAATAGTTGGAGATGCAGAAACAGTTGGCAGTTCATCACTTTATATAGAACGCGATTGTTTTGTATCTTCAATTTTCAGACATTGAAATAGAAACATATTGAGTGAAGAACGCCCACTGCACCAACTTGGCTATAAGCTGAGTTAGTTACTCTTTATTGATGGGGGGTCATGAGGTAGACACAACTTGGATTTTCACAGTATTCAACTGAGTCAGTCTGCGACTCTTTTAGTATTCAACCTGCAATCAATGAGCAGGAAATCAGAGGTTTCTCAATCCATGTAACCTCTTAATGGACTAACGGAACCGATTTGCACTTAATGTCTCCACCTAAGCTTTCAAAATGTGCAGCTGATATTCATTAGAAGAATTTTTTTTTTTTTTCAAGTGCCGCTCATGATTCGGTCATTATAGAGGGACAGAGAGATGGGAAGGTCCTGTGAACTGTAGCAACAGCAAACGGTATAAATGAAAGTGACTGCTGATTATCTTCAAATCAAGTTTAAAGAAACTGACGCTACACATATACAATATTTTGTGTGCATTCATTGTTGGGTTTAAGAATGGTGGGCACTGTAGTCTTAGTTACAACCATAAGTATTTTCAACTAATTTATTCATCTACCGTAACTGAGAATCGCCATATTGCCAGCTTCCCATTGAAACGAAAACGTCTGTAGCTGCAGGTGAGTGGTCTGCTGCCGTAGCCATTGATACTCACAGGTGAGGGAGAAAACATACATCTAAGGTGAAGCCATTTTATAACAGAAATTTTGAGTAAAAGTCATCAGGAATTATGGCCGAAGACTTCAGGCATAAGAAGTCACCTTTGTTATGTAAAAGGCCTTTTCAAAGTGAGTGGAGGAGCAGGCAGAGGTTCAGGGCACTCTCTTGCCCTTAACGGCATGAGGATGCAGAAGACAATGGAAACAACTGCATTTAAACACACATAAAGTGTATCCACAGGAAATGTGGCGTAAAACTGAAAAGGTGTCATAATGATCTCTCCATTGGCAAAAGATTCCAGACTAGTCTCCGATTTGGATCTCCGGGAGGGGGCAGCCAAGCAGGAAGTGACCGCGAGAAAAAGATTCAATAGTCAAAGAAAGGATAACGTTCTACGAGTCTGGGAGTGAATTGTCAGAAGTTTGAACTGATAGGGAAGCTAGAAAATCTGAAGAGGAAGAAACTAAGGCTCGATCTAGATTTAGCGGGCGTCAGCGTAGTGAAAAAGGAAGAAGACAAAGATTTCTGTTCAAACGAGTGCAGGGTAATATCAACAGCAGCAGAAAACGGTATAACGGGAGTACAATTCGTTATCAATAGGAAGTTAGGGCAGAAACTAAGTTAAGTTGTGATATAGTTATTCTCATCAGAATCGACAACAAACCAACAGAAATAGTACAGGTATACATGCCGACGTTGAAAGCAGAGGAAGAAGAGATAGAGAAAGTTTTTGAGGATATTGAACGGGTAACTCAATAAGTAAAGGGTGATGTAAATCTAATAGTCACGGCGGACTAGAATGTGGTTTTAGGGGAAGGACTAGAAGAAAGTGTTACGGGAGAATATGGGCTTGGTACTAGAAATGAGATAGCAGAAAGACTAATTGAGTTCTGCAATGAATTTGAGATTGCAATAGAGAATATTCCGTTCAAGAATTACAAGAGGAGTAGGTATACTTCGAAAGGGCAGGGCGACACAGGAAAATTTTAGTCACAGTATATCAGTAGCGCAGAGATTCCGATGTCAGATACTGGATTGTAAGCCGTATCCAAGAGCACATATAGACTCAGATCACAATTTGATAATAATGAAAAGTAGATTGAAGTGTAAGAGACCAGTCAGAAAGAATCTATGCGCAAAAAAGTGGGATCTGGAACTACTAAGCAATGAAGTTCTTTGATCCTATAGTTACTGCGATTATGAACAGTTCGAAAGGTAGTTCATTTGAAGAGAAATGGACGTGTCTCAAAAGAGGAATCAAAGGAATTTCAAAAAAAGAGTTGCGAAGAAAGACATAGATACAAGGAATGTAACTGTGAAGTAACCACGCATAACAGAAGAAATACTTTAGTTGATCGATGAAAGAAGTAAGTACAAACATGTACATGGAGATCGGTAGTACAGAAATATAAGTTACTTAGGGATGAAGTAAATAGGAAATGCAGGGAAGCTAAGGAGAAATGGCTGCTTCAAAAATATGAAGAAAACAAATATAAATAATTGGCGGAAGGGCTGACTCAGCATATCCCCAGCATACAGAAAAGTCAAAACAACCCTCGGTGGAATTAAAAATAAGAGCGGTAGCACGAAGAGTGAAATGGTAATTCTGCTGTTAAATGCAGAGGAGAGAGCGAATAGGTGGAAAGAGTACACTGAAAGCTACTATGAGGGGGAACAGTTTTCTCATTACGTGATACCAGCAGAAATAAAAGTCGATAAGGAAGAGGCAGGGGATCCAGTATTAGAATCAGAATTCGCAAAGCTTTGGAAGACTTAAGATCAAATAAGACAGAAGGGATAAATAACATTCCACCGGAATTTCTAACATTATTGGTGTTTAAAATGTGTGAGACTGTAAATATATCATCAGACTTTCGGAAAAACATCATACAAAGTTCTGAAAACTACAAGTGCCGACGAGTGTGAGAATTATCGCACAATCAGCTTAACACTTCATGCATCCAAGTCGCTGACTTGAATAAAATACACAAGAATGGAAAAGAAAACTGAATATCTGTTAGATGAAGATAGTTTGGCTTTAGCTAAGGTAAAGGCACTAGAGAGGCTTTTCTGACATTGTAGTTGATAATGGATGCAAGACTGAAAAAGAAATCGAGACACGTTCTTAGGATTTGTCGACCTGAAAAAGTATGTGACGTTGTTAAATGGTGCAACGTGCTCTAAATTCTGAGAAAAATAGGGGTAAGCTATAAAGAAAGATGGGTAATATGGAATATGTACAAGAACCAAGAGGAAGCAACAAGAGTCAAAGACCAAAAGCGAAGTGCTCAAGTTAAAATTGTGTGAGAAAGGATGTAGATTTTAGCCCCTATTGTTTAATCTACCCATCAAGAAGCAATGACAGAAATAAAAAGAAAGATTCAGGGGTGGGATTAAAATTCAGAGTGAAAGGATAGCAATGATACAAATTCGCTGGCGACATTGCTATCCACAGTGAAAGTGCAGAAGCATTACAAGGTCTGTTGAATGGAACGAGTAGTCTAATGAGTATGGGGTTGAAAGTAAATCGAAGAAAGACGAAAGTAATGACAAGTAGCAGAAATGAGAACAGCGAGAAACTTAACATCAGATTTGGGGATGATAAAGTGGACGAAACTAAGGAATTCTGATAAATTCTGATACCTAGGCAGAAAAGTAAGCAGTGATGGACGGAGAAAGGAGGCCATTCTTGGCCAAGAGAAGTCTACTTATATCAGACATAAGCCTTTGTGTTAAGAGGAAGTTTCTGCGAGAATACGTTTGGGGCAAAGCATTGTATGGTAGTGGAGCATGGACTTAAGAAAACCGGAAAAGGAGATAATCGAAATATTTGAGGTATGGTGCCAGAGAAGAAAGTTGAAAATTAGGTCGACTGATAAGGTAACAAATGAGCAGGTCCTTTGCAGAATCGAAGAGGAAATGATTATCTAGAAAACACTGACAATAAGAAGAGCCAGGATGATTGGAAATTTAATGAGACATCAGTGAATGACTTCCATAGAACTAGAGAAAGTTATATAAGATAGAAACTATAGAGGAAGGCAGAGATTGCAATAATTCCAACAAGTACTTGAGAACGTAGGTTGCAATTCCTACTCTGAGATGAAATGGTTGGCACATGATACGAATTCATGGCAGACCGGACAAACCAGTCAGAAGACTGATGACTCAAAAAAATGGAAAATTCTGATAGTCAATAATAAAACTCAGTACCTTCTCTCAAGTACATCACAAGGGAAGTTAAGATACTTCTTGCAGTCAGATATTCTGCATCGCTGTGTAACTCCACCGATATAGAGCACACACCAATCTTCAGATACAAAACTGTAATTAGGTAAAGGTATATAATTTCAGACCACGGCTAAACTAAATGGAAGTAAAACGGGATCGCTAGATGAAACAACTGACCATGTAACCAGAAGCAACGTAGTACAAGAAGAGAACAGGGCAGTTGAAACAACCGAATCACTAGTTCAACCAGCAATTACCATAGCAGAGCAAATAGAACAGGAGAAGTGAATGCTAATTGTGAAAGAGGGTTATTCTTTCAGTGATGGACTGTTCTGTATGGAAATATCTTTGGAGTCCGTGTGGCCAACGAAACGTTCTCAAGCTGTTCAGCAACACGAATTTTCCAAAAGACGCAAACAATTCTTTTCCGTCATTTGCTCTTCTAAAATGACTGGACTTATCAGTATGTTACCGATCATGCCGCCCCAAACATTTATCGAAAGACGAACTTGGAAATTGGTTTCCACTGTAACGGGTGGATTATCCTGAGACCGTTGATGACTACTACGTGTGTTGTTGATTCCATTATGTGTAAACAGGTCTTCCTATGTGAATAGTGTTAACAGGAGCAAATGATGATTGTCACTTAAACAGTAATAAAATTCAGGTGGCTTGGCAGTGTCGCTAGTATGAAGATTGTGGAGACGCCGTTTATGAAATGGGTGCAAGTTTCCTACATGTAATATTCTCCATACACTTGTTCATGGGACACTAATACCTTTAGAACGTCGTCGTATGCTGGGAGCAAGACTGCGATTTAGAATACGTGAAAGAAAAATCAGTTTTTAAAGTTGCGTTTATGACAGACAAGTTTCAGCCTGTCCCGAATTATCTAACAAATATGAAGAATCGGGTAGGACTTACCTCTGCTGATGACGACGATCACCTTCGCCCCTTGGATATTTGGTTTCGAAGAGGCTTGCGTAATATTAACACGAGTTAATAAGTAAAGGTCATTTTTTTGTAATTTTTTTTCTGCTATATCGTCTCAACAATGAGGAGTCTGAAGCTCACGTTTATTCTTGTGCATCAGCAATGCTGCTTCAGTGAACCGGTCTGTTCGCACAGATTTAAGAGAATTTTGTTATTAATGCCCACTTGTCTGCACCACCAAGGAGTAAGTGTGGGGCGATTTATTTTCTGTACTGTGAGGAGACTAAAGCTGCGGAGGCTATTTTATACTGCAGCTGAGGTATAGTCTTAAGTGTCTTAGTGAACGAAAAATTTACGAGTTGCTAAATGGCTTTAAAGTGGACGTGTATTTGTCTGCTACGCTGAGCTCTAGATATCCATTTCGAAAATCGACAGGAACATTGAGACACCTAAATGGTCGATTGGTGAAGATTATCTTTTCAGAACTGATGACATTGCGCTTGAGCTGAACTTGAGACACGGTTCAAGAGCTACAATCTTCCGTGAATCTCTAAGCTATTGCAAAGATTGTTCTTCTAGTTTGGTACAAACATGAGAAGGAACTTTTGGAAATGTCGAAAGCACCTTTAAGGCATTTTGATGAGGAAAGAGAAGAATTTCTCAGTCTCACAATTGCTGCTGAGAGACATATTTCCATATCTAGGAACCACAAGATAATCAATAGAATATGGGGGAAATACCTATCTTCTCCTATAGGAAAAAGTTGAAAAACAAATTTTTTGAGGAAAGTTGATGATGATAATAATTTGGGACATGAAGATACAATACAAAATGTCAGAGACTGAATAGACACAGCTACTGTTTGGTCCTGTGAGGTCTGAAACCCAAAATCGAAACAAAGAAGAAAGGAAAAATTTCAAAGAGTGTGGTTTTGCTTCAGCACGTAGGAGTACCTATTTTGATACAAGCGTTCCTCTGTGGAGTCGGTGCACGATATATGAACGATACCACAAAGCTTCTTCCAGGACCGAATAAGGAAGATTGTTAAGAGATAAATTTGGTATGTAGATGGTGAGGGAGACTATATGAAGGTCTGTTACTCGCGATATGTTCCCAACAAAAGGTTCTTTTTAAATACATGGTTTACTTTATAACATAATGTTGTATTTCTTTAATACATTATGATGTCTAAGAACTATGTTTCTATTACTGATAATTTTATATTCACGAAACTAGACCTTATCTACGGAGAACGTAATCAATTATGTACAACCGTGTTTAACTGAAGATGTTTGGATGGCAGTGTCGTGATCATTGCTGTGACACGCTAGTGTGTAATAAACTCATTCGTTCTGATGACATGTGCTTACTAACTGGCACCGCTCTAACTTGTTATAGTAGTAAACGCACTATTCGTTCATACAATTCACTGACCTTAAATTTAATTATCAGAGTGAGTTTCACCTCGGCAGATTCTTTAAATGAAACTGCAACAACAGGATGGCGGCACCCTACATGAAGCACTTCCAAATAAACCATGACTAAAGGGAAGTATACGTCTCGTAAACGGGATCGCGACGAATGTTGCTGATAATGGATATATTAACCATTACGAACGTGTACAAACGTATAAACTCGTAGCAATAATTCTATCCACTCATTCATCATGATCATGATCATCATCATCATCATCATTTAAGACTGATTATGTCTTCCAGCGTTCAGTCTGGAGCATAGTCCCCCTTATAAAATTCCTCCATGATCCCCTATTCAGTGCTAACAATGGTGCCTCTTCTGATGTTAAGCCTATTACTTCAAAATCATTCTTAACCGAATCCCGGTACCTTCTCCTTGGTCTGCCCCGACTCCTCCTACCCTCTACTGCTGAATCCATGAGTCTCTTGGGTAACCTTGCTTCTCCCATGCGTGTAACATGACCCCACCATCTAAGCCTGTTCGCCCTGACTGCTGCATCTATAGAGGTCATTCCCAGTTTTTCTTTGATTTCCTCATTGTGGACACCCTCCTGCCATTGTTCCCATCTACTAGTACCTGCAATCATCCTAGCTACTTTCATATCCGTAACCTCAACCTTGTTGATAAGGTAACCTGAATCCACCCAGCTTTCGCTCCCATACAACAAAGCTGGTCGAAAGATAGAACTGTGCATAGATAACTTAGTCTTGGTACTGACTTCTTTCTTGCAGAAGAGAGTAGATCGTAGCTGAGCGTTCACTGCATTAGCTTTGCTACACCTCGCTTCCAGTTCTTTCACTATGTTGCCATCCTGTGAGAATATGCATCCTAAGTACTTGAAACCATCCACCTGTTCTAGCTTTGTTCCTCCTATTTGGCACTCAATCCGTTTATATCTCTTTCCCACTGACATTAGTTTCGTTTTGGAGATGCTAATCTGCATACCATAGTCCTTAAATTTATGATCTAGCTCTGAAATATTACTTTGCAAACTTTCAATCGAATCTGCAATCACAACTAAGTCATCCGCATATGCAAGACTGCTTATTTTGTGTTCACATATCTTAATCTCACCCAGCCAGTCTATTGTTTTCAACATATGATCCATAAATAATATGAACAACAGTGGAGACAGGTTGCAGCCTTGTCTTACCCCTGAAACTACTCTGAACCATGAACTCAATTTACCGTCAACTCTAACTGCTGCCTGACTATCCATGTAAAGACCTGTAATTGCTTGCAAAAGTTTGCCTCCTATTCCATAATCTTGTTGAACAGACAATACCTTCCTCCTAGGAACCCGGTCATATGCCTTTTCTAGATCTATAAAGCATAGAAACAGTTTTCCGTTCCACTCATAGCACTTCTCCATTATCTGCCGTAAGCTAAAGATCTGGTGTTGACAACCTCTAAGAGGCCTAAACCCACACTGATTTTCATCCAATTGGTCCTCAACTAATACTCGCACTTTCATTTCAACAATACCTGAGAAGATTTTACCCACAACGCTGATTAAAGAGATACCTCTGTAGTTGTTACAATCTTTTCTGTTTCCATGTTTAAAGATTGCTGTGATTACTGCTTTTGTCCAGTCTGATAGAACCTGTCCCGACTCCCAGGGCATTTCAATTATCCTGTGTAGCCATTTAAGACCTGACATTCCACTGTATTTGATGAGTTCCGACTTAATTTCATCCACCCCAGCTGCTTTATTGCACTGCAATCTATTGACCACTTTCTCCACTTCCTCAAATGTGATCCTATTTCCATCATCATTCCTATCCCATTGTACCTCTAAATCTGAAACATTACTGATCGTATTTTTACCTACATTGAGCAACTCTTCGAAATATTCCCTCCATCTGGCCAAGCAATCCACAGGATTCACCAGCAGTTTTCCTGACCTGTCCAAAATACTTGTCATTTCCTTCTTACCTCCCTTTCGAAGATTGCTAATTACGCTCCATAATGGTTTTCCAGCAGCTTCACCCAAAGTCTCCAACCTGTTTCCAAAGTCTTCCCAAGATATCTTGTTGGATGCTGCAATTATCTGTTTGGCTTTGTTTCTTTCTTCAACATAACTTTCTCTGTCTACCTGAGTTCTATTATGTAGCCATTTTTGATACGCCTTCTTTTTACTTTTACAGGCTTGCTTGACTGTGTCATTCCACCAAGCTGTTTGCTTCATCCTACCTTTACACACTATTGTTCCAAGACATTCTTTAGCCACTTCTAGTACTGTGTCCCTGTACCTTGTCCATTCCTTTTCCAATGACTGTAATTGACTACATCCAACTAACTGGTACCTTTCTGAGATCATTGTTATGTACTTGTACCCGATTTCCTTATCCTGAAGTTTCTCCACTCTTATCCTCCTACATATGGACCTGACCTCCTGCACTTTCGGCCTCACAGTCCCTATTTCACTGCAGATTAAATAATGATCAGTGTCATCAAAGAATCCCCTGAATACACCTGTGTCCCTCACAGCCTTCCTGAATTCCTGATCTGTTATTATATAGTCAATGACAGATCTGGTTTCCCTGCCTTCCCAAGTATACCGGTGAATGTTCTTATGTTAAAAAAAGGAGTTTGTGATTACTAAGCCCGTACTGGCACAGAAATCCAAGAGTTGTTTCCCGTTCCTGTTGGCCTCCATATCCTCTCCAAATTTACCCATAACCTTTTCATAGCCTTCTGTTCGATTTCCTATCCACTCATTACCAAACCTAAATCCTGTCGTCACAAAAGTAATTCAGAGTCATCTATACAAAAGTGCGGTCCTGTTTGGCACTGCAAATTTAAAGGCATTCGAGAATAAAATGTAGTTAAAAAGGATGCAGTAAGCAGTTTCCAAATAATTAATTCACTACTTCCTCAAGCTTGTTCCACTGCATTTAACATGAGAAATGATATTATTGCGCGCACCAATGCAAATGAACAGGCCGACTAACCTCACACTGTAAACTGTCTTTCAGCACTCAATTCTCTGTTGGCTTAATCTTACCAAACATCTTGTAAATAGCGAACACTGTTCAGAACCATGGATTTCCATGAAACAAAAGTAATTTCATCAGAAAAGCATGTTTCCTTAAATATGGCGTCCGAACCAAACAATCCTAAACACTCCATGGTGCTATACACCACTGTAGTGGCTAACTTTGTTCGAACAAGGAGCCACATTGCATTCTAAAGCAAGGCATGCCGTTGGCTGATGGAGAGCGATCTCTCCAGAGACTTACTGCTTCTGCAGTTTGTAAAGGTATCCCAATCCATACATATTGAAGATGGTTAATATCACATTTCAAAGACAGTAGTAAGATGAATGTTCCAAACCTTAAAAAGATAAAATAGATGGTGAGAAAATGAAAGAGCCAAATAGCTGAAGCAGAGGAACAGAATCGAATGTGGGATGTAAAAATTTTCTACGCGATCTGACCTAAAGAAAGGAAGAATCGGTTGGTAAGACATATGCTGAGGCAACAAGGAGTGGTCAGTTTGGTGATGGAATGCAATGGGAAGGGGACGGGCGAGGATAGTATAAGGTGACTAGGGGCTAATAACAGTGTGTAGTTTGTTGGTTGTGTTGTTCGAAATTTTTGGGAGTGTAGATTGCGGAAGTTACACAGAAAATAAAAAGCTTGCATAGGTCTGCTTAGCACGTGCATGTATCAAATCAGTCTTCGGACTGAAGGCCATAGCCTGAAGAAATGCCTCCTCATCAGTTGCTTATTTACTGGCATTCTATCGTGAACTGTACGTGCCAAATTTTAGCTATTTGAAACGGAAAAATTTTAAGCAAACTAAAATGGAAAAGATGTACAAAATTCTTAATACTTCTGTCACCTTCGATTACAATGAAAGAAAAAATTACTACACGAATGAACTAAAGCAGAGATAACTTTATCATAGCTGAGGCGATAGTTGCTGTGCACTGAAAGAGAAAACTGTAGCTATTCACAAGTGCGGAATCATTATTGTAATTGACATTAATTTCAGCTTAGTTTAGTGAAAGTATGTAACGTAATTACGATGTTTGAAATTATAATGATCACTAGCTAACTACTTGATTCTGTAGCTGAAGACATTTATTTTGTGGGACGTGTTCTTTGGTATTATTTGATAGTAACCCGCATGAATGATTCATACGCATCGCATTCCTTCTGCGCCAGAATCATGTAGTGAGAAATTTTAACTTCGCAGTTATGTCATTGTGCGTCATTTCCAGTTACAGTCATTTCGTCCACTCCTTGGCTGTTTACGTTGGGGACAATATACATATTCAAATTTACGAGAATAGGTTGAAACTGATGGTGACATATACGTGTCCCGACGACTTTTGATTCGGCGTGGATCTGAATCGGTGACATTACTGTGGTATCAAACACAGTTATTCGATTTCAGTAAGGAGAATTAACGAAGTACAACGCTTGTTAACGGCCACTCGAGCCACTCGATAGCATGTTCTTCCATCCATGTCTCGTTTCTAGTGAGGACTCACGTAGGAACTAAATTTAGACTACTAATGTCATACCGAGATCATAGAGAACGGAGCAAATCATTTTAAAGAGCTGTAAATTATTCTATTTGAAGGAAAATACTAACATGCTCCAAAAGAAATTTAATTAGAACACAGGAACACATTCTAAAATGTCCGAAAGCACCAGGAATTTCAAAAAAGGATACAAAAAATTGTTGCATTACAGTAGACTTGTTGGAAACAGACCGCTCTGAGCTAAATACGGTCAATGTTCCCTAGATAAGAAATGGCTCTGAGCACTATGCGACTTAACTTCTGAGGTCATCGGTCACCTAGAACTTAGAACTGATTAAACCTAACTAACCTAAGGACATCACACACATCCATGCCCGAGGCAGGATTAGAACCTGCGACCGTAGCCGTCGCTCGGCTCCAGACTGTAGCGCCTAGAACCGCGCTGCCACTCCGGCCGGCCCTAGAGAAGAATTTAGCATTATGAACGCATTTGATAAGTATTAGATGACATTTATTAAAAATCATCCTGTACAACTTTCATACCATCGTCTACAATACCTGCTGTAAACGTAAAACCAAAAAATCTAATGGTATGTAAACAGACAGCAGTATTACCACTTTTCCTAGCATAATTCAAATCTCACACAATAACCATAATCATAACTAGCTTGATAACACGAAAACAAATTGATAGATGCTTTTATTTTTAGCGAATTCTTGCTAAATCTTAGAAAAAGGAAAATGATGTAATATTTTACGGTTGAATAAGGTGAAAACTGTAGCAGTCTAATAAGCCAAAAAAAGAAAAAAAGACGGTACATTGTGGATATAGGAAAAAGTCAGTGAACGTATGGAGAACGCTGAAAAGGAGGGACAAAATGATAGGAGATGTGTTACGACATCAGGGAATAACTTCCATTTTGAGCTTTAAAGGATAAAATATTTAGGGGAAGAACAAGGTTAGAACATATACAACAAATAGGCAGCTGAGTGCAGTGCTACTCTGAATGTTGGAATAGGTGAAGAGTTAGTTATAATTCACACCAAACTAAGCAGTTTGTACAGTTGAACAATGTGGTAACGCCCCAGTGTCGAAAGTGACTTTTACGTTTCTTCTTATTCAATTTTTAACCACCAATATCCTGACGACTGTACTGTTTATTTTAATTTAATTATCTGTACAGAGCAATAATTCGTTCGCTTCGCGAACAAAGGCTAACTTTGTCAGATAACAAAGTACGTAACATCACACCGAGTAGCTTATCCCTGGTAATGCAGTTACGTACAAAAATCAGAGAATTCAGTGAAAGACATCTCAGTGGAGACCGCAATAAACTGGTTCCGCCGCAGTGGTTCCGTGGGCGTGAGCCCGCAGGACACGCACTGATTGCATCCGCGCCTGGACGGCGACTACCAATGTTATTGATGGCGGGCCACAGCGCCGGCCCAGCCAGAGGGCGCTCTGAGCTGCCGCTGCCGCGTTCTCTGGCGCGCTCCGTTCACTCCCGCTCGTTGCTCTCGGCCATACGCAGATGCCTTTGGTAAAAACAACGTTTCATGTTACGTTGCTAGTCGCTACACAACAGTGTATGTCATATTTTTGCTTGACTTGTGATACATTTTTGCTTCACGTATCATTCAAATTCATCTATCGTCGGTGAACTCTGTTTCGTAAAGAGTTTATTGCTTATTTTTCAACTGCTAATAAATAAGCGCTTTCGCTACCAATGTGGCCTTACTTGATGTACATGAAAGAAAGCCTGATGCACTTGGGCTGTCGATAAAGTGCATGATAGAATAGTGGAAGATCGGCGATGAAATTACGAATTAACTGACGCCATAACCACATCAGAAGAAGCAACCCGCTCACTGTATTTGAAAAATTTGAGTAAGCACTATACAAGAAGACGAAAACCAAACACAAGATGACCAACACCAAACGCAAAAACATATTTCCCACCAATTTTTGCAACGTCTTAAAAATTATCCATTAGAGTTTTCTATGGATTTCACATTTGGATGAGGTGGAAGTAGGACATCACTGCTGGTTCTGGCGGAACTTCAAATGACCTTTGGTGTCATATTACAGCTGACAAAATTGTGCGTGTCATATCCAAGATCACCCCCAGAGAGGGGGAGGGGAGTGGGAGGGAAGGGAGGCGAGGTCAGACAATCGTGTTATACTGACGTTATCATGCTGTCAGCCAATTCACAGACGTCCCCCCACTGCTCTCAATCAATAGGGAACATCAAAGTCTGTACAGAATAGTGAAAGGTCTCTCATCAAGTGTTATCAACAGAGATCGGTCGAAAAGGATGAGACTGACAGGAAATATTTATTCATCATTATTAATATATTATGTTATACTTACGTCATTTTATTCCAGCAGTGCAACTGGCCCCTTTGAAAATATAGCTGCAGCCTTCCATATTTACCAGACCTGCTGCAGTTTGACTATTCTGCACAGCTGCAGGAGTTCCCCAACTCGCCGAGCCTCATTAATCTCTACAAGAGTACTACTATTCACCAACTCATGTAATTTGACTTCTAATAGAACTAAACACGTGAATTTAGGCCTAACAGGAATCAGTGAGTTTGTAGTAGTAACTGAAGTAGGACACGTAAAACTTTTTGGCGCTGAATTTCAGTATCCATGGTATGAGAGGGACTATCTATGCAGCATACGGAAATACATGGAGAAAAAACTGATGAACGATTAAAATCCATCTCATACACCAGATGACATTCAACTATTTGGGAGGAAGACTTCAGTGGTGTACTTGCACGTTGAAGCTGTGCTTGGATTAATTACAGAGGACAACACATTTACATAAAACATCTGGGTGTTGCGAATTTCTGTGATCCATAGCAGTGGTAGTCAACCTGGTCCTGCCACCCTCTAGTGGGCGTTCCAACTTTCGCGGTGGGCAGTAGGTGGTAGGGATTTTAAAAATATTTTCATTAGCTTTTCATAAAATTTTGACATAAAGTATTTGATAAGTGATTGTTATCTTGCTACAGCTCTGCTTTATAAGTTTGGTAACGTAAAGTTACTTGCCTATTTTATAAATCACAATTACTGTGGAACCGATGGGTGGTTAGAAGATTTTGCTACCGATAGAGATACAAAAGTGCGTAGCAGGTAAAAAAGGCTGATTACCCCTGAGTCTGTACTGTTCGTTAATGATACCTACAGACATACTAACAGACTGGCGTCCATATGTAAGAGGTATATACTGCAGAGTGTTTCTTAACGTTTTGACGTTTTCAAATTTGGGTAACACACAAACCACACGCGAAACAAAGTTCAACATTTCACACAAGATACGTAATTTATTCAATTTTACTTATGAAATACTACATCGGAGAGACGACGACCATTCTTTTCTACATAATATTCGAGGCATTTCACCCAGATTTTCAACAGAACAAACTTCTCAGCTGGACGGCTGGGCACGTTTTCGAAACGAAGGACGAAGGTTTGCCTGTAACCAGCTACACACACGTTCGATGTTCTGGCGACTTCAGACTGTTTCCTGGGACCAGCTGACTTTTAATTCGATGCACTGGCAGTTACACTGAAGTTTCTTACCCAGTTCAGGTACTGGATATTGTGGCACAGTCTTCAAATGCTTACAAAGGCTCATTGCACATGCACGACAGAGTCGCCGTGGCGAAAATAGCACTCTATTGTTGATGCACAACGTTGCTTCGACCAGTTAGACACGACTACTGACCTGTACTGAGATGAAACTTGACACACCACATAACTAACAGCCAGCGCCACTGTCGCTGTATCTTGTTTTCAGTGTGCGTTATTCAAGTTATAAATCGCCAAAACATTGTGGAACACCCTGTAGGGTTTTGTAGAGTATTTGCATGAGAATAGTGAAAATATGAAGCAAATGGATCGGTGTAGAAATGCATGTATTCCCCCAATGCCAAAATTTGTGAATGTTGACCCTATAAGTATTGAGCTATTTGAAGCAGAATTCAAGGACGGTACGCCTATGTACAGTATGGCATCTACTTACTATCTGCTATGCAGGCAGAGTTTAAGGCGTATAGAAGACAGTTGCTCGGAAAATATTGCTCAGTACAATGAGTGGAAAACGTACATTTGTAATAAAAAAAAAATACAAAAGAAAAATGTTCTTATTGTTCCACACCATCACTAATCTACGATTGTGTGTGTGAATTCCTAAGGGAAAAGACTGCTGAGGTCATCGGTCCCTAGGCTTACACACTACGTAAACTAACTTTGCTAAAAACAATACACACAGCTAAGATGCAGGGAGGCGTGGCCAGTGTATCAGCCAACCAGGCAGACATCCAGTCCATGTGGGGCTGTCATGCCACAAAGGTCGTTGCCACTGCCACCACCATACTCTACCAACACCACTGGCACGTCCGAGCAGGCAGCTGGTGAGAGCTGCCTGAGGTCTTAGAGAGATAACCACGGCTCAGCATATTGTGCAAACCACACATCATCGTTGATCATGTTTGGTCTATTTAGAGATAAGCAGTCACTATTCAAAATATGGATTAAAGAAATAAAATAGGTGGTAGATATGTGATACGATGTTACTCAGTAAGCTGCTGATTACACATATTTATGTCTTTTCAAAGGAAAGTTTAATATTGATATGTAAATGCGTTATTCATGTAGAAAAGACGAATGCAATGCAAATAAAACTGCACATTGTAAATAATTAACCACTTCTTACAATTTCTTTGTATTGAAATTCTCCTTTTGGAGAGCATTTAGAATAGTCTAGACGTCTGTTGAAGTTCTGTTTCTTTTGTAAATAATAACAATGACGTAACAAAATAACTAATGGCTTTATTAATAATAGTTTTGTAAAAGATGATCTATATACATTTTTAAGTCCATAGAATATATCTGCATGGATGAAGCACTTGTCATCATGACACAAAAGACTGATTTTCAGCTGCAGTGCAGTACATACCTAATGACCTCATGACCGAAAGATTAACTGACACACCTTATGTGGAGAAGCGTCTGCATCACCACCACCACACAGTCACACCTTGTAGTCTTCAGTCATGAATGCCTGTGAGGCCTTTAGATGGGCACCCTTAGCCCTATCTTTGGGTGGTTCCTGCATCTATAAGTCATGCATACATTTTGAATCTGAGCTCCACAAACTTCAAAATCTGTGAACTATTTGCCTCATTTTCCATAAGGTCGATAACATTTGTCTTCTGAGGTATTATGCCATGTAGTATCAGCCGCATGACCAGACATGTTGAATGTGTCGGGACTGTACTAATCACTACATATAAATCACAGCCTATTTCCATATGAAGTAACTTGGGAGCAGCAAAGTTCGACTTTGCAAACTCTTTGTGGAATCAGTACATGTTCAGTTTGGACAAGTCCAGGATATACATACTAATGTAGACAGGCTTTGTGAACTCCACTGAATCCTTAGACATCACCATAGCGACTAGTCCTACATTGAAAATTGTAGCTTGTTTGAAATTTGGCCTGGCAATGTAATCCATTGCGCCACAATCTCAATGCCATTCGTTCACTAAGTGTGTTTCATGATGTTTTCTAACATTTTCCATGGTTTTACCTCAAACAGAAATATTCATTAATTCATAAACCTTTTCATAATCAAACTTAGCGATGGCCCGCTTTTCAGCACTAACATCAATGTACTCGTTCAGCCAGAGACTTTGGTTGAAGAGGATGCCATGGGTGATTCTAATAAGACTCATACCCAAACTGAGACACTGATGGAGGTTTCTGTATTGCAGCATATGTCACTGCTTACTCTCCACTGTTGTCATCAGCTTTGGAATGGAGTAATTTGACGCGACTAGGCACTCTGGACTCAACAGCAAGTCACTGTGTATGTCATGCAAATAGTTGGGATATGCCAGATATATCGCCAAGACATATTCCTCACCAGAATCTGCAGCCACATCTTGTATCTCTTTTTCCAATCTGTCTATTTTCTCTCTGGATAGCCATCGGAAACTTTCAAGTAGCAGTGATTGCATGGTGTGCCTTTAGGATGTGTCGTAAATCGTCAGATGGTCTGTACTCCTCCTCACCCATTCATGGGTTATTCCCCTTGGAGTATCTGTGGACAAACTGGGAAGGTCCCCCTCAAGCAAAAAGGCAACATGTGAGTATCGTCATCGGTCAATAGTTCAATGATGAATTTTTTTCAGACATTGCATCTCACGTACAGGGTAACACAAAAAGCACGTATACATTTCAAGCTAGTATAATTGGCTCTGTTTCGATCACATACAAGATATACTCACATAACTACAGTTGATAATGCGCCCAATTTATGAATTGTAAAGTTTTCGCGTTTTAAAGATAACGTCAGGCAGATAGCGGCCTTCTTCATGAATACAGATTAAAAATCTTTCTTAAAAGTTCGCTATCAGTTTCGTGAACATGTCATGTGAAACAGCATTTTTGTTTGACGTTTAGCATCCTTCTGGTCACTGCGTTTACGAGTTTTGTGACAGTACACTTTATTTTTTAGGTAACACCATAAGGGAAGTCACAAACGGACAAATCTGGCTAGCAAGATGGCCAGTGGACATCGCAGAAACATGAGAACATGTGTTGGGGAAATATTTCTCGGACAACTGACAACTGCCATGGAATCATTAGCTGCATGGGATGTGACTCCATCTTGTTAGAACCACACATCTGGCATGTCCATTCCTATAATGTCCAGTTGTGGCTCCACAAAATTGTGTAGCATTGCTACATAGCGTGTAGAATTCACTTTATGCTAATACATCCTTCTCCTAAAAATAAGACCCAAAAATTCCCACTTTGGACACTCCACACCACACTGTCGCTTCACCACTGTGAAGTGGTTTTTGATGCACTTCTTATGGGTTGTATGCTACCCAACAGCAACGGTTTTGTTTGTTTTCACTACTGTCTAAGTGAAAGTGCATTTCATTGCTCATCATCAACACAACATTACCAGCAGCAAGAAAATAAAGCGTTCTCTCACAAAACTATCTCCATTCATTATAATTATGGTCATGAATCTTCTGCACGATCATGATTTTGTAAGGATGAAAATGTAGCTCATCCTTCAGGTTGCGCTGCAACGAGCGCGACAAGCCTAGAGTTTGAGAACGCCGCCTGGTGGCTCTTACTCTATCGACATTTTCCTGCGTTTGCGAGGAAGACAAGGCGATGCCTGCTTCATGACTGATCCAATTGTGTGAAAAGAGGCAATCCAACATAATACTGTGTTGTGATCAGGTATAGAAAAATTTTGCAGAACACTGAAGTGTTTACAGAAAAGCCATAGAGCTGTGATCAGTGAGTCATGTTCAACAGCGGAAACGCGATGATGCACGGTTCACTGCGCCATTGCTACTGAAACTGGACCCCACCATTCCAGTCCCACCATTGATACTACATAACTCAAATCCATGTGTTCCTTTCGCACCACGCTATATGAAACCCTGGTGTGGTGTAATAGAAAGAAGGACCCAGAGTGTATGTGTCCATGCATACACTCTGGAATTTCTCAGAAATGTCTGTGAGCAGGTGCACATGTGAGTCTATGCATAATTAGTACATCCCACTAAACTAGAGATGTTGTACTCCTGCTTAACAACCACCATATGCCTCTACTCCTAAGTCCAGATCGATGTTCTGGTGGAGATGATGGTCGAATAGTGAGTGAACATGGCAAACATGATGGAGTCAATGCTAATTTGATAGTACAGGCTGGGGTGACGGGGCCATACATGATGACATTGTCAATGGTCTTGCATGCAGTGAGCACAGCAAACATGGTTGTCTGGGTGTGGGGGGGGGGGGGAGGGGGATGGGGCTACATGCAGTGAAGGCTTTCATGACCAGATAACATTGCTGCTGGTAAACCTTTTGGGGTATAAGGTCGTGGTCCACAAAACTCTTCTGCTGCGGAGTCAGCAAGACTCGACGAAGGAGCAACGCCTCTGAACATGTCTGGTGCAATTCTGAACAAAACGTTAGGTACAGAAGAGATTCGTAGACCACGACCTTGTAACGTGAAAGGTTTACAAGCAGCTGCATGCTGTGTTTGCAAGCACGGCAACAGGGTCTCATGTATTGTTTGTGGCTAAGGTAATTAGGATCCAGCTGTGGTGTTGTAAGCCCACCACCAGACTGTTTCAATACTCCTGCAAAGAAAGAAGAATCGAGACTGGTAAGTACCCTGTGTGTAACACGCAAACAATTACACCTTTATAGCGACCAATAATAACTTCTTATACTTACTGACTCCAAGAATTTATTTGAATCGCTCATCATCATTATTTGGAATATTACGAGGGTATGCTGAAAAGTAATGTCTCCGAATTTGTATGTGAAAAATGTTAAAATATTTTAATAAAATAAACTTGATTAACTCTCTACATCTTTATTCTTCAGGTCTCTATATTTGCAGCCCACTGCTGCTAAAGGGCGTCAAACTGCGGCGTGTAATACGGCAGTGTAAAATGTAGCTATGTCGGTGCATGAGGAACTGAATGCTGTAATCGAGTTTCGAATTCGAAGAGTTCATCCATACATGGAGCACCCTGTCCCACAGAATGACAGTACCAGGCCACGCTCGAATGCTATGACATTTGCAACAATATGGCACCTTGGATTCACTATCATAAATTGTCCTCTAGACAACCATGACTTGGCCCCATACGTTTTTCATCTGTTTCCGAAACTTAAAGAACATCTTTGAGGTATTCACTTTGGTAGTGATGAAGTGGTGTAAGTAGAGTTGAGGCTGTGGCTCCATTAACAAAGTCAAACATTGTATAATGATGATATCAGCATGAGGAATAAAGATGTAGAATATTAATAACGTTTGCTTGTTTAAGAACTTAAACAGTTTTCAGATAAAAAAATTGTGGCATTACTTTTCAGCGTGTTCTTGTAATAGCAGATTCTAATATTTTACTGCTTAGTTCAGCAAAAATATTCCTTGCGACGTTGTCATCAAGTGCGTCTCAAAGAGAAAAACACTTCATAAGCATTGTATGTAAGCATAAATTATTATTATGGGTGGAAACACCAGTGGTAGTCATAATACTTAAGAATTTGCTCCTAAACCGTCAGTGTCATCCTCCATGAGCTCTGGCCGGGAAATGGGACGTTCGTTGCGATAGCTCGAAGGCACAGAAACGATCATCCACTGCCACGCTGCATTCCAAGAGCTCTGAGTGAAAAATGTTACCAGGGGTAGCCGTAATAGCGCATTGTCAATAGCACACACGTAATAGCGCATTGTCAATAGCACACATTCTATTATACAGAATCGAGATGAAACCCCATGAGATGTGACTGAAAAATGACATCGTAGCCCGTGGTGCCTTGATGTCGATAATACCTATGGAAAAAAAGGTACAAACACTTAAGTATTGTGTGCAAGTGTAAAAAACTTCACAATTTTTTGAAACTTCCTGGCAGGTTGTAACTATGTGCCACATTGAGATTTGAGCTCAGGATCTTTGCCTTTTATGGGCAAGTGCTTATCATAACTGATTCAGTAGGTATCAATGATATTTAGGCTGGAAGTGGACAGGTACTGGTCAGCGGTTGGGATGTGCTCACATCCAGTTTCACCACAGCTTTGGATAGCATGTGGATTTTGGAAGTTGTGTCACTTTGATATACACCATAGCATTCACGGTACATATTGCTGCTAGGAAGCAGCCAACAGCACATGAACACATTGACATTCATGCCATCATTTATGCAGTGTCTGACCACATGTGCATTTTGGAAGTTCAGTCACTCTGGTGCATGCTGCAGCATTTCACAGTACAAATTTCTGCATGGAGCAGCCATCCACCGCCAGCGTTTGGCACATTATATGTTAACGCCCACAAGCGCAGGACATTGAGGCTGGAAGAAGAGCTATATTTCCAGATGAGGATGGTAAATTCATTCGCTTATAGCATGACTGGGATTTTACCACATGCAGGGAGGCAAGCATTGGAATACGGAAACACACTGCTATTGACCCGATTCGAGTGATGTGTTGGGCACGTGTCTAAAGTTATCTCTCCAATTCTTCATGAGCAGCATGGGCACCATGTGTTACACATTTATCTAAAGTCTGTAAGAGGAGTGCTGGAAATACGAAGTGAATAAATAAACAAAAATCTCTTCTAAACACAATTTTTTAATGGTAAAACAATTCAGTAATTGCATTACATTTTCTGAAGTGCACATAAACACATGCTCTCCATATCTCTTCTTCTTCTTCTTCTCCTTCTTCTTCTTCTTCTTCTTCTTCTTCTTCTCATTCTTCAGCTGGTCGAGAACAGGGAATCTATGTGTTTAAAGGTCCTGAATAGACGCATCCTTGTAAATTTCTTGATCCAGGATATCGTCTCGTGACCTTTTTTTTGTATGATAAAAGGTTTTAAGTGATGTTATCACGTCTTCTTACGCTATTCCATCATCGTTCCAGCGTTGTCTATGTTGTAAACTTGTCACCCACACCACAGGTTTCGAGTTTTAGCACACTGTACTATGCTGAGTGCTTTGGGCGAAGCTATTATTGTGGAATACTTCATCAGTATTGGTCCAGTGCTGCAGAATGTAATGAATGCAACATCGTTGAACACAACACTTATGGAAAACCCCTGTAGAACTGCCACAATATTTGCATTCTGAGATGTTTTCGTGAAATACTGTACATTTTGTACAATTCCTGCGGGAAGTGAGTAATTTACAAGGCGATGATGCAGCAATAATGCGTATGCTGCAGTGTCTGAGGGGTAGCTTTGTGATGATTCAATATGTGTGTTTACAGTTCCAATTTTCACTGTCTCGTTTTGCTTCGAGCAATCTGCCACCACTATGGGTTTAATTATTTAAACTTCTTAGGACTGAGCGCACACAAAAATTAGTCCTCGTAGTAAGAAGAGCACACCCTTGTATACGTATCGCCCACTAGACTGGGGCTGTTATTGTCCCAATCAAGCTGCAGGTTATCACGAGGAAAATACTCGGAATGTAGGTACACTCTAGTACTGGTTAATTTACATTTGTCAAATACGCTGGGATCCTTTTCAAGATCCCACTTCCTGTCTTTTTGCAGTGTCAGAATGATAAAATCGAGACGCTTATAGTTGAAGTGACGTGCATGTTGGCTGTATGTCTCTGGAAGGATTGGATTCACCTAGTGCTTCCACGAGCAGAAAATTAATGGTACCTGAGTATCTGCATTCAACATATGCAAGGATTTCAGGTGCTCTTTGTTTGATACTGATGTATGAGGTATGTTCCACACTAATTCATCCACCAAAATTTTATTCTCATCTTCTGGCGCTCCTTGAAAGTCTGAGTTATTATTCATACCATTTGAACTAGAATCATATCCTGTTTGGTGTTCATAATTATTAACCTCAAAGAAAGCTACTAACAATCTGGTTCAAATGGCTCTGAGCACTATGGGACTTAACATCTATGGTCATCAGTCTACTAACAATCTGATCATGATACAGGTACTAAAGCGGATATCTATTGATCCAGATTTGAACTGTGCCACATTCGTAACGGATTCAGGTCCGAAGTTGATATGGAGACGTATGTTCCGACGGTCGATGTGATTTCAACATTTCCTGCGTCATCGAGCTGGACAGCATTTAGTTCATTTTTTATTTCTTGAGTCAAAAACGCGAATGCATTACGTGTAAGCTGTGACTTTGTTGTTGTTGTTGTTGGAGAGCTTCCATCCTTCTTCTTGATCATAAATCTTCCTTCGAAATATAAGGAACTGTTGCCTGGAAGTGTTAACTCATCTTAATGATGAGTGAGAATTCTTATCTCGTCATTATTATTACTACAGGCCATCGAAGCAGAAGGTGGGTGGGAGATGAATGACCCAATAGTCATATTGAACTGGAGATGTTATATCGAGTGACATCATTGCGAGGTTTCAATCCTATCGCTGTAAGAAACGTGATTCTCACGTATTATCGTGTTCTATTTCCACTGTGAAGTAGTGTACTGATGAACGTGTGAGCTGTTTTTGTGTTTTATACCCATGCTGCTGCTTCAGATGGCGGAATACTATGATTTCATTTCTGTGAAAGTCGGCTGTATATGTAATTTCATGAACGATATTCAGTTTGAGCTGGTGTAATGTCAGAACGGTCGCTGGGAGGTAAATGGGATTGCTAGGTACCCCAAGAAGTTCTTTAAGCTGTACAAAGTATAGGAAAGAATCTGTAGATTAACTCATATAAACTAGCATTAAGAAGTGAATTCGTTGTGATATTACCCTCAACAGGGATCATGCTAAAAGGCAAAATATTCACTTGCTGATTTGTCTCATAAATTTTATCAGCATTATTCTCCAACATTTGGCTCCTCTGAAAACCTAGTAGCAGCCATACTAACTTTGTGCCTAAGTTTACTGCCTCTTACATAGGTTTTTGTCTCCATTCAAATGTATTAACGTTTGTACATAAGTCAAAAAATTACACAAGTCTTTTTCAATACGCATGTAAACCTTCGGTATCTTATGAGGCAGGGGTTACTTCAACAACTTTAATACTTCCTAGATGTAGTTTATTGTTTATCTTAGTGATATTAGGTCTGCTGCTATTTCTCGAGACTAAAAAACGCATTTTTCTACTCTCCCTTGCTTGGATGTATTGGAGCAATGTGGTTCACTTTCAATATTGATGAACATTCATTTAAAGTCAGAGTGTATGACATCACATTTCAAACTGTCGTTTCCCTTAATCATAAATATATGTCCGAGTTACATAAAGAAAAGTATTATCTTCTCAATAACTTTCAAATTTCGAGCTACACCATTAATTTTTATGTATGAAATTAGTGAATTTACTCATGGCACGTTTGTTGCCTATGTCTGTGCTGTCTTTCATATGTGAATTTAATAATCAAATAAACTGATTTAATAAGATTGAACCTTGAATTTCTGGTGTACCCATGCATCACCACAATAAAATAAAAACAGCGAATACTTGAGGCACTACGAATGAGAACAGTGGCATATTTAAGTTTATAAAATAATGAGATGTTTTTATTTTATAACTACAATGAGCTGATAAACTAACAAGAAAAAGACAAACACGAATCAGATAAGCGATGGTGCTTGGTTGGCAAAGTACTCATTGGGGTGGAAGCTCTACAAACTCTCCCATGAATTAATCTCTTCTACAATGCAATCTGAATTTGTTTACATGAATCCACTGTGAGGCTCAATTCTATTCAAATGAAATCAACTACGACAAAGTACACCTCAAACTGTGGTTCACTGGAAAACAGGCAGCTGTGAATGTCATTTAACAACTCTGCGCCTGTGAAGCAATACTTTACGCTTTCGCCTAGATTCAGGCAGCAGCAAAAGCCACGCTCTTTGGGCGAGGAGAGGCGTTTTGCGGCAGCTGAGATTTTGTGACACAGCCACGAAAATTTATGAACTACTTGGAGTGGGGTTCTGATTACTAGAATGCGGGAAGCTTCCCTACCATAGTTCTGAAATCCCAGCACATTTCAGTGTGAGGTACACCCGTTTACTGATCTGACCAAATCAATTTGACTCACAGGGACGATGATGCATCCACCACAAGCTGCAGGCCACAAGACTCACCCACTAGGGAAAGACCTAAAGTTTTCCACCAGGCGACGACCTAAAGAGGAAGCAAACAATCACAACTACTTTCCACCAAGCCTCGGTACTGGAGCAGAATTAGTAAAAACGAAACCGTCTCCTCGTTGTACAAACCAGTCAAACTACCCTCTGCTCATTGAATCTCCTATCTTCACTCTTCCGTTGGCCTGGTAGCCTATCGAGACACAGCTCCAAGGTTTCCCCCGCTAGAGGAGCAAGCCTCTGCTTTGCATGTCCTGAGAGGAGCTAATCAGCGACTCAGGTTCTCTCTTATCACAAAGAAGAAGATTTTATCCTAGGGAGGCGTCGTTCTCGCGGTAAGCATGGCCACGTTTCGGCAAGAAACGTCCATCCAGACGGGACCACAGTCCCTCATTTACGGAGAGATTTAATTTTTTCAGGCCAACCATTTCCAGTTTCTGAAGAAGGGCTGTTAAGCTTCCCAGACAGATGTGCCCATGAAGTGTACGTTTTTACCTGGCGACTTCCTGGCATTAGGGGAGTTATAGTCTCGCCTCCACTAAACACATGCACCAGCCGCTCTGTCTGTATCGTCCCAGTTTCTAGCATGACAATGATCGTTGTTTTATGAACTCCCCACTGTTTGCATAAAAGCTAAGATTACAGCAGTCTCTCTTAAATTGCTACCTCCACCCACTTTTCCGCCAACTGGCCACCTTCGCGATGGACTATCGCCTGGCCCAGGCAAAATGTTTTGTGAACCGACGCCCTCCTTCTCCGCCACGGCCTAAAGTCCCTCTGCAGGTACAGCCCACAGGGTGCTGCTTCCCAGAATCACTTGCGCAGCCAGGTCGTTCAGCATTTATGGCTCGCAATGCATCACTCTGCCTGTTTTCTGTCGCGTCCCATATGGCCCCTCGGGTACAAGTTCTAAACAGGCTACACATGCGGTTTTATGAACATTCTGCCCACAATTTCCTCATGTAAAATAGTCACAAACCGCACATACCAAGTCCGCAGCTCGTGGTCGTGTGGTAGCGTTCTCGCTCCCCGCGCCCGGGTTCCCGGGTTCGATTCCCAGCGGGGTCAGGGATTTTCTCTGCCTCGTGATGACTGGGTGTTGTGTGATGTCCTTAGGTTAGTTAGGTTTATGTAGTTCTAAGTTCTAGGGGACTGATGACCATAGATGTTAAGTCCCATAGTGCTCAGAGCCATTTGAACCGCACATACCAAAAGTAGTACTGGGTGACACCGAGATCAAGATGTAAAATATGAAATATTAATCTGACTTTCAGTGCTGTTAAAGTGAGGGAGTGAAGTGCCACCTCTCAGCATCTAAACCTCCAGTGATGCTTTGGTGTGCATGCTGCTTGTTTTTATGCATTTGCGAGGAGAAATATATGACAGAAATTAACACAGATATCGTCTTCAACAATGTATTGCCATAAACACACAATTAAAGCTTGGGATTTTGAGTTTTCTGATGAATTTAAGCAGATATGTATTTGTAAGCGGTCTGTCTAATAAAAACACTATGCTGCATGAGGTAGCCGCTCGATCTCAGGGCGCCTTGTGACGGTTCGCGCGGCTCCCTCCGTCGGAGCTTCGAGTCCTCCCTTGGGCATGGGTGTGTGTGTTGTCCTTAGCGTAAGTTAAAGTTAAATTAAGTAGTGTGTATGCCTAGTGACCGATGACCTCGGCAGTTTGGTGCCATAGGAATTAACCACAAATTTCCAATTTCCGAAAATCACTGTGAGATTTTTTATGAGCAGCAAAGAACCTTTGTAATATGGTTTTAATATAGCAATTCACTGATAGTCATGGTCTCCACTGCCCTGTGCGCAGCTCATGGTCTAGTGGCTAGTGTTGCTGCCACTGGACAATGGGCTCCTGGCTTTGATTCCCAGATGTGTTTGGGATTTTCTCTGCCCAAGGATTGTGTTGTCCTCATCATTTCATCTTCATTTGGGGAAAGTGGTGGGACTGGACAATGAAAAGAGAAAAGATTGGGAATTTGTACAGGCGCTGAACCACGCAGTTGAGTGCCCCACACATCAGCTATCAGCTATCATCATCATCATCATCATCATCTTCATCATAAATTGCCCTATTACGCCTTTTAGTCTCCCGTAGTTGCTTCTTTGCGTTTTATGGATACTTCACAGTTCGAGCTATAGCAGCCATTCCTCCAGCCAAACAACGAAATAGGATGATTCCACCAGGTGCATTAGCTGTAATATGGCACAAAAGTTCATTTAAAAGTCGGCCAAAACCGACAATGATATCCTACTGACAAGGGTCTAACACACCAGGCAACAAGATGTCTGAAGCAGTGGTCTTGAATCAAAAATATCTCAGTTTGTTTAGATCTGAAAGGATATGGACTGAATCTTAGGGAACGCAGACTGGTGTCTTCTTATTGATAGTCTTTCAAAGAGTAAGACAAAAAACTAGCGAATACACAACAGCTGTCTTTTGAAACACTTGGATGTTGGAACACAACTGCATGAAATGCATGAAAAAAAGCGCCTGTTTACTGAATGAGAAAGCAAGCTTCCTTTGCGACAATCGTCAGTGGGAACGTTTGGATTTCATTTTGTTGAGGTAAGAAATAGTTTATGGAACAATTTTGTAGAAGATAATAATCTCTGCTGTTGACATAATGAAAACTGGCTGCTCATCAACAACACCCGAAGAAGCAATGAGTCATCTGTATCAGAAAATATGTTCTCAGGGCGTCCTTTGAATTAGTAGCCTAAAAATATTTTACACACGAGATCTGCAACAACATTGCATCAGTTATTTAATGTGGAAATTTTCAGACCTTATTGCCCAACGCCACCCTTGGCTATACTTTTTAGTCAGAACTTCTGAGAACGACACGGCCTGTCTGTCGCAATACCGACACGGCGACACTGCGACGTACCTGTGCACAGGTAAATGGATCAAAATTATATTTTCACTGGATGTATTAGGTTGGTGCTATAATTCGTAGCGCTTTTGTTTTGCATGTTGGTATTTCGGTTGCTATGGGTTTATTTACCGACTGTCACTTTTATTTGTAGTACACTGTTGGAACTACGGACGCTATAAAATGGAGTACCAAATGGAGAAATAGGGACATTTCTGACGTAATCTCCTGTTTGAGTTCAATAGGGGGCAGCCGGAAACATTTTCGTCGTTTATGGGGATAATGCCGTTGGACAGAGCACACGAAGAAAATGGTCTTCTCGCCTTAAATAGGATCGTTTTAACATTAGTGACTTTCACGTCGAGGAAGATCTTCAGGGTTTGATAAAGATCGTTTAAATGTATTAATCTACAATAATACACATCATTGTACTCGAGAACTGGCAAATATGATGAGCTCTGATCACTCACCATCGTGCGCCATTTTCATGCAGTGGGGCGGTTCAAAAATGTCGTATATGGGTACCACACACTCTAAGCTAAAATCAAAGAAATCACGAGGTGGGCGTATGTGCATCTCTGATTTCTCGTCATCAATTGGCTCGTGAACAAAACCGACAGTTCCAGCTGGTATTGTTACTGGAGACCAGAAATGCTAACATAACGAAAAGAAAGGAGTTGTTGAGCTCAAACAAAGCAGAAACTCCCCGTATAAAGACCTTTGGACATTCACAAAAGATAATGTCAGGGATCTCGTGGAACAGCGACGATGTGGTGTACTACGAATTATAATTCTTTCGGAAAGTCATTCCACACCCACCCAATTCACTCGATCATGCGCCCTCAGATTTTTACCTTTCCCGCTCTCTTTCGAATAACTTTCAAGGAACTTCCTTTCCGTGTGAGAATGTGCTACGTACAGAGCTTGATGAGTTCTTGTCCTCAGAATAAGTGATTTCTACAGTTGCGGGATCGAAAAGTTAACGCAGCGTTGGCAGACTATTGTAAGCAGTGTAAAAGAAAGTGTTATTCATACCTAAAGTCTCTCTTATTTGTATCTGGCGTGTTTATTAAACTTATGGAAACACGCTAAAGTGACAGTGTAGTGGTTGGTGGGTGGTGGTGGGATCACTCATGGAAATATTTCTGTAATAGTTGGTGTTAGAGCTGCACCTTTTTTAGATTGAAGTCAGCTGATACGTACACCTGCTTAAAGGAAGTGCCTCTAACTAAGGGCTCACCTTCAGAGGACGTTCATGTTTCCAAGTAGAGGAGGAATTAGCACATTTCATCAAAACATGAGAGTTATTAGAGATAAAGTTAGTGAACTGCTTATAGATGTTGACTGAAATGATTAGTATATCGGAGCAATACTTAAAGAATTTGACAATAGAGTGGCTTCCTTTACCAGGATACAGATTATCTGGCTGTTTCTCAAAGAGTTCCTTGCGGGGTGAGGGAGTGGCCATTTACTTATAAAACAGTTTCCATTTGAGTCCATAGACGTATCATGGCACTACATTGAACAGATATTTGGATGTTGTGCAGGGACAGTTGAATATAGTGCAACTAAACTTCTAATTGTTGTTGTTTATAGGTCCCCTAACTCTCAGTTCCCCTAACGATTAAAGTACTCAGCAGTAAAGCCGCTTTATAAAAAAGGCAGCAATCGATTATGTAGAAAATTTAGACCTATTTCTATACCAACAGTGTTTGCTAAAGTTATGGAAAAGGCTGTGTATGTAAGGATAATTGATCATTTGATAGCACATAATTTGCTATCAAATGTGCAATTCGGCTTTATAAATCGTTTAACAACTGAAATCGCTATATTCTCTTTTCTCTGTTAGGTACTGGATGGGTTAAAAAAAGGTTTCGAACGCTAGGCGTATTTTTATTTATTGAATTAAGGCGTTTGGTTGTGTTGATCACAAAATATTGCTCCAGAAGTTGGACCATTACGGAATATGGCGAGTAACTCACAATTGGTTCACATCTTACTTTAGCAACAGACAGCAAAAGTTCATTATTCACAGTGTTGAGAATGGCTCTGGTGTGGGGTCTGAGTTTGGTACAGGCAAATGAGGCATGTCCCAGGGATCAGTGTTGGGGCCACTCCTCTCCCTTATTTATATAAACGATATGCCCTCTAGTATTACGGGTAACGCTAAAATATTTCTGTCTGCTGATGACAATAGCTTAGTAGCAACAGATATTGTGTGCAACATTGGCTCGGTTTGAAATAGTGCAGTTCATCACATAAGTTCACAACTTTTAGTAAATAAACTAACGCTAAATCACAGTAAGACGCAGTTTTTATAGTTTATAACTCACAACTGATCAAAACCTGACATTTTAATTTCACAGAATGGGCATATGATTAGTGAAACTGAACAGTTCAAGATCCTAGGTGTTCAGTAGACAGTAAACTGTCGTGGAAAACCCACGATCAGTATCTTGTTCAAAGACTTAATGCTGCCATTTTTACTATTCGAACGGTATCTGAAGTGAGTGATCGTTCGACACGAAAATTAGTCTACTTTGCTTATTTTCATTCGCTTATGTCGTATGGTATCATGTTTTGGGGCAACTCCTTCCATTCTAAAAAAGTGTTTTAGGCCCAGAAACGGGCGGTTCGGGCAATATGTGGTGTAAGTTCGAGAACCTCTTGTCTACCCCTGTTCACGAGTCTATTTTGACATTGGTCTCTCAAAATATATATATATATATATATATATATATATATATATATATATACACTCATGGAAATTGAAATAAGAACACCGTGAATTCATTGTCCCAGGAAGGGGAAACTTTATTACTTTATTGACACATTCCTGGGGTCAGATTTATCACATGATCACACTGACAGAACCACAGGCACACAGACACAGGCAACAGAGCATGCACAATGTCGGCACTAGTACAGTGTATATCCACCTTTCGCAGGCTGCTATTCTCCCATGGAGACGATCGTAGAGATGCTGGATGTAGTCCTGTGGAACGGCTTGCCATGCCATTTCCACCTGGCGCCTCAGTTGGACCAGCGTTCGTGCTGGACGTGCAGACCGCGTGAGACGACGCTTCATCCAGTCCCAAACATGCTCAATGGGGGACAGATCCGGAGATCTTGCTGGCCAGGGTAGTTGACTTACACCTTCTAGAGCACGTTGGGTGGCACGGGATACATGCGGACGTGCATTGTCCTGTTGGAACAGCAAGTTCCCTTGCCGGTCTAGGAATGGTAGAACGATGGGTTCGATGACTGTTTGGATGTACCGTGCACTATTCAGTGTCCCCTCGACGATCACCAGTGGTGTACGGCCAGTGTAGGAGATCGCTCCCCACACCATGATGCCGGGTGTTGGCCCTGTGTGCCTCGGTCGTATGCAGTCCTGATTGTGGCGCTCACCTGCACGGCGCCAAACACGCATACGACCATCATTGGCACCAAGGCAGAAGCGACTCTCATCGCTGAAGACGACACGTCTCCATTCGTCCCTCCATTCACGCCTGTCGCGACACCACTGGAGGCGGGCTGCACGATGTTGGGGCGTGAGCGGAAGACGGCCTAACGGTGTGCGGGACCGTAGCCCAGCTTCATGGAGACGGTTGCGAATGGTCCTCGCCGATACCCCAGGAGCAACAGTGTCCCTAATTTGCTGGGAAGTGGCGGTGCGGTCCCCTACGGCACTGCGTAGGATCCTACGGTCTTGGCGTGCATGCGTTCGTCGCTGCGGTCCGGTCCCAGGTCGACGGGCACGTGCACCTTCCGCCGACCACTGGCGACAACATCGATGTACTGTGGAGACCTCACGCCCCACGTGTTGAGCAATTCGGCGGTACGTCCACCCGGCCTCCCGCATGCCCACTATACGCCCTCGCTCAAAGTCCGTCAACTGCACATACGGTTCACGTCCACGCTGTCGCGGCATGCTACCAGTGTTAAAGACTGCGATGGAGCTCCGTATGCCACGGCAAACTGGCTGACACTGACGGCGGCGGTGCACAAATGCTGCGCAGCTAGCGCCATTCGACGGCCAACACCGCGGTTCCTGGTGTGTCCGCTGTGCCGTGCGTGTGATCATTGCTTGTACAGCCCTCTCGTAGTGTCCGGAGCAAGTATGGTGGGTCTGACACACCGGTGTCAATGTGTTCTTTTTTCCATTTCCAGGAGTGTATATTCCTCACTGTCTTTTCTTGTTAACAGTATTAGCTTGTTCCCAAGAATAAGCAGCTTTCACTCAGTTAATATTCGGCAGAAACCAAACCAACATTTGGATGCGACTTCCTTAATTCTTGTGCAGAAAGGTGTGCAGTATAGCGCTGCATCTATTTTCAATAAGAATTCCACAAGAATTCAAAAATGTTAGCAGTAATCCGAGTGCTTTCAAATCGAAACTGAAGAGTTTTCTCAAGGGTCATTCCTTCTATTCTGCCGTGGAGTTCCTTGAAAAATTACGCTGATTCTTGTTGTATTGCTGATTGCGTTTACGTAATCTTATGACTTGACTTTTTTTGGGATCATAAACATTTTATTTTCCTCTGTTATTACTTTCACGTAGTAATTTCATGTACTGACACGTTCCACGACCTTGAAGGTTTACTCCTCAATTTGGTCCTACCGAACTTGACGTGTAAATAAAAAATAAATAACCTTTACATCAACGTAATTTTAATTTCCGACGAAGGAACTCAAATGTCACATCATTTTATGCTATTGTATGTGTAATAGGTTAATTGTGAAACATACTCAGAGATCTCACATTTATGTTATGTTTCCGTAACTTATTGTTAGATCTCGTATTTATTTGATGTTTAAGTCAAAAATAAAGACGTCACTGAGAAAGTACATTTTACGCAGGACATTGTTCAACTGGCGTGGAAGAATAAGAAGATCATTTCCCTTCATTTCGTCAGTGACCTGAGCTTCAGAAACGGTAAGTGATATTAACTGCCAAACAAATCTAATGTATTAGTGTTACTCCGAAGAGATAACTATCTGGATAAGCCTATGAGTAAACACGGGATGAATAAGTCTAATTGCATTTTTAATCACTTTATTCACATTGAAGGTATTAATTTATTGACACTGAAGATTATCTCACACTAAGATTAAACTTTCTAAGATAGTAATGTTGCACGTCGTTCGTATTATCTCCTTGTTTTTCTGTCTCTTTTAAATCCTATGCTTTTCCTCGAATTTTGTGTCAGGATTCAGCCTAGTTCATGAATAAGGGTACCGCTACTGGTGGTTTAAAATATCTCCCAATTATACAACAGCACAGGACGTTGCATTTTATAGCGACATATAGCTGGAATCGTACACGTGGGGACTAACCACAAACGGATTTGTGCGGCGCGTGTGGCATGTACCGTTCAATGGGCGACCGGCGCTGGGACTGTGGCTGGAGCCGTGGCGTTATACTATTTCACGCCCATCGTTATTCGGCCGTGAAACAGAGCCCTTTTCGATGAAATGAAAAGCAACTTATGGACACTATAGACAGAAGTGTGGCCCTTGCCTAATACCTCATTCAGCGGTCTGTTGCCCGAAATGAACCCGCAAAACTGTTAAAAATAACACTTCTATCAGATGCACACAACACGAGCTCACATATTGCATGAGAAAATCAGACACCACAGTCAAAATCATAAAAACCATGGATGTAATTTGCGATGTCCTCGGTCGGCTCAATTTATTTTATCCTATTTGGGATGTAATAATTACTTTGTTAACCGTGTGTGGCAATCGGACTCGTAAATTACGGGAGACAGTAGCGCCTTTTAGATAGTGATTATGCAGGAGCTTATTTGAACATGAAACACTTAAATTCGCAGGAATGCCTAATATTAATATGCCTAGTACGTTTTTACTTTAAATTGGGCAACACTTTTCATAAAAACTAGGGAGTGAACTTTCACTGAGTAACTTGATAAACACTGAAGATATTTGCGTAATGAACTGGTAAAATATTTAACGTTAATGTAACGTATTTCGGACAGGGTATGAAAAAGTTTCAGTCACTTGGCAAAATGCGATCAGAAGCGTAATGGGCTTCAGTTACCACCTTTAATTAACACAAGCTTAGAGTTCGTTGCACGCCACTGGTTTCGATTTGCAAAGTACACAAGCCACCACACTTTTCTCAAGAAAAGAAGTAGAGGTTTCACTTTAGCTTTTGGTGTCTTCTTCTCAACAATAACAGAGACGCACAAATTTTATTAAAAAGTCTGGCTGGTTTATGATTTACATGTGAAATGTCAGTGTAAATCGGTGAACGATGTTGTATTCAAATAAATACCAGTTTATATCAATGTAAAAATATTTGGTTAAGACACTGAAACTAAAAGGATGTTGATTTTGAAGTACATAAACAAGCAAAGGAGATAAGAATTTGTTTTCTAAATAACCATTATTTTATTACTCTACTAGCAGTTCGAATTATATCATGGATTTTACACTTTTGCTAACATGGCTTGATTACTCCAAGTCCACTTTACGTCGTAGCACAGACCGCGTAAGACTGTTGCATGTTGTAGCACAAACCAAATAAAACGGTTACACTTCACGTGGTGACGAGCTATGTCCTAGTCTCTTTAACAAATGCTACTGAAATGTGAAATGGCAGCTTAATATTTGTAGTTCTGAATGATACAGGATCTTCAGTTGTATGTGTAGTCAGCAATAAATCTCTTGCAGCTTTCAGAGTTCCATGATCCACAATACAACTGAGTATTTACTTCACAATAAATCAGAGCAAACCTCTTTTTCCGTCAAACAGTTTAGCTGGACATTTTATAAAACAGTAGCATCATTCCGCAGTCATCCGAGGCTAATTTTAGCAATGCTCGATTTTCACGAAGTAAACACCATACAGTTGCACTGCGGTAGTGACAGTTAATCTTTGTTCGAATGCTCTCTCTTCTCAAAATGGGAGGGATACCGCTACTCAGATTAATATGTGGGACATACCTTAACAATTATTATTCATTTCTAAGTCCATAACTGTTTATAATACACAATAAATAATTTTTCAGTCGTTTTAACAGTCTAAGCTTTTTAACAAAATTAACCGAATATAAAATACTTAATTATTTCTTAATATAATTTTATAAATGTATAACTTAGGATGTTCGACTTTCCAACACGAGGTGTCGGTAAGTTCCGTTGATTCATAGCCCACCTGTTTTTATAACCAGATTGCGTCATTGCAACTGCTAGATGGCATGAGTGTCTGCATTTGGCGTATCTCATACAGCGCCTCTTTCAGTGCTAGTGGACCGCTGTTTCAGCGGTGCCACTTGTTATGTATCACAACGTATAAAGACGAGGAATTTACCTGATAGAAATTTCTACAAACTCAGTTCAAGCACCAGGCTACAAGATAGGCAGCAGCGTTTATGGTGAGTCGTCAGCAGCAGTGCACAGGATGATAGAAACAAGTGTAGGGAACAGTACCTGAACACTTTTTAAAAGACATATTCCCCATTGACTGTTAAATTCATTTATTTTAACAATTGTAACTTCAGCCTTAAAAATTCTGAGACACAAAGTAAAAATATAGTCCTTTCCAGACCTATAGAATAATTATTACAAAATCGGAATTCAAATTTGATACGATACAGCATGTAACTAGAAAAGCTATACTTTCAGGAAACATAAAATGTATTATATAAATTTGTCTCGTTTTTATGTTAGAAATAATTTTCTACTTCTCTTCATAATTACACTAATCATGGGGAACACGCAGAAGTATAAAGTACCAGCCTCATATGAAATATTTTATTACATCAAAAGTTCAAAACACCCTCTTGGTTTCGTTTGCAATTCTTAGGTTCACCACCAGTGTATGTTGTTCAGGTTGAACCAAGATAATGTTGACATGTGACTCACTTCATTGCTTGATTCGACATGAGACTAACTTCATTCTTCATCAGTAAACACTTCCGGGCTAAGTTGCCGTGGTCGATCTGTAGAACTTATTCTCCCTGACGTTTCGTTCTCAACTACGGAGAACATCTTCCGAGGTGAGTCAACGACTGGCTGCTAGGAGCTGGGGCCGCCGCTTATATGGATATCGTAGGGGGCGCCACCACACGTCACGTGGCGTCGATGTGCAGCTATCTCTGGCTATCGTCTGTTCTCTCGATTGCAGGCAATCGATTGTCACGTGATTGATGCAACGTCGACCGCCATATCTTATCCAATTTCAATCCTTCTTCTTTACGATTAAAATTGTATTGATGTTTGTGGATTTTAATTGCCTCTCTATACATACGTGTATAATAGTTCGACGTCCTCGCTAGCACGCTTGTTTCACCAAATTTTATTTCGTGATCTCCATCCTTAAAAACATGTTCCGCTACTGCCGATTTGTCGATATGTCCCAAGCGACAGTTTCTTTTGTGCTGCGTCAACCGTGTATTGATGCTTCTTTTTGTAGTTCCTATGTAAACCCTGCCACAACTACACGGAATTTTATATACCCCTGGGGTGGCTAGGGGGTGACGAGCATCTTTTGTTGATCTTAGGCATTCACTAATTTTCTTAGTAGGTCTAAAAATGGTCTCTACCTGAAACTTGGCTAGTACTTTCCCAATGCGATCCGTGATATTATGGATGAACGGAACAAATACTTTTCCAGCTGATGGTTGTTGCTGTCTCCTATTTTTAGGTATTTTTCTATTTGGGTGAAGTGCTCGGTTAATCTCGTTTTCCGTATAACCATTTTTCGCAAAGGCCATTCGTAAATGATTTAGTTCTTCTTGTAAGTAGCCTGGTTCACAAATATTATTGACCCTATCCACTAGTGTTTTTATGACCCCCCTCTTTTGCCTAGGGTGGTGGTTTGAGTTCTTATGGAGGTAGCGATCAGTATGTGTACCTTTCCTGTAGACCTTATGGCCTACGGTCCCATCCGCCCGTTTGATAACTGATACATCCAAGAAGTTAAGTTGTCCATTCTTCTCCTTCTCCATAGTAAATTTAATCTTTGGGTTGATGCTATTTAAGTGTACCAGGAAATCATTCAAGTCTTCTTCCTCATGATTCCATATTACAAAGGTATCATCCACATACCGATACCACTTCGAGGGGCTTTTTTTTTGGCCGACTGCAGTGCTTGATGTTCAAAATATTCCATGAATAAATTCGCAATTGCGGGACTTAGGGGGCTTCCCATGGCTACCCCATCGATCTGTTCATAAAATTCACCATTGTACTGAAAATAGGTCGAGGATAGACAGTGTTGGAACAAGGCTACTATATCAGTAGGGAACATATCGGCTACATGGGAGAGAGCTTCATCAACTGGAACCATCGTGAACAAAGACACTATATCAAAACTGACAAGGATGTCATTAGGACCGACAGTAATTTCCCTCAATTTCTCAATGAAGTGTAGAGAGTTTTTAATATGACTCTCAGTTTTGCCTATGTAAGGTTGTAACAAAGAGGCAAGGTGTCTGGATTAATTCTTGGGTAGGAGCTCCAATTGCGCTGACTATTGGTCTCAAAGGAGCATCTGGTTTATGTATCTTTGGTAATCCAAATAATCTCGGAGGATTTGTTACAACCTTACATAGGCAAAAGTGAGAGTCATATTAAAAACTCTCTACATTTCATTGAGAAATTGAGGGAAATTACTGTCGGTCCTAAAGACATCCTTGTCAGTTTTGATATAGTGTCTTTGTTCACGATGGTTCCAGTTGATGAAGCTCTCTCCCATATAGCCGATATGTTCCCTACTGATATAGTAGCCTTGTTCCAACACTGTCTATCCTCGACCTATTTTCAGTACAATGGTGAATTTTATGAACACATCGATGGGGTATCCATGGGAAGCCCCCTAAGTCCCGCAATTGCGAATTTATTCATGGAATATTTTGAACATCAAGCACTGCAGTCGGCCAAAAAAAGCCCCTCGAAGTGGTATCGGTATGTGGATGATACCTTTGTAATATGGAATCATGAGGAAGAAGACTTGAATGATTTCCTGGTACACTTAAATAGCATCAACCCAAAGATTAAATTTACTATGGAGAAGGAGAAGAATGGACAACTTAACTTCTTGGATGTATCAGTTATCAAACGGGCGGATGGGACCGTAGGCCATAAGGTCTACAGGAAAGGTACACATACTGATCGCTACCTCCATAAGAACTCAAACCACCACCCTAGGCAAAAGAGGGGGGTCATAAAAACACTAGTGGATAGGGTCAATAATATTTGTGAACCAGGCTACTTACAAGAAGAACTAAATCATTTACGAATGGCCTTTGCGAAAAATGGTTATACGGAAAACGAGATTAACCGAGCACTTCACCCAAATAGAAAAATACCTAAAAATAGGAGACAGCAACAACCATCAGCTGGAAAAGTATTTGTTCCGTTCATCCATAATATCACGGATCGCATTGGGAAAGTACTAGCCAAGTTTCAGGTAGAGACCATTTTTAGACCTACTAAGAAAATTAGTGAATGCCTAAGATCAACAAAAGATGCTCGTCACCCCCTAACCTCCCCAGGGGTATATAAAATTCCGTGTAGTTGTGGCAGGGTTTACATAGGAACTACAAAAAGAAGCATCAATACACGGTTGACGGAGCACAAAAGAAACTGTCGCTTGGGACATATCGACAAATCGGCAGTAGCGGAACATGTTTTTAAGGATGGAGGTCACGAAATAAAATTTGGTGAAACAAGCGTGCTAGCGAGGACGTCGAACTATTATACACGTATGTATAGAGAGGCAATTAAAATCCACAAACATCAATACAATTTTAATCGTAAAGAAGAAGGATTGAAATTGGATAAGATATGGCGGTCGACGTTGAATCAATCACGTGACAATCGATTGCCTGCAATCGAGAGAACAGACGATAGCCAGAGATAGCTGCACATCGACGCCACGTGACGTGTGGTGGCGCCCCCTACGATATCCATACAAGCGGCGGCCCCAGCTCCTAGCAGCCAGTCGTTGACTCACCTCGGAAGATGTTCTCCGTAGTTGAGAACGAAACGTCAGGGAGAATAAGTTCTACAGATCGACCACGGCAACTTAGCCCGGAAGTGTTTACTGATGAAGACGCCGGCCGTGAAAGCCTACATGGTAACTTCATTCCTCTTCTAGCATCAAGGATGTTGCATCAGATGTTTAGTTTTCATCAAGGAATTGGTTTCCCGTGTAGTGCAATTAAGGTATTGATTTCAGGTGCAGTGCAATTGGAGTGCATTCAAGTGCAGAGTTGGCAGAAGATCATTTGCTGTACGGATTAGCAGACAGTAATGGCCGTGGCGCTCAGCGTTTGTGTCTTGAGAGATTTCCAGAATGACGGTGCCCTGAGAGGAGAACGTTTGAAGCAATTGGTCGTCATCTTTGGAAGCGTGGGACTTTTAAACCCAGTATTCACTACTTGTGGAAGCCTAGTAGGACGAGAACACCACAACTAGAGAAGGAACTTCTGTGCCCATTTGACGAGAATCCTAGTGTCGGCGTAAGAAAATAAACAGAAACACATGGCTGCCTGTACAGTGCCACGTTTCTGGACCCATGTCCAAATAATATATTCTTCTACGAGTGAGGCCTTTTTTTTGTTACACCCTGTATTTGGCTATTCTCTGCATTGACTTGCAGACAAAACTATTCGTAATCGCTCTCTTTCCTTGTTTACTTAGATCCTGGAAGTAAAAATAGCTGTAATGTTCCACACTCTAGCTAATTCTTTAACGTAAGACGCAGAAGGAGTACATAATTTTTAACGTTATCGAGAAACACTGGTACTGCGAATTACAAGTAATACTTTAAAGAAAAACACTATATACTATCTACAGATTAATAGCAATTATTCTTTGTTACTGGCATTGAAGCAAAGATCTTCTACACAGTGAAACAGCTGAAACTTTGCCAGTGCACATCCCAAATATACTGTTAGGACGCGAGCGTCAGGAGGTTGAACGATGACCGGGGGTGAGTGATCCTGTAGAGTGCCAGGGAGCTAATGAAACATCAGTCACTTAAAAACCATTTATTGGCGAGAGTTTTACAATCAATCAGTCTCCTTTCCAGCGTTGCATATCAGCAACCATGACGAGCCCCCGCTACTTCAAACGCGATGTGGCACATCAGTGCCTGGCGACGAACTAGCTGAGTGCAGATCCTGGCGTTGTCTGTGGTCAGAGGCCAGCCTGTAGGAGGGTGTGGCGACCGTGCGTCTCCGCAGCCCAACTCGGCTGTGGACGCCTGTCAGAGCCTCACCGCTCGTGTTGATTCAAGCTGCTCTTAGGCTCGATCCCAGAAAACTGTATGCCCCTATACTCGTATGTCGAGATGGCGTGAAGGCAGAAGACTCAACAGTAACATGATGGACAGCCTGAGTAGCAACGTTCAGCCGGTAAGGCAGTACGTATACTGATCCTGTCCAGTAGTAGCGACACATGCGTCGAGTGCCCAAGTTCAACAGCTCGCAAACGAGTAGATCAGTTCTTCATCCATGGAAGATCAACTCGGCCCCATTCCTCAGTCATCGCTGTGACCAGCAGGACTGTAGCTTGTAGATCGAAAATCCCCTCCAAGTTCGGACAGCTGTGGACTGGTAGCAGTGGACTCCAACTTCGTAACAGTCTGTTGAATTCACCATACTGCAATTAAATAGAGCTGGTCTAGGTATCTGTGATGCAAATGAAATGGTCTTACTCTGTGAATGATAGGAGATTTTATAGCAGGCGATGACGTGATCCCCTCCACGCTTGTGACAAATGTGCTCTCGTTTTTCTGAACCAGTCAATGCTCTTGGCGGCTGTAGTGTTTACTTTCAGGATTTCAGGGCGTTCGTTATTGCTAAGTTTGCATCCAGAGAAGACGTTCTAATGACACCTCTAGGTGATGTTACTATATTTAGCCTCTTTACACCACAATGTTCTGTCTGCTCTGCACTGTTATCAAACTGCGGGATTGGCTGTTCTTGGCTTCCCTCTCGCACAGTCTGATGAAATGAGCTCCTAGCACGTTTGCATTTCAGGCCTCCATTACTGATATTCAGTTACTATACCACTACATAGCCGGCAGATGTATCCCATTTAGCGACGCCTCAGTTGGTTTCTAACGAAATTTTATTCCTGTACTTACTTACTATTGTATTGTGCAACTGAAAGTTCGACATACACTGAAGAGGCGAAGAAACTTGTATAGGCATGCCTATTCAAATACAGAGATATGAAAACAGGCAGAATACAGCTCTGCGGTCGGCAACGCCTATATAAGACAATAACTGGTTGCCACAGTTGATACATCGGTTACTGCTGCAATAGTAGTTTATCAAGATTTAAGTGAGTTTGAACTCTGTGTTATAGTCGGCGCACGAGCGATGGGACACAGCATCTCGGAGGTAGCGATGAAGAGGAGATTTTCCCGTACGATCATTCCACATCCAATCTCCGACATCGCTGCGGCCGGAAAAAGATCGTGAAAGAAAGGGAGCAAACGACGACTGAACAGAATAGTTCAACGTGACAGAAGGTCAACCCTTCCGCAAATTGCAGCAGATTTCATTGCTGGTCAGCGTTGGAACCATTCAACGAAACATCATCGATCTGGAGCCGAAGACCCACTCGTGTAACCTTGACGGCTTCACGACACAAAGCCTTTCGCCTCGCCTGGGCACGTCAACACCGACATTTGACTGTTGATGACTGGAATGATGTCGCCTAGTCGGACGAGTCTCGTGGACGTGTACGGGTATGGAGACAACCTCATGAATCCACGGACCCTGAATGTCAGCAGGGGACTGTTCAAGCTGGTGGAGGCTCTGTAATGGTGTGAGGGGTGTCCAATTTGATTGATGTGGGACCCCTGATGCGTGTAGATACGACTATGGCAGGCGACACGTGCGTAAGCATACTGATCACCTGTATCCATTCGTGTCCTTAGTGCATTCCGACGTATTTGGGCAATTCCAGCAAGACAATGTGACACACCACACGTACAGAATTCCTACAGAGAGCCTCCAGGAACACTCTTCTGAGCTTAAACACTTACGCTGGCCACCAGAGTCCCCAGACATTACTGAGCATCTGTGGGATGCCTTGCTACGTCCTGTTCAGAGGAGACCTCCAACCACACCTACTCTTACGGATTTATGGACAGCCCTGCGGGATTTATGGTGTCAATTGCTTCCAGCACTACTTCAGACATCAGTCGAGTCCATGTCACGTCTTGTTGAGGCAGTTCTGTGTGCTCGCGGGAGCGCTACACGATGTTAGGTAGGTGTACCATTTTCTTTGGCTCTTCAGTGTAACATCATTATTGCAGAATGAAGTCATGGGCATTTTTCTTATAGTAAATTATGTATTTGTCACTTGTGTTACTACATGAAGTAACTAGTAATGATTCATTTATAGAACAGAGAACATAGGTGAGCAGCAGCAGTACCTAGTTCATATGTAATGCTGTGACCTCCAGATGTTACGAAACACAGCCACACGTAGATTACCGCCGACCTGCCTATTATTCAGGTGCTACTGTGTAAAGACTAGCCTCCAGCAAGGGTGCACAAGCCAACACCTATTTCATGCTTCCTCCTTCCCTCATACAAATAGTTCCAAACGACATTTATCCACCAGACACAGTTAGAAACGGACACTCAGCTCCTCTCACATCAGACAGTATCGCGAAGTATTGCACAGCATCAGGACAAAGTTTGTAGTCGCCACCAAAGAGAGTGTATCTGGAATCACACAAGTGGTGACTGTTACCGTTCACTTGAGTGATGACTAGATGAGAATTAAAGATAGATCAGTGCAAGTGATTACTGAACTGCTGCCACGCACGATCTCACACTACAGTTAAGTATTTGTGATGTTTCTATAAATAAATTATTGGTGAATTGTTGCTAATGTGTGTTGCCACTATTTTGCTGCACCTCTTACCTAAATATTGGCAATGTGAAGAGACTGTCTACGTTCTTTTCTTGCGATATTTACACAGTCCAGTCACACTGCAGCGCAGACGTGCACAAAGAGGGTCAATGAGATGATGGAAAGTACTGAGAGGGATGTGGAACAATGCCGACTCCGGCGCCATGGTCAGCTGCGCTAGGTTCCTCGTTTGAGGCTCCATGGCACGAACAGCCCAAACGAAGTGGCCCCTCAGATTTTTTACTGAGTTTAAATCCGGGGGGTTTAGTGGCCAGGGAAGTACAGCAAAGTCATCCTGGTGCTCTTCGAACTACGAACATACACTGCGAGCTATGTGACATACTGCATCGCCTTGCAGGTAGATGCCATCGTGCCGAGGAAAAAACAAACAGCATATATGGGCAGACAGTGTCCACATGGATAGATTTATACTTGTGTTGATCCAGAGTGCTTTCCAGAATGACGATATCACTCAGGGAAGGTTAGGGTAACATTCCCCAGTCCATAATGTTCCCTCCCCCGGCGTTGATCTTTTTGCTTACAGACGTTTCACGCCCTACAAGAAAACGGACATCTCTCCGATGGAGCGTAAAATGTAATTCATCTGAGAAGGACACCTGTACTTCCAGTTGCAGTACTGGCTTGCAAATTTCAGCCTTCGTCGTCGACGAACAGCAGTCGGCATGTGTGCACGCAGCAGGCACCTGCTGCTGAGGCCTACACGCAGCAACGCTCGCTGGACCGTCGTTGAGGAGACACTGTTGGTAGTCTGTTTGCCCATCTAGGCAGTCAGTTGCACGTCTATTCGCAGGTTCACCTCTGTCATCTATGGTCTCCGGTGCACCGCAGTTGCCTCAGCACTGATTTCTGATAGCGCTGTTTTGCCATGCACGGCATACTTTAACCACAGCTGTACGCGAACATTTTACAAACTTAACCGTTTCGGAAATGCTTTCACTCTTGGCATGAAAGCCAATGATCATGTCCTGCTGGACGCCAGCTAGATCTCTCCGCCTCCTTATTACTACAACGACTGCACTGTTTTCCGCATCCCCTCTACATGCTTCACACAGCCTCTACTGGTAGTGCTGCCACCCGGCATCTGCGAGTGGTTATTGCACGTTGACATCGAACATAGTCGGTGGTCACATTACTACATGAAGTGTATTTTGTGAATAGAAGAATATGTAGCTTCTAGTTTGCTCTTTTTGGTACATTCTTTTGAGCGTAACAGACGAAAAGCTATCTATTTGTGTGTGGTGGGAAGTGTTTTCTAGTATTTAAATATTCTGCCAGCGTTGCTGTTGTCTGAGCTACCCTCGTAGACTAATAACAGCTAGGAGTAGCATAACAACAGTTCTCAAGATGGTAATTTGCTACTGCTTGTGTTAGTTAATTTTTTTGTTGTGAATGTAGTTCAATATAAATAGAGACTGCTACTGTTGCAGATTCAGCAAGATTTTGCCACTATATGGAAACTGTTGTAAGCAGGCAGCATCGATAGCTGTCGACAGACTATACACTGCTGCCCTGCTCTGCAATCGCTGTTTAGACGCTTACAGCGAAACCAATGGCAATCCTGATGTCTCTAGCTTCACATTGGATCCCTGATGTCGCACCGCCCTCCCATCTCCCTCCATCTCACCGGCTCAAGCTCATCTGCAGGTGGGTGGAGAACACTGGTGTTGTGACTAATCTCTGGCCGGAGACCGAAACGATACAGGTCGCCTGGCTATTCCCTACGACTTTAAAAAGGTTTCTCAATACATTATCTTCACTGTGGGTATATCTAAGAATATCAGTTGCGACTGTGGTCGATGTCCCTGACAGGTGCTAATAGGTACAGTGAGTGAGCTCGCTGGTAACTAAGAGCTTCAACTTTAAGCGAGTGGTAGACAGACAAAAACTGAACCAAGTCAAAAATAGCGTATGTAGAGCCATCGGCTGAGCTTTCAAAGAAACTGAAACGATACTACTGCGTGAATACCGGTTCCTTGACTTCCGAAACACACTCGAAACAATGGTAGCTTACAAAACACTCGTTTGACCGATTCTCGCTAATTCCTCCAGTCCGGCACTGTATGAGGTAGAATACACAGAAAAGGAAGAAAAGCAATTTTCGCTTAGTATGCCCGAATGCGTAATGGATAAGCTCATCCAACTCCAATGGCAAGTCGTATAGTGAAGAATTTGGGTATCACAGTGTGGTTTGGTGTTAGTATTCGGAGAACGAACGTTCCCGAAAGATTCAATTAATATATTGTTCCTTCCTATGTATCGATAAAAGAGCAGAAAGATAAAATTAAAGATATTCGAACTCACAGCAACGTTACTATCAGTCATTCGCGACTGGAACAGAGGTGTGTGGATAAGTGTCAGTGGTAACTTTACAGTCCACCATGCACAGTACGGTGGTCCCGTCATAACAGATGAAAAAGTGTCAGTCCATTTTACAATCTCCATACAGTATAATGAAATGTGGTATGCCACCTTGGCTTCAGTGTTTCACTGTAACTAGCGTTTGTGGGCAGAGAGGGAAGTAATCGGAAATTATATTTCAAACTTCAAACACCATTCACATTTAAATGGCAAAGTTTAACAAACATTTATTTTAAAGAATTAATTTACACATCAGGGATAATGAAATTACTTGAATCTTGATTCTAAATCATTTATAAAAGTAAATTTTGAGAAAGAATGTATAGATGGCTGCCTTCGGCGATAAGAATTAATTTATAGATCACTGGTAACGAAATTACAGAAATCTTGATTATACCACTTGTGTAGTTAATATCCATTTCTCTGCGTAGGCCTACGTGGTAGTGTTGGTGCTCTGTAGGGGTCATCGAGTGGTAGAAGCTTCTTTAGCAGGTACTCTGCCGCACATCTCCAGCACTGCGTCACTGTAACGTTTTGTCGTTTTAGTCTTGATATTACCGTTGGTGTTTTTATTCTCTAGTTCGTATTTTGACGTTCTCTCCCCCGATGTTATTTTGTGACTTGGTCCTGACAAAACTATCTCAACGGCCCTGCCTTGTTTTTTGTAATTTATCTTCGTATCGTCGTTTTTCTTCCAGGCATTGCTGCAGCATGATTTCTTTTTCTTGTATTGTCTTTGCTCGTTGGTAGTATCGTCTTTTGTCTCGCGAGTCCTACCTTAGTTTCCTTAATAATGTCGACCACGATATACTATATTTACGTATGTCATTGGTTTGTGGGACTGCAGTAGGTCATTAATATGTGAGCTCTGTAATCAATACTTCCTGGGCTGGTGAGCAAGGGGAATTTCCTACAGTATCTTTTAGCGGCTGCCAGTTTGCCCTGTTCAGCAGTAATCGCAGGTGGTGTTGAGCGAATGTGTGTGCGTTTATACGTGTAGCAGTGTGTATAACTATTGCATTGTAATCGCTGTGTGTTGCTGTGTCATATAATTGCCGGTCAGCGATATGTGTTGCAAAAGTTCAGTGTGTTAATGAAATGTCTGTGTTACCGATACCTTAGGCATTTCCACTGTATGTCGGAGCTTACCCTGCCTTATTGAGCACAAAAGGCTGAACTCATTTATGATGTCCGTTACTGCTTGTCCCTTGGCATCTATCCTATCAGCATGCCAGAGTGCCGAGCACGTGTTAATATCTGCGAGGGTGAGCAGTGAGCAGCCTTTCGGCCCCTGGAGAAACCTGCTGTTTCCCTAACTGAGTTTGCAAAACGCTCAACGTCATATGGGAACTGTGCGTATAATGATGTGACCATTCATGATTCCCTTCCCAGTGTAATTTCTACTGTTCAGTAGGTAGTTGTGTTATTTTTGTCACTGAGTTCGTGTGTTTGTGACCGCGTGTGTTGCTTTGGCGCCTTTTACTCATGCTATTGTCATATGTTGTATTGGGAGACCAGTTATTTTACCGTCACGCATGTATGGTTCCTATAAACACCTCCGCCTGTACTTCATCCATCAACTTGCTTGGTTCTGCCTAACCATTCTTCTACTCATAAAATTCAGTTGAACGATCTTCACAACAGGGGATATCTTATGTCTGCGTAGCTCCTTTGTCCAGTTTCTTTAAATTCAAAGTAAACTCGCCCGTGTGCTCTCACTAAGTCATAGTAGGCGTTATTTAGGGTCAACCCCTCTCCCATTCGTGTCATACCACTCCCAGGAATCTACAGAGCTCTCGCGTGTCAGTTGGAAGGTTTTCTGTTCTTAGAATCATGCGATCAGTCTGTTCAGTAGTTGGGAAACATTTTATTTCCTTCTGGCTGCTGAAGTCGTGTTACCAACCGTAGGGCAGTTTGAAATACATCTCTATTTTCGAGACAGCTTAAGTGTAGATTCTCCTCAAGGACCCTGTAGTTTCTGTTTATTGTTCGAATCTTGTAGTGTGTTGGTTTATCGTTAGTGCTTCTGTGGTAGTCGTGTTTGGCTTTGTTATTTGTTGTTTGTATCTTGTAATAGGTCGTGTTTGTTATTTGTCCTTGCCATCGGTGTATCTTCAACAGTTTGTTCATCTTTGTTACTTACTGATGGGTATGCTGTGCCACAGTTCGTGGTTTATCAAATATGTTTATGGTTTGGATATGTTGTTCGTCTTTTATAGTTTGTGTCTTTATGATGTCATATTTCTATTTGTCTGCTTCTATTGTTTCAGTCTCAGGTTCTTGTTTGTTTCAGTCATGGGTACTGCCACCATGAACAATGTAAACTGGTTTAATCTACAATTTGCACTTCGAAGTGTCGTATTCGGGTTTGGTAAAATGATATTGTGTTGTTTTGTATGCTGGCCTTACTTGTGGTTCTTCTTTCTTGAATCTTCATGTACTACTTGTTGTGCTAGTGACTGGAGTGTTGCGTAGTCATGCTGTAAATGTTTCTTTCAGATATCTTAATGTATTTGCAAGTTTGTCTAATCTATCAAATTTCGCTGATTTTTCGTTATCCCTGCAGACTGTTTCGTCTTCCAGTTCGCCCAGTCGTTGAAGAATCAAAGTCTGGAAGGACGCCCACTGAAACTTGTCTTGTTTAAGCCGCCTAGGTACATAGTAGTTAATGGCATCTTGTATACATACGTCGCCAATGTAGTCTGTAATACGAATGTATTAGTTCTGCACTATTTCACATAATGATATTGACGGCACTGTCTCGATATCTGGGTCAGCAGTTTGCAGTAGCCCCATTTTCTGCCTCCAGGCTACTGTACACCGCCAATCTCTTATTCTAGTGCAAGGTGATTTGTGTTTGCGCCTGCTGTAGTGCTAGGAGGGTAATGTGTCTTCCATGTAGTCTTATTCCGTATCAGTGAACTTTGTTGAAATCGTATTCTGTGCTCTGAATTTGCCGTTCATATAGCTGTTTATATCTTGGGCATTCTGGTTCTCCTGCTGTATCACAGACACTGTTTCGGTATTTGCATGGGATGCAGTCAATGGTTACCTCCCACTGACAGCCTTAGTTTTTGTGTCCTGGCTTTGCAAATTTGGCACTCAGATTCTGCGTGCCACTTCGTTTAGGTGAATGTCCAAGGCCGCAGCTACTGAGACATTTTTGTACAGCTACGTGTTCTTTGGAGTAGGAGTAGGCGAACCCTCGGGGGAGACCTCAATTGTGTTATTAACTGTACGCTTCCCCTCTGGTTCTGCCTTGGATTTTATTGCTACTTCTTCTTTAAATTCTTCCTTTGAAATATGATCACTCAAGGTTATCTCGTAAAGATCTTCTCTGAAGTCTTATCTGTTAGTGTTGTAGGTACCTGACAGACAGCCAGAAGTGGTCAAGTTTCTTGGGTTCCTCACATTTGATGTTTACCTGTGCAGTTTCCTCTGTGATTTTTCTTTTATACTCCTGTGTCTCCGCTTTCAGAATAACCGTATTTGCTGGTGACCTAATGGCCTTGATTTTGATCTTATCTTTTCTATGGTTGCTAGTCTCTATTAGGATTTCTGTTACAACCTTAGCGTCTTGACTAACTGATTGTTTGAAGAAAATAACGCTTGCTTGATTGTTTCGCTTTAGCTTGTTCAATGGATTTTTCAACCCCAATCTTTGGTTTAAATGTTGCGCATGTTGCAGTAATTGCCGCAAATGATAATGGAACGGGCTTGCCTTTCTTTCTGTCTTCGATCTCTCCTTTAAGTTCTGTTATTTCTGCTCCAGGCGCCATATTCTGTCCTGCGTATCTGGGATTTTGGCAACGGCCAGTTCTTGCCGCAGTCTATCATTCTCTTTACGAAGTTCTTCGTTGTGGCCTTCTAGTTTATATTGTGTGTGTGTGTGTGTGTGTGTGTGTGTGTATGAGTGTGTGTGTGTGTGTGTGTGTGTGAGCCCATCGGGACCATCCGACCGCCGTGTCATCCTCAAGAAGATGCGGATAGGAGGGGCGTGTGGTCAGCACACCGCTCTTCCGGTCGTTATGATGGTTGTCTTTGACCGGAGCCGCTGCCATTCGGTCGAGTAGCTTCTCAATTGGCATCACGAGGCTGAGTGCACCCCGAAAAATGGTAACAACGCATGGCGGCTGGATGGTCACCCATCCAAGTGCCGGCCACGCCCGGCTGCGCTTAACTTTGATGATCTCACGGGAACCGGTGTACCCACTGCTGCAAGGCCGTTGCCGTATTTCCAAGTGCCCATATCTTATTTCGTAAATTGCCTGAGATTGCAGTGGATGCTCTGTTCTGTTTGAATTCGTTTACAAATTCAGCCAAGATGTCATCAACTACAGCGATCTCGTCTGCATTTGAAGCATCTAAGTGTGTTGCTATATCGGCAGAATAACACCTTCTCACTGCACCAGTATTACGTCTGTTATTTTCCCCTCCTGAGGGTATGGCGCTGCCAATACTGGGACTCGACGTGGCTGATAAAAGCTCGGACCAAGTAGTTTTTCCAATGCCTACCATTAAACGTGAGGACGGAGACGACAAAGTCAAAGAAACGCGGCACACACGTCTTAAATTCTTCACTGTACGAGGTACACTGAAGCCCCTAAGAGACTGGTATAGGATGCGTATTCAAATACAGAGGCAGGATACAGCGTTGCGGTCGACAACGCCTATATAGGATAAAATGTGTCTGGCGCAGTTCTTACATCGGTTGGTGCTCCTACAATGGCAGGTTATCAAAACTGAAGCGAGTCTGAATGTGGTGTTACAGTCGGCGCACGAGCGATGGGACACAGCATCTCCGAGGTAGCGATGAAATGGGGATTTTCCCGCACGACCATTTCACGAGCGTACCGTGAACATCAGGTATCCGGTAAAACATCAAATCTCCGACATCGCTGCGGCCGGGAAAATATCCTGCAAGAAAGGGACCAACGACGACCGAAGAGAATCGTTCAACGTGACAGAAGTTCAACCCTTTCGCAAATTGCTACAGATTTCAATGCTGGAACATCAACAAGTGTCAGCGTGAAAATCATTCAACGAAACATCATCGATATGGGCTTTCGGAGCCGAAGGGCCACTCGTGTGTCCTTAATGGCTGCAGGGCACAAACTTCACGCCTCGTGTGGGACCGTCAACACCTACATTCGACTGTTGATGACAGGAAACATGTTTCCTGCTCGGACGAGTTCCGTTTCAAATTGTATCGAGTGGATGGACGTGTACGGATATGGAGACATTCTCATGAATCTATGGACCCTACGTGTGGGCAGGGGACTGTTCAAGCTGGTGAAGGCTCTGTAATGGCTTGAGGCGTGTGCAGTTGGAGTGATATGGGACGGCTGATAAGTCTAGATACGACTGACAGGTGAGACGTATGTAAGCATCCATTCATGTACAATGGGTATTCCGACGGACTTCGGAAATTCGAGCAGGACAATGCGACACCCGACACCTTCAGAACTGCTGCAGAGTGGCTCCAGGAACACTCTTCTGAGTTTAAACACTTCCGCTGGCCACCAGACTCCTCAAACATGAACATTATTGACCATATCTGGGATGACTTGCAACGTGCTGTTCAGAAGAGATCTCCACCCCCTCGTACTCTTACGGATTTATGGACAACCCCGAAAAATTGATGGTGTCATTTCCCTCTAGCATTACTTCAGATATTAGTCAAGTCTATTCCACGTTGTATTGCGGCACTTTAGCGTGCTCGCGGGGATGGGGGGGGGGGGGGGGGGGGCTAGACCTACACGAGGTGTACCGGTTTCTTTGGCACTTTGGTGTATTTGGAATTAGTGTTGCCTTGGTGCCGATATAATTCATTAATAGATTTTGACCAAACCGGCTTTTAAGATCCACGCACCGCCCGCAAGGACAGCAGTCGTACGAAGTGCACCGACTGCAAAGGGATCGTCTGGTTCCGCTTGCTGAGGCAGCCGTCTAGATATACTGGGAGAGCAGAGAGAATCACTGGCGGCTGCTGACGTGTTGGTTGCTGTTGCCGCTGACGTCGAGGTGTGGTGCAGCGCTGCGAAGCTTGGCGCGGATGCTGACACGGAGGACTGACACACCCCGGGCGGGCGAGAGGGCGGCGTACTTCTCAGCCCACGCCACGGACAAGCGACGGCGAATGAATCACCACAAAACGTGATTCGTTCTTCCTGTGAAAATTACAATGTCTGACGAGTAAGCGAAGAATACACTCTGTCAAAAACCAATCTCGGCACCTGCGAACGTAAATACCAACTCTTCTCATTCAACTTTAACCTAAGAAAACTGCGTCAGAACGTGGAGCCACATCACACCGCTATCGGCTGGGCAGCCATCTTGGAAGTACAACCACAGCAAGTGTCCCCGGCTCACCGCGTTGGTACTTCATCTCGCTGCTCACTTCCTGATGCATGGCCGAGGCGTCTCTGCACTACTGCTGCCCGGTGTTTCGGAAACGCGCTAACCACAGTTCCTCGGCGCATGCCATATAGCTATTGCTGCGTGGCTCACAGTCAAGTGTTACAAGTTCAGTCGCAAAACGAATCGACAGGTGCCTGCTTGGGTCAGATGCATCAACACACCGTTGGCGTGAAACACTGTCTAGTACTCGAATGTGACTCCTCTAGAATTTTCTTTTCGTGCTACATCTGATTTTATCTTTATGAGAACCTTGTGCAGTCGGAGAAGGATCTGTAAGTGCGCATTACCGAGGTGGCAGGAGTGGTTCGACATTTTATCAACATAAATACACTCCTGGAAATGGAAAAAAGAACACATTGACACCGGTGTGTCAGACCCACCATACTTGCTCCGGACACTGCGAGAGGGCTGTACAAGCAATGATCACACGCACGGCACAGCGGACACACCAGGAACCGCGGTGTTGGCCGTCGAATGGCGCTAGCTGCGCAGCATTTGTACACCGCCGCCGTCAGTGTCAGCTAGTTTGCCGTGGCATACGGAGCTCCATCGCAGTCTTTAACACTGGTAGCATGCCGCGACAGCGTGGACGTGAACCGTATGTGCAGTTGACGGACTTTGAGCGAGGGCGTATAGTGGGCATGCGGGAGGCCGGGTGGACGTACCGCCGAATTGCTCAACACGTGGGGCGTGAGGTCTCCACAGTACATCGATGTTGTCGCCAGTGGTCGGCGGAAGGTGCACGTGCCCGTCGACCTGGGACCGGACCGCAGCGACGCACGGATGCACGCCAAGACCGTAGGATCCTACGCAGTGCCGTAGGGGACCGCACCGCCACTTCCCAGCAAATTAGGGACACTGTTGCTCCTGGGGTATCGGCGAGGACCATTCGCAACCGTCTCCATGAAGCTGGGCTACGGTCCCGCACACCGTTAGGCCGTCTTCCACTCACGCCCCAACATCGTGCAGCCCGCCTCCAGTGGTGTCGCGACAGGCGTGAATGGAGGCACACAGGGCCAACACCCGGCATCATGGTGTGGGGAGCGATCTCCTACACTGTCCGTACACCACTGGTGATCGTCGAGGGGACACTGAATAGTGCACGGTACATCCAAACCGTCATCGAACCCATCGTTCTACCATTCCTAGACCGGCAAGGGAACTTGCTGTTCCAACAGGACAATGCACGTCCGCATGTATCCCGTGCCACCCAACGTGCTCTAGAAGGTGTAAGTCAACTACCCTGGCCAGCAAGATCTCCGGATCTGTCCCCCATTGAGCATGTTTGGGACTGGATGAAGCGTCGTCTCACGCGGTCTGCACGTCCAGCACGAACGCTGGTCCAACTGAGGCGCCAGGTGGAAATGGCATGGCAAGCCGTTCCACAGGACTACATCCAGCATCTCTACGATCGTCTCCATGGGAGAATAGCAGCCTGCATTGCTGCGAAAGGTGGATATACACTGTACTAGTGCCGACATTGTGCATGCTCTGTTGCCTGTGTCTATGTGCCTGTGGTTCTGTCAGTGTGATCATGTGATGTATCTGACCCCAGGAATGTGTCAATAAAGTTTCCCCTTCCTGGGACAATGAATTCACGGTATTCTTATTTCAATTTCCAGGAGTGTACTAATTGTGCTTCAGACATTATGGTCGCCATTTCCACTGCACTATTTTGATACGGCAAACATGATACTATACTCTATGCTAATTTAACACAGGTGTCTACAATACTATAGCTATACTTAGAATATTAAATTACCCCTATGCACCAGAGTTATGTCAACTAATTATTTCTCAGACGAAGCCTTGAGCTACACGAAATTAGGTTTACATTAATAAATGCGTCACGAATATGCTTTACATGTGTAAGATACGTACGATAAAGTAACGCTAATAGAATTATCGCAAAGGGGGCCACACTATTAGCAGCGTAGGAAGAGAACTGAAACCCATAATTGGATGAAAACCTTTTTTTTTTTTTTTTTCGCTACTCAAATTGCCAACACCAGATTGAAAGAGGAAGGAATCGAAGGCAGTGCAGTTGCGGGGAAGACTTGTAGACTTGTTATTACTCTTACGGACGACGAACATTACTTATGAGTCCTTACATGATTCAACTTTACACTAGGATTGAACCTGATACGCGTAGAGTGGAATCAAGTTGTTTCCACTGACTACTGTTCATATTAAAGTTGCTATTTTTACTAGATTCTTAGAAAAGAGAATTTCGATACATAACGGAAGTAGCCAATGTCACTATGGATTGAAAACGTCTCTTTAACAGTTAGTCAAAATGGCCATTCGCGTACTTAATGGAGTTACTGAGAACGGTTCACATTTGTTTCGAGCTGAAAATATACGGAAAAAAATCTGCAAGCAATTAAAAATGCGACTCGGATTGTGTTACAGAGTTTAAAAGGTAATAAACAGCCGTTTTCCAATGAAACCAGGCGGATAATCGTGTTATTTAAGGGCGAGCGGGAGCGTATTCGGCGGCTTGTTAAAAAATTGTTGCACAAATTAAATGCGTAACACGGAGGCCATAAAGAACAGCACGCAGACTCGGTGGACATTTGAAGCTGCACGAGCTCATTTACATTCATTTAAATGCATTCCGAGTCGTCGCTGCTTTCACCGGCTTGCAATTAAAATATCTCACTGGAGGCGAATTAGCCACCTGCGCTGTGGAGAAGAGACTGTCGCTTCTCACTGGATTTGCGTAAGCTCATAATATAATGGCTGACGAGTTTTTATGTTTCACCGAATTAGGACGAAAACTTCAATTAAAAAGAACTTATACTAGTACTTTTTTTCTTCGATACTTGTAAAACAGAAACAGGACTTTTTTCCTTTTTCCACGGTTCTCTGCGGAACCATCAGAATATCCGCACTGGTTGTAAAGGGAGATTTGTGAGTAAAGACAGATCTGCCTAACATTAATACAGAAAAACTGCTGTATTTCATGAACGTGATCAATGAGTTTATGTTGTGTGGCCTTCACCTACCTTGGAAACCTTTTGATTCGACGCCACTTTAGCATCATGCGTGTGAATGGCACTGTTTACTATATGCGAACAATTTCTTATTTGGTCTCACAAAGCTGAATGCATTATTTCCCAGATCTTTCTACTTTAAGATACCATTAAGTGGCCACCTGTAATACAGCCGTCGAGATCTCCACATCAACAGGCAGCAGCACTTGTTGCTACACTGCGGTGTTGACGATTTATGATTATTACGAAACTCTACGAGGATGCACAAAAATCTGGGTAATGAGGAGGTAAGAGGGTGACATTGCTACATTACATTCTAAATTACAGCATGAGGAGCGCTTGGGTAGGTCAGCTGTTAGCAAAACACAAAGAGCCCACCTAACATCCTTATCACCGTGGAGTTAAAGCAGACCATTGCTGTTCAACATATGCAGGGCGTTTTTTAATTTCAATCACACATTTGAAAGCTGGTAATACGAAACGAGGAGTTGTCGTTGTGAATAGAAATCATTTCCGCTGCCGTAACTTTTCCGTTCTGTAAGAAGAAATTGGTCAAACAGCGTGATCAGTTTTCCTGTGTCGGCTGGAGACAAAAACGTGTGTGAAATCTTATGGGACTTTACTGCTAAGGTCATCAGTCCCTAAGCTTACACACTACTTAACCTAAATTATCCTAAGGACAAACACACACACCCATGCCCGAGGGAGGACTCGAACCTCCGTCGGGGGCTGGAGACAGTTCGACAGAAATTACTGTGACTCAAGTACACGTTACGCTGATTTGAAAAGAACGTTTGTGAGGTAATGAGCCGGCTGCAGTGGCCGAGCGGTTCTAGGCGCTACAGTCTGGAACCGCGCGATCTCTGCGGTCGTAGGTTCTATTTCTGCCTCGGGCATGGGTGTGTGTGATGTCCTTAGGTTAGTTAGGTTTAAGTAGTTCTAAGTTCTAGGGGACTGATGACCTCAGCAGTTAAGTCCCATAGTGCTCAGAACCATTTGAACCATTTTTTGAGTTAATGAGCACTGCGCTCTCATTTTTAAATATGGCCGAAAGGGTCAGCCTACAGGAATTGTGAAACGAACCCTGTCGTCCAGGACCACGTGCCACAAAAGGCACAGATCCACCACGAGATAGGGAACCTGCTGTCTATTGTCTATTGAGGCCTAAACGCTGCAGTGTGCGAGTGAGACAGACGAGAACCTACGTCATAGAGAAACCCAGTAGAATCCGTTTGTGGCCGAGGAGACGTAGCAGTGTTAAATATGGCGGACCTAAGATCGGCTGTAAAGGGAAACATTTATGAAAACTATTTAATTCTGTAGTAATGCAGGGACTCAAGCCACAGTAATTTTAATGTGCCATCCTCCATAAATTTTCATGATGATGCCAATTAAAGGTGAATACTGATCATATCTACAGGGTGTTACAAAAAGGTACGGCCAAACTTTCAGGAAACATTCCTCACACACAAATAAAGAAAAGGTGTTATGTGGACATGTGTCCGGAAACGCTTAATTTCCATGTTGGAGCTCATTTTAGTTTCGTCAGTATGTACTGTACTTCCTCGATTCACCGCCAGTTGGCCCAATTGAAGGAAGGTAATGTTGACTTCGGTGCTTGTGTTGACATGCGACTCATTGCTCTACAGTACTAGCATCAAGCACATCAGTACGTAGCATCAACAGGTTAGTGTTCATCACGAACGTGGTTTTGCAGTCAGTGCAATGTTTACAAATGCGGAGTTGGCAGATGCCCATTTGAGAATATGGATTAGCACGGGGCAATAGCCGTGGCGCGGTACGTTTGTATCGAGACAGATTTCCAGAACGAAGGTGTCCCGACAGGAAGACGTTCGAAGCAATTGATAGGCGTCTTAGGGAGCACGGAACATTCCAGCCTATGACTCGCGACTGGGGAAGACCTAGAACGACGAGGACACCTGCAATGGACGAGGCAATTCTTCGTGCAGTTGACGATAACCCTAATGTCAGCGTCAGAGAAGTTGTGCTGTACAAGGTAACGTTGACCACGTCTTTGTATGGAGAGTGCTACGGGAGAACCAGTTGTTTCCGTACCATGTACAGCGTGTGCAGGCACCATCAGCAGCTGATTGGCCTCCAAGGGTACACTTCTGCGAATGGTTCATCCAACAATGTGTCAATCCTCATTTCAGTGCAAATGTTCTCTTTACGGATGAGGCTTCATTCCAACGTGATCAAATTGTAAATTTTCACAATCAACATGTGTGGGCTGGCGAGAATCCGCACGCAATTGTGCAATCACGTCATCAACACAGATTTTCTGTGAACGTTTGGGCAGGCATTGTTGGTGATGTCTTGATTGGGCCCCATACTCTTCCACCTACGCTCCATGGAGCACGTTATCATGATTTCATACGGGATACTCTACCTGTGCTGCTAGAACATGTGCCTTTACAAGTACGACACAACATGTGGTTCATGCACGATGGAGCTCCTGCACATTTCAGTCGAAGTGTTCATACGCTTCTCAGCAACAGATTCGGTGACCGATGGATTGGTAGAGGCGGACCAATTCCATGGCCTCCACGCTCTCCTGACCTCAACCCTCTTGACTTTCATTTATGGGGGCATTTGAAAGCTCTTGTCTACGCAACCCCGGTACCAACTGTAGAGACTCTTCGTGCTCGTATTGTGGACGTCTGTGATACAATACGCCATTCTCCAGGGCTGCATCAGCGCATCAGGGATTCCATGCGACGGGGGGTGGATGCATGTATCCTCGCTAACGGAGGACATTTTGAACATTTCCTGTAACAAAGTGTTTGAAGTCCCGCTGGTACGTTCTGTTGCTGTGTGTTTCCATTCCATGATTAATGTGATTTGAAGAGAAGTAATACAATGAGCTCTAACATGGAAAGTAAGCGTTTCCGGACACATGTCCACATAACATCTTTTTTTTTATTTGTGTGTGAGGAATGTTTCCTGAAAGTTTGGCCGTACCTTTTTGTAACACCCTGTATAACAGTGTAGAATTTACTGTTAAAGTGAAATTAACAAATATTGTAACAAAGACCTGAATGCTAAACTCTGAACGCTTTGGTCCATCTTAATTATCGACATTTCATACAGAAGCGCATCATTAAAATGACAAACGTTGTAAATATCAACTACGTAACTTTATTTGTTTAAAAGATATAGTAAATTTAAATTATGAATATTTACAGTGAAGCATCAGATCATCGTTTCCTCCACACAAAACACATTGAACGCTGACAGCATGACACCTTACTGAATCATTAGGCAGTAGAATATTTGTTGTAAAGTTGAGTGCATAATAGTTACTTTTGTTCTTTATTTATTTATCAGAAAGCACATTGGTACAAGGCTTCTGCCCGTGGCATTCAAAGTTAAGAAGGAAATTGTATTGGTTTAATGAAAAAGAATTTTACGTTTATTATGTAGTGGATATTATTGTTACTTTATTTACGAAGGTTTGAATTTAATAGTGGCAACTACTTATTCACAACCGATACAAAGGAGTTACATGTTTGCACCTGTTACTGTCCTTCAAAGTAGTCACCAGCGTTGTGTAGAACCCGTTTCCAGCGATGTGGAAGGCGTAGTATACCGTTAGCAGAGCCTGTTCTGTTGATGGTGCAAATGGAGCGGTCTAAAGTTCTGGCGATTCTCGTGTACGACTGTGATGATGTTATCCTAACGCATTCCGTTCCTGCATGGCAGACCGTCAATGCACAGTATTACTGTTCGCTTTTGGAGCATCACCTGCGACCAGCTTTGCGAACGAAGCGGCGACACTTTCTGCGCAACCCACGCATCATTTTGCACGACAATGCGCGGGCTCATATAGCGCAAGTTGTGGCTGCTCTGTTCGGTATATGGGACTGGGAAGTACTCCCCTGACTTAAGTCCTTGAGTCTTTGATTTGATTCCGAAGTTCCGAAGATGAAGGAACTACTTCGTGGCCTTTGCTTCAGAACTATTCCCGAGATTCGACAGGCAGTAGACCGCTCCATTCGCACCATCAACAGAACAGGCTCTGCTAACGTTGACTACGACCTCCACATCACTGGCAAAGGGTTCTACACAACGCTGGTGACTATTTTGAAGGACAGTAACAGGTGCAAACATGTAGCTCTTTTGTATTGGTTCTGAATAAATAGTTGCCACTATTTAAGTTCCAACCCTTGAAGAACGTGGAAGTGGTCAAGCTTTGTTAAGATGTAAAGTAATGTAGAATAACCTGTAGCCAGTCAGGTGGACGGCTTTAGGGAAGGGAACTGCACTAGTCAGTTGAGCGACGATGCTCGGCACGCGGGAAACGCGGCCGAGGACGGGCAGAGAGGGCAGTTCTGGTCTAGACACCAAAGAATACAGTTGGGTGGGAGACACCAAAGGGTACAGTTCAGATTGAGACTGGAAAGCGGACAGTCGGTCTTTAGGCAGCAAGGAAGTGAAACGACTTAGGAAATTTCGCATTGTGTGATATCGCGCTGAGAAGCCACGCGCCTGGTGTGAACTGTAACTTTTCGCGCAGGTAACTTGTATTTCGCCATGAGATTGCGAATGATCGAACTGTGTCAAATGTATAAGCGCTCGAGTGTAACAGTAACTCTAAATGCGGCCACTTTCGCTATTAGTTTGCTTTATGAATAAACATTATTCTAACCAAATCGCAACTGTGTGGCCTACATCACTTATGGGTTGTTAATTTAGTTCCCGATATTACTATCACTGTTGTTATATGTTATATTAACTTCGTATTTCGCAAACTCGGCATCAGGCAGACAATTTAACCAAAGGGTCAGAAGTGTCTAATTTAGGGCGCGTAGTGCGACACGTGCGGTTCAACCCCTGGACGAGTTTGAGACAAGACATTTCGACGAAAAGCAACCGCATGTGAGCCCGAACATCTTTGGGACGTTAGCTCGCAATTGAACGATAACCGGTATTACTGCAATCGTGCAGTACACAGACATCCAATAGAATAATACCTGTCTGCAATGGAACCCATGAATACCATGTATTCCGCGTGGATCTCAGTTTTCCGTACAGTGGAGGTGGAGAACACAAAACTTTGTATTAACGTCTGCTGGCGTGGTAGGTTTGTAACCAGTGCGTGCCCCAACACAACCGGTTAAAGTTCACGTAATAGAAGGCATGATGTCTCAGGGAACCGTACCGAGTTGTAATCACAATTAAGAATGATATCGTCGTGGACAGTCGAAATGTTATATTTGAAGAACTGGTTTCGTTCCGTGACACACGTCGTCGTCAGAATCATACATCTAATTTCTGCGAAGCGCAGCTTGCCAGTGGCGCGAGGATTCAGAAAAAACTTACATGAACTGTATTACAACTATCAGCTGTACATTGGAATGACGACAGAAAACTCGAAGCCGCATTCCCCACTTATCGCGAGCGCTGGCGTGCACGTCGTAGACACATTGCTGACGACATACGGAAAAGATACGCCGAGAGCCAGTAGTAATTGTCCAGGTGAACTAAACTTTTGTCATGTGATAGGGAGGCACTGGAGAATTTAAGGAGGAAAAAAGAAAGATAAGGAAAAGCAAAGGGTCTTTAACACTACCTTGGGGAACGCCAGAAATCACTTCTGTTTTACTCGATGACTTTCCGTCAGTTACTACGAACTGTGACCTCTCTGATAGGAAATCACAAATCCAGTCACATAACTGAGACGACATTCCATAAGCACACAGTTTCACTAGAAGGCGCTTGTGTGGTACAGTGCCAAAAGCCTTCCGGATACCCAGAAATAATGAATCGATCTGAAATCCCTTACTAATAGCTTTCCACACTTCATGTGAATAAAGAGCTAGTTGTGTTTCACAGGAACGATGTTTTCTGAACCAATGTTGACTGTGTGTCAATAGACAGTTTTCTTCGAGGTAATTCATAATGTTCTAACACAATATATGTTCTAAAATCCTGCTGCATATCGACGCTAACGATATGGGCCAGTAATTAAGTGGATTACTCCTACTACGTTTCTTGAATATTTGTGTGACCTGTGCAACTTTCCGGTCTTTGGGAACGGATCTTTCGTCGAGCGAACTGTTGTACACTCCTGGAAATTGAAATAAGAACACCGTGAATTCATTGTCCCAGGAAGGGGAAACTTTATTGACACATTCCTGGGGTCAGATACATCACATGATCACACTGACAGAACCACAGGCACATAGACACAGGCAACAGAGCATGCACAATGTCGGCACTAGTACAGTGTATATCCACCTTTCGCAGCAATGCAGGCTGCTATTCTCCCATGGAGACGATCGTAGAGATGCTGGATGTCGTCCTGTGGAACGGCTTGCCATGCCATTTCCACCTGGCGCCTCAGTTGGACCAGCGTTCGTGCTGGACGTACAGACCGCGTGAGACGACGCTTAATCCAGTCCCAAACATGCTCAATGGGGGACAGATCCGGAGATCTTGCTGGCCAGGGTAGTTGACTTACACCTTCTAGAGCACGTTGGGTGGCACGGGATACATGCGGACGTGCATTGTCCTGTTGGAACAGCAAGTTCCCTTGCCGGTCTAGGAATGGTAGAACGATGGGTTCGATGACGGTTTGGATGTACCGTGCACTATTCAGTGTCCCCTCGACGATCACCAGTGGTGTACGGCCAGTGTAGGAGATCGCTCCCCACACCATGATGCCGGGTGTTGGCCCTGTGTGCCTCGGTCGTATGCAGTCCTGATTGTGGCGCTCACCTGCACGGCGCCAAACACGCATATGACCATCATTGGCACCAAGGCAGAAGCGACTCTCATCGCTGAAGACGACACGTCTCCATTCGTCGCTCCATTCACGCCTGTCGCGACACCACTGGAGGCGGGCTGCACGATGTTGGGGCATGAGCGGAAGACGGCCTAACGGTGTGCGGGACCGTAGCCCAGCTTCATGGAGACGGTTGCGAATGGTCCTCGCCGATACCCCAGGAGCAACAGTGTCCCTAATTTGCTGGGAAGTGGCGGTGCGGTCCGCTACGGCACTGCGTAGGATCCTACGGTCTTGGCGTGCATCCGTGCGTCGCTGCGGTCCGGTCCCAGGTCGACGGGCACGTGCACCTTCCGCCGACCACTGGCGACAACATCGATGTACTGCGGAGACCTCACGCCCCACGTGTTGAGCAATTCGGCGGTACGTCCACCCGGCCTCCCGCATGCCCACTATACGCCCTCGCTCAAAGTCCGTCAACTGCACATACGGTTCACGTCCACGCTGTCGCGGCATGCTACCAGTGTTAAAGACTGCGATGGAGCTCCGTATGCCACGGCAAACTGGCTGACACTGACGGCGGCGGTGCACAAATGCTGCGCAGCTAGCGCCATTCGACGGCCAACACCGCGGTTCCTGGTGTGTCCGCTGTGCCGTGCGTGTGATCATTGCTTGTACAGCCCTCTCGCAGTGTCCGGAGCAAGTATGGTGGGTCTGACACACCGGTGTCAATGTGTTCTTTTTTCCATTTCCAGGAGTATATATGATCGTTAGTTATGGAGCTGATGCATCAGCATACTCCGAAAGGAACCTAATTAATATACAGTCTAGACCAGAAGTCTTGCTTTTATTAAGTGACTTAAGTTGCTTTACTACTCCGAGGATATTTGCTTCTACATTACTCATGTTGGCAGCTGTTCTCGATTCGAAATCTGGAATATTTACTTCGTCTTATTTTGTGAAGGCATTTCGGAAGGCTATGTTTAGTAACTCTGCTTTGGCAGCACTGCCTTCGATAGTATCTCCATTGCTATCACGCATTGATTGTTTCTTGCCACTAACATAATTTACATACGACCAGAATCTCTTAGGATTTTCTGCCAGGTTTCGAGACAAAGTTTCGTTGTGGAAACTGTTATAAGCATCTCAAATTGAAGTCCGCGCTAAATTTCGAGCTTCTGTAAAAGATCGCCAGTCTTGGAGGGTTTGCGTCTGTTTAAATTTGGCGTGTTTCTGTCGTTGTTTCTGCAACAGTGTTCTAATCCGTTTTGTGTGCCTAGGATGATCGGCTCCGTCGTTTTTTGATTTATTTGTTATAAATCTTTCAACTGATGCCGATACTACTTCTTTGAATTCAAGCCACATCTGGTCTACACTTATTAATTTGGAATGAGTGGAGATTGTCTCTCAGGAAGGCGTCAAGTGAATTTTTATCTGCTTTTTTGAATAGGTATATTTTTCACTTATTTTTGGAGGATTTCGGGATTACAATATTCAATCTCGCTACGACAACCTTGTGTTCCCTAATCGCTGCATCAGTTTTGATGCTCGTTATTAACTCAGGATTATTTGTTGCTGAGAGGTCAAGTGTGTTTTCACAACCGTTTACTATTCGCGTGGGCTCATGAACTAACTGCTCGAAATAATTTTCAGAGAATGCGTTTAGAACAATTTCGGATGATATTTTATGCGTACCTCCGGAATTAAACATGTATTTCCGCCAACATATCGAGGGTAAATTAAAGTCATCACCAACTATAATCGTATGAGCCGGGTACGTGTTTTAAATCAGACTCAAGTTTTCTTTGAACCTTTCAGCATCTGTATCTTTTGAATTGGGAGGTAGGTAAAAGGATCCAATTATTATTTTATTCCGGCTGCCCATACTAACTCACAGGAAGTATCTACTTCAATTTCACGGCAAGTTAAACTACTTCTAACAGCAACAAACACGCCACTGCCAACCGTGTTTAGCCTATACTTTTGGAACACAGGTTCTTCGCAAAAATTTCGACTGAGCTTATATCCGGCTTTAGCCAGCTTTCAGTGTCTATAACGATTTGAGCATCAGTGCTTTATATTAGCGTTTGGAGCTCTGGTACTTTCTCAACACAGCTTCGACAACTTACAACTGTTATACCAATGGTTCCTGCATCTACGTTCTTCCTGTGTTCAGCCTGCACCATTTGTGACTGAAGCCCTTGTTCTGTTTTCCCGAGACCGTCTAACCTAAAAACCACCCAGTCCACGCCACACAGTCCCTGCTACCAGTGTAGCGGCCCCCTGCGTATAGTGGACACCTGACCTACTCAGCGGAACCCGAAACCCAGCCACCCTTTGGCGCAAGTCTCGGAATCTGCAGCCTACACGGTCGCAGAACCGTTTGGGCCTCTGATTCAGACCCGCCACTCGGCTCTGTACCAGAGGTCCGCAATCGGTCCTGTCGACTATGCTACAAATGGTCCGCTCTGCTTTCATCTTGCAAGCAACAACCTACAAAGGGCTCATCATCATCGCTCTCATCTAAATTCTTAATGTACGCAGGACTGGGGCAAAAATGAAAGTGACAGGGGTTCCCGATGGGAGAGAGTTTGGAAAAAATAGCATTTTCGATACATGCAGCGAGATATTAGCCTTACAAGATACCGTGATGTGAAGGAACAAGTTGGCGCAGCGCAAAGATTAGAGAACGGTAAACCGAAAGTTGTAGGATCGAGTTTCTCAGAGACCTTTCTTACACTGCAAATAAAACCAGATACACGCCTTACATTCCCTTCCTGCAAATTTATTTGCAATGTGACGTTTTTCTATGCCTTTCCTTTTCGTGCCTTTCATTAAAGTATTAATAAATACGATGTATTCAGCATTATTTCGGTTTGTTAGTGTTTGGATTCTGCTACTCACTCCAACTGCCAACTAGTGGCAGCTTGCAAACTGGGCAGGTCAGATTGTCCAGTATAGTCAGCTCCCGGTCGGGAAACCTTGCAACCTACACGCAGAAATGGATCTCCCACGTCCTTTGTGCCCGCAGGTTGTAAAGGCCGAGCAGGTAGCTTCAGGACCCCGTAGCGGACGGGCGTGTATGTCTCCCAGCTAAGCCAGGAGCCGCAGTTGGCGCACTGCCTGTGCAAGTTGTAAAGTTTATTCCAATAAACACTTATACCACACAACTTGTTCCAGCCAATTATTGTGAGTGGAAATAAAGGGAAAATAGTGAGTCCTCTCGCACTGTGCACTCACACTCCAATGCGCCACCACAGGAGGAAGAGCCTGTGTGTACATTTTTTGGTCCACCGGGCCGGGCAAAGTGATCACGCGGAATTTACGTTCGCGCAGATTTATTTTTCAGTATTTGTGAACTTTTAAAAACTCACGTGTGAGTTGCGCACGTTATCGGTTTCGTTGGTGACCGCTATCGAGTGTCCCAAGGCCTGTTTGGGACTTCGACAATAGCAGCCTTAACAATGGTGATCGGGACATATTTGTGAACGTTTAATGTGTCTCTAATTCAAACGCGAAAAGCACAGAAAAGTGTCGGTTCCAGCATAATCGGTGACCGAAAATTCGCGCCGTCGGAGACTGCAGCGCCTGCCACGCCCTCTGCCAGTGCCCGTGACGCCGCTGCTGTTCCAGTCCGTACAGCCTTGTATTGCTGCTGCGGCCTGGTAAGTGCAACTGTTGGCTTCCTGCTATCATCTTCCCGGTGCTAAAATGGAGCCCTCAGGGGAAACAAAATTAGTCAAGCGGAGAGGTTTAGCAAAGGCCGCTCTCGCGCGCCTAACGAGCTTTGAGAAGTCTGGAGACAGCCCCAGCATCGAAATTGGAATCAAAATTAAGTCGATTGACTGGGATTCTGACCGATTTAGAGTCGTCTCTAACATGGTAGGAAATTGAAGACGAATCAGCATATCATAGAAAGGACAGGGCAGAATTCGAGGATTCGTGGGATTTCGTTGAATCCACTATCAAGGGTTTAATGACGAGGTACACCCAGCTTTCGCAGCCTTTGGGCTCGAATCCATCAGGCAATGTCAGTTCTTTGAAACTACCTGCTATTAACTTGCCTTTAGTGGTCGTCATACAGGGATAAATTTTTGAGCCTCAATATGAATAACAATTCAGTTGATGACATTCAAGAACTTCATTACCTTAATTAGTCTTTTCGAGACGAAGCTAAAGGCCTATTGAAACATATACCTGTTACAGCAGGAAACCTATCGATAGCCTGGGGACTTATTACGCAGAGGTATAATAACGCAAAAATAATTGAAACCAGACATGCTAAGGCTTTATTGGCCTTACCTAAAGTCGGCCATGGCGCAGCGAGCGATTATAGGCAACTAATTAATCATGTGTATAGCCATTTGAAGGCCTTAGAAGCTCCCAAATCTGATATTCCACTTCATGAAGTTATTCTTTCGGAAGAGATTCTGTCTAGTATGCGACCAACGGATCGTCATGAATGGGAGGTAAAGATGTCAGAGTCAACATTCACCGCATTAAAACAACTAATAGATTTTTTTGGAAACAAAACTTCAGGCCCTTGAGTTGATCAGATTCAGGGATAACACCTCAACGAATTCGCTAGGAGCCGGCCGGTGTGGCCGTGCGGTTAAAGGCGCTTCAGTCTGGAACCGCGTGACCGCTACGGTCGCAGGTTCGAATCCTGCCTCGGGCATGGATGTGTGTGATGTCCTTAGGTTAGTTAGGTTTAATTAGTTCTAAGTTCTAGGCGACTGATGACCTCAGAAGTTGAGTCGCATAGTGCTCAGAGCCATTTGAACCAATTCGCTAGGAAGTGCCAATAACTCAAATCAAACGAGACCTTTGAGGAGGGCTCATCTTGCTAATGCTGATACTGAGGAGTCATGTAATTTTTGGAGTTAACCTCATACTATCACTAAATGCAAGGGGTTTCAATCAATAAATGTCGATGAGCGGCGGGCATATATTTTATGTGCACCCGTTCTGGTCATGTATCAGATAAATGAAAAATTTCTCCTTGTAAGACCTGTAAAGGAAGGCACAACATACTGCTTCACAGGCCTGCTGAACCAAGTTATGGGCAGAATAGTAAACCAGGAGGCCATTCCTTGGCCAATCAAGCTATGAACGGGAAAGCAAACATCCACTGCAATGTTTTGTTGGCAACAGCAGCTATCAACATTAAGGACAGCATGGGTGGACAGCAGGTTTGCAGAGTTCTGCTAGATAGTGCGAATCAGCTATTCTTTATATTTAAGGGTATGGCAGAGAAATTAAAACTGAAACGAAGTAACCATTCGTTTCCTGTGAAAGGCATAAACAATACCTTTGCAGCCTCAGTGTCTTACACATCTAATGTTGAAGTGTCGTCTAGGCTCAACTACTTTCATGTCAGAACCACTTGCGCTATCGTAGACCATGTCACCATTGACCTACCAGCGAGCAAGATAGACACAAGGTCATGGAGTGTCGCATGTAATCTTCCGCTCGCTGATCCAGAATTCAACAAGCCTGCCACAGTATATTTAATTCTTGATGTTGAGGTTTTTTGATGTTGTTTGTAAGGAAAAGCTGGTGAAACCAAGTCATCCTTCACTGGTCGAAACAAGATTTGTCTGGATTTTGTCTGGTAGGATGCCTTCAGCTGCATGCAACATGCCTCGTTCTACAGTGACTTCGTGCTTTGTTAGAGGTGACAATTTAGATACCAAACTGCAAAGGTTTTGGGAGTTAGAGGAACTGTCTACGAAAATGATGAGTAAGCAGGATAAAATATGTGAAGCTCACTTTCAGCGCCACAAGGCACGAGATGAAGAAGAGAGATTTGTGGTACGACTACCAGTGAAACCTGACTGTAAATCCTTAGGTGAATCACAACAACATGACTCTCGGAGACTGGCAAATCTTGAGAGGAGATTTAAAAGGCATCCGAATCTACAGAAGGAATATGCTGCATTCATGTATGAATATGTCAAAATGGGACACATGGAGATCTCTAATTCTCAAGGTAATATGGTCAAAGCTGTCTTCAAAAAATGCGGCTCCACTACTAAGTTGAGGGTGGTATTTTATGGCTCTGCTGTCACTTATAATGGAGTATCTGTCAATGATATCTTGATGGTTGGTCCCACTGTCCAGACAGATTTATTTTCTATTATTATAAAATTTCGCTCCTTTAATGTGGCTCTGTCAGGTGACATAGCAAAAATGTATTGCCAAGTGTCTCTCCATCCGGATGATAGGAACTTACAGAGAATTCTATGGTGGGAATCACCGTCTGAACCGATGCAAGAATATAGACTGTGTACACTCACTTATGGAAATCACCGTCTGAACCGATGCAAGAATATAGACTGTGTACACTCACTTATGGAACCGTTCCTGCTGCCTTTCTTGCTGTCAGGTGTCTTCAACAGTTGGTTTTGGAAAATCAAAACAGGTTTCCAATGGCATCGCAAGCCCTGATGTCTAGCTTTTATGTGGACGACTTCTAAGGTGGCTCAGCTATGGAAGCTGAAGGTCAGGAACTTTAAACCTAGCTGACTCAACTACTTGCTTCTGGGGGGGGGGGTTTCCACTGAGGAAATGGTGTTCCAATAGCCACAAGGTCATGGAAAAAATTCCTGTGGAGGACTGAGAAACGTCTTTGCCTTGTTATCTTACTGGTGAACAAGCTATAAAAACGTTAGGAATATTATGGCACCCTGGCTCCCACAAATTCCAGGGCCATGTGCAGCTGAAAAGTCATCGGCTCTCAAAGGTTACCAAATACAATGTCCTGTCTGCAACAGCGTCAATCTATGACCTGCTGGGGCTTCTAGATCCAGCAGAATTGTTCTTGTAGCCCTTGTGGCAACTAAGCCTTGATTGGGATGAAATTCTTCCATCCAACCTCACTGATGAATGGAATACTGTTTGTGTCCAGCTGCCTGCCCTGAATGGTATTTTGATTAACAGGAAAATCATTCCTTCCCCCCCAGTATGTTAAATTAGAAATACATGGTTTTCGTTATGCTTAACAGTCGGCATATGGTGCGTGTGTATACGTCAGATATGTTCTTCCCAATAACAGTGTGTTGGTCTCACTGGCTGCAGCCAAATCTCGGGTTGCCCCTGTAAAACAACAGTCTCTTCCACGGCGGGAATCATGTGGTGCTCTGCTTCTTGCTCGACTCATTCACAATGTGCCTTAGACATCATAGATAGTGGCGACATTCATTTGTGGACAGACTCCACAATAGTTCTCTGTTGGCTGTAACGTAGTCCTCTTCACTGGAAAAACTTTGTCGTCAACAGAGTCTCTGAAATCCAGGAACTGAGTTCAGATACCAGCTGGAGACATGTCAGATCAAAGGATAATCCTGCTGACCACTTAGCACGTGGTATTAATCCAGCTGCTTTGAGTTCACTTGTTCAGTGGTGGTCTGGCCCGTCATGGCTACCCACTTGCGACCTCGACTGCAACACCTGCACTAAGTGTAGACGTTGCGGCTGACAGAAGGTGTACACAAGTATCCTTGGTGTCAGTCATTAAACTTGATAATGAACTACTGTGTAAATATTCATCACTCAAGAGAACTTACAGAGTTTTGGCCTATGCACTGAGGTTTGCTAATAATACTAGGCTTCAGCAGTCAGACAGCACAACTGGGCCACTCACTCCACAGGACTGCCACAATGCTATCAAAGGGGCATTTGGCGCAGCTCAACATAGTGAATATGGTAATGAGATCGCTTTGTTGAACGCCAAATTAAGGGATTTGCACGCTTTTGTTGATGCCGAGGGTATTTTACGAGTGGGAGGGAGATTAATGAATGCTGGTGCACCATATGATGAGCGCCATCCTATTATTGTACCGCCTAAGCATCATTTGACAAAAGTTCTCGTAATAGATGAACATGAAAATCTGTTGCACGCTGGGTCACAACTTTTGTTGACTATGTTGCTTAGGAGGTTCTGGATCCCCAATGCCCGTAACACAGTGAAATGAGTTATCAGGAAATGTTTAAAATGCTTTAGGATTAAGTCCAAGGCAGCAGTGTTACTCATGGATCAGCTACCTGTAGCTAGAGTAAACCAGTCTCGTCTATTCTATCACTGTGGAGTAGATTATGCAGGCCCTGTTGCTGTAAAGCATGGTGGAAGACGGAGTAAAGTTACCACCAAGGATTATATTGCTTTACTCATTTGCATGGTAACCAAGGCCATCCACTTAGAATAAGTTAGTTACTTGGTAACAAGCCCATTTTTGGCTGTCGTCAGGAGATTCACTGCAAGAAGAAGGAAACCTTCTCACATGTACAGTGACAATGGCACCACATTTGTAGGTGCAGACAATGAGCTTAAATGTTTTTTCTCTAATGATGCTACTGTTGATGGTGTGGAGAATTTTTCGACCTCAGAGGGATTCAGTTGGAGGTTCACTCCACCCCGTGCCCCACACTTTGATAGACTCTGGGAGGCAGGAATCAAATGCATGAAGACACATCTCAAACGCCTCATCAGCAATGCAGTACTGACATTTGAAGAACTGACTACTGTGTTAATTCAGATAGAAGTATGCTTGAATTGAAGGTCGTTGTGTCTTCTCTCTGATGACCTAGATTCTCCTGCCGCTCTCACTCCTCGTCATTTCCTAATCGGACAGCCCATTGGTGCTCATCCTGAACCCTCTGTCCTTGAGGTTCCCGCCAACAGGTTGCGCAGATGGCAACTTGTACAGCAGTTTCATCAGTCCTTATGGAAGAGGTGATCCACAGAATACATACATGATCTGCAGCAACGCAGAAAATGGGCATCGGAAGCAGAGTAGCAACCACAGATTGGCGATCATGGGCTGGTCAAGGAGGATAACTTGCCTCCCTTGGTGTGGAGGCTGGGTGTCATTGACCAGCTGTTTCTCGGTAATAAAATGTGTGTGCGTGTGGTGATGGTAAAAACTGCTACTGGGCAGATTAACCGATCTATAGCAAAATTATGTCCCCTTCCTAAGCAGTGAATCAGTTAAGTGTTCCCTCAGATCTGTGTAGAGGTATATGATACAGGGCCACTGCCGAATTGCCATTTACTGGAACAGCTTCATAATTCATAAGATCAGCTTGAGAATCTGTGGATGTTTCTTGTGGAATAACTGCTGTCAGTACTGATTTTCATGTTTTTATGCAGAATGATATTAATACTTTATTGCTTTGTGTCCTACATGTTAGTACCCATCGAATTTCACATGTAGCGTGACAGTGGCGTATGGTGATGTGGACATCCCAAATGTTAGTGTATTCATGTTTTATGTGCATTGATGTTGTGCCTAGTTATATTTTTATTGTTTTGGTTTTGTTGTTTGTTAAAATTACGGTTAATTGTAAAATGAGAAAACTCATTTTAGAGTGGGAGTATGTTTGGACCCTGCTACTCACTCCAACTGCCATCTAGTGGCATCCTTCAAACTGGGTAGGTCAGATTGTCCAGTATAGTCTGCTCTCAGTCGGGAGACCTTGCAACCTACACGCAGAAGTGAATCTCCCAGGTCCTTTGCGCAGGTAAGACTAGCGGTTGTAACGGGCGAGCAAGTAGCTTCAAGACCCCGTAGTGGACGTGCGTGTATGTCTCCCACCTAAGCCAGGAGCCGCAGTTGACGCATTCCTTGTGCAAGTTGTAAGGTTTACTCTAATACACACTTACACCAGATAACTTGTTCCGTCCAATTATTGTGAGTGGAAATAAGCGGGGGGGGGGGGGGGGTTAGTGGGTCCTCTCGCACTATACACTCACCCTCCAATGTGCCACCACGGGAGGAAGACCATGTGCATTCACTTAGCAATGTAAGTAAATTAAAAAAAGAAAATAAAAAGAAAAATTTGATCCCCAGAGACAGTCGAACCCACGACGCCTTAATTACCGCTCTTTACACTTACCGTTGCGTCAACCGCTGCCTGAAACTACCCTAACGTATATGGCACCTGTCTCACCCTATTCACCCCAAAAAAAGCTAATTGCTTCTAAACGCTCAGCTGTCTAGAGCTCGCAGAATGTCACTTTCATTTCTGACCGAGCCTGCATATGTTGCACGAAATCCGTGATGACTAGTACACTCGCTTCCCTTCTAAGTCCTATTACACCTGAAAATAACTCCTGATTTCCAAGGGAATCCTGTCGTTGTTGCTGTCTTCCTACAGATTATTATATCTAGAAGTTAATATATTGACAAAAAAGTAACACGAAGGAAGTTTAATCTGTTAGTGACTCGTACAAGGTCTATTTCCTCGCAGTTTGCTTGCAGAGAGCAAGTCTTTTTGTATCAAGATAAAGTAATAAGTCTTAAAAAATTCACATCCCTATTACTACAAGAAACAAAACTGAGGACCTTACTCTTTTTTCTCTCGAATCTTCAGATGTGTTTCCTACCTTCGTTCCATATTCGTCAGTTTGCAGATAACGTACCGAATTCGCCATTTGGAAGATAAGGCAGAAAAAGAGCTAAACGGTGAAAATAAGAACGTTAATCAATGGCTGTTAAACAACGCAATATCAACATCACTAGAAAAGTCAAATGTTCTATTACTTTCGACGAAGAGCCTCTGCAGAACTTAGTCTTGACTGGAACTGGTCTCAAAATTTCCTGGAAGATTAGTACTTTATGCTGTACACAGACCTGCTGGCGTGTCCTTTTGAGCTGCACTAACTCAACCATCCGTACAGAAAACATTACTCACGCTCACGGGCTTACTTTGCCTAGTACCTCGCAACCATCTTCCAAATTCCACAGACGTTTTTCCATCACACCTTTCGAAACTTTCACACCTCTTGAAAGTTGTGCTGTGTGGGCAGGTCGTGATTTGTGTCGGAAGAGCTTCGTTGGTAGAGGTAGAGCATTTTCCGGCTAAAGACAAACATTCTACAATCGTGTCATGTGTGTGACAGTTTTAAACTCCTAGGAAATGTGAAATCAAGCACGCTCCGCTGCAGACTGAGATGTCATTCTGGTTCTAGGCTTAGTTACATTTGCACTGAAATAAAAAATTAGATTCCTCGGAACTCAGCTTTATATCCAATATCAATTATGTAATTGCAAGCTCTAAACCGTCACTTAAAATTTCGGGCCGGCCGATGTGGCCGAGCGGTTCTAGGGGGCTTCAGACTGGAACCTCGCGACCGCTACGGCCGCAGGTTCGAATCCTGCCTGGGGCATGGATGTGTGTGACGTACTTAGGTTAGTTGGGTTTAAGTAGTTCTAAGGAGGACTAATGACCTCAAATGTTAAGCCCCATAGTCCTCAGAGCCAGTTGAACCATTAAAATTTCGAGACTATAGTAGGGGATCACATCGCAACCTTTTGCTCTTTGTTCTGTTTACAACCGAGTGAGATGGCGTGGTTAGCATTTGAGAGGACGACGGTTCAAACCCGCGTGCGGCCGTTCTGATTTAGGTTTTCCGTGATATCCCTAAAACGCTTCTGATAAGTGCTGGGATGGTTCCTTTGAAAGGGCACGGCTGACTTCCTTCTCCTTCCTGCCATAATCCGATGCGATTGATAACCTTGCTGTTTGGTTCCCTTCTCCAAATCAACGAAACTGATTATAACAGATTACGGCCGAATTTTGGAGCGCAGTGCTAACAATACCTGTGTGGGAAAATCAGATGCATTACAACAGAGATGTACACGAATATGTATCAGCGACGGAGACTGCATTAGAGGCGGAGGAGAAGCTGTGGTTTTGGGACGGATATTGAATTCATGCCGCTGATGGCAGTTGTATGCCGTATTGGTAGTTAAACTCTGATCAGAAAAACTTTATGATTGTTGCTTTTCTGATGGGTATTACCGTTTCAGATTTTTTAGCGACCTGCTTCGGACACTGTTAACAATTGACTGTTTGTGAAGCTATACCCTGTAATATAACCCTATAGACATCTTTATCAGGAAGTATGCTTGCAAGTCTTAATCACGAGTAATATGTAAGGTATAATTTATCACTGTCAAGCGTGAAGAGTATTTCTTCAGTGGACTGAATTTCCGCTATGCGTAATAGTTACCATACTGCGTAGTGATGCACATTTTCTGTCACATGTTGTCCTGCTGTATTCGATGCGAGAATGAGCTTTAAATCGCTCTCCAGCCTGAACTTCCATAAACATTTACTTTTCTTACATGAAGCTGCAACAAGGGCCGGAAAAAGGCGAAAGGGAAGAAATCCACACAATCCCTTTCCAGATCCCACGCAGATGCGAACCGCATCGATCCTCGCAACCTCTCCCGACCGTGCCTAAATTCACTACTCCTGCAGGCACGGCACATCGACTGTTTCTGTTGCGGGAGGTCTCCGTACTGCGTATTTACGACCGCAATGTGACACCAATTGTTTTCGCACATTATTACAAGAATAAAGCATAGAACAATGCAATTTCATCATATACACTACTGACCATTAAAATTAATACACCACGAAGATGACGTGATACAGACGCGAAATTTAACCGACAGGAAGAAGATGCTGTGATATGCAAATTATTAGCTTTCCAGACCATTCACACAAGGTTAGCGCCGGTGGCGACACCTACAACGTGCTGACAAGAGGAAAGTTTCCAACCGATTTCTCGTACACAAACAGCAGTTGACCGGGGTTGCCTAGTGAAACGTTGTTGTGATTCCTCGTGTAAGGAGGAGAAATTCGTACCATCACGTTTCCGACTTTGATAAAGGTCGGATTGTAGCCTATTGCGATTGCGGTTTATCGTATCGCGACATTGCTGCTCGCGTTGGTCGAGATCCAATGACTGTTAGCAGACTATGGAATCGGTGGGTTCAGGAGGGTCATACGGAACGCCGTGCTGGATCCCAACGGCCTCGTATCACTAGCAGTCGAGATGACAGGCATCTTATCCGCATGGATGTAACGGATCGTGCAGCGACGTCTCGATGTCTGAGTCAACAGATGGGGACGTTTGCAAGACAACAACCATCTGCACGAACAGCTGGACGACATTTGCAGCAGCATGACTATCAGCTCGTAGACCATGGTTGCCGTTACCCTTGACGCTGCATCACAGACAGGAGTGCCTGCGATGGTGTACTCAACGACGTACCTGGATGCACGAATGGCAAAACGTCATTTTTTCGGATGAATCTAGGTTCTGTTTACAGCATCATGGCGGTTGCATCCGTGTTTGGCGATATCGCGGTGAACGCACATTGGACGCGTGTATTTGTCATCGCCATACTGGTGTATCACCCGGCGTGATGGTATGGGGTGCCATTGGTTACACGTCTCGGTCACCTCTTGTTCACATTGACGGCACTTTGAACAGTAGACGTTACATTTCAGATGTGTTACTACGACCCGTGGCTCTACCCTTCATTCGATCCTTGCGAAACCCTACATTTCAGCAGGATAATGCACGACCGCATGTTGTAGGTCCTCGACGGGCCTTTCTGGATACAGAAAATGTTCGACTGCTGCCCTGGCTAGCACAGTCTCCCGATCTCTGACCAACTGGAAACGTCTGGTCAATGGTGGCCGAGCAACTGGCTCGTCAGAATACGCCAGTCACTACTCTTGATGAACTGTGGTATCGTCTTGAAGCTGCAAGGGCAGCTGTATCTGTACACGCCATCCACGCTCTGTCTGACTCAATGCCCAGGCGGATCAAGGCCGTTATTACGGCCAGAGGTGGTTGTTGTGGGTACTGATTTCTCAGGATCAATGCACCCAAATTCCGTGGAAATATAATCACATGTCAGTTCTAGTATAATATATTTGTCCAATGAATCCCCGTTTATCATCTGCATTTCTTCTAGGTTTAGGAATTGTAATGGCAAATAGTGTAAATACTTTCATTCGCATGCTTTTCCGCAGTGTGTGAACTTTCGTATCAATAAACGTATGCCAGTAGGTACTGAAAACTCATTAGCTGCTGAAACGTCCCCTTAGAAAAATTAATGAATTACTGTGCTGATAAACCTCTTACATTATTTGATTTTCAGACAGCTGAGCAGAACTGAACGTACTCAGACATTTCGCTCTTTACCTATTCTGATCAACACTAAACTGACACATAATATTTTTAGCGCAAAGCAATCTGACTTTTAATAGTCCCTACAAAAGAATAGCCCTCACTAACAATAACCTGTACCTGTCATGAATCACTTACCTCACAAAAATCTTCATTACTCGAACTACTGCAATTCAGCGAGCGCCAATACTGCCAGCTAAATAAAAGTTTCTAACCACTGAAGTCACTAACTACTGATAGGCATGGTTAGCAAATGAAAGATTTTGATAGAGAACAAACAATGTATTTACCTTAATAGTGTTCAAAAGTCATTATATATATATAGCAGTTCATGACATCCAGTCTTACAAATGTACTGTCTCTGATGGACACACGTCCAGATCATCCGCTCTCAAAACCCGCCATTTCTCTCCCCACATCCACCACTGCTGGCGGCTCACCTCCAACTGCGCAACGCTACGTTCTGTTAACATCCAGCTGCCCAACACTACAACAGCCAACAACAATGAAAACCAGCCACAGACTGCACGCAGCACAGCCAGTGATTTTCATACAGAGCGCTACGTGGCGTTACTAATATAAAAACCTGAACAGCCTACTTACAGAGCCTCCATGCTCCCCACAAAAAATTTTACAAATTGTTTTGGGCAGTGGCCAATACGGATTTGAAAAAAATTTTCATAATTACGATAACAAAGAAATCAAATGCACACAATTTTTGATAAACTGTTGGTCAAAAGCAAAAATCTTTTCATAAAGACAGTCCTGATCATTTATCGCAATAGTAATTACAGTATTTTTCACAAAGTCTCATTAGTAAAAGAAAATGCACACGGAAGTAGTGGATTTCCATGCAGTCTTGAAGAAGTACTGTTGTGCTTCCAACGGAAAGATAATGCTGACTCTTGACATGCAGACAGGTAATGGGCCACAACAGAGCAAACCCACCGCAGAGTCAGTCGAAGTTGAATATTGGTAGGTAGGTCATCACAGAGTAGACCCACTGCAGTCCTGGCAGAGATTACGGTATTGGTTGGCCACCAGAGGTGCAGACCCACTGCAGTCCTTGTAGAAATAATGGTATTGGTGAGTCATCAAAGGTGTAGACCCACTGTAGTCCTTGTAGAGATAGCTAGCAGCCATCCATCCATTGCGACTGTGCAGGTGTACAATCACCATCGAAGAGTCTTGCGGAGAATATAGCAAAGTCCATAAACCACCACGTGTGCACTCACAAAGTTTTGCGAGTTGTCCTTAGAACCAGCAATGCTGTTAACCAGTCCCTTGCTGAATTATTAACACGTGCAAACACTATCAGTCCCTGCATCTCACATATTGTCCACATACTGTGATCAACAGAAACGTGTGCCTGGCTAAGCGGCTTATTATGTCTGCTAGACTTTGTCAAGCTAGATGATGTATACATTACAAGGTCAATAGAAATAATTTACAGTACAAGTTCTGGGACTATACGATTTATTCCGTTTGTCCCTGTCAGTACTTATTTCACACCTAAAGCTCTATCGACAACTCAATTCAGTGTGAATCATGTATAGCAAGCTACACGTTTGTTTTTATAGTTGTTATAACTATAATGTAAAGCAAGTTTATGTTACTGTATTACACAGCATGTTGCAGGATTACGCTATTTATTCCTGTGGTTTTATCTGTGTGTCCGTGGTAGCTAGTATTCTAGCACCATGCTAGTACGTGAATTTCGCGCTATCTGTTGATAGCGTAATACCGTGATTGTATAACGCCAACTAAGTGATTTCATTGTATGGTTTCTGTACTTATAATGATGGTTTTGTGGTGGTTATGAGTGGAATACTGAATGTTTCTTTTGCAGGTCTTCATGCTTGCGTAACTACTCCGAGATATCAAATTGCAGTCTATGTTTGTTGATGCCTTACGTTGCCTGCATTTTATGACATGTGAATCTTATTTTATTTTATTTCTTGCCATATGACTGCCTTCACTTCTTTTGGATACCTTTAAGGTTCAGTGTTTCCCCTTATATTGCAAATGTTCTTTTAAATTTTGTGTAACGTTAATTTTTAATTATTAAACAAAATAAGTGTAACGTACTCTAACTTTCGTTGTTTAGTGTTCGTCTGCAGCGCAATATTCTTGGATCGTTGGTTTGTCTTTGTGTATTATGTGACGACGACGACGTACTTTTGTTCGTAACTACTACCATATTGTCACCTTGCCCTGAGAATATATCATTCTGGTAATGTACGATTATGAGTTTGTACTAGCAGTGCCATGTGTTAGCTGTGTTGTGTACTAGTAGTATATGATTGACTTGCTCGTATACTACTGTTGTGTTCGTGAAATATCGTGCTGTGGTATGATAGAATGTAGGACACATTTGGTCAAGATTCAGTGAAATGAAGTGCAGAAGGAATGTTACATTTCACAGAATCGTCCATGTTCTAGTTGAATTTACCATCTCTTTAGATCTGATCCCATTGAGCTTGAAATGATCTATGCTTTACAGATATGATGCCGCCGACGTAGTTTGCTGAACACTATCATCGCAACAAACGATGTACAAAAGCTATCTTCGCTGTTTCAAGTTGCACTTCTGTTTCGTCACCAGCTGATCGATCAAAATTCCATGATTGACAGTCGCAAACGGGCTCCATCAGTGTAGTAAAGTGGGGGCGATGTCGGCCACAGAAACGATAGTGAGCTGGACACGAATGAAGCTCTGGCGACGGGAAAGTTTCGAAGGCTGGCGTATTGCTATCAACTGTGCCCTGAACAAAAATACTGCATATTTTTTAGCAGCGGACGTAACTTCTTTCCGAAAATGTGGAAAAGTGCAAGCTGTCCAAAGTAAACAGGAGGAAAGTAGAACGCCATTAACTTACGAGTCATAATAGCTAGGCAAAATTGTGGCAAATAATGAGATATGTAGGTATCGACGGAAGGTATTGTAATATAAGAAAACTAACAGTTATCAAGTTTGTTGACATTGTCAACATGGATATATGCGATCCGTTGTAATTTTTTTTAAATGTACGTTAAGGATTGAAAACCTATGAAATCATGACCGCAAGAGAAATAACCTTTATTTCGCTTGATTATTAGTTTCGGCTAATAATCTAGCTATCTTCAGAGCTCGGAACATTAGTAGTGTCGGGGCCATTACGGCTTCACAAATCGTTAAAACCTTCCTTAAGATAACAACATCGATAGGTGATACAATTAAAACCAGCTTTTCATCGTTTGTAGTCAGCGAACTTGAACTATTGTCATAAAACACAGGCGTTATACCGTTACAGCTTAATAACTGACACAATCACGAATTGATGCAATACTGATTGTGTCAGTTACTAACGGAATAACGCCTGTGTTTGATGACTATCGCTGGCGACGAACAACAAAAAGTTGTTTGTTATGTCACGTATTGATGTAAATTTAGGAAAGATTTTAAGAAGGTATGAAACCGTAATAGTACGAACACTAATCAGGGTTTTATGATCTGAAGATGGATAAATTGTTTGCCGAAAATAGTCATCAATGGAAATGAAGATTTCATGTACAGTTTTGACTTCAGGGGTTCTCAGACCCTAAAAAATGTTAAAAATAATAAGTAACCATTATTTAGAGTGGTGGTATGGGGTCATGTTGCCCAGGGCGGACAGCAGTGGAGTGGAAGTGCCATTGTTCAAGAGAATGTAGCTGGAGCTTGAAGGAATCGGGCGAGTTGCAAGACTCTGCTGCCCAGTTATGCCCAATTACGTTTCCTCTTTGAATATATGACATAAGTGATGTATCCGCAAGTCAAATCACACAGGAAGTGGAATTTATTTGGTGATCTGTATCTATTTTTATTTGTAACAAGTTCGCAAAGACAGCTGCCAGACAATGAACAAATGAGCCATTACTACAATTCATATTGGTAAGCTGGGTGTCTTTATTATTCCACTATTTACTGCCTGAGTGTTGTGACTTCAATGTCACTGATGACCATTCGGTTGCGCGGTGGTCTCGCGGTTCTAGGCGCGCAGTCCGGAACCGCGCGGCTACTACGGTCGCAGGTTCGAATCCTGCCTCGGGCATGGATGTGTGTGATGTCCTTAGGTTAGTTAGGTTTAACTAGTTCTAAGTTCTAGGGGACTGATGACCTAAGATGTTAAGTCCCATAGTGCTCAGAGCCAGCCACCATTCGGTTGCGACGAGGAATACACTTCTTTGTTCTGCATTTCATGAGAGACTTCCTGCAGCTTTTTTAAATACCTTCGCGGTGTGGTAACGAGACCCATGTGGGAGGTAGAGTTTTCGAAACACATAATTGTGGAGGGTACCGAGCATTCTGGTGCAAGTAAAGTTTTCTTGCTTGTTGGTAGTGGTGGGACGACAGTACAAAGTTAAGTTCGCGATAGCAACGAATTATGATCGAATAATCTGTAACTCTGTCCAACTGCTGTACCGAATGTACACGTACGAAGTTTGAGGATGCTGGGCCTCGAGAACATATATTGCTACGCTTCAGGATAGTATCCGTAGTGGACACTAAAAATTTGTCCAAGTTCTACCTTGTCAGTTCCAGAAACCGAACTACCTTTATCTGTGAACAGTGCGCCTAGGGGGAAATTCTGGGCGAGTTGCGGCAAATATGGAAGCTATCGCTGTGCGGGGAACGACCAAACAACCAGATCCGCTAGCTAAGCACAATAATGTCATAGAAGCCGAGAGATAACGTCACGCTAGTGACAAAGCGGAGTTTCCTAAGAAAGACTAAGTACAACTAAATAGTAAATATTCAGGTATGGAAAGAGCCTCTGAAAGGTCAAGTTGCGAATGCCTGGAGTCACTAGAATATATGACAGTGATGAAAAACCTGGACACAGGTCATAGCCATCTGCACCGCCTCAGAGTACACGGGTACCGAGTGTCTACTGCCTAGGCCCAGCCCTTGCGTCAGTTGCAGATATACAGTGAGAGGGGAGGGTGTTAAGGTCGGTCCCCGCACACGTAGCTGTCCTTGATCTTCTTTGGAACCAGTAGGCCAGCTGGCTGGACGCTGCTGCTGCCAGCTGCACAGCCAACTTCCGAGACAACACTGATGCGGCGCGGAGGCCGCCATCACCCTGCGTGACCCAGATGCTGATCGTCATCCGCCTTTGAGGGCGGACACTGCTGGCTCATGTCTCCTAAACGGAGGTTGAGAGTCGCCACCTCCGGGTCAGCGAGTACTTCCAGTGGACCTGGGCCCTGAGTGCGAATCCTCGAAGTCAACGAGTCCTCATTAGACATCGATACGCAGAGCTGGAAGTCGCCGGAGTCCAGTGATCGACAGCCGCCTCGTGACATAGCAGCCTCATCCGATGCTTGCTGCACTGGCGGTATGGCGAGTTGACTCCGTGCTAGCCTTCTGCTGCTGGACAGATGCTGTTCTGCCACCCCAGCTGTGACATGGAACTTTGAAATAATCCTACAGGGTGTTTCAAAAATGACCGGTATATTTGAAATGGCAATAAAACCTAAACGAGCAGCGATAGAAATACACCGTTTGTTGCAATATGCTTGGGACAACAGTACATTTTCAGGAGGACAAACTTTCGAAATTACAGTAGTTACAATTTTCAACAACAGATGGCGCTGCAAGTGATGTGAAAGATATAGAAGACAACGCAGTCTGTGGGTGCGCCATTCTGTACGTCGTCTTTCTGCTGTAAGCGTGTGCTGTTCACAACGTGAACGTGTGCTGTAGACAACATGGTTTATTCCTTAGAACAGAGGATTTTTCTGGTGTTGGAATTCCACCACCTAGAACACAGTGTTGTTGCAACAAGACGAAGTTTTCAACGGAGGTTTAATGTAACCAAAGGACCGAAAAGCGATACAATAAAGGACCTGTTTGAAAAATTTCAATGGACTGGGAACGTGACGGATGAACGTGCTGGAAAGGTAGGGCGACCGCGTACGGCAACCACAGAGGGCAACGCGCAGCTAGTGCAGCAGATGATCCAACAGCGGCCTCGGGTTTCCCTTCGCCGTGTTGCAGCTGCGGTCCAAATGACGCCAACGTCCACATATCGTCTCATGCGCCAGAGTTTACACCTCTATCCATACAAAATTCAAACGCGGCAACCCCTCAGCGCCGCTACCATTGCTGCACGAGAGGCATTCGCTAACGATATAGTGCACAGGATTGATGACGGCGATATGCATGAGCAGCATTTGGTTTACTGACGAAGCTTATTTTTACCTGGACAGCTTCGTCAATAAACAGAACTGGCGCATATGGGGAACCGAAAAGCCCCATGTTGCAGTCCCATCGTCCCTGCATCCTCAAAAAGTACTGGTCTGGGCCGCCATTTCTTCCAAAGGAATCATTGGCCCATTTTTCAGATCCGAAACGATTACTGCATCACGCTATCTGGACATTCTTCGTGAATTTGTGGCGGTACAAACTGCCTTAGACGACACTGCGAACACCTCGTGGTTTATGCAAGATGGTGCCCGGCCACATCGCACGGCCGACGTCTTTAATTTCCTGAATGAATATTTCGATGATCGTGTGATTGCTTTGGGCTATCCGAAACATACAGGCGGCGGCGTGGATTGGCCTCCCTATTCGCCAGACATGAACCCCTGTGACTTCTTTCTGTGGGGACACTTGAAAGACCAGGTGAACCGCCAGAATCCAGAAACAATTGAACAGCTGAAGCAGTACATCTCATCTGCATGTGAAGCCATTCCGCCAGACACGTTGTCAAAGGTTTCGGGTAATTTCATTCAGAGACTACGCCATATTATTGCTACGCATGGTGGATATGTGGAAAATATCGTACTATAGAGTTTCCCAGACCGCAGCGCCATCTGTTGTTGAAAATTGTAACTACTGTAATTTCGAAAGTTTGTCTGCCTGAAAATGTACTGTTGTCCCAAGCATATTGCAACAAACTGTGTATTTCTATCGCTGCTCGTTTAGTTTTTATTGCCGTTTCAAATATACCGGTCATTTTTGAAACACCCTGTATATTACTGTGTAATAAATGTGTTGACAATGATGTTTTCTTGACGGTCTCGAGCGTAACTCAGCCCTCTCCTGATAACTGTAGGAGTCTGGTACCAAACTCTTATAACCCAAAGATTTTACCATGTTTCTCTGTGATTCATACAATGATTAAAAACTTTAATACTGTTATTTTATTTGCACATTCTCAGAAATACTTGTGGGCAATGTGCTGGTATGTGTCTTACAAGTAAAAATCAGGTACGTGATACGCGGAGAAGGTGCAGTACGTGTATAGTCACTAAATCCATTCAGCCCTGTTAGACTGCTACTTCCTCATACAGGCAGTTTACATGTGTTACATTTGTTATTAGGTACTGGACTGTCACTGCTTCCTCTCATCGGTACTAAAATGGTAACAAGTCAAGTTCATGAAGAATACAAGGGGAGAGAAGGGAACAGATGTAGTGTGATTGCAAGTTGTTTTATGTTAGCTCGTACTCCACAATATTCGTTTTTCATCTGTCTTCTCAGCATAGCCTAACGAAAATCGTTACGTTAGTGTGTCTTGTACGTCGAGGGCAGCAGGTTGTTCATTGTTTAAAGTGACAGAATAAATGAAGGTCAATTTCGCACCTTAAGTTTTATATATCATAACGTGAAGGTGAATATGACACCTAACTTACTTCGGCGGTAATGATCAGATTTGCCTGAAAGTGTGTAATCCAAAAGGGATGACAATCGACAGTATTAACACACCACTCCTATATAATGCATGTCAATGAGCAGAAGGTGAAACAAGCAGCGAGAGGAAACGTTTTGTGGGGAAGAAGGTGTGGACGGAAGCAGAGGTCGCACCACGAGAGGCACCACGAAAACCTCTTAGGAGGCATCCAGCAGCAGGAGTCAGCGACCTCATAGGCGACACATACTGGAGAGCAAGTAACGAGCCACCACAAGTAGGACAGAAAGAAGGTTAAGAAAATCGCATTTCGGAATTTCAGTGGATATGAACAAAACCAGTGATGCAGTTGATCACATGAACAGTGAGTGGTAGACGTTTGATGTACGCATGTAACTTTTAGGCGTCTGGTACGGGCACAAAACGTCCGGTTGTTGGAAACGAATCAGGAAGGAGTAAAGGGCCGAGATTTTGACACAATTTAATGGTAAAGCTCTTGTAATTGGCAGAGTTTCCACAAAAAAAGAGGAACGCTCGTATTGGTCGAAAAAATCCGTGATGTAGAGAACGGATGAACCCAGGTAAGGAGACATTTCGGCTGCGAGAAAGACAAGAGCAAAATTTTCGGCGAGTCTTCTCTGAACTTGCCTCTAGTGCAGAATGGGGGAACGTAACGCTCTGTACGATGCAGAGGAGAAATTTGTGTGAACACTCCGTTCACTGCAGCTGACGTTCAGCTAGATATTAGCTGTAGCGTCACTGAGCTCCAACTGTGGAGAAACGAACCAGCCAGTTAGTTACCTGTTGTTGCGAAGACTGAGAGGGCATTTTAATATGCACACTGCTCCAGCCATGTGCATGCATATCGCCATATTCCAAGACTAGGAATGAGTACATGTTTTCTCGCATAGTGAGAAATATAGGGAGAGTCTGCTGGATAAACCAGCAAAAGCTTGCTTAGTTTTTATAGGAATTTTAGAGGATGAGAGTAGCCATACAGACAACAGCTCATCGCAGCTAAGGTAAATACCGCGAGCAGAGGCATTAACGTGTTGGTTCACCAGCTTGTGTCCACTGTAAACTCGAGCGACCTTGGATAATCTTTTGCTCAACTTGTCACTAAAACTGACCATCCTCCGTAGACTTGATTGCCTTCCTAAATAGTATCGAACTTTGAAGCAGAATCGTAGTACTGGCCAGCATCACAACATAGTTGTAAGAATAATTTTGTAATCAATCTTCTAGTTGAAATTTACCATTGTTGTGTTTAGGATTATCGCACTGTCTGAGGACGAGATGCGTTCGTGTGGCAACTGTCGTAACATTGTTACATTGTGAACTCTGTAAATTCGTGTATTTCTGTGATAAGACTAACATTAAACGAAAAATGTTTACAGCTTACACAGTAATTGTTCTGTCATCAGAACCTCACAATTGTCTCGTTACATAAATAAATATTTATGTATTGGCTACAAAAAACCTCGAAATGATGCAAATTCAGAAAATGAAAGATGGCTTGCTTATAGAAACCAAGCAACTTTTAAGTCAATACTTGTGGGTAGTCGCCAGCCCCTATGTCGGGATTATCATACTGCACACACAGGGGCATGTAAACAGACATTCTCCACGTGTACCATAAGCGAACCTAATGGCAATAAATGGAGATCCGAGGTACAGTGGGAAGTACCCGCTACTATGCACATTACACAAATGCATATAGATGGGGATGCTGTTCCCAGTAGACGATAGATGAACCAATCTGGCTGGAAGAATGCCCAATCCGTCAAAGCTGGACACGCCTTATGAAGAAAATGACCACCTAAGTAGTTATTTTATTGTCGTGTATGGTCACAATGATTAGTGGTTTAGATCCGAATACAACATCTTTTAAATAAATCTTAACCAGTTCAAAAATGTTACGTGGATTACTGTCAATGACACTGCACACGTTTCAAATCAGCAGGGTTGTTTTCATCCAAGTTTGGCCTGAAGTTCTACGCTGAACCAAATGCATTATCACTGTGAAAATAAGTGAGATACCAGCTAAAATGGAACTGCTAATGGCGAAGACTTCAGTTTTGTGGTGTGTATAAAACACATTGCTGCTGATCAAAATATACGCACACTCTCAAATCTTTAACGTTTATGCTAAATGTTTCGCGGCCATAACGTGAACTGCAAGAATTTAACAAATAGCCTCCACCAGCTGAGATGCAACTATCTCAACAAAATGAAATTAAAAATGCAGAGCTGTTTATTAATTTAGAGACGAAACAGTGTTACCAAAAATGCTCATGAAATTTACAGAAATTTTAGATATTCATCCTTGAGGTATATCTTCGCTGCAAATACTGCTGAACTATTTTGCCGTTGTCCAAAAATCTTCGTGTTATGTACGTAATAAATTGCAGGTGCAGATTTTCGACAAAATTTGCTTTACTCACAAGCAAAATGTTCGGTGACGAAAAGCAAAGTTCTACAGGCTGTTCTCTTGTTGCTTGGTAACAAACTTCCCTCCTGCTTTACGCAAACCGCTGGTAGCATTAACGTTCACAATTTACAGATTTTAAGAAATGACCGAAGGGTGTAGGAAAATTAATTCAGATATAGAAACAAAACTATAATAACGCTTTATAATAGTGTGTGGACGGGGACATGATCTTGATAATATTTCGGAAGTAATTTACAAGTTTCCAGAAAATAATATCTATTACATTTTAGTTAATTACAGTCTAAAGAAACGAAAATTATTTCTTCCATTTATATGAATTATAAATATGTTTATCAGAAAAATAGGTAGCCGAACATAAATTCGTAAGATGCAAAATACACTTTGTCCTCATCGGTGTAGCAAGTTAAGATTAATTAAATGACTTAGCAGTTGTCGGAAGAACAATATTCTTAGCGTATTCACAAACTTGTTATTGAGTGCAGAATACAATAGCGAACTCAGATTTTACGCAATTTGCCTCAACTGGACTTATTACTGTTACAGTAGCCTTGTAAACCTGTACATTAAAAATTAAGCGTAAATGTCTCAGAGGGGTTGTCAAATGATGTCCAAGAGGCTGTTTTATTACACAAACCCCCTCTGAAGAACATGTACGCACTTGCCTTCTGCAGGAGCTCTAAGGTTGGTAAATATTTATGAGACATACCACAGAGATTGACATTTTAGCAAATTATCTCCCGTGAGCTAAAGGTGATTAAGGTGTATAGACGAGTGCTGTTCTGCATGAAGTAAATCTCACCAGATGAATGCAAGACTACTGGCAGTTTGCTGACGGTAAATGGAGTATCACACTGCCAGAGCTCACTGGTCTTTGTGACTTCTTGTTGAACCCTTGGGTTTGAGGTTTCAAGACTTCAGTCGAACAGAGAGAGAGAGAGAGAGAGAGAGAGAGAGAGAGAGAGAGAGAGAGAGAGAGAGAGTAGAGCTGGTTATAGCTGGTATGTTGGAGGAGATCCTATCTGGTAAGCACGGGGAATTATAGTCACACTGGAAAGTTGGGGTACGTACGCACTAGTAAATTTTACGGGACGCCAATTAAAGAAAATGACACTCCTACAGTTTTAACCATTTATTTTTAGTGGGGCATAATTACAGTTCCAATTACATAGTTTGAAGTTGTTATATGACTAAAAACACTTATGAAGAGATCCTGCTCATGGATGAAATATTTAGTGCCAAATTATTTGTACAAAAAAAAAAAAACAACACAATCACTGCGGAATTTTTGATTATTTTCAGGAACCTGGAAAGAATTTGTTTGCTTATTGTAAACCAGTTAACAATATTGTCACAATAGAAGCTGAGTAGTGCAGCCGCCATAATGTTACGATCCTAGACTGTTGCAAGGAGAGTCGTGAGTTCAAAACTCACCTGAACTGTAAAATTTTAATTTCTATATTCTGTTCGAGTACATTCTACAAATATCCACAAATGTCAAGCATAATTGTACTGTAATGTTCTATAGCTGTTTAGATACTATGTGTGTTCTGGCCCGAGACAGTTCGCTCCGCACTCTTGTAGGTGCAAGTGCTGAATAAACCACCTTTAAATGAAGTTAGTGTTCGTAATTCATCCAATTACAGCTTCTTCTTCGTGACAATATTTTGGCAGCTATAGTCGTCTAACAATGATGTGGTGGAAAGAAGAGTCATTTGGTAACGACAAGGAGGAGGATAAGACACGTGGAGGGGGAGGGTGGCAGAAAATAGACTTTAGTTCCTGTATCAATTTAAATAATTTATAGTATTCATGTTTTCTTTGGTCAAACTTAAGAACTAACATCTACTTAATGTTTCTGAGAAGTAGTGAGTCGAGACACGGAGGCTCTGAATTACAGTGATGGCAATATAAACAGGAGTCGTGAATTCAGAATAATTTCTTTATAAGAAGTACATAAAACTTCATATGGCAACACTTTTGTATTTGAGCAGATAACTATTGTTACGGCGAACGACAATCGGAAGCGCTTGTTATTAAATTAAATGGTTTTCTATGTTTCCAGCGCTTGTATTTTGCTACGTGTTTCTGGAGGAGACATCTCATATGTTTACTATGTGACTGCTTTACTTGGAGTCTATGATATTCCACAAATTCCAACGGATTTAAATATGAAGACAAGTCTTCAGCTGTTTCATTTTTGTTGTGGACTAACCACCAAATACTTCTGGCAGTATGCTTACTACCATTGTGGTATTGAAAGATAGATGGCCATCTACATATATACCTGCACATACTCATATCACGTGATGCAGAGGGGCTTCATGTACCATAGATTCCAATTAGAATTATTTGTCGCATCTGCCCAGTTTTTTTTATTTGTTTGTTTTGTTTGGGGTTTAAGGGCGCTCAACTACTGAGGTCATTAGCGCCCAGTCACAATTGTTAGAGCACATAGAATCTAGTAAAACTCAAGGGGGGGGGGGGACACCAGAAGGTTCGTACAAAGATGCAGATAAAATAAGTGAAAGAGTTAGATGTCTTTGGACAAGCCAGTCAAAGTAATAAAATGAACACCAGCAGCTGCTCGAGCGTCATCAGCTAAAATATCCTGTAATGTAGATGGCAGAGACAGGACAACACGAGATTGACTAAAACGGTGACACGACAATAAAACATGGCGCACTGTAAAGGCATGACCACAAGGGCACTGCGGGGCTGGGTCACCGGAGAGCAGGTAGCGGTGGCTAAACCGGCTATGCCCTATCCGCAACCTGGTCAGAAGGACCTCTTCTCGCCGAGATGGTCGGGAGGAGGTTGCACAAGCAGTTGGGAACGGTTTTACTGCCCGGAGCTTGTTTCCTTGAAGTGATGACCAAGTATCCCACCACAACGACACAAGCCTCTTACAAACCCCACTAACGTCAGATGACAGGACAAAATGGGAGGCAGGCCGAGGCAGGAGGACTGCAGCCTTGCCTGCAGCATCAGCAGCCTCATTCCCAGGCACTCCTACATGGCCGGGAACCCACAGAAAGCTGACAGGAGAGCCATCATCAGCAAAAGAATGGAGGGACCTGGATCCGTTGCACCAAGGGATGGACCGGATATGGAGCTCCAAGGCTCTGAAGAGCACTGAGGTAATCAGAGCAGAGTACATACGATGAATGGCGGTGGCGGCGGGTGTACTGAACGGCCTGATGGAGAGCAAAAAGCTCGGCCGTAAAGCTGGAACATTGGTCGAGGAGCCGGTATTTAAAGGTGACGGCCCCGACGACAAAGGCACAGCCGCAATCCAGCTTTGATCGGACTATCGACCGATACAAGCGAAGCAGGACAATGCGATCCGCTCCCCAGGATGAACCACTAAGAACTCTGAGGACATTAAGGGAACGTGTACAACAGGCAGCCAAATAAGAGACGTGCGGAGACCAACAGTTTCCTGTCCAGTGTGGGCCTTAAAAACTTAGTTGTTTCCACGAATGGGAGAACAACAGGACCGAGATGTAAGGACGGCGGAAGGAACGCTTTATATCGCCAAAAGTTGATGCAAACCGTCTTCTCTTCAGAGAACCGGAAGCTATTTGCCACACTCCATGAGTATAAGCTGTCTAGACTACGCTGAAGGCAGCGCTCCAGCAGGCATGTTCTCTGGGCACTGCAGTAGATCGCGAAGTCATTGACAAAAAGAGAGCCTGAGACGTTAGGTGGAATGCAATCCATAATGGGATTGATCCATATGGCAAAAAGGGCTACGCTGAAGACGGAGCCCTGATGCACTCCGTTCTCCTGGAGGAAGACGTCGGACAATACGGAACCCACACGTACCCTAAACTTTCGATCTGTTAAAAAGGAATCAATAAAAAGGGGCAGGCGACCGCGTAGACCCCCACCTGTGCATAGTGCGGAGGATACCTCCTTTCCAACAGGTATCATAAGCCTTCTCCAAATCGAAGAACACGGCTACCGTTTGGCGCCTTCGCAAAAAGTTGTTCATGATGAATGTCTATAAGGTCACAAGGTGGTCAACAACGGAGAGGCGGCGACGAAAGCCGCATTGAACATTGGTAAGTAGCCGTCGACATTCATGAATCCAAACTAACCGAGCGTTAACCATGCGCTCCATCACCTTACAGACACAGCTTGTAAGAGAAATGGGGCGGTAACTAGAAGGAAGGTGTCTATCCTTCCCTGGTTTGGGTATCGGAAGGTCGCTGAGCCTCTTCTGCCTCTTTCCTGGGAAGGAAGGCATGGTGGTAATGGGCGGAGCTTGAAACCTCCGCGAAAAAGCGGCCGAAGGCATTGGAGACATCCACATGATCAACAAGGACCTCATTACCTGAAGTCAGGCCAGGTACCGAGGAGTGGGCCTTAATGCCCGACAGCCGGCGCAGGCCACCCCAGACGACAGAAGAGGGAGTAAAACTGTTCAAGGAGCTGGTGAAAGAGGCCCAACAAGTTTTTTTGCTGTCTTTGATGACTCTACGGCATTGCGCTCGGAGTCGTTTGTATCCAATACAATTCGCCAACGTAGGATGGCGGCGAAAGGTGCGTAAAGCACGTCGTCGAGCACGGATAGCGTCTCTACAAACCTCATTCCACCAGAGGACGGAAACGCGACGTGAAGAAGAGGTAGTACGAGGAATGGAACGTTCGGCAACATTGATGATAACAGCCGTGAGGTATTCGACCTGACTGTCACAACTGAGAAAATCGTGATCCGGAAAGGTCGCCAGGGAGGAGTAAAGTCCTCAGTCAGCTTTCAGTATGTTCCAGCTTGATGGACGTGGGGATGGGGTGTGGTGCAGGAGACGAACGACACAGGGGAAGTGGTCGCTCGAATAGGTGTCAGAAAGGACGTACCACTCCAACCGACGGGCAAGAGTGGTAAAACAGATCGAGAGGTCCAAGTGGGAGTAGGATTAGTAGAGTCCGAGAGGACATGATTGAGATGGTTGAAGACATCCGCCAAGAGTGAGCCTCTTTGACAGGATGTAGGAGAGCCCCAAAGGGGATGATGGGCATTGAAGTCGCCAAATAATAAAAACGGCGGAGGAAGCTGAACAATCAGGTGCATCATGTCAGCCCGACTAACTGGGGATGACGATGGAGTGTAGACGGTACAAACAGAAAAGGTAAAGGCAGAAAGAGTAATACGGACAGCTATTGCTTGGAGTGGGGTGGTCAATGGGATGGGACGGTAATAGAAATCGTCCCGAACGAGCAAAATGACCCCACCATGAGCTGGAATACTGTCCACAGGGGCGAGGTCAGACCGCTCCAAGGTATAGTTGGTAAAGGCAATACGGTCAGTTGGGCGCAACTTGGTTTCCTGGAGACCAAGGACGAGCGGACAGTGCAGGCGGAGGAGCAGTTTTAATTCCTCCCGATTAGATGGAATACCTCTTATGTTCCAATGTAACAAAGCCATCGCTAGTCAGAAAAAAAGGGGGAACGAAACGGGTGAAGAGCTGGGCACCTCGACGGCCGCGGAGGGCCAGGTTTCGAGGGAACAACGCTACAACCGGCAGGAGGCGGATCCTGTTCCATCGAGTCGTCGCCAGCTGCGGCCGCTTTCCCTGGTTGCGTAGGAGGGGCAGCATCATTCGCCGACGAGAGGCCAGCGGAGCGCCTGGCAGCAGAGCGTCCCGGCGAAACTGAGGACGGCCGGGAGCAGCGACTCGCGGATGGAACGTCAGACGAAACGCGCCGGGGTGGAGAGGGGGATAAAGACTTCTTGGACGCACTCTTGGAAGTCTGATGAGGCACGGGGATGGTGGGCTGGACCCGAAGAAGGTCCTCACGCGCGGGGTCCTCCTTGGAACGCCGGACCTCGAAAACCGGGGTCCGGAACGTTTCCCCGATGGACGGCTGAGAAGAGGATCGCTTCTCAGGCGGCGGACGGGGGGGGTGGAGGAGGTGGAGGAGGAGGAGGAGGAGGAGGAGGAGGAGGAGGAAGGGTGGCCCCTGGGGCAGAGAGGGCAGCGGCCGCGAGGGAGGAGGATTTGGAAGTGAGGGATTTGGGAGGCGGAGGCAGAGACCCCAGATGGAGTGAGGAGGTGGAGGGGGGACAGGATAGGGGTGAGGATACTGTGGAAGGAGTGGACATGACTGAGGCAAACGAAGTTCTCAACGTCACAGGATGGAGGCGGGCATACTTCTTCCTGGCCTCAGAATAAGAGAGACGATCCAAAGATTTTAATTCTTGAATCTTCTCCATCTGATACGCGGGGCAGTCTAAAGATCTAGGCGAGTGGATGCCAGGACAATTGACGCACCGAGGTGGTGTGGTGCATGTATGTTCCTCACGAAGAGGACGTCCACAATCGCCACAAAGGGGCTCAGCCTCACACCGTGACGACATGTGCCCAAAGCGCAAACACCGAAAGCAGCGCATAGGAGGCGGGACGTAAGGACGCACATCGCACCGGTAGCACATCGCACCGGTAGCACATCACCTTTACCTTCTCCAGGAGAACGTCCCCCTTGAAGGCGAGGATAAAGGCCCCAGTGTCGATGCGATGGTCTTTGGCGCCGCGCTGGACTCGCCGGACGAAACGCACGCTTCGGCGCTCCAGGTTGGCCCTGAGCTCCTCATCAGACTGCAGCAGGAGGTCCCGATGAACAATAACCCCCTGCGTTCTATTCAGTGCCAGATGCGGGACAATGGACACTGGGATGTCCCCTAGTCGGTCGCACGCCTGGAGCGCCGCCGACTGTGTAGTCGAGGTCGTCTTTATAAGAACGTACCCCGAACGCATTTTACTGAGAGCCTCGATTTCCCCGAAGATGTCCTCGATATGCAGGACAAAGAACATGGGCTTGGAGGTGGCGAACGTTCCCCCATCAGTCCGAGAACAGACTAAATAGCGGGGGAAGTACTTCGCCCCAAGCCGGCGAGCCTGTCCTTCCTCCCAAGGAGTGGCCAAGGGGGAAAGGGCAGGAGAACCAGAACCAGAGACCTTTCTTTTTAAAAGACTCTGCCGCAGATCGACCTGACACATGTTGACGTTTCATCTGCGAAACGTCCGCCCCGGTACCACCCACTCCGACCAGGGGCTCTCCCCGCGGGCGCCACCCAGCCTCAGCAAGGGCCACCTGGCAGAATGACCATTGCCGGGAGTCCTGATGCCCCAAGGAGACGGGTATCTACTCCTTGGCCGACGTGGGGAGGGTGCAGCTCAGGTATCGGCAGTACGATCCCTGTGTCGTCAGGGGGCTACAACCTAGAGGGTACATGACGACCCTACCACAACGGGCTGGCTACCGTGCTGGATTTCGGGTGCCATGGGAAGTCCATCATGATCGTAGGTGCAGTTGGGGACGCACTATGGGCGTAACTTGTGCAACCCATCAGGCGTTTAGGCCCAATTTGAGGAATAGTGGGTATGGTTACAACGCCGTTACAATGCTGAGTGCCAAGGTCTTAGTGCACCGAGGACCAGTGATACACCACGTAAGGCGTCCTTCCCCAAAAGGCTCGTACTTCTGTAGAATTTTGAAAAATGGAAGTCAAACCCCAAGGGGGACCATCACATGGAAGGCCGAAACGGTTGAAACTCCTTTTAGTCGCCTCTTACGACAGGCAGGAATACCTCGGGCCTATTCTTACCCCGGACCCGAAGGAGGGGGGGGGGAGGGGGAATCTGCCCAGTTGTCTACGTTTATCAATACGTCACGTAACCCAGTATTTCTTAAATGAAATGAAGTCTTACAATTCCGGTCAAACTTAAGCATCCACACAGAAGCAAGTAAGATGGGGAAAACCAACCTGTTAAAAGCGATACCGGTATTTGAGTTCTCAATAACCTACATATTTGGTTCTGTTGTGATAAGTGTATTTTCAACCAATAACCGATTGTACACCGACGACTATTAGCCTCCATATCAATGCTAAACTTTCATTTTTAAATAAACCACTTTTTCAAAACGAGATAACTTATTTAAATTTGAATTGGTTGAAAACTTTCCATTATTATAGTAAAGGGTTAAACAATGACAACGCCGACAGGAACGAGTAACAACATGGCGTAATAACTGGTTCGCCATTGATGAGGCACTGCACCTAAGCCGCTTGTCGTGGCTTTAGGCACACGTGTACGCGTAGTGTGCAAGACTTTCTCCCACCTGGCAGTTTCTCGCTGTCGTCGCCGGAAATCCGTTATCACGCAGACGAAAGTAGTCGGGAAATATCTTCACAAAGTGTCTTAGCAATGCAGTTCAATGTTTCATTTGCTTTGCTTTGCTTTATTGAAGATTTGTCTGCTATTTCTGTGGAATAAAAAGCTAATCATGGTAACAGTAGTAAATTACGAATTTAGGTCACTCACAGTATACAATATAAACGAAGTACGTTGTTTGCTGCCTATGTGTACATAAGATGCCTTTATGTGTAATTCTTGGAAATGGACAAGTTAAGGTCAATCATTGATTTCTTCCACCTCAGTTTTCACCCCGTAACGCTGACTACTCACTATGCCCAAAATGTGGTTGATCCCAATTGCAACATTATTATTGAGCAGAGTTTCAAAAAACTGGAGTCACCAATAGCAGGTGATTTTGTTGTACTGAATCACTAACCAATTACCACTTTTCGATAGAAGTAGTTAAAGATGGAGTGATTAAGTTTTCTTTTGTTTGCTTGTTTAATATTTCATTGTACGTGTCTAGAAACAGAAGGTGTCTAAATTTGTCATCTTTGTTCGTTTTGTGTGTTTATTGCAGGAAATGATAAACCTAAAATCTTATTTCCGAAGTCATTTTGGTGAGGTTTTAACAGTCTGGTTTAACCTGAGTGGAAAATAATTTATACAGCCGAAAATCGATTGTTTCAGCGATAACCGCCATCCTAGATAAACACTGACTAAACTAAGGACTTTATAGTTTGTAGTAGCTACATATGTTTGGGCTGTATCTCCATACACTAGATTCAGCAACAATACAAGGAAATGAATGTACGAAGTATTTGATATAGTTTTCCAAATAACCGCTGAACACACATTTTTATATTAAGAATAATTTGATACTGTTCGTAAAAGAGCAGAAACTTTGGTTTTATTATCCCTTATAACTAGGCATTTACAATACCGAATACAGTTTTATAAGTAAGGCAAATTTGGAGCTAATTCACGAAAGGGCAAATACAGTTTTACAACACGGAGACTGAAGTAAATTATTTCTCACTGTGTTGTAATCTCTAATTTTTCCTGTATTGTTTCGTTTGGTAACTATACCGTTTTCATATTAACATTGAACACTTGTGCCTTTAGAGTTCAAAGCGACTGATATGCAGGCGCTGAAAGGCGTACGTCGATACGGAACAACCGCTTTCGAAACCTGGGCAGCTGTGACTACCGTAAATGTGGCTTAACGTAGCAGCGCCATTGAGGGAGCAGTTCTTAGACCAACGATTCATCGATTCCCGTACCACATCCAGCGTTCAAGAAGTTTTGTGAATTTCTTCACAATTCATCGTTCTATTGACACTAACGGGAAATTGCAATCTCCTGCGTCAGGTCCAACATACACCTCGGGATCAAAGAGTAACACCTCTAGTCTATACGTAGCGCCTGCATTGCGAGCTAATGCTGCTATACACGCACAAATGGGATTAACTAATGCACCCATTCATAAGACTAGCCCCCATCCCCTCCCCCCCCCCCCCCTTGTCAGTTTGTATCATAGCTGTAAAAATCAAATGGCTCTGAGCACTATGGGACTTAACTGATGTGGTCATCAGTCCCCTAGAACCTAGGTTTAAGTAGTTCTAACTAACCTAAGGACATCACACACATCCATGCCCGAGGCAGGATTCAAACCTTCGACCGTAGCGGTCGCGTGGTTCCCGACTGTAGCGCCTAGAACCGCTCGGCCACTTCGGCCGGCTATCATAGCTGTAAAACGTACGAAAGGCAACTCTTATGAATACTACGGACTATTATGGAATACCAATTATGAGAAAGTTTAAAGCCACAAAAGTTGTGTGTTCTGAAAAAGCCAACCATGTAACATTTCGCCTTAGCCTAGTGAAGAAAGGTAATTAAACTGTTCCATTAATGCAAATGACGCAGATTTTTTTCAAATTATGTTTAATCGTATCTGCTTTATTCGGGTGGACGTCTTTCGGAATGAACATTTTAACGTCCTTGTTCACCGAACAACTTCGTTGTATTCCCACCTTATTGACTACCCACCTTGTCAGTTTTCTAAATCAACCTATCACTACAGAATTTACAACGATACTTTAATTTTTTGTATGTGTTTTATTTAGCTCTATTTCTTTGTGTGCTCGTCCGTAGCTACATACGATCCACGACCTACTAATCTTCAACACGTGTTCGTCAGGTGCATCCTTTGTTGAACATATTCGGCAATAATTCTTAGTTATTGGATGTGCTGGGAGATAACTAATTGAGACGTCGGTTGCTCGTTATTCCTGTTAGGGTAATATGTCGCTTAAAAACTGTCTATGAACAGTCCATCGTGGCTGTTTATCTTCGTCTTCTTTAAAAACCCTATTCCAAGCTTTTATAGTCACTGGTACGGAAGGCACGTGAAAATAGAGTTGAGCACTGCTTGCTTCTGGGCTGGTGTTGGTGACGGTGGTGCGAAGTGGTATCCAAATACTATTTGTGTGAGTAGTCTTTCTACACACTGTTAGACAAAGTCGTCAGATCTATATACCAACGTATCTAGGAACGGGAGATCCGCTTCACTCTCAACCTCCGAAGCAAAACTGATTTAGGGTGAATTCTGTTTGACAAGCTGTGGAACCCTTGGAGCTGTCTTCGCTGAGCGGCCATGTAACAAATGTCATGCACAAATATTGAGCGGCCATGTAACAAATGTCATGCACATATATTGTTACAGAGGTACGGTTATCTGTGTTCCACAGCTTTGATAAACCGTAGGTATGCCGTGAAGAAGGTGCTGTGCAGTATTTTAACTCTTACTACTAGTTCCTTTTGGAAACAATTTCCCAGTACAAATTTCTTATACAGTAGGTATTTCTGAATGCACGTACACACAGATCAAAACATTTTCTGAACAATTTTTATACAGAGGTAGCTTCAAATCCTTCAACAGGGCCGCATGTCGTCAACAAGCCTCTGTCATCTACACAATGCCTGGTATCTAATTTCGTAAACCACTGACTGATGTCAAAGAGTAGTCAAGTCTAGGCAGTCAGAAATGACTTACTACTGCTTGCTACGAAACTTAAGGGATTAACGTCTTCGTAACAAGTGAACTTATAATTCAGCTGAAATTGCATGTCATTTGTAGTATTAAGTCACGCTGCAATATACGGAATATATAAACCCAGTTCACCAAATTTAAAGTTAATGAAGTGTGTAATTGGTTTGGTTCAAAATTCTTAATTGGATATTACTGTTGCAGGTACAAGTTTCATTAAAGTTACAATTTAAACGGTTTGAGAGTATGTTTAAGTAACAAATCTGTTCAGTGGTACGAATTTGAACTTAGTTTTGTGGTATAATGACCACTCACGTACTTAATGGCCGATCACGGATTCGGAAAGGTTGCACACTCGTGAGACGAAACACGACCATCTGCTCAGTAGCGTAATATTCAACGTTTGTAATGAAATACAAAAGCTTGAAATTACAATGAAATAAACATCTAGCCGCTTGCAGGCGTTTATCTCTGGCACGCGTCACGCGAAACCCACATTCTCAACGTATTGTCCCGCACTACATACGTAGTGCCCCGCCCATTATACTCATTACTCGCGGCGCGTTGCCGATTCCCGTGAGAGTTCGGGCACTGTTTGTGCATTCGCACAGAAGAAAATGGTCAAGTGGCCGGTGAGCCTTAACATTATATTTACTGAGACGGTATCTGTCCTTTCGGACATGTCCGAAAGGACAGATACCATCTTAGTAAATATAAATACAAAAGCGATTTAGCTTTATACGGATTCACGAAGTCAGACGGTTTTCGTATGTATGTGGCACCAGCTGCGTACGAATATTTCACACAATCCCGTGCATTACAAGATGATGGTTTGTGACTGCAGAGCTGGAGTCAGATAGCGTCCTAGAGGTCCCATCGCGGTCGTATCAGGTTAATTTGGCAGCTACGTCAACGGTAGTTCTCTATCATACCTTAAAGGCAGTGTAGCATGACTGGCTTGGTTGCACTGACAATTGCAGTGCTGGAAGACGCCATCTTGATCAGGGAAGAGAGGAAGCCTGAAGGGTTGAAGTGGCCCGCAATAATGTTGAGATAGTCCACAGCTGTCACGGTGCTTTCAGTTACCTCCACGGGTTCCACCAAAATAGAAGTTAATGCCCCCACAACGGAGAACTGTTCCCACTGGCCGGCTTCAGTGAAGGGGTGAACGTTTCCAACAGCTGTTCCCCATATCCTGATGACCGTCGACCTGGTGTAAGACGTAAGGTGATTCATCGTATCAGACGGCACGGCTCCAATCATGACCATCCCTTGCCCACTGCTATCTTAATTGCAGGTGTCACGAGTCAACATGGAAACACGTATAGGTCGCCTACTTCGGAGCCTCAAGTTCAATCATGTGGTCTGAATGGTGCGATCCACAACACGCCTGCAAGCACCAACATTCTACATTGCTGCCAGGTCTTCTGCAAACAGCCGGCAATCCTGCTTGACAGAGCGAGAAAGGTCTGAAACTACTATCTGTGGTGAGACGCGGAAAATCAACGCCTTGTCACTTACTAATGATTTCACTGTACGGGTAGTCCGCTGTAGCAGACGAACAGGCGAACAGCTTAGTTTCTAAAATGCTCGTTCCCAGGTGCCAAGCCAAAAATCAACCTTACGTTGAAGTTGTTTGGCAGATGTCTCCCCGTTTGCGGCCCATATTGTCGTTACACTGATTCCCACTGTCCTGCATGTGAAAACATTGGCCAGTTGGCTGGATATACACCAGATCGTACTTATTTAGGTGTATCGAAGATCTTTGAGTCTCTGTCAGCGTAATTAATTTTTAGTACTTTGCTGAAGAGATGCGAATGTTCTTACCACCAAAGACAACATACTTAGTGTCTTGTTGATTTAACGAGCATGTTTTCTCCAGGACTTAAATATTCAATGTATACTGCTAATTAAAAATGAAGTTCGTTGTTACCAAATATTGTCAATTAAAAGACGTAGCGTTATTTCTATAAGTACTGTTCTTTCCGACAATCTTTATTGGCCAAGGTAACACACAAGGAAGTTAGTACTTTATTTCGACCGTTATCCGTTATGTTCCGATCAAAATACACACAGCACCATCTAAGATAATACGCCATTTCGTCAATTGCATTGACAACAGCCAATTGAACTTTCCTCTTAATCATTGTTCTGTATTTCGACCTTCAGATGACGTAGCGATTGAAAGTAGTTATCGAATTTCATTTGTGCGCTTGCCACTAGTAATGATTTTAGGGAAGTATTCAAAAATTAAGTTGTTTTCTACTCTGCTGAAGTGGTCAAACAATGAACCGGTTTTTGTGATCGTTATAGCCTTACTATTTAAACGGAAGTTCGTTTCTCTTAACTTTACAGTCTCATCGTATCACTGTCTACTACTGTCGTCGTTTACCATTTGGCAACTGCTGTCAGTTTCTTGAATGCCAAATTAATAGTTCTGAGGTTGCACCCACTGATCCTGATTTTTTGCGTTAATGCACTAAAATATTTCTTTTTATTTCATGTCAAATATGCGGGAAGATACATGTCGATTTGGAACATTTAGCTCTCTGGAACTGGTCATTAAATCTTTGCCACATTATGTAACTTAATGTTTCATATTTTTAGTTCCTAAATAGATTCGGCGGTAATTTTTAGATAGTATATTGTGTAAGGTGTTTCACCTCTTTCGTTTTAATTCCTTTAATACATCTTTCTAAGTCTGAAACACACAAGGGCCACCATAAGTCAACCGGATTTTTGTAATTTTTGTGTGTATTACAAGTGAAGCTCAGAACACATACAAAACCCACCCTAAGCGCTTCGGTGAAACTGAAAAATTCCCGAGAATCTTTAATATCTCCAATCACGCTTAATATGTTAAAGTAAGGAAGAATCGACGTAAAATCTAGGGTGGAATAATGACAATGTCAGGAAAAACGTAGATTGCTACTCACCACACAGCAGAGAGACACGAAATGTATTCTCAGTTAAGATTAAGAATAATCATGTATATAATGAACAACGAAAATTTGTTCCGGACCGTGACTAACCGGAATTTCCCGCGTATCAGTTGACTATACGAGCGCGACTCACGGCCAGACCCACACTTCCATGCGCCAACAACCTGCACTCTTCCATCCATTATGTGTATTCCCAGCCAGGGGAGACATTTTATTTGAAAGTCGCTAACCTGATGTCTGCGGATAAAAACGATATTGCAATGCTTGTTCAAAATGGCTCTGGGAACTATGGGACTTAACATCTATGGTCATCAGTCCCTTAGAACTTAGAACTACTTAAACCTAACTAACTTAAGGACAGCACACAACACCCAGTCATCACGAGGCAGAGAAAATCCCTGACCCCGCCGGGAATCGAACCCGGGAACCCGTGCGCCGGCGCGGGAAGCTAGAACGCTACCGCACGACCATGAGCTGCGGACGAAATGCCTGTGTTATTCCAAATTACGGTATTCATCCGCAGACACCCCCGCAAGCGATTTTCAAGTAAAATGCGCCCGCCGTGTTTGTAGAGAGGATGCAAGTGGCATAGCCTTGAAGCAGTCATTGAAACGAAAAATTTGGTGTTGTGCAGCATGCTCAGCAACTGAGTTGTGCAGTTGCTCCTTAGTCATAGATAGATTGTTGGTGGCCATTCATGTGGATAGACAGCTTCGTGGTTGTCATACCCACACAGAACATAGCACAGTGATAGCACCTTGGCTTTTAAATCACATGACTAGTTTGATAGCTCTCCCTGCCTTCGACAGGATAGGTGATGCTTGTGACTGGACTGGGAGTAGGTATGGGACGGTCTTGCATCTATTTCTTTTACAGGAATACAAACAATGAAGCAAGGGATTGGGATCAAGTGTTTTGTGTGGATGGAACTAAGTCCCAAGGCGAATGCTCTTCAGTGGCTGGTCAGAGGGACTTTGGGAGGTCCAGGTGACATGAGATCTGCAACTGCAGAAGGTTGGGAGGGCAATTACAGTCTGAAGGCCTCAGTTAAATACTGTTTATACTTCGGGAAGGACAGTTAATGAATACATAATCTAAGGCCATGGGTGGCTAGGCAGTATGGAATTGACTCTTTGACCTGGAATGGGTCACAGCCGTTTAAGTGGACGTATTGCCTGTGGATGCTAGGTCTGATATGGATGCAGGTACCGATGTAGCCATTTTTGAGGTGGAGGTCAGCGTCCAGGAAGGTGACTTGTTGGGTTTAGGAGGACCAGGTGAAGCAAATGGGGAGTAGTAGTTGGTGTCCTGGAGCAGCATTCCTCTCCCCTAAAGGAACAGCCCTTCATGACTCAGAACCATCAAGGACTGGAGCAACTGAATCACGCTCTCTACCACGGTTTTAAATGATAAATGACTAACGAATTACCCTTCCCACAGCGGTATTCCATTGCCTCTCGAACCTATATAATATCTTTGTCCATCCCTATGCAATCCCTGCTCTCAAACCCTTTCTCATGGCTCACATCCCTGTAATACGACTTAGGCGTGAAGCCGCCCACCACCACCACCACCACCACCACCACCACCACCACCCACTTGCAGCACTCCTCCCCTTCGAGGCATGGCTGCCTTTGAAACTAGTCACGTAATTTACAAGCTAAGATGGAAAAACAGTACTGGGTCCTCCATGGGCATCACTACTTGGAAGTTCGCTGTCCACACAGATAACCATCGACGATCTTCAGCCAAGAAAGAGCTGGCCTCACCTAGTTGCTGAGCACTCTGCACAACACTTTCATTTGAATGGCTGCTTCAAGCCAGTGCTGTTTGGATCACTCCTACCACCACCAGTTTTTTCAAACTGCACAGGTTAGAACTATCTGCAGTATGGTCCTGTAACCCTCCTGGCCTCAACCATTGTTAGTCATTTTCCTACCCCCGTCCCTGTTGCCACTCAAGCACCACACAGACCTCTATTCCATCAATGCATCCACAGTCCACTTTCCTCCTCCTCCTCAGCCCCATGCCCTGCCCTCCATTTAATCTTCCAACTATACCTAGCTACTCTACCCACTCTGCACATTGTGCACATTGTTCCTGTATACTCCTATAAGCAGAACACTACCGTCCCAACTCCTACCCTGCTATCCCCCCTCCTTGCTGCCACAGCCTCCTTCACCAGCACTGGACAAACTGCTTCTCCCACCGTGGGAACTGCTAACAGACTGGCCTTGGCAGCCAGAGTGTGGTCATGCGAGTCACACGCTTCATCTCTAGACCACCATGACCGCCTTGTAGATAATTCATCTGTAGGTTTTGATGAGAGATTTCTCTAGTATCAAAATATTTGACATACAGTATCTGTTGACTCCACTGACTTAGACAAATTATTTCCACAGCCAACAGACCATATACCTCGGCACCTCAAATTTCAACTTCACCTAATCCCACTCCTGAAAGGAAAAAAACGATCTTTAACAATAAAATTATTCTATATGGGTATCATTACGAATTATGTATGGAATCCTAAAAATGATTTAGGTGTGTTAATTGGCATATATTTGATGAGTTTTGTATTTAATTGACGTAGGTATTCCAACTGAACGTTGATGACTTAACCAGAAAAACAATGAGCAAAACAAGACTTTTTAAAGTCTCATTCCAACTCATGCCCCTCATGCAGCGAGCAAGCATTACCACTTTTTTCAAAACATTTTTATTGTATTAAATACCATGAATCACAATGTTATGATTCTTGTTAAAAAAGTTAATTTAGATTTGCTACGTTAATCAAGGAATTTAACAGTTGAATAAGCAACTTAAAGCAGCAATATCAGGCAATACTTGTATCGTCAGCGTAACTGATTTTATCTTCTTCTTGCAGAACGTTGTCACTGTGCTATGTTGGTATGTTTCTTTAATTTACATCTAATAATTAAAGGGCAGAATTTTGAAATGTGCCACAGAATTTGCCAAATAGTTGTTTCATTTAGGGTTTGTTTGTTATGGCTGTTCTTTCAAAGACTATTTGATTACGTTTCCAAAATTGGTGGTCTGAGTACTTAATTTTTGTAATTCACGCTTCATATACATGTGACACTATGTTATCTCTTCGACCTTTAACGACGTAGCTCAGTTATCGCCCCATTAACAAATTAATTTAATTTTTTTCAATATGGGAACCACCAAGCTTGCAGACTGCAGATCACTTGATCACTTAAGAAAAGCTAGCTTACCTCTGAGCTATTTTCAGTTGCCAGCACGTGTATACCTGTGTACTACTGGCTTCACAAGACTACATTTCTGACAAAGATTTGTTTGGCTAATACCGATTGCTTTCAGATTTTTATTTTTGCTGCCTCACGTAACACTGAAAATGCGTAGTATTTTTCCACACAACATGCCATTCGATATTTAGGTATACCCTTTCTATTTTGTTCCTCCCTTCACGTTTCTTTCTGTGAACTATGTTTGGTTGTTTTAGTGGTCTTATCGTTGGGAATTTATTTCCACAAAACATTTCCTTACACGCTGGAACAGTCTACACTTTACACTTTTACTGGTGCTTTGAGGCTTTTGGCCCTGGGCTACTAATAATTTATATGCAACGATGTCTGCATTTTCTTTTATAGTAGCAGCGGTAAGTTTTAAAAACTGCCTTGCCTCGTTTGTGTCAATTGATCTTTAACCCAATTGTTTGGAATCTAGTGTGGCTGGCTGCGTGTATACTTCATTACTATTATTTTCCGCAGGTAGTGTGTGACGGTTTACGACCCTCCTGGGGCTGTTATCTTCGGTAACTGAAATAGTTGCATTGTGTAGTAATGTTTCGAAATAATCTAGTAGTTAATTTTAGTCTGAGTTAATTCAGATTTTAGTTTTCCCCTGGCATTTAAGCACCAAGAGTAGCTGCACAGGGAGCTATCCCTTGATGCTGGTACAGGTACCCTCTTACGCATTGCTGTATTGTTGGATGCTAAGACTTGCGGCTGCTTGCGAACTAATGACCAGGAACCTGAAGATTACTTGCAATTGGTGCCTTGTTATATCATGATATTCTTGAAATTGTTGCAATGTTACTGATTACATGTAGAACTCACTGCTGGACACCCATTTTTCCCAGTTTCATGAGACATCTGTGGTCCACTAAGTCTAAGGTTTTATGAAAATCATAAAACTAAGTTTCATGTTAGTAACAGAGGTTACACTAATTATACCTCTGTATTCTGCTATTCTTTGAAGTATCGTTGCGCCAAGTGCAAGTAACTTATGTTTACTTTTTTTGTGGTTTTAGGGCGCACAACTTCAACGGTCATTAGTGCCCAGACTACGTTAGGAATGCACCGCGAGGCACAAGTTTAAAACAGCAACTAAAATGGAAAACACGATAAAAGATCGACAGGCATAGGATTAAAAGTAAAGTTGATAAAACGGAGAACGCGAGCAGCTGCTCCTGGGTCATCCGGTAAAATGGCATCGAGAGTACATGGCAGGCCAAGATCAAGACGCAGTGTAGTAAAATCCGGACAGGACGTTAAAATGTGGCGGACCGTCAGCAATTGCCCACATGGGCAGAACGGCGCCGGCGCAGCCGTCAGCAGATGGCAATGGCTGGACCGGCAGTGTCCAATTCGTAACCGGGGCAAAACTACCTCCTCCCGCCGAGAGGGGCGTGAGGAGGACGTCCAAGCCGTGGGAAGAGGTTTCAAGGCCCGAAGCTTGTTGTCCGTAAGTGCAGCCCAATCGGCATGCCACAGCGATAAAATGCGCCTACAAATGACCCTGCTACAATCTGATGAAGGGACACAACTAGAAGCTGTCCGAGGCTGGAGGACCGCAGCCTTGGCTGAGACATCTGCAGCTTCGTTTCCAGGGATACCGACATGGCCAGGAACGCACATAAAGCTAACCGGAGTACCGTAGTCCACCAGCTGCTGAAGAGAGCGTTGGATCCGGTGCACGAAAGGGTGAACCGGATACTGATCACCGAGGCTCTGGATGGCGCTCAGGGAATCGGAGCAGATGACATAAGCAGAATGTCGGTGGCGGCAGATATAAAGAACAGCCTGGTAGAGGGCAAAGAGCTCAGCTGTGTGAAGACCGAACAATTGGCCATGGAGCCGGTATTTGAAACTTCGTGCCCTGACAATAAAAGAACAACCGACCCCGTCATTGGTATTAGAGCCATCTGTATAAATGAAGGTTATATTAATGAACTTCGTTCGAAGTTCGACAAAACGGGAGTGGTATACCGAACCGCGGGTAACCTCCTTTGGGAGCGAGCTGAGGTCAAGGTGAACGCGAACCTGAGCCTGGAGCCAAGGTGGCGTGTGGCTCTCGCCCACTCTAAAGGTTGCAGGGAGTGAAAAATCTTGAAGGAGGCGACGAAAGCGAACTCTAGGGGGTGGCAGGGCAGAGACATACAACCCGTATTGACGATCGAGAGAGTCGTCAAAAAAGGAACGATAAGAGGGGTGGTCGGGCATTGACAGTAGCCGACAGGCATACCGACAAATCAGTATATCGCGCCGGTAGGGCAGTGGCAATTCACCGGCTTCAGCATGAAGACTCTCGACGGGACTAGTATAAAACTCTCCGATCGCAAGATGTAAACCCCGATGTTGTATGGAGTTAAGGCGGCGTAAGATTGACGGCCGTGCAGAGGAGTATACGAAGCTCCCATAATCCAGCTTTGAGCGGAAGATCGACCGATATAGACGAAGTAGGACGGTTCGATCCGCTCCCCACGACATACCACTGAGAACACGGAGGACATTTAGAGAACGGGTACAACGGGCAGCCAAATAAGACACGTGGAGACCAGCTAAGTTTCCTGTCAAATGTAAGACCTAAAAATTTTGTTGTCTCCACGAATGGGAGAGCAACGGGACCGAGTCGTAAGGACGGTGGGAGAAACTCTTTGTAGCGCCAGGAGCTAATACAGACCGTCTTCTCGGCAGAAAAACGGAAGCCATAGGCGACACTCCAGGAGTAAATATGATCAAGAGAACGCTGAAGACAGTGCTCCAGGAAACACGTACGCTGCGCGCTGCAATAGATGGTAAAATCGTCCACGAAAAGGGAGCCTGATACATCAGCTGGGAGGCAATCCAGTATTGGATTGATCGCTATGGCGAAGAGAGCGACCCTCAAAACTTAGCCCTGTGGCACCCCATTCTCCTGGCGAAAGGTGTCCGACAGGACAGAACCCACACGTACCCTGAACTGTCGATCCATTAAAAAGGAACGAATAAAAAGAGGGAGGCGACCGCGAAGGCCGCATGTATGCATGGTGCGGAGAATGCCCGCCCTCCAACAGGTGTCTTAAGCCTTCTCCAAATCAAAGAACACAGCCGCGGTCGGGCGCTTCCGCAAGAAATTATTCATAATGAAGGTCGACAAGGTAACCAGATGGTCTACAGCAGAGCGGCGCCTACGAAATCCACATTGTACATTGGTAAGCAGGCGTAGAGATTCGAGCAGCCAAACCAAACGAGAGTTAACCATTCGCTCCATCATCTTACAGACACAACTGGTAAGCGAGATGGGTCGATAACAAAGGCAAGTGCTTGTCCTTCCCCGGCTTAGGAATCGGCACAACAATAGACTCGCGCCAGCATGCGGGAACATGTCCCTCAATCCTGATGCTATTATAAGTACGAAGAAGGAAACCTTTACACGCAGGAGAAAGGTTCTTCAGCATCTGAATATGAATAAAATCAGGCCCTGGAGCGGAGGACTGTGACCGGGCAAGTGCATTTTCGAGTTCCCGCATGGTGAAAGGGGCATTATAACTTTCACGATTCGAGGAGCGGAAGTTAGGTGGCCTAGCCTCCTCTGCCTGTTTTCGGGGGAGGAAGGCAGGGTGGTAATGAGCGGAGCTCGAAACCTCTGCGAGAAAGCGGCCGAAGGCATTGGAGACATCCTCAGGGGCCACAAGGACGTCAATCGCGACCGTCAAGCCAGACACTGGTAAGTGGACCTTAGTGCCAGATAGCCGGCGCAGGCTACCCCCAGACAACAGAAGGAGTAACACTGTTGAAGGTGCTTGTAAAAGAAGCCCAGCTGGCTTTCTTGCTTTAATAATACGACGGCACTGCGCGCGTAATCGTTTTTAAGTGATACAATTCGCCACCGTAGGGTGGCGTTTAAAGGTGCGTAAAGCACGTCGACGAGCACGTAAAGCGTCTCTACATGCTGCGGTCCACCAGGGGACCGGTACGCGACGTGGAGAAGAAGTAGTGTGAGGGATGGAATATTCAGCATCAGTGAGAATGACTTCCGTGAGGTGTTCGACCTGACTATCGCAGCTTGTGAAGGTTTGATCCTGAAAGGTCGCCCTGGAAGAGAAGAGCCCCCAGTCTGCTTTGGAGATGTTCCAACTAGCTGAGCACGGAGAGGGGGTATGATGCAGGAGATGGATGACACACGGGAAGTGGTCGCTCGAATATGTATCAGAAAGGGCATACCACACAAACCGGCGTGCAAGTTAGGTAGTACATATAGAGAGGTCTAAATGGGAATAGGTGTGAGATGTGTCCTAAAGAAAAGTAGGGGCGCCAGTATTGAGGCAGACAAGATTGAGCTGGTTGAAAAGGTCTGCTAACAGGGAGCCCCTCGGGCAGGATGCTGGAGAGCCCCAAAGGGGATGGTGGGCATTAAAGTCTCCAATTAACAAAAATTGTGCAGGTAGCTGAGCAATAATTTGCTTCATGTCTGCCCTGGTAACGGCAGACGATGGAGTGTAAACGGTACAAATGGAAAATGTGAAAGTAGGGAGAGTAATTCGGACGGCAACTGCCTGCAGGCCGGTGTGCAATGTGATGGGATCGTAGTAAATATCATCCCGGACAAGCATCATAACCCCTCCATGAGCCAGAATACCTACCACAGGGGGTAGGTCAAAACACACGGAGGTGTAGTGTGCCAAGGCAATGTGATCGCATGGGCGTAGCTTCGTTTCCTGGAGGGCTACGACGAGCGGACGGTGCAAGCGGAGCAGCAACTTCAAGTCCTCTCGGTTGGAGCGAATATTCCAGTGAATAAGTGCCATCGTGAGAAGAAAAGGAAGTTTAAAGAAGTGGTCACCTCGAAGGCCGCTGAGGGCCTGGCTTCGAGCGAGTACTGCCGCCGCTATCAGTAGGCGGACAGTCATCGTCCATTGGTTCTATAGGTTCATCGGCCATCTCGTTAAGATGGCCGGGAGTAGGAGCTTCCTCCGCCGGTGGACGGCCAGATGTTCGGCTACCAGTGGTGCGGCCAGATGAAACGGATGACTGCCTGGGGCGGCAACCGCTGGGTGGCGCAGGAGAAATGCGCCGTGGCGGAGGAGGAGAACTGTGCTTCCTATGAGCCTTATTGGAAGGTCTTTCAGTGGAAGTACTGGTCGACGGCTTGGAGTTCTAGGTACGTAGGAAGTCTGCACGGGACGGTTCCTTCTTGAAAGCCCGTGCATCTGACTTCTGGGTCTTCGTCTTGGCAGAAGCTGATGAAGGTGCTTGTGTTGGAGGGGTGACGGGAGGAAGAGGAGACGTCGACCGCGCGATCTTAGCACTGGCCGAACGGACGACCGTGGTGCTGAAGGTCAGATCGCATGTCTGCGTCGCCACCTACCCTGGTAGTCCGAGGACAGGCGAGGACAGTACTGTATTTTCACGCTGCGAGCAGCCGAGGTGGACATTTTCTCTTCGACCCGAATTTCTTGGATACAGCGTTCTTCCTTTTAGATGGGACAGACGCGGGAGGACGCTTCATGGTCACCCTGACAGTTCACACAACGAGGAGACGGACAGTCACCCTCATGGGCATCCCTGCCACAAGTGACACATTTAGCCACATTGGAACAAGACTGGCGAGTGTGATTAAAACGCTGACACTGGTAGCAGCGCGTAGGTGTCGGGACATAGGGGCGAACGGAAATAACCTCGTAGCCCGCTTTGATACGCGACGGCAGCTGAACACTATCAAAGGTCAAGAAAAATGTCCGGGTTGGTACAAGGTCATTTTTGACCTTTTTCATGACCCTATGGACAGCCGTCACGCCCTGCTCAGCGAGGAAAGACTGAACCTCCTCGTCAGTCAATCCGTCGAGTGATCGAATATATACCACACCACGAGACGAATTCAAAGTGCGGTGAGCCTCCACCCTGACAGGGAACGTGTACAGGAGTGTGGCCCGAAGCAGTTTTTGTGCCTCAAAGGCGCTCTCAGTTTTTAGTAACAAGGTACCATTACGGAAGCTGGTACACGACAGATCCATGGCATCTACGCCCTTCTGGATAGCGAAAGGGTTGACAGAGGAAAAATCCTTGCCGTCCTCAGATCGAGAAACTACGAGGAACTGTGGGGCAGGAGGTAGTACTTTTGTCACTGGTGGCTGGTCAAGTTTCTGTTTATGGGCAGAAGTCGAGAGAGAAGAGAAATCCACTGCGGATGAATCCCCCATGATTGCCAGCGTCTCCGATGGCGCGCTCCTTCCTTGTGGGGACTCTCTCAGAGGGCACTCCCGCCTTAGGTGAATGTTTACACCTCAGGCCACACCTCCAGAGAAACAGACGGAGGGACCAATCTGCATGGTCAGAAGGTATCAGCTCAGGCAATCACCCCACCCTGGGCCTGGCCTTTACCAGGGGGTACGTGCGTGCCTTACTTGTCTACCCAGGGCGGGGAATTACGCGTTACCCCATCACCGGCTACGCGTGCGAACGCGTGGGTCGGCCTTCAGGCGCGCACAGGGAGGAAGGAAGAAGAGGAAAAAGAAGAGAGGGAGAGAGAGAGGACAGACTGTCTCAAACGCCGAGGCGGAGACCAGAGAAGGCAAGGAGAAGAAGGCAATGATAAGGCAAGGAGAAGAAGGCAATGATAAGGCAAGGAGAAGAAGGCAATGATAAGGCAAGGAGAAGAAAAGGGAAAGAGTAAGGAAGACAGTGAGATGGAGAAGAGCAAAGAAAGGAACCAACGAAAGGAAGGAAGAAACGAGAAGTGAAAAACCAAAATGACTGCAAATAGAGGTCGTAGAACCGTCCTTCTCCGGACGCAGGCGCTAACTACCCCCTTGAGGGGGAGGGACTCCTTTTAGTCGCCTCTTACGACAGCCAGGAATACCTCGGGCCTATTCTAATCCCCGGACCCGCAGGGGGGGGGGGGGTATGTTGACTTGTTATCTTTTTGGCCACGTCCAGAAGTGGCTGATTTAAACATATTTTACAGTCTGTATTAAGAGGGGGGATTGGAGGTTAAGTTGTTAGAGTTCTTTTCTTTATTGTACTCTGAATTCACTAGGTATTCGTTTTTCCCGCGTAACGTCAGTCCCTACCTAAGTGAACTTAAGTATATTCCAGTCCAGCTTATAAAATTCAATAGGCAAACTATCTCATCCTAAGGACTTCTTTTAAAGTTGAGTTACAGGCTGTCTCTCGTATTTTCTGTTCACGGAACTGAAAGGTTAAGAATGATATAATCCAAAGCCACAAAATGTAAATTTTTTCAGGGGAGCATTTTAAAACCTCGAATAAATGCATACATCGTATTTCAACTTTTCGGTTTTTTTTATCCCTGGGTGACAACATTGGGCTATGACCTGTCTGGTACTAACTTTACACAAGGTTTACAAAATATTTTTACATCAATAGCCAATGTCCATTACCTCTGTTTCTTTTTCATCACTTTGTTCCTTTGTTTCACTCAGACTGTTTAAGCATCCCTTCGAAACGTCTGGTATGTATGGAATTAATGACATCTTTGAGTATTTTGTCACGAGTTGGAATGGGCTTTAAGTATTTCCTTGTGAGCTGGAACGGTTTACTCTCCTGATGTGCTCGTCCTTTTTTTAATGTTATTTACAGGTCTGAATTCTTCAAATTCAGTGTACTGATACTTCACTTTTAAATGTGATGGCATTCATTCATCAAAAAGAGAAGCTGTCGCTTCAGATAATGGGAACTGAGATCCATCATGTTTGGCCCCTTTGCAATATTTATCTGCAGGGTGTCAGATCTATGAAGTCTGCTTGCTTCATTTTAACGACTGAAAATCGCTTAGTCTTGCACTGTTCTTTAATGACTGTAACCCAATCGTGAGGGGTGTACACAGTGGGGTTTCTGTTCTTAACGTGCTTCTCAATTCGGAATCTGTCACAGGGTAGTTGTGTGTGTCCAACTTGTGTAAACCAATGTTCATTGGCCTTGAATTTTCCTGAACGCAACAGTGATCTCTAGTGCAACAATTGTCCAGTTTTTACCTTTGGCTCTGTAATTATCACTAATAATGTGAAGAATGTTTGCTGAGACTGTTTCTAAGAATTTTATCAGACAGCTTCCTATCTCATCAGATCCATGCTTTGCTTCATCTTCAATCACCACGAACATATGTCCCTTTTCATATCCTCAATCATGACTAACAGAAGTGTAAGTCGATAACTTCCTCTTATAGAGTGCAGGCCCAGCTGTAAGCCTTTGTTGAAAGGTTTGTTGTAGATCAAAGGCTATTTTAAGGTATTCCTCAGGATTTTCCGTAGCTAATTTGGAAAACTGTGTAATGATATTTTGTCCAGCAGATGCTTTGGCATGATTTAGGTCCCTTTCAGTTTTTAATCTTTTAATAATATCTTCAGAGTGGGTCAACTGTGCATTTTTTATTTGCATTTCAAAGTCGTCACATACATGACGTGTCTGACTGCAGCAATTTAAAACCAATATTAAAATCTTGGTTAAATATATTTCTAAATGTCGAAACTTTTACTTGTGGTGTATTATTTTCTTCACAATATTTCAAATAATGTTCTTGATATAATGAAGAAATAAACATGTCATAGTTTAAGTGCACTTTATTGGGGTTCTATGAGTGGCTGTATGACTGGCATACTTAAGTATATTATTTATGAATAAACTATCTGAACTGCTTCTTGTGATGTTTTCCTTGATGGGTTTCCTTTTTTTCCTGGAAACAAAAAGAAAAAGTGATTTTAAAGGTAAATGCACAGGTGAGAAATTTAGTGAACGCGTGTCTGAATATGATATGTAAAGAAAAACACTGGATAAATAAGCACAACAGAACAAAATTATGGTTTTTTCTTGGAAGCAACATTAAATTAATCATTAAATACCTCTTTTGTGTTTTGGAGAATTGGCGTGTCCATCACACAGGTAAATTCTTAAGATGTCTTTGATTGTTCTGAAGCCCATGCACACTTAAAAATGCTTCTCTGCATACCAAAATATTACAGCCATTAACCTTAACCTGGTATGAAAAAGTGACCATTCGCTGTGAAATTGTGCTTTTCCTTTTCTTTGGGTACCTTGAAAAATGAGCTATATTAGTCAGCGTAGTATTTTGTCTATAAAAATTACATGATATAAAAATAAATTTCAAATTATCATTAATGATAGTTACCTCCTTTGCACTTGTTGCATCTTATTATTGCTCAGAAGGTAATTATTTTGGCAATTGAAAACGCCCATATCCCAAAAAGAATTCAATATATGCTCTACACGTTCATGAATTTTGCTCTAACACTTGTTTTTACATTTACATCCAGGACTAAGAATTTTATCACCAACAATTTGTCCTGATTTATCAGATATGTACTCTCTGCCATAATTTCTACGACTTTTACATTTTTCTCTTTTTCAATTGCTCATATTTCTGCTATTTTTTCCGCCTTTAGGTTCTTTAGCATGTGAAATTTTAGGAGACCTTTCACATTCATTCATCAGCATCCTAAGCCAAATAAGGTATTCAAAATGAGAAAGACCAAAGCCACTTTAACACATATACCAAACGTTAATATATTATAGGAACAGGCTTATAATATTTAAATTATTACCAATAAGGCATTAATAGGAGAAGTAATATTTGTTCATGATTCACATGTACATATTTTAATTAGGGAGTATACAACTGTTATAATTATGCAATAATATTTCATTGTGATACAGACCTAAGCCTCGATGTTTTAAGTGTAAAAAAATAATTTAGACTTACCATGTCATTTTCAGATTAAAATTCATCAGAGGGACAATAACTGCTGCCACTGGACGAAAAGGCGTCTTCAGAACTAGCCTTTTCTATATCTGAATCATCTTTTTCGCTTATGCATGGAAGTAACCTCTCCTTTGAAAGCGCCATTGTACTGTGGCTTTGGGTTGTTTCAGACGCGAAAAAGACTGATTCCTTACAGTATGAGAACAACAAGTTCTAACTCCTCTGCCATCTAGTGAGGGAAAATTAAAATATTTACACAGTACGTTCCTCTGTTGAGTAGACGTTGAACTAACACAAAAAACTTATTTTGAGAAAAGTGTGGCTTTGGGCTGTATCATGCTCGCCCCTCTTCAATTTAACAAGGTCATGCTCTTGTGAAAGGTGTGAGACTTAAGGAATTGAAACGACCCTTCAAGTAACCTACCTGCAGTTTAGAGACACACAACAGAAGCATGTGCCATCTGAGACAAGCAATATTTAAAAAGGTACTAGTACCTTGAGAGTCAGGAAACAAAGACTCCTTTTCTAAGAAAATTTGTACGTACACAGCATTAACACAAATAGTTGCTCACTGAAAAAATATTTGAAACCAGACTCTCTAGAATAATAGATGAAATAACAGAAAAGAGGAACCTTTTCAATCCTTTACCTCTCACTATCTCCCACCCAACCTCCTCTTCCAAATTTCATTTCACTTCTTGCTCCTAATCTTCTGCTCTAACATACTCCATCACACTAACACACATTTATGTCCGCTCATCATGGTTTCTCCATCCCCCACCCATGAAAGAGAGACTAACTATTCCTTCCCTACTCTCACGTAGTATATAAACACACAGGAACATAAATAGAATTACAATAATGTAACGAAAAGTATAGGTCAAAGTAACTACTGGCAGTCATGTCAGTAACACTAGAAAACACAAACCACAACACATTTAGGAGTCTAAAAAACATACAGAAAACAATGGTGTGCGGAAAAGAGTGCTGTGAAAAACTGTAGCATAGTGCTACGGAACTAGGAAGACCTCAACTGTTGGTATATGAAGTAGAAAAACATCGTTGTGCTAGGAGTCTGCATTTCCCGATGTAAGCGAGGAATTAAGCGAAAATCACCGTAATTGCAGATTAACATAGTGTCGCAGAAGAAGCTGAGTAGCACAGTCACCATGGTGTAGTGGTTATGATACTACACTGTTGCATGGAAGGTCGTGAGCTCAAAACACTTTAACTCTTAAGTTTTTGTTTCTATATTCGATTCGAGTACATTTTAGAAGTATCTGCAAATGTCAAGAGTCATCGTATTGCAACGTTCTGTAACTGTAGGTACCCTGTGTAGGTACCCTGTGTAGGTACCCTGTGTAGGTACCCTGTGTAGGTACCCTGTGTAGGTACCCTGTGTAGGTACCCTGTGTAGGTACCCTGTGTAGGTACCCTGTGTAGGTACCCTGTGTAGGTACCCTGTGTAGGTACCCTGTGTAGGTACCCTGTGTAGGTACCCTGTGTAGGTACCCTGTGTAGGTACCCTGTGTAGGTACCCTGTGTAGGTACCCTGTGTAGGTACCCTGTGTAGGTACCCTGTGTAGGTACCCTGTGTAGGTACCCTGTGTAGGTACCCTGTGTAGGTACCCTGTGTAGGTACCCTGTGTAGGTACCCTGTGTAGGTACCCTGTGTAGGTACCCTGTGTAGGTACCCTGTGTAGGTACCCTGTGTAGGTACCCTGTGTAGGTACCCTGTGTAGGTACCCTGTGTAGGTACCCTGTGTAGGTACCCTGTGTAGGTACCCTGTGTAGGTACCCTGTGTAGGTACCCTGTGTAGGTACCCTGTGTAGGTACCCTGTGTAGGTACCCTGTGTAGGTACCCTGTGTAGGTACCCTGTGTAGGTACCCTGTGTAGGTACCCTGTGTAGGTACCCTGTGTAGGTACCCTGTGTAGGTACCCTGTGTAGGTACCCTGTGTAGGTACCCTGTGTAGGTACCCTGTGTAGGTACCCTGTGTATGTACCCTGTGTATGTACCCTGTGTATGTACCCTGTGTGTTCTGGCCGGAGGCAGTTCGCTCCACGCTCTTGTGTGTGCTAGTGCTGAATAAACCTTCGTTAAGTGAAGTTGCTGTTCGTCATTCATCAAATTACACATTCTTCTACGTGACATTCTGGTGGAGGCTCTGGTTATTGGAACTTGTGATAGCGCACATTATCGACGACACAGTGGTTCCCATCAGGCCACGGCAGAGCCGCCGTTTACGTGGTGGGAAACCGGAGTTCGAGCCGTATTCTACAGACCGCAGTCTATCGGAGACAGAAGAAAAGGACGTTACAATGACAGCAACTGTGTGCCACCACGTGAGTCCTTCCGGGTTCTCTGCTGACGATGGCCAAGAACCAAACAATTGGCTGAAGGTGTATGAGCGTATAGCCAAATTTAACAAATGTGATGACATCGTGCGTTTGGCTAAAGTAATTTTCTACTCGGAAGGCACTGTCAAGCAATGGTATGAGAACGAGAAGTTCACAAGCTGTGAAGTATTCCAAGCGGAACTGAGCAAGTTATTTCGGCGACACACAACGACAGAAGTGCAAGGCTGAAGAAAGTGCAGAGCACAGCGTCGAGGAGGAACTACTGCATCCTACATTCAAGACTTTTTCAAGACGTTTTGGAGCTGTGTAGAATAGTGGATCCTAGAATGGAGGGGGAAGGAAAGGTTTCACATCTCATGAAGGGCGTTGCTCAGCACATGTATCAAACGCCTCTCCTGAAGGAGGTTTCGACAGCAGACGACTTTATAAAATGGTACGAGTACATCTAGACAAGGCATAAAAAAAGAATTACATGCAAGAAGTTTGAACGGCTTCCAAAAGTCGTATCAATGTCTGTGATGGAGGAAGAAACTGATATCGCAAGTGTTCATCAGATAGTGAGAGAAGTTCAGAAGGCACTTGGAATGCACGGCGAACAGAAACCCGAGACGCTTCAAGAGGTCGTAAGTGACGAAGTGGAACAGACATTGAACCCAATCTCTCGTCCTTCATTTCCCTTTAACAAGGTCAAAAGCCGGGACCCAGGCGAAGTTACGTTCCTACAGTGCCACATGAGGAAACTGTTTGGGCACCAAGGAAGATTGACATCTGGAGGACCCAGGAAAAACAACCAGTGCGTTCCCACTGCGGACGACCGGGACATGTGGTGCACTATTGTCGAGAAAGGCGGCAGATATTTGATGACGCCTGAGCCAGAAGACAGCAGACCAATCTCAGCAGACGCCAACTCCGGGACGACGAAGATGAACAAGAAGATGTGGCCGCAGGACAACTTAGGTCACCATCGCCGCAAGCTAGCCGATGGAGAGGAAGCTCCACAACATGGCCATCAAGATTTCCATCGCCGTTTAGAAGCTCCAGCCGATCACATAGGCACTGCAATCTGGAAACTATACGTTGCGACCTTCTTTGAAGGTGAGGCTGCCGAAGAGCAAAATCTCTCCGCCGTCTAGCACTACAAAAATGATAGGAAACTACGTCGGTATCCTCATGGATGGCCGACCAGCGCAAGCTCTTATGGAATTTGGAGCATCATATTCGGTGATTTCGGACGAGTACCGTCGCCAATTGCAGAAAACCGGATTCGTCGATAGCATAACATTACAGAAAGATGTACATGCGCGCACATGTGCGTACATGTGATGGAGGAAGACAGGAAGATGCGCATCCGAGTGTGTGGAGGCTGTGTGTGCTGGATGAAGTTATCATTCCTGCAATCAGCGCTGGAAAGGTAACTCATGCGTCATGCCACGCATCAACCCATGGATCCTTTAGAGGAATGTAAGAAAAGCGTACCACTGAAGAATAACTTTGTCATTCCAGCCTCTGTCGTCTCGTTTAAGAACGGATTCAGTGAATTGTGGATGGTTAATTGTCGCCGAGAACCGCATTTCCTTCCAAGACGGATGTGCGTAGCAAACGTTGAGCCGTTAATTGCCAAACAGCTATGCGTTATAGAAACCTTCCACGCCAAGTCTGTGGGCGAAATTAGCGCTACCACCACGAGAAAAGTTGTTCTAGCTCGACTATCACCAGATCTCACTAAGGAACAGCAAAAGAAGGTACTTGCCATTTTTCAAGAGTTCTCTAAATGCTTCAATACACAGGTGAAGAGCAAATCAGATCGACGGTGAAGCACCGGATTAGCACTGGAGACAATCAACCAGTAAGTCAGAGAGCATACCGTGTGTCAGGAACGGAACGTCAAATAATTCGCGACGAGGTAGAGAAAATAGTGATGAATGACATCATTCAGCCTTCGAAGAGCCCATGGTTGTCGCCAGTGGTTCTCGTCAGGAAGAAGAATGGCAGCTGGCGCTTTAGTGTTGATTACAGGAAGCTCAATAATGTCACTGAAAAGGACGATTACCCTCTTCCACGAATTACCGACACAATAGATTGTCTGAAGCGGGCGAAGTTTCTCAACCATGGACATGTACTCTTATTACTGGCAAATCGAAATAGATGAGGCTGATCGTGTGAAAACTGCATTCATCACCCCTGAGGGCTTGTATGAGTTTAAGGTAATGCCGTTTGGTTTGTGTAATGCACCTTCAATTTTTGAACGGATGATGGATAATCTACGTCACCTGAAGAGGACGATGTGTGTTATTTACATGACAGTGTTCTCAGACATTTTATGAACACACAGAAAGACTGAGGACCATTGTTAAGTGTCTCCAACAAGGCAGATAAACTTAATTCAATAAAGTCTCTCTTTGGAGAGAGAGAAACCAAAATACTTTGACACCTTGTGTCAAACGAAGGTGTGCGGCCAGACCCAGGAAAGGTGAAATCTATAACGGAATTTCCTATTCCTAAAAGCATTAGATATGTAAGTAGCTTCCTCTGATTATGTTCTTATTACCATCATTTTATCAAAGACATTTGTAACAAAGCCAGGCCACTCCAAGAGTTGTTAAAAGCCGATGCTAAATTTATCTGGGGTGGTGCTCAACAAGATTCTTTCTATGTGCTGCGAAAAGCTTTGACGACTGACCCTGTACTTGGTCTGTATGATGAGACACCCCCTACATGCCAGTGAATATGGGATTGGTGCTGTTCTGGTGCAAATTTTGGATGGACACTTACGAAAGCCGACAGGAACTGCTGAAATATACAAACAATGTCTTGCTTTGATCTGGGTCATGTGCGAATTTCGACTATCTCTATGGACGCCCATTCACAGTTGTTACAGACCATCATTCATTTTGTTGTATCCTTAAGAACTGTCAACCAACAGGACAACACGCCAGATGGGCACTACGTTTTCAAGAATATGACATTACCATAGTGTACAAAAGTGGAAGAAAACAAGATGCCGACTATCTCAAGAAACCCTATGCAAGACCAATACTTTGATGGAGATAGTGACGGCCTCGCTTCACTCAATGGTATATCTGCTGCTTATAGTAAGGACGCCTACATATCTATAATTACGCTAGCCTTGAATCGCTCAGAGAATGTGAAAGGAGAATTTAAGGTAGTTAATGGATTACTTTGCAAGAATAACTTTGAGCTACATCTACATCCATACTCCGCAAGCCACCTGACGGTGTGGCGGAGGGTACTCTGAGTACCTCTATCGGTTCACCCTTCTATTCCACTCTCGTATTGTTCGTGGAAAGAAGGATTGTCGGTATGCTTCTGTGTGGGCTCTAATCTCTGATTTTATTCTCATGGTATCTTCGCGAGATATACGTAGGACGGAGCATTATACTGCTTAACTCTTCGGTGAAGGCATGTTCTCGAAACTTCAACAAAAGCCCGTACCGAGCTACTGAGCGTCTCTCCTGCAGAGTCTTCCACTGGAGTTTATCCATCATCTCCGTAACGCTTTCGCGATTGCTATATGATCCTGTAACGAAGCGCGCTGCTCTCCGTTGGATCTTCTCTATCTCTTCTATCAACCCCATCTGGTACGGATCCCACACTGCTGAGCAGTATTCAAGCTGTGTGCTAACAAGCCTACTGCAACCTACTTCCTTTGTTTTCGGATTGCGTTTCCTTAGGATTCTTCCAATGAATCTCAGTTTGGCATCTGCTTTACCGACGATCAACTTTATATGATCATTCCATTTTAAGTCACTCCTAATGCCTACTCCCAGGTAATTTATGGAATTAACTGCTTCCAGTTGCTGACCTGCTACACTGCAGCTAAATGATAAAGTATATTTCTTTCTATGTATTCGCAGCACATTATACTCGTCTACGTTGAGATTCAATAGCCATTCCCTTCGTTGCAGATCCTCCTGCATTTCAGTAAAATTTTCCATTGTTACAACCTCTCGATATACCACAGCTGCGTTCTGTTATCTAGGAACTCTTCAATCCGATCACACAATTTGTCTGATAGTCCATATGCTCTTACATTGTTCATTGAACGACTGTGGGCAACTGTATCGAACGCCTTGTGGAAGTCAACGAACACGGCATCTACCTGTGAACCCGTGTCAATGGCCCTCTGAGTCTCGTGGACGAATAGCGCGAGCTGGGTTTCACACGACCGTCTTTTTCGAAACCCATGCTGATTCCTACAGAGGAGATTTCTAGTCTCCAGAAAAGTCATTATACTCTAACTTAATACGTGTTCCAAAATTCTACAACTGATCGACGTTAGAGATATAGGTCTCTAGTTCTGCACATCTGTTCGACGTCCCTTCTTGAAAACTGGGATGTCCTGTGCCCTTTTCCAATCCTTTGGAACGCTACTCTCTTCTACAGACCTGCGGTACACCGCTGCAAGAAGCGGGGAGGGAGGGGGGGGGGGGGAGGCGGGCAAGTTCCTTCGCGTACTCTGTAAAATCGCACTGGTACCGAATCAGGTCCAGCGGCCTTTCCTCTTTTGAGAGATTTTAATTGTTTCTCTATCCATCTGTCGTCTATTTCGGTATCTACCATTTTGTCATCTGTGCGACAATCTAGAGAAGGAACTATAGTGCAGTCTTCCTCTGTGAAACAGCTTTGGAAAAAGACATTTAGTATTTCGGCCTTTAGTCTGTAATCCTCTGTTTCAGTACCATTTTGGTCACAGAGTGTCTGGACATTTTGTTTTGATCCACCTACCGCTTTGACATAAGACCAAAATTTCTTGTGATTTTCTGCTAAGTCAGTACATAGAACTTTACTTTCGAATTCATTGAACGCCTCTTGCATAGCCCTCCTCACATTACATTTCGCTTCGCGAAATTTGTTTGTATGCAAGGTTTTGGCTATGTTTATGCTTGCTGTGAAGTTCCCTTTGCTTCCGCAGCAGTTTTATAACTCGGGTGTTGTACCACGGTGGCTATTTTCCATCTCTTACGATCTTGCTTGGCACATACTCATCTAACGCATATTGTGCGATGGTTTTGAACTTTGTCCACTGATCCGTAACACTATCTGTACTTGAGACAAAACTTGTGTTGAGCCGTCAGGTACTCTGTAATCTGCTTGTTGTCACTTGCTAAACAGAAAAATCTTCCTACCTTTTTTAATATTACTATTTACGGCTGAAATCATCAATGCAGTAACCGCTTTATGATCGCTGATTCCCTGTTCTGCGTTTACTGTTTTAAAAAGTTTGGGTCTGTTTGTCACCAGAAAGTCTAATATGTTATCGCCACGAGTCGGTTCTCTGTTTAACTGCTGATGGTAGTTTTCAGGTAAAGCACTTAAAAAAATTTCACTGGATTCTTTGTCCCTGCCAGCCGTTATGAACGTTTAAGTCTCCCAGTCTATATCCGGCAAATTAAAATCTCTACCCGGAACTATAACATGGTGGAGAAATCTATTCAAAATGTTTTCCAAATTATCCTTCAGGTGCTCAGCCACAACAGCTGCTGAGCCAGGCGGCCTATAGAGACATCCAATTACCATGTCTGAGCCTGCTTTAACCGTGACCTTCACCCAAATTATTTCACATTTCGGATCTCCGTCAATTTCCTTCGATACTATTGCACTTATCGCTATAAACACGCCTCCCCCTTCACTGTCCAGCCTGTCTCTGCGGTATACATTCCAACCTGAGTTTAGGATTTCATTACTGTTTAAGTCTGGTTTCAGCCAACTTTCTGTCCCTAGTACTATATGGGCATTGTGACCGTTTATTAATGAGAGCAGTTCTGAGACCTTTATATAGACGCTCCTGCAGTTTACTATTAGCACATTAATATTGTTATTCCCCGTTGCATTTTGCGTACTCTTACCTTGCCTCGTCTCAGGAGGCGTCTTGTCGTGCCTAGGGAGGGAATTCTCTAACCTAAAAAACCCACACGTGCACTCCACACGTACTCTGCTACCCTTGTGGAGCGATGTGGCCACCGGTGACTCCTGAACAAATGCGCTTAAATGTTCTAACACGTTGTCCAGGGTCGTTAATTATGGATCGAGGGAAAGTTTTTCAATCGAATATTGTGACAGAGATAAACCGCCGGTGCAACATTACTCATCACATGACGACTGCCTACCATTCGCAAACTAACGGACTAACTGAACGATGTTTACTCTGAAATTATTGGTATATCTGAACACTTCAAATAAGGAGATAATTCAGAGGCTTCCTTTACCAGGATACAGCTTGGCTGAGCGCTTTTCTCGGGGCTCTTTGCGGTGTGGGGGAGTAGCCATGTATGTGAAAAACGGCATGGCATGAGTCAATTTATGTTTCGAAGTACTGCAATGAAAAGGTGTTTGAATGTTGTGCAGGTGTGGTTAAATTTGGTAGAGCTAAACTTCTGTTATTTATAGATCCCCAGACTCCGATTTCACTACATTTTTGCTGAAGTTAGTGGTGATCCTTGGGTCACTTTATAGGAAATACAAGAAGTTATGTGGTGACTTAAATATAAATTATGTAAGGAAAAGGATGCTGGTAGACTATCTTAATTCATATAATCTTATGCAAACCGTATTCTTCCCAAGGAGAGTGCAAGGGAACAGTAGAACAACCATAGACAACATTTTTGTTCAATCCTCACTACTAGAAGGGCATTCTGTTAACAAAAAGGTGAATGGCCTTTCAGATGCACAAATTTTAACTAAAAGATTTTTGTGCTGCGACACATGTTAAATATAGTGAACTGTTTAGGAAAGCTGATCCAGTTGCTGTAGAGACCTTTGTAAACCTTATCAAGGAACAAGATGGGCAAGATGTTTATAGTGCTGATACAGTAGACGATAAATATAATGCTTTCCTAAAGACTTTTCTCGTGCTCTTTGAAAGTTGTTTTCCGTTACAACCTTCAAAACAGGGTACTAGCACAAACAGGAAGCCTGGGTGGCTGACTAGAGGGATAAGAATATCTTTTAGAACGAAGTGGCAATTACATCAAAACGTTAGAAACAGTGAAAATCTAAATGCAGCAACCCATTACAAACAGTATTGCAAGGTGCTTCAAAATGTTTTTACGAAGGCAGAAAGCGTGTGGAATGAAGATAGAATAGCTAAGCGTAAGGATTAAAAAAAACCATATGGTCAGTCGTAAAGGAAGTGGCTTGTCTGCAGGGACAGGTCGAGGAAATAGAATCAGTGTGTAGTGGGAACGTCCGTGTTACTGATAAGTGTTTAATAATCACTTTCTGAATATAGCAGAGTAACTAAATGGAAACCTAGTCTAAACGGGGAATCATATAGCGCTCTTGGAAAAAGTGTTCCGAGACTGTTACCTGAAATGCTCCTCCATGATACTGACAAGAGGGTGATTGAATTAATAATTAAATCACTGAAGACCAAGAACTCTCATGGATATGACGGGGTATCTAGCAAAATACTGAAGTATTGTTCTATGTATGTTAGGCCAGTACTTAGTCATATCTGTAACTTTTCCTTTACGATTGGTCGGTTTCCTGACCGATTGAAGTACTCGGTAGTGAAGCCACTTTATAAAAAGGGAGACAGGGATAGTGTTAACAATTTTAGACCTCTTTCTATGCCATGAGTGTGTGCTAAAGTTATCGAGAAGGTTGTGTATACAAGGTTACTGGAGCATTTTAATTCATATAATTTGCTGTCAAATGTAGTTTGGTTTTAGAAATGGTTTAACAATTGAAAATGCTGTATTCTCTTTTCTATGTGAGGTTTTGGACGGATTAAATAAAAGGTTGCGAACGCTAGGTATTTTGAATTCTGGCTACGGATTTTCTTTGATTTAACGAAGGCTTTTGACTGTGTTGACCACAAAATATTACTGCAGAAGTTGGACCATTATGGACTAAGGGGAGTAGATTTCAACTGGTTCGCCTCTTACTTTAAGAAGGTATTTCTCCGCAATATTGAGAGTAGTCTTGATGTTCAGTCTCAATGTGGCACTTAAGTGGGGCGTTCCAAGGGTCGGTGCTGGGGGGCCACTGCTGTTTCTTATTGATATAAATGATACGCCTTCTAGTATTACAGGTGATTAAATATTTCTGTTTGCTGATGACACCAGCTTGGTAGTGTAATATTGAAATAAATGTAGTTCATGAAGTAAGTTCGTGGCTTATGGAAAATAATTTGATGCTAAATCTCAGTAAGACTCGGTTTTTACATTTTTTAACTCACAATTCAACAGGAACCGATATTTTTATCAGATAGAATGGGCATATTATAAGCGAGACGGCACAGTTCAAGTTCCTAGGCGTTCGGATAGATCGTAAGCTGTTGTGGAAATCCCATGTTCAGGATCTTGTTCAGAACCTAAATGCTGCTTTATTTGCCAGTATCTGAAATAAGTGACAGTTGAACACGAAAAGTAGTCTACTTCGCATATTTTCATAAGCTTATATCGTATGGTATTTTTTGTGGTAATTATTCTGATTCAAAAAGGGTGTTTTCGGCTCAAAAACGGAGTGTTCGAGCTATATGTGGTGTAAGTTCGAGAATCTCTTGTCGACCCCTATTCAATAGTCTGGGAATTCTGACACTGCCCTTACAGTACGTATTTTCTTTAATGTCGTTTGTTGTTAGCAATATTAGCTTACTGCCAGGAGTTAGTAGCTTTCACTCAGTTAATACTATGCAGAAATCAAATCCATGTGGAATGCACATCCTTGACTCTTGTGCAGAAAAGAGTATTATTCTGCTGCACCCCTTTTTAATAAGCTACCACAAGAACTTAAAAATCTTAGCAGTTTCCACATGGCTCACTCCTATTCTGTCGAGGAGCTCCTGGAAGAGCTGAAAAATTAAGCAAATTCCAGTGTTTCATTGTTGATTTTCTTTATTTAAACTTACGAATTGTCGCCTGTATGTGTTTCTTATATTTCATTTTATATGTTTCTACTATCGTGTTTTAATTTCGTGTATTGACTCGTTCCATGACCATGGAGGCTTCTTAATTTCGTCCCACGGAACAATAAATAAATAAAAAATAAATAAACGCCTTAAGACCTTGGACGACATACTATGTTCGTGAATGTTGAGCAGAGGAACTGGGATGAGATGCTACCTTTCGTGACGTTTGCCTACAACACCGCCAAACAAGACACCACAAGATTTATGCTATTTTCCTGGTGTATGAGCATGAGGAGACTACGACGATGGACACTGATTCCGTTACATCCTGATGACGTGGACGACGACTCCATCTGCCAGGTGTTAACCAGAGCTTAGAAAGCTTGGCCGTTAGCTCTACTCCGCACGTTGCATGCTACAGGCTCAAGAAAACGATCGCCGAAGGTATGACGCGAGGCACCGCCCTGTTGTCTGCCAGCCTGGTGACCTCGTCTGGATCTTCACTCCTGTTTGGAAGACTGGTCTCTCTGAGAAGCTCCTCAGGCGCTACTTTGGACCTTATAAGGTCGTAAGACAGTTGTCTGATGTTAGTTATGAAGTTGAAGTTTTCGACCCCGACACAAGACGAAATATCAGAGATACGGTCCACGTCCTTCGAATGAAGCCCTACATGGAGCCTGCAGCCCAGGGTAAATTCGAAGCTCCAGTGACAGGCAACAAGCGGAAAGGTGACTAAGAGCGTAGCGACAAAGGAAGTTCTAGTAAGATCGCCGCCAGGGCGAAGATTCGTCAGCGGTAGTCTGAGTATTCAGGAGCGATGGCTCGTTTCCGGACTAGGACGACGGAACACCGAGATGCTGTTCTCTGAAGGAGGGAGCAATGTCGCATAAGAAGCTGAGTAGCACAGTCACCGTGGTGTAGTGGTTATGATATTAGACTGCTGCATGGAGGATCGTGAGTTCAAATCTCACCTTAACTGTAAAATTTCAATTTCTATATTCGATTCGAGTACATTCTGGAAGTACCCACAAATATCGATAATCATTGTACTGGAACGTTCTGTAGCTGTATATATACCGTATGTGCTCTGCCCGGATGCAGTTCTCTCCGCGCTCTTGTATGTGCAAGTACTGAGTAAATCTTCGTGAAGTGAAGTTAGTGTTCGTCATTCATCTAATTGCACCTTCTACGTGTTGACAAACTGCCTTGGATCATAAAGCAAATCAAAATGTAACTAAATTACGGACACTGATGTTTTACCCCAATAAAATGAAACGAGTCAGCTGGGGAAGTACCCGTTTTTGTATTTGCGACGATAGAACAAATACACCACTAAGACATATCCTGAAATCTTTAAACTGGACATCACGACTTCCTGCAATAAGGCTGCCTCAGTTATGAATGAAATATTCCTTCAGAACAGCAGCTTTTAGTGCTAAAATTATTCTGTTATGTTTCAGTTTTTGTCTTACAGGCTTACCATAACATGGTAAGTATTTAACTCCTTGATTAAGTAGGTAACTTAATATATGGAAAATTAAATGGAATTATAAAGTTATAGATGGTTCTGTCTTTGACTTTTTGCAAAATATTTATCCAAATGAACATTTTCAAATTGCTCTATTTCTCATTTCGTTGTTTATTTCATCGGAGTCGGGAAAGGTCTTAGATCGCGTCACTTGTGTATTTTGGATTTCTCTCTTCACAATTTAAATTTTTTGCCTGTGTGTTGTCGTCCTGATGCTTGTATTTACCATGATTACGAGGAGTCTTTGGGCTAGGTTGCGATCTGATCCAGCTTCACCGTGTGTGCCTTTTAAGTGTCCTTGTTTGGTTAAGTTTCCATAGGGGTCACAGGAGTAGTCCTTGCTGCTCATTTTCTATTGCAATTACCATCGGGACATCTGCTGTTGATTAGTGTATTTAGCCACTATTTCTCCTTTTCAAAGGAGATCTACCTTATTGTAGTAGTCATTTCAGAAACTATTTCCTCGAGAATTTGAGAGTTGCACCGAAGCCGACTTAGGTGAGATATTTATATTCTCCAGCTCTTTTAGAAAAAAACCCAAAAACTCGTTGCCGTGTGGTCACCCTTGTCTTTATGTGGCACGTGTGACGGCACGTCACATACATATTGACTTTTTAGCGATTGTAAATCGTTTACGTATTTTATGAATTAGTGTAAAAGACATAGTTAATGTTCTTGAAACAACAGACATGCAGCGATAGCATCTTCATTCAACGTCTATGAAAATAAAAATGGATCAAAAGAGACGCGATTTTACGGCCGAGGAGGAAGGACGTATTTTGTGTTAAACACACTGTTTCGTTTCGCCATACGGAAGGTAGCCATTGAGCGGCTGCACATTTTATGTAAGTTATTCGTATTTCTGCGTAAATAAAATAATTACTACAAAATGAATTTCTTTGTAATAGTTGTCACCTGAAATGCTCGCAGTGGCTAACTATTTTTAATAAGCATTATTTCAGTAATTTGCGCTGAGAGAAGCTGATCTTCCTATGCAGCCTCTGGTCGGCCATTACGCGCCGAAGTATTAATTTATTTTTCAGTGGTAACAGTAAATGTTAATGAGAGAGATTTCGTTATAAGAACCTTTTTAAATTGCAACAGATAATTTACGTTAAAGTTCATGTTTTTAAACTATACAGATTCCAATACTACAGTAAGTTTTATCTTGGCCGCTCCACGGCAACAATCTAAATTCTCTCAATCCTTGCTTTGCAATCTATAAATAGAAATTAAGATTACATTCAGTTAACGGCAACTATATTTTAGTCATCACGTTCAAACCCTAAAGTTGGTACATGAATGATACCATTCAAGAACCCGTTTCATATTTACTTATGCACGTAAGTAAAAGTGATAAGAGAAGACAATATCCCTGAGAGAATCATGCTGATAAATTAAAAATAAAAATATATAAAATACATACGTAGTTTCTTTTGTATGTAACGAACAACTAATGACAACGACGTCACAAGGGACGACACACACATTACCTGTATTTCATTCGTCCGTTATATGCGTCAGACGGCGTTCAACTTAGTAGTATCGTCAATATCTCACATTACTTCCGTCACGCTATTTCTTTTCTTTCCGACGCTGTTTCGAAATCTTCGTTATAGCTACATAACCTGGAAAGTGGCAATATTTCCGCACGGTTATTAGTTGTAATTTCTGCGGGTGTGGAAAGGTTCGAAAGTTTTAGTTCCTTGCACCTTTCTTGTATTACTCGTTGTAGAACGTAGGGGAGGAAGTGTACGATAGTAACACGTTATCCAACTCCTGCCTTGAAGTCCAAAATGTGTCTCCTGAACGTTTGGAAACCAACCCCACTTTGGCATACTCTCAGCATTATGTATGTCGTTTCCAAAAACAAACATAAAAATTATGTTGACTACCAGTTTATGAATTATTCCCCTTTATTGTAAGCTTTTTGTTCTAGCCATTTCAGGATGGATAGTGGTAGGAGTGATTGCATTACTGGAAAGAAGAACGTGACACTTTACCTCTGCTATTCTCTTTTTTACATAGAAAATGAGGCATTGAGTTATGAATTATCTTTGAGTTCTCTCGTATGTTTGCTATGGTTTATGTGAAGTTTTTACTTGTTATTCACGTACGTAACTGCATAATTTTGGTATTCTGGCGGCTTCTCTAGCACGAATTTGTTTAGTTTACTTATCTGTTGTCTTCATTCACATCCGGAGCTGACATGGAGGGTAGGGGAGGGGACGCCCTATTCGTAATTTTACATAAAAACTGGCAAATAGATGTAACTAGTAATTCTGTAGGACAGCGTACATTTCTGAACGTACACCTTCAGCAGTGCCTTCTCGCTGGCAATCAGGTTATCCAGAAGTACCTTCGCGGCTATTAAAGTAAACCACTCGTGCGGAGTAGTACTCGATCGTGCTTTCTCCCTTTGGAGAGTAACGTACATAATTCTAAGAAACGTACTACACGTAGGGAAGAGTAAGATAACTGATTGGAGTCTAGATGTCAGTTATCAAAAGACCACCGATCGCCGGTCGTGATGGCCGAGCGGTTCTAGGCGCTACAGTCTGGAACTGCGCGACCACTACGGTCGCAGGTTCGAATCCTCCCTCGGGCATGGATGTGTGTGCTGTCCGTAGGTTAGTTAGGTTTAAGTAGTTCTAAGTTCTAATGGACTTATGACCTCAGTAGTCAAGTCCCATAGAGCTCAGAGCCATTTGAACCACCGATCTTCCAAGGAAGTGGTGTTGTCCCGATGCTACAGCTGTTGCGTTCGGCGAGGTTTCTGAGTTGAAACATATGATTATCGAACAGAGCACGTTCGGAAGTCCCCGCTAATAGGTAAGCAGCTGGACTGGAGGCAGTTTGGCTCCAACACGAGAGGTTTACACACTGACGGGTGAGAATGTTTTTACAAAAAGTTACCCTAGTCGTTCTGTAAGCTTTGTTTAACTTTGGTAAATTACTACTTGATTTCTCCAACTTTGTTCGAGCCCATTCTTCTGTTTTATAAAGCGTATTCTTTTCAGCGCGCATCACAAAATTCGTGAGAAAGCTGTTTTGTTGAATTAGTTCCTTTATCTGATGTGACCGTACGCAGGTGCTCTGATCCACATGAATACTGAATAGAACTGTGTTCACATCACCAAGCTGGCCATTCTAGGTGGGGAGGGGGGGGGGAAGGATAGGATACGGAAGAAAGCCATGAATCCTTACGCTTCTGTAAGGTAACTCATCAATAATGGCCCGTTATTATTATTGCTACACATTACGAACTTATAGTAGTTCTCGTCGGGTACTTTTAAAGTTTGTCTAACATTTTGTGGCGTGATTCATTGCATCGACATTTTCGTCTTTCACATCGTCTACTGACCTGTAATAGCAATGAACAACACATAGTCCGGAATAAAATTGCGTACTCTGTATGCAAAATTTATTTATCTACGTACGCTATAAATGGAGTTTCCTCGGTAGGTGCCTCAATAGAATAGGAAGCACCATGTCTTTCCAATGTGCAGTTAAAGTGCCGGACGGTACGCACAGCCTCCGATTTGTTTAAGGGTCACTTTTTTCGTACGACCACAGTCAGTCTTGAGAAATGTAATCTGTAATGACCAGTGTCTTCTGCAACTGTCACTCCGCACAGGCCCTTGCACCATTGGTATACATCCTCAATGTAGTCCTGTCTCTCATCATGTGGCATGCGGTGTACGAAGGGGTCAACGGCGGTGAAGTATTCTGAAAAGAGAAGAAAAATCAGGCCTTTATTAGGGGAACTTACAAAGTAGCATATGCTTTTTGCATAGTATTTATGTGTGGCTTTTTGGCAGTACTGTGATAAAGGCCGGGACCTTTCTAGTAGGGATCAGTGTTTGCTGTGGTTATCCAGTGTACTTTGGTAACACACTGCCACAAAAAGCGCGTGGTTCTGCGCCAGACACGGGAAAGAAGCATAACGGGTTAGCAAGACTGCAGCGTGTGCTCTTGTGCTCCTACTGTATGCAGATGTACAAGTATCCATTACGATACATTAACTCTACAGAGGAAAACCTTGCTGGCTGACGAGAAACTAAATATTAAATAATGGAGAATTAGGGAGTATTATTTGCTGAACTATCTCACTGAGTGCCACGTCGAAAGTAGTTACGGAGCGTTTCCTGGATACGATCAATCATCACTGCCGGACAGTCTCTCTGATCAGGGCTCTGGAGGGAATGCAACAGACTAGTTTGCTAACCCGGCTGATTTTCCCCACTTCGAACAGACAATCTTACGTAGTGCTGCTCACTGTGAATTACTGAATTTCAGGGAATACGCAATGCTTCACTGAAGGAAAGTCTTAGCCAAAATTATGCCAGGTGGCCGGCTCGTCCTTTCCCATTGGCAGCTGCGTGTAAATACGATTGCGTGCTGGCAAATAATACCACCGCTTGTTGTATGTGAAAATCTTAAAGCTTTTCAATAGAACAACAGTCAGCAATATTCTACATATTCTTGGTGTCTACATATATACGAGAGGGGGATCCAAAAGAAAGCGGACTCCGAGGGCGCTGCCACTCGTAGACGTCATGCAGGGTTCTCACGCTAGATTGTGTTAGTAGAGACCTTCATTAAACAGCTGTGCAGACGGCATCAATGTAGAGCTGAACGTGCAAGTGTGGCATTGTGTGACTGTTGGTGGGTTACCTCTGCGAAGTCGCTATGTCAACTTTAAAAGAACAAAGAGTGTGTGTGAAATTGTTTCCTGCTTAAAAAACTGCAACGGAGGCACACCAAATGATTCAGGAAAATATCCAGGAGGACGCTATGATCCGCACACAGGTTTTCAAGTGGTTTGGGCCCTTTAAACGTGGTGAGATGTGTGTCTAAGACCAAGCTCGTTCTGGACGCCCTTCAACATCGCGAAATGAGGAGAACATTGAAAAGGTCCGCCAAAAGATCAACGAGGATCGTCGCCAAACGATCGACCAAATTTCAGCAGAGAGGGGAATCAGTTGCAGCTCGTGCCAGCGGATTTTGAGTGAGGATATGCACATGAGACGTGTTGCTGCTAAATTTGTTCCGCGCCTTCTCACACAGGAGCAAAAAACCATCCCGCATGAATGTGTGTCAGGACTTGACAACAGAGATTGCACGTGATTCAAACTTCTTGAACGAAGTCATTACAGGGGATGAGGGTAGGCGTTACGTGTATGACCCAGAAACCAAACAAGCGTCAAGCCAGTGGAGGACTCCCAACTCTCCCAGACGAAAAACAGCAAGGCAAGTGAGGTCAAATGTGGAGACAATGATCATTGTCTTTTTGATGTTCGTGGAATTGTGCATCGGGAATTCGTACCCCCCTGGCCAGACTGTTAACCAGCACTTTTACTTGGATGTTTTAAGGCGTCTGCGAGAGGATATGAGGAGGAAACGCCGGGGACTTTGGCAATCAAATGACTGGTATCTGTATCACGACAACGCTCCAGCACACACGGCCTTACGAGTGACCCATTATTTTGCATCTCAGGTGGTCTGTCGTTCCCACGCTCCCTATTTGCCGAACCTAGCCCCGCGCGACTTTTTCCTATTTCCACGAATGAAAAAAACGCTAAAAAGGGAGCGTTATGACGTTGTGGAGGCGGTAAAAAGTTTCGCAAAGGGCACTGGACAGTATCAAACTTGAAGAGTTTGAAACATGCTTCCAACAGTGGGTAAAGAGACTTAACAAGTGCATCGCATGTAATGTAGAGTATTTTGAAGGTGACTTAAGTAATTTTGTAAAAAGGTTTGTCCATTTTTTGTATGAGAACAATCCGGTTTTCTTTTGGGTCCCCCTTCCTATTTCAACATTCATCCTGCCGACGAACATTTCTCTCAAGGAGACATCAGTTTTCTGACACTGTCACTATTGACTGACTGACTGACTGACGAAGCCACAACCTTGCCTCCGCTAGAAGCACTTCAGCACTATCAAAGTGATGTCCAGGAAGGTGTTCTTTAATCTCTGTAAACAGATGAAATTCGAATGGAGACACGTTAGGACTGTATGGAGGATGTTAGATGTCAGTGATCCAGAGGTGTCCAACTATTTTAGATTTCTCAGCGCTCGTGCAAGAAGAATGGAGTGTTCCAAGTACGCCCTGCATCTTCGAATTCGGAACTATTACACCACGTTGGCGCTCTCAAAGCGACGCATTTGCGTTGCACTCTGCCATGTTATACGCTACAATTCGGAGTCTTCTAGCGGCAGGAGACTGCAAATATGTTGATATGAGGAAAACTGTAGAATATTAAGGTCTTTCACCACACCCTCGTACTATGGGGACCTGCTTGTGTTTAGTCCCAGTCTTCCGCACATACTTAGCTAAGGGACTTAACGTAACTACAAAATTAGTTTTCATGTTAAGTGTTACTTTCTTGACACTTGTGTGCAGAGCCAGTGAAGAAAGCACACCAATCTGTGCTGGTTAGAGTGAAGAATAATTAGGAAAATGTGTAATCTTGACTTCTTGCCGTGTAAACCTTCGAGCTTCCGACGATTTCCACCATCGTTTTCGTCTGGAGGAATCTACTGTCGAAACTGTTACTGTGATGGCCTTACATGGCCCTAAGACTGCTTAGGATTGGTTTCTGGTTACGTCATGCTGTTACAGAGGCTGCTCGCATGACTACTTCAGCCGTAGCGTAAACATCGCGACTGATATCACTCACTTCAATTGCTGCATCGAGAGTTCGCTTCCATAGAGCACTACGATCATATCCGCCGTCACGGTTTAAGGTTCTCTCACATTTTATCTCTAGTCTCTGCAGTTAGAGTGCGCCGGTGTGTGGGAGCCTGGGACGAAATCTTTGTTTCGTCAAAAAGTATCTTACGTCTGCTTGTGAGGCTCTGCTCAGCAACTACAGGTTTCTACAATAAACTGTTAATATGCCGTTAGTATTCTACACATTGATCGGAAGCGGCGCGGGTGGACCGACCGATTTAATTGATTTCGCATCCACGTGGGATGATTTAAATCCCATGAATCCCGAGGCCGAGGCTGTCAACAGGGCGTAGCATCTGCTTGATATTGTTAGCAGATCAGAAAATGGAACTGATACCTTATCTTTCCAAGACTAGGTTTATTTTACTTAATGTGGCGCCCTCATAGAAGCGAAGGAATGCAATCTGTGGCTGATCACGCCAGTGTTCGAACTTTTTTCCGCTTGCCTATCTAAGAACGTGACCCATAGCCTCTCTCTTCGAAAACATACTTCAGATAATTGACTTATGAATCGACGTTTGCTCATAAAACGCAGATACTACGCCATGTTAACTTCCCATATGGGTGCGGAAGCAATTACGTCGGTCAGCCCATCCACAGTTTCCGACAGCTGTGCAGAACACAAACGGCATATTAAAAATTGTGAATTTCAAAATCTGCAGTTGCCGAGCGCTGCCTCACGAACAACCGTAAAATACATTTTGACGAAAGTTCCATCGCAAGCTCCCACATACTGGAACACACGCTAAATAGGCTGTAGAAATAAAACTGTGAGAAAACCTTCAGACGTGACGGCAGGTATAATCTTAGCGGTGCATGGAAGCGAGCACCCTGCGGACACGATCTGCGACAGAATGACAACTATCGACCAATCAGAAGCCGTCTTTGGGCTATGTAATGGCATCGGATTATCTTTTTACTTTATAGTGTCCGGAATCCAGGTCACAACCTTCCAGGCCAGTTTAGGCCATAAATCTTCGGGGTTGCACCAGAAAGGGCAATTTGGGCAGGCGAGCATATGCTTCATATCCTGCACAGCGCCACAGTCACACTTAACTGTGGTTCCAAGACCCCATCTAATCATATTTGTCTTCACTGGAGCCACCCCTGTCCTTATTCGGTTCAGTGTCCCCTACGCCTTCTAAGTTTTTGTTGAAACCGCTGGGCACTTCATGTGCAGGTGCGTAATCAGCTGGTGGTTGTTCTGTTATCGTGGCTAAGAACGTTTCACGAGATTTCAACTGCCCGGGTTTACAATCACTGCCAAAAAGTGATGCCGATCGTCAATAGTTTGTCTGAAACTCTTGAATTCATTTGATGCTCTGCAGGAGTTGGGATTTGCAAACCCGGCAGCTCTATATAGTTTTGGTAAACTGGATGGTTTAAAAGAGGGGCCAAGGGAGCAAACTGCTAGATGATCAGTACCATGTTCCGAATGAAACAATGATATAAGGGTAAGACTAAAACAAGACTGACAACACAAAATGGAGAGAAAGGAAAAACCACAAGAATGACGGAAGGCAACAACATTCTTAAACAACAGAGGAGCAGAAAACCACAGAACGCAAGGAACAGGTAGAAGAGATTAAAACAAAACAGATTACCATGGGTGGCCAACCATAAGAATAAAAGGGAGAAGCCAGCAACTCTGCAACACATTTAAACCTCCACCCTAAAAGTACTTGGGTGGAGGACACAGAGGGACTAAGGGTATGCGATAAAACTTAGACCAAATGGTAAAAGCCACTCTCACGAACAACCGACACTGAGGCGGGTCTTCACGGCGCTAGAGAACCACTGACCCCTTGCGAGAGGCCCGCATGGAAGACTGCCACACATTCGCAGTCTCCTTACTAGGAAGCCGTTTGTTGTTCGTACTGAGACTATGCCATTTCGTCTCCCAAAGCCGAAAAACCTGGCGGCGTAAAAATGAACTCAGGGCAGTTATTGGAATGCCGATCTCCATAAGCGGTTTCCGTGTAGCCTGTCAGCAAGTTCGTTGCCTGGGATTCCGACGTGTCGTGGTGTCCACATAAACACCACTGAACGACCGGACCGTTCCAGGGTACGGATCGACTCCTGGATGGTAGCTACCAAACGAAGACGAAGGTAGCACTGGTCGATAGCTTGTAGGCTGTTCAAGGAGAGACGACTCTATAGGGCATGAACGGATGTGCTCAAGACCATGAGATATAGCCACCAGCTCTGCCGTGGAAACACTGCAGGCATCTGGCAAGGACTGCCATTCATTTTGTCCTCCATGGACATTCCCAAAGACGAAGTTACCATCAGCCATCGAGCCGACACTGTAAGCCACTTCATGGCCTCGGTACTTTTCAGTAATCTAGAGGAAGTGACAGCGGAGAGCCGCGGGGTTAACCGAGTCCTTTGTGTTATGTGAATGGTCCAGGAGAAGCCGCGGCGTAGGTGTTCACCATGGAATTGTACGCGGAAGGACGTACAGTATAGGTGGTAAAGGCAAGGATTCCAGATAGAGGAAATCGGGTCGCGGACTGCAGTTGTAAGCCCTGACCTGGGCCGCCGATGCGGGATATAAACCACTATGGGTGGGAAAAGGAGACGGTAATTCGGATGCGCAGTAGACCTACGAACGTGTGCAACCTAACTGGCGAGCAGTTACGCACGCCTAATCTGCAATGGAGGGACTGAAGCCTCCGCAAGGAATCTGATCACAGGAATACTTCTAAAAGATCCAGTCGGTAGTCTAATTCCACAGTGGTGCAATGGGTAGACCAAATGCAACCCTGCGAGCGCCGCCAAACCGTAAACCAGACTCCCATAGGCAAGGCGGGTTTGAACAAGGGCTGTGTAGAGCTGTATCAGCGTAGAGCGATAAGCACCCCAGTTGGTGTTGCTCAGGCAGCGGAGGGCACCGAGGTGCTACCAGCAATTTCGCTTAAGCTGACGAAGATAAAGTCAATTGGGCGTCGAAAACCAGTCCTAAAAATCAATATGTCTCCACTACAGTGAAGTAAAGTTCTGATTATGGATGAATAGTACGACGCCGACAGAAGTGCACAACGCATGACTGATGCCGAGAACTGGAGGCCGTGGGCTAGAGCCGATGACAGCTTTCTGTTGGCGCCACTGGACAACAGCAGTACTGATGGAGCAGTACGAAATGCCAAAGTCGTCTGCATACAGAAAATTTGAGACGGACGGCCCCATAGCTGCTGCTAGACCGTTAACGGCCACTAAAAATAGACACACTGAATACAGAACTCTGCGGGACCCCACATTCTCCTTAATATGGAGGAAAGATGGGAGCACCAACTTTGACACGGGAAGTATGAAGCGACAGGAAATTCTGAATAAAAATCGGCTGGGGGCCTCCGACCCCACTTATATAATGTGGCAAGCATAAGAAGTAGCCAGGTAGTCTCATACGATTTTAGCATATAAAAAGACTGCTACAACTTGTTGGCGGCTGGCAAAGCCTGTTCGGATGCATACTCGAGGGACAAGATTATCCATGGTAGAGCGCCCCAGGTGGAAACCGCCCTGGAACGGAGCCAGTAGGCCACATGACTGCAGGACCCAACCCAACCACCGACACACCATACGGTCCAGCAACTTACGAAGAACGATGATGGGCCGATACTATCCACGTAAGTGTGTTTTTGCCGTGTTTGAGCACTGGTATGATGGTGCTCTCCCGCCAATGCGATGGAAAGACGCCATTGCATCAGATCCAGTTGACGATCACGAGGTAATGTCTCTTGTAGTCGGACAAGAGAGGTTTGATCCTCTCACTGTGGATCCGATCTGGACCGGGAGCTGTGTCAGTACAATGTGTAATGGCACAGAGGAGCTCACACTCCGTAAATGCGGCTTTATAGGGTTTACTGTGGCGTGCAGTGAACGGGAGGACATCCCCTTTCAACCATCATTTGAGAGTACGTAAGGCTCGGGGAAGAGGGGGGGGGGGGGCGGGTAATTCTCCGATGCATAGGCGCGAGCATAGTGCTGCTTTTGTGGGGCCTTGCTCCTGAAGTAAGTGCTTTGGGAGGAACAGAGGGAGATTTCCCCCTACCTACAAGTGGGCAGATGTACTCTGGTGTCCCTGAGAACCCACTGTTCGTGGCACAGAGTGAGCAACGATTGGCATTTGGGACGGTGATGGTGACAGTTGCAGCATATGTCAAGGTCAACCTAATGGGGGTGTGATCTTTAGAATTTACGCTTAGCCTCTAAGACATCCGGTCCACGGTCTTCTACTCCATTATTTTCTTCTCCTTTTGGAGTACTGGGCAGTCTGGGTGCAGTGGACGTCCGCAGTTTCGACATGTGGCGCTGGAAGTGCAGCAGGAAGACATGTGCCCTAACTCCCAGCACTTAAAGTACTGCATAGGGGGAGGGACGTATGGTTTAACGTCACAGCAGTGAACCATCACCTTGACTTTTCAGGCAATGCATCACCTTGACTTTTCAGGCAATGCATCACCCTCAAAGGCCAAGATGAAGGCACCGATAGCAACCCAGTTTTCTTTGGTCCCCTGTAAACGCACTGGATGAAATTAACACCCCGCCATTCTAAATTGGCGCGGACTGTACGGAGGTGGTCACGACGGAAAATAATCCCCTGGACCATGTTGAGGTTTTTATAGGGAGTGACTGAAACAAGTATCACCCAGCTTGTCACAGGCGAATAGCACTCGGGATTGGGCTGGGGATGCTGTCTGAAATGAGGATGCCGTTTTGCAGCTTTAACAGTGCTGTCACTTCTCTAATCTTATCCTACAGGTATTCAACGAAAAATTCTTGCTTCGTAGGTAGAAAGGAGTCCCCATTAGTTCTTCTACAGACTAAAAACCTAGGCGAATATGGCTGTCTCCGTTCTGTGGTCCTACATTCCTCTCACGGTGTAGCGAGGGAGGGAAACGATTTAGAGTCATACCTGTCAGCGTAGTATTCGATGTCGCCCTTCTGAGAGACTGCTGGTGCCGTACGGTCACCAGCAAGACATGACAGTCCGCTTCATTGCCAGTCATCCGCACAGATGCCATACACACTGATCAGGGGGCTCTCCCCACCGGCGCCACCCAGCCACAGCATAGGCCAACTGGCGTGATGGCCTTTGCCAAGAGTCCTGATGCCCCCAGAGGACGGCGTCTACTCCTCTGCATACATGCGGACTTTATAGTTCAGCCATCAGCGGCGTGATCCCTTAGTTGTCCAGAGGCTACCACCAAATGGGTACATGACGGCCCCACCACAACTGACTGGATAACGTGCTGGGTATTGGGCCCAGAGAAATCCAATATTGTCAATGGGGCGAAGGAGGAAAGGAGACAATGGACGATGATATACCCCAGAAAGTGTTCTTGCCCAAATAGTTGAATCTCAGGTGGAGATGCAAAGCCATGACAAGAGGTTCAGTAGATGGAACGTAAGGGCACTGTTGGTAACTTTAGCAGAACCTAAGGCTTCCTTTCCCCTATGGCCCCCACTTCTGTACAATTTTTAATGTTGCAGGTCATACCATGGAATGGTAACTGAACTCTTAGGGCCCAAAAGTGAGAGACTCTTCTTACGACAGGCATGAATACCTCAGGCGTATTCTAACCTCCGGACCTGCAGGGGGTAGTTTTGGTAGGGAAGTAGGTTTCATGCATCCGTTGTCAGGAGCAACTCACTGTCGTAATTGCCAATCTGGTCGATTAATCAGATTAGCCATGTTGACATCGAGTTGCTTCTGACGAAGACTGGTAAAAGTAAAGCTCGAGGTTTTACCCTGAGTAGACGCTCCAAGAAGTCCGGGAATATTTTATCCTACAGTGCCATCGTGGAAGACTTCGGTCTCAATTTCTGGAATAGCTGTCGCCTATCATTCGCTGTCGTTGTAGTGAAACATTGAAAATAGTTGGTTTGAAGGTTGGTAGTATTTGAACTCGCCAGATGGTTTTCACCTTACTTCACACTTTTTGAAGTAAGTAAACCACAACCACAGAGATCACGGATGTGACTGTAAGGAAGATTTCATACCCTTAACTCTTTATATTAGGGTCTACGAGAGGATGTGCCATCAGTTTAGGTAACATGTAATGAAATGATGTTACGGCATTTTTGATTGAGGGATGACTTCTGGAATTAATTCGGCCAGTAATCCTTTCTACTTTATGTCTCTTCGGTCACTAACTTTGATGTGAAATGACAACGTAACACCCAGCTCCCTAACGGAAAATATCTCCTACCTGGCTGAAATCGAACCCGGGACCCTAAGAATTTGGAGGCAGCTGTGCTAACTACTAGAGCACGAGATGCGGACAATAATAATAATAAACAGTAACACTTATCTAAAGTTATGAATTTTGGCTGAATTGGCTTCTAAAAAGAGATGACTTGACACCACCATCGCACATTACTGTCACTGGAATGACGGGCAACTAATGGTTCTGGGCAAACTTTTGTTCAGCAATCTCAGCACAACGGAACACCAGCTGAATCTTCCGTTTTACTGAGGAAGTTACCATTTTTTAATGGATGCGGCCATTCAGGCTTGGTGCGTAGCACTTCTTTGGAAACTACTTTATCGTTAAATTTGTTGTGATGCGTTAGGAGCAACAAAAATCAGGTAAGCTTAAATACAAATACTTAATGACCAACATATCATGAACGAAAGTACACATTGCGTGTACGTACTTATGCGCTTGGAAGAAAAAGAACTAAGCAATACAAGAAGGAAGTACTCACGTGCAATTGCCGTTAAGCGTATTTTCAAAAGACGTTACGTCGGGACGTCGCATGCCAGACTGAGGGCACCGGACTCGAGAACGTATTACTTCATCCTGGCGCCAGATGGCATTGATCACGAAACATCTAAACTTATCAGGACGTATAGTTTACAATATACGAAATGGTTCAAATGGGTTTAAGCACTATGGGACTCAACATCTGAGGTCATCAGTCCCCTAGAACTTAGAGCTACTTAAACCTAACTAACCTAAGGGCATCATACACATCCATGGCCGAGGCAGGATTCGAACCTGCGACCGTAGCAGCAGCGCGGTTCCGGACTGAAACGCTTAGAACCACTCGGCCACAATATACAAAACATCGTAAAAATTCCTTACCATATTGCATGTGTTTCTTACAGTAAACGTCATATCGTCAAAATGTAACGTAATGAACAAAACATGTCATGAAACGAACACAAAGAAACGTAGAGCACACTTTACACGTCTTAATATTCCATCGACATACAGCAAAGTGAAGGCCGCCATTATGAAGGGAAACAACATGAAGGTTTTATTCATTTTTCAAACAAAGCACGCAGCTGTCTATCCACTGAGCCCATGGGTGTGCCTTGTCAAAACCAATTATGAATAAATTTTCTAACCCTGTTAGAATGGATTGTGGAGAGAGAGGAAGAGGGTGACGAGTTGGGGGCAGTGAGTGACACTAAGGTCAGCAAAGGTGCAGGCGAGGTAGAATGAAGACAGGGAATGAGGGACAGGGGTGAGGGACAGGGGTGAGGTGGAAGTGCTTAGTAGAACTGACAATAGGCAGAGGATGTTGGGGAAGAGGGGGTAGAGAAACCAGAAACTGGAAGCGAGAGTAGCACAGAACGAACGGGGAAATGCTACACCAATGATACATTTTCATCGAGTTGTGTGTTTAACATTGTTATTCTCATACCTGTTAACATATTCGTAAGGTCTCAACTTAATAGTCCTTTTTGAAGTGTTATTCATAATTTAAAGATGTGTTGTGTCACAACTAATTGACAGGTTGCATGTGATTTACAAAAAACAGTTATATACTCTGACAAGTGCTATGATATTTTAATACATTGTCACTGTATGCTTTAGATGAAATTACGTCCCTGGGAATTTTCTTTCTAGAAAAACCAAATGGTCAACATGTTTTAACATTTGAAGTATTAAGTTTATTACATAAAATTCGGTTTAAGTTTACCATTGGAACAATCCTCCGTTCCTTCTTAGGTCCCATCCGTTCCTTCATGCTACCGCTCCTTCCTGTTCCTCGTTCTTCCAACCCCTCTCCCTACCATCGTTCCTTGCTTATTTTCTTACCTACTTTTCACTCCTGCCCCACCCCAACAATATCCTGCTTCCACCAAATCTGTCCCTACCTTACCGTTAGGGTCCCCCTCTCCACTATCTAGTCCCATTCCGCCCCAATATGGCCAGAAAATGTCATTTATGATGAAGTGTTTGTTTTGACCTGGCCCATCTGTCGTATCAGTAGGTTGACAGCTGCTTGCGTTGTTTGAATAATAATTTAAAAACGCATATTACTGTCTTCGTTGATAATGATGGCCTTTACATCGCTGTATCTAGACAGAATTTTTGGAGTCTGTGCCTAGCATGCTCTACACTTATTGTTTAGTCCCATGGTAGGTATTATATATGCTATTTTATATTTGTTCGTTGAAGACTTGAGCTAAATGTAAAAGCAAATGTAATGTGTCAAGGGACATTCACGACGTTGTGTACATAGTTAACGCTATGTCGCGCGTCTAGCTCTGAGATCAACGCGATCTAGCGCCAAGCTGAAGGAATACGGTTCCCAAGGCTGCTGACTGGTCTGGCATGTGACGTCTCAGAGTCAAGTCTTTTGAAAATACTCTTTACTACACTTTTACAGCAGTGTTGATTTTTCTTTTATTGCTGACTTTTGTGAGTTTTTGGAAACATGTTTTAAGTACTTACACTATACGTGTGCTTTCGTTCCTGATGATACAGTAGCCTCGTATTTGTATTTAAGCTTCTGTAATTTTGTCTTGTGGTAATTTTGGCCCCACTTTTCCAATGATTTCTCGACATGTACTTTCGCATGAGAGGGTATTTTGTTAATTGCGTGCAATGATTACGTTCAAGGCTTGATGCAATCCTTTACTTCCTACCTATAAAATAATATCTGTCGTCTTAACTACAAGAAACATCTTCGATGGTCTTTCGTATTCTACACTTCGTTTTACCCTGTAACATAAGGGTCGTGGTAGAGTGCTCAAAGAGCTTGAATTCCCACGTAGGATCATGGATTTTTACACGTTCCAGTCCCTCCACGTCCACTCAGCCTGCTATGAAGATAGTACCGGGTCTAAAAGGCGGCCAGGGTGATGGGGCTACTGATCTCTTGGGGGCGCGATGAACGAAAAGCCATACTCTAGTTGCAGTCAGTCCCGAAGCCTATCCAGGCCTCTAAGGAATATGAAGAGGTCCTCTCTCCACACTGGAGCCGAACGTTATTCTTAAGTTCGAATTAACTGGTGATTTAGGAACTGCTCTTGGGAGAGGCCAATGGCCAATTGCGCCGGGAATTGTTGAAGTTAGTGTTTCCATTTCTGAGAATGCTGCATACAATTTGCGATCCTCTAGCAGTGTAAGAGCTGTCATGATGGCTGGACATTCAATGTTCCGCCATTCGAAAAGCGTTGCTAACAATTTTGAAACCGTCAGCACAGCGTCGTTTCGTTAGCTACCCTTCAGTGATTTTAACAGCAACATTTAATTTATTCAAATCTTCTATCAATAAAGTTACCCAGAAATTACTGACGGTTAACTGCCAGTGGCCAATGGTTTACATCAATGAGGAAATTTGAAAATTTGTGCCAGACTTATTCAAAACTCTGGGTCTCTTGCTCACTAGGCAGATCCGGCCAGTGATCTTCCCAACTGCACATATTACCCTAACCCCCTCCCCATCAGATCCAAATTGTGAACTTATCCACACACTACTGACGTAGTGCTCCTGTCCATCATTACTCGTGGAGCTCGTGACTTCGAGCGTGTGGATCATTGGCCAGCCTGTCTTTCTTAGGCATGTGTCTTTCAGACATGTGTCTTTCAGACATCTGAAAGAACTGGCACCTCATGCGTATTAATTGTCTTCCGCCTCCTGAGTGTCGTCCATATACAATAAACTGCTGGAGGACTTTATATACGTGTATTTCTAATATTTTAATATTTTATTTCCTTTAGCTAGGACACTTTCAGATTGAAATTTAGCGACTGTGTGGGATGGTTCGTTTGTGTTCTCATCTAGCTTTACTGTGCACGCATGTGAACCTTGCTGACCAACTGTTCACGTAAGAACTCTTTCCTCTATTTGGAGGAATTTAGTTTTATTTGCTAAGAACGATTTCCAATTGAAATCTCTATTATGTGATGCCTTAAACTGATTAAGGTGTTTACCGAGAATTTAGAACATAGCAATATCATCAAATAAAATTAATCACTTGGGAACTCGGGAAAATGTAACAAGTCTGCAGTGAAGTACGCCAAAAGGTGATAAATGGTGGAATGTGTAACCACTCTTTGGACCTTTTTGGCTTTTAGGTTCTGATAAGTTGTATGTTCACCTGACAATTTTATCAATGCCCCTTTTGATACTAATTTCAGCAGTCTAAAGAAAGTGGGCAACTCTAAAGGGTGTACTCAACATCGTCAGTGCAAAAGGGAAGCTGCTAACATGAAACAGTTAAATTTACTCTCAACCCACCATAGAGGCATTACATATTGAGACTGGTTGGAGGTCACATGGCGTTTTATCGCAGCGACGACCAACTTTAATGTAAGGACAAGCAGAAAGTACTAAGTTTAATTGTATTTAATCTCACATACCTTTCAGATCCTCTAGAGAGTAGAAAACAGAGAATGCGTGGTTCTCTGGCACCCATGTCAACAATTCAAATCCCATAAAGTTCATTTGTGCAACGTCAGTCAGCCAATTTGTTGCCGGCGCCTGGTAAGAAGGTAGGTAGTCATTCACATCCTGAGGAAATAGAGAATTATTACTGAGCTGCTACATTTATTTTATGAATATACTTACGCAATAATAATTTTTCTGTATGTTTTGCCAATGTTGGCATGTCATATACGTCACAATACTGAAAAAGCGGTTACTTGGAAAGAAGACAATTGTGGGAGGAAATACATAGGGCACATTCGAGTGGAGATTCCGACAGACGGTAGTGAGGCATTACAATCGTCGTCGATCCCATCTTTGGACGATTGTCAGGACGGAGACATCCTGAGTTTGCATAGAGGGCAGGGTACGCGGGATGGTCAGGGAATTAGCGAATGCGGAAAATAGTAATTGCGTAAGAAACCAAGAGCAGCCTCTGTCGTATTCACAGAAGAGTAAACCCTACTTCTGCGAAGACCGAACGGAATTAGCGCGAAAGGCACCAATAGCCAGGAACACCCCACAATGGTGAACAGGGTCAAGTATTTGCAGCGTAGAAAGAGCCCCTGAGCCATAAACCTGACTACCGTAATCCAGCCTGGACAAGACCAGAGCGTAGTAAAGATGGAGACAGGTATAGTCTGCACCCTACAATGTATGGGACAGGAGGCAGAGATCACTATTTTTCCGCATCAGCTTTTGATCAAAAACAAGGCTAAAGAAACGTAACTGCTATAAAATCGAGAAGCTGGTCACCTAAAGAGAGATCTTGATCGGAGTGCACTGTGAGTCGACGACAAAAATGCACACCCTGCATCTTGGTGGGTGAAAACTGGAAGCCAAGAGGGATGGCCCACGCGGAGCCCCCTCAGATGGGGCCTTTAGCCGGCGGTCAGCAGATGCTACAGAGTTGGAGCGGCACGAGGTGCAAAAATCTGTCTACGCACAACGTTGGGGTAACCACTGGCCTAACAGGTTACAAGCCCATTGATGGCTATGAGGAAGAGAGTGACCCTTTACCCAGAACCCAGTGGGATACCATTCTCCGAGGGGCACTGAGTGAAGTGCCAACTCTAAGAGAGGTAGCGAGACAAAAACTCGCTGATAAAAATCGGAAGGGATCCACGGAAGACGCAGACCCAGTCATGTGATCGCGCCAAGCCGTGTCATGCCTTGTGTGTCTACGAAAACCACAACAAGGTGCTGGCAGTTAGTAAAACCCAGTCGGATTGCCGTTTCCAGTGTAAGTAACGCGTCAGTTGGCTTTTTTTTGTTTTGGTTTTAGGGCGCAAAACTGCTACGGTCATTAGCGTCCGGTCCGTGACTTAGGAAACAATAGAAACCGAAAATGGAAAACAGCAGAAATAGGAACGAAACTCAAAAAATTGGAGAAACTAAAAGCAGAAAGAAGGCTTAAAAATCCACTACAGAAAGGGGTTGGTGGTCCCAAAAAAAGCTTCAAATGACTGACGTCATTTCACTGTCACTAATAAACTCGAGAACGCGATCGGCCGAGCGCGTGTCATCTGCTAAAATTTACGATATATCAGGCGACAGCTGGAGACGGGCGCGTATCGGAGTAAAATAAGGGCACTCAATCAAAAGGTGTCTTACCGTCCACAGCTGAGAGCAGTGGGGACAGAGTGGGGGAGGATCGCCGCTTAAAAGATGTTGATGGCTAAAAAGACAGTGCCCTATCCGGAGTCTAGTTAAAATTACCTCCTCCCGACGACGCGTTCGGGAGGAGGTGGTCCAAGCACAAGGAAGAGCTTTCACGTCCCGCAATTTATTATGGGGAAGTGTCGACCAATGCGCGTACCATGAAAGAACAACTCGACATAAAACGCTCCGTAGATCGGCGAAGGGAATCGATTGAATAGCTAGCCGAAGAAGAGACACTGCAGCCTTGGCTGCAAAATCGGCCGCCTCATTTCCACAGATACAAACGTGTCCCAGGAGCCAGAGGAACGCCACCGAGACGCCCCCCAGGTGGAGCAAGTGCAGACAGTCCTGAATCCGGTGGACCAGAGGGTGCACAGGGTAAAGAGCTTGGAGACTGAGGAGAGAGCTGAGAGAATCTGAGCAGATTACGTACTGCATCCGCTGATGGCGGCGGATGTAGTGGACAGCCTGGAGAACAGCGTAAAGCTCCGCAGTATAAACCGAACACTGGTCGGGAAGCCGAAAGCGATTTGGGGTGTTGCCAACAATATAGGCACTCCCTACACCTAACGATGTTTTCGAGCCGTCGGTGTAAATAAATGTGGCGTCCGTCATTTGGGCACAGAGCAGCAAATGCCCGACGATAAACAAGTGAAGGGGTACCATCTTTGGGAAATCGACAAAGGTCACGGAGCAGGCAGATCCGGGGACGGAGCCGAGGCGGTGCTGTACCCCGTCAAGAAGGTTTTAGGTAAGCGGAAGGAAAGAGAATGGAGCAGTTGACGGAAGCGGACTGCCGATGGTAGTACGGAGGAGGGGCGGCCTGCATACCCTACATCGAAGGAGGCGTCGAAAAAAAATGGCATGGGCTGGATTAGCAGGCATGGAAGACAGATGGCTAGCATAACGACTCAAGGACTGCTCGCCGATTGGACAGCGGAGGTTCAGCAGTCTCAGCATAAAGGCTTTCCACAGGGCTGGTGTAAAAAGCTCCAGACACTAAACGTAATCCACGGTGGTGGATAGTCGAGACGCCGAAGAATAGACGGCCGAGCAGAGGTGTAGACTATGCTTCAATAGTCTAATTTAGAGCGCACTAAGGCGCGATAGAGGCGGAGAAGGACCACTCGGCCCGCTCCCCAGGAGGTACCATTCAGGACACGGAGGGTGTTGAGGGATCGCAGACAGCGAGCCGAAAGATAGGAAACGTGGGAGGACCAGCACAGTTTTCTGTCAAACTTAAGACCCAAGAATTTAGTGACGTCTGAAAACGGAAGGTTGACAGGTCCTAGATATAAGGAGGGTGGAAGAAACTCCTTACGTCGCCAGAAATTAACACAAACTGTCTTACTGGGAGAAAAACGGAAGCCGGTTTCGATGCTCCAATAGTGGAGGCGATCGAGACATCCTTTAAGACGTCGTTCTAGAAGGCTGGTCCGTTGAGAGCTGTAGTAGATCGCAAAATCGTCCACAAAGAGGGAGCCCGAGACATCAGGAAGGAGACAATCCATAATTGGATTTATAGCGATGGCAAACAGTACAACACTCAGCACGGAGCCCTGGGGTACCCAGTTTTCTTAGGGAGAAAGTATGGGAGAGATTAGTGTTCATCGGCACCCTAAATGTGCGCTCTGCCATAAATTCGCGAAGAAAAAGGGGCAGCCGACCTCGAAAGCCCCAAGAGAACAGTGTACGGAGGATGCCTGTCCTCCAACAGGTATCGTATGCTCTCTCCAGATCAAAAAATATTGCTACCGTTTGGCGTTCCCGGAGAAAATTGTTCATGATGTAATTGGAGAGCAACAAGATGGTCAACTGCAGAACGATGCTTTCGGAATCCGCATTGGGCAGGCGTTAAAAGACTGCGGGATTCCAGCCACCAAGCTAAGCGGTAATTCACCATACGCTCCAAAACCTTACAGACACTACTCGTGAGAGAAATGGGGCGATAGCTAGAAGGGAGATGTTTGTCCTTTCCAGGTTTCGGAAGAGGAACGACGATAGCTTCCCGCCATCGTCTGGGAAAGGTACTGTCGGTCCAAATTCGATAATAAATGCGAAGGAGGTAACGCAGACTGGGTTGATAAATGCAGCAACATTTGGATGTGGATACCATCCGGTCCTGGGGCGGAGGAGCGAGAAGAAGAGAGTGCATGTTGGAGTTCCCGCATGGAGAAAACAGTATTATAGCTTTCGCGATTTTGAGAGAAGAAAGCAAGAGGTTGCACTTCCGCTGCACGTTTCTTCGGGAGAAACGCTGGTGGGTAATTTGAAGAGCTCGCGTTATCCCGTCACCGGCTACGCACAAAAATGCGTGGGTCGGCCTTCAGACACGCACAGGGAGGAAGAAAGAGAGGGAAAGGAAAGAAGAGGGGTCTCAAACGCCGCAGCGGAGAAAAGGGTAAGGAGAAGAGGGAAGGAAAAGAGAAGGACAAAGGAAGGATGAAGACATACAAACAAGGAAGGCAAAGAATGCAGTACATTTACGAGCGTCCGTCTTTGGACGTAGGCACAAACCATACTCCCAGAGGGGGAGAAAGAGAAGGAAAGAGCCAGAGGTGGGGTGGGGGGGGCGAAGATGGGGGATGGGGAAGATGGGGGATGGGGAAGGATGCAGAAAGGGAAGGTATGCAGCCCGGAAAGGAAGGAAGGCCACATTAGCTCGGGGTCCCGTGCTCGCTACACACATATCCACAAAAGAGTTGTGGACCCCCTGGGGGGGGCGTCAGTTGGCGATCGTCGTTCCTGGAAGCCACACTAATATGGGGACGGAAGCCCCCAAGATTCGAGTACCCAACAATCTGATGATAACCATTGTCTTGAGAAGTTTATGAAGTACATTTATCAGACTAATCGGGTGCTAGCTGTCGAGAGACGTTGGGTTTTTCCAGGGCTTGTTGTTGTGGTGTTCAGTCCTGAGACTGGTTTGATGCAGCTCTCCATGCTACTTATCCTGTGCAATCTTCATCTCCCAGTACCTACTGCAACCTACATCATTTTGTATCTGCTTGGTGTATTGATCTCTTCGTCTCCCTCTATGATTTTTTTCCCTCCACACTGCCCTCCAATGCTATCCCTTGATGCCTCAGAACATGTCCTACCAATCGATCTCTTCTTCTAGTCAAGTTGTGCCACACACTTTTCTTCTACCCAATCCTATTCAATACTTCCTCATTAGTTATGTGATCTACCCATCTAATCTTCAGCTTTCTTCTGTAGCATTTCTTCTGTAGCACCACATTTCCAAAGCTTCTATTCTCTTGTCCAAACTTTTTATCGTCCATGTTCCACTTCCATACATGGCTACACTCCATACAAGTACTTTCAGAAATGACTTCCTGACTCTTAAATCTATACTAGATGTTAACACATTTCTCTTCTTCTGAAACGATTTCCTTGCCATTGCCAGTCTACATTTTATATCCTCTCTACTTCGACCATCATCAGTTATTTTACTCCCTAAATAGCAAAACTCCTTTACTACTTTAAGTGTCTCATTTCCTAATCTAATTCCCTCAGCATCACCCGACTTAATTCTAGTACATTCCATTACCCTCGTTTTGCTTTTGTTGATGTTCATCTTATATCCTCCTTTCAAGACGCTATCCACTCCGTTCAACTGCTCTTCCAGGTCCTTTACTGTCTGACAGAATTACGTCATCGGCGAACCTCAAAGTTTTTATTTCTTCTCCATGGATTTTAATACCTACTCCGAGTTTCTTTTTTTTCCTTCACTGCTTGCTCAATATACAGATTGAGTAACATCGGGGAGAGGTTACAACCCTGTCTCACTCCCTTCCCAACCACTGCTTCCCTTTCATGCCTCTCAACTCTTGTAACTGCCATTTGGTTTCTGTACAAATTGCGAATAGCCTTTCGTTCCCTGTATTTTACCCCTGCCACGTTCAGAAGCTGAAAGAGAGAATTCCAGTCAACATTGTCAAAAACTCTCTAAGTCTACAAATGATAGGGCTTAAGGTTGGAATAATTGTACTGTCCTGTCATTGAGACAGGGAAGCACCCAAAGTCAAACGCAGTTGAAGACCCTGAGTAGATGTTGCCTCTGGATAAGGCCCCCATGTTTAATCATGTGGTTGTGGATGGAATCCAGGGCTAGGGCTGTGTCACAAAGAGGTAAGACCCTGCAAGAATTCCCTTTCGGTGAAGGGTTCATTACAGAGTTCAACATGGTGCTGGTTGAAACAGAGGGGAGTCCATTCAGCTTGGCATTTCTGCTGTAGAAAGGTAGCAGGATAGGAAAAGTACGCTGGTCGTGACGTGTTGTACAAGAACCTACTGATCAGAGCACAGAGCTCCTTTGAGGTTAAGACCCTGGACAGTTTACTGTCGCTGGCAGCCCAGAAGGTTCCAAAGCGTGGACCAAGCCTATGATGAGGCATACGCCCCCAGGGAAGAGATGTAGCGCACCCAGCGTTCCATTTTACTCTGCTTAATAAGATAGTGAGTCTTAGGACCGAGACGCTTAAAAGTGACAAAGTTGGTCTGTGAAGGGTGGTGTTTAAACGACTGCAGTGCTCGTCGGCGGTCCTCGACAACGACTGCTATATCCTTGGTCCACTACAGCACCAGTCAAAGGGGGGGGGGGGGGCAGGACATGGATAAAGGGAAAGCAATGGCAGCAGCAAGAAGAATAGTGGCAGAAACGTCTTGCCCGACTGCATCAATGCTGTCCGAAAGGGAGGTGTAAGTGCACAGCAGACACACATGAAGGCCAATTGGCCCTTCAGAATGCCCAACATAGAAACATAGAGGCCTGTCTGCCTGGCGGCAGCAGGGTGACAACAGATTCACTGGAGAGTGGTCACTGTGCGAAGAGCAACATGGGATGATCAATGCAGGGAAGCCATGAGTGCAGGGGAAGAGGTCGCAAGGTGGATAGCAGGAAAGCTGCTATGAGTGGTACTGAAGCAGGTGAGAAAACATTGAGGAGAGGGAAATCGAAGTCTAAGTAGTTGGAATGAGGAAACCCCCTACTCATTGAAGTGACACTTCCCCCACAGTGGGTGGTGGGTACTGAAGTCCTGAAGGAGGAGGATGGTGGTGGTAGGAGTGGTTTTGAAGTTGACTATTCAGCATAAGGAAGTGGCCTACCTGGTGGGAGGTAGACATTGCAAATGGTGTTTCTTGGGGTCGTTCGTATTATTACACTATTGATTTCAGGTTGGTATAAATGGGAATCCAGTCAAAAATGACAGTGTGAACCGATGTGCAGACTACTCCATATCCCATCTCGGGGCCCGCAAGGATCTGACAGAATGCCTGATAACCACAAAACGCTGGAGAGTTATCACTGAAGTGCATTTCTTGGAAACATAACAGAATAAGGAGAAAGTTCTTTTACTTCCAGTAGGTGATGGTAGTATCAGTTTTAATTTCAGTGGATTATGTGCCGAGAGTCCACGCTACCCATTAAGAAGCTGAGGTGTGATCACATCATCTGGTCAGAAGTAGTCACGAGGATAGGGTGACATCCATAAGAACCGTCTTAGAGTGACGTGGTGGTGAAGCCCCATGGGATGCTGGGGAAACTGACTTGGGCTGCTGCTGCTGCTTCTCCCTCAGGTGAGTGTGTGTGTTTTTATTTAAGGAGGTGGTGGCAGCTTTTTCCAGATCGGATAGAGAACAAGTGGCATTGAGGCCCTCTTAGTGTGGGTACCTCGTCCAACCTAAGAATGCAGGCGTTCTGTCTAGAGAATGCAGGGGATCGGTATTCTCAGACGGAGCCCCATCTGTAGCAGGAGAGTCAGAAGAGGAATTCTTCTTCATCAGAAGAGTTCCTTGAGGGGAAGGGGTAGGAGCCGCTGGTGGGAGGAAAAGGAAATGCGGGGGAAGGGGAGAGCAGACTGGGAGAGGTGAGGGGGGGCCCTTGAAGGGAAAGTATGTAACAGAGGTGAATGTAGAATACATCGACATTTAGGGAAGTGAATCTTTTCACAAGCCTCCTTTTAAGAGTGACTTACACTCTTGGATCTTATTTCTTTTAAGCTGGGCGATCTGGTGAGTGTGGAGAATGGCCATCATGACAATTTACACGATGGTGGCGTAATACAGAAGTGTCCACTCGCCACCCACACAGAGGGTTCATGAGGTGGGGGGGACAGCTTCATGTCACACTGATACGTAACCTTGACCTTCTCTGGGAGAGTGTGTGTGTGTGTGTGTGTGTGTGTGTGTGTGTGTGTGTGTGTGTGTGTGTGTCTCTCTCTCTCTCTCTCTCTCTCTCTCTCTCTCTCTCTCTCTCTCTCTCTCTCTCTCATTTTATCTTCCCATTCTATCTCTAGCCAGTATTGGTGTTTTATTTAGGACCTTTCTTAACACGCCTAACAAAATAAATGCTGCATTGCTCCAGATTAGCCCAGTGTTCGTAAGTTGGTGATATGACGTATATGAAAAGTCACTCCCTGGGTGATATTCCGAGACTGTTTAAGGGAACAGACACGACGACGTCACCAAGACGATCGCAACCATGAAGGGCTGCAGATTTGGTGGCAGAAGAACCTCTGATCAACGGGGAGCCACACTGCATCTTACTGGGAAACTGCTTCGCCGAACTTTTCCTTGATATTCTAAAAAAAAAAACTGCGTATGCACGTGCATGTGTCCCTGTTCATTCTAATACAGACCAGAGAGCAGGCGAAGTGTTTCATCCCAGGACAGCGAGCCTGGCCATCCTGCAAGAGTAGCCAATGAAGGGAAGGCTGCAAGGTCATATGAAGCAGCTTTCAAGGATCCAGCAACACTAAGACACAGCCATTTGGCAACGGGCACAGTTTTGCAGCTTGATACACTTCATGTGCAAGCATCCATCCTAATACCACCCACTCTGATCAGGGGCTCTCCCCATGGGCGTCACCCAGCCACAGCAATGACCAACTGGCACAGTGGCCATTTCCAAGCATTCCGATGCTCCAGGATGACAAGCAACCACTGCTTGGCATAAATGGGGAAGCAAGAAGCTCAAATATCAGTAGATCAACCAGATGGATACGTAACAGCCCCACGACACGGACTGGCTACACGTGCTGGTGATGTAGCTTGGTGCAGGGAGACTACAGCGAGGAAAGAAGAGCAAGAAGAGGGGGGGGGTGAATCCAACGTGCGGAAGATAAGTAGTTCTCCCCAGATGGCTCAGTGGCTCACATTACAATAATGGGGACAAAAAAAATGAAGCAACAGGCAATAAAACAGAACAGCAAGAAATGCACAGAGAGAAGTCGACAGCTAGGTGGACAAAGAGAATCGTGAGAGGGGAAGGAGGGGATAACAAGGAAGGATCGAGTATGAGGGAGCAGCACAGTGAAGGAAATTCAGCACAGAAAGGAGTGAAGAGCTGCAATAGCTCAGGGCCCCATGTGCTCCACGAGCAAACTGACAAAAGAACTGCTCTTCCTTGGAGGGAGAGGTGGTCATTATCGAGTCATCAGTGACTCGTTCGATGGGGTCCGCCATGAATTGCTCTCCTGTGCCAACCTTTCCATCTGAGAGTAGTAATTTTAACTGTAGTCTTCAATTATTTCCTGGATGTATTCAAATCTCCATTCTCCTCTACAGTTTCCTGTGGTACCATGGAAGTTTCCCTTATCTCATGTCCTATCATTCTTTCCCCTCTTGTTCTTGTTTTCCACGTATTCCTTTACTCTCGTTCTGCAGACAATCTCAATCCTTACCTTATCAGTGTGGTTTACAACATTTATCTGTAGCACCACATCTGAAATAAATGCTCATCTGCTCCAGTTCCAAACGCAAATCAAGTATCTCTTTCTCAAATGCTTATGTTTCATACTAGCGGTCTTCTCTGGTCACGAATTCCCTTTTCGACAATGTTGGTCTGCTTTTGACGTCCTCATTGCTCTGTCCATCATTGGTTATCTTGCTGCCTAAGTAGCCCAGTTCCGTGATTTCATATACATTATCACCACCAATCCTGAAGTTTCTCGCTATTCTCATTTTTCCTACTTCATTACTTTTGTCTTCTATTTACTCTAAATCCATATTCTGTACTCTCACTGTTTATTCCATTCAGCACATCCTGTAATTCTTCCACCTTCACAGAGAAAAGTAAAGCCTTCAGCAAATCTGGCCATCGATATACTTTCAGCCTGTATTTTAATCTCATTCCTTAACACTACTTTTATTTCCCCCTTATTGCTTCTTCGATGTGCAGACTGAACACTAGGGGTCAAAGTCTACAGTCCAGTTGTACACCCCTTTTAACCCAAGCACTTCGTTCTTCGTCTTCCAGTCTTATTTTCCGCCCCCCCCCCCCATTCCAGTCCATGTTCTGTATTACCCACTTTTTCTTTATAGCTTACCCCTATTATTGTCAGGATTTCGAACATTTCGGATCAGATGTTTTCTAACGCTTATTCCAGATCTAAAAATGCTATCAACATGTTTATTTTTCTTCAGTTTCGCTTCAATTAACTGCATCGTCGCGACTTCCTCTCTGGTGCCTCAATCCTTTCCCGTTTTTCTGCATATTATTGCCAGAACTTTGCTACATGAGATGTTACGCTGGTTGTGTGCTTATTCTCCCGCTTGTCGGTTTTGCTATTTTCTGTATTGTGTGGATGTTTTCCCGATGTCTAAGAGTATCTGCAGTCTCATACATTCTACGCACCATCCTGATTGGTCCCGTTTCCTTTCCGCAATTATTGAAGTATGTCTCCTACCCTATTTTAATTCGTCCAATCTCTGAAAAACTCATTTTAATACAAGCTCGCTGGTCACGTGATTTGGAAGCCCTTCCTCTCTAAGAGGCCATCGATATAACCTTTCGATCTATCCGCTTCTCTGCCTTTGCTAGTGTAATTCCCTTGGCACTATATTACTTCCCCATCCTTTTAATTCTTATGTGCTGAGCAGATCTTTCCGACGATGTATTCTTTTCCGAATTCTTCACATTTTTCATGCAGCCGTTACGCCCTACCTTCCTTGCAATTCCTATTTGTTTCATTCGTGGATGATTTCTGTTTTTCTGAATTTTTCTTCAGCCAATCAACTGTAGTATTTTTTCTGTTACCTGCAATTTCTTCGTAATTACCTTCTTCCTACGTATGTCGTTATTTCCAACTTTTAAGACTGCCCTGTTTTAGAGATGTGCAGTCCTCTAACTTAACTGATTACTGAGGTATTCATTTTTGCAGTATCTATGTTCTCAGTGAACTTCAAGCCCCTTTCCACCTCTTTTTACTTCTTGTTCTTTGCTCATAGATTTTCCCTGATCTGTGTGGATATCCAATTTCTCTTCATCATTTGTGATCTGGGTCTGTATCTGCTCATGGGTATGCAGTATATACGTGGTTTCTGGTGTGTGCGCCTGACCATGAAGTGATCTGACATTTTCCTTTATTTCTCAATTTTTGTAAACATACAATTTCCTGTAATGTTTCTTTAGCATACTATTCGCTATTAGTTGCTGAAATTTATTACATAACCCAATCTTTCTCCTCTCCCATTGTCCTACCAAGCTCATATCCTCCCATAAATCTTTGTTGTGCCCCTTTACCTACAGGCTCTTTCCACTCCTAGTGAATTACATGTTGATTGGTGTTCAGGTACTGCATCTCTCTCTCTCTCTCTCTCTCTCTCTCTGCGCGCGACATGTACACCTGAACTATAGATCTCAGCGCTGCTTTGCTGTCGATTCTGAGGGAAACAACCATACCGCTGAACTGTTCAACCTTCCTTCGTGTTCATAAAGAATTGTAAAGTTACCGATTTTCTGCTGCTGTTGTATTACCATACATTCGTCTGACCAGAAATCATGAAACCCCACTACGTCTAGGCTGAGCACTAACATTGCAGTTTTCACAGTTTTTAACTTCCCTATGACATTCAAACTTCTGTCAGTCCGCGGCACGATTCTCATAACGTTTCTCTTCCGTTGGCGATTCCATCTTTCTCGTAGTTCCTCTCCTGCCGGAGGTGTGAATGAGACAAATCCGGAATGTTTTGACAAAGCAGTAATCTTGACTTTCCTGATTACAGATCATTTGTCCAGTGGACACACATTTTGCCTTAAATGCAGTGGTTTTCATTATCTTCTGAATTCTCATACCGTTAATCATTGCTGCTGCTTCCACCTTTTAGTGGTAGTTTCCCACCCCAACAGCGAGTGTGTGCCCTGAACCTCTGACCGCTTCTCCGAGCTTTTCGACAAAGCAGTTGGTAGAACGAGGGTTACGTCTTACGAGCACCATTGCTAATTATTTTTGTTCAGAATTCAAGCAGTGGCGAATCCAGTACTCAAGACGACGTTTTGAATCAACGTCGCTACCAGTTTTTCCCTTGGACTTACCTTCTCAGCTAGCTTAGATCAATTTTCAAAAATAAAAAATTAAATCTACCCTTACTTGGCACAGCCACTCTTGTCCACTGCCGATAGCGTTTTTTATGTCCATTACCGTATAACGTATCTACAACAAACTCATGCCTCATTGCCAATGCCTCAATGAATGCAGCGTTCCTGAATAAATCGCGTTTCATTGTCATTGCTTGCAATTCAGGTCATTCTGTCTTCGATGAGACTCAGCACTCCGTAATTAGCTGGGAGTTTACGAAAACGCTGCGTAAAGTTGCAAAGAGCGTACGGCATCTCGGCGTGCGTGTTTTGCACGTACCACCAGTAATGAAGTTCCACTTTCTCCCCTTCGCCGAAGATTTACTCGATTGTAATTCCCTTGAACATGGAAGCCCATGATGTTTGGCGAGAGGAAAGTAACAGTCAACCGGGCAGAGGGGGCCGTGGCTCAGCTGTATCAGGTGGAAGACGCATGATGTGCCAGAACTTGCTTTGGCACTTGGACCAGCTGCAACATGAGGGTTATTTGTGACAGTGGCCAAACGACGGACAACGGCAGGTACGTGAAGCAATTTTAATCAGGAATCAACATGTGGGACAGGCCAAAATGTAGACGCCGTCAATCCGATAGCGTTGATCCGGTGTCTCTAAGCGTATTTTTTGTTTGTTTGTGACTATACCACGTCGCGCTGGCGGTGGTTGGTAGAAAGCAGTGGCTTATCGTCTCTCACACTCACGGCGAATTGACAATTGAGTAATTTGTTTCTACCACTTTACGCGGAATTGTCCACTGAAGGACGGAGTGAAAATCTTTCGCTTTCGGTTTGCGCGTTGTGGGGAAATCCGAGGCCACATTCTGTATTCCAGAGAGAGTGGTGACGCGAATCGCGCCACCGGCACCAGCGGGACGTCCAGTAGACGACATATGAGGGAGGCGTGTCGACTGTTCCATAGGTTTCACATAATGATCATATAAAGGGCTTAACCAGTCCCTGCCCTCCACTGCCTAAGGAGAGGATGAGAATGCAATAACGCACTTCAAATGTGCGTCCTATGGCTAGGAAATAACCGAAGGCCACAGTGTGCGTAATAATGCGAGTCTGCGACCTATGGCCACTAACAGGGGGAGGACCTGTGCCAAGTGAGTTTTTAAGCCACGTAAAGGTTCAGGTATTCCTCATGTTGCAGCTAGTCCAAGTGCCAAAGCAAGTTCTGGCACATCATGCGCACAATCTTCTGTAACTGCCGATCGTTTGCCGCGTCCGTTCCGTGCACATCCTTCGTAAAAGTGACTTCGAAATAGCTCACTTCTGTAACTGGCGGAAGGTGGCGACAGCGCCCGGCCCGAGACGGCACCTGGTATCCTGCGCCGCCGACTTGATATTCGGAAGACTGCCCGGAACCAGTCCATATTGCTCGATCCAGTTTAGTACGCTCGGGACCTCATCGGCGGAAGGAACCAGCAGGTCATCGGCGTACGCCTTATTGGGTAGGTGGAGTCTCGCAGGGTGATTGAGAGCCGTCGAAAATGAATCGAGCCAGATTGCATAGCAGTAGGTAGAAAGGGGGCATTCTTGTCGTAGTGATCTCTCGAGTATCTTACCGACCGTCCATCCACGTGGATCTGGGAGCTGGCTGCTGCCATATGGCGCCGCAGGGTTCCTGTGAGCCTGGGAGGAAATCCCATACGGTCCATCGCCTCTACTACGAAGTTATGGTGCACCCTTTCAAAGGCCCGATCGAAATTTATGGGGACTATCGCCGCTCGTAGGCGGCATGCCGAGACGATCACTTCAAGCGCCTGCAGTCTGCGGTGGCCATGTGGATGTTGTCTCTCCCTGTGAAGTCTTTGGGGCGAGAATCATTCGCTAAGTCGTCTTAAAGCGGCCTGCTGAAAGCCTGACCACGATCTTTTAGCCGGCGCTCAACATTTTAAGTAGCCCATACTAACCGATTGCCCTCCTGCTGGCTTGTGTACTGAAGTCTTACGAAGGAACGCGGTATGGTGCAGTCCATGGAACATGATTCCTCTGAACATTTTAATCCAGTGGGGCATCATGTCACCTTGCGTCCGGCACAACTCTGCTTGTAATCCACCGGGCCCGTAGACTAGTTGACCACACCTATATCCATGCCATAGTTCACCACCTCAGACGAGACCTCTCTTAATGCAGTCACCGCTGCCCTGTCAATAGTGCATGTCACCTGTTTTAAACGCTTCCGCAGTAGCCTAGTCGTCTACAGCTCTTTCCTGGTAAACCTGACTAAAATTATCATGTCTTTCAATATAGTTGTTTGGGCCGTACAGGAGCGATTTCCTTGAGTCGTATGCAAGTGACAGAGTGTGCGTCTCGACTAGTATCTTCCACAATGTGAAGCATGGTGTAGACCCCTGTTCTGTCTTATCATCGGGTGCTATCGCCTTCTAAGCGGCGCTTCGTCAACGATGTGATCTTTTGATTCAGTGTTTTCGTTGTCTGTCCGGTTGTGGGGTAAGGTGTCGAGGTTCCTCAGAGCCTCATGGAAGTAGTCCAGGGTCTGCCGGTACCACACAGCCTTCCTTGCCGAATTGCTTAAGTGTCTTGCGGACTGCCGGTTTGGTGCAGCGGAGGCACCACGCCAAATTCGATTGGTATTAGGAGCGATGTTCAGTTGGCCCATGCTGCGGAGACTTGTCGACCGCAGTCCAGGTCCTGGAGGTGTGTCATTCATCTTCCGAAGGCTGTTACTATGCCAGACTTGAGTGTGGAGATCCATCGTGCAGACGCAGCCACTACGAACAGGAAAGGCGAGAGGCCTCGTTCGGCAGCCACCACTACCTGAGTAAGGCTGTTTTGGCACATGGATCCCGCTGGTTCGCCGAATGACTTAACACCCAAAATGCATGGCACCTGCTACCGATATAACCTGTTCTTGAACTCTACGTAAATATGCTTTCTTTTATTAAGTAAGGCCAATACTTCACTGTATGTGTTCATTTAGGTAGAAGTCTGTTGAGGTTTCATTGTATTTGTGTTTCACTGTGAAACTTGTAAGATCTGGGGAAAAGCCAAAGGAATTCTTATTTGCATCGACTAAACAGTAGCAGTGCTTGTGCGTCGTAAAATCTTTGGGGTAGGGGGTTATTGCGCAGAGCGCGCGGAGAGAGCGAGAGACGGGTTCCAGCGCTTGTGTGCGGAGGCGTGGTGTTAACGCTCTCTCAGTGAAGCGTACCATTTTTCAGAGGCATCATGTACGCGCGCGGGCCAGATGTCTAGAGTAGGAGTACGGACAATGGACGGGCGGAAGAGGCTGTATTAATTACGATTGCCCGTTCCTATAACTATCCGTGTTTCCACACTATGCTACCTTCAACAGCAGCAGCAGTTCCAGCAACAGTTTCGTCGTCGGCTCCGAGTTTCGTCGTATGCACAGCACTGAAGTAGGACTGTTCATTGGTAGAAAGTATCAACGGCTAACCCAGCAACACAACTGGATGTGACTTGATTGATAAGATTTGTTTAAATACTAATCAGTTACACTCAGGGCCATTGTGTCCTTATTGCCCCCAGACATTGTTACCAAGCAGGATCCTTGTTCCTTTTTTCCTAATATGTTTACTGAGTGTCTTAAATTGACTAGTTACATCCAGTTTATGAATGAATAATTCCTCTTTTAAGAATTTTAGCCTCAGTCTACTTTCAATTAACTGTTATACAACAGAGACTTCAGTATATGACTAAAGTAAAGCAATTTCATTTTCTTAGGTTTGAGACTCAATCACTGGAAAAATCCAAGTCTAAAAAATGCACAAATTAAGAGTGCGTAAGTTTTATTTATTTTACATATAGCTAGGAGGACATGGCTGTTTGGTTTGGTACGTATTCTAGTATTTAATTCTGTTCGAGACAATATGAAATGCAACTTGCAAAATAAGTAACGGCGAAGTATAAAGTGCTTGTTTTTTCTAAATTTCTTTGATGACATGCTGAGGTCACTGAAAGTCATTTTTCACTTAAAGAAGTTCAGTACTACGTACAGTTTAATTGCATATTTTCTGATCATTCCTGGATTGCCTTTTTCAAATTTAATGTCAAACACAAAGTAAGAGTTATTTCTCGGTTTTGTTTATCATTACATACTCAAAATTAGTGTAAAAAACGTGGCAACCTTTAGTTGCCACGTCAGTGTTTAATAATACATGTTTTTCTTCCCAATCTTTTACAGGATTTCGGAAGTAAATTGCCCTAGTGGGCTGGCGGCCTTTAATTACTTTTCGTTCATTAGTGTAAGTTTTGGACTCACGATCAGTGGTACCCCTATCTGTCCAGTGTTCGTTAGTGAATGCACAAAGTAACTTTCATTTTCCAGATTATAGCCCTGTTCGGTTGATTTATTTTTAGTAGACTTTCTATCAGAAGGGTCGGTTGTACACTTTCCTCTAACTCTTCGGTATCACTTCTTCAGGAAGGATAGCCTTATACAATTCGAAAAATCCATTAGGCATACACGCGATCCACGGTCATATTTTATATCGCAAGCAGGATAGGCTCATTAGTAAGAGGGAGGTTTCAGTAACATTGTGTGTCCGTAACTATCGCCGTCTATCTTTCCCCACGTGTCGCAGAAATGCTGATCGTGAACCACCATACCCAGTTCCGGACAAGGCGCATAGTGCTGAATTTGGTCCTTGGGAGGAAGGACACTTAAAATCGCCATTGAGGACAGTGTTCAGACTGTCCTAGAAGTGGGTAATGTCAGCGGTGTAGAACCTTGCTCGGTCTCATCGTTTGGTGGTGTCTTACGGTGCACGAACGTTAATGACTTGTGTATCAAGTGCCGTGACCGCTAATCCTCGTGCGGATCGGAGGTAAGATATCTGTGGCTTCGATGCCGTCACGCACTAAAATCGCCTTGCCAGTGAGCGCGCGTGTGCGTGTGTGTGTGTGTGTGTGTGTGTGTGTGTGTGTGTGTGTGTGTGTGTGTGTGTGTGTGTGTGTGAGAGAGAGAGAGAGAGAGAGAGAGAGAGAGAGAGAGAGAGAGAGAGAGAGAGAGAGAGTTTGACCAACAGGTGTCAAGAACGCTGCCTAGCCATAGTTTGGTCGTTCGAACTTCATGCAGGAATGCAGAGTTGACTCCTGGTGCTCTTTTCTTTATTTTTAATCTTGGCAGGAGACCTAATCATATTGATATTCATCGTGGCTACCCGGTATGCCTGTCGGTGCGGTGGCTGGTCAGGGCTATATACGGTGAGCGTATGGACACTGGACGTTTCTGCACTGATCAGACCCCAGTGGAATCTTTGTCTCTTCCTTTAAACAGCGCTCGACATCTAATGCTTCTTTTACTAGCAAAGTAGTTCCTAAAAGCGAATATCAATGTTTATTTTCGGTACTGATTCGCAATGATTTTGTCGCGCTACAGCGCCACGTTAGTGTCGGCCGAAGAAAGTAAACAAGTGCAAGAGCACTGCAGACGGAAACACGCAGCACGTCCACGCTGCTTATCCGTTAAAGCCGTACTACCCCTAGACAATGACTACGCGACATTAAAATTGTGCAAGCTTTCGGCTTTTATCAAAGGCATACTATGCGGTGCGTTTACGTAATCGCTGATCAGAGTAAGGAAGAGGGTAGTACATCAACATACAGACAGACAGACAGACAGACAGACAGACAGACAGACAGACAGACAGACAGACAGACAGACAGCTAGTCAGAAGTGAATCTCTGGATGCAATTGATCACTAAGCGTGCTGCTGACAGACCAGTCGTCTATCTTCGCGCAGAGGGCAGTGTGGCGACTCTGCGACTGGGGACGAGGCGGCCAGTGGTGTGACGGGAGCCGCAGCAGTTGGTCACAGGGCCCTGGACATACAGTGTGCATGGATCTGTTTGTTGGTTGAAAGAGGGGGGGGGGGAGGGACCAAACTGCTAGGTCATCGGTCCCTTGTCCCGAATAAAACAATGCCACGGGGCTTAGAATAAGAAAAGCGAGTATGACAACAGAAAACAAAGGAAAAACCACAAGAACGACGGAAGGGCAACAAGACACTTAAATCAACAAAAGAGGAGCAGAAAACCACACAAACGCAAGAAACAGGTATAAGAGATTAAAACGAAAAATCAGATGGCCATAGGTGGCTGACCATAAGAATATAAGGCAGAAGCCAGCCACACTGCAACACATTTAAACCACCCTAAAAGCACTAGGGTGGAGGACACTGAGGGACGAAGGATATGCGACGAAACTTAGACCAAATAATAAAATTCATCCTCACTAAAAACACGTAAAACTAAATCAGCCGATGAGGTGGTGTCAGATAAAATTAGCGGTAACGGGTCCGGTAGCCAAATATTTCATCGCAGAGCAGTTGAAGGGGAAGTTTACCAGAATATGGGCCACTGTCAACTGGGCGCCGCATCGACACTGAGGCGGGTCTTCACTGCGCAGGAGGTAGCCGTGGGTCGCCCAAGAGTGGTCAATGCGGAGCCGGTAGATACCACTGACACCCTGCGAGAGGCCCGCATGGAGGACTGCCACACATTCGTAGTCTCCTTAATGGGACGCAGTTTGTTGTTCGCAGTGAGACTATGCTATTCCGTCTCCCGAAGCCGAAAAACCTGGCGGCGTAAAAATGAACGTAGTTCAGTTATTGGAATGCCGATCTCCATAAGCGATTTTCGTGTAGCCTGTTTGGCCAGCCTGTCCGCAAGTTCGTTGCCTGGGATTCCGACGTGTCCTGGGGTCCATTCAAACACCACTGAACGACCGGACCGTTCCAGGGTACGGATGGACTCCTGGATGGTCGCTACCAAACGAAGACGAAGGTAGCACTGGTCGATAGCTTTTAGGCTGCTCAAGGAGAAACGACTCTATAGGGCATGAACGGATGTGCTCAAGACCACGAGATATAGCCACTGGCTCTGCAGTGAAAACACTGCAGCCATCTGGCAAGAACTGCCGTTCATAATGTCCTCCAAGTACATAGCCGAAGACGACGTAACCATCAACCATGGAGCCGTCCGTGTGAATCACTTCATGGCCTCGATACACGTCAATCTAGAGGAAGTGACAGCGGAGAGCCGCGGTGTTAACTGAGTCCTTTGGGCCATGTGATTGGTCCAGGCGAAGCCATGGAGGGGTACGTGAATGGACCTCAAGTATAGTTAGTAAAGGCAAGGACGAGCTCGGAAATAAGAGATTTGACACGAACTGCAGTTGTAAGCCTTGGCATGGGCAGCCGATGCGGGAGATAAACCACTGTGAGTGGGAAAAGGAGACAGTAATTCGGATACGCTGGATAACTAAGAACGTGTGCAATTTAACTGGCCGAAAGTTGTGCATGCCTAACCTGCGAATGGAGGGACTCCACCAGGATGCTGGTCATCGGACTCGTCATAAAAGCTGTCACTAGGCGTACGCCACAGTGGTGCACTGGGTCGATTAAACTCAGTGCTGAAGGCGCCGCCGAACCATAAATCAGAATCCACTCAGACGGCGGGAGTGAACGAGGGTTCTGTAGAGCTGCACCAGCGTAGGGTGATCTACACCCAAATTGGTGTTGCTCAGGCAGCGGAGGGCAGACATGATGTTCAGCACTTCCGCTTAAGCTGACGAAGGTGAGGAATTCAAGTGAATCAGGAGTCTAATACCAGTCCTAAAAATCGGTACGTCTCCACTACAGTGAGAGGATCGTCAGTAAGGTAAAGTTATGGTTCCGGATGAACGGTACGACGCCGACAGAGGTGCATAACAAGACTTTGCGGCCGAAAAATGGAGGCCTTGGGCTGCAGTCTATGACTGCGCCTTGTTAAGACACTGTAGGCGCCGCTCAGCAACACCAGTATTGGTGGAGCAGTACTAAATGCAGAGGTCGTCTGCATACAGAGAAGGTGAGACCGACGGCCCTGCAACTGCTGCTAGACATTTAATGGCCACTAAAAACAGTGATACGCTCAATACGAAGCCCTGCGGGACCCCATTCTCCTGGGTATGGTGGGAACTATGGGAGGCATCAACTTCGACGCGAGAAGTAAGAAGCGACACGAAAGTTTAGATAAAAAGCGGGAGCGGGCCTCCAAGACACCACTTGTATAATGTGGCAAGGATATGTCGCCAGGTCGACTCATACGCTTTTCGCAAATCAAAAAACATGGAAACAAGGTGTTGGCGGCTGAAAAAGGCTGTTCGGATAGCATACTCGAGGGACAAGACTATCAGTGGTAGAGCGACCCAGGTGGAAACCGCCCTGGCACGGAGCCAATAGGCCACCTGCTGACACCATATGTTCCAGCAGCTTACAAAGAATGTTGGTGAGGCTGATAGGCCAATAACTATCAACATCAAGCGGGTTTTTGCCGTGTTTGAGCGCTGGTATGAATGCTCTCCCCCACCAGTGCGATGGAAAGACGCCATCGCACCAGATACGGTTGAAGATCACGAGGTGCTGTCACTTTTAGTCGGACAAGAGACGTTTGATTGTAACGTGCAACGGCACTGAGGAGCTCCCACTCTGTAAATGGGGCGTTATAGGATTTACTGTGGCCTGTAGTGAACCAGAGGACTTTCCCTTCCATCCGCCATTAGAGAGTGCGAAAGGTTGGGAGTAATTCTTCGACGCAGTGGTGCGAGCATAGTGCTCATGGAAGTGCTCGGCAGTCGTGTTTGCATTGGTAGATAATACCCTATTTATGTTAACAATGGAACACCTATTAGGTTCTGGTACCCAAAACTCTTGTGATAGTTGCCCAGACCTTGGAAGGTGACAATGCACCCAATGGTCGAGATTTATCTCTCCAAACACTCCTTTTTCTGTGTTTTGTAAGCTAGCGAAAACTGGACACTGAGCCGTTTAAAGGCTATGACGTGCTCCATGGAAGGGTGCCGTTTATGCCGCTCTAGAGCTGGCCGACGCCTTTTAATTGCCTCAGCGACTTCCAGCCATCACCAAGGGAAGGTCTTTTGCTGGGGGTACTCTAAAGAACGAGGGATCGCGTTTTCCGCCGCCGAAACGGTCGTCGTAGCTACCTGCTCAGCCACCATATCAATGTGGCCATGTGGGTATGATGCAACAGTGACAGCAGAGGTGAAAGCGTCCCAATCTACATTGTTTGAAGCCCATCTGGGCAGGCGTCCAAGTGCCTTGCGTCGGGGCAGTGACGGGAAATGGTCACTGACACACAGCTCGTTATGTGCTCTCCAGTGGTTAGATGGGATAAGGCCAGGACTGCAAACCGAGAGGTCAGTGGCCGAATATGTGCCATGTGCCACAATGTAGTGTGTGCAGGGTCCTGTATTGAAGACGCAGAGGTCGAGTTGTGACAAATTTTCTCCATCTTTGCCTTGACCAGTAACCACAGTCCTACACCACAAAGGGTTATGAGTTAATATCTCCTAAAGTAGGAAAGGTTTAGGGAGTTTATCAATAAGCGCAGCCAATGTGTTCAAGGGTACTGCACGATCTGGAGGAAGATCTTGGTTGCAGACAGTTATTTCCTCTATCGTATTGTCTGACAGCCACAGATTCAAGGGGGTTTGAGTGGGGCACAAGTTAACTGCACACCGAGTTCAGGACAAACTCCACCTGAATCTGTAATAGTCACTACAGTCCTAATTGATCACTATAGCCACAGAGGGCAGAGGTTCGCATTTACAGGAGCCAGGTTCCCTGAAGGGCAATGCAGAAAGCAGGTGTAAAGCTTAAGAATTGCCATTGATCAGCCAGGTCGTGCAAAATATGGCAATTCCGCTGGAGTATGACATAGTGAGGTTGGGAGGCATGAAGCGCCCAAGGAGGCAGGTTATGCCTTAGAGTTACCTGCTGCCACCGACTTAGTATTTTAGCCGTTTCTAAGGTGGGTGAGTCATCAGTGAGATACAGGTCAGCAAGGTACGCTAAAATCTCCACCCCATCCTCAGATGCAGAATCGCTAAGGAGTGGTGGTGTGGGGCCACCAGCGGATCCTGTTTCTTAGCAGACTTCATAGTTTGCCTGCTCTCTCGCTTCTTATTGGTGGCTTGCTGGGGATATTCCTCTGAAGCAGCTTTAGGCATGGTGAAGACCATGAAGCTCTTCTTCCAGCATCTTTCAGCTCTTTGAGCCACCGGCAAGTGTGCTGTGGCATTAGTGGAGACCTCGTCAGTGAGGGGTCCCAAGGGACCCCTTGCGTCTAGGAGCCAGAAGAGGCTGTTGCTTCTCCAGCATGGGGGGAGTGGGCGAATGTCCCATGCATTTGGGGAGGTGGGGGCCTTTCTCCCTAAGTAGGTGCTTTAGGAGGAAAAGAGGAAGGTTTTTTCACCTACCCCCAAAGGGCAGATGTCCTTGAGGACCCACTGTTCGTGGCACAGCGCAAGAAAAGATTGGCACTTGGGACAGTAGTGGCGACATAGCTGCAGCGTATGTCAACATGAACCAAATGGGGTGTAATCTTCCTAATTTACGCTTAGCCTCTTCAAGTCATCCCTTCCAGGGTCTTTTACTCCTTTAATTTTCCTGTCCTTTTAGAGTAATGGGCAGTCTGGGTGCAGTGGACGTCCGCAGTCTCGACATGTGGCGCTGTAAGTGCAGCAGGAAGACATGTGCCCTAACTTCCAGCACTTAAAGCACCGCACAGGGGGAGGGACATATGGTTTAACGTCACAGCACTGAACCATCACCTTGACTTTTCAGGCAGTGCATCACCCTCAAAGGCCAAGAAGAATGCACTGGTAGCAACCCAGTTGTCTTTGGGTACCCTGTAAACGCGCTGGATGAAATTAACACCCCACCATTCTAAATTGGCGCGGAACTCGTCTGACTGCAAGAGGAGCTCACGATGGAAAATAATCCCTGGACTATGTTGAGGCTTTTATGGGCAGTAACGCGCGGGAATGCACTGGGGATCCTGTCTGAATCAAGACAGAGCCGTTTTGCATCTTTGACAGCCCTGTCATTTCTCCAATCTTATCCTCAAGGTGTTCAACGAAAAGTTGATGCTTCATAGGTAGAAAGGAGATTCCATCAGTTTTGCTTTAGACTACAAACCGAGGCGAACATAGCTCTATGTTCTGTTGCCCTACGTTCCTCCCATGGTGTACCGAGGGAGGGGAAACAATTTAGGGTCATACCTGTAGGCATTGTATTGTATCTTGCCCTTCTTAGAGACTGCTGGTGCCGTACGGGAGCCAGCAGGAGATGACTTAGTCCGCTTCATTGCGGGTCATCCGCCCTGATGCCACCCACTCCGATCAGGGGCTCTCCCCACAGGCGCCACCCAGCCACAACCTAGGCCAACTGACGTGATGGCCGTTGCCAGGAGTCTTCAAGCCCCAGGAAGACAGCAATGTACTCCTTGGCATACACAGGGAGACTTATCAAAACAAGATATGTTTGTCTCACAGGGGATTCCGCGATCGTTCATTAAGTAAAATATGGCGTTTCAGTCTTCGATCGCTATTCTTTATTTTCAATTACCGGTTTCGGGCCAGCTGCCCATCTTCAGATCTGTTAGACAATGTTAAGAATGTAATTAATAAGAGAGATACAGTTAGTGATAAAAATATCTTAGTTTACAAAAAGAAATTTTGGAACGTATTAAATGCCAACATACCATATGTTGTAGTTACAGAGTAACTTGTCCGTACAGAACACACAGTTCAGTGTCATAAGTAAAGGAAATTTCAGTCTGTTAAAACATTATATCGCAGTATTTAAGAGTAACCTGATTGGTAAAAGTAAAAAGTGCCCTCTACCTATAACAATTGTGCATCTTATTATTTCGCCGTATATATTAATGGCGAATATTCTTTTTAATAAAACAATTTTTTAAAGTAATAACATATGAATAATCATTTTGAGTGGACCATGAAACGAAAAATTTTTACATTAATTTAAAGTTTCTTTATAAAGAAAAATAAAATTTATAATTAAAATGTAGATATTCTTCCAAAAATGTGCGTTTGCTCTTCCTTGTTTTTGATTGGTGGTGGAGTGGATTTCCCTACGTCAGAACGTATACAACGCCACGCCGAGTCGTCTTGCGCCGCGCCCAATTCACCTCGCCGCCAGTACGCTGAGGGCCGTTCCGCTGTAGCTGTTTCTTACTGGGGCGTGCTGTTGCATTCAAGAGTAAGCCTAAAAGAGGTCTTTAAAAATCTCATAATAATTCCTGTGCATAAAATCACTTTGCTCATTGCCTACTACTTAATGAGCAAAGTGATTTTATGCACAGGAATTATGAGATCTTTGAAGACCTGTTTTAGGCTTACTCTTGAATGCAACAGCACGCCCCAGTAAGAAACAGCTACAGCGGAACGGCCCTCAGCGTACTGGCGGCGAGGTGAATTGGGCGCGGCGCAAGACGACTCGGCGTGGCGTTGTATACGTTCTGACGTAGGGAAATCCACTCCACCACCAATCAAAAACAAGGAAGAGCAAACGCACATTTTTCGAAGAATATCTACATTTTAATTATAAATTTTATTTTTCTTTATAAAGAAATTTTAAATTAATGTAAAAATTTTTCGTTTCATGGTCCACTCAAAATGATTATTCATATGTTATTACTTTAAAAAATTGTTTTATTAAAAAGAATATTCGCCATTAATATATACGGCGAAATAATAACAGATGCACAATTGTTATAGGTAGAGGGCACTTTTTACTTTTACCAATCAGGTTACTCTTAAATACTGCGATATAATGTTTTAACAGACTGAAATTTCCTTTACTTATGACAGTGAACTGTGTGTTCTGTACGGACAAGTTACTCTAACTACAACATATGGTATGTTGGCATTTAATACGTTCCAAAATTTCTTTTTGTAAACTAAGATATTTTTATCACTAACTGTATCTCTCTTATTAATTACATTCTTAACATTGTCTAACAGATCAGAAGATGGGCAGCTGGCCCGAAACCGGTAATTGAAAATAAAGAATAGCGATCGAAGACTGAAACGCCATATTATACACAGGGAGTTTACAGCTCAGGCATCAGCTGTGCGAGCCCTGTGCTGTCAGGGCGCTCCACCGAATGCGTATAGAACAGCCCCACCACAACTGACTGGATACTGCTGGAGAGTGGGCGCAGCGAAACCCAATTCGGTCATGGGGGCGAAATAGGACAGGAGACAACGGAAGATTACATACCCTGGATAGTGTCCTCACCCAACTAGTTTAACTGCAGGTAGAAATGCAAAGCTATGACAAGAGATTCAGGATATCTAATATACGGGCACTATGGTTAAGTCGTGCACCACGTAAAGAGTCTTTCCCACATGGCCCGCATTTCTGTAGAATTTTGAAAGTGGTAGGTCACACCATAGAATGGGACCCGAACTCAGAGCCGAAGAGTGGGACACTCCTTTGAGTTCCCCATTACGACAGGCAGAAATACCTTCGGCCTATTCTAACGCCAATATCCGCAGCGGACGGGGAGGGGGTATGGATTTGTAATGGATCCTTCATCGATGATTAATATCGGAGCTAGTGGTAGACTACAGTGCGTAAGCCAACTATGTTTAGTTTGGTGATCTTCGGAAGGTGGTGTGAACATTTACGGCATAGGTTTCGACATTCCACACTATTAGGATGTGTGTATGTTTAGGAAATTATTTAGTTGTATTAAGGACAGACGTACGTGCAAGTGTAATCTGTACGGCAGAGTATTTCTGCATTTTGCTAATAATGATTTAAGTGTTAGAGGAGCTGGTTCGTAATTCCGTAATTTCTGTCTTTCATGTTAATACACCTCGTTAAGTTGAAGACCAGAGAGAGAGAGAGAGAGAGAGAGAGAGAGAGAGAGAGAGAGAGAGAGAGAGAGAGAGAGAGACACCTTTTCAACAATGGACGATTCAAAATTTTGGGGACCATCTAAGAGGGGGTGCCGGAAAGCAACATCTCCGAGTTTATGTGAAACGTATCTAAGCTTTTTAAGGAATTAACTTTAGTAACGTTGTATATATTTATTCTTGATGTCTACACATTCATTTCTTAAGATTCATAGTGGAGACAGACATTTCTCCCAACGTGAAACCCGTTTTTGATACAGTCACTGTACAATGTTCGACTTTGCTGACGGAGCCACTAACTTACCTCTGCTTGTGCCGCTTAATTATCGAAGTGAAGTCCTCTAATGTCTTCTTTACGTTCTGGAAACATGAAAATAAGATAGGGTCACGTCGGGCCTGTATGGAGGATGACGACTACCCAAGGTGTCTGTCTTGAGGATGTCGCAGCGCTGTTGCTTGGTTTGGCATTAGCACGCTGAAGTAGAGGGTGCTAAGTGTGTGGACCGTGTCTTCTGTGTTGTTGTATGCTGTTTCTCACTCACCGACATCGTTACGTTTCACTTTAAAATTTGGAGGCCTCTAGCGGAAAAGGGCTTCAAATAGGTAGACGTTACGAATGAAGATTTGGAATGTTACTAACATTGAAGAAGCTGTTAAGTTTTCACATAAATGCGGGGACATTACTTCACAACACGACCTCATATTTTCAACCCGTCAGCACCAATTTACGCGACTTTCTTCATCACTACAGTCTTCTCCCCTCCACCCCCTCCCTCCTTGTTACTGCTAAAACAGAACCGTATGCCTTGTAATTCTGCAGTTTCATTTATTCCTTGAAATTAATCCGGTGGCTGTAGCTATTCACTTGAAGTGCTGGTCTGGAGCAGGTGACAGGATTTATGATCAGTTTGCGAAGATTTCACTAAGGTAGATACCATGGTTATAGTGGGTGGGCCAGGTAATGGTATTGACAGAGATCCTGGATACAGTATAGAGTGTGACCTGGCAAAGATTGCATCAGCATCGAAGCATACAGGTGTTGAGTGCCTTGACCGACCTTATTTGAACTCTTCTGTCAGTGTTAATTTGGAGTTGGAATGGCTACTTATGTCACGTGCAGTGACACACATTGGTGTGGTTCCTGTTGATTCTCTCAATAGGTGGGATTATACTAGGCATGGCCTTCACCTCAACAGGAAAGTTAAGGGTAAACTGGCTGGGAAAATAGCAGAAAAGTTGAAGGGGGGAGGCACTGTCAGGAGTGGAAAATACCGGTTGTTATAGAGTTGAGAAAAGGCCCTGTTTCAGGGTAGGGAGGAGAGAAAGAAACCTAATTTTAAGAGAGGTTGGGACTGAGTTTGAGAAAGAAACCAAGGAACATAATTCTAGCTTACTACTTCAGCATTAACAGCTATTGGTTAAGAATTTTCAACAATAAGCAGATATTTTAACTCTACCCAATTTTAACTCCATGTGAAATGTCAGCTATTTTTATTGCATCAAAATATACAATGACTAATAAATAAAATCTATGAATTACCTGCATAGATGAATTAGAGTCCTCAAACCCAGCTGAAAAATCTGCCTCTTCACGTAATGTGAAGACTGACTTAGAACTTGTGTTACTGGGTTTAGGTTAGCATTTCACTTTTGTAGAGCAGAAATGGAGGAAGGCGGAGTTGCCACATGCATCAGGAACTCTCATAAATTTAAGAACCTAGACATTCATAACTTTTTCCTACAACAGCATATGGAAGCATGTGCAACATAAGTAGAGTTTCACAAAAAATCATAATATTAAGTGTATATCTAGCACCTGCAGGTAATTAATCTGTTCATAAAGCACCTTGAAACTGTACTTGCCCATTGAACAAGCAAAAACAAAGAAATAGTGATTGCTGGCGGTTTCAATGTAGATTTCCTTAAAGGCTGTCCCAGTAAGAACTTATCTGGGCTAGTAAGACTATCATTAAACTTAATTCCACTGTAAAGTTCCACACTAGGGTAGCCAATTGCTCACAAAGAGCCATTGCTAACATCTTTATAGGAACGTCCGAAGAACAATATTTTATTACAAAATAGTCAATGGCCTCTCAGACCATGAAACGCAGTTCCTTCTGTTAAATGTTAATACTGAACAGTATTTAAAATCTGTAAAATATGAGCTCAAGAGGGTAATAAATAAGCCAAAAATTTCTTATTTTAGGACACTATTCAGAAACATTCACTCGACTGATGCTTACAGTGCTCACGAAATCAATGTAAAATATAACACTTTTGATGATAAAGTGCTTACCTTATTCGAGCACTGTTTTCCCTAAAAACTAACCAAGGTTAGAGCAAAGTCTACCAAGAGGTCATAGATTACCCAAGGAATAGTGGTAAAACAAAAAGAAAACTATCTGTTAATTGGAAACCGTTCATTACGTTACAAGAAATACTGCAGAATATTAAAGACTGTAATACGAACAAGGCAATTATATTACAAGGAGAAGATAGTCGTATCAGATAGCAAAATGAAGAGAATATGGGATATAGTGAAGGAGGAGACCAGTAGAATCAGACATGAAGAGGGACAAATAGCATTAAGAGTAAAAGATACATTGGTGACATGTGTATAGTGTTGTTGAACTTTTAACAAACATTTTATAACTGTTACTGAAAAGATGGGGTTGTCAGGTTATGTAGATGCTGCTGTGGCATACTGAGACCAGACATTTCAAGTAACTTCCATAATGCGAATTTGACCCTCACTACAACAGCAGAAATAATGTCCAGCAGAAAATCTTTATAATCAGAAACACATAGTCGATGATGAAATATCAACAATGTTAAAGAATGTGATTCTGAGTTAAGGAACACATTAAGTTATCTGTGGAACCAGTCGTTTATCAGTGGAATATTTCCTGAATGGTTGAAATATTCTGAATTTAAGCCACTGTTTATGAAGGGAGAAAGAAATATCATCAAATTTCCATCCAATTTCACTTTTGCCAGCATTCTCAAAAATTTTGGGAAGTAATTTACAATCGGCTTTATAAACATCTTATGTCAAATAACATACTGTCACATTCGTAGTTCGGATTTCTGAAGGATTATGATACTGAGTAGGCTATCTACACTTACAATGGAAATGTGCTAAATTCATTAGACAAAACACTGCAAGCAGCTGGTGTATTTTGTGATCTGTCAAAGGCATTTGACTGTGTGAATCACAATATCCTTTTACGTAAATTAGGATATTATGGTTAACAGGAAATGCTGCAAAATGGCTCAAATCTTTATCTCTGGCAGGAAAATAGGGTGTTATTAGGAAAGTGACATGTATTACGCTATCAGGCATCATCGAATTGGGAACTAACTACATGTGGGGTCCCACAAGGTTCCATTTTAGGGCCCTTACTTTCTTGTGTATCAATGACCTTTCATCACTAACATTACCAGATGCTAAGTTTGTTTTGTTTGCGATGATACAAACATTGAAATAAATAGCAAATCAATTGTAGTCTGAGGAATACCGGCTAGTAAATCATTTATTGATATTAATCACTGGTTCTAGCCAATTCTTTGTCATTAAACTTTGAAAGAACACTACATCCAGTGTGAAGGGTGTCCCATGAGTATATGCTTAACATACAATGACAAGGAGATGGAAGAAGTGGATCATGTTAAGTTACTGAGGTTACAGCTTGATGAATCAACTGGGTGGAGCACACCACAGAACTGCTGAAGCGTCTTAACAAATCTCTATTTGCAATACGAATTTTGTCAGACATAGGGGATATAAATCAAAAAAGTGGGCGTATTATGCTTATTTCCATTCCATGATGTCATATGGGAATATTTTTTGGGGTAATTTATCAAGCCAAGCTAAAGTTTTCCGGACACAAAATCGTGCAGTATGAGTTTTATGTGGTGTGAACTCAAGAACATCCTGCAGAAGCATGTTTAGGGAACCAGGGACGCTAACTACTGCTTCCCAATATATTTATTTCTTAGTGAAATTTGTCTTTAAAAATTTAACACTTTCATACCAACAGCTCAATTCATGTAATCAATACTAGAAATAAGAATAATCTTCACAAGGATTTTAAGTCACTTAGTCTTGTGCAAAAAGGTGTGCATTATTCCAGAGCACATATTTTCAATAACTTGTCAGCAGCCATAAAAAGCTTAACAACCAATGAAATTCAGTTTAAGAGAAGCCGAAAGGATTTATTGGTGGCCAACTCCTACTCCATTGATGAATTTCTCAGTAGAACCAACTGATTATATACTGGGTGATCAAAAAGTCAGTATGAATTTGAAAACTTAATAAACCACGGAACAATGTAGATAGATGGGTAAAAATAGACGCACATGCTTTAATGACATGGGGTTTTATTAGAACAAAAAAAAATTATTGCTAGAAGCGTGAAAGATATCTTGCGCGCATCATTTGGTGATGACCGTGTGCTCAGCCGCCACTTTCGTCATGCTTGGCCTCCCAGATCTCCAGACCTCAGACAGTGCGATTATTGGCTTTGGGGTTACCTGAAGACGCAAGTGTATCGTGATCGACCGACATCTCTAGGGATGCTGAAAGACAACACCCGACGCCAATGCCTCACCACAACTCCAGACATGCTTTACAGTGCTGTTCACAACATTATTCCTGGACTACAGCTATTGTTGAGGAATGATGGACATATTGAGCATTTCCTCTAAAGATCATCTTTGCTTTGTCTTACTTTGTTATGCTAATTATTGCTAGTCTGATCAGATGAAGAGGCATCTGTTGGACATTTTGTGAACTTTTGTATATTTTTTTGTTCTAATAAAACCCCATGTCATTCCAAGCATGTGTGTCAATTTGTACATCTCTATCTACATTATTCCGTGATTTATTCAGTTTTCAAATTTATACTGACTATCAACCGGTATGTATAGCTTCTGCATCATTTCAGTGCAGTAATGTGTTCATTATAAGTAAGTATTGTAGTTGTATCATGTTTAATACCTTACAAATAGAAAAGTTATTTGTAGTTCAGTACATTAGTACTTGTAAATGATTCTGTCATAATGTTCATTAAAAAAATGAACATCATTGTACTTGGGACCTGTGGAAGGTACATCAGCTTATTTGTTGCAGTTGTAAATATTTGTCATATCATAGAGGATCACCTCACTACCGATTAATAGGAATGAAAATAAACTTGATCTAATAAAAGAAGGCAGTACCACTGTTTTGGTTGCTGTTAAGTTCTTACCTCCATGTAGCGGCAGTATCTTCCAAGTCCTGCCAACCATTTGTAAGTTTTATATAGAGGAGAAGACGGGATTATCATCAACACCGCTTCTCCACCAGGTGCCAGCAGCTCGCGAACTGCTCTTAAAGGAACGCTGGAAAGAAAGATACTTACAATAACCAACTGTCTTTCAAAACAGATAGCAAGAAGTTTAATAATGCTTTTGACATAACTGCTAGAGATTCTGAGAACTCTTACAAGGTAAATACTCTCCACTATGTTGTGTCATAGAAAGTGTGCTTCCAGTTAGCCTATGTTCATTACAAATATTTCTTTCTTTTAGTATTTCTAGGTTCTTCACAGCTGTGAAGTGATCGTGGGATCTATCTCGTGTTTTGAGCCAGCAACTGTCACCTTGCCTGTGTCACCAATTGGCTCGCTCTTTGGGAAGATTTTGAAGAATGCATGTCAAACCCTACAGGTGACCATCACAAAGGCCGAAACGTGTGAAATTTGTTTTAGTCACCACTCACGACAGGCAGGAATACCTCGGGCCTATTCTTACACTCAGACTTGCAGGGGGGATAAAGACAGACCTATTGCTTTCGCATCGTAAGTGTTATTCGAAGCCCAGTGAAACTATTCACAAACTGAAGTGGCAGTAGCTATTGTGTATGGTGTCACCAAATTTCACCACTACTTCTATGGCAGAAAATTTACTTAGTTACGGATCACAAGCCTTTGTAGTCTGATCCGAGGAAACCGGTTCCTGTATGAACTGCCCAAAAATTGCAAAGATGGGCTTTGTTGTTTCAATAGCAGTAAGATATTTTGTATCGTTCGACTGCTCAACATGGTAACACGGACGCACTTTCACGCCTTCCGATTGGCCCTGACAGAAATTTTCGCTAAATTTCGTCAAATCAATGGTCAGGATTCTGAATTGCTTCAGTCTCTTCCGATGAACTATAGGAAAATTGTACAGGCCACGGAAGATGATCCTGCTATGAATATTTTGCTGAATTATGTTTACACGTCTTGGCCTCACTCCTTGAATAGCACGAAGAATTCTGTAGTGCACCGAGACTTTGCACATCGGCATAGCTTCGCTGTAGAGAAAGGCGTGGATTTTGTTCACAATGACAACGGACAGTCATGTATTGATCTCTAGTTTTGGAAGAAGTGTTGCAATTACTTCACCAAGGACACTGGGGATTGTCCGTACAAAACAGTTATCGCGTCGAGACTGTACATGACAGGACATGGACGCCCCAATAGAAGAGATGACTCACAATGTCTCTTATGTGTGGAAACTCTGTCCGGTCCGACACGAAAGTTCTATGCTTGGTCGAAGTCGCAATCAATATGGCAACGTGTGCGCACTGACTTTACGGGAACTTTTTGGAACACTCGCTGGTTCACCGTGGTTGTCTTGGTTTGCTGTGCCAATGAACTCTGCAACGTTACGTAGTACAATTCAGGTGTATTCTTTGACTTTTTTCCTAGGAGGTTTACCGGAAGTAGTAGTGTCAGACGACGGATCTGTTCACGTTACATGAATTTCAAACGTTCTGTGAATGCAGTGGCATACTGCATCTAATTATTGCACCGAAGGCGAGGAGGAAAGTTTTGACGGAAGATTCAAGCAGCAGGCGGCCAAACTTCGCTCCAAACACTCAGCAGGTATAAAATTTTGCAATGTTTCTCGCCTCTTATCGTTCGCACCCACAAGATTGACCATCGCCGGCGGAATTTCTTCACGGCCGCCGCCATCGCTCACTGCCTCATCAGCATCCGGCACCGCAGAAGGCCGCAAGTGCGACTTCGCGCCGCGTGATACTGTCTTTTACATGGTTTTTAGCGGTAGCAGACGGTGGGAGCGAGGCGAAATCGTCCATCGACTAGGCGCTTGCACGTATCTTGCTTCAGGTCCGGATGGTTTGCAGCGCCGCCATCATAATCAGCTTCGCTTCTGTCACGTACACTATGATCTTTCAGTCTCTCTTCCCCCAGGTTCACGGGTCCAGAGGACAGCGCGGCCGCAGCAGCCGCCGGAGGGTGTCATCGCGACATCGCGGGACGACCCAGTGGGGACAGAACCTTCGCCGCCTCCGCCTCCTCTCGTCCTACCTATGGAGCTGGGACCCCCACAAAACGCAGCAGTCGCTGGCAGCAGGAGGTGGAGGCGTTCCCTTCTGGTCGTTTTCCGGGGTAAGTTTCCACCAGAGCGCAAGCCAGATGGAAGGGTACGGCCGGAAGGTGATCGTCCATGAAGTCACAGCTTCCGGCCCATCAGAGCGTCCACTCTCCCGCATCCCCCGCCGTTGCCGCACGCCGTACATGGCGACGGTCCGTCGCTTTGGGGCAGAGGAATGTTCTGACGTAACCACAAATTCCGGAACGATGATAAACGAAAGATTAGAGAAGGCAGTGAAGAAACCGCGGCCAATTGTGCGCGGAATCTGATCGCGCCGCGCCAGGAGGCCCGCCCCACCCCTACAACAGATGAGCTGCGTATAAACGCAGCTCCTGCGATCCTAGGTCGCACATAATCGGCCTAACTCTGCAACGTGATTAGTGCTACGCCGTCAGATCCGTATGGAGTGGTTCCTTTGACACTGTGGGTAGCAAGAACTGTTCTGTTTTCATATCGCCTCTCACTAGCAACATTTGCTGTAAAGAAAGATATTGTCAGTTTGCTTTCTGGAAAGCAAACTACTAATGTTTGAAATTATTGTATAGCGTTCCGAGAACGCTGCATCATGTAGGCACTATTAGTGATGAATGGGAAACACCACACATGGATTGCAAGAGCTACTCAGATAAAGAGGTTGGCACAGGAATGTAATTCGTGGCGGGCCGCCTCAAACCAGTCGGAAGACTGATGACTAAATTAGGTCATCGTTAGTGAGTCAAGTGGAATCAGAGTTAGATTCCAAATACCCGAGTATAACCGTCTGTGGGTGGTGCGAAATAGAATAATGTAACACTCACTTTTAGGTAAAGCTAGCAGCAGATATTTGTTTCCCCAGGAGGAAGAATCAGTGTACAACACAAAATAATCGTGGAATTCACTACAGAATGCAGCTGTCAGTGGTTCCATACCAAACGGGCGTAGGACATACTACAGGTACAAGAGGAAGGGCAACAAGAATGATCACTACTGTGTGACGGCTACCGCAGTCTTACTGGTGTGCCTCCTTGAGACACGAACCATCATACGAAAGCCTATTTTGGAAGTTTCATGAAGCAGTTTTAAGTGTAGAATCGGTAATACTCCAGTCCTCTACGAATCACACCGATACCGACACGAAGGACAGCTATTTAACGCTCTTACCCAGTCTCATACGGCACGAAGCCTGTGAAATAGGCTTTGGAATGGAGTTGAGTGGTTTGCAGATTATGCCTGGACAGGTAAAAGGAGTTTCTGTGCCAGTTCCGAATTCTAACCTGAATTAGTGCGTTTCTCAGACAGTGCGCCACGATTTGCAGGCACAGGGCACGGCTGGCTGGCTGGCTGGCTGTAATAGTGTCACCAACAGCTTGCTTCCTTTCATATACTCTGAACCGAGTCTGCGTCGGTCCGTGAGGCCCGGAATCTAGTCCAATAGTTTCGGAAGTTTTTTCTAGTTTTACATACGTCAATTTTAACTTGGTAATTGTAATAAGCCCAGAAACACTAGCCAGAGTATCATTACATTTTAGATATACTAATTCTGACGCGAAGGAAAGCCAATTAAAGTTATTTCCTCTTCTCCCTGTGGACAGTGACCAGTGGCATATTGCATCTTTTGTCAAACTTTCCTCCTGCTTATAACGGAAGCTTATTTCATACCAAGCGATGGACATTTTGATGGCATTGCAAGGAGGTGGAAACGAAGTGCCTGAAGAATAGGTAGGATGTGGGTAATTTAAGTACTGTTTCATGGAGAAACTTTCTAATAGGCTTTAGCAGCTACATGTAAGCTGATAAGATTCGGTCTAATTTCCCTACATATGTTCTCTGCCGAATCGGTGAGGAAAGATATTTCAAAATCTGACGGGAAGAGGAGAGAGAGAGAGAGAGAGAGAGAGAGAGAGAATGGACTGACATCTCAACACGTCGGTAATGACTGGTGGTCCTGAAGGGACCTGCAAACTTTAGGGAAAGACTAGACTGCAACAAATTGACAACGTTTGATCCAAGTTATAGTCTTGAGAGCAATTCGTGGCGGGATGCATCAAACGAAGCTGATGACGACCAACCTTCCTCATATTCTAGGTAAGAATCCCTATTCCAACATCATGACATTTCTCTTGGTTTCCCTAAATTACTTCAGGCAAACACCTACTATAAAGCCACGGAGGACCACCCATTCTTGTCGATTTACACCTACAGGGGAAGTGGTCTACCGAAGAGAAACTATTTCTAACATGTTATCCCTGTACCAGTCATGCAGTTAGTGCACCTAATTTTGTATTTTGCGACCGACCCTGCACTGAAGACCACTTTCTTTATTCATTTCCTTATTGAAAATTTACGTGTATACAATAAGAACCGTTTTAATTTCTGAGACTGGCGACATTGTGTAGTTTAAACTGACACCGAAACCTCAACTTATGACAGTGATCTGTGCAATGTCAATTTACTATGGAGAATTGGTTCGAATGCTTACCTGTCTGATGACAGCGACTTCACGTGGTTGAAGGAGAATATCTGCCAGAACGGTTGCAGCCTCCACAGCGTCGTTTCTTTCACTTGCGGCCCTGCGATGTTCGCCTGTGTGTAGAACATGCCGGGACTGAGGCGGTGAAGCAGGGCGTAGTGCACCATGTCGAGGTCTGGGTCCGCACCGACTACTTGTACCGTCTCTGGGAACCGCGGCGCCAGCACCTGCAACGTTGTGGGTACATGTTTCAGCACCTGGCAGAAACTTCTGTGATAGCCGAATGGCTCAGAACAGGGCTATTTGTAATTACCTGATTCTATTACATTAACTTTTTTCCATATTTGAACCTTGTCTGAAAGGATTTTCTCCTGCTAGTGTCATTTTCTAGGTGAAGTAGTGAAAGGCAGCCACGAAGTACATGGGTGTTTTTTTTTTTTTGTGGTTTTCGGGCGCACAACTTCAATGGTCATTAGCGCCCTGACTACTCTAAGAATGCACCGCGAGGCACAAGTTGACAACAACAACTAAAAGGGAAAACACAATAAAAGACAGACTGACATGCATAGGATTAAAAAACATCATCAAATGTCCTTAGCGAGGTTTGTCAAATTGATAAAACAAAGAACACGAGCAGCTGCTCGTGGGTCATCCGCTAAAATGGCATCTAAAGTAGTAGGCAGGTTAAGATCGAGGCGCAGTGTTTTAAGATCGGGACAGGACATTAAAATGTGACTAACCGTCAGCAAGTGCCCACATGGGCAGAACGGCGCCGGCGCAGCCGTCAGCAGATGGCGATGGCTGAACCGGCAGTGTCCAATTCTTAACCTTGCTAAAACGACCTCCTCCCGCCGAGAAGGGCGTGAGGAGGACGTCCAAGCCACGGGAAGAGGTTTTAAGGCCCGAAGCTTGTTGTCGGTAAGTGCAGCCCAATCGGCATGCCACAGCGACACAACGCGCCGACAAATGACCCTGCTAAAATCGGATGAAGGGACACAACAAGAAGCTGTCCGAGGCTGGAGGACCGCAGCCTTGGCCGCGGCATCTGCAGCTTCGTTCCCAGGGATACCGACATGGCCAGGAACCCACATAAAGCTAACCGGCGTACCGACGTCCACCAGCTGCTGAAGAGAGCGTTGGATCCGGTGTACGAAAGGGTGAACCGGGTACGGATCACTGAGGCTCTGGATGGCGCTCAGGGAATCTGAGCAGATGACATAAGCAGAATGTCGGTGGCGGCAGATGTACAGAACAGCCTGGTAGAGGGCAAAGAGCTCAGCTGTGTGAAGACCGAACAATTGGCCATGGAGCCGGTATTTGAAACTTCGTGCCCCGACAATAAAGGAACACCCGACCCCGTCATTGGTCTTAGAGCCATCTGTATAAATGAAAGTCATGTTGTTGAACTTCGAACGAAGTTCCAAAAAACGGGAGTGGTAGACCGAACCGGGGGTGACCTCTTTTGGGAGCGAGCTGAGGTCGAGGTGAACGCGGACCTGAGCCTGGAGCCAAGGTGGCGTGCGGCTCTCGCCCACTCGAAAGGTTGCAGGGAGTGAAAAATGAAGGTGTTGAAGGAGGCGACGAAAGCGAACTCCAGGGGGTAGCAAGGCAGAGACATACAACCCGTATTGAAGGTCAAGAGAGTCGTCAAAAAAGGAACGATAAGAAGGATGGTCGGGCATTGACAGTAGCCGACAGGCATACCGACAAAGCAGTATATCGCGCCGGTAGGTGAGTGGCAATTCGCCAGCGTCAGCATGAAGACGCTCTACGGGACTGGTATAAAATGCTCCGATCGCAAGTCGTAAACCCCGATGTTGTATGGAGTTGAGGCGGCGTAAGATGGATGGCCGTGCAGAGGAGTATACGAAGCTCCCATAATCCAGCTTGGAGCGGACGATCGACCGATATAGACGAAGTAGGACGGTTCGATCCGCTCCCCACGACATACCACTGAGAACACGGAGGACATTTAAAGAACGGGTACAACGGGCGGCCAAATATGACACATGTGGAGACCAGCTAAGTTTACTGTCAAAGGTAAGGCCTAAAAATTTGATTGTCTCCACGAGTGGGAGAGCAACGGGACCGAGTCGTAAGGACGGTGGGAGAAACTCTTTGTAGCGCCAGAAGTTAATACAGACCGTCTTCTCGGCAGAAAAACGGAAGCCATTGGCGACACTCCAGGAGTAAAGACGGTCAAGAGAACGCTGAAGACAGCGCTCCAAGACACGTGGACACTGCGCGCTGCAATAGATGGTAAAATCGTCCACGAAAAGGGAGCCTGATACATCAGCTGGGAGGCAATCCATTATTGGATTGATCGCGATGGCGAAGAGAGCGACGCTCAAAACTGAGCCCTGTGGCACCCCATTCTCCTGGCGAAAGGTGTCGGACAGGACAGAACCCACACGTACCCGAAACTGGCGATCCATTAAAAGGAACGAATAAAAAGAGGGAGGCGACCGCGAAAGCCCCACGTATGCATGGTGCGGAGAATGCCCGCCCTCCAACAGGTGTCGTAAGCCTTCTCCAAATCAAAGAACACAGCCGCGGTCGGGCGCTTCCGCAAGAAGTTATTCATGATGAAGGTCGACAAGGTAACCAGATGGTCGACAGCAGAGCGGCGCCTTCGAAATCCACATTGTACATTGGTAAGTAGGCGTCGAGACTCGAGCAGCCAAACCAATCGAGAGTTAACCATTCGCTCCATCACTTTACAGACACAGCTGGTAAGCGAGATAGGTCGATAACTGGAAGGCAAGTGCTTGTCCTTCCCCGGCTTAGGAATCGGGACAACAATAGACTCGCGCCAGCATGCGGGAACATGTCCCTCAATCCAGATGCGATTGTATGTACGAAGAAGAAAACCTTTGCCCGCAGGAGAAAGGTTGTTCAGCATCTGAATAGAATCAGGCCCTGGAGCGGAGGACCGTGATCGGCCAAGTGCGGTTTCGAGTTCCCGCATGGTGAATGGGGCATTATAACTTTCACAATTCGAGGAGCGGAAGTCACGTGGCCTAGCCTCCTCGGCCTGTTTGCGGGGGAGGAAGGCAGGGTGGTAATGAGCGGAGCTCGAAACCTCGGCGAAAAAGCGGCCGAAGGCATTGGAGACAGCCTCAGGGGCCACAAGGACTTCATTCGCGACCTTCAAGCCAGAAATTGGGGAGTGGACCTTAGTGCCAGATAGCCGGCGCAGGCTACCCCAGACAACAGAAGAAGGAGTAGAACTGTTGAAGGTGCTGGTGAAAGCAGCCCAGCTGGCTTTCTTGCTTTCTTTAATAATACGACGACACTGAGCACGTAATCGTTTATAATTAATACAATTCGCCACTGTAGGGTGGCGTTGAAAGGTGCGTAAAGCACGTCGACGAGCACGTATAGCGTCCCTACATGCTGCGGTCCACCAGGGGACCGGTACGCGACGTGGAGAAGAGGTAGGGTGAGGGATGGAATATTCAGCAGCAGCGAGAATGACTTCCGTGAGGTGAGCGACCTGACGATCGCAGCTTGTGAAGGTTTGATCCTGAAAGGTCGCCCTGGAAGAGAAGAGCCCCCAGTCTGCCTTGGAGAGGGTCCAACGAGAGGAGCACGGAGAGGGAGTATGCTGCAGGAGATGGATAATACACGGGAAGTGGTCGCTCGAATATGTATCAGCAAGGGCATACCACTCAACCGGCGTGCAAGTTGGGGAGTACATATAGAGAGGTCTAAATGGGAATAGGTATGAGATGTGTCCGAAAGAAAAGTAGGGGCGCCAGTATTGAGGCAGACAAGATTGAGCTGGTTGAAAAGGTCTGCTAACAAGGAGCCCCTCGGGCAGGATGCTGGAGAGCCCCAAAGAGGATGGTGGGCATTGAAGTCTCCAGTTAACAAAAATGGTGGAGGTAGCTGAGCAACAAGTTGCGTCATGTCTGCCCTGGTAACGGTAGATGACGATGGAGCGTAAACGGTACAAAAGGAAAACGTAAAAGTGGGGAGAGTAATGCGGATGGCAACTGCCTGCAGGCCGGTGTGCAACGTGATGGGATCGTAGTAAATATCATCCCGGACCAGCAACATAACCCCTCCATGAGCTGGGATACCTACCACAGGGGGTAGGTCAAAACGCACAGAGGTGTAGTGTGCCAAGGAAATTTGATCGCATGGGCGTAGCTTCGTTTCCTGGAGGGCTACGACGAGCGGACGATGCGAGCGGAGCAGCAACTTCAAGTCCTCTCGGTTGGAGCGAACGCTGCGAATATTCCAGTTAATAAGTGCCATCGTAAGAAAAGGAAGATGAGAGAAGGGGTCACCTCGAAGGCCGCTTAGGGCCTGGCTTCGAGCGAGCACTGCCGCCGCTAGCAGGAGGCAGACAGTCATCGTCCATGGGGTCTATAGGGTCATCGGCCATCTCAGGAGGGTGGCCGGGAGGGGGAGCTTCCTCCGCGGGTGAACGGCCAGATGTTCGGCTACCAGCGGTGCGGCCAGGCGAAACGGATGACGGCCTGGGGCGGCAACCGCTGGGTGGCGCAGGAGAAGAAAGGCGCCGCGGCGGAGAAGGAGAACTGTGCTTCCTATGCGCCTTTTTAGAAGGACGTTTGGTGGAAGTACCGGTCGAAGGCTGGGAGGTCGAGGAACGGAGGAAGTCTGCACGGGATGGTTCCTTCTTGAAGGCCCGTGCATCTGACTTCGGGGTCTTCGACTGAGCAGAAGCTGAGGAAGTGGCTGGTGTCTGTGGGGTGATGGGAGGAAGAGGAGACGTCGACCGCGCGATCTTAGCACTGGCCGAACGGACGACCGTGGTGCTGAAGGTCAGATCGCATGTCTGGGTTGCTACCTCCCGGGTAGTCCGAGGAGAGGCGAGGACAGTGCTGTATTTCCCCGCTGGGAGCAGCGTGGGCTTCCTACTAGCCAATAGCTTGCGAGCAGCCGAGGTGGACACTTTCTCTTTGACTCGAATTTCCTGGATACAGCGTTCTTCCTTATAGACAGGACAGTCGCGGGAGGATGCGGCATGGTCACCCTGACAGTTCACACAACGAGGAGACGGAGGTGGACAGTCACCCTCATGGGCATCCCTGCCACAAGTGACACATTTAGCCGCATTGGAACAAGACTGTCGAGTGTGATTGAAACGCTGACACTGGTAGCAGCGCGTAGGTGTCGGGACATAGGGGCGAACTGAAATGACCTCGTAGCCCGCCTTGATGCGCGATGGCAGCTTAACACTATCGAAGGTTAAGAAAAGTGTCCGGGTCGGTACAAGGTCATTGTTGACCTTTTTCATGACCCTATGGACAGCCGTCACGCCCTGCTCAGCGAGGAAAGATTGAATCTCCTCGTCAGTCAAGCCGTCGAGGGATCTAGTATAGACCACACCACGAGACGAATTCAAAGTTCGGTGAGCCTCCACCCGGACAGGGAATGTGTAAAGGAGTGTGGCCCGAAGCAGTTTTTGTGCCTGAAAGGCGCTCTCAGTTTCGAGTAATAGGGTACCGTTACGCAATCTGGTACAAGATTTGACAGATCCAGCTATGGCATCGACGCCCTTCTGGATAACGAAAGGGTTGACAGAGGAAAAATCCTTTCCTTCCTCAGATCGAGAAACGACGAGGAACTGTGGGGCAGGCGGTAGTATTTTTGTCACTGTTGGCTGGTCACGTTTCCGTTTGTGGGTCGAAGTCGAAAGCGATGGAGTAGAATCCATTGCGGAGGAATCCCCCATGATTGCCAGCGTCTCCGATGGCGCGCTCCTTCCTTGTGGGGACCCTCTCAGAGGGCACTCCCGCCTTAGGTGAATGTTTACACCTCAGGTCACACCTCCCGAGAAACAGACGGAGGGACCAATCGGCATGGTCAGAAGGTATCAGCTCAGGCAATCACCCCTCCCCGGGCCTGGCCTTTACCAGGGGGTACGCGCGTGCCTTACATGTCTACCCAGGGCGGGGACTTACGCGTTACCCCGTCACCGGCTACGCGTGCGAACGCGTGGGTCGGCCTTCAGACACGCACAGGGAGGAAGGAAGAAGAGGAAAAAGAAGAGAGAGGGAGAAAGAGGACAGACTGTCTCAAACGCCGAGGCGGAGACCAGAGAAGGCAAGGAGAAGAAGGCAATGAGAAAGCAAGGAGAAGGAGGCAAGGAGAAGGCAAGGAGAAGAAGGCAATGAGAAAGCTAGGAGAAGGAGGCAAGGAGAAGGCAAGGAGAAGAAGGCAATGAGAAGGCAAGGAGAAAAAGGCAATGAGAAGGCAAGGAGAAAAAGGCAATGAGAAGGCAAGGAGAAGTCAAGGGAAAGAGTAAGGAAGACAGTGAAGTGGAGAAGAGCAAAGAAAGGAACCAACAAAAGGAATGAAGAAACGAGAAGTGAAAAACCAAAAAGACCACGATTATAGGTCGGGAAACCGTCCGTCTCCGGACGCAGGCGCTAACTACCCCCGTGAGGGGGATGGTCTCCTTTTAGTCGCCTCTTACGACAGGCAGGAATACCTCGGGCCTATTCTAATCCCCGGACCCGCAGGGGGGGTACATGGGTGTGACAGTTCCTTGCTTAAATGTTTTTGTGCTGGGTACATCACGACGTGGGACGCAGCGAAACGGTATACGTTCAGAAGTGTGTTCTCAACTGTGTGTGGTTTTGTTGAGCTTTTAGGAACTTTTGCTTTGTAAGCCAAACCGAAACTAGGTGCAAATAAAACATGGCGGAGACTGGTTCTACACGTAGAGGACTGTAACTATATTCACGTTTCTAGTGATGTTTTCCCAATGGCTGAACAGTGGCTAATATAGTGGCTGTCACTAAATTAGGTTCCTCAAGGTCACACCCCCCTGCCTGCAGTCCACACCCGCTAAGCGCTGTTATGGGCTGGCCTCAGCTTTGTAGCCACACTGATTAGTGTATTAGGTCGCCCCCAGCTGAATGTTCCATGTTTCCGTCCGATACCGTATGTTCACGTGTGGTTGAGTCTTCTGTGGTGCAGTGTATTGACGTGCGTGTGATAGTGAACCAAATGCGGAAGCAAGGGCTCGTGTTGAGGGTGAAAACACATTCGAAGATAGTCAAACTGTGTGGAATTACTGAACTTTTTTGCTTACCTGCTTAAGAGCGAAGAAATCAGCAATAGTTTTGTTTAAGTTCATAAAATGACAAAACTTTACATTTCTAAATCTACTATTTTACAGATTAACAACGCAGTTGCGTCGGCAGAATCTATCTGCGCAGATGTTTACTTTAGGTACCACGACCGATAGGAATATCAGATCGCTAGATAAATACAGGGCGATGTCTGCAAGAAGTAATTACTTCGTATGATGATAGTACCTGTTCTCGAAAGAACAGGTACTATTAATGACCGTGCAGCTTCTCTAGAATAAATGATAATTGAAACCCTCAGCTGCCGACAGATGGTGTTGATATACCTCGATGGGAACAGCTGAAAATGTGTGCCCCAACCGGGACTCTAACCCGGGATCTCCTGTTTACATGGCAGAGGCTCTATTTATCTGAGCCACCGAGGACACAAATGAATAGCGCGACTGCAGGGACTTATCCCTTGCACGCTTCCCGCGAGACCCATATTCCCAACTGTCCACTATCTATTAGGAACATTACATATGTATATTGTGGACAGTTGGGAATGTGGGTCTCGCCGAAAGCGTGCAATAGGTAAGTCCCTGCAGTCGCGCTATTCATCTGTGTCCTCGGTGGCTCAGATGGATAGAGCGTCTACCATGTAAGCAGGGAATCCCGGGTTAGAGTCCCGGTTGGGGCACACATTTTCAGCTGTTCCCATCGAGGTATATCAACACCATCTGTCGGCAGCTGAGGGTTTCAATTAATTATCAGTAATTACTTCGGCTCAGACGTCCGTACTTAGTGTTCTCCGTTCACTTTGTTTTTGTTCGGAAAGTAACGATAGGCAAAACTTTTTAATGGAATGCAGACACACTTATGTCTGTGTACCACGCCCTTGTTACTTGCTGAGGACAAGTCTACCGTCATACATAGATAAAACTTGGGTTTAACGAAAACCTTCCGCATATACATTTTGTTCCCCTTCAAACGAATTAGTGGTCTGAAAGGACTTAGTTATAGCCTATTTCAGTAGTGTACATCGGCAATACGGGCGATGGGTGCTGTGGAAAAGAACTGTAAAAAAATTCAGGAGGTAGGGAATATTCTCGGCCGTATTAAGGAGAACTGCAGTAACTAAAATCCTGGGAGCAGCCTACAACTACTAGAACGCTACCATTCATTGAGTGTCTCGCAAATAAAATCTGTAGACAGGTGACCAGATTCAATAACGTTCCCAAAAGTTAATTTTATAGCTTTCTCAACAACTTTCTCACTAGAAAGTTCTCTCAGTTGCAATAGAACTCAAATCCATCAACGACGACAGTTTTTGTTACACAGGCAGAACAGTTTTATATCTCTTACAATATGTTTTTCCTTATCAATAGTTTTATGTTTTCACAATAGAATATGCATCACATAAGTCTATGAACTTCCACAATTTTCTTTTATTTAAAAATGTGTCGGGAGCTCTGTTTTATCAACAGGTTGAGGTAAATTTTTCTTGAAAGTTTTAACGTTTGTTTTCGTAGCAGCAGATAAAAGTTAAGTACTGCATAATATTCAGAAGTAGAAGTAGAGATCTAATTTTTTCGGAATTTTTACAAACATTTAAAATTATCAATGGCAATGTTGTAAGATAGTGAGGTGGCTTTGACGAGCGTGTTTTCTTGACAGCCACTGTAGTCCCTATGAAGTCATCTGAACGAATGGAGAAGTTTTTGGAGTAAAACAAAAATCAAGAGCTGCGACGCCGTCACAAGAAATTAAGAACATTGCAAACAATATCGGTAAAAGGGTATATAGAACAAGCACAGGGAATGAAGGTGCGGCGTAGCAAATACGGAGCCAAAGTTTCTCACAATAAGATTTCTCGGTGGACTCCAGCTGAGTATGGTATAAAAAGAGGCTTTTATTCAATTACGGGCGACAAGAACCAGTAACACGGAAGTCGAATATTGGTAGGTAAGAGCTGGGTTTTGTATCTGGATAAGGAGCTGGGTAGGGATCCTCTGATAGAATCCAATTGTAACAGGTGGTCGCTTTTGATTATGCACCTTTGAGGTCCTCATTGGAAAGTGAAAGAAAATTCATAAACACCAGGAGTTTGGACTGGGTCGTCAAACTGATCCGCATGGAACCCTTTTCTTCTACCTGGTTTCCAGTACTTATAGGATATTTTGTGCCTAATAGGTTAACTTCATTTCGAAAAATGTCTTAATACTGGATCCAGGAAAATATTCTATTGTGCTTATGCACTGTTCACTGTTTAATTCCCAGTCTGTAAAAGGGTGTTACGGGTATCTTGATAGTCTCAAACGAGTAAGCTTCCAAATAAGTGTTTCGTAGATAATACCTTTGTAGGGTATCATTGGGTCTGTGATCTGGCATCGATGAAATTATTGATTGTCACTGTCACGGACTGCCGTGGACACGCCGTTTTATCAGATGCGCGGCTAGGACTACATAGCAGTATTTTAGAGAAGGTTCCACGCCATGGTGGTGCTAAAATGCGTTTGAGGTTCTGTACTTTTCGTACGTTAAAACCCCTGCCCTATTAGTTGACCCTAGTATTTGCATTCTCGCTCTCCCACATATAGCTGTGGCCTTTTGAATCAGCCTGTGGCCATAAGAGGGTTAACTGATGCACTGGAATCTCCGGCTAGGATGTATTTCTGACGGGGGGTGGTTGGGTGGAGGTGATGGGGGAGAATGGGGCGGCAGCGTCAAGGAGACTTAAGAAGCAAGTCGTTACCCAGGCAGACAGTGTAATTCTAATGGATAGAGCCTTAAGTGTTTTGTCTCTTACCAGCTGCTCGCTTAAAATGAACGATTTTACTGGTGTGCAAACGCCTTCTAAAATCCCATCACCTTTAGTTTATTATTAAAAACGTGGTTTTCTGACTGTAGGCAGGTGATCTTCCAGTATAGCACACTGCTTAAGTGCAGCCAGCTGGCGGTAGCATCTGGCAAAATTCCATTGTATCCAGGTTAAAATACGGAGTTTTGGGACAGTGAAAGTGAGGAGCAGTGAAGTCACTGTCCCTATCACGCCTTAAGACGCGTGATATCTATGTATGAAGGTAGTTACTACAGGGTAAGATACCACATAGGACGGTTAGATGTAAGAGCTTTCTAGTGTACATCTTTGCCTTTTCTCTTTTGTAGATAATTTAAATTCCCGTGGAGCCTGTCCAATTGGTATTTTGGCAGTATTAGTTTTCCAGGTACTGAGAATGCGTACGTAGTCATTCTACGGAATACCATCAGCATTTATGAAAAGGAAACAAGAAACGCAAAAGCGGGCACATGACTGACTCATCGAAAGGTTTACAGAAGATTTAAAAGGAGCAGTCATATTACTACCCAAGCATTTGCGAGGTCAGCATAAATACTTAACACTTGAGTGAAGATTTAAAGTGGATGGAGTCGGAGGATGGAGAAGGAAATGCAGCTACTCGGAGTCTCATTCTCGCCACACGTAAGCACGACGTATCGGTGTATTCTTTTAATTAAGTAGACGGTGACGATAGGACCTTATTTTGAACAATTTGTTTTGTTTTAGGGCGCAAAGAAAAAATCAAAAGAACTAATGTCAATCTTAGAACACCGGCAAGTAAGTAGTTAAAACGACGTAAGGAAAGAGCTACAGCGATAAATCTATTCTGGAGTAGTGCCCTTGGGAAGAAAATGAAGTACATGATGAACACGGGACGCTGCACGAAGCCAAGATGGAGGGTTCACAACCATCGGGAACGTAACAGTTAGCACAAAGTGAAGCTGCCAGAGCAATAGCCGTCGTCTTCGACGAAAACGGACCCAGAGATGCCTGATAGTGTCCATAAGAATGTTAATGACTCTAGCAAAGAGGGAGACGCTCAAAACGGAGCCTTGAAGCACTCCGTTCTCCTAAATAAAAGTGTGTGACAGCGCCGAACACACGTGTAAATCGAAAACTGCCGGAAAAATTCCTGAAGGAAATGGTGCAGGTGGCATCAGGAACCCCGAGTGCATGTAATATGGAGGATACCAGTCCTCCAGCAGGCGTCTTACCCTTTTTCTAAATAAACCATGAGCAGTCTCTTATTTTCAAGGAAAAAGGTTCATGACGTGTGTCGAAAATGTGACTAAATGGTCAACTACGGAACGACGTGCACGAAATCCACATTGCATAGTAGTCAGCAGATTGCGGGACTCCAGTCACAAGCCAGCCATGAATCATACTTTTCATCACCTTGCGAACACAGCTGTTGCGAGAAATGGGGAGCTAGCTAGAAGGAAAGTATTTGTCTTTACCAGGCGTAGGTGTGAGTATGAATGTGGTTTCACACCAGCGTCTTGGAAAAGTGCGATCTACGCAAATGTGATTGTACATATGAAAGAATGTGATTGACCAAAAGAGAAAGGTTCTGCAACGTCTGAATATGAACCTTGTCCGGCACTAGGGCGGAATATCGGGACGAGGTGACAGCACCTGTGAAGCTCCCTTACTGTAAAGGCGGCACTGTAGCATTCAGGATTCTGAGAAGAGAAGGGCATCACCAGAACCGCCCCAATTCGTTTCCAGTGAGGCAGGCAGGGTGACAGTCGAAACTCGACATCTTCGCAAAGTAGCGGCGCAGGCTGACGGAGGTTGCAACACCATGGAAGAGGGAGTGAAAATGTTAAAAGAAGTAGTAAATAAAATCCAGGTAGTTATATTGCTACACATGAAGCTGTTTATAATGAATAAAATTCGCCATCGTATGATCAGAAATGAGGGGAGCATGTTTCCCATGCTAATCACAAAGCTGTACGCTTCAGTCCACATGGGGACCGGAACGCAGCTAGGTAAAGTAGTGCAAGATATGAAACATTCTGCGGCAGTAAGGTCGCAAGGGAATAGTGCATAGCCTGCTGCAGATTGTTGCACATGTGAGCACAAACGATGCCAGTCTTCGGGGTTCCGAGGAAATCCTTTTTTCCTTTCCACGGCTGGCTGAATTGGCGACGGCGGCCTCCATCTCTCGAGGAGGGGAAGCCAAGCTGACGATCTGCAGCATCGTACCTCAGGGTGGGCCGGGCTCCTCTGGTTTGGAGTCGAGTGGAGAATCTAAACGAGAGGCTACGTCGACTGTGACGAAAATGGTTGTAGATTCCTAGACCTACGCTATGAGGTGGAATGCTTTAGCATGCCCCTCGATAGATCAGGCGTGCGCTACACAAAGGAAGCATCTACATTGGTAGCACAGTACGTGTGGCGCCCACATGTTTTTTTAGATTAGGTTCCGACCATGGGAAACAAACCGTTGGCCTGAAAAATTACCAGTTCATGACACTGATGGTGTGCCAACTGTAAAAATTGTTAGTTCACCTAAACATATCACTCCAAAGGATTTAAAATGCTGAATGTCATGTTAGTAAATTGTTGAAGTGTCTGAAGCAAGCTCCCCTAGTTACTCTCCGAAATAAACAATAATGCCAATATTGTATTAGGTACCGAAAGACGGTTGAAACAAGGCGTTAATAGCAGTGAAATTTTGAACTCTGTACAATGTTTAAGAAGGATAGGACTGATATGGGAGGTGGTGTGTTCTTTGCAGTTAAAAGCAGTTTAAAGGCAGTTGAGATCGATACTGGGTCGTACTGCGAAATGGTCTGGATAAAGCTCTCAGACAAGGAGCGATCACTGTATTAGGTTGCTTTTATAGACCACCAGCATCCGCAACAAACGTCGCAGAGCGTTTCAGGGAAAGTCTTCAGTACACAGGAAATATATATCCAAATTATCTATTAGTTGGAGACTAATCTGGCGTCCATTGACTGGGAAAATTACACGATCATCACAGGGAAGAAGCAACGACTCTTATGAAGTCGTTCTAGGAGCGATCAGTTTACAACCTTGAGCATTTGGTTATAGAACCAACTTCAGATGGGAACATTTTAGATATCTTGGGCAACAAACAGACGATCTTTTTGAGGAAGTTGATCTAGAAGAAGCTATTAGTGATCATAATGTCGTTGTGGCTTCTATGTCAGTGTAAGTTGCAAAAAATCCAAAGAAACAGTGTAGAGTTTTCTTGTTTCTGAAAGCAATTAATGTGTCAATGAATATCTTCATCGTCAGCTCCAGCCATTCACTGCGACACACAAAGATATTGAGCCTCTTTGGTGTGAATTTAAAGGTACTGTCCACCACGTGTTAGAGAAGTATGTGCCTAGCAAAAATATAGGGGAGGGAAAGGATCCACCTAGGTTCAACTAACATATTAGGAAGTTGCTGAGAAAGCATATAATTTAGCACAGTCGTTTTCCAAGTAGTCACTGCCCCACGAACAGAATTTATGCGAAATGGTAGCAGCTGTCAAAAGGTCAATGACAGATTTTAACGAATTTGAAAGCAATATTTTTATCAGTAGATTCTAAAAATAAAAGTTTGGTCGTACGTAAAATCTATGAACGCTACAAAGAATTCAGTATCTTCTCTTTCTGTCGGTACGGGTAATGTGATGGCTGACAGTGTTTAGTGTATCAGGTGTTGTAAAACACCTAAGATCCTTAGACGCCAGGAAGCCATCTAGCCGAGACGATATTACGGTATGATTTTATGACTTCTATGCTACCGATATAGCACTATTCTTATCTTCTATGAGGTATCATTGTAACAGTGTAAGTTCCAAGGGACTGGAAAACGGCGCAGGTCATAGCAATCTATAAAAAAGGGTAGAAAATCTGATGCACATAATTACCGACCAATTTCACTGACCTCTATTTGTTGTGGAATCATGGAACATACTTCACACAATGACCTTTGAAGGCTCTCAGAAGCTCATCTGCAGAAACCAGCGTGGTTTTAGGAAACCGCGGTCATGCGTGGCCCTCTTTGTGCATGATATACTCCAGATTGCGGTTGATTGGTAGAATCCTGAAGCCATGCAGTCCAACAAAGGAAATTGCTTGCAATGCTTTAGTTCGTCCAGTCTTCGAGTACTGATCGTCTGTATGTGACCTTTAACAGTTGGGTCTGATTGAAGATATTGAGAAGGTCCTAAGAAGAGCGGCAAGTTTCCTGACTGGTACATTTAGCCACCGTGAGGGAGTTACAAATCCCATAGAAAGTTTGATGTGGTACACTTCCAGATAGACGACGCGCTAAAAGGAAGGGGTGCTCACTAAATTCCAAAATCCAATCTCCGCTGAGGATATAGAGCATGTATTATTACCACCAACCTGCTAATCGCGCAGTGGTATCTTTACTCTTCTTAGCATAATGTGAAATTTGTAGTCGTTCTTAAATGTTTTTGGCACGTGTATGTATGTTTTGAAGATTAGTGCAAAGGTTCTTTTACCACTATCCACGTAGACCGTAACAGCAACCACTTCCAATGTAGTTTGAAGAGGAATCCATGTGCTAGCAACATCTGAAAACGCCACCGGATGCCCGCAGATGGCCAACCAGATTTCGACAGAAAACACGAGCCCCACGAAGGGTCAGTGAGTGATCATCAGTAAAATGAGATTCCTGTAGGAGCACACAGGCTGCCGAGTAAGGCGACATAATGGAGTTCAACTCCGGAAGGTGACGGTAATATCGAGTACAATTCCATTGGGTAACCACAGAACGATGATTCAAATGGGAGTTGAACAGGTTAAAGCCAGTCATGACGCTAGGTCACCACCCGTCACCGACAAGGAGTGGGCGACATCCATGAACGACATGTCGCAATCTGGTTGTGAAGCCAGGGATGGGACATCTGGTGACATCAGAGGACTCTTGTCCAGGGGCTTATGTTTCTTCTTTTCTGTTTTGAGATGAATGAGGGCTTTGTGGCATGAAGGAGGCAGCTGCAGCAAGATTGGCAACAGAAAGATCAGGCAACCTGGGGGGGCAACAAACCGTGGTTCTCGTGGTCGTCGTGTGGCAGACCTTTTGCTCAGGAAGGGGGCAGGAAGGGGGCAGGAAGGGGGCAGGAAGGGGGCAGGAAGGGGGCAGGAAGGGGGCAGGAAGGGGGCAGGAAGGGGGCAGGAAGGGGGCAGGAAGGGGGCAGGAAGGGGGCAGGAAGGGGGCAGGAAGGGGGCAGGAAGGGGGCAGGAAGGGGGCAGGAAGGGGGCAGGAAGGGGGCAGGAAGGGGGCAGGAAGGGGGCAGGAAGGGGGCAGGAAGGGGGCAGGAAGGGGGCAGGAAGGGGGCAGGAAGGGGGCAGGAAGGGGGCAGGAAGGGGGCAGGAAGGGGGCAGGAAGGGGGCAGGAAGGGGGCAGGAAGGGGGCAGGAAGGGGGCAGGAAGGGGGCAGGAAGGGGGCAGGAAGGGGGCAGGAAGGGGGCAGGAAGGGGGCAGGAAGGGGGCAGGAAGGGGGCAGGAAGGGGGCAGGAAGGGGGCAGGAAGGGGGCAGGAAGGGGGCAGGAAGGGGGCAGGAAGGGGGCAGGAAGGGGGCAGGAAGGGGGCAGGAAGGGGGCAGGAAGGGGGCAGGAAGGGGGCAGGAAGGGGGCAGGAAGGGGGCAGGAAGGGGGCAGGAAGGGGGCAGGAAGGGGGCAGGAAGGGGGCAGGAAGGGGAGGTGTAACTAAAGGATAACTGGACATCATGGACACAGGGTGAAGACGTGCATACTTCTTACGAGCCTCAGTGTATGTTTGATGATCAAGGAAGTTTTACTCCTGTATCTTCTTTTCCCTCATATATACTGAGCAATCTGGTGAATGTGGAGAATGATTGCCGAGACAATTAACACACAGGAGGGGAACACAGGAACTCCCCTCATGAAGTGGACGTCCAGTCACCAGAGAGCGGCCTGTGAACAGCAGGAAGACGTGTCCAAAAAGGCATGCACTTAGAACACCTCATAGGGGGTGGGATGTACAGCTTCACATCACATCAATAAACCGTAATTTTTGCTTTCTTATGGAGGGTATCCCGTTCGAAGGCCAGGATAAAACCACCAGTATCAAGGCGATCGTCCTTCGGACCCTTCTGAAAAAGGCGAACGAATTTAACACTCCGCCGTCCGAGATTGTTCTGAGGTTGCTATTCAGTTTCAAGGAAGAGGTCCCTGTGAAAAATACACCTTGAATCATATCTAGAGACTGGTGGGGGTTATGGACACAGGAATTGTGCCAAGATGGTTTGAAGCACGAAGGGCCGCAGACTGGGTAGCTGAAGCAGTTTTGATCAACAACGAACGTGACCTCATCTTGCTCAGGGAGTCCACTTCGCCAAACTTGTCTTCAGTGTGTTCTACAAATAATAAAGGTTTGGTATTGGTGAAAGTATCCCCATCAGTCCTGATGCAAACCAGATAGCGGGGAAAGGTTTCACGCATAGCTAACGAGCCTGATCCTTCTCCCAAGGGTAGCCATGGAAGGGAAGGCTGAAGGGACAGAAGAAGCAACACTAAAATACTGAATTCCATGCCGAGAGACGGCCGCAGAAGTACGGCCAGAGCTCTGAACCTGTACACTTTTCATTTGCATAGCATCCACCCTGATACCACCCACTCCGATCAGGGGCTCTCCTCGCAGGTGCCACCCAGCCACAGCAATGGCCGTCTGGTTCGGCGGCCATTGCCAGGAGTTCCGATGCTGTAGGACGACAAGCAACTCCTAGGATTACATGAGGTGGTCAAAGCTGTGGTACCAAGTGTGATCACTGTGCGTTGAGGAGGCTCAACCAAAAGGGTACATAGCGACCCCACCATATGGGTGGACTTCCATGCTGGGTATGCACCCTATCATCAGACAACAATGTGAAAGAAAAGGTGGAATGAACTAGGGACACACACATGAGACCTAGGTAAGGTGCTCTTCCCCAAATGGCTGACACTACGGAATAGAAATATAGTAATGGAAGTCTAACACCAGTGGGAGAACAGGGGATTAAAAAAGGATGTGATTACGCAACAAAACTAAATGGCAAAACCAACATAACCAGGGAGACAGCAGGGCCTACACAAGGAAGAACACCAAGCGAGGGAGAGGAGAGGGGAAAGGGGAAGGAGCATGGAGTGGAAAGGAGGGTAAGGGCAAGGAAATGCAGCCTGGAAAGAAGGAAGGCTGCAATAGCTCGGTGCCCCGTACTCGCCACGAACGTACTCAAGAAAGAGCCCCTGGGAGGTGCGCTGTTTGAGGGTGCCAAAGTATCTGTGATAGTTCTTCGACGCAGAGGCTGTAAAATAGTTCTCAGCAATCTCGTTTGCGTCGGTAGAGAGCGCGCAAGTGATTTTATGCTGGGGACACCTGTTGGGGTCTGGTACCCAGAAAGACTTCTGATCTTCATCCAGACTTGAGAAGAAAATGTATGGCACCCTATGGTTGAGAAGTACCTCTCATCACTCCTGTTTCCGTCGTTTTGTAAGCAGGGAAACACAGGTAGAGCCATATGAAAGTTATTAGGTGCTCTAGGGAAAGGTGCCACTTATATCGCTGTAGAGCTCACCGACGCTCTTTAATTGCCGCAGCGACTTCCGGGGACGATCAAGGAACTTTCTTTCGCCAGGGGGCACCCTAGAGAACGAAGGATCGCGTTTCCCACTGCAGAAATTATCGTTGTATGACCCACTCATTACAACATCGATGGCACCAGGTGGGGGAGAGCCAATCGTGACAGCAGAGGTGAAGGTTACCCATTCTGCGTTGTTTAAAGCCCATCTGGATAGGCATTCATGGGCATGACGCCAGGGGAGCGACAGGAAGATGGATAAGTGGTCACTGCCACGGGTCGTTACACGCTCTACAGTGGGTAGATCTGAGAAGTCCTGGGATGCAAACTGGTAAATCAATGGCCAAGTAACTACTGTGAGCTACACTCAAATGCGTGGCGGCCCCAGTATTTAAGAGGCAGAGGTTGTATTGGGACAGTAAATTTTCGACATCACTGCCATGGCTAGTAAGCGTGATGCTACCCCCACAAGGGGTTATAGGCATTAATATCTGCCAAAACTAGCGAAGGTTTAGGGAGTTGATGCATCAGTGATGCCAACTTGTTCAGGCATACTGCACCATCAGGAGGGAGATACAAATAGCAGTTATTTCGTCTGTCGTCCTTAACCTGACATCCACAGCTTCCAGAGAGGTTTTTAAGAGCCAAAGGTTCACTACATACCGAGCTCAGAAAGGACAAACTCCACCTGACACTATAATGGTCGCTACAGTTCTAGTATCAGCTATAGCAGCAAAGGGCAGGGTTCTGCATGGCTGGGAACCAGGTTTCCTGTGGGGCAATGCAGAAAGCAGGTGTAAAGTTTAACAGTTGCCATAGCTCAGCCAGGTGGTGGAAGAAACCGCCGCAATTTCACTGGTGGATGGTGTGATCTTAAGACTGGGAAGGCATGCAAGACCATGAGGCAGTGTACACCTCATGGTCACCTGCAGCCAACAACTTATTTCCTGAAGAAGCTACATTGTGTGAGTGGTGAAATCTAGGTCCTCAGCAGACACCATAATCTTCATCTCATCCTCAGATGCAGAGCTTGTAGGCAGCAGTGGTGCAGGTGGCATCTAAATTCCTTTGGTCTTGGGGTCTTCTTTCTTGCTTTCTCTAGGTATTCCTTGGGATTCTCTGGATGGGGGCTTCACAGATTCAGTCTCCAGGACTGAGGATGATCGTGAAGCCCTGCAACCAGCTGATTCTGGGCACTTCATCCACTGTCTGGTATCATCTTTCCCACTAGCAGAAACCTGGGAAGGGAGTGATGTAAGGGACCCCTTCCTAGCGAGAGGAGCTGACGAAGACTTACGCTCCTCTGCGAAGTGGGGACTGATGTTCCTGATGGTTGGGGTGACAGTGCTCTTAAGGTAGGTGGTGCAGGAGCAACAGGCAGGGGCAGGTGTAGTCTTCCAGCTGAGAGCCAAGTGGAATTCGCAGAACAGATGGGGCTACAACTGTGTGTGTGTGTGTGTGTGTGTGTGTGTGTGTGTGTGTGTGTGTGTGTGTGTGTGTGTGTGTAGTGGTGGCAGGAAAGGTCAGTCACAGGAAGGAGGCACTCAAATTTCCTCTTGACCTCAGTGTAGGTCTGTCAGTCCAATGTTTTGTATTCCACTATTTTCCTCTGACTAAAATCCTGCAGTCTGGTGAGGAAGGAGAATGATGCTCTACACAGGTTAAAATGATGTGAGGTGGAGTATATTTAGTATTGGGATGGGATGGACGTCCAAAATCTGAACATGTAATGCTGGAAGTACACCAGGGAGACATGGCCTAACTTCCAGCAGTAGAAGCACCACATTGTGAGAGCGATATATAGCTTGACATCACTGTGGTAGACAGTTACCTTGACCTTTGGTAATGAGTCAGCCTCAAAGGCCAAGGTTAAGGCAAAAGTGGCAACCAGATTATCCCAGACCCCAATGAACACGCCAGACGTAATGAACTCTTAGTCACTGAGATGGCGCTCAACTCTTCGTCGGACTGCGAAAAAAGTTACCTGTGAAATAGGATACCCTGGACCGTATTTAAGCTCTTTGAGGCATGATTGTAATGGAAACATCCCCAGCTTTTGGCAAGCAGGATGGCCATTGCCGGGAGTCTATGCCCAGGGGGATGGCATCTACCTCTCGACATACATGGGGAATTAGGGCGCAGGCATCAGCAGAGCTATCCCCGTGTGGTCAGGGGGGGGGGCCTACAACCAACAGGATGCATGATGGACGCACCACAATGGACTGACTAGCGTGCTGGATGTCAGACGCAAACGAGCTAAGAAGTCAATTATCATCGGCAGCACAGAAAGCGATACTGCACAGGTGGAGGAAAACGCGCAGAGGAGGGTGACCTCGCCCAACAGCTGGAGAATGAGTGGAAATGCAGATCCACGTTGACAAAGGATGCGAGAGGTCTCAGCGCATGATGGACACTATGCACCACATGAGGTGCCCTTCCCCAATTGGCTCACTCTTCGGGAAAATTTTGAAAAATGGGGGTCAAACTATATGGGACCATCACAAAGGCCGAAAGGTATGAGGCTCCTTTTAGTAGCCTCTTACCTTGGGCCTATTCTAACCCCCAGACCCACAGCAGTTGAGCCTTAGCAATTTCGTAGTTTGAACAAACTTAAGGGCAAAGGCCCAAAATTTAGAGATGGTGGGAGAAACCATCTGTGCCGCCAGTAATTCATATAGACTGTTTTGTCAGCGGAAAAGCGAAAGCCATTGTCCATGCCAAGGAGCAAACACGATCAACAGAACGCTGAAGACGCCCTTCAGTGAGACACATGGACAATTGCAGTAGATGGCAAAACCGTCTACAAAGAGACGAGGCCATTGTGTTAATGGCGATAGCAAAGACAATGACGCTCAGGACAGAACCCTGAGACACCATTTTCCTGGATAAAGGTGTCCAACAAGGCAGAGACCATACGCACCATGAAAACTCTGTCTTGTAAAAATGCCCAAAGAAAACAGGGCGGGCGCCCACAGAATCCCACATTTAATGAGTATGAAGGATACCAGTTCTCCAGCAGGTGTCTTAGACCTTCCCCAAATCGAAAAACACTGCCAAAGTCTGGGATTTCCACAGAACCATTCATGACATGGGTGGACCAATTAACTAGATTGTCAACTGCAGAACGCCGCACACGAAATCTACACTTTTAGGAGATGGGATGGTAGCTAGAAGGAAGGGTTTTGTCCTTACTGGGTATAGGTATGGGTATGACGGTGGCCTCACGCCAGCATCCAGGAAATGTACAACTGCATCTGAGCAGAGGGCACAAGTTAAGCAGAAAGTGTTTGCCCACATAAATGTGCTGCAACATTGAATGTCTGGGGTGGAGGACTGGGATGAACTGGGAGCATGGTCTAGCTCCGTAGTAAAGGCAGCATTGTAGCACTTACGATGTACAGAAAAGTAGGGAATCTGCCCAAGCCGCCTCCGCCAGTTTCCGATGGAGGAAGGCAGGGTGATAGTGGGAAGAGCTCCGAACTTCAGCAAAATGGTGGCCCAAAGTGGAGACAGCAATAGGGTCCACTATGAATAGTGAGTGACTGTCAGGCCGTTAATTGGAGAAGGGTTCCAGAGAGCCGTCTCTGACCCCACATGACGGAGGAAGGTGTGTAACTGTTAAAAGAGGTAGTCAATGAAATCGACCTAGCTCTTGTTACCCCGAAGAACGCAACGACACTGTGCACGCAAATGTTCATAATTAATGCAGTTTGCCAGCGTAGGATGGCGATTGAAACCGCGGAGAGCACATCTACGTGTGCTAACTGCGTCGCAGCACGCCTCCGTCCACCAAGGGGCTAGGACACGATGTTTTAGAGAGGAAGTGTTGGGGATGGAACGTTCTGCAGCTGTAAGCATAAAGTTTGTGAGATATTCGACCTCGTCATCCAAACTAGGGAAATCTCATTCTTTGAAGGTTGCCAGGGAGGAGTAAAGACGCCCATCCTCAAGCTGACATTTAGGTGTGCATGCGGATGGCTAAGGGATCAGCAAACTGATAGCTACCAGGAAATGGTCGCAAGAGAAAGTGTCAGAACAGACCACTCAACACGATGGGCAAGCTGCACAGTCCAGAGGGATGGGTCCATATGGAAATGGGTGTGTGAGGAGTTGGGAAGAAAAGTGGGTGCTCCAGTGTTAAGACAGAGGAGGGTAAGTTGGCTAAGAAGGTCAGTCAGGAGGTCACCTCTTTAACAGGTCCTGGGAAAACTTCAAAGCGGATAATATACATTAAAGTCACCGAGTAGCAAAAAAAAAATGGGGCGGCAGCTGCCCAGTAAGTTGAAGGAAATCTGTCCTCGTGACAGCGAATGATGGAGTGACTTAACCTAGTACAGAGGGTAAAAGTCAGGTGGAGAAGGAAAATAACTGCAAAAACTTGAAGATTGGTAGTCAGGGAGGTGGGATGACTATGAATCTCATCCCGTATGAACAGCATGACGCCCCCACGAGATTGAATACCGACCTCAGGGATAAGGTCAAAACGGATCAGTAAGAAATGAGAATGCTCGAAGCAGTCTTGAGGGCTTGGTTTTGTTTATGCAAGACAGAGCATAAGTGGACACAGCGACACTAAAAGCAGCCATAAATCCTCTGTGTGACCGAAGGCCGCAAACGTACAATTGGAGGAGAGTCTTGAGAAAGAGGCGTAAGGGTGTCACCTCGGCGGCTGCTGAGTGACAGTTGCGTAAGGGGCGCTACTACAGAGCACAGAAGCAGGAGGAACCTGCTCCGTGAGGTCCACAGAATCATCACCTTGCCAGTGCGGTCGGTCGGTCTAGTCCCACGTCGAAACACGGTTGTTGGTGCGCACCGGCGACACGGAGTCTGACTAGGCTAAACTGTCACATGCTAACACCATCTATATTGATCTTCAAGGTGGCAAAGGAGAAGACCGTTTGCCTTTAGTAGAGTACTTCGAGCCTTTCCGATTACATGAAGGCTGGTGTTTGGCTGGAGGGATGGAGGAAGTCTTCATGGGAGTACTCCTGTCCTTTCCGGCCCACCGGTTGTAGAGCTGGTGGTTTCACCTCTTGAGGCGAGAGTTTGATTGTAGCGTAGCTGGAATGAGGGATGGCCATGCTATATTGACAATGGGAGATTTCACGACATCAGAGCTTAATTGGAGGTCGCATGTCTGTCTGGCCATGTCCTTCATTGAACGAGGCTTAACAGAACTATAGGTACCATACGGGAGACTGCAGTGTTTACGACTAGCCAGTACCTTTTCTTTTACCAATATCTCTCGTCAAGATACACTGGACACTCCAGAGAGGAGGCGGCATGGCGCCATTGCAGTTGATACAGCAGGGAGGAGGTGGACAATCGCTGTCATGCATATACCTACTACAGGTGACATTTCTCTGGGTGTCGACAGTATGTTCTAGTCTGGTTGAAACGATGAAACTGGTAGCAGGACATCAGGTTCGGAACGTATGGCCAGACGGTAATTATTTCATAGCCTGCCCTGAGCTTAGAAGCACCACTCTCTAAAGGTAAAAGAGTATGGGTGGACACTAAGGACGAATCTACCTTTCATTACACGATGAATGGCAATGACACTTTGAGCAGGGAGGTAAGACTATATTTTTGCCTCTGTTCGATCGTCGAGCAGCCTGGTGTAAATTACACCACAGGAAGAATTCAAAGATCTATGGGCCTCGACACGAACAGGGTAACCATGGAGAAGCGAAGCAGCAATCAGTTTTTATGCCCGAGAATCAAAGGTAGTCTCCAAAAACAAAGTGCCATGTCGTAAATGAGAGCAGGATTTCACAGGTCCAGGAATTGCATATACACCTTTCTGAATAATAAACGGATTTACCATGGCAAAGGACTTACCGTATTCAGTACTTGAGACCACGAGGAACCATAGTGCAGTGGGAAGGATCTTTGCGTCTTCAGCCTCATTGCATCTACCTTTTGTAGACGTTGATGGAGAAGATGATTGACCAATTACGAAGAACCAACTGGGGGCCCCCTCAGGAGGCGGCACCGCCACATTAGGTGATTGTTCACACCTCAGGTCATACCTCCTGAACACCTGATGGAGGGACCAATCGGCAATTTGTGAAGGTTACAGCTCAGGCAATCACCTGTCCCTGGGTCTGCCCAGTACCAGGGGGTACATACGAACCGTACCTGTCGACCTGGGGCTGGGAATTATGCGTTACCCAGTCACCTGTTACGCGTCAGACGCTTGGGTCGGCCTTCAGGAGCACACAGACAGGAAGAAAGAAGGATCCTGTAACGCCGAAGTGGAGGAACGAGAAGGGAAGTGAGCAAAGGAAGGGAAAGGGAGCCAAAAACAAAGGTGAGACTGTTCACACATCAGCGACAGAATGGAGAACATTCCCAAAAATTCCTCCTACATGTTCCCAATGGGAAGGGGTGGGGGAGAATATCAAGAGGATAGACATGCAGCAAGGAAGGAAAAAATGCTCTGAAGGCTGGGGCGCAGTGGTAGCCAAGCACAAACCCACCGAAGAGTGACGAGCCCCAGGGTGGTGAGGGGAAGGGAGATGGAGCCGAGGTTGGTTAGTTGATCGTTGCTAGCGTTACTAAAAATATGAAAGGCACACAGGCTACAGAGATAGAAGACCATTAACGTACAAAAGGTAACAAAACAAGGAACCAATGATCCGCACTTAATGCGAATAAACCCATCGCCTCTGGCGGCGTGCACAGCACTACATTTTATTGCAATTTTTCTGCATCTGCAGCAATCACTTTACCATGGGTACTCTAATTCTCTTTGGCGTGCACTGTAGCCCTAAGCCTGCCATACTGTGTGCATACTCACTCCTTTTGTGATGTCACCGCTCCTACTGCCGAGATGCAGAACACGCTGCGGGCGGCCGTCGTCGCGTGCAGGGAAGGTCAGCCACGGCCATACTTTGTCCAGCATCTCTGAGACCGCTTGGCGCAGCTGTATGTTGACCTTGGTGCAGTATTCTGGGTTTAATGCCTCCATGGTAGCGAGCGCCGGCTCCCGATACTAGAGTCCTGAACAGAATAGTGAGAGATATTTAAAGAACAAAAGAGTATGCGTTTACAATGTTTATCTGTATACAGCATGTACAAGGAACACCAAGGCTTGTAATAATGGTTATGTTTGGCTACACTGAGGAGTAATTACTTTGTATTCTAAGTCACCTATTTGCAACGTACTGCAACGTACTGCAACGTACTGCAACGTACTGCAACGTACTGCAACGTACTGCAACGTACTGCAACGTACTGCAACGTACTGCAACGTACTGCAACGTACTGCAACGTACTGCAACGTACTGCAACGTACTGCAACGTACTGCAACGTACTGCAACGTACTGCAACGTACTGCAACGTACTGCAACGTACTGCAACGTACTGCAACGTACTGCAACGTACTGCAACGTACTGCAACGTACTGCAACGTACTGCAACGTACTGCAACGTACTGCAACGTACTGCAACGTACTGCAACGTACTGCAACGTACTGCAACGTACTGCAACGTACTGCAACGTACTGCAACGTACTGCAACGTACTGCAACGTACTGCAACGTACTGCAACGTACTGCAACGTACTGCAACGTACTGCAACGTACTGCAACGTACTGCAACGTACTGCAACGTACTGCAACGTACTGCAACGTACTGCAACGTACTGCAACGTACTGCAACGTACTGCAACGTACTGCAACGTACTGCAACGTACTGCAACGTACTGCAACGTACTGCAACGTACTGCAACGTACTGCAACGTACTGCAACGTACTGCAACGTACTGCAACGTACTGCAACGTACTGCAACGTACTGCAACGTACTGCAACGTACTGCAACGTATTTGGAGCATGTTTGCTCCTTGAACTAAATTAACATAGTAATTTTCGTGTATTGTTAGCTGCCGGAGCGGTTGTTGAACTTTGAAGGATTGGAGGGGGCTGTGGTTGGCAAGAAATTTATGACCACCGGTCTCTCCTGGTGTGGAGCTGTTTTCCGTTGTTTATTATGATCGGCATGGAAGACTATGTCGAGAAGACTTAAGATTTTGTGTCTGAACCTTTTGTTTGAGTCATTGGTTCACTGGCCAAACTATTTTGTTACACTATTTCACTACTTTGGCCTTAGCACACGCTCGTAGTACAGCAACAATAACAAATAATGTTTAAATAAATCACTAAAATCCACCAGCTGCAAAACCATAATGCCCTGGCAGTGAAATGTGGTAAGCGTTCCACAATAGTTGCGTGTGAAGATGTTGAATACTCTAACTCTTCAATTCATTGCTAACTACGCTCATCGAGTCCACGTTAACCTCACACCAAAATTCCAGCTTTAAACGAAAATGCTACAACAAAAGCTACATTTTCACTAAGTATTAAGTGCCGTGCGTCACTGTAATGAATCTCTCGGCCCCTGAATTCAGCACAGGCAAATATCTAATAACTTTTACTATCATTTAACGTAAGCGAACAAGTGTGAAAACTGAATTTATGAGCGAACTATTGTTTGCAATTAGTGTAAGAGGTCAGAGTTGATAACATTCCATTTGTGTGTGTTACTCTTGTTTAACGAAAGTGGTGATCAAATCGAACTGTGTTTGCGCTCTTCTTAAAAACGTGGAGGAATCTCTATACAATTTCTAGGATGTGCATGATAATGACTTACTACGTTACATCAAATTGTGCGTGCCAGGTTACAGTGGTTTCAAGGAAAGCAGTGGATTGTTGCTCCGACCAGTCGGGATCTGAAGCGGAAATGGTTATGGAAGGAACCCTGGAAATTTGAGACTCCAAGAGAATTTTATCAAGTTCATCTACCGTCTGTGTCTTAACGCGTCCATAGACAATTGTTCCGACTTAATCTGGATGGTAATTGGCTGAAAGTTACTTATTGCTCTGTGTGAAGTTGCATTCTTTCACGTGTGCATTATTTTGCTATGGCCGTAGTGAATGTTTACGTCACAGCAAGCAGGAATGGGATATTGGGCGTAAGAGAACATGTATGGCATGAAAATTGCTTTTTGACAATAGCTGGTATAAGCAACTTTTGTCATTCCTGGTCTCTGTATAAAAATCTTACTCTTTTAGAGCTAACTATCCCTCCAGAAGCATGTTACACTGCAATTCATACCACCTGAAACCCTTGAACAAAATTCAGCTTCCATTTTTTTTCGTGCCCCTTCAACTGCGCCTTAAAGGATAGCCAATTTCTCAGTAAGCTCCGCGACAGACAGCTCCGTAGTCCGTAGCATGCCACCTCATTCCATCAATTATCATCCATTCATAGCAATAAGATTCTATACGAATTCTTTGCGACTGGATGCCTAGTTCAACGTTCTCCACGGTTTTAAACTCTGAAGCAGTTCACTTTCGATCTTTATGCAGCGAACCTCTTGCCACTATCGTGCGCTGTTTTTCGTTCTGTGCTCAGGGCACAAATTATTTGTTTTGAACATTTCTTGAAATGTCGACGATACCCGTTTTGTGAAGCGTAATACGTACATCCCATAGCACTTTCCGAACATTTTCTGTCACCCACCCGATTCACTATTGTATGGTGGGACATATGCAGCTACACTCCTGGAAATGGAAAAAAGAACACATTGACACCGGTGTGTCAGACCCACCATACTTGCTCCGGACACTGCGAGAGGGCTGTACAAGCAATGATCACACGCACGGCACAGCGGACACCAGGAACCGCGGTGTTGGCCGTCGAATGGCGCTAGCTGCGCAGCATTTGTGCACCGCCGCCGTCAGTGTCAGCCAGTTTGCCGTGGCATACGGAGCTCCATCGCAGTCTTTAACACTGGTAGCATGCCGCGACAGCGTGGACGTGAACCGTATGTGCAGTTGACGGACTTTGAGCGAGGGCGTATAGTGGGCATGCGGGAGGCCGGGTGGACGTACCGCCGAATTGCTCAACACGTGGGGCGTGAGGTCTCCACAGTACATCGATGTTGTCGCCAGTGGTCGGCGGAAGGTGCACGTGCCCGTCGACCTGGGACCGGACCGCAGCGACGCACGGATGCACGCCAAGACCGTAGGATCCTACGCAGTGCCGTAGGGGACCGCACCGCCACTTCCCAGCAAATTAGGGACACTGTTGCTCCTGGGGTATCGGCGAGGACCATTCGCAACCGTCTCCATGAAGCTGGGCTACGGTCCCGCACACCGTTAGGCCGTCTTCCGCTCACGCCCCAACATCGTGCAGCCCGCCTCCAGTGGTGTCGCGACAGGCGTGAATGGAGGGACGAATGGAGACGTGTCGTCTTCAGCGATGAGAGTCGCTTCTGCCTTGGTGCCAATGATGGTCGTATGCGTGTTTGGCGCCGTGCAGGTGAGCGCCACAATCGGGACTGCGTACGACCGAGGCACACAGGGCCAACACCCGGCATCATGGTGTGGGGAGCGATCTCCTACACTGGCCGTACACCACTGGTGATCGTCGAGGGGACACTGAATAGTGCACGGTACATCCAAACCGTCATCGAACCCATCGTTCTACCATTCCTAGACCGGCAAGGGAACTTGCTGTTCCAACAGGACAATGCACGTCCGCATGTATCCCGTGCCACCCAACGTGCTCTAGAAGGTGTAAGTCAACTACCCTGGCCAGCAAGATCTCCGGATCTGTCCCCCATTGAGCATGTTTGGGACTGGGTGAAGCGTCGTCTCACGCGGTCTGCACGTCCAGCACGAATGCTGGTCCAACTGAGGCGCCAGGTGGAAATGGCATGGCAAGCCGTTCCACAGGACTACATCCAGCATCTCTACGATCGTCTCCATGGGAGAATAGCAGCCTGCATTGCTGCGAAAGGTGGATATACACTGTACTAGTGCCGACATTGTGCATGCTCTGTTGCCTGTGTCTATGTGCCTGTGGTTCTGTCAGTGTGATCATGTGATGTATCTGACCCCAGGAATGTGTCAATAAAGTTTCCCCTTCCTGGGACAATGAATTCACGGTGTTCTTATTTCAATTTCCAGGAGTGTATTTTTCCTGCAATCAAAGTAACACTTTCAAATGAGGCATACTAAAGACAATCTGTGACCTCGCACTCAAGGCGTTTCTTGATAGATCCGACAGGAGCCTGACGTAACTGGTGGTTTCAGTCGCGAACGTCATTGATTTCTGGCGGTGAAAGACTGCTCCAGTACGCTAATCGTCTAGGGGACTATCTTTTCGTAGTTCTAAAGGTGTTCCAGTTCTGAACTGTTATTTTTCGCCTGGCATTATCGAATTAAGACTAGAAAGAGCATGAATTTCTACTCAAAATTAATTCGGGGTGGCGAATATTTCGTGATTGACTATCACGGAATCTACATCGATACTCTTCAAATCACATTCCAGTGCCTGGCAGAGGGATCATCGAACCACCTTCACAGTTCTCCATTATTCCTAACTCGTATAACAAGCGGAAAGAACGAACACCTATATTTTTCCGTATGAGCTCTGACTTCCCTTATTTTACTGTGGTGATAGTTACTCCGTATGTAGGTCGGTGTCATTCTCGCATTCGGAGGAGACAGTTCGTGATTGCAATTTCGTGAGGAGATTCAGTCGCAGCGAAAAGCTCCTTCCTTTTAGCGATTTCCAGCTCAAATCCTGTATCATTCCTGTGACACTTTCTCCCATATTTCACAAAAAATGTGCTGCCTTTCTTTGAACTTTTTCGATGTACTCGGTCAGTCTTACCTGTAAAGGATCCCTCACCGCGCAGCCGTATTCTAAAAGAGAACGGACAAGCGTAGTGTTGGCAGTCTCCTTAGTAAGTCTGTTACATTTCCTGCGTGTCCTGCCAATAAAACGCTGTCTTTGGTTAGCTTTCCCAACATCATTTTAAGTGCGTTCTTTCAAATTTAAGTTGTTCGTAATTGTAATACCTAGATATCTAGTTGAATTTACGGCTTTTATATTAGACTGCTTTATCGTGTAACCGAAGTTTAACGAGTTTCGTTTAGCACTTACGTGGATTACCTCACTATTTTCGTTATTTAGGGTCAACTGCCACTTTTCGCACCATTCCAATATTTTTTCTAAATCGTTTTGCAGCTTGTGTTGATCTTATGGCTTTATTAGTCGATAAACGACAGCGTCATCTGCAAAAAACCTAAGACGGCTGCTCAGATTGTCTCCAAAATCGTTTATATAGATAAGGAACAGCAAAGGGCCTATAACACTACCTTGGATAACTCCAGGAATCACTTCACTTTTACTCTATGACTTTCCGTCAGTTACTACTGTGACCTCTGACAGAAAATCACAAATCCAGTCACATAACCGACGATATTCCATAAGCAAACAATTTCACTACGAGTCTCTTGTGTTGTACAGTGTCAAAAGCCTTCCGGAAATCCAGGAGTACGGAATCGATCTGAAATCCCTTGTCAATAGCACTCACCACTTCGTGTGAATAAAGGGCTTTTTGTGTTTCTCAGGAACGATGTTTTCTAAACCCATGCTGACTGTGTGTCAATAGACAGTTTTCTTCGATGTAATTGATAATATTTGAACACAATGTATGTTCCAAAATCCTGCTGCATATCGACGTTAACGATATGGGGCTGTAATTTAGTGGATTACTCCTACCACCTTTCTTGAATATTGGTGTGACCTGTGCAACTTTCCACTCTGATTACGCATCTTTCGACGAGCGAACGGTTGTATATTATTAATTATGGAGATAATGCAGCAGCATACTCCGAAAGGAACCTAGTTGGTACACAGTCTAGACCGGAAGACTTGTTTTTATTAAGTGATTTAAGTTGCTTCACTACTCCTTTATTTCTAATTTACTCATGTTGGCAGCTGTTATCGATTCGAAATTTAGAATATTTACTTCGTCTTTTGTGAAGGCATTTCGGAAGGCTGTATTTAGTAAGTCTGCTTTGGCAACACTGTCTTCGATATTATCTCCATTGCTATCACGCAGAGAAGGCATTGACGATTTCTTGGCGCTAATGTAGTTCACATACCACCATAAACTCTTCGGATTTTCTGCCAGGTTTCGAGACAGTTTCGTTGTGGAAACAGCTACAGGCATCTCGCATTGATGTCCGCTCTAAATTTCGAGCTTCTGTAAAGATAACCAATCTTCCGGATTTGGCGTCTGTTTAAATTTGGCATGTTTAGTTGTTTCTGGAAGTTTTCTAACCCGTTTTGTGTACCAAGGACGATCAGATCCGTGTCGTTCGTTAATTTGTTATACATCTATCAATTGCTGCCGATACTGTTTCTTTGAATTGAAGCCACTTCTGGTCTACACTTACATTATTAATTTGCAAGTAGTGGCGATTGTCCCTCAGGATGACGTCTTGAATTTTTATCTGCTTTTTGGTTTGGTGTATTTTTCGCTTAGTTTTCGTGGATTTGCGGATTAAAATATTCAGTCTCGCTACGACAACCATGTGTTCACTAATCCTTCGATCGGTTTTAATGCTCGTTATTAACTCAGGATTATTTGTTGCTAGAGGGTCAAGTGTTTTCACAACCGTTTACTATTCGCGTGGGCTCATGAACTGCTGGAAATAATTTTCAGAGAATGCATGTAGCACAATTTCGGGTGATATTTTATGCGTACATCCAGAATTAAACATGTATATTCGCAAACGTATAGAGAGTAAATTAGAGTCACCACCAACTATAACGGTATGAGTTATGCACGTGTTTGAAACCAGACAAGTTCTTTGAAACTTTTAGCAAATGTATCATCTGAATTGGGAGGTCGGTAAAAGGCTCCAATTATTTTATTCCGGTTGCGAACAATATCTGCCCTTGACCTTACAGTTTTCACCTATCTTTCATGACTAGTTAGCTCACGGGGATTCTGCTATAATTCTTGTAGCAAACTTACCAACTCATTACATTTTGTATGTATTTTAACTAAGTGTTTTTGATTGAATGAACCAAAAATTGACAATCCGCAGGTGTCACCTACATCAGTTTCAGAAGTTTGGAATAAACCCTTATTTCATAGGAGTATTTATCGAATCTTTATTTTATCTATTCAGTCCCTTTCACTGTTCAGAGAAGTCACTAAACCAGTCCAAAGATGTAAACAACCACACAGACGAAGGGGCTCCGAAAGCCGATCAGTTCCAGTCATTCCACCAGGAAGGAGGTACACGGCTCGTGTTGTCTGTAGTTAAACCATGCCTGGACTGTCCGTATCTCTGATCGCCTCCGCATTGTTACTTTGTGCCAGGAAGGGCTCTCAAGGGAAATATCCAGGCGTCTGTGAACCGAAGTGATGATGATCGGACATGGAAGAGAGACAGTAACTGTCTCTGACATGCCTCGCCAAGCCGCCCAAGGGCTACTACTGCTTTGGATGACCGCTACCTACGGATTATGGCTCTGAGGAACCCTGACAGCAATGCCACTATGTTGAATAATGCTTTTCATGCAGTTATAGGACGCCGTACAAGAAGCGCAGCTTCACTCCCGACGTAAATGGCGAGGTCCATTTCTGCAACCACGACACCGTGCAGCGTGGTACAAATGGGCCCAAAAACATGCTGATTGGACTGCTCAGGATTGGCATCACTTTCTCTTCACCGATGAGTGTCATGTGCCTTCAACCAGACAATCGTCGGATAACTGTTTGGAGGCAACCCGGTCAGGCTGAACGCCTTAGACACACTGTCCAGCAAGTGGAGCCAGATGGACGTTCCCAGCTATTTTGGGCTGGCGTTATGTGGGGCTGACGCACGCCGCTGGTCAAGGAAGGCGCCGTAACGGGTGTACGATACGTGGATTGCATTCTCCGACCAATGGTGCAACCGTATCGCCAACATTTTGCCGAGGCATTCGGCTTCATGGCCGACAATTCGCGCCGCCCATCGTGCACATATTGTGAATGACTTCCTTCAGGGTAAAGACATCGCTCGACTAGAGTGGCCAGCATTTTCTCCAGATATGAACCTTATCGAACATGCTTGGGATAGATTGAAAAGGGCTGTTTATGAACGAAGTGAACGCACGAGTCAGTGATGTACGCCAAATCGACGTTGAGGAGTGGGACAATCTGGACCAACACCGCCTTTAATTTCTTGATAGCATGTCACGACGAATCCAGGCATGCATCCTTGCAAGCGGGATAGCTACAGGGTATTGGAGGTGCCAGTGTGTATAGGAATGTGGACCATCACCTCTGAAGGTCTAGCTATATGGTTGTACTACATGCAATGTGTTTTCATGAGCAATAAAAAGGGCGGAACTTATGTTGATCTCTATTCCAATTTTCTGTACGGGTTCCTGCACTCTCGGAATCGAGGTGATGCAAAACTTGTGTGTTATTTGAAGTCTCCTGAGGGAGCGCGCCAAGTTTGTCACTTAGAATAGAGTGTAGCTGCAGGACAGTTTCAAAATTGCGTCCAATCTTCAAATGGAGTGTTAATTCCTAAGGGATCAAACTACTGACGTTATTGGTCCCTAGCCGTACGCACTCCTTAAGCCAACTTTTGCTAACACTAACACCCATGCCCGAGAGGATTAACCTCCGGCGGGATGGGCCGCGCTATCCGTGTCACGTCTCTAACCGCGCCAAAATTTAGTCTGTAGGTGACTTACGCTACAAGCAACATGGCGTTATTAAATTTCTCACTGCAGAGAGCAACTGTGTTGAATATGCACAAACGCTTGAGCGAAGTCTATGAAACATCTGCTGTCGACAGAAGTACAGTTAGTCGCTGGACACTGCGGGTTAAGTCATCAGAAGGCGGTTCGGCGGAGCTCCACGATTTGCAACTGTTTGGGAGACCATCCACAGCTGTCACACCTCACATGTTGCAGTGATCTTACGTCATTCTCGAGGACAGACGCAGACGGTATGACATTCGTGAAAGAAACTGAGGACGACGAGGTGATACACCAAAACACAGGTTCCGTCACCAGGACAAGGAATGGTACCAACAGGACATACACGCCTTTGTTTCGTGCTGGAGGAAGGCCACAGCACAGAATGGAGATTACGTGGTAAAATAGTGCGTGTAGATAAAACTATTCTTTCATGTGTGTCATTCTCATTATGTTAAATAAAGAATTGTTTAAAAATGCGGTACATTACTTTCAGTGCAACCCTCATCTAAACCGATGTAAGGAAGTTTTTCCATTTCTAACGTATGGTTTTATGACTGTTACATTCAATGCACTAAGAACAAATGCTTTTGGAGCCACCGTACAGGGAAAGCGATAAACATCCATTAAGACAGTGCGGACGTAAATTTGAGTTGAGTGACTGCGACCGACAGTCACTGGAGAGGATTTTGACAAAAAAGGAGAGAAAAGTCGTGTAGTCAAGTTTTTGTGCAGTGGTAGGAGCGACCCATGAACAACATTAAAAATGCCAGCCACTGGGGTGTGAACATGGGCAAATAGAGCGTGTGATGCTTTTCAGGTAACTTAAGGTTTTTGTAACAACTTCGAAACTGCGGCTTCGAATGGATGTTTCCAAGCAAGAAATTAAAATATATTGATTTTCTGCAGAAAGCGCATTCTTTTATCTAGGACTGAAATGTTGGTGTTGCAAGAGATGGAATAGGTTCGGATTATTGAAACAGTGTTTTAATAGCATAGAATTAATACTTACTGATGAATTAAGTGGCTTAAGAACAAGTAATGTACAATGATTTTAGTAGAGGCATATAAAGGGGTAATTTGTGTTCGGGGTAGAAGCATGAGGGAAGGTAGGTGGCGAATGAATCAACTACACTATCGTTACTGTGTTACTAGCAGACTGCACAAACCTCTTCCATTCAAGAATTTCTCGCTATCGTAGAAAGGCGTGCAGCTAGACGAGTCACGTACTACAAATCCACAGCATACTTAATCAAGGTGGCTGTGAATTGTGAATACGTGAAGTCTGGAACAGTAAACAACTGAAAAACCACTTGAGTTACCACAGAACCTAGGTGACTTCCGGTGCAGGAGACAGTTTAAACCTCTGGGCCAATTAGCATGTTGTGAGATCTGGGGCTAGGGTGATTCATTTGATACCCACATGCTGCGCCAAGTATTGCATCCACTTGTGCAGGAACAATGAAATCGACTTTTTCGAATACGTCTTTATAGCATGTTACACATGGGACTGGCTTTCCGATGTGGGAGACAGCTTAACGGAAATTAACTTAGGTGTTCCAGACTATCAAGCCCACTTTGTCAAAGGAAGTAAGTACAGGGTAGTTGGTTGGATTAGAAGAGGGGGGAAAGGGATGAAACGAGGTCGTCAGTCCCTTGTTCCTAATAATGTCGAGTGTGAGAATAAAACAAACGAGTCCGACAACTGAAAACTGAATGAAAGGATAAATCACAAGAAAAATGAAGGGCAAAAAACATGTAAATGGACAAAAGGGAGCAAGAAAACCACACAAACGCAAGAAACAGGATGATATTAAAAGAACAAAGATGATCATGGCTGGCTGACCATGAGAATAAAAAAGGAGAAGCCAGCCACTCAGACACATCAAAACCTCCACCGTAGAATCACTAGGGTGGAGGACACAGTGACGAAGGACATGCGCTAAAACTGAGATCAAATGATAAAGCTCTCACCCTCACGAGTAAAACTTAGAACTAAATCAGCCGATGAGAAATTGTCACATAAAATTAGCGCCAACGAGTCCGGTAACCCAAGATTTCGTTGCTGGGGAGTCTAAGTGGAACAGTGCAGGCCACTGTCAACTGGGCGCCACACCGACACTCAGGCAGGTCTTCACGGCGCACGAGATAACCGTAGGTAGCCCAAGCGTGGACAACGCGGAGCCGGCAGAGGACAACTGATTCCCTGCGAGAGGACCGCATGGAAGTCTATCACACATTCGTAGTTTCCTTTACGTTTTTTGTACTGTTATGTCATTCCGTCCTTTGGTTTCCCTGGCTGGGAGGACTTCACTGATTCAGGCTCTGGGACGAAGGATGAGTGTGAAGCCCTATGACCAACTGCTTTTGCGCTCTTCAGCCAGTAACAGGAGTAATCTTTCCCACTAGCAGACACCAGGGATGGTAGTGACCCAAGGGACCACTTCCTCTTGAGAGGAGCCGAAGTCGTGTGTGTGGTTCAGGAATGGGGACAAACCCCTGATGGTTGGGGGTGTTACTCCTGGAGTAGGTGGTGTGGGAGCAATAGGGAGGGAAGTGCCCCACCATCAAGGGGACAGGTGTAGTCCTCCCGTTCTGAGAGGCGACAGGAGTTCGAGGAACTGATGGGGTGACAATTGTCTTTTTTGCAGCAGCTTATGAGGTAGTTATCGTCACAGGATGTAGGAGCTCAAAATTCCTCTTGGCCTCAGTGTGGTTAGTTGCTCCAGGGTCTTACATTCCATGATTTTCCTCTTTCTGTGAAATCCTGCTGTCTGGCTATAAAGGTAAATTATGCTCTCCGCAGTTGACACAGGTGGGATGTGGGGCAAATTGAGTATTGGGATGTGATGGGGGTCCGCAATATCGACAGGTGCGGCTGGAAGTACAGCAGGAAGACATGGCCGAACTTCCAGCTTCAAGCACCACATCGGGGGAGGGATATATGGCTTGACATCACAGCAGTGGACCATGACTGACCTCAGGCAATGTGTCACTCTCGAAGGCGAGGATTAAGGCACTGGTGGCAACCTGGTTATCCGTCAGACCCCGACTGACGTGCTAGACGAAATGAACACCTCGCCGCTCTAAATTAGCACGCAATTAGTCATCAGAATTCAAAAAATGATTTCTGTGGAACATATTTAAGCTCTTATGAGGCGTGATAAATACCCCCAACTTTCCAGAAGCGAGTAATGCCTGTGACTGGGCAGATTGTGTTTTTATCGCAACTGACCCAGAGCGCATTTTCGACAAGCCGTCCACCTCCCCAAACTTGTCCTCCAAATGCTCCACAAGAAACTGAGGCTTCATGGACATGAAAGACTCCGCATCAGCTCTCATACCTATGAGGTACTGTGGTGAATAAGCTTCACTGCTATCCTTAGAATGGTGTTCCTCCCATGGTGTGGCCAGGTAGGGGAACGACTTGGGAGTCATATTTCTAGACTTTGCGCCATTAGAGACTGCTGATGGTGGACCACCATCAAGAGATGACTTATTACTCTTCATGGTTTGTCATCCAACCTGATTCCACCTACTCCCACCACAGGCCCTTCCTGCAGGCTCCACCCAGCTACAGCAATGGACACCTGGCAGGATGGCCATTGCTGGGAGTCCCGACGCCCCAGGGTGATGGCCATCTTCTGCTTGGCATACATGGGGAGTTAACAATGCAGGCATCAGCAAAGCCAACCCTATGTTGCCAGGGGGCTTCAACCAACAGAGTACATGGCGGCCCCTCTGCAGTGGACTGACTACTGTGCTGGATATCTAGCAGCAAAGAAGTCCATTGTAATCGTTGGCACAGAAAGTGACACTGCATAGTGGTTGGTGGAAAACGGGACCAGGAAGATTTCGTCGCCGAAGAAATGGAGAATGGGTGGGGCCGCAATGCGACAACGAGAAAGTGGGCTGAAGACCTCAATGCACGACGGACACGATGAACCATTTAAGGTGCCCTTCCCCAGTTGGCTCGCTCTTCGGGAAAGTTTTAAAAAATGGAGGTCAAACCCTACAGGGGCCATCACAAAGGGCGAAACGGATGAGATTACTTTTAGCCACCTCTTACGACAAGAGGAATACCTTGTTGCTATTCTAACCCACGGACCCGACAATGGAAAGTATAGGCTGTTTCGCCAAGTTATACATACCCTCCACAGTGCGCCTGACTGATCATTCGCGATGCAGTGCACACGTGGTTGGAAGGTTGCTTATTTTACAAGTGACCTCTCATGGACTGAAACATACTACTACTACAAGGAACTCAAAAGGGGACAGTATCAATCTAAATTTCTCCACTGTTCTACACAGCTAGATTAGAAATTTATTCTGAATCATCTTGGTGGCATCTTGCCATTTTCCAGGAAGTAACGCGCTGCTCACTTTTCAGTTTACAGAAAGACATCCCTAGCATATCCTGTCCAGCTTCCTTAAATGAAGAGAGAATACTTTTACTGAGCTGTTTATAAGGCGAACTTTTTTCTTTTATCATAACCAAAGTGTAGTTAAGCTATCTGGATTAACTGTACCACATCTGAAACCTGTCTCGTGTGTAGCATGTTATCAGTATGCTATTGTCCCCACAAGTGACTGCAATACTTTACACAGCATTGGGGGGGGAGGGGGGGGTTTCAAATGAATCATCCCAGCCCCGGCCCTTCCAACATGCTAATAGACCCACAGGTGCAAATTGTCTCCTCCAACAGTAGTAGATTAACTATGTTTTGTGGGGCTTCCGGTATTTCAGCTTAAGCAACCCATTCAGTGGAAAACCGTTTTAGTCTTTTCAAGGATCAGGCCCATTGAATCTGACATTCACCCTCACCTTGAAAAAGGTACTGTGGATTTGTAGTAAGTGGCTTGTCTCACTGCAACCCACTCTACAAATTCTTGCATAGAAGAGAGAGGGTGTTCTAGTAACAACGGTCAAAGTGTGGATTATCTCTTTATTCGTTAGTTCGCCAGCAAGTGAACGATACTGCAGCTTTTCAAAACCGAGCACTATACAGAGCAGCAAGGCGCCACGTTTGTAAGTGCAATTCCTTGGCCACCAATATTAGATCTATCACTGATTTAAGTTATACACCTCTCAGGTACTGTGTGTAGGCAGTTATTTAACATGCAAGCTTTATCAGATACTTACTAAATAAACTGGAAAGAACTTTGCGAGGCACCCGAGCTCAGTGAAGTTTTTTCTACTCCAGACAACTGTGTAGGTAAAGTCTGGTAGATATAGTTAGTCTACAGAATGAAACGCAAATAGCACTCTTGGTGGGAAAGTTTCCTTCCCAGGAAGAACGCTACATGTGTCTTACTGGATGATTACGAATCAATTGCTCCTCTACCAGTGTAGAACAATGCAGATATTTAAGTTGATTCTGTCCACATGCCTTTCTTGCGATAGTATTAATTACTCTGGAGTGTATACCATGTACTGCACTCTGTGGAAAATAAACATTGTCTGGCACGTTTGTGCACTGCCTTGGCAGTGATTCAAAGCGCGCTGTGGAGTGTCATACCTTTCCGAAACGCCCTGTAGTTGCATCTTGACAGTCGGATGGAGTGTGGAACCACCTGCTCGCTCTTCAGTTTGCAAATGTATTAAGGAGTCATGACAGCAATCCAGTGCCCTACCTTCCCTTGCGCTTCTACTATCTCTGCTCTTTTCCGCCCTGTTACATGTCCAGATCATAATTCATCCCTTAATACCTCTCTTTTTCAACCATGCGGGTACAGAGTTAATATTTGCTCATTAGCCACTTCATTTTATAATAAATGTTGTATTAAAATACTGTTTTTAACAATCTGCGATTTTCCTATCTCCTCCAACGCGGAAAATGAGTCCGAGAGAAAATGAGTAGGACCTTCCTCGTAAGAAGTTTAATTTAGTTTAATTTCATAGAGGGACATTTACACTAGAAAAATGTGTTCAAATGGTTCTGAGCACTATGGGACTTAGCATCTGAGGTCATCAGTCCCCTAGAACTTAGAACTACTTAAACCTAACTAACCTAATGACATCACATACATCCATGCCCGAGGCAGGATTCGAACCTGTGACCGTATCGGTTGTTCCGTTCCAGACTGACGCGCCTGGAACCAGTCTGCCACAACGGCCGACTTTACACTAGGCTTCGCAGTTTTCGAGTTACTCCAAGAAAACCTTGGAAGTGATTAAACATCCACCGCCCCCTCCAAGGTCACACCACGCTCGGTATTTTTCGTATGCCGTTAATGTGATCCCCTCCTAGCATAGTACGAATGTACCTGGGAACAAGAATTTTTCACGTAAAACTTTCTTCAGGCTGGACTAACACGAAAGAACTGATAAATGCTGCCATACGAAGCGATGCGATATTTAGGAATTGTACCGAGCTGTATTCCACATGACTACTTTTTGAACGTTTGAAGTCCCAGAAACCACTAACATTTTCTTCTGTTTGTACAAGATTGGTGCTTGGAGTGTCGATAAGGCGTGACTCGAATTACAATTGTAGGTGTTTTACCTTTAGGAGCAGTAGTGTACACTCCAAGGCGAATGGCTTTTGAGTAACGTAGAGGCAACTAATTGCCGTCAGCACCACTTTTCGTGTTATCTGTCTTTCATTGACATTTGCACACCCTTATTAATGGAAGTAGGCGGAGATCGACATATGCAACCAATTTAACTTCTTTACATAACCAAAAAATTATCAGTGCTTTTTCAATTTTTTTGGTGTATTTTGGTTTTAGGGCGCAAAACTGCTATGGTTATTAGCATCCAGCCCGTGACTTAGGAAACAGTAAAAAACCGAAATTGAAAACCAGCAGCAATGGGTACAAAGTCATAAAATTGGAGAAACTAAAAACAGAAGGAAGGCTTAAAAATCCACTACAGAAAGGGGTTGGTTGTCCCCAAAAAAAGCTTCAAATGACTGACGTCATGTCGCTGGCACTAATAAACTGCAGAACGCGGTCGGCTGAGCGCGTGTCATCTGCTAAAATCGACGGTAGATCAGGCGATAGCTGTAGACGGGCGCGTAACGGATTAAAATAGGGGCATTCAATTAAAAGGTGTCTTACCGTTCACAGCTGAGAGCAGTGGGGACAGAGTGGGGGAGGATCGCCGCTTAAAAGATGTCTATGGCTAAAAAGACAGTGCCCTATCCGAAGTCTAGTTAAAATTACCTCCTCCCGACGACGCGTTCGGGAGGAAGAAGTCCAAGCGCAAGCAAGAGCTTTCACTTCCCGCAATTTATTATTGGGAAGTGTTGACGAATGCGCGTGCCATAAATGAACAACACGACGACATAAAACGCTCCGTAGATCGCAGAAAGGAATCGATGGAATAGCTGGCCGAGGAAGAGAGACTGCAGCCTTGGCTGCAATATCGGCCGCCTCATTTCCATAGATACCAACGTGTCCCGGGAGCCAGAGGAACGCCACTGAGACGCCCCCCGAGGTGGAGCAAGCGCAGACAGTCCTGTATCCGGTGGACCAGAGGGTGGACAGGATAAAGAGCTTGGAGACTGAGGAGAGAGCTGAGAGAATCTGAGCAGATAACGTACTGTATCCGCCGATGGCGGCGGATGTAGTGGACAGCCTGGAGAACATCGTACAGCTCCGCAGTATACACCGAACACTGGTCGGGAAGCCGAAATTGATTTGGGGTGTCGCCAACAATATAGGCACTCCCTACACCTAACGATGTTTTCGAGCCGTCGGTGTAAATAAATGTGGCGTCCGTCATTTGTGCACATAGAGCAGCAAATGCCCGACGATAAACAAGTGTAGAGGTACCATCCTTGGGAAATCGACAAAGGTCACGGAGCAGGCAGATCCGGGGACGGAGCCAAGGCGGTGCTGTACCCCAAGTTGTCAAGAAGGTTTTAGGAAAGCGGAAGGAAAGAGAATGGAGCAATTGACGGAAGCGGACTCCCGGGGGTAGTAGGGAGGAGGAGTGGCCTGCATACCCTACATCAAAGGAGGCGTCGAAAAAAGGTCATGGGCTGGATTAGCAGGCATGGAAGACAGATGGCTAGCATAACGACTCAGAAGGACTGCACGCCGATTGGACAGCGGAGGTTCAGCAGTCTCAGCATAAAGGCTTTCCACAGGGCTAGTGTAAAAATCTCCAGACACTAAACGTAATCCACGGTGGTGGATAGAGTCGAGACGCCGAAGAATAGACGGCCGAGCAGAGGAGTAGACTATGCTTCCATAATCCAATTTCGAGCGCACTAAGGCGCGATATAGGCGGAGAAGGACCACTCTGTCCGCTCCCCAGGAGGTACCATACAGGACACAGAGGGTGTTAAGCGATCGCAGACAGCGAGCCGAAAGATACGAAACGTGGGAGGACCAGCACAGTTTTCTGTCAAACATAAGACCCAAGAATTTAGCGACGTCTGAAAACGGAAGGTTGACAGGACCTAGATGTAAGGAGGGCGGAAGAAACTCCTTACGTCGCCAGAAATTAACACAAACGGTCTTATTGGGAGAGAAACGGAAGCCGGTTTCGATGCTCCAAGAGTGGAGGCGATCGAGACATCCTTGAAGACGTCGTTCAAGAAGGCTGGTCCGTTGAGAGCTGTAGTAGATCGCAAAATCGTCCACAAAGAGGGAGCCCGAGACATCAGGAAGGAGACAATCCACAATTGGATTTATAGCGATGGCAAACCGTACAACACTCAGCACGGAGCCCTGGGGTACCCAGTTTTCTTGGGGGAAAGTGCGGGAGAGAGTAGTGTTCACCCGCACCCTAAACGTGCGCTCTGCCATAAATTCGCGAAGAAAAAGGGGCAGCCGGCCTCGAAAGCCCCATGAGAACAGTGTGCGTAGGATGCCTGTCCTTCAACAGGTATCGTATGCTCTCTCCAGATCAAAAAATATTGCTACCGTTTGGCGTTCCCGGAGAAAATTGTTCATGATGTAATTGGAGAGCAACAAGATGGTCAACTGCAGAACGATGCTTTCGGAATCCGCATTGGGCAGGCGTTAAAAGACTGCGGGATTCCAGCCACCAAGCGAACCAGTAATTCACCATACGCTCCAAAAGCTTACAGACACTACTCGTGAGAGAAATGGGGCGATAGCTAGAGGGGAGATGTTTGTCCTTTCCAGGTTTCGGAACGGGAACGACGATAGCTTCCCGCCATCGTCTGGGAAAAGTACTGTCGGTCCAAATTCGATTATAAAGGCGAAGGAGGTAACGCAGACTATGGGTTGATAAATGCAGCAACATTTGGACATGGATACCATCTGGTCCTGGGGCGGAGGAGCGAGAAGAAGAGAGTGCATGTTGGAGTTCCCGCATGGAGAAAATAGTATTGTAGCTTTCGTGATTTTGAGAGGAGAAAGCAAGATGTCGCAATTCCGCTGCACGTTTCGTCGGGAGAAACGCTGGCGGGTAATTTGAAGAGCTCGAAATCTCAGCAAAGTGCTGACCCAATGAGTTAGAAATTGCGACGGGGTCCACTAAGGTATCATGCGCGACAGTGAGCCCAGAGACCGGGGAGAAACTAGGCGCGCCTGAGAACCGTCGAAGCCGACTCCTAACTTCCGAGGAGGGAGTGAAGGTCTCAAATGAGCTAATAAAGAATTTCCAGCTTGCCTTCTTGCTATCGCGGATGACGCGACGACATCGCGCACGGAGCTGCTTATAGCGGATACAGTTGGCCAAAGTAGGATGGTGACGGAAAATACGAAGAGCACGTCGCCGCTCACGTATTGCGTCACGGCATGCCTCGTTCCACCAAGGAACTGGGGGGCGCCTGGGCAATTCGGAGGTGCGTGGTATTGAACGTTCCGCAGCTGTAAGAATAACGTCGGTAATGTGTGTGACCTCACCGTCACCGCTAGGAAAGTGACTGTCATCGAATGTCGCTAGAGACGAAAAAAGTGTCCAATCGGTTGGGCAAACTTCCAGCGTCGCGGGCGCATATATGGCAGTTGAGGCTGTAGTCTAAGGACACATGGGAAGTGGTCACTCGAGTGTTTATCATCAAGGGCGAACCATTCGAAGCGCCGAGCTAGCGGAACAGTACCGACCGCAAGGTCCAAATGAGATACATTTGTCGTGGAGGCAGACAAAAATGTGGGGACCCCAGTGTAGAGGCAAACTAGATCCGCTTGGTGGAAGACTTCTAGCAATAGGGAGCCACGTGGACAAGGATGTGGACATCCCCAAAGTGGGTGGTGGGCATTGAAGTCCCCAACCAGCGAATAGGGGGGTGGAAGCTGACCAAGAAGATGAAGGAGATCAGCTCGTGCCATTGGTGTGGACGATGGAATGTATACAGTACAAAGAGAGAACGTGTATCCGGAAAGGGAAAGACGGACGGCGACAGCTTGGAAGGAACTGTTTAAGGGGATTGGGTGATAATGGAGAGTATCATGGAGAAGAATCACGAGTCCTCCATGGGCTGGAGTGCCTTCAACAGAGGGGAGGTCATATCGGATGGACTGAAAATGAGGGAGAACAAAGCGGTCATGGGGACGCAGCTTTGTTTCCTGAAGACAGAAGAAGACCGGCGAGTAGGATCGTAAGAGGATCGACAATTCATCCCGATTGGCTCGAATGCCGCGGATATTCCAATGGATAATGGACATAGGGTGAACAGAAAATGGAGGATTGTGACCAAGGATGCTGTCAACTCAACGACTGCTCAGAGCTTGCGACCGACAGCATGGAATGGCATTCAGCCGAAGGCAGAAGATCCTGATCCATAGGTGGGTCAGGAGCAGCTCCTGCCACCAGCAGTGCGCCTCGGCGACACAGAAGACGGCCGAGGGCGATTTCCGCCAGGTGGCGCTGTAGATGAGACACGCCTTGGCGGAGAAGGAGAGGAACTGGGTTTCTTTGTAGCCTTCTTGGAAGTATGATGTTTAGATGAAGGAGGAACCGATGGTTGTGAAATTGCGGTACGCAAAAACTCTTTGAGTATGCTCTTTTTTCGAAGACTTGGTGTCTGACTTTTGGGCTCGAGATTTAGCAGAACCCGACGAAGGGTGAGCCATAGAGTGGGCAGGCGAAAGTGGTGAGGTTGAACGGGCGATGTTTGTGCTGGCCGATCTGACGACCGTGGCACTAAATGTGAGGTCGCAAGTCTGCGTGGCCGCCTCCTTTGTTGGCCGAGGAGAAGCAAGGACAGTGCTGTATTTGCCTGTCTGAGGCACGGTGGGCTGTCGACTGGCAAATAATTTTCGAGCAGCAAAGGTCGACACCTTTTCCTTCACTCTCATTTCCTGGATGACCTTTTCGTCCTTAAAAACGGGGCAATCACGAGAGGAAGCAGCGTCGTCACCCTTACAGTTGATGCAGCGAGGGGATGGAGGTGGACAAGCACCCTCATGGGCATCCTTGCTACACAACACATTTGGCCGGATTGGAACAGGACTGGCTGGTGTGATTGAACCGCTGACATCGATAGCAATGCGTAGGGTTTGGGACGTAAGGGCGAACGGAAATTATCTCAGCCTGCTTTGATTTTCGATGGGAGTTGAACTTTGTCAAATGTCAAGAAGACAGTGCGGGTTGGAATGATGTTCGTGTCAACCCTTTTCGTAACTATGAACAGCCGTTACGCCCTGGTCAGACAGGTAGTGCTGAATCTCTTCGTCAGACAATCCATCGAGGGAGCGAGTATAAACGACTCCACGCGAGGAATTTAAGGTACGGTGCGGTTCCACCCGGACAGGGAAGGTGTGGAGCAGAGAAGTACGCAGCAATTTTTGAGCCTGGAGGGCACTGTTCGTTTCTAACAGGGTGCCATTCCGTAATCTGGAACAAGACTTTACAGAACCTGCAATTGCGTCGACACCTTTCTGAATAATGAAAGGGTTGACCGTGGAGAAGTCGTGATCTTCATCAGACCGAGAAACAACAAGGAACTGTGGCAACGATGGAAGAACTGACTGGCTGAGACTCAGTTAACTTACGCTTGTGAGCAGACATAGTGGAAGGTGAGGAAACCATTGTGGAAGAATCCCCCATGTTTACCGGCGTCTCCGATGGCGCGCTCCTCCCTTGTGGGGGCCCTCACTGAGGGCACTCCCACCTTAGGTGATTGTTCACACCTCAGGTCACACCTCCCGACAAACGGAACTTTCAGAAGGTATCAGCTCGGGTAATCACCCCTCCCTGGGCCTGGCCGTTACCAGGGATACGTACGTGTCCTACCTGTCTACCCGGGGCGGGGAATTACGCGTTACCCCGTCACCGGCTACGCATGGAAGTGCGTGGGTCGGCCTTCAGACACGCACAGGGAGGAAAAAAAGAGAAAGGAAAAGTAAAGAAGAGGGGTCTCAAACGCCGCAGCGGAGAAAAGGGCAAGGAGAAGAGGGAAGGAAAAGAGAAGGACAGAGGAAGGACGAAGACTTTCAAGTGTTGAAAGCAAGGAATTTGTAACAGTTTCGAGCGTCCGCTTCCGGACGTAGGGACAAACCATACTCCCAGAGGGGGAGAAAGGGAAGGAAAGAACCAGTGGTGAGGGGGGGGGGGGGCGAAGATGAGGGACGGGGAAGGATGCAGATAGGGAAGGTATGCAGCCCGGAAAGGAAGGAGGGCCACATTAGCTCGGGGTCCCGTGCTCGCTACACACGTGCCCACAAAAGAGTTGTGGACCCCCTGGGGGGGGGGGGGTGCTTTTTCAATGATGCGTAATAACTGGGCTATAATGTGATTCGTTTTCCTGAAGCAATAATACGTGACGTATTGATGTAATGAATGCCAGTGTATATGAACGCGAAAATCTGGACTGGAAACTGTTGCGCATGCAGTACCCCTGCCACATAGTATGGTGGCCTGGGTCAGTAGCTTTAGGTAACTGCATCTTTCAGCTGAACAATGGCAATAAAGGTGCCTTTATACCTGTGCGCCTCCAGCCTAGTCGCCGTGCGGCTGCTTGTCCCACACAAAACTAGAGGCACACTTAGGTGCGTGCCTCTTACTTGACCGTGTGCGTTTGAGTGACTCCGTTCACACTGGGCGCTTCTGCTTCTGTGTTGGGCAAGCTACAGACCACAGCGACAAGCCACAAGCAGCACAGGTGTACAAGCACCTTAAGTATAGTGACACGTTCTTGCAGCCAACGCCGAAACATCTGAAACTTTCCCCGATTAGCAAATGTGACGTTTAATATTTAGTGATGTTGGAAACAAAAGTGATTGGCTGAAACCACTTCCGGAAGCCCATGACAAAACGTCATTGAATGGACAGAATCAAATGTGTGTGGACAGAAGCAAAAGAAAAGGCCCATTTTTACAATGGAACTTGATATGACTGGGCTATATCGTTTTTTAAAGTTTCCGTGCGTATTTTATGAGTTGATTTGGAAATATGAACCTCTTATGAATGTTTATGCCTTCCCCGTAATTATTCCCACACTACCATCAATGTCAAATCCGTGCATTGGTGTTAAGTTCTCAGTTACATTCAATTGGTTCCAGCTTGTGAATTTGATCACGTGAACAGTTATGAAGAAACTGCTACTGTTCGATTACGTCTGTGAATAAAACGGATGACTGCTTCAATACTTATCTGAGTGTTTCTTTTTAGGATTCCGTATCACAAGCAATAAGGGAACTCTTGTCCGTTCGGCTGGCTTAACCTGTTTCCCTAGGAGCAGATAGACGTATCAAGTTCAGCTGTCACACTTAAGACCCACTGTCCTTAGCGATGTAAAAGGTTTTAGCTTTTGAGTTACGAGTCACATTTTCAAACTCGCAAAGTAACTCGTCCAAATGTATCACGTACTTCCCGTTGACGTAGAGTAATGAAATTTGGGATGAAGCAAGGTTTCAGAGCCGAACTAAGGAAAAATATCCGCAACTTGACTGATAAATATCTCATGAAAAATATGTCATTTGCTATGCAACTCACTGTATTTTAAGACTACCTTTCTCAGGAATTACAATAGCAAAATCGGAAGTACACATAAAATTGGACATTCTCATGTCCTGTAATTCCTGGGGTGAATTTCTCGCCAGTATCGGTAACAGGCAAAAGTCTTCCAGATTCTGTTACCGGATGAATGGTTTATCTATGCGCATAATTTTCTACGGAACCCTTGGACTGCCAGTTCCACTCGCACTGAATTTTCCATTCTTTTGCATGATTCAGAAATAACTATGACAACTATGACATCTAAGACAAATTTTCGTTATCAGTGATTTGTTTCCTGGGCAGTTGCAAAGCTGAAACACTGAAGTGCACGGTAACATTTTACACTTACGCACACGAAGTTACTGCTGTTTTAGGAATTACTTAACACCAAAGTATTATTACACATATGGCGATACGATCGGAACGTTTAATGCCAAACATACACCAAGACATCTTACTTCTATAGAATGATACTGTCGTAAGTCATGTATTTACACACACACACACACACACACACACACACACACACACACACACACACACACACACACACACACACACCTGTTGACGCCTTGCAACACCGCAACATTTAATGTTTTTCGAATAGCTAATCAAGCCCTTTTATTTTGGCTATCTAAAGTAATTCATCAGGAACAAATGAGTCAATGCTCTGTTTGCTGTGAAAGAGGTGAAATATCCTTAGGCCCATGAATTTTAGGATTAACTGCCGGTGACACGAAGTATACAAAAGTACTTCTGCACTTTGAGCTGCAGTTCAAAATTTGGAAGACAGGAAAGCGGTACTGGTGGAAGTAAAGCTGGGTGGTTTCGTGTGAGCCATGCATTAGTACCCAATACAAAGCAGCTACATACGCTAAGTGGAAGTCAAGATTCAAGCTATAGTCACAGTTTTAACCTGTCAAAATAATGAGTCATTTTGAAGCTGTATGACATTATGTAGTAAATTAAAACTTTCATACGCACTGCAGTTTCTCGCAAATTTTACTGGCAGTTCCTTGTTTATTAAGTGTATTTTGTAGTTTTGAAATGAATGATATTTAACACATAGGTTCTTAACCTGGGGAAGCCTTAAAATTTACTAGGAATTGGGTGACATTCTTACACGCTCGTTCATTCTTTCTTCTGTATGGAGGAAAGATGAGAAGTTTGAAAAATTTATCGTTAGAATTGCACACGTGTAAGTGAACTCAATTATTGTATCACTACTACTAAACAATCTCATACATAATTATTCATCTAGGAAGCACACTTTCTCAAGGCGGATTGGACGAGTTGGGTATGACAGCGACGATTTGTGGCAATGAAGGACAAGTGGTTAATGGGGTGGCGGTGGGGAAGCACCGAATACGTTGCCTACTACCAGCTTAGGAACATTAAGATCAACAGAAAGGAATTCACTAAGTGACAATTAAGGTACGGTCTTGCTAGTGGTATGTTGCGCTCATTGGCTGGTTGAGCTGAAGGGACCAAACTACGAGGTCGTGAGTCCTTTCACCGGCTTCAGGGAAGTAAACGGCTTTCGTCATTTACGAGTTCCTAACCAGGAGCGAATTTTGTTGTATCATCTGTGTGCTTTAATACTTCAATTTCATGTGTTTCTGGGTGCAGATTTAATAATAGCCACAGTTCTCGCGTTTTTGTCGGAAAGTAAACGGATTGTGACATGAAAAGTTCCTAATCAGGGGCATATTATTTAGTGCATCAGTAGACAGGTTTTCGAGTATTTGCGTTTTACTAGACACAGTTGGTGCTTTTTCGTCAGGGTCTACAGTAGAGTAGCGCAGCACGTGCCTATATAGTCCGTTTATCTGCATAGTTTAGTTTTCCACGGCCTTTAGTATGGACAGGGACTGCGATTGTGTGCGGATGCGAGCCGAGTTTGTGACACTTCGCTCTCAGCTTCAGGCTGCGATGGCTTCGGTTACACAGCTTCAGGCTGCAGTGGATGGGCAACTGCTATTGTGGGCCGGCCGTAAGGATCCAACGGACGTCCAGCAAGTCAGAGTCCTCTGATCGGTCCTCACCGGTGGCCAACCTAGTTACTGCTGGTACTGAGGCTGACCCCTCGCCTGTGGTAGAGTGGGAGGTCGCCGGGGCAAAGCAGGCGGCGAAAGACTTCCCAGGCGGCCGCACGTAAGGCCTCCCTGGTTTGTCTGAAACATGTTCCAGCTGCTGTCTGTGGCTGACAATGTCTATGAACGAGATGCTGTCGCCGAAGAAACCACTCAGCCTGCAAGATTCGGGCAATCGCAGAGGGTGGGATTATTGGTAGTTGGGAGCTCCAACGTTAAGCGCGCTATGGGGCTCTTTAGGGACATGGCCGACAAGGAGCGTAAGAAATCCAATATGCACACCGTGTGCATATCGGGTGGAGTAATTCCAGATGTGGAAAGAGTCCTCCAAGATGCCATGAAGAGCACAGTGTGCAGCCAACTTCCGGTGGTGGCTCACGTCGGTACCAATGATGTGTGTCACTTTGGATCTGAAGAGATTCTTTCTGGTTTCGAGCGGCTAACAGAAGTGGTAAAAGCTGCCATTCTTGCTTGCAACATGAAAGCAGACCTGAGTTTGCAGCATAGTCGACAGGACCGATTGCAGACCTCTGGTACAGAACCGAGAGGAGGGTCTGAATCAGAGGCTCAAACGGTTCTGCGACCGTGTAGGCTGCAGATTCCTCGACTTACGCCGAAGGTTGGTTGGGTTTCGGGTTCCGCTGAATAGGTCAGGTGTCCACTACATGCAGGAGGCGGCTGCACGGGTAGCAGGGTCTGTGTGGCGTGGACTGGGCGGTTTTTTATGTTAGATGGTCTCGGGAAAACACGAGAAGGGTTTCAGTCGCAAAGGGTGCAGGCTGAACACAGGAAAAACGTAGATACAGGAACCATTGGTGTAACACTTGTTAATTGTATCTGTGTTGAGTACCAGAGCTCCAAGAGCTAATAGGAAGCACTGATCCTCAAATTGTTATAGGCACTGAAAGCTAGCTGAAGCCGGATTAAGCTCAGCCGAAATTTTTGCGAAGAACCTAACGGTGCTCAGAAAGGATAGGCTAAACACTGTTGGCGGTGGCGCGTTTGTTGCTGTCAGAAGTAGCTTAACTCGTCGCGAAATTGAAGTAGATACATCCTGTGAGTATTGGCAGAGGTCATTGTTGGCGACCAGAATAAAATAACTGGATGCTTTTACCGACCTCCCAATTCAGATGATACATTTTCTGGAAGGTTCAAAGAAATCTTGAGTGATTTCAAACACGTACCCGACTCATTCGATAATAGCTGGTGGTGACTAATTTACCCTCGATATGTCGGCGAAAATACATGTTTAATTGCGGAGGTACACATGAAATGTAATCAGAAATTATGTTAAACGCGTTCTCTGAAAATTATTTCGAGCAGTTCATGCGCCCACGTGAATAGTCAACTGTTGTGAAAACACACTTTACCTCTTAGCAACAAATAATCTAGAGTTAGTGACAAGCATCAAAACAGATTCAGGGATTAGTGGACACAGGGTTGTCGCAGCGAGATAGAATACTGTAATCCCAAATCCCCGAAAAATAAGCGAAAAATTACGTATTCAAAAAAGCAGATAAAATTCACTTGACGCCTTCCTGAGACAATCTCCACTCATTCCAAATTAACGTAAGTGTAGACCAAATGTGGCTTGAATTCAAAGAAACAGTATCTGCAGCAATTGAGAGATTTGTACCAAATAAATTAACAAAAGACGGAGCTGATCCTCCTCGGTACACCAAACGGGTTAGAAGCCTGTTGCAGAAACAACGAAACAAACATGCCGAATCCAAACAGACACAAAATCCCAAGATTGGCGATCTTTTACAGAAGCTCGAAATTTAGCGCTTCTAACAGTTTCCACAACGAAACTGTCTCTAAACCTGACAGGAAATCCAAAGAGATTCTGGTGGTATGAAGTATGTAAGCGGCAAGAAATAATGAACGCCTTCTCTGCACGGTAGCACTGGAGATACTATCTAAGACAGTGCTGCCAGAGCAGAGTTACTAAACACAGACTTCCGAAATGCCTTCAGAAAAGAAGTAAATGTTCCAGAATTCGAATCGAGAACAGCTGCCAACGTGAGTAACGTAGAAGTAAGTATCCTCGGAGTAGTGAAGCAACTCAAATCACTTAATAAAATCAAGTTTTCTGGACTAGACGGTATACCAATTATGTTCTTTCGGAGTATGCTGATGCATTAGTTCCACAATAATGATATACAACCGTTCGCTCGACGAAAGATCCGTACCCAGAGTGGAAATTTGCGCAGGTCACACCAATATTCAAGAAAGGTAGTAGGAGTAATCCACTAAATTACGGGCCCATATCGTTAACGTCTATATGCAGTAGGATATTAGAACATAGATTGTTTGAACATTATGAATTGCCTCTAAGAAAACTGTCTATTGACACAGTGAACATGGGTTTAGAAAACATCGTTCCTGTGAAACAACTAGCTCTTGATTCGCATGAAGTGTTGAGTGCTATTGACAAGGGATTTCAGATCTATTCCGTATTTCTGGATTTCCGGAAGGCCTTTGACACTACCACACAAGCGACTCTTAGTGAACTTTCTTTCTTATGGAATATAGACGGTTGAGAGACTGGATTAGTGATTTCTTGTCAGAGGTCACAGTTCGTCGTAATTGACGGGAAGTGATTGAATATAACAGAAGTGATTCCTGGCGTTTCCCAAGGTAGTGTTATAAGCCCTTTTCTGTTCCTTATCTATATAAACGATTTTGGAGACAATCTGAGCAGTCGTCTTGGGATGTTTGCAGATGACGCTGTCGTTTATCGACTAAAAGTCATTGGTAGATCAGCACAAACTGCAAAACGATTTAGAAGAAATATTGGAATGGTGCGAAAAGTGGCAGTTGACCCTAAATAACGAAAGTTGTGAGGTCATCCACATGAGTGGATAAAGCAGTCTATTATAAAAGCCGTAAATTGAACTAAATACCTAGGTATTACAATTACGAACAACTTAAATTGGAACACACAGAAAATGTTGTGGGGAAGGCTAACCAAAAATGCGTTTTTACACTTGTCCGTTCTCTTTTAGAATATGGCTGCGCGGTGTGGGATCCTTAACAGATAGGAATGACGGAGTACATCGAAAAAGTTAATTGAAAGGCAGCACGTTTTTTATTGTGAAATATGGGAGAGTGTCAGAAATGATACAGGGTTTGGGCCGGACATCATTAAAAGAAAGGCGTTTTTCGTTGCGGCGGAATCTTCTCACGAAATTCTCAACACCAACTTTCTCCTCCGAATGCGAAAATATTTTGTTGACACCGACCTACACAGGGAGGAACAATCACGAAGATAAACTAAGGGAAATCAGAGCTTGTACGGAAAGATGTAGGTGTGTGTTCTTCCGCTCACTGTGCGATATTGGAATAAGAGAGAATTGTGAAGGTGGTTCGACGAACCCTCTGCCAGGCACTTTGATGAGATTTGCAGAGTATCCATGAAGATGTAGATATAAACAGAAACCATCCTCTGGTGGAGGTTGCAAAATGCGTATCTTGGTGGGGAGGGAGGGAGGGAGGGAGGGAGGGAGGGAGGGAGGGAGGGATAGATATGGGGTAGGTTAAAGTGGGCTAGCCGCTCTGCCCGGAATACAGTTGGAGACTCACAGAGCATGATACGCAGTGATACACCAGATTCACCCTCTGCATCCCACCAGCACCTCACCGTCCAGTACCCCCCAAGGAAATGAGCAGCACTGGCATAGAATTTTAGGAAAGAAAATATTGGAAACTTGAGATAACAAGGAGGGTAATTGAAAAACAACTGCTATCACTTAGTAGCGGAAAAGCATCCGGACCAGACGAGATACCCTTAAGATTCTACAGTGATTATGCTAAAGAACTTGCCCCCTTTCTATCAGCAATTTATCGTAGATCTCTGGAAGAACGTAAAGTACCTAGCGACTGGAAGAAAGCACAGGTCGTTCCCATTTTCAAGAAGGGTCATAAATCAGATGCGAATAATTATAGGCCTATTTCACTTACGTCAATCTGTTGTAGAATAATGGAACATGTTTTGTGTTCTCGTATTATGACGTTCTTAGATAATACAAATCTCCTTCATCATAACCAACATGGATTCCGCAAACAGAGATCATGTGAAACCCAGCTCGCCCTATTTGCCCAAGAAATTCACAGTGCCGTAGACACTGGCGAGCAGATTGATGCCGTATTCCTGGACTTCAGGAAGGCATTTGATACGGTTCCGCACTTACGTTTAGTGAAAAAAATACGTGCTTACGGAATATCGGACCAGGTTTGTGATTGGATTCAGGATTTCCTAGAAGAAAGAACACAACATGTCATTCTTAACGGTTCAAAATCTGCAGATGTAGAGGTAATTTCGGGAGTACCGCAAGGAAGCGTGATAGGACCTTTATTGTTTACAATATACATAAATGACTTAGTTGACAACATCGGTAGCTCCGTGAGGCTATTTGCAGATGACACGGTTGTCTACAAGAAAGTAGCAACATCAGAAGACTCGTACGTACTCCAGGAAGACCTGCAGAGGATTAATGAATGGTGCGACAGCTGGCAGCTTTCCCTAAACGTAGATAAATGTAATATAATGCGCATACATAGGGGCAGAAATCCATTCCAGTACGATTATGCCATAGGTGGTAAATCATTGGAAGCGGTAACGACCGTAAAATACTTAGGAGTTACTATCCGGAGCGATCTGAAGTGGAATGATCACATAAAACAAATAGTGGGAAAAGCAGGCGCCAGGTTGAGATTCATAGGAAGAATTCTAAGAAAATGTGACTCATCGACGAAAGAAGTAGCTTACAAAACGCTTGTTCGTCCGATTCTTGAGTATTGCTCATCAGTATGGGACCCTTACCAGGTTGGATTAATAGAAGAGATAGACATGATCCAGCGAAAAGCAGCGCGATTCGTCATGGGGACATTTAGTCAGCGCGAGAGCGTTACGGAGATGCTGAACAAGCTCCAGTGGCGGACACTTCAAGAAAGGCGTTACGCAATACGGAGAGGTTTATTATCGAAATTACGAGAGAGCACATTCCGGGAAGAGATGGGCAACATATTACTACCGCCCACATATATCTCGCGTAATGATCACAACGAAAAGATCCGAGAAATTAGAGCAAATACGGAGACTTACAAGCAGTCGTTCTTCCCACGCACAATTCGTGAATGGAACAGGGAAGGGGGGATCAGATAGTGGTACAATAAGTACCCTCCGCCACACACCGTAAGGTGGCTCGCGGAGTATAGATGTAGATGTAGATGTAGAAGCGCGGGAGCCACGTTGGAGCGCCGAGCATGGGCCACCATGGGACCCCTGACCCGGAGCAGGCGAGGGGGTGCCCCTCCAAATCCTAGGCAGTCAACGAGGCCAAAGGGCCCCACCTCACAGACAAGCAGAAGCTACCTTCTTTGTCCCCTTGGGCGCCATCCACTAGCACCAGAGGTAACATGCCAGAAAGGTTGAGATACCGCCGCAAGGCAGACAAATTTAGGCAGTCTAGTAGGATGTGGGCCACCACCAGACAGGCACCCCATCGGCATTGGAAAATTTGCGCTGTGTTCAGCTTCCATGAAGAATAATGTGAAGAAATTCAAAGTTTTGGAAACTTTGTCGAAACGAAAACCCCAAATGATGATCCTTGTTTCTATGATGATCGCAAAAAATAAAATTTGAGTTAAGACAAAAATTCCTTAACTAGGCGTGGGAGTAATACATGGATGCAGTGTCTTTCCTACTATTTTGTGGAAAACACAGGTGGAAAATATAAAATTATCATTTCTAATCTTTCGTCTTTGGTGTTCGGCTAGCCAAGATCTGTTTACTCCAAGTACGCTTAGTTTCGCCTGTGATTATTCTTTCGTGACATACCACATCCAGAATATTTGAACTGAGAGAACTGAAACTGATTTGCTACAAATATGAGACCTGAGGATGCTCTTCCCTGGGTGGCACTTTGGTTTATCCCACGCACAACAGAACTTTTTGGTAGTATTATAGCCCCTAGATTGCTTTATATTTACTGCGAAATGTTTTTCTTTACTAATGTCTCACATTCCGGAAATTTAATTACCATTCTCAAACGTATGTCCTTATACGTTCATTCCTTAACGACTCCAGGTGATGATTTGCAGAACCGCCATGAGAATTACATCAGACTACTCTTAGATTATTTCTCAACACTACCTCAAGGAAGAGACTATCATAGCATGTCCAAACGGCATCTCGACTAGGAACTGAACATAAACTAATAAGAGAAAGCTGCCTAGGGTTTTAACATTGAAGATGGAGAAGACGGATAACGCTGGATAGAAGATAAAGTACGGAAAAAGGTCTTTCATCTCGACAGGAAGACATTCTTTAAAAAACCTCCAAGAATGGAGGTGTCAAGGCATCCAAGAATGTTAAAGATGGATGGGGCTGAGAATTTCACATGCCTCGATATTGTTCCATGCCGAGCTGAGAATGCTTAATCTGAAGCGTATTTGTTCAATAAGCCATTATGTAAGATTCTCAGTTTGCAGTTTTTTAAAACAGGTAAAAACTTCAAAAATATTTTTGTAACTGATGTTCAGTTACATACGAATATAAACGACGAACTGTAGTGCTGTAGAGGAAGTTTAACACCAATCTGATATAGGACATTTGTTGATGTGGAGAACCTACCACAAACTGGCTACGAAGTCACTTAAGCTTTATCAGACGCGAGATTGATATTTTCAATGTTCTCTCTGCAAGCCAACTGTTGCTCCTAAAGAAAAGGAATATGAACTCTTATAGGAAGCTTAATAGAATAATTTTGTAGTGGAATACCCGTGGTCTAGGGGTAGCGTCATAATCAAAACGTCTTCGGTTCCGGGTTCGATCCCCGCCACTGCCTAAATTTTGATAAATAATCAGCATTGGCGGCCGAAGACTTCCGGCATAAGAAGTCAGCCTCATTTTGCCAACGGCCTTGTCAAAGAGGGCGGAGGAGCGGATAGAGGTTCAGGGCACTCTTGTCCTAGGGGTGGGAAATTGCCCCTAAATGCGGAAGAATCAGCAATGATGAACGACATGAGGATGCAGAAGGCAATGCAAACCACTGCATTAAAGACACGTAACGTGTATCCACAGGACATGAGGCCTGTAATTGAAGTGTCATGATGATCTCTCCATTGGCAAAAGATTCCGGAATAGTTCCCCCATTCGGATCTCCGGGAGGGGACTGCCAAGGGGGAAGTTACCATGAGAAAAAGATTGAATAATCAACGAAAGGATAACGTTCTACGAGTCGGGGGGTGGAATGTCAGAAGCTTGAACGTAGTAGGGAAACTAGAAAATCTGAAAAGGGAAATGCAAAGGCTCAATCTAGATATAGTAGGGATCAGTAAAGTGAAGTGGAAGGAAGACAAGGATTTGTGGTCAGATGGGTATCGGGTAATATCAACAGCAGCAGAAAATGGTATAACAGGTGTAGGATTCGTTATGAATAGGAAGGTAGGGCAGAGGGAGTTACTGTGAACAGTTCAGTGACCGGGTTGTTCTAATCAGAATCGACAGCAGACCACCACCGATAACGATAGTTCAGGTATACATGCCGACATCGCAAGCTGAAGATGAACAGATAGAGGAAGTGTATGAGGATATTGAAAGGGTAATGCAGTATGTAAAGGGGGACGAAAATCTAATAGTCATGGGCGACTGGAATGCAGTTGTAGGGGAAGGAGTAGAAGAAAAGTTTACAGGAGAATATGGGCTTGGGACAAGGAATGAAAGAGGAGAAAGACTGAGTTATGTAACAAGTTTCAGCTAGTAATGGCGAATACCCTGTCCAAGAATCACAAGAGGAGGAGGTATACTTGGAAAAGGCCGGGAGATACGGGAAGATTTCAATTAGATTACATCATGGTCAGAGATTCCGAAATCAGATACTGGATGGTAAGGCGTACCCAGGAGCAGATACAGAATCAGATCACAATATAGTAGTGATGAAGAGTAGGCTGAAGTTCAAGACATTCAGGAAGAATCAATACGCAAAGAAGTGGGATACGGATGTACTACGGAATGACGAGATACGTTTGAAGTTGTCTAACGCTATAGATACAGCAATAAGGAATAGCGCAGTAGGCAGTACAGTTGAAGAGGAATGGACATCTCTAAAAAGGGCTATCACAGAAGTTGGGAAGGAAAACATAGGTACAAAGAAGGTAGCTGCGAAGAAACCATGGGGAACAGAAGAAATACTTCATTTGATTGATGAAAGGAGGAAGTACAAACATGTTCCGGGAAAATCAGGAATACAGAAATACAAGTCGCTGAGGAATGAAATAAATAGGATGTGCAGGGAAGCTAAGACGAAATGGCTGCAGAAAAAATGTGAAGACATCGAAAAAGATATGATTGTCGGAAGGACAGACTCAGCATACAGGAAAGTCAAAACAACCTTTGGTGACATTAAAAGCAACGGTGGTAACATTAAGAGTGCAACGGGAATTCCACTGTTAAATGCAGAGGAGAGAGCAGATAGGTGGAAAGAATACATTGAAAGCCTCTGTGAGGGTGAAGATTTGTCTGATGTGAGAAGAAGAAACAGGAGTCTAATTAAAAGAAATACGGGATCCAGTATTAGAATCTGAATTTGAAAGAGCTTTGGAGGACTCACGGTCAAATAAGGCAGAAGGGATAGATAACATTCCATCAGAATTTCTAAAATCATTGGGGGAAGTGGCAACAAAACGACTATTCACATTGGTGTGTAGAATATATGAGTCTGGCGACATACCATAATACTTTCGGAAAAGCATCATCCACACAATTCCGAAGACGGCAAGAGCTGACATGTGCGAGAATTATCGTACAATCAGCTTAACAGCTCATGCATCGAAGCTGCTTGCAAGAATAATATACAGAAGAATGGAAAAGAAAATTGAGAATGCGCTAGGTGACGATCAGTTTGGCTTTAGGATTAGTAAAGGGACGAGAGAGGCAATTCTGACGTTACGGCTAATAATGGAAGCAAGGCTAAAGAAAAATGAAGACTCTTTCATAGGATTTGTCGACCTGGAAAAAGCGTTCGACAATATAAAATGGTGCAAGCTGTTCGAGATTCTGAAAAAAGTAGGGGTAAGCTATAGGGAGAGACGGGTCATATACAACAACCAAGAGGGAATAATAAGAGTGGACGATCAAGAACGAAGTGCTCGTATTAAGAAGGGTGTAAGACAAGGCTGTAGCCTTTCGCCCCTACTCTTCAATCTGTACATCGAGGAAGCAATGATGGAAATAAAAGAAAGGTTCAGGAGTGGAGTTAAAATACAAGGTGAAAGGATATCAATGATACGATTCGCTGATGACATTGCTATCCTGAGTGGAAGTGAAGAAGAATTAAATGATCTGCTGAACGGAATGAACAGTCTAATGAGTACACAGTATGGTTTGAGAGTAAATCGGAGAAAGACGAAGGTAATGAGAAGTAGTAGAAATGATAACAGCGAGAAACTTATCAGGATTGATGGTCACGACGTTAATGAAGTTAAGAAATTCTGCTACCTAGGCAGTAAAATAACCAATGACGGACGGAGCAAGGAGGACATCAAAAGCAGACTCGCTATGCAAAAAAAGGCACTTCTGGCCAAGAGAAGTCTAATATCAAATACCGGCCTTAATTTGAGGAAGAAATTTCTGCGGATGTACGTCTGGAGTACAGCATTGTATGGTAGTGAAACATGGACTGTGGGAAAACCGGAACACAAGACAATCGAAGCATTTGAGATGTGGTGCTATTGACGAATGTTGAAAATTGGGTGGACTGATAAGGTAAGGAATGAGGAGGTTCTATGCATAATCGGAGAGGAAAGGAATATGTGGAAAACACTGATAAGGGGAAGGGACAGGATGATAGGACATCTGAGACATGAGGGAATGACTTCCATGGTACTAGAGGGAGCTGTAGAGGGCAAAAACTGTAGAGGAAGACAGATTGGAATACGTCAAGTAAATAATTGACGTACGTTGCAACTGCTACTCTGAGATGAAGAGGTTAGCACACGAAAGGAATTCGTGGCGGGCCGCATCAAACCAGTCAGTAGACATTAAAAAATGTAATAATTCTTAGATAGATGCCACAGTTTTGTAGCTATTCAAGAAAAACTTATGCAAGTCGCCTTCAGACTAAACCACGCCTACTCCCAAAGCTCTCCGGTCCGGATTTGTACGTTGCTCGCGGCTCTTCCTACCACTGGGCAAAACATGCTGCTAATACACGTACTATTTCCCATATTGTTTTGAACCGTGACATCGAAACTGGACAACCGCTCTTTCATGAAGCGTAAAATTCACAGAGTAAGAGTTAAGAAACCACATCCGTGGTCTCTGTTCCCAGACTGATTTCGTATGGCATGCGGCCCGCAGAAAGCTACTAGTCGGCAGCACTCAAGGCACTGGTATGAACCACATATTCAAACCATTTTGATCGAAAGTTCAGCCGAACTGAAAACTTATGAAAAGTTTTGTACAGAAATCTGTGGCGGAGACTAATATAAAGAAATTGAAGAATGAAGGGTCGATGGATTAAGCTTTTTACTGGTATTATTACTACATTATGTTAATAAGCAGCCCCTGCCCTCAATAACATGCGTTACGGAAAATATATATATATATATATATATATATATATATAAAGATATAAAGATGTCCTAATATTACACTTATATCCCATGCGTTTGTGTTTATTGCACACTCGTGAATCAGACTGATACTTTGTGAAATGGTACAATATGTTAGCAGTAAGAAATTCATAAGCAGACATTGCTGAATATCGAAGTGACATTGACTAGACTACAAAAATCACTAAAGTTCAGTTACTACAGAGAGCCCTACATTAAAAACTTAACACTGAAGTGCGAAACCCCAAGGTTGCATCCACTCTACTTCCTAAAACGCAGTTCTCGCCAACCATCATCCAACACTATCTTCGCTCTACAACGTTGTACCACAAGTCAACATGTTATAGCTATCTCGAAATCCAACGCAGGCAGAAAAAAGAAATATAAGATTATAGAAACAAAATCTTTATGGCTGTCCACGAGGAAGTTTTCCTCCAAATGGGGAATGATCACTCAAGTTTGCACCAGAACGTTTAGAGGCAGTCTTTGTTCTACACGTATTTTTTGTCAAACCGCTGAGAACAGGAACTCCTAAAATGTTGCCACCACGTGGCACTCAACTGAACTCATTTAATCATACAATTTGTTAACGCGGAACACTGAATGGACATATCCTCAATTTTCATTCTACGTTCGTCGCGACAGTGCATGGCAGAACAAATAGTTACTCACTTGACGCCTGTACGTCCGAACAGACTAACAAACACACTAAGAAAGTAGCTTTACTTCCGCTATTGTGAGTGCTGAAGAACAGTTACAATATATGCTCTAATAAATTACTTCACTCGCCTCTAGATAACCTCAAATACACGACAGCAAACAGCAGCGTTTAATATCTATGAAGTCAACATAGGATGTTTTTTGAGCGACCCGATATTGGGTAAAAATTCCTACCCGATGATAGACATCTGTTCCTGTATTTTAAAGACATTACACGACGTAAGGTTACATCATTTGAAAACTTACTATAAGAATAATCTTAATTCTGAATACCTGTAGCTAATAAGATGTAACACTGCTGTGACTACTTGGAGAGGAAGAGTTAGTCTCCAGGCTGAACTAGCACATCCGATTGCAACATATTTAGAAAGCCAGTTCAGTTACAAATAACAATTTCCAGTGCATGTATTTTTTGCAAAAAATTACGCTAGATTTTGCTTGGAATTTAATTTTACACACAAACGTTTCATCGGACTTTTAATATGAATGTCTTAGAAAGTTAGTTATGTCTTTCCCCATAAAAAATATGTAGTCGAACGAATTCTCTGAAAAATAACTAGCTGAAATAGCCACCATTTTCTTGTACATTACATGATTTGATTCACTTTCTTCCATATTTATTGGCATCAAAACTCACCCTTCCCTGAACAAGCCTGTGATCGGCTACGTAACGGACTGCCTTGCAAACCACACACGGTCAGCCTGACGAAACAAGGTGTGCTACTACCGCCATCTGGAAACGATTCGTCAATAGCTACAGTAAAATATACGTAAAATTTTTATAGTAATTTATTACGGAAATTTGTCACCTTAATGCAATTATTAGTTTTTATTTCTTAACAAATATTCGCGTTAAGTTCTGATGCCCTTTGTGCGTGAGGAACACTGTATCGCCAAAGACACTACAACTTAGAGGCCCATTCACACGACCAATTTATCGGTCGGCCGACCTACTGACAGATCGACCGATTGACCGACCAATTTCGTGGCAGCCTACTCACATTCCAACCGACTACACTGAGCGATTACAGCACCATATTGTTGTTGTGATACGTTTATCTCAGTTAATTGTGTTTGTGTTCTACAATATCCTGCTTGGTTTTACACAGAAACAAATGCAGGTGCTTGCCTTACCGGTTTTATGGGTAACAAGGCCGAAAGAATTCGATAGAAAGCTGAGTGCAAAGAAGTGACTAATTCAAGGAAAGAAATTCACCCAAGTTATGCTATGTAAGCAGCTCAGGTACGACGATTTTCGTAACTTTATAAGAATGAATGAGTCATGCATTTCGGTTCTGAACATCACCAAACCATTCTTAACGAAAAAGACTTCAGTCATGAGAGGGGCTGTAGGCCACGAGGAAAGGCTGTTAGCTACATTATGATTTCTAAAAAAAAAAAAAAAAAAAAAAAAAAGAATGGTTCAAATGGCTCTGATCACTATGGGACTTAACTTCTGAGGTTATCAGTCCCATAGAACTTAGAACTACTTAAACCTAACTAACCCAAGGGCATCACACACATCCATGCCCGAGGCAGGATTCGAACCTGCGAGCGTAGCGGTAGTGCGGTTCCAGCTTGTTGTGCCTAGAACCGCTCGGCCACTCCGGCCTGCTATGATTTCGAGTCATTGGCTGAAGTTAAGAGACCCTCACGTTCGCTGATGTTGTATACCCACAATTATTAACGATTACGATTCCTGAAATCTGCATCGTGCTTTACAACTGACTGAGGAAATACATCATGTTGAAGAAAAATAAATAAAACAAAAGGCTTTCCTGTACGCGTTATTAATTTATTTATGTATGTAGCATAAAACACGACTTGTAAGTTTAAGAAACTCATTTCAGATTCGAAGAAGAAAGACTACACATGATGTTGGCGCACATAATCTAATAAACAGAATAACAGATACACCAGAAATGGAGCATTTAGCAACTGTTGGACGTGTAAAACAATCACACACTTTACTGTTCATGGAGGAAGGCTAAAATATACCGAGCGAGGTGGCGCAGTGGTTAGCACACTGGACTCGCATTCGGGAGGACGACGGTTCAATCCCGTCTCCGGCCATCCTGATTTAGGTTTTCCGTGATTTCCCTAAATCGTTTCAGGCAAATGCCGGGATGGTTCCTTTGAAAGGGCACGGCCGATTTCCTTCCCAATCCTTCCCTGACCCGAGCTTGCGCTCCGTCTCTAATGACCTCGTTGTCGACGGGACGTTAAACACAAAGTACCACTACCACCACCGCTAAAATATAGGCTGGATTTTCTTAAACATTGTAACAATGAAGCAGGTATATTTTATGAATTAACGAGCATCGATTGTCGGTATTTCAGTTTTTAGATTTCATTTCCGGTAAGTATCGAGAATAAAACCTAAAAGCAAAAGTCGACGGTAGTTTATTTTCTCTAAGAGACACACTAAAACATTATGGATTCGTTAAATATGAAAATAAGTAATTAATTCCTTGCATCTATATTGCTACACTCCTCGAACGAGGTGTTCTACAAAAACGTCAAAGTTTCGTCCGCTTCGCCCAGTGTAGTTTATATTACAGTAGCATTTAAACCCATGCGCATTGAAAAAAGAGAAATTATAGTCGTGCCGTTTGGACAACAGCGCTGCATACGGCACGCTTTGATGCATGGTGTTGAGGGAGGGGGGGGGGGGGGGGAGAGGGGTCGGCTGTCGGATGGTCGAACTCGCGCAACATCTCGACAACGAATTTTTGTCGATCGGGCGGCCAAAACAGCTACATACGTTCAATTTTTCGGTCGTTCGGTCAGTTAGTGCCTGTGTGGAGCCCTCACAATCGTATGACAGTCCGTGACATAGCCACACTTTCGATACACATAGCAAGTGACAAGTGACAGAATGGAAAGAAAATGTTAAATGGAAAAACAGAATAAAACAACTCTATAGTACAAGACAGCTAAGTATATGGAAAGGGATTTTATAGGATGCAAACTGTACAGTGTGTAAGCTCTGCCGAACACGAATGTATTGAAACACTGTGGCGGTTGCTGCGAAAGAACAATATGGTGGGGAATGAAGTGGTGTGAGCTAGCTCATGGGAATTTAAAATACAAAGGTTAAGAATAGGAAGGTAGGGCAGAGAGTGAGTTACTGTGAACAGGTCAGTGATAGGGTGGTTCACATCAGAATCGACAGCAAACCTGCACCGACAACGATGGTTCAGATAAACATGACGACGTCGTAGAGCGAAGATGAAGAGATACAGAAAGTACATGAGGATATTGAACGAGTAATTTATTACGTAAAAGGAGATGAAAATCTAATAGTCATGGAGAATTGGAACGCAGTTGTAGGGGATGGAGTAGAAGAAAGGGTTATGGGAGAATATGGGCTCGGTACTAGGAATGAAAGAGGAGAAGGGATAATTGAATTCTGCAATGAATTTCAGCTAGTAATAGCGAATACTCTGTTCAAGAATCACAAGAGAAGGATGTATACTTGTGAAAATGCCGGGAGATACGGGAAGATTTCTGTTAGATTACGTCATGGTCAGGCAGAGATCCCAAAATCAGGTACTGGACTGCAAGGCGTACCAAGGAGCAGATATAGACTCAGATCGCAATTTAGTAGTGACGAAAAGTAAGCTGAAGTTTGAGGAATTAAGGAAGAATCAACGTTCGAAGATGTGGGATAGGAAGTAATAAGAAATGAATAGGTATGCTTGAAATTCTCTGAGGTTATACATACTGTAATAAGAAACAGCTCAATAGGCAGTTCAGTTGAAGAGGAATGGGCACCTCCAAAAACGGTAATCGCAAAAGTTCGTAAGAAAGCCGTCGGTACAAAAACGGTAACTGCGAAGGAACGATAGGTAACAGAAGAAATACTTCAATTAATCGACGAAAGAAGGAAGTACAAAAATGTTCAGGGAAATGCAGAAATACAAGTCATTGAGGAATGAAATAAATAGGAAGTGTAGGAAAGCTAAGACGAAATGGCTGCACGACAACTGTTAAGAAATCGCCAAAGAAATGATAGTCGGAAGGACTGACTCAGCATATAGGAAACGGGAATTGCACTGTTAAATGCAGAGCAGAGAGCGAATAGATGGAAAGAATACACAGAAGGTCCTCTGAGGGAGGCGACTTCTCTGATGGCGTGTTAGATAAAGAAACAGGAGTCGATATGTAAGAGATAGGGGATCCAGTATTAGAATCAGAATTTAAATGAGCTCTGGGAGACTTAAAGGAAAATAAGGTAGAAGGGATGGATAAAATTCCATCAGAATTTTTAAAATAATTTTGGAGGAAGTGGCAACAAAGCGACTGTTCACGTTGGTGTGTAGAATGTATAAGACTGCTGACATACCACCTGACTTTCGCAAAAACGTCATCCACACTATTCCGAAGACTGCAAGAGCCGACAAGTGCGAGAATTATCCCACAATCCGCTTAATAGTTCATGCATTCAAACTGCTGACAAAAATAGTATACAGAAGAAAGAGAATTAAAGATACGTTAAATGACGATCACTTTGGCTGTAGAAAAGGTAAAGGCCCCAGATAGGCAGTTCTGATGTTGCGGTTGATAATGAAAGTAAGACTAAAGAAAAATCAAGACACGTACTTACGTTTTGTCGACCTGGAAAAAGCGTACGACAACGCAAAATGGTGAAAGACGTTCTAAATTCTGAGGAAAGTAGGTATAAGCTGTAGGAGGGACAGGTAATTAACAAAACGTACAAAATGATGATGTTGGTTTGTGGGGCGCTCAACATCTCGGTTATCAGCGCCCACACAGATTCCCATTCTTCCCATTTGCAGTTTCATCACTTCCCGTATGATGATGAGACGATGAGGAAAACACAAACACCAGAGACCCCCGACGTAGAAACCCCGACTCGACAGGGAACTGAACCCGGACCCTGTGATTCAGACGCAGCTACGCTAAACATTACACCACGATCTGCAGAAAATAAAATTAAAGCCAAGAGGGAGCAATAATAGTGGAAGTACGAAGTTCTCGGATTAAAAAGGGTGTAAGACTGGGACGTAGTCTTTCGTCCCCACTGATCAGTCTACACACAGAAGAGGCAACGACGGAAATAAAAGAAAGGTTCAAGTGCCGTAAGGATATCAATATAAGATTCGCTGATGACATTGCACTACAGGATCTGATGAATGGAATGAACTGTCTAATGAGAACAAAATATGAATTGAGAGTAAATCGAAGAAAGAGGAAAGTAATGAGAAGTAGCAGAAGGGAGAACAGTGAGAAACTAAACATCCGAATTAGTTTAGGAATTCTGCTACTTAGGCAACAAAATAGCCAATGACGGATGGAGCAAGGAGAACATAAAAAAAGCGCTAGCAAAAAGGGCATTCCTGACAAGAGAAGTCTACTAGCATCTAACATAGACCTCAATTTGAGGAAGAAATTTCTTAGAATGTACGTTTGGAACGCAACATTGTATGGTAGTGAAACATGCCCTATGGTATAACCGGAATAGAAGTGGCTCGAAGCATTTGAGATGTGGTAATAAAGAAGAACCTTGAAAATTAGGTAGACTGATAAGATAAGGGATGACGAGATTCTCCTCAGAAACGGCGAGGAAAGTAATATACGGAAAATGACAAGAAGGAGGGAGGGGATGAGAAGACATGAGTTAAGACATCAGGGAATAGCTTCCATGGTATTGAAGGTTACTGTAGAAGGTAAAAACAGCAGAGGATTATATAGAGCAAATAACTGAGGACGGATGTTGCAAGTGGTACTCCGAGATGAAGAGGTTGGCACAGGAGAGGAATTAGTGGCGGACCGCATCAAAGCAGTCAGAACACTGTTGACCGCCCACCCCCCCCCACCCCCCCACCCCCCGCCCCTCCAAAAAAAGAAGAAAACACACTCCTCCCTCCTGCGTTCTAATTTATAAGTAACGTTGCAGAAGCTAATTATGGAACATATTATGTTACCATCTATTTTCCTTTCCAAGAGATAAACAAGATCTCTGCAGGAGACAAATGGTTTTTTACAAATTTCGATAGTGTGAACTTTCGACCTCCATGTTGATTCACGAAATCCAAAACGCTACATGTAGGGGGGGGGGGTATCTGCTGATAATCTGATTCATTATCTCTTTTTATTTTGAATACTCAGTCATCAGACTGATTTGATGTGCCCTTCCACGAACGGCTCTCCTGTGCCAACGTCTTCGTCTTACATTACACCTTACCACCTAACATTTTAGTTTATTTGTTATATGTATTCCTTCCCCTACAGTTTTTAACTTATACAACTCCGTCAAGTACCATGGAAGCTATTTCTTGACGTCTTAGCACATGTTCCATTATCTTCTCCCTTCTTCAGTGCTCTCCATTAACGCCTCATCACGGCGGTTATACGAAGCACTTTTCCATTACTTATCTTACTGGCATACCTAATTTCCACATCTTAAAAGCTGAGAACCTATTCAGTTCCGGTTATACCAAAATCCAAAATTCACTTCCGTGCATTCCTGTGTTCCAAATGTACATTTTCAAAAATTTCTTCCTCAGATTAAGGCCAACCGCTGATACCAGTAGTTTTTTCTTGGCTATCATTTCCCTCGCGCATCTGCTAGTCTGCTCCTCATGCCGTTCTTGTTTTCTCTGTCAGGTGTTACTTTGCTTCCGAGGTAGCACAATTCCTTCAACTTGTCTTCTCTGTGATCAACAACTTTAATAAGTTCATCGCCAGTTTAGTTTCTACCATCCTTTATTACTTTCATCTCTCTACGATTTACTCTCAGTGCGTAGTGTGTTTAGTCCTTTCAACTGGTGCTGCGATTCTTCCTGAGCGTCATCTAGTAATCTAATTATTGATATTCATTCACCCTGATTTCTTATCTACTAGTTCTCTTTTATTTTCATCATTGGTTCTTCGATGTATAGATTGAACGATAGGGGCAAAAGACTACCTGTGTTAAACTCTCTGTGATCTGGCTGCTTCCTATTTGGTCTTCGTCCGCAGCTCGTGGCCGTGCGGTAGCGTTCTCGCTTCCCACGCCCGGGTTTCCGGGTTCGATTCCCGGCGGGGTCAGGGATTTTCTGTGCTTCGTGATGACTGGGTGTTGTGTGATGTCCTTAGGTTAGTTAGGTTTAAGTAGTTCTAGGGGACTGATGACCATAGATGTTAAGATGTTAAGTCCCATAGTGCTCAGAGCCATTTGAACCTATTCGGTCTTCCATTCTCATTTTTGGTTCTGCACTTACTGAATATTACTCTTTATTCCCTATTGTTTACTTCAATTTGTCCAAGAATTTCGAATACACTACGCCATTTTAAACTGCTCAACGCTTTTCCCAGTTCCAAAAGTCCTATGAATGTGTATTGATTTTTCTTTTCTCTTGCTTCCATTATCAATCTCAACGTCAAGAACTGCCTCTCTAGTGGCTTTGCCTCCCGTAAAGCCAAACTGATAGTCATCTAACAGATAACCAATTTTCTTTCCCTTTCTTCTGTATATTATCCCTGCCATCAATTTTTAAGCAAGATCAGTTAATATTACTGTGGGATGATTCGTGCACGTACGCCCCTTACTAGCTTTGGGATTGTGTGGATTACATTTTTCCCAAAGTATGATGGTCTCCAGAGTTGGGAATGGAACTGGAAGATAATGGGGCCAGGCCAAATCGTTGCCAGGTCTCGTCCCCCTCCCCCCACCCTATAATCCTTATATATATCATTTATGTCTGTTATTATGTATATATTATTTATCCCTCTATACAGGATGAAGAAAAATTCGCGCACTCGTACTTCGCAGGGCGATTCCTCACTTCCTAGCAATACAAAAATATCTGTCACAGAATTTCGTTCTGCGCTTATTTCCGGCAGTAAATAGACATTAAAGATTGGCAATATGGCAACATTGTAATCACATGTACGGTAACTGTCTCTGTCAGCACACAGATCTAACACTGGACAGGTGGCGCAATAAACAGCGTTTTGGGTCAGCATGCATGAGGTCGAGGGTTCGATTCTGGGACAAGGCGCATTTGTTTTCATTTGCGTTTCATTCTGACAAATAATGCTGTAGTTTTCGACATTTATTGACTATATTTCTAATGATGTGCGGTTGACCTGAACGTGGCAAGAATAATGGTTGGTACTAATCGACGGGACGTTGGGGGGAGGGTACACAGAAAACAGGTTTGGTATATAGTAGATGCAGTGGCGCGAAATGATTGCGTCCACGACGTTCACAAGGCTTCTCTAAAGGCTGGCCAATGAAAACTATTTTACTCCCACTTTCGTGTTAGTAGTACTAAAAGTGCATATGTCTTATAGAAAACCCACAATTAAGGAGCCAGATTCCGTACCAAGCTGACTAAATCGATCAGTTAAAAATAAGTTCGACTCGATGCAGAATCGAACCCTAAACGCTACAGACTGCACTTACTACACATCACTATTGCTGTGTACTGACAGTCTTAGTTACCGTACATGTGATTATAGTGTTGCCAGATTTCCGGTGTTTGACGTCCATTTACCGCCGGGAATGTGCTCAGAACGAAATTTTGTGACAGACATTTTTGTATTGTTGGTACGTTAGGAATCGCGTTGCGAAATCCGAGTGCGCGAATTTTTCTTCACTCTTCTTACCTTAGAAAGACGACTCTTTATACTCTGCAAGCTCGCATACAACACTTTGTGGATAATATCTCATAATACTGCTAGTCGCCCTCTTTGCTGTTCCACCTGGATATAGAGCAATGGTAGAACGAATATGTGCCTCTGTCAAGTAACTATAAGCGTTCTATTACAATGAATCACTGATACTTGTGCTCCGCAATATGGAAGATATGGAGACATTCATTCTACGGGTCTGCAGCTCGTGGTCATGCGGTAGCGTTCTCGCTTCCCGCGCCCGGGTTCCCGGGTTCGATTCCCGTCGGGGTCAGGATTTTCTCTGCCTCGTGATGACTGGGTGTTGTGTGATGTCCTTAGGTTAGTTAGGTTTAAGTAGTTCTAAGTTCTAGGGGACTGATGACCATAGATGTTAAGCCCATAGTGCTCAGAGCCATTTGAACCATCATTCTACGGTGGACATATCTTAGAACTATTCTACGATTATGTTGTCAAGTATTTGTTGAAATATAAAGCTAGTGTCGTCTCTTGTGTGTGTAGTGTGTAGTATTAAATACTTTGATGCTGTCTTGCTCCAATATATTCTTGAAGGGTAATAAGACTGAATGCAAGTGATTGTGGAGATTTTTTTGTATTACCGCTAGTCTGTCCGATTTGCTATCCCACCTGCAAATGGAGCAATAGGAGAACGAATATGCGTTTCTGATAAATAACTTCAAGCGTCAATGAGTGGTGAATCTGTGCTCCTCGTACTCTGCAATATGGATCACTATGGAGAGAGACACTATCCACGATGGACGTATCTTAACTGCTATTCAATGATGTTGTCAGTTACCTGTTGGAACGTAAAGTTTCTGACTTCTGGTCGGTATTAAATACAGAGTGGACTGACATCTGATGTGTATCACTAGTGGCTTTTTCTCGTGTTGAAATGTTGAGCATTTGAAGGTAATGGACCATTGCTCTCGTAAGTTTTCGCTGTTTCGTCACATAATTTTTCCGTCCCTGTGATCATTTTATAGAAATGATGTGAACAAAACACTATTTACGAACCGTAATAGGACGCAATTTCGTAAAATTTTGACGTTATACATCTCCAAAAATATATAAATGGTTTGCGTCAGACCTAATCAATGTTGTATTTGGTATGTAATGTAGCAACGTCAGCCTCCGAAATGTTGCGGCCATAATGTGTGGAACTTGCTGACTATATGTATGTTAAGGGACTGTTTGATCGTATTATGAACTCCCATCTTTTGTTCATACGTCTGATTCTCAAGATAGGTGAAAAATTTTCTCTGAGTTCAAAAATAGCACTCCCCATCAGAAGTGTGTATGGAACGTTCAGTTTCCAAGTTGTGGGAGTTCAAGGTCTGTGTTAGATATGCGAATATTTTAACGTAATAATTCAGTGGGTAGTATTACCATATGTCAGAAATACACCTGTTTTGCGAGTAAGAAGTTGTAGCATTACATGAGTATGTGCAATATTGTCGGATCTACTTTGCGTCACGTGAGTGTAGGGGAGTCAAAACAAATAGTGACCCATGACGTCATATAAACTTGAGATTTTTTTTGTACATGTAATTCATTTCTAAATTTTATTGATTATTTGCAGAGTAAAGAATTTAATTATATATAACATTTATAGGTAATGAGTTTTAATGAGATAGATATAAATATGTTTTGACATAGCAAATCACCTTGTTGCATTATGCGTGATATGTTTTCTCCTTGTAAGAAAAAAAATTCCGTGTTGCTCGAGTGTGTGATCAAGTAGTCGTCAAGTGCGGATCTACTTTAATTTTCATGAATGGGCATAGAATTGTTAATTTACAGCCCGGAGTTGATTTAAAAAATCATTGTAGGGATCCACGGCCCTACTTTGGTGCAAACAAATCGCGCGCGAATTCTCAAATATCGGCGCTGGATATTGGGCGTTGTCGTCTCGTGTAGGATTCAGTAACATTAACCGCAGTTTACGGACATTAGTTTGATAATAACTATCCAAGACTTATATGAGCGGCATAGTAATCGTCTTGATGTTTAAAGCAAGCGAGAAGCGATTTACTGTCGGGATACGTCAAATATTAATCATTGCATAGTCAGCATCTGAATGGGGGGCTCCATATGGTTCCCAAGTTGTGCAGCGACCGTAAACCATAAAATTACCAAATAGGAAGCAACTAGTCGCAAGACCATGTTTTCTTTATTTAATTTTGCATATCGATTTCAACTGATTAACAGCCGTCATCGGTGGTTTCATCGTGTATGTTCGCTGAGTAATAACACTGTATTAAACAAGACAGTGTTATAACTCAGGGAACATACACGTTGAAAGCACCGATGATGGCTGTTAATCAGTTGAAATCGATATGCAAAATTAAATAAAGAAAACATGGTCTTTCGACTGGTTGCTTCCTATTTGGTAATTTTGTAGTCAGCTTGTTGACACGTTGCATAGCAACTCATAAATGGACAGTGGTAGAATTACTGAAACGATCTTTGAAGTATCAATTACCACTACACATACATACATCAGAAACTAGTTACTCTAACTGCGAGTGACTTCTGGATTTGATGGGTTTCTTTTGTTTTTTTTTCAGCTAGTTGGTATTAATAAACTTATTTCGAGGTTGAAGCTTGATCAATGGTGTCGCCCTCATTCAGTTAAGTAGAACGATACATAACACTAGCTACGCTACTATTTATAGTTTTAAAAGAAAAGAGAGCACATACCTGTTTTTCTGTTCTCAAACCAGAGGCACGAGTGACGCTCCCTCAAAGCACAACAAAATTGTGAACCAACACACACATTTGCCCCCTTTTCACTACATTTCTGCATTGAAAACCCGGAGATATAGCCGCGGTACAAAGAAGGAAGAAAGAAGACGGAAGATCAGCGATAGAAATGGAGCAAAGAGGGAAGGAAAGGTCGCAAAGTTATAGTAGAAATGTAAAATGTATGATGCGACGTATCATCGAGTTTATGCACACAACGAAAGGTCTACATCGCTAGTCAGCTGCTCATGCTTGGAAAACTTTCTATGTCCTTACTGGAGAGAGAATAAGAACAACATACATTCTATCCCTTCGTAAATATCAGGAGCTTGCCCAATCTAAGTAATCAAAAATCGCAATACTGTGGAAAGAGGTGGAGAGATGGACCAACAAGGCAGAATTCAGTGTTGTTGGTAAAACGTTCGTTTTAATGCATAAGACTACATATGGAAATGGTTTAACACTTATTTAGGTTCATTTTCATACGTGATTTCACCGTTGTGTGACGTTGAATTTGTATACCAATATGCTATTCAACAGCCATTCCAATTTTTCACGGACTGGCAGCAAATGTCATATAATTTCTATGTTCTCTTGAGGCGATATCGCTTTGCTCGCGGTATTTCAATGTTCGACTTAGAAATCGTATGGAAGCGTCTTATAGAATCCTTACTAAAATGCCTGTCTATACTACGCAGACCTTCAAGCAGCGGCGAATCGTGAGGGCAGTCGGCGGTCGCCCTCCTGTAATGACAACTCTCCGCCCAGTCATACGGAGTGCAGCCTGTGACTATGGCGTGCGTCGACTGTGTGCGACTCTATGCAGCCGCTAAAGCTTCCACTCGTTATTCCCGTCAGCCTCTAGCCACATTCTTGAGGTGTTACCTTCATATTTCTTTCCCCACATGGATGGAACGATCTCTGTTGTGTTATTGGGCGAAGCTACAGTCACCCACAGTGAGTTGACACTGCACTCTGTTGTGAAAGTAGTTCAGCATTTCGTACAGATATGACATGTACATGTAAGGTAGTGACCAATATTCTCTTAGAAAATATCATACTTCTCCTTCACATGTATTTGCTACTTTTTATTTGCCACATTTTGATTGGAAAGGTTCGAATTGTCAATACGTATTCCCTCATGCGGTAGATAAATATGTTCTTAACAGCTTAACATCTGCCACATCCTGCACCACGGGACTAGAATATTAAACTGAATTTTGGCTCATGACGGAGTGCTAAGAGCTTGCCCTACCTCCGTCACAGGATGTCTCCTCACTTTCAGACTCTCTTAAAGTAACCAAATGCTCCGTCACCTACGAAGACTCTCAAGGCAGCACGACAGAGGAGCTGTAAATATCTGGTTTACACTACGTATCACTTAATAAATTCGGTGATCTAGCAGACTATATTACTATGATCATCCATCCCTGTGTTGTTGGGAGATTGCAAATATCTCGCCGCAACGAGAAACGCCTGATTACCGCTCCAGCTACTGAATCATATCAGTGGAACTCTCATCCTCGCTTCCACCCGCCCATCGGCACATCATTGGTTTCAAATTGCTTGACTGATTAATAAAGTTCATCATGAGAGTCCCTTTGCATGGTGAGTAATTTTTTTCCTACAGTCAGGTTACTTGCGCCAGCTAACCGTGATGTCTCTGGAGACTTGCCACACTATTCACTTCTTCCGACACCAAAATGGGTGGCAGCCATCGTCAAACGGCTGAAGACATCCAACGATAATTGCGTTCTCCCATTGCCTTGTCATGCTGGTGGAAATACATCACTTAGAATCCTGGTATACTGCTCTCGAACTAATCCACTAGGACCGGTCAGTCTGCTGGGACAGTAGAAAGTTTAATTCTCTACTCGACCGCTGAAATGCCCCTGCCCCCATCCTCGCCCCCACCAATGGATTGCACGTGAACAGCTGCCACTGTTGCCATCGGGCCACGAACAACCGCCCACTCGTCTGGGCTCTACCGCTCCTGGCTGACAACCCACTGCTTGCCATACCGGACAAATGTTAATCATACCAGACTCACAAAAGTTGTCCTACCCTTCTCAGAAGGACGAGGCGCTTATATGTCGCTGGAGTATATACCACAATGCTGAACAATATGCCCCATCATCCCTCTTGCGAAACGAAACTTTTTGAGGTAGGTTTTGGAAAAATCGCAGAACGGCTGACCCAGTGAGCAACAGCAAATTATTTGTGTACTGACCAACACATCCCAAATGTTTATGAGTCTACAGACCTAAATTTCCCTTAGAATGTCGGCCGAAGTGGCCGAGCGGTTCTATGCGCTACAGTTTGGAACCGCGCGACCATTACGGTCGCAGGTTCGAATCCTGCCTCGGGCATGGATGTGATGTCCTTAGGTTTAAGTAGTTCTAAGTTCTAGGGGATTGATCACCTCAGAAGTTAAGTCCCATGGTGCTCAGAGCCATTTGAACTATTTTTTTCCATTAGAATACTAGCACGGAGAAGTGTTCCCATTAGCGCCCGCCAAATTAGTGAGCTGGTGTTTTGAGAATTCAAATGGGAATCACTTTAGGGAATATGATGTTCTTTTCAAGGAACACTACTGAGAAACGAGATTTGAAGCTGACGGCAGAAGGTTTCTGATTCCGCCGATATACAGGTTGCTTATGGACGATGAAGATAAGATACGAGAAATTAGCGTCCATACGAAGGCATATTTACAGTCTTTTCCTCGATCGCTCTATTTGCACGTGGAATAGGAAAGAAAATGACTATTAGTGGTACAGGATATCCTCCGCCAAGCACCGTACGACGGACTCCGAGGTATGCTTATGGATGTAGATGTAAATGTAGTCCCCCTGTTAAGATGTCACTCCATCCATATATAGGCACAAAAAACTCGCAGAAGAATGTTGTCTCTTATTAATCGAGAAAACAAAAACGGAACTTTTAGTGCTGATTGTGTCTCTGTAGAAACCTTCGTATTAGCTCCTAATTTGCTCGTTGCAGTCACTTTGAGAGATCTATGTGAGAGACTATAATATGTTTACCCACAATACTTAGAAGAAACGGTATAGATCACAGCTCTCAACTCCTCTTTCATCAGAATATAGGTTACCTGCCGTGTTGTCCCAAATCCTCCAACCTTCGATATGTAGGATTTGAATCCACCTAATTTCAGTGAATAAGAGATATCCCCCGCAAAGTTACAGACCCCTGCCAGTTATCTCGAAATCCCATCACTGCCAACAGCACTGTTGTACATGTTAGAAAGCTGTCTACTTCTCCACCTGTCAATGACCAGGTAGAGAGCTATCACAATGAGAAAAATAGCACAATAACATACAGGAGGAAATTCATAACTATGCAGAGTACTTCTTGACTGCACAAAGAAATTCAGAAGCATAACAGCTACAGTTCATCGATACTGAATGTCTATCTGTAACTATCCACCTGTACCTGACCTAATCTCCTTTAACTTATTTCTGTGATTACTACACAAGAAATACGACAATGTAATAGATCAGAGTCTTCATTGACAGCACAGACTCTCTCTCTCTCTCCTTCTTATTTTTAGAACACACAACAGAGTAAAACTGTAAAAACCTCGCTAAGATCACCAGGTAGAGAACTGAATAAGATTTTACCGTGTCTCTCTCTTCTGATATATCGAAAACAGGTGCTCTTAGCGTGTTGACATAGAGCATATGTGGTTACCGCATTATATATACACGCATTTGTCCAGTGGAGTACGTGGCGAGTGTTCTAAGCCGCTTACACAGATCTGTGTAACTTTTTGTTGCCTGTATTGGAGGAAGGCCATATCCTACAGACTATCAGTCAAAATAAAGGTTTCTTGTGTTGTTGTTTCATAAGCCGTTTGGTACATTGTTTTCCTTTCTTTTTCTTCTGTAAAAGACCCAAGCAGTGTACGACTACAGCTTTTTACACTGCCACACACTTGGCTTTTCTACGAAGACTTTTAGGTTTGTGTCAGGCGCTAAACTGACATTAACATGTTTCGGTCCATTGGCTCTTACAGAAAGCTGGACATCGCATGGTGTAAGGTAAGCTGCTCCTACAACACACAGGACGTTGAAATAAAAGACAGCGGCTTTGTTTCTTATTGACAAAAATGTGGAAGATAGTATTACGTAAGGAAACTGTAATAGTTTGCGCCATTGTGTAACGTTTCCAAACAGTTGTCTGGACAACATGACCTCTACATTTAATCTCATCTTCCACAGTGACTGGGTAGCAGATGTCTCAGTGTTCCATTTTCAAAGAGACGAAGAGCTTTCATTTCTCATATTGGTATTATATATTGCACCCAGATTATGTATTCACTGTTTCGGTGTCCTATGTAATGCTCATCCTGATCTCCAAATCTTTGGACATTGTGTCTTCTGTTGTTATGGCTCAAAATGCATAACCACACGTGGAAGCAGGGGTATTCTGCAGGACCCACGTAGCACAGACAGGATGCACCATCAGTTGTCAGTCGCACTGGTGGAGGAGTGGAATGATTTTCAAACACCGAACACTAGGGTACCCTCATTCATCCAAAAATGGTGGTATTCACCTCAGTTTTACGTATTTTCCATCAATTTGAGTAATTTAAGCAGGTTGTCCGTAATTTAAATACATTTCACCCAATAACTTGTGTTCCAAACCACCATTCTCGACGGCTTGTCACATCAACAAAATGGTTCATCGCATTGAGCTTGAGATGCTATCAGCCTGTCACTGACATTCCAGCATGATTCTCAATTTATTTGTCTTTGTTAAACCACCCCCCTGATCTATTTATTTTGCGAGTACTGTACACAAGTGGACATGTCATGAAACCAGTTACACTGACATCATATAAAAATGTACGGTATCTTAGTGTAGGAAATAGCATCAGCAGAGAGTAGCTGCAAAAACTACATTGCTTAGCCAAAGTAATTTATAAATTCGGTAAGATTTTATTACGATTATCCATCCCACTCTGCATGGATGAGGATCACAAAATATTCCAGCGTTTGTGGATCCTCAGAAAAACTCTAGATGGTCTCTTTATGCATCTTGATAACTCTTCCTCTCTCTTTAACGAAGCCTGCCTGCAACATTGTCTCAGATTTAAATTATAACTGACCAGAAGTAAGAGGGCAGATATACTTGCTACGTTTGACGTCTCGTGAAGATACAGAATGAGCTGATAACAGCGTAATCAATACACCTTGATATTTTGCATTCGTAAAGAGCATAACAACTGTTTCAAACTGGTAAAACCGAGTGGCGCTAATGATGTAGACAGGTATTCTCATTCCTACACTGTAACCGCCATTCTGCAAAGACTGCCGGCCGCTGGCGGCCGAGCGGTTCGGGCGCTACAGTCTGGAACCGCGCGACCGCTACGGTCGCAGGTTCGAATCCTGCCTCGGGCATGGATGTGTGTGTTGTCCTTAGGTTAGTTAGGTTTAAGTATTTCTAAGTTCTAGGGGACTTATGACCTCAGCAGTTGAGTCCCATAGTGCTCAGAGCCATTTGAACCATCTGCAAAGACTGTTCTCTACGATCATATTCACGTCATCCATCCAATTAAACACCATCTCTCTCGAAGCATGCCCACTGAGGAGGAGAGCACTCCTTATTGCTGTATAGTAGATACGAGTCTGATGCATCTGAGAGTACTGTTGTGATATAACCGATGGTTAAGAAGAAGAATAAATATATGCTTTTTGCTTGATGGAGCTCCTGATGCAGAGAATTTTACTCGTTTTACATAAATCACTTGTGCTGTCTATACCATAGGATTTTGTAGTGTTAGGATTCCACGCCAAGAAGGAACTGGAAAAAGAAAAATTATTGTAGAACATAAACTCACGCTGCTAAGGCTAGATGATACTGAACTTAAATATGCTATACACTTAAAGCAGTGTGATTTCCAATATATCAGTAATGTGGAACGCAAAGGTGTTGACAACTGCACTACATTTACAAACAAATTTAGAATTCGTGGCGAAAAGTGATGTCATTATCACACGAGAGAAAGTGACATAAAATCGGTAAAATTACGAAAGTTTTCGGAATATTTGTATAAACTGACAAAAAATACGCCAAAATGCGGGGAAATTGAGTGAGAATAAGGGAGTACTTATATGTCTGCTTGGTGCAGAAAAATTCTTGTACATGGGAATGAGTATGTGACAGCAAGAGGAATATGAGAAAAAGTTGAGATGAAACCACCAGGAACCAGGGAAACAGTCATTTGGCGTGGACAGCGATGAGACTCTTGAAATATATTGTTTGACGTGGGTGACCAGCAAATGTGAAGTAATAAATTTACATTTATGTAAGTCTGCAGGCTTTCGTGGCCGTTGTTACTGAAGTTAAAATCTTCTGGATTATTAGGCCGCGTCATGTTTCTTCTAGAATGTTCGACGTTTCTACCCCTCTGCTGAGATCTTCCTCGGGATCTTTTGGTGGCCGCTACTGCTAGAACACTGTGAGAGACGAGTGTCGCGTCCACTTATAAAGGGGGAGTTTTCTGGCGTTCGTGCTGGAGAAGTGATAGTATTGTTTAAAATTCATATGGGTACCATTGGTGGATCATGGTCATAGGCTAATATTCCCGCTCTGATGCAGAAGAAGGGGCGCTGGTAGCTCATCTCCTGTGGATGCCATTGGCGGTTCATCGTCATTGGATAGAAAGGCAGTATTCCACACTTATGCTGGAGAAGGGTTATTGGTTGAAATGCCTGCTACCGCTATTGGTTGGTCGTCATCAGTGGCTAGATTCGAAACGGACAGAGCAAGAGAGGAGGAATGTTTACCCAAAATACTATTGTCCGCCGAGGTGACATGTAGCGCTTTGTTTATGCCGCTCACACAAAAGTGTTCAAATGTGTGTGAAATCTTATGGGACTTAACTGCTAAGGTCATCAGTTCGTAAGCTTACACACTACTTAACCTAAATTATCCTAAGGACAAACTCACACACCCATGCCCGGGGAAGGATTCGAACCTCCGCCGGGACCAGCCGCACAGTCCATGACTGCAGCGCCCAAGACCGCTCGGCTAATCCCGCGCGGCGTAGCTCACACACCGCGGCCGCGTATTTACTTCCTTGATGGAGGGGAGCCACGATGCCAGAAGCCTATAGCCGTCCTCTCTGTTGAAATTAGATACATTCTTAGAAATTTCAACCGCTTCTCGGACCTTTCTTCTATAAATGTTTGTTTCTTTAGGCAGTATATGGACGTTATTAAAATCGATGTCATAGCCACAGTTCTCATGATGTTCCGCTGCTGCCGATTTTGCACTTTGTTTTAGCCGCATGTGCCGTTCGTGTTCCTTAATGCGTTCTTTAACAGATCTTCCCGTTTCACCTGCATGCACTTTGCCGCAGCCAAATGACACTTGATAGACGCCCGCATTGTGGAGGTAATCAGGTGCATCCGTTTTCCGTCGGAAAAGTCTTTTATTTTGTTTTGACTAAAGAAAGATGTCTGAATACCATTTTTCTTTAAAATTCTGCTTATGTGGTCAGTGACCCCAGAAACGAACGGTAGCCTGACGAAGTGAAAAGTCGGTTCCTCGTCGTTGTTATTAGCGGTATACATATTCCGCCTAAAAGCCCTCTCGATTGAAGAACTATCATACCCATTTGCCACCCTGTCCTCTATAAAATTCAACTCCAATTCCTGGTTGTCGTCATCGTTGATACGGCAGGCACGTGAAGACAGAGTGTTTAGTACTGCTTGCTTTTGGGCTGGGTGGTGGAGCGAAGTGGCATCTAAATATCTGTTTGTGTTAGTCGGCTTTCTGTACAATCTGTGACCTAGAGTGTTATCAGATCTTCTGTATACCAACACATCTAGGAACGGGAGACCGACCTCACTCTCAACCTCCAAGGTGAATTTGATTTTGGGGTGAATTCCACTTAAGAAATTGTGAAGCGCATGAAGTTCTTCTTCACCGTGTGGCTATATAACAGATGTATCGTCCACATTTACATTTGTCGGATCAAAAGCCTAGTTGTGGCCTCGAAGTTATCAGCAACCACCATATAGATTTTTATAATGTATCCTTCACTAAAGAGCATTGTATTAGCAGCCTGGGGACTGTAACACACAATTACAGAATGTTTCGCGTGTTTGACACTGTGTAACACTGTTTAAGTGTTTTAAAGTCTAATAAAGAGTATTTACAATGTGTGTCTCTGTACTCCCTACCAACCACAACCATGTTGTGTCATCTAAGAAATATCTACCTCATAGGGCAGTTGCCGCATGGTTTTTAACAACGTTCTGCAGTTTGTCTAGTGAGGTAATAGGAATACATGCAAGGTGACTGCTGTCTTTGTCGGCCACAGTGGCCGAGCGGTTCTAGGCGCTTCAGTCCGGACCGCGCTGCTGCTACGGTCGCAGGTTCGAATCCTGCCTCGGGCATGGATGTGTGTGATGTTCTTAGGTTAGTTACGTTTTAGTAGATCTAAGTCGAGGGGACTGATGACCTCAGATGTTAAGTCCCATAGTGCTTAGAGCCATTTGAACCATTTTTACAGCTGTCTTTGATGCTTTCCTGGGAAAGAGAACCATCTGCCTCTAAATTTATATGGATCTGCATCGAAGGATGATAGAGAGTACTTGGAGTAATCTGTTGAGAGCGGTTGTAATGAAGTACGATTTAATGGTAGACTGACGACGCATTCTAGAGAGAGGGAGAGGTTGAGGCAGGTCATTTGGTACACATTTAACCTTTTTGTCCGTTGTCCTCTCAGGGTGTATGAGTTGTGTGTTGTAATCTGCGTTCGAGTACCCCACGTTAGGACTTCATATCCACGTCGCTGGCATCGCCAATCTCGTTCCGCTGACCATCCTAGAGAAATCGGCTTCCGAACAGGACTAGCGCTGGGCATGGCCCGCCCACCACAGCTGCCTCCTTTGGCAGGACTAGTCCTTCGTTCCACGTCCACTACTTTCCAATCCTACCTACCCATGTCGGACTAAGTATTTATGCTGGACGGAAGAGTACTGTCACCGTTGAAGGGTGGTGTGGTACTCCAAGTCCCACCGCCACACCTCCAAAGTGTATTGCAGTGACGCAGTGTCACTGCCCTATGGTTTCTATTTACTGGCTCACTAACGCAGTTAGACCGTGGAAGGCTGGTGATGCTGTGGTGTACCGTATCACAAAAAAAAGCTGCATTGGACAATATGACCACGATTTTCTGTCTGTTTCATATACTCACTAGGAGTGGCCTGTTGTCATCCAGCCACATTTTTCCTTCACCATAGAGTTGGCGCCTTACTGTACCAAGCCTCTGTACCTCCACCATCGGAGGGTGGCACGGAACTTAAAGTTCCACCGCTACACCTTCAAAGTGCTATGCTCGGCTGTAATTCAGCCGTTGCTATGAATCTCCTCCACTTGTCCTCCGAGATAGTTGGACCGAATCTGAACCAGTGACACTGTGTAATAGTACACTGCTAAAAAAAAGTTGCATTGGGAACAAACCCCCGTCTGATACCCCTTCCTATCGTCCCATCTGCCTCACCTCCATGTTTAGTAAGGTCTTCGAGACCATCCTTTCCCACCATATTCACCGCCACCTACACCAGCACCACCTCCTTCCCCTTAATCAGTGTGGCTTCTGGCCTTCCTTCTCAGCCGACGACCAGCTCCTTAACCTTACCAATCTTCTTTCCCTCCAACTCAACTCCCGTCACTCCGCTTTCTTTGTTTCCCTTGACCTCTAGAACACCTACAACCGTGTCTGGCATCCTGGGCTCCACTTAAAACACTAGACTTATGCTCTACCTATCAATTTCTTCCGTCGCATTGCTTCTTTCCTCTCCCTTCGTCTCTCCTGTGTCACTATCCACAATTCCAACTCCCATATCTTCTATCCATCCGCTGGTGTAGCCCAAGGATCCGTCCGTTCCCCTCTCCTCTATCTCCTGTACACTGCTGACACGCCCAAACCTCCACCTCCTATTCATCTCTTCCAATTTTCTGATGACACCGCCTTCCTAGCACTTTATCCTACCCCTCAGTGCTCCCAGCGTACCCTCCAAACCCACTGTGACCAATTCACCACTTGGTGAAACCAGTGGGTCCTTCGTATCAAACCCTCCAAGACACAGGCGATCATCAAAGGCCGCACCACCTGCTCCTTCAATCTCCATGATTTCTACCTAACCATTAATGGCCGTCCTATCCACCTCACTCCTACCCTCAAATACCTTGGCCTTACCCTCGACCACCACCTCACCTGGACTCCCCATCTCCTTACCATCCAACACAAAGCCCACAACAGACTCCACCTCCTGAAACTCCTGTGCAGCTGGACATGGGGACTGCATTCTTCCACCATACTTACAAAGCATTGATCTGCCCCATCCTTTGTTACGCCAGCATTGCTTGGATTTGCAGCCCTCCCAGATTCTGTAACATCCTCCAAATCCTCAAGCACCATGCACTCGGCCTCACTTTCGGTATCTGCCTTCGGTCCCCCAAGTGCATCCTCTGTGACCTCATCCCCTTCCCCCACCTTCTCCTTTTCCCTGAACACATCCGCACCCTGTATATTACCCACTGACTCGATCCCCCCCACTCCCTGGTGTCGCCCTTCCTCTCTACCCCCAGCCCATTGCCACATCTTTACCGTTGTGTCCCACCATCTCTCCATCTCCACACCCTCCACATTCTTTCCCAACACAACTTCCAGCACCTACCACTACCAGATGATGCACTTCACTTTGATGTCCATCCCTCCTACCAATTCTAACCCCACCTTCTTACTGCCTCCTCTTCAGGACTCCCTCTCCTCCTCCTCCCCTCTCCTGAGTGGCTTTCCTCCTCCTAAACCCCTTCCCCCTCTCATGCTCCCTGTCAGTGTCTCTGCACTTTCCTGCCTTGTCTTCCCTCTTCATCTCCCTCCCTACCTGTCTCCTGCCTCTTGGGGTTCCCCCTGCCCCCCCTTTTCCCTCTTCCTCCCGCCTCTCCATCCTCCTCCCATCTTTTTTTCTCCTCTCCAACCTCCAGTCCCTTGGCAGGTCCCTAACAGTATTTTTTTTGTAAGTGTTTTGCCGTTTCCAGTGGTTTTGTTTTTTAAGTGTCTCGCTCTGTGCGAATATTAAACTGTGGCTGACTTTCATCTTGTGTTTGACTTCAGAGATTTTAAGTACACAACGAACTGCTAGCTGTGTTCTTTTAACTTTGTTGACTTTGTCCACTTTTTAATTGTCCCCCAATGTCCCCGTATTAGCGTATATTTTAACTCCTATCATCTCCATTTACTGTATTTTATGTCCCCCTTTTTACCCCATTTTTATGTAAGAGTTCCCCCTGTATTTTTGTTAAAGCCATTTGGCTAAAGAGCGATAGACTGTGCCGCTGCCAGCCCTCCTCTGCCCATATAGGCATTGGGCAGTGGGTCGCTGTGGTAATATAATTATCCATTTTTATGTTTTTCCCCATCAGCTCTCAACTGTAAATCGACAGAAGACTACTGCTCTCCACTTCAGTCATAGCTAGCTGTCGTATCATCATCATCGTCATCTTCCATCCTTTCCATATAGGGATAGACAGCTTGAAGTAATTCCATAGTGACAAACGAATAGCGAAATATATCGTCTCTACATCCAGCAATACTTAGCAGCATGAAAGAAATAAATAAAATGAGAGAAATTCATACCAGCAAACTGTTTAAATAAACAATATTTGCACTGCCTTGTATCACACAAATTGTTTGCATAGGTAAACAATAATCCACATACTACATTTGATTTGATTTGATATTTCCCATCAAATAGCCAGTCGAGTCTATTAATCTATAAATATTTCTAGAAAGTGGATTTTTCTTCCACCAATAGGATGTAAGGACAGCTGTCTCACACAAAAGTATATCAAATCATTGATTAGTCAGTCGATTTGATGGGGTTGGGGACTATTCAAATAACTCAGACCTGACGATAAGCAGCTCATGTTCAACAACAGAATACCGAGATGGGGAGGGGGAAAATAGTCCTCAGAGGCGAACAATAGGTTGAGGGAGCGTCTGGGGGGTGGGGGAGGGAGAACTGTCCTCATATTCTCATTCAAAAGCGCGAAATTCAAGAAGTGCCTCAGAATTTGCAGGGCATGCTTGGGGGGAGGGGGGAAGTGTCCCAGAACCAAGCAATATGTAAAGGGGGGGGGACAAAGAAAATTTGTCAGAACTGGCATTCAAAAGTGCGCAAAATTCAAAAAGTACGTCAGTATCGGTGGGAGAAGGGGGAGGGATCATATGCTACCTGGGGAAAACCCATGTCGCCATCAGGGGAGAGGGAATTCATTGATCAACTAATTAATTAATTTCCATAATTAATTTGATATCAGTTTGATATAAAGTGCACCAGAACATACATTACCCTACAATTGGCAGATTCCCTCCTCTGCCCCTCTCTGGGAACGTACGTGGCACAGTCCTTGTTAAAAAGTTTTTTGGTTCAAATGTGGCGGACGCTGCCTGGGTAACTTCTTTAGTTTCTGTCCTTTTTCATTGTTGATCCACTTTGTTTGATCGTAAACGAGCTAACACTTGCTCAGCGTGATCACTGGGACCGTGTGCAGTGTTTTATGGCTAACTGTCTGCATGCAGTTTGAGTATGGTGACACATTCCTGTGAGTGAATACGTTTTTCCTCTTTAGATTCACTCGTTTCGAGGTGATGTGATATCGCTGTGTTGTTTGAACTGCCTACATTGTTATTCGCGATTGTGTTATAGCTTTGAGTGAATGTTTTATGCCTTACTATCTTTCATTATGTTCCAAAGAGTGTTTTGAGTCATCATGAATTAATTCGGACGTATTTTGGAGGTAAAAGAAATGGTTGAAATGGCTCTGAGCACTATGGGACTTAACTTCTCAGTTCATCAGTCCCCTAGAACTGAGAACTACTTAAACCTAACTAACCTAAGAACATCACAGATATCCGTGCCCGATGCAGGATTCGAACCTGCGACCGTAGTGGTCGCGCGGTTCCAGACTGTAGCGCCTAGAACCGCTCGGCCACCCCGGCCGGCTTGGAGGTAAACTGTTTCGTGTCACACTGTAGACATACTCCCTATGAATAAGTAATTAGCCAGACTGCACTTAAAGTTTAATGACAGGCATACTTAACAGAGCGTTTCTGACCGGTAGTACACATCCTAACGGCATCAACGGCTCGTTGGAGACCGAATTCGGTGTATTGCGAGTGGCAGCTGAAAATTACATACTATTACGATCGGAAGCCATAATTCGCTCACGCATTTCGCCTTTACGTACTGATTGTACAACTATGAACACAGGTGTTTCGCTACAGTGACCATATATAGAAGATGAAAAATTTGTGCCACACAGACGCTTGCGATAGCCACTGTTCTTCCAGTTGAATCACCTGGACAAGCTTCCGATCTTCCAACTGACTGTCCTGAAAGGTTCCACACGAGTAGCAACATGCTGATACAGGCAGCCGCGATCCAAGGAGGTTCGCACCTGGCACGGGTCCAGTGGCTGCCGGAAAATGTCGGGTCAGGGGTGGGGAGAGGGGGAGGTGTACTACGTTATGGCCGAGTTGTCTTCCTGCTGCGTGTAAACGTTGCCCGCTCGCTGGAAGACACTAACGGTGCGCCGTTTCTCTGCAGTGCTGCCACGGAACCTGCAGAGAAAATAACTCTCAGAGACGCTGGAAAACGTTTTACTTGGCTAGGGAATATTTCATGAAACACCTAGTAACTTTGGCATAAACTGTGACTAGTATTTGAAGGTATTATGTATTATCACGCAAATTCTGCGATACATTATCTATTTGGTGTAAACGTTCAGGAGGGCTGCAGTTATTAGAGTTACATTTTTTCTTACACATTCCCGTGATAGACGATCGCATAGCAAGAATTTTACCATTATATATACAGAGGTGTATTCCGAATTGGCAGTCCGGTAGCGACGTTGGCGTATTCCATTGTCGTTACCTGATCTCGTTTCTCGTTAATTTATTTGGTATTTATTTTGTAATTATTAGACTGGATATGAAGCAAATACTGAAGTAATGTTGTGCAGGACACTGTTCTCATTAAATGGCTCTGAGCACTATGGGACTCAACTGCTGTGGTCATAAGTCCCCTAGAACTTAGAACTACTTAAACCTAACTAACCTAACAGCACACAACACCCAGCCATCACGAGGCAGAGAAAATCCCTGACCCCGCCGGGAATCGAACCCGGGAACCCGGGCGTGGGAAGCGAGAACGCTACCGCACGACCACGAGATGCGGGCTGATGTGTTGAGTATATCCGTTGTTCTGACTGGTACCGCGGTGAAGATAGTTGTGGGAAATCCTTTTGTCTGTACTACACAAATCAGATTTCCGCCAGCTGATTCTCGCAGATCGCGTAACACGAATGCAAAGTCACAAGCATACGCAGTACAGTAACATTCTCCTCAACTGCGTCCAGATGCTGATACTATTTCACACGGTCTGCAAAGCTATGGGCCTTAACGGCAGCTATTCGAGATCAGCCACAATGAGTTATATCTCAACTTCCTACTTGAAAGACCACTCAGTGTAATCGATTCTGGTATACACTCCTGGAAATTGAAATAAGAACACCGTGAATTCATTGTCCCAGGAAGGGGAAACTTTATTGACACATTCCTGGGGTCAGATACATCACATGATCACACTGACAGAACCACAGGCACATAGACACAGGCAACAGAGCATGCACAATGTCGGCACTAGTACAGTGTATATCCACCTTTCGCAGCAATGCAGGCTGCTATTCTCCCATGGAGACGATCGTAGAGATACTGGATGTAGTCCTGTGGAACGGCTTGCCATGCCATTTCCACCTGGCGCCTCAGTTGGACCAGCGTTCGTGCTGGACGTGCAGACCGCGTGAGACGACGCTTCATCCTGTCCCAAACATGCTCAATGGGGGACAGATCCGGAGATCTTGCTGGCCAGGGTAGTTGACTTACACCTTCTAGAGCACGTTGGGTGGCACGGGATACATGCGGACGTGCATTGTCCTGTTGGAACAGCAAGTTCCCTTGCCGGTCTAGGAATGGTAGAACGATGGGTTCGATGACGGTTTGGATGTACCGTGCACTATTCAGTGTCCCCTCGACGATCACCAGTGGTGTACGGCCAGTGTAGGAGATCGCTCCCCACACCATGATGCCGGGTGTTGGCCCTGTGTGCCTCGGTCGTATGCAGTCCTGATTGTGGCGCTCACCTGAACGGCGCCAAACACGCATACGACCATCATTGGCACCAAGGCAGAAGCGACTCTCATCGCTGAAGACGACACGTCTCCATTCGTCCCTCCATTCACGCCTGTCGCGACACCACTGGAGGCGGGCTGCACGATGTTGGGGCGTGAGCGGAAGACGGCCTAACGGTGTGCGGGACCGTAGCCCAGCTTCATGGAGACGGTTGCGAATGGTCCTCGCCGATACCCCAGGAGCAACAGTGTCCCTAATTTGCTGGGAAGTGGCGGTGCGGTCCCCTACGGCACTGCGTAGGATCCTACGGTCTTGGCGTGCATCCGTGCGTCGCTGCGGTCCGGTCCCAGGTCGACGGGCACGTGCACCTTCCGCCGACCACTGGCGACAACATCTATGTACTGTGGAGACCTCACGCCCCACGTGTTGAGCAATTCGGCGGTACGTCCACCCGGCCTCCCGCATGCCCACTATACGCCCTCGCTCAAAGTCCGTCAGCTGCACATACGGTTCACGTCCACGCTGTCGCGGCATGCTACCAGTGTTAAAGACTGCGATGGAGCTCCGTATGCCACGGCAAAGTGGCTGACACTGACGGCGGCGGTGCACAAATGCTGCGCAGCTAGCGCCATTCGACGGCCAACACCGAGGTTCCTGGTGTGTCCGCTGTGCCGTGCGTGTGATCATTGCTTGCACAGCCCTCTCGCAGTGTCCGGAGCAAGTATGGTGGGTCTGACACACCGGTGTCAATGTGTTCTTTTTTCCATTTCCAGGAGTGTATTTATCTTAAATAGAAAAAGCTGAAGCATCACTGTTTCCACGGTATGACGAAATTCCAAATTTTTGAAGGCGTAGGCTGAAATAATTGCAATAAAACGAGACTGGTCTCTGATGAAAAATGTTTTTGATGAATCTTGTGTTTGGTGATTTTACGTGAATTTGAGATCTAGGCTCCTTCAGTAATAGATCTCCACGGTCAGCTAGTACTCAGAGATGGACATGGCTCAGTCGCTGTTTCTCTGGCTATACTTTGAAATGCCAGTGCCCAAACATATCAGACTGATTAATAGTACTACAGCAAGGCGATTTCAAATTAAAAGTTCTTTGTTTTTCATTTTTTATGTCATGTAAATCAGAATAGCGTTCAATGAAATATAATTTCCATAAAAATATAGTTTGGTTCGCAATAGAAGTTACAACAATGTAAAATTTCACACAGCTCTCATATTCCTCTTCATAACACCAGATATACATTTTACTCTTTAACAGTAATTGTAGTTGGGTTTTGAGCTTCTCTGGTAATTGAAATTCTACACTATGAATTAAAGGTATCCTTATTGGAAATTTTTAGATATTTTTACACAAAAAACGATAAAGCGAGCCAAAAACTGAAAACTACTCTACCTAATAACTGAATTTTTTGGAACACTTATAATGCAAAAATGTGAATGGATCATGTGGAACACGGAATAGTGTGAATTGCTGTTACACAGTTTATCATAATTCTATACATTACTTACACAAACACTTGAACTTTAGAAGCAATGCTATTACATTTATCTGTATTTGACGCTACTTAGCATGCTTGATACCTGGTTTCCAGTAAGTGTAAAACTGATTAACCTATGAGACGGACATAAGGTAAAACTGAATGTCTTGTCCATGAGCACGTAGAACTCCTACAGTATTACCGAGAACTTTCCCTTCTGCACCATACATGGTACAGTTAATTAATGATTTATCACAAGCCGGCCGAAGTGGCCGTGCGGTTAAAGGCGCTGCAGTCTGGAACCGCAAGACCGCTACGGTCGCAGGTTCGAATCCTGCCTCGGGCATGGATGTTTGTGATGTCCTTAGGTTAGTTAGGTTTAACTAGTTCTAAGTTCTAGGGGACTAATGACCTCAGCAGTTGAGTCCTATAGTTCTCAGAGCCAGCCATTTATCACAATAATATTTTGCTTAGTGAAAAATTACAGCGTCTTTGTTTTTCCTCTTGTTACATGGACGTCGCAGAGACCTGGCGAGGGCAGAAGGTTGTTATTTGCGCGGTGTGGAATTGCCACGTCACTGCATTCAGTACCCACCTGATCGACGGTTGTTCACTTCTTCTGCAGCGGTTATGATTATACAATGAAGTAAACGAGGAATAATGGATGAGACAAGTGTTGTTAGTATTTTATGAAGTCTCATTTTGCCTCGTTGGAGCTAAGTTCAATTTCATTACGTATTCTTAATACGTGGCATAATATTGTATATCTCTGGTGGCTAACCAACATAGTTGAAGTTAATATGAAAGTAATTGTTAATCGTTAAGATATGTGTATATGAAGAAGTTATTTGCAAATAAGTTTGTTATGGAAGTATTAATCAACTGATTACTCGCATTAGAGAAAAGTCTTTTAGTTGCGTGAAGTGCTAAAAAGGAGAAATAATATTTCTGATGTTAAAACATTTCGCCGAGATGCACTTGGAAAACAACACTTAGTGTTTTAAGAACGGAATGAGGTATTAACGGTGAGATGAAGAAGAATATTTATTACGATTATCTGTAAGTAATCGTTGGGAACATTAATGTGAAAAGCTTTCAGTTTCAGATACAACTGATATCGCAAAATGCAGCGTTGTTTGGTTAATAACAGTATTAAATGTCATAGTAGGTTGTCTGAGCAACAAACAGAATCAATAACTATATTACGACGACTTCTGATAAAGATAACAAAGAAAGAAATTTTCCTTCTCGCTTTCATCGTCCTCGAATGAGGCGAAACTAAAAACTTTTTCGGAATTATCGATATACAATCAGAAAGCTTTAAATATCAAAAGATCATGTGTTGGACGTTGCAGGACATGGTCATTAATAATCCCCATACATGTGAGTGGGACGTATCATACCACGAGTTTACCGGATTATGTGGTCATTCTTTATCATCACTTGCAAAATACGAAGAATGCTAAAAATTCCTCATTATAAAGGTTAGATCAAAGCAATATGTGACGGTTGAGTGACATTTAACACTTAGTTGTCTACGAAAATAGTTTTAAAAACCGGCAGCCAATTACATAGCGAATCATAACAACAGTCATGTAAATTATTGAAAGACGCATTTAATATGACGTTGTTAATATAGGTAAATGAAATTAAAATATTGGAGTGATGGCTGGGAATCATATTTGGGGAAGTTTGGCTGCCGAGCTACAAGTCTTTTCCGTTGACAACACACTGAGAGAATTATATGTCTATGGTGATGATGAATTAATGATGAGGACAAAACAACAACCAGTCTCCGAGCGGAGAAAATCTCCGACCCGACCGGGAATAGAACTGGGCCTGCCGCAGGAGAGTCATGCACTCTGATCACTCAGCTAAGGGGGCGGATTGTTAATAAAAATTTTCACATTGATTACTGTAATAAGTCTAACAACTTTTTTGCAATATTATTAATCCTTCTTCAGTGAGGATTTAATTTTCGATACACTACCAATACAGAATGTAGTAATTATTATTGAACTGTTACGAACATTTTAATATGTGCTTGAGATCTGGAATATTATCACAATTTATAAGTATTTATGGGATTAGACTGTTGGAGAAGCTGTCGTGTAGAAGCAGATAATCTTTATGTGATCAATGGTAGGAATCTTCTTTTGAGGTGCTGCACAAATAAAACGAATCAGGGTATTATGTTGTTGTTGTTGTTGTGGTCTTCAGTCCTGAGACTGGTTTGATGCAGCTCTCCATGCTACTCTATCCTGTGCAAGCTTCTTCATCTCCCAGTACCTACTGCAACCTACATCCTTCTGAATCTGCTTAGTGTATTGATCTCTTGGTCTCCCTCTACGATTTTTACCCTCCACGCTGCCCTCCCATGCTAAATTTGTGATCCCTTGATGCCTCAAAACATGTCCTACCAACCGATCCCTTCTTCTAGTCAAGTTGTGCCACAAACTTCTCTTCTCTCCAATCCTATTCAATACCTCCTCATTAGTTACGTGATCTACCCACCTTATCTTCAGCATTCTTCTGTAGCACCACATTTCGAAAGCTTCTATTCTCTTCTTGTCCAAACTAGTTATCGTCCATGTCTCACTTCCATACATGGCTACACTCCATACAAATACTTTCAGAAACGACTTCCTGACACCTAAATCTATACTCGATGTTAACAAATTTCTCTTCTTGAGAAACGCTTTCCTTGCCATTGCCAGTCTACATTTTATATCCTCTCTACTTCGACAATCATCAGTTATTTTGCTCCCTAAATAGCAAAACTCCTTTACTACTTTAAGTGTCTCATTTCCTAATATAATCCCCTCAGCATCACCCGATTTAATTTGACGACATTCCATTATCCTCGTTTTGCTTTTGTTGATGTTCATCTTATATCCTCCTTTCAAGACACTGTCCATTCCGTTCAACTGCTCTTCCAAGTCCTTTGCTGTCTCTGACAGAATTACAATGTCATCGGCGAACCTCAAAGTATTTATTTCTTCTCCAAGGATTTTAATACCTACTCCGAATTTTTCTTTTGTTTCCTTTACTGCTTGCTCAATATACAGATTGAATAACATCGGGGAGAGGCTACAACCCTGTCTCACTCCTTTCCCAACCACTGCTTCCCTTTCATGCCCCTCGACTCTTATAACTGCCATCTGGTTTCTGTACAAATTGTAAATAGCCTTTCGCTCCCTGTATTTTACCTCTGCCACCTTCAGAATTTGAAAGAGAGTATTCCAGTCAACATTGTCAAAAGCTTTCTCTAAGTCTACAAATGCCAGAAACGTAGGTTTGCCTTTTCTTAATCTTTCTTCCAAGATAAGTCGTAAGGTCAGTATTGCCTCACGTGTTCCAACATTCCTACGGAATCCAAACTGATCTTCCCCGAGGTCAGCTTCTACCAGTTTTTCCATTCGTCTGTAAAGAATTCGCGTTAGTATTTTGCAGCTGTGACTTATTAAACTGATAGTTCGGTAATTTTCACATCTGTCAACTCCTGCTTTCTTTGGGATTGGAATTATTATATTCTTCTTGAAGTCTGAGGGTATTTCGCCTGTCTCACACATCTTGCTCACCAGATGGTAGAGTTTTATTATGACTGGCTCTCCCGAGGCCATCAGTAGTTCAAGTGGAATGTTGTCTACTCCCGGGGCCTTGTTTCGACTCAGGTCTTTCAGTGCTCTGTCAAACTCTTCACGCAGTATCTTATCTCCCATTTCGTCTTCATCTACATCCTCTTCCATTTCCATAATATTGTCCTCAAGTACATCTCCCTTGTATAAACCCTCTATATACTCCTTCCACCTTTCTACCTTCCCTTCTTTGCTTAGAACTGGGTTTCCATCTGAGCTCTTGATATTCATACAAGTGGTTCTCTTCTCTCCAAAGGTCTCTTTAATTTTCCTGTAGGCAGTATCTATCTTACCCCTAGTGAGACAAGCCTCTACATCCTTACATTTGTCCTCTAGCCATCCCTGCTTAGCCATTTTGCACTTCCTGTCGATCTCATTTTTGAGACGTTTGTATTCCTTTTTGCCTGCTTCATTTAGTGCATTTTTATATTTTCTCCTTTCATCAATTAAATTCAATATTTCTTCTGTTACCCAAGGATTTCTATTAGCCCTCGTCTTTTTACCTACTTGATCGTCTGCTGCCTTCACCACTTCATCCCTCAGAGCTACCCATTCTTCTTCTACTGTATTTCTTTCCGCCATTCCTGTCAATTGTTCCCTTATGCTCTCCCTGAAACTCTCTACAACCTCTGGTTCTTTCAGTTTATCCAGGTCCCATCTCCTTAAATTCCCACCTTTTTGCAGTTTCTTCAGTTTCAATCTGCAGTTCATAACCAATAGATTGTGGTCAGAATCCACATCTGCCCCAGGAAATGTCTTACAATTTAAAACCTGGTTCCTAAATCTCTGTCTTACCATTATATAATCTATCTGAAACCTGTCAGTATCTCCTGGCTTCTTCCATGTATACAGCCTCCTTTCATGATTCTTGAACCAAGTGTTAGCTATGATTAAGTTATGCTCTGTGCAAAATTCTACAAGGCGGCTTCCTCTTTCATTCCTTCCCCCCAATCCATATTCACCTACTACGTTTCCTTCTCTCTCTTTTCCTACTGACGAATTCCAGTCACCCATGACTATTAAATTTTCGTCTCCCTTCACTACCTGAATAATTTCTTTTATCTCGTCATACATTTCATCAATTTCTTCATCATCTGCAGAGCTAGTTGGCATATAAACTTGTACTACTGTAGTAGGCATGGGCTTTGTGTCTATCTTGGCCACAATAATGCGTTCACTATGCTGTTTGTAGTAGCTTACCCGCACTCCTATTTTTTTATTCATTATTAAACCTACTCCTGCATTACCCCTATTTGATTTTGTATTTATAACCCTGTAATCACCTGACCAAAAGTCTTGTTCCTCCTGCCACCGAACTTCACTAATTCCCACTATATCTAACTTTAACCTATCCATTTCCCTTTTTAAATTTTCTAACCTACCTGCCCGATTAAGTGATCTGACATTCCACGCTCCGATCCGTAGAACGCCAGTTTTCTTTCTCCTGGTAACGACGTCCTCTTGAGTAGTCCCCGCCCGGAGATCCGAATGGGGGACTATTTTACCTCCGGAATATTTTACCCAAGAGGACGCCATCATCATTTAATCATACAGTAGAGCTGCATGTCCTCGGGAAAAATTACGGCTGTAGTTTCCCCTTGCTTTCAGCCGTTCGCAGTACCAGCACAGCAAGGCCGTTTTGGTTAATGTTACAAGGCCAGATCAGTCAATCATCCAGACTGTTGCCCCTGCAAGTACTGAAAAGGCTGCTGCCCCTCTTCAGGAACCACATGTTTGTCTGGCCTCTCAACAGATACCCCTCCGTTGTGGTTGCACCTACGGTACGGCCATCTGTATCGCTGAGGCACGCAAGCCTCCCCACCAACGGCAAGGTCCATGGTTCATGGGGGGCAGGGTATTATATCATCCAGGAATGTTTTGGCTTCTTCAGCTTCTTTAGTTTACTTTTACACTAGAGGCGACAACCTGAATTCATTTCACTCTCTGCGTCTCTCTGCTTGTGGTACTTGTATTGGCGTACGCCTTTTGCCAGCACACTCGTCGGCACCAGGAAACATTGTATAGCAGGCGCTGAATTTGTGGCGACTATGACAAGAGAAGACCAAAACGCGCCGATAACGCCTCCGGGGTTGGGTGCATATAGCGCGCCGCCGACCGAGCTGTCTCAGTCTTTAAATCTCAGTACATCAGCACGTTGCATCAGGACTCAGTTCGCATCGCATCTCAATACGTCGCACTGTGCTCTAGCCTTCCACGGTGATAGTCGCCGCCTCGCACCTCACCTAGCTGTGAGGGAACATTAGTCATTGAATACATGGTGGTCCATTGATCGTGATCGGACCAAATATCTCACGAAATAAGCATCAAACGAGAAAACTACAAAGAACGAAATTCGTCTAGCTTGAAGGGGGAAACCAGATGGCGCTATGGTTGGCCCGCTAGATTGCGCTGCCATAGGTCAAACGAATATCAATTGCGCTTTTTTAAAATAGGAACCCCCATTTTTATTACATATTCGTGTAGTACGTAAAGAAATATGAATGTTTTAGTTGGACCACTTTTTTCGCTTTGTGGTAGATGGCGCTGTAATAGTCACAAACATATGGCTCACTATTTTAGACGAACAGTTGGTAACAGGTACGTTTTTTAAATTAAAATACAGAACGTAGGTACGTTTGAACATTTTATTGCGGTTATTCCAATGTGATACATGTACCTTTGTGAACTTATCATTTCTGGGAACGCATGCTGTTACAACGTGATTACCTGTAAATACCACATTAATACAATAAATGCTCAAAATGATATCCGTCAACGTCAATGCATTTGGCAATACGTGTAACGACATTCCTCTCAACAGCGAGTAGTTCGCCTTCCGTAATGTTCGCACATGCATTGACAATGCGCTGACGCATGTTGTCAGGCGTTATCGGTGGATCGTGATAGCGAATATCCTTAAACTTTCCCCACAGAAAGAAATCCGTGGACGTCAGATCCGGTTAACGTGCGGGCCATGGTATGGTGCTTCGACAACCAGTCCACCTGTCATGAAATATACTTTTCAATACCGCTTCAACCGCACGCCAGCTATGTGCCGGACATCCATCATGTTGGACGTACATCGCCATTCTGTCATGCAGTAAAACATCTTGTAGTAACGTCGTTAGAACATTACGTAGGAAATCAGCATACATTGCACCATTTAGATTTCCATCGATAAAAGGGGGGCGAATTATCCTTCCTTCCATAATGCCGCACCATACATTAACCCTCCAAGGTCGCTGATGTTCCACTTGTCGCAGCCATCGTGGATTTTCCGTTGCACATTAGTGCATATTATGCCGGTTTACGTTACCGCTGTTGGTGAATGACGCTTCGTCGCTAAACAGAACGCGTGCAAAACATCTGTCATCGTCCCGTAATTTCTCTTGTGCCCAGTGTCAGAACTCTACACGACGTTCAAAGTCGTCGCCATGCAATTCCTAGTACATAGAAATATGGTACGGGTGCATTCTCGACACCGACGTTTTTGAGATTCCCGATTCTCGCGCAATTTGTCTGCTACTGATGTGCGGATTAGCCGCGACAGCAGCGTCATCATTTGTTGCGGGTCGTGGTTGAGGTTTCACATGTGGCTGAACACTTCCTCTTTCCTTAAATAACTTAACTATCCGGCGAACGGTCCGGACACTTGGATGACGTCGTCCAGGATATCGAACAGCGTACGTAGCACACGCCAGTTGCGCATTTTGATCACAATAGCCATACATCAACACGATATCGACCTTTTCCGCAATTGGTAAACGGGTCATCTTAACACGGGTAATGTATCACGAAGCAAATACCGTCCGTACTGGCGGAATGTTACGTGATACCACGTACTTATACGTTTGTGACTATTCAAGCGCCATCTACCACAAAGCGAAAAAAGTGGTCCAACTGAAACATTCATATTTCCTTACGTACTACACGAATATGTAATAAAAGTGGAGGTTCCTATTTAAAAATACGCAGCTGATATCCGTTTGACCTATGGCAGAGCCATCTAGCGGGCCAACCATAGCGTGATCTGGTTTACCCGTTCAAGCTAGACGAATTTCGTTCTTTTTTAGTTTTTTTCATTTGATGCTTATTTCGTGAGATATTTGGATCGGTCACTATCAATGGACCACCCTGTGTAGTTGTGATATGGACACGGACAGGATTCAAATATTAACACGTGTTATTTGATTCCTGTTAACCACAGAACTTCAGACTGGACATCCCTCAAGTGCTTAATTGATTCCTGTTATAAACTGTATTAACCACTTGGGTACTTTGTGTTGTGGTGAGAGGAAACCAGCCACCCACATATACCACGCTCTCCTCTTCCAGCCATCAACCACAAAACAATACAAGAGGACACAGCCACAACAGCAGTGATGATAGGAAATCCCTCATCATGATCTCGCAATTAATATCTGTGATCGGATGCCTTTCCCCTCATCTCAAGTTTCCGTGACGCCTACCAGTGCTACCCATCTTTGCGAGTTGACTCTGAGTGGCACTGCAGGAGCTATTACGCAGACAACTGCCTATTGCTTCACTTTGGGTTATGGGTTTAATTACAAAAAAATGGTTCAAATGGCTCAGAGCACTATGCGACTTAACTTCTGAAGTCATCAGTCGCCTACAACTTATAAGTAATTAAACCTAACTAACCTATGGACATCACACACATCCATGCCCGAGGCAGGATTCGAACCTGCGACCGTAGCGGTCGCTCGGCTCCAGACTGTAGCGCCCAGAACCGCACGGCCACTCCGGCCGGCATTTAATCACATTTCATACATATTGTTCCAACTAAGTACCACTCGTCAATGTCGTTGTAAAGCGCTTCGATGAAATCTTGTTACTTCTGAGCGTCTTAACATTACACAAAGTGATCTGAACGTAACGATAGTTGCATACAGTGTCAGCACTGCGGGATATCTTCCCAACATTGCTCGCCAGGCGACGGCTATAATAGTCACCTGTTCGCGGTCACATTTGACATGACTCAATAAAGTTGCAGATACTATAGTTCATCGTGCTAACTGTAGTACAGAATCAAAAGAAAACGTTCGTTTCAGAACTAGAAGGTGGTTGAGATTTCTATGTCAATTTCTCTTGGAACTACAGCTGTTGAAGAAATGTGTCCAGTAAAAGCTAATTTATTTAAAAACATCTGTTTGTCAGTGAACACTGTGGCTCTAAGAGTAAATGATACTGCTGAATATATATTAACTCAATTGTCTGAGAAATCTCGACACTTGGCGTGGTTTTGTTTGTCTCTGGATAAGTCAATGGATGTTTTAGATAACGCAAGAGTGTTAATTTTTATTCGAGGATTAAGTAAAAATTATTAACCTTATGAAGGACTTATTGATATTCATGGTGCTCGTGGCAAGGAAATGGGAGCATAAATTTTTGAAGCAGCAGAAAATGCTGTTCAGAAAAACTATCTTGAATGGAAAAAGTTAACGTCTACCACAACTGATCATGGAAAAACATGTGGAAAAAGTAAGGGTGTCAATGCTCAAGTGTCAAAGGCGGTAGTAAATGACGGTGGATCAAAACCAGTAAGTGTACAGTGCATGATTCATCAACAGTCTCAGAAGTTTTAGAGCCAGTAATGTCAGCTGTTAATTATATAAGACGGCATGTTCTCACTCGTCATCAGTTGCGGGAGTTTGTTCAAGAGATGATACAAATGTTTTACCATATTATGCAGTATTACGCTATCTTAGCCGTGGAAAAGATTTGACGAGATTGATTGAGCTCCGAGCAACACTAAAAATTTTATTGAATGGAAGGAATGGCATTCTGGCTAAGTTACAAAACGGCGACTGGCTATGGAATTTCTCCTTTTGTAAAGATTTAACTGCACACATGAACGACCTAAGTTTAAAATTAGAAGAAGAAAATCAGCTACTGCCTGATTTGTACACTCATAATAAATGGTTTGGACAAAGAACTTTTTTCTTTCAATTTCAAATGAACAAAAAAAAATGTTCCACGCATTTTAATACATTCCGAACATTCAGTCAACAATCAGAGACTCCATATCCGATAGATTTCGCAACTGAAACTGTGACTAGTCTACTTTAAAAATTAATGTTGAATCTCGTTTTTCGGGTTTTGATGCAACTACAAACGATATCAAGATTTTATAAAAATCCCTTTAACGCCGATACAGAAACTCTGTTCCCCTAATGTCATATCGAAATGGTTGATCTGTAAAGTAACGATTTCTATACAGAAAATATTTAACTTCATCACTGCTGAAATTTTATAAGTCTTCCATCAATTCACACAGTTTGATCAGTTGTATAAGTTTTGCTCGTAGGTTTTTCTGTCTTCGGCACTACTTATCTCTGTGAAAGACATTCCGAAAACGAAATAAACCGAAAATGTTTACAGATCCAAGCTAACTGACTATCATTTTAATTCGTTACTGAGAAATTTCCTCCAGCAAGTTTGCTTCGCGAGGGCAAACAATTGTTAAGTTGGAAATTATAAAATATTCATTTACATTATACAGGGTGTAACGGCTATAAGCACAGATATTTTTGTATATGTTACATAAATACATTCACGCGTCAGTCAGTTGGTCTTTTTTCCCTGAGTCTTCCCACAAACAAGTCACATAATTTACCACGTGATGTTTTCTGACGGTCGTAGCTGCACCACTAAATAGACTACGCCTGTCAGTATAAGCTAACGATTTTTCATACATGCGTCCACAATTCGAACTCTTACCTGCTGCCCCAGGAGAAATAAACATTAGTGGCTTGCTCTTGCCACACTAACTAGATACTAACCAACTTTAAAACACACTACCGCTAACAGCTGTAATTATTAGACTGGATATGAAGCAAATACTGAAGTAATGTTGTGCAGGACACTGTTCTCATTAAATGGCTCTGAGCACTATGGGACTTAACATCTATGGTCATCAGTCCCCTAGAACTTAGAACTACTTAAACCTAACTAACCTAAGGACAGCACACAACACCCAGCCATCACGAGGCAGAGAAAATCCCTGACCCCGCCGGGAATCGAACCCGGGAACCCGGGCGTGGGAAGCAAGAACGCTACCGCACGACCACGAGATGCGGGCCACTGTTCTCAGTCACCAATAAAAATATCGTAACTTGTACCCATTACACCCTGTGCCCGTCTGTCAATGTGTTTCTTTATTGGCCATAAAGTAAAAACACTCGTTATTGTACGTATTTTGTATGATTCATTTTAACTGTAAATTTTTCGCTTAGTGAGAATTATTCGTTCTTGATGTTGTTCGTAATCAGCAGCCGTTAAGCGAAACACTTTTTCCGTAGCAATCCATGCAGGATAGGAGAATGCGTTCCATTCTGAAAAGATAGGTACGCTAACAGATTTAAGAGATTTCTAAAACAGAATTTTAATGTTTTATTTGTAGAACAGTGCACCCAATTTTCGAAGAAAGTGGTCTACGAATATGAGACGAAGCACACGGGAAAGGGCTAAAAATCTTGCAGCTTCATTGCAGAGAATTTGCAACATCGTCACGAAAGCGAGAGCAGTGGTTCTGCTGCCAACAATTGCGATGCGAGTCGTATTGCGATGAGTACAGCTGACTGAATACCGCACTGTCGGAACTTCTACTTTACAGGGCGATAGCTTATAGTGTTCATTTATAGGGGCCAAAAGGAGCAATCCAGGCCAGATGGAGGTTTTGAAATATAAAAGACAGAAAAAATTACCCTAAACAATATCTTTACGTGAAACACCATTAATTAAGCGACTGAGTTTCTTATATTTTCTTCTACTCGTTGTGCGAATCACTCGTTGTGGGAGGTGCTCGATAAGTGAGATAAGGAACGCCGGATATCATGCATGTCTGACGTTGCTGAGGACGGAATGATAATGTTTACGGGCCGGTGTTGGTCCGCAGGCCATAGTTTGGAGACATCTGTCTTAACCTAAGTCTCAGGTCTCATTCTATCTCTGCCGCACTTGTAAATGTTTAAGTTAGGCTATATGATACTAAATTGCTTTTTTCAGTGCCAACCATTTCAGCTACCAGCCGAAGCTCTATGAGACACTCATCTACGAAGCAACATTTGTTTGAAAAAGATTTTTGCACAAATAAATTACTTAATATATGTGTTCGATTACTTTTCTTGCTGTCGACTGCTAGCACATGCACTGATAATCAAAGAGTTATCCGACTGTTAGCCTGTACCTCATAATCAGTTTTCCTGAATTTTCTACCCTTTCGAACTGAAAATGGTGTTTAAAATAATGATACTTGGGACCTCCCTTCATTTACAGGATTTATTTTACATTGTTGCGTGATTAAAGTTCAATGTAAATGCAGAACAAGTGTTTCACTCAAATTGTGGCCAAGTATTTTACTCAAATAGTGACTGACAGTGCTTTGGCTATCTCTGACTTTTTTCTGCCAGATTTGGCCAGACTCTTTGTTAGCACGATCGTCGGCTGTCTGTTAAGGCAGTGGTCATCCCGCAGCAACCCTGATCATCAGGAGAATAACAGTAAAAGCCACAGCCATTAATTTACTGTCGTTTTAAATCGTAAAGCTGAGGCGCCAATGAAAATTTTTGAACAATAATGGGTTGACCATGGCAGCTGTGTTTTTCGGACAGTGTGTTGTCAGCTGTTAAGATCTCTTCTGTTTGTGTCACAAAAAGAACCTCATTTAGAAGAGCAGTAAAAATAGGGCTGAGGATGATGTAGTTACCCAGTCAACTCGAATGCTAGACTGTGTGCAGCAGTAAATATAAAGTATTTTACAGTCTGTCCGTGTAATCACGGTCGACGTTTTGAACAGGAATAAACAAACAATCTGGATAAGAATAAAACAGTCATATGAGCAGCAGTGTGAGAAATATCTACATGCTTTTTCCTGAGTGTCTCTACATTATTCGCGTAATTTTTATTATCACTCTTTGTACACACAATGTAATGATTAATTTTTAAGACAAATATCCTATTTCCACAATTTCAGAGATATTAAGAATTTAACACAGTGATAAATAGCGGACATTTAAAGACTATATTTCGTTTACAAAAAAATTCCATCAACCTCTGTACCGTCCACTAGTACGCTAGAATTTGCAGAGATTTAATGAAATGTAGAAGTGTGTGCGTCAATTACTGCTAATGAAATTACGGATGTAATTAAATCTTTCAAAATAATAAAACTTTCGCAGTAGACTCCGTAACAGCTACATTTTAAAATGGCCCCAAAAAGATTCATTAAGGTCTAGTGTTAATTTGTGGAGAAATATCGGAACCAGAGAAGATCGCAGGAGACTAGTAAGTGGCTCTAATTCACCCATTGCACAAAGTTAATAACATGACCTAAGTAAGTAGAGAGATGTTAGTAAGTTTCTCATACAATACGCTCAAACATTTCGCTGAATATCGTGAAGTCAACATTTGACAGTCATTTAGATGAATGTTGATGTTTATTTAGAAATGAGGCATATAATCAAATTAAAATTTGTAGTTCTCCGCCGATTGCTAAATTCCAGGGACGTAGTGGTGACGTTTTTCATCACAGGAAAGGTTTTTGACTTTGTTGCAGTGGCCGTATATAAAGTAATATGGGAATTTCGAGTTAAAAATATATTAAACAGGAAGCAGTTCTCACAGACACTATCTCTAAAATAAAAAATAAAACTCCTTCGCAATAAAATATTGAAGTAAGACAAAGATTTAATTCATCTTCATACGTCTTCTCGGAAGAGTTGTAAGAATTACCAGTACATAAAATTTCAATAATAGTATTTTGAGGAAATAATAAAGGTGTTAACGTATGGTGGCTGACATTTCCTGAAAGTCTGAAAATGCAGTGATGTATTCAATCCCTTGCAGACAGCAGCTATCAAAACAAATTTAAGAATATTTGTGAAAAAAATAAAAACCAACTAATTCAACAAAACTAGAAATGTAATACCAAAATTTTTGTAGTAAATGCTGGTTAAGTAGAAGAAATAAAAATTCAAATATCTGAGAACGATAAGTCAAAAGAAAAAAAGAAAAGAAACTGGTTAGAAAAATCTGCTGTGTAGAAAAGGATACACAATATGGGAAAAGATTTTAGTATTACAATGAATGATTACAACAAATAATACTTATATAACTGTCTTAAAATAATGCACTACAATTAATTGTTGGCAGTAGTAATGCCTATTAAAAGTAAATGCCTAATACTGAGTTTTAAATTTAGTGAAAAATATTGAGAATACTAATTATACTGCCAATTCGCTCTTTAAATAGATATCCCTAGAAACTGAGGAGTAATGTCGAAATGTATTGGAACATAGAAGAGATCAGATGACGACAGATTGAGAAAATACCTTTAGGAACAGAAAGTAAGAACCATATGTGGATTCAAGAGATCAGTAAATATATATAAAGAGACAACATAAGTGAAGAAGAAGAACAGATAGAGTCGTTTTTCAAACAAAAGTGTTATGCATGGATCAATTACAAGGCAAAAGGGCAGTAAAGATTCAGAGGGTGAGGAAGGAGAAACACAGTGGAAGGCTGACTGAATACTGTACGGAAAGAAAAAGAAAAAACAGAAAGTGAAGAATACATACTAGCACACGAAACTCCAAACACCTTATAAACGCTAGAAGGGGAAGGAGTCAGAAACTTTTTCCATATTTTCGGAAGACACTGGATTAATTTCACGGTTTAATAGTGTGAAAGATCTACTGTCGGGCGTTCCTCCATCAACAAAGCTTTTCGCTTCACACATAGAATGTTCATGCTTAGATTAAGTAGTTTCAGCATTATAAAATCTGTTTTCATAGAACTGTCTCTAAATATGCGGCAATAATTTATAAAGTCCAGTATTTATTTTTATTGTAGTATTTGAGCGAAATGCTTTTACAGTATCCAATTCGTTCACTTACAGTGAGCGTAGTTATGAGTGTTTGCTGCATTGCGGTTCAACATTTTTAATCATAGGAGTCATTATTTATTAAATGAAGACAAGCACTTGACACATACTTATCAAACGGAAGAAAACGATGCCGTTTGTCTCGTAATAGCCCACGCATTACTCGCCTATCCCGTTATGCACGCACTGCACAGCGACTGACCTACCTCTACAATCGAGCTGTTATATTTGTCCTCAGGTAACATTTCTAGCCAGTTTTTCGTCGAATATGCGCAAAGAAATTAGTGTCATGTCGATTGGGAACACAAGGCCACAGAACAAAGATTACTGTGCCCTTTATGGATACGCGGAATGAATCTGTCCCTCTCAGCACCTAATTCTCGGGGATATAGCGCAGTTTGGAGTAAAGTTGTGCCCCTCTAGTAGGCCAGGAAGTCGCAGGAGGCGCAGCCGAGTCGTAACTGCGCTGCGACGTCATGCTAGGGAGGCGGCGCCTGCGTACAAAGTTTCCTTCCTCAAGGAGAGGACCAGTGCAGTGGCACGCTTCCGCCGTTCTTTCCACGAATTGGGGCGCAGGAAGTCCACGCGGTCGTAGAGTCCAAGACACAGTGCTACTAAGAGATGTCTCATTCGGCGCAAGGCGTTTCTGTACTGTACGTTGCACTTGCGTTGACAAAGGGGTCCTCCAGACAACTTGCTGGGAAAATAGTATCTGTCATCTCCTTACTAGCAGAGCTGTGCTGTTGCAGCTACCTACGTCCGTAGCAGGAGCCACTAAAGCTCTCGCAGTGGGGCGTTAACCAAAGATAGTTGGATTCGGTCTGCATAGTGGACGTCGTATGTCATGAGTTGAAGACAAGGGACACTGTTACCCGTCATCCATATGTGTGATAGAGAAGTTAAGTAGATGGGAAGTTTTATACCGAATAAGCATTAATAAGAGTCAGAAAAGGCCCCCTAAGATACCTAAAACAGTCAGCAAACTGTTACAGGAGCAACTAAAAAAGCAAGCCAACTTTAAAACAATGCGAAATTTCCAAGATTGCCATTTATAGATACACGACACTTAGTAGAGTCATCCATGGGAGAGTTTTTATTATTTTCCACAACGTAACTCTGTCACGAAATCTGATAAAAAAATCCAAAGAGATTCTGGTCATATGTGAACTACGTATATTAGTGGTGAGTCATAGTCACTACATCGACTACAGGATAGCGGCAGCTTCACTAACTAAACACGGTTTTCTAAGACTGTTCCACTAAAAAAGCTACAGTAAATATTCTAGTATCTGAATAAAGAACAGCTGCCTTCATAACTAGTTTCAAAGCAGACATCCTATGTGCATAGTAGTAACTTAAGTCTTCTATCCCGGATTGTTTCACCACTAGATTCATTTCGGCGTAATATTAATATACAGCTCAATTTTCACACGTTTTTATCTGATCTCTTTATAGTCTGCTTATGTATTCAGTACAAATTTTGTAATTGATTTTAAACTATCTTCCTGATGAGCTAGAGACTTGAAATTTTAAACATAACCCAGAACTCGATGAAAGTATAATATTATTCCGCTTCCTTGTCGGTCTCTTAGGGACTGGTGAGGATGAAAAAAATTGGTATCACCTCGCTATTTGATTGCCCTGCGAATGCGATCCGGGTGGTGTGCAAGTGGACGAACACGGCTGGGGATAAATAGGGGGAAGTGGAGGAGGACGGAGAGAGGAGGAGGAGCTCATGTGTGCAATATTTGTCACATATACCGACATTTGCGAAGCCACAGTAAAAACTAATATATAGCAGCATATTAACAATTAATTTAGCGCCCACTGCTTCAGTTTCGTAGACCGTGTGGTCTGCACAGATCTTTTTTTCCTTCAGTCGAGTTTACATGTTATTACGTCCACTGCTCATGCGTATATCTACACAATGTACAAACAGTGTATCTAGTCCATGCAAACTAAGCTCTAGACAGGATGTTAAAATTGAATAAAAGAGTTAGTGACCCTTTATATGGCTGCCAGTCTTTGCCTAGTTAAAAGTGTTCCAACGCGTTTAATTTAATTTCATACGGCGAGCTAAAAATATAAAGAGACAAATCGAATAAGTGTTTCTGTGGTTACTAGCCTTGAAATCTCTCATCTCGAAAGGATATTCATTTAATGTAATGGCACTAAAATGTTGTATCTATCTTCTCATTAGTAATTTTTAGTTTGCTTTGTAATCACAACAAAAAAATTATAAGCGTATATTAGATCTACTAAAAATGTATGTGTTAAAGAACCATTACTCTCTTTTCTTTGCTTTCCCGACAAAGCCGATTTGTCGTGGATTAGTGTTAAGCTACTTTCTGTGATTAACTTCAAAAATTGCAACACCTTATACATTTTTCAGGTTAATTAAGATCATAGAAGCATTGTCTTTTCCGAATGTGCTTATAGCCAGAAAGGGATTCTGATAGCTGGAGCCGAAAGTTGTTAATCCCGCCTTTTCAGTTATTATGATGATACCACATTTCCATGGAAACTTTTGTCCTCTAACACATATTTCTTTAGTTCTGAGAGGTCAAACAGCAATTTTCATACATTTATCTTCAACAATATTTTCATATAACGAAATATTTTCATAAATATATGCATCTCCTATTTCGCCCTCTTACGGATCGAATTTCCGCAAACACTGAGACGTGTATTTCTTTTTTCCTTTCTGGGAAGCCAAATACAAATTTTCATAGATTTGGCTTTCCAGTACTTTCCTAATGAAATATTTCCATAAAACCTTTCATCCACTATTTCACTCTCTTAGGGATTGAACTCTCCAAAACACTGAGAAACATATATACTTTTAAATTTCTAACTGAGAAGGCATATACCAATTTTCATACATGTAGCTTTAAGAATGCTTCAGTTCTTTAATAATGATTTATTTTCACAACTAATTTCGCCCTCTATTTCGCACTCTTTGGAATTTGCTGAGAAATCAGATACCAGTTTTCGTAGTTCTAGATTTAACACTGCTTTAATAGCGATATATTTTCGAAAAAACTTGTATCCGCTGTTTCCTCCTCTTAGTGTTGTACTGTAGATAAATCCATTCATAAACGATGCCTGAATGCACATCCTCTCCAATGGACGGTGAGATGATGAGTAAGTATGTCACTCAGGATATTTCCATTTATACAGAGAGATAACTTGAATAAAAAACAAAATCTAATCAAAATGTTTAAGATCCATTTCCACATTTCACACACACAAAACAAAATATCAGAAAATAATTATTTAAATAAAAATTAATTTTTAATATAACTCTTTTTTAAATCTACATCTACGTCATTACTCTGATATTCACAATAACGTGCCTGGCAGAGGGTTCAATGAACCATCTTCAAGCTGTCTCTGTACCGTTCCACTGTCGAACAGCTCGCGAGAAAAAGGAGCACTTAATTTTTATGTGGGAGTCGTGATTTCTCTTATTTTATCGTGATGATCATTTCTCCCTATGTAGGTGGGTGCCAACAGAATGTTTTCGCAATCGGAGGAGAAAACTGGTAATTCAAATTTCATGAGAGGATTAGTGACAACGAAAAATGCTTTTATTTTAATGATCCTCCCCTCTTTGAACTTTTTCGATGTCATTCGTCAGTCACAACTGATGCGGATCCCACACCGCACAGCAATACTCCAGGATGGGGCGGACAAGCGCGGTGTAAGCAGTCTCTTTTGTAGACCCGTCGCACCTTCTAAGTGTTCTGCCAATGAATCTCAGTCTTTGGTTTGCTCTGCCCACAAGATTATCTATGTGATCGTTCCAATTTAGATTATTTGTAATTGTAATCCCAAAGTATTTGATTGAATTTGCAACCTTCAGATCTGTCTGAGTTATCACGTAATCGAAATTTAACGGATTTCTTTTAGTACTCATGTGAGCAACTTCACATTTTTCTTTACTCAGTATCAATTGCCACTTTTCGCACCACATAGATATTTTATCTAAATCCTTTTGCAATTCGTTTTGGTAATCTGATGACTTTGCAAGACAGCAGATGACAGCGCCATCTGCAAACAATGTAAGAGGGGTACTCATATTGTCTCCTATGTCGTTAATACAGACCAGGAACAATAGAGGGCCTATAACACCTCCTTGAGGAACGCTAGACATTACTTCTGTTTTGGTAGATGACTTTCCGTCTATTACTACGAACTGGGACCTTTCTGACAGGAAATCAAAAATCCAGTCCCACAACTGAAACGATATTTCATGGGCACGAAGTTTGGTTAGAAGACGCTTGTGAGGAACGGTCTCGAAAGCCTTCTGAAAGTCTAAAAATATGGAATCTGTTTGACATCCCCTGTCGATAGCACTCGTTACTTCGTGAGTATAAACAGCTAGTTGTGTTTCGCAAGAACGATATGTTCTGAATCAGAGCTGACTATGTGTCAATAAATCGTTTTCTTCGAGATAATTCATAATATTCGAACACAGTACATGTTCCAAAACCCTACTGCAGATTGAGGTTAGTGATATGGGCCTATAATTCAGCGGATTATTCCTGTTTCCCTTTTAGGGTACTGGTGTGACTTGAGCAATTTTCCAGTCATTATGTACGGAATTTTTAATAAGCGATCGATTCTACATAACTGCTAAATATGGAGGTATTGTATCATCATACTCTGAAAGGAACCTAACAGGTATAAAATGTGGACAGGAGGCCTTGCCTTTATTAAGCGATTTAAGCTGCTTCGCTACACCGAGGATATGTTTCTCATCTTGGGGTAGTTCTTGATTGTAATTCAGAAATATTTACTTCGTCTTCTTTGGCGAAGGAGTTTCGAAAAAACCGTTGTCATCGCGCAGTGAAGGTATTGCTGTGTCTTGCCACTGGTGTGCTTTATGTATGACCAGACTCTCTTTGAGTTTAATCAAACAGAAACAACATGTATATGACTCAGACTCATGTGGTCTCTTTATAACAATGATTAATTTTTTGTTTCCGGAAGTTAAAAAAAAGGATATCTCTCATTTTTGTTTCTTTCTTTTGCTTCTTCTGGTTATTAACTTTCGGATGAATAGTCGATGTAAGTTTCGAAGACTTCTTAAATAATAAGTAATGTTTCAATTGACGGACATAGTATACCTTTTTCTAGATCCATAACACGTTTTCTAAACATTGAATGCTTAGTATTTTTAGTAGCTCGTCTCAAGGATCATTATATAACTTTCTGTGAGAAAAATTAGCTAGTTTGGTCGTGATTTGCACAGCTGTCATTTTAGCCATCTCATTGTGGTAGTTACCATTTATCTTTATTATACAGAACCTGCGCGTTTTACCTAAAAAAAGTTCTATGTATCAGTGGGAAAAGAAATTGATGCACTTTTTTGAAGATCCGCAATCGTAATATTTTCAACCAAGCCAGTTACTTGTAAAAGAAATACTTCGTGCTCAGATGTTTAGCGACGCAGAGAGAGAGGGGGAGAGATATTCAAGGATAGTATTGTCGTTATGAAAAACTCTGCACAGTTTTCTGTCTCACCGACGTAACAGGCATTTGTATGTGACCTGAAATCGCCATCTGCTGTTGAATCAATCCAATATTAGACATTGTTTCAACTAAATGTTTTTCGTTATTCCATCTTTGCTCAGGTCGCATATAAAAGACGTTATACCGGAAACCGAGAACACGACTGCAGTTGTGGAAAAATTCATTGTGTGCCATACGTAATTTTAATCACAATGAAATAATACATGATTATTCGTTTCTTTTCCATGTGATCATACGACAAGTATGAGAATTGAAGAAACATGTAAATGAATTGCGAAAAACTGTAACAACGATCAAGAGTCACTTTGACATAGACGAATATTAAATAAATAAGTAAAAATTGATAAAAAATTAAATATAAAGAAAATCGTAAAATTACGTTGTCATTATCTACAACAGCACATAAGTTAGGACACTGTTGCACTCATTCTGTAGCAAATTGTAGTGTGGAATTTCGTAGTGGTGAGGTCTTTTTACCTTTGTCACACACTGTGCAAAACAAATTATTTAAATAAAATCGCGATTATTTTTTTACAATTATTCTAATTTCGTAAATAAGTCGCAAGATTGCTGATATTGGCTGTAAAGCGCACGTATTTTCTACTAACGATGTACTTTTATTTACAAAGATATACTTTTATTTACAAAGACGTATTTTTCGTAAATAATGTTTTGTTGCACGCTAATACCATCTGTGATTCGTTAGTATGTTCATTGTAACACAAACAGCATCAGTTTTAACAAACTAGCGTGTACATTAATATGATAGAAACAAGATGACATGTCACTGTGGTGAAATCGTCATGTACAGAAACTGTATCAGGTTAAGTATCAGATGGCACGCCCCATCAGCCATTGACCTTGACATAGTTTGGGAGGCTTGCGTGCGTAGCGGTACAGATAGCAGAGTCGTAGGTTCAACCACAACGGAGGGATATTTGTTGAGAGGCCAGACCAACTATTGGCTCCTGAAGAGGGGCAGCACCCTTTTCAGTAGGTGCAGGGGCAACGGTTTGGATGATTGACTGTGCTGGCCTTGTAACATCAGCCAAAATGACCTTGCTGTGCTAGTACTCCGGATGGTTGAAAGCAAGAGAAAATTAAAGCCATAATTTTTACCGAGGGCATGCAGCTATACTCTACGGTTAAGTGGTGGTAGCATCCTCTTTGATAAAATATTCCGGAGGTAACGTAGTCCCCCAGTTGAATATCCGGGTAGGGACTACTCAGGAGGATGTCGTCTTCAGGAGAAACAAAACTAGCATTCTACGGATCGGAGAGTGGAATGTTGGGTCCCCTAATCGCTCAGGTAGGTTAGGAAATCTAGAAAGGGAAACGAATAAGCTGACAGTAGATATAGTGGGAATTAGTAAAGTTCGGCGGCCGGAGGAGCAGGACTTCTGACCACCTTAATACAGGGCTATAAATACAAAATGAAGTACGGGTAATGCAGGAGTAGGTTTAATAATGAATAAGAAAATGGGAATGCGGTCTGCTAATAACAGCATAGTGAACGCATTGTCAGAGCCAAGTCAGACACAAAGCCATCACCCACGACAACAATACAAGTTTATATGCCATATAGTTCCGCAGACGATCAAGAGATTGAGAAATATATGAGGAGGTAAAAGACATTATTCTTATAGTTAAGGGAGACAGTTGTGGTGAGGCACTGGATTTCGATAGTAGTAAAAGAAAGAGAAGGAATAATAGGTGAAAATGGACTGGGGGAAATGAATAAAAGAAGAAGCCGCCTGGTAGAATTTTGCACAGAGTATAATTTAATAATCTCAGGTTTAAAAATGATGGAAGAAGGTGGTATATATGGATGAGACCTGGAGACACTGGAAGGTTTCAGATAGATTATGTAATGGTAAGACATAGATATCGGAATGAGATTTTGATTTGTATTACATTTCCAGAGGCACATGTGGACTCTGCCAAGAATGCATTCGTCATGAACTGAGGATTAAAGGTGAAAACAATGAAAAAAGTAGGAAATTAAGGAGATGCAAGCTGGGTAAGCTGAAAGAACCTGACGTTGTTGAGCGTTTCAATGTGAGCATTAAGTAATGATTCAATGAAACAGGGGTAAGAAATCCGGTAGAAGAATGTGTAATGAAATAGTGAAGGCGGCAGAGGATCAAATACGTAAAAAGACCAGACCTGGTAGAGATCTTTGGGTAACAGAGGAGATACTGAAATAACTGACGAAAGGTGAAAATTTAAAAATGCATCAAATGAAGCAGGTGACAGGGAATACAGTCTCAAAAATGAGATTGAGAGGAAGTGCAAAATGACTAAGCAGGAATCGCCAGAGGACAAATATAAGAATTTAGACGCATGTTTAACTAGGGGAAAGATAGGTACTGCCTACATGAGAAATAACAAAGCCTTTGGAGAAAATAGAAGCAGCTATTTGAATGTCAAGAGCTAAGATGGAAAACTGGAGAACCAGTCCTGACCAAAGAATGGTAAGCTGAAAGGTGGAAGGATTACATTGAGGATCTATACAAGGAAAATGAAATTGAAATCAATATTATAGAAAGGGAACGAGACATAAATAAGGGTGAGATGTGAGACATGATACTGCGAGAAGAAGTTTACAGAGTACTGAGAGATCTAAGTCGAAACCCGGTCACGGGGCTAGATGATGTTTCGTCAAAATTACTGATAACCTTGGGAGAGCTTCCCATTATAAAATTATTCCGTCCAGTGTGCAAGATGAATGAGGCACGCGAAATACTCTCAGACTACAAGGAAAATGTAATAACTCCAATTCCAAAGAAACGAGTTACTGACGTGTGGAAATTACCGAACTCTCAGTTCAATTAGCCCTGGTTGCAAAATACTAATACGAATTCTTTACAGAAGAATGGAAAAACGTGTAGAAGACGACCTCGGGGAAGATAATTTTGGATTTCTGAGTGTTGTTGGGACACGCGAAACGATACTAACCCTACGCCTTATATTAGAGGATAGGTTACTGAAAGACAAACTTGCATTTACAGCATTTGTAGACTTAGAAAAAACTTTTGACAATGTTGACTGGAAGACTCTCTTTCAAATTCTGAAGGCAGGAGGGATAAAATACAGGGAGTGAAAGGACATTTGCAACTTGTATGGAAATCAGATGGAAGTTATTAGAGTCGAGGTGCATGGAAGTGTAGGAGTGGTTGTAAAGAGAGTGAGACAGGTTCTTAGCCTAATGCCGAGATTATTCAGTTTGTATACTGAGCAAGCAGTAAAGGAAACCAAAGGAAAAGTAGGAATAGAAATTAATGTTCAGGGAGAAGAAATAAAAACTTTGAGGTTTGCCAATGATATTGTAATTCTGTCACAGACAGCAAAGGACTTGGAAGAGCTGTTGACGGAATGGACAGTGTCTTGAAAGGAGGAGATAAGATGATCATCATAGAAAGGAAAACAAGGATAATGGAATGAAGTTGAATTAAATCAGGGGAAATGAAATGTCGTGTGGCTAGGATCTCTCGTCGGGGAGGCAGGTTGCCTGGTGCAAGTCTTCTGAGTTGACGCCACTTCGGGGATGAGATGAGGATCATTAGGACGACACAACACCCAGTCCCTCAGCAGAGAAAATCTCCGAGTCAGCCGAGAATCGAAACCTGGCCCCTTAGTATGACAATCCGTCGCGCTGACCACTCATTTATCTTTTTTTTCATTTTTTTCGACACTGTTTGTTGCATTTGTTCGGTGCGGATGTCCCAAGACACCCGTTCAGGTTCAGTGGTGAGCCGTTGACTCACTTTCTTGTTACAAAGGGCAGATAACCCTCTGACCGAACACGCTGAGCTACCGTGCTGTCGTTATCGGGGCGGACATTAAATCAGATGATGCTAAGGGAATTAGCACAGGTAGTCCCAGTCTTCAAGAAGGGTCGTCGAGCAGATGCGCAAAACTATAGACCTATATCTCTGACGTCGATCTGTTGTAGAATTTTAGAACATGTTTTTTGCTCGAGCATCATGTCGTTTTTGGAAACCCAGAATCTACTATGTAGGAATCAACATGGATTCCGGAAACAGCGATCGTGTGAGACCCAACTCGCTTTATTTGTTCATGAGACCCAGAAAATATTAGATACTGGCTCCCATGTAGATGCTATTTTTCTTGACTTCCGGAAGGCGTTTGATACAGTTCCGCACTGTCGCCTGATAAACAAAGTAAGAGCCTACGGAATATCAGACCAGCTGTGTGGCTGGATTGAAGAGTTTTTAGCAAACAGAACACAGCATGTTGTTATCAATGGAGAGACGTCTACAGACGTTAAAGTAACCTCTGGCGTGCCACAGGGGAGTGTTATGGGACCATTGCTTTTCACAATATATATAAATGACCTAGTAGATAGTGTCGGAAGTTCCATGCGGCTTTTCGCGGATGATGCTGTAGTATACAGAGAAGTTGCAGCATTAGAAAATTGTAGCGAAATGCAGGAAGATCTGCAGCGGATAGGCACTTGGTGCAGGGAGTGGCAACTGTCCCTTAACATAGACAAATGTAATGTATTGCGAATACATAGAAAGAAGGATCCTTTATTGTATGATTATATGATAGCGGAACAAACACTGGTAGCAGTTACTTCTGTAAAATATCTGGGAGTATGCGTGCGAAACGATTTGAAGTGGAATGATCATATAAAATTAATTGTTGGTAAGGCGGGTACCAGGTTGAGATTCATTGGGAGAGTCCTTAGAAAATGTAGTCCATCAACAAAGGAGGTGGCTTGCAAAACACTCATTCGACCTATACTTGAGTATTGCTCATCAGTGTGGGATCCGTACCAGATCGGGTTGACGGAGGAGATAGAGAAGATCCAAAGAAGAGCGGCGCGTTTCGTCACAGGGTTATTTGGTAACCGTGATAGCGTAACGGAGATGTTTAATAAACTCAAGTGGCAGACTCTGCAAGAGAGACGCTCTGTATCGCGGTGTAGCTTGCTCGCCAGGTTCCGAGAGGGTGCTTTTCTGGATGAGGTATCGAATATATTGCTTCCCCCTACTTATACCTCCCGAGGAGATCACGAATGTAAAATTACAGAGATTAGAGCGCGCACGGAGGCTTTCAGACAGTCGTTCTTCCCGCGAACCATACGCGACTGGAACAGGAAAGGGAGGTAATGACAGTGGCACGTAAAGTGCCCTCCGCCACACACCGTTGGGTGGCTTGCGGAGTATAAATGTGGATGTAGATGTAGATGTAGGTCAGGAAATGAGAGGCTGAAAGGAGTAGATGTTTTTTTGCTATTTAGGAAGCGAAATAATTGATGATGACCGAAGAAGAGAGGACATAAAGAATAGACAGGCGACGGCAAGAAAAGCGTTTCTAAGAAGAGAAATTTGTTAAAATCGAATATCGACGTAAGTGTTGGGAAGTCTTTTCTGAAGGTATTTGTCTGGGGTGTAACCTTGTATGGATATGAAACGTCGTCAATGGACAGAAGAAAATAGAAGCTTTTGAAATGTGGTGCTGCCGAAGAATATTGATGATTAGATGGCTAGACCACGTAACTAATGAGGAAGTACTGAACACAACCAATCAGAAAACAAGAAGCGATGGGTTGATAGGACAATTCTGAGATATCATATGTTCACGAATTTAGTATTGGAAGGAAGTGTGTGTGGGAGGAGGGAGGATATAAAAAAATCGCAGTAGGAGACCAACATACGAATACAGTGAGCAGATTGAGGAGGATGTAGGTTGCAGTAGTTATTTGGAGACGAAGAAGCTCGCACAGGATAGAGTAGCACGGAGAGCTGCATCGAACTGGTCTTCGGACTGAAGATCAGAACAGCAATAGCTGGATGCAAACTAGCCAGTGAAAATGAAGATAAATTTCCTGCTTTAGCAAGTGAGGTAAAGTCACCTGCTGCGATCGAAGCTATTGCTGAGTGTATTGTGATTACACAAGATTCTAATATTGAAATGCTCCTACGTTCAAGAGATATGATAAGGGTTTGAACAACGAAACACGTCAGAATGGTTAGACAGTTTGCTTAATGATGTCTTTACGTTGCCTAGAGTTTTTAATACAATAAAAAAAAGCAAGACAACTTGGCTAGTCATGTTGCAAACATCACTGAACAGGCTAAAAATCAAACGGTGCAGTTGACAATCGAAGTTGCCGATCACATGATCAAATTGTTATGAGGAGATCTTGGAAGAATGACAAGCGAAATATGAAGATACAAGAACATTATTAAAGGTATCCCTGAATCGGAATAAGATTGAGTACTTTGGTTCTCTACAATTAGAACAAAAAGCTTTAAAATCCACATTTCTTGTACGCAGTTCGTGGTCGTGCGGTAGCGTTCTCGCTTCCCACGCCCGGGTTCCCGGGTTCGATTCCCGGCGGGGTCAGGGATTTTCCCTGCCTCGTGATGACTGGGTGCTGTGTGATGTCCTTAGGTTAGTTAGGTTTAAGTAGTTCTAAGTTCTAGGGGACTGATGACCATAGATGTTAAGTCCCATAGTGCTCAGAGCCATTTGAACCAACATTTCAGCAAGTAGCAATATTAGTCGAGGACCTTTCCACCCAATGGCCAGCGGCCTTGCCGCAGTGGTAATACCGGTTCCCGTCAGATCACAGAAGTTAAGCGCAGTCGGGCTGGGCTAGCACTTGAATTGGTGAGCATCCGGTCTGCCGAGCGCTGTTGGCAAGCGGGTAGCACGGAGACCTTGTGAGGCAAACCGAGGAACTACTTGATTGACAAGTAGCGGCTCCGGTCTCGGAAACTGACATACGGCCGGGAGAGCGGTGTGCTGACCACATGACCCCCATATCCGCATCCAGTGACGCCTGTGGGCTGAGGATGACACGGCGGCCGGTCGGTACCGTTGGGCCTTCATGGCCTGTTCGGGAGGAGTTTTTTCCACCTAATACAGAAAGACACTAACATAAAATTTGCCTGAGTGACGAGACAGTGTACAATCTCACCTTAATACTCAGACAAGTAATACTGGAAAGGAATGGAATATTGTTAAGTAAAAGTAAAAAGCGAGGCAACCCATGCAGTTAGGACTAGTGATACCTGTCATAGTCCAGAGTCTCCATAAAATATATATACTGACGAATTGTATTGTATTAATCGATTACCAAAAACCCTCATGTCTAGGAGTATGGGGGCAGAGTCAACTATTTCTTCCGTTTTGCTAGAACAGAGTCACTTAAAACACAGACAGTTCCAAGTGTTTATTCCAGAAAAAATGTGTACACGTGGTCATTTTTACCAAATCTTTCAAAGGTGTGTTACCCTTAACATACTCAGAATTACAAAAAATACTGTTCATCACAGGTTTTTTCCAAGATGAGGCCGCTCTGTGGGCAACCAAAATTGCAGAATGTCGTCAAACGTATGAAGAGTTTGAAAACGCCTTTTTAACGAAATACTGGTCCACGTGTATATAAGAGAGATTATATAAGGAGCTTTTCAATCCTGAACCTTACACTGCCAAACAAGAGAGAAAGTAATTTGAGAGTTATTTAAACAAAATTCGTTTCTGGGATGAACCCATAACACACAGAGAGGTGTTATGCATTATCAAAGGGAAACTACCAATCGATGTTAGAGAGAAACTGGTACAATTGCCTAAGTCAAATTTGGAATACTATCTATCTATTCTACGTTCACTTGATTTTGCATATGGGACCACATGAGCTAACAGTAATGACACTAATGATTATCGAAATGTCAGTTGTGTGAGATAGGAAACACCACCGCCCCCGCAGTACAACTATTCGCGAGCGATCAACTAATGCTTGTGCTGACTGTCTTGTTCCGTCCGCCTCTTCAGATGTCAGCTAGTGGAGCGTCAAATGGTAGTTCTGTGAACTATAAAAAAGGAGGACAACCGATGACAGATACCACCCCGGCCATAAAATTGGTGGAACATGTTTAGTGGACTATATTTATTGAATAATCATAACAGTAATACGCTGTGGTATTCCAATCCACAGGATCAGCAACAGCTTACCGAAAATCGTAATAGTTCTAGAAAACAGTGATATTCTAATCAAAATAATCAGCGAGACTTCAGTGTGAATAATACTTGCCAGCAATCAAACTCTGAGCCGAATGGCAACGACGAACAGCGGGGGACACATCAAATCACTGTTATTGAGGTCAGAGTCACAGCTTGTGACTGTGATTTCGACAAACTAAACTTGGCCTGATTTAGCCCTCCAATGATAGCCATGTAATAGGGCTAGGGCAATTTAAATCCAAGAATCACCTTGTTGACATACAATGTCGGTACTCACATCTGAGACGTTTTGACAAATAGTTGTCATAAATGTTCAGAGAGCTTAGAAGAGGTTGTATTCTCGATATTGTAGGAACTGTTCCAAATGTTATTTTGCTTGATACTGAAGCACTTGAATTTCTCCCGTGTAATACAGAGTGAATTTAAAGTATCTGTTGGTAGTTACCAGTAAAAATTATGTCAAATAGTGTTCTCTGTTTATGTTTAGTAGGTGAATATTCAAAGAAGGGTGACTGCATAATTACTGATTTGAGTCTGAAATAAATAGATTTTCCTTCATCTATCTACTTTGCATGAGACAAGTATGTGCACGAATTGGTGCTACTATTATGTTGTTTTGCGTATCGAAAGTCATTAAACTGAATGTCAGCCACTGAATGGGTGATATTGCCTTGCTTTACGTGTCTCATGAGGAAATCAAATCTGTAGGAAAATGCCCACATCTTGGTATCCGAGAACACGAAATGCTACTTTCCGATCAATTATTCATTTTCACAGGAAAAGAAAAAGGAAATGTAAATATAAATACCAATAACATGATGTAAAAATGCTATGTGAATTTTTGATGAACTACTAACAAAAACACTAGTGAATGAGGCTTGACCCTGTAAGATGTACTCTATAAATAAGGCAAGAGGAAGCATAAACTTTATTGAGGCAGTCTCAGTAATTAACTGTGTTGTGCACATTCAGGCCTCTTAGTGAAACTGAAAATAGTGTTAGACTCTGGTTGGTAGTTATTCGAGAAAACCGTGTCGCTTGTTAAAAATGTTAATAGATAAAATGTGTCCCGGTCACCAGTGCTGGGAATGTCGCGAAGACAGTAAGTTCATAGAGGATCTTCACTTCTTGCTATTAATTGCACCTAAAGTTGCTTAATCACTGGACACACACACTCTCGGAACGATACGGAAATCAAAACTGATCATATGGGTAGCTGCTGACGTGGCGGATTGACGCAACCTGCGACTTACAGCCGCACAGCTTTGCGGTTTAAATTCGATTATTGTCGTCGTCGTGGTGCAAACACAGCATTCTTAACGTTTAACGGACACGTAAAAAGTGTTGAGAACTTAGAAAAACGACACATAGAGACATTGCATGCTGTACTGTAATTGACTATTTTCAGACTGATCATAAACCAGTAAAGATGATTTCTTAAAAAAATCCACTGATCACTTATAAATGATGTTAAAATTTCTATGCTTACGAAATAAAATAAAATTACCTCCGCTATTTATCACCAAAGGAATTTCGTTTGAGTTTTAATGTAAAATAGGAGTCATCAATATAAATCAGAAATACAACTCAGTCGTGCACTAACATGAATTTTTCTTTCAGCACACTCTTGCATTTCGTATGTGCAACTGTTTTAAAACACATATATGTGGGTTTCATGTAATCCATGAAACGTAGACGTCTTCACAATTTTCTGATGTCCTTTCCGGAGCGCCCTCGAGATATAGCGTCCACTCATTCTGAAAACCCTTCCTCGATGGTACAGCGTTACAATGATGGTTCCGAGGTCATCACGCAACGATGTCTGCAATTCTTTGTTACCTGTCCGTCAATGGCAATATGACCAAGCCAGCCCATCCTGATCGATCTTTCCATCGAAAATTAAATAAGAAGGAGAACTCATTTTTATAAAATCTAGATCTCTTTTAAAAATGCTATCATAGATATTAAATAATTTGTGCGAATGCATTACGTGACAGTGAGCATAAAATTCTGAACAACTGACGAAACTGTTACTCACAATGCTTGTATAATTAATATAATCCACGTAAAAAATAAGAACTTGGGTGTTAGTGGAGTGCTTGAAACGATGAAAAATTTGCCTCTATATGCACTCACGGAAAAATTAATGCAGAGCAAAGAAATTTCGGTAATACTTTTGTCTAGGTAACATACTTAAGTGATTAACATTACGAGATCACAGGTTAATATAAACGAGAGATAGGCCATTGCAAATGTGAAATGCTGGTACATTAATAACCGGTGTAACAACTAGAATTTTGAATGCAATCATGCGAACGTGCGTGAATTATATTGTCCAGGTGCCGGTTTTCACTTTGTAGGATGGAGTTCCATGTCTGTTGCACTTGGTTGCGCAATACAGGGACAGTTAATGCTGTTTATGGATGACACTGGAGTTGTCATCGGATAATGTCCCATATGTGCTCGACCGGAGCCAGATCTTGTGATCGAGGAGGCAAAGTCAACAATGGTTCAATGGCTCTGAGCACTATGGGGCTTAATATCTGAGGTCATCAGTCCACTAGAACTTAGAACTACTTAAACCTAACTAACCTAAGGACATCACACACATCCATGCCCGAGGCAGGATTCGAACCTGCGACCGTAGCAGCAGCGCGGTTCCGGACTGAAGCGCCTAGAACCGCTCGACCACCGCGGTCGGCCCGAGTCAACATGTCGACACTCTGTAGAGTATATTATATTACAGTAGCGGTATGTGAGTGTTATCGTGTTGGAAAATACTCCATGAAATGCCCTTAATGAATAGCAGCACAACACGTCGAATCACAAGAGAGACGTACAATTTTGCTCTCAGAGTGCGTGGAGTAACCACGAGAGTGCTCCTACTGTCATACGAAATCACCCCAGACCATAGATCAAGTGTGTTGGCACGCAGACGGGTTGGTTGCATACCCTCAGCTGGCCTTCCTCTAAACAACACACTGCCATCACTGGACGTGCTTTCATCAGAAAACACAGCAGACCTCCACCCTTTCCTCCTCTGTTCTATCGTTTCACATCGCTGAAGTTGCAAAAGGTGATAGTTTGGGTTCAGTGGAATGCACGCTACAGGGCTCGGAGTTGTCCTCGAAGTAACCGTTTTGTAATAGTTCGTTATGTCACGGTGGTGTCAACAGCTCTTCAAATGATGCTGCAGGTGCAGTACGATTGTCGAGAGCCATATACCAAACACCAGCGTCCCGGTAGTGTCATGTGGCCGTCCGGAACGCAGTCCCCTTGCGACAGTATATTCTCGTGACCACCGCTGCCACCAATCATGTTCAGTGGCTACATTCCTGCCACGTATTCCTCCGATTCCACAAAAGGAATATCCAGCGTCCCGTAGCCAAATTACTCGATCTCGTTCAAACCCACTGAGCTGTTGATAACGGCGTCTTTCTCGCCTAAAGGCGTTCTTGACTAACACCGTCATGTCCAGTCTCAAAGGTACCAAACGATGACGACCGTTACAGCATGTATTTGCGAGTCCAGTGTGCTAACCACTGCGCCACATTGATCGGTATGCGCAGTTTGAATAAACATCATGTTTCAGATGTAGAAAAGCATCTATAAACAACTTGAAGGGAAACTTATTCTACAATTACATCTAATCTATTGTACAAGTAAAAGGGCCTGCCGCAAACCGCGTCCAAATGGGGCGACGAAAATCAATTAAACCCATGAGAATATCCTGTGAATCCAGACTTTCATGTGGGAAAATCTGTCCTAGCAAATAATCATAACGTATGACAATGTTGAATTCTATGAAAACTGTGCTAGGTGATTTCAGCACTGTAATATATGGCCATTACTATGGCTCAATCAAGGCGGTGGTGAAACTTCGCAAATGTTTCTCTTTCTTCAACTGTATAATTAATCCCAAGTGAATAATGGTATGTAACCAAACAGAAAATAATACGTTTCCACCGAGCGACAAACTCTCATAATGTTAAATATGTATGTATATCAGCCCCTAAAGAGACTCCCTAAAGAGTTTCCATGAGTAAAAAACGTTTTCTGTCAATTTTTTTCCTGTTCTTGTTCCTTCTTGATGTTAACTTTTGGGATGGAATATCAGTATACGTGTTCTTAAATACCAAGGTATGTTCCAATAGCCAGATGTATTGTATATTTATTTCAATACAGTAACATGCTCACTAAATATTGAATGTTTATTATTTTCTGGTAACTCATCTCACCTATTAGTGGGTGAGTTTTTGTGAGGAACATTAGCCAGCTTTCGCGCGATTTACACAGCCGCCGTTGTGGCCACCTCGATTAAATAATTATCACTTAAATTTATTACATACAACCTGCTTGTTTTATCTTAACGAAGTTCGACATATCAGCGTGAAAAGCAATTGACTCACTTATGTTTTTGAAGATTCGCGATCATAACGTTTTCAAACAATCCAGTTAATGCTAAAATAAACATTTCGTGTTCAGATACTTAATGATAAACTGAGAGAAGATATTCAAGAGTAGAAATATTAATATGTTTCAAAATCTTAAACATGGTTGAATAAATTCGAAGAGTTTGAAAAAATCAGCCAACCAGTTGCAAACCAAAGGGTTATTTAACCCTAGTCCTCGGTTTACATATTTTTTTAAAAATATCCTCTTGTGGAGGAGTGGGCCCTAAAATGCATATAAACTATTACCAACTATTTTTACATACATAACAAAATATTAATAATAGCAAAATGTTTGTGAGGTGATCGTACTCATCTGTTATATCACATGGTGGTAAATTACATTAGCTGAAGCCGAGCGACTCTTGTCATACATAAATCTGATATTAAAACTAGAACATCACATACCACGGCTCAAGCCAGAAGCCAGAATACATTCAGCGTACCTCAGAATAAATGCACAAATGTATTTGCCACTCGTAAATGCTCTCGTTTTCATTACATTACAACAGGAGTCCAAAGGATAAAATATTTGTGTAATCTAATCATTCAGGACGCCAGAGACAAAGGTCGAATGTTCAAAGGTAGACGCTCAAGCGATAAGAAAAAATTGGGACGCAGAGGGCACTAAATACTTGCGCGTTACAACTAATCCTTGCTTGTGTTCAGTAACAGAATTTTACATTAAAATAAGAATGAAAAATTCCTTCACAAGGTACTCATAATGCAATAAATTTACAGGTTCACATTACGCATCAACTCTATACATGTGCTGACAGACTACTACTGTATGTAAATTCAGCGTGCGGAAGATAGAGTTCTGTTTACAAAGGTCTACTGTTATCTACTGTTACAAATGCAAATATATGAGGTAGAACTACGTCATTTAAAAGAGAAACTTCCGTGTAACACTACGGAAGCTTAAGAGATAACAAAAAATAAGAATCCAGTGGGCGCTACGTACATGCGCATAAACATTGCTTCTTGGTGGTGTTATGTAATGTAATTTTACATTAAAGCAAAATGACTATCACTTATAGAAGGCCAGTAATAAATGCAATAATTTTGGAGGTATACATTAAATATAAAATTATCTGTAGAACATTTATGTAGTAGGGTGATACTGGACGTAAATTTAGTGTGCAGAACATAACTATTCTATCACAGGAAATTACTTCTGTTACAAAAAGGTCGAGGAAATAATGAAGTGGATAAAGATACATTACAACATAAAAAAGAAAATCTTCTGCTTAGTTGTACACACACAATTTTTCGAGTACCAACTGTAGGAAGATGTGATGAAATGGCCACGAAAAATTCAGTACCTCGACAGTAGTGAGGAAATATTTTGAGGAACGTGAGCAGTGGTTTAAAGCCATCAAGAAAGTGCTTACTCGCGAGTTGCAACTGATCGTTTAAAATGTAACCGTCTTATTTTACTTTTAACCGTAAATGGTGTGTTGAATCCTTTGGCCTTGTGATGGGTAGTCCCTTAGCTGGCATCCTAGATGATATTTTTATTAACTCCCTTGAAGATGGCTTCTTCAAAACCAAGTCAGAATTAGTGAGTAAAATACGGTTTTATGCGCGTTATGTAGACGAGTTAATTTTGGGATTTGATGGAACTGACCAAGAATTAAGAGTAGATTTATTACCAACACCTCTAACGGCTTCCACGAGAAAATTAAATTTACAAAAGAAATTTAAAATGAGAACGGTGCCATAAATGTCTGTGATCAGTATGTTGCTCAGCACTGTTTTATCTCACACCACTCTAACGGGCGTTTTTATGTTATGTAAAACCACGATTCGCTATTGAATCACTCGACACTGGACATTGTATAGGCTAAAAGATATTTCGTAACTCCTTCTTCGATGCGATCGCATAAAAACGACACTGTAAGTTCGGTTTCCATCTTCGTTTTAAATCTTCAACAGAGAAAATAATATATCTTCATTCTAAGCGTGCCAACCTGTTTTCAATTTGTTTCGAGGGACAAAATTTTAAATAATTGGTAATATTTTTGGGCTTTACTTTTGACGCACAGCTGATTTTGGTACCACAATTGAGGTACTTGATGCTAAGGTATGTCGGAGAACTATTTATCTGTAATAGTAAACGGCTAACGCCGTGGATGGTTGCAGGCTGTCTATCTAACAGCTTCAGGGGTAACGGAAATTTTACTTTTAGTATTTCATATACTTACTGGCCGAATTAAAAAATTTAAAATCGTGTCGTAATCTATTCCGTTGGAGATATGATTTTCTGTTACAAATATAAGACAGAGAAATAAGTATTTCAGGTAGAAACAGTGCATATGTCTTGACGCAGAGTAACTCCTGGCTCGCAAATTAGCCAGATTCATCCCGGATTTGTAGGAGAGGAGGTATAGGCTAAAAGATATTTCGTAACTCCTTCTTCGATGCGATCGCATAAAAACGACACTGTAAGTTCGTTTCCCATCTTCGTTTTAAATCTTCAACAGAGAAAATAATATATATATAAATTAAACCTGTGAGGACGGGGCGTGAGTCGTGCTTGGGTAGCTCAGATGGCAGAGCACTTGCCCGCGAAAGGCAAAGGTCCCGCGCTCGAGTCTCGGTCCGGCACACAGTTTTAATCTGCCAGGAAGTTTCATACCAGCGCACACTCCGCTGCAGAGTGAAAATCTCATTCTGGGACCAAAAGACTGTCTACCAACTATGAAAAAAATCGGATAATAACTAATATGGGTTATTTAGAAGCGTAGAGGGTACAAATCTTCGTATCTGCTGAATGTTGCGCTATGCAGCTCTCACGGCAGACAGTGTCAGCTGTGCTGTGAGCAAAGCGAAAAAGAAACATAGCCATCCTGCAACCACCGTACTAGACGGCTGCATGCCTTATTGCAACGAATGTCATCTCGTAATAACTTGATGCGTTACACATCCCCTTCGAACCTAAAATTACTTTTAAGTGCAATTAAGGCTCTTATAACACCAATTATGTTACTAAATTCTCTAACTGACAATTTACCTATTGGAGTTTAATGAAAATTGTTCCTACTTACAGTTTCTTCAAGTAAACGAAATATCAGAAATACATTACAGTTTTGACGATGTTACAACAGATTTAAAAGGCTTGGACTTGATATTGAATAATAAAATTGATTTACAAAATTTCTCTTTTTCTCCAGAAAATGTTTCGTACAAAATTCCACATTTTAACGTTTTCCAAATAAAAAAAAATACTTATCAAATGACTTACATTAGTAAATATTCAAGTTCTCCTCAAAATTAAATTTCAGTTTAAACAATTGCTTTACAAATTTCTATATCGTTTTGAAATGAAATAAACCACTTAATGCTCTTAACAGTCATATGTGAGCGTTCATGAAACCTAACTTATTACTATACGAAATATTCGATTTGATTAGCATTATTCGACAAAATTTTCTGGCAGGATAACACTAACTTGAATCATTGCTGTGGATAAAACGTTTCTTTCATTATACTATTCTCGCTTTGGGGTGCGTCTTTTTTACGTACTTTAGCAAGAAACCACTTACTTTCTGTAGCAGCACTGGGGTAGAACATTTTTCTTTCTCACACACTTCAGTTGCTTTAAAGGCACTTCACTGTGATACTGCGTCCAGCCATCATTCACAGACCTGCTTTCTTATTGTCTCGTATTAGGTTTTTCAAAATTTCGTACCTGCAAAATACAGTAAGTCTAAGCCACCATTCTCAATTTCTGCACCCTGTCTTTATAGATATACACGTATCATAATTCGTATTTCCTTTTTTTTTCAAATCTAAAGGGGGAATCTTTGCGAATAACCTTCCAGAGTATTAGTGAACTCAAAATTTACTGCTTATTTTCAGAAAACTCTTTTCCAAGAAAATACAACATTCATTGAAATTCAAGATCTTTTATCAAATAATCTTACACAGTACTAATTAATTTCAGTAAGGAATGAATTAATCGTTATTGCAAAATAACAGCTGTACCTAAACTGGCACTATTACTTTACTCGTTTTCAAAAAATCATTACATTTATTTTGTGGTGGGATGATTCCCAAACAAGTTCCTGCTGAAAGCGGTGCTTATTACGATGCAAGTAAGCCACGAACAAGAAAAAAACATTTTTTCTTCAAAAATTGACAGTTACTTTCTCTATTAATTCTCTTTTCAGAAAAGATATTTACCTTAGAGTTACTATTAAATATCTCATGATTTTACATAAAACAAGCTATTATACACAGAGAATGCTAAATTACTGGAAATGTTGAAAATATTTATGCCAAATTATGTGGCTCTCAAATAAACATCAGATATATAATCTATTTACTTACTTCTATTAGGCTCTTTCCTTATGCCTCTTACCACAAATATCTTCCAAAAACGTCTCTACGTGTTCTGAAAATGGCTTAGCAACCACATATTAAGGAGTCACATTACATTATTTTTTCGGTATACCTTTCTACATAACTTTCACTCCACATTCATTAGTGTTAGTTTTTAGTAATCATTTATCTCCAAAAATATCTTTCTTTTACCAAGTCTCTTATTTTCTGATGGCATTTCTTCTCTATGTACATTTTATATACATTATTTTCTGCGATAGGGAAGATGGGAAGAAAATTGCAAAGAAGTTCCGAATGATGAAGCATTTGATTGACAATACGAAACGAAAAGTAATAATATTGCCAACAACTCAGGATGTCTGGTGTTCGTCATACACCTGACGATGCTAAGAATGTGCGTCCCCTGAGGCCAATTAAGAACTAGTGTCCCCATCATCCTTGTGTATGTCTACTTCAAATCAGTGATATTTCGCAATGCCTGTAGATTTTCATTAATTCTTATTCGGATGTTTTCTACCTCGGAAGGAACTACTTCCTTCCTTTTGCCATACTCATTATACTCCACAACATCCTCTTCCTTTCTACAGTAACATATAGGTATGTAACTTTGCTCCTCGGATTCATATTGCCTTTTACCAATAAAAGGAATAGCTACTATTCTTCCCTGCACCACAATGACCGCTTCATTACGTCCAAAATCCACTTTTCCTTTGTACCTTTGTAAGAAATCTGCTCCCACCAGCATTTCCACGCTTAACCCATTTATTATCAGAAAATTCTGATCCAAGTATACTTCACCGATCCACACAGGTAGCATAACTTCATGTTTAACTACTTTCTTACTTTTCCCTGTAGCTACAATAATATTATGCCATTCAATGGCGTTATAACCACATCCTTACTAGCAGGGAGAGCATTTGCAAAACCCTGCGATACTGCACATAAATAGGAACCACTATCCAGTAAACAAGGAACCTTCTCATTAAAAATAGCAACTTCTATTATAGGCTGTCCTGCAGTTTTCTCTCTGACTTCTGAATCAGGTTCGTGTAACAAATCTTGCACTAAATCATGTCTATTGAACGCTACAATTTCTGTGGGAATTACGCACTTATTCACCGAGTCTTCTTCGTCTATAACAGTGACACCTTTAATTACTCTGTCTACTAATGACAAATCACTTTCCTTCTTTAATAATAGTATTGCATTCTGCAACGCCTCCTATTGTGTTGTTAGAATTATCAAAATAGCCCCCTGCTTCCTCCACTTCTATTTCTTCTTCGTCAATATCAGACGCTACTCCTTCTAATGTACATAAAACTTCCTCTGCCTTTCCATATTCTTCATCAGATACCCCTTATACCGTTTCACCTATTATAGTACTAATTCCACAGTTCACTGTAAGCTTCTCATCTGCATTGCAGTGCTCACTCAAACTAACATACTGCTCTGAATTGTTATTTTCTAATAGCTGTTCCTCATTAAAGTGGTTCCTGGAATCGCTGTTATGATTTTGTCTTGCACAGAAATCTACTACACTTTCCTGAAAAACACATACACTCCTGGAAATGGAAAAAAGAACACATTGACACCGGTGTGTCAGACCCACCATACTTGCTCCGGACACTGCGAGAGGGCTGTACAAGCAATGATCACACGCACGGCGCAGCGGACACACCAGGAACCGCGGTGTTGGCCGTCGAATGGCGCTAGCTGCGCAGCATTTGTGCACCGCCGCCGTCAGTGTCAGCCAGTTTGCCGTGGCATACGGAGCTCCATCGCAGTCTTTAACACTGGTAGCATGCCGCGACAGCGTGGACGTGAACCGTATGTGCAGTTGACGGACTTTGAGCGAGGGCGTATAGTGGGCATGCGGGAGGCCGGGTGGACGTACCGCCGAATTGCTCAACACGTGGGGCGTGAGGTCTCCACAGTACATCGATGTTGTCGCCAGTGGTCGGCGGAAGGTGCACGTGCCCGTCGACCTGGGACCGGACCGCAGCGACGCACGGATGCACGCCAAAACCGTAGGATCCTACGCAGTGCCGTAGGGGACCGCACCGCCACTTCCCAGCAAATTAGGGACACTGTTGCTCCTGGGGTATCGGCGAGGACCATTCGCAACCGTCTCCATGAAGCTGGGCTACGGTCCCGCACACCGTTAGGCCGTCTTCCGCTCACGCCCCAACATCGTGCAGCCCGCCTCCAGTGGTGTCGCGACAGGCGTGAATGGAGGGACGAATGGAGACGTGTCGTCTTCAGCGATGAGAGTCGCTTCTGCCTTGGTGCCAATGATGGTCGTATGCGTGTTTGGCGCCGTGCAGGTGAGCGCCACAATCAGGACTGCATACGACCGAGGCACACAGGGCCAACACCCGGCATCATGGTGTGGGGAGCGATCTCCTACACTGGCCGTACACCACTGGTGATCGTCGAGGGGACACTGAATAGTGCACGGTACATCCAAACCGTCATCGAACCCATCGTTCTACCATTCCTAGACCGGCAAGGGAACTTGCTGTTCCAACAGGACAATGCACGTCCGCATGTATCCCGTGCCACCCAACGTGCTCTAGAAGGTGTAAGTCAACTACCCTGGCCAGCAAGATCTCCGGATCTGTCCCCCATTGAGCATGTTTGGGACTGGATGAAGCGTCGTCTCACGCGGTCTGCACGTCCAGCACGAACGCTGGTCCAACTGAGGCGCCAGGTGGAAATGGCATGGCAAGCCGTTCCACAGGACTACATCCAGCATCTCTACGATCGTCTCCATGGGAGAATAGCAGCCTGCATTGCTGCGAAAGGTGGATATACACTGTACTAGTGCCGACATTGTGCATGCTCTGTTGCCTGTGTCTATGTGCCTGTGGTTCTGTGGGTGTGATCATGTGATGAATCTGACCCCAGGAATGTGTCAATAAAGTTTCCCCTTCCTGGGACAATGAATTCACGGTGTTCTTATTTCAATTTCCAGGAGTGTATTTTAACAGTGTCCCTCTCCTCTGCAACATCTGTTTCTACGATACCACTGGCGGCTGCCTTACAAAAGGTTTTGCTGGCGGATTTAGCCTATGTTGCCACAGCCTGCAAACGGTAGCATCATTACAGACTGCCATTAGTTTTATCCTTCTCCTACGAGGTCACTGCCACTGACATTTCTTTCGGATGGCCGTCTACGCCACTCCGCGCAGTCAGCGGACTACTGCTGTCTATATTCAACTTTTCGGTGTGTCATTATGTCTACTTCCAACAGGACCCCCTCACCCTCCGTTTCTACCTCTGAAATTTCTCGATCTTTGCACTCCAGTGTTGTTTACACGTGCCTCGGCTCTGTTTTCATTTTGCGTAATGGGAGGCCAATAATCCCTCCTAGAATTCTCCTCCTCCTTTACAAGATTTTCTACCCTCTCAAGATAATGAATACATTTATCAATATCATCCCTAGGTGCTGGGATAATTTTATTATGCCGGTACAAAGGCAGGTTATTCTCTACTCCCATAATGATATGTTCTGTCTCCACTTTAGAGCTCAAATATGACAAAGTAGTGACCTATTTTTTCCCAAACCTCTTAACAGTATTTTTCACCTGACCAGAATTTGTTTAAAAATTCTATCTGCTTTCGTTTACCCCAATTTTCCTCAAAAAACGCCTGTTTAAAATCCTCTATTTTGTCATATTTATCTACTACCCGATTTCCTCACTCTAGCTTCGCGCTACAGTCTGGAACCACGCGACCGCTACGGTCGCAGGTTCGAATCCTGCCTCGGGCATGGATGTGTGTGATGTCCTTAGGTTAGTCAGGTTTACCTAGTTCTAAGTCTAGGGGACTGATGACCTCAGATGTTAAGTACAATAGTGCTCAGAGCCACTCTAGCTTCACCCATCAAATATGACGCTATGAAGCCAATCTTTCGCTTATCATTCCATGATCTGGGTCAAATGTCCTCAAAATCACTCCAAAATTCCACAGGATGTACATTTTTACTTGGATCAAATTGCAAAAATTGCCAATGTGCCACATATGCAATTTCTGATGATTCTATCACATCATTAGATATTACATCTGCAGTTAGTAACACTTTGTTATACTCTTTTTAGTCTACCATCATGGTTACGTAATTGCTCACCTGCAGTTGTACTAAATTGAGTTACGTTAGTTTCCAGGTTAGTAAATTTAGCAGCCACTTGCACACCAGATTCGTCAGACACATCCTTTCCTTCCTTGATTTGATTTCCCATTATAGTGTGACTATCCTCACATTGTTTTTCCACTTTATTTATTTGTTCTTGCATTTCATTTAAATCTCAATTTACTTGTTCCGTTAAATGTTTGCTGTCATCAGCAACTGGCTTAATCTGAAAGGTCAATTCATTTGTTACTGTTACAACAGCATTATTACATTCTTGTTTTACTTTACTAATTTCACTTTTTACACTGTCACTAAACAAAGTCATATGTTTTTCCACAATTCTCTTAATTTAGATATTTTGTTTGGATTCCAGTTCTACCGATATGTTAGTAAACCCTTGATTACCTACAGAAACCAATCCATCTATCTCCGAACTTGCAGAATACCTTATATAAGAAGACATTTCCTTCATTTTAGTGCTAAAAATCAGAGCTTAATGAAATTTTAATTTTGGTTCCCAATCCATTCATTTTGATATTCATGATCATTAGCTTGTGATGCAACAAAACTAAATTCACTAGCCACTGCATCATCTGCATGTATTACTTTCTCCAAATCTACGCCCGCATTCTAGTCTACCATAACTGGGTTATTATTTTCCCCCATGTTTACAAGTTTCTCTCGACACACACACACACACCAAACGAAGTAGAATACAACTTAGCTTTTCTCCATTGTCGTCAACATGGCGAGATGTTACAGCGGGTCCGTTCGCCAAACTCTGTGCCCTCAGACACAGTTTCTGGATCCGCACTCCGTCCACTGCTGCCAACTGCTGCAGACTCCTGGCTGCTGTTACTCATTGTCGCACAATGTTCAACTGTTTCTGACGTGAAAGTTCCTGGAAGACGTCGTCAGCCACCTTCTCCACCGGTTGTTCTAGCCGCTAAATCTTACACTTCGCTATTGCTGCCCTTTCTGAATCATCTTTCCCTTGAAGTTTCTCTGCTTTCTATCAAAGATTGTATATGCACGTGTGGATATTTCTTTCATCAGGTTAGCTACACTGCTGATTTTAAAGTTCGAATTCACTTGAACTTCACGTTTTCTGGAGGCTAAATACACCAATTGCGGAGGGTCGGGATCGGTCATCAGCGTTTTTGATAACGCTGTCGTCCAGTCCACCTACCTCGATAGGATTCTTGCCGCTGTCCCTTCACTCTGTGGTAACAGATACGTGCTAGGCAGTGTAAAGCAGCGTTGATGAAACCATCACCTAATACCTACCACACAGAGGCAGCGTAACTCTAGCTGAAAGTTAGTTCCTGAAAGTTCATTATTAAAACATCGGGGGTTAGGGATCTTCAGTCTACTTGTAGAAAAGCGTTTAAAATTAGATTAACTCTGCTTTTTATTCATATTGAAACACATGAAATGGCTATCAAGTTCGCATTTAATATGTTAAAACGTTATCATTCAAAGTTCACTGTCTGTATAACAAATATTCACTCGAAAAGCAGCTAGAATTTTGGTAAATCCGACCGGTCTAATTTTCACGTTCTACCAGTCACAGATTCACAACTATTAGTGAGTTAAACATTTGGTCGTTTCAGTGGTCTTCTTCGTAAGAGGTGCTAGACAAAATATTCTGTGCAGAGCACGAAACATGCCACTCGGAGTTGTTAATACGACTAGGAAGTTCTCACGTTCATGTTTCTCAAACTATTTAATTTAGAAACACCAAACTATCATTAAAATCTTCGCAACTCCAGTCGCTTCAGTCACGATATGTTCTAACCGAAAATAGATCACTATTTCCTCATCTTATAGTGTATTTTTAAGGAGCGATCTGACATCGAGTTAGCCATAGATCGGCTAGCAAGCGACTCTTTCCGAGGTACTCTCCTATATGCCCTCTCCTCTTTTTGCGCGGGAACAACTTAATTCTGATCGGCTGTCGATCTAAACGACCAATCAGAACGTTCCTTCCAGATCATTCTCGAGGCAAATCTTGCCTAATCCAGTCACTAATTTGATAGTAATTAATGTCAGCAAAATTTCAAATTCTTGTATTTTGTTTAATCAAAATAAACGAAGTGCGAAATATTCTTCAAATTGGTAAATAAACTTATTCCGCCTCTAACTTCCATTCTGGCTATTTTTATATAAAAGCAAGCACATACCGATATACGTCACCTGAATCGTGGTTGCAACATAACTTTCCCACGGTTCGTCTGTACAAGGTTTTATGTGAAATGAAATATTAAATTTAAACGTGTGTCGCACATGCGCTCTCTCAAACATTGTCATGCACTCACACGGCAAAATATAATAAAATAATAATTTTGACCAACTTTTGTATTACGTTATGCACAGTGACTAAAATTTTAAAAAGAAAAATCTAAAATTGATTTTTATGCACTGAGAACTTTGGAATGGATTCAAATAATAATGAAAGTCAATCTGTTATTGTTCCCAACTTGGTTTTAAGAAATAGGCGTAGGTTTTAGGAGTTTCAGTAATTCTCTTTATCTCCAAAACTATAATAATAAAAATCTAAAATGTTGGCAGCATCATTCCACTAATAACAAAAGACTGTGTACCAAATGTGAACAAAATCGGATAATAACTAATATGGATTATTTAGCTTCGTAGAGGGTACAAATCTTCGTATCTACTGAATGTTACGCTATGCAGCTCTCACGGCAGCAGTGTCAGCTGTGCTGTGAGCAAAGCGGAAAAAAAACCATAGCCATCCTGCAGCGACCGTACTAGACGGATGCATGCCTTATTGCAACGAATGTCATCTCGCAATAACTTGGTGCCTTGGTGCATTACTACCTTATCCGTCTTTTTAACTGTTGCTCTTCGTCGTACTTCTCTCTCTCTCTCTCTCTCTCTCTCTCTCTACAACTATAATTTATATAAAACCGGTGGTATCATTTCATTGTAGACAGCACTATATCATCATCTTAGAGAAGTGTCACTGAAATGTTCATTATTCTTCCTGTAATCAGAATAAATGTCAATGCCGATGATCAGCATACAGTACATAATAACGACTTACATACTTTAAAAGAATCTGTTTGGCATCAGTCATAGTTTAAACTCGTGTGTGTAACATCCTTTTGCTGCATACAACTGTATGTTTCCCTTCTGATCTACTCAGATGTTTGTTAGAGAGGCATACTTCTTTTCATATAAATGACTTCCACGCAGGAAAAAGTATCGAGTCAATACTTTCGCAGTATAAATTACTACCTAGAACAAAAACATATAGTCTAGAAGCAGTAAAGTTACATCGCCAATAAAGGAAATTCATATTACAGTTCATTTTCGCTTGTTGTTCTTGGCACAACTTATATCCGTTGGAGCATCTTTTAGGCACCTTCTAATTGCCAACAGTCATCTCACAATACATTAATCATGAACGGAATGGTACTTATATACATACAATCACAGGCAAAAAAAAGTTTAGTCCCAGAAGGAAGGAAAATGAAACTTCTCACGTTGAGGGATTGTGTCGTTTTATTTCGGTTATCGTAAAGTCATATTAAATGAATAAAGAAATGAACGGTTCAAATGCACTGTTAAATCCCTGTCGATAGGAAATTTCCCAAATTGTGACACAAATACCCGCACTGATTTCCTTGGGAAGTGTCTCATACATCGTATTCTCTCCAGAAGTAAACTGGTCCTCAACAGTTGTAACTGACCTTAAGGGGAACCGAGGGTGGTCAAATCCAAAAAAAATTACGGTTTTTTTTGGTATCGAAAATTTATTGGAACATTCCTCTTTAATGAAAACTTAAAATTATTGTTCTACTCGCCCTAGAAGTGGAGTTATTACCTTTTTATCCCACGCCTGCAGAGAAAATGGGAAAAAAAACTTGAAGTGGATGTTTCTATGTTTTAAGTTCCACGATTTTTTCCGCCATGTTACCATTTGAAGTCTCCGATTTTATCGCCTGTTATTATTATTTATTATCTTCCTCTTTTTACAAACAAATTCTGTCGGCGGAAGAGCGGCATACTAGGCTGCTGCCAGCCCGCACCCTCCCGGGGGGGGGGGGGGGGGGGGGGGAATCGAAACTCAATTAAAAAAAAAAAAAAAGGAAATGGGCGGAGCCGCTGAATGCGTCTAACACCCTCTTGTGTCTTCTTTTCGAACTACTTGGCATTTTCTCGTCCTGAAGTTGAACACTTCCTTATGTTACCCATACAGCGAGTGTGCAAGTCTTGGCTACATTGTTTCCTGTGACAAATGAAGGGCTAAGAGCGCCGAGCACCGTCTCTTTGTTATTGATTGTTTCGAATTACTTCGGTGTTGCACCTGTTGCAAGTAATATTACACTTCTTGTGTATAGCGTTCTTCTGGTTACGATGCCGCGTTTTAGTAATCGTGTATATAAGAAGAGGAAGAAAGTAGGGAAAAGAAAATTAATACTAATACCAAACTATGATGCTGTAGTTACAGGAACAGTGCGTTCTTCTGCTAAGCAACACATGGCTGGCCATAGCCCTGAGGCATCTTCTAGCAAGAAGCTGACTGGTGGAAGTGACAGATTTTATGAATACATGAGTGAAACTGATAATATTAACGAAATACTGAATACTGGATTGTTATCCTCTGTGCTGAAGAAAGTGTTTCGTGCAAAATTTGTTCAAGTGTAGGAGTGAGACTAGAGATAACAAAGCACTTTGGTTCAGCTCGTGAGATGAAGATAATCTGTATATATTGAAAGTATGAAGCGGCTTTCTACAATTCACATGCCAGTATCTTTGGTGAAAATGGTGCGATCTAGAGTGTTTGTTGTGAATGTTCGATTTGTTCAAAAATGGTTCAAATGGCTCTGAGCACTATGGGACTTAACATCTGTGCTCATCAGTCCCCTAGAACTTAGAACTACTTAAATCTAACTAGCCTAAGGATATTACACACATCCATGCCCGAGGCAGGATTCGAACCTGCGACCTTAGCGGCCACGCGGTTCCAGACTGCAGCGCCTAGAACCACACGGCTGTTCGATTTGTGTATAGTCGTCGATCCATTGGAAAAGGGCCTGCTGGTGGTAAACTGTGTTGTGGTATTATGAACTAGCCAACTCCTCCAAGCAAATCTGGGTACTACTAGGGTTCTTTGTTGAAGATATGGTTTTGAAAACCATGATGGAAGAAGTGGAGGAATATATAGAAATAAACGGTGTTTCAAGGGACTTGGTAGTGGCATTAGATGATTCCTGGCAACAGAGGGTCATAAAACCCTGAATGGGGTCGTAACTGCTACTTACAGCGATAGTGCGAATGTGATAGTTGTTACAATATTGTCAAAAAGTTGTAGGCGCAAAAATGAAATCAAAGGAGAGCATAGCGGTCCCTTTGAGGCAAATTTTAGTGGATCAAGTGGAGCAATAGACATGGGAGGAGTGAAACAAATTTTTGGACCTTCATCTCCCAGATAGAATGTTAGGTACAATACTACCATGGGAATGGTGACTTCAAAGGTTTCAAGACTGTAGGGTAACTGGAACCATTTGGAAATGAATTTGTAGTTCAAAAGTTGGAATGCATTGGGCATGTGCAAAAGTGTATGGGTGCACGACTTTGAAGGTTCAAACTAACTTTGGGTTCAAGTAAGCTGAATTATGGAAAGTCAATAGTAGGGAGAGGTTGGCTTACTGATGAGGTGACTGAAGATCTACAGAGACAGTATGGGTATGCAATAAGGCAAAATACTAGTAATGCTAGCGACATGCGAAAAGCATTGTGCACATTGTTCCTTCATACTGCCTCTTCTAATAAATACCCTCAACACAGCCTGTGCCCAAAGGATTCCTGGTGCAAATACAATACCAAAAAGGACTATTATCACAACCATCGTTTGCCAGCAGCTGTGATAAACGCAAAAAAGAAAAAAAATTCATGACTTAGCACAGCCATAATTGTCACACAAATGTCTACACGGGAAAAGGCAGAATCCTAATGAGGGAATTAGCAATTTAATTTGGTCAGTGATTCCTAAAAGGGTGTTTGTAAGCATAGAAACAGTGCACTTTGGCATTTAAGATGCAATAGCAACCTACAACCAACGGAACAGTGTGAAGTGTGAAGTATTGAAGGCTTTAGGATGTCCAGCTGGGGTGAACACTTTACGAGCACTAAGAGATATTGATGGAGAGAGGATAAGAGGAGCAGAAAGAAGAGAAAGGGATATGAAACATGATGAAACAATAGCCCAGAAAAGAGGACCAAAAAGGAAGCTTTTGGAAGATGAAGAACAGGATCCTGATAATCCATCCTATAGTGCAGGAATGCACTGAGAACTTTGACAGCCATTTCCCTTAAATAAGAGTTTTTCGATGTAAGGAACGTTTTCGCAAAATTTTTATACAGCACTCCTAGTGGTCAGACGTGCATTGTAGCACAGGCATTTGGTAATATATTCAGTAGATGCATTAAATTTGATTAAATAAAGCAACGTTTTATAAAAAAGTTGGGTCATTAATAAAAAAAATATTGAAACGAAACTGGACAAGATACTCCCATATCCCTCCATCATAAGTGCAATACTACACCACTCTATATGTTGAAAAAAATTCTAATTTTTGTGTTTTGTGGATTATTCATAACCGTTTCTCAAACTTAGTGAATTTTACATGGGCAGCATAGGCACCTCCGGCTCCAGTTTATATTTCGTGTTCATAACTGCTGGGCCTGAAAGAGCTACCTCACATAGTTATGATATTGCAAAAGGTTTCAAAAGTCATATGGCTTTGATACCTTCTTGTAGAAACCCGTGCTTAACTTAGCTCCAAAACTCAAGCAGTGATGAGAGAATGAACTTCGATTTAGAAGTGGAGTGTGAAGAAATACTAGTAAATTAATCTTGTTTTGCAGTGGTAATTCTTGATGGCAGTACTATCCTGAAAGGATCTTGGATACAGTTCTGTTGATCAGTTTCGCCTGGAAAGTACTTCAGAAAGTAATCACTGAGTTCAGTTATATAATCCACAAATAAAGACTTCAATTCTCCACCTAACTGAAAGACATTATCTTTTAAGACCGCGTGAAGAGCAGGGAATACTACACCGGTCTTGCGGCCTGCATCAAAGGTTATCGCTTTCATCAGAATCTAAATGAACTTAAATACTGAAATAATTTAATGAATTGGCCCTGTCATTATTATGATCAATTATTGACGGGTGATTAATAAATCAACACTGGATTTATCTTTTATAAAAAAAAATTATGACAAAAGTTTATTGATCGTAAAATACGACAAAAAATACAAGTTAATGGAGATGACAAATAAGTCATGAACTGTTGGCTACACTATTGGACGGAACTAATACTTAACAGTCCATCTGTTGGGGATTGTTTGGCAAAGACTAAGGTTTGTTTGATTAATCTGTTTACTCTGGCTCAAAACATGGACAACGCAATCTGAAATTATCTAACACTGAATAGACATTGATAGATTTGTTCTACCCAGAAGCTATAGTACGTTGGTGCAGCTGAGACCAAAAGGCGAGACTATGCTTCTGTTTTCCCAAACAAGCCAGAGCAGCAATATTATACCCCTTTCTCTATGTGTAGTGCTGTCTCAGGTGACGGTCGTGGTGTAAGCATTTGCAGAGTAGCGATATGCAACGCCAGTAATTCGTTATTGCGGGCACGAAATGTGCAAAGTCACGGCTGGCAATCTGTTAAATTAGTCGCAATTACTTTCTAATGGAGACCTGAAATCTCGACAGATTCCAGCATGTTACATTTCCATTTGCTGGTTGTACCATGGACCAGTTTGACTAATGGCAGTGTGCACAAGGAGATCAAACGACAAGGTGGCAGACTTGATGCAGAAGAAATTGCCCTCAGCACAGTGAGCTGTCTGAGATGACAGACCTAAACTGTCGGTACAGCTAAGTTCTCACCACAGTCTCCTCCGTCAGGATCAATGCCAGCATGAAGTCACGCTCAGGACGACTGTGCCAAGTGAAATCCACACATAACAAGACTCAAGACTAGGATCTTCTCCAGATCAGAGTCTGAATGAAAAGACCGAGTTTCTCCCCTCCTCACTTTCCACCAAACCTCGGTGAACTCCCCAAAAGCACTCACGCAACTGTCCCCGCAAGGGTTTCGTGCGAAACACGAGACTCCATGAGCTCCATGTCTCCCCTCTAACTCATCTGCTCTATCCATTGGCCAATTCTAAGAGGAGAAGACATTACCTCCCAATTTGTTTTTTTTTTTTTCGTCATGGCTGCCTTAGGCACCATGTTTTGATTTTCCATTTAGGTCTAAAGTGAACAACACAATTATCATAGATAATGATGTGGATGGTGTCCGACCAGGGACCTTGGCTAAACTAAGAGAAGTGCTTTTGCATCCTAACATAGACCATTTGAGAACCACCATAAATGTTGTGTTCTATTCTAAAAGGTTTTTGAAGGCCCATGGCTTCCCAAAAACTCGGCAGGCACCACCTGATGGCTCTCTCGATAGCGCCCAGTCCATGGTGAACATGGAAGCTTGCCAATTTTTATGGCAGTCATCGCTGTCCACAAAGGGCACTTAGATAATGTCTAAGAGCCTTGGCTGGGTGACCTGCATCTCTTTTGCGTTTAGGCGTCCGCCGTGGCTAGAGGCACCTAACAGGTAAATCCAGGTGTGCAGTTTTTTCATCTCTTCGGCCAAAGCACTGCCTCCACATCGATGCGAGAATTTCTTGGGACAAGCATTCTGTCCTAACTAAGTCCTTAGAGATGTTTCTTTCTCTAACAGCTGCAAATATCTCCCAAGCTCCATACATTCACTGATAGATTTACTGTTAAAAGACCAAACTGCCTGCTTGTTATCAACTCCACAAAATACTGTTCGAAGGAGAGCCAACATAAAGTCCCTGCCTGCATTAACGATGTACCTGATCCAATCAGTGCCTGCTGATGTTGATAACTCTCTGTCGCCTCACAATAATGATGTATTAGGAGTAAAATCAACGTTAAACAGCAGCCATAAATATGAAAAATAGTGAGAGAGTGACTCGTCCTCTTTCAACGTAATGTATATCTATATTACCTGAATTTCTCTTCCACAACATTAGTTTCTTTTACAAATGTGAAAGTTTGACTGGTAGTTTCAGAATGTTAGTCTCATTACCCTGAAAGGGTACAATCAATTAAATGAGGTATCCAAAGACGTCAAAAAGGCACGCCAGCTTTAAAGCAAAGCTGCTGTCTACGAGCTTCTCGGAACTCAAATGATTATCTTTAACTAGGTAAGAGTAAAGTTAATTCTTGAGTTCAAACATCTTTTTGAAGACATCCCACGATAAATCCAGCGAGCGTTAACGTAATAAATTAGGGAACTACGCTCGATACCCATTACTGCCCATCTGTTGAAAACATCTGGATGTAAGTGACCTACTTTTAATGAAGTTAAGCACTTCGGCCACTGAAGAACCTAATGGAGGACTGGGCTCGCTTTTTAATAATGGTAATTCTCGGTAAATAAAACAGAATATCCAAATAGCATGAGGAGATTCTTTTCGAGCCAGAGCTTGCAATCCGACGTAACAGCGAGCCATACTACGACCTCTATCTAGACACACGCCTACACAATTTCCCAGTTACTGTAGATTTCTTTCGTAAAAGAGTATATTATTTTAGAGAAGTTTGTTACTTTTGTTCCAAGAATTATCTTCCAACAGAAAAGATCGTCATGACAATTGTTACCGTGTGTATTTACTGTACATAAGGAGCTAGATTTGCGATATTGCGATTGTTGTAGATTCATGCAACTGAATAGTGAATATACCATAACCTTTGAGTTTTTAAAGTAACTGATCATTAATGTCGTTGGATATATCGACTGTCTGACGACTACTATTGTTTCGTGACAAAGGCACACTTGACTCACCTATCATAATATACGCATCAAAAAACGTTTTGCATCACCCCGGTTCCCAGAACTGCTGAAGATTGACGTTGACTGTGGATACTGCATCACAGACACAGTCCCTTTGACTGTTCAGAGATGTCTCTAAAACTGCTCAAAAATGTAAACAACCATGCATGAGCAGCTCCTACTAGACGGAGGGGGTCCGACAGTCGATCAGTTCCACTCATTCCACCAGGAAGGAGGTACACGGCTCGTGTTGTCTCTAGTTCAACCACGCCTAGACAGTCAATACTGCGGTTCTATCACGTCCGGATCGTTACTTTGTGTCAGGAAGGGCTCTCAAAAAGGGAAGCGCCCAGGCGCCTCGGAGTGATCCAAAGCGATGTTGTTCGGACATGGAGGAGATACAGAGACAGGAACTGTCGATGACATGCCTCGCTCAGGCCGCTCAAGGGCTACTACTGCAGTGGATGACCGCTAACTTCCTTGCATAAACCTTGTATGCAGGTCAGTTAAGCTTATACCTCTATTTTTCTCGCAATTACTGCGGTCTCTTTTTTTAAACAGTTATACCAACTTAGCTTGTAACCATGCTCTTGGAAGAGAGTTATTCCAAAAGAATGGTCACCAACAAAGATGATTTCACTATTTAAAAAAGGAGACGGCAACAGTTGCGAGAACTTAATTGACACTACATACAAAGTTTATGCAACACTAGTCAACAAGCAGTTGAAGTGTTTTACATATCGTATAATAGCTGACAGGACAAAATATATCGTCCTTAAAGCTTTATTTACGGTACTGTGAGAGGTGTATAACACAAAGATCAGCACACCAGGAACAGAGTATTTATTTAACCCGCAGCATCGTCCCCACCTTGGTCGATCTCCAGTGAGATGATCAACTGCTTTGGCTGGGTAATATTTCTTCCATCCGGTGTTCGAAGAATTAGGGTGGTGGTGGTAATTTCCAATGGGACAAAACTGCCGAGGTCGTCAGTCCACAGGTTTCACACTACTTAACCTAACTTAAACTAATTTACGCTAAGGACAACACACACACCCACTCCAGAGGGAGGACTCGACCCTCCGAGGGGGGGAGTCGCGCAAACCGTGTCAAGGCGCCTAAGATCGCGCGGCTACCCCACGCAGCGAAGAATTAAGGTCCGCACCATTCCATCTCTCTCTGCTCTTGTTTCTATAATGCTGGTTCTCTTGCACATATGTCTGGGCTGCTTATCTCCTTGTAAGAACACAATGTCTGCCACTCTGCGTTTAATCGGTTTCTCATTAGGACGCTGTACTTCATAAAAGTTTCTGAATTCTAACAAATATTCTTTCTTCTATGAGGTGCATTCAAGTTCTAAGGCCTCCGATTTTTTTTTCTCCGGACTGGAAAGAGATAGAAACATGCACATTGTTTTAAAATGAGGTTGCGTTCATTGTCAATACGTCCCAGAGATGGCAGCACCGTATGGCAGATGGAATTTTACCGCCAGCGGCGAGAATGAGAACTGTTTTAAATACTTAAAATGGCGACGTTTTCCTCACTTGAACAGCGTGCAATCATTCGTTTTCTGAAATTGCGTGGTGTGAAACCAATTGAAATTCATCGACAGTTGAAGGAGACATGCGGCGATGGAGTTATGGATGTGTCGAAAGTGCGTTTGTGGGTGCGACAGTTTAATGAAGGCAGAACATCGTGTGACAACAAACCGAAACAACCTCGGGCTCGCACAAGCTGGTCTGCCGACATGATCGAGAAAGTGGCGAGAATTGTTTTGGGGGATCGCCGAATGACTGTTGAACAGATCGCCTCCAGAGTTGGCATTTATGTGGGCTCTGTGCACACAATCCTGCATGACGACCTGAAAATGCGAAAAGTGTCATCCAGGTGGGTGCCACGAATGCTGACGGACGACCACACGGCTGCCCGTGTGGCATGTTGCCAAGCAATGTTGACGCGCAACGACATCATGAATGGGACTTACTTTTCGTCGGTTGTGACAATGGATGAGACGTGGATGCCATTTTTCAATCCAGAAACAAAGCGCCAGTCAGCTCAATGGAAGCACACAGATTCAACGCCACCAAAAAAATTTCGGGTAACCGCCAGTGTTGAAAAAATGATGGTGTCCATGTTCTGTGACAGCGAGGGCGTAATCCTTACCAATTGCGTTCCAAAGGGCTCTACGGTAACAGGTGCATCCAACGAAAATGTTTTGAGGAACAAATTCCTTCCTGCACTGCAACAAAAACGTCCGGGAAGGGCTGCGCGTGTGCTGTTTCACCAAGACAACGCGCCCGCACATCGAGCTAACGTTACGCAACAGTTTCTTCGTGATAACAACTTTGAAGTGATTCCTCATGCTCCCTACTCACCTGACCTGGCTCCTAGTGAGTTTTGGCTTTTTCCAACAATGAAAGACACTCTCCGTGGCCGCACATTCACCATTCACCAGACGTGCTGCTATTGCCTCAGCGATTTTCCAGTGGTCAAAACACACTCCTAAAGAAGCCTTCGCCGCTGCCATGGAATCATGGCGTCAGCGTTGTGAAAAACGTGTACGTCTGCAGGGCGATTACGTCGAGAAGTAACGCCAGTTTCATCGATTTCGGGTGAGTAGTTAATTAGAAAAAAAATCGGAGGCCTTAGAACTTGAATGCACCTCGTATCTTTTCATAAAATAATTTCGAAATTTGTCTCGTAACTTTGCATCTCTTCGCAGATCCTTCTGTATACTCGATTCAGGATCTGTGGGTATTGTTCTCCATTTAAGAAATGGCTTGATGTTGCATCTGATTCACCACGTGCGATACATCATGAGTTGACGAAGCCGCCGGTAGCAAAGTAAATTTCCAAGAGACATGTTGGTGAGTGAAGTGCTGGCTGATCCTTGTATCTTCAAAGAAGTAAGCGATGTCTTTCAGTTCTGCGTTTGCTGCTTGAAACATCTTTGCGTTATCCCAATAAATACTATTTGGTAGCCCTGTCCTTGCAGTAAATTTTCTGAAGGCCACCAAAAATTTATCTGTGCTCAAAGCTAATGCGAGTTCGAGGTGGAGAGCTCTTGTAGTAGCAAATGTAAATAGTAACATGTAACATTTTCGTAACAAGTCATCGAGTTTGAAGAAAAGCAGTCTTGCGGAATCTAAGTCTATTATTGATGACTTAGTGAATTTACTGTGATCAGGTGGTAGTGGAGGTTCTCTCGCGCATCCTCGGCCACTTCTGGCTACCTCACAAGGGAGACAAATGTGTATGACTCCTTCTACTGCTTGTCTTCCCCTTAAAATCCAATATTCATTCCACAATTCAGCTAATACTATAGCAATTCCTAGGTGGTGTAAGCTTATGTGCATTTGTCGAATAAATAACTTCGCAAAGGGATGAGAACCTTGTAAGAGTAGTGGACGCATTTCCAGTGTATTCAAGTACCGAAAGTGAAGTCTTTCTCCAAGTCATATAAGTCAATACTGTAGAAACGGGTTGTAACGTTATATCTTTGATTTCGGTGGAAACTCGGTCTTGTTTTTAAGTGCGTGGTATTCCGCTGGAAAGCTTTCCTACTGGGCCATCGGTACCCAACTTCGGTTTGCTGATTCTAGTTCATGAATTTTTCCTTTATCTTGTCTGGGCGTGTAACATTATGGATAAAACGGAGAATCTATGCCACTATGTGTAACAGTTTCCAATAAGAACTGTATTTTTATGCGTCAATGAGACACTCCCAGCTGTTAATAGCTAAGGCTTGTTTGTATATCTTTCGTTTCTTTCGTAATGGGTCACAAGAGATTAGTTAAAAAAAAATGGTTCAAATGGCTCTGAGCACTATGGGACTTAACTTCTGAGGTCATCAGTCCCCTAGAACTTAGAAATACTTAAACCTAACTAACCTAAGGACATCACACACATCCGTGCCCCAGGCAGGATTCGAACCAGCGACCGTGGCGGTCGCGCGGTTCCAGACTGTAGCGCCTAGAACCGCTCGGCCACACTAGCCGGCAGAGATTAGTTGTTCAGGCCACGCTTCGGGTCTCTGCGTTAGCCATGAAGGCCCATACCACTATAGCATGGAAGACTGTCATCTCTCTATAGATGTTCCAAGTGATAGCAAATCTGCTGGATTGTCTGCGGCGAGGCAGTTCTCCAACAGAATGGCTTTAATATTTGGTGGATTTCAGTTACTCTATTAGCAACAAATGTAGTCCAGCGATTTGGATCCCTTCGTATCGAGCCGAGCGCCACCGTGGAATCGCCCCACATTATTGTGTGTGCGATGTCAAATTCGGTATCCTGACGGAAATATCTCAGAAGGCGTGAACCCAGTAGGGCAGCTAGTAGTTCAAGCCGCGGAAGCATTACCCTAAGACTCTGGTACGTTATTTAACTGACCACCCTTCCCTGTTCCATACGCCCTTTAGTATATTGGAATTTGTAGTCGATTTTGCCATTGAAAGTTTCAGTTGGTACAACAGCCCTGCCACCTGATGGTATACAGAAGCGACTGTATTGTCATCCTCGCAGCTGGAGGTAATTTCCTCCATCTAAGTGCTTTTACCTATAAATTCTGCCGCAGAAGGATAAGTGCCTTTAAACCTCATAGCCAATTCACACAACCCTGTAGATAGGAGAAATGGGCTTCAAGTGAGGCCAAATGGTAAATGTCTAAATCTATAAGTGACGACGTCATTTGTAGTTTGCATATTTCGACTGCTCCCTTCTCGACACAAAACCAGAAAAATCGCGTTAAAACTCTATCCTTTCTGTTCAGTGACTGTTATGAGACTGCTTGAGTGCCATCTCCAACAATTGCCCTTTGATACATCGTGATCGTATTAAAGTTTCAAGGAAAAAATTCGGTCCTTAATGTAGTGTGTCATTAAGTGATGGTAGATCATTTCCTCGTGATGAAGTATCGAGTGGGATTCTCTATTTTGTAATTCGTAGTCTTTCCATTTTCACTGTGCGTTGAGGAATGTAGAATGCATCATTAGAAGTATTCTGGGTATTGATCCTTTCAGTGTACTTATTCTGACTATAAACCAACATCTGTGAGTTATACATCTCACGAAAATGAACGTTAGTAGAGAATTTTCTTTGTGGCGACGTAAAACGTCTTTCTGCTTTGCAACAGTCTGAAGAGAGGAGCATATCTTTTTTTTTTTTTCTTCTTACTAATGAAACTATGTTCCATCCTTCCACCATTTGGAACGTATCACGGAATGTCTCCAAAACGGCGGAATATTTCGGTGAGAGTGATCGTTCTTGTTGTTCTTTTAGCCCCATCAGCTCTAAGTCCCAGAAGCGACGTATATGCTTATCTGAGGACGCAGAATTTTCACTGAGGTGCGCATGGCAAACAGTAACATGCCTAACAATAATACTCGACCTGCGCCCAATGAAAATTCATCCAAATGTAGAAGGAAGAAGAACTGCCGAGTCAGTAAGGAGTATTGTTGGGTCAACGTTTATTAGTTTTCAATACTAGTCTGCACCTAAAAGAATTTCGATGGGTACTGGTGCTTGTAATCAGCAGACTGAAGCTTACGGATGTTTTAAGATTTTGAGGAACACCTGGAAGTGATAAATGCTTGTTTCTATTTTCAAAGGCGGAGAATGTCAAGGCATATTTTGTACAAACTCCTATCAGCTTCAAGTGGACAAGCCTGCGATTTGTTGACTTGAAATGTGGTGACTCAAATTCTACAACAGCCAATGATTGGTGGGTGATGAATCGTAATTGCATAGTGTTGACGACATTCGTGCTGATGAAGCTGCATTGACTCCCATCTTCGAGTAAACAGCGTATATGGTTTTTCAATCCAGTCGGACCTGTGATCTAACCACAGACAGTTTGAAGATAAGTGAAGAGAGGTCACTGAACATCAATCTTTCCATCTGATACTCGCGTTTATTCATTGCAGATAGATACATAATGGGACCCTTTGCATCTAGAACACGCTACTTTGTTTTTCTTGCTGAATTCTTTGATGTTATGCCCTCTATTTAGACACCAGAAACATCGACGTGAGGGTCAGTTTGTCAACCCTATACTTGATGCTCAACATCTTCGTACACTCTTGTGCCCAATGAAGCTGTGAGTAACAAAACATGCAATATTTCGACCATTCTCTTTTGTCTTTCTACCTGTCTTCTCCCCTGTCGTATTCACGTGTAGACTCGCAGCTATATATCTGAATGTATCTAAAATACGATAACCTCAAATTTTGTAGGTAATCATAGCGCCTCCTATTTCATAGTTCAGAAATTCCATTAGCTTCGTGACGTTGCTTTCAGCAGTCCTCTCTCTTGTGGCTTGAATAACCCAGCGAGTGACTATGTCTTCTGGAAACACACACAGAATTTTGGTTGCTAACATGCAGGCAAAATCGTCGTCATTTTACTCTAAGGCTCTTACGGCTCGTATGCGTTTATTAAATTCGATATATGTAGCATTCAGTCTATCTGTTGACGCAAGTGACAGCGGTTTCGTAGTGCCAGGGAAATCTGGATGAGTCTAAATTCTACAGTTTTTATATCCATAGCGAGATACTAATACACGTTTTTTTTTCTCATACGAATCCTCAGTGATGGCAGTGCCATCAACCAAGTTCTTTGGCTCATCTTTTAAATATTCCCGTGGGTAGACGAGCTTGTGTATAAAAGAAATTGAAGGATTTTTGTCGATGGATGGCTACTTGTTCCAAAGTCGAGACCACTTCTCTACTTCGGTTGAAAATAAATCTAATTTGATGGTGGGAAGTTTGACAGAATATGTCACACGTCAGAGCAGCTGTCGCGGCTGAAGCTGGTGTCGAGTTTGTAATTTATAGAGACAAACTAACCTTAGTCTTTCTAGATGCCTTCAAAATTGCATTCCTCGCACCTACTGACATCGGAGTCATAGTCTGTGTCGGAAAGTAGATACTGAATTGCATTGTCAAACACTCTCAAACCATCTAACTACTCTTGCAATCGCTCCGAAAATACTCAAAATTTGTATCTTCTCGTACATCACCTTCATCAATTGCCGTACTAAACCATGTTAGTAGTGTTCTTTCAGTCTTTCGTTTCCTTTTTAAGTTGCGTGGACGTATTTCTATATCTGTCTCCGTCATCGTACTTTGAACTGATTTCATACACAAATAATCAAAGAATGTATAAAAGAAACTGTAAAAATTGCGCTCTCTCAGATTAACGTTACGAAGTAGTAGTCAAAGACTGTAGTGCTACAAACAATAGACAGCGCTGTTTGCACTCCAATATATAACTTTAAAACTATCACTACTCAGTATCCTTGCACGTAACACTCAATCTTTGTCAATGAACACGAGTTAACATGCGCGTCCATTAATATACTTCCGCTAGGAAAAACATAGTAGTCAAATGCGGATGATAAAGTAACTTGATTACAGGCTGCTTTGCGACAGGCTGTATCCGCTTTTACCTCTTTTCGAGGACGGGAAACAAGCGGACGTCGTTTCCTTCTTTCCTTTTCCGTCTAGCAGTTGGTTCTTTCACTGCCAGTCACGCGTCCCAGGTTTTAGTGCGATTTTTAACATCGTATAATAACTGACAGGACAACATATATCGTTCTTAAATGGTTCAAATGGCTCTGAGCACTATGGGACTTAACATCTGAGGTCATCAGTCCCCTAGAACTTAGAACTACTTAAACCTAACTAACCTAAGGACATCACCCACATCCATGCCCGAGGCAGGATTCGAACCTGCGACCGTAGCAGTCACGCGGTTCCGGACTGAAGCGCCCTAACCGCACGGCCACCGCGGCCGGCTATCGTTCTTACATCTTTATTTACATTACTAGTCAGAGATATATAATACAAAGATTAATGCACTACAGAGTATTTATTTAAAGCTCAACAAAGGTAATAGCTGACAATTTATTAGGCGAAGAACAAATTGTATTTCGGAAGGGCAGATCGAGGACAATTTCCATATTAATAATAAAACAAATAATAGAAAAAACAGAGAGGGTGGGTCTGGAACCACGTGACCGCTACGGTCGCAGGTTCGAATCCTGCCTCGGGCATGGATGTGTATGATGTCCTTAGGTTAGTTAGGTTTAAGTAGTTCTACGTTGTAGGGGACTGATGACCTTAGAAGTTAAGTCCCATAGCGCTTAGAGCCATTTGAACTATTTGAAGAGAGGGTGGAATAGGGTAACCAATTTAGCATACTGATTTTATTAAGACAGAGAGAAACTGTGGAGAATTATGAGGAAAAGAGGATATCCACAACACCTAATAAACGTTTTAAAAACTCTATACAAAGATGCAACTGTAATTTTAAATACAAATGGTACTCTGTCGCAGTCTATAGCCAGAAACAAAGGAGTAAGACAAGGGTGCAGCATTTCACCCACACCTTTTACTGTTTATATAGGTTACGTATTTAGCAAAAAAAAGGTTCAAATGTGTGTGAAATGTTAAGGGACTTCACTACTAAGTTCATCAGTACCTAAGCTTACACACTACTTAGCCTAAATCATCCTAAGGATAAACACACACAACCATGCCAGAGGGATGACTGGAACCTCCGCCGGGAACGTAATTCGCAAAAGGAAGGAGATTTTTACGGGGGAGTTAAGTTTAACAGTAATTCCCGCCTGAATTGTCTTTTATATGCAGATGACGTCGCACTGCTGGCGGATAGTGAAGATTAGTTACAAAGGGGAATGCATTTACTAGGCAAGGTTTGTGAAGAGTAACATTTGATGATTTCAGAGAAGAAGACAAAATTAATGGCTTTCGAAAGGTAATGTCCTGTACGAACAAACATTTTTGATAGACATCAGAACAACAGAAGAGGTCAAACATTTTCATTATTTAGGTTGTGCGTCACGTATGAGTATGATGAAGAGACAGAGAAGTAATTAATAAAGATTGGGAATATATGTGGAACAATAAACACATGTCTAAAAATAAAACGAGGATAGAAACAAGATTGAAATTTTATAAGGTAATGACAGTGACAGTGCTTGTTCACGGAAGTGAACGTTGGGCTATAAGCAAACGTCAAAAAGTCGGAGAGAGGCAACGGAGACAAGGTTGCAAAGAGCAGTAATGGAATGCACAACAGCCGACAGATTTAGAAAATCGGAAATGAGGAAAGAGCTAAATATATTTACCATCCTCAACAAAATGCATGAAAATAGAGGAAATAGGAGTGAACATATCGAAATAATGAGTAGAGAAAGAGTAGGTTTCCAGATAAGAGATTTGAGCCAACTGGAAGAAGAAGTAGTCAAGGAATATCGAGGAAGCAATGGGTACTGTAACAGGCAAAACAAAGAAAGGGTATAACGCTTGAAGTGAAGAAGAAGAAGAAGATGATGATGATGACGTAGCCGGACTGTGTGCGCCCTCTGCTCAGGACGCGGCACCGTGCTCTCTGGGTTATGGGAGATGCCTTTTCGTCCCCTGGGTCACGGCAGCCGTAAGCTCGTGGCACCAGGGCAGGAAGTCTTAAAACTGCGATGCATTATTCATAGAGGACCGACAGACGGGTCACCGTCGTAGGGTCGTTTGATTCGGGGTTGGCGGTCGTGGTGGGGTAGCGTGACACCGCTGCCTCTCACGCCGCATGATGGGCGTTCTGTGTTGGTGCAGTGTCTGCTGGCTCCACAACTACTACTACCTTTCTGATGCCTCGTACAGTCTATGATTTAAGGTGTTTACTGTCTTCAGCCTGCTTCCCCTGACGTCTTTTACAATATCTCGAAGTTTCTTGCCATGATTTTGAAACACTTTGAATATTTTTCGCATAGACAGAGCATGAAGAACAAAGTTAACGCCTCCATTCTACATTTACATCTACATCTACAAGATTTCTCTGCAATTCACAATCAAGAGCCTGGAAGAGGGTCCATCGAACCACATTTAAGCTTCTCTACCGTTCCACTCTCGAACAACGCGCGGGAAAAAGAGGACAGTTCTGTCTGATTTGTCTTATTTTGCTATAATGACCATTTCTCCGTATGTAGATGAGCGTCAACAAAATGTTTTCACACTCTGAAGAGAAAGATGGTGATTGAAATGTCTTGAGATTAGCGTGTCTCTGCGAAAAACGCCTTTGGTTAAACGATAGACATTCCAATTCGTGTCTCATATCAGTGAACCACTGTCAACTATTTCGAGGTAATACAAAACGAGCGGCCCTTCTTTGACCTTTTTCGATGCCCTCCGCTCAATCCAATCTGATTCAGATTCCACACCGCACAACAGTGGTCCAGAAGAGGGCGGAAAAGCGTAGTGAAGCAGTCTCTTTGGTAAATTTGTTATATTTTCTAAGTGCTCTACCAATAAATCGCAGTGTTTGGTTTTTTCCCCCACAACATTATTATGTGATCGTTCCATTTTAAGTTATTGTAATTGTAATCCCTAAGTATTTAGTTGAATTTACAGCCTTTACATTTCTATGATTTATCGTGTAATTGAAATTTAACCTATTATTTTCAGCGCTCTTGTTGATGACTTCAAACTTTTTTTTATGTAGAGCTAATTTCCAATTTTTGCTCTTTCATTTATTCCGCTTCTAACGAGAAATAAAAATATGATGATAAATGAATCATCAATTAAGTATTTTATTGTCCAAGCAATAGCATCGACATATAGCGTCCCCAGTGCTATATTACGAAAAGACTTAAAAAACAGTATTTATAAATTGAATAATATATTTTTATCATGTAGCCGTAAAATAATATTCTCTGTCCAAGTTTCAAATGCAAAGAAATAATTTATGACAAAATGATCTAAAGAGACGACAAGATACGCTCTTTTGTTAATTTTTTTAGTCGTACTCACTTCCTCTGTTGTCTTGAATGTGTATAGAGGGACATCTTGCGAGTGCTGGCAAATGTAAGCATATTTATATGAGTTAAGCATATAATATACTGATTTAATATTATTGTGCACTTTTAATTTGTAAGAGGTGATCCCGATTTCACGTCCACCTTCCTTGAATTAACCTGCATTCAAGTAATTTACAGTTCAACAATCGCAGCGGCCGATGCAGCCAACGACGCCATTACGTGGCGATATTAACTTATGAAAAATTAGCGGAAGCGGAAAACTTGGCCGCTATTAACATAGTATTAATTTTTCTCCACAGCCGCCCGACGTTGCAGAAAATACTTAGCTTTAAGATTCTTATTTTCAGTACCATAGCCGAGACCCAGAGCCAGGACTCTGACTACAATACAATGGTTAACGGAGGTAAGAAAAATATTCTCGCGCGTGTGTGGGCCGCAATTGTAATTAATAACTAAAGATCTTATGCTTTAAGGTGAACTGACTAGCCGAGGAAATTAATATGAAAAGTTTATTACATTGTACAACTTATATGTTCATGTTTTAAGATTCTGCGAGTCTAACATTCATTAACGTAACAAATAATTTGAGATTAATATTGTTAAAAAGGAGAACTTCAGGAAAGCATTTAATCGTGAAATCAAAATTAAATGAAATATCATTTTTATTAAGGCCCACCACGTAAGACGGCAACAATCAAAAAATAATAATAACCATAACAATATATTAAATTACGACGGCCGACGGACGCGAGATTGGCGCCCAACGTGGGGCCGCATCAAATAAAATATGAAATTTACTAAATCTGACTCTATTGTAATGAATGTAATTATGTATGTGTCTAATTGTTGTAAAATATTAATGCCTATATGAATTCTTTTACATGTACAACAACAAAACCACACCCTGAGGAGAGCTGGAGAAGAAAAAAATGGTTCAAATGGCTCTAAGCACTATGGGACTCAACTGCTGAGGTCATTAGTCCCCTAGAACTTAGAACTAGTTAAACCTAACTAACCTAAGGACATCACAAACATCCATGCCTGAGGCAGGATTCGAACCTGCGACCGTAGCGGTCTTGCGGTTCCAGACTGCAGCGCCTTTAACCGCACGGCTACTTCGGCCGGCAGCTGGAGAAGGAAAAGTGTAGGAAAGAAAAGGGATTACGAGAAAGAAAAATAAAGGTAAGGCCTATTGTGCAAGCATCCTGTGTAGCTCTGTGCGGAATATCGAATCCATGTGCACATGAGATACCTTCGGTGTTTTGTGTATTTATATGTTTATTTTTGGAGGGGATAATTATTCGTGTGTGTATCAGTGTCAAAGATTCGTTAGTGGCTTAAAGTGAATTTATTATGGGTAAGATAGGACCAGCTAAAGCATCCGTACCAGACGAACAAAATTTTGTTAATATGGAAAGTGAGGGTCATTTGCAATACGCAAACGAATCCCAAGCCACCGCCTTGGGTAACACAATTTCCGGAGCGGGGGGCGACGGTCTGTGGACGGTGAATGACGCTCCACAGCAGAATGGGAATAGAGTAACAACTCCACTGCCTGGGCAGGGGGGCCAATCGAGTGCTAGATTAAGCGGGGCACCAGTATGCTCACCGATTGCAGACCCTTTTGCTGAATTTCTGCGTAGGCTCGAAGAAAGAGATATGGAAAGAGACGAAAAACTGGCTCAGATGCTACGTGAGCAAGAGCAGCGCAATGAAGCGAAACTAGATAGGATCCAAAGCGAACTTGCCGAGATGCGGGACGCTTGCAAAGAAATCCCCGATCTTGTGCAAAGCTTAGCCGGTGAGATGCAAAAACTACAGATATTGCAGGCTAGGCTTGAAGACAATGTCCAGACTTTAACCAACCGCGTGGATAATGTGGAGATAGATGCACGGAAAAGTATTGACGCATATTTGGAAGTGCAAGCTCAAAAAGTAGAAAAAGAATTAAATGAATGGCTAGAAGTAAAGGATCGCGAGATATCTGCAAAGATTGAAAGCGACGTAAAAACAGCTGTAGAACAAGCGACTGCGGCCGCGAGTGTAAATATTGACGCTAGCGCTGCTGCACTACATGCCGAATTAACACAGATCAAATCCCGTGTGACAGCGGAGTTGCCAAATTGGCAACAGGAGGTCGCGCGGAGACTGTCTGCGTTGGAAAGCAATGTAAACAGTGGCGGACAGATCATGAATCCGACTCCGCGTACTGATTACTGTAATAACGCAGACTGTATGCGGGGTGCGAGTGCGCAACCGCAACCTAATGCGAATTATGAGCACGAACAACATGCGATACCGTGCAGCGCACATCACGAAGTAATGAATGTCCCAGAATGTAGCAATCAGATATGCAAAAAAGAGAACAATGTAATAAAACACAGGACATTCCAACCCTTCAATAGCGAAAAACGAAATGTCCACCCTATTGTATTTATTAAGAGCTTCAGGAATGTGTTTCCCAGGACATGGACGGAAAGACAAATAATACAGTTCGTGGTCTCCTTTATTCAAGGTGAAGCGGCACTGTGGGCCACCGACGTGTCCGAAAAATGTCTAACGATGCAACAGTTTGAAGGTGCTTTCTTGCAAAAATTCTGGTCTGATAGCGTCCAAGAAAGACTACGAAAGGAGTTGTACAGTCCAGAAATGTACAATCCTAAGATAGGAACGTTACTCAAATATTTCGAAAAGTATATAAACAAAACCAGGTACTGGGACGAGCCAATGTCCGATCGTGACATAATCAGATTGATAAAAATGAAGTTGCCCAGTGAAATTAAAAGATATTTCATCAATGTGCCGGAATACGATATAGAACAATTCATGGAAATAGTGGATTCTGTTGACTTATTGATCGAAGATATGAAAACCGAAAACAAGTGGAACCATGCAGGCTGTAATCAACAAAAAGCCGATTAAAATAGCAGCCACAGGAACGGTAGTAACTTAGCACCAAATGGTAACGGGAATAGGCAAGAGCACCGGCAACAGAATCGAGGCACAAACAATGGCAATGGTTATAACGGCAACGGTTATAATCGTCAAAATCGAAAGAGACATCATGATGGACGCATGAGTAATGGATATAATGGTAACGGCAATCCGCAATGGCGGAACAACCGAAACCAGTGGCGTGTTTGTAATGAACCAACACCACAGTGGCAACAAAACACAGCGCCACAATGGAACGCCAACCCAGGTCCGTCACAGAACATGTCAGGGAGTTACAACCGACCACCGCAAAACCAGAGCCATACACAATATCAAATTACACCATCGGGGAGGCAGGGTGGCCAACCCAACAGTAGCAACAACAACAACCAGAACCACAATGTGAGGTTAGTGGAAGTGACAGACAACTGTCAACCCACTAATGCTCATCCGTTAAACTAAAGACAGCCACAATACGATCTCCGTTGTTGGCTGCAGGATGGTGTAGTGAGGGCACATTCACAGATGACAGCCATAAACTTTGTATGTTGAGATACAATGAGGGAATAAAAATAGAAAAGGAACTTGTAGACATACCACAGAAATGTAACCGAACCGACAAAAGCGTTGTGCAGGCTATATTGCAAGCAGATATGTACGGAGCACCAATACAGATAATATTCGATACTGGCGCTTCAACCAATGTCATGAGCTCAAATTTTTCCAAGTACTTGAGTCAAAATAATAGAATACCAGTATTGCCAGTGAAGAATTGTCGTGTAACAGGTGCAATAGGTGCACAATCTCATATCATAAGGCACCAGGTGCAGGTCGAGTTTATGGTAGGAAATGAAGCAATGAAAAGCTCGTTCCTAGTAGTTAAGGGATTAGGTGTTGCTTGCATCCTGGGGATAGAATTTTTACGCCAGAGGGACGCAAAAATCGACCTCTTGTGCGGGGAAGTAAGCCTTATGAATGAGGGTACACGTGTAGTTTTGCCGTTGTTGAGGACACGGGAAGTGCACGGTAAATATTGCCGGAGCTTTCAGTCGAGATTCGAAGGAATACAGGTAATGAATTTATATTCTGACTTAAGTACAAGGCAAGTATATTTTAAAGATTTTATTACTGAAGACAAAGAGGAAAAAATGAAACTGATAGCCATGAAAGTTAGGGAGTCAGAACATTTGGCTGAAGCACAACAAAACGAATTGACTCAGCTACTTACAGATTATGGGAATGTGTTTTCGGAAAAACCCGGTGTTATCGAGGGCTACACCTATAACATCGCAGTGGTACCTCACGATACTTTCTGTCACGCAAACTACACCATCCCGTGGTCAAAGAAGGAGGCAGTTACGAAGGAAATAAGAAAAATGCTTGATTGGGGGATAATTGAACCATCTCTATCCCCGTACAGCAGTCCGCTCGTGGTCGTAGCGAAAGCGGACGGCAGTATACGTCTCGTGCTTGATGCGCGCGATATTAACAAAATAATTGTACCTGTCAGAACGCGACCAGAAAACCTGGATGAACAGATACAGAAATTTTATGGAGTTAAATATCTCACCTCTGTCGATATGCGTTCGTCGTATTGGTAAATCCCACTAACTGAATCATCAAGAAAGTACACTGCCTTTGTGTTTGCCGGCAGAAGTTACCAATTTAAAGTTTTACCATTTGGATTAAATGTTAGTGCAGGTGTCTTCATCGCAGCGGTCGATACAGTATTAGGACCAGATTTGTTGAACCGAGTAACGTTGTATGTCGATGACTTATTAATAGCTACTCCCGATTGGGAAAGCCACATGGACACGTTGAGATGCGTACTAAAAAGATTTTCTGAGGAAGGCGTAACAGCAAACCTCGCAAAATCCAAATTTGGCAGGGAGAGAATAAAATTTCTTGGTCATGTAATATCACCTACAGGTATTGTGCCCGATCCGAAGAAAATGGCAGCAATTGAGAACTTCCCTCCTCCTAGAACCAAGAAACAGTTAAAGGCATTTCTGGGTCTAGTGTCATTTTTCAGACGATTCATACCTGACCAGCTTTTAAATGATAATACCCTGTTAAACTTGTTGAGAAAGAATACACCCTGGATATGGAATGAACTGTGCCAGCAGTCATTTGAGCAAATACGACAAGCCCTTCTAAATGCTAATCTACTGTCACATCCTGACATGTCAAAGGAATTTTGCCTTGCTACAGACGCATCCACTGTCGGACTAGGCGCTTGTTTATTTCAAATCGATGAGGATGGTGGAAACAAGAACCTAAGAATAATCGGTTTCGCAAGCCGAGTGTTGTCAAGTTGTGAACGATCATATACAGTCACCGAACTCGAAACACTAGCAGTAGTATGGGCCATGAAGAAGTTCAGATACTATGTGTACGGAAAAAATGTAAAAATTTTCTGTGATCATCAGGCCTTAAGTTTTTTGCTGACATGCAAGTTAATGCACGACAGGTTGACTAGGTGGGTGCTTGCTCTGCAGGAATATCAAATTCAAATAATGTATATAAAAGGTTGTGACAACGTAGTACCTGATGCTTTGTCACGGTTGCCGCAAGGTCTGCCTGAGTTAACAAAAATACTAAAACAGGCAACAGAGTACAAAATTTTAATTATGAAAGACCCTACTTGTCGTAAAAAGCTCCTGCAGACGTGCAAGCAACTGCCTAGTTTACAGGACGAAGATCCCACCTTGGGAAAACTCAAACAAGAACTCCTATCTTCGGGTGGGAATCAGATAGGTAGCCATTATTCTGTTCAAAATGGGGTATTATATTACCGGAAGGATGTTAACAAGGACTTGTGGTGTATCTGTGTACCGGAAGTATGTATCAGTGATTTAATCTGGCACGTGCACCTTTCGTGGGGACACGTGGGTATTGAAAAATGTATAGCACTTCTTGCAAGACAATGTCATTTTAAGAATATGAAAAGAATAATTCAGAATGTTGTAAGGACATGTGTAGTTTGTCAAAGGACGAAACCTACAAATCTGCCCACTGTAAGTGAATTGCATCCTGTTGTTCCTAACAAACCATTGCGACTAGTTTCTATTGACATCCTAGGGCCACTACCCACTGGCAGAGGTGGTGTGAAATATGTATTTGCTGTATATGATGCCTTTTCCAAATTTCTAAAATTGTATCCTGTAAAAGCTTCAATGGCCACACCCCTCATTTAGAAACTACGAACAGATTATTTTGTTAATGTTGGCAAATCACAGATCATATTATCCGATAATGCCACCTATTTTACTGGTCTCAAATGGAAAACGTTTCCACAAGAGCAAGGTATTAAACACATTTTTGTAGCTCGATTTCACCCGTAGAGCAGTCTTGTAGAGCGTACCTTTAAAGAGTTGAACAGGTTCATGAGAACTTACATTCCGAATCGCCACACCAAGTGGGCAGAATACGTTTCAATTTTTGAGGAACTCCACAATAGATTGCCACATTCAGCCACCGGTTATACTCAACTAGAAGTCATGTTTGGAAAGAATGAAACCGACAGCTGGCTGTCACCATTACCAACTGTACCACGACAAGTTGTACCTCACGAACAAATTATAGCGGAGACTTTAAATAACTTAATGAGGTGCGCGGAGCGCCGAAAGAAGAAGCATGACAAGAAAATAAAGAAGGTAACAGTGTATCAACCAGGTGACTTAGTGCTAATAAGGAGTCATCCCAAGTCATCTCTGTTAACGAAAAAGAATAAAAAATGGCAACCGGTGTATGCCGGGCCCTACAAAATCATAGACATACCACATGGATGTAGCTATTTGTTGGGTGACGTAGAATCGGAAGAGATTAAAGGACTTTATCCATACAAAGACTTAAAGAAGTTCGCTCAGTAGAGCAGCGTTTACAATTGTGTGTAGTAGGTTAAGTTTGTAGTGTATTTTCTTTTTGTGTGTAAATGTTCAGATTTTAGTGTAACATTTAAAGACAATGAGGCACACAAGATTAGTGTGATTCAATTTTGTAGATGTTAAAGAATAACAGTATTTTTAAGCAATTGCATTTTGAAAAAAAAATGAACGTAGGTTTAAGAATATTTTACAAATTTCATGTTTAAAAATGCTTTAAAAATATTAAAAAACAATTCAACAGCATTTAATGATGAAAGAATTTTTCATTATTGTGTCATGAATATTTTTGAACTGTAGTAGTAATGCAACTTATGAAATTCAATATTATAGTGTATACGTTGTTCTATGTATTTATGTCTATACCGATCTTGAAATATGCTCAATCATAATTTACTTAACAATATAAGTGCAGGGTGTACATCACCCAAGGTACCTCATGTGTTGTGGACAAGGTACAAAGTAAATCAGTAAATGCGACTACCGCTAAGCACTGTTAAAATATATTGCCATCTGCTAAGGCAGAGATTTGCACGAATTTGTAGTGTTAACAAAAGTCACAAATCTAACACTAATCTAGGAACTTGCACGCTAGGCCTAGATTATAAAATGTCTACAATAATGCGAGAGGCAAAGTTTTGTAAAGTCGAGCCTGGCTCTGGAGGGCAAGTACGCAATGAGTGGGCAGACATGACATGGGGACTTACCTCAGATGAGACGGAAATACAATTGTATAGTCAAAAAATCTGAAGGCAAGTACGACTCTAAGTGGAAAATGAAAAGAGATAATTAGTGCGAGAGACTGGTAAAATCCAGCACGAGCCAAAATCCAGTTCAGACTGAATGAAATACATTAGCGTTTGTGAACTAATCGAAACAGTTACTTTAAACAGTGTGAAAAACTGTGAAGGTGAAACTGTGATAGGAACAGTGAAGTGCTAGTATTGAACGTTCAACAGCGGTAAGGACGCCAAACGCCAATATTACGCACGAAAAACTGTGAATTTGCTTATAAATGTGAACTGTTAACGTGAAGTGAACCCACAGTCAATATTTTTGGGACAGACTGTAGTTTCACTGAGCACAATAATGCGAGATTGGAATGCGATGCGTGGACTGTTGCAAAACAGCGACCGCAGAAACGGCGAATGTTTGTGCTAAGATCGTACTGGGACACTCACCAGTGCCTGCGAGTGCGGCGGAAACATAAATAATTGTATCAAGACAAAAACTGACGTGTAATGGAAACAGTGGCGCAACAAAACTTCATTCACGGGAGAAGATCCATGTCATATGTTCTGCAAGACAGTGCTAGCTTGACACTCGGAAACTGGCGAAAACTTAACAACTGCCGCACTAATAAATGCTTCTTTCCCACTAGCGTAACCATCTGCAGCGGGAAACAAATATTACGATGGTTGTGTGTATGTTTCATGTACTACGTCGGAGATGCGTAGCAGAGCTGACTCCTGCCAACAAGCGTGGGGGGGCGGATATCATCCCACTCCGCCACGCCCGGCCGAGACAGAAGCGCATCGGCAACCGTGCAGCCGATCAGCTGATTCTGACGTTCCGCGACGACGAGAGACACGCTGGCGTCGAGCGGGCGTTGACCTCTCCGCAGCCGCCGCGAACGCCGAGCACCGAACACACCAACCGACGCCGTCGCGAGCTAAACGTCGCGGCGTAGATCATCAACGACACCGCAATAAATTATTATAATGACCTCATTTCTTTGCATAGTGCAACAAAAGAATATTTGTAATGTATGTACATCCTGTACTCCAATGACATCCCAGAAACAATTAAGTGAAAGTAACCAAAGCAGTTAGTCTGTCGCTCCGCCGAGGGTTTCCCCAGGGTTTCCCTACGGCCGCGCCAAATGGGGAGCGAACAGTTGACACCCCTGGGACTTCAAGTTCTATAGACTAACTAGTGATTGTATACCTTGAACACTGCAAAAGTTGCAACCCTAAAAAGAAGCAGCCAAAATGAAATTAATTATATTCTATGTTCTTTTGTACATGACTGTATACGTAACCAATTGTATATTATATTGTTATGTAGATAACTTCATCTGTATTACACTTTGTGTGCAACACACCTCAGTAATTTAACGATTTAAATATACGATGTGACATATGTAGACTGTGAAAGAAAAATCTGCGTGTGGACACTGTGGACATGAAAGTGGAAATATCTATGTCAAAAAACACGAACATTTTTTATGACATAAACATTTCGGGGGGCAATATAGCATCCCCAGTGCTATATTACGAAAAGACTTAAAAAACTGTATTTATAAATTGAATAACATATTTTTATCATGTAGCCGTAAAATAATAATCTCTCTGTCCAAGTTTCAAATGCAAAGAAATAATTTATGACAAAATGATCTAAAGAGACGACAAGATACGCTCTTTTGTTAATTTTTTTAGTCGTACTCACTTCCTCTGTTGTCTTGAATGTGTATAGAGGGACATCTAGCGAGTGCTGGCAAATGTAAGCATATTTGTATGAGTTAAGCATATAATATACTGATTTAATATTATTGTGCACTTTTAATTTGTAAGAGGTGATCCCGATTTCATGTCCGCCTTCCTTGAATTAACCTGCATTCAAGTAATTTACAGTTCAACAATCGCAGCGGCCGATGCAGCCAACGATGCCATTACGTGGCGATATTAACTTATGAAAAATTAGCGGAAGCGGAAAACTCGCCCGCTATTAACATAGTATTAATTTTTCTCCACAGCCGCCTGACGTTGCAGAAAATACTTAGCTTTAAATTCTTATTTTCAGTACCATAGCCGAGACCCAGAGCCAGGACTCTGACTACAATACAATGGTTAACGGAGGTAAGAAAAATACTCTCGCGCGTGTGTGGGCCGCAATTGTAATTAACGTTGAGTGGTACTTAAGTAAGTAAATTAGTGAAATCAAAGTGAACTAGAATTTAGAATATAAATGAAAAACTTGGTTTAGTTTAGAGAGTTACATACTCGCAAACAGCGGGCCGAACAGCAGAACAGAAGAGACAATGACCGTGAAGTCAGCAAGTTCCACATAAGCGGGCGCTGTCGATTCAGCCGTCAGGGCATTGCCGGACCGGCTCACGTGTTTCTCAGTTGTCGTATGTGAGCAAAGGCCCTCGCCTACATCCCAAGAGCCAATGACCGACATAAAGAAGATTCTTTGAGAAGCTATTCAACGTGACAGAATAGGCAATACCCGGCTCACGTGTTTCTCAGTCGTCACATGGGATCAAAAGCCCTCGCCTACATTCCAAGAGCCAATGACCGACGTTAAGAAGATTCTTCGAGGAGCTTCTCAACGTGACAGAAGAGGCAATGACCGTGAAGTCGTTCACCTCCAGTAAACTGAAGTGAATAAATACGCGAGATGCAGTGGGCCAGACAGATGAAGACGGAGACGGAGACGGAGACGAAGACGGAGACGGGGATGGAGTCGAGACGAGAGACGAAGAAGGAAGAAAAGAAGAGTAGCAGTAGTTTTCAGTCAGTTTCGGTGCTGAAGACCGTCATGCAAGAAGAGTCTGCATCATGCACAGACGAACCAAGTCCGCCGCTGTAATGGAATAGCAAGCAGCAGCCGTGGCGCCAGAAGACAGAAGTTAAAAGGTATTTGAAGTCTGGTTTTTACATACCCGGGTGACTCGTGAGGACGGGAAGGAGACGGCCTCACATCAGTAGTCACCTGTGAGCTGGGATGAAGACCTGACAGCCGAAGACGGGCAAGCGGGAGTCCGTGGTTCGAGTCCGCCACACTGGCCTTCCCCCGCCGCGCCGCTCCGCTGGCCGACGCAGAACACACGCGGCCGCTTAGAGAAGAGAAACACTGGGACGCGACATCCAAGGTATCATCCGATGCACGATTTCGCTCGCAATAATTAAACGGGCCACCTCGCGCTGCGCATCTCCAGTCAACTGGGCGAGACGGTGACACGAGATAAACACCGCTACCCGTAATCAGACGCCGCCGCCGCCGCCGCCGCCGCCGCCGCCTCTGCCGCAGCAGAAGACTTCACAAACGACACAGCTGCCGCTCTCCGAACCAGAACATTCCGTAAGATACAGTTGTACAAGTCATCAATAAATGTTATCTTATGTAAAAATGATGTTTCATTCGACCTCATACCCGAGCCAAGGAAGAACCCACCCTGCCCACATGTTGTTAAGAGAGTAAAGTTAATTTATTTAATATTTTCACCCTGACAGAATGCTTTAGAATGCTCATCCTGACAATTGACCTGCATCAAAAGAGAAAACCCAGTTACATTTAGTGACAGAAGTGTCACATTTAGTAACACAACTGTTACATTTGGTGTCAGAGAAAAAACCCTTGGCTCAATATGAGGTGTGAATGACAGTCACTAAAGGTCCAGAGTTAGTATTGTTTAATGTGTGAAAGGATAGAGGTTTGCATATCAGTCGTAATATTTTCTTTATTTAGAAGTGTATTCTCTCTCATAATTTTAAGAGTTTGTCGAAAATATTTAAACATCTTTTGAATTCAGTGTGGTAATATTGTGTAACTAACAGTTTGTAAAATGATGACACGAAATCGTACAAAGTCAGAGTCAGCACCACAAGCAGTTTCTACTGATGAAGCTATTCAGATCTTAGTTAATCAGATAGCAGAGCTTAAAAGTGATAATAATATATTGTTTAAACAGTTGAGTGAGGTTAGGCAAACCAGTTCAATCCCTCCCACCCTAGATTCCTCACCAGCAGCCTTAGTAACTCCTTTTTCAGGCAAAACTGGCGAAGACATAACAGCATTTTTTGATGATTTAGTAGCAGCTGCAAAGTTAGGATCATGGTCAGATGAACAGCTCTTACAAATGACAAAGTTAAGATTGACAGGAGAGGCTAAAGCACACGTATTATACCATGAAAAATTACGGAATGCTACAACATTTGAAGAATTGAAGAAAGGATTACTTAAACGTTTTCAAAAACAGAACAGCTGTAGATTTTATAGGGAACAGTTAAACACTATCACTCAGAGGCAAAACGAGTCGTTAGAAAGCTTTGTAGATAGGATTAGAAAAGTTAATGTTAACACCTATCAGTTGACAACTAGTGATGAAGCAAATAAAGTTATTTTACAAGAGGCAGAAGATAGAGCTCTGGATACATTTTTTCGTGGGTTACCACCTGAAACATCCTGTCGTGTCAGGGCAGAGTTTCCTAAAAATTTAGCGGAAAATGTATCTGTGGCGACGGCTTTCGAAGAAATAGACATTGCCACCAGATACAGGGAGGAGCGCAATGTATTTTCAGCAGGAGTACGATGTTTTAGGTGCGATCGACAGGGACATATAGCAAAAAACTGCAGACAACCTCAATGCACTAATTGTCAAAGAATAGGTCACACATTCAAGGAATGCAGGTCTAAGAAAGTTTTTGGAAATAGAAACCAGTTAAACTCAAACGGGAGTGTCGGAGCCGCCGCCAGGCGTTCCCAATAAAATTTCATGCCATTAAGGCGAATGTGAAGGCGGAATGCTGGTTATCTGCCACCATACAGGATAAAGAGGCAAGGATACTAGTGGATACAGGCGCAAACGTATCAATAGTAAGTAATGAATATATTGGAGAAAAGAAATATGACCCTCCAAGGTATAGATTGAGTGGAGTAGGAGGAGATACAGTGAAGTCATTAGGATGTACATCACTGATTTTCTATATTCACGGTGTACAATTTCAAGAACATGTGGAAGTGGTAACAATGGTAACTGACGGGTACGACGCGATCCTAGGACTGGATTTCCTGGATAAATATCACGCTAAAATCGACCTCAGACAGCAAACTGTAGAACTTAGCGGAATAGTGTTTCAGCTAGGTGACACCGCTGCAAAGGGCCCGCTGCCGCAAGATTTCCCCAACCGGAAGGCGAAATCAACTATACTGCGTGCAACGTCCTTGAAGGTTGATTCGCGGGATCAGATACCATCTGGCTCAGGAAAACTTTTCTGGATGACCGTTGACCCCGAAGTACCTACAGATACAGTGTGTCTAATAGAGCCTTTAGAGGAAAATGAGGAATTAGATGTATCACATTGTTTTGTACGTAGAAGTGTTGTACGGGTTCAAGACGTTGAGGGAGAAAGAAAAGTACCGGTACATATTGACAATTTCGGAGTGGAGGACAAAGAGTTGCATAAGGGAATATTAGTAGCTACAGTCAGTACTTTTGAAGAAGAAGATTTCATTTGGTCAGATATTAACGATGGTCAGAAACCAGACGCCTATAAAACTGCATTACGCCAGAAGATTCAGCATTTGCAAGGAAAGGATAGAGACACGATAGAAGCAGTTTTAGTTGAGTTTCAAGATTTATTTAATGCAGAAGGTCCACTGCCAGCAACAGGTATCACACAGCATAGGATCCCAACAGGAAATAGCCCCCCAGTTTATAGGAAGCCTTATAGAGTTGCGCATCACTTACAGCCAGTACTGGATGAATTTTTAGAACAGCATCTAAAAGATGGAATTATAGAATATTCTGATTCTCCTTATAATTCAAATATTGTAATTATTCCAAAGAAGTCTCCCGACCGTACGAAACGATATAGATTTGGTTGTGACTACAGACACCTTAACAAACAAACTATCTCAGATGTTTATCCTCTTCCAAACATTACAGATATCATTGACAGTTTGGGTAACAGTAAATACTTTTCAACAATCGATCTACGTAGCGGATATCATCAATTGGAAGTTGCACCTGAAGATAGGCATAAAACAGCATTTTCTACCCCTGGAGGCCATTGGCAATTTAAAAGAATGCCTTTCGGTTTGAAAAATGCACCAGCAACTTTTCAAAGACTACTCGATGGAGTATTGCGAGGACTCAAAACTCAGCAATGTTGTGTATATCTAGACGATATTATTGTATTCTCCAAAGACATTAATGAACATGCTGTGCATCTGCGTAATATTTTTCAGAGACTTAGAAAAGCTAAATTAACATTAAATATGGAAAAATGTACTTTTGCATTGACAGAGGTTACATACCTGGGGCATGTCATTAGTGAGGAAGGAATTAAAACAGATCCTCGATAAATTTCGGCAGTTAAGGACTTCCCAACACCACAACGCGTTAAGGAGGTACAAAGTTTCATTGGTCTCGCATCGTACTACCGGAAATATGTTCAAAATTTCGCTGAAATTGCCCGACCCTTAACCCAATTATTGAAAAAGGGTGCAAAATTTCATTGGTCTGAAGATTGTGAATCAGCATTTCAAACCCTTAAAGATAAGTTAACACACAGTCCAGTGTTAGCCTACCCAGATTACAATAAAGAATTTATTTTATCCTGTGACGCAAGTGGTCATTCAGTAGGAGTTGTTTTGAGTCAGAATATTAATGACGCGGAACACCCCATAGCCTACACTTCGAGACAACTAACAACAGCAGAAAGAAATTATTCCACAATGGAGAAAGAATTGTTAAGTGTTATTTATGGTATCAAATACTTTAAATGCTACTTGTATGGTAGGAAATTCAAGGTTATTCCAGACCACGCAGCTTTAAAATGGCTGCTTGGATTAAAGGATCCATCTAGTCGTCTTACCCGTTGGGCCCTATGTCTTTCCGAAATGGATTTCGAAGTTATCCATAAACCAGGCAAAAAACACACGAATGCAGATTGCCTAAGTGGGAAAATAGCACTTTTGGAAGCAACAGACCGAGATACTGAGAACTGGAGAAAGGCACAAGATGAGGATACAGAATGCAAAAAATACGCAACTCAGAAACAATTTTGCTTTGAAGATGGTGTATTATGCCGTAAAACAAAACTTGGACCGCGAATTGTTGTTCCCCTACACCTTAGACAAGAAATAATGGCAGAGGCCCACGATTATATCCCTGCAGGACACGGTGGACAGCGGACAACCGAAAGACGTGTAGCAGAGCAATTTTGGTGGCAAACCAGAAAGCAGGATGTTGCGCAGTACGTTCGCAATTGCATTGCGTGCGCACAACGAGCTGAACTTTCTCGTTCAAAAATACCCTTACAGAGGCTCCCCGAGGCTTCATGTCCATTTCAAATCTGTGGACTGGATCTCTACGGGCCATTTCATAAAACACCTGCTGGTAATAAGTATGTCCTTACAATTATAGATCACTTTTCATGCTATCTAGCTATGGTGAGTCTCCCAGATCAGCAAGCAAATACAGTTGCCCAAGCTTTAGTTAACAACTGGATACTTAAATTTGGCGTACCTGAAGCTATTATCACAGATCAGGGATCTAATTTTATGTCTGAACTAATGAAACAGCTATGTCACTTACTAAAAATAGGTAAATTACGCACAACTCCGTTACACCCTCAGTGCAACGGGCGCACAGAAAGAGTTCATCGGACAATTGGCAAGATGCTTAGTTATTATATTAACGAACAACATTCTAATTGGGATACGTATTTACCAATAATCGTGTCGGTATACAACGCCAAAACGCATGAAGCAACTGGCATGTCACCTTATGAAGTGGTCTATGGGAGAAAAATGCCGTCCCCTTTTGATGTAATCAGGCAGAAAAACGGAAAAGACGGAGAAACGGTAAGAGATTTTAGTCGAATGATGAAGGATGTATGGAAAAAGGTTCAAAAATCTAATACAAAGGCTTTGGAACGACAGGAAAGATTACGTAATACCCAAGCTAAATCTCCAAATTACAAAATCGGTAAACTCACAGCAACGCAAAATTGATGCCAATGTTATGATGCAACATGTCTTACAATTAAAAAGTGAACACAAAACTAAAATTATAATGCTAGGAACGGGTATATCTCGAACCTTTGTGTTGGTGTGTCTACTTTGTACAGTTTTTTTTATCTAAGACGAAAAAATAAGCCAAATAATAATATACCACTTCATCAAATCCCTGTTAACTGGATACCACACTCTTAACTGGTGTACTTCAGTTGTTACTTTTGAGCATTAGTGTATTAATTTTGTTTGTTGCACTTCAGTCTTTACTAAACAGTCTCATGTTAAAATAAACAATACTGTAGAATGGATATTCTTGCACTGATATAGGGTTGATTAAACAGGTGTTGCTATTTAAATTTCTAAGTGAATAATCTATTTTTGTTATTCATTGCCATCAAGATTTGTTACACTTATTATAACCATTTATGTGTGAACTATGTGATTCATGTGCGTACATTGCTTTTGTAAAGTGATAAAGTATTTTCAACATACTTAATGTGAAACGTGTGTCATATTCTAAGTCGAGAGTTTTCATTGCTTGTGTTAGTGCTTTTGCCGTGTGAAGAGTGGAGGAATGTTGAGTAGTAAATTCGAGGGCGAATTTCTCCGAAGGGTGGAAGAATGTTGAGTGGTACTTAAGTAAATAAATTAGTGAAATCAATTTGAACTAGAAATTAGAATATAAATGAAAAACTTGGTTTAGTTTAGAGAGTTACATACTCGCAAACAGCGGGCCGAACAGCAGAACAGAAGAGACAATGACCGTGAAGTCAGCAAGTTCCACATAAACGGGCGCTGTCGATTCAGCCGTCAGGGCATCGCCCGACCGGCTCACGTGTTTCTCAGTTGTCGTATGTGAGCAAAGGCCCTCGCCTACATCCCAAGAGCCAATGACCGACGTAAAGAAGATTCTTCGAGAAGCTATTCAACGTGACAGAAGAGGCAATACCCGGCTCACGTGTTTCTCAGTCGTCACATGGGATCAAAAGCTCTCGCCTACATTCCAAGAGCCAATGACCGACGTTAAGAAGATTCTTCGAGGAGCTTCTCAACGTGACAGAAGAGGCAATGACCGTGAAGTCGTTTACCTCCAGTAAACTGAAGTGAATTAATACGCGAGACGCAGTGGGCCAGACAGATGAAGACGGAGACGGAGACGGAGACGGAGACGAAGACGGAGACGGGGACGGAGACGAGACGAGAGACGAAGAAGGAAGAAAAGAAGAGTAGCAGTAGTTTTCAGTCAGTTTCGGTGCTGAAGACCGTCATGCAAGAAGAGTCTGCATCATGCACAGATGAACCAAGTCCGCCGCTGTAATGGAATAGCAAGCAGCAGCCGCGGCGCCAGAAGACAGAAGTTAAAAGGTATTTAAAGTCTGGTTTTTACATACCCGGGTGACTCGTGAGGATGGGAAGGAGACGGCCTCACATCAGTAGTCACCTCGCAATAATTAAATGGGCCACCTCGCGCTGCACGTCTCCAGTCAACTGGGCGAGGCGGTGACACGAGATACACACCGCTACGCGTAATCAGACGCCGCCGCCGCCGCCTCTGCCGCAGCAGAAGACTTCACAAACGACACAGCTGCCGCTCTCCGAACCAGAACATTCCGTAAGATACAGTTGTACAAATCATCAATAAAAGTTATCTTATGTAAAAATGATGTTTCATTCGACCTCATACCCGAGCCAAGGAAGAACCCACCCTGCCCACATGTTGTTAAGAGAAAAAAGTTAATTTATTTAATATTTTCACCCTGACAGAATGCTTTAGAATGCTCATCCTGACAATTGACTTGCATCAAAAGAGAAAACCCAGTTACATTTAGTGACAGAAGTGTCACATTTAGTAACACAACTGTTACATTAATAACTAAAGATCTTATGCTTTAAGGTGAACTGACTAGCCGAGGAAATTAATACGAAAAGTTTATTACATTGTACAACTTATATGCTCATGTTTTAAGATTCTGCGAGTCTAACATTCATTAATGTAACAAATAATTTGAGATTAATATTGTTAAAAAGGAGAACTTCAGGAAAGCATTTAATCGTAAAATCAAAATTAAATGAAATATCATTTTTATTAAGTCCCACCACGTAAGTCGGCAACAATCAAAAAATAATAATAACCATAACAATGTATTAAATTACGATGGCCGACAGATGCAAGAGACTATACTATTATTTTCAATTTTATTGATTCAAATAAAGTATCCAATAGGAAGGGAAACAGAATTCATCCCATCAAAAATAATCAGATCTAGATTATTTTAAAGATTGGAGCTGCACCTTTTTTTCTGATTTCCAGAAGTAATAGGAGCTTTGAGATGAAATAACTGTCTTACATTAAGAACATGACAAAAAATCGCCCCAATAATGGTACTATCATATTGTATTCAACTAAGAACTTTCATTTGAACCATTATCATTTTAAGAATCATTACTATGGCAATAGGAGGTTTAAATCAAACATGTCTATGCCAACTTCTAGCATATTCTTCAATTAGACATTTAGGCTGAATAATCAGATCCCTAACAGTCAGAGAAAACATCTGAGAACTATACTTTATTATTTATTCACTACTAAGAATAATCATGATTTTATTATTCAAGAAAATAAATCTATTCCTTATGAACCAGATTTATTCAGCCAGAAATATAAAAACTGAAATTCATAATATTCTTATCTCTCCTATCTTTAGGTGGTTTACCACCATTTCTTGGATTTCTACCAAAATGAATTGTAATACAATCATTGATAGAAAACAACATGACAACTATTATAACTATTATAGTTGTATTAACTACAATTACACTTCTTTATTACATACCTATTAGATTCTCAGCCTTAATTACATCATACCTAGAAAATTCATGATCTATAAAGATAAAGTCTCAAAAATCAAGAATTATTCTTCCTATAACCATAATAATTTCAAGAATAGGATTGATTTCAACATCAACCTTAATGTCATTATACTAAGGACTTAAGTTAATTAAACTAATAACCTTCAAAGTTACAATTAAAAGAATAATCTTTTAGGCCTTAGTAAAAATTTACACCTCTAGAATAACAGTCTAGAATCATAATTGAATATAAGACCAGAATATGGTAAGAGAGAAAATATCTCATAAGTAATTTACAGTCTACCACCTAAAACTCAGCCATCTTACCACAAAAATCATTATTCCCAACAAACCATAAGGACATTGGTACTTTATACTTTCTATTTGGAGCATGAGCAGGAATAGTAGGAACATCAATAAGAATACTTATTCATGCTGAACTTGGTCAACCAGGATCTCTAATCGGAGATGACCAGATTTATAATGTTATTATTATAGCCCACGCATTTGTAATAATTTTCTTTATAGTAATACCTATTATAATTGGTAGATTTGGTAATTCACTAGTATCATTAATAATTGGTGCACCAGATGTAGCATACCCACGAATAAATAATATAAGTTTTTGATTACTACCACCTTCATTAACCCTTCTTCTTACATCTTCTATAGTAGATAACGATGATGGTACAGTTTACCCTAGCAGGAGCTATTGCACACGGGGGTGCATCTGTAGGTCTAGCTATTTTTCACTTCACTTAGCAGGTGTATCATCAATTCTTGGTGCAGTAAACTTCATCACAACAGCAATTAATATACGATCAGAAAGTATAACTTTAGATCAAACACCTTTATTTGTTTGGTCTGTAGCTATTACAGCCCTTCTTCTCCTTCTTTCACTTGCAGTTTTAGCAGGAGCTATTATCATATTATTAACACACCGAAACCTAAATACATCACTCTTTGACCCATTGGGAGGGGGAGATGTAAATTTTATACCAACACCTATACTGATTGTTTGGGAACCCAGAAGTTTACACTCTAATTCTACCCGGATTTGGTATTATTTCGCACATTGTATCTCAAGAAAGAGGAAAAATTGAATCATTTAGAACATTAGGTATAATTTATGCAATGTTATCAATTGGATTAGTAGGATTTATTGTATGAGCACTTCATATATTTACAGTAGGAATGGATGTTGACACATGGGCATACTTCACATCAGCAACAATAATTATCGCCGTACCTACAGGAAATAAGGTATTCAGATGACTAGCTACACTATATGGAACTAAATTCAAGTTTAATTCACCATTATTATGAGCTCTAGGACTTATTTTCCTATTCACAATTAGTGGATTGACAGGATTAGTATTAGCAAATTCATCACTTGATATTGTATTACATGATACATATTACGTAGTAGCCCACTTCCACTATGTCCTATCTATAGGAGCAGTATTCGCAATTATAGGAGGTTTTATTCAATGATACCCACTATTTACAATATTAACTATAAACAATACATGATTAAAAATCCAGTTTACAATTATATTTATTGGAGTAAACTTAACATTCTACCCTCAACACTTCTTAAGGTTAGCAGGAATACCACAACGATATTCAGACTACTCAGATGCATATACATCATGAAAATAGTATCAAGAATTGGATCTACAATTTCTTTTGTAGTTATTATTACATTCATTGTAATCATATGAGAAAGAATGGTTACAAACCGAGCAATTATACTCAGAGCTAATATAAGAAGATCAACAGAATGACTACAAAATAATCCACCTGCAAAACACAGTTACTCAGAATTACCATTAATCTCTAGATTCTAATATGGCAGATTAGTGCAGTAGATATAAGCTCTACAAATAAAGGTTTGACCTTTTATTAGAAAAATATTCAAATGGTCAAATTTATTCCTTCAAGATGGAGCTTCACCATTAATGGAGCAACTATCATCCTTTCATGATCATACTATGGTCGTATTATTATTAATTACAGTAATTGTAGGTTATGCCCTAAGTTATATATTATTTACTGCCTATACAAACCGAAACATACTTCATGGACATCTAATTGAAACAATCTGAACAGCATTACCAGCAATTACCCTAATTTTTATTCCTTTACCTTCACTACGACTACTATACTTACTTGATGACTCAGTAGATGCAATAATTACAATCAAAACCATTCGACGACAATGATACTGAAGATATGAATATTCAGACTTCATAGATGTAGAATTCGACACCTACATAACACCAGAACTAGATCTAGAAAATGACGGATTTCGACTTCTAGATGTAGATAACCGAACAATTCTCCCAATAAATACAGAAGTACGAGTATTAACAAGTGCATCAGATGTTCTTCACTCATGAGCAGTTCCTGCTCTAGGGGTTAAAATTGATGCAACACCAGGTCGACTAAATAAAGGAAATTTTATGATAAACTGACCTGGGTTATTCTTTGGCCAATGCTCAGAAACCTGTGGAACAAACCACAGATTTACACCAACTGTAATTGAAAGAACTTCAGTAAATTTATTTATCAAGTGATTATCTAAGATAATCTAAGGAGTTGGTTAAAATATATAACATTAGAGTGTCAATCTAAAATAACTAAACAATTAGTACACTTTGAAACATCAGATGACTGAAAGTAAGTAATGGTCTCTTAAACAAAACAATAGTAAATTAATGACTACTTCTGATGGGGGAATTAAATCTAAATCCCTCAAATATCTCCTCTCATATGATTCTCCCTATTAATTATATTTTCAGCTACTTTAATCCTATTCAATCAAATAAACTTTTTTCTCATTTAAACCTAACCTTATTAAAAGAGTAGAAAAAAGAACAATTGAGATAAAATACTTAAATTGAAAGTGATAACAAATTTATTCTCAACATTTGATCCATCAGCTAACATCTTCAATTTGTCATTAAATTGAACTAGAACATTCTTGGGATTATTATTAATCCCATCAATATTCTGACTTACACCATCACGAATCAATATTATCTGAAATAAACTAAACGTAACCTTACACAATGAATTTAAAACTCTACTAGGACCAAAATCATTCATCTTCATCTCAATTCTTATCATAATACTATTTAATAATTTATAGGTGTATTCCCTTACATTTTTACTACAACAAGAGATTTAGCATTAACATTTGCCGTTGCCCTACCTATATGATTAAGATTCATATTATTTGGATGAATTAATCATACTAATCATATATTTACACACCTTGTTCCACAAGAAACACCACCTACATTAATATTATTTTTAGTATTAATTGAAACAATTAGAAATGTCATTCGACCAGGTACACTAGCAGTACGACTAGCAGCAAATATAATTGCAGGACACTTACTATGAACCTTATTAGGAAACACAGGACCGTCTATAGCAATAAACTAAATCTCACTACTAATTGTTGGACAAATACTTCTATTAATTCTAGAATCAGCAGTGGCCATAATTCAAGCTTATGTTTTCTCAATTTTAAGAAATTTATATCCTAGAGAAGTATATTAAAGCTATAAACCTACGTTAACAACTCACTCAAATCACCCTTCCCACTTAGTAGACCTTGACCACTAACAGGAGCAATTGGAGCAATAGTCCTAGCATCAGGATTAGCAAAATGATTCCACCTATTTAACATTAACTTATTTATAATTGGATTCGGAATTACCTTATTAACTATAATTCAATGACGATGAGATGTGTTACTGGAAGGACTACATACAGGATTTGTATCAATTGGATTATGATGAGGAATAATCCTATTTATTGCATCAGAAGTATTAATCTTTGTATCATTCTTCTGAGCCTTCTTCAGAAGAAGATTAGCACCAACAATTGAGCCAGGAATATTACAACCTCCAATAGGAATGCAACCTTTTAATCCTATACAAATTCCATTGCTTAATACAGCTTTTCTTTTAGCCTCAGGAGTAACCGTAACATAAGCACATCACTGTTTAATAGAATCTAATCATACTCAAGCATTAAAAGGATTATTTCTTACAGTATTATTGGGGCTATATTTCACAATACTTGAAGCGTATGAATATTAAAAAGCACCTTTCACTATTGCAGATACTGTATATGGATCAAAATTCTTTGTTGCAACAGGATTCCATGGTCTCCACGTAATTATTGGAACAATTTTCTTAACAACATGTCTACTTCAACACTCAATAAATCAATTATCACCAAGACACCACTTTGGATTTGAAGCAGCAGCATGATACTGACACTTCGTAGACGTAGTATGATTATTCTTATACATTTCTATATATTGATGAGGTAGATAATTGTTTTTCTTGTATAAATAGTACATTTGACTTCCAATCAGAAAGCTTGATATAAATCAAGAAAAACAATCCTAATCCTATCTACAAGATTTTTTATTAGATTTATTATTCCAATAATTGTTATAGTCCTTGCAACAATATTATAAAAGAAATTAATCAAAAAAAGATCCCCATTTGAGTGTGGGTTTGATCCAAAAAGATCAGCACATATACTATTCTCCCTACGATTCTTCCTAATCACAGTAATTTTTCTAATATTTGATGTAGAAATTGCACTAATTCTTTCAATTGTAAATATTTTCAAAACATCAGTCATTATAATCTGGACAGTATCAACAATATTTTTTATTCTAGTCCTATTAGGTGGACTATAGCACGAATGAAATCAAGGAGCCTTACAATGAGCAGAATAGAGGGTTGTAGTTAACTATAACATTTGGGTTGCATTCAAAAAATATTGATTTAATCAAACAACCTTAAATAGAATAAGGAGCGAAATATTGCAGTCAGTTTCGACCTGTAAGATTGGTAAATAAAATACCCTTGTTCTTATTAATTGAAGCCAAAAAGAGGTGTGTTACTGTTAATAATATAATTAAACTATAAAGTTCCAATTAAGGAAATGTAAAGCCAACATGAAAGCTGCTAACTTTTTATATTAGCGGTTAAACTCCGTTAACATTTCTAAAATTTATATAGTTTAAATAAAACGTTACATTATCACTGTAAAAATAATATATCTATATTTACAAATACCTAAAAGTAAAAATACTTCCTTAACATCTTCAGTGTCACGCTCTAATTATAAGCTATTTAAGTATACGAAAAACAACATTACTAAAATAAACATTCAAAAAATAATAGTTAAAAGATAAATCTTGAAATTAGAATCATATCAACCTTGAATATATGCAACTAAATAATAAATAATCTATATAAACCTTGGCCACCAGATAACTCACCTCAACCATAAACAAATGATTTTGATGAATAATAACCTAATTTTAAAGGGACATATGTAACAAACTTAGTTGAAAGAAAAGGTATAAATCTTATACAACCAGCAAATCTAACAAAAGAAAGCATACTTAAATAAAACAAATTATGAGAAAAATCAAACTTAGAAATAAGATAACCCAAATAAGCACCTAAAACAACAACTGTAACAGTCAAAAACTTTAAATAATAACGTAAAGCAATCATATGAGGAACAGGAAAAATTAACCAAGATAAAAGACTACCACCAAAAACAGCAACAAATAATAAAGCAATCATACCAAATGAAATATGCAGTTGGTTTTGACCTAAAGACTTATGACTTTACGTGATGATAAATAACAGGATCATCTCCAAGCAATCTAAGAGGACTGCTCAGGCTGTCTCTTAAATCGTTGATGTATATCAGTAACAACGCCTATAACACTTCCTTGGGAACGTCAGATATTACTTCTGTTTTACTTGATGACTTTTCGTCAGGTATTACGAACTGTGACTTTTCTGAAAGGAAAACACGATTGCAGTGACACAACTGAGGCGACACTGTGCAGGCACGTAGTTCGATTAGAAGTTGCTTGGGAGGAACGATGTCAAAATCCTCCTGGAAATCTAAAAGTATGGAATCATTATATTGTCCTCTATCGATAGCACTCGTTACTTCGTGAGAATAAAGAGGTAGTTGTGTTCCATAAGGACGATATTTTCTGAGTTCCATGTTGGATACTTGTCAATAAATCGAATTCTTCGAGGTGATTCATAATGGTCGTGCAGAGTTCTGCATATAATGTGTTGTGATACTTACCTGCTGACTAATTCAATGTTAGCATCGTATGAAGAATATGGACGTGTCTTTTTTTCCACGCTTGAAATCATCTGACCATAAACGGATGTCTAACGTTGCACGAAGCATTCATTACGAAATGATGTGTGTGATATATCTTCTGTTAGCGAAAATATGAAGAATAGTCGTGGCGAATGCAGTCTGCGTTTAACGTTATCGAGAGGCATTTTGTCCAGAGCTATGAGCGAATTTGCCGTTCGGCGTTACGTCTCCAGTACAGCCATACACAGGGGTTGGGCGAAAATATGAAAACACCAAAGCAGAGAAACATGATTGAAATGGCTCTGAGCACTATGGGACTTAACATCTGAGGTCATCAGTCCCCTAGAACCTAGAACTACTTAAACCTAACTAACCTAAGGACATCACACACATCCACGCCCGAGGTAGGATTCGAACCTGCGACCGTAGTGGTTGCGCGGTTCCAGACTGAAGCGCCTAGAACCGCTCGGCCACAGCGGCCGGACACCAAAACACAAAACATGACATGTCTAATACTGTGTAGAAAACCTATTGGCGTTCAAAACAGCGTGCAGTCATCTCGGGGTGGACAAATACAGGTCCTGGATAGTGTTCAAGAGAATCTTATACCATTCTTCCTGAAAAATAGTCCCAAGTTGAGGGAAAGATGATGGAAGTGGATAGCAATCACGCATTCTCCATCCTCAACAGATCATAAAGGATGAACAACATTGAGAACTGAAGACAGTGGTTGCCAGGGGAGGTGCAATAATTTACCCTCATTCTTACAAAGTCCTCGACAATGTGAAGTGTGTAAATATGGTCCTGTCATCTTGGAACGCAGCCTCGACATTGGAGAATCCTCCATCCTCAATAGATCATAAAGGATGAACAACATTGAGAACTGAAGACCGTGGTTGCCAGGGGAGGTGCAATAATTTACCCTCGTTCTCACAAAGTCCTCGACAATGTGAAGTGTGTAAATATGGTCCTGTCATCTTGGAACGCAGCCTCGGCATTGGAGAACAAACAGTGCACCTTGGACGGGCCTGATCAGCCAAAATGGTTACATAATCCCTGGCAGTAATGTGACTTTGCAGAGTACAGATTAAGCCCATTGAATACCATGACATGACTGTCAAATCGTCACCGAACCCCCGCCATGTTTAACTCTTGGAGTGTAAATTCTGCCGGAAGTTGGAAACAGTGTGAACTGTGAAACAAGACTCAAGACCAAATTACTTACTTTTCAAAAAATGTTTCAAATGGCTCTTACCACTATGGGACTTAACTTCTACGTTCATCAGTCCCCTTCAACTTAGAACTATTTAAACCTAACTAACCTAAGGACATCACACACATCCATGCCCGAGGCAGGATTCGAACCTGCGACCGTAGCGGTAGCGCGGTTCCATACTGTAGCACCTAGAACCGCTCGGCCACCCCGGCCGGCTACTTTTTTTTGTACTGCTCAGTGGTTTAGGTTTTATGGTTTCCACTTACGAGCATTTGCATCAATGATGAGTGGTTTTGGAATTCCATCTCGCCCTGCAGTCCTTGCTTATGAAGCTCCCTTCAAATTAATTTGATGCTGACAGTGTTTCGCAGTGATTATTTCAGCTGTCGTCCCTTTATTTTTTATCACAAACCTCAACAATAACCGTCTGACGTGGTCACTCAACTCATGTTTTCGTACGCGTTGTGATTTGCGCATGATATTTCCGCTTTCCCTGGATGTAGTACAAATCTTCGATACGGTGCCAAACACTTCTGGTCTCCTTGTCACGGAAACATCCACCATACGAACACCTACAATTTGCCCACTTTAGAATTTATTTAACTCCGATATAACGCACTCACAACCACACAGAACACTGTTATGATCACGAATGACACTTGCAACATATTGAGGGCATTGAAAGGTGCTGTTCGAGGTCAAATGCAACAGCGCAACCTGTAAGCTTTTCCTAAATGTGTGTTTATATTCAAGCATGTATTTCTGTCGGTGTTAGCATATATTTGTCTAACCCCAGTACATGTTATATTATTTGAAGTGTCAATCAAATGTGGAAGTTTCTCACCGATGCAAAGCAAAGGTCCACGTTCTGGTCGGTACCGACCAACCGCCATGCCATCCTCGATCATTGGCGGTATGGAAGAGCCTGGGGTAGCACATCGTTTTCGAGCCCCTCTGTCAGCTTTCTTGACCGTTGAGCCGCTAATTTTCACTCAACCATTTGCCCAAAGGAAGGTGATAAACTGAAGCAGATATAGCGTCGAAGAAGTGTCAATGTACTCCTTCAGAATGCAGTTGTAACTCCGAAATGCGTCGAACTAAAACGGGAGGATAAAGGATTGCGATTGGAGTACTAGAAAAATTATTACTAATTCAACTGATTTCTTGCATTTCTCTTTCAGTTTCAAAGTTTATTCTACATTGTATTTTTATCGATCATTTTGATTTTCGGCAACTATGAGGCAGATGGATGCCTTATCTCTAGAATATTGAAGCTACCTTAACAACCGGTGTCTGACTTTAGTCGACTTTATTTGAAAATGCCAGGCATTGTAGTCTCAACCCTGCTGTCAGTCTGAGATCTTATTCAAAATTTTATTTTTATTTTTACTTTCATTTTATTTTATTCTTTTTTCAGTCATCAGTTTTCTGCCTGGCTTGATGCGAGCCGCCACGAATTTCCTTCCTGTGCCAATCTTTTCATCTTAGAGTAGCACTTGCAGCCGACATCCTCACTTATTCGCTGGATGAACCCTAATCTCTGTCTTCCTCTAGAGTTTTTACCTTCTACAGTTTCCTTTAGTACTATGGAAGGTATTCCTTGATGTTTTAACGGAAGTTTTATCATCCTTTTTTGTCAGCGTTTTCCATATATTCCTTTCGTGGCCGATTCTATGGAGAATCTCCTCATTACTTACCTTATCAGTCCACATAACTTTCAATATTCTTCTGTAACACCATATCTCAAATTCTTCTACTTTCTTCCTTTCCGGTTTTCCCACAGTCCATGTTTCACTACCGTACAATGCTATGCCCCAAACGTACATTCTCAGAAATTTCTTCCTCAAATTACGGCCTACGTTTGATACTAGTGAATTTATCTTGGCCAGCAATGCACATTTAGCTACTGCTAGTGTGCTTTTTATGTCCTTGCTCCTTCCGTCATGGGTTATTTTGCTGTCTAAGTAGCAGAATTAACTTCATCTACTTCGTGATCACCAATTATGAAGTTCCTTGCTGTTCTAATTTCTGCTGCTTCTCATTACTTTCGCCTATCTTCGATTTTCCCTTCAACCCATACTCTGTACTGTTCATTCCATTCAACGGATCCTGTAATTCTTCTTCACTTTCCCTGACGATGACAGTTTCATCAGCGAATCTTAACATTGATATTCATTCACCTGGAATGTAATCCCACTCTTGCACCTTTCTTTTATTTCTGTCATTGCTTCTTCGACGTATAGACTGAAGAGTAGTAGGACATCATCCCTGTCTTACACCCTTTCTTATCCGTGCTCTTAGATCTTGGTTCTCAACTCGTTTTTTTCCTCTTGGTTCTTGTACATGTTGTATGTTACCCATCTTTCTCTATAGGTTAATCCTATTTTCTGAGAATTTCGAAGTTGTAGATCGCTTTTACGAAGTGGACAAATCCTATGAACATGTCTCGATTTTTATTTATTCCTACTTCTGTTATCAGCCACAAAGACAGAGCTGCCTCTTTGGTGCTTTTGCCTTTTGAAAAACCAAACTAATCATCATCTGAGTGATCGTCAGTTTTCTTTTCCATTCTTCTTTTCTATCATTCTTGTCTTCAACTGCGAGGTGGCGCAGTGGTTACCACACTGGACTCGGATTCGGGAGGACGATGGTTCAATCCCGCGACCGGCCATCCTGATATAGGTTTTCAGTGATTTCCCTAATTCGCTCCAGGTAAATGCCGGGACGGTTCCTTTGAAAGGGAACGGCTGACTTCCTTCCACGTCCTTCCCTACTCCGATGAGACCGATGACCTCGCTGTTTGGTCTTTTCTCCCAAACAACCCAACCCCCACTCAGCAACTTAGATATATAAGCCAATAAGCCGACTGTGCGCTAATTCTTGCACTTGTCTGGTCTTCAAATCTTTAGAATTCGCCAGTCACATACATTCTACATAATTGCTTTGTTGCCACTTATCACAGTGATCTTAGAAATTCCGATTTAATGGCGTGTATGCCTTCTGGCTTATTTGATTTTAAGTCTTCCAGAGCCCTTCTAAACTGATTCCAATACTGGATCCCCTATCTCTTCTGTATCAACTCCTGTTTCTGCTTCTATCACGTCATCAGACAAGTCCTCGCCCTCGCACAAGCCTTCAGTGTACTATTCCACCTATCCGCTCTCTCCTCTGTATTTAACAGTGGAATTTCGACTGTACTCTTAAAGTTACTCCCCTTCCTTTTAATTTCACCGAAGGTTATTTTGACTTTTCTGTATGTTGTGTCAGTGCTTCCGACAATAATTTATTTCTCGATATTTTCACATTTCTCATGTAGCAATTTCGCCTTAGCTTTACAGTACTATCTGTTTGTTTCACTCCTACGTGACCTGTATTTCTGAATCCCCCGAGCATTTTTGCACTTCCTTCTGTCGTCGATCAAAGAAAGTGTCCCTTCTGTTACACAAGATTTCTTCGCTGTTACCTTCCTTGTACTTAAATTTCCTCTCGAACTTCTGTGATTGCCCTTTTTGAAGAAGTCCATTCCTCTTCACTGATCTGATCTGGTTTTCATTATCGCCTCGTATATGTTCTCATTTAGGTACGAAGCTCATCCATACTCAACAGAGGGACCAACTCCTTATTAAAGTTTACAAGACCAGACGCCAACCATTCAGCACACAGTGGCCACAGATAAGCAAGTCAAACTGACTGGTTTAGCAAAGTAGTAACAGATTAGTACAACGAATGTAATCAAATATACACACATCAGACAAGTTTTATATCACCCCGCTTCCCAAAACTCCTGAAGATAGACATTGACTGTAGATTAAAAAACAAAGAGACAGTCCCTTTGACTGTTCAGAGATGACATTACAACCGCCCAAAAATGTAAACAACCATTTATGAGCAGCGCCTATTAGGCGCATTGGGTCCGACAGCCGATCAGTTCCAGTCATTCCACCAGGAAGGAGCTACACGGCTCGTGTTGTCTGTAGTTCAACCATGCCTAGACGGTCAATACCGCACTTCGATCGCGTTCGCATTGTTACTTTATGCCAGAAAGGTCTCTCAACAAGGGAAGTGTCCAGGCGTCTCGGAGAGAGCCAAAGCGATATTGTTCGGAGATAAACAGACAGGCCGCCCAAGGGCTGCTACTGCAGTGGATGACCGCTACCTACGGATTACGGTTCGGAGGAACCCTGACAGCAACAACGCCATGTTGAATAGTGCTTTTCGTGCAGCTACAGGACGTCGTATCATGACTGAAACTGTGCGCAATAGGCTACATGATGCAAAATTTGACTCCAGACGTCGATGACGAGGTCCGTCTTTGTAGCCACGACATCATGCAGTCCGGTACTGATGGGCCCAAGAACATGTCGTATGGACCGATCGTTGGAGGCAACCCGGTCAGACTGAACGTCTTAGACACACTGTCCAGCGAGTGCAGCAAGGTGGAGGTTCCCTGCTGTTTTGGGGTGGCATTATGTAGGACTGAAGCACTCCGCTGGTGGTCATGGAAGATGCCGTAACGGTCGTACGATACGTGAATGCCATCCTCCGACCCATAGTGCAACCATATGGACAGGATATTGGCGGGGCATTCGTCTTCATCGACGACAATTCGCGCCCCCATTGTGCACATCTTGTGAATGACTAAGTTCAGGATAACGACATCGCTCGACTAGATTGGCCAACTTGTTATCCAGACGTGAACCCTATCGTACATGCCTGGGATAGATTGAAAAGCGCTGTTTATGGACGACATGGCCCACCAACCACTCTGAGGGATATACGTCGTAAAGCCGTTGAGGAGTGGGACACTCTGGACCAAGAGTGCCTTGATGAACTTGTGGCTAGTATGCTACGACGAATACAGGCATGCATCAATTCAAGAGGACATGCTACTGGGTATTACAGGTACCGGTGTGTACAGCAATCTGGACCACCACCTCCAAAGGTCTTGGTGTAAGTGGAACAACATGATTGGTTCAAATGGCTCTGAGCACTATGGGACTCAACTGCTGAGGGCATTAGTCCCCTAGAACTTAGAACTAGTTAAACCTAACTAACCTAAGGACATCACAAACATCCATGCCCGAGGCAGGATTCGAACCTGCGACCACAGCGGTCTTGCGGTTCCAGACTGCAGCGCCTTTAACCGCGCGGCCACTTCGGCCGGCGGAACAACATGCAATGCGTGGTTTTCATGAGCGATAAAAAGGGCGGAAATGATGTTTATGTTGATGTGTATTCCAATTTCCTGTATAGGTTCCGGTACCCATGGAATCGAGGTGATGCAATACTTTTTTTTAATGTGTGTAATTGGCATTGTTTCAGGTTCTTTGCTGACTATGGAAGGGCTCTTCGCAACACCCCAACGACGCTGATGATAAGAGAACGCCGAAAATAATAAGTCTGAGTGTTTATATTTTTATTCCTTTGTGGTTGACTCTGGCGTTATTTTATAGTAAGAATCTTGTACGCATGTCAACAATTTAGTCTCTGTTAATTTTATTATATATTAAGCGCATTACTACATGTGGTTAATATTTTTCGAATGACCTACTGTGCTCTAGACGTTCACAAAAGAAAACAATTGGATAACGTTCTATCACTGTTACGTATTTTGTGTGTGTTCTTTCGAACGAACGTATAACATGTATATAATTAAGGCGATAGTGAACCCTTCAGTGCAGAAGCACTTCAAGCTCCAACTCTTCGGAAATCGGCGAGATGCTGCGAGTGAAGAGGTTAATGAGCAGGGACCCTAGATCTCTAGCGTGTGGTATTAACTGAGAATTTGGGTCTGACGGGAGGCGTGTTAGGGGAAGTCCGTGCGATGGTGGCGCCCACTGTGTCCAGATGGCGTAGTGGGCAGCACATCCGCCTAGAAAGCAGGAGACCTGGGTCCAAATTCTACTGTGGCACAAATTTTCAATTTGTATCATTGATACAAATCAGTGCCCATTGGCAGCTAATGTATTTGTTTTGTTTGTGTCTTCATTTGTATTAATGGTCACTTAGGGTCCGACAGCTCTCCGTCACAGAAGCAAAAATGTTCTGTAAATTTCTTTCTTTCATATCGGGTGCATAACCACAATTAAGTTTTTCATCTTGGTTGCATTACAATCACTAACATTTATTACACATGATCAGGTGACATTGTCAATTAGCCATTTTCATGTACATATTATGAGTAAGCACTTGAAAGTGGTAGGCTAAATCTGCGAAATCAGCTCATCGTGTGAAATAAATGACTCATCGTAATGTAACCAAGATGGAAAATTGAATTGCCTTTTGAGAGTATTATGTAAGCAGTAGTAACTGCGCATTGAATGAAAATGTTTGTCGGTTACGATATCTTCCATCTACACAAATAAAATGGACTCAATAGCTTCGCACTATTTCTTTGAGGCCGAAACGAGTATGAGTGTTCATAAAGTCGGTGATCGAGTACTTTTAGACGTAGTACGTCCACCTCAAAAAAATGGCTCTGAGCACTATGGGACGCAACTGCTGTGGTCATAAGTCCCCTAGAACTTAGAACTACTTAAACCTAACTAACCTAAGGACAGCACACAACGTCCACCTCAGACCAGGCCACTAAATACCAACAAAAAGTCGCAAAGAGCTACGAGTACCGCTGCACAATAACACAACATACTTAAATACAATGGTGGCTGTCCCGGTTTTATCGTCCAGTTTCTTCTTCTGAAACCGACAAATACTCGTTGAAGATGTTTCTCTGAGGCTTAGTGCGCTTCATTTCCACCTGTTTCCTACTTTGATTTTTAGATGAGTCTAGCCTCGTGCTGGATGTAATAACAGTTTCATCTCACAGGTGCGAGATGTTCTTCTCGTCCAGTCTTTCTCCCATTACGTCTGTGTCTCTCGCAATATCAGCAACAAACTGGAGTATTAGTTTATTCTACGATTGAATTGCCTCAACAAGTACGTTGCCAAGACAAACAACTCTTAAACTAGAAGCAAAAGATGCAAATGTTTCACTTAGGGACAATAAATAAAATTCTCGATCGATCTCCACACTGCGTACAGAGGTAGTTTCATTTCTAGACTAAGCTCAAGATTATTGTGTTACCTCTAATTTTTCAATGTGTCATTTCGAAACAATCGTATCGAAAAGGTGCTTCACAGATAGAGGTGTACCGCGCACTATGGACGCCCTCTGCTATGTTTGTTTACAGAAGTCTATACTCCGATAGCGTTGTTTTACTACGTTTAGGGATTAGTTTTGATGGACTGTAAAAGTTGTCTTTGGTAGGCTTTTTTTAATGCTTGAATATACACTATCTTCCGATAAACATGATCAAAAACTCAGAAATAAAATCGTAGATTTTAGTGGTTTCAATGTTTAAATAGGGCCTTGATGTAGATTAGTAACGACTCTTAAGCAGTTCAATATCCTGTAGTCCCGAAATAACTGTCAACTACAACCATGAATCCCTCTCCCATGTCCCTCTCCAAGAACATCACTAAACTGTAAGTCGTGTGAATTTCTCCAAGCGCTTAAAACGAAGGTTTCGTTTAGTTACAGGTCATTTTTGAATACACAACAATATTACTGACAGACATACACTGTGAAATAATATAGCTTCGAATTCTCATCTCGAATTAAACTAATATCTCAAAAATAAGCCACAAATATAACTTTAATCTTTGTTTCTGACCTAGACTACATTTATGCGGTCTTATAGGTACTTTGTAGAAGTAGTTAGACTGTTTTTATGGCTTAAAGAATGATATGACTTCTTATGTCTTAAATATTGATTTTACATATGCAGCCTGTGTGTCAGAAGATGGCAAGAATACCTACTATTCACCTAAGTGGCAAGCTTTCTCTTATATTTATTGCCTCCAACTTTTTCGAGCTCCTTCTCTACAGGGTGCTTTTTGTCCAATACTTCAATCCAAGCATTCAATGCTGTAAATACACGATCAACATTAGTCATGAGGTAGTCATATTCTGGTTTGCCGATGTCGACTAGATGCCTCTGTACCTAGGCGTGATACTGCGTAAGAAAATTCGGACGTTATGCGTTCACTTCGAGCTGTCGTTGTAAATCGGACCCCACTCTTTTAAAACGCTCTTGAGTGTGGAACAGTACATTCCCTGACATTTAGTTATATTAAAGGCGCACAGCAACAGCTTAATGTCATAGCCATATCCATAAGCGTCATCCGATAAGCACGACATCCTTGCAAGTTCTAGAGCTAAGACTCCTGCTTCGCGTTCCGCAAGCACTTGAGTGATTCATCAGCAGACTTATCGAGCCGCTGACGATTTAATATCGCCAACCAGAGGTGCTTTCAAACAGGTGCTGCTCCGTTAAATTAGAATTGCTAAGAACTCCGGTATTTACGAGTACCTGGAATAAGGTCGGATGCGAAAACTGCGCTTCTCCTGAAAGCTGTAACGCGAACGAGTTCATTGCACAGTAAATAATTTTCATTGCCCCCTTACTTCATTTTCATAATATGCACGTCACCTTCCCTACTCTTTGCAGCAACACATCGCACTTTAATACTGATGGCTTGGAAAATTCGCTTTAACCTTTATGCATGAGCAGTGTGGGCTCTAGCGTCACTCGCAGAATTGATGGACTCTATATTCTCAGACTCTATTCAATAGAGTTTTCAATGCAGGCGGATGGTGCAGACCCGAAGCACTGGAAAGTGAATCGAAATCATTTCACAGTCACAAAAGGACGCATGGAAACGTTGTATGTATTTCTAAATCGTCATTTAGGTAATCTGCTTCAGTATTCAGCTCATTCTTGACTGCTGTATAACCCAACTCATTTGGTAGGAACTTTATTCTTCTGACCTGAAATATTTTTCGCTTATTTGCTTCAAAGTTCGGAGACAAAATTTGAAGATGTGTAAGGCGCGTGAGCATTTGAACTCAGAATTCATCAAATTCATCATCACTGTCAAAAGTCTGTACTCTTAGCGAAGCGCTGAATGATGATGTTGCTACCTTGACTGAATACTCCAGAAAGGAAACATATTGTAATCGAGAGTTAATAAAAAAAATGTTGGTAGCAGAAAGTATGAGATAAATTATTTGTGTATGTGTAAAATGTGTTCTGCCAACGATCTGGTGAATCACTGAAGCAAACACTCGCCGGCCGGCGCTACAGTCTGGAACCGCGCGATCGCTACGGTCGCAGGTTCGAATCCTGCCCCGGGTATGGATGTGTGTGATGTCCTTAGGTTAGTTAGGTTTAAATAGTTCTAAGTTGAAGGGGACTGATGAACGTAGAAGTTAAGTCCCATAGTGGTCAGAGCCAGCCAAACAAACACTCAATATTGTTACTGAAATGCGGTTTTTGCGTAAGTGTAGTGATTTATATCTTCATACGCGGATTTTGTTGCAGGTATAGGTAAAATCTGCTTCTCTTTCGCCTTAGATTAGAACAAATGGTGGAAATGATGGGGTTCGATGCACAGTGCAACTGGTAGAAGTTATTACGTTTCATCTTTTTTCCTCCAGGCGTAGTTCAACTTACTTTTTAACAAGGGAGTTCTAAAAAGATGTAGCTGGGGTCATAATCCTAGTTCAAATGGCTCTGAGCACTATGCGACTTAACTTCTGAGGTCATCAGTCGCCTAGAACTTAGAAATAATTAAACCGAACTAACCTAAGGACGTCACACACATCCATGCCCGAGGCAGGATTCGAACCTGCGACCGTAGCGGTCGCTCGGCTCCAGATCGTAGCGCCTAGAACCGCACGGCCACTTCGGCCGGCCTCAGAATCCTAGTTTTATCGTACATTGAATGTCCAGTGGAATATACTGTTCGGCAATAGCAGACTTGCTACGTTGGGTAAGGTGGTGTGAGACTGATGTTCCGTGCAGCGTTCTACCACATTACATGTGGTTCGTCCTATGTAAGCCATACCACATTGACGCGTTGTTTTGTAAATTCCGACCTTCCACAATAACAAGTCGTCGTTCACTAATCCCAAAAGTTCTGCAAGAAGTCTCTGCATGGAATTTCGACAAGGTACGTAGTAAGAGAGAGAAAGTGTTAAGTTCTTTAACCTCTTTATACCAAGATCTGCCATAATGACACATTTTATTAAGAGTGCCGCTGCACTTGACATTACTAAGATTCCTAGTCTTGCTATTATCAAAGAGAGGGTTTGCTATACAAGACACATGAGAAGAATAGTATCAGTTACATCTGCAGGTTGCAACACATCTTTCTCCTGAGTTATGAGATCCGCTAGATGGAGTCAGTTCTATTAGATCCGTAATGATTCAAATTTTCGGAAGATTTTAAAATTTGATCGTGCATTGCCACAGTAGACGTCGTCACAAGAGGAAACTGCGTGACGTTCCATTGTCAGTTTCACGAGAAAAATTTGGTCGAAGCGATGCTGTCTGCATTAAGAAAGGGACTCAATTTGGCACTTACACTTAGAGAAACACCTTTAATAAATTTTATGAGTAGTGCTGAAGTAACCGTAAGACACCTTTCTTCGGATGCTGCAAAAAATAACAAGAAGACTTGGTTACTAGTTTGAAAGCTCATCCTCAAGGTAGTAACTTAACAGCTGTAGAAAGGGCTGCACTACGAAATCTAGGAGAGGACCCTGGTGTAATGTTACTGAAGGTTGACAAAGGTAATGTAACTGTTTTATTACCTCGTACCTCATGCAGCCAAGTTGCTGGCAAAAAAATATATACAGAAGAATGGAAAAGAAAACTGAAGATCTGTTAGGTAACGATCTGTTTGGCTTTAGGAAAGTTAAATAAAGGCAACAGGGAGGCAGATCTGACGTTGCGGTTGATAATAATGGAAGCAAGACTGAAGAAAAATAAGATACGTTCATTGTATCTGTCGAACTGGAAAAAGCGTCCGATAATGTGAAATTGGTCAAAATGCTCGAAATTCTGAGAAAAATATGGTTAATCTACAGGAAAAGACGGGTAATATACAATACTTACAACATCCAAGAGGGAACAAAAAGAATTGAAGACCAAGAACGATCAATTGAACACATAATGTCTGAAAACGAGTCTGCGATCATATTGCGGCACTTTATTTTTAAAGGTCCGTCTTGATCACACAAACTTTTAGAGTTCACTATTACCGGTTTTGGCTACTGCCATCTTCAGATCTGTTACAAACAAAAAACAGTGGTGTAACGAACTAAGTTCATTTATCTGAAGTAAAATCTAGAGCAGACCAGGTGACAGATAAGAAAAAAAGAGTCATCAATACCAGCCGCACATACTATAAAATATTCTGATATAGGTATCAGCATGCGAATTATACATGTAGGTACATAATAAGTGCTGGCGATGACCTAGATGCGTCTGGTATTCATACAGAAACTGAAGCCGGAAGAGTGCGCCCTATTGTACATGAGTAACCAGTATCGTAAATTTAATAGTTAAAATGCAGTATGCGTAGTCATTAACTAAAATTACTTCACATGAACGTCTGACAATAAAGCATGCGCTGAAAAACAATATGTGGAATTAGATCCACACTTGAAAGCCTCATGAAAGACGCAATTAGTAACAATGGAGAGATCCTAGCCTGGCAAAGTAAAGCACACGATTATGTAAGATCCAGTGTAAAAAGTTCAAAAATAAAATCATATCTATAAATCGAAACCTTCCAGCACTGCCAAAACAACTAAACCGTAGACGTAAGTGTAATTAAGGAAACAGTGACTAATAACAGAGAAGTCGATAGTCGATAACATTTCCGGAGTGGGAACTGTACGGTGCCGCCTCGTGGCTTCTCTGCATGAAGATCATGTTTTCCTGTGGCGGATATTGCGGAAGAAGGCCCAGTCTTTCCTCGCCGCTGGTGGTCGGCGCACACGACAGCACTCCAAGCTGCTGCGACGCTCGACGCTGCTCTCAAACTATTCTTCTGTATTTCTCAATACATCAAAATAAGTATCCACGTTAAAATCATTATGTTCATTCAGCAGTAATTCCGGTCGCCATTTTCTGTGAACATAAACCTCTGTTTCCTCGAGTAGGTTCAGTAACTGTCTATTTTGTGCCCCATTCAACACTTCCATATTAGCGTCTATGTTTCCTGCCTCATATTTTTCTTTATCTAAATGTGTACCCAAAGCCATCTTACTTTGGCTGTATGTATGGCCTCTAAAACGAGTCCTGAAATTCCTTCCCGTCTGACCGACATAAAACTTTCACAGTCTTGGCAGCTGATCTTATAGACACCGGATTCTAAATATTTGTTGCTGTTGTTGCCAACTTTGTGGCATAGCCTAGAACCAATTGTACCTTTCGTCTGAAATCCCTTTTTTTTACTTCCGTTTTTCTGAAAGCTTCAATTCTGTCGGAAAATATACCATTGTATGAAATACATACTGTCTTTTCCTTGTCACGTATTTTTTGATTTAGTTTATTATAAATTGCACTGGCTACTTGTCTAATCACATTTAATTCTTCCATTTCTTCGCTGTGGGTGATTTTATTTTTTAAACTTTTTTACGTTGGAGTATACAGAATTGTGCGTTTTACTTTATGAGGCTCGTACATTCGCATTGTAACAATTTGCACCTTGGATTTTAAGCATGGATCTAATCCCGCATATTGTATGTCAGTACATGTTTTATTTTCAGACGCTCGTTTTGGTGTCTGAAGTAATTTTAGTTAAAGACTACGTGCTGCGGCGCGGATAGGTGCTGCTGCAAATAAATTTCCACTCACCTTGTGGTGAATCTCTTCTCATACGTACGCCTCCTTGACGTTACTGAAATGCAGTTCTCTGCCGGAAAAAGCTATAGGAAAATACAGCTGTACAGTTCGTAACCATAAGTCGCAACAAATATTGTCCTGTTAGTGGGCGGTTAGTAATAGTTAAATGAAAGTATCCATGTGCGTAAAATTTGACTGTTACCGTAAGCTTTAATACACCAGTTACCACCAAGCCTTACTCCAAGCGTATAAAGTGTGAGAAGTCCGCATGCATACGTCAGTCATACACATAGCCTCTTTATGGTAATAATTAGTTATCCTCCACGGGGAGCTTAAAAGAGATTCTTTCTTTTAGAATAGCTCGCCGCGAATGTTACTATAACAAGTCTCACGAAACAAAATGTTCACATTCGCGAGTAAGCAACACGCCACCTGGAATTTAGTTATTTAAAACGTCACCAAAGGTTCTGAATTTCACTCTGTACATTAAATTGCACTCTATTCCACACTTTATGGCACTTCCCAAACATTTTGGTACCGAAATATCACAATGTTAATAAACTTCATCGGGGCACCTACCACTAGGTCTGATTACTAAGGGATCGAATCCCTGCCTCTTGTGATCTCTCTACACAAAAGACGTTTCAATTTGCCAAAATCGTACGAATACGCTAATATCTGATTGGCAAAGAAACACCACAGGCAGTCGGAAAGCAGCATCAGACCAGCTCAGTCCCACACATATATACAGCACCAATCAAAATTTCTTACTGAATCAGAACAGTAAATTAACATAAATAAATTTTGAAATCCTACAAATATCAAATTAACGACCTCTTAACAAAACTGCTTTACCGAAATCATAATCTCACTTGCCCAATGCCATTAACTGACAAAACAGTTTATAACGAGCTCCATGGTACGAATTGATAACAATGATGCAGGTAATAGAAAAGTTCTAGAGTGGGACTAATATCCGTCGTGAAGGTATAACAATAATAGGATTCGCTGATGACATTGCTATCCTCAGGGAAGGAATGAAGAGTTAGAAGATCTGTTGAATGGAATGAATAGTGTAATGAGTACAGAGTATGGACTGATAGTAAATCTTCTGTAAACTTCAGGGGATTATTCGTCCACCAGCTAAGACTGCAGACCTTTTTGTGTCTGTGAAGGATGGCATGTTATTGCGGAAGGACGGAATTAACGAAGTACTTTGTCAATGCATTATGGCTTACGTAGAACTGCCACAAGCACTGTGAAAGTACGCTGCACTGAACATCAACGTTGCACTCACCTTTTGCAACCAAGCAAGTCCGCTATTGCCGAACCCTGTATTTCCACTGCATATTCAATGAAGTAGATCTATGATTATGATCACCGCAATGTCTTTTTGGGACCCCATTGTTAATGAATCCGCGGAAATAGTCCTGGCGGAAAAGCTGACGAACCCTGATAGCGGCTATCAGTGATGCAGTGCATGGAACCTCTTCATCTACACGATTTGCTCTAATCGAAGACGACAGAGTACGCCAACGTCCGCGAGGAGCGGACAGCTGACTTAAGCGAAGACACTGCCGATATCATATCTATGACAGCCTTCCTTGGACACGAGCTTAAAATTTTCCTGGCTTTCTGTATCGATATTACACAGTTAATATGAATCAATTCAAACAATATCAGTCCTATTTTGCATAACGTGTTCTTCTTTGGTCAATCTATGATAAATATGGGCTTCCCGTCGCGTATGACGCTCATTGGCTTCTGCATTATGGTTTTACCTCCCACAAGTACTGCTTTGGATAATCTATGATAAATAAACGCATTCCAACGCTTATGTCCTCATTGGTTTCCGCTTTGTAGTTGCAGCACCCGCCGGCTCACTTGTGACAAATTAACGTATTTTATTTGTTCCTTATCTAAGTGAACGAGATAGCGCAGTGCTATGACAGTGCACTTACGTTTGAATTTCGATGTTGGTCAAGTCATCAGTGACCAGTTTTCTTCAACTCAGAGTACTATTGTCACGTCCTCATTTCTTATCGCATCACCTGATCTTAACATCATTTGGTAGCATCGCATCTCAGACACTTCGATTCTGTTTTTTTTTTTTTCATCAGTTTTCCAACAGTCCATAATTTCTTTCCAATCAATGTTGTACACCCAACGTACATTGTCAGCCATTTTATACTCAAATTACGCCCGATATAGGATACTATAGACTTCTTTTGGCCAGGAATATCCCCTTTGCCTCTGCTAGTTTTCTTTTCATATCCTCCTTGCTTCGTTCGCCATGGGTTATTTTCTTATAAGGTAGCAGAATCACTAATTATTCATATCTTACACCCTGAATTTTTATCCCATTCCTGAACTCTTCTTTAATTTACACCACAGCTTCTTTGATGCTTAGACTGAGCAGTAACGGTGGACACCTCACGAATTGCTTTCGCGACAAGTTTCAATAAAGATAACACCACCTTGCGGCTACAGAGTTACGAATCCTGTAATGTATTTCCGAACATACGACGTATCTGAACGGGCGTTCTTGGCCAAATACTAATCTGTTTCCAAACAGGAAAAATTAGGTAAAGAGATCTTTAATCCCAAATCCTTTCAGATGCGCCGAGGGAGCGTCTGGAAACATTAAAGTGCTTGAATAAAACAAGAGATGGGGATAATCAAGTATCACAACGCGACATGCTCAGAATATTATAGATGTACCTACCCACATGTATTCTGGAGAAATTGGTAACTGTATCTAAATCTAACATACCAGAATGGATTCTGTGCCAGAGTCGCACAATTTAATAAACGAAAATTCAAAGGCGTCTTCCTGGATTGGCAAATACAGCAACAATAATCATCATAATCACAATAGAGAGTATAAAGCTCGTGAAAATAATCATGGCTAACGGAATATGTGAGTCGTTCATGGCTAGTTTGTAGCAAACCGTTTTTGCGATGGTTTTGCTGCACCTTCTACCTCCTTGATTTGCTCGAGTGTTCCCTCGAAACTTCCTGTCAGGGTGTCTTGTGCAGAGAAAGGGAGGCTAATTGGTCATGTGCATGTTGCGCTTGGAGAGACTTGGATTCCAGCACCCAGGTTGTGTGGTAGCTGCGCGCGAGGTGTCGTGAATGTCACAGAGTGTAGTGACAGGGGCCAGAGCCGTCACTTGTGGTATTTTCAGTGTGCATGTCACTTGAGTAAGGGTGTGGGCTCTTTGCGATTGCTAGGGGCAACTGATCCTTGGAGGGCTCTGTCAGCATTCTGAAGAACAAGTCAAGGTGCTACGTGCTATACTCGTATTCTGTGACGTGGAATCCTGTGGAGCTCACAATGAGTAGGTGACATTGCAGCGAACTATTATGGGAATCATGCCAATTCTTCTTCACTATGGTTGCCTGTGGTAACGATGTTATTTCTAGCTAATCTTGAGAGCTCAGCTATGGTGCAGTGTCTCTCTTCTGCATTCGCCAGAAACTGGTGAGAATAATTTAGCTTATTATAATGTTCCCACGCCCTGTATTCATTTGAAATCCGAATACTGTGTTTCTCTCCTGTCAAGTTTTGGACAGTGTCGTGATCTCAAACTGGTCGAGTTTTGTTAAGTTTTATATCAGTAGCTATTTTATGTATCATTAATGCTGTTCTTATTTAGCATATAAGGGCCTCCCTCATGTCTTGTATTTGTTGATTGCTTGTGATAATAAAAATTTATGTTTCATGTATTTCAGTCAAACTGTTCATTGTAAATGCTACATTGACCGACGTTAAAAAAAAAAGGCATGAAACTACCATTTGACTTGGCGTTTACAGCTATGTATTATTTCTTGCAGCCACCTCTGAAGTTAAGTAATCAGCTTTTAAATTTGTTATCCTGCTGTAAGCTAGTCAATTGCTTTTATTACTTCACTCCTCAAGTTCTGTGTACTATGGGGACTGTTAGTTACAGACACTTTCTATTTACTTTCAAGCTGGCATTACAACTTTGAATTGCCTTACTGAAATAAGTGACTCGTGGTACAGTAAACCAACTCCACAAAGAAGATGCCCTTTTGAAAAGATTGTGTATTTGTGATTAATGTTATTTCATGTTTGTGCAATCAGGTTTTAAATTTTAAGAGTAGTTCACCAATTGAATTTATGTAATTTCCGTTGTGTTTTTTTAAATCTATCCACTGCACTGATATTTGGCATAGCGCCATTTACAAGGCTTAATATTTTTTTATAGTCGCAAGTTAATATTAACTTCATGAGGAGGAAATATTGTAACTAGATTACATCAAAAATTTCCTAAGCACAGTTATGTCGCTCAACTCAAGATTTAAGCTTATATCAAGTGGATCTGTCATTTCATTTTTGTTGTCTATAGTATTCGAGAGTCATTTGAGTATTGACACCGTCTCTTCTTTTGAACTACAGTCAGTCTGTACAGTTTGTAGTTATAGCTTGTTTTCTTGTGCATCACTGTCACCCTGTTAAAATGTTATTCCTTTTAGCATGAAGTACAGAGCATGTGTTTTCATTCTGTAAAAGTTAAAACAAGGTCTGTATACTGAAACTGGAATTTCCATGTAATAAGTAATTTTAAGCAAACTGTTTAATGTAATTTCATCCCAATACTCTATAACTTACTCCTCCCTCCTATCGCATCAAAATGGCTGTCGAGAACTGTAACTTGAATGAAAATAACAGTGGTAATGGGAGTCATAATAATCACAATAAAATAAATCATAGAAAGCAAAAAAGACAGGCTAGTAGGTATAATCCTGGTTATGCCAACAGCCAGGACAGTTCACAGCACTGCTACTTACCAGGCACCTAACTAGCAGAGTCGTAATTCTGACAGAAATTATATGATCAATGACAATCGACTGTTCATTTCAGAGCTAGCAAACTAGCTTCGAGCACTTGTAGCACCAAACTGTTGCTTGAAGGATGGGGTAGGGATCAAAAAAGTTAAACTTGTAAAGTATGAGAACGGTAATGATATTCAATAGCAATTATGTTCTAATATCTCAAATTCACAGAGTCAACCACATGATGTGTCAGTCAGTTCTCACTGTATACGTAGGAAATATTCTGACTGTATTTGTAAAGGTTCTGCAGCAAACGCGATCTCCTACATCTTTTATGAAACATTTAGTCACCTTGTTTATTAGTAATTGCAGGATTGTGGGAGTTATTTGTACCCCTCTTGAAATATGAGTTGATAGGCCCATATACAATTACCGTTGAAATATGTGAACAGGTGACACTTTCCTTATCGCTAATGCATTGGTTATGGACCGCACAATCACTATTGTTTCTTCACAGAAGCGTCAAGAACAAATAGGTCTTTCTACGAAAAATTGAAAATTAACAGTTGGTGAGTGTGAAGTGGTGACATTTAGCAGAAGCAGAATTTGGCCATGAGCAATACTATCAAGGGTTAAGAGTCAAATTTATAAGGAAGGAATATTGACAGCAACCAAAACAAATATGTGATTCGAACTTAAAAACAGAGTTTACTGATAAAAAAATTGGTTCAAATGGCTCTGAGCACTATGGGACTCAACTGCTGTGGTCATAAGTCCCCTAGAACTTAGAACTACTTAAACCTAACTAACCTAAGGACAGCACACAACACCCAGCCATCACGAGGCAGAGAAAATCCCTGACCCCGCCGGGAATCGAACCCGGGAACCCGGGTACTGATAAAATTTTAGGATCAAAGTACTAGACTGAAAATCAGGAGGCAGATCTGAATAATGTTCCACTACATATATATGAAAGTGTTTGAACAGATACGAAGTGTAATCAAAGGTTAGGCATCTCAGTTCAATGATATTCCACATGAACCATTTTGGTACCTCTCCCACGCTATTCCATTGTCAAAGAGGCCAACCATTTTAAACAAGATTAGAAATATGATGAACTGGAAAATCCTGGAACCATCTTCAAGTCCATACTGCAACGTGTTACTAGTGGTTGCTAAAACTGAGGGCAATATCAGATTAGTGATCGGCATAATAATGATAAACAGAATAATTTTACTTATGAGAACTAGGCTTGAAACCTTGATGAGCAAATGTAGAGATTCCATGGTGTTAAATATCTAACCTCGATCTACTTTCGGTGGTCATATTGGCAAGTGAATGTAGAGAAGCCATCTTGGAAATATACTGCATTTATTAATTCAGAATCTAGTTATCATCTTAAATTTATGCCCTTTGGACTGAATACAGGCATGGGTGTGTTCATTACTGCTATTGATTATGTATTAGGCAAAGATTTGTTAGACAGAGTTAGCTTGTTATGTTGACGATTTATTAACCGGAAACAAAAAATTTGGGATGCGCACATAGAGTTACTTAATTGGGCTTTACACGGATTTCAACAATCTGGAAGACCAACAACTTGCAGAAGTCAAAATCTGGAAAGGAAAAGTTTAAAGTCTTAATGCAACTCGCTTATCAGTAGTTTTGTTATGATTAATGTTGGCGAATATGTAAGCTGTTGCAGCTGCAACAATTTCAGCTGGCCTCTTGTGTCTGCCTATTGTAGTAAGCATAACAAGCAACGTGCGACTACCTCACCCTCTCTTCCGCCCCCTCTGACCCCCCCCCCCCCCCATCTCCCCATTGCGTGATACGTGGCACGTGCAGCACCGCTGCCAGTTGCTGCGTGCATAGGAGCACGGGCAGGAGTGCGCATCTATGCATCTTGTTATATATTATACAATGTTGACATTGTGCAGCAAATTTAACAATTTTTCAAAGTGTTTATCGTTCACTAATGTAAGAAAAAGATATCCAGTCCCTTATTTCACCTACCTATGGTACATTTTTATGTAGCCCATGGTCTGTGTCATGGTTCAGTCTACCCACATACCACATTTAATCGAAATCGGTTCAGGAATTTAGGTGTGAAAATGTAACAGACAGAGTTTCTTTTGCATTTAATTCTACAATATTAGTATGGATGTATGGATTAAAACGTTGAAGAATGTGTAAGCACTGTATTCATTATGTTGAATTATGAAAAACATAATAATCAATGAAAGCATTTTGACTAGTATGATACAGTTTAAACATCAACGAAGAAACAGCTTTCTCAAAGAGTATATTTACTTATGCCGTATTATAGTCATCAAATGTGATAAACATTTAAATTACAACATCTTCCCTTTCGTGATCTGATTGTCATGAAATAGTCTATACGTTGCCGTAAGACATGCTCAAGTTACCTGTGAAAACCCCGTGAAAAATCTTCTAGTAGTTTTGGAGATTAGCACGTTCAAACAGACAGACAGAATTGTGTCACAGTTTTATTATTGGTGTAGATTATTACACCGCAGGCTATTTTACATGATGATAATGAAATCTAACAAGGGATCCTTTGAGTGCGAGGTCGCAAGTTCAGTCTTTAGTAAGATTCATTTGAAAGTGTTGTGTTAACAGTTATGACAGCAAAAATATAAACTGCTAATGACTCATCATGTGCATCAGGAGGGCAACCAAAAATTAGTGTCTGGGAGGCGAAGAGATCAATCTACTATAGGATGTATGTATTAGACTTCACAAAATGGAGATCGTCAAAGTTCAAGAAATGTTCAAAGCAAACCAATGACTTACACCATGAACAACGATGAAAAAATGGACAGGACAAAGATTCGCACCAGAAAGATCGAAGGCGAGCTCTTTGGATGTTGAAGTCCGTGCAGGATGTTCAGTTACGTATCCACTCTCAAAGAATATATATGGAATCGTAATGGTGCGACAGGGTGAGGAGAACAGACTGAATGTGATGGCATGCAACCGAATGCGAAACAGTTTGTCATGGAGCTTATCACGAAATTGGAAATCCTTTAAGACGTAGCTGCAGATAGTGCGATTATATGATTTTAGTCACGGAAAAAACAAACATCCAAAGACTGAATTTCTCCGGTGGTCCCAGGTGGCATGATATGCAATGTAACACACCTTTCAGGACAGATATTTTGCTCTAAAGGAGTAGGAGTTTTATACACAGGCCAGGCATCAAGCCAAAGCAAGTTATTTTGGCCAACTATTGGCCAAAATCAATGCTCATTCCATAGGTGTTGTTGCTTGCTATGACGTAGATATGCCCTACTGCTGCTGCAACATCACACACCAGACGAAGAATTGTCCGGGGGAGAGCATCTCCAACTTTTCACAGCACATTTTATAGCTTTATAGCCAATTTACCATTCAGATTAACAGCCGTCATTGCTGTGTACGAATGCGTTAAAGCATAGATTTTAGTTGATCTTGATACAACTCTCCTCGTACCTCTAATTTCGAAGGTGTCTTTCATACACGTTTCCACTTCCATTCCCGGTTGGTAGGAGATGAAAACAAATTCCTTACTGAAAGAAGGGATAAATTTGTCAATCTCATCGACAGACTTTTGGACCGATTCAGCAGTTTGCTGTGCATCGTCAAGTTGACGATTTGTTCGAAATTTCGTCATCTCACGTTTTCAATTCTGTAGCACTGTTCGAAGTTACACAACGATTCATTGCGTCCCTTTAAATCACTGTAATCTATGTCGCCTTCAGTTTGACGTGCATTACGTAATAGGTCTCTATCATGCACATCTTGTAAATCGTACAGAGTATCCTTGAAAATCGCAAACACAAGTTTTTGTGATGAGTGAGCCTTGTCATCCCATTAATAACTGTAGTTCCTCTTATGCACTGCACGATAATATTGCTGCAGAATTATTTGAAATCAGTTCATAATTGTTTTTTCTTTGTTATGCTGCAAATGATCTTCCATGTACGTAATTATGTTTAGTACCTGCTCCTTGGACAACAATTGTCCTTTATTACATTTCACTGGATACGGGATTTGCGGCTCCCTGTCCAACAAGGTTGCTGATCTATATGCCTTGACACCTGTTCGAATATCACTTTCACATATTAAGCAAGTGTCGTCATCATTCTACATATAAAAAAAGGAGAAAGTAAATACGTTTACCAAGTATGCAGGAATGGCAACGAGCAGACGTCTGAATTTAAAATCTTGTTAATATTAGACAATTCGCACAGGCAGTATCTTTTAGACAAGTGTAGAAATGGACATCCCACATGGAGTGGTATTAAAAGGTGGATCTACCTGAACCTTTGACAAGACATTACACTGTGCACAATAATGTGCTGTTCCATTGCCACAGCCCATAATATGGTCAATGACATGTTTGGATCCCTGAAACTGGCCAAGAAAGTAATAGAGCATGGGGACATTTATCAGGTATAACACTGCAACTTTCCTCATCTGAGTCGAAAGGTGCAACAAATTCTATATAAATGCCCAGAATATGAGAAGGTGAAGCCTCCTAGTCAAGGTTCTAAGGATAAATTATTACCTGTCATTAGGGAAAGACACTTGCAAATCAGTGGCACTGACGTTGAGAGTCCCCTGCCCAGGGCATCTGCAGAACCTAAATAAATCTTTTTGATGTATGATCCTTTTTCCAAGCATGTGAAATAGTACGCTTTAAAGTGTGCCACAAGTGCACCAACATTCTCAAGTTAGTAGAAAATTATATCTCATGGGCTGTAAAGCTACATGCTATTTTATCAGGCAGACTACAGAACATTACCAGAATTTGCTGCAAAGAATTCCTGGCGGACAATGGTGCAAAACAAATATAATGTGTGAACTCAGTGAAGAGGGTATTCCTTCAACTAAACTGCTTCATGATATCTTACTGTTCAAAGAAGAGAACAACATGAATTAACTACTTAAAACTGTTGGAATAGGTGCTTAATAATTTACGAATAAAAGACATGTACACCCCGTGCGCACTGAATGAATTAATGTTCATTAGTCAAGAGAGTAATGAGTGTGTGAATCGCAAACAAAGTTCTATAGAACTAAGTATCAGGGGAATGAATCAGGCACGCTTTAATCACAATCATAAAAGAGGCTGCTCAAAGGAAAAAAAGTTTGAATGTGAAGCTAAGGAGAGTACAGTAACATGAAATTGGAGAAAAAGTAGTCGTCCATAACCATTCAAATTCAGCTAAATTAAATACACAAAATTTAAAAAATGGCATTTTATATTCAGGACGATATACACACATCACAAAAAAGTTTTACATCACCCCAGTTCCCAGATCTCGTGAAGACAGACGTTGACTGTGGATATTGCATCACAGACATAGTCTCTTTGACTGTTCAGATATGTCACTAAACTCGCCCTAAGGTGTAAACAACCATGCATGAGTAGCGCCTTTTAGACGGAGGGGGTCCGACAGCTGATCAGTTCCAGTCATTCCTACAGGAAAGAGGTACACAGCTCGTGTTGTCTGTAGTTCAACCATGCCTAGACGATCAATACCTCGGTTCCATCTCGTAAGCATTGTTAGTTTGTGCCGAGAAGGATTCTCAACAAGGGATGTGTCTAGGAGTCTCGGAGTGAACCAAAGCGATGTTGTTCGGACATGGAGGAGACACAGAGAGACAGGAGCTGTAGATGAAATGCCTCGCTCAGGTCGACCAAGGGATACTACTGCAGTGGATGACATCTACCTACCTACGGATTTGTGGCTTGGAGAAACCCTGATAACAACGCCACAATGGTGAATAATGCTTTTCGTGCAACCACAGGACGTCGTGTTACAACTCAAACGGTGCGCAATAGGTTGCATGATGCGCAATTTCACTCCAGATGTCCATGACGAGGTCCATCTTTGCAACGACGACACTATGCAGCACGGTACAGATGGGCCCAACATCATGCCGAAAGGACCACTCAGGGTTGGCATCACGTTCTCTTCAACGATGAGTGTCGCATTTGCCTTCAACCAGACAATGTCAGGCTGAATGCCTTAGGCACACTGTCCATCAAGTGCAGCAAAGTGGATGTTCCCTACTGTTTTGGGGTGGCATTATGTGAGGCCGACGTACGCCGCTGGTGGTCATGGTAGGCGCCGTAACGGCTGTACGATACGTGAATGCCACCCTCCGACAGATACTGCAACCATATCGGCAGTATATTGGCGAGGCATTCGTCTTCATGACCGACAATTCCCGCCTCATCGTGCACTTGTGAATGACTTCCTTCAGGATAACGACATCGGTCGACCATAGTGGCCAGCATGCTATCCTGACATGAACCCTGTCGAACATTCCTGGGTTAGATTGAAAAGCGCAGTTTATGGACGACGTGACCCACCAACGACTCTGAGGGATCTACGCCGAATCGCCGTTCAGGAGTGGGACAATTCGGAACAACAGTGCTTCATGGACTTATGGATATTATGCCGCGACGAATACAGACATGCATCAATGCAAGAGGACGTGATACTGGGCATTAGAGGTGCCGGTGTGTACAGCAATCTGGACCACCACCTCTGAAGGTGTCGCTGTATGGTGGTACAACATGCAATGTGAGGTTTTCATGAGCAATAAAAAGGGCGGAAATAATGTTTATGTTGATCTCAGTTCCAATTTTCTTTACAGGGTCGGGATCTCTCGGAACGGACGTGACGCAAAAGTTTTTTGATGTGTGTATAATCAGTGATACTCTGCATGAGGGTGATTATTTTTTCTATTTACTTGGGGAAACAAATGGTGAAATGCTTGTTGTGTTGTTGTGGTCTTCAGTCCTGAGACTGGTTTGATGCAGCTCTCCATGCTACTCTATCCTGTGAAAGCTTCTCCATCTTCCAGTACCCACTGCAACCTACATCCTTCTGTATTTGTTTAGTGTATTCATCTTGTATCTACATCAAAATTCGAAGAAATATTTTCAGTGATAGGCTGATGGGGAAATGGCAACACAGCCTGTAAATATGTTCATAGATATGTAAAGCTAACTACTAAAGAAAATTTAATATCTGTTGTGTAAGAGTAACTGCCGTGTATATGTGACTATAACCAGGTAGCTACAGGTTACTACATTCATGTGGTTGGTTAATCTTAATCTACCCTACGGAGACATTCTATTTTAAATTCATTAGGGAATGATAGGTCAAGATTCAGACTGTATTATTACAGTATTCAAGTTAATTATTCGTCACTTGGTATCTTGTTAAGCTTGATACAACCAGCTTTTACCCGAAGAAATATAAATACGACAGTGACAATAAGTAATCCCTAATTTTTCCGTATCTGTGTAACCATGAAAAGAAGTTTTAGACAAGAATGATGCTTCCATATAGTAAGGGAGCAGAGGGCTGGTAACATTTTCAAAATTTGAGTCAGCATGCTATTTTTTAAAGTTAGCCAATTTCATTTAAGCATAGGTTAGTCTATTGTCGGATGGGCATTATGATGGCTGATCTTAGGAGCTCATAACGTGAACTAGGATATAAATTCCAAAGATAAATTTAAACGTAATATATATATATGAAGAAAAATACGTGAAAATGTCCAGTCATCTTGGAACAAGAAGACGGTCTACACTGTGATTGCGGCATACAAAGTGTGTTCTTCATTTACAGCCCCACCAATTGCACCACACCACAGAATATGGACTTTACAAGACATAGTAATGCTTAATTTTAAGCAAAAGGCTAAGCCACACAAAAAGATTTCAACAGTGCACGGTAGTGTAAGATACTATATACAAGTGACAACGTATTGCAAACACAATGGCCACTATAAGACTGTGCATATATGATTAGTTATAATAACTATCGTAGCACTAAAATCCCCACTTCTTTCCTATCTTGTTTTTGGAATCTTCCAAAAGTTATCCTGCATTCTGCATCTTCTAAATGTTCTCACAATATTTTACACTTTTTTCATATTATTGTGTTATAATTTTCAATAGTAAAAAAAACTGATAAATAACGAAAGATAACAAACAGAACTAACAAAATTGCTGTTATCCAAGTGGGAGGAGACAGGCAACGATATGACCAGATGTGGAAGCACTGATTGTAATGGATAGGTGACAAAATAAAGACCCATGCAAAGAAATCAATTTACAGACTGTCAGGTACTGAAAAAAAGCAGTGCTGCAGGCATACCCCTGACATTAACATTTCATCAAATGTTCACTGGAATATGTATGGTGTGCAGCCAATGGCATACACACAGTGTGCACAGTACATATATGGCGACTGTCTCCCCTGGCATATATGCAGAGGGTGGCCCCATGGCATATTGGTGGCAGATATGACCATGCATACGTGTGGCATAATGCCCTAGGCATTCTGCATGGCAGTGTCCCCTTACATATTCATACATTGGAGGCATGCCACAGGCATACATACTTCAGGCATTCCTCAGGCATATGCACAACAGGGGTGCCCCAGGCATAAATGCAGTGGGTGGCCATGGCATATGCATTGGATGTGCCCCATGGCTACATGTGGCATTCATACCACAGCTGCCACTAGTCACACATGAAGTGCTGAGCACTTGGTAACTGTGCTATGGCTCCTGGCAAACATGTGGCAGGCAAGCCCCTCTCATATACATGGCAGGTGGACCTGACACAAGCATGGGGAAATGGGAAATCCCAAACACACTTTCCCACTATGTGGGAACAACAGACACATTTGGTACACATCACAGATACACAACACATTCACAGAACTGCAAAAATATAGTGCCATCAGAAATGAGAAACAATGGGGACATCCAGATACACTCACAGACAAACTCTCAGAAGCAAATTAGGAAGATAAACTATGCACTTAGACACAGAGGACTCAAGTATATATGTGGTGAAATCTCTCAATCCGTAGGGTGGAAGACAATCAAGAAAATGATATGTAAGTTGATGATTACTTACAACCTCAGACATTAATTAGACACAGCAAAACTTAATTTAAAACAATAATCTGAAGCATACCAAGACACATCAAAAGTGCACATTAATACAAGATAGCCTGTACAAGATCTAGTCTATTATAGATTTCCAAAGACAATGAGCACCATAGACCTGTACATAATAATTATATATAAGTCTGATATACTGTAGTATAAGGCAGTTTTTCAAAGTGCCATTGTTTTGTTGCAAATTGCCAAAGGTAATCACATTATAAACCTGTACATAAGTAATTATGTATGACAACTAACTTAGCACACAGACTGCATAACTGAAGATCCATGTGGATGGTGCCAGAGGATCAATGATGTAGAGAATGCCGACTTATTTAGTGTGATACATCTTGTTGGCAGCACAGTTATGTCTATATATTTCGTATCTCGCAAACTGCTTCTTCTGAAGGTCTTTCTTATATTTTTTGTGTCCTTGGCATAATACTGTATTATAATTTCAGATAGCTAAATAAGAAAAGAGAAGGAAAAAACTAAGAACATTGCCCTCACATACAAGTGGTGTGGCACATTCAATAATATGACGAGGCATAGAAGTCAAGGGGGGAGAGGTGGAACAACTATAATGGCATTCCTCAGACCCCATACATCGTTTATTGTGGATAAGTGACAAATTAAAGACCCGCTATACGAAATCAGGTGATGGTTCTATAAAGTACAGCAACATTCAGCCCTTGGCATATGCACAGCTGTCAGCCCCTGGCATGTGAGTGATGGCTGGCCTCTGGGGTACGTGCAGAGAGCATCTATGGCATGTGCGAGACAACTATGCCTCTGGTATACATGCACTAGGGCACCCTGACATTTACCTTCAGGTGATATCTGGTGTATATGGTATGGGCGACGTGTGGCATGTGCCGAGGCGAAACCCCTGGAATATGCACAGTGGGTGTACACTCTGGTATATGTGCAGCAGGAAGCTCCTGGCATACAGGCAAGCACTGCACAACATAAAGCTAAGTGGAGTATAAAGAGGCATTGAGTAATAGTTTCTGCTGCTGCAAATGTGGTGACACGGATGTACTTAAGACAACCATAATACAAAACATTCCCATCAAACTGCTACAGTATTGTGTCTGAATTATAGTGTGTTTCGTTTATAAAGATATACAAGGTTCCGGGAGTAGACAACATTCCATTAGAACTACTGACAGCCTTGGGAGAGCCAGTCCTGACAAAACTACCATCTGGTGAGCAAGATATATGAGACACACGAAATACCATCAGACTTCAAGAAGAATATAATAATTCCAATCCCAAAGAAAGTAGGTGTTGACATATGCGAAAATTACCGAACTATCAGTTTAATAAATCACGGCTGGAAAATACTAACGCCAATTCTTTATAGACGAATGGAAAAACTAGTAGAAACCGACCTCAGGGAAGATCAGTTTGGATTCCGTAGAAGTATTGGAGCACGTGAGGCAATACTGACCCTCCGACTTTTCTTAGAAGCTAGATTAAGGAAAGGCAAACCTACGTTTCTAGCATTTGTAGACTTAGAGAAAGCTTTTGGCAATGTTCACTGGAATACTCTCTTTCAAATTCTGAAAGTGGCAGGGATAAAATACAGCGAGCGAAAGGCTATTTACAATTTGTACAGAAACCAGAGGGCAGTTGTAAGAGTCGAGGGACACGAAAGGGAAGCAGTGGTTGGGAAGGAAGTGAGATAGGCATGTAGCCTCTCCCCGATGCTATTCAATCTGTATATTGAGCAAGCAGTAAAGGAAACAAAAGAAAAGTTCGGAGTAGGTATTAAAATCCATGGAGAAGAAATAAAAACTTTGAGGTTCGCCGATGACATTGTAATTCTGTCAGAGACAGCAAAGGACTTGGAAGAGCTGTTGAACGGAATGGATAGTGTCTTGAAAGGAGGATATGAGATGAACATCGACAAAAGCAAAACGAGGATAATGGAATGTAGTCAAATTAAGTCTGGTGAAACTGAGGGAATTAGATTAGGAAATGAGCCACTTAAAGCGGTAAAGGAGTTTTGCTATTTGGGGAGCAAAATAAGTGATTATGGTCGAAGTAGAGAGGATATAAAATGTAGACTGGCAACGGCAAGGAAAGCGTTTCTGAAGATGAGAAATATGTTAACATCGAGTATAGATTTAAGTGTCAGGAAGTCCCTTCTGAAAGTATTTTTGTGGACTGTAGCCATTTATGTAAGTGAAACATGGACGACAAAGTTTGGACAAGAAGAGAATAAAAGCTTTCGAAATGCGGTGCTAGAGAAGAATGCTGAAGATTAGATGGGTAGATCGCTAATGAGGAGGTATTGAATAGGATTGGGGGGAAGAGAAGTTTGTGGCACAAGTTGAGTAGAAGAAGGGATCGGTTGGTAGGACATGTTCTGAGTCATCAAGGGATATCCAATTTAGTACTGGAGGGCAGCGTGGAGGGTAAAAATCGTAGAGTGAGACCAAGAGATGACTACACTAACCAGATTCAGGAGGGTGTAGGTTGCAGTAGTTACTGGGAGATGAAGAAGCTTGCACAGGATAGATTAGCATGGAGAGCTGCATCAAACCAGTCTCAGGACTGAAGACCACAACAACAACAACACATTCCATTAATGAATTGTACTTCATGCCTTGTTGCCATCCTTTGTGAAAGATCGATGCAGCGTCATACAAGTGCAGTGTCCACATGATATGAATATTAAGACAGCGTGCTGAAAAATAATGCCTCCGAATGTTTTACGTCAAAAAAAGTTTTTTAAGTAAAGCAAACGTTGTTAACACTCTATATCTTTATTATTCATGCCCACATATTTGTAACTCACTGCCACTAGAGGGCTCCGAATTATAACGTATAACATGGCAGAGTGTAATGCAACTCTGTCAATCTGTGAGAAATAGCGTGCTGTCATTGAGTTTAGAATTCGGAGAGACCGTCCACACATGGAGCATCCTCTCCTTCAGCATGACAATGCCAAACCGCAACGAGCGATGCCACATTTTCGACATTTCCGACGTTCATCTGTTTTCAAAACATCTTCGTCTGCGTCACTTTCATAGTGATGAAGCAGTTCAAGAAGCGCTGAGGATGCAGCTCCATCAGCAAAGTCAGTAATGGGATCAACAAACTTGTCTCTCGTTGGGAGAAAAGTGTTCGTCGCCAGGAAGATTATGTTGACAGATAAATAAATAAACTTGAAGAATAAAGATGTAGAATCTGAATAATGTTTCTTTCGTAAAAAGGCTTTAAAAGTTTTTAAATACAAAATTCGAAGACATTACTTTTCAGCATGCTTTCCTATTTTATCCCGCTTGGATACATGAACTAAAAACCTTATTTGTTTCTTATTCACTGGGAGATCGGCTCACACATATTTTCCCTCAGTGTTCAAATGCAGTTTTTGCACCTGACAAAAGTGAAACGTTGAAATATATGGTCTCAGACGTCATGGGTAAAGGGCTGATCATCTCTTTGCTATCGCTAAGTGTGTATTTCAGATCACTTTCCTTTGTACTTGGCACATACCAATATTATGTTTCAATAGAAGTTATCATCATTATCACAATCACTGTAACTAGTTTCAGTACTGGGTAAAACCTTCCTCAAACTTCTCCGTCCAATGCGGCCATCAGATATATGAGTCGACGCTGCTTCTGTGTGCTATTCAATTTCATCTGTATAACTATCATTACGTCTTTGTGCCGATATTTTCCTATCTCTTCCTATTCAACATTCTTGTTAGTTGTGACTAGCAGTTTAATAAAGGCTGTTGTTCGAGAGATTTGAGTCGACGAAACAAATACAACAAATATAAATACCACAGAAGAGGTAATAGTATAAACTACACTGACGGAAAAAAATTCAACACCGAAAAATAATTAAAGTAGAATAATGCAGTTTCGAGAATACATTTGCCTAGATAACATATTTAAATAACATAGGAATATTACAGGTTAATGAAAGTGTGAGGCAAGACATTCAAAATGTGAAATTCTGGTACATTAATAACCGTTGTAACCGCCAGAATGTTGAATGGAAGAACGTGATCGTGAATGTATAGTGTTCTACAAGTGCCAGATGCCTATTAGTGGGATGGAGTTGCAAGCTTGCTGCTCTTGGTCGGTCAGTACAGGGATGATTAGTGCTGGTTGTAGATGATGCTGGAGTTGTCGCCCGACGATGTCCCGTATGTTCTCTATTGGAGACAGATCTGGTGATATAACAGGCCAAGGTAACATGTCGACACCTTATAGATCATGGGCGAACGTTATCCTGTTGGAAAACACCATCTGGAACGTAGTTCACGAATGACAGCACAACAGGTCGAACCAAAAGATTGAGGTACAAATTTGCAGTCAAAATGCATGGGGTAACCACGAGAGTGCTCCTGCTGCGATTCGAAATATAAACCATAGCTCCAGGTGCAGGTCCACTCTGTCTAGTAGAGAGACAGGTTGGTTGCAGGCCCGCAACTAGCCTCCTTCTAACCAACACATAGCCATCACTGGGACCGAGGCAGAACCTGCTTTCATCAGGAAATATAACGCACTTCCACCCTTCATTGCAATAAGCTCTCGCTTGACACCACCGAAGTCGCAAATGGTGGTGGTGCAATACACGCTACAGAACGCGTGGTTCCGAGCTGTCCTTGAGGTAACCGTTTTGTAACAGTTTTTTTTTTTTTTTGACACTGTGGTGCTAACTGCTGCCCAGATTGCTGCTGCAGATGCAGTACGATGCCCAGAGCAATGCGCCGAGCACGATGGTTTTACCTCTCGGCAGTACCATGTGGCCGTCCGGAGCTAGGTCTTCTTGCGACCGTACATTTCCGTGACTGTCTCGGCCGGCAATCATATACAGTGGCTACTTCTTGACTATCAGTTCACCGCACCCAGTTGCAAAGGTAATTAGTACCTACAATCGTTACGGCATTTATTTAAGGCAAACCTGATTTATTTTAGGCGACTGGCACCAAAAATTAAGTATAAATCGTCTTTCTGATGTAGAAACACTCCTAGAAACTTTCGTTTATGATGCACAACTCCTTCTTGGTATTGTGATTTGTGTTCAGTCAGTCTATGTAACTGAATGTTAGGCAGTTCGAAAAGACAGGAGAAACGAATGGCTCTGAGCACTATGGGACTCAACTGCTGAGGTCATAAGTCCCCTAGAACTTAGAACTACTTAAACCTAACTAACCTAAGGACAACACACACATCCATGCCCGAGGCAGGATTCGAACCTGCGACCGTAGCGGTCGCGCGGTTCCAGACCCAGGAGAAACAACGATATCTCTTTTATGCTTCTATTTCAGAAGCATCTCCACGCTTTGAAGGCCCAAGGGGTGTCGAACGGCCGTCGTGTCATCCTCTGCCTTTCGGTGTCATGCAGATGCGACATGGAGGGTCATGTGGTCTGCGCACCGCTCTCCCGGCTCTTTTGTCGGCTTTTGTCGACTTACATCTCATTCAGGTAGCTTCACGGTTGATATCACTAGGCTGAATGTGCTCCTTACTAACACTTAAAAAAAAAAAAGGGAAAAAAAAGGATCTTGGTAGTCCCAGGAAACGGGCAAAGTTTGAACTGACTGTAAATTTCGCAGTGGATATGAGTCGAGTATAGGGATTAAGGGTGGAAAGACTCACTGTGATTTAATTAATCTGATGTAGAAGCGTTGATTGCTACACTCTCTTTTTTTTTTGTTTTTTTTTTTAAGAACAAAGCGTAAATATCGACTTTCTCAAGTTAGTAGAAATTCGTGCATTTGTAAGCGATGCGAGAAGCATACAACAGTTTCCATAGTCACGAAAGATCTAGTCGAGAACCAAGAAAGTTCTGGTCCAACACAAAATCACTAAGCGGATCGAAGCCTTCTGTTCAGCCATTCGTCGATCAGGCTGACGTGGCAACAGAAGACTGCGAAAGGAAAGCCTCCCCCACAGAAGACAGTAATATGCCTCCGTGGTGTAGAGAAACACGTGAAAGAGTTCAAAGCAATTAAATCGCCAGGTCCGGATGAAACCCTAGTTCGGTTTTACAGAAACTATTGTACGGCATTGGCCTCTTACTTAACTTGGACTTATCGCGACATTCTCGCTCAGCGCAAAGTCACAAGCGACTGCATAAAAGTTAGTGTAGAAGAATGGGTCCACATAATTACATACCAATATCCTTAACATCGATCCCTGGCAGAAACCTTGAATATATACTCAGTTCGAATACAAGAAATATCCTTGAGATAGCAGAGCCTCTGTCCACAAATGAGCACGGGTTTGGAAAGCATCCCCCGTGTGAAATTCAGCGTCCCTTTTTTCACATAATACCCTGCAAACGTGGAGGAAGGCAATAGTTATATTTCATTTTGCAAGATTTCCGGACAGTTTTTGGCACAGTGTCTCACTGCAGACTGTTAACGGTGGTCCGAACATACCGATTACGTTCCCAGCCATGCCAGCGGTTGAAATACTTCTTAACAGGACGCAGTATGGACGGAGACACAAGGGTATCGTCAGGAGTGACCCAGATACGTGTTGTAGGACCGTTCTGATTCTCTGTACACATAAATTTCCCAACGGACTGGAAGAGCAGCACCTTCCGACTGGTAGCTGACGGTGGTGAGGTGGACGGGAAGTTGTCTTCGGAAAGTGACTGTAAGATGATACAAGATGACTTGGATAGAATTTTAGTTGGTGTGACGAATGGCAGATTGTTCTATATGTGTAATAACGTAAGTTAATTAAGATGAGTAGGAAAAACAAATCCATATTGTTCGAACACAGTATTAGTAGCGTGCTGGTTGACACGATCACGTCGATGAAATATCAAGGCGTAAAATTGCAAAGGTATATGAAACGGAAGGAGCACGTAAGACAATAGTAGGGGAATCGAATGGTGGACATCGGTTTATTGGGAGAGTTTTAGGAAAGCGTGGCTCATCTCTAAAAGAGAAATGGCTCTGAGCACTATGGGACTTAACATCTATGGTCATCAGTCCCCTAGAACTCAGAACTACTTAAACCTAACTAACCTAAGGACATCACACAACACCCAGTCATCACGAGGCAGAGAAAATCCCTGACCCCGCCGGGAATCGAACCCGGGAACCCGGGCGCGGGAAGTGAGAACGCTACCGCACGACCACGAGATGCGGACTCTAAAAGAGACTCCAGATAGAAAACTAGTGCAATCTATTTATGAGTACTGCTCGAATGTGTGGGACCCTACCAGGTCGTATTAAAAGAAGACATCGAAACAATTCACCAGTGTGCTGCTAGATTCGTTATCGGTTTGTTCGATCAACACTCACTACTACTGAGATGCTTAATCAACTGAGATGGGAATCCCTAGAGGGAAGACGACGTTCTTTTCGCGAGCACTTTTGAGAAAATATACAGAACCGGCTTTTGAAGCTGACTGCACAGCGATATTAATGCCGCAAACGTACATTTCGTGTAAGAACTAAGAAGATAATATAAAAGAAATTTTGAGCTCTTACGGAGACAGACAGACAGTTGTTTTCCCATCGTACCATTATCGAGTGCAATAGGAAAGGCAATGAGTAATAGTGGTAGAAGGTATCCTCCGCCATCCCGATGTATTGCCTTGCGGAGTATGTATGTGGATGCAGATATAGATGAGCACTCAGTTGCGTAGGCAGAAAATGACTGGGAGAACTCAGGAGAAAGTAAGCTAATTTGGTCGTTTCTTTTTTTTTAAGTCTACACCTCCCATGCCACCATCCTATCTCAACAGTACCTTCATGGCTATAAGACGTGGTCTTTTAAAGTTGGAAACACTACTGCCCGTGCTCCTGATGCAAGGTTATTTGTGCGCATGTAAGGCGCACTGGACAAGGAATTAATAACCCCCCCCCCCCCCATGAAGACATCACACTAATACCCCCTCGCAACATACTTCTAGCCTGGATAATAGCCTCATATGAGAAGAAGAGCGCCCATGAGTTTCGCCAGTTGCGCTATTGTACGTGCTGAAAGCACTAATCCATCATTATACCCCGCAGAGATATAAAATTTCAGGGCTGTTACATTGCTGTATTTCATTCGCTCTTCCAAATAGTTCCAAGTGCTTTTTGTGGGTTAACTAGCTGTTACACACTGATTCGCTCGCATACCAGTACTTTTGTTACGATGAGTCATAATGAGTAAGTAAGCTAATAATTTTACGAGATGCCTGTGTCCATACAGTCGTGACGTAAATATTAAAAAATGTATGTAGTGCCGGTATATAGGTAAATAATGAATGTGTTTCTATGATTGTACCGTATGTCGCATCTGAAGGAATGCGTTATATTTTAAAATGGCTCTGAGCACTATGGGACTCAACCGCTGTGGTTATCAGTCCCCTAGAACTTAGAACTACTTAAACCTAACTAACCTAAGGACATCACACACAGCCATGCCCGAGGCAGGATTCGAACCTGCGACCGTAGCAGTCGCACGGTTCCGGACTGCGCGCCTAGAACCGCGAGACCACGGCGGCCGGCGTTATATTTTAAATTATATTTAAAAACTGCCTTGATTTATTATATTTGTGAAGGAGTAGAGTTTTAAGGGGTTTCTCAGGCTCACGCAGTACTGGATGTGAGATTTTGCTACGGGAACAAAACGTAACAACTACTTCTGCACTCCAATAAAATGCGTTATGGTGTCTACATTTTTGATCCATTCCGCTGTAATGACTAATTAATGATTAACGTGGTCAATTCATGGACCTTCATCAAATGCAGCCTCACTAAAAGCCTCCCACCTTCCCCATGTAAGGGTGCGACTTTCTGTTTGTCGTACAGCCTTTAAATGACGCCTTAGTTGTGTCTCAAAGCATCTCAGAAGCTGTAAGTGACGCGTGACGCCCAGCGTCCAAAATGCTACGGGCTCGTGACTGTTACAATGCCTTTGTGGGCCGCCTGACATTCGGCATCCAAGTTCCGGCGGACATGACTTTCTCTGTTTGTTGGATTTGAGTAACTTTCGCTGTTTGAACTCCCTTAGAACTATGGGCTTAATCAGATATGCTTTTGCGAGGCTTATAGTAATAGTTTTAAATATTATTCTAGGGCTTAGCGACTGATTTTATTATTGTATCGTCACTAAAATTCTACAGCTATAGCAGATGGTGTAGGGACTCCGTGTCATAAACCAAGCGAACGGCACTGGATTTGCATTGTCACGGAATAATCTATAGACACTAAGAGTCGACGACCATCCCGCCAACATCGTCTACATGCCACTCACGTATACCATATTTAAAAATGTTAATAATAATCAAAAAGATACAGTTTTCTAAAGTAGCCTATGGTCTCCCTCAGGTCCCAAGCTATGATAATATCATCTGAATCGGTTCAGCCGTGGAGTCGTGAAAACCTAACAGAGAGAGTGACTTTCGCAATTAATAATACTGTTATTAGTCTGAAAGTATGGATTAAACACACAGAGAATTGAATAAGCATTGTATTAACTACGTCGAATCATATTACATAGAACATATCAACCAATAAAAGCATTTTCACTAATATGATAAAGTTCAAAACATATCAACCAATAAAAGCATTTTCATAAAAATTATAAAGTTCAGAAGTGAAAGAGTAAATAGCTTTTCCAAAGAATAATATTTTTCACTGATTTGCGTAATATTCTTCATATAAATGAATATTTTTTACTACACACTTTGTAAAATAGGCTACACTAGACTCTCGCTAATTCGGCCATTCCTGGCACATACGGGCGCCGGATTAGCGGAAGTGCCGGATCATTGTCTTATTTTCTTCATTGATTTTGTTTTTTATTTATTTTGAAAACATAGGAGATGAAGTGTACTGTATTCAACTGAAGGGTACACATTTAAAACATAGAGAATATACTTATTTAAATCCAAAATACATTAATTCTCAGAGAAAACTTAGTCCTTGAGTGTATAGTGTACCTAATTATACAGTCGTATCACTCACTATGAAACATGACCCTAATTTTTAACTGTCGCAATGACGATACGCGACTGTGGCATGCCTTATCACGCAATCGCTTTACAAGCATTACATCTGTACTGAATGTATCTGGTTGTTGCACAGTGTACCCCAGGAAGACCTCGGCAGCTTCAGCACCAGCAGTGTGCAAAATCCTCATGCTCTCTCCTCCTGTGCCCTCTTCTTCATCACTTTCATCATTACTTTGCACGCTTTTGATTATTGATTCATCTGTTATAGTTAGGTCTGTATCACAGTTTTCCTCATTCAGCCACTTAGTAACATCTTCATCATCACTTTTTTCTCCTCCTGGAAGGATATGGAATATGTTAGTGTACAGAGTAATTGATAATTCCGAATTGACTGGCTCATTGCTGTCAGTCACTACTGGATCCAACTCGGCATCAATGGATGGCCACAATTTTCTCCAGCTCTTCATTATGGTAGCGCTCTCCACTTTATCCCGTGCTTCGGCTGCTTGGAAAGCAACATCACGTATGAAACTTCCTGGCAGATTAAAACTGTGTGCCCGACCGAGACTCGAACTCGGGACCTTTGCCTTCCGCGGGCAATTGCTCTACCAACTGAGCTACCGAAGCACGACTCACGCCCGGTACTCACAGCTTTACTTCTGCCAGTACCTCGTCTCCTACCTTCCAAACTTTACAGAAGCTCTCCTGCGAACCATGCAGAACTAGCACTCCTGAAAGAAAGGATATTGCGGAGACATGGCTTAGCCACAGCCTGGGGGATGTTTCCAGAATGAGATTTTCACTCTGCAGCGGAGTGTGCGCTGATATGAAACTTCCTGGCAGATTAAAACTGTGTGCCCGACCGAGACTCGAACTCGGGACCTTTGCCTTACGCGGGCAAGTGCTCTACCAACTGAGCTACCGAAGCACGACTCACGCCAGGTACTCACAGCTTTACTTCTGCCAGTACCTCGTCTCCTACCTTCCAAACTTTACAGAAGCTCTCCTGCGAACCATGCAGAACTAGCACTCCTGAAAGAAAGGATATTGCGGAGACATGGCTTAGCCACAGCCTGGGGGATGTTTCCAGAATGAGATTTTCACTCTGCAGCGGAGTGTGCGCTGATATGAAACTTCCTGGCAGATTAAAACTGTGTGCCCGACCGAGACTCGAACTCGGGAGGTCCCGAGTTCGAGTCTCGGTCGGGCACACAGTTTTAATCTGCCAGGAAGTTTCATATCAGCGCACACTCCGCTGCAGAGTGAAAATCTCATTCTGGAAACATCCCCCAGGCTGTGGCTAAGCCATGTCTCCGCAATATCCTTTCTTTCAGGAGTGCTAGTTCTGCATGGTTCGCAGGAGAGCTTCTGTAAAGTTTGGAAGGTAGGAGACGAGGTACTGGCAGAAGTAAAGCTGTGAGTACCGGGCGTGAGTCGTGCTTCGGTAGCTCAGTTGGTAGAGCACTTGCCCGCGTAAGGCAAAGGTCCCGAGTTCGAGTCTCGGTCGGGCACACAGTTTTAATCTGCCAGGAAGTTTCATATCAGCGCACACTCCGCTGCAGAGTGAAAATCTCATTCTGGGAACATCACGTATGTTAATTGCTTTCCACGCCTTCAGCATATTTTCGATAGAGTCGTTTTCACTTTCGTTCAGCAAGGAGGCGAGAAGTGAATGTCGATAGTGACGTTCAATTGATTCCAAAATTCCTTGACCTATGTGCTGAATTTTAGGGCTGTGATATTATGTGGGAGAAAGAGTGCTTGTACCATGGGACTTTAGAGAACCATCTGAAGGATGACTGGGAGCACTGTCAATTATCAGGATAGCTTTCAGTGGAAGCTTTTTCTTCTTTAGCTCTTTTCACAATGCTGGTACAAATGTTTCATGGAACCACCGATAGAATATTTGTCTGTCCATCCAAGCTTTCTTCTGAGTGCAATATTCCACTGGTAGAGTATTTATGTCAGTGTGTCGAGAACAACGTAGATGTTGGGAGCTTCCAATCAACATAAGCGGTAGTTTATGACTCCCGTTTGTATTTACAACACGCCTTGAATGTTACGCGCTGTTTCTGTTGCTTGTAACCACGAGCTTCCTTCTCGTTCTTGGCAGCTAATATTTTTGAAGGAAGCATCTTGTAAAAGAGTCCTGTTTCATCAGCATTGTACAGGGCATCAGCAGCTATATCTTCTTCTTCTATTATCCTCCATATCTTAGTTACAAACTCATCAGTATCCTTATCGTTAGCAGAGCGACTGAGCCCGGGCAACGGCCTTGCCGCAGTGGATACACCGGTTCCCGTCAGATCACCGAAGTTAAGCGCTGTTGGACGTAGCCAGCACTTGGATGGGTGACCATGTGGGCCGCCATGAGCTGTTGCCATTTTTCGGGGTACACTCAGCCTCGTGTTGCCAACTGAGAAGCTACACGACAGAATAGTAGCGGCTCCGGTCACAGAAAACCACCATAACGGCCGGGAGAGCGGTGTGCTGACCACACGCCCCTCCTATCTGCATCCTCATCTGAGGATGACACGGCGGTTGGATGGTCCCGATGGGCCATTTGTGACCTGAAGACGGAGTGCTTAGCCCGGTGTCTGTTAGCTGCCGAATGCCATGTCATTGTTTCCAGTTTGATAGCTTACCGCCACTCACTGCAAATAAGTTGCTACCGCCAAGTTGTTTGTTAAATGCAGCTGCTTTTCCCCTTTATCTACATCTAGATCTACATCCATACTCCGCAAGCCACCTGACGGTGTGTGGCGGAGGGTACTTTGAGTACCTCTTTCGGTCCTCCCTTCTATTCCAGTCTCGTATTGTTCGTGGAAAGAAAGATTGTCGGTATGCCTCTGTGTGGGCTCTAATCTCTCTGATTTTATCCCCATGGTCTCTTCGCGAGATATACGTAGGACGGAACAATATACTGCTTGACTCCTCGGTGAAGGTATGTTCTCGAAACTTCAACAAAAGTCCGTACCGAGCTTCTGAGCGTCTCTCCTGCAGAATCTTCCACTGGAGTTTATCTATCATCTCCGTAACGCTTTCGCGATTACTAAATGATCCTGTAACGAAGCGCGCTGTTCTCCGTTGGATCTTCTCTATCTCCTCTACCAACCCCAGATGGTACGGATCCCACACTCGTGAGCAATATTCAAGCAGTGGGCGAACAAGTGTACTTCCTTTGTTTTCGGATTGCATTTCCTTAGGATTCTTCCAATGAATCTCAGCCTGGCATATGCTTTACCGACGATCAACTTTATATGATCATTCCATTTTAAATCACTCCTAATGCCTACTCCCAGATAATTTATGGAATTAACTGCTTCCAGTTGCCGACATGCTATATTGTAGCTAAATGATAAAGGACATTTCTTTCTATGTATTCGCAGCACTTTACACTTGTCTACAATTGCCATTCCCTGCACCATCCGTCAATTCGTTGCAGATCCTCCTGCATTTCAGTACATTTTCCATTGTTACAACATCTCGATATACTACAGCCGAATCCGCAAAAAGGCTCAGTGAACTTCCGATGTTATCCACAAGATCGTTAATGTATATTGTGAATGGCAACGGTCCTACGACCCACCCCTGCCGCACACCTGAAATCACTCATACTTCGGAAGGCTTCTCTTCATTGAGAATGACATGCTGCGTTCTGTTATCTAGGAACTCTTAATCCAATCACACAATTGGTCTGACAGTCCATATGCTCTTACTTTGTTCATTAAACACTGTGGGGAACTGTATCGAACGTCTCGGGGAAGTCAAGAAACACGGCATCTACCTGGGAATCCGTGTCTATGGCCCTCTGAGTCTCGTGGACGAATAGCGCGAGCTGGGTTTCACACGATCGTCTTTTTCGAAACCCATGCCGATTCCTGCAGAGTAGATTTCTAGTCTCCAGAAAATAATCGGGCCACTGAATGGAATTCCTTTACTGCGTTGTTGTATGAACCATCTATTAACAGCTACGTCCAGTTCTTCATTCTCACTCTTTCGCATAACTTTCCAACTCACTATCCATTTGTGTTGAGTACTGTCGAATAACATCTTCTTTCTTTTTGATGTCATAAACAGTTGCTTATCCAACACTGAAGTCAGCAGCAATGGCTTTCTGCGGAGAACCTCGATTACACGTATCTAAAATTTCGAGTTTCTTTTTGAGGTCTAGCGTAACATGTTTCCTTTTAGAACATATGATTCCGAACTGTAATGAAAGCTACAGTCGCTTCCCGCGCCAGGGTTCCCGGGTTCGATTCCCGGCTGGGTCATGTATTTTCTTTGCCTCGTGATGACTGGGTGTTGTGTGATATCCTTAGGTTAGTTAGGTTTAAGTAGTTCTAAGTTCTAGGGGACTGATGACCATAGATGTTAAGTCCCATAGTGCTCAGAGCCATTTGAATCATTTAGAAAGCTACAGTTCCAAATACAATATATAAAGCATTGCTTAAGTAAGCATTGTTTAACTAAACACTGTTGCGCACGATAATTTATTGTGTACGCGTTTTTGGATGTGCCCCGGATTACTGAGAGGCCGGACTACTGACGACCGGATTAGCGAGAGTGTAGTGTATCTTCCTCATCAGCGCTCAAGCCAGCTCACGCCTAATTTCGTGGATTCCGCATCAGCTTTTTAGCCTTGAAAACGTAACAGATAGAGTTAATTTTACATTTACAATATTATATGGGTGTATGGATTGCCATGGATTAAACTCGCTAAGCAGTGATTTCTAGTTATTACCACTGGCGTATGACTTTATTGGCCGAGAGCCCAGTTGGAATGTTGCGGTGTTTGGCGCAAGTGTTTTTACACTGAAACGCTAAAGAAATTGGTATAGGCACGCGTATCCAAAACAGAGATACATGAAGAGGCAGAATACAGCGCTATGGTCGGCAACGCCTATATATGACAACAAGTGTCTGGCAGAGTTTTATATTGGTTACTGCTTCTACAATGATAGGTTATCAAGATTTAAATGAGTCTGAACGTGGTATTATAGTCGGCGCACAAGCGATGGGACACAGCATCTCCGTTGTAACGATGAAGGGGGATTTTCCCATGCGACCATTTCACTAGTGCACCGTGAATATCAGGAATGCAGTGAAACATCAAATCTCGGACATCGCTGCGGGTGGAAAAAGAACATGCAAGAACGGGACCAACAACGACTGAAGAGAATCTTTCAACGTGATAGAAGTGCCACCATTCCGCAAATTGCTACAGATTTTTATGCTGGGCCATCAACAAGTGTCAGCTTGCAAACAATTCAACGAAACATCATCGGTATGGGCTTTCGGGGCCGAAGGCCCACATGTATACCGTTGATGAATGTGCGGCACAAAGCTTTAAGCTTCGCCTGGGCCCGACATTGTGAGAGTTGGCAATACTCTCATAGGATTTAAAGGTTGGCTACAGCGCGCATACACCACCTCTGTTATCTAAAATATTGTTGTTGCGCTTCGCAGCGCCAGATTAATTAGTGGCAGTTTTGAAGCCAGTGTAGGAGCCCGCCTGCTGTGGTGCGCACGTGTGTTGGGCGAGGGGTCGTCGCCGAGCTGCTGTACTGCCGTGTCTGCCAGCAGCGACACCGGATTTGGTATTGAGTTGATATTTTTTATAATTTGCAGCGCGCTTATTAATTTAAAGAAAAGGGTTTGTGTATGTGCATAGCAGCAGACGGTAATTTTGATAACGATAGGAGTTAAATTCTTAAGGGAAACCTTCGTTGGGCAAATAGATTAAGTATTGATTTTTATCATTGAATTCTTTTGTAATTGTCAGGGAATTGTTTCACTATGTATTTAATTGAGAAGTATTTCAGTCTGTGTCAAGAGTTTGATTAATTTATAATATTGCTTTAATGCCACTGGAGGCAGATTTACATACGAAACGATTGTTCAAAGAGCTTCTAGCGTTTTGTTAATTGAATGAGAAAGAATCGCTTTCAGAATATAGCTTTTTAAAAAAGGAATTACTTGTTTGGGTTATCATTTATCGAGTTTAGATTTGACCTAACCCTTTCTCTTGAATTATATGTAGTTGTAGTAAGCAGCAGCAGCAACAGCAGGAGCCGCCATACAGAACTTGCATTGCACTCAGCATGAATAATAGCTTTTTTTATGTTTTTGTTAAATAATGGAATGCAGCAGATCAAGCAGTGGCAGAACAAAGACCAAGTAAGTTATTTGTTGCGCACAGGACCAATTAAAAAAAAAGAGTTTAGGCGATCTCTGTACTAGTAAAGTTAACAAGAGTACAAGCACGAGATTTTCAGTAGAAAACACGAGATAAGAAGATAGAGCTCGCGACTTTCAATTGGACTCTTGATGACTGGAAACATGTTGCCTGGACGGACGAGTCTCGTTTCCAATTGTGTGGACGTGTCCGGGTATGGAGACAACCTCATGAATCCATGGACCCTTGATGTCAGCAGGCGACTGTTCAAGCTGGTGAAAGCTGTGCAATGGTGTGGGGCGTGTGTATTTGGAATGATGTGGGGCCCCTGATACATGTAGTTACGACTCTGATAAGTGACACGTACGTAACCGTCCTGTGTAACCATCAGCAACTATTCATGTCCATTGTGCATTCCGACGGACTTCGGCAATTCCAGCAAGAAGATGCAATAACAAACACACCAGAATTGCTATAGAGTGTCTCCAGGATAACTCATCTGATTTTAAATACTTCCGCTGTCTACCAAACTCCCCAGACATGAAAATAATCGAGCATATCTGGGATGCCTTGCAACTTGCTGTTAAGAAAAAATCTCCATCCCCTCGTATTCTCACGGGTTTATGGACAGCCTTGAACGATTCATGGTGTCAGTTCCCTCCGGCACTACTTCAGACATTACTGGATTCAATGCCACACTCTGTTGCAGCACTTCCGCGTGCTAGCGGGTGCCCTACACGACATTAGGCAGGTGTACCAGTTTCTTTGGCTCTTCAGTGTATTTGAACGGTGACTTGCATGTCGATGATGAACGCAACAGAGAATTTATAATGGACTAACGACGCATAGGGCCTAAAATTTGACGCATTTGTGACTGATATTACTGTGGAGTGTTGCGTAAACATTAAATTCATTACGTTGAATCGTATTATGTTGAATATATCAAGCAATAAAAGCATTTTCACAAATAGGTTAAGTTGAGAAGTCGGAAAGTTAACAGCTCTTTCAAAGAGTAGTTTTGTCCCATATTTCGCGTTACATTCTTCAAATTAATAAATGTGTTGTACTATACAGTTTCAAATGTAGCCCATATTCTTCGTCAGCGTTCAAGCTATTTCAGTAACAAATTTTATCAAAATCGGTGCAGCGGGTTAGTCGTGAAGGCATAACAGACAGAGTTACTTTCACATCCTCGACACTTTGCCTTATTAGAAAAGAGGCAACGTTGTGACTTTAGGGACCACATTAACGCACCTCTGGTGAGCTGTTGTCTGATTTGTGTGTCGTTTTGTCAGCCGAACCTGCAGCTTTAAGTGTCATTCAGAGCAGTTGTCTTTTGGGAAGCACTAGACTCGAAATGATCACTGAATGCTGTTAGCTTCATAATGTTCGCTCGTAGGCTGGTAGGTATGGAACTGCTTTCAGTGACAGCAGTAATTCCTCTTGGGTTTGAAACCAGTTGTCCTTCAAAAGCGTGACGATCACCTCTGATACCTTTAATTAGGATTTTTTTGAGAACACTGATCTTATAACAAGTTAAATAGCTGTGACTTAAACACCATTAATTGTTAACAGAGTGGACGGACTGTACTGATACATCAGCAACTCGATAAACGTCATTGACGGTGACGCTATGGCCACGTCCAAACTCGATGGCTCCTTTCTGTCAGCCTGTCATGTGTCCCACCTATCTCACTTCGCTGACTCCATGCAACTCTCTGGTACATACTATGTATGGCGGTTATAGTTGAAAAAATCGCTTTCGGTTATATCGTTTTTTTTTCACTCCAGTTTAACCTAACTGTTAAAACCGATAAAAATAACCAGTTTCTGAAACAATTTTAGGCTTTTTACTCCTATTATTTCCTGCAATAACCATAGAAATCGAACAAATATTGAAAAATTTCTACTGTCTCAGTTTTACGATACATAGAATCAAAATATTAAATTAAAAAGGCAAATAAGAGAAAACTTAGTCCATCCACTGCTCGCTGTTATTCTCGAAAAATAAGTGCTTGGATACTACAAAAATATCACCAATATTCTTCTATTGAGTGTAATATTCTGCAACTCTGCCCAAAAATCATGTTGTAATCGGGGATCATACCATTATTTTTTCGTTAAGAGTATTTAGGGCTAAAGGGTGAAAACGGGTTCAGGGACTTCACTTCTCGTGTTAATGTGTCCAGTTTCGAGGACTACAGCGGATAAAGGTACCTTATGTAGACACAGGCAGCAGATGAGCTATTTTACATGTTTATTGGATACTACAAATGAATTGTTGTTATGTTTTTAATTTATTAATATTACCGTAATTTCTTACATATATTATTTCATAGATGTGCAGACAAGTCTTTGAGAGCAAATGAAATAATGTACTTCATTGCTTCGTCACTTCCTAAAAAGTTGTTTCCAGACTAGGGTTGGTGCCCTTCTGCAATACAATGGAGCCGCGCGGGGTAGCCGTGCGGCTTCGGGCGCCTTGAAACGGTTCGCGCGGCTCCCCCCCCCCCCCCCCCCCCCGCGGATGTTAGAGTGCTTCCTCGGGCGTGGGTGTGTGTGATGTCCTTAGAGTAAGCTAGTTTGAGTAATGTGTAAGCCTTGGGGCCGACGACCTCAGCAGTTTGGTCCCATAGTAACTTACGACAAATTTCCAAATACAACGGACGTCCGGCGACGACAGCGAGGAACTACCGTACAAACCAGGTAGGGACTAGGGTAGCACACTGCACGTGCATTGGTACCGTAATCCGCCGCATGCGGCAACAGGGACATTATTGTCTCAGCCATGTGTTTCTTGCTTTTTTCTGAGACGTAGCTGCTCGCTGTGGTCCCGTCTCAGTTAGTCGAATCCCAGATATTTGGAGAGCCTTCATACACTTTCATATGGACAGTACTAAATGCAATCATATATTCCGTCGTAGAGAGTGCAAGGAGGGTCAACCTGTATCACTAACAGACTTAAATACCGATTAATATACTGTCCCCAAGAAGAAATGGAATAAACATCAGGAAAAAGAAGACACGAAAAGAAAGACCGGCCAAATAGAAGGTAGCCACATTTTAAATAATCGAAAACCACTGCGTTCTCTATAATGACCATGAAACTTAAACTGCTAGAGCATTTATTCTTGTGCTGAAGACTTCAATGTATGAAAGATTCTAAAGGACGTTTTTAGATAGTACAGAATTTTAAATGATTGAAATATTACGATGACGATGATTATGATAACGCGAAAGTGAAAATTTCAAAATTGATGTTTTAAGATATTAGCTACAACTAAGAAAATGTTTAGTGGTTTCGTTCGACAGAGATAATTTCTCGTGCTTGCTCAAGCACGGTGAGCAGTGCCCAACAAATAATAAAGCAGGTCACTAAATACGAGGTGGCACACAGACTGCCTTGATACTTCTGTGCTGCTCTAGAGCACCAACTGTCCTGTTGCAACAATGTCCCGTACTCAGTGACAAATAGTGTCTTGTATTATTCCACATACTGCTTTCATCTCCAGATGAAGTTTGGTTAGCATTTTCTGCTTCTCTGAAAGAATTAGGTTTCGTCATCACAGTGCCATTTTTTCCCAAAATGGTATTTCTTTGCAACTGCCCTCTATTTTTCAAGCAGAATTCGTTTGTGAAAAACTGCCTCGAGTAAGAACATGGCGCATTAACAGCGGTAGTGGAAGTACGCAAGAGCGGGAGCTTAGAAAAAGAGAACGAAGGGAACGCGCAACTTATTTTCCGGTGTTCTGAAAGTCCATGCTCAGAAGCGAAAGATTTCCGGATGCAATTTAAATGTTAAACAGTCGTGGCTGTTTTAATAACGAAAGCAGTTTGGAATAAGCTGTTTCCATTCTTAACGCTTTCTTCGAGGACTGTTAAAATTCTTCTGAAGTAAACTGAGACTTACAGAAACTCTCTAAAACCATACAAGTATATAGTGGAAAGATCACAAAAATTATGATGAGATGTTGAGATGAACCGTTACCCTTCTTTGTTAAGCAAGTAGGCTTAAAAGTCTCCCTGAGCATATTGTCAAGTGAATTTTAAGTTGCTACAAACCCAAAAAAAATTGTGAAAATGAGCATTCTAAATTGTAGTGGGACGTCCGATTTCAGACAGATCAGCTACTATGAAACCATGCATCAGATATCACAAAAGAGGAAGAAAAGAAAATGTGTATCACTGAAATTCTCACCCCAGGTGCGAGCAGAATCGACGTCAATCAACTCGGAAAAACTGCCAGGTGTGATATTGAAAATGGAACTTCAGCGATTCTGGTGTAAACCTGCGAAAGTGCTCCCCGTGATTCTCGGCATATTCGGAGCAGTACATTGGCACTGATAAAATATCCAGTTGCTATCTACAAAAAGCTACTTTACTGTGATCTGTACCAATTATTCGCTGATACGCAATCTACATCTACATTTATACTTCGCAAGCCACCCAACGGTGTGTGGCGGAGGGCACTTTACGTGCCACTGTCATAACATCCCTTTTCTGTTCTAGTCGCGTATGGTTCGTGGGAAGAACGACTGCCGGAAAGCCTCCGTGCGCGCTCAAATCTCTCTAATTTTACATTCGAGATCTCCTCGGGAGGTATAAGTAGGTGGAAGCAATATATTAGATACCACATTCAGAAACGCACCCTCTCGAAACCTGGACAGCAAGCTCGCGATTCAGAGCGCCTCTCTTCCAGAGTCTGCCACTTGAGTTTCCTGAAACATCTCCGTAACGCTGTCACGCTTACCGAATAACCCTGTGACGAAACGCGCCGCTCTTCTTTGGATCTTCTCTACCTCCTCTGTCAACCCGACCTGGTACAGATCCCACACTGAAGAGCAATACTCAAGTATAGGTCGAACGAGTGTTTTGCAAGCCACCTCCTTTATTGATGGACTACATTTTCTAAGGACTCTCCCAATGAATCTCAACCTGGCACGCGCCTTACCTACAATGAATTTTATATGATCACTCCACTTCAAATCGTTCCGTACGCATACTCCCAGATATTTTACAGATGTAACTGCTACCAGTGTTTGTTCCGATATCATATAATCATACAATAAAGGATCCTTCTTTCTATGTATTCGCAATACATTACATTTGTCTATGTTAAGGGTCAGTTGCCACTCCCTGCACCAAGTGCCTATCCGCTGCAGATCTTCCTGCATTTCGCTACAGTTTTCTAATGCTGCAACGTCTCTGTATACTACAGCATCATCCGCGAAAAGCCGCATGGAACTTCCGACACTATCTACTAGGTCATTTATATATATTGTGAAAAGCAAAGGTCCCATAACACTCCACTGTGGCACGCCAGAGGTTACTCTAACGTCTGTAGACGTCTCTCCATTGTTCAACAACATGCTTTGTTCTGTTTGCTAAAAACTCTTCAATCCAGCAACACAGCTGGTCTGATATTCCGTAGGCTCTTACTTTGTTTATCAGGCGACAGTGCGGAACTGTATCGAACGCGTTCCGGAAGTCAAGGAAAATGGCATCTACCTGGGAGCCTGTATCTAATATTTTCTGCGTCTGAACAAATAAAGCTAGTTGGGTCTCAGACGATCGCTGTTTCCGGAATCCATGTTGATTCCTACTGAGTAGATTCTGGGTTTCCAGAAATGACATGATACTCGAGCAAAAAACATGTTCTAAAATTCAGGGATATAGGCCTATAGTTTTGCGCATCTGCTCGACGACCCTTCTTGAAAACTGTAACTACCTGTGCTCTTTTCCAGTCATTTGGAACCTTTCGCTCCTCTAGAGACTTGCGGTACACGGCTGTTAGAAGGGCGGCTAGTTCTTTTGCGTATTCTGTGTAGAATCTAATTGGTATCCCGTCAGGTCCAGTGGACTTTCCTCTGTTGAGTGATTTCAGTTGTTTTTCTATTCCTTGGACACTTATTTCGATGTCAGCCATTTTCTCGTTCGTGCGAGGATTTAGAGAAGGAACTGCAGTGCGGTCTTCCTCTGTGAAACAGCTTTGGAAAAAGGTGTTTAGTATGTCAGCTTTACGCTTGTCATCCTGTGTTTCAATGCCATTATCATCCCAGAGTGTCTGGATATGCTGTTTTGATCCACTTACTGATTTAACGTAAGACCAGAACTTCCTAGGATTTTCTGTCAAGTCGGTACATAGAATTTTATTTTCTAATTCACTGAACGCTTCACGCATAGCCCTCCTTACGCTAACTTTGACATCGTTTAGCTTCTGTTTGTCTGAGAGGTTTTGGCTGCGTTTAAATTTGCAGTGAAGCTCTCTTTGGTTTCGCAGTAGTTTCCTAACTTTTTTGTTGAACCACGGTGGGTTTTTCCCGTCCCTCACATTTTTACTCAGGACTTACCTGTCTAAAACGCATTTTACGATTGCCTTGAACTTTTTCCATAAACACTCAACATTGTCAGTGTCGGAACAGAAATTTTCGTTTTGATCCGCCTCCTATTACTCTTGCTAAACAGATAAACCTTCCGCCCTTTTTTTATATTCCAAATTTTTATAATCCTAGACACTAGAGAAGAATACCACTAGTGTCGGGAAATACAACATAGTGGACTCATTCTATTTGGTAATCGTCATCAGCAATATGTATGATAGTATGATAGTAATAATGATTAATTAATGGTAAAAATATTATTTATCAGTTACAAAATTTGATTCATGTAAATGATGTACGGTGAATGTCAGGACGCTTCCGTTGAAAAGTTTCGCCGTATTTTTTTCACAATGTCAGCCAACCCTGCTGCTACGTCTACAATGGTTTCGACCTCATGAAGGAAACTTACGATCAAACGCCCTATTTTCCTCACGTATCTGTTTTAACTGCATATACTTCGTATACGTAACTAACATAATGTGGAAGAACGACCAAGCGTTATTCAGTTACGATGTAGTGTAATTCACAACAGTAATTCTGAGTGAATATTGCTGTAACACAATGTAAACTATTATGATTAAAGAGGAATACAATTTGCAACTACTCCTGGATTACTGAACATCATAAACATATATTCTTGTAATTCAACCACAGCAGATCGCAACTCTGAAACAAATCACAGGACTGATCTTACATAGAGGTCAGATCTGGGTGCGATTCAATATGTCATAGATGTTCGCCCCTGAGTACATCAGCTCAGCTCATCTTGTGGTTTATGCTGATGCCTCCCCTGTACGCCATACCATCACGTAGGACAATCTCGGCACTGGAGCAATCAGCACGAGCCATTCCGCCCGGAGGACGTAGTAGCGAAGCCCCTGACACCGACCAGGTCACGCAAATTCTCTTTGGAATCTATCAGTTACCAGCCTGGCGGCGATCCAGAGAGCCGCTGCTGCTTTCTAAAATATTTGGGTGACTACTCGTTCAATTAAAGCAGTGTGCGGACGACATTTGATCACATGTTGTTCTTTTGTCAATAAGCCATCATATTTTAATCTTGTCACAATTTTTCATTTATATTGGTAGTTAAGGGTTTCAGTAGTAACTTATGTCAAAGCATGTATGACAAATCATCTGTGATAATTTTTCTGCCGCTAATGATGGTTTAGAACCTAAACCGGCAGCAGAATAAATAACATTATCGCAGGCAGCAGTGTTACGCATTTTGTAAAATTTGTGCGTACTATTGACCATCGACTAAACAAAATGTTAAGCTCATGACGTCTAACCATATACTGCCGCAATTAGTAAACTGTAAAATAATTTAAATAATATGAGAAATCCTGTGGAAACGAAATACTAAATAAGTAGTCAACATATTCGCGAAGTTGAGCGCTGAATGTTATATTTCGATAAGAACACAAAAAGAAATATGTTGGCCTTTCATAAATTAAACACTTCTTGGTTTGTACCTTCAATTAAGAAAATGAAATCGTAGCAAACCGCTGTTGAATTTGTATGAGGCAGCGAATAATATCTAGCAGATACCCTAATTAAATCGAATACCTTGCAAACAAGCCAATGTCGCGACTGTACACTTCTGCAAAGGTTCATTAGTACAGGTGCTTCAATGCATTCCTGATACTTTCACATAATTTGCAGTTGCCACACTAAAGTGAAATTTAATAATGTGTATTGTAAAAATTCCAACCGCTACATAAACTGACACTCAACGTGGGACACGTTGACCGCCCATTGGCTCTTCATTTTATTTTCAAGGGCCCAAATCTTGTTGCTCTGAGACACTGTCCGTTTTTTTAATTAATGAAACTTTTGTTTAATATTAACGTAAGATAACGGAATTCATGTCAAGTAGCTAGCAGTAGATTTACGAGGAGAATGCATGTGTGCAAGCTCTACGTTATCCGTCCAAGTACTGTTTACTATTTCAGTGTGAGTTCCCGTGTTTCATATACTGTGTCGTTTGTGTCATATCGGCATGGCCTACCTGCGTTGTGTTGATCTTGTTGCTGCCCTATTTCGGGGTAAGATAGGGTAAGTCTGTTGTTTAGTTAGACAGAATATTGGAAACGGTGAGCGAATTTAGTTGATAGTTTGAAGTCAGTAGTAAATGGAGATAAGTACAAATGAGGCAAGGGTTGAGATTCACTGTGCGATGGGGAGGAGTACAGAAAGAATTCTGACCACGACTGAGAGAGGGCATACTAAGAGCAGAGAGATAAATAGCGAGGAAGAAAGTCAAACGAAAATATGGTAGGGTTAAATACCCTCGAGCAGGCGCGCCGGCACACAGCGTGTTGGTAACAATGAAGACCTTTGAAACTCGACATATTCCTTCATTATTGTTCTGACGACTGTTATGTGAAGTGCAGTGATTGTCGGTACTAAGGAATTTGTTAAACTGAAAATTTAGTGTAACGCTGTCACTTCTGGCGCACACAGTGGTCAAGTATTTTTTTACGTATTCGAACATAGTGGTTATTTTACTTACAACGTTCGTATGGTCCGTGTTCAATAAAAGTTTTTATTTGAGGGCAAGAAAGCGTTTAAATAACGAGGAACTCGAATGGTTCTTAAGTCCAGATTTTACGAAAGATGTAGACACTATATCGGACGATGATAATGAGGATGCGGAGGTAATTGCTCGTAGTAACCATGACACTGACAGTGAACAGAAGTATGAGTCAGACGAAAATGAAGATAATAATTGTCAACCAAATTCTATTGGTCATTGATTCGTGGGAAGAGACAAAACTTATAAATGGAGGAAAAGTACGATATCTGAACAGGCAAAGGGAGAAGGAAAAATATTGAACAAATTTTTCCTGGATCCAAGGCTATTGCCAGGGACATAACAACTGAGATTTCTGGATTCCTCAAAATAATAATCATAGAAATGATCGATACTATTCTGAAACATACAAACAAATATATTCGGCTCGAACGACAATTTTCTGATTATCAGAGAGAAAGAGATAAAAACAAAAATACGGCGAGAAGTAAAATACTGGCACTCCTTGGGTTACTTTATCTTTTCGGAATGAAGAAAGCTGACAACACGAATGTAATGGAACTCTGGAATACCGATGGATCAGGAATCGAAATTGGAATAGCTGTGATGAGCTACAAGCGGTTCCTATTCTTGCTGTGTCGTATTCGTTTCGGCGATAAAAACACAAGAGAAGAGAGGAGAAGATCTAATAAGTTGGTCGCAGTACCTTCGATTCTGGATGAGTTTTTAACCAATTGCAAAATACGTACAGCATCGGTGAGTTTGTAACCACTCGTGAGAAACTTCGCATTTCGTGGTCGTTGTGGATTTGTGCAAAATTCTTCCAACAATCCTGCCAAATATGGCATAAGATATTTGGGCTTTGTAATGCGAAAACATTTTTACGAGCAACCTTGAGGTATATTGTGGAAAGTAGCCCAAAGGACGTCACGCAGACTCAAATTCAGCGTTGGAAATAGTTCACAGACTTGTGAATCATATAGAGGGATCCAGCAGGAATATAACTATGGACAATTGGTATACAAGTTGACTCTTGGCTATGTCACTATTACGTAAAAGACTTACGTATGTTGGGACACTCAGAAAGAGGAAACGGAAAATTCCCTTCGAATTCCTGCCTAAGGAGAATTGAGTACCTGGTTCATCCATCTTCGGATATAAAAACGATTTGACATTCGTTTTGTACGTACCGAAGAAGAACAAGGCGGTTTTCTTGTTGTCAGCTATGCTTGATTCAGGTACTATCGGTGAAGATCCTCGAAAGCCAGAGATTGTCTTAGATTCCAGTGCCACTAAGGACGGCGTTCATACAGTCGACGAGATGTGTGGCATATATTCTGTGCCTCTTATAACGAGAAGGTGACCTTTGGTAATTTATTCGGCTCTACTGAATATTTCTGGTATCAACGCCCAGATTCTTTTTTACTCAAATGGACAAAATCGAAAGGTTGCGAGAGAGTATTTCTGAAGAACATGGCTTATGAACTCATGAAACCACATCTAATAGAAAGAGCCAAATTCAGAGCCTTACCAATGACATATCGCTGTTCTTTCAAAGGTGCTGGACAACATCTGAGCAAGTTGAGAGGCATTTGGCTAAGAATCGAGGATGCAGTGTTATTTGTGGAAGGGCCAAGAATATTAACACAACAATAATGAGTGAGTCTTGTAATAGTTTTGTTTGCAGGAAGCATACGAGTGTTAGTTACACTTGTGAAAAATGTCAAGTTTCACCTGCACACTCAGCTGACTAGTGACTTGATCTTGACATTTCTTAAATTGCTAAGTAGTGAACATGGACTGTCTGTAAGCTGTTAAGATACAGTTTCCGTAGGCATTCATTACGAATACATTAATTTTCAACGCTGACAGTGAAATATAGATTTTTTTAGAGCTATGTCATTTATATGTTTAGATGTATATCAACTTTTCTAAATAAAGTATAATTAACAGCCATGTTAAATAACGAAACATTCTTTCCCACTATAAGTGAGCAGCAGTACGTAGACATTTCTTGGTTAGATATGTAACATTATTTCTTAGTATTTTCCACTTTGCCCATAATAAATTATTTGTAATAATTGTACAATAAAATTAGCTAGTTCGATATTATAAATATCATTCTTAGTGATACTATATCTACCCTTAAAAATAACAAACTAATTAATATTAATACTAGTGTGAAAGCATGTGAAAATAACTATAGAACTGAGCAGCGAAAGTGGCGCAACAACGTGCCGCGCGACTGCTCGTGCTATAAAAAAACGCGCGACTGCCGCAAGGTTAGCATATGCATGAAATGTTGGAAGATGATACAGATCGCAGAGAGGCGGGACTCATAGCGCACGTCAGTACGAAATATCCAACGACGCGAAAAGCTTCTTGTGATTATCTGAGACAAGTCTAATCACAAATTTGTGGAAAAAAGAAATAATCTAGACAGAAGATAAATTGCACTGTAATTCCATACATGCAGTGACTGTTGCGAAGCACGAGCACCAACTAGAAAATGGGTGTGTGTTAGTTAGGCCAGATGCAGAAGAGCAAATAAAGTGTGACGTCTGCAAAGGAATCACGGATAGTGCATGTGAAATTGACGAGTCTTCGAATCACATTAATATTGCGCTGCATCACAACTGTTTCTGGTAGCCGCAAGAAACAGTTCTGATACAATGCAAAATTGTGCATGGAAGTAGCAGCAGCGCTATTACAGAATGCATCAGTGTTGGACCGCCACTAATTGATAGTAGTGAGATGTTTTATGTGCGACGAGTGTGTGGTGTCACAATGTGGCATGTTCGAACACAATTACAGCATGTATCAGTTGGTGCAAGGTAAGAGGAATCACTCATCGTGATCTCAACATTGTTAAGTGACACAGAGGATGTGAGAAACTCGAGGCTGCAAAAAAGACGTAAGTGGCAGGAATTTAGACCCTCCATAAAGCACAGTGGTATATTTAATCTGGCGCATGACAGAGGCCATGAAATGTCAGACAAGAAAAAGAGCCATTTGACGAAAAGCATAAACTCAGACTTCGGTAGCGTCAGTAGTGCAACGAGTAGTCTTCAAGCCTGACCATAGCTAATGCAATTTGATAATGATGAAACGAAAAACAGAATCGGATGTAGATGTGATGTCGGAGAGTTTGTTTTAGTTTTGTGTTAATTGAGATTAAGGAAGTGTAGGAAGACGAAAGAGAACCAGCGATAAAAACAACATTGGCGACTGGGTTTCCAACCTGAGGATGAATTTGATTAAGTAATGTCTGTTGATGTATGTGGCTTGAGCTATGTTTGTGATCATTATTATCTGTTTATTTAATTGACAAGATTGGGAGTGTCAATGTTTGATAAGTAAAGGTCCTGACAGTTTAATAGTTTAGGTCACTTCATTGTGTTTCAAGTGTAGAAAATGTGGTAGAGTTACGAGGGTGGCAATAAAATTCGTGCGATACATTTCAGAAATGAGAACCAGAACATAGTATGAGATTCTTGTAGCTGTAACCTACGCGGTTCACTGGAGCGGCCTATTAATATCAATTGTTGTTTTCTTGATGAAATGTTGGAGGTGATGGAGTAAGTAACGTAAGAGGAACATGGTTTTGGGGGAGGCATAGTTGTCGTCGTAGTTAATGTATTCAAGTGCGTTGCTGAGGGGAACGAAGTGTCACGAGTGTCACGAGAAGAATGTTCGGTTTGTTGATGAAAACTGTTAAGATAAAAGTAGGCATTAGGATTATGCACTGGGTAAGACATTAATAGTCGGATTTCAGTGGCGTAACCGAGTGATAAATGGTACATCAGAAGTTAATTTGAGAGGAGAGCCAAGTAAATCCGTATGTATTATGGAAAGGGCCAAAAGTCGGAAGAACATACCATTCCTGAAAGCTATATCGAAGACTCTACAGATAATAATTTAATGATGGAACAGAGAAATAAATCATTTCATGTGCCGTAACAGAAGGTGCTCAAATTTTGCAGGTGAGTGTTCAGAGAAAGCAATGATCGTAAAAGCCACAAACTAGCCGATCCATAGAAAACCATTAGAGTTATTCCGTTTGTGAATTACGACGTATGCTGCTCAAAAGTTATGTGTCTGTGATTACAGGGTACGAGAGGAGTTTGAAGAAGCGATTCAGTAAACATGGAGGAGTACCATATAGCAAAAGTATTTGTTTATAAAAGGCAGGTTGATCTCTGTAGGAAAGAGGTGGTGTTGAAGCGAATGGCATCATGAATGACCCTATCACATTAATGTGACCATCTTTCAGGAGTAATAACCATCTTCTGCATAGCAGACGTGCAGGAAGGTAACAGACAGAGATGCGGAGCCACGCCGACAGCTTTACAGTGGCCAACCACTCGGTTTCACGATTGAGGATCCATGGTCCGAACAGCCCGATAGTGGTGGTCCCACTGACTCTCGATTGAGCTTAGACTACCGACACGAGTGCCTTTTCTAACAGCACGACCTCGCGTACTGCGCCTCTTGTGACCGTACCATTTGGACCCTAGACGACTGGAAAACCGTGGCCTGGTCAGACGAGCATCGATTTCAGTTGGTAAGAACTGATCGCAGGGTTCGAGTGTGCCGCAGTACTGATGGTAGCGTTCGAGTGTGGCGCAGACCCCTCGAAGCCATGGACCTATGTTGTCGATAAGGCGTTGTGCAGACTGCTGGTGGCTCGGTAATGGTGTGCGCTGTGGTTACATGGAATGGACTGGGTCGTCTTGTCCAAGTGAATCGATGATTCGTTATGTTCGGCTAGTTGGAGACATTTAATTTTTCCAAACAGCGATGGAATTTTTATGTATGACAATGTGCCATGTGACCGGGCTACAATTATTCGCGATTAGTTTGAAGATAATTCTCAACGGTTCGTCTGAATGATTTGGCCATCCAGGTCGCCCCATACACAAACTAAAGAAAGAAACGGACATACTGTATTTATAGGCTGAAAACAGCGGAAGGATAGTTACTTACTAAAAGTGTTAATAATTACGTCATTGAATTCCTATATATTAATGTCTTTATTTTCATTTACGTTTCTTTATACTTGCTATTCTTATTGTATGTCCTTGATTTCCAGTGCACAACGACATGCATTTGATACGTATGCTCAGGTGGATACTCGTTTGCCCGGCGTGTGGCCTAGGAGTATCGTCTTTTATTTGTTATCAAAACGTCCTCGTTTCCGTGTTCGAATCCCCCAACAGCTTAAATTTTGAGTAAAAATCAGTTTTGGCGGCTGAATGGCCAATGGCCTTGTCAAACAGGACGGATGTACGGACGGAATTTAAAGGCTCTCTCTTGTCCATGGTGGGGGAAACTACCACAAAAGGCGGAAGAACCAGCAACGATCAACGGCATGAGGATGCAGAAGGCAATGGAAATCACCGCATTAAAGATAAATAATGTGTATCCACAGGACATGTGACCTGTAATTGAAATAGTGTCATTATGCTCTCTCCATCGACAAAAGCTTCCAGAATAATTCCCCATTCGGAACTCAGGGAGGGGACTGCCATGGGGCAGGTGACCATGAGAAAAAGATTCAATAAACAACGAAAGGATAACGTTCTAGGATTGGGGGCGTGGAATGTCAGAAGCTTGAACGTGGTGAGGAAGGTAGAAAATCTGGAAAGGGAAATGCAAAGGCTCAGTCTGGATATAATGGGGGTCAGTCAAATTAATTGGAAAGAAGACAAGGATTTCTGGACAGAAGAATATAGGGTATTATCAACAGCAGCAGAAAATGGTACTGCGAGAGACGGACTCGTTATGAATAGGAGTGTGTTATTGTGAACAGTTCTATGGTAGCGCTGTTGTCATGAGAATCGACAGCAAACCAACGCCGATAATGATAGTTCAGGTATACATGGCGACGCCGCAAACTGAAGATAGGGAGAGAAAGAGAGAAGGAGTATGAGGATATTGTACCTAAAGAGAGATGAAAATCTAATAGCCATAGGGGACTGGAATGAGGTTAGTGGAAGAAGTAGAAGAAAGGGTAGAACCAAAGAGGAGGAAGTATACCTAGGAAAAGGCCGGGTGATATGGGGAAATTTCAGTTAGATTACATCATAGTCAGACAGAGATTCCGAAATCAGATACTGGATTCTAAGGTGTACCCATGTGCAGGTATAGTCTCAACTCACAATATAGTAATATTCAAGATTACGTGGAAGTTTAAAAGACTAGTCAGGAAGAATCAATACACGAAATGAGACATGGAAGTACAAAGCAATGAAGAGATGCTCTTGAAGTCCTCTGAAGCTATAGATACTGCAATAAGGAATGGCTCAGAAGGCAGTATATTTAAAGAGGAATGGACATCTGTAAAAAAGAGCCATCACAGAAGTTGGAAAGCAAAACATATGTACAAGGAAGATAGCTGCAAAGAAACCACGAGCAGCAGAAGAAATACTTCAGGTAATCGATGGAAGAAGGAAGTAGAAATACGCTAAGAGAAATTCAGTAATACAGAACTACAAGTTGCTGAGGGATGAAATAGAAAGGAAGTGCAGAAAAGCTAAGAGAAAATAACTACATCAGAAATGTGAAGAAATAGAAAAAGAAATGATTGTCGGAACGACTAACTGAGCATATAGATGACTTACCTTTGGTGAAATTAAAAGCAAGGGTGGTAACATTATGGCTGCAACGGAAATCCCACTGTTAAATGCAGAGTAAAGAGCGGGTAGGTGGAAAGAGCACTTTGAACCCCGTTATGAGGAGGAATATTTATCTAATTTGATAGGAGAATGGATTTAGATGAGATAGGGGAACCAATATCTGAACCAGAATTAAAAAATAGCTTAGGGAGACTTAAGATCAAATAGGGCAATAGGAAATTTGGAAATTTGTGGTAAGGTCTTGTGAGACCGAACTACTGAGGTCATCAGTTCCTAGGCTTACAAACTACTTAATCTAATTTAAACTGAGTTACATTAAGGACGACACACACACACCCATGCCCGATGGAAGACTCGAGCCTACGACGAGGGATGCCGCGCGGACCGTGGCCAGACGCCCAAGACCGCTCGGTTACCCCGCGCGCCTAAGGCAGAAGGGATAACTATCATTCCATCAGAATTTCCAAAAACCATTGGGGTAAGTGGGATTCACGTTGGTGTGTAGAATGTATGAGTCTAGCGACATACCATCTGACGGGAAAATATCAACCACAATCTCGAAGACTGCAAGTGTTGACAAGTGAAAGAATTATGGCACTATGAGCTTAACAGCTCATGCATCCAAATTGCTGATAAAAATAATACACAGATGAATGGAAAAGAAAATTGAGGATGTGTTAGATGACGGTCAGTTTGGCTTTAAAAAAGATAAAAGAACCAGAGAGCCAATTCTTACACTGCAGGTGATAATGGACTCCTGACTGAAGAAAGATCATAGGATTTGTCGACATAAAAAAAAGCATTCGACAGTTGAAAATGGTGCAACATGTTCGAAATTCTATGGAATATATGAGTAAGCCATGAGGAAAGTGGGTAATACACAACATGTACAAGAACTGAGAGGAAATAGTAAACCTGGAAGACAAAGAAAGAAGTGCTTGGATTAAAAAGGATGTAAAATGTGATTGTAGTCTTTCACCCCTCCTGTTCAATTTACACATCGAAGAAGCAATGATGGAAATAAAACAAAATTTCAGGAGTGGAATTAAAACTGAGGGCAAAAGAATATCAATGATACCATTCGCTGATGACATTGCTGTCCTCATTGAAGGTGAAGAAGAATTACATCATCTGCTGAATGGAATGAACAGTCTAATAAGTCGATGAAGTTAAGGAGTTCTACTACCTAGGCAGCAAATTAACCAATCACGGGCGAAGTTAGGAGGATATCAAAAGCAGACTAGCATTGGCTAAATGGAGATTCGTTGCCAAGAGAAGTCTGTTAGTATCAAACATAGTCCTTAACTGAAGGAATAAATTTTTGAGAATGTACGTTTGGTGCAAAACATTGGATGGTAGTGAAAAATAGACTGTGGGAAAACCGGAAAAGAAGCGAATCGAAACATTTGAGATATGGTGCAAGAGACGAATGTTGAAAATTAGGTGGACTAATAACGTAAGGAATGAGGAGGTTCTGCGCAGAATCAGAGGGGAAAGAGCTATGTGGGAAACGCTGACAAGAAGAAGAAAGACGATTCCCCTAAAGGCATCTGGGAATAACCTCCATGGCCGCGGAGGGAACTGTAGAGAGTAAAAACTGTAGAGGAAGGCAGATACTAGAATACATCCAGTAAATAATTCAGTACGTAGGTTGCTAGTGCTACACTGAGGTGTAGAGGATGTACAAGAGGGGAATTCGTCGGGGCTCGCCTCAAATCCGTCAAAATACTGATGACTCCAAAGAAAAGAAAAAGTACAGGAACTCGACGTGACGTGGACTCAAATAGGCGTTGGAAGTCCCGTGCAGAAATAATGAGGTGGCAATAATTGCGAAAGTGTTGCCTGTGTACGATGCTGTGCACAAACTGACATCTCGATTATGTCCCATAAACCTTCGGGCGATCTGGGTGGCCAAATCTTTAGCTCGAATTGCCCAGAATATTATTCAAACCAGTCGCGAACAATTATGACCAACTGACATGGTAAATTGTCATCCGTAAAATTTCCATCGTTGTTTACGGACATGAAGTCCATGACAGTTTGCAAATTGTCTTCAGTTCAATAATTGGTTCAGTTGGACCAGACTAGCCATGCAAATACAGCCCACACAATTGTGGAGCCACCACCAGCTTCCACAGTGCCTTGTTGACAACTTGGGTCCATGGCTTTGTGGGATCTGCTCCACACTCGAGACGTACCAACAGGTCTTTCCAACTGAAATCTGGACTCATCTGTCTAGTGTCCAATCGATATGGTCACGAGTCCATGAGAGGCGCTACAGGTGGTGTCGTGCCGTTAGAAAAGGCACTCGCATCGGTTGCCATCTGCCATCGGCTATTAGTGCAAACATTCGCCACTTTGTCCGGACGAGTACGTTCTTCATTAGTATCTGCGTTTATTTCACGCAGTGTTGCTCTGACAATTCTACGCAAACGCCGCTGTTCCCAGTCGTTGAGTGAAGGCCGTCGGCCACTGTGTTATGCCTGGTGAGAGATAATGCCAGAAATTTGGTATTCTCGGCAAATTCTTGACACTGTTTTCCATGGAATATTGAATTCCCTAACGGTTTCAGAAATGGAATGTCCTATGCGTCTAGCTCCAACGACCATTCCACATTCAATCTCTGCTGATTTCCGTTGTGCGGCCATAGTTTTCTTCACATGAATCGCCTGACTCTAAATGACAGCTCCGTTAATTTACTACCCTTTTGTACGATGTGTACGCGATACTGCCGACATCTATATGTGTATATCACCAGAACACACGCTAAATATGTTGATTCAGATAAAATGCATGTACAGTTTGCGCTACGGAAATTGGAAATATTCTTATTTTCAGATTTATATGCATCTGTCCTTTTTATGACTTTCATCTATTTCTGAAGAAGTTTGCCACACGCCTAGGAAAGATTGACTTAGTATATGTTTTACTAGGTGATAATACTTGTATGTGGAAGCTGTTTTCTTTAAGATCGCACAGTATCAGTATTGAGTCATGTGGATAAAGTCATAAATTTTGTAATGGTACAAATAGTAAGAGATGCAAAATTTTAGGGACATATCTGTGCAATGGATGTATAAAGTGCACATAATTACTGTAAGTTAAACATAGAGTACAGTGAATTTAAATGTGCTTGGAAAGACTGAGTAGGATTTTATTTGTGGAATACTCGCACCTAAATGCTACAAATTTAGGTGCTATTAAAATCTGCAACATGTACGATGGGAGCTGAGTAAAAGACCTAAAGATAAGAGTTTAGGCACCCCTATCACCAGTACTGCCCGCCTCCGTGTGACGCAGTCAGGCGGTGACTGTCTGCTATTACATCACAACACTTTCAAATCTGTTACTACACATCGATAAGGAGTGCTGACCCCCTCAATATGGGTGCATCTGGAGAAATATTGTGCGCTTGGATGGGTGAGGACTCGGCAAGTTCCATTCATTGATGAGACATGGAATGTAGTGGTCTACTTCTGGTGGGCTGCAGATTAAACCAGTGCCGGTGCTGCAGGATGGTTTGGTAAAAGACAGTGTGACGTTGCCTTTCAGTCTCTAATTTTATCCTAAGACTGCGAGAATGCTCTGTGACTCCCATCAGCATAGAGATAGATCGTAAATTAAGCACTATGCTCGAGGTGCTAGAAATATGTAGAGCGCTGTCTGGTATACTTTGATGATGTATGTGTTCGAGAATTAACAATGAATGGACGTACTGCACAGTCATCTATCTACATTCGCAATCATACTCGCAAAGTACAGAAGGGGCGGTTTAGCTATGATACTGAAATTGGGAAAGAGGCTGTCACATCATTGGTCAATGTTGAAATTACTGTAAAATTGCTAAAATTGAGCACACTATCAACTGTGATGCTTATTATTACGGTACATCGGCTGTGTCTTTTCCATCCCATCTGTCCACTGGTACACTGTTGGTTACCACATAATGATTGACTGACATCGCTTGTTTGAGTTGGAGAAAGAGTTTTGGTGGAGGGGCAACACCTTCTGGGGATGACCAGCACCGAAACAGTGGTCGCATACATGACTGCAATGTGAGGAATCAGTCGAAATGGGAGGCAGAGCCATCAACTATTCCGTCACTGTGACAAATGAGTTTAAATGTAGAGGTCGTCAATCACCATCGGACACCAGTTTGGAAACTCTCCACAACGCCGCCAAACCCTTCCATTTTCCTTATGTTGTAACTGTCTTTTATATAAAATCATCCAGTGTGGGTGCGTGGTGTGTTATGGTAGCAGCAGTAACAACAGGACTTTTACTGTGCGACGTCTAGTTTCCTGTGAGAGGCAGTGGATCATAACGTGTTAATGTCAATTTAGTACCTGACACAGACCTCGAAGTCGTGGTGGAAAAACAAAATGTATGGCAGTGTACAAAGCGTGTTACAGCAAAAAAGGGAAACGATGTTTCAAACAACGACACAGGGACGCAGGGAGGGGACCCTCGGCTTTTAGTATAGTTTGTGGGATATGGTCATTTTCCTACAGTACAAAGGATGCAACTTTACTCTGGTCCGTGCAATGGATCAATAGCTGTAGATTTAATAGGATCGTCACATGTGCTCGATGTCACACACAGTATTTGTTTTCGATATATGGGAGGAGAGAGATGCGGTTAAAGTCTTATCGAGTTCTCCATGGGATGAAGTTAGTGGAGCTTTTATAATTTGTACTTTCTCTCTGTTGGATGGTACAGAATAACAAAGCTAGCACGTTGGGCTGATAGATGTGAATGTGCCCTGAGGGATGTGGATCTGCTTCAGACCGCAATACTGGTATGTAGTTTAGTGGCGCACCACCCCCAATTCCTGTACTGTCTTTTATACTACCTCATGTAGCAGGAGCAGGCTTCATTTAGCGCTGATCTTACATATCGTACACTGTTGGCAGAGTTACGACAACGTGTTCCCATTTCCACTGAATGGTCAAAACACGGCCCTGTCTCACTAACTCAGGTCACTCCGTTTCTACATTGGTTGCAGAAGGTGGTGGACACAGCTCTCTCCGACTTCTGCTGCATGTCCGTGGTCCAGAGGCATTTTGTTTCTTAAAATAAATATATATGACTGATCACCCTACAATATTGGGCCTGGCACTGTTAATCCTTTTACACAAATGCAGTTGAATAATACAGGGTGTCAGAAAAAGGGGTTGGCTGCTTGAACTTTAGCAACTCAAACAAAAATATGGAAAACTACGAATTTTTAAGTCATTTCGAGGGGGGTAAAAGTGTTTGAGGAGTGGTTCTTCAGAAGTTAGCGGATAAAATGGAAATGAATAGGTTCTTCTTAGAGACGGCGAGGAAAGGAGTTAGTGGAAAACAGTTGAAAGATGGTCAGGAATGTAGTACATGTGGGAAGACATCTACGAGTAGATGGTCAAAAATGAGTTTATAACGTAATAATTACAGGATGAGACAGTGGTTGAAGTATATTAAACAAATAATTGAGAACGTTCAGCGTAAGTGCTGCTATTTTATGAAGACATTGACGCCAGAGAGAAAACGTTGGCAAGTTCCAAGAAACCAGATAGAAGCCGACAATAAAAGAAAAAAGCCAACTGTAGTCGATGACTAACTCCTAAAGATTAGCCAGTGCATCTTTTCGTTCTGCAGCTCAACTATGGATGCTCCATCTGGTTCTTTCAGTTATTCTTAACACCAAACATTTTTTCATCTGCAGTGAACGTATCTGTACATCACAACTGTCAAACTGTAGTTTTATCAACATAATCAGCTCCACATATTTTTACAAGGACTATTCGGAAAATAAGGTCTGATCGGTTACGAAATTGAAACCACTGTGAAAATCAGAAATGTTTCATTTGCATCAAGTAGCTACACCTTCCAGCTACCCCTCTAAGTAGTTGCCGCTCTGACTGACATTTATAGTAGCTTTGTACCAAATCACCAACATCCTTGTCATAGAAGGCAGACACCAGTGTTTTCCACCAATTCTCTGTGGTGGTCTACAGCTCGTTGTCTGTGCAACATTTTTGGCTTCATAGCCAGCGGTTCATGTGAGCAGAGATGACACTCAGGAGGAGGCAGTTACGGGCTGCTTTGTGGGTGATCAAACACTTCCCGTCAGAGACACAGCAGAAGCGTTTTCATTGCCCCTGCAGAGTGCGGCCGAGACGCGTCATGCAGAAGGACATGCATGGCAGTTATGTTATGTGGGCTTCATGACATCCGGCGATATCCCTCATCACGCTGTCGTACTTGGGGAGAGACACTGTTGTTGTAGGTATCTTCACGTGCTCTCTGTGCGCTCAGATCTGATAAGAGCGACGTGACATGATCAACCATACTAGAGATCCCGCCCAACACATACACACAAAACTTCATCGGATTTTCTCTGTGGTTTGTATTTCACACTCAGTCGGAATGTAGTTTCCGAATAGCCCTCCTAACTATTGCGCAAATAAATGCAAACAAAGCCCTTCAAACTTTATCGAATTGTACGTGTAGAGTTTTAACAGCATATTTACCACCTTGTTATTTATCTATCTCTTACCTCTGTTTTACAGCGTTAAATGTTTTTGAGTGAAGTCTGTTCTTTATTCGTTGCCACACTGTTCTTATTATGAGGAACTGGAAAAAATTACGTTTCTTAATGATGCTTTCCTGTACAACAAAACTACTTTCTTGAGTAATCGTAGAGGAATACGAAATAACTTCGAGATGATGTCTGTTTTGTGTGATACTTTAACATACTGGCAACAGTACTGTGAGATACACAAATGCAATTTTTATTTTAGACAGACTATCTTCGTTGTGTGAGTGTACCATGGTGTAAAATGTTTCTACTTTTATGGCATTAGTGGCGGTCGTCATCATCCACGTCATAACGTATAGTCGTATTCCTTAGATAATGGAGGGATCACATACACAAAACAACTGTTAATCAATGTTACATACAACCAACACAAAAGAGTATGCAATTATAGCCTTGGTGTTGATATATTAGAGAGCTGTGTATTTAAACATACACTGCCTGACGAAGAACGTGAAAACGTGAAGCACCAAGAGGAGGAGGGGGTCTTTGAGATCTTCGTGGGTTGAGATGCTACATGATGTTATTTCAGCGGTTAAAAAACCGAGCCAAAATTACGAAAAAATTGATAGTATGAGTGAGTGCACTTATCAGTACGACAATGCATCCTCTCTGACCTGGATGCATGCACCGATTCGGTTGGGTCATAAAGACACTCTTGGAGCAAGAGGGCCACAACTGGCACTGGGACGGAGTTGATGTCTGAACTGATGCCGGCCGAAGTGGCCGCGCGGTTCTGGCGCTGCAGTATGGAACCGCGAGACCGCTACGGTCGCAGGTTCGAATCCTGCCTCGGGCATGGATGTGTGTGATGTCCTTAGGTTAGTTAGGTTTAACTAGTTCTAAGTTCTAGGGGACTAATGACCTCAGCAGTTGAGTCCCATAGTGCTCAGAGCCATTTGAGCCATTTGAACTGATCGACGCATATTCTTTCGGGAGCAGATCTGGAGATCATGCAGGTCACAGAAGGAACTCAACATCAGGCAGACAGTTCATATGGACAGGTGCCATGTGTGGACGAGCATTGTCATGTTTATAAAATGGCACAACGATATCGTCACATGAGAGGTGAGACATGAGAACGCAGGACGTCTGTGACATGTCGTTGTGCCGTCAGAGTTCCCTCAATCACGATCCACCGTGTCCTGAGGTACTAACCAATTGCTCCGCAAATCGTAACGGCATGACTAACACCGCTGTGGGACTCCGAAACATGAGAAGAATGGGACGTGTGCCCAGGCTGCCGCCATACTCGCCGACGATGGTCACCCGGTGTAGTCCAGAGTCACGATTCATCGCTGAACAAAATACGACGCCATTCAACAGCAGTCGATGCATTCCGGTCACGACCCTTGGCTAAAAACAGCTGTTTATTGTGGTGTCAAAAGTAGCCTACGTATAGGACAATAATTCCGACTGCTCGTCTCCGATCAGTGGTGTGGGATGAGACAGAATTTTTAATCGAGTCCCTATTTGTCTTCCAACGGCAGGCGTAGATGTGAAAGGCTGACGATATACTTACATCGTAAGGTGATTCTCCCCTATGGTAATCAGGCGTGGTCGATCGGAACTTGGACGATAAGTATGCCTGCCCTCACTGCCGCTGTGATGGTTCGTTGGTTTGTGGGATTGAAGGGACCACAGATGCAGATATTGCACGATTCGATAAGACTGCCAAATGGAGACCAACAATGATGCCCCTTTCAGACTCAGTCGGATGCTGACAACATAGTGTTACGGGAATACGCAGCATCTCTCTGACCCTGATAGTGATCACTCAACATCCAACGCTGTCCACGCTCCTTATAAACCCTACCAGGCCTGATAATAATTAAACATGAACAACGATAATACTCTCTGGTAGTCGCTGTACCAGTGACATAGAACTGCAGCTGTAGCAATTTACATACCCGCAGATGGTGTGCACTTGCATTTAGTTACATTAAATTCGCCATTATCTTCAGGGTGATTCACTTTTTTGTCGAGCAGTGTATATACAATAGAACAGAAATAGCTGCCAAGATTTATTAATGAAAGAACGTGAGGAACTGAGTAATGTAGCTACGGCTGTCACTGTCTTGGCTGAGAACTGATCGACAACAGAAAGCTAATACTTCAGAATTTTTCTGTGCTCAAAATATATGAAACGAAGCTGCGACCCGACTGCCACGTTGTAAGCAGTGGTGTAAACGAAGGTATCTTCACACTGCTCGTGGTTCCAGAGGACAGGAGTGAAAGATAGGACTGAAGTGCTTAGTGTAGGTCGAGACAAAGAGCTCTCCAGAGCTTCTTGGAGCACTAGAAGGTCTTAATTGATGTCCCGCACGTTGTGGGAAGACGTAACGATTTACGTTCTCATTTGTCTGGCGCACGGTTTCTCTGTTTCGCACTCTTTAAGTCGTATAGACGTAATGGGCTGCCGCTACAGGAGCTAGGAGGTGAAATTCGCCAGGCCATTACGGGCGCATTCAATTACGTAATTCTCGTACGCCACATTAAGCACAATTCAAATCATAAGACATAACGAGGCCGGCCGGAGTGGCCGTGCGGTTCTAGGCGCTGCAGTCTGGAACCGAGCGCCCGCTACGGTCGCAGGTTCGAATCCTGCCTCGGGCATGGATGTGTGTGATGTCCTTAGTTTAGTTAGGTTTAATTAGTTCTAAGTTCTAGGTGACTGATGACCTCAGAAGCTGAGTCGCATAGTGCTCAGAGCCATTTGAACCATTTTTAGACTTAACGAGGCCTTAGTACTTCTCTCATTACGCTGTCTCTGATAGTGACGAAAACTATATGATTTGTTTTTCTTCTATCTGTTCCAATACCTTTTTTAATTTTTGGCGTCCTCGTGAAGCACCTGATGCCAACAAGGCAAATAAGTTTTCTTTCGAAAGGGGTGGCTGTTGTGAAGTAATGAGACCCAATTAAAATAATAATAATAATAATAATAATGTGATTAAGTGGCAGACTACAAATCCAATTTCGTGATTCAATCGCCGGTTGGTTTTAAGACTGTTCTCTGTCATTTATCATTTAATTCACGTCTGGTACTGATTTAATTGTTTGAAAAATGTCGAGTTGCATCACTGTTCGTTTTCCACGTAATAATAGGTCGCTCTCTGGGTAATTCACTTCAGAGGTCGAAGGAATGCAAGGAAACATAACTTCCAGTACTACTGTCCAAGTCATCCTTTGAGTGTATCACACGGTTACTTCTTTAGTTCCTCCTAATAGTAAATGGAACTATGATTTTTAACTGTGAGTACTCTAGAGGTGCACATACAAATTTCATATTCCTCAGTTAATCAATTTACATAATTCCACTCGTATTTCTGCAGATGAAAGTAGCTCTTATAAAGTAGGTCTTATAGCTTTAGTCGAACCCAGACAAACAGCAGTGAAAACGTTCGATTCTTGTCGATGAGAACAATTTTAAAACGTAACTCATCCTAAAAATGAGGATTTCGATATCAAACTTTATTTTTAAGCGACTATGAAGCAGCACACCTCAAACACTTTTCAGTTACATACGAAAGTTTGTTACGTAAGACATTTACGGGGGATGCTAAAGACCAAGTACAATAGGGGAAGGTGGTTTAATGTGGCCACTTGAAGTGAAATATACATTTTATACGATTTATAAGCGTATTCCTGAATGCTTACCTAGTGGCCACTTTTCCCTACCTAATGGAGTCAAATGACCAGTCCTCTGCCACTATCCCCAAAAAAATTTTTTAGTTTAAAAATGGTTAGGCTTATAGTTTTATTTCAACACTGATTATAATTAGGAGAACAGTAATACAAAAGAGAAAGAAACGTGTTGCAATACGTTGCTGGCACAAAATGATGAACAAATAAGAAGTATTAATTATTCCTAATGATGTAAATAGGGACATCAACGACTAACTGTGTGTTAATATTTCATTGTAATTCATTCACAACTTATCTACTCAGAAGCAATATCAAGTCATGTACAAAATTAGCACTTGAAGTTGTCATCGACCTCATCACACCCACCGCACAGATTGTGAGCCCAGCTTTTACAACTCTGACATCTTATTCATCCTTTATTTTCTTTAGATCTAGAAAACGCTTCCTCGCAGCAAAAGAAGTCTGTGTCATTGTCAGGATCGGTGGAATTCTGTTCTTCCATTTCTTTTTAGCAGAAATTCACTTAGCGTTTGGTCCCACTTTTAACTTCTTACCTTTATTTTGCGTTACCTTACATTGTAGAATATTGGCTTTATCTGTTTTTCTTCCGACTTTCCTTTTTCATTAAAAGCTCTTCATCTTTCCTTCTTTTAGCTTCAGCCAACATATTTTTACTTTTTATAAGGGCTTGAAGTGATTGTGGCAGTGTTCCCTTTTGTACTTCTAGTTTGTCTCTGATTCACATTTTGTTTCTTAGTAATAGGTTTTACATTCTTTGGGCTTATGTAGAATCCATCTGTTGGATACTCAGGGGGACGTTCTTCATTTGTCAGACGTTGAGGGGAACCTTCTCTTGGAGAATACGTATCACCTATGATCTGACGCCTGCACTTCTAGATAGCTCATAAATTGGTTCCTGAAATTAACCAGTTGGCCTGTTTGATAAGAAGCAGCAGTTTGGCATCCAGAGAGACCAGCACTTGTAGAAGACTCATCAGTTCCCGGTTCAAAGGAATATCAATAACCTTAGCTCCAGTATAGTCTTCATCGGTAAACACATTGGCGTCTAGAGGAATGATTCCATACTTTCTAAAGCCACTGGTTGCTGTTACTGGAATGGCTGCACAAATAAACTCTTCATCCAAGAGTACACTTATTTGAAACTGTGTAATAGTTCTTTCTGGATTATTGCGAATTTTTCACAAGCTTGTGAGTATAAGGTTTTGAAAGGAGATATTAATGCCACATCCAAAGGTTGGAGCTTGTGGCTACAGTGTGGGACGAGCACTCACAGTTGTATGATTTTCTCTGGCCTTATCAATGAAATCTATGTTGTCAGTATGGGTAGAGTCACAATCCAAGATTAGATGAACTGGATCTTGAGCAGTTGGTTTTGTATGTTTCAACCCGCTAGGGTGGCAGGCAAATGCAATTCCTGGCGGAGTCCCATTCTTAAGTTCAACCTCCATCTTCTCCTAGGGAAGAGTACAAAAGGGGGAGTGAAATTTCCTCACGCGGAGGTGCACACTACAGAGGTGGACATCATCTCTATCAGCTGACGTAGCGGCTCCGACTCGTCGTCTTCCTTTGAGTGCAAACACTTCGCTGTTCTTGGACTGAACTTCCAAAAGACCGGTCTCATCTGCATTTTAATTATGATGAGCAGGATGAAACCGTTTAAGTTGAAATGTTTTAATGTTATCAAAAACGTTGTTTACGTTCAACTTTTTGAAAGCTTGTGCTCTAGCCATTTGAATAAGGTGATTAAGGATTTCTTGCTCTTCTTCTTCACTGGACACTGCCCTTAATCTGGCCATAATCCTTTTACTGCAAACAGCATCTCTGTTTTCCTCCAGAACTCGTCATTTTATCATATTACGTGGAATATTGAATTGTTTTTCTGTTGGTGAAAAAGTACATTATTATTCTTTACTGTCTCAATTGCCTTTTGCATCACAAGAGGGTCTCTTATTTGTAGCTCTGTTTTCAGGGCACATTTTCTTGGCATATTGTAGATCTTGGAAACGAATAACGGATATTAGTTTTGTGTACAAAACTATTTGTAAGTGGCCAAGGGGCCGCTTTTCCTATAGGACGCCTTGTCTGTATCGGTGGCTTCCACACGAAACAATACAACGGAACCAAACGACAGTGACATATATTTTTGTAGGCCAAAAGATATTGCGTGAACCGTGATATCGCAAAACGTCATGCTCTACGTAAAGGTGAAGCATATAAAGTAATTGACTTGACTAACTTCAAACGTTCGAAAAACCTAAACGTTTTCACAGAAAGATAACGGACAAATTTCCTTTCTCAGCGTCACTAACAACACTAATGGTGTCGGTTTACATCTAATTTGGCCACTTCTCGATAGGAAGCAGCACTATTGGTAACATAAAATAAGCAGTGGCCACTTATCCCAACATGGACACTTTGACACTTTACCCTTCTTTTCCCTACTTATAATAGGTCAATAGCTAGAAGTAAATAATAATAATAATAATTATTATTATTATAATTATTAAATCATTAACAATTTGTGATCAATTATTATTATAATAATTATTATTATAATAATTTGTTAAAGCGATATTCCTTAAAAGCAACCGATAATAAAATCAAGAATTACTAAACAATTTTTATTTCAATCAGCAAAGAGGCCAAGTCATATAGAAGACAAGAGCTTATTAAGGGTAAAATAATGAAAACTAATAAACAAACAGTAAATTCATTGGAGTTATTGGCATATACCCATCAATTCTAAAATGAAGTGAGAATCTGAATTAAAGTAAAAACGATTTAATAACATATTGGTGATCTTTGCATAAGTAAATAAAAAAAATAAAAAATAGAAAGATAATATGATGAAGTTTAACAAAGTCACGACTGCCTGCACTCTACCGTATGAAATTTAGATATTGTTTCTAATGAAAGAAGCAGAAAGAGAATTACAGATACCAAAAATACTGTCTTTGAGAGTATCAGCTGTGTATATCAGAACAGCGTGCTAAAGAATAACAGAAATACGAGTCCTATCCTCTAAGGGTCGGCACCCAATAGATAATAGGAAATTTCTTATGAGCAGGACAATTTATGACATTAAAAGTCGAATATGCTATTTTTGAGGATTTTAGGTACATTCACACCAGTTTTGTTTTACATTGCTTGTTCTTCTCTGGTTCCTAATCGTTATTACACAAAAGTTTGAATATACTTTGTACGTCTTAATTTCAAATTTTTCAGCAGTATACAGGATTTGTTCGAAGTCTGCTGCAAGTAGGCGGAAATTTGTTTCTTTACAGGAAGTTGTATGGCTTGATAACCCTTGCCGTACAGTTTCAAAAATTTCGTCCATGTGAAGGGCGGCGCAAGTTAATAGCTTTGTCCCTTTTGTCCCGCTGTTATCTGGGTCCGCAGCTGGATTTATTCTAATGCCCACAGAGGTAGTCCAGCACGCCGCAGGACATGTGGAAACAAAGTTATCGTTGACGATAAGAGGGAAGGGCTCCTGGCGCAGATCGTTGCAAATGTTGCAAAACACCGATGGTTGTTGTTCTTTGAAACTTGCCTTTCTGGATGTATATTGTATGATTAAATGATAGATGTTCACAACTGCATAGATAAGTTTCATTTTCTAACACTTTTCTTTCAAACAGAAATTTGTCATAAGCATCTCACCTAAGTATGTCACAAAAACTTACACCGTCAGTACGCAGATTTTATTAGTATTAAGTGTAGTTCTTGAAGATTGTACAATATAATGGACCACTAATGGCTCAAATATAAGCGATTATGAATCTGAATGTCTCTCAGAACATACGTCAGTTATTTTTTTGACGACAGGCTTATTGTATTATAAAAAAGTACACCTCGCACTTGCCATAACATAATACCATCATTGATTTTTGCTATCGTGTTTGTAGTGCTATAAACACCTTTTGCAAAGAAATCTTGATCTGTTGACGATATTAATTTATAATGGGTACTTTCCTACTAAAAACCTGATCCTTTTACTTATGTTCGAAGATTCGTTGCAAATTCCCTTACATGTGAATGGCTGCTCTCGTGAACAATTTAATTAATTAAGTAGGGCTGCAATCCTAGGGCAACCACGTCAAGTGTAAAATTGACGTTTCAGTGGGTGCTTAAAGTGTAGTTTTCCAATAAATCATTAACAATTTGTGATCAATGGTTCAAAATGGTTCAAATGGCTCTGAGCACTATGGAACTTAACTTCTGAGGTCATCAGTCCCCTAGAACTTAGAACTACTTAAACCTAACTAACCTAAGGACATCACAAACATCCATGCGCGAGGCAGGATTCGAAACTGTGACCGTTGCGGTGTCGTGGTTCCAGACTGTAGCGCCTAGAACCCCTCGGCCGCCCTGGCCGGCTGTGATCAATGACCGTATTTATATAATCAGCGACGGGCATCAACAATGCCTATCGGAATCTACATGAGAAAGAAGAATTTAATGTGAAACCGTCGTGGAGCAGCTGACAGAACAAAACAGTGTATTAGAAGGCCAAATTATTCTGTATTGCTGAACAAAATGCTCTCGAAAAACGAAATGCGAAAATAAAGTAAATCTTCAAAAGTCCCTGATGCATTGTCAGCGTCAGATGTAGGTTCCAGATTTTATGGTTTTATGTAATGGTTTGTGAAATGTATACTCGTGCCCAAAAAGTTAAACTAATTTGGTGAGGTAGCAAAGAGCAAACAGCACATCGTCTATACTTAACAGTCCACCCAACTCTCTGGAGCGTAAAAGGTACTGGAAACAAATGGATGAGGCCGAAATTTAAAGTAATAGGTTAACGAATTGCATGGTCTGATTTCAAGATAAGCATTTTTATCCCTTTTGTATTTGCTTACTAAAGTGCGATACCCTGTTCTGGATTTATCATATTTTCCTTCGTCTCAGCAAATTTGATCTATGTGCCGACCCGTAATACAATCCTTGTTATGGTAATAGTTGCCTTAGAAATAATTGCAAGTACTCATTTCCGATTAATATGAGTGCTGCAAAATTGCTGAATTAGTCGCTAAATGAAATACCGCTAGTTAAAAAACCAATGAGTTTATTTGAAGCATTTCGAGAATACCTGTCATTAGATAGTATGGAAAGTATATAAAGGTGTGTAGAGCAAAATGACAAGAGTACAAGCATTGTGTGCTTCCTTTTCAAACTTTTCTAGCCATTTCTCTGGCTGGGAAAAGTTCGCTAAAGAAGCAACCTAGATGTTGTTTGTTGTTGTAGACGTATTTCAGAGCTCATTTCGTTGTCTAAATCTTGGTAGTGACTCTGAGCACTATGGGACTTAACTGCTGAGGTCATCAGTCCCCTAGAACTTAGAACTACTTAAACCTAACTAACTTAACGACGTCACACACATCCATTACCGAGGCAGGATTAGAAAATGCGACCGTAGCGGTAGCGCGGTTCCCGACTGTAGCGTCTAGAACCGCTAGACCACTTGGGCCGGCAGATCTTGGTAGTCTCTTACTTCTGATTGCAGGGATTTTTCCATTGCTTAGAGGGCTTCCATTGCTTCCCAGTTCTTTTTTCGCAATTCATCATTTTTACTTCTTTAATCTTCTAATTCATCTTTCAGTCCACTAACATCAGTTTTATAATTAATTATTTCTAGACTTAAGTTTTCGACAAGTGAAGTTTTTTTTTCCTTTTGTTCTGCTTTCGTTTTTGCAATTCATTGCTCAATTTAGTGAGTTCTACACTTTTCTATGATTCATGTTCTTTATTTCATTCCTCAGTTATGCTCATGGACTGCTTCTCTTCAACATAGCCATTATCGCCGTTTACCCGACCTTCTGCAGCCGGTCTTTCTATCATAGCAGTCACATGTGCTGCAAGTGACTCATTTTCCTCTCTGAATTGTTCAGTTTCCTCCTGCAGCGACACTAAATTTGAAAACGGGGACTGCAAGACACCATTTTCCTCTTGTAACCTCTGAGCTTGAAATCCTACATCACTGACTGGTATTAGCTGCTCTGCAAGTTTTTAATTCTGACTCCTTAATTTTTTTACTTCATTGCCGATTTCCACGAGTGATGCATATTTGATGTTTAGAGACTCATAACTCTCCTTCGCTTTATTTTTTTCTCTCTGTTGTGTTAGTGATTAATTCAGTTATTTTGCAACATTGATATTAATTTGCAGTGTGGTTGCATTGTTCCTGTCTGACTTTATACCACAATATTTATTTCGTTTCATTTTATTCAGTCCATAGGCACACTTACGCAGACATTTCCGATTTTGTCTGGGAGTAATAATAAACTGCCATACATTTGGTGCTATTTAGCGACATTATGATAGAACTAGAAAACCGCATATTAAACATAGTGTATATGAGGTACGGAAGTTCCCCAACGGTGTTCACTCTTTATTTTCGGAAGAATCTCGGGTTGTCACTAACAGATAGACTGTTTTATGAGGATGGTTTGAGTTCGTAATTCATAAATATTTCATGTGTTTTGGCTGAAAGTCCCCCGTCACTGTGAAAGAAACACCATTAGCATCTAGCACCCATCCATATAATCTCAGTAGCCGAATCTCAATAGCTCACACGGTCTGGCACAGCAGTCTGCCAGTCTTAGACGCGTATCAGCTGTATCCGTAGAGCACCCCTGCCACTGTCGGAATTCTTTTCTTCTGGAAATGCAACAATGTTGAGTGGCAGAAGGTGTTTCATGCCAGCTTGGCGTGACAGAAGTTACATTGTACAGGTTTTGTGTGACAGCAGAGGGTGCTTTGTAACAATGTAGCGTGGGACTGCTTGCTTCGAAGCTAAGTTACGTTTCGGAGGAGGTTTCGTGTAATGTTGAATTGTGGAGAGTGTTTCATATCAGTGTCACATGGCAGAAGGTGCTGTGTACCAATTTGGCATGGCTGAGGGTCTTCCATATCAATGTTGCATGGCTGAGATTGCTGTGTTGTGATTGTGTGTGGCGGAGGGTGTTTCATCGTGAGGTTACATTGCAGAGGTGCTTGAGGCAGTGTTGCGCGGCACAGGTTGCCTCATACCAGTGTTTCCTGTCGTTGGTTGCATTCTACCAATATTGCATGGTAGAGTATGTTTCATACCGAAGTTGTGTGGCAGAGGGTGCATTGTACCAATGTTATGAGAAAGACAGTGCTTTATATCCCGACTGCATGGAAGAGGTTACATCATACGTAGTATCAGAGGATACTTTGTACTGATATTGAGTGGCAGAGGCTGCTTCATACCAATGTTGCGTGGCGAATGATGCGTCTTAACTGATGTTGCATGGCAGATGGTGCCGCATACCAATGTTACATAACAGAGAGTGCTGTGTACGGATGTTGCACGGCGAAGGATGGTTTGTACAAATATTCCATGGCCGTTGGTGCTTCAATATATCTAGATAGAGTATTCTTCCTAACAATGTTCCATGGCAGAGGGTGCTTTGCAGCAATGTTACGCTGGGATATGTGGAAATCGGCCATAAGGAGAATGTAGCTCATGCTGGAATGGTGCTGGGGTTGATCGGATTTATTTGAAAGGGATTGTATTCAATGAACATTGTCCTATGAATTTTAATCATGACTACCACTGTGCCAGACAAGTCTTCTCGCTGTAGATTTTTAATGTTACCCATACAAAACGGGATGAATCGCTAGTACAATTTTAAATTAAAATTCCACTTTGCTGTTTCTGTTCGTATGTTTCAGCCAGTTTCAGGAACTCCTGTATGGATATTGAGAAACTTTTCAATAATGAGTAGACAGATTCACAAGGTACGTTTGTGTAGATAATTTATAAATATTATGTGCAAACTGGCTTAACTTTGATCAGTAAAAGTCCTGTACCACTGTGAAAACGACGCAGTGAATGGCAGAACTGCTTAGAACCACTTGCCTGGTCGGTGAGAGCTACAGCTTCCTGGAGGCCAGCGTGAGTTTCTTTTCACTCCCTAAGTTACCTGCGACGCAAGCCATATCAGATATTAAGCTATCAAAAACATCTTCGTTTGCATATTGTTTTCGTCTAATTGACGTGAAGGTACATGTGGCAGAAGCACACAGAGAAAATGTAGCTCGTGTCGGGGAGCTAGGAAGAGGCAATATCTTGTGACACACTTCATTGGTAAATGAACTGGAATCCATTGGATGCCTGTGTGCATAGTGACAGTTGAATATTGAAATTTAAAGGACAGCAGTTGGTCACAAAAATTCCTAACTTTTTGCAGATTTATAGATTTCGACTATAGCATAGTCATCATCGTTGTATTGTCAGAATAGTTATACAGGCACCAAGATGCCAGGGCATAAACTTCTGACTGGCAACATTAGCCTTTACAAGGCAGAAACATGCTACACTGGTGCTGCGGCCGGGCGACTGACAGTTGGGTGTAGCTCATGCCAAACATGGGCTGCCGCCACTGGGATTCAGTGAGGTAGTATTTCACGGTCCCCACCTTTGCCACGAGATGTTACCGAAAACGCCAGATAAATATGGAACAGATCGTATTCGTGCCTGCTGACAACTTTCCTGTTGCGAGCTGCTTGAATCGTTTAAATTATATGTAAGTGAGGATAATCCGTTACCTGACGTTGTTCTCTAAGTTTTAGTCGTGGCACTACACAGCGGGCCATAAGCAAAATTACCGCTACAGCAGCGAAATCGTCGTCCCTCGAGCGGTCTAGGTCCTCATTTGATTGTGCTCTCTGCCGGCTGCCACGTTACTGAATGTGCATAAAAATAATCCGCCCAGGGAGGTGGAGATACATGTCAATTTCCCCATTCGAAACGTCAAAGAAAATGCGCTGACTAGTCTTCGGAGGGAGTGAGAGGGGGAGGAAGAGAAAGAGAAAGAGATATAAAGAGAAGAGAGAGAGAGAGAGAGAGAGAGAGAGAGAGAGAGAGAGAGAGAGAGAGAGAGAGAGAAGTCACGCTAGAAAATTGTAGTGAAATGGAGGAAGACTTGCAGAAGATCCATAGTAGTTGTAGTGATTGTCTCTTGATGCTCAACATAAACCAACGTAACATATTGAGTTTAAAAGGAAGAAAGACCCGATATGGTATTATTACATAATTGCAGAACAATCACTAGAAGCAGTCATATCCATATAGCCATGAAATAACTGTGAGCAAGTGTATGAAGAGATTTAAAGCGGAATGACCACATAAAACTAACCACAGGTAAGGCAAGGGCACTGAGATTCAAGGAAGAGTTCTCAGAAAAAGTAGTACTCACACGAATGAGGTACCCTACAATACCCTCGTTTGACCACTAATTGATAATTACTCATCGGTCTGGGATGTAAGAGTGAGAAAGGAAATACACTCCTGGAAATTGAAATAAGAACACCGTGAATTCATTGTCCCAGGAAGGGGAAACTTTATTGACACATTCCTGGGGTCAGATACATCACATGATCACACTGACAGAACCACAGGCACATAGACACAGGCAACAGAGCATGCACAATGTCGGCACTAGTACAGTGTATATCCACCTTTCGCAGCTATGCAGGCTGCTATTCTCCCATGGAGACGATCGTAGAGATGCTGGATGTAGTCCTGTGGAACGGCTTGCCATGCCAGTTCCACCTGGCGCCTCAGTTGGACCAGCGTTCGTGCTGGACGTGCAGACCGCGTGAGACGACGCTTCATCCAGTCCCAAACATACTCAATGGGGGACAGATCCGGAGATCTTGCTGGCCAGGGTAGTTGACTTACACCTTCTAGAGCACGTTGGGTGGCACGGGATACATGCGGACGTGCATTGTCCTGTTGGAACAGCAAGTTCCCTTGCCGGTCTAGGAATGGTAGAACGATGGGTTCGATGACGGTTTGGATGTACCGTGCACTATTCAGTGTCCCCTCGACGATCACCAGTGGTGTACGGCCAGTGTAGGAGATCGCTCCCCACACCATGATGCCGGGTGTTGGCCCTGTGTGCCTCGGTCGTATGCAGTCCTGATTGTGGCGCTCACCTGCACGGCGCCAAACACGCATACGACCATCATTGGCACCAAGGCAGAAGCGACTCTCATCGCTGAAGACGACACGTCTCCATTCGTCCCTCCATTCACGCCTGTCGCGACACCACTGGAGGCGGGCTGCACGATGTTGGGGCGTGAGCGGAAGACGGCCTAACGGTGTGCGGGACCGTAGCCCAGCTTCATGGAGACGGTTGCGAATGGTCCTCGCCGATACCCCAGGAGCAACAGTGTCCCTAATTTGCTGGGCAGTGGCGGTGCGGTCCCCTACGGCACTGCGTAGGATCCTACGGCCTTGGCGTGCATCCGTGCGTCGTTGCGGTCCGGTCCCAGGTTGACGGGCACGTGCACCTTCCGCCGACCACTGGCGACAACATCGATGTACTGTGGAGACCTCACGCCCCACGTGTTGAGCAATTCGGCGGTACGTCCACCCGGCCTCCCGCATGCCCACTATACGCCCTCGCTCAAAGTCCGTCACAATATATATAAATGACCTAGTAGATAGTGTCGGAAGTTCCATGCGGCTTTTCGCGGATGATGCTGTAGTATACAGAGAAGTTGCAGCATTAGAAAATTGTAGCGAAATGCAGGAAGATCTGCAGCGGATAGGCACTTGGTGCAGGGAGTGGCAACTGTCCCTTAACATAGACAAATGTAATGTATTGCGAATACATAGCAAGAAGGATCCTTTATTGTATGATTATATGATAGCGGAACAAACACTGGTAGCAGTTACTTCTGTAAAATATCTGGGAGTATGCGTGCGGAACGATTTGAAGTGGAATGATCATATAAAATTAATTGTTGGTAAGGCGGGTACCAGGTTGAGATTCATTGGGAGAGTGCTTAGAAAATGTAGTCCAGCAACAAAGGAGGTGGCTTACAAAACACTCGTTCGACCTATACTTGAGTATTGCTCATCAGTGTGGGATCCGTACCAGATCGGGTTGACGGAGGAGATAGAGAAGATCCAAAGAAGAGCGGCGCGTTTCGTCACAGGGTTATTTGGTAACCGTGATAGCGTTACGGAGATGTTTAATAAACTCAAGTGGCAGACTCTGCAAGAGAGGCGCTCTGCATCGCGGTGTAGCTTGCTCGCCAGGTTTCGAGAGGGTGCGTTTCTGGATGAGGTATCGAGTATATTGCTTCCCCCTACTTATACCTCCCGAGGAGATCACGAATGTAAAATTAGAGAGATTAGAGCGCGCACGGAGGCTTTCAGACAGTCGTTCTTCCCGCGAACCATACGCGACTGGGACAGGAAAGGGAGGTAATGACAGTGGCACGTAAAGTGCCCTCCGCCACACACCGTTGGGTGGCTTGCGGAGTATGAATGTAGATGTAGATGTAGAACTGCACATACGGTTCACGTCCACGCTGTCGCGGCATGCTACCAGTGTTAAAGACTGCGATGGAGCTCCGTATGCCACGGCAAACTGGCTGACACTGACGGCGGCGGTGCACAAATGCTGCGCAGCTAGCGCCATTCGACGGCCAACACCGCGGTTCCTGGTGTGTCCGCTGTGCCGTGCGTGTGATCATTGCTTGTACAGCCCTCTCGCAGTGTCCGGAGCAAGTATGGTGGGTCTGACACACCGGTGTCAATGTGTTCTTTTTTCCATTTCCAGGAGTGTAGAAGAGGTTCAAGGAAGAGCAACGAATTACGTTAGGGGAGTTTCATTCAGCAAACGCGAACGCAACATTTATTTGCTCACCTAACTCCAACGGTAGAAGCTGTAAGCGATGCGTTCTGAATCACATTCTTCTTTACAGTCAAAGTTTCAAGAGTGCATGTTCCTATAAGAATCAACTAAAGTACTGTTTCTTCCTACGTATATCTCTCGAAAACACTACGAAAGTTAAAATTAGAGACATTCGAGCCCACACGGAGGCTTACCAGCAATCGTTCTTCCGGCTCTCCATTCGCGACTGGAACAGCAAAAGGGGGAAGTGACACAGTGATACACGAGATGCCCTCCACCTCACACTGTAAGCTGGCTTCTGGAGTATAGATGCAGATGCAGTAACATTTCTTAAAACGGAAGAATTTCTAAGGTGTCTGTATGAGAAGAAATTGCCGTAGGTTTTGTATTCTTCCTGATGACATGAAAGGAGGACAGCTCTTTGGACTACCAGAGTATTGTTACGTGTAGAGGACGTCTCCGTGTCTGGCTTTGTTTCTTCTTGCCGGACGAGCTGTTGACTCCTGCTTGTACCGTAGGCAGTGCTAGTGTGGAGACTTACCTTCGGAACGCCATGTTGTCCACCTCTGGGTATGCTGAATGAGGTAAAATATTTACATACGGTAGCAACGCAAATACGTGAGTGACTTGTTTAGGGAAGGTTTCTCATTTCGCGAGTCGTAAGATAGAAATTCAACCCTCGGGTAACTGAACTATGTTTGGACAGCTACTTCACGATTACTATGCAAGGTCTCAGGAAAATGTTGCCTCACTCAACCTTTATTTACGGTGCTGATTGCAGGAATAAGATTTTGTTAAAAGCGTTTAGTACATGAGCTATTTGTGTCGCATTCATTTCTAGGTGATTATTGCCGACAGTGGCTGAAAGAAGCTCGCAACCTTCATTCAGGTGTAACTGAAATACCTAACTGTGTGTTTGTTGAGCTATTTTATATAACACTTCAGATTGAAAAAGATTTTGATTCTCTTTGTCCTAAAATACCACGTTTCTTTCTAACGACTAAAAGCCTCTTTATTGCCGACACCTTCACAGTCACTACACCTTTATTTAATGGGGATTCGGAGTAGAGATTTTGTCGAACTGCGCTTTTGGTAAAAGCATCCTGATTTATTTCAGATCAACGTGCAGCGAAGTGCTACATTACAGGTAGGGTGGCAGAGCAGAGGTGATTTTCAATATCTTCTTTGCGCAGGTAAGAATTATTATCAGGGCCATGATAAAACATTGTTCGGCCTGTTTAGGGAACAGTGAATAGTAACACATCACTGTATAGATTCAAATTGTTATTAGTGAATGTACTTCGTCCTCTTGTACGTAAGTATATATCGCAGTCTTCATTGTTGAAAAGTTATCAGTCATAAAGCTAGTTTACACTTCCGATTGTATTTAGAATACTGCTTGTACCATTCTACACTCATGGTGTTGCACAGGCACGTTCCATATTCAGAAACTTGAACAATCCTATTACATTTATTTCACACTATACACGATACATAGCTTAATAATCGCTCAGCAATCGTAGTTAGAGCCTTCCATTTTACATCTGGAGTACCACGCAGAAACATTTCACAGTTTAAATACTACACAGTAACGCTATACATCAGAAGATTCTCCAGGACTGGCAACGTGTTTCGGTTTCCACGTCGAACTTAGATTTTCCTCGAAGATTTACGGCGGTAAGTTAGGGATACTCAAGTGTCCGAAGTGGGGCCCAGTAGAAAGATCTGCACAATAACGTAAAGCCATAACAAATTATTATTATTCCGACCTTGTTATTATTACCGAAAATAACACCTTGATGGCTCCTTGGTGTATATACGATAATATAGTAAGTGGATTACATACAGGACAGAAATAAAAAGTTATTTATATATATGGTGGCCATCATTATAATGAAATTAGATAACATGATAGTGACAGGAGGGATTACTGTGGATAGTCAGATGTAGGATTAGATGCACTCAGATTTCTTCCTCTAATTCTAGGAAGAGACGAGACTGAAAACGCTTTAATGAAGTTCATTCTGTAATGGAAATTTTTATTCTCCTTAAAATAGTTAAAACGAAATAAGTACGAAGCGTGACACTTCTTCTGATTTATAGGAAAAAAGCGGAACATTAAGCGAGATTTCTATTATTAATCAGCTTCTTTAAAAGTAATTCATGTATCTGCAGATATCAGCGAACATTTTTACCGGGGAGAGGGGAGGCAGTCAGTCATACACGCTTTCTTTTTCACAACGAACTGACGAATGTGGTTGCTCCACAGTGCGGGTCATATTTGATTTATTCCCTTACTTGCTAAACCTTAGATAAGACGAGGAAGCGCAGTGAGTGTCTATTTGAAAAGAATATAGCACGTGCTTAGGTAGCATCCATTTCTCTTTTCTTGTCTTTTATGCAGTGTGTATGGACAGATGGGAATGAGGTATTACAACTGCAACGCAACCTTCGTATGGTGGTGGTATAGTTAATGTTATAACTCGACCAGATACGAAGATTACCGTCGCTTCTCATGTTCTACAGCTCCTGCAAGCTACCCTCTGTAGTAATGGTTAAACAAATTCGTTTGGTCCACGAAATTACAGGCCCCTGCGAGTTACTGCTGGGGTATAAATAAATTCTAGTGCTTGGGTTTGACCAACTGGTAAAAATTTGAACGCAACGGATAATGTAATTTCTTTGGAACCACTACAGAAGGCACCTATGCAGGGCTTAATAGGGAGCATAGAGCCATTACTTACTTTCATGACCTAGCATTGAACTATGGTACTGACCTTCACCTATTCTTTATGATGAAGGGAGGAAATAATAAGTCATAGGGTATAGGTTAATTGATATTTATTCAGTACCGACGGCATTTCAATAACTAACCGTGTGTTTGTTGGAACATACATCATCACAACTGGTCTCTCTAGTTAACATGATTCCCTTTCGTCATGTAATTATGGAAAGGGAGAGGGGAGCGCACACCTGGCTTTAATGTAATTTTATGCAGGCACACAATTATACCTGAACCCATGCTTATTACAACCAATTACTAAAGGTGACGCAGAACAAATTCAGCAAAGACACTACAAGCGAACTCGGTCAGGGGCGGAAGAGTATTTGCTAAATATTTCAATTTTAGTTAAAGCGTACCCTGAAGAATGGACAGCAAGCGGTGCATCTAACTACGAATGAATCTTGCTTTGAGGAACGACACCACGTTACTGAGCTGGGGGAAGAACATTTACTATCATGTGGCGGGAAAACTTTTCAAGTCTTTATTCCATCAGTAGGCATTAAAATCTGAACAATTCTGGATACAAGGGTTTAAACCGTAAATTTTATGTAACGCGCAACGTTGCCAGCAAATCAAATAGTTAAGTGGGGGGGGGCACTGGAAACATTAACTAATTCTCACATTAATACCATTCCACACACGTGACCAAGTTGCGCTAGCCAATGGAAATGCAAAAAATACGGACACACAAGATTATTCCTTCTCTATCTTACACTCACCCACTACCGTATAGTTAATCACTCAACTACTACACATTTTCAGACCGAAACTGCAGTTTAACAATGTGACGTTAAAGCAAGTACACAAAGGAAACACATGAAAAATAAATAAAAATGCCCCAAAATATTACTGTGAAAGAAAGACCACATTAAAATACATTAAATGAGTGAACTTCCGTTAAAGACAGAGCATTAATGTGACCGTGAGCTTAAGGCCCATAGTGTATGGCCCGACCAAGGCACAAACGCAAAATTCTTCCGAAATGTGACAAAATTATGAAAATAAACTCCCTTTTGGGGACTTTATTATTAGCACTTTTGAGACATTCTGGTACCTTTGTTAACATTACCAAAATCGAGAGCTGCGTCCCCACGTCTGGCCAACGCCGCTACCCAGGAAAAAGTAGGCCTGCGAGCACCTCGTCTAACCATTGTTCGTTCAGAACGTCGTGGAAGGGATGGTTCGCCAACCTGACAGAGCCAATACTCGTGCCTTCGAGCCTTTCTGACCTGATTTGCACACTATCTTTGCCAAACTTGTTGGCGTTTATGGGTTCGTACTATCCTACCACAGAACCACTCTACCCATGCAATCTTACGACCTCTGACCAAAGCTTCCTGATACATCACACAATAACTCATTCATACAGTCCAAGGTCGCATAAGGGAAAGGATGCAAGGAAAAGTGGCACACACGAAATAGAAATCACTAAATAAATGAACACCGCTTGGTCCATTCTCTTCTGCTTGTTACTCACTGACTTACTTACGCAGAGTAGAAACATTCTCTCTATAATTCTCCTGTACCGGAATTTATTGAGAAAAATGTGGAACGTGACAACAAGTTCCTTTCACAACATTTATATTTTATAAAAAACAAGTACAAGTTTTCAAATGAAAAATCACAACTAACATTCACTAGTTAGGACAACCGTTTATTGTTTGGAATGTCAACTTTTCACTCAATTAATTACTTTTGAGTACATTATAGGAGTGGTAGTGATCAATGTGTTACAAATATTTACTATTAAAAACAGTCTTGATCACAATTTTTTTTTTTTACCGCTTTCGACCACTGCTGTGGACATCTTCAGACCTACAAGTTGTATACAAAACTATAATTAGAGGGCTACATACATTACAGAAAAATACATAAAGCTATAAACCAATAAAACGATGAATTACCATTGAGTAGGAACCTCTTTCTGTTGGAGAATCACTACTGAAGAAACCAGTGCACGTCTTACTATATATAATAGAGGCTCCGCCCACTTCTGACGGCATGATGTCATTACTGACCAATGAGTTATAAGTCAAATAACATGGTAAAATTTCTTAGTTAAAAGATGATTGTCAAGAATTAAAAATAAATACACACTAAACTTAGCTTATTAAACAGCTATTGTCAATTAAGGAGCGTTAAAAATATTTAAATATATAGGATAAATGAACTTCGGTTTGACAGTACATGGGTTGTCCTCTCAAGGCCTGTTAGTGAACCATTTGGAACCACTGGTTGCCATGGTGAAGTTGGACGCCGTTGCAAAGATGAGGCAGCAGGCTTCTTTCCACTGAAGTTGTAAAGTCGATACGCGAACTAGTGGTTGCCATGGTGAGGACAAACGCCAGTGCAAAGATGTGGCAGCAGGCTTCTTTCTAACGATGTTGTTGCGAAAGTGGAATGGTGAAGACTGTCACGTTAGACGATGTATTATTGAGCAGCAACATGTCTTTATGAAACGATTTTCAATTAGTAGGCTGCAATAATCTTTAGCTGACATGTATACTACATGCTGCACAAATACGATACGAAGTAGTTGTCCATATTTATGAAATTAGGTCTATGAAGTTCGTATGTAAATTACATGTGACAATTTTTAAGTTGTACGCCAGTCTTATAAACAAATTAAATGATAAAAATGGAAGGAATGTAAAATTACAATACTATAAGCCATAGTGTCAAAAATAAAAGGGAGTGAAATAGCAATTATGCAGTCTAAAAGCATATAAGCATAAATTCTAAAACAGATAGTCAGTCATAAAATAATGATTGGTGAAAAAAATTACAATGTAAAGATAAAATATTTCCTAAAAGTCTTAATAATTTTAAAAAACAAAGGACAGAGGTGTGAACATTCAAAAGTAGATCATCGAAAAGCTTAAAGAAATGTTTGTCTTTCAATTGAAGTTGTTCGTTTAACACAGATAATGGATTACTTTTGTGAAGTGAAAAGATTTCAATTTCTTCTAAAGTATTTAGCAGTAGTCCTTTTGGCACGGTATGTAATATTTTCAAATTGTTAGAAATGTAACCCTCAGAATGATTATATCCATCAAGATGGTTTTAATAGTAAATATTTTCACTCAATTGTTTTGATTAGGTCATCTATCAGCGAGTCATGGATTTGGCGACGGTTTATGGTGGCGGCCACCACTGAGAGTTCGCTGCCACTCCGCCACTGCCACTGACAGCAGGCGCCAGGTGGGCTGAGGGTCAAACTAAGACTCTCCCAGCCACCGAGCCACTGAGGAGCCTACCACCTCCATTTGCCACCAGCCAGCCAGCCTCCGAAACGATTACCGCTCCCCGGACATCTGCGTCCCCGTCATTTGGCCAGCTGCGACAGGCAACACCCGCATTTTCTGCAATAGGTCGGCCGCGGCCGATGCTTAACATGCCTACTACAGAGAGTGCAGAAATATTTATTTATTTATTTAATTGTATGGTGATTTTATACAATATACAATTGATATAAGACAAGTGATTTTATACAATGTACACATGATATAAGACAAGATTAAACTTTAATGTCGGTGTTTTTCAACCAATTAATTAAGCTGGGTGTGAGAGTGAACAAGCAGTCGGGAATTCTAGGGTATGAATGAAGTGGACGGTGTTGGACTAGATGTTCAATTTTCTTCTCTTCTCGATTACATTCACACTTTGGTCAATTGATATAGCTCCATTTGTACCTGAAGTAGCTGCAACAACCATATCCAGTCCTTAACCTGTTGAGGCTGCACCATAGGTTCCTCGGTAGGTAGAAATATGACAGTACACGATTCAGGGACAGCTGCAAGAAGAAAACACTGTATGTGAAAAACGCAAAACTAAAAATTGAGATTTGAGAGAGAATACGTGCGAGTGTATTCTAGTATATGTAATTCTCTATGTGGATGGGAGTTTGGTCGTGGTATTAGAATTCCTATTCAGCACATGTGTTGTAAGCAGTAGTGACAATTGTGTAATGTCTGACATAGCTGTGTGATTGTCACGAATGGTATCACCAACGACCAGTTCCTCTGACTTATTGACGTTTTCGTGCAAGAGCTATCTGATATAACCCTAGGGGAAGGATCTATACTAATGACGGCAGGCCGACGACCACACATTTGTAACTCTACATGGCTGGCAAACAGTCTCTCGCTATATTGCAGAAGTGGGGTGTCGTCCATCACGCTAGAAACGCGTTCTGCGCATTGTATCAAAACGTACGTCCCTCATCAGTTCTGCTAATCAGGAGATTGCAGCACCTCGCATTCTGGTACTTCGTCAGTCGAGCCGAGTAACTGCGTGAGAGAAGTTCGCGCACTGCAACAAACGATGTCAGCGAGCAAATATTCCTAGTCCATGAGATTTGTCGCAGATTATTCTACCTCCTTTAGTACTTCAAAGAAATTATTCTTCAACATCTTATATACAAAATACGAGGGCTGTTCGGAAAGTAAGGTCCGATAGGTCGTGAAGTGGAAACTACAATGAAAACACAAAATTTTTATTCGCAACAGTTAGCCGCACCTTTCAGCTACCTCACTAAATAGTTGCCACTCTTACTTAGACATTTTTAGCGGTGTTGTACAAGCTTTGCCGTCCCCCGTCACACAAAGCAGCCGACTGTGCTTTCCACCAATTCTCTACGTTCGCCTGCCTTTCGTTGATTCTGCCGAAATGCTCTCTTCGTAGCCAGCGGTTCATGTCAGTAGAGATGAACATCGGAAGGCGCCAATTAAGGGCTGTATTGTGGGTGATCAAACACTTTCCAGAGAAAACGCTGCAGGAGGGTCTTCATTGCCCCTGCAGAATGCGGCTTAAAATTGGCTTGAAGAAAGAAATGCTTGACATTTATGTTATGTGGGCTGCATAGCTTCAGGCGAAATCTCTCACCAGATCCACATACTTGGCGGGAGACACTGTTATTTTAAGCATTTCTACGTGGTCTCGTTGCGCTATGAACTGAAAAGAGCGGCAGTCACACTAACGACACTGCCCAAGATTTTCACAGTGGCTTACATTTCACGCGTAATCGAACCACCGGACGCTGTTGCCGAGCTGTTCTAGGCGCTTCAGTCCGGAACCACGCTGCTGCTATGGTCGCAGGTTCGAATCTTGCCTCAGGTAGGGATGTATGTGATGTCTTTATGTTAGTTAGGTTTAAGTAGATCCAAGTCTAGGTGACTGATGACCTCAGATGTTAAGTCCCATAGTGCTTAGAGCCATTTGAACTATTTCAACGTAATCGGAAATTCCTTTCCGAATACGCCTCGTATATGCTCATCATACGGTATTCCCATACTTGAGCTCAAACTATAAACCCAAATAGCAGGGAAATGAGAAAAATCGAAGAGGTTACATATTTTCATCGGTGCTGTCACCAACTTGAGTAGCAAACTTGTGAAGAGGACACTAGCTTCGTTTGGCGCTGATGGTCAGACTTGAGATCCACGTGACGCATTGCTGGCAGCACACTGAATTGTTCCAACGTCGTCCTGCTCATATATCACTATTAAAATAATCACCATAAGTCAACGCCAAGATTTTCCAGAAAATTAGATTTGTGCTATATGTTAAGGAACGGAGATCTAGCTCCGAATAGGCAGGAGCGTGTTCCTAACAGATCAAAGTGTAGAGCATTACTGGACTAATAATTTCGTAATTATGCTCACACTTTTCGTTGTGTGCAGATTTTTGTCTCTTAATTTAGTTTACAACGTAATGTAACAAAACGTCATTTGGAGACGAATTTTCTGTGTTGCATATGCCGAAAAATTGAAGTTATATCACTGCAAACTACAGCCTCAGTAACGCTAAAAGTGCACAAAGTATCATTTAAGGTTGTGGCGATGGTTTTGGGATACATAAGAGGTTAGTTGACTAACTATGTCGAAACATTATTCACAACGTCACGACGGAATTATAGACATCTGGAAGCCAGTTGTGTCGTTCAGGAGGTTGTCTCAGGAAACGTGGATGGGATGCTTCATGCAATTGGCTTTCAGATCAGACAACCGGTAGCTTGCGTACCGAAACGGAGGAGGCCAGCACATTCTTTGTGCACTCAGTGACATGAAGAGTAAAACATGACATCTAAAGTACTCTTTACTTTGGTTCGCAAAGTAAGGGTTCCAACGAAATCGTTCTGGAAACAAAACATCATAAAAACACAATATTTGGTATTACATAGGACATCAGCAACTGAGAGGCATGATAATTAATTTAGAGAGATCCGCTACAGTTACATTAATTATTTATTCAAAACACGACCGGTTTCGGGTTTTAAAATCTTATCTTCAGGTAGATGAAACTATCGTGCAGCTGCCCAGCGGCAGAATGTTTCCGTCAACATGAGGTGATTAGAGCTCTTGCACTGACTGGGCCGACCGCATGTTAAGTGTCACCAAATACAATAATTTCATAAACCTGAGGATGAGATTTTCAAATCCCTAAAACGGTCGTGATTTGAGTAAATAATTAATACGTCTGAAGCGGATGACTCTAAATTAATTATCATGGAAACAGTCCACTCAGGTGGTGGTCTGATCCTGATAAAGGGACGTATCACATTACACGGTCATAGAAAGATTCACATCTTGTTTGTAGGTGGAGCAATATTAATAAGGGCAAGAAATACTGAGTGTAGATATGAGATTCAGCAGTCACATGCGCAAGTATTCACACAAGAAGTTTCTTCTGATTTCCTCTTCGTTGAATCAAGGCCGAACTGTTCTCTGAGCACTATGGGACTTAACATCTATGGTCATCAGTCTGATGAACTGCATTTAGATGTTCCAGAGGACGAATATGTGTAAGTGAAAATGTCTACTTTGGGCACTAGCCACCGAGATCTCTGGATCATCATCTTATGATGTGGGATGTATTGCTCAAAGTGTAACTGTTTGCTTGCACCAAGGATGCTACCAGACACGAGACCAGCTCTCTCTACCAAATATCAATTACGATATTTTTTTACCATCTCAAAGAGATCAATATACATCGCTGTCAGCCCTGTGTACCAGCAGAAGATAATCGGGTGGCCTTATTTCGTTGTTGTTATGAAAGACTTTGCTCACTGTCATTCTTTATATTTGCATTTATTTTACTTTCGTATCTCCTCTTATTGCACATTCTGGATACTGTTGTATTCCAAATGCTTTTACTTAATTTTGTAGTTCTGTGCTGCAGTTTACATAATATTCGGAAACTTTAAGAACGGTGCAGGGGCAATGCGAGAGAATGATTGTGAAGGAAGCAAAGAAAGCATGTTTCAAGAAACAGGTTCATATTTTACAAGGTCAGTTACATTCTTCGGTGCAGTAGTCCATAGTTGAAAACGTGGTGAGGAGGTGAATTCCCCGCATTGCAGTCAGACAAAGAAATTAGTTTGCGCTAGACTTTGGGACTCGAGACTTAAGACAACTTTCACTTAAGGCCAACTTCGATGTTTTTCCCTGGCTACACTTTGTTGCAGAGGCGGAGACGGGGCGCCGTCACCAGCGGAGTTTGTGTCTCTGTTGGAAGGTTGCCTGGCCTGCTTGTTTACTGTCTGCGCACTTAAGCGTATCCCTGGCTCGCGCCTGCCAGCCCCGCGATACTGAACGGACGGGAAAACGCATCAGCACACTGCCTTCTCCCAGAGTACTACCGCTGGCTCTCTGCCAGGCTAGCTGAGTCGCGTTCAATAAGAACGCCGCCGTGAGTAATGACTCCGCCCCCAGCCCTGCTCACTTCATGGTTCATAGTTCCACCATAGAAAGAAACGACAGCTGTAAGGCTCTGGCTGATCAGTGGTCTCCAGTTGGCACCGAAATCCCACAGCTTTTACATCCATCACTTAGTGAGTAAGACAAAACTCACTGTGAGCGACGGAACGTTTCTTAGTCACTACCTTTTAAGTACAGCGTACTATCCTTTCAAGAGTCACACTCTTGTGTGACCGTGTTGCAACATGTGTTTGGACAAGGAAATCTCTTTTATCTTTCGTTGCTGTTACATGCTGTTCTTAAGAACTAATGGTGGGTGTGTGAGTCTGCAGATTAGGGTTATATTCCCACCTCTGCCAGTCCCCACGCGGTCAGCCATCCTTCTCACTTTCGGTAGTTAGGTCAGTGTCGAGCAAGAGTTTCCATAACACTACACTGCGCGAATTTTGTTTCCTTACATTACATGGTAAATCCTCGAATGAAATGTAATAAGCAATCTTGTAACGAATAGATCCTCATGAGTCATGGCACTCTGCGGTACTACTGTAGATCTGTTTGAAGTTCCTCGTTACTGGTACAATGCAGGACGATTTCTCGGAAGCTCATCGATAAAAGTTCCCGATTAGTTATGATAGAACTATAATTCATATGACAGATGAATATATTAAATCAAATTCCATATTATTAAACGGAAATTTTAATTCCTCTGAGTGTTATAGTAATTAAACAACTGCACTCGAAAAATTTCGACTGGGCCTTGGCCTGGTTTCTCCGCTTCTCGCAAACGGTCGCCTTGGTTGCTTTGCCCATCTGGATACGCTTTCCAACCTACTCAAATACCCAGGTATTGATCACCACTGATGTGACGCTGTTCATTTTCCCCTTGGCTCGTAGCCTCACTGTGTTCCCGAAAGATGACGAATGATGGTATGCATCCACCCGGAAACAGCCATATGTCCGTGGAGACGTAGCTATACAATTACACATGTGGTATCTCTTCTTTCGCACTTATCCGAGACAACAGGCACCACAAGTATAATTTCATAAATCTGACGTTCTCATAGTCGTCATGTACGTATTTTCAATACCTTCCTTTATTGACAAGATCGAAATTTTCAGGTTTCGTACAGTTAACCTGTTTCGAATCAAATGACTCATAATCAAAACAAAAAATTCAGTATATTGCTAAGAAACTAAAAAGCCAATTCGTCATCACGGACTGTCGTCACTTCAAATCAGCGACACGATGAGCAATAAATGACTACTTGACATTTTAAATTCGTATCAAGGTGCCTGATTTTTAGTTTTTATGATGCCTCATGACACTCGAAATCTGTTGAATATAACACATCTAATAAATGTTCTCATGACATTATTGTATAAAAGACCTTCTTGTAAAAGCTGAAATGTTCGAATGCGTAATGAAAAGTAATGATCTGAATTTTTATGGGAGTACTTCTAAAGCTTTTTAAATGAAACAGACGTTATTAACATTTTACATCTTTATTCTACATTTATTTTTCAAAATAAACACCTCGGCGACGAACACGTTGCTCGCAGCGAGAGACCACTTAGTTGATACTTTCATTGGAGATTGAATTCGTTGACCGAGCCATAACCTCATCACTGCTTGCTTTGATTCACCACTATCAAAGTGAAGTCCTCGAAGGTGTTCTCTAAGTTCTGCAAATGGATGAAAATCGAAGGGCTCCAAGTCGGCACAGTATGAAGGATGATAGATGACAGTAAACCAAATGCGTCGCATTGTTGTAGATGTCGCTACTCTAGTGTGTGGTCTGGTATTGTTATGCTGAAGGAGAAGGTGCATCGACATAGTTCCGTTACACACCGCCATGTTACACCCTGTAGTTTTTGAAGCTCTCTAACAGAAGAGGGCTGCAAATACGTACACATGAAGAATAAGGATGGCAAATTGGTAATAACGTTGGTTTTATTTAAAAAGCTGTAATAAAGCCGGCCGCGGTGGTCTAGCGGTTCTAGGCGCCCAGTCCGGAACCGCGCGACTGCTACGGTCGCAGGTTCGAATCCTGCCTCGGGAATGGATGTGTGTGATGTCCTTAGGTTAGTTAGGTTTAAGTAGTTCTAAGTTCTAGGGGATTGATGACCACAGCTGTTAAGTCCCATAGTGCTCAGAGCCATTTGAACCATTTGTAATAAAGAAGTCGGAGTCGTTACTTTCCAGCATGCCCTCGTAAGATTCTACGAACCAGAAGTAAGGTCAGAAGACAGTATTGATTTTCAGAATGATCTGCAGAGGACTGATGAGTAGGGCAGGCCCTAGAAGTCGTTCTTGATAGTTGCTGGAAACATTATCTACCGTAAAATGTCGAGGAGTAACCATCCAGAGCGACATTTAGTGGAATGACCATGTAAAACAAATAGCATGAAAATCAAATGCCAGACTGCGATTCAAAGGATGAAACATAAAGAAATGTAACTCTTCCGCAAAGGAACGGCCTTAGAAGACGCTTCTTCTACCGATCCCTGAGTATTGTTCATGTATCTCGGGTCCCTACGAGGTAGGACTAATAATACAGATACGGGAGATCTAACCAAGAGCGGCAGGTTTCGTCACAGGCTCGTTTAGTCCGCACGATAGCGTTACAGAGATTCTCAACAAACTTCAATGGTAAACGCTACAAGACATGTGTTGGGCATCACGGAGAAGTTTAGTAATAAAATTTCGACGGAGCACTTTCCGGAAATAGTCGGACAGCATAATGTTCTTCCAACACATATCTCGAGAAATTAAATATGATAAAGATGCTTACCGACAATCTTCCTACGTACCATTAGCGAACGGAACAGGGAAGACAGGATGAGTTAGTGATACCGGCAGTAATTTGCGCCACACGCCGTTACGTAGCTTGCAGCGTATGATGGCGATGGGTGGGATAACTGCTTGGCTTTCTTATTGTGGCTACACATCCTCGCTAATGTGTATGTTGGTAACAAAACAGAGGTACCGCTGAGCCCCAAGGTGAACAGGACTGCTACTCCCAACCAAATATCAAGCACGCAGACCTATAAGCACAACTGGTGAAATGACTACAGTTCTGTTTTCAAAAATCCTAGTTTATTCAATGCCACATAAATATTCACATTGAAGCGATAGTTATACACCTAGTTTCATGCCTATTCTGTCAAAGTCCTACTCTGATACTAAGGCCAATTGTGCAAACTATACTTTTATATGCAGCGCGGGAGTGCCGTGTCAGCGTTGTCAAAGACTGGTGGATCCTTGTTGGAATAGGTAAGCTGCATTCAACAGGAGTTGTAGCGGTAACGGAAATTGAAAAATTGCAACTGGAACCCCGACTGGCTCTTGCTGGTTCTCTTGCAGGAACCCACTCTCGAACCCTCTGTCCCGGTTAAGCCGTGAAGCGCGGCGTACACCCCGGTGCGCATTGACACTAACTAAGCTCCGCCCTATATGTTCCTCGTGGTGCGTTGCGTGAAACATACAGCAGTTCCACCCTCCTGCTACTGACAACGGCAGCAAGCAGGAAGAATATGCAGGCAGATTCATTTCGCCTGGCGTGTCAGCGTTCCTGCGTAACTTGCGTTGTTTGAGGGAAGTCTAGCTCACAGGAGTTGCAAGTCATGGTCAAATCACTTCTAAACAAATTCCTGAGCTTTAGAAAATATAAGAGAGTCGTTTATAATTTCTTACATCACTTATAAATATCCTTAGGTAATTAACAGATGTTTAGTAATGTTTCATTGCATTATATTGTTATTTTCACAGCAAGTACCAGATTCAGTAGTTACCAGTTGTGTAAATACCTCCACAACACTATAGTTTCCGACAACGGAAGCAGTAAGAATGACGCATGGTAACAAGGACAAATGATATTTTAGAATTGCTCTTAGCTTAGCTTATATGTGGCTGAGTGGTAAGATTGCGGTTTAACACTCCGACGACGACGAGATTGTTAGAAATGACTAGGATTAGAGAAAGATGAATAAGAACGTCGGTAATATCAGTGTTAAAGAAACCATGCCGGAAGTTTGGTTTTTAATTCAGGGAAACCACAAAAAATCCAGTATTGGAGAGCAAGACGGGGCTTTGACAGTCGTTCTCCTGAATGAGACAGTATTGTGTTATAATCTTTTCCCTTCCTATGGTGTCTGAGTTTGAAGGTCTAGAGAAGCATTAGACATCACATTCTGTCAGCGATAAACATTCATTATATATTTTGTGAAAGAGTATCATATCATCAAGAGATTGAGCTTCAAGAGTTAAACATACATAAAAATTAAAAAAAAATTAAAAATTTACATTCATTTCATGTAATTTGATATTAAGATTTGTTATAAGATTTTCTTAGAAATATCTGTAGAAAAAGGTTTTGGATAAAGATTAACATATAATGTAATTCCGGATGAAAAAATGCCTTCTAGATTTATTGTATTAAATTGTTTTTTTTTAAAAATTATGATGATTTGGACAGTGGCCATATGCTGTTACATGGGGCATTTTGACAATAACCATCTAAGATGAATATCACGTGAACATATTTGTTCTTGCACAGGCATATGTATGAATGATCTGGTAATGCTAGATCATGGGCTGAGTTTAAGATGATTACCATTGATTTGTTCTTGCACAGGCATATGTAAGACTCATCTGGTAATGCTAGATCATGGGCTAAGTTTAAGATGATTACAGTCCCACATGATGTAATAATTGTGCATCGGTTGTATTAAACAGTGGAAGAGTGTTCACCGTGATACCAGGTGATTAAAATTGCACATAGGAGTCAGGTGACGAGATTCCAGCTAGACCTCGAGAAACGTGTTGACTTGTACGAGATGACGTAAACATCCCAGCTGACAACAAAAGTACAAACATGAAACAGCTCCGCTTTTTGATACGCATACCTTGAACGTATTCTTGATGAAATATCATATCTGTGACTTTAGACATCCAGCTGTTCCTGGCTGTACTACTATCAACATTCATATGATACCGTTAGCTGTGCGCTATCTGAGCTTTTAAGTGTTTGTAGGTTATCGTATTGGTTACGATTTTATGTAAACAAAAATTTGGTGGAGAACTATCAAGAATGTTTATAAAATGCATTTAGAAATTTTCCAAAATTATATAAAAAGTTTAATGTATAAATTACATTTCATGAATGTTGCACATTGTTTTACATACAGTTTTTTTATTTATTGTAGAATACCACTTGACTATATGTTATGATAATACACTCACGTTCAGAAAAATACAGAACACCTTGAAGAATAGAGATAAGATGCTCATATTCACAGGACATGTACATTTGTATGTTCTACAGAAATGATTAGCATTTCAGTCACCTCGGTTCAGCATGTGTCCTGTTGCCATGGGCTCTGATAACTTGTTCCAAGCCTAATGGTATCGACACTTGTAAGGCGCGAATGTCTTCCTGTGGTATAGCCATCCATGCTGTATTCACTTGGTTTCAAAGTTTATCTGTGGTGTTGGTATTGAGTCAGAGCACTGCACACGTCGTTTCACTATATCTCACACACTTTCGATTGGAGACAAGTCTGGTGATGTGGCGGGCCAGCGCAAAGGCTGATATCCTGTGACATCAAGAAGTCACGTGTTCGTGCAGCAACATTTATTCGTGCATTCTCTTGCTGGAAAACGGTGTCTGGTGTGTTGTGGAGAAGCGTATGGCTACAGGACGCAGGATGTCATTCATGCAGGTCACAATGGTCATATTGCCCTGGACACGCACCAACTGTGATTTGTGGTTGTACCACATAGCACCCTACACCACAAGGCCTTGCTCTGTCATTGTATCTGTTGTGCGAAAGCAGTCGCTATGATTGCGCTCCCCCTGTCTGCGGCGAATCATAATGCGGATATCATTTTCAAGCAAACAGAACCTGGATTCGTTCGAAAACACTATCTGGTACCAATCCTATCCCCAGTGACGTCGTTTCGTACACCACTGCCTTATAGCATGTTTCCGCACATTCGTCAAAGGTAGGCGGAGAAGTGGACGACTCGCACGTAAACCAAGTAAAACAAGAGGCTTATTATCTCGAGAAACGTAGACCTTCTGCTGCAGTTTCTGTGTCTTTTTTACCAGAGGATGTCAGCGTCCAGTCTAACCGAAAGGTAGATACGTATAGATTTTTCGTTTCATCTGAATTTACACACATCAAAAAAAGTTTTGCACCAACTCGGTTCCGGGAGTTCCAGAACCTGTACACAAAATTGGAATAGAGATCAACATAAACATCATATTTGCCCTTTATATTGTTCATAAAAATCACACACTGCATGTTGTATAACCATACAGCGAGACCTTCAGAGGTGATTGTCAAGATTGCTGTACACACCGGTACCTCTACTAGCCAGTAGTATGTGCTCTTGCGTTGATGCATGCCTGTATTCGTCGTGGTATATTATCCACAAGTTCATCAAGGCACTGTTGGTTCAGATTGCCTTACTCCTCAACGGCGATTCGGCATAGGTCCCTTAGAGTGGTTGGTGGTTCAAATCGTCCATAAACAGACCTTTTCAATCCATCCCAGCATGTTCGATAGGGTTCATGTCTGGAGAACATGCTGGTCACTCTAGTCGAGCGATGTCGTTATGCTGAAGGAAGTCATTCACAAGATGTGCACGATGTGGGAGCGAATTGTCGTCCATGAAGACGAATGCCTCCACAATATGCTGCCGATATGGTTGCACAATCGGTCGGAGGATGGCATTCACGTATCGTATAGGCGCTACAGGTCCTACCGTGACCACCAGCGGCGTACTTTGGCCCCACATAATACCACCCCTAACAGCAGGGAATCTCCACTTTGCTGCACTCGCTAGACGGTGTGTCTAAGGCGTTCAGTCTGAACGGATTGCCTCTAAACAAGTGTCCGACGAAGGCATACGCGACACTCAACGGTGGAGGGAACGTGATGCCAATCCTGAGCGGTCCATTCGGTATGTTGTTGGGCCCTTCTGTACCGCGCTACATGGTGTCCTGGTTGCAACGATTGACCTCGCCATGGACGTCAGGAGTGAAGTTACGCATCATGCAGCCCATTGCACACAGTTTGAGTCGTAACACGACGTCCTGTGGTTGCGTGAAAAGCATTATTCAACATAGTAGCTTTGCTGTCAGGGTTCCTCCGAGCCATAATCCGTAGGAAGCGGTCATCCACTGCAGTAATAGAGCTTGGGCGACCTGAGCGAGGCATTTCATCGACATTTCCTCTCTCTCTGTACCTCCCCAATGTCCGAAAAACACCGCTTTGGTTCACTCCGAGAGGCCTGGACACTTCCCTTGTTGAGAGCCCTACGTGGCTCAAAGTAACAATGCGGAAGCAATCGAACCGCTGTATTGACCGTCTAGGCATGGTTGAACTACAGACAACACGATTCGTGTACCTCCTTCCTCGACTGGACTGGAACTGATCAGCTGTCGGACCGCCTCCGTCTAATATGCGCTGCTTATGCATGGTTGTTTACATCTTTTGGCGGCTTTAGTGACATATCCGAACAGTCAGAGGGACTGTGTCTGTGATACAATACCCACAGTCAACGCCTGTCTTCAGGAGTTCTGGGAACCGGAGTGATGCTAAACTTTTATTGTTGCGTGTGTTACTACATTGAACAGTTCACCGTTTGATGGTACATCATCATCCATCGCCTTCGTAGTCCCACCCTCATCTGTTTTTCCAGTTTCATTCCGATATAGTGTAATGTTGATGCATGAAGTTGTTCTGAACGCGGTGTTGATGTTCAAGATAATAAAAGCGGGTTAAAAACTGTGAGCTATCTGGGGAAGTTAGCCTTGCATTACTGAACAACTATTTCACCAGGTATCCAGTATAGTTTACCAAATTGCCAACCAGGCTAACATTAATTAAAATTTTTAATAGTCATCTTACGACAACCGGCGATATACACTCCTGGAAATTGAAATAAGAACACCGTGAATTCATTGTCCCAGGAAGGGGAAACTTTATTGACACATTCCTGGGGTCAGATACATCACATGATCACACTGACAGAACCACAGGCACATAGACACAGGCAACAGAGCATGCACAATGTCGGCACTAGTACAGTGTATATCCACCTTTCGCAGCAATGCAGGCTGCTATTCTCCCATGGAGACGATCGTAGAGATGCTGGATGTAGTCCTGTGGAACGGCTTGCCATGCCATTTCCACCTGGCGCCTCAGTTGGACCAGCGTTCGTGCTGGACGTGCAGACCGCGTGAGACGACGCTTCATCCAGTCCCAAACATGCTCAATGGGGGACAGATCCGGAGATCTTGCTGGCCAGGGTAGTTGACTTACACCTTCTAGAGCACGTTGGGTGGCACGGGATACATGCAGACGTGCATTGTCCTGTTGGAACAGCAAGTTCCCTTGCCGGTCTAGGAATGGTAGAACGATGGGTTCGATGACGGTTTGGATGTACCGTGCACTATTCAGTGTCCCCTCGACGATCACCAGTGGTGTACGGCCAGTGTAGGAGATCGCTCCCCACACCATGATGCCGGGTGTTGGCCCTGTGTGCCTCGGTCGTATGCAGTCCTGATTGTGGCGCTCACCTGTACGGCGCCAAACACGCATACGACCATCATTGGCACCAAGGCAGAAGCGACTCTCATCGCTGAAGACGACACGTCTCCATTCGTCCCTCCATTCTCGCCTGTCGCGACACCACTGGAGGCGGGCTGCACGATGTTGGGGCGTGAGCGGAAGACGGCCTAACGGTGTGCGGGACCGTAGCCCAGCTTCATGGAGACGGTTGCGAATGGTCCTCGCCGATACCCCAGGAGCAACAGTGTCCCTAATTTGCTGGGAAGTGGCGGTGCTGTCCCCTACGGCACTGCGTAGGATCCTACGGTCTTGGCGTGCATCCGTGCGTCGCTGCGGTCCGGTCCCAGGTCGACGGGCACGTGCACCTTCCGCCGACCACTGGCGACAACATCGATGTACTGTGGAGACCTCACGCCCCACGTGTTGAGCAATTCGGCGGTACGTCCACCCGGCCTCCCGCATGCCCACTATACGCCCTCGCTCAAAGTCCGTCAGCTGCACATACGATTCACGTCCACGCTGTCGCGGCATGCTACCAGTGTTAAAGACTGCGATGGAGCTCCGTATGCCACGGCAAACTGGCTGACACTGACGGCGGCGGTGCACAAATGCTGCGCAGCTAGCGCCATTCGACTGCCAACACCGCGGTTCCTGGTGTGTCCGCTGTGCCGTGCGTGTGATCATTGCTTGTACAGCCCTCTCGCAGTGTCCGGAGCAAGTATGGTGGGTCTGACACACCGGTGTCAATGTGTTCTTTTTTCCATTTCCAGGAGTGTATATATATAAAAGAAATGAATCAGTTTATATTTGGACATTTATTTTAACATTGATCATTGTTCCGTTAAAATTTTAGCATATTAAACTAGATTCATAACTAAACTGGTGCCTTATTTAGGATTGTGAAAATGTGAATTTGTAATCTTACGGAACACATCAAATATGGAGCCAAGATTGGGAGACTGCATACAACACTGCATTCATAAAATAACACACGAAGAACGATGAAACATATGCAAGAAGAAATTAGCCACAGCCAACCGATTCAATTTTCACCCAAATAAGTTACGTTCTTAGCGGAATCCTGTCCGTCATGAAATTATCACACACTGGTATACTAAATTCATACTAATTGTCTGTGAAATCTTCTCGTAAAGAATAGCTGAGGGCTACTTCGATTATTACACCACATGCTTCACGTGGTCAATTTGGTTTACACGAAGAGTGTAATTAGACAATAATGCTGAGAGCTAAAATGAATTACATCGAAAAGAAAAACCTCGAACTGGTTACTATCGTCATACTATTAACCTGATGGGTCAAACAATTGTATAAGCCCGTGGTACTGGTGTCACAAAGTACACTCCACGTGGGTTGAACATAAAGAGAATTTGCCATATTGAAAAATATTGTCAAGACGAGACTTTATAATCTCACGCACATTCGCATTTAAGATTGATGGTCTTAGTTAGAGTTACGGATCATCAACACGTGGTTCCACTTCACTCACAAATTAGTGACTAAGCAACTACTGGAAGATATTCTGAACTTCACACCCGAATTACACTGCGTAGCAGTTTAAGATAACAAGATATTTTAGATCTAAACCTGAAAGGTGACTAAATTTTCAGGTAGGCTGATCTTAAGAAATCCATTGTCCTACAAACGTAGCAGCGACGCGCTTAGCCAGAGATCTTACCACTTCAGATGCTCGCCGCAGACAGATTGCTGTGGGCCCCTACCGAGGGTACCTCACAGATAAAAGCGGAAGTGACCAGAGAGGCAGCTTCCTATACCGACATGACAAGGGATGGACAGGACCATACCAAGAACAGAAACCTCTTTGCTTTTAGAAAGCGTAGCTACCTGTTCTGATGTTGGTCCTACTGCTCTCTAGCAGACCGACTTGGCTGCTACCATCGAGCATGGAACTAGAAATACATACAAGTATAGCCATGACAGGTAACACCTCTACCTGCTCAGCACTACGTAGTAGGAGCGCCACTGAAATACTTCTCCACCAGATGTCCAAGGCAAGAGTGCTCCACTTAAGATAGACCTGGACCTGAGACTTTCCCAAAAGCAGGACGGGTACTGCTCAACTAAAGAGCTGGCTTTGTGCTGAAAGGTTGGACACAACCGAGCACTAAACACTTGGGGCACTTAACAAAATAGAGCATTCCTCTTACAAGAGGGTTAGTTTTATTGTTGGGTCGCAACCATTTTAATACTTCAGGGATGCAGACAACACTTGATGTGATTCTTACTGGTGTTCGTGAGAGAAGCCAGTAAGCAGTTTGTTTGGAAGTAAGCAGACGATGCTGAGATATATCGCAACAAGGAGCCAGTTTGGGAGTGACACAGGAGTTCCCTAACTACACGTCAGCAATTGTCGAACGACTTTTCGGCTCACAAGGTCAGAAATTATATACACTGTATGAAGACATAATGTCTATTGATCTCACCAACAACACGGACCATACAACGGAAAATTCAGCGCCCTGAGGACAGAGAGGAAAAAAAGAGAACGAAACTCCCGGGAAGAGAATGCTGCGAGAATTCTGATTAGAGAGACAGTGAGTGAAACATCAGAGAGACAAACAATTATTCACTGAGTGAAGATAATGATTGATCGACAAGTGCGAAAAAATTCGTAGATTTCTGAGAAGGAGTTTCTTTTCTTTTCTTTTCTTCCTCTCTCTCTCTCTCTCTCTCTTTTTTTTTTTTTTTTTTTTTTTTTTTTTTTTTTTTTTTTTTTTGCTCCCGTTAAGTTTTGTGACTTTTCTGCTGGAGGTATGGTAGCCTATTATAGTTTCAGTTCTTGAGATTTTGAGACCTCAGCATGCAGTCCTGTGTCTGTTGGTACTTTATGATACAGGTCTACTCATTCTCCATTCTTTGTCGAACGACCTTTCTTACAGTTCTGTGCTTCAACCTTTAACTTTCTGTGTTCTCAGCTTCCAAATAAGAAACTTATTATGCTTCTGCGAGATAATCCATACAGGTAATAGATGCTGAGCGTGAGGATAATAACACTGCTTCGCCACTGAGCGACCTTTACCTGGAAGGGCTGATCCAGCTGTAAACCATTTGAAGAAGGAAGGAGCAGAGCTAGCCTTGATTGCTGCTTGAGAGTTGCGGAACACGGGAGATGAAAGCTTTTGGCTATCAACGAGCAGCCACAAGTCACCAGAGGAAATTTACGCGTCATGTTAACATCGCATCAGTTGCAAGAAACAACAAATAAAATCAACTTGACTGGTTTCCTTATGACACCTTGTGTCCACTATTAATATCACTCTGCAGTAGACTACGTGCTGATATGAAACTTCCTGGAGCATTAAAACCATGTGCTGCACAAGGACTCGACGCCGAGACCTTTGCTCATCTCGGTCATGTACTGTACCATTTGTGCTGCCCATGCACGGCTCATGTTCCGTTCTCATAATTTTACTTTAGGCAATACCTCACCTCCTTCCTTCCAAAAGATAAATTCATTCTGTAAATAATAGCGCAGGCTGTTGCTAAGCCATGTCTCCGCAGTATCCTTTTTTCCAATAGCTTTAGTCCTGCAAGTTGCGCAGGGGAACTTCAGTCAAGTTTGGAAGGTAGGAAATGTATTGCCGAAAGTAAAGCTATTAGAACGGGTCAAGAGTTTGCTTAGGTGTTTCAAATGGTGGAACACAAGTTCCCAGATTCGAATCCTACTCTGGCACACAGTTAATCTGCCAGAAAGATTCAAGAAAATTTACTTCTTCCAAGGCACATCTGAGTTCTCTTTCCACTTATAGATTTATTATTATCTTCATTGACTGACTGATCATTTCATGTGTATCAGCCTTGCTTTGTTGGACTCTGTTTCATATATTCATAACTGCTTGATCGAGGCCGCATTACCATGTCTTCCACTCTACACATAGGGTGAAAAAGAATTTTTGGTCTTGTGAGTGGAAAAAGCCCTTCGAGGCTGCTAGCGTGTACCATGAGAACTCATGCTTCTCTCACTAGATGGCCCCTTTTGTGTCATCTCTCACTTCTGGATGGTGGCTCCCAAACGTATAGCATGCTGAGTATTCCGATGAACACCATTATGAATTATTTCAAGTGCTGGTCTGCAGGACTGAATTATCAAGAAGGCTGCGACCAAACAACAAACCCGCTTCCCTGTGACGGAAATACCTGCTCAGATGGCACGGGCATATGGTGGAACCAATTGGCCAGGACCCACCCAAGCCGTCGCTTGAAAAAGTCTTTCAAGAGAGGCACAACGGATGTCTCCTCTTACCACACTCACCCATATACTTTCAGTGAGTCCCAACTCGCCTGTGATTCCCCAGTAATAGTCAAACAGCTCAGTTAGGGTTGGGGAAAAGCTACTCACAAGGACACTGCTTTGTTAGGTACTACGAGATTTGGGAACTGTTATATTTCTCCAAATGAGGATTTTTACGTATATCACAGTTCTGCTGCTGCATAAATTTAGTGATGTAGTTCTGCTACTCTATATCTAAAAAAAAAAACCCAGATAGTTCAAGGGAAGTAAAGCCATAGTAGTAAAAGAGAATAAGGAAAATACAATGGTAGTGATTAACCAAGATGATATGTAAATTATCTTAAAGTAATTCATTTGAGATAGTTTTCCCGTTGTATGGGAATTTATGAAATGAGTAGTAGAGGTACAGAGATTAGTAATTCACGTCACATCATCGAAAACGAGGGCATTAAAGACAGAGAGAAGTCCTGGATTGGAAAATGATGAAGAACACCGGCCATATACATTAAATACATTATCCTAAGTTTCCTTTTTTCTTTTTAAATGTTGATGTGCTTAGTAAAATATGAGCAGAGTGTCAATTGCAAAAGAAATTAATTTATAAATATACCGGGAAAAGTAGATTTTTAAGATTGGAACCATAGACATTATAATAAATCTGAGGTTAAAACGGTACAGAATATAAACAGATAGTTTAGGAAAGTAAAGCCATAGCAGTAAAAGAGGATAAGGAGAATACAATGGTAGTGATTAACCAGGATGATTATGATAATAAGTTGAAGAATTTTTGAGTAATAATAATAACATTAAACTTTGGTATGATCTTACAAATAGAATTACTGCCTTCATTAAAAGAACAATTAAACACTATAGTTTTATCCTATCTGATTGGGATACTAAAGAGTGAATGAACATGAATCCTAAGACTCCTAAGCGTAGGGCACAACCTAAGCTGTTCAAGAATGACTGTCCCATTTACATGATTGTTAAGTATATAGGTTTTCCACTGTATAAGTTAAACAAAAAGCTGATATCTTTAATTAAGGAGTTGCCAAGTAAATTAAAGATGAAAAAATGCCTGCAGAAGGGAAGTTCATTTCGTTCAATGTAGTTAATTCATTTACAAATCCACCAATAGCGGAGACCATTGACTTAATCCAAAATAATTTTCTTAAATATGAGAAAATAAGCATAGAGGAAATACAGGAAATATGGATCTGCTTCATCTGATCCTTTCGTTCAGTTACTTTAATTCCATAACTCAGTGTATTCTCAAACGGAAGACCAAGCTATGGGCACTTGCATTGTGCGGACTAGAGTCCTGCATGCCGAGTAAGCGAGCACAAAATACGAGATGGGGCGAGCACATCGTATCTGGATAGGCTGCCCGCACTAGTTCCTGTGAGCGAGCATAGAAGCTGTGACCGAATACGTAGCACGTAACTTCAAACACATTACACGTGTCATTATCCGTGTAAGACTGCAGCCAGTATGGGCTTCTAATATGTGGTGTGTCTCACTCTCTGTAATCATGCAGGGTGAGGAAGCCAGTGCAGTAAGACGTAAGACTGAAACCAATGTTTACACACTGAAGAAACGGGATGGTCTAAAAAGCCAAGTATGGGGTACATGGTTTTAGACGAAATCAGTGCGTCTACCGTGTACGTATCGTGCATAAACTGTTACACATTATTGTGTTTCCAGTCTGGAACCACTCATTTAAAGAAACACAGTTGCAAGAAACCTCACAAAAATACAACTCCTTCAGGGATACCGGCAGTAATAAAAAATAGTATTACAGCAAAGTGTGTTGCAATGTGTGCTAAAGATATGAGACCTTTTAATGCTGTTTCCGGTGAAGGTTTCAAAGAACTAGGTGTAAGGGGTCCGTAGGCCCTTACTATAAGTTTGCACTCGGCACAGGTCGAAAGGGCAAACAATCGATAGTGTCGGGTTGCGAGAACGAGTGTAGAGTTGAAATCAGTTCCAGGTTGCGGGCCGAGCCGTACGGAGGCCGGTTGCAGTGATACAAGGCTTACCGACGAAGGGAGTGGCCATCGCCGCGGTTTAACCCCTTTGTGTTAGCATAATACGGGAAAGTGAAAAAGTATAATTACGAGAGTGATCAGTGATATTTCTGTGCCAATATTTGTGGTTTCACGTCTACCGCGCTGGCATCATTTGGATTGCAGTGTTGGATTGCAGTGTTGGATTGCGTGTGACAATAATGAATAACGAAGAGGCCTGTGCTGAGATTAGCCGTAATTAAATATATATGACGAAGGCAGTGGCTGTCTCCTTTTCTTGTGTTTTTGAGACGAATATAGGATCTTGATTAATGAAGCTGTGTTGGCGTTCTTCTTGTCACCAGACATTTCATTATTACAGCATTTGAGAAGGACAAAATGGAATGTAACAACTCTGTAGCAGTCAAATCCGATTGCCAGCTCCATTAGGTACACGGTCACATCAATTAATTATTATTTGGGCTGCTATCAGATCCTGATCGAGCGGGATACATTAAAAATCGGAGTGTTACACCCTTGGCTTACAGTGACAGGACGTGTGCAATTTTCGGACGAATAGTAAAGAACAATAGGTAATTTTACCTTGCTTAACGCGAGAAAATATTTTTTCAATGTTGGATCGGGACAGAGTATAAACTTTAAATCGCGACAAGAAGCAGTGCGTTTTGAACAATACGAAGTAGTAATATCTTAAGATTGTGACTAAACTTTCCTTTCTTGCCATAATAGATAAGAATAATAGTGTCGATAAACTGTGGTATATTGTGCAAATGCGTAAATCCGCGCGAAAAACTGTGAAAAGTGAACACTAAAGAAAGACATGTGTGAACATTACAACAGCAGAACGAACTAAGAATTCGTCAAGAAAGTTTTAAAGAAGTGTTTAGTGGTAATATTTTGACTGAAATTGCTTTTTGAGTAATGAAAATCGGACAGCTTCAAGTGGACCCATAAACTGTTATGTGGACGACAATTCATGTGGCGACGCAGTTGTTGTGTGACGTCACGCAGACCCGTGTAGCAGTTGCGCCAAAGAGCATCGATCTGCGAGGTGATTTCACACGTCATCCCAACCACCTGCGCAAGGAGTAGTTGAAGCACAGACGCACTACACCGAGCGCCGACCGGCATCTAGCGGCCGAACTACAAACTACGCCCGCCTGCAGCGCCACGGAGCGGCCGGCTGAGAACTACGACGTCCCGCCGCAGCGCGACTTCGAGACACCGAGCGCCGACCACGGCATCTAGCGGCCGAACTACAAACTACGCCCGCCTGCAGCGCCACGGAGCGGCCGACGGAAAACTACGACGACTCACCCCAGATCTTCAGCGCGACTTCACGCAGCTCCAGCGGCAGTACAGCGCCACGCCCACTTCAAACGTCAAAACATTGCGACTCGTGGTAACGTCAGTTGGTGAGTGAAGACGACTGGTTGACATAACATTAAATTGCAGTGTACTGTTTTCACGGTAAATAAACAATGGTAAACGTAATTTCACATTAGGAAAAGTGCCCAATTACAGTAATTTCCGAAACGTTTGCGAAACATACTCTGAAATATAGCATACTTATTTATGCATACTGCGCTGTCTAAATGGTAATTATACAGATATGGTCATTGTTTTTGGGAATTTTACATTTATAGATTTTATGAGTTGTGTGATTTATCTTGTTTAGAACATTTTACATAAGCTGTGTATGCGAGAATTGATATTTGAAGTTATTAGGTTTTGAGAGTCATTATGTTCAGTACTTATGCATATTGTATCAATTTGGGATTAACTGAAAATACTGCAGGTGCTGTTTGACTAGTTTCATGGTAATTAGGAGTGTTTTGGGTTACTAGAGGTTATTTTGTGTTACTTGCCTGTGCATTAAAAATAAACCAAACATGTCTACTGAAGATAAGCAGGTTTATGAGGCAGTAGTTGAAAGGAAAGGAATAGGACAAGAAGACAGAGATGATTCGGGAATCAGTGATTATGGATTGTCATTAGGAAGCCCATCAGCACATTCAACTAGTTATCCCGAAACACCGGGACAAACGACGAGAGCTAGGCCAGTTTCAGAGGATGCCGATAGGTGGTCGATTTTGGTAGACTTGAGAAAGAAGACTAACGAATCATTAGAGAAGGTTTTACAAGAAAATAACGCATCATTAGAGAAAGGTTTACAAGAAACTAGAGAAGAGGGAAGAATAGCCCGAGAATCATTAGAGAGAGGTTTACAAGAGAACAAAACATCGCAAATGAAGATGGAATGTAATCTGAAGAAGGAAATGCAAGAGTTACAAGAACGACTGAAGATGGACATCGACGAGAGAGAGAGGAAGTTACAGAAGAGCATAGACCAAGTCCAGGGAGACGTGGAGAAGATGGAAGGAAAGTTAACAAAAAAGATGGAAGACGATATTGAAGAAACGAAAGTCGAATTGGGAGAAAGAATCAACGAAGTGGAAACAAATTGCAGAATCGCCGAGGTGACGCAGATGCAGAAACAATGCAATGATGCAGTTAAGGGGATAGGAGATAGGCAAAACCAACTGGCTGTCAATCTGAGAAATGCTATAGCCGTGCAACGAGAAGAGGATAACAAGAGGGTTGCAATGGAGGTCAGGCAATTACAACAGGGAGTGCAGCAATTAGAGAGCAAGACAGAAGAAATTGATAAACGAATTAGCAATGCCACTTTAACCGTTGGGGAAGGTAGAGTCGTTACCTTGATGAGCAGTGATAATCGGTATGTCCAAAATAATACAGGGCAGAAATTGAAACCGAAAGGAGGGTTGCACCCAATGATATTTATGAAATGGTTAAAAGGGGTTTTCCCAGCACATCTTAAAGACTCAGACAAGATTCAGTTTGCAATAGATAGAACGGAAGGTGAGGCCTTCACTTGGGGAGTCAGGAAAAAGGAAGGGACTACTAGTTATGATCAGTTTGAAGAGGAATTCTTGAAGAAATACTGGTCCAAAAGTCATCAGTGTGCAGCAATTGAGGACCTACTCCACTGCAAGTGGAGAGGAACGTTGAGAGAGTTTGCCGAACATTTGTGGGAATTGAACGAGACCTTGGAACAACCACTGAGTGATGACGTAATGATATCAGCGATAAAAAGAAGAATGAGCCGGAGAATGCAAGAAACTGTATCCGGGAGCCTAATTAAAGATAGGGAGGCCTTGATGGAAATACTGGAACAGTTGGAATCTGTTCGATCACAAGAACACAATCAAGCTAATGATCAAAACCGAGGGGGAAGTAATGACCCAAGGAATCATTATGGTAATTCGTCTAATTATAGAGGAAGAGGTGGTGGCCATAGGTACAGGAACCATGGTGGTGAACGGCAATGGAGAAATGATTGGAGAAGGAATGAAGAACCAAGAGATGATGAGAGAGGATGGAATAGGCGAATGAATGACACAGTGCATATAGAAGAGGCGGGGAGACCGGAAAACTGAATGACACTCCAGATGAGGTCCGGTCAGGAGTGAGAGCTACAAGGACCAGAGTAAACCTACTAAGATACGACAATGGTGGAGATCTGAGAGAAGATCTACTGGAGGAAAGAAGTGGGATTCCCAAAGGACCCATGCTACCCATGATAGGGATCAAGTTATGTGGACTGAATATCGAGGCATTAGTCGATACAGGAAGTGAAGCATGTGCAGTATCCAAAAGGTTATATGAACAGATACTAAAAGCAAATATTAGCTTGCCTAGTTTCCCGGTGAGTGGAGTGAGAATTGTGAACGCGTTGGGTGCAAGGAGTAAACCTATTAAAGAACAAGTTTTGATTACATTCGAGATAGAGGGAGAAGAATACGAAGCAACATTTTTGGTGGTGGCTGGATTGAACACATCAATTATTTTAGGGATAGATTGGTTGAATGAAGTTGATGCAGTAGTGAGTTTTGATGAAGGTACTATCAAGGACAAAGGAAGAAAGGGAGAAGAGAAGAGGTTAAAGTTTGCTGAGGGGAGTGCAATCGAAGAAGAGGAGGAATTCAGAAGGATAAATTTGTGTCATGAAGAGGAACCCACCATGGGATACGGGGAAGAGGAACTAGGAGAAGAAGTGTTGATATACCTTAAGGGATTAGCATGAGAGGATAGACATAAAGAGGATAAGATCAGTAAAAAGTTGGAGGAGATGACACACTTAGATGAGGGGACTAAGAAGAAATTAGCCACAGTATTATACAGGCGTTGTAAGGTATTTTCTCAACGGCCAGGTATCATGAAAGGGGTGGAGTGTAAGCTAAAGATAAAGAACCACAAACCGTTCAATATAAAACAGTATTCCATTCCCCAGGCGAAACGAAGAGCAGTAGATGAAGAGATACAGAGAATGATGGACCTTGGTGTTATAGAAAGGGCCAACAGTCAATATAACAACCCCCTATTTGTTGTTGATAAGAAGGATGGAAAGGTGAGGATAGTTCTGGATGCACAAACAGTGAACAAAATCATCGAGCCGGAGCGGGACAAACCTGAGACTATAGAAGAACTGATTCAAAAATTCCGAGGAGCAAAGGTGCTTAGTAGTATCGGCTTAACTGCTGGTTACCGGCAAATACCATTGGCCACAGAGTCTCGCCAGTATACAGCATTTACTTATGGAGGAAGGTGCTATCAATTTAGAGTGTTGCCATTTGGGCTTAATGTGTCAGTGTCTGAATTTATAAGAGCGATGGATAAGATACTAGGCGAGGAGTTACTTAAGAAGGTCACCGTCTATGTGGATGACCTCTTGATAGCAAGCGAATCCTGGGAAGAACATTTGAATAGATTGGATGCAATCTTGACAGCTTTTGAAACCGCAGGGGTAACTGTAAACCTGGACAAGTCGGAATTTGGCAAATCAAAGATAAAATTCCTGGGCCATATAACATCCGAGGAGGGTATCTATCCTGATCCTAGTAAAATGGAGGCTATTAGAAATTTTCCAACCCCCCATAGTAAGAAGCAGTTGCGAGCATTCTTTGGGGTTTGTGAGTTTTATAGTAAATTTGTCAAAGGATCTGTACTTAATGCCCCGAGTATGAGAGAATTGACCAAGGCGAGGATGCCGTGACATTGGAGTGCAGAGTGCCAAACCGAGTTTGAGAATATCAAGGAAGCACTATATAGTGCAGACATATTGTACCACCCGGATTATTCCAAAGATTTTTATTTAGGAGCAGACAGCTCTGACTATGGACTAGGAATACATTTGTACCAAATAGAGAGGAGCGGAAATGGTGAGAGTTTAAGAACAATAGCGTTCGGTAGCAGAAGTTTAAATGCTTGGGAGAGGAAATATTCGATTACCGAAAGGGAGGCATTGGCAATTGTGTGGGGGTTTAAGCGTTTCCGGTATTATTTGGCCGGGAGGCATGTGAGAGTAGTGACTGACCATAAGGCCCTTACATTTCTGACCACAAGCAAGTTGAGGCATAGCAGACTAATGCGATGGGCCCTGGCAATACAGGACTATGACTTCGAGATAATTTATGAACCAGGAGCAACACATATAATACCTGATGCCTTGTCAAGATTGCCAGCTGACTCGAGAGGAATGTTGGTGGACAGGCCAGAAGGAGAAGGAGTTAGAATTAACCTGATGAAGGGAGTACAGTATGAAGAATTCATAAGGAAGTTCCTAAAGAATGTGCGCAGGGAGCAGAACGAGGACGAGAAATTAAAGACAGTTAAAACCAAATACAGGTGTGCAGGAGAGGAAAGAATTCGCACATTTTACTATATTCATAATGGGATACTTTATAAAAGAAACAAGGAGAGTGAGGAGAACTGGAAACTCTGTGTGCCTGAGCATGTGGTAGAAAAATTAATTTGGTATACGCACTATAGTAATGCGCATTATGGACCGAAGAAGTGTCTGGAAAAGTTGAAGTTAGATTGTGCATTCAACAACATGGGAAGGCGTATACGTAAGGTACTGAGTACATGTGACACCTGTCAAAAATCTAAAACGACTACAGTACAGCACAAAGGATATATGCATCCAATTGTACCAACAGCAATTAAGGACATAGTTGCAGTGGATCTCTTTGGGCCACTTCCTGCCTCACGAGGGAATTACACACAAATCTTAGTAGTGGAAGAACTGGTTTCCAAGTACATAAAATTTGACCCGTTGAAGAAACCTACTAGTAGAGCCATCATTAACCATTTTGAGAAAGGCTATTTTCAAAAAGGGGGTATTCCTAAGCGAATTTTGAGTGATAATGGGTCGCAATTTAGGTCAAAGGAGTGGACAGAGATGCTAAATGAGCACAGAATAGAGAAACTTGCCATTTCTAGGTATAGGCCAGCTTCTAACCCAGCAGAACGAACAATGAAGGAATTGAACCGTTTATGCCGAACATACTGTCATAGGAAGCATGGTTCATGGAAAGAATAACTGGAAGAATCTGAGCGGGTCAGGAATCACCTCCCACATGATTCTACAGGGTTTGCACCATGTGAAGTATTGCTCAATCAAGAACCCGACAGTATTTTTCGTGAGTTGCTAGTCTACCCACCAGGAAGTTCATTGACTTGAAATTTGAGCTAGTGGAATTAAGTATGAAGGAGAAGGCTAGAAAAAGACAGGAAAAACACGACAAGCTAGTGAAACCGATAACTTACCGAGTGGGAGACTTGGTACTAGTAAAGGTTCATGCAAAATCAAAGAAAATAAACTCTGAGATACATAAATTTAACCACGTTTATAAGGGACCGTACAGGATTATAGAAATTGGTCATCCTAACACTGTGGAGTTGGAATATGCACGGACAAAGAGAGTGCATGGTAAGGAACATGTGGAAAACATAAAAAGGTACTACTCACACGAGAACAGGGATAACCCAGATGAGGAAGGGGAACTCGATTAGGTGGTGGTGGTTAGTGTTTAACGTCTCGTCGACAGCGAGGTCATTAGAGACGGAGCGCAAGCTCGGGTTAGGGAAGGATTGGGAAGGAAATCGGCCGTGCCCTTTCAAAGGAACCATCCCGGCATTTGCCTGAAACGATTCAGGGAAATCACGGAAAACCTAAATCAGGATGGCCGGAGACGGGATTGAACCGTCGTCCTCCCGAATGCGAGTCCAGTGTGCTAACCACTGCGCCACCTCGCTCGGTGGAACTCGATTAGGGCAAATGTCTGAAATGAGAGTGTTCAAGCTCATTGATGTAATTGAGTAGGACATGTTTAGAACATTTAGTTGTTAAATGGACATTTGAAAAAGGAAAATGTTTATTTACATTGTGTTTTGTAATGTATTATAATTAGAATTGCATATTTCATATCGACGATTACCTGAGAATGGGTATAAAACCTGTGACAACTAATTTGTAGTATAGTAATTCATATGTCATGTGTTTAAGTAATAATTTTTGTTTGTTGTTGTGTGTTTCATTCAATATTGGACTATAGAGGACTATTACTGTTTGATATAAAAGTTGTAATTCGGACAATGCCGTGTTTAAGAGATGTAATAACCTTTTGTAGAAATTATTGTGGAGGCAGCCCACTACCGGAGTCGAGGGATTATTTTGGTGATTTGTAATTTCATTAATTATTTACACTGTGTGTTTTGTTCAAATGTAGCAATGTTTAATTCCCTTGCCGATTCTTTTACGCCTGTGGCTCCAAAGAAGTTTTCGAGGGCGGGGATGTAAGGGGTCCGTAGGCCCTTACTATAAGTTTGCACTCGGCACAGGTCGAAAGGGCAAACAATCGATAGTGTCGGGTTGCGAGAACGAGTGTAGAGTTGAAGTCAGTTCCGGGTTGCGGGCCGAGCCGTGCGGAGGCCGGTTGCGGTGATACAAGGCTTACCGACAAAGGGAGTGGCCATCGCCGCGGTTTAACCCCTTTGTGTTAGCATAATACGGGAAAGTGAAAAAGTATAATTACGAGAGTGATCAGTGATATTTCTGTGCCAATATTTGTGGTTTCGCGTCTACCGCGCCGGCATCATTTGGATTGCAGTGTTGGATTGCAGTGTTGGATTACAGTGATTGAATTTGCGTGTGACAATAATGAATAACGAAGAGGCCTGTGCTGAGATTAGCCGTAATTAAATATATATGACGAAGGCAGTGGCTGTCTCCTTTTCTTGTGTTTTTGAGACGAATATAGGATCTTGATTAATGAAGCTGTGTTGGCGTTCTTCTTGTCACCAGACATTTCATTATTACAGCATTTGAGAAGGACAAAATGGAATGTAACAACTCCGTAGCAGTCAAATCCGATTGCCAGCTCCATTAGGTACACGGTCACATCAATTAATTATTATTTGGGCTGCTATCAGATCTCGATCGAGCGGGATACATAAAAAGGGAGTGTTACATAGGCCAAGAATTAATACATCTAGGCGCGCATTATGGAGAAGTTAACGTGGCAGATGTCATGCCACATCCCTCTACTACAAGCAGACATGTCAAGGAACAAGCTGATGCAATACGAAACAGCAAAATGCCTTTGTCATTGCGGAAGTTATTAATAAAACATGTGCTGCGGCAGTTGATATGTGGACTGATTCGCATAATCAGACGCTTACAACACATTACATTTACACAGATTGGTCTCTTGCGAACAATGTTTTATTTAAAACAAAATTCCCGGACGTTAAGAAGACGGGAGTAAATATTATGAAAGACATTGAAGAGAGGATAGCTGATTGGGTCATTTCGACGGACATGTTGCACAGTTTCGTTTTTGTCTCCGACCAGGGTGCCAATTTAATAAAGGCTTTGGAAAATCACGAAAGGATTCCTTGTGCTGCTCATTGTATAACCACAGCACTTAGCCATACTTTCGATGAAGATAACTTCTTGTTAAATCATGCCCCGAACATGGCATCAACAATAAATACTGCTGCTGACAGGTGTTGTTGTTATACCTCGATGTGGACAGCTGAAAATGTGTGCCCCGACCGGGACTCGAACCCGGGATCTCCTGCTTACATGGCAGACGCTCTAACCATCTGAGCCACCGAGGACACAGATGAATAGCGCGACTGCAGGGACTTATCCCTTGCACGCTTCCCGTGTGACTCACATTCCCAACTGCCCACAATTCTACATATGTATTGTACCTTATAGACATTTGCCCACCCACTCATTACTCGCGCACGCGCTGGCGATTCCCGTAAGAGTTTGGGCAACCTGTGCGCATTCGCACAGACAAAGGTCAATGGCTAGGTAGCCTTTACTATATATACAAAGACAGTAACTTGTTCTCGAAAGAACAGTTATTGTTGATGACCGTGCAGCTTTTTCCCTGAAATAAATGATGACTAACTGACAACCTCAGCTGCCGACAGGTGTTGTTGTTATACCTCGATGTGGACAGCTGAAAATGTGTGCCCCGACCGGGACTCGAACCCGGGATCTCCTGCTTACATGGCAGACGCTCTAACCATCTGAGCCACCGAGGACACAGATGAATAGCGCGACTGCAGGTACTTATCCCTTGCACGCTTCCCGTGAGACTCACATTCCCAACTGCCCACAATTCTACATATGTATTGTACCTTATAGACATTTGCCCACCCACTCATTACTCGCGCACGCGCTGGCGATTCCCGTAAGAGTTTGGGCAACCTGTGCGCATTCGCACAGACAAAGGTCAATGGCTAGGTAGCCTTTACTATATATACAAAGACAGTAACTTGTTCTCGAAAGAACAGTTATTGTTGATGACCGTGCAGCTTTTTCCCTGAAATAAATGATGACTAACTGACAACCTCAGCTGCTGACAGGTGTTGTTGTTATACCTCGATGTGGACAGCTGAAAATGTGTGCCCCGACCGGGACTCGAACCCGGGATCTCCTGCTTACATGGCAGACGCTCTAACCATCTGAGCCACCGAGGACACAACAATAACTGTTCTTTCGAGAACAAGTTACTGTCTTTGTATATATAGTAAAGGCTACCTAGCCATTGACCTTTGTCTGTGCGAATGCGCACAGGTTGCCCAAACTCTTACGGGAATCGCCAGCGCGTGCGCGAGTAATGAGTGGGTGGGCAAATGTCTATAAGGTACAATACATATGTAGAATTGTGGGCAGTTGGGAATGTGAGTCTCACGGGAAGCGTGCAAGGGATAAGTCCCTGCAGTCGCGCTATTCATCTGTGTCCTCGGTGGCTCAGATGGTTAGAGCGTCTGCCATGTAAGCAGGAGATCCCGGGTTCGAGTCCCGGTCGGGGCACACATTTTCAGCTGTCCACATCGAGGTATAACAACAACACCTGTCAGCAGCTGAGGTTGTCAGTTAGTCATCATTTATTTCAGGGAAAAAGCTGCACGGTCATCAACAATAACTGTTCTTTCGAGAACAAGTTACTGTCTTTGTATATATAATAAATACTGCAATATGCATTGTAGGTAAATTAAGAAAAGTGGCCGCTGCGCGTCTTTGAAATCATTGTTGAAACGAGAGGTGTACACACGCTTGATCAGCTTGTACACTATGGTGGAATCCTTACATACTCAGTATAACGAAGTTGCTGCTTTGCTGACGGAAAAGGACTCCGCTTACAGATTTCAAGGATATGATACGATCTTGCACGAAAAATTGCTCATTATCTGAGGCCATTTAAAGAGGCCACAAATGAATTAGAAGGCGAAAAAGAACCGACAATCCAGTTAATTCTTCTTTTGTTTCACAAACAGCAACAAATTTGCAGTGTCAATGACATTGACTGCCAGGTGAGTGATTACTGCAGTTCAAAGCACTGTTCATTACGATAGGCGATAGATTTATAATTAACTAGCGTAATTGATGTGTACTAACAGATATGTATTTTTTAACTGGAGGTACAAAGGATAAAAAATCGAGCATTGACTTTCGGTTGTGAGAAGATTGTGATCACTTCCAGACAAAAAATTGCTACGTTTCTTTGGCCGTCTTTCCGTGATCTTAATATGCTTGAAATAAATGAAAAGCAGGAAATTCTTAGCAATGCGGGACAAATGTGTGCTTCTTGCGCAGGTACAACCTGCAATCATTAATATAATCGTTTTTGCATAGTTAATGGATAGTGTATTATAGAGAAACGGGAAAAATGGCTCTGAGCACTATGGGACTTAACTTCTGAGGTCATCAGTTCCCTAGAACATAGAACTACTTAAACCTAACTAACATAATGACATCACACACATCCATGCCCGAGGAAGGATTCGAACCTGCGACCGTAGCAGTCGCGCGGTTCCAGACTGTAGCGCCTAGAACCGCTCGGCCACCTAGGCCGGCGGGAACGTTGTAATTCGTATAATATTTCACTAACGTAAAACACCTCGTTTTTACGGGAACGTTTCGATGATTTCCACATCAGTTCTGTATTACTTGTCTCTTTCGTTTATTATCATAGATCCTTCAAGTACTATGTCATCGCCACCAAGAACGAGAGAACGTTTGAAGGAATGGAGGAACAACAGATCATCCGCAGCAGATGAAGTAGATCTCTACATTTTAATGCACCCCGGAGATGATGATGACTTCTTAAAGTGGTGGAGCAGACATGAATCAAATCTGCCAGGCCTGGCTGCAGTTGCGAAACGTATTTTATCTATCCCAGCAACAAGCGCACCTACTGCAAGATGCATTAGTAAAGCCGGCATGTTACTTACAAATCGCCGCAGCCAATTAAATCCGGAACGCATTAGTGATCAACAATAATTTGGTTTCTGTTGCAAACAAGTGAAAAGTGTGACAAGTTACGTCTGTAAATGTTTAATGTTCTTTGTACGCTTTCTTTATGAAGATGGTTGTCTTCTAGATAACAGGGACAGCACTTATTTAATGTTTCCTATTAATGAAAGGAAAAATATATCTTTTGTTTGGAAATGAGACTCGTTTTCTATCCGCGATTGTATTGAAATATCATTTTGCTTTCCAAGTGCTTTATGAATTTAGCTGTTCCACGTACCCGTTCTTGGAAACGTTACTTTTGTATGAGAAAAGAGAGAGACAGAGATAAATATATTGTGTGTGTGTGTGTGTGAGAGAGAGAGAGTGAGAGAGACAGGCGTTGGATTTGTGCAGTACAGTGCAGCGAGCCGGGGCGAGGCGAGATGAGACGTCAGCGGTGACCGGTTATCCGCGTGTCCGGAATCCGGACAACAGACATGGGGTGAGCACGTGACCGAGCCGAATCGTGTAGGGCCGGACACGAGCGGCTCGGTCCCCCCCGGCAACAGGCGAGCCGTGACCGGTCAAACATTGAGCGTTGCAGCACTCTTGTGCGACCTCAGTAGACACATTGGTGAAAGGGACTGAAAACAAATTGTTTGACAGGTACAAAGATACAGCGAACAAGATGGTGCACTATAAGCGATAGGTTGACGATACTCTAGGGTTTTTTAATGGCACAACAGATGCAATAAATTGCTTGCTCCTACAAATGAATAGTTCACGTGCAGACATAAACTCTGCTATGGAACTGGAGAAGGAACATATTATAAACTTTTGGATTTGAAACTGAAAAACAATCTGGCCTCACATAGGTTTGATATTTGTCGTAAACTTACAACAGACTCAGTTCTTTACAATGTCTCGCACCATTCTGTAGTCTGTGACAAATAAGATATTAAATAATCTGCTTGATCCTGACGAAGCAACTAAAGAGTTGGGTGTACTGAACGAGATAATGTGTAGGAATGGATATGATGACGAAACAGTTAACACAATGTAGACTAACAACAGAAGAGCAGGGAAAGAATGAGAGACGATCCCACCATACTAACAAAAGAACAAGCCGAGAAGAATATTATGCAACTAATTTGTATGAAATAGCAAGGACATATCATAACACTAAAGTTCAGATAGGATTTCAGACACGTAACGAAATAGGCAATGTTTTACACCGTAGGACACGAAAAACAGAAACAATGAAGCAATCCAGTATTTACTAAATTAATTACAGTACCTGTAACAGTTGCAGCGCGGGACATACAGACTGAAACTTCGAGGTGAGGTTGAGAGACCACTGAACACTTGTGGCTTTATCAAATCTTCATTTAGCAACGACCTACATAACAGTAAATACACTCCCAATGGCGCAAATGTACTGGACTTTCCGCATATACTTAGACTGAAAATTACTTAAGTGGAGGTTGAGATTTACACTGCACTTAATGAACAGCTGGAACGTATGTTGAACGAATAGAAACTAATCTGAGAAAAAAAGAAACTTGCTATAAAATTTTAAGAAATATATGTTGAAATGGCTGTTTATAGACTAGCTTAGGAGGATTTCTCTCTGGACTTGACAGTTATATAGTGTGGATCCATCGTTTATTTCTTGCCTTACATGACTGAATCTAGAGTTTACCTTTTTGACATTTTGGTTTCTACTTAGCAAATAGATTGGAATATTAATGGTAATAGGTTGTGTATGTCGAGTTTTGACTTTTGTTTCATGGCTACAGACCGCATCCTATGCATTTGCATGTTGCATATATATTTGCATATTTGTCTGCTTTACACCAGTTATTACATATTTTCGTTAAAAAATGTGATGATGGGCTCTATATTTAAAATATTTTAGAAATCTAGATGGCCGGGCTCTAGCTCGATCTCATTTTGATGTCTTACAGAGTGACCGCGACGTACAACTGCGTGCGATCTCTAATCTAGAAGCTGCTGGCTAGCGAAGTGATTACTGAACTGGAACAAGCAGACAGAGTCCACGCGCCCACCTCCCGTGGCCCCGCTTAATCCCCTCCCGTCATACCCCACGCGTCGGCAACAATTAAATTACGCCAGTTGTTAGTTGCAGTCCATTGTTTCAGTTCTGTTTGCTTTATATTTGTACAAAGTTTAACGTGTTTAAAAGTAGTGTGTAACGTATGGTACACCATACCTTCCAAAATAAAGAAATGTTTTATGGATAGCTGACCGTCCTGGAACAATTATATAAGACGAAAATGTTTTATATTGTTGAGTTTGGGAGAAAAAGGTTTCATGCAAAAAAAAAAATGTTTCAAATAGACTAGCATGTCAAGACAAGTCTTCAAGTCACATGATTGGAAGAGAAAGGGCCAGTATAACAACTTCTGACGGCGGCAAGTAGCAGCATCAGTGATTTAACTTCCAAAGGTAACCAGTTAAATCCCTTTAGCATGGATCTACGTCAAGCATTAATCATAGTTATGTTCTTTTTCACAATCTTACAAACCCTATTATCAAATGTTTCCTGCGTAAATGTTTCTTAACTCAAAATATACCAGATGAATCAGCATTGTGTAAAAATTACATTTTACTTAAATTTCCTGAAGAAATACGAAATGAACACAAGGACAACGTTATTTGGATTTCAGTTGACGAATCTACAGACGCTCGTGGCATTTACAATGCAAATTTAACTGTTAGTGCAGTAAAACAAGAGTCTTCGTCTTCCTACTTAGTGGCCTGGAAAGAACTTGAAAAGACAAATCATTCTACGATAACAACTATTACGTCTTTTATTATATGATATTGCTTATTTCTGCACTTTACATCCATATTCCAAGAGTTTTTCATGCATATTTGCAGGTTTATTTTGAACTTTTCGTGTTGAATATAATCTGGTCTAAATGTCATTTGTGTTTATATCAGTATTTGAAGAACAATAGATGACACATGTTTCATCTGGAAACAGTTTACTGGGGGTTATCTATCACATCAATTATACATATGTTCCACCAATATTATTACATGATTCTATAATATCATTAGTTTATGTAACTGATCTTTGGTTTTATTACATAATAAAGCAATGTATCTGCTTTACGTAACATATTTCATGTTTTGTAGATTCTTATGACCATTGACTCCCTCTTTCACCATCCTATCTCCCTCTTACCCGTAGCTTTTATTGTTTCATTTTCGTAAGTGACACTCTGCCCCTATGCAGACATGTTTCTGCTAATTGGGTACAGTGGCTTGCCTTAGATTGACACCTTGCTTGCTTAGTATGTAGGATGGAGTAGTAATTGTTTCTTGAGCATATGTAACGAGCTATGGGTCTAGTTTTTGAGTCTCAGAAATTTTCTGCTTGTCAAATTAAAGTTAAATCTTGTCACTTTTCCCCTCACCACTAGTAATACAATGTTAGATGACACATATTCCATCCTTAAATATATCATTACCAGCTGTATACTTCGAATTAACCATATCTCTTTCGCACTGTGTATTATTTCGATGCATACCATCATAATTATACACTGTTAATCTTTGTTGTTTATTGTAGAGTAACCTGATTTTTAATATGCACAATTCACATTTAAATGGTTCCATGTCTTCGTCGTTTTACATGTGTTTTGAGCCGGCCGAAGTGGCCGTGCGGTTAAAGGCGCTGCAGCCTGGAACCGCAAGACCGCTACGGTCGCAGGTTCGAATCCTGCCTCGGGCATGGATGTTTGTGATGTCCTTAGGTTAGTTAGGTTTAACTAGTTCTAAGTTCTAGGGGACTAATGACCTCAGCAGTTGAGTCCCATAGTGCTCAGAGCCATTTGAACCATTTACATGTGTTTTTCCTAACATTTGTCATGTATATGTATATTTTTATCAGTGAGCCCCCCCCCCCCCATCCCCCACACTTACACTTTCTAACCCCCATTTTTCCTGGTAATTTTATAAATTAACTTCATTGCGACTGATACTCTGCTCTTATTTTACTATGGAGGTATGTATTAGAAAAAAGAAACAGCAGCATTGTACTGTTTTAATCTCTAGCATTATGAACCTACCTTTCAAGTACGTATCTTAAACACCCGTTGTATGAGTAATTCTAATGTTTTGATGTCTCTGCTGATTGTGATTTTCCATGTATATCGCTGACTATATTTTTATAAATATGAACTATAGATTTAGGTGGTGTGGGTCACATTGTACTACTTGAAGCATTCCCTGCCTACCTACTGGATGTACAACACATTAATACACACGCATATCTAGTTTATGACTGTTCAAACGTAGATTTGTTTATCAGTAGGTGTACAGAAATGAGTATTTTTGTTGTAAACAGCTTAATTAAGTTTTATTGTGATTTAGTTAACTGTTTTGAATAAGTGGTTGATGGGATGTTTTGACATAACAGCAACAGTAAAATATAAATGGATATAATTTTTAGCCTAAATATAATAGAATTTTCTTTTCTCATTTTTATGTGTTCCTCATGCAGTACAATATATAATTTGTTACAAGTCGAGTATAACTCAGTCTGACTCATCTGTTCCGTATTTTGGTATTTATGATACATTCGCACTTTCTCTCAAACCAGCAAAGATATAATGACATGTTATTCATCCACATATTATGTTGTATATGGACTATTTCAAAAGTGTTCTCATGTTGTGGAATAGTAATTTGATTCATGTGCCATGTCTAAAGCGATAAATCATGTGATGGTTATCCACATGTAAGTAAAGGTAACGGCGTATGCCACGTCTGTAACACGATTGTTATTGCGTTTTGTAGTGTGTACAAATTGTGTGCTCATGTTGTAATGTGCTCTATGTTAGTATGTTTTATTTGTGGAGCTTGAAAATGACATAATCCTCGAAATCGGCCGAAAGCAAATTAATAAATTAATATGTCTGGCTTTCAGGCAGGATCAACCGTTTCGCTTGATGCTGAGATGCTGCTATTTAGGGGGAATACCAAGTGGGGTCAGGCATGAATGGGAGTTTGGATTGATGAGGAGAGTGCTAGGGTATTCTGTACAGTTGTGCGAAGCTGTAATGCTAGGATGAAGTAATGGTTAGCGCACCTGCCTAGTGATCAGCAGAGCGGCGTTGATATCCCAGCCTTGGTGTAACTGTTCATTTGTCGCTTCAGATCTTCATATATACATCAGTTAATAAAGTACATTACCGCCTATTGCGGACCGTGTTTTTCTTCTTGAAAAGGTTTGAAAGACTTGCTCCTTCACGGGCACTTAGGGTTTCCGGAGCAGCAGCAGGATGTCCACAGTGTTGATAGAAACGTTTTATTTATTTTTGGTTCTTCTAAGTGGTCGCCCATATTCAAAATTTCTCATTATCTCATTTGCGATATGTTTACATCCCAGGTCTACTTTTCATAAATGTCTTGCGCTTAAGTTGCCGTTAATCGCGAAAGTGAACTTGTACCAATGTGCAAATGAATTGAAGACATTAGCTGCCAGTGGTCATTGGTTTATGTACGTGAACATAGATCAAGTGACAAACTAAAACGTATCAGATAATTGTACGACAAGTAGTAAACTCCCCTGATGGATGCCTACATTCCAGCACGGTCCTTGACCGTGGATGAACAGGTCGCTGTTCATTTCGCCAGTACATGCTATAAAAGTATGGTGGACAGCAGATAAATTTCTGGGCAGTTTATGATACTGCAACAAACTGCTGCTGGAAGATGAAAGTGTGTTTGGGGAAAGATGAAGAAACAAGTGCCTCTTGACTTGGAGAAAACGTAGTGAAAAACATGATGATTGAAGTTGTTAATTTTGGACGTAAGGTCACCTGCGATAACATTTTTACATCCCTCGAATTAGCTCATTACTTGTTGTCAGAAGATAAGGCACTAGTCGATACTGTCTGAAGAAAAAAAAAAAACAAAAACAAAGATGAAATGCCTGCATATTTTATTACACCAAAAGGACGTGAAACACAGTCTACATGATGACAGCCTCTTAAGTTCCTAAGACTAACAAAATTGTTACCGTCCTTTGCTCTCTTTATGACCGACAAACGTTATCATCATTAGGATTGAAAAGCCTGAAGCTATAGTGACATACAGTGCCATTAAAGATGGCTTTGACACAACGTACCAGACGACGAGATGCTACAGTGTGAAGGGAAAACAAGGCGCTGCCCATCGGTGTTTCTGCTTTACAGGATCAATGTAAGTGTAATGAATAAGACGTTGAACTTTCGGCATCAGTTTGGGAAAGCAACTACCAGGGGTAAAACGTGAGCGAATTCATTACTATCACCGGACCCATCAAGGGCAGCGAAACCTCCGGCTAAGAGAAGGGAAAGATGTGCGTACTGTCCATAGAAAAAAAGATAGTTAAACTAAATTACATTTTATGAGTTCATCAAGCATGTAGGTGCGGAACATTTTGCTATTCTCTGTGGACTTGTGAAAGTCTGCAATAACAATTATATTACAGAAACGCTAGGTATAGAATGAGGATAATCTATATGCCATATAAAAGCCACCAGTCGAAGTACAAAAGGTATGTTTTTTAAAATATAAACTTTAAACAAAGACAATTATTTTAAAAGTATTTATATCTCTTAGGTGGTTCACGTCATAAATAGTCAGGATGGTGTCAATTTATCAAAATCTCTGAATAAAGAAATACATGTTTTTTGAACTCGTGAACTTTCAGGCTCTCATTCACCTCAGTTATTTTCCAGCACATTGACCTTACATCGTTTTGCTTTCGTTGATGTAATGAATGCATGTTGCAGTCTCCGAAATTAATTCTAACTCTTCTCAGAATTATGCACTATATTTTTTTCTCTCCACAAGAAATTTCTTGCAACCGGTTTATTTAAGGAATCTTCTGCTGAAAGTTCGGCCGCCCTTCGTACGTACTACACAGCTTTCCCTGTTGAACACTCGCCCTTTGTTTACGTATCGAGCGCTATGTGTCATAAAACGTTTCCAGCAATGCGCCTAGGTCACCTTCTTTTTTCAGATTGCGTTGCTTCCCTGTAGGGGTGAAAGAAACTCGTTTGCTACTGTGTCAGATGCATTCGCTACGCGGAATAACCTTCGTACTGTTCTCGGTCTGGAGCCACATGTTTCAGCTGTTCTGTTCGGGCAGTTGGCTACGATGCACGAATTATATGTGGATAGGGCTTCCGTTAGCGGTTCTCTTTTGAATAAACTGTCGTTTTTTCGCAATTGGCGTGTTTCCGTCGTCGATACCGACTTCAACGAGAACAATACAGCCAATAACGGACGTTCGTTAATGAGAAAATAACAACGAAGCATGCAGCGCACACTCATTATCACGGGCATAAACAGAGGAATGACTCGCCTGGCTACAGACATCAGACTTAAGTACGCTTCCTCCGGCCTCTGTATGGTTGCCCATCGACCGCCTCGTTAGCAGCGCACATCACGGGTCGCACTACCGTGGGATAATCCCTGAGGAACGATGGTCGTCGCCCAGTGCCTGCGCTTAGCGCTACTGTGTAACTACTAGGGTCCACTTCCTCACGGTGCTCTACGCTGCACGCCTCATTCGTGCATCAAACCATTTCAGCCTCTGGGGCTTGCCGCAATGTCGTATTGTCTGTGGAGCGAGACAGTCCTGTGTACACATCGCCGCTAATTGTCTTTTCCTATGAGACTTGGCTAACGAGAGTCGTGACCCGTCCTGGACTGCGTGTCTGGGTACAAGCTCTTGTCGCACAACAAGTTCAGTCCACATTTTGCATGTAATCCAGCAGAAACTTCTCTCAGTAGCGAGTTCAGAACTGAACTAATACTTCCAGCCGAGCCTTCTCCCTACAGACGTAATACGGAATGATTCAAAAAGACAGAACAGATGTCAGTTGATTATCACAGACTAACTAAGAGAGATAGACAGACATTGCGCATGTTGCTAGATGCAGGAAGATTTAAAGGTTTACGTTCGCACAGTCCATCTCTTCCAATCCAACGGTATGGTACAGTGGTGTTAAGATGACGCTGCATCTTAATATAAAAGTGAGGTGGGACGCCGTCATGCATATAAATAAAAGCGTTGGAATCTTCGTGTAGTTGAGAAAACTAACAATTTTGCAAGTTGTCCGGTTACAGTTTCCTCCGCACAAAAGAAAGATCCATAAACTTCGCCGGCCAGAGTGGCCGAGTGGTTCTAGGCGCTACAGTCTGGAACCGCGCGACCGCTACGGTCGCAGGTTCGAATCCTGCCTCGGGCATGGATGTGTGTGATGTCCTTAGGTTAGTTAGGTTTAAGTAGTTCTAAGTTCTTGGGGACTGATGACCTCAGAAGTTAAGTCCCATAGTGCTCAGAGCCATTTGAACCATAAACTTCGTAAACAAAAGCGTCTCAAAATACATTCAGTTCCGGTAAATTTCTTTCATGTTCGACGATGACTACAGGTTTTACTTTACCCGATGGATGTACCTCCGATCCGTCCGGAAAATTGAGTCTTTCAGAAAAGGTGTCCCCTTCCATATCCTGGAGAACTGAAATGCGAAATTCGTACCCTCTGTTGTGGTCGCCAGGGCGGAATTCCAGTAGTAACTGCAACTTGAAAGGCTTCATATACACGTGTCGTTGAAGAACACGCCACACCGTTGTTTGAAGAAGTTACATTTGTTGGCCTGCTCGTCTTGTGGACTTCCTAGGACTCCGTGTGAATGCACCTCAGACACGCTAGTCATTTTCATCAAACTTGCTTGGTCGGAAAGTGCTCTTTTCTTTGCATAGGCAACCAACTACAAAAAATTTTGTATGCCAGTCATAAAACTGCTTGCGCAGAGACGGTGGAATGCACGTTACACTTGAACAATGGATTGTCGTCATGCAAAGTCCAACGCACAAAATGAAATTTTTTCATATTTGACTTAAACAAGTAGTGTCTTTAGTGTTTGTTAAGCCATAATTTATTTCTAGTGATCATGACCATTATTTACAATTATAAATAATAACTGCTAATTTATTTGAAGAACAATGTATCATACAAATTTATTGTTGCTACTGCTAACAAGATTCTTAACTATAGATTTTAATTTATTAACTATTCATACGACCTTCTAGACACATTTAGTACATTTAGTCCATTTTACAAATAACTCTGTATTATTTTTCACTCAAGTCATTTCAGGCTGCTAGATGCATTGAGCACAGTTGATTTCTGTTTTAAGCACACATTTTCTGCACACAGCTTTGAGGCACTTTGCAAAGTTTTCGCTGGTCTTGTTGCCTTTGAAGAGGCCGATTTGGCACTTCCTCCGCTTTATAGGTGATTTCAGTCCCATATCCTCACCCTTTACCTGATGTTCTTGCTCTTTCGTTCCCCTGAATTCATTTGCCAGTTGAAGTATGAACGTCTTCCTTTCTCTTTTCTTGTTCGTTACTGTGTTATAGATGACCCATGCATTTACTGCCGCTATGTCAGTATGTTGTCGAATACATGCATTGTCCATCTCCTACATGCAACCTTTGTAGTATATTTGTGGGTCATTTGATCGACTATGTCCATCCCGTACTTTGCTGCATTGTAGAACATTGTGGTTTCAGGTTTTTTCTTCCTTCCTTGTTCCTTGCTTATTGCTGCTTCAGCATGCAGCATACTCAGAAGAATGACATTTTTATTCTTCTTTCCTTGATATAAAGTCATGGTGCAGTCTGTGTTGCCACTACTTTGCAGTATTGTGGTGGAGTGTATTTCAGCATTCGGCTTCCTTACTTCATCGGGGATTTGAAGGTGGCTTTTGTTCATTGTACCAACTAATGAAGTTTTCTTTACTTTGAATTTTTAGCAACTTGAAGAGACGTAAAGAAGTTGTCTGTGGTCTCATTTCTTCCTTGATTTACAAATGGCTCCATGAGATGCAGAATGACATACACTCCAAGTGGTTGTTTCTCTCTATGCATATCCTCTTTACCGAGGTATGGGAAAGTATAACATATATTTTCGTCGTTACATCAACAGCCAACCAGAATTTGAGACTATATTTGTCTGCTTTGTTGGACATGAACTGAGGAAACCTCCACCTCGCTTTGCTTGTTAACAGTTGCTCGTTAATGGTTATATTTTTCTCCAGGGCGGTAAGTGTGAATACTCTTTTCAATTAACTTTCCCCAAATTTCAGAGACAGGATCGAACTGCCAGGTGTTCAGCCATGGTTGATTTTCCATCAAAACGGAGAAATCTGAGAGGCTCCTAAAATCTGTCCCTTGGCATAATGCCCTTGATAAAAGCAGCCCCCAAGATTACGGCCAGACATCATCCACAGACATACATTTTGTGCACAATACACCCCGAACACACATGATGGGTATCAGTTTCTCCAGATCCTCAAGTGACACAATCTAGTCATTGTTTTTTAGTACTTTCCGAACATTTTACTCTGTGTATTTCTTCATGAGACTTAGCATTGCTTCATCAAAAGCAAGATGGAAGACACTGATGACAGAGCTATCTACTCGTTGGCAAGCATAAGCAGTGGGACCTCCTCTCTCCTTCAGAACATTCACAGCTGACCGCCTTCCAGAAGATGAATAGTTTCCAATCTCCCACACGGTTCCATCCCTTGCAATCATCTTTGTAGACGCTTGCAACTGTACCTGCTGCAGTGAAAGAGGTGATGATTGACGTGTATCAGCATCTGCATCCCCTTTCAGTAATAGCCCCTCGATCACAATGTCTTTATCTTCACTTGTGTTAGGTACATAATCATCATCTTCATCAGTGAAGTCAATTTCCGATTCAGCTTCGGAATTCTCTGAGAGATGTAACACTTCTCCAGCAGACAGTCCATGCTGACGATACATGTTCGAAAACGTGTTTCATGGTCAAAGATTGACTGAGTGACACAACGTAAGCTGTGGTGGACTAGAAGGTACACGTGACAAATTGCAACAATGAGGAGCAATTGCTCGGCGTTACTGTTCACTGTTGCCATTGTATTGTGGGATAATTTACTTATATTCAGCAGAGACATTACAGTGGGGTGAAATTGGCCACTTCCGGCATTCCAAGTATACTGAATGACAGGATAAAGAAAATTAAAATATTTTGTAAATACTAAAACGTCTTCAGAAAGAGGAGAAAAAATTAGAAAAAGTCATATAATTTCGTTAACGAAGTAAATAAATTAGATATGATAGTGAACGAAAAACGTATGTTTGACCCCTTCCGCCGTTTTAGTGTTAACGGCTGCTCGTATCTTTCACAGTCTCATGTTTCCTCCTGTCTTTCGGACTCTTCTCTTAGGCAAATAGGATCACTTTTTGTTCTTGCACAATCCAGTTACTCGGCCTCACTCAATTTTCCTGCTGGTCTGGGATGGCAAATCGTCTTCCTCTGTTCCATATCTGTGCGGGGAATGACTGTACCAAGAGGAAAGGAGATACAAAGGTAATTAGAAATGCAGTCATTGACAACATTATATATGGACTGTAGTTTTCATGGAGTGTTAGTGATTTGTTCTGACTGACTACTGGTATATGCATATTAAGTTGTAAAATAGGTTACAGGCTAGTTTGGGAATAATATGCCGTGGTACATTACCTCCTTATTATTAAAAAAATGGTTGTTAATATAGTTATGTTGAGATTAATCTGTAGCACAAGTACAATAAAGAATTTCCACCGATACTTATTAACTGTTTTTACAGAATTTGTAAATGAAGGAAATGCCTTGAGAACCTCGTGTCGACTTACAGCCTCCCTAATAATTATCGTTGTGCACTTGGATATGTTGACTACTGATGCGTAGTGTCTTGACCAGACTGTCGGTGATTATCATGGGTGTCCCATGCCGGACTTGCAGACTGTAGTCTCTAGTAGCACTTACATGTGGGTGGCTTGTCATCAAATAAACACATACTTGAAGTTAATTTGACAGTTACTTTATTACACATTCACGCTTTATGTACCACAACAGCAAATCATATATTTCTTTAGAATAATATGCTACTACATAATTTATGAGAAATATATGGATCAAGCAGACACATAAAATGCACCGACATACGTAAAATTTACATGCAATTGACATCCAAATCACCACAGAATCAGTCTGTACCACAGTTGTTACTGTATGATCAGATGCAAGTACAAATTTGTAAACCAAGAAAATCTAAAGTCATGGCTGTATTTGAATGTGCGTACATCTACATCTACACCTACATTTATAATCCGCAAGCCACCCAACGGAGTGTGGTGGAGGGCACTTTACGTGCCACTGTCATTACCTCCCTTTTCTGTTCCAGTCGCGTATGGTTCGCGGGAAGAACGACTGTCTGAAAGCCTCCGTGTGCGCTCGAATCTCTCTAATTTTACATTCGTGATCTCCTCGGGAGGTATAAGTAGGGGGAAGCAATATATTCGATACCTCATCCAGAAACGCGCCCTCTCGAAACCTGGCGAGCAAGCTACACCGCGATGCAGAGCGCCTCTCTTGCAGAGTCTGCCACCTGAGTTTGCTGAACATCTCCGTAACGCTATCACGGTTACCAAATAACCCTGTGACGAAACGCGCCGCTCTTCTTTGGATCTTCTCTATCTCCTCCGTCAACCCGATCTGGTACGGATCCCACATTGTTGAGCAATACTCAAGTATAGGTCGATCGAGTGTTTTGTAAGCCACCTCCTTTGTTGATGGACTACATTTTCTAAGCACTCTCCCAATGAATCTCAACCTGGTACCCGTCTTACCAACAATTAATTTTATATGATCATTCCACTTCAAATCGTTCCGCACGCATACTCCCAGATATTTTACAGAAGTAACTGCTACCAGTGTTTGTCCGCTATCATATAATCATACAATAAAGGATCCTTCTTTCTATGTATTCGCAATACATTACATTTATCTATATTAAGGGTCAGTTGCCACTCCCTGCACGAAGTGCCTATCCGTTGCAGATCTTCCTGCATTTCGCTACAATTTTCTAATGCTGCAACTTCTCTGTATACTACAGCATCATCCGAGAAAAGCCGCATGGAACTTCCAACACTATCTACTAGGTCATTTATATATATTGTGAAAAGCAATGGTCCCATAACACTCCCCTGTGGCACGCCAGAGGTTACTTTAACGTCTGTAGACGTTTCTCCATTGATAACAACATGCTGAGTTCTGTTTGCTAAAAACTCTTCAATCCAGCCACACAGCTGGTCTGATATTCCGTAGGCTCTTACTTTTTTTATCAGGCGACAGTGCGGAACTGTATCGAACGCCTTCCGGAAGTCAAGGAAAACAGCATCTACCCGGGACCCTGTATCTAATATTTTCTGGGTCTCATGAACAAATAAAGCGAGTTGGGTCTCACACGATCGCTGTTTCCGGAATCCATGTTGATTCCTACAGAGTAGATTCTGGGTTTCCAAAAACGACATGATACTCGAGCAAAAAACTTGTTCTAAAACTCTACAACAGATCGACGTCAGAGATATAGGTCTATAGTTTTGCGCATCTGCTCGATGACCCTTCGGTGTGCTCTTTTCCAATCATTTGGAACCGTCCGTTCCTCTAGAGACTTGCGGTACACGGCTGTCAGAAGGGGGGGCGAGTTTTTTCGCTTACTCTGTGTAGAAACGAATTGGTATCCCGTCAGGTCCAGTGGAGTTTCCTCTGTTGAGTGATTCCAGTTGCTTTTCTCTTCCTTGGACACTTATTTCGATGTCAGCCATTTTTTCGTTTGTGCGAGGATTCAGAGAAGGAACTGCAGTGCGGTCTTCCTCTGTGAAACAGCTTTGAAAAAAGGTGTTTAGTATGTCAGCTTTACGCGTGTCATCCTCTGTTTCAATGCCATCATCATCCCGGAGTGTCTGGATATGCTGTTTCGAGTTACTTACTGATTTAACGTAAGACCTGAACGTCCTAGGATTTTCTGTTAAGTCGGTACATAGAATTTTACTTTCGAATTCAGTGAACGCTTCACGCATAGCCCTCCTTACGCCAACTTTGACATCGTTTAGGTTCTGTTTGTCTGAGAGGTTTTGGCTGCGTTTAAACTTGGAGTGAAGCTCTCTTTGCTTTCGCAGTAGCTTCCTAACTTTGTTGTTTTACCACAGTGGGTTTTTCCCGTCCCTCACAGTTTTACTCGGCACGTACCTGTCTAAACCGCATTTTACGATTGCCTTAAACTTTTTCCATAAACACTCAACATTGTTAGTGTCGGAACAGAAATTTTCGTTTTGATCTGTTAGGTAGTCTGAAATCTGCCTTCTATTGGTCTTGCTAAACAGATAAACCTTTCTCCCTTTTTTTTTATATTCCTATTAACTTCCATATTCAGGGATGCTGCAACGGCCTTATGATCACTGATTCCCTGTTCTGCACTTACAGAGTCGAAAAGTTCGGGTCTGTATGTTATCAGTAGGTCCAAGATGTTATCTCCACGAGTCGGTTCTCTGTTTAATTGCTCGAGGTAATTTTCGGATAGTGCACTCAGTATAATGTCACTCGATGCTCTGTCCCTACCACCCGTCATAAACATCTGAGTGTCCCAGTCTATATCTGGTAAATTGAAATCTCCACCTAAGACTATAATATGCTGAGAAAATTAATGTGTAATGTATTCCAAATTTTCTCTCAGTTGTTCTGCAACTCATGCTGCTGGGTCGGGAGGTCGGTAAAAGGAGCCAATTATTAACCTAACTCGGTTGTTGAGTCTAACCTCCACTCATAATATTTCACAGGAACTATCCACTTCTACTACACTACAGGATAAACTACTACTAACAGCGACAAACACGCCACCACCGGTTGCATGCAATGTATCCTTTCTAAACACCGTCTGTGCCTTTGTAAAAATTTCGGCTGAATTTATCTCTGGCTTCAGCCAGCTTTCTGTACCTATAACGATTTCAGCTTCGGTGCTTTCTATCAGCGCTTGAAGTTCCGGTACTTTACCAATGCAGCTTTGACAGTTTACAATTACAATACCGATTGCTGCTTGGTCCCCGCATGTCCTGACTTTGCCCCGCACCCTTTGAGGCTGTTGCCCTTTCTGTACTTGCCCGAGGCCATCTAACCTAAAAAACCGCCCAGTCCACGCCACACAACCCCTGCTACCCGTGTAGCCGCTTGCTGCGTGTAGTGGACTCCTGACCTATCCAGCGGAACCCGAAACCCGACCACACTATGGCGCAAGTCGAGGAATCTGCAGCCCACACGGTAGCAGAACCGTCTCAGCCTCTGATTCAGACCCTCCACTCGGCTCTGTACCAAAGGTCCGCAGTCAGTCCTGTCGACGATGCTGCAGATGGTGAGCTCTGCTTTCATCCCGCTAGCGAGACTGGCAGTCTTCACCAAATCAGGATCACTGTAGGAATCAGTACTTCTGTCACTGACAAGAGATAAATGCAATTGTAATGCACCTGAAAACGTACAAACCACACAAGAAAATTAATACACTTCACTGTTCTCGGACACACTGTATACAAAGGTAATATCGTTACCACTGAAAATAACAGACAAATGCTCTATAACAACACTTGTGTCATGGCGTAAATAGATTCAAGTACATATTTGTAAATTAGTGTCATAAACGTGCGTTTAGACTTTGAAAATCTCATACAAACAAGGTTATTATAGTATTATATCATTCACAATAAAATGCTATAAATTCACAAAAATTTAAAGTTGAACACTGCTAATGGTGTACGTCAGGATCACTGTAGCAATCAGTACTTCTGTCACTGACAAGAGATAAATGCAATTGTAATGCAACTGAAAAAGTACAAACCACACAAGAAAATTAATACACTTCACTGTTCGCGGACACACTGTTTATAATACTAATTTTCCTGACTAATAGTTCGACTTAACGTGTATACAGTTTTTTATGAGTCTTCTTGTGGAAGTGTCGTATGGTTTATAAGTCCAAATTAATAGGTCCGTCGAATGACTTGTGGCGCTCCTATATCGTAACCAGTGAACTGGCTAGCATGAATGTTCGTGTTAATAGCATGATGACAAACAACAACTCATTCAGTCTCATACCACACAGAGTCTGTCACTATAAAGTCCAAAAGCCACACTCTAATATCTGGCTAGTCTTCTAATAGATTTGGTTGATATTCCTGAGCGATACAGAGGTGAGTGGGGTAGTAACGTTCATTATCACCTACAAATTCCAGGAAGATTGAGAATTGTTGAGAATGGAGCTACATCATTTGTCTCACAAGTTAAATGTGTACCCAGTTGAGAGATGAAAGCAAGTGTCAGATAAGTATCGTTCGTTGATGTAGCATGTCCTTGTGTGGGATACACAATAATAAGTTCAGCAGCAGTTTTTAACAGGCTCGCTGATATCTCGTGTCGATTTACAGCCTCCCTAATAATTATCGTTGTGCACTTGGATATGTTGATTACTGAAGCGTAGTGTCTTGACCAGACTGTCGGCGATTATCATGGGTGTCCCGTGCCGGACTTGCAGACTGTAGTCTCTAGTAGCACGTGTGGCCTAGGCATAGCTTCTTTGACAAAGAATCGAAACGTCTTTGGTCATAGGTTCGAACCCTGCCACTATTAAAATTTTGAATGAAATTCATCCGTAATGGAGCACGTAGACTTCCAGCATAAGAAGTCATTCTCATTTTATCAACGGCCGTGTCAAAGAGGGAGGAGGTGTGAACAGACGGTCAAGGCTCTTTCTTGCCCCTGGATAGGGAAACTGCCCCTAAAAGGCGGAACAATTAGCAATGGTCAACGGTATGGGGAAGCAGAAGGCAATGGAAATAACTGCATTAAAAAAACACAGCACATGTGTCCTGTAATTGAAAAAGTGCCATGATGATCTCTCCATAGGCTTAAGAGTCTGGACTAGTCCCCATTCGGATCTCCAGGAGGGGATTGCCAAGGGGAGGTCAAGGTGACCATGAGAAAAAGATGGAATAACCAACGAAGAGATAACGTTGTAAAAAACGGGGAGTGGAATGCAGAAGTTTGAATGTGCTAGGCAAGCTGACGAATCGGAAAAAGGAAATTATAAGGCTCAGTGTAGATATATTGGGGGGTCAGTGAAGTGTAATGGAGAGAAGACATGGAATTCTGGTATGATGAGTATAAAGTAATATCAACAGCAGCAGAAGACGGTTAACGGGAGTAGGATTCGTTATGAACAGGAAGGCAGGACAAAGAATGGGTTACTGTGAACAGATAAGTGATAGTGTTGTTCTCATCGGAATCGACATCGAACCAAAACCGATAACAATCGTTCACGGATATATGCTGACGTCCGAAGCAGAAGATGAAGAGAGAGTGACTACTGGGAGGAGAAAGACTAATAAAGTGCTGCAATGAATTTTAGTTAGTAATAGCGAATACTCTGTTTAAGAATCACAAGAGAATGAGGCGTACTTAGAAAAGGCCAGGTGGTATTGGAAGATATCAGGTACATTACGTCATGGTCAGGCAGAGATTCCGAAACCAGATAGTGGATTGTAAGAATTACCCAGGAGCAGATTCAGATCACAATTTAATGATGATGTAGAGTAGGTTGACTTTTAAGAGACCAGTCATGAAGGATCAATGCACAAAATGTGGGATACGGAAATACTAAGGAATGAAGAGATTCACTCGAAATTCTCTGAGGCTATAGACACTGAGCTAATGAATAGTTCAGCAGGCACTTCAGGTGAAGAAGAATGGATGCCTCTAAAAAGCGTCATCACAGTCGTTGGAAAGAAAAACGTAGGTACGAGGAAGGCTCCTGTGAAGAAATCTTGGGTAACAAATGAAATAGTTCAGTTGATTGAAGAAAGAAGGAAGTAAAAATGTCCAGGAAATCTCAGTAATACAGAAATACAAGTCATTTAGGAATGAAATAAACAGGAAACGAATGGAAGCTAAAGCGGAATTACTATATGGAAAATGCGAAGAAGCCGAGAAAGAAATGATTGTCGACAGGGCTGACTCAATGTATAGAAAATATGAACAACTATAGATAAAATTAAAAGCAAGGGCGTTAACATTAAGAGTGCACATGGAATTCCACAGTTAAATGCTGAGGAGAGAGAACGCAGTCCATTGAAGGGCTCTTTGAGGGCGACGACTTGTCTGATGTGATAGAAGTCTGTTGGGAAGAGATATTGGGAAGAGAATCAGAATTTCGGAAGACCACCATTCAGACAGTTTCGAAGACTGAAAGTGCCACAGCAGCGAAAATTATTTCACAACCATCTTAAAAGCTTATGCAACCAAGATCCTGAAAAGAAAAATATACAGAAGAGTGGAAAAGATAACTTAAGATCTGTTAGATGATGTTAAGTTTGGCTTTACGCAAGGTAAACGAACCAGAGATGCAGTTGTAACATTGTGATTGATAATGGAAGCAAGATTGAAGAAAAATTCATTGACAGGCTTCGTCGAACTGGGAAAAGCGTTCAAAAATGTCAAATGTTGGAAGATGTTCAAATTTCTGAGAAAAATAGGGCTAATCTACTGGGAAAGGCGTGTGACATACAGTGTGTACGAGAACCAAGAGGGTATAATGAGAGTGGAAGTCTAAGAATAAAGGGCTCGAATTAAAAAGTATGTAAGAGAGGTATGTAGTCTTCCGACCCTGCTGTTCAATCTATATACTGAAGAAGCAGTAATGGAAATAAAAGAAAGGTGCGAGAACAGATATCAATAATAAGATTCGCTGATGACATTGCTATACACAGTGATAGTGAAGAACAACTACAGGATATGCTGAATGGTATGAACAGTCTAATGCACACAGAACATGAATTAAAGTATATCGAAGAAAGATGAAAGCAATGAGAAGTATCAGAACTGAGAATACCGAGAAGTTAACATTAGATATGGTGGTGCAGTGCCGATGTACAAGTACGTCCGACCTCCTGCGGGAATCTCATAGTAGCAAGCATGGAGGAAATGGACAGGGACTACGGATAAGTGGCAGTTGGTGGGAATGTGGATCGGCCGTGAGGTGTGCCGAGTTAGTCCGCGCAGTTGTGATAACACTGTGTGCCGGATGGCCGGCCGAAGTGGCCGTGCGGTTCTAGGTGCTACAGTATGGAACCGAGCGACCGCTACGGTCGCAGGTTCGAATCCTGCCTCCGGCATGGTTGTGTGTGATGTCCTTAGGTTAGTTAGGTTTAATTAGTTCTAAGTTCTAGGCTACTGATGACCTCAGAAGTTAAGTCGCATAATGCTCAGAGCTATTTTGTGCCGGACGGCGGCGGCACTGTAGCTGAGGGTGTTCGGTCAGAGAGCTGGCTGTTCTCTGTAATAAAAAAGCAGAGAGAAGGAATCAGCAACGAACTTCAACAAATGTCACGTGACGTCCGCTGCTATGTAATACAGCGAACAATCACGAATAAAATGCAAAAAAGAAAAAAAAAACAGATACAGTGGTTAACGCATCTGCCTCCTAAGCAGGATATACCAAGATCGAATCCCGCACTGCTACATATTTTCAATCTGTCACTATGCAGATGACATCAGTAATCCGTTTCCTTTCTCCCCCTCCATCTTCAATTTACACATCAGTACCAGTGGGTCACTCGTGGCACCTGCCTCCAAGGCCAGGGTTGCCGTTTTCTAGGGCTCATGACATCGGCCAAGTCGATCGTGTTGCCCTAAAACAGCTTTGCAACACATACATTAGTCATACAGAAGTAAAGTTTACATGATAATCTATGTCTTTATCTACAAAAGCTACTAATTTCCAGAAAATAATTATATCACACGTGCATTATTGCCCTTTGGCATCTTGGAAATGAACAATTGCGTGTCTTCGCTTCTTGGCATTTAAAAATTGCTAATTACGAATGACATAAAATTAATGTATTACAAGCATATCTTGGCTCTATGGTCTCTTAAAAGTGAACAAACTGAATACTAAGACTCCTTGATCTTCCGAAAATGAACAAGTAAATCAGTAATGGACAAGTAGTGTGAAAACCATTGTCGAGCATAGTAGTACGAATAAAAACTTAACTTCTTCGAGTAATGATCTAATTCTGGAAGATAAAAACAATTTTTTATTAGTACTTGGCTATAAGCTACTGGACATGAAAGTAACACACTATGCATGCAAAAGCCATTACTCCTTGACGTTCCTATCAATGCTTATCGGAATTTTCTCTACCTTGCTGAGCATGCAACTGATTATAGCTATTGGCACATCATACATCTAACTACGTCGATAGCAGCGTACGCAGGTATACTCCCTTATTTTGTGACAGATAACCTCCTGTTCTGCGAATACATTCCCATCCTTAGGTTTCTGGATGTGAGAAACAAGATGGTCATTCTACTTGTCAGATGACTGCTCTGAAGTACACATTAACACACACACAGATAACATATGAAATACAGTGCACTTGCACACAAAACACTCTGTATCTTCCCTCTAGTTTCAAGTTACATCACTCTTTACCAAATCTTCACATCCGTGGTCTGTACCTCGGACTTGGTACGATATTCAATACTACAATTAAGGACTTTCACAAGATGAGAGTCACATTCAAAACGAGCAGTATAATCTTAACTCACAAAAAAACATTTCGGCACCATCAACTGATTGCACTCACGTAGCTTTATCTGTAGCGTGGGATGTCTTCACTCTTTCCATTCTGTTTCCTCGCTCAGTGCCACACTATGCTGGCTTTTTTGAACAGATTAAACAAAATCTTCACAGACTTGGCACTCCATCACGTCCGACAAAATATATGAGGCTTGCTTCCTGCTACTGGCTCCTAATAACAAAATTACAACAGGCAAATCATCCTTATAGGGTACATTTATCCTATGCTCCGTTCAATACAATCATATTTGCCACCTTCCATACTGTTCCAGTGGTTTTAATCGTACCGACAAGTCTTCCAAATTTAACTATAAAAATTCCACCATACCATCTAAGTTTCATTACGGTTATAAGATTTGTAGGTTGGTCTCTAATACTGCTTCCTGCATAAATCTTCTGTCGTCTCAGGTATGTGGCTGCCCCTTTCATTTTCAGCTTCGGAAGGTCTGTATCTCTACTACGTTCCCGTGTATAATCTCCTTAACTCGGTATGGTCTGCAATAAACGTAAAAGACTTTGACTCAAAAACTAGCTAGTGCCTGATCTTTTACTTGTGTTCAGTGGAGCTCTACCGTCTGCACCAAACTTAATTTCTGTTATTGTGCTCTCTGGTTATCCTGGCGTCGCTCTTCAATTACACAACACATGCCCTATGCATACTCGTTGTTCGTCTTTAATACATTGGTTTCGAGTGCCTTCTGAATCCTAATTCCGTTAATTATTACTGATTCTTCCATTGTTTAGGGGCGGTTTCCAATCCAAAGCAAACTGATTACTTTCTGATTACAATAAACATTTATTTAATTTAAATTATAGTTCTTTTCTGTTGATCGTTATTAATCCCACAGGACTTACTCAAGCACTTCATAATCAAAAATCCGCTAACATCTCGCACTATTTCGTGAAAATATGAGGACGTTGGAGTAAGAGTGTGCGGCCATCCCATGTTCACACTAATGCAAGCTAACTTCTAGTCACGATTTCACGTGATGTCAACGTGTGGAGGCTTTTCACAGAGGGAAAGGTTTCCGATTTAGTTGTAAGGTGTCACGTAAGAAAACTGTAGTAGAACTTGGAACATAGGACGGATCCAGTGCAATATATTCTGTGAATTCCGATAGCTTTACCAATCACAATGTTTTGAAAATGCAACAAAACTAAGGTTACTGGTCATCTCACAGCGTTACAAATAAAGAGAGTCCATAAACCATAAAGCAGGCTAATAGCGTCAGACAGTAGGACAGTGCACGTACCAGTCTGTTTGCATTGATCAGTGTTGTTTCCCATGGATTAAGGAAGGGTTTAGCACACAAAACTTGTATTTTCCTTCTTAGATATTGGGAACAGGTAGTAAGTATTAGCGTAAACTTGTAGACGATGCTGTGAGGAGGAGTAGATAAGAGCAAGTAAGGTCGTAGTGCAAAGATACCTGGTCCCTCCTACATAATGGAGTCAACGAGAAACTAGGACAGAATTAATTGTGAATGAACACTGTATGTGAGACGTCTTACTGAGACCAACAGAAGTATAGGGAAAAAGAACGAAGCGTCACCATGGGTGAAGTTAAAAATTTAAGTATTTGTAAATAAATTAGTGCTTACGTTACAGCAAATATTTCAACGCAATCCTGAAATCGGGTTTTTGTTAGGAAGACGAAGTTGTAAGGGACTAGAACCATAGCAGAACTTGGAGGCAGAGCGGTAATCAGGCCACAGCCAGAGTCAGCTGGTGCTGGTCATTGAACTGCGTGATTAGAGGAAGCCACGTCCACAGCTCGTGGTATAGTGGGTACTGTTGCTGTCTCTTGATCACGGGATCCCGTGTTCGATTCCCGACCAGTTTGGGGATTTTCACTGCACGGGGACTGGGTGTTTGAGCTGTCCTCATCATTTCATCATCATTATCATTCGTGATAGTGGCTAGATTGTATTGCATAGAAAATTGGAGTGTGAAAAAAATTGAGCCTTTGTACGGGCGTTGATGACCGCGCAGTTGAGCGCCCTGCAACCAAAACATCATCATCATCATCGCCATTATCTGAGGATGCCACCACCGCTGCGTCGTCGGACCTTACACACAACCACTACGCCACTCTCCTGGAAGTACTACTGCCCGAAACTTCCGTTAATTACAGCAAGTCATTGCCTCTCTTCCAGATCTTTTGGTCTGGCATACATACGCAGCAACAACTGCGAAATCAAGTAGGAGCTGCAGTATTTAAACCCAACCGAACCAGTTCGTCATCATTGAACAGTTTGTGCAGTTACATGACGCCCAGTCTGTGACAGCACCGCCTCGAAGATGCAACTGTATCTACTGCCACTGGGCCTCGGATTCCTGCTCGTCGCCTGAGCAGCTGGATGCTCGAACAACTCAACACTTTGCTACAACCTCGGAAGTACGACGCAAAGGCTCAGCCATCGCCACCTCCGCCGAGGTATCAGCAGAAAACGGTTGCACTCTGGGACACTGGAGCTTGATGCAGCCGCATTTACTAACAGCTACTGCCACAGGGCTTCCCATACTTAGACCGCGGAATATGGTCTTCTTAGATGGCAGCAGTAGCGACAGCACGGGTCGGTCAGTCATCAGTCAGAGCCGTCATATTGGAGGACGCGGTGACGGAGTAGTTATATCGTTCGTCAACATTTGCCGTTTCCAAGTTCTAAGATGGCAAGCAGTCAGCAATAAAGAAGTTATCGTACCTCACCAGGACCTCCTACTACTGCACAGTTGCATCCTTCTTCATCTGAGAACCACCGCCCACACACAATGAATCCCACATTGCGTATTAATCGCGTATAAAAAACGGCGTATGCGAAGCTTTCAGTTTCAAATCCTCGCTTCTTACTTGTTCTGTCGTTTCAGATCCTTCTGTATCTGACGAGACAAATATACATTATCTAGGAATTCCGTCTGCCACTCATCTTCATCTGAAATGGTATGTGATCGGGAAGTAAAGGTCTACGGTGGGTAGCAACAAATTGCAGCATGCCTTTTTAGATGACTTCATGTGACGTAAAAGTGATGGTACTCTTTGCATTTACAACCATCTTTCTCCATCTTAACAGAAACTTCGTTATGTGCTGTGGATTTAAAATGCTGAAGAACTCTCTTATTGTACAAATCATTAAGCTAAACTATAGTACTATCAGCAACATCTCCTAATGCTGCAGATATTAAAACTGCTGACTCGAGAGCACCCTCTCTCGGATAACGCTGCTCTATTTTTCTTCGTAAATAAAGAGATGACTTCTTAGGGAAACCTTGATCACAGTTGGCGTACCGGTAATTTAATAAAGAATACCGGTTGGGTTACTCACTAAGGTAATTTTATTTTGATAACGGTTTTCGGCCTGATACACATATCTAAGATTTAGAATTGAGAGAAATGAAAACATAGATGCCATAGCTGAAAAATTGTGAGAATGTCACATTAAACAGTACAACAAATGGTAATGAGAAACTGTATTATTATAAAGTTACGTATAGCTAGTGCTAGATTGTCCATCAGGGTGGCACATACATCTAACGCGACGCAACACATTCATTTCACATCTGGTATCCAGTCATCAAGGAATGAGGAGAAATACGATTGTCAGAGACTCTGATCAGTCGGAACAGTAGTTTCTAATTAGATACTGCATGGAACCCTGACATTGTAACATTTTGTTGTATGTGTAGCTTACCCCTTCCTGTGAGTTTTAGTCAACGAAGATAATCGATATGAAGCCGATACGACGAACTTTATCATTAGAGGGGGGCCTTCGAAACAATGCACAGACTCAAAATGTGTTCAAGTCACGTCTGCGAAGCGAACTATGAGTGGGCCTACATCACGTACATGCCGTCGATGTCTTTGTGGAGGTCGCTGTGCTTTGGACAGACTCTAATACCAAAATATCGTGGCAGCCAGTTACCTGTGCGTGGAATTTCTCCAAGAATGTCATCAAACAATGTACATGTAGGAAAAAAATTTTAAAATCTGGGTTTTAGGTGAATTCATATGTCGCTTTTCGCTGTATAAATTTAAATTTAAGGTCGAAGCTAAACACTATCGATGTTTCGGGATAAATTATGATTAGCCACCGTCGTTTAGGTATTGATGTTGGAATCGGAGTCACCGCCGATGGTTTGCCAACATTGTACATTCACATCTCAGACTTCAGTGAGTACCTGAATGACTGCTCAGTAGCGAAAATGATGGTTTCCAGACGAGTCTTACTTCAACCTGCCCTACAATAAAAGCCAATTATGGATTAGAAGCTACTGTGATGACTGATTGTAAAGCTCCCAGGGAGGGTAATCCACAGGGCTCTGTCAGTGAATACGCATCCTCAAAGAATTACGACATTTTATTTCACGCAACTAGATACTGTGAGTAGTATCCAGGAAATGAATTCCGATCGGTCGCCAAATGGAAACCACATATATAGTGGAAATGTACTTAATTCATTAGACAGTAAATTACAGGCTACTGGCATATTTTCCGATCTATAAAGGCACTTGACTGTATAAAGCACAATCTCTTTCCTAGTAAATTAGAACCACGGTGTAACAGAAAATTCTGCAAAACGGTTCGGTTCCTATATCTCTGACAGGAAACAAAGGATGTTATTAGGAAAGAGACATGAATAAGCTAACAGGCATAATACAATTGGAAACTCATTACATGTGGCGTCCCACAAGGTTTCATTTTAGGTTCTTACTTTTTCTTATTTATGTCAATGATGTTTCATCAGTAGCATACTAAATTAGTTTTGTTTGCAGATGTTAACAAACACTGCAATAAACAGCAAATTAAGTGTAGTCTTAAAATGATTTCACGGACATTAACAAACGATTCCTAGCTAATTTTTTTATAACTAAAGTTTGGGAAAAAACACTACATGCCATTCAGAACCTGTAAGGAGTGTCCCAGCAGTATATGCCTAAAGCATGATGACAGAGAGATAGAAGAAGTGCAGTGTTAAATTCTTGGGATCACAGCTTGACAATAAATTGAACTTGGAGGAGCGCTCCACAGAACTGCTGGAGCGTCTAAACAAATCTCTATTTGCAATGCAGATGTTGTTAGACGTAGCGGATATAAAAATGAAAAGCTGACATACTATGCTTACTTTATTCCATAATGTCATATGTGATTATTCGGGGTGACTCATCAAGCTCATTTTTTCCAGGTAAAAGAAGCTGTAATAATAATCATTCATGGAGTGAACTACAGAATATCCTGCAGATGCCAACGTAGAGAACTACTGCTTCCCAGTATATATTCAGTTCATGGAATCAATACTAGAAGTAAGAATAATCTTCACAAAGATGTAAAGTCACTTTGCTCGGCCGAAAAAGGTGTCAATTAATGAGGAACACACATTTTCGATAACCTGCCAGCAACTGTACAAACTACAGTAAAATCTAGTTTCAGAGGAACCTAAAGGATTTGTTGGTGGCCAGTTCCTTCAATTCTACTTATGAATTTCTTATTTGAAACAACTGATGTGTTTGTGTGTTTGTTGCTAGTTATATAAAACAATGCTTATATTATTAAGATGTTATTTCTGTACAAAACAGTGCTGTACTGCGATCATTGTAAATAAGTGTTGTAAAATGATTCTTCTATCAGTGTTTATTACCTCATAAATGAAAATATGTCTAAAATCTTTTTTGGCTCATTCCACCTCCATGACGATCATTAATCTTGGGATCTGGTTAAGGTACAGTAGCATACTCGTATTTACTTTTATTGTAAATATTTGTTGTTTTTCCTACTTCTTGTGACGTATTATACATCCTGGAGGATCTCCACCTGTGAGACAGTTGGAACTAAGAATACATATAATCTAATCTAAACTGAAAATCCGATGAAACTTTTCCACAGATATGTTGGCAATGTGTCTCCATCGAGTCACGGCGATATTTTCACTTCTGAGCGCACAGTGACCACGTAAATATTCCTAGAAAACAGTGTCTCCCACCCAGTATGAATGCCTGGCGAGAGATTTCGCCTGATTTAATTCAACTCCACGTAACGGAAATGCAATGTATTTCCTTATTCGTGACAATTCTCGTTCGCGCTCTGCAGGGGGAGAGATGACGCTCCTACAGCGTTTTTGATAGGAAGTCTTTTATCACCCACCACACAGCCCGCACGTGGCCCTCTCTACATTTCGTCTCTGCGCACATGAAACCGCTGGCTTTGAAGACAACATTCTGGAACAGACAACGAGCTGCAGAGCAGCGTATAGAATTGGCAGAGCACATGTGTCTGACTCTATGACAAGGGTATAGGAGAGTTGCTAGAACGCTAAGACAAATGCGTAAGTCGGAGCAGCTACTATATACAGAAGAAACTGGAAGTGCAGCTGACTGTTACAAACAAAAAATTTCTAATTTTAACTGTGGTTTCCATTCCTCGACCAATCGGAAATTACTTTCACGACAACGCCAGTATTATACACTGAAGCGCCAAACAAACTGGTATAGGCATGCGTATTGAAATACAATGTAAACAGGCAGAATACGGCGCTGCAGTTGGCAACATCTGTATAAGACATCAAGTGTCTGATGCAGTTGTTAAACTGGTTACTGCTGCTACAATGGCAAATTATCAAGATTTAAGTGAGTGTGAACGTGGTGTTATAGTCGGCGCACGAACGATGAAACACAACATCTCCGAGATAGCGGAGGGATTTTCCCGTACGACCATTTCACGGTGTACAGTGAATATGTATCATCAATCTGGTAAAATATCAAATCTCCAAAATCGCTGCCACCGGAAAAAGATCCCGCAAGAACGGGACCAACAACGACTGAAGTGCAACACTCCAGCAAATTGCTGAAGGTTTCAGTGCTGGGCCATCAACAAGTGTCAGCGTGCGAACCATCCAACGAAACATCTTCGATGTGGGCTTTGAGAGCCGAAGCCCTCTCGCATATCCTTGATGACTGGACGACACAAAGCTTCACGTTTCGCCTGAGCCCGTCAGCACCGGCATTAGACTGTTGATGACTCGAAACATGTTGCCTGGTCGGACGAGTCCCGCTTCAAATTCTTTCGAGCGGATGGACGTGTACGGGTATGGAGACAATCTCATGAATTCATGGACCCTGCATGTCGTCAGGGGACTGTTCAAGCTAGTGAAGTCTCTGTAATGGTGTGGGGCGCGTACAGTTGAAGTGATATGGGACCCCTGATACGTCTAGATACGACTCTGACAGGTGGCACGTACGTAAGCATCCTGTCTGATCACCTGCATCCATTTATGTCTATTGTGCGTTCCGACGGACTTGGTCAATTCCAGCAGGACAATGCGACACACCACACGTCCGGAAGTGCTACAGAGTGGCTCCAGGAACAGTCTTTAAACGCTTCCGCTGGCCACCAAACTCCCCAGACATGAACATTATTGAGCATATCTGCCATGCCTTGCAACGTGCTATTCAGAACAGATCTCCCCCCCTCCCCCCCCTCCCTCGTTTATTACGGATTTGTGGACAGCTCTTCAGGATTCTTGGTGTCAGTTCATCCAGCACGACATCAGATATTAGGCGAGTCTACGGCACGTCGTGTTGCGGCACTTCTGCGTGCTTGCGGGGGTCCTACACGATATTAGGCAGGTGTGCCAGTTTCTTTGTTTCTTTAGTGTATATCGCTTGCTATTCAAAGGTTCAGTATTTGCCTAACATGGAATTTTTTTGCGTCACATTTCTTCTGTTATGAACCACTGTATCTGCTGTGGAACGCCGATCCGTGGCTACCTCGCTGCCCAGGTTTCCAGCGTCGCAAGGCCGCCGGCCGCCGGCAGAGTGTCGCAGGTCATTTATCTGCAGGTCGGCCGCTGGCGGTCTGTCGATGCCCCGCACCCTCGTGCCTATTCATAAGGGAGCCACGCCATTAATCAAAACTCTAACCACGTTACTCGCTTCTAAATCCATATTTGTCATCTAGGCGCATCGTTAAAACGAGCTTACTCATCTTTCTGTACACTCTGAAATATTAACAGCTTGCCTGTTTATCACGATCGCAACAGCGATGCAAACCACCGCTGCAAGCCTCTTGTGTTCGCCTAGCGGTCAATAAAACGGTATTCTAATGTTGAGGAGGATTTATCATACATTCAAATAGCCTTAAACTGTTTGTCTTCCCGTCGGTTCTCTAAGGTTAATCACATAAATGAATATATCTTCCAAACTGGCGGGATTAAATCTGTGTACATCATAAGGAATATTTATCTCAATATACACGGACACTTAGACAAACGTACATTTACCTACCATTTCATAAATTTAATTTCCACTTTCTTTCATCGCACTGACGCTTAATCTTTAATTCGCCCGAAAACCGCATACAAAATTTAGATTAACGTTTTATTAATCCGTAGAAATTTGTTGCAGGATTTTGAAATAGTGGACATTTAGTTAGTTATTTAAACTAAAAGGACGAATATTTGTACCACTCACTAGTGTCGTAATTGTGACGTATTCACTGCATGATAAAGTACTTCTTGTTGAACTCACAATCAGGAAAATACGAAATCTGTGCAACGTATGAGGGGGCTACACAACATTGGTAAGTGTTCAGACCAGTCAAATGATTTTCCATCATGGCATGAATATCCTGCAAATCCAGAATCAAGGGATATAAGTGGTTCTGCGCATGACGCTGAGCAACAAATGCAATAAACTTATTCTTGTCGTTATTCTTTATTCTGCTTCTGCACATGTCTCGATTTCTAGGAACACAACTGGTTCGGTACTTTGTGCTCATAAACATCCTCGTGCATTACGTTATAAAAATTTTTAGGTTAGTGACAAAAGATAATGAGGAAATTGTAAAAGACTGTTTCACGCAACAAGAAACATTGCTTTCCCTCGTGAAAAATTTATTACAAGTATTAAATGGGAAAAGAGTCATTTGGCCTGAATCTTCGCCAGCATAAGCAATTGAGAAACAACCATTCTAGTGAGACTCACTGACCATTAGTTCCAGTGCTTGGTATAGAGTAAGAGAAACATTTCATTTATTGAGAAAATATCGCCACAAAATATGGGAAAACTCTGAAGAGCAACAGGGCAGACTTTTTAAAAATAAAATTACAACTCCTATGACAGTTACGTGTCCTGCAGCAATTTTGTTGCAAAATTTGTTAAAGCTGGTTACAGTTTTTGTTGTATAATAATTACGCTTGATCCATCTTGTACTAGTCTACAACGAATATGTGCCTAGTTTTGGGACAGTTACACAAAATGCAGAGAATTCTTCCGGGTTGTACGGCCGTGGTCCGTGGAACTTTTCTATCCCTGACGTTTCGTCCAAAGCTACGTTGTACATCTTCGGAGGTGCTCCTGGTTGTGCTTAGTCTTGCCGATTCAATTAGGCAAGATTCAGCACAACCAGGAGCACCTCCATAGATGTCAAACGTAGCTTTGGACGAAAGGTCAGGGATACAACCTGGAAGAATTCTCGGCAGCTGAAACATCCGGTCGTGAAAGCCTTCATTGTTTTAGTTACAAAAAATGTTGAAACAACATTAGGTGACACATTGATACTGTTGAGACTCTGTCTATTTGTAACCTGCATAAGGTGCCCTTGTATTATCTTGCAAAATAAATGGCATTTTCGTGGTAGTGCATCGTAAACTAATTAAAGGGATTACACTGTGCTCACAGTATAGGTACAAAGACTATCACAAGGTTGGGGTTCTCGATTTAAATCTGAAGATGTGCCCCACTTTTGCTGCTACTTATACGAATGTGATATCGATTTTAAATTTTTATGTGCTGTTTAACCCACACCGCAAACTTAATGGAATAAGGACAGAGAAGTCGAGTCGTTCATCCTAAGGCTCTTGATAATGGAACCTAAAATGGTGACTAAAATGTATTAAGAAATCTAATAGGTAAATGAGATATCAATAACTGTCGTCGCAAACGTATGTACCAGACTCTGGTTTATTGGAAGGATCCGAAGGGTATGAAATTCACAACGATGTCGGTAGCTCTCGAAACTTTTATTTCGCCGATCCTTGAGTGTGTTTCTCAATATTCTTGGATCATGATCAATTAGAGATAACAGAAAGGCAGTGTTGGGTTGGCTGAACAGCCAACACCGTGTTACTAGTGGAGGCCGAAATGCACGCGTTTTAGTTCAAATGGTTCAAATGGCTCTGAGCACTATGGGACTTAATATCTGAGGTCATCAGTCCTCTAGAACTTAGACCTACTTAAACCTAACTAACCTAAGGACATCACACACATCCATGCCCGAGGCAGGATTCGAACCTGCTACCGTAGCAGTCCCGCGGTTCCGGACTGCAGCGCCTAGAACAGCACGCGTTTTAGCTCACGCAGGCTGGCGTTAGGAGGGAAGAACTATACTGACAGTCGTAGCAAATGACGTAGCAGAAGACTATGCTAAACTGTCGTCTCTGCAAATGAGAACGTATGTAGACAGTGAACCATCGCTAGCAAAGTCGGCTGTACAACTGGGGCGAGTGCTAGGGAGTCTCTCTAGACCAGACCTGCCGCGTGGTGGCGCTCGGTCTGCAATCACTGATAGTGGCGACACGCGGGTCCGACGTATACTAACGGACCGCGGCCGATTTAAAGGCTACCACCTAGCAAGTGTGGTGTCTGGCGGTGACACCACAGACAGACGCCTCCGTGGAGGCTTATTGAGCGGTACTAGACTTGGAGGCAGTCGATGCAAATCTTAGGGGTATAAGAAATTTTCATCGATCTGACGTCAAGGGGAAGAGAGAGGTTCCTGTTCACCAGGCTGTGGCAGTGTCGTATGTTTCGTTTACTACCTCTCCTCAGTGTCTCATGGAGTGAGAGCATGTGACACTCTATCTGGACGAAGAAACGGCATTTTGATGAGGACTTAAGCTCGCCGTTTCCTTTGAGAAGCAGGGTGCGTGCTGGTATTGAGTTACTCCACTCACTTAGCACTATCGTCACCAGCAAAACAAACAAGACACCAAAATACTCTATGAGGACTCGTCGCACTCATCTACACTGGACAGTGGCATATAAGACCCTCACGCTTCACGTACGAAATATGTTGTCGTGAGGCTGGAAAACCGCTCTACGCCTCCTAAACCAACTTTTATGTGGTGGGAGAGGTGGATAAATCTAAAGAAAAGTTGTGTGGTCATGAATTTGCGTACTTATGTTGCAGCTCCTGAGTCAGACGCTTCAAGATGCGGCACCTCATGGAAAAATGGAAGTTCCTAACAGAATCTCGGAATATATTACTTTCTCCAATATTTTGAACTTCTGGTTCTGAAAATGGAGTTAGGTTTTCGCCATAGCCCTCCCATTTGCAGTAATGAAGGTTTTTAAATACCTATATCTAAAAACAAAGACTACCGTGGTCTTTGCAATTCCTACTCTAAACTTGTATAGTTATAACATACTTAATGTCATGACACTAAGTTATTGTGGTTTCCTAGGCCTCTGTAGATTTTTACAATCAAAGATGCGCCATTCATTTGCTGGATGATGTTGTTGATGGTGACTGGCTGAGTCCTTTTGAGGAAAGCTTCCTTCTGTGGGATGTAGATTCTTCGTGCTTCAAAATATAATAGTAGTCACTTAACACTGAAGATTTCCATCTAGGGCTTTTCATCCTTAATATGACCTAATGGAAACTTTATCCATGCTCGTCACTAACTGGTCCCAAATTAGGAGTGAGTAAATCTAATGGCGAATTAAGGAAGTGGAATTTTAGATACATTCTGTATCCTGTTGCCTTTAAATTTGCTCATGAAATGATAGATGAAAATAACGTACTTAAGTACTTGGATTTGCAAGTATAGCTCAACGAGGGTTGCATTCAGTTTGACATATACCGCAAACTAAACACAAGTGACTTGTCATTCACGCATGTTCATGTCACCCACTTCGCTGCAAGAACGCTTTTTTCAATGCTACAGTCCACCGCATTGAGAAATCTCTTGTTATGTCCAGCGTCCACAGGAAAGAGTTGTCTAATCTTAAGCACACTACTCTTCGCAACGGTTATAACCCAGTCATAGTTGATAATCAAAACAGAAAAAACCTTCGAAAAACGACTACACCATCTCATCATTTCAGCGGCTACTAATACTAATGTCGTGCGAATCTTTCACACGAGTTAGCCAAACTTTTTAAGAAACAGGGTGTAAATGTAATTTTTGCTTTGGTCAACAGCCTAAAAAACTGCTACATCCACAATGAACAGCCGCGAAGAGATAAATTTGCCGGCTCAGACGTGTACAAGATCAGCTACAGTGAATGTGGTGCTTCAGACACACCAGCAACAGAGAAGTAACCGAATTTGCGACATTTTACGAGTTTCTAACTAGCAGTGAATTATATAGTTTCATTTGCATCCTTTGGCAGTATAGTTTTTGAATTTATGTGTATTAATTTAACATACGCAGTTCTTGCGCTTTGGTTTACGCCGGAAAATACCGATTTTCTGACATTTTACAAGTTCCTAAGCAGGAGGGAATTATTTAGTCTCACCTGTGTGCTTTGGCAGTTTAATTTTTGAACTTCTGCTTGTTAATCTAATTTACCAGACAGAGCTCTTGCCTTTTCGTTAGCGTCTACATTAGAGTTTCACATCGCGTGTGGATAGTCTTTTGTTTTCCTGAGTTGTGTAGCTTTCCGCTAACTTTGGTAAGGATAGGAACTGTGATTGCTCTGTTTTGTCCGAGATGAGTTGGTGACACTTCTCTCTCTCAGTTCCAGGCTGTGTTGGCTTCGGTTACACAACTTGAGGCTGCAGTGGATGGGTATCACTGTTGCGGAGCTGCCGTGGGGATCCCACGGACGTCCAGCGCTATCCACGAGTCCGCCGATCCGTCCGCACCGGTGGCCAGCCCAGTTACTGCCAGCACTGAGGTTGACCCCTCAACTGTGGTCGAGCGGAGCATGGCAGGCTTCGAAAGACTTCAGAGGCGACTGAAGGTAAGGCCTCCCCAGTTAGCCTGACAAACACGTACCGTCTGTGGCTGACAATATCCCTCAGCATGATGCAGTCGCTTGTACTGTTTCAGAGGAAACCACTAACAACACAAGATGCAGTCAGTCAAGGAGGGTGTGATTATTGGTAGTTGGCAGCTCCAATGTTAGGCGCGTTATGCGACCCTATAGGGGAATGGCTGCAAAGAAGGGGAAGAAAATCATTATGCAGTCTGTGTGCATACCAGGTGGAGTGATTTAAGAGAAGGAACGGATTCTTTCGGACGCCATGAAGAGCAGAGGGTAATGCCAGCTGCGACTGATGGCTCATGTTGGAACCAATGATGTGTGTCGCTTTGGACTGGAAGAGATTATCTCTGGTTTCGAGCGGCTGTCAGAATTGGTAAAGGCTTCCAGTCGTGCTTGCGAGATGAAAGCTCACGACTTGCAGCATATCGACAGGATCGATTGTGGACGCCTGATACAGAGCTCATTGGAGGATGTGAATCAGAGGATGAGACGCTTTTGTGACCGTGTAAGCTGAAGATTCCTAGACTTGTGCCATAGGATGGTGGGGTTTCGGATTCCGTTAAATAAGTCAGGAGTCCATTAAACGCAGGAGGCGGCTACACGAGTGGCGGGGGCTGTTTGGCGTCGACTGTGCGGTCTTTTAAAGAGTCTCCGCCAAACACAAAAAGAGTTTTAGTGTCAAAGGATGGAGTTGTATAACAGTTGTAAATTGTCGTAGTTATGTTGGGAAAGTACCACACAGCTTCAGTCGCTAATAGAAAGCACTGTTGCGTAAATCGTTATAGGCACTGAAAGCTGCTAAAGCTGAACATAAGTTGAGCCGAAATTTTTGAAAACGACCTGACGGTGTTCAGAAAGAATAGGCTAAATACAGTAGGCGGTGGCGTGTTATTTGCTGTTACAAGTAGTTTACCTTGTAGCAAAACTGAGGTAGAGACTTCCTGTGATTTAGTATATGTAGAGGTCATTCTTGACAATAGGAATAAAATAATGAGCCTTTTACCGATCTCCCAACTCAGATGATACAATTGCTGGAAATTTCAAAGAAAAACTTGAGTCTAATTTCTAACACCTACCCGACTCATAGAATTATAGTTGTTGATGACTTAAATTTACCCTCGATATGTTGATGAAAGTACATGTTTTAACGTGGAGGTACGGATAAAACACAAGCCGAAATTTCGCTAAAGGCATTCTCTGAAAATTATTTCGATCAGTTAGTTCATTAGCCCATTTCAGTAGCAAACGGTTGAGAAAACATATATGACCTCTTAGCAACAAAGAATCTTGAGCTAATAACGAGCATAAAAACGTATATTGGGATTTGTGAAAAAAGGGTTGTCGTAGCGATACAGGATACTGTAACTCCCAAATCTACCAAAAGAAACGAAAAACACATCTATTCAAAAAAGAAGATGAAAATTCTCTTGAAACTTTCCTGAGAGACGATCTTCACTCCTTCCAAATTAACGATGAATTGTAGACCAGATATGACTTGAATTCAAAGAAATAACATCGACAGCAATTGAGATATCTATACCACATAATTTAACCAACGGCGGAGCTGATTCTTGATGGTACACAAAACGGGTCAGAATACTGTTGCAGAAACAACGAAAAAAGCATGCCAAATTCAAACGAACGCAAAATCTCCAAGATTGGCGATCTTTTACAGAAGCTCGAAATTTAGCGCGGACTTCAATACAAGATGCTAACAGTAGTTTACACAACGAGACTTTGTATGGAAACCTGACAGAAAATCCAAAGAGATTCTGGACGTATCTAAAGTATGCCAGCTGAAGACACAATCAATGCCTTCTCTGCGCGATTGGAAAATAAAAAGTATCGATGAGACTGCTGCTAAAGCAGATTTCCTAAACACAGCCTTCCGAAATTTCTTCACCAAGGAAGACGAAGTAAATATTTCAAAATTCGAGTCAATAACACCTAGCAACGTCAGTAACTTAGTAAATACCCTCGGAGTAGTGAGAGAATGTAAACTACTTAATGAAAGCAATTCTTCCGGTCAAGAGTGGGTACTAATTAGGTGAATTTCAGAGTATGCTGATGCAGTAGCCCCATATTAACAGTCATAAACAAGCGCTCGGTCGACGAAAGGTCCGTACCCAAAGAATGGAAAGTTTCACAGGTCACATCAATATTCAAGAAAGGCAATAGGAGTAAACCACTAAATTACTGGCCCATGCCACTACGTCGATATGCAGCAGAATTTTGGAAAATATTGAGTTCGAACATAGTCAACACTTATTTAGAAAAATCGTTCTTCTGAAACACAACTAGCTCCTTACTCACGCAAAGTGTTGAGTGCTATAGACAAGAGATTTAGGCTTGATTCCTTACCTGATTCCTTATGTCTGGATTTCCAGAAGGCTTTTGAAAACGAGCGTCACAAGAGGATTCAAATGAAATTGAGTAGTTATGGAATATCGTCCCAGTTACGCGACTGGAGTGGTGATTTCCTGTCAGAGACGTCGTAGGCATTGACGGAAAGTAATCGAGTTAAACAGAAGTAATTTCCGGTGCTCACCAGCGTAGTGTTCTAGGCCCTCTGTTGTTCCTTATCTATATAAACGATTCAGAAAATAATCTGAGCAGTCATCTTGCGTTTTTTGCAGATGATGCTGCCATGTATCATCTAATAATGTCATCAGAAGATAAAAACAAATTGCAAAACGATTTAGACCTTTGTTGTTGTTGTGGTCTTCAGTCCAAAGACTGGTTTGATGCAGTTCTCGATGCTAGTCTGTCCTGTGCAAGCCTCTTTATCTCCGAGTACTGCAACCTAAATCCTTCTGAATCTGCTTATTGTATTCATCTCTTGTCCTCCCTCTACGACTTTTAGCCCCCACGCTTCCCTCCAGTACTAAGCTGGTGATACCTTGGTGTCTCAGAATATCTCGTACCAACCGTTTCCTTCTTCTAGTCAGGTTGTACCACATATTTCTCTTCTCCCCATTTATTTTCATTACCTCCTCAATAGTTACGTGATCTACTCATCTGGTCTTCAGTATTATTCTGTAGCACCAAATTTCAAAAGCTTCACTTCTCTTCTTGTCTAAACCGTTTATCGTCCATGTTTCACTTCCATACATGGCTACAGTCCACAAAAATAATTTCAGAAAGAACTTCCTGACAAATCTATACTCGATTTTAACAAATCCCTCTCCTTCAGAAATGCTTTTCTTGCCATTGCCAGTCTACATTTTGTATCCTCCGTACTTCGATCATCGTCAGTTATTTTGTTCCCCATATAGCAAAACTCACCAACTACCTTAAGTGTCTCCTTTCCTAATCTAATTCCCTCAGCATCACCTAATTTAATTCGACTACATTCCATTATCCTCGTTTTGCTTTTGTTGATGGTTGATGTTCATCTTATATCCTCCTTTCAAGGCACTATCGATTCCGTTCCACTGCTTTTCCAAGTCATTTCCCGTCTCTGCCAGAATTACAATATGGTGGGCAAACCTCAAAGTTTTTATTTCTTCTGCGTGGCTTTAATACCTACTCCAAATTCATCTTTAGTTTCCTTTACTGCTTGCTCAATATACAGACTGAATAACATTGGGGATAGGCTACAACCCTCTCTCACTCCCTTCTCAACCACTGCTTTCCTTTCGTGCTCCTCGACTCCTATAACTGCCATCTGGTTTCTGTCAAATTGTAAATAGCATTTTGTTCCCTGTATTTTACCCTTGACCTTTAGAATTTGAAAGGGAGTGTTCCAGTCAACATTGTCAAAGCTTCCTCAAGTCTACAAATCCCATAAATGTACCTTTCCCTTTCCTTAGCCTATCTTCTATGAGAAGTCGTTGGATCAGTATTGCCTCGAGTGTTCCAACATTTCTCCGGAATCCAAATTGATCTTCCCCAGCTCGGCTTCTACCAGTTTCTCCATTCTTCTGTTAAGGATTCGTGTTAGTAATTCGCAACCGTGGCTTATTAAACAGATAATTCGGTACTTTTCACACTTGTCAGCACTTTCTTTCTTTGGAGTTGGGATTATTACATTCTTCTCGTAGTCTGAGAGTATTTCACTTGTCTCATACAGCTTGACATCTGTATGGTGCGAAAATTGGCAATTGACCATACATAATGAGAAGTACGAAGTCATCCACATGAATTCTGAAAGAAATCGTTTAACCTTCGGTTACACGATATTTCAGTCAAATCTAAAGGCTGTAAATTCAGTTAAATACCGAGGAATTACAGTTGCGAACAGCTCAAATTAGAAAGAACACATAGAAAATGTTGAGTGGAAGGCGAATCAAAGACTGCGTTTTATTGGCAGAACACTTGGAAGATGCAACAGGTCTACCAAAGAGACTGCCTACACTACGCTTGTCCGTCTTCTTTTAGAGTACTGCTGCGCGGTGTGGGATCTTTACCAGATAGGATTAACAGAGTACATAGCGAAAGTTGATAGAGGGGCAGTACGTTTTGTAATATCGAAAAATAGGGTACAAACTGTCACGGACATCCTACAGAATTGGGGGTGAACATCATTAAAATAAAGGCGTTTCTCGTTGTGGCGGGATCTTGTCATGAAATTGCAATTACCAAATTTCTCCGCCGAATGCGAAAATATTTTGCTGACGCCGACCTACATAGGGAGAAACGATGATAATAATAAAATAATGGAAATCAGAGCAAGCGCGGAAAGATATAGGTGTTGGTTTCTTTCCGCACGCTGTTCGAGAGAGGAACAATAGAGAAAGATGGTTGGATGAACCCTTTGCCAGGTACTTACGTGTAATTTGCAGAGTGCCATCTAGGTGTTGATGTAGATAAATGGGACACGCGCGTAAGATGTTTAATGTCAGGTTTCGTAAGCATTTACTGAGTAGATAAGGTCATGTTAAACGATATTCAGCGTTTGCGGAGCACCTGAAAGCTAGTGGCCATCAGCTAAGCAATTTAAAAGTACTCGATTCACCCAGAAAGAGGAAAAGCTGGACTTATTAGAAGAGATGGAAACTGCTGTACCCTCTTGGGAATATAGTGGTACTCTTATTAATGATCAAGTTAGATACCAGTAATCAGACATATCCGCGTAAGGTACCTCCATTGGCTTAGCACTATCATTTCTATATTTGTTTTGTCGTTCTATTCTCTTATTCTAACGTAAGACCTATTCAGTGCGCACCATTGGTTCTGAACCTGGAATTCATGTTCCTTTTGTATGGTGTTCAATGTGTTTCAATACCATCACCACCATGTGGGCGCTAAAATATTAAGTTTTTATTGCCCTATATGAACCTTCATCATAATTGTGTGGTTTCTGAGCGTGTATGTAATAATACTGTATCATAGCAGTGTGCCCTTTACACAGACGTACGTAATTTTTCAACACTTTTAAGATGTTTTAAAAGTATTATTGCAATTTACGATTGCTTTTTATTTAATTTTTCCTTGAAGTTGCCTTTGCATGCTTTTTCCATGTATATTTCCTGGCTAAGTTTTTTATTGTGCCGTTTACCACAGTACAATTTTCTTATTATGTACAGTACGCATCATTGTATTGCACTTTATTTGTATCACCGATACTACTTGTACAATAATTTTAATTATCATTCAATTTTAATTTTAATCTAAACATTCTAATAGGTTAATCAGTTCGATATTACCTTTTCCGTAACTTAAGATATTAGCTTCATCTATCGTGCTTTCATTATATTTGCGTGCTTACATCCGGCCATCCGCCGTTTAGTAATTCTAGTGACGCTGCCATTATAGACCGCCAGCTGTTTGGCATCCAGGCCAATATCATGTACGCGAGGCTCTACGTTATGCTCTAATTGCTGCTATAACAGTTTAAAGTTGTTTGTACCTCTTCGTTGGTTTCATTTATCAGTTTGTCACACTTCATTTCCATTGTGGCTTGGGTATATTTCTGAAATTTTTCCATTTATGTTCTCACAGCTGATTTTAGTTATTATGATGACCGGATTTTTTTCCATCTAGATGGTTTTATGTGCGTGTGGTTGACAAAGAGCTATGGTAGTTGGCGCAATGAACTTAATTTAACGGTTTTACATCAGTACTGTTCACGATTTTAATTAAATTATTGGCTCAGATTAGAACCATGTCATTTAATGTTTATAGGATTGTTATTTAATTAGTCTCCTTCTTCCTTTTAGATAATCTGGTTATGCCTGACCATGGCGAAACGCGTTATTTTGAAATGAAAATAAGTTTTCAGCCGTGACTGTTTTAATTTCAATATAACCATGGAAACCGGGTGCTGTGTCAACCAGCGAACGATCGAGTGGAGTGAATAATACTGTTGACCAGTTTAATCATTCCCTGTTCTTGCCCGTTATCTTATATTTCTGGTCCATACTGTACTTGACCATTGGAAAAGTCTTACAAACTTTGATAAACGCGACGAACAACATTTAAACGTGTGGTAAAATAAGTAAGTTATTCTTCAACATGAGCAGTAACACTGTTATCTACAGCCGTAAATATATACGACGTCTACACACACTCTAAGGAAAAAAAGAAACCATACCACTAAGGGATTATCCGACTAGGAAGCAAATCGGTAGATGTTATGTACATATACGGATGATTACAGTTTCAGAAAAAGACCTTCACAAATTGATCAAGTCAATAACTTGTTGCTCCATCTTTGGTCCTTATGTAAGCAGTCATTCGGCTCGGAACCTGTGGATATAGTTTTTGGATGTCGTTCGGAGGGATGTTCTGTACAATTGGCACGTTATTTCGTCAACGAGATGGTTGGATTGCGCTGCCCATAATGCTCCAAACTTTCTAATTTGAGAAACCATCCGGCGACCTTGATGGCCCAGGTAGGATTTGGCAAACGCGAAGATAAGGAGTTGCTACTCTCGTCGTGTACCGACGGTATTGTCTTACTCAGAGGCAAGGGTAATAAAAGGGGCGGTAGAATATCGAGAATGTACCGCTGCGCCGTCAGGGTGCCATATGATGACAACCAAAGGGGTCCGGCTATGAAAAGAAGTGGTATCAGACGCTATCACTCACGATGCTGGTGCGTATGGACCGCGACTATCAGGTTGCTATCTCACTGCTGGCCGGAGCTTTTACATTCACGTCTTCGGTCTTTAATCTCACTGACCGGAGAAGAATTGTCTTCAGTAATGAGTCCCGTTTCGAATTCTGCCCAAGTTACTAGCGAAGTCGTATCTGCAGATGCTCTGGACAGTGGTAGGATACTGACCTGATTGTCGCCTTCGTTACTACCCCACAACCAGTAGTCATCGTCTGCGATGCCATATCATTTCATAGAAGGTCCCCTTTGATTGTCACCTGCGGCGCCCTTACAGCACAGTGATAGGTAGACAGTATTCTAAGCACTATTTTTTTTGCCTTTCGTGGAAAGCCGCCCTGGGCTTAAATTTCAGCAAGATAGTGTCTGCCTGTACACGGCGACAGTGCCTACTGCTTCTCTTCGTGCTCGCCAGACCGTACTTTGGCCAGCAAAGTTGCTGAATCTGTTCCCAACTGAGAACATTTGAAGCGTTATGGGCAGGACTCTGCAATCAGACCGGGATTTTTACGATTTAACGTTCCAGTTGGGTAGCATTTGGTATGATATCCCTTAGGAGACATTCATCAAATCTATCAATCAGTGCCAAGCTGAATAACTGCTTGTAAAAGGGTCAGATATGGACCAACGCCTCATTAACTTCCTCAACTTGTGAAGCTCTTTCTCTTGAGTAAATCATTTATTTTTTCTGCAATTGTAACCGTTTGTTTATCTATACACCTACATTTCTTCTACCGCTTCCATCCCATTCGAGTAATTCCTTCTTGTTGCGCCTTTTCTTTTATCTTAGAGTGTATTGTGATACAAGGGAGGAGTATGACATTATAGGTGACATGGGCGTCCACAGAAATTCCAACAGAAGAGTGGAAACTCTATAACTGTTTGTTTACGTAATGAGTAGATCAATTTCGTGACTTTTTCATACCACAATAGCTAAATATTATTATATTAGAATTCAATACATGTATATTCAGTATGTGAAGAAGATCTCCGAACTCAAGATTCCGCCTGGGGGGGGGGGGAGGGTGGGGAGGGCGGGGGTAAGAGCTTGCCCTCTTGCTTCCTCTTGAGGATGCATATGATTGAAGAGCACTATTACCTGATTCTCTACTCTGATGTATTCGCAATTACTGGCATTCAGACTGCCAAAAAACTTTAAATTCAACAGGGCCCATACACACGAAGCAACTGGAGTTGGGCAAGTTTTTAAATCAGGAGCCTGTAGGGTAAGATTGAGACGTGGCAGTGGTGTATAATATCACTGTGCGCGCTCAACTCAGAATTAGATTAAAATTATGATGAACACAAGGAATCAAGTGGCTACAGAGATAAAGGGAAATGAAACTTTATCTAAGTGGGGTTGGTGAAAATCGCATAGCAATCTGAGTTAGGGATCAAGAGATATTTGAATTATGATTGACCTTGATAATCCAAATTCATGGCAGCCAATGGCGACCACGAGGAGTCATTGTCGACATGTCGAGCAGAAGGTGCAGGCGCACAAAGGAAAGGCTACTTAGTATGGTGGGAGCTGAGAGTGTACTCTCTGAAAGTCTGGAAAGCTGGGGTAAGAATACCAATAGTGACCAAACATAAAAAAACGGCGTTGTGTGCAGTGACGGACACGTGTCGGCTATGACTTGGTGGAACCGTCCAGCCGGCCGCGGTGGTCTAGCGGTTCTGGCGCTGCAGTCCGGAACCGCGGGACTGCTACGGTCGCAGGTTCGAATCCTGCCTCGGGCCTGGGTGTGTGTGATGTCCTTATGTTAGTTAGGTTTAAGTAGTTCTAAGTTCTAGGTGACTGATGACCTAAGATGTTGCGTCCCATAGTGCTCAGAGCCATTTTTTGGAACCGTCCAAGGCAGCGTAGAAGGGGAAAGAATACATAGATCATCTTAAAATTACGGATCGTCAGAGATAGAAGGTCAGAGAAATTATGTCATATATCATTCTGAGTCTATCTCCACTGGAACAATAGAGTTGGGCCACTAAAATATGAAATGCGTTAATATTCCTAAAGTCGTTTGTATGACATCAGTGCAGTTCAGGGCTGGAAAAAGGTAGTTCGGAGAGAATGCGACTGGAGTAGAAAGAGGTCGCATGTGCGAGGAACGGCAGCTCCATCTCTAAGGCATAATTGTTTTTCCTCATGTCAAGTCGACAACACCTAATCAAGAACATTTGAGTGAGCGGGGAAATTGATTTGTGCGGATAAATTATTTGTAACAATTTGCTTGTGTCGTGGGATACGCAATCTCTTCATCGCATCGTGTTAAGTGGCATGACATGTCCTCTCTAGTTCCTTACTGCTTCAGTTGGTCACTGATCACTTCTTGGTCGAAACAGCAGGTTTATATATTTTTGTCTCTTGGCGAATATCAGGTTATTTATTTCCAGCATATCGTAAACTACCCCGAAGTTGTGGTTTTACGTCTCGCATGGCGCATAGCATAAACCTTATGCCGTATAGTATAGCAGTCTTGTGGCAGCTTACATATGTAAATTTCTCTGCGATGACTGTTTCAGTGAGGGGGCTAGTGCTATGCTGAATACACTCCTGGAAATGGAAAAAAGAACACATTGACACCGGTGTGTCAGACCCACCATACTTGCTCCGGACACTGCGAGAGGGCTGTACAAGCAATGATCACACGCACGGCACAGCGGACACACCAGGAACCGCGGTGTTGGCCGTCGAATGGCGCTAGCTGCGCAGCATTTGTGCACCGCCGCCGTCAGTGTCAGCCAGTTTGCCGTGGCATACGGAGCTCCATCGCAGTCTTTAACACTGGTAGCATGCCGCGACAGCGTGGACGTGAACCGTATGTGCAGTTGACGGACTTTGAGCGAGGGCGTATAGTTGGCATGCGGGAGGCCGGGTGGACGTACCGCCGAATTGCTCAACACGTGGGGCGTGAGGTCTCCACAGTACATCGATGTTGTCGCCAGTGGTCGGCGGAAGGTGCACGTGCCCGTCGACCTGGGACCGGACCGCAGCGACGCACGGATGCACGCCAAGACCGTAGGATCCTACGCAGTGCCGTAGGGGACCGCACCGCCACTTCCCAGCAAATTAGGGACACTGTTGCTCCTGGGGTATCGGCGAGGACCATTCGCAACCGTCTCCATGAAGCTGGGCTACGGTCCCGCACACCGTTAGGCCGTCTTCCGCTCACGCCCCAACATCGTGCAGCCCGCCTCCAGTGGTGTCGCGACAGGTGTGAATGGAGGGACGAATGGAGACGTGTCGTCTTCAGCGATGAGAGTCGCTTCTGCCTTGGTGCCAATGATGGTCGTATGCGTGTTTGGCGCCGTGCAGGTGAGCGCCACAATCAGGACTGCATACGACCGAGGCACACAGGGCCAACACCCGGCATCATGGTGTGGGGAGCGATCTCCTACACTGGCCGTACACCACTGGTGATCGTCGAGGGGACACTGAATAGTGCACGGTACATCCAAACCGTCATCGAACCCATCGTTCTACCATTCCTAGACCGGCAAGGGAACTTGCTGTTCCAACAGGACAATGAACGTCCGCATGTATCCCGTGCCACCCAACGTGCTCTAGAAGGTGTAAGTCAACTACCCTGGCCAGCAACATCTCCGGATCTGTCCCCCATTGAGCATCTTTGGGACTGGATGAAGCGTCGTCTCACGCGGTCTGCACGTCCAGCACGAACGCTGGTCCAACTGAGGGGCCAGGTGGAAATGGCATGGCAAGCCGTTCCACAGGACTACATCCAGCATCTCTACGATCGTCTCCATGGGAGAATAGCAGCCTGCATTGCTGCGAAAGGTGGATATACACTGTACTAGTGCCGACATTGTGCATGCTCTGTTGCCTGTGTGTATGTGCCTGTGGTTCTGTCAGTGTGATCATGTGATGTAGCTGACCCCAGGAATGTGTCAATAAAGTTTCCCCTTCCTGGGACAATGAATTCACGGTGTTCTTATTTCAATTTCCAGGAGTGTAGTAACGCCGTATGAGCTCTGTGAATTGTGATAAATGCACTGGTAACTTTGTGCAATTGATGTAACGTTTGTACATGTACCAAACTACATTTCAACTACGTGTTAAAATTTTACATTTCATAAAATTCTCTCAGGCTTCCAGCCACATCTGGTGGTTTAAAATCCAAAAGCTTTTGGCCACCTGTTCCTCAAAATACTACATAAAAGGTTAGCTATAACTCGGGTTAATAAGCTTCACCTCCTGATGCCGTCCGCCTGGTTAAAATACCGTGTGGCTGTGGACAATTTAATGTCAGTGATAAGTCGGACAGACTGCATGTATTAATGAACAGGGCCTTCTAGAACACGAGCGATGTTTCCTTCTATGTAGTAGTAGGGCAAAGTCGATAGTGGCACGCTTCTCATAACACAGTGATGTGCAAATTGATTAGAGTGTGACAGCTGATCGATATATGACCTTAACCTGTTATTCTGCGAAGTGGTTTGATTTATAACCCCCTGGGGATAATCGATTCTTCTGGTAAACCCTCAACCCCTCCCCCTTCCCTTCCCATCCAACCCCATCTTGTCCTCCACCTCCACCATCCTTCTGGGAAATCTCTCACCCCCCGCTCCGCCTTGTGATACAAGCAAACTTTTAATACCAAATTCATTGGCTAACTAATTAAATTGTTAAATTAATTAACCCCTCTCCCAATGAAAAATTCCCCAGCCCTTCTCCTCGTCCCCACTCTCCTTCCCCTCCCCCCCACCTGAAAATGGTCAGGAAAAGACTCAGTATTTGCTGGAGAGTAAGGAACCCACAACACGAAATTAAAATCGATGTAAATTAAATATGAAAGGATATACTGTTTATTTATAAAATTCAGTTCTCAGGGGTGGGATCTGTCTTTTATTTGGCGGTAAGACTCATCATTCTCAGCTGTTTATTTAATTTTGGAAGATGCATGCATTGTAACATACATCAAAAGAATTTGATTAAATACATCACTTTTTAATGATCGCGCAAGGAATACCGTCACTAAATCCATGTCGATATAGCTCACCATATGTAGTTACACAGTTAAGAACCGTCCGAACATCTCTTGACACAAACGCACATGCTGTCCAACGCAGTGCTCCAAGTGGGCCGAGAGGCACGCACACGCCATCCGCTGGCAGACATGGCGCGCCCCGGCTCACGAAACTGCACCCAATCTCGAGGGACCGCAAGCCATCTACCGATGACTGCTCACCTCCTTACTGAGCTCCTGTGAAAACGCAATAGTTACCGTGCTTTATCAGCGGCTGCTGTGGTTGGCAGTGGCGTATGGTGATGACAGTGCGTCGACGCTGTGTGGGCCCGAAAACCTCAGTACTATTCTGGTCTTGACTGTATCCGCAGTCAGAAGCCGCCCTGAGCTTTGGTGAGACGGAAAACAGTGACCATCCCTAGCTAAACTACTGGAAAGGTCTACTCACACTGGCTTAGCGACGTGTGCACCTCTGCCCTCTTTAATTGTAACACAGAACGTAACTAACTCGGGTCGACGTCCTTTGTCTCCATTCCGCAGATGTCAAGAGTTTTTTAAACGCTCTGAACCCAATTGTTCTAAAAAGCTCTTCTAGGCTGACAGAACAGGAAGTGTTCCATCTACTCATGGCCCTGGTCTGATGAGACCTTTCTACCCACAGCTCTAGTCTGAAGAGACCTCTCCTGTATACCTTTCTGGTTCCCGCACTGTTCTTTGGGTTCATACCCTGCAACAAGTGGTAGCGGCCAATGCTGATTGTAGTACGGCTTGTGTCGTTTCCTGGCCCAATAAGGCTTGAGAAGCATATTGGCTTATAGCATTAATGTTTCGTTCCTATCCTCTCAGACTATGCCCATACATGAGCTGTCCACGTCCGACCTCGTGTTCTCCACACCTTCATCACATGATATGCGAGTATTTGTTAAAACTAGCGCGGTGCTTTCCACTGTGGCCTATTTTCTGTTTCAAAAAAAGAAACTTAGCGACAGTGTTTTTCGTGGGTTCCCAAGACCTCCCGTTGTGATTCTGAAAGCATTCCTTTCGTAGAAGCTTTCCCAGGCATTACGTGTTGTTTTTCTATGTGTGTTCTGTCCAGTCGTCTCTGATCCACTGTTAACTCTTATTTTGTGCGACTCAACATGTTTCACAAATTCGAATTCCGTGTATTGGTCCTGTAAGAGCTGCCACATGGACCCCTGCTATGCTGTTTCTTTCCATCCCACACAGGTGTGAGTCAGAGAATCTCGCTTAATGGAATATTGTTAGATGTGTACTCTCATAAACGACCAGACTCAGGTTGCGGTAATGGTGCTTGCTCTCCCCCCCCCCCCCCCCCCCCCCCCCACACACACACACACACTTTGAAGAGACGGCTTTTTATGGCCCCTCTCGAAATGCGTTCCATGTTCTACTTCTCTTGACGAATGGGAGCTCCCTGTGTCAACTTCAGTTCAAAGTCATTGCAATACTACATGAGAATTAACATACAAAGTAGGGAGTGCTTGTTGGTTTCGAGTTCATGTCGGCCACATATGAATGATTACTCTTCGTACTATGCGAATTAGTATCACTTTACTTGAAGTAGGGCATGCTTGGTATCAAACTCCTTGGCTTGATGAGTACATTACGTTTCTATCTTTAAAATAGTTTGTTAAGGGAGAAAGTTATACCACTACCTTGCAATCTCATAATTCCGAAATTAAATTAAATTTCACAATGTCAGCGCTGTGTTTTAGGTAAAAATTTATATCTCAAAAGTATTGGAGTTATTTATTTAAAATGTTAACAATATGGTTGTGTTATGCATATAATTTGTATAATTTGGTAGACTGAGTATCAAAGAGATCGACTAATATTTCTATAGTACTTCTTCACATTCACAGAGAGTGTGTATAACGTGTTGCACACAGTGTCGGGCAAGTACACGGCTCGCTCGGCCCAGCAGCCAACGCCAGCTGTGCCAGCATGAGAACCAAATTCAGCTCTCCTCCAGGCCCCATAGCAAGCTACACTTTCAATGCAGAATGAGAACTGCTAATAATTTGCTACATTACAAGATGTCTGTGTGGAAGATACTGTTTTCTGTTGACAGAGTTAGTGCAGCGTGGCATGTAATTTCACATGTCAGACACCGCAGCTATGCGTTTGTTTCCTCACAAGATGTCGGTGTCTCATGCATTTTCTGTTGCTGACAATCATTTTATAGGACTAATGCGAGCGTAGCATTATTTCAGAAGCATAATCGGATGTGAATGGTGGGCGCTATGTATCTCTGGAAAGCTATGTAATGCTTGAATCACAAAGAATCTATGTTTCTCCCCCTGTAGTGTAGAAGGCAGTGGTTTTATCATCTTAAGGCTTCTCACCGTAGTGGGTGGGATAAAAAAACTTTTAGGGTGAACGTATGTCATGTGTTGAAATATATTTCCTGCATCGGACTACTAACAGTGCTTCATTCCACGGAACTAATGTATCAGAAACCACACTGCTTTGTCATTATAGTATGCTTAAGCGCAGGACTGTGTAGCCTTAGGAGAAAGTGTTTATGATCATTTGTCTCTTCTCTGTACCTTCTTGGTATGGAATCCAAACACTACAACAATTCTACAGAATTGATAGCACAAGTGATTTACATAAAATGTTTCAAACTCCTTCCATCTGGAGTTCCATTACACATAAATCATACGTATCTTTTTCTTCTATATCATGTTACATCGTCACAATGCTCTGAAACGTATCAGGGTTGCATCTACTATTCACCAGTAAGGACTGCTACACTCTTCAGTATGCAAGCTTCTAGAGTGATCACGTGTCATTGGACGGTTGACGTGAGTAAGGTTGGTGTGGAACAGTCTTCACACAATTGCAGATGCAGTATTCGAATGAGAATACCAGTCTATATCATTAGTGTCACTCAGTACAAGCATGGAACACATTTTACACTCTTTGCAAAAACATATAATCGACGTGTATTGGTTATGTGGAACTCAGCATGTTCTGTTCCTTCATGAGACATTGAATGTAACAGCTATAGTTCAATCCAGCTTCTTGTCAGATCCAAATTAAATCTGAGGCAATGTTGCAGGACGGCTGGTTGAAGACATAGGAAGAGTTACGGGATGCATAGAGAGAAACCAATTAGATTTTCCTAGGGTCCTTAAGTGATACGTTCAATCAAGAGACAGCTCGTTGCAAAACAGAGTGCAAGATGTTTGAATTTCAGACATTATCCTGTGGCTGTGAGAATACACTGTGACTCCCATCCATGTACATGGAGATGGCAAATTGTAATAAAGTCTTACCAAACTACTGAAGTGTTTTGGCTAAACAATGCAGTTTCTGTGCCTTCTCTCCGCTGATGTCTGTTTCTTACACTATGGCGAGTGGACGCCTCTCGACCGCCTTGGAGTGCTGCAGAGGACGGCGGTACACGGCGCAGCCCAGCGAACGACTTGTTGTCGTGTATGAAGATATGATCATTGCCTTACACTGACATCAGTTTTATGATGGTATTTCTTGCGCAATCGGAAAAAAGCGATCTGTTTAGTTACTTTATTTGATATATTTTATAAGGCCTGCATCTTTCAAGATTAAATAAGCAGCAGAGACTAATGAGCTATTCCGGCAAAATAGGAGAGAGGTCTAACCTGTGAGGACTTAATTTTGTAAATAAACAATACATCTTTTCCTACATCTACATCTACATCTACATCTACATGGATACTCTGCAAAGCACATTTAAATGCCTGGCAGAGGGTTCATCGATCCACCTTCACAATTTTCTATTATTCCAGTCTCGTGTAGCGCGCGGAAAGAATGAACACCTATATCTTTCCGTACGAGCTCTGATTTCCCTTATTTTATCGCGGTGATCGTTCCTCCCTATGTAGGTCGGGGTCAACAAAATATTTTCGCATTCGGAGGAGAAAGTTGGTGATTGGAATTTCGTGAGAAGATTCCGTCGCAACGAAAAACACCTTTCTTTTAACAATTTCCAGCCTAAATCCTGTATCATTTCTGTGACACTCTCTCCCATATTTCGCCATAATACAAAACGTGCTGCCTTTCTTTGAACTTTTTCGATGAACTCCGTCAGTCCTATCTGGTAAGGATCCCACACCGCGCAGCAGTATTCTAAAAGAGGACGGACAAGCGTAGTGTGGGCAGTCACCTTAGTAGGTCTGTTACATTTTCTAAGTGTCCTGCCAATAAAACGCAATCTTTGGTTAGCCTTCCCCACAACATTTTCTATGTGTTCCTTCGAATTTAAGTTGTTCGTGATTTTACAATCACCTAGGTATTTAGTTGAATTTACGGTTTTTAGATTAGACTGATTTATCGTGTAACCGAAGTTTAACGAGTTCCTTTTAGCACTCGTGGATGGCCTCATACTTTTTGTTATTCAGGGTCAACTGCCACTTTTCGCACCATTCACATATTTTTTCTAAGTTTTGCAGTTAGTTTTGATCTGCTGATGACTTTATTAGTCGATCAACGACAGCGTCATCTGCAAACAACCGAAGACGGCTGCTCAGATTGTCTCCCAAATCATTTATATAGATGAGGAACAGCAAAGGACCTAGAACACTATCTTGGGGAACGCCAGAAATCACTTCTGTTTTACTCGATGGCTTTGCGTGAGCTACTACTTTCAGGAAATCACAAATCCAGTCACATAACTAAGACGATATTCCATAAGCACGCAATTTCAATACGAGCCGCTTGTGTGGTACAGTGTCAAAAGTAAATTCAGAAATACGGAATGGATCTGAAATCCCTTGTCAATAGCACTCAACACTTCATGTGAATAAAGAGCTTGTTGTGTTTCACAGGAACGATGTTTTCTGAACCAATGCTGTCTGTGTGTCAATAGACAGTTTTCTTCGAGGTAATTCATAATGTTCGAACACAATATATGTTCTAAAATCGTGCTACATATCGACGTTAACGATATGGGCCTGTAATTTAGTGGATTGCTCATACTACCTTTCTTGAATGTTGGTGTGACCTGTGCAACTTTCCAGTCTTTGGGTACGGATCTTTCGTCGAGCGAACGAATGTTAAGTATGCAGCTAATGCATCAGCATACTCTGAAAGGGACTAACTGGTATACAGTCTGGACCAGAAGACTTGCTTTTATTAAATGATTTAAGTTGCTTCACTACTCCGAGGATATTTACTTCTACGATACTCATGTTGGCAGCTGTTCTCGATTCGTCTTCTTTTGTGAAGGCATTTCGGAAGACTGTGTTTAGTAACTCTTCTTTGGCAGCACTGCCTTCGATAGTATCTCCATTGATTTCGCGAAGAGACGGCATTGATTGTTTCTTGTCGCTAACATACTTTGGATTTTCTGCCAGGTTTCGAGAAAACGTTTTGTTGTGGAAACTGTTATAGGCATCTCGCATTGAAGTCCGCGCTAAATTTCGAGCTTCTGTAAAAGATCGCCAATCTTGGAGATTTTGCAATTGTTTAAATTTGGCATGTTTGTTTCGTTGTTTCTGCAATAGTGTTCTAACCAGTTTTGTGAACCAAGGAGGATCAGCTCCGTCGTTTGTTAATTTATTTGGTATAAATCTCTCAATTGCTGCCGATACTATTTCTTTGAATCTAAGCCACATCTGGTCTACACTTATATTATTAATTTGGAACGAGTGGAGATTGTCCCTCAGCAAGGCGTCAAGTGAATTTTCATCTGCATTTTTTGAATAGGTATATTTTCCACTTATTTTTCGGGGATTTGGGGATTACAATATTCAATCTCGCTACGACAACCCTGTGTTCACTAATCCCTGAATCGGTTTTGTTGCTCGTTATTAACTCAGGATTATTTGTTACTAAGAGGTCACAGCCGTTTGCTATTCGCGTGGGCTCATGAACTAACTGCTCGAAATAATTTTCAGAGAATCCGTTTAGCACAATTTTGGACGATATTTCATACGTATCTCCGGAAGTAAACATGTATTTCCGCCAACATATCGAGGGTAAATTAAAGTCACCAAAAACTATTATCGTATGAGTCGGGTACGTGTTTGAAATCAAAGTCAATTTTTCTTTGAATATTTCAGCAACTGTATCATCTGAATTGGGAGGTCGGTAAAAGGATCCAATTATTATTTATTCCGGTTGCCAACAGTGACCTCTGCCCATACTAACTCACAGGAAGTATCTACTTCAATTTAGCGACAAGTTAAACTACTTCTGACAGCTATAAACGCGTCGCCACCAACCGTGTTCAGCCTATCCTTGCGGAATACCGTTAGATTCTTCGCAACAATTTCGGCTAAGCTTATGTCCGGCTTTAGCCAGCTTTCAGTGCCTATAACGATTTGAGCATCAGTGCTCTCTATTAGCGTTTGGAGCTCTGGTACTTTTCCAACACAGTTACGACAATTTACAACTGTTATACCAATGGTTCCTTTATGTACGTTCTTCCTGTGTTCAGCCTGCTCCCTTTGTGACTGAAGCCCGAGACTCTCTAACCTAAAAAACCGGCCACACAGCCCCTGCTAACCGTGTAGCCGCCTCCTGCGAATAGTGGACACCTGACCTATTCAGCGGAACCCGAAACCCAGCCACCCATTGGCGCAAGTCGAGGAATCTGCAGCCTACACGGTCGCAGAACTGTCTGAGCCTCTGATTTAGACCCTCCACTCGGCTCTGTACGAGAGGTCCGAAATCGGTCCTGTCGAGCATACTGCAAATGGTCAGCTCTGCTTTCATCTTACAAGCAAGACTGGCAGCCTTTACCACTTATGTTAGCCGCTCGAAACCAGAGAGAATTTCTTCTGATCCAAAGTGACATACGTCATTGGTACCGATGTGAGAAACCACCTGCAATTGGCTGCACCCTGTGCTCTTAATGGCTTCCGGGAGGACCCTTTCCACATCTGGAATGATTCCACCAGGTATGCACACGGAGTACACATTAGTTTTCTTACCCTTCCAAGTCCCTAAGGGGCCCCATAGCGCTTCTAACGCTGTAGCTCCCAACTACGAATAATCCCACCCTCTGCTATTGCCCGGATCTTGCAGACTGAGTGGTTTCCTCTGAGAAAGGACAGGTGGCAGCATCTTTCTCAGCTACAGTGTCAGCCACAGACAGCACCTGGAACCAGTTTGTAAGACAAACAGGGGAGGCCTTACGTGCGGCCGCCTGGGAAGTCTTTCGCCGCCCGCTTCGCCACACGGAGTTCTCCCACTCGACCACAGGTGAGGGTTCAACCTCAGCGCAAGCAGTAACTCTGCTGGCCACCGGTGAGGACTGATCGGAGGACTCTGAAGCGCTGGACGTCCGTTGGATCCCCACGGCCGGCCCACAACAGTGGTGCCCATCCACTGCAGCCTCAAGCTGTTTAACCGAAGCCATCATAGCCTGAAGCTGAGAGCGAAGTGTCACCAACTCGGCTCCCATCCGCACACAACAATCGCAGTTCCTGTCCATAATATAGACCGTGGAAATCTAAACTACGCGGATAAACGGATTATCGGCACGTGCTGCGCTACTCTACTGTAGACCCTAACGAAAACACAAGAACTATGTCTAGTAATACGCAGATATTCAAAAACCTAACTACCGACTCGCTCAGATGAAACTAAATAATTTGCTCCTGATAAGGAACTTTTAATATGTCACAAAATCGGTTTACTTTCTGACGCAAACGAAAACGCGAGAACTGTAGCTATTAGATTTTAAATTCACACGCAGAAACTCAAGAAACTAAACTATTAAAGCACACAAATATAATAAAATTCGCTATTGGTTAGGTATTCGTAAATGTCACAAAAGCGGTTTACTTATCTGTTGCTGCGTCTGTCACGGTCGGCTGCTGCCTGATATTGATTGGAATTTGGTGTCATGGGATCCTTCTTCTCCAGTACAGAGCTTTTTTTCTACATATTTCCTGGTGGGGTAGGGATGGGGGAGCTGCGGAGCGTAGGGGGCTGGAGAATTTTCCAGAGGGGGAGGGTTAATTAATTTTTCGATTTAGTCAATTAGACAATTAATCTGATATCAAAAGTATGCTTGTATCTTCCCGGGTTCGATTCCCGGCGGGGTCAGGGATTTTCTCTGCCTCGTGATGGCTGGGTGTTGTGTGCTGTCCTTAGGTTAGTTAGGTTTAAGTAGTTCTAAGTTCTAGGGGACTTATGACCACAGCAGTTGAGTCCCATAGTGCTCAGAGCCATATGCTTGTATCAGTGATGGGGTGGGGGGGGGGGGGGGGGAAGGGCCGTTGACTGAAGGATGCATTATCCACAGGGGGTCATAAATTAATCTTTAGGCGGTCATAAACCACATAGCAGAACAATAGGGTGTCATAAATCAATCAGATCACAATGTAATTAATTTGCATATTAATTTGATATCGAAAGTGTGCCAAAATCAGCTTTACCCAAGTACTTACAGTATTATGTGAAATCAGCAGTAAAGAACATGCTCTAGAAAGTGGACACCGTATTGGATTTGCTGACACATCTTCTGTTGCACAGGCTAATAGTTTCTGGGATATCATGAAAGAAGCGATCCAGATAAACGTTTTTGACCGCCCTCAATACATACTGTGGCCTGCAGCTAAGCACAGCTTGGAATACGGCCATCGAAAGTTTGAATCCGGCGCGGCAAGCGCGTAACCAAAACATTACCAGCAGTAATCATTTGACAGTCACCAACTGACAATGGTTGAGGAGCACTCGGCCGAAAGCTAGGCGGTTTTAAACCACCTGATGCGGCTGGAAGGCCAAGAGAATTTTATCAGTATGTATCGCCACGAAAGCAGGCATTCTTTATTTTACCATATTGTTCAATAGTGCCTTGTCAGGTTTTGCATGGCATAATTCGATGTGTTTTGATTCGGTTAGGCCTATCACGAAAAAGGCTAAATTCAATTAACTTTAAACAAGAGAGAAAGCATCAGAGATATTCCAAAATCCTACGTCTATTAATTGTTTTCTTTGTAAGAAATAGCTCGAAATAGATGACATATCTAAAAGCACCTAATACTTCGAATCATCAGTAGCCATTTAAATAACTTCCGGAATATAGCGGTTCGTGAAGTAACCGCCGTTCGAGCGTTGCGCTAGTATTTGTGCCGGAGCGGCGATATTCTCACATCTACATGCTCTCTAATTCACAGCTATGAAAGTATGAAATTCCTTCTTCGGTACATTCGCTTATTTAACCTCACGAAATGAGCGTTCGAATAAAAATTCCTGCGAACTGCGAGTAGTAATAAGATTTCTTTCGGTGCAAAATGTTTCCACAGCAGCCATTCATCATCAGTTTTGTACTGTATCGTCCAAACGTTAAGAGTAAAGTGGTTGTGCTGCAATGAGTCATAATTTAAAAAAAAATGGTAGAACCAACATTGATGATAAAGAAAGGATTGGTAGCTCTTCTGTCCTCCCCGAAAAACTCTGAGATTTTGAAGCAATTTCAGGGTACATTTAATATAATTTTTCTATGTAACTTTTCTTGTTTACAGTCAAAGAGGGAGGCTGCTTTCCGAACCGCCCTTGCATCTTCCATACATCGTGTGCACAAATTATTCTTAATGATTTACGAAATAAACTAGCGTCTCTGTTTACGTGTGCCTGCAGGTGCATTTCGATAGTGAGCAGGAACGCTGAGAAACAGTGGAAATGAGAACGACTGTGCGATGGGACACATTGAAGTCTCGCATTACACAGAGCTGATCATGTTCAGAGTTGCGCAACAGACCCCTCCGGATTGTATTGCATTTGCCATGCGCACTGCGTTGCATCTGGCAGGTTACGCGACCTGTGATCGCTTCTCTCTCGTGTCTATGTCAAGCAGCTACACGACGTGTGCAGTAAGCGGATTTACCTTCAAAGAGCATTATTAAAGAGAAGGGAGATTAATTAGTAGCAAGTGATCTCCCAATTAACTACAGCAACAATTTATCTGTAATGAGGTCCGTTACGTCAACAAAATTTCTACCTGAAAGAGCTGTTCACGATATGTCACGCCTCAGCTGAGCCTCCTAGACTGTCAGTGGCTACTGAAAACACATTATATTACGCAGAACCGTTAATTACCGAAAGCTTGTTCAGGTTAATCTAGAGCTGCATGTGTTATATATCCATTACAAGAATAAAATCACGATTATGTAGGTGTAAATTCTGTTGTCCTACGTGGGAGAGTGAAATTTTAATACTATAATTTTACGTAGAAATACAACATACATTAATTAAGAGAAAGTGGGGCGTCTTTACCGATCCAAGAATTCCTGCATCACAATTCATCTTTTAAATTGTACACCGTGTCATCTCCATACTTAATTTGATGTTCTACCATTTGCAAAACGCCACTATGTATCATTAATCAAACATTTTGTAGAACTTTTAGTTTCTTGCTGTGAACATATAGTGTGTTGTGGGGCGATCAATCTGTTGTAGAAATAATTTAAAATCCAAGATCGCTTGAATACTGTTTACTAGATGACCGACTTCAACACACCAAAGGTGCCATCATGTAGCTGTCGCAGAAATAAAAGTTAAAAAACAACTGCTCCCATTATTTCTGTTACAGTGATTTTATATCAGCTGGTCTGCCTCATGTATCGTTATATCCAAATGATTTATACATGTTAAGCTACATTCAGAGATGGGTTTCATCCTTGCAAGACTGTCAACTGCACATAGCTCTTAAGATCAGCATTTTTGAGCCCATTTTTACTGGACAGTTTAGTTTTGTTTTCGTCATTATTAACACCTCTAAAAATACGTAATACCTTTTTTTAAAAATAACACAGTATAAAATTCATATTGCTAAGATTATGCAATATGTTTTTCATTCATTTGTGTCTATTGTAATTTTAGTACGTCTTCGAACAGTCGTCCTGGTCGTTGCGTACTTGGCTGAGGGTATGTGAAGAGATATTCCTACTATAGTTAGAGATAGGTTGGTGTTCCAGTACTTTGAACGAGCGATGGAGACTGTTGGCCGCTCAACTGCGAAAGTCCTCTCTCCAGTAGTCCTAAACAATGTGATACGAGGTCTTGAATAAGCATTATGGCAAAGCCAAGTGTATATACACCACTTGCGTTTCCATGACGACGTTGGTGCTTCTATCTTGAGAAACAATACATAATCGTGTACAATGTGTATATGATTTATTTTTTTCTATGAGGTGATATCACATTGTTGGTGTACGAAATCTAAGCACAAACATTAGAGGAACTAATTTGTATGCCTGTCTTTTACGCAATGGGCTGCAGGGATATCTGGGATAGTGCTGCAAAACATTATGCTCCCTTGTGAATCATTCATTGTGACTGGTGGTCCTCATTTCGAACAGCTGTCGAGATTTAGCTGGTCTTGTAAGGTTTAAGTTGTTTATGTGAACAGAAAACTATCATTTAAAAGAATTATCGTAATTTTTAGGTGTCTATCGTAGTACGTCAACCAGCAGACATATTTCTCTCAGCAACGTTACTGGTGGAGAAAGGCTCCTAACTTGAGTAGGATGATTTGCCATGAAGGCATTTCTCTTAAATGGACGTTTTTACGGATTTCTAGTCTGCGTGTTTTAGCGACGACAGAGATATATTCAGTGCGTGTCTTATGAAGATACCGGTGTTAATGTACCACATGCTGAGCTGTCTAATATCACCAAAAATAACACCAGAAAAGCTATAATTTGATAGATAACCTCCTTAAACATTGGCCAGTTGTTGGGTGTTGTACAGTTCACCTGTTTTGTATCCTTAGAGCTGTCTCTTTGTAATATGACTGCTTGCATTCCATAGTTATGAATACACTTTCGCATGAAGTCTTTTTAAGAGAAGGGTATCAGCTGTGAAGATTTACTCAGATGTTGCGCGAATCGATAAGTTGCGACAGGCCTCAAACAGACTTACCCTTGGAGCGGCTTGTGAAGCCTCGAGGCGGGGACTTGGTTCAAATGTTCAAATGTAAGTTCTTGAGGAACCAAACTACAGAGGTGCCTAGGTTTACACACCACTTTAACTAACTCAAACTAACCTATGCTAAGAACAACACACACACCCATGCCCAAGGGAGGCCTCGAACCTCCGGCGGGAGGGGTCGCGCAGTCAGCGACATGGCGCCTTGAACCGTCGGCCACTCTGCACGGCGGTTACTTGGTATCAGACATCGGATGTATCGGTGGCGAGGGGAGGTGGTTGAGGCGTGTGCTAGCTGCAGTTTAGAGTCGACGATGATGTGAGGGCGCATCTCAAATGACGTAGTGTTTGATTGGTAGTCCCATATCCGAAGTCGTTGAGTACGGTCACAGATGGTGCAGCATGGCACAGAGAAAGTGCCTACCAGACTGCGGTGGAGGGTCTCAGGAAGACTGGAAGCGGAACAGTCGCAAACTGATGTGATCCAGTGGCTTAATGTGAATCGTTCTTTTGTTTCTCAGTTTATAGAGACCGAAACCGTAGCCAGAAGACCAGTGTAGGGCCGACCAAGTGTGACATCAGAAAGAGAGGACCGTTATCTGGCTGTAAGGGCACGACAGTATCGCCCAGTACTGCATGGCAACTGACATGTGACCTCGCAGCATCATCTGGACGTGTAGTATCGAGGCAGACGGTATACAGAAGGTTTAAGCAGAGTGGCATTCATTGTTGGGTACCTGCTGTATGTGTACCGCTGAAGCGTCTTCACAAAGATGGAAGTCTAGAGTGGAGTCGTCAACATGCCACCTGGACGGTCGAACACTAGGCCAATGTCCTTTTGGTAGATGAGTCCCAATTTGGCCCGGAGAGTGATTCTCGACGGATTCGCATCTGGAGGGAACGTGAAACACGATTCGGGATCCAAACATTGTGGAAAGAGACCGATACCGAGAAGGATTCTTTATAGTGTGGGCAGGGGTTATGTTGACCACTCGAACACGTCTTCATGAAATTTTACGAGGGAGTCGGCAAGGTTTAACTTCGTTCAGGTATCGTGACGAGATCTTGGGACCTTATGTGCCGTTGCTGCGCACTGCTGTGATCACAGACTTCTTAGTGATGGTCGATAACGTTCGAACTCCCAGAGCACAGGTGGTTGATGTTTCCTTGGAAATAGAGAAGATATTGAACGCATGGCGTGGTCTTCTCGCTCCCTCGATGTGAATCCCATAGAACGTGTCTACAATGCACAGGGGAGACGCATTGTATCACGTCAGCATCCACCAACCGCTCTGCAACACCTGCGAGAAGTTCTACAGGAAAAATGGGCGTTATTGCCTCAGCAAGAGATGTATGACATCATTCACAGCATGCGACATCGTTATCAGGCCTGTATTGCTGCCTGAAGTGGTCACATCCCATACTGAGCACATTAACCAGTTGTCGGAACGCGTGTGCAAATCCGTTAAGTTAAAAAAAAATGAAGAACATTTTGTCTAGCTTTATGCATGTTGCTGTTGTTTACGTCCTGTGTCCATTACGTTGCTTCTTCTTTAGTATTACCTGTTTATACTGTTTTGTGGATAAATAAACGCAACCTTGGATTGACAAGATTTTAAACTCCCCCATCAGCTCATCGCCATTCCTGCGTACTTGGTAAATCTTCTGGCAGATGTTACAACGGATCAACCACTGTTTACTTTCTCCTGTTATCTGTGTCATTTCAGAATCATACTCCTCTATGGCCCCAGACCGTCGGACCAGGCTTGCGCGTAATAACATCCAATACAAGAGGAAATTAAGTTCTTGGTGATCACAGCCAGGTAAAAACGAAATTTTTGGAACGCTCACTCGATTGCTAGTGCTTCTAATTCAGTTGCAGTATATGTTCACTCACAGTCAGTTAACCTATGACCTGTAAACGCAATCATATACACAAATGAGTTTCCATCCGTGTCTCGAAGGTGGAACGGTCACACCCTCGACGCCACTGACGAGGAATCAGTGGCTAAGCAGAAATATTTAGACATCTCTGCATGTTATAAAAACTGTGAATGCACAAAGACGCCTTTAATCATTTCAAATCCCAACTGGAGTTCGTCTGACCAAACCCATGGTACCTGTTTCTTCAATAAATTCAACAAACTTCCACAATTCAGTATCTGAACAGGGACGAATTGACAATAATGTCAGCCTAGTCCTAAAAATAGCTTCCATTACTTCTTTGTTCATGTTATTGGAAAATTCGTAATATCTTGCAAGAGTGCGAAGTCGCGAAAGTCCGTGATGTTTAAGCTATTCAACGCCCCACATATTGTCTACCAAGCAACCACAATATTGGCTGCTAATAACAACAGGGGGCAGGACTGGAGGTATCCAATGGTGAGCATTGCATAAGGCTTCAGAGCGTAGCCAAACTGCTCAGTCGGCGATTACCTCACAACAGTGCTACTGTTGATACAAAGCAGTGGTATGAAAAGATAAACAAAGCAAACATTACATTATTTCTACAACAGCTGCGCTACTTGATATTTCGTCAGAAAGGAACCCAAGGAATTTATCTGTGAGAAAGAAGTGCTGATGGGATATTAGCTTTTCCTCAAGATGAGTCAGATTAATATGCGGTATCGTATACGCTCGACTGTGCTGACAATGTCCATAATGAGTACAATGGTGACGATGCGCACTTAACAAGCGAAAATGATGCTGAAATAGGTGTCGAGCCACGTAATTCATCATTCTTAACGGAAAAGGAGCCACAAATCCCGTTTTCAGTGAATCGCAGTAAATGACAATCGTTGTCCATGGAGCGGGTACAACACATAATTATGCAGACTGAATATCATCCGCAGAATAGTAAAACAAAAATTATTAAAAAAAAACCTGTTCTAAGTCCGCAACAATATGACCTCGTGGGGCATAAGAAAAACTACGGACATTCAAGGGAGGACAAGGTGCACTTGTTAGAAAAACTCGTGTTTGCGCGTTTCAAGGATGCTCGATACAGTTTACAGGATGTGCATGATAGTGACATACTACGTTTTGCACATCAAACTGCGCACGACGTAGATCAGACTTATTTCAAGGGAAGCAGTAAATAGGTGCATAACTCCAAATACTGCTACGGGATTGAAAGACGTATGGTAACGAAATTTCAAACAAAGCATCAATTTGACGATGCACAGCAAACTGCGAAGTCAGCCAGGAAATTTGTATATGAAATAAGCAAACTCATACCATCGTACAGTAAGGAATTTTTCAACTCCGACCAATCGGAGTTTGAACAGAAAATGCATGTAAAGGAATCCTGGATGTTGGAGGGACTATGAGAGTTCTATCAAGATCAACAAACACCAATGCCTTAACGCATTCGTATACAGTTATTCCGGAGTGGTTAATTAGCTGGAAAGTTGTTTACTATGCTGCGAGAATTTAGAGGTGCTCTGCTCTTTTACGATTCTTCCTCGTGTGCGCAATGTTGCAAGGGCAGTAGGATATATTAACGTAACAGCAAGTAATACTTGCAAAATTGAACTAAGAGAAACACAACTATAATATAAGCACTGCTTTTGGCCAATACCTGTTTCAAAATAAGTTGATTTTGGTTGATTCCTGGTCTACATGTAAAAATCATGTTCTTTTGGAGCAAAAATGAGTAACACTACAGTTCTTACTTCCTGCAAACACTCGAATGATTCAGTCTCTGAATGCTTGTTTTTTTTCTGAGGCTGTAAAGTATTATCGCACTATCTACAGCTACGTCCTAAAGGATAGCCAGTTTTACGAAAAGCTCCACTACAGACTGTTTCGCATTCGGTCGCATGCTACCACATTCCATGAGTCCTTATCACCCCGTTACACCAATATGATTCTACATGTATTCTTGCTGAACGTCCTGCAAGGTTTGTTGCTTGCAAGGAGTTCACCTTATATCTTGATGGTGCGAACGTCTGTGATCACTGTAGCGCGCCATTTCTCATCCGGTGCTCATGGTGCAACGCACTCGTTTCTTTTGAACATTTCGTGAATGTTGACAACATCCATTATGTGAAGTGTAATACATACAACTCATAGAAGGTTAACCTCTGTACAGCCCTAACACTCATTTTCTGTCGCCCAACTTGTGCACATGGTGAATCATTAGCAGGTAATATTTTTCCTGTCATAATTGTTAACACAACACTTTCAAATGAGCTTCACTAAAGATTTAACTTCCGACCTCGCACTCAAGGAGTTCCTTTGAGTTTGCGTGCACCAAAATATGTGAGATATACACCCGCGGTCTAAGGAAGTAGCGTCTTTGATTAGTAATCGTAAAGTCCTCGGTCCCGGGTTCGAACTCTGCCACCTCTTAAAGTTTGAATGACAAATAGTGGCAGTGGAAGACTTCCGGAATAAGGAGTGACCCGTCATTCAGCTAATGGCCTTGTGAAAGAAGGCGTAGAAGCGGACAGAGGTTCAGGGCAATCTCTTGCCATTGGGGTGGGAAACTGCCTCTAAAGGCGGAAGAATCAGCAATGATCAACAGCAAGAATATGCAGAAGGCAATGGAAACCACTCTATTAAAGACAAAACAATGTGTATTCACCGGGCAAGGAGCCTGTAATAGGAGAAGTGTCATGATGATATCTCGATTGGCAAAAGGATCCAGACTAGTTGTCATTCGGATTTCCGGGACTGCCAATAAGGAGGTGACAATGAGAAAAAGATTGAATAATCAACGCAAGGATAACGTTCTACGAGTCGGGGCGTGGAATGTCAGAGTTTCAACGCGGTTGGGAAGCGAGAAATTCGGGAAAGCGAAATGCTAAGTCTCAGTCCAGACATAGTGTGGGTCAGTGAAGTGAAATGTAAAGAAGACAACGATTTCTGGTCAGATGAGTACAGGGTAATATTAACAGCAGCGGAAGAAAATGCTATAACAAGACTAGGATTCGCTATGAATAGGGAGGTTTGGCAAAGAGTGAGTTACTGTGAACAGCTGAGTGATAGGATTCTCCTCAGCCGAATCGACAGCAAACCAACACCAGCAACGATAAAGAGTAGAAGAAAGGATTACAGGAGAATATGGACTTGTACCAGGAATGAGGAGGAGAAAGATTAATTCAGTTCTGCAATAAATTTCAGCTAGTAATAGCGAATCCTCTGTTCTAGAATCACAAAAGGAGGAGGTATACTTGGGAAAGCCCTGGAGATACGGGAATATTACATCATGGTCTGCCAAGGTTCCGAAATAAAATACCACATTCTTAGGCGTACCTAGGAGCAGATACAGACTGCGATCACAATTTAGTAGTAATGAGGAGTAGGCTGAAGTTTAAGAAACTAGTTAGGAAGAATCAATGCGCAAAGAACTGGGATACGGAAGTACAAAGGAATGAAGAGGTACAGTTGGAATTCTCTGCGGCTGTAGATATTCCGATAAGGAACAGCTCTGTAGGTATTTCAGCTGAAGAGGAAGAGGAATGATCATCTCTTAAAAGGGCAAACCATAGTTACGTAGAAGGTAATTGCGTAAAGAGCAAACCGAAAAAATACTTCAGTTGATAGATGAAAGAAGGAAGAACAAAACTTTGCAGTAAAATTCAGGAATACAGAAATATAAGTCACTTAGGAAGGAAATAAGGAGGAAGTGGAGGGAAGCTAAGACGAAAAGGATGCATGAAGAATGGCCAGAAATCGAAAAAGAAATATGTTTCGAAGAACTGACTCAGAATATAGAAAAGTGAAGGCAACCTTCGGTGCAAGGACGGTAACATTAACGGGAAGTCCACTGATAAAGGCAGAGGAGAGAGCGGATAGGTGGAAAGAGTATATTGAAGGTATCTATGAGGGGGAAGATGGGTCTGATGTGATAAAAGAAGAGACAGGAAAGGATTTAGAACAGACACTTGATCCAGGATTAGAACCAGAATTTAAAAGAGCTTTGGAGAACTTAAGATCAAATGAGGCAGAAGAGATAGACAACATTCCATCAGAATTTCTAAAACCACTGGGGGAAATGGCAACAAACCGACTATTCGCGTTGGTATGTTGAATGTGTGAGTCTGGCAAGATACCATCTGACTTTCGAAAAAAATACCATCCATGCAATTCCGAAGATTGCTAGATTTGACAGTCGCGAGAGTTATCGCAAATCGGTTTAACAGATCATGCATCCAAGTTGCTGACAGGAATAACATGCAGAAGAATGGAAAAGAAAATTGAGGATGCCTTAGATGATGATCTGTTTAGCTTTAGCTTAGGAAAGGGGAGAGGCACTTATGACGCAATTCTAACGTTGCCGTTGATAGTGGAAGAAATACTAAAGGAAAATCAAGACACGTTCATAGTATTTGTCGACCTGGAAAAAGCTTTCGAAAGTGTAAAGTGATCCAAGATGTTCAAATTCTGAGGAAAATAAGGGTAATCCATAGGGTGAGCCGTGTAATATACAATAGGTACAAGAGCCAAGAGGAAATAATAAGAGTGGGTGACCAAGAGTGAAGTGGTCGGATTAAAAAGGGTGGAAGACAGAGATGTAGGCCTTTCGCCCCTGGTATTCAATCTGTACATCGGGGAAGCAATGATGAAAACAAAAGGAAGGTTCAGGAGACGGATTAAAATTCAAGATGAAAGGAGATCAATAATACGATTCGCTGCCAACATTTCTGTCCTCAGTGAAAGTTGAATTACAGGACATGCTGAATGGAATGAAGAGTCTAATGAGTACAAAGTATGAGTTGAGGATAAATCGAAGAAAGACGAAAGTAACGAGATGTACTAGAAATGAGAGCAGTGAGAATCTTAACATCAAAATTGGGGATCACGATGTACGTGAAGCTAAGAAATTCTGCTACCTCGGCAGAAAAATAGCCAATGACGGACGGAGCAAGGAGGATATGCAAAACAGTCTAGCACTGGCAAACAGGGCAGTTCTCGCCGAGAGAAGTCTATTAATTTTAAACGTCGACATTAATTAGAAGAAGAAATTTGTGATAATGTGCGTTTGTAGCACAGCGTTGTGTGGTAGTGAAACATGGACTGTAGGAAAAAAGGAAAAGAAGAATGTCGAAGTAATTGAGATGTGGTGCTATAGAAGAATGTCGAAATTTATGTGAACTGACAAGCTAAGGAATGAGGAGGTTCCGTGCGGAATCGGCGAGGAAGGGAATATATAGAAAACACTAACTATAAGAAGAGAGAGGATGGTAGAACATCTATTAAGACACCAGGGAATAACTTCCATGGAACCAGAGGGAGCTGTAGAGGATAAAAATTGTAGAGGAAGACAGAGGATGGAATACATCCTGTAAATAATTGAGGACCTTGCCGATAAGTGCTCCTCCGAGATGAAGAAGTTGGCACGGGAGAGGAATTCGTGGCGGGTCACATAAAATAATTCAGAAGACTAAAAAGAAAAAAAATTACTTCTCAAAGGAACCGTAGATATTAGTAGCTGGCGTATATTTCAGCATGCTGCCTAACTGTTCCCAAGAAAAAGGTGTGTCAATAAACCGACAGACTGGCGAGAGGTTAACAAATTGGCAAATACACTTTCTTACGTGATCTAATTACAAATTAGCGATATTCGTAATTTTTCTTTACTTCTACAATGAAACCTTACTTCTTGCCATATTTTATCGTTGTAGATCAACTGGAAGTACCTTCTAATTTTGCAAAAAACAAAATATCTTACATAAATGACCTTTTGTTATGACTGCATTGACTTACACCGCCGATGGTGCGTGGACATTAGTTTGCGACATTAATTTCAAGTTGACACCTCTTTCCATTCCTGAGAAAAGTGGTCCTAACAGTCTGACAAACAGGCAGACATTCAGTAATGAGAGGTCAGCAAAATAAACTCTCCTGGCGGACACGTAGTGAATTTAGGAGTGTACAAAAGTGGAGGAATAATAAATTATCGGCACTACGGGTGGCAGATGAAAAGGAGACGAATTTAGAATATTTTTAAATTAAGAAAGAATAAAAAAACTGTTGAATCTGCAAATTCATAGACTCTAGCCGACAGAAAATACAGTAATAATAAGATGGACTGAAACAATATGTGCACACATTGTTCACTGTGTTGCTGAAGACAGCAGGATTCACTTTAGCATATCCGCAGCATTGTGTCGGCAGCGGCTACAGCTAACTTTACAACGAAATCATATTTCGATGCGCCCGAAATGTTTCCTCTGAGACCCATTCACCGAAGACAAATTTGTTTGCCTCTCCAATAGCGACGTGTTCGGGAGTCACATACGTTATCCTCTTGTGGGAGGAGGCCTTTCGGTGTTTCTCTCAATCATACTTAGTTTCAGGCCTCTTCCCGTGTCTTCTCAAGTTCTGTCGCCATCTATTAGAAATATGATTTTACAACAACAACGCAGGGTTTACTTAAGTGAAAACATGGTCGTGATATATTGCCTATGAGCGCTCGTGATTTACATACAACTTTCACAATAACATTTCTTAGGTGAAAACAATGAATTTTAAGATGCAGTAACTTTAACTGCGAACACAGAGTGTTCGGGGAATTAGTGTACACTACATCGAATTGAATCTCCTAATGCCTTGAAGCGTTGGCAACCCCTACATTTTCAATAATCCCAGGTACCACCACTTACGAATCTACTATTTAGTTATGATGTAAAATGTGTCCTATTACCCTATCATCTTTCTTTTCAATTTGCGACATTGATTTCTTTCCTCTCAGATTCCCTTACCTACTCGATGTACGCCTACACACCTAATCTGCAGCATTACTGTACAGTTCCGAATTTCAATAGTTTGTGTTTATATGAGTATACCATTTATGTTACACTTCCATATAATACTACACGCCATACAGTGGGGTGACAAAAGTTATGGAAAGGTGATAAGCATACATACAGATGAAGGTAACATCGCGTACACAATATGTAAAATGGCAGTGCTTTGGATGAACTGTCATTTTTACTCAGGCGTTTCATGTGAACAGATTTCCGACGTGATTATGACGCACGACGGGAATTAACAGATTTTGAATGTGGGATGGTAGATGGAGCTGGACGCATAGAATATTGCAAATCGTTAGGGAATTCAGTATTCCGAGACTCCAGTGTCAAGAGAATGCCGACAATTCTGCATTGCAGACATTACGTAACGACCGAGAGCAGCGGCGTTTTCGTAGAGTTGTCAGTGCTGACAGACAAGCAACAATGTGTGAAACAACCGCAGATATCATTCTAGGATGTACGACGAAGGTATCCGTTGGAACGGTGTGGCGAATTTCGGCGTTATTGGTCTATGGCACTAGGCAATCGATGCTGACAGCACGAAATCGTTTGCTGCACCTCTCCTGGGATCGTGGTCATATCAGTTAGGCCATGGAGGACTTTAAAACCGTAGCCTTGACAAATGAGTCTCCATTTCAGTTGGTAAGCGCTTACGGTAGCGTTCGAGTGTGGCGCAGATCCCATGAAACCGTGGACCAAAGTTGTCACCAAGGCACTGTGCAAGATGTCGTTTTCTACATAATGATGTGTGCTGTGCTTACGTGGAATGGACTGGGTCCTCTGGATGTTCGGCTACTTCGAGACCATTTGCAGGCATTCCATGTTTCTAAACAACAACGGAATTATTATCGATGGCAATGCGCCATGTCACCGGGCCACAGTGGTTCGTGATTGGTTTGAAGAGCATTCTGAACAATTCGAGCGAATAATTTATCCACTTAGAGCACCACGACATGAATCCCATCGAACATTTATGGGACCTGCAACATACTCGCGATGACGGGCGGTTATAGAAGCAGTATGGATCAATATTTCTGCAGGGGACTACCAACGACTTCAGTCCATGCCACGTCCAGTTGTTGCACTACGTCGGGCAAAATAAGGTCCGGCACGTTATTAGGAGGTTATAACCCTACCACTAATACAGTAATTTAATATTCTTTTACCTAAATAACTGAAAAATCTATATCTGTGTTGCCACGAATAACGCTCTTACTAAATGTAGTTTAGTTTTCAAATAAAGTACACTATGGGAGGATAGTCCTGTTAATAGGAAAAGCTATGCAGTAGAGTTACCCTTTTTATAGCATTTGACCGTGTGTTGTATCTAATGGATAAGTAAATCAGACTATTCAATTCTTTTCCTAAGATCTTACCCAGCGGTTAGAAAGAAACGTAGTATGAATAGTATTATATTGAAGCTAGGAGAACTCAGTTATAAGTTCATTTAGTGGTTTAAAATATGTACTAACGATTGCCAGCCTATCCAGGCAATCAAACAGTGATGTATTGGGAAAGCAGAAGTTTGAATTTTGCCTACTTTTTGCCATTGTTTAACTTGCTTCTTCAAATAAATACTACTCCACGTACACAATGCTGGACTACACCCTTATACATTTCGTTTAAAAAAATGGAAATCACTTTGCATAATCAACAAACTTAAAGACAGTACTAAAATACCTAGATACTAAAGCACACACTTTCTATACTGAACATTTCACTTCAACAAAACCTCTTTCTTACTGTAATTTACTTTCAAAAGCTATTATTCTTTGAACTAACTCTGTATAGTCATTTAACAGATTCTAGTAACTTTGCTTGACTCTGGCTGAATTTTACGTAAGCTAACTTTTGCTATAACACTTTTCAATCGTTAAGAAAACTTTCTCATTAATTACATGAAAACAATTTAAATGATACGAACTAAGCAATCACCAGGAAGGAACACTACATAGGTGTTTGATTAGGATGAAATAACGGAGTAACCAGGTTCATTAAAGATCAAGAATGATTATTAAAACACAGTTTAAATTAATTTTTCATTGTGTACAAAAGTAAAATACAAAAAAAGTCTTATCTGGTGGCTGTTGCGTTGAGTGTGGCGAAAAATTATGACAGCTGCACTACCCACATTACGACCTGCGAGTATCTTACTGTGTGGGCTTAATTTCTCTTTTTGGCGTCTTTCAAATTTACCTACGGAAGCCCGACAACTCGCCGCTATGCCGTAAGCCGTTTGCAGGCTTCATACGAATCGTTTTTGTGCAAATTTGCAGGCAAAGCTTCTCCTGCTCCACAAAGGTGTTGCCTCAAACACTGCTGCCTACAAAGTGTATGACTTACTTCCCGCGCTTGCTCTAGGTAGCGCGCCAACTGGCTCTTGCCACGTTTTACACTCACCAGAGCTACTTTCGTTCCAAACAAAAGCACATTGTTTTTTAAATAACATTTATTTCTTACATTGTTTGTACTAGTGACCATTCCTTTTAGATGTCAAATTTCTAATCATAAATGGTTTGAAATACGAAATATCACCAGAAAATTGTTTAACGTAATAAACAATTTAGTAGTATTTTACATATAGTACTCACATACAATGCAAAGAACTTGAATGTCCAATATATCACACTTTACTTTACATATACAAAAATTGTAGCACCAATACACGAAAATTTTAAAGTAAAAATTACAAGAAGTTTTAATGAACCACAAACAAACAGTATTATATATGCTCATGTTTCAGTTGTGTCTCCCTACAGGTAAGCATGATTGAAATACCTAAAAATAAATGGTTTCATTGTTTCATTTACGTTAAAGCATTGTCCTCCTGAACAAACACTACACCTTTAAGTCTGTTCCAAGTTACATCATAAAAACACACTTTACACATAAACATTTTAACATTAATAATACAAAATTACTACACTTTAATAGAACAATTTGCCGCCCCCAGTATGGGTATTATGGCAGTTCTTCTTGGCTCCTGTGAACCAACAGCATATACTTTTCTTTTGGCTCCCTCTTTATGGGATCAAAAGCAGTCCATTTTACATTTTCTTTAAGGACACCTTGTGCATTCTTCCTTGTAGGCTACCCCTTTTATTTAGACATAATTTTTGGCATTCCCTTTTTGTCAAAAACGATGGGTTTCTTACTCCCCTTAGGCTGCATTATTTCACTTAACAGTCCTCTAAGTGACAAATTTGTTTCAATTTTCCATCATTGCAAATTTATATAAAAGTATCTCAGAACCTGAAACTTGGCAGTTATTAATATGGTTGCTATAAAATTGATATGTAATACAGACATTGGATAATAACAATATTTACAAATTTTTACCCACTGCTGGCTATATACTTCTTTAAGTTAACAATGTTTCTAGTTCCTAGTGGCTTTCTGGACTTAGGATAAACCAGAATGTACACATTAGGGTATTTAAATTTTGAAATATCGTGATTTACGTCACTAGATTTTTCGTGAGCTTTAACAAGTACCAGCTCACCAATATTAAATTTTGTAAATTTTACCCTTTCATTGTGCCTTTTGGGTCTTGCTTCTGCTTTTCGTCTTCTTAGTTCTCTCAGCATTTCTTTTTTCTTTACCAAATCCATTTCTTTACTGGTCAGGTATTCTAACACTTCTTCTATCAAACTTTTAGTTTTATGGCCTAACATAATTTCTTCAGGTGTGAAACCTATGGACTCATGTTGTAATGAGATCATGATTACTTCAAATTTTGGAATAAATTCGCCCAAAGTTCTATGGTTTTGGTGACAGTATGTTCTGTAGTCTTCCTAATTCTCGCATATAGTGTACTATGGGATTACTAGATGGATGGTAGGCTGAAATATATGTTACTGTATTGATTTTTGGTCAAGTCCTTTTTGTCATAATTTTGTAATAAATTGCGGACCATTGTCAGATAGTACTCTCCTTGGTAATCCTATTTCATTAAAGCAGTCTAACAGTTTATGGAAAACTGCTTTAGCTGTTGTTTTCCTGATTGTATACAGTTTAATAAATTTTGAAAATACATCTAAAAAAGTTAGGATGTAGGTGAAATTTCCAGTGGTTTTGGCTAGGGGCCCATCAGTCCACAGACAGTAGCTCTTTCTATTTGTCTGAGATTCTACAAAGCACCACTGTTGGTATTGTTGGGCACTTTAGCCCTTTGACAAACATCGCATGCTTTTTACATTTTATAGCCTTTTTCAAAGCACTTCTCCCAATTTTGACAATACTTGAAATTTTCCCATGGCACTTTTACACCCCACAATGTCCATATGCCAAATGAAAGCAAGCAGTTAATTCTATTTCAAACTGTGTTGGCCAACAGACTTCCCATTCTTCACTATTTTTCCATTTACTAATAAACAGTACCCCTTTAAATATTTTTTATAATTTTGGTATCTGTGGACAATCCTTACTGTCAAATTTGACTTTCACTGATCTTCACATTTCATTTTTGTTTTGGAATCTCCTAATATTTTTACATATATTGGCTATTCTTTTACTACCAGCTACCTCTTTTAAGTAACACATTTTAAAAGTTCCATCCTCAGGTGGTTTCGAAATTGGTTTGCTCATTACCTTCAGGTAGCTTTGAAAGTGCTACAGCAATTTGGAAAAAATGTGAGAGCTGTATGGTCAGTATATATAATAGTTTTATGCCCCATTAATAATTACGAAATTTCTTCAATCCCCAAGTTATAGATAACGCCTCATTTTCTGAAATAGTATAATTTCAATCATATTTTGTTAACGTCATGCTTGCGATAGCAACGGTTTTGTGAACAATTTCGTCTTCAGAGTCCTTTTCCTGAAAGATTTCTACTCCGGTCCCATCATTGCTGCTATCTTTGCTCATGTGGAATGGCAATGACAAGTCAGGCTGATGTAATATGTTATCTGTAAGTAATTCCCTTCTTATTTCTTCAAAATCCCTTCGGCCTTCAGCAGTCCAAACGAACACACTATTCTTTCGTAAAAAATTACCTAAAGCTTGACTATTAAATGCTTGTCCCTTTACAGACTTTCTATATAACCCACGTAATCCTAAATAAGCTTTAAACTGTTTCCTGTTCCTTGGAGGGGGGCATCTTTCGATAACTTTTAGCTTATTAGGGTCCTTCTATATCCCTTCTGTGCTAATAATGTGTACCAAAAATTTGATTTCTTTTCTCAACAGTTCACATTTCTTAAACTTGAAATACATTCTTACTTTCTGTAATGCAACAAATACGTGTTCCAATAAATCGCAGTGTTCTCTCCATTCTTCAGTAGCTAGCAAATCGTCTGCATAAAGTTTGAACCTACAATTTAGTTCCTTTCCTAACACCCAATCCAAAGTACATATGAGCACAGAAACTGAAGTATTTAAACCAAATGGTACCACCTTGTAATGATAACACTTGCCAGCAAAAATGAAAGCTGTATATTTTCTTGAATCGGCATCCAACGCGATTTGCCAGTACCCATCATCAGATCTAAGCTGGATAAATATTTGATGACTAGAACCTTCGCAACGTTTCATCTAATGACTCATGACGATCTCTTTCCCTCTTCACTGTCTCATTTAAAGTCCTAGCGTCACTTACCACTCTTACCCCACCGTCCGTCTTACTTATAATAATCAGTGGATTATTATACTCACTGTTGCTCTATAACTCCCCATTGAAGTATCTTGCCAATTTCGGCTTGAACGGCCTGTTTCTTCGCTGTAGGTACTGGGTATTTGTAAACAAAAGACGGTTTATGCGGCAGAATTTCCATGTGCTATTCAAAATCTTTCACTCTATCAGGAGTATCCGAAAACACGCTGCAATTGTGAGTCAATATTTTCAGTAACTCGTTTTTCTTCACTGGATGCAAATGTAAGTCAGTGATAGTTTTATGAAATTCTTCTAAAATTTGATCTAAACTTTTAACGCTTCTTACGTGATGGCCTTCAGACAATTCTGACAATCCTTAGTTATTAGTATCTATCTCTATCATCATAGACTGAAATTCATGTTCAAAGTCGTCGTTGGTAGGTTCAAACTCTGTGTTCACAGGCCCTTTCTTACTCATGATACTAACAGTTCCGTTTGTTCAGTTCATGACTATCTGTTGTTTCTTTTGTCAATCTATGCCCATAATTATTTCGGTGCTATGTTCCGAAATCACCAGAAACTCACGTGTAAAAGTACAATCCCTTAGTACAAATAAATCAAAATTTGCATATTAATCGGTTTTATTTTTCTTCCAGTCATGTCCACTATTCTGAGTCCCTGTGCTGACATTACTAATACTCCTGGCTTGACTTTAATGTGTTCATAGAAACACTGCGACATCACACTAATCTGGGAACCAGTGTCCAATAATGCTCTAATTTTGTAACCATAAACCTCAACCAGGATTATTGTTTGTTTCATCATTTTCACTTCCTTGTCCTCTTGTACCTCCCACAATAAGTCTTGGTGTACCATTACATCTTCCCATGAAATGATATTCATTTCCTTACCTTCTAAGTCGGGTGGTTCTTCCTTCTTTTTGATCGAAAAATCCTTTACAACCTTTAGATATTGCTGTTTACTAATAATTTCGTCCGGTGGTTCCTTTTTTCCGGTGGTGCCTTCTTCTTAGGATCCATTATATCTTCCGGATCCTGTATTGACATTACTGCTTCTTCACAGGTCTCGTCATTTAAATATTTTATTTCCTCTTGACTAGTTTCTTTTTCCTGTTTACTGTCCAGTTTTGGCAACTTGTCACACGAAACATTCTCATTCTCTGGTATTCTCATTTCTATCAGACAAAGTTTTTCAGTAAGCTTCGTTTCCTCCAATTCTGGATCATTAGATTGATTGATTTCTTTATTTTCATTTAAGTCGGCGTCTTCAGTATCATTGTTGGCTTCTAACATGAACGCCCTTCTTAATTTCTTTGAGCACTCTAGATCGTCACTAGTCTGTTCATGAAGTTCTGGATTCGTTATATATTATCCAGTACCTCTTATTTATCTTTTATAGCAGGCACATTGTTTTCCTCTGTTGGTAGTTCGTCTTCATCAGAACTGTCTTCCTTATTTTCCCTGACGTCATCAGCTTGCACTTCATAAACATTATAAGCTTTGTGGATTTCTATCAACCACACACATTCGTTTCCCTTCAGATGCTGCTTGTAAATGACAGAAACATTACCCGCTGTTTCGTTGTCATTGAATGATTCTTCAGCAAAGTGAAAATCTGCATCTCCTACTTCATGTCTATTTACGACCTCTTCATTTTCCCTAACATTAGTGACATGCATCCTTTCCACGGTGCTTTTTGATTCAGTTGTATTGGCAGCTCACATATTCTGCGTGGCTTCAGAGAATAAATCTTTCTCCTTTACCTCCTTTCCAGTTGTAGTAACACCATCTTCCTTTTTTTTTTAACTGCTTTATACCGTCATACAGATTACTGATCTGTACACGCCAGTTATCAATTGCGTACAAACTCTTCTCCATCTCAGTTGCTGCCCGTTGCCTGTCCGTAGCCTCTGAATTGGCTACAGCAAGTGATGCATTTACTGGCTTACAACTGGCTTACTCACAGCCTCAGCTAATTGCCCTGTGGCGTCACTCTCCGTCTGCACTGTTGTAGAGTTAATTCTCACTGCAGTGGTGAGCCGCAGCGGCTTGTCATTGCACGAAATAAGTTCGCTGCTAGCCGACTGTGATTCACATGCAGTATCATATGTCGCGGCAGGCCTACTGCCTAGCCTCTCGTCTGCACCGTACTGCGGCGTATCGAAGCTTCTCCATGTTGAGAATATTTCTTGTGTTTGGGGGCCTCGTGTATCTTGTTCCCACGTCTGTCCAATGCTCAACGTTCGCGTTAATTACTTTAACTCTTATTTTTGGGAGTTATTTCACGGCCTATGTCTTCTTCCACAATGACTAGACGAAAGTCTTCCGCTACCTCTTCAACTTTGAACAGTGTTAACATGATTCAGGTTATCATTCTGCTCATCATTGCTGTTACTCGGATCGTTACTTTCATTCCAGCGGTTATTATTCTGGCGGAAGTTGTTTTCTCGCCAGTGGTCTTTTTCAATAACATTTTCTAAAAATGCAGAAGAAGTACGGTGTTTACTGCCCACATATCTTTTGGAGTCTTCTGGTAATTTCTTCCAGAGTCCCCGCATGATTTCGGAATCACTCCTTCGATTCCTTAAGTGAGGTAATCTCCTCTCCATTCATGTTCTTCAGTCGCCCGGGTTCCAGGGTTCGATTCCCGGCGGGGTCAGGGATTTTCTCTGCTTCGTGATGACTGGGTGTTGTGTGATGTCCTTAGGTTAGTTAGGTTTAAGTAGTTTTACGTTCTAGGGGACTGATGACCATAGATGTTAAGTCCCATAGTGCTCAGAGCCATAGACATGTTCTTCAGTCTTTACCTTCCAACTTTCTCACCATTATAAAATCAGGCCAAAAGCTATGTTGTATCTGCTCGGACCAATACTTGTACGAGAACTTCTGTCTACATTCACTGATGGTCATCACTTCAGTAGTAAGTTGATTCCCCGTTGCTTAGCATCTCCTGTTAAACCACTAATTACAATATTTACCTTTCCTGCTCTGTGATATTTTCAGGAAATAGCCTTTCGCAGTTCTTAATAAAATCCACATGGGATAATCCACTGTTTTTTCCGTAAGGGTCGAATTTTTCTTCGCCCTCTAGTATCTTGTAAATCGGTGTTCTGTCTAACACATAAGGGCCGTTACACGAAATCTTTCTTTCTAGGTCATTAAATTTTTCTTGTATACTGGAAATGTTATTGCAACACTTCTCTTCGCAATGCTTTACTTCCTTTCTAGATTTTTCTGTCTCTTCAACAGTCATTCTCATTTGAGAAATCTCTTCTTCATTCGCTTTCCTTATTGCTTTCTTAACATGGGAAATCTTTTCCTCAAACTTTGACTCTAACATAGCTTCGACCTGTTCCTGTATTTTCTCTACTTTGGTTTCAAATCTGTCATTAATGTCTATAAAAATGGTTCAAATGGCTCTGAGCACTATGGTTCAAATGGCTCTGAGCACTATGGGACTTAACGTCTGTGGTCATCAGTCCGCTAGAACTTAGAACCACTTAAACCTATCCTAAGGACATCACACACATCCATGCCCGAGGCAGGATTCGAACCTGCGACCGTAGCAGTCGCGCGGTTCCGGACTGAGCGCCTAGAACCGCTAGACCACCGCGGCCGGCCTGAGCACTATGGGACTGAGCACTATGGGACTTAACATCTATGGTCATCAGTCCCCTAGAACTTAGAACTACTTAAACCTAACTAACCTAAGGACATCACACAACACCCAGCCATCACGGGGCAGAGAAAATCCCTGACCCCGCCGGGAATCGAACCCGGGAACCCGGGCGTGGGAAGCGAGAACGCTGCCGCATGACCACGAGATGCGGGCTACCTCCATTAGGACATTGCCTAGTAAGTCGGTGTGGGTCTCCAGCATCGTTCACCTACGCTCTGTCAAGAAGCATGGAACTCCATTTCCATGGGAGGGGAGCCCATTTAATAGGAAAAGCAAGTCAATAGAGCTACCCTTTTTAAATGATTTGACTGTGTTATGTCTAATGCATAAGTAAATCATACTATTCATTTCCCAAGGTCTTACCCAGGGGTTAGAAAGAAACGCAGTATGAATAGTATTATATTGAAGCTAGGAGAACTCAGTTCAAAGTTCTTTTAGTGGTTTAAAATATGTACTAATGATCGCCAGCGTGTCCAGGCAATGAAACAGTGAAATACTGAAAAAACGTAAGTTTGAATTTTGCCTAATTTCTTGCTTCTTCAAATAAATGCTACTCAACGTACACAATTGGACTACAGCCTTACACATTAAGTCTTAAAAAATTTAAAAAAAGCCCAGTATAAAACTTTAAGGAAGCTAAAAACAAATTGGCCAGGGGAGACCTCTAGAAAAGCACTTTTCATAATCAAGAAACATAAATACAGTACTAAAAACCTAGATACTATAGCACACACTTTCTATACTGAACGTTTCACTTCAAGAAAACCTCTTTCATACTGGAATTACTTTCAAAAGCTATTTTCTTTGAACTAACTCTGTATAGTCATTTAATAGATTCTAGTAACTTTGCTTGACTCTGACTGAATTTTCCGTAAGCAAACTTTTACGATAACTCTTTGCAATAGTTAAGAAACAAAAACAATTAAAATATTGCCTCTTTATATTAACTTGGCACTTTGTAAGTCTGTAAAACAGGACACGTGGATTAATCGACACCAGGAAGGAACCCCATATAGGTGTATGATGATCTTGCTCAATATTAAAGTGACTTAGCAAAGGAGATGTTTTTAAAGTAAGGAACAAATGTAATAACTGATGGGTTTTGTAACTTCCAGTGAAGACGCGAACCGTAGCAGTCATGCGTGCATTGACGGATACCATTTTATTTGCAACAAACTCGAAGAACCTGCCTGCAGTTACCAGATGCCTCTGTTGTTCCATAAAACTGCCTCCCCACAGTCATTTCGGATACGCTCAGTTGGGTAACGGTTCCGTAGAGACCAGGCTAACCATGTTTAGTTTTCCATCAGCCGTCAGATGAACAGTGCCACCAAGCAAGACGAGAATGCATTGGCCAGCGGCGTGGCACTAACTGTGAGCCTCCGTAGTCACCTAACTCTTATTAAGTACCATCTCCCTTGTGTCGTGGACGTTTCTTCTTTTCCGTTTCAGTTCGGAGCTTAAGTATAGTCTAGAAAAGAGATGACATTAATGACATAACAGCGTATAAATCATGTAGTTAGAAGGGTCGTTTAATCGAAGATACCTATTTGAAGAAGTAATCAATGCAGTACTTAGTTACACGACCAGAAAATCATTAATTAGGAATATGACTACCCATAACTCCAACGGAATTGTTAATCATGACATGGCAAGATTTTTTCTTCTTCTTTTCCTGGTCTGTATCCCATATCTTCACGGGATCGCCATGTTTATCTGTAGACAATGGTATTGGTATAAAGTGCCGGCTGGACGCAAGCAACAACACGTTTGTTGGCGGATATAATGATGATGAACTTCGTAACTGAGTAAGATAGGCGAATACATTCACAAATCTCATAAAAAGCAATAAAGAATTACCACAGAGCCGACCGGTGTGGCCGAGAGGTTCTAGGCGCTTCAGTCTGGAACAGCGGGACCGAAACGGTCGCAGCTTTGAATCCTGCCTCGGGCATGGATGTGTGTGATGTCCTTAGGTTAGTTAGGTTTAAGTAGTTCTAAGTTCTAGGGGAATTATGACCTCAGATGTTAAGTCCCATAGTGCTCAGAGCCATTTGAACCATTTGAATTGCCACAAATGCAGTACAGAATGGGTAAGAACATTTTCTAGTCATAATCTTCTTCCTCTGCTAGGGTAGGTAGGCGCCGAGGAAGTAAAGAAGTTTGAGTTTAACGTCCTGTCGACATCGAAATAATTAGATACGGAGCACAGCTCAGATTGTGTCAAGGATGGTCAAGGAAATTAGCCGTGTCTTTTCAAAGGAAATATCACGGCATTTGCTTGGACAGATTTAAGAAAATAACGGAAAACCTAATTCTGGATGACTGGATACGGGACCGTTGTCCACCCGAATTCGAGTCCAGTGTGCTAACCACTGCGCCACCTCGCTCAATGTAGGCACCAAGGAATATTTCAATTATTTTCATGACTATTGATGATTTATTTTTTCTGCGTCACCAAGTCCTTCAAGAATAGATAGGAAATCAACACTTAAGGCTAAATCAGTGGATAAAAGTGGATTAAGTTCAAATTCGAATCCCAGGTGATGCAGATCCCATCTGAGATTGCTGGAGTGTGTACTGGGGTGCTGTGAAACGGCACGTTCATCTGTACCACATGGAGTCATTTTGAAGTCAACTTCTGCTCAAAACTATTCAGTATTGATGTGAAAATGATGACCACCACCACATAAAAAATAATATGCTTGCTTTGGCGAACCCTGCAAGCCTTTGTATATGGTGTTTATTGGCTTGTGAGCTCAAGAGTGTGGAAATGACCGAGTTTTACGTTAAAATGTTCGTCCGCATCCCTTGTTGATAAGAAGTTACCAGAATGAGATTTTCACTCTGCAGTGAAATGTGCGCAGATATGAAACTTCCTGGCAGTTTAAAACTGTGTGCTGGACTGAGACTCGTACTCAGGACCTTTGCCTTTCGCGGGCAAGTGCTCAATCGACTTTCTTTTTTCTTTCTTTTTTTGTTCCCCATTTTGGTCGTTATAGTTCGTTGTAATTGTTCGGGGCGGACGTCCAATGTCACCTGTTCAATTTCATTGTGGATCCATTCACTCAGTTTTTTATAGTACAGCGAGCAGATAACCCTCTTTTCTTTATCTCATTTTGTTCGTTTTAGTTTGTTCTATTTGTTCGGAGTGGACGTCCTATGACGTCCGTTTAAGCTGTTGGTCGATCCATTCACTCAGTTGTTTTTTATTGCAGAGGGCAGCTAACCCTCTGACCGAGACGCTGAGCTACTGTGCTAGCAACCCTCAGACCGAACACGCTGAGCTACCGTGCCGACTGAGCTACCCAAGCACGACTCGCGACCTGTCCTCACAGCTTCAATTCTGCCAGTACCTCCTCTCCTACCTTCCAAACTTCACAGAAGCTCTTCTGCAAACCTTGCAGTAGCACTCCTGGAAGAAAGGATATTACGGAGACATGGCTTAGCCACAGCCTGGGGGATGCTTCCAGGATGACATTTTCACTCTGCAGCGGAATGTGCGGTGATTTGAAGCTTCCTGGCAGATTAAAACTGTGCACCAGACCGAGACTCGAACTCGGGACATTTGCCTTTCGTCCCGAGGTACTGGCAGAATTGAAGCTGTGAGGATGGGTCGCGAGTCGTTCCCGGGTAGTTCAGATGCCCGAGAAAGGCAAAGGTCCGGAGTTCGAGTCTCGGTCCAACACAGTCTTACTCTGCCAAGAAGTTTCAAGAAGTTACCAGTTTATGCATTTCCCGTACAAGAGACTTTATATGTGTAGTGCCTGAGTTCCTTCAGGGAAACCATAAATGGGCTGTCTCTTGCACCTTCGCTTATCACATAATGAGCTTTTCTAGTTGTTACCTGTGTCTTAATCTCAGATACTTCGCTGCAGCAAGCTCTCGCGACCGTCTTGCCCCACGTGTGAACTTGTTAAGGTAAGAATAAGGTTCTTAAATTGTAGGGCGGACTCCGGATGCACTTAATCTAATTAACTTTTGATCTGTGCGCTAGGATAACTCTTTAAATCAAAATGTTTAATACCACCACTGACGAAATGAAATAAAATTTCCAGCTCTTTCCTAGCAATTTATCTGTTAATCAAGGTGTGTGCAGCTAGCTCTAACTACAGTTATGCGTTCACAAAAGTTATTGATCACATTATAAACACCTGTACTATGTTATGTCTTACATGGTAATTGAAGCTAGTTTTCTATTTCATATTCCAGTTATTGAGGAGGAATTAACAGTTAATAACGCTGCTACATTTGTCACACGATGCACTATGTTTGCAACTGGCGACTGTAGAACATCTATCATGCTATGTGCGCTTTTACGTAACTCCAGTTGGGGCGGTGGTACTGCCACAGCAGATTACTTAAAAGAGACCTCGGAGTCACGTGAAGGGTTTTAACGGTCTAGACGGCGTCACAGAGGTCGTTTATTCGCTGGCCAGTGGAAGCCAAGGGATTGACGGCTGCACAGCGACGCTCTGGGCCACAGTGGTAATTTATCAAGGCTCCCTAGTAATTAATCACCATCACCGACAAGCACTCCTCGATAAAGAACTCATCTGTTACAAAGAAACATTTTGCTCATACGTCCAGGCCTCATTATGTATCTAAGGGAGCTGTTGAGACATCCGATGTAGGTCACGTCAGTCACGCCCTTCTGAAAATAAAAAAAAACTTCACCTTTTTCGTAATAGAAACAAAAAACAACTAATGACAACATTACACTACTGCTTGTAAATACTGTACAGCTATATACGAAATGTGGAAATGAAGCGTGACGCTTGCTCTCAATAGATGAACCGTTACGGTTACATACTGCAAACATGTCTGTACTCATTAGTGCTTGTTGAACCTTCATGAGTTCCGGTGCGTTGGAGAGTCTCTGTGGCGTTTTCTTAACAATTGCAACTGGCAATTACAGGTAACTAAACTGACGAAACATTGTACTGAAAGACCTGTGTTCTAGAGCGAATCCTGGACGATTACGATTTGTCTCATACAGATAATGTTTTTAAATATTTGTAGAAAATGTCAGAAGTGATTTCTATTACCAAAACAATCAACGTATTCCTATATCGCACGAAGATAGATCATTTACAGTACTTACATGTACCACGTTTCTGGATGTAGAGTTGTGACATTAGGGGAGAACCTCAAAATGTCCATCAGAAGTGATAACGAATGTATAGGAACCCCTCAGCATGGACCGGCGAAGCCCATAGATGGGAAGTAGACATTGCCAAACAATTTTATGTACGTTATAGATGTGCTCTTCGGGATGATGATGTCGCTAATTGAACTAATTTACACCACATGTTTTCTCTATTACTAAAGTAAAATTAGCTAACTTATTATGTTAGGTTAATCAGTTTCGACAGTGCCAAAAAATATTCTCAGATCGTTACACATTATTACTGTGAAACGCAGATTGTCAGCAGGGGACAATTTTTTATCTGAATTAAAATAGATGAAACTACTGTTAGAATTTTTAAAAACATGAGTAAACTGAAAATCTCTTTACATCGAAAAGACTTATCCCGTAGCATGGGTCATGAAGAAGAGGAGGACGACTGAGTTAGTTGCGATTCCGTTTTGTGCTCAGAGTGTGAAAGTGGAATTAATTACAAAATTGTTGAGGCTTTCGTGGCCACTTGTTGACAAACTGCCTATTGGCTTCTGTCTCGGGTTCTTCGGCCGACGTTCATCTAATGATTTTTCTGACGTTTCGCCAGCACGAGTGGCTGGCATTGTCAAAGCTTCACCCTCCATTGCCGGTGGTAAACTGGAGCCGAGCTCGCGGGCGCAGACTATATGTACCTGGCGCGCCAACGTCCGAGGGCTTCTCCGCGGTCATTTCCGGTGCGGTTCTCCTCTTGCTACCTGCGACGGTCGTTCGCTGCAGTACGGGAAGCCAGGATCCGTTGACCTTAAGGCTTTCCTCTTTCTTGTTCAAACTGTTCGCGTGTTTTTGTATTTCTACAGCTTCTCTGAACAAGCGCGTGTGATAGTGGTTCTCTATAGCCAGAACTTCCGTGTCGGCGAATTTTATTACGTGGTCGGTCTCATTCAGTGCGTGTTCTGCCACGGCCGATTTCTCCACCTGCCCCAACCTGCAATGTCGCTTATGCTCCTTGATCCTGGTGTTAATGGATCGTCCAGTCATCCCGACATAAACTTTTCCGCATGTGCATGGTATGCGGTATATTCCAGACATTGCAAGTGGGTCTCTTTTCTCCTTCGCCGATCTAAGACACTCTTTGATCTTCCTTGTCGGTTTGAAGATCGTCTTTACGCCATGTTTGCGCAATATACGGCCGATTCTGTCCGTCACTCTGGGAATGTATGGCAGAAAGGCCGTACCCGACATTTCTTTTTCTGGTACCTTACTTCGCCGAGTGTTTGGCTGAGTTACACTTCTAATATAATTTGTGGAGTACCCATTGCTCCTCAGGACTGTTTCCAGGTGTTGCATTTCTCGTTTGAGGTGTTGCGGCTCACATATTCGTCCTGCTCTCGTTACGAGCGTACTAATCATGCCCCTTTTCTGGCTCGGGTGGTGGTTTGACAGTTTGTGCAGGTATCGGTCCGTGTGAGTCGGTTTTCGATACACGCTGTGTCCCAGGTTTTCGCCGTCCCTTGTGACCAGCACATCTAGAAATGGCAGTTTCTTGTCCTTTTCTACTTCCATGGTAAATGTTATGTTGGCATGGAGGCTGTTCAAGTGTCTTAGGAAGTCACCGAGCTGTTCTTCACCATGGCTCCACACCACGAAAGTATCATCGACGTACCTGTACCACACCTTAGGTTTGCAAGTCGCCGAGTCCAGTGCCTGTGCTTCGAATTGTTCCATGAAGAAGTTGGCCACCACTGGACTGAGAGGACTACCCATGGCGACGCCTTCCAGCTGTTCGTAGAAGTCGCCATTCCACGTGAAATAGCTCGTGGTGAGACATGCATGGAAGAGCTTTCTGATGTCTAGCGGGAAAATGGAACCGATGTGCTCCAGAGCGTCACTGAGTGGCACTTTCGTAAATAACGAAACAACATCAAAGCTGACCAGGATGTCGTTTGGTGCAAGTTTCAGTTTCTTCAGCTTCTCAATGAAATGTCCTGAGTCCTTAATGTATGTGTCGGTCTTCCCCACGTGTGGTTGGAGCAGAGAGGCCAAGTGTTTTGCCAGCTTATATGTCGGTGATCCAGGAGCGCTAACGATCGGTCTCAGTGGAACGTTGTTCTTATGGATCTTGGGTAATCCATACAGCCGAGGTGGTAGGGCTTCTGTGTTGCGCAGGTTTCTCTGTATGTCCGCCGGCAGAGAAGACGCCTTGATCAATCGATTCGTATTCCGTGTGATACGTTGCGTCGGATCTGCGCTTAGGTTTCGGTACGTCGTCGGATCTAATAGGTCTCGGATCTTTTGCTCATAATCTTCGGTCTTCATTACGACGGTCGCATTCCCCTTATCGGCAGGCAGTACCAATATACTCTTGTCGGCGTTGAGATTCTTAATGGCTTGTACCTCTTTTTTCTTCAGGTTGCAAGCTGGCGGTTTTGCTCGGCGCAGTATCCTGGCTGTTTCCGTGCGTATTTCTTCTGCCCTTTCACAAGGAAGGGCACGAATGGCTGCTTCGGTGTTGGCAATGATGTCCTCCATAGGTATGGTTCTCGGGATGATAGCGAAATTCCCTCCTTTTTGAAGAACAGACACTTCCTCTTCGGTCAATTGTCGTTCAGTGAGGTTGACCACTGTGTGTGACATGTCGGGAGTCGCCTTGTCGGTCTGCTTCCGGCATCTTTCAAACTTTTTCTTCTGTCGCTCGGTGCAGCGCTCGAGTTCGTTCTGCATGCTCCTGTGAGTGATGCTGTCGATCTTGTCCCAGTCGTCTCGATGCATTCTGCTACTTAGTTGATAGAAAATGTCCAGAAGTTCCTGATCCGTTCTTGCCAAGTCTCTCCGTGTTGTATGTATTCGCTCACGAAGAAAAGCTCGTTCCATTCTGTCGTAGATACGATGTGCTTGGGCGGTGGTGAATAGGCGCTTGCATCTCAAGAACTTCGGTGTAGCACATTCATCTCGGCACCGTGACAGAAAGGCGAGAGAGGACATCAGTCGCGCTTTCTTCTTCCGTCGTTGGTCAAGGCGTCGGTACAATCTGCAAATCTCCTCCCCGTAGAGGCGTAATACAAAATTGTTGAGGCTTTCGTGGCCACTTGTTGACAAACTGCCTATTGGCTTCTGTCTCGGGTTCTTCGGCCGACGTTCATCTAATGATTTTTCTGACGTTTCGCCAGCACGAGTGGCTGGCATTGTCAAAGCTTCACCCTCCATTGCCGGTGGTAAACTGGAGCCGAGCTCGCGGGCGCAGACTATATGTACCTGGCGCGCCAACGTCCGAGGGCTTCTCCGCGGTCATTTCCGGTGCGGTTCTCCTCTTGCTACCTGCGACGGTCGTTCGCTGCAGTACGGGAAGCCAGGATCCGTAGACCTTAAGGCTTTCCTCTTTCTTGTTCAAACTGTTCGCGTGTTTTTGTATTTCTACAGCTTCTCTGAACAAGCGCGTGTGATAGTGGTTCTCTATAGCCAGAACTTCCGTGTCGGCGAATTTTATTACGTGGTCGGTCTCATTCAGTGCGTGTTCTGCCACGGCCGATTTCTCCACCTGCCCCAACCTGCAATGTCGCTTATGCTCCTTGATCCTGGTGTTAATGGATCGTCCAGTCATCCCGACATAAACTTTTCCGCATGTGCATGGTATGCGGTATATTCCAGACATTGCAAGTGGGTCTCTTTTCTCCTTCGCCGATCTAAGACACTCTTTGATCTTCCTTGTCGGTTTGAAGATCGTCTTTACGCCATGTTTGCGCAATATACGGCCGATTCTGTCCGTCACTCTGGGAATGTATGGCAGAAAGGCCGTACCCGACATTTCTTTTTCTGGTCCCTTACTTCGCCGAGTGTTTGGCTGAGTTACACTTCTAATATAATTTGTGGAGTACCCATTGCTCCTCAGGACTGTTTCCAGGTGTTGCATTTCTCGTTTGAGGTGTTGCGGCTCACATATTCGTCCTGCTCTCGTTACGAGCGTACTAATCATGCCCCTTTTCTGGCTCGGGTCAGCTTTGATGTTGTTTCGTTATTTACGAAAGTGCCACTCAGTGACGCTCTGGAGCACATCGGTTCCATTTTCCCGCTAGACATCAGAAAGCTCTTCCATGCATGTCTCACCACGAGCTATTTCACGTGGAATGGCGACTTCTACGAACAGCTGGAAGGCGTCGCCATGGGTAGTCCTCTCAGTCCAGTGGTGGCCAACTTCTTCATGGAACAATTCGAAGCACAGGCACTGGACTCGGCGACTTGCAAACCTAAGGTGTGGTACAGGTACGTCGATGATACTTTCGTGGTGTGGAGCCATGGTGAAGAACAGCTCGGTGACTTCCTAAGACACTTGAACAGCCTCCATGCCAACATAACATTTACCATGGAAGTAGAAAAGGACAAGAAACTGCCATTTCTAGATGTGCTGGTCACAAGGGACGGCGAAAACCTGGGACACAGCGTGTATCGAAAACCGACTCACACGGACCGATACCTGCACAAACTGTCAAACCACCACCCGAGCCAGAAAAGGGGCATGATTAGTACGCTCGTAACGAGAGCAGGACGAATATGTGAGCCGCAACACCTCAAACGAGAAATGCAACACCTGGAAACAGTCCTGAGGAGCAATGGGTACTCCACAAATTATATTAGAAGTGTAACTCAGCCAAACACTCGGCGAAGTAAGGGACCAGAAAAAGAAATGTCGGGTACGGCCTTTCTGCCATACATTCCCAGAGTGACGGACAGAATCGGCCGTATATTGCGCAAACATGGCGTAAAGACGATCTTCAAACCGACAAGGAAGATCAAAGAGTGTCTTAGATCGGCGAAGGAGAAAAGAGACCCACTTGCAATGTCTGGAATATACCGCATACCATGCACATGCGGAAAAGTTTATGTCGGGATGACTGGACGATCCATTAACACCAGGATCAAGGAGCATAAGCGACATTGCAGGTTGGGGCAGGTGGAGAAATCGGCCGTGGCAGAACACGCACTGAATGAGACCGACCACGTAATAAAATTCGCCGACACGGAAGTTCTGGCTATAGAGAACCACTATCACACGCGCTTGTTCAGAGAAGCTGTAGAAATACAAAAACACGCGAACAGTTTGAACAAGAAAGAGGAAAGCCTTAAGGTCTACGGATCCTGGCTTCCCGTACTGCAGCGAACGACCGTCGCAGGTAGCAAGAGGAGAACCGCACCGGAAATGACCGCGGAGAAGCCCTCGGACGTTGGCGCGCCAGGTACATATAGTCTGCGCCCGCGAGCTCGGCTCCAGTTTACCACCGGCAATGGAGGGTGAAGCTTTGACAATGCCAGCCACTCGTGCTGGCGAAACGTCAGAAAAATCATTAGATGAACGTCGGCCGAAGAACCCGAGACAGAAGCCAATAGGCAGTTTGTCAACAAGTGGCCACGAAAGCCTCAACAATTTTGTATTACGCCTCTACGGGGAGGAGATTTGCAGATTGTACCGACGCCTTGACCAACGACGGAAGAAGAAAGCGCGACTGATGTCCTCTCTCGCCTTTCTGTCACGGTGCCGAGATGAATGTGCTACACCGAAGTTCTTGAGATGCAAGCGCCTATTCACCACCGCCCAAGCACATCGTATCTACGACAGAATGGAACGAGCTTTTCTTCGTGAGCGAATACATACAACACGGAGAGACTTGGCAAGAACGGATCAGGAACTTCTGGACATTTTCTATCAACTAAGTAGCAGAATGCATCGAGACGACTGGGACAAGATCGACAGCATCACTCACAGGAGCATGCAGAACGAACTCGAGCGCTGCACCGAGCGACAGAAGAAAAAGTTTGAAAGATGCCGGAAGCAGACCGACAAGGCGACTCCCGACATGTCACACACAGTGGTCAACCTCACTGAACGACAATTGACCGAAGAGGAAGTGTCTGTTCTTCAAAAAGGAGGGAATTTCGCTATCATCCCGAGAACCATACCTATGGAGGACATCATTGCCAACACCGAAGCAGCCATTCGTGCCCTTCCTTGTGAAAGGGCAGAAGAAATACGCACGGAAACAGCCAGGATACTGCGCCGAGCAAAACCGCCAGCTTGCAACCTGAAGAAAAAAGAGGTACAAGCCATTAAGAATCTCAACGCCGACAAGAGTATATTGGTACTGCCTGCCGATAAGGGGAATGCGACCGTCGTAATGAAGACCGAAGATTATGAGCAAAAGATCCGAGACCTATTAGATCCGACGACGTACCGAAACCTAAGCGCAGATCCGACGCAACGTATCACACGGAATACGAATCGATTGATCAAGGCGTCTTCTCTGCCGGCGGACATACAGAGAAACCTGCGCAACACAGAAGCCCTACCACCTCGGCTGTATGGATTACCCAAGATCCATAAGAACAACGTTCCACTGAGACCGATCGTTAGCGCTCCTGGATCACCGACATATAAGCTGGCAAAACACTTGGCCTCTCTGCTCCAACCACACGTGGGGAAGACCGACACATACATTAAGGACTCAGGACATTTCATTGAGAAGCTGAAGAAACTGAAACTTGCACCAAACGACATCCTGGTCAGCTTTGATGTTGTTTCGTTATTTACGAAAGTGCCACTCAGTGACGCTCTGGAGCACATCGGTTCCATTTTCCCGCTAGACATCAGAAAGCTCTTCCATGCATGTCTCACCACGAGCTATTTCACGTGGAATGGCGACTTCTACGAACAGCTGGAAGGCGTCGCCATGGGTAGTCCTCTCAGTCCAGTGGTGGCCAACTTCTTCATGGAACAATTCGAAGCACAGGCACTGGACTCGGCGACTTGCAAACCTAAGGTGTGGTACAGGTACGTCGATGATACTTTCGTGGTGTGGAGCCATGGTGAAGAACAGCTCGGTGACTTCCTAAGACACTTGAACAGCCTCCATGCCAACATAACATTTACCATGGAAGTAGAAAAGGACAAGAAACTGCCATTTCTAGATGTGCTGGTCACAAGGGACGGCGAAAACCTGGGACACAGCGTGTATCGAAAACCGACTCACACGGACCGATACCTGCACAAACTGTCAAACCACCACCCGAGCCAGAAAAGGGGCATGATTAGTACGCTCGTAACGAGAGCAGGACGAATATGTGAGCCGCAACACCTCAAACGAGAAATGCAACACCTGGAAACAGTCCTGAGGAGCAATGGGTACTCCACAAATTATATTAGAAGTGTAACTCAGCCAAACACTCGGCGAAGTAAGGGACCAGAAAAAGAAATGTCGGGTACGGCCTTTCTGCCATACATTCCCAGAGTGACGGACAGAATCGGCCGTATATTGCGCAAACATGGCGTAAAGACGATCTTCAAACCGACAAGGAAGATCAAAGAGTGTCTTAGATCGGCGAAGGAGAAAAGAGACCCACTTGCAATGTCTGGAATATACCGCATACCATGCACATGCGGAAAAGTTTATGTCGGGATGACTGGACGATCCATTAACACCAGGATCAAGGAGCATAAGCGACATTGCAGGTTGGGGCAGGTGGAGAAATCGGCCGTGGCAGAACACGCACTGAATGAGACCGACCACGTAATAAAATTCGCCGACACGGAAGTTCTGGCTATAGAGAACCACTATCACACGCGCTTGTTCAGAGAAGCTGTAGAAATACAAAAACACGCGAACAGTTTGAACAAGAAAGAGGAAAGCCTTAAGGTCTACGGATCCTGGCTTCCCGTACTGCAGCGAACGACCGTCGCAGGTAGCAAGAGGAGAACCGCACCGGAAATGACCGCGGAGAAGCCCTCGGACGTTGGCGCGCCAGGTACATATAGTCTGCGCCCGCGAGCTCGGCTCCAGTTTACCACCGGCAATGGAGGGTGAAGCTTTGACAATGCCAGCCACTCGTGCTGGCGAAACGTCAGAAAAATCATTAGATGAACGTCGGCCGAAGAACCCGAGACAGAAGCCAATAGGCAGTTTGTCAACAAGTGGCCACGAAAGCCTCAACAATTTTGTATTACGCCTCTACGGGGAGGAGATTTGCAGATTGTACCGACGCCTTGACCAACGACGGAAGAAGAAAGCGCGACTGATGTCCTCTCTCGCCTTTCTGTCACGGTGCCGAGATGAATGTGCTACACCGAAGTTCTTGAGATGCAAGCGCCTATTCACCACCGCCCAAGCACATCGTATCTACGACAGAATGGAACGAGCTTTTCTTCGTGAGCGAATACATACAACACGGAGAGACTTGGCAAGAACGGATCAGGAACTTCTGGACATTTTCTATCAACTAAGTAGCAGAATGCATCGAGACGACTGGGACAAGATCGACAGCATCACTCACAGGAGCATGCAGAACGAACTCGAGCGCTGCACCGAGCGACAGAAGAAAAAGTTTGAAAGATGCCGGAAGCAGACCGACAAGGCGACTCCCGACATGTCACACACAGTGGTCAACCTCACTGAACGACAATTGACCGAAGAGGAAGTGTCTGTTCTTCAAAAAGGAGGGAATTTCGCTATCATCCCGAGAACCATACCTATGGAGGACATCATTGCCAACACCGAAGCAGCCATTCGTGCCCTTCCTTGTGAAAGGGCAGAAGAAATACGCACGGAAACAGCCAGGATACTGCGCCGAGCAAAACCGCCAGCTTGCAACCTGAAGAAAAAAGAGGTACAAGCCATTAAGAATCTCAACGCCGACAAGAGTATATTGGTACTGCCTGCCGATAAGGGGAATGCGACCGTCGTAATGAAGACCGAAGATTATGAGCAAAAGATCCGAGACCTATTAGATCCGACGACGTACCGAAACCTAAGCGCAGATCCGACGCAACGTATCACACGGAATACGAATCGATTGATCAAGGCGTCTTCTCTGCCGGCGGACATACAGAGAAACCTGCGCAACACAGAAACCCTACCACCTCGGCTGTATGGATTACCCAAGATCCATAAGAACAACGTTCCACTGAGACCGATCGTTAGCGCTCCTGGATCACCGACATATAAGCTGGCAAAACACTTGGCCTCTCTGCTCCAACCACACGTGGGGAAGACCGACACATACATTAAGGACTCAGGACATTTCATTGAGAAGCTGAAGAAACTGAAACTTGCACCAAACGACATCCTGGTCAGCTTTGATGTTGTTTCGTTATTTACGAAAGTGCCACTCAGTGACGCTCTGGAGCACATCGGTTCCATTTTCCCGCTAGACATCAGAAAGCTCTTCCATGCATGTCTCACCACGAGCTATTTCACGTGGAATGGCGACTTCTACGAACAGCTGGAAGGCGTCGCCATGGGTAGTCCTCTCAGTCCAGTGGTGGCCAACTTCTTCATGGAACAATTCGAAGCACAGGCACTGGACTCGGCGACTTGCAAACCTAAGGTGTGGTACAGGTACGTCGATGATACTTTCGTGGTGTGGAGCCATGGTGAAGAACAGCTCGGTGACTTCCTAAGACACTTGAACAGCCTCCATGCCAACATAACATTTACCATGGAAGTAGAAAAGGACAAGAAACTGCCATTTCTAGATGTGCTGGTCACAAGGGACGGCGAAAACCTGGGACACAGCGTGTATCGAAAACCGACTCACACGGACCGATACCTGCACAAACTGTCAAACCACCACCCGAGCCAGAAAAGGGGCATGATTAGTACGCTCGTAACGAGAGCAGGACGAATATGTGAGCCGCAACACCTCAAACGAGAAATGCAACACCTGGAAACAGTCCTGAGGAGCAATGGGTACTCCACAAATTATATTAGAAGTGTAACTCAGCCAAACACTCGGCGAAGTAAGGGACCAGAAAAAGAAATGTCGGGTACGGCCTTTCTGCCATACATTCCCAGAGTGACGGACAGAATCGGCCGTATATTGCGCAAACATGGCGTAAAGACGATCTTCAAACCGACAAGGAAGATCAAAGAGTGTCTTAGATCGGCGAAGGAGAAAAGAGACCCACTTGCAATGTCTGGAATATACCGCATACCATGCACATGCGGAAAAGTTTATGTCGGGATGACTGGACGATCCATTAACACCAGGATCAAGGAGCATAAGCGACATTGCAGGTTGGGGCAGGTGGAGAAATCGGCCGTGGCAGAACACGCACTGAATGAGACCGACCACGTAATAAAATTCGCCGACACGGAAGTTCTGGCTATAGAGAACCACTATCACACGCGCTTGTTCAGAGAAGCTGTAGAAATACAAAAACACGCGAACAGTTTGAACAAGAAAGAGGAAAGCCTTAAGGTCTACGGATCCTGGCTTCCCGTACTGCAGCGAACGACCGTCGCAGGTAGCAAGAGGAGAACCGCACCGGAAATGACCGCGGAGAAGCCCTCGGACGTTGGCGCGCCAGGTACATATAGTCTGCGCCCGCGAGCTCGGCTCCAGTTTACCACCGGCAATGGAGGGTGAAGCTTTGACAATGCCAGCCACTCGTGCTGGCGAAACGTCAGAAAAATCATTAGATGAACGTCGGCCGAAGAACCCGAGACAGAAGCCAATAGGCAGTTTGTCAACAAGTGGCCACGAAAGCCTCAACAATTTTGTATTACGCCTCTACGGGGAGGAGATTTGCAGATTGTACCGACGCCTTGACCAACGACGGAAGAAGAAAGCGCGACTGATGTCCTCTCTCGCCTTTCTGTCACGGTGCCGAGATGAATGTGCTACACCGAAGTTCTTGAGATGCAAGCGCCTATTCACCACCGCCCAAGCACATCGTATCTACGACAGAATGGAACGAGCTTTTCTTCGTGAGCGAATACATACAACACGGAGAGACTTGGCAAGAACGGATCAGGAACTTCTGGACATTTTCTATCAACTAAGTAGCAGAATGCATCGAGACGACTGGGACAAGATCGACAGCATCACTCACAGGAGCATGCAGAACGAACTCGAGCGCTGCACCGAGCGACAGAAGAAAAAGTTTGAAAGATGCCGGAAGCAGACCGACAAGGCGACTCCCGACATGTCACACACAGTGGTCAACCTCACTGAACGACAATTGACCGAAGAGGAAGTGTCTGTTCTTCAAAAAGGAGGGAATTTCGCTATCATCCCGAGAACCATACCTATGGAGGACATCATTGCCAACACCGAAGCAGCCATTCGTGCCCTTCCTTGTGAAAGGGCAGAAGAAATACGCACGGAAACAGCCAGGATACTGCGCCGAGCAAAACCGCCAGCTTGCAACCTGAAGAAAAAAGAGGTACAAGCCATTAAGAATCTCAACGCCGACAAGAGTATATTGGTACTGCCTGCCGATAAGGGGAATGCGACCGTCGTAATGAAGACCGAAGATTATGAGCAAAAGATCCGAGACCTATTAGATCCGACGACGTACCGAAACCTAAGCGCAGATCCGACGCAACGTATCACACGGAATACGAATCGATTGATCAAGGCGTCTTCTCTGCCGGCGGACATACAGAGAAACCTGCGCAACACAGAAGCCCTACCACCTCGGCTGTATGGATTACCCAAGATCCATAAGAACAACGTTCCACTGAGACCGATCGTTAGCGCTCCTGGATCACCGACATATAAGCTGGCAAAACACTTGGCCTCTCTGCTCCAACCACACGTGGGGAAGACCGACACATACATTAAGGACTCAGGACATTTCATTGAGAAGCTGAAGAAACTGAAACTTGCACCAAACGACATCCTGGTCAGCTTTGATGTTGTTTCGTTATTTACGAAAGTGCCACTCAGTGACGCTCTGGAGCACATCGGTTCCATTTTCCCGCTAGACATCAGAAAGCTCTTCCATGCATGTCTCACCACGAGCTATTTCACGTGGAATGGCGACTTCTACGAACAGCTGGAAGGCGTCGCCATGGGTAGTCCTCTCAGTCCAGTGGTGGCCAACTTCTTCATGGAACAATTCGAAGCACAGGCACTGGACTCGGCGACTTGCAAACCTAAGGTGTGGTACAGGTACGTCGATGATACTTTCGTGGTGTGGAGCCATGGTGAAGAACAGCTCGGTGACTTCCTAAGACACTTGAACAGCCTCCATGCCAACATAACATTTACCATGGAAGTAGAAAAGGACAAGAAACTGCCATTTCTAGATGTGCTGGTCACAAGGGACGGCGAAAACCTGGGACACAGCGTGTATCGAAAACCGACTCACACGGACCGATACCTGCACAAACTGTCAAACCACCACCCGAGCCAGAAAAGGGGCATGATTAGTACGCTCGTAACGAGAGCAGGACGAATATGTGAGCCGCAACACCTCAAACGAGAAATGCAACACCTGGAAACAGTCCTGAGGAGCAATGGGTACTCCACAAATTATATTAGAAGTGTAACTCAGCCAAACACTCGGCGAAGTAAGGGACCAGAAAAAGAAATGTCGGGTACGGCCTTTCTGCCATACATTCCCAGAGTGACGGACAGAATCGGCCGTATATTGCGCAAACATGGCGTAAAGACGATCTTCAAACCGACAAGGAAGATCAAAGAGTGTCTTAGATCGGCGAAGGAGAAAAGAGACCCACTTGCAATGTCTGGAATATACCGCATACCATGCACATGCGGAAAAGTTTATGTCGGGATGACTGGACAATCCATTAACACCAGGATCAAGGAGCATAAGCGACATTGCAGGTTGGGGCAGGTGGAGAAATCGGCCGTGGCAGAACACGCACTGAATGAGACCGACCACGTAATAAAATTCGCCGACACGGAAGTTCTGGCTATAGAGAACCACTATCACACGCGCTTGTTCAGAGAAGCTGTAGAAATACAAAAACACGCGAACAGTTTGAACAAGAAAGAGGAAAGCCTTAAGGTCTACGGATCCTGGCTTCCCGTACTGCAGCGAACGACCGTCGCAGGTAGCAAGAGGAGAACCGCACCGGAAATGACCGCGGAGAAGCCCTCGGACGTTGGCGCGCCAGGTACATATAGTCTGCGCCCGCGAGCTCGGCTCCAGTTTACCACCGGCAATGGAGGGTGAAGCTTTGACAATGCCAGCCACTCGTGCTGGCGAAACGTCAGAAAAATCATTAGATGAACGTCGGCCGAAGAACCCGAGACAGAAGCCAATAGGCAGTTTGTCAACAAGTGGCCACGAAAGCCTCAACAATTTTGTATTACGCCTCTACGGGGAGGAGATTTGCAGATTGTACCGACGCCTTGACCAACGACGGAAGAAGAAAGCGCGACTGATGTCCTCTCTCGCCTTTCTGTCACGGTGCCGAGATGAATGTGCTACACCGAAGTTCTTGAGATGCAAGCGCCTATTCACCACCGCCCAAGCACATCGTATCTACGACAGAATGGAACGAGCTTTTCTTCGTGAGCGAATACATACAACACGGAGAGACTTGGCAAGAACGGATCAGGAACTTCTGGACATTTTCTATCAACTAAGTAGCAGAATGCATCGAGACGACTGGGACAAGATCGACAGCATCACTCACAGGAGCATGCAGAACGAACTCGAGCGCTGCACCGAGCGACAGAAGAAAAAGTTTGAAAGATGCCGGAAGCAGACCGACAAGGCGACTCCCGACATGTCACACACAGTGGTCAACCTCACTGAACGACAATTGACCGAAGAGGAAGTGTCTGTTCTTCAAAAAGGAGGGAATTTCGCTATCATCCCGAGAACCATACCTATGGAGGACATCATTGCCAACACCGAAGCAGCCATTCGTGCCCTTCCTTGTGAAAGGGCAGAAGAAATACGCACGGAAACAGCCAGGATACTGCGCCGAGCAAAACCGCCAGCTTGCAACCTGAAGAAAAAAGAGGTACAAGCCATTAAGAATCTCAACGCCGACAAGAGTATATTGGTACTGCCTGCCGATAAGGGGAATGCGACCGTCGTAATGAAGACCGAAGATTATGAGCAAAAGATCCGAGACCTATTAGATCCGACGACGTACCGAAACCTAAGCGCAGATCCGACGCAACGTATCACACGGAATACGAATCGATTGATCAAGGCGTCTTCTCTGCCGGCGGACATACAGAGAAACCTGCGCAACACAGAAGCCCTACCACCTCGGCTGTATGGATTACCCAAGATCCATAAGAACAACGTTCCACTGAGACCGATCGTTAGCGCTCCTGGATCACCGACATATAAGCTGGCAAAACACTTGGCCTCTCTGCTCCAACCACACGTGGGGAAGACCGACACATACATTAAGGACTCAGGACATTTCATTGAGAAGCTGAAGAAACTGAAACTTGCACCAAACGACATCCTGGTCAGCTTTGATGTTGTTTCGTTATTTACGAAAGTGCCACTCAGTGACGCTCTGGAGCACATCGGTTCCATTTTCCCGCTAGACATCAGAAAGCTCTTCCATGCATGTCTCACCACGAGCTATTTCACGTGGAATGGCGACTTCTACGAACAGCTGGAAGGCGTCGCCATGGGTAGTCCTCTCAGTCCAGTGGTGGCCAACTTCTTCATGGAACAATTCGAAGCACAGGCACTGGACTCGGCGACTTGCAAACCTAAGGTGTGGTACAGGTACGTCGATGATACTTTCGTGGTGTGGAGCCATGGTGAAGAACAGCTCGGTGACTTCCTAAGACACTTGAACAGCCTCCATGCCAACATAACATTTACCATGGAAGTAGAAAAGGACAAGAAACTGCCATTTCTAGATGTGCTGGTCACAAGGGACGGCGAAAACCTGGGACACAGCGTGTATCGAAAACCGACTCACACGGACCGATACCTGCACAAACTGTCAAACCACCACCCGAGCCAGAAAAGGGGCATGATTAGTACGCTCGTAACGAGAGCAGGACGAATATGTGAGCCGCAACACCTCAAACGAGAAATGCAACACCTGGAAACAGTCCTGAGGAGCAATGGGTACTCCACAAATTATATTAGAAGTGTAACTCAGCCAAACACTCGGCGAAGTAAGGTACCAGAAAAAGAAATGTCGGGTACGGCCTTTCTGCCATACATTCCCAGAGTGACGGACAGAATCGGCCGTATATTGCGCAAACATGGCGTAAAGACGATCTTCAAACCGACAAGGAAGATCAAAGAGTGTCTTAGATCGGCGAAGGAGAAAAGAGACCCACTTGCAATGTCTGGAATATACCGCATACCATGCACATGCGGAAAAGTTTATGTCGGGATGACTGGACGATCCATTAACACCAGGATCAAGGAGCATAAGCGACATTGCAGGTTGGGGCAGGTGGAGAAATCGGCCGTGGCAGAACACGCACTGAATGAGACCGACCACGTAATAAAATTCGCCGACACGGAAGTTCTGGCTATAGAGAACCACTATCACACGCGCTTGTTCAGAGAAGCTGTAGAAATACAAAAACACGCGAACAGTTTGAACAAGAAAGAGGAAAGCCTTAAGGTCTACGGATCCTGGCTTCCCGTACTGCAGCGAACGACCGTCGCAGGTAGCAAGAGGAGAACCGCACCGGAAATGACCGCGGAGAAGCCCTCGGACGTTGGCGCGCCAGGTACATATAGTCTGCGCCCGCGAGCTCGGCTCCAGTTTACCACCGGCAATGGAGGGTGAAGCTTTGACAATGCCAGCCACTCGTGCTGGCGAAACGTCAGAAAAATCATTAGATGAACGTCGGCCGAAGAACCCGAGACAGAAGCCAATAGGCAGTTTGTCAACAAGTGGCCACGAAAGCCTCAACAATTTTGTATTACGCCTCTACGGGGAGGAGATTTGCAGATTGTACCGACGCCTTGACCAACGACGGAAGAAGAAAGCGCGACTGATGTCCTCTCTCGCCTTTCTGTCACGGTGCCGAGATGAATGTGCTACACCGAAGTTCTTGAGATGCAAGCGCCTATTCACCACCGCCCAAGCACATCGTATCTACGACAGAATGGAACGAGCTTTTCTTCGTGAGCGAATACATACAACACGGAGAGACTTGGCAAGAACGGATCAGGAACTTCTGGACATTTTCTATCAACTAAGTAGCAGAATGCATCGAGACGACTGGGACAAGATCGACAGCATCACTCACAGGAGCATGCAGAACGAACTCGAGCGCTGCACCGAGCGACAGAAGAAAAAGTTTGAAAGATGCCGGAAGCAGACCGACAAGGCGACTCCCGACATGTCACACACAGTGGTCAACCTCACTGAACGACAATTGACCGAAGAGGAAGTGTCTGTTCTTCAAAAAGGAGGGAATTTCGCTATCATCCCGAGAACCATACCTATGGAGGACATCATTGCCAACACCGAAGCAGCCATTCGTGCCCTTCCTTGTGAAAGGGCAGAAGAAATACGCACGGAAACAGCCAGGATACTGCGCCGAGCAAAACCGCCAGCTTGCAACCTGAAGAAAAAAGAGGTACAAGCCATTAAGAATCTCAACGCCGACAAGAGTATATTGGTACTGCCTGCCGATAAGGGGAATGCGACCGTCGTAATGAAGACCGAAGATTATGAGCAAAAGATCCGAGACCTATTAGATCCGACGACGTACCGAAACCTAAGCGCAGATCCGACGCAACGTATCACACGGAATACGAATCGATTGATCAAGGCGTCTTCTCTGCCGGCGGACATACAGAGAAACCTGCGCAACACAGAAGCCCTACCACCTCGGCTGTATGGATTACCCAAGATCCATAAGAACAACGTTCCACTGAGACCGATCGTTAGCGCTCCTGGATCACCGACATATAAGCTGGCAAAACACTTGGCCTCTCTGCTCCAACCACACGTGGGGAAGACCGACACATACATTAAGGACTCAGGACATTTCATTGAGAAGCTGAAGAAACTGAAACTTGCACCAAACGACATCCTGGTCAGCTTTGATGTTGTTTCGTTATTTACGAAAGTGCCACTCAGTGACGCTCTGGAGCACATCGGTTCCATTTTCCCGCTAGACATCAGAAAGCTCTTCCATGCATGTCTCACCACGAGCTATTTCACGTGGAATGGCGACTTCTACGAACAGCTGGAAGGCGTCGCCATGGGTAGTCCTCTCAGTCCAGTGGTGGCCAACTTCTTCATGGAACAATTCGAAGCACAGGCACTGGACTCGGCGACTTGCAAACCTAAGGTGTGGTACAGGTACGTCGATGATACTTTCGTGGTGTGGAGCCATGGTGAAGAACAGCTCGGTGACTTCCTAAGACACTTGAACAGCCTCCATGCCAACATAACATTTACCATGGAAGTAGAAAAGGACAAGAAACTGCCATTTCTAGATGTGCTGGTCACAAGGGACGGCGAAAACCTGGGACACAGCGTGTATCGAAAACCGACTCACACGGACCGATACCTGCACAAACTGTCAAACCACCACCCGAGCCAGAAAAGGGGCATGATTAGTACGCTCGTAACGAGAGCAGGACGAATATGTGAGCCGCAACACCTCAAACGAGAAATGCAACACCTGGAAACAGTCCTGAGGAGCAATGGGTACTCCACAAATTATATTAGAAGTGTAACTCAGCCAAACACTCGGCGAAGTAAGGGACCAGAAAAAGAAATGTCGGGTACGGCCTTTCTGCCATACATTCCCAGAGTGACGGACAGAATCGGCCGTATATTGCGCAAACATGGCGTAAAGACGATCTTCAAACCGACAAGGAAGATCAAAGAGTGTCTTAGATCGGCGAAGGAGAAAAGAGACCCACTTGCAATGTCTGGAATATACCGCATACCATGCACATGCGGAAAAGTTTATGTCGGGATGACTGGACGATCCATTAACACCAGGATCAAGGAGCATAAGCGACATTGCAGGTTGGGGCAGGTGGAGAAATCGGCCGTGGCAGAACACGCACTGAATGAGACCGACCACGTAATAAAATTCGCCGACACGGAAGTTCTGGCTATAGAGAACCACTATCACACGCGCTTGTTCAGAGAAGCTGTAGAAATACAAAAACACGCGAACAGTTTGAACAAGAAAGAGGAAAGCCTTAAGGTCAACGGATCCTGGCTTCCCGTATTGCAGCGAACGACCGTCGCAGGTAGCAAGAGGAGAACCGCACCGGAAATGACCGCGGAGAAGCCCTCGGACGTTGGCGCGCCAGGTACATATAGTCTGCGCCCGCGAGCTCGGCTCCAGTTTACCACCGGCAATGGAGGGTGAAGCTTTGACAATGCCAGCCACTCATGCTGGCGAAACGTCAGAAAAATCATTAGATGAACGTCGGCCGAAGAACCCGAGACAGAAGCCAATAGGCAGTTTGGAATTAATTACTTATTCTAGAGCATCTCAACAAAAAGTATTACATGCAATTTGAGTCCCTGCGGTAACAATGAATTAATATTGTTTGATCTCTGAGATCGAATTGCTATGATCCGTTGTGACTACAAGCTTCGCTATTCACGTGGAGATCAGCATACGACAATTTAAAACTTCAGTTCTGAAGGTGTGTTGGGATAGTATTGCTGTGTATGCAGTACCTGTAAACTGCAGGTAGCTGGCTTTGAGTCATGGCCAGACATACAGTTTTCGCAGGATACATACAATAGGTTTCTCGTGTTTCAGAAACCTACCTGAGAATCACGAGCTAATCAGACTAACAATTAGCATTGCAAATTCGTTCACTGTAGCTACTTGAGTGGATTGATAAATTCAAGTAGCAAGTAGCAAGGGAGGTAGCAAGATTAGGATCCAGTTCCCCGTGAGCGACGCAAGGGACAAGCTATAGTAAGGAAGGGATGCAGAAGAATATTAGCCGTCTCCTTCTCAAGGAAATCACTTGCATCTACGTGACTACTCCCCAGCACACATTTAAATGCCTGGGAGAGGGTTCGTAGCACCACATTAACGCTCTCGAGCAGCGCGCGGGGGAAACGAACATTTAAATCTTACTGTGAGAAGTCTAATCTCTCTTATTATATTCCGATGAAAATTTTCCCCTACTTAGGATGACGTCAATAAAGTATTTTCACCTTTAGAGGCGTATGTTGCAAAAAAAGATCTCCCGGCAACAAAAAACGGCTTTGTTTCAACGATAACCACTGCAACTAGCTTATCATATCCTTGACATTCTCTCCCCTACTTGGTGATAGTACAAAACGATGTGCTCTTCTTTCAACTTTTCCGACATTCTCCGTCAATTCTATTCGGTAAGGGTCTAGTAACGCGCAGCGACATTCCAGAAGTGGACGGATAAGCCCAGTCTCTTTAGTAGGCTTATTACATCTTCCAAGTGTTCTGCTAATAAACCGCAGTGTTTTGTTCGCTTGTTTTATATGATCATTCCAATTCCATTTGTTCTTAATTGTACCCACTGGGTATTTAGCTGAATTGACAGCATTTAAATTTGTGTGACTTTTCATTAACCGAAATTTAATAGATTCATTTTAATATTCATGTGGATGACCTAATATTTTTCATTATTTAGAGACAATTGCCACTTCTCACAACGTACAGTTGTCTGCGTCAGTTTACTGAACGGCACACGACAGGAAACAATCTTAGAGGGATGCTCAGATAGTCTCCCAAATCGTCTATACAGTATGATTGCCTGATGATGTTCCAAACGTTGTGGACGGTGGAGAAGGGTGAATGTATGAACCTGAGGTAAGGGGCCTTGGTCCGTAAATCGCCGAGTCGATTGTTATAAGCGACAATCGTACTGATACCTCTGAGAATGGACCTCTTCTATGGCAAACTCTTTCCTTTCTATCTTGTGAAAGGACATCGTATGGACTAAAACAAGAAGAAATTGTGTAGTAGACATGGGCCCTAAAATGCGTAACTTAATAGATAAGAGCGCTTCTTCAGTAGAAGAGATGCTTTTGGGAAAGCTGCATCTGTGTCATTCATGGTTTAAATAATGAAACCCTGTACCAGTTACTTGTTTTTTAATGCTTAGCACGACATGTTTCGAGAATTTATTCTCATTTTCAAGTGAGTTTGTTCAGATAAATACCTTCGTTAGATCCGCATGTGTGATTTTCTGCCTCTCATGCAAGGCAGCTATCTTCTTGAGGTTACAAAGTGTTGTGCCTCCTCCATTACACAGAATATCACACACACTCAGATCATCGCTTACGCCGTTTATTTCCGTAATCAAAACATTTCCCTAAGAGATAAACTATTACATGCAACAGCAAACATGCCACCACTAATTTTATTACATCTATCCTTCATCAGCACCGTAAGCTCCTTCGTAAACATTCTGGCTTAACTTATCTCTGACTTTAGCCGTCAGTTCTTATAACGATTTGAACTTCAATGCTTTCCATTAGCGCTTGGAGCTCTGTTTCTTTCCCATCGCAACTACCACAATTTGCAGCTATAACAGGGATTGTTCCTAGGTGTACCCTCATCCTGTGTTTGCACTGCACCTGTAGGGATTGAAGTTCTTTTTGTACATTCCGAAGCTCCCATAATCTAAGAACATACCAGCCTACTACCTGTGTAGCTGTCTCCTCTTTGTACTTCACCCCTGACCTATTAAGTGGGTCCCGAAAACCCACCGTCCTATGGCACAAGTCAAGGAATCTGCAGCCTAGACTCTCACTGAACCCTCGGACGTTTGATTCAGACCCTATACTCGGCTCTGCACCAAAAATCTGCAATCTGTCCCGTCGATGATGAAACATATGGTGAACTCGGCCTTCAGCTGGCAAGTAAGACTGTCTTTACCGCTCTAGATAGCCGTCGGAAACTAGACATAATCTTTTCTGATCCAAAATTACACATGCCATCTGTACCAAGATTAGCCATCACCTGCAGTTGGCTGCACTCTCTGGTCTTCATGGCGTTTGGAAGCACCAATTTACATGTGAGGCGACTCCCCCATCCAGTATGTATTCAGCTGGTAGACATATGGTTAAGGAGGTTCATTACACACCTAATACTCGAGCTCCCAAATACCAGTAAAACCATCCTCTATGAAAGCGCAGACGTCATAGGATTTTTCTGAAACAAGAAAAGTTACTAAATCTGGCACAGGATCATTATCAAACATAGACAATTAGAACATGTTTGGCAGGTGAACTAAGGAGGCTTTTCGATCTCTCTCTCTCCCCCCCCCCCCCCCCCCCATAACGTCTTCCACTGCATGCTACAGTTTCAAATAACCTCCTACCCGACCATGGCTTAGGGGTCAACCACAATGCGGAACTGCAGTAGTGGACAGCCAACTCAGGTCACGTCTGAAAACAACAATCACAGTCGCTTAATATGGCACAGGATCTGTATCAAACACAGACAATTAGTTATAAAACGCGAAACATTGCCTAGTAAATACAAAACCCACGCAAAAAATTAAGAATAAAAGCACACCGGTAAATCAAAGTAAGTCGCTTCTATCTAGAAGCTCGTATAAAAATTCACAAACAAACGGTGTGCTCTCCTGTGCTGTTGCATGGGCGGAAGCTGCCGCCTACCTGTCTGCCAGATCCCAAAATTTCCCTTAAGAGATTTACGAGGTGCATTCAAGTTCTAAGGCCTCCGATTTTTTTTCTAATTAACTACTCACTCGACATGAATCTGGCGTTACTTCTCGACATAATCGCCCTGCAGACGTACACATTTTTCACAACGCTGACGCCATGATTCCATGGCAGCGGCGAAGTCTTCTTTAGGAGTCTGTTTTGACCACTGGAAAATCGCTGAGGCAATAGCAGCACGGCTGGTGAATGTGCGGCCACGGAGAGTGTCTTTCATTGTTGGAAAAAGCCAAAAGTCACTAGGAGCCAGGTCAGGTGAGTAGGGAGCATGAGGAATCACTTCAAAGTTGTTATCACGAAGAAACTGTTGCGTAACGTTAGCTCGATGTGCGGGTGCGTTGTCTTGGTGAAACAGCACACGCGCAGCCCTTCCCGGACGTTTTTGTTGCAGTGCAGGAAGTAATTTGTTCTTCAAAACATTTTCGTAGGATGCACCTGTTACCGTAGTGCCCTTTGGAACGCAATGGGTAAGGATTACGACCTCGCTGTCCCAGAACATGGACACCATAATTTTTTCAGCACTGGCGGTTACCCGAAATTTTTTTGGTGGCGGTGAATCTGTGTGCTTCCATTGATCTGACTGGCGCTTTGTTTCTGGATTGAAAAATGGCATCCACGTCTCATCCATTGTCACAACCGACGAAAAGAAAGTCCCATTCATGCTGTCGTTGCGCGTCAACATTGCTTGGCAACATGCCGCACGGGCAGCCATGTGGTCGTCCGTCAGCATTCGTGGCACCCACCTGGATGACACTTTTCGCATTTTCAGGTCGTCATGCAGGATTGTGTGCACAGAACCCACAGAAATGCCAACTCTGGGGGCGATATATTCAACAGTCATTCGGCGATACCCCAAAACAATTCTCTCCACTTTCTCGATCATGTCATCAGACCGGCTTGTGCGAGCCCGAGGTTGTTTCGGTTTGTTGTCACACGATGTTCTGCCTTCATTAAACTGTCGCACCCACGAACGCACTTTCGACACATCCATAACTCCATCACCACATGTCTCCGTCAACTGTCGATGAATTTCAATTGGTTTCACACCACGCAAATTCAGAAAACGAATGATTGCACGCTGTTCAAGTAAGGAAAACGTCGCCATTTTAAGTATTTAAAACAGTTCTCATTCTCGCCTCTGGCGGTAAAATTCCATCTGCCGTACAGTGCTGCCATCTCTGGGACGTATTGGCAACGAACGCGGCCTCATTTTAGAACAATGCCCATGTTTCTATCTCTTTCCAGTCCGGAGAAAAAAAAATCGGAGGCCTTAGAACTCGAATGCACCTCGTAAAGAAACTACAGGAAATAGAAATCAGGATAGACGGACGGAGAATTGAACTACTGCCCTCATGAAAACGATTTAAGTGTCTCATAACTTGCCAACGATCTCAGAAAAAAAAACTGTTTTTCTTCAATGTAACACAGAACTATCAGAAAATATCCAGTAGCACCAGAAGATGGCGGGCAGTTGTCTCGCTGAAATATTGTGCGGTTTATACAATATTATCATGCGTAATTCCGGGGAACCTATCAAGCAGATGCAGCGCCGGGAAAGCCTCAAACATCACAAATATCCTTAAGTTTCATTACTACTTTATTTATTCTTACTCTGTGGTAATGGATGAAAGAAAGAGAAAGGAAAATATTTTTAGGTATTTTGCATTGCCGCGGTGTGATTCAATTGATTACGTCTGCGAGCGACACCGTTCTATGTTTGGTACCTGTACCACAAGTACATATACTGTACCTCTATACTCCGTAAGCACATCTGTACTCCGCAAGTCACCTTACGAGATATGGCGTGGAGGCAAGAAGTGTCTGCTAGCATACCTGTTACAAAAACTCGACTATTCTCTTTCTTATTGTGCACTAGTGGTACTCTGTACATAGCGTATGACGAATTTGGCGTCGCTTATTAGTTCTCCTTATAGTGTTCTGCTCAATATCTGAAGGACTCCTGCTGCGACGCCGATGTTTACATTCATTTTTTTACAGCTCCACAGCTCACGCCCGTAAATCCGAATTTGTAAGTTAGCATCGTAGTGCGTTAGGAAAGGGATGTGGTGGCGTACCGCACACACACTACAACAAGAGCTCGGATGGACCACGACGGCTTGGCAGTCGTCAGCGCCTGCATCGTTCGCTTTCAGGCGGGATCTCCTGAAACACCTAAAGTGGGACAAAAATTGTTTCGGCCACCGTACGTGAGTGGCCTTATTCCCGACGTGATCGAATTTACCATCCACCCACAACTGTCTGACAGTAAATGCCCATTTACGTTTGTGTAGGCAAAGATCTCCATTTCTTTTGTATCTGACACCTGTCTGCGCATCTAGCAATTAATTTCATCTGGTCACTAAGGCTCATTACACGGATTCTCCCACTGCTTCCCGTTGCACCGGAATTAATGTATCTGTGAGCACAAAACAAACATCTCACTGGGTTTTAAATATGGTCTTTGGCAATATACTAATACCGATAGAGTTATTCAGAATATGAGAAGAGCTGTGATGGAAACAGACAATGAAATAAGTGAATAAAACGTAGGAAAAGAATATGAAGCAGATAACAGTTCAGCTGTTCACACCGATTTAGCCCTTGCGGCTGCACATTCGATTCTTGCTCTGCGAGCATGTCCTTGCTGTTTCACTTTGGTCTTCCATTTTCTACACCATTTACTTGTTAGGTATTCCCACTTTCTGATCTCGAAATGGACATCTGCGGTCTGTTTGACTCTTCCTTTCAGCACTGATTCAGGCGGAACTACTTGCGTATACAGGCTATTATCAGAGTGCGCATCTCTGGACCAAGTATTCATTTATCAGGCGGCAACGGCCATGGCCATTCTGTTCGCCCCTGCTTTGTGAACTCCCACAAGAACGCTTCCGCTTGGGCAAAGTCGCGGAAAAATCAAAGCCGATGGTATCATGTGTTTCAGTCTTGTCAACTTTAAATATTCGGAAATTAGATGAGACACCAAATGTTAAGAGGGCACGTAAAGTCTTTTAACAAAATATCAGAATATTATTTTGAATAAGTTGGTCACGATGCAATCAGAATAACCGATGCTTCTACATATATCTTTTTTAAGATCCTGCAACCGCCAGAAAAAAAAATTATTAATATAGACTCTGACCACTAAACACTATACTTACAAGAAATCTGAAAGAGCCCCTTTGTTATTCAGCCGTATGTTTATCTGAAGCACTTTTCCGATAGAAATCTTTGCTACTCTTATTCATTAAAATTTCCCGCCATTCTCTCACATCTTTTGATACCTGAAATACAATCTTTAGAAAAGCAATGATCACTAATTCAATTTGTCTCTTTGGAAACAACATCATCTGTTCATTATAGTGGTTTTCATGGAAGTTCTAAATCGATGGACGAAATAATTTATTTTATAATCAAGAACGTTAAAGACAAATAACATTATGAATTATACCAATACTATAGCAGCTGTTACGAAACGAGGCACCTCAGCGTCACCTCACCGTCCAGAGGCATTACCAGTTAGTGGTGAATTTAAATGTTGGTTAAAACTCCGAAAAAAATAGTAGATATCTCTATATTTTTAGTCGAGAATACGCTGGAGTTCTTTCCAAAAGAAAACTCTAGCCACCTGTTACAAATAATAAAACAAAACTAACGTTACAAAAAATTCTGGAGAAAATGTTTTCTAACTTCAAACTACGGAAAAAACAAAATCACTGACATATTTAGATTGAAAATAATATAGGAACATTCTAAAAATTTATAGATCCTTTTCGTAGGTATTTTATGGTAAAAACATAAATGTATTCCGTGATGAAAATAAAATACTGTAAGAGGCGTGAAACTTCTACCTTTGCAATGAATTATGTCGCCGCTGATGAATTAGCGTCCTATTCGCCGTTGAAGATACTCTCAGCGAGAAAGTTGTTAAGAAAACTGCAAAATTAATTTTGTAAACGTGTGAGACATCATTATTGTACCGTGTCACGTACGAACGCATTTTATTTACGAGGAACTCCGTGCATGACAGCGCGCGAGCACTTGTAGGCCGCATCCAGGGTTTTAGTTCCGACATCTCTCCTTAATACGACCGAGAATATTCCCCCTCTACTGAAAACGTTTTATTTGCAGCTCTTACTGTCCCTTCGTCAGTGTGCCGACAACCCAGATAGCCGATATAGGCTATACAAAAGTTACTATATGTACTTTCAGCCAAATATTTTCGTTAAAGCCACGCAAAATGTATTCTTGCGTGTGGTTTTGTGAAACCCAAGGTGTAGCTATATATACTACAAGACCGTTGCCCTAAGCACGCAGTTAGTGCATTTTACACTAAACTTCATCCTGTCTCCTGCAATGTCTCTGCATTTTTGTCCATTATTATCCCTTCTGAATCAAAAACCAAGTCAGCATAGAAGACTAAGAACGGAGGTATCTGAGCCAGAACAGTTTCACGGACATCACTCTGTATTTTTCTAGCCGTCAGATCCTCTCCTCTGTAGCAGTGTCGGAGTACAGTTATGCACACTAACTTTTTGTCGAAATCGTCAAATTCCCTAATTTACATTGTCATTTATATTTTCACACACACACACACACACACACACACACACAAAATAAAAATACAGTAGTTACTTTCGTAGACTTCAAGAAGGCCTATGACTCAGTTGACAGACAAACACTATTCCAGATACTTTATGAATCAGGGATAGATGAAAACACCAGAAGACTTGTTGAACAAACGCTCACAGATACAACATCAAGAATTAAGTTTCAAGGCGAAATTTCTGAACCATTCAAAATCAAAACAGGAGTTCGACAAGGTGACGTACTGTCCCCAATTCTCTTTAACTTGGTTTTAGATAAAGTAGTAAAAACATGGGAAAACACATTAAAAAACAGAGGCACAAAGGGTATAAGCATGGGCCAAGGAAAGAACAAATTTGAAGTAAAATGTTTAGCCTTTGCGGATGATATGGCATTGATAACTGAAAACCGAACAGACGCAACAGTTATGCTTGATATGTTACACGAGATTGCTGAAAAGACTGGGCTAAAAATATCCTACGAAAAAACCGAGTATATAGAACACAAACACAATACAGAAAAGTTCATGAAAACAAAGTATGGAAAAATTAAAAGAGTTGATAGATTCAAATACCTGGGGGAGTGGATCCAAGCCAATGGACTGGATAACACAACAAATAAAGAAAGAATAAAAAAGTTGGAATTTGCATATAAATTAACACAAAATTACTACAATAAGAAATCAATATCCATACAAGCAAAGATTAAACATTATAATTCAGTTATTAGGACACAAGCAACATATGGATCAGAGTGCCTAACATTGAATAAGAAAGGCGAATTAAGAGAACTAGAAATAAGAGAGAGAAAAATATTAAGAAAAATTCTATGTCCTGAGAAAAACAAGGAAAACAGGTGGATTAAAAGGAGAAATGAAGACCTATACAAAAATACAGAGAAGATCACAGATACAATGAGGAAGAGACGGCTAAAATTTTATGGACATTTAAAAAGAATGGAAGAAACACGGCTTACAAAGAAAATTTTTAATTATGTTAGTAAGCTGAAAAACACTGTAGGATGGATAGAAGCAGTAAAGAAAGACGCCAACAAAATAGGTGTTACAGATGAAATAATACGTGACAGGAATAACTTTAGGCTACTTATAGAAAACGCAAACTATGAAGAAGATGCGCCAAAACCTCGACCCAAGAGAGTGTGGACAGATGAGCAGAGACGAGCAGTTGGCGAGAAAATGAAGAAGTACTGGGAAGAACGGAAGAAAAAGAAACACCATAAGTCTTAAGTTGTATGCGGTCCATAGCTGGCCAAATTCATAATAAATATATATATATATATATATATATATATATATATATATATATATATATATATATATGGTGTTTCAAAAATGACCGGTATATTTGAAACGGCAATAAAAACTAAACGAGCAGCGATAGAAATACACCGCTTGTTGCAATATGCTTGGGACAACAGTAAATTTTCAGGCAGACAAACTTTCGAAATTACAGTAGTTACAATTTTCAACAACAGATGGCGCTGCGGTCTGGGAAACTGTATAGTACGATATTTTCCACATATCCACCATGCGTAGCAATAATATGGCGTAGTCTCTGAATGAAATTACCCGAAACCTTTGACAACGTGTCTGGCGGAATGGCTTCACATGCAGATGAGATGTACTGCTTCAGCTGTTCAATTGTTTCTGGATTCTGGCGGTACACCTGGTCTTTCACGTGTCCCCACAGAAAGAAGTCACAGGGGTTCATGTCTGGCGAATAGGGTGGCCAATCCACGCCGCCTCCTGTATGTTTCGGATAGCCCAAAGCAATCACACGATCATCGACATATTCATTCAGGAAATTAAAGACGTCGGCCGTGCGATGTGGCCGGGCACCAATTTTCAACAACAGATGGCGCTGCGGTCTGGGAAACTGTATAGTACGATATTTTCCACATATCCACCATGCGTAGCAATAATATGGCGTAGTCTCTGAATGAAATTACCCGAAACCTTTGACAACGTGTCTGGCGGAATGGCTTCACATGCAGATGAGATGTACTGCTTCAGCTGTTCAATTGTTTCTGGATTCTGGCGGTACACCTGGTCTTTCACTTTCCCCACAGAAAGAAGTCACAGGGGTTCATGTCTGGCGAATAGGGAGGCCAATCCACGCCGCCTCCTGTATGTTTCGGATAGCCCAAAGCAATCACACGATCATCGACATATTCATTCAGGAAATTAAAGACGTCGGCCGTGCGATGTGGCCGGGCACCATCTTGCATAAACCACGAGGTGTTCGCAGTGTCGTCTAAGGCAGTTTGTACCGCCACAAATTCACGAAGAATGTCCAGATAGCGTGATGCAGTAATCATGTCGGATCTGAAAAATGGGCCAATGATTCCTTTGGAAGAAATGGCGGCCCAGACCAGTACTTTTTGAGGATGCAGGGACGATGGGACTGCAACATGGGGCTTTTCGGTTCCCCATATGCGCCAGTTCTGTTTATTGACGAAGCCGTCCAGGTAAAAATAAGCTTCGTCAGTAAACCAAATGCTGCCCACATGCATATCGCCGTCATCAATCGTGTGCACTATATCGTTAGCGAATGTCTCTCGTGCAGCAATGGTAGCGGCGCTGAGGGGTTGCCGCGTTTGAGTTTTGTATGGATAGAGGTGTAAACTCTGGCGCATGAGACGATACGTGGACGTTGGCGTCATTTGGACCGCAGCTGCAACACGGCGAACGGAAACCCGAGGCCGCTGTTGGATCACCTGCTGCACTAGCTGCGCGTTGCCCTCTGTGGTTGCCGTACTCGGTCGCCCTACCTTTCCAGCACGTTCATCCGTCACGTTCCCAGTCCGTTGAAATTTTTTAAACACATCCTTTATTGTATCGCTTTTCGGTCCTTTGGTTACATTAAACCTCCGTTGAAAACTTCGTCTTGTTGCAACAACACTGTGTTCTAGGCGGTGGAATTCCAACACCAGAAAAATCCTCTGTTCTAAGGAATAAACCATGTTGTCTACAGCACACTTGCACGTTGTGAACAGCACACGCTTACAGCAGAAAGACGACGTACAGAATGGCGCACCCACAGACTGCGCGTTGTCTTCTATATCTTTCACATCACTTGCAGCGCCATCTGTTGTTGAAAATTGTAACTACTGTAATTTCGAAAGTTTGTCTGCCTGAAAATGTACTGTTGTCCCAAGCATATTGCAACAAACGGTGTATTTCTATCGCTGCTCGTTTAGTTTTTATTGCCGTTTCAAATATACCGGTCATTTTTGAAACACATATATATATATATATATATATATTGCAGAATAAAAACATGTGCTGGCATCTACATGTTCTGCCGATGGTTCTGCACTGTTAAATTGGAATACAGTCAATTCTGAAATACCAGGTGGTTTTGTTGTCGTTTATGAACTTCCGCAAAATTTATATTATTCCTGGCTTCTTCAGTGCGTTCGATACGATAACTTTAGATTGTTTTCGAATGTCTTTTAGCCGTTTATACGCATAGACGGCACTAGCACTACACGTGGGGTTTTGCTCGTGCATTTCGCACATTACCGAACACACGTCAACCCACCGCTCCACGAAAGACTGAAACCACATATAAACACACTATATCACACGGATACAAGACATTCAGCTGGCGTTTTCCTACTGCGCTGAAACGAAGCTATGAGTCAGGCGATTCACAGTGCTGAGTATGAAGCAGGTGTGACTTTGAGATGTCTAATTTCGTGACGGTAACTAGGAATTTGAGCACATTAAAAATAAATCCGTGCCTTGAATGTATAATTTTTTAGACCAACGATTAACAAACAAAATCAGTTTAGTGACTTCCGTTATCAGCAGACAGAGTAGCGGTCACCGCCATGTTTAATGACAGTATGACAATACATCAACCGCCTGCAGTGAAGCCCTTACACATCATCAGCCAGCGAGTGCCCGAGGCGACATGAGGGGCCACCCGTAGTAGACGGCTAACTGGCTTCACGGGCTTAGGTGAGAGGCCTCATTAGCACATAGTTAGGACCGCGCTTTCAAGTTAGACGTGGCCCTGTTCCCAGCCCGCACTGTGTAACGGGCTTGTTTGTGCCTCGTGCCCACGGCAACCTCCTGTCCAACACGGCTGAAACACAGGCGTTAGGAGGACAAGGTAAATGTTCGTGCTGGCTTAGCACAGCGATCCTTTTATGTCCTTATTGTTGTCAAAACTCACTTGTCTAGCAACGTAGGCTCCTATCAGGTAAGGTCACCTCACTCAGTGTTTTTGCAGTAACTACACCCTGTATTTCACCTACGTATATTATTTTGGCAATCCCCATCGGTAAATTCTAAAATGCACAACCCCCGCGGATCTACTGATACTGTGGCGTTCACTGGTCGTTTACAGGTCCTGAGCTTCATATGTTCTAGATCCCATTAAAATTATTAATAATAAACAAAATCTTATTTTTTATATTATTCATAACAAACAAAAACACATAGCTCCGCTTCTCTATAGTGTCGTCAGCTCACTGAAACTTTCCACTAATGGCCGTTACTGCACAATTTCACCTGATGCTGCTTATTTTAGTACGCGGGCTTCTAACATCATTTTTATGGCGTCAAACAATTTCTGCGTCAGAATTAAGAGGTGTCTTACAACAAAAATTTCAAACGAGGGTGAAGGCCGACTTTACTACGATTCAGTGCATGAAAATAGAGTTGAAGGACAGACTCGTACGGCATGTACTGATCACAGCAAATGTCACTTACAAGTACTTAGTTCATGGAAGCTATTGAGTCTTTGCGATTTACAGGTGGTTCTAACTTCGAAAAAGATGTTAGTAACGCTCACAGTAATTTCTAAAAGGGAACTAAATGCCAAAAGTTGAATTATATGATGAAGGATGATCAAACAAAGGCAACTAATTAACTGTTATGTGAAGAGGTGAACAATTTCAAGCAGTTCTCTATTGCAGCTCAGCTATTATACGCCGAAAGTGGTTCCAATGGCACTGAGCACTATCAGTGATTGCAGACCGAGCGCCGCCACACGGCAGGTCTAGTCTAGACTCCCTAGCACTCGCCCCAGTTGTACAGCCGACTTTGCTAGCGATGGTTCACTATCTACATACGCTCTCATTTGCCGAGACGACAGTTTAGCGTAGCCTTCAGCTCCGTCATTTGCTACGACCTAGCAAGGCGCCATATTCAGTTACTATAATCTGAACAGTTGATATTGTGAATCATGTACCGTCAAGAGCGACGTTCATCATTAATGGATTAAAGTTAAGTATCAAACTATTTACGTCCGCTTTCTGAATTCTAATTCCTTGTCATGTTCCAGGCCTCACGTCAGTATAGTTCTTCCCTCCTCACGCCAACCTGCGTGAGCTAAAACGCGTGCATTTCGGCCTCCTCTAGTAACACTGTGTTGGCTCTTCAGCCAACACAACAGTTAAAATCTTACATGTGGGAAAATAGCGGAGAATTAAGTATAATTATATCAAAACCACTTAATTCTCTAGAAAATATGGTAAATAATTACCGTTTCGTTACCATTAGTTTCAAAACGTTATTCAACCAGACATTTGTTTGCATTTGATGGTAGGGGAGGACGGGAGATGCCAAATTTGACGAAACAGGGGTAAGTTCCATAAATTATTACTTGAAGAGCCGTTGCTTTCCGACCGCTAAAGCACATTTATGGGGATATTCATTTCTGTCACCTGCGTGTACCTTCTGTGAGGTACATTGGTTAACATTCGGTTGTAGGAGATCGGCAGAAACTATTCTTGCGTTCGGTGGTGGAAGTTAAATTCAGAATAATGCTGCCCACTGTTACAGGCTGCCATCCGCTACCTAGGCTGTGACGTAAGGAACGAACGTAAAGGCGATTCTGGAGGTTGTTGATATGGAACGGTATATTAGGTACGACTGATACTTGCAACTGAAAGATAGTGAGCGAGGAGATGGGAGAAATGCCTGGCGATTAAATAAATTAAAGAAAATAATTTTATTCACTCAGGCCAGAGTTGCATTAACTGAATTGAAGCTCAATTACGTGCCAGAAGGTGTAGAACCAAAACAAAATGTGCTGAAAGGATCGGAAAAAGTGGTTCAAATAGCTGTGAGCATTATGGGACTTATCTTCTGAGGTCATCATGTAACGCCGGAAATGCATATCCTCCTACTTCCATCTATTGTACTATAATTTTTTTCTTTGTTTTGTTACCTCAAAGACATGACATTTCTGTGTCTTTATATATTGTAATTGTTTTACTATATATATATATATATATATATATATATATATATATATATATATATATATATATATATATATCGATGTATAATTGGTTTGTTTTGTAAATATTATTTGTATTTCTACGCTGGGTCTTGCCTAGGGAAAACTATGCTATCGAACGAATACATCGATAGGTCGTGTGGAGAGCCAAAGTGTTTAGGATCGTTGGTAGTGTGAACTCGGCCGCGTGGAGCGCGTGCAGAGCAGAGTCTGGTTGGGGTAGGGCGGTGGAGCAGGTGTGTTGTGTGACGCTCCCGCGAGTTGCCGCGCTTTCGGGGTTCGGCAGCATGTAATTGCGCTCGATTTGCTATGATAGTTTCTGACACGGAGTCGCGGACGGGAAGCATTAGCTGACGCACATCAAGAGCCTGTTTCGCCTGGTGACCGTGTCGAGAAGGAGGCGCGCCAACATCCTGCTTCTGCAACAGCGACGGCCGACAATAAATGACTGTCGCCACCTCCTCAATCGACGGCTTCAAACCTTCAATCAACCAACAAGGAAGACTGGAAGCACGTAAAGTTTTAGAACTGTATGGCAGACCTCAGCTTTTCAAACTGTTCCATTTTCGTAACTATAATTACAGCAACGTAGCATGAACATTTGTTGCTCATTGTCCTAATTGCATTACCAAGCAGGGTCCCTTCCTTTTCCGGAATGAACCCGAGTGTCGTTGAAATTGAAACGCCAGCATTAAAGTAATATCATTCCGTTTCACTGCTTCAATTTCAAAGTTCTGTTAAGGTATTCATAGCTGGCTACAATATTTAGATTACACAAGCACAAATTAAGAGTGCGAGTTTTGTTACCATATTTTAGCTTACCTGTGACGGCAGCTCAGCTTGGTACGTACTAAATTTTACTATTGTTAATGGTCCAGAATCATTTAATTCAAGTTTAAAGTTAAATCTCTTATTTCTAAATTGCGTAGATTCAAGTAGCTTTTGAAATGATTGTTGAGGTAGCCCAAGACTAACCTTATTATTGAATTTCGTAGTGCTTCAGAAACAAAATTCACTATTAATTTCAGTCACTAGATTAACTTTCAGTTTTCCGATTTTATTAATTCTTTTGCTAAATTAAGTCAGAGTGTACCGAAATTTATTACTTCTGACAAACATTCAGTTTTCACACAACACATGTCAACCTTCAGTTGCCACGCTTTCAGTGCTAATTATATATGCATTAATCATTCATTTTCAGTTATTATAGTGGTTGTCCATAGGAATGGCGACCGTAATGCTCCCCAAATCTCAAATATCTAATTAACGCCAATTAATTGTTAACGTAACGACTGGACATTTACTTTCTTTATTAATTTTACCCTTTTCTCAAAATTAATTTCCACCAATTTCATTTGAATTTTTCCTTTCATTTAGATGCAACCCTTCCCTCCCTCTTTACCGACAAATTAACTTCGGTGAGGATTGCTTTTCCCAAATTTCCATTAGGTACGCTCGGTTTAATTTTTCACTGTCATTAAGGTCGATAAGTGTGGGGGAGGTTACACGTGGCGACCTGGTGACAGGACAATCTTCAGATTTGAGGTTGTTCTGGACACGAATTTTGTATTGTGCAAATCTCGTAACAAAGTACTGGTTAGGAACAGGCCGTTACGTCAGCGAGAATAAGTAGTGGGAGTAATCCTAATTATATTTGAGAGTTGGCATTTATATTGTAAATTATTAAAAAGAGTTAAGGCAACGATTACCAAAATTTGGTAGACTTGGATACGGAACAATCGTTCGAACAGTGGGAAACGTGCACCGCGGTACCCATTGTTCAGGGGCAGGCGGCTAGCAAGAAAGACCCGACCGCCGAAACGCAACAAAGAGCAGAAATGGAATTCCAACTTTAGAAAATGTTTCGGAATCGGAAGTGATAATCAAGTCTGAACCCCTTGAAGACGAATAGTGAGGGACAATTAAAGAGGCGCCCGCTACGGAAGTAAAACCGCTGGTTTCCGGGAATTTAGCTGATTTATTGAATGTTTTGGTTAACGAAATCAAGGCTCAGTCGCGCAAGATAGAAACTCAATCGGCAGAAATTAAAGCTCAGGCTGCCAAGCAAGAAGCTCAGTCTGCCAAGCAAGAAGCTCAGTCTGAAAAAATTGACAGGAAGCTAGACAATCACAACAAAGCTATTACATTGTTAACAGCAATGTTGGAGTTGTTAACACAAAAGTTGATAAAATCAAAGAAGATATTGTTAGAATTAATACCGAAATCGGTAATCTTAAACAGGAAATTATAGGCGTTCAGGCGGAAATTGCGAGCATAAATACTCGTTTTTATTCCGAAATTAGCAGAATCGAGAAAAGTGTAGGAGAAGCAGTTCCTCCAATCATCGAGAATGAGGTGACGGAACAAATTCAATTAGTGAAAAAAGAGGATCAACAGAAGGTGGAAACTTTAAAGGCTTTAGTATCCGAAGTAGATATCAAAGTGAAGAAGCAGGCTAATACCTGCGAAGAGAAAAAGAGGGAAGTGGAAACGCTTGCGACAACCACTTGCCAAGTAATTACGAGAGTTTCGGAATTAGAAAAGAAACTTGACGAAAAACAGAGCTATGTTCCAATCTGTGCACATAGTTCGGAATTGTTGACGAAAGCGGAGCGGTTCGACCATTGAAAAAAGGCGGTATACACGCAACGGATTAATGCGGTTTTTGACGTGTTGGCTGGTGATGCCAAGCTTTGGGGCTTAAACCTCAACATTACGAACCTGACTTTGACGAGTTTAAAAATTTTTTTCTGGCTGAATACTGGTCAGAGCAAAAACAACAAAGCGTCTGGTGCGAATTTGCCGTATCGAGGCCTTTCGATGCGAATTCGCGTGGCTCGATGAAGGAATTTTTGCGTGATCGCCGCACGGAATCCGAAATAGTCTGGGAACTCTACAAGAAGCTTCCAGATGATAAAAACGCTACGTAGGAAGCAATTACAAGACAATCAGTGATTTCCTGGAAAGAGTTGAGGACGAGGACAATTGGTGCAATAATCGCGACAGTGGTAGAGGCCGTGGTAACAACAACGGGTACCACAGCAACCACAACAATGATAACTATGGGAATAATTCATACCGCAATCTCGGCAGCAATAACAATAGTGGTTCGGGCCGTAATGACAATCGCTACAATGCAAATAATAACAGGAATGACGGAAACCAGTATCATACTAGCGTGACACGGACTTCGCAGAATAGTAATAACGCCAGAGGTTGTGATCAGCCGCCTCAGCAGCATCCGGGGAGCGTATCTGCTGGGACGAGACAGGGAAACCATTAGCCGCGCCGGTGAGGGGCCGACCGGGCGTGGAGAAATTTTGGCGGCCCAATAACAGTAGAAAACGGAGGTGTCGTCGTTATGAAAATTCTGTATGGAATAATCAACGGCGGGAGAGTGTGCCAGTGTTAGGAGAAAGGAGTGTGCCCACAAGTAGTAGATCAGGTGTAGACACGGCAGTAGAAAATACATTCACTGTCAGTGAGAACAACAATTTAAGTAGTGTTCCGGAAATCGATTATAAAGTGGCAGCTGTAACACTCACAGCGGAAATGGAGATTGAGTTTAAGAATGATTCGCAATTGTTGAGAGAACATCAGATGACGGATAACACGTCCGTCATCGAGTGAGGGGATGCAGAGAGGGATGAGGTCTGGTTAAAGCAGTTCGGTCGCTTATACGACGAACTAAGAGATTATAGGGGCCTGTACGGGAGAAGTGTTTATGGGGAGCGCGGGCAGGATTTGCCGCGTCTCGTCCCGCAGGAAGGTAGTGTTTGTGAAGTGATAGAAAGTTCTGGCCCTAACCGGCTGAATTTACCAAAAATAGTTGATGTTAATGGGGAGCACGAGCAAGATTCGTCGTGTTTCGTCCCGCAGGAGTTGGATGTTGAAGTAGTAACGGAAAGTTCTGGCCCTAACCGGCAGACCTTACCGAAAGTTGTAGTGGTAGAAGTAGCCGACCCATCCGACGCAAAACTCCAGTTTAAACATTGCGAGAGTATTAAGGAAAAAGATTACGAAAATTTTAGTGATAGCCGTACACGATTGGTAGAAAAGCACGTAGATTGCAGCGTGTATGAGGTTAGAGCTGACGTTATACGGTCGGACGGTAGCAGTGTGGGTTGCGCAGATCCAGAGGAAGTAATTGCAGATACTACTGGGCACATTTCTCCAGGTAGATGAGATCAATCTGACCAAAGAGGAATCAACGATGGTGACAATTAGTGAATTGATAGCAAAGCAACACTCACTAGTTGACGAGTTACAGGAAAAGGTTTCGGTATTGGAGGCGAAGCTACAGACTAAGCCTCAGGACAAACGTGTTGAAATTAACACTGCATGTGAACAGAGGCTGAAAAAGCCGCCAGATAAGCCGGATTTAGGATCAAAGCCGGATGGTTGTTTCTGGAATGACCTGGGTATAGACGAGGATTTACTGTGGGAAAATAGAGAAACAGTCGAGGACAAGTGTAGACAGATAGTAGTGTCTGTTAATATGCACGACCTACAACTAAACGTGTTGATTGACACCGGTGCAGAATTGAGTGCTGTATCTGGGAAAATATTTGAGTTACTGAAAGACAGACCTGGCATCGTAGTTATGCCAGTAACAGGAGTGAAATTTATCTGTGGTACTGGGAAGGCCAGTAAACCGGTCACAAAACAGTATTTTGTCAACTTCGAGATATGTGGGGCACGAATTGAACAAGAGTTTGTCGTCGTGCCTGACTTAACTACGGAAGTAATTATCGGGTTAGTTTGGCTATTAAATTACCGTGCAGTGATTAATTGCGAAAGCAAAACTTTGACATGTATATCACAAGATAAAACAATAGTAGGTAGTTTTGACGAGGCAGGAGACGGTGTGCATAACCAATACCAGCCTATGCACATTGTTAACTGGCCGGATGCCATTGACGTAGGTATGAATTTGAACTACTGTAACGTGAGGAACCTCGACACTGACAATAGTGTAGAAAGTGAATTGGAAAGTATTGTAGACGGTGTGTCAAACGTAACACACGAACAAAGACGAGACCGACTTTCCCGTACCTATTGCCATCACAACCATAAGGCATGGCTCAAATATGTAGCAGAATTTAAGAGAAGTGTGAACACCTTGAGACATGAGTCTACGGGATTTTCTCCAGAGGAAATCCTGTTAGATGACAAAAGTAAAAGTTTAGTGGTAGAGATAATCAAATTCCCTCCACGGATTGACATTAGTATTGGTGTGAAAAAAGATCGTTTGCGAGAAATAATGAAGCTAAAAGCCCACGCTCGCATACGTCGTCATGACTCTGAAGCGCGTTTTGCTAAGTTTGCAATCGGAGACTTAGTACTTGTAAAAGCTCATGAGAAATCGAGCGAGATAGACAATGAAATCTCTAAATTTAAGTTTGTTTATAATGGACCATATAAAGTCATTGGTATACCTCACACAAATGCTTATTGCTTAGAGTATCCAAGCTCTGGAAAATTATTAGGTATACGGAACATCGTAGACTTGAAATTGTACCTACCAAGGATTGATTAATACCACAGTATGGGTAATTTGTACAGTATGTAAATGTAGAATGTAAGATTTAACGATTTGCTAGATTGTCATGCTATTGCCTGACCAAGGGGCCATTAAAGAAGTTGTAATTAATAAGTAATTTTGACTAAATGATTTAAGAGTAACTAATTATTAATCAATTGAAAAATCAAAGCTGCTAGTTTAAGTTTTCAGCTGAGTCACGATAGATTAAGATGTAAATATGATTTTCTAACTAGCCGAGGAGACCCGTGGTCTAGGGGCGCCGGCACGATAGCTCAGCGTGTTCGGTCAGAGGGTTCGCTACCCTCTGTAATAAAAAGACTGAGTTAATCGATCGACAACGAACTTAAACGGATGTCTTACGACGCCCGCCCTGAGCAGATTCAACGAACAAAAGCGAACAAAATGAGATTTAAAAAAAAAAAAAGGGCAGCGTCTTTGAATCATAATCAAAACGTCTTCGGTCCCGGGTTCGATCCCCGCCACTACATAAATTTTGATAAATAATCAGCATTGACGGCCGAAGACTTCCGGCATAAGAAGTCAGCCTCATTCTGCCAACGGCCTTGTCAAAGAGGGCGGAGGAGCGGATAGAGGTTCAGGGCACTCTCTTGTCCTAGGGGTGGGAAATTGCCCCTAATGGCGGAAGAATCAGCAATGATCAAAGACATGAGGATGCAGAAGGCAATGGAAACCACTGCATTAAAGACACGTAACGTGTATCCACAGGACATGTGGCCTGTAATTGAAGAAGTGTCATGATGATCTCTCCATTGGCAAAAGATTCCGGAATAGTCGCCCATTTGGATCTCCGGGAGGGGACTGCCAAGGGGGAGGTTACCATGAGAAAAAAATTGAATTATCAACAAAAGGATAACGTTCTACGAGTCGGGGCGTGGTATGTCAGAAGCTTGAACGTGGTAGGGAAACCAGAAAATCTGAAAAGGGAAATGCGAGGGCTCAATCTAGATATAGTAGGGGTCAGTGAAGTGAAGTGGAAGGAAGACAAGGATTTCTGGTCAGATGAGTATCGGGTAATATCAACAGCAGCAGAAAATGGTATAACAGGTGTAGGATTCGTTATGAATAGGAAGGTAGGGCAGAGGGTGTGTTACTGTGAACAGTTCAGTGACCGGGTTGCTCTAATCAGAATCGACAGCAGACCAACAGCGACAACGATAGTTCAGGTATACATGCCGACGTCGCAAGCTGAAGATGAACAGATAGAGGAAGTGTATGAGGATATTGAAAGGGTAATGCAGTATGTAAAGGGGGACGAAAATCTAATAGTCATGGGCGACTGGAATGCAGTTGTAGGGGAAGGAGTAGAAGAAAAGGTTACAGGAGAATGTGGGCTTGGAACGAGAAATGAAAGAGGAGAAAGACTAATTTAGTTCTGTAACAAGTTTCAGCTAGTAATAGCGAATACCCTGTTCAAGAATCACAAGAGGAGGAGGTATACTTGGAAAAGGCCGGGAGATACGGGAAGATTTCAATTAGATTACATCATGGTCTGACAGAGATTCCGAAATCAGATACTGGATTGTAAGGCGTACCCAGGAGCAGATATAGACTCAGGTCACAATATAGTAGTGATGAAGAGTAGGCTGAAGATCAAGACGTTAGTCAGGAAGAATCAATACGCAAAGATTTGGGATACGGAAGTACTAAGGAATGACGAGATACTTTTGAAGTTCTCTAACGCTATAGATACAGAAATAAGGAATAGCGCAGTAGGCAGTACAGTTGAAGAGGAATGGACATCTCTAAAAAGGGCCATCACAGAAGTTGGGAAGGAAAACATAGATACAAAGAAGGTAGCTGCGAAGAAACCATGGGTAACAGAAGAAATACTTCAGTTGATTGATGAAAGAAGGAAGTACAAACATGTTCCGGGAAAATCAGGAATATAGAAATACAAGTCGCTGAGGAATGAAAGAAATAGGAAGTGCAGGGAAGCTAAGACGAAATGGCTGCAGGAATAATGTGAAGACATCGAAAAAGATATGATTGTCGGAAGGACAGACTCAGCATACGGGAAAGTCAAAACAACCTTTGGTGACATTAAATGCAACGGTGGTAACATTAAGAGTGCAACGGGAATTCCACTGTTAAATGCAGAGGAGAGAGCAGATAGGTGGAAAGAATACATTGAAAGCCTCTATGAGGGTGAAGATTTGTCTGATGTGATAGAAGAAGAAACAGGAGTCGATTTAGAAGAGATAGGGGATCCAGTATTACAATCGGAATTTAAAAGAGCTTCGGAGGACTTACGGTCAAATAAGGCAGAAGGGATAGATAACATTCCATCAGAATTTCTAAAATCATTGGGGGAAGTGGCAACAAAACGACTATTCACGTTGGTGTGTAGAATATATGAGTCTGGCGACGTACCATCTGACTTTCGGAAAAGCATCATCCACACAATTCCGAAGACGGCAAGAGCTGACAAGTACGAGAAAATAATAGCACAATCAGCTGAACAGCTCATGCATCGAAGCTGCTTACAAGAATAATATACAGAAGAATGGAAAAGAAAATTGAGAATGCGCTAGGTGACGATCAGTTTGGCTTTAGGAAAAGTAAAGGAACGAGAGAGGCAATTATGACGTTACGGCTAATAATGGAAGCAAGGCTAAAGAAAAATCAAGACACTTTCATAGGATTTGTCGACCTGGAAAAAGCGTTCGACAATATAAAATGGTGCAAGCTGTTCGAGATTCTGAAAAAAGTAGTGGTAAGCTATAGGGAGAGACGGGTCATATACAATATGTACAACAACCAAGAGGGAATAATAAGAGTGGATGACCAAGAACGAAGTGCTCGTATTAGGAAGGGTGTAAGACAAGGCTGTAGCCTTTCGCCCCTACTTTTCAATCTGTACATCGAGGAAGCAATGACGGAAATAAAAGAAAGGTTCAGGAGTGGAATTAAAATACAAGGTGAAAGGATTTCAATGATACGATTCGCTGATGACATTGCTATCCTGAGTGAAAGTGAAGAAGAATTAAATGATCTGCTGAACGGAATGAACAGTCTAATGAGTACACAGTGTGGTTTGAGAGTAAATCGGAGAAAGACGAAGGTAATGAGAAGTAGTAGAAATGAGAACAGCGAGAAACTTAACATCAGGATTGATGGTCACGAAGTCAATGAAGTTAAGGAATTCTGCTACCTAGGCAGTAAAATAACCATCACGGACGGAGCAAGGAGGACATCAAAAGCAGACTCGCTATGGCAAAAAAGGCATTTCTGGCCAAGAGAAGTCTACTAATATCAAATACCGGCCTTAATTTGAGGAAGAAATTTCTGAGGATGTACGTCTGGAGTACAGCATTGTATGGTAGTGAAACATGGACTATGGGAAAACCGGAACAGAAGAGAATCGAAGCATTTGAGATGTGGTGCTATAGACGAATGTTGAAAATTAGATGGACTGAAAAGGTAAGGAATGAGGAGGCTCTACGCAGAATCGGAGAGGAAAGGAATATGTGGAAAACACTGATAAGGAGAAGGGACAGGATGATAGGACATCTGCTAAGACATGAGGGAATGACTTCCATGGTACTAGAGGGAGCTGTAGAGGGCAAAAACTGTAGAGGAAGACAGAGATTGGAATACGTCAAGCAAATAACTGAGGACGTAGGTTGCAAGTGCTACTCTGAAATGAAGAGGTTAGCACAGGAAAGGAATTCGTGGCGGGCCGCATCAAACCAGTCAGTAGACTGATTTAAAAAAAAAATGCTGTAAGATTTCATAAATATGCGATTTACTAGTCACTGCCGATGTACTTAGACGCCGTTTTAAGTTTCAGGCTAGTACATGCGTGTGATGATGGAGAGTGTTGAGTTATTCACTGTGATAGTGTTAATGGACTCCTTGAGATTACTCGGGAGTGAGTTTTTCCGTAAAAATTCAGTGAAACGGACGTTCTGAAAATGCCGTTACACAGGCGAGTGAGATCAAGCGTGCCGCACAGGCGGGCGCAACAGTACTGGCGAGGCGGACCCGCTGTCGGCTCTTGTGCCGGACGGCATTCTTTGTACCTGCGGGAACGGAAGGCGGAGTTGTTTTTCTTCCCGGACAGGTGATGTGAAAGAATTCTGTTGTCAATATGTATTTTTTTTTCGATCTGCTGTATATTATTTTCTTGTTTAGCGTTAAGTGGACTCACATGGCGAGAATATTAATTATGAAAGGTTATAAAAAATGTGTATTCTATGTAATTAATTATTAATTTGCATATTTTGATCTACCTGTTTTTATGACCATGCACTCTGATTAATTTTTTAAATAGAATTTCATTTCTTGATACTGTTAGGAATTTTGATGATTTTAGAATAGCTAAACCATTTTCTATGTTTTCTATGAATTTTAATATGTTGTCAACCTGTTTTGTTTTGTGTAAGAGGACAGAGTGGAATGAGGTTAGGAGTGTCTTCACACAATTACTATGGCCTAAAAATTGGTTTATGGATAATTAGCCTAATGCTAAATTTTCTTGATATTTTGAGCATCATTTCCGTTGCTTTTTTACCGTTTCTGACATTTTCTGAGTCTCTTTAGGTTACACGAACATCCTCAGACAATGTGGGGCACGTGTAGCGCCGGAAATGCATATCCTCCTATTTCTATCTATTGTACTATAATTTTTTTCCTTGTCTTGTTACCTCAAGATATGACATTTCTGTGTCTTTATATATTCTAATTGTTTTACTATTTGTATATGTATATTTATGCATTTATGTCGATGTATAATTGGTTTGTTTTGTAAATAATATTTGTATTTTTACGCTGGGTCTTGCCTAGGGAAAACTATGCTATCGAACGAATACATCGATAGGTCGTGTGGAGAGCCAAAGTGTTTAGGATCGTTGGTAGTGTGAATTCGGCCGCGTGGAGCGCGGGCAGAGCAGAGTCTGGTTGGGGTAGGGCGGTGGAGCAGGTGTGTTGTGTGACGCTCCCGCGAGTTGCCGCGCTTTCGGGGTTTGGCAGCATGTAATTGTGCTCGACTTGCTATGATAGTTTCTGACACGGAGTCGCGGACGGGAAGCATTAGCTGACGCACATCAAGAGCCCGTTTCGCCTGGTGACCGTGTCGAGAAGGCGGCGCGCCAATATCCAGCTTCTGCAACAGCGACGGCCGACAATGAGTGACTGTCGCCACCTCCTCAATCGACGTCTTCAAACCTTCAATCAACCAACAAGGAAGACTGGAAGCACGTAAAGTTTTAGAACCGTATGGCAGACCTCAGCTTTTCAAACTGTTCCATTTTCGTAACTATAATTACAGCAACGTAGCATGAACATTTGTTGCTCATTGTCCTAATTGCATTACCAAGCAGGGTCCCTTCCTTTTCCGGAATGAACCCAAGTGTCGTTGAAATTGAAACGCCAGCATTAAAGTAATATCATTCCGTTTCACTGCTTCAATTTCAAAGTTCTGTTAAGGTATTCATAGCTGGCTACAATATTTAGATTACACAAGCACAAATTAAGAGTGCGAGTTTTGTTACCATATTTTAGCTTACCTGTGACGGCAGCTCAGCTTGGTACGTACTAAATTTTACTATTGTTAATGGTCCAGAATCATTTAATTCAAGTTTAAAGTTAAATCTCTTATTTCTAAATTGCGTAGATTCAAGTAGCTTTTGAAATGATTGTTGAGGTAGCCCAAGACTAACCTTATTATTGAATTTCGTAGTGCTTCAGAAACAAAATTCACTATTAATTTCAGTCACTAGATTAACTTTCAGTTTTCCGATTTTATTAATTCTTTTGCTAAATTAAGTCAGAGTGTACCGAAATTTATTACTTCTGACAAACATTCAGTTTTCACACAACACATGTCAACCTTCAGTTGCCACGCTTTCAGTGCTAATTATATATGCATTAATCATTCATTTTCAGTTATTATAGTGGTTGTCCATAGGAATGGCGACCGTAATGCTCCCCAAATCTCAAATATCTAATTAACGCCAATTAATTGTTAACGTAACGACTGGACATTTACTTTCTTTATTAATTTTACCCTTTTCTCAAAATTAATTTCCACCAATTTCATTTGAATTTTTCCTTTCATTTAGATGCAACCCTTCCCTCCCTCTTTACCGACAAATTAACTTCGGTGACGATTGCTTTTCCCAAATTTCCATTAGGTACACGCGGTTTAATTTTTCACTGTCATTAAGGTCGATAAATGAGGGGGAGGTTACAATCAGACCGCTAGAAATTAGAACTACTGAAACCTAACTATCCTAAAGACATCACACACATCCTTGCCCGAGCCGGGATTCGGACCTACAACCGTAGCGGTCGCGCGATTTCAGCCTGTAGCGCCTAGAACCGCTCGGATCCGCAAAAGCTTTTACAATAACCCGCTAATGTACTGTACTGAAGCTGCCGCCCCACACGACCCTGCATGTAAGTTCCTGCCCTCAGTGGCACTAGATGTAACTCTACATAATAAACAGGACAAACATTGATAGCAATAAGCAGCATGAAGCATCGGCAATATAAACGGCTTTTCAGTGTACAAAATGTTATAGTAGAAAAGAGGCAATTCACATTGAACAAGTCTGTAAAATAGTGATCTAAATTTTAAATACATGGCAAACCAGCAAAGTCACCATATCCTTGGCAACTTTGTGACAGGCTTTAAGAAGTTTAACTTAAACTTTCATAAATTAGTTGACTACCAAAGATCCGCAAACGTCAGGAATTTGACAACAATAACAAATTTATAGCTTCGGATAAACACGAGGCCATTTAGTTCCATAATAAACAATGAAGAATGAAATAAATTGAAAGCAAATTTAAGACAGAAACATGTATGACAAGTGTATTAACTCGTGAAGCATTAAGCAACAAAATAGGTCTCAGTTGATTCAAGTTCTCAAACCCGCATTATCATACAAGGACGGTGACGCAAGACAGCAATGCCCACAACAACCGCTGAATGCACCTGGTGAAACTAAACGTAAAACGAAACCGCTAAGTGGAGTCTACAAGGGCGTGCTTCGCAGAGCGCAGAAATGTCGGAAGCAAATGTTCAGAAGTGTGCTCAACGTATGCGCTGGAACAGCAGGGTCCAGCACGCTTCCCGCTAGCTCACTAGTGCTTCCAGCCACTGCTGGCGGCCGATCGGCTATTTAGCTGGCTGCGTGTCGCAGCCGAGTACCCTCCAGTCGGCAGTCTGCTTCGCGTTCTGGCTCCGCACTGTCGCGGCTCGCTGCCCTTGTCCACTGCTGCCTCTTCTTATTCGCTCTCGTGGAGGGTCGGAAACTGAACCCCTTAGGCCGGCGCAGCGAGTTGTTTCAAGGCCCACAGGCAGTCAGAACGCGCCGTAACGGGACACGCTCGCAACCTATTGTTGGAACTACCTCTGAAAATGTGGAGAAGTGCTAACGATAAGAGCCTGTACCGCTCGAAAATGTAATGTCGTGAATGTACCTGAAATAATGTTTCTTGCTGTTTTCTATATACATGAATAAGCTGGCAGACAGGTTTGGCAGCAATCTGCAGTTGTTCGGTGATGATGCTGCGGTGTGCAGGAAGGTGCCAATAAGTGACTGTAGCTTGATACAAAATGATCTAGACAAAATTTATAGTTGTTGTGATGAATGTCACCTGCCTCTTAAGGTAGAAACATGTAAGTTAATGCGGATATGTAGTAGAACAAACCCGTAATGTTCAGATGCAGCATTAGTAGTGCCCTACTTGACACAGTCACGTCGTTTAATTATCTGGACATAACGTTGCAAACTGATATGAAATGGAATGAGAATGTAAGGACTGTGGAAGGGAAGACGAATGTGTACTTTCGTTTATTGGAAGAATTTTAGGAAAGTGTAGTTCATCTGTGAAGCAGACCGCATATAGGACGCTAGTGCGATCTGTTATTGAATACCGCTCGAGTATTTGGGATCTGCGCCAGATCGGACTGAAAGAAGACATCGAAGCAATTCGGAGGCAAGCTGCTAGATGTGTTACCGGTAAGTTCGATCAGCATGCAACTGTTACGTAAATGCTTCGGGAGCTCAAGTGCGAATCCCTGGATGAAAGAAGACATTTATTTCGAAGAACACTATTGAGAAAGTTTAGAGAACCGGCATTTGAAGTTCACTGCAGAACAATCCTACTGCCGCCAACATGCATTTCGGGTAGGGACCAAGAAAATAATATACGAGAAACTGGGGCTCATACGGAGGCATATAGATAGTCGTTTTCCCTCGCTCTATCTCCGAGTGATACTGGAAAGAAAACGACTAGCTGTGTTACAGGGTACCCTCCGCCACGCACCGTAAGGTGGCTTGCAGGGTACAGATATAGATGTAGATGTATTATTTTCTGAGTGAATTAAGATATTGGCGAAACGTATGCGTCACACGTGTGAGAAAGCAGAAGATACGTTTTATATTTTCTGTTGCAATGCTACTAGCTGTCACACATGATGAAACACAGAGCTCTGCGGCATCCCTATTGATGCAGCAAGTGTCTGTGGTTTGCGGACCGAACTGCCGCTGACGTCAGAATATCGTCACGGTGCTTAACAGGGGCCTCGCTTCGCTGCAGACGTGGCACGGTTTCGTAACTGTTGCGCAAGGCGAAGAATACGACTCTACCAATCATTTTCTACGGGCGTCATACGTGTGCGTGGACGGTCAGAAGTAAGCACCACGTCGGTACTACTTCGCTTCGAAAAGGAAACGGTCGCAGAATCTGTAGGGAAATGAGTATATGGAGCACACTGGTTAGAAGAAGGCACTACCTTCTATGGCAATAGAGGGAACTGTAGAGGTAAAAGGTACACGATACACAGAGGTCAGAATATTTGCAACAAATAATTGAGCACATTGGACGTGCTGTTCTGAGACTATGTGGTTGCCGCAGGAGAGGGAGTTATGATGAGCCGCATCAAATCAGTGAGAATAATGAACACAAATAAGGGGAATTAGATTCCTCATGCTCCTTAGTCTTAGAATACCTTGATGGAATAAAATGAATCCGAAAAATAAAGGACGAATCATTAAAAATAGTAATACGTAGCTAGTGCCACCTTGTGAATCAAATTTGCATCACTGCAGATGCATGCAGATGTCAGGTAGAGATAACGAGTCGTAGTCGAAAGAATTAAGTTCGAATCGAGACACATAAATCCCCACCAAACGCAGTTAAATTTCATATTACTGTTTCGGACTGTAAAACTATTACAATCAGACCATATTAGTGTCTTGACAGTACAAAAGCCAATTACTGTGATAGGTTTGCTTGCGTAGCTATCATCCACACCAAGTACAGAAATATTTGTTAATAAATAAACACGGTATTTTCTTGCTGCACTGTGATTTATTTCCCCAGACGCATTTCACCTTTTACTTTAACCAACCTTCAGAGGAATTTTGAATGGTAGTTTTGCTTTGACATTCGACATTTGCAGATTACAAAACAGTTCACGTCTTGCTTTTTACGGTATCTGCGTTTCCTCTTATATGGTCACATGCTCGCAGTATAACTTCGCTTACGAAACAAGAGCACATTTTCAGGTCTCTAACTTCTTTCTCCACAAATTTCACATTCTTTGCGCTAATTGATGAGGAGCATTCTCAGTCTTCTATCACCATTTATAGATATTTCACCGAAAACTATGATTTAAAATCGTAACAAGTTTGTGTTCGCTTTATGTCTCTTTCTTTTGTTTACGTACAAGTTGCCAACCTAACGAAGTGTATGCTGAAAACTAATGTTCGTTTCTGTTCTCCTTATAGATGTTTGTGCGTGTGTGTGTGTGTGTTTGTGTGCGTGTGTTGGGGGGGAGGAAGGGGGGGGGGTAGTAGTGTGTAGGTGCGGGTTTCCCAGTGGTTATTCATTGCAAGTTGTAGAAAGTTGAATATGAATGTTATAGCTATGTCGGTGGTCAGCTGATTTGAGTTTTGGTATAAACGTTTTGCGGAGGCGTTCATGGACGAGTGACTGGAAAGGGGTCGGGTAGTATTATTATTACGATGATAATTCTCTATTGGAGTGTTACTGTGTTATATTATCTGTTAATGTATACAGTTAGTTTCTTATCATGTGCTGCCCGGGGTGGCCGAGTGGTTCTAGGCACTACAGTCTGGAACCGCGTGACCGCTACGGTCGCAGGTTCGAATCCTGCTTCGGGCTTGGATGTGTGTGGTGTCCTTAGGTTAGTTAGATTTAATTAGTTCTAAGTTCTAGGTGACTGATGACCTCAGAAGTTAATCGCATAGTGCTCAGAGCCGTTTGAACCATTTTATAGAGGTTGCTTTTTACTTATATATATGTGGTAATTCCAGGCTCTCATATGTTCCCCGTATCTGACATCAAATATTCTGCCTGTTTGTCCTAAGTATCTGCCATCACAAGCGTTACACTGTAACTGATGTATATCTGCTTTCTGGTATACGTCTATGTTTTTGTCAGTTTTGGGATGTATTTTCGGATAGAACTGTGTGTCCTGTATGCTAAGTTTATGCCCTGTTTTTTGAAATTGTTGGTGATTTTAATTGTCAGTTCGTGTTTGTATGTCATTGTGCACGATCTTGAGTTATGTCTTATATTTTCCTGAAATTCTGTTTAGTTGTAATGGCGCTGTTTGTGATTGTGTTTAGCTCTGTTTTGTTATCTGTGGTTTTGTGTTTTCTTCTTTTATTTTACTTTTAATTTTGTTTGTTAGCTTTGTAACTATGTTGCTATTGTGACCATTGCTTTTGGCTTTCTGCGTAATTAGGTTAAGTTCTTTTTCGTAGTTTTCTTTGTTCAGTGACACAGTATTGAGTCTGTGAAGCACGTGTCGAAGTGCTGCTTGTTTTTGCGAGTGTGGGTGGTTCGAGACTTGGGAAATGACAACGGCAGTTGCTGTGGGCTTACAGAAAATTTCAAATATATGATTATTGTATTATTTTTAGATTGTTATGTCCAGAAAGTTAATTTTTTTTAGTTCTGTTCTCCTACATATTTTTATGTACCTTGTTGATGTCAGTAAGTAGTTTTTCAAAATCAAATGTGTGTGAATTCCTAATTGACTAAACTGCTGAGATCATCGGTCACTAAACATCCACACTACTTAATCTAACGTAAACTTCACTTATGCTAAGAACAACACACACACCAATGCCCGAGGGAGGACTCTATCCTACGGCGAGAGGAGCCGTTCAATCCCTGACGTGGCGCCTCAGACCGGCTGGCCATGACGAACGGTCATTAGTTTTTTAATTTTTGTTTGTGTTCTATCTATAAAGCAGAGGATGTCATTCATATATCTGAACAAATATAATATGTTATATTCTTTTGCTGATATTTAGTAAGAAGGATCTGATCAACGTGATTTATGGCCGGCCGGTGAGGCCGAGCGGTTCTAGGCGCTTCAGTCTGGAACCGCGCGACCGCTACGGTCGCAGGTTTGAATCCTGTCTCGGGCATGGATGTGTGTGATGTCCTTTGGTTTAAGTAGTTCTAGGTTCTAGGGGACTGATAACCTCAGATGTTGAGTCCCATAGTGATCAGTGCCATTTGAACCATTTTTGTGATTTATAAATATTTTTTAAGGTTCCTTAAAACTAATTTGTTCTGTTATGAGCTTTATTAATGTATTTTATTACTCTGTTCGACAGAGACTTGACTATGTGTTTTCAGGTTTTATCTGTGGTGTATTGTTTCTGGTAGTGGCAAGGTGAAATAAATACTTTATATATCAAATGATAGGAATGAGGCATTGTCTGGGATTTTTATATCTTGTTCTGTGTAATGTTTTTAATGGTTCTGTCTTCATGTACTTTGAAATTTTCACTACATCCTGCAAGCTGTAAGCGGGGAATATCCTGAAATACATTATAAACCCCACAGGGATGTTCGGTTTGTGTATCATTCAGAGGACGGGTGCCATGGGATTATTTTGTGTTAGTTCTCTTTTATCTGTCTTATCGAGTATGACGTCTGTATTTTTCAGTGAGTTCGTTAATATTGTCTGAAATCTGCTTGTTGAGTCTGATTTAAATTTTGTTATTTTATTTTGTAACATGAATTGTTAGGTTTTTTCAATGTATTTTTCTTTGCCTATAAGAACTACTGCTTTCCCCGTGTCTGCTTTTGAAATGATGACATTTCACTTTGAAGTACCATTTTGTATCATGGAAGAGATCTGGTGACACTGCATTCTTTCACATTGATTATATACTGGTTAGACAGATTTAGGAACCAGATTTTAAATTATACACTCCTGGAAATGGAAAAAAGAACACATTGACACCGGTGTGTCAGACCCACCATACTTGCTCCGGACACTGCGAGAGGGCTGTACAAGCAATGATCACACACACGGCACAGCGGACACACCAGGAACCGCGGTGTTGGCCGTCGAATGGCGCTAGCTGCGCAGCATTTGTGCACCGCCGCCGTCAGTGTCAGCCAGTTTGCCGTGGCATACGGAGCTCCTTCGCAGTCTTTAACACTGGTAGCATGCCGCGACAGCGTGGACGTGAACCGTATGTTCAGTTGACGGACTTTGAGCGAGGGCGTATAGTGGGCATGCGGGAGGCCGGGTGGACGTACCGCCGAATTGCTCAACACGTGGGGCGTGAGGTCTCCACAGTACATCGATGTTGTCGCCAGTGGTCGGCGGAAGGTGCACGTGCCCGTCGACCTGGGACCGGACCGCAGCGACGCACGGATGCACGCCAAGACCATAGGATCCTACGCAGTGCCGTAGGGGACCGCACCGCCACTTCCCAGCAAATTAGGGACACTGTTGCTCCTGGGGTATCGGCGAGGACCATTCGCAACCGTCTCCATGAAGCTGGGCTACGGTCCCGCACACCGTTAGGCCGTCTTCCGCTCACGCCCCAACATCGTGCAGCCCGCCTCCAGTGGTGTCGCGACAGGCGTGAATGGAGGGACGAATGGAGACGTGTCGTCTTCAGCGATGAGAGTCGCTTCTGCCTTGGTGCCAATGATGGTCGTATGCGTGTTTGGCGCCGTGCAGGTGAGCGCCACAATCAGGACTGCATACGACCGAGGCACACAGGGCCAACACCCGGCATCATGGTGTGGGGAGCGATATCCTACACTGGCCGTACACCACTGGTGATCGTCGAGGGGACACTGAATAGTGCACGGTACATCCAAACCGGCATCGAACCCATCGTTCTACCATTCCTAGACCGGCAAGGGAACTTGCTGTTCCAACAGGACAATGCACGTCCGCATGTATCCCGTGCCACCCAACGTGCTCTAGAAGGTGTAAGTCAACTACCCTGGCCAGCAAGATCCCCGGATCTGTCCCCCATTGAGCATGTTTGGGACTGGATGAAGCGTCGTCTCACGCGGTCTGCACGTCCAGCACGAACGCTGGTCCAACTGAGGCGCCAGGTGGAAATGGCATGGCAAGCCGTTCCACAGGACTACATCCAGCATCTCTACGATCGTCTCCATGGGAGAATAGCAGCCTGCATTGCTGCGAAAGGTGGATATACACTCTACTAGTACCGACATTGTGCATGCTCTGTTGCCTGTGTCTATGTGCCTGTGGTTCTGTCAGTGTGATCATGTGATGTATCTGACCCCAGGAATGTGTCAATAAAGTTTCCCCTTCCTGGGACAATGAATTCACGGTGTTCTTATTTCAATTTCCAGGAGTGTATTTCCAGGCTGCAGACGTGGACTGTGACCACAATTTTTTGATTATGCACTGTAGATAAAAACTGAAGAAATTGAAAAAAGTAGTAATTTAAGGAGATGGAACCTGAATAAGTTGAAACAACCAGAGGTTGTTGAGAGTTTCAGAGGGAGCATTAGGCAACAGTTAACTGGAACAGGGGGAAGGTATAGACTAAAAGACGAAAGTTTAGTTTTAGGAGATGAAATAGTGAAGGTAGCAGAGGATCAAACAGATAAAAAGACGAAGCCTAGTATAAATCTTTGGATAACGTAAGAGATATTGAATTTAATTGTTGAAATAAGAAAATTTCAAAAATGCGGCAAATGAAGCAGCCAAAACGTTTAGAAAGTGAGATTGACAGGAAGTGCAAAACCGTTAAACAGGAATGGCTAGAGAACAAGTATAAAGGATTTAGAAGCATACTTCGCTATGGTAAAGATAGAGAGCGCCTACAGGAAAATTTAAGAAGTCTTTGTGGAAAAGATAAGCAGTTCTATGAATATCAAGAGCTCAGATGATACACCAGTCCAAATCAAAGAAGGGAAAGCTGAAAGATGTAAGGAGTTCACAGAGCGTCTATACAAGGGGGATAAACTTGAAAGCAATATTATAGAAAGGGTAGCGGAGGTAGATGAAGGTTAGGTGGGAGATATGATAGTATGAGAAGAATTTGACAAAGCTTTGAAAGATCTAAGTCGAAACGTGGCCTCGGGATTAAACGATATTCTGTTATTACTACTGATAGCCTTGGGAGAGCCAGCAATGACAAACTTTTCTATCTGGTGTGCAAGATGTATGAGATAGGCGCAATACTTTCTGATTTGAAAAATAGTAGTAATTCCAATTCCAAAGAAAGCAGTTGATGACAGGTGTAAAAATACCCAATTATCAGTTTAATAAGTCATGCTTGCAAAATACTAAAAAGAAGTCTTTACATAAGAATGGAAAAACCGACTTTGGGGAAGACCAGTTTGGATTAGGAGAAATGTAGAAAAACCCGAGGCAATACTGACCCTATGAATTACTTAGAAGGTAGGTTAAGCAAAGGTAAACTTACATCTATAGCATTTGTAGACTTCGAGAAAGCTTTTCACAATGTTGACTGGAATACTCTCTTTGAAATTTCGAAGATAGCGGGGTAAAATACAGGGAGCAAAAGGTTTTCTACAATTTTTGCAGAAACCACACGATAGTGGGGCATGAAAGCGAGTGAGACAGGGTTGTAGTCCATTCTCGATGTTATTCAATATGTACATTGAACAAGCAGTAAAGGAAAGCAAAGAAATTATTGGAGGAGGAATTAAAGTTGAGGGTGAAGAAATAAAAACATTGACGTTTGCCGATGACGTCATAATTCTCTGAGAGACAGCAAAGGACTTGAAAAAGCAGTTGAACGAAATGGACAGTGTCTTGTAAGGCGGATATAACATGATCACTAATAAATGCGAAACATAGATAATGGAAAGTAGTTAAAATAAATCAGGGGATGTTGAGCGAATTGGATTAAGAAACAAGACAAAGTACTAAATAAGTTTTGCTACTTGGGGAGCAAAATAGCTGACCGTGGCCCAGGTAGAAAGGATATAAAATGCAGACTGGCAATGGTAAGGAGAGCGTTTCTGAAGAACAGAAATTTATTAATGTCGCATATCGATGTAAGTGTTAGGAAGTCTTTGCGGAAGGTATTTGTCATGAGTGTAGCCATGTATAGAAGTGAAACACGAACGATAAATAGTTAAGACAAAAAGAGAATAGAAACTTTCGAAATGTGGTGCTACAGAAGGACGCTGAAGATAAGACGGGTCGATCACGTAACTAATGATGAAGTACCGAAAAGGACTGGCACAACTTGACCAATGGTTCTGTTACTAGGACAAGTTCTGAAACCTCAAGGGGTCCCCAGTTTAGTACTGAAGGAAAGTGTGTGTGTTTGTTGGGGGGGTTGAAATCATAGAGGGAGACAAAGAAATGAATACAGTTAAGTAGATTCCGAAAGATAAAGGTTACCGTAGTTATTCCGATATGAACAGTCTCGCACAGGAGATAGTAGCATGGAGAGCTGCATCAGTCTTCGAACTAAAAACCACAACAAGAATGACGGTTTCACAAAACAATCAGGAAAACATAAGAAAAAACACAAGATCGTACAGAGTGACATACAAACACAAACTCACACATAAAATCTACAACGTTTTCAAAAGACAGGGCATAAACATATCACATACAAAAGACAATTCTATGCAAGAATACACCCCAAAACAGAGAAAGAAATAGATATACCAGAAGTAGGTATATATTATATACAGTATAACATTTGTGATGGCAGATACCTAGGGCAAACAGGGTCATCATTTGACGTCAGCTACAAAGAAGATACGAGAGGCTGGAAGTACCACATTTACAGAATCAAAAACCAACCTCTAGAGAGGAAGACATAAAAATAATTAAAATCAGCAATTAAAAACACCTCCTAAGCACCAAGGAAACGAGCACATAAAACAGACCAAAGCAGAAAATAAAACCATGTTGAATGATCAAGTACACATGAGAAGTAACCCACTTTGTACATTAATAGATAAAATAATAGAATAACAATCCAATAAAGGATTATTGTCATAATAATTGTACTACCCACCCTCTTTCCACTCACACGTCCATGAACCCCTCCACAAAACGTTTAAACCAAAACTCAAATCAGCCGAACATCAAAACTTTCAACCAATCTCTGACAGCTATCACATTCATCATTCATATTCAACGTCGTACAACTTGGCCTGAATAACCACGGCCCTCCCCCCCCCTCCCCCCCGTCATCGAGAAATAAATTACATATGCTCTCTCTTTCTATCTCTCTTACACTCACTCACTCACACGCGAAAATACACAGATATAAAAGGAACAAAAATGAGCAGTCGTAAGTTTTCAACATATACTTCGTCAGATTGGCAAGATGTACTTAAAAAAAACAAAGTGAACGCACAGTAGTTATGACTTTAAATCATAGTTTTCGGTAAAATATCTACAAGTAGTGACAGAAGTCTATCAGTGCTTCGTAGTAATTAAAGCAAAGAATATGAAAATTTGAATATAAAAGTTCGCAAAGTGAAACTATTTATTTCTCCATCTCCATCAACCACATGAGAGGAAACCCAGATTCCAATCAAAAATGGTTCAATTGGCTCTGAGCACTATGGGACTTAACATCTGTGGTCATCAGTCCCCTAGAACGTAGAACTACTTAAACCTAAGTAACCTAAGGACATCACAAAACACTCAGTCATCACGAGGCAGAGAAAATCCCTGACGCCGCCGGGAATCGAACCCGGGAACCCGGGCGCCGGAAGCGAGAACGCTACCGCACGACCACGAACTGCGGACATTCCAATGAAAAACGCGAATAACTGTAATAAGTCATCCCTTATTTACGCAAAGAAAATACGTGGGCTATTTTATAACCTACAAATAACGCTTAGCAAAGCAAAATAGTATCATTTTAGATTCCACTGCAGATGCCTTAAAGTTGTAGGCCAATCGTCCCTGGAAAAAATGAAATACATCGCCGCAATAAGAGTCGGTTTTTATACACAAAACGATTACTATAAGTTCAAGGGAATGGGACATCAATTGACTCTCTGCAATAAATGCATAGTACTTTTGTAAGGTAGAAGTACTGTGTCTTCATAATTAAAGTTTCAGTTTCTAAACATTTCAGAATGGGAAAAATTAACGAAAATTTTACCAAGAGACGGCGTTGTGAGTGTCTTAACGTAAATGGAGTAGGCTAGAAACAGCAAATGACGGCTATATTTAGAGTTGCATATAACAGCATCCGTGCTGTTCGATTTGCATGGCTGCACAAGTTCGGAAGTTAACTGTTGTGGCACTGTCAGTTAGGTAAGCCCAACTATCACAGTAAGGTCATACCACATCGGCAGGGAAAAATCGGTTTTTAATTGCCATGAGGCCAAAAAGCGTATAAAAAGCAAAATGACATCGGTTTTTAATTTTCATTAGGCCAAAAATCGCATAAAAATCAATATGACATCGGTTTATAACTCTCATGAGACTGGTGCAAGACACGTTTAACATGTTATCTATCGTTTTCTGCACAACTTGAGATCGGGAAACAACATATTCCAGAAGAGATCGGAGTATCTCGAGGCTCACGTTGCGAATGCACTGCACAATGCGTGCCTTCTGTTCAGCTACGTTCGTAATTGGAGTATTGAGCACAACATCTTTCAGACAACCTCGCAGCTTGAAGTCACCAGGATTAAGATGAGGTGCTCTGGACGGCCAGGCTGTTCAAAATAAATGCTGATAATTCAAGCATTTCTGAAATCCCTATGTAGTAGCCACTTCACGGAATGTGCGATGTTCGGAGGAGAACCTCTCTTGCAAAAAAACGATCCTACTCATACATCTCAAAAAGGACCCTCATTGTGTTTACCGGTGACGCCACAGGTAACAAGACCCGCTGGGCTCACGTCCTCGAAAAAAATGGTCCTATGTTAAACATTGCTTTCAACCCGCACCATGCAGTCACCTTTGCAGAATGAAGTGGTACCTTTTGGGGTGCATAAGGATTTCCCGTTGCCTTTATTCTGCAGTTCTGCACGATGAGATGTTCTTCGACATGAGCTCCGCCTGTCCACAGAATGTTTCATAGCCATTCATCGTTGACTCCAATGTGAGCAATAAATTCTACAGCGAACGTTTGTCTTGTTGGCAGGTCAGCAGCGAGCAACTCCTGAACACGGATGGTTTTGTGTGGGTAGTAATGCAGGACATTTAGTAGAAATTTTTGCATTCTGCACGCAGTAATGTCCAGTGTTTGGGAAATTCCTGCTGCAATGCGCGTTTGCACACCACCATTTGACCTCTCCTGCAGCGCTGTGGCCACATCTTTGACAGACGACGGATCATTTGCTTTCCTCCCATCACACTTCAAAAAACCCTGTCTTTTCGAATTTTGTAATTATTTCCTCTACACTCATAGCAGATATCGGACCGGTGCCTTTCTTTCATACCGTTGGGAATCCAGTACTTCCGCAGGCCACAGACGCACAGTCACCGATGTTGTAAAAGCGCTTATCAGCAGCGAGCGTTCCTTCATGGAGGCGGTGTTGTTGGATGTCTCGGACGCAAACGGAGGAACAACCGTATGCCGCCCGTCTACTGGTTCGCACAGTCTGAGGCTTATAGCGCAACCTATTGGTAAAATTTTCGTTCTTTTCCTTCTGTGACGTTTCCCCTTGCGTTAATAATATGCTGTTGAAATTTGACGTCTTTCTGAGCAGCGTTTCGAAATTGGAACTTTAATCATGGACGTACTGCATTTATAACACTCTCGCGACACAATGTTGTGCTTATCGAATGCTGGACTGTCAAATTCCAGGCGAGTGTTCGATTGCCGAAGAAGGCAGCTTTACTTATCACTTCCAAGATTATGTCTATATCTAATCGCTTCCTGTATATACCTCATTCATCTGCGAAAGCCGAGAATGTAAATTACACTACTGGCAATTATGATTGCTACACCAAGAATAAATGCAGATGATAAACTGGTATTCATTGGACAAATATATTATACTAGAACTGACATGAGATTACATTTTCACGCAATTTGGGTGCATAGATCCTGAGAAATCAGTAGCCAGAACAACCACCTTGATAAGCCTGGGCATTGAGTCAAACAGAGCTTGGAAGGCGTGTACATGTACAGCTGCCCATGCAGCTTCAACACTATACCACAGTTCATCAAGAGTAGTGAGTGGCGTATTGTGACGAGCCAGTTGCTCGGCAACCATTGACCAGACGTTTTCAATTGGTGAGAGATCTGGAGAATGTTCTGGCCAGGGCAGCAATCGAACATTTTCTGTATCCAGAAAGGCCCGTACAGGACCTTCAACATGCGGTCGTTCATTACCCTACTGAAATGTAGGGTTTCGCAGGGATCGAATGAAGGGTAGAGCCATGGGTCGTAACACATCTGAAATGTAACATCCACTGTTCAAAGTGCCGTCAATGCGAACAAGAGGTGACCGAGACGTGTAACCAGTGGCACCCCATACCATCACGTCGGGTGATACGCCAGTATAGCGATGACGAATACACGCTTGCAATGTGCGTTTACCGCGATGTCGCCATATACGGATGCGACCATCATGATGCTGTAAACAGAACCTGGTTTCACCCGAAAAAATGACGTTTTGCCATTCGTGCACCCAGGTTCGTCGTTCAGTACGCCATCGCAGGCGCTCCTGTCTCTGATGCAGCGTCTAGGGTAACCGCAGCCATGGTCTCCGAGCTGATAGTCCATGCTGCCGCAAACGTCGTCCAGCTGTTCGTGCAGATAGTTATTGTCTTGCAAACGTCCCCGTCTGTTGACTCGGGGATCGAGACGTGGCTGCACGATCCGTTACAGCCATGCGGATAAGTCATCTTGACTGTTAGTGATATGAGGCCGTTGGGATCCAGCACGGCGTTCCGTATTGCCCTGCTAACAGTCATTGGATCTCGACCAACGTGAGCAGCAATGTCGCGATACGATAAACGGCAATCGCGATAGTCTACAATCCGACCTTTATCAAAGTCGGAAACGTGATGGTACGCATTTCTCCTCCTTACACGAGGCATTAAAACAACGTTTCACCAGGCAACGCCCGTCAGCTGCTGTTTGAGTATGCGAAATCGGTTGGAAACTTTCGTCATATGAGCACGTTGTAGGTGTCGCCACCGGCGCCAGCCTTGTGTGAATGCTCTGAAAAGCTAATCATTTGCATATCACAGCATCGTCTTCCTGTCAGTTAAATTTCGCGTCTGTTGCACGTCATCTTCGTTGTGTAGCAATTTTAATGGCCAGTACTGTATTTGTGTACCTACAGCATGATGCAGGAAAAATGTGTCTGCAACTTATTTTGTCTTATTAAAATGGTAATTGCGAAGCCATCGAAGTTGCTATGAGACGTATCTGCACTGCAACTTGGACGACTTCACAAATAGTAGTTTTAAACCAAATTATGTTTTCCTCTCAACAATTTTATTAAAATAATCTCAGAGAAAAAATATAGTGATTAACATTTGAGCTAGTGTAAGACAATAGTAATGGGCACTAACAAATGTCAACACTGTCCCAGACATCAGTTATAAAGTTTCATGTAGCATTTGACGAAATAGATTGAAAAATGTTTGGTTGTTATAAACAGTGCTCGAATAAAAAAAATGGTTCAAATGGCTCTGAGCACTATGGGACTTAACATCTGTGGTCATCAGTCCCCTAGAACGTAGAACTACTTAAACCTAACTAACCTAAGGACATCACACACATCCATGCCCGAGGCAGGATTCGAACCTGCGACAGTAGCAGTTGCGCGGAGTGCTCGAATATTTTACAGGCCAAGCGCACTCTCGAAAAGAGAGAATTTTACTGATACGATATAGGACAGGGTACAGAGCAATATGAAGCTATATCTCATTGGTCTAAAACGATGCTGAAAACGTGTTAATTGGCTAGGTCTGAAACATCTTGGAAAGAAGTATCAAAAAACCTAGAACTCCAGCATGCCTTTCGAAGGAGAATACCATACTCGTTTGGCAGCTGATCTTACTATTGATCAAGAACCGTGTCGAGGTCTGGAGGTGCCCTGGTGGTGTCACGCAAATTGTAATACGTCTTCTCAATGCATCTAAGACAAGTTAAAGCGGCAGTTCGTAATCCGTCTACAAAGGCGAACTGGTTTTAAATTAAACTTCGATTCATTGGAAGGATTACAGGTAAACCTACGATAATTGTCAGTACTCGCACTGCATCTACTGTACGATCACACTGCTGCTCATTATAACTGCAGCATGAGGGACAGTACCAAATAAAAAAAATTCTTACTTATAGTGTATATACTGTTCATTAGGAAGTGATTTGGTGTATGCGAGGTCCGAAATTTTGTACACACAGCTTTTACCTCTGGCAGCAAGAAGTGCTCAGTCTCGACTTGGAAGTGTGTCGAACTGGAATTGAACGGATGTGCGGTTACTTCATTTCACGCTGCTTCAACGACTGGCCTGAGTTCATCCATAGTAGTGGGAATAGTGAAACACTCGCTGTTTTGAAGGTCATCAGCAGTCACCGATTCCACATTCTCATGACTATCGAAGCATCCCGACAAGCCCAGCAGCAATACTAAACGCTGTAGTGATGATAGGCCACACTCCTACCTCTGTCCAATCCCGACAAGTAGTGGTAGAAGTTTCGCCTTCTAACAGAAGCCCATGATCCGGTCTTCTCGCAAACAACCCCCTTTAAAATTCAATTTCCGAAAGAAAAACCGCCCGCATCTCGTGGTCGTGCGGTAGCGTTCTCGCTTCCCACGCCCGGGTTCCCGGGTTCGATTCCCGGCAGGGTCAGGGATTTTCTCTGCCTCGTGATGGCTGCGTGTTGTGTGATGTCCTTAGGTTAGTTAGGTTTAAGTAGTTCTAAGTTCTAAGGGACTGATGACCATAGATGTTAAGCCCCATAGTGCTCAGAGCCATTTGAACCATTTTTGAAAGAAAAACCCATTGCGTGAGATCTCGTTATATGCATACTGTAGATGGCCTTACTTCTGCTTTGTGCGTTTGCAATGAGACACTCATGATCTGCATATCCAGCCCTGTGGTCCCCTGAATGCCAGTGAGACAAAATTCCTGCGTTCCTTCTCAAATAGTTACAATTTTAAAGTCCATCAACGTATAACAATCCTGTTAATCGCATGATGAATATTTGACTATGTCAGCCAGATATCATACTCAGCATTTTTCAGTCTGTTCCAACATTTATTTTTCATGTATACGTGCGTAGAAAATCGTTTCTCCCTCATGTGTGAACTGGCGGAAGAATGCGTAACGTAAAATTTTTTCTGCAGTGAATGAGAATAATGATGAAGCGGAGAAAACAAAATGTTCAGATAGTTGGTTTCCTGAACATTCGTTTTACACAATGTGCATATAACCGTCTATTCACCTCTGCTACTCTGCGGAAGTGTCCTTCAAATGGCTCTGAGCACTATGGGACTCAACTTCTGAGGTCATTAGTCCCCTAGAACTTAGAACTAGTTAAACCTAACTAACCTAAGGACATCACAATGCCCGAGGCAGGATTCGAACCTGCGACCGCAGCGGTCTTGCGGTTCCAGACTGCAGCGCCTTTAACCGCACGGCCACTTCGGCCGGCTAAGTGTCCTTCATCATCGGTCATTTCGATAAAAAAAAAAGGTAGATAATCAGTCCTTCGTATTGGTCATTAACAGGTAGTATTTAGGAACACTTTGTTGTACTCATTTAGATACTGCACAAAATATGAGTGTCCAGGCTGTCGTGGCGTAATTTGATGATAAAATCTTCTGACTCCTTAAGCCTTGTCAGACGTGTGCACGACGTTTCGATCCCTCTACTGGCAACATCTTCAGCATTCCATTGGTGTCCCCGGATGCCTGGACAAGGCACTGAGGAATGATGAAGCGGAAAATGACGTGCCTTAACGACTCAGAAGATTTTATCATCAGTGTATGTAATTTTTAATATAGTTAACTGATGTCAACGTTGTAGTTTGCGTAGATACAAATAAACCCTACATTTAGTATATGACTCACAGTCACATTGGAGGAAGATTGTTTTCCATGTCTGTAATTCCCTTATTACTGTCGATTTTTGACTTCAGTTTCGAATGTTTTAACTTTCCTTCGTTGTACATGCTCGTACATGTGCTTAAATGTGAACTAAATGTAGCACTCATCACAACTACATCTGAAAAATGCAGATTCAGCTGGAGAGGCCGTGCCGAAATTATGTGTAATAACAGCACAGCTAATTTTGGATGAGTATATAGTCCAATAACAAAAAGAAACATGTGACATCTTGTAACGAGATGACGTGAACAATTCAGAGGCGGAGAAAACCAAAAGGCCTAATCCTCGAAGACGATGATTATGTAAAACAAATCTTTTTGATTATTTGAATTAGCGCTCACCATAAATGTTCTGATATCTTTTGAGCTACGAGAGATCCTTGGTCTAAACACCGGTGATTAAATCAGTCAACGATAGTACTTCCTGGTCTTCTGTTCGTAAGCCCTGTTGATCGAAACAGACAGTAAACAAAGCTGCCGAATGTATGAAAGGGCGGCCGACAGTTGCAACTATCAACCGCTATGAGGAAATACTTATCGTCAGTTCAGTGAACAGAAACGAAATGTTTGAGTACAGATAATAAAGAACGTGGCGGTATGTATGTTTTTTAATATGCCATATTAATACACTATCTACTCGGAGAGTTCGCTGGAAAATGAAGTTAACTTTTGATTTACCTTATTCCGCAGACAAAAACTAACTTTCTAATGCACCTACGTCGTCTATTTATCAAAATGAGTAGTTTGTTTTTATCATTGACAGAGTAAACGTCATGGCTCTTTGCAGACTGAGTTTCAATGAGCAAATTCGTGAATTTGCACACAGCCACGGTCTCATAATATCAGTTGGATTGAGTTTCACAGCTTGCTTGATGGAAAGCATGGTTCACAATGGAGATTCCGGAAACTCCACTGGTTCGTCCTTGTGGGTCGATCATTTGACAGCTCACCAGGTGGCCAATTACACGGCAGTGTGGTAAGGGAACACAGCTTGCTGTTTATTGGAATACACCCACGACTGCCGCGTTGCTATGACTCCGGTGCTCGCTTTGTCTCCGGCCTACGGTTCTCTGTGCTGCAGGCATCGTAGTTCACAGGCGCTACGCCCACGTGCCTTGCCCGACGAGCCTTGTTGTAAATGAAGGCCATCATGTTTTCTAACTTGATTATATTAGATATACCTTTTGTTCTGTATAGCCATAGTGGGGAGATCGTCGAGGCTGTAGAACATGTCATAAAACAAAAATTCGGTCCTTTAAAAGAGTTTTGCTAACGTCATTTCCAAAGATCGCATGTGAAATAGTACTGACTGGACTAGTATAAATCAAAAACTCTGAAAAATACTTTTCTGAGGTAATAAAAAACTTGTCGTAAAACATTTAGAAATACAACAGATATAGTAATTATAAACACGCACCGTAAACCAGAATATCAGCTTCAACAGTTATGTTCATTTATCTCATTATGTACACTCACGTTACTTTATATTATTAATAATGTACACACATCAATCGGTTCTACTGAGAAACACATATTAGAAGCAGAATGATTTGGCAACTATTGAATCCTTCCTATTAGTAATTTTAACTTGGTACAGCTTCTGCGCAGTAATCAAACATACGTGTTCCTGAATATTAGAAAACTTTCTCAACCAAAAAACTGACTTTTAGTCTTTGTGAAGATTCTTATTTCTGGTATTGACTGCAAATACGGAAGCTTCGGTTTTGAAAAAAGGTATATTGCTTATTAGGAATCTCATTAAGGAATAAAGAAATGTAACCTGGTTTCTCGTTTCATAATCATTTTAGTGATTTTTTAATACGATAAAATATTACTGAAACCTTTCAGGAGCCTTAGATATTAGCCAGGACATCAGTTCTCACAACGTGCACAAGGCTGCATAACTCGAAACTTACCACCTATTCGTCTTACCCCTAAAAATGAGATTCCTCCTTTAAAGCTGAGGTTTTCTTTTCTCACTAAGACGACTATTGCTTCACTTTCATAATACATAACTGTAGGAATTTCAGAATGTAAAGCATGTTGTATCGCATGACGGGGTGTCGTTCTTATAATGTTGTTCTCTGGGGTAACATCTCTTTTGAATCATGGACCTAGGTCAATTTTATACGCCTTATTGTAGCGGTTTCCAGTTTATCTTCGAATATCAGAATTCAAGTCCCCAGGTTTCATGGCATCTCATTCTCTTCAGAATCTTTATACCACCATATTGTTTATATGTTACACAATTTTGTTATTCCCAGCATGTGCTCATGGTTTTGAAGCAATTAATAACGACAAATGTATGTATTGTTTTGTTAAATATTACGCACTCATTCGCTGATAAAAGTGAATTCCAGTGATGTAGACATTGAGCTATATTAGGTTTATCAAACTAATGACAAGGTGGAGAAAATTAACTGTTACAAGATGGAAACCCTTTCCTTCGCTGTTCACAATTAATTTCGCTTGGATTCATTACCTTCAATAGAGCAATGGAAGTAAATATTATTAGCTGATACACATTATATGACGAACTAGCAAACCTATAGCTGGCATATGTCACACGACTAAATCAAAATTCTGCTCATATTGTGATGTGCGCAATGATAAAATACAAACAAATGGAATCTGTAACGCAGACATCTGTGAAGTATGGTATGAAATTAAAGGGCATTACCAACTCTATTGACCAACATTTTGTTGTATCTATGCATTCTCATGACGAATGTTATGACAACAATCTTTAATATCAGACAGATGTAGAGAAATGACAACATGAAAACGATATATCAAACTTGCCATCCTAACAGCGAAACACATTCTATAGATACAGTGCATGGGAATGAGTACAATGAATGCCCACTTGCTTTGCAAGACGTATGTTTAAGGTTGAAGTAACCGTGAACTAAATTTAAGGACCCTGGGTATAGGATATCTGGAGAAACTAGTGGACCATCTTCCTTGCCGAACTGAGGTCATTGTAAAGGCTATATAGGTGGTGTTGAGTTGTATTAGCCTGATTTTTCTGCTGCTTACAAATTTTTTGTATGTTCATATGTATACAACGTAGTCAGAAATTGTCTGAAAAGCTTGCAAAGGTGTTGAAAGGTAGGTTCTGCAGAGAAAGATCTGTTAAGAAAAAAATTCCATATGTAGCGCCCGGCCCGCCAGAGACGGTTTCCCCAAATGTTTTGGATTCCTCAGAGCGAACAAACGAGCAATGCAAAAAGTGGACGAGGGATGGTAATAAGGATCCACCTCGGGCTAAAGGCTGAGCAGTATGGTTCTCTACCATCCTCGCTGTGAGAACAACTTATACTGTCTGATGGGCCGCTTGAACTTGCTTGCACAACGGCCTGAATGGGTAACTTCAGTGCTATTTAATCGGAAACGGCGCAACGTATAGAATTTTTTTCTTGACAGGTATCTCCCAGCGCAACATACCTTGCTACATCGTCACAAACATTTCAGGCTTTTTCTGATCAATGTGTGTATGGACAGGATAGAAAGACATATTAAAGGACGTCACTTTTATAATGGAATAGTTATTCTTTCACTTCTTATTAACAGGTAGGATAAAAATAAAATACTTCTCCAAGCATTACAGAACAGTATGACGCAGTACCTAAATAAAAACATAATAAGGAAGTAGTTTCTGAAATTAATGTAGCTGTTAACAGCATGAAACCGAATGCATAGCTCCATTGCAAGTATAAATCTTAATCAACTTTGATCCATATTGTATCGATGCGCTCAGCGATTGTGAATTAATGAAGGATAATTAGGAACATAGCAATCAGTCAGAAGGGAACTGAGTCCTTCTACCTGTACAACAGTAACGCAATATGGTGACATGTGCCGCTGTGTGTTTGTTGGATAGTAGCTCACTCAAATTCACTAAAAATGTCCATTTTGAGCTGAAATCTCGATAAACAGCAACAATAAAAAACCAGTGGGATTGCGACTGAATGCTGTGTTCCTATCCTTCCCTAATAAAACTTAATTACACGTGTTCACTCGATGTGGATTCGTGTTAAAACTCTAAGGAGTACGGATAGATACTTCCGGAGTTTGACAAATTAGTGTTTCCGTTACTCTAGCTATCCAACCTGTCACTTACAACTTTAAGAAGTATTCTGTATAATTAGACCTTAAAGCTACACTACTGGCCATTAAAATTGCTACACAACGAAGATGACGTGCTGCAGACGCGAAATTTAACCGACAGGAAGAAGATGCTGTGTTATGCAAATGATTAGCTTTTCAGAGCATTCACACAAGGTTAGCGCCGGTAGCGACACCTACAACGTGCTGACATGAGGAAAGTTTCCAACCGATTTCTCAAATACAAACAGCAGCTGACCGGCGTTGCCTGGTGAAACGTTGTTGTGATGCCTCGTGTAAGGAGGAGAAACGCGTACCATCACATTTCCGACTTTGATAAAGGTCAGATTGTAACCTATCGCTATTGCAGTTTATCGTATAGTGACATTGCTGCTCACGTTGGTCGAGATCCAATGACTGTTAGCAGAATATGGATTCGGTGGGCTCAGGAGGGTAATACGGAATACCGTGCTGGATCCCAACGGCCTCGTATCACTAGCAGTCGAGATGACGGCATCTTATCCGCATGGCTGTTACGGATCGTGCAGCTACGTGTCGATCCCTGAGTCAACAGATGGGACGTATGCAAGACAACAACCATCTGCACGAATAGGTCGACGAAGTTTGCAGCAGCATGGACTATCAGCTCGGAGACCATGGCTGCGGATGCCCTTGACGCTGCATCACAGACATGAGCGACTGCGATGGTGTACTCAACGACGAACCTGTGTGCACGAATGGCAAAACGTCATTTTTTCGTATGAATCCAGGTTCTGTTTACAGCATCACGATGGTCGCATCCGTGTTTGGCGACATCGCGGTGATTGCACATTGGAAGCGTGTATTCGTCATCGCCATACTGGCGTATCACCTGGCGTTATGGTATGGGGTGCCATTGGTTGCACGTCTCGGTCACCGTTTCTTAGCATTGACGGCACTTTGAACAGTGGACGTTACATTTCAGATGTGTTACGACCCATGGCTCCATCCTTCATTCGATCCCTGCGAAACCCTACATTTCAGCAGGATAATGCACGACCGCATGTTGAAGGTCCTGTACGGGCCTTTCTGGATACAGAAAATGTTCGATTGCTGTCCTGGCCAGCACATTCTCCAGATCTCTCACCAATTGAAAACGTCTGGTCAATGGTGGCCGAGCAACTGTGGTATCGTGTTGAAGCTGCACCTGTACACGCCATCCAAGCTCTGTTTGACTGAATGCCCAGGCGTATCAAGGCCGTTATTACGGCCAGAGGTGGTTGTTGTGGGTACTGATTTCTCAGGATCTATGCACATAAATTGCGTGAAAATGTAATCACATGTCAGTTCTAGTCTAATATATTTGTCAAATGAATATCCATTTATCATCTGCATTTATTCTTGGTGTAGCAATTTTAATGGCCAGTAGTGTATTACATTTATATCTTATTTCTCCTGAATCTTTTTTTTAGTTGTGAAAGAAAGTTATAAAACGAGAACGTCTGCATGTGCGCTGCTAGTTCTATGGCGAATGAAAAAGGAGGACTTTATTAGGTTCATAATACGAGGGCAGTTCAATAAGTAATGCAACTCATTTTTTTTCTCGGCCAATTTTGGTTGAAAAAACCGGAAATTTCTTGTGGAATATTTTCAAACATTCCCGCTTCGTCTCGTATAGTTTCATTGACTTCCGACAGGTGGCAGCCCTGTACGGAGCTGTTAAAATGGCGTCTGTAACGGATGTGCGTTGCAAACAACGGGCAGTGATCGAGTTTCTTTTGGCGGAAAACCAGGGCATCTCAGATATTCATAGGCGCTTGCAGAATGTCTACGGTGATCTGGCAGTGGACAAAAGCACGGTGAGTCGTTGGGCAAAGCGTGTGTCATCATCGACGCAAGGTCAAGCAAGACTGTCTGATCTCCCGCATGCGGGCCGGCCGTGCACAGCTGTGACTCCTGCAATGGCGGAGCGTGCGAACACACTCGTTCGAGATGATCGACGGATCACCATCAAACAACTCAGTGCTCAACTTGACATCTCTGTTTGTAGTGCTGTCACAATTGTTCACCAGTTGGGATATTCAAAGGTTTGTTCCCGCTGGGTCCCTCGTTGTCTAACCGAACACCATAAAGAGCAAAGGAGAACCATCTGTGTGGAATTGCTTGCTCGTCATGTGGCTGAGGGTGACAATTTCTTGTCAAAGATTGTTGCAGGCGATGAAACATGGGTTCATCACTTCGAACCTGAAACAAAACGGCAATCAATGGAGTGGCGCCACACCCACTCCCCTACCAAGAAAAAGTTTAAAGCCATCCCCTCAGCTGGTAAAGTCATGGTTACAGTCTTCTGGGACGCTGAAGGGGTTATTCTGTTCGATGTCCTTCCCCATGGTCAAACGATCAACTCTGAAGTGTATTGTGCTACTCTTCAGAAATTGAAGAAACGACTTCAGCGTGTTCGTAGGCACAAAAATCAGAACGAACTTCTCCTTCTTCATGACAACGCAAGACCTCACACAAGTCTTCGCACCCGAGAGGAGCTCACAAAACTTCAGTGGACTGCTTCTTGCTCATGCACCCTACAGCCCCGATCTCGCACCGTCGGATTTCCGTATGTTTGGCCCAATGAAGGACGCAATCCGTGGGACGCACTACGCGGATGATAAAGAAGTTATTAATGCAGTACGACGTTGGCTCCGACATCGACCAGTGGAATGGTACCGTGCAGGCATACATGCCCTCATTTCAAGGTGGCGTAAGACCGTAGCATTGAATGGAGATTACGTTGAAAAATAGTGTTGTGTAGCTAAAAGATTGGGGAATAACCTGGTGTATTTCAATGCTGAATAAAACAACCCCTGTTTCAGAAAAAAAATGTGTTGCATTACTTATTGAACTGCCCTCGTACGTCGTTCCTAGCAAATATTGTCCAGTTGTAGACATGACGTTTTCGTACAACACAAAGTCATTCAAATTCCGCGAAATATGGTGACGAGTTCAATGTCTCCCATGAGCAACTGAATTCTTTTGTTCCGCGGAAATGATTGTTCCAGTGAGATCGGTCGCCTGTGAGCTGTTGCAGACAGAAATAAATTTGCACGGGTTGGGCTGTGCGGCAATACAAATCGTGCTCGAGGTGCTCCGTGTGTGGCGTTACTGTACACGGAATCGCTAATTAAACTGTACGGCAGGCAGCATGGTAATCAGTACATGCAGGCACACATCACCCGTCATAGAGCGATACCGTGTCCGAAGGGAGACTATCGGGATAATAAACAACAGCGGCGGCAAACAACGGGGAGGCACCTCAAATGCAACTCGCAGCGAGTTCTGATCGCTCGGGCCGCAAACTTTTTTAGTTCAGCTATTTTTCTACGCAGGAAAAACAGTCTACAGCACACAATAAGTAATAAAGGAATGTTTGTTTTAGCTGGGAATATATGTGAACTTTTGGAGGGCCAAAATGCAAATGCGTCTCTCTTACTAGAATCCCCTGCTTTACAGATAGTGAATTTATTTGCTAAGCCGCAGTAGAATAACAGAACTGTCTTAAATAATAACAGAAGAAATAGATATTCGAAAATTACAAACCCCTGCCTTACAGCAAGTGGATTTGTTTGTTTAGCAGCACTAGAGAAACGGAACTGTTTTAAATAATAACAGAAGGAATAGATGATTGGAAATTACACCGATGCAACTGCCGTTACTCAGCATATCGTGGTGGTTACTGTGTGCTAAAGCAAAACTATCGTTCGTACTTTTGAAACAGAGGTCCGAGCAGTGGATAGTGTTTGTGTTCTACATTACTATATTCACATATCACTTGTTGAAAAATTAAAACATGTGAAAGGTGTGAATAAAGGATATAATTGTCAGCCACAAGGGCACAACAGGTCACTGAGATGAGGAAGTTACCGTCGAGATTCTGCAACTTTAACATCACTTCCTTCGCCGATGACTGTCAGTCTGTGCTAATACTGAACACAGGAAACCAGTTACGAGGCGTGTGAGAAAAGTAATGAGACTGATTTTCTGTCCACCATAACATACAACAATATTGCCCCTTCGAGCTATACACCGGCGAGTCGTCGCACCCAGTCTTGGTAGCAGCGCTGAAAGGCTTCGACTGGTAGAGCATTTAACTTTTTTTTGAAAGTTCTCCAGAGTCCCAAAATGCCGCCCTTCAAGATATTTATAATACCGGGAAAAGCAAAAACTCACCAGAATTCAGATCAGGTGAAAACAGGAATGCGTTTTGAGCTTAAAAATTCCGTGATGGAAATGACCTTTTTACATGGGGCACGGTCACGGTACAGTATTCACGTGGCTACAAAGCTTTCGTATGTACAAATCTTTGGTCAAAATTCGAAGTATGCAGAACGTGTTTATGTTTAAGAGATCACACGTTATCATTGTTGAACATCAGTCTGACTACACAACAGCACGCTTACGTTCGACGTTTCGTCGGTTTTTGAAGGTGAAGGTCTCCATCAGCGAAATTCATCTTCACCGTGTACTCAGCCTTGGAAAAATGATTTATGCTAATGAAAAACGGTTGCTGTTGAGAAAGAATGGTTCCCATAAGCCTGTTTCAACTTTCCGAAAGATTTCCCAAGTTTAATAGAAAACTTGATGACATAACGTTTCTCTAAATACTTCTGATCCATTTTCGTAATACACAACGACAAAGCAACCTCACTGAATCAATTTCCAGTCTCATTACTTTTCTTACACACCCTGTAAATTAAATATCTACCGTTTAACTACAGGAAACCCTCAAGTGAACTGATCATTTTTTTTAAATAGTGATGTCCTTTAGTCATGACAAAGTATGATTAGACCTTCGCCAACACTGTACTGTTACTAAATCTAGAGAAAGTCACTGGGATTGTGGACGAAATACATTCTTTATCGATATAATGATGGTTGTTTTATAACGCGACGCAACTATACACAACTTTTATGTGAAATCAGCCAGACTGCTGCAGATGCTACGTTCACACATTTCCTTCGGCACAAACCTGGACCAATATTTCAGTTTTCATTGTTTCTCGCCATACAGAAGCCATGTGTACAAAGTAGCATATATTGTCTATTAGATCTCTCATTGTGTTCTACTAAATTCAGCACACATGCTGAGAAGATGGAATCGCCCAATCCTTCGATGACTTGATTTTGCTGTTATAAATGAAATAAAAGCGCGTGTCAGTCACTCAAGCTCAGACACGCTCCCAAGTGAGACTTCAAGGAGTCGTGCTATGAAAGATGGTGTCGTCGCTTACGAATCGACTGGGTCAAAACTTCTGACGTTAACGGGATAAGATCTAGGGTAAAGAAACTACTAACGCTGAATTCAAGTGTTTTTGTGGCTTAGCTCCTTCCAGCGGGGAAGCAGAGCTCCAGGGCTCCCAGAGAAATTTCTGCTTAGAGCACACTGCAGGGATTTAGCTGGGCAGCCCTTACACATCCTCCGTCGATTTACTTCGGAGTAGAGATCCATGCCTGGCTTCAGCCATGTTTCCGTAGACAAACACAAGCTGATTTTCGCGAAGGTCTTGACGGTCTTGTGGGATAAACGTATTAACACTGTGGGATAAATGTGTTAACAGCTGCGGGGATTACTTTTGAAAGGATAAACTGTTTAAACATTTATTTCCATGCCTCGTTTTCATCTAACAGCCCCTTATAATCCGTTCGCAGTCGCACGACTTTTATTCTTGCATTAGGACTCGTCAGTCTCTGGCTAGTGAGGTGTACGTACACTCCTGGAAATTGAAATAAGAACACCGTGAATTCATTGTCCCAGGAAGGGGAAACTTTATTGACACATTCCTGGGGTCAGATACATCACATGATCACACTGACAGAACCACAGGCACATAGACACAGGCAACAGAGCATGCACAATGTCGGCACTAGTACAGTGTATATCCACCTTTCGCAGCAATGCAGGCTGCTATTCTCCCATGGAGACGATCGTAGAGATGCTGGATGTAGTCCTGTGGAACGGCTTGCCATGCCATTTCCACCTGGCGCCTCAGTTGGACCAGCGTTCGTGCTGGACGTGCAGACCGCGTGAGACGACGCTTCATCCAGTCCCAAACATGCTCAATGGGGGACAGATCCGGAGATCTTACTGGCCAGGGTAGTTGACTTACACCTTCTAGAGCACGTTGGGTGGCACGGGATACAAGCGAACGTGCATTGTCCTGTTGGAACAGCAAGTTCCCTTGCCGGTCTAGGAATGGTAGAACGATGGGTTCGATGACGGTTTGGATGTACCGTGCACTATTCAGTGTCCCCTCGACGATCACCAGTGGTGTACGGCCAGTGTAGGAGATCGCTCCCCACACCATGATGCCGGGTGTTGGCCCTGTGTGCCTCGGTCGTATGCAGTCCTGATTGTGGCGCTCACCTGTACGGCGCCAAACACGCATACGACCATCATTGGCACCAAGGCAGAAGCGACTCTCATCGCTGAAGACGACACGTCTCCATTCGTCCCTCCATTCACGCCTGTCGCGACACCACTGGAGGCGGGCTGCACGATGTTGGGGCGTGAGCGGAAGACGGCCTAACGGTGTGCGGGACCGTAGACCAGCTTCATGGAGCTACGTAGGATCCTGCGTAGGATCCTACGGTCTTGGCGTGCATCCGTGCGTCGCTGCGGTCCGGTCCCAGGTCGACGGGCACGTCCACCTTCCGCCGACCACTGGCGACACATCGATGTACTGTGGAGACCTCACACCCCACGTGTTGAGCAATTCGGCGGTACGTCCACCCGGCCTCCCGCATGCCCACTATACGCCCTCGCTCAAAGTCCGTCAACTGCACATACGGTTCACGTCCACGCTGTCGCGGCATGCTACCAGTGTTAAAGACTGCGATGGAGCTCCGTATGCCACGGCAAACTGGCTGACAGTGACGGCGGCGGTGCACAAATGCTGCGCAGCTAGCGCCATTCGACGGCCAACACCGCGGTTCCTGGTGTGTCCGCTGTGCCGTGCGTGTGATCATTGCTTGTACAGCCCTCTCGCAGTGTTCGGAGCAAGTATGGTGGGTCTGACACACCGGTGTCAATGTGTTCTTTTTTCCATTTCCAGGAGTGTATTTTACATTTGACTGCTTTTTTATTCTGAAACGCAGGAAGCAGTCCAGTGCAATGCTGCAGAAGCGAACTAGTCGGCGTTCTAATGTTTTACCATTTATTAGGAGAGAAGGGTTAACGCTGTGTTTAGTTATAAGAAAAGTTGTCTCTTTCTCCTCTTCACTCAAGCTAGCACTATGTGACAGACAAATTATTGTAGTTACTCAACTTACGTCGCATTACGAAGTTTTCTTCGTCCATGTTTCCCACTAGATTGATTTCATACCCAATATCGGTTGTCCATGGCAGCGTGCGAGTGTACGGGCACACACAAACACACACACACACACACACACACACACACACACACACACACACGCGCACACACACACACACACACAAACGCGAGCGCGCGTGCGCGATAGCGCGCGCATTCGAGTGCGCGCGCGCTAGTCGGTGTGGCCGAGCGGTTCTAGGCGCTTCAGTCTGGAACCGCGCGACCGCTACGGTCGCAGGTTCTAATCCTGCATCGGGCATGGATGTGTTTGATGTCCTTCGGTTAGTTGGATTTAAGTAGTTCTAAGTTCTAGGTTACTGATGACCTCAGATGTTGTGTCACATAGTGCTCAGAACCAGTGTGTGTGTGTGTGTATGTGTGTGTGTGTGTGTGTGTGTGTGGGTATGTGGGTGTGTGTGTAAGCACGTTACAGAAAATTAACCTTAGCTGCTGAAAAGGCTTAGCGTTGTAGGATAGGTAAATTGGTAATAATACTGGCAATCAGGATGCTAGGACTAATAACATAATATTCAAAGGAAGATGTTCTAGACTTAATTACTTAGGTACAGTTATTACCCTTATATTTTGAAGAAAATGAAATTAGATTTAATGTCAGAGGCACAGTTAGCACAGAAAATATAACTGATTCAGTTTAAAATTTGGAGAACATTTTTTTGTCAGTGTGTGGGAGGGGAAGGGACCAGGGTTAACAACAAATGAAGTCGAAAAAGAAAATAAATTCAAAAGAAATCAGTTAAAATGAAATCTAAGAAATCAGAGCGGAATAAGAAGGAGTTCAGGGAAACCCTGTGGTTTTATCGTCCCTGAACAGACTTAAAAATAGCGCCAAATGTGTACTTCCAAAAATCCACATTAAAATTTTTTTGAAATTAAATTGAATAATAAATATTTATTGCTTGTCATCTTAGTATTAGGGAGAGAGCAATTCGTTAGTTTTGAATGCAGGATTTAATTTAAAAATCTTCACAAATGGAAAAATATTCTATATACTAAATTCCAAAATATTGTTATTTATCATTTTAATACACATTTAAGAAATAACTTATTAAGGCGTCAGCTGGGGGAAATCAAGACGGCGTAGTACAATTTCACCTAGCACTCATGTATTTCTTTTCAACTTGTTATAGAGAAAGCAGTAAGGGATTCGGGCACCCCTGGCAGTGTAGGCTCCGTCTTTCACCAGACTTAGCGAGACACTGAGATGTTGCTGATATGGACAGACACAAAACTGCAGAGTAACAGGGAGAAAATTCATGTGAAAAATAAATTATAGGACACTCGCATACATTATGCGATAAACAGCACTTCTACGGCAGTATACAAAACGTACATCGTCAGTGGGGTTTTAGATGATTTCATTACTTCGTGCTGATCTGTTAGTCTTTAAGTCTACTGCTATACCACGGCTACCATTTAGTGATACAGTCATTTGGTTACACGTACTGCCGCGTCATTTCTCTCTTAAATGCTAAACAAATCATAATTTCATCACTACAATGTCTTGCAGTATCTGATAGCTCGTTTAGAATTCCTCGGTCATTTGATATATGGCCGATAGCACAATTATTACGTAAATTCTGATTCCAAAAATATATTGAAATTGTTGAGATACAGTTGAAAGCGGCAGCAGAGAGTAAAAAAACAAACAAACAAAAAGAGTAAAAACAACAAAAAAAAAAAACAATATTAGTGGCAGATAGAACCGAAATAGGAAAAAATATCACGAACAATGTGGGGAGAAGCTGTTGCATAGGGACGAAATAATTAGCACTAGACAGGGAAAGATGTAAGACGGCTTCAAACGAGGCCAGTTTAACGATTTGGAGAAGTACACGTTAATAGATTCGTGGAGCGGAGTAAACGTAAATTAAAATATATGGTTCAGAAGAAAGTAAAGAAATGCAAGGCAGCATAAAAAATCTCAAAATTAGCTGCCAATCATCTCAAAAATATCACTACATATGCTAAATACAATCCTGGAAATTGAAATAAGAACACCGTAAATTCATTGTCCCAGGAAGGGGAAACTTTATTGACACATTCCTGGGGTCAGATACATCACATGATCACACTGACAGAACCACAGGCACATAGACACAGGCAACAGAGCATGCACAATGTCGGCACTAGTACAGTGTATATCCACCTTTCGCAGCAATGCAGGCTGCTATTCTCCCATGGAGACGATCGTAGAGATGCTGGATGTAGTCCTGTGGAACGGCTTGCCATGCCATTTCCACCTGGCGCCTCAGTTGGACCAGCGTTCGTGCTGGACGTGCAGACCGCGTGAGACGACGCTTCATCCAGTCCCAAAGATGCTCAATGGGGGACAGATCCGGAGATCTTGCTGGCCAGGGTAGTTGACTTACACCTTCTAGAGCACATTGGGTGGCACGGGATACATGCGGACGTGCATTGTCCTGTTGGAACAGCAAGTTCCCTTGCCGGTCTAGGAATGGTAGAACGATGGGTTCGATGACGGTTTGGATGTACCGTGCACTATTCAATGCCCTCGACGATCACCAGTGGTGTACGGCCAGTGTAGGAGATCGCTCCCCACGCCATGATGCCGGGTGTTGGCCCTGTGTGCCTCGGTCGTATGCAGTCCTGATTGTGGCGCTCACCTGCACGGCGCCAAACACGCATACGACCATCATTGGCACCAAGGCAGAAGCGACTCTCATCGCTGAAGACGACACGTCTCCATTCGTCCCTCCATTCACGCCTGTCGCGACACCACTGGAGGCGGGCTGCACGATGTTGGGGCGTGAGCGGAAGACGGCCTAACGGTGTGCGGGACCGTAGCCCAGCTTCATGGAGACGGTTGCGAATGGTCCTGGCCGATACCCCAGGAGCAACAGTGTCCCTAATTTGCTGGGAAGTGGCGGTGCGGTCCCCTACGGCACTGCATAGGATCCTACGATCTTGGCGTGCATCCGTGCGTCGCTGCGGTCCGGTCCCAGGTCGACGGGCACGTCCACCTTCCGCCGACCACTGGCGACAACATCGATGTACTGTGGAGACCTCACGCCCCACGTGTTGAGCAATTCGGCGGTACGTCCACCCGGCGTCCCGCATGCCCACTATACGCCCTCGCTCAAAGTCCGTCAACTGCACATACGGTTCACGTCCACGCTGTCGCGGCATGCTACCAGTGTTAAAGACTGCGATGGAGCTCCGTATGCCACGGCAAACTGGCTGACACTGACGGCGGCGGTGCACAAATGCTGCGCAGCTAGCGCCATTCGACGGCCAACACCGCGGTTCCTGGTGTGTCCGCTGTGCCGTGCGTGTGATCATTGCTTGTACAGCCCTCTCGCAGTGTCCGGAGCAAGTATGGTGGGTCTGACACACCGGTGTCAATGTGTTCTTTTTTCCATTTCCAGGAGTGTAAGTTTTCTGTAGTTTTGCGCTGAGCATTGCTCATATTGAATGATGAACGTAATTTTTTCAGAAAGACAATCTCAGCTGCCTATGTATTTATTTCTTCTACAGGTTTCGGGCCATTTTTGCATTTCCACGGCGTGAAACACTTCTCTGCACTCGAGTGTTCACCTGATGGATAATGGAGTAATTGCAAGAATTTCGCTTTGGAACACCCAATCAGCTCCAAATCAGTTTCACTGACGGGACTGGAATCTGGTGTTATCACGTAAACAGATGTAGTAACTGGTGGTGTATTTGTTATCGTTGCAATAATTTCTAAGTAGAGTATAGACTCTTTGACAGTTCGTGGAGGAAATTAAAAATATTCTGTTTCACTAGCTTATTAACTTACTAGGAGTCATGCGGGAATTGTATGGTTGCATATCACTAATAAGAGAAAGTATAGGCAATGGTGGTAATAAAATAATTTAAGTTACTGTCTCTCAAATACAAATTTCAAGTAACATACCTTCGTCTGTCAACGGAAAATTATCAGCTGTTGAATACTGGTATTGTCGCATTCTGTATGTAGCGAGCATTTACCTGCACGAGGGCAATAACCTTGCGGTAAGGTTCCACCGTACATTTTTAATTCATTTCCGCTTCTCAATGTCAACACATAAGAGTGGAAGCATAAACAATATAAAACAAACACAATTGAATGAAAGAAACGCACGCTAACGCGCAAATTTTAAACGATTTCCCCTTTCCACTTCTAAAAACACACATTTCCCGGCAGGAACAGAGAGAGGAGAGAGTGGGAGAGAGAGTGAATTTATGCAGGGGGTCCCACCGAGTTCATTCCCCTCATGTATTAAATATGTAGTGGGTGTACAGCGGCAAAGCAGCCCAATCCGAAACTCATGGTTCTAAGTTAGGTAAAAATGACAGGATAGTCTATCGAACGGTCGTTTTGTGATTCATCTGTCTGAATAGTGAGCTACGTTGCGGCTAAACCACGGAACCTTAAAAATGTATTCAGTGTCACTTGTGGAAAATACTGGAAGCACAAATTATGCACTCAGGCACACACAAGTATGGCCAGCTTCTGATTTCAGTTTCGAATATATTGAAACCCAAACAGAAATAATTTCAAACAAAATTTCGTTGTAAATTATACACTTTGCATCCGGGGAAACCTCTTCGCATATTTTACAGAAGAAAACCGATTTGTCAAACCGTGATACGATTCCCACTCATTAAGAAGAGCTCTTTCATTCAAGCATTAAAGTTAATAGCTGTTAAGTTACCAGCATTCATCAAAGGGAAGAAACAAACCAATATTATCATAACTATTCTCGCAAATTCGTTTCCAGTAAACTTAACGCAATTTTTGGGTCTTAGAGTAATGCCTTAGTGCAACTGGCGAATGTTCTTCCTAATAGTGAACCTAAACACAGTAACTGAATTGTCTGAGTGGCTGAGCAAGTTCGTTGTAGGCAGGTGAACATCAAAGGCCTCACTACTGAGCCTATTTTTCTCACTATGAAAACATTTGATTTCGATGTTCAGAAGAACTTCGGCACATTTCAGCAGTAAATTGCTCATATGTTGTTTCTTACAAATTATAAGGATTTTGTGTACGCATACGCAGACAAGATTTTCAGTAGTACACTGCTCTACTGAAATTAGTGTCTACAGAAATCTTCATAAACTTAAATTCAGGGCTCTTAAACAAAAGACTCAAACATTTGCCTTCAAAGCCTATTACGAGACGAAACGGTCACTAGCGTTGTAGCTCAGTTTAAAGTAGCGCTTGATAATGTGGTTGGCAATAGACCAGATAAACGTAAGTTGGCTTGACAGCCAGTGATCTTATAGAGAATGAAGTTCAAACTATGATTCCAAATAGAGATCTGTCTATGATGAAGTCAGTTAACAAGAAACAAAGAAATAACGAAGCTATGATTGTAAGGGCAGATATGGGTAGCACTGCTGTTGTCATCTATAAAAATCATTATGTTGCTAAGACAGAAAAGAACAACGTAAAACATATCAATCATGATCCAACTAATGCTTACTGTAAGGACCTTAGGACATATCTTCTTGAGTGTACTAATATTATAAGTCCTGAGAATTTGACAGAATGGAGGTAATGAAGTCATGAGGGACGGCACTTCGCGCACTGATTAAAACCCACAAACAGGATGTTTCAATCTACCCGATTATGAATGGAATAGTGAATTCAGGTAAACCCATAGAGAAGTTGATGCTGCAAATAATTCCCAAAGCATTTGCGTACAAAACAAACTTTTCTATTTCGAATAGTAAAGAATTAATTCAAAAACTGCAGGGAAGGTGCAGCGTTCCTGTAGACAAGACGATCGACTTTATCCAAGAAAACCTAACGGTTAATTTAGTACTGACAAGATTAGAGAAATAACTTCCTACAATTACTTTTCTTTCAGTAACTGCTTGTACAAAGAAGCTGATGGGCTGCCTATGGGCAGTCAGCTCACTGGCTGTCTGGTTGACAGTTTTGTGAACAATTTAGAATGTAAATACTTTATACAGGCTTCCGATTTCTGTAAAAGAATTGTATTTTATTTTTGTTATACCAACGACATATTCACTGTGTTTTATGGCTCTTTGGACGATATAGCTTTAGGGAAAAATGTCTTTCATGTATGACGCAATGGTTACGGACATGTGCTATAGTTAGTCTATACTGCAAGTGTGCCCAGCGGGTGGCAGTGCACTGCAACATCTTACAGAATATCTGAAGCTGTCTAACGAGCAACCATAGGGGATTCTAGAGGACACGATATTGTGGTGAGGATCCAGAGAGGCTACGGAAATTAATCTTTTTTCGGCTTTTGTCAAAGACAATGTGTCGTTTTATTTTTTAAAGTCGCGTATACAGACTACAGTTACCCATTACTTTAAATTTAATCATACTTCCACGTCTTTTGATCTAAATACATAAAATAACATGAGGACTTTATTTACTACCATGAATAGAACGAATTCATAGTGGCTTGTCGACAGAAACATTTGCACTACCATAGGCAGATTACCACCAAAGAGTTGACAACATTACTGTCCTGAAAGTAACAATAATTCGTGGTGGAAAGTTTCCTGAGGCTGTGATTCCATTGGTCTTATTCTTATCTACAAGAACAATAACTAGATGAACTATGTTTTATCTGTCATGAAGATCAGTGCTAATTAACGCGAAATGAAGATACCACTTAACACCACATTTCCATGGAACAACTGGCAATATGAGGTTATCTTAGTGTAGTAATGTTGCTTGTAAATGGTCGGACGCCACTTGTACATCTGGTAAACACATCGAGGAGGCGTCTTGGTACTGAGTTACGATAACTGATAATACTATGATCAGCCAGCTGAACTTTTTTGGTCTATGTACCGTAGGTTTCAGAATTTCTATATGTGTGGCGGGAGGGTGTGTGTGTGTGTGTGTGAGAGAGAGAGTGAGAGAGAGAGAGAGAGAGAGAGAGAGAGAGACAGAGAGAGAGAGAGAGAGAGAGAGAGGGAGGGAGGGAGGGAGGCAGGGGAAGGGAGTGATTGTTCATATGTGTATTTGAACATCATGTGACTGAATCCAAAAGGTATACTACAAATCTGAGTTCACTTGGCTGGCAGTTTAAGAATACCAACTGAAAGTAGGGACAGTATATTGAGGCTTGCTTCATAACTTTATCAATTGTGCGAATCAAAGTGCTGACGCACATACCTCCAAACAGGAACCAACTGATTACTAATATGAGCAACATCAGCTACATGGTCGTTTAAGCAATACACTACCGTCATTTTTCAAAAAAATGAATCCTGCTTTGAGTTCTGCTACTCATTATTAATGTACCAATAGAAAACCGCCTTTAAATTCGGGAGGATTACTTATAAAATATCTTTTTCTTTCACACATGGGTTAAAAGATGGCTCCGCAAAAAGGCTGTCGTCGTCGGGAGTAACCCGATAAATAAGATTATTTTTCCATAGGATCCTTTACATGATGGACTATCATTATTGTATAATCTCTTGCTAGATTTGCAGAGAATGACAGAAATATGCTGCAGAGTGACTCTTGCAATATAAAATTAATTCTAAGGTATCCTCAACTATTCTGCGATCTTTTGTATGTCGGCCTGCAATATAAAATTAATTCTAAGGTATCCTCAACTATTCTGCGATATTTTGTATGTCGGCCATTACAGATATCAGAGAAATGAACAGGTATTACTAATCCCTATTATGATAGAGTATTGTGAGATGTAATTTCCACTAAGATAATTCTGCCGCTTGTTTCGTTTGAACGCTGCCATTTTCTATGTTTATCATATGTTTAATACATTAATCGAGGGACATGGAAGTAAATCAATAGGTACGCGGACAAGCTTAAGATATAATTAGAATGACGGAAAAAATTACAACACTAAAATATAATTAATTTAATGCAAGCACAAGGTAATCCATTGCAATTGTAAAATGCTGGTGCAAACCGCCAGAATGCTGAACCCAAGCAGACAGATGAACTGAGCATCCACATTTTTTTACCATTGCCACACAGCTCTATTTACATGGGTTACCTAACAGTAATCCACTAATGCAAAGTTATGAACAACAATGAAAATCACAAAATTAACTACTTACCCTAATTACAATAAACTACACTCCTGGAAATTGAAATAAGAACACCGTGAATTCATTGTCCCAGGAAGGGGAAACTTTATTGACACATTCCTGGGGTCAGATACATCACATGATCACACTGACAGAACCACAGGCACATAGACACAGGCAACAGAGCATGCACAATGTCGGCACTAGTACAGTGTATATCCACCTTTCGCAGCAATGCAGGCTGCTATTCTCCCATGGAGACGATCGTAGAGATGCTGGATGTAGTCCTGTGGAACGGCTTGCCATGCCATTTCCACCTGGCGCCTCAGTTGGACCAGCGTTCGTGCTGGACGTGCAGACCGCGTGAGACGACGCTTCATCCAGTCCCAAACATGCTCAATGGGGGACAGATCCGGGGATCTTGCTGGCCAGGGTAGTTGACTTACACCTTCTAGAGCACGTTGGGTGGCACGGGATACATGCGGACGTGCATTGTCCTGTTGGAACAGCAAGTTCCCTTGCCGGTCTAGGAATGGTAGAACGATGGGTTCGATGACGGTTTGGATGCACCGTGCACTATTCAGTGTCCCCTCGACGATCACCAGTGGTGTACGGCCAGTGTAGGAGATCGCTCCCCACACCATGATGCCGGGTGTTGGCCCTGTGTGCCTCGGTCGTATGCAGTCCTGATTGTGGCGCTCACCTGTACGGCGCCAAACACGCATACGACCATCATTGGCACCAAGGCAGAAGCGACTCTCATCGCTGAAGACGACACGTCTCCATTCGTCCCTCCATTCACGCCTGTCGCGACACCACTGGAGGCGGGCTGCACGATGTTGGGGCGTGAGCGGAAGACGGCCTAACGGTGTGCGGGACCGTAGCCCAGCTTCATGGAGACGGTTGCGAATGGTCCTGGCCGATACCCCAGGAGCAACAGTGTCCTTAATTTGCTGCGAAGTGGCGGTGCGGTCCCCTACGGCACTGCGTAGGATCCTACGGTCTTGGCGTGCATCCGTGCGTCGCTGCGGTCCGGTCCCAGGTCGACTGGCACGTGCACCTTCCGCCGACCACTGGCGACAACATCGATGTACTGTGGAGACCTCACGCTCCACCTGTTGAGCAATTCGGCGGTACGTCCACCCGGCGTCCCGCATGCCCACTATACGCCCTCGCTCAAAGTCCGTCAACTGCACATACGGTTCACGTCCACGCTGTCGCGGCATGCTACCAGTGTTAAAGACTGCGATGGAGCTCCGTATGCCACGGCAAACTGGCTGACACTGACGGCGGCGGTGCACAAATGCTGCGCAGCTAGCGCCATTCGACGGCCAACACCGCGGTTCCTGGTGTGTCCGCTGTGCCGTGCGTGTGATCATTGCTTTTACAGCCCTCTCGCAGTGTCCGGAGCAAGTATGGTGGGTCTGACACACTGGTGTCAATGTGTTCTTTTTTCCATTTCCAGGAGTGTATATATTCCTCCAATGTAATGCCATACTACTTGATGGTCAGTTTCATGCGACTGATGTGGCGAATCCCCACAGATTTTCCTGTATAGAGTGTCTCAAATTCATATACAGCGGATGTACAACCAATCTGATGCATAACGGATCATTTTATGAGGGAAAAAATCTGTGACACACACGTTTTTGTCGAGTGGGAAGGTGGAAGAATTTCAGCAATACTTTCTCCCCCAGCTGATACTGTCCAATGCACGCTCTTTTGTCAGCATGGTCCTTTCTTTTGAGGGTTGTTTCGCGGATGCTGTTCAGTGCTCGGTCTACTATCTCAGCACGCCACTGTCATGCTCTGGGGTGGGTAATCCACAATCTCCTTCGGTTTATCCAATGGATATCGGCCCTTGAGCACAGTGATGGGAGGCAACAGTGTCGTGCACTGAGGTGACTCATTCATCATGTCTCATTCATCACATCTTTGAAGTCCTGATAAAATACTTCCCATGACGTGTGCTGTTTGACACAGTAGAGCTAGCATGGGTTGCGTTATTCCTTCATGATACATTCCGCGCAGTTTGATGATGGATGATAGGCTCGTTTGATTTTACGGAGTCGCAAGGTTTCCTTCCACTTCTGGGATCTGAACTGCGGACCATTGTCAGATACGAGCATTTCTACTGACCGACCTGTTGCAGGATGTCTTAGAATAACGCTTTGGAGACCATCTGTCCTGTCGCCTTACGTTATGGTGTCAGTTCCATCACCACCATCATAAAGCAGAAACTACGCCCAGTTCTGCGGTTGGATCCCATTAGATCTGTGGCCCCGATTTGTCGCAATTTGACAGGAAAGATTGGACAGAGAAGAGTGTGAGTAACCTGTGGAAGGTTAGGCCTTTTGCAATCGTTGCATACGGACAATACCTTTCTGATGATCGATAATAGCGCAGTGATTAGCACACTGGACAATCATTTGAGAAGACCAAGGTTCAAACCAGCATCCGGCCATCCAGATTTAGGTTTCCGTAATTTCCATAAATACCTTGACGCAACTACCGGGATGGCCGGCTGCGTTCCTTCTCCATCCGTCACTAATCCGACTTTGTGCTCCAAAGACCTCGTAGTCACCGGGACTTCCAACTCTACATCTACATTTATACTCCGCAAGCCACCTAACGGTGTGTGGTGGAGGGCACTTTACGTGCCACTGTCATTACCTCCCTTTCCTGTCCCAGTCACGTATGGTTCGCGGGAAGAACGACTGCCGGAAAGCCTCCGTGCGCGCTCGAATCTCTCTAATTTTACATTCGTGATCTCCTCGGGAGGTATAAGTAGGGGGAAGCAATATATTGGATACCTCATCCAGAAACGCACCCTCTCGAAACCTGGACAGCAAGCTACACCGCGATGCAAAGCGCTTCTCTTGCAGAGTCTGCCACTTGAGTTTGCTAAATATCTCCGTAACGCCATCACGCTTACCAAATGACCCTGTGGCGAAACGTGGTCCGAAACGCGTATAGCTGTGATGTGTACACCAAATTGTCTTGTTTTTTAGATTGTCAGGGAAACACACTACCCACATAGAGTCTACATCTACATTTACATCCATTCTCCGCAAGCCACCTGACGGTGTGTGGCGGAGGGAACTCTGAGTACCTCTATCGGTTCTCCCTTCTATTCCAGTCTCATATTGTTCGTGGAAACAAAGATTGTCGGTCTGCCTCCGTGTGGGTACTAATCTCTCTGATTTTAGCCTCATGGTCTCTTCGCGAGATATAAGTAGGAGGGAGCAATATACTGTTTGATTCCTCGGTGAAGGTATGTTCTCGAAACTTCAACAAAAGCCCGTACCGAGCTACTGAGCGTCTCTCCTGCAGAGTCTTCCACTGGAGTTTATCTATCATTTCCGTAACGCTTTCGCGATTACTAAATGATCCTGTAACGAAGCGCGCTGCTCTCCGTTGGATCTTCTCCATCTCTTCTATCAACCCTATCTGGTACGGATCCCACACTGGTGAGCAATATTCAAGCAGTGGGCGAACAAGTGTACTGTAACCTACTTCTTTTGTTTTCGAATTGAATTTCCTTAGGATTCTTCCAATGGATCTCAGACTGGCATCTGCTTTACCGACGATCAACTTTATATGATCATTCCATTTTAAATCACTTCTAATGCCTACTCCGAGATAATTTATGGAATTAACTGCTTCCAGTTGCTGACCTGCTATATTGCAGTTAAATGATAAAGGATCTTTCTTTCTTTGTATTCACAGCATATTACACTTGTCTATATTGGGATTCAATTGCCATTCCCTGCACCATGCGTCAATTCGTTGCAGATTCTCCTGCATTTCAGTAATATTTTCCATTGTTACAACCTCTCGATATACTACAGCATCATCCGCAAAAAGCCTCAATGAACTTCCGATGTTATCCTCAAGGTCATTCATGTATATTGTGAATAGCAACGGTCCTGCGACACTTCCCTGCGGCACACCTGAAATCACTCTTACTTCGGAAGACTTCTCTCCATTGAGAATGACATGCTGCGTTCTGTTATCTAGGAACTCTTCAATCTAATCACACAATTTGTCTGATAGTGTCATATGCTCTTACTTTGTTCATTAACGACTGTGGGGAGCTGTATCGAACACCTTGTGGAAGTCAAGAAACACGGCATCTATATGGGAACCCGTGTCTATGGCCCTCTGAGTCCCTCTGAGTCTCGTGGACGAATAGCGCGAGCTGGGTTTCAGACGATCGTCTTTTTCGAAACCCATGCTGATTCCTACAGAGTAGATTTCTAGTCTCCAGGAAAGTCATTATACTCGAACATAATACGTTTTCCAAAATTCTACAACTGATCGATGTTAGAGATATAGCTCTATAGCTCTGCACATCTGTTCGACGTTCCTTCTTGAAAACAGGGATGACCTGTGCCCTTTTCCAATCATTTGAAACGCTACGCTCGTCTAGAGACCTACGGTACACCGCTGCAAGAAGGGGGGCAAGTTCCTTTCCTGCGGTAAAACAAAATTTCCTTTCTTAGGAGGTAGAACTGCCTCACTGCAACTTTCTCCAGTCTGTCCACATGCTCTTCACATTTGCGGGAGCCGGATCTTTGCCTTGTTCTCTTGCAATGTCTCTCACAGTTAACGTGATTTCGTTTTTCAATGCGCCCACACACACATGTAGGAGGGACGAAAATGGTTTTCTTACAAATCAATATGAATCTCACCCACCAGACATGTCCATGAGCGCGACAGTGTGTCGGCAATTATGTTGGTCTCTGTTAGCACGATTAATTGTGAAATCGAACTCCTGAAACGTTAACACCCATCTAATTAGCCGTTCTCTGCTCAACGTGGCGGTCACGATTAATTCAAGTGCTCTATGATCGGTGAAGACGCGTGTCTTCCACGTACAGAAAGGATTGAAACTTCTTAAAGCCCCAGACGATTGCCAGACTGTCTCCTTCTGTGATCGGGTAGTTTCTCTCGCACTTGGTAAGAACTCAACTACCGAGAGAAATGGTTTTGTGCACCCGTATACCATTCACCTTGGTCTCTTGAAAGATTAAAACTCTCACGCCCGATTTGGAGCTGTCAGTTGCCATGTAGAACTCTTGTAAGAGATCAGAGTGTGACAGTAGAGGTTCTTGGAGTAAAGCGTCTTTCAAAGATAAGAAATCGCGCACTGCGGCGCTATCCCACACCCACGGTGTCTTTCTGCCGGTAAATTCGTATAGACATGTGTTTCCTAGTGGCCTTATCATTATGAACTTTTTGTAGAAGTTAATGGGACCAAGAAACTCTCTTAATTGCTTTCTTGTCGTCGGTATCAGAAATTTGGCAGTAGCTCCTACTTTGTCGCGGCGATGAGCAATGCCTTCTCCACCGACGATGTGTCCGAGGAATTTTGCCTCGGATGTCCCGAATCGTAATTTTTACACGTTGACAGTAACAACACCATGGATCCTTAATGTGGAGAGTTCCTCCCATGTGCTTTCAATGACCAAAATGTCGTCCACACAACTTGTAATTCTCTCTTTCAATGGGTGACAAAGGTTCCCATTAAATCTCGTACCATGTACTGCGTACATGAAAAATGAGATTTCGCCTGCCAAAAACTTGAGGGAAGGTCAGTGGAAGAGAATACTTCCAACCTATGAAATTTTTGCAGTAACTCTTCGACTCTCTGTAGTAGATTTGTCTCTGGCCCGATAATCGTATTGATTTGTTGCGAATCGAGCACCAGTCGTATCGACCCGTCTTTTTTTCTCGACTACACGGAGGGGTCTGTTATATGTTGACATAGCTTGTTAAATGACTTCGTCACTGGGCATCCGTTGTATTTTGAGTGCTGCTTTCTTCTTATACACCAGTGGTATCGGATATGGCGCGGCAAAGAACTTGTTGTATTCCTTAACCTAAAACGCATATTGCAAATTCTCAATCCGACTTTCGGTGCAAATACCACCGTGTTGCATTGTAGTATGTCACGCAGCTGTTCCTTGTGGTAGTAGTGGTGGACATGGTTTATGTGCCCGATTCTTTTGTCAGTTTGATTTGCAACCCCCTGGTTAGTCTTGTCTTCCTGTGTTTGTTGACGGCGGTAATCATATCCTCTCACTTTGTTGCGGAGCGTTCCTGCACATAGCCAAGTTTCAGGCTGTCTACAGGGATTTGGGCAAGAATAGGTTGTTCTTCCAAACTCAACTGGATCTCCTTGCCCTTTTTTAATGTCACGACACATCTTCTGAGATCGAGTACGGCCTGTTCTTCTTTTAAGAAATCTACACCGATGGCGAGGTCAGTTGCCAATTTTGGCACCACCAGGAAGATCGCTGTTAACGTGTGAGTCTGACATTTGTAGTCTAACCTAGTCGGTGGCGTGCGTATATTACTTTGCCTGCAATGAAATCTTTCACTTTTGCTCTCCTCACCGAGAGAGCCGGCCACTTGTATTCGGAAGCACACTTGTCAAAGACCGTGTCGGTGACAGCCGAAATTACACTTACGTTGTCCAAAATTCCTTTCAGTTCTGTGTTGTCTATGTGTACTTTAATGACCAGGTGAGGTTCCTGCGATCCTACCGTGTTCTTTTCCTCTAACAGAATGTCCAACATGTCCTCACACTGGAGCGCACTGATGTGGCTTTTTTCCGATCGACCTTGCGGGCATATGCATAGCCTGTCCCGCTTATAGCACTAGTCATTGCTGCCCACGACTTCCTTGCTGATTATTGCTATATGGGTTTGGTGGGCACAGTTCAACGACCTAGGCTTGTACTCTATATTGTCCCCGAAGAAACCCATTTTGCCTGAATTTTCTCCCGTTATCATTACGCTGGTATTACTGGTTATTCCAGCGACCTGCTTGGCGGGGCTGTTCGCGGTTGTGTCCGCTGTCACCTGCGGTTCTGTCACCGTTTGCAGGCCCTTCTGCGTAATAGCTACCTTTCTGCCGGTTGTTGTCACTGGAATCAGGTCCACATGTGTGTTCTCTCACGCTCTGTTCATCCATTGTGAACTCCAGTTCTCGCATAGTGTCTTTGAATAATTCGATATCTTTCCCAAAGTTACCAATCAATATATGTTGAAGGTGTGGTGGGAGCGTCATACGGCAGAAGCGGATTATTTCGGCATTGCTACGCGGGTCGTAGAGAAACTGGTTCTTTTTACTAGCGTCTCGCAGAATTTTATAGCGTGCTTATATCCTAAGGCGACCAGATCCTTGCTAAACATGATATCAGGCTCAATAGGTTCCTGCGTCTGGGTCGATCAATAGTTTGCCTACAACGATCAGCATGTTGATGCGATCGTACTCATTCTTTCTGTAACACTTGCCTCGAAGTGCCCACATACAAAATCTAATTTGCACTTGAGTTCAAACTGTGAAATGAAGGTCTTCGGGTGTAAGGTATTCCCATTGTATATGTAGTTCTGGAATTTTCTGAAGGACACAAAAGTGTTTGAAATCAAACGTATCGTCCGAACGTCCGCGTAATGTTGTTCTTGACAGACTGTCTGGTGCTGATCCCGAACCCATCCTGTCTGCGTCGCTTGCTACAGGACTCGTCACAATGCTGAGGTGATTGTCAGTTCTGCATAATGGTATGCAGTTGTTTATACCACTTGGCGTTCAATGCCTCGTGATATTGGTTCCATGCGCTTCCCCTAGTCTGGTAAAATCATTCGCAGTTTCGTCACGGCGGACGATGCATTTCGTGTTCGCGTTATCTATTTCTTGCTTTATCTGGCGACCTTGCTCTCTTAACGTCTTGATCGCCGCGTGACCGCTGTTGGTGCTAACTGTTTACATCCTTGTGCCTCCTTCAAGGCACGCACAGCTAGTCTTCAGATCTTTTTACCTTCCACTTTCACTTCCGACTTAATCTTCCCTATCAGTACTTGTGCCAACTGTTTCTTCTTTCTTCACTGCCTTTTCTTTCGCATCCTTTTTCCTTTGCATTGCCCTTGCTCTCATTTCCTTTTCCCTCTGTTTTACCCTTTCGTCTGCGTCTTTCACATAATTTTTTAATATTTTCTTGAATTTTTGTTCCTCCATACGGCCCTTGCTTTCATTTTATTTAAAAAGTGAAAAAATCGTCCCCGCTCTGTTCGTCTACCACTTTATTGTTGGGTGAGAATGTGCGTAAATTTGGCCGTGATGCGACCTGATCATCTTCCTCGTCTATGCCATCATCACAGTGGTGGTTATCGGCCTCAACTTGGATCTGATTCCATTCAAGCGAGTGATTTACCCTCTCATCGGAGACTGGCTGTACCGCAGAAATGGCCTCCGATTTTCCCCCGTGGTGGCAACACTGTCGCCCCTCACAGTCCTCTATCTGCGATTACATCAACTTTTATCGCAGTAATTTTTTCCCATGCCTTACTATGTGTAATCAAGCGCACAGAACACTTACGTGCACATTTACCAAACACGTGGTATAACACAATAGAATTTCCTAATAACTATTGCCCTAAATTTTCCTTAATAACGATAAGTTCACCGTCTCAGTAGCCTTCACACACTCACAACACCAGTGTCAGCACCGTCACACGACACAGAGACGTCGGGCAGAACCCACGGGTCCACAGTACATGTAAAACATAAGTAATGAAGTAATAGGCGCCAGAGAACTAATACTAATGTAATACGAACGCGGAAATAGTAAAGGTTTCCACTGATCGTGAAATCAGATGAAAAAATGAAAAATGCATTACACCAACTAACTGACTGCGTAATAAAAAGAAAAAGACATATTGCCTCAGAATATCCCAAAAAACGAATACTGATCAGGATTCGCCAAGTTATGCAATACCCCGCCGTGTGTGAGACTGTGAAACCTATCAGAGTAATGGACCTATCCAGACTCCGCCACACTCCACTTAAGACTCCACGTTAACTGTAAATTACGCAACGGCATTGCTGTCTTGAAACGCTCTAACATCCATTCAATTAAAAGAATAAATCAGTGAACTGAAGAGAACTACACGCTCCTTCAAATACAAATGCAAATGAAACATAAACCGAGTATTTGCTATGTTAACCAGTTACAAAGTATTTGCATCAACATTCTACGAAAGAACAAAACTGATTGCTGACAACAACTAAGAAAATATGCGTGCGGAGGGATGGCTCCCACGTCTTAGTTGCAAATTATATTATTAATTCAATACAACTGAACGATTAGTTTAGAAATTCTAGTGGTCAGTTGAATACCACAACAAAAGACACTAAGGCAGGAATCGGGTTTAGCGGAGCTGTGGCAACAGTACGCTTCCTATATACCATTAAACCCCACGTAGTGGATGGTGCTGCTGTATACTATCACGCATGTCCTGCGGAGGTACGTAGGAGGACCGAGATCGTAGTGGAGAATCAGAAACTCGCTCGTCAGGACTTGGAAATGTTACTCTTTTCAGCCGATAGCGTGTTAATGTCACGTTTAGCAAATCCCCTTCCATAATGTCGTCAGTCACGGGCTAGCCAGAGCACCTCTTTCTCTCTACTTTGTCTTATAAATTCCGGTCTGACATCAGACGACTAGGGCGAACCAGAGCGTAATTTAAAACCTCTGAATTTCCCAAAGCCAAACCACATTTTAAGACTTCTCTTTTTCCGTCAAACATTGCGGTGCCCCAGAAAGCACTTCAGACTGTTGCCATCGGCCATTTAAAGAGGCGAATCGTGCCACAGGCCGCTGATTCCGACTTAGTGAAAAAGACCGGTAGGTTCCATGAGCTTCCGCCGGTGGCTACTTGACACGCGCAATCAGCACAAGCTCTGAGCGTCCATGACACACCTGTCACAATCAGAGCGTGTGCAGGCTGCGCATTTCTCACGTATTGGCGACGACCACTGAAATTTCATAAAATACCTTTCTCCGTGATAAATCAACGCAATGAGACTTTAAGTAGAAACACCTAGGATCCCGCCTATCGTCAGTCGTGACAAGGGGAAGATAAAATTTAGTTGTTGTTGTTGCGGTCTTCAGTCCTGAGACTGGTTTGATGCAGCTCTCCATGCTGCTCTATGTTGTGGATTGGCAGAGGGCCAACCCACTAATGTAAGAGGAAGCCGAAAGGCACGAGTTTAAGCTCACGCAGGCTGGCGTGAGGTCTGGAACAGGACAAGGAATTTAGATTCAGAAAAAAGGAGGTAACTGGTGGAATACTTAATTTTAATCAATTAATTTTGAACGTAGCTCTTGTCTGTACATTATTTACAATATCAATAGCAACTGATAATGGCGCCTTGCTAGGTCGTAGCAAATGACGTAGCTGAAGGCTATGCTAACTATCGTCTCGGCAAATGAGAGCGTATTTTGTCAGTGAACCATTGCTAGCAAAGTCGGTTGTACAACTGGGGCGAGTGCTAGGAAATCTCTCTAGTCCTGCCGTGTGGCAGCGCTCGGTCTGCAATCACTGATAGTGGCGACACGCGGGTCCGACGTATACTAATGGACCGCGGCCGATTTAAAGGCTACCACCTAGCAAGTGTGGTGTCTGGCGGTGACACCACATTCCTCCCCCCGAATTCAGCGTACGGTTGTGTCATAAGGCTTCCGCCCGCCGTGGGGAGGACCCCATGTTGACGTATGCGACGAGGTGGGGAACCTAACAACAGGCGAGGATGTGCTACCCGCACCCTGCCATTCGGTCCGAGGGGAGCTAGGAAACGCCTTAAAACCTGCTCCAGGGCCCACGCCAACATGAGGTGTATGCGCCCGCAGAGAGACAGGAGGGGCCGAAGGGTCGACCTCCATCAGGCCGGGGCACCGGACGGGCGAAGACGCCATATGGTCCAGAGCGGGCAAGAGGCCCATGTCGGAGGACAACTGGTCACGGGAAGCGATCGGCGGCGCGTGACCCAGGGAGGCGCCCGGCGGTTGCAGCGTCGCGTCCACTGCGGGCGTCGCCGGCGGGAGAACAGGCGGCGGTGGCGGTGGCGGCGCGTCGCCATGGGGCAAAATGGAAGGCAGCGTCGGTAACACCAGGGGCTGAGGCGAGCCAGTAGATGGGTCCCCAGGGCCCTGGTCGGACGGCACCGTCGCTGAAAGCAAACGGGGAGCGGCAAATCCCATGCGGCGACAGAGGCGCATCTGATTGAGATGCCGGCGCACCTCACCAGTGGCCCCCAAAACCAGATACATAGCTCGGCCGAGGCAGCGAAGAATGCGCCCTTCGAGCCAACGCCGTGAACCTCGATAGTTGCGATACTAGACAACGTCGCCTGGAGCAGAAGCAGGTGTCTGCCGCTGCACAGGAACCTGATGCGGCGGATGTAGCAAAGACATCAAGGTGCGATGAGGGCGACCGTGGAGCAACTCAGCCGGCGAGCGACCATCTCGGGGCTGAGAGCGATACGAGGACAAAAAGAGCAATAACGCGTCCTCCCGAGAATGCGACTCTGTCAACTTAAACATCTGTGACTTGAAAGTCCGGACCAATCGTTCAGCGGCACCGTTTGACTGTGGCGAGAACGGCGCGGACGTCAGATGTTGAATACCATTAGCCTTGCAGAATGACTGAAATTCTGCGGACATGAATTGTGGGCCATTGTCGGAAACAATAGTCTGCGGAAAACCTTCAATGCAAAAGATAGCAGATAACGCTTGGACGGTGGCTGATGACGTCGTGGAAGACATCCGGACAACAAAATGAAAATTACTGAATGAATCTACCACAACCAACCATCGAGCATTCCAGAATGGACCAGCAATATCAATGTGTAAGCGTTGCCAAGGGGAAGTGGCTTTCGGCCATGCAAAGAATTTCCGTGGTGGTGCGGATAGTCGTTCGGCACACGTCATGCAAGAAGAGCACATATTCGTAATCGCAGCATCGATTCCGAACCAAGTACAGTGCTGACGAGCAAGTTGTTTCGTTGGCACTATACCCCAATGTCCTTGGTGGAGAAGCCATAAGACAGAGGACTGTAACGAACGTGGGACCACAACCCTGGACTGATCATTATCAGAACGCAACAGCAAAACACCACGTCGTACAAAACGTCTCTCCTTGTGAGCAAAAAATCGGGGAACCAACGGATCCTCGATCCGTGACTTTGACAAGGGCCATTGCGTGGCAACAAAACGCAGAACGGTAGCAAGGACAGGGTCAGCAGCTGTGGCTGTAGCTACACGACGAAAATCAATCGGAAACGATTCCACCACGTCATCGGTTTCCGCATCAATGAACATGCAAGCAAGTTCAGAAGAATCGAATGCTCTATCCTCAGCAACAGGCAAACGGGACAACGCATCGGCGTTTCCGTGGTTAGCAGTGGACCGATGCAAGATATCGTAGCGGTACTGCGAGAGGAAAATAGACTAGCGAATGAATTTCTGCGCCGTACGTGGAGGTACAGGCTTGTTCGGATGAAAAAGCGATGTCAAAGGTTTGTGGTCTGTGATGATGGTAAAGTGACGACCGTACAAGAAATCATGAAACTTAGTAACACCAGAGCCAATGCTAATTTTGATCTGTGAAATTTCTTTGCGCAGACGAGAGCAATTTGGACGCAAAGGCACTAGGGCGATCATGCGATCCATCTTTGTGCACAAGCACAGCACCGATCTCGAAATCCGATGCATCTACCATCAACAAAAGGGGCTTCTGGGGATCGAATGGCGTAAGGCAAGTATTGGAAAGCAACGCCGATTTCAACTGGCGAAAGGCGCGTTCGCATTCCGTCGTCCAGATGAACGGAACACCTTTACGGCGTAAGCGACGAAGCGGAGCTGAAATGGAAGAGGCGTGCGGCACATATTTGTTATAATAATTAATTTTTCCCAGCACACTCTGTAGCTGCTTCAAATTCTGCGGCGAAGGCAAGTCTTGTTTGGCACGGAGGTGCTCGGGACTGGGATGTATGCCTTGGGCATTGAGTACATGTCCCAGGTAGGGTAAGTCACGAGCAAAAAACACACATTTGTCCTTACGCAAGCGAAGTCCATTTTGTCGCAAGACCTGAAATAATGTTCGGAGATTGACTAAATGTTCTTCTTCCGTCTGTCTGGAGATCACAATATCGTCCAGATAGTTTGCTGCAGTAGGGACCGACGCACAAACAGTTTGCAGATATTGCTGAAACAATGCAGGGGCGGATGCACACCCAAATGGCAGTCGTTTGAAGCGATACAAACCAAGATGCGTGTTAACCACTAAAACGCACTGGGAGTCTTCGACCACCGGTATTTGCAAGTACGCATCTGCTAGGTCCAACTTCGAAAAATATTTACCCGGGCACAGTTTGTCAAAAAGACCTTCTGGGCGGGGTAAAGGAAAAGTTGCAATCACTAGTTGTGGATTCACTGTTGCCTTGAAGTCCACACAAAGTCTCAATTTTCCGGAAAGTTTTGGTAAAATTACTCAGGGTGATCCCTAGAGAGAAGCCTGCACACGTTCAATTACACCTTGTGATTCCAAATCGTGTAAAGTTTTTGCGACCTCATCACGCAAGGCGTGGGGAACATTGCGCGCTCTGAAAAATTTCGGTTGCGCGTTTACTTGCAGTTCCAAATGTGCTTTATAGTTCTTAGCGCAACCAAGGCCCGGTGCAAAAATGTCTGCAAATGCTTCACATAGACGAGAAACACTGTCTGAAAGGCACAGTCTGGTTCACTGATAGGACCTGAGTGACTATAGACAAGTTAAACAACTGAAATAAATCTAAACCAAACAAGTTCACTGCAGAAGAAGAATGAAGGACGTACAATGACACAAGTTTAGTTTGTCCTTTGTATGTTGCAAGAAGCCTGCACTGTCCTAACACAGGGATTGCTTGTCCTGAATAGCTATTTAACTTAACATTTGCGGCACACAACGGAGGTGTGCCCAGCTGTTTGTACGTGTCTTGATTGATCAGTGAAACTGCAGCTCCGGTATCGAGCTGGAATGGTATCACTTTGCCATTAATGTCCAAGTCTACAAAAAGTTTATTGTCCTGCTGACGACAAGAGCGACTGTCTCGTGCAACGTGAACTGACACTGTTACAGAATCACTTGCGACTTGACGGGATTTCCGGCAATGTCGATGCACACTATTTGTGGGATGAACACAGTCACTGTTAGAGAGAGTGGCATTGGGCGGAGTGGAATGAACTACATGAATTTCCATGGGCGAAGTTTCACGAGCCGAAGTATCCTTGGTTCGATTCCGATTCCGGCGTGAAGCAAAGGGCCGGGAATGGTTGTGAGTGTCCGATCTGAGCTTTTTCTGGCAAACACTTTGAACATGTCCTTTTTTATTACAGAAAAAGCAAATAGCTTGGCGTGACGGGCAATTCTCACGCGAATGTCTAGTAGCACACTGCGGGCATGATTTTAGCACTGCATTTGCTTGCCCGCGCGGCACACGTGGCTGAGAGCCTGGTGGCAGCTGCGCGGACGGGCGCAAGGGCTGTCTACTGTTCCGTGCAGCGCGCCCGGATGGGCCGGTTAATGTGACACACGGCTGGTGAAGTTTCAAATGATTCCTGAGCAAAGTCAAGTGTGTCCTGTCGATCCAATATGTCCATCACTTGTTGAAGGGAGGGATTGACTAGTTTCAAAATCTGTTCCCTTATACGAACATCAGAAACGTTCTGTGCAATTGCATCACGTTCCATAGTATCTGAATAAGGGAGTCCACATTGACACTCAAAAGCATAATCCCTAGTAAGGCCTTGCAAGGTTGCAACCCACTCCTGATTAGTTTGACCAGCCGTACGTTTTGTACGAAAGAAGGTATACCTTTTTGCAACTACATTGACTGATTCTTTGAAATATGCATCTAATGCAGACAAAATTTCGTCTTAGGACAGAGTTGCTATTTCGCGGCGGGGAAATAGTTTCATTATCACACGGTACGTTTGGACGCCTACGGAGGAAAGGAGAAAAGGCTGCCGCTCATTACCTTGAATTCTGTAGGCGGCGAGATGGAATCAAAATTGGCGTGACCACTCCGTCCAGCTTTCCAGTGCAGCATCAAAAGGACGAAAAGTTGGTGCAACAGCGTGTCGTGGCTTCGGTAGTGGTGGAGCGGCGGCTGCCGCATCGTTTTGCATTGCACATTGACCCTGGACGAGCTGTCCAAGGGCATCCAATAAGGCCTGCGTCTGCTGATTCTGCAAGCGATAAAATTCGAACAGTATGTCTGGAGATGGTGGCGAAGCCATTACACAAGTAAATCAGGGCAATATCGATAAGAATGCGGAAAACCTCGTCGCCAAAATGTTGTGGATTGGCAAGAGGGCCAACCCACTAATGTAAGAGGAAGCCGAAAGGCACGCGTTTAAGCTCACGCAGGCTGGCGTGAGGTCTGGAACAGGACAAGGAATTTAGACTTCAGAAAAAAGGAGGTAACTGGTGGAATACTTAACTTTAATCCATTAATGTTGAACGTAGCGCTTGTCTGTACATTATTTACAATATCAATAGCAACTGATAATGGCGCCTTGCTAGGTCCTAGCAAATGTCGTAGCTGAAGGCTATGCTAACTATCGTCTCGGAAAAAGACAGCGTATTTTGTCAGTGAACTATCCCTAGCAAAGTCGGTTGTACAACTGGGGCGAGTGCTAGGAAATCTCTCTAGACCTGCCGTGTGGCGGCGCTCGGTCTGCAATCACTGATAGTGGCGACACGCGTGTCCGACGTATACTAACGGATGGGGCCAATTTAAAGGCTACCACCTAGCAAGTGTGGTGTCTGGCGGTGACACCACACTCTATCCTGTGCAAGCTCCTTCATCTCCCAGTACCTACTGCAACCTACATCCTTCTGAATCTGTTTAGTGTATTCATCTCTTGGTCTCCCTCTACGATTTTTACCCTCCACGCTGCCCCCCAATACTAAACTGGTGATCCCTTGATGCCTCAGAATATGTTCTACCAACCGATCCCTTCTTCTAGTCAAGTTGTGCCACAAACTTCTCTTCTCCCCTATCCTATTCAATACTTCCTCATTAGTTATGTGATCTACCCATCTAATCTTCAGCATTCTTCTGTAGCACCACATCATCATCATCATCATCATCATCATCATCATTTAAGACTGATTAAGCCTTTCAGCGTTCAGTCTGGAGCATAGCCCCCTTATAAAATTCCTCCATGATCCCCTATTCAGTCCTAACATTGGTGCCTCTTCTGATGTTAAACCTATTGCTTCAAAATCATTCTTAACCGAATCCAGGTACCCTCTCCTTGGTCTGCCCCGACTCCTCCTACCCTCTACTGCTGAACCCATGAGTCTCTTGGGTAACCTTGCTTCTCCCATGCGTGTAACATGACCCCACCATCTAAGACTGTACGCCCTGACTGCTACATCTATAGAGTTCATTCCCAGTTTTTCTTTGATTTCCTCATTGTGGACACCCTCCTGCCATTGTTCCCATCTACTAGTACCTGCAATCATCCTAGCTTCTTTCATATCCGTAACATCAACCTTGTTGATAAGGTAACCTGAATCCACCCAGATTTCGCTCCCATACAACAAAGTTGGTCACAATATTGAACGGTGCACAGATAGCTTAGTCTTGGTACTGACTTCCTTCTTGCAGAAGAGAGTAGATCGTAGCTGAGCGCTCACTGCATTAGCTTTGCTACACCTCGCTTCCAGCTCTTTCACTATGTTGCCATCCTGTGAGGATATGCATCCTAAGTACTTGAAACCGTCCACCTGTTCTAACTTTGTTCCTCCTATTTGGTACTCAATCCGTTTATATCTCTTTCCCACTGACATTACTTTCGTTTTGGAGATGCTAATCTTCATACCATAGTCCTTACGTTTCTGATCTAGCTCTGAAATATTACTTTGCAAACTTCAATCGAATCTGCCATCACAACTAAGTCATCCGCATATGCAAGACTGCTTTGTTTGTGTTCACATATCTCAATCTCACCCAGCCAGTCTATTGTTTTCAACATATGATCCATAAATAATGTGAACAACAGTGGAGACAGGTTGCAGCCTTGTCTTACCCCTGAAACTACTCTGAACCATGAACTCAATTTACCGTCAACTCTAGCTACTGCCTGACTATCCATGTAAAGACCTTTAATTGCTTGCAAAAGTTTGCCTCCTATTCCATAATCTCGTAGAACAGACAATAACTTCCTCCTAGGAACCCGGTCATATGCCTTTTCTAGATCTATAAAGCATAGATACAATTCCCTGTTCCACTCATAACACTTCTCCATTATTTGCCGCAAGCTAAAGATCTGGTCCTGACAACCTCTAAGAGGCCTAAACCCACACTGATTTTCATCCAATTGGTCCTCAACTAATACTCGCACTTTCCTTTCAACAATACCTGAGAAGATTTTACCCACAACGCTGATTAAAGAGATACCTCTGTAGTTGTTACAATCTTTTCTGTTTCCATGTTTAAAGATTGGTGTGATTGCTGCTTTTGTCCAGTCTGATGGAACCTGTCCCGACTCCCAGGCCATTTCAATTATCCTGTGTAGCCATTTAAGACCTGACATTCCACTGTATTTGATGAGTTCCGACTTAATTTCATCCACCCCAGCTGCTTTATTGCACTGCAATCTATTGACCATTTTCTCCACTTCCTCAAATGTGATCTTATTTCCATCATCATTCCTATCCCATTCTACCTCGAAATCTGAAACATTACTGATCGTATTTTCACCTACATTGAGCAACTCTTCAAAATATTCCCTCCATCTGCCCAAGGCATCCACAGGATTCACCAGCAGTTTTCCTGACCTGTCCAAAATACTTGTCATTTCCTTCTTACCTCCCTTTCGAAGACTGCTAATTACACTCCAGAATGGTTTTCCAGCAGCTTGACCCATAGTCTCCAACCTGTTTCCAAAGTCTTCCCAAGATTTCTTCTTTAATGCTGCAATTATCTGTTTGACTTTGTTTCTTTCCCCAACATAACTTAGCACCACATTTCGAATAAATTTAGTATAAACGGAAAAATGCTATACAGGCGGCTTGTGACCTTCCACACTACGGGGCCAACTCCTGTTCAGATTGATGCAGCAGATGCAGTACGATGGGCCAGAGCCATACGCCGAACACGGTGGTCTTCCCTGCTGGGGAAACCGGCCTTCTTGCGACCGTGCATTCTCGAGTCTACCGCTACCAGAAATCACGTACAGTGGCTACATTGCTTCAAGGTCTTTCTGTAATATCGCAGATTGTAGTACTCTTACACGAACTCGCTCAAACTCAGTGAGGTCTTGACATCGGCATCTTTGTCGCCTTAAAGGCTTTGTTGACTAACTTCAACTCACGGCATCCAATCTCAAACGTAACTAAAGCTCACGACCGTTACGTCGTGTATTAAAAGCAAACCTGATTTGTATCCTCATGGCGCTAATGGCGCCACTATTATGCGACTGGCGCGAAATGTGAGTAGATACCAGCATTCAGATATAGGAACAGGCCTAGTAACTTTAATTTATGTCGCACAACTCCTTTTTGGTGCTGCGATTCTTTTCCGTCGGTGTAATCTGGAATTACGTACAGAAATTTTTCTCGGTATTTCGGCTCACTGTGTTGACTTTCCGGGGGATGTAATGTCACTTATTTCGCCTTACTGACTCATTTCTACCACGTAAGTATGTAAATTCGGTCTTCCCGTGGCACATGTGGCACGTACCTTCTCGATCACAGTGAGCATTTCATGAACTATAGCTGGAGCTCTCTAAAAGCACTTTATGATGGTTTATATGTTCTATTTCATTTCATTGTAACACAGTGTTTGACATGCACAAGTTATTCATACATTTCGTTTTATGTACGAAGTGAAGAGTTAAAAAAACTTATTTTTATTTAGTTCCACATTATTACTCTGCTTATCAATCTAGTAGAACTCTGAGACCTCGTTGAGAAGAATGTGAATATAGCATTCTGCCAATTTTTGTGAGAGAATAAAATGGAAGGACAAGCTGTAGACAAGTGAGTTATATACTCGGTCAGTGCATACTTAGGCTCATTAGCCTGTGAGAAAAACTTGAAAATCACAGAGTTTGTTCACTACGTTAATTTGAAAAAACAACTAATATAGTAGAACTGAGTTTACCTACTGCAGTACTAATCTATTGAAAGGTATATATAAGTAATCATTAACAAAACCTACAATAATAATAGCAGCCGGCCGGGGTGGCCGTGCGGTTCTAGGCGCTATAGTCTGTAACCGCGTGACCGCTACGGTCGCAGGTTAGAATCCTGCCTCGGGCATGGATGCGTGTGATGTCCTTAGGTTAGTTAGGTTTAAGTAGTTCTAAGTTCTAGGGGACTGATGACTTTAGAAGTTAAGTCCCATAGTGCTCAGAGACATTTGAACCATTTGAACCAATAGTTTTTAACTAGTAGTGCTGCAGCGTCAGAGACAAGCAACTGTCAACTAACAATTTTTCTTCCTGTGAATGGAAACTAACCGAGGAAACTGAAAGCTGTATTAAAGTTGCAACATGAATTTCGCTGTCGTACTTTGTTTCTTAGCTTCAGACATTGCATTATTATATTGAAGGTACATACGAATAAATATCTACGGTTACACGTCCTACCTCTGGAGCTTCCACTGCCATACCATGTGTCTTGTCATATCTTCCGGTCGACTGAACGAAGCTGGTATTTCATGGTCACTCCGACAAAAAATACAACACGATGGAAAAAAACAGTCATAAAAAGAGACGAAACCGCCATAAAACCGCTAGCGAAATCGGTTCTTCGCACTCGATTTAACTGTTAATATTTAGAGTCGTAAATGCTTCTGGAAGCTTTGCAGTTACAAGGATAAAAAAAGCATAGCTACTGTGAGCTACATTACTCTTAAACCGTGACAGTTATACTCTTCCCCTTTCGTCTGTAGCTACACATTTTGCACAAATTTTCCTGCTACACGTTTCGATGGCCATCGAGTGTATAATATAAAGTAGCATAATGCGTTTATGATTTTATAGACGAAACAGTTTCAGTAAGTCCTTTTAGTTCACCACAGTGCTTAGTGATTAAGCGTTAGGGAAAGGTTATAACTGATGGAAAGTCTTACTGTTCGTGAGTTGTTCTCAGATCATTTACAATCTTTTGTATTCAGTGCTTGTGCAAAAGTGTATAACCAGAGTGCGATGTATTTTTTTGGAACAAAGCTTTTATAGTTTAAACAGCCATGCGGAGCGTGACAAGGTGCCTGAGACCGCGCGGCTATTCTTAGAAGGTGTCAGTTGTTCAGTATTAACTGTTAAGCAGTGTACAAAAATTTACATCAACTTGAAATACTAGAAACGAGAAAACATTGCTGTCTAGGCTAACAAGACACGTAACTATTTCAGTTGGATCATTTATTATTTGAGATAAACTTCTTCCGCAGCAGATATGATGGCGGTTCCACGAGCGCTATTATCACGTTGAGTCCAAAATACTTTTAGAAGGTTCTGGATAAAATGCAAGCTGATTAGCAAGAAATGCAAGTTCCAACTTAGATGACGAAATTAGTAGTAAACCCGGATGAATGGCGTGGAACAAGATGGAACGTTTGGTGAAATTATGAGTAGTGGAACGATCAGAGTGAGAAAGAGGTTGTACAACGTAATGCCTGTCTCTTTCGACGTTTCGTAAAAACGACATGCAAATCGCATATGACGAAGTGACTAAAATGGACTGTGTTCTCTCTTGCCAAACTCGTGCAAAAACAAGCTGTAATCAAGGATGTATCACTAGGCGTACTGTAACGCATTACGATGGGGCCTCAATTACACAGAGTCTTCATCTACAGAGTATAAGTTACGGCTAAAAAACATAAATAAACGAATGAAAAATTAGTCATTTAAGATGTGGGATTGCAGAAGAAACTCACAACGCAAAAACAGGTGTTCCTACAGTAGAATGTGTTTGAGGGTAGAGAGCGAGATAAGAGAAATGTGGACGTTTAGACAATTTAGATTTAAGACGGAAAAAGCTATTAGTGATAAAATTTTGTACCCGTAGTTGCTACGAAGAACATCTCGGAATTTCTTGTTTCCAAACTGCTCTATTGCTACGTCGACGAGCATGACGTCACTCGCAGCAACTGTGAGAGAGAGCTGTGTGGCACGTACAGCTTTCGTGTCTCCACACTCCGCGTAAGTGGTCCGAGCAGAGAACGGCGAGTGCTGAGAGACACGACGTAGCCTGAGCCTGCAGCACCGGGCAACGCTGGTTCCCGGGTAGTGCTTCCGATTTTCAGCTGTAGAACTCCCCGAAGCACCTCCTTCAGCCACTTCAGTAATGAAGTGGAATCTCACATTGCCTGGCGGCCAAATTGCACAATAGGAATAATTGAAATTCATCGTACAGACTGCTCTGTTAAAAGATTTAAACATGATATTGCGAAATGTATCGCCTTTCAGCTTAATTAGCGTTTTCCTCAACAATACCAAAAGCGAGAAGCTGTGTTTTATTGGTAAAAATCAGTCCGTCGGTCACAGAACTCCACTGTTGCCCACGAATGGGTACACTTTATCTTGTGTCGGATCATTGCCGTCCTTGTATGTGTTGGTTGTCGTTCCTCGTCCATATAAATAATTATATATTTTTCCTGGAAGTCCAGTTACACAGTCTGTTCTGTTTCCTACAGTATTCAATGACGCGATGAGTGGGCAATAACTCCTTGTTAATATCATTTCTGGCTGTCGATAAAGACTAAGAGAACACGAATACAACACGCTTAAAATGGTCTACTTAATGAATCTGTTTAATATTCTTATGTGGGAAGGGTAAGGAAAAGTGTAGGAAGGTGGTGTGTGGGATGCGACAGTGCGAGAGAAGTTAGACAAAGTATTAATAAACTTAAGTAGAAGCAAGGAAGGAAGATTAGGGTTTAATGTGACTTCGACAGTGGGGTCATTAGATGTGGAGCACAAGCTCGATTTGTTTCAAGGATGGGGAAGGAAATCGATCGACCTCTTTAAAAGGAACTATACCGGCATTTAACTGGAGCGCTTCAGAAAACTCACGGAAAACGTAAGTCGAAACGAGGCAGCTGGAGGAGTTGACATTTCCTCAGAATTCTGAATACCCTTGAGCAGCCAACAATGACAAACCAGATCTAGGTTACGTGTTGTGGTAAAATTGTATCACTATATCAGGATGGAGGATTTGACCTACCAGTTGCAAAAGTGGTGCTTTTTAATCTCCTTATTAAAAGCTGTTCCACCTAGAGATAGGTGAAATGCCCTCAATATTAAAGAAGAATGTAATATCCTCATACAAAAGAAGGCAGGTGCTGACATTTATAATCGAACGATGAACATAATGTGACATGGTTACCAAATACTACCCTGGAGAAAAGCAAAATGACTGGTAAATGCTCAACTGGAGGAGAATTAATTTGTGTTTTGTGGAAATCTACGAATACGCAGTAATATTGACTTACGGTACCTCAGAAGATTTCGGATTTTATAGATGTAGTGTGGTGTATGATCAGATATCGGTTAGTTCGATTGTGCTGCGAATGAACACGCCACTGGTGAACACGCATCTGGACGGTCTCGTTTCGGTTTACTCATAGAATTGCCTGTCGGTGACCATCAGCCGTAGAGCCAAGGCAACAGATCTGTTTTCAGAATTTATTAGTCGGAATGTGAAACCTTCCTCCTCATCAAAATTCCTATTGTTACAGTTGTCTGACATTTTAATGAAAAGAAAAACAGTAGTCAAAAAAATTAAATTAGTAGAAACTCACAGTTCAGTAGATACGATGGGGGGGGGGGGGGGGGGAGCAGAGGTGGATAATGAATGTGTTTCAGATGAATATTAGGGAAAGTAAACATATAACGGTATTTCAAAAACGATAACGGAGTACTAGCATAGTCATACCCAATATGGATGATAAGTTAGGAAGATCAGTGTTGAACGCTGCGGACGATGAAGTTACTATACACCGAATACGAGATCGCACTAGACAAGGATCAGGAAGAGAAGTGGTCGTAACGTTTTCAAAGCAACTATCTCAATATTTGAATTAGAAACCAGGAAAAAATTAGTCAGCATCACAGATATGCCGGCCGCGGTGGCCGAGCGGTTCTAGGCGCTTCAATCCGGAACCGCTTGACTGCTACGGTCGCAGGTTCGAATCCTGCCTCGGGCATGGATGTGTGTGATGTCCTTAGGTTGGTTAGGTTTAAGTAGTTCTAAGTTCTAGGGGACTGATGACCTAAGATGTTAAGTCCCATAGTGCTCAGAGCCATTTGAATTTGAATCACAGGTATTTCAAACCCACTCCTCCCTAACGCGAATCTGCACCACCTTAATATTGACAATTATAAAAGAGGTGTTAGCACATTTATAATAAATTGGTAAGTATAAATAGTAAAAATCGTGTAGAGGGAGAAGCTTGTTTTATTGCCCTAGAGATTAATGCATATGTTTCGAAGTTGTGTAATGTAGCTCCTGCAATATTGTTACAGTGCACTTACTCCCACCGACAATTTTGTTACAGTGAACTTACTCCCACCTAGCTACTGGGAAAATTTCGAGAATAGTAACAATACTTTATTTTCTGTTTACCAGATAGAAAGAGTGAATGATTTATTTGTGAACACGTTAACTATAATTCATTTAAAGGTATGCAAGCGCAAATTTTCTGGGAGTCGTTTACATATAGAATATCCATAGATCTTTCAGCTGTTATCTGTTTTTATAATGAAGGTCACCTTTCTTGAATCTGTACTTTTTAATTCAGTTTAATATTTATCTCGTATATGTACAATCTTTTCCAAGACAATATTAAGTTCAGGTATCTACGCAACACGTAGCATACCTGTGATCATCCACATTACACTCATCATGTACCTACATACACGGTCTTGCCGAGCGGGGTAGTCATTCACATGGGAGTGAATACATAATATTTTGGATGGGAATCCATGTACGAGAACGTACCATTTCCGTGCTGCAGTTTTGTGAAATATGTTTGCTAGGTAGCTATGTAACAGGGTAGTCACAGCGGGAGATGGTTATGTCGGATCAGCTGATGTCATTTGACATCTATCCTACCTCTCTGATCTGGTACAAGTCTCATTCGTGTTGTCTGTGAGTGTTAGAGCAACATGATTCAGTACACGTTTGCAGAATTCACCGACATGATCCTTCGGAATGGCGAAGCTTACGGCAATGGAAGAGCTGCTAGTCTTCTTCTTCAAGGTCGTTCTCTACAACGTCCGACTCCATCGCATACCCTTCTCGCCACAATTACACAACGGCTTCGAGATAGGGTACCTTAAACTTTAGCAGGCATGACTATGGTGCTCCAAGGAGGCGCCACTAATCCGAAAGACCGTACAGCATTACACTGAAGAGAACCAGTCAAGGAGTACATGATCAATTTACACTAAAGCGTCAGAGAAACTGGTATAGGAATGCATATTCAAATAAAGGTATATGTAAACAGTCAGAACAGGGCGCTGCGGTCGGCAAAGCCTGTATAAGACAACAAGTGTGTGGCGCAGTTATTAGAGTGGTTACTTCTGCTACAATGGCAGGTTATCAAGATTTAAGTGAGTTTGAATGTGGTGTTATAGTCAGCGCACGAGCGATGGGACACAGCCTGTCCAACGGGGAATTTTCCCGTACGACCATTTCACGAGTGTACCATGAATAAAAAGGAATCTGATAATCCATCAAATCTTCGAAATCAAAAATGGCTCTGAGCACTATGGGACTTAACATCTGTGGTCATCAGTCCCTTAGAGCTTAGAACCACTTAAACCTAACTAACCTAAGGACATCACACACATCCATGCCCGAGGCAGGATTCTAACCTGCGACCGTCGCGGTCACGCGGTTCCAGACTACAGCGCCTAGAACCGCACGGCCACTCCGGCCGGCTTCTCCGGCATCGCTACGGCCGGAACCAGATCCTGAAGAACGGACCAACGACGACTGGAGAGAATTGTTCAACGTGACAGAAGTACAACCCCTCCGCAAATTGCTGAAGATTTCAGTGCTGGACACTCAACAAATGTCAGATTGGAAACCATTCAACGAAAAATCATCTATATGGGCTTTAGGAGCCTAAGGCCTACTCGTATACCCTTGATGATGGCACAATACAAATCCTTAGGCCTCCCCTGGGCCCGTCGACACCGACATTGGACTGTTGATGACCTGAAACATGTTTCCTGGTCGGACAAGTCTCGTTTCAAATTTCATCGAACGGATGGACGTGTACGGGTGTGGAGACAACCTCATGAATCGGTGGACTCGGCATGTCAGCATGGGATTGTTCAAGCTGGTGCAGGCTTTGTAATGGTGTGGGGCGTGCGCAGCTGGAGTGATATGGAACCTCTGATACATCTAGATACAACTCTGACAGGTGACACATACGTAAGCGTCGTGTTTGATCACCTGCACCCATTCACGTTCATTCTGCATTGCGACGAACTTGTGCAATTCCAACAGGACAATGCGACACCCTACACGTCCAGAATTGCTACAGAGTGGCTCCAGCGCCTCTCCTGAGTTGAAACACGTCCGATGGCTACCAAACTCCCCAGACATGAACATTATTGAGCATACCTGGGATGTATTTCAACGGTGATGTTCAGAAGAGATCTCCCTCCCTCGTACTCTTACAGTTTTGTGGACAGCGCTGCGGGACTCAGGGTGTCAGTTCCCTCCAACGCTACTTCAGACATTAGCAGAGTCCATGTGACGTCGTGTTGCGGCCTGCGTGCTCGCGGGGGCCCTACACGATATTAGGCAGGTGTACCAGTTTATTCGGCTCTTCAGGCTATTAATTAGTAGAATTGTAAAACAAGCAATGTACTGGGTCACACCTAATCATTTACATGTAAAAGTGGTTGCGTTACTAACATGATTTCAAATGTTTGTATCACGGAAACGGTGTCATTACGAACTTTTGTTCCAATTCAGAATATTATCTATTCACTCCCCTCTGTAAGTCTTAGCAGTTTGTAACGGGAATTTCCGAACACCCCGTACGCCATTCTAGTATTAATCAATTAACATATATGTAAGACGTAGATAAAACACATTTTAATATCACTCGCACTGGCGAAGACACAGATGTTGGTGGAACCAACACTCGATACCTGTGGCGGATAACGGTGGAGTTGAGAAAGTGAACGGCTGGCCAGAAGGACAGTAAAAGTCGTTGTAAGCTTTTAAAAGCAGTCCAAGGAGCAATTCGAAACGAAGATGTAAACACAGTTGCAATTATCGAAGGCTTCAGTGAAATTGCGAGACTGAAGAACAAGAACAGGGACGTGGTATTTACTGGCATCTTCGTGTAGATGTATGGCCACGTGTGACATCCTACCGAGCGAGGTGGGGCAGTGGTTAGCACACTGGGCCCGCATTCGGGAGAATGACTGTTCAGACCCGCGACCGGACAGCCTGATATAAGTTTTCAGTGACTACTCTAAATCGTTTCAGGCAAATGCCGGGGTGTTTCCTTTGGAAGGGCACAGGCGACTTCCTTCTACATCCTTCCCTAATCTGATGGGACCGATGACCGATGACCCTGCTCACCAAACCCCCCAGACATCAACATTATTGAACATATATGGGATGCCTTACAACCTGCTATTCAGAAGAGAACTTCACTCCGTCGTAATCTTATGGTTTTGTGCATGGCGCTGCAGGATTCAGATTTTCAGTTCCCTACGGAACTACTTCAGTCATTAGTCGAGTCAATGCCATGCACGTCATGTTGTGGCATTTCTGCGTTCTCACGAGGGCGTACACGATATTAGGCAGGTGTACCAGTTTCTTTGGCTTTTCAGTGTATTTATTTCGACAGACTCCCTAATTACACTATCCCAGAAACTTGACGTTTTCACAAAGATGCGGGACTCATCCTATTTCATTTTATGATAATATTCGAGTCATTGCTCGGCGACAGCTGATTTTCTCTGTTGTTTTAGTAGGGTGTGTCGCTGATGTTCCTTGCATCTCTCCTCGACAGTTTTGGTTATCTGTCCAACGTATGACATGTCACATTCGCATAGAATTCGATGTATACCCGGCTTTCGGGGATCTATATTGTCTTTAACATTACAAACAATTCTTTTTATCGTAGTGGAAGGGAGAAAAATACATTGAATACCGTGTTTTTGTAGGATTGTCCGTATATTACCGGATAGTGTGCTAGCGCAAGGCACATAAGTGATTTTTGGCTTCTCTTCCTCGACCAGGCGCGATCTCTCTCTCTCCGGCTTCATTGATTCTGACTCCATCGACCTTTTAGTTTAAGGCTCCGAGTGTCAGTTCCTTCGTAACACCAGTTGTAGGTGTTGTAACTCTCCGTCGAGGCATTGTCTCAAAGTGTTCGAACGCTATGGACCAGAGTCTTTCGCACCAAATTTCTTCGCTACGGATGGTGAAGGCTCGATTCGTGGAGACAAAGGTCAGTGTGTAGGATTTCCAGATTTTTCTCCGGTTGCATAACTTGAGTAGGTTAGTGACAAGCAAGTCGTCGGAGTACTGTCCAGTAGAAAGATAAGCACCACACGAAATTATTATTATTATTATTATATACTCTCATTTTTGGGAGACTAACGGAAGTGCACTGATCTTGTTTGAAATTGACTGCTCAAAAACAAGTCTAAGATGATGTTGTTGTTGTGGTCTTCAGTCCTGAGACTGGTTTGATGCAGCTCTCCATACTACTCTATCCTGTGCAAGCTTCTTCATCTCCCAGTACCTACTGCAACCTACATCCTTCTGAATCTGCTTGTTGTATTCATCTCTTGGTCTCCCTCTACGATTTTTACCCTCCAGACTGCCCTCCAATGCTAAATTGGTGATCCCTTGATGCCTCAGAACATGTCCTACCAACCGATCCCTTCTTCTAGTCAAGTTTTGCCACAAACTTCTCTTCTCTCCAATCCTATTCAACACCTCCTCATTAGTTATGTGATCTAATCTTCAGCATTCTTCTGTAGCACCACATTTCGAAAGCTTCTATTCTTTCCTTATCTAAACTATTTATCGTCCATGTTTCACTTCCATACATGGCTACACTCCATACAAATACTTTCAGAAACGACTTCCTGACACTTAAATCTATACTCGATGTTAACAAATTTCTCTTCTTCAGATACGCTTTCCTTCCCATTGCCAGTCTACATTTGATATCCTCTCTACTTCGACCATCATCAGTTATTTTGCTTCCCAAATAGCAAAACTCCTTTACAACTTTGTCTCTCATGATATATTGTTAAAAGGAAAATAAAGGAAGACAAGTAGAAAAATCAATGGTAGCAGTGTTTTTATTAGTACTAAGCATTATAAAGGCCATTCATATAGACATAGGGTCTTAAAAATATCATTTTGAGTGTATGCAAGAAATTTGGTTCCTGTAGATGATAACAGGAACGGAATAGTATACCAAATACTTTACAAAGAAGTAGTGCAACTTTCGTGTAAGTCGCACAGTTATGCTTTAAATGAAAATTTCAAGGTATTTTCAAGAAATTAAAATGTTATGTTAGTTGTCTCTCTGTTACAAAAATGGCTTTTCAGAAAGCAGTAAGTACAAGCAAGAGGATTTTCGTAAAGTTTTGGCGAGGCAATGCACTGAAGAGTTGCGTTATCCTGTTCGTGATTAAATATTTAGCAAATCATAGACTGAATTTCGAAAGGGCTACTCTTGTGATCCTATTATTTATAGGCTCTGAGCACTATGGGACTTAACTTCTGAGGTCATCATTCCCGTAGAACTTAGAACTACTTAAACCTAACTAACCTAAGGACATCACACACATCCATGGCCAAGGCAGGATTCGAACCTGCGACCGTAGCGGTCGCGCGGTTCCAGACTGTAGCGCCTAGAACTGCGCGGCCACCACGGACGGCTCCTAGTATTTATACATTTGAAAAACATGTAATGATCGATATTTCCTGGAAAGAGTCCAGAATTTGTACAAATTTAAAGAAAGGTGTCGTTTCCTCAAGGCTGGGATTGTAAATACAGTTACACAGCATGCGAGTTTTGCTGCTTGGAAATAATGTAGTATGTCCACATCCATTTGAAAACAATGCTTTTCTATTTTTGATAAAATGCTACAGCCAATGACATTACCCAGAACATTCTATTTTGTTGTGTTATTATATTTGCACGTGCGTTCGAAACACCTACATCTCCAACTTCTCAAAAGGTACGCTCTCGGTATTTAACAATGCAGTAAATCCTGATGCGTAACGCCTCTCTTGCAGCGTCTGCCACTGGGTCATTTATGAGGAAGATCAAAACTGGCCAGTAGTGCCTAGTGAAGCATATTAATCTTACAGCTTCTTGGAAATATTTTGTTTACATAATAGTTTAATTTTTTGGGCAAGTGGAATATTAACGGTAGGGATGTTTTATGAGTTATGAGTAAACTAAATTAGTGTTGTTGTTGTTTTACAGAGTTTATAGATCATCACTTGGTTCGTTTGATTCGTATTTAAGTGAATGGAAGTAGAAATCTATACTAAGTTTTTAAAATAATTTACACACGAAGATGAAATCTTAAGCATGGAGAGAAATTACAGTGGGATAGCCCCAGGGTTCGATCGTGGGTCCATTACTGTTCTTGTTTTTTTTTAAATGGTTTTGAATCATTCATTGGGACCTGAACACTTGCTATTGACTCGCTAAAACAAAGAAAAAAAACAAAAAAAATATACATAAGCTTTTTGATGATTTTGTATGATCGTCGCCTCCTTAGGAATCTAAGCAGTGGAGAGTCTAGTGTCACAATCTTTTAGAGATTGTGAGCCTAACAACCAAGAAGCTATAGTGGTATCAGTCTCACTGCGTTATTAGCCTGCCCAGCGTGAAGAATTGGAGGAGAGTTTCTGAGCAGCTTCGAAGGAATGGATGCAAGTCTCCGCCACGTTTAAGCTTTGAACAGTTCGAATCACACGCCACTGCTCAGATTCAGTCAGTCCAGTCAAGGAATCCGAAATTGAGAAGTTGGTTGTGTATAATAAATTGGTATGATGTCTACTGCAATAATTCCATGAAAAAGTATATTACCACTGAAAAGCTTTAGGAACGCGCAGAAATAGAAAATATGGTGCTGCATTTAAAATTATAGTATTTATTTGGTAATGAAGTACTGACCTTGTAGATATATGTCAAACGTTCTCAGAAAATAATCATCTTGTGGTGCGGTCCTTCTTGTTGTCTCCGTGCTTGCTAAGAAAATGGGATGAGAAGTTCCGCCTTGTGCAAGACACCTTTTTCTTTTTGTTTCACCCATACATGTTTCAGCACTTTTGTGCTATCGTCAGTGGGTTTTATTTTTATTTTTAACTGTATTTGGCTGTATTTGTGAGTGTCGGTGGAAATTCTTCCGAGTCTGCTCTGTATTGCATACAGAACCAACACCACAATACAGAGCAGACTCGAAATAATTACCACCAACACTGACAAATACAGCCAGTCTGGCATCTACCAACTTACTTGCAACTGCTGTCAATCTGTATATGTGGGCCAAACATGCAGGACCTTCAGAACCAGATATAATGAACACCTCAGAGCACTAAAAAGCAATAGCACACACTCAACATTTGCAGACCACCTGGTACCACACAACCACCACCCAACAAACATTGAAACTGACTTTCATATCCTAAAAACTAGCAATAGCCTATACCAAAATTTAACTATAGAAGAAAACTACCACATCCAAAAATCAATAGCCCAGGGAAAGAAAGTACTCAATGAATACACATCACTGTGCAACAACACTCTTTTCGTCACAATAGAAGAACTATACAAGTAACACACACACACACACACACACACACACACACACACACACACACAAACAAACAAATCCTCTCTCTCTTTTCTTTCTTTCTTTCCTTCAGTCTCTCTCTCTCTCTCTCTCTCTCTCTCTCTCTGCCCCAGTACTCATCATACACACGCACACCCACATAAACCACACACCACTAACACCAAATACAATTCAAACTCGCGCGCCTCACCCAGCAGAACACGCTACGAAACAAATGAACGCCACACAGCCACAACAACACTAATGGCAGCGAAAACTCCACCTATGTTTTGAGTAATCGGAAAAACTGCATTGCCACGCGAACACAGGCAAAGAAGTAAGCCTATTTACTTCGCCAACAACACAGGAAAACTAACCACAACTTCAAAACTGTAAGTTACAGAAAGAAAACGTGATACAGTCTTATTTCCGTTCGTAAATGCATAACAAACAGAAAATAAATTACGTTTTGCTGTTTGCAGATGACAAGTTGTATATTTTGTAGCAGAACAGCTACCAAAACAAGAGGACACTAACATAATGTAAGGTATGTTACTTTTCGCCAATTAAGTTATAAATGCAACTTTTACATAATGATGTAAACGACACAAATGTTAATATGTTAACAACAAATTTACAGTTAAAAATAAAAATAAAATCCACTGACGATAGCACAAAAGTGCTGAAACATGTATGGGCGAAACAAAAAGAAAAAAGGTGTCTTGCATAAGGTGGAACTTCTCATCCCATGTTCTCAGAAAACTACACTGGTACGTACCGTTTCTACCACCGTTTATATTTTGAAAATATGTAAAATATACAGTTTAATTGTCAGACGTAAGCAAGCACCAGCAACAAAGAGTAGAAAGAATGCTAAAATTTCAAAGGCGGCAGCACCGTAGGTAGTTTTCACAGAGAAATGAGAGCATTTCTAGTGATAATGAATGTCATCCGTACACTGACACTCAATGTACGCCTTCGAGCTAGTGACAAACATTGTGACATTCCCTAACGCGCATACTGAACGAGTTACGTACGCTCTACTGTAGGGGCTGTAAAACCGTGAGAGCTGAAATGTGCGCGAATGGAGACGTGTGAGACGAACGGAGTGAGAAGTTACGATGTTGCGAAGAGGGCGCATGGAACCCACGAGGGCGCCGTTTGTCCCCGGATGGAGCAGCAAATAAACAGCGCACTGGGGGCCGTGGGGAGCGATGTCGCTTTTTGTAGCCTACCCGAACTCCCGCTGCCGACAGAATAGCTGGATTTCATTGAAACTTGGTCTACTATCGGAGTTACGCGATAACCTTGTAACGCGCACCGCGTAATCTAATATAAAAAGTAATCTGGGCAGGAGTTTCATGAAATTACCTACGGATGAACGTCTGCCACATATATGCACATTTTACGGTCGTTATACGGTCTACGGCACTTTAAAATTCAAAGCAGGTAAGTTTTCCCTGAACTGCAAATAACTCCTTCAAAAATTATTCTCTCAGTTTGAAACGAGTTGTTTACTGCTTATCATTTTTCATTAGAAAGTAATACATGATATTTCGTGCTATTAACAACGTGTTATTGTTGTGGATTGACAGCGCAGTTTATCTGTCTGTGATTAACAAATATATGAGAAAAAATGCGAAAGTGATCTGGTAGTGATAAGGCTTTTCATGACGTCTGACTGATATTTATTTTATCAACACATGATTTTCATTTTATCGCGATTAGTGAATGACACAAGATATCTCTGTTATACATAGAATCTGCTGAAACGAAATACTTCCTTCCCATCCAAGCACCGTCTGATGAGAGAAAAATTTAAACACCTATATATTTATTTCGCATAATAGAAGACATATTCTCCGTCGATAAGAATTTATGTTACCATTTCCTTTCCTTCAGTCCTTGATATTGGCTGGAATAGTTTAAGTCCTACCCAATTTTATTTTCACCTTACACACACACACAAACAAAGTTGCAGAGCTCATCTACAGCAATACAAAATAGCTTTCGAGGTAATTTACGTTTCAAATGTTTCTCTGTAAAAATACTTCTACAGCACATATTCGCTACCAAGCATGTGCTAAAAGCGTTTCCTATATTTTATCAAATGGCGATACGAGCAAGTGGAAAAACCACATCGATTTCACTGGCTGCACGTTTTATCTTTTTGTCTTGATCATAAATATCAAATAGCAGGTTTCAATGTTGATATACCGATATCAGATCTTAGAAAATTATAGCGTCGAGATATTAACTGTTCAGTGCGAAACGCAAATCCAGTAACTGTACAAGTTGTATCTAATTTAGGTACTGTCTTCCAACCTGATAGCAGTATTTCGCTAATGAAACCGGTAATGATCTATTCAATTCCTTCAAAAGGTCTAACGACAGAAGAGTAAGACGCACTTGACTGTATAATGTGGATATTACACAGGGAGCGGAAGTGGAATTATTTGTAGGAAGTGACGTCGAAGAAAATTCTCTTCGTTTTCTAATATTATAATTTCACGACTGTCATTTTAACGATATGGTCGCAGCACGAATCACTGTCACAAGGGATTTCTTTGAATGTTGTCCTAGTCGTAGAATAAAAATATCGAAAAGCGGGGTGAACATGCTTTATATGCTACCAGTATGTGAATAGCCTGTTGTTTTTCAGTTCCACTGCGCATTAGTAATTATAGTATCGACAACAGCTACAAGAAAAACTCCACTTTTTGACAGAAATATGTGCTTTGCATATGGAAGCAGTTAATATACGTAATAGTAAAAGTGTAGGAAATTTGAGTGCCGGGTGTTACTGCGTCATCCGCTTGCTACACTCTATCGAAAAAATTAATCGTGTTTTATTGAGCATGGGCGGAAGGAGTTCAATAGCGGCGTTAGAACTGTCTGCACTGTAACACGTACAAATGAAAAGATAAATGGTTTTATTTTCAGGGAAGGTTGTGCTGACGCGGTATTGGAATCGACAGGGGCCATGGAACCTTAAGACCATAAATCTCCTCTTGGATCGACCGTAACACTGGTGTTTACATTCGATTTGCGGAGAGGATTTTAGTCCGCTCCAAGAATTAGAATTTCATTTCCGTGCTCTTTTGTGCCGATTTCTCTACTTTTGGCGCCATCCATTCGACGAATCTTCCAGGACCGACACTGTACCTACAAAACGATAATAGTTACGGATATCTTGAACCGCAGATTGTACATCTTTGTTCTTGTTGCTTATGACGGTTATGTTATGAACTTTCATTGTCTACGTAATCGTTTTTAAAAAATGAGTCATTATTAGACTTAATACGAACTGCTGTATTTCAACGTCGATAACCATTACTGTGACCCAAAGAAGAATATTGGCATAACATAAGTGTGAAATAACAATGAATGCTGAAGATTACGAAACAATGTTTGATAGAACGTAATGAACTTGTGACGAAGGACTTACCCATTTAAATGACTCCGGTGTTTACTTTCAGTGATCTAGATTCTCACAGATTTCTTCCACGAAGAGAGAATTGACGTACTTCTGTACTACTTTTCTAGCATCACTACACACACTCCCCGCTTGAATAAACTTATTAGTTTTCTATGGATTCTTTAGTCACGTCTTGGCAGAATAATATCATATTTAACTGTGAAAACGAAACACATTTTATTTTACACATTTATTAATTGTCTATTACAAACCGGTTTCCGGCTTATTAGGGCCACAGTTAGTCTTATTGTATACAAAGCATACTACTGAACAAGTCGAACCTTGAGAGCTAAAGGCATTATCTCTGTACATAATATATTTACCATTATCTTCAGCAGAAAGTGCCGAACCACGTGATCGTATCTTGTGTTATGTATCAAATTACCTTACAGGAAGATATACAGGTATATTAGTCACCATGTTAAAATAGCACACTGGCCTCTAGCACTGTCTGTATGTGGAAGTGGTACCTGGAGATCATGTGGTACTCCAATGTTGATGTAAGTGATGACAGTGAAGAAGTACTATAAAGCAGTCGATGTAAGGAATCATCAACCTAGAGACGTCACAGAATGTGAAAAGAAGGTATCGTGTTTTAGTGTGCCTTCACCACTGCGTGAATGAAGTTGCTCGATTTCTTAGAGTGTCAACATGTCTACAGGGGAGCATACCCATTGTAGTCGAAAGAGTCGAGATTTTGCTTCTTCTTCGTATGACGCCAGCATTTAATGATCGTTTAGTCCAATGAGGTGCTTAACTCATAATGTGTGGAGATTCAGATAAGACCATATGCGCTTCTGGGATGCATTGGAAGTGCTTTCCGTATAATGACATGGGTCTACTCAAACATACCGCGAACGTCGCGATGTTGATTTCAAAATTTCAGTGACCAAGTATCGCTCTTTCTTCTTGCTTATGATGTAGACATTTCCAAGGTGACAATAGCTGTGTCCACAGGGCTCACACAGATGCTGGCGGTCTGACGAACACTCAGGTATCCTATCGCACCCCGACGGCCTCTTAAAACACCCTATCATATTGCCAAAGAAAACAGCTGGCACTGTTGGGAACAGTGGGTCAAATTTTGTAATCAGCATTTCCGAATTTTGGTACCTGTACAAGATCAAACGAAGTGTGTCTTCAGCTGGATGTGGGACAACTGAAGAAACTTTTCGACACTCTTCGTCACGATGTGAGGTCATTATCGAGCGCAGAGGCGGTGTTACGCGATATTAGCATGATGTCATCAGGAGTGACTAATTTTTTGTGCGCAGTGCTTCTGTTTCAAGTGTTAGAGGCGTTTCGTTGCTACAGACAAATTTAACAGTGTGGGGAAAGAAGTTAAGGTTCAAATGGCTCTGAGCACTATGGGACTCAACATCTAGAACTTAGAACTAGTTAAACCTAACTAACCTAAGGACATCACACACATCCATGCCCGAGGCAGGATTCGAACCTGCGGCCGTAGCGGTCACGCGGTGCCAGACTGTAGCGCCTAGAACCGCTCGGCCACTCCGGCCGGCTGAGACGATCACACTGATACCTATTAGTGTAGTTTTCCCATTAGTAAGACACAATTTACAATATACAGGGTGTTTGTTTTAACTTGGTGCGTGTAAATATCTCGAAACATTAGCATCGTATGAAAAAATGTTCCAAACGAAATGTTTGAAGATGACATCTGTCCGTTGTCCTCCGACCACCTCAAACGCTCCACCTTCCCCCCCCCCCCTCCCCTTACCATAATGGAGGGGGAGTCAACTTCTTATTTTGGATGGGATTTTATTGCAGATTCGCATTGTACTCCAAAAAATACCTAGGTTCATCCGAAATAATTTTTCCATGCGTGGCAGGTAGCACTTTAATCAGCGCGAGAGTTACGATTGGACGGAACACACCGAAATCATTCATCTTCATGTGAGATTCGATGGGGCTCACCGAAATAAACATCCTGATTGTGTGGGGGCGCCGGCCGGAGTGGCCGTGCCGTTCTGGGCGCTACAGTCTGGAACCGAGCGACCGCTACGGTCGCAGGCTCGAATCCGACGTCGGGCATGGATGTCCTTAGGTTAGTTAGGTTTAATTAGTTCTGAGTTCAGAAGTTACGTCGCATAGTGCTCAGAGCCATTTGTGAGGGGGCTTCTCAAAAGTAGCAGAAAACTAGATTACGTTACATGTAGCTCAGTGGCCAGAATTTTAAGTGGCTAAACGTAAATGTTTTACTGTACCAACCAATTTGCAAAACTAAAATAAGTTTTTAACGATAATATCTGCTGCTTAGAATAAGGAATTACATTTGTATGGAATATGTAAAGTAACCCAAATGAGTCAGTTCTGGATTTCAAAAACAGGAAAACTGAATTTTGGAGACTATCGCGCCACTTGCTAGTAATGGCGTAGAGTCGAATCTGCGGTAAAAATGGGGAAATTCACACTTGAAAACAAAAGTTGATATCCGCTTGGAGGGGGATGACGAGTGTTACCACAGAAAGATGTCCCACTTGAAAATGTTACCTTTTCATATCGAGCATTTATTTCGTACGATGCATATTTTTTAGAGATATTTAGCTCTTCCAAGTAAAAAGAAATAGCCTACATGCAGCAGGATGATAACATAATGATACCTTAGAGTATGAACAACTGTTCAAGGCGCTCCATGAAAATTGCTGCCAAATGAAGACTCAGCAGAGACCCCATTGCCAAACTATCAAAACACTCTTCGTGGGAGATGTTCATTAATATGTGTGCATTATGATACAGATACAGATATTCTAGAATCGCTAGTAAAATGGAATGCAACTGTGCATACAAAATTCAGCAAAGTAAATTAATTATTAACATTAGACTCTAGGCACAAGTTATAATAAATTATTATTCTTGCGTGAATTGCTTCAAGAGGTCACGGACCATCTGCAGCCTCATTAATGATTCATACCCGTTTGTTCTCCGTCCCTAACTTTCTCGTTAACGGGATGTTGAAACCATCTTTTAAAATATTGTTTTAGGTCTTAATACTACACTTGTTTGTTACAAACATGTACGTTTAGGGGGACAGTACTGATTCTACAGCCCTGTGTGACATTCTGTCAAATAGCTGTTTTCTTATGGTGGTATCGTTAGCAAAATATGCTCTGATAATCTCAAGTTATTAACTGCGTTGTTCCCATGTATCAGTGCAGCAAACTGAATGCCACTGTCGTTGGGAGAGTTTCATACTAAGAGTTCTACATTCTTATGTCAAGGAGGCCTGTAGTAACTTCTGAATTCTTGCGCACTAATGAAAGTAGTATTTCAGGAAACTCGTACCGTTGCCAAGAGACAACTGCGACTTCTGGAATGGCTGAAATGTTTCTTCTCGCAGTGAGAATAACTTCCTTTGGCCTCGGGAGCTGTGAAAGAAACAGTGTCTTAAGGAGACGAAGGATTAATGCCTCTTTTCCAAACGACGTGTTCCTGTAATACTGTCGGTGAAATTCTGTATGAGCCTTTACACGCCAAATGTTTACGGCGCAATTTTCAGGCTCGTTTATGAACAGTTAACAGTCGATTTCGTTTTTTGTTTCAATGTAGGACCACTGCAGCGTCTTTTCCGTACTTTTCTTGCACTTTTTCGAATGAATGGTGATTACTATACTTTCAGTATGTAGTCGTCAAGTGGTAAATACAGAATGAGGTTGTGTTCATCATTTTGAGTGATTTTATTCCCTCCAATGGTGTTGTTAATTTGACACAAACTCAGCCTTAATTCGGTTTTAATCGCGAAAAGTTTCTCTTACTCACCATGTGACGGGAGACTGACACAGAGTTTTGTAAGGAACCGCAAGCAATGTTCATGTCGACGGTGTAAAGGTAGTTTTAATCATAAACTACCAGAAACCGTCCAGAAGAAAATGTCAAATGTGTCTGAACAGAAAACTGAAATTTATTTACTCAAAGGATAACTTTTTAGCATCAAAATGCACTTGTGTGCGGCAAAAGTCAGTTATTTCCGAATGACTTACAGCGTGCTTGAAGCAAATAATCTCGTTGTAGAATGTTATTTTCTAATAGTTTCCTTTCAGAAAAACTTTGTCAGATGTTCGTTTTTTGTGATGTTGTAGTAGATATTTGTCCGAACTATATTCCTTATTTTAGATAATGCTACACTGTTAAATATTTGAAATTTATTTTCATTAATCGTAGGAAGTAAATACTTTACACTTACTTAAAATTTAATCAAGCAATAGTGGAAATAGCGCAATACTTATTTCCATAATTCAGCCAATAACAAATGGACAAAATGCTACATTTGTGATGAGTTGAAACCCAAGCCTGTGTCTGAGACCGCCGAAAACTGAATTGACTAAACCTCGGAATCTTAGAAAGTTGTTGTATGACAATAAGGACTCTCATGGAAGGGGAAGTATGCCGCTTTTAAATAATAAAATGCACTAGTCCACTTTAGAATCATTGTAAGACTACATCCTGTGCACAAACTTAGAACAATGGAAGTACAACATAATAGCTTAACAACGAATAGCACTGAAGCGACGGCAGAGTGTGGACACAACGGTTGATTAGCTGCACATAGTAAACTGACATGTGTTCGACTTCATTTAGATTAGCCCCAGTCTTAATGTACAAAAGGGCTTTAAGTATTTATCTGAAAAGTCCTTCCGAAAACAGCTAAGTAATGAGCCGCGTAACAGAGAGCAAATGAGTGACAAGTACTCTCTATCATTTTAACAATCGGCAGTTTACCTGTAACGATACCCTAAACTTATAATCTGGTTATTATCTAGCTTCTGTGTTGATTAAAACACACGTAACAGATGTTATTCAAAAACTGACGTACGTGAAACACGACAAAGCTTTTGAAATATTACGTTGTCGGACAGAACACAAACCACGATGAACAGAAAGAAGCAAACTAGTATTAACGACACGAGATATTTTTCATTTGCACTATTGGGAAACTAGTTTTGTTTGAGATCTCTGCTCTTTGTGATGTTTTAATATTTCTAGCTACGTCCTAGCGAAATGGAAAACCTTTTATACACTGATTGGACAACAATGCCCCAGTCAGAAATATAAAGCCTAATGTCTGTGTGTGTATTTAATGGGCTGCTTCAAAATATATAGGCAGTGATTGTCTTGGTGCATACAACTACGTGGATTAGCAGCCCTTTTATATTTTTTTCTTTTTTTGTGTAATTCGTTCCTACCAAAGATGGTACAACGGTCTGCTGCAGACTTCTTCTTTTCAGAAAAATCCCAGACAGCTGGGAGATACGGAGAAATGTTGCCAATTGCCTGAATACAGGTTCTTGTCTGGAATTTCTAGCCTTGGAGTTCATCTGATAACCAAGGAAAACCTCCCTCAAAACCTTGGCAAGGAAACAATGATTCAGACAACAAACAACATGAGTGACATGGTAGTGCAGAAAATATTATGACATGTTTAGCGATTAACCTACAAATTCAGCTACAGCAATAGCAATGAGAACACAATCAGCACTCATTTTTACACCAACTTACCACTGGTTCAGTACATTGCACACGCATACTTAATTGGACTTAAGTCATCCTCTAAGGAATGAGAGATGTTGTTGGTATAGTATTCACAAAAAACAAAACTGAGAAGAATAAATCTTGCAGGACAATTGATGTTGACCTGTAATAAAGACTTTAAGAATTACCGGAAATTATTGACCCCTTAGGACTAAATTCGGCGGACGGACTCTTGTATAAAAAGAGGCATCCATCTGCACATCCTTTTCCCCTGAGTCAGAGTGTTAGGCCAAAATATTAAGTTCTCCACCGGATGTAAAATATTCAAGAGGCGTACACACTCTCTCTCTTCAACTGTCACCCCTCGCTTTCTCTACTTCCTACTCTCTGTGCCGAACTGCTCCTGTTCCCTCAGTCCATCGTCTCCTTCTTCCTCTTTCCGTCTCCTCCAAATCCCCGTCTCATCCACTTCATCCTGCCCCCTATCGCCTCCTCACTTTCCTTGTCTCCTCCTCCCCTTTCTCTGTCCATCCACTCTCTGTTCACCTCCACCCCGCTCTTTTACCTTCCTCTTCCCTTTCTCTATTTCCTCCTCTCCTTCTCTCTGGCAGTCTCCTCCTCCATCCTGTCTCAGGCCATCTCCTCCTAACCCCTGTCTCTGTTCATTCCCTTTCCTATCCTTTCTCTGTACATTTTCCCCTCACCCCATCTCTGCTCTCTGCTCCAATTCCCTCCCTCTGTCCATTTACTCCACTTCATCACTGCATTCGTCTCCTCCTCCCTCAAACCTGAGTGTACTCCTTCCCCCTTTCTGTCTGTTCTTCTCTTCCTTCTCTCTTCCCTCTCTACGTCATCACCCCCATGCCACAGGAGATTTCTGATTCTTACCCCACAGTATTTCTCTCAATGTTGTAATATGTGTACCACTTTCGGTAGAAATCGATCCAGGGATTTAGCAGGATCTCTTTACCCAAGGATTTGCCAAAAGTACGCACATGCCACATATTTTCCACTTACATTTTTGCATATCTCACACATATTTATACACATATTTCACCTGTATCTATAGCGGATTTCGTCCTGCAGTTTCGATATCACGCAGCTCAGTCTTTATGACGTCGTATCTCCTGAACAATGTGTCATACAATAAATTAATTTGGTAGGTACATTCAGTGGTACATTCAGTGGGAAACGTATTGCAAATAGCTGTAAAGATGGAATAAATTAAAACGAGATGCAGCAGGTTCCCTCCCAGATTCGTGTTTATGACGTCATATCTCCTTAACTATGTGTCGTGCAATGATATAATTTTGTATAATACAGTCTGCAAAATGTGTCGTGATTACGGTTAAATTTAAAGAAGTACCATGTTAAATCCGGATGCCTAATGCGACAGTTTTACTGAATCAACAGCAAAAATACGATAAACTTTTTTCCTTTCATCATTTAGTAGAGCTTGTCAGCGAGAGAAGTTCTGTGAGTTAGCGCGTAGTGAGCTACATTACTTTTCCATCCCCAACGCCGATTCTTTTGTATATAGGTGGGTCTTACTCCCACAGTGATCGTGGTATATATATATATATATATATATATATATATATATATATATATATATATGTGTGTGTGTGTGTGTGTGTGTGTGTGTGTGTGTGTGTGTGTGTGTGTGTGTGTGCTTTTTACAAGTGTGAAAAATACTCTGAGACCAAATTAGAAAATTTAACTTTTTTACTCAGCTAAAAAATTTAAAAAATATTTTAGACTGTCACTCTTTGCAACGTAAATTAATAAATTAATATTGGGTAGTATATTCGTAAATAAATGCATACGGAATCTCTATGGCAGAATAAGTAGTTTAAGGAAAGTAGTAACATACTTATAAACGCTTAGAAACGCTGTAAGCTAATGTGCAATGTTAATGTGACTGTTAACAGGAATTTAGTAGTTAGCAGTAAATTTTTAATTTTTTGCAAAAAAAACCCTCTCAGTTTGCCACATTTCACGCTTGAGGAAATTATATAAACAAAGTTCCTATAAGATGCGGACGCTCTTTAGACAAATAACAAAACAGGTGTACTACTATCAGTGAAGTTTCTCGTGGATGATAATTCATGAGTTCGGCAAATAAGAGTCGGTTTTATGTGCTGATTCAGTAGAGCAAGACCGGACTACCAGTTGCCGCCGTATGAGCGGATATTACTTTTTAAGTGACTTGTAAGCGGGTGCTCAAACAAATTGCCATAGAAGTATTCCTCACTGTAATTTTAGTTTCCACTGATCGAATACTGAGCACCAGGACGGAGTCTCAGTAACTACTTTCCACCTCTCACAGCTAATACCACACGAGATCGTTCGACGCATACCCTATAACAACTTCTTTTTCTGCAATCATTCACAACCTTTAATTTGAATTTATTCCAATGTCCATGGACTTGGAAACTTTCCCTTTTTAAACGTGTCTCGTTACCTCTGCTGAATTTATTGGTGACCACTGGTGCGGCTCTATAGAATAGTGGATGGGTCTTAACGACAGGAACTTCGAATGTGTTAATCTTACACCATTAAAAGCAACTTCCTCGTGCCAAGTGCGGTTTTTTTGAGTGCATACAATTTACTGGAAATTCAACGTTTAACGTCAAAATGATCAGTCTAAGATAATTTATAAGGGGCAAAGATTTTATATTGTGCAATTTACACGACAAATAACAATCGCCAAGGCAATGTGCTTCCCATTGTGTGGTAAAAATACGTCATGAACTGCATGATTTTCAGGTGGCCAGAATGTAGCGTCAGTAAGAATTCGAAACCAAGACACTGAATACAAAACAGAGGCGGAGCATTTTTGGTCCTTCCGCTTGCGTGAAACAGACAGTATCTCAGCTACCTGTCTTCAAGTTAATTATTCGAATCATTCTTCACTGTTGGGATGAAGGGCAACGACTTATGTACCAGTTCGTCTTCTAACGAGATACATTACGTCTTGCCCTGGTGCTCTGGCATTTATTCCAAAGTCAGAAACTTTGCCACTAATCATACCGCACGTGGAAAGATTATTATCTTGCGTTCTCCCTTTTCATGTATTCCAAAACCTCAAGTTAAATCACTAACCACGTCGGGTGTGTAAGCGTCTATGGAGAATGCAACTAGAAGGAGGGAAAGGAAAAGACTGAAATGAAAAGTTTTACTCAGAAGCCTAGTCATTGTTAGAAAAAATTTAAAACATACATTGCCTATAAAATAGTCGACTTTTTTACTTCTGCAAACTTACTCGTTAACGAAAGACGTTAAAAAACGTCACAGAGGTATAAAAGGATAACGCGCAAGGAGATGCATGAAAAACTACATTTACATATTTCGGATGTTCTAGGATCAAACACTTATTTGTATTACACTAATTATCTTTGACACATATAATTGCAAATATAGTAGAAGACGTGTACACATAAAGTTAGCAAATTTAATTAGGTAGTTTTCGATAAGTCTGCTGGATGTGAAACAGGAAGGTAACAGAAGAATTATCAAATGCTCTATATCTGCTCTAACGGAACCTACAGGAAAATGAACAAGGAACATATTGCAACGCGAATACCGAAGACACTGTTGTACTTCCGGCTCAAATGGAAGAAAAGACGCCAGAATCAGAACTTTTGATGATGAAGTAAACCAGTAATGGATTTATTTAAGACACTGCTCGACCCTGATGATAGCGAGAGAAACGTAGAAGTGAACTGTTCCATCCGGAACGTCCTCTGCTTTATTCAAAGTTTGGGGACAACAACTGTCTGACGTAAAACCAGAAACACACATTCCTTCTTCTTACAACAAAATCTCACAAGTGCTGATAGGCTTTCAGCGACATCTGCTGCCAACAGTTGAAAGAAATGCTCAAAATTCACGAGAGTGGAGGAGTTAATTCTATTTGTCTTCGAACTCATTATACTGTGTTAACTTTCATGCTATAAAAGAAACGGAAAATAAATAAATAATTGTTTCCTCCTCGGTAAAACTGGCAAGTAGGAAAGGAATAAAGAACTCGCTAAAGAAAGCTTTTCTATCGTTTAGCTTAATCTTAAGACAACATCCTTATTAGCCTGTAGCTGGACCTAATAGACGGAAAATCAACATCATTGATAAATCTATCTGTACCTGTAATCTTAGTCATCAACACAGTGTGCGGTTATAACCTTGAGGTTGGCAACTATTCTCATATTTTTGCAGTTCGAAAGTACGGGGAGGAGAAGTAGCGGTGCAAAGTTCCTGGTCTCCAGTCATCAGAGGTTAGGTTGATGTCTCCTCCACAGACCTTCTCAGAACGTGTGCATTTGAAACCATCGGTGGCGATCACTGTTTTACGATTGCCAAGTGGATCTAACCAGGTGCCGACACCGCATTATATCCCTTCCGTTCTACTACCATACTAACAATAATACGAGACAGAAATAGTAAGTTAGCTAGAAGCACGCCACCCATGTGGTAGGGGAAATTGCGGTATAATCGGGTAACTACGGAGAACCCTAGATAACAATGACAGTTTTCGTTGTTGGAACTTCAAATTTATTTCAGTAAAAGATAAAAAAGCATAAACAATATAGATGAACTATATTGACTTACATCTAATTGTTTAAATTATATTTAATATAACTCAGCACTGTGGAGTATACGGTTATACATCATACTTTGGGGTAAAACTGGATATTCTGAGATGAATAGACGAGTAATGTAACGTTTTCCTGTTGAGGCATGAGACACACCAGTACTCATGCAAATCATATTCAGTCCACTCTGTACAACCCTCTTAGGCCCATTTCTCAAATTTTAAATACTTTGCTCAATTATTTGATTTTCTTGTTGGCCAGTAGTGAAGACAAAGCGTTCATTTTCATTTTAGGAAGATATGTTCACCTCACACGTCTTCAGACTCTTCTGACTCCTCTTCGTGATCTAGACCCAGAGTCGTTCAACATTTTTTAACCTGCTGGAAAGATGTTTTTGTCGCATTGTGTCTATTTTTGTAGGGAGACTCCGTGATCACGGTGCGTGTTCCTCTTGATCTGGTTGATGATTACGAGAGATCGCAACGAGGAACCGGCTTTACAGAGTTCGGTGACACAGCGAATGAAGACGGTCATTGCACGTCAGTCGACCGACCAGGACACGGAGAACAAGCAGTAACTCACACTATTGTGTTCTGGGAATCTGACATTATTCTTTCTTTTGTATCTGATAAGCAAAATCCTCTTCGCCAAATGCAATTACATTAAGCGGAAAAATACCCGTCTTTTTAAAGGTAGAGAGGTCATTTTGCATTGCTGCTGTTCTGGTGTATGCAAGTTCGAGCAGCTGAGCTATTTAGTACTGGTTGTCACTCTTCCAGTACGGCTGTTAAGCCATGTCTCAACTTCCGATCGTATAAAGCGCTTAATGGTCCCATCTGAAATGAAAATGCACCTCTTCAAGAGGGGATAATTAATCGAATTATTAGTGAAAAAATAATTTGTTAATTGACGAAAATTATTCTAAATTCTATGTGTAACTATTAAATTGTGTTTATTAAATCTTGTACACATAATTAGCTTACCGTTAAAAGCATGTATCTCTTACATCAGACTTATAAGTTATATGTAACGAAGTCATGGAGTAATATCAGTTAGTTCAGACTTTACCCCATTGCTGTACCCGATTTTATCCCGAATGTCCCTTCTCTGTAAAATTCCTTCTGCATAACAAAGAAGTTGAGGAACTGTTCGACGTGACATATGTTCATAAAGCCTGTTAAAAGTATTATTTATTGTACTACTAGTTTAGCTTGTAATACGATGGTGTAAGTTGCTTACTGAACAGGAAATGTCACAAAGATACACAAACACAAAAATGTAGCAAATTATTTATCTCAACAACAAGGAGTCTGATACTGCCAAGCCTAATGGAGGTATTGAAGTTCCCTTCTGTCTTCGTGGTATAACGGCCACAAAACAATGTTATCAACTCGTTAAGAGAATTATGGGCCGGCCTGTGTGGCCGAGCGGTTCTAGGTGCTTTGGTCTGGAATGCTCGACCGCTACGGTCGCAGGTTCGAATCCTGCCTTGGGCATGGGTGTGTGTGAAGTCCTTAGGTTAGTTACGTTTAAGTAGTTCTAAGTTCTAGGGGACTCAAGACCTTAGATATTAAGTCCCATAGGGCTCAGAGCCATTTGAACCATTTGAGTAATATGGGGGTTCCCGGTTTCACCCTCCCCATCCCGATTATACCCCAACTTCCCCTGTCAGCTAAAATGGTTTGCATGGAGCTTTCAGCGACTCGAGCGAATAAACAACACGTAATACATGTGATAAAGGCACCAGAGTGACGTAAGAAGAATCAAGGCACGTTCGTAGGCGTTACGTCGTAGAAAAAACGTTCGAGAATGTAAAACGGTGGGAGAGATTCCAAAGTAATGTGGAGGTGTAGGTGTAAGATGCAGGGAATGACGAGTAGAATATAGGAAGCACAAGAGCAAAGAGGCAACGATAAGAATGGATGGGGCAGAGCGACATGCTCGGTTCAAAAATGTTGTAAGACAGGAATGCATGCTTTTGCTCCTCCTGTTCAATCAGTACAATGAAGAAGGAACGGGAGAAATAAAAGAAAGGAACAGGAATAGGATTATAATTCAGGGTGAAGTGATGTAAATGATATGTTTCCCAGATGACATTCCATAAAGTGAAAAAGAGTTACAAGAGATGCTGAACGGGATGAACAGAGTAATGAGTGCAGAAAAGGGCTGGTAATAAACCTAGGAAGTTGAAAGAATTTAGGAGTAACAGAAATGAGATTAAAGGTCAACTTAACACAAATACGAGCGACAACAAATTAGATGAAGGGAAAGAATTTTGCCTCGCTGGGCAAAACGACGGAGCAAGCAGAGTAGCACAGGATAAGGCGGTATTCCTGGCCAAAAGAAGCCTACTAACATCAAACATCGGTCCCACTTTGCGAACGAAACTTTTTGAAACGTGCATTCTGACGACAGCACTGAGTGAAAGCGAATCAAGACATTTCGGAAAAACCGGAAAAGAAGAGAGCGCAATTGTTTCAGAATTCGTGCTGTAGGAGAATTTTGAAAATTAGGTAGACTGATTAGGTAAGGTTTCCTTCAGAACTGGTGAGGAAAGGAACGTATGAAGAAAAAGCAGAGTAGGATAGAACAAGACGATAGGAGATGTGTTAAGACATCAGGGAATAACTTCCTCGGTACTACAGGGAGCTGTACAGGACAAAAATTGTAGGGGAAGACAGAGATCGGGATATAGCCAGTAAGTAATGGAGGACACTGGGTGCATGCGCTATTCTGAGATGAAGAGCTTGGCACAGGAGATCAGTTCTTGGCTGCCAACATTAAACCAGTAAGAAGACGCATGATTATAAAGAATTTTGAATTTGGTTATTTATTACATAATGTTTCTATTTCGTTCACATTACACATACGCATAGAGAATGCACACATTTCGTTGTGTGAAAAATAATTCTAAATCTCCTCCGGCTATGTGAATTAGATCTAGTAGTTTATTACCAGTAGCCTTCAGTGGGATGTAATTTCCAGAGTGGCATCGCCGCAGGTGTTAGCTACTACCCCCAACAAGCGTGCCGCTGTTACGCATTGCGGCAGGGCCTTCGTAGTGCCTGAAAGAGCCGGGAGTCGGTGGTGTCAGCGTGCGGTGTGGAAATTGACGTCGGGAAGCATAAGCCACAGCGTGACGGTGGTTGTGGATGAGGTCGGAACACGCGCGGCGCAGCGCGGTGACAGCTTTATTAGAAACTGTGTCCACCAGCGGACGGGAGGCGCCAGCGGGTGGCCGCTAGGAAATTGAGCACACGCTGCACACACATGCTAAGTCCCAGTTGCTCTGCGACGAGCCACAGATAGCGCTTTCCAGCTGAAATCCCCTTAACTTAGACTGAAAGGGAAAGGACACATCGAAGAGCGGACCAACTATAATTGCATCTTTTTTCCTCTAACAGTTCACATTTATTTACACAACTCATTACACACGAAATATAATAATAACCATGTTAAAGAATAGGCAAGATGACCTTTTTTTAATTTTGAAAATAATCGGTTTAAGCCACTGATCAAAGACCCCAAGCCACAAGAAAGAGATCAGCAATAAATACTATTTGAAAGACAATAAGGCAAAACATTTCTTAAGTAAACAAATTTGGCCTTGGAATAAGTAAAAGAAATAATCTCCCAAAACTTCATCAACAAATCGCCACTTACGGCACTTAAGAGGGGTAGGACGTCAAACGGGCCGACTTTGAGCAGGAGAGGCATCACAGGACATTTTAATTTCCACTGTCTATACTTTTACAAGTAAATTCATAAAACTTTGTCAGCATCACCAGGAAGGATTCAAGATTAACACTCATTGCAGTGGGAGATCGAAAACGTAACAAAATAATTTTTTTTTTACGTGTGAAATTTCATCATTCTTTCACTTACTAATGGCTGCATTTGTTACTATAGGTACACTTTTCTTCATAAGTTAGAGAGGTTCTTCGATGAATTTTGCACAGTATACAAATCATACTTACAGGTGTATGAAACTCTATAATTTATTCAATTTATGACAAACGAATGAAATATTATATTTTAAACTTCATGTTTAGAAAAAACACAAATTTTCTAGTTAATTACCTCAATTTTACCACAGTTTTTAATAGATTTGTAAAATTCCAGAGTTTCATACACCTTTGAGTATGGTTGTATGCTGTGCAAAATTCATCGAAGAATGTCTCCTACTTATGAAGAAAAGTGTACCTATAGCAACAAATGCTGCCATTGGTAAGTGAAAAAAATTTATTTATGTTTTCGAACTTCCACTGCTGTGAGTGTAACTTCTGAATCCTTCCTGGTTATGCTGACAAAGTTTTATGAATTTATTTGTAAAAGTATAGACAGTGGAAATTAAAATGTCCTGTGATGCCTCTCCTGCTCCAAGTCGGTCCGTTTGACCTCCTACTCTCCTTAAAAGGAATTTAAAAAAGATATTTTAGTTAATTTCAGACTATGCTTTAAAAGCAACATCTGTAGCTACTATTACAAATCACAAGGCCAAACATTCAGTCTTCAGAACAGACCAACCATGAAAGTTAAGCGCCAACAGTTACGATCCAGCAAGATTTTCTTTCACATGCATGGAATGTTAACAAAACGGAAGTGCTGGTAAATCATTGACCATTAGAGACAATTAGCTCAGAGTTTACAAATGTTAGCACAGTAAGCAGATGCTGAAATAAACTGATTTACAAAATCTGAAGGTTAACCATAAACCGCATAATGTTACCGATTTCAGGAGAGACATAAAAGATTTTGGCCGAAAATACTAACGCACTAGCTTGTACCTAAGAGCGTAGGCTGCATAAACGCCGGCCGCGGTGGTCTAGCGGTTCTAGGCGCTCAGTCCGGAACCGCGCGACTGCTACGGTCGCAGGTTCGAATCCTGCCTCGGGCATGGATGTGTGTGATGTCCTTAGGTTAGTTAGGTTTAACTAGTTCTAAGTTCTAGGGGACTAATGACCTCAGAAGTTGAGTCCCATAGTGCTCAGAGCCATTTGAACCATTTGCTGCATAAACGTAACTAAATAAATACGCCGCTGGCGCGAACAGCTCCACTAAGGTAGTGTAGGGCAGACAGGAGCACTCCGGAAAAACACCATGCCGGTGTGTAACAGCAGCAGGTCCCCGCGACCAAGTGCCTCCCGAACAGCGGACTTGCAACTCGTTAAACTAAGAGATCTAAAACACAAATTGAACAGCGTACATTTGTTTGTCAAATTTCCTTAAATGATTAAGAGATTAAATAATAAATCCAAGAAAATATCACAAGGCGTCAAAAATAGATTTACCCCAGAGCTCACGATTAATTTAACAGCACTAAACACCCAGTTTCAATTGACACTAGGGTAACGACAAATGCCCTGAAAGCTCACAGAAAATAACACTAGTTTGAAAGCCACTACATTTAAAGTACCAGAAAGCTTGTCGCGTAAACAACTAACCATAAGGCAAAACTTAAAGTAACACTTATAATGGCAAAAAGACACCGTTAAACATGCGGAACTAGCACTAACAGTTAAACGGATCAAACTCAGACCAGCTGCGGTTAGAAAATAGTTACAACAGGCGAAACATGTTTGAGATCCTTGTGCCCGTTCACACTGGGACATTAGTGACGGTCACCAGAGACGGTCACCAACAGAGATACATTCCTTTGAACTGGAGCATTCACACCGGGACGGTAGACTGTCTCACCGAGACATAAAGCGAGAGTTGCAGGGGCGGGTATACAGGGTGTTACAAAAAGGTACGGCCAAACTTTCAGGAAACATTCCTCACACACAAAGAAAGAAAATATGTTATGTGGATATGTGTCCGGAAACGCTTACTTTCCATGTTAGAGCTCATTTTATTACTTCTCTTCAAATCACATTAATCATGGAATAGAAACACACAGCAACAGAACGTACCAGCGTGACTTCAAACACTTTGTTACAGGAAATGTTCAAAATGTCCTCCGTTAGCGAGGATACATACATCCACCCTCCGTCGCATGGAATCCCTATGCTCTGATGCAGCCCTGGAGAATGGCGTATTGTATCAAAGCCGTCCACAATACGAACACAAAGAGTCTCTACATTTGGTACCGGGGTTGCGTAGACCAGAGCTTTCAAATGCTCCCATAAATGAAAGTCAAGAGGGTTGAGGTCAGGAGAGCGTGGAGGCCATGGAATTGGTCCGCCTCTACCAATCCATCGGTCACCGAATCTGTTGTTGAGAAGCGTACGAACACTTCGACTGAAATGTGCAGGAGCTCCATCGTGCATGAACCACATGTTGTGTCATACTTGTAAAGGCACATGTTCTAGCAGCACAGGTAGAGTATCCCGTATGAAATCATGATAACATGCTCCATTGAGCTAGGTGGAAGAAACTAAAATGAGCTCTAACATGGAAATTAAGCGTTTCCGGAAACATGTCCACATAACATCTTTTCTTTATTTGTGTGTGAGGAATGTTTCCTGAAAGTCTGGCCGTACCTTTTTGTAACACCCTGTATAGAGCGCGAGCAATACCAACCATTGCTACCCCAAGAAGTCGTTATTCCATAATTTCCGGTCAATACAAAACGCCAACATCAAAAACTGCACAACGTGTGGTCGATGCAGCCACTAACAGTGCACAAGCAACCATCCGATCTCCTCACTAACAGAGCCGATGGCCCACACAGCCGACGGGCCGACCACTACCCTCTCGCCACGTACCTACACACTTCTCTACTGCACACGTTCCGGGGTCTTTTCAAGTCTCCCTGCCAGCGATAACACACAGGAAGCTAAGGGTAATTCATGCCATCCAGCGGTGTGCCAGCAAAAAAATGTTCAATGTGTGTGAAATCCTGAGGGACCAAGCTGCTGAGGTCACCTGTCCATAGACTTACCCACTACTTAAACTAACTGAAATTAACTTATGCTAAGAACAACACACACGCCCATGCCCAAGGGAGACTCGAACCTCCGGCGGGAGCGGCCGCGCAATCCGTAACACGGCGCCTAAAACCGCCAGGTAACTTCGCGCGGCGGGGTGCCAGCAGATGGTATACCCGCCACGGCTCACATACGATCTAAAACTCTTACGGAAAAATTGAAGCTCTCACCCACTTAGCATAAACCAAAAGGTACAACTAACTGATCATAACTCCTTTTATTACAGCACCAAGCAAAAGTAAGAAATGTGATCTATTTCTCTTAATCGTCGGTACAAACATCTAAATAAGCATTTTCTCGGTACGTACGTCCAGAATAAACGAAGTGATTCCTAATTTCCCGTGCATGTGTGTTTACTTTGTAAAGGTATTTGCGAATTGGTTCCCGCGTGGTCTCTTATTCACCTAGTCTTTAACTGTGAAGTGTAAATCCTGCGATTGTTTCCAATGTACTTAGCACAATATTGACAGGAGATAGCTGTTTGGTTCCGTAGATGCCGGTCAGATACTCCAAAAATGGATCCATATCTGTACGGTAACGCATATAACGCATCTGTACATGCAGTTGGTCACTGAGAAATGTTTCTAAAAGGGTCATGTAGCGTATAACAGACTAACTTAAGTAAAATACGTCGACGGCAACAGTCGAACGCATCGGGAAGAAGGTCCTCTCTTTCTGTAACATAGTAGCGCATTACTCCAAATTGTGTTAAAGTTGTAGCAAAAACAGACGGAGACGCACGAAATGGCTGTAAAAATGGACAAAGGTATTTGCGTAGAATGTGACAGTACTTGCCGAAACAAAACTATTGATTATCCCCCGCTTTGTGGTCGACAGCCATGAAACGCAATATAAATATGATACGGAAAATTCTGGAATAAGATCGTACACCGACTTCAAAACTTATATAACAAAAAATTTTATGCACTTTGTTTTCTGCATCTCGCTGTGAACTCATCAACTTCATTGTTGCCGACAAAAAAAAAAAAAAAAAAAATGGTTCAAATGGCTCTGAGCACTATGGGACTTAACATCTTAGGTCATCAGTCCCCTAGAACTTAGAACTACTTAAACCTAAATAACCTAAGGACATCACACATATCCGTGCCCGAGGCAGGATTCGAACCTGCGACCGTAGCAGTCACATGGTTCCGGACTGAAGCGCCTAGAACCGGACGGCCACCACGGCCGGCTGTTGCCGACAAAAATGTTGACATTTTTAAGACCTGTACTACATGTCCTAAAACTGTTAAAGTGACATAACGATACTTACTAGGCCGCTAAGTATGAACGTGTGACCCGACATCGGTCTGTCATAATAAGTGCAAAATGAATCTTATGCACTTGGTTCCGAAATTTTAGTCATAATAAATGAACTTCCTGATATGAAAAGAGCTAGTTAGCAGTGCCAGTGTTAATACGATCCTTTTGGAAGATTTGTGGAGGCAGCTTGTTTCCCATATATCCTTCAAAACATTGACGAGCAAAAGCGAAGACAGAAGTAAATTGCGCCGGCCGCGGTGGTCTAGCGGTTCTAGGCGCTCAGTCTGGAACCGCGCGACTGCTACGGTCGCAGGTTCGAATCCTGCCTCGGGCATGGATGTGTGTGATGTCCTTAGGTTAGTTAGGTTTAAGTAGTTCTAAGTTCTAGGGGACTTATGACCACAGATGTTGAGTCCCATAGTGCTCAGAGCCTGACCTGAGAAGAACAGGATGGCGAAAAAATCGTTCATGCGCTTTCGAAATAAACCAGCGCGCTGCGCGCTGTTAGAGGTTGCTTTGTGCAACATTGGAGGGGGGGGGGAGGGGGGAGGGAATAGGAATTTTCCTAATTCAGCTCCTGTACCGAGGCTTGGTGGAAAGTGGTTTTGGGTAGTTGGTCTTCTGGTCCCCTGGTGTGGAAAGCCACGGGAAACATAGTGCACAATGGTCCGACATCGGCCAAAACCCAGTTGCTACCAAAATCGCGCCCAGTGTTCTCTCCACTTCACCACCTCGCTCTCGCTGTGTTTCCATTTGTTGCCAACATCCATCCCTAGCTGTCTGATCGAAAGGACATTGAAACGAAGAAAACGGGAAAGAATGTGACCTTACTTAATTACCAATAAAAGTAGCCACACACTGAAATTAAATTCAGTAGAACGGCCGAGATAATACTGAATGGTAAAACAGGTAGCAGAAAAAAAATGCGTCACTGGAAAAGGAATGAAACTCTACAAGCCGCTAGTCGCTTCAGTCATGTTAGAGTGAAGCTACTCATGTATCACGACAGTAAAATAAAAACAGTGCACAGTCGAGGGAGTATGGATAAAAGCAGTAGCGTATTTAAATTTACAAAATAATGACAAGTTTAAGTAAATCTAGAGTACTACAACTAGCTGATAAATATTAAACAAAAATGAGAAACACAAATCATACAAGGAACGGTATTTGACAGGCAAAGCATACATTCGGAGGGAAGCTATACAAATTCTCCTCTGAATTAATCTGCTGAACTTCAGGTCCTACGGATCACTGAACACATCAGCTAAGGCTTCAACACTGCGAAGTCGACAGCTGCCGTTTTTCTGGACTTGCAAAACGCCTACGACAAGATCTGGCAAGACAACCTCGTACACAAGAGGAACCATGACCAGTTTTACCACAAACTATGGTTCAGCTGTGAACAGGGAGCTATGAATATCACTTAACAACCCTACGCCAGTGCAGCCGTACTTTGTCCTCCCACCTTGATTCAGGCGGCGGCAGAGAACGGCGCGCTGTCGGCGAAGAGCGGTTCCTGCGGCAGCTTTAACGTTCTAACGAGCCCACCAAAATATGCGAACTACGCGGACTGGCGTTCTGATTATCGTAACGCAGGAAATTTCTCTATCACAGCTTTGATATCTTGGCACAATTCAGTGTGAGATGCAGCCGTTTGCTGGTCTGGCCAAGCCAATTTGACCTAAAGGCACGATGGTACGTGCTGGAATTGCCGAACGTCAGACTGTCGACTCAGGGCCAATAAGTTCACCGTCGTAACACGCGATATGTCTGAGACGATATGCAGTTCCACTGTCGGTACAGTTGGGAAGTGCCACAGGCCTTTAGTCCACCACAAAATACAGACCACAAGTCTCACCCACTAGGGAAGACCTAAAGTTCTCTACCAGGAAAGGACCAGAAGAACAAGTCGAAAGAATCTCAATCACTTTCCATCAAGCCTCGGTTCTGTACCTGAATTAGCAAAACGAAATTGTCCCAACATTGCAGAAACCAGTGGAACTATCCTCTGCTCATTGAACCTGCTTGTCTTGTGGCCAATCCAGACACTGCCCCAGGTTTCCCACGCAGGGGGATAAACCTCTATTTTGCATATCCTAAGAGGAGCTGGTCAGTCACTCCAAATAATCTTTTTCCTGTAAAAAGAAGATTTTAGACTACGGAGGCATCGTTGTCAAAGTAAGCATGGCCATGTTTAGGAAAAAAGATCTATCTAGATGGAACCTCAGGCCCTTACTTCCCGCCGGCCGTAATGGCCGAGCGGTTCTAGGTGCTACAGTCTGGAACCGCGCGACCGTTACGGTCGCAGGTTCGAATCCTGCCTCGGGCATGGATGTGTGTGATGTCCTTAGGTTAGTTAGGTTTAATGAAGTTCTAAGTTCCACGGGACTAATGACCTCAGCAGTTAAGTCCCATAGTATTCAGAGCCATTTGAACCATTTTGAACCTTATTGAAAGAGTTATCTAACCTTTCCAAGCCTACCATTTCCAGTTTCTGAAAGAAGGCTGTTAAGCTTCCATGTTAAGCGCCCATGAAATATATACTACAAAAACCTGTTGACTTCCTGGCGTGGCGGCCGGAGGGGGGGGGGGGGGGGGACCTCCAGTCCAGTCGTACCACAAGTAAATACATACGCCAGCCATTGTATCTGTATTGTCACAGATTCTAACATGAGAATGCACAGAGTCTTATGAACACCCCACTGTTTGCAAAAAAGTTCAGTTTACAGTAATCTATTTTAAATGACTACCTACTCCCACTTTCAGCCATCCGGCCGTCTTCCGTGATGGACTAGCGCCTCGTCCAAGTAAAACGTTTGCAAACTGGCACCCTTCTATCCGACCCTAAGCGAAAGGGGTAGAGTGATTTTGCCAGAAGACACTCTGCAGGTAAGAACCACTGAACACTGTTTCCCAGAATCACTGGCACGGCCTGGGCGCTGTACTCAGAATTTATGGCCCCAGTTCATCTAGTTCCCTGTTTTCAGTCTTGTCCACTATATTCCCCTCAGGTACAAGCTCTCTACAGGTTACACATACGGTTACAAGAACATTCTACCAACAATTTCCTCGTATAGAAGTCATTAAACACACATGGCAAATGTAATATTGTGGAGCACAGAGATAAAACCCTGAAGTATGAATGTTAAAATAACTGACAATGTTGTTACAGTGAGAGAGTGGCAAGCCGGCTCTCAGCTCTTCATATGAAAGGGTGTCATCAAATATGTCTTTGGGTAACCATCATAAATTGATATTTCTTGAGTTATCTGTGACGATAAAAATCGTCTACCCATTATACTTCATCTATTACTGTAACAATGCTTGCAGAATGAACAATACATATGGAAATGAACTAACGATGCTACTACATAATAACATTCTATGCAGGAGGTGTGGAATGGGTAAGTACTTGAATAATATCGTAAATTCAGTTTTTTAAGGAAAACATTATTATGTTGCACGCCACTGGCATTCTAAAGCCATTAAAACGCTGTACGGAATCTATAGTTTCTGCTGCTTTCCAAAAATAGCACTAGTGGCAAGTGTCTAGACCTTGGTGCAGAGAAGGCAGTACATCGACTTCATTTCCTAACAGTTTGGTCAAGGGTGTGATTCACACTTTTTGTGGCCTTCAGGCTCTCAACAGCATTTTTTTCTCGATGTTGCAGTCGTTGTATACGTCTCAGTGGGAAAAATGTCAACAAAAATCTTTCTCTTCAAACTCTTCATCTGCAAGAACAATCTGTTAGGGACTATGCTCTTATATGAAGATTCATTATTTATTGATGATTGTTTTTAGGTCACCTGAATTCGTTCAAATGGCTCTGAGCACTATGTGACTTAACATCTGTGGTCATCAGTCCCCTTGAACTTAGAACTACTTAAATCCAACTAACCTAAGGACATCACACACATCCATGCCCGAGGCAGGATTCGAACCTGCGACCGTAGTGGTCGCGCGGTTCCAGACTGAAGCGCCTAGAGCCGTTCGGCCACAACGACCGGCTCACTGTGTCAACTATAAACCGTATAGGAAATTTTAAAAAGAAACGTCGATAAATCAAGGAATTTTTGCTACAAAGTACTGAAGTGTAAGCATGTTCTGTTCAAGCATTTAAGTCACAGTGGAACGGGATACACAGTTAATTATAATATACTTTTTCAAGTGTTCTGTTACCGTCACATTCTTCTATTGGGCAATATGTTTTTATCGCTCCCCTTCCCAAGAAGTGCACGGTACATATTGATGTGGAAAGACTGTGCTGGGAGTGATATTCACAGGGGCTTCTACAATTTCACAGTTAAATAACCTGCCTCAAAGCAGAAGTAGAATCCAAGGTCAGATTAAAGTTTACTGACAGCTACGCCATCCACTTCACCTCGTATAACGATGACCTTCCTAACTGCATCTTCCATTATTCGCCCTGCCGTTTGAATAGGCACACTTGAAGTCGACAGTTTCTTGATACTGTCTGGAAGCCAGTTTAAGTTATTTGCGATGTATGCAACTTTACAGTTGCTGAACGCTTACTGTAGGAAGTCACAGCTCCAGTCCATGTTGCCCACCTTGTTTTTACTGGCGCCGGAGGTGGGGGTATTTCAAGTAGCTCCTGCTTGTAGCATTGTACACCATAAGAATATTTCAAGAGAACCTTCTTCGTTGCTGGTATCACTGTATTTGTTGTTGTTGTGGTCTTCAGTTCTGAGACTGGTTTGATGCAGCTCTCCATGCTACTCTATACTGTGCAAGCTTCTTCATCTCCCAGTACCTACTGCAACCTACATCCTTCTGAATCTGCTTAGTGTATTCATCTCTTGGTCTCCCTCTACGATTTTTACCCTCCACGCTGCCCTCCAGTGCTAAATTTGTGATTCCTTGATGCCTTAAAACATGTCCTACCAACCGATCCCTTCTTCTAGTCAAGTTGTGCCACAAACTTCTCTTCTCTCCAATCCTATTCAATACCTCCTCATTATCTTCAGCATTCTTCTGTAGCACCACATTTCGAAAGCTTCTATTCTCTTCTTGTCCAAATTGGTTATCGTCCATGTTTCACTTCCATACATGGCTACACTCCATACAAATACTTTCAGAAACGACTTCCTGACACTTAAATCAATGCTCGATGTTAACAAATTTCTCTTCTTCAGAAACGATTTCCTTGCCATTGCCACTCTACATTTTATATCCTCTCTACTTCGACCATCATCAGTTATTTTGCTCCCTAAATAGAAAAACTCCTTTACTACTTTAAGTGTCTCATTTCCTAATATAATCCCCTAAGCATCACCCGATTTAATTTGACTACATTCCATTATCCTCGTTTTGCTTTTGTTGATGTTCATCTTAAATCCTCCTTTCAAGTCCCTGTCCATTCCATTCAACTGCTCTTCCAAGTCCTTTGCTGTCTCTCACAGAATTACAATGTCATCGGCGAACCTCAAAGTTTTTATTTCTTCTCCATGGATTTTAATACCTACTCCGAATTTTTCTTTTGTTTCATTTACTGCTTGCTCAATATACAGATTGAGTAACATCGGGGACAGGCTAAAACCCTGTCTCACTCCCTTCCCAACCCCTGCTTCCCTTTCATGTCCCTCGACTCTTATAACTGCCATCTGATTTCTGTACAAATTGTATATAGCCTTTCGCTCCCTGTATTTTACTCCTGCCTCCTTCAGAATTTGAAAGAGTATTCCAGTCAACATTGTCAAAAGCTTTCTCTATGTCTACAAATGCTAGAAACGTAGGTTTGCCTTTTCTTAATCTAGCTTCTAAAAGAAGTCGTAGGGTCAGTATTGCCTCACGTGTCCCCATATTTCTACGAAATCCAAACTGATCTTCCCCAAGGTCGGCTTCTACCAGTTTTCCATTCGTCTGTAAAGAATTCGCGTTAGTATTTTGCAGCTGTGACTTATTAAACTGATAGTTCGGTAATTTTCACATCTGTCAACAACTGCTTTCTTTGGGATTGGAATTATTATATTCTTCTTGAAGTCTGAGGGTATTTCGCCTGACTCATACATCTTGCTTACCAGATGGTAGAGTTTTGTCATGACTGGCTCTCCCAAGGCCATCAGTAGTTCTAATGGAATGTTGTCTACTCTGGGGGCCTTGTTTCGACTCAGGTCTCTAAGTGCTCTGTCAAACTCTTCATGCAGTATCGTATCTCCCATTTCATCTTGATCTACATCCTCTTCCATTTCCATAATATTGTCCTCAAGTACATCATCCTTGTCTAAACCCTCTATATACTCCTTCCACCTTGCTGCCTTCCCTTCTTTGCTTAGAACTGGTTTGCCATCTGAGCTCTTGATATTCATACAAGTGGTCCTCTTCTCTCCAAAGGTCTCTTTAATTTTCCTGTAGGCAGTATCTATCTTACCCCTAGTGAGACAAGCCTCTACATCCTTACATTTGTCCTCTAGCCATCCCTGCTTAGCCATTTTGCACTTCCTGTCGATCTCATTTTTGAGACGTTTGTATTCCTCTTTGCCTGCTTCATTTACTGCATTTTTATATTTTCTCCTTTCATCATTTAAATTCAATATTTCTTCTGTTACCCAAGGATTTCTATTAGCCCTCGTCTTTTTATCTACTTGATCCTCTGCTGCCTTCACTACTTCATCCCTCAGAGCTACCCATTCTTCATCTACTGTATTTCTTTCCCCCATTCCTGTCAATTGTTCCCTTATGCTCTCCCTGAAACTCTCTACAACCTCTGGTTCTTTCAGTTTATCCAGGTCCCATCTCCATAAATTCCCACCTTTTTGCAGTTTCTTCAGTTTCAATCTGCAGTTCATAACCAATAGATTGTGGTCAGAATCCACATCTGCCCCTGGAAATGTCTTACAATTTAAAACCTGGTTCCTAAATCTCTGTCTTACCATTATATAATCTATCTGATAGCTTTTAGTATCTCCAGGATTCTTCCAGGTATGCAACCCTCTTTTATGATTCTTGAACCAAGTGTTAGCTATGATTAAGTTATGCTCTGTGCAAAATTCTACAAGGCGGCTTCCTGTTTCATTTCTTCCCCCCCAATCCATATTCACCTACTATGTTTCCTTCTCTCCCTTTTCCTACTGACGAATTCCAGTCACCCATGAGTATTAAATTTTCGTCTCCCTTCACTACCTGAATAATTTCTTTTATCTCGTCATACATTTCATCAATTTCTTCATCATCTGCAGAGCTAGTTGGCATATAAACTTGTACTACTGTAGTAGGCATGGGCTTTGTGTCTATCTTGGCCACAATAATGCGTTCACTAAGCTGTTTGTAGTAGCTTACCCGCGTTCCTATTTTCCTATTCATTATTAAACCTACTCCTGCATTACCCCTATTTGACTTTGTGTTTATAACCCTGTAGTCATCTGACCAGAAGTCTTGTTCCTCCTGCCACCGAACTTCACTAATTCCCCTCTATATCTAATTTTAACCTATCCATTTCCCTTTTTAAATTTTCTAACCTACCTGCCCGATTAAGGGATCTGACATTCCACGCTCCGATCCGTAGAATGCCAGTTTTCTTTCTCCTGATAACGACGTCCTCTTGAGTAGTCCTCGCCCGGAGATCCGAATGGGGGACTATTTTACCTCCGGAATATTTTACCCAAGAGGACGCCATCATCATTTAATCATACAGTAAAGCTGCATGTCCTCGGGAAAAATTACGGCTGTAGTTTCCCCTTGCTTTCAGCCGTTCGCAGTACCAGCACAGCAAGGCCGTTTTGGTTAATGTTACAAGGCCAGATCAGTCAATCATCCAGACTGTTGCCCCTGCAACTACTGAAAAGGCTGCTGCCCCTCTTCAGGAACCACATGTTTGTCTGGCCTCTCAACAAATACCCCTCCGTTGTGGTTGCACCTACGGTACGGCCATCTGTATCGCTGAGGCACGCAAGCCTCCCCACCAACGGCAAGGTCCATGGTTCATGGGGGGATCGCTGTATTCATTTCTGCGAAATGATGTCTGTCTCTGCCACTTGTTGCAATACATGAGCCATACATTTAATATGCTTTTAAGTTGGGATAAAATACATTACGCCACTTCCACGTTTTAACATATGTCTAATTGCATCTGTGTATATCAATAGAGCCCTCGCTCCTTTTACACCTTGTGTTCATAGTACCTGAAGTCCAACATTATCGAATGTGGCAACTGATGAAATGTATGTTGCCTCGGAAAGTTTACAGTAAATTAAATAGATTTTATATGCAGCCTCGGAGTCCAACTTGCTCACATTTTATTACCGATGAAACGGCCTACACCCTCCCTCATCTCATTAACAGAAATCCATGTAGGTGATTTACCAATGTCAGACCTGATTTTTCTCTGTTATGTCAATAAAGTAAGAATCTAGGCATTTCTTCATGAAAGTTTACTCATCGGGAATGTAGCGGTTGCAATATTTGTGTAAAAAATGTTTTAATTCAAGTAAGGGCAGTTTCTTCCAGGGTGTGTTCCCTGCAACCAATGCAAAACACAGTACTCTGTGAAATTCACTATTAGATGATGCAGGCTGCCCCTGCAACTGCGTAAAGAGAAGCTGTGTTTTTGAAGAAATCCGTTGGTTTTTTCTAATGTGTAGACAGCTTTGTGCATGCAGGTCACTGATCCCTAAGCTTACGCACTACTTAATCTAACTTAAACTAACTTGCGCTAAGGACAACACACACACACACACACACACCCATGCCCAATGGACGACTCGAACCTTAGACGGAGGGAGCCGCGCGGACCGTCACAAGGCGCTTCACACCGCGCGGCCACCCCACCCGTCTTCTAGGAAGGAAACCAGGTACTTATGAGGCCAATGTTTTGAAATTGCTGGTGTGGTTCAAATGGCTCTGAGCACTATGGGACTTACCATCTGAGGTCATCCGGCCCCTAGAACTTAGAACTACTTAAACCTAACTAACCTAAGGATATCACACACATCTATGCCCGAGGCAGGATTCGAACCTGCGACCGTAGCGGTCGCGCGGTTCCAGACTGAAGCGCCTAGAACCGTTCGGCCACACCAGCCGGCTGTAAATGTTGTTCAGATTGAGATATCATCGTACGTTCTGTAGGTTTATCGTAAGTTTGGCAGCGGACTATTTTACCAGCATGGTTAAAACACTATCAACCGAAATCCATGTTTTCAGCGTTGATGATAATAAAGACGCAGTGGCAGCTCACTGCTACACATTGCGAAACTTTTGCGAATAGCCGGCCGGAGTGGCCGTGCGCTTCTAGGCGCTACAGTCTGGAGCCGAGCGACCGCTACGGTCGCAGGTTCGAATCCTGCTTCGGGCATGGACGTGTGTGATGTCCTTAGGTTAGTTAGGTTTAATTAGTTCTAAGTTCTAGGCGACTGATGATCTCAGAAGTGAAGTCGCATATTGCTCAGAGCAACATTATTTTTTTTTTTTTCGGATAAGAAATGAAAGCCTGTAAAACGAGTCATCGTTGTCCACATCGACCGTGTGCAGTTCAGCCTTGAGTGTAATGGTATTGACGATAGCATGAAAAACAAAATAATACAATTTAATTTTTTTCCTTTTTTGCTACGCAATGCAAATCTATGAGGCTCAGTTTTTATTCCTTTGTTACTGTGCAACGAAAACGTATGAGACTTACGTAAATGTGTAATAGTTCTGCAATAATATTAACATATGTAAACTTTTGTACCACAGTGTGAAATATTGATAAAATATTCTCGGGTTTCAAGCCGCGGCGAGTGGTCAACCGCCCACGACCTTTCGGCAGAGATCCCCCTCTGCTATTGTCAAGTGGTTGACTCTCGTGTGAATACCCCTCGTCCCCAGTCCTCACCATATATGGCAATGTTTTGATGGCCCGACCGGCGCGCCCGCTTCAAGTCCCCTACCACAGGATCATAGGGCTAACTCAACTGCAATACACCGACCACATTGAGGGTGTTGTCCGATTTTAGACTTACACTGCTTCATTACGCTATCCCAGAGGCAGTTGGTCTTTTTAATAATACAGATAGAAATACTGTCGAATGCCATTCGGTGTCCGTTTTCCAGTGCATGCTCCTCTACAGCTGATTTTTCGGTATAGCCTAGGCGTAGACACCTTTCATGTTCTATGTGGCGTCGTTCAATAGTACGGACAGTCTCACCGATATAAAACTGGGCACACGTACAGGGTATTTTGTAATTTCAGGTGTTCTGAGATCTACATCGTCTTTGACAGTGTTCATTAGTTTCCGGATCTTTCCTGGGGGCCTGAAGACTTTATCGATTTCATGTTTCTTCAGGAGTTGACTAATCTTTCCTGTTATTGAGCCACAAAACGGTAAAAACGCAATGTTCTTCGTGTCATCTTCGAAGGCCTTCTGCTTTCCCAGCTCAGGTGAAACTGCTTGTGAAATATATCTTTTTTTGTAACCGTTTTCCTTGAAAACTTTATGTAAGTGCCTCAGTTCTCTCGGCAGGACAGACCGTCTCTGTGCTGGGTGGTGATAGCTGGTGGCGTGCAGATGTCGATCCGTGTGGGTAGACTTTCGATAAACGCTGTGACTGAGTCACCCATTGGATTAACGGTGGGCAACAACATCCAGGAACCGTCCTACTCCATTCCATCGTTAACTTCATGTGGTCGTTCATGTTGTTGACGTGTTGCAGGAACTCTCATGCCCACGAGGCCATCGTCGATGTAGCGATGAAAGCTAGACTTTGCTGGAGCATTGTCCAAAGTGATGTCCTCAAAATACTCCATAAAGAGGTTGGGTACAACTGGGGCTAGTGGCCTCCCCGTCGAGATACCGTCCGTCTGGTTGAAGTATTCTCCACCACGCAACGGTGATGTCAGTGTATCTTTAAATAAACCAAATATGATGGCGTCGAAGAGGAGGGACAGCAAGTCTATATTGTCTGTGATGGGCACACAAGTGAATGACATCAAAACTAACCATAATATCGCATTTTCCAAGGGTGTCTGTTCCCGAGTTATAGTTTTCGATATGTATCTTCCTTGCCCTTCCTGAACGTCCTCTTCCGCCGTAAGCACAATGGGTGTCTCGGTCACAGCGTTTACAGCAAGAGGCCACCCACACCGATTTCTATCTGCCCGTCACCAGCTGCCACAACCCAGCACAGTGACGATCTATTCTGAAGACCTTGACACATCGAGCTGGAATCGTTTCAGTCGCCAAAAATCTGCCGAGGAAACTGAGGCACTTAAAATCTTCAAGGAAAACGGTCACAACAACAGATAAATTTCGCATGCAGTTTCGCCTAAGCCGGGAAATCAGAATGCCTCCGAAAAAGACACGAAGAATATTGCGTTTTTACCGTTTTGCGGCTCAAAAACAGTGAAGATTAGCCAGCTCTTGAAGGAACATTAAATCGATAAAATGTTCAGCCTCCCAGGAAAGATCGGGCATCTAATGAACACTGTGAAAAACGATGTAGATCTCAGAAAATCTGAAACATACAAAATACTATGCGCGTGCGGGTAGTTTTATGTCGGTCAGACCGTCCGTACTATTGAACAACGCCGCATGGAACATGAAAGGTGTTTCCGCCTAGGCTATCCCGAAAAATCAGCTGTAGCGGAGCAAGCACTGGAAAACAGACACCGAATTCCATTCCAAGCCTCTGGAATATCGTACTAAATGAAGCAATGTAGATCAAAATATCGGACAACACCATCAATGTGGATGGTGGACTGCAGCTGAGTTAGACCTATCATCCTGTGATTTGGGAGCTCAATATGGCGCGGCGGTCGCGGCACCAGAACACTATCATTTATGGTGCGGTATAAGCACGGCAGCAGCATTCAGCGACGTCACCAGCGGCGACTTGGCTATATAAGCACGGTAGCGGCATTCAGTGACGTCACTAGCGGCGGCGCGGCTATATAAGCGCGGTAGCGGCATTCACACGGGAGCCAACCACTTGACAATAGCGGAGGAAATATCTGCCGGAAGCTCGTGGGTGGTTAATCACTTGGCGCGGCTTGACACCCGAGAATATTTTAGTAATGGATATCGCTGCGAGAGCATGTAATTTTACGGTCTGAAATATGCATTATACCTCAAAATATGTAAAAATACAAAATTTATAACTATGAAATAAGTGTTCTTTCAGTGTAATTCGTCGATAATTTAGATTTTCTTATAACTAGATAGAAAGGAACAGAATATGTATTTACAAGTAGATAACATCCGGGATCGAGCGAGGATAGCAGTCGCCATCGGCTGTCGCGGATTGTAACAGCGGAGAAACGGACGACAGTTCGTTCTCCAATTCATTACTGACAGCGAGAACTGGTTATCAGTCGTAGTACGCTGAAACAGACCCTCCCTACGTAAATCAGAAGCTGTTGTTGGCACGGCATGCTTCTGTTGTGGTGTGCATCTGTTGTGGTGGTATGCTTCTATTATGGCGTACTGTGAAGGTTCACAGTTTTAAGAGAGATATTCATTACGCCACACTGAATGGAAGTCCTGATCAGTATTTCACTCACAGAAAGAATCTTTTAATCTCTTTTTCAACGCCATAATCGTGTGAAAAGGAATCAGATTTCCGTAGTAAAAATATCATAAGCATTCTTGTGAGGAATGATGATTTTGTAACTAAAATAATAGTGTTCGGCATTAAATTCCTCATTTTCACATAAACATTTGTTGAATCATACATGTAACTGGAAAACCGGTTCCCGGAATGGCCACTCTATTTCCCTTTTTATTGCCGTCGCAGAAACATTCGTTTGTTTTAGTGTTTATTAATTTCACAAATATCTCTGGAATACACGTATGTTATATTTGTCTGTACTTACAAAAATAACAACCATTACCGCAATATTTATGAGTGCATGTTATATTTATTTATTTATGACGTTGCAAACCTGCTCCATAGAGCCTACATCCGGTTGTGGGTATCTCCTCGCTCACAGTACTGTTTAAACAGGAAGCATTTTTTACTACGCGAAATGCCGGACTGGCGAACTCTGGATGTTTACTACGAAAGAGGTGCTGTTGAATCATAGTTTACGCATTTTCGTTAGTTTTAGCTGTAAGCTACATAAACAACAATTACGTCGCTTAGCACATCCTCACTCAGATTATTACCACATTTAAACAGCACCTAGGTTATTGCTATATTTGTAACGCGATTATGACCATTGAGTTTCCACCGTATGTATTGTAAGGGAACTCTTTTCGTAAAACAGTACAAACATTATCTGGTTTACTTGTATTAAGTACATCAGATATTGTGTTTACTTTAATACTGTTTTGAATAAAAAAAAAGCGATGTAAGTGAGAGAGCTTCAAACTGCAAAACTCTGTTAACAATTCTTCTTACCGTGTGGTTGCTGCAAACAATGGGAGCAGTCTAGGTCAGTAATTCATTGCACTTGTCTACATTGCTCACTTCTGTTATTACTATGTATCTGTTAAAGACTTAAGCCGGGTTATTGTTCCCATGGATATTGTGAAATCCGGTAGTGCTAATTCAAATGCATAAAAATATGCAGATGTTTCGATTTCATTTCCTACTTCCGCTTTTTTCGAACTACACTACACACTGTCGGATCAACGAATCGTATGTAGATGCTTTTACATTAAATTATGTTTACATCTTCGCTTTTTGGTTGCGAATAGTGATGTGGATCCTTAAAACTATACTTTATTTCTCTGTAACTCGCACGCACACGTAACAGTACGGTTTAGAAAAAATTGTCACATAACTGAGTCCATGCATAAAACGTAAGCTATAAGGGTCGTCAACACTGAGAAATAAAAGTAATTCACAATGAGTGTCCACACGGATAACACCAGATAGAAACGCGCTATTTTCCGAATCTTCCACGCCAGGTGACTTTTGACATTTCCAGTACATTTCCGTGCTCTTTGCTTGCCACTTGTCGTTCATTCTGCACTGCGAGACAGAGGCTAACCGGAGACGACGGAAAAGAAGCATCCTGGATAACAACACTGGATATCAAGACTTTATGAATTTTATACGTAAAAATCTGTCATCTTTATCTTAAACTGGATGGTTTTCATTCCTTGGAAATATTAAGACAACTTTTTTTCCAATTACAATAATTTGTACATCAACGGTTAGAAGGATACATCGCTTCTGTGTGTCAAAGGAGGAACAGTTTCTTTCCGTTGAGGCAGAACAAGCCCTCTCTTTCCGTCTGCTTATTAACTGCATTTGCGTGATGCAGCGACAAAACTTTTTGCGAAATGTAAATATCCATGTAATATCGTCTGCGTTGCTGTCAGCGCTAAGCGGCCGGCCTGAGACGTTTGTGGAAAAGTTATACCATTATTACAGCAGCTATAGCGGCGCACCAACAACATTTGAGGTCATGAATGTAAGCAATATAGAAGCCTAGTGCTGAATTCACTGTCCGTTCACAACTTAGGCCCATGATGGAGCCAGCCCTAAGCGATAGTTCACCATCGCTCACCATATTCTTGATCTAATCTTCTGTAGACGTCATCGGCTCTTCCAAGCAACATAACGGAAGATGCTCATCGATGTATGTTTCTGAGTTCTGACATTATAGGATATGGTTAATATCTTCCACTATTCGATTTGTGCCTATCTGGAACCATATGCTCCATAAAAGACAGTCCGAAACTTTTACAATGTAATGCATCAATAATTATTATCCTACCACTAACAATAATTACTCCTCTTACGTTATCTCACCTTGTCACATCACATTGTTAACCAATGTCTACTAAAAGAAACTCTAGCAGTAAATTGCAATACTGTTTCAACATTAGCACAATCAATAACATTTTGTGAACACAACTGGCATTTCCCTTTAATTATGTTCTTTTCTGTATTAGTGCTTTACGCCATATACACGGTGTGATCAAAAGTATCCGGACACCTGCCTGAAAATGACTTACAGGTTCATGACGACCTCCATCGGTAATGCGCGAATTCAGTATGCTGTTGGCCCATCCTTAGTCTTGAAGACAGCTTCCACTCTCGCAGGCATACGTTTAATCAGGTGCTGGAAAGTTTTTTGGGCAATGGTAGCCCATTATTCACGGAGTGCTGCACTGAGCAGAGGTATGGATGTCGGTTGGTGCGCCCTGATACAAAGTCGGAGATCCAAACATCCAAAAGGTGTCCAATAGGATTCAGATCAGCACTCTGTTCAGGCCAGTCCATTACAGGGATGTTATTGTCGTTTTACCACGCCTCCACAGGCCGTACATTATGAACATGTGCCCCAAATTGCTCTTCAACAGTGGGGAGCAAGAAGGTGCTTACAACATCAATGTAGGCCTGTGCTCTGATAGTGCCACGCAAAACAAGAAGGGGTGCAAGCCCCCTCCATGAGAAACACGACCACACCATAACACCACCGCCTCCGAATTTTACTGTTGGCACTACACACGCTGGCAAATGACGTTCACTGGGAATTCGCAATTCCCACATCCTGCCATCGGATAGCCACATTGTGTACCGTGATTCGTCACTCCACACAACGTTCTTCCACTGTTCAATCGCCCATTGCTTACGCTCCTTACACCAAGCGAGTGGTCGTTTGGTATTTACTGGCGTGATGTGTGGCTTATGAGCAGGCGCTCGACCATCAAATGCAAGTTTTCTCACCTCCCGCCTGTCATAGTACTTGCAGTGAATCCTGATGCAATTTGGAATTCCTGTGTGATGGTCTGAATAGATGCCTGCCTATTACACATTACGACCCTCTTCACGTGTCGGTGGTCCCTCTTAGTCAACAGACAAGGTCGGCCTGTACGCTTTTTTACTGTACGCGTCCCTTTACGTTTACAGTTTCACTATCACATCGGACACAGTGGACCTAGAGATGTTTCGGGGTGTGGAGATCTCGCATACAGACGTATGACACAAGTGACACCCAATCACTTGGCCACGTTCGAATTCCGTGAGTTCCGCGGAGCGCACCATTCTGCTCTCTCATGATGTCTAGTGACTACTGAGGTCGCTGATATGGAGTACCTGGCAGCAGGTGGCAGCACAAGGCACCTAATATGAAAAACGTATGTTTTTGGGTGTGTCCGGATACTTTTGATCACATAGTGTAATACTGAGATGTGTGATGAATCAATGACGATAGCAACATCATTATTTTTTCGACTTAAATCTTACGTCCTGAATCACAAATCGTCCTCATGGACGGGCAGCATTTGGCAAAGATGGGTTTTTTCAAGTTATTTGCTAATGGATATTACTGTGGGAAATGATTATTGCCGACGGCCACAGCGCACAATATCTGAAGCAGTAAATCGGAATACCTAATACAATCGCTGTAATTAATCTTAAGCGGGATTAATTTTATCTCATTATTACTTTACTTATTGGGAAAACGTTACATTTTGTACAGAAAATAGTGTTACTTTATCTTTGCTACATTTTTGGAACTTCAAAATTACCTTCATGTTAAATGAAACATAACTAGAAGTCGCCCTTTCTTCTATATTTTATTGAAGCACGTTTAGCTTTATGACACAGGTACATCTTAATGTCTTCTTCTTTGCACTACTATGTTTGTCACAAATAACACGTGGAACGAAATACTTTATAGCAATATTTAAAACTCTGTGATTAACACTGAACTTGTTTTATTTCACAATATCATCATCAACAAGTATATATATTTTCCATAGCACATAGAACGGCCTGTAAAATACTTGCACTATTGAGCCGGTCTCATCGAGAACCACTGATCTCAGAATAACGACATGTGAAACAACATAGCTGATATCTGCATTTCAGCGGCAAACAGTGTTACAAAAACCCACTGGCCTTTAGAGCCATTTAGGACAGCAGATTAACAATATTATGAAGGTTGAAAAAGGTATTTCAGATTAATAGTTAGTAACCTCACCAAGTCCAAGTCCAAGTCCCATCGCGGTTGTCCAACGATACTTCAACATCTGAAGGTATATCTCAACTGAAAATGACACAAAGAGTTTTTTCTGTTGAATTACCTACGTAATCAAATATTCCCTAAACACATATTTTCTGCATTGGGCAACAGTGAGGCAGTGTATCGAAGGAAAGCAACGTAGCATCAACTTCAGACATACTATGTAGAAGTTTATGGACCCATTTACGATGGGAGCGGGATTGCTTTCACCTATTTGGTAATTGCAGAACTCGTGATAATTATTACAGGTGAATTTCTTGGCCTCCATGAAGTCGCCATATACGAGCACGTTCCATAATGTACCAAAAAAATGACGTTTCTGATACTGTTCTATTATATGCGTCATCCTTCAGCTCTTCCTGAAAGAAAGTTTTCCTTCATAAACAGAATATTTTTTAATTTTCCACAGATCTATGAGATACTCTAGCTGCTTTGTGAATCTACAAACTGTTATTTAAACGTACGTATCTACCATTTCTGCGTACGTCTGAAAATTCAGTGGTTGAATTGCAACAAGATGTTCTTAATCTATATTTGGAGGAGACAAATATTTCACTCTTCGGTTAGTCGTTTTTCATTTCGGTCTTGTGGGAGGATTGCTTTAATACACAGACTTTACTTGACGCTAAACATTGCAGGACATTTCCCCAGTTCGGCATGTCACTTTATGCTTTCAAATCATGGGGCTGTCTCAATCAGTTTTTCAGCGGAGTTATCAATGTTGTTACTATACCCGTACTGTCTCAGAAACCGAGCTCTGCATTCACAAAATGGAATCTTTTGTTCTTCCTGTTGGCCGAAATCTAAGAATGGTTCAAATGGCTCTTGAGCACTATGGGACTTAACAGCTGTGGTCATAAGTCCCCTAGAACTTAGAACTACTTAAACCTAACTAACCTAAGGACATCACACACATCCATGCCCGAGGCAGGATTCGAACCTGCGACCGTAGCAGTCGCGCGGTTCCGGACTGCGCGCCTAGACGAAATCTAAGATCTTAGCACTATAAATGTAAACTCAGAAGGAATTACTTATACTATTGTACACACCTCTGTCACGTCTATCTCTTCCCGTATCTGTTAACATACTGAAACCTCTCTCCATTAATAGGGGAATTCTGGAAACTCACGAGCCGTGCTCTTCTCAGAATGGTCCAATACTCGTATATTTGATGTAAAAGACCGTTGGAAACAAAAGGATGCTCATTTTGGCGCACATTTCAAACTTATTTTTATATTATTCTCGTATTTTATTGGCTATTAGCTCCATTGTCCGGTATTACCTGAGATGTTTAATACCTGACACACACAGTAATTGGCCCTGTACGTTGTTGATACTCATAGAAAATACAAGGCTCTTAGGAAACTGCAATCGCCTTAAATCAAAGGGCATATTCGAAGTAAATCGGTAAAGTATTTTTCGAAGATGTTATGTAACAAAATTTCTCATATATATACACAGAGTGGTCCATTGATCGTGACCGGGCCAAGTATCTCACGAAATAAGCGTCAAACGAAAAAACTACAAAGAACGAAACCCGTCTAGATTGAAGGGGGAAACCAGATGGCGCTATGGTTGGCCCGCTAGATGGCTCTGCCATAGGTCAAATGGATATCAGCTGCGTTTCTAAATAGAAACCCTCATTTTTATTACATATTCGTGTAGTACGTATAGATATATGAATGTTTCAGTTGGACCACTTTTTTCGCTTTGTGATAGATGGCGCTGTAACTCACAAACATGTGGCTCACAATTTTAGACGAACAGTTGGTAACAGGTAGATTTTTAAATTAAAATACTGAATGTACGTACGTTTTAACATTGTATTTCGGTTGTGCCAATGAGATACATGTACCTTTGTGAACTTATCTCTTCTGAGAACGCATCTGTTACTGCGTGATTACCTGTAAATACCACATTAATGCAATAAATTCTCAAAATGATTTCCGTCAACCTCAATGCATTTGGCATACGTGTAACGACATTCCTCTCAACAGCGAGTAGTTCGCCTTCCGTAATGTTCGCACATGCACTGACAATGCGCTGGCGTATGTTGTCAGGCGTTGCCGGTGGATCACGATAACAAATATCCTTCCAAATTTCCCCACAGAAAGAAATCCGGGGACGTCAGATCCGGTGAACGTGCGGGCCATGGTATGGTGCTTCGACGACCAATCCACCTATCATGAAATATGCTATTTAATACCGCTTCAATCGCACGTGAGCTATGTGCCGGACATCCATCATGTTGGAAGTACATAGCCATTCTGGCATGCAGTGAAACATCTTGTAGTAACATCGGTAGAACATTACGTAGGAAATCAGCATATATTGCACCATTTAGATTGCCATCGATAAAATGGGGGACAATTATCCTTCTTCCCATAATGCCGCACCATACATTAACCCGCCAAGGTCGCTGATGTTCCACTTGTCGCAACCATCGTGGATTTTCCGTTGCCTAATAGTGCATATTATGCCACTTTACGTTGCCGCTGTTGGTGAATGACGCTTCGTCGCTAAATAGAACGCGTCCCGTAATTTCTCTTGTGCCCAGTGGCAGAACTGTACACGACGTTCAAAGTTGTCTCCATGCAATTCCTGGTGTATAGAAATATGGTACGGGTGCAATCGATATTGATGAAGCATTTTCAACATCAACGTTTTTGAGATTCCCGATTCTCGCGCAATATGTTTTCTACTGATGCGCGGACTAGCCACGACAGCAGCTAAAACACCTACTTGGGCATCATAATTTGTTGCAGGTCGTGGTTGACGTTTCACATGTGGCTGAACACTTCTTGTTTCCTTAAATAACGTAACTATCCGGCGAACGGTCCGGACACTTGGATGATGTCGTCCAGGATACCGAGCAGCATACATAGCATACGCCCATTGGGCATTTGATTACAATAGCCATACATCAACACGATATCGACCTTTTCCGCAATTGGAAAACGGTCCATTTTAACACGGGTAATGTATCACGAAGCAAATACCGTCCGCACTGGCGGAATGTTACGTGATACCACGTACTTATACCTTTGTGCCTATTACAGCGGCGTCTATCACAAAGCGAAAGAAGTGGCCAACTGAAACATTCATATTTCTTTACGTACTACACGAATATTTAATAAAAATGGGGTTCCTATTTAAAAAAAAAACTCTGTTGATATCCGTTTGACCTATGGCAGCGCCATCTAGTGGGTCCACCATAGCGCCATCTGGTTTCCCCCTTCAATCTAGACGACTTCTTTGTAGTTTTTTCGTTTGATGCTTATTTCGTGAGATATTTGGCCCGGTCACGATCAATGGACCACTCTGTGTATAGATATGAGAAATTTTGTTACATGACATCTTCGAAAAATACTTCACCAATTTACTTCGAATATGCCCTTTGATTTAAGGCGATTGCAGTTTCCTAAGAGCCTTGTATTTTCTATGAGTATCAACAACGTACAGGGCCAATTACTGTGTGTGTCAGGTATTAAACATCTCAGGTAATGCCGGACAATGGAGCTAATAGCCAATAAAATACGAGAATAATATAAAAATAAGTTTGAAATGTGCGCCAAAATGAGCATCCTTTTGTTTCCAGCGGTCTTTTACATCAAATATACGAGTATTGGACCCTTCTGAGAAGAGCACGGCTCGTGAGTTTTCAGAATTTCCCTATTAATGGAGAGAGGTTTCAGTATGTTAACAGATACGGGAAGAGATAGACGTGACAGAGATGTGTGCAATAGTATAAGTTGGTTGGTTTGTTTTGGGAAGGAGACCAGACAGAAACGTCATTGGTCTCATTGGGTTAGGGAAGGGCGGGGAAGGAAGTCGGCCGTGCCCTTTCAAAGGGTCCATCCCGGCATTTGCCTGGAGCGATTTAGGGAAATCACGGAAAACCTAAATCAGGATGGCCGGACGCGGGATTGAACCGTCGTCCTCCCGAATGCGAGTCTAGTGTGCTAGCCACTGCGCCACCTCGCTCGGTCTAATTCCTTCTGAGTTTACATTTGTAGTGCTAAGATCTTAGATAACAGGAAGAACAAAAGATTCCATTTTGTGAATGTAGAGCTCAGTTTCTGAGACAGTACGGGTACAGTAACAACACTGATAACGCCGCTGAAAAATTAATTGAGACAGCCCCATGATTTGAAAGCATAACGTGACATGCCGAACTGGGGGAATGTCCTGCAATGTTTAGCGTCAAGTGAACGCGCATCATCTTGTTTTCCACTTTTTCCGCAATGGTCTTTGAATGGACCTAATTATGGATTCAGCATTTCTGTTTAATACAGAAAAGGCCGGAGTTCGCTACATGAGAAGTCTCCCAGCACTTTTCTATTAACGTTGAGAGGCTGATTTTGAAATTACGTGTTGCACAACGTATTCTTTGGTGGAGGTGACATGTTTCTTGAATCGTAATGAATATGTCTCTCAGAATTTTGACAGGCTGTATACGTTCCACTACTCTTCTGAAGTGTCTACCATTAAAATCTGACAAGACTTTTTCCGACACACGCTATGCTGCAAAGAGAATATACGCAATTGTTACCATCCTACTTAGACAATGAACTATCATCATTTAGCTACAGTGCCATAGAAATAGACGAGCTACGGGAAACGTTTAAAGTGATTGTAAATAGCACTCTGAAAAGTATGTGCCAAGTAAATGAATTAAGCACGGAAAACATCCATCGTGCTCAAACAACAAATCTCGGAAAATGCACTGTCGATTCGGAGAAGAATGTAGAAATGATGACAGTCAAAAGTTGGTTGGAGTTCGTGCGCCTACAAAAAGTTCGAGTGCAAATCAGACAAATTCCACTGTCATACGTTTTCAAAATACTTTGCTGACAATTCTAGAAATAAGAGGTTCACAACAAAATAGCTCATCGTTTCAAAGGAATCACTCAGCCATAGACCAGGGCGGTATGGCAATAGCAGACAGCAATAGGAAAGATGACATCTTAAATTTCGCACCTAAAAAAATCTTACCTACGTAGACCTACCATAGATTGACCACTGCACGATCTGCCAGTTGCAGGTACTGAAAAGCAAGGGGAATATTTGAAAATAATTAAGTGACTAGGTTCGGATGGAATCTGAGTTCGGTTTTCTGAGATTACAATCGACTTTGGCTCCTTACTTAGCGTGCATTTTGCTGGCTAGAGCCTGCCCATCGAGTTTCACCGTTCTATTCTCTACAGACATAAACAGCTTGACGAACTTGATGAGCAGCAATCTGCGATTGTGTGCTGATGATGCTGTAGTGTACGGGAGAGTGTCGTGGTTAGTAAACAGTGGGAGGCCACAGGATGACTTACAGAGTATTTCTATTTGATGTGACGAATGGCAGGTTTGTCTTAATGTGGAAAAATGGAAGTTAAAGCAGACTAATAGGAAAAGCATTTCTACATTGTTCGAATATAGTATTCATAGTGTGGTGCTTGACACAGTCACTTCGATTAAATACCTAGGCATAACGTTGCAAAGCGATATGGAATGGGATGAGGACGTAAGGTGTGTAGTAGGAAACGCGGATGGTCAACTTCGGTGTATTCGAAAATATATTAAAAAGGTGTAGCTTATCTACAGGGTGAGTCACTAATTATTTCCCTCTAGAATAACTCCGAAAGTATGATAGTAGGTGTAAAGATTATGGGATAAATGTTGCAAGGGGCAATGGGGCCACAATATGACGTTGTCTTTTTTTTGCTACGTGGGGTCAACTTTGTTCTTTCATTTTTTAATGAGATGCTATAGTTTGGTAATTATTTTCTGATAGTGGCTATCGAGACGATTCCAATGATGTGTAACAGTAAGGTCCTTGAAGGTCAACGAAGGTAAAAAAGGGGCCATGAGCGTCATGGATTGAGTGGTATTCTTTATCGCATTGGCACTTATCGAAGCACATGCTCTGACAATTCCCTCTCGCACATCTTCAGGTGTAGTTGGAACGCCTTTGTAAACAATGTCTTTTACAAATCCTCACAAGAAAAAATCCAGAGGCATCAAGATTGGCCAACGAGTCGGCCACGACACGTCTCCTCCGCGTCAAATCCAACGATTTGGAAATTTTCTCTGCATCTCATTTCTAGCCATCAGAGAAAAATGTGCCGGACACCCATCGTGTTAATACCACATTTTTTTCCTTGTTCCTAAAGGTGTTTCTTGCAATAATAGATCTAATGTTTCTTGCAGGAATGTGGTGTACTTCCTACCATTAAGATTCCTTTCGATGAGATGTCCTCCGGAATCCCACACCATACATTTAGCCCCTATCATACTTTCGGACTTATTCTTGGTGTCAATGGTTAGTGACTCAGCCTGTGTAAAGGAGACCGCACACAGAACACCGAACGCTGTGACATATTTTTCAGTACAGTACTACTCAAGATTGATTGGTTGATTTGGAGGAGGGGCCCAAACAACGAGGCCATAGGTCCCATTGGATTAGAGATGGATGGGACAGGAGTTCGGCCGAGCGCTTTCAAAGGAATCACCCCGGAATCAGCCTGAAGCGATTTAGGGAAATCGCGGAAAACCTAAATCAGGATGGCCGGACGCGGGGTTGAACCGTCGTTCTCCTGAATGCAACTCCAGTGTGCTAACCACTGCACCATCTCGCTCAGTGCTTCCCAAGAGTCTGATTAAAGGAAGATATCGAAGCAATTCAGACACTCGCTACCAGATTCGTTACTGGTAGATTCGATCAACATGCGAAAATTACCGAAATTCCTGGAGGGTAAAAGGCCACCTCTTCGTGGATCACTTTTGAGAAAGTTTCCAGAATGAGATTTTCACTCTGCAGCGGAGTGTGCGCTGTTATGAAACTTCCTGGCAGATTAAAACTGTGTGCCCGACCGAGACTCGAACTCGGGACCTTTGCCTTTCGCGGGCAAGTGCTCTACCATCTGAGCTACCCAAGCACGACTCACGCCCGGTCCTCACAGTTGGGAGGTAGGAGACGAGATACTGGCAGAAGTGAAGCTGTGAGGACCGGGCGTGAGTCGTGCTTCGGTGGCTCAGATGGTAGAGCACTTGCCCGCGAAAGGCAAAGGTTCTGAGTTCGAGTCTCGGTCGGGCACACAGTTTTAATCTGCCAGGAAGTCTCACTTTTGAGAAAGTTTACAAAACTGGCATTTACCTAAGACTGCAGAATGATTCTTCCCCCATCAGTACACATCTCGCTGAAGAACCACGGGTAAGTGTCATCACGACTAGACAGTCATATTTCCCTCGCTCCATTTACGAGTCATATGTAATGATTGGAGGTAAAATAATGTGCGGTCCACCATGCTCCGTATAGCGTCTTACGGATTACATATATAAATATAGGTGTATAACTAAACAAATATTGGAAGAAATTTTGCTTCATTACAGATAATGTCAGCACTTGTAGGCAATCCAAGTGCGTGACTGACTACCTGAGAAGATAGTATCTAGTAGGAATTGTGTGAAAATATGTTTACAGTTTATTGTCTGTTGTAGAGCTGTATTTAATTAGTAATTAGCTTTAAATGCGCGATGATTATTAGTCGTGGAGATTTTGTTGAGTCGGTATTAATGAAAGCACTAGAAGGGTTTCTGCTGTGAGCTGTCCGTCGCCCTGAAGTCAGGCAGATGTGGAGACCGCAGGCAGCAGGTGTGTGGCCCTGACTCGGCCGCCTGCTCGATTCCCTGTGGGGAAGGAGCGGCGCCCGCCGCACCGCCACTCAAGGCGCCGACAGCGGCGCCGTGTTCTCCGTCAGGCCGTGGCAGGGGAGGCTCACCCCGACAAGAAGCTGCCGCCCGACGCTCGAGCTTTGCAAGAGCAACGTCCTCAGCTAAACTACCTGGTTTCTATTACATTACCACCGGAACTGCCGAAAGCAAGAAGCTGATTAATCATTTCTTATACCTCTCTGGCGACTGGTTATGAAATTATTATGTCAAGCTAATCGGTTTAATAAGCGACAGTTTTGACCATAACCGACTGCATTGTGACGGCTGCGAGTTTACAGCTGTTTATAAATGATACTGTTTCCAGTGCCCATCGCTTGTTTACTTTTCGTCTACGCGTTTTAGTGCGTCACACTATTGAATGTGGGGAAAAAAAATGCTTGATACCATTTGTGCATAATAAGAGGCAGCAGCGAAATTTTTCAGCAGCGATTGACGGAATGGTTTAGTATAGTCTTGCGATCTCTTGTACGTACATTTGTATTCATGTTTTGCCGCAGTTCGTTGGCTTTCGGTAATATACAAACAAATTTACACAGTTATAATGTATAAGTAGTAAAGTTTTGGAGTGCTACAAATGTAACATTACCTACTCCAATAAGATATTCTACCTGACACATAAACTTCACTACCAATTGACTAAGAAATTATTTAAGATTACTGTGGTCATCTGTAACATGTTTGAAAGAAGTTATAGAGTAGGAATAACTATTGACTGAATAATATATTGCGCATGTCGTCGACATTAAACCGAAATAATCACCTGATATCCACGTGACGCTTTTGTTTGCGTGTTAAGTTAACAATAAGAGTGAAGCTTTAATATTACGGACATTTGCTCTGTTTTCACAGGATTTAATCCTTAGTAGAAGCAACGACGCTGAGTTGCTGCTGCTACGCCTGCGAATCAGAATTCATCAAAGGAGGAAACTTACTTCAGGGAGATCAGTATCATAAGGGTCTAATTATAGCAATCGTACCAGTAAGAAGCGTTTTGTGATCTGATTAATATTAGGAGACTGTGTAAAAATGTGTTAATATCTTAAAGACAATTTTTGTGACTGTTTTGCAACATACAGTGTGTCCCTCACAAGAGCCCTCAGACGCATGTCCTCTGGTATTTCGGCAGATATTTGAAATTTAGTTTTTGCAATATGTCAACTGAAACCAGTACGTATTGCTCATCACGCCTTTCACGCGAAGTTCAGTATCAACGGAAAGCGTCGGGCAGCATCCCGTCACAGACAAAATCATTGTTAAGAGGAATTTAACGTGCCCAACCGTTAGAGCGGTCCCAGATTAGTCCGGTGCGACATCTGCTTCGTTGACACGTATTAACAGGTACAGTAAAACACAAAGAATAACGAATACTGCAGCAGTGACAGCACAGCCCTGGCCCACGCTGACTGTTACCGCCATGCAGCAGCGTTTCTCAGTCGCTGTTAGAGTACCGGTTATTCTGTGTGTTTTACAGTGTCTGTTAATACATATCGACAAACCGGATGTAGCACTGGACTAATTTACGACCGCTCTATCGAATGGGCACGATAAATTCCTCTTTCAAATGATTTTGTTTGTAACAGGATTCAGCCTGACGATTTCCGTTGACACTGGGCAGCAATGAAAGACGTGATAAGCAGAAGCCAAATTCCGATATCTGCCGAAACATCAGAGAAAATGGACCTGATGACTTTTAGGAAGGAAAATTAGGAAATTTGTGGTAAGGGCTTATGGTACCAAAGTGCTGAATTCATTGGCCCCTAAGCTTACGCACTACTTAATCTAACTTAAACTAACTTGCGCTAAGGACAACACACACACACATGCTCGAGGGAGGACTCGAACATCCGACGGAGGCAGCTGTGTGTACCGTGACAAAGCGCTCAAGACCGCGCGGCCATGCCGCGTGGTTTCTAGGAAGGAAACCAGGTACTTATGATGCAAATGTTAAACAGTTTTGAAACTGCTGGTGTGTGCTGCTAGTCAATCGGAGGAATATATAAGCATTTCGAGTAACGTTCACCGACATACAAGATTCGCCGGCACGGTAGCTCAGCGTGTTCGGTCAGAGGGTTAGCTGCCCTCTGTAATAAAAAAAAAAAAAAAAAAAAAACTGAGTTCACCGACCAAAAACGAACTAAAAAAAAACGGGCGTCTTACGACGTCCGCCCCGAGCAGATGCAACGAACGAAATCGAACAAAGTGAGATTTAAAATATATATATATATATATATATATATATATATATATATATATATATATATATATATATCTGACAGCCTATGCTATTTTCCACGTATCATGCATATTCCAAAACATGTATTTTAAAGCAGTTACATCACAAATCCATAATGCTAGTTCCAATGACGTGAAGAATGATTACGGACTAGTAATACCCTATTTTCACTAGGAATGGAAGGAGATTCAAAGTATTTTACTAGACAGCATGAAAACGTGGAAGAATTTCGTCTCCAAAAATATTTCAAACTTCAACAAATCGTACATTTGCTGCGCGTCTTTGTTCCAGATTCGTTATTTTTCGGAATATTTCACTTTGGCATGATAAGTTGGCAGATCAAGAGGCCATAGCAGCATAATTTATTGGAATTCAGATTTGGCAGTACGTTATCCTTTCGTTGGATATACCTTCTTTTTCTCGTAGTCACTTCCCGCTTGGCAGTCCCCTCCCAGAGACCCATATGGGGGGGGGGGGGGAGGCTAAGTCGAAATCTTTCACCAATGGGTAGATCATCATGACAATATTTCAAGTGTAGGGAATATCCTCTGTTGACACACTTTATGAGTTTTTAATGCAGCGGTTTTCACTGCCTCCTGAATCCCCATACCGTTGATCATTATTGAGCCAATTAGGAGCAGTTTCCCGCCCCAAGACCAACGGAGTACCCTGAACCTCTGTGTGATCCTCAGACCTCTTTGACAATGGCGTTAGTAGAACGAGGGCGACAGAGAGAATGTGTGCAGTATGTAATCAAGGGTGAATAGAAAAAAGTGGTACAAAAAGGAACTGAAGGCACTATTACAGGAGAATGTGAGTTCGGTAATAGGGACGATGGAGGGGAAAGACTAACAGAGTTCTTCAGTAAAGTACAGCTTATAACAGCGAAGAGCCAGGCGGGGTGGCCGAGCGGTTCTAGGCGCTACAGTCCGGAACCGCGTGACCGCTACGATCGCAGGTTCGAATCCTGCATCGGGCATGGATGTGTGTGATGTCCCTAGGTTAGTTAGGTTTAAGTAGTTCTAAGTTCTAGGGGACTGATGACCACAGCAGTTATGTCCCATAGTGCTCAGAGCCATTTGAACCATTTAACAGCGAATATGCAGTCCAAAAATTGCAAGAGGAAAAAGTGTGAAGGAACGTATCAGCTAGATTGCACCGTCGCCACACAGACATTTCAAAATCAAATGTTAGACTGTAAGACGTGCTCAGAGTCAGATATAGACACAGGTCACGATTTAGCAATGGTGAAAAGAAGGCTGAAGTTTAAGAGAGACGTTCGCAATAATCGACGTTGAAAGAAGTGAGATACTGAGGTACTGAAGAATGACGATGTTCGCCTGAAATTCAGTTGATGACCAAAAAAAGAAAGCACAGTACTGTTCAGTATAAGACAGGAATACATTACTATAAATCACTTAGGAATGAATTAAATAGGAAGTTCATGCAAAACAAGTCGAAATGGCTGTATGGAAAATGTAATTATATAGATAATGATGTGGTCGTGCAAAGGACAGATTCAACGTATAGAAAATTCAATACATCCTGCGGTAAAAGTAAAAGCGAAGATGGCAAACATTAAATGTGAAGGAGGATTTCCGCCATTAAATGTAAAGTATGGAGAGTTTAGCTGGAAAGGATACCCTGAAGGCCATTATATGGTTGAGGAAGTCTGATGATGTAATAGAAGGAGTAATGGAAGCTATAGGGTACCCTGTAGAACAATCACATTTGACAGATTTTTGAAGTGTGCACTAGCTATGTGACTGGCTGCATGCCATCAGATTTTACAATTTGCCTTTCTTGTATACTGAGATAATTCAGATAGAAGTTTCTCAGTAAGCAACGATACAAGATATTTACGAATGATATAACAGCATAAGATTATTGTCGGGGCAAGAAAGTACGTTCCAATACAGACCGGATAATTTCTTTGTCGTGGAAGCACCCTGAAGAGCAATTAAATTGATAATTCTAAGAAATTAGTATATTTATCATACACATATACGACCGTCAGTAAAAAAGATTTGGCACATCAGGTCAGTCGGTATGTGGGGTGACATGATGTCCGATGATATGTGACTCATCAATAGAAAACAAATCTGTCGCGCAAAATGTCGTAAGACAAAGAAGAACGATCGGCAGGTTTATCTCAGGGATATTGTGTCTTAAAGAAGAGATAACGCTAGAACACGAATAGTTGTCGGTCTTTCCAGTATCGAACAACCCGCTTCCAACTTCACGTTGTGGTCGCTATAAATCATACAAATACAACGAAAATTATGTTCATAACAAAGGAAACGGAAAAGGTAACGGATGTTTAAATAATTACAGACAATCAAGGTCAATTATTGCATGCAAACAGAAAATACATTTTACTTTCATCTGATCGCTCCGAGCTCACATAGAAGCAGGGTACAGAAACTTTTATAAGACAATGAACTTGTATATTAGCTCGTTATAACAATTCATACTGTACTGATTCTGTGATATTCTAGAAGCCTGAGAGCTATTTACATTGATTATGACAAGAAAAATTGACCCTTAGTTTTCCTTTATAATCTTCTTACAAAGCATGCTTTATATAGTACTTAAATTACGCAATGTTCCGGTTTTCGGAAAAATACTTAATTATTCTTTTCCGTGACCTTATCCCGTGCCTTCGCAGTGTTGGCATCCAGTGCTATCCACATAAAAGTGTGAGAACGTTTTCAAAATGTTTTGTCAATCGCCTAACTGAGATGGGACGTGAGTACCAGCCCGGCATTGACGTCGTCGGACGCGGGAAACCACCTACAAACCACATTCAGGCTGGCTGACATATCGGTCCGGGCAGACTATAAGCGGGTCCTGCACGCTTCCTGAATCGCTACTCATGCGGATATCCAGGTAGATAATTTTCGAAAAAAAATTATCATTTTCACATTTCCGAACACAGCAGGGAAGGTATGATTGAGAACTTACGGCTTATAAAACAAATTTGCTGAGAAGAAACGCATACAGAAGACTGGAAAATGAAACTGAGAATCTCTTAGGTGACGATCAGTTTTGCTTTAGCAAAGGTAGGCACCAGTGCCGCGGATATGTCATTAATAATGAAAACAAGAATAATAAAGAATCATAGGATTTGCAGACCCAGAGAAAACGTTCGACAGCGTAAAATGGTGCTAGATGTTTGAAATGCTAACGAGGAGTAAGCCTATTACAAGATATACAACAACCAAGAAGGAACAGTGAGAATGAGAGATCAAGAACGATATGCGCAGATTAAGAAAGGTGTAAGTCTGTACAGCGAGGAATTAATGAAAGAAATCAAAGGGCTGCTCAAGAGTGGGTAAAAATTCAGGTTGAAAGTATATCAGTGGTAAGAGTCGCTGATGACATTCCAGGACTTGTTGCACAGAATGAACGATCTACTGAGCACAGGATATGGACTCAGAGTAAACCGGAAAAAGACGAAAGAAATTAACAGTATCAGAAATGAGATTGATAATAAATTTAACATGGAAATTGAGGACCACAAGTAGACGATGTGAAGGAATTCTGCTACCTCGGGAAATGCAAGGAGTACATAAAAAACAAACTATCACTAGCAAAGAAGGCATTCCTGACGAAAAAAGTTTACAATATCAAACACTGACTTTAATTTGGGAAAGGAATATCGGAGAATGCACGTCTGGGGCACAACTCTTTATGAGAGTGACTCACGCGGCGTGGGAAACAACCGAAAGAAGAGAAATTTTTGTAATGTGGTACTATAGAAGGATGTTGAAAATTAAAGAAGAGATGAGGAGGATTTCCGCATAAACGACGAAGAAAGAAATTGGAAAACACTGACAAAACGAATGGACAGGACTTGGGACATGTAATAAGACATAGGAAAAAACGTCTGTGGTGCCAGTGGGAACAGTGGAGAGTTAAAACTGTAGGGAAAAACAGAGATTGGAATAAATCCAGAGAATAATTCAGGATGTTGCGCCTTATTCTGCTCTGGAATGAAGAGGTTGACACAGGAGAGGAATGTCTGGCGAGCTGCATCAGGCTAGAAGACTGACGAAAAAGAAGTTTGAAAGAAGAAAGATTAGAGCTTGTCCGCTGTTGCAGCTGAGTAGTCACAGGTCTGAACGCTATGCGGACAATCGTGGTTCACTTCTCGATACTGCTACCGATTTTCCTTGGTAGTATGACTAGTTTGGTGTACACTCAGCCTCGTGAAGCTAATTGAGGAGCTACTCGAATGAGCAGTAGCGACCGCAATATCTGGGAAGACTGGCAGATTGAGCTACCATTCTATACCGCAACTGAATGACGAGTATAGAAGCAGATAACTGGCGTTTGGATGGCAGAGTGGTCCGTCAGTGTGGGGGGACAAATTATTAGTGCCTAACGTCCCGTCAGTGATGAGGTATCATTGATGAGGTCGTCAGAACCGAAGCTAAAGATGTCATCGAACAAGGATACTGGAGGATATCGCCCATACCCATTTCAGAAGATTCATTAGCAAATTTTCTGAACTGCTTCAGGGGAAAAATAGGCTGCCAAATCAGGATGGCAGCTGAATTTGGCGATTATAAACTATGTGTGTGAGGCACTTGTTAAGATACTGCAATTGACCAATTTAGTTGTAGACAAATTGCACTGTAGTTAGGACATTTTACCGAAAATTAGAAGAGGCGTTAAAACAGAGTGCCTTGAGCATAATTAAAGGAATGATAATTCATTAGTATGACTGTCTAACTCCATCATACATGGCGTATGACTGAGACGGAGTATATATAGAAAAACGAAGGCACTCAAATCAGGCGAAGGCTCTGCACGCAAATAATGTCCTACTCGATGATAAAAGAGGACATTTAGCCTTGCTCACAGATGAACACTGAAATACGCTGGGACTCTAAAATGGTGGAGATAAACTGTGGTGTGCACAACAGACTCTCATATGTGAATCAATTCTTAAGTACAGTATCTCAGTAATACACTTTTCTGTCTGTCCGTATTTCATCATACAACATTTATGCTTTATGACAGGTATCTAAGACTTCATAAGATTGCGAAATACTGTGCAAAGCCTAGTGACTGCGTGCAGAAACAGTATGGCGTTGGAATGACGTGGAAGTTCTAGCACGGCATCTTGGTGATATTGGTTAATACTAGGGACGCAGAAGTTCTCTTGCGTCGACATGAAGTCGAAGGTTAGGAGGTAGCGTCAGTCTGATAGTGGTGATCCAAGTGAACATTAGTGCCGGTGGTGGCTCTCGCCAGTTATGTTCGTTATTGCATTAGAAAAGCAATCTGTGACGGCGGACCACAGTAGATGGTCAGAGTGGCGGTGGCTCTCATCAGTTGTTGAGAAATAATATTAAAAATATTGTTAATGATAGCGGATAACGGGCCGGTCTATAGTAAGGTCGCCTATGTGCCTTGGAAGTAATTAAGGTGTCACAGTTGCAAAATTAATGACAACAAATATCTTGTGCACTGTATTAAGAGTGTAGTGGAAAATGATGTGATTAATGTGAGAGGGATCATTAAATGGCACTCCTTAAGAAATTAAAATTTGTCCCATTTTAATGCAAACCAAGTAGTTAAGAATTTACCTCAATCGTCACCATTACAGCGCCACAATCGGAACATCTGTATGAGTCCACGACCGCGCACTACCAATGCAGTGAAGGGACATCTCTGAAGATGCAAGGTTAGTGGATTTCAGAAAACCGCGAGATGTGACACATTTGTGCAGCTCTGAAAACAAAATATACGGTTTACTCTATTACAACTAGAGGTGATGGTACCTCTTGCCAACGCAGCTGGTTGCTGTACGCAATACCTGAATGCGTCTCGATTTGATTTCAGTCAATATCATTCGACAGATGCCTGACACTTTAGTCGACAAAGTCAACTTTAACCGCAGTAAATACTAAGTTAATTTTATGCAGTGTTTCTTTTTGAGTGTAGGAATGGAATTTTTCTGTATTAAGTAAACAAAGCAAGGTTAAAAAGTTCACCCAATTATTATCCTCTGAAGGGTACATTACATGAAAATTTCTCTAAATACTTACGGTAAAGTCTAGTATGGAAGGAAACAATTGAAACTGCTGACATACTGGATAGTTTCAGTTTGACGTATGTTCTGTTGAACTAGCTGAAATCGTAAGCTGTGGATGAAATGGTGCAAATTATTCGTTTCTGGAAAACACCCCTTGACCTGTAACCCCGGCTTCTTAGTGTATTTGAAGATGCTGGGAAACGAATGACACATTGCAGGTACATCTTTGTAATGATACGTATACTGCTTTCTCGGTGCTTAAACGAGACATTAATAATATGCAGTCAGAATGTAACATGCACGGGGGTACAATAAGTGAGGGATCCTTCAACTGTTATCGCTTTGACAGTGCGTGCTGTCTCCGCCACTTGCGTGGTACTCCTCCGGCTGTCGTATTATTTCTGATCCACTGTGCTGCTGGTTTGCCTGAAATTATGTATATAAATATGCAAGCGGGCTTAGGGGAGCCATTCAACACTAAACACAACACTTTCCTACGTCTGGTATGAACAATTATATTCTGAGACGATAAGAAAATCGCTGGTTGAACTGTTTACACACTAAGTCGTAAGTGTTGATGCCAGTTAACAATCTTGCAAATTTGATGAGAAGTCATAATTATCATTCCCTTGTTACTGAACAGTATTCTTGACGATGTTAATGTCTGTCACTATTGTACTTCACGCCGTTACACATGTTACACACTCTTACTCTGGCCGAATCTTCGGAGATAGATACACAGGCAATGATGATGACTATCTGTCTACAATTATCACTTGGACGAACGTACGCATAACCGACACGACGCGGGTGATTGTTGATTTTGCGGAAGCCGAGTGGTCGAACGGAAGTTCTTACGCTCGTCTCGTACACACAGATACCCGGTACCAGTATTTCATGACACTAGTGTTTGAAAAAGAACTCCCTAATTTTAAGTATAAATTTAACTGGGAAATTAATGAAAAATTACATCAATGAGTACATACAGGGTGTTTCAAAAATGACTGGTATATTTGAAACGGCAATAAAAACTAAACGAGCAGCGATAGAAATACACCGTTTGTTGCAATATGCTTGGGACAACAGTACATTTTCAGGCGGACAAACTTTCGAAATTACAATAGTTACAATTTTCAACAACAGATGGCGCTGCAAGTGATGTAAAAGATATAGAAGACAACGCAGTCTGTGGGTGCGCCATTCTGTACGTCGTCTTTCTGCTGTAAGCGTGTGCTGTTCACAACGTGCAAGTGTGCTGTAGACAACATGGTTTATTCCTTAGAACAGAGGATTTTTCTGGTTTTGGAATTCCACCGCCTAGAACACAGTGTTGTTGCAACAAGACGAAGTTGTCAACGGAGGTTTAATGTAACCAAAGGACCGAAAAGCGATACAATAAAGGATCTGTTTGAAAAATTTCAACGGACTGGGAACGTGACGGATGAACGTGCTGGAAAGGTAGGGCGACCGCGTACGGCAACCACAGAGGGCAACGCGCAGCTAGTGCAGCAGGTGATCCAACAGCGACCTCGGGTTTCCGTTCGTCGTGTTGCAGCTGCGGTCCAAATGACGCCAACGTCCACGTATCGTCTCATGCGCCAGAGTTTACACCTCTATCCATACAAAATTCAAACGCGGCAACCCCTCAGCGCCGCTACCATTGCTGCACGAGAGACATTCGCTAACGATAAAGTGCACAGGATTGATGACGGCGATATGCATGTGGGCAGCATTTGGTTTACTGACGAAGCTTATTTTTACCTGGACGGCTTCGTCAATAAACAGAACTGGCGCATATGGGGAACCGAAAAGCCCCATGTTGCAGTCCCATCGTCCCTGCATCCCCAAAAAGTACTGGTCTGGGCCGCCATTTCTTCCAAAGGAATCATTGGCCCATTTTTCAGATCCGAAACGATTACTGCATCACGCTATCTGGACATTCTTCGCGAATTTGTGGCGGTACAAACTGCCTTAGACGACACTGCGGACACATCGTGGTTTTATGCAAGATGGTGCCCGGCCACATCGCACGGCCGACGTCTTTAATTTCCTGAATGAATATTTCGATGATCGTGTGATTGCTTTGGGCTATCCGAAACATACAGGAGGCGGCGTGGATTGGCCTCCCTATTCGCCAGACATGAACCCCTGTGACTTCTTTCTGTGGGGACACTCGAAAGACCAGGTGTACCGCCAGAATCCAGAAACAATTGAACAGCTGAAGCAGTACATCTCATCTGCATGTGAAGCCATTCCGCCAGACACGTTGTCAAAGGTTTCGGGTAATTTCATTCAGAGACTACGCCATATTATTGCTACGCATGGTGGATATGTGGAAAATATCGTACTATAGAGTTTCCCAGACCGCAGCGCCATCTGTTGTTGAAAATTGTAACTACTGTAATTTCGAAAGTTTGTCTGCCTGAAAATGTACTGTTGTCCCAAGCATATTGCAACAAACGGTGTATTTCTATCGCTGCTCGTTTAGTTTTTATTGCCGTTTCAAATATACCGGTCATTTTTGAAACACCCTGTATCATGAAAGAGAATTCCTTGAAATTTTCTTTAATCTTAGTAGACTTCAACGTGGGATCCGTTTGTTACCCTGCACACGTCGAGACGATATTCCACTTCGCGCCACGTATTCATCAACATTTCAGTGTAACTATCCCAACACATTTCATGAAAGTTAATTTACAGTTCACAGTTCTCACTTACACGGGCGTGTGCATAACCGTCACGACGCAGCTGATTGTTAATGGTGCGGAAACGCGATGACCGAACGCATGTTCTCACGCTCGCTACAAGACACTGCCACTTGATTGCTCTCCTTCATGGTAAACTATTTTACAGAGTCACATTGGTTTCATTCTGGGAGGCCGAACACGACACGGATGATTGATGTTGTACGGTACGACACGCAAACGGGCGGATACTCAAATACGTTATCGGCGGCACTACTCATACCTAATTACTTATTTAAGCACTTTTCACTAAATCTCATTACTTCACAATAATAGTACTTGCAGTCACACTTGAACATCCATAAGATTGTCTTTCCCATGCAGAGCTACCCACAACGTAACATAGCAGCTCCCTGTCCCTTGCTATACTCTGTAATGCAGCCGCTCGCAAAGATACTCATCAACCAATCCAGCGATGTGACTATACGCTTACAAGAGGTTACGTTTAATATCAGAAAAAAATTCAGAGTATAGAGTATTTATTTTCTATTGACAAAGTAGTGGAAAATGAAATCGAAAGCACAGACAGTTTAACAACGATTGTTTTGGTACACTTGTCTTATTGTAAAACAAGGTGGATTTTATCTTTTGTTTAAAGAAAAAAGGCCGCTCAGGTTCCAAATACACCCCCATCCACCCTGGCTGGTTTTTATCTGAAATTTGTCGTCGCTTAGCTTTATCACTTTTCTGCGTCACTCCAGAATGCAACGATTGTGCAAGTTCCTGGCTGTTTCGTTTCATATTGTGACAGCCAGTGCAGAACAGATCATTTCAAGCTTCAGAGAGAGGACAAATCCTTGCATCACTGAGGTAAATGTAACCTGCTTTCCTACATTTTGTTAATACAAGGCAATTCCAGCATTATTTTATACTGAGAATGTTTTACTTAACATATGTATGATATCTAAATACAGTCATTAAGTGCTATTTGGGTCTTATTCGTGTCTGAATTTTGAGTAGCACGATGATGTTGGTGAGTTGTTGAACAAACTATCACTGGGCGAAGTTTTTTAGTATTTTTACCTGATTCCACATGTCCTAATGTCTAGAAATTGGTACACATCAGGTAAAAGTTTAAGAAATTTTGTCTCAGAGTGGACAGCAGTTAAAATAACAAAAATAGACCACTAGGTATCTGAATTACGCCACTTAAACCATACACTACGTTAAGGTGACATTGTTCAAACACAAAGCGAATGGAGGTAATGAAGAATTCAGGATATCGTAATACTTTTAAAATACAGGGAAAATGTAGCATACAGCTAAATAGCAACCCTGTTTTGTTCAGAAAGATAAAGCAATTTACAATCAAAAAAAGCACATCTTAAATTATTGCGTAGTTGACTAACGGGTGTTATTGAGGTGTCGCCCAAAGTGCCAAACCAAATTTGGTACCTCACAACGCAACTACAAGAAAAGATAATCGCTGCAACTCGCATCGACGAACGGGCGATACCGGCGTTGCCACACCCAGAAACGCTTCACCACGTCGACGCAACGGCTCTCCTACTTACGAGGAGGAGGAGGTTGGTGTTTAACGTCCCGTCGACAACCAGGTCATTAGAGACGGAGTGCTAGCTCGGGTTAGGGAAGGATGGGGAAGGAAGTCGGTCGCGCCCTTTCAAAGGAAACATCTCGGCATTTGCATGAAACGACTTAGGGAAATCACGGAAAACCCAAATCAGGATGGCCGGAGACGGGATTGAACCGTCGTCCTCCCGGATGCGAGTCCGGTGTGCTAACCACTGCGCCACCTCGCTCGGTCCCTACTTACGGTCGAACCGCTCAGCCTCAGTCCGCGATCGTCGTCTAAGACGACACCATCGTCTTCTAGCAGCCCAGCCGTGTGATGAATATGTTAGGAGCGTGAAGTTATTGATAAATGTACTCTGAATGAGAGACTTGTAAATCGTCTGCATGTTCAAAGACAGTTGTAAATACTCATGACATTGCCATGGTAATAGATTGTACAAATTTAAGTAATTCATCTTATCTAAGTTGTAACAAAGTAAAGTAATATTTTATGTGTGATAGCACCCAGTCGGTCTTCTGCCGGAGTAAACAAAATAATACAACGTTGTACCGACGAGTGTATTTTCGTACGGTGCAACACTCATTCTAACACATCGTGTTACGAACTCTTCCAAGAACACCAGTTGCAGTGACGAGCATGTGGGCGGCCAGAAAAAAAGCATGCGTCGAGAAGTAATGAATCAATATCAAATCACATGACACATTCGAAACCTTTCGATCAGTAGCAAACCGCTGCTTTATCCACAGTTTGCATATCAATTTTGTTTCAGCTGCTGTCATTTGGGGAGGAATTAATAATTTGTTCAGTATTGCGGTGGTCGTTAAAAAGAGTCAAGTTTAAATGGAGCGTCTTCTTGATCTTGAGGCGCACAAGAATATAGACAATCCCGCCATTCCAACGACAGAGGCTATGCCAGGTTAAGAATCATCTGTGTCAGAAAGGCAGCTGCCTAATCATCCAGCAGGTTGGCACCAGAACTACATTTATAAGCCGCAGGCACAGTGGTGTTAGGCGCCGACCAGTTAACATAACTCTTAAGCATCGTCACTCCGGGACATTCTAAAATGGTTCAAATGGCATTGAGTACTATGGGACTTAACATCTCAGGTCATCAGTCTCCTAGGACTTAGAACTACTTAAACCTAACTAACCTAAGGACATCACACACATCCATGCCCGAGGAAGGATTCGAACCTGCGACCGTAGCGGTCACGCGGTTCCAGACTGAAGCGCCTAGAACCGCTCGGCCACACTCGCCGGCGGGACAATCTACAACGTCTCTTGGACGATCCACAAGTTGTCTCACCAATGGCCGCGTCTTGTATATGTGTATATTCCGCCATGCTGCAGTGAAGTTCAAGGGTTTTTTACTTCGGGCACAGTCTAGTAACGATGCTCGGATTCGATCAGTGTTTCGATCGCTTGGTGATCAAAAATATTTCGCGATGCTACAGGAGAACAGCAGCGCTAGCAATGCGATACGGTTCACCAAAGTTTGCCAACCCCTTCTTGTTACCTAAACCTAGTCCTTGTGATTCAGTATTCTTTCTTCGAAGTGTTTCACTAAAGCTTGAGTGGTTGTAGGCTGTGTACTTACAGGCTCTTTCTGTACGTCGTTCTGTAATGTTTCTTGTCTTAGAGGCTGCCCACGGTTAAGAGTACCCTGTTCTACGCCGATTTCAGAATTTTCAAAATCTTGTGTTTATTATGGTGGCTAGTTTTGTCAACTTCTCCAGTACCCATTCAACTCAGTAGCTTCCTTGAAGTACGGTTCTAGCCCATGCCTTCCCGCAATCTGATACTGGGCAGAATATTAACTCGATCCAGGCGGTTTATCAATATTTGTGTCGAACACTAGCTGGGAGAAGCTCGTTTTATTTAGGCCGCCTAAGTACGAGAAATGTTACACTCAGTTTAGGTACAGAAGCACATTATGATCTATACAGGTCTTACTTTATTATTTTCATAGAAGCCTATCGTTCCGTCTAGACTCACTTTGATCACAGAGTGTCGTCTGTAGACACCCAAAATATATTTGTGTTCATCAATGTTCTTCATCCCTGTGTTCCTTACTACTTTACGTATTATAACAGGCAGGAGAAGACTTGCTAGTAGCGCCTAAAATGGAGGGCGCCGCTCCTACCACATTATGACAATCTCCGCTGTTAGCATTAAGGAAACTTCTCATGAGTCGTTTGCCCTGCATACAGACGCAGCTCTTGGTCGTTTCGGAGACTTATGAGAAGCCATCATCAACTCTCAACGTGGCGTCTACTACAAGACCGCCGCCTTGGACTCCAGATGTATCACAGCCGTAGCTGGAGTACGACCTAAAGGGAAAAAAAATTGTTCGTGTTGCTCATTAACGTATAGTGAAATATTCAACTTGAACCTATGAAAAAGTCATAGCGGTTTTTGCCTTGTTAGTCACGGCATACTACTGTATTTACCAGTCAAAAGTATGGGTATTGCCAGTATAAAAATTTACCGAATTAGCCTCCATGCTGAGACTGACTTGTAAAATATGCACCTGCTAGATAATTATCGAAGAACATCCGTTTCGCTCCCAGTGACTAGTGATGTCTTGCATTAACGATCGTGAGAAATGTTCATGAAATGTTAATCGAGGGATGCATGTCTAGCAGGGTGAAATCTGCTGCAGTAGTACGGAGACAGTAAATTCTCTCTTCATTAAAGCTTCAAAAAGAATTAAAATTAGCAGTAGCAGTGTTGATGGTTATTTCAGTAGAGAGTTAGAGCTTCTTTTAATACTCTTTTGCTGCTTCCCTTGTAGAGAAAATGGCTCTTCATTCCAGTTTGAATAAAAACTACTTTTGCAAACAAGTCGTTTCTTGTATAACACTTGGTACTATCTTCAGTTTGTTAGAGTTCTTTGAATCAGCTTCCAGTTTTAATCGCAGTGGGAGAGATCCGCGTAGAACGGGCGGTAATTTCCGTATTCGCCTTCGGAGATTGCGTCCCTCGGGGAAGGTCGTTAGCGAAAAGAATTTATCTGCTTAAAATGCCGCTGTTGCCACGAAAAGTGTTCTAGGAATGCGAAAAGTTCCCGTCATAGCAATCCCCAGCAGAATTGCGTGGAAACCCAAGTGGCTCATCTCTCTGTCAAGCAAGTGTCTGCATTAGGCTGGGAACGAAATACAAACGATACGCAAACTTAAAACAACTTAATGAATCTCTTAGCTGCAAAGCTTACGTATATCAACATACGAAAGACACAGGTATCATTATGGAAAACGTTCAAGGGAATAAATTAAAGTTATGTTGGAAATGATAAATACAGAAACTGATTCTCTAGGAAGAAGAAATCTATATAACTGGTATTTTGCTAGAACTTTTGATTCAGATTTAATACATTTCAGCAACGTTTGCAGCGTCTGATTTCCCCCATTTAAACGAACTGGTAACGGAAAATTTGTCTTACTTCCCCGTAAATGTTTACGTTCCCACGAGAGAACTTTTGATTCAGATTTAATACATTTCAGCAACGTTTGCAGCGTCTGATTTCCCCCATTTAAATGAACTGGTAACGGAAAATTTGTGTTACTTCCCCGTAAATGTTTACGTTCCCACGAGAGCAGTAGCGAAATCACTGCAGAAAGGTACACAATCTAGCAGCATGATTAATGATGATATATGCCCAGCAAACACAAACCGCCTATGAGTTATTAATGCACACCACAGCAGCAGCCAAGACATTTGTCCCCTGAAGAAGATGATGAAGAATTTCGGGAATGCTCGAGGTTTCATCCAAATTTTAAAAGGTAAATAAACAGGGAACGCTTCATACAATTTCTTAAACGTGTTGTAAACTTCTGTTGCTTTGTGTTATACACGCCAATTGCTGGTCAATACTGTGATTGTTTTACGTACTCTACTTGGAAACATCTTTCGTGAAACACTGTGTAAACGCACAAATCCATCATCAAGCTGTGGGGACAATGCAGCTTCTGCCAAAGATGATACCTCGGGAGCTATCGATATGAATGTATGAGATGGAGTACTGAATGCACGAGATGAAATTTTATTACTCCTTCACAGACAGTACGCTAGCTATAACTAACGGATCTGTAAATCACAATCACTATAATTTTGATGTCACTAAAGTCAAACATTACCCCCCAGAACTTTGACAAATTTTCGTTATTCATCCTTCAGTCATTATTAACTACCATTTCATCCCAGAAGAAGAAATTCATAATCATGTGAACACGTAGATTCTGAATATTTTCCATTTCCTTAGTTGTTGCCTAGCTTGTTGCAGCTTCGCAAGATGTTGCAATTTGGCATCCATCATTGCATTTATCAGTGAAGGTGCAGATGATTGGACATCATGTTCTGCGCACTACTGCCAGAGTATTAGATCGAATTAGCTGGTTTACTGACTCTGAATTACTTGTATATCTCCGTACTCCACATCTTTCTTTTTCGAAATACAACCCAGAAAGGCATGGTTGTTAACCGATCACTGACTTTCACCCAGGTCTTATCTGTTATTATGTAATCAGTGACAATGTTTATCTATTTCGTTTCTGTTTCCTTCCCGCATTCTTCTCAGGAAATCACTGTTGAGAGTAAATTAAATGAATGAAGAACGTATTCTGCCTCCATTTTTTTTAATGAAGTGATCTTTGGAATTAACAGTAATTTCTCCCATTTGAGAAAAAAAATTCGCTCGGAATGAGATGGGTAAAGCGCATACAGGGGTCTTCGTAACACCTCCCCTCGAAGAGGATGTTACAATTAACATAGTATTTCAACTGTTTCTGGTTCACTTTTTCGCCTTCAGTACTCTAAATTTCTTATGTACAGAGACTGCATGTAAACCATCGGCAACATATGTCTTATCCATCGCAAGGGGACTCAGGCAGTTTGGAATTGCAGTTCCATCCTTTGCGCTATGACTAGAAAGCTCAATTTTTCTCTTCCTCGCAGTCTCTCCACAACTCGACGGATGTTCAGAAACACAGTATGCACCATGTCAGTCATTACCCTTCATGATCGTCATTTACATCGTAGCCCCAAATCACTTCGTAGCACTGTTAATGTGTGATGTGGCATGACGACAAGACAATTCCATAAAAGCCACATTTCCACCGTACGACTCAGAAGCTACTTTTGCGGGTTGTAGTTGATATCATACGTCCCATTCGAAGTTACAATTTTACCCATTTACTCACTGCCACAAAGTCATCCATCTTTGAAAAGTGTCGCCTGTGACCTTTTAACTCGTGTTACCTGACTGAGCTCTACACAAAATCTGAAAATCACAATTAATTTTCACTCTACTTCCTGGCAGGTTAAAACTGTATGTCGCGCAGGGACGCGAAAGTGGGACCTTCGACTTTCGCAGGAAAGTGCCCGACCGACAGAGACATTGAAGCATGCCTCACAAGGACCCAGCTTCGAGTCCCCGTCCCGCACACAGTTTTAATCTGCAAGGACGTTTCAGCGTAAGAATATATTACTCATCTGGTGCTCACTCTATAACGTTCCTATTGGCAGCATATTTGTCTTTTTGACACTGTTGTCTTGGGGTTTTTGTTTTATATTTTCAGCAGTTATCATCATCATTTTACGTAGATGTTTGGAGACTCTTAATTTCTGCGTCTGATGCATAATAGGCTGAAAGCTTAAATATGAACACCCAATATCGGAACTTATAATTGTTCACAAAGTATTGGTTCGCGTGATTTCATCTCTCAAAATATTTAAAGTGACTTCATAAACTTTAGTCACGTCTCATAACGAGTAGGGATATATTTACCATTATAAAGCATTACTCATGCCCTTTAAATCTGCATCATGAGAGTCCAGGCTTGTTAGTGACGCCATCACTCTTCTCAGTGGCATCATCAATATTATCACCCACTTCATCACCATGTTTATCATGACAACCCACACCCTTTCCAACCCCTCTTTTCCCTCCTCACCCTTTGTTGTTTCTGTCAAATCACAGCAAAGTGAGAAATATGAAAGAGGCAGTCAGAAATCCAAGATAATGGAAACTGTCCAAGTGTCCACCCCTCTCTCCTTCTTGTTCCTAGTCAATCATAGGAAGTATGCACTATTAAAATAACCAATGAAAAGTCCAAGATTAAGCTCAATTTTACTTTATTCTTTGCCAAACTTAAAAAATACTTCACTTCTTAAACACACGTGATCTCTGTCATACAAAGTAATCATTGCTTCCTCTCCCCTCCCTTCCTCCCTCCCTCCCTCTCTCTCTCTCTCTCTCTCTCTCTCTCTCTCTCTCTCTCTCTCTCTCTCTCTCTCTCTCTCTCTCACACACACACACACACACACACACACACACACACACATTCACACACCTAATTTGTATCAAAGTACACCTTATAATGTACGAACGTACGCCTTAAGTCTATCAATTTGCCCCAAAAATGTATTATATTGCCCCAAACTGTATCATATTACCCCCTCCCCTTAAGTGTATAAATTGGCCTCTGTAGTGTCTCATCATTTAAATGAAAATACTTCCTCAATAAAACTCATAAAAACCTCATCTCGCATATGTGTGTGCATATTTTTCCACCTCTGTTTCGTCATTAAATACCATCTCACAACCTTTTTGCAATAATGTATAAACAGTTAAGCTCTTGAACTTTTCGTCAGTAACTATCAGACATCCCTAAAGTACACACGTTACAGAGCCTCCATGCGGTTCTTCATCTGCTGCTGTTGCTACTTTAAGAACAAAGACAGTGCTCCAGTGCGGAGAATTATCTCCACACATCCCCAGCTGTACTGGTAAGAGCGTACCCCTGCTGAGGTTCTGTTAAAAGAGAATCACTCATTAATGTCGCGTGTAGTGTGAAGGAAACAAATTACAGTGGGAATAGGAAGGGAAAGTCAGACCCAAAAGATACGTAGCATGTGAACTTTATTAAAAAGTATTGAAGCATTATTTATAATATTCACATTAAATTTTTAAGTTTTTCACGTGATATTACTTTATTTACATTTTACAGGTATTTATTGTTCTTTTCAATAAAACTGAATTATAACGAGTCACCCAATATCAAATTGAAACATAGTATCCACCTCAGATCACAACGTACAATATACATTATTTAAAATAAAATTACGATGTAGCACTAAATTTATCCACCAGAAAAAGGCTGTTGACCTCAAATTACGGTCTACAATACATTTTTACAGTAAAATCAAGTTACAGTCGATCACTAAATTGTTCCATCAGAAAAAAAATGGCATTCATTTTAGTTACAATCTATAATAATTATTTTTTCCAGTAAATGATAGAATAAATTTTTCAATTAGAAAAAAGGGTTGTATTCACCTCAAGATAAAATCTGAAATCTGCTGCTATTGATATTTTTATAGAGTTTCACATTGTTTACAATGGTCCTTTGCTGAACGGTAGCGATCCCAAGCCATTGTATTGCCCTAATAAAGACGTATCAAAAACTTATCGTCTTCTACAGATACAGCAAGTTTATGTTGTCAAATAGTAGAAACAACATGTTACTTAAATTTAATTATGTTCTGTACAGTCGGCTTTTCAGCATCATTTAATAAACATTCCCAATAATCATTAACGGTACTTTCTTTTGGCGTGTATACGTCTGCTCCCAGTCCTCTGAATTCGGTAACTGTATCTTCTGACAATCTGGCTTTCGTTAGACATGCTTCCTTTTGTTGACACATGGGAAGTTTTAAAAGTTGTTGTCAGTGTAAGCTGAAGTTTAAAACCATATAAACGCATAGTTTTTAGTAATATCTTAAACATTTGACGTCCGTAAACAATATGTAGGCTATCTGTGTCAATATAACTCATTTTGACAAGTTTTGGGTCAAACTGCTTTAACATATAGTTATTATGGAAATGTACAAGCAGTGTATTGGAAATGTGTACAATATTTATTCCTACAGCTATAGATTCGTCTAAAATTCTGCTAACTGCAATTGTAAATAAATTTTCATTAAATACGATGCTGTGCTTGGAATTTGGTCTTGTAATCAGCACAACAGCTTTGTATTTCCCATCCAAACCCCCTTACCAGTTTCACATCAGTCATTTTCCGCACGCTTTGAATAGTTATGCCAAAAACAGCATTATTCATGAGCTTCAAGGAATTGTTTAAGGAAATCGGTGTTTGCATTACTCTATATCTCAGCGTTAATTTCTATACATGGTGTCATCCATTCCGACTGATGGCACTAACATGCCGTTAATTTTGTGTAGAATATGGTTTTCCCTCAGACATTGCTTCAAATTTCTATAATTTTTCTGATCGTAAAATGCATAAATGAGTTTCTTTGGATGGACTGGTTTCTTGAAAGAATGCTGAGTTACCATGTTTTCAGGACATAAGGCACATCACAGTGGACTTCACGTAAATTTTTAGTGTACTCAAGATCTATTTCTAACATGGAGCCTACATTTGAATCTTCAGCTAAGCTCTTTACGTCAAAATCCCCAATAGACATCCATTCAGACTGTAAATTTCAAGTTAAGTAATATATGACTTAGCTTTAGTTCATCAGAGTCATAAATCTGTAGTCTGCAAATGGAAGCCGGCAGGTGTGGCCGAGCGGTTCTAGGCGCTTCAGTCTGGAATCGCGCGACCGCTACGGTCGCAGGTTCGATTCCTGCCTCGGGCATGGATGTGTGTGATGTACTTAGATTAGTTAGGTTTAAGTAGTTCTTAGTTCTAGGGGCTGCTGACCTCAGCTGTTAAGTCCCATAGTGCTCAGAGCCATTTGAACCATTTGCAATTGGAAACAGTGAGCTGTACCACCTCAGACGCCGTGCACAACTAACAGTAATCACTCAATATTTATAAAAAGTTGTATTTTTTCCGTAGTAATTTTCAGCAACACGTCGGATGCGAAGATAGATGAGGTTACATAATAGGCGGGATCTAGGTCACACGTTCTAAGACAGAGAGTTTATCTGTTTTCGAATACATCAGCATGAAGAAAGACGTTCCTTTTTAAACATAAGTCGGAGTAATCTCCCAGGATCCTGCAATCAAAAGAGATCCGTACTTTGCAAGCTCCTTGTTAATCCTGTTCTTGGATTGCTGTTTCATCGCCCCGCAAACTTTTTTTGAGCACCTGAATCGGCGGTAACTGTTCCTACGGCACAGGCTAAGCCCAAATTGAGACGCGTATAGCACGTGTGACGTGACACGACACTACAGCGCGACGCGCACGTTCCACATGCGTCGTGTGGGTCCAACGCAGATTGAGACGTGTACACATACTTTGCACACGTCGGTTTGCGACGCTCTGAGCGAAGCGCGCGAACACTGTGATCTTTTTCCAACTATTCCACAGAAACTATTCACTCAAAATATTTCATTTTTACTTTGCTTGTAGCGTTATGTGTCACCTTTGTGGCGAAGTGCCCATCATCTCGCTAATTGTCATACTTATTGTGGTGTACACATTTTAGTTAGACGTTACGCAAAATTCGAAAAGTTTGCAATGAAAAGTAGAGGTCGCTATGACTTTGCGTTTGGGTACGTATTACACCATATGTTCCTGCGTATGAAATTTAGCTAACATGTCGGATTTTTCTTTAGACTAGGGAGGAGGTCTCTATCTGCCTCCGATCACGAGAAAATGGATCATCTGTAGCGCGCTCACTCCCAAACTGACGCCCGCGAGAATGAAATACAACATCCTTCATATCTCCTAAGCCTCTTGAGACATCGAAACGATATTTTGGCGAATGATAGCACACAGAGAGGAGAGTATTTTGCCAATTCACGAGGAATTTTCTTATCTACAGTGATACATCAATAGTTATACTTGTTTTCTTTTTATTTTTTTTTCACTCCACTGACTAATTTTTTAAGAGTTATTGACAGCTAGTCAAACTAGAATTTCATAGAAGGAAAATAAACATGAAATTTGTTCTCTTATGTTGCTGCGAACCGACACTATGAGGTTTCTCGTAATCTATTCAGCTCTCTGATTGCCAAGTACTTGTTTATTGAGGCAATTTGTTTCAGAACCTAAGAGCGCTCTTCAGCAGGGTCTGTTGAGTTCTGAGCTTGAATCCTGTCCTATGCACTAACTCTATATCGATTATGTGGGGCGCTTACCTCCTACTAATAGAGGTCATCGGTACGTATTGGTTATTATTGATGCGTTTTCGAGATTTACCTGGCTCCTTCCCAGTAGTAATGTAACTGATACCACCACTATTTCGCTTTTAACTAATGTTTTCAGTGTTTTTGAACCCCCTAAACAAATCGTTAGTGATAGGTAGTCGGCCTTCCTTTCGGCTCCCTTCAAGGCCTTTTGTTTTCAAAACGGTGCCAAGCATGTGACTGCTACACCATATTATCCAAAAAATGGCTCTGAGCGCTATGGGACTTAACATCTATGGTCATCAGTCCCCTAGAACTTAGAACTACTTAAACCTAACTAACCTAAGGACATCACACAACACCCAGCCATCACGAGGCAGAGAAAATCCTTGACCCCGCCGGGAATCGAACCTGGGCGTGGGAAGCGAGAACGCTACCGCACGACCACGAGCTGCGGGCACCATATTATCCACAGGGTTCTTTCACGGAGAGGGTCAATCACAATCTTAAATCTGCATTGGTTATTTTCCATCAGAAGACGCCTACTAAGTAGAATTCTAGTCATCATTGGTTTAACTTTGCTTTCAATACCGCCAATCATGAGGCTTGGAAAGCTACCCCGCCCTCCTTAATCTTGGCCTATCCCGTTAATTCCCCTCTTTCGAACTTATGGGGAATTCAAGATCTAATTCCGGCGGATATTACTCCTCAGGTCGTCAAGGAGGCGTGCCAGACGTAATATTCTCAGGGCCCATAACAAGCAAGCTGAGCGTTAAAATCATAATCGGCGAGCCTTTAGGGGCAGGCCAGGAGATCAGATCTATGCCTGTAATTTTCCCGGGAGACTGGTGAATGTCGGAAATCTTAGTAAACTCACTCCCCGTTTTTTGGGCCCTTCTACTATTGTGAATATTTTAGGCCCGATTAACCTTCTGGTTAAGGACAACCGCACTGGTAAGCAGTACTGGGTCCACCTTAGCCACGTTAAATTTGGTTAGCCCAATTGTTGAGTTACCTCGGGTTGATGTTAGAGGGGGGGGGGGGGGAGGTTGAGCCGTGTACGGATCGCGTTCATACCGTTGGTTCTTTGGCATTATTACATCGAGTGGTTTCTTGTTTCTTCCTAACTTACTGGCATAACCAAGTATCTGACTTGCCTCCATGAGTGGCAGCAGCAGCACTTATCGATACTAGCAGTGTCGTACTATCTTTCGTGTGACCGCTAATACTTCGGCGTGGTGGTGTGTGTGCTAGAGAGTCGGTTGGGACGCAACAGCAACCAAGTCTCCGCACACAAGGTTTGGTCGGGACCGCTGGCGGAGTGCACCCGCTGTCGGATCGTGAGGCGCTAGCTGCGGGAGCGACAAGTTTGTTGCCCACCGAACCTGGACGCTGAAGTCGAGTGATCAGTCAATCTGTTATGAAACCTCAACTATTGTGACATCTCCTTGTTCATTTGCTGGTTGTTGCCCCCTTGGCCATTAGGGCTTGCAGCATCGTATGATGTGTTGAAGTCGGCGAAATCTTGCAGCCATCCTCCTATGTTGTGATTAATTATTAATTTGACTGTTACTTATCAGTGGAGTGCACGAGCGGTATTTTCTGCTCTGTGGCCGTTAGCGCTCCAGTTACCGGCCCTGGTCGTTAGCGTAGTTTGTAGGCAGTGCGCCTTTTCCTCGTCGTGTTGTTGTGTCCAGCACGGCGTGTAGTGCGACAGCCTTTTAAGTTGTTTGGTTCGTATTTGATTGGAGTGGTTATTGTTCCCCTGGCTGCTTTTAGACGCCAGTTTCTTGAGGCGTAGTGCTGTTCGTATTTTCGTCCTTGGCCGATATTCTCCATCGTTGTGCCGTTGATCGGACGGAAGGGAATTGGTTAAATTGATGGTCGGTCGTTGGGCTGTCCCTGGTTTGGGTTGCCATCCGATTACCTGACTTCAACTCTTGGCTGCCAGTCTCACCTCACCTTACGTTTGAGCTACCTTCCCAGGCCGACCCTTGGAACATTTCTGAGCACCACTTGTTCTGTTTGTTTTAAATTGTGATGTTCATTGTAGTTGAAGTATTGTGCGAGGCCTTTGGCCGTGTATTAACTCAGTTTTTCTAAAAATTTTACATAGAGGCCTTCAGCTGTGTTAAATTAAAATATCGAGCATTGATGGTTCAAAAAGTTTTTTCTTAGAAATTGTTCTATCTGAAATTGTAATCTATGCCCTAAGCCGTTAAGTTGTTCCATGTGTTATGTGTGGCCTTCAGCCGAGGATTTGCGTGAACCCCTTAATAAGGCCTTCATCCACATCTATCCTGTAATGGATTTTTTTTTTTTGTAAGAAGCACGGGGTTTATTCGAAATTATTTATATGACTTGTTGTTCAGGCCTTCAGCCGGTGTTTCAAATTTGTTTGTGGCCTTCAGCCTGTGCAACAAGTTAATCAGGTTTCGGCCGTTCTGCTATAAGTTTAAAAGAAATTTTCATGCTTAAAAAATTGTTTATTAGTGTTCCTTAATTATAGTTGTCTTTCAGAAGTGTAGTGTAGGCCTTCAGCCGTTAATTGTTTTTATTGCATGTTTATTTTTTGAATTTTTACCTTCAATTTTAATTGATTTTGATTTCTAAGCCACGCCTTCAGCCATTCTTGTGTTTGTTGTTTGGTTTTTGGCCTTCAGCCCAAGAAGCATTTCAAGTTTTCTTTAACTAGGCCTTCAACCATATTGTTTAGTTGTGATCTTTTAAGCCAATGTGTAAATAAGTGGTTCTTAGAAAAATAAAGTTGTGTGTTTGATTGTGCAACTCACAGTAACTGTTTACGGCCCCATCCACAACCTTAACCTTACCGTGCGTGCTCTCTGACTACCTACCAATCAGGTCTCAATCATGTCTAAAAACTAGTCTAAAACTACCCTTCAAACATCTTCTTGCTTTACTAAAAAGGGCGCAGCAGATATATGTCACCATACACCAAAATATCCGTTCCCTCCTCTACAATAAACATCTTCTTTCCATACTATTGAACAATAATAAATCCATGCTCTGCTCTTCAACGAAACCAACCCCAATTCACACGCGTATCTCCCTACATCCTACATGACATAGTAATCCCAATTATACTGTCCATGGTGGAGTAGCCGTGGGTGATCTCCTAAATATCCCTTCCACTCCCCAACTGCTCCTAAATTATCCACCTGAGCGCCTCATCCTCTCCACCTTCTCTCAAAACCTACATTATCAATTGCCACTGTCTGTATCTGCCCTAATCGTCCCATCCCATACGATTTCCTAACCCATGTAGACAATACCTTTACTATACACATAAGCACAGCCTTCACTCACTCAAACTCGCAGGAAACGATAGTGGCGTCAATTTATCAACATCTTCAATGACCACGATATCCATATCGCTGTCCACACCTGTACTGCCACCCTCGAGGAAATTATTGCCTCCCCTGATCGCTTGAGACACACCGTAGTAGAAGTCCTAGATCTAGCCCGGAATGATCAGCTATCTGTCCTTCTGCAGATCTCATGCTACGTACCAAATGCAACCTGCCCCACTCCTAATCATCCACACTAACATATCCAGGATTATTCCTATGCAGACTGGAGTGCATACTATGGCCAAAACTCATACTCTAATCATAAGCATGATTCCGGCCTTGAAAATGCTGACGACATCCAATGTGAGGCTTCAAAACATTGTCTGGGTTGCAATTTCGAATCATATCACACTATGATCTCTCTACTTCGATCGTCCTCCTCTGCCTCCACATGAACTTTTGCTGCTCCAAGAGTCCTGACGTGCATACAGAGAATTAATTTGTAACAGTGACAGGGACACGCTCACGTGCCACTGACAGCTGCAGTGACATGTCTGCAGTTACTTACAAGCCAAATGACGTCGGGGCTGGCATATAACATGCACTAATCTAATGAGACACCCACAAATTCTAGAAAGTATTGGAAAGCTTTCCATAGACTGTCTGGAAACAGCCATATTCCTACTTATCCCATCATACAAAACAGACCACTTCTTGACAACCTCACCCAAGCTAACCACTTAATATTATACTTGGAAGACACAATTTTGAGTACTTGATGGTCCCCTGTGTGTATGAACGTACCGGCACAACTATCCCACCTCTCATGAGCAAGACTAAACACGCCAATTAAAGCTGTCGACACTACACAAACACTCGCTAAAAAGAGAGAGGATGCATTCGGTCATGGTACAATTGCCTAACACCTCTTCAAGGCACCCGCCAGAATCTGTCCTGAAAGCCTTAATATAGTTCACAATACCATTGCCTACACAGAATACTACATAGAGCAAAGGAAAATGCCCAAAGTCCTCCTCTTCCTGAAACCTGATAAACCACCCCTGCAGACTTCATCGGAGTGAGTTATCAGTCTCATGTCTTTCTCAGCAAAATCTTTGAAACAATTGCCACCCAATGAATCCATCAACACATTGAAACCCACCTATCCATTCCCTATACCCATTGTGGCTTTCATCCCAACTGTTCCATCGACGATCAGTTACCTTACCAACCTAATCTCTGATCAACTGAATGAACGGAAGTCTGACATATTTGTCTCCCTTGATATCCATACTGTCTTCGACTTTGTGTGACACACTGGACTGCTCTTCAAGCTACAAACCATGCACACGGAGTTGTCTATGTTCGCCTAATAGCATTCTTGTTCGCCAGTGTCATGCATATGTCACAATCAAGCATGCCTCCGTCCTATATCTTCCACCCTGCTGCAGACGTGGCTAAGGCTCTGCCCCTTAATCCTGCCCTTAAATCCTGTACAATGTAGGAATTCCCAAACTGCCACGCCATAGTACCTCCTGCAATACGCTGACGCCACCGCCTATCTAGCCACTCACCAACTTTGCCATGTCTCCCTTCAATGCCACCTGAAACTCCTAGTGAAGCGATGTAATATGCGAAAACTTCAAGTAAATCCACAGAAGAGTCAAGCCGCCATGTTTGTTCGCATCACTTGGGGCTTCCATCCACCAGATTTCCTTATCTCCATCTATAGAATCCATCTCTGTAACGGATTAAAATATTTAGGACTAACTCTCGATACTAAACTAACATGGAACGAACATCTCCGTATCATACAACACGAAAACCGAAACGACTAAAGCTACTAAAACTACTAGCATGCCGCATTGCGGATCTACATCGTTATCCCATTATCGTCACCTATAAGACCCTCCTGTGCCCCTTCCTAACATACGAAACGTTGCCTGGATCTTTGCCTAGACTAAATTCTCTAAGTCCCCTGAAATTCTCGAAAAACAAGCTCTTCACCTCGCCTTTCACATTCACCTACGTTCACCAATTTTCATCTAGCTCTAACTCATCCACTTCCAACACCTTCTTCCCTTTGAAGAGCGCCTTATAATCTGATACGTCAATCGCAAAAACCAAGACCCAGCACCCATTTTCCAGTCACTAACAACCAATCCAGGAATCCTGCTGTGCTTCTACCTCCATATTCCACCTTCCATGCACCTTAGTGCCTTATCCATTCCTTCCAGACCGAATTTTAACCAACTCCCTCTCCCCACCAATGAAATTCATACCAATATATACATCTCTTTCCAATTTTAATCGCAATCCTCCACTTCACACAAACATTTCATTTTACTTCCCCCTTCCCTTTGTTACATCGAGTCATTACCTGCTGCTCTACAGGGCACCATAGTCGTACTTATGATCGCACCCTCACCACTACAATTATTTTCATATACAGGGTGTTTCAAAAATGACCGGTATATTTGAAACGGCAATAAAAACTAAACGAGCAGCGATAGAAATACACCGTTTGTTGCAATATGCTTGGGAAAACAGTACATTTTCAGGCAGACAAACTTTCGAAATTACAGTAGTTACAATTTTCAACAACAGATGGCGCTGCGGTCTGGGAAACTCTATAGTACGATATTTTCCACATAATATGGCGTAGTCTCTGAATGAAATTACCCGAAACCTTTGACAACGTGTCTGGCGGAATGGCTTCACATGCAGATGAGATGTACTGCTTCAGCTGTTCAATTGTTTCTGGATTCTGGCGGTACACCTGGTCTTTCAAGTGTCCCCACAGAAAGAAGTCTCAGGGGTTCATGTCTGGCGAATAGGAAGGCCAATCCACCCCGCCTCCTGTATGTTTCGGATAGCCCAAAGCAATCACACGATCATCGAAATATTCATTCAGGAAATTAAAGACGTCGGCCGTGCGATGTGGCCGGGCACCATCTTGCATAAACCACGAGGTGTTCGCAGTGTCGTCTAAGGCAGTTTGTACCGCCACAAATTCACGAAGAATGTCCAGATAGCGTGATGCAGTAATCGTTTCGGATCTGAAAAATGGGCCAATGATTCCTTTGGAAGAAATGGCGGCCCAGACCAGTACTTTTTGGGGATGCAGGGACGATGGGACTGCAACATGGGGCTTTTCGGTTCCCCATATGCGCCAGTTCTGTTTATTGACGAAGCCGTCCAGGTAAAAATAAGCTTCGTCAGTAAACCAAATGCTGCCCACATGCATATCGCCGTCATCAATCCTGTGCACTATATCGTTAGCGAATGTCTCTCGTGCAGCAATGGTAGCGGCGCTGAGGGGTTGCCGCGTTTGAATTTTGTATGGATAGAGGTGTAAACTCTGGCGCATGAGACGATACGTGGACGTTGGCGTCATTTGGACCGCAGCTGCAACACGGCGAACGGAAACCCGAGGCCGCTGTTGGATCACCTGCTGCACTAGCTGCGCGTTGCCCTCTGTGGTTGCCGTACGCGGTCGCCCTACCGTTCCAGCACGTTCATTCGTCACGTTCCCAGTCCGTTGAAATTTGTCAAACAAATCCTTTCTTGTATCGCTTTTCGGTCCTTTGGTTACATTAAACCTCCGTTGAAAACTTCGTCTTGTTGCAACAACACTGTGTTCTAGGCGGTGGAATTCCAAAACCAGAAAAATCCTCTGTTCTAAGGAATAAACCATGTTGTCTACAGCACACTTGCACGTTGTGAACAGCACACGCTTACAGCAGAAAGACGACGTACAGAATGGCCCGCCCACAGACTGTGTTGTCTTCTATATCTTTCACATCACTTGCAGCGCCATCTGTTGTTGAAAATTGTAACTACTGTAATTTCGAAAGTTTGTCCGCCTGAAAATGTACTGTTGTCCCAAGCATATTGCAACAAACAGTGTATTTCTATCGCTGCTCGTTTAGTTTTTATTGCCGTTTCAAATATACCGGTCATTTTTGAAACACCCTGTATATAGTAAGATGGTATCTGTTCTTTCGGACATGTCCGAAAGAACAGATACCATCGGTGACCTTGCAGTTTGTTAGAATGAAATTACAATGAAATGAACACCCTTAGCTGCGTATAGGCGTTGACATACGTCGACAGGGACAGATGAAAATGTGTGCTCCGACCGGGACTCGAACCCGGGATCTGCTGCTTACATGGCAGACGCTCTACGTTGAGGATGTGGGTTTCGCGGGAGGCGTGCAGTCGCGCTATCCTCTGTGTCCTCGGTGGCTCAGATGGATAGAGCAGCTAAGGGTGTTCATTTCATTGTAATTATTTTCATGTATCTCTTAGCATCACTGTACACCATGGCATCATTCATATTCACCAGCGAATACATTTTAACTATAAGATTAAATCATTCAAGGAGTTTTAACAACCATGAGTACTTTTCACCTATGTGAATTTCACAAAAAAAACTCTTTTATTGTCATTTTCTTTTACATAAAAATTGTAAACATCGTCCACGAACGTGTTTTCTGTACGTCATGTGTTATTCAGATCTTCTTATAAATTTTAACCATCTTTTACATATACTTTATGTAACCTTTGACTGAACGTCGTTGCCCTTTTGTGAGGGACTGAAACAACGATAAAGAAAAATGAAGAAAAAGCTATAAGCGCCACATTGTGGTTTATACATGTGACAACGCTGTTGAGAATGCCATCGATAGCTGAAGTTGTTTATTCGAAAGGACGTGGCCAGACATTCGAGAACATTTTATTCAACCAAGTAATATATTTAAACTTCATAAACAATGCGGCAGTTCTTTGCGCATCTCAGCGTTTATGATGTCATATCAGCTGAACTATGGGTAGTAACATGATAAAATTTTGTAAGTGCATATAGCGGCATACGTCGTTACTGTCTGCAACATTTATTGCGAATAGAGCTACTAGCACAGAAGTAATAAATGTAAACGTCCTGCATCTTGGGGCAGTTTCCCACGCATCTCGTTGTTCATGACATCATATCTCCTCAAATATTATAGATAGTTGGTCCTTACCCCAAAAACGATTGTTGCCTGACACCACGGGATGTGTGTACCAAGTTTGGTTGAAATCGGTTAACTGGTTTAGGAGCAGATGTACAGCACAAACTCACACACACATTATATATGAGTGGTGTTCAATAACTAATGCCCAACATTTTTTTTAAAAAAGCCATTAACATGCATGGACAAACGTCCTTGTTGGTGCTTAAAATTTGATGTTGGTTCTATGAGCCGGCGAAGTTTCGAACCTTTCTGGCAGATGGCAGAGCTGTCGTACTGTGTCAAAATGGTGTCTACATCCGACTCAAGTTACAAGCACTGTGCTGTTATTAAAGTCTAGAATGCAAACTATTTGGTATTTTACACCCTGTTTTACCGTATTTCCATCTCACCACGCTGATTTAAATTACTGCCGTTACTGAGTTGCTGTTTTGCCCGACCGTCACCGGCGCTAGTAGCGTGAACGAGGGCGGACCGATCCACTGGGGACTCCTGAGTGCCTTTCTCTTAATTATAATTTTGATAGCGTTAATGTTGTTGTAATTTAACTGTATTTTATATTTTTAATTTGGCAAGGTTAGTTGTGGGCCTTCAGCCCTGGAAACATGTTCTCAGAGTTTCCTTCAAGTCTAAACATTATCGTCTTCTGCTCTTGAAAGCTTATTGTAATTGCCTCTGAAAGATTTTACCGGTTATTGCGAGCCTTCCGCCGTTGGTGTTGCAAACAGGAAATTTTTAAACTTAATCTATTGTTTTACCGATTGTTGCAATATATATTTCCTCAATTTGCAGAATTTAACTTTACGGCATTCACCCATCTTCTTGCGTTTGTTTATCTCTTTCTGTGCTCCTTGTGGGTCATCACCCCCGTTAGCATCTTAAAAAAATAGTGGCCTTCTGTCTTCAGTAATCATCATAGTATATTTGGAATTTTGAAGATTTAATCCGGCGGCCTTCAACCGCTTCGTATGCTGATCTCATATACGTATAGGATTTATCTTATTCGTAAATTTAACTGTGTGTCATGTCATTTCAAACTGAACTTATTTTAAAGCATCTGCTGGGAGGCCCTCGGCCGCGAAGCAAATTTAATTCTTTCAAAAGTGTATTTGTGAACTAAATGACAATAAATTACAATTGTGAAATGGATCCGACGGCAACTCCCTTGGCCCTTTCCGCAGTCCTAATTACCTGTTAGCCCTGTGTGATTTAGCAGGCGTTTCACTGGTAGCAGAGCGTGGTTTGCGCTCGTACTTACCAACCTAGTGGCGGTCGGCTCTACCTTCGTTTCGATTGTGTCTGTGGTGCGGTATTGTTTTGGTTGTTAATGGTTCAAATGACTCTGAGCACTATGGGACTCAACATCTTAGGTCATAAGTCCCCTAGAACTTAGAACTACTTAAACCTAACTAACCTAAGGACATCACACACACCCATGCCCGAGGCAGGATTCGAACCTGCGACCGTAGCAGTCCCGCGGTTCCGGACTGCAGCGCCAGAACCGCACGGCCATCGCGGCCGGCGAACTTAACTTCAGTGGTCATCAGTCCCCTAGAACTTAGAACTACTTAAACCTAACTGACCTAAGAACATCACACACATCCATGCCCGAGGCAAGATTCGAATCTGCAACCGTAGCGGTCGCACGGTTCCAGACTGTAACGGCCAGAACCGCTCGGCCACTCCGGCTGGCGGTTGTTATTGTTTCAGGTTTTAAGATAATGGCGGTCAGACAGTGTCCAGGGATCGGCCTGCTGAGAAGGTACTATCTTGTTTATGAGTTGGCAATATGGCGTCAACCGACGGAGTTCAGTGTTCCAGAATTGGTGGCCCGTTTGCGTGGTGCCGTGCTACAGCCGGTTGACGTCACCTTGGCTGTGATCGGTGAGACAGGTGCGGCAATCCAGTTTCTCGGTGAGACTCTTAAGTACCTAGAAGATACTATAGGTCTCTCAGAAGGAAGTCAGTCTAGTGGCAGTAGTTGGGTCCGAGCACAGTTAGCGCATTTAACCAATAGGGTGGCCGACTTAAGTACATTAGTTTTGGGAGAGCAGCATAGAAATTAGGCCGCTGATTTGGGATCTTTGGTAAGCGTGTTGCAATTTCAACTTACATCTTTGGAGTTCGATGGGGTGAAGTTTGAGGCTGGTGACTTGCGCCATAGAGAGGAACATGGAAGCGAGCTCGGGAGTGGTATGGTTCCGGCGCCCGTTGAGTTAGACGCCGCGTTTGCTAAGTTGCCGAACCCTTTGGCTTATTTCTTTCAAGGTCTGACCGAGTTCATGATACAGCAGACTGATCAAGCAGAGAATTTTCTGTGGTTGTTGGTTCCTCTCGAAGGGAACGCTTTTCGCGTCCCGCACCACATCGTTTTGTCGTTGCTGTACCCGCTAGCTAGAGGCGAGTTTCAGAGCATCCTCTCACGAGCGAAGGATTCTCCTTGGAACAATTAAGGAGACTTGTAATTAGTCAGCGGTTAACCACCAGGGTTCGGAAACAACTCGAGTACCGCCACATTTGGGAAGTGCATCGGGGTGACGAGCAGTTATATCAGTATCTTGATAGAGTCCACACAGCCTCATTGGCCTTGTTCTACCGGGACGTGAATTAGTTTCTATCGTCCTCAAGGGAATTCGTGCGGCGTATGAGTCGGGGAGAACTCCGTGATGCCGTTATAAAAGCATCTGCATTACCCCTTGAGAGCCACGGACGGCTGGAGGGTGTGACGCGAGACACGGGTATCGATTCCGGATTGCCCACATCTGTAGAAATTAGTAAAAGGGAACCCAAGTGTTGTTTCAGATGTGGAAGTTCAGCTCATTTGGTACGCTCTTCTGGTCAGCCTCGCGCTCCTATAGGTAACAGATGACGCCGGGTTGCAACACGAACCCGGGTTAGAACCTCTAGGCCTTGGTGTACCCGCATGATCACCCCCGCGTCGTCCCTTTTGCCTTATGTTTGTGGCCGGGTAGGTGGAGAGCCCCTATGTGCTCTCCTGGATTCCAGCAGTTCTTTATCATTATTGAGTCTTGAATGGTTTTTGGAATTTGGGCATTTTACTAGACTTCGTTCGGTCCCGTCCCCGATGCAGAGATGTCGGGTTTCCAATGGCCAGGTGTTGCCATTGCAGAGTTGGGTCCGGGAGAGTGTATCGGTTGCCGATTTTTCCTGGCCTGTATCCTTAGCATTGGTTAAGGGACTCCCTGTTAATCTAATATTGGAGTGTAATTTCATTTATAAAATCGGGCTCATCTTGGATTATTCTGGACGCACCTTTTCATTTAAATTTGCTTCTAGTGAGAAGTATGGACTTTGTGAGTGCGCAAAACCTGCAGTAGGCCGAACCGCCGGTACTTTCGGCGTGGAGGTTGCTGCTAATCAATTTGATCTAGACCACATTTCTCCCAGTCGGGCGTTCATACAAGTACTCAAAATTGTGTCTTCCAAGTATAATATTAAGTGGTTAGCTTGGGTGAGGTTGTCAAGAAGTGGTCTGTTTTGTATGATGGGATAAGTAGGAATGTGTCTGTTTCCAGAGAGTCTATGGAAAGCTTTCCTATATTTTCTAGAATTTGTGGGTGTCTCATTAGATTAGTGCATGTTTTTCTCAACTCCTCAGCGATAACCTGGGGGTTACCCGCGTTCTTGAATATCATATACGTTTGTCCGATGACACCCCCGTTAGGCAATCTCCTTATCGCCTCTCACTCCCGAAGGTTAAGATACTCACGGCTAAGATATCTCAGATGTTGGAAGAGGGAGTTATCAGACCCTCTACTTCCGCTTATGCCTTTCCAATCTATCTGGTACCTAGGAATCAGGGACGTGATTTCAGACCGGTTGTGGATTACCAGCGTTTGAACGCCAAGGTTGTACTCGAGTCAGTACCCTTGCCCGATTTGCATAATTCTTTTACTTGGTTTGCAGGGACTAATTAGTTTACTGTTCCCGATTTGAATCAGGCCTATTACCAAATTCCTTTGGTTGAAGAATGTAAACATGTCACCGCCTTTTGCAGGGATTGGAACTCGTTCGAGTTTAATAGAGTACCCTTTGGGTCATCCACCGGAGCGGCAGTGCTTACTCGTTTATTGGACAATATTCTTGGGGACTTGAAGTTAGTTTGTGTCTACAATTATTTGGATGACTTGGTTATCTACAGTCGTACGTTCGAGGATCATTTGGAGCATATTCGGCAAGTTCTTTTGAGGTTACAGCAAGCTGATCTGACACTCAAACGTAGTAAAATCGCGCTAGCTAAGTGGGAGGTATCCTCCTTAGGGCATATATTCTCCGGTCAGAGTATTCGTATTGCTCAACAGCGAACGAAAACACTGCAGGCGTTGCCTAGTACTGTTGACAAGCGGGGAATCTGAAAATTTATAGGGATGGCAAATTACTTTAGGCGTTTTGTCCCCAATTTTGCTCACTGGCGGCACCCTTAAAACAGTTACTCCAGAAGGGTGTGCGTTTTGAGTGGGGACCTGGCCAGGAGGCTGTCTTCGAGCATATTCTTGGGGTACCGGATTTTAGCAAAAGGTTTATTGCGCAGACTGATGCCTCTAATTCCGGCATTTCAGCTGTTCTTTTACAGAAATTCGAGGGGCAGAGACAACAATTAGCTTACGCGTCTCGGCGGTTAACAGATGCCGAGCTTAAGTACTCGGTCTATGAGTGCGAGGCCTTAGCCGTTTTATTTGCGTTAGAAAAGTATCGATTCTACCTCGAGCATCGGGTTTTCCAGTTGGAAACCGACAATCAAGCTTTGAGCTGGGTATTGGCGACGCCGCGTAAGACTGGGCGTATTGCCAGGTGGGCAGTGCGTATTTTAGCATTTCAGTTCGAAGATAAGCATGTTAAAGGTTCCGAAAATGTCTTTGCGGATGTTGTCAGCAGGATGTTCACTGAAGAGGTGCCTAGTGCTGGAGGGAAGCAGATGGGTTGTGACAATCTTAGTTGCGGCGTATTAGGTCAATTTCCCCTTCTGTTTGAGGACATTGCACACCATTAGGATCTGGATCCTGTATGGGCTGGCATTAAGCAGCACGTGTTGGCAGGAGAGCTCGGCCAAGATTATGAGATTGTGAGGGGTATTCCGTGCAGGAAGGATGGCGATGCTCGACAGTCCAAAATCTGTTTGCCTGCTACCTTGGTCCGTCCGGTTTTCAGTTATTTTCATGATTCCTTGGTGGGTGGTCATTTGGGTACTTATAAGACGTTCCAAAAGTTCAAGGAGCATTTAACTTGGCCCTCCATGAACCAAGATGTTAGACAGATGGTAGTTCAGTGTCGTTAATATAACGTAACCAAACCTAACAATGCCCTTCTACAAGGCTGGTTGAGTTCCGAACGAGGGTCCTCTCCTATACGCTAGCTCTATATAGATTATTTGGGGCCTTTGTCTCGCACTAAAAGGGGGTCATCGATTTGCATTCGTGGTAATTAATACAATTTCTAGGTTTACTTGGCTTATTCCTAGCCAAAACGTTACCGCTACCACCACGATTAATCACTTGACTAGTGTTTTTAGTGTTTTCGTGTCAGCTAAGCAGCTGGTTAGTGATACGCTCCTGCCTTTCTTTCGGGCCCTTTTAAGACCTTCTGCTTCCAGAACGGTGTTAAACATATTACCAAGGGTCCTTTGCGGAACGGGTTAATCGCAATCTCAAATCCGCTTTGATTATTTATGATCATAAAACACCCAGCAAATGGGATTCCAGTCTTCCCTGGCTCAGTTTTGATTTGAATACAGCCATTCATGAAGCCTCGCGAGTTACGCCTGCATCCATGATTTTTTCCTACCCAGTTAATTCTCCTCTTTCCAACTTGTGGGGAATTCAGGATCTTATTCCACCCCAGGTTAATCCGCGGGTCATGAAGGAAAATTGGAACTGGGCCAGCTGTAATGTACTGAGAGCTCTTCATAGGCAAGTCCAGCGCTACAATCGTAATCGCGAAACCTTTAAGGGTAGGCCCGGAGACCAAGCTTATGTCCGCAAATTTCCTGAGAGGCAGGTGCAGGGGGACAACCTTAGTAAATTTACTCCTCGTTTCAGGGGGCCGTGCCCTATTATACATGTATTATACCCGGCCAATCTCTTGGTTAGGGAGAACAGCTCAGGCAAGCAGTATCAGGTTCACCTTAGTCAAGTTAAGTACAAGTAGTTCAGGGTTGGGGTTATCCCCTTCCTGGGTTAAGTTTGAAGGAAGGGAGGTTGAGGCGTGCATGGCTCGCCGTCCCACCATTTGGTATTTTACACACTGTTCTAACGTATTTCCATCTCACCATATTGATTTAAATTACTGGCGTTACTGAGTTTCTGTTTTGCCTGACGGTCATCGGCACTAGTAGTGCGTATCGACATATCCCCACTGATAAGATCTTTGCCCGGCTGCTATTACTTCCCGGTTGTCATCTGTCGTGGGAAGAGTCGGAACGTGCGAGGAGGCGAGTTCACGGTGGCAGTTCGGGTCGTGAGATGGGCCCTGTCAGTCAGTTGCAACGCATCTGGGGCGCAGCCCGGGCCGGCCAGACGTCGGCTTGCAGCAGCAGTGAGCCCTGCGTGGGCATCGCCCGCCCGCCCGTTGCCGCCACGCATCACTTAAGCCGGACCTGACTTTTGGTGGATTGTTGGTCGGTCGATTCGTCCGATGACATCTCCATGCGGCGTGGTCGACTGGGCCGTTGGCGGTCCCTGCGCATTGTCGGAGTCTCTCTCGAGCTGTCCGATTGGTACGAGCATCGTCGCTCGCCGACCCAGGACGTGATGGTTGAGTGGTTTTCAACAGTACGTTGTTGATTCCGGCGCTGCTATTGTGGAGGTATTGCTGTGAGCAACAACGAGTGAAGTGTTTGGGATAGCAGCCAGCAGGTGGAACTGATAAAATTAATTTATCCATAGTCAAGTGCACCAGAGGAATTTTCAGTCTTGTGGCCATTAGTGTTCTGGTTATCTGCCCTGGAGGCTAACGTAAATTCAGGCAGTGGTTTTCTGGTTACCTGCCCTGGCCTCTAACGTAGTTTTTAGGCAGTGTCTTTTCCTCACCTGTTGTTGCTGTGCAACATGGTGTGTAGTTTTGCAGCTCAGATCACATACGCGTTTGTTTGGGGATGGTGATACTTGTAATTTTTTTTCCCTTTGAATTCTCGTGTACTCCGTCGTGGTAAGCAAGCGGTTCGTCGGTCGGTCCGTGACTGTCCCTTGGTTGGGTTCGCACGAAATAAGGGTAGTTGAACTCACCACTTGTCTTGCCTAAGTGAAGGAGGGCAGACCGATCCACTGGAGACTCTAAAGTGCCTATCTCATTATTATCCTTTTGTCAGCGTTAATGTTGTTGTAAATTAACTGTATTTTATATTTTTAACTAGGCAAGGTTAGTTGCGGACCTTCAGCCATGGAAACATGTTCTCAGAGTCTCCTTCAAGTCTAAACATTATCGCCTTCTTCTCTTGAAAGATTATTGTAATTTCCTCTGAAATATTTTATAAGTTATTGCGGACCTTCCGCCGTTGGTGTTGCAAACAGGAAATTTTTAAGCTTAATGTATTGTTTTACCGATTGTTGCAATAAATATTTCCTTAATTTGCAGAATTCAACTTTACGGCATTCACCCATCTTCCTGCGTTTGTTTATCTCCTTCTGTGCACTTTGTGGGCCATCAGCCCTGCTAGCATCTTAAAACATTGTGGCCTTCTGCCTTCAGTAATCATCATAGTATATTTGGAATTTTGAAGATTTAATCCGGCGGCCTTCAACCGCACCGCATGCTGATCTCATATACGTATAGGATTTATCTTATTCGTAAATTTAACTGTGTGTCATGTCATTTCAAATTGAACTGATTTTAAAGCATCTGCTTGGAGAACTTCAGCCGCGAAGCAAATTTAATTCTTTCAAAAGTGTCTTTGTGAACTAAATGATGAATTACAATTGTGAAATGAATCCGACCGCAACTCCCTTGGCCCTTTCCACAGTCCTAATTACCTGTTAGCCCTGCGTGATTTAGCTCGCGTTTCAAGGAGTACACTTAGGCGATGAGTAAAGAATGTTACGGCCTCAGGAAATGCAGACAAGAGCTCCATAATCAGCCACGTTCGGGACACCATTGCCAGACCTGGCACCCTCGGACTTCCATATTTTTGGGCCGCTTAAAGATTCTATATAGGAGACACACTATGAAGATGACGAGAGTGTCTGTCATACAGTGAAAATATAGCTACGTCTACAGGATAAGAGCTTTTACCTGCAGGGAATACATGCTCTTTCACGTCGTTGGTGTACTGCCATAGAACGTTATGGAGAAAACGAAGAAAGATAGGAAATGGACCAGACAGGTTGATGTATATTGTCATCAAATTTTGCCTCTTAACAACAAATGTCTTCTGAGAAAAAAAAGTGTAGCATTACTTATTGAACGACATATATACCCAAAAAAAATTTCAGTCGCCTGGGTTCCGAGAGTTCTGGAACCTGTACACAAAATTGGAAGACCAACATAATCTTCATTTTCGCCATTTATATTGCTCATGAAAACCACCATACAACGAGACCTTTAGAGATGCCGGGCCAGATTGCAGTACACATCGGTACCTCTAGTACTCAGTAGCACAGCCTCTTGCATTGATGCATACCTTTATTTGTCGTGGCATACTATCTACAAGTTCATGAAGGCACTGTTGGTCCAGATTGTCCCACTCCTCATTGGCGATTCGGCGTGGATCCCTCAGAGTGGTTGGTGGGTCACGTCGTCCATAAACAGCACTTTTCAGTCTATCCCAGTCATGTTCGATAGGGTTCATGCCTGGAGAACATGTTGGCCACTCTAGTCGAGCGATGTCGTTATCCTGAAGGAAGTCATTCGCAAGACGTGCGCGATGGAGGTGCGACTTGTCGTCAGTGAAGACGAATGCCTCGCCAATATGCTGCCGATATGGTTGCATTAGCGGTCGGAGGATGGAATTCACTTATCGTACAGTCGCTATGGCGCCTTCCATGACCACCAGCGGCGTAGGTCGGCCCCACATAATGCTACCCCAAAACAGCAGCGAACCTCCACCTCGATGCACTCGCTGGACAGTGTGTCTAAGGCATTCAGCCTGACCGGGTGCCTTTAAACACGTCTCGAACGATTGTCTGGTTGAAGGTGTTCTTGATTGGCAAGACAGCCAACCCACTAGAAGGAAGCCGAAAGGCACGCGTTTAAAAATACGCGGACTGGCGTGAGATCTGGAACAGGGCAAGGAATTGAGACTAGCAAAAAAAGGTACGTAGCTTCTGGAATACTTAACTTTAATCCATAATTGGTGAACATCGCTCTTGATGGTACATGTTTTACAGCATCAATAGTAACTGGTAATGGCGCCTTGCTAGTTCGTAGCAAATGACATAGCTGAAGGCTATACTAACTATCGTCTCGGCAAATGAGAGCGTAATTTGTCAGCGAACCATCGCTAGCAAAGTCGGCTGTACAACTGGGCGTGTGCTACGAAGTCTCTCTAGACCTGCCGTGTGGCGGCGCTCGGTCTGCGATCACTGATAGTGGCGACACGCGGGTCCGACGTATACTAACGGACCGCGGCCGATTTAAAGGGTACCACCTAGCAAGTGTGGTGTCTGGCGGTGACACCACATTCCTCCCCCGCAAATCGGCGGACGGTTGTGGCATAAGGCTTACGCCCGCCGTGGGGAGGACCCCATGTCGACGTATGCGACGAGGTGGAGAGCCTAACAACAGGCCAGGCTGTGCCACCCGCACCCTGCCATTCGGACCGAGGGGAGCTAGGAAACGCCTGAAAACCAGCTCCAGGGTGCACGCCAACATGCAGTGTATGCGCCCGTAGAGAGACAGGAGGGGCCGAAGGGTCGACCTCCATCGGGCCGGGGCACCCGACGGGCGAAGACGACATATGGTCCGGAGCGGACAAGAGTTCCATGTCGGAGGACAACTGGTCACGGTAAGCGATCGGCGGCGCGGGACCCAGGGAGGCGCCCAGCGGTCGCAGCGTCGCGTCCACTGCGGGCGTCGCCGGCGGGAGAACAGGCGGCGGCGGCGGCGCGTCGCCATGGGGCAAAATGGAAGGCAGCGTCGGTAACACCTGAGGCTGAGGCGAGCCAGTAGATGGGTCCCCAGGGCGCTGACCGGACGGCACCGCCACTGAAAGCAGACGGGGAGCGGCAGATCCCGTGCGACGACAGAGGCGCAGCTGATTGAGATGCCGACGCACCTCACCAGAGGTCCCCAAAACCAGATACATAGCCCGGCCGAGGCAGCGAAGAATGCGCCCTTCGAGCCAACGCCGTGAACCTCGATAGTTGCGATAGAAGACAACGTCCCCGGGAGCAAAAGCAGGTGTCTGCCGCTGCACAGGAACCTGATGCGGTGGATGTAGCAAAGACATCAAGGTGCGATGAGGGCGACCGTGGAGCAACTCAGCCGGCGAGCGACCATCTCGGGGCTGAGAGCGATACGAGGACAAAAAGAGCAATAACGCGTCCTCCCGAGAATGCGACTAATTCAACATCTGTGACTTGAAAGTCCGGACCAATCGTACAGCGGCACCGTTTGACTGTGGCGAAAACGGCGCGGACGTCAGATGTTGAATACCATTAGCCTTGCAGAATGACTGAAATTCTGCGGACATGAATTGTGGGCCATTGTCGGAAACAATAGTCTGCGGAAGACCTTCAATGCAAAAGATAGCAGATAACGCTTGGATGTTGGCAGAATATGTCGTGGAAGACATCGGATAACAAAAGGCAAATTACTGAATGAATCTACCACAACCAACCATCGAGCATTCCAGAATGGACAAGCAAAATGGATGTGTAAGCGTTGCCAAGGGGAAGTGGCTTTTGGCCATGCAAAGAATTTCCGTGGTGGTGCGGATGGTTGTTCGACACACGCCATGCAAGAAGAGCACATATTCGTAATCGCAACATCGATTCCGAACCAAGTACAGTGTTGACGAGCAAGTTTTTTCGTTCTCACTGTACCCCAATGTCCTTGATGGAGAAGCTGTAAGACAGAGGACTGTAACGAACGTGGGACCACGACCCTGGACATCATTATCAGAACGCAACAGCAAAACACCACGTCGTACAAAAAGTCTCTCCTTGTGAGCAAAAAATCGGCGAACCAACGGATCCCCGATCCGTGACTTTGACAAGGGCCATTGCGTGGCAACAATACGCAGAACGGTAGCAAGGACAGGGTCAGCAGCTGTGGCTGTAGCTACACGACGAAAATCAATCGGAAACGATTCGACCACGTCATCGGTTTCCGCATCAATGAACATGCAAGCAAGTTCGGAAGAATCGAATGCTCTATCCTCAGCAACAGGCAAACGGGACAACGCATCGGCGTTTCCGTGCTTAGCAGTGGACCGATACAAGATATCGTAGCGGTACTGCGAGAGGAAAATAGACCAGCGAATAAATTTCTGCACTGTACGCGGAGGTACAGACTTGTTCGAATGAAAAAGCGATGTCAAAGGTTTGTGGTCTGTGATGATGGTAATGTGACGACCATACAAGAAATCATGAAACTTTGTAACACCAAATACGAGAGCCAATGCTTCTTTCTCGATCTGTGAATAATGTCTTTGCGCAGACGAGAGCAATTTGGACGCAAAGGCAATAGGGCGATCGTGCGAACCATCTGTGTGCGCAAGCACAGCACCGATCCCGAAATCCGATGCATCCACCATCAACAAAAGGGGCTTCCGGGGATCGAATGGCGGAAGGCCAGTATTGGAAAGCAACGCCGATTTCAACTGGCGAAAGGCGCGTTCGCATTCCGTCGTCCAGACGAACGGAACACCCTTACGGCGTAAGCGATGAAGCGGAGCTGAAATGGAAGAGGCACATATTAATGATAGTAATTGATTTTTCTCAGCACACTCTGTAGCTGCTTCAAATTCTGCGGCGAAGGCAAGTCTTGTATGACACGGAGGTGCTCTGGACTGGGATGTATGCCTTGGGCATTGAGGACATGTCCCAGATACGGTAAGTCACGAGCAAAAAACACACATTTTTCCTTCCGCAAACGAAGACCATTTTGTCGCAAGACCTGAAACATTGTTCTGAGATTGGCTAAATGTTCTCCTTCCATCTTTCCTGAGATCACAATACCGTCCAGATAGTTTGCTGCAGTAGGGACCGACGCACAAACAGTTTGCAGATACTGCTGAAACAATGCAGGGGCGGATGCACACCCGAATGGCAGTCATTTGAATCGGTACAAACCAAGATGCGCGTTAACCACCAAAACGCGCTGGGATTCTTCGTCCACCGGTATGTGCAAGTACGCATCTGCTAGGTCCAACTTCGAAAAATATTTACCCGGGCACAGTTTGTCAAAAAGATCTTCCAGGCGGGGTAAAGAAAAGTGGCATTCACTAGTTGGGGATTCACTGTTGCCTTGAAGTCCACACAAAGTCTCAATTTTCCGGAAGGTTTTTGCAAAATTACTAAGGGTGATGCCCAGAGAGAAGCCTGCACACGTTCAATTACACCTTGTGATTCCAAATCGTGTAATGCTTTTGCGACCTCATCACGTAATGCGTGGGGAACATTGCGCGCTCTGAAAAATTTTGGTTGCGCGGTTACTTTCAGTTCCAAATGTGCTTTGAAGTTATTAGCGCAACCGAGGCCCGGTGCAAAAATGGCAGCAAATTCTTCACAGAGACGAGAAACACTGTCGGAAGGCACAGTCTGGTTCACTGATAGGACCTGATTTACTATAGACAAGTTAAACAACTGAAATAAATCGAAACCAAACAAGTTCACTGCAGCAGAAGAACGAAGGACGTAAAATGACACAAGTTTTGTTTGTCCTTTGTATGTTGCAAGAAGGCTGCACTGTCCTAACACAGGGATCGCTTGTCCTGAATAACTACTTAACATTTGTGGCACACAACGGTGGTGTGCCCAGCTGTTTGTAAGTGTCGTAATTGATCAATGATACTGCAGCTCCGGTATCGAGCTGGAACGGTATCACTTTGCCGTTAATGTCCAAATCCACAAAAAGTTTATTGTCCTGCTGACGACAAGAGCGACTGCCTCGTGCATCGTGAAGGGACACTGACACAGAATCACTTGCGACTTGACGGGATTTCCGGCGATGTCGACGCACACTATTTGTGGGACGAACACAGTCACTGTGAGAGAGAGTGGCACTGAGAGGAGTGGCATGAACTATATTAATTTCCATGGGCGAAGTTTCACGAGCCTGAGTATCCTTGGTTCGAATTCGGCGCGAAGAAAAGGGCCGGGAATGGTTTTGAGCTTCTGATCTGAGCTTTTTCTGGCAAACACTTTGAAAATGTTTTTTTTTATTACAGAAAAAGCAAATAGCCTTGAGTGACGGGCAATTCTCACGCGAATGTCTAGTAGCACACCGCGGGCATGATTTCACTGCATTTGCTTGCTGGCGCGGTACACGTGGCTGAGAGCCAGGCGGCTTTGGCGCGGCCTGGCGCGAGGACTGTTTACTGTTCCGTGCAGCTCGCCCGGCGGGCCGGTTAACCTGACACACGGGTGGCGAAGTTTCAAATGATTCCTGAGCAAAGTCAAGTGTGTCCTGCCGATCCAATATGTCCATCACTTGTTGAAGGGAGGGATTGACTAGTTTCAAAATCTGTTCCCTTACACGAACATCAGAAATGTTCTGTGCAATTGCATCATGTACCATAGTATCTGAATAAGGGAGTCCACATTGACACTCAAAAGCACAATCCCTAGTAAGGCCTTGCAAAGTTGCAACCCACTATCTATTAGTCTGACCTGCCGTACGTTTTGTACGAAAGAAGGTATACCTTTTTGCGATTACATTGACTGATTCTTTGAAATATGCATCTAATGCAGACAAAATTTCGTCGTAGGACAGAGTTGCCACGTCGCGTCGGGGAAATAATTTGACTATCACATGGTATGTGTGGACGCCGACGGACGAAAGGAGATAAGGCTGCCGCTCATTACCTTGAATTCTGTAGGCGGCGAGATGGAATCCAAATTGGCGTGACCACTCCGTCCAGCTTTCCAGTGCCGCATCAAAAGGACGAAAAGGTGGTGCAAATGCGTGTTGTGGCTGCGTGAGCAGTGGAGCGGCGGCTGCCGCATCGTTTGGCATTGCACGTTGACCCTGGACGAGCTGTCCAAGGGCATCCAGTAAGGCCTGCCTCTGCTGATTCTGTAAGCGATAAAATTCGGACAGTACATCTGGAGATTGTGGCGAAGCCATTACACAAGTAAGTCAGGGCAGTATAGTTACGAACGCGGTGTGGCCTCGTCGCCATTTGTTGTGGATTGGCAAGACAGCCAACCCACTAGAAGGAAGTCGAAAGGCACGCGTTTAAACTCACGCAGGCTGGCGTGAGGTCTGGAACAGGACAAGGAATTGAGACTAGCAAAAAAGGTACGTAGCTTCTGGAATCCTTAACTTTAATCCATAATTGGTGAACATGGCTCTTGACGGTACATGTTTTACAGCATCAATAGTAACTGGTAATGGCGCCTTGCTAGGTCGTAGCAAATGACGTAGTTGAAGGCTATGCTAACTATCGTCTCGGCAAATGAGAGCGTAATTTGTCAGTGAACCATCGCTAGCAAAGTCGGCTGTACAACTGGGCGAGTGCTAGGAAGTCTCTCTAGACATGCCGTGTGGCGGCGCTCGGTCTGCGATCACTGATAGTGGCGACACGCGGGTCCGACGTATACTAACGGACCGCGGCCGATTTAAAGGGTACCACCTAGCAAGTGTGGTGTCTGGCGGTGACACCACAGAAGGCATATGCGACACTCATCGTTGAAGAGAACGTTATGTCAATCCTCAGCGGTCCATTAGGCATGTTGTTGGGCCCATCTGTACCGCTCTGCATGGTGTAGTGGTTGCAAATATGGACCTCGCCATGGGCGCAGGGAGTGAAGTTGCGCATCATGCAGCCTACTGCGCACAATTTGAGTCGTAACACGGCGTCCTGTGGCTGCACGAAAAGCATTATTCAGCATGATGGCGTTGCTGTCAGGGTTCCTCCGAGCCATAATCCTTAGGTGGCAGTCATCCATTGCAGTAGTAGCCCTTGGGCGATCGAACCGCGGGTGTGACTGTCTAAGCATGGTTGGCCTGCACAGACAACCCTACCTGGTGGAATCACTGGAACTGATTGGCTGTCGGACCCCATCTTTTCATCTTTGGGTGGGTTTAGTGACACCCCTGAATAGTCAAAGGAATTTTGTCTGGGATACAATATCCACTGTCAACGTCAACCTTCAGGAGTTCTGGCAACCGGGGTGATGCAAACCTTCTTTGATATACTTTGTGTTTGTGTGTGTGTGTGTGTGTGTGTGTGTTTTTGTGTGTGTGTGTGTGTGTGTGTGTGAGTGTGAGTGTGTATGTGTGTATGTGAGTGAGTGAGTGAGAGAGAGATAGAGAGAGAGAGGGTGTCAGAGTTGGGGGGGGGGGGGGGCGTATGATTGCTTTTCACGTAAGAGATCACACATGTGTTTAAGGAGTACGGTATTTTTGATATATGAAGTGCAGAGAAAAATAATTACTTTGTATGAGCGAGATTACATGTGTTACGTGTATAGTACTCTTGACGTTTGAAGTACAGAGATATCCACATATGTCATTTTACATACAATGGGCTGTTATAATAAGTGCAGCTATTGACAGAGGTCCAGTGTCGGCTGTAATTATCGTATGGTGGCGAAACTTGATAGATACGCTAACGGGCTAGTGTGGAAGTGATTTACACTGGAAAAAAAGTTATTCCGATTTTGGTCACCAGATGAAAATGTGAACTGTGTACTTTGTGTGACGATGTGACATCAACGGTGTCATTTTGCAACCCATAATCTAAGTGAACAGTATCGCTAGCCAGAAGAGAGACAATGCGCTGTTAGTGAAAAGGTTTTTGTGAGAATGGCAACAATTGCTGTGCTGCATTCAGAGAGTGCAGCAAAGAAGCCCGTTGTCATTCAATGGGTGAAAGAAGATGATAATGAAATTGGAAAACGCATGTGAGTTAGGTGTGGCACCAGGAAGTGGTAGGCGTCCTATCCATATGGAAGTTACTGACGAGATTTTTGTTGTTGTTACTGACCTAGCAGCACGTGTACAGGGTAGCGATAATGCTTCTGCAGTGTAACTAGAACTGTCCATCCTAGGGCCAGCGGTACAGGAAGTTTCGCGGTCTATTTTACACTGATAGGCGTGCACGATCCAGACGGTGCAGCAACTGAAACCTCATGATCCGCAGCGATGTCCTGAATGTGCTATTCGGTATCTGGCACGGATCGAAATTGGTGACATCTGGCAGAGCAATATTCTCCGGAGTGACGAGGCACATTTTACACTACAGGATGCATTGAACAGACGGAACTGTTAAATTTGGGGTCTTGTGCGCGAAGAGCCATTTCACTCGCCGTATGTGGCTGTGTTGTGTGGATTCACAAGCACCTTTATTCTCTGTCCGTTATTTTTTGACGAAAATACGCCTAGAGGGACTGCCAGGTGTACCGTGACTACCCAGGCCCGTTCCTAATCCATTAAATATGGAAACATTACATTCTTACATTCACTGCGCGATATTTGCACCTGGTAACCAAAAGTGGAACTGATTGCGTTTCTAGAGGAAATCGTTTCCTCATTAACGCATTAGTGTATCTACAAAGTTTAGCTTTTATACGGTAATTGCAGCCCATACTGGATCTGGGCAAGTAGTTGCAGTTTGCTTATAACCATATGGTATAATGCATAACTTTGACCTTGGAGTCACTTTATGCCAGGTGTTTATGGACACAATCATGTTTGACTTTCACTTAAATAACATTTTAAGCATAACAGTAATAATAATAATAATAATAACAATAATAATAATAACAGTTGAGATATATAAGTATCTTTTTAGAAGCAATGAATATTTGGTACCATTTATAAGCTCTGACTGGTGGAAGAGAGGAGGGAGGATGTATAAAGTAGAAATTTGATAGTTTCGCAATTTTGGATTTGTAATTGGCTGTTTCATTTTTAATACTTCGCTGTTGTTGGTTCGAAAGAGGAGGAGTGGATGGGGCATAAGGTGAAACTGAGCTAGTTCCTGGATTTTTCAGTAGTTATTTCATTTTAATAATGAACTATGGTTGCCTGGAGAAAAATAGGTGGGGTGGGGGAGGGGGACAGGGTACTTAGTTTCCCACTAGTACAATCTGGCTATTTCTGCCATCGTGAATTGCTGATTGGCTTTTTAATGTTTAATACTTCACTGTGCCCCCCCCATGAACCATGGACCTTGCCGTTGGTGGGGAGGCTTGCGTGCCTCATCGATACAGATAGCCGTACCGTAGGTACAACCACAACGGAGGGGTATTTGTTGAGAGGCCAGACAAACGTGTGGTTCCTGAAGAGGGGCAGCAGCCTTTTCAGTAGTTGCAAGGGCAACAGTCTGGATGACTGACTGATCTGGCCTTGTAACAATAACCAAAACGGCTTTGCTGTGCTGGTACTGCGAACGGCTGAAAGCAAGGGGAAACTACGGCCGTAATTTTTCCCGAGGGCATGCAGCTTTACTGTATGATTAAATGATGATGGCGTCCTCTTGGGTAAAATATTCCGGAGGTAAAATAGTCCCCCATTCGGATCTCCGGGCGGGGACTACTCAAGAGGATGTCGTTATCAGGAGAAAGAAAACTGGCGTTCTACGGATCGGAGCGTGGAATGTCAGGTCCCTTAATCGGGCAGATAGGTTAGAAAAATTTAAAAAGGGAAATGGACAGGTTAAAGTTAGATATAGTGGGAATTAGTGAAGTTCGGTGGCAGGAGGAACAAGACTTCTGGTCAGGTGACTACAGGGTTATAAACACAAAGTCAAATAGGGGTAATGCAGGAGTAGGTTTAATAATGAATAGGAAAATAGGAACGCGGGTAAGCTACTACAGACAGCTTAGTGAACGCATTATTGTGGCCAAGATAGATACGAAGCCCACACCTACTACAGTAGTACAAGTTTATATGCCAACTAGCTCTGCAGATGACGAAGAAATTGAAGAAATGTATGATGAAATAAAAGAAATTATTCAGATTGTGAAGGGAGACGAAAATTTAATAGTCATGGGTGACTGGAATTCGAGTGTAGGAAAAGGGAGAGAAGGAAACGTAGTAGGTGAATATGGATTGGGGCTAAGAAATGAAAGAGGAAGCCGCCTGGTAGAATTTTGCACAGAGCACAATTTAATCATAGCTAACACTTGGTTTAAGAATCATGATAGAAGGTTGTATACATGGAAGAACCCTGGAGATACTAAAAGGTATCAGATAGATTATATAATGGTAAGACAGAGATTTAGGAACCAGGTTTTAAATTGTAAGACATTTCCAGGGGCAGATGTGGACTCTGACCACAATCTATTGGTTATGACCTGTAGATTAAAACTGAAGAAACTGCAAAAAGGTGGGAATTTAAGGAGATGGGACCTGGATAAACTGAAAGAACCAGAGGTTGTACAGAGTTTCAGGGAGAGCATAAGGGAACAATTGACAGGAATGGGGGAAAGAAATACAGTAGAAGAAGAATGGGTAGCTTTGAGGGATGAAGTAGTGAAGGCAGCAGAGGATCAAGTAGGTAAAAAGACGAGGGCTAGTAGAAATCCTTGGGTAACAGAAGAAATATTGAATTTAATTGATGAAAGGAGAAAATATAAAAATGCAGTAAATGAAGCAGGCAAAAAGGAATACAAACGACTCAAAAATGAGATCGACAGGAAGTGCAAAATGGCTAAGCAGGGATGGCTAGAGGACAAATGTAAGGATGTAGAGGCTTATCTCACTAGGGGTAAGATAGATACTGCCTACAGGAAAATTAAAGAGACCTTTGGAGATAAGAGAACCACTTGTATGAACATCAAGAGCTCAGATGGAAACCCAGTTCTAAGCAAAGAAGGGAAAGCAGAAAGGTGGAAGGAGTATATAGAGGGTCTATACAAGGGCGATGTACTTGAGGACAATATTATGGAAATGGAAGAGGATGTAGATGAAGATGAAATGGGAGATACGATACTGCGTGAAGAGTTTGACAGAGCACTGAAAGACCTGAGTCGAAACAAGGCCCCCGGAGTAGACAACATTCCATTGGAACTACTGACGGCCTTGGGAGAGCCAGTCCTGACAAAACTCTACCATCTGGTGAGCAAGATGTATGAAACAGGCGAAATACCCTCAGACTTCAAGAAGAATATAATAATTCCAATCCCAAAGAAAGCAGGTGTTGACAGATGTGAGAATTAACGAACAATCAGTTTAATAAGCCACAGCTGCAAAATACTAACACGAATTCTTTACAGACGAATGGAAAAACTAGTAGAAGCCGACCTCGGGGAAGATCAGTTTGGATTCCGTAGAAATACTGGAACACGTGAGGCAATACTGACCTTACGACTTATCTTAGAAGAAAGATTAAGGAAAGGCAAACCTACGTTTCTAGCATTTGTAGACTTAGAGAAAGCTTTTGACAATGTTGACTGGAATACTCTCTTTCAAATTCTAAAGGTGGCAGGGGTAAAATACAGGGAGCGAAAGGCTATTTACAATTTGTACAGAAACCAGATGGCAGTTATAAGAGTCGAGGGACACGAAAGGGAAGCAGTGATTGGGAAGGGAGTAAGACAGGGTTGTAGCCTCTCCCCGATGTTATTCAATCTGTATATTGAGCAAGCAGTAAAGGAAACAAAAGAAAAATTCGGAGTAGGTATTAAAATCCATGGAGAAGAAATAAAAACTTTGAGGTTCGCCGATGACATTGTAATTCTGTCAGAGACAGCAAAGGACTTGGAAGAGCAGTTGAATGGAATGGATGATGTCTTGAAGGGAGGATATAAAATGAACATCAACAAAAGCAAAACAAGGATAATGGAATGTAGTCGAATTAAGTCGGGTGATGTTGAGGGTATTAGATTAGGAAATGAGACACTTAAAGTAGTAAAGGAGTTTTGCTATTTGGGGAGCAAAATAACTGATGATGGTCGAAGTAGAGAGGATATAAAATGTAGACTGGCAATGGCAAGGAAAGCGTTTCTGAAGAAGAGAAATTTGTTAACATCGAGTATAGATTTAAGTGTCAGGAAGTCGTTTCTGAAAGTATTTGTATGGAGTGTAGCCATGTATGGAAGTGAAACATGGACGATAAATAGTTTGGACAAGAAGAGAATAGAAGCTTTCGAAATGTGGTGCTACAGAAGGATGCTGAAGATTAGATGGGTAGATCACATAACTAATGAGGAGGTACTGAACAGGATTGGGGAGAAGAGGAGTTTGTGGCACAACTTGACCAGAAGAAGGGATCGGTTGGTAGGACATGTTCTGAGGCATCAAGGGATCACCAATTTAGTATTGGAGGGCAGCGTGGAGGGTAAAAATCGTAGGGGGAGACCAAGAGATGCATACACTAAGCAGATTCAGAAGGATGTAGGTTGCAGTAGGTACTGGGAGATGAAGAAGCTTGCACAGGATAGAGTAGCATGGAGAGCTGCATCAAACCAGTCTCAGGACTGAAGACCACAACAACAACAACACTTCACTGTGATTTGTCCGAGGTAGCAAGGGTAGGGGACGGGGAAGGAAGTGGGTAGGGGAGTGGGTTGTCACTAATAAAGATGACGATGTTGCTGACAAGACGGATGACGTCACTGATAAGAATCATGTAACTGATATGACTGGGCCCTAATGATACAGAGGTAGATGACGCAAACACTGCTCTAGAATGAGCACTTCCTGAGCAAATGGCCAGCCCAGCAGGGCGAAGGAACAGACTGACAAACCCTTTCTGTTAACGATTTCTCTAATGTTTAATTCCATAGACTGAAAGTCTCTTACGTATCATTTTGTGTGTATGAATGATGCAGGTTGCATTGTGTACTGATGTTTCACCCTGTGTCGGTAGTTTGTAAGAGCAAAAATACAGATAAAATACCTTCTGCAACATCCAAAATTTTCGTCGTTTAATAAATGGCTCTGAGCACTATGGGACTTAACATCTGTGGTCATCAGTCCCCTAGAACTTAGAACTACTTAAACCTAACTAACCTAAGGGCATCACACACATCCATGCCCGAGGCAGGATTCGAACCTGCGACCGTAGCAGTCGCGCGGTTCCGGACTGAGCGCCTAGAACCGCGAGACCACCGCGGCCGGCGTCGTTTAATATATTCGTTGATAACTTGCACTGTGCTTCTGACTCTGAAGCTGAAGCTGTATTACAGAAACTATATTTAATACGTAACAGAAGTACAAGTTTATTTAATTTTGACTGTATATAATTGATTGTAATTATAATGAAAATATTTTAAATTTCTGGGCAATAGCCAAGGGAACTTTGTTGAAATTTATCGATAAAAGCGACGAAATGGTAGTAACTGTGTCGTTGTTTATCTTAGCTTGTGCAGAGTCCCTGCGTGTTGCGAGCGGAGAGGAGGCAGAGCAGCTTGAGTTGTAAAAGAGCGCGGAAGTGTTTGTTGAGCGCTCCCGCCCATGCGGTGTGCAGCTACGCTCGCAGCAGTGTAAACGCGCCTGATTCGTTAAACTGAGAGTATTGAGAACACGGTAGGAGTGCACAAGTGGTGGAAGCTGCAGTTCCAACTACTGCCTCTCCCATAATTATCCGTGGCTCTTGAGACGACTCGGGGTTCTTGTCATCGAGCAGCAGCAACAACAAAAACAACAACAACGGCAGCTCAGTATGGGGGTCGGATACATTCTTCGTTGTTCGCACAGCTACAACACCGTAAGACTGTTAACTGACGAACATAGGCTTTGCCTAGGCTCTGAGCACTATGGGACTTAACATCTATGGTCATCAGTCCCCTAGAACTTAGAACTAGTTAAACCTAACTAACCTAAGGACAGCACACAACACCCAGTCATCACGAGGCAGTGAAAATCCCTGACCCCGCCGGGAATCGAACCCGGGCGCGGGAAGCGAGAACGCTACCGCACGACCACGAGCTGCGGACGGCTTTGCCTACCAACATTTCTTTCACAAAGTATGAATAACTTGAATAATAACCTGCAATAGTTAAAACTTGAAGGGCACCTGTGGTGTCATTGTCATCGGACGTTATTACCAAGCAGGGTCCCTTTCCTTACATGCAATCACCGAGTGTCGTAAGAATATGAAAACTGATTAAATATTTACTGGCAGTTTTGTATATTTGGTACTGACCAGTTTCAGTCTAAATTTTCTGCTTCAGTAACTGTTCATTCGTGTATTGCAAGACAGAGGTTACTAAAAGTAAAGTAAAATTTCATTCACAAAAGTAATAACTAAATCTATAGCACAAATTAAGAATGGTCAAATTCTTTTATTCTGTAGTTAATTTTATTTATTTTTTTTTAAAATTTGTGGTAAGACCTTATGGGACCAAACTGCATAGGCCATCGGTCCCTAAGCTTACACACTACTTAATCTAAATGAAACTAACTTACGCTATGGACAACACACACACCCATGTCCGAGGAAGGACTCGAACCTTCGACGTGGGGAACCGCACGGACCGTGACAAGACGCCTAAGACCGCTCGGTTACCCCGCTCGACTATTCGTATTTAGCTTCGTGAATGACTTCTGCTGGTTTTGTATGTAATTTATTCCTGCTAATTTAAAAGTAGAATCAGTTGCTCATTTGCTTAAAGTAAATACAATTTTGTCTCAAATCAAAATTAAATTGTTTGCCTTTTCCTAAATTTTGCATTACGATATACTCAGGTTACTTAGAGTCATTTCTTGTACATAACAGAGTTTAAGTTAAGCCAGTCATTAACTTAAACAGTAACTCCATTTAATTTTACTTTCAAAATTTAGTATTTCAGAATAAGTTACTGCAAACCCAGTCCTTTCTGATTCGTTTATTTTCTCGTGATTTTTGTGTTGTGGAAAAGCGTGACAACCTGTTGCCACGTCGGTGATTATTTTCTTAAAATTCTTTGCCATCATCTTTCTCAAGATTCTGGAGATTCATTGGCCTAGCGGCTGGCGACTGTTTAATTATCCTCTTCTTAGCTAATCAGTGTTTTTGTGTTATCAGTGATTCTTGTAGTAAATATTACGTGGTACCCTTTTTCCCCCCTGTGCAGTTCGTGGGAAATTGCACTATATTCCACCCATTTCAAAATTATCATCTAAATGTAGCTTAAATTTGGTGTAGATTCTTCCTTCAGGAGAGCCACTTTCCTCCAACCAATGGGCGGTATTTTCCTTCGGTAACGATAGCCTCACTAACTATAAAATTTCATTTGGCATTTGCGATCACGATCACTTATATCGCAGTTCAGTAGGCAGATCAGGAAAGGAGAGGTTACAAGTTGTGTTATTAATTGTAACGAATTGATCAGAGATCGCACTGTCCATTATAATGACAAGTTTCTATTGCTGTATTGAAGCACCTGACTGTTGCGGGAACGTTAAGAGAGCTTTGGTGTGTACGATGTGTCTGGTCAGCCATGTGCGCCAATCAGCTTGGCTCGGCCCCTAAGTTAACGGCGGAGTTCACCCACCTTAGCTGCAAGAGCTGAAAAGTTGTTGCATTATTCATAGTCACTCTGGAGATGAGCTTCGTCACTTCCTGAAGGAAAGTGGTTTCCCCAGAGACGCCGTCTGGAATAAACATAGTGGCGTGACCGTGAAGTTGCGAAGGCTCTGTTGCAGACAAAAAACTGGCCTGCCATACGGCACCCTCAGGCGCCTGACAAGTTCACACCGACACTTTCAGGTACAAAAGTGAGGAAAGAGTAACAAATAAATCTTGTCAGTTAATCTATTGATTGAATACTACCGTATAATTCTTTCATCTGAGCATAGGTATGTACAACAGAAATCCTCAACAATATGTTTAACAAATTCTTGAATTTACCTCTCTACTGACAATTTATATATCGGTGAATACCTTAGCAGGCATCCACAGTCGTCTTCCGACGTCCTTTATTGGTTAAACTAGTTTTTGAGATCATGGTGTAGTACCACATACGAAATGTTATATGTACTTGATGACATGAAACACTGTGTTGGAAGGACGCAGTCACTAAGACGATAACTTGGGAAAGCTCACACACACACACACTCATAGAGAGAGAGAGAATGTGTGTGTGTGTGTGTGTGTGTGTGCGTGAGAGAGAGAGAGAGAGAGAGAGAGAGAGAGAGTGTAAGAGAGAGACGGAGAGAGAGAGAGAGAGAGAGAGAGCGTTTGTTTTACTTTAGCAGTAAATTCCTTTGCTGAGTGGAACTGTGTTAGCCTTCTTTCTTTAGTTTCCCTTTACTTGGTCACCGCGTGATTTGCAGATGGTAAACAGCTATGACTAATTTTTATGTATCGGTCACAATTTTTGGTTTTTAACTGCTCTTACTTCAGTTTGGAACCTATCGATTTTCGGGCCACATGACATTCGATAGAAACATCAAGCTTTCTACAGTTATTTCACTACTTATGGTAGGAACGGTTATCGAAAGATTGATTTTATGACAGGAAACAGTGAGGATTTAATAGAAACTTGCCTCTGAAAAGACTCCACAGATACGCAGTTCTCTGATTTTTTCTTGTTTTGTTTTTACATACTAACGAAATTGTGTGCTCAGTCTGTGATGCACAGCAATTTAATTATTTCCCTTGTATTTTATGCCTTATTCTGCAATTTTCTTTCAGGTCGTTTCGTGTTCAACTAAAACATTTGGCTCATATTAATATTGTTGGTTTCCTTGTCTATTTCTATTTTCAGTCAGCTCTCCACAAATTTTCGAACATTTCATGACGAATGGTAATTAAATTAAGTGACTTACAAGGGAAAGCTTTTCCATCATTAATTTTACAAACCAAACGTTGATTGCAGTTCAGAACCCACGCACTGAAGTTCACGTTCATCACGCAAATTACTGATACTCGTTAGATGATTGGTAAATTTGGGTATCGTGGGTACTACTTTCCTAATTTGTTTGAAAATTATCATATTTTAGGGTTTGAAAATGAAAACAAAAAAATATTATCGTTACATATAGCTTGGATTTAAATCGCGTTCACTATGTCTGATCCAGGGTGACTTTCATAAGAAGGGCACTAATGTATATTTTACTGACTCGATGAACTATTTGGGTCCTACAATAAATTCTAAACTGCCCAGTGTACCACATGTAAGAGATCCGCGAATAAAAGCTGTAATTCGACTAACATGTTAATGTACCGTAGCCAAGGATATTGGTGAGCGTACAGAGTCTGTCCGCTGCGTATGAACACAGTGACCTCATCTCAGTTTCCAGTGAGTGCAGAATAGATCGACAGTGTCTACGTACCCGTCAATGAAACGCCGTAACGTGATCAGATTGACCTCAAGTGCCCCTACACCCACACTCCTAGACGTGCTCTAGAACGTTCTGGTGCGTATCAGACATGACACTAGTGCGATGGACTCATCATATGCTCCGACTCCTGAGAGCTTCAAGCTTTACGGAGAGAGTAGCCAGTGAAGACGGTAGTCATGACTATCCAGGGCACTCTCTCCGATTACAAAGGCAGGTGAGAGACGTTCGGTTGGCACACATGATTTCAAAGAACTGAAATCATGACATGTTTTCAGAGAAGTGAAATCATGTGAATACGGTACTTAGGATGATTCCAACAATTTGTTCGTGGTATAAATGTTCCTCTTCTACATGCCGTATGTTAAACTGTGCGAGTGTTTAGAAGTGAGGGAGAATAAACGTCGCTTGGTGAAATCTGCCACTGGACATTGATGTACTGTCGTGGACAAAACGAGCGAGACCCCTCGCCTTTTCGTTATGCTGATCCGCACAGTTTTAAAGTCTGCTACACAGTATAACAGGCAAGGCGACAAAGTTCTACCAACATACTATGCACAGGCGTGAAATTGACGAACTATCCAAACTCTGTCTGTTTTCAGTCATATGTAAGACTATACGAGGGCTGGAACTTAAATAGTGGCAACTATTTATTCACAACCTATACAAAAGAGTTACATGTTTGCACCTATTACTGTCTTTCAAAGTAGTCACCAGCGTTGTGTAGAACCCGTTGCCGTTACTCGCTAGTAACAGCATTTTGTTATTTCAGTAAACATCCCGAATGATTGTCACATAAGCGGTGACATGAAGTTAGAAAATTCATGTTTTAGGGTCCAGAAATCTCCATGCAACAAAAACTGCAGATCATTTTGCCATTTTCATTGCGAAATTGCCGGCTTATTCATGTCTGGGGTAATAATAGAGGGCTGTTTGCCTGCGTTGTCTGCTAGCGTAGTGAAAGGTGTTTGCTACTGCAAGGGAGGTCTGGTTTGTTTTCGGTTCTAATCTCGATGGAGGCAGATAGACTATCAGTAAAGCAATTTTAAGAATTTCTCGCGCCCCCAATACGTTTTATTGCTACAATTATTCTGTACTGGCGCCCTGTGGATGTCAATATGAAACTCTTGTAGAATTTCATAGTTGTTATTGCCTTCCTTTTTCCACTTCTGTCAATAATTAAATTGACTTACGTCTCGCACTGAATGATTTTTAACTGAATTTCGTTATGAATCTTCACGCGTTGCTAAATTTGCACACTTTCATGGTAGGTCAGCAACGGTAATCCACTATGACTGGTCTGAAAGTTGACACAAACCGTTTCGCGGCTGAATGCGCATAATATTTTGCTAATTCGTAACGATCTGGGCTACTTTGTCTTACTAAAACAGTTATGTTAACTCGATAAGCTGAAATTCATTTTTATTAGTACAGTTCATACTAATTAGCGTTTCTTCTTTCATTTATATCATATATTTACGTGTTGTGTTTCACACATTAATCAACATTAATATAGTCTTACACCTGATTGAAAACGGTCTGACAAAATTCGGATACTTTGTCAATTTCACGCCTGTGCACAGTATGTTGGTAGCACTTCGTAGCCTTGCCTGTTATGCTGTGTAGCAGACTTTAAAGCTGTGCGGATCAGCATAACGAAAAGGCGAGCGGTCTCGCTCGTTTTCAAATGGTTCAAATGGCTCTGAGCACTATGGGACTCAACTGCTGTGGTCATAAGTCCCCTAGAACTTAGAACTACTTAAACCTAACTAACCTAAGGACAGCACACAACACCCAGCCATCACGAGGCAGAGAAAATCCCTGACCCCGCCGGGAATCGAACCCGGGAACCCGGGCGTGGGAAGCGAGAACGCTACCGCACGACCACGAGATGCGGGCTTCGCTCGTTTTGTCCACGACTGTACATCGTTACGACCTCATTTCGAAATGAATTCCTCCTTACATGCGTTCCATCTGGACGGTTTGCAATGAAACATAGATTCCTCTTTTTGAAAATTTCCACCTAATCTGTCTTTTATTTCATGGATTTAAAGTGGTTTCCTTTTTATAGTAAAATCTACACTATTTCCCTTATTTGTAGCGAAGATATTTCAGCCGTGTTTTAGAATACCTGTTGCAGCCAGTATTTTATAACTTATCAACCGGTCTTCCTTTTCTGATTTAGTGGTATAGATGAAGACCAGATTCGTTCAATGCAATTAAATATTTTTGAAGAAAGTCTAAACTAACATATTTTTAATATACGTATGTTTAAAACTGAGTTTAACTGAGATTAAATTATGTTTCTATCTTGTCAATTTTCAGACGCGTAATCCATTAACGAGTTAACTAGACATTTAGTTACAAAGACGTTACCGTCTCCAAATAATTTCCAGTTTGTCCATTACTAGCTGCGCATAATTTCCTTCCTTCGTATTGGATGTAGACCTTCCACGCTGTCCTCCTGACGAAGTTCGCGCCTTCTTAATTGAAAGTCAATATCCTGCGGCAGATAAGGTCTTGTTCCAGCGCCCGTAACTGTTGGTCGATAACATAGAGGTCAATGTTGCGGGAGGTGCCGGCTGTTGCCAAATGGCGGTAAATTTTGCTGAAGCCATTCTTGTAACTCGCCCACTCCAACAGAATTTTCCGGAGCATTAATTTCGGTTTTTTCTTATAACATTCTGTATAACCTGGAATGGTCAGAACAAAATTTAGCTGCTTACGTAATGAAAAACAGCAACTGCTTAAAGAAGTTTGTCGATCCCAATAAGTCGACAGAAATTAGTATAAAGTACGAAAAATTTGGAAGCTTGTGGTAAGGACTCTGGGACGAAACTGCTGAGGTCATCGGTCTCTAGGATTACACATTACTTAATCTTACTTAATCTAACTTATGCTAAGGACAACACACACACCCATGCCCGAGTGAAGACTCGAACCTCCGACCGGGGGAGCCGCGCGAACCGTGACAAGACGCCTAAGACAGCACGGCTACAGCATGCGGCTGAAGTACGGGAATCCCAGCGTTGCACGACGTAACACGAGCAACTTGAATAAACACCTCACTTCAAGATTTTGTTTTCCGTCTTAGCTGTAACAGACTTACCTGCTACTTTTTCTTCTCGTCGTAAGATATATTTGGGAGCCATTAAAAAACCTTTCATAATTATGAGCTTCTGTTAATCTGCCATAGGTTAATAGAAGCTGGGAAAGACAGACGTTCAACTAGGACAAGTTGTCTGTGATCGATATTTTCATATATCTCTGACAAAAGTCGGTACATGCTAGAAGTATGTGTTGTGAACTCATATACTGTATAATCATATACTGTATAATGAATAATTACTGAAATTCCTAAGCACCAGTCGTCGAAGATGTTTGATTTATCTACGCAATATGTTTCGGGACCCTATTATCCCATTATTCAGTTCTATGTTTTCTGTTGGTTATTCTCAATACAAGCAAACATTGCGAGATAAGTGCAGGATAATTTTTGGGATTTGTTTTGACTTGTCAATAGTCGTTGAAGAGTTTACTGTTGAAAGCAGCATCGTTGATGACTATGATGAATACGTAACAAGACAGCACAGTCTTTGATGTGTGAGAGCAGTTTACTTTAGTTAATAAGCTAAGCTTTTTGAGAATGTTGTGCGTCGCCAATAGATGCAAAAGGAAGATTGATATATATTTGACATAGCATATTTAGTCACTGTTTATTGATTTTGACTGTGTCTAATAGCATAGTACTTTTAAGGTATGTAATACTACACGGCAATATAAGTAAATAAACATTAGAAGTGTGTTAGTAGGTAAGTAATTATTTGTGTTTTCTGGTTTCCGAGAACTTGATTATGTAATCACGATACACGTGTCCATTAAATCACACATTTTAGACAACTGGTGCGTGATAATGTACGTGTTGATGCTAAGAGTAACCACAGCTACTTCATTTATTTACGTTAAGAGATAATTAAGTGCTAGAAAAGCTTACACATTGTTACAAGAGAAATCAACCGTATTTTTGGACATGCAATAGGATCAAGAATGATTGAAAATCTTCAACCTTACCCTTGGTGAATAACCCCAGAAACTCAATCCCAGTTGCAAACCTGGACATACTCATTTTCCTCTATCCCACAGTCAAATGCAGGCTGGAAACGGAAAACGTTGCAAGTGCCATGTTTTTTACAAAACTAGTTTTCAGTGTTATTGTCTTCTCGGTTTTCTGTTGCCAGTCCCTAGGCTTTATTCACTTGCCAAAACTTGGAGAGGCTTTAAATCATGCGTCAGTAAGGATGCATGATCATCGTGCCAAGCGTCCGTCAGCTTAGCTGATTGGTATCGTGTTTGGCTACCATGTAGCGGGCCCAGAATCGATTCCCCGACGGGTTGGACATTTTCTCCGCTCGTGGGTTGGGTGTTGTCTTGTCCTCCTCGTCAACAACGTCCAAGTCGTCTATTGTCGCGCCACCTGAAATAAGACTTGCACCCGGCAGCCAAACTTCACTGGACGGGGCCTCCCGGGCACCTGTGCCACACAGGATTACTTAGTATCTTTTGTGTGGCGAGCTGTGCTTCCATGTGGGGGTGTAAAATTTAAAAGATACTAGAAGTGGTTTTTTTACTACAGTTCCGCTAGTTAAAAGTCTGATGCTGCAATTCTGTACTTGTATTAACATAGTGGGGCAGGATGTTCGACATTCTGAGAAAAATCGGGGTAAGGTATAGGGTTCAAATGGCTCTGAGCACTATGGGACTTAACATCTTAGGTCATCAGTCCCCTGGAACTTAGAACTAGTTAAACCTAACTAACCTAAGGACATCACACACATCCATGCCCGAGGCAGGATTCGAACCTGCGACCGTAGCAGTCGCGCGGTTCCGGACTGCGCGCCTAGAACCGCGATAAGGTATAGGGAAAGACCGGTGATGTACAATATGTACGAGAACCAAGAACGAACAATAAGAGTGGAAGAATAAGAACGAAGGGCTCGAATTGAAAAGGTGGTTAGGCATAAATGTTTTCTTCCGGCCTTACTGTTCAATCTATAGGGAGAACAAGCGATGACGGAAGCAGTAGATATGAGAACAGCGAGGAACTTAACATCAGAATTAGGGATCAGGAGTTGGACGGAATTAAGGAATTCTGCTGCCCTAGGCAGCAAAATATCTGATAGATAGAGCAAGGAGGACAAAAAAAGCAGACTAGCTCTGGCAAAAAGGGCATTCATGGCGAGCAGAAGTCTGATATTATCAAACATAGGTCTTAATTTGAGTACGAAATTTCTGAGAATGTACCTTTAAGGCACAGCATTGTATGGTAGTGAAACATGGACTGTGGGAAAACAGGAACATTAGACAGTCGAAGCATTTGAACTGTGGCTCTACAGAAGATTGTCTAAAATTAAGTGGTTTGTTAAGGTGAGGAATGAGGAGATTATCCGCAGAATTGGCGAGAAATGTAATATATGGGAAACCCTGACAAGAAGAAAGGAAAAGACGATGGCACATATGGTAAGACATCAGGAAATTACTTCCATGGCACTAGAGGGAGCTGTAGACTGTAAATAACTGTACGGGACGATAGAGACTGGAATACATGCAGCAAGTAATTGAGGACGTAGTTTGCAAGCGCTCCTCTGATGTGAAATGGTTGTCTCAGGAGAGAAATTCTTGGTAGGCCTCAGTATTAAAAAACAATAACCTTCTTCCAGCTATTATGTCGAAACCTAATATTTTTGAGACCGTGTTTGTGTACAAACTACAAAGTGATTTTAGCAAAGAAGAAAACAAAACTGTTAGTAAAGCTCTTTATTTACACAAATAGCGCCATTACCAGCTTCGAACTGAAAGGCTCATCTACAAACGGTTGTTCTCGTTTACATTACACCAGCTGAGTACTGGACTGCCCGGGTGTGTATTTATTTCCGTCTTCTATTAGTCCATATCCTTCTTCACCTCCTTTGTCCATCTCCTCTTCCCTTTGTCTTTCCATTTCCTCCTCCTGCTCTCTCTTTGTTCATTCCTTTCTGCCCCCCGCCCCCCTCTGCCCATCTCATCATCCCTCTGTCTCTATTCATCACTTGTCTTCCAGTTTCCTGTCAATCACTTGCCTTTCTCTGTCTATCTCCGCCCTCCCTCCCTCCCTCTCCCTCTCTCTCTCTCTCTCTCAGTCTGCTCCTCCATCCTTGTCTCTACATTATTATTAAGGATTACAATGGTTACTATGAAGTCATGATGCAGTTTCTGTTTACGTTACGTGCCCAGTAGGTGGCTCTGTTGTGTCGTATTTGTATTGTTCCATGATAGAACGTGCTATGAATCAGTGACAGACCCATTCACTACTCAGTGCTATTCTCAGACGTACAGTACAGTACGATGGAGCAGTAACGGTACAGTCTCGAAGAACTCACTGACATGCACCTTGTGTGTGGGGAAATACGTTGCAATACCCTCGCTGCCGAAAGCCTGTACAGGGAAAGATTTCCTAACAGGCATCATCTATCACGACTAGCGCTTATTTCCCTCGATCGACGAATGCGGCAGACTGGTTCATTGGAAGGAAGAAAAGAGGGACCGGCCAACATGAGGACCACTCGCACACCCGATTTTGAAGAGGACATGCTGGAACGTGTTGCTGCGGATCCCACTGTAAGTTCTCGTCCTATTGCACATGAAATTGGTTGTGCACATACTAGTAGGTGTCGAGTACTCCTCGAATGCCCATATCTCCCACAACGAGTCCAAGAAACGCTTGTGACTGACTTTGCACCAAGGGTCGCACTGTGTCAGTGGTTGCTCCAACAATGGATTGATCGACGAAATTTCCTCCATATCTTGCTGTTTACTGACGTGCGCTCATTTGGTCGTGATGGTATTTCGAACAGCAGGAATAGCCATTTGTGGGATGAGGAAAACTCTCACACTGTAGTAGAGTCACACCATCAAGTACTTTTTGTGTGTTCGTGAGAGGATGTAGATGTAACATAACGGTGCACTACCTCACTTCAATGTGGATGTCCGCAACTAACTCAATGCTGTATTTGCTGGTCCCTGGATTGAAAGGCGAGGTCGTATTCTATGGCCTGTGAGGCCACCTGTCCTGAATCCCCTTAATTATTTCCTTTGGGGATATCTTAAGACACTTGTGTATGAGGCCCCAGTGGATACAGAGATGGAATTAGCTGCCAGAATTGTAGCTGCTTGTGGTGTGATTCGAAACACACCAGGGATATTTGTCAGGGTGCGTACCAAATGGTTCAAATGGCTCTGAGCACTATGGGACTCAACTGCTGTGGTCATAAGTCCCCTAGAACTTAGAACTACTTAAACCTAAATAACCTAAGGACAGCACACAACACCCAGCCATCACGAGGCAGAGAAAATCCCTGACCCCGCCGGGAATCGAACCCGGGAACCCGGGCGTGGGAAGCGAGAACGCTACCGCACGACCACGAGATGCGGGCTGGGTGCGTACCTTGTTCACCGATGTCACGCTTGCATAGAGGTTGATGGCTGTCAGTTTCAGCACTTTTTGTAAGATACAGTTCAAATGATACTTTCATTGCGTCAGTGATGGTAATTGCTGTTAAATGTAACTAGTGTAAATAAAAAAGTACACAGTAATGAGATTTTAATCTGTTACCTCCTTAAGCTGCCTTCTCCGATCCCAGATTCCCTACCTTAAATTTTTCAGTGGAGCGTCTTCTATATCCTGTTAAATTTTTGCACGCTCTTTCGGAAACACCCTGCATAACGTATTTCTACAAAAATTTCACCTGTATTTAAATAAACAGCATTATTAACAAAGACTGGTTGCTGTTTTCTTGTTTCCAAGAATCTGCTTGTGAGGTGATTCTGACCAGTAACTTGAACAAGTCAGTTTCTTCGAACGGAACTCAAAAAATGGTTCAAATGGCTCTGAGCACTATGCGACTTAATTTCTGAGGTCATCAGTCGCCTAGAACTTAGAAGTAATTAAACGTAACTAACCTAAGGACATCACACACATCTATGCCCGAGGTAGGATTCGAACCTGCGACCGTAGCGGTTGCTCGGCTCCAGACTGTAGCGCCTAGAACCGCACGGCCACTCCGGCCGGCGAACGGAACTCAGAAAATTCTTGATGAAGTATTTATTTTCTAATTTGTCTTATTATTTTTTGCAGTGTTGCGGCTAGCAGCATGGTTGTGCGGTATCAAAATATCTACTTAAATATTTGGATATAAATTAGTGGCGTAAAAACAGATACATTGATTTTTCTTTTCATTCTCCTGAGATACGTCAGATTTGGCAGTTGGAACGTTTTCCATGCCCATTTCCATATAGTTCACCGTCTAAAACGTTAGTACGTTCCATTTCCACTGTTCATACAGTTCACCTTTAAAACGTTGGCATCATGTGTGACAATGGTGCAGGTCGTAAAAGCAGTTTAAGGAGACGACACATCCAGAATTATTCCCCGTTTAAACAAAAAAGTATTATTAATAAACCTAAGAAAAATACTTACGTAGGCTTTCGTGAATGGCTGATTCATATTATTATTGACTAACAGCAGAACACATTTACTGAAATATGCCGGGATATTATGCCGTGTTCAGATGACTTTCTTCTTAAATCCAACGTTTCATTCTCGTCTGCGGAGGACTGCATAATACAAATAAATTAGTTATTTATGGCCGTTGTGAGGGTTTCACTTGTACGTGGAGCCCAATTTTCTCATTTATTTCATGAAAAATCACATGAAATGGCTATCACACGTAGAAGAGATTGTATCTTTGACACCACTGAACGAAAGCTGTTGCCTGAGTGGCAGAATCGATTGTAAGCAGGGGCGCGCAGAGAGCAGTAGCAGTTGCCGTAGCACTCTGTTAAAGGTAGAATGTAAGACTTTAAGCTAGTGGCTAGCTGTGAGAATTTAGCTGTTGACCTGTGGAAGCAGCATAATACACTTTTGTAAGGAATGAAACATCGTATATTTAGTTTAAAGTAAGCAGCAACGCAGTGTGGATTATGATAATTCTAACAGTACCGATCCTTGAATGTAGGAACCAAGTATCTTCCATTAGATGTAATGTATAGGTTGATTAGGTAAATTCGATTTGTAATATTTTGTGCATTTTGTAAACGTGATACGAGGAAATTAAATTTTTGAATCTATTTTGTACATCGATGTAAGACCTTTTGTCATGTAACTATCCAAGTATGTTAACTACATCAGTAAGTGCGAATTGTAGAACAGTTGAGAAGTTCACTGATTTTGAAGTTAACGTAAAATGTTTCATATCAGATTTTGTGAAGGAGAAACTTTATTTTCAACACAGGTTTTGAACTAAAGAATTCGGTCTTAGCATATGCCCTCACAGTACCTCATCCTCTTCCACATCGTATTTATATAAATCCAATTATTTTTTTAAAGAACTAATTTTGTAATCACAGTCAAATAAAATTTAATGTGCCACAATCAGAAAAGTATTAATGTTTGTAACAGCTTTAATGCGGGCAGCATTGTATAGCGCTGAGCCAATATCCAGAATTACCCCTGAATATTTACAAGGTTATTCATTTATCAACTAACCTATTGACATTGCATTACACTTCGCTGAAACAGGATTGAATATTTTGTATGCGTAATATGGAGGGTACAGAATACCGAGATTACATCTGTTGCGACTTAAGAGCTAAGAAAACTATGTTTCATTGTTTATTTGCACAGGGAATTTTATCAGTTTACTGCACAGGGGCATAGAACTCAGTGCTCACGATAATGAGTAAATTTCAGAGAGGTTGGTTTCGTTATAGGCATTACGTACAGGTTACCAGACTATGTTGTTTAATTTTTCTTTGGATTACAGTAGAACTGATTAAGCACACCATTTGATCAACAGCACATCATACAATAAATTTGTATAACACGAAGTTATTTTACTAAAGAACATTACACCGTGAAAATTTACATTTTACAAGCAACAATAGAATATTATTCTAAGAAACGATAAGCTTGAGGGGAACAAGTAACACACGGAAATGTACTCAAATCTCATAAGCAAAAGTTAATTCATGTACTTTATAACGTACACAAATAACGTATCTCAATCACTCAGTGAGACAAAGTGCCACACTAAACAGTTCTTCAAGGTGTAAAAGTTCCTTAAGTACACTCCTGGAAATTGAAATAAGAACACCGTGAATTCATTGTCCCAGGAAGGGGAAACTTTATTGACACATTCCTGGGGTCAGATACATCACATGATCACACTGACAGAACCACAGGCACATAGACACAGGCAACAGAGCATGCACAATGTCGGCACTAGTACAGTGTATATCCACCTTTCGCAGCAATGCAGGCTGCTATTCTCCCATGGAGACGATCGTAGAGTTGGACCAGCGTTCGTGCTGGACGTGCAGACCGCGTGAGACGACGCTTCATCCAGTCCCAAACATGCTCAATGGGGGACAGATCCGGAGATCTTGCTGGCCAGGGTAGTTGACTTACACATTCTAGAGCACGTTGGGTGGCACGGGATACTTGCGGACATGCATTGTCCTGTTGGAACAGCAAGTTCCCTTGCCGGTCTAGGAATGGTAGAACGATGGGTTCGATGACGGTTTGGATGTACCGTGCACTATTCAGTGTCCCCTCGACGATCACCAGTGGTGTACGGCCAGTGTAGGAGATCGCTCCCCACACCATGATGCCGGGTGTTGGCCCTGTGTGCTTCGGTCGTATGCAGTCCTGATTGTGGCGCTCACCTGCACGGCGCCAAACACGCATACGACCATCATTGGCACCAAGGCAGAAGCGACTCTCATCGCTGAAGACGACACGTCTCCATTCGTCCCTCCATTCACGCCTGTCGCGACACCACTGGAGGCGGGCTGCACGATGTTGGGGCGTGAGCGGAAGACGGCCTAACGGTGTGCGGGACCGTAGCCCAGCTTCATGGAGACGGTTGCGATTGGTCCTCGCCGATACCCCAGGAGCAACAGTGTCCCTAATTTGCTGGGAAGTGGCGGTGCGGTCCCCTACGGCACTGCGTAGGATCCTACGGTCTTGGCGTGCATCCGTGCGTCGCTGCGGTCCGGTCCCAGGTCGACGGGCACGTGCACCTTCCGCCGAACACTGGCGACAACATCGATGTACTGTGGAGACCTCACGCCCCACGTGTTGAGCAATTCGGCGGTACGTCCACCCGGCCTCCCGCATGCCCACTATACGCCCTCGCTCAAAGTCCGTCAACTGCACATACGGTTCACGTCCACGCTGTCGCGGCATGCTACCAGTGTTAAAGACTGCGATGGAGCCCCGTATGCCACGGCAAAGTGGCTGACACTGACGGCGGCGGTGCACAAATGCTGCGCAGCTAGCGCCATTCGACGGCCAACACCGCGGTTCCTGGTGTGTCCGCTGTGCCGTGCGTGTGATCATTGCTTGTACAGCCCTCTCGCAGTGTCCGGAGCAAGTATGGTGGGTCTGACACACCTGTGTCAATGTGTTCTTTTTTCCATTTCCAGGAGTGTATTTTATTGGTCGAGATTCTTGCCCATTTATAGGTTCATTGTGCACGAGGGCAATTTCTCTGAGACGCAATAGCTCTAAAATGCCACGACTTAGCGTAAAGAATACTCGTATAATAAAATCTCCGTGGGAGACTTATTTATTTGGAATATTTCTAAGTGTCACCCAGCGATCACCCACAGAAATTTCAAGGGCCGAATACGAGTCACTCTCAAAAGTTTTCTCTCATTATATCTGACTCGTTTCACATCATTTCGATAAGTAATCGTTCCAATAACCTATGGAACATTAACTCACTACCTCACGGAGTTCTTCTTAGTCTTTAGACTGATCCTCACGAAACTGGCCTACTCTTAGTGTTCAGAATGAACATACAAAAAATTAATAACAGTCGTTTGAATAATGCCGCAGAATAGTTGCACAAATTGACGTAGCTTCCACGTTTGACTACGTAAAGCACATTCCCGTCCGTCTGTTAATAAGTCATGCCGTCCCCACCTAAGCTACCAGTTTATAGAGGCGCTTTAACAATAGTACTCGTATACAACCGTTAGTTCGACGAAAGATAAGTACCCAAAGACTGAAAAGTTGCACAGGTCACACCAATATTGAAGAAAGGTGGTAGGAGTAATCCACTGAATTACAAGCCCATATCATTAACATCGATATGCAGCAGCATTTTGGAACATATATTGTTTTCAAACATTATGAATTACCTCGAAGGAAACGGTCCTTGACACACAGTCAACACGGATTTAGAAAACATCGTTCTTGTGAACCACAGCTAGCTCTCTACTCACACGAAGTGTCGATTGCTATTGACAAGCCATTTCTAATTGATTCCGTATTTCTAGATTTCCAAAACGCTTTTGGCACTGTACCACACAACAGGCTTGTGTGAAACTACGTGCTTGTGGAATATGATAGTTACCAACCGTGCACAGGCAGGGTGATGACTCCAGCGAGCGACCGAATGGTGTAAATTGCCCTGAAGATGACTCCATCGCGGGGTGAAACCGGTTGGCGGCAAAATAAATAATACGATTGTGACTGTCATTTTGAATAATTGACTATAAGTAAATTAATCGCTGTTTGTGTCCATACAACTATGTCGTCAAAAAAAAAAAAAAAAAAAAAGAACAGAAGTGACTTATGGCGTTCTCCAAGGTACGGTTACAGGCCCCTTGTAGACGATTTAGGAGACAATCTGAGTTGTAAACGATTTAGGAGACAATCTGAGCAGCCGTCTTAGGCTGTTTGTAGATTACGCTGTCGTTTATCGACTAGTAAAGTCATCAGAAGATCAAAATAAATTACAAAACGATTTGGGAAAGGTATCGGTATGGTGCGAAAATTAGCAGATGACCCTAAGTAAATAAAATTGTTAGGTCAGCCACATGAGTTCAAAAAGAGAACCGTTAAACTTTAATTATACGATAAATCAGTTAAGTCGTTACGCCGTAAATTCAGCTAAATACCTAGGCATTACAATTACGAACAACTTAAATCGGAATGAACACATAGAAAATTTTGAGGGAAGGCTAACAAAAGACTGCGTTTTATTGACATGACACTTTGAAAATATAACAGATCTACTAAAGAGACTGGATATACAACGCTTGACCTTCCTCTTTTGGAATACTGTTGTGCGTTGTGGAATCCTTACCAGATAGGATTGACGGAGTACATCGCGAAAGTTCAAAGAAGGGCAGCACGTTTTGTATTATCGCCTGGAGCAAACACAGCGAACGTTATAATTAATGTACAGGGAGAACCTCCACCTGTCGCGTATTATTTTATTTATTCTCTACTTTTGCTCACCAGCTGCGAGAATTCATTGCCCTTGTGCACACGTTACAAGTTACCACAAATTTATGCTCGGAAATACGTAACGAAATTTACTCTGTGTGTGAAATTGGACTGTGTGTCGTTCTACTGCAATACTTAGGAAATTCAGTTCTCTTATATATTTAGAGTATTGTTACTTACTTATAATGTCGTTTTCCTCTTGTCGGCGCTGTTTTTTGTGTACGCTCGCATTTATTTAAATAGTATTTGGTACGAATTAACAATATCGTGAGCGATTCCCTTCGAATAAAGAACTACTATCATGAGGAAGGCACTGCAACACCCAGTTCATCCCGTATGTGGCACAAATGAAATTGCGTTAGAACATCTTATCTTGCCAGCATAACCCAGTTTTTATCCGTCGATCACTTAACGTTTTGTTTTGTGGGCAGTGACTGAAAACGACACACACTGTTAAATATCCTCTATAACGCAGCAGGTACAGGATCTATGGACAGTAGTCGCACCAATTTGTGGTGAGTTTTCCGCTAAAATGTCGTAGTTATTTCAAGTGTAGTAGTTATCGGGGAGAGAGAGTTCCGTAAATTAAAATATCGTAAAAGACGTTTGTTGTACGCCGCAATAGAAAAGAAATCTGCTGCAAACGTAGAATCTGTTTTCCAGTTTTTTCGGTGGAGTGTCATTAATTGTTTCACTATTCCTTTGGGAACAGTACTTCTGGCACAATTTTTAATCCTGCCTAACGCGTCCATAACAGGTCCGATACTTTAGAAAAAATTAATAAAATAAAAAATAAAAAAATTAGAAGCAAAAAAGAATGAACTGGAAACTGCGATCATGTTTCCGCGTGAGCTGTAAAAGATTTCAGAATAAACAAAAATTTTCGTCAGACCAGGAAAGAAATCCGAATTTCCCGCTTTGAGAAGTCGCCTTAAGCATTTCGGCTATCCGAGAACGCTTCGAAGAGCAGCCCGAATTCCCATTTTTCCTGGTGTCTACTCTTCCTTGTTCTGCAGTAAAAACAAAGTAGCTTTGTAATCAGCGCGTCTGACTGTCATATGGCAGACCCGTGTTCAGTTCTCTGAATGGCCAGGGATTTTTCCTTCACGAAAGGAATGTAACACGGTTCATTCTGCCTTGTGACGTCAGCCAGCTGTGGAGCTACTCGAGTGAGAAACAGCGGCTGCCAACAACGGCTGGTAGAGCTGCCGCCATACAGCATCGAAGCGACGCTGAGTGCCAGGGCGGCCAGCCGGCATCGAGCGGGCAGCTGGGCCTGATCGCGCAGTTACTTGCTTTTTAAACTATGCTTAACCACTTGAGGCGATGAAATGCTGCAGTTTCTAATTATATTCCGTAATCTAGGTATCTGTAAACCTTAAAGCGAATAGTGGTGTCGTACTAGCTGACAAACCGGGGAATGCCTGGGTATTCATTACGCCAGTTTTCTGTTAGGAACGAAACCTTACATATATGGCCGAGCGATTCTAGGCGCTTCAGTCTGGAACCGCGCGACCGCTACGGTCGCAGGTTCGAATCCTGCCTCGGGCATGGATGTGTGAGATTTCCTTAGATTAGTTACGTTTAAGTAGTTCTATGATGTAGGGGACCGATGATCTCAGATGTTAAGTCCCATTTGAACCTTACATGTATTCGTCAACTACACTCTGTGTGTGCTGATCACAGACAGTTTGTTTACACTGGTCGCAAATGCTTCGCGTACCTACAATGCCCAAATGGCAACGCATCTTCGTAGCTCTACAAACGGCCTAGAGCCATTTCTGTTCCGCAGTTCAAAGCCATGTAAAGGGCTGGCAGGTATTTCTTTCAGCTGAAGCGACTGCAGGAGATTCTGACCAGTAATGAAGACGTGTATGATGCCTGATGCGACATTTTTTCACGCATCTCAGTGTTTGTCTTGAACTATTTGTCGTACAATGATACATTTGTATAGGTACATACAGCGGTATGTATGGATATTGCTTCCGAAATTTATAGCGAATAAAGTTAGTAGCACAGAAGTAATAAATATTAACGCCATGCATGATTCGGTAGTTTTCCACTCATCTTATTTTTTATGGTGTGATATCTCCTGAACTACCATGGTACTTAGATGCTTGTCACCCCCACAGCGACTGTTGCTTGACGGTAAGGAATATGTGTACCAAGTTTGGTTGCAGTTGGTCCAGTGGTTTAGGACGACACACACACACACACACAAACACACACACATACATACATATTTTAATAATATGTATGGATTACATACATCATTCACATGGGTCAAAATAATTCGACGGAGTATTTATCAGCGCAATGCTTACCGCTTAACTGCTGGAAGTATTGTTGTTGGCTGGTTGGTTGATTTGGGGGAGAGGACCAAACAGCAAGGTCATCAGTCCCATCGGACTGGGGTAGGATGAGGAAGGAATTCGGCCGTGTCTTTTCAAAAAAAAACCATTCCGACATTTGCCTGAAGCGATTTAGGGAAATCACGGAAAACTTAAATCAGGATGGTCGGACGAGGGTTTGAACCGTCGTGCTCCCGAATGCGCTCGGAACTATTGTCCTTGAAACTGCAGATACCGATGACAATTATAATTAATGGCATTCATTTCTAGCTTCATCTTTCGAAACGAGATATTAAGGCGGATGTATTAAATACTTTACAGAATCATGTATCTGCATGTCGCAATAAACACGTAATACTGTGCTGAAACTAATTTCTCTGACAGCCTTTAGTTCGTCTACTGTTATCTTACTGAAGATAAGAAAATAAACTCGGGATATTAAGGCTGTGTATTACGTTGCGATAAACAACACGAAATATTTCAGCGTTTGCTTTGAGCGTTAACTACCGCCTAACACAGAAACATGTACAACCCTAATTTTATGCAGAATTTAGACCTTTCTTGTTCATACTAACTTATGTGTTAAAGACGAACGAGCGAAGTTGTATCTGGAAGTGAAAGAGAAAAACTCGAGTAGACAATGGTTGCCGAATAGAGGTAAAGTTGTATGATACTGTGTTGCTTTCCTGCCTACTGTATCATGGTGCTCATCCAGATCCGCATGCAGCCACACTGCCTGTGGCAGTCTTTAGCGTTACTTTACAAACAGACAAAAGAAAATAACATAAAAACTCATTTAAACTGGTGAGTTTGACTCAAGTTAATACACTGAAATTTTATTACTATTCCCTTCAATATTAATCGACAATATGTCACGGATTACTCATGTATTCTGTGATCAGTAATAAGTAATGATGATATCAATTATTTTTTCATATATATTGTGTTCATTCCTAGACAATTTTCCTACGGAAAAACAGTGTGACAGCAAAGTATCCCTGTATCCATCTAGCTTCATTCCTACACAATTTTCCTACTGCAAAACAGTGTGACAACGAAGTATCCCTGTATCCATCTGGCTAAGTTCAACCTTGATTAACAATCCAGAAGAGCTGTTTCGGTGAAATGTTCGACACGTGTTTCCTTCCCAGTCGTGTAGGTAACTGTAGATTCAAGATTTAACGTGATCTCATCGTGTTTTGCAACTAAACTTTCTGATATCCGAAGCAACAGCGTATATCTATTTTGCATTTTGTTAGTCGTATAAAGTGGTTTTCCGAAGCCATTATTAGCGGAATGCGGTAAGATATCAGTTAATATTAAAATGAACGCGTCCAAACTACAGGAATAAATGCTCTCCCTAGTTCATACCCCTGTAGTAAACATCCCGCAGTGCTATAACTGCAGTGAGAGGAGAGAGCTTTCACAGTAATTGCCGGTTCTAGAAGGGATTTCGACAATGGCGAAGAGGTATTAGCAACAATGTTCGTCGGCCATTAGTGGAAAGAACGTTCGGGGTTTATTCGTGTTGATCCTCCTGTGAAAGACCCGGGAGTTTAACTGTCCCAGATTTATCTTTCTCTTGCTATGGACAGGAACCAAGAGGATCCGGCTCTTAGCTAAAGCTGCTCTGAATGTTACATTAATGTCAGTTAACCAATAAGTAAGATTAAGCTCTTCAATAACAGGCTACTTTCATTACCTTCTTCTTTCTGAAGAATGCTCGTTCTTCTATCAAGCCTTGGACACATTCTTTCCAATTACCATCACTTTAAATCAAGTGGAAATGTTTAATTAACTACCGTTTCTTACATAAGCATTGCTAAACTTGGTTAACTGTCCATAAACATTACACCAGTTTTTTAGAGGTATTTTTATATCACAGTAATTACGCTTCTCAAGCAGCATTCTGCTACGTACCCATCCATACCTTTATGTCTTGTGTTGATAGAAAGTATGTTGGGCTTGCAGCTGGGTTGATCGATCGTTGTAAAACGAATATTCGTCAGCGTAACGTGCCATGAACATCACTGCTGACTGACATCCTGTACCAGTGGGTGCGATTCACGAATCTGTCGTCTCCCCTGAACTGTCCCCGAGTATGGACAGCGCGATAAACCGGCCGCGGTGCCAGGGTAGCTCGCGCTCGGGAATCGAGTGGCGGTCCTCAGTCTGCGTTCCGCCTTCGCCGTACTCGTTGTTTCGTTTCTGCTGCGTTTGGAGAACTTTCAGTTCCGGACCCCAAACTTGACTAAGCTGACATCCATTGTCTTTGTTGTCGTAGCCGGAATTCGATACCACCTGGAATACACAGTCCCAATAGTGGGATATGTTTTGCAGAATTTTTGTACCTTCGTATTTCATTTTGTGCTTGGTTACAAGCCAATGTTCAGCAATTGCTGATTTTGTGGGCTGTTGGGGGTCAGTGTACCGTTTGTGTTCCGTACACCTTTCTTCAATTGTCGAATGGCTTTTGCGGCATATGCGTTCCTGCACTCCCATGGTATGTAATAGACTCGAGATTACTCGAGTTTCAGCTCGTCTTTTACTGACCATAGAAGGGAGCTGGTCTTTGCCGGCGGGTGTTACACACATCTGATAAGTTGTCGTCGTAAAATGCTACCGACTTTTCTACACATATTGCTCCCATGTACAAAGTAGGCTAACTTTTTCGGCTGGTTTTCATTGGGTGTTGATTGTTGGGTTGTCTTTTCCTTGAGGGAGCGTCGAATTTCGCGATCGTTATACCCGTTATTCTCTAACACCTCCCTGTGACAATCCAGTGCTGGTTTTAGGTTTCCTTTGTCGTAGCACTGTGGAACAGTGTGTTTACCACTCCTTCCCTATGTGTCGGGCGATGACAGTAGAGGCGTGAATACAATTGTCCGTTTGGGTTTTCTTCCGATAGTCGCTGTGTCCCAATGTTCCGACCAATTTTCGCCGTACCAGAGCATCCCATATTGGCAGCTAATCGTTTTGCTCAACCTCCATGGTGAACTGAATTTGGTTGTGGATAGAGTTCAGGTGTTGCAAGAAAACCTGAAGCTCATCTCCCCAGTGAGGCCAAATGTTCAACATATCGTCAACATATCTGTAAAAGACTGTCGGTTTTAATTGTGCTGAGTCTAGGGCCTTGTTCTCAAAGTCTTCAATGTAAATTTTTGCCACGACATCTGGCAGAATTATTCATAGGCACACCATCAGTCTGTTCGTAGTAATGTCCTTCAAACAGAAAATATGTGGACGTGAACACAAAATTCAAAATTTTGGTCAATGAGGACCCAAATGTCTTTTCAGTAAGATCCGGTGACTTACTGGGTGGAACTCTGGTGAAAAGTGAGACTGTCGAAACTTAACACGACATCTGTGCTGGCCAACCCGAGTTTCACTAGACATTCCACTCACTGAGCTCAGTTCTTGATGTGATGCTCACATCTACCAACCAGACCACTCAGAATTACGGTCAAGTTTTTCGCAAGCTATTGTACTTATTACTGGCCTGAGGAGTGTGCCCTCTTCGTTTACATTCGGAATCACGTAGACCGTAGGCGGTGTGGCAGCTGCCTCTTCCTGTAAAAGCACCTTGGAGAAGTTCAATCGCGTTGCCTTGCATCATCTTGTAACCCACGTCCGCTAAAAGTCTGCACATTTTCTTTTTGTATTTGCGATTTTTAGTAAGACGATTATGTTTCCCTTATCCGGTGGTAGGACGATAATATCTGTATCGACACGCAGAGAACGGAGTGCGCCTGGCACATCACGCAGGTCACAGAGGAACTCAGTGAGGCAGGAGACGACCGATATGTACATCGCGCCCAGTGGTCCAGGATGTCAGTCAGCAGGCGTAACCTGGTAATGACGGCATGTTACGCCAACGAAAATTGGTTCTACAACACTCAATCAACTCGGCTGCATGCCCGAGAGACTTTCAAGCAGCATATTAGTCGGAGAAACCTACAATACATAAAGCTTGAACTGAGTGAACTTAGGCTTTCACGGCGAATCAACTCTTTGTAATACGTCGTGTGTCCCAGCCGGGTGCAGTCGTTTTTCATATCACGATATTTCGACAGTATAGCTTGCCGCCGTCATCTTCAGGTGATACCTATAGAATAAGCGTTATTGCTAAATCCAGCCTCCTTTATACTCTTACCGTCCACTGCAGGCCGCACACCACGACGGGCCGGTTGGTGGTGTGGGACTGGGCCGCCGGAAGCTGGGTGCGAACTCTGGCTCCTCAGTACTCCTGCGGCCCGCGTCGGAAGTGGAAGTCGCTCTCGGCCCACGCAGTGATTTCAGTTGGCTGAGTGTGAACCGAGTGCCTCTGTTGATCGGCTCATCAGCCACTGTTACTTCAATAGGCTCCTTCAGAACACAATCCCAAAACGACGATTTCTTCGTAATCTTGGAGTCTCCTGTACCCACGCAGTGTTCTGCAACCGCTGATATTGTTGGTTACTTAAGTTCGGCGTGTCTGCTGTGTTCCTTGTGTCTTTTTTCGATTGTCCGTTAAGTACCCTCGATATATGCCTTACCGCACTTTCATGGAATACGGTAAACACATGGTATACGGAGCACCAAATCATCTTTCACCGTACCTAATAGGACACACGTTTTCGGAGGTAGACTTAAAATGCCGTTGTCTTTCCCTTCTATCTGCTGGTCTTGCACCTTCTGCCTGAAAACACATAGAATTTTTCTCTCGTCGTACCCTTTCTTAGTGAAAGCGTGCGTAATCAAGCGCAGAACGGACGGCACTACTGGACATTGCGTGGACAGAAAAGCCACTCACAATGATACGTATCTCTACGCCGGCAGCTGTCATCATTCTTCACAGCGTGAGGGTGTGCTACGTAAACTGATACACAGGGGTCGCGAAATATCGGACGAAGAAAGCCTACGAAGAGGGCTTTACCATCATAAACACATTTTACAAGAGGAAAATACGATGGCGTATTTTCCGCACGTCGACAAAGTGTCGAGAAAAATCGGCAAATTCCCGGCTCGGCGTAACATTAACTGCGTTTTCCACCCAGCTCTGAAAAGCGTGCCTCGTTAGGTACGGTGAAAAATGACTTGTAGCTCCATAAACCATGTGTTTACGGTATTCCATGAAATGTGGTAAGGCATTTATCGAGGATATGTACGGGAAATCGAAGAAAAGTACAAGGAACACAGAAGTCGCACCGAACTTAAGCAACCAACAAAATCTGCGGTTGCACATCACTGCATGGCTACGGGAGGCTCCATGAGGTATGAAGAAACGTAAGTGCTAACACAGACCGCATCGTTTTGGGACTGTGTTCGAAAGGAGGTTGTTGAAACAAGAGCGCTTGATGGGTTGATCGACAGCGACACTGCGTTCACGCTCATCAAAGCTTGCGACTCAGCACTCAGACAACTGAAATCACTGCCGAGAACGACTTACGAGCCCGACGCTGTCCACAAGTGCACTGGGGGCCAGACTTCGCAACCTGCTTCCGGCGGCGCCGTCCTCCCACCACCACTCCACCCGTCGCAGCGTGCTGCCAACAGTGGAGGGAGGGGTTGGGGGAGCGATGAGGATATAAAGTAGGTGGGATCCAGCAAAGACGCTAATTCTACAGGTATCAGCTGCCGAGAATTCTTCCGGGTTGTATGGCCGTGCTGCCTGGAACTCTTCTGTCCCTGACGTTTCGTGCAAAGCTACGTTGGACATCTTCGGAGGTGTTCCTGGTTATGCTGAGTCTTACCGAGTAGCGAGTCGGACTTCGAAGAACGGCCTAAATACCGTGGAAAGTGGGCATGATCTGGATTTCACTTGATAGCAGAGATACACCTTGTCAAGAATAAAATATAACTGTTGATCATAGTCGGTCAAAGATAAAAACTTCTCATCGATTCTGTAGCGCCACTGTCCATATATCGCTGAGTTTCATAGCTTCTTCTTTTCTGTTAAAATTATCCCCATGTTTATATATTTCGATGGCTTCTCTATATAGCTGTGGATAATTTTCCACATTTTTATACATTTAGATGGATTCGCTATATAGCTGTGGATAATTTTAACAGAAAAGAAGAAGCTATGAAACTCAGCGATATATGGACAGTGGCGCTACAGAATCGATGAGAAGTTTTTATCTTTGATGAACTAGATCGATAGTTATATTTTATCCTTGACTAGGTTTATCTCTGCTGTCACGCGAAATCCAGACCACGCCCACTTTCCACGGTGTTTAGGCTGTTCTTCGAAGTCCGACTCGTCAGTCGGCAAGACTCAACACAACCAGGAGCACCTCCGAAGATGTGCAACATTGCTTTGGACGAAACTTCAGGGTTAGAAGAGTTCCATGGATCACTGCCATACAACCCGGAAGAATTCTCGGCAGCTGAAACATCCGGTCGTGAAAGCCTTCATTCTATAGGTATTGCCTGAAGATGACGGCAATGTACGCTGTCGAAATGTCACGTTACGAAAATGTTTGCACCCGGTTGGAAACTTCTATAAATTTACAAACAAGTGCTAAATTACTTATACATCATTGACAGTTTCTTCATTTTACTGTTGGGAGACCGATGAATGTAGACTTCGCTGCCACCATATCTAGCCCAGAACCTCAGAGGCGTCAATTCATCATGAAAGTGTGAAGTGGATCGCCGTATTAGTTTGTTTTCTTACATAAAAATTACTCCAAAACCAAACATACAGTTTTGAATTGTTGTGTAATACAAAAGTCCGTAGATGCTTAAAGCAGAAAAATAGAATCGAGTGCGGTAGCGGGGTGGTTACCACAATGGACTCGTGTTACACATTATCACGGCAAGCCGAGTAATTTTCACTGAATACCGCACTACACTTCAAAGTGACACCGATACGTAACACAGTTTTTCAACATAGCCACCAAGATTCTGTCGGAACGTTCTAGCAGTCGTTCGAAACCTCGACGATAGAAACCAGCTCCTCGGTACGGCACCAGTCGAGAACCGCTAAATTTGAAATAAAGGAAGTGAATCTAATTAAAATATGCTAACTGTGTGCTCAATGAAGACTACACACCTGAAACTAAGTACCGAATTGCGTTATGACCGTCGACTGATATGAAGTGCAACTTTGTTGACTTGAAATATCTAAAAAAATGAATTACTGCTCTATTCGGAAGAAAATAACTGTTTTAAATTACCAATACTGTGTAAGCTGACAGGGAAATTTTTACCACCTAATCAGTTAATTTCCTTGTTAGGACGATTCTACTCCTTAAGCTGATTCGTCTAATACGTCACAAGCCATACTTTGAACGCAAATAGGTAATTTGTATGGTACGAAGTCTAATAAGAACGTATGTGGCTTGTATGTACATGGTACTAACAATTCCTACCTCATTAGCCTGCAGATAAATACGTAATATGTTGGTAGTAAAGCGGAACACTAAGTGATCCATAGAGCGACCTTTGCAACAGGCCGCCAATTAGTGGATTATGGGCGGGGCCCTTGGATTTTCGCGAGACAAAAGCACAAAACGCAGCGACACAGGCCTTCAGTAAACAGTTAAATCACCTGATATTACCGTGGACAGTGCGAGTGCTTCACATGCTCAACACCTTGCCTCATGGAGATTTTAACGCAAGAAGTGTGTCTCGAAGATACTACTGGTTAGCAAGGAGCCAGCATATGCAGTAGTCGTTTCAGAGATCCTTATTGGTCGAGTACGAGGCGATGGACAGTAAAAAGCACATCTATTAGCCGATAATAGTCGTTGAAAGAAGTGAAGTTGCGGTACAGGCATAATGGAGGCCACTCTCTCTCTCTGGAGGTGTCGTGTGTTGCATGGAGCACTTAATGCTGTGTGTTGGCAATTTCAGAGATATTTCTCTGTGAACACTTCGTTGGTTCACAGAGCTCTGTGTCATCCGACTTTATACTGGTTTTCTCGTATATCTTTGTAGTGGAGGATACGAGAAGACCTATTGAAGTTAACATTCTTGCAACAATTTTTGAGGCCAAGATTGTGCACGTCGTCCAGGTTTGGCAAGTGTACAAAGCCATTTTTATTAGCTAGGGATGCATAGGCCTACAGTTTTCCGCTTCAGCGAAACATAGTGATGTTTCAGACTGTTAAATTCAGTCAGAGCCCAGCATGGTTTTGTCAGGTCAACAGGTATGAGAGGCGACGCACGCAGCTGCCGACCGCCGCGGAGATTATCGCTGCGTTCTGAGAAAGGTAAATGACGCGTTGCTCAGGCGTTAGATGTTGGATTCAAAAATGGTTCAAATGGCTCTGAGCACTATGGGACTTAACTGCTGTGGTCATCAGTCCCCTAGAACTTAGAACTACTTAAACCTAACTAACCTAAGGACATCACACACATCCATGCCCGAGGCAGGATTCGAACCTGCGACCGCAGCGGTCCCGCGGTTCCAGACTGTAGCTCCTAGAACCGCTCGGCCACTCCGGCCGGCTATGTTGGATTCACCAGCGTGCTTTCACATCAGGCCTGTGTTAGACTGGAGTAATTATTTGCATTCCCTCGCGTCCATGTCAGCCACGTAATTCGTGTGTGATCTTCATGTTTAAATTTGAGGACGTAATCTGGCAGATAGGAATAATTGCTCATTAACAGTGGTTTCATTTATATTGTCACAGTATGCAGTTTTGATTTTGATAACGAGGTCAACTGAAATAATTGTAGTAGATTTTCGGTATTTTTCTTTTGTGCATGGAATAGACAGTTGTTTGTGCTATAGTAGAGTTTCACCACCATACTCACTAATGTATCTTAGGTACACTGACGGCAGCTATTCTTCTGATGTCTAACAGTAGGCGTGGCTGGAATCTCCACACCTAGCAGGGCCTGGCTTCACAGGATTAAGATAAAATTTTCCTATTCAAAACATTCCTTCGTGGTAAGTAGTGTAGTAGGCTATACCAAACCAGTCTTGGTTCGTTAGAAGAGTTCACTAAAAGTATAATCTGCATGCTAGCACAACATCTGACAACTCCGACTACACACTGCTTGCTCAAGAATACAAGGTGAGATCTGAATTGATAAAAAAGTTTCTTACCGCTTGCTCAGCATGCTGGTTTCGTGATTGGAGTACTGACGTTCTTGAAAGCAATTACAAGTAAGAATATGATAAATAATCTACTCTTAATTGTTTTTGCTTGTTAGAAACACGACAGAATATTTCAAACTTTACTATGAGTCGTGGACGTGGGTTTTACTTTAAAGGTAATCGTTTTTGAGGAACCAGACTCTGATTATTGACAAAAAGACTGCACAATATAAGAAGGCTCTAACAATTACAAAATACTGGCATTCAAAAGAAACTACAAACATATCTTTAAAATTCCTCCATAATTTTCTCCATCCGTACAACGAACAAGAAATTATTATAAATCATTTTTCATCTTCATAAGAAAGTATTCCCGATAGTTTCCCTCAGATTCACAGAAAACGGATCTGATTCTCTGATAAACTTAGTTGCTCGCTGCTACGCCTCAAATAAGAATGTGTCAGCGCTGCACAAGAAACTGACTAGCAAGTCAACCACAGATAAAACTTAACACTATTCATGGAGTGCTCTGATTCATCTTTGTCAAAAAAATGGTTCAAATGGCTCTGATCACTATAGGTCTTAACTGCTGTGGTCATCACTCCCCTAGAACTTAGAACTACTTAAACCTAACTAACCTAAGGGCATCACACACATCCATATCCGAGGAAGGACTCGAACCGGCGACCGTAATGGTCGCGTGGTTCCAGACTGTAGCGCCTAAAACCGCTCGGCCACTCCGGCCTGCTTTATCTTTGTCCCAGCAGAGTGAAGGTGAGTTGTTTACAACAGCAGGAAACATATGAGAACCTTAAAAAAGTACAAATCACCTGACCAGTACATACGTTATACTCAATCTCAATCTCGAAGGAAGAAAGGAACGAAAGAAGGTCAGAGTTGAACGTCCTTTTGACAGCACAGCCATCAGACACGCAGCAAAAGCTCAGATTGAAAAAGGATCGGGAAAGAAATCGACGGCACCCTTCTGTATAGGAAACGTTCAGGCCCTTGGATGGGGTGATTTAGCGAAGTCACGGGAAACATAAATGTCAATGGGCAGACAGAGATTTGAATCGTCGTCTTCACGAATGCGAGTCCAGTGTGCTAAACACTGCATCACCTCGTTTGGTCTGAGTCTGAGGAAGGTCATGAGTAAGATACGAAAACCTTAAGGTAGCCCCAGAGATGGTGGGAAATACTTTCCTCCATTTATCACGTGGAGTCCTACTAACCCATCGAAACGACACATGCCATCCTTCATTTCTGTCCTTGTTAGTACTACATTGGTATTCACTTATCTGTTTTACAATTTTACAATTTTTACTTGTGTTTTGTTTTTTCTCATTTTCTTTTTATTTCCCATTCATAATTATCAAGGTTTACTTCGAACATCTGTATTACGTTATAAAGTACCCGCCTCTGTCAAATAATAGTATACCAAACGCCTTGAGACCTGCCGGCAGTTTCGTGGAGCACGCACTTGGTTACAAGTTCCAGTACCAGTTAAGACAGATTTTACAGTCCCAAATTCACATCACGGTGTGACTACGACAGGAAAATTAGAGAAAATCGAAGCTTATAGGTGTCTCGATAAAAGATTTTACAGCTTAATTTACGTACAAGGGCTGACAAAGTAACAGTGGAAGAGCACGTGAACATAGGTACTTAAATGTTACAGCAATGATTCTTTGTGCAGCATTGAAGAAGCACCTCATTTAGTAAACTCTTTTAAATATTTTACGTTTTTCATTTGACTCTGTTCCAATTTACGTAAGATTAGCTAAGTTTGCCTAATAATTATAGGTGGAGTATACCAGTTTAAGTATGTGGTAGGTAGTGCTAACACACTCCGAAACCAAGAATAAAGGCAGAATAATGCAAAACTAGTTATTACTGTAATCTTTCAATGTGATTCGATGATGTTCATCATGGGTTCTGTGGTGAACGTAGTTACTAAAACACCAGCAATATTATTTTAAATTAATGTAGCATGTAATGGCAAAATCTACAGCAAAAATATTTCTTAAATCTACCATAAAATGCGAAATGCTTTCATGCATGTTATTGCACGTAGTGCAGTAAGAGTGAGGAAGCAAACAAACAGACAAGGCAAGAAGCCAGTTTGAGAAATTCTGTTAATTAGGAGCTTCGTCGAGGAACTCGCTAATTTCTGTAACCTCCATGTTGCTTGAAGCCAGACGTCATTATGATAAACGTATAATTAGGTTCTCCGTTTCTGAGGTGCGCTGTATAGGAAGAGACACGTTTACTGAAAGCAATAACAGTAACAAACTACTAGATAACGCCCTAATATCAACGTTGTATTTGAAACACACGCGTAACACCTTCTACCTTATCCATTCCTCACTCGCAAGCAAATATATCTGTACTGTCATACTGGTGCGCTACAGTGGTACTGATTAGACAGTTACCAGTTTCGGTAATTAACTTTATTGGTTTGTTAGCACAGCCAGTGACGATATTTGTTAATGGTGTATTGTACTACGCAGTAAAAACTTTTCAGTTATTTTTGCTTAAATTCAGAGAGTTGAGCTAATAGAAATTACACAAAACTACAAGTTACTGAATTAAATTATAACTAACGGTGAAACTAATTATGCTAGAGCAAGCCATACGCCATATTTATAGGGAAGAAATACGACGCAAATGAAACCTTGAACAGTCGAAGTTATAAATAACACACTTCACAGTTGTAAATGTGATCTGCTCTAATTATTCTCCATAATAACGCTTGAAATTGAGCACAGGTGAAACATACAAACCTACAATCAAAGATTATAGACGTCAATTGTACGATTCTGTTTAGAAATACGGTTTTTCAATTACCCGTTCATGCATCTACGTTCATTGTTATTTGATTGTTCTCTCGAGTATCAAATTCAAACGATTTAGTAAAATTAATTGCGTTGTGAAACGACATCTTTGCCGCTCATGTTGAAATCAGAAATGAACAAAGGAAAATTAACCCCCACCGACCGTTTCCTCTTTTTTAGAAAGATATCTCTTCATAAACGATACACAAAGTCCACTGAAGAGCCAAAGAAACTGGTACACCTGCCTAATATCATGTTAGGCCCCAGCGAGCACACTGAAGTGCCGCAACACAACGTGACGTAGACTCTGATAATGTCTGAAGTAGTGCTGGAGGGAACTGACACCATGAATCCTGTAGGACTGTCCATAAACCAGTAAGAGTACGAGGGGTTTTAGATCTCTTCTGAGCAGCACGTTGCAGGCATCCCAGATATGGTCAATAATCTACATGTCTGGAGAGTTTGGTGGCCAGCGTAAGTGTTTAAACTTAAAATAGTGTTAATGGAGCAACTCTGTAACAATTATGGACGTGTGAGGTGTCGCATTGTCCTGCTGGAATTACCGAAGTCCGTCGAAATGCACAATGGACATGAATGGATGCAGGTGATCAGACAGGATGCTTACGTACTGTGCGTGTCACCTGTCAGAGTCGTAACTAGATGTATGAGGGGTCCCATATCATTCCAACTGCACACGTCCAATAACATTACAGAGCCTCCACCAGCTTGAATAGTCTCTGCCTGACATGCAGGATCCACGGATTCATGAGATTGGATCCATATCCGTACACGTCCATCCGCTCGAAACAATTTGAAACGAGACTCGTCCGACCAGGAAACATTTTTCAACAGTCAGTGTAGGTGTTTACGGGCCCAGACGAGGCGTAAAGCTTTGTGTCGTGCAGTCATCAAGGGTACACAAGTAGGCCTTCGGTTTCGAATGCTGTTTCGTTGAATGGTTCGCACGCTGACACTTGATGGTCCACCACTGAACTCTGCAGAAATTTGTGGAAAGGTTGCACTTGTGTCATACTGAAAGATTCTCCTCAGTCGTCATTAGTGCCGTCCTTAAAGGATCTTTTTCTGGCCGGAGCAGTGACGGAGATTTGATGTTTTACTGGATTCCTCATAATCACGGTACACTCGTGAAATGGTCGTACAGGAAAATCCCTGCTTCATCGCTGTCTCGCCGATGCTGTGTCGCATGGCTCGTGAGCCGTGTGTAACAGCACGTTCGGACTCAAATCTTGATAACAATCGCAGAGCCGTATTCTACCTGTTTACATAGCACTGTATTTGATTACGCATGCCTATACCAGTTTCTTTGGCGTTTCAGAACATATCCACAAGGGTTGGCTAAAAGGAATGTTACAGCATTACGAAACGGTATACTTCATCTCAAGCAATTTATTGTTTCCTGTTAGTATTGTCAATAGTAGCCATGAAGTGTCATCTTATTTCGCTTGTTTATGAAATTTCTGATAAATATTGACATACAGTTTGTTTATATTTTTCCTCGGTGGATCTATTTTTCTGTCAGTACCGTGTGTCTTACACATCCCTAACGCACCAGTTTTTCTCCCGTCTAGTATAAGAGGTTTCTTTAGTAACATTAGCCTTCCCACTGCATATTGTCTGTCTTGACTAACCACTTAAGATAAGGAAGTTTTAATAGGAAGGAAGTCACACTTTTGGAGCCAGTTCTAATAGTGTGTCTGGTATGGCCGACCGACTTTGGCGGTGGACGGATACCGTCCTGACGCTCCACTACTGGCCCTAAGTCCTGTTTAACTCCTTCCCTTTACAAAGCATAACGGCCTGTTTCTTCTTTAATCCAGTCCTAATGTTAATTGATCCTACCCGTTTTTAATTGGTAACAAACACTGTAACGTAAAGCAGTCCGCAAATTCAACGCAATGTCCTGAACGTCTGTTTATAAGAATCCTCGAGTAACCTATTACGCAGTTATTTTTCCTTACTTTGTTGCTTGTTAGGAATCTAGGTAAGCTGTCTGCTTCTGACACTAGTCCTCCCGTTCTGTAGTTGAAACGAAATAATCTGTGTTCGAGATACTCTTGTGAGCAGTCATAAATGTAGATACTTCGCGTTCGAGTTACTATACAATATTTAATGAAACAGAATCATCAATAGGAAGCTTCTTTTTCACGAATTTCTGACTGTAAGTCATGTGGACATTACAGTTCCGTTTAACACAATTCCTTCTATGACATTTGGTCTCAATCAATGAGCCAAAGTCGTCTTTGAATCGTTGCGCGATCGATAGGTGGCGCCACGGTCTCGAGTGTAACATCTTTGCCTTAGGAGGGCGTTTTTCGAGCGGAGATTGCGGGCGCGAAGGCAGTGACAGTGACACCGGGAAGTGGCACATTTCGCTCCGGGTGAAGCGGCAGAGTAGGAACGTGGCGGGAGGTGAGCGGTGTGCCGGCAGTTGATGCCTGGTACAAGCTTGGCAGTTAAGTCACAGGCTCTGAGCGTAGCAGCGGTACGAGGAAGAGACATTCAGGCTGGTTCATGGATTGCGAACCACTAGTGCCTCGGTTGCGGCCGGCTGCAAACCTTTGTACGTGTGAGCGCATACCGAGGGAAGGAGCATGTTGTGTGCTTCAGCGACCGACTGAACCTGGAGACGGACTGTGGACCGCCGCTGTGTTCAAGTTGTGTGTTGGGTCCTTGTTTTCTTTCCTGGGTCTTGTACGGATATGTCTGATGACCTTCTGATTTGGTTTATCGGATTCGAGTACCTCCAGAATCGGCAGTAGCCATAGCTATAATTGCCATTTCCTGTTCGAGTGTCCGCAGCTCGTGGTCGTGCGGTAGCGTTCTCACTTCCCGCGCCCGGGTTCCCGGATTCGATTCCCGGCGGGGTCAGGGATTTTCTCTGCTTCGTGATGACTGGGTGTTGTGTGATGTCCTTAGGTTAGTTAGGTTTAAGTAGTTCTAAGTTCTAGGGGACTGATGACCATAGATGTTAAGTCCCATAGTGCTCAGAGCCATTTGAAACATTTTTTTAACCTTTCCAGTACTGCGACTGTTTAGTTCAGTAGTTTTCTGGTTGTTTATTCGAGGTTCGTTTCCCTATCAGACTCCAGGTTATTGATGCCACTTGTGTCTCTATGCAGGAAAGTTGTGTGTGCATCATATAAAACTAATGAACTTCTTTGTTTTTCATTTTGAAGCTTCAGTCTTAGTATTATTTACCAATTTCGGTCTCAACTTCCTACTTGGCTGTTTTAAGGCGTCGAATTTATGGCAGCGCGCATTTATACATTAAGGAGCTTCGTTTCATATGCTACGTCCACCATGTACTATTATTATTGGAGCACACAGTTTCATCTATTGTCTTACTGGGTGTTTATACTGCCAAGTTTGACTGTGCTTTCTTATTGTTTGAAAGGGTCGGGCCTCGTAACCTTAAATGCTGTATTTCTCAGTGAGGACTTGCTTTTGCGTTCGTTGCCACTATGCTATACATGGCTGTAACGTTGTTCAAAAAGTTATGTTCTGTCTGCCGTTAGTGAGGGGTTGCTTCTTTACCCCTTGGCCACATGGCACGAGTTTGGTACAATTTCTCGTTGGCAGTCGAACTTCCTGCTCGGTAACTGTATTAGGAACTGTGATTTTGTTCGCCTTATTTACTTGTTTTTCTGGGTGCTGTTATTTTGACTGTTGTGCAATGGCGTTCGGTTTATAGTAGACGCCTGGCCCAATACCTGTACTAAATTTTATGTTTTTTGTTTATTAGTCTACCATCGTTTCTTTTGGTAGGACTTGTGGTTGACAGAGCAGGCGCCGCGTCCGAAAGCGAAGCCAAGACCGCGCTCGACCGAACGGCATCCAGGTGCACGTGGTCCTGTTCCTTTCGAGACCACTATGCCTTGCAAAATCAGGGTTGTATGGCACGTCGATGTATTTATTTGTGTCCTAATCATTGCGCTCCTACTGCAGCTCTCCGTTTAATTTTTTTTAATTTGTAGCTCATGTGACTGCTTGAAGTGTTAACCGGCTAATCTGCCAATTGCCAATTGAGTAGTTGCTAGATTTATTTGCTTAAATGTGCTTATGCAAGTGTGTCTCGGCCAGATGAATCGTAATCTTACTCTTGCACGCACAGTTGGTCTTTGAACTGGCCAAACAAGAGAAGGTTTAATATTTCGTGAAGCTTTTCAATGACAATCTGCAGCATTCAGGACGCAGTATTTAACATCAGTTTGGTCTGGTTATTTATCTTCCGTGCCTTGCGCACCTCCGCTGTCCAGCGGTACAGTAATTTTCTTATATGGTGCTTATTTGCGGAGTATACTCCTATTTTGGATTGTAAATCGTACAGTTTCTTTCGAGAAATAATTTTCCACTCTTTTCTTATATTGTTTCAGTTTTGTTGTTGTTTTTAATTTGTTTGCTATTAACCAATGTGGAACAGCTCTACAATCGTAAGTTATTCTGTTTCTTAATAGTTCCAATTTACTGGAGTTGTTTTCCCAATATATTATCTTTAATAAACCTAACTTACAGTGTTCTGTCGAAGTAAAAGAAAAAGTTCACAACACGAATGATGTTCAAACTCCCTTTGGCATTGTCCTTTCTATTACATACAGCCCGACGCGGGTCCTGCATGCACGTCTTGTAAATAGCTCCATAGATTTAACTCTACAGAATTTTATTTTAATCCGTCAGCTGATCGTTGGAATTTGAAAGTGAAAAATCTATGTCCATTTATTCCACGGGGCCTGCAAGTATGGTTTACTTCGCAGGGATGTTCTTTTACGAGTGGGTGTTGAAAAATAATGCCGGTCGACTCCCCAGTTTTGCTGACGGAAGTTGCAACACTCTGCCACTAGAGGACGCCTCATTGTATTGTGTACCTTGATAGTGTGTAAGGTAACGATGTTAGTACGTAAGAGACCCTCAGGAAAGAGAAAGCACGGATTCGAATAGTTCGTCCATGTGTGGACCACACTCTCCTTTAGCATTACACTTCCAGATCACACAAGACCGCTGCGACACCAGCAGCGATTCAACGCCTTGGGTTCACTGTCATCGATCGTCATCCATGCAGCCAGACACGGTCCTGTCCGCCGGCCGCGGTGGTCTAGCGGTTCTGGCGCTGCAGTCCGGATCCGCGGGACTGCTACGGTCGCAGGTTCGAATCGTGCTTCGGGCATGGGTGTGTGTGATGTCCTTAGGTTAGTTAAGTTTAAGTAGTTCTAAGTTCTAGGGGACTTATGACCTAAGATGTTGAGTCCCATAGTGCTCAGAGCCATTTGAACGGTCCTGTCCGATTTTCATCTGTTTCCAAAACTTAAAGATCACCTTCGAGTTCTTCACATTTGATAGTGATAAAGTGTTGCAAGAAGTAGTGTGGTTGTGGCTCCGTCAACAAAGTTAAACATTCTGCAGTGAACCTATCAACAAGCTGGTCTCTCGTTGGAAGAAATGTGCTCGTCGCCAGAGTGACAATGTTGGAAAATAAATACGTAGACATTAAGAACAAAGATGTAGAGTGTTAATAAATCGTATTGTATTTAAACAGCTTTAAGAGTTTTCAGGGAAATAATTCGGAAACAATACTCTCGGCGCGCCCTCGTAAAAATACGATTTGCATAATAATGTATTATATTCTAATAAGGATGTAAAATTCGTAATATTGTAAGGTGGCTGTTGCGGGTTGATATTTTTAATTATAGACACTCTGGAAATATTGATTATCCTTGAATTAATGTTTTATATTCCATGATGTACGTTCCTTGGAGAGAAATAAATTAGTGTTGTATTGAATCACGGTGTTTTGTGCCCGTAATAGTGGCTACAACTTCGCACCTTACAAGCACTCATCTACATACATTGCCGTGATTTAAAACCGCTATTAGGTATCATTTGATAGGGTGTTCATCGTATATATGATTATGTAAAGAAGACTGGCATTGTCACGTACGCTTTGTAAGTAGCTGTTAACGCTTACTGCATGAAAAGTGATGGTTTGTCTTATTATCAAAGAGGCGTAATGTATGATTGCCTATACTAGCAGAGGCTGGAGCGCCAGTGGAAATGAATCGGCAGGCGTAACTCAGGTCCTGTGTGGAAAAGCCCTCACAGGTGTTGGTCTGCTTAACACAGGAAGTATCCCAAGACGGATGGTTGGGGCACCTGAGCGCTGAAGCAAAATACAGCGGCTGTTGGCCGGTATTGTAGCGGGACCGGAAGGATAACCGGATAATACTTCGGAAACTCTGAAAATCAAGGAAGCCACATAGAGGAACGAAGAAGCGTTACCTCGGAAATCATACAGGCTGGGTTGTTTCTGAGGATTTCTACTCTGAGAGGCTTACAATTGTATGAATTCCTAATTAATGGGTGTAGGTATTTCGTCGCAAACTTTCCGCGCTGGAAGACAAAAGTCTAAAATTTGGTCGGCGTTCGGAAGAATCGGTAGAGAGGGAGAGTATTCCATGGTTTCGAGAATATGATTCGCCTTCCGCTTGAGCACCCGTGTTTGATGGTCGCTTAGTATCAGCTTTTGTTGGTACAGACCGACTTGCTGTCTTTGCTCTCAGATTTTACAGTTAGAACGGTTAGGCACTGCATTGTTGCGAACTTAAACGATTCAGGACTTCGCTTCCAGATAGGGAGTCGTTGATTACGCAGCGTTCAGTGATTGAGAGCATTTCTTCTGGCTGTATTCACGTTGAGACATTGTCTGAATTGCGTCCTTGTGGCTCGTAGTTCGCGTTTCTCGTCTGTAGAACACAGAGAGGAGAAGACAGTATTAGACTATACTAGCCAGAGGACCACCTTCTGCCGTCCTAGTGTTTGAAAGAGTTTTTCATTTTGTGGCTGGAGTTCTTCCATCGTCGCAGACGTGTACGAGAACCATCACTCCGACATACCAGACGCAGTGCATACGGTGATATTTGTAATTGCTTCAGCTTATTAGGTCTATAAAGCTAAACAGCTGTGATCACGGAAGTTTATTTCCACTGAGGCTGCACACCACTGTAGAAAATCTTTGAAAGTATTGTCTTCTAGCGTTTGGTACATAGATGATGTCAGTCATCTCGCATTTTTTTTATTAGATCGCGTAGCCTTAAAAAGGGGTAGATTTGGGCAATATGATCAATCATATTAGTTAGGAAATTCATTTGTATCTCTTTCTGTCCGTTGGACATTGATATATAAACATTTGTAAAATATAAAAGGATTTTAATCTACAATAAATGTATAAGCAGAAACAACATTTATCATTTTGAAGTTACTAGTTCCCTTAATCATTCATTTATGTTTATGTCGTAATTCATATGTTAAAGAGCAAGAAGGAGGAAATAATATCAATTAAGAGATCCTAAGATATGCTTCAGGGGGTAGTCACACAGGGCCAAATCTTGATTCTGGCGTTCAGTATTTTCCGTTGCGCACATTCATTTTTATACCCGCCTGGAGTAGCATTTTGGAGTATGTTCACTTATTAACAGCGCATAGCAAATAACTGAATAGTTGCAATCAAAACAGAACCGCTTTTATTATTTCACTGCGTTGTACTTTTCTTAAGTTTCATTTGTTTTTTAAAACTCAGTTCTAGACAATTCACTGAAATTTCATCTACCCCTAACATTCATAACATGTACAGAACATAAAAGTCGTAAAAAGTTGTTGCAAATGTGGAATACTTGTATGGTAACCACGGTAGTGAACTACACACGGATAACACCAATTCTTATTAGATACGTATGAGCACTGCTCCTTGTGTTGTCTGGAAATGAATTAGAATACATCAGAGACTTTTGTTCAGTACTTCAATGAGCACTGGTAATGAAGCGTTATCGACACCGTAGCAGATAATCTTCCACCGTATAGGAGTCGTAACGATTACTGCAGTCTCAGTTCACGCTGATTCTGTAACAACACAGAACTCCCCCTTTTGTGGAGTCCGGTGCGAGTATTCTGTGAACGTGTATTCCTGCAGTTTATCCGCATACCGCGCCAAAACTGGCGGAGAACTAAGCGTAGTTGGTGCATGCCGTTTGCCACTCTCCCTGCACCAGCGGCCGGTAGGCAGAGAACGTGAGCAGTTATCGTATGAAGGACTGCGTCGGCCGCCACTGCGCGAAATATTCGTGGAACTCGGAGCGCCCGCCAGGTACAGTTTTCTGCTGCAGCTCTGAATAAGGCACCGGAGAGAAGCTTTTGTGATGTAACTCAGATGGGTTTTCACATTAGGGACAAGGCTACCTTCCGCGAACGAAATAGTTGAATGAAAGAGCGTGGGCCGGTCAATGGCAATGTAGAACCGATAAGAGGTAGGTAACACGTTAACTCGCTCAGTTGGCGCAGAATACAGACATGTATGTAAAGTGTGTTCAGTTTTATATCTAGGAAAAATACCCATGATATGCAGTGTGTCTCCGGCTCTACATTACTTCCCATTAGTAACAGTTAGAAAACTTCGTGGCAGGCTAGAACTGTTTGCTAGACCACAACTAAGTTTTAATCTGCTAGGAAGTTTCAAATAAACACACACTGCACTGCTGGGTGGTAATTTATACGGGAAATGTGTGTAACGTCGATTCGGATTGCTGCAATGTTAGGAGAAGTTTCGTTTCACCAATGAAACAACAAAAACAGAAGTTCATCTGTCGTTGCCAGACGACTACGCTATAATCGACGGTCTTTCAAGAAAATTTTCGTAATTCTTAAACCAAATAAGACACAGCCTCGATTAGAAACAACACGCGAACTTCTGTAACTGTGTTCTGCCTCCAAAGTTTATGATCAATGGAGGAAGGAGTTTCGATATTTTGGCCGGTATCACACTATCATATTTCGTCGACATAGAAATATGCTCAAATATCCGTTAAATTTCTTTGGTAAATATCTTTGACGTGGCGTTAACAAGTGGCATTACACTACCTTCATATTTTTCGTCAATATCCAATATGGCGGACGACAACGTGTTATTATGCGCTGCAGTTTCTAGCATCACAACTGTATTGAGTGTGCATTTGGAAGAAAAGCAACGGAAAAAAGGAAACATACTTGTATGAAGCCGTAGGTAATAGGTCGAGATAATAAAGGCATTAAGGAAAATTTGTTACGAGAACTACAAGTGGAGGAAGTCAAGTCTTTATACACTCCTGGAAATTGAAATAAGAACACCGTGAATTCATTGTCCCAGGAAGGGGAAACATTATTGACACATTCCTGGGGTCAGATACATCACATGATCACACTGACAGAACCACAGGCACATAGACACAGGCAACAGAGCATGCACAATGTCGGCACTAGTACAGTGTATATCCACCTTTCGCAGCAATGCAGGCTGCTATTCTCCCATGGAGACGATCGTAGAGATGCTGGATGTAGTCCTGTGGAACGGCTTGCCATGCCATTTCCACCTGGCGCCTCAGTTGGACCAGCGTTCGTGCTGGACGTGCAGACCGCGTGAGACGACGCTTCATCCAGTCCCAAACATGCTCAATGGGGGACAGATCCGGAGATCTTGCTGGCCAGGGTAGTTGACTTACACCTTCTAGAGCACGTTGGGTGGCACGGGATACATGCGGACGTGCATTGTCCTGTTGGAACAACAAGTTCCCTTGCCGGTCTAGGAATGGTAGAACGATGGGTTCGATGACGGTTTGGATGTACCGTGCACTATTCAGTGTCCCCTCGACGATCACCAGTGGTGTACGGCCAGTGTAGGAGATCGCTCCCCACACCATGATGCCGGGTGTTGGCCCTGTGTGCCTCGGTCGTATGCAGTCCTGATTGTGACGCTTACCTGCACGGCGCCAAACACGCATACGACCATCATTGGCACCAAGGCAGAAGTGACTCTCATCGCTGAAGACGACACGTCTCCATTCGTCCCTCCATTCACGCCTGTCGCGACACCACTGGAGGCGGGGTGCACGATGTTGGGGCGTGAGCGGAAGACGGCCTAACGGTGTGCGGGACCGTAGCCCAGCTTCATGGAGACGGTTGCGATTGGTCCTCGCCGATACCCCAGGAGCAACAGTGTCCCTAATTTGCTGGGAAGTGGCGGTGCGGTCCCCTACGGCACTGCGTAGTATCCTACGGTCTTGGCGTGCATCCGTGCGTCGCTGCGGTCCGGTCCCAGGTCGACGGGCACGTGCACCTTCCGCCGACCACTGGCGACAACATCGATGTACTGTGGAGACCTCACGCCCCACGTGTTGAGCAATTCGGCGGTACGTCCACCCGGCCTCCCGCATGCCCACTATACGCCCTCGCTCAAAGTCCGTCAACTGCACATACGGTTCACGTCCACGCTGTCGCGGCATGCTACCAGTGTTAAAGACTGCGATGGAGCTCCGTATGCCACGGCAAACTGGCTGACACTGACGGCGGCGGTGCACAAATACTGCGCAGCTAGCGCCATTCGACGGCCAACACCGCGGTTCCTGGTGTGTCCGCTGTGCCGTGCGTGTGATCATTGCTTGTACAGCCCTCTCGCAGTGTCCGGAGCAAGTATGGTGGGTCTGACACACCGGTGTCAATGTGTTCTTTTTTCCATTTCCAGGAGTGTATATAAATTACTTAGGAATAGACGAAAGCATATTTTAGTATTTGCTCGGTAAAGTGGCTTCTCATATTACAAAACAGAATACTCTCTTGAGAAATGATATATGTGCAGAAGACAGGCAAATTTTGACACCGCGATTTCTTGACACATAAGAGAGCTACTCTAGTTTACAACACAGCACTCGAATATCACATTGCACATTAACCAAAATAATTCCAGAAACGAGCGAAGCGATTTATAAAGCACTGAAGGGAGACTATGTGAAGGTAAATAAATGTTTAGTACATTATATGGCAAAAAGAACTATTTTTGATGTTGGATAATTTAATTAATGAAATTAGTGTTCCCACAACTACAAAATTAACAAAAAGTACGAAATAGATGAAGCCCTTTTTAACTTGTAGCATCCAGAGTTAATAAGTAAAGTAAAGTGGGAAGTTAAGAAAGAATTTTTGACGTTAGAGTGTGGTCACATCCTCTATTCAAGCTTGCTGAAAAGCTGCCTGGATGTTTCCAGATGTATGGTGGATGGTTGTAGCTGTGATTGTGGACGTGAAGTCGCCTGTGGCATATTTCACCTGCCCGTCAACACACAATTAATAGCAAGCACTGTCCCCTTGCTCACCTCCCCCCCCCCCCCTCCTATCCTAATCGAAGCAAGTTTATTAAGAAAAAAAAAGTCGAAGGAACAAACCAACTTTGAAGCCATATTTGCAAACACGCTACAGAGACGTCAAATAGCTGTAGCGACGCCAGCGTTCGAAGCGGTTGTATTTCACATTGCAGTGAACAGAAGACGAACGAGTTTTATGTTCAAACCTACGGCGGAGCCCTAGATTTGATCATATTTATTTGACGACAGGACAGATTTGTCAATGTTCCCTATTACAACATCAAATTTCTTTGACATAAATATTTGACATATCAACTTTGACAAAGAAATATGATATAGTAATACCGGCCTTGGTTTTGCGACCTATTTTTACGTTAATTCTCGGCGACTTAAAACAGGTCACGGTAAAATAAAAATTCTACCATCATAAAAATTGACTGTTTGGAGTCATTTCTGAAAAATTTCATGTATTTTTCTTATTAGATAGCATCAGTTTTCACATAGCGAACTTTGAGTCACCATGAACGAAAACTTCCTTTTCTGAGGCGTAACATGAAACGTAATATTACTGCATATTTATAAATTATTTTGATGTGAAATCTAAATCATATAATGCAGCTGTGAAATTTTATCGTGAAATATCACTGCTCTGCTGAGTTTTGCAACATCTACTAAAGTGACAGCAAATTTACATTAGTAAACCATTAAGAGCAAGCGAATGAGTTGGATTCCACGAGTATATTGGTAATACATTATCTGCGTGCAGTAACAGATTCTTTGTCCAGTTCTTCTTTCTCTCGTTTACCAGAAACAAAAGTGCTGCACTCCGCGACTGTTTATTTGGTCTTTGCGTTTCCTGTTCGCATTGTGGCAAATGACAAAGGTCCGTAGAAGTGGCGGAATTTGTATTCCAGCTGGAATTCCTCCACTCCAGATAAATAGTTTTCTAGGGAATCGAAGTGCCGCGTACGGTTAATAGAGTTTCCGCGTCGTATGCAGCAGAAAATCGAGACAAAGGACATTGTGGACTGCATCACAAAAAAACTCTCTATTTCTTTTCTCAGTTTCTCTTTGGTAAAAGGCAAGATACTGTATAAACAATAGGTCTATGCTGCTGCTGATTACCAATTCTTTTAGTATAGTTCTTCCATAATAATTTCCATTTTCAAGTGTGTTTATTCGTATTACATGCCAAATATGTGTGTTGAGCAGCTTTCAGATCGATAACTAATATTTTCCATAATATGCGAAAAGCAATTGAATCTTGGAGTCAATCCCTCTACGCGTCACATAAGGGATAAGATTTTATTATATGCTGTTCTTTGTGTGTGACGTTTTTCCTCAAAGATGTTGGGTTTTCCTTAGTTCTACCAACGAATTGGGGAATGTAGAGCAAAACTGCAGACAAAATTTCAGGAATTATTGTAGTTAACCACTCCTGTAGATGCACAGCAGCCCATTACAATATCACTTTCTATAATCAAGACAGGCCCCAAAATGATTTCACTGTGCAACGTGTATCGGGCTGAAATGTGAAGTAGTCTGAAAACAGTAAATAAATAGCACACTCTCAGTTAATAGCTCTCTCCGGGATTTCAGAGGGAATTCAGAATCACTGGTTGTGTTTGAACGGCGTAGCGCGGTTATTTGTGCCATAAAAATGGATTATAAATACAAAGAGACAATGTGGGGGCAGACGTAGCGCCTTCCTCTCGAATACCATCGAGAGGACGTCGCCATTCAACAGTTGCATCGCCGTCACAGACCCCCACTCGCTGAGGCAGTGAAAAGTGATTCAGCGTTGAACCTAAGAATTGTCATACCAATTAGTAATGTTGAATAATATGCTTCACAGTTTCAACATCCTCTCGTAAAATATAAGATTTCCATGGTACAAGTAAATCTGGCTGGCATTTTAAAATCTAGCTCTTAGAATGTTCCTCTGTAGTTAACTACAGTGTAATAGGATAGACCATACCAGTGCTCACAGACGAAGAGACAGCGCCAAAAGGCGGGCATCGACCTCTGTTATTCGGCGCCTAGCCTATTCGTCAACTTCAGCAACAGTGAGTCCCCTCAGTGTCGTCATACTTCAGTTTTTCAACGACCTAACCAACTATGTGACAAGAGCCTGAATTCCTTTATCGGTCTTTGGTCGAAACATTTTCGTGTCACAAACATACGGGTCCTCTTCCGCAAAGTAAGATGGTAACAGCTGCATTTTAAACTCGCACAGACCACCACCTCCCGGTTAAACAACTCGGCGGTAATCCGGCGTCCATGGCTACCATGCTGGCTGTACAGGTTCAAGTGCTGCCCATTTACTATATTTTCATATTTAATTGTGCAAAACATAATTAAATATATATGACATATTAACATATTGTACCACCAAAATGTACTCCACTTTCAAAACCCCATTATGTTTATTTTTGCAGACAGTTTAAAATTTTCACAAAAAAATCAAAATGCCTCCAACTTTCTAAAGACTAAGAAAGAAATAACTTCGAGGGAAGATTCCATAAACTTGCATTCCTTAATTCTTCATCAGTTAGTGCACCACTTTCACAGGAACGATGAAATACGCCCAGTTTCCATTGAAGTTGATCGAAGAATGGATAGTACTGTTTTCCGGTACTGATTCCGAAAAATCCGTGCGTCTACAACACAGGAGGTGTCATTAAATGTTCTTGGTGCTCTATGAATTTGTGTTTTGATTGCTTCTGTGACAAAAATCATCTGGAATACTGTTCTAGTTCAGCAGGAGATAGCGAGTGAGACATTTCTGTAATGTATTCTGTAACAAACAGAATAAACGTTTGAAGAAAAGTTGTAATCATCGACTTACTGGCGAAATTACTACAGAAAAAATTACTATTTTTGAATAATTTTGTTTAACGTTCACTATTTAATGATATTCTGTTCAATGAAACTGAAAAAAGGACACATACATGATTTGAACTAGTACGGTAGTATCACCAGCCCTGTAACCGTGAACTGAAGCCAGTCTGCTATGGACCGTAGCAGGAAAACTCACTAGCTACGTAATTAGTCTTCTGAGTGGTTTGATGCGGACCGCCACAAATTTTTCTCCTGTCCAACCTCTTCGTCTCAGAGCAGCACTTGCAACTTGCGTTCTCAATTGTTTGCTGTATGTATTCCAGCCTGTCTTCCTCTACAGTTATTACGCTCTACAGCTCCCTCTAATACCATGGAAGTCATTCTCTGATGTCTTAACAGCATCCTGTCCCTTCACGTTGTCAGTGTTTTCAACATTTCTGCTACTTCTTATTACACTACTGGCCATTAAAATTGCTACACCACGAAGATGACGTGCTACAGACGCGAAATTTAACCGACAGGAAGACGATGCTGTGATATTCAAATGATTAGCTTTTCAGAGCATTCACACAAGGTTGGCGCCGGTGGCGACACCTACAACGTGCGGACATGAGGAAAGTTTCCAACCGATATCTCATACACAAACAGCAGTTGACCGGCGTTACCCGGTGAAACGTTGTTGTGATGCCTCGTGTAAGGAGGAGAAATGCGTACCATCACGTTTCCGACTATGATAAAGGTCGGATTGTAGCCTATCGCGATTGCGCCTTATCGTATCGTGACATTGCTGCTCTCGTTGGTGGAGATCCAATGACTGTTAGCAGAATATGGAATCGGTGGGTTCAGGAGGCTAATACGGAACGCCGTACTGGATCCCAACGGCCTCATATCACTAGCAGTCGAGATGACAGACATCTTATCCGCACGGCTGTAACGGATCGTGCAGCCACGTCTCGATCCCTGAGTCAACAGATGGGGACGTTTGCAAGACAACAACCATCTGCACGAACAGTTGGACGACGTTTACAGCAGCATGGACTATCAGCTCCGAGACCATGGCTGCGGTTACCCTTGACGCTGCATCACAGCGCCTGCGATGATGTACTCGACGACGAACCTGGGTGGGCGAATGGAAAAACGTCATTTTTTCGGGTGTATCCAGGTTCTGTTTACAGCATGATGATGGTCGCATCCGTGTTTGGCGACATCGCGGTCAACGCACATTGGAAGCGTGTATTCGTCGTCGCCATACTGACGTATCACCCGGCGTGATGGTGGGGGGTGCCACTGGTTACACTTCTCGGTCACCTCTTGTTTGCATTTACAGCACTTTGAACAGTGAACGTTACATTTCAGATGTGTTACGACCCGTGGCTCTGCCCTTCATTCGATCCCTGCGAAACCCTACATTTCAGCAGGATAATGCACTACCGCATGTTGCAGGTCCTGGACGGGCCTTTCTGGATACAGAAATGTTCGACTGCTGCCCTGGCCAGCAAATTCTCCAGATCTCTCACCAATTGAAAACGTCTGGTCAATGGTGGCCAAGCAACTGGCTCGTCATAATACACCAGTCACTACTCTCAATGAACTATGGTATCGTGTTGAAGTTGCATGGGCAGCTGTACCTGTACACTCCATCCAAGATCTGTTTGAAAAAATGGTTCAAATGGCTCTGAGCACTATGGGACTTAACATCTGAGGTCATCAGTCCCCTAGAACTTAGAAGTACTTAAACCTAACTAAACTAAGGACACCACAAACATCCATGCCCGAGGCAGGATTCGAACCTGCGACCATAGTGGTCGCGCGGTTCCAGACTGAAGTGCCTAGAACCGCTCGACCACACCGGCCGGCAGCTCTGTTTGACTCAATGCCCAGGCGTATCAAGGCCGTTATTACGGCCAGAGGTGGTTGTTCTGGGTACTGATTTCTCAGGATCTATGCGCCCAAATTGCGTGAAAATGTAATCACATGTCAGTTCTAGTATATTATAGTTGTCCAATGAATACCCGTTTATCATCTGCATTTTTTTCTTGGTGTAGCAATTTTAATGGCCAGTAGTGTGACTTTGTATTTCTTCTATTTACTCTGAATCTATGTTCTGTACTCATTATGCTGTTCATTCAATTCAGCAGGTCATGTAATTCTTCACTTTCGTGTCATTGATATCCTTTCACCTTAAATTTTAATTCCACTTCAGAACCATTCATTTATTTCTATCATTCCTTCTTCGATGTATAGATGAACACTAGTGGCGAATGACTGCATCCTTGTCTTACACCCTTTTTAAACGGAGCATTTCGTTCTTGGTCTCCCACTCGTACTGTTCCCCCTTGGCTATTGTGCGTGTTGTGCATTACCCGTCTCTCCCTATAGCTCACCCAGTTTTTCTCAGAATTTCGTACATCTTGCGGGATTTTATAATGTCGAACGCTTTTTCCAGATCGACGAAACGTATGAACGTGTCATGACCTTTCTTATCTTGCACCCATTATGAAGCGCAACATCAGAATTGCCTCTATGATGCCTTTATATCAGTACAGACGTAAGACTCATACAGATCTGTAACTGAAAGGTCTGATGGTCCCCTTGTCAGCCGCAGCCACGGTGGATGTGCACGGTTACCTCTGTGACTTCACCTATTAGGCCGAGCCGGAGGTTAGCGTACCTAGAGGATCGTGACAGCATATCTGCCGCGCTCGCCACCGACATTAGCAACATCTGAGCCTAAAGAATATTAACAAACAGAAATAAAGCGTTTCTCGTTTGTACGATCTGCCTTCTCAGCTGTACCTGCACCAATCTTCGGCAGAGAAAAAGTAACCCACCCCTAGCTATCCGAGACACCTTGTTATAACAGAAACTTCTAGACACGTTGGCAACTACATTTCTTATACCCTCTGCTTACATATACTAAGTTCTGATGCCCTCGATGAAATACAGCAGTTGCATGATGAATCATGCAACTGCTTCGGCTATAGTGGCGTCCCGCAAACAGGGCCCCTCATGTAGCCCGCCCGCGCTAATGAATAAGGAATTCATACATCCTAAGACAAAAAACGAAAAAACAGTTGCACTACGAAGGAATTTTCCCAATGGGACGGAAATAGGGAGATGTGATGCACATGCACAGACGAATGATTACAGTTTGAGAAAAAATGGATCAGTTATTTGAGAGTCAATAAAGCGTTGGTCCACGTCTGCCCCTTACGGAAGCAGTTATTCGGCTTGGCCTTGAGCGATAGAGATGTTAGATATCCTTAGGGGTATCGGGTCAAATTATGACAAATTAGGACGTCACATTTTCAAAATCCCTAGCTGGATGGAACAGCCCTACCCATAATGCTTCAAATATTCTCAGTTGGGGAGATATCCAGCGACCTTGCTGGACAAGATAAAATTTAACAAGGACGAAGACCAATAACAGAAACTCACGCCGTCTGCAGGCAGACATCATCTTCCTGAAACCTAATTCCAGGATGGCTTGTCATTAAAGGCAAAAAATAAGGCGTAAAACGACGTCAACGCACCATTTTTCTGTGAGGATGCCGCGTATGGCAACCAATGGCGTCCTGTTAGAAAACTAAATAGAACGCCAGACCACCACTCCTGATTATCGGCTGTATAGCGCCAGTCATGTTCGTATACCACCAAAGTCCAGGGATTCTCCAGACACGCCTTCAGTCTGGACTCCCATGGACTGAAGCAGAACTGTGTACAGTGATGAGACCCGCTTTGAACTGAGCCCCGATGGCCAGCGGTGGGCGTGTCTGGAGACGCCCAGGTCAGCAGTGGAATACCAACCTGACTGAGGCTGAAAGACAGGTAACGAAGTGCTGTTCAATCTATCTGTTGAAATAGTAATCACTGAAATAAAAGAAGGGTGCAAGAGTGGGTTAAAAAGTCAAGGTGAAAGGATATCAATAATAACATCGGTTGATGAGTGAAGAAGAATTAGAGGGATTGTTGGATGGTATGAAAAGACTAATGAGTACGCAATATGAATTGAGAGTAAATGGAAGAAACACGAAAGAAATGAGAAGTAACATAAATGAGAACAGCGAGAAACTTATCAAAATGGCTCTGAGCACTATGGGACTCAACTTCTGAGGTCATTAGTCCCCTAGAACTTAGAACTAGTTAAACCTAACTAACTTAAGGACATCACAAACATCCATGCCCGAGGCAGGATTCGAACCTGCGACCGTAGCGGTCTTGCGGTTCCAGACTGCAGCGCCTTTAACCGCACGGCCACTTTTTTTTTTTTAATACACACATTTGAATTACAAAAAACAAATACTAAAAAAAAAAGTTGCATGGAGCGAGATTCGATCCGCCGACCTTCGGATTACGAACTTTTTTTTTTTTTTTTTTTTTTCCGAAAATTATCTCTTCCACTTCAGGCGTTGGCCCCTATCACCCATACTACCCCCAAAAACCTATCTAGCCTAAAAACAAAAACAAAGCTAGTGCCACCGCCACTTTCATCCTAAAGCTAACTAGGACGGCCGTTCGCCGCCACTTCAGGTTCCGCCAACGAACAAAAATTAAATATGCCTCTGAACTTTGTATAAAAAAAATAACATAAAAGAAGAAAGGAAAGGGTATAATACTTTATTAAATTTTATTTGTTGTTCATTTTGTTCTTATTTTGTTCTTGTGTATTTATTTGGATTTGAACGCAGGTCTCCTGCCCACGTTTTATTTTTTTTTATTTTTTTTTTTATTTTTATTTTTTTATCAATGTGCGAATAGTCACAGTTAACCAAGCCTGAAAAACTAAAACGGAACGAAGATGCCATCGAAGATATGAAACATAAATAACATGAAAAGAAAGCTACCACGTCGTAGTGAGGCTTCCCAGCGACTGCGCCCACTGATAAGATTGTTCAATATATGGTCGTTTGCAGTTCGTTCTGACCTCATCTGCCACTGCCTGGAACATTCCAGCTACACGGCGGGCTGTGAAAGGCACTCCATAGGTAGTTTGCGAAGCACTGTCGATATCTGGTATGCCCGGAAATAGCATGATGTCTTTCTTGCAAATAGAGCCAGAAGTCAAGGAAATCCTTGTGTCCGTCACGACAGAGGTAATGGACTGCATGTCCACGTATCCAGGTGACAGAGTTGGTTCGAGTCTTGGGGTAAAATGTCTCATCCGGAAACAATAACGTGCGTGCAGATATATGCTCCGGCCTAACTCGCAAGAGATAAGCCAGCATCTGCCGCACTAGGTGCCAAACCGGTTCCGCCTCTCCACAGCTGAGGCGGTGCTCGTCAGAATCTACTGTATTACAACCCACACAATTGGGAGATTCTGTCATGTGGATATTGTAGAGACGTTCTTGCGTCACGAGCTTCCCATTAACGACGACGTACCATTGAGAAACAGCATCGGAATCGAGCATGGCATCGTGTACAGTCTTCCACACCACGCGCCACCGTACGTCAGGATATTTTAGTTCGACCACATTTAGGGGGCGGCGTTGCAGCATGTCATGATATAGGCGTCGAGTTGTGGCCATTTGTGGTGTCGTGAGCGCGACACTGCAATAACTTTGTTCTAAATAGAAACGTCCTATATAAAAGAGGGGCGCTGGGATGTCCTGTAGTGGCACCGGCGCTCTTAGTGAAGCAGGACGTAGCGCCGTCAGAAGCAGACTCGTGAGGCTCGTAGGACAACGGCGCAGCAGACATAAATGTGAGCTAACATAGAGGGCAATGGCCCTATCATGGACGTTAACTAGGCAGAGACCACCTTTTTCCTTGGGGAGGGTAAGAGATACGTATCTGATCTTCAGTAACATACCGGCGGTGACGAAGTACCCCAGCGCTGCCATAATGCTACGAGCCAAGGGCTTCGGAATGGGTAGCGTTTGGGCGACATGCGGTATGCGGGACGCAAGGTATACATTGGCATAATACGCCCGCTGAACGATGTTGAGGGATCGCAAGCGCTGATTTGCAATTCCGGCCCTAATTTGGTTAAGAAGGCGTCGATAATTGAGCGTCGTCGCGCGTCGCATGTCGTTCATGAAATCTAAGCCCAAGCAGCGTACAGTATCACTGAAGTGTAAGGGGGCAATGTGTTCCTGCGGTAGCCCAATCCCGATGCTCAAGGCGACGGACTTGTCAACGTTGATTTGGCTACCAGAAGCTGTACCGTAGGTTGCAATCCAGTCCAAAGCCGCGGCCATATCGTCAGCTCCTCGTATGACGATCATCAAATCATCCGCATATGCGGTGCAGCGATAGATGGAGCCGCCGAACTGTATCCCAGTGAGCCTGTCTCGGAGACCACACAACAAGGGTTCTAAGGCCAATGCAAATAACAATGTTGATAATGGACATCCCTGTCGTACTGATCGGCGGATCGGCATGGGTGCCGTCAGTCTTCCATTGACAAGAACTCGAGAAATTGCACCATGTAGTAGGCGTGTCAACACTGTGATAAAGGGGTCGGGGTATTCCATGCGCCGTAGAACGGCCGTGAGGAAAGTGTGGCCCACACGGTCAAAAGCCTGGCTAAAGTCGATAGACGCGAGGGCTGCCGGCAAACGTCTCACCCGTGCAAGGGAGATGAGATCTCTGTAACGACATAACGCAGTTCTGATGTTGTTGGGTCCCCCCAAGGACGTCTGATCGCCGGACAAGACGTGCAATAGTGTGCCGCGAATACGTTCTGATAGCAGCCTCGAAAAGATCTTGAAGTCGCTGTTCAATAACGTTAAGGGACGATAGTCGCGGACATGATTCCGTCCCTTCGGCTTATGGATGGGGACAATCAGACCTTCCAAGAATGGTGCAGGCAATGTTATACCCGGGGACATCAATTCCTGGCAAATTTCAATCAAACACGGTAGCAACAGTTGTTTAAAGGCTCGATAGAACTCTATTGGTAACCCATCGATTCCTGGTGATTTATGGGAAGCACCTTTACCAATGGCGTCGAGCACTTCCTCTTCTGTCACTTCTCCCAGTAAAGTCGGTACCAGGTCTGGTGGAACTGTACCGTGGACATGTGCTGAAACGGTGTCTACCGTCGCCATATCAGGGAGCACTGCTGAATAAAGTTGAGCGTAATGCCCATAGAAGGCTTCTGCTATATCTGCTTGTTCTACCACATGTCGACCGTCGTCGGTTATCATGTCGGTTACCAGTGCCCTACGGCGCCTCCTGCGTTCTATGAGCACGTGGTGCATAGATGGCCTTTCTGATTGTATCATGTCTGGAGCACGCGACCGTATAACAGCGCCTTGTAAATGATGGCGTGCTAAGGAGACGAGCCGCGCTTTCGCGCGATTGACTGTGATCTGCCTGTCAGGTGAGGGCTCCATAGCAAGACATTCCCGTAGGACGGTGTAATAAAAGTTTTCCGTGCTCCTCCTCCATGCCGCTGCTTCCCGGCCGTAAGCCATGAAGATGCGTCTAAGAGCAGGCTTCGCACATTCAATCCACCAACTGAGGGTCGATCGGTAACGACCACGACGCCGTAAGGACGCGTTCCACGACTCTTCGACAGCACCTTTACATGCCGGCTCTTCCAGATGGGCGACGTTCAGTTTCCAGGGGGGCCTACTGCGCCACACTCGTGCAGGTTTGAGGGCAATGGTGCAAATATAGGCTGTGTGGTCGGTGAATGCAGTGGGCCAGAGCTCTGCTCCTCTCGTCGCCGTCGAAAGGGTGCTTGTGACGTAAATCCTGTCCAACCGACTTGATGAATGGCTTGTATAATGGGTGTAACCAGGAGCTGGGCCATGGATGTGGCGCCACGTGTCAATCAGGTGGAGGTCACGCACTAGCATTTCCAATTCCGCACACGGGACGTGATGTGGCTGCTGATCAGATGGAGATAATGTACAGTTAAAATCTCCTCCGATCACCATATCGTCTATGTGGCCCATAAATAGACGCGTAATATCTTCCGAAAAAAAACGGGCCCGATCTCTCCGTCTCCCTGACCCTGAAGGGGCATATACATTGATGAGTCGTACACCGTTGACAGTTACTGCCATGGCTCTTGCACTCGGTAAGTACATTACGTCCGTAGCCGCCAAACCGTCCCGTAGCAGAACAGCCACACCACAATCGGTAGAAGAGGCGTGGGAGATGTGGGCGGTATATCCGTGGAAGTCAGGGAAACTAGCGACACATACTTCCTGTAAGAGGGCCACGTCGATGTTCGCCGCATCAAGCATGCGTTGTAGCATTGTCAGTTTGTGTGGTGCCCTTATCGCGTTGATATTGATTGTGGCAAGGCGAAAGGTGTGCTGCCTAGCCTCTTCACTTAGGGTAGACGCCATGGCAAGAAAAGCTAACCGCAAGACATGGCGGACCCACCAACCCGTTACAAATTATGAGTCTGTCACGCTAGTAGTGGCATCCCCAATGCCGGCCCCGCCCCTCTCACCCGTGCCCTCTTCAGGAAGTTCCTCAACATCGTCCGACCACAGTGGGTGCAACACGATGCTGTGTGGCGGATCGGCACCTAAATCTCTCTCACGTATGTCGTCTTTGGTAGAGGTAGACGGATCGCCATCCATCGACGCGACCTGCCGCGTTTGTGGTGCAAGAACTAACTGGGCACTCGTAGTATGGGCAAGTGAACCGTCTACACCACTTAGATCCTCAGCTGGCGCAGCATCCATGCTGTCTGATGAGATGTCACCTTCTTGACCGGCCGTGTGTAGGAGGCAATCGTCAGAAGGGGTCCGCCGACGTCGCTTGCGTCGTCGGGGCGAACGTTGCTTGCGAACGTGGACATCCGTATCCGAATGTGGGAGGCAATCTAGCGTCGTATCACCTTCCGCTAGGAAAGCCGCGGTCGGGACAATGTTCGCGTCCACGTACATCGCATTCGGAATGTGATGTTGCGTCCGGAGTCCGTGGGACTGTTGCTGCTGTTGTTGCTGTGGAGGGGGCGACATATGGGTTGGCACCGAGGGTCCTTCCTCTTCCTTCCTTGGTACTTCTGGCGTCGATGGACGTGTCTGATCGCCCGTTTCGTCCTCGACTATGGTGCGCATCGTCGTCTGAGCGTACGTGAGGGGCAGGATTGTCGTCCCCGTGGGGGAAACGGAGTCTCCCACTGGTATCTGCGTAATTCTACGTTGTAAGCAGCTCGATCGAACATGGCCTTCCTGCCCACATCCGGAACAGGTACGCGGTTGACCGTCGTACATGATGATTGCACGACAGCCACCGATGTTCAAATAGGACGGCACATGTTTCTTGAGCTCAAGTTTAATTTGGCGCACACCATTGTAGACCTTATACGTCGAGAAAGTTTGCCACTTTTCTGCAACGTGGCCGATAACATTGCCATATGGTCGGAAGGCGTCCTTGACAACTTCCTCTGGGACCTCGAAGGGGAGCTCAAAAACTCTTACAGTCCGTAGGCCCATGCCTGCATGATCCACCGTCACTGCACCGATATGCCCGTCAGAATGTTTGAATCGGAGAGAGTTCGAGTATTTAGAAACCACTGTGGCGCAGACCTCTGTACTGGTCATTTTAACATAAACCACGCTCGCCGTTATAGAAAAATGTATTCCGACGACAGTCGCCGGATCTAAACGTAGATCGTCGCGTATGAACTGTTCTATTTCATAGGCTCGAGGACGCGCGTAATCTGGTTGGAAAGTAATTTTGATCGTATCGTGGCGCCATGTGTGTGCCATAATCGCACTGAACTTGGAACAAATACAACTCGCGCCGCGAGAAGGTAAACACAAGCAAGCGCTCACGGTCGCGCACGGCGGGGCGCAGCGGACGTCCTCGCCCCACCGCAGCCGAAAGCAGACTGCCACTTCGGCCGGCTGAAACTTATCATATTCGCTGATAATGAAGTAGGTGAATTTAGGCAGCAAAATAACCAGTGACTATAGGCGCAAGGAGGGCATAAAAAGCAGACTCGCGTTGGTAAAAACGGAACTCCCGGACAAGAGAAGTCTGCTACTATCAAACATACGTCTTAATCTGAGGAAGAAATTTCTGAGAATGTGATTTTGGAGCATAACATTGCATTATAGTGAAACATGGACTAGGGTGAAACCGGATCAGAGGAGAATCGAAGCTTTTGAGGCGTGGTGCTACAGAACAAAGTTGAAAATTAATTGGACTGATAAGGCAGGCAATTAGGAGGTTATCTGCAGAACCGACGAGGAAAAGAATGTATTGAAAACTCTATCAAGAAGAAGGGACAGGATGGGAGGACATCTGTTAAGACATGAGGGAATAAAGGACATGGCATCAGACGGAGCTGTAGAGAGTGAAAACTGTAGAGGAAGACAGAGATTGGGATACATCCAGGTTGCAAGTGCTACTCTGGGACGAAAAGGTTTGCACAGGAGAGGAATTCGTGGACGAGCGTATCAAACCAATAAGAAGACTGACGACCAAACAAAAGCCATACTTGACGTGCGACTAGAACAGGCGTTCAAAATGGCTCCAAATACTACGAGACTTATCATCTGAGGTCATCAGTCCCCTAGACTTAGAACTACTTAAACCTAACTAACGTAAGGACATCACACACATCCATGACCGAGGCAGGATTCGAACCTGCGACCGTAGCAGCAGCGCGGTATCGGACTGAAGCGCATAGAACCGCTCGGCCACATCGGCCGGCAGAACAGGCGTCATTCGTTACACGAAGGTGTGGCGAGACTGGAAACTAAGAGGCCGTCAAAAAATTGCCATTACAATGCGGGAATACGCCGATCCTACATGTAACTTCAAGTCAGAACTGGAAACTGTAGAGTGTAGAAAACGTAATAAATATTGCAGAATAATCTTACTTGGAAATAAGTCTTAAATAATTTCGTTATTATGTATCCTTATTAGAAGGAACTAGAATCCGGGTTGACAGCAGCAACAACTAAAAAATGTGCACCACAATTTTCTATGTAAGAAGTGGATACGCGTGCAGTTTATTTAAATAACATATTTCAGCACATGTTAAGAGGATAGACCACTTTGAAAATTTCGAAAAATCGATTAAAACATCGATTTTGCTTAAAAACGTTCTCTGAGATGTTTGCTTTATTGCAGCGTTAATCCTAATTTCTCCAGCAGGTGATTTGTGAAAAATTGTCTCCTAAAACCCTTCACAACGGGAAAAAAGTCGATATCGGAGCATGTGACAGCATACAATTTCGATGGCAGCCTAATGGGCATTATGGAATTATGAACGTACTCTAATATGAGATCCGACCAGCCTGTTACAACTTCTGCACAAAAACAGACGAAACGAGTATTGGGCGAGCAGAGCAGCGGATGGATGATTGCTTTGAGCTCCAGGGATCGTTGACTAGAGGTATGTTTAACTTAACCACAAAAAATGTAACCCAAATTTTTTTCTCTAAACTGGTGGGAGATATATCTTGTGTACAAACGATTTTCATCAGAATCTGATGCCGGTATTATAAATTGTACTATCAGCTTACATAGCCGTTTTTCGATATCTTCAAAAGTCTATTTATGGTGCTCGCTATTGTCTAGATGCTTTGGGCGAAAAAAGTATGATTAGTTTCAACAAGCCACGAGTTTGTTAGAATTTGGTATTTTTCAGTTATCCTATGTATGTTGACAGAAAACATATTCAAAATGATAACGCAAAATTATTTTCCCACAGGTCCAATAGGACGACGTCGGGAATTCCCAGCGATCACCAGTGTTCCGGCTACGAGGGTTCCTGCCACCTGGAGCAGCAGTTACACCGAGCGTCCAATGCGGAGACTGATTTCCTGAAGGAACATGTGTAAGGAATAAAGCTATATCATGGGCTACAGCATTATTTTTATTTTACTTGCTTTTCAAGCTTTGAATGAAGGAGGCCCCATCTCCAGTAATTTATTTGGAAATTTATGGTTATTTTGCCGACCGTAACTGTAGTGTTAGAAACAACAAATTCTTAGCTGTCTTGCAGTTCTAATCTCATAACAACGTTATAATTAAAGTATACCTTATTTCATGCTACTGACAGTAATATTTCTTTTCGCTAGTAACCACAAACTGAATATACTTTTCCACACTACTTGAAACAAATGACGGAGGTGCATTTGGCTTGCGTTTGAACTACAGGTTTTCTGCGTCCCTTCCATCATCCCGGTGGAGCCCTAAAACACCATTCTTATGGATAAAAACATAACGTGTAGTAAAAACTGGAAGATAAAAGAAGGAAATGCCCGTGATATTGAATCTGACACTGAAGTGTACCGGGAGGACCACCCTGAAAACGGGAAAGGAAAAGAGCAATGGTTTTGCGACAGAGTGCGGATGAGAGCTGGACCGGCCGCGGCGCTCACTTCCGCGTCCTCCATAACTCAGGCTGCAGGCTTTGTGCGGCGCGCAGCGTCGCCCCAGCAGCGACAAAGCACCACCTGGACGCGAGCTGCCCCGCCTCCCTCCACACACCGGCCGCCGCTGAACCTGCTATTGTTGCCTTGGTTCGTCTACAGCGAGTATCACGGGGATACCCGTACCTCCAAGGGAGTCACTATTCAGGACAAAATGTCTGAAAATTTCAAAGGAAATTTCTTTATCTTTAAGAAACCGAATTAATCATAGTAACATCGCACGTTTTAATTTACGAGCCAAGGGCTAGATAATGAAGCAGAAAGTTTAGATTTTAGTGTTACAAGACATTTGACTGCGTACTCAGATGAAGGTATTAATCTGTACTCAGGTTCTAGTGCACTTCGGAAAAACAAACATAAGAAGTTGATATATAAGAACATAATACGAGGCTTATTCGCATAAAGAACGATCGGTCGCGAAATGGAAACTACGGTGAAAATCCGATGAAGTTTCGCACAGATGTGTTGGGCAGTGTCTCTTAGTATGCCCGTCGATCGCGTTACGTCGTTCCTTTTAGTCCTGAGCACACAGGGAGCACATAAAGATACCTAGAACAATAGTGTCTGCCGCCAAGTACGACGGCCTGGTAAGAAATTCCGCCTGAAGCTATGCAGCCAACATTATACAACTGTCATGCGTTTTCTTCTTCAAAACCATTCTCAGTCGCATTCTGCAGGGGCAATGAAGATGCTTTTTCATCGTTTTCAATTGGAAGTGTTTGATTACTCACAATACAGCCCGTAATAGTCTCCCTCTGAGTTTCATCCCTGCTCACATGAACCGCTGGCTACGAAGACAACATTTTGACACAGACAGCGAGCTGTAGGCCAGCGTAGAGGATTGGCTGAAAGTACTGGCGGCTGACTTCTATAACGAGGGTATTGGAAAGATGGTACAAAGCTACGACAAACGTATGAGTCGGATCGGCGACTATGGAGATAAGTAGCTGGAAGTTGTAGCTAACTTTTGCAAATAAAAAAGTTTTGATTTTCACTGTGCGTTCCATTTCGCGTCCTATCGTTGCTCACTTTCCGGATAGCCCTCATAGTACACGGATTGTACCGTCTTTGGCGAATGTAAGATGTCTTACTTAGGCCAAACGCACTACGCTCCATTTAAAAGCATCATCAGAGGTGATAGTAACAATTGTCATTTAGTCGAGAACCGAAACTGGCCACCAGAAGTAAAACAACATTTGCGATCACGAGTGATTATTTTTATTATAATCGATGACAGTTCTCATGATTAAAATTACGTTTAGTATTGAGGTTATTATTTTTTTTTTCTTCCTTTGGCTTCTTACATTATTCTCCTGTGTTCTGCTGCACACTGAACCGGAGTAGCACAGTAATTTCTCACGTGAATTGTTTGGTTTATATTTCCACATTCAGTTAGTGCTTACGTGTACTTTATGTTCCTTTCGTTCAAGAGGAATGCTTGTCATTTGTTGTGTTTTTGTTTCAGTGGCAGCTAGTCTGTTATCGGATCTGCTATTCAACCATGTGTTTAAATGAATCCGATTGTTTCCTTGTGTGCAGTATGTACGTTCTCATTGGAATGTGTTTTTATATGACTGTGCGTGTGTCTGTGTGTTCAAACATCTTTTTGACCTCCGTGCTATTTTAGAAAGAGGGGAAAAGGAGATTTGGAAGAGGAGTTGCATCCTAACGTTGTGCGCGCTTGCGTGAATGTGTGTGTGTGTGTGTGTGTGTGTGTGTGTGTGTGTGTTTTCCAAAAACCAAACGACAACATGTAAGAATGTGAACATACAATCCGCGAAACCATCTAACAAACGCAAGGAGTGATTAAGCTTATGTCATATATGCAATTCTACTTCTGCCTGACCTGGATTCGAAAATCCCGTGGTAATTTTTCAGAGATTTGTGGTGCAAAATGCCTAGGCACCGTTCACACAATTCTTGTAAATTATAGTGCGGTGGTTCGTGGGCACGGAGACGGCGCTCCATAGCGTCCTCAATGTATTCCATCAGCTTCTTATTATGCGCATCTAGTTACCATGATATCAACGTGAGTAGACTTTCATGATCCTCAAACGATTATAGCACTATCGTTCCCTCTGACACAAAAAGTTATCTAATACCACGGCCAGGAGTATAGCCTGACGGGTTCAGAAAACTAGGACTCATCTGATAATCGGCACAATTCCGTAATTCCTGCCACAAGATAACATCACTCTCACAAGGCGACCAGTAAAAGTAATCTCACTTCCGAAGCCCAGTTCTTAGTTTGCAGCTAACCAGTCCTGAGGTGGAACCTGTGATGCTCCACCCACGTCTGCCTGGTTGACTTTAATCTTCCATGCAATAGCCAGTCCAGTCTAAAAGAACTGGCTGCTGGGGGCTGCTAGTATCTCGCTGATGAGAAGACTTGGGTTCATCCCACCACCAAGCCCCTGGACGTCTAGCTAATGGTATCTCTTGACTTGCGAAACTGCCATCAACCAAGGGGAGTGCCGTCGATGCTTCTCCTCGACTTGCATCAGAGAGCTGACACCAGTGTCGCTCACCATTCTCTCGCTAACTGTCCATGACTTCGGCCACTTTATGCAGAGCTGTTGGGCGCCTTCCCGGGGTGCCATCGACGATGTCAAAGTAAGCGCCCTGATAACCTACTAGGCAAGATGCTGGGCTCTGGGACACACAGGCGAAGTCCGCAGAGCGTCCAGCCAGCAACCTCTATACTAGTTAAAAATTTGACAGAGAAAGTAAAATTAGAATGTCTCTATGCTTGTCGTACGTACCATTACTCCTATCTCGTCATACCAATTAAGGATCAGGCTTTGGGCATTCTTCATCTCAGTTCATGAGTTTGAATATGCTCTAGCTATCATTGATAAATATAATATTAGTTTCGTCTCTCATGTTGACTTTCGGGGGAACACGAAAGTGAGAGCAAAGATACAAGGGAGTGCTGAAAAGAAATGCGCCACACTCGAACCCTATCATCAGCTCTTACAAAATCAAATAGCGACTGATCTGACCAGACCATGGTTTTCCAGTCGTCTAGGACCAATCGATATGGTTACAAGCTCAGGAGAGGCGTTGCAGGCGACATCATGCTTTTAGCGATGGCACTCGCGTCGGTCGACTGCTGCCATAATCCAGTAACACCATACGTCGGCGCTCTGTCCTAACGGATACGTTCGTCGTAAGTCACACACTAATTTCTGCAGTTATTTTATGCACTATTCTTGTCTTTAGCACTGTAAACTCAACGTAAATTCCGCTAGTCTCGGTCGTTAAGTGAAGGCCATTGGCTATTGGGTTGTCCGTGGTTAGAGGTAGTACCTGAAATTTAGTATTCTCGGCACACTCTTGACACTGTGGATCTCGGAATATTGAATTCCCCAACGATTTCCGAAATGGTATGTCCCATGCACATAACTCCAACTACCATTCCGCGTTTAAACTCTTTTAATTTCCATCGTGCGGCCCCAATCAAGCAGGAAGTATTTTTACATGAATTACTTGACTAAGAATGACAGCTCAGCCAATGCACTGTGTTTTTATATCTTGTGTACGCGATACTGCCATCACCTGTACATGTGCATATCGCTGCCCCATGACTTTTATTTCCTCAGTATAGAATATCTGACTTTGCTGACGGAGCCACAACCTCACTTCTGCTTTCATCGCTTAATCGCTCTCTTTAGTGCAGTTCTCGTTGGTGTTCTTTAAGTTTTAGAAGCATACGAAATTCCGATGGGGTTAAGTCGGTACTGTACGGAGTATGATCGATGACAGTGAAGCCAAGGCGACCGATTGTTCAAGACATGGCAGTGCTCGTGTGTGGTCCAGCGTTGTCGTGCTGAAGGAGAGGGTGCTAATGAGGAAAATAGATTGCCCTTCATGTTGTTGTTGTTGTTGTTGTGGTCTTAAGTCCTGAGACTGGTTTGATGCAGCTCTCCATGCTACTCTATCCTGTGCAAGCTTCTTCATCTCCCAGTACCTACTGCAACCTACATCCTTCTGAATCTGCTTAGTGTATTCATCTCTTGGTCTCCCTCTACGATTTTTACCCTCCACGCTGCCCTCCAATGCTAAATTTGTGATCCCTTGATGCCTCAAAACATGTCCTACCAACCGATCCCTTCTTCTAGTCAAGTTGTGCCACAAACTTCTCTTCTCCCCAATCCTATTCAATACCTCCTCATTATTCATAGAATCCACAAATAACTAGAAGAAAGCTTGGAGTGAACTGTCTGGCACGTAAATTATTTGAGAAACTATTTAACCTCTTTGACTATATAAAAAATGATGAGACAGATGAAATTCACTAGTGTGAAAAGAAATGCAGTGACGACACCCCCACTCAAACTGACGAAAAGGTGTCCGAACGCAAGGGAGCGCAGAGGCCGGAACTCGCAGAAATGTTGAGTTGTAATCAAGTGGCCTTTTAGAGTAAGCCAGGAAGAGTACATAGACGCATGTGTCATTTTGAAGTATTTCAAAATAAACATTTTTCAGCAAGTTGTACCCAATACCTTCTGCTACATCTGCTGTGGAAGCTGCTAAAACACAATGTCTGCTACAGCAAGACATCTTCAAACGATGTAGCAGCAGTTATTAGAAACAGTTCCTGAGGATCCAGAAAAAATGTGGCTGTGTAAGACTGCTCACTGATGCAAAGATGATAAATCATATATTTCGGCCACGGTGAGATCAGTCGCAAGGGCTGTAAGTGATTACGCGTCACTATAAGGTTTTAAAGGCCTGAGATATCTCATTAATGTAGATGTAACTAGTAGTTGCTTAAAATTAGAGTACACATAAGAAGTAAGGAACTATGCAGCTTTTATATTATTGTGAAGAGCTATCAGTTCATTATATTTCAATGGTTCAACTTTTCGTCGCCAAAAGATAAGAAATATCAACAGCATTCGTGTGACTTCGTGGATTGTCCGATACTTCAGTGGCGACTCAGGATTAATGGATGCAGAATTATCAAAATTGTTAAAAACGGCACAGAACTGGTTTTCGTAAACTGAACAAGAGGATGCATTTTTCCAGACTGAACAAAAACTATTTGCTTCTCCGAGTTTGTACGGTACGAGTAGGACTCACACTGAGAGTTCCCAACAAGTTTTATTATGTATACATTTTATTCTTGTGACATAATTATAAATTAACAATTTTCTGACTCTTTTCCTTTGCTTGTACTGTGAAACGTTTCTTCTTGCCAAATTTCACGATTCTACGTCAAGGGGTGTACCATATAGATTTTAAAGAGTGAGTTTTGGAGTATCAAAATATGTGACATAAATAACTGCATCTTTTGACTGCATTTACTTACAAACTTAACACTTTTGCGCCCCCAGAATTATATATAACTCAGTACGTGACGTAAGTTTCAACCTCATACGTATGCCCGTTCCTGAGAAAAAGTGTTTTGAACAGTCGGTCAGGCAGACAATAAAGACAGAGAGATGAACACCAAAATGATCCCATTAAGGGTTCCATTTTTACTGATATCTTAGGGAACCTATAACACGTCACTCTCTCTAACTACCGGTCAGTAAGTCCTGTCACGGGAAAAGGCACGTATAACACTAACCTCGGTGACACTAGCTAATATTACACTTTGAGAGGATTTATAATTTTGACCGTGCGTGTGTGTCTAACAGATAAAGGTATCGGACAGTAATTTTGAATACGGTCAATTTAACAGAAAAACGAAACAGGCTTTAAACTTTGGGGTTTAGTGAAAATAGTAAAATTCATATACGAAAGAAAAATCGAACGGTCTCCAGCCCAATTAGGCAATTAATTTGAAAATATATGTTTAAGAAAATTGAATATTTGTTGATGAAGTGAATTTCATTAAGATTTCCTTTGAATAGCACACTGGATACAAACGGATACAGGGCAGTCTAAGCTGTTGGTTGCAGTAGTTACCAATAATGCAGAAACCAGTAATCATAAAAAGGAAAACTGTACCCAGCTCATAATAATAACAGTTACAATCACGATCATTACGTGACGCAGTACTGAGATGTTTCTGCAGGAAACACCGGACTAAAGTTGGACATGGAGGGGCTTCTGAGTTAACTGACATATGAATATCACAAAAAAAAATAAATAAATAATACCACGAATACGCTGTTTATACTCCCATTTATAGAAATGTATCAGATTTCCTTAGTGGCAATAATATTCCAATTATCTTTTAATATGAGTTTTAATATGAGAAGAATATGGTGGGGACCCATAAACTGATATTGTATCACTAGTGAAACTCTATGATTGTTTCAGCAGCAAAATTCAATTAAACTAAATTTAATTCTTAGCTGCACTTGGAATACTTTATATTTTTATCTTTTCAAGGTAAATTATTCAACACTGATGCTCAATTAACTTCAAAAATTCATTCATGATAGTAATCAAAGTTAAATTAAGTTTAAAATCAGTATAACTTATTTGCCTTTCTTTCATCACCTTTTTACACAGTCTGGTACTGAGTTTTTGCAAAACGATACTTTGCAGTAAACTGGTATCACTTTAGCAACACACTAACTTCAACTCTTGCTAATCCTTGCACATTTAACAAACATTAATAATTTACCAGTTCAGGATACTCGGTTTTCTGAACACTTAGGAGGGGATTCTGCATAGGTTGATGATGAGGATAAAAGTTACGGTTCTAAACACAGGTTTATAGCACTTGGATGATTATTAAACTCGCTCACACAAATTAACTGGTCCATGATCTGATACTTATCTGTTAACTGTATGCATGCAGTGAAGAAGATGTGGTGGCAAGCTACATGGCGGCTAACTGTACTCACGGCTCTTTATGTTTGAATTGTCTATACAATTTCCTCTTGGCGACGGATTTTTAATATGTTAGAGCCATTCCTCATTGCCAAGAGTACCATGCAACAGCCAAATCCACATCCGAGGCAAAATTCCTTTCAAAGCGGCATCCAGCTGCCTCCCTTGGCACCGTCGATTTGTACCGTGCAAAGGCTAGCCACTGACTGCGTATCGTTCCCATCAAGTAGCCACCCAGTTCGGCCACCAAAACCACCTTATACATCGCACCGAGCCACTTCTGTTGCGGAGGGACTTCCCTAAGTCTTTCACATATTAAAAACACAAAGGCCCTAAGCATGAACCAGCTTCCAATATACAAAGTCTATCTTCTAAATATACACTTATTTTAAAATTGCATTGTTTTAAACATCATTTAGCTTTTTCTATATATATACTACAGAACTCTAAATTTCCGTCACAAATCAATGATCTTAACTAACAAAGAACACACCCTTCATAATTACAGTTACAGAGTTACATAATATAAACGTACTTCTAATCGATATGAGTGTTACAAACCCTAAGAAAACTTGGACATTGTGCAGTTGCTTTTATTACTCAACACTAAACACATGGTCAAAAATACAGTGATCAAAGTCGAAACACTAGCCATCGTGTGACTACAAGAAGTTTCGATATTACTTCTGAGGAAGATACGCAATTTGCTAGGACCATCAAGTCGCGATATCCCTGACTGAATGGAAATTAATACATAATTGATAAACCTCATGTACAATGTTACAGCAGAAATACAATTTTCAAGTGCAATACACGTCACACATAGGTAACATCGTCGCAGATTTCTAATCGACAAACTGGAAATTGACATGTTACAGCCAACTGTCAAAAATATTTACATTTTTACAAAGGAAGTAGATGGACAAATGTTTGTACATAGAATGCTGTAAAACTCAGCAGTGAATCGGGAAGTGGATATCATAAAAAATGTTCAAATGTGTGTGAATTCTTAAGGGACCAAACTGCTGTGGTCATCGGTCCCTGAATTTACGCACGCTGCTTAAACCAACTTAAGCTAATAAGAACACACAACCCATGCCCGAAGGAGGACTCGAACTTCAGGCGGGAGGGGCCGCGTAATTCGTGACGTGGCACCTCGAACCACGCGGCCACTCCGCGTGGCGTGGATCTTATGTGAAAATGAATAAAAATCAATATACCCATGAAATCAAAATTACAGAATTTACTAGATCCATGAAAATGTATTTTGCGAAATAATCGAACTCCGACCAGTGTCTCATCTCTTTGCTGGAGCACACCACGGAGGACCTATACATAAAATCAGTAATACACATTTTAACCAACGAATATCTTAGAGCTGGTCAGCATGTGCTCCAGTCTCGTTGTTACTAGTGAGCTTGGCAGCGGCTTGTTAGTTGAGGTAGCAAGTAACTCGCGACTCGAGAAGAGCAGCTCGTGGTCCGGTGGCTGAAGCACAATCGTAGCGGAAGGAGAATCGGGAAAGACGCACACATGATATGTACATGTTAACGAATATAATTTTTTACCTTGCTTTTTCTTCACTTTTACAAATATAGTACTATGAGATGATAGCCACATTTCACGTACGTGGAGTATGTGCCTCGAAGCAAAAATTAGGCCTTTGCAATCATAATCAGTTTATGAAGTTAGTTCAAGAGTGCTCACTGAATATTCTTTAGGATGTAAGATACGAGTAGCGTTTCACTTTTCCTGTGTTTCGCACTGACCTTACCCTACAAGAGCACAATTATAGATCTCTTTTCAATCACTATGTAACATTAAAAATAGTACCTGTTACACAGATCTCTGTCTCATTCTCTTACCAATTCAAAATAATGATGCAAATTTTTCGAAAGCAGCGGACAGGAAAAGGCTACTCGTGTAATGGTTCCAAGTTGAAATTTTGAGGGCAGCTGCTTCGTTAACTAAGAGACATTATTCAATTACTTTCATGAAATTAAAGAAATCCTTTTTCCAAATACTTTATGAAAATTTACCTTACGTTCCAACTTGTCTTTCACTTGTTTTTCTTCACGCAACATGTGCAGATTTCGTTGAACATTCGTACTTGAGCTTTTTAGCTTTATGTAGCTCCTGCTGCTTCGCTCGGGTACACTTTATGGTCTGTACAGATTTTGATTTCCTTTAATGGAATTTTCATGTTATTCATGAATTGCAACATCTTATAAACTTTTGAGCCTAATTAAAGCGTTAGAAGGAAGGTCTTCTCCAAATGTACTTCTGACCAAAAACTGATTCTGGTAGTTGTATTTGGTGCTCTCTGCTAATCCTGTCTTTTGAGTCCTTTCGGCCATATTTTCGTAACCATTTTCATCCCCTAACACATATTTCTTTAGATGTAAAATCCCAGCCTTCATAGTTATAACTTTAAATGTGTTTTAATGTAACAAAATATTTTTAAAAAAATGTCATATCCTCTTTCACCCCCTTGGGGTTTGGTTCCCCAAAAAATGCTGAAAAATTTATTTCTTCATTTATGATCGACAAAGGAAGTACCAGTTTTCGTAGTTGTATCTTCAAAATAGACTTAATAGCGTCAGGTCGACAGGTTTTTAAAACAAGGACCTTTCATCCTTTATTTTATCCTGTTAGGGTTGGAATTTAGAAAAATCCTTTCTTAAACGACGCGTACGGTATTAAGTTCAATACCCTCTTCATATTTCAAATTTCTATCCTTAGCGGTTTGTTGGGCTGGGTGGTGATGCGTGTGTGTGTGTGTGTGTGTGTGTGTGTGTGTGTGTGTCTGAATTCCTATTGGACCAAACTGCTGAGGTCATCGGTCCCTAGACTTACACACTACTTAAACTAACTTATGCTAATAACAACACACACACCGATGTTCGAGAGAGGTCTCGAACCTCCGGCGCCTCAAACTACGCGGCCACTTCGCGCGACGGTAGTGGTGAGTCAGTCAGTAGAGACATTTCCTTTTATACATAGAGACTCAGATAATGTAAGGAAGACGAAGGCAAGAAATTCATCCATATTCAAAATTTTTGCTCGAGACCATTCGTAAGCTATAAAAGAGAATAGAAAAAATTAGACACTCATTTCAAATGATTGTAAGGGTCGACAATGAGATGTTGGGAAATCAGATAGCACAGGTATGGGCACCTTGTTCATGTGATATTACATGGCAAATCGATACACACTGTAAATGTGCAGATATAGTCTGATGAATCAGAACAATATGGAGACGTGCCTAACAGGCGGTATATCCAACTTTGGCAAGTAAAAGCGGCAACAGCTCGTGGCATGGAAGCCTTGCTAGGTCGCTGGAGCTAGTTGGAACCGCATTAGAACACGCAAGTCACCTAACTCCCGTAAAGCTCTGCCACGTTCGATCATATCCCAGATGTGTTTGAACGGGTTCAAATCTGACAAGCTGGGGGTAGCACATCAACTGGAACTCGCCACTGTGGTCCTCGAACCACCCCCTCACACTCTTTCCTTGTGACATGGCGGATTATCTGGTTGAAAAATGACACTGCCATCGGGAAACATAATCGTCATGACAATGTGTACGTGGTCTGTAACCAGTGTACGACACTCCTTGGATATCATGGTGCCTTGCACGAGCTTCACTGTACCTATGGATGTCCGAGTGAATGATCCACAGAGCATTACGGAGCCGCCGCAAACTTGTCTCCATCCAGCACTACATACGTAGTTCAGGAGATGTCACAAACACTGCAATTCGTGAAAAACTGCCAAATCATGCCTGACGTTTTAATGTATTAGGCCTTATTTATTACTAACTCTATTCACAACTATTTTTGCAGACTGTATCCATATATACCAGTCAATGGGTCTCGAAAATTGTTTTATTGTACAACACATAGTTTAGGAGCTACCAGTTCATAAACATTGAGCTGCGTGAATGTGAACTGCATTGCGAAATTCGGTAGACATACAGGTGAACTACTGTATGCGTAAAAATACGTGTGAAGTTTGTTAAATATGTGTGAAACATATCTCACATGTGCTTACATGGCCAAAGCAACAGTTAAATATTGCCTTAACACCTTGCAACGATCTCGACATCATTTGGTACATACTTTAGGTACAATTTGGAACGAACCACCAGCTTCTTATTCGGGCGAGTGTGATAACGTGGAGAGAAGGTGCGAGGAGGAAATGGACAGACAGCTTGGGGGAAGGAAGACATTAGACGGATAGGGGAGAGAAGCAGATGGACAGAGAGATGGGGAGGGGGAAACGAACAGAGAGAGGCGTAAGCAGGAGATTGACTGAGAATGGAAAGAGGAGGGGATGAACAGGGAGAGGGGCGAAGAGGAGATGGATGGAGAGTGGATGAGAGGAGCTGATAGACAGAAAAGAAGGGAGTAGTAGATTGACAAAGAGATCGCGGAGACTCACCTGGTCAGAGAGAGGGGCAGGAGCAGGTGAACAGTGGGGGACTGGAGAATGAGGACAGAGGGAACGAGTGGAGTAGATCGACAGAGAGGTTGTGAAGGAGATATGGACAGAGAGAGAGGAGGACTACTAAAAGAATCCAATTAATACGTACCTGGGTAACGCCGTGCAGTTAGCTACTTTCTACCGATCGAGGTGGCACAGTGGTTAGTACACTGGACTCGCATTCGGGAGGATGGCGGTTCAAACCCTGTTTTATGTGATTTCCCAAAATCCCTTCTTGCAAGTGCCGGGATGGTTCCTTTGAAAGGGCACGGCCGACTTCCTTTCCCGGGATTCCCTAATACGCTGGGAACTACGATACACTGTTTGGTCTCCTTCCTCAAATCAACCAACCTACCAGCTACTTTCTAATAAAATTTAACAGCTACTAGTTTAAAATTAGCTCAGCTAGAAATACTTATACTAGCCCTTACCAGTAGAACGCAAATGCCGCATTTTCACTTTCGTAGGTCGCTGCATTTCGTTCTGATTCCACTGTGACAAACGGGACTCTAGTGTCAACGAGACATCAGAGCGCAGAGGGAATGTGCAGGTCCACTGCGCCAGGTGACCGTCGCCGGCTCTGTCCACTGCACCTCGTGGCTAAGGGTATGCGCGAAGGCGGCGACGGGCTTAGGGCTCTAGAAAATGGCTGAATGAATTACAAGAATATTTCGATCCCAGTAACATGTCACAGGGAATTAGGATATATTTTAACTCATGTGCTAACTGTCAAAAGAAGAAAGCATCTGTCACAAGTCTTGAGGTAACTGTCAAAGGTACATAGTGTAATAGTGGAAAGTATCACATTACTCCAGACAAATAAGACCAAAGTGTTTCCATTATTTCTTTATTCGACTACTGTCTCGTTTTTGTGTAAATCTAACACAGGTCATGGCAGTCGCGCAAACCATCTCAAAATTCATACAGTTGTACCCACTATAGTAAGCCACTGATAGAGCAATCGTCCAGAAATTAAGGGAAGATTATTTTATGAATAACATAAAACAAGAATGCATCTTGATGGACAACTGACCATGGTTTAAACCTAAATTATGGCATCGTTTCATGGAAGGCAAAGAAAGCTTGGAACATTTCTGAGAGGACAATGCACAAAGGAATCTTATGCACAATGTATTGTTGAAAAAGACAAGGCTTGACCGGGTCGGCTACTGGATCTTGCGAAAATACTTATGAGTTTACTTCATGAAAATACACGATTACCACTGTCCCAGTACTTCTTGGAAAGTACCCGAGAAATGAAACTTCCTGACAGATTAAAACTCTGTGCCAGATCGAGGCTCGAACTCGGGACCGGCGAAGTGAGGACGGGTCGTGAATCGTGCTTGGTTAGCTCAGATGGTAGAGCACTTACCCGCGAAAGGCAAAGTTCCCGAGCTCGAGTCTCGGTCTGGCACACAGTTTTAATCTGCCAGGAAGTTTCATATTAGCGCACACTCCGGCCCAGAGTGAAAATTTCATCCTGGAAACCCAAAAATGTTTGTGAAGAATAAGTAGAGGTTTCGCGATACTAATGAACTTCACGGGAAGAGTTGGTTAAAGTAATGCTGAAATCCCTCTATAAGGGCGTTCATGAAACGGAGAAATGGCTTGAATAATTCGTGCATCCCGTCACATACGACATTGATGGTTCGTTCCATGTATAAACGCATAGTAAACCGTCTAACATTAACGGACAAGTCTTCAAATTTCAGTGGTACTTCAAAGAACCTTACAAATGGTGCGTTCTAACACAGATGAGGTTATCTGTGCATGTACTAGACAATTACACGTTTGCAATATACAGAAAACTTAGTCCTACAAAAAATCTCAGAATCCAACGACTAGACTAATCGACTCACAACCATATGAATAATAGAAAGATTAACGAGTGTTCTTTATGTCATGTGTATTTTAACCTGTTTTTGATTGATGGTCAAATCACAAAGGCTCTCTAATTTTCAGTCCGATTGTACAGTATTTTTCCAGTATTTTATAGATGATTCTACTAAGGTTGGTTACATTGTTGCGCTTTATTATATATATATATATATAGAGGGTGTTTCAAAAATGACCGGTATATTTGAAACGGCAATAAAACCTAAACGAGCAGCGATAGAAATACACCGTTTGTTGCAATATGCTTGGGACAACAGTACATTTTCACGCGGACAAACTTTCGAAATTACAGTAGTTACAATTTTCAACAACAGATGGCGCTGCAAGTGATGTGAAAGATACAGAAGACAACGCAGTCTGTGGGTGCGCCATTCTGTACGTCGTCTTTCTGCTGTAAGCGTGTGCTGTTCACAACGTGCACGTGTGCTGTAGACAACATGGTTTATTCCTTAGAACAGAGGATTTTTCTGGTGTTGGAATTCCACCGCCTAGAACACAGTGTTGTTGCAACAAGACAAAGTTTTCAACGGAGGTTTAATGTAACCAAAGGACCGAAAAGCGATACAATACAGGATCTGTTTGAAAAATTTCAACGGACTGGGAACGTGACGGATGAACGTGCTGGAAAGGTAGGGCGACCGCGTACGGCAACCACAGAGGGCAACGCGCAACTAGTGCAGCAGGTGATCCAACAGCGGCCTCGGGTTTCCGTTCGCCGTGTTGCAGCTGCGGTCCAAATGACGCCAACGTCCACGTATCGTCTCATGCGCCAGAGTTTACACCTCTATCCATACAAAATTCAAACGCGGCAACCCCTCAGCGCCGCTACCATTGCTGCACGAGAGACATTCGCTAACGATATAGTGCACAGGATTGATGACGGCGATGTGCATGTGGGCAGCATTGGTTTACTGACGAAGCTTATTTTTACCTGGACGGCTTCGTCAATAAACAGAACTGGCGCATATGGGGAACCGAAAAGCCCCATGTTGCAGTCCCATCGTCCCTGCATCCTCAAAAAGTACTGGTCTGGGCCACCATTTCTTCCAAAGGAATCATTGGCCCATTTTTCAGATCCGAAACGATTACTGCATCACGCTATCTGGACATTCTTCGTGAATTTGTGCCGGTACAAACTGCCTTAGACGACACTGCGAACACCTCGTGGTTTATGCAAGATGGTGCCCGGCCACATCGCACGGCCGACGTCTTTAATTTCCTGAATGAATATTTCGATGATCGTGTGATTGCTTTGGGCTATCCGAAACATACAGGAGGCGGCGTGGATTGGCCTCCCTATTCGCCAGACATGAACCCCTGTGACTTCTTTCTGTGGGGACACTTGAAAGACCAGGTGTACCGCCAGAATCCAGAAACAATTGAACAGCTGAAGCAGTACATCTCATCTGCATGTGAAGCCATTCCGCCAGACACGTTGTCAAAGGTTTCGGGTAATTTCATTCAGAGACTACGCCATATTATTGCTACGCATGGTGGATATGTGGAAAATATCGTACTATAGAGTTTCCCAGACCGCAGCGCCATCTGTTGTTGAAAATTGTAACTACTGTAATTTCGAAAGTTTGTCTGCCTGAAAATGTACTGTTGTCCCAAGCATATTGCAACAAACGGTGTATTTCTATCGCTGCTCGTTTAGTTTTTATTGCCGTTTCAAATATACCGGTCATTTTTTAAGCACCATGTATATCTTTAGAGGAAGATATTATTAATCTTTCTGCATATTTCTTTTTATGTGGAAGAAAAGTGGCATATTAAATGTAGTTACATGGTGTTGCTAATGGTACAGAACGAAAGTGCATCAAATCCTGAACTTGATTGTGAATGCGGACAGCGATGAATAATGTTGTCTATCCACATGACATGCGTGCGTGAGACAGGTATTGTGAAAGTGTCTGTTCTCCGTTCTCAGTGTTGCTGCTGAAATGCCGTGACGTAAATACAGTGGTGCCACACAGGCGAGGTTCCCCATATTGCAGCAATCTGGCTGCAATACACGACAATAACACGGAGCAGCAGCGCAGGCCACGTGTATGTTTGCCGATTATCAGCAGAATAACGATACGCAATAACACGTCAACACTTTCTTTATCCTTCTCCAGTGCTTCGCGATTCAATGTCACAAGTAACAAAACTCACAAGGCTGTGATTTTATTCCACGTGTGTTTCCTTTCACAGTAAACTGAATAAAAAGTTGTACTTTCGAATTACCTTGTTTGGTATTTTACCATAATTTATCGCATTAAATTAATATTAATTATGTTTACACTATTTTATACATATATGCCACATAATTTCTATCAGTATTTCCATGTTTCATCTGTCTTTATGATTTTTTGTTTACAGCACAACAGGGTGAATCACCTAAAAGTATTAACGAAATCGAAATTGGTGTTGATCTGCAGTTTTCACAGAATGGATTTGTAGTCAGCGGTTCGTATTGATAGCCAATAAACAGATTGTAATTATACTTAGAAAGTGAATTTCTGCCTATTGACGTTGTTATTGATGTGATCTTTAGTTTGAAGACTGGTTTGGTGCAACTCTCTATACTTCTCTATCCTGCGCGATCCTTCTCATCTCTTGGTCTCTCTCTACGATTTTTACCCCCCACACTTCCCTGCAATACTAAACTGGTGATTCCCTTATATCTCGGAATGTGTCCTGTCAAGCGATACATTGTTTTGGTCAAGTTGTCCCACAATTCCTGTGATTAGTGATCTACCCATCTAATCTTCAACATTTTTCTGTAAGACCACATTTCTAAAGGTTTCGTGCGGTCTAAGGCGCTGCAGTCTTGGACTGTGCGGCTGGTCCCGGCGGAGGTTCGAGTCCTCCCTCGGGCATGGGTGTCTGTGTTTGTCCTTAGGATAATTTAGGTTAAGTAGTGTATAAGCTTAGGGACTGATGACCTTAGCAGTTAAGTCCCATAGGATTTCACACACATTTGAACATTTTTTCTAAAGGTTCTGTTCTGTTTTTGTCTAAACTGTTCTTCAGAAATACTTTTGTTACCATTGCCAGTCTACATTTTATATCCTCTATACTTTGGCCATCATCAGTTACTTTGCTGCCAAAATAGCAAAACCTATCAACTACTTTGGAAGTGTCTCGTTTCCTAATCTAGTTCGCTCAACATCACCTGGTTTAATTACTTCACGTAAATTCAAAACATTTAAGAATTCCGGCAACAACATTCATCCACAAGGATGGCTTCATCATCCTCTCATTGTTTTCCTCCCAACTGGTCACTACAGCACAGATTAGAATTTATGTGTGGCTATTCGGAAAATGAACCTGCTGTAAGAATGCGTTCTGTCGTTCCCAATTGTCACAGTTAAGGAGAATTTTATCATGCCTTCCTCTCGACATATTCGCCTAAAGCTACTCAAGACCGAGGACAACATAGCATCATAATGATGAAACACTATTAACAATCTGAATTCTGCAGTCTTGCCAAATATTTTAAGACATGTTGCACAAGAATCAGTACCTGTCAAACCCATACAGCCCCTCAAAACTCATCCACATTTGCTTAATAAAATTGCCTGAACATTTAAGACATATTATTTTGGCAAAGACGACATCGAAGCTTTTCAGGGACTGCGGAAAGAATAGACTCTGACAATCGCGGAATGAGAAGACAGGAACACAATAATTACGGATCATGTCCGTCACAATTTCATGACAATAGAAATAACAATAGTACACGACAAGACCAATATCATAATGCAAATCGTGACCAAAACAGACACCACCCGTATGACAACCATTGGCAGAATAATCGTTACAGAAAAATATCGCATTTCTGTAGTAAATGAATATGACAGAGACAACCATATAAACAGACAATATGGGAACCAAAACAATTATTATCAAGGGAGGCAGAATAACTTCAGATGCAACGGTCCACCACGCAGTTACGATTCCAGGAGAAATTCTCCACCACATGACCGACAGGAAAGAAACTACGGAAACTACCGACAAGACGACAGGCGATATAATCTTAACAATAGATCTGAATTTAACCAAAACTGGCGTGATTCAAACAGGGCATGAGCCTCTCGACTAGGAGAATTTGTAGAAGTTAGATCTCCAAATCCCAGTAACGACGCGCGACAACAAAGAGGTAATAGACAATGATTTGCACCGCAGGCGGCCATGTGCACTGGCTGGTCTTGAGAAAAATAAAATAGGCTAACCTTGAGAAAAATTCCAGTATTACTTACCGACGTATACCGCCTGATAATTGCGTTGCAGTTGAAACTCTGTGTACTAGAAAGTGTAAAGGATTGCACCACATTTCACATGTAAAGACGTTTGTTGAGAGAATGGCTCCCTTCAGGGTAACGAGATCGCTCTACTAGAGTGGCCAGCATGTTCTCCAGACATGAACCCTATCGAACATGCCTGGGATAGGCTGAACAGGGCTTTTTGTGGACGAAGTTACCCACCAACCACACTGAGGAATCTACGCCGAATCGTCGTTGAGGAGTGGGACGATCTGGACCAACAGTTTATTGATGAACTTGTGGATAGTATGCCACGACGAATACAGGCATGCATCAATGCAAGAGGACGTGCTGCTGAGTTTTAGACATACCGGTGTGTACAGCAATCTGGAACACCCCCTCTGAGGGTCTCTCTGTATGGTGGTACAACATGCAATGTGTTGTTTTCATGAACAATAAAAAGGGCGGAAGTGATGTTTATGTTGATCTCTATTCCAGTTTTCTGTACAGGTTCCGGTACTCTCGGAACTGAGTGCTGGCATAGACTCAAAGACCTTTTCTCAATCAACAAACACCAACTGGGGATCCTGATGTTTTGCGATCATTTTCTGACACATCTGGGGTGCGCTAAAGCTGTTATTAAAAACAGCTTTTCCCAACAGTAAAACCCGACTGTTCCAGCAATGCAACAACCTGCGCCATCTTTAACAGCCTATTCTTTATTACACTAGTTATGTAGATAGTACTTCTACTTAATAACGCATATTGAAAAAAAAATACTAGTGTGTTACGACGCTCACAACTACACGTACATCGTCTGTGGATGGCCTCTGTACTTAAAATTAGGTTAGTGCACACGTAGAAACTAATTTGTAAATTTTCTGTCTGTAGCTTAAAAAGTTTTATCTACCTTGCACCTACATGTGTAATGTTTATTGAATTTATTGGTTTTAAAGAAAATTACTTTGTTATTGTAGGCTTAATGTAGCCTGTGTCGTTTTGCAAGAGTAATTAAGGATTAATGTGTTGTTAGTAATGAAATCTTATTCATAATATGCAATATGGTTTATAGTGACATCGTCCTGTGAAAAGTTCTCTAAAAATTGAAGATATTTATTTCCTGTAAAATTGTGTGTTAATATTAATTTTTTCCTGTGCTGTAGAGATTTGAAGTGACTGAAACTCCCACATTGCCGTAATATTCTTATATTAAGTCGTAGTTCTAAACGTTTTCGAACGTAACATGTTGGAAAATATGGTAGGTTACACTTCGCGATATTGTAGCCCTTTGTAAAAGCTAAAGTTAAAAGCATCAATTATTTATAGTTATGTCGTTGGAGTTAAATATCATGTGGGGACATCTACGTTGAGCGCTTTTTCTTAGTATAAGCTGAAAAGAGTTCCAATGCTTTCTCGAGGTTTGGGATAAATTGGGAGAATGAAGTGTGTTATGGTGATTGTGTAATTCTTATACAATAAATAGAGATGAAATATTGAAGACAGCTTGAGATCAAATAAGTGAAAAGATAAGGCATACTATAAAACCTTCGATATCACAGGAGATATTTAATTAAGCTGATTAAAGAAGAAAATATGAAACTGTAGTAATGAAGCAGGCGGAACGGAATACAGACGTCTAAAAAATGAGACTGACTGAAAGTGCAAAATGGCTAGGCAAGAATGGCTAGAGGAGAAATGCAAGTCTATAGAAGCATATATAACAAGAGGAAAGACCGATGCCCGTATAGAAAAATTAAAGGTGCCTTTGGAAGAAGAGAAGAACTTGCCTGAATATCGAAAGCTCAGGTGGAAAACTAGTACTAAGCAAAGAAAGGAAAGCTGAAAGCTGGAATGTATACGGGGACTACACAAGGGAAATGAATTGAAGACAATATTATAGATTGGGGAGAGGTACTACGTGAAAACGAGAGGCGAGATGTAGTATTTCATGAAGATTTAGGCGGTGTCAGAAGTCGAAACAACGTCCCTGAAGTAGACGAAATTCCTCGGAACAACTCAGAGCCACAAGTGACAAAACTATTTCACCTTGCGTGCAAGATGTATGAGATTTCTTAAATACCCTCAGACTTCAAGGAGAATATAATAAACCCAATTTAAAAGAAGGCAGGTGAGGACAGGTGTGAATAAATCATGACTGCAAAATAGTGATACGAATTACATCCATAAGAATTTAAAAACTTTAATGCCCAATATCAGGTAAGATCAGCTTGGACGCTGGAGAAATGTTGGAATACGCAAGGAAATACTGATACTAAAATTGCTCTTACCAAATAAATTAACGGAAGGCAAACCTACGTTTACAGCATTTGTAGACTTCAAGAAATCTTTTGTCAGTACTGATTGGAACACTTTCTCTAAAAATCTGAAGGTAACAGGGGTAAAACTTAGTGAACGAGAGGGTATTTACAACTTGTGCAGAAACCAGACAACAGTAATCACAGACGAAAGGTGTTGAAGGGCAGCAGTGTTTGAAAAGGGAGTGAAATATGTTTCTAGCCTATCCCGCTGTTATTCATTTCATACTTTCAGCGAGCAATAAAGGAAACCAAAGACAAATTTGGAGAATGAATTAAATTTCAGGGAGAAGAAATAAAAAAATAGAGTTTTGCCGATTTTGGTAAAAAAATAACTAATGATGGCCGAAATGGAGAGAATATAAAATGTAGATGGCAGTCGCAAGAAAAGCGTTTCTGAAGAAAACAAACACAGAATACAAATTTAAGGGCTAGATAGTTTTTTCTGAAAGTATTTGCCCGTAGTGTACCCTTGCACACAAATGAAACGTGGACGTTAAGTAGCTCACACAGAAGAGAATAGGAGCTTTGAGATACCATGCTACAAAAGAATGCTGGAAATTAGATGGTAAATCACGTAAGTAATGACGAAATGACGAGATACTGAATGAAACTGGAGAGAAAAGATATCAGTGGCGTAACTTGACTAACAGAAGTGCGCAGTTGATTGGATACTTATGGGCCATGAAGGATTCGTCAATTTAGTACTGCAGGGAAGTGCGTGTGAGGGGGTGGGGGGTGGCACTTGGAGACCAAGAGACGAGTACGGTAACGCAGGTTCAGTTAGATGTGGGTTTGTAGTTGATATTCGGAGACGAGGAGGCTTGCACAGGATAGAGTAGCGTGGAGAGTACATAAAACCGGTCCTTGAACTGAAAGCCAAATCACAACGACGAAAACAGTAATCCAAGAAATCTTCGCCAGGCAATACAGATTAAGTAATACAAATATCCTAAGCCGGAAGATTGTTTCTTGATGAAAAAAGACACAAAGAAGTACTCAGATGAAAAAGAATGTAATGAATACATCTGTTCCCAAACTAAAGAATAGCCATCCTCCCGCAGGCAAATGACTTGTCTCAAAGAATGAAATAAAATAAAAAAACAGCAACTTTTGTGTGGACTAAATCAATGTCAACATCAATAGTCAGTGGTCACAGGCATACGAAAAAATTTATTTGATTCTCTTTACCGGCATCGATAGGCAGGCTAGACAGTCAACTTCAGAAGTGACATAGATTAATATCGATAATAAACTAATGTCAAATTGAGAATCGGACACTAGTGTTCGACAGGGGACTGGAGAAAACAATTTATTAAGGAAAATATGTTAAAACAAATGAACAGAAGTGGAAGAGGGTTGTTAAGACAGACGTAAAATGGATAAGCTTAAGAGCTATAACATACCTTTGCTACAAAGGCAAGAAAACAGAGTGACGTCTCTAAAATTATATGATACGTGCGATGAGTGGCAAATAATTAAACGTCAAATTTCACGTCGTACATAGCATGTGCAAGAAAAGTCAGCCACCAAACTGATGACGTGAAGGACATTGAAGAAGCCTATATACAAAGTGGGCGCGCTAGCGCACATACAACTGTAACAAATAAATTGACTTTTCATCGTTGATTAGATATTCTGCACCTGCTGAACTACAGCTATGAACAAAATCATTTAAGAACTGTATAGGTCCCATGGCAGGTGAAAATGTCCTATGCCGACATAACACAAACTAATTTGCAAACGCCATTTGAAATATTATTGTGTAGTAGATGTTGCACAGTTATCAGTTATTCACGGTCTATGTAAACTTGATGTATTAATATGGTAATTTCAAGGGAGAAGTAAAGAAGTATGATTGGCAGTCAACTGAGCATTAGTTGCAACACGAATTTCTTTACAAACTGCTTTACAAACCATCTGTGCATCAGATTTACACATACGTTGAGACGTTGATTGCCTTTCACAAATGCTGTTACCTACTTTTTGTCATTATAAAGGGGGACTTGAAGGTCATGAACACGTTAAATTTCTGGTGATCTTAAGTGTGTTGCATAACGAAAAATTTCTCGTTTAGTTTTCCAGTACTTTCTGAAATATTTCTCGTTACGTGAGTCTCTGGCGTACAGAGAACTTCGAAACAATCTTCTCTCATGTGCTGTCCTTTCCATAACTTCTTCTCTTTTCAGAGACCACAATCTGATACAGGCAATTTGTTGCTGACCGCGCTGTGTAACTCTTGCTTTCAGAAATGAAGTACGCGAAACTCTATATCCTGTGCACCGATTAACTTCGTTTTCCTCCCGGTGTGCTCCAGTTTGATAACAGGAACTCGATATGGCTCGGTGGAGCCCACCTTCACAAATTTCAAGAAAAATACGCCAACATAGTTCGCTGGTCACGCTTCAGTTGATAAACATTGTATTTCCCGGTCTTGTAGCTTTTCTTCGTTGTTCGGACTGAGCGAGGCAGTCATATGTTTGTTTATCCACCCACTCCCGCTGTCTAATGTCAGTGGCCTTACGAAGCAGGGTAACAGTGAAAGGCGAACCGCAAGTTAATTGTCTATTCAACAGTTACGCTGCAACCTCTGTATATAAATGGGAGCACCTATTGATTACTAAGGAATGTGTAACAGTTAAAAGACCATGGTTTGTAAACTATGTTTACACGCCATGGCCTTTTTTTTTATAAATGGTATTAGTTAGCAACTTCTAATTCATAAACACAGTGTATCACTGTTACTTATTTATCATTAAAGACACTACAGTTATGGCTAAATGTTTGTCTTCTCCATCTCATTCTATCTACAGGGTGATTATAATTAAACTCAAACTTTCAAACCGCTGTAGAAATGACACCACTGGTCAGAATGACGTCAAATTGCAATGGATTGTTATCGGCCAAAGGGGAAAACGAAGGGCAGAAGAAAACTAAATAGTTACAAAATGTAGCAACAGATGGCACTGTAAGCAAATATCATTTAAAAGTTGTCGACTACGGATGACAAATGAATCATACAACTATGCCTAAGGTGTTCGTTTGACGTTAAACAACCTTTACTGCCCAGTGTGTAAGAGCGTACAGGTGTGATACTGGTACTTACATAAACCCATCCACCACGGCCTGGTCATATCACATCTGATGTGAAAAATCGGTTTTTAATTGTCCTGAGACCAAAAACCGCATAAAAAGCATCACTCACATCGGTTTTTAGTTGTCCAGAGGCCTAAAACTGCATAAAAGCACAAATCACATCGGTTTCTAATTGTCGCGTGGCCAAAAACCGCCGAAAAAGCATCAGTCAAAATCAGATTGGACTATTAATTTCCGAGTGACTGGCACAAAATATGTTCAATATACTGTCCGCCGTTTTCTACAGCAATTTGAAATTGCGAAACAGCATGTTCCACAACTGATCCAAGTGTTTCCAGGGTCACGTTCAGAATGTGTTGTGCAATGCGTGCCTTCAATGCAGCTACGTTTACAAACGTTTATCGAACGCAGCATCTTTCAGATAGCCCCTCAGCCACAAGTCACACGGATTAAGATCAGACTGTGGGGAAATGGCAGCTGATAATTCTAGCATTTCCGAAATGGCGCTTCAGCAGCTGCTTAACTGGATTTTCAATGTGCGGAGGTGCGCCATCTTGCATAAAAATGATCCCATCCACACATCCACGCTGTTGGAGAGCTGGAATGACGTGGTTGCGCGAAAGACATTCATAGCTCTTACCAGTGACGGTACACATAACACGACCGGAACACCTGTCTCTTCGAAAAATTATGGCCCTATGGTAAATGATGCGTAAACCTGCACCACACAGTGACCTTTTCAGGATGAAGTGGTACTGGTTGATTTGCGTCTGGATTTTCCGTTGCCCATATTCGACAATTCTCTGTATTGACATATTCTGTCAGATAGAAGCGGGAGAAGGGGGAGACCAAGAGATGAATACACTAAGCAGATTCAGAAGGATGTAGGTTGCAGTAGGTACTGGGAGACGAAGAAGCTTGCACAGGATAGAGTAGCATGGAGAGCTGCATCAAACCAGTCTCAGGACTGAAGACCACAACAACAACAAGAAGCGGGCTTCGTCTGTCCACAAAATCTTCCAAGGCCAATCACTGTCCACTTCCATGCGAGCATTAAATTCTAAAGCAAAGGTTTCTCTTGCTAGCAGGTCAACAGGAAGCAGCTTGTGCACATGGGTAATTTTGAATGGATAGCAAAGAAGGATGTTTCGTATGATTTTACGCACCGTACTCACAGGTATGTCAAATGTTCGGGCAATTCTCCTTGCACTACGCGGTTTCAGTGTCCGGAACTTCGGCAGAGCGACTTGTACACAGTCATCATTCTTTCAATACGGATTTACAAGCAGAGCGCGATCCTGCATTGAGACAGTCATGGCGAACGTCGCAGGCGCGAAAGGAGGAAAAGCCGTGTACACGGTATGTTTATACCAACTTCAGTGGGACGTGCGCATGACTGGTGTTTTCATTTACGAATTCTGACACATACAGCGCCATCTATTGATCAATTTTCACACATTTTATTTCTTCTGAAATACGATTTCGCCTTCTCCAAAAGTCTTCCGTTGCAATTTGACGTCATTCTTTCCAGTGGTGTTATTTCTAAAGCGTTTTGAAAGTTTAACTTTAATTATAATCACCCTGTATATTGTTACTACTCTCACTCTATCTACGTTCTTACCAGAGCAAATATCGTACATGTATTCTCTTATCCATTTTCCTTGTACGCTCCAACAATTCTTTCTCTGTGATACCACCGACGAGTCTACTACTTTCGGAAACATAACATAATTCCCACAACTTCCTCTTTCTGAGAACTGTTTCTCATAGACCTCTGCAAAATCCTATGGTTTACTGTGGAAACTCCTATGGTTTACAGTGTTTCCAACATCATTTCAGGCAATATGAAACATTCTGTTACACCTCACTACAGCATTTCACACTTATACTTCCTGTTTCCTTCTTTTAGGGTTTTCACTTGGTAAACCTTTCAACATGTCAATTCAGTGCTATACTTTGATTTGAACGCACACGTTTAGCTCTTCCTTTCTCATCTCCATATCAGTTTCTTTTCCTTCCGTTTTGTTTCGAAAGAATACTTTACACGCCTACATTTACCTCAGGTATTTGCGTTGTTAGAGTGGCCCTCTGCCATCTTCCCTCTATCTTCATGTTTCGTTCTCAGTTCTGATGTAAATAGACAGATTCTTGTCTATTGTCCTTCATGTTCTTCCATGCCTTCCGCTACCCTTGGCTATACTGTGCTCTATGCATACTGTTTATTCCATTCAACAAATCTAAGCTTTGCATACTTCCAGAGTACTAAAGTGATAGTTTCTATGAAATATCATCAGTATTTTTCCTCTAGAGCCTTGCTAGTCCCTTTACGTCTCCCGCATACAAATTAAACTTTATTGGAAAAAGGGTGCATTTCTTCCATCCACTATTCATAGATTACACCAAATGCAAACCAGAATGTACTATGTGGAACAATCATTACTAAGGAAAATTGATGATTTATCACTATTATATTTCTATAAACAAAGAAGAGCATGGATTTGAAAAGAAATCGATGTTCAAAATTTATAACAGCGAAAAAGTGATAAATTTATGATGTCAGTAGGACACATTGCAGCTGTCTTTTTGCCATGCTGTGTTGCCATTTGGTAAAATTTCCAGTCTAAAGTGCTGGCTTAGGAATAACGATTAGCGTTATCAATAACATTGTGACCTGAGGCGGTATCCTTGCGGTTTGCTGATTCGGTGGTCACTGTTGCCACTGAAGGTCACTCCTGCTCTTGTGAACTTCGTAACTAGCTCTACAAAGGAAGACCCACATTGAAAGCAACATTATTACTTGTAGCACGACCCTTCATTGTCTTTATAATAAACTATCTACATTACTGGGAAAGAACATGGCACATTTTGATTATTGCATTAAAAAATGTCGAGTGAAACCTTACATTAGTTATGAAAACGAATTAGAGCCTCAGGAGTACATCGTGAATATCCACACAACCACTACGATTCATGTTATCCCCTCTTTATTCAAATCGCGTCATGGGCAGGATGTGTCAGCATTTCATGCCATGGTCCTGTCAAATTAAGCTTACAATCTGTTTCTGATAATTCTTCTATTGACGAAACGCTGAACTATATAGTCCGGGTTCCTTCTTTTGTTCCAGCAGTGAGAAGGACAAAAATTTCAGTAATAATCACATAGTCAACAATTTTGATCATGCCAGATGCATAATAAGGCTGACACTGTTATCTAGACGCTTTAAAGATAGGGTAGTGACGTCCGTTTTTTTTTATCTTAGAGGTCAAAGTAGCTTGTTTATAATAAAAGTACTTGGTTTTATGAATTGCCGAAACCTTGGAAAGGAAATGTCATATGAATAAAACGATACTTCATATTACTAAATGCGTTGCATATTAGTTCACCAAAGGAGTCTCTTGCTATGGCAATGCGTGCGCTGTTCTCTTCGTTGCAACGAAGATGACTATTTCTCTTACTCAGTTAATAGTCACACGAAGAAAGTTTGGGAAGTGCAGAATCATAGCTGGAGACAGAAAAACACTGATAGTAAAAGAAACATGATTTTAACTACTGTTCAGTTCATGAAATGGCATCTTTCCGAACGTTTTCGTCCCTTCGAAAATCTTAGATTCGAGGAGAATTTACTTTCTGATGATGTTTTTACTGTAATGGTTACATTTTGAACAAGTTTGGCACTAATGGATTGACTGTAAAAGGGTTTTGGAGCAGAAACGGTAGTAATCAGGATCTTCCACTCGGGTATAATTTGTTAGAGGGCAGGGGAGTGAAACAGATAGCAAAGCACTGCGGGTCTTTCTAGTACAGGGTGCCTGATATGCAGCTATTGATTGTTATCTGAACGACCCTCGTTTCATGGTAACCCGGAAGTTAAGCGCAGCACGTTTAGTGCCGGCTGATGTACTGCTGGTGTTACACATTAACTGTCTCCGCCGGTAGCGGACAATGGCCTTACAACGGGGACAATGTCGCAACATGCAAGAGTGCACGCGCGTACGCACACACACACACGCACACACAAGCACGCACTCACGCACCCACCCTCCCACCCACACACCTACACACACACAACTTGATGCCCGCTCTGGGTTTTGCAAACGTTAATCTGCTGGAACATAACAGAAAGCAACTTATGCAACCAGTTACAGCCAAACCGTTTTTGTGCCCATACAATGTATCGTTATATTTTGTCGATGTAAAAACACGATCGAGTGAATTTTAAAGCTATGAATGTAGAATACTGTGTGTTATTTTGTTAAAAGTTTGTCATAAGTTCTTTTTAAATTCCACAACACGGTAGATATTTTCGGCCATTGTCATTAGAAATGGACTTAAAAGTCAAAATGCAAACACAACTTTAATTCAATATTCAATTGTAAGACTTACAATTACCTTATTGAAAGCCACAATCACATTCATAGCGCAGTATTTTATTGAAGTATTTCCTTTTATTCTAACTTTTTCTTTAGTTTCTCCACATTTAACTGATACTGTAATAATACATAAAAAGAGAAAGCCAATTTTTTGATAAAGGACTCTGTGAGGAAAGATATTACTCGTTGAAAGAACAAAGAATATTTTTTTAGCTGTGTAAATACTTCGGAACTTTCAGAATCTGTAAGTTGTTAATGTAACGCCGTTGAAAACAGAAAGACATAGGTCTGTTTGCCGACCCTTGTGGCCGAGCGGTTCTAGGCGCTTCAGTCCGGAACCGAGCGAGTGCTACGGTCGTAGGTTCGAATCCTGCCTCGGGCATGGATGTGTGTGATGTCCTTATGTTAGTTAGGTTTAAGTAGTTCTAAGTCTAGATCTTAAGTCCCCTAGTGCTCAGCGCCATTTGAACCTGAGGTCTGTTCACTTGTCATCTTCCTGCCACGTTATCTTTCTTTACTGAGATCTCGTGCTGAGGAGATTTTTGGGTAAATAATTATCTAATTTGTTATACTTTATATAGGTCATTGTTTAACGAGGATAACCATCCTGTCGGCCAGGCAGGAGAGACTGAAGGTGGATTGTTCGGAGGCCTACGAGAGAGCAATATCAGCTTACACAGCCTCACTTTCCGTAAAGAGAACACCCGTGAAATATTTAGTCCTATCATTTCCCTTGTCGTACACAACGTTGCATTGTGACCGGTCTCCGCTTGTGAATAATGAAGCCTGTCAGCCTGCTCAAAAGCCTTTTACAGCCGCTATTTGGAAGCGTGTAAACGATGGACTTCCACAAGTAATGTGTATATTACTGCAGCAGAAATTCCGTAAACTGCGCCTTAAGGCTCCCTCAAGAAGCTAAAATCCCATCGTCAACGTAGATTTCTTGCTTTTTGAGGCAATTTATTCATGCAGACACAATTTATTTTATTATTCGCTAATCTATTGCGTCCCCTTGAGATAAATTCAGTTGAGCCATGTCACTGACAATGACGAGGAAATGCCATAACTTCTACCGAGTACATTTTAGGAAGTATCAAACACGGAGATTCATTATGATGGTAGTAGGTATTTTACTCGATACAGACAGAGTGTCTTAATGTGGAATTGGTAGGTCAGAGTAGGATTATTAAAAACGATAGTATTAAAACAAGCTTATTCATTTCTTCTCCATAATACGTATACACGAGATGTATGTAGCCATATTTCTAAAAACAAGGAGATATAGAAATTCGGAAGTTTTGTAGGAAATGCAGGAACTTCTTAACTCAAAACACACAGAGTGGAGTTATTAGTGACAATTATATCTGTCTTACAATAGCGTGTTTCATTAGCCATGTAAATATTGAAGCTACTCATTTCACTTCGGGGTTGCCCAGCCATTTATGCCGTACGTCTTTTTTTTTCCTTTACCTCGTCAGCGCGAGGTACGGTGCATTTAATGGAATAGATGTGCACAATTTAAGTTTGGTATTTTCATGATTTAGCCTATAACTGTTAGCGATGCTGATTGCTCACATAAGATTGAAATGTGGTACCTACATCTTGTAATTTATATTTTATGTCGTTCTTTCTGCCATAAACAAATAAGGTTGTTTTTATGCAGTTATTCTTCTTATAATTTTCCATTTATCCTTTTCAGTGCACCGTAACAGCTACATCGATCATCGGTGACGACCTGCCTTACGTACACATGTCTAGGCCGGCCGTCCGGACCCCGACCTTTATCATCCCATCAGTTACAGTTTTCGGCAAAACCTCATGTCGTCATAAGAGTCCACTCATCGTATCTCAAACTCATTACATCTTTTTTTTTTTTTTTTTAAAAAAAAAACAAAACTGATTTGATCTACAGATGACCACACGAAACAATTTATGTAGTCCTACTTTTCTCCTTTCTTTCGTTATGATCGTTATTCGCTCATTCACTTTTTTCTGCTCTTCTTTCTTCTGTCCACATCGCTCCTGTCGTTTTCTTTGTTACCTACTGGAAGCCTTTGCAACTTTTTTACCTTTACTCTGAACTTCTCTCTTTATCCTATTTCATTCTCCCTGACTTTCATTTCTCTGAACTCTGCTTTAACTTCCTTGATCAACGTCATTGCCATTTTGGGGTTTCTCTAAAAACGGTTTTGCATCGAGCCTTTTTAGGCATCCATAGCATACAACTGTTCTCATACTCACTGTCTCATATTCGTTTAATTCTTTCATAAACTTTCTTGTTGCTTCTTGATTTCCATTTCCCACTGACGGAAAAATATATCGCATGACCAAGAATAAGTGGTCTGACATTAACGAAAGTTGTAGGCATGTTTATACAACCGGAAGATTTGACACCATTCGCATAAGATTAGAGCTAGTAGCGCCAGTATGAGTATGAAAATCAGATTGGCACGCTGTGACGGTCGCTTGCGTTAGTAACCTTTGAGATTGGTCGTAGTTTAAGTTGATGTTAGCCAAGAAGGCTTTCAAGGCAGCGAAGATGCGGTTATCAAAACCCCATTGAGTTTGAATGGACTCGTGCAATAAAGCTACGAGAAGCTGTATGTTCCTTGGAATGCACCCACTGTACTTGATTGCTGGCTGCGGCAGTCAAGAGAATGTAGGGTCGCAAGAAGACTGGAATCTGGAAGGCTACGTGGCATCATCGAGACGGAAGACTATCGTGTTCGGCTTATGGCTCTGGCGCATCGTATTGCATCTGCAGAAGAAATCTGAACTGCAGTTAGTACAAGAATGACCCAGCAAAATTACAAATCGGTTACATTAAGATAGACTCCGAGCCATTTGCGACTTAAGTGGTGTCAACCGAGAGCTCATTGGAGCGCAGGTGGAGATGTGTTGCATTTTCTGATGAAAGCTGGTTCTGCCTCGATGCCAGGAATGGCCGTTGTGTTGGTTAGAGGGAGGCCAGTCGATAACCTGTAACCAACTTATCTGTGTGATGCTGGACATACACCTGGACATACCACTGTCGTAACCCAACATGTTGTTCAGAGTGTTTACATGTTGCTTTGGCCTGCTCGTTCACCAGATCCGTCTCCAATCGAGCACATATGGGATATCATCGTACGACAACTCGAGCGCCATCCACAAATAGCATTAATCGTTCCTGTATTGACCGGCCAAGTGTAACAGGTATGGAAATCAGTCATCTGTACACAATGCTCTCATGCCTGCATGCTAGCATTCAACATACTGACCATTATATCGGTTATTAATGTAACAGCATTTCATATTTGCACTGGCTTATCCCGCGCTTACATTAACCTGTGATCTTGCAATATTAATAGCTCAGATATGTTACCTAGACAAATATGTTCCCGAAATTTCATTACTCTACATTATTTTTTGGTGTTAATACTTTGTCAGTGTATTTTAGTTCCAAGACATCCCTGATTGTTTTACTTTCCGTTTTTTTTTCTATCTCACTAAAATGTTTCTCTATATTTAACGAAGGTATTCCGAAGCATATAGGCATTCTGGTCTAATGACCGTGCGGTAGTGCTGGAATTTTGTAAGTATGGATAAAAATAGCTTGTTAAATAGTTTTTTGTTAATTGAAACGTCACTTCCACATTCTAACTCTTGGTAAATTAGCTTCTTTGTTCAAAGCATTTTTGGTATTATTTCACATAGATATTTAAAATTTTTTGTCTTTTCTATCCTTCCATAATCAGTTTCCATGTATTTCAGTGCCTTTTTCGGATTTGTCTTGTACTGTTCTCTTTCTTTTATTAGGGATTCTTCTCGTTGACACGCTGCAGTCACTACAATCCCTCATTTGACTAATCTGATATTCCAAAGCCTCCTGTAACATTTCAGATACTTGTAATAGTTTTATTTCAGTTGTTCTCACTGTCCACGTTTCGCACTGTCATGAGAGAATTTTAACACGCATTTTTAAAAGTACAATTATGTACAGGTAAATTGGATTTTGCAACAAAACTGCGGAATCCCTGAAAAGAAAAACAAATACGAATGCCAAAGGAGAACTAAAATTGAAAGAAATGCTCAAAATAAGTTTTGTGTGAAAAAAATTCAGAAGTAGGCGGTAAGTAAGAGAAGCAAATAAAACAGAAGTGTGAGAATTAGGATATGTCGTAAAATGACAAAAAATAAATTTTGCAGAAGCTAGAGGACTTTCTGAGACTTTCTTTATTATTAATGCCCGGTCCTGTTATCCGTATTTGTTCGAAAGTAATAGAAGAAAACATTAGTAACAACAAATGTTAACAACGAACGTTTGTGTGATACCTAGAGGCAAACTCTGATAGCGTAATGGTTCAGGTGACTGCTGAAGAGCAGCACGAAATCTGGATTCCTTGGGCGTAATATATATCCCTCATATTACAGGTGCAGCATTTGTAATCGATTTGTACTGGTATTATTTCATGTCATTTCTCCAACTTTACTCCCACCAGTCTATTGAACCGATATACACTGACGGAAGTTCAAAGTTTTGCACCATGAAGCAGCTGTCCTTATATTATCAATCTTCATGGGGATGAGCGTCACAAAGTGGGTATTATATCATTGAACTTGTATTACATTTTTGTGTGACGTCCATCATCAACACCAGTAAGAGGGTGTCACCATTACAGGCAAGGATAAAGTCTTGCATTAGTTGAGACGTGGGACTAAACAGACTCTGAATGTCACTTTGAGTAGCTTCCCGCCACGACTGATACACATCAGTAAGAGTACTGCTGGCGGGAGACTGTCATGAAAGTATACACCCTACAGTCGCATCTCAGACAAACTTCTGGGGTGACAAATCATCGGACCGGCCAGTCCCGTTAGGTGTCTGCACATTCCTCAGGGCGTTTGGGGTGTGAACTGCAGTATAGGATATTGATTTATCCTGATGGATAATCACATTTGGTACACTAGTCATCAAGAGATTTTAGTACAGATTTTATCAAATGGTTGGTTCAAATGGCTCTGAGCACTATGGGACTTAACATCTATGGTCATCAGTCCCCTAGAACTTAGAACTACTTAAAACTAACTAAGCACATCACACAACACCCAGTCATCACGAGGCAGAGAAAATCCCTGACCCCGCCGGGAATCGAACCCGGGAACCCGGGCGCGGGAAGCGAGAACGCTACCGCACGACCACGAGCTGCGGACCAGATTTTATCATACTTGACAGCATACTAGTGAGCATTCAGTCTCTCTTCAACAACTGGTTCTGTTCTCGTGTCAAATAGCTGCCCGCACCGTGATTCCAGGAGTTGGAGAGATACGGGTCCCGAGAATCACTGCTTCCTGTGATACAGCACCAGGTAGTTCATGGAAAGGTCGCTGTCGATGTGAGTGCTACGAAGCGAAGCGAAACTCAACGTTTAACACCACTAAATGACGATCAATGCCCGAAGTGACTATGACTTTTGATGCTGCTAGTTGTCTGTGGCATTAGGGGTTAAAATTCTGTCTCTGTATTCTACTAGTACGTTCGCATCCCGAAACCTGTAGAATCGAGCAGAACGACATGTTTGTAACGCTCAGGCACGACTGAAACCACCACTATATCCGCCGTGTCTCCTTACATCCACTCTGATGCGAAGGACTATTACATTTTACCAAATCCACGCCGAGCCTGGTTGGCTTCTTTCCATGCCGACATCCACCCTTTTACCAACTTTCATCGGAACCAAAGCACCTGACATTAAACTGGCTATCTCATTATTGATTTGCTCCTTCCAACACATCCTCTACCTGTGGCCGTCAAACTGCGACTAGCGGGCCGCAAGCGGCCCGTAGTTCTCAGCCGTATTTTATAGTAATATGCATGCAGCTACTACCGGCCGAATCCAAAAACAACTAACATTGAACTTATTAAGAATGTATAAGGGGCGTTCATAAAGAAACGAGCTGGAGGTATAATTACAGAAACCAGTACCTGTATGTTAGAAGTATTGACCCTCGCTGTTGAGACACTTGTCCCACTGTGACAAAAGGTGGTGAATAACTGTCTTACAAAATTCCTAGGGCTGCGATGTTAACTAGTTCTGCTCGTATACAGCTGGACGTCGTCGTCCGAGGTGAGTCGTTTGCCCCTCAGAGCCTTTTTAAGGGACTCCCTTCTGATTCGCTTCCTGCAGCACGGGACAACAGAGAATGCCCAGCGTTACTCGCAAACCTTGACCACCCTTTGCCAAGCGATTAAATCAAAACGACCAGGCGATCTCACCCGTGGGGTCATTCTGCTCCACGACAGTGTAAAGCCTCGTAGGGCCAACACAGTCGTGGCACTCCAGCAGAAATTGAAATAGGAGGTTCTCGGTCACCCTCCATACAATCCGGACCTCTCTCCCTGTGATGTCGCCGTATTTGGTCCCCTTGAAAAGGCTCTGAGGGCAAACGATTCAACTCGGACGAAGACGTCCAGCTGTACGTGTAGAAATGGTTAACATCGCAGTCCAGGGAATTTTATGAGACAGCCATTCACAGACTTGTGTCACAGTGCGACTAGTGTCTCAACATCCAGGGTCAATACGTACAGTTTTTTTTTTTTTTTTCATCAGTCTACTGACTGGTTTGATGCGGCCCGCCACAAATTCCTTTCCTGTGCTAACCTATTCATCTCAGAGTACCACTTGCAACCTACGTCCTCAATTATTTGCTTGACGCATTCCAATCTCTGTCTTCCTCTAGCGTTTTTGCCCTCTACAGCTCCCTCTAGTACCATAGAAGCCATTCCCTCATGTCTTAGCAGATGTCCTATCATCCTGTCCCTTCTCCTTATCAGTGTTTTCCAAATATTCCTTTCCTCTCCGATTCTGCGTACAACCTCCTCATTCCTTACCTTATCAGTCCACCTAATTTTCAACATTCGTCTATAGCACCATATCTCAAATGCTTCGATTCTCTTCTGTTCCGGTTTTCCCACAGTCCATGTTTCACTACCATACAACGCTGTACTCCAGACGTACATCCTCAGAAATTTCTTCCTCAAATTAAGGCCGGTATTTGATATTAGTAGACCTCTCTTGGCCAGAAATGCCTTTTTTGGCATAGCGAGACTGCTTCTGATGTCCTCCTTGCTCCGTCCGCCATTGGTTATTTTACTGCCTAGGTAGCAGAATTCCTAAACTTCATTGACTTCGTGACCATCAATCCTGATGTTAAATTTCTCGCTGTTCTCATTTCTACTACTTCTCATTACCTTCGTCTTTCTCCGATTTACTCTCAAACCATACTGTGTACTCATTAGACTCTTCATTCCGTTCAGCAGATCATTTAATTCTTCTTCACTTTCACTCAGGATAGCAATGTCATCAGCGAATCGTATCATTGATATCCTTTCACCTTGTATTTTAATTCCACTCCTGAACCTTTCTTTTATTTCCATCATTGCTTCCTCGATCTACAGATTGAAGAGTAGGGGCGAAAGGCTACAGCCTTGTCTTACACCCTTCCTAATACGAGCACTTCGTTCTTGATCGTCCAGTCTTATTATTCCCTCTTGGTTGTTGTATATGACCCGTCTCTCCCTATAGCTTACCCCTACTTTTTTCAGAATCTCGAACAGCTTGCACCATTTTATATTGTCGAACGCTTTTTCCAGGTCGACAAATCCTATGAAAGAGTCTTCATTTTTCTTTAGCCTTGCTTACATTATTAGCCGTAACGTCAGAATTGCCTCTCTCGTCCCTTTACTTTTCCTAAAGCCAAACTGATCTTCACCTAGCGCATTCTCAATTTTCTTTTCCATTCGTCTGTATATTATTCTTGTAAGCAGCTTCGATGCATGAGCTGTTAAGCTGATTGTGCGATAATTCTCGCACTCGTCAGCTCTTGCCGTCTTCGGAATTGTGTGGATGATGCTTTTCCGAAAGTCAGATGGTATATCGCCAGACTCATATATTCTACACACCAACGTGAATAGTCGTTTTGTTGCCACTTCCCCCAATGATTTTAGAAATTCTGATGGAATGTTATCTATCCCTTCTGCCTTATTTGTCCGTAAGTCCTCCAAAGCTCTTTTAAATTCCGATTCCAATACTGGATCCCCTATCTCTTCTAAATCGACTCCTGTTTCTTCTTCTATCACATCAGACAAATCTCCACCCTCATAGAGGCTTTCAATGTATTCTTTCCATCTATCTGCTCTCTCCTCTGCATTTAACAGTGGAATTCCCGTTGCACTCTTAATGTTACCACCGTTGCTTTTAATATCACCAAAGGTTGTTTTGACTTTCCTGTATGCTGAGTCTGTCCTTCCAACAATCATATCTTTTTCGATGTCTTCACATTTTTCCTGCAGCCATTTCGTCTTAGCTTCCCTGCACTTCCTATTTATTTCATTCCTCAGCGACTTGTATTTCTGTATTCTTGATTTTCCCGGAACATGTTTGTACTTCCTCCTTTCATCAATCAACTGAAGTACTTCTTCTGTTACCCATGGTTTCTTCGCAGCTACCTTCTTTGTACCTATGTTTTCCTTCCCAACTTCTGTGATGGCCCTTTTTAGAGATGTCCATTCCTCTTCAACTGTACTGCCTACTGCGCTGTATCTATAGCGTTAGAGAACTTCAAACGTATTTCGTCATTCCTTAGTACTTCCGTATCCCACTTCTCTGCGTATTGATTCTTGCTGACTAATGTCTTGAACTTCAGCCTACTCTTCATCACTACTATATTGTGATCTGAGTCTATATGTGCTCCTGGGTACGCTTTACAATACAATATCTGATTTCGTTATCTCTGTCTGACCATTATGTAATCTAATTGAAATCTTCCGGTATCTCCCGGCCTTTTCCAAGTATACCTGCTCCTCTTGTGATTCTTGAACAGTGTATTCGCTATTACTAGTTGAAACTTGTTACAGACCTCAATTAGTCTTTCTCCTCTTTCATTCTTTGTCCCAAGCCCATATTCTCCTGTAACCTTTTCTTCTACTCCTTCCCCTACAACTGCATTCCAGTCGCCCATGACTATTAGATTTTCGTCCCACTTTACATACTGCATTACCCTTTCAATATCCTCATACACTTTCTCTATCTGTTCATCTTCAGCTTGCGACGTCTGTATGTATACCTGAACTATCGTTGTCGATGTTGGTCTGCTGTCGATTCTGATTAGAACAACCCGGTGCCTGAACTGTTCACAGTAACACACCCTCTGCCCTTCCTTCCTATTCATAACGAATCCTACAACTGTTATACCATTTTCTGCTGCTGTTGATATTACCCGATACTCATCTGACCAGAAAGCTTTGTCTTCCTTCCACTTCACTTCACTGACCCCTACTATATCTAGATTGAACCTTTGCATTTCCCTTTTCAGATTTTCTAGTTTCCCTACCACGTTCAAGCTTCTGACATTCGACGCCCCGACTTGTAGTACGTTATCCTTTCGTTGATTATTCAATCTTTTTCTCATGGTAACCTCCCCCTTGGCAGTCCCCTCCCGTAGATCCGAATGGGGGACTATTCCGGAATCTTTTGCCAATGGAGAGATCATCATGACACTTCTTCAATTACAGGCCACATGTCCTGTGGATACACGTTACGTGTCTTTAATGCAGTGGTTTCCATTGCCTTCTGCATCCTCATGTCGTTGATCACTGCTGATTCTTCCGCCTTTAGGGGCAATTTTCCACCCCTAGGACAAGAGATTGCCCTGAACCTCTATCCGCTCCTCCGCCCTCTTTGACAAGGCCGTTGGCAGAATGAGGCTGACGTCTTATGCCGGAAGTCTTCGGCCGCCAATGCTGATTATTTATCAAAATTTAGGCAGTGGCGGGGATCGAACCCGGGACCGAAGATGTTTTGGTTATGAATCAAAGACGCTACCCCTAGACCACGGTTTCTATAATTATAGCTCCGGCTCCTTTTTTTTGAACGCCCCTTATATTTTTCTTGTTCAGCACACACAACCATGATTACCCAGACAGTAATATTTTGAGAATTATTTAATTTTATGTGATAATGGCGAATTCGGCCTAAGTAATGTTTGCCGCTTACGTCAGGGGCAGAGGGGTAAGTAGCGCCGCCGCTACAGGGTAAATAGAGTTGACAGGGGACTATTTTGCTTCTTGTCTCCCAGTGCTGACAACTCACGAGCGTGCGCAACTAGCACGGACTAGCTGCAATGGCAGAAATGTGAAACGGAAGTAACATGGATTCGTGAATGCGCGTTATAGAGACTGTCCTCTTCAAACGTGTTACATCAGTATATGTACGTAGCTAGCAACATGACATGAAATTTAGGCTGTTGCATTACAGTGCAATGAGTGGAAGAGAAACGGCATTCCAGATAGTTGTTAAACATTTGTGATAATGTCTCATATTGTCGTTACTGTTTTTAATTAATGTAACGCACTAATTTATGTGGGTTACCAGTTTAAAGTAAAGGCATGGTAAAACGGCCATGATGGGGCAAGTGGCCAGTGCAAATTTTTTGCCCTAACAGCGCTGATGTCTGCCGGGAAGTGGTGAAACTAGTTGTAATATACTGCAAATCGCCACTGTCTTTAGTGAGATTGACACAGGAAGTTTGTTCCGTTATTTTTTGGTATTTTTTTATTTTTGAGTCGTCTGATGTAAGGTAAGTCATTTGTATTATTCCTTTTACCTCACTTGTATAGAAAGTAATAATTTTTTGCAATACCAATGTTCAAACAACCTCTTTTGGGTTACAGATGCAGTCCCTTGTTATTTATTTCAGCTTGATAGTTTGTTCCGTGGAACACTGATGACGACATAGCGTTGGCGTTCAATCGGGAAAAGTGGCCAAGGTTTTCACGCAAATAAGTGGTGGTTTCTGCCAAGAAATATGCATAATACTACCGATAAAACTACCTCTTAGGCTCTTTTATACACAAATATATCATCCACCATGCTATACTTGTGACTATTTTGAAGTAATTAGATTATATTATGTAAAACTAGTTCTGTTCTGTGATAGTTGACCTGATACAAAAATCCGAATGAAAACGGCCTGCTACAGGCGCTTGGTATTGTTTCAGGTACTGGGTCTTGACGATGTCTAGAAAATGTACCCGGAAGTAAAAAAAAAAGCAGACATGGGATCCTGTTGCGATGGCACTGGCTACAGTATCCGCTTATGTTAGCCAGCAGAAAAGTGTATTTATTTTCAATACATAATGTTCTTTTTTAATTGCAAATACTTAATGTGATGCCTTATAGCATGTAAATTCGAAATGTATGAGCTATCAATAACCACGGTTAGGTGAAAATTTAATTTCCTACTTGAGTGGCCATTTTAAAAGCACTCCGCCCTCATGTGCTTCCAGAGGTGTCGTCCCAAAATGTCAGAACTGGCTTTTAAGCAAAGAAGTATAACGGCGATTGGTCTGCATCATCCAAGTCTCTTGCCCGTAGTGTGACATCAACGGTAAACGACCCACTGCGAGATCGGAACACAGCTTCTAGTAAACTGATCCTGGCGCTTGAGACAATAATCTGCCTGTGACAAGTAGACAGATTTCAGCTTTTGTCATCTGTGTTCGTCAGAGCGAGTCAAACAATCCCACTACCTCCTCGTGGTGCAGTCCTTATCGAAGGACCCGAGCCTACTCCTCTCGCCACACTGGTGTCCCGAGTCCATGTCGTAGTCACTCCATCTGCAGTCATTCCACTGCAGCCAACAGTGTGTGCCAACTGTCGGTTGATACTCCCTTGTTACCCATACCAAATACTGGACCATTCTGTGCTTCCAGAAGATGACATAAGTTGCACGTGGAAGTCCGCTGGGCGTACTGTACTGCGATCTTCACTTGAGAAGTTCCACTATCTTTAGCCATTCATCCGTATGAACGGCTTTCTACTATGTTCTAAACTACCTGGCAAACGTGGCATTGCCCGGGAATTAATTTTGCCAATTTTCTATTACAAACGAGATATTACTTACTGAAGCAGCAGACTCGCTATGAGAAAATCCCTGAGAATTTCTGTACGGTGGGCGCAGCTGCTTTGCATGTCTACAACGCGATTTTGTAAACGTCTCTATGATAACGTGGCTTCATAGCTCTATAGACGGCTTCTATTTTCGCCAGAGCCGTTTGCGCTTGGCAGTTGAAACTTCTCGAAAGTTCTACCCGGTGTCAGGGATTTCCTTACATGGATTCAATTGCAGGAGTGTCTTATCTGTAAAGAATAGATATAATAAAACTCCATGCATAGTGCGGAATTTTTTCACGCATCTCAATATTTATGACGTCATATATCCTGATCTGTGTCATACAATGATATAATCTTGTAGTTACATTCATCGGCATGTCTGGATAATGTATACAAAATGGTTGCGAAGAGAGCTAATAGTAAACAAGTAATAAATTTAAACATCATGCAAAATGCGTCAGTTTTCCACTCAAATCAACGTTCATGACGTCATACCTCCTGAACTATGTTTGATATCACGATACAATTTTACAGGTTCATTGAGTGGCATATCTCGATACTGCCAGCCGGAGTGGTCGAGCGGTTCTAGGCGCTACAGTCTGGAACGGCGCCACCGCCACGGTCGCAGGTTGTAATCCTGCCTCGGACATGGATGTGTGTGATGTCCTTAGGTTAGATAGGTTTAAGTAGTTCTAAGTTCTAGGGGACTGATGACCTTAGAAGTTAAGTCCCATAGTGCTCAGAGCCATTTTTGTTACTATCTGCGAAATTTATTGCGAATAAAAGTAGTAGTATAAAAGTAATAAATTTAAACGTTATATAATATGCGACGGCTTTTCACACATCTCATTGCTTATGACATCACCTCTCAGTTCATGATGTTTACCAGCTTTTCGCGAACATTCTGTTATCCGAGCACGTCTTGTAATCAGGGTTCGAGTCAAGGTCTGCCACAGATTTCCGTTAGTAACGAAGTACTCCTTAATAGATCACTATCACCGAATAGTATGAAGTTTTGCAGGCGAACAAGCAAACCTACACTTCACAGAAAATAACGCATAAACAGCTGAACATCATTGCACAAGAAAATGCTTTTTATAACCAAAATACATGAATTACAAAAAATCCAAGGAAGCATATCTAATAGTTAGATGTCGATGGAAAAGTCCCACACATTCAAATATCTAGAACGTCAAACTGTTTCCAAACCAATCTTAACAATCATATAACGTAAAAATATCGGAAAATACGTAACTGAAATGTTATAAATTATTGCATTTAAGATATTATTGTGTTTCTGAGACTAACACATTTGAGAAGCGGCCAAGCCGAAAAAACAGTAGGAATGAAAACAAAAGTATAAACTCTTATATCTGAACCTAAACGACATTATCTCACCAGAGGTCACATTGAGTACAATAGGCACCCAAAAATAAGGGAGGAAAATTTCCTAAAATAAGAACAACAGAGAAATGAAGTAACTCATAAGACCAGAAATGCCTGTAAACCTAATCCTGATCAGCGGATGATGATTTTTTTCAGTAATAGTGTCACAATCTGCTGCCATTAGGGGAAGTATTGCAGGAAACTTTGAAGAATGTCATTGAAAACGGCAATTCGTACCGGACATTGCCAATATTGACATTTGTGTCTCCACCAACGTATTGAAGAAAAAAATGATTCAAATGGCTCTGAGCACTATGGAACTTCTGAGGTCATCAGTCCCCTAGAACTTAGAACTACTTAAACCTAACTAATCTAAGTACATCACACACATCCATGCCCGAGGCAGAATTAGAACCTGCGACCGCAGCGGTTGCGCGGTTCCAGACTGTAGTGCCTAGAACCGCTCGGCCACTCAGGCCGACCAAAACGTATAGCAACTACTTTTTATTTATTTCTAGAGCAATGTTGTCCATTGTTTGTGTGGACCTGAAAAGGGAGAGAGAGAGAGAGAGAGAAAGGGGGGGGGGGAGGGAGGGGAGAGGAAGAAATGATTACTTTGTATGACAGAGATCACGTGTGTTAAAGAAGCGAGATATTTATGAAGTTTGGCAAAGAATAAAGTAAAATTGAGCTTAATCTTGGTCTTTTCATTGGTTATTTTAATAGTGCGTACTGCGTATGATTGACTAGGCTACTGCATCGTAACCGACGTACCATATATACGGCGGTAAAGAGCCTATGTAACAGAGACACATTAATAGCAAAATTTTAAAGTTATACAAGAAAAGTATCAATTCTGAGGATTCTTCTGAATTCTGGCTGCAGCTGAGCACATACATCCTGGAATAAGACTGCGTAATTTTCTTTACCCCTTTTAATTTCTGCTTAGTTGCGGGAAAGTCGAGATAAAATTTTAATCTGTGAGCCAGCTCGCTACTAACGAGACTTTGTGGCTGCCGCGAGGAGATGGCGCCGCCAAACAGCTCCAGCAAAGACTTCTCGGAGTTCCGCGTCTCTTCAAAGGCGCCTTCTTAGTACCAGTTTTAAGCCAAACCACGGAGCAGCTGCATGTGAATGGCACCAGAAATGCGCGCCAGTTATTGACTAGCCAGGAGGAAATTAACCAGAGACAGGTTCTGGGAAAGTGCGGCCTCGAATTCCTGAGCTATAAAAACAACAAGACCCGTAGGCCCCAGCGGTGCTACACGTTCTGTAAACTGATTAAGTAAGGCGGATGTAGAAATAGGTTCTCTGTTACAGGAAATACATCACAGCTCAAGCAATACTTACTTCCATAGGTATGAAAACTAATGAAGACTACTGAAAAATACAGCAACGATACTCCGAGTTTCATTATATATTGCCAGAATTTCTGAAGGACAAGGATAAAAAAACCGCCATCGGTTAATACCCCGATAGGCTCCTGAATTTGAGGCATATCGTGTTACTTCACACTCTAAATGGACCACTAAACAATGTCAAATCAAAAGTAAAATTCATCCATGATCTTTTGTCTGCAAAACTCCCTCCCAAGAATAGAGAAATATGCATCCATCTACAAGGAGATTAATAAAACTGAATGCTACATTCAACAATGGAAAATCCAGGATGGACTAACGACAATATTACGGGGAGGATGAACTGCTATTCATCATATACAGGAGACGCTGAGTTGCAGACAGGCACAAAGAAAAGATTGCTATACATTTCAGCTTCCGGCCAAAAGAACTTCTAAAATAAAACATACACAGACACACAAGCACAAGCACAACTCACACACACTTTATCACTGTCTCTGACCGCTGGGGCCAGATTCAACGGCCGAAGACAGTGGTCATGTATGTGTGAGTTGTGCTTGTGTGAATCTGTATGTGTTTTCTACTTTAGAAGAAGGCCAGACTTACAGACGGCTTTTTGTTGTGCCAGTCTGCAACTTAACATCTCCTCTATGGCGAGTAGTAATTTATCCTTTATATAAAATTGTCCTTGAATACGACATTATTAACCTCTGGCCACATCATTCGTCCATGTCATAGGGGTCTATTTGTTACAAAATCAAAATGTGACGTACATGGTGCAAATACAGGGTGGGGTAAATAAAAATGGCCCGTAGAACAGAGTTCCAACGTACAAAGAAACACAGCAGAGGAAAGAAAGTACAGTACTAACCCGACTATAGCAGATGTTGAAACTGATCACCATTCATCTCTTGGCACTTTTTGGCCCTGGTGAGTAAGTGGCTGAAGGCGAATCGAAGCTGGACTCCTGGAATTGGCGCAATCTCATCCGAAATCATCTGCTGCAGTTCTTGAAGAATATCACGGTTATTGCGATACTCTTTAGACTTGAGGGCTGCCCACACAAAGTAATCGCACACTGACAGGTCAGGTGACCTGCGTGGCCAGCTGGGGCCGCCACCAGACTGATCTCTGCTAACAACTCCGTCAGGCGTGGAGGTTGTGTAAATGTGCTCCAAGGTTCGGCAGGTTCTATGGGCAGCTTCTCCATCCCTTTGGAAGTAACTGAAGGTATTTTCCTCCTCCATAAATGCAGCCACAATTGGTATCTTCTCGTCCGGGCCACTTTTATTTCCCCCATCCTGTATAACTATCGGCTTTGAAAAATGAAATCATTGATGTTAACACAAGAAACAACAATTTGGAATATGTGTGTCGTACAAAATTCATTTTAGAACTGTCGTACTTGGAGATACCTAATACTGAATGATGCTAGTTTCTATTAACCTATGTAAACCACTCATCAACATATAGACTGTTCGCTCAATGCACTGGATTGTTAGGTACTACCCTAACGAGGTTTATGTTCTCTATTCCTTCTCTGAACCACTATGTGATGCCCGTATTGAAGGACCGACTATTTACCGTGGAATCAGCACGGTGGAGTTTGTTATGTTTTACTAATATAAAGACGCCCGCCCTGTTAGCCGTTCGGTCTAACGCACGGCTTTCCGGATTGGGAAGTAGCGCCTGGTCCCCGGCACAATCCGCCAGGCGGACTTGTGTCGAGGTCCGGTGAGACGGCCAGTCTGTGGATTGCTTTTAGGAGGTTTTCCATCTGCCTCGGCGAATGCCACGTACGCGTACACCACCATTACTCTACGACGCAAACATAGGGGTTTAACTCGTGTAGTGTGAGACGTTCCCAGAGTGGTGGAGAGGGGGGGGGGGGGGGTGTTGCTCCACCGCGGGCCTGAACCGTACAATAACCCAGTGGTTCGGTGTGGGCGGAGGGGTGAAGTGGACTGCAGTAGTCGTGGGGTCGTGGACCGCTGCGGCTGCGGCTGCGGCGGGGACGGAGCCTCTCCGTCGTTTCTAGGCTCCCCGTTAAGTTACAATACAATACAGTATAAAGACTACCGGATGAGAAATCAAAAGCGGGAACCTTCCATACGTTGCTCTCTGACAAAGTCGAAACTACAAAATGGTTCTGATCACTATGGGACTTATCACCTGAGGTCATCAGTCCCCTCGAAACTACACTGGATAAAATAAGGGTAGAAATAAAGAGACACACATTATGGCTGAGGTGGCAACACTCATTAGTTTCCGAGAAAGACGACGGTCGAAGTTCAGACACTGCTTCCCGAGTCCACGTGGGTGAGCTAATATCAAGTGAGTCGGCAGTGCAGTGACTAACAGTATAGTTTCGGATTTTTTATTTCCGTGTTCAAGTCCAGTTGTTTTATTTTATTTTTCTCTATCTCTTTTTCGTCGCTGACATCGTGAAATACAGAGAATTTATTGACAAAATAAGTAAACAATCAGTTCTGAATAAAAATCTGTTTCATCATCACAAGTCTTGTATGATTAACAGTACCTGAAAGTAAAAAAAAAAAACACATAAATTCTAGTATATTAATTTCAGTTTTGATTTTTACTTTCATACTTCAGAGCTGCATCAAACCAGTCTCAGGACTGAAGACCACAACAACAACAACTTCAAGAGAATCAGTGCATTTCCCAAGTTGACTTGTATCATAAAAACATTGAAAGCATAAAAATTGGGAGCACCGGGAGCAACATACGAAGACACATATGCCGCCGTCACATATTTTAGTGTGAATATCATTAGGAGAAGTAACGGAACAGGGAGGTAGTGAGACTGGTTTGAACTGTGATCGATCATTACTCATGAACACATTTTATTCCACCAAAAATATCAGGCATCAAAAAAGGAAAGCAACGATTTCATGCCTTAGAGCTTTATCAGTTTCACGGAAATGTTCAATGTTAAACAGAAAAGCTGATATCTTACCATCTGCTGATATACCCCGTACACCGTGCGAGCACACTACGCCTTGGCTGTCAAATGGCTCTGAGCACTATGGGACTTAACATCTGAGGTCATCAGTCCCCTAGAAATTAGAACTACTCAAACCTAACTAACCTAAGGAAAATAACACACATCCACGCCCGAGGCAGTTTTCGATCCTGCGACCGTAGCAGTCGCGCGGTTCCGGGTTCAAGCGCCTAGAACCGATCGGCCACACCGGCCGGCTCTTGGCTGTCAGTTTCAAGTTGGAACGTGCAGTGCGTAAAATACACCTTGAACTTTTCTATAGCAGGCAACCCTGCCAAAGCCTATAGTTCAGACATGGAGTACTTTACTTCCTGAAGGAAAAGACCACAACACGCATAAGCCATAGGTTGCCTCCTGGCTCGATGTTCTTGGAGGAGGACATTAGCTAGCCGAGACACAAGTGCTTCAGTGGAGACAGTAAATTCCCTCTCAGAAGGAAGCATCGCCAGAAATGGAGCACTTACCAGTGCAGCGTTCAAGGCTTCAAATGACATCTGCTGGGAGGGACCCCAATAAAATTTTCTCCCCTTTCTCCTTAGCTCCCCAACTGGCGCGGCTAACTAGGCGAAATTAGAAATGAATTTCTGGTAAATGTTTACGATGCCTAGAAAGCAAGCCATTGGTCTCTCACTCTTGTGCAGTGGGAAGATGTAATTTGCTCCCGTCCAGCTCTGGTCGATGCTAACTCCCGCGGGAGATACTATATGGCCTAGAAAGGAGTTCTTTGGAGGGCAAATTTTACTTTAGACGGATTAACTGTAAACCCTGGTTTTCACAATCGCTTAACAAACTCCTTTGCATGTCCAAAATGCTACTGGAAATACTGATTGTAAATAACAAGATCACTCAAATAGTGATATACACATGTGATTACGTAGGCTTTCCCGGCGTAATAAGTCATGAAAGTCTCTTCGGGTTTGCTGCCGGATCCTAAAATCAACTTGACTCGATATTTCGGCGATCTAACTGGTCGCCATCTTCAGGAAAATGCTGCTTCTGCTGATGAGTCCCGCTGAGAACTGACGCCAGGCTGCAAATCGACGTCCTATATAGGCCACCGTTCAGTACACGGCGCATGCGCCACCGATCACGGTTTCTGCCTTCCAAAACGGGGAGGTGGCGCCGCCCTTAGTGAAACACTGCTGGCAACGATATATCGCAATCAAGGCCGCACCGAAGAACGTTCAGTTTTGATGCGAGATAATACAGGATTCCACGTTTTGCTAAGAGGAAACCCATTGTCTCTGTTGATTAAATTTTTTACAAACTTTGTCTTCCTATTTTAATTATATTCTGTTTATTTTTATTAATAATCTAGAATTAAATTAATTGTATTTTATATTAATAACAGAATACAGCGCACACAGAGCAACAGCCACAGCAGAATATGCAGAAACACGTCCACTTTCTTGTGGCGGAGACGGGCAGTGGTATGGCCGCTTGACAAGCCACATAAATTGCAAGTGGCCATGACGACTAAGAGAGCTATATGCTGTTGGGCTTGATATTTGTAATACGTGGCACATGGCTCACCTTTCTGGCCAAGGTAGTGAGATGCTACGTAGTGTTTAAATGAAAAAAAAATATGAAAAAATCCTTAATATGTTCCACTGCCCTATTGAAATGTACCTGGGCATGCTCTTGTAACGTAATATCTTGCTCCTGTAATAGGGTTTTAGTTTTCTGAAATTCATGTATCCCCTTGATACTGCAGAGATCACTGAGTCTATTCTCGAAATGAGAGTCTCCCACCTGAAATCTACTAATCTGTGAACACAATGGTTCCTTTATCTCGAACACTGAAATTACAGAAGCAAACTCTGTTAAGGCCAGTTGTCTGTGGGAGGCAGTCGCACTTACCTCTGCCAGCAGCAGGTCTGGCAAGGCCTCTTTGCAGTTGACTACCTTGTGCACCCACTATGGGCGGCCTGTAAAACCAATATCAGCATTACAATGAGTAATGCAAAGCTATTCATTTAGCGAGCTGCTTTGCAAGCAATTAACTTTTACGTGCACGTGTTCAGGACAAATTATTTTGCTGGTTTTATGATTAACTTTAAATTAGGGTACTAGCGGTGATTTTACACCTGAGCTCGATTACAATTCAGTAATTACTTCGTAATTACAGTCTATACACAGTTAATTATCAGACAGCAAGTTTTGCTCACACAGTGAGCTGGCGACCGTTCTTAAGCAGTTTGCAATTTAAAATTAGAACAGATTCAGTTTATTTATTCCCAATTACACTAACTACTTCTTATATTTACCTTTTTTGTCAAAATTTTTTGGATAGTCATCGCGCGATAATGATTCAGTTATAACTGTATCTACACATACACGGATATTCGCTATTCTTAGGAATAGATGGCGTTCCCCAAAATACAAGGAACAGTAGGTGCAGGTATCATTTAAAATTCCTAATGAACCAGAAGTGTATGTCCGTTGTACAGAGCGACCATAGTGGACAGGATAATAACTAGCTTTGTCCTGAGCGTTGCAAAATTGAAATCTGATTGTGAATTAAGACTACTTAATGAAGTTTTTCTTCAGACAACAGAGAAAGCAAAAACGTTGAATTCGACAATGCAGACTGAGAGGCAGCAACGAAGGCTTGAGCCAGGCTCAGAATTATTTGACGGCTTGCTCACTAACGACAGTAGGATAAATAGAACAGTAGATATGAAAGATATAAATAACATGACGATAAAACAATAATTTTGGAATTTGTGGTAAGTTCCTATGGGACCAAACTGCTGAAGTCATCGGTCGCTAGGCTTAGACACTACTTAATCTAACATAAACTAACTTACACTAAGGACAACACACACGCCCATGCCCGAGATAGGACTCGAATCTCCGACGGGGGTCAGCCGCACAAACCGTGTCAAGGTATCCGAGACCACGTGGCTACCCCACGCGGCATAAAACAAGAGATCATCGAGTCTTATCAGGAGAATACCAAAGAGACATTTACAGAGTGTGTAAACCATACGGATAAGGAGAAACGAAAACGGAACCAACATTAAGCCATCCGTGTGGTTCGGAATCATATCGTTTCAGAACGTTCGCTCAAATGATTACAGATGAAATACCTTCTTCAAACCAATCTTTGAGGAGTGATACTGGTTCACTAAGAAATGAAATACTCTCTGGATCAATCAATGCGTAGTGACCTGAATGGCAAATTTCCCAGGGCACCAAAATTTTAAGAGGTAAACATTTTAACACAACGAATGGACGCTAAAATAACTGAGGAAATAAACAAGCTACACCTTAAATCGGATAGTAAAATGATATAAGAAAGCAGAAAGAGGATTGGTACTGTGCAGTGAGTAGTTAAGTACCTGAATATGAGTAGGTTCACATAGGAAACAATGCGCTAATGCGATTCGTGCACGTGGTAAATCAAATGCGATAGCGAATGAAACTGTGGGTGTTGTCGAAGCAACAACTGGTCCAACGCGTACCGGTGGTACGACGGCGCTAAAAGCAGACCAGTGTCCGGGAGCGAAGAAGCAAACTGTCATTGTTAATGAAGCCGTAAATGCCGGTAACGATACGGAACAGCTAATGCAGTTAAATAAAATGTATTATGGGTTATAAGAATGGAAAAGAAATAGGAAAGTAAGCTTTGATAGGAAAAGAGCTCAGAATACAAAGAGTAATGATAATTATGAAATTTTGAGACGAATGTGGCGCGCAATCTGAAAGGTAAGCTGCGCAATATACATGTAGTTATTGAGTGTATAATGAATAATACTGATGAAATTAATGAATATAGTGAGGAGGATGGGGCACGTGAAGTGCAGATAGGCAGAAGATTTCTTGATGCCAATCCCGATTCAGCCGAAGTCGGACGATCTGGACGGGAAGCCGGCAAATGTAGATCACGGCAAGAACATGTAGCTTCTGACAGCCGAATTAAATTAGCAAGCGAAGCGAATGATTGTAATGTGTATGAGGTAAAGGTAGACGTAGTTCGCTCAGTGGACAGCGATGAAAAAAGTGAACCTTCCAGTCAGTTAAATACATCGAAACTCAAACACGTTTGGTATGAAAAAAAGGAAGAGAACAGGGGAAAGTAGGGCAAGAAAGAAAAACAGATAAATTGTTTGAACGAGATTACATATTGTGGAGTGATATGGACGTGGGGCAAGACCTGTTACGAGAAGATAAAGGTAGCAAATCCAAGCAATGTGACCAAATTATACCACCTACTGGAATGTGTGGAAAGACACTGAGGTGTTAACCGATAGTGGCAGCCAGATTATCGTTCTGTGTCAGTCCTTTTATGAGCGTATTAAAACCGTAACAGTTACAGTTTGAATGCCTGTTATGAGAGTAAAAGTAATAGATGTTATTGGTGTCTGTAGCGAACCGATCAAAACTCAAGTTGTAACAACAACAACTGCACATATAATAATTTTTTTTCTGATTTTCGATAAATTAGTGTAAGCGATGTTCTGATTTCATTTCTTTTTTCTTTTCATGTCATTATGTTAAAGAAGCTCTAAACAATTTTCGATGTGAATATTATTGCCAGCAATATTATAACAAAATGGAAATGTAAGAAATGTTGAAACTGTTGTAAGATGTTAAAATTGTAATTGTGCGCCTGGTCCATACGTAGGCAATGTATTAGGATATGTAGAATGCAAAACCTTTGGTGAATACCCTATCTGTAGGGGAGCGGTAAAAGGTGGATGGCAGGCTAGCGCGGGAAAATGCACACGGGCGCTGCACGGCATAACGGGCTCAGTAGTAGTAGTTGGAGTTGGGCATCGGTCTGAGAAACACGTTCTGGATCGAGGAGGCTCTCCTGGAAAACGTGATTTCGTGGAGCCTCGGATTTGCCGTTTCCGACGACTATACAGCATGTCTATATTCCATAGGCACTAAATGGAAAAGTATTGCGACGCTAAGAAGAAGCACAGTGCCGATACATCAGGAGCTATAGCTGTGATTGTATGTGTGCTTTGCGCCTCGCCATCTCGCAGCCCGCCAACCGCCTCATCGACACGAACAGGTTGAAACTTATAGTACTGTATTCGTGTGGACCAGTGTTAATTTTGTTCCTGACTGTTCAATAACAACTTAACTTTTACCAGAACTGTCCTATCATTTAATTATCCTCATCACTAACCTAGACAGGGTGCTTTCCACATGTTGTGCAATCCGAGTGTCCCGAAATGAAGATTTGAAGTTTATGTTAATAATACTTACCTGCAGACCTATCTATGTTAGAATGATGTTCAAAGAACTTTGTTGTTAATGAATATATAGGTAAATAATATAGGTCTGACGAAGTTGGAAGATAATGTTGAAATTGGTTTAGTAATGAAGGCTAATTAATTTGAGACAAAAATAATAGTAGTTAAATGAGCAAGAAATAAAACAAAAAGAGTAGTAACTCATATATTGGAAATCTTGAGTGCTTAACGATTTCGATAATCAAAAATTTCAGTACAGTGATCATAACAGTTTCAGGGTCCCTCCCCCCCTTTTTTTTTCTATTCATGTAAATTCTGAAATGTACTGAACTGATTTGACCAGCAAAGTTAAAGTCGAGATAAAACCAAAATTAATCAGTGTTTTACCTTTTTCAAAATTGACATTGTATGTGTGTTTCGAAAGGGCTATTTCTAGGGTAACCTATGCCCGATTTTAATCAGATCAATAGACAGTACGAAGTTTGTAGTAAACATTATAGTGTTTTGTTGTGTATTTATGGCTTGTCCATGTTAGAACAGAAAGTGAAATTATTAGTTCAGTAGATTTTCTGGTTATAAAATTTACCATATTATGCAGTGTTATTACGTGTTGTTTTGTATGAACGTACATCAACTTGTACAGGGAAGAAACTCAATTAATGCCTAATTAGGCTGGCGACCGTATTATTAACAATTTGGTAGCATCTGCTGTGTCGTTTCTTGTCCGTCCTAACGTGTAGTAGCACTTCAGACTTGCTTGACGTATCATTGTTGTTACTGAGTGGGTGAAAGTCTGATTTTGCCTCCATTGAAATCCTTTCTTATAAGGTGAAGCCCGTCAACTTACCATAGTACAGGCTTTAATAAGTATCGTGCGCAGTAGCGTAGTGTTACAAAGTCTCGATATAGTTTTCTATTAAAACTATTTTGTTTTTGTTTGTGGTGTACTGAAATTATTGTAAAAATGTGATTAGAACAAAATGTCATATCCTATGGGAGAAACTAAATTAGAAATAAGTTTTGATGCCACTGATAGGATGGTTGAGATTCAGAATAGGTCTAAAAGGTTAAGTCTAATTTTGTTACCTATGAGTGAAGGGCTGAGTGAAGGATCGAGTGTTGTTATGTTAGATATATGAACATGGTATCTCCCTTCCATGACGAATTTGCAACTATAGTTGAAAATGTTTCGAGTACATCTCTCAAAAAGAAGGACGAGTTGTATAATATTTTCATTAATAACAGATAGGCATTTTTAAATGAATCTGGTTGGATAAGGTATTTTGAGTACAAGACTGAAACGGTATCTCTGAATCATTTTTTGGATCAGTATATCACTTACCACTGGCTAGGAAAGAAGAAGTGCAAAAAGAGATAAGCCTCTTGGAGGAATGGGGCACAATAATGAACTCATCTCGGTAAACAAAAAAGATAATAGTGGTATAATCGTGATAGATGCACGCGATCTTACCAGGGTTGTGAAATATGAGATAGCCATCCTGAATGTTTGGACAATGTGTTGCAAAAATTTCACATTCTGCAGTATATTACATGTCTCGAACTGATTAATGGCTATTGGCAGATATCTCTGGAACAAGAATCACGGAAACTGACAGCATTCCTTTCCACAGGAAAATGCTCTCAGTATAGAGTTACATCTTTTGGATTAAATACTTCTGTCACAGTATTCATCTGAGCCCTGGACAGTGTACTAGGGAAAGAACTTAGTGCCACAGTTACAATCTATAATCAAAATTTGTTGATAGCGACTTCCTCACGGAGGTGCGCTGTGAACAGTTATAATCTATATATAATGGATCATTTAAAATTGGTAGCATTCCTCACCCTAATGTTTTCTGTCAGATACAGCCTCAGTAAGACAAAAGATTTGGTGTGGCAACATTGCGGACTTGAAACTTTACCAGAGCAGAAGTAATAACTGTTTATACCACCTGTAAATAGTCATAAGGAATTAATGACTGAGCCGGCCGAAGTGGCCGTGCGGTTAAAGGCGCTACAGTCTGGAACCGCAAGACCGCTACGGTCGCAGGTTCGAATCCTGCCTCGGGCATGGATGTTTGTGATGTCGTTAGGTTAGTTAGGTTTAACTAGTTCTAAGTTCTAGGGGACTAATGACCTCAGAAGTTGAGTCCCATAGTGCTCAGAGCCAATTAATGACTGAAAGATTCTCACTTTTGCATTAACAATCTGTAATGCAGATGTCATACTGAAATACTAGGAGCAGTGCTTCTGATATCAAAATATTTGTCTGTTTTTATATTTTAACTAGTGAATGAGAAGATTAGAGACATAGTAATTAGTTTCAGAAGATATGTTGTCTATGTGATAAGTGACATCAGATGAACTCAGGCTTGTCATTTAAGTGGCAGGTAAAATTAATATAAGTGGATGTTTGTTAGAGCACAAAAAGGTGGTGTTACATAGAAGCAAAAACAGAAAGAGAAAACAACTAGATATGAAAAGGTGTGCCTATGGGCATGGATAACATAACAGAAAGACAAAGAAAGTAGATAGGAAAAAGTGAGCCTATGGGTGATGATAACATGCAGCCACAAAAGTAAAAGGTGAGGAGAAAGTGCACCAGACATTGAACCACTAATTCGTTTTCTATTTTCAGGAGGAAAAAATCTGTGACAAAGTGATTACAAATTGTATGTAATGTATATATGAACCATGTAATATCAGACATGAAAATAGTGATTATAAGTCTTTTATGAGTAAATGGATAATGTTCTATATTAACTGCAGACGAATTTCATGTGAGTATTTCATTATTATTGTGCTGAAGACAGTGCGAAGTAGTTACCTAGACTTCCCGATTTCATTCCATTGAAAATTAAAGTGTTTAAATCACTATTTGTTGCTAGTCTGGAGGTTTCCTTGAGTCTGTATTTGACAATATAGATCCTTGAATCTTGGGGTATTTGAAACACCGGAACACCGAGACTAATAAATTTTACGCATAATTAATTCTGTAACAATAATGTAACTGTGATGTAATTTCTGTCATATGTATCTTTTTAATGTTGTCATGTATTTCAGTGTCAAAGGATTAATTGAAAGGAGCTAACCAAAAAAGGATATTGCATTTACGATATAGTAAGAACGCTGGCGTTGTCAGGAAAGTTTGCTGTTGTATAGAGCCAAAGAATATGTTTGAATTAAAGACTACTGACGCTGGGAGTGTAAGTGCAGAGTGGTGCGGAAGTAGTCGGTGGAGAGAGTTGCTGGCAGCAAGCGGTCAAGTGCAGACGCAGTGCACGAGGGTGTAAGGGGCAGGATGCAAGAATTTTAATATATGGCCATGCATATTCTGTGCTTATAAATGGGCACATTACATTCTCATCAAGACGAATTAATATTCAAGAAGAATACTGTGATCCCAAACTCGTTGCATGGTGCGACAATAAATGCGTTCAGCACAAATTACTTTGCTGGATTTCTTAGTCAATGTATTAACTGTGTTTCTATACTACATTTCGAGTCGATTCCATTGGTTCCGTTCTCGCCTAATTACAATTCAGTGATTACAGAATGAAGTTTCAGTTCAGTAATCAATTTGTAATTACAGTCTATAAAGAATTGTCACACAGCTATATTTACTCACACAGTGAGCTGGTGACCGTTCTTGAGCAATTTGTAATTTGAAATTAGAACAGATTCAGTTCATTTATTCCCAGTTTCACTAACTATTTCTCATTTTTACCTTTTATGTCAAAATATCTTTCGATCGTTATAGTGCGAAAGTGGTCGCGCGATAACGATTCGGTTGTAGCTGCATCTGCGCTTATCCAGATTTCATTATTGGTTCAAATGGCTCTGAGCACTATGGGACTTTACGTAGTGGTCACGCGGTTCCAGACTGTAGCGCCTAGAACCGCTCGGCCACCCTGGCGGGCGATTTCATTAGTCTTCGGAATAAATCGCTTTCCAAAGCAACAGGGAATATTAGGTGCTTGTGTCATTTAAAAATCCTAATTAACAAGAAGTGTAGCTCTGTTACAAACACTACAGATATAGCATCACCACACGCCTAAGGCAGGCGGTCAGCACGCCACTACGACAGAGTCAGCAGAAGTCAGTCACGTAGACTGGTGCAGTTGCGATTCTCAGTGTGAAATACACTCGTGAACACAGAGTTTAACCAAGGATCCCCAGTGCACAGTGCAATGACAGCGGCCTGATGGGGCTAGCTTGCAAACCTTGGACTCCCTGTACGCAAACTGACGTCGGTAGAAGTCGTCAGCAGATGGTCCTCCGGCTGGAAGGCAGCAGTTCGACTCTCATCGCCATCAGAAGTCCCATTCTGTATGTTTCGGTAGCTCTGTCCTTCGTTTCATTAGGTGAGTGCATCGAGCGGTAGGGCTACTGCAACCGAGCATCCATGAAGATCCGTAAGCCGTTCGAGAGGGCGTCGCTGCAGCTCCTGAGGAACCATAGTGGGCCCCTGTTGTATCGTCGTCTCTCCTCGTGCGAGACAATCAGCGGCAAGTGGCCGCAGCTGCAGACGTTTTGACTCAACTACCGGGCACCTGGCACGCCGTACCGCAGTTACCACAGCGCCCCATACCCGAAGCTACCAGCGGACTCACCTATCAGACACTCAAAGGGCTTCGTGTACTACCATTGTTTGTCTTTGTTGATGTGTGCTATGTTTGAAACAAAACCAGCAACCGGGATGCAGTAAGACTATTATTGACCGGTTTCCATCAACATGACTGGCTTTCATCAAAATAACAACCATTGTTAAAAAGTGTAGCCAGTAGGACACAGCTGAGTTACTAAATTCGTAAATGGCACGTGACGCCTAGCGCTTACGCACACTTGCTTACAATATCTGCTACATGGTGGCGCAAGCGACTGAATAGGCTCTACTAAACTTGTATTATTCTCTTCCAAAATGCTTTCAGTCGCTTAAAGCAGTGTTTTAACTTTTTGTGTTTATTATTTAAGCCATATGTGCAAATGACGTTGTAGGTTTGTAATAACATTTCTGCATAATTACACCAGACACATTAAGTAAAATCATAAAATAACACCTTCTGGATGAAAACATTCATACCAGTACCAAGTGAATACACTGTATGTTAGTCTCCCATAACAAGTAGTATAGCAAGCAGCACAATAATCTATTTTTGTTGTGAAGTAATGCATGACATGTTTCAAATTATACAAGAGAAGATGTTAACATAGGTTTTCCTCTATTTGCAACGTTTTTTTGGAAATTTTACGAAGCTGTATCTGCCACTAGAAATTAAATGTTTTTCCAATACTCTCTTACGCTTCATTTTATTTTTTTCATTTTATTGTGTTAGATATTCTTCTTCCTATCTTTCAGCAGAACAAAGTTTGTACTTTGGCAAGACGTAGGCCTATGTGAATACAACTGGACGTTGGCGTGTATGGTGTAGATTTTCATTCATGTAAACCCCTTTCCTCGTTTTAGCCTTTTGACGTTTAATTCAATGGCTGTAACTGCACAAGGCTACAAGTGTTACAACAGATTATTATTTTGAGGAAGGCCAGACATACTGCTCAAAACCGGTCAATATTAAAGTGTCTTATTGCATCTTTGCTGGTTTTGATTCAAATACACCACAGGTAGTCAACAACAACTGTTTGTACATCATGAATAAAGTTTATACGTTGTTCATGTCTGATCATGTGAGTAAGGCCCATAGACTTTCCATTCCATGACAGGGTAGACGAGAAGGATAGAACAATGAAGTTGGATTTTCTGATAAAGCATCCCGCACTAGCGATTGAAAGAATTACGAGACCCTATGCAGCGAAACAAAAGCAATGACTTCTAAAAGAACTTGTTAGCACCCTCATCTGGCTGCCAAATGGAATGGCGAAATACGAGAATAAATGGAGGAAGGTAACACTTCCATACTCTTATGCATTACTGATTACAGATTGATTTCACAAAAGATTGCGCACCTTTGTTGCAATTCATTTATTTATTTATTTATTGTTTAAAGTCTGGGAAGAATGGAGAAGAGACGTAAAATCAAAAGCTTCTATATTAACGAAAAGAAGAACACAAGAGAAGGATTCAGTCACTCTTGAGGAGCAGCTTCTAGGTCTCTTAGATCCTTGTTTGTTTCTGGACATGTAGCGGTACCAGAACCAAGAAAACATACGCGCCGGCCGCTGTACCCGAGCGGTTCTAGGCACTTCAGTCCGGAACCGCGCTGCTGCTACGGTCGCAGGTTCGAATCCCGCATTGGGCGTGGATGTGTGTGATGTTCTTAGGTTAGTTAGGTTTAAGTAGTTCTAGGTACTAGGGCACTGATGACCTCAGATGTTAAGTCCCATACTGCTTAGAGAAATTTGAACTATTTGAAACCATAGGTCAGGTAATGGTGTAAATTTCTTTCTCTCTAGTCCTTAAGCTTCTATTTATAAATTTAATTGGCCAAATTCTGTATTGGAGGACTCAGGTCTCGTTTTACATGCTCAAAGTGACAAAGTTGAGAGAGGTTGTATGAAAGGTATGTTCAACCAGTAAAAATGAAAAATAATTCTTAGCAAATTAGGTAATTATAATATGTATTTGCACTAGAATAATATAACATTCAATAAGACATTAAATTCCTGTTGTTGTTGTCTTCAGTCCAGAGACTGGTTTGATGCAGCTCTCCATTCTACTCTATCCTGTGCAGGGTTCTTCATCTCCCAGTACCTACTGCAACCTTCATCCTTCTGAATCTGTTTAGTGTATTCATCTCTTGGTCTCCCTCTACGATTTTTACCCTCCGCGCTGCCCTCCAATATTAAATTGGTGATCCCTTGATACCTCCTAATTAGTTATGTGATCAACCCATCTAATCTTCAGCATTCTTCTGTAGCACCACATTTCGAAAGCTTCTATTCTCTTCTTGTCTAAACTGTTTATCGTCCATGTTTCACTTCCATACATGCTGCACTCCATACAAATACATTCAGAAATCACTTCCTGACACTTAAATCTATACTCGATTTTAACAAATTTCTCTTCTTTAGAAATGCTTTCCCTGCCATTGTCAGTCTACATTTTATATCCTCTCTACTTCGACCATCATCAGTTATTTTGCTCCCCAAATAGCAAAACTCATTTACTACTTTAAGCGTCTCATTTCCTAATCTAATTCACGCAGCATCACCGGATATAATTCGACTACATTCCATTATTCTCGTTTTGCTTTTGTTGATGTTCATCTTATATCCTCCCTTCAAGACATTGTCCATTCCGTTTAGCTGCACTTCCAGGTCTTTTGCTGTCTTTGACAGAATTACAATGTCATCGTCGAACCTCAAAGTTTTTATTTCTTCTCCATGGATTTTAATTCCTACTAAGTCTACAAAGGCTAGAAACGTAGGTTTGCCTTTCCTTAATCTGTTTTCTAAGGTAAGTCGTATTGTCTCAACTCTTATAACTGCCATTTGGTTTCTGTACAAATTGTAAATAACCTTTCGCTCTGTATTTTACCCCTGCCACCTTGAGAATCTGAAAGAGAGTATTCCAGTCAACATTGTCAAAAGTTTTCTCTAAGTCTACAAATGCTAGAAACGTAGGTAAGCCTTTCCTTAATCCAGCTGCCAAGATAAGTCGTGGGGTCAGTATTGCCTCACGTGTTCCAACATTTCTACGGAAACCAAACTGATGTTCCCCGAGGTCGGCTTCTACCAGTTTTTCCATTCGTCTATAAAGGATTCGTGTAAGTATTTTGCAGCCGTGGCTTATTAAACTGAAAGTTCAGTATTTTTCACGTGTCAACACCTGCTTTCTTTAGGATTGGAATTATTATATTCTTCTTGAAGTCTTAGGGTATTTCACCTGTCTGATACATCTTGCTCACCAGATAGTAGAGTTTTGTTAGGCCTGGCTCTCCCAAGGCTGTCTGTAGTTCTAATGAAATGTTGTCTACTCCCGGGGCCTCGTTTCGAATTAGGTCTTTCAGTGTTCTGTCAAACTCTTCGCGCAGTATCATATCTCTTATTTTATCTTCATCTACATTCTCTTCCATTTCTATAACATTGTCCTCAAGAACATCGCCCTTGTATAAACCTTCTATATACTCCTTCCACCTTTCTGCTTTCCCTTCTTCACTTAGAAATGGGTTTCCATCTGAGCTCTTGATATTTATGCAAGTGGTTCTCTTTTCTCCAAAGGTCTCTTTAATTTTCCTGTAGGCAGTATCTATCTTACCCCTCATGAGATAAGTCTCTACATCCTTACATATGTCCTCTAGCCATCCCTGCTTAGCCATTTTGCACTTCCTGTTGATCTCATTTTTGAGACTTTTGTATTCCTTTTTGTATGCTTCATTTACTGCATTTTTATATTTTCTCCTTTCATCAGTTAAATTCAATATCTCTTCACTTACCCAAGATTTCTATTAGCCGTCCCTCAAAGCTACCCACTCATCTTCTACTGTACTTCTTTCCCCCATTCTTGTCAATCGTTCCCTAATGCTCTCCCTGAAGCTCTCTACAATCTCTGGTTCTTTCAGTTTATCCAGGTCCCATCTCCTCAAAGTCCCACCTTTTTGCAGTTTCTTCAGTTTTAATCTACAGTTCATAACCAACAGATTGTGGGCAGAGTCCACATCTGCCCCTGGAAATGTCTTACAGTTTAAAACCTGGTGTCTGAATCTCTGTCTTACTATTATATAATCTGATACTTTCTAGTGTCTCCAGACTTCTTCCATGTACACAACCTTCTTTCATGATTCTTGAACCAAGTGTTAGCTATGATTAAGTTATGCTCTGTGCTAGATTCTACCAGGCGGCTTCCTCTTTCATTTCTTCCCCCCAATCCATACCCACCTACCATGTTTCCTTCTCTCTCTTTTCCTACTATCGAATTCCAGTCACCCATGACTACTAAATTTTCGTCTCCCTTCACTATCTGAATAATTTCTTTTATCTCATCATACATTTCATCAATCTCTTCGTCATCTTCGGAGCTAGTTGGCATATAAACGTGCACTACTGTGGTAGATGTGGGCTTTGTATCTATCTTGGCCACAATAATGCGTTCACAATGCTGTTTGTAGTAGCTTACCCGCACTCCTGCTTTTTAATTAATTGTTAAAACTACTCCTGCATTACCTCAATTTGATTTTGTTTTTATAACCCTGTATTCACCTGAAATCTTGTTCCTTCTGCCACCGAACTTCACTAATTCCCATTATATCTAACTTTAACTTATCCATTTCCCTTTTTTAATATTCTAACCTACCTGCCCGATTAAGGGATCTGACATTCCACGCTCCGATCCGTAGAACGCCAGTTTTCTTTCTCCTGATAAGAACATCGTCCTGAGTAGTCCCCGCCCGGAGATCCGAATGGGCGACTATTTGATCTCCGGAATATGTTACCCAAGAGGACGCCATCATCATTTAATCATACAGTATAGCTGCATGCCATCGGGAATGATTGCGGCTGTAGTTTCCCCTTCCTTTCAGGCATTCGCAGTACCAGCACAGCAAGGCTGTTTTGGTTAGTGTTACAAGGCCAGATCAGTCAATCATCCAGACTGTTGCCCCTGCAGCTACTGAACCAGGAACCACACGTTTGTCTGGCCGCTCAACAGATACCCCTCCGTTGTGGTGGCACCTTCGGTGCGGCTATCTGTATCGCTGAGGCACGGAAGCCTCCCCACCAACGGCAAGGTCCATGATGCATTGGGAGGAGGGGGATTAAATTCCTAACAGACACTAAATAATAATTAAAAAATCAGCTCAAGATTTAAATTGCATAATGTGCAGTATGTATTCAAGTTTATATGTAGGTGAGGTAAATCATATTTCCACAAATGTTGAATCAAACTTTCACTAAAGTACTGATGAAACAATAATTTCACTTAAATACTGAGGAAATTATACTTATTCTACAATATCAGAAAAAATCTCCATGTTGTTGAAACCTTTGAGACAAACAGAATCTTTGGGCATGTCGGAAACGCCTATGGGGTTTTAGGGTGCATGAGATGGTAAAGGGGCAACCTAGCAATAATTCCTGCACTGACAACCCCGGCCTCCTGCATCGATCTGTCTCTCGTAACTCCTTGATCTACTATTGATGGTGGCTGACATTCATCACTGCTGCTATCAGTGGAATCCGCTTCAGGGTGAGGCACAGGAGCATGGGCCCTCACACATTTATTGCACAAAACCGCACACACAGTTTTAATCATGCCTAATTTCACTGGGTCGTACTCCAGTACTCTGTGTTCCTTTAAATATGTGAAACTGTTGCACAGGTTTCCACAAAGCTTGTATCTGTCATATGGATTTGACTGAAATTGGCATCTCTGCTGGTGGGTAGAGGATCAGACGATGGTACGTGAATCCACGGCTCATGGACATATCAAGAATCCCCTATTGGAAAACAAATATCACAGAAATAAGATAGCTAAGTACAAATAGTTTAAATTTCTATTTGGTTGTTTTAAAGCCAAACACATATATAATTTCAAAAATGATAGCATTCAATATTTGTTTGTACTTACCCAATAACGAGCATACTTCTCCTCCTCTATACAACTCCTCCATTTTCGCTCTGTTTGCTCACACGAAGGAGTCATTCGATGACCCAGGTTGGCTTGCTAAGGTATATATGACGTTTACGTCTGAGTCACATGTCTGCAAAGTATAAATGGCAAAGTAGTACTATTGTTGCATTTTATATGTGTTGTAACTTAGGGTTTCAAATAGTAACAATTGAAAACCGAACATGCAAAAACACGTGTCACGCTTGTTCACATAATTCTCTTCGTGGGCGTAATGGGTTAAAAGTCATTAGACACCGTCAGAGATCAGAATGGGGTGCTCCGAGGTACTCACGGACTTGGAACGTGCTCAGGTGATTGGGTATCACTTGTGTCTTATGTCTGTATGCGAGATTTCCACACTCCTAAACATCCATAGGTCCACTGTTTCCGATGTACGAGGCCTGTTCAGAAAGTAAGCTCCGATTGATTGCCAAATTGAAACCACAGTGAACATCAGAAATGTTTTACTTGTAACAATTAGCTACACCTTTCAGCTACTTCTCTACGTAGTCGCCGTTCTGACTTAGACTTTTGTCATAGCGTTGTACCAACTTTTCAATAGCCTCATCATAGAAGGCAGCCGCCAGTGCTTTCCGCCAATTCTCCACGCTGGCCTACACCTCGTTGTCTGTGTCAAAATGTTGTCTTCAAAGACAGCGGTTCATGTGACCAGAGATGAAACACAGGGGGAGACAATTGCGGACTGTATTGTGGGTAATCTCACATTTCCATTTGAAAACGATGCAGGAGCATCTTCATTGCCCCTGCAGAATGCGTCTGAGAATTGTCTTGAAGAAGAAACAGCACGACAGTTATGTAATGTTAGCTGCATAGCTTCAGGCGAAATTTCTCACCAGGCCCTCGTACTTGGCGGCAGACACTATTTTCTAGACATCTTTACGCACTCACTGCGAGCTCAGAAATGAGAAGAGCGACGTGATGCTAACTGGGGTTATACTAGAGACACTACCCAACACATCTGTGCAAAGCTTTATCGGATTTTCATAGTCGTTTCCATTTCGCGACCGATCGGAGCTTACTTTCTGAACGCCCCTCGTAATAGTGAAGTGGTATCGTGAAGGAACAGGTACATCACAAAAGTGTACAGGCCGACCTCGTCTGTTGACTGACAAATATCGCAGACAGCTGAAGAGGGTCGTAATGTGTAATAGAAAGACAACTATCCAGACCATCAGACAGGAATTCCAAACTGCATCAGGATCCACTGCAAGTACTATGACAATTAGGCGGGAGGTACGAAAACTTGGATTTCATCATCCAGTAGCTGCTCATAAGCCACACATTACGCCGGTAAATGCCAAATTACGCCTCGCTTGTGTAAGAAAAGTAAACATTGGAAGATTGAACAGCGGGAAAACGTTGTGTGGAGTGACGTATGACGGTACATAATGTGGCGATCCGATGGTAGAGTGTGGGTATGGCGAATGCCCGATGAAAGTCATCTGCGAGAGCGTGTAGTGCCAACGGTAAAATTCGGAGGCGGTGGTGTTATGGTGTGGCCGTGTTTTTCACGGAGGGGCATTGCACCTCTTGTTGTTTTGCGTGGCACTGTCACAGCACAGGCCTACATTGATGTTGTAAGCACCTTCTTGCTTTCCTCTGTTGAAGAGCAATCGGGGGATGGTGATTGCGTCTTTTAACACGATCGAGCACCTGTTCATAATGCACGACCTGCGGCGGAGTGGTTACACAAGAATAACATCCCTGTAATGGACTAGCCTGCACAGAGTCGTGATCTGAATCCGATAGAAAATCTTTAGGATGTTTTGGAACGCCGACTTCGTGCCAGGCCGTGCCTCTCCTGAGTGCAGCACTCCATTAAGAATGGGCTACCATTCCCCAAGAAACCTTCCAGCACCTGACTGAACGTATGCCTGCGAGAGTGGAAGCTATCATCAAGGCTAACGTCGGGCCAGCACCATATTGAATTCCAGCATTACCGATGGAGGGCGCCCGAATTTGCAGGTCATTTTCAGCCAGGTTTCCGGATACTTTTGATCACATAGTATATCTACGTAGATCGTTTGATAAATAATGCTCACTTTTCTTTGCAAAAATTATGTATTTAAGAAAATGTCCTTCAATGTGTTTCAAATTTAGTGTGTTATGTGTACGTGTGCAACGTTCTGAACTGTTATGGCAGCAGAACTTTAGTGAACCCTCACAACGGTGTCTTCGCAAGACACTCGTCACGAGCTGTGTGCTGTAGCTGAATTCTTAGTTGCGCCAAACGAAACCCAAGTAAACATCCATAACCTTTATTATGCATTGTATCTTAATGATACAATTGGCAGGAGTACTGTTGGGTGATGAAAACAGCTCCAGCAAGCGCAGAAGCTCAGCTCCAGCATCAGACACGCTATGAATGTCCTGTCACAACCACTGTTCCCGATATGGTGAATCGCCCAGATGCCATTATTCATGCAGGCCGGCACCACACCTCTCACCAGTTGGCCCTACAGCTATCGTTGAACATTGGAGTTGCATGTGCAGTGAATAAGACTCTTGGATATTCAAAGGTGTGCTCAAGATGGTTTCCATGAATGTTCACAAGTGACCACACCATTCAATGAAAATACATTTCCTTTGGACTGCTGGGGCAGTTGAAGGCCATTGGATGGGCATTTCTGTCACCGATGGTTATAGGTGACGAAATATGGCTGCATCATTTAGAGCTCTTACACAATGCTGGCGTAAGGCAACAGGAAGTTTTGGAGGCTAAGTAGAAATGTTGACAGAACTAGTCATCGAGTTGTAACTTTTAAGAACAAATATGTTTCGAGAAAGTAATTCATGTTAACTTATTCACCTTTTTGGTAGAACAATGTAATAATAAATGAAACGCATTATATTTCGTATGTTCCTCGGGGTTAATTTATCCTAGTTAGCCGGTTTTCGGCTTAGAAAGCCATCACCAGACTTTAACTGACTACCACCACCAAAGTAGTTAGAATGTTTGTATACAAAACTGGAAAAGATGTTACTAATCAGAATTCAGAGAAAAACTATAGCTACGGACACTGTAAAACCTTGTTGCTCAAAACACCCAATAACACACAAACGTGCTCCTTTACACTCAATGGTGCACCGTCTCACATCTGTTCCAGGTCCAAAGAAAATTACAAAAGCAGAGTTAGACGCAGTAAAATTCATTGCCTCAACCACTGGTTACAATCCTTTCCTGATTGACCAAATCTGGCATAGGAAAGGAAAGTTGAAAATTGTAAACCCTATCAACACTCCCTCTGCTGTTCCCTCCACTGTCAGCAGGAAGTTGTGAACAGTATCGTGCCTAGGTCAGTTGTCACAGAGTGTAGAAAAAACATTGACGTACTCCACTATAGGATTTTGTACTGTGTGGAGAACACTGCATCCCAGTGTATTTTCAACAGCAAAGATAAGACTCAATTATTAGCCAGCAGTGAGGTATACAAAATTACCTGTCCTGATTGTGATGAGTTTCAAGTGGTCAATGAAGCAGAGACATGGCAGCTAGGCTGTCTTAAGACGCAGCTGGATGACGGATAGTTATGGCTCCACATTTGCTGAGCATGTACTGAGTGATAGCCACAGCTACCAGCCACAGTCGCATGTCTTCACTTAGCAATGAAAAGCCAAAACCTCATTCTGTTGGAAGCTCTGGAAATCAACAAACGTGAATCCACAGTCCTGATTTAATATTAAATGACCAAACACTACTTAATACTTACCCTGTCTGAAACTTCACATTATCCTCTCAGTTTGCCATTACTTCCAACTCTGTGTGTTCCTTCCTATTCCTCCGGTTTCGTGAATTTATTCAGTTCCTTTTATTGTACCGTGATTGCCTTTGTGCTCCATATATTCTGTTACAGTACTTAACTTTTTCTTCTACTTTGTTTCTGTATCACTTTCCATGCGTAATATCTCTTGAAATAGTCTTGCCAGGTACTGGTTTTATTCTACATTTCGTTAGGTCTGTTTATTTTATATAAATTATTATTTAGAAACTGTTATTTCGAGTTTAGTGTTAATGTTGTTCCTGTTTACTCCTTTATATTTATTTATTGTTCAGTCTTTTACCTCTTAAATTCCATTAGCGGTGTTCTGTCAGTGATGACATTTAGTGGATATTTGTACCTCAGTCTAAATCAGTAACGTATTTTACAATGTTAAACAGAGACGTTGTAACTTTTTTGGCGACAATAGTCAGTTAAAGTCCGATACTGGCGTTGTAAACCGAGAACAGGTTACTTGAGTTAATTACTCCTGTAAAACTTATGCGATATGGTGCTTTCCAAACGACACTCCTATACGACTAAAGGTGCCAGTTACAAGCGTCTTTCATGTTAAACCTTAGTATGTGAGTTGTATGTCAGTAACATGGTGCGAAGACTATCTAGGCACTGTTCTCATGTGCTGGTGAGCTCTCACATATTCGGCTGTATCCTCCTTCTTAGCTGAGTGTTTACCTGCCTAGCAGCGGACCCGCGTTCGATTCCCCGTAGGAGTGAGGATTTTCACCGGTCGCAGAATGGGTGTTGTGTTGTCATCCTCATCTCATTATCACCAACGCGCAAGTCACGCAATGTTGTGTCACCTGAAATAAGACCTACAACCCAGTGGCCGAACTTCCCCCAGACGAACCCTCCCTGCCAACAATGCCTCACGCTTTTGCACGCTGTAATTTGAGCGTAGAAACCTGCTGACCAATCGGGCAACTGCGTGTTTAAAGTCAGAGTTCCCTTCACCATTCAGATGAGCACACAAAATACTCTAACGCTTAGGCTGGGACTGGTTGTACACTGCTCCTTCACTCGCCGCTAAAGTGGTTCTCTGTAAGTTCACACATTCCAGTCTTGTGTTATTCCAATATGGCCACTACTAAGCTGACACATTGAGGAAAATACGGTAAAAACATTGCTAGCAAGCGCGCTTTGGCGTGATACTCTATTACATGATATTTCAGCTCTGAAGATGTGTTAATCTGTGACCGAGGTTAGATCTGTTGTTTCAGTGAGGCTTTGCTCACTGTAAAAGAATTAAGATTCGCCTTTCATTAAGTCACGCTTGAGCACAAAGTCATCTAATATAATAGAACTCTGAGATTAATTGAATCATTTCGTTCTGTATTTGTTAATAATTAATATTGTATTCCCAAGTGGGTCCTTGGAGCACATGTGTAACTTTATGAATGAACTTTCCTACTTCTTTATTAAATAACAACAGGAATTCATTTTACATTTTTCTCAATTGTTTATTCCTCAAGTAACTATAAATTTTGACGTTTTAAATGCTCATTTCCCATCTTATAAGTTAACTTTTGCCTCAGATCGTAGCTTGACGCGAGCACAATTGCTGAATACGTTTTGCCTTCAGCGGAGCTTCAGTCACGGTTTTTCTTTATTTGTATGCAGAATACAGAAAACACTAGGTTCTAAGAAATGTATTCGTTGCCTGCCAATACGGTTTGACGTGAGCTGTATATTTTATTCATGACACATGATAAATATCGCCGGACTGGGGCTCGAACCCGGATTTTCACTTAGCGCTAGCTCTCGCCTTAGCCATTTCGGCTATACATACGTAACTCCTGGACCACCCCATGCGATCAAAAGTATCCGGAACCCCCAAAACAATAGATGCATTGTGCTGCCACTTACTGCCAGGTACTCCATATCATCGACCTCAGTACTCATTAGACATTGTAAGAGAGCAGAATGGGGTGCTCCGCGGAACTCATGGAGTTCGAACGGGCTCAGGTGATTGGATGTCACTTGTGTCATACGACTGTACGCGAGATTTCCACACTCCTAAACATCCCTACGTCCACTGTTTCCTATGTGATAGTGATAAATAATCAGCATTGGCGGCCGAAGACATCCGGCATAAGAAGTCAGCCTCATTCTGCCAACGGCCTTGTCAAAGAGGGCGGAGGAGCGGATAGAGGTTCAGAGCACTCTCTTGTCCTAGGGGTGGGAAATTGCCCCTAAAGGCGGAAGAATCAGCAATGATCAACGACATGAGGATGCAGAAGGCAATGGAAACCACTGCATTAAAGACACGTAACGTGTATCCACAGGAAATGTGGCCTGTAATTAAAGAAGTGTCATTATGATCTCTCCATTGGAAAAAGATTCCGGAATAGTCCCCCATTCGGATCTCCGGGAGGGGACTGCCAAGGGTGAGGTTACCATGAGAAAAAGATTGAATAATCAGCGAAAGGATAACGTTCTACGCGTCGGGGCGTGGAATGTCAGAAGCTTGAACGTGGTAGGGAAACTAGAAAATCTGAAAAGGGAAATGCAAAGGCTCAATCTAGATATAGTAGGGGTCAGTGAAGTGAAGTGGAAGGAAGACAAGGATTTCTGGTCAGATGAGTATCGGGTAATATCAACAGCAGCAGAAAATGGTATAACAGGTGTAGGATTCGTTATGAATAGGAAGGTAGGGCAGAGGGTGTGTTACTGTGAACAGTTCAGTGACCGGGTTGTTCTAATCAGAATCGACAGCAGACCAACAGTGACAACGATAGTTCAGGTATACATGCCGACGTCGCAAGCTGAAGATGAATAGATAGATAAAGTGTATGAGGATATTGAAAGGGTAATGCAGTATGTAAAGGGGGACAAAAATCTAATAGTCATGGGCGACTGGAATGCAGTTGTAGAGGAAGGAGTAGAAGAAAAGGTTACAGGAGAATATGGGCTTGGGACAAGGAATGAAAGAGGAGAAAGACTAATTGAGTTCTGTAACTAGTTTCAGCTAGTAATAGCGAATACCCTGTTCAAGAATCACAAGAGGAGCAGGTATATTTGGAAAAGGCCGGGAGATACGGGAAGATTTCAATTAGATTACATAATGGTCAGACAGAGATTCCGAAATCAGATACTGGACTGTAAGGCGTACCCAGGAGCAGATATAGACTCAGATGACAATATAGTAGTGATGAAGAGTAGGCTGAAGTTCAAGACATTAGTCAGCAAGAATCAATACGCAAAGAAGTGGGATACGGAAGTACTAAGGAATGACGAGATACGTTTGAAGTTCTCTAACGCTATAGGTACAGCAATAAGGAATAGCGCAGTAGGCAGTACAGTTGAAGAGGAATGGACATCTCTAAAAAGGGCCATCACAGTAGTTGGGAAAGAAAACATAGGTACAAAGAAGGTAGCTGCGAAGAAACCATGGGTAACAGAAGAAATACTTCAGTTGATTGATGAAAGGAGGAAGTACAAACATGTTCCGAGAAAATCAGGAGTACAGAAATACAAGTCGCTGAGGAATGAAATAAATAGGAAGTGCAGGGAAGCTAAGACGAAATGGCTGCAGGAAAAATGTGAAGACATCGAAAAAGATATGATTGTCGGAAGGACAGACTCAGCATACAGGAGAGTCAAAACAACCTTTGGTGACATTAAAAGCAACGGTGGTAACATGGTAACATTAAGAGTGCAACTGGAATTCCACTGTTAAATGCAGAGGAGAGAGCAGATAGGTGGAAAGAATACATTGAAAGCCTCTATGAGGGTGAAGATTTGTCTGATATGATAGAAGAAGAAACAGGACACGATTTAGAAGAGATAGAAGATCCAGTATTGGAATCGGAATTTAATGGGGATTTGGAGGACTTACGGTCAAATAAGGCAGAAGGGATGGATAACATTCCATCAGAATTTCTAAAATCATTGGGGGAAGTGGCAACAAAACGACTATTCACGTTGGTATGTAGAATATATGAGTCTGGCGATATACCATCTGACTTTCGGAAAAGCATCATCCACACAATTCCGAAGACGGCAAGAACTGACAAGTGCGAGAATTATCGCACAATCGGCTTAACAGCTCATGCATCGAAGCAGCTTACAACAATAATATACAGACGAATGGAAAAGAAAATTGAGAATGCGCTAGGTGACGATCAGTTTGGCTTTAGGGAAAATAAACGGACGAGAGAGGCAATTCTGACGTTACGGCTAATAATGGAAGCAAGGCTAAAGAAAAATCAAGACACTTTCATAGGGTTTGTCGACCTGGAAAAAGCGTTCGACAATATAAAATGGTGCAAGCTGTTCGAGATTCTGAAAAAAGTAGGGGTAAGCTATAGGGAGAGACGGGTCATATACAATATGTGGAACAAGCAAGAGGGAATAATAAGAGTGGACGATCAAGAACGAAGTGCTCGTATTAACAAGGGTGTAAGACAAGGCTGTAGCTTTTCGCCCCTACTCTTCAATCTGTACATCGAGGAAGCAATGATGGAAATAAAAGAAAGGTCCAGGAGTGGAATTAAAATACAAGGTGAAAGGATATCAATGATACGATTCGCTGATGACATTGCTATCCTGAGTGAATGTGAAGAAGAATTAAATGATCTGCTGAATGGAATGAACTGTCTAATGAGTACACAGTATGGTTTGAGAGTAAATCGGAGAAAGACGAAGGTAATGAGAAGTAGTAGAAATGAGAACAGCGAGAAACTTAACATCAGGATTGATGGTCACGAAGTCAATGAAGTTAAGGAATTCTGCTACCTAGGCAGTAAAATAACCAATGACGGACGGAGCAAGGAGGACATCAAAAGCAGACTCGCTATGCCAAAAAAGGCATTTCTGGCCAAGAGAAGTCTACTAATATCAAATACCGGCCTTAATTTGAGGAAGAAATTTCTGAGGATGCACGTCTGGAGTACAGCATTGTATGGTAGTGAAACATGGACTGTGAGAAAACCGGAACAGAGAAGAATCGGAGCATTTGAGGTATGGTGCTACAGACGAATGTTGAAAATTAGGTGGACTGATAAGGTAAGGAATGAGGAGGTTCTATGCAGAATCGGAGAGGAAAGGAATACGTGGAAAACACTGATAAGGAGAAGGGACAGGATGATAGGACATCTGCTAAGACATGAGGGAAGGGCTTCCATGGTACTAGAGGGAGCTGTAGAGGGCAAAAACTGTAGAGGAAGACAGAGATTGGAATACGTCAAGCAAATAATTGAGGATGTAGGTTGCAAGTGCTACTCTGAGATGAAGAGGTTAGCACAGGAAAGGAATTCGTGGCGGGCCGCATCAAACCAGTCAGTAGACTGATGACCAAAAAAAAAAATGTGAAAAGGAAACGTGAAGGGACAGGTACACTACAAAAGCGTACAGGCTGACCTCGTCTGTTGACTGACAAATACCGCCGACAGTTGAAGAGGGTCGTAATGAGTAATAGGCAGACATCTTGCCAGACCATCACACAGAAAGTCCAAACTACATCAGGATCTACTGCAAGTAATATGACCGTTAGGCGGGAGGTAAGAAAACTTAAATTTCATGGTCGCGTGGCTGTTGATAAGCCACAATGTCAAACGATGCCTCGCTTGGTGTGAGGAGCGTAATCATTGCCGATTGAACAGTGGGAAAACGTTTTGTGGAGTGATGAATCACGTTACATAATGTGACGATTCGATGGCAGGGTGTGCATATGGCGAATTCACGGTGAAAGTCATCTGCCAGCGTGTATAGTGCCAACAGTAAAATTCGAGAGCGGTGGTGTTATGGTGTGGTCGTGTTTTCCATTGAGCACATGCCTACATTGATGTTATAAGCATCTTCTTGCTATTCCATTGTTGAATAGCAATTCGGGTGAATAGCAATTCGGGGTTGGCGACTTGCATCTTTCAACACGATCGAGCACCTGTTCATAATGCAGGGCCTGTGGCGGAATCTCTACACGAGAATAACACGCCTGTAATGGACTGGCCTGCACAGACTCCTGACCTGAATACTACAGAACACCTCTGGCATGTTTAGGAACGCCGACTTCGTGCCAGGCGCTACTGACCGACACGATACCTCTACTCAGTGAAGGATTCCATTAAGAATGGGCTGCCATTCCCCAAGAAACCTTCCAGCACCTTATTGAACGTATTCTTGCGGCAGCGGAAGCTATCATCAAAGCTAAGGGTGGGGCAACACCGTATTGAATTCCAGCATTACCGATGGAGAACGCACCGAACTCGTAACTCATTATCAGCCAGGTGTCCGGCCACTTTTCACCACGTGGTGTAGCTTAGCTCCACTGGAACAAAATAAAATCTTTTGGATTCCATCCTTGAAAACTGAGTCTATGATCAAATACGACCTTTCTCATAACTATATTGTAGGACAGCCGACATAAAGCTGGCAAGAATTGTGATATTTCCCAGATTTTTTAGCTTTCAAATAGTGCTCCCATGAAGAGGCCAAGTAAGAAATAGCGTCACCAATTTGAACATCTATGACGGCATAGACAGTGTTACCAAATGCCACCTTGTCTCTTTATACTTCACTTTTTTAAGGGGTTAAAAATCGCGCATAACGACACAACTGACGGTGACATTTGCCAGAGTGGTCGTGTTAATGTATGACGGCATTAATCGATTGAGTTGCCGCCCACACTGCTTTGACAGAGCGACCCCGTAATCGATGTCCCCGTGGTGTACCGTGGTCACTCCACGAGCAGCTGATGAGCGTAGAGTGATCTCTACGTGTCGCTGGCTCGTCGGTAATGCATTATCAACTACTTTTTACCACAGCGTGCGAACATCTCTGGGTGATCGATATTCTTCCACACCTGTTGCCAATTCGCTGTAGGCAATCGGACTTACGGCTTGTGAACTTGTGGATCCTAGTAGGGCAGCTAAAGTCACCGAAACGTCCCCCGTCCGTGGCTGTCTGTGAAACGCAATTCCTTGCGTGGAAGAACTCTCGTAAAAACGGTATCTGGTACGGGATGCCCAACACCGCCACCAAAGGCCTCTCGGACTGTGGTCGATAGCTTGCTGGAGGTGCTGCCGTCGATCCATCCGGGATGCAGCGCTACACGGTGGCTGTGCGGTGGACCAGCAGCGCCGTGGACTTGCGTCAGAAGCTGACCAGTCCGAGGCCTCCAAGTGACATGCCCAGTAGACATGTTGCCGTACTGGCTTCGAAAATCTCGTGTCTCCGGAGCAGCCGATAAACAACTTATGAGCGTGATCTGTCAAGAGAATTATACTTAGACCTTGAGCCTCGTACCAGGCCTTTGTCAGGATGAAAGTATTGATTAGTAACATTTTTTGATGCGGGTTAAGCCTCCCACTTCCTTGGATTCTGAAAAAATAATAACACAGGTACGTCGCCAGGTTCGTGCATGCTTTTGTTGAGAGCGTGTAGTGACATTAAGCCCCAACATCGTGTACTCACGTACAACACGGTCCCAAGGTCGTCTGTCGTCATTTCCGTGCTGACCAGTTGGCAGGAGGACTGTTTTATGGCGACTTAGTGCCACACCCGAGGCGCTTTGATACTGACTAACCAACGAATTAAATCATTGTCACTGGCTTGTTCTGTGAAGCTGCCAAAACTATCAGTGTAGTTTGTGCACTTGAGGGTTTCGTGCTGTATTCTCAAGCCGCCCATCTTGTATACTGTGTCATGTGTTGTGTTGGCAGAAGAGGAGGCCGAAATGCACGCGTTTTAGCTCACGCAGGCTGGCGTGAGGAGGGAAGAACTATACTGACGTTATGTCTGGAACATGACAAGGAATTAGATTTCAGAAAGCGGACGTAATTAGTTTGATACTTAACCTTAATCCATTAATGATGATCGTCGCTCTTGACGGTACATGATTGACAATAATATCTGTTTAGAATACATTCTTGAAGAATATGGCGCCTTGTTAGGTCGTAGCAAATGACGTAGCTGAAGGCCATGCTAAACTGTCGTCTCTGCAAATGAGAGCGTATGAAGTCAGTGAATCATCCCTAGCAAAGTCGGCTGTACAACTGGGGCGAGTGCTAGGGAGTCTCTGTAGACTAGACCTGCCGTGTGGCGCGCTCGGTCTGCAATCACTGATAGTGGCGACACGCGGGTCAACGTATACTAACGGACCACGGTCGATTTAAAGGCTACCGCCTAGCAAGTGTGGTGTCTGGCGGTGACACCACATCATGTGTGGCTTATGAGCAGCTTTCAACTGTGGGTGGTCTCTGTCAGTCAACAGACGAGATCGGCCTGTACGCTTTTGTGCTGTACTTCACTATCACATCGGAAAAAGTAGACCTAGGGATGTTTAGGACTGTTGAAATCTCGAGTATAGACGTATGACACAAGTGACACCCAATCGCCTGACCACGTCCGAAGTCCGCGATTTCCGCAGAGTGACCCATTCTGCTCTCTCACGATGTCTAATGACTACTGCGGTTGCTGATATTGACTTCCTGGCAGTAGGTGGCAGCAAAATGCACCTAATTTGAAAAACGTATGTTTTTTGGGGATTTTCGGATACTTTCGATCATATAGTGTATGTATGGACCAATTCTAGTGCTCTGGAGAGGAGAATTTTCGGTATTGCAGAACAGTTGTCCTCGATTTTGCATTTGACTTTATTGTTTCAACGTTTTACTTTTTTCGCAAGAGGTATCGACTGCTCCGGCCCATATTTCTTACGATGTGTCGTATGTGTCAGACACTTGTGGATTGCGAGTCTTCAGATACCCTCTCCATCACCTTCGGCAGAAACGACGGCCTCGGGTGCATGTCAGAACCGGAGAAATAACGTTACAGTAGCGATGGATGTCGACTCAGGCGTCACACCAACCTCGGATTTCCTTCCGGTTGGAGCGGCGTCGGATGACTGTCGATCCCACTCTGATACGGAAAATACGTTCAGAAGAAGAAGTCACCGAGAAAACACAAGACACGTAGTTGTGAGTCACATGTCGATTGTCTCCTCAGGATGGCCTTACGCGATGGTGAACCAGCGTTGGACGATGCATCGGTTTCGGAAGGTCTGCTGTCGAGCGTGCCTCCTTCCCCACCTACCTCAGCGCTTTGTCCTTCGCCGCTGCGCCCCCTGTTGACAAGCCTTCACTGGAGATCGCCGACATGCGGCGGGTCCTCATATTTCTACCCTTGGATAACGAACTGGTGGTACTTCTGTTTCTTGGGCAGACGACGTAGAGGAGGAATCATAACGGCCTGCGGGTATCGTAGATGGGTGCGTTCCACTGGTTGTGCAACTTGCTGACTCATTACAGTGAACGCCATGGCTTTGACTGTCTGGCCCACTGGTTGACTTCATGTCTCGACACCAGGAGTGCCAGAACAGGTATATCCTCTGGTTATGATCAATATCAACACTATCTGTGACCAGATAAACTGTCAATGCTACATTATACACTTCGTGTGGTGGACTTAGACGTGCCTTCTTACAAGAAGTGCATATATTTTGTTAACCCATTTGTGTATATCCCTCCATCTTCTACATGTCAGGCACAGGTAGCGGTGTGGCCATCCTCATCTGTGAAGTGTTACCCTTCGACGACGTCCAATATCTTCCAGATGTGAAGAGCACGATCTTCACACTATCTGTGGTACCCAACTTATCAACATCTACGGCCCTTCAGTAACGCGGAGGCGAAGGGAACACTATGGGTAGTTTGTGGAGGCAGTCTTACCTCTTATCGTGTGGTTGATCTTATCCGCGCTCCATCCCAAACATCAGCTTCTGCGTCATTCGCATCATACAGAGCTTGACACGATCATCGACAGTCTCCAACTTCAGGACAGGTAGGGACACGTTCATGGGGACCACGCCAGTTTCAACCAGTATACCGAACGTTCTTATAGTCACCTTGATCGCTTTTATATCTCGCACCCATTGGTGGGAGGAACCCAACTGGCTGATATTTGCTCTCTTTTTCCGATCGTGCATAGCTGCACTGTCATCCTCGAACGACAGAGGCTGAGACATGGAAATGGTGTTTGGAAACTAAACGCGGCCCTGGTGCCGTCTCCCGACAGTCGGCAGCTTATCACAGTGGCTGGGATTCTTGCTGCAACCACCGTGGTGCTTACCCATCTCTTTTGTTGCGGTGGCTGTCCTTTGCAAATCTGCCCTCCACTGGCCTCGATGACATTTGGCAGACACTCAGCAGTCTGGAGGAGCCAATCCTTAAACTTTTACTGTGAGGTGTCGATGAACTGGTCTGAAATTTTGAATTCTCCTGTACGATGCACCATAGTGGACCACGCCAAAGCACAGAACAATCACGTGCTGCCACGTTGAAGGGACAGTGTTGTGAGCGTGCCTATGTGACCGCGTGGCTTTGGAATCTCTGTTGCCGTACCACCTTCTAGCCGACAGGCGACGATTGCGTTGGACCCTGATTCGAACTATCACTGATTAGAAAGCCAGGAAAAATGACACCCACTGTGCTAATAGAAGCACCTTTTATCTCCATTATACAGAAGGACCTCTTGCCTGATGTTCTGCACTTTATCAGAGGATGTGGCACTGGAATTGGAGGCACCAGAGACAGGAGATGAAGTCCTCGATTCTATTTGATTGGGGGCTGCTAACAACGCACCTGACCCTGACGGCATTCCCCTTCAATTTTGTTGTGCTTTCCAACATCTCTTAGCACCCATACTGACTATCATCTATGGAGAACAGAAGTTATTAGTGGTGAGAGCCCCAGATGCTTTGGTAGATGGCCTCATTGTTCCTAAGCATAAGCTCCAAGGGAGTCTGCACAGTGATTATCGCTCCTTGAACCTGCTAAATTAGCGACTTGGAGATCTTTACATGTCTTCTTGCAGCGCTACCGACGACGACAGCCCATCATATCGTGTTCTGTGATCAAGCGACACTAGACGAGCATACAACTTTCAGACAGTGCTCTGCCGCTAATGAAATCTGATTTCCCTCGTTCGAGATCAACATTTTCCTGCGGGTTTAGGGCCTTTAGATTTCTGCCAGGCGTTTGATCAGGTCGATCATTCTTTTCTTACGGCTATCCTGCGTCTTACATGTGATAACTATTGTCGCGTTGATCATAGTCTCCTGCACGGCGCGACAACCTGGTTGCTGAGTAATGGTTGGCTCGTACAACCGATACTGATCGCCCTGGGACCATTGTTATGTGGCCTGCGACCCAACTGATGGGAATGTTGCTCGGTGGACCTCGATTTCGCTGCACCGCCTTTGCAGATGATTTGGTCCTCTGCCTTCGAAGCGCTGACGATACCTTCGACCAGGCGTCGGGAGCTTCATTTTTTATCTTTTTTGTTTTGTTTTTTGTGTCGACAGTGTTCTGACTGGTTTGATGTGGCATTTGACACCTTCCTTATCTCGGAGTAGTATTTGAAATCCACGTCATCAATTACTTGCTGGTTGTATTGCAATCTCCGTCTTCCTCTACAGTTTTTACTCTCTACAGTTCCGTCTAGTACCATGATAGTTCTTTCCTGACGACTTAACAGATGTCCTACCAACCTGTCCCTTTTTCTTGTCAGTATTTTCAATATATTTCTTTCCTCACCAATTCGTCGTCGCTGTTTTCCTCTGCAATTAGAAAAGATAAAGTGAGTTAAAACTGTGATATAAGAAGAAAACTAAAGAAACAACTTATGTATTTAGTTATTTAATTTCCCAAACAATGGATCGCGAAGTTCTTCCATCGACGGGATGTAACATTTAGTGTGACCTGATAAATTCTCTGTCGTTAAGTTTTCAACATTTTACTTTTGTCTCTAGGGCCACATCATCGTGAAACATTGACAAGACAGAAATTTCATCCGTCAAATACCAAAAATTTGGCTTATCTTCTGTAAAGGTGCTTTTGAGATGCTTTTGTCAATTTTTTCATAAGTCTTCTTCAACTTCAAAAATCATACATATTGGTAGGGTGCTTTTACTGCCAATTTACATTTGAGCTATTGCTTCACTTACGATGACACGATGAACAGGCAGACTTCTGAATAGGCAGACTTCTAACAGCACTGACCTATCATTGTTCGTAATTTTCAATTGAGCACAAAGCAACGATATATTTAGGGAATAAATAGCTCTCGATATCCATCGAGCTGAGGGTCGAATCTTAAATTTTATCTGTGTGTCTCTGCAAATGCTCAATCAACTCTCGACAGTCATCTCTGACTATTTCTTTGGTAAGCTTAGTTTGGTAAAACTCAAGCATAATGTGAAGCCCGGGAACAGTCAGGTGCAATGCCATATATTCTTTATAGCACTGTACGTTATCTGGATCGACACTTTTCCAGTTAACTCGGGATACGCTCCACCTGTTCGTATCTTGAAGAACTTTCCAATCTTTGCACAGCAATAAGGTGTTCTTTATTGCTATATGAAACAACAATCGGTAGACCTCCTCCTTTTGATTTCTGATCATCTAAAGCAGGCAGCACTCTGCCGTCCCAGTGAACGGTTACATCTGAAACCTGGTTTTCAAGATTCGCTTTTTCCATTTTTGTCTACGAATCCTTTTATTCGAGGACTTACTTATAGGAAATTCAGCATTATATGGTAGTGCCCCAGAGGCAGCTTTAGGAATAAACATAGTCTCTCTCACTTAACTGGCACATATCTAGAGCTGCTACTAACTTTGGAGTAATAACAGTTGTTTCAGTTTTTCCCGGTTGTAGGACCTTGGTCACACTTCGGATATTTTTTTAAAAATGCATGTCATTTTCATCATAATCAGAACACTTTTGTAACGGTTAACAAGATGAACGAAGGTTCCATAAAACACGGGAGAACTGCCGTAAATCAGTAACATCTTGCCACGATATTTCGGCACAAAGTCTTTTGGCCATCTTCAGGTGAGTACAGCTGTAGAAGCACAGGCGAATACGCGCTGAGCTCTGCTATTTAAAGCCAAGGGGGCTGCATTGCGCATGCGCTGCGCATGTACTGTTTAGTGTGCGCGTTCACACCTCCGTCCGCTGCACCTGGCGCCCTCCGCGGTGGAAACTTGGTATTTCGATACCAGATCGATCTTCATCTTTATACCGATAACTACGTTGACTACGAAGTTTCTCTACAACAGGATTCCAAGCGGAATTTAACTGGTAATCGCTATCTCGATTGATAAAGAGTCTCCTGTCTTACAATTTTATTTCTATGGATTCATTTATAATGGAACTCCAGAAATTTTATGTTTAAGCCACAATTTTTGTATCATTGTAATTCATAGAGTGGCCAGTAGAAATACAATGTTCAGCGATTGCGGACTTGGTGGGTTGGAGAAGGCGAGTATGCCCCTGGTGTTCCACAATACGTTCCTGCACCGTTCTTGTCTGCCCTATATATGACTTTCCGCAATCACATGGAATCTTGTAGATACCTGATTTACGTAGGCCCAGGTCATCCTTAACGGATCCCACCAGTGATGATATTTTAGGAGGAGGGCGAAAGATGACTCTAACTTGATGCTTCCTCAATATTCTACCTATTTGTGACGAGATGTTCCCAAGATAAGGTAGATAAGCCGTCGATCTGAAGACTTCTTCTTCCTTGTTGCGTCGTTTGTAGGACTGCATAGCTCTGTTCATTTGATTAGTTGAAAAGCCATTCATCAGGAATACTTTTTGCAGGTGTTTCAGTTCCGCTTGAAGACTGTCGACGTCAGAAATAGTATGGGCACGGTGGATTAAAGTTTTAAGGACACCCATTGTTTGTGCTGGATGGTGGCAACTGGTAGCTTGCAGATACAAATCTGTATGGGTCGGTTTCCTGTACACCGAATGACCAAGTGTGCCATCATTCTTGCGCCGTACCAGAACATCTAAAAATGGCAAACAGCCATCTTTTTCGGTTTCCATAGTGAACTTAATATTCTCACGTATGGAATTCATATGATATAAAAATTCCTGGAGACGGTCCACGCCGTGAGGCCATACTATACAGGTGTCATCCACGTAACGCCAAAACACTGTCGGTTTAAAAGTGGCAGAGTTGGGAGCTCTCTCTTCAAAATCTTGCATAAAAAGATTTGCCACCAGAGGGAGACAAAGGACTCCCCATGGGGACACCGTCAAATTGTTCATAAAATTCACTGTTGAATGTAAAGTATGTAGCAGAGAGAGTATGCTCAAACAACGTTGTAATATCTGCATCAAACGTTGTTTGGTACTTCCCGCAGATGCTGTAACGATAGTACGCTTCTGTGGGATTATGGTTCCCTTAATTATCTTACACAATCATGTACGTAGGACCGTGCGCAGCCACGAGGCTCCTCATCCACTGGATAGTCTTTCCTGCTTTCTGCCGCCAGTCACCCTTTACGCCGATCTGCAGCATCCTCATGGACTCCATCTTCCCACTTTTTCCGTGGTCTGTCTAGTGGTATTCTTCCCTGTGGAGTAAAATCCATGATTTCGAAGGCCGATAATATTTATCCATACGTGTAACACCTTTGCCAATGCAAGCAGTTTAGTTCTCATCACACCTGTAATGTTTGTTCTTTTAATGATCTCACCCAGTTCACAACTATGCCACATCCTCAATTACCTAATGATCTTTTATTGTATTGGACCACATATGTTTCTTAAGACTCTCCTCAACAAAACGAGAAGATTGGTCTTTTGTCTCAACGTTTCGCAATTATACACCCCTATTGGTTTTATTGGTGTTTTGTACAGCAGAAATTTGAAATATTTTGACACTCTGCGCTGTTTAAAAAGGACACTCAGACTGAAGTAGGATCGGTTTTCGGCTTGGTTCCTCGAGTTGATTTCTGCCTCACGAGATGAGTCCACTGTACAGATTACCACCAGATATTTAAAATTATGGACCTCTTTGTACGATCGTGTTCCAACTACCAGAGACAGCATTGGGCTTCACGAATAGGCGTGACTCGTGCTCATCATCAGATACTCGGTGCTCGAATGTTTCAAAAGATGACCGATTTTGTTCGCTGCTGTTTTCACGTTGTTGTTCATCTGCATCAGTCCTTCCTTAAATCTACACAACAGGGCCACGTCGTCGGGAACGGCGAAATGAGTGGTAAAATAATTGCAAACCTGTGGATAGACAAATCAATAAGTTGACATATTGTGCATATTTTCAGTCAATAATGACATATGGAATAATGACGTAGTGCAACAGATCTACAAAAGAAAGTGTTGATTGCTCCAAAACGCGCTTTAAGAATAATGCGTCTTGTAGACATGTATATAAAACGTTAGGCATATTCAGTAAGTGTTTTGTAAATATCCAATGCAGTTCAAAAGAAACAATGGCGACATAATTACAGTAGCAGAAGAAGAATAGTGGCTTTCACAACTCCACATTAATGACGGCTTTAGCAAAAAAAAAAAAAAAGGGTTGCATAGTGCTGCCATCAAAAATTTTCATTACTTACGCAATGATATAAAATATCTGACCGACAGAAAACTCCATCCCAAACATACTGAAAAAGTTTCTCATTGACAGATCTTTTTACTCGGTAGAATAATTTCGAACTTTGTAATGTGTGAAAGGATAATGGGTAGGAATTTCTAATTCGAAAACATATTAAAAAAATTTTGGTGATCAGCTTGTAGCCATATTTAGATGACCTGTACCACGTTATTAGATTAATCGCACAACTGATCCACGTAACACGAAACCAACTAAACTAAACCTCTTTCTTCAGTTGAATCAAAATCGAGCCTTCGAACTTGTAATGTCTTCGGTATCATTTCCACAGCATCAATTTCACCTTCTATTGGAATGAAATAGTTCTGTATTATGGATACCATTTGGAACCAGTTACTTGAACATTCACAGATCCCAAGAATGCTACTAAAATGCACCAGCCAATTCGACCAAGGTTGACTAATGACATGGTCTCAAGTGATCCTCAGTATGTAAGTACATGAGGTGTTCCAAAAATAAAAGAAAGTGAAAACGGTAGACATAACGGATTTATTCCGAAACATGTATAGATTAGAATCGCATTAACGGGGATACAATAGGTTATTTGAGTATACATTGGAATTGCTGCGAGATGCTAGAAATTCAGCAGTAAATTTCATAGAAACAGTTTTGGCATGCCTTCTAAATGGTGACGGTTACTTCATTTACGATCAGTGCTTGTTATTTTGTTGATATAAATCTCTGAACATGTAGTGGTAATTAGCCACATCGACTGTGAAAAGAAACGGCAGCGAACATTTTCATGGGCGGTATTTCTGGTCCATTTATCGCTGTAATGGTCTCTGCTGATCAATACACAAGCGTGGTCCAGCTGCTGTTCGTGCGCATTGTTATACGATGAACGGATGACGGCAGCATTGTACTAAAACAGTGATAATCTACATTTAACATTTCTGCTATTCTTTTAAATATATTCTGTGTGATCTATATTTTGATATTTTATTATAAAAAATAATCACTCATTACGCACTATATTTTTTGACTCCGCATAATTTTGTTTCCATCAGTTGTCAACTGCATGGCTAGCTAATTCGTCCTCGGCTTCCACTGAACCTGTATCGCAGACCAAACGTTTGTAGGTAAGGGTAGCCCAATTCCTCTGTCATCAATACCATTTAAAGATTTATAGTTCAGTACTTCATCAAATTTCCTACATAAGTAGGACCTTCCATTCTTCCTTTCCTTTCAGGATCAAATAGAACACAATATTGAGTCCGAAAAATACTGTTGCAGAACTGAAACAGAAGGCATCTGACTCATTCATTGAGCTCCAATGTAAGTATCCATTGTTGTTTCCTAGTTATTAGAATTACTTCTCTACTCCCGAAGTAACTTTCTCCATGTGGATATGTAGCAAAACGTTGGCTTTTTTCCTGCTGTTCCGTATTACATAGGTGACAACATTTTGTTAAAAACTTCGGGCAAAAATTTACATAAAAGCACCACGTGACTGTCAAATGGTGTTTATTATGCACAGCTAGTGAGCGTTGGGGTAGTCGTATCTACGAATGGGTTGCGACAGTGCTTGGAGAATGAGTCTCTTACAGGTCGGAAATCGGTAGATATGATGTAGTTGTACAGACAAACAAATGATTTTAAAAAAAATGTCGCAATTTTTTAAAGAGGAAGAGCTTCAATAATTAGGCAAATCAATAACGCGTTGGTCCACCTCTGGCCATTTTGCAAGCAGTTTATTCGGCTTGGCACTGATTGATGGCGTTCTTGGATGTCCTCTTGATGATAGAGTGACAGATTTTGTCCAATTAGCGGGTTAGATCTCAAAATCCTCCATAACGCTCCAACCGTTCTCAATGGTGGAGAGATTCGGCGACCTTACTAGGCAAGACAGGTTTCCTCAAGCATGAATACAATCAGTAGAAACTCTCGGTGTTTGTGAGCGGTCGTTATGTTACTGAATTGTGAGACCTAGATGGCTTATCATGAGAAGCAACAAAACGAGGCGTAGAATATCGTTCTTACCGCTGTGCTAACGGTGCCGCGGATGACAACTGAAGGGGTCCCGCTACCATCACTCCCGTTTGTCGGACCGTGTGTCTGGTTGGTATCCCATCACTGTCCGGGCGTCTCCAGACACGTTTCTGCTGGTCATCAGGGCTCAGTTCGAAGCGGAACTCATTGCTGAAGACGAGTCTACTCCATTGTAGGAGATTTCAGGTAGAAGAATTGCAAGCACTGTCTTGTTCAGTTTATGAAGGTCTTTGTCTTCAATAACTCATCTAGTTCTTCGGAATTTGTAATCATTTGTTTTGGCCGTACATGTAAAGTCCTACAAGTAATACAGCGATACTGCAGCGACAGAAAACTTCATTCTGCTGTTAACAAACACAGGGCAATGTAACTTATTTGGAAAAGAAACTTTGTAAAGACGCAGCCCTTCTAGGATCATTTTGTTTGACTTTGCGTCTGATGCACTAAGGTTACTTTTGAAGTAGTATCAAATGTAATCATTTGCGTCATCATCGCTGTATTCAGTTTTCCTGATCTGTCAGTACATCCAGGTGCTTAGTAAATCTGGTTAGTAAGAATCTATTTACATGCAGGGAGCGTCAGTTTAGCAAAAAAACATAAATTTGACATCCGTCGACATGGAAGTCATTAAAGGCGGATTACTACTAAGTCTTCACCAGAAGGGCAGAAAATATCAGCTAGATTCGTGTATAAAACATAGACATTGACTGTGATTACCTCAGGCTGAATGGAAGTCGGGCATGTATTCGACGTAATATTGCTGAGGGAAACATTCCAGCAGCCACCGTGAGTACTTATAAAAATAAGCATCTACGTTGGACACTGTTAGAAACATAGTTTTCGTTTGCAAATAAATTCCATTGCTGTTTGTACCTAACAGCAGAATTAAGTTTTCTGTATGACTGGAATGAATTTCTCAATGGGTGCTCATTTGAGAAGTGGGAAAAAATGAAAAAAAATTCACCCCTTACTATATTTCTAGGCAGGAGCATGTCACATTCTGCAGCCTCGTTTCCCTGATACATAGCTGTCTCATGCTCCTCGGAACATTTACGGTAAACATTACTATCCGCCGCATTTTCCTATCTGTATGTAAAGGCTAATATGAAGAATTACTGTAGGGAATTTGAAATGTTTTCACTAGTATAAAGACTGATTCCGGAGGAAAGTTTGTGTACATAATATATTACCACTACGCCAGACAATTCGCCTGGCCACAGATACTTAGCTCTACCCGAACGAAGATGGGGTATGTCGTTGGTCTGATGGTATTTACAACAATGAAGATGTTAATTTTGAGGAAACTGCAATAATAAATTGTTCCAGTTTACGGCTTATCAGCCGATCCCTTTTGTGTCACAAGACGGACATATCTATTGCTGTTAATAGACTAAACCTGCTGTTTTATTGTAATGCAGTTTGTGTAACACAAATTGTAATTGTACAAATAATAAAACTAGCATTCATACAATCAGTATTCAATGCTGACCATATTTTCTACAGGCGGAATAATCTAAGATAAGAATGCACCAGTTAATCTCTTACAACTAATATCAGCATTATGTTCCTATTGCCTTGTAATTTTTGGATTCAGAACATATTTTATTCCTGAAACTATTTTCACCAAAACTAGTTTTATAATTTGTTATTCCTGACACTGAACACAAAATTAACGTAACTTATGGTTGAAAAATTCAAACCTGCAAAACACTCGTTTGATTAACACATTGAAAAACACTCACTGGTAGAGTTAAGCGAACCATTGTCAACGTAGCACAGAAATTCATGTCTCATAAATGAGTATCATTAACGACTGTAAGCTTTCTGTAAGCTTTGTTCAAATCCTATGTTTTTATTATTTTACTATTTGCAAAATGCTATTAATCTTTCTCAAAAACATGTAAACATAAATCAAATTAATAACTCAAGCTTGCACCAGCACATATTGTGAGATCTTTGAGTGCTCGAAGTAGATACTTCATATTGTTGTCATGTAGGAAGAAGACGTAATTTAACATCGGTCTGTGAACTACATCATCATAATTATATGCGAACATTTCTGGCAGTTGTGAAAGTGCATAGAAATCTGAAATTTAATAATGGGGTAAAATTACATCATAACCAAGACTGTTTATTTAAAGAGAAACACGGAAAACAATGCTGCTTCAGAAAGCTAACACAAAAAGAAGCAACCTCGCAGATCCCCGTCAAGATTTAGCCTTCTTCAAATTAAGTACAATTAATCAAACTAGTCCTTCCTTACTGTGTATGTCTTTAGATAGCTTAGTTTATATGACAAGGTACTCTAATTTTGTTTGGTACAAAAAGTGTCACAACGACCAGTGAACGAAGTAAGCTTCGACATTCAACATAGTGCTACAGCCAGGATACACGTATGCAAACATTAATAGGTTGTGTCTGTGTTGCAAAAAAGGTACGGTATTTAGAATTCCTATTTCCATGTGAAACAAAGAGGAAATTTTAAGATCGATGCAGAAGCCATACTTGTCATGTGAGATACAAATTCTAGATTGAAGCCACCATGGACTAAAAAAAAACAAGAGGACACCATAACCACGAATCAACTGTTTCAGAGTGACACCTAGTCACACTTATGGCCTTTATTTCTCAGTTCTGTGTCACGTACTGTGATAGTAGAAACTATTATCATAATACATATACTTGAATGAGATTTTCACTCTGCAGCGGAGTGTGCGCTGATATGAAACTTCCTGGCAGATTAAAACTGTGTGCCCGACCGAGACTCGAACTCGGGACCTTTGCCTTTCGCGGGCAAGTGCTCTACCGGGCGTGAGTCGTGCTTCGGTAGCTCAATTGGTAGAGCACTTGCCCGCGAAAGGCAAAGGTCCCGAGTTCGAGTCTCGGTCGGGCACACAGTTTTAATCTGCCAGGAAGTTTCATATCAGCGCACACTCCGCTGCAGAGTGAAAATCTCATTCTGGAAACATCCCCCAGGCTGTGGCTAAGCCATGTCTCCGCAATATCCTTTCTTTCAGGAGTGCTAGTTCTGCAAGGTTCGCAGGAGAGCTTCTGTAAAGTTTGGAAGGTAGGAGACGAGGTACTGGCAGAAGTAAAGCTGTGAGTACCGGGCGTGAGTCGTGCTTCGGTAGCTCAGTTGGTAGAGCACTTGCCCGCGAAAGGCAAAGGTCCCGAGTTCGAGTCTCGGTCGGGCACACAGTTTTAATCTGCCAGGAAGTTTCATATCAGCGCACACTCCGCTGCAGAGTGAAAATCTCATTCTGGAAACATCCCCCAGGCTGTGGCTAAGCCATGTCTCCGCAATATCCTTTCTTTCAGGAGTGCTAGTTCTGCAAGGTTCGCAGGAGAGCTTCTGTGAAGTTTGGAAGGTAGGAGACGAGGTACTGGCAGAAGTAAAGCTGTGAGTACCGGGCGTGAGTCGTGCTTCGGTAGCTCAGTTGGTAGAGCACTTGCCCGCGAAAGGCAAAGGTCCCGAGTTGGAGTCTCGGTCGGGCACACAGTTTTAATCTGCCAGGAAGTTTCATATCAGCGCACACTCCGCTGCAGAGTGAAAATCTCATTCTGGAAACATCCCCCAGGCTGTGGCTAAGCCATGTCTCCGCAATATCCTTTCTTTCAGGAGTGCTAGTTCTGCAAGGTTCGCAGGAGAGCTTCTGTAAAGTTTGGAAGGTAGGAGACGAGGTACTGGCAGAAGTAAAGCTGTGAGTACCGGGCGTGAGTCGTGCTTCGGTAGCTCAGTTGGTAGAGCACTTGCCCGCGAAAGGCAAAGGTCCCGAGTTGGAGTCTCGGTCGGGCACACAGTTTTAATCTGCCAGGAAGTTTCATACATATACTTAATTATCGGTATTTAGCAAAGAGTGATTAGCATATGTCAAATTTACCAGTGTCTGTTATCGAAAGAAAGCAGCAGCCAGATGTGATGGAGGCTACGTTTTCGCAAGCAGACGTAGAAACAGTGTCACTTGACCAACCCAACGTAGATCAACTGGATCCTATTCAAGGAGAGTTAGGACATAGCGAAAGTAATGGCCAGGGAAGCTTGCAAAGCATGTTAGTGCAAACGTTTCATATCGTTAATGCTATTGCACAAAAAATGTTAATATTACTACAGAACTTATCAAAAATGCACAATCTAATTAAGAGCCTCAGTTGAATGTCAAAACTTAAATAAAGAAATTTTAGATACAAATCAGGCAACCTTAGATTCGAACACAGCAACTGAAACCACAAAAATTGACAAAGTTACTGAAGCCGGCAGGAGTGGCAGTGCGGTTCTTGGCGCTACAGTCTGGAGCCGAGCGACCGCTACGGTCGCAGGTTCGAATCCTGCCTCGGGGATGGATGTGTGTGATGTCCTTAGGTTAGTTAGGTTTAAGTAGTTCTGAGTTCTAGGCGACTGATGACCTAAGAAGTTAAGTCGCATAGTGCTCAGAGCCATTTGAATCAAGCCAAAGTTACTGAACTAACCACCCACATTGATAAAGTTATAAAGGAGTTAAGTGACACCAATTTCCAGTAATATGTAGGAACTAGATGAGTGTGTAGGAAATAGAGAAAAGAGGACTGATAAGTCAGAACCCAGGTTTACAGCTGTCGAAAAGCGAATGACTGACTTAGCTGAGAAGACGAAAGCTGAAATCGGTGCTATAGAAACCAAACGTAAGGGTGAACTTAAAGTTGTTAGTCAGAAAAACAGGGGCCGCATTTATACACTTAATAATAAAATTTAACAAATTTCTAAAGATGTACCAAACCAATTTCAAACAGCAGAGCAAGCAACAGATACAAATATATCAAATTTGCATGGAAATGTTTTAATGTACAGAAATAAGAGGCGCAGTTACAAGAAGCGGTCTGTTCCAAAACATTCTTCAGTGCTGGGTATTCTAATGAGTCAAATATGTCTGTGGAAAGCTTTCCTGGTAATAAAGATTTTCACTCGGTAGATTTCATGCGGCACTGTGAAGACAACTTTATGGATGTTATGAGTGATGACCTCAAAATGAAATTTGTGAAAAGATTCTTCGATGGCGAGACTTTGTCTATGACAAATCAACTTAACTGCCGTAATTTAACGTTTGCTGATATTGAAATAGGTTTCTTTGTAAAAGTTTTGGGTTGAGGTACAACAGGCTACAATTAAGAGTCAGTTTCTAAATGAACCTAGGTACAGACAACAAAAAGAAATTATGAAGAAATTATGTGTGCCAACTGAAAAAGCTAGTCATTTGGGTCAACCATTTGATGATTTTAGCCGAATAGCTGCAATCAAAAAAAGGCTACCTGTCAGGATACAGTTGGGGTTGGTTTACAGACGTGACAAACCTAGGGATCAATTCCTGACTGAAGTACATAGACAAGTCTGACAGAGGAAGTCACCCCAGACAAACTAATGATTATGGGAGGCTTAAATAATAACCATATTAATAGCTACAATGACAACTACCATGGAAGCGGAGGAAGTAAAGATAATTACAGGAACTGCATTTTAGTTGGGGGACATGGAAGAGTTAGCCAAAATGTCATTATGACATATATAGAAATGGGTGCTTGAAGGCTGAGGTAGACAGTGGCCCAAGTAGAATCAAACACAGGTACATTAGAGATCACATAATGAAAACATAATATGTTAACTGAGTATGTCTCAGTTTGCGGTTCACAATGTAAGACACACTACTGAAGATAATCCTGGGAACAATTTTACTGACGCACGCTTAAGGGGCTCCGGAACGCCCTATACTTGCAATGTTAAAATAACGCTTATAAATTACATCTTTCCTCACAAAGTATTCGAGGTAGGAAGTTGAACTTTTTACAGATTATTTATTGGAATATGGGCTACAACTTAACACAGGGATTTTACAAAATTTTAGTTCAGTTATTAAAGATGATTTTTTTTCAATTGTAATGAAAATTCACAACATTTTTTTGCAATTTTCTATTTATATATTCAGAAATATACAGTTTTTTGGAAAAAGGCTGTGTTAAATTATGCAGAAGGTACTGTGTAACATTTACTGAAAGTTTGAAACAAATATGTTTGGAAGATCCTTAGAAAACATGTAATTAGTATGAGAAGTAAAAAGTTTTGGGAATCGCGCGAAAAAGATTGGATTAACTTTTTAGTGCATTCCAGGTCCATAGGATGGATTATCTTCATCCTCTGCAAACTCCTCCTCCAGCTACCTCTTGTTCCTCCTCCTGTATACTCTTGCTTTTATTTCTAGACTCTTTACAGCCCTGTCTGCAGCCCGAAGGCGTTCCTTGTCTAAAGCAAGCATCGCTCGTACCATGTTAGAACCTATCTTCATTCCCATATTTCTAAATAGCTTTGGCTTTCCAACATTTCTCCTTTTCTTAAAAGCCTTCAGAGGATTTCTAATAACTTTACTTTTACTCATTATTATACTTCAACAAAACAGAGACTCAAGAAACAGAATTAATTACGAATATTTTCGAGATAACGACAGAGTAAATAAACATGAAACAATCGACAATCACACCAGCGATATATATTGAACCATCACAGATTAGCCACAACACATACTTTATCTCACATCACTAAAATGTACCTGATGAACACGGACGTTATTAATAACACCATTTGACAGCAGTTTAACAGCGCCACAGTGGGTCACGCCCATGTAGAACACATTTCAAAAAAAATTTGAAAATAGTTGTAGTCTTCGGAATTGAATAAATTATATATCTATTAAAAGGTAATAGTCTGCAGATTCAGAAAACGCAAAAAAGTAAAAATTGAACTTTTCATGATTTTGAGCCTTTCCGGAGCCCCTTAATCAGAGTTCTAATAATGTTCAAAACAGAGCAATTAGTATGTTTCAAGTAAACAAGGAAGCTGTTGATGACGAATTTAGTAGTGGTCACTGGAAAGATCATTTAGGAAGCCAGAGTAATGGTGAAACATTAACTGGCGATTTTTATTTAGAAGAAGGGTATGTGTATATATAAATTATACGATCAAGATCTTGGTGGTGAGTTACAATGATATGATTAAGCGATGGTGAGGACACTGAGTTTGAATATTCGTTTGACCACAAAAACTAGGACGCAACAGAAGAAAGTAACTAATAATTATCCCAGGGTAACATTTTAATAGATGATATTGAAAAGTCAAGAGCTGATGTTGACAATGATATGACGATGAAGTTATTTATTTTGTAAGTTTAAAGAGGGAAGATATTTTACCAAAAGAAGAAGGTGAAGTTCCAGATAGTGCCGACTTGTCTGTTGAATGAGAGAGTTACAGGGAAGATATGAGTTACCTGAAGTCTAGGGGTTTGGAAATGCCTCATTATGCTCAAGATTCGAGTAGTAATTGTGGGTGAAAGTCATAGGAGTGATAAATGATGTTACAGAGGATAAAACAGTAACGGATCTTTGCAAAATATGAGAAAAAATGACAGCAGTAGATAAACAAAAGAGTCTAGTATGGTTGACTAACTATAACTGTAAAAATTACAAGAAAAATTCAGTGACTAGGAACAAAAGGGATTAAACATGAAAGCTCTGTTTGAAAATGACTACGATAAGGTAAGTACTCACAGTCCTGAAAAAAGTGTAAAACGATTTGATGAAGTGACCTACATTGACAATCAAAATAATATATAATGTGTCTTATTAGATGAACCTGTTGACCATACAGCCACTGAATTGCTAGGAAGTCCTATCATTAATATAAAAATCGGAGTAATGGGAATATGGCGCTTATTAGACTCCACAAGTCTAATTTCAAGCATATCAAAAATTCAGTAACGAAATTACGAAAAATTCCAATTACTTTAAATTTCCAGTGACTGGAGTAAATATCAGAGGAGCTACAAGTCGACAATGTAAGCAAATAAAATATCATGACATAATTATCCCTGAAATTTATTGACATGTATGGGAAATAGAACTTTTTCCTACATATTTCCTCATGAGGGGAGTCATTCTGTCATTACCATGTGCTTGACAAAACAAGCACCCCAGCTATGCAATGTTTACTTCCATGTAAAAAATTTTAAGCACTTTACTGAAATTTTAGTACTACCTTCTCTCTGTTTCAAGCGTTTATGTGTACAATCTACCAAGAAAATGTTTTTCGGTCAGGTAACAGAATCTTGGACATTTTTAGGTAAACATGTTTACGTAGATGATTCAAGGCTCATCTGGAAAACCTAACGTATCCTGTGTTTTATAAATCAGACAAATAACTGTATTTGATTCAGTATACTTGTATGTTTCTTAGGTTAACTGACACAAATTTAATGCATTTTGTATTTAGATGCACTTGCCTACTTTATAGACCATGACAGTCCTTATCAGAGCGATTGCGCAACCGGAAGTTAATTTTCGCGCAACAAACAGACAAGTATTATTACTTATCCTGTGTTGCTGGAAAATTCACTTCCGGCAATGTTATTCTTATGGAGATTTGACTGCTGATACGCAATATTTACAGAAAAATAACTTCCGGTTCTTAATGAGCGCTGATAAGGACTTCCGCTTTCTGACTATGCAACACGGGGCCTAGTATTACTAGGCCCGTGTTTGCTTGAAAATTCTCTTCTTCCTTATTATTAGGTTAAGATTTATTATTAGTAAAGAAGACTACACATTGATCTTGCCAAAAGCCGAGAAGCGATTCTAAGTCTGAACGCAGAGTTTTGAGGAAACTATAAATTTTGATATATACACTCCTGGAAATGGAAAAAAGAACACATTGACACCGGTGTGTCACACCCACCATACTTGCTCCTGACACTGCGAGAGGGCTGTACAAGCAATGATCACACGCACGGCACAGCGGACACACCAGGAACCGCGGTGTTGGCCGTCGAATGGCGCTAGCTAAGCAGCATTTGTGCACCGCCGCCGTCAGTGTCAGCCAGTTTGCCGTGGCATACGGAGCTCCATCGCAGTCTTTAACACTGGTAGCATGCCGCGACAGCGTGGACGTGAACCGTATGTGCAGTTGACGGACTTTGAGCGAGGGCGTATAGTGGGCATGCGGGAGGCCGGGTGGACGTACCGCCGAATTGCTCAACACGTGGGGCGTGAGGTCTCCACAGTACATCGATGTTGTCGCCAGTGGTCGGCGGAAGGTGCACGTGCCCGTCGACCTGGGACCGGACCGCAGCGACGCACGGATGCACGCCAAGACCGTAGGATCCTACGCAGTGCCGTAGGGGACCGCACCGCCACTTCCCAGCAAATTAGGGACACTGTTGCTCCTGGGGTATCGGCGAGGACCATTCGCAACCGTCTCCATGAAGCTGGGCTACGGTCCCGCACACCGTTAGGCCGTCTTCCGCTCACGCCCCTACATCGTGCAGCCCGCCTCCAGTGGTGTCGCGACAGGCGTGAATGGAGGGACGAATGGAGACGTGTCGTCTTCAGCGATGAGAGTCGCTTCTGCCTTGGTGCCAATGATGGTCGTACGCGTGTTTGGCGCCGTGCAGGTGAGCGCCACAATCAGGACAGCATACGACCGAGGCACACAGGGCCAACACCCGGCATCATGGTGTGGGGAGCGATCTCCTACACTGGCCGTACACCACTGGTGATCGTCGAGGGGACACTGAATAGTGCACGGTACATCCAAACCGTCATCGAACCCATCGTTCTACCATTCCTAGACCGGCAAGGGAACTTGCTGTTCCAACAGGACAATGCACGTCCGCATGTATCCCGTGCCACCCAACGTGCTCTAGAAGGTGTAAGTCAACTACCCTGGCCAGCAAGATCTCCGGATCTGTCCCCCATTGAGCATGTTTGGGACTGGATGAAGCGTCGTCTCACGCGGTCTGCACGTCCAGCACGGACGCTGGTCCAGCTGCGGCGCCAGGTGGAAATGGCATGGCAAGCCGTTCCACAGGACTACATCCAGCATCTCTACGATCGTCTCCATGGGAGAATAGCAGCCTGCATTGCTGCGAAAGGTGGATATACACTGTACTAGTGCCGACATTGTGCATGCTCTGTTGCCTGTGTCTATGTGCCTGTGGTTCTGTCAGTGTGATCATGTGATGTATCTGACCCCAGGAATGTGTCAATTAAGTTTCTCCTTCCTGGGACAATGAATTCACGGTGTTCTTATTTCAATTTCCAGGAGTGTATATGTACACTCACGCTCATAAATTTAGGATAATGCTGATACATGGTGAAACACCGCTCTGTGGGCGGTCTGCGGGTTTAAATCACCTCGCGGTATGACCATGCGGTGCATCTGACCTGTCGTCGCACGGTGGCGCTGGCATCAGTACACATACACAGAGGTGTTTTGATAATGGGAGAGTACGGTGCAGCGAGTAAGTGTGCAGACGTTTCCAGACATGCTAATGGTGACTGTGTGTTGAAAAAGGCTCAAAGAACACATGTTGATGACGTTATGACGGGTAGAATACTAGGGCGACTGGTGGCTGGTCAAACACAGCAGGTCGTAGTACAGGCCCTCTGTGCGCCACGAAGTGTGATCCCAAGATTTCGCCTAAGATTCCAGCAGACAGGAAACGTTTCCAGGCGCTACAGTACGGGACGCCCACAGTGTACAACACCACAATAAGATCGATATCTCACGTCAGTGCCCTCAAACTGACACGGAATACTGCAGGTAGCCTTGCTCAGGACCCTACCGCAGCCACTGGAACAGTTGTCTCCAGGCACACAATTTGCAGACGACTGAACAGACATGGTTTATGCGCCCGGAGACCTGCAAGGTGCATTCCACTGACCCCTACTCACAGGAGAGCCCGTAAAGCCTGGTTTCAAGAACACAGTACATGGTCATTGGAACAATGGTCCCAGGTCATGTTCATGGACGAGTCCAGGTATAGTCTGAACAGTGATTCTCACCGGGTTTTCATCTGGCGTGAACCACGAACCAGATACCAACCTCTTAATGTCCTTGAAAGGAGCCTGTATGGAGGTCGTGGTTTGATAGTGTGGGGTGGGATTATGATTGGTGCACGTCCATCCCTGCATGTCTTTGAGAGAGGAACTGTAACAATACAGGTCTATCAGGAGGTCATTTTGCACCAGTATGTCCGTCTTTTCAGGGGTGCAGTGGGTCCCACCTTCCTCCTGATGGATGATAGCGCACGGTCCCACCGAGCTGCCATCGTGGAGGAGTACCTTGAAACAGAATATATCAGGCGATGGAGTGGACTACCTGTTCTCCAGACCTAAACCCCATGAAGCACGTCTGGGATGCTCTCGGTCGACGTATCGCTGCACGTCTTCAAACCCCTAGGACACTTCAGGAGCTCCGACAGGCGCTGGTGCAAGAATGGGAGGCTATACCCCATCAGCTGCTTGACCACCTGATCCAGAGTATGCCAAACCGTTGTGCGGCCTGTGTACGTGTTCATGGTGATCATATCCCATATTGGTGTAGGGGTACATGCGCAGGAAACAGTGGCATGTTGTAGCACATGTGTTTCGGGACGGTTTTCTCAACTTCTCACCAATACAGTGGACTTACAGACCTGTGTCGTGTGTGTTCCCTATGTGTTTACGCTATTAGTGCCAATTTTGTGTTGTGCCACGTTGTGTGGCACCACATTCTGCAATTATACTTAATTTATAAGCATGAGTGTATATTTATGAGTGTATATTTCCGCTAAGTCACCATATGATCTGTCCCATATACTTAACAAAACATTTTACGCAAAATTGCTATAAAAGCAAGATATTTATTTCATATCATACAACACTTTTACACGGAGTGAAACCAAAACAGTAGTACAGATGCAAAGTCCTGATTTCAGATAAGATATAGCAATCATTTATACTGTAAAACTTATTGAATTAACCAAGACTTTGAAACACATTTCAATCTTAATTTGTTCCATTCTGATGTTTTATATGAAACTTAAATTACATGTGTACATGTTTATCAAAATTTTACCGTAATATCAAGGGAATCTTTAACAAAATATTCATAAGCTATAAGATAAATTCAACGGATGGTTTATTCGTGGCTTTGACAGCATCTATAAATTGCAGTTCACTATGCTTTTATTTAGTTCAATACCTTTCATAGCACTTTCAGACTGTAAAGTTAAAATATCTTTGATTCTGATGAAGGAGGTGCGTTAACACAGAGGAATGGTCTTGATCTAGGGTTCGTTTTAAGAACATTTATGTTAGTAAGGAAATGTGGATCCTGTAGTTGAAATAGATCCCAACTGTTGTAGAAAAGAAAACAGAGTTCAGAAGATACATTTGCAGTGGCATCAGTGTCAATAAACATGCAGACACAGACGACATCCAACACCAATGTCAGTAAACCAACAGTTCTGAATCAAACAATAGCATCATCGGTAGCTTCTGACACCACCAACGGAAAGTACTTAGTACTGTTTCAAGACATCAAGAAAAAATTGTAACAACTGTTTATTCTTTGTTTCCACATACATATTACCTCTCTACAACAAACTTCAAAACGATTTTCATCGAAAAGGCATAATTCAAACTTGGTTTCAGCAATCACGCGAATCTTTAAAAATTGCTACTGGGCAACATATTAGAATTATAATCATAGTCGAGTGTACATGGAATTCTAAAGGGATATTATACCATTATAGACATGATGCCTACAGATTTCTTACAGATTTCTAGCCTAGGTTTAAGATTTCGTGTACATATAGGTCTTGCCACTTAATCTATGCATAAGATATTGGTAGGCTCCTTATAAGGCATACATTCAAGAAATATAATATCAGTGAAATAAGATTTTACCGACTATGGAAAATTTTCATCAATTATGACCAAATCTGCAAACAGAAAGCATAAATTGTTACACGGACAAAATACTTGTTACATGTAGTCAAGTCTGTGAGTTTTAACAATTAGGAATCAGCGTTCTAACTTCTAACAACAAACCAAAATCTCGTCAGATGTGTCCCAGATAGAAAGTACCCAAATCTGAAATTTGGGAAATGCGTCACGATTTATTATTCATAAACATATTTAATTCACGTCTTCATTCACACAAAATTCCTTCTATAATTTGTTTTTCCTGAGACTGAACACAAGAATTACGTAACTTATGTTTGAAAAATACAAAAAAAAGACCTTTTTATGATCGGATTGCAAAACCGTACCATAATCAAATCGAGCATACCATTCTCAACACAGCATAGGAATTTATGTTATCATAATTGAGTACCTATAACAACTGTAAGATTTCTTCACAACCTATGTTTTACTATTCTTGTAATGTTATTAAAATATCTCAGAAACATGTAAACAGAAATCAGAACAATATTTTAGGATTTAACCTGGAGATTTTACACAGTCTTTAATTGCCTGTAGCAGATGCTGCATTCCCCTGTCATATATGCTTAGAAGTAGACGTACTTCAAGATCTCTCTCATGGTAATTTTTGTGAAAATTTTTGTTAATTCTGAAACTATACCAAAATCGCAAAATTAAATGAGGTAGTAAGATGACTTCGTGGCCAAGCTTGTTTGTTGAAAGACAAACACGAAGTATAATGCTGCTAGCAGTGCCTGTATTTAGAAGCTTGCACAAGGAGAAGCATCCTGGGAGATTATTGTCAAGACATTGACTTCATCAAGTTAAATACTATTAATCCACATGACACACTGATATGAAGTTCACATGAACAGATTGCAAATCTAATTGCCAAAGCCAAAGTGTTGATAAATGTTTGGAAAGAGTCAAGGTCATGCATAGTGAGGATGAGAACTCATACGGAGAACATTTCCCGACATTGGTTCATGACCTGGCTTGGCTGTGAGGTCTGAAGAGTTGGCGATAGCAACCGGCTTTTCAGCAGCTACGACGGTGGTGAATGGAACGCGGTTGGTAAAAGCAGCAGCCCGCAAATCATGGCTTAATACGCAGAAAAATGCCTGACTTGATTGATCGCCAACATTTGCCAAACATGCTCGTCAGTCTGCAACGAAAAATAGAATAAAATGATCGTTCTAGGCTAACAGCTCTTTCTACTAATAGAACATCGTCTTTCTCCTATTCAGGATGACTCGTGCCCACAAGAACTTATCCGAACAAAATGCAGGCGTATAAAGAGAGTGGGGTGAGTTGCGATCACAGTTTTGTTTGCTCGGCTTCCAAAAACCAGGAGACTGATAAAGTCTGCACGTTATGACCCCTCTAGCACATACGGTGCCAGTGTCCACTGGAAGGACCGTTGGTACTGAATTCTGTTAGAACCCACCGAGGAGGGGCGAGGGAATCTTAACGAAGCAGCAGCGTTCAAACGAGCAGCGGGTGTTGTCATTAGCCTCCATCTTGTGGATTTCAAATAATGAATTAACGACTAATACCATCGTGATTGAAATTTCCTGTGTCGAAAAATCAGAAGAAGCGATCTCTTTTACTTGGTAAAAAGTTTTGAAGCAAACTGTTTCGACAGACTTTGCTGTCATTTTCAGATCTTGAAAAATTTTTGTTGTAAAATATGATTATTTTGAGTTGGACTTCACGCCAAGTTGTGATGTAGATAAAATGTAGCAAATTGTGTAAATATTTTTCATAAATTAAACATTTAAAGTCAAAAATCATCCTGTGCACATGACCATGTCCACATACGTAGTGTTCGCAGACGATTGTGAAAAAATCACTGTATACAATAAAATGCACAGTAGGACATCTGTTTACGTTATATGGACCTGTTCTAAATATTGAAGATCAGTACTATCATAATGAAACTTTGTACCTGGAGATGTTATTGATCGCTCTTCATCGTCAATCCAATGAAATTAAACACGAATGATTTCACTAAATGTGAACTAACTAGCACTCAAAATTTAAATTGTATGACTTCCTTCCTTCAGATTTCATTAATTAAACAATATCGTTATTTAAAGGAATGCTCTTCATATTTGAAGTGCCATAGGGGCTTGTCACTATGCTATCAAGTACTGCCTAGGATGACGTTTGCCAGAGAGACATCGCTGCTAGTTTTTGTGCCTCGTCTTTTGTGATGAGTACTTGGCTGCCCATCGCGGTTCACTGGCTGTAATTCGCAAGAAAATTGCTTGCATATATTGGTTAGACTGACAACCTGTTTAAGAGTCCTCAGTGATGGCATTGTCATTTCAGTGCAGCCAAATTTTGGCATCTTAACAGTATATTCCTTGTCGAATATCATTACAGCAGCTTCTATGTTTACACCATGTGTTACTACAGTGATTTCTAATGGGAAGTGAGAGAGATTTCTACTTTTGACATCCACGATGTCTAGGTTTATTTCTTCGACTAGCTTCCCAATTTCAGCCGTGACAATTAAGCTTCTCATTGCATTTATTTGTGCAACTCTTACACGGTTTCGATACCTTCGGATTATGGTTGTCAAATATAAAAGGTGATTTTATGATGATGCTTTGCGTCCTGCAGAATCCTTGAACATATTCCCAGTTCGAATATAATAAACTTTCTTGAGACTGAGAAGCTTATTTTCACGAATCAGCGTGGTTTTACGAGGCATCGCTTGTGGGAATCTCAACTTGCTTTTCTCTTATGTTGTACTGAGAACTGTGGATGAAGGGCAACAGGCAGATTTCATATTTCTAGAATTCCGGAAAGCATATGACATGGTGCCCCATAGCAGGCAGTAAACGAAGGTACGAGCTTATGGAATAAGTCCACAATTGCCGGCCGGTGTGGCCGTGCGGTTAAAGGCACTTCAGTCTGGAACCGCGTGACCGCTACGGTCCAGGTTCGAATCCTGCCTCGGGCATGGCTGTGTGTGATGTCCTTAGGTTAGTTAGGTTTAATTAGTTCTAAGTTCTAGGCGACTGATGACCTCCGAAGTTAAGTCGCATAGTGCTCAGAGCCATTTGAACCATTTTTTAAGTCCACAATTATGCGAGTGGTTAGAAGACTTCTGAAGTAATAGAACCCAGTATGATGTCATCGACGGCGAATGTTCAACAGACACAAGGGCATCATCAGGAGTGCCGCGAGGAACTGTGGTAGGACCGCTTTTGTTCTCTATATACCTAAATGATTTGGCGGACAGGGTGGGCAGCAATCTGCGATTCTTTGTCGGTGACGCTGTGGCATATCGTAAGTTGTCGATGTTGAATGACTGTAGGAAGATACAAGAAGACTTAGAAAAAAATTTCTAGTTGGTCTGATGAATAGCAGCTAGATCTAACTGTGGAGAAATGTAAGTTAATGCGGATGAGTGGGAAGAACAAACCTGTAATGCTCGGTTACAGTATTATAAGTGTTCTGCCTGACATAGACATGTCGTGTAAATACCTGGGGGTGACGTTGCAAAGCGATTTGAAATGAAACGAGCATGTGAAAACTGTGGTGGGGAAGGTTTATTAGGAGAATTTTAGGATTCACCTTCAAAGGAGACCGCATATAGGACGCTACTGCGACCTTTTCTTGAGTACTGCCCGAGTTTTTGGGGTCCGTATCAGGTCGGATTGAAGGACGTAGAAGCACTTCAGAGGCGGGCTGCTAGATTTGTTACCCATAGGTGCGAACAACACGTAAATGTTACGGTGATGCTTCGTGAACTCAAATGGGAATCCTTGGAGGGAATGCGACGTGCTTTTAGAGAAACGCCACTGAGAAAGCTTAGAGAACAGGCACCTGAGGCTGACTGACGAACGATCCTTCTTCCGCCAACATACGTTGCGTATAGGGACCACTAAGACACGAGAAATTAGGGCACATACGGAGGCATATAGACAGTCGTTTTCCCTCTCTCTGCTTCCGACTGTAAAAGGAAAGAAAATGGCTAGTGATGGTAAAGGGTTCTCTCTGCCACGCACCGTACAGTGGTTTGCGGAGTATCTATGTAGCTGTAGATGTATATATACGTGTTCCAATATCCAATAATCCATTCTCTTTGTAAGTACTTCACCTGTAACTGCTACTCGGTCTTTCATGTTCATTGCCAAATTAAGTGCCATTTTTGGTATTCTATCAGTCGAATCAGGAATAGGAAAGAAAAGTTTGTTTTTCATGATGTCTGAGTCTGGTTTGATATCTAAGAGCTCATCCTCTTGAATAAGCCTAAAAATGTCCTCAAATTCTCTGTGGTTGTGGTCTGAGCTGTACCGCCTTGCGACCTCTGTACACAAAAGGGAACGTCCTGGCTGACTGTGTAACTGACTCATTATCACCTCGGCCACACAGCTAAGGATAGAAACTAGAAACATGGAGAAAGTGTGAATCCTATACTGCAGGCGTCGTTTAAGAAGGGAGTTTCTGAAGTTCCAACCCTAAGGAGGTGAAATAGGGGAGCAGATTGTTTTTTGAAAAATATCGATATTAAGGAATTTTTGAAGCTAGACATACGAAAACTGGTATTTGGTTTCTCGGTCAGAAAGTAGGAAATATATGTATCAGCACTTTTGGAAATGTAACCATATAGCGGTGAAAGCCTTTTAGAGAATATTTCATTATTAAAGAACTACTAAAGTGTTTTTAAAGCTACATCTATGAACATTGGTATTTTACTTCTCCGTTATAAATAAGAAAATACGTGTTTCAGTGTTTCTGGAAATTGAGCTCCTAAGGCCGTGAAATGAGATACGAAAGTCTTTATGGAAATATTTCATTGAGCAAGCATATTTGAAGCTAAAACAATGAAAATTTGTATTGGCTTCTCAGGTAGAAGTAAAACATATGCATGTCACTGTTTTTGGAAATGAAACCCCTAAGGGGGTGTAATAATGAGTGAAACGTTTGAAGAAAATATTTCGTTGTGAAAGCATTTTTAAAGCCAAATCTTTGAAAATTTTTCTTTAGCTCCTCGATTAGAGACGAAAATTTACACGTTTCACTGTTTCTGGAAATTCGATACCTAAGGGGGTGAAACAGGGTCAGACTGATTCACTGGCTCATCATCGCCCAGCTCAATACGCTAAGGATAGAAACTTGAAGTTTGTAGAGGATGTGTATCTTATACTGAAGGCATCGTTTAAGAACGAGTTGTCCGAAATTCCACTTCTAAGGGGGAAGTATGTCGCTATTAAGATAATGCTGCAGCTGGAACTACGAAAGCTGGCATTTGGTTTCTCAGTCAGAAAATAAAAAGTACGTTTTTGAGAATTTCTGGAAATTCAAACACTAACGGGGTAAAATAGCTAGTGCAAGTTTTCTTTTTTCAAAATTAAATGAGTATTAAAGAACTATTGGAGGGTTTTAAAAGCTACTTATATGACAACTGGTATTTGACTTCTCAGCTTGAAATAAAATAAAAAAATAGGTCTTTCAGTGCAATAGGGAACGAAAATTTTTAAGAAAATATTTCGTCACATTAAAATAATTTTAAAGCTAAATCTATGAAAACTGGTAATTCACTTCTCGGTTAGATATGCTTATGTGTTATCCTGACCACTCGCGTAATATAGGGAGACTAGGATATTCTTACTTCCCACATATACGCCACGCGTCTTCCTTGGGCGTAAATTCATTGTAAATCTCAATTCAAGCAAATGACATTAAGAGTTTTTATACAATAAAGTGGATTCACAATACTTAACTTGGGGGGTCTTTACAAAGATTGGTCGCAAGCAGTTGACGACATGCAAATAATCAACGTCCTTCAATGCACACAATTTCCATGCAAGTAAACGATGCTGTTCACAGGTCACAGCTCGTCTTCCAGTGCGGCTCTTCTAGTGCGCCGCAGCTATTTTTTTTTTTTCTTTATTGAATTTCAATTCCCCCGAAGGGGGCGGGCTGGCAGCAGCTGACTACGCCGCTCTGCAGCCTACAGAATTTGTGTTAAAAAGAGGAAGATAATAAAAAATAACAGTTGGCGATAAAATCGGTGACTTAAAGGTAAAATGGCAGAAAATTCTAGAACTTAAAACATAAAACACATGGGTGATGATGCTAAGATAATACACAAGAAGCAGAAAAATAACAGACAGACAGTTAAAAAAACACGGCGACAGTCTGGTTTCTGTTCGCAAGATATAAAATGCACACCCAGCGACAGCATGATTTCTGTTCGCAACACTGTGGAAAGACGCACAACACTGAACACTCACTTAAACACGGCACTAAAAAGTTGGCACAAATATGGCATACCACAGCCGAGAGCAGGTGGGGGGGAAACTGGACAGATGATGGAGAAAAAAAGGGGGGGAAGGAGAGGAAAAGTGAAGGGTGGGAGGGGGGAAAGAAGCCAATGGAGAAGACCCATAAGAGGGGTGGGGGGTGCTGAGCAGACGTGCCAGGGAGTGGTGAAGGCAGAGGGGGGGAATGCAAAAGGACTCGGGGGTTGGGGGAGGAGAAGGGACACAGGGGGAGGTTGGGCGGGGAGAAAACACAGGATGGAAGGGGGGAGGAAGAGGGAGCCCAGGGAAAGGTCGGAGGAAAGGAGGGGGGTGAGGATCAGAGTTGATAGGAAGGATAAATGGAGGGAGAGAGGGCATCATCCGGGAGGGGGAGTTGATGGAAGCCACCTTGGGAAAGGAGATGGAGGGTGTAGAGATGGAGGGTAGGGGGGACACAACGGTGAAGACGTGGCAGGGGGCGGGGATGGGAGAGGAGAGGAGCAACCAGGGGGTGAGGGGGTTCAAGACGGCGGAAGGTGTAGAGGATGCGGATATGTTCGAGGAATAGGAGCAGATGGGGGAAAGGAATGAGATCATAGAGGATCCGCGTGGGGGACGGGAGGCGGATACGGAAGGCGAGGCGGAGTGCATGACGCTCAAGGATCTGGAGGGACTGATAGAATTTGGGGGGGGGGGGCAGATATCCAGGCAGGACTGGCATAACAGAGGATGGGACGGATTAAGGATTTGTAGGTGTGGAGGATGGTAGAGGGGTGCAACCCCCATGTCTGGCCAGAGAGGAGTTTGAGGAGTCGGAGGCGGTTGTGGGCTTTGGATTGGATGGAGCGGAGATGAGGTATCCAGGTGAGGTGACGGTCAATGGTGAGGCCAAGGTAGGTGAGGGTGGGGGTGAGGCGGACAGGACGTGCGCAGACAGTAAGGGAGAAATCCAGGAGCCGGAAGGAGCGAGTGGTACGACCTACGATGATTGCCTGGGTCTTGGAAGGATTGAGTTTCAGGAGCCATTGGTTACACCATGCAGCAAAAAGGTCAAGGTGATTCTGGAGAAGGCGTTGGGACCGTTGGAGGGTAGGAGCGAGGGCGAGGAATGCGGTGTCATCAGCATATTGCAAGAGGTGTACTGGAGGGGGGGGTTGGGGCATATCGGCCGTGTACAGGAGGTAGAGGAGAGGGGAGAGGACAGAGCCCTGGGGCACACCGGCAGAGGGGTAGAAGGTGTGGGAATTGGCATGATGGATGGTAACATAGGAGGGGCGGTGGGAGAGGAAGGAGGCCACCAGACGGATGTAGTTGATAGGAAGGGCGTAGGTTTGGAGTTTAAACAGGAGACCGGGATGCCAGACACGGTCGTAGGCCTTTTCGAGGTCAAGTGAGACAAAAATGGCGGAGCGACGGGAGTTAAGCTGGAGGGAGAGGAGATGAGTGAGGCGGAGGAGTTGGTCATCAGCAGAGAAGGAAGGTCGAAAGCCACATTGGGTGTTTGGGAGGAGGTGGTTTTGGTGGAGGTGGAGATGGATGCGCCGGGAAAGGATGGATTCCAAGAGCTTGCTGAACACCGATGTGAGACAGATAGGACGATAGGAAGAGGCATCAGATGGAGGCTTATTGGGTTTGGAGAACATCAGGATACGGGAGGTTTTCCACAGGTCGGGATAGAAGCCAGTGGCAAGGATGACATTGTAGAGGGTGGCAAGGAGGGTAAGAAAGGAGGGAGGGCAGTGTTTGAGGTGGCGGTAGGTAACGCAGTCGTGGCCGGGAGCAGTGTTGCGTTTAGTGCGGAGTGTGAGGCTGATGTCCTGTGCAGTGATGGGAGTGTTAAGTGCAGATGGCGGGGTGTGGCCCAAGTACTGGAAGCTAGGAGCAAGGGGAGGAACAGAGGTATTCGTACGGTCCATGACATCAGGGAAGAGGGAATAATCAAAGTGGGGATCATCTGGGATGGAAAAAAAATCAGAGAGGTGGGAGGCAAAGTGGTTGGCCTTACTGAGGTTGTCAGGAAAGGGACGGTCATTAAGGAGGAGAGGGTACTGGGGGGTGGGGCGGTTCCCAGTAAGGCGGTGGAAAGCAGACCAATAATTGGAAGAGTTGATGGGGAGCGTGGCGTTGAGTTGTGTACATGTCTGGCGCGAGGCTCGGCGTTTCCTCGCAACAAGCAGGTTGCGGATGTGTCGCTGTAATTGCAGGTGGCGAGTAAGTGTATCCCGGTCACGAGTGTGGAGAAAAGAGCGGTAGAGGCGGCGGGACTCTCGAAGGAGAAGGACGGCCTGTGGAGGCAGGGCGGGGCGGTGAGGGTGGATGGCTTTGGTGGGGATATGGGTGGCGACGGCGTCAGACAAGGTCTGGTGCAGGAAGGGCCGCAGCTAGGCGGCGCGTCGCTTTTATTCTCTTCGTGTAGAGGCCGCTCCTGTCGTGGTGACGTCCTAGTCAGCGCTCTCTGCTGTATCGTTCTCGATCTTCGTGTCGGCGCTTGTCGCTACGCTGGAACAGCTTACATAGCCTTAATTAGCCTGAAAAACGTAGGCGTTGCAATTTGTGAACAACATAAAAATTCCGTTAAATGGAAAAAAGAAGGCTCTGTAGGCCATACGGTCTTTCATGTTCATTGCCAAATTAAGTGCCATTTTTGGTATTCTATCAGTCGAATCAGGAATAGGAAAGAAAAGTCTGTTTTTCATGATGTCTGAGTCTGGTTTGATATCTAAGAGCTCATCCTCTTGAATAAGCCTAAAAATGTCCTCAAATTCTCTGTGGTTGTGGTCTGAGCTGTACCGCCTTGCGACCTCTGTACACAAAAGGGAACGTCCTGGCTGACTGTGTAACTGACTCATTATCACCTCGGCCACACAGCTAAGGATAGAAACTAGAAACATGGAGAAAGTGTGAATCCTATACTGCAGGCGTCGTTTAAGAAGGGAGTTTCTGAAGTTCCAACCCTAAGGAGGTGAAATAGGGGAGCAGATTGTTTTTTGAAAAATATCGATATTAAGGAATTTTTGAAGCTAGACATACGAAAACTGGTATTTGGTTTCTCGGTCAGAAAGTAGGAAATATATGTATCAGCACTTTTGGAAATGTAACCATATAGCGGTGAAAGCCTTTTAGAGAATATTTCATTATTAAAGAACTACTAAAGTGTTTTTAAAGCTACATCTATGAACATTGGTATTTTACTTCTCCGTTATAAATAAGAAAATACATGTTTCAGTGTTTCTGGAAATTGAGCTCCTAAGGCCGTGAAATGAGATACGAAAGTCTTTGTGGAAATATTTCATTGAGCAAGCATATTTGAAGCTAAAACAATGAAAATTTGTATTTGGCTTCTCAGGTAGAAGTAAAACATATGCATGTCACTGCTTTTGGAAATGAAACCCCTAAGTGGGTGTAATAATGAGTGAAACGTTTCAAGAAAATATTTCGTTGTGAAAGCATTTTTAAAGCCAAATCTTTGAAAATTTTTCTTTAGCTCCTCGATTAGAGACGAAAATTTACACGTTTCACTGTTTCTGGAAATTCGATACCTAAGGGGGTGAAACAGGGTCAGACTGATTCACTGGCTCATCATCGCCCAGCTCAATACGCTAAGGATAGAAACTTGAAGTTTGTAGAGGATGTGTATCTTATACTGAAGGCATCGTTTAAGAACGAGTTGTCCGAAATTCCACTTCTAAGGGGGAAGTATGTCGCTATTAAGATAATGCTGCAGCTGGAACTACGAAAGCTGGCATTTGGTTTCTCAGTCAGAAAATAAAAAGTACGTTTTTGAGAATTTCTGGAAATTCAAACACTAACGGGGTAAAATAGCTAGTGCAAGTTTTCTTTTTTCAAAATTAAATGAGTATTAAAGAACTATTGGAGGGTTTTAAAAGCTACTTATATGACAACTGGTATTTGACTTCTCAGCTTGAAATAAAATAAAAAAATAGGTCTTTCAGTGCAATAGGGAACGAAAATTTTTAAGAAAATATTTCGTCACATTAAAATAATTTTAAAGCTAAATCTATGAAAACTGGTAGTTCACTTCTCGGTTAGATATGCTTATGTGGTATCCTGACCACTCGCGTAATATAGGGAGACTAGGATATTTCATTCTCGGATAGCTAAACATCAATTCAAGCAAATGGCATTAAGAGTTTTTATACAATAAAGTGTATTGACAATACTTAACTTGGGGTCTTTACAAAGATTGGTCGCAAGCAGTTGACGACATGCAAATAATCAACGTCCTTCAATGCACACAATTTCCATGCAAGTAAACGATACTGTTCACAGGTCACAGCTCGTCTTCCAGTGCGGCTCTTCTAGTGCGGCCGCAGCTAGGCGGCGCGTCGCTTTTATTCTCTTCGTGTAGAGGCCGCTCCTGTCGTCGTGACGTCCTAGTCAGCGCTCTCTGCTGTATCGTTCTCGATCTTCGTGTCGGCACTTGTCGCTACGCTGGAACAGCTTACATAGCCTTAATTAGCCTGAAAAACGTAGGCGTTGCAATTTGTGAACAACATAAAAATTCCATTAAATGGAAAAAAGAAGGCTCTGTAGGCCATACAGTCTACGCTAATGAAGGGGCGGGCGCTAAGCTACTTTTCTTATGAATCCCATCGTCCGTCATCGATGGTTCAGTATCCTTTAGGTCCGAAAATTAATTTCAAAGTGTCAGCCTTACTTTGTCCCAGAACAGTGTAATACATTTCTTCCGCTTGTTTGTCATCTGAATCTGTACCGAAAAATTCCCTCCTTCGCTTGGCTTTCCAGATACCACGCGTTTCTCAGCCGATCCTCAGTTCATCGTAAGGTGAATGTTTGGAACCTTTAGAAGAATACTGCTTTCGTTACTCAGTTCTTCTGTGTTCACACTCAGCTACTTTCTTATTTCGTGCATAATCAAGCTATTAAACTATTACTCAGAGTGAAGTACAAAAAGATTGTATCGTATTAAAAGTAAAAACCGATATAATTTAGCATGATACCAACGTTTATTCAAAAGTACTAAAACAGCAGGATGTTTTTCAATTCTTTCATCGTTTGCACTTAGCTCATAGATGGCACTTTATGTATTTTCAGTGACTACTGTTGTACAAGGACCTCTTTTTCTCCCAGCCTCCAATTTGCTCTTTGATCCAATCAAACAGATGACAGGCTTCTTGAGCCATTATAATCTTCCTCTTTGTATACATAGCAATGCTTAGAAAGCCACACCCTTTTATGGCCATAGATTTCATTATGTTTACCGTACGCAAAAACAAATTACTATTCGCTTACAGCTCTTGTGATACGGTTACAACCTTATTCAAGTGGAGAATAAGGTGTCATTGATGATTCGAGATAGTATTATTCTGTGCGTAGCTGCTGACAATAACGTGAAACACCTCTGTTTGTTTCAATTAGATACTACATCAGTGGAAAGCAATAAGTCAACGATTTTCACTTGGTTTCACATATAATTTCAGCATTAATTAAAGTCTTCCACTCTTAGACTTCTAGCCTTCTAATTTAATCTGGAGTCTTACTTTCCACATCTACGCCACGCGTCTTCCTTGGGCGTAAATTCATTGTAAACCTCAACCCGCAGAGTAGTGGAGAGTTATTTACTGCGTGTAAGGAAAATGTGCACAAGGGGAAGTTTGAGCGTAGGAACCACATTAACTGAGATTAACGGTCTCCACTAGTACTATAGCTCACGGAACTTGTGATGAAATTATGTTCTAAGATCAAACAAGAAGTACAGTGTTTAATTAAAACTCAGCTTTACTGCAGAACCTTTCACACGTAATCAGGTTGTATTTAAGAGAAATGTGAAGGATATTACGATAACCAATGATTTATAAAGTAACTAAAGATGTAACAACTGAAGATTCACATCATCATATACGGACTGTCTGACAAATTTAAATTTAAATATTCTAATCAAAACTTAAATATACTATAGTGATGTTCCAGGATAATACAGGACGTTTCAAAATGAATATACGCGTTTTAAGGCTTTGTAGCACGTATCACATTCAGCTTACAGTTATAAATAATACACCAATGAAAGACAAACACAAACAGTTTTTCTTTAAATTATTTAATGTGAACATCCATCACACGTCGATCGATAGACGAGTTGTTCTAAAGCCTTGATCAGTGTGACAGGAGTAACTGTTGCAATAGCACTCTTTCTAAAGTCGGACAGATCTGCTGGTATCAGAGGCACATACACATGATCACGTGTGAACGTGGAGGTCATGCATGAAATGCTGTGTCAACCGGCCCCTTGCGCCCCTGTCCACGGGTCGGATACAACGTCTTTTAACCAGTCGCGTGTTGAGTTATGCCAGTGAGGCGGCGCACCATCTTGCTCCCAAATAAATATATGTTGTCCAGCTTCTTCCCTTTGAGGCAAGGGGCTATAGCTGTAACACATCAAGATAAGAAACATAGTTACAGTTGATTCACCGTAAAAGAAAGGCCCATAAACTTTCCGCGGGGATATTTCTTGGGGCTAAGCGTTAAAGACTCGCACTCATTCAACACATTTTTCAGTCACTCCCTGTCATACCATACTCTTCCCATTGTGCACAGGTATACTAAAAAACTGAGCTGCTCTTTCATTTGGTATATTACTTACAATTGTAAGTTGAAAGTAATAAATGCTACAACGCCTTAAAAGCGATATGTTTATTTTGAAACACCCTGTATTTAAGTTGTAGTTTGTTATGAAACGGCTTTAGGCAGGAAAATGTTTGACGTAATGCAGTGTGCATGTAAAACTCTCTTTCAAGAGGTCTCTTTAACGTATTGCTCTAAGTGACAGTATCTTGTAAATGTTACCAGGTGGACCCGAAAGTACTGTCTTTTGTGCACATGTCGATGCCCGTTTGTCACTTATCAGTTTGCTGTGTACGTCGAAGCCGTGCCAAAGACATTTTATAGTTAGAATGACTTGTTTACTAGCTAATAATTAAATATTTTTCTTGTGTTTCTTAATTTATCGTGACAAGGCCTGCAGAAAAACAGAAGAGGTACATGTCCGGCTTGGTATACTGTTTGAGTTTCGCAAAGGTATTAATGCAACAGTTGTTACGAGAAATGCGATGATTATCCCAGTGTACTAGACAGTCATATATGCGGAAGATGGTTTTCTTAGTTATAGCCGGGCAAAACTGATCTTTCCGATTCATGTCGATAAGGAAGAAAATTGGAAATTTGTGGTAAGGTCTTATGGGACCAAACTGCTAAGGTCATCGGCTCTAAGCTTACGCACTGCTTAATCTAACTTAAACTAACGTACGCTAAGGACGACACACACACCCATGTCCGAGGGAGGACTCGAACCTCCGACGGGGGCATAAGGAAGACCAGCAACTTTTACGATGAGATGTTAAGGACGGAAGTCTAAGAAAATCAGTGTCAGATAGCCGAGGAACTGTCAGACACTCGTAACCAAATTTGGCCGACCACCCAAGAGTATTTTCAGCAGATTCGTAACAACAGAGCATATGTTTGGGTGCTGCATACTCTGTCCGAAGGAAGCAAATCTAACAGTTCCACAATATGCAGCTTTTTGTTTCAGCTGCACAACAGAGAGACCTTTTCTGATAGTTTGATCATTAGAGATGAAATACGGATCATCTCTGATGGTCCAAACCGAAAATGTCAATAAGTGTCTCCTAATGAATGTTTGGTGAAGTATTCGTGGAGTCGTTCATTTTGAAGTGCTGAAAGCTTGACTAACTAATATACAAACCATTACTGTGAAGAACTGACTCGAGTAAATCAATCTTTAATTGGAACTGACTCGAGGAATTCATTCTTTAATTGAAATGTTCCCAGCGACTGTCAACAGAAAAAGCGTTATTTTGAAACACTGTGAAGTATGACTTGGTGTTTGCGATCCAAATTTTTATTAAACTTCTTGTAAATTCATATATACTTCTCCTTAATTGTCACATCATCAAGAAAACAGTTTTGTATCAAAAAAGTAATGGATTTTGGTGGCAGGTATGGCCTCACCCGCCATACTGACCCGATATTGCGCCATCGGATTTCCCTTTATTCCGATTGCTATAACATTTTCTAAGTGTCAAAAAATTTTAAAATGTGGATGATGTCCGAACTGCCATCACAGATATTTTATTGAAAAACCAATAGATATTTATCGATTCGGCATTCAAAGTTTGTACACTGGATAGCAAAAGGTTGCTGATAATTAAGGTGATTACAAAACTAATTAAAAATAAAAACTTGTTGGTATGTATCTGTTTCAATTTAATGCAGAGATACAACATTACTTTCCGGTCCCCTTAACACATTTCGCATCTGTCTCCTGTGCAATGGTTCTTTGTTTACGTGACCATTACGGCACTCCAACCTTAGTTCTCAATACCAGTAATATCGAGCTATTTTTCTGCGAAGTAACAGACATATTTTTGTGACAACATTCACATTTGGTTTTATTGATGCATAGTTACTCCGATGTATCGATATATTACAGTGATATGGTTCTTGTGTGTATTCATTTCTGTGAGACTGATATAATCTTTGACTTGCTTGTAACCGTTTTAGCGCGAATGCGCATAGAGTAGTCTTTGTTTTACTTTGCACAAGTTGTTATTCCGCTTTGTAAAAGAACAGTCAAGTCTTGTGTTTGGTTGAAGTGGAAATTAAATATATGAAGATTGATACAAAACTGTTTTCTTGATGATGTGACAAGAAGAAGTATATGTGAATTTACAAGAAGTTTAATAAAAATGTGGATCGTGAACACCAAGTCAGAAATTATTTCTACCATTCCATTGTTCTGACCTGGGATTGTTTGATCACTAAGAATTTCCTGAAAAACGCATTTATTAGGTCTTCAAATTGCTAAAATAGAGATCTGGACCTTCTAGCAGTCAAAGTGGAATCACTCTAGAATCAACAAGATGAGCCATAACAACTTCGACGAAATCTACGTGGGAATACATTCAAGATAAGTGCCAAAATTAATGACCTTTTTACAGTGACTTGATTATTTCCATTCTGACGATACCATCCACAGTCAATAACTTTGTTGTTCCGTGATAAAGCAAACATATGCTGCGTGAGCTACATTATTAATCTGATTTCTAACCTACTTTGCAAGTGGTGGTATTGTTAGACCTGACATCTCCTCAAAGATATCGGCTGTGTTGTTTAATTAACAGAGAGGAATGAAAGCCTTATCTCAGCTGTTACCTCTCTACTTATAGTTGTAAGTCAGTGAAATCAATAAAACTGAGTACATATTACATTATGACCGTTAATCCTAAATATTACGTATAACTGTTTCGAGCTTACGTAACTATACTTCGATTAAAATTGTTTTTGCAGATTGCACAGGCTCACAAGGGGCTGGTTGCTGCCACCTACCAAGCAGGCAACACGGCGCGCACGTGGCACGTGGCTGCTGGGCCGTACCATTCGTTTCTCTAAACGTCAATCACAAAGTAATTTTAATCGAAATGCAATACTAATGAGCAAACATTTGTATTCCTGCAAAGGAAATGAAAAACACTTCCGTTCAACAGACCGCCGTACAATGAGCTGCTCCATCAATAGCTATGCTGCTATCAACTTCTCATTAGAGGAGAACAGCGGTTTGGATCGACCGCTACGCTTAGGCAGAATCGCAGCTTCCGCAGAACACGACAGTATTGCCTGCGGCTACCCACTACAGCCTGCCTCCAAAGCTCTGACAATGTACTTCGTCCACAACGAAATTACTTTTTCAATTTTGCGTTCTCAATCTAGTTAGCAACTTTAACAGGCGAAGTATGCAAATAACAGCAGGGAAATAAAAAGTTCGTAATAAAAAAATAAGTTCCTATTTCTCTTCTTCTTTGGCACGGCTCCAGCACCAATTTTTGTCGAGGCGTTTGAAATTGCGAATTATAAAAAATATGAAGAAAGGAGTAGCGAATTACTTTATTTGTTTCGACTCAGGTTGGACAAATAGTTCAAATTACTCTGAGCATTATGGGACTTAACATCTGAGATCATCAGTCCCCTATAACCTAGAACTACTTAAAACTAACTAACCTAAGGACATCACACACATCCATGCCCGAGGAAGGATTCGAAACTGCGACCGTAGCGGTCGCGCGGATACAGACTGAAGCGCCTAGAACCGCTCGGCCACCCCAGCCGACTCAGATTGGTTATTTTGGTTTGTTAGTGTAGTTTTTGATAAAGTAGTACTGTCACTCAATGCACAATGTATGACCCTAAGTAATCAGAGTAATTTCACAAAGACACAAACAATAGCTAAACTAATCAATTGCAAAGAATATTGAGTTGGTTGTTTCCCGACTAGTACACTATTGGCCATTAAAATTGCTACACCAAGAAGAAATGCGGATGATAAACACGTATACATTGGAAAAATACATTATACTAGAACTGACATGTGATTACATTTTCACGCAATTTGGGTGCATAGATCCCATCAGTAGCCAGAACAACCACCTCTGGCCGCAATAACGGCCTCGATACGCCTGGGCGTTGAGTCAAACACAGCTTGGATGCCGTGTACAAGTACAGCTACCCATGCAGCTTCAACACGATACCACACATCAAGAGTAGTGACTGGTGTATTCTGATGAGCCACTTGCTCGGCCACCATTGACCAGACGTTTTCTATTGGTGAGAGATCTGGGGAATATGTGGACAGGGCAGCAGTCGAACATTTCCTATATCCAGAAAGGCCCATACAGGACCTGCAACATGCGGTCGTGCGTTATCCTGCTGAAATGTAGGGTTTCGCAGGGATCGAATGAAGGGTAGAGCCACGGGTCGTAACACATCTGAAATGTAACGTACACTGTAAAAAGTGCCGTCAATGCGAACAAGAGGTGACTGAGACGTCTAACCAGTGGCACCCCATACCATCACGCCGGGTGATACGCCAGTATGGCGAAAACGAATACACGCTTCCAATGTGCGTTCACCGCAATGCCGGCAAACACGAATGCGGGCGTCATGATGCTGTAAACAGAACCTGGATTCATCCGAAAAAATGACGTTTTGCCATTCGTGCACCCAGGTTCGTTGTTGAGTACACCATCGCAGCCGCTCCTGTCTGTGATGCAACGTCAAGGGTAACCGCAGCCATGGTCTCCGAGCTGATAGTCCATGCTTCTGCAAACGTCGTCGAACTGTTCGTGCAGATGGTTGTTGTCTTGCAAACGTCCCCATCAGTTGACTCAGGGATCGAGACGTGGCTGCACGATCCGTTGTAGCCATGCGGATAAGATGCCTGTCATCTCGACTGCTAGTGATATGAGACCGTTGGGATCCAGCACGGCGTTCCGTGTTACCGTCCTGAACCCACCGATTCCATATTCTGCTAACAGTCATTGGATCTCGACCAACACGAGCAGCAAAGTCGCGATACGATAAACCGCAATAGCGATAGGCTACAATTCGTCCTTTATCAGTGTCGTAAACGTGATGGTACGCATTTCTCTTCCTTACACGAGGCATCACAACAACGTTTCACCAGGCAACGCCGGTCAGCTGCTGTTTGTGTATGAGAAATCGGCTGGAAACGTTTCTCATGTCAGCACGTTCTAGGTGTCGCCACGGGTGCCAACCTTGTGTGAATGCTCTGAAAAGCTAATCATTAGCATATCACAGCATCTTCTTCCTGTCGGTTAAATTTCGCGTCTGTAGCACGTCATCTTCGTGGTGTAGCAATTTTAATGGCCAGTAGTGTACAATTTGTAGTGTGTCTTACCCATTGTTCTCGTTCATGAGGGCCTATAAGAATTATATTTGTGTTCCATTACCAAGATGTGATGTGACGATCAGTACTAATTATGAGTTACTGTGTGCTCTACATGTACTAACATCAATTTGTTGAAACCACCCAAAGTGCACATATGTAACATGGTGATATCACTGGAAATTACATCAGTAAAGAGTAACGTGTAGTGTCCATTTGTTTCGTCCAGTCATATTAGACAACTTCTGAGAATATCAGAAAATGAAGTTGAGTTATGCCTCGTAATCCGCTTATAGATTCTAGTCATATTAGACAGTTTCTGAGCGATTCTGTTAAGACAGTTGGGTAAAGCTAGTTTGTCTGGTAGTTATGGAAGCACCATTTGACCTCCGGTGAAGGACCGTTCGTAGACCAGAGACAAGAATAGAGGCAAAAACATAAGTGAGAAGGCGCGTGAATTCTCAGCCGTCTTTTCTTCACAGACATCTACATCTATTTTATTAATCTGCAACTCAGTATTAATACACGGCATGGGGCTCATCGAATCACATTTCTCTACCGTTCTATTCTCTAAAACTCACACTCGAAAACGAACACTTAGATCTTTCCGTGCGAGCACTAATCTCTCTTATTTTATTATGACTGTCACTTCTCCCTGTATAGATTGGCGCCAAAGAAATATTTTCACACACTGAGGAAAAAAGTTATTGACTGAATTTTCATGAGAAGATCCAACCGCAGTGAAAACCACCTTTGCTTCAATTACTGCCACCTCAATTCGCGTATCATATCCCCGCCGCTCTCTCCGGTATTTCGTGATAATACAAAACGTGCGGCTCTCATTTGTAATGTTTTCGGTGTCCTCCAGGAATCTGATATGAAGTGGATCTCACACCGCATAGCAATACTCCCGAAGAGTACGGACAAAGGAAGCGAAAGCTGTCTGTTCAGTTGACCTGTTACATTTTGCAAGTATTTTGCCAATAAATCGCTGCCTTTGATTTGATTTCCCCATATTATTATCTATGTTGTCATTCCAGTTTAAGGTACTCGTAATTATAATGCCTATGTACTTAGTTCAATTTATCGTGTAACCGAAACTTAGCAGATTCCTTTTAGTAGTTTACTCATGTGGATGACTTTCCACATTTCATTTATTAGAGACAGTTACCACTGTTCATAAAGTACAGATACCTTGTCTAAATCATTTTGCATTTGGTTTTGATCATCTGATGTCTTCACAAGAGAATAAATTACAGCAGCATCCGCTAAAAAAAGTAAAAGAACTGCTCAGATTGTCTCTTAAATCGTTTATGTATACCAATAATAGCATAGATCATGAAACACTTCCTTGGAGGACTATAGATGTGTCCGTTTTACTTGATGATTTCTCGTCAGTTAAACGAACTGAGAGCTGTCTGACAGGATATCACGTATCCAGTCACAAAACACAGGCGATACTTCATATGCACGCAATGTGATTAGAAGTCTCTTGTGAGGAACGGTGTCAAAAGCCTTCTGGAAATTTAAAAATCTAACATCCACTTTCGGTAACACTCTTTACATCATCAAAACCATGAGCTAGTTGTGTCTCACAGGAATGATAGTTTCTGAGTCTGTATTGGCTGTTTGTCAATAAATCGTTTGCTTCGAGCTAATTAATTTCAAGAGACACAACTGGGGTACGAAGATAGGGCCATTGGTAACAATGCAAATTACTGACCGATTTTTACTTTCACTCAGGGGACATGGGGAGTTGATCATTTTTTGCGCTCTTACAGCGGGGTAACTGGGGAGACACGGAAATGGTCCAGACCTGAACCGAGTCCATGAGATGTTTTAGGCCTATCATGCGGATTTTAAACGACTTTCTTCTGCTGGATTTGAGGTGGTTTCCCATTTCCGAGTCAAAGACACAGAACCTAATAAACACAGCACAGAAACTGACAGTCACTAACTTAGATGACCACCTCGTTCATTCTGTGGCGAAGGAAGGGCGTATGGTCATACAGTTACAGTAAAGTAGTCGTAGTCGGGTAGTTGCCCATGGGTTTCTTTAGAACTAAGCAAACGTTGAAAAAAAAGGTAGAGGAATTAGCAGAGTTCTACTGAGACACTGGACTCATATTTAGGAGTAGAAGAGCTCAGTCAATTTAGACACCATATTGTGATTTGAAAGAGGTGGCTGTAATTTTATACATCATGTTGAGAGAATGTACCACCTACAACAAATATTTCGTAGTTACGATGCTAAATAATGTCGCTGATATTGTTTTGAAGGATTAGGATCGTGAACCATTATCCATCCCATTCTTGCGCTTGATACCTAATTGTCGGTATCTCCGTCTTCCGTTCTCAGAAGTTTCTCGGTGATGATATGAAGGTGAGGCTGATGCAAAGATAACATGTATATTGTTTTGTTTTTCAATGGGAAACCGTTCTCTTCACGGATGAACATTAAAAATGGCGTTGGACGTGATGTGGTTTGGGATGAAACCAGAAGCATTTGCCACTTATAACAATACCCTAGAGGAAGTGATCCGAACCTTCAAGTAGGGAAAATGAAGAATGAATTCACGTTAATGACGCATGTCTGAATCACATAACTTTTGCTGGCAAGATTGTACGTTTGCTTCTGGTGCAGATAAATATCAGCAACTTATGCGATAGTATAATACAGCATTAATTATATGTTTTCGTTACCCAAAAAATAGTGCTATAATGGTATGCGACAAAGCTGTGTATTTTACCTACCCTTGCGTAGGGAAGCATTTGAAAGATCTGGAAAGAAATACGTCGCCAGGTCGAAATGGAATCCCAGTTGTGACATACAGAAGGTTATCTGCGACCTTGGGACTTACTTAGCTTGCATTTATCGCAAATCTTTCGTCCAGCGCAAGATCCCAAGCGATTGGAAAAAAGCGCAGGTGATTACTGTATATGAGGAAGGACTAAATAATGGATCTGCATAATTACAGATCAATATCCTTAACTTCGGTCTACTGCACAGTGTTTGAAAACATTCCGGGTTCGAACGTAATAAATTTCTTTGATACAGGAAAGCTTCTGTCCACAAATCTGCATGGATTTGGAAAGCATCGCTTTCGAGCAACTCAACTTCCCCTTTTATCACATGATATGTTGCCAACTGTGGATGGAGGGCTACAAGCGTACTCCATATTCCCAGATTTCCGAAATAATAAATTTCGAGAGGACGGCTCGTGAGCAGCAATGAAGCATCTCAAGATGGAACAGCATTCGTTGGTGGATGTAACAGAAAGCGTGAAGGTTTTATACATTGAAGAAAGAGGGTGGTTTCTGTCAAATTTAGAGGAGGTAGCGCTTTATTGTACCGGGAAAGAGGAGTGCGTCAACGCTTTAAATGAGAGAATGGAAGTGTCTGAAGAGCATATCTGCGCACAGCGATACACTCGTTACGAAGGAGCCACTAACGTATTTCACCTGTTGACATAGGATTTACGCATGCAATTTTCGTTCAGCTTTCAGCGGAGAGGTAGTTTTAAGTTAGAATGAGCTAGGACCAAGCATGAATTTCTTAATGTTATTACCAAAGACAGTAGTATCACTGGTGCTGAGCATTATACTTTAAGTAAATATCATAGGAAGTGCAGGGAAGCTGAGACGAAATGGCTGCAGGAAAAATGTGAATACATCGAAAAAGATATGATTGTCGGAAGGACAGACTCAGCATACAGGAAAGTCAAAACAACCTTTGGTGACATTAAAAGCAACGGTGGTAACATTAAGAGTGCAACGGGAATTCCACTGTTAAATGCAGAGGAGAGAGCAGATAGGTGGAAAGAATACATGAAAGCCTCTATGAGGGTGAAGATTTGTCTGATGTGATAGAAGAAGAAACAGGAGTCGATTTAGAAGAGATAGGAGATCCAGTATTAGAATCGGAATTTAAAAGAGCTTTGGAGGACTTACGGTCAAATAAGGCAGAAGGGATAGATAACATTCCATCAGAATTTCTAAAATCATTGGGGGAAGTGGCAACAAAACGTTGGTGTGTAGAATATATGAGTCTGGCGACATACCATCTGACTTTCGGGAAAGCATCATCGACACAATTCCGAAGACGGCAAGAGCTGACAAGTGCGAGAATTATAGCACAATCAGCTTAACAGCTCATGCATCGAAGCTGCTTACAAGAATAATATACAGAAGAATGGAAAAGAAAATTGAGAATGCGCTAGGTGACGATCAGTTTGGCTTTAGGAAAAGTAAACGGACGAGAGAGGCAATTCTGACGTTACGGCTAATAATGGAAGCAAGGCTACAGAAAAATCAAGACACTTTCATAGGATTTGTCGACCTGGAAAAAGCGTTCGACAATATAAAATGGTGCAAGCTGTTCGAGATTCTGAAAAAGTAGGGGTAAGCTATAGGGAGAGACGGGTCATATACAATATGTACAACAACCAAGAAGGAATAATAGGAGTGGACGATCAAGAACGAAGTGCTCGTATTAAGAAGGGTGTAAGACAAGGCTGTAGCCTTTCGCCCCTACTCTTCAATCTGCACATCGAGTAAGCAATGATGGAAATAAAAGAAAGGTTCAGGAGTGGAATTAAAATACAAGGTGAAAGGATATCAATGATACGATTCGTTGATGACATTGCTATCCTGAGTGAAAGTGAACAAGAATTAAATGATCTGCTGAACGGAATGAACAGTCTAATGAGTACATAGTATGGTTTGAGAGTAAATCGGAGAAAGATGAAGGTAATGAGAAATAGTAGAAATGAGAACAGCGAGAAACTAAACATCAGGATTGATGGTCACGAAGTCAATGAAGTTAAGGAATTCTGCTACCTAGGCAGTAAAATAACCAATGACGGACGGAGCAAGGAGGACATCAAAAGCAGACTCGCTATGGCAAAAAAGGCATTTCTGGCCAAGAGAAGTCTACTAATATCAAATACCGGCCTTAATTTGAGGAAGAAATTTCTGAGGGTGTACGTCTGGAGTACAGCATTGTATGGTAGTGAAACATGGACTGTGGGAAAACCGGAACAGAAGAGAATCGAAGCATTTGAGATGTGGTGCTATAGACGAATGTTGAAAATTAGGTGGACTGATAAGGTAAGGAATGGGGAGGTTCTACGCAGAATCGGAGAGGAAAGGAAAAATGTGGAAAACACTGATAAGGAGAAGGGACAGGATGATAGGACATCTGCTAAGACATGAGGGAATGACTTCCGTCAAGCAAATAATTGAGGACGTAGGTTGCAAGTGGTACTCTGAGATGAAGAGGTTAGCACAGGAAAGGAATTCTTGGCGGGCCGCATCAAACCAGTCAGTAGACTGATGACCAAAAAAAAAAAAAAAAAAAAAAAAAAAAAAAAAAAAAAAAAAAAAAAAAAAAAAAAAACCAAACCAGTCAGTAGACTGATGACAAAAAAAATATATATATATATATATATCATAGTTAATAGGTGTTGGCAGCGCTTTCAATTTGCAAATGTATCTGGGGAATGGTGGATGCACCGGCTTGTGCTTTATACGTTTTATACTTTGAGTTGACGATGGACGAGTGCAGCTCGTTTATAAGCTGTGACGAGTCCTATGGCATAAAAAAATTCTGAAGGTAGGTTATTACTCAGGACGTCTGCAATCCTTATATGTTTCTCACTATAAGAAGGATTGTTTTATGTGGTTTCCTTGTTTCTAGCACTTGAAAATGGTATAATGTTCTCCCGAAATATGTTGTGGCACTAATCAAACGACTAACAACTGAGCTGAATGTCGTTAGTATTGATTTCCTTAAAGCGATTAATCCAGTACCGCACTGCAAACTGTTGACGGAGATCCGAGCATGCGGTTTATTTTCATATATGCACCATGTGACCAAAACTATCCGGACACCTGGCTGAAAATGACTTACAAGTTTGTGGCGCCCTCTATCGGTAATGCTGGAATTCAGTATCGTGTTGGCACACCCTTAGCCCTGATAACAGCTTCCATTCTCGCAGGCATACGTTCACTCAGGTGCTGGAAGATTTCTTGGGGAATGGCAGCCCATTCTTCACGGATTGCTGCACTGAGGAGAGGTATCGATGTCGGTTGGTGAGTCCTGGCACGAAGTCGACGTTCCAAAACATCCCAAAGATGTAATATAGGATTCAGGTATTGACTCTGTGCAGGCCATTAGATTACATTGATGTTATTGTTTTGTAACCAGTCCGCTACAGGCCGTGCATTATGAGCAGGTACTTTATCGTGTTGAAAGATGCAATCGCCATCCCCGAATTGCTCTTCAACAGTGGGGAGCAAGAAAGTGCTTAAAACATAACTGTGCTGTGATACTGCCACGCAAAATAACAAGGAGGGCAAGCCTGTACGCTTTTGTGCTGTACGTGTTCCTTCACGTTTCCACTTCACTATCACATCGGAAACAGTGGGAAATCTCGCGTGCAGACGTATGACGCAAGTGATAGCCAGTGGCCTGGCCACGTTCGAAATCCGTGAATTCCGCGGAGCGACCCATTCTGTTCTCTCAAGATCTCTAGTGGCTACTGAGGTCGCTGACATGGAATACTTGGCAGTAGGTGTCAGCAAACTGCACCTAAGATGAGAAACGTATGTTTTTTGGGATGTCCGGATACTTTTGATCACATAGTGTATGTAACTGCTCGATGACTTCTTAAGCAGCAGAGCCCACTGTGTGTCGTCGACAGCGAGTGCTCATCAGGACAAGAGCATATGAGGAGTGCCCCAGGAAAGTGTGATGGGACCGCTATTCTACATACATAAATGAATTCACGGTGGGAGTAAACAGCAGTTTACTGCTGTTTGCTGATGACATTGTGGTGTGAGGGAGGGCGTCGTCGTTGAGTGAATGTAGGAGGATAGAAGGTGACTTATGCAGAATTTCTAATTGGTGTGACGAATTGCAGCTCGCTTTAAATTTACAAAAAGTAAGTTAAAGCGGATGAGTAGGAAAATGAAACGCATAATGTTCCAATACAGCTTTAACAGCATCCTGCTTGACAGAGTTCACTTCGATTAAATATCCACGCGCAACGTTGCAAAACGTTATGAGACAGAATCATGACGTCCGGTTGGTAGTAGAGAAGGCGAATAGTCGAAGTTGGTTTATTGGGAGAATTGTGGGAAAGTGTTCATCTATAAAGGATACAGCATATAGAACGCCACTGCGACCCATTCTTGAGTATTGTCCGACTGCCTGTGATCCACACCAGGTCGAATTAAAAGAAGATATCGAAGAAATTCTTAGATTTCCTTATAGAAATGTTACCGTTAGGCTCGATCAGCACGCAAGTATTACAGATATGCATCGTGAACTCAAATGGGATTGCCTGGAGGAAAGACAACGATCTTTCCGTGAGGGACTGTTGCGGAAATATAGAGAGCCGGTATTTGAGGCCGATCGTAGACTGATTCTACTGTCCACAACAGGCATCTTGCATAAGGACCGCGAAGGAAGTAAAAGGGAAATTAGGGTTCGTTTAAGCCGGCCGCGGTGGCCGAGCGGTGCTAGGCGCTGCAGTCCGGAATCGCGCGACCGCTACGGTCGCAGGTTCGAATCCTGCCTCGGGCATGGATGTGTGTGATGTCCTTAGGTTAGTTAGGTTTAAGTAGTTCTAAGTTATAGGGGACTGATGACATCAGATGTTAAGTCACATAGCGCACAGAGCCATTTGAGCCATTTTTAGGGCCCCTACAGAGGCTTGTAGACAGTCGACTTTCCCTTCCTATATTTGCGAGTGGAGCGAGAATGGAAATTACTAGTAGTAGTACAAAGTACACAGCGCCGTGCACGGTACTGTGGCTTGTGGAGTATGTATAGAGTGTGTCCAGAAATTACCGTTAAAAACTTCTAGAACTTGTATAGGGGAAGTGAGTGCATAATATTTTGAATAGGAATCCATGTCGGAAACGTCATCCAGCGAAGCTACAGAGAGTCGAAGTTAACGACACCGGGGCCTGGAAATGTATGTATATTCAGGATGATACTATGATGAGGTTACAAACTTTCTAGGATGATGGAGAAAGGAAAATGTATCTGTTGGAGGTAAGTATCCCTCTACAGGAGACGAACGAGTCGAATGTTGTAAGCATGAATCATCCTGATATCACTGACAGTGGAATGCGTGTACTGGTAGTGTTGTTGTTAAAACTGTAGCGTAGGCAGCTTTCAGTGGCGGCAGTATGAACCAAAAGATGGCAAATAAACATGGGCTCTAAATTGCATACCTTAAGAGCTATGTTCGATAAAGGAGATGTGTTTTACAGTAGCATGCTCATAGCTCCTTAGGTATCCGTTTTATATCATTTGTTTACTGGGAATATTTGCTTCTTTTGGTCCATACTACCACCTCTGAAAGTTGTCTACCCAACAGTATTAGCAACAGCAGTATCAGTAGACGTATTTCACTGCCAGAACTGTCACAATGAGTTTCGTTTATAATTTCTGACTCGCTCCTTTTTGGTACAGGGACCATTACCTCATATTGATACATGTCTGTAATATCATCACGGAATCAAACTGTACGTAAATAAATTTACACGAGCCACCACCTATAACTTTGACGCTCTGTAGCGTGGTTGGATTAAATTTAGAACATGGGTTACTATTCAGAATATTATTTACTCACTTCTCTCTACAAGTCCTAGAAGTTTGTAACAGGAACTCTGAACATCCTGTATAGATGGATTTATGACAGTTGAGAACATCTGGATGGGCAGAGAAAGGGGTAACCAGGAGAGTAAGATTGGTGCCGCGTGCTTTTGCTACACATAATAGCGGCGCCTCAAAAATTGCTTTCACAATTATCGTAAGTCATAGTTTACTGTCAGTGTACATTGCCAGTGTTGAAAAGGTGTAACCAGGAGAGTAATTATGGTCTCGAGTGCTTTTGCTAAACATATAAGCGCCGTCTGAAAACTAACTTCCTCTGTGCCAGTAAATCGTAGTTTGCCAGTGTTGGCTCACGGCAGTGATACACGGACTTTTAATTCGATATTAAAATCCAAAGTTTGCTCAACGGGGGAAGAGATTTTTATTGGGAATTACTGGGAGGGACAGGAGAACAAACAATTGAATCAACGAGAGAAAGACCGTGATGCTAACGAAAATGAAATGGGCAGGCTAAGGAAAGGTTGATCGACAACGGAAACTTTTCTGTACCCCGAATCGAAACAAACGACCAAGACGACGACCTGATGAACGATGAGTAGACTGCAGCATACAGCATACAGCTGATACATGGATGCTTGTAACTGGAAAGACCACGAAAGTTTCGAGGTACTCTTTATCCAGCAGTGGTTATTGCTACTGCTGATGATGGTAGTGGTGGCATCTACATCTACATCTACATTTATACTCCGCAGGAGACCAAACGGTGTGTGGTGGAGGGCACTTTACGTGTCAGTGTCATTACCTCCCTTTCCTGTTCCAGTCGCGTATGGTTCGTGGGAACAACGACTGCCGGAAAGCCTCCGTGCGCGCTCGAATCTCTCTAATTTTACATTCCTTGAGCCGTAATGAGTCGACTGCAGGCATTGAAAGTAGTTACTGTTCTTGACAACTGAGGACATACATTAATTGCAGTAGTACTGGAAGCTGTTTCTTTAGAACGTATTACTTTTAGAGATCACCGCTGACATAAAAGTACGTCAGACCATTCCCGACTTTACTTCACGTTTTGTTTGTTCAGGAAGTTATCTGGTTGCCCCTTTAAGAGGTTGACAAGCCGTTTGTTTTATTGAAGCGTGTTTATATGACGGATTATAACGTACAGGATACCAGTGCCAGGTTCTTTTCCTATTGTAGAAAGTTAGGACAGCTCCGAATCGGTTTCAGTAGATCTAGCCATTCACTGATTTTCAACATGTTACACGAAGTGCTCCAAAACTATTCCAGTGCTGCTTCACAACCAGCACGAATACATTTGTATGATGGGCACGTACCATGCATTTTATTCGTGATACCCCAACAAACACTGCGCTAGAACTGCCTCATTTAACTTTTCGTGCGATGGACAGGATTCTGGTTGCCCCTGGACGCATTTCGACATTTTCTAGCCAAATACATAAAACTAACGTAATATAGGGCTACTATAAAGGACTCATTCGTCTTGAAAGTTATATATTTTCCGCAGTGCAAAACATACACATGTAACTGATGCATGATTAGACTTGTAACCTCACCAACTTTGGAAATTGCATTCTATAAACGATCTATGAGAGTCCCTCTGGTCGCACGAGACACGTCCAAGCCGTAGTAAAGTTCGCTCCACACCTTATGCGGGAACAACCTGTCAGTCGTCATCACAGCTGCATTGTTGAATTCTCTGAACTGTTCCAGCGTTCTTCGAAGTGGGAGCACGTAAATAAGGTCCTTGATTGATCCCCAAAGGAAATAGTCACAGGGTGTTAGGTGAGGCGACCTGGTGTGTCTAACAGAGCCACGCCGTCTCAACCACTACACCCAGTCCAGAGAAGCGGAAGTTCGTCGTTTAGGTAGCGACGAAAATTGATGTTCCAATGAGGTTGAACTCTGTCTTGTAGGAAGATGAAATAATCGGAATCGGCACTCAGATGAAGAAGAAACCACAAGTGCGATAGATCAGGATAAGAGGTGCCTGCCACAGTCTACTCTCAGAACAAAAATGGCTAAAACAGCATGGTCTGCCACGCAGCATAGAAAACATTAACTTTCGTCCAATTTCATCATGCGCCAATATTTCATGCAGATTTTCAGTGTCCCACACTCTCAAATTGTGATGGGCAACCTTACCAGACGAATGGAAAGTTGTTTCGTCAAGGTTGGAGGCGAAATGTCCATCGTAAGATGCTTCCTGTGTTATATCCGAAAGAACAGACACCATATCCATATAAGTATATAGTTCTTTCAACACCAGCGGTAAGAATGTCTTCCACGAGTAATGAGTGTGTTGGGGTGGGACTCTACGAATGTAGTGTGTGGACATACAAGGTGAGAATTAGTGTCTCACGGGAGGCGTGCTCAGATAGTCCCTGCAGTCGCGGTATCCTCTGTGCCCTCGGTGGCTCAGATGGATAGAGCGTCTGCCATTTAAGCAGGAGATCCCGGATTCGAGTCCCGGTCAGGTCACATATTTTCACCTGTCCCCACTGATACATAACAACGCCTGTTAGCATCTGAAGGTATTAATATTATTCTAATTTCGTTCTAGACGGCTGCATGTCATCAATGGTGTCTGTTGTTTCGAGCAGCGTCCGAAAGAACGGACACCATATCCATATAGGTATACCAGTTGAGAGTGTTCTGAGCGTTATGGGCAGGGACCTCCAACCAGTTCGGGACTGTGACGATCTAACACGCCAATTAGGCAGAATGTGGCACGACATCGCACATAAAGACTTTCAACAACTCCACGAATAAGTGCCAAAACGAATAATTGCTTGCAAAAGACCGGAGGTGGACCAACACGTTACTGGCTAGCTCAATGCATGAAGCTCTTTCTCTTCTATAAATCATCAAATTTCTCTCAAACGTAATTTGTTCGTCTGTAAATATACATCACATCTACCAACTTCTGTCCCATTCGGATAATTTCTTTGTGGTGCGTTGGTTGTCTTTTTTGTCTTAAGAGTGTGTATTTAGTCGCTTTCCAAGTGTACGCTTTAATCCTATTTCTGCTGCTACATTTAGAAAGTGATTTTTAAAAATACTTGCACTTTGTGAATTATCCGTTGCAACAGTGCTATTTACTTTAACTGTTATGGTATCCTGTACACTTTACAGTTGTAATGTCACGTGTTTCACGGTATCCCACATAGTTTTCTTCCTATTAATAGCTTTGATAATTTCTGCAAGGACGTACAAATTTCTGGACGTTCTTACGACTTTCCCTAAAATGGTACAGTATACTTCGTAGATGACAAATATTGGGAAATCTTGACTAATTCTGTGCGCTTAAGTACATCCCCTTTGCCACTTACACGAGATTTTAATGCCCTTTAGTATTCTTGGCTAACTTTTTTCTAATGGAGTTTGTGGAAAGCTTTTTAGGAAATCTACATTAAGATGTTAACATGTATTTACTATGGAATGTACTTCGTTTCACATTAGGATCTCTTTCTATATATACCTCATATCATACCACCTCTTTAACTTTCTCTTAAAATACTGCACTCTGTTCTCGTTAATAACGACATTACTCTCTACCAGCTTGCATAAGAGCTGTAAGACGATAAATCGTTTATTTTCATTCATTGTCGAACATGATCAGATACTCCATAAACATTGTGGTACCCCCCCCTGTGACTGCTACCTACCAGCGTTACTATTTTCTTTCTACTTGACTTTCTACCGCTCTAGCGTTAAACCTGTTCTTACAAGTCTACTGAAATGTACTTCGCTCAAAAACTAATTGAGGCTCTTCCACTACCTCAGGTAACAATTCGGACTGGTTGCTAGGTATCTAGTATGTTATTTCTGAGGTTTCCTCCTTTTTCTTATTATTTGTTACCTTTACTCAGTTCCCATTTTCTCTCTTCTTATTCGGCCTATCTAATTCAAAATAAACCATTTCTAATACTGACTGAATTGTACAAATCTTTCTTCCCTGTTCCATCTTTTGTCTTGTCTCGGTTGCATAACCTACAACACCACTAGAAACTTTCAGTCTTACTGGTCTCACCGCTAAAGTCGCCGCAGTAGAACACCAACCCACAGTACTGAAATATTTATCCCATATTCGCTAACCTACGACAGCATCCACATTTATCACACACGACTATATTTCTACAATCAACAGTAAAACGCTAACACACACTTAAAATGCAATAAAGTAAAAACTCGTGAGTACTTATCTTCTGATGCATTGCGCAGCTAGTTTCCAGACGGCGGTCGCACTTAAACACAGAAGGTAAACATCCCACAGATGTTTCCTGAACGTAAGTTCGAGGTCGGAAAAAATTATGAAATGGATGAAAGCTAAATAAGCACGAAATAAGAACGATGTTCTTCCAGTACAATCTTGAACATAAACTATCAGAAAAATTATGAAAAGTACGGTAATGTAATCAAACAACATGTAACAACTGAACGGCAAGAGGTGTTAAATGGGAGAATGTTGACCATACCAAAGGCTGATGGTGTCAGAAGTTTTATGTCCTCTTCTTCAATTCAGTTTTCATGTATTTGCTGAAATGTCGCTTACACAGTTCCAGTATCTCATGAACAACTTCCCAATTCCTTAATGATTACCTGCAACAGTTAAGAAATACCAGTCACATATCACACAATGACACGTTCCGAATGGAGAGATCTTACCGGAATTTCACAGGAAATCTGACTGGCCCCTAGCTGAAATGCTGACCTGCACACTTCACAAAAATGTGTTTCGTCCCTCATGATGACTGCTAGATTTTAATTTTCTTCGAGCAGCACTTGCGTTCAAATGAATAAATTCTCTATTAACTCATAAGTGACGCATTAAGCAATTGAGCTACACACATCTTGCTTGGGTAAATTTTTAAGAACTCTTAAAAACAAAAAAATAAAAACTCGGGGTACTGTTACGACGCTTTTCGATAAGGAAACCGACGCATAGCTAAACCTGTGTTAGCGAGACTTTTCGCAACAAAGTTGCATTGCCCATGACTTTATCGAGTAATCGGTGCTCTTAAAAGGAGGCAATGAAAGGAGATGCGGAAATAAAAGGAGGTTTGATTTTATCTTCCGGACGACGTCATGGTAATGGCAGCACAAACATGGACGAGAGAAGGATGAGGGAGGAAGCCGGCCATGTCCTTTTCAAGACAAGGGTATATCGTGACTTTCCCCTAAATGCCTTATTCGAGGACGGAAAACCACGGGGTATCTAAATTTGGGAAGTTGGTCGGGGACTTGAATCCCGCTCGTCTCGGATGCGTCTTCAAGGTCTTAAACACTACAAAACCTAGTTACAATGCTTTCTAATATAAGTAACCAACGGTATTGTGGCATGAGGTGTACAGATGTACTGGACGTGAAGTATTTTTGCATTCTGTCCGTTTCAGTGAACGTTTTAGAGAACCTGCAGCGTCGGCCGTTTACTATCTTATGGAATAACATCTATTACGAAATGGATTTCACGAACTATTTCTACATAAATTATTAAACTGAAACCTACTGAGATTTGTAACGAACAAAGTATTTTGAATGCGCCCAGATAGTTTATGTTCAATTCGATGCATTTATTATTTTATTCATATTTTAATTACCATGTCAGTTACGGTCCTTCTTTCAATTACAAGACCGTATCGTGCTGTATAGTGTAGCACTTAAGAGAATTAGCTGGCAAGAGAGGAAAGTGAGTCACACGCAGGGCATATCTGGGTAACGGAAGGACGATGGTTGATCTGGCAAAAGTTCCGTTACGTGTACTTGCACATTTGATGGGGCGGTTCGCTTCGATTACCTTAGACACAAAGCACGCAGGTTGTTAAATCTTTCATTATGTCTGGAACAGAACATCAGCTTCTTAAACGTATGGGAAACGGGCTTTGTAATAACTGTTTTACTTTATCTGCAGGATAGACGTTAGAGAAAAAATTAGGTATACTTAAAAATATCCACAGCCCTGTAACTCCATTATTAACATGAGATGATATAAAAGAGTATATGGCGATATTACAAGAGGTGTCCTAAAGACGGAGTAGCGATAGTGCACTTTATATTCATGAGATGAGGAACGTTATGAGATGATGATAAGCGGAGAAATTTAGTCCAACGCTCGGCAGGGAAGGAAATGGTACGGAAGGGTCATTTCATAGCGAGGAACACACACACACGTAGTAAAGCGGTATTGCAGATGGTAATCGACTCTCTGCGCCTGGACATATTTGATTGAATCAATACAGATTTGATTTATTTTCTAGGTATATCAGTGTCTTCTGAACTCTAACATATACATTGTATGAATAATCGGCATCAATAATGAGCAGTCTTACCAAGTGCATAAACCTTCACGTTACAAAACACTTGAATTCCTAGCCACAACATGGCGGAAGGATATTTAGTAAAACTGTTGAGTATTCCCCATGTGTCTTGATGAAAATAAGTAATAACTGATGCTGTTGGGGACATTAGATCTCATGAAGAGTACGGTTCCATTTGAATAACAGATGTGTGAAGACACTGAGGGTTTGAGATACTTATTTAGAATACAGGTTTAAGGTCACAGTTCAACGGATACTTCATTCAGTAGTGAATTTAATGGTATTGTCAATCAGCTACTGCTTAATTTATAGAAATGGATTGTTGTGTTAAATTATGTGTACTTTGCTCATCCAACTCTCTGTCAGACCTGGAAAATTTAATTCGAACTCTAAATTTAAAATCGTAGTTCACGAAGTATATTAACAAGCCCAGATCTTTCAGGGAATGAGTGTCTGCTAGCTCTATCCATGTGGCTAGCTCAGTCATGCAGTTCACAGAGTCAGCCAGATTCATAAAACCTCACGTTGTGATTAAGTTTCGAGGATACTCAGTACCTACATGGTATCGTGTGCTCAAAAATAATCTTTGCCCTTGTCTTCACGCTACTCTCCGAGGGAGGACGGAAGATCAATAATTAACATCCCGTCGACGACAAGGTTGTGAGAAACGGAGCACGAGCTCGGGTAGGATAAGGAAGCGAATGGAAATTGGTCGTGTTCTTTCTAACTGAACTATCCTGGAACTCGCCTTAATCGATTTAGAAAAGCATAAAACAAGATGACGGGGCGGAATCCTCTCTTTAATTACATATGGCCCGTCTCTTAAATGTGCGTACGGTTGACTGAAACGCTTTTTTGATATTGGAAAGGAGCAGTTTATGTCACTCTGCGTTCCTGTCGACATTGAAAGATCGCGGCAGGTAATGACCCAAAACTAGTGACAGTCGTTGGTATCGGTATTGGGAGACTGGCGGATTATCAAAGCGAAAATTTACTCCTACGTTCACAGATATTTTCCAACAGCCTGGCAGCAGTTGTAATACCGGTTTCCGTCAGATCACCCAGGTTGAGCGCTGATAGCCATGGCTGGCACTTGGTTGGGTGACAAATTGTAGGGGTAAAATTCCTGCCCATACGTAGACAATGTTTACGGGACTCTAAACGCTTTGTCTGCCAGTTACTGTGAACAGCTACCAGTTCTACATGAGTTTAAATTTAACAGCAGTCTGTAGGAAGAAGGTATCTTGTTGCTAAGCTCGCAGCTGCTACGTCCGACCACGTGGTCACTACATGAGGTTGCGCCAGGAGTAAATCAGTCACGACAATAGACCAGCGCACTACCACTGAGGGCCGCTTCCATGTAATTTAGTGCCTCTTATCTACCCCAGTCTTCCCGACGGTAACATAGCCTTTACTGTCGCCCCCCCCCCCCCCTAAAAACTCTCAAGACTGCGATGTGTTTTAAATAATAACCGAAGAATAAAATAATTATGGTATGTCAGAAGTTGTCTTACTAGCACTTTGTTAGATTCAGAATGAGGAACAGTAAAATACAAATTAGTAGACTAAAATAATGATTAAAATTTAGAAACAAATTATTACCACAGAGTTACAAAACATTCTTCCCCTGCTTTTCTCCTCTCCATTGCGGCACTTAATTGACCTGCACGCTGGTGCCTCAATTACAATTCAAGGTCAGTAGCGTGCGCTATACTTACTGTTCATAAATAAAACCATTGCTGCACTCCTTACTTCAGGACTGGCAGAAAATGGATGACTTCAGGCTGTTAATTCGTTGTGTCTAACCACTCTAATAATAATAATAATAATAATAACGAAACTGTCTATAGGAGTGTAGTAGCCCTTATGTAGTGGCTGTTGCGTCAAAGTGACAATTAATTCATTTATCTGTTTCGAAGCGAGTAATAAAGCAACTTCTGGACTACTGAAGCTACTGTCTACAACTTGGAGAAGATATTTTCTTGAGAAATTTAGCATTTGTTACGTATAAGTCTCACTTTTACTGTCAGCGATGTACGCCACAAACCACAACATATGCGTGTAGTGAGTGGATTATGCGAGGAACCTGTAACTTCCAAAGCATTAATGCTACTAACGGAGAGAAAGTAATTATTGATAACTTATGAAATCAATATAATCTTATAAAATTGTAATAATAGTAATGACCTTTTGAAAATAATTTAGTTCCGTAACTAAAACAGAATCCAATCGTTTAGTTTTCACCCCTCAGAAAATTTCATTTTGCCCCTCAGGAGGTAATTACCTCCAGATTGGGAACCAATGTTATCAAGGGTGTTCATTTTAACTGAAGACATTGAAATACCTAGATCGAATCAGAATAAATATTTTATAATTCCCATTTGTTTGTTTCAGAGGGTGTTATCCAACGATACACTCAACCCGCCATAACTCCGCCCCCCCCCTCCCACTCCCCCGTGCGTGGGAAGTGGGAGGCAACTGTGAAATCTACAATGGCAACCCCCGCTCCTATTAATTCTACGGCAAAACCTACATACGCTTTGCCTGAAACATTTTCTTCGCTTTGCCAGACACGCCGCTGTAATCGGACGAATAGAAATGGCTACACAATAGTAGTATACGTATTGCTAAGCAGTTGCCCCTGAATATCCAATGGCACGTGGGACCATACCTCCATGCTGCGAAGGTAGGACAGGCCATTATTTCATAATTTCTAACTGAAAACCCCAATCGCTACATTGTGTTCCTGCGACCAGGGGCTACTCGATGCACCACTGTGACCGTGTATCTAAATATGACGTATCGAAACAGGCAGTACACCGAGACTGCAGCTGACGTATCGTTCGGGCGTAAAACAGATAGCGGCTCTAAACATTACAACTGTGGCGCAGTGTTTATTGCCTGCACACCTACCTATCATTTGGAGAACAGGCGTGCAAGTGGACGATGAATGTTGCAAGCACAGAACAAGAAACTTAAATGATCCTGATTTACGTAGAACGTAAGAGAAATGTTAAGGCTGGTGTTGCCTTGTATGCCGAGCGATTTCCAGAGAAAGTTTGCTCTCGTTCGTTCTTTTACAAGGTTGTGACGCCTTTACGCTGATGGCGGCGCACAGATCGGCAAAAGGAAACGAAGCGAACGTGTTACAGAAGAAGATAATGAAATAGCTGTACTAACTACAGTGTACCACAACCCACGGATAAGTTCCCGGAAATTACATCTCGATTCCGGTATGTCCGTAGGTAGCACAAAGGGTACTAGGAAAATTTTGCAATACAGCTTTATTTATTTAATTTTTTCAATCGAAGTAATTTCTCCACATTGAATGTACCTCTCCATCCTCCGAAACCAATCCCTAAACCAGTTCTTCAAAGTTTCTGTAGGGAGGAAGGCACACTCGTTGCCTCAAGCCCTCAGGAGGGCTCACTTGAAAACTGCAATCCTTTGAGCTTCATTTTCACATGTAGAACAGTGCAAAGTCACAAGGAGCAAGATCTGGACTATAAGGAGGGTGCTCAAGAAGTTTCGGTCCTGTACCCTACATGCTTTAGCGCGATGAGCTGGAGTGTTGTCGTGATAGAGGAACCAAGTGTCCATTCTTGACTTCGATCGTAGGTTCTTCAAAGATTGAATGACTTGGGGCAGGCACTGTTCAGTGTACAACTTAGCTGTAATGTCTTTTGTGTGTCCAAAACAACACGGTCCACAATTCCACTCGATTTGGAAAAAAATGCTATCATTTTCTTCTTTACTGATCGGGATTTTATGACAGCTACGGCTGGGTCGTCATCTTCTAAGACCCAAACATTGTTTTGAGTCTTATTCGGCACGTCGTAACAGCACAGCCAAGTCTCGTCACTTGTCACAATGTTATTCAATACTGAGATGGTCCCTTAGAAAACTTCTTTGACATCTCCCGGCACAAAGTCACACGTATTGTCATCTGCTCTTCCGTCAGTCAATGCGGCACCCATAGACAACATAGTTTCTTTACTTGGAACTGATCATGCGGAATCGGAAGAAGTGCTCGTGCATTTAGCCCTAAGGTATCCTCTAGCTGCTTTTAGGTCACTCGCCTATCTTCGTCTACCATTTTCCTCACAGCGTCAATGCTTTCCTCCGTAACTGATGATCGTGACCTTCCCGTCCTCTCAGTGTCCTCCAGAGCGAAATTTCCTCTTTGGAATTCTCTGTACCACCAGGATATAGTTTTACGATGTGGACATACATCAGCAAGTGCGTGAGTCATTTGTTCAAAGCAATGGTCTATGTTTGAACCACGCGCGAAGCTGTACCGCTTATGTGCTCAATCTCACTTCGTGATGACGATGCCACAGCTAGCATTACAAACAAACCCTGCTAGTGAACGACTTTGCCCTCAGACTTGGCACAGCGGCTATAACGGAAGTATCAAGTATTCTCAGAACGCAGGAACAATCAGCCTCCTGCGACTTATTGTTGCGTCATATTGCGAAAATTTCCTGGTACCCTTTGTGTTGTCACTATACTGCACGCCAACAAATGCAAATTACCCCCACGTTCTTTGCCGAGATACTATTTTCCGATTGTGTACATTCACAAACCGTGGTAGGGTTAACCGGCATAACTGTAACTCCAGCAATGCATGTTATGCCGGTTAAGTTGACCGTCAGCGATCTTGGTCGGTTAACGTATTGTGTGGCATATCACCATTGGTCCGTATTTTATGGATGACACGTTCAATAGATGCAAATATCGAACGTTTTTGGAACAGAAACTACCGGTACTACCGCAGGATGTCGCCCTGGACATTCGAAAACGTATGTGGTTTCAGCATGACCGTTGCACGACGAATTACGGAACTCAAGCACGGTCGCCGGATTTGACGTCGCCAGATTTCTTTTTGCGTGGATACATAAAAGATAAGGTGTACCAGCAAGTGCCAACAGGTCACGATAATATGGTCGACCGCATCAGAAATACCTAAGCTGACATCGCGCAGATATGTTAGTCCAGTGTACGGTCATTTGAAAAGCGAATCACTTAGCGCATTGAAACTAGCGGTACTACGTTTGCATACTTACTCTAATTGGAAGGGCAGAGTAGCGTTCGCCTGGAGGCACGACCACAGTTGCTCGTCGAGTAATCCCCTGTTCGATATGTCAGATGAATACAAGGTTGCGATTGGTGTTTCCAATTAGAAGTTATGACATACTGGCCTGTCCCATCCTCGTATCATGAGGTGCGGCCCCACGTGCCTTTGGATATTCAAGGGCCATTGAGTAGCAAGTCGTAAATTATGATTTCATAATCATTTATATTATTCCGATTACAGCGCCGTGTGTGGCGAAACGAAGAAACTGCTTCAGACAAACCGTATGTAGATTTTGCCGTAGAATTGTAATCTGCGATAAAAAAAAGATTAAAAAAACAAGGGTTCCACTGAAGGTTTCCACCTGATGCGAACACATTAGAATTACAACTTTTCTTAATCCGATGTGTAGTTTTCTAGATGTTTCAATGTCTTCAGTTCAAATGAACAACCTGTATAATAATAATAATTATTATAATTATAATTATAATAGTACACTACCGGCCATTAAAACTGCTACAGCAAGAAGAAATGCAGATGATAAACGCGTAATCATTGCACAAATATACTAGAACTGATATGTGATTCCATTTTCAAGCAATTTGAGTGCATAGAGCCTGAGAAATCAGTACCCAGAACAACCACCTCTGGCCGTAATAACGGCCTTGATAAGCCTGGGCATTGAGTCAAACAGAGCTTGGATAGCGTGAACAGGTACAGCTGCCCATGCAGCTTCAACACGATACCACTGTTCAGCAAGGGTAGTGACTGGCGTATTGTGACGAGAGAGTTCCTCGGCCACCATTGACCAGACGTTTTCAATTGGTGATAGATCTGGAGAATTTGCTGGCCAGGGCAGCAGTCGAACATTTTCTGTATCCAGAAAGGCCCGTACACGACCTGCTACATGCGGTCGTGCATTATCCTGCTGAAAAGTAGGGTTTCGCAGGGATCGAATGAAGGGTAGAGCCACGGGTCGTAACACATCTGAAATGTAACGTACACTGTAAAAAGTGCCGTCAATGCGAACAAGAGGTGACTGAGACGTCTAACCAATGGCACCCCATACCATCACGCCGGGTGATACGCCAGTATGGCGAAAACGAATACACGCTTCCAATGTGCGTTCACCGCAACGTCGGCAAACACGGATGCGACCGTCATGATGCTGTAAACAGAACCTGGATTCATCCGTAAAAATGACGTTTTGCCATTCGTGCCTCCATGTTAAACGTTGAGTACATCGTCGCAGCCGCTCCTGTCTGTGATGGTCAATGCTGCTGCAAACGTCGTCGAACTGTTCGTGCAGATGGTTGTTGTCTTGCAAACGTCCCCATCTGTTGACTCAGGGATCGAGACGTGGTTGCACGATCCGTTACAGCCATGCGGATAAGATGCCTGTCATCTCGATTGCTAGTGATACGAGGCCGTTGGGATCCAGCACGGCGTTCCGTATTACCCTCCTGAACACACCGATTTCATATTCTGCTAGCAGTCATTGGATCTCAACCCACGCAAGCAGTAATGCCGCGATACGATAAACCGCAATCGCGATAGGCTACAATCCGACCTTTATCAAAGTCGGAAACGTGATGAAACTCATTTCTCCTCCTTACACGAGGCATCACAACAACGTTTCACCAGACAACGCCAGTCAGCTGCTGTTTGTGTATGAGAGATCGGTTGGAAATTTCCCTCATGTCAGCACGTTGTAGGTGTCGCCACCGGCGCCAACCTCGTGTGGATGACCATAATTTGGGTGGAACCAGTACGGGCAATTCTTCTGTGCGCGAAAGGAACGCGGTAAATGTTCTCTCTCAGGTAACTAATCATTTGCATATCACAGCATCTTCTTCCTGTCGGTTAAGTTTCGCGTCTGTAGCACGTCATCTTCGTGGTGTAGCAATTTTAATGGCCAGTAGTCTATTATTCAATTGCCTTCGCTTACCATGCCATAGGGCTGTGATTGCGTCTGCGTCTACTTCTTGTCTTTAACACACCAGTAGTAGTAATTTGAACGCGAAATCCAAGCATTATAATTTGCAAGTTGTACACTAAATATATCCCGACGCTTTTGACTGACGTACATTGTTTCTGGTCGGTGCTGCGTGTGGCTGTTGCTTGTGTGAACGCGGGACTAATGCTTTAGTGTTTTGCTGGTTTTATCCCAAGCTGATCAGAAGGCTAAAATGCTAACAATGTAAAAGGACAGAAATTCCTTTTTTTAAAATTTTCTGAATTTCCGCACAACATATGACCATAATTTTGGTGGAACCAGTACGGGCAATTCTTCAGTGCGCGAAAGGAACGCGGTAAATGTTCTCTCTCAGGTAACTCGCTGACTTCCTAGATAGTTTCTAATTTTCCACGTTATGGATATTTCAGCAAACTGTAACAGTCCTTCCGCTGTTGCATGAGGAAACAGTAAAATAAACGCTACCGTCCAGTTTGTTGCGGACCCTTGCTAGTGAAAACACTAGTACAGTGTAGCAATTTCGTGGGGCATACTGAGCTCATTCGTCTCACTCGTATTACACCAGTACACCTCATATTCATAACAGAATCGAACTCGCATGTATGAAACAGCTCCAAAAGTTTCATTACAGATGAGTTAATTTGTTAAAAAAAATTGAGGTTAAACATGCTAAACTTTTGTTGCTGAAGAAGCACAAATTTGTATAAGAACTCCAATCGTAGGTAAAATATGTTAATCATGTGAGAACTACCCCTCGTCATAGGTTTTTAACTGTTTATTCATTTATACAACCAGCCTCAAAATTTTTATTTTTCCAAACAGGTAGTTTGTCTCCTGACGTATCTGTAGTGCGATAATACAATTTTGTAAGTATCTGCAGCGGTGTATGTGGATATTGTCGGCAAAATGGGCAGTGGATAAAATTAGTAGTGAAGAAATATTAAATGAAAACGTCACGATTAATACTGAAGTTTCACCGTATGAACAGCGAATTTATTTATTTATTTTTTAATGTGGTACAAGTCGCTACGGGTTCTCATACTCAAACTGCAGATGAGTATACGTAATTTGCGCTTCGTTTTAATAAATAGTATAGTCCTGCTAAAATTACTTACTTATTAGTTGACATTGCCACTTGCCATTATAGTGTTGCCACATCGGCTGCCGGCTAGCGCTCCGTTGTAAGAGACACACAAACACGGTGGGCCCCTTCACAGGTGCCGTTACTTCATGTGTAGCTTGTAGTGTTGGAAGCGGCTGCCCTGAGGTATAACAGGAACGCAAAAATGCTCTGTACACACCTGAGTTCAAGAGACCAAAAATTGAACAGCGGCGTAAGAGGCGTTCTGCAGTCCTGAATTCAAACACATGTCCTAACCTAACCACACTGTTGTGAGGCGCAACGTGTCCGAGGAAAAGGCGGACAACAATCTGGGGGAGAACTATTAATGATGTTTGCTTTGTTCACGGCGAAAAAAGCTAACCTCTAATAAGGAAACTAAAGATGGATAAATTTTAGTTTCAATGAGCAGTCCCGGTTGCAGGTTATAGGAAGCACTTGTACATTCCAAACTAAGAAAGCATGATAGAAAGAAAAATAAGAGCAAATAAAGTTAATACTATGTTGAAAACGTCGCAGCAAAACACTAGAAATAAAAGAAATACTCTTAAACCAACTTATTGATTATAATCAGACTCATTTCGATAAAATATAGAAATAAAAAAAGTTGAGATTCGAACCCATGAGAACTGTATATAAACCACTACTCTTCACCAGCGTTCTGAGTTATCCTGCTATTTTTGTGATTTCCGGAAGCTGTCACTACGATGATTTGCTGTCTTAAAAAATTCGACCTCCCGTACGAAAGTTGTGTAACAGAGGTGATCTCTGTGTTGATAATAAGTGTATCTGTAACGGCGAAACGTGTCTTATGCGGAAGGATCCAGTAGCGTTAGGCTAGTGGCGTGTATGAAAGGTGTGCTTTTCGTAAGCATCGTTGTGTATTTGTTATCATGTCTGATGAAATACGAAATAAAAGGGCAAGCCTATGAATCAGGATGTAAAATTCCAAACATATCAAGAAAGAAACCCAGCCAAGGAGTTAGTAATGAACCGGTCCATTTATTGTGGCAGTTTGGCGACGGCGAACAATTTGGTCATGACGCTGGGTGCAAAGCAGCTCCAACGCGTGACATGTGAGGCAAAAAGTAATTTAACAATACTATATTTTTTCGCGGAAATCAATGTTCTTGACGTCATACTCGAGGTCTATGTGTCTCACAAATATATAATTTCGGAGGTACAATCAGTGATTTATGGGAATACTGTTTGCAATATGTGTCGGGAATAGAGTTAGCAACAAAGACGTAAAAAATTTAAACTTCATGCCTGATGCTAAATTATAACTGTTTGAAGAGCGAAATTGTAGTAAGTGATTAACTTCTTTCCTTGTATTATTTTGTGGGGAGTGTCAGCGAGAAGAAGACTTACTGTGTTCAACCTACGACTTAAGATTGTACGTTTTAATGAGTAGAATACAACAGTATTTTCTATTTTTCAAGTACAGAAAATAAAATGTTCGTTGCCCCTAGAGCCGTTAGATAGGCAACCTGCAGCTAAAACAGGGTGTCGCTATCAACCGTTATTAATTCAAATGTTTGCAGTTGTATGAATGTTAATTTCTGCGAGTAATAAACATCAAGTAATCTACGTCATCCTATATATTGCTGGTACAGTCTCCTTACCATCAACGAAGTCTGTTCAGATGTCCAACACTTCATAATTACGTAGGTTTCCGCGGCCAGAGTCAGTTAAGAGATCAATCATAACAACAACCTTCTAAAATTGTGACGTAATGTCGTCCTGAGTGAGCAGTAACGGCAAAATATAAGTGAAGGTGTACAGTTAAAACACACCTGTAGCCCCAGAAGAAAGCCACTGCAACAGTGGTGGAAAGGTTGTTTTCTGCAGGATAGTTTTTTGCACTGTGACGCGGTGCCATACGCAGAAAACTTTTATGTTCACTGTTAATCATTACTGTCTTTGTTACACATCTTCTCATATGCATCATGGCACTTCATTGACATTTAGTTGTCTTTCTACTGTAAACACGGGATGAATGGCTGCCAACAGCTTGTATTCTATCAAGCCCATGGTTAGTTCTTCATGTGCAGATCATTATACATTCGTGCGCATCTCATAATACCTCGCGTCGCTCCACATGTGATGGTTTTCACAAATTATGCTATCGTTAATTTAATAAATTGGTTAGAATTATATGGTATAGTAATTGAATAATAGTAATATTCCTCCATTTTTATAACTTCGTGTTTGTATATTTTAAAAAACCAAAGAGATGTAAGTAACAATTACATCTACTCGTAATTTGTTTGTACGCGAGATAACTGAAGGGAAGCATTTTATACTAACAGACACAGGCAGTTACTCTCTATCGTAGTTGCAAAGCATTTACAACATCTAAAACTTACAGCGGTAAGATCACAATGCAGCAGTAAGAAATATAACAATCTGTGTTTCAGACGACTCATCAAGTTTGCGTGGTGTGCAAGTTCATCACTGAAGGCTTGCTGCGTAGCGTGAGTGATCTGAAGAATTCAATCTATCTGAACCACAGAGACGGCCATAAAAGTGCTTCGGCGCACGTGGCTTAGGTTATCATGATGCATTAGTTCATTGGGAAGACAGTGGAAAGTGTAAAAACGAATAAGGTTTTGGGGACGTTCAGCAGCGTCAGAATGTAATACGTACATGATTTTCGTTACTTGTTTTCAATTACACTGAAGAGCCAAAGCAACTGGTACACATGCCTCATATCGTGTATGCATCCGCGAACACGCGGAAGTGTCACAACAGGACGTGGCATGGACTCGATTAATACCTGACGTAGAGCTGGAGGAACTTGGCGTCATGAATCCTACAGGGCTGTTCATAAATCCGTAAGCATACGAGAGGATGGAGATTTCTTCTGAACAGCACGTTGCAAGGCATCCCAGATATGCTCAATAATGTTCATGTCTTGGATGTTTTGTGGCCAGAGGAAGTGTTTAAACTCAGAATAGTGTTTCTGGAACTACTATGTAGCAATTCTGGACGTCTGGGGTGTCGTATTGTCCTGCTGGAATTGCCCAAGTCAGTCAGAATGCATAATGGTGATCAGACAGGATGTCTTGTAACCTGTAAGACTCATACCCAGAAGTATCAGGGGTCCCACATTGTTCCAACTGCACACTCCCAAAACCATTGCTAAGCGTCCATCAGCTTAAGCAGTGCCCAGCTGATATGTAGGGTCCATGGATTCAGGAGGTTGTTTCCATCCCCGCACACGTCCATGCGCTCGACACTATTTGAAACGAGACTCGTCCGACCAGGCAAAATGTTTCCAATCACCAACAGTTCAATGTCGGTTTTGACGGGCCCAGGCGAGGCATAAGGCTTTGTCTCGTGCAGTCGTCAGGGGCACACGAGTGGGCCTTCGGTTTCGAAAGTCCAAATCTATGATGTTTCTTTGAATGATTCGCACCCTGACACTTGCTGATGGCCCAGCACTGAAATCTGTAGCAATCGGCGGAATGTTTGCACTTCTGTCACACTGAAATACTCTCTTCAGTTGTCGTTAGTCCCGATCGTGCAGGATCTTTTTCCGCCCGCATCGATGTCGGAGATTTGATGTTTTACATGATTCCTGATTTCACGGTTCACTCGTGATATAGTCGTACGGGAAAATCCCCAACTCATCGCTACCTCGTAAATGCTGTGTCACATCGCTCGTGGCCCGACTAATGACGTTCAAACTCATTTAAACCTTGATAACCTGCCATTGTAGAAGCAGTAACCGATCTAACAACTGCGTCAGACATGTGTTGTCTTACATAGGCGTTCCGACCGCAGCGCAGTATTCAGCCTGTTTACATATCTCCCTATTTGAGTACGTTTGCCTATATCATCTTCTCCCCACTTTAGTGTATAATGCCTATTGGACTAAATGTAATTCTTTGGAAACGCAGAACACAAAGAAATATTTCGTTAATAAGTAGTACCGATCAATAATAAACACCTAAGAATAATGTTGAGACAGCCGGATGATGTGATTACTGAAACCAAAAATTTATTTTCAGCTTTATCGAGAAAAAATTACGGATTCTGTGAACTCAGGGAGTAAAATTGATGAGAAATGTACTGAACGACCACATTCACTACGTCCTAGATAGATTTAAACATGATAAACTTTGTACTGAAATGTAAAACCTTTCGAAATTGCAAACGCGTGTTTAATTGTTACTTATAAAACATACCAATCCCGTCTTGGGATGCAATTAGTACTGTTAAGACATCGTTCCGGTGCTGTCTGTAGAGGGCCGACTAACCCCGGTAAGTCTTGGTCAATAGATCTTCTACAACCACTCTCCGAAGTTTCAACAGCTCCTGCAGCAAACTTCGGTATAAGCAACGCTGAGTGATATACAACACAGGGCGTCTTCCGGGAGGCTGTTGAGAGACTCCGCCAAGGATACGTCGCAAATAGCCCTTCTCGCATGCAAAACAGATTAAGATACAACAGGCAGTAAGTGGTAAACCTAGTGGAAACGTGATGATTCTTTATTTTTATCCATTCTACACGTGTTTTCATCTTAAGTACGCTATGTAATCAAAAGTATCTGGACACCTGGCTGAAAATGACTTACATGTTTGTGGCGCCTTCCATCGGTAATGCTGGAATTCAGTATGGTGTTGTCACAACCTTAGCCTTGATGACAGCTTCCACTCTCTCAGCCGTACGTTCAATCCGGTGCTGGAAGGTTTCTTGGGAATGGTAGGCCATTCTTCACGGAGTGCTGGACTGAGGAGAGGTATCGACGTCGGTCGGTGAGGCCTGACAAGAAGTCGGCTTTCCAAAACTTCCCATAGGTATTCTATAGGGTTCAGGTAAGGACTCTGTACAGGCCAGTCCATTACAGGGATGTTATTGTCGTCTAACCAATGCGTCACAGGCCGTGCATTATGGACGGCCGTTGTGGCCGAGCGGTTCTAGGCGCCTCATTCTGGAACCGTGCGACCGCTACGGTCGCAGGTTCGAATCCTGCCTCGGGCATGGATGTGTGTGATGTCCTTAGGTTAATTAGGTTTAAGTAATTCTAAATTCTAGGGGACTGATGACCTCAGATGTTTTGTCCCATAGTGCTCAGAGCCATTTGAACCATTTGAGCCCCGCATTATGAACAGGTTCTCAATTGTGTTGAAAGATGCAATCGCCATCCCCGAATTGCTCTTCAACAGTGCGAAGCAAGAAGGTGCTTAAAACATCAATGTCGGTCTGTGCTGTGATAGTACGACGCAAAACGACAAGGGGTGCAAGCCCCCTCCATGTAAAACACGACCACACCATAGCACCACCGCCTCCGAATTTTACTGTTGGCAGTACACACGTTGGCAGATGACGTTCACCGGCATTCGCCATAACCACACCCTGCCATCCGATCGCCACATTGTGTACAGTGATTCGTCACTCCACACAACGTTAATCCACTGTTCAATGGTTCCATGTTTTCGCTTCTTACACCAAGTGAGGCGTCTTTTGGCATTTACCGGTGTGATGTATAGTTTATGAGAAACCGTTCGACCATGAAACCTAAGTTTTCTCACCTCCCGCCTAACTGTCAAAGTACTTGCAGTGGATCCTGATGCAGTTTGAAATTCCTGTGTGATGATCTGGATGGATGTCTGCCTATTACACATTACGACTCTCTTCAGCTGTCGGCGGTCTTTGTAAGTCAACAGACGAGAGCAACCTGTAAGAGTTGTGCTGTACGTGTCCCGTCACGTTTCCACTGCACTATTACGTCGGAAACAGTGGACCTAGGGATGTTTAGGAGTGTGGAAATTTTGCGTATAGGCGTATGACACAAGTGATATCCAATCACCTGACCACGTTCGAAGTCCGTGAGTTCCGCTCAACGCCCCATTCTGCTCTCTCACGATGTCTAATGACTACTGTAGTCACTGATATGGGGTATCTGGCGGTAGGTGGCAAAACAATACAACTAATATGAAGAACGTATGTTTTGGGGCTGTCTGGATACTTCTGATCACATAATGAATGTTTGTAATATTTTTCAATGCGAATTACCTGAAGAACGCAGTAAACAGAATTCAAATCATATATTTGTCCCAGCACGAAGAACTGGACAAAAGTAAGAGTTAAGAATATATGTCCCTCGTCAACAGACACACAATACTGTAGATGTAACTCCTGCCGTTAACCATTAGATAATAAAATTTGAGACCTTACTGGGATAATAATGTGATTAGCATTATTAAACATCCTGGGTGCAGCTGGCAAACAACTTTCGAAAACAGTTCGTAAAATCTGTAAGAATTAATGCTAAGTTACGTACGATGCCTCACTTACAATGCAAACCCATTTCGAAAAATAAGACATGTCACGTCTTTATAGAATGATAAAAAATTGCCGAAAACACATGTTGAGACGTCTCAGAGGGAAACTAGGAAGCAATAAGACAGATACTGAATGCCTCTGAGGTTAATTTTGGAAAGCGACGGACGGAAGAACTTTATGACGTTACTCATGCGCGTTTACAGATATAGCATATTATACTCCGTCCGGCAGATTCACCAGCTAGTCCCGTCGTAAGAACAGTGCTGAGACTAAACGTAGCAGCTACACCTTGCTCCTACTCACTGGCGTCGCACTGACTTGGTACGCAGCTCCTAATGACACGGAAGTCGACAACGCGTAATTCTAGTCTTCCACTTGTTTTATATCTTGAAAGACTAAAAGTATTCAGCATTTATCAGTCATATTATTTAAAATAACTAAACTGAATCTACCAGAACAAAAAATATAATAAAAATGCTAGACATTAGTGCACCGAAACAATATCTATATAGAACCAGATGAACGAAGATCGGATGTGAACTACGTGTTGCTAAGCTACATGAAAAGTAAGGTGGCGCAGAACAGAGACATTGCAAAAATTTTATGCTTCCTCACCCAAAATTTACATCTTCTATTTTTGCTAAGTTGAAAGTATTAACCTTGTTGCCTATTCCTAAAGAGAGAAACTGGATTGAACATGGTAATCTGAATTCGACATGTAACAGAAACTTAAAAAAAAAATCGATATAATGAATTGTTGTTCACTACCGTTCACTTATTTTTTTTTTTCAGTCATCAGTCTTCTGACTGGTTTGATGCGGCCCCCCATGAATATCTCTCCCGTGCCAACCTCGTCATCTCAGTGCACCACTTCCAGCCTGCGTCTTCATTATTTGCTCGATGTACTCCAATCTCTGTTTTCCACTACGGTTTTTGGCCTCTACAGATCCCTCCAGTACCACGGAAGTCATTCCCTGATGTCTTAACAGATGTCCTATCACCCTGTCTCTTTTCCTTGTCAGTGTTTTCCACAAATTAATTTCCTCCCCGTCTCTGCGCACTACCTCTTCATTCCTCACCTTCTCAGTCAACATTCGTCTGTAGCAACACATCTCAAATGCTTCGATTCTCTTCTTTTCCGGTTTTCCCCACAGTCCACGTTTCACTACCATACAAGGCTGTGCTCCAAACGTACATTCTCAGATATTTCTTCCTCAGATAAAGGCTTACGTTTGATACTAATAGACTTCTCTTGGCCAGTAAAGTACTTTTTCCTGTGCTAGTCTGCTTTTGATGCCTTCCTTGGTCCACCATCATTGCTTATGCTTTTTGACCATCAATCCTGATGTTAAGTTTCTCGCTGCTCTCATTTCTGCTATTTCTCATTACTTTCGTCTTTCTCCGATTTACTGTCAGTCCATATTGAGTATTCATTAGACTGCACAGACCATTAAGCAGATCATGTAATTCTTTTTCACTTTCACTCAGAACAGCAATGTCATCAGCGAATCTTATAATTGATAACCATTCGTCTTGAATTTTAATCCCACTCCCGAAACTTTCTTTTAGTTCTATCATACCTTCTGCGATGTACAGGTTGGACAGTAGGGGCGAAAGACTACATCTTTGTCTTAAACCCTTTTTAATATGAGCACTTCGTTCTTGGTCGTCCACTGTTATTATTCCCTCTTGGCTCTTGTACATATTGTATATTACCCATCTGTCCCTATAGCTTACCCCTATCTTTCTCAGAATTTCGAACATCTTGCACCACTTGACATTGTCGACCGACTTTTCTCAGGTCTACAAATCTTATGAAACTTCCTGGCAGATTAAAACTGTGTGCTGGACCGAGACTCGAACTCGGGACCTTTTCCTTTCACGGGCAAGTGCTCTACGAACTGAGCTACCCAAGCACGACTCACGGCCTGTCGTCACAGCTTCGATTCTGCCAGTACTTCGTCTCCTACCTTCCAAACTTCACAGAAGCTCTTCGGCGAACCTTGCAGAGCTAGCACTCCTGGAAGAAAGGACACTGCGGAGACATGGCTTAGCCACAGCTTGGGAGATGTTTCATATGAGCGCACACGCCGCTGCAGAGTGAAAATCTCATTCTGAAATCCTGTGAAAGTGTCTCGATTTTCTTTCAGTCTTGCTTCCTTAATCACCCGCAATGTCAAAATTGCCTCTCTAGTGCTTTTACCTTTCATAAAGCCAAAATGATCATCATCTAACACATCGTCAATTTTTTTTTCCATTCTTCTGTATATTATTCTTGTCAGCAACATGAATGCATGAGCTGTTAAGGTGATGGTGCAATAATTCTCTCACTTGCAAGCTCTTTCAGACTGCGGAATTGGGTGGATGATATTTTTCCGGAAGTTAGACGGCATGTCACAAGAATAGTCGTTTAGTTGTCACTTCCCCCAAAGATTTTAGAAACTCTAGTGGTATGATGTCTATACCATCTACCTTATTTGATCATAAGTCCTGCAAAGTTCTCTTAAATTATGATTCTAATACTGGGTCCCCTACCTCTTCTAAATGGACTGCGGACGCTTCTTGTGCCACATCAGACAAATCTTAGGCCTCACAGAGGCCTTCTGTGTACTCTTTCCACCGACCCGCTCTCTCCTCTGCATTTAACAGCGGAATTCCAATTGCACTCTTAATGTTACCACCCTTGCTTTTAATTTTACAGAATACTTTTTTTGATTTTCCTATATGCTGAGTCAGTCCTTCCGACAATCATTTCTTTTTCGGGTTCTTCACATTTTTGATGCAGTCGTATCATTTTAGCTTCTCTGCGCTTCCTATTTATTTCATTCTTAAGCGATTTGTTTTTCTACATTCCTGAATTTCCCTGAGTACTCTTGTACTTTCTTATTTCATTGATCAATGTAATTATTACTTCTATTACCCATGGTTCTTCTCAGGTACCTTCTTTGTAGCTATGTTTTTCTTCCCAACTTCTGTGATAGTCATTTTTAGAGATGTCCATTCCTCTTCAACTGTATTGCCTACTGAGATATTACTTATTGCTGTATGTTTCTTAGAAAACTTCAAGCGTATCTCGTCATTCCTTAGTACTTCCACATGCTACTTCTTTGCGTATTGATTCTTCCTAAGTAATCTCGTAAGCTTCAGCCTACTCTTCATCGCTACTATATTGTGATCTGAGTCTGTATCTGCTCCTTGGTACGCCTTACAATCCAGTACCTGATTTCGGAATCTCTCCCTAACCATGATGTAATCTAATTGAAATCTTCCAGTGTCACCCAACCTTTTCCAAGTATGCCTCCTCCTCTTGTGATTCTTGGACAGAGTATTCACTATTACTAGCTGAAATTTATTACAGAACTAAGTTAGTCTTCTTCCTCTCTAATTCTTGTCCCAATCCCGTATTCTCCTGTAGCATTTTCTTCTACTCCTTCCCCTACAACCGGATTCCAGTCCGCCATGTCTATTAGATCTTCATCTCCCATTACGTTCTGTATTACCCTTTCAATTCCCTCATATAATTTCTCTATCTCTTTAGCTTCAGCTTGCGAATTCGGCATGTATTCTGAACTATCGTTGTCGGTGTCAATTTGCTGTCGATTCCGATAAGAACAAACTTATAACTGAACAATTCGCAGTAACCTACTCTCTGCTCTACCTTGCTATTCATAACAAATGCTACTTCCGTTATACCATTTTCTCCTGCTGTTAACATCACTCTATACTCATCTGACCAGAAATCCTTGTCCTCTTTCCATTTCACTTCACTGACACCTACTATGTCTACAATGAGCCTCCGTATTTCCCTTCTCAAATTTTCTACCTTTCTTACCACATTCAGACCTCTGACGTTCCGCGTTCCGACTCGTAAAATATTATCCTTTCGTTGATTATTCAATGTTTTTCTCCCCCTTGACAGTCCGCTACCGTTCCGAATGGTGGCTCTATTCCGGAGCCTTTTGCCAAAGGAGAACAATTATGACATTTTTTTCAATTACAGGCCACATGTCTTGCGGATATTCACTATGTGTCTTTAATGCAGTGGTTTCCATTGCCTTCTGCATCCTCATGTCGTTGATCATTGCTGATTCTTTCGTCTTTAGGGGCAGTTTCCCGCCCCAAGGACAAGGGAGTGCTCATAATCTCTGTCCGCTCCTCTGCCCTCTTTGACAAGGCCGCTGGTAGAATGAGCGTGACTTCTTAGGCCGGAAGTTTTCGGCCGCCAACGCTGATTATTAATCAAAATTTAAGCGGTGGCAGTTTTTGAACCCGGGACCGAGGACGATTCGATTACTAATCAAAGACACTACCCCTATTTTTTTGTTTATTGTGTTTGGTCGTAGCAGACGTCACATTACATCCGTTTAAGTTCGTTGTTGATCCTTTCACTCAGTTTTTTTATTACAGAGAACACCCAGATCTCTGACCGAACACGCTGAGCTACCGCACAGGCACCTCCAGACCAGCGGTGAATACGTTTCTCCAACAAGTAGAAATAGGACGGAGCCAAGTCGAGACTGTTTGGAGGATATCCGATGCCAGTGAAACCAGGCCATCGAATTGTTGCAGATGTCGCAGATTTCGTGTTATGGTCTGGCAATGTCACACTGAAGGAGAGGTTGCTGCATGTTTGGACGAACTCTTCCAATTAGAACTGTTATCATAACATACTGTTTCTCACGCTCCGTCTTAGAATTCGGAGCCCTCTAGCGGCATAGTTCTGCAAATCAAGAACAGAGATGCAGAATGTTAATAGTGTTTCTTTGATTTACAAATAAGAGTTGTGACATAAAAAATTCGGAGGAATTGCTTTTCAACACGGCCTCGTATGTAATCTTCGATGAACTTATTCATGCCAGATTGACTTTATTATTTGCGTCCAGTAAATGTATATTTGTTTTCGTTGTTCACTTAGACGAGTTACTGAAGTAGACAAGATCATTAGATTTCACTTTTGAGGGTTGTATTACTTCAACATTAAACGTGCTGATGGTGAAAAAACTACATGAGCTGCGTTGTGCAATATCGAACGTATTCGGTTTAATATGGAACTAGAGTGTTCAGTTGCTGCCCTCTCAGCTGTAATGTACTACACATCTTTAATATACGATTTATTTCAAAGTCAAAACATAGAACTATTTTCCTAACATACATTAGCGTTTTCCACTTAAGGAAGTTTCGGGAACGGTTAAGACCATTTCGCCGTTGGGTACTGAATTTCTCAGAAAGCAATGACGACAAAAAGATTGAATGATGACTTTTTTGAGATTTCACGAAATTCATCAAGCCGCGAAGTTAAGTCTCCGTCTCTGCTGGTGCTCTCAGAATAATTACGCCACGCACCACTATCCTCTGGGTTAACTAAATCCCCTGTCGACAACTGTGCCAGCCAAGGATGTAGGATGTAGATTACGCTAAGCATTCTTGTAATTGGCGCACGATTGCAGCATGCTGTGAGAGGATTATCTGTGCAAATTCCACTAATTACTTTGGTGAGAGCGAGAGAGCGACCGTAGTTCTTGCATTATCCGATATGCGAATAACACATATGTGGTAATGACGTTGCACTTCCCCCCGATAATTCAGTTGGTTGCACCCTTACTCATGGTAATAGTTTTGTATGATAACACCGCTAAAAGTAATGGAAGCTAGCGAATTTAGTAAACGAAATATATATTATGGATCGTGTTAGATTCTTGACCATATATCGCAAGACCTCAGCTTTGCAAACGCAATTGTAGATACGAGGGGCGTTCAGAAAGTAAGCTCCGATCGGTCGCGAAATGGAAACGACTATGAAAATCCGATAAAGCTTTGCACAGATGTGTTGGGTAGTGTCTCTAGTATAACCCCAGTTAGCATCACGTCGCTCTTCTCATTTCTGAGCTCGCAGTGAGTGCGTAAAGATGTCTAGAAAATAGTGTCTGCCGCCAAGTACGAGGGCCTGGTGAGAAATTTCGCCTGAAGCTATGCAGCTAACATTACATAACTGTCGTGCTGTTTCTTCTTCAAGACAATTCTCAGCCGCATTCTGCAGGGGCAATGAAGATGCTCCTGCATCGTTTTCAAATGGAAATGTGAGATTACCCACAATACAGTCCGCAATTGTCTCCCCCTGAGTTTCATCTCTGGTCACATGAACCGCTGTCTTTGAAGACAACATTTTGACACAGACAACGAGGTGTAGGCCAGCGTGGAGAATTGGCGGAAAGCACTGGCGGCTGCCTTCTATGATGAGGCTATTGAAAAGTTGGTACAACGCTATGACAAAAGTCTAAGTCAGAACGGCGACTACGTAGAGAAGTAGCTGAAAGGAGTAGCTAATTGTTACAAGTAAAACATTTCTGATGTTCACTGTGGTTTCAATTTGGCAATCAATCGGAGCTTACTTTCTGAACAGGCCTCGTACATTAAAGTAATTGGCCTGTACGTGCCGTTGTTAATGGGAATGGTAGTCCTGTGTGTTTCGTATAAAAAAGTTACAGTTCCTTCTCAAGAAATATTACACATACTACACTTTTTTTTCACTGGAAAATAGGAAAGATCTAGCTAATATTTACAAATGCTACCTTTCACCCTGATTGTCTTCTAACATCGATTGATATCATAAACCTCTATACCAATGCTCTGATAAATGAAACGATCCTCATTATTAGGGAAAACCACACAAAGTGCAAGAAATTGAATTTTGACGAAATTAACGAAACGATAACTCTTTTGGGTATTGTTCTCACATATAGTTATTTCAGCTTCAATGGTCAGATATTTCAACAAGATGAAGGCCTGACTATGGGAAACTGGTTTTATAGCTGACGTTCCTATTAGTCATTTTGAGTTTAGCTTTTGCAAATCTTAACATGTTTTCGCTAGTAATATTTCATTTTACAGACGGTATATGGATGATACCATCATCATATTCAAAGGCGATGTGAATGAATTGATACCTCTTATTGCCACTGTGAACCACTATCACACGCAAATAAAACTTACATACGAAGCAGAAAATTGATTCCTCAACATGAAATTGCCGCTGGTAGATGTAAAAAGTAGTTTTGACATCCATACGAAATCGACTACGACAGATAACATCTGAATGTTTCTTCCTGTAAGCCTTTAGGAACAAAATGCCATTTCATCATGCTGTGATTGACAGCGTATGTGAGGTTCCTCTTAGTCTCTTTGCTGTTGCACAGAGACTAACAGCCCTATTATTATCAACAACAGGTATCCGGCTCGTCTTCTGCAAAAGCTATTGAGGCTAAAACTAGTAACCAAAAACCACTTACGTCTTTAATTTGTTTTGGGAATAAAAAACGCCTTTCCTTGCTGCACTGTATTTCATTCTTCTAGACGCGTTTTTACTTTTTTCACTTTAAGGCATCATAATGATTAGGGCCCGGATTTTAATGAGTAGTCATATTTTTTTCTGAACTATAGGGTGAATTTTAGAACAATTTATACACAAATCTATGCATTTTAGTGTCGAAAACGTATTTTGATTGTGCATATAAAGTCATATTTCAACATATTTTAGTAATAGGTCATATTGCGGCTAACTTTTAATGTAATAGGTCGCATTTCCGTCAACTTTTGTCAAAAATGCATATACTGTTTTTCTCGTATTTTACGGGACACACGAATAATAAAATGAATATGTTGCTCACGAGACAATATTTAACGTGCTATTATGAAAGATAAACAGTTAAATTAGTACACAGCCTTATTTCTCAGGACTGTAGCAGAAAATCTGTGTATCACATCAGTCCTTTCGTGAAGATAAAACATTGTTGCGCAGAGTCGACAATACACTCTCAGAGCCAACAAAGGCGGCTTCTGCCATAATAATCATCGGAGTCGCACAGATGTTCCCAGTAACCAGTTCGAATACAGCCTTTCCCTTGTTCAACATGCCTAAAGCAAAGTGCTCCGACTGCATGAAGTAGCGAGGATATGTTCGAAAATTTGGAGAGAAGTTCTTTAGTACTGATGGGAAAATATTATTTTTAAAACTGTGTGAAGTTGAAGTTAGGGCAGAAAAGCGCTTTAATGTGCAACAACACTATAATACCGATAAACACAGCAGCTGTGTGAAACGAAGTGCAAACGCTGTTACTTGAACAGACAGGTCAATCGTCAACCGTGCAGTCATTCTGCAAGGATTTGTGTGAGATGATGGTGTCCTGCAACATCTCATTGGAAAAGCTGAAGAATCCACGCTTCAGACGGTTCTTGGAGAAGTACACAACACATCCAGTTCCAGATGAATCTACACTGAGAAAGAACTACTTATCCGTATGCTACAACGATGTGCTCAACAAAATACAAATTACTATTGCTGAGCAAAAGATCTGTCTGTTGAAAGATGAAACTAGGGATATTAGTGGGTGATATATTGCAAATGTTGTTGTTGGTGTTCTAAAAGTTGATGGCCCTGAAAATATGTTCCTACTAACGTGTGAAGCTCTCGACAGAGTAAACAATTCGATGATTGCTATTTTGCTCGACAACTCTCTGAAGCTACTGTGGCCGGATGGTGTGAAAAGAGACAACGTTTTACTGCTTGTAACAGATGGTGCTTCATATATGGCTAAAGCAGCAAAAGGCCTTCAGATTCTCTACCCCAGTATGGTGTACGCCACTTGCCTTGCACATGCGTTGCACAGAGTTGCCGAAGACGTGGGATCTGATTAGACTGATGTGGTCATATTATTTTCCTGTGGCAAGAAAATATATATGAAGGCGCTGCTAGGGGTGCTGAAATTCAAAGGAACAAGCACCTTCAACGCCCCTCCCACCTAAACCTATTCTTACACAATGGGGTTCTTGGCTTAATGCTGCTGACTATTACTGCACCAACTTCACCCAAATAAAGCCAATCTTCTGTGAGCTTGATAGCGATCAATCAAGTGCTATCACAATTGTGAAAGAAGTTTTTCAGATATGTTGTCTCGAAACTTGGCATACATCAACGCCAATTTTTCAGTGATATCAAAAGCCATCAAACGATTGGAAGCTGTTGGCACTCAGCTATGTGAGGCCCTGAGTATTGTGCAACATGTGCAGAGTGATTTGTGTCGAGCTTGTGGTCATGTGGCTAACAAAGTGAAAACCAAATTGCAAAGTGTTCTCCAACGGAATCTTGGATATTCTACACTGTGCAAAATTAGTGACAGTCTTTCAGGGAATGCCGCAACATTTGAAGATTCTGAAACAAAGCTGAACTCCAGTGACCTGGCTGCCTTCAAATACGCTCCAGAGACGTCTTGTGAAGCGTAGAGGAGGTTTTCCAGATACAAAGATATCCTCAGCGAAAACCGTAGATCTTTGACAATGGAAAACCTGAAAATGCACCTTGTGATCCAGTGCAACTTTGCAGATACTGAAGATTGACATTCGGTATTAAATAATGTGAAACACTTTAAATACTATGTATAAATGAAAACATTGTTTTACTGTTTCGATAGGTGATCTTTTAACTGTACTTTGTGTTTAGAAAATAAAACATTCTGACATTCAAAAAATAGGTGCAAATTAGCCACAAACCCTACAGAAAGAAAGAACTATACTTACAATATTTTGAGAAGTGAATTTTTTATTACTTTATGGCAGATAAAAAATTAAATAAACAATCAAGAATGCTTTAAATAAACTTCTATTAAGTCATATTTTATTTTTTAAGATAATTTTTATGTAAGTTTTAGGTCATAAATGCTTGCATATTTCATTGTTATTTTAGGCAATATCTGGGCCCTAATAATGATACAGTTATGATACACTTTGGTTTTGATATGCGTTATTCGTGGATTATAAAACAGTGCATTTCTCGCTTTCAAGTAAATAAGTGATTATTTACAGTTCTTCGCATTTTTAGTTGGCATCTGCATTCCCTCTCATCTGGTCATATGCTGGAAACATAAGCAAATACTGAATAGAATTGGGGAAAAGAGCTATTTGTGGCACAGCCTGACTACAAGAAGGAATCCGTTGGTAGGACACTTTCTGAGGCATCAAGTGATCACCAGTTTAGTACTGGAGGGAAACATGGGGGGGGGGGGGGGGAAGACCAAGAGATGAACACAGTAAGCAGATTCAGAAAGGTGTAGGTTGCAGTAGTTAGTCGGAGGTGAAGAGGCTTGCACAGAATAGAGTAGCATGGAGAGCTGTATCCAACCAGTCTTGGGACTGAAGACAACAACAAACATCTCTCTCTCTCTCTCTCTCTCTCTCTCTTTCTCTCTCGGTCGCGGTCTCACGCACACACACACACACACACACACACACACACACACAGAGAGAGAGAGAGAGAGAGAGAGAGAGAGAGAGAGAGAGAGAGAGGGAGAGAGAGAGAGGGAGAAAGGAGATAAACATAATAGAAATGAAAAGACGTTTTCAGAATGTACTTCATTAGGTTGGCAACATGTACATAAACAAACCAAACAGAACGAAACACACAGTGAACTCAAAATACGAGTAGTTACGTCTTGCAGTCTAAGTTTTTGATCAAATTTGTACATTAGCGACAGAAGACTCATAGTTCATCACAACAACAAGGGAAAACATAATTAAAACTGCGAAGAAAAATGTTATATACTTAAAAACATGCTTATGTTTCGTAAATAGAACGGTAGCGCCACTGCCATCATGCGACCAAATGGCAGGAAACGCAGATGCCAATTAAAAACGCGAAAACTGTATGTAATCGCTTACTTACATAAAAAAACCAGAAGAAAATTGTTTATAATCTACGCATAATACATATTAAAACAAAAGTGTATCATAACTGCATCATTCTCGATCTCACTGATGAAGCCTTAAAGTGAAAAACTGCGTAATGCGTCTGGGACAATAAAATACAGTGCACCAAGAGAAGTCGTTTTTTATTCACAAAACAAATATTTCTGTGCCTGCTGCAGAGGTTGGCCACGCAAACGAACTCGCAATTCTTCTTTCCTTAATTAAGGTGGAGTAACAAAGAAAAAAAATTTCTGAATTCCATTCCTAGGCGACAGGTATCGGATTACCAAGTTTTAAGAAAATGCAACCTCAGTCTGGTATTTTCCAGTAATGACCTCACTGTTTATGCATGACTGTTTATGCATGACAAGACACCGACAACCGACAACTGTCTCAAAACTGGGATATATAAAATTCAATGCAATGTATGCCCGAGCTTTTATATAGGACAAACAGGGACAGCTTTTAAAATGTTTTCCCGAACACTTGTTCAACAAATGTGTTGAAAATTCTTACAAGTCAACCTTCGCAGAACACCTTAAAACTGAAAAATACACTAACCCCCCTCATCTTTACTCGACATAGAATTTTTCATATAGACAAAAGGTGCAAAATGAATCCTTTAGAAGAAGTTGAAATTTATAAACATTCCCGCCTTAACTCTAAGGATTCGCCGAATGATCAACTCGTAATGAAATACATATTGTTTTCTGATTGTGTAGCTTCTCTGTTAAATGATTTACAGTGACCTGCTTCATGTCCAACTTGTGTTGTATCTGACTACACAGATTTTAAGTAATTTTATTTTATCTTTTCTATCTAATATGTATTAATGGCGTTTATGTGGGTTTTTTACGTTTGTACGATGTCTTCTTGATATAATCACGAATCACTACTTACTTTTAATGTGTAACTGCCACACGAGTAACTTTTTAAACGTCTACCTAGGTTTATTTGCTCCCACACACCAAGTTGTTCTTAGCATCTAGATACGCTACAGGCACGCTTCCAAACAGCAAATCAAATTGTAAACATGCCATGTGGATCCTAGCAAGCCTTCAACTCAGCGACGTCCACAACCTGCTATCGAAGCCGGACTGCAGCTCACTTATTTGTATCTCCTGCTAACGCGTGTCCAGCGGCCAGCATCGTCTCCATGATAACAGGTTCACGTATCGTCGCTATACCAGTGGCACATGGTGCCACCATAAGATGATAATAAAAATTTTACCGCATTCGTTTATCCCTCTACATAGTAATGATGTTATTTTTATAACTCTCTTTGCTTAACACTTGGTCCATGGTTCATTGTCTTTTGTTAATAATTTCTCTTTGGGTACAAAAACAGTACAAGTAGTGACTGTACCCCAGAGCGGCGGCTACAGACAGCTTCTGACTCATTGCAAGCGGCTGATTTTAGGCTGGGTAACCTACTAGCTGTGTGGAAAGTAGCGGGAAACTACTACATTACATTCCCAAGCGATACATGGTATGTCTCTCCATGTGAAAGATTCCGCAGTTAAAACTTCCCCTTATTCGGATCTCCGGGAGGAAAACACATTAAGAGTAGATATATTTGAAAGGAAGATAGGGACAATGAAAGAAGGAAAGATAAGGATTGGAACACGGAATGTGAGGACACTACTGCAAGCAGGAAAGCTAGAGAATACAAAACAGGAGATGAAAAGGAACAGATTAGATGCCCTTGGTTTGCGTGAAATGAGATGAGGAGAGAATGGGGGGATAGGAAGTGGAGATTGTAAGCTCTTTTATCCAGGGGAAAGCAAAAGTGGTGAAAACGGAGTAGGAATATTGATAGCCGAAAAATAAGGTATTTAAGGTACAGTATTTGATGGAAGACTGATGATGATACGACTAAAGCGTAGTTCAAAAGATCTGGTGATAATACAGGTAAATACGCCAATCATTGAGCACAGAGATGAGGAGGTGGAAGAATATTACGAGAAAATACAAGAGCTCATCGAGAAAGAAAATAGAAATGCCTGCATTATCATCATGGGGGACTGGAATGCAGTGGTGGGTGAAGGAAGAGATGAAGATACACTAGGAAATTTTGATCAGGAATAAGAAATGAGAGAGGTGAACGACTAATTAGTTCCTGTAAAGAAAAGTCATTAGCAGTGAGTAACACATTATTTGAACAACACAAATGGAGACGTTACACATGGATATCACATGTGAGTAGGGAAAGATATGTTGTAATACATCCTGATGCAAAAAAGTTTTAGAAACTGTTTGAAGAATGCCAAAGCTTATCCAGGAGCGGATATAAATTCAGACCATAACATAGTAGTGGGAAAATACAAGTGAAGTTCAAAAAAGTCTGGAGAGCTAAAACAAAAGAAAGACTAAACATATAAATACTCAAAGAGGCAGGAAAAGCATCAGATTTGGAAAACAGATTTAGGGAAAAGTGGGAAAGAGGTAGTGTTGATGAAAGTGTTAGTCAGAAATGGATAAAAATGAATTGAAGGACTCATGGACTCTGCCAAGGAAGTACTAGGAATTAGAGCAACCCAAAGTACCAGGAAAGAATGGATAACAAAAAAGTGTTGGAAAAGTTGGAAGAGGGGAGTAAATGGAAAAATGTAGAAATTGAAGAATGCAAAAAGAGGTACAGGAAACTGAATAATGAATTAAGAAGAGAAACTGAAGAAGCAAAGGAAAAATGGATGAAACAGAAATGCGACGAAACAGAGAAAATGGAGAAAGAGGGAAACTATGAAATGAGGTATAGACAGGCTAGTAAGATAGTTTTTGAACGTAAAAGAAAGAGGAATAACATGGAAACAAAAAGAGCGGATGATACTCTATCATATGTACCACAGGAGGTTTTGAACAGATGGCAAGAATATATTGAATGTCTCTATAAGGGGATGATGTAAAAAGCGAAATTAAGGTTGACGAGGAGCAATATGTGCCGGAAGAGGGAAACGGATTCACCATTTTGGAAGTACAAGTAGAAAAGGCGCTGAAGGAGATGAAGAACAGGAAGGCATGTGGAATTGATGATTTGCCAGCAGAACTCTTGAAGAGTCTGGCAAACAAGACAAGAAAAGAAAAAGTCTACTTCTGGAATGAGATGTATAACAAAGGGAAATGGCCTGAGGACTTTCTTGCAACAGTTATGACACCAATAGAGGAAAAGAGAAACACTAAAAAATGTGAAGAGCATAGGACCATCAGTCTGATTTCTCATGCAGCTGAAGTGTTGCTGAAAGTGTGGAATAGAAGGCTATATGACAAGCTGGATAGAAGGATTGTAGAGGAGCAGTTCGAATTTAGAAGAGGAAAAGGAACAAGAGATGCTATTGGCCTGTTAAGAACTATAGGGGAAAAATATATGGAAAAAGGTAGAGAAATCTTTGCTGTTTTTATCGATTTAGAAAAGGCTTTAGACACAGTGCAGTGGAACAAGCTGATGGATATTTGGAAGAGGAAAGGAATATATTGGAAAGAGAGACGACTTGTACAGAATCTATATTTACACCAGAAAGTAAGGATTAAGGATTGGAAATGAAATGTCTGAAGTAAGCAGCATTGGACGAGGTGTTAGACAAGGTTGTTGCCTTTCCCCACTGTTGTTGAATGCGTACCATGAAGAGATTATTGCAGAACGCTTAAATGGGAGAAGAGAAATATGTATTGGTGGAAAGAGAAAAAATATATAAGGTTTGCTGATGATATGGTATTAGTGGCAGAAAGTGAGCGGACAGTAAATGACATGCTGGAAGATATGAATAAAGCTTGTGTGGAATATGGGATGCCAATAAACACAGTAAAAAGAAAGAGTATGGTCATCAATATAAGATGCAAACTGTCAAATATTAAAATAGGACAAGCTACCATTAGCAAAGTAAGCGCATTTAAATATCTTGGAAGCACAATAAGACTTGAGATGTCACCAGGAGGTGAAAACTCGTGTTGCCATAGTGAAGGAGACATTCAACAGAAAGAGGAGACTGTTATGTGGCAAATTAGATAATGGTTGGCAAAAGTTTTGTCTGGAGTGTGGCACTATATGGGGCTTAAACATGGACGCTGAGACGAGAGGATGAAAAAAGCTTAGAAGCATTTTAGATGTGGATGTGGAGGAGAATGGAGAGGATAAGCTGGATGGAAAGAGTGAGTAATGAAAGAGTATTAGAAAAGTTTGGTGAGATAAGATGTCTGCTGAAGGTTATAAGAGAAAGGGAAAAGAACTGGTTGGAATATTCATTGAGAAGGGAGTGCTTGCTAGCAGATGCTTTGGAAGGATTGGTTTGTGGGAGAAGACTGAGAGGAAGAAGAAGATACAAGATGATAGACGACATAAAGGTAAGAGGAGATTATGGGGACATGAAGAGGATGGCAGAAGACCGGACAGCCTGGAGAACTTAGATGTGATAACCCGCCTTTTGGCAAGACACTAATGATGATGATATGTTAACAATTTATATGGTTTTATAAGGTTTAATGCATACTTGCGCTTGAATTTTCGCAGAATTTATTAGAGTTTGTGTGTACACTAGTGCTCCCATTTTGTCATGGACGTGTTCAATGCCCATTATGTGATGAGTTTGGTGTCACACACACTATGTATGATGTGAAATGTAACAGTTAATTGTTCAGCAGTCATCGCATATGTCCGTTACTTTTAGAGTCGTCATTCTGTTTTATTGATTCTGTAGCAAAGGTATGTTTTGGCTCTTAATCTTAACTACTTTAGATCTGCTTTAACCGACCTGTTTTATTTATGTTGTTAAATCTTTGTACAGTCATTTTTAACATACGTTATTTATATACGTATTTTTTGGCAATTCTTTGAGGGACATCACCGTCCGATTCTCATTTTGAAGTTTGACCTACTGATGATTTTAGCCTATTTCACTTATTAAGATGACGATACCGATAAAGTGAACCAAATAATGTTTCTCTGGTGCAGCTGATGACTGACTTTTTATCTTCATTGAAATATTATGCAGCTGCTGAACTACTGCGTTGAACAAAACCATTGTGGAGTAACTTCCAAATACACTACTCAAAAGAAGTAGGGAAACAAGACTTTGAGCTTCTGCCGCACTCGTACATCATTGAGCAATAATTAAAGACTGGGTGTTTGATCAAATTATACCTTTATCTTTCAAAAATGAAATACATAACAAAACTACATTAAATCATTGATTGTTTACATAAAAAGACTAAAACGCCCAACAGGTGTCGAAAGCAAAGAGGAAACAATCATTAACCTGTTATCCCAGATACTTTTCATTGGACTTTTAGATCTTCAATGATTTGTATGCCTTCAAATGAATATTTATTACTATCTGATACCTAAGTGGCATACTCTGTGTAAGTCTATGGAGGTCACCCTATACAGTAGTATCCGTTCCCATACTTCAGTGAGAGTCCATGACATTTCTTGGAATCTGTGGTGGAAGAACACTTCAACTGAAGGATGATACATGGAGAGGCATTAGCATCTGCGGTAGCACGACAGAAACATCATCCTTTTTGGCTCACACAGACCACGTTGGCAACTTGCACTGCATTAATATGTCGCACTGCATGGTCTTCGTTGAATAAGAGGTCCAAAACTGGTAACTGCCATTTGAGTACCCCACGAGTAAACACTGGAACAGCGGTACTACCTTCGTTCTCAGGGTACACCTCATATGGTAACACATAATACAGCCAGTAGATGGTGAATGATATTAATTATTGCCTTCATCGAAAGCAAACATCTGACGCTATCCAATAAAACCACATCAAAATAGATTTAACATATAGGACATTGATACACGTGTTCCCCTAATTCATTTGAACAGTGTATATCTAATCGAAAGTCAAGTTATGAAACAATGTAACTAACGAATTAGCTTGAAAAATGACTAGCTCTGGATAAAGGAAAAAGGACGTAAGTCTTTTAACTAAGTGTAATACTGGAAGTTTATACCAGTTTAAATTTAAGAGGTTGAATTGGCTGGAGGAGTCTGTACATCACAAAACGTAATTTAATAATTTTCGGGTTATCTCAGAGGTACCCGTCATGTTGTCGTGGTCTTCCGTTCGAGAACTAGTTTGTCGGAGCTTCCCACACTAGTCCCTTCTCTGCAAAGCTACTGAATACACGTTCACTCGAACCTGATTAGCGAAGCCTTAGTGTCCCAGCGCAGTCTCTTCCAGATTCCCGCCATTACTACGTTAACCATACCTTGACGCATCACTTCTCAAACAATTCTAATAGTCAAGGGTGACTGGCGAAAAGTAGGGGAAGGAGTAGAAGAAAGGGTAACGGGAGAGTACTGTCTTTGCAGTAGGAATCAGAGAGAAGGAAGAATAATTGAGTTCTGCAGTTAATTTCAGCTAGTAATAGCGAAAACTCTGTTAAAAAATCGTAAGGGGAGGAGGTATACTTTGAAAAGGCCGGGAGAAAGGGGAAGATTACAATTAGATTACATCATGATCAATAATATACTGGATTGTTAGCCGTACCCAGGAGAAGATACAAACACAGATCACAATCTGGTAATGATGAAGAGTGGGCTGAAGCTTAAGAGATTAGTCAGGAAGAATTAGTGCGCAAAAATTTGTGTACCGTAATGCTAAGGAATGAAGAGATGCTTTTCAAGTTCTCTGTAAATAATGCGTTAGTGAAAAGTTCAGTAAACAGTGTAGTCGGAAAGCAAAAAAAAAAAAATCTCTAAAAAGGACGGTCACAGATGTTGGAAAGGAAAAATCGATACAAAAAAGATAACTGCGAAGAAATCATGGGTAACGGAAGAAATACTTAAGTTAATCTAAGAAGTACAAAAATGCGCAGGGAAATTCAGGAATACAGAAAAATAAATAACTTAGGATTGGAAAAAAAAGTAATGCAGGGCAGGTAAGGCGAAATGGAGGCATGAAAAATGTGACGACATCGAAAAAGAAATAGTTGTTCAGAGGACTGACTAACCACACAGAAAAGTCAAACCAAACTTTGGTGAAATCAGAAGCAAAGGCGGCAACATTAAGACTGGAATGGGGATTGCAAAGAAGAGAGAGGATAGATGGAAAGAGCACTTGTCGGATGACGTGGTACAAGAAGATACAGGAGTCGATAGCGAAGAGATATAAAATCCAGCAGTAGAATTAAAATCTAAAAGAGCTTTGGACAACTTAAGTTCAAATAACATAGAAGATATAGATAGATAACGTTCCATCGGAATTTCTGAAACACTGGGGGAAAAGGTAACAAAAGGACTGTTCACGTTGGCGTGTAGAATGTATGAGACCGGCGATATATCATCGGATTTTAGGGGAAAACGTCATCCACACAATTCTAGAGATAGCAAAAGCTGACAAGTGAAAGCATTATCGCTCAATCAGCTTAGCTACTCATTCATCCTAGTTGCTGACACGATTAGTATACAGAAGAATGGAAAAGAAAATTGAGGATGTGTTGGATGATCATCAGTTTGGCGTTAGGACGTAAAGTCTCCAGAGAGCGAGTTCTCACGATGCGTTTGAAAATAAAAGCAATACTCTTGAAAAATAAAGACAGGTTCATAGGATTAGTCGTCCTGGAAAAGACGTCAACAATGTCAAACGGTGCCACATGTTCGATATTCTCAGTAAATCAGCGGCAAGCTATAGGGAAAGACGGGTAACATACAATATCTAAAAGAACCAAGAGCGAATAATAAAAGTGGAAGACTAAGAACAAAGTGCTAGAATTGAACGGGAGTAAGACAGGGATGTTATCTTTCGCTCTTACTGTTCAGTCTATGGACTGAGGATCAATGACGTAAATAAAAGAAAGATTCAAAACTGGGGTTAAAATTGAAAGCAAAATATCAGTTAAAAGATGCACTGATGATATTACTAACTCAAAAAAAGTGAAGAAAAATTATAGGATATGCTGAATGGAATGAAGTCTAATGACTGGAGAATATGGCTTGGAAGTAAATCGTGCAAAGACGAAAGTTATGAGAAGTAGCAGAAATAAGTACTTAATATCAGAATTGTGGATCACGAAGTAAACGAAATTAAGGTAGTCTGCTACCTATACATTAAAATCACTCGTGATGAACGTAGAAAGTAGGACATAGGAAGCATATCAGCACTGGTAAAATGACATTTCTGCTTAGGGGAAATCTGCTAGAATGAAACGTAGATCTTAATTTGAGGAACAAACTTCTGAGAATGTGCTTATGGAGCACAGTATCTTATGGTAGTTGAACGTGGGCTGTCAGGAAACAGCAACAGAAAATAATCGAAGTATTTCAGTTATGGTGCTACAGAAAAATATCAAAAATAAGGTGTACTGATAAGGTAAGGAATAAGGAGATTTCTACGTAGTCATGAAAGAAAGGAGTAAATGGAAATCTCTTACAAGAAGAAGGGAGAGAATGGCAGAACATCTGTTAAGACATCCGGCGATAACTTTCATGGTATAAACTGTAGAGGAAGACAGCCTGGGACTTATTGAGAACGTAAGTTGCAAATGGTACTCTGAGATGCAATCGTTGGCACAGGAGTGGAATTCGTGGGAGGTCACATCGAAACACCCGAACACTAACGACTCAAGTTAGAATTGGTTAAATTCACATTCCTTGCCGAAGAAAATTCTTTGTGTTGGGCCTAATAATGTGTTACAAAACATATTCAACCATTTTTATTCTATTTGCGCACAAGTAAGGTTGTATAATAGTGTAAGGTGAATTTTTTTTTTACAAAATGAAGACTTTTGCGTAAATGGGGGTATGATAGGGGGTTATTAGAGTTTACTTACATTTTAATATTTTTGCATTTAGATAAAGTAAAGAAGATTCCTAAAACTTTATTGTTTTAAAGGTTAGTCGACCTTATTAACCATTAATACAATACTATATTTTCCGATTTAAATAATGATTCATGCCGACTAGCTACAAGCAGTCCACACTGAAAACAGCATCTGCACTCATTTCAGAGCTTAATAAAGAGAATATCCAACGTGTTTGTAAACCTATAACAGTCATATAAATAACAAACACATAAATTTCCTTAAAGCCACTAACGGAAAAGTTAATAGAAAATACCAGGGTCAACAGGACTTAAAGCCGTCATTCGGCGAGAGAATCACTATTAACAACTACTTGGCATCAATGAATGATATACTACGTTCCGTGCTTGGCTTTGCAGGTTTGATAATGACGAATTCTTGATGAATTTATTGCTAATCTGTTACACAACCTGTTCATGAGTTCTTGTTTTCAGAGCGATTAAAGTAAAAGTGTGACAGATCTGGAAAAGTTATAAGGAAATTAACAAAATGAGCCTGGAGTTCTTTTCGTAAACTTACTACGGTTTACAAAACATGGCGTCTAATGAATGTGAAGAGGGAAGTTTGCTGTCGCTTATATTATTAGCTTTGACTTAACGTAAGGGACTTACAGTTTTGAACCGAAAATCATTCAAATCCTGGCAGCGGCTCATCGAACACAGGAGACATGTATTTCAGGATGTAACAGGAGAGACAAGAAAGCAAGCAAATGAATCAGCGTTCCGACAAGTGGAGGACGTAATGATGACCTTACTGAAAATAATGTGAGGGACTGCAGAACATGTGACCAGGCAAACAGGTGGTAGTAGATTCAGAGGTAACGGAAGACCGAGACGGCGATCTTCGCCGATCGTCGCCAATATAAACTGGGTGGACATCTTGAGCAGCTTTTGCAAAGACACAAGTCCATACTGGATGATAAAAGCCTTGTGAATTACTTTGTACATCACTCGTTTTGGCTATCAGTTACTGTAAACGGGATATTGCTCCACGGTTGCCACGGCTTAAATCTGTGAGCGAAGGGACAAGAGGCTGATTATTATTAACAGCAACTTAATACAAATATTTCTTTTCGTTTTTCTCTCAAACACGGAACACACGCTATATTACATTTATTTACAAGTGGCGTGAAGCTGTTCTTACTGAAATATAATGGTCAGTCAAATGAAAACGAGACACTGAAAAAAGTATGTAAACGTTTATTATTTTCAAACCGTCAATTCTGTTAATACTTTTGTCTTACTGTAAGACAGGCCCGTCGATGCTTTCATGAAAAAATGTTTACGGCTGTCTACGGAACCATTGCTGTATCCACCTGATCACGTCTTCGTCCGTAGCAAATTGATGGCCATGAATGTCTTTCTTCGGGACTCTGAAAATACGGTCATCGCATGGGGAGAGATCGGAACTGTATCGGGGGCGGGCCACGTTTTGCCAAGATTGTCTTCAGTATGCTGCAAAAGTTTCGCTGGTCAGCCCTTACACGTTCTCCATACAGTTGTCATTTCCCCCTATTCCATTTCGATATTTTCGGAGTCCTGAATGAAGGGATTTCTGGCCGTCGATTTGAGAGGTGCGTGCCTGGAGACAGTCAGTTTCCATGCAGGCAGTAACCGTATCGTCTCACAGTGGGATAAATGTATTAACAGTTACGACGATCATTTATGAAATAATAAACAGTTTACATACTTTTCTTCCATCTGTCTCGTTTTCACTTGATTGATCCTTACGCTTTCGTTAAGGTGAGGCAAGTAACAAACTGAACAGGTTTTTCCATAACGAGAGCTCAGAGCGCAATTGCTACCTCTGAATGTTGGTCAGTCGACTCCAATATTCCTGAATATCCGCTATCCGCACTAGTGAACACACTACTGTTCATTACACTCACTCAAATCTACAAACATTATTAGTCTTACGTATGTCGCACGCCATTAAGTCGTTTCCACCGGCCAGTAGTAAATAATTTATAAGAATTAAATTAGTATTCTGGTTGGAATCTCCGGGAACAACGTTTACATTTCTTAACCATCATCTTCTTTCTAATGTATATTTTAAGGAAGTTCTTAAAATTCACACAACAAAAAAAGTTGTGCATCATCTCGGTTCCTAGAGTTCCGCAAATTGTACCGAAAATTGGAATAGACATCAACATAAACATTATTTCCACCCTGTTTATTGCTCATGAAAACCACACATTGCCTGTTGTACCACCATACAGCGAGACCTTCAGAGGTGGTGGTCCAGATTGCTGTACACACCGGTACCTGTAATACCCAGTAGCACGTCCTCTTGCATTGATACATGCCTGTATTGATCGTGGCATACTATCTACAAGTTCATCAAGGTACTGGTGGTCCAGATTGTCCCACTCCTCAACGGCGATTCGGCGTAGATCCATCAGAGTTGTTGGTGGGTCACGTCATCCATAAAAAGCCCATTTCAATCCATCCCAGGCATAACCGATAGGGTTCTTGTCTGGAGAACATGCGGGATGTCATTATCCTGAAGGAAGTCATTCACAAGATGTGTACGATGCGGGCGCGGTTTGTCGTCCATGAAGACGAATGCCTCGCCAATATGCTGCCCATATGGTTGCACTATCGGATGGAGGATGTCATTCACGTGTCGTACAGCCTTTAGGCTCGGCGCAAATTGAGACGTGTATAGTGCGTGTGGCGCGACGCAGCGCAGCGCGCATTTTTGTAACTCCGCAGGTTCAAATGGGACCGCGCAAATTGCGACGCGACGCGACGCGACGGGGACGCGACACGCTCCTGCTCCAGGACGCGCGGCGTTGTGGTTGTAGCACAGTTTCTCGCACCGCGCCGTAGGAAATTTGAGGCGGGGAGCGGAAGAAGCCCGGCCAAATGTTATCAGCGGAACGGCGCATATGCGCAGTGGTAGTATTGCGCATACCATAAATTTTGCCTTACTGTGTACTAAATTTTATTACCTTTGGGTAGTGTTTCGTATTTCGCCATTTAAACGCTCCAGCTTTCTTCGTTAGTACATTACACTTTTCTCTTATTTATATCTATATAGTTTTGTTTTATTTTTCTTCTATCAGGAGAAATGCATACTTCAGTAACTGATGAGCCATTGGCCGCTGGAATTGTACTATAGGCCTCCGCGACGTTTTCAGATCGCAAGAAGGGTCAGAGTGTAGTGAATAAGGAAGCAAGGAATATTATAAAATCATGTGATTAAGAAGTATGGCAGGAAAGTAGAACAAGGTTATCTTCTTGCTGCCTAGTATGCTGGCGTATCTGTACGATCTGTTACAAAAACTTAGAAAGGGATAATATCCACAGGTGTGAGACCTTTGTGCTCCTCGTAAAAAGCGTCCAAGAATTGAAGTATAGAAGTCTCACTGTGATTACTTGGATATGGATGTAATAATGTAATACGACACACTGTACTACATGCATGTGAATATCATATTTCCACTGCAAGCTTGAAACAGTCGAAAAGCAGTCACAAATAACAAAGTTTTAATTGGTTCGCCGTGATGAGAAAAAGCATTTCAATTGTTGCATGCACATTATCAGCATTAATAAACTAATTATACAACAGTCTACACAAATGAAGAAAATGGTCGGTATTATTATGAAAGTAGGAATATCCTAAAAGAGTGCTATGATTAGATATATTTAATTTGTTGAAATGTATTGCTCACAAAGACAGATCTACTTTCATGATAATGATTTTCGAACTCCAACTCACAAGGCACAGATGACTAGCTTGCGCATTTATGTCGCGCGCATTATCCTCCACTGCTGACAATACACTGACCATTGTGTTGTGTAACAGATCAATTGTTTATTTTTCTCAATAACAACTATTTCATTCGCGATCACACATGGTCAGTTTGGCGAGCCATAAGTGAGTAACCAGAATCTGGCATGTGCTTATCATTCCGCCTGAAGGAACGCTCGTCAGTATTTTAATACTGCTCAGATCAAGAGAAGGAATAAAATCCTTTGGTAAGTTTCCATTCCAGTCGCACAGTGTTAAATATACGATGGGTTACGAGGATTCCACCAAAATTCCAACAGAATTGGAAATGTAGTTTTATGTGAGTTGTTAACCTTTTCTCATTCGAAGAAGCATCACCGCTTGTGAGTAACGGCCACATTTCTATTGGTGACTGGTTTAATTGCACTTCCTTTGTCACAGTGTAATTTGCCAAACTCATCTCACAGTAGCTGTTTCGACAGAATTCTGAAACGGATTGCCTCATTAAACAAGTAACTGGCGATCACAGAGCTCAATAGCTTACGAAAAACCGCATCATGTTGGTTTGCAGTAACACAAAAGAAGAAATTTCGTGTTTATTTTCATACTAGGAAGCTCTCGTTTCGTTAGCTGTCGATAACTCTTAAAAGGGATATATAAGTACTGATATATGCCATAGATAAGAATTGGCAAAACACTCTCCTCCTTGTGTGCTATCATTCGCCAATCTTTCGTTTCGATGTCTCGAGCGGTTTAGGAGATATGAGAGATGTTGCGATTATTTCATTCTCGCGGGCGTGAGATCGAAAGTGAGAGCGCTACATGGGATCCATTTTCTCGAGATCGGAGACAGATAGAGACCTCCTAAGTCTAACACGTAAGCTAAATTTCATACGTAGCAACATATGGTGTAACACGCACCAAACGTAAAATCGTAGCGACCCCTAATTTATTCGTTGCAAACTTTTTCAGTTTCCCGTAGTGTTTTACTAAATGTGTACATCACAATAAGAATGGTCATTAGCGAGATGATGGGCACTTCGCCACGAAGCTGACATATAACGCTACAAGTACGGCAAAAATCAAATATTTTCCGTGAATAGTTTCTGCAAAATCGTTTGAGAAAGATAACCGGTTGCGCGCTCGTCGGTTCTGTGAGTGCAAAGCGTCGCCAGTCGGCGCGTGCGAAGTATGGTGTACGCGTCGCAATATGCGCTGGACCCGCGCGACTCGTGCGGCACGTGCGTGTCGCACTGTAGTGTCATGTCACGTGCTATACGCGTCTCAATTTGCGCCTAGCCAAGGTGGCTTCCATGACCACCAGCGGCGTACGTCGGCCCCACAAAATGTCACCCCTTGCTGCACTTGGTGAAAAGTGTGTCTAAGGCGTTCAGCCTGACCGGGTTGCCTCCAAACACGATTGTCTCGTTGAAGGCATATGTGAGATTCATCGGTGAAGAGAACGCGATGCCAATCCTGAGCAGTCCATTCGGCATGTTGTTGGGCCCATTTGTACCGCGCTGCATGGTGTCGTCATTGCAAAGCTGGACCTCGCGAAGGACGTCGGGAGTGAAGTTGCGCATGATGCAGCCTAATGCGCACAGTTTGAGTCGTAACACGACGTCCTGTGGCTGAAGGAAAAGCATTATTCAATAAGGTGACGTTGCTGTCAGGGTTCCTCCGAGCCACAATCAGGTAGCAGTCATCCACTGCAGTAGTAGCCCTTAGGCGGCCTGACCGAGGCATGTCATCGACAGTTTCTCTGTATCTCGTCCATGTCCGAACAACACCGCGTTGGTTCAATCCGAGACGCCTGGACACTTCTGTTGTTGAGAGCCCTTCCTGGCACAAAGTAACAATGCGGACGCTATGGAACAGCAGTGTTGACCGTTTAGGCATGGTTCAACTACAGACAACACGAACCGTGTACCTCCTTCCTGGTGGAATGACTGGAACTGATCGGCTGTCGGACTCCCCCGTCTAATAGGCACCACTCATGCATGGTTGTTTACATCTTTGGGCGGGTTTAGTGATACCTCTGAACAGTCAAAGGGACTGTGCCTGTGATACAATATCCACAGTTAATGTTTGTCTTCAGGAGTTCTGGGAACTGGGTTGATGCAAAATTTTTTTTGATGTGTGTAGTTATTTTCTGCTTCTAGAAAGGCGAAGTGTTTTTCATGTCTGAATGAATAAACTGTGCATATGCCTTTATTTCGAAATGAAAATGTCGGTAAAAACATCTTTCACTATAAACTGTCCTTTTACATTAGTGATATGTTTACATCATCATCTTCCCGTTACATAGCAATATAGTTAAAGTGTTTGCAGTATGAAGTTACTGATTCATAGTTCATGGTACTCATGAAGCAGTGGACGCAATGATTAGAAGCATTATTTACAATACCAATAAATATGTTCTTAGTGTAATTAAGGTATAAATTAACTAATACATGTGTCAGATTTCGTCTAGGGCCACTTACACGTAAAATGATGACACTCTAGCCCACCGGTCGTCAACAACAGCGCACGGGCCGCATGCGGCTTCTTAAGACTCTAGTTTTACTGCTCAGTAACAAACAAATACACTTAAGGAGGCATCAATATTTTGAGATGTGTATAATTTTAATTGACGTTGGTGAATTCGGCCGTGATCGAAGCACAGTAGATGACTTATCTCAAGGGCAGAGAGATTAAGTAGCGCGGCCACTTCAAGGTTAGAGGATGTGAGAGGGGGAATGTTCAATGGTTAGGCTTCCTATATTAACAACTCATACCGATCAGCCGATGTGGTATAAATTTTGACAGACACGCTCATCTTCAAATGCGGCAGTTCTTCATCTAAATGACTGACTTCCACATACAATTAAGTGCGTGGCAGATGGTGTATCCAACCGCCTGAAGCTATTTCTCTACCGTTCCCCTACTGAACAGAGCCCAGGAAAATCGGACGCTTAAATCTTTCCGTGCGAGCCTTGCTTTATATTATTTTATTACAGAAATCATTACTCCTTACGTAGCTGGGCACCAAAAAAGTATTCACGCGTTCGGAGGAGAAAGACGGTGATTTAAATTTCGTCAAAAGGTCCTGCCACAACGAAAAACGCATTTCTTTTAGTGACAGACACCCCAACTCGTATATCATATCCGTACAACACTTTTGTAGCAAGAAATATGAAATTACTTTAAGGCTACTGTAATATGATACAACGTGTAGAAGAAAACTGGCATGTAAATCATATATCAACTTTCTGATGATTTCTCGTATTCCATAGTGCATTCAAATATAAATACAAATACTATTGTTAGACAAAGTTATTCACACACATAGTAAAACCAACACGTCACCTCACAATTGCAGTGTCACAACTGTTCGAAAGCTAAGGTTGCCAGAAATCTGAAAAAGACCGGTCTCCAGCAAGTGTTCCGAATGACACCGACCTTTAACTATGAGTACTTTGAGGCTGACGGCCAACTTAACTCGTCCTTAGTGTAGCTAGCCTACTCGGTGCTCATGACATACTAATGTATGTAGGTTTCCAGTCAATAATAAGATTGGTGCACTTGCAGCCCGACTTGCCATCTCACGATGCCAGCAGTGGCTCACGAGCAAAAATGGTTAACGACCACTGCTCTAGCCACAGCATCCCCGAGCGAGGTGGGTATAGGACTTTGTCGGTCAGTATACTATGTTCTTGTTTTGGAAAAAAAAATTCCAAACTTTTCTCACAAAGCCCCTAGCTAAAAGCATTTGCAGTAGTGTGTATTGATATTGCCGTCAAAGGAATATAAAATGCTCATAAAAAGAATACTTTCTAAGCTGTAGACGACTGTTCTAACAGCAAACGTAGCTGCCAAAATCTTACTTGCTGCAGATGTCGTAAGAAATCAGTATAATTTACAATTTCGTGAAAGGTTACTGCTTACTGAACAGTCGATACTGCTAAATTTTTAATGACTGTAAATGTGATCTCGACGATGAACAGCCTGGCACAAAGTAACAAGTTCTGGATCCCATCTATAAAAAAGCTTTTGTCATGATCCTTCACTATCACACGGCAAGAGGACCAGAAGACGAGAAATATGCGCAACATTCTGCCGCGGGCGGGAGAGCTGCCTTTCCACAGATGCGGCGTCTGCCAGAACAGCGCAACGAGACGCTTCCGCCGTTCCAACGAACGGCCGCGTATCTCATAGAGTGCTCTGCCCCTGGTGGTCCACTACCCGCAGTGCAGGTGCCTCTGCAAGCCACGGAGCTGTGTATAGACTAGACTAGAGTGTCCCGGCGCTCCCACAAGATGTGTGCATTTGTCCGGGTGAAGTCTCCCGAAACGGCGAGCGCCGAGAGCAAAATAAACAAAAGCACCAGTGAGAAGCGTTGAGTAGACCCGCAAAAACGAAAGTACACTTACAGAATACGTCTGGTAGTCTTAAAATTTACAAGAGTTTCTGTTATTCAGAATTCTTTCATTTTATCATATTTCTCAACGTGATAGATAACTTAAATATTCCATCTACTGTAGGAATATCCGTGGATTGAAAATTCGCTAATTTCTGTTTGCAGTCTGGGTAATTTCTTTTTCATGGTTTATAAGACTTCGTCATTTGGGTACGTAGCTATCTTATTCATTATTTTAACAAATAGTTCTGGTCAGTTTTAAGACAATGTTAACATTACCAAAAGCGAACAATATTGCAAAAGGTCCACAGTTCTGTACGCTTCCACAATTTTCAGTATCACCAAAGATGTTGTTATAGAAAGTTTTATACTGAAAGAATTCTGTTGATATGTTGCTCCATAACCCTGCTAATTATGCAGTTTCTTTTTACAGTGCGTGCTCTTAAACAATTAGATTCAACTAATATGCTACACATAATGACTTTACTATAAGGATGTCGTTCCATCACAAGAACCGTATTACACTTTCTAGGAAAACAACGTTGTTTATAATGAACTGTGAATGAAAGTTATAGTGTATATATCAGGGTGGTTTGACAAGTTTGGTAAACTCTCATGAAAAAATGGAGCATTTTTTTGGGCCATCGTAGTTCTTAACATTGATTATTGCAACAATCGTACAAAAGATTTCAACAATATACAGCGTACAGTTCATTGTTGACAACTGTCTGAATTGGTCAGTGGGTTGACTGTGACTGAAAATGGAGAAACCGAATTTCGTGCTGTTGTTAATCATTTTAATTTGAAGGGTTTGACTACCGCACAAATTCAAACAGAATTATATGGAGTTCTCGTTGACTCTGTACAATCATTGACGATCATTAACTTTTCTTTTAATGAAATTAAACGTGGTCGGACAAGCACCGAACTCTAATCGCACTCTGGACGTCCAGTTGAGGTTAACAAAAAGGAAATCACTTACAAAAAGCCGTGATATAGTAATCCAAGACGGACGAATAAAAATCCCTGAGACTTGTGAGATTGTAGGCATCTCAACTGAACGAGTGCATTATATCCTGCAAGGAGAATTGGTTATGAAGAAGCTGTGTGCAAGGTGGGTACTGCGATTGCTCACAGTAGACCAAAAGTCTACAAGGAAAAATATTGCAGCACAATGTCTGGAAGTGTTCAATCGCAGTCTGCAAGACTTTTTGTGTCGATATTTTGACTGTTGATGAAACCTGGATCCATCATTACACACCAGAGTCAAAACGCCAGTCAAAACAATGGGCAAAGACTTTTTGAAAGAGCACAAAAGAAGGCTAAGTCCACACAATGTCGCCTGGCAATTTGATGGCCACCCGTGGTCTAGGGGTCAGTCGGCTCTCAGCCGTGGCAGCGTGCGGACGGCCCCGCGCGCCGGCCAGTGCTCCGCTGCAGGCGTTGTTTACTTCCGCGTCGTAGCTTAAAGGCTTGTGTCCGTCCACCGTGAACAACATGTCGAGCGCTTACCGCCGTGCGACCCTTAAAGTTTCCTTCCCAGCTGAACATGCGCGACCTCGTGCACATGAAGTTGAAACGTTCATACGTGAAGAAGTTCGTTTAGATCCTAACCACGTTATCGGAATCCATTTTTCGATCACGAGTAGTGTCGTTCATATTAAAATGACAAACACCGAGGTGTGTGAAGATGTTATTCGCCGCCATGCCAATGGACTTAAGTTCAAATACTCTGATGGTCACGTCGGAACTGTAACACTTGAACTCGCAGAGTACGGTCAACGCACGATTAGGGTGTTTGAACTACCTTTTAAAGTGTCGAAGGACGAAGTTGTCTCTGGGTTACAACCATACGGTAACGTTATCGGTTACGTAGAGGAAAAATGGCAAACCTTCACGACCTACCATGTCCTTAATGGTGTGCGTCAGGTCAAAATTGAACTGAAAAAAACATATTCCATCATACCTGACCATTGGCGGGGTGCGAGCCATTGTCATGTACGACGGCCAACCCCGAACATGTGCGGGTTGTGGACAAGAAGGCCACGTCCGATCCGCCTGCATGCGACGCCGCCTGATCCAGACGCCGGTCGGCGAGGAAGCGTCCCCAGCGGTGATGACTCAGATCCCTGTCACATACGCTAAGGTTGCCCAGGAAGGTAGCACGTCTACACAGAGTCTTCCTGCTCCGTTGACGTCGTCTGATCAGGTAGATGCAACCGCTCCTGAGATTCCTTCTGAGGTGCCCCAGACGCCAGATCCTAACCTGTCGAATCATCGCAGCACTGTGACTGAAAATGCTACTGAGATGGACGTTGATCCGGGAGTGGTACCTACTTCTGCTTTCCTTCAGACTGGTCCAGAGTCAGACGAAAGCCACCCCAAATCGGACTCTGAATGACATGTTAGAAAACAAGGGTCGACACGAAAGAGAAAGAAACGTAGCCGTACACCCCCTGATGAATCCATTCTACGGATGGATACCAGGGATGCAGACCCGAAGATGGACGAAAAACCGCTCTTTGATGACCAAAAGTCTGATGCGAAAGACCCGCCACAGGCGACCACTGGCAACGAACACCCCTCCTTACTGACGCCGTCGCCCCCACAGGTCGACGTTGAAGAGAGCCTATCCGATGAGACGAAAACTACATCTCCTCTCCACGTGGATGACGTGCACAGCCGATGCCCTACCGCAGTATCAGTCTCCTGGGCAGACGACGTGGAGATCGAAGGGACTGGGGTGGTCGCTGCTGATGATGGGGCACCCCCATCGGTTGCGCTCGCGCCCGCAAACTCTCCATAATAGCAGCCTCTTCAGCGGACCGGCAAGATCGACGACCTCTCGCTCCTGAAGAAGAGTTCCCACCTGTGCCTGTGGGACTCCAACACCAGCATTATCGTGTCGCAACGATTAACCTCGCGACCATAAGTGCGCCCCACAAACTAGCGCTGCTCCGCGATATGATTTATGATGCGGACATAGATATTGCGCTTTTTCAGGAAGTGCATGTCGCCGATTTTTCACCACCACATGGCTTCACGGTGCATATTTCTCCCGCTTCGGACACCGGTAGTAGTGTTGCCATCATCTTACGCGAAGGTCTTCCTGCCGAAGATGTCCTATACCTCCCCAGCGGCAGAGGTGTGGCCCTTACTCTCTTTGGTGTACGCATCGTCAACATTTATGCGCCGTCGGGCTCCAGCTACCGTCGTGAACGCAATGCCTTCTTCGCGAATGAAGTCACACCCCTTTTTATGGGACCACACGATGACTGGGTCATGGGTGGAGACTTCAACTGCACCCAGCGACCTCAGGATCAATTGCCGCGTCACTCACCACGCGCGGCTCTGGAAACAGTCGTCACGCGGCTACAATTTGTCGACACGTGGAGACATGTTCACGGTGATCTTTTGGGCTTTACGTACTACACTGCGCACTCCTCTAGCCGACTGGATCGCATCTACATCTCGCGATCCCTAATTCAACACACTCGACAGGCTGAAATCTGGCCTGTTGCTTTCTCAGACCATGAGGCTTACTTCTGTGATGTTGTTCTCACAAGACAGGCAGTATGGCACGGACGTGGTTTATGGAAACTGAACACGGCACTTCTTAATTCACCTGACTGTCGACTTCTAATAGAAGACACTTGGATTACATGTAATAGACGCCGACCCACGTATCCGTCTACCATATCCTGGTGGATCCAGTGTGCAAAACCTGCTCTTCGAAAAACTTTAATCCGGTATGGCAAAGATGTTGTCGCCTGGAGGAAGAGCACTATGGACTTTTACTACAGGATCCTACGAGAATGCTCCACGATGCCAGCCTCCCCTGAGCGCCATACAAGGATGAACCAAGCTAAGGCCCAAATCTCCAATCTCATGCGACGGCATTTGGAAGGAGCGATAGTATTATCTCGTACTGCTGATCGAATGCCTCATGAACATCCGTCGATGTACCATATCATCCAAGAACGACAAAATCGACGCCGAAAATTGATTCACGTCCTAACGGATCAAGAAGGGCGTCGCTACGTAACCCAATCGGCAATAGGGAATGTGCTTCACGCCCACTACCGGCAGCTCTACGCCGCAATTCCACATTCCCCAGAGTTGATCGAGGAAGTCTCACAGCTCAACTTCGGTGGTATCCCAGGAGATGCGGCGATTGACTTGATGTCGGAGGTGACTGATGAGGAAGTCCGCTATGCGATCCGGGCAGGAACCATCAATCGCTCCCCAGGACCCGACGGTCTTCCCCTCGAATTTTATCGCACCTTCCGTGATTTGTTAGAGTCCTCCTTCACCTCCATCTGTCGGGGACTGATGTCTCCGGAAGTACCCGTGCCGGACGCTTTCATGGAAGGAATTATTATTCCTGTACATAAACCGCACGGTGGCAACAATATCAGTGATTATCGGCCCCTCACCCTCCTTAACAGTGATAGGAAAATCTTCACTCGCCTTTTGGCAGCACGACTTAAAAACGTTGCCCGATATGTTGTGTCGCCAGACCAAGCATCTTTGGGAGGAGATAATAATATTCGCACGGCTTTATGCCGCTACAGGGATATGATCGCCGTTACCCAGGCACAACGCCTCTCTGGGGCACTTGCGTCTTTGGACTTTAGTCAAGCTTTTGATAGGGTTGACCATTCGTTCCTTACGGCCGTTCTCCACCATATGGGTTTCCCAGTCGCCATTATCACGGTAGTGATGCGCCTTCTGCGGGGTGCCTCATCCAGGATTATGTACAATGGCAGACTCACTCCACCGATAATAATAGGTCGATCTGTACGTCAAGGTTGCCCTCTATCAGCAATTTTGTACGCCTTTTCCTTGGAATCCTTGCTATGTGGACTAAGACAACGTTTGGTAGGGTTGTCCATAGATCGCTACCGATTCTGTTGCACGGCCTATGCTGACGATGTAGTCATCTGTTTACGTAATGCCGACGAGGTTCGAGCTGTTTTGACGTGGGTAGCGACTTATGGTGAGGCGTCGGGTAGCTCTTTAAACGTACGTAAGTCACAAGTTATGTTCATTGGCACGGGACTTCCCGTGGAATTGCGTTACACCTCTCACCATCGTTGATACCATTCGTTGTTTGGGAATAGATTTTTCATCTGATCTCCGGCGTTCAGCCACCATCAACTGCCGACGCCTCCTTTTAATGATCAGAGCTGGTCTTATGGACCATCGCCTTCGATCCCTAGATATTCTCCAACGAGCTCGATATGTCAATACATATATCGCATCCCGAGTTCCCCATGTAGCGCAAGTTCTACCTTTCCCGCTTACTGTGGCACGTCGCATGTTGGCAGCGATGGCATCTTTCGTCAGCTCTGGGATGTTGTTCAAAGTTAACTGTACAACCCTTACTCTTCCCCGTGAACGAGGTGGGATAGGTCTGTTTCACGTGCCGGATAGAGCTCGCGCCCTATTTGTCAGCTCCCAGATGACGGTATGGACACGTTGCCCAACGAGCCTCACTGGTCTCCTCCTGTCGGCATACTCGCCGGTCTCACTGTCAGCCCCAGTGATGATCTCGGATGTTCCGGCCCAGTTCCATTATATCCGGTACTTCTTTCTGGAACTGAGTTATCTACGCCTCACCTTACCAAGACAGCTTTTACTCAAGACAAAGGCAGTATACAATGTCCTCCAATTAGGTCGTCCACCTAACCCGATTGAACAAAAGTTCCCCCAGGTTGACTGGCGTCATGTATGGCGCGCGGTGTTCGCCTGTTACCTTGACACGAATGTTCAATCTGTCTGGTACCTAACTGTCAATGGTAAGCAAATCAACCAATTTCGCCTTCATCGTATCCACCTCACCCAATCACCTCTATGCTCCACGTGTGGAGTGCCAGACAATGATGAACATCGGTTTGTTTGCGGACCGGCGGCGGAGGTTTGGCACTTGGTTCGACGTATTGTGGCTTTTCTAACGCGGGGCGTTCCGGATCGGATTACTCCCCCTTCATTATTATTTCCGGAACGTGAATATTTTCCTCGGACAAAGACGAATGCTGTGAATTGGATTCGCGGACATGCCATTCACTACTTATTTGGACAAACTGTAGACTCTGTACTCGATTTTTGGACATACCTCAATGACCGTCATTATGTCGTTGTCCGTCACCCAAAATACAGACAATTTTTCTCGAACTTCCTTGGGAGTGCTTTCCACGAGCCGCCTCGCAGCTGGAATGTGTTAAGCCAAGAGGGAAGAAGGTTTCCTGTTTGAACCAATGAACATTTCTGAACAATTGAAAGGAACACATCAATTTCGAGAAGACGTGACTCAACATATTACCAGCGGGGCGCAGAAGGCCTCTGATCAATTACACAAAAAAAAAAAATACAAAAAGAAATTAAATAAATAAATATAAAACACAAAATAAATTAAAATAAAATTCAGGAAAAAAAGGGGTAGCGTCTTTGATTCATAATCAAAAACGTCTTCGGTCCCGGGTTCGATCCCCGCCCCTGCCTAAATTTTGATAAATAATCAGCATTGGCGGCCGAAGACATCCGGCATAAGAAGTCAGCCTCATTCTGCCAACGGCCTTGTCAAAGAGGGCGGAGGAGCGGATAGAGGTTCAGGGCACTCTCTTGTCCTAGGGGTGGGAAATTGCCCCTAAAGGCGGAAGAATCAGCAATGATCAACGACATGAGGATGCAGAATGCAATGGAAACCATTGCATTAAAGACACATAACATGTATCCACAGGACATGTGGCCTGTAATTGAAGAAGTGTCATGATGATCTCTCCATTGGCAAAAGATTCCGGAATAGTCCCCCATTCGGATCTCCGGGAGGGGACTGCCAAGGGGGAGGTTACCATGAGAAAAAGATTGAATAATCAACGAAAGGATAACGTTCTACGAGTCCGGGCGTGGAATGTCAGAAGCTTGAACGTGGTAGGGAAACTGGAAAATCTGTAAAGGGAAATGCAAAGGCTCAATCTAGATATAGTAGGGGTCAGTGAAGTGGAAAGAAGACAAGGATTTCTGGTCAGATGAGTATCGATAGGTTTGTTTATAAATAAATAAATCTTCTGCTACCAGTCACGATTTTCTTTATTTTACTATTCGCACGACGCGTTTCGAGAAATAATTTCCATTTTCAAGTGCGTTTTTATGATGTGTGTTAAGCCATTTCTTTTGCTGTTGTCAGTGTGTGTGAGTCTGCTTCATTTTGTTGACTTTTACTGTAATACATAAGAAACGCGATTTTTAGTTGGGTATCAATTCTTTCTGTGAGGTTAGTGGCTAAAGTTTGAGAACAATTTGTACTTACAGTTTTCTAATGGTCCATTTGTGAAGAGACTCACACACACTTAACATCACACACAACGTGTACGTTTTACACATCGAAAATATCTTATATAAACAAAACAGTTACAAAGATCTTCTTATAGGTAGTTCACAGAGATAACATTATAGGTCTTCCACAGATTATGATATGCTTTTGTACAGAGGTTAATTTATCTTTACAATTTGGCTCATGAATAACTTATACAGATTTTACAATTGTTCTTATTTCTATGTTTTACTATTTTTATTTATGTATATTATCGAAACATCTAAAGAAATTCACTGATTCACTTTCAAGTTTTTCATTTAATATTTTATCTTCATATTTTCTGTAATGTGAATATATCTCCAGTTCTTCAAGCAAATCCATTTTATGTCCTTTATCTAGTCGGTGGAGTACTTTGACATTTTGCTCTATTTTTCCAAATGGGTGTCCTGTATTATGTATGTGTGTTGCTATTGCTGATGTAGTGTGTTTGTTGTGTGTGTACGGTCTAATGTGCTCTGTGTACCTGGTGTTGATATTTCGGCCTGTTTGTCCTATGTAGAACTTGGAGCATTCCTGGCATGTTACCTTGTATATTCCAGAGTCTGAATATGGATCATGATTACACTTTATATTATGTATTAGTTTTTGGTGTAGTTTATTGGATGTAGAAAACCCGATTTTTACTCTGTGGTTTTTGAAAATATTTGCAATCTTCTGTGATACATTGCCTATGTATGGAATGCTAGATATATATTTGTTTTTCTCTTTTTCTTCTGTGGTGCAGTTTGTACCTGGGATTCTCGTCATTTTGTCTAAGATTGTGTCAACCATGGAAGCATTGTAACCATTGGCAACTGCAATGTTCTTCACTGTGTTTATTTCTTGTTGCATATTTTCTTGGTTCAATGGTATTTTTGTTGCCCTATGCAGCATTGACCTGTAAGCTGCCTGTTTATGAATATTTGGGTGACATGAGGTTGCAGGGATTGTGGTGTCAGTCATTGAGTTTTTCCTATAAATTTTGAATGTGCATGTGTTGTTGTGTCTTGTAATATTTAGGTCCAGAAAGCTGATATTTTTATTTTACTCATGTTCCACTGTAAATTTGATTTTCTCATTTAGATTATTGAAATGATTAAGAATGTCTGTGATGTCTTTGGTATCTCCTTTCACTAACAGTAGTGTGTCATCTACATATCTCCTATAAAATTCTATTTTCCTTAGGCAAGGTTCTTGGCTGTCAAATAATTTTTGTTCTAAGTGATTTATGTATATGTCAGCTATGGTACCGGATATACATGATCCCATTGCTAGGCCATCTGGTTGCTTATAAATGTTGTCATTAAAGGTAAAGTAGTTGTAACTTAGGGTTAGCTGAAGGAGTTCCATAAATTCGACAATCTCTGTGTATGAAAGTTTCTTGTGTTGCATAAGGTTCTTTTGTATTACTGTTAGAGCTTCTTGTATGGGTATGTTTGAATAAAGGTTGGTGATGTCAAGTGATATAAACTGTGCATCCTGGGGGAGCTTTCTGGTTCTTAGTTCTTTGGCTAGAATCATGCTGTTTTTTATGGAATATGTTGTTTCATATGTATAATTTTTCATCAGTATGTTATTCAGTTTTTGAGACAGTTTGTATGCTGGGTTGTTTATGGAGTTGACCACAGGACGTATCGGGTATCCATTTTTGTGTATTTTTGGCTGTGTTCTTAGGCGTGGTGCTTTTGGATTCATACATGTAAGGTATTTCTTTTCAGTTTCTGTCAACAGGAAATGTGTGTTCTTTAATTGTTCCTTAATTTTACTTTGGAATTGTTTGGTTGGGTCTTTTTCAATGTGCTGAATGTTATTAGCAGCAAAAAATTCATTTGTTTTGTCTATGTATTCTTTTTCTTTCATCACAACTAATGTATTACTTTTGTCTGACTTTACAACAATGGATTGGTTGTTTTTCAGTTTATTATTTATAGATTTTAAAGTTTTTGTATCATTTATTGTATATTTAGATCTAAACTTATCTTTATTCATTTCTTTCTCAAGAAGCTTGCTTACTTTGTGACCTATTGCTGCTTTTGTATTTGAATTTAATTTTGCAGCATCTGCTGCACTTTTAGTTGCAGCTATAACTTGTTTCAGTGTATGGTTGTTGAGGTTAGGTTCTACGTTGTATTTTAGTCCTTTTTGGAGTAGATCGTTTTCACTTTGGTTGAACTTTATGTCAATGTTGTTTACCACTCTACTGTAAAATGTGTGTTTGCTTTTGTCAGTTATCTCAAGGTTGGATCTCTTGTCCTGTTTGGATGTCAAGGTCTGTAGTTTCTTGTTACGTGTGTTGCAAATCGTCAAGTACTCCTTGTCGACTATTTCCTGGATATGCCTGCAAATGCTGTCATAAACTGTAGGTTCCATGTTGTTTGCTGCTTCTATCTGCATGTCGAGTAGCTTTCTGTTTAGTAAGTCCTTTTTCTTATGTAACTGCCTTATTTCGGTTTTCGGTTTGAAGTTTGAAGTTTTTACGTGGTTATACCATAGACGGCACAACACGACTAGCATAGACAAGGGAAAAATGTACGTTTTAATGCAGCTAGCGTAAGAATTGTATGCGCGTCCATTTTCGTGAACACACTGTATTATTTACGAGCCAAATAAAGCTGGCGACTGCGATGGAGAGCTCAATATCACGTTAGCCAGATTATCCCGTGTGCAGATAACTCCGTGTCTCGTGAACTGGATTTCCACATGCGTGATATTCAGTTTTAGGTTCCTGGCCCCGTGGGCCGACGGCTTTACAGTTGCCATTGGAATGGATTCACAGGCAGTTACAATCACCTATCTCACGTCGCCCAGCATTCGTGGATTTGTGGTGTGAATGATGTCCTTCAGTGCGCCCCACAGAAAAAAGACAAACGGTGTTAGATCAGGAGGTCTGCATGGAAACTTAACACTTCCTCCTAGGCTAATCCACCTCTAAACAAATGTTTCATCCCGTGATCATCGCGTCTCACGATGGTAGTGTGACGGTGCACTGCCTTCCTGAAACAAGAGCCTTCATCGCGGTACAGCTGGTGAAAAACTGGTACAATTCGCTCCTGCATTGTGGTAAGATAATTTACACCTAATCCATTAAATTTTGGGCATGCAGCCGCGCAAATAAAATTTCCTCCACTGATATTTCGGACGCGTATCGTCCGGCCATCATCAGAGTGAATCACAAGACTGACGACAAGATGCCAAGCGCGGCCCTATATGCTCCACCGCGGCGGTACTGCGCATGCGGGTCACAGATTTACACCTGTCAATTTACACCCGTCACTGTTTCTTCAAAAAGGAATAGACCACAAGTCGTCTGACAAACATACCACACCACATTGACAACCCAGGAAGATTAACAGCTCGTTCTTCCGTAGAAAAGGGATTATATCTTACACAGTATACACAGTTAGGGAGAATTATGGTTCCATTCAATTTAAACGTCGTGTCGGCCAAACAATGACACAAGTAAACTGTTCACTATCGCAAATCCATTACCAAAATTCGATGCATCTATCTGGACCATCCTCATTCATTCCATGAAGCAACCTAGTATTGCTAAGATTTCAGATTTTCTTGCTTCAAAATGCCTTGAACACTTGATTGGGTTACACTTGATTCAAGCACAACTTGCCGTGTTAACATCCTTGCTGATCTTATGAAAGTTTGTACCATCGGTTCCACCCATCTTTCGTCCACAACTGATTCCTTCCTGCCATACCGTCCCTTCTTCACATCATTTCCTTGCATATTTGTCGCGAAATTTTCTCATCGTTAAACGTGTCGGTGGTGCAGTAGCAAATTCTGCCCGCTGTCGTCTCTGCACTTCTTCCATATTTTCACATTTCCAAAAACACATTAAAATCCACTTTCTTTGCCCCAAAGACAAATTTCTAGCCATTTTTTTATTCACGTGTGATTAATTGCAACTGAAAGTAGACGAAAGAGAAACCAATGAATGCTTACATACATTAGTCATGAGAGTACCACAAAATCACAGTTGGATCAAGTTATCATTAACACTTCCTCAGTTATTACAATTAAAACAGTATAAAGTACTTTGTGGGACACATTGTATATTATCAACAGCAAACCTTATATCGTTCGACGTCATTTCCATATACGCAAATATGGTAACAAAAGACACGCTCAGTATTATTAAAAAACCAACTGCAGAAACAAGGAAACATGACAAATGCACACGCAGATGATATTTAAGCCATCCTAAGGATTATAACAGAACAAAGTTACTCTATAAACTTTAACTTTCCTCTAGAAATTTGACTCTCATCTTTATTTACGATAATAATGGAAGCTGACGAAATTAATTAAAATCTATGAAGGGGAAAAATAAGGTAAAGACGTGTGTTGAAGTTCGTGTTAGGGAGGGCATTGGACTAGGATAGTCTACCTTAGTTGTAACGCTGTGACGGTGCAATGTCTAGCATACCTGCCTGGTTCAAGTCTCAGCCATAGCACAAACTTTAATTCATGTCTTCCGCTCTACATCATTATCGCAGAGCTACTTTAGTTTTGAACAAGGCGTTGTATCCACAAAAAAGAAGACCTACCAATGGGCTCATCCACCAGCGGTCTACCTGCAACGTGTATCTGAACCGCACTGAAAACATCAGACTCAATGAAATTATACTTTCAAACAATACAATATTATTAGCTGGTACTGTTATGTTGAAGACATGATTTGCTTTTTATAAAATAGAGACACAGATAAGCGACTTTACAGTGACATATACGCAGTTCATCATAAAATATAGTTTACCGTTGAGGCAGAAGCAGAAAAAGAACTTAATATCTTCGACGTCCCTAAAAAATCAACAACATATATCATTTAACAATATGCATGAAATCTACAGCCACAAGTACAACCATTCAGAATCATTCCAATCTCCCCCAGACACAAAAACTTTCGAGTTTCAGATACATGCTACACAAGCTCAATAGAACTTCACTGGACAAACTTAGCTATACACAGGAACTAAAGACAATACACGAGATACCCAGGGAGGATGGCTACGAAAAGAAGTAATAAACAAACTGAAAAATAAAATTAAAAACCAAATTAAAAAAGAACAAACCATGAAAAAATTAACAGTCACCACAGAGAAACAGAAACACAAATATTCGACTGTCACAGGGAACGAAGAACACCTTTAAAGACACAGCATAACACGTACTAACATACAGCAACAAAAACATCCACAGACAAAGAAAAATTCTGAAAAAACAAGGACTAAAAATATCATTCCACACAAACAATACAGTACAGTGCAAAATCTAAGCACTAAGAACGTTTACCAAGTCAAATTCTCCAAAACTGGAATCTATCGGTTAGCCTGCTGTTAACTCCACTCTCTGGACATAGGCAAAACATGCAGAAATTTTAAAATGAAATATTTTGAGCAGCTCCACTTTTGCAGATCATTTCATACAAGAAAACCACCACCCAAACAACATTGAGACTGATCTTAAGACCCTCAGAGAAAGTCTCTGTCAGAAACTCACAATAAAGAAGAATTAAAACATACGAAAAACAATGACACAACCAAAGAACGTTCCGAATGAAAATCCAGCACTGTGCAACAAAAAACTTGATTGAAGCGCTCAATGAACTATACAGTGACACTTCCCTGCATTAAGCACAGTAATGAAAGACACTAAATAACCAAAAACATTTATTTCTTAGTCTTTCTCCCCCCCCCCCTTTTCCAGCTACCTTCTCCTATCTCTCTCTCTCTCTCTCTCTCTCTCTCTCTTTCTCTCTCCCCCCTGCCCCGTCTCACTCTCTCTCTCTATCTGTTTCTCTGTCTTTCATTTACAGAGACATAAGTGTTCGTTCAAATCATGTTTTGTGAAAAATACGTGTAATATGAAGGTGAAAGTAAGATTGTATGAAATACGGCGTGAAAACTGTGTTAACTACAGCAATAGAAATAGATCCACAACAGAACGTAAAATGTAACTACAGCGACGTGCATAAGTTCTTCCTAGGAAAAAGTATTTAAAAATGTGCAAGTTTCTTCACACTTACTTTGAAAAGACATACTGTTAAAACGATAAAAATGGACAAAAAGAGGCCGACTTGTAAAAGAATATAAATTTTAGGTGAGCAATTGAAACAAATCAAAACTACATATTATAATTTTTAGGCCTAAAACAGATAAACGTCCACGCAGTATGTACTGCATTTTACAGAAATACATTTAACCAACATAAAATGACAGGTATGTGTCCAAACATGTATGGGTCAATAAAAAGAAATAAATTGTGTTTTTCATAAGACAGAATTTAAAGAAACCCATACTTTAAATCACAAACACTAAAAAAAAGTCAACAGGTGCTTCCCACACGAGCAAGTCATTCTGTAAAATATAATGCATTTTATTCATCTAATAATTTTTTGCGTAACTATACGTACAACTTTGTTTCAATAGGGAACAGTATGGGTATATATATGAATGCACACTTTGTAGTGGTATTTAGTGCTTGTACAGATAACACGAATAGGTCATAGGTAATGACTGAAATACGATGAAGCATATGTAAATCCATTGTTATCCCAGTAAGAAGCTGACATGCCGTTAACATTATTATATTCTCATAAACAATATTCTTCAGACTGTCAAAAATCAAGTTGAGCTCATAATGTACGCTTGAGTTCATGGCCCTAAAATCAGGACAATACATCTTCTTTCAGTAGAAGGTCAAATGGATGTATGTCCCGATTCTCCTGCTTAATTTTTTCCTAAAATGGTTTCCTCGCTTGAGAACCTACCATATGTCACCCTCCACACTGAACTGAAATTAGGTTATGTTCGGTATGCTTTGGTACCATTGTGTCGTCTTAGGTAAAGTAATATCGACTCTGAGGTAAAGATCATGAAACGCGGGTGGCAGAATGTGTCGACGTCCCCCTCTAGGAAGAACAGGAAGCTTCACGTAGACTCCAGAAAGTCAGATGTCCATAACCTTTTCTCCATGTCCCCTGTTCTACCGTGACGTGTTAAAAAAGAACGTCCCAGTTTTATAACGTACAGTGCTGTCCATTAATGTCACTGTTACTATCTTACGAAACAATATCGTGCGGTCATAACTGTGAGTTCTTTGATTGCTCTGGGATATGGCTCCTCAGAATTGCAGCATATGAAACATTAGTTCACTGTATTACATGGATGATAAAAACATGTTCTTCACATTAAACAATTCATTGCCACAGAAATGAGCCGAGTATTTACAACTGTCTTTGAGCAATAAAGTATCATTTTTTGAAGTAGCGATTCATCATTTACAAAATTACTTTTCCATCTGACACTTGAATACCACTGGTGTCCCAATTAGATATACTCAATGCTTCATCGGAGGTCACGAACCGAGCAGAGAGTGTCGGCCTCCCTTTGATGGCAGTGCGGTGCTGAGCGACAAGACGTGTCTTCGGAACTGCCTCCTATTCACGTTGCAGAGTGCAGCGAGAGAGCTAAAGACTGTGATATCGATGCGCGCTGCCGACTTTGATGTAGCACCGTAATCTATGGACGATATTACGGTAGCCGGCCGAAGTGGCCGTGCGGTTAAAGGCGCTGCAGTCTGGAACCGCAAGACCGCTACGGTCGCAGGTTCGAATCCTGCCTCGGGCATGGATGTTTGTGATGTCCTTAGGTTAGTTAGGTTTAACTAGTTCTAAGTTCTAGGGGACTAATGACCTCAGCAGTTGAGTCCCATAGTGCTCAGAGCCATTTGAACCATTTTGATATTACGGTTGCAACACCATTAAATATGCGAGAAACAATAAGCAGATCGGCATGATGTATATTACATGCTTTCAAATGCAAGTATTCTAACCGCACCAACTAGGTAGATGTAACGCCGTCTACGTTCCGTAAAAACTGAAAGACATCGTTTGAGTTTCTCATTCAGAAAGCGCTTTTGAATGTTGTTCTAGAATGATAGTTTTATGCCTCGTGTGAGAAATATAAACGATAATCATCAAATATTGAATATTAACAGCAGCAAGGTCGTCAAGAAAAAGACTATAGTTCATCGGGTTTTGGTGTTGCTGCTTGCGTTGGTCAAGACACCACAAATCTCACGAAAATACAGAATTGATGCGTTCTGGAGGATCATACTCAACGCCACGCATGATCTGAATGGTCTGGGAGTATTAGCGCACTGGAGGATCGACATATTGTTTCCCCGGTCTTGCTGGATGCTACGACTACGTCATGTGAGTAGAGTCAGGAGATGGGCTTCTTGGCAGCAAGACAAGTATCCACAAGGAAAGTGTGTCGACGTTCGGAGTTCCGTGGAGTGTGAGCATGGTGACCATTTGTCCGGATTACCTGGACAGTCAGAGGTGCGTCAACGGTGTTGCACCCAAAAGCAACATTGGACACAAAAGTATCACCTAGGTGTTTTATCTGACTAGTGTTGGTTCAGCGTGCAGCATCACGATTGACTTATCCATGTAAGGAGACCCCGCGGACTATGAACGTTGCCAGACTGCATTCACTACCGTTATACGCGCGGAGCACCTGGCGTAATGGTACGAGGTGCATTTGAGTACACGACAGGAACAACTCGTGTTCGAAGATCGGTGAATGTTGGCAGCAGACCTTTCTATTCTGATATGTTAAGTGCCGTGGCTTGGACCTGTCAGTAAGGTCGTGATGTTATCTTCCCACAAGACAACACGAGCTGCACGTTGCTTGTACCGCCCTGATCCACCTCGGCAATCAACGTATTCGAGTAGTGGCTTGGGTAGCACTTTTTCCACACCTCTTACCCGTTAACAGGAGCTGGCTAATGTTTTCGGAGAGAATGCCAGCCATTCCCGAGCCACGACTATCGACGAATTGTGACTTATAAGTATCACTGAAAGACGGACTCGAATATATCGGCTAAGCTCTGTTCCACTTATTGCCCAGCACGGTTAGAGTGCTAAAGCTGCCTGAAATGTACTAAATTTCACACGCAGTGTGCGCCTCACCATCCCTACCCCACAAAAAATCAGCTACAAATTTAATCATACACTCTTCTTACCATATTCTACATGAACAGTAAGTAAATTGTGGCAATTTCAGTGGCCAGGAGTGTAATAATTCTTAGACTGTCGTTGTATAAACACGTTAAACTGTAAATGGTTACCATGATAATCTTGATTCCGTATTTATATCTATAGTTGTGTTTCTTGTAGCAGCTGACACTTCACAGATATTTCTAATTATATCTGACAGTTCAAACTCCGCTGCGCCAGTCCCAAGCCCGGGGCTTCACCATACAAAAGGTGAGGGAGGAGGAGGGAGAGGAATAACAACCTCGTTAAAAAACCAAGATTCACCTGGCCCGGGTGATAGTACCGTGTAAGGGCTCCTTGCTAGGACTATAGCGAAGGCTTCAACGGTAGTGAAGGTGGAGGGAGTAGTTCTCGGTACGGCGGAACTAGCGGAAGAGGAAACAAAAGAAAAAAATCCACTTGGCGTCAGTATTGAAACAAGCGGCTAAGTGGTCAGCGTCCGTCCACCAGTGGTGCGGCTGAAAACCGTTTCTCGGAGCTAACAACCTCGAGTAGAATCCTTAGGGGACTTGCTTCCCTAACCCAACCAACAATCAACGATGGATGCCCACCTTGTAAGAGATTTTACCCGAAGGAGTAACCAATCTCCAACTTCTAAGGAAATTAAATATAAGCATTCGGGGCCCTACAGAAATGTGTGAAGGATGAGTCGAAGCATCCTAAAACCTGCCTTAAGCAAACAACAAATAAAATTAATAACAAAAATATGAACTAGTTGGCAACTTTTAACGTAAACTCACTTCTAAAAACAGGAAAACTTAAAACGTTAATAAATTTTATAAGACATAAAAATATAATGATGATAGCACTCCAAGAAACAAGGTATACTGATGAATACTAATTTGATTCAGAGGGATTCAGAATCTTCAAAGGGAAGCCGGGAAAAAGAGTTATGAAGAATAAACCCCAATTTAGAACAGGATTCATTGTAAACCAAAGTATATTAAACTCAATAATAGGATTTAAATCCATCAATGAAAGACTTTCAATATTAACCTTCAAATCAGTAAACAAACTGTATACCATTGTAAATACATATGCAGAAACAAATGAAAGAAAAAAAAAACAGAACACAAAAAGAATAAAAAGTTTTTTTTTTTGGTAGCAACTGCCAAACACCTTACACCAGATTTCATTCAAAAACACAATAATATTGCTGGGAGACTTTAATGCCCAAATCGGCAAAAAACGTCATCACCAATCCATAGTAGGCAAATTCCCTGCACATAAAAGAACCAATGCAAATGGAGAAAGACTTATTGGCTTCTGCAGAGAACATGACATAGTTCTAAAATCTACATTTTTCAAAAAACTCCATAGGAAACAAACTACATGGGTATCCCCGACTCCAGTCTCTGAGGAGAAACAACTTGACTATGTAGCTATAAGCAGACAGTCTACATCAGCGATACTCAATGTAAAAGTTGCTAAGAGTGCAGGTTTAGATTCAGGTCACTGTCTGTCTATCGTTGAATTCAAAATTAGGCCAATATATAAAAGAAAGCGCCAGTATAAACGTCATGATTTGACACTCAGAAATTAACTAAGGTAGATAATATCAGGAGACTTTTGAAAAAGAGAACACCTAAAAAATGGGAACAACTTCAAAAAGACATAGTACAAACAGCAGAAGAAACCATTATCCTTACCAAAAAATGGAAACATGCCTGGTGGGACGATGAGTGTAACGAACTAACCCTAACAAGACAACGAGCTTGGAACATATGGAATGCAAATAAAAATGATAAAAATAACAACTGCCTAAAAGAAGCCCGGAAGCAAGCATCAAAACGCCTTAAAAAGATCAAGGTATAATACAAGAAAGACCAACTAGCATCAGAACCCTAGCTTCAAACAGAACAATGCTAGGGACTTTTAAAAAACTTTCAAAAGTAGCTTAAAGAAATACACACCACCTTGTTCATTTTTCACGGACCCAGAAACGCAGAAAACTGCATATAATAGCAATGGGAACTGTAAAATACTTGACGAATATTTTGAAGGACCACATAACTGTGATCCAGTGAAAGAAAAGTTTAATTTCGAGTTTAATTTCGATATTGTAAACCCAATACCACCAGACTCAAAGCTGTCAACCACAGATGAAATAAAAGAAATCATAAAAGACCATAAAATAAAAAAAAATAATAAAGCACCTGCAGAGGATAATGTAGTTGCTGAACTATGGAAGTACTCTAGTGACAACGTGATACAATGTCTGTCAGAATTACTCAAAGAAATCTGGACAACACACAGCTTAACAGCAAAATGGACATCTGCACTAATATATCCACTACATGAAAAAGGGAAGAAAATAGACACTAGCAACTACAGGGGAATCTCCTTCTTACCAGTGACCTATAAGATTGTGTCTAAGGTGCTTTTAAAAAGAGCAGAAGAAATACTTGACAAACAACTAGGGGAGTATCAGGCTGGATTTAGGAAGGGAAGGTTATGTGCAGAACAAATATTAAACTTAAAGAACAGAAATTAAGAAAATCAGGATCTTAAAATACGTAATTACTTTTGTGGATTTTAAAATAGCCTACGATTCAACTGACAGAAATACACTGCTTGATATCTTTAAAGAACTGGGACTCGATACTGAAACAACTGAAATAATTAAAGCAACAAATACACAATCGAAAGTAAAATTTAGGGCAGAGCTCTCAAAATCGTTTGAAATAAAGTCAGTTGTCCGACAGGGAGATGGTTTGTCACCTCTGCATTTCACTTGTGTGTTACAGAAGGTAATTCGTGAATGGAGGAAGGCCATCAATACTAAAGGGATTCAGATAGGAAGGAATCCAAACAAGATCACTGTCGACTTTTGAGCCTTCGCAGATGACATGGCATTGATTACAGATTCGCTAGATAATGCCCAAGAACAAATAAGAGAACTGCAAAAACAAGCAGCCAAAGTGGGACTACAAATACCCTTTGAAAAAAAAGTTCATGACAATCATCTGAGATGCTCCTCAAAATATTGCAGTTGACAACAATACAATACACAAAACAGATTCCTTTAAACACCTAGAAGAGTGTATTACATACAGTGCAAAAGAAAAGACAGCTATAGAAACTAGAGTAATCAGTATGGAAACAGTGTTTCATATGATCAAAAACGTTTATAGTAAAAAATCCTGGTCCTGGAACACGAAATTAAGACACTACCAAACAGTCGTCAGACCCGAAGCACTGTATGCGGCAGGAACACTTGATCTAGCAAAAAATTGACATCTTGAGAATTTAGAGAACGTCGAAAAAAGAATTTCAAGGACAATACTGGGAGCTAAATGAAACGATAATGCTCAATGCAGGTTAAGACCAAACAGAGAGCTACACTTGAAAATTGAAAAACTAACAGATTTAATGAGGAAGAGAAGACTACAGTTTTGGGGCATATATTAAGAATGTATAACGACAGACTAACCAAGCCGAAATTCACATTACTCAATAGCTACAAATCCAAGCCCACATGGGTTCATAAAGACTGGAAGGGACATGGAAAGTGCGGGAACTACAATAGACCCAATAGAAAAGAGAACATATTTCAGAAAGGCAGTTCAAAACGCAGAATTTCAGGAGAGAAAGAAAACAACTAGACGAAAGTGGATTCAAGAAGAACGGGAACATCGCTCTAAAAGGATGAAGGCAATTTGGAAATTAAGGAAATCTAATGCAATGAAGAGTACCCAAAGTTGATTCATCGTACCCTCTAAATTTATTATTGGAAAGAAGGAGATCTGACCAGTTCGCCCCAATTTATTATCGGTGTAGTGCCACCATATGATTCCATATTCACTGGTACGATGACTAAGATTCTCCAGTTCCATACATGACTTCCCACTCTCTCTGCTGGATATTCCACCTAAATGATATGTATAACATTAGGCCACCTTTTTCGTCCTTCAGCTACATACATTTACTTTCAACATATTAGCTTCTAACATTTCTCTAACTTGTAACGAATAATTTAATTTCCGGCTCTAAAATCGCAGAATGTTATAGAACTCTGCTAGTAACCCCGTCATGTAGTCAAGAAGCTTCGGGGACAGACAGCTCATCTGTATTGTAGAGGTAGCGTATTTGACTAACAACCAAAACATACTGTATCCCAGGTGCGAAACTATCTATAGCTTAAATTTTGAATGAAAATCTTTATCAGTGAGGGCCGAAGACTTCCGTCATTGGAAGTCACTCTTCTTCTGCCAATGGCCTTGTCAAAGTGGGGAACGACGGACAGAAGTGCAGAACAGACTATTTCCCACAGGGTGGGAAAATGCCCAAAAAAAGAGAAGGAATCAGCAACGATCAACAGTGTGAGACTACAGAAGACACATAATATGCAGACACGGGAAATGTCGCGTGCAACTCAAAATTGTCATGGCGATCTCTCCACTGGCCAAGGATTCCAGCCCCCATACGTATCACAGGCAAGGGTCAACTAAGGTGGAGGCGACAATGAGAAATAAATGCAATAACCAATGACGGGTAATAGTCTATGAGTCGGAATGTCAGAAGTTTGAACGTAGTAGGTAAACTAGAAAATCAGAAAAGGGGAATGCTAAGGTTTAATATAGATACAGTGGGGCTCTGTGAAGTGAAATTGAAAGGAGATAAGAGTTTATGGTGATACAAATATAGGCAAATATCAACAGTTGCAGAAAATAGTTTAACAGCAATAAGATTCATTATGAATGGAATAGTAGACAGAGAGTGAGTCACTGGAAACAGTGTGATACAGTCCTTCTTAAGACATTCGTCAGCAAACCAGTGCCGACAACTGTCGTTGAGATATATATGCCAAAGTCGCAGGCAGCTGATTAGGAGATAAAGTACTGCATATGATATAGACGGGTAAATCAGTATGTAAAGCGAAATGAAATTCTAATGACTGTGGGGATTGGAAATGCGGGTACTGGGGAAAGAGTAGAAGAAATGGCAACGGGAGAAGTTTGGCTTTCCAGTAGAACTGAGGAACGAGGTACATTAATTGAATTCTGTAATAAATTTCAAATGCTGAAAACGAATACTATGTCCAATAATCATATGAGGGGGAGATGTACTTGGAGAAGCCCGGTAGCCACAGGAAGACTCTGGCTGAATTATATCGGACTCAGTTTTTCCGAAATCATATATTGGGTTGCAAGGGTACCCAGGTGTAAATATAGACTCAGATCACGATCTAGTAATGATGAAGAGTGGAATGAAGTTCAAGAGAATCGTCCGGAAGAATCGGTGCAGAAGAGAGTGGGATACTGAAGAACTAATGAACGATTGAAACGTTTATAGTTCGCTAAAGATGTATGACACTGTGATAAGGAATACCAGTGTAAGCTGTTCAGTTGAAGTGTGGTGGAAAGCTTCAAAAGGATAAACAAAAAGTTAGGCAGACAAACATAGGTACAGGGAAGGCAACTGGGAGGGAACCCTGGATAAGAGAAGAAATACTTCAACTGATCGATGTGAAGAAACAAAAAAAGAAATGACAATCTGGAGGAATGACTCAGTATATAGAAGGGTCGAAACAGCCTTCGGAGATATTAAATGGAAGGGCTGTGCTATTAGCAGGACAACGCGAATTCCACTGTTAACCCAGAGGAGAGAGCGTTTAGGTGTCAAGAGTAGACTGAAGACTATACTTAACTCCTATATCAGGGAGAGGACTCGTCTGATATGACAGAAGAAGAAACTGGAATCGATAAAGAAGTATGTACTTCAGTGTTATAGTCAGAATTTCTTTGGAAGAATTCTGATCAAATGAGACAAAAGGGTCACATACTATTGCTTCATAATTTCTAAAACCACACAGGGTATTGACTACTTAACGACAATACAAACTTGATTGTATGTTCTATAAGACTAGCGAAGTCCATCAGATTTTCGGCAAGGCGTCATCTACACATTACGAAGAGTGCGAGAATTATCGCACAATTAGCTTAAAAGCTCGTGCTTCAAAACTGCTGAAGAGAATAATATAAAGAAGAGTGGTAAAGAAAATTAAGTACGTGTGAGATGGTTAGTTTGGCTTTACGAAAGGTGAGGTCACCAGGGAGACAGGTCAGAAGATGCACTTGATAATAGAAGCAAGACCGAAGAAATATAAACACACCTTCATAGGATTTGTCGACCTGCGAATAGAGTTCGACAATGTAAAACGCGCAAGATGTTCGAAATTCGGAGAAAAATCGGAGGAAACTTTAGATCAAGACAGATGATTCGTAAGATGTACAAGAACCAAAAGGCCACTATAAGGCTGAAAATCAAGAACGAATTACGCGGATTAATAAAAGGTGCAGGATTGACGTGCAATCTTTCGCCCCTACTGTACAGTCTATATACCGAAGAAGCAATGACGGAAATAAAAGAACGGCTCAATAGTGGGATTAAAATTCAGGGTCAAAGGGTATAAATGATAAGATTCACTGATGACATTCCTACCCTCATTCGAGTTAAAGAAAAGTGTTGAATGGTATAAACAGTCTAATGAGTACAGTATACGGACTGAAATTACGCACACCTAGTAAAGACAGTTCAGGAGAATCTGGATGGCACATAGTTCAAAATTAATAATTAACTTTTAAGTGTATGATCTGTAGCCAGGGTGTACGTAAAACATGGACAGCGGGAAACCAAAGCAGGAGGGAATTGAAGCGTATGAGATGTATACTCGGTGAGTTATCAGTAATGGTCCATTAATAATTGGCGACTCGACAATGATACATTAGTGCAATTTGGGAACCACTGCAACACTTTCGAAAGCTCGTGGTTGGCAGTTATCGGCTATTAAGTTCCCAGCAGATCATTACACCAGATTACATTCCGCTTGTGGCTGCCTTTCTTGGAACATGCACGTTAGTATCAAATAGTTATTCCGGTCGAAATTCGCTGGTCACGCCACTTGTTTAGTGCACTGGTCACAAATTCGCATACAGAAACAAGCAGTATTTAATCGGAAAGGAAATTAGGCTTATCAGTTTAGCTTCGCAGCTAGTGGACGACATGTTAACTTATGTTTCTGTGAGATATTAATTATTATTATTTCTGATGACTATAGTGTCAGTGCATCAGTTTTTAAGGCTTTACAGTAGCTATTTATTTGATGGAATAAGACAGAAAATCAATTTCAGCGCACTTGTTGGACTGGTAACAGGTTATCTACAAAAATGTGTCACTTTTCCGAATACTATAATAATATTTGTAAAAATTACAACTGGAAGAGATATAGACACAACTCAAAACAAAATTTATAAAACACATCAATTATATGTCAGTGCAAAATCTGTAAAGAACTCTTTTAGTACATCGTAATGCACCCACGCACTAGAGTACGCCTGTGTAAATATGGTGGCATGAAATGAAAGGGTGCCTAGTTACATTCCTGGGATCTATTTCTATACGGAATTCCTGTGTGATAACATCAAACAGTAATAAAAGCCGATGGAAAACTTTTTTTTTATCCAACTACATTCCAAACGTATAACATGGTCGACATGTCAGGCGAACGTACAGGTCAAACAAGCAGCGGTACCACTTAATTAATGAAATGCCTCCGAAGTAAACCTGTATCTAACAGTACATGACCATTAGGCCTGCTATTTGCGTTTAGTTTCAATTGTGTCGCTTTTAAAAACACTTAAGATGTGGATGTGGAGGAGAATGGAGAGAATAAGCTGGATGGAAAGAATGAGTAATGAAAGAGTATTGGAAAGTGTTGGTGCGAGAAGATATCTGCTGAAGGTTGTAAGAGAAAAGAAATAGAACTGATTGGGACATTCATTGATAAGGGAGTGCTTGCTATCAGATGCTTTGGAAGGATTGGTTTTTGGGAAAAGACTGAGAGAAAGAAGGAGATACATGGTGATAGACGACATAAATGGAGAGGAAATTATACAGGCCTGAAGAGGATGGTAGAAGATCGGAGAGCTTGGAGAACAACAATGTGAAAACACGTCTTTTGGCCGTACACTGATGATGATGAAGTAAAAATATGATATCACATCTGAATATCATCGTCACCTTTTTCTTCCAAATTTTAACAGCCTCTTGCATCACGGTATACATTCTCCTCTGTGCGAACGTAACTTTCGAACATATAATGTCACGGTTCACCTAAACATCCACAGTTGATATCCTGGACAACTCCGGTGATAGTGCCCGTTTACTGATTAGATGTTGTAATGCCTATTTCACAGCAGAAAGCAAATCCACCATGTTGTCCTAACATCACCTAACCTCCTTGCGACAACCGCCATTGCAAAATATTTGGTCCTATAGGCGAGTGATTACTCGTCCATCATGCTCACAATCCCCTACACAACAAACCTACCCCCCCGCACCCTTTCCCAAGATAAATCGCAAGCTCATCCAAGAGCAAACCCCATCCAACTGTAATGCCTACCAGAAATACATATATACCCAATCCGGAAGTCATCCTTTAAATTATGAACAACCTGACGATATTCCTCTTGCAGCAGACCTTTTCCTAGAGTCCTGTCGGTTCTACCATTCATTTCAACAGACATTTGCGTTCTGTTACCAGATATCTGCCCTTAATTACTGGAAAACATTCCACCGACCCTGTGGTTACTGTCTTCCAGCGTACTATCAGAAGTTGTTGTTGTTGTGGTCTTCAGTCCTGAGACTGGTTTGATGCAGCTCTCCATGCTACTCTATCCTGTGCAAGCTTCTTCATCTCTCAGTACCTACTGCAACCTACATCCTTCTGAATCTGCTTAGTGTATTGATCTCTTGGTCTCCCTCTACGATTTTTACCCTCCACGCTGCCCTCCAATGCTAAATTTGTGATCCCTTGATGCCTCAAAACATGTCCTACCAACCGATCCCTTCTTCTAGTCAAGTTGTGCCTCAAACTTCTCTTCTCCCCAATCCTATTCAATACCTCCTCATTAGTTACGTGATCTACCCACCTTATCTACAGCATTGTTCTGTAGCGCCTCATTTCGAAAGCTTCTATTCTCTTCTTGTCCAAACTGGTTATCGTCCATGTTTCACTTCCATACATGGCTACACTCCATACAAATACTTTCAGAAACGACTTCCTGACACTTAAATCTATACTCGATGTTAACAAATTTCTCTTCTTCAGAAACGATTTCCTTGCCATTGCCAGTCTACATTTTAAATCCTCTCTACTTCGACCATCATCAGTTATTTTGCTCCCTAAATAGCAAAACTCCTTTACTACTTTAAGTGTCTCATTTCCTAATCTAATCCCCTCAGCATCACCCGATTTAATTTGACTACATTCCATTATCCTCGTTTTGCTTTTGTTGATGTTCATCTTATATCCTCCTTTCAAGACACTGTCCATTCCGTTCAACTGCTCTTCCAAGTCCTTTGCTGTCTCTGACAGAATTACAATGTCATCGGCGAACCTCGAAGTTTTTATTTCTTCTCCATGAATTTTAATACCTACTCCGAATTTTTCTTTTGTTTCCTTTACTGCTTGCTCAATATACAGATTGAATAACATCGGGGAGAGGCTACAACCCTGTCTCACTACTTTCCCAACCACTGCTTCCCTTTCATGCCCCTCGACTCTTATAACTGCCATCTGGTTTCTGTACAAATTGTAAATAGCCTTTCGCTCCTTGTATTTTACCCCTGCCGCCTTCAGAATTTGAAAGAGAGTATTCCAGTTAACGTTGTCAAAAGCTTTCTCTAAGTCTACAAATGCTAGAAACGTAGGTTTGCCGTTTCTTAATCTTTCTTCTAAGATAAGTCGTAAGGTTAGTATTGCCTCACGTGTTCCAACATTTCTACGGAATCCAAACTGATATTTCCCGAGGTCCGCTTCTACCAGTTTTTCCATTCGTCTGTAAAGAATTCGTGTTAGTATTTTGCAGCTGTGACTTATTAAACTGATAGTTCGGTAATTTTCACATCTGTCAACACCTGCTTTCTTTGGGATTGGAATTATTATATTCTTCTTGAGGTCTGTGGGTATTTCGCCTGTCTCATACATCTTGCTCACCAGATGGTAGAGTTTTGTCATGACTGGCTCTCCCAGGGCCATCAGTAGTTCTAATGGAATGTTGTCTACTCCCGGGGCCTTGTTTCGACTCAGGTCTTTCAGCGCTCTGTCAAACTCTTCACGCAGTATCTTATCTCCCATTTCATCTTCATCTACATCCTCTTCCATTTCCATAATATTGTCCTCAAGTACATCGCCCTTGTATAAACCCTCTATATACTCCTTCCACCTTTCTGCCTTCCCTTCTTTGCTTAGAACTGGGTTGCCATCTGAGCTCTTGATATTCATACAAGTGGTTCTCTTCTCTCCGAAGGTCTCTTTCATTTTCCTGTAGGCAGTATCTATCTTACCCCTAGTGAGACAAGCCTCTACATCCTTACATTTGTCCTCTAGCCATCCCTGCTTAGCCATTTTGCACTTCCTGTCGATCTCATTTTTGAGACGTTTATATTCCTTTTTGCCTGCTTCATTTACTGCATTTTTATATTTTCTCCTTTCATAAATTAAATTCAATATTTCTTCTGTTACCCAAGGATTTCTATTAGCCCTCGTCTTTTTACCTACTTGATCCTCTGCTGCCTTCACTACTTCATCCCTCAGAGCTACCCATTCTCCTTCTACTGTATTTCTTTCCCCCATTCCTGTCAATTGTTCCCTTATGCTCTCCCTGAAACTCTCTACAACCTCTGGTTCTTTCAGTTTATCCAGGTCCCATCTCCTTAAATTCCCACCTTTTTGCAGTTTCTTCAGTTTCAATCTGCAGTTCATAACCAATAGATTGTGGTCAGAATCCACATCTGCCCCTGGAAATGTCTTACAATTTAAAACCTGGTTCCTAAATCTCTGTCTTACCATTATATAATCTATCTGATACCTTTTAGTATCTCCAGGATTCTTCCAGGTATACAACCTTCTTTTATGATTCTTGAACCAAGTGTTAGCTATGATTAAGTTATGCTCTGTGCAAAATTCTACAAGGCGGTTTCCTCTTTCATTTCTTTCCCCCAATCCATATTCACCTACTATATTTCCTTCTCTCCCTTCTTTTCCTACTGACGAATTCCAGTCACCCATGACTATTAAATTTTCGTCTCACTTCACTACCTGAATAATTTCTTTTATCTCATCATACATTTCATCAATTTCTTCATCATCTGCAGAGCTAGTTGGCATATAAACTTGTACTACTGTAATAGGCATGGGCTTTGTGTCTATCTTGGCCACAATAATGCGTTCACTATGCTGTTTGTAGTAGCTAACCCGCACTCCTATTTTTTTATTCATTATTAAAGCTACGCCTGCATTACCCCTATTTGATTTTGTATTTATAACCCTGTAATCACCTGACCAAAAGTCTTGTTCCTCCTGCCACCGAACTTCACTAATTCCCACTATATCTAACTTTAACCTATCCATTTCCCGTTTTAAATTTTCTAACCTACCTGCCCGATTAAGGGATCTGACATTCCACGCCTCGATCCGTAGAATGCCAGTTTTCTTTCTCCTGATAACGACGTCCTCCTGAGTAGTTCCCACCCGGAGATCCGAATGGGGGACTATTTTACCTCCGGAATATTTTACCCAAGAGGACGCCATCATCATTTAATCAGACAGTAAAGCTGCATGTCCTCGGGATAAATTACGGCTGTAGTTTCCCCTTGCTTTCAGCCGTTCGCAGTACCAGCACAGCAAGGCCGTTTTGGTTAATGTTACAAGGCCACATCAGTCAATCATCCAGACTGTTGCCCCTGCAACTACTGAAAAGGCTGCTGCCCCTCTTCAGGAACCACATGTTTGTCTGGCCTCTCAACAGATACCCCTCCGTTGTGGTTGCACCTACGGTACGGCCATCTGTATCGCTGAGGCACGCAAGCCTCCCCAGCAACGGCAAGGTCCATGGTTCATGGGGGGGACTACCAGAAGCTAATCATTTAATTCCGACATTCTCCATATATATTAATAAAAAATGGAAATTCTATGTGGCTAGGGCCTCCCGTCGCGTAGACCGTTCGCCTGGTGCAAGTCTTTCGAGTTGACGCCACTTCGGCGACTTGATTGTCGATGGGGTTGAAATGATAATGATAAATACAACACCCAGTCTCTGAGAGGGGAAAATCTCCGACCCAGCCGGGAATCGAACCCGGGCCGTTAGGTATGACATTCCGTCACGCTGACTACCCACCTACCAGGGGCGGACCATACAGTAATGATGATACCCACTTTAATTACTCCTTATTCCCCGCAATCTATGAACGTACAGATTTTTCAGCTCCACGTCATCGATTTCACACTATTTGCGCGTAGAGAAGTATATTTTTACAATGAAATATTCATAGTTTTTTCAATCAATTCCTTCTGGGTTTGTGGCCCTGTGATGTATAATGCAACTACCAACGCTGGGGCTTCTATTATAGACAGCCTCCATCAGGGTCATTAATGAATTCATCTACTATGACAGTCGAATCGTTAATAGTTTTACCATATTATGCTGCAGTCAAACACCCAGACGTATTTTACTGAAAAGGACTCTGACCGCGAAAGCCTACTGTATTATATTTAATAACTTAGCTGACGCATAGTGTCTCACGATTTATTTAAAAATCCTTCCTATTCCTTGCTTCTGATCCCGGTTTAGGTATTTTCCATAGCCGGAACTGGAAATCGCCACCCAAGTATTCTCTCTGTCCTCTACCAACTTGGGTGAAAATTCAAAGAGCGCCACTACAAAGAGACTGAAAAATACTAAGGAATATTTAAGTGTAGTATACACCTAACCTACTTCGTGTCTTGCTTCACATCAGGGCTCCATCTTTAATCACATCGTCTCCAATTCTATATTTCTCATAGCCATCGCCTGACCGTGACCTCCACCTCACACTTATCTCAGATGCAAAGTCTCTATACCACCACACCCTCACATATTATTCCAATTTTAAACACCAAAGCCCCACCTCAGTTTGCACCTCGCAATTTACGATACAAGAAACTTTCAAGTTATTTGCATCAGCGGAGAATATTCAGGCTGCTTACTTTTTCATCAAACGCACTAGTTATTTAGTAAAAGTTTGCTACTAAGTCTGTCTTTTGTGATTCTATGTATTAGGTAATATACTGAAATATATAAATGTAGACATCAGGAGTGTGACTATAGTATTTGTTGTCTCACGCAAGTTACGCGATTGGTAAAATGTTTTTCAATGGAAGCAGGAAGTGGTGACACCTATAAGCAGCACTAAACATATTAACATTTTGGAGTAAGCTGCTCAAGGAAGTAAACGAAAGGACCACTTACTAGTTTGATACTTTTCAGCGCATTTTATTTATAAAAATCACTGGCCTTTGAGAATCGGAGTATTTGTGTAGACGCCGGGCCTCTCTTCATTTAGGTAAGTTAGCAGTTTACCATTAAACCACATTGTTTAAGGAATCGAACTCCCGCGTAAAAAAGAGCTTGTAACTCCCAATTACTTAACAATTGAGTTAACGTGTTAAATATTTGACTTTAAACATGTAAGCAACTAAAAAATTTAAAACTTTTGAAATTGTGCTTAAAGTTTGTCGGGAGTCGGTAAGTGCTCTATAACAAACACTGGACAAGTACACTCCGGGTAACATGTCCTCCGTTTTCAACAAAAGTTAGTTTTTCACGCCTCCCAATGTTGACTAAATCAAGCTACGTGAACTATGTATCCTACAATGATTTAATTTTTCAGTATTATATACGGATACTGTATGTAAAATGTGTTTCGAAGAGAGTTCGTAGTAAATAACTAATAAATTAAAATCGTCATGCTTGCTGCGGTAGTTTCATTGGAAGAAATCGAAAATTTAATAATCCATGAACTTCTTTGATTTATGATTTCAAAAGTGATATTAGCGAGTAAAAATTTCGTAACTGTATGTAATTACTTACAGATTTTGTAGCAAGTCGCTAAGTGCTCTCAATGTCAAATACTGTAGGAATGTAGCCTGGCTATTTGCTCACTATCAGTTAAAGCTGCTTCAAGACACGTACACAGTCTCTACTGTAATATTTGTCTTACTGTGTTAACCTGTAACGTTAGATTATAACTCTTAATGTGTGTATTACGACAGTATTTTAAATTTATAAATTTCGTCAATAATTGAATGAAGCAGAGAAAGTCAAATTTTTGTTGCCGCTGTGTGCCGTTTGCTAGACAACGTGTAGATGGGATCGTGCACCATATACAGTGAACCATGAACTGTGAACTAGTTTAGGCATTAAGTAACATACGTATGTACGTCAATACTGGTTATCATATGACTGAGCAACTATCAGCTGCATGTGAAATTACTAAGATCAACAAAAGGTAAATGGAACCGACATTTACATTCTTTCATGGGCTTAGAATCTGGCAATATTCTCTGATTTCTTTATTTATAAGACATGTAATAGTTAAAATAGCAATCAAATGGCTCTGAGCACTATGGGACTTAACTTCTGAGGTCATCAGTCCCCTAGAACTTAGATCTGCTTAAACCTAACTAACCTAAGGACATCACACACTTCCATGCCCCAGGTAGGATTCGAACCTGCGACCGTAGCGGTCGCGCGGTTCCAGACTGTAGCCCCTAGAACCGCTCGGCCACTCCGGCCGGCAAAATAGCCCTCCATTCGGATCTCCAGGTGCAGAGTCCTACGGAGGATATCATGAGGAAACACAAAACTGTAATTCTATCAGTCAGAGCATGGAATAGATCCTTTAACTGAGTTCACTGACTTAAAAATTTAAAAAGGAAAATTAATAGTTTAAAGTTTGATATACTGGAAGTTAGTAAACCGTTGTGGAAATAAGAACAGGATTTCTGATGTGGTCGGTATAGGGTTATTCGGTAAAGTATTATATCCGAAATAAAACAGGTGTAATGCTGGAGTTGATTATTACATGACGTACTGTAAAGAGAGCACAATTGACTGATTTTAATCGAGTACACACACAGCATTACAGAGGCTGGCTGGTATTGCACTAGGGGTGTGGGACACCTACACAGTGAAACTGAGAGTCTGTGCAACTGACAAACTCTGTACACTCTTCGGACATAACCTCATGTCTGTCTGGCAGTGCTTACAAATAACTATTTAGCAATATACATGTCTGAATATGTATAGCACAAATCATAGTACTTACAGTAAAGCACAATGTGTCACCTTAAAGAGGAGAAAGAGACAATGCAGTGATTACACAAATACCCTATGAAAGCCATGTGCAGTGTTACATTCAGAGTTAAATAATTTTCTATAATGGATATTGTGTAAATATTTACTAACAATTGTAATTTTATATCCACAAAAGAGGTTATATATATATGTTTGTGTATGTGTGTGGAGGGGGGTGAGTAGGTGTTTCATTGTATATGGAATTAACCAGTGAGAGGTCACTTAATTGGACACTTAAGTAGAGCCATCTTAATAAATAAGCCAAAACAGTTAAGAGATGTGGCAAAATCGCACACTTCACATACAACATTTATATTATAAGAACTGTGTGATTAATTGTACTGTCATACACCCTCTGCTGCTCTTGTTCCTTACAAAATATTAAGGAGAATTGTGTACACCTTTAGAGTGTTACAGGCCCTCTGATGATCCTGTTCTTAACAAGAGATTTGGGAGAGAATGTGGCCAGTCCTCATAGACTATTTGCAGTTGATATTGGTAATCATCGTCTTGTAAAGCCGGAAGATGATCAAAACCAATTTCAGAATAATTTAGACAATATTCTGTATGGTTTGAAAGTGGCAACGGATACTAAACAATGAAAAGTTATCCACATGAGTACTTATAGGAACGTGCTATATTTTGCTTACATGATAAAACACATAAATCTAAAGCATGTGAAAGCAGTTATATACTTATGGGTTACAGACATAAGTAATTTAAATTACAATGACTAAATAGATAATGTGGCGAGGAAAGCTTGACAATGACCGCGTATTATAAGCGGAATATTTAGAAAATCCGATAGGTGTATTAAAGAGAATGCCTACCAACGCTTGGTAGTCCTTTCATTGAGTATTTCTGCATTAGACAGCACAGAGGGACGGCTCCGGAAAGGTTAAAAAAAGAGCAGTCAGTTTTAAATTATCGCGAAATACTTAGAGAGTGCCATTGATATGATACGCGGATTTGGATAGCAACCATTAAACACAGGAGTCTATCATTGCGGCAAGATCTTCTCATGAAATTTCGATCACAAAATTTTTCATCAGAATGACAAAATATTTTGTGGTAGCAGATCTAAATAGGTGGTAATGATTATCATTATAAAATTAGAGAAATCAGAGCTCGCACGAAGAGATGTGTGTTCGCTTTTCCTGCGCGTTTTTCGAGAATGGAATTGTAAAGAAACAACTTCAAAGTGATTCTATGAATCCTTTCTCAGACACGTGTGAACTGCAGAGTAATCACGTAGATATAGATGTACAGGCAGAATTCTCACTTTTAATTAATTACTATATATTTTGTGCACTTTTGCCCATAATTTAAATATTCATAAGGATACGTGAATTGTGACTGCAGAATACATAAGGACAGGTATTTCCTGTATGAAAGAGGTACCACACCTATTTGTAAAATAATTATTTAAACTGCAAGGACCAATTACTGAAACTGATCACTGCAAGTAAAATATGCATTTATTTAACATCTGGCCAAACTACTTAACATAGAATTAAGTGAATTATTTTTTTTTTTTGGTATATGTCTCACTTATGATGATGCATCTTTTTAGGATAGAATTTTTGAATAAACCATTATACTAAGGTCATTAAGTGACGTCGATGCTTGGTATCTCTGGGGTAGGGTAGACGGAACTTATGAAGAGAAGGTTGTCGTCTTACTCGTTCGGTCTTGCTTGGGGGAGAGGATCACTGCAGATCTAGGTGCTGAATGGGACGCTCGCTTTTAGGACACGTGTTTTTTTATGACGGCGATCGCGATGCTTTCTTGTGGGACCTCAGTTGGGACTTAAAAAATCTACGGTGATCAGCACTCCGATTTGTTCTGCCAGTAGTTCGGTGGAACTTACATTTCCCACACATTAAGTCTGTTTGGGCTTATAGTGATCTTACATAAAGTCGAATTCAGCTCAGTCTGTGAAGCGAGGATTCCGTTTAGTTCAGTGCTGATAGACACTTAGAATCATTCCTTCACGAGACTATCGGATTTGTGTTATTTGTGTAGTGTTAATCCAGACTTTGAACAATTTTGAGCTGTGAACACTTGCTATGTTACCGACTGTTTCTATTATGTAGTGAGTTACTATTCACTGTGTTGGGTGCTTGACCTATTTAAATCCTCTTAACTTCACTGATGAGATTAATCAGCAGTCAGCATTCAATATGTGACAAAGCAGAATAAACAGTTTATATGAACTGTAGAAATAGTGGTTGGGGAAGATTATTTAGATTACTGCACCTAAATTCAACTTAACATTGTTCATTTTACACACCCTGGACAATTTATTGTTTTACTGAAGAAAAGCATAGGTCAATTGACAACATGCCCTAAGACAAGGCAAACACAGAACAACGTTTACTCAAAAATATTTAGTTGCAGAAAAATGTAACTTATCCTTAGAGTTATTCGAACCGTATGTTGAGGATGCTGGGAAGGAACAAAGAAGAAAACTCGAAAGACAATTAAGTTAAGGGAGAAAAAGTAAAAACGTTGAGGTTGGCGATGACATGCTAATTCAGCCAGAGGCAGAAAAGGACTTGAATGAGCAGTTGAATTCATGGTATGTTATACGGAATTTATGGTCTCTTGAACAGAAATTATAAGATGAACATACCAAAAGTAAATCGAGGGTACTAAAATATAGTCTAATTTAATCAGCTGATACCGAAGGAGTTAGATTAGAAAATGAAACACTAAAAGTGGTAGATGATATTGGCTATTTGGCAACAAATTATTTGATAACGTCCGACGTGGAGAGAATATAAAATGCAGACTGACAATACCAAGAGAAGCATTTCTGGAGAAGAGGAATTAATTAACACTTAATATAAAGCAGGGTGTCAGGAAGTCTGTGCTAAAGGTATATGGTAAGAATGCAGCCTCAAACGGCGTTGAAACATTTCCGATAGGCAGTTCAAACGAGAAGAGCATTGAAACTGTTGATACCTGGCTGTATAGAAGATTGTCGAATGACAACAGAGGACGAAAATAGAGTTAGCAGAGTGGAACGAAATGGTCTACAAAAAAATAATAAGTAAATTATTCACTACACGCAATGAACAAAATTGAGGAAAAAAGAAATTTGTGGGATAACTTCACTAAAAGACGGGATTAGTTGCAGTACACATTCTGAGGAAGGCCAAGAGACGAATATTTTAACCTGGTTCAAATTAGTGTAGGTTGTAACAGCCATGCAGAGAATAGGTGGCTACCACAGGATGGAGTAGCGTTAGGAGCTGCACAAACTTCTCTTCGGACTGAAGACCACTTTACCAACATTACATGTAAGAAATAATTACGTGTTATTTTTCTGTACATCATTCCGTCCCACACTGCTAACTCTGTTTTCGTCCTCTGATGTCATTCGACATCAGAAAACGAACAGCTTCGATTAGATAACAGTATGCATTTTAACGATCCATGTCGCTACAGAGCAGGCAAACGACAATATATGCACGTCAGTTTATGTAGTAATGCCACAAAACTGTGGACATGTGGTGAAACCGGTTTATAGTATTTCGGGACTTTAATTACTTATAAATGATAATTCAGGTAGATCAATAAAAATATAAAACCAGTTGCCTATCGTCAGCGTAACAATTCGTTTCACCTCAAAAATGATTATCCCGGCTAATATTTGTCATCCTGCTAAAGAATCTTGACTTGACGTCATGGTGTCTGTAAAGTCGTGTGAGTGGCACTAAATTGCATATCATTTATCAGATGTTACACAACTGTTATTAATCGTCCGAAATAAATAGGCTTCATACATCAGCAAATAAGATACTGATATTACGTAACGTGCTGTGAACACTATTTTAAAGATTCAATCCGAATTGAATTCTGTCTTTTAAAGTAGATTCGGGACCACCCTTGCACATTTATTTCCATTCATTTATATCTAACAAAATTTGTGTTTGTTAAAATTCTCGATTCAAAACTGCTGCGGACATATTTTTGCTAAGATGGCGGTAGACAGACGATAGTCAATTTGTCTATTGTTACTATCTATTCCTCTTATATCGAGTTAATATATTCAGGTAAACGTATTTAATCCCTTTGTTCTCTATTATTTAGCATTTAAAATTATTCTCAATGAAAAATGTTTCATATTTTTTATACCTGCTACTAGTAAACTCCGCTGTAAGTTACTAGCGCTAATGGCTGTGCTCCTAATTGCGAAGCAGAAAATTAACACCTAGTAACTTTAATTAGATTGGATTACAATTGAAATAAATACAAATTCACGTCTAGACAATAGCGACTCTGTTTCCATATAAAAATTAACGATATAGTTACAGGTTTTCTCTTTACAGACCTCACACGTCTCACGTCAGAACAGTTCATCGGTTAGCACAGGAAGAACAACTGAACGACAATTATCACAGATATCAAAAAAAGGTAATATTGTTCTTGTCTATGAATGTAGTTTTGTGATAATAGTTTTAATTCACACAGAAATTGAATCATTACAGAAATAATGAAATAATTATCGTCATATTTACACGATACCGTCTTTTTTATACGTAGTATCGATAATATTTGTTGATGTTTGTACACTTAGTTAGTTCATTTTAACATATTGTGTCTAGAACATAGTGTCGTGGATATTACAGACACTAAATTTAACAATGCGAATCGAGAGTTAGGTGGAGAACGAATGAAGCGACGTGTATCCAGTACAGTGACAAAAACATCTTTGCTCATAAAATATTTATGAGGAGCACTTCACACTGCTGTGACTCCTACTAAACATGTTTCAGCTTTCGCGCATTTCTGGCGACAAGTTTTCTCATTACCATAATATCACATTCCTCCGCCGAGCCTGATCATGACTTGATTACGATGTTATTTGTCACAAAACTATGTTGTTTTATCAGGCTCATTCTTTTTTTTTATGATACTTCTGTTTCTCCCTAACTCTGAAATTACTTCAGATCACATATAGTACAGGACATATATGTTCCAAATACGTTTATTGTTTAATAAACCGTTTTTGTATTTGAAGATTGAGGCAAATTATTTCACAATAGCGGTTTCACCTAATCAGAAAGGATGCCCAGGTAATAGGTTACAGGGGTGAACAAGTCTTGATTTTTTCTCATGGTCGGAAAACGAATTGCAAAGTGTGGTGTGCGTACCGTAAGACCTTCGGTAGCCACACCATCAGATTATTTGACTTGTCGCTCTAACGAAGTAGGCAAGTGTCAGCAATATGTCTCGTGGTCTTATCGTGGCGTGTTTATCTTCTGCCGTTAGGTCAGACGATAGAAATGCCACTTGCACGCTTAGAGTAGCAGATTGACGGTGACCAACTTTGAACAGAACTTGAGTAATTTTCACACACATTTATTAAAATAATAAAAAATATAGACATTACGTAACTCGATTCTGGATGCTGTTTACAATTGACAATCTGAAGTTCCTTTGATCTTGGTACGTTAATCTTATTCTCACATATCTATGATACTTGACAAAGTATCTATACATTTCTCTTCATGGTTATGTACAGGAATATGATAATCGTATTAGGCGCAGACTGAAACTTGACTACAGACTAATGCAGACTGGTACAGACAGATGCAGACTGACTAATCGGAGGTCTGTACACTCGTTATAAATCCTCGCGCGTTCAGGTATCACTGCACGAGTGTGATCCGCGAGGAGAAAAGGTTCTACGTTAGGAGCAATCTCATTGGCTGCGCTACATATTAATACGCGAATCGGTGGGAGCAGAATTTGGTCCGTCTCTAAGATAGCGCCATCTCGTAGTGCGGAGACGGACGAGCGCTGCGCCTGCGCTGTTGTGCTTAGCGGGGCGCGCTCTAGTGGCAAAGTTGTGTACGCGCTCACTACGCTGAACTATGTACACAACACAAAGCTAAAACGCATTTCTCGGCGTAGTTAATTCTGGCGATGAAGGACCTCTAGAAAATGATTAACTGGTCGTGATAAAAACGTATGCAGAGTTGTTGAGAATTTTCTTGAGAATAAGTTTATTTACATGACTGGCAATATGTGGTAAGAGATATACTCAGAAGACTGAAGCAAAATTCCAGAGCTGAACTTTATGAGACACAGAAACTACAAACGTAAGTGAAGCTAAATACGTGTAACTGCTACCTGTTCCAGGCACATTAATATGACATCTGCCTACATTCGACGTCAGTGTGAAATAACCATTCACAGACTGCATGTGGCAGCACTAGCAGTGGAGGGTATGTAATGCGTATTGCGGAACGCGGAAGACAGTCTTGTCATTGTCGTAGTGCGAGAAGGGACAGGGTTACCTTATGCAGAAAATCCATGATCATTGGCTTTCGGGACAAAGGTAGAAACATTTCCAAAGCGGCTACATTTGTAAACTGCTCGCAGTGGTTAAAGTATACGGCGTTTGGCAAAATGGTACTATCCAAAAACGGAGAAGAGGCAACTGCGGTGCACAACGGGCCATAGATGACAGGAGTGAACGATTGCTGCGGTAATGTGTACGTGCAAATAGACACCCAATTGCTGGGCAACTTACCGCACAGATGGAACAAGGCTCAACGGCTGTTCAGCGAACGTTGCTGCGTTAGGACCACTGCTGTTTATCGGCGAGAATGGCAGGACATTGTACACCAATACCGCAACTGAAGGTCCACTGAGTGATGACAGGTGGTCTGTTCAGATGAATCCATCGGACAGATGGCAGTTGGCGTGTGCAGCATGAAATTCCTGAAAGAAGAGAAACCGTGCAACAGTCTTAGTAAGGGCTACACATACAGACAGGTATCTCCCCGCCCAATTCTACCACCAGCCAGTGCAGAAGAACTCTGTCATCCATTTTTTGGCAATCCGTGCGCAGCACCTAAGTGATGCTCAAAACAACACACCTGAGCTTATAAGGTTACGCATAACGTTTCTAGCCAATGGCTACAGCCATAAGTCGATATAAACAGCCTTGTCGACGAACACAAGCAAGAAAGATAAGCAAGAAATAGACAAACTGCAGCGAACAGTGCGCTTACCTTATATGAAAAACGTTACTGACAGAATAGGCAAACACCTTCGCCGCGCTGGGTTGCAGCCTGTCTTCTATAGTGGTCGTAGGATCCAGGACGTGCTAGGCTCCACTAAGGACAAGGTGGATGCATTACACACTGCAGGCGTTTACAAGGTGGAATGCGAATGTGGAGAGCCAATAGCAACACGCATTCGGGAACACGAGCGTTATATTCGTCTAGGGCAACACAACAAATCCACACTGGCAGAACACCAGCAAGATTGCGGAAAAGAAATAAAATTCAGCGAAGCCTGTGTGTTGTCCAAGTAGCCAATTAGGACGCAACGCTAAATCAGAGAGGCCATCGAAATACTTAAACACTCTAACAGCATGAACAGGGAGGATGCGTTCTGGCTTGCCCCATCTTAGCTGCCAGCAATCAGAGCCCAGCACACCGTACTGTCAACACGAGGCACGAGCACTACCGGCGAGTAACTGCCGCCGCGCGGCCGACGTCCAGCGGTTGGTAAACAGCAGCAAACTTCTCATTCGACGGTGACCACCAATCATGGTACATAACATAAGAGCCAATAGACAACAGAGGTCACGTTCTCCCTCCACCGCAATAACCTATTAAAATAAAGTTATCTTTCCTTGTTCCTTAAGTGACCAATGAAACTAACTACCGTTTTAAAATTATGACGTAATGGCATGCGCAGTGAACACTAACAACAAAACATAAAGGACACTACATAGCTAGAACGCACCACAAGACTCAGAAGAAGGCCGCTGCAATCGTGGCCGAAACATTGGTTTTACTGCAGCAGCAGTAGTTTTTACATTATGATGCGGTACTATATCCAGCAAACTTTTATGTCGACTGTCAATCTTAGAAAGGTTCCAAGCGGCAGGAGGGAGCGCTGTGGAATGGGAAATGCCGTCGTAGCATTCCCTGGCTGATCTCCTCATTCTGGAAGGCACAATGGATTAACACAAGCATTCACCTATGTTTGGTGGCCATGTTAACAGCTACATGCAGTTTGTTTTTCCTCGCCACGACAACATCTGTAGCAGAACATTGCGGGTTGTCTCATAGCTTCTAGTGTACGTGCATCGTCCGAAAGGCATCATGATGAGTCTACCGTACTCCTACGGCCTCCAGTTCATCCGGATTGAAACCCAATCGAGAATCAGTGGGAGCACCACGGTCGGTCGTGGATCTTCATCGAAGAGACACAGCATGGCTCCACACCCCAGTTGGTACCTTCCAGACCCTTGGAGATTTTCTTTCTGCGTGTCTCTCAGTCATCCGCTGTGAAAAAGGTGGTTATCCAGGCTTTTAGCAGGTACCATTCAAGTTGAAATCGGAGTGGGAATCAGTGCAGTGGCAGGAAAAATTGGGCTTGCGGTTATGTGGTTGCACAGTTAACAACTCATGGTCATATTAATGTGACTGGACGGTACAGAAGCATGTACATCCTTCACGATGAATGCAGTGGGTAAAATACGATATTTGGAATTCCAATCTTTTGAACAGGGTTGCACTTCAGCAACGGTTACAGGAAATCAGGTGAATAAGACATACAGCCAGTTGCAGTAAGTGGTGGTATTCAGTTAACTTGGATCATGGTTTCAACGGATTTAAACCTGTCTTCTTCAGAAGCGCAAGAAGCCCATATACAGCACAGCAACATGAATTACAATAAAAACATCATGGACCAATGTTACGTGTCATAGAATAACTACAACCTACAACAAGGGCAGGCATGTCACAAACAACATGATATAAACCAACGTATGGAAAATAGTGTTTACAAACTTGACAAACTTGGCATTATCAACCAGTCAGTTACTAAAGAGATCTAACATTTTCGCATAAAATGTGTCGGCAACGATCTGTACATCCATTTGTAAAAGTTAAGCACCTAAAATCTAGTGCTCGTCACATCAGCAAAACCTGTCACATAAAGTGCTCGATCATGTTAAGACCTACATGCCGATTGGGAGAGAGTGGCGGAGCGTGCGCCGATAAACATATACAGACGTACTCAACAGTATCCGAACGACCTGAACTGCATTTCGCCTGAATCGCTTGCAACCGGCATGACGCGGCTGTCTACCAGGTCCTCTAATTGCTCCTTGGTACAGTCGTTTGACCATTGAATATGGTTCCAACATGTCACCACTAGAAAACACTGCTCTGTATCGCCGTGACTCAAGATGTAAAGTAATACCACGATGCCACAAATATCATGGAGCACCTTATCACAGATAAGACTGCTCTTAAGGCTTGTAATCTTAGATTTATTACAATAAATGACATACCTGAAATGTTACCACTCTCATTATTACGTCAGATAGGTAATGCTCGTAGTAAGTTCGTCGTATTCATGATTTTCTCTTCAATGTAACATACAGTACTTATTATTTAACACAAAATGACATTAAAAGTTTAAGTTATTCACGAGCAGTTACTTGAGAATATGTATGAACTTCAAATGACACGACGAACCGTCTCGTTGTGCATATGGATTCAAACCCAGGTCAGGCAGACTAAGCAAGGATTTCGTGACTGACGTAAACTAACAGTCTTTCCTGATTAGGCATACAGAGGGTGATATACCTCGATTTTAGACAGCATCAGTTAGCAAATATCAACTTTAAATTACATAACGCATGACACGAATTCCTACCCAGCATCTATTGGCCTGTTAACGAACTACGAGGGATGTTAAATATTGCTTCTTCACAAGTAACTTACATGAAAGGCCGTGAGGTAAAGCTTTGTGTTGGACAGGTATTTGAGCCCAGTACCTAATCGCATTGATATCGAAACACAACCAACTGTGACATATCGGATTTCCTTGCCAGTAGCTAGATGTTTTAACTGAAATGACGAGACGAAACATTAATTTTTTTCCTTCTCAGGACTCCAACCCGGCACCTATCGCTGTTATATTCTAGAGAAAACGAACGTTAAATATGGATTTTTTGCACAAGCAGCGACATGTGAGCATGTTTGAACTAGAAATAATATGACGATGTGTTCAGTGCTCATTGGGTAGAGCCCCACACATATCGTTGTTGACTACACACAAAGAGACGTCAGCTACCGAATTTTTCTCCACCAGCAGCTCGGAATAACATCTTGAACTTACAGTGATCTCGCAAATAGTTCTGTGTCCCAATGGGAATCAAAAGCGTCAGATATAGTTAGTGTTGACAACGAATGAAAAAACATTAAAAATCAAAATTATTATCCGCCAACAGATAGGAGTTTTCATGCTAGAGCTTAATAATACATAATTAAATCTTTAGTGCCGGGCCAGGGTTGAAAACATTCACGCGTAATATGTGGAGATGTTGAGGAATCTGAAGTTTTGATCAAACAACAAATTGTAGCCTAGCTGTATTGCCATGAAGGGATCAAATTCCGCGTTAAGAGCGGTCTGAGTTGCATTCTCAGTTCAGAACCAATTTTATCGATATACAGAAGCTCAGATAAAAGATGGAATAAGTGTCCTGTGACCCTACATAGCGTTTGTTTCGTCACTAGAAATAAATAACTAGTAGAAGAAAGGTTACTGGTGGTAGACTTTCTACATGTCGCCACTCCAGACTTTATTTTGGTTCAACCTAACGTCTACTTGGCAGGCAAGGAATATCATCTTTAATGTGAATTGCAGACCACACTGCCATCATATCTTCTTCACTTGGTGTAGTCAGAAGAGAATGGAATCTTTCTTTCCCACATGTAAAACAACCAATGGAAGTGGGAATCGAACCCAGACCATAGGTGTAAGAACCTCCATCAGTCCAACAGACCACCATACCCTCTCTTGCTGTGACTCATTTTTCTATCATAACACCGTTGCGCCACATGGATGAGAATTCGGACACACAGGCCCCTGTAGTAAATTGCAGCATGTTCAGTAAATTCATTTACTTGGTTGACCGAATCACAATGAACTAGCTGCCTTGGCTCCCCAGTGCATTCATTCGACTCTATTTTGTAATCACCGAAATAAAATCACGTAACTGCCACCTACACAGAACTGCCAACAGTGTAGGATGCAGAAATTTAAGTAGGAAGTGTTCCTTTCCACTTGAGCTATTCTATTGCGCTATTTGTTTGTAAAAAACGTCGTGCAGCGCAAATGAAATGCTGTAACTGACCTCTCAGGTGTCTAGACCCGGCCATTTGCATTATCTCGCAGCCTTGTGGTTTGCAGAAGTTCTGGAGGAATTGTTGTTCAGCTATGTGTCAGCTAGCAGCGTGATGGTAAGTGTTATGCACGACGGTTAAGAGGTCGCGAGTTTGAACACATTCACTGCAATTTTTTTTTAAACGCAATTCTGCTGTCTACTGTAGTTACCAATCTAATGGAACTTTGAACATAATTCCCTTCACTCCTCAACTCAAAAAGTCGCATGTGGAAAAAGGGCTAACTTCTGTGACTTTTTGTTCTTTTCAGGTTTAATAGACAGCCAGGCAGCAAATTAATTTCGAAGTTTTGTATTATGTATGGGGAGAGCGCATCGTGCCCAAATACGTCGCAAAAGTATTATCTACATTAGCTGTCGCGTGGTAGTGGCATTTTATTCTTCTTCAAACATTGTTTGACAGCTCTAACTCAGAACACGTTTTCTACATGCATGTAATCAATAAACTGCATGTGCATCGTCAGACTGTTATAGATAACAACAAAGAATCCACATATATCGTTGATGATTAATTTCGCTCTCATATTTACTTTTGTTTCAACAACATTAAAGGAAACCTTACGAAAATTGTGCACTGTATTATAAAAAATGAAATAAATCTACCCACGATAACCTTACGACGAAAGTCTGTTTTAATAAAACTGAGTATCTGAACACAGGCATGCCTCTGTCGACACGGATTAGTACAATATTACTCACTTAGACTTTGATTGGGTATGTGTTTAATTGGTATACTGTGCCATACTCAAGAGGTATGCAAATGTGGCATTTCATAAATATAGTTATGTATTTATAGAACCCCAAAATTTGCTTGTCAGCAGCGGAAAGAGGCGTTAGCTGTTGTGCAGCATTGTAAGATTTTCACCATTACACTATGAGCCGAAATTATTTTCTTGCGATTTCCTTATTGATGTTTGCTCTACCTGCCTGTAGCTCTTTCACAGAAGGGGTGAAAACGTTGAAGTCAGTGAGACTGGAACTGCGAACCATAAGAGACGCTTTCTCACAGGTCAGCACCATACCACAGAGCTGGCGCAGAGGTATGTGTCTTAGCTTCCTCTTACGAGGTCAATAGTGACTAGAACTCATAAACGGCTATTTAAAGGACGAGATTAGTTGCGATTTCCACCTGCAAAGACTTCCCTGGGCTGAAAACCGTAAGTTTACAATCTTTTGTTACACCTCGAGCAATAGTAACTGAGATTATTCAATGGAAATTACCGGTAAAATCAGGTGAACTTTGAGGCTTAATTCCGTACACACAAGGAAGTAACTCGGCGATCACAGAGTTGCCAAACATACGTTGCCTTGTTGCCAAATCTCAGTTACAGTACCAGCAGGAAGAAGACGAATCGATGTGATCCTACAGCGGGCTGGGAAGTGACCATAGCTGGTGTCTCCAAGTCGCAGCTGCTACGGCCTGGAATACGTAATGCATCTGATTCGCATTTCTGTAACTAGGTTTAGGGACTGGAGCCAAGCTACTAGAAATACTCAGAATTGACTGCGAACTAAGCATCATAAATCAATAACTCTCATAGTTGTTTCTATATTTCTTTCTTAAGTGTACTCAAAACTAAGAAACTCATTCACAGGCGTTTTCGTGCCTCGCCGATAGTCGAGCACAACAAACTAATAAAAATAGAAAAAGAATGTGTGTGTGTGTGTGTGACAGAGAGAGAGAGAGAGAGACAGAGGGAAATAAAAAAGAATGAGAGAGACAGAGAGCGTAAAAAATTGTTGCAAAGAAATTGAATCATGGTATCTAAAGAAATCTTTCATTTCAAATGCCACGTTCCACATCATTCCAAAATGTCGTATTCATGATCTATGGAACAAGAATTAACCTAATCTAATCTAATCTAATCACATCATATTGATGACTAGCCATGAAGAGTCATGAATTAGCGAATTTTTTGCCAATACCAGCATGTTGTTGTTGTGGTCTTCAGTCCTGAGACTGGTTTGATGCAGCTCTCCATGCTACTCTATCCTGTGCAAGCTTCTTCATCTCCCAGTACTTGCTGCAACCTAGGTCCTCTTGGTCTCCCTCTATGATTTTTACCCTCCACACTGCCCTCCAATGCTAAATTTGTGACCCCTTGATGCCTCAGAACATGTCCTACCAACCGGTCCCTTCTTCTTGTCAAGTTTTGCCACAAACATTTCTTCTCCCCAATTCTATTCAATACCTCCTCATTAGTTAAGTGATCTACCCATCTAATCTTCAGCATTCTTCTGGAGCACCACATTTGGAAAGCTTCTATTCTCTTCTTGTCCAAACTATTTACCGTCCATGTTTCACTTCCATACATGGCTACACTCCATACAAATACTTTCAGAAATGACTTCCTGACACTTAAATCTATACTCGATGTTAACAAATTTCTCTTCTTCAGAAACGCTTTTCTTGCCATTGCCAGTCTACCTTTTATATCCTCTCTACTTCGACCATCATCAGTTATTTTGCTCCCCAAATAGCAAAACTCCTTTACTACTTTAAGTGTCTCATTTCCTAATCTAATCCCCTCAACATCACCAGACTTAATTCGACTACATTCCATTATCCTCGTTTTGCTTTTGTTGATGTTCATCTTATATCGTCCTTTCAAGACACTGGCCCATTCCGTTCAACTGCTCTTTCAAGTCCTTTGCTGTCTCTGACAGAATTACAATGTCATCGGCGATCCTCAAAGTTCTTATTTCTTCTCCATGGATTTTAATACCTACTCCGAATTTTTCTTTCCTTTCCTTCACTGCTTGCTCAATATACAGATTGAATAACATCGGGGAGAGGCTACAACCCTGTCTCACTCCCTTACAAACCGCTGCTTCCCTTTCATGTCCCTCGACTCTTATAACTGCCATCTGCTTTCTGTACAAATTGTAAATAGCCTTTCGCTCCCTGTATTTTACCCCTGCCACTTTTAGAATTTGAAAGAGAGTATTCCAGTCAACATTGTCAAAAGCTTTCTCAAAGTCTACAAATGCTAGAAACGTAGGTTTGCCTTTCCTTAATCTTTCTTCTAAGATACGTCGTAGGGTCAATATTACCTCACGTGTTCCTATATTTCTACGGAATCCAAACTGATCTTCTCCGAGGTCGGCTTCTACTAGTTTTTCCTTTCGTCTGTAAAGAATTCGTGATAGTATTTTGCAGCCGTGACATATTAAACTGATAGTTCGGTAATTTTCACATCTGTCAACACCTGATTTCTTTGGGACTGGTATTATTATATTTTTCTTGAAGTCTGAGGGTATTTCGCCTGTCTCATATATCTTGCTCACCAGCTGATAGAAGACTGGCTCTCCCAAGGCTGTCAGTAGTTCTAATGGAATGTTGTCTACCCCCGGAGCCTTGTTTCGACTCAGGTCTCTCAGTGCTCTGTCAAACTCTTCACGCAGTATCATATCTCCCATTTCATATTCATCTACATCCTCTTCCATTTCTATAATATTGTCCTCAAGTACGTCGCCCTTGTATAGACCCTCTATGTACTCCTTCCACCTTTCTGCTTTCCCTTCTTTGCTTAGAACTGGGTTTCCATCTGAGCTCTTGATATTCATACAAGTGGTTCTCTTTTCTGCAAAGATCTCTTTAATTTTCCTGTAGGCAGTATCTATCTTACCCCTAGTGAGACAAGCCTCTACATCCTTACATTTCTCCTTTAGCCATTTTGCACTTCCTGTCGATCTCATTTTTTAGATGTTTGTATTCCTTTTTGCCTGCTTCATTTACTGCATTTTTATATTTTCTCCTTTCATCAATTCAATATTTCTTCTGTTACCCAAGGAGTTCTACTAGCCTTCGTCTTTTTACCTACTTGATCCTCTGCTGCCTTCACTACTTCATCCCTCAGAGCTACCCATTCTCTTTCTACTGTATTTCTTTCCCCCATATGTGACAATTGTTCCCTTATGCTCTCCCTGAAACTCTGTACAACCTCTGGTTCTTTCAGTTTATCCAGGACCCATCTCCTTAAACTTCCACCTTTTTGTTGTTTCTTCAGTTTTAATCTACAGCTCATAACCAATAGATTGTGGTCAGAGTCCACATCTGCCCCTGAAAATGTCTTACAATTTAATAGAAATGTCTTACAATTTAATACCTGGTTCCTAAATCTCTGTCTTACCATTATATAATCTATCTGATACCTTCTAGTATTTCCAGGATTCTTCCATGTGTACAACCTTCTTTTATGATTCTTGAACCAAGTGTTAGCTTAGATTAAGTTGTGCTCTGTGCAAAATTCTACCAGACGGCTTCCTCTTTCATTTCTTTCCCCCAATCCATATTCACCTACTATGTTTCCTTCTCTCCCTTTTCCTACTCTAGATTTCCAGCCACCCATGACCATTAAATTTTCGTCTCCCTTCACTACCTGAATAATTTCTTTTATCTCACCATACATTTCTTCAATTTGTTCATCATCTGCAGAGCTAGTTGACATATAAAATTGTACTATTGTAGTAGGTGTGGGCTTCGTGTCTATCTTGGCCACAATAATGCGTTCACTATGCTGTTTGTAGTAGCTTACCCGCTCTCCTATTTTCCTATTCATTATTAAAGCTACTCCTGAATTACCCCTATTTGATTTTGTATTTATAACCCTGTATTCTCCTGACCAAAAGTCTTGTTCCTCCTGCCACCGAACTTCACTAATTCCCACTATGTTTAACTTTAACCTATCCATTTCCCTTTTTAAGTTTTCTAACCTACCTGCCCGATTAAGGGATCTGACGTTCCACGCTCCATTCCGCAGAACACCAGTTTTCTTTCTCTTGATAACGACGACCTCTTGAGTAGTCCCCGCCCGGAGATCCGAATGGGGGCTATTTTACCTTCGGAATATTTTACCCAAGAGGACGCCATCATCATTTAACCATACAGTAAAGCTGCATGCCCTCGGGAAAAATTACGGCTGTAGTCTCCCCTTGCTTTCAGCCGTTCGCAGTACCAGCACAGCAAAGCCGTTTTGGTTAATTTTACAAGGCCAGATCAATCATCCAGACTGTTGCCCCTGCAACTACTGAAAAGGCTGCTGCCCCTCTTCAGGTAAAATAAAAGACCTAAACCAGTAACCTAATCTAAACTTGAAAATAAAAGACGACAATTTTTGTAGTATACCGGGACTCCTATCAAGACCGTTTCGTCCCTGTTAGCTAACCAAGAAAGATGTCTGATATACCTTCATTCTGAAGTAACAAAGTGTGCATGCATTTAAAGATGAAGTGCATGATGCGAATTTCTGTGATGGAGATACGAACCCAACACGTAATCGGATTGTTGACTAAGAAAAATCAAATGTTACGTATCGCTTTTTCATACCAGCTGCTAGGTGTTTGAATCTAAAATAAGGATACAAACTTTTGTGCCTAAGCGACAATCGAACTGCACACCTACCGTGCATCCACGAATATAGCTTAAGTATCAGTTGCTTACTCACCAACAGTAAGATGTGTGTGTGTTTGATCAGAAATAACGACACCTATGGCGATTGTTGGCAACACATGAACAGACATTTAAAAAGCACGTTAATTTTCACTAGCTGGTGGGTGTGCACGTGATAGGGCTTGAAATGAAATTATGAATATTTTTGTTCTCGATTCCTTTGGAGGAGACCTAGAGAAGATTTCAGTCTTGGGAAAAGGAACGATATGATTGAACTATACTGTTCTGAGAGATTCAGATCCTCGAGATCCTAGTTCAATCAAGTACAATTAAAATAAGAGACATATTCCTTTAAATGGCTATCGGTTCATCAAATAAAATAAAATTCCATTACATTGGTAACTTCAGTAGACAGCAGAATAGCATTTTAAAAAAAAATTGCAGTGAATGTGTTCAAACTTGCGACATCTTAACCATGGTGCACACACTTACCATTACGCTACTAGCTGACACATATCGGAACAACAATTGCTCCACAACTTCTGCATACAAGAGCGCTGCGAGATAATGGAAATGGTTGGGTCTAGACTTCTGAGAGAAGCAGTTACAGCTTTTCTTTTGCGCTGCACGACGTTTTTTACAAACAAATAGCGCAATAGAATAGCTCAAGTGGAAAGGAACACTTCCTACTTAAATTTCTGCATCCTACACTGTTGGCAGTTCTGTGTAGGTGGCAGTTACGTGATTTTATTTCGGTGATTACAAAATAGAGTCGAATGAATGCACTGGGGAGCCAAGGCAGCTAGTTCATTGTGATTCGGTCAACCAAGTAAATGAATTTACTGAACATGCTGCAATTTACTACAGGGAGCCTGTGTGTCCGAATTCTCATCCATGTGGCGCAACGGTGTTATGATAGAAAAATGAGTCACAGCAAAGGAGGGTATGGTGGTCTGTTGGACTGATGGAGGTTCTTACACCTATGGTCTGGGTTCGATTCCCACTTCCATTGGTTGTTTAACATGTGGGAAAGAAAGATTCCATTCTCTTCTGACTACACCAAGTGAAGAAGATATAATGGCAGTGTGGTCTGCAATTCACATTAAAGATGATATTCCTTGCATGCCAAGTAGACGTTAGGTTGAACCAAAATAAAGTCTGGAGTGGCGACATGTAGAAAGTCTACCACCAGTAACCTTTCTTCTACTAGTTATTTATTTCTAGTGACGAAACAAACGCTATGTAGGGTCACAGGACACTTATTCCATCTTTTATCTGAGCTTCTGTATATCGATAAAATTGGTTCTGAACTGAGAATGCAACTCAGACCGCTCTTAACGCGGAATTTGATCCCTTCATGGCAATACAGCTAGGCTACAATATGTTGTTTGATCAAAACTTCAGATTCCTCAACATCTCCACATATTACGCGTGAATGTTTTCAACCCTGGCCCGGCACTAAAGATTTAATTATGTATTATTAAGCTCTAGCATGAAAACTCCTATCTGCTGGTGGATAATAATTTTGATTTTTAATGTTTTTTCATTCGTTGTCAACACTAACGATATCTGACGCTTTTGATTCCCACTGGGACACAGAACTATTTGCGAGATCACTGTAAGTTCAAGATGTTATTCCGAGCTGCTGGTGGAGAAAAATTCGGTAGCTGACGTCTCTTTGTGTGTAGTCAACAACGATATGTGTGGGGCTCTATTCCCAGTCAGCACTGAACCCATCGTCATATTATTTCTAGTTCAAACATGCTCACATGTCGCTGCTTGTGCAAAAAATCCATATTTAATGTTCGTTTTCTCTAGAATATAACAGCGATAGGTGCCGGGTTGGAGTCCAGGGAAGGAAAAAATTGATGTTTCGTCTCGTCATTTCAGTTAAAACATCTAGCTACTGGCAAGGAAATCCGATATGTCACAGTTGGTTGTGTTTCGATATCAATGCGATTAGGTACTGGGCTCAAATACCTGTCCAACACAAAGCTTTACCTCACTGCCTTTCATGTAAGTTACTTGTGAAGAAGCAATATTTAACATCCCTCGTAGTTCGTTAACAGGCCAATAGATGCTGGGTAGGAATTCGTGTGATGCGTTATGTAATTTAAAGTTGATATTTGCTAACATGCTGTCTAAAATCGAGGTATATCACCCTCTGTATGCCTAATCAGGAAAGACTGTTAGTTTACGTCAGTCACGAAATCCTTGCTTAGTCTGCCTGACCTGGGTTTGAATCCATATGCACAACGAGACGGTTCGTCGTGTCATTTGAAGTTCATACACATTCTCAAGTAACTGCTCGTGTATAACTTAAACTTTTAATGTCATTTTGTGTTAAATAATAAGTACTGTATGTTACATTGAAGAGGAAATCATGAATACGACGATCTTACTACGTGCATTACCTATCTGACGTAATAATGAGGGTGATAACATTTCAGGTATGTCATTTATTGTAATAAATGTGATCTTACAAGCCTTAAGGACAGTCTTATCTGTGGTAAGGTGTTCCCTGATATTAGTGGCATCGTGGTATTGCTTTACATCTTGAGTTACTGCGATACAGAGCAGTGTTTTCTAGTGGTGACTTGTTGGAACCATTTTCAATAGTCAAACGACTGTACCAAGGAGCGATTAGAGGACCTGCTAGACAGTTGCGTTATGTCGGTTGCATGGGAATCAGGCGAAATGCAATTCAGTTCGTTCGGATACTTTTGATTATGACTGTACGTCAGCCCTATGGTGGAACCATTGCTGCATTGGCATGAAGAAAGTAACGTCTGACATTGTTTTCACGCAAGTAATTCAAGTGATTAATTTTTGGCACTAGTCAGTTCTCAAGTTTCAATAAACACTAATCACAGTCATCACGCAGCCGTTTTGCGACATATATCCTGTTCATGAAACAAGCGAGCCACGGATAACTGCCTTGAGAGTCTCTTCTGAGGAGGTGGGTAACGGTGGCGTGAGCGCAGTCACGATTAAAAACGTTTTCGAAATTTTTCCACCCGGCTCATATAGAGCTGATCTTGTCCTACTCAGATAAAATAATTAGCCTAATACCCAACGATGATGGCCTATAATGAAATATTATTAAAGGTTAGTCAACATGATACCCAACGTATTAAAGCTATGAAGCACGAATGTCCTTGACTGCCAATGGGCCTACATTTAAACTTCAGTGGCATCTGTACAACAATAACCACGTGAAACGGACTTTGTCCGTGAAATGAGAGAATTACTGTTTAAAAAAAATACGTGTTGAATTCGACAATTTGATCGCCAGGACACCAGTTACTGAACCAGAACGTGTGTTTGCTGGTAGTGAAACATAAATTGCAACTTGAATTGTTCAGAGAAGCTGAGAGTGCCGCGGCTTATTCAACATTATCAAAGACCTGTTTTAATTTGAGTTTCACTAGAAATACCGTTTGTTTCTGTCACATGTTTGTAGTGGCTTAAAACAGCAGCATTTTGCTCTTCCTACAATACACTGAAGCGTAAACGTAACTGCACCTCCAGTGTCAGAAGGTAAGCAAGTACTTCCGCAAACAGATTACGAGAAAGCATACGGATGTCTGTTTTAATAGAAACGATTCAGCTACTACACTTCAGAATAATATTGTACCATAACTTTCACAACATAAGTTATAATTCATGCCAAATGTCGTTAAGTTTACTTTTTACGTTACTCAGATGACAAATGACGACAAATTGCGCTGCTGTCCGGCAGCTGGCCCCTCGTCAGTGCGGTGTGGTGCTTCGACAGAAAATCCATTACGTCCACTTTCACAGCCACACCGTAAAATAAACCTCTCACAAACCATAGAATTCCCAGAATTTTTATACCGGAAAACTTTTTGTTTACATACGAATCTATTCCAGTTGCGGTAAACCCGAAATACTATACTTAATCGTTAACTCCAGATAACCCTCTCATTAAAAAAAAGCTGCAAATGAAATATTTCAAAACAGTATGCTGGTGAATAAATGTAGGCATTTCAAGAACAAACCCCATGTGGTAGTGCAAAACAAATTAGATAACTCGACTCTCTTCGTAGCCATAAATCTTGATTGACTTACTTTTTTTCATTGAGAGTCATGTTTTGCTTTTGAAAAAGCAGAGCCTTTTATATCTGCTCGTAATCCTGATCTACATCTAAAATCAAAGAACACGTTCTTTAATGTAGATAAATGCACATATTTTTTCATTAAGTCACCTATACCGCAAAATTAAATTGTTGCTAAATCCCGTCTCTAAATGTGACGTTTCTATCACTCACAACTAGGCGGCACTTGCATAGTTCTTTTGGACTCCTTCCTCTCAATAGCGTCCAACAGCAGTTCTTTTAACGGCTTGAAAAGAGTAAAAATTAACTTCCAGTCTATAACTTCTGACTACTCATAAAATAACAAATTTCAACTCTCAAAATGCTTTTCATTGTTATCAGACGGTATCTGCATGTCGTACGGGGAAAAAACCACTCAGATTACGACTGAACTCACAAATGCTTTCCAGAAAACATGCTTTACCGTAGTATACAGTAGATATCACCCCGGCTACGGCAGACTGCATAGCTAAATAGTAATAATAATATAATAATAATAATAATAATAATATGACCAGAGGACCAATCCATTCTGACAGGCCTCCGTACCGTTCTTTGCCATGTTGTATTTAGGGCCGGCGCACAGCTCTGTCGTGCGTTGGCTTTACAGACATTGGAGCGGCTGCGTATCACTGAAGTAGCTCCTCATTTTGCACTACGAGGCTCTGTGCGTCCCTTCTCAGTTCTCTAATCAAGGAAAAATTCCTGATAGTACCGAGAACTAAATCCGGACATTTCAATCAGACAAGTTGACCATATTGGCTGCTCAGATACGGAGGCTGTGTCGACATCTTACATTAATCGTTCACCAGTTGAATGTAGTATATTTTGGCTTAACAGGTATCTGATGAACACGAATAAGTAGTCTTCTTTGGAGAGGAAAATTCCTCATGGAGAAATATACTATCAGGAGCCTCCAGGTTTCAGATTTTGTTTGTCTTTTTCTTTCCTCTCTGTATGTGCACAGTACCTGCGTTACGTCCTTGCAACTATCACTTACAAAATAAAATCGTCCATCTGTATCTAGATGCAAATCCGAATAGTAACACACGTGCCATACTTTGAATGAATGTTTCGTATCCAGACGATCATGAAACTTGAGTGTTAAGTTAAATCATAGGAAGTAGCCTGAAGCCATTAACCATGCTCCTCAATTGTATCCCATTACCATATCAAAACACAGTAACAGATCTCCGGATAATCGTCGAAGAGGCTGTAAACTAGAAGGAACAGACTGTGACAACATGCGGGAAACCTGTTTTCTACTTGCATCCAACTCTAAACTCAAATCAATTATATCCACCAACTTAAAACAACAGCTATTTCAGGCATTAATTATATGATGTAGTTCAAAATGGAGCAAATAATAAGACCACGGGAAGATTCGGCCTAGCAGTGAATCAAATGGTTCAAATGGCTCTGAGCACTAAGGGACTGAACATCTGAGGTCATCAGTCCCCTAGACTTAGAATTACTTAAACCTAACTGACCTAAGTACATCACACACATCCATTCCCATGGCAGGATTCGAACCTGCGACAGTATCAGCAGCGTGGTTCCGGACTGGAGCGCCTAGAACCGCTCGGCCACTGCAGCCGGCAGCAGTAAATCATTCCGTAAGATGTGCTAGGAACTTTCAGTTGTTTGAACATGTTTGACCTTCTTAGGATGGATTTTCTACAAGGTAAACGACACTAAATTATACAATGTCTTTTCTTCATTCGTTACGAAGTCACTGGACTCCTCAGCACCACTCCTTACAAATGTGATACCTGGGATCATTCCATAACAGGATGAAATTGGTGGGGGCAATTTGTCTGGAAGTAGCAAGTGCCACGAATAATATTTTATTTAACAATTGTTTTGTGCTTACAAATGAAGGCCTTAGCCCCTAGACACTAAAAAAATCCAAGAAAACACAAATAATGAATGATTACAGATTAACTGTGGAATATAGTACAGCCCCAAAATGATAACAACTTTCATGAAAATGCAAATTAAATAATACTTCAAAAACCTTAGCAGTGACTTACCAGCTTAAATACTAATGAGTAGTGGCCGTTAAAATAATACAAGAAAGTAACAAAATAATAACATAGTTTGTAGTAAAATTTTTCTGCAGTGAGACTAAATAGTACTCCAACAATCTCAGCAGTGACTTATCAGCTTAAATACTAATGATTGCTCACGGTTAAACTAAACTGCGGAATACAACACAGCAGCAAAATAAGAATAATATTTTTAATGAAACTTTCCTTAAGACAAGTTACACTAGTTCGACAGGTTCAGCAGTGAATAATAAGGAGCAGTAACTATTAAATTATCAAAAGTAGACACAGCGCTAAAATAGCAATAATAATAATAATGTTTATATAGAATGTTTATCTAAGCGAGTTTTCATTAAATGCTAAATCAGTTGATTTCAGGAGCAGTTTATTACTTACATTCTTCCAAGTAAACCGCACATTACGATACTGCACAAAATTGCTAATAAATAATTTTCAACAATTTTTATAAGCTTCTTTCAATACCAAGCACGAAATCCGTAGACACGACGTTAGGGCGTACAGCTACATGCTGCCAAATGTTGACTAGATAATGTTGTGTCTAATTAGTATCAAAATTAAGGTGAACCAAAACAAAAATATCAAACAATAGCCTCTCGTGGGCTTACACACTCTCGTAACACCTGGCCGAGGGTGACCTCCATGTCGGCTCTACCTGCCCCTCACAAAACAAATGCAGTCTTACGTTTTAACAATGGCCGCTACTACAACAGATAAGTCCACCACTAGATGCAATGTAAATATTCAATATTAAACTGTACTACAACCTAAACGTTTCATGTGCACATGGATGCAGCTGGTGAAATGTGAAGGAGAAACAGAAACAGACAACACTAATACAGTAATATTCAAAAATGGTTCAAATGGCTCTGAGCACTATGGGACTTAACATCTGTGGTCATCAGTCCCCTAGAACTTAGAACTACTTAAACCTAACTAACCTAAGGACATCACACACATCCATGCCCGAGGTAGGATTCGAACCTTCGACCGTAGTAGTCGCACGGTTCCGGACTGAGCGCCTGAACCGCTAGACCACCGCGGCCGGCACAGTAATATTCTCTTGCTGTGTTGAAACCCTTCCACTAACAAGACACTATGAACCTTCGTCACGGCAGTGCGTTTGATTCAAGTCAACAGTCACTACGAGGCACACTAGAAGTGTTGGAGAATATTCACATTCGGAGAAGTCAATATTCAGCTTTTGCTCATCATAAGGTTGCTCTCAGCTCCACAGATTTCGTATGGGCAACCAAGGCCGAGAAATATAAATTAACTTACGATCCTTCCTCGTTGAGGCATAGATAGCCGGACGGGGTGACCGAGCGGTTCTAGGTGCTACAGTCTGGAACCGCATGACCGCGACGGTCGCAGGTTCGAATCCTGCCTCGGGCATGGATGTGTGTGAAGTCCTTAGGTTAGTTAGGTTTAATCAGTTCTAAGTTCTAGGCTACTGATGACCTCCGAAGTTAAGTCGCATAGTGCTCAGAGCCGTTTTTGAAGACTATACTACATTAGGCAACCATCTTGTGCCAGAAACTTTACAGATTCACAGAAGGTCTATTTAGATATGTCATCGTCAGGGCAACTGTTATCAGTGAAGACAAGAGGTTTACGCTGTCACAAAATACGAATACATCAAAATAATTGTCAAATAGTATGCTGACGATCGGGTAACATCGTATATTTAATGAACGGAAATGTCAGAACGGGGAAATATGCCTTCAGTTAAAAGTGTGAGCATCAGCGCATCTTATTACATGAGTGAGTATTTATTTATTTGTTGTTAATTCTGTTGCACCCTGTATTTATCACATTTCGTAATGGAACATGTCATTGTACACGATGATTTTTTCTGTTGTGTACAAACTCTTGGGATTGAGAGGATACATGACAATACAGGTCTAATGAACAAGTCCGGAAAATCATGGTTTTCGTGATACAGACAATTTATTCAACCACACTTTTCTACAGAGTCTGCTTTACCTTGCAGCCACAATAAATATACGCATGGTTTCCTCCTAGATGGTGGTACTGTATCTCGTACGTCAGGCTTTAACGCCCTCTCTGGCCATAGTAACTGACAGTGTTGTGTCCGGTTCACTTCTCTTGCTGACTCACTTTGTAACGGATATGGTACAGCGTCGTATACAATGATTCCGTACTTGAATCGAGAGTTTGCCGACAAGGGTTTTACTTTCAGAAAGGCAGCTGGCAACGGACGGCGGGCGGCAGGATTGTATGAGGGGACCTGCCCCCCCCCTCCTCCCCTCGATAACAACCACGGCAGTGAATGTTGGCAACAGTGTTTCGCCGTTTGTCTGAGACAGGGTATTTTCAGGAAGCAGGAAATAATGAAAGACGTACCCGAAATTTTCGGAAACCAAACTTGGAGGAAAATGTGATTAACACCGTGGAAGGCAACCGCCATGTCAGTGCGTGACAGTTGGCCCCCCAGTACAGGTTAAGCCAGACGACCGTGTGGAACATTCGTATCACTTGCAGCGTCTATAGGGCTTACTAGCGACAGATTATCCACACCGGGAGCGGTTTTGTCACTGGTTTCTCCACCAGGCAAACACTATTCCGCGATTTATCCATTCTAGTGGCAGATGAAGCCAACACTATGCGGAGTGGTATTTTCAACTTTCATAACAGTAATCTGTGGAGTAGTGTGCGGAACCCACGTGGTATGGTGACAGTGAATCATCAGCATCGGTGTGGACCGGGATAATTGGCGACCGTATTTTGTGTCTAGTCTTCCTTCCACGTCACTTAACAGACCGGAACTGTCGGCGTTTCTTGCGGGTGACTTTGCCTCACCTGCTGGAAGAAGTACCATTGATGAATGTATGGGGTATGTGACTGCTACACGATGGTGCTCCAGACCATTTCGCCGTTAAAGTGCGGACGCATCTCAAACGTGTCATCGTGGTCGATGGATCGGACGATCTCAACCCGTGTGATTCCTGGTTGTGATGCCCTATCAAAAGTACCGTGTCTGCAGAGCCCATTCGAAATGTGGAGACTCTGGAGCAGATTATTCATGCTGCCTTTGACACTGTTCAGATGCACCCTGGCCGATGTGAACGTATGAGACAGAATATGCTACGGGGTGTATAACGCATGCTTACACATACTGTAACTGAGGGTGTATGGTAAAGCGCGTATTAAACTACAGTTTTTGTAACAATGTGTGATTGAGAAAATGATCTCTCGCATGGAAACCTGACGTAAGCTCATTAGATCTATTTGGTTCCGTATCCTCTCATCGATGAGTTCCTAGAGCTTGTACACACTGGAAGAAATCACCCTGTATACCCACAACTGTTTCAAAGAAATAATCTATGGTTCCAGAAATATCCAAGTTCACCTATGTTTACACTCTACACAACGGATTAACAAAGTTCCCAATCATCGGTGTTGCTACAGAAACATGATTTGTAGAGTAGAGAGTGTTATCGGTTTTCCATAAGGACATCATCGTCTCAATTTCTCTGTCGAAAACGTTAGCATGTCCGAGACAAGAATGGCCCAGCTAGTTTTTACTGCAGATAAGTGCTTCATATGCAACATGACGAAAAAAGTAGTGGTTCATTCTCATGTCTGCCATCGATGGTGGAAAGCAGCAGCATGATGTCGGTGGGAAATAATTGCACTCACTGGCACACTGAAGCCCTTGTGCTCTTCTTTCGCTTAAATTAAACATTTTCAACGTTCTCATCAAAATTGGATCGATCTTGGTTTATTCCTCCTACTTTTTGGACAGATCGATGACCCCCGTGCGCCTGTCGGTATTTTCTTATCCACACTGACACTATTGACATTTTATTGTCCTCCTCGGACGACCCCGTTCCCAGCTGTCAGTGTGGCCCTAGTTTCCTGAGACAAGTAAGGCATTATTCGCCTGCTCGGTAAGCCTTGCGGTCTAACGCACTGCTTTCCAGGCGAAAAGGCGTTCTGGTCCCCGGCACGAATACGCCCAGGGGATTAGTGTCGAGGTCCGGTGTTCCGGCCAGTCTGCGGGCGGTTTTTAAGGCGGTTTTCCATCTGCCTCGGCGAATGCGGGCTGGTTTCCCTTATTCCGCCTGAGTTACGCTATGTCGGCGATTGCTGCACCAACACCGTCTCCACGTATGCGTACACCATAACTACTCTACCATGCAAACACTGGGGTTACACTCGTCTGCTGTGAGACGTTCACACGGGGAAGGGGGGGTGGGGGGGGGGGTCCACTGGGGGCCTAACCGCACAATAGCCCCGGGTTTGGTGTGGGGCGTCGGTGGGATGAGTAGACTGCTGTAACCTGTAATGGGATTGTGAACCACTGAGGGCTACGGCGGGGACGAAGCCTCTCCGTCGTTTCTAGGCCCACAGTTCCATACATTGAAATTTGGTTGACTGTTTGGTTAGTTTGCATTCCTGATGAGAGGGTTAATAATTTAATTTGGTATACACATTTCAGTTATACACACTTTGGTCCCAGAAAATGCTTTCATAAATTACGAGAAAATTGCTACTTCTCTAGCGGCAGCACATACACAAAGCGATAGTCAATCCGCGCGCCGCACAAGGGAGCCGTTGATTGCAAACAATTACTTCCTACATCACGCTTACCTACAGCTGATCAATCGCTCAGTGCAAATACACTGACAGTCGTAGACAAATACAGAGTCTAATTTCTCCAGTTAAATTCAGTATAAACCTATTGTGACTTGATAACTTATGTAATTAACGTTTAGTTTTTCCAGGATACAGTTGTATAAAATCTTTAAGAACTACAGGTAAATTCTCTGCGTGTCCGACATTAAGAAGACTTGCTATCGAGAAAATTTCAGGAATAACGTAATGTCGAGGAAGAAAGTAATAAACTAAAAAGGTAACGATTAATTTATTTTATTTTTCAGGTAATATATTTCTACTTAGGTATATACTTAATACGTAATTTGCTGCTCGCGATTACGTGATTTATACTTTGTGTTAAATTCAATGCCCTATGAATTTACTTGTGTAGCGACATGCTTGCGTACATTTGCTGATTTTGCCAATGTTTTACTACCGAACAGGGTTGTTACTTGTGTATATTATGCATCGCTTGGCTGCTATGCTTTTTCACTGATGTCATATTTTTCATTATGTGCCTGCTGTTCCTATTTATTTAAATTATATTTGTCACCTGATTAGTTGTGCTGATATGTTATGTATGTATGTTATACTTTGTGATTTATGTGCCTGCGCCTTCATGTTTACTTATTAAGGTTACATATTAACATTTATTTGCTTATGCTGATATCATGTTAATGACTTATTTATTATGTAAGATATATACTTGCTGCTTTGCTTATGGATTGCATATTTACACATTCTGTTTTGTTGTCATATCTACTCTTTAATTTTGTATATAGAAATAAATATATACTGTGTACGAACATAGAGTTTAGGTTACACTATGGTATTAATTATAGATTGTTCGCTTGGCAGAGCCTCGTTGTAGGGATTGTGCTGCATCCATTTGTTGACATTCTTTTCTTTACTTGTTTATTTACTCGCTAATGGAGAACTTATGGAAACTACATTATTATAGAAAGGAAGCTGACGACATGAAATACCAACACTAGCTTTAGACCATTGACATTTATTACACTACATTCTTTATGAGCAATTGAAATAACAAGTGATACTTGACGCAAAGAAATACACTTGTTTGCTTCTGTTTTGCCATGATTCTTGAAGTGATGTACACATTGTGAAATATTACGATTTATTCATTCAGATTCCTATGTAATCATCAATACTGTATACTCGCACCTACTTACTGAAAGTTATTCAAACTGAAGGCTGTTAGAGATCATGTATGCATTTCTTTTATTTTATGATGGTCAAGGTAATCAAAATGTATTTTATAATTCATAATAAGTAGAAGATTTGGCTCAGGTGGATTACACAGACGTTGTGTGTAGACGTTGTGTCTTCGGTTTGTATGGGACGATGAATTGAAGTTTGCACTAGGATTTTATCTGTACTTGTTCGAGGAGGCTGACTAGAGGAAAGAGTTGTTATGGAAGTGAAATGATATTGGTGATAAGGTTTATATGTGTCGACGTATTAAAGAGGTATTATTGGATTATTGAGATTGTGTGATGCTGATGAGTACTGGAGTTTTGGTGGATAAGAGGTAAGGTAAGTGAGGAGCATTTTTTTTTTTGTGGCTTATATAGAACAAGAAGGATGAAGATGGAAGACTAGAACACTCCAGTGGAAGAAGATTATCTACACATACGCATTGTTCAATCAGTAAGCAATATATATATATATATATATATATATATATATATATATATATATATATATATATATGGCAAAGAAGTGTTTGTGTATGTTGGCAAACTGACAGCTGTTCAGCAACCGTATATTTTAATGTGACTTGGCAAACATTGGTCTTGACATGATGACTATGACTTTGACTAACTACTATTGACTATTATACACTGTTGCCACTACTAATTGATACACACGTTAAACATCAAATTTTGACAGAACTGCATTTACACAGTTAACACAATTCAATTACACAATAGTACTTAGTATGTGGATGAAAGAAGAGTGAGTGTGTTTTGTGTGTTTTCCTTTCCTAATTCCAAATAATTGGTACCGACCTACCTCCTAAATATTAGTTTACTTATTTGTTGTGGCTTGTACTGACACCCATAAATATTACAGGTTTACTGATATTTGTGTATTTGTAGTAGTTAATATGATAATTATCTGATATCATTTGTTTGTTTATTATAATTTGTATGTTTAGTGTAAGAGCATTGATAATAATTTTGTAAAAGCAATTGCGTGTGCATTCAAACTGTTGTTCATGCTTACACCTATTATCATTGGTGGGTGCCACTTGGAAATGTTTCATTTCTGCCGATGAAGTGTGATGAACTATTTAATTTCTGCTGATGAAATGTGATGAACTATTTAATTTCTGCTGATGACATGTGATGAACTGTTTAATTTCTGCTGATGAAATGTATTGTAGTGTTTAATTTCTGCTGATGAAATGTGATGAACTGTTTAATTTCACCTGACGAAAAGTGATGAACCTTTTAATTTCTGCTGATGAAATGCGATGAACTGTTTAATTTCTGCTGGTGAAATGTGATGAACTGTTTCATTTCTGCTGGTGAAATGTGATGAACTGTTTAACTATTGCTGGTGAATATTATGGACTGTTACCTGCACCTGTTCAACATTGATGAGTGCCACTGTTGGAACTGTTTAATTACTACTGGTGAATTTTATGGGACTGCTGTCTGCACCTGCTCGTCATTGCTGGGTGCCAGTGCCACTGTTGGAACTGTTACTACTGATGTGATGTCACTCATTCCTGCCTGCACATGCTCGCCATTACTGGGTGTCACTGTTGGAACTGCTGCTACTGAGATGTTGTAACTTGTTGCTGCCTGCACCTGTTCAACATTGCTGGGTGCCACTGTTGGAACTGCTCAACCACTGATGAGATGTCACTTGTTGCTGTCTGCACCTGTTCGCCATTGCTGGGTGCCACTGTTGGAACTGCTGCTATTGATGTGATGTCACTCATTCCTGCCTGCACCTGTTCAACATTGCTTGGTGTCACTGTTGGAACTGTCAACTACTCTGAGGAGTGCTACTTGTTTATTCAACTACTGACAAGATTTTATGTGAATATTTGTGTAAACTGATTTATTGTGTATTTACTGTTCATGAAATGTTATGAGACTCTTATCTGCACCTATTCGTCATTGATAGTGCCATTGATTGAGCTGTGTAACTACTGTGAGAAATGATACTAGCATAAACTATTATGTAAAATCACATGTATGCAAGCATTTGTATTCCTCACTGTATTTTTATATATTTGGCTATTGAAGGGTCAGTGCAAAGCCAAAATTTATTTAGTTATGTTATATTTACTTATTAATATCATCTTTTATTTTTGTCTGTGTTTTCTTGGACGAATTTGGTGGTATTTTCACCACCAATGCTGGCAAGTAATACCACCAAATTCTAGCCCGTGGAGGAGGGGAATGTGAAAGGTGGCTACACTGAGTCACAGCGCCAGAGATTGCGCCAAAGATTATTATTCCACCGCCTCCACTGAACAGTGGTAGTTCAGAGGATGTCGAGGGCAGTTGTTGTTCTGTTGGACGAGAGAGTAGACGCTGTTCCGTTGGTGTAATGTATAGATGGAAGAAGTCGCAATGGTCAGAATATATTTGAGAAAGGAGATGGGCTTTTGATTTATGATGCTGGTGTAATGGAATATTTACATCAATATATAATGAGGTAACAAGGTATTACAGTTTTCTTTAAAGACAGTCCCTCTTGCTCACAGTTACAGTCAACAAAGCATGTGGCTCGGGTTCATTTATTAGAGTTGTAATTCTGGTTTCTATGTGCAATTATAGTATTTCTAGTTTTTCAATTAGTTTATTGTAAATGGTGTTTAAATTATTTTGTCGTACTGAGAAAGAACCGAGCCAGATACATGTACGTTGAGTCATACTACCACACACAGAACAGCTGCACTTACGCTTTGTTGTTTCGTAGCTTTTATAGTTGCAGGGGACTTAATTAATCAATTGTGTTAATGGAAATTCCTTGTCACTCTTTATTTTTATTTTATGCAGTCAGATTGCGTGCTAATACTAGTCAGGTCCAACGGGTTACGAGACTTCATAACCGGTCACACAGCTACTAAAAATATTGCATTTATTCATTAATATTAGTCCTTTCTTATGAATTAAGCCCCCACGTAACATACAATACAATAAAAGGTCTTATTCGAACGAAACTCCTTCCCGGTATTCAGTTTCTCTTAGATAGCTTGTGGCACAGCTCGTACGAAGTTTTAGAGAAAATAAATCATTCTAATGCTGGAAGCGGGCAGATGTGGCTCTTATTTACAAATCACAGCACGAAGCAGTGTAGTATACGACCGGTTGTCGTCAAGGGAAGTTTCTTTCATGGCCGTCCGAGCTGAAATGTAACGGTGTAACGCATCTTTCGAGAGACTGTTAAAGCCCTTCTGGAGTTCATTACTGCCGGAAATCCATCCTTTAATTGGTTTTGTTTTGCGATCGAAAATAATTAGCCTCTAAATCCGACTTGGAATTCATTTCAGATTCAGAAATACTCTCGATTAATGAAAGCGGCATTACTTCCACAGATACTGAAAATATAAATACAAAATTCCTTTCGTAATCCTTTGTCAATACAACTGAAAGACGGATAGTTTCATACCGTTATTTTAGTTTTGTATATGGTCTGCGTCGTCGGGAATTGTTCAAGAAAGGAAGGTAGACGACGGTCGATTTTCTTCATGTTATAAAAATTTGCAGCATATCTAATGAAGCTCCGTTCACACGCTAGACATTTCCAAGTCTGATGTAAAAAGCAAACTGTGCATGAATATTGCGACTGTCGCTACAGTTCCCGTACGATTTTTATCAAAGGTCAGATGTATCTGGTAGTCACCAAATTAGCACAAATGTCCGTCTACATATTAGTTGAAAATATCATTGTATTCGATTGCGCAGTTGAGAGTTTTAATTTCATAGGTTCAATAACTCAGAATTACTGGCTTAATGGATGTCAGCTCACTAATTTCAGGAAACATTGACAGATTAATAGATGTTTATTTTGAGTGTTAAGAAACTAATATCACACACGCTTAGTAGACAAAGAAGAGGTACATATCTGACATATGGTCCTTACTGAATTAGATAAATGATTCATTCATTACTTTGCTTGCGTTAATTTTAGCTTCGTTTACTTTTTGATTGTCTGTGAGACTTTGGCAACGTTTAAATTTGCGTTGAAGCTCTCTTTGCTGCTTAGCGTCTTTATAACATGGTTTTAGAAGCTCTTCTATCCCTCACAATTTCGCTCGGCACTTAACTATGTTTTGTCCATTGATAAATTTGTTAGTGTTGGTGACGAAATTTTCAAGCTCGCTGCTCAGCTGATCTGAAATCTGTTTGTTGTCGCTCTTGTTAAGCACAAATCTCTTACCACCTCTGCTTGTATCCATACTTACCACTGTATTTAGTTATGCTATACTGAACTTATTATTACTGATTCCCTGTTTTAGGCTGAGCTGAAAATTTTGGATCTGCCACCAACACATCTAAGATGTTACCTCCACGAGTACGTTCTCTGATTAACAGTTCGACACTATTTTAAGGTAAGGCAATTCAAATAACTTCACACGATTCCCTGTCCCTACGACCCACCGTAATCACATGAATTTCCCTGTGTACAGCTGGTAAGTGGTTATCTCCACCTAACACTACTGACCAGTAATATTCTCCGAGTTTCCCTCAAATTATCAACCACTACTGCTGTTGAGCCAGGGGTCTAAAAAAGCATCGGATGACCATGTTCATCCACATTTAACATTTATCTTCACCAGAATTAATTAGCATTGGAACCTATACTGATCTCCCAAGATATTATCCTACGTTTTGTGGTTGTAAAAACGCCTCCGAAACCGACGTTTAACCTACCTTTGCGCTATACATTCCAGTCCGAATTAATTCATTGCTATTGACTTCTTGTTCCAGCCAGCTTTCTGTCGCTATTGTCATATGGACGTTGTTCCCATTCAGAAGCAAGACTAGTTCTGGGATCTTTCCATAGACGCTCCTGCAGTAAACCAATAGTAAGTTAACATTGTTTTCTCCAAACTGCTATATGCATGCTATTCAATCTGGATACAGAACACATGTTAGAGGGCCTGTGGAGGAATTTGTGTGTCATAAAAAGACACATATATGCACGCCACACCTGTTCTGCTACACTCGTAGCCACTTCCTGCTTGTAGTGAACAACTGACCTATTAAGGGAGTTGTACAACTCCCCACTCGATAGAAAAGGTTTAGAAATACACAACCTAAAACAGTAATTTTTGAGAACATTTCCCGTGGAGAAACAGCGGTCCGCCTAAAAGTACTTTAAAATTGGATTAAGGAAACAGTGTAAGTAGGCTGTTTAGGTTTTTTTATTGGTAACGCCACGTAGCGCTCTGTATGAATATCACTGGCTGTGCTGTGTGCAGTCTGTGGCTGGTTTGCATTGTTGTTGGCTATTGTAGTGTTGGGCAGTCGGCTGTTAACAGCGCGTAGCGCTGTGCAGTTGGAGGTGAGCCGCCAGCAGTGGTGGATGTGGGGAGAGAGATGGCGGAGTTTTGAAATTTGTAAGACTGGATGTCATGAACTGCTATATATATTATGACTATTAAGGTAAATACATTGTTTGTTCTCTATTAAAATCTTTCATTTGCTAACTATAACTATAAGTAGTTAGTGCCTTCTGTAGTTTGAATCTTTTATTTAGCTGGCAGTAGTGGCACTCGCTGTATTGCAGTAGTTCGAGTAACGAAGATTTTTGTGAGGTAAGTGATTTGTGAAAGGTATAGGTTAATGTTAGTCAGGGCCATTCTTTTGTAGGGATTATTGAAAGTCAGACTGGGTTGCGCTAAAAAGTATCGTGTGTCAGTTTAAGCACAGTCATGTATAATTGTTCAAAGGGGACGTTTCATATGGCGACCCTGCCAGGAAACCTCACTGGAATCTTCTGATTTTTCTTGTAATTTGTGTAAATAGTGCAGCCTTTGTTTATTGCTATTGCATAACTGTAGAGAGAATGTCCTTTGTAGTTGCAGTTTTTCATTCTTGTACAGTAAAAAAGTTGCGGCATGCATGTAGATTTGTACCAAGTATTTCGCAGCTGCGCTTGCAATTAACTAGATATTATTTTCAGCGCTATGTTAATGTGTTTTCTTATTCTTGCTCTTCAAATTGTGCTTTTCTGTGTTATCGTGTGAAATATTGTTACAATTATGGGGTGTGAAAAACGTAATACTTGGCTCCAAAGTAAACTGAGAAATGACAGTGAAGACGAAAGCAGTGTGTTAGCGCCACCGTGTAATGAATTAACTAATGCTCAACATAGTAATTTGGTAATTGTGCACAGGGAAATGGAGCGGGCAGCAAACAATGGTGTAGACAGTGAAACATTTAGTGAATAGGGAAGCATTATCGATCGATCGGTCGGCAACAACCCGCCTCAGGAACGTGAATGACAGGACACAATTTTGCAAACACTGCAGATTCAGGATTTGGGTCCTCACCGTTTTCTCAAATAAGTCAAGACACATTTTCTGCTTGTCAAAATGTGAATGTTGCCGGTGCAACTGCACTGCCAAAAAGCACTGAGTAACATTTTTCAGACACCAGTGCATTGTTATTACAGTTAATGCAACAAATGGGACAAAGGCTACAAAAGTTAGACACAACGTTTGAGCAAAATCAGAAACATATGGGACAAAATCTTCCAAAGTTAGACACAATGGAACAAAATCTTCAAAAGTTAGACACCACACTTGAACAAACACGTGAAGATTTAACAACTGAGTTACATAAAATTGAATCGAAATGTCAAAAAGTCTGTAATGACGTAAAAACACAAATTTGGGAGCATTTCCAACCTATTTTTTCGCGTCATGAAAATGCATTACAGAATCACGAAGCAGCTATAAAGGAACTGCAAACTATAGTTCATGAAAATCACGACACCTTGCAAGCTAAAATTGACTCAGTTGCATCTACCGAATCAGTTACGCAACTTGCAAAAACTCAGGAAAACTTAAAGGACACAGTAGATACTCAGAAAATTGGTTCAGAAAGACACATGGAGGAAATTAGTTCATTATCAGAGAAAGTAGTTGAACTTTCAGATCAGCTAAATAATTTATCTACGAAGGTAGATGATAATCTGAATGACTCAAAACCGGTAGTCTTTAATGACACAGAAGAGTGCGAACAAATTAGGAAATTCAAACAAAATCAGAATCAAATTAATACGCAACACCAAAGAGAAATCTGGGAAGTACAAGATCAGTTGACACAGGTAATACAGGAAGTACATATTTTAGAGGACACTCGCGCTCCAATACGGGAAGAGGGACATAGAAATACGGAACAGCCACAAAATAATAACATAGGGCACTTCGGAAATTATGAAAGAAATTGGCAAGGTACACCGAATTTTGAGATGGAACCGCCGAAACGACGTAACAATGACCGACAGGTGACTCGCCGACATGATGATTTTGACTATAAGCTGTTCATTACTACACGTAAATTCAAAACATTTATGAATTCTGGCAATGACATTCATCCACAAGAATGGTTCCATCAATTCTATCATTGTTTTCCTCCCAACTGGTTGGGTTCAAATGGCTCTGAGCACTATGGGACTCAACTGCTGAGGTCATTAGTCCCCTAGAACTTAGAACTAGTTAAACCTAACTAACCTAAGGACATCACACACATCCATGCCCGAGGCAGGATTCGAACCTGCGATCGTAGCGGTCTCGCGGTTCCAGACTGCAGCGCCAGAACTGCGCGGCCACTTCGGCCGGCTCCCAACTGGTCATTAGAGCACAGATTAGAATTTATGTGTGGCTATTTAGAGAATGAACCAGCTGTAAGAATGCGATTGGTCATTCACGATTGCCACAGTGAAGGAGAATTTTATCATGCATTCATCTCAGCATATTGGTCTCAAGCTAGACAAGACCGAGTAAAACATATCATCACAATGATGAAACATTTCGAACAATCTGAATTTTCCAGTCTTGTGAAATATTTTGAAGACATGTTGCACGAGAATCAGCACCTGTCAAACCCATACAGCCCCTCAGAACTCATCCGCATTTGCTTAATCAAATTACCTGAACATTTACGACATATTATTTTGGCAGGACGTTGCAAAGACGACATTGAAGCTTTTCAGGGACTCTTACAAGAATTAGAAATTGACACTGACAATCACTGAACGTGAAAACAGGAACACATTTACAGGTCACATCCGTCGCAATTCCGCGATGAAAGAAATAAATACTGGACACGACAAGGCTATTCTCATAACACAAATCGTGACCAAAACAGACACCACCCTTATGACAACCGCTGGCAGAATAATAGGTACAGAGAAAGATCGCACTTCCGTAGTAATGAATATGACAGAGATAACCATAGAAACAGACAATATGCGAACCAAAACAATAATTATCAAGGGAGACAGAATAACTCCAGACGCAATGGTCCACCGTGCAGTTACGATTCCGGGAGAAATTCTTCACCACGTGACCGACAAGAAAGAAACTATGGAATCTACCGACATGACGACAGACGATATAATCGTAACGACAGACCTGAATTGCATCAGAATTGGCGGGATTCAAACACGGCAGGGCCCTCTCGATAAGGCGAATTTGTAGAAGTTAGGTCTCCTAATCCCAATAACGACGCACGCCAACAAAGAGACAGACAATGTGTGGTTTGTGGGATTAAAGGGACCAGACTGCGATGGTCATCGGTCAGACAGACAACGACTCGCACCGCAGGCAGCCACGTGCGCCACCTGGCTCAGAAAAAAATAACATAGACGCTAACCTAGAGAAAAATTCCAGTATTCTTTACCGACGTATACTGCATGATAATTGTGTTCAAGTTGAAACTCTGAGAACTATGAAGAGTAAAGGATTGCACCACATTTCACATGTAAAACCGTTTATTGAAAGATAATCTGTTTTTTAACTTAGTCTTTGCCATAAAACTATTCACTTCACGCTACTAGTACAATTTGTCACACCGAGAAACTGTTAACATGCAACAATGTTTTGAAGTTAACTATCCAGTCTAGAACCTAGGGAACATTTTTAAACAGAAATTACGAATGCATTGTTATAGTGAACAGACGACACAGTGTTGTTATTTGTACATTCTTGCTTGTTAGTTGCACGATTACGTAACGACTATCAGGCTTACATAATTAGAACATATATTGGCGCTGCTAATGAGATTTTAATGCAACATTTTGGTTTACTTGAAAATACATTCTGGATTTAAAGTACTTTCTGTGAGATACTAGATGACACAGCTACACAATTTTATCACGACGCTACTAGTGAGTGACCATTTACAATGTTGCTTTTGAGGTGTTTCTGTTTTATATCTGCACAGTTTTTCTGAATTCTTCTGGAAAGTAAAACATGCTTTAGTAGTAACTTTTGTGGTATAGCTACAATGAGACAGCCTTTTTCGTAGCACAACAATACATTACATTATAGTACTTTCTTGATTACAGTAAGGTACGTAATAACTACGATATCTATACGCAAAGTATTTCACTTTCGTTTATGATGAGGTAAGTACATTGATTTCAGCAGAACTTTGCCTACAGAGGACGATAACTACGACACTTCCACAGAGATTATCTTACAACAAGACGCACAGTTTAGCGCTACAGTACACGTATTTGACTGATTAATTTTGTACTTAAAACATTTATTTTTAAAGATTTTTGAATTACAAAGATACAAAGGTTTTCCGTGATACATTTCATTCCATTGCTGTAATCTGTAACTCCTGAGGGTATAATTCCATTAATCCCCAGGGGGGTACACGCCTACTTTGTGTACGATGTGTTTGGCAAGCACAAGGAGCCCTAGCTAATATGGTATTTGCTTATACAACTTTACACATCGGTACCATATTTCTCTAACACATAAATTACACAGCTATCTGATCATTTAACTGAGAGAGACAAACATTTATTTTACTACCTCAGTGACAGGTGTTTACGCATTTACACAGTTGGAAGACTTCACACTTATGAAATTGTATTTCGTCTGTACTTTTTTTCGGAACCATTGTGATACTATGAGAGCTCTGAATGATGTATTTGGTATGGGATCATGATTTTAAAGTACGTTTGAGGTAGATGACACTATTGAAATGAGCAGAGAATATTTTTAGGTTTTGAAATTATTGCAGAAAGCTACGACGTTTTTGAGATTTGACTGAGGTGTTATGATATTATTATGATGACAATATGTATGATGCTGTTGAGGTATGTTTATGATCAATAACCTGATGCTATATGAAGAATTTGATTATGCTATGTATTTATAATGATGAAATATTGAAGAATTGTCGACGAATATGTATATGTGTAATAAGGTAAGGAATAATGAGTAGTGGTTAGGGACTCTGACTTGTGAAAAAGGATGTTGGAAACCGAGAATCGTACTTTAAGAGTTATGAAATGTGTGTAAATGCGTGAATGTATCACAATGCCAGCGAAAATTTTTTGGACACTTATATTTATAGGATTTTGTTTCTACAGATTTGTAACGCAAATATTTCGACCTGTGAAATTTTATTTGTATCAAACTGTCACTGTAGTGCAAACTGGTGTCGTAAATATTTCGGTAAGAAAGGTAAGTGACCTTGACATAAAGCGTTTTGGGCGCCCAGCTGAGAGATAGTCGTCTGACAAAAGAAAGCCATTAGGTGGAGAAAAAAAAGAGGCCATTATCTTCGCTATTGACATTCCTTAATAGAAAGCATCGCAAACGCGACACGCTCGAACTTGAAAACATATGATTACACTGTGGAGCTCTTAATTTATGATATTTACTAAAATGCCTAATGAAATGATGAGAAACATTTTACATCCATTGTCTTTCTAGTTGAGTGATTGCTCATTTTGTTTAAAATCTAGTTTCCAGCTGCACTGCAGCATTAGTTAAAATAAAATTTAATAGATGTACTAATATCACTGTTTTCTGTCTACAGACCCAGTAAAGAATAATTTTATGATGTACTTTCTTAGAAAATAGAGCACAAATAGACAGTTCCCTTCACAGGAATTGCAAAAATGATTTTTTAACGATTTGGTAACTTGTCTGCTAGAGTAAGTTACCATGATGCATCATTCTAGTGTTAAGATGTGACATAGGTATTAACATGGCCATTTTTACTGTAATATTTTTTCTGTTTGAGCTTTGTCATGTTTAGGTATAAGTTATTTCATTTGCTGCTGCTGGTTGCCAGACATAGTGTTACTGAATTTGACTTTGTATTACACTGTTAAGCCAGTTTTACTACTGATTTATTTTTATTGTTTGCTGCACATTGCCTTATATTAGTTGTAATATTGCAATTGCTCTGCTAATTTATTTTACTGCTGCTTGCTTTGCCAATTTGAATTTTTGTCATTGCTGTTTGTATTAATTTGTTATGTGTTGCTGCATTGCCTCGTCCCTTGGTATATATATCTGAGCTCAGTAGATTTAAGTTAGCTTAAGAGGGCGTGGACTATATAAGAAACTAACTATGATGAATTGTAAGAAATGCATTGAGAAGCTATAAGAAAATGGTTTGGCCAAAGAAAAACAAAAAGAAAAGAAAGTAGTGTACAGTGTAGAAAAACTATTTTAGAAAGAGGATGTGAACAGAATACAGAAAGCAGGCTTAGATAGGACTTTTTGGGAATAATGATGAACGAAGGGAGATCTCCATGCAAAATACTGCAGTAAAACAAACCCAGTCCTTTGCTTTTGTGTCATCCCTCTATGTGTTTGTGTACCCTTGTGTATTTGTGTTTTTCCTGTCCTTATGTGTTTACCTAATAAGAGTTATGTTGTAGAATTTTTCTAATAATATGTTATTTACTTTGTAGAGATGTTTCGACATTATTAATTCTGTTCTGTTTCAATGCTCAAGTGTGAAATTAATGTTTCGAAAACTATTCTCATTATTTTATATATTTACTTATGTCATAATTCCTGTAACACTGATGTGTATATTTATTTCTATTCTTTTGTAAAGCCTGTGTTACTACAAATGTTATCTGTATTGTTATGTTCTTTAATGACGTATTTTGTGCCTTTGTTATTGTATTCTTATATTATCAAATTGTAATTGACACCAGTTCATCAAATTAAGTAACTTGTAAGTTACATGCCACTGAACACGTTTCTGTTGGTCATAGTATATGGACAATATATGAGAAGTAGAGACTGATAGTGTTTGCACGTGTGTTAATAATTCAGCAAGGGACTGGATAACAGCATTGTTGGTTCTAAGGACAATTAAAAAAAAAAACTTTGTGAGTGCACAAGTGGTGGTTTAAGGACTTGCTATATAGTACAAGACTCTTCGATGGTGATTGTGCACCTGTGCAGTCGCAACAGATGGCTGCTAGCCATCTCTACAAGGACTACAGTGGGTCTACACCTTCGATGACTCACCAACACCATTATTTCTACAAGAACTGCAGTGGGTCTGCACCTCTGGTGGCCCACCAATACCGTAATCTCTAACAAGACTGAAGTGGTCTGCTCTGTGATGACGTACTTACCAATATTCTTCGAAACTTCCACTGACTCTGCTTTGGGTTTGCTCTGTTGTGGCCCATTACCTGTCTGCATGTCAAGAGTCAGCACCGTCTTTCCGTTGGAAGGACAACAATATTTCTTCAAGACTGCATGGAAATTCACTACTTCCGTGTGCATTTTCTTTTACTGCTCAGACTTTGAGAAAAAAAAGCTGCTATTTTACTGTGATGAACGATCAGGACTGTCTTTATGGACTGTGAGATAATTTTAGGTTTTGACCAACATTGTATCAATAAGTGTGTGCATTTGATATCTTTGTTATTGTAATGATGAAATATTTTGTCAAATCATTACTGGCCACTGCCCAAAACAATTTGTAAAATTTTTTGTAGGGAGCATGGGGGCTATGTAAGTAGGCTGTTTAGGTTTTTTTATTGGTAACGCCACTTAGCGCTCTGTATGAAAATCACTGGCTGTGCTGTGTGCAGCCTGTGGCTGGTTTGCATTGTTGTTGGCTATTGTAGTGTTGGGCAGTTGGCTGTTAACAGCGCGTAGCGTTGTGCAGTTGGAGGTGAGCCGCCAGCAGTGGTGGATGTGGGGAGAGAGATGGCGGAGTTTTGAAATTTGTATGACTGGATGTCATGAACTGCTATATATATTATGACTATTAAGGTAAATACATTGTTTGCTCTCTATTAAAATCTTTCATTTGCTATGACTATCAGTAGTTAGTGCTTTCCGTAGTTTGAATCTTTTATTTAGCTGGCAGTAGTGGCGCTCGCCGTATTGCAATAGTTCGAGTAAGGAAGATTTTTGTGAAGTAAGTGATTTGTGAAAGGTATAGGTTAATTTTAGTCAGGGCCATTCTTTTGTAGGGATTATTGAAAGTCAGATTGCGTTGCGCTAAAAAAAATATTGTGTGTCAGTTTAAGAACATTCATGTATAATTGTTCAAAGGGGACGTTTCAACAGTCTCGACCGCAAAAAAATTCATTTACATGGTAGCCGGTTTCGGTTAGTATTTGCAACTGGACGTAAGTGTAATTACAACACCCGCTACATTCACCACAACCACCTGCCATTATGGTAAGAGGGTGTGAGGAAGGACAAACACTGACCGAAACAGTGAACCACGAAATAAATGTTTTTGCGCTCGGACTGTTGTTTAATCAATTTTTAAAATACTGTAGATCCAATATCGCGCAGTCTCTGGTTTAAGCTTTCCAATCAGCTGCAGTCCCAGAGGATCACGATCGGTTCTGGGCATGATGGCTCTGTTTCCACCAGGCGGGAGAGACTACTTAGCTGTTACAGATCAGCTAGCCCCCTGAACGAGCCGAAACCGGCCTCTGAACCCAGGTGGCGGTCATCAATCGTAAAGAGCAACGATTTGCAGCCGGGTGCACCAAGTGCGCTCGATCGCTGCCTGCAGAGCCTCCTCCATACCTCCGATTGGACTCCCTCAGCAAGTAAACAGAGTGGACACTGGTCTTCTTTACCAACCTACCTGCTATTTTACCACACGCCTAATACTGAAGTTCTCAATAAGAAGCAATCTCACTCTCTGCGCTTGCCCGGACCTCGAAGGAAGATCTGCCATAGTCCCAAGAGGTGAGGTGTCCCGTTCTTGATCAGATGTACTTTCAGCAATAAGCAGTACTTCAAACTCACTTTAAGATATAAGTGGACAAACGCGCCAACGTACCCACTTCAGCGTTACTTCCAGGGCTTCGCGACCCCGACACTGTTCGTTAATCATGGCTAGGTAAGTGTCGACGGGCCGAGCGAATCGGAAGGTGCAGTGGCATCGAGGATCTTAGGTGACGCTGTAGGTTCCAGAGGAGCGAAAGCCTCTGTCTCAGGCTACCTGGCGCCACTGCAGCCCAGGGCAGCAGCTAGTGGCCTGTCGATCGTGAGAAACGCAGCTACAAGCTGTTCACAGGCAGTGGCCATTTCCCCCTGCAATCATATACAACAGATACAGCCCCCGTTCGTCTTTTTTGTATGTATCACATATAATACAACACTAGCCCGAGAAGCTGAACTCACTTAAACAATAGAAAACTTGTACAACAAATTAAATTGCATTACGCAAAGCAGCTACATAAAAAGCTACTGTTCACTCACATTCATAGGCAAATAAGAATATCACTAAATTAAACGATGTAAGCACTCTGATTGCAAACAATAAGCTGCTGCTACTGATCTATGCTCTATTTTGAGACTGGAGCACCACTCCTGTGTCCAAGTGCTTCTCTGTTCTTCAGAAATATGTTCAATTTTTCTGTAAATGGCAACTCTATTGCGCATAATCGTGTATGTGCATACATCTTTGTATTTCTGCTCTAGCTGTTACAACTCTGTGACTGTGCACTTAGTGTCACTCTTATTTCTTAGTAGTACGTATTCGCTCTTTCCTGTTTCATTTATTGACGTTTTGTATACATGGTTTCATCTGCCTTTTCAATCAAGTTTTTCCACTGCCTCACTTTCATCTTTTATTGTATTCCTTTCTTCCGCTTCAGTTGAACATTGTTCAGCCTGCAACTCTTAACAATCTCTAAACGTTTCTACTTTTCCATTTCCAGTTCCTTAGCATTTCAGTTCTTTAGCATTATTCCACAGCTCATTACTAAATATGGTCAGAATCATTATCTGATCTGGGTGTATTCTATCCTTTGAAACCTAACACCTAACTCTCTGCCTTATCTTCCGATGTCTCCATTTTTCTACAGTGCGCAAAATATTTTCACGTTTCCTAAATTAAGTACTGGGAATGATCAAATAGTGCTGTGTCGAGAATTATTCCAGACAGCTTACCCTTTCATACCTTTCCTCTAGTCCATCTTCTTCAAACTTTCCTTTCTCTTACTTATTTCACAATCAGATTATAACCTCTATCACAAATTTTCACCCCCCTTAGTAACACGTTTTTTGTGTCATCATAGTTTTTTCAATCTCTTAATCATTTGTGGAGGTGGAAGATACATACTTCTACTAGTGTCGGCAGTACTATCTTTGTGTCCCTATTCGCTAGGATAACTGTGATGTTAACGTTAGGTCATTTGCATATCTAAGGTATTTTTAACCACTAGGTCGTATCTTGAATTACAACTTTCTGATGTGTCGATAACAAAACCTCTCATTCTTGCCCTGCCCTTCCATTCACAAATTTGCTCTATCTGTAATTAGGTCTCCAACCTATCATCATAATTAAGAGATAATCGTTCTGAACTGCAAAACATTAATATATTTTTCTTCGGATTACATCCTCCTTAGTGGTATTTGCATGGTAACCCTGTATGTGGGACTATTTCACTCCGAAATAACCCACTCGGATACTATGCTGTAGAAATAATTTTACAAAGCCGATAAGCTAGCCATAGAGAGTTTTTCTGTCGTACCCAGTAAAATTAGTGCTGACCCTCTTCAGGAACGATATGTGTAGTATCACCTCTCAACAGATACCATTACGATGTGCTTCCACCTATGGTTCAGCTATCTGTATTGTCTAGGCACTGTAACTTGCACGGAAACCAGACTGCAATTCTACTGGACGATAGATATGAAGGGACAGTAGTTGGAATTCAGTAAGACAGAATTGTAGCAGTTCCATAGTGTTATTTAAAGTGTATATCGAGCAATAAATACACGAAACTAAGGAGAAATTAGGAACAAGATTTGAAGTTCAAGGTGAGTACACTACAAGTTAATGCTTAGACAATGACGCAAATCTGTCAGAGTCACATAACTAGAAGAGTGCTTTCACTCGCTGTTTAAATTTATTCAAAGAATTAAATTTTCTCGAAGTATTACATTCGCATAATCTACCATCGGTATAATTTGAGTCTAAATACTGAGACGCCCTGAGTACTATTGGTATTTACAGGGTGTTTCAAAAATGACCGGTATATTTGAAACGGCAATAAAAACTAAACGAGCAGCGATAGAAATACACCGTTTGTTGCAATATGCTTGGGACAACAGTACATTTTCAGGCAGACAAACTTTCGAAATTACAGTAGTTACAATTTTCAACAACAGATGGCGCTGCGGTCTGGGACTCTCTATAGTACGATATTTTCCACATATCAACCATGCGTAGCAATAATATGGCGTAGTCTCTGAATGAAATTACCCGAAACCTTTGACAACGTGTCTGGCGGAATGGCTTCACATGCAGATGAGATGTACTGCTTCAGCTGTTCCATTGTCTCTGGATTCTGGCGGTACACCTGGTCTTTCAAGTGTCCCCACAGAAAGAAGTCACAGGGGTTCATGTCTGGCGAATAGGGAGGCCAATTCACGCCGCCTCCTGTATGTTTCGGATAGCCCAAAGCAATCACACGATCATCGAAATATTCATTCAGGAAATTAAAGACGTCGGCCGTGCGATGTGGCCGGGCACCATCTTGCATAAACCACGAGGTGTTCGCAGTGTCGTCTAAGGCAGTTTGTACCGCCACAAATTCACGAAGAATGTCCAGATAGCGTGATGCAGTAATCGTTTCGGATCTGAAAAATGGGCCAATGATTCCTTTGGAAGAAATGGCGGCCCAGACCAGTACTTTTTGAGGATGCAGGGACGATGGGACTGCAACATGGGGCTTTTCGGTTCCCCATATGCGCCAGTTCTGTTTATTGACGAAGCCGTCCAGGTAAAAATACGCTTCGTCAGTAAACCAAATGCTGCCCACATGCATATCGTCGTCATCAATCCTGTGCACTATATCGTTAGCGAATGTCTCTCGTGCAGCAATGGTAGCGGCGCTGAGGGGTTGCCGCGTTTGAATTTTGTATGGATAGAGGTGTAAACTCTGGCGCATGAGATGATACGTGGACGTTGGCGTCATTTGGACCGCAGCTGCAACACGGCGAACGGAAACCCGAGGCCGCTGTTGGATCACCTGCTGCACTAGCTGCGCGTTGCCCTCTGTGGTTGACGTACGCGGTCGCCCTACCTTTCCAGCACACTCATCCGTCACGTTCCCAGTCCGTTGAAATTTTTCAAACAGATCCTTTATTGTATCGCTTTTCGGTCCTTTGGTTACATTAAACCTCGTTGAAAACTTCGTCTTGTTGCAACAACACTTTGTTCTAGCCGGTGGAATTCCACCACCAGAAAAATCCTCTGTTCTAAGGAATAAACCATGTTGTCTACAGCACACTTGCACGTTGTGAACAGCACACGCTTACAGCAGAAAGACGACGTACAGAATGGCGCACCCACAGGCTGCGCTGTCTTCTATATCTTTCACATCACTTGCAGCGCCATCTGTTGTTGAAAATTGTAACCACTGTAATTTCGAAAGTTTGTCCGCCTGAAAATGTACTGTTGTCCCAAGCATATTGCAACAAACGGTGTATTTCTATCGCTGCTCGTTTAGTTTTTATTGCCGTTTCAAATATACCGCTCATTTTTGAAACACCCTGTATAATCACAATGGCTATTGCTCTTTTGCTGATGATGATTATTCGAACTGGTAATTCGCAGGTGATATATATTGCGAGAAAACGCCACAGCATCCAAAATCCAGATGCAGAATGTCTTTCGAAATCATTACGTTAGTAGCAAACAACTTAAAGTAAGACAACATAGCGTATGTTATCGAGTTTTTTCTTCCTACTTATTCCTGTGCATAGAGGTAGCAGTATAGCAAAGGAATGAATGCCTACCAGTTTACGCAAGAATGGAATTCTATATCTCGGGACTGAATGGATCGTGTGTTTGACCCTGTGCGGGTATTTACAACTTGCTGCACTGCACTCTGGACCCATCACTTCCATTGTTGACGAATAACTCATGGGGCAACAACTGCGTGGTGTTTAAGGGTGTTCTGTCTGCTGGGGTTATAACCCACTAAGCAGGGTTGATGTGTTACGTATATTAAAAAGAAAACTGGAAATGGAGTATATAAAAGTCAAGTACTTAAAGAGGAGTATATAAAAGTCAAGTACTTAAGGATGTATGTATTTTATTACATTAATCGTTCCTGTAATCATAAACAAATTTTAGCCACTCCAGAACAACGAATAGGAAATTTTGTAGCCTACAAGTTACAAAATTACCAATAATTCAGTTTATTGCACTAAACTGCACATTAGAATATCTGACAACCTTTTTCAATATCAGACTATTACCCTGGCACGTCTGGATAAATGGTCTGGGATCTCATTCCAATACTGTGTCTCAGTAGATCACGTAACTAATGAGGTGGTACTGAAGAGAATTGGGGAGAGGAGGAATTAGTCTCACAGCTTGACTAGAAAAGGGATCCGTTGGTAGGACACGTTCTGAAGCATCAAGGGATCACATATTTAGTATTGAAGGAAAGCGTGCGGAGTAAAGATCGTACAGGGAGCCCAACAGATGAATATACTAAGCTGATTCACAAGGACGTAGGTTGTAGTAGTCACTCAGAGATGAAGAGGCTTGCACAGGATAGAGTAGCACGGAGAGCTGCATCAAACCAGTCTCACGACTGAAGACCACAACAACAACTCAGCACGAAACAATGATATCCCTGAAGCCTTATGTCGATTGCTGAGATATCGATAGACACTGAAGGGCCAAAGAAAAAGTGCTGGAGGGAAATGACACCATACGTTCTGGAGGGCTGTCCACAATTCCATAAGAGTACGTGGGGGTAAAGATCTCTTCTGAACAGCACGTGCAAGGCATCCCAGATATGCTCCATAATTCTCATGTCTGGGAAGTTTTGTGGCCAGCGGAAGTGTTTAAGTTCAGAAGAGTGTTTCTGGAGAAACTCTGTAGTAATTCCGAACGTGTGTGGTGTCGCATTGTCCAGCTGGAATTCCCAAGTCCGTCGGAATGCCTAATGGATATGAATGGAAGCAGCTGATCAGATAGGATGCTTACGTAAGTGTCACTGTCAGAGTTGTATCTAGACGTATCAGGGGTCCCAAATCATTCCAGCTGGACACGACCCACACAATTACATAGCCTACATCAGCTTCAAGAGTCCCCTGCTGACATGTGATGTTCATGGATTCGTGAGGGGACCTGTACATGTCCATCTGCTCGATACAATTTGAAACGAGACTCGTCCGACCAGACAACATGTTTCCTGTCATCAACAGTCCCATTTCGGTGTTGATGGACTCAGGTGGGATGTAAAGCTTTGTGTCGCGCAGTCGTCAATGGCACATAGTGGGCCTTCGGCTCCGAAAGCCCATATCGATTAATCGATTATGTTTCGTTGAATGGTTCGCATGCTGACACTTGCTGATGGCTCAGCATTGAAATCTGCAGCAATTTTCGGAAGTGTTGCACTTCTGTCACGATGAACGATTCTCTTTAGTCGCCGTTGGTCCGTTCTTGGAGGATCATTTTCCGCCCGCAGCGATGTCGGAGATTTGATGTTGTACCGGATTCCTAATATTGACAGTAAACTCGTAAAATTGTCATACGGTAAACTCCCCTCTTCATCGCTACCTCGGAGATGTTGCTTGTGCGCTGACTGTAACACCACGTGCAAGCTCACTTAAATCTCGATAACCGGCCATTGCAGCAGCAGTAAACGATCTAACAACTGCGCCAGACATTTGTTGTTTTATATTGGCGTTGTCGACCGTAGCGCCGTGTTTTGCCTGTTTAAATATCTGTATTTGATCACGCATACCTATACCAGTTTCTGTAGCGCTTCAGTGTAAAACGGTATACCGCGCTCTCCAAGGCTGTGAGTTCATTTCTGGAACTGAAAGCATATTGATCATAAAAACCTGCAAAGAGTTCATCAGACAGAAGCTTGGAAATTTGTGAAACTTATTGGGAATCGTTTGACTGTCCCTATGCTTCGTCTTGCTGTCATGGTAAGTCCCCAGCTCATATGCTCTATGAGGCGGTCGTCTAATCGGCTCCTGGATGGTGGTGAGGGCTGCCGAAGGCGTCAGGCGATGATTACCAGTTTATTTTCTTCTGTCTGCCTCCAAAAAGGAAGACGGACGTTTTCGCGTTTTCGTTCTTTGCTTTATTTGAACTGGCTGAACTATGGATATTCTGAGGGCCCACCAGTAAAATGATGCCTTACCAGAAGCTGGTAACCTCTTTGATTTTGGGCAGTTAAACAATAAAGCGTTCCCCAACATTTGGTTTTGTAGGCAGCTTCTTGCTCTCTCTCTCTCTCCCTCCCTCTCTCTCTCTATCTATCTTTTTCTCTCGCTAATGAGGTGCGTCCTCGACAGCGCAGCCGTATTTGTGTTTGTAACTGATAATTTATTTACGCTAGTCATTCCTCTTACGTTCTGTTAAACGTTTGGTTTTTGCACTGCCTGGGCTCTGGCGGCGTATTACGCTCATGAGCGTGGCCTGTCTGTGGATTCTGACTCCATATTTCGATCTTATCTGCCGCCTGCGGTGAATTTCGAAGAAAAACCTGTTTTCTAATTTCTCTCACAAAAGCGTCTTTCCCAGAACTTGCTTAAAACGGCATTTGTCCTCCTTCCACATTCGAGCTGCTGGTGACCCCACGATAAAAGCCATTGTGGCATCACTGACCAACCCTATGAGGAGACTCCTCAAGGGAAAGCAAGTTAGCCAAGAGGCGGTGACGTGTGCGGCTGCCGTCTTATTCCTTCCGGGAAGTTGTCCATGGGGGAGGAGGCTCTTATTCCTGCCTATGTGGCCCGATAATGCCTGCTCGCTTACAACCCAACGCAATACGCTTCCAGAGCGGTATCTCACTTAGATGAATCATGAAATTCCATATGAAATCCAAACGAAATTCATTAGATAATCGCAAATGCTGGTACTGATATGCGTCTCATTAGTCACGGGAGATTAATTAGTCTGGTATGGTCAGACTTTTCGTTTCTGATTTCATGGCACTTATGAGACAGATCTCGGAAAAATTGTTGCGTAAGACAAGAAACACATATCTGGAATATATGGCCAAGACAACAGCCATTATGGAAGAATGTAAACTACAAGAAAAAGAATCTTTCGCTAATGCGCGAGAAATGCCTATGACGGAATCAAGGTCGTTCCACGCATTAAGGGATGGACGAAAACTCTGTTTATAAAGTTCCATTTCGATATAGATCTGCTTAAAAAGAATGGTTACACTGCATCTAAATGTGGCAGATTACATGTTGTACAACTAGCAACATAAAAGTAGTTTACAGAATTTAAAACCAATGAAATAACAGGTTTTAACGGTAATTCGTTTGAAATATTATTAAGCCAACGTTCTATATGGAAAGTACACATCTCGCCAGGTAACTTTATTCTTTCCCTAGCCTCCATGCACTGAACTGGCAGGCCCCAGAGCTTCCAGTGTGTTCAGCATTAAAGAAGATACCTGATTATGCCCAGCCCAAATTCTGCACGATACTGTATGCACTGCAGCAACGCATGTGTGATCTCCCAATATTGTGAACGCAATAGCGTGATTTGAGTTCCTAAAATTACGTGTAAGTTCACCGGGAGCCGGCTCACTGCTTCTGTCACACACACACACACGAACACACACACACACAAAATTAATGTAATTAGATTGGAAGTACATACGTAAAAGACCTGAATCGGAAGAAAATGTGACTAGAAGTGGTATTATCTCGGACTTCATCTAGAGGTTTTTCCTACCCGTTCAGGAAATCATTTTCAGCGAAACAGCATTATCTACTGTGATTACACTGGCGTACAAAAATGTCTTCATGTGTTTTGAAACATGATAGTCAAGAGAAGGCAGGATTTGGTTACGATTGTGGACGGGGTCGTAATCAGTTACTATTGGTTGCCTTTTACAGTTACACACAATTTATTTTAAACCAGTAATTCCAGACTCAACAATAAATAAAAATACCACACGTTATTAATAAAGGAATAAACAACTGTGTAAATAATAGTGTTTTCAGTGAGTTACAATTTAGCAAATCACCATTAAATACAGATACAGCACATAATGTTTCAAAAGCACATTGATCTGGAAAGATGGCCTTACAATCCAGGAATGGCAATAAATTAGGTTTTAAATGCTTACTGCGTAAATACAAATACCAAATTAGAATTTTAAAGCAATTGATCATAATCACGGCTGAAGGTCTTACACGCCAGGAACGGCGATAATATAAAAAAATTAGAAACCTGCTGTAAAACAGCAAATACAATAGCACGGTTAATTAACAAAAAAAAAAAAACAAGCAACTGATCACCCAACTGGTGAAATAAGATGATGGTAAAGCTTGTAACACAACCCTTAACATCCACTGAACACTACACTGCTAGATTTATTCTAGAAGGGGACCCGAACTATTAACTAGACATGTTGTTGTTGTGGTCTTCAGTCCTGAGACTGGTTTGATGCAGCTCTCCATGCTACTCTAACCTGAGCAAGCTTCTTCATCTCCCAGTACCTACTGCAACCTACATCCTTCTGAATCTGCTTACTGTATTGATCTCTTGGTCTCCCTCTACGATTTTTACCCTCCACGCTGCCCTCCAATGCTAAATTTGTGATCCCTTGATGCCTCAAAACATGTCCTACCAACCGATCCCTTCTTCTAGTCAAGTTGTGCCACAAACTTCTCTTCTCCCCAATCCTATTCAATACCCCCTCATTAGTTACGTGATCTACCCACCTTATCTTCAGCATTCTTCTGTAGCACCACATTTCGAAAGCTTCTATTCTCTTCTTGTCCAAACTGGTTATCGTCCATGTTTCACTTCCATACATGGCTACACTCCATACAAATACTTTCAGACACGACTTCCTGACACTTAAATCTATACTCGATGTTAACAAATTTCTCTTCTTCAGAAACGCTTTCCTTGCCATTGCCAGTCTACATTTTATATCCTCTCTACTTCGACCGTCATCAGTTATTTTACTCCCTAAATAGCAAAACTCCTTTACTACTTTCAGTGTCTCATTTCCTAATCTAATCCCCTCAGCATCACCCGATTTAATTTGACTACATTCCATTATCCTCGTTTTGCTTTTGTTGATGTTCATCTTATATCCTCCTTTCAAGACACTGTCCATTCCGTTCAACTGCTCTTCCAAGTCCTTTGCTGCCTCTGACAGAATTACAATGTCATCGGCGAACCTCAAAGTTTTTACTTCTTCTCCATGAATTTTAATGCCTACTCCGAATTTTTCTTTTGTTTCCTTTACTGCTTGCTCAATATACAGATTGAATAACATCGGGGAGAGGCTACAACCCTGTCTCACTCCGTTCCCAACCACTGCTTCCCTTTCATGCCCCTCGACTCTTATAACTGCCATCTGGTGTCTGTACAAATTGTAAATAGCCTTCCGCTCCCTGTATTTTACCCCTGCCACCTTCAGAATTTGAAAGAGAGTATTCCAGTTAACGTTGTCAAAAGCTTTCTCTAAGTCTACAAATGCTAGAAACGTAGGTTTGCCTTTTCTTAATCTTTCTTCTAAGATAAGTCGTAAGGTTAGTATTGCCTCACGTGTTCCAACATTTCTACAGAATCCAAACTGATCTTCCCCGAGGTCCGCTTCTACCAGTTTTTCCATTCGTCTGTAAAGAATTCGCGTTAGTATTTTGCAGCTGTGACTTATTAAACTGATAGTTCGGTAATTTTCACATCTGTCAACACCTGCTTTCTTTGGTATTGGAATTATTATATTCTTCTTGAAGTCTGTGGGTATTTCGCCTTTCTCATACATCTTGCTCACCAGATGGTACAGTTTTGTCATGACTGTCTCTCCCAAGGCCATCAGTAGTTCTAATGGAATGTTGTCTACTCCCGGGGCCTTGTTTCGACTCAGGTCTTTCAGTGCTCTGTCAAACTCTTCACGCAGTATCTTATCTCCCATTTCATCTTCATCTACATCCTCTTCCATTTCCATAATATTGTCCTCAAGTACATCGCCCTTGTATAAACCCTCTATATACTCCTTCAACCTTTCTGCCTTCCCTTCTTTGCTTAGAACTGGGTTGCCATCTGAGCTCTTGATATTCATACAAGTGGTTCTCTTCTCTCCAAAGGTCTCTTTAATTTTCCTGTAGGCATTATCTATCTTGCCGCTAGTGAGACAAGCCTCTACATCCTTACATTTGTCCTCTAGCCATCCCTGCTTAGCCATTTTGCACTTTCTGTCGATCTCATTTTTGAGACGTTTGTATTCCCTTTTTCCTGCTTCATTTACTGCATTTTTATATTTTCTCCTTTCATCAATTAAATTCAATATTTCTTCTGTTACCCAAGGATTTCTATTAGCCCTCGTCGTCTTACCTACTTGATCCTCTGCTGCCTTCACTACTTCATCCCTCAGAGCTACCCATTCTTCTTCTACTGTATTTCTTTCCCCCATTCCTGTCAATTGTTCCCTTATGCTCTCCCTGAAACTCTCTACAACCTCTGGTTCTTTCAGTTTATCCAGGTCCCATCTCCTTAAATTCCCACCTTTTTGCAGTTTCTTCAGTTTTAATCTACAGCTCATAACCAATAGATTGTGGTCAGAGTCCACATCTGCCCCTGGAAATGTCTTACAATTTAAAACCTGGTTCCTAAATCTCTGTCTTACCATTATATAATCTATCTGATACCTATTAGTATCTCCAGGATTCTTCCAGGTATACAACCTTCTTTTATGATTCTTGAACCAAGTGTTAGCTATGATTAAGTTATGCTCTGTGCAAAATTCTACAAGGCGGCTTCCTCTTTCATTTCTTCCCCCCAATCCATATTCACCTACTATGTTTCCTTCTCTCCCTTTTCCTACTGACGAATTCCAGTCACCCATGACTATTAAATATTCGTCTCCCTTCACTACCTGAATAATTTCTTTTATCTCGTCATACATTTCATCAATTTCTTCATCATCTGCAGAGCTAGTTGGCATATAAACTTGTACTACTGTAGTAGGCATGGGCTTTGTGTCTATCTTGGCCACAATAATGCGTTCACTATGCTGTTTGTAGTAGCAAACCCGCACTCCTATTTTTTTATTCATTATTAAACCTACTCCTGCATTACCCCTATTTGATTTTGTATTTATAACCCTGTAATCACCTGACCAAAAGTCTTGTACCTCCTGCCACCGAACTTCACTAATTCCCACTATATCTAACTTTAACCTATCCATTTCCCTTTTTAAATTTTCTAACCTACCTGCCCGATTAAGGGATCTGACATTCCACGCTCCGATCCGTAGAATGCCAGTTTTCTTCCTCCTGATAACGACGTCCTCTTGAGTAGTCCCCGCCCGGAGATCCGAATGGGGGACTATTTTACCTCCTTAATATTTTACCCAAGAGGACGCCATCATCATTTAATCATACAGTAAAGCTGCATGTCCTCGGGAAAAATTACGGCTGTAGTTTCCCCTTGCTTTCAGCCGTTCGCAGTACCAGCACAGCAAGGCCGTTTTGGTTAATGTTACAAGGCCAAATCAGTCAATCATCCAGACTGTTGCCCCTGCAACTACTGAAAAGGCTGCTGCCCCTCTTCAGGAACCACATGTTTGTCTGGCCTCTCAACAGATACCCCTCCGTTGTGGTTGCACCTACGGTACGGCCATCTGTATCGCTGAAGCACGCAAGCCTCCCCACCAACGGCAAGGTCCATGGTTCATGGGGGAAGTAACTAGGCATACACTCCTGGAAATTGAAATAAGATCACCGTGAATTCATTGTCCCAGGAAGGGGAAACTTTATTGACACATTCCTGGGGTCAGATACATCACATGATCACACTGACAGAACCACAGGCACATCGACACAGGCAACAGAGCATGCACAATGTCGGCACTAGTACAGTGTATATCCACCTTTCGCAGCAATGCAGGCTGCTATTCTCCCATGGAGACGATCGTAGAGATGCTGGATGTAGTCCTGTGGAACGGCTTGCCATGCCATTTCCACCTGGCGCCTCAGTTGGACCAGCGTTCGTGCTGGACGTGCAGACCGCGTGAGACGACGCTTCATCCAGTCCCAAACATGCTCAATGAGGGACAGATCCGGAGATCTTGCTGGCCAGGGTAGTTGACTTACACCTTCTAGAGCACGTTGGGTGGCACGGGATACATGCGGACGTGCATTGTCCTGTTGGAACAGCAAGTTCCCTTGCCGGTCTAGGAATGGTAGAACGATGGGTTCGATGACGGTTTGGATGTACCGTGCACTATTCAGTGTCCCCTCGACGATCACCAGTGGTGTACGGCCAGTGTAGGAGATCGCTCCCCACACCATGATGCCGGGTGCTGGCCCTGTGTGCCTCGGTCGTATACAGTCCTGATTGTGGCGTTCACCTGCACGGCGCCAAACACGCATACGACCATCATTGGCACCAAGGCAGAAGCGACTCTCATCGCTGAAGACGACACGTCTCCATTCGTCCCTCCATTCACGCCTGTCGCGACACCACTGGAGGCGGGCTCCACGATGTTGGGGCGTGAGCGGAAGACGGCCTAACGGTGTGCGGGACCGTAGCCCAGCTTCATGGAGACGGTTGCGAATGGTCCTCACCTAACCCCAGGAGCAACAGTGTCCCTAATTTGCTGGGAAGTGGTGGTGCGGTCCCCTACGGCACTGCGTAGGATCCTACGGTCTTGGCGTGCATCCGTGCGTCGCTGCGGTCCGGTCCCAGGTCGACGGGCACGTGCACCTTCCGCCGACCACTGGCGACAACATCGATGTACTGTGGAGACCTCACGCCCCACGTGTTGAGCAAGTCGGCGGTATGTCCACCCGGCCTCCCGCATGCCCACTATACGCCCTCGCTCAAAGTCCGTCAACTGCACATACGGTTCACGTCCACGCTGTCGCGGCATGCTACCAGTGTTAAAGACTGCGATGGAGCTCCGTATGCCACGGCAAACTGGCTGACACTGACGGCGGCGGTGCACAAATGCTGCGCAGCTAGCGCCATTCGACGGCCAACACCGCGGTTCCTGGTGTGTCCGCTGTGCCGTGCGTGTGATCATTGCTTGTACAGCCCTCTCGCAGTGTCCGGAGCAAGTATGGTGGGTCTGACACACCGGTGTCAATGTGTTCTTTTTTCCATTTCCAGGAGTGTATATAACATTTAATGTAGGCATTACAAGGTACTGTAATAAATAATATAATAATAAAACACAAGGACCAGTACATAAGTTTCTTAAAGGGTATTGAGGCAGAATATACACACAGAGGGCGTGGACCGAAGGAGTGTTACACTAAACTGCTGGACATCAGATCTCCGTTTAGAACACACAAGTCTTACAAGATCCAATGGGCCACAGACGGTGCTCCAGGAATCGACCTCTGAGAAGGTTCAGCAACAAACACTTTCGCGAGCGATGAGATAGGTAGCCAAGAGTTGCATTCACTTCACAAGATGGTTACTCAGACTAGTGGCAGTTTAACGAATGACTAATGATTATCTTGCTGAAGCTACCTGACGTCCTATAAACCAAATGCAAAGAGGGAACAATGCCCCAAAGCCGGAAGCGGCGGTTTGCAGTACGTCCCCAGAATACTGCGCTTAGAGTGCCCGGAACGAGAAAGGAACCGCTACCACCAGAGCAGAAAAATCACCAACCGGCCCAGGGCAGGTAACTGGAGTGTTATCGGCCACCAGGTAAGAAAAATTACCGCTAATTGAACTTAACAAATAGTAACAAGTTGAACGCAGTAAACAGTAATAAGAAGTCGAGGGAAGCTAATCAGATCCGCCTTCCCCAAGCACTCCACTTGCTGCTCTTCGCCTCGGTGACACTACGAGCAGCAACACGAACCCAAGACACTGGAGAATCGCGAGATATAACTGTGGTGGAGGTTTCTCTACTTGGATTGAAATGCACGCATCTTAAAGCTAGCTGGATCCGGTTTACGACGAAGTCGTGCACCCTCGTGACCACAGCCCGTCCATCAGGCAGTCCATGCGTGTGGCGCCAACGGTCGCGGCATGTTCTGGCACTGCGCGGACCTGGCTCCTCCTGAGTCCCTAACCGAACTGGCACACTCACATGACCCGGAGAAACAACGACGTCACCCCAAGGATATGGCAACAGTTACTACATATTGATAACCTCCGCTGCTGCTGGGATCGAGGGAAACACCTCCTGGAGGATTAAATACATATGCATTGACAATTGTCTTGTTTAGAAGTCCATACATAACAGGTAATCAGGACCACTAACTGGTTTTAAACCTATGTTTTGTACGTCTACAGTTTGAATTATTTTAATGTGGTGATAGATTACATTCTACCAAAAAATTGCTACAAACAGTTGTATTTTAGACCATTCTTGAAGGAACTGAGTTTTGTTCTGCTGGATGACTGTCTATTGGTCGTAAAAATTTTATATTTCATATTCAGTATAGGATATATATGCTGTAAAAAGCTATCAATTTTTAATAGAACATTTCTTAATGAGTGGAGAGAGCTTATAGCTGGGAATTCGTTGAGGAATTTCTGTACAGAACTTTAAGTGCGTCTGTGTCGAAATCGATTTGCCAGCTGTGTTGCAGAGTTCGGACACTTGCTATAATGTCAAGACTGGATGATCGTACTGGGAAATGTTATTATTTGTGCCTACCATGGCATGCAAAAGTACCAACTTCCCAGCGTTATATTTTGTTTTGTTTTGCTAGTGTTAAGAATAAAGATAAAACCTAGTAAGAAGAATGAAAAGAATAGCTGTACCTTTCTAGAGGTCTGACTGTCTTGCTGGTAAAGCTATAGATACTCAAAAAGCGATTGTGTCAGGCAGACTTGAAACATTAAGTATTAAGAATTTATTAGCTGGTCACATGGCCATGACATTGCTTTTTGACGTGTTAGCTTAGTCCTCTTAACACTACAACAGAAAAAAACTGCTGCTGGATAAAAACCAACGTTTCGGCCACGATTGCAGCTGCCTTCTTCTGGGTTACGAGTTTTCCTGGTGTGTTGTGTGCAAAATACAGGATCTGTTCAACAGAATGGGACACTTACCAGGTTAGATTAATAGATGTACGGTAAAACTGTCACTATAAAATATGATGCAAACGTATTTTACTGTACAGGTTGTAAGGCATTCCAGTGTATACACACACACATGTCTGAGTAACTGTAACACTGAAAGGCTAGATAATTATGGACAGGTTCGAATCCTGCCTCGGGCATGGATGTGTGTGATGTCCTTAGGTTAGTTAGGTTTAAGTAGTTCTAAGTTCTAGGGGACTGATGACCTCAGATGTTAAGTCCCTTAGTGCTCAGAGCCATTTAGCCAATTATGGACATATAGCAGATTCTTTACGTTTTATATACATGTAAATTGTGATGCATTGCCATCAGAGCAGCATACTACAAACCACTGTTCTGCACTTTTTTCGGTAGATGAAGTGATAGTATGCATGTGACATCTTCGTGGAGGACCTGTAGTGCCTCGCATTTTGATTCGAAGGAAGAAAGGGAGAATGTTTGGGTTTGATAGCCCATCGACATTGGGGTCATTAGAGACAGAGCACAAGCTTGTAGTGTATCAAGGATGGGGAAGAAAATCAGCTGTGCCCTTTCATTTTCCTGAAGCGATTTAGGGAAATCACGGAAAACCTAAATCTGATGTCCGAACGAGGGTCTGAGCCATCGTCCTCCAAATTGCGACTCCATTGCGCTAGGCACCGCGCCATCGCTCTCGGTTCCTCACTCGAATGTACGACTGCTGTCAGTTTGCTGTTTATATGGACATAATGTTAAAAGATATTCACTGTTTGTTGACTACTGAACATGTATAGAAATCTTTGGGAAATGGAGGCTGTCAAAGCCAACGTTAAGCATAACCATAATTGGCACCTGTGCAATATCGTCAAGTGTTCTGCAGGTGCATTATGTTTTGGGAGGCAACGTATTGAAGGCTTCCCGGACCAAGTAACAGATTTAGTTCCCATACAAAAGTCCTGATACTTACAGCTTAAGCGATTTGAGTGTTTCTCATTTGAGATGAGACGGAAGAGCCTTTCGACATGTGTGTTGACTGAAATGAATTGTAGCCGGCCGGGGTGGCCGAGCGATTCTAGGCGCTACAGTCTGGAACCACGTGACCGCTACGGTCGCAGGTTAGAATCCTGCCTCGGGCATGGATGTGTGTGATGTCCTTAGGTTAGTTAGGTTTAATTAGTTCTACGTTCTAGGGGACTGATGACCTCAGAAGTTAAGTCCCATAGTGCTCAGAGCCATTTGAACCATTTTGAAGTTAATTGTAAAAGCTACTGACATCTCAGTGTGCTTGTGACAAGGCTAGTGAGTTGATTCAGGCAAGGGGATGCAGCGCCTTGCGAAGAAATGCACTCAGTATGAAGCTGACAGTGTGAATGACATCCTAATGCAGTACAATTTCTATGTTAATTTATAGGTATGCATTAAGATGTGTTGCTGACACATAAATCAATACTGGACAGCCATTATTTCAGTATTCCAGAACTATAGGACAATATTAAATTACCGCACAACTGTTTTGCGACATTAGTAGCCAGCACAGCACCTCAACATTTTTTTTATCACTCTGCTAGTAACTAAGTTCATATATGCAGACTAATGTCATTCAGCTCTCGAAAAGCACAAATGGATCAAAACGAATTATAAAGTCACGTTTCTCTTATCCATATACATGCAGTTGCAGCTGTAGATGAGCTCTAGAAAGGTGTCTACAGTGGGTACCTCAGGTGGCAGTTTTATCGGCAAAGGTAATCATGACGACGTGTGTCCTACGCATTTTGTGGAGGTGTTACGTGACAGAGCGAATCATGTTGCAAAAACATGGAACTTTTTTTCTGTAGGTATCGGTTTACTGCGCAAGGAAGTATGAGACGGGTGGTAGTTAGGTTTGTAGTACTTACGGACAACGCAGCTACTCACTGGTTGGCAGTCAGCGTTCGTCTTTCTTTCTACAGAAGGTTATAGTGGAGCAGTGCCCCTAATCGTGTTAAAGGCAGCCGCACAATTACTGAAAAAAGGTGTGTATCTTAACGTTATACAGCTAAATCAACCAGTTTTTTAAGCTTGCTTTTGGCCTACTCCTCTACTTTTTACAGCTGGTCGCACTTCACACGAGAGACATGTGAACATGCTGACGTCATTTCCGGTGCACCCGCAGTGCAGTGGTACAATATCTACTTTATATGTGTAGGGCAAATACTATAGTTATAAACAGAAGCTCAACATACAAAAATAGATGAGCGGTATGCTGTAAGACTCATAACACATGTTACACAACAGTGTTTTGATTTCCGCATTAAATAATGGGAACTACAGGAAGGTAGATAATAGTATGTGTTTGATACGCTGGTCCTTTCTTCTCAAGACCTATGAAATAACATTGCTTGACGGTATGGGGATGAAAAAATGTTTCTTCTGTTGCTTTAAAAACCAATAGGATACTGTCGTAGGCATTGTTCTACACATGGCAGTATACAGAATGTTCGACCTGACAAGCTCGAGCTTGCAGTGGTGGTTAGTCAATACTTTCAGCAATAACCGACTCAGAAATGCACGTGTGTAGGGACAGTAACAATTCGAGCTGCTTAATCAGCATGTGTGTCATACAAATACCTCAATACGATCGCTAAAATATTCACATCACCCAAATACTTCATGTAAATGCATTATACAGTCTCATTAATTGTTGACTGTTTATAAAATATGTCCAACATGTTGCTGCTAGATACGAAAGCCACTAACTACGTTAAAAAGGCGTACCATTTTCAGTTTCAATAACACACAATTTGCTAGGGACTGAGGACCTAGTAGTTTAGTCCCTTCAAACACATAATCATCATCATCATCATCAACAACAACAGTCAGTTTCCCCATTAGACTAACGTTCTAAAATTCATTAACAGTGTAATCTTAAAGAGTCTTCTATTAACATTTACCATGATATTTTACTTTATGACGTCATACATACTGCAGTGTCAACATATCTCACCTCGCCAATTTCCTTCTTTATTTTTTTTTTTTTAACTTTGCTACTCATTACTGCACATACGGACGCCACCAACTGAGCAATCAGTAATGCACACACAATAATATTTAATGTAAATCCACATCTACAACAATGGAAAGATTTACAAATTTGTCAATTTTTTCTTGTTACACCTACATTTTAGTCAATTTAACCAATATCACCTATTTCCTATTTGGCGTCGTACTACACAGCCAATTTTACAGGCAATTATTCCAATTTACGGTCCTGATGCTGCTCGACTAATCTTGTACAGACCATGCTATGACATCATTATTTTATCCTGTTGAAGTATCTAGCTGCAGCATATGTGCAACATATGTATGATGTACATGTCGTGTATAAATGGCATGTTTGTGGAGTAATTGAGGCGTACGTGCGGCGTCACTATGCCTATTTACGAATTGTGTACTCAGTTCACTAAGTTCGGAAATTGGTGGCCTAGCAAATACCCAATTTTAAAACCTGTTTTACTAATTTCCAGATTTGGTATCGTTCAGTTAGTTAACCCTCTAGCGAGCGCACCTGAGTATAAAGTGTGCCCGTCAGAAATAACACTGTTTTGAATCACTCTGTTGTTGTTTTACTATTGTGAGCCCATACCCATTCCCTCATTATTGCTTCAGCTACCACAGTAATAAGCTGTGTTGTCCTATGTCCAAGTGAGAAGAAGTAGTATAAAATAAACGGAAAGCTAAAGGGGAAAAGTTTACGATCTGTACAAGAAAATTATACAGATTCCGAGCTAGCATCACAAGCCCATAATGAGGCAGTTATATACGAAATAATTTATAATCAAATATGCGGCTAGCAGGGATCTGATGAAACTGTGCTGTTAATGCTTAGAGTAGGTAGTTACGGTTGGGTGGCCACAGATTGATATAGTGAAAGGTTGATTTTATTATTGTTTAATTCACCAGAGATATACCTCATGCAATGTTCATTTATTTTATCGTCGTTCAAATGAACTAGGATTAAACCGCACTTTTGTTCATAAATGTTTACATTCGTGGAATAAAGACAGCTATGTGTACAAAGTGCGCATTGCGCCCACTTTTGTTGCGGTAAGCAGCATATACACTCGAGGGCTAACAACTACACAGGAAATTTACCATGTATGGGATTTGGTGTCCTACAAAATATAAAGTTTTACAGGAAATGTTACCAATTTAAAGATTTTGTGTCCTACCAACTATTCAATTATTCAGCCAGTACTACCAATTACTTACGAATTTAAAGTAGTTCTTCTCTTTATTGTTTCAGCTAGATGTATTGTTTCCAAGATATTTTCTGCTTCACCAGAAGTATGTCTTAGTTCAAAAAGATGTTTCGCAAACATAGAGTTATTGTGATTTCCTTGCTTAAATGCATCCAGATGGTTTTGGAACTCTACAGGATCTGACTTCTTGACAACCCCTATTCTGTAGAAGAATTCCTATTACTGTAATGTCTATACGATGGTAGGTAGGAATTACTAACTAATTTCTGAATATTAAAAAGCATTTATAAATGTTCAGCATGTAGTCATATTTACAGTTTCATTTGTGATGTCAATATCAAACGACTCGTTCCAGATTATTATGTTTTATCGTGTGAACGATCCATGTAACATAAAACTTACTTAACTAGTAAGTTCGGGCATAAGTAACATTCAAATATTCGTGATAAGTGATGAATTACTGATCTGTTTCCGTATTATGAATGACTTTGTTTTCATTATTTTACTTCCTTTAATACGTATTGTGAATTCATTTTTCCACAGGAGCTTATCTGTATCCTAAGAAATAACTAACATAGTTTATAATTTTTCTGGATTGTGCGGAATGAGGCTGTGTGTCATTCTTTTCGTAATGTAATTTTTCAGCTTGATGTATATTCATGGACGTTGGCTTGGTGATGATGTACTCATTGTTCTCCTGCACTTAGCTTAGGCGGGTTCTTTGTGAGGATAATCATTGATCTCATCAATGCCACATAAAGTTACCGTGTATGACAACATTTTCTATTGAGTTCTTTACCTGATGCGGTGGATATCCTGTAAATTCTGCAAGTCTGTTTCTGATTGTTAATAGATTTAGGAACTGAACTTTTCTATAGGGTGGTGTTCAGCAGCAAATTTAACGCTCTTGTGCATTTTACTGACTTACGAGGCGAGCTTTTTCATGTTTGTTTGCGAACAGAGGATATATTCACCTACTGAAGCTGTACGAAGTAGAACTCCTTTCGTCCACATTAGGCTGGCCTGCTGTAGGTTGTGTCATGGCATACATCCGCTTTGTCTGGAATATTATCTTCCATGTCATTGCCATTGATTAAACTTCGTCAGTAACATGTAGTAGAAGCGATTTAACGTTGGCAATAAAAAAAATTGTAAAATTTAACTATCGGTTGCATTTACTAGCTTTGACAGATGTTTATTCAGTTTACGGCTCACACCACGCAGTTCCAGGAAATCTTTCTTTATATTTATATGTATTTCACATTATACAGACAAAACGTTGGTAGTGATGTGTTCTATGGAATGTGATGTTTAAACACTTTAAAATCCAACGGCTCCAATGAATGATGTGGTGTCTTTGAAATAGGATGTTATAGTTTACTGTTAACTGAACTGGATCGGTATCGCTTTGCACACATCGACAGAATGGACCCCCCCCCCCGCCACGGCGGAGGGTTAGAATTAAAAATACTCTCTCTGAAACTAAATTGGAAATCATGTAGAGGCAACTGTTTTTGACATCCAGTCATGTAATGAGGTAGCAGAAGGCATTAACATTGTAAAGAATTCTCTAAAATTAAGGTATCATCAGCATTTTACCCACATAATCTATAACCCAAACTTTTGCCATGTGCATTGTTCTGAGTGACCTCTGTAAAAATTGCAATGTCTGTATCTAAGTTACTAGCAACCAATGTGAACACAGATTACTGTCTGGAAACTCAAGACTCTGTATGGGTACTCATAACTCTTTTAGTCTGAAATTTGCAACAATTTTAAGTGGGTATATTTACACTGTCATTCTCAACAACAAAAAATGTAAGTTCTCATTTGTGGGATATGTGGTCATCACCATAATCAGGAATTAGTTGTTTTAAGTGTTCAGTCTTCAGGGATCTCAAAATTTCCCTTTCCATCTTTTCTGTAATCTTCTTTTATTACGTTATGCCATGATTGTGTAATTATACATTATTTTTAGATATACACTGTCAGCCATTCTTTTAACACGGTTTAATCATTTTTATCTGATACCCATCAGTTTCTTCTGGTATACCCTTTACACTTAATCTGAGTCATACATGTTCATTTTGGAAGGCATCAGCTCTTGTGTACCCTCAAGTCGAGTGTAAAAACCTCATTTCTGCTGGCTGGATTCATTGTTTTTCTGTCAGAGTGCAACACACTGCTCCATAGGGGATTGTAGGAACTGCTATGATTCTATAAAAATTTGCCATTGATTCAAATCTGGCTTTGCCATTTAATGTTCTTTTAATCACGTTACATAAACTAAAGAATGATTCAGTCATGGAGACAATGTCACTGGAATTGTCAAAACTTAAACTATAACCAAGACATTTAAAAACAGTGACCTTTCCACTGGTTTGTCTCTTGTTAAAATTTTTGCTCTTGGGAACTATCTCCTAGTAAATGCCTGTTCCTTAGTTTTGTATACAGGTATTTCGAAATTAAATGTTTTTGAAATTAAGTACTCTTTGTGTACTGACTTCTGTAAATCATATCCTGATTCTATATTCACTTTGTTATTTACAAAGTTTATCTTTGGTAACTATTTATTATGTTACAGAGCCAAGGAATATTTCAGTTATAAAAGTTAAATAATGCTGATGGTACAGGGGAAACTTGTCTGATTACAATTATTTGCTTGCTTTTATACACTTTTACATTTTGCTTCAGTGTTTGTTTTGCAATAAAAGCTTCTAACATTATTTAACAGATGACCAGGGACTCACTTCTCTTCTATAATTTCACATAGTTTGTATCTAGCCACTCTGTCGAAAGCTTTAACATAATAGTGAAGGCTATAAGTGTTAGACCGTTGAATTCCTTATATTTTTCAAGTAATTATGTCATATGAAACATATGGTACATACAGGATTTTCCTCTTATAAAGAAATGTTGGTTATTTAATAGGGTCTTATCTGAAATAACATTTAGAATTCTTGTTAATGTTTTGTTGTAGATTAAGTAAGTAATTCTGGCAGTTATTTCTATTACTTTTCGTTTTAAGTATTGATACTACAAGGGCTTCATGCTGATCGCGTGATTTAGGTATGGCAAAGTTTACTCATCTTCTAAAGAAAAGCTTGGAAAAATATATTAGATAAAATAGAAGAATATCAGTTCCATGTTAATAGGGTCTGTATTTGGTGACTTCTTATTTTCAAACTCTTTCAAAACTTGCAATACTTCGTCTATATTTATCAAATCTACGCAAGCGTCATGCTCCTTGTTCATACTGCTTGTTTGCATAAGCCCTGCCAAAGTTCTTTATAGTATTTTCCCTGTTTTTCTATTGCGACATTAAGGACTGTAATATCTTATTGGAAAATATTACTTTTTTTTTAGAGATGATTTGTTTTGGCAGATTTTGCAAGTGGTTTACGTTATAAATGTTTAAAGGTAGTACACTCTTTAAGATCAGAAAGTTTAATACTTCGTCTATAAAAGTGAAAGTAATTGCGTGGGTTCTTGTCAGTACACTTTTACGTTAGACGTAGGCCACAGAAATATCTATCCACTGTCGTACTCAATCCTTTATATATAGAAACTAACTGGAGCTTAAGTCTCCAGAAGTATTCCGGTAGAAGTGAAAATAATTTAGTCTGTCTTTGCAAGAAAAAACAATATCGCGACGTTAAGCGTCTGTACCTACGTGCACATAAAGTATGAATTAAACACTACAAAAACACAGTTTGAGTACTGCAAAATATCCCCCATATCAGTAATAGTGTTAAGGTTCAGTATCTTCCACTTTACACCAGCATAAACTGAGAATTAATTATTTTACCTGAAGCCTAGCCGTTTTCGATTCTGAACTTTTTACTTACGTCAGCTCTATACCTTTTGTAGAAAAATATTTGTAATAAATTTCAGAACTCCTGTGGAACGATAATATAACTGTCTGTGCGCTTTAGGTTGCACTATTTCAAAAATAATTACTGAAAGTTTTAATTTCCGCGTAATGGCGGACAACAAGGAGACAAGCGATGTTAAGTTCGTTTTCGCGGCAGAGTGTACAAAAGAATTCTGAGAACTCAAGAATGTGACAAATGGGAATTACATTTCTGCTAAGTCTCTATTTCAGAATAAGTCAATTAACAGAATAACAGACCCAAGTACAGCAATTCGCTATTACTCACTTAGAGTACATCAGATCAGTAGCAAGCGAACAAAACGATGAGACAATAGCAAGAGAGACCGAAACGAACAGAATCCCTGCGATAATTTTATCGCACGATTATATATATTAAATGATAGCAGCCAGCGATTACATGTTGTCTTCTTCTATAGACATCCTTGTCATAGTTTTGGCCGTAGGGCTAGGTTCTGGCCCGTCCGACCAGTTAGCCTGCTAGTTTGCGATAAATAACGCACAACGATATCTCCAATGCTGAGTTGACAAGATCTTTATTTGTTCGTTCGGCAATTAATTCAGGACGTGTTTTAGTCGCAGTGTACGTCAAGGCAAGACTCGCACGGAAACGAATAAGTGACTTGTTGGCTGGTTACTAAAGAACTAAGTATAAAAAAGATTTTTAAGAATTAACATGGAGTAGCCAAGAACATGGAAAAAACTATATACTAAGAATAAACATTATGGAGTAACGGACACAACACAGCCCTCCTGGCGGCCGGCGCGGGACTAATTTATCCGCACAAAATAAAATACTTGCCGTATGACACACGGGTGATGCACTCGTGAACCGAACTGCACTGCATAGAACTGCGATGCACTACTAATTGTGGTCGCTACAACAGCCTCCCCCCCCATGAACCATGGACCTTGCCGTTGGTGGGGAGGCTTGCGTGCCTCAGCGATACAGATAGCCGTACCGTAGGTACAACCACAACGGAGGGGTATCTGTTGAGAGGCCAGACAAACGTATGGTTCCTGAAGAGGGGCAGCAGCCTTTTCAGTAGTTGCAAGGGCAACAGTCTGGATGATTGACTGATCTGGCCTTGTAACAATAACCAAAACGGCCTTGCTGTGCTGGTACTGCGAACGGCTGAAAGCAAGGGGAAACTACGGCCGTAATTTTTCCCGAGGGCATGCAGCTTTACTGTATGATTAAATGATGATGGCGTCCTCTTGGGTAAAATATTCCGGAGGTAAAATAGTCCCCCATTCGGATCTCCGGGCGGGGACTACTCAAGAGGATGTCGTTATCAGGAGAAAGAAAACTGGCGTTCTACGGATCGGAGCGTGGAATGTCAGGTCCCTTAATCGGGCAGGTAGGTTAGAAAATTTGAAAAGGGAAATGGATAGGTTAAAGTTAGATATAGTGGGAATTAGTGAAGTTCGGTGGCAGGAGGAACAAGACTTCTGGTCAGGTGACTACAGGGTTATAAACACAAAGTCAAATAGGGGTAATGCAGGAGTAGGTTTAATAATGAATAGGAAAATAGGAACGCGGGTAAGCTACTACAAACAGCATAGTGAACGCATTATTGTGGCCAAGATAGATACGAAGCCCACACCTACTACAGTAGTACAAGTTTATATGCCAACCAGCTCTGCAGATGACGAAGAAATTGAAGAAATGTATGATGAAATAAAAGAAATTATTCAGATTGTGAAGGGAGACGAAAATTTAATAGTTATGGGTGACTGGAATTCGAGTGTAGGAAAAGGGAGAGAAGGAAACGTAGTAGGTGAATATGGATTGGGGCTAAGAAATGAAAGAGGAAGCCGCCTGGTAGAATTTTGCACAGAGCACAATTTAATCATAGCTAACACTTGGTTTAAGAATCATGATAGAAGGTTGTATACATGGAAGAACCCTGGAGATACTAAAAGGTATCAGATTGATTATATAATGGTAAGACAGAGATTTAGGAACCAGGTTTTAAATTGTAAGACATTTCCAGGGGCAGATGTGGACTCTGACCACAATCTATTGGTTATGAGCTGTAGATTAAAACTGAAGAAACTGCAAAAAGGTGGGAATTTAAGGAGATGGGACCTGGATAAACTGAAAGAACCAGAGGTTGTACAGAGTTTCAGGGAGAGCATAAGGGAACAATTGACAGGAATGGGGGAAAGAAATACAGTAGAAGAAGAATGGGTAGCTTTGAGGGATGAAGTAGTGAAGGCAGCAGAGGATCAAGTAGGTAAAAAGACGAGGGCTAGTAGAAATCCTTGGGTAACAGACGAAATATTGAATTTAATTGATGAAAGGAGAAAATATAAAAATGTAGTAAATGAAGCAAGCAAAAAGGAATACAAACGTCTCAAAAATGAGATCGACATGAAGTGCAAAATGGCTAAGCAGGAATGGCTAGAGGACAAATGTAAGGATGCAGAGGCTTATCTTACTAGGGGCAAGATAGATACTGCCTACAGGAAAATTAAAGAGACCTTTGGAGATAAGAGAACCACTTGTATGAACATCAAGAGCTCAGATGAAAACCCAGTTCTAAGCAAAGAAGGGAAAGCAGAAAGGTGGAAGGAGTATATAGAGGGTCTATACAAGGGCGATGTACTTGAGGACAGTATTATGGAAATGGAAGAGGATGTAGATGAAGATGAAATGGGAGATAAGATACTGCGTGAAGAGTTTGACAGAGCACTGAAAGACCTGAGTCGAAACAAGGCCCCCGGAGTAGACAACATTCCATTGGAACTACTGACGGCCTTGGGAGAGCCAGTCCTGACAAAACTCTACCATCTGGTGAGCAAGATGTATGAAACAGGCGAAATACCCTCAGACTTCAAGAAGAATATAATAATTCCAATCCCAAAGAAAGCAGGTGTTGACAGATGCGAGAATTACCGAACAATCAGTTTAATAAGCCACAGCTGCAAAATACTAACACGAATTCTTTACAGACGAATGGAAAAACTAGTGGAAGCCGACCTCGGGGAAGATCAGTTTGGATTCCGTAGAAATACTGGGACACCTGAGGCAATACTGACCTTACGACTTTTCTTAGAAGAAAGATTAAGGAAAGGCAAACCTACGTTTCTAGCATTTGTAGACTTAGAGAAAGCTTTTGACAATGTTGACTGGAATACTCTCTTTCAAATTCTTAAGGTGGCAGGGGTAAAATACAGGGAGCGAAAGGCTATTTACAATTTGTACAGAAACCAGATGGCAGTTATAAGAGTTGAGGGACAGGAAAGGGAAGCAGTGGTTGGGAAGGGAGTAAGACAGGGTTGTAGCCTCTCCCCGATGTTATTCAATCTGTATATTGAGCAAGCAGTAAAGGAAACAAAAGAAAAATTCGGAGTAGGTATTAAAATCCATGGAGAAGAAAAAAAAACTTTGAGGTTCGCCGATGACATTGTAATTCTGTCAGAGACAGCAAAGGACTTGGAAGAGCAGTTGAATGGAATGGATGGTGTCTTGAAGGGAGGATATAAGATGAACATCAACAAAAGCAAAACGAGGATAATGGAATGTAGTCGAATTAAGTCGGGTGATGTTGAGGGTATTAGATTAGGAAATGAGACACTTAAAGTAGTAAAGGAGTTTTGCTATTTGGGGAGCAAAATAACTGATGATGGTCGAAGTAGAGAGGATATAAAATGTAGACTGGCAATGGCAAGGAAAGCGTTTCTGAAGAAGAGAAATTTGTTAACATCGAGTATAGATTTAAGTGTCAGGAAGTCTTTTCTGAAAGTATTTGTATGTAGTGTAGCCATGTATGGAAGTGAAACATGGACGATAAATAGTTTGGACAAGAAGAGAATAGAAGCATTCGAAATGTGGTGCTACAGAAGAATGCTGAAGATTAGATGGGTAGATCACATAACTAATGAGGAGGTACTGGACAGGATTGGGGAGAAGAGGAGTTTGTGGCACAACTTGACCAGAAGAAGGGATCGGTTGGTAGGACATGTTCTGAGGCATCAAGGGATCACCAATTTAGTATTGGAGGGCAGCGTGGAGGGTAAAAATCGTAGGGGGAGACCAAGAGATGCATACATTAAGCAAATTCAGAAGGATGTAGGTTGCAGTAGGTACTGGGAGATGAAGAAGCTTGCACAGGATAGAGTAGCATGGAGAGCTGCATCAAACCAGTCTCAGGACTGAAGACCACAACAACAACAACAACAACAACAAAAAGATGCAGTGAAAAGATTCTTCGAACTAGCTTAATTACACAAATAAAAATGTACGATTGTCAGCCAGATTTGGCTGATAACGGATTGAAACTTATTACTGAGTCTTAATTGCAAGATAACATTAACGCAGAATAGCCCCCAGTTTCGGAAATGTTTGAATGTAACTGTTAAATCTAAATTTTATCTATAGCAGGGGCGGGTTTATGGCAATTAAAGCCGATATGCTCTTGATCAAGAACAAGTACATGTATCAAATTTCACGGACACGAAAGGTTATTTGAAATATCTTCCCTCGCCACCATGACATAAGAAATCATTTCGGTCCAAAGTAATTTAAAAAAAATGTGTTTCGAATTGACTCAGTAGTTATTTCTAGAAACAACTGAACAACGAATCATTATTTAAAAATCAATCAATAAAATGCAACACTGGCAAGACACTGACACACTGTAAAGAAATACATACTACAACGCAATTCTAATGGAAACATTATATAAAATATAGCTACAGATTCCGGAAATATGTAAGTATATCAGTGGTTTACACCGGATGACATCCACCAGTCAATTTATATTCCACTCCCTTAGTATTAGAGTATTAACATCCTGTCTGCATAACTTTTAGTGAAGTTTAATCTCAATAGCATTCCCAATATTTGTAAGATATTTTTAGGCTCACTTCAGGAACAAGTAATGTATTCCATTGGGTATCTTTAAGTATCAATGTACGAGTAGTATTCTTCCGTAAAATCTTTTAGTAAATTTCTGACTTTTCAGTAAGCAACGTTGATCAAACGGCCCAGGGATTGAAACATTGTTCACTTATGATGATAAGACGCAGTTTATTATTCACAAGAATTTCATTCCTATTAACATCGGCCGGGAAATCCAACGAACTTGTATTTCTTAAATTATTTGGTTTTGGTATTACACTTGAAACCTGATCTGAAAAGTAATGGGGATATCTTCTTCTTTCTAGTTTGAGTGTCTTTTCCTTAGGGTAGGTAGTTAATTATCAGGGAGTATGTTCTATTATCCTCAACTGTTCGAATCAGTGTGACCACATCTCGTATTTTGATGGTTGGTTGGTTTGTGGGGGTTGAAGGGACCAGACTACAAAGGCCATCAGTCGCTTTTTCCACGTTCATGAAACACACAGAAGGAACAAAAACAAGCAACGGAGATGACAAGGGACGACACAGAACAAGATATACATAGACAAAGACCAGAAAAGAGGAATTATAAACACACAGAGTGTAACATTGGTTGGCCGACCATGAAAACAAAAAAAGGAAAAGCCAACCACCAAAAGACACACCAAAAACCCCAATCTAAAACTGTGGGCCAAAGACCAGACTCAACACACAAAATGTGACAAACCTGCAGATTGGATGATAAAAGCCCCCTGCTCGAATAAAACTAAAACCGAAACCTGACACTGCAGCGTCATCTGTTAAAAGTGCATGGAGCGTATCACGCAGCGCAAACGTCTGCCTGAGCGCAATTAAAAGCGGACAGTCCAACAAAATGTGGACCACTGTCAATGCTGAACCACAGCGACAGAGAGGTGGGCCCTCGCGGCGCAATAAATAACCGTGCGTCAGCCAAGTGTAGCTAATGCGTAGCCAGCAGAAGACAACAGCGTCCTTGCGAGAGGCCCACAAGTAGGAGCGCCACACAACAGTAGTCTCCTTGACGATCCGGAATTTGTTGGGTGAAGGCAGTGTGCACCTTTCATCACCCCACGTGCCAAGGACCTTCTGCTGCAAAACTGACTGGAGATCACACTCCAAAAGGCCAATCCCTAGGGCCACTGCACTGATAGCCTGTTTGGCCAGCGTGTCAACATGTTCATTACCCAGGATGCCGACATGACCCAGGGGCCACACAAAGAGCATGGAGCAGCTGCAACGAGCAAGGGTATGCAGAGACTCGCGGATAGCCATCACCATATGAGAGTGAGGAAGACATTGGTCGATAGATCGTAAACCGCTCAGGGAGTCACTACAGATAACAAAGGACTCACCTGAGCAGGAGCGGATTTACTCTAGGGCATGAGAGATGGCGACGAGCTCTGCAGTGGAAACACTGCAGCCATCCAGCAATGAGCGTTGTTCAGAATAATCTCCAAGAGTAATAGCATAACCAACTCGACCCGCAACCATCTAACTGTCGGTATAGACTACGGCAGAGCCGGGAAACACGACAAGGATGGAAAGAAAGTGTCGGCAGAGGGTCTCAGGAGGGACTGAGTCTTTTTGTCCTTGTGCCAAATCCAGCTGAAGGCATGTGTGGGACACACACCATGAGGGTAGACGTATAAGGGCCCAGAAAAGAGGTGGGAGAGGGAAACACTCGAGCCCAGAGAGAAGAGGCCAGATGCAAACCGCAGTCAGACACCCTGACTGGGGCCGCCATTCGGGAAGATGGATGACCGAGCTGGGGAACAGGAAATGGTAATTTGGATGCCTCAGAAAAGCTACAAACGGCCTTTAGTCAATGGCGCTGGATTCTCAATGGAGTGACACCAGCCTCTTTAAGTATGCTGCTTACAGGGCTTGAGCGTAAAGCTCCAGTGGCGACTTGGATCCCGCAGTGAAGTATGGAGTCAAGCAACTGCAGTGCAGAAGGCGATGCTGAACTGTAAGCCAGGCTCCCATAATCAGGACAGGACTGAATCAACGTCTGATACAGTCGTAGAAGAATAGACCAATCGGCACCCCAGCTGGTGTGACTCAAGCAACGAAGAGCATTAACATGGCGCCAGCACCTTTGTGTAAGCTGCCAAGTATGATGTAGCCAAGTCAACAGGGTAATGAAAAGCAAGCCCAGAAAACGATAAGTCTCCACAACAGCAAGACGTTCGCCATCAAGATAAAGCTGTGGCTCAGGGCGAAGAGTGCGATGCCTTCAGAATAGCTTGACAAGTCTTTGCAGCCGAGAACTGGAAGCTGTGCATGATGGCCCAAGACTGCATGCTGTTGATAGCGCCCTGTAGCTGCCATTCAGCATCTGCAACGTCAGTGGATCTACAGGCAAAACTCATCAGCATACAAATAATCTGAAACAGACGTTCCCACAGCTGTGGCTAGCCCATTGATAGCAACTGAAAAGAGGCAGACACTCAAGACAGAGCCTTGTGGGATGTCATTCTCCTGGACTTGCGAGGAACTATGGGAGGAACCAACTTACATGTAGAAGCAACGAAGCGACAGAAAATTTCGAATAAAAATCAGGAGCAGGCCCCTAAGACCCCAACCATGAAGCGTGGTGAGGATTTGATGTCACCATGTTGTATCGTATGACCTCTACATGTCAAAGAAGATGGCAACAAGATGCTGACAGTGGGCAAAGGCCCTACAGATGACAGACTCCAGGCAGACCAGATTATTGGTGGCAGAGCAGCCCTTACAAAACCCACCCTGAGACGGAGCCAGAAGGCCCCGAGATTCAAGTAGCCAACTCAACCTCAGCTCACCATGCATTTGAGCAACGTGCACGGAACTTTGCTGAGTCTAATGGGGGATAGCAGTCCACCTCCAGTGGGTTCTAGTCAGGTTTGCACACGGGGATGACGATCCTTTCCCGCCACTGTGATGGGAATTCACCCTCAACTCAGATACATGTAAAAAACTCTAGGCGACGTCGCTGGCAGTTCACTGAGAGGTGTTTGAGCATCTGATAGTGGATGTGATCTGGTCCAGGGGACATATCAGGGCAAGTGGTGGGGGCACTTGGGAATTCCCACTCACTGACTGGAGCATTGTACGATTCCGGGTGACGAATATGGAATGAAAGGCTTCGATGTTCCAACTACACTTTCAGGCAGCAGAAGGCCAGCGGGTAATTTGTAGAAGCGGAACTCTGAGCATAATGCTCTGCTAATAGTTCTGCAATCGTGTGTGATTCAGTACAGACCATGTAGGGAAAACCCAGGGACACTGACGAGGTCTGATATCGAAAGAGCAGCCTAATCTTGGCCCAAACCTGTAATGGAGAGGTACAGAGGCCAATGGTGGAGACATACCTTTCCCAGCACTCCTGCTTATGACGGCGAATAGGGCAGCGGGTCCGGGCACAGAGCCATTAAAAGGTGATGTATTCCAATGATTGGTGTCACTTACGACGCTGGAGGGCACGCCTCCGATCTGTAATCGCCTCAGCGACCGCAGGTGACCACCAAGGCACAGTCCTCTCCCAAGGGGACCCAGAAGAACAGGGAATTGCAGATTCCGCGGCAGAAACGATACCAGTGGTGATCGTGTCAACCATCACATCAATGGCCTCATGAGAAAGAGGCTCAATAGTGCCAATGAAGGAGAACAGTTCCCAGTCAGCCTTATCCAAAGGCCCATCAGGGGAGGCGCCCAGAAGAGTGACGCTGTGGCAGTGAGAGAATGATCAGAAAGTCGTCACTACTGGACAAGTCGTCATGCACACTCCATTGGACAGATGCTAGAAGTCTAGGGCTGGAGACCGAAAGGTCAATGCCTGAGTATGTGCCATGTGCCACACTGAATGTGAGGAGGCATCATTATTTAAGAGGGAAAGGTCAAGCAGTGCCAGCACTTGTTCAATGACAGTGCCTCAGCCTGTTGCCACCAATCCTGTTAAAGTCACCCTGTAACAGGAAAGGTGGTGGCAGTTGGGCTATCAGTGCAGCCAAGACACGCTGTGGGACATCACCATAAAGTGGAAGATAGAAGCTGCAGACAGTAACAGCTTGTCCACAACTGAACAGCGACACCCTCTAAAGGTGTTTGAGGAGGTACACACACGCTGTAAAGAGAGTTAATATGTAGATGCAGACTCAACCAGATATCCTCTGATAAGCTGCCTGATTCTTATAATAACCCTGACAGCCATGGAGGGCGAGGATTCGCGTCACTGGAAACCAAGTTTCCTTGAGAGCAATGCGGAAGAAAGGGTGAAGGCTGATAAGTTGTCGGAGCTCAGCAAAGTGGTGGATAAAACCGCTGCAACTCCACTGGAGAATGACATTGTCCTAGGCCCACTTAGAAGTGGGTACGGACATCCCCCTTAGGTGGGGGTGTTGCTCCCAAAGTAGGTGGTCCACATGCAACACGGATGGTAAGCCCCCAACGGTCAAGGGGACAGGTGTAGTTTTATGGCTTGAAGAGCCGACTGGAATTCACAGAACTGATGGGGCTATCACTGTTGTCATGGTGGCGGCATAAGAGGAAACCATTCACATAGGATGGAGTCGTTCATATCTCCTCCTACACTCAGTGTAGGTCACTCAGTCCAGAGTCTCATAATCCATGATTTTGCTCTCTTCCTGTAAAATCCTGTAGTCTGGCGAGCAAGGTGAATGATGCTCTCCACAGCTGACACAAATGGGAGGTGGGGCACATGAAGTATTGGGATGTAATTGGCGTCCACAATCTTGATGTGTGAGGCTGGAAGTACAGTGGGAAGACATATAGCCGAACTTCCAGCACTTAAAGCACTGCATCAGGGGAAGAGATATAGAGCTTGACATCACAGCAGCAAACCATCACCTTGACCTTATCAGGAAATTTATCACCCTGAAAGGCCAAGATGAAGGCACCTGTGGCAACCTGATAATCCCTCAGACCCCTATGAACGTGCCGGACGAAATGAACATCCCGCTGCTGCATATTGACGCGTAGCTCGTCATCAGACTGCAAAAGAAGGTCCCTGTGGCATGTAATGCCCTGAACCATATTTAAGCTCTTAAATGGCGTGATGGTAACACAAACATTCCCCGTCACAAGCGTGTAACGCCCATGACTGGGTAGAGGATGCTGTTTTTATCAAGACTGCCCCAGAGCACATTTTGGACAAGCCCTCCACAAACTTGTCCCCTAAATGCTATACGAAGAACTGAGGCTTCATCATCATGAAGACTCCCCATCAGCTCACGATAAACTAGGTACCAGAGCGAATAAGTCTCGCTACCGTCCTTAGCCTTTCGATCCTCCCATGGTGTAGCCATGGAGAGGAACGATTTGGGATCATACTTCTGAGCGTTGAATTGAGTCCTGGAACAGAGACTGTTGATGGCCGGCCTCCAGCAAGAGATGATGTACTACGCTTCATTGCAGGTCATCTGTCCTGATGCCACCCGCTCAGACCAGGGGCCCTCCCCACGGGCGCCACCCAGAATCAGCAAGGGCCACCAGGCAGGATAGCCATTGCCGGGAGTCCCGATGCCCCAGTGAGATAGTGATCTACTCCTTGGCATACGTGGGGAGTTAACGGCGCAGGTATAGCACAGCGAAACCTGTGTTGTCAGGGGTTACAACCAATAGGGTACATGGCGGCCCCACCACAATGGACTAGGTAATTTTCTGGATATTAGGTGAAAAAGAAGTCCATGGTCGTCGTCGGCGCAGAAAGCGACACAGCATAGTGGATGGCGTAAACTGTACCCAGGCATATATCCTCGCCCAAGAGATGGAGAGTGAGTAGGACAGCAGTGCGACGACGAGAAAGTGGACTAAGGATCTCAATGGACGATGGACATGATGCACCATGTAAGGCGTCCTTTCCCAATTTGCTCCGTCTTCGGAAAAATTCGAAAGTATGGAGGTCAAATCCTACAGAGGAGCATCACGTAAAGGCTAATAAGTGTGAGACTCCTTTTAGTCGCCTCTTACGACATGCAGGAATACTGCGGGCCTATCTAACCCCCAGACCTGCAGGGGGTTGGTATTTTGAGCAACACTATCCATGAACAGTTTCTCCGAAGAAGTGACTGACCTCCACTTTTGTATGTTTGAATGATGAACTGCATGAAGCTTCATTTCTCATTTCGAAAAGTATTATTTTTTTCGTTGGTGGTGTTTACGACTTCACAACTTCTATCAAAATGTTAACGAACCTTATCATTAGCCACACTGTCTAAATAAGGGATCTTTATGGTGTAGAGGTAAATTACAAATTTAAAACGCGTTCAGCTTCGTCATGCAAGAAGCTTTACTTATCCAAGATTTTATTCCATATGCAGTACTGGTTGCGTATAGGCCTTAACAATTCACTTACTTATTGTAAGTCATGACGTAGGTTACACGTGAGATAACTGGCTCCTAGAAATATTGCCCAATAGATGGAAATTCTAATTTTTAGTTCTCTATCACTTTATCTGTTGGCAGTAGGCTATAGGTCTGGTAATAAGACGTTGCAGTATGTTGCACATCCAAGTTGATAATCGCGTTGTCTATTCTCCTCTTGCTAATGACTGTAATTATTATTTTATTTTGATACTAAGTTGTTTGCTAGCTTTGCTAACTCCTGTTTCAAATGGGCTAGAGTTACCAGCGAGTAGCACAGAGTCATCTCCTTAACGGATACTGTTTAAACATGTATTGCTCCACAATTAACTGTTATGCGAAACAAGACCAGAAAATGAAAACATCCGACGTCTATTAATAGGTTATTCATTTACTCTTCTCTCGATCTTTCAGAAATCCAGTAAAACACATACCTGTGTACTGATTTCTTGAAGAATAAATGTTAAGGGAGTACTATGTATGCCGAAAATAGTCGTGAGAATGACATTTGCTGACGATTAACAGTAGTAACGATCAACGTAAATTCCAGCCGCAGATGCTACCGAACTCTTTACGGGCACCGTTATTAATCAGATGAGTTTAGATCACAAATATTTAGTTTTCTTTATTACAAGCGCCAGCAGTCCACACTTCCGAACGATTTCCTGTATGGTCTACTAGCTATTCCCAGCTGTCCTTTCGTGCTATGCGACATCAAACATTGGTGTGGCAGAGCGCAATATCAATATAGTATATTCATTTATTACTATCGAATGTTAAATATGGAATGTATCGCAAAAAATTATCGACTCGAGGCAGTTACGTTCAAGTTCTGTAATCACTTATTGACATACATTCACCGGCAAAGCCATACTTCAAACAGACGACGAATTTTGACAGACAGTAGGTAAACATTTAACTTTACGTTACACTGTTTATGATGGATTGCACATTTGGCATATTACGCAGAAAATCTAGATTTATCGTGCTGTTCGCGTCACTGGTCAGGATTATATGGAGACAAAACAGCTGTCAGCGGCAGTAGGAGCGCTGCTGCGTACCAGCGTTCTCCGTTGTCAGGCAAGTGTGGAAAGCTGGCACTCACACAGTGTCTTTCTACGAAATCGGTTGAACAACCTATGGAAAAGTTTCTGTACATGATCGTCTCTTAATGACTTTACATATGGAGGAAACATTTGTGAATTACGTGCGAAATTCTCATTCGTCCATTGATATGAAGTTAGCAATGCAATATATAAAATGGTAATTTAACTGTTATCACGGTTCACAGTGGCGAAGCCTGAGCTACACACAAAAAATCCTTTATGTAGCAATTTGTGACATGCAGTAACTTACACGCGCTTTGCAGAAAGTGAAACTGCTTCGCAGTAACTACTGCATCCTGTGCTAGGTAGTGACGCACTGATGATGTATCAGGAAATGTGTAAATAACGATTCCTACAAACGAGAGCTTTGCACCACATGTACTGCAGTACGTTTCCTAATGAACAGTTCCGGCATGGTCTTTCCGGAGAAATCACATTTTCGTTTTTTTAACGAAATCAAACATTAACTCTTTCTATTTCCACTTCGTAACTTCACACCGCCACTCGCGGATTGTACTCCATCTCCTCTGAATGTTGTGGTTCAAATGGCTCTGAGCACTATGGAACTTAACATCTGAGGTCATCAGTCCCCTAGAACGTGGAATTACTTAAACCTAACTATCCTAAGGATACCACACACATCCATGCCCGAGGCAGGATTCGAACCTGCGACCGCAGCGGTCGCGCGGTTCCAGAGTGAAGCGCCTCGAACCGCTCGGCCTCACCGGCCGGCTCTCTCAATGTTATTTCGATACAATATCAACACGTATGAGTTTACTATGTAATTTATTTATGTATGAAGTACCGATTATCCATTTTCAAAAACTTTCTCCTCGAGCAACGTGTCCTTAAAATAACGTATGCAAGGGCTGAGAAATACTGACTGTTGGTGACCCTGTATTGGGCTTGTGGACAGTGTCGTGAAACAAAACCTTCATCTTAGTGAAACGCCGGATTTGAAATAATGAAATGTATCTAATCCCTCCGCCACACACCGTAAGGTGGCTCGCGGAGTATAGATGTAGATGTAATTAAATCCCAAAAGAAATTACGTGTGTACTCAGTGGAAACTATGTCACTGAAACTGGGTACTGATACAGGAAACAAGCAAGATAGTTACAGACAATATGATCGACGAATTGATGCCTAGTGTGACAGAAGAAACGTGAAACAACATCGTTGCGAATACTTTTCTGAAAGGTGGCATTTTTCCTAATTTTGGATGAAATTTGGATGGGAAACACTTTTCCATTCAGGCTCCTTCGAACAACGGACCACTTTTATTTAACTATACAAAGACATTCTCAATAAGTTTGTTGTCTCAATGTAACTATATTGCTGTTGATGCCGGAGCATATGGACGGAAAATGTTAGAGTTATATCCCACACACTCTGTAACAATAATCTTTTTTACCTTGCTGATTGTATTCATTGATGTACAATCAAAAATAAACACGTGTTTACTACCAGTTGTTGTCGTTTCTGCTCCTAGTGTATTCCAGACTGCATTCTTCAGCGCTCAGATGATGTATTCAGGATTGGAGGGATCGTACGATACAGAATAGTTGATCATTGATTCACTACGTTTTTCGTCGTTCATGTGTATGATGCTAAACTACTACACGTCAACACAACATGACTGTATCGCCCCACTGAAGTGAGAAAATATCGGCGCACGAAATAGGGCGATCACGGTACGGCGTCGGTGAGTCACGGTTTGCACTGTCAAACCACGGGCTAATGTGAACTGCTAGAAAAATACCTTTAAACACGTCGGCAGCGTAACGAGCTGGTGACAACACTGTCGCGTTGCTGATGTGAGTGAAGCGGCCGTGCCGGCCGAAGTGGCCGTGCGGTTAAAGGCGCTGCAGTCTGGAACCGCAAAACCGCTACGGTCGCAGGTTCGAATCCTGCCTCGGGCATGGATGTTTGTGATGTCCTTAGGTTAGTTAGGTTTAAGTAGTTCTAAGTTCTAGGGGACTAATGACCTCAGCAGTTGAGTCCCATAGTGCTCAGAGCCATTTGAACCATTTGAAGCGGCCGTAGGGTAGGTACAGCGTGGTGCCATTCAATACGAGCGTGACAGTCGCGGGTCCTTCACCGCCGTTTGCAGCATATCACGGAACCATAAATCGCACGGGATGGTTCTTTCGATACGACACGGCCGATTTCCTTCTCTTATGACCACTTCGCCGACGTGGCATTGAACTTCCTCTGTTCCTTCATAAATCATAGTCTCAATGGGCTACGATAATCCCGCAGTAGAATTGCAATGTGTGTTGGTAGACGTTTCTTCGTCTTCCACGAGGCATAACTTCATCTCACATATTAATTGTAGTGTTGGCAGAAGAGCCAACACCGTGTTGCTAGAGGAGGCCGAAATGCACGCGTTTAATTACACGCTGACTGGCGTGAGGTCTGGAACAGGACAATGTCTTGAGAATTGCAAATAAAGTACGTAGATGATGTAATACTTAACTTTAATCCATAATTGGTGTACATCGCTCTTGACTGTACATGCTTCAATATAAATATGAATTGAATACGGCGCCTTGCTAGGTCGTAGCAAATGACGTAGCTGAAGGCTATGCTAACTATCGTCTCGGCAAATGAGAGCGTAATTTGTCAGTGAACCACTGCTATGAACGTCGGCTGTACAACTGGGGCGAGTGCTAGTAAGTCTGTCTAGACCTGCCGTGAGGCGGCGCTCGGTCTGCAATCACTGACAGTGGCGACACGCGGGTCCGACGTATACTAATGGACCGCGGCCGATTTAAAGTCTACCACCTAGCAAGTGTGGTGTCTGGCGGTGACACCACATTAATAATATTTAAATGTAATTTCTGAGCGACAATCAATTGAGGTGACAAAAGTCATGCAATAGTGATATGAACGTGTACAGCTCCCCCCCCCCTTCCATCCTGTTTTCTCCCCACTAAACCTCTCCCTACCTCCCTTCTCCCCCCCAGTCCTTTTGTATTCCCCTCCTCTGCCTACCCCACTCCCTGTCGCGTCTGTCCCCCACCCCTCTTCTGGGTCCTCATCCTCCATCAGCTCCTTTCCCGGTTCCCCCCTTCGCTTTTCCTCTCCTTTCCCCCCTTTTTTTTGTTTTCCCATCTTCTGTCCAGTTTCCCCCCACCTGCTCTCGACTGTGGTGTCATATTTGCCAACTTTTTAGTGCAGTGTTCCAGTGACTATTCAGTGTTGTTTGGCTTTCTCGTGTTGCGAACAGAAACCATGCTGTCGCTAGGTGTGAATTTTATGTCTTTTGCGAACAGAATCCAGACTGTCGCCGTGTTTTTTAATTGTCTATTGTTTTCCCTGTCTACTTCGTATGTATTTTTATTAGCATCATCATCCCTCTGTTGTTGTTTTAAGTTCCACGATTTCTTTTCGCCTTGTTACTCTCTAAGTCTCCGATTTTATCGCCTGTTTTGTTATTATTTGTTCTCTTGTTCTTTGTCACAAAATCAGTCGGTTGAAGAGCGGCATACTAAGCTGCTGCCAGCCCGCCCCCTTCGGGGGGAATTGAAATTCAATAAAGAAAAAAAAAAGTGTACAGATGGCGTTAGTAACGCATACACGAGCTATAAAAGGGCGGTCCCTTGGCGCAGCAGTCACTTGTGCTCAGGTGATTCATGTGAAAAGGTTACCGACATGATTATTAGTCCAGTAACGGCGTCACAAAAAAGTCCATTTGCTTACAAAAAATGAATTATCAGATTTTATTTTTTATCTTGTGTACGTAGTTGAATGTTGAATTCAAGTTTTCGACCTTCAAAACCCTAGGGACAATTTTTTATGGACAAAAAACCACGGATTTTTGATACTTTTTCCAGGTTTTCGCCCATTACTCGGAAACTATGCATCCTATTAAAAAAAATTCCACTGGCAAAATGAAAGGGTATTGTATTTGCGGTGAATGACCTACTTGAATGTCAAAATCGGAGCAATCGTTTGGCCGCAATCAGTAGTAAAAGTTTGTTCATTTCCAGTTCGTCAAAGAACCGGCTCCTGCGCCTGTAACTCAAAAACGGCTACTCCAAATGAAAAGTCTGAAGTTACCAGAGTTGTAGAGCATGAAATTTCATGTTACAAAAGCATATAGGTTTTTTAGTTGTAGGCAGTATTAATACTTGAAAATCAAAGTAATTCCATTCTGTGGTTTATGTTAGATTTGTACAATGAATTGAAATTCCAGGTGGAATACGGCTTTCTAATGAGCACATACGTGTTTACTATGTATGTCGTTTCAATTATCTTCACTCATGTGTATTTTTATTCATTTTTATCCATTCCTTAATTGGTAAGAGTGGATTGCTAAAATGAAAACGAAGTACATAGTATTGGCAGATACATATTTATATATGAGTAATATAAAAAGTCGTGCAAATGAAGAAATAAAAGGCCATGACAATATTAAAAACACAATTGAAATATCAGAGATTCACGTTTTACCGAATTTCAGTTCCATCAAGGTCGTTTGGGAGACTACGGCAGGTTCCGGTCTAGCATGCGATCTTTAGGATCCATTGCGGGGCCTTCAGCAGCTTCCTCGTCCTGGAACATATCATCGATATCTTTATCATCCTCTTCGAGCTCAATTTCTAGGGCGTTCTCGCAAGACGAGTCATAACATTGCTTTCACGTAGCGGAGCAGTTCAACCCCGGTGTACGACATCCACATAATGCAGTGCATCCTCTTTTTGCATGCGAAAAAAAACCATCCTCGACAACGTGTGTCGTGCCGCATCTTTCGACATCGTCGCGGGAAACAAGCCTACTAAGGTTTTCTTCCAGCCCCACTGATATGGATGAGTTTTCTTCCCCAGCCGAGATTACATGTGATGGTAGGATCGTGATGTTGGCGGTAGCTTTTCAAGTCTGAAAGATTTCCTCGGGGCAGACTCCAGAAAAAGCTCGTACACGAGCTCGTCCGAAGTCACGCAGCTGGAATTCCCAGTGCTAACAAGAGCTGTTCTTCTGCCTGTGCTATGACGTATAGAGAGACAGAAGGCTTAAGAAATTCAAAGCTTGCATTTCGAGATGTGGCTGTTGTTCCATAATGTTTAGTAATTTGCCATTTCCTTGGCCAAGAACTAGGATGTAGTATTACATCGTTGTGAAGGCATGATTGAAAAGGGCAAATGCAGGATTGAAAGGGAAAGAATTACTGGAAGACCAGACTCGTGCTGATTTCCATCTTCCTCGACCACTTAGCAGTCGTCAGTGTCCTCGCTCACAACTGCCAGACCGTCAGACCCAGAAACTGCGGAAATAGCTGTTTCCACAATTAAAGAACCCACATCATATTCTGTACGTAGCACATGAATACTTCGATCCTCAAATTTCAGAATGAGTGTCAAAATCAGGCGGTTCTTGTTGTTCTCATTTGGCAGAAGCTTCTCCTGTGCGACTTCAGCATTTGTCTCTCCATCGAAAATTATGCCGGATAAAGAACCGGGTGTCTTTAAACGTTGAGGTCTTTCAGAACACATTGCGAAGCATCACTTGGCTAGTCATCACATGTAACTGTTATTTGGGATGCGTAGTGCTTTCTGAAAGGTTTCATATTTCATACAGATGGCTCCAAACTTCTCTTTAACCCATCCGCTGGCGTATTTTTAGAAGCAACTCAGCTAAGATAATTTTTTTGCTATCCTATTAGAATTGTGATCAACTGACTATATTTGTTTTCGCGATTTAGGACCAAAAACTATGGTGGCACATGTATCACCACGGCACCTTGGTGAGGTATTAAAACTGTGGTGGTAAATGGATTTCCCAATACCCTTTAGTGAGCTGTTACGTCTCTCCATTATACGTAAAAAAATAAAGAACACAGCTTTCCGTTTTTATTTTATGTTTTCTTTTACTTTATTTAAAACTATTTGTTACCGATATCAAAGTTCACTTACCAAAATGCGAAAACAATCCCTGAAATTTTATCACACAATAAAGGTATGAGCTGAAACAGATTACAATAACGTATATTGATGAAGCGAAGCAATGTGTTCCAACAACGGTAGTGATCCCAAGACAAAAAATAAACCGATTGTTGTAGCGGTTTTCATACACGTGGAATAGTGTACTACCAGGAAGATGTCAGGCACAGACAGAGGTGGTAAGACGTTTTCCCAAAAGCTTTGGGGTACCCATAAGGTAGTGGTAAGTATGCTTCCCACGGACCAAGAATAACTAATTTTACGGTGAGTATACTTCCCAAGCCCGTTCGAGAAACTGCTTCGGTGGTAACCATACTTGTCAATAGCCATTGAAACATCTTTATTTGGCGGGATGTATACTTCCCACAGTCCTGAAGGCTGTATTTCACAACAAACAGAAACTACTGCTGGTGCAGGGGTCTGCCGCTAGATGCCAGGAGCGTACAGAAGTTGTAACATACATTCCCTTAAACGCTGTACAGGAATACATTTAGTTGGAAGCATATCCCCCACGCCCCGTAAAAGGGTTAATTTGCCAAACAAACTTATAGAGCAGGTTACCACCTGCTTACTACCTTGCTTGTCTGTCTTTGGAACGAAATAAATCACTGATTCTGCGTAACAGGGATCGGAAAATTGTTGGTAGGTTTTTGGAGGTATGTGGTATTAAATGTCTACGCACAGGTCATGTTATTCGCGTAAATAATGAGCCACTAATTTGCGCTCACGGTGATGGTGCCCGATAGCGACCCATGTTGGTTCTAAGAGGTTTACGTGGGGTGAATCTATTCACCGAGACATCAACTTGAGTTCACTATAATGGTCCTCAGACCATGCTAGTACTGTTCTGGCTCCCAGACACGGACAATTATACTGCTGAAAGATGACATCACTGTCGGAGAAGACATCAAGCATAAAGGGATGCACGTGGTTCGCCGCTGTCAGCATGTCTTCGATTACTATCATACGTCCCAGGCGCAGGAGAATGTCTCTCGTAGCATAATACTGTTCCCACCAGCCTACGTCCGCGGCGCGCTGCACGCTTGGAGCAGTCGTTCATCTCGATGACAGTGTTTGTGAAGACGAGCATCGACCGAGTGTCGTATAAAAATGATTTGCCTGAGGAACTGACAGGTTTCCATTGATCGACGATCGGTTCCCGATGGTCCCATACCCACTGCAATCGTAATTGACCCTGTCATTGGATCAGCGTGTGAACACTTAGAGGTGGTCTTCTGCAGAGCTCCACGGTCAACAATGTACGATGAATGGTGAGCTCCGAAACAACTGTACGTGGACCAGCATTGTGTTCTTTCCGCAGAGATACCACAGATTATCTATCATATTTTACATAGAAGACAAGCCTGTGAACCCTACATTCTGTGAAGAGTCTTGGACGCCTAGTGGTAGTTTCACTGTCCTAGCTCTTTCCATAGATGCTCACGACAGCATCACGTAAATATTCGACTAGCTTTGCCGTTTTCTTGGTACTCCTTCACAGGCTCTTTGTAATAATAATCTGCCCTTTGTCAAAGTCGCTAATCTCAATGGATTTCCGCATATGCAGCTCGTATCTTAGCCAAGGTGATCCCCCGTCCTTGTCTGCTCCGCTTACACACGTTTGTTCGCGCGTTGATCGCACAACACTAGAAGATCGGGCACGTATAACAATGGGAACAATATAAAAGGAACGGAAGGGATGGCAGCCTTGGCTGTTTACGACATGTCAATCGAGAAAGATCTATAGTAGGCTCAAATGGCTCTGAGCACTATGGGACTTAATATTTGAGGTCATCAGTCCCCTAGAACTTAGAACTAGTTAAACCTAACTAACCTAAAAATCACATACGTCCATGCCCGAGGCAGGATTCGAACCTGCGACCGTAGTGGTCGCGTTGTTCCAGACTGTAGCGCCTAGAACCGCTCGGCCATGCCGGCCGGCTCTGTGTGTGTGTGTGTGTGTGTGTGTGTGTGTGTGTGTGTGTGTGTGTGTGTGTGTGTGTGTGTGTGTGTGTGTGTGTAGTCCTTAGCGTAAGTTAGTTTAAGTTAGATTAAGTACTTGTGAGGGACCGATGATTATGATGATGATGATTATTAGTGTTTTAGGGCGCACAACAGCGAGGTTATCAGCGCCCGTGTGAGGGACCGATGACCTCAGCAGCTTGGTCCCATAAGACCTTACCACAAATTTCCGCCTTTCATTGTATGCCGTAACAGTAGTCGCCGTTCTGGTAGCCTTTGTGCTCTATATGACAGAGAACTGTACATATGTGCACTTTAAAACTTCTACGTTTTTCCTCAAAACTGCTTAATGCAACTGAACCTTCTAAAACTGCTGAGTGAAACTGAACGTACTGTCACGTTGCGTGTCTTTATAATTTCAACCCTGACCTACAGAACTTTCCCTGACAAATACTGCTCAAAGTGTTTCTGTTCATTTATGACCCATAATATACAAACGCAACGCAATCTGACTATTAATTAACACAAAAGAATATCCTCGAACTAGAAGAAATCCTAACAATAACCCGTACATTTCGTAAGTCACTTACCTCACAGAAAATCTTGATGACACGAACTACAGCAAATACAGCAAGAAAAGACTACTGGCAGGCATGTGGTTAGCAAAGGAAAGATTTTGTTGCAGAGCAAACAATGTATTCATCAGATTTTACTTTAATCATGTGACATCCAGTTCCAAAAATTATATATACGTCCGTGACATCCAGTTCCAAAAATTATATAATTGTCAATAAATCCATTATCCACATTTTACAATCCATGTCCAATAAATATTAAATAGTCACGATGGACATGCGTCCAGACCGTGCGCTCGCGCTAACACTGCATCACTGCTAACTATTAACTTCTAACTGCGAGTCCTTCCTGTTGTGTCGACACGAGAGCCGACACAGTGTGTTTGAGGGTGGCCGAGATGCACGCTATAAGCGCACGAAGGATGGCGTGAAGTCTGAAACAAGATACGTAATGAATGCTATAAAGAAAAGTACGTAGCTCCTTGAATACTTAACTTTATTCCATCCTTGTGGTACATCGCTCTTGACGAATCAAGTGAGACTCTTAAGATACATGCAATGTTACAAATGGCGCCTTGCTAGGTCGTAGCCATTAACTTAGCGGAAGGCTATTCTAACTATCTGCTCTGCAAATGAGCGAGGCTTCGACAGTGTGCATCGCTAGCGACGTCGTCCGTACAACTCGGGCGAGTGCTCTTAAGTCTCTCGAGACCTGCCGTGTGGTGGCGCTCAGTCTGTGATCACTGCCAGTGGCGACACGCGGGTCCGACATGTACTAATGGACCACGGCCGATTTAAGCTACCACCTAGCAAGTGTGGTGTCTGGCGGTGACACCACACTTCCAACCACAGAGTCTCTTACAGAGGGCACACAGCGCTGTCAGTGATATTAATGCAGTTTAAAGCACTGCCAACTTACAAACATATAAACAGGCTACTTACATATTACTGCTCCTTAAAAAATGTCACAAAGTGTTTTGGGCAGTGGCCAAGACTAATTTCTTAAAATTGTAATATATTAACAATAGGAAATAGATCAGATCCACACAATTAGTAATATACCATTGGTCAATAAAGCGAAAATGGTACTCAGTCCCTAAAGGCAGTCCTAATCATTCATCAGACGAGTAGTCTATGAGCAGTTTTATGCACAAAGTCTGAGCAGTAAAAGAAATTGCCCATATAAGTAGTGGAGTAGTGGACCTCCATGCAGACTTGAAGAAGTAGTATTATCCTCTCAACAGAATCAGTCCTGACTGTTGACATGAAGACATGAAGATTGATAATGGGCCACGACAGAGCAGACCAAGAGCAGAGTCAATCGAAGTTTTGAAGAATATTGGTAGAATTGGCAGGTCACCACAGAGCAGACCCACAGCATTTCTGAGCCGTGCTGTGGCTCGTATTGGTGCTGTTTGTAGGTTTAGATACTCCGATGGAGGCCAGACCGTATTGTTTAGTTGATATGGTTGCGTTTGTTTGTCATCTTCTCATGTTGACTGGCGCTACTTGGTTTCGCAAGCGTTGCCTGTCCGCTAGTGGCAGCAGCGGCGGTTATCGATATGTAGTTTCTGTGGCCTTATCTTTGGAGGGACGTGGTTGTTTCTCCAGGTCGTGTGAGTGAGCAGTTCGGTTGGGGACGCAGGAGGAGCCAGGTCCACGCAGAGCAAGAACACACTGGGACTGCTGGCGGCGCAAATGGACTGCTGGATCGAAGGGCTGTGGTCACGAGGGTGCACGACCTCGTCGAAACCGGATCCAGCAAGTTTTGAGTGCATTTCAATTCGAGTAGACAAACCTTCACCAATGTGAAATCTCGCGATTATCCAGTGGCTTGGGTTCTTGTTGCTGCTCGTAGTGTCACAGAGGCCAAGACCAGCGAGTGAAGTACTTGGGCAACGCGGATCTAATTAGCTTTCCTCGACTTCTTGTTACTAATTACTGCATTCTATGTGTTACTATTTGTGAAGTTCAACCAGCGGTATTTTTCCTTCCTGGTGGCCGCTAACGCCCCAGTGACCCGCCCTGGAGGTTAGTGTATGTAACAGCAGTGTACATTTCCTCGCCTTGCCGCTGCTGTCCAGTAAGACTTGAAGCTCTGAGAGTTTCCTTGATTTGTAGGTCGCTTGGTGTTTCTTCTACTCTGGTAGTAGTGGTTCCTTTCTCCTTTCGGACGCTCTAAACACGGCACTCTGAAGACGTAGTGATGACCGCCGGTTCTGGCTTTGGCATGGTGTTCCATCGTTGCGTTGGTTATCGGACGTTAGGTAGCTTCAGTAGATACTCGTTAGTTGTTGTTGATTTTAAATAAATTGTGTGTGATTAAAAGAAAAGCCAACCATTAATAACTGATTACGGCCTCATCCAAAATCGTAACCAAATTCTGTCTACCTAAACCACCAGGTCTCAATTCCTTGTAGAGTTAATGGCAGTATTGGGCCACCAAAGGTGCACACCCACTGTAGTCCTTGTTGAGATTGTCGTAGTAGTGGGTTACCAAAGGTGCAGACCGAATGTAGTCCTTTTGGAGATTATGTTAGTAATGGGACACCAAAGGTCCAGACCCACTGTAGTCCTTGTAGAGATGGCCAGCAGCCATCTATTGCGACTGTGTGGGTGCACAATCACAACTGAAGAGTCTTGAGGATAATATAGCAAGCCCATGAACAACCACTTGTGCACTCACTAACTTTTTTTGCAATATCCTTAGAACCAGCAATGATCTTAACCAGTACCTTGCTGAATTATCAAAACACATGCAAGCATGAACACAGTGAAATAATTTCTGTGTTTTTATACATATAATATGACCAACAGACAAATGTGTGCAGTAAAATGAATCCCTGCTACTTAGCTAACTTGGAGAACTGTTGTCTACACAATCACAATGTAACACCATAAGAATACAAGAGTAATACATAGCTTGTCAGTGCATTTCTTCCCAACCGATCACAACTCTTTTTTTTATATAGCATACCCCCTCTTAAGATAACTTAAATCTACTGAGCTCAGATATGTAAAATAGAGAATGAGGCAATGCAGCTGCACAAAATGATTAACACAAACAACAACGACAAAAATGCAAAGTGGCAAAGTAAGCAGCAGCATATCTAAATACAAAGTAAAATTCAGTAGGATATCACCTGACAAATAGTAGCAGCAAATGCAGTAACTTGTACCTAAACAAGAAAGAGCACAAGCAGAAAAAATATTACATTAAAGAGAGAAATGCAGATAAGAGAAATGTCTATTCACATCTTAATGTCTATGCCACATCTTAACACTAGAGTTGCACCACAACAACTTATTCTACCAAAAAATTAACAAGTCCTTTAAAAGAAAATTATGCATGCAATTCCTGTTACTAGTCCCTTCTCCTTCTTATTGTTCTTTCCTTTCCAAGTGCTCTTTCTTTTAGGAATGTGGATCATAAAATTATTATTTAATGATACTGTTGACAGAAAATGTTTAGATTAGCATATGTATTGAATTTTATTTTGTAAGACCAATGCTGCAGGCAGCTGGGAACTAGATATCAAATAAAATAAGCAAATATGTACAAAGCAAAGCATGAAAACATCATTCATTAGCCATATGGCAGCAAAAATTCTCTCATCTCTTGTAGAAAGACACTTCTCATAATCAGGTGTGTAGAGATAAGAATATTTCCAATCACTTCATAAGCATTTCAATAAGTAGCGTAAAGTACGAGTTCCAAAGTGTAATCATGTTTCCAAGTAATAATTTGTCGTGTTTGTGGTGCGTTCTGCAAAGAAATGTCAATAGTGAGGCCAAAGGGCTCTTTTCTACAGATGTGCATTTGAAAGGCAACACTACAACGGGTTTTTCAGGTGGGTAGTGTGCAGTGGGGCTCAGCAGAGCATTAAGTCAAGGCCGCATACACTTTTTACCAACATACTTACGACAACAGAGTCAGGTACAATGAGAGTTTGATACTAACTACTAACTAACTAACTCCGTCTACAGGCCGCAAGCGACCCATCGGGACCATCCGACCGCCGTATCATCCGCAGGTGAGGATGCGGATAGGAGGGGCACGGGGTCAGCACACCGCTCTCCCGGTCGTTATGACGGTTTTCTTCGACCGGAGCCGCTACTAGTCGGTCGAGTAGCTCCTCAATTGGCATCACGAGGCTGAGTGCACCCCGAAAAATGGCAACAGCACGTGGCGGCGGGATGGTGACCCATCCAAGCGCCGGCCACGCCCGACAGCGCTTAAACTTCGGTGATCTCACGGGAACCGGTGTATCCACTGTGGCAAGGCCGTTGCCGAGAGTTTGATACAAATAAAAAATTTCACAGGTTAAAAAATTACAGGAGAAATGTGTGGAAACGAAGCCTCATCAATAACAATGTCCAAAAATTTCCATCAGCATTCTGGTACTCACATTCACATATATACTTCCTCTTCATAACTATTAAAGTACAATTCTTGGTTTCTAACTGTTTTTTCACCAACCAGAGTCCCTAACCCCTACCCATTATTTACATACAGATAAACATGCAGGATGATCCTCCTCATATAGCATCACCTCATTTATCATAAACATATCTCAACATCATAATACACATCGTCTTTGTAGTATCATCATGACATATCAATCAAATCTCAAAATCGTCTTAGCTTCCTTCAGTAATCTCAAAACCTTAAAAAAATGCTCTGCTCGTTTCAGTACTGTCACCTACCTCAAACGTCCTTCATAAATCATGATCCCATACAAAATAAATCTCTCAAAGCTCTCGCAGTTTCACAATGGTTCCAAAAATATATGTGAACAGTTCACAAAAGGCAGACAAAGTACAATTTCATAACCGCAAAGTAATCGAACTATGTAGTTACGTAAATATGTGTCAATGACGAAGTAAAACGTTTATTTCTCACAGTTAAATGTCCGGATAGCTGTGCAATTCTGTGATAAAGACATATGACACCAATGTGTAAAATTGTATAAGCGAATACTGTATTAGCTAGGGCTCCCTGCGCTTGCCACACACATGGTACACAAAGTAGGCGTAGCCTTGTGAGGGATAATGTAATTATATCTCAGATGTTACAGATTAAAATTTCGGAATGAAATGTATCACTGAAAACTTTCTCTGTATCACAGTAATTCAAAAATATCTCTAAAAATGCTCCAAGTGCAAAAATTAATCGCTTTAACGAGTGTCCTGTAGCGCTAAACTATGCTTCATGCTGTAAGATTATTTCTGTCATTGGCTAAAGTTAAAAACGTGCCAAGTTTCGTAGTTATCGTCGTTCAAAAGCAGCAAAGTTTTCCAAAAATCAATGTACTTACCTTGTCATATATGAAAGTAAAGTTCTGTGCGTATAAATGTCGCAGTTATTACGATCATTGCCGTAACCTTGAAAGTATTATACTTAACGTATTGTTGTGTTACGAAAAACGCCTGTCTCATTGTAGCTATGCCACAAAAGTCATTACAACGTAGAAGAACTGTGCAGACATAGGACAGATACAGCGCAAAAGCAATAACGAAGATCGTGTCGCTCCTAAGTAGCATCGTACTCTAATGGTGCAGCTGTCAAATAAACCGAATACTCGTGTCATTTGTGACCTCTCAGAAAGTACTTTAAATAAATATGTCTTTTGAAGTAAACCAAAATGTTCCAGTAAAACCTCATTAGCAGTGTATATTCCAAGAATGTAAGCCATATAGTCGTGACGTAATCGTGCAACTAACATGCAAAGAAATGTACACACAGTAAGACTGTGTCGTCTGTTCCCTATAAAAGTGAACTCGTAAAATTACTGTCTTAATAAGTTCCACAGGTTGTTAACTAGATAGATAACTTGAAAACATCGTTGCATACGAAATATGTCAAAGCTTAATAGTAACTTGAAATGAAAAAATTTAATAGCAACGACTAAGTCAGAAAGCAAACTATTTCTCAATAAATGGTTTTACACGAGTAATGTGGTATAACCTTTTGTTAATTTTTTCTTTTTTCCTTTTTTTGTTTGTTTGTACTCTAATAACCAATTAGGAGGAAAGGCATAAGAAAATTGATGAAGCCAAGCCTGTGAATGTATACCATTACTAGAATTCTTGAATGTTATGAATTTACGCGTTGTGATGAAGAGCTTATAGTCAAAGTCATCATGACACCGAGTCGCAAATCGGTCATTCTTACATCGATCGTGTCGTTGGTTCCATCTCGAATTTCGGCGCACCCTGCCGACTCCTTTAGAGATCTCCGAAATACCATCTATTATTGCCTTGTGACTTTGTGTCATAATCGTATCTACTGTTTCCTTAAGGTTTCCCCGATTTTTTACAAGTTGCGTGACCGTATCGGTAGATGCAACAAAGTCAATTTTAGCCTGCAAGGTGTCGATTTTCGTGAACAATGATCTGCAGTTCTTTTATGTGAGCTTCCTGATTCTGCAATGTGTCTTCATGTCGCGAAAAGATAGGCTGAAAATGCTCACAATCTTCCGTGTTTACATATTCAGAAACTTTTTGATATTTCGACTCGATTTCGGGTGTTTCAGCTGTTTAATCTTCCCGTGTTTGTTCAATAGTGTTAAATTCTTGGAGCTGTTGGAGTAATCGTTCCAGACAATGTTCCATTTGTTGCTGTATTTTTTTGCCGTTTTTAACTAATTGCTTCTGATTTTGAATAAATTGCAATAACAATGCATTAGTGACAAAACATGTTCCATTGTGATTTACGTCAGTGTTTTTGAACCGGATATACTCATATTTCGAAAAGCAGTAAGTGTTTCTTGACTTAATTGAGGAAAATGTAATGACGCAAAACCTGAATCTACGGTATTTGCCAGACTTTGTTCTGTTGTTTCGTATTCCTGAGCTGAACAGTTACCGACCGATTAATCGATAATACTTCCAGGTTCACTGACTGTTTCACTTTCTACATCGCTGTTTACTACCTGGTCCATGTCCCAATGCACAGTTACCAAATTATTGTCTTGGATATTTGTCACTTCGTTACTAGGTGGTGCTAACAAGCTACGCTCGTCGTCATTGTCATTTCTCAATTTACTTTCAGCCTATTGTTACGGTTGTGACACGCCATGGTTATCACACTATTTCACACGGTAACACAGAAAAAAAAAATTGGGAAGCAGAAATATAAGCAGACACACAAAAATAGCGCTGAAAATAATAAACATCTATTTAGTTGCAAACGCGACTGCGGAATACTTAGTGCAAATCGACATGCATGCCACAATTTCTTTGCTAATTGCAATACAGTAAAACAATAAGAAACTACAGCTACAAAGGATATTCTTTATGCTCAATTACACTCTAGCATTAGACAGTAACTAATTTCTAATCATGCACTCATTATTCAAACTACGAGAAAATCAGAAGGTTCCAGTGAAGTATCCTCGGCTAAGGGTGGACATGTAAAACTTCTTTATTTGATTCTGAAACTGGTGAGAGAAATTGAATGCAAGTGAACCTGCTTGAGCTGCTGAGTGAAACTGAACGTACTGTCACTTTGCTTGTCTTTATAATTTCAACACTGACCTGCAGAATTTTCCCTGTCAAATACAGCTTAAAGTTTTTCTGTTCATTAATGACCCACAATATACAAACACAACGCAATCTGACTACCTATTAACACAAAAGAACGGCCCTGAATTAGAAGAAATCCTAACAATAACATATACATTTCATAAGTCACTTACCTCACAGAAACTCTTCATGACACGAACTACAGCAAATACAGAAAGTATACAGCCAACTAAATGAAAAGATTATAGTTACTGTAGGCTCTATCTACTAATAGGCATGTGGTTAGCAAATGAAAGATTTTGTTGCATAGCAAACAATGTAGTCAGCAGATTTTACCTTAATCATGTGACATCCAGTTCCAAAAATTATATAATTGTCAATAATTCCATTACCCACATTTTACAATTCATGTCCAACCAGTATTAAATCTCCATGATGGACACGCGTCCAGACCATCCGCTCGCGCTAACATTGCATCTAACCTCCATCACTGCTTACTATTAACTTATAACTTTGCGTCCTTCCAATCACAGAGTCTCTTAGAGAGGGCGCACAGCACTGTCAGTGATATTAATTCAGTCTAAAGCGTTACAAACATACAAACAGGCTAATTACAACCTGCAGCAAAGAAAGAGATTTACTAACATCGTATAATCACGCACGACCGAGCGACCTATAAGTTTGTTCACTCAGGCGCTGTCCACGTGGGGCGTGGCGATGATCACAGCCGTCCTCAACCCATTCACTCGATTTACGCATGACAGTGGTGGGACCTCCTTCACCGCTAGCAATATATCACGGAATCGTAATACGTATCGGATGGTTCCTTCGAAACGCTGGTTTGCTTCCCGAATACAAGCTTGTGCTCCGTCTATAATGACATCCTTGTTGACGGGACGTTCGTTCACCTTTCGTATTTCTATCTTCCTTCATAAACCGCAGTCTCGATGGAAAAATGGTATGATTTATTCAAGATAAAAGGCTTCACAAATTAAGGAAGATGATAACGCGATGGTCCACCTCTGTCCCTTATGCAAGCAGCTACTCATTTCTGTATTGACTGACAGTGCATCTGGTTGTTCTGTGCAAAAGTCTGTCGAACTGGCTCTTTATATCGTCAAAACCTCGAGGTGGTTGGAAGGCCCTGCCCATAATGCTCCAAACTCTCTAAGATGATGAGAGATGCAACTCCTCGCTGGGCAAGGGTGGGCTTGGCATGCACGAAGTCAAACAGCAGAAATTCTTACCGTGTTGTGGCGCGCATTATCTTGCTGAAATATAATTCCAGGATGGCTTTCCATGAATGGCAACGAAACGGGACGTAGAATATCGTCCACGTACCGCTGTGTTGTAGGGGTGCCCCGGATGATAACCAAAGGTACCCCAGACCATCACTCCTGGTTGTCGGGCCGAACGGCGGCAACATTGAGGCTGGAGTTCCACCACTGTCCATAGCGCCTCCAGACACGTCTTCGGTCTAGAATCATAGACTGGAGTAGAAATATTTCAGTGACTAGTCCTGCTTTGAACTGAGACCCGATCAGCGAAGACGTGTCTGGACACACCACAGAAAGCAGTGGTATACTAATCTGACTGTCATCCGCAGTATGGGCCTGGAACCCCGAGTCATGGTTTAGAAAGTCATTACATTTCATAGCACGACTGCTTTGGCTGTTATTCGTGTCACCCTTATAGCATAGTGGTACGCCGACGACTGAATAGTTCAATGTATTTGTTGAATGTGAAATTCGTTATGTATTGTTTTAATATATACAAAATGTAGGTGGCGTTACTGCTACCCGTTTTGAGCGGTTGCACTGAAATACATATCCAAATTTGCCAATATGACGGTTGTAGCGTCCCAATTTCATGTTGTTGCAATTTTAATGGAAAGAAGTGTACTTTGTTTTTTGCTGTTCAAAACAACGATATGTTCAATTTTTGAGATGTCCTAAGCTTACCGATTTTGATGAGAAGTTAAGTCTTGATGCAAAACATCGTACAAGAAGTTGCATTAATTGGTACCGTTATTCCTCCCTCCCTTAAATATCTGATTAGCCCTCATATAAACCCTAATATCCCTTATTCTTAAGGTCCTTTCGCTAAATACTCTGTAGAGGCAGTAGTGGCATATTCCAACGACAGCATACAGTAAACAAAATTTTGCCTTACCTGTAAAGGTTGCCGTATAATAATGCTCCGTAAGACTTGTGTACAGACAGTACAGATAAGTGAATTCTTTCGACCTGCTCCTGAGGAATCTGCCCTGCTCAGCTGAAGTCGGTATCAAAGCTAGATGCTATCTTACTCGGTATTAATGTGATATTTCCTGGGCGTGGCTACTATTTTGTCCACTATGCTGATACTAAACAGAAGAGTTTTCCTTTCCACGCATCCTTGGACAAGAGATGTTATCTTTCTGAAATAAAATTACCACCACACACGGCACTTAACTGAGCTGCTGCCTGCTATATGTCAAGGAAAGTAAGTGTGAGTTATGCAGTATCTCATTTTGGCACAAGGGTGAGACAACTACGGTGTCCATTCCAGCACCAATGCACTGAATGCCAGTTTGTGGCTCCGAAACACGGACGGGACCTTTAATGGTGATTTCCGAGAAGCAAGTGTCAACAGTCTCTGCCATGATACTTACAGGGTGTGATGGAAACACCTGCGGTCAGACAATATTCATTGCAGTCCGCAATGCAGCCTGGTCGGCTGAAAATCAGCAGTGAACTCGCACTGTAGTTGGAACTGTATTTCGTACTCAGTGGTAACATTTAACGTAAGCTCGCAGTACCAGTGCTGTTGAGTAAAGTAGAAAACTGCAATGGAGTTTTGGATGGTATTTCACAAAGAATTTGTTTCCTCCTCACGCTATGAGTTTCAGCGTTTTATAGGGTGCTAAAATTTTAATTTGTGTTTTAATCACTACTCGGCCAATACTAAGGCAACTTACAGCTCTAGACGGTTAACTGCAAAAATCCTAACGCCTAGGGAAACACCCTGTAATACGGATTATTTAATTTCGACGCCAAAAATTGTGTATTTTAGTTTTGTATGCCACACACTGCGTATCACACACGCGGAATGAACTACAGCGGTATTTATAATTTGTAATGTTGTAGCTGAAATACTTTTCACAAAGACAACAAAACACACAGAAAATAATACTGAATGAAGGTTACGTTGTCGCTGATAAAACTACAATTAGCAGCTATTAATTTATATCTGCTGAAATAAATACTTCTGTGTGGATTTACTGAGTCAGAAAATCAGCTGCCAAACTCATACACACTCAAGTATTGTATGTATTTTAATTGCCAGTTTGCGAGTACAGAAATAAAAGCTAATTCCCTGCGTCCAATGTTGTAATAACATGAGTTACAGTATTTATAGTTGATTAAAGCAGGGAGATTCATAATTTAACCTGTTTTATACTTTTATCGCAAAAATTTGTCGTTAAAGCTACCCGTCCCGCTATACGTATTGCAATTTACCGTATACCGAGTTTCTCCGAACTCTGGTATTTCGCAATTAGACTTTAAAACTATCTGCATTTGTGCGTGTGATGTACTAAATAGGATATGCTGCAAACGTTCGATCACAAAACTACAATATGATCCTACGTTGTGCAGCGTCCCCCGGTTGTGAGTCAACGTAGGTTACGCTTCAAACGTTCGATCTGGGAGGTGAAATGTAATCGTGCTTTGTGCAGTGCCCACCTGTTCTGAGTCAAGAAGACGTCGCATTTCATGAGACTGTTTTAGATGAAACTACAGTTGATTCACTGTCTCACATTGAATTGGTATGACAGTTATTTCAGTGTTTCCTGGCATAATAAAAATGTATCACATATGAGTTTACTTTATTTGGCCTTGGGAGTCAGCCTTGGCGAAACTCTTCCATCTGCTGTGGAACATGTATGAGACAGGCAAAATATCCTCAGACTTCAAGAAGAATGTAACAATTTCAATATCTAAGAAAGCTGGTGCTGACAGGTGTGACAATTACCGAACTATCAGTTTAATAAGTCATGGTAGCAAAATAATAACAAGAATTCCTTGTAGGAGAAAGGAAAAACTGGTAGAAGCCAACCTTGGGGAAGATCACCCGAGACAATACTGACCGTACGACTTACCATAAGATATAGGTTAAGGAAAGGCAAACCAACGTTTATAGCCCTTGTAGGCTCAGCGAAAGCTTTTGACAACGTTGAAGGGAATACTCTCTTCGTAATTCTGATGGTGGCAGGGGTAAAATACAGGGAGCGAAAGGTTAGTTACAACTAGTGCAGTAGCCAGACAGCAGTTGTGATAGTAGAGGGGCGTGAAAGGCAAGCAGTGCTTGAGTAGAGGGTTGGATAGGGCTATACCCTATCGCCAATGTCAGGCAGCTGCTACCGGCCGAGACAGAAGCAGCCACAGGGAACTAACCGATATTGTGACTTCTGCGAGCTCCTAACTAGAAGCGAATTGTATAATTTCATCTATGTGCTTTGATAGTTTAGCTTCTTGAGTTTCTGCGTGTTAACTGACATCTAATAGACACAGTTCTCGCGTCTTTGTTTGCGTCGGAAAGTAAATAGATTTTGTGACACAGTACAAGTTCCCAATCAGGAGTGAATCATTTAGTCTCACCTGAGTGCTTCGGTAGTAAGAGTTTTAAATCTATGCGCATTAATATAATTTATTAGACACAGTTCTTCCGTTTTAGTGAGGGTCTCCAGCAGAGGTGCGCAAGACATGTCAATAGTCCGTTTGTGTAGAGCAGACTGTGATTATTGTGTGCGGATGCGAGCCGAGTTGGTGACACTGCTTGAAGCTGCAGTGGATGGGCAACACTTTTGTGGACCAGCCGTAGCCGGCCGAAGTGGCCGTGCGGTTAAAGGCGCTGCAGTCTGGAACCGCAAGACCGCTACGGTCGCAGGTTCGAATCCTGCCTCGGGCATGGATGTTTGTGATGTCCTTAGGTTAGTTAGGTTTAACTAGTTCTAAGTTCTAGGGGACTAATGACCTCAGCAGTTGAGTCCCATAGTGCTCAGAGCCATTTGAACCATTTTGGACCAGCCGTGGGGATCCAATGGACGTCCAGCACGTGCGAGTCCTCCGATCGGTCCTCAGTGGTGGGCAGCCCAGTTCCTGCTCGCACTGAGGTTGACCCCTCACTCGTGGTCGAGTGAGAGGTGACCTCAGGGCGCAGCAGACGGCGAAAGACTTCCCAGGGGACCCCACGTAAGGCCTCCCCGGTTTGTCTGACAAACAGGTTCCAGGTGCTGTCTCTGGCTGACCCTGTAGCTCGACCAGATTCAGTCGCCTGTCCTGTTTCAGAGGAAACCTGTCAGTCTGCAAGATCCGAGCAATCACAGAGGTTGGGATTGTTATTGGGAGCTCCAATGTGAGGCGCGTTATGGGGCCCGTTAGGGACATGGCTGCCGAGAAGGGGAAGAAAGCCAACGTGCACTTCGTGTGCATACCGAATAGAGTCATACCAGACGTGGTACGTATCCTTCCAGATGCCATGAAGTGGACTGTGTGCAGCCGGCTGCTGGTGGTAGCTCACGTCTGTACCAATGAAGTGTGTCGCTCTGGATCGGAAGAGATTGTCTCTGTTTCCGAGCGGCTAACAAAATTGCTTGCGAGATGAAGGCAGAGCTCGACAATTGCAGCATACGTGACGGGACCGATTGTGGACCTCGTACAGAGCCGAGTGGAGAGTCTGAACCAGAGGCTCAGACTGTTCTGTTGCCGTGTAGGCTGTAGATTCCTCGGTCATGAGACCACTACATGCAGTAGGCGGCTACACGGGTAGCAGGGGCCGTGTGACGATTTTTTTTTTGTTAGAGGGTCTCGGGGAAACACAAAAAGGACTTCAGTCTCAAAGGGTGCAGGTTGAACACATGAAGAGCGAAGATAAAGGAACAATCGGTATAACAGTTGTAAATTGTCGTAGCTGTGTTGGGAAAGTACCTGAGCTCCATGTGCTAATAGAAAGCACTGATGCTCAAATAGTTATAGGCACTGAAAGCTGGCTAAAGCCGAAGATAAGCTCAGCCGAAATTTTTGCGAAGAACCTAATGGTGCCCCGAAAAGATAGGCCAAACACAGTTGTCCATGGCGTGTTTCTTGCTATTAGAAGTATAGTTCCTATAAGTTAGTATGAGCAGTGGTCATTCTTGGCAACCATAATAAAATAGTAATTGGATCCTTTTAGCGACCTCCCAACTCAGATGATACAAATGCCGAAAATTTCAAAGATAACTCGAGTTTAATTTCAAACGCGTACCCGACTAATACAATTATATCTGGTCGTGACTTCAATTTATCCTCGATATGTTGGCAAAAATACATGTTTAATGTTGGAGGTACGCATAAAATATCGTCCGAAACGTGCTAAACGCATTCTTTGAAATTTATTTCGAGCAGTTAGTTCATAGTAAACAGTTGTGAAAACAGACTTGCTGTCTTAGCAACAAATAAACCTGAGCTAATAACAAGCATCAAAGCGGATACAGGGATAAGTGAACATACGGTGGTCGTAGGGAGACTGAGTATTGTAACATCCAAATCCTCTAAAAATGAAAGTAAAATACACCTATCCAGAAAAGTAGATAAAAATTCACTTAATTCCTTCCTGAGAGACAATCTTCACTCCTTCCAAATTAACAATGTAGCTGTAGACCAGATGTGGCTTGATTTCAAAGGACTAGGATCGGCAGCAATTGAGGGGTTTATACCAAATAAACAAACAAACGACGGAGCAGATCCACCTTGGTACACGAAACGGATCAGAACACTGTTACACAAACAACGTAAAAAACATGCCAAATTGAAATGGGGGCAAAATCTCTAAGATTAGCGATCTTTTACAGAAGCTCGAAATTTAGCGCGGATTTCAACGCGAGATGCTTATAATAGTTTCACAACGAAACTTTGCCCCGAGAGCTGGTCTTATGTGGAGTATGCTAGCGGCAAGACACAATCAATTCCTGCTCTGCGCTATAGCAGTGGAAAAACGCTGAAGAGCCAAAGAAACTAGTACATGTGCCTAATATCGTGTACAGTCCCCGCGAACACGCAGAAGTGTCGCAATACGACGTGGCATGGACTCGACTAATGTCTGAAGTAGTGCTGGAGGGAACTGACACCACGAATCCTGCAAGACTGTCCATAAATCCGTAACAGTACGAGGGGATGGAAATCTCTTCTGAACAGCACGTCTCAAGTCACCCCAGATCAATAATGTTTTTGTCTGGGTAATTTGGTGGCCAGCGGGAAAGCTTAAACACTGATCAGTGTTCCTGGAGCCGCTCTGTAGCAATTGTGGACATGTGGGTGTCACATTGTCCTGATGGAATTGCCCAAGTCTGACTCAATTCACTATGGACATGAATGGATGCAGCTGATGAGACAGGATGCTTACGTACGTGCCACCTGTCTGAGTCGTATCTAGACGTATCAGGGGTCCCATATCACTCCTACTCCAAACGCCCCACACCATTACAGAGACTTCACTAGCTTGAACAGTACCCTGTTGCCATGGAGGGTCAATGGAATCATGTGGAGGTCTCCATACTCATACACGTCCATTCACTCGATACAATTTGAAACGAGACTCGTCAGACTAGGTAACATGTTTCCCATCATCAACAGTTCTATGTCGGTGTTGACAGGCCCAGACGAATCGTAAAGATTTGTGTCGTGGAGTCTACAAACATACACAAGTAGGCCTTCGGCTCCGAAAGCCCAATCGATGATGTTTCGTTGAAAGGTTCCCACGCTGACACTTGTTGATGGTCCAGCAATGAAATCTGCTGCAGTTTGTGGAAGCGTTACACTTTCGTCACGTTGAACGATTCTCTGCAGTTGTCGTTGGTCCTGTTCTCCTAGAATCCTTTTTCGGCCGCAGCTATGTCGAAGATTTGAGTTTTTACTGTATTCCTGATATTCACGGTACACTCGGGAAATGGTCATATGGGAAAACCCCCACCTCATCGCTACCTCTGAGATACTGTGTTCCTTCCATAGTGTCCCGATTACAACACCAAGTTCAAACTGACTTAAATTTTGATAACCTGTCATTGTAGCAGCAGAAACCGACCAACAACTGCGCCTGATACTTGTTGTCGCCTTCAGCGACGTATTCTGCCTGTTTACATATCTCTGTATCTGAATACGCATGCCTGTTCCAGTTTCTTTGGCGCTTCAGTGTACTATCGACGACAGTGCTGCCAAAGCACAGCTACTAAACACAGCCTTCCTAAATTCCTTCACCAGAGAAGACGTAGTAAATATTCCAGAATTCGAATGAATAACGTAGAAGTAGATATCCTCTGAGTAGTAAAACAACTTAAATGACTTAACAAAGGAAGTCTTCCGGTCTAGACTTTATACCAGTTAGGTTCCTTTCTGAGTATGCTGATAAAATACCTCCTTACTCAACAATTGTATACAGCTGTTCGCTCGAAGAAAGATCCGCGCCCAGAGACTGGAAAGTTGCACAGGTCACACCAATAATTCAAGAGATGTAGTAGGGGTAATCCACTAAATTACAGGCCCATATCATTAACGTCGATATGCAGCAGGATTTTGGAACATGTTCGAACATTGTGAACTACCTCAAAGAGAATGATTTATTGACACACAGTCAAAACGGATTTAGAAAAGAATCGACTCCGTATTTCTACTCTTCCAGAAGGCTTTTGGCATTGTACCAACTTGCGGCTTGTAGTGAAATCGCGTGCTTATGGAATATCGTCTCAGTTATGTGACTGGATTCGTGATTTCCTGCCAGAGATGTCACAGTTCGTAGTGACATACGGAAAGTCACCGAGTGAAACAGAAATGATTTCTGGTGCTCACCAAGGTAGTATTATAGGCGCCCCTGCTGTTTCTTATCTATATAAAAGTTTAAGGATAGAATCTGAGCAGCTATATTAGATTATTTGCAGATGATGTTGTTGTTGTTTATCTTCTAGTGAAGTTGTCAGAAAATCAGAACAAATTGCAAAAGATTTAGAAAATATATCTGTATAGTGGAGAAATTAGCAGTTGACCCTAAAGCATGAAAATTGCGAGGTCATCTAAATGAGTGCTAAAAGGAATCCGTTAAACTTCGGTTACACGACAAATCAGTCAAATCTAAAGGTTGTAAATTCTACTAAATACCTAGGAATTACAATTACGAACAACTTAAACTGTAAGGAACACTTAGGAAATATTGTGGGAAAGGCTAAACAATGACTGCATTTATTGGCAGGACACTTAGAAAATGTAACAGGACTTCCTACACTATGCTTGTCCGTCCTCTCTTAAAATACTGCTGCTCAGTGTGGGATCCGTACCAGATAGGAATGACGGAGTACTCTGAGAAAGGTCAAAGATGGCAGCACGTTTTGTACGAGGGCTATTCAGAAAGTAGGCAACGTTTTGGCATTAAAAATACATTTTATTTTATATATATGAAACAGCGAGTGATATACTACTTTTCCACATAGTCACCAAACACATTGAGGCTCGTATCATAGCGGTGGACAAGGTTTTGAAATAGCTTCGTCGTAAAATTCTGCCGCCTGAGACATGACCCAGTGAGTCACGCCCACCTGCAGTTCTGCGTCGTCATCAAAGCGCTGCGTTTCAATCCAGTTCTTCATCTTCGGAAACAAGTGGAAGTCGCTTGGTGCCAGATCGGGGCTGTAGGGCGGATGAGGGGAAATTCCCCATTTGGATGAATTAAGGAATTCTTTAGTGCCGTTTGCCGTGTGAGATCGTCAAAAAAAAAATTTTGGACGCCAACTTTCCTCGGCGTTTTGTTTTGAACTGCTCTTCTGAGGCAGGATACAGTTTGTAAGTACTGGACAGAATTTATGGTTGCACCACGTTCGAGAAAATCAGTAAGAAGCACACCTTTCCTATCCCAAAACATTGTCGCCATCAACTTCCTTGCTGACAAGGACTGCAAACATTTCTATAGATTTTAGGTTTTTTTGCCAACAAAAACCGTGTAGCAGACCGCATTTCACAACTGGCGGGATTTTAGATTGCAGAGCACATTTCAAATTCGAATTTCGGAAAAAAAACCAGATGCGCAGAGACGTTCCTACTGTCACGGATGGACGCCAACTAACCTGACGAGCACGCAAATACCAAAATGTACGCGATCGGCGCGCGCCTAGGACGTCTGACGGAAACGTTCCGTACTTTACGAAGACCCCTCGTATTATCGCGAAATATGGAAGGAAGTGTCACTGAACTGATACATGATTTGGGGTGACATTAAAACATAGGCGTTTTTAGTTGCGGCTGAAACTTCTCACGAAATTTCAATCACCAAATTCCTCATCCGAATCGGAGAAGACACACATCAAAAAGGAATTGCATCACCTCGATTCGGAGAGTTCCGTAACCTGTACAGAAAATTGGAATAGAGATCAACATAAACATAATTTCCGCTCCTTTTGTTGCTCATGAAAACCACACACTGCACGTTGTTGCTGTACACACCGGTACCTCTAATACCCAGCAGCACGTCCTCTTGCATTATTGCACGCCTTTATTCGTCGTGGCATACTATCCACAAGTTCATTAAGGCACTGTTGCTCCAGATTGTCCCACTCCTCGACGGCGATTCGAGGAAGATCCCTCAGACGGGTTGGTGGGTCACGTCCTCCATAAACAGCTCTTTTCAATCTATCGCAGGTATGTTCGATAGGGTCAGGTCTTGAGAAGATGCTGACCACTCTAGTCGAACGATGTCGTTATCTTGAAGAAAGTGATTTACAAGACGTGTATGATGGGGGCGCGAATTGTCGTCCATGAAGACGAATGCCTCGCCATTATAATGCCGATATGGTTGCACTATCGGTCAGAGGATGGCACTCACTTGTCGTACAGTCGTTACGGCACCTTCCACGACAACCAGCGGCATACGTCGGCCCCACATAATGTCATTCCAAAACAGCAGGGAACGTCCTTCTGGCTGCACTCGCTGGACAGTGTGTCTATGGCGTTCAGCCTGACCGGGTTGCCTCCAAACAAGTCTCCGACGATTGTCTGGTTGAAGGCATATGCGACACTCATCGGTGAAAAGAATGTGATGCCAATCCTGAGCGGTCCATTCGGCATGTTGTTGTGTTCATCTTTACCACGCTGTAGGGTGTCGTGGTTGGAAAGATGGACATCGCCATTGTCGTCGGGAGTGAAGTTGCGCATCATGCATCCTACTGCGCACAGTTTGAGTCGTAACACGACGTCCTGTGGTTGCACGAAAATAATTATTCAACATGGTGGCGTTGCTATTAGGGTTCCTTCGAGCCATAATCCTTAGATAGCGGTCATCCACTGCAGTAGCAGCCCTTGGACGGCCTGAGCGAGGCATGTCATCCACAGTTCCTGACTCTCTGTATCTCCTCCGTGTCCGAACAACATCACATGAGTTCACTCCGAGACGCCTGTACACTTTCCATGTTGAGAGCCTTTCCTGGCACAAAGTAACAACGCGGACGCGATCTAACCGCGGTATTGACCGTCTAGGAATGGTTGAACTAGAGACGTCACAAGCCGTGTACTTCCTTCCTGGTGAAATGACAGGAGTTGATGGACTGTCGGACCCCCTCCGTCTAACAGGTGCTGCTAATGGGTGGTTGCTTACATTTTTGGGCGGGTTTAGTGACTTCTGAACAGTCATAGGGACTGTGTCTGTGAAACAATATCCACAGTTAACGTCTGTCTTCAGGAGTACTGGGAACTGGGGTGATACAAATCTTTTTTTGACGTGCGTAGTTATCTAAGGGATAAAGATTTCTTTCAATTAATAATTCTCACAAACAATCGTTTTATTCATTTTTGGTGTGTCTGTTTTGTTGACGCCCATCACAATAAAATAAGGGAAATCAGAGCTTGCACAGAAAGATATAAGTTTTTTTTTCCTGTACGCTGTATGAGATTGGAATAATAGTGAACCATTATGGATGTTGAATTTCATTTTATCTACAGACTGAACAAGCAGTAAAGGAAACCAAGGAATAATTAGGACTAGAAATATAAGTTCAGGGAGAAGAAATGAGAACGTTGAGGTTTGCTGATGACATATAAATTATTTCAGAGACCGCAAAGGATTTGGAAGAGCAGAATAACGTAATTGACAATGTCTTGAAAGGAGGATATTAATGAACATTGAAAGAAGTAAAACAAGGATAATGAAATTTAGTTTTATCAAATTAGGTGATGCTGATGGAATGAGATTAGGTAACGAGGCACTTAGAGTAGTAGAAGAGTTTTGCTATTTGAACAGTAAAATAACTGATGATGGCCGAAGTAGAGAGGTTACAAAATGTAGACATGTAATGGCAAGAAAAACATTGCTGAAGAAATGGATTTTGTTAGCATCGAATACACTAAATGGTAGGACAACTTTTCTGAAAGTATTTGTATGGAGCCTAGCCACGCATCGAAGTGAAACATGGATGATAAACAGTTTACATCCGAAGACAATTGACGCTTTGAAATGGGTGCTACGTAAGAACGCTAGAGATTAGATGGATAGATCAGGAAAGTAATTGGAAGGCGCTGAACATAACTCAAGAGAAAAGAGAATTGTGGCACAAACTGCCTGTAAGAAGGGATTCGTCGATTGGACACATTCTGATACATCGAAGGACCACCAATTTATTACTGAAGGGCGTTGGCTCAAAATGGTTCAAATGGCCCTGAGCACTATGGGACTTAACATCTTAGGTCATCAGTCCCCTAGAACGTAGAACTACTTAAACCTAACTAAGCTAAGGACATCACACACATCCATGCCCGAGGCAGGATTCAGAACTGCGACCGTAGCAGTCTCGCGGTTCCGGACCGAAGCGCCTAGAACCGCACGGTCACCACGTCGAGGGTTAAAAATTAGAGAGAGAGAGACAAAGAATTGAATAGTGTAAGCAGATTCAGAAGGATGTAAACTTACATAGTTATACGAAGTTGAAGAGTTTTGCACGGTACACAGTAGCTTTGAGAGCTGCATTAAACCTGTCTTCGGACTGAAGAGCATAACAACAACGATACATTAATTACTAGGTGAACCTGTATTAAAACACGAATTAACGCATATCATAAACTATTCTGTTGTATCTGAAGTTAATGTAGAACATGAAAGGGCTGGTAGAGTGGCCCATAACAATCATATTTCACATAGGAACCTATGTCCGCATCTCTTAGCATACGGAGCCAGACTCGTTGAACAGCGGCGCGCTCCCGTAAGAGGGTAGGCACACAACATGCCATCCGAGCCATCATGGTAGCAGGTCTGCAGGGCTACAACTTCAATGTATTTGTGACATCAAGGTAAAAGAGACGTCGGATTGAAGTTTTATGACCTTTATTTGCAAACGCTGTGGTCGACATGCTTGGGGATGTTCCAAGCGGGACAACAGTAATGGTTTTCCCCCTCTCACTGGGACGTGAATGCGTTGCTTTTGGCTGTGCTAATGCCTAATGTTGCATAGAGGGTGGCACCTGTGCACACTGTGGAGTCTGTTTCACCGTGCATCACTTCATTATCAAACGGGGACAATATTGTGTTCGTTACTGTGTGGAGCGACAGGAAATGATGCGCTATTCTCGGAAGAAGAGAGCAGACATGCACTATGTTTACGAGCGGCATATAAAATGCTCACGCTGTGCAACGTATATACGCTGGGCAGTTTCCAAATCCTCGAGTGCCAGGTCCATGGATATTTACTGCCATCCACAGGTGCTTACCAGATACATGTTCACTTGAGGTGCGTTTTCCGCTGGCACTTTCTCGTAATGGCATATATAAATTTAATGCCTACTTAGAAATTAATTTTGTGTTATAGGTGCGACGGACTGACGGACGCCGTCGTCAACAGACAATGTGTACTCCAGGGGTTGAAGAGGAGGCGTTAGCACTGCTGGAAAATATACCTTCAACATATTCGCGGCATGTTGCATGGGAAGTGGGTGTAAGCCATTCCACTATTTGGTGTGTGGGGCATGAAGATGATTTGCACCGTTACCACCTTCAGACGGTTCACACCTTTAACCCAGAGGATTTACCAAGTCATTGGAACTAACACGGTCAACAAGGACGTTTACCAAGATACAGGACGCCAACAGGTAACGGCTGGGAAGCTTATTGAACGCCAGTTGTTACTTACAAGGGAACCTCCCCATCGCACCCACCTCAGATTTAGTTATAAGTTGGCACAGTGGATAGGTCTTGAAAAACTGAACACAGATCAATCGAGAAAACAGGAAGAAGTTGTGTGGAACTATGAAAAAAATAAGCAAAATATACAAACTGAGTAGTCCATGCGCAAGATAGGCAACATCAAGGAGAACCTGAGCTAAGGAGCGCCGTGGTCCCGTAGTTAGCGTGAGCAGCTGCGGAACGAGAGGTCGTTGGTTGAAGTCTTAATTTTTTATTTTCAGACAATTATTACACTATCCTTGATGTTGCCTATCTTGCGCATGGACTACTCAGTTTGTATATTTTGCTTATTTTTGTCGTAGTTCCACACAACTTCTTCCCGTTTTCTCGATTGATCTGTGTTCAACTTTTCAAGGCCTATCCACTGTGCCATCTTATAACTAAATCTGAGGGGGGTGCGATGCGGAGGTTCCCTTGTTAGCAATCCCTACAACCGATTTATTGAACATCAGAATTCTCTACTAACATGTTACAAGATCCAGTCATAAATGTGTCTTTTTTTAGAACAATGCGGACTTCAAGGAACACCAGTCATGAACGTGTATTTCCTTCAGAACAGTGCAAACTTTTAAAGAACCAGAAGCATAAACGATTCTTTTCTTCAGAACCAAAAAACTTTGAGGAATACTATTTTACGGCAGCATAACTTCAATGTTTAACCATGTTTCAAGATAATCCTTTCAAAAGGAGGGAGTATATCAAACATGAATAAATTAAAATTGGTCAGGCAAACATCGGATCGAGGCGCAAACCTGCAGAAGGCACAGTGCAGTCAGAGGCAGACCTCGATCACCAGTCCCTGTCCTCAGTGGTACAGAAGAGTAGTGATGTAACTACAACACACGTAGCAAAGCTCTCTTAGACTATGCAAGGACGTAACATTAAACTCTTCGTCCAACTCAAGGTTGCCACACTCAACGCAAGTACAAATGCAAGCGTGGCAAAATTCAAAAATCACTTAATCACTGAACATAGAAAATATTAAAACAACCTTAACAAATGTAAAAGCAGCAATCAGAAAATAGCCTCGACAAGCCACCAAGCATCCTAACCGTAGCTATAGCACCGGTTCTAGGCTAACCAGATAGTATAGACAAATTTAGGCACTTCAGTTATCTTTAGAAAACAGCTGCTGGAACAATTCAACGAGAAACGTAGAATATCTTAAAACATTTGGAGCATTAAACAGAATCTACCACTGTCCGTTCTGAAAGATGCAATGGCACGTTGAAACATAGCTTACACTACTAACATGGTAAACTCCCCATCGCACCCCCCAGATTTAGTGCTAAGATAGCCTAGTTGACAGCCCGTCAAAAACTGAACAAGCATGAAAACAGGAAGATGTTCTGAAGTGTAAAACAAAAGGAAAATAGAAACAGTGAACGGTTCACGTTAACGAGTGCAACATCGGGCGAAGTGGTAGAGCTACCGCGTGGTTACAGTACTGAAAGGGTAAGGGGACGACTTGGGCTCAAAACTGCCCCGTGCCATTTCTTTACTTTTTCCCACAAAATTATGAACTGTCCGTCCGGTCACTGAAATGTTTGTTTTCTTTCCGTAGTCTTGGCAGTTCTCACACTATAAATTGGTTATAGAAAATGAGTCATGTAAGACTACATTACCGTCGGAAGTAAATGTGATGAATAGTGAGAGAAGGCGAGGTATCAAATAGTCTCAGAAAAATGAAAACAACAAATAAACGGATGCGAACCATGTTACAACAAAGGAATTCAAGAGTCAAAACGTCCAAAACGGAACGCAACTTCAAAAACGTTAAAGATATAAATTTTGACAGACCAAAGGGGAAACTGTCTGATTGTGGAACTGTTACTTTCATTTGTTGCTGCTTACGTGGCAAACTATTATGTTTTCATAATTTTCTTGGGAGTGGTCACATACAATCATACAAACACCTATATCGGGCAGGGAGGCATATCTCACTCACGCAAAAAGTTTACAAGTTATTGTGTCGATAGCCGGCCGGAGTGGCCGTGCGGTTCTGGGCGCTACAGTCTGGAGCCGAGCGACCGCTACGGTCGCAGGTTCGAATCCTGCCTCGGGCATGGATGTGTGTGACGTCATTAGGTTAGTTAGGTTTAATTAGTTCTAAGTTCTAGGCGACTGATGACCACAGAAGTTAAGTCGCATAGTGCTCAGAGCCATTTGAACCATTTTATTGTGTCGATAAGAATTCTTATAATATTACTCACGTACTGTTACTAATGCCGTGTATGACACACCAGATGCACCGGCCAGGGTGGCCGAGCGGTTCTAGGCGCTACAGTCTGGAACCGCGCGACCGCTACGTCGCAGGTTCGAATCCTGCCTCGGGCATGGATGTGTGTGATGTCCCTAGGTTAGTTATGTTTAAGTAGTTCTAAGTTGTAGGCGACTGATGACCTCACATGTTAAGTCCCATAGTGCTCAGAGCCTTTTGAACCATTTGAACACACCTGATGCCTTTTTCGGTGGAGTATTCGGTTCACTTGTTGCCTTGTCATCAAACGATTGCAGTTCCCATGCGAAAGCCGCTTCCTTTCGGCTGCTAACAGAGTAGTTATGCAGAATATTCATTATAGGTCCCTTTCTTAAACCTTACTGCTGCAAACGGACGTTCTCCACTACATAGGCGCAAATTTAAGAAGAACTAATACATTTTAAAAAAAAAGTACGAAGGAACTTCGAACACGGGCCATCCTGGAATCCAATGTTTCTATTTTACTTTTTTTCACAGTTTAGTACATCTTCCTCATATTTTCATGCTTGATCTGTGTTCAGTTTCTGATGGGCTGTCAACTGGGCCCTCTTACCACTAAATCTGAGAGGGTGCAATGGGGAGTTTCCCTTGTATGGCTGCACAAGACTCTGCCAGCCTTCCTTCCCAATCCAACGCAGATGTAAGGTAAGATCTCAGATACAGCATAGTCCAGGCCGCTAGGCCTTAGAATAAACGTCACAGTCAATAAATTTTAACTTTAAGTATGGCGCCCACAGTTTTCTCAAGAGGAACAAACTCTAATAGGCACACTGACTGCTGTAGGGGAGAGAGCTGAACACGTTTCGGCGGTTCGTTTAGCAAAGAACCAATCGATCACCGTATGACTACTAACTTCAAACCACGTTGGCAGGCAGCAAGCTGGTCCAACACTACAAACTGCCGGCGACAGAGACGGATTTTTCTACAATTCTCACAAAGGATGCGGAAATCTCGGGGCCCTCTTCCCGACTGGGGAACACAAGCAAGAGGCAGGCCTGATGTAGGCCGGGACAGCACTAGCACCGGCAAGCACGCTGCAGCTACAGATACACCGCACCGTCCCGCAAAGCTCCACTGGAAAAACGCCTGCCTCGGAAATACTGGCCACGCCTCCCGAAGAAACAAGTACGTTGGCCCTTGCACGTCTACTCATACCGACCTTCAAATTCGACTTCTCGTCGCCCCACCGGAATCTGTCTCTCTTGCCCAAAGTCTACTAACCAAAGATCTTCTTACGAGCAATGACAGTGTACAACTCACCGGGTGCCAGGTATCGACCGCACCGCACGACTTAGTAATAGGCTGTGTTCTTGGCGTTTCCATATTCTGTATACACCCTGTATATTTGTCCAGCTTGATACGAAGGCCATTGAGCTGGTATCTATGAAAGAGCGCCCCAAAATTATGTAAGTGCTGCCTCCGTATAGCATCTGTTACCAGAAAATTATCCATACTATTTTAATTTCTAGCTGTAACTTGACTGAACTTTTCTAAGTATCTTTAAAACATTGCCGGACGGGTAGCGGTTCCAAACGGAAATCTATTACTCCTTAAGAATTCGCGCTAGTATTTTGCAGCCGTGACTTATTAAACTGTTAGTTTGGTAATTTTAACATCTGTCAACTCCTGCTTTCTTTGGGATTGGAATTATTATATTCTTCTTGAAGTCTGAGGTTATTTCGCCTTTCTCATACATCTTGCTCACCAGATGGTAGAGTTTTGTCAGGACTGGCTCTCCCAAGGCTGTCAGTAGTTCTAATGGATTGTTGTCTACTCATGGAGCCTTGTTTCGACTCAGGTCTTTCAGTCCTCTCTCAAACTCTTCACGCAGTATCATATCTCCCATTTCATTTTCATCTACATAATCTTCCATTTCCATAATATTGTCCTCAAGTACATCGCCCTTGTATAGACCCTCTATATACTCCTTCCACCTTTCTGCTTTCCCTTCTTTGCTTAGAACTGGGTTTCCATCTGAGCTCTTGATATTCATACAAGTGGTTCTCTTTTCTCCAGAGGTCTCTTTAATTTTCCTGTAGGCAATATCTATCTTATCCCTAGTCAGATAAGCCTCTACATCCTTACATTTGTCCTCTAGCCATCCCTGCTTAGCCATTTTACACTTCCTGCCGATCTCATTTTTGAGACGTTTGTTTCCCTTTTTGCCTGCTTCATTTACTTTACTTGTAGAAGCCCATCTCGGTGAGGATCAGTTTGGAATCCGTAGAAATATTTGAACACGTGAGGCAATACTGACCCTACGACTTGTTTTAGAAGCTAGATTAAGGAAAGGCAAACCTACGTTTCTAGCATTTGTAGACTTAGTGAAAGCTTTTGACAATATTGACTGGAATACTCTCTTTCAAATTCTAAAGATGGCAGGTGTAAAATACAGGGAGCGAAAAGCTATCTACAATTTGTACAGAAATCAGATGGCAGTTATAAGAGTCAAGGGACATGAAAGGGAAGCAGTGGTCGGGAAGGGAGTGAGACAGGGTTGTAGCCTCTCCCCGATGTTATTCAATCTGTATATTGAGCAAGCAATAAAGGAAACAAAAGAAAAGTATGGAGTAGGAATTAAAATCCATGGAGAAGAAATAAAAACTTTGAGATTCGCCGATGAATTGTAATTCTGTCAGAGACAGCAAAGGACTTGGAAGAGCAGTTGAATGGAATGGACAGTCTCTTGAAAGGAGGGTATAAGATGAACATCAACAAAAGCAAAACGAGGATAATGGAATGTAGTCGAATTAAGTCGGGTGATGCTGAGGGAATTAGATTAGGAAATGAGACACTTAAAGTAGTATAGGAGTTTTGCTATTTGGGGAGCAGAATAACTGATGATGGTCGAAGCAGAGAGGATATAAAATGTAGACTGGCAATGGCAAGAAAAGCGTTTCTGAAGAAGAGAAATTTGTTAACATCGAGTATAGATTTAAATGTCAGTAAGTCGTTTCTGGAAGTATTTGTATGGAGTGTAGCCTTGTATGGAAGTGAAACATGGACGATAAGTAGTTTGGACAATAAGAGAATAGAAGGTTTCGAAATGGGGTGCTACAGAAGAATGCTGAAGATTAGATGGGTAGATCACATAATGAGGAGGTATTGAATAGGATTGGGGAGAAAAGAAGTGTGTGGCACAACTTGACATGGACATGTTCTGAGGCATCAAGGGATCACCAATTTAGTACTGGAGGGCAGCGTGGAGGGTAGAAATCGTAGAGGGAGACCAATAGATGTATACACTAAGCAGATTCAGAAGGATGTAGGTTGCAGTAGGTACTGAGAGATGAAGAAGCTTGCACAGGATAGAGTAGCATGGAGAGTTGCATCAAACCAGTCTCAGGACTGAAGACCACAACAACAACAACAAGAATTCGCGTTAGATCAAAAGGACCCGAGGGATTTCCCGTTTGCCACTGCCGGCTTTATAAGATCACCGCGAGCACCGATAGGCCGGCGCTGCGGGCTGGACCACGAACAGCGCTGTGGCAGCGACAGCAGCCCCCCACACATTATGGGGGCGACGGCTAGCGGCTGTCGTCTACGTCCGTGCTTTCTGGCGGGCTGTCCAAATTGTCTGATCGGGGCACTAGATGTACAGCTGTGTGACATTTTTATCTTCTCTCTTTTGTTGAGTAAATGAAGCATTCCTTCGGGTACCTAAGGTTTCATCACAGTTACTATCTTGTACCCATCTTGTCCAGCCAACGTCTTGGTTACTGTTTGTAGAGATGTTCATACCTCTTCATCTGAAGTAGCTACTGTGGTATTCGTTACCACAGTATCTACAGCCTCAGAACAAACGAATCTCATCGATGGTTGTGGAAGACATCACCCTGCTGCATTTTCGTAACTTGAAAGGGCATTTTACACTTCAGGATAGTCTCAAGTTTCACGTCCCTTACACCTATTTTAGAAAATGATGGTCCCTAGATTATTTTGCTATAATATCATTCTGTCGAAGAGTTGCTATAAAGGTAAGTTAGACTTAGTGTTCGCTGGGCTTTAAAATCACCGCAAGTATGAGTATCGTCTTGTTCTTGTTTTTTATGACAGCCGTTGGTATGGCCCACAGGTGAGGTTACTCACAGGTCTCCTAATCTGTCTACTCCAGCTTCACGATTTCTCACATAGCAAAAGAGACAAACTGTGTTCTATAAAAGCATCATATTGATGGCGCTTTTATTGTTACGGGACTTTTAAGGGTCTTAGCACACCATAATGCAGATTCTAAAAGTCGTTGTTAATGTGAAAATGCTTCTTAGAGCAGGGTGCGAAATCGCAGCAGAAAGAAGATTCACTAGATTGTGAATCTGGAAACCAAAAGGAGTGGAATCGTCTGCTGAGTGAACGAGCCTATTCGCCCACGAAACTGGTAAACTGCCTATAGAGACAGAGCCGTCACCGTGTGTACTTCGAACTACACCAGACGGTTGCTGATGCTCGTGTTAACCATAGGCTTTACTCGCAGCTCCTTTCACTGCCGTGTGCACCGGCATTATCGCATGGAGTGCGGCAATGTGGAACTACGGTGAGTTACTGCAAAGCGCCTAAAACACACAATAACTTCTGAGTTCCCTGTTTCGTGCCGCGGAAATGAATTTGGGCACAGACGTCGCTCACGTCTGCTACCGAAGCCGTGACACGATTTTCGCAGTTACGAATTGACGGAATTACTAAGTAACGATTTGATGGGGCGGTTTTCATGTGTTCGCAGATTGTACGAAGTCACTAGTGGTGCGTTAAATTCTGTTTATGAGGCGTGTGTACCGGTGCTGTGGTCGGAGCAGCCAGCCACTGTTCTATCTACCATATGAACACCAAGCGAATGTGAACTAGGTTATGGCAATAACGACAATTACTGAACAGCAATCGATGGTCATTGGCTACACGGGCTATTTTCGTTAGTTCATAGTCAAAGCATGCACGCAGCCAACGCTACTTAAAGAAGTTTCGCAATCTTTCTTTGTGAATAATACCTTCTCGATTGCTTAATACATTTCCTTTATTTACGACGTCGTTACGGCTACTACCATCATATCTGTAACTAAACTTAAAAGAACATAGAAATAAGAAGTGTTTGTTATACATGATCGGGCTACAAAGAACGAAAACTTAAAAGGTCAAATAATTAATACGTTCACTCACCAGAACTTCGAACTTGTAAAACAACGTTCACTGTCAATGAATAAACCTATGTCTACTTCATAGTGTCCAATTCTGAAGCTACGTTTATACTACATGTCACTTCTGCTGCCCCTCATTAATTTCGTTTTTCTTCAGTTTACTTTCAATCCGTATTCTGTACTTATTATAATGTTCTTCCATTCAACGAAAACTGTAATACTGCTTCACTCTCACTGAGAAAAGCAATTTTACCAGCGAATCTTATCGCTCATGTCCTGTTGCCTCGAACTTTAATCCTATTCTTGAACACTTCTTTTCTTTCTGTCATTGCTTGTTCGATGTATAAACTGAACAACAAAGTCGAGAGACATGTCCCTGTCTTCCACTCATTTTAATCCGAGCACTTTGTTCTTGGTCTCCCATTGTTACCGTTCCCTCTGTGCTCTTGTACATATTGTATACGTATTACCCGACTTTCCCTCTACTCTTATTTTTCTCAGCATTTCTAACACATTGCGTCATGAACTTGTCCTCAATCTTCTGAAGTATTGCTTCCATTATTAGGCGGAACGTCAGTACTGCTTCTCTAGCGCCCTTCCGAAATCCAAACTGATCGTCATCTGGCGGATCCTGAATTTTCATTTCCGTTCTTCTGTATATTATTGATGTTAGCAAGAAAGATGCATGAACAGTTAATCGGACTGCGTGTCAGTTGTCGCACTTCCCTGCCCTTCTTTTATTAGGGATTGTGTGGACGATTTTTTCCGAATGTCTGATGGTACGTCCCCAGCCATTCTACATAACAACTTGAAAGTCATCTGATTGACACTTCCTAGAATGATTTTAAAAATTCCAAAGGAACGTTATCCATCCCTTGATTTCAAGTCTTCCAAAGTTATGTTAAACTCTGACTAACATATATGTCTTCCTTGTGGCCACTTCTTCTTCTCTTCTCACCTATTTGCTTTCTCCCCTGCGGTCAGCAGTGGAGTTCCCATTGCACTCATTGCACTGTAAATTTTGCCGTCCTTGATTTTTATGTCTCCGAAGTCTATTTTGACTTTTCTGCATGCTGAACCAGCAGTCCCGATGACCCCTTATTTTCCGATTTCCTCTTGTATTTCCTGCAGTCATCCCATTTTTTTACTAAGTGACTGACGCTGCTGTAGACCTCTCACTTTGATCATTTTTGTATTTAATTCTTTTGTAGATCAACTGAATGTTCTGTTACCCATGTCTTCGTAGCAGTTATCTCCCTCTGCCTGCGTTTGACCAACAAACGTCTGTGAGCACTCTTTCTAGAAATGTCGATTCCTCTTAAAATGAACTATCCGCTATGGTATTTCTTATCACAGAACGTACAGACTCAGGTAACTTAAAACTCGTCTCGTCACTCAGCAGTACCACAGTATTCCACTTCTTTTCACATTAATTCTTTCGAACGATCCTCTAAATGTCACCCCATCCGTCATTATTACTAGTGAACTGAGTCCATATTTGCTCTTGGGTACGCCTTACAATCGAATATATGTTTTCGGCATATCTGACTGAAACTTCCTGTATCTGTGTAGTTCTTTATACCTTCAGTTCTTGACAAAGCCTACCTCCTGCTCTTGCTCTTGTGATTTCTGAACAGTGCATTCCTTATAATCTCTTGAAAATGATTACAAAACTAACAGGTTTATCGTCTCTGCCACGTCCAAGCTTCTGACTTTGCACGGCGGAACTCATAGAATGATATCCTTTCGTTTGTTGGCTGATCGAGGGTGACTCTTCGGTCGCCATTCCTGATGGTTTTTAATAAAAATTCAAGCATTGGCTGAGATCGTTTGGATTAATAGAGACTCTGCTTCTAGACCAGGCCTGACTAAACAGTGCTCCGTGAAAGCGAACGCTCCAAGCACGCCCCTGCTCCTTCCTAGCCCTCCGAACGCTGTGCGAGAGGGGCTGAGGGGTGAGGAGGAGGAGGAGGAGGAGGAGGAAGAGGACAATAAAGGCTGCAACGGAGGCCGCTGGAGCCGGACAGTCGCCTTGTCAGACGCCAAGCTGTATGTTGACTTAAGTTAAATTAGACTTACGTTCCCCATTATAAGTACTATGGCGTCTACGCTCTTACCCAAAGCCTCTAGTTCAATATCGAATGGGGATTGCCTTGCTATTCGTATCGCTTAGAGGCCAAGTGAAGGGCTCAGTATGCCTTCGCACTATTATGAGGTGGAATACTATTTACTGGAATGTCATTTTAACGCCAGCCACAAAGACGATACGATGGACTTGTTTTTTGACAAACGACGCTGAACGTTGGCTGAAATTAAGGCGGCCATTAGAGAATAAAACTGAGTTCAAAGTAAGTAGAGTGCCGACAAAATCTTTTATTCTAGATATCACAAATTAAATAATTCGTTAACTGTCTTAATGCAAGAGGAGAATAATTTGGTAACACGTCTGATGGACAAGACTAATGCCCTCAAACAGCAATTAATTCTATAGAAAAATCAGTTTCAAGTTCATAACATGAAACATTCCTCATATCTCAAGGCAGTGTTATGTGGATCAGACATGACTGAACACTTTTCAGTAACCGAAGTACCTCACCATGAGTGTTCACAGTAATTTCAAGCAATTATGCGACGGAAGGCGGATTTCTATTATTTTGTCAGAACATTTTAGCTTTTCGCTGGTGATGTACCCGTTACTTCCGACTTGAAGTGACAGACATATGGCGGAGAACGATCTGTTTGTTCAATCAACGAATTTACAAAATTTTTATAAAATATTGCACTTGAGCTATATACTCGAACGCACAGTGTTATTTCATGTTTGGTACAACACTGTGGGCCAAAGTCTTTTTCCCCTTACGAAACTGATGAACTTCCGCCAACGTTCTGGTTTAACAATTTGTGTCCACGTAACTCCATTTGTCTGACTTATATGAACCATAGTTCCAGATATGTTACATATTCTAGAATCGAAAAGTGCATGGGTTTATAAACATCGAAATGTAAAGTTAAATGCCTCTATGTAATGCTTTTTGTAATTCTGCCCATCGTATTAGCACTATCTGATGTATTTATATAATCAAGTAACTAGAGCTATTGATTTGGCAGAAAAATAAAAAGTAGAAAATAGACACACATGATAAACTGCTACTTACCAAAGTATGTTACAGTATTAGCCTCTTACAAGCACTGTGTTGCAAACATGCCTCCCTAAGTTTCATGCGTGTAGCCTTCAGCATACAGATGCCACGCACACACACACACACACACACACACACACACACACACACACACTACTGCTCTTCATAGTGCAGCGCTGGAGGAAGCCGGAGCGCTGAGCGGACGCTACTGAACACGTGGACGAGAGCGCGCTCCGGGAGCGACAAAGTTGGCCACACATGTTCTAGACGCCATCAGCGAAAATGCAGCGGTGACAGGCCGTAGCATAGTCACAAGGGACGAGTGCTACGTGTACCTCTACAACTGCGAGAGAAAGGAGGAAAGCATGGAGTAGGAGCATGTGAGTTCACTGGTACGGGTTTCGGAGACTGTCAAAACTTTTCGAAGGAGGTATTGTTCTCCACGACAACATCGCAGGTCATTCTACGCAGGACACGGTGATACTTGGTGCTTCTTTGCCTCATCGAAGTCTACCTCTACCCCGTATTGTCCAGATATGACACACAGTGATTCCTCCCCTTTCCTCAGATGAATCCGTTGCGTACTAGGAATTTCCAGACTGACGACGAGGTGATTTTTCGTGGTGGAGCGTTACCAGAACGGCCAAGATGCAGACTTCTAAAAGCAAGGTCTTCACCAGGTGATCCATGGATGGAAAATAACTGTCGCACTCAGGGGTGAATAGAGAAGGGCTAACAGCAGGTTTCATAGACGCAGCGTGATGTTTCCGAACTGATAATTAAAACTTTAATGAAGCCCTCATATACTGAAACGGTTACGTTTATTGTTCAGGTGGACGATTATCAAGTGGGAAGCGGCTACGTTTATTACGTGTCTGAGTAGTGGAAGGAATATACTTATCTTCGTTGCTTCAAGCATAACTTCACTCTCAAAAAATTGGCTCATAGCACTATGGGACATAACATCTGTGGTCATCAGTCCCCTAGAACTTAGAACTACTAAAACCTAAGTAACCTAAGGACATCACACACATCCATTCCTGAAGCAAGATTCGAACCTGCGACCGTAATGATCGAGCGGTTCCAGACTGACGTGCCTAGAACCGCTCGGCCACACCGGCCGGCCTTTCCACTCAATTTAGCTCTCCTTTAGTCATACTTTAGTCTTATCTTTTCTTTAGGCCGTAGTCACTACTTGCATCTGATATTCATTTAAAGAAACGCGGAACGGATAACTATCTTTCATATTTGGCACATGAATTAAGGGAATAGGAGCCGGCCGAAGTGGCCGTGCGGTTAAAGGCGCTGCAGTCTGGAACCGCGAGACCGCTACGGTCGCAGGTTCGAATCCTGCCTCGGGCATGGATGTTTGTGATGTCCTTAGGTTAGTTAGGTTTAACTAGTTCTAAGTTCTAGGGGACTAATGACCTCAGCAGTTGAGTCCCATAGTGCTCAGAGCCATTTGAACCATTTGAAGGGAATAGGACAGGAGGTCTACTTTGATGAATGAGTCTTTGAAGTCCGTAAATACCTTAAGGATGAGGAGTGGGACTGCAATGTCGAACCGTGAAATATTTAAACATTTCATCCGCAAAGTTTAAAATTGTTTAAATGGCTCTGATCACTACGGGACTTAACATGTGAGGACACCAGTCCGCTAGACTTAGAACCACTTAAACCTAACTAACCTAAGGACATCACACACATCCATGCCCGAGGCAGGATTCGAACCTGGGACCGTAGCAGCCGCAACGTTTATTCCAGAATTTGATTATTTGTGGGCTAAGTCCATACAAGGCAATGATATTCAGGTATGAATAAACTGAAGCGATCCTTTGCATTACACGAACGTTTAACGAGTTATCTTAATGCGTCAGGTCTAAGTACTTTTATGGGATGGATAGGATGGTCAAAGGAAACAGGAATTAGGGAAACGAATCTAACACTTTTACACTCGCTCATTTGATAACTACTCGAATAAACATAGTACTACTGCTGCTAGAAGTACCACAGTGTCCAATGATGACCATGATATCCCCCTCTGCCTTTCCATTTCCAGTGGAACTATTGGCAAAACTGGAGAAGCAGATGAAACTGGATTAACAAACAGCTACTGGCTACTCACAAATTCACTCGTTTCAGTCACGTACAATAGATTAATTAATGGAACTGTTTGAACATTCGTTTTATCTGTCTGTTTACCCTTAGTGCCGATGTAATTTGAGTACTTTATAGCCATTGTCTTATGATTTGTTTTTTACACAACTTAGTACACGTGAAATTCTGTGACGTGTGAGAAACTACGCAGTACTTCGTGAAATACGCGCAGGAGCGATAAATACAAGCTTTCCCAAGTTTGCATCTTGCTAGGGGAGGGGATGCCAAAGGACGGAGAGCTGCAGAACGTGAGCTACAGTGTTGCCCCTCCTGGTGGCACCCTTGGGAATGCTCCGTGCGAGGAACCGAAGCGGCCAAGTTTCGAAGAAGTCGACCATGGAGCTGCAACTCCTCCTTCGTCAATGTAGCGTACTCCGTGTGCACTGCTAACCGGAAGTGCTTCTGGTCTCGACCTGACAGAAAACACTCCAGCTCTGATAACTGTCTAATCAGTAGATGGTAGCAAGGCGCACTTAACTACGTTCTGCGGGACTTACATAACACTAGTTCACAATTCTGCAGAGGATATTGAACTCTTCGTTGGCTAACCATGTGATATGGTTGAATAACGTCTTAGTTTACATTGTTTATTTCTCGGACAAGATGTATCATACAGTTAATTTCTGCCCACACACACGTAATATTAATGTTAGTTACAGTTACCTTGTGGTGCCCTGACAGACGATCGAAAACTACGTATCAGTTTTTATTTTTCTCAGATAATCAAATTACTTGTTTCCCTGTGCTGTATCTTCTATGTACATATTTCGTGGCATGAATGTTAATGTGATGGTTCTGCAGATAATCGTATCTCCGTAACTGTTGAAGCAGAAACCTTTTTCAACTTTAAGTGCACATTCTCTATTATTCCACGGTTTGTCGACGTATGTGCCTTCGTACCAGAACGCTTCAGCATGTAACCACATGCTACCAGAAGTGAGTTTGATGTACATTGATGTCCTGTTCGCAGGAATGAAGTGTGACAAAGCGTATGGGGGCCTGTGTTTCTCTAACTTATCCCAAAGGATCGAATATTCCATAACTTTCGGGCGTGCATCCGGAAAGACGGTACATACAGCGGCTACCGAACTAGCACCATTAGGCCTTCCCACTATTCCTGTCAAGCTCTTCATATAACGAACAATCGGAACGAAACGAGCCAGAGATTGTAAACTGAAAACCGCTGAAACGATCGTAATATTACAGGCTGCGGAAGAAGGCGTCCCAGAGCGAGCACGTGCACGACCAGACCACCCACAGCACTCAGAAGAGCTGGAAAGAGAAAAATGGAGCCTTAAAAAGCGAGCGAAGGACTGTAGGACGTCTCCTTGCAGCGGAAGGAGTGTGGGCAACAAAAATTCGTTGAAGAATTGCCCAGGTGCACGGGGAGCACTACATGTGCGTCGCAATTCCGACTCTCAGTGCAATATCTGGGGCAACAACTGCCACCTTAACTCGCGGGTCGCCGGTTCCGAATAATGATGGCATACACCAACTGGAAAATGGTATAGGTAATGCGGTGCGGCGTTCTGCATCGTGGTTCATAGGCCGACGACATCCTTCCTTCCTGGAATCACTTGTGACGCTCCGTGGCTCTGTAAGGTTTTCATCTTTCCTGCCATTGTAAATATTTCACATCTGCTGCACAGGGACAAGGATGCATGAGGGCGCTGCACGTGAAGTAGATAAGATCGTTGATTCTAATGTAATGTAATCTCTGGTGCGCTTGGTTCCCAATCAGTTGTTCTTAGAGGCATAGCAGCAAGCAGTTGAGTTCTAGACAAGGAGATCTGATGTTTGTGAAAGTGGGAGAAATAATCTGGAATACTTTACTATGGAGATGATAACTTGTTTGTAAAAAATGCTCTCTTGACTGTATGGATGGACATGGATGTGTGTGATGTCATTTGGTTAGTTAGGTTTAAGTAGTTCCATGTTCTAGAGGACTGATGACCTCAGATGTTACGTCCCATACTACTCAGAGCCATTTGAACCATTTTTTGTAAGGATGGAAAGCGTTTTTGAAGGGGTATCTAAAAATAACCAATGCACGCGCAAGAATGAAACGATTGTTTGTGAGAATTATTAATTCAAAGAAATCTTTACCCCTTCGATAACAACACACATAAAAGAAAGTTTCGTATCACCCCACTTCCCAGAACTCCTGAAGGTAGACGCTGACTGTGGATATTCTATCACAGACACAGCCCCTTTGACTGTTCAGAGATGTCACAATACCCGCCTAAAGATGTAAACAACCATGCATGAGCAAATCCTATTAGATGGAGGGAGTCCGACAGCCGATCAGTTCCAGTCATTCTACCAGGAAGGAGGTACACGGTTCGTGATGTCTTTAGTTCAACCATGCCTAGACGGTCAATACCGCTGTTCGATCGCGTCCGCATTGATACTTTGTGCCAGGAAGGGCTCTCAACGAGGGAAGTGTTCAGGCGTCTCGGAGTGAACCAAACCGATGTTGTTCGGACATGCAGGAGATACAGACAGACAGGAACTGTCGATGACATGCCACGCTCAGTCCGTCAAAGGGATACTATTACAGAGGATGACCGCCACCTACGGATTATGGCTCTGGATGAGCCCTGACAGCCACGCCACAATGTTGAATACTGCTTTTCGTGCTGCCACAGGACGTCCTGTTATTACTCAAACTGTGTACAATAGGCTGCATGATGTGTAACTTCACTCCCGATGTCCATGGCGAGGTCCGTCTTTGCAACCACGGCACCTTGCAGCGCGGTTCAAAAATGGCTCTGAGCACTATGGGACTTAACATCTATGGTCACCAGTCCCCTAGAACTTAGAACTACTTAAACCTAACTAACCTAAGGACAGCACACAACACCCAGTCATGCAGCGCGGTACATGGGGGTGCAACAACATGCCGAATGGACTGCTCAGGATTGGAATCACGTTCTCTTCACCAGTGAATGTCTCACATGCCTTAAACCAGACTATCGCCGGAGACGTGTTTGGCGGCAACCCGGTCAGGCTGAACACCTTAAACACACTGTCCTGCGAGTGCAACAAGATGGATGTTCCCTGCTGTTTTGGGGTGGCATTATGTGGGGCCGACTTACGCCACTGGAGGTCACGGAAGGCGCCGTAACGGCTGTACGATACGTGAATGCCGTCCTCTGACCGATAGTGCAACCATATCGGCAGCATACTGGCGAGGCATACGGTACTGGTGTGTACAGCAATCTGGACCACCACCTCTGGAGGTCTCGCTGTATGGTGCAACATGCAATTTGTGGTTTTCAAGAGAAATGTAAAAGCGGATATGAGGTTTATGTTGATTTCTATTCCAATTTTCTGTACATGTTCCGGAACCGAGGTGATGGAGATCTTTTTTTTTTGTGTGTGTAGTACGTGGCGTGTTTTTTTAAGTAAGTACTGTTTTGAGATTTAAAAAAAAGAAGTGCTAATATATCTCAATAATTTTATTTTTCAAGAAAGCCTGTACCTTAATCTTTGCACTGCCGCCATTACAGTCTGAGTGTTCCTTGTTTACGTTGTGTACTGAGTGTTTAAGATGCCTCCGATAATCGTGAGTCCTGCCGACTGTGAAATACGGACTGTTATAAGATTTCTTAGTGTTAAAGGCCTAAAAGCGATCGATATTCATCGCGAGATCTGTGCAGTTTACGGAGAAAACATTATGAGTGATGGAATGGTAAGAAAGTGGGTGAGAGCATTTAAAGATGGCCGCAAAAATTTGCTTGATGAACAACGGAGTGGGCGTCCTTCCGTCGTTAATGAAAGTTTGGTGCAGGAAGTGGACAATAAGGTGAGAGAAAACAGACGCTTTACGATTTCCTCCTTGCGGGATGACTTTCCTAATGTTTCTCGTAGTGTTTTCTATGACATTGTGACCGAGCACTTGAATAACCGAAAATTGTGCACACGTTGGGTACCGAAAATGTTGCCGGATGTGCACAAAACCAAACGTTTAGATAGTGCATTGACTTTCTTTGAGCGGCACCACAACGACGGTGATGATTTCTTAAGCCAAATTGTTACGGGCGATGAAACATGGGTGGCCTACGAAACACCAGAATCAAAGCAACAGTCCATGGAAGTTGAGCAAGGGCTTCGTTTTGCTGCAAGACAATGGTCGTCCGCATGTGGCGAATCAGACCAAAGATCTCATCACATCTATTCGATGGGAAACTCTAGATCATCCTCCGTACAGCCCCGATCTTGCGCCCAGTGACTACCATCTGTTCCTGCACTTGAAGGAACACCTGGGCGGTCAGCGTCTTCAAGACGATGACGAAGTCAAAACAGTGGTGATGTAGTGGTTAACAAGTCAGGAGGCAGACTTCTATGAGGAGGGTACTCAAAAACTGGTACACCGTTATGACAAGTGCCTCAATATTGTCGGAAATTATGTAGAAAAGTAGATTAAGGTACACGATTTCATGTAAAAAAATGGCTCTGAGCACTATGGGTCTTAATGTCTGATGTCATCAGTCCCCTAGAACTTAGATCTACTTAAACATAACTAACTTAAGGACATCACACAAACATCACACAACTCCATACCCAAGCCAGGATTCCAACCTGCGAACGTAGCGGTCGCGCGGCTCCAGACTGTAGTCCTAGAACCGCTGGGCCACTCCGGCCGGCTTTCATGTAAAAATAAAATTATTTAGATATCTAGGCATGTCTTTTTTTTAATTTCAAAACGGTACGTATTTAAAAATCACACCTCGTAACATTCGTGTTTAGTGTATGTTTGACCTCTTTGTTGTCAATATGTCACAAATAAAGCAATTCGTCTTAAATTCTTTAATTCTTGTAATAAGTGGATTTCGTAATTGCTAGAGTCTTGTTATGTAGTACAGTTGTCTTTGACAATAATCAGAGTTTAATATTTTGAGAACGCTTTTCTTAAAGAAAACTCACCTCCATCATTCCCTGTGATGTTTCTAATATTTTGTAGTGTGTGCATTGCATCTTGTTCCACACGTAGCCACATATTGTTTCTGACAAACAAAGAAAAATGTAGTAAAGAGTGCCGGCCGGAGTAGCCGAGTGGTTCTAGGCGCTACAGTCTGGAACCGCGCGACCGCTACGGTCGCAGTTTCGAATCCTGTCTCGGGCATGGATGTGTGTGATGTCCTTAGGTTAGTTAGGTGTAAGTAGTTCTAAGTTCTAGCGGACTGATGACCACAGAAGTTAAGTCCCATAGTGCTCAGAGCCATTTGAACCATTTTTTATATTAAACAGTAGTTTATTTTTGTTTAGCGGCTGCGTTTGCTGATTTCAATTTTGCTTTCGGGAACGTCAGTACACGAGACACAAAATAGAGTGCTGAAGAAGAGGTGAGTTACTTTTCTTTCAGGGCAGATCTCACTTTGCATTCTTGTGAGTAAGCAGTAGATAGAATTTTCAGTTGTTGTGCTAAGTAAGCAATTAATTTACAATGAACAGTAAAGGTAAGCTTAAACAGTTATATTCTTCAGAATTGTGCACTATTCTATTTTGCGAATATTTCAAGTCAGACATTGCACTTCATGTCATGCAACTTTCATAACGTACTTCAGTGTTGAGTTGCAGTTAAATAGCTTTTACTGAGTACACCGTAAGTTCCTTCTGGGATTTAATTAACTTTCATTACTTCAAATTTAGCATTTCACTAGATTAAAGATTTCGTTTCACTACACTGTTCACAAGAGCAATACAGGGCCAGCTGACGATCAATACTGCTCAGCCGACGAATACGATTCCTTACGGACAAATTATAGGAGGAGGAAGTTTTTGAAAAAGAATTGCAGTATTTCATATATAGATCAACTACATAGAAAGCATACAACTCTTCCGACGGACACGCAGTGCTCTTCGTAAATTTGCGCGATTCTTTGCTGAATTTTCGTTCCCGCACACCCCTGCTGTTAGCAAACCTTCTACACACTATTGTTCTTCTTCTGAACATGATTGTCTACAGTGAACGATCGACGCGTGTAGATGTTCACTCTGTCGTCACGTGAGTGTTTTCCCATGCCCCCCTAGCAGTGAATATGGTGCATCAGCCCTTTTATAGGGACCACAGCATCTTCCACAAGTAGTCGCATTACATTTACATTTTCATTTTACAGCATCCGACTCGTTTATTTTTCAATGCCTGTCATATCTCAGGAATACGTCGCTGTCGGTGCTTCTTCGATACCCAATTCCCGCTGTACAGCCGTTGGAGTGCAGTAAACGCGTGCCTGCACGGGCCCGTGTCCTTCACGGTTCCTGGCGGCTCTGTTTCGATGGCCATCAGTGGTACCACTTCAGATCTCGTAACACGATACGTGGCTGCCCACACGTAATGCGTACTGAAGGTGACACAAAGGAACAGAAAGTTACCTACTGCTATAACTCTATGAAACATGTAGAAGTCATTTTATGTTTGAAAATCAGTGCACGGAAGTACAGATCGTTACAAAATGATACAGGAGGACTACAGAAAGGGGAATAAATGAGTATGTAACAAATAATTTGTGATATATGACCTAAATTTTAATTCATAATCCGTGTAATTCGTAGAATTAAAGTAGCAATTAAAATTTTAATCCGTAGATTCTACTGCAGTCTCTCAAATATTATTTATGACGTATTGCGTTATAAAACATGGGGTGGAGTGTTCTTATATGCTGCAGTCTTTTCCTAAAATAAAAAATAATTTGGAAAATTAAGGTTTTTTTCCAAATGTAGAAACGTGTACTAAGGTACAAAAGGTTACCAAAATTAGTTATTGCTTTAACTAAAGGCACAAATTGTGTGTCTACCTCCATATTTCAAAGCAATAACCAATGTATTATCCCAGAATTTAGTTAGTTATTGTATTTAACGTATATAATATTAGATCTCCTCGTTTCGGAAAGTTTGCTCTCATCCAGTCACTCCTTCCACTCTCTCTCTGTCCTTCTCTCGTCCTCTTCCTCTCCTTCTGCCTGCAGACTTTCGTCTCTGTCTCTTAATCCCAACCAAATTTGTTATTTATGTATAATTTTACCAATTTAGCTAACGTAATTATTGTACTTAAAGTTTGCAAGGTGTCACCTGACCATACAAACAAGTATGAAACTTAAGATACGTGAGCTTGACAGAGTCGGAATTATTTACCATCTGAAATAAGTGTTCCTACTCGTGTATTCAATACAGATTCAATTCAAAGATCTCCAAGATCTACAAATTCAGTAAAAAGATCTCCAAAATACTTTAAAACGGTTGATTTAAAAGAGGAGGGCAGGAACGAAACTGCTAGGTCATCGATCCCTCGTTCTGATGAAAATAATTCCACAGGGGTAGGAGTACAATAATCGAGACGTACAAAACACAGCTGGAAGAAATAAGACCACAAGACTGACAGAAGGGCTTCAAACACTAAAATGGACAAAATCGGACTGGAAAACCACAGAGAGACACCCACAAACACGGAGAAGAGATCAAAACAAGAGAGCAGATTGCCATATGTGGCTGACCATGAGAATAAAAAGGAGAAGCCAGTCACTCTGCAACACGTTAAAAATTCCACCCTAAAAGCACTAAGGTGGAGGACAAAGAGGGACAAAGGACATGCACTAAAATTTAGATTAAATGATAAAACCCACCCTCACGACTAACTAAAGCTGCTGTCTAGGCATTGTCGCCCAACACCGGAGGTAGGGTGCTGGGAAAGTTAAAAGTCCACCGCAGAGCGTCTAGCAAGAGGTGGATGACCGTCATTTGTGAAACACAGTGACACCGAGGTGGGTCCTCGTGACGGAGGAGGTAGCCAGACTCCTATAGTCAAGGCATTATTGAACAGGGGCTTGGTAGAGCTGCAGCAGCGTAGAGCGATCTGCACCCTAGTTGGTGTTGCTCAGGCAGTGGAGGGCATTGAGGTGCTGCCAGCACTTCCACTTAAGCTGATGAAAGTGAGGTAGCCAAGTCCACTGGGCGTCAAAAACCACTTCTATGAATCGATGTCTCCACTACAGTGAGTGGATAGTCATTAAGGTAAATTTCTGGTTCTGGGTGAATGGTGCGACGCTGACAGAAATGCATAATACACTTCGTGACTGAAACCTGGAAGCCCTGGGCTACAGCCCATGACTGTGTCTTGTGAATGGCTCCCTGGAGGCGCCGCTCAGCAACATCAGTTCTAGAGGAGCAGTACAAAATGCAGAGGTCATCCGCATACAGAAAAGGTGAGACCGACTGCCCTACAATTGATGTTAGACCGTTATTAGCCACTAAAAATAGAGAGGGACTCAATATGGAGCCCTGCGAAATGCTATTCTCCTGAATACGGGGGAACTATGGGAGGCACCGACTTTGACATGAAAAGTACGGAGTGACAGGAAGTTTTGGATAAAAATGGGGGGCGAGACTCGGAGACCACAGCCGCACAGTATAGCAAGGATATGATGTCACCAGGTCGTGTCGTAAGCTTCACATAAGTCAAAAAAGATGTCAACCAAATGTTGGAGTCTGGAAAAGGCTGATTGGATGGCAGACTCGAGGAACACAAGATTATCAGTGGTAGAGCGACCCTGGCGAAAGCCGCCCTGACATGGAGCCAGTGGGCCATTTGACTCTAGGACCCAACTCACAAAGAAAATTGGTGAGGCTGATGGGTTTGGACCAAATTTGAGCACCGTAATGATGGTGCTCTCCCACCACTGCAATGGAAATACGCAATCGCACCAGATACTGCTGAAGATGACGAGGAGATGTCGCTTGTAGTCAGACGAGGGATGTTTAATCATCTGACTGTAGATCCGATCTGGCCCAGGAGTTGTGTCGGGGCAATGTGTAACGGCGCTGAGGAGCTCCCACTCTGTAATTGAGGCGTTATAGGGTTCACTGTGGCGTGTAGTGAACGAAACGACTTTCCTTTCTATTCGCCGTTTGAGGGTGCGAAAGGCTGAGGGGTGATTCTCCGACGCAGAGGCTCGAGTATAGTGCTCAGCAAAGTGCTCGGCAATCGCTTCTGCGTCGGTAGATAACACGCCATTGATGTTAATGCTAAGGACACCCGATGGTGCCTGGTATCCAAAAAGACGTCTGACTTGCGAAGGTGACATACAGCTCCCAATGGTCGACATGTACCTTTCCCAACACTCCTGTTTCCATCGTTTTATAAGCCGGCGAACGCGGGCAGGGAGCTGCTTAAAGGCTATTAAGGGCTCTAGGGAAGGGTTCCGGTTACGTCGCTGTAGAGCTCGACGACGCTCTTTAATTGCCTTAGCAACTTCCGGTGATCACCAAGGAACTGTGTTTCACCGGGGGCACCCTAAAGAACGAGGCATCGCGTTTTTCGCCGCAGAAACGATCGCTGTAGCGACCTGGTCACGACAACATCGATGGCACCATGTGGGGGAGATTTAGCGGCGACAGCAGAGGTGAAGGCTTCCCGGTCTCCCTTGTTTAAAGCCCATGGCATGACGCTGGGGGAGTGACAGGAGTGACAGGATGATGAGGAAGTTGTCACTACCACACAGGTCCTCATGTGCTCCCCAATTAACAGATGGGAGAAGACCAAGAGAGATCAATGGCCGAATATGTGCCACGTGCCACACTGAAATGTTTGGGGGCATCTGTGTTTAAGAGGCAGAGGTCGAGTTGTGACAGTAAATTTTCGACTTCCCAACCTCTGCCAGTTAGGATGGCGCCACCCCACAAGGATATTAAAATCTCCCAAAAGCAGGAAAGGTTTTGGAAGTTGATCAATCAGTGCATCCAATATGTTCAGGGATACTGAACCATTTGGAGGAAGATACACATTGCAGACAGTTATTTCCTGCTTCGTCCTTATCCTGACAGCCACAGCTTCAAGAGGGGTTTGAAGGGGCACAGGTTCACTACTGAGTTCAGGACATAGAAGCAAACTCCATCTGACACTATTATAGTCGCTATGGTTCCTGTAATATCACTTATAGCCACGGAGGGCAGGTGCCTGCATTGCTGGGAACCAGTTTTCCTGGAGGACAAAGCAGAAAGCAAGTGTAAAGCTTAACAGTTGCCACCGCTCAGCCAGGTGGTGGCAAAAAACACCAAAACCCACTTTTCGGTTACGTGATAGTGAGACTGGGAAGGCATGAAACACTCAATGAGGCACACTACCCCTCTGGGCATCTGCTGCTACCAGATGAGCACCTGTGCGATAGACATCCATTGTGTCTGAGGGCCCAGTGAGATCTAGGTCCTCAGTGGATGTCAGAATCTCCACCTCATCCTCAGACACAGAGCTTGTAGGTAGTGGTGGTGTGGGTGCCACCGCGGTGCCTTGGTTCTCGTGGGTCTTTTTCTGTTTAGGTTTCTCTCATTGCTCCTTAGGTTTGTCCAGCTGGGAGGGCTTCACTGATTCAGGGACTGAAGAGGATCATGAAGCCCTACAACCAGCTACCTGTGGTTGCTTCAGCCACTGATGGGTGTCAGCTTTGTGACTGGTAGGAACCTGGGAAGGGAGTGACCCAAGGGATCCCTTTCTGGCAAGAGGAGCCAAAGAAGACTTATGCTACTCTGGCTGAGAAGTGATGACTGACATCCCCAATGGTTGGGAGGGGGGCATGTTGCTCCTGAAGTATTTTGTGCAGGAGCAACAGGGAGGGAAGTTCCCCCCTCATTAAGATGGCAGGTGGAGTCTGACGGCTCTGAGAGCCAACTGTATGCGGTGGAATGGAAGATGGTAGAACCGTTGTTGTTGTGGCGGCGTAGGTTGTCGTCATGTGCACAGGATGTAGCCTCTTATATTTTCTCTTAGTCTCAGTGTAGGTCAGTCGGTCCAGAGTCTTTTATTCCATTGTTTTTCTTTTTTTCTGGAGAATCCTGCAGTCTGGCGAGCAAGGCGAATGGTGCTCTCTGCAGTTGACACAGATAGGAGGCGGGGCACAGGGAGTATTGGGATGTGAAGGACGTCAACAATCCTGACAGGTGACGCTGGAAGTACAGTTGGAAGACATATGGCCAAACGTCCAGCACTTGAAGTACTGCATTGGGGGAGGGATATATGGCTTTACGTCACAGCAGTAGATCATAACCTTCACCTTCTCGGTTAATGTGCCACCTTTGAATTCCAAGATGAAGGCACTGGTGGCAACCTTATTATCCCTTGGATGCTGGTGGTGGCGCTGGACGAAATGGACACGTTGCCCATCTAAATTGGCGTGCAGCTGGTTGTCAGACTTTAAAAGAAGGTCCCTGTGAAATATGATACCCTGGACCATAATTAGGTTCGTATAGGGCATGATGGAAACAGAAGAATCCCCAGCTTGTCACAGGTGAGTACTCCCTATGAGTGGGCACAGGATGCTGTTGTGATCAAGACCGACCATGACCGCATTTTGGACAAGCCCTCTACCTCCCCAAACATGTCGTCTAAATTCTCCACATAAAACTGAGGTTTCATTTACAAGCAAGATTCCCTATCAACACTCATACATACGAGGTACTTCGGTGCCATCCTTAGCCTGGCGTTGCTCCCATGGTGAGGGCAGGGGAGTAATATTTCTTAGCATTGAAGTTAGACCTTGGCCACTTATTGACTACTTGTGTTTGACCACCAGGAGGAGATGACACACTATGCTTCATGGCGTATCGTATGTCCTGCTGCCCCCCGCTTTGACCAGTGGCCCTCCCCATGGGTGTCACCCAGCTGCAGCAAAGACCACCTGGCAGGATGGCCATTGCCAGGAGTCCTGATGCCCAGGTTGAAGGGCATCTACTCCTTGGCATACGTCGGGAGTTAATGGCGTAGGCATCAGCAGAGTGATCCCTGTGCAGTCAGGAGGCTACAACCAATCAGGTACATGACAACCTCACCACTGGACTGGCTGCTGTGCTGGGTATCAGGCGCAAACGAGCTACATTATCATCAACAGCGCAGAAAGCGGTACTCCACAGAGGATGGAGGAAAACGCACCCAGCAGGGAGACCTCGCCCATCAGCTCGAGAATGAGCGGAAATGCAGATCCACGTCGACAAAGAATGCGAGAGGTCTCAGGGAATGATGGACACTAAGCACCATGAAATGCGCCCTTCCTAATTGGCTCGCTCTTATGGAAAATTTGGAAAAATTGTCAAACCCTACAGGGGACCGTCACAAAAAAGGCCAAAACGTGTGTGTCCTTTTAGTCTCGTCATACGACACGCAGGAATACCTCGGGCCTATTCTAACCCCCATACCCACAAGGGGGGGGGGGGGCAGGGGTCCTTTAAAACGCATTTTGTAATAATGTTGCTGTAATTTATATTCTTTGCGCTCTGTGATAATGTTTCTCTTTTGCTATATCATTCTTGCACCTAATAGCTTCTGGACACCAACTTTGTTTACAAAATATGACAGTGTACATGTGATGTGTTACAACAGCGAAAGGAACTTTTGACCACTGGAGGTTTCCTATTTTACTTATTTCATTTTTACCGTTAGATTTAGTTCATTTTTTCGTAAAAAAGAACCCAAACCATTTACTGAAATAGTGTTTTGTTTCTCCACTAGACAGTGCCACAAATTCCTCCAAAAATCGTAACACAACGCACACATACGCCATAATAAAAAATATAAATCCACCTGATGATGGAGGTTTAAACCTTTGAAATGGTCATGGAGATAACTGAACAGTGACTGGTAATAGTAAACCTATTGTTTCACTCGATGTCAGTAACAGCCATGGTAAAGCCTAACCTAAAATGTTCACAACTATTATATTCACACGTTGTTTTTCGTCTGTGCGGATGGCACAGCATCGCATGTTTAGCGAAAGCCGAAACAAAAATTTCTAACAGAAGTTACTCAATCTGAAACATGATCTCTTGTCATTAGATCAATCTTATTGAAGCATACGGCCAATTAAGTCGTGGAAATTACATTTTATCTAGTGTCCAAGCAAAGAAACACTAGATAAAATGTAATTTACACGACTTAATTGGCCGTAAGCTTCAATAAGATTGATCTAATGACAGGAGATCATGTTTCAGATTGAGTAACTTCTGTTAGAAATTGCTGTGCAACATGATTCAACTGCGAGTTACCGATGACATGGAATCTTTCAATAGTTTAACAGCGTAGACAGAGTCGCTTTGATCCCCTAGGATGGTGGTGGATTAGCGGGATCCTTGCCAGTGCGACCGTTCCCTCCACTTTACGCTGAGCGTACAAACTCACTGGAGGGAAGCAGATGCATATTCATTCACCCTAAAGTTGGAACTTGCTGGTTTAACTTAGTGCAGCATGAAACGCCCTACAGAGGGACAGGGTGGGAGCCGTGGGCGTCGATACCACGAACCTCGATGGCACGCGTTGCCCACAGCGTCACAGCTCAGCGCTGGTGATGGAAGCAAAGGCTCCCAACGCCTCCCTGGCGGCGGCTGGTGACCACAAAGTTGGTCGTTAGCTAGAAATGTCCTTGTTTGAACCATCTCCTTATCAGGGCTGATGCTTGACTTCACGGCAGGAGGTCCCGCTGCGCCAGTGGACAACGACAAAGCAGTGTGTTTCTCATGACCAGAAGGTGGTAGCGCTGTACACAGCGGTCATCGACTCGAGACCCTTCACCAGCGTCGCCGCCAGGGCTAGGCGAATTGATAAGCAGGGGCCTCCGGCGTCACGTAATTCCCCTGTCACAATGCTGCAGGGTTTACTTGGATTTCGGTAATACTGACTGTCGACTGGGTCGTGGTACAGATATGCCGAAGCCGGCCGTGACGGCGAAATGCTGTGCTAGCAGCTTTTGCAATCAATATGGTTACGGCAGCAGAGGCTTACGCCGGACAGCGCCTTGTTACCACGTACTGGCTGCATGAGCAATCGTTTGAAAGGCAGAAAGATACATGTGTCGTGCATGCTATCAGTTGCTTTAAGGATGACCTTTTGTGAAGCTGGTGTCGTGTGGTCCTGCCTGCCCACCGTCGATTTGGAAGACCCGACACGTACTGTGTACGGCCCTGCTGTCAAAGTCATGTTCCGAGGGAGCTTTTTTCGCGATCTGAGTCAACGTCGTTTCTGAATCGTAATGCATGATGTCTTCTCATTTAATACTTTATGAGACCAGAAATTTTGAACTCTTTATTGAATGATTATTCAATGCATTGTGTTGAAGCCTAGAATTAGTTCGATGGGAGGCTTTTACCTGGTGGCTAATTGAAGTGAGGTCACCTTCTTTCAGAGCTTTCACTTTCCATTGGTCGTGTACACTGACGAGCCAAAACATTACGACCATCTGCTTCATAGATTGTTGGGCAATCTTTGTAACACAATACATCACCGATTCTGCGTATCATCGATTCTACAGTTCGTTAGCAGATTTGTGGAGCTATGTGGCACCAAATGTCTACGCAAAAATTCCCCTAAATAACTGGGCATTGATTTCTGTACGCGGTGATGGCGCTCGATAGCGATCCGGATGGGAACCATCGGATCAACATCAGACCAATTTTGTGGCTAAACATTAACGTGATTTCACTACAATGTTCCTGGAACCACTGTATAAAATTCTGGCTTCGAGACTCTGACAGTTACACTGCTGAAAGATGACATCGTCGTCAGGGAAGGAATACAGGCGGTCCACAGGTGACATGGTGTCTTTAATTATTACCAAAGTTCTCACGCAAACCAAGGAGGATGTCTGTCATAGTATAATATTGCTCCTACTAGCCTGTGTCATTGACGCGGCTCATGTTTCGAGGAGACGTTCGCCTGGGTGACATCGTTTGTGGAGACCACAATCGATCTGTGTAGCAAAAACGTGATGCAGACGACAACCAGCACGTTTTGAGTGAAACACCGTCCTATATCGATGATTTCGAGTCCGCTGCAATCTTAATAGACGATGTCGTTGAGTCAACACATGAACGCGCAGGGCTGATCAGCTGCGGAGCCACTGGTACAACAATATGTGCTGAATGGTGTGTTGCAAAACACATGTGCGTCCACCGGAATTTTCTTCAGAAGTGGCACATGCCGCCTTGTATCCCACTTTACAGAACAGACAAGCCTCCAAACTGCACGTTCTGTGAAGAGTCCTGGACGTACAACCACTTAGTGGTAGTTTCACTGCCGATCTACCACTTTCACAAATGGTTCAAAATGGTTCAAATGGCTCCGAGCACTATGGGACTTAACTTAGAACTACTTAAACCTAACTAACCTAAGGACATCACAAACATCCATGCCCGAGGCAGGATTCGAACCTGCGACCGTAGCGGTCGCGCGGTTCCAGACTGAAGCGCCTAGAACCGCTCGGCCACACCGGTCGGCCTTTCACAAAGGCTCACGACAGAAGCGCTTAAGCATTTAAACAGCTTCGTCGTTTTCGAGATACTCGTTCACAGGCTCTACGTAATAATAATCTATCCTTTGGCAAAGTCACTTATCTCAGTGGATTTCTCCACTTGCAGCGCGTATCTTTGCTAGGGTAGTCCCCCATCCGTCTCTGCTCGGCTTATATACTTTTCTTACTGCGTCACGTGCCCGCAACGCCACCAGGATGTATCCAACCTTGTGGTGGCCAGTGGTCAGTGGTCAAAACATCTTGGGTGATCAGTTAAAGGGCACTCGTCATCGTTGCTTATCATTTTGCGGTCGTAGAGATGACCAGATTCTCACATCTGGATCCTAGCTCACTCAAAGGACTTTAGTTGCTACTAGTTGACGACGAATCGCAAAACTTAATAGTAAAATTTGGATTGATAAAGATAAAAAAATTAAAAAGCAGATCTGTTTCAGTCCAACAGTCCTCAGTCACAAACAGCCCAGTGCTCCACTCCTCAACCATGTTCCCTGGTGCCACAGAGGTTGGTCGGTTGGATTAAAAGAGGGGGGGCAAGGGACCAAGTTACGAGGTCATCAGTCCCTTCTTCCGAATAAGACAATGCCACAAGTGTGAGAATAAAACAAATGATATTGACAACACAATACGGAATGAAAGGAAAAAAACCACAAGAATGATGAAGGGCAACAAAGGTTTAAATGGAAAAAAGCGGGACAAAAAAACAACAGAAACGCAATAAACGGGATGAAGAGAGTAAAACAACAAAGCAGATGATCATGGCTGACTAACCATGAGAATAAAAAGGAGAAGCCAGCCATTCTGCATCACATAGAAAAAAATGTTCAAATGTGTGTGAAATCTTATGGGACTTAACTACTAAGGTCATCAGTCCCTAAGCTTACACATTACTTAACCTAAATTATCCTAAGGACAAACACTCACACCCATGGGCGAGGGAGGACTCGAACCTCCGCCGGCAGCAGCCGCACAATCTATGACACCAGCGCCCTATACCGCTCGGCTAATCCCGCACGGCCCACCACATTAATCCTCCACCGTAAAAGCACTAGGGTGGAGGACACAGAGAGACAAAGGACATGCAGTAAAACTTAGATTAAATGATAAAACTCACCCTCACAAATGAAATGTGAAACTAAATCAGTCAATGAGGCGTTGTCACATAAAATTTGTGGCAAAAAGTCCGGTAACCCAAGATTCCGTCGCTGGGCAGTCAGAGTGGGACAGTGCACCTCAAGTCGTCCCCTAGCCAAACGATACTGAGGCGGGTCTTCACGGCGCAGGAGGTGAGCCTGGGTCGCCTAACCGTGGCCAATGCAGAGGCGGAGAGGCGGCAGAGGACAACTCATTCCAGGCGATAGGTCTGCATGGAAGAGTTCCACACATTCGTAGTCTCCTTAATGACACGCAGTTTGTGGTTCATACTCTTATATCATTCTGTCTCCCAAAGCCGAAAAGCCCTGCGGCGTAAGTCAGAACGCAGATCAGATTCAGAGATGCCCATCTCCAGAAGCGGTTTCCGCTTAGCCTGTTTGGCCAACCTGTCGGCAAGTTCGTTGCCTGGGATTCCGGCGTGACCTGGGGTCCAGACAAACACCACTGAACTACTGGACCGTTCCAGGGCATAGATGGACTCGTTGATGGTCGCTGCCAAAGGTTGACCAGGGTAGCACTGGTCGATAGCTTGTAGGCTGCTCGAGTCAGTACACAGGAGAAATAACTTGCCTGGGCATTAGCGGATATGCTCAAGAGCACAAGATACAGCCGTCAGTTCGGCAGTGAAAACACTGCAGCCATCGAGCAAGGAGTGCTATTATACATGTCCTCCATGAGCATAGTCAAAGCCAACGTGACCATCGGCCATCGAGCCATCAGTGTAAACCACTTCATGGCCCCAGTACATGTCGAGAATCGAGAGGAAGTCACAGCAGAGAGCCGCAGGCTTAACTGAGTCCTTAGGACTATGTGAAATGTCCACGCGACGCCGCGGCCTAGGTGTGCACCATGGAGGTGTACGTGAATGGACCTCAAGTATAGGTGGTAAAGGGAAGGACGCCAGTTCAGACAGAAGGGATCGCACATGAACCGCAATCGTTAGCCCCGACCTGGGCCGCCGATGCGGGAGACGGGCTGCCGCGGGTGGGAAAAGGAGACTGTAATTCGGATGCGCAGGAGAACTGCAAACGTGTGCAACGTAACGGGCGAGTAGTTGTGCACGCCTAATCTTCAATGGAGGGACTCCGGCCTCCACCAGGACACTGGTAACCGAACTTGTTCTGAAAGAAACTGTCTGTAGGCGAACGCCACAGTGGTGCACTGGGTCGAGTAAACGCAACACCGAGGGCGCCCCCGAACCATACACCACACTCCCATAGTCAAGCGGGATTGAACAAGGGCTTTGTAGAGGTGCATCACGTAGAGCGATTTTAGGGCATTGAGGTGCTGCCAGAATTTGCACTTAAGATGACGGAGGTGAGGTAGCCAAGTCAATCGGTCATCGAAAACCAGTCTTAAGAATCGATATGCTTCCACTACAGTGAGTGGATCGTCAGTAAGATAAAGTTCTGGTTCCGGATGAAGGGTACGACGCCGACAGTGCATGACACACGACTTCGCTGCTGGAAACTGGAAGCCATGGGCTAGAGCCCATGACTCCGCCTTGTGATTGGCACCCTGTAAGCGCCGCTCAACACCAGTACTGGAGGAGCAGTAAGAAACGCATAAGTCATCCGCATACAGAGAAGGCGAGACGGATGGACCTACAGCTTCCGCTATACCGTTAATAGCCACCAAAAATAGACACACCATACGGAGCTCTGTAGGATTCCATTCTCCTGGATATGGATGGAATTATGGGAGGCACCAACTTGGACACGAAAAGTACTAATCGATAGGAAATTTAGGATAAAAATCGGGATTGGGCCTCTGAGACATAATTCGTACAATGTTGCAAGGATATGATATCGCCAGGTCGTGTCATACTCTTTTCGTAAATAAAAAAAGACGGCAACCAGGTGTTGGCGTCTGGAAAAGGCTGTGCGGATGGCAGACTCGAAGGACACAAGGAAATCAGTGGTACAGCGATCCTGGTGGAAGTCGCCCTGACATGGAGTCAGTAGGCCACGGGACTCAAGGGCCCAACACACATGCCGACACACCATACATTCCAGCAGTTTACAAAGAACGTTGGTGAGGCTGCTGGGCCGATAGATGTCCACATCAAGCGGGTTTTTACCGGGTTTGAGCACCGGAATGATGGTGCGCTCCCGCCTTTGCGATGGAAAGACGCCATCGCACCAGATCCGGTTGAAGATGACGAGGAGACGTCGCTTGTAGTCAGACGAGAGATTGTTAATCGTCTGACTGGATCCGATCTGGCCCAGGAGCTGTATCGAAACAATGTGCCAGGGCAATGAGGAGCTCTCACTCTGTAAATGGGGCGTTATAGGATTCACTGTGGCGTGTAGTGAACGAAATCACTTTGACTTCCAGTCGCCGTTTGAGAGTGCGAAAGCCTGGTGGGTAATTCTCCGATGCAGAGGCTTGAGCATAGGGCTCAGCAAAGTGCTCGGCAATCGTGTTTTCGTCGGTATATAGCACGCCATTTACGATAACACTGGGAACACCTGTTGGGGTTTACTACCCGAAAATAAGTTTGATCTTAGCCCAGACTTGGGAAGGTGACGTATGGCACCAAATTGTCGAGACGTATCTCTCCCAATGTGCCTGCTTCCGTCTTTTTATAAGATGGTGAACGTGAACGCGGGCACAGAGCTGTTTAAAGGCTACGAGGTGCCCCAGGGAAGGGTGCCACTTACGCTGCTGTAGAGCTCGCCGATGCTCCTTAGTTGGTTCAGCGACTTCCGGCGACCACCAAGCGACTGCCTTTCGCCGTGGGTGAGGCATCACGTTTCCTGCCGCAGAAACGATGCTTGTAGTCACCTGCTAAACCATTGCATCGATGTTACCGTGTGGGGCGGATTCAACGGTGACCACAGAGGTGATTCCCAGTCCGCCTTGTTTAAAGCCCATCTGAACAGGCGTCCGTGGGTCTGACGCCGGGGCAGCGACAGGAAGATGGGGAAGTGGTCACTACCATTCTGGTCATCATATGATCTCCCATATGGCCGAACTTCCAGTACTTAAAGCACCACATCGGGGGATGGATATATGGCTTGGCATCACAATTGTAGACAACCACCTTGACCTTCTCGGGTAAGGTGTCACCCTCAAAGACCGAGATGAAGGCACTGGTGGCTACCTGATTATCCCTCAGACCCCAATCCATGCGCAACACAAAAAGGACACCTCGCCGCTCTAAATTGGCTTGAAGCTTGTCGTCAGACTACAAAACGAGGTCCCTGTGAAAGATAATTTCCTGGACCAAATTTAAGCTCTTATGTGGCGTGATTGTAAGAGAAACATCCCCAAACTTGTTACAGGCGACTAAAGTCTGTGACTGGCCAGAGGATACTGTTTTTATTAAGACTGTCCCAGATCGCATTTTGGACAAGCCCTCCACCTTCCCAAACTTGTCCTCTAAATGGTCTATAAGTAACTGTGGCATCATCGAGACAAATGAATCCCCATCAGTTCTCGTACATACAAGGTACCAGGGAGAATAAGGTTCGCTGCCATCCTTAGCCTAGCGTTCCTCCCATGGTGTGGCCAGTGAGGGGAATGGTTTAGGGTCATACTTCCTTGCATTGTACTGGGACTTGGAACGCTTACAGACCGTTGGTGTTTGATCACCAGCAAGTGATGACGTGGTACACTTCATCACGTATTGCACCATGATGCTACCCACTCCGACCAGGGGCCTTCCCTACGGGCGCCACCCACCTGCAGCAAAGGCCACCTGTGGGGATGGCCATTACTGGGAGTCCCAATGCCCCAGAGTGAAAGGCATCTACTCCATGGCATACGTGGGGAGTTAACGGTGCAGGTATCAGCACAGCAATCCGTGTGTTGTCATGGGGGCTACAACCAATAGGATACATGGCGGCCCCACCACAAGGGACTGGCTACTGTGCTGAATATCATGTGCAAACAAGTAAATGTTTATAGTCTGCGCAAAAAGCGACACTCCATAGTGCATGGTGGAAAACGCACCCAAGAGTTTGTCCTCGCCCAAGAGATGGAGAATGAGCGGGACTGCAATTCGACGACGAGAAAGGGGGCTACAGATTTCAAGGCATGATGGACACGATGCACCATGTAAGGTGCCCTTCCCGAGTTGGCTTGCTCTTCGGAAATATTTTGAAGAATGGAAGTCAAATCCTACAGGGGACCATCACATAAAGGCCAAAACGTGTGAGACCAATTTTAGTCGTCTCTTACGACAGGTAGGAGTACCTCGGGCCTGTTGTTACCCCCGGACCCAAGGAGGTGATGCCAGTTATACCTTGCAATTGAATCGTGGTTGATGCCCTGTTCGACCTTACGACATAGTCGGAAAAGAGATAGTGGGTAACAGAGGTGTTTGGTTTCAGATGTAATTTCTCAGACGTGTATGTAGATCTTTATAATCAGAAGCAATATTCATTTGTGGGGGTTAGGATATCAAACGAGCCGACATGGAACAGGAGAGGCACCACAGGACATTTTAATTTCCACTGTCTATAATTTTAGAAAACAATTATTTTAATTTCCACTGTCTATAATTTTACAAATAAATTCACAAAACTTTGTCAGCATGACCAGGAAAGATTCAGGATTCACACTCACAGCACTGGAAGTTCAAAAACAACAAAATATTTTTTACTTCTGAAATTTCATAAGTTTTTCACTTACTGTCGGCTGCATTTGTTGCTTTAGGTACACTTTTCTTCATAAGTAAGAGAGATTCTGCGATGTGTCTTTCACTGCTTATTAAACACAAAGTCCTTAGAATTTTGCAAATCTATTAAAAACTGTGGTAAAAACTGATATAATCAACTACAAAATTTGAATTTTTTGTAAACATGAAGTTTAAAATGTAGCAGCTCAATCATCTTTTCATAAATTAAATAAATCCGAGAGTTTCACACACTTGTAAGTATTGTTTGTATGCTGTGTAAAATTCATCGAAGAATCTCTCTTACTTGTGAAGAAAACTGTAGCTATAACAACATGTGCGGCCAACTGTAAGTAAAAATATTACGAAATTTCACATGTAAAAAAGATATTTTCCTATGTTTTTGAACTTCCACTCCTATTAGTGTGCATCCTGAATCCTTCCTGGTCATCCTGACAAAGTTTTATGAATTTATTTGTGAAAGTACATACAGTGGAAATTAAAACGTCCTGTGGTGCCTTTCCTGCTCCAAGTCGGCCCGTTTGACGTCCTACCCTTCTTAAGCGTCTAGACTGCGTCAATACTGCATATTACTGTTTATGAACTACGTGTAAAATTGGTTCGATACGCTTCGTTACTAATCATGATTTCCTCACGTAGCCTAAACTGTTTAACATTTGTGCTCAATAAAAGTTGTAGTAACGTCCCATAATAATTGTAAGCATGATCATTACAAGGCTGGTGTCAAATAGCGGCTTAAGGCTTTACAGAAATTATTTTGCTATCAAAAGTAAGTGAACACGTAAAAGCCATGATCTTCTGCTATAATGGCCGAACATCCTCACGAGTTTCGAAGTAGGTGAACAAGAACAAGCAGCGTGTGTTTTTTATTTTATTTACACGTCAAGTTCCGTAGGTCCAAATTGAGGAGCAAATCTCCAAGGTCATGGAACGTGTCAGTACATGAAATTACAACACAAAAGTAATAACAGAGAAAAATAAAATGTTTATGAACCCGAAAAAGTCAATAAGTTTAAGTAAACGAAATCAACAATACACCGAGCGAGGTGGCGCAGTGGTTAGACACTGAAGTCGCATTCGGGAGGACGCCGGTTCAATCCCGCGTCCAGTCATCCTGATTTAGGTTTTCTGTGATTTCCCTAAATCGCTCTAGGCAAATGCCAGGATGGTCCCTTTGAAAGGGCACGGCCGACTTCCTTCCCCATTCTTCCCTAATCCTATGAGACCGATGACCTCGCTGTCTTACTGTCTTACTGTGATTTAGCATTAGCTTATTTTCTACAAGCCATGAAATGAGGTCATGAATTGCACTATTTGAAACTGAGCCAATGTTGCACACAACATTCTTTACCACCATGCTCGTGTCATCAGCAAACAGAAATATTTTAAAGCTGGTAATACTAGAGGGCTTATAAATAAGGAAAAGGAGTGGCCCCAACACTGATCCCTGTGGCACCCGCCCTCCCCCACTTGACCATACCCCACTCAGACCCACATACAGTCATTCTCAACACTGTGAATAATGACCTTTTCCTGTCTGTTGCTAAAGTAAGAGGTGAACCAATTGTGAGCTACTCCCCATATTCCATAATGGTCCAACGTCTGGAGCAATATTTTGTGATCAACACAATAAAAGACAATAGTTAAATAAAAAAAATATTCCTAGCATTCGAAACCTTTTGTTTAACCCACCCAGTACCTCACAGAGAAAAGAGAATATAGCATTTTCAGTTGTTAAACGACTGTACATTTGATACCAAATCGTGTGATATAAAATGATCAATTATCCTTGCATACACTGCCTTTTCAATAACCTTAGCAAACACTGAGGTTATAGAAATAGGTTTAAAATTATCTATATTATCCCTTTCTCCCTTTCTATAAAGTGGCTTTGCTACTGAGTACTTTAATGATTCAGGAAACTGACCATTCATAAAGAAAACATTACCAATACGGCTAAATACAGGGCTAACACGTGCAGCACAGTACTTTAATATGCTGCTAGGCGTTCCATCATAACTATGAGAGTCCTCAGTCTTCAGTGATTTAATTATTGACTATACCTCCCCTTGTCTGTATCACAGAGGAGTATTTCAGACATCAATCTTGAAAAGTCATTTGCCAAAAAAGTTACATAACTCCACGTAGAAACCAAATTTTTATTTAATTCACCAGCAATGCTCAGAAAATGATTGTTAAATGCTGTGCATATATCTGATTTATCAGTAACAGAAATATTTCTGCTATAAACTGACTTTATATCGTTGACCTTTTGCTGCTGGTTTTAATTTTATCCTGTGAATTAGTTATTCTATTTCCATATCACATACTCTTTGCCTTCCTAATAATATTTTTAAGTACCTTACAGTACTGTTTGTAAAGGGCTACTGTAGCTTGATTTTACTACTTCTAACGTTTTGATATAATTCCTGCTTTGTTCTACATGATATCCTTATGCCATAGTTAGCCACCTGGGCTGGATTACTGTTAGTGCCCCGTTTAGAACGTTGTAATGGAAAGCAGCTATCAAAGTGCATGAGAAATGTGTAAAGGAAAGCACCGTATTTATTATCTGTGTTATTGGCACTATTAACATTCTGCCACTCTGGTTCCTTGACAGTGTTTAAAACACTCTCCACTGCTGTTGGGTTAACTTTTTTACATAGTTTGTAATTATATGTGACATTTGTTTGAGTACAAAAGCCTTTTAGTGTTAAAATTTGTGCATCACGGTCTGAAAGGCCATTCACCCTTTTACTAACAGAATGTTCATCTAGTAATGCACCCTACTTGGAAAAAAACAATCTGCATCAGATCATATGAATTAGGAGATGTACAAGCATCGTTTTTCTTGCACCATCATATACTAAATTGATAGTGAAGTCACCACATATAACTAATTTCTGGTACTTCCTACAAAGTGAATCAATAACCCTGTTTAGCTTGAGCAGAAATGCTCTGAAGTCTAAGATAGTGTACCTATAAACAACAATTAGAAGTTTAGTTTCACTAAATTCAACTGCCCCTGCACAACATTCAAATATCTGTTCAGTGCAGTGCTGCGATACGTCTATGGACTTAAATGGCATACTGTTATCTTTTTTTTACGTACATAGCCACTCCCCAACGCCGCAAGGAACTCCTTGAAAAACAGCCAGCTAATCTGTATCCTGGTAAAGGAAGCCTCTGAATTGTCAAATTATTTAAGTGGTTCTCTGATATACCAATAATATCAGAGTCAACATCTATAAGCAGTTCACTAACTTTATCTTATAATACCTATTATATTTTGATGAAATATGGTAATTCCTTCCATACTTGGAAACATGACGTCCTCTCAAGGTGAGTTCTTCGTAAGAGGGACTTCCTTTGAGCAGGTATACCTTTCAGCTGACTTCAATTTAAAAAAGGTGCAGCCCTAACACCAACTACAACAGGAATTTTTCCATGAGTGATCCCACCACCACCTACTACACTGTTATCCCTTCGCATACTTATTGAGGTGGAGACCATGCCTAGTGAAACCCGATCTACAGATAGAGCCATAGCCTTGCAGTCTGAGGTGCCTTGTCACTGTCTGTGCGGCTCCACCCCGTTGGAGGCTCGAACCCTCACTCAGGCATGGGTGTGTGTGTTGTCCGTAGCATAAGTTTGTTTAAGTTAGATTCAGTAGTGTGTAGGTTTAGGGACCGATGATCTCAGCAGTTTGTTCCCGTAAGACCTTACCACAAATTTCCAAAATTTGATAGAGCCCACTGGCTCCACTGAAATGTGAGCCATGCCCTCTGATATCAGCCGCATTAAGATGAGACCGATCATGACGCTGAAACATTTGCACGAAATGCACATTAGTGGCATCAGTTTCAGTAGCTATCTTTACCAGGTCACCATCTACGTCATATTCCCAGTGCCTATCAAGACTATTCCTTGCTCTACCCGCTATCACTGCCTGATCCTCCTTCGTAAAATTCCTACATAACTTCCCTATGCTGTCAATCACCTGAACCAACCCTGCACTAGGCTTCAAAATGTTGTTGACCTGGTACTCACTCCCCAACACTTTCTGCAACAGCTGGCCCACACCTCTACCTGTGGAACTACCTAGCAGCAGAACCTTCTTCTTTCTGTCAGAATTTTCACTGACCTAGGCCTCCTAGCAGCTGAGGTCTGCTGCATGTTCCCTACATCTACAGCTTCAAGAGGCTCCTCTCCACTCAACTCTGACAGTTCTTTAAATATATTGCAGATAAGCAAAGTATAACAGTTTGAATACCTCCTCCTCCTAGCTGCCTTCTTGCCGTCTGCCAGTTCCCATTCCCCACCACCCTTCACCCTCCTCAACCCATCTAGATTCTCCTTTGCGCGTTGTAACTGCACCTGAAGGGCACAGATTTGACACTCCTGATCCTCTATCAACTTATATCTACTAAAGATTCTGTATTCCCAAGAGAGGATCTCGCTAGAATGCCCACTGGCTTCCCCATTGCATTCCCCCAATGAAAATACTTTGAACAAATCCCACATCGTAACCCATTACACAAAAACCTACGACAGAGCCCATACTTCTCACTCATAGTAAAATTTTACAGTTACTAAAAAAAAGACTATACGTCTATGTTACAGTTACACCAGTTTAACTATTTATAGATGTACCAATGGCGGTCTCGGAATTCTGTGTCTACTAAAAAAGCAACTACCTTTATTAATACTACTACACCACAGCTAATACCAATACCAACAAAAGTTGACAAAATTATTAGCTAAAACCAAAAATTCAAGCAGCCACTGCAACACTGAACGAAGTTAAAACAATGAATGAAAATTTTACAGAAATATTTCACTAAAAACATGGAGCGTTAGCTCAAAACTGAAGCACGAAATTTACTAAACGACTTCAACGCACAGAAACCTCTTTAGTAGCTGCATAACAGTGCACAAATAACTTTGTCAGGTCTTAGCTTTGTAACCGCTACAGCTGCAACTGCACGCCGCAAAATGTAGACACACTATTGAGGCATGAGACTTGGACGAACGACGTAAGCACACTCACGAATAACAGACCACTCGAGTCAATAACACAGGAAGAAAGACTGAAGTTAATGATAATTCACTATTAAGTTACTTTTACAGCAAATATTAACACAAATAAACATTTAAAACAAGTAACTGAAGACTAAAACTTCATAAAATATTGACGAGCAATTTCAACGGCAGTCCAGCACACGTGACGTCATGCCAAGGACTACGCATCTACACCGGGTGATAACGGCGAAATACCCTTCGTCTTTTTAATTTCCGGAAGAGTGGCTGAATTTTTCGTACATGAAACTCTGGTTTCGAGTAAAACCAGTTTGCATTCTATCGAAATGCATATGATGTAGTTCCGATACTGTAGGTGCAGTGAGATGCTTTCTACTTCCTGGGAGGGCTTCTGTGGAACCGATTCAAGGGCCCACATTACTCCTGGTGCGCCTGAGAAGGAATGGATTGCCTCCCCACCCTGCTCCACCGTGAGGCTATTTGCCAGCTCTCAGACCATGCCATTACTTCCTGCGAGGCTACTTGAAAGGGAACGCGTTCGAAATACTCGAGAAACTCAAGTACATGTTGTTCCTGCTATGGTGCTGCAGTCGAGTAACAGCACAGAATCAGGTTTCTCGCCTAAAGCGTGCAACCGTTAGTACGCGTTATTTCATAAAAGTTGTGAGCATACTTCATTTCAGTAGCCAGTATACGGTAAATATACTGTTCACTTGCAGACAAATCGGTTACTAAAAATTAGGCACACGTTTTACTGAAAGTTGCTTGTTTGATCTTCTCTTTTTATAATAAACATTTACCTTTTTTAAGAAATCTTCTTCCAGATATTCCCTGGAAAATGATGCTGTATTTATTCACACTTCCCACTCACTCCACCTGTATTGGATAGTTACGAAATTCCATCATCTTTTTGGTCCCTTAGCATCTACCACTCTAGGTTCTATATGTATTTCTTCGCGTTTCCACGTCATGACAACGTCATCAACAATCGACTTGGACAGCTTTAGAAAGGTTGACTTGTCCCTGACGGGTTTTTTACTTTGGAAAGAAGCTCTAAAATATACAATCTGTGTTCAAATATGGTAGATGTTCTCCACATCAGACTATCACAAGGCACCGATGGCCTTTGTAGTCTAGTTCCTTCAACCCCCACAAACCAACCAACCAGACTATCACAGCTTCAAGTAAGAACAAACGGGACCACTTACAACGTCAGAGATATTCGTCGAAAATATGCAGAATCCTAAATAAAATTTATGTATCCCGTTACAAAGTTTCTAGGTTATTTTTGGTATTCAGAGAAGTGAGATAAGCTTTAATTTCATTCGATGAGCCCTACTTCATATCTGTATAATGGATATTTTTCAAAAAGAGGTTTTCAGTAGTCGATACTGTATGTTAAGCTGCAGAAGTTCTGAGTACAAGCAATGCAATCTTCAGTTGCTACTACCACTGTCGTTGCTGTAGAACCAAGTGGGTGAGTTTTTTTGTTGATCTACGAAGTAGTTTGGATACAGTATACAGAGCACAAAGATAAAGATACAGAGGATGTGGAATTTAGGAAATATGATTTGATAGAGATTAATTTGAGAAGTGAAGATTCCCAGGCAGAGTCGTCACTACACTGCTAGCTTGTACGTAATTTATGATGTGTTTGGAAAACGGAAAGTTTTAGTAGGATTTTATCTCTATTTGGGTTACTTGGTTTGATTGTTCACACGTGATAAAGTAAATATATCAATTCACTCAGCTAGCACTCAGAAATTATAGATCTATTACGACTTTACCCTATCAGTCATTAATCTTATGGCAGCGTAAAATTTGTTACAAAAGTTCATTTTCGTAGAGATCATTGTAGATGTCAACGAATGAGTTGGAGTATTCACTATATATATTTTAAAGGGTTATCCTTCTTCCAGACATTTAGCAATTTTAAATTCTACCACAGTCCCCTCACAACGGTTCATTCTCTGATTATGCGTGTCGCTACGTTGCTCTTTGCAGGAGGCAGGGGTTCAAGCTTAGCATAGATGCAGATCCTTGCCTTACACAGCGAAATGTTTTCTTTTATTTAGCTGGTTTGCTGCTGTAGAGCATTTCTTATGTTCATCACTTCAAGCAGTAGCGAGTTTCTGTTGCAACACGTAAGTCATAAATATTTATTAGGGTCAGTTTCACATCACAATGAAGAACCACAAAATCACTCAGAGTTTTTCATTTCAAAATTATTATCAGGGTCAGTTTAGGTAGCATCAGTCCCGATTTCATTTCTTTTGCAGACAGTGTCATTCTTACAGTGCAGAGCTACGTTCACGTGTGTTTTATTTAATGTTTAGAGTTTTATTTAATCAGTTTGCATTCGTAAATTCGCAGGGCACATCAACAGAAACGTTTTGATTATTTATTTTTTTCAAAATTCAATTAGTAACTTTCTATAGCATTCTTATCCTGTTAGCTTTTTGTATTGAACTGCAAGTCACGTATTGTGACGTTACAGATGTAGCACTGCTCACTGTGCTGCACAATATAGGATTTCACAGAACAGTTTCTTAAGCAAACTATTGGTCTGTGTAAATACACTCAAAAATTTAATCTAGTTTCCGGGAGTCATTTCATCAGATAGCGTTTCCGTACTTACATCTCTTGCATTGTTCAGGACTATAACACAGGCACAGGAAGTTTAAGATAAGAAACCAGTACAGGTTTAGTTCACAAAAAATTAGTATTTTTATTGATATAATTTATACCTGGCGATCCCTTTGCCTAGGATGCGATACTTTAGGAGCTTTTGGTGATTTTAGCAGTCTGATGAAAATACTATCTCCACAGTTTAGTTACATCAACCACTTTGTATAATAAATAGCGCACGCGCTTCATTGATGGCTAATATTAGCGTAAGAATTTTGCGTACTTTTCTGTATGTATTATTACCTGCATTTTCCTGAATTTCTTAGGTGTTGGCCAGATATTTTCGCAGCTTTGGTGATGTAGACTGAGGCCATTATACAGGGTGATCAGTCGCTAAGGCAATCGCTTTTCGCGGCCTGATGCCTTTCAAACGAGCCGCCCGTGGTGCGGATGAGTGGAAGTCCACTAAATGTAGTATGGTACGACGCGTAAGATCTTTCTAACATACGATTCAAATGGTTCAAATGGCTCTGAGCACTATGGGACTTAACATCTTATGTCATCAGTCCCCTAGAACTTAGAACTAGTTAAACCTAACTAACATAAGGACATCACACACATCCATGCCCGAGGCAGGATTCGAACCTGCGACCGTAACAGTCGCGCGGTTCCGGACTGCGCGCCTAGAACCGCGAGACCACCGCGGCCGGCCTAACATACCAGGTCTATTAAAAAAATTCGGGAACCTTGCCCACTAAATTTTTCTACACTCACCTTTTAGTTATTGTACATGTTCTCCTTCTAAATACTCTCCTTCAGAATTGGGTACACCGCTCCCAACGTTTCCACTTCCGGAAGGAGTCTTGGTTCGCCTCTTACTGGATCGTGTGAAACACCGTCTGCGAATTTTCTTTCATATAGTTGCAAATTTTCATCCCCGCAACGGGGTTTTCAACTTCGGAAATAAAAAAGAAGGCCGGAGGGCCAGGTCTGGAGAGTGCGTTGGATGAGTCTACACAATGATTTCGATTTTTGTGCAATACTCACGCACCAACATGGTTGAATGTGCGGTTGAGCTACCGTGATGCAAGAGCCATGAATTGTCTCGACACATTTCAGGCCGTTTTCTTCTCACCTTTTCTCGCTGGCTTCGCGACACGTCCTGGTAGTACCAGCGATTAATAGTTTGTCTCTGCGGCACGAATTCATGATGAAGTAATCCTTCAAAGTCGAAGTAAACTGTCAGCATTGCTTTGAAATTGGCTTGATCTGACGAGCTTCTTTTGGTCTTCGAGAACTTTTCTCGACTCATTGTCAAGACTGAGCCTTGATCTCAACTTCATAACCATTGACCTTCGTCTCATCACGAGTTATGATTATCTTAAGGAACGTCTCGTTCTCATTTGAGCGATCCAAACGCTCTTCACAGTTTCCGAGACGAGGGTCTTTCTGGTCTTGCCTCATGAGCCGTGGCATGAACGTGACGGCAACACGTGGCATTCCAAGATGTTCTGTTAGGATTTCATGACATTATCTAACTTATATGTTATATTCTTCTGCAATCCCTCGGACAGTCAGTCTTCGATTGGCATGCACAATTTCGCTGAAGTTCCTGACCTGACCGTCGAATGGCATCCTGAACGAGGGTCATCTTCAACTTCCGTCCGGCCACTTTTAAACCGTGTGAACCATTTGTAACACCGAGTACGGTTTGAGCATTCACCACCGTAGGCTTCCTGCATCATTTTGTGTGTCTTTGTAAAGGTTTTCTTCAGTTTCACGCAAAATTTAATTCAGACACGACTCTCTTCGAAATTCGAGAACTGCGCGACACGGTGCTGCTCCATACACCACTGAAAAATAACTAACAGAAATAGATCTACATCAATGAAACTTCCGGCAGTTACACAGTAAATAGAGGCGTGTGCAGGGATGCCAACCGCATTTCGCTCCAACACACTATTGCCGCGAAATTAAGGATGTTCCCAAATTTTTTTAACAGACCTCATACATAACGAAGACACACACACACACACAAAATGTAAATTACTCGTGTATATTAAGAAAGGAGATGCGGGAACTGCCTAGCTTTGTTTTTCAAGCATTTCGGACACCCGCTTAGGATGTTGTTCATTACACTCTGTAATTCCCTCTGAGAAATGGCAGCAATTTCTTGACGAATGTTGATTTTAAGTTCAACTCAATTGTGTGTATTTGATTTGTACACGTTTCCTTTCTGATGCCCCAATCCCGTAGAGTCAAAAGTCGCAGTGCGTTTAAATCGGGGGGAACGAGGTGGTCATATACTGTAAGTAATAACTCTGTCCTGAAATACATCACAAATTTCCAGAAATGAGTAGTTAGCTGTATGTACCGTCGCACAATCGTGCTGAAAGATCGCGAAAGCACGTTCTCTATCAGTTAATGGGCCAAAAACGTCCTCAAAATGTTCTCAGTATAAATCACACTGTTAACAGTTCCTGGAAAAATAGGGCCTATTATTCTCTCACCACTAACAACGCACCACACTCCTATTTTTTTCTTTTTTTTCCAATCGTGCTGCATTACGTCAGGCTTTTCAGGAATCCAGCAATGGTTACATTGTGATTTAACGTATTCGTCCGAAAAGAAAGTTAGGTAGGGGTCAATTTCGCTATCATGTACCCTACTCAGAATTCAATCACAAAACTGCAATCTTGTTTTTGGGTCACCTAGTTTACACTCTTGCACTCCCAGTTAATTTATACGACGATAACTTTGTAGTCATCTGAACAGAACCATAGGAAATTCCCATTTGCGATGAAAGACGCCGAAATTATCTTCAAGGACAGCTTTCCAGAGCATCCCCCGTGTTATCCAGAGTTTCTTCTGTGTGTACTGTAAGTGATTGTCTATGTTTCCTGTAAGCAACGTTTCCCAATTCGTGAAATTTGTTTATCAGCCAATGAATTATACTCCGAATAAGAACTTGAGCGTCAGGAAATTCCCCTTGAAATGATCACCTTACTGCACGTGCTTATTCTGTAGGCACATATGAATCACACATGAATACTCTTTGGCAAATACAGTAGTCTCGATTATCCGATCTTCGGTTATTCGATCTTCTGTGTTACCCGACCCTTTCACCGCGCCGGCCGTGCGCCAGCCGACGGCAGGCCAGTGACTAACGTGTTGTTTGTTGATACTCCGTTCATTGTCGCCGTCTGCTACTCCTCACTCCTCAGAGCTAACTTAGATGTTTAGTGGAGTGGACGTGTTGCACGTTGTTTATTGTAAAAATTTGTGGTGATGGCTTCAAAAACGAAAAAGTTGGTCGTTTCAATGGAAGAAAAACTTAAGGCTTTAAAAAGAATAGACAATGGTGAAACTTTATTAAAAGTGGTGCAAGATTGTAACGTCGGGAAAACAACAGTTGGAGACTGGAAAGGGGACCACAATGAAATTGAGAAGTGGTGTTCTCAGCGAGCAACCTCAGCTGTTTTGGAAGATCGGAAAAGCATGAAAAAATGTGATTATGAAAAAGTAAGTGAAGCTTTGTTCCTATGGTTTACTCAACATAGAGATAAAGATGTACCCATGTTGCGACCAATTTTGCCGGAAAAAGTCTTAAAGTTTCGTAACGAGCTAAAAGAAGGTGAACCTGATTTCACAGCTAGTGTAGACTGGCTCGATGGATGGAAGAAAAGAAACGTAATTCGGCAACTTAATGTCTGTGGTGAAAAGCTTTCAGCAAATTTTGAAGCTGTTCAATTGTTTGGGAATAAACTTCACAGGGTACTGGACAAGGAAAACTTAACAGGCGATCAAATTTTTAACTGCGACAAGACTGGTCTCAATTAAAAAATGTTACCGGAAAAAACATTAGCGTCAAAGGCCGAAAAGGCAGTTTCAGGCTACAAACGTAGCAAAGGAAGAGTGACAATTCTTGCATGCAGTAACGCCACAGCAAATTTGAAAATGAAACTGTCTATGATAGGTAAGCCAAAAAAACCGAGAGCATTTAAAAATGTATCTAAAAATGCTTTACTGGTGAAATATTACAACCAAAAAAATGCTTGGATGATCTCAGATATTTTTAAAGAATGGTTTTTTAACGAGTTCGTGCCAGAAACTGAAAAGATTTTGAAGGCCAACAACTTCCCTGCAAAGCACTGTTGCTTCTAGACAATGCCACTTGTCATCCTAATGAAGAAGAACATCATGATCAAGACATAAAGGCTTTGTATTTGCCTCCAAATGTCACATCCATATGTCAGCCTATGGACCAAGGGACCTTAGAGACACTGAAGAGAAACTCCCGCAGAAACTTGCTTTCCTCTTTAATTAATGCTACGGACAAGGGAGAAAACACGCAAGAGCAGTTGCGCCGTATTAGTTTGAAAGACGTAGCTTATGACGTGGCCCAATCTTGGGAGAGTGTTGGAGCAAATACAGTTTCAAAATCCTGGAAAATTTTGCTACAGGAAAATCAAAAAATTCTCCAGATGATGAAAATATACAGCAGCAGACCGAACCAGAAAATACTACTCTGCTTTAATTGTTACGAAAAGTTCCGGGATATGCTGACGCCACAGAAGGTGACGTAAATGAATGGATTGTCCAAGATGAAGAATTTGAAATGATAGATGAAGAAATAGTCAACATGGTAAACGAAAAAGAAGAAGAAGAAGAAGTGGATGTAGTGGAAGAAAGTGCGCCCAAGATTTCTCACAACAAAGGACACAAGACCTTAGAAACTGCTTTAAAATATGTAGAGCAACTGGAGGAAATATCGTCTACCGAGGTTTTACTTGTTAAGAGACTACGTGATTAGGCAGCAAAAAAAAAAAAAAAAAAAAAAGGGGGCAAGCAGCAGGCAAACAAAAGAATTACTAACTTCTTCACACAGTAAATATCTATTCAGTCTAATTTGACTTGCATTGTATTAAATGTTTAACTCATTTGGCCTACTTTAGTTTAATTTTTGTGTTGTTTTTTTTTTTGTATTATTTACCGTGTTATCCGACCTTCGCGCTTATCCGACCTTGCCGAGGCTGGTTTAGGTCGGAAATTGAGACTCTACTGTACAATACTTGGTTTTTGCCACTTCACTTGACACATTTTCCTTCAAAACCCTGTATTGAGGGGCCTAACAAGCATATGCTACCTGCGCAACATTTCTACACAAACAAAGGCGTCGCAACAGAGGTGAAGCGTACTCCACAAGTGCCCCCCCCCCCCCCTGCTCGACGCCGGGCGGGCAAAATAATACCTGTCAGGCAATTGCGCTGAGGATTGATCATCCTATCGTACAAATTTTACGTGTTTTAATTTTACATGTTTCCTAATTAATCATCATCTAGGACAATGTATCTTTTGTGCAGAGCATGTGATTGGAAGTTATATTTTTTGGGGTAATAGGAATCTTTTTGATTGTATTTAATTTTTGTTAAGAACCGGTGCTATGACAACCAAAACTGAACTTGTGTTGCCTTCTGTCCGCTCTTGCGTTGAATCTGATAACGCCATTATTGTTGAATCAGTGCTAGCGATAATATGGCAACATGAAGAATTTATTAAGACAGTGAATGGGTGTAATGAATCACAGGAAGAGTATAACAGACCACTGAAAGAGGCGATGTTGGCACAGAGAACAGAAATAAGTAGATCAATGACAGAAATGACAATCAGGTCACAGGAAGGGACAAAAGCACAGATACAGAATTTGCCATCTCAAATTAGGAAAGAGTTCCCAGATGACTTTCAGCCTAAAAGAAATCATATTGAGGCCAGATCCTCTACTAACGAAACAAAACAGAGTCAAAAGAATGAAATACGTTCAGAAACACATAAAAAATGCATATGAGACAATCTTAAATATTCAAACAAATCAATGTCAGTATATAGAAGAACTGTTCGCCAAAATAGACATTGCAATGCTGATTTTTTCACTACAGTAAAGAAACAGAGTGAGCATCTCGAAACAACTATTCGCGAAATAGGCGAGGAGATGAATTATTGAAATTACAATAGAAAACAGAGAAAGAACAATTGTATATTATTCCTGTGAAAGCTGATCGAAAACAAAAAAATTGTCAGCCAGTGCAGATAGTCATTCACACGACACTTTAACGATTCATTTTTCAGAAACAGGAAAATGTACAGCTTTGAAATAATTTTCATAGAATTAAGTGAAAGCTAACCAACAACAGAAACGAGAAGTAAAATGATGCATCACCAATTCACAGTCATAAGGATATGTAATCGTACAACGATGCTAACGATTTTGGCCATTTGCATGCAGACAGTTTAAATTAATTTTAAAACATGTGGTGCATAGGTGATCATTCTCGGAAACCAAATTTCTCTCTTAGGTCAATTAGTGAACAGATCTTTCAACTAAATCGAAGACCGACAACATTTACCTCTAAACTTCCACTGTCAAAAGTGCCACCGCCGCACCGTCAACGCGAAAATCCACCAAGAAATCAATATCGTGGTCTTGACACCCCGTATGTTCACTGAAACCTGCTTTGCACAGTGAATATGCTTAGTGGTGTGCTTGGAATCCGAAGCTGTTGCATAACTGCCTCCATCTTCAGTATTCTACACTGCTTTCTAGAGTAGCTAAACACCCGATTTGACTATATTACCAAAGAGAGATATACTGCCTAACGATGACAAAATAAGTTAGTAATAGATGAGTGTCTGGAAAGCAACATCAGTAAGATAGTTAATTGTGGAAAACTTTGTGTAGGAAATCTGGGACTATGGATAAGAAGCAATAATGGTATGGTAGACTGGAAATGTATTAACTAAATTAGTTTTGGGCTGTGTAATTTGAATGGTAATAAGTAAGAATTATGGGGATTTTACTATTGTTTAGGAACAGTTATTGATGACACGAAGAAATTATTGATGCTTAAGGGGTATGTGGAGGAGAGAAACTAAGAAGTGAGACTTTAGCTGATGTGTATGTTTGGGAGTGAGGAGTGGTTACTGGATAATGTCATGAGTTTTGGTGAGCAGTGGTAAGGAAAAGAATTAGGTAAATAGCGAAATGAACTAGGGATAGACGAGAATGATACTTAGTGATGATGTATATCAAGAAAGGTGAGAAATGATGGTGGGAAGATTATCAGGTAAAGAGAAATAGAGAAAAGGAAGACAGGACGTGAATGAAATAGAGAATTTTATAGGCAGAAATTGTTGGAAACCTTGCCATTATGTAGTCAAGAGGAATGGTGGAATTCAGTTAAGTGAAAAGAATTAAGGTAGAGTGAGTCTAAGTTTTATAGGATCAGCAAACAATGTGGGAAGTAATGATTACTGTAAAGATGTGCATCATAAAAAACTAAAGGACTGTTAAAATGAAACATGAAAAAGATACACAGCAATAATAAATTTCAATAGGCTAAAAAGTGGTGAATCTGAATAAGCTAGGATTTTGTAAATCTGCCCACAAAGAGTATATTTGCCCACTAGAAACTTTACATAGATACAAGAGTAGAGAACTTCACCATGTAAAACCATTTACTGAGTAAAACGTATCATAATTTGCGGAATAGTTAACAAACATGTTTCATTTTTGTGTATCTGTATGCCCAATTGATTGTTATTTGCTTGTGGGTTGCCCATTGTTATAATTTTCACTCAAATGAATTGTGTTGTAATGTAGGGAATATGGTACTTTGCTGATATTAATTTACCATTACTGAAATGCCTTTTTACATGTTTAAGGGGTTTTTTACTAAAAAGAAAGTCACAATGAAAAAATTTATTTTAAAGAATGATACACAGAAAAATTGTACCTACATGATGAGGTAAATAACAAAAAGGCTTCTGAGACTTGCATTAGAAAAATAAGAAAAAACAAAGGAGTACAAGATACAGAAGCTATTTTCCTTTTCTTCTCGTAACATATACAATATCTTAAATTCTTATTTTAAAACTAATTTTTCTGCCAAGGCATAGCTTAACACCTTGTGTTATAAGATAATCTTATGTAGAGACATTTGCTTGTGACAACATTATTTTCAGCCTTTTAGGAACAATAATAATAGCGAAAATGAAATTTAGGAAACTAATGAATTATTTAAGCTACCATATGTGCCAACATAAACCTCTAAGCTTGGAGAAAGAGTGGACAGGTAGAAGAACTTTCATTTACTGTTCTGGAGAAATTTAACATCTGATGGATGGTATTTATTCACTTCTTTTACTGTATTCTAATGTTAAGATTTTTGAAGCAATAAGAGGAAATCTGTAGAAGTTGATGTGTTTGTATTTGGGTTACCTGTGTAACTGTAACATTGATCATTTTGGAAAAGCAAGTTAATGGTATAGAGGTAAATGAATAATGAGAATTGTGGACTATTGAAAGAGGAGACATGCTTATAAAGTAAAGATATTATTTGAAGAAATAAGATGTAGGTCTTAGACATATGAAAAACGAGAATGAAGTATACTTGTTATTTCATAGTGGTCAGCTGTGTACGAAACTGAAGTTGTATGAAGCTATGGTAATAACGGAAATGAAGAGAAAGCTGATATGAAGTATGTAAGGAAATGAGGAGTTTTATTAGTTCAGAGCACTAAAAGTAATTGTTGGTTACTAATCTCTCTCTGTTCTTTAGTGATAGTTTTAGCTAATTTAGTTTCAATCATTTAGTTTGATTCTATCCAGACGAAATGCAGAAAGTGCGGCAACAAAACAGTTTAGTTACAGTATTATTTATGTAATAAGTTAATTCTTCTTGGATTACCATATTTACCTTCTTTGCATTTTCTTTGTTGATAAAAGACGATATTTGAAGATATTTTTCTTGTGACTGACTGGTGGCTAATGACTTTCTAACAGGATTTTTCTTACAGCTCATTTTCTGAATGCATTTGCTAGCCTTCTCCATAGCTCAACAATGTTGTTGCTCATCCTCTTACAGGTTGGTAGTTAATCTATTCTGTATCCTTCTGTGTGTCTGTAGTGGGTTAGTAGTTGTTTGCGTTCTGCTTCTAGTAGGAAAAAATATTAAAAATACCTTTTGTGTGTGCACACAAATAATATTTCTCTTTCATTCTTTCTTACCATTACTTATTGCTGTGTAACAGTTATGAACAGCTATCTGTATTTTCAATCATCTCTTCTTTTGTAGTATCTGACACTTTTTATCTTTACAGTTGCTAGAATATCATATTTGCTTATTCCTCATGATTACACTGCATGGGCAATTTTACATTAACACCTGATGAATCTCTGCTATGTTAAACTTTTGTTATGTACTGCGACTTTATGAGGCAACTGGCTACATCTGTTTAAGTTCATAAATTACTACAGATGTAACTTCTCATGTTTCGAACATTTTATTTTGGCTTGTACAGCTTATTCAATTTTAGGTTGTAAAGTATGTTCTGTAATGTTTCATGCTAGCTTCATGGATTTTCCAGCGATATAACCATTTTCACCAAGGCACATACACACTTATTTTGAGAGGGGTGGACACACACAATGTTAACCGTATGCTGTTGCCACCACTACAAATAGATTGCACAATATGCCATTTCATGTGCTAATGCGATGACCTGTGCCGTCATCAGAAAGGAACTGGACATTCATGGCATTATGAATTGCAGTACTGGTCTGGTTGTCCGAGTAAGCCATTAACAGATGCATCAGTGTGCATGATGGATTTGTGGGGTGACACTAATGAACACGTTCCACCTGTCTTATTGAGTCTGCACGTAATGGAAATATGTGTTGTTTCATGCATCAATGTTATAAGTGATGTGCTAGTCCCTGTTGTTTCAGAGAAGATGCTAGATTGGTTGTCAGTGTAGGACACATAACTGCTTTCCTGAGTTTGATTTCTAGTTTCCATACGTATACAACATCCAAACTTTCCACTGAGTCCATTCTTGATGGTAAACATTGGAGAATCTTTACGTGTAGTGGTGTGACCTGTGTGTGACAACTTTATGACACACTTTTACTTACTCGTTCTGTTGAACGGTATCTTCCGTTTCTATTGTTCAATAGATATCATATTATTCTATGTGTTGAGCTATTTAGATATTTACTGCTTAGGTCATATTCTATGTACATCTAACTGATATGATCAAAAATCTAATTGCATCAGTAGAAAACGTAACAATATTATTCTTAGCTGTTGAAGTCGTTGTACTCATTCTCTTATTTAGAATTTCAATGTAAATTATACTTTTACATACGGCCAAACTGTAATCTGTAAAGTGGGGACGGACTTTAGATTATTATTTGTATTCAAAAAATGTTATGTAAGCTTCATTTGCTAGTAGCACTGTCGTTGCTGCAGCATTCAAACGGCGGTTATTTAGTGAGTGAGTCGGTTGTTCGACATTGTACCAAGTGGTCTGGAAATAGCTAGCAGAGCTCAGAGATGAAAATACAGAGAATGTAGCATTTTGGAAATATGATTTGGTTACGATTAACTTGAGAACTGAAGGTTTCCGGATACTGTTGTTGCTGCACTGCTTGCTTGCGGGTAATTTATGTTGTGTTTGAAAAAATATATAAAGTTTTATTATATCTTTCCTTTATAGCTAGGGCTTAGTTACCTTCATTGTTCAGATATGAGAAAGTAAATCTATCAGTTTACATGGGTTACACTCAGAAGTTATAGATTTACCATTCATTTACTATCTCAGTAATTAATCTCCTGACAGAGTAATACTTGTTTTGTAAAGATCACAGTAACTGTCGAAGAATGAGATCCATTATTCACAGTCTGGTTTTTTTAAATGTTATTTTCCTTCCAATCACTTATCAAGTTAAATTTCTACCACCACCTCCTCACAAAAGTTTATTTTCCGATTATGTGTGTCGCCACATTACACTTTGCAGAACACAGTGATTCAAGTTTAATGTGCTGGACGTCCTTGCACTGCACAGCGCAAGATTTTCTTTTATCTTATATTTAGCAGGTTTGCTGCTGTACAGCATTTTTATGTTGGTCAGTTCGGGCAGTACCGAGAATCTTTTGCGTCACCTACACCATCAAAACATATTAAGATTAGCTTACATCACAACGAAGACAACAAGATCATTCACAGCTAAGCTTTGCATTTCAAAGTTATTATTAGGTTCAGTTTAGGCACAGTCAGTCCAGATTCCATTTCTTTTGCAGACAGACTCATTCATATCTGTATTATATAATGTTTGAAATTTAATTTAGTCAGTTTGCATACGTAAATTCACAGGGAAATTTTACAGAAATATTTTATTTATTTATTCTCTCAAATTCCGACTAGCAATTTTAAGTGACATTTTTATTCACTTAGTTTTGTGTGCTGGAAATGCCAGTCCCGCACAGTGACGTCACGCATTGTAGCACTGCTCACTGCACTGCGCAATACAGAATTTCACATGACAGTTTCTTTAATTTATTGCTTTGGGGTATCGAATTATTTTGGTAAATGTCTATTCAATACTGTTATACAATTATAGACAGTTTTGCCCATTTATTTAATCAGATAGCGTTTCCGAACTACACCACTTGCGTTGTTCAGGACACACAAACTTTAAGTTAGCAAAACGGTCTAGGTTTAGTTCGCAACAAATTAACATTTCTTATTCAGCGACCTGTGGTCTTCTCGACTCTGTATGCGATGATCTGAGTTTGCGAAATGGTGGAGTCTATAGAATATCATGGCAGTGTGTCAAAGTTTTCATTGAGTAAGACCATATGCATAGTACGTCAGACGTGCGTGGAACACAAGGACCATACCCGCCTTTTTAAGAAGGCTATAGCAGAGGATTGTAACTCCACACGTCATTTCATTGATTATTTGGCCACAGAAATCTTGGCCACGGCGATATCCTTCTGGGTTTGAATTACTAAGTATACTGCAGAATTACGTTTGGTGGAACATTTTACTAAATGTGATCGTCGCTTTTAGTTGAATATGGCATGGGAGTCAGCGATTTCGTTAATATACGCCTAGAGAACCTGGTGGTAAGTTCCTATGGGACCAAACTGCTGAGATCATCGGTCCTTAGACTTACACACTATTTAATGTAACGAACTAACTTACGCTAAGGACAACACATATACCCATGCCCCGGGGAGGACTAGGACCTCCGACTGGGGGAGCCGCCCGTATATAGAAACGCATAGTGACAAGTAATTTTAATCTGTTCACACCTGTATTTCATCTCCGGCCTGTTCATCTCAGGTGGAATAGTTCAACAGGAGGCACTGTTCACAGTAGAAGGTGTGTGCATGTAAGTGTATGGCACCGCACCAGGTTTGGTATGACTTTAGCGACATGCGTCAGCAGTCCTCAACGGCAGACATTGTCCCGAAGATGGTTGAGTGGTGTTGGTAAGATATCGGCATTATCTGCTCTAACAATGAAATCTTACGGAATGTAGTACCCATTCTGAAACATCATTCCGTTAAGAATCAGGAAAGTTAACAAACATTCATTAAGCCTGTTTGGATTAGAGTATTTTTGAAGTACTTTTGCTTGTGAGTTTTCGGTGTCTGTTATTCCATCAAGAGATTAATTACATGTAAACTTGAAGATGAGGCACAATTCTAATCCTTCTGTGATCCCATTGATGGCGCTGTACACATATTTGATCGAAATTTTCTTTCTCGCTGTCATTTATCGCATACCTTAACGCGTAAGCGTTAACTTTCGAGAATATATGTTAAAATGCGTGTCAAATTCACCCTAGTCTGATCTATTCGGCGAAATAGGTACGAGTATGATTGTAGCCAGTTTTCCCGAGTTTTCTTATTAAATTCGTGGATGGCATTTCTTCCTCTGAATACTTCTACACACAAACAAGAATAAACACAATTCAGAACGATGTTCTCGGAATTCCCTCCCACCTTGGGATATAAGACAGGAAAGAACGGCATCTGGCTACAGCTAAAGAAATAAAATAATGACATTCTGACGCATCATTGCTCAACGTAAGCAGACAGCAAAAAGGGGATACATATCACGAAGCTAACCTTGAAATATAATAAGAAGAGTTAAAGCTGTGCAATTGTGAGTAGTTTTATAGCACTTACTATTTTATTTTCGTAATCAAATTAATAGCGATACGAAAAGTGTGGTTCTTTGTACTAAACAATGACGTTACATTGACGCTGCAAAGAATTAAGCACTTTATTGCTAAGAAGTACTCAGCGAGTGCTACAAGTCTTGTTAACAGCAAGACGGATGAGGTATGTGTGTTTATGCGCGGTGGTGCAATGTTGATAGCACGCTAATTTGTCCATAAGTGAAGCGTTTGCTTCATTATAACGTTGCCTTGTTACTTAGTTACCATTATAGTTACATGCACTTTAGGTGTGTTGCACTGAAACCCAACCGTAACACCTACGAACAGGCGATACAGAAGGCCCCTGGGGGTAGCCACATACGATCGCTTCGGCATCGTTTTACATTCCATCGACACAGTCTGCTCTCAAAATAATTTGCATTATCAGCAGGTATTTCAGTTAGGTGAGTCTTGTAGCACGTGTGAGCAATTTAGTATTCCAGTCACATAATGGCGGTCAAGCGCAGGTAGATTTTATGAAGTACCGAAATATGACAGCTGCGTGATTTCCATTGTATTAGCTGCTTTGCATGACAGAACTGTAAATTATTCAGATTTTAGCGTGTTGTATGATTCTACATGAAACATTTTTTTCCCTCAGGAACAAATATTGATCTATGTCGAAGACAAACTAATGCTGCTAAATAAACTTCATTGTGTTCACTATCATCGATAACAGGATAATTATCTATTACAAAGCGCCACTGAATGAAACACTATTTTCCAAACGGTGTTGAGTGCACAACATAATACATACTCTGCCTAGGACTAAATCAATGTGTGATTACAAAAGGTTCCATCACTTTACATATACACCAATATAGGTGGTATGTTCTCTTACAATATATTGTCACTTTACATATACACCAATATAGGTGGTATGTTCTCTTACAATATATTGTAAGATTACAAAATGTGGTTATTGATATATCATCGACCCTCATATAGAACGGGGCGACTGTTCTAGTTCCAATAATGAGATGCTCTTTCTCACAAGTGCAGAACAGCAGTCACTGAATACAAACTAAAGAAGAAACAGATAATAAGATGAACACGAACAAAATTAAAATAAGAGTGATTGGGGATAATCCAATCACATCAGGCAAAGCCGAGCGAATCAGATCAGGAAATGTGAAACTAAAAGTATTAACGTATTTGGGAGTAAAAGTACACATTTTTTGTTTTACCAAAAATTAAAAAAATTGCAGCAGTATTACGAGTACATCATTTACACATGTCTACTCTGAGATTTTGGTAATATTGTTCAAAAGTTTCATTGACGTCAAATTATTGTTATATGAGTAATAAAAGATTTTATAAAAAATAATTTTTCATACTCTCATCCCACACTGAGTGTACCCCTTGCTGTGGGGTAAGAGTACATTGGTGTGGAGCAATAATTTACAGTGCGTACTTTTACCGCCAGCCGACCAGAATAAAAAATGATTGAAAGGAAGTAGGTATGAAAAGAAATTAGGGACCCTTTGTTTTTCGGTGAATTCAGAAAATAAATGTCGTATTGAGCTGGAGATAAGTCCGAAAAGAAAGTTAATGGACAGAAATACTGTGATTCACTATTGCTTGTTCTTCCTCCAATGAAAAAATTTTAAGGAATCGACCGTGGTGCTGACTACACTCACCAATTTCAAGGTATTTCCTTAAGGCATCCATAGAAAACTCGATAGTTCTGGATAGTTGCTGTATTGAGCTCTCAGTTTCAAAGAAGTCAAGAACTTCATGCCAGCGTGACTATTATTGGGTGTCGAGTTGATTTTCTCGATCGGATTCTGGAGGAAAAATGCTGCTGAGGAAGACGTGATTCCATTCGAACTGAATTTTGGAGGGAAGCATGTTTGAAAAAAAAATCTATCGAAAGAAAAACTACAGAAAAGAAATTTAAAGGGTCCATGGTCAATAGTAAGGCCTCTAAGGTAATTAAACACCAACAAAAAACGTTGAATACCTTAGAAGGGACTACACAGGTGAAAGTGCAGATTATGGGGCATAATTTCGCTAATACTTTCTTGATGCGGTAGGTGTACGCCCTGCAAACCCCATTAGACCTGTGTACGGTTATCCCATGCCGCTATTTTCTTTTTGGCAATCTGCATACAGTTAAGGTGTGACATCAATGAGGATATGGGAAGCTCTTAGTCGTCCACTCCAGCACTGAATTCATCTAATTTTTAGCTAGATTTAGGTTCCACAAACACTCAAACGAAACTGTTGTTGTGGTCTTCAGTCTTGAGACTGGTTTGATGCAGCTCTCCCTGCTACTCTATGTGGTGCAAGCTTCTTCATCTCCCACTACCTACTGCAACCTACAACCTTCTGTATCTGTTTAGTGTATTCATCTCTTGGTCTCCCTCTACGATTTTTACCCTCCACACTGACCTCCAATACTAAATTGGTGATCCCTTGATGCCTCAGAACATGTCCTACCAACCGTTCCCTTCTTCAAGTCAAGTTGTGCCACACACTTCTTTTCTCCCCAATCCTATTCAATACCTCCTCATTATGTGATCTACCCATCTAATCTTCAACATTCTTCTGTAGCACCACATTTCGAAACCTTCTATTCTCTTACTGTCCAAACTACTTATCGTCCATGTTTCACTTCCATACATGACTACACTCCATACAAATACTTTCAGAAACGACATCCTGACACTGAAATCTATACTCGATGTTAACAAATTTCTCTTCTTCAGAAACGCTTTCCTTGCCATTGCCAGTCTACATTTTATATCCTCTCTACTTCGTCCATCATCAGCTATTTTGCTCCCCAAATAGCAAAACTCCTTTACTACTTTAAGTATCTCATTTCCTAATCTAATTCCCTCAGCATCACCCGACTTAATTCGACTACATTCCATTATTCTCGTGTTGCTTTCATTGATATTCATCTTATATCCTCCTTTCAAGACACTATCCATTCTGTTCAACTGCTCTTCTAAGTCCTTTGCTGTCTCTGAGAGAATTACAATGTCATCGGCGAACCTGGAAGGTTTTATTTCTTCTCCATGGATTTCAATACCTACTCCGAATTTTGCTTTTGTTTCCATCACTGCTTGCTCAATATACAGATTGAATAACATCGGGGAGAGGCTACAACCCTGTCTCACTCCCTTCCCAAACACTGCTTCCCTTTCATGTCCCTCGACTCTTATAACTGCCATTTGGTTTCTGTACAAATTGTAAATAGCCTTTCGCTCCCTGTATTTTACCCCTGCCACCTTCAGAATTTGAAAGAAATCATTCCAGTCACCATTGTCAAAAGCTTTCTCTAAGTCTACAAATGCTAGAAACGTAGGTTTGCCTTTCCTTAATCTAGCTTCTAAGGTAAGTCGTAGGTTCAGTATTGCCTCACGTGTTCCAATACTTCTGATGAATCCAAAATGATCTTCCCCAAGGTCGCCTTCTACCAGTTATTCCATTCGTCTGTAAGGAATTCGCGTTAGTGTTTTGCATCCTTCACTTATTAAACTGAATGTTCGGTAATTATTCACACCTGTGAGCACCTGCTTTCTTTGGGATTGGAATTATTATAATCTTCCTGAAGTTTGAGGGTATTTCGCCTGTCTCATACATCTTGCTCACCAGATGGTAGAGTTTTGTCAGGACTGGCTCTCCCAAGGCCGTCAGTAGTTATAATGGAATGTTGTCTACTCCCAGGGCCTTGTTTCGACTCTGGTCTTTCAGTGCTCTGTCAAACTCTTCACGCAGTATTGTATCTCCCATTTCATCTTCATCTACATCCCCTCTCATTTCTATAATATTGTCCTCAAGTACATCGCCCTTGTATAGATCCTCTATATACTCCTTCCACCTAACTGCTTTCCCTTCTTTGCTTAGAACTGGGTTTCCATCTGAGCTCTTGATATTCATACAAGTGGCTCTCTTTTCTCCACAGGTCTCTCTAATTTTCCTGTAGGCCGTATCTATCTTGCCCCTAGTGAGATAAGCCTCTACATCCTTACATTTGTCCTCTAGCCATCCCTGCTTAGCCTTTTTGCACTTCATGTCGATCTCATTTTTGAGACGTTTGTATTCCTTTTTGTCTGTTTCTTTGCTATATTGTTATATTTTCTCCTTTCATTAATTAAATTCAATATTTCTTCTGTTACCCAAGGATTTTTGCTAGCCCTCGTCTTTTTACCTACTTGATCCTCTAATGCTTTCACTACTTCATCCCTCAGAGCTACCCATTCTTCTTCTACTGTATTTCTTTCCCCAATTCCTGTCAATTGTTCCCTTATGCTCTCCCTGAAATTGTGTAAAACCTCTGGTTTAGTCAGTTTATCCCATCTCCTTAAATTCCCACCTTTTTGCCGTTTCTTCAGTTTTAATCGACAGCTCATAACCAATAGATTGTGGTCAGAGTCCACATCTGCCCCAGGAAATGTCTTACAATTTAAAACTGGTTCCTAAATCTCTGTCTTACCATTATATAATCTATCTGATACCTACTAGTATCTCAAGGATTCTTCCATGTATACAACCTTCTTTCATTATTCTTGAACCAAGTGTTAGCTATGATTAAGTTATGCTCTGTGCAAAATTCTACCAGGCGGCTTCCTCTTTCATTTCTTAACCCCAATCCATATGCACCTACTATGTTTCCTTCCCTCCCTTTTCCTACTCTCGAATTCCAGTCACCCATGACTATTAAATTTTCGTCTCCCTTCACTACCTGAATAATTTCTTTTATCTCATCATACATTTCATCAATTTCTTCATCCTCTGCGGAGCTAGTTGGCATATAAACTTGTACTACTGTAGTAGGCATGGGCCTCGTGTCTATCTTAGCCACAATAATGCGTTCACTGTGCTGTTTGTAGTAGCTTACCCGCACTCCTATTTTTTTTCATTATTAAACTTACTCCTGCATTACCTCTATTTGATTTTGTTTTTATAACCCTGTATTCACCTGACCAAAAGTCTTGTTCCTCCTGCCACCGAACTTCACTAATTCCCACTATATCTAACTTTAACCTATCCATTTCCCTTTTTAAATTTTCTAACCTACCTGCCCGATTAAGGGATCTGACATTCCACGCTCCGATCCGTAGAACGCCAGTTTTCTTTCTCTTGGTAACGACGTCCTGTTGAGTAGTCCCCGCCAGGAGATCCGAATGGGGGACTATTTTATCTCCGGATTATTTTACCCAAGAGGACGCCATCATCATTTAACCATACAGTAAAGCTGCATGTCCTCGGGAAAAATTACGGCTGTAGTTTCCCCTTCCTTTCAGCCGTTCGCAGTACCAGCACAGCAAGGCCGTTTTGGTTAATGTTACAAGGCCATATCAGTCAATCATCCATACTGTTGCCCCTGCAACTACTGAAAAGGCTGCTGCCCCTCCGTTGTGGTTGCACCTACGGTAGGGCTATCTGTATCGCTGAGGCACGCAAGCCTCCCCACCAACGGCAAGGTCCACGGTTCTTGGGGGAGGGGGGGGGGGCAATCAAAACTATACAAATTTAATATAAAAATGTCGCTACTGATGGTTCAACTGGCTCTGAGCACTATGGGACTTAACATCTGAGGTCATCAGTCCCCTAGAACTTAGAACTACTTAAATCTAACTAACCTAAGGACATCACACACATCAATGCCCGAGGCAGGATTCGAACCGGCGACCGTAGCGGTAGCGCGGTTCCAGACTGAAGTGCCTAGAACCGCTCGGCCACAACGGCCGGCGGTCAATAGCAAGTTAACGGATTTATCAAGCTGGAAATCTCTTTTCTGACTACCACAAAGTTCCAGACGACAAATGAGGACATCATGATGTTTGTCCATTACAATTATCCGGGCTGTTATGCCGTGGTCGCTTGATGAATTTTGTCTCAATTCCCAACCGACCACGGCATAACAGCCCGGATAATTATAATGGACATGATATTTCCGGCCGTGAAAGTCTACATTTTAGTATCATGACGTTTGTAGTGCATGATGGGAGGATGGCGAATTTCTGCTGTAGGAACCTTAAAACCTGATGTGTAGTCTTGCTCCACACACACTTTTACCTCCTCCTACCGGATGGACTGACGAGACTGAGAATTCGTTGCTTGTGATTCATTTTTCCCAAATGTGCCTGATGTATCTACCAGTCGATAAATATCTGGTTGTGATAAAATGGATGATATCCGTGATTACGAAGGTCGAGACGCTAAAGCCGCCCATGCACTGGGCTCTGAGTTGGCTATCCCCTCTGACCAGCTGGTCTGCCCCTACTCACTTGCATGTGTGGTGTATTGATTTTATAGCGACAGGTCTAGGGTCTGAGTGTGTCAGTTCCACCAGTGCACTGCTATCTGCTAACCACTACCTCTACCTGCCATCCCACATTAGGCCCTTTCCTCTTCTGTTTTGGCGTCTTGAAAACTACATATGATTGGCCGCAGATAGCATCTACCACGCAGTCACAGTCCCCACACACAGTCAGATGTGTCAGCGACTTCCTCAGTGGCGGGTCGGCCAAATTGTGGGCTTGTGAATGGGCTCCTGACTGTGTGTGGGCACATTATAACTGTGAGGCAGACACTACTTGCTCCTAGTCGTGTGGCAGTTTCACCATGTGAAAAAGAGGAGGGGAAAAGGATGGAGTGTGCTATCAGGTAGCATTGCGCCGGTGGAGCTGATGCACCTGGACCCTTGACCGTACCACTATAAAATCATATACTGCTAAAACTAATATGTCAGGACAGACCAGTTCGGCAGGGGGTTTTGGCCGACTGCTCGGCCTGTGAATGGACGGTTTAACACATCCGTTAATTTCCCTCTGTCTCTGTAGTCAGTCATGAGACCTGTAGTTGTTGTACTGTATGAGTCTGATTGACTGTCTGATCGGTACTCACTGCAGAAAGGACGAAGTCCCCTGCTGGCCAGCCGCAAGGGGCCTCTAGAGGAATAGGCACGTTCCCGTAACTAGGCCACAATGAGCCAAGCAGTGACCTGGACACTGGGCATCAGGTAAGCAGCTGCAGGACCCCATATTTTCCAGAGCAACAACGGTGTGCCGCAAGTGGTTAAGATTCCACTAGATGCAGCCATGCACTATGGGATCCCAGACTTTGTTCATAAAGAGCCAGTACAACGAATGGTGCCGTGGATCTAGCCAGTGCAGAATAGATTCTTTTTCTATTCCAACTCTCTTCCCAAACAACACCTGGGTGTAACGTTTTACGCTGGCAACGCTTTTCGTAGAGGAACTCTCGAATTGAGAGTTGAGGCTATTGGGGAGACTTTTACCTCCACTTGATGGCGGTTCAAAATGGCTCTGAGCACTATGGGACTTAACATCTATGGTCATCAGTCCCCTAGAACTTAGAACTACTTAAACCTAACTAACCTAAGGACATCACACAACACCCAGTCATCACGAGGCAAAGAAAACTTGATGGTGGGAGACTGATTATTGTTACTCCTTTTCCTCCTCTCTTTCTGGGGGACAAAGTGCGACGGTCTTCTTTGCTAGGTGGGAAGAAGCTAACTGGATGTTCTACAAAAAATATCTGTAACCTGGAGTTCAGAAGGCCAGAGTCTAGATATTTCGGACGCGGTAAAGTAACTCAGTGCACGACATAAAAGATACCTGAGCAGATGAATTTTATAGCCCGATTCCTCAGAATAGCATGCACTGGAAGGAAGCCCATTGGATTACTTATAAAACGTATACTAGATGGGGCTTTAGATCAATTTTTTTAAAAAAATATCTCATTCGCCAATGTTTAGCGAAGCTTTCTGGCTGGTGGAATATTCTTTCGTGCATGTCTTATTCAGAGCAGAAGGGAAGGTAGAAGTTCTTTGGACACACTGGTGGAGAACACAGCATACGCTACCCACAAGGAAAGAAGTTTGCATCTAAACCTTATTAGATTCTGTGATTTAACAACTGATCAGAGCTTCGTGGGCTCATCCATAACTCAGCAGACTGTCTTTTTCATGCGGATTTCACATGATTTTCTGACACGATCAGGCTAATCACTGCACACCCATACGTGGTTATGTATGTCTGAGGCTGACCTATTGAGATGACGGTCGCTCCTCACCCACTTATAACGTGTAGACTTCGCCAAACCAATCTAACTCTGTTTTAAGTGCGTTGCAATGTTCTAAATTGGTAGTTCCTATCAATTTGTCACTTTCTGCTCACATTAATTGGTAATTATTGTTTTCTTGATTACATTCACGCTTACAAGCAATGGTTGTATCAAATTCGGGTTTAATTGGGCCAAGATTTTAATTCAGATGTTAGATGAACCTCACTCTTAGTTCTAGCGAAAAGCATTAAAGGTTCAGTAACTAACAACTAAGACTAATTTACGAGGGCCACTCAACTCATATCGTTTAATCCATTGAGTGACAGTCATTTATGTATCTGTTTCGTTTGTGATTGATATCGCGTTTGCTATCAAAAGGCTTCTTAGCTCTGTTGGCGTTTTACGCAATTATCTACTTGGGCAGTAAAATAACTGATAGTGGCCGATGTAGAGATCGTATGAAATTAAAACTGACAGTAGCAAGTAAAGGATTTCTAACAGACAGTAATTTGTTGATATCTAATACAAATTATGGTAGGAAGTGTTTTCTGAAGGTATTTGACGGGAGCTTAGCTTCGTACAGAAGTAAACGCGGACAGTAAGAGAAGTGAATAGCTTTTGAAATGTTGTGCTATAGAAGAACGTTGAAGATTAGGTAGATAGTGTGCGTAACCAATGAGGACATATTAAATCCCACTGACTGAATACAAGCCGTTAGTTGTGGCCGAGCGGTTCTAGGAGCTTCAGTCTGGAACCGCACGACCGTTACGGTCGCAGGTTCGAACCCTGCCTCGGACATGGATGTGTGTGATGTCCTTAGGTTAGTTAGGTTTAAGTAGTTCCCACTTCTAGGGACTGATGACCTCAGATGTTAAGTCCCATAGTTCTCAGAGCCATTTGAACAATCTTTTACTGAACACAACCACCACAACGACAAACACAGAAAATCGTTAACTCAAAACAAATATTCGAACGCTCGCTTCTGCACAAGGATACTCCGAAAATTTACTGAAACTCGCTTTCATATACTCACAGAGTTTATGGAATGTTTTCACAAGCTACCGAGACACGTTGGTTAACCATCTCCGCACTGTGAATGTTCGCTGCACGAACAAATTGTTCAGGTGGCCTCACACAAACTAATACAAAGATGTGAGGCCGTGACAATGTGCAGATCATAGAACTGCTCCACCTCCGTCTATCCTGGCAAATACCATCAAGTGCACACTGAACATTGTCACCCATCGAACGTAAATCACATACATCTTCTTATTTGCAGATTAATGTCATATGCCCATTATGGTTGAATGTCTTGATTAAAGTACTTGAACACAGAGTCTGAAATAAACTCTGAAACAATTTGTGGGCCTATCTGTCACCTACAATACCGGATCAACGACTAACATGTTGCTAGTCTCAACTTGAATTTCACCGTGAAGATCGTCGTCGGTCCGCCTATTCCGGGTGTGGAAATCACAGTTTTTGTACTTTACATCCAAAAGCGGTGACCGAAAGCTTGAATTAACAACACGAAAGCAATTTGAACGAATCTTCTTAATAATGGTACATCCTGCATAGATTACACACTGAGGCAGAACACATAATACCTACGCCCACTGCGGGTACGGAACATAAATACGCGATCTTGGCTTTGGAAGGATATGGGTCCAGTGTTTACGCAGCCCTAGATGGTCAGTATCTACGGAATATTTGCTTGCCGTTAATAATTTTGCACGTAAAAATGCTCGCAAAAGTCTGTGGATAACCTTCATTCCCAAGAGAATGATCGTGGAAAAATCCTCACGAAACGATTGAAAGTACGACACCGTATTTGTATAGGGTTTAAAGGAAATTTGTTGCACGTTATTTTAAATAGTCTCGCACTTTAGGTTAGCAGTTATTTCTAGAGTTACTTTCTCCTTCTGTTTTTCCTTTGGCTTGATAAACAAAAAGCCAATGCCGTTAAGGTCGCTTTATTTTAGCTCGCTAGCACGATAGGGTGTGCCTCTGTGATCAGGAGGCATTTCGTTTTGTCTTCCCTGTGCGGGTGGATCTCTCGTCAGCTCTCTCCGTAAACAACGTAATTAATATGAGCTTCCAACTTCTACGAAGGCTAACGCCAAGCTTGACATACCTGTGGTAGCCTTATTATACCTTCGTTGCCCCTCGTAATATAGCGTCGAATACACGTGATAGCATATTGTCGGATAGCAATCAATATACGAACTATATTCGTGGCGCTACTGTTGTTATTTTAAGCGCTGGCACTGCATATTGCACGATTATTATCCTATATATCCCATTACGAAATGTTTAATGTCATTCACTATCCAGTTTCAAATTTTGTTCTTTATATTTAGCAAGAGCCCCGTAACGAAGAGATTTTTATTATTGTGATGTGCAAAATGTATATCCAAAAATCGTTATTCGTATAAATTTAATTTTTTAACCTGTAATTTCCGTGTTAGATACTTCAAGGCACGTTACACTTAGAGTTACCTACAGCCGATTCCTATTTGTGTGTGGTAAAAGCAGCATTTTGCAACCGAATTTAGTTGGAGTGAAATACGTAATAGTTTGTGATGTTGTGGAGCGTAATAATACTGCTATCTAGTTGTAAGAATAGTAGAAACCTGACTGGGATGTTCTGTAACAATCCTCCTTCATGGAGGAATTAAATTACCTACGTAATAGCTTCCGAAATACTCGTTCTACCTGTTTCTGAGCATTACTCGCTACAATGAGACTTACCAAGCTTGAGTGAGGAAATAGAAAACATCTCGTGAATAGCAGCACACCCCGTCACACGTTTAGTGAACTCGAGAACGTCTCGGAGATGCTCATCAAATACGAGATCAGTGGCGATTGCTATGGAGGCGTTGTATGACACGAAGTGGTTTCTTTTTCAATTTCTGAGTACACACATTCCCTGAACAGTCAAGTTACATGTACATACATCAAAAAACGTTTTGCATCACTTCAGTTCCCAGAACTCTTGATGATAGATGTTGACTGTGGATACGTATATCGTTGTCGGAGACGTGTTTGTAGGCAACCCGGTCAGGCTGAACTCCTTACACACACTGTGCAGCGAGTGCAGCGAGGTGGAGGTTCCCTGATGTTTTGGGGTGGCATTATGTGGGGCCGACGTACGACGCTGGTGGTCATGGAAGGCGCCGTAACGGCAATACGGTACGTGAATACCATGCTCCGACCGATAGTGCAACTATGTCGGCAGCATATTGGCGAGGTAATCGCGCCCTCATCGTGCACATCTTGTGAATGACTTCCTTCATGATAAAGACATCGCTCAACTAGAGTGGCCAGCATGTTCTCCAGACATGAACCCAATCGAACGTGCCTGGGATAGATTGAAAAGGGCTGTTTATGGATGATGTGACCCAGCAATCACTCTTAGGGATCTACGCCGTATCGCCGTTGAGTACTGGGATAGTCTGGACCAACAGCACCTTGATGAGCTTGTGGATAGTATGCCACGACGAATACAGGCATGGGTCAATGTAAGAGGACATGCTACTGGATATTAGAGGTACCGGTGTGTACAGCAGTCTGGACCACCACCTCTGAAGGTCTCGCTGTATTGTGGCACAACATGTAATGTAAAGCGCAGAAATGATGTTTATGTTGAGCGCTGTTTCAATTTTTTGTACAGGTTCTGGACTATCGGAGCCGAGGTGATGGAACACTTTTTTATGTGTGTATTTTCTGCTCATATATATTAAATTATCGTTAGGGGAAAATCAGGGAAGCTGGCGTCCGTGTTTCCAGTGTGCCATCCACAAAGTGAACAGAAAAAGCAAAAATAATAGTGGTTCACTAGTATTCTCCACCAAGCACCGTTATATCACTTTCAGAGTGTTGGCGCAGTAGCAGAATACAACTCCACAGTCACTATTCCAGGTCTTCTTTATTAGGCTCCAGGTTCCTTAACGTTTTTGATCTTACGTTCTTTGTTACCATGCGTGATGTTATAAGAGGAGTATTTCTTTCCCTTTGGCTCTAACTTAAAAATTTAAGTGAAAAGTAGTTTAATAATGAGAACATTGTGTGCAAATGAAAAAAAAAGGCGATGCTCCGATATGGCGTTAGTGAGGCAGGTTTTATTCTTTGCCGTTTTCAGCGTTCAGCCCTTTGCACATGCTTGTCAGAAGATTTCACATGATAGTGAAACCCAATACGACAAATGGTGTGACTGTGTTGGAGGCCTTTATGAATTTTTGAAGGACGTCATCTTTACGCCAGTGACCGTCATAAGTTTTTATTACACACTATTGCAATTTCTGCCTTAGGCCATTATTAAGTGCTGATATTACGTCTTTAAGCCATGTCAACGTAATGTAAGCTGACACATTTGTATGTCGTTGTCAATCCTGTTAAATACATTCGTGTCGTCGTTACACGACTCCATGATCTGACCTCGTTGGTAGCACACCGCGTCTTGTACTCGTCCGCCGCAGCGCTCGGGGTCACAACACTAAATTACGGCACTTGAAGATGGGCGTATAGGAGCCCGAAAACGGTCGTGTATTAAATAAAAGAACCTTACAACTGTAGCGCTGTTTTCAACCTCTGAAATAAATAAGTAAATTTATAGACGATCAAGCTGATGTCCAGAGACTTGTGCTCATGAAGTGAACCCAAAAAATCTGTTGCCGTCCACAAACAATACACAGACCGTCAAAGCTCCGTCATCACGAAGCAACAAACAGCGAAAGACCACGAGCTACGCAAACCTTACACAGTGAGACGTACCTAAGTCAGGTCACCCAACCTACAAACTCGTGTAGAATAAGTAAAAATAGTACGGTTACAACGAACAATGCAACTGATATGCTAAAGTAATTTTTAGTGTTTACACCTTCCGAATTACGACAGCAGCATTTTTGTACAATTGGAAATACATCCTTTATCTGTGAAATTAGAAAGAGCCATAGAAGAGAATTTCAACAACTTGTGTGGAATTTAATCAAAGAGCGACAACATAACATCGCTACAAACCACTACCACTTCATCAGGAAAATGGAAATGCCGTGTGGCTAGGGCCTCCCGTCGGGTAGACCGTTTGCCTGGTGCAAGTCTTTCAAGTTGACGCCACTTCGGCGACTTGCGTGTCGATTGGGATGAAATGATGATGAGAGACACACAACACCGAGTCATCACGAGGCAGAGGAAATCCCTGGCCCGCCGGGATTCGAACCCGGGACCCCGTGCGCGGGAAGCGAGAACGCTACCGCAAGACCACGAGCTGCGGACACTTCATCAGGAAACGATATCCGGCAAACATGTGCCTTACTGTAACGAATATAAGCAAAACGATACGCGGGTACCGTTTGCGTGTTTATTGGTTCAAATGGCTCTGAGCACTATGGAACTTAACATCTGTGGTCATCAGTCCCCTATAACTTAGAACTACTTAAACCTAACTAACCTAAGGACATCACACACATCCATGCCCGAGGCAGGATTCGAACCTACGACCGTAGCGGTCACGCGGTTCCAAACTGAATCGCCTAGAATCGCACGGCCACACCGGCCGGCGCGTGTTTATTATTATGGCTCTTTATCAAATGCTTAACTTGTTGACCTTGATCAACGATGTTCTTGTGGTCTTAAGTCCAAACAATTTTGTGATGCAGCTCTCCATGCTACTCTATCCTGTGCAAGCCTCTTCATCTCCGAGTAACTACTGTAACCTACATCATTCTGAATCTGCTTCCTATATTCATATCTTGGCCACTCTTTACGATCCCCCCCCCCCCCCCCCCGCGCCATTCCCTCCAATACTAAATCGGTGATCCCTTTATCTCTCAGAATGTGTCGCACCAACCGATTCCTTCTTCTAGAGACATTGTGCCGCAAATACATAATCTACCAGTCTAATATTCAGCATTCCACTGTAGCTCCACATTTAACAAACTTCTGTTCCTGTCTAAACTGTTTATTGTCCATGATTCACTTCCGCATATGGCTACGCTCCATACAAATACTTCCAGAAAGGACTTCCTGACACTTAAATCTATTTTCGATGTTAACAAATTTCTCTTTTACGGATACGCTTTCCTTGCCATTGCCAGAATAGATTTTATATCCTCTCCACTTTGACTATCATTAGTTATTTTCCTGTTAGTTATTTTCCTACTCTAATAGCAGAACTCTCCTACTTCTTTACCCCGGGATCGCTCGAGCCTGTTGTTGACGCGCGGTAACTCCTGTATTAGATTTTTCTAGCAAAGATATTTCTTTACGTTTTTGCTGTAGTTTCCCTACAGAGATACAGTTAGAAAGTAAATTACTTCTTTATTATTAACAAAATATTATAATTACATATAAACATTGCATGAAACATATATCTTGCCTTAGTTTAAAAAATTCAATATGCAATGGTTAGACACAGTTTATCATTACATCATAACACTTCTCCTAACAGCACTTCGAAACAATGACTGTAAGTGAACATCCTATGTTACTATCACACCCATTTTACTAATCCGAGTCAAATCCAGCTTCTTGTGACGAACACACATGACAAGTAAGAACACTCGTTGCTGTATGTTCTTTACAAATGGAACTGGGACAAAGATGGGAGCGATTCTGTGTATGTCTGTTTTTTTCTTTTAGGTCAATAGTGATATCTTGTTTTTTTCTCTTGATTCACTTGCTTCTTCTGCTGTAGGCAGGTTGTGGATACCTACAACACGTTTTAATTTCTCATTCAAGTGGTGTGATATGCTAGGAATTTGCATACGTTTGATCATGTGTGCTTTTGTAAGCACCGTACTCAGTTCTGTTAGGAATCTTCTCCTTAACATCAAGTCGTTCGTGTTCATCTTGTATATTATTTGAGCATTTACCGCCACGATGTTCAGCAAGGTGAAAAACAGCGTAAGGGGCCAGCGGTTGCTTATTCCTGAAACAGAATATTCCGATTTCAGCCTGTGGACAAAATCTACGACGCCTTTTGTTAAGATTGTACAATGTAGTCACTTCAGGTTTATTTGATTCGCCACTGTACGTAGCTGTACTATCGTGTCTGTGCGTGGTAGTACAATCCTTTTCTGTTTCCTGTTCGGAACATATGAGCAAAGGGGACAATTGTTACCTGGCTTCTGTCCAAAGGCGAATATGCTGCTGTTTACTGACCTACCTTTTGCAGACAGTAGCTCCAATGGAATATCTCTCTTATTAGTCCGCAGAGTACTTACTAGTGTGAGTCGACTATTAGTGTACTGTTCGTTAGCGACTGGTACAGATATAAAATAATCGTCCGTCGACAGGTTCCTGACTATGTTTCCAGTGGGTCGAATTAGTCGTAACACCACATTCTTTGCATTGTTAGGTGCTTGATATGGACCAACAGGCTGTTTACCTGCATATATTTCCATATTCAGCGAGTAAAAATTTCTACCATCACAGAGTGAATATACTTTTATTCCGTATTTTTCTGGCTTATTGGGAATATACTGCCTGAATTTGCAACGTCCACGGAAAGCTTCCAGCATCTCGTCTACTGCTGTCAATGTTTCTACACTGCAACTCTTCTTGCAGACGTTCACAAACCCGTCGAATATTTCCCTAATCGGTGCCAGATTATCTGTCTCCTTCCTCTGCACCGTCGTAGACTTGTCATCAAATCGTACAGCTTACAGAAAAGTATGGAATCTTCATCTGCTCATCGATGCAATTAACAAATATGGTGTAGTTACATCAGTAGCCCATAGTTAATCGGTATTTAGGTACTGTGCCTTTTTCACTTCGGAGAGATAAAAAACATCAATGAAAGGATATAATTCTTCAAAATCGGTCTGTGGGCAGTCTCGAGCACTCCTTGAATAGCCTGTTGCCATTCTGTCTGGGTCTTGGTTTATGTATTTTATAATGCGGTCGGTAAACTAACTGGAAAAAATACTTTCCAGTAGTCGACAACAGTTTTCGAATTTTCACTTCCCTCCCTACACCTGGACCCTGTGTCACAATATTCTGACGTGCAGTTTTTGATGGAGGAGCTTTATGTTTGAACCAATTTATTTTCCTATCCCGGCCTTGATATAATCACGATTTGCAGTTGTTGGGGCTACTGTAGACGCAGTTTCAGAATCGCTGTCAGACTGCCCAGTTGCTGTGTCTTGTCTCTTCATGTTCGGACGTTGCGTCGGTATCTGAAGACAGGCCCTCTATATAGATATTCTGATCCAGCGGTTCCTCTAGTCACATAAATGCCTGTTCATCTGACGTGACACCTATCCTGTAAAATTTAATATATTTTCACATCTGACAGAGCATGTCATGTACTCTGTGTACACGGTTGCTTCATTCAGTATATGAAACCATATAAGTATACTTAATAATTTTTTTTATTAAACACGCAATATGTGCAGAATACCCAATTTCCTGTCACTAGCAAAGAGAAACAGACTAAAAGAGAAGCATGACGGTGTTTCACGAATGTACAGGGCATTGTTACGCCAGAACTACCGTGTGAGAAATAACCTAATAACGCTCAGCGCTTCAAACAATGCCGCTAATAGGAGGCTTTACTTGTTATTAGACCAGCGAAAGCCACGTGGACTGAAGGTAGAGAAACCGAAGAAACAATTCCTAGATCAACACTTCAATATCTTAAAAATATATTGTAATATTTCGGTAAAATCATGAATGTTGTATTTTTTATCACGCGCGAACTATCCCGGTTAAGTGTCTCATTTCCTAATCTAATTCCCTCAGCTTCGCCGGATTTAATTCGACTGCATTCCATTATAATTGTTTTGCTTTTGTTGATGTTCATCTTACATCCCTATTTCAAGACAGTGTCGATTCCTTTCATCTTCTCTTCCAAGTGCTTTGCTGTCTCTGACAGAATTACAATGTCATCGGCAAACCTCAAGGTTTTTATTTCTTCTCCCTGGATTTTAATTCCCATTTCAAATTTTTATTTTGTTTACTTTACTGCTTGCTCATTATACAAATTGAATAACATTGGGAATAAGCTACAACCCTCTCTCACTCCGTTCTCAACCATTGCTTCCCTTTCGTGCCCCTCGACTCATAACTGCCATCTGGTTTCTATAGAAAATATAAATAGCCTCTCACTCCCTGTATATTTCCCTGCCACCATCAGAATTTCAAAGAGAGTATTCCAGTCAACATTGTCAAAAGCTTTCTGTTAGTCTACAAATCCTATAAAAGTAAGTTTGCCTTTCCTTAACCATCTTCTAAGATACGTCGTAGGGTCAGTATTGCCTCGCGTGTTCCTACATTTCTACGGACTCTAAACTGATCTACCATTCTTTCTATACTTCTGTAAAGAATTCATGTTAGTATTTTGCAACTGTGACTTATTAAATGATAGTTCAGTGATCCTCACACCTGTCAGCACCTGCTTTCTTTGGAATTGGAATTATTGTGTTCTTCTTGAAGTCTGAGGTATTTCGCCTATTTCGTAGATGTTGAACACCTGATGGCAGAGTTTTGTCACGGCTGGCGCTCCCAAGGCGTCCAGTAGTTCTAATGGAATGTTGTCTGTCGCCGGAGTCTTGTTTCGACTTAGGACTTTCACTGCTCTGTCAAATTCTTCACGCATATCATATCTACATCTACATAGATACTCCGCAAAGCATCGTGCGGTGCGTGACGGAGGGTACCCTGTAGCACTACTCATATTCCCACTGCTCCGTATGAGCCCTAATTTCTCGTATCTTATCTTCGTGGTCCGTACGCGCGACATATGCTGGCCGCAGTAGCATCGTTCCGCAGTCAGCTTGAAATGCCGGTTCTCAATTTTCTCAGTAGTAATTCGCGAAAAGAACGTCGCCTTCCCTCCAGAGATTCCCATTTGAGTTCCCGAAGCATCTTCGTAACACGTAAGTGTTGTTTGAACCTACCGGTAACAAAACTAGCATCCCACTTCTGAATTACTTCGGTGTCTTCTATCAATCCCACCTGGTAGGGCTCCCAAACACTCTAGCAGTACTCAAGCAGGTCGCACCAGCGTCCTATATGCGGTCTGCTTTACAGGTGAACCACTCTTATCTAAAATTCTCCCAATAAACACATTTAGGGCTAGTGCCATTCATCATACCAATTGAAAATTTGGTCTAAGTCTTCTTTTACTTTTCCACAGTTACTCAACCTCGACATCTTACCGTAAACCCCGGCATCATCGACAAACAATCGCAGGTTGCTGCTCACCCTGTCTACCAGATCGTTTATGTATAAAGAGATCAAAAGTTTTCCTTCCGGTGGGGCACTCCTGACGATACACTTGTCTCTAATGTACACTCGCCGTCGAGGACTAAAGATTAGGTGTAATTATTTAAGAAGTCTTCAGGCCACTCGCACATCTGTCAACTTGTTCCCTATGCTTGTATCTTCGCTAATAGCCTACAATGGGGCACCTTGTCAAATGATTTCCGGAAATCTAGAAACATGGAATCTGCCTGTTGCCCTTCATCCATAGATCTCAAAAATGGTTCAAATGGTTCTAAGCACTATGGGACAACATCTGAGGTCATCAGTCCCCTAGACTTAGAACTACGTAAACTAACTAAGGACATCACACACATCCATGACATCCATGACTGAGACAGGATTCGAACCTGCGACCGTAGCAGAAGCGCGTTTCCGGACTGAAGCGCTTGGCCACAGTGGCCGGCTCCAGGGTTCTTAATACATCATGTGAGAAAAGGGCAAGCTGAGTTTCACGATTGCCATGCTTCCTAAAACCATACTGATTCGTGGACATAAGCTTCTTAGTGTCAAGAAATTTATTATATTCGAACTGAGAATATGTTCAAGGATTCTGCGGGAAACAGAAGTTAGAGATACTGGTCTGTAATTTTTCGGGTCCGTTCTTTTACCTTTCTGATGTACTGGAGTGACCTGTGCATTTTTCCAGTCGCTCGGGACTTTGCGCTATGCGAGAGATTCACGATAAATGCAAGCTAGGTAAGAGGCCAGTGCCGTAGAGCACTCTTTGTAAAATCGAATTGGGACTCCATCCGGACCTGGTGATATTTCTTTTTTTTTTTAAATCTTCCAATTATTTCTCTACGTCAGGTATGTTTATTTCTGTATCGTCTGTACGGGAGTCAGTCCTGGTCGAATGACGGTACGTTTCTTTGTTTGTCCTGTGTGAACGATTTCTTGGACGTGAATTTTAAACTTTGACTTTTGTGTTGCTATCGTCAACCTGTAATGGGACTCCCTCCTCTAACACTGCCTTTCTTTTTTTAATAGAAATAACCGATACGATGTATACCGTCGATTCTTGTATAGGTGAACATTCTCGGCTGTTTCACTGAAAGAATTTCATTTAATTTTGTGTACGATGTACTATATTTCAGGCTATAATGTATAAAACGAAATTAATTTGTTATTACTCTGTACGTACAGTTAAAATTACACTTCCTTTAAAAATATCTGAAATTAGGAAATTTCTGGTATACTTAAAATTCATATTATTAATTGCACAATCATACGTTAATTATTAAAGTTATTTCTGGATTCATTTACAAAATAATGAAGTAGCTTACTAAAGATTCTTCTTTTGTCAGGGAAGTATGTAGACTCATTTGCTTAATAAACTCTTTGGAATATTGTGAGTACCGCCAAATGTAAGTAGTGGCGGTCATGCCTCTGATGGAATGAGACATGTTTTTGACTGTGTAACTAATAATGTAATTTGTGGTGTGATAGAAGTGGAAATTGAAAAGACGGTGTGACATTTAAAAATGTGACTGAATAAAATTCAAGAATAATACAGGCAAGTCTTCATCAGGTATTTAGTCATCAGGACCCCACAACGTTAAATCAAAATTACACACTCAAGGATGTACTCCTAGACGCAAGACTTCGAGCCAACAGCAAGAAGAGGATATGGAGATAAGTAAAAGGTTTTTCTTTTGTATCTCTTACGCCTCTCTAAGTTTTTGAAACTAATGAAGGTACTAAGAAAATTTTAACAGTTATAAGTCGGAGGGGTAATATTACGAACTGCCATACCAGACTGGTCAACAACGGACTGAATGGAAGTCTTAGATCCGCTTAGCTATTTTACAGGTTCATGCGGCCAGAATTTTTTCAGGTTCTCTGCCAGACCTTTTGAAAAGGTAGTGAAACGTCCTCTTAGAAAAATTATGAATGACTGTGCTGGTAAACTTCTACGTTATTTGATTTTCAAACAGCTGAGAAAAACTTAACGTTTTCAAACAGTTTTCTCTTTACTTATTCTGATCATCACTAAACTGTCACACAATATTTTTAGCGCAACGCAATCTGACTTTCAAAAATCCCTACAAAAGTATGGCCCTGACTAACAATAGCCTATACCTTTCATGAATCACTTACCTCACAAAAATCTTCGTTACTCGAACTACTGCAATAGAGCGAGCGTCAATACTGCCAGCTAAATAAAAGATTGTAACTACTGAAGGCACTAACTACGGATAGGCAGTCAGCAACTGAAAGATTTTGATAGTGAACAAACAATGTATTTACCTTAATAGTGTTCAAAAGTCATCTCATATATATATCTATCGCTCATGACATCCCTCTTTACACATTTCCTTTTTCAGGCAGACACACATCCAGATCGTCCGCTTATAGCAACCTTTCAAAACTCTGGCATCTCTCTCCCCACATCCAGCATGGCTGGCGGTACACCTCCAGCTGCACAACGCTATGAGCTGTTCATATCCAACTGACCAACACTCCACAAGCGAATATTCCAACAATAAGTCCAACCAGCCACAGACTGCACACAGCACAGCCAGTGATTTTCGTACAGATCGCTACGTGACGTTACCAACATAAAAACTTAAATAGCCTATTTACAGTAGTAGTTGAATGCCTCGTGCAAAGATCTTTTCACAGGCGCATGAGTCCCTGCTAACCTTCACTTATTGTCATTTGTGCGTCACCTTTTGAACCAAGAGTGCAACGGGCTCTGCTTCCTCAGCATCCGCCGAATTTCGTTATGAAACCATCTCATCGTCATCTACGTCCTCTTCCATTTCCGTAATATTGCCCTCAAGCACGTCACCAGTGTATATACTCCTTCCACCTTTCCGCTTTCCCTTCTTTGCTTACGACTGGTTTTCTATCTGAGCTCTTGATATGCGTACAGGTGGTTATCTTTTCTCTAGAGGTGTTTTTAATTTTCCTGTAGGCGGCATGTACCTCACCCCTTGTGATACGTGGTTCTGCCGGCCGCGGTGGTCTAGCGGTTCTAGGCGCTCAGTCAGGAACCGCGCGACTGCTACGGTCGCAGGTTCGAATCCTGCCTCGGGCATGGATGTGTGTGATGTCCTTAGGTTGGTTAGGTTTAAGTGGTTCTAAGTTCTAGGGGACTTATGACCACAGATGTTGAGTCCCATAGTGCTTAGAGCCATTTGAACCATTTGATACGTGGTTCTACATTCTTACATTCGTCCTCTAGCCATTCCTGCTTACCCATTCTGCAGTTCCTGTTGATCTCATTTTTGAAATGTTTCTATTCCTTTTCGCTTGCTTCATTTACTGTTTTTTTGCATTTTCTCCTTTCAGCGATTAAATTCAGGACCTCTTGTTTTACCTAAGGATTTGTACTATCTCGTCTTTTAACCTACTTCACCCTCTGGTGCCTTTACCATTTCTTTTCTCAGAGCCACCCATTCGTCTTATACTGTATTCCTTTCCACTTTTCTTGTCAATCATTCCTTAATAATCCCTCTGAAACCCTCTACAACCTTTAGTTCTTTCAGTTTATCCAGGTCGCATCTCCTTAGATTCCTACCTTTTGCAGAATCTTCAATTTTAATCTACTGTCGTAACCAATAAATTGTGGCCAGAGTTCACAACTGCCCCTGAAAATGTCTTTCAATTTAAAACATGGTTCCTAAATCTCTATCTTACCATTATATAATCAGTCTGAAACCTTCCGGTGACTCCAGGTCTCTTCCACTTCCACGTATACAACCTTCTTTTACGATCCTCAAAACAAGTTTAGCTGTGATTAACTTATGCCCTGTGCAGAATTCCTTACTCTCAACCCTTATTCTCCTACTACTTTTCCTTCTCTTCATTTAGCTCCTATTAATTCCATTCCCCCATGACTATTAAATTTTCGTCTCCCTTAACTATCTGAACAATTTCTATTATCTCATCATACATTTCTTCAATCTCTTCATCTGCGGAGCTACTGTAGTTACCATATAAACTTTCATTACTGTAATAGGCGTCGGATTCTTGCCTATCATATCTACAATAATGCGTTCACTATGCTGTTCGTAGTAGCTTGTCCATGTTCCTCCTTTTTTATTCATTATTAAACGTACTCCTGTATTACTCTAATTTTTTTATTTATAACCCTGTATCCAACTGACCAGAAGTTTTGCTCCTCCTGCCACCGAACTTCCACTATATCTAACTTTAACTTATCCATTCAAAAAAAAAAATTCTAGATTTGTGACCGCATTGACAATATATACAAAACTACCGACGTTCCGGGCCATGTTGCAAGGTACGCTGAGGACGTTACAGCATGCACACACCCTGAAAAAGGTACCTTGCAACAGGGACCGAAACGTCGGTTGTTGTTGCTGTTGTGGTCTTAAGTCCTGAGACTGGTTTGATGCAGCTCTCCATGCTATTCTATCCTGTGCAAGCTTCTTGATCTCCCAGTACCTACTGCAGCCTACATCCTTCTGAATCTGCTTAGTGAATTCATCTCTTGGTCTCCATCTACGATTTTTACCCTCCACGCTGCCCTCCAATACTAAACTGGATATCCCTCGATGTCTCAGAACATGTCCTACCAACCGATCCCTTCTTCTAGTCAAGTTGTGCCACAAACTCCTCTTCTCCCCCATTCTATTCAATACCTCATTAGATATGTGATCTACCCATCTAATTTTCAGCATTCTTCTGTAGCACCACATTTCGAAAGCTTCTATTCTCTTCCTGTCCAAACAATTTATCGTCCATGTTTCTCTTCCATACATGGCTACACTCCATACAAATACTTTCAGAAACGACTTCCTGACTTTTAAATCTACACTCGATGTTAACAAATTTTTCTTCTTCAGAAACGCTTTCCTTGCCATTGCCAGTCTACATTTTATATCCTCTCTACTTCTACCATCATCGGTTATTTTGCTCCCCAAATAGCAAAACTCCTTCACTACTTTAAGTGTCTCATTTCCTAATCTAATTCCCTCAGCATCACCCGACTTAATTAGACTACATTCCATTATCCTAGTTTTGCTTTTGTTGGTGTTCATCTTATACCCTCCTTTCAAGACACTGTCCATTCCGTTCAACTGTTCTTCCAAGTCCTTTGCTGTCTCTGACAGAATTTCAATTCATCGGCGAATCTCAAAGTTTTTATTTCTTCTCCATGGATTTTAATTCCTACTCCATACTTTTCTTTTGTTTCCTTTATTGCTTGCTCAATATACAGATTGAATAACATGGGGGAGAGGCTACAACCCTGTCTCACTCCCTTCCCAACCACTGCTTCCCTTTCATACCCCTCGTCTCTTATAACTGCCATCTGCTTTCTGTACAAATTGTAAATAGCCTTTCGCTCCCTGTATTTTACCCCTGCCACCTTGAGAACGTCAGTAGTTTTATATATATTGATAGTGCGGTCACACACCCAGAAAAATTTTATTGAATGCGAGAATGGGCGCGGAAGTCTACCTTTATATTTAACCTATCAATTTGCCTTTTCAAATTTTGTGACCTACCTGCCCGATTAAGAGATCTGACACTCCACGCACCGATCCGTAGAACGCCAGTTATGTTTCTCCTGATAACGACGTTCTCCTGGGTAGTCAACTCCCGAAGATCCGAATTGGAAACTGTTTCAACTCCGGAATATTTTACCCAAGAATATGCCATCACCATGTAAGCACACAGTAAAGCTGCATGCCCGCCAGAAAAATTTCGGCTGTATTTTCCCCTTGCTTTCAGCCGTTCGCATTTACAGCACAACGATGCTCTTTTGGTAGGTGTTACAAGGCCCGATCAGACACTCATCCAGACTGTTGCCGCTGCTACAACTGAAAATGCTGCTGCCCCTCTTTAGGAACCTCACGTTTGTCTGGCCTTTCAACGGACATGCGTCAGTCGTGGTTGCACCTACGGTTCGGCTATTTGTAGAACTTCAGTTTTAATTTTCTCCGCAGGGGAAAACACGGAGTTGTTACGCTTCGAGAACGTGCCAGCTATGTTTTGTTAACGTCTGCACCTGTAAATTTTGTATCAGTTGGACTGCCTTGAGTCCGTATTCAGATTCCCATCAACAAAACAGGGGCCGGTGTTGCCAATCTTTAAAATCCTGTACCACATGATGACAAACCAAGGCAGCCGTCGTCAAACGCTTTTGCTCAAGAACCAAAGGTGACCCTGTGGCGCAACATCTTGGGCTGCATGTGTGTCGATCTTATTATGAATTGGTAACCTACATAAATTATTATCTTACTAGCCCATAATGGACTGTCTATACTAAGGCTGCGATAGGTTGTCCATCGGCTGCCAAGTACTCATCATTGAAAGGATACTGCATTTGGAATGCTCCCCATCGACTGTTCTCTTTCTCACATTGTAGACGCCCTCGGCGACCCCAAAGTTGTGACACTGTAATTACCCGACGAAGTGCTGTTGTATTGTGAGTGTGAGCAGATGATTCGTGGATCAGTAACAGTAATTACAAATATTTAGATGAATTGTGCAGCATGAGACAGGATATAAAACTTTTACCAAGTTTTAATGTTATTTTTCTTCTTCTCGTCATGTTGTATTACGAGACCCTTAAATTAAGTTGATATTCCTTGCTGCAAATATGTAGCGCATTTGAAGATTTGAAACAGTCTCTGTAACGTGCATTCAGGAATTCATGTTACTTCCGTTTCAAATTTATACCATAGCAACTGATCTGTACAAGTCGCTTACGCCCATGATCTGTCAGTTCTGGAAGACAGAGAATAAATCACTCCCCATCTCACATCCTCTAACCCGACAGTGTCCGCACTACATACTCCTCTGCCCCTGAGGCAAATGGAAATCACCATCAACAAAAATTAAGAAGATCTTAAAATGTCACTGTATCGATGTTTTTGTTTGGTACGATGAAGGAAAACTACACTCTTAATAAGATCTTAATATTAGTTGCCGTTTATGGATTCGGCTGTTAGTAGGTTATTGTAAAGTACGGCTGAGAATCGCGGGCCGTACAAACACTTCATTCGCGTCGCATGTGGCCCATGAGCCACAGTTTGACGACCTGTGCACCATGTTCTCACTTCATCCACTTCTCTCAGCCAGCGCTGATTATCAACTAACCGGCAGAGTTGTGCATACTGCGATGTGTGATTCGTCCACCGTTACTAAATGGTACCTCACCCGTAAATAGAATTTTACATACAAACGCAGCATCAACTTGCAAGCCGGCCGGTGTGTCCGTGCGGTCTAGGCGCTTCAGTCTGGAACCGCGTGACCGCTCCGGTCGCAGGTTCGAATCCTGCCTCGGGCATGGATGTGTGTGATGTCCTTAGGTTAGTTAGGTTTAATTAGTTCTAAGTTCTAGGCGACTGATGACCTCAGAAGTTAAGTCGCATAGTGCTCAGAGCCATTGCAATGTTTATAGGCACTATTCGGAGAACTGTAACCGATTTTGAAAGTAATTGCCATGACGCTGGTGGCAGTGTGAAATGCGGAAACGACTAAGTGCGCTGCAAAGCAGTATTTGCAGAAAAATCATTTGTGTGATCCCCTTCGCACAATCGAGCTTCCTCGTACTGAAATGTACGTTGTATGTTACCGCTGTTAAGATCACTGTGGCATTTCTCTCATCAGCATCTTGAATGTTTTTAATTTGTTTATTTCTATTTTTGCTTTTTCTTACACTGTTGCGTTTTACAATGTACGTTATAAGACACATCGTACGAGTTTGACTCCATGAGACGACGTTACAGCATGCAACCGCCTCACTGTTTTAAGAGATTGGCGACTTTCGCAGCAGACTCAAACCCTATCCATGAATTCGGCTTGTAGTAACCAACTGTTTTAACTGCGCTTTTGCAGCGCTTTACTACAAAAGCTAGGCAGCAGTTTTCTGAAGAGTGGCATTTCAGTAATGTCTTCGCAGATGAGAGTGAGTACAGAGTCTCCTGTTTCACTACCAAGCTTGGTTTTATTAGGTGAATCACAGGTATTTCAGCGATGAAATGACTTCTACAGTCGTTGGTTATCACTCTGTCATTCAAGTAAGCAATTTACACGGTGAAACAGTTTTTCTAGCTTCAGAGAATGCGTAGTCTCTTTGTTTTAGATTACGTTCCTCGACTACTCAGAACAGTCAAACTACATAACATGTCTATTCTATTGAGGCAGATACAGGAACACTTCCTATCCTACCATTGAGTCAAACTGTAACAGGCATATCTTGTGTTTACCTACATCTCATCTCGTATCACTAACTCAGCTTCAGATGCATATTTATTGTCTACCGTCAGCAGTAGTTGAGCAAAGACGTTTCCCATTAAGCCACTCAGAACTGTCTCGATCGCTTGCGTACGAATAATTTCTTTAATTGATACTTTAATGGTTGCGTCCGTTATACTTGAGTGGCATATGCTTGTCCTCTCTAGGATTACTCTAATTTCGTCAGTATCGACTGTAGTACTGTGTGACAATCCTCGTGTCACTAGTGTCAGAGAAACTGCCAACTTGGAAGGCAGTCAGCTCCGCCTTTGCTTACAAGGGAACCTCCCCATCGCACCCCCCTCAGATTTAGTTATAAGTTGACACAGTGGATAGGTCTTGAAAAACTGAACACATATCAATCGAGAAAACAGGAAGAAGTTGTGTGGAACTATGAAAAAATAAGAAAAATATACAAACTGAGTAGTCCATGCGAAGATAGGCAACAAAAAGGAGAGTCTGAACGCAGGAGCGCTAAGGCCCCGTGGGTAGCGTGAGCAGCTGCGGAGCGAGAGGTCCTTGGTTCAATTCTTCTCTCGAGCGAAAAGTTTAATTTTTTATTTTCATATTCCTGTCATGTGACGCACATGCCGTCACCAGTATAGTATAGAATCTTTCAGATGTGTTTTCCTGTGGAGGAATCGGTTGACCTATGACCTTGCGATCAAATGTTTTCGGTTCCCATTGGAGAGGCACGTCCTTCCGTCTATTGATCGCACGGTTTTGCGGTGCGGTCGCAAAACACAGACACTAAACTTATTACAGTGAACAGAGACGTCAATGAACAAACGGACAGATAATAACTATGCAATAATAAAGAAAGTAAAATTTTCACTCGTGGGAAGATTTGCACCAAGAACCTCTCCTTCTGCAACTGCTCACGCTAAAACGGGACCACGGCGCTCCTGAGCTCACGTTCTCCTTGATGTTGCCTATGTGACCCATGGACTACTCAGTTTGTATATTTTGCTTATTTTTTCACAGTTCCACACAACTTCTTCCTGTTTTCTCAATTGATCTGTGTTCAGTTTATCAAGGCCTATCCACTGTGCCAAGTTATAACTACGAGTAAATCTGAGGGGGGTGCGATGGGGAGGTTCCCTTGTTAAAATGATGTCGGTTTTGCAGTCCGAATGCTTCGACTCCCGTTTAAAATTAGCTTTTGGGTCAGTGAGGTTTGGATGACTACAAGTTAAGCCGAGGAATATGTCTTCGATGGAAAGATTCTCATTTGGCTCTTATCATCATTACAAGCTTTACTGTTCATTGTGAAGTTCTCAGCAGCTTAAGGAACAGTTTATCTGACCAGTGCAATAGCAGAGCACAGACTGACACATTCCAGATGAACTGGAAGAAACGTAGATTTAGATGTAGGTAAACACAAGAACCGTGCCTGAGATGTTTGCGTACATGTAATATGGCAGGCCAGACTTTTGTGAAACCTCTTCTCCTACGGGCTGTTTAGTGGCTTGCGAAGATGTTAGCTTGTCTTTTTAATTCTACCAATTTGATAACGTTTGACACATATTATTTCTTATTGATGATATTTTAAACCTGTCTTTGTAACTACAAGAAAATACGTCTGGTTTTATTGAAACTCAACTTCATCAGTGATTCCGTCTGCTTAGACGTTTCAGAGGTACTTAATGGTTTGACACTGTTGTTTCCTGTCTTGTGTCACATTTCTTTGCAGAACGATAAATTTCTTGATGTGAAAAACGAGACAAGGTTGCACCACTACTTGACAGAAACACCAACACTGATGATGTTTTATTTCCGTAAAACGAAACGTGTATGGTGACAAAAGTACACATAGTTACAATCACGGACTTAAAATACCTTTAATCATTATAAAGCAACTTAGGATAATACAGCCACACGCATGACGAACATATTATGTCGTTGGAGTCCTCTTCGTAGCCCCTTCCCAATATCACAGATAAAATCTGTATTTCAGTTTACAAATTACTTGACGGTATCATAATTCGACAGGTACAATCATTAAAGAATAACGTGCTTATGACAGAAAATGATTCACATTGTCCGCTGTAATGTAATAAAAATGTCATGTCAACTCGACAGATTTCGATATCCACTCTCGATGGATTTGAGGTGGCCTACCTCTTACCTACATGATCCGTTGTAGGTACACCTCGGATCGTAGCCCCAGCAGAATTTTACTAAAATGGCCTTCCATTCTAATATAAAATAAAATTAGCTTTCCGCTAACATATTGTCACTACTGGCTCATTAATAATTAATGAAAACGTACATTTAGTACATGCCAACGGCCTTGCCGCAGAAGTAACACCGGTTCCCGTCAGATCACCGAAGTTAAGCGCTGTCGGGCTGGGCTGCACTTGGATGGGTGACCATCCGGTCTGTCCAGCGCTGTTGGCAAGCGGGCTGCACTCAGCCCTTGTGAGGCAAACTGAGGAGCTACTTGATTGAGGAGTCACGAAAACTGACAACGGTCGGGAGAGCTGTGTGCTGACCACATGCCCCTCGATATCCGCATCCAGTGATGCCTGTGGACTGAGGATGACACGGTGGCCGGTCGGCGCCACTGGGCCTTCATGGCCTGTCCGGACGGGCTATATTTAGCACCCACATGTTCAGTTCTAGAAGCAACAAGAACGACTTGCAATCTTCACATATAAGTAAATGTGACCCTGATAAAACTGGTCATTTTGTGTTTCCTTCCGTGGTGCTGACAGCGATTACATAGGTTCTGAATATTCAGATTACGTTCTCTTTCTTAGCATGAAATTGTATGACTTGGTAAAGTACAATATTTGTTGTTTTTGCCTGGTAAATTGCAATTAGTGTAGGTATTATTTTAGTTCTTCTTGACGTGCATATCACTTTGGTACACGTACTCACATGGAGTAGTTGGGACTTCCAGCTGTATAAAAAGAGTTTTGCCGAGATGCCACTTAATGTCTGTAGCAAAATAATCTCTGGTCATTACACGCTCATGACACTGTCTTTGCTAATGTCTCCTATTAATACCTATTAATACCTATTTCAAAAATTTGACGTCTCTTTTGCATTCTATCAAAATAATTTTTGTTTCATAATTATTTTCTTTCTGTAAACATACATTTACTCTTAATTTCTGCCATGGTCAGTGCATGGCAACTACCAGTTGGCCGAAAAGAAAGTGCTTGATGATTTCATTCGCTTTTTCTAGAAGACTTTCTAATGCTTTAATTGTGAGTGCGATGTTCCCTGCAGCAGCAAACAGAATATTACCCTTGTGTCTTACACAGTGTGGAATCTCATTGATGTGTATCAAGAAGAGTACAGGCCATAATATGGTAACTTATATTTTTATATATGGACCTCGTAAATGTTTCACTAAAATTTTCGCTTCGTTTAAGGCCTATGTTAACTCTAGCCCTGCACCCTGTTTTCCAGATACGATCAGGCTACTGCCATTCCTGATGACAACTATTTAGTAAAATTTTGTAGTAAACAGTGTCGAAGGTCTTGGACAGACCTACGAGTGCGACAAATTCATTTTCGTTCAGAGTACCAGGTACCACCACTGCAGATCGCGTTATGGCTAATTCCGTACTTCCACTACTTTGGAAATCAGTCTGTTGTATTCATTTGTGTGTTTTTCACGACAAACAATAGTATTTTTGAGAAGCTGCCTGACCTGAAAGACTTATATGAAATGTATCTTAACGGAGCCTGTATCTCGTGTACTCATTGTTCAATTAGACAGTTTCAGACTTCATCTACACCTGTTATGATTTTTTTTAATATATGTGCAGTTTTCCACATCATGATAGGAAACAATGTCGCTGTATTTGCTGCATAAGCCGCCTTTTTGTGGAGATTAGTGTTGTAGTTTCTCAATAATATCAGTCATATATTTCTAGTTAATATGTATTATATATTGACTAGTCTTTGTCATTTATATGAAAGCTATTAAATTTCTCTTTGTTTTCCCCCCTTCACGTTTTACATATTTACATAGTGTTTTATTTTTAATGCTGACTTTAGCTCATTTGTCAATCCTTTCATAATCGATATAAGGTTTTTTTTTTTAATAGAACGGATATCTTTGGGTCTGGGAAGTTCGTCAAATATACCTTTTTCACGTCGCGGCGCTATTTATTTGAATACTTTTGGAAGTGATTCCTATTAACACAGATTAAATTTTGTTTACACTTGTTGAATACAGTACTTTATCCTCTGCGCACATTTACTCTCAGCTTCGGTTCAACAAAGATCTTGGGTTTTGAAACAATACTTTTCGTAGTCTTGCAGGGTCTTACAAAGAGGTTTTACTTTTATGATTTGAAAGGACTGACCAAATATTGTGTGACCTCAGGTAAATCATAGATTCCACTGTCTATATAACTAACAACGTAATCAGTAATAAACTGATTCTAACGTTTTTGTTACCAGTGTTGCACTGCTGCAAACTGTGGTATGACGGTACCATCAAGATAGTTTCTGACAAAACAGCAAATGGATTCATCTATGATATCTGTGTGTGTTTTTATGTTTCAGTTTAAGCTCTGGGTTCTGAAATCTTTGTGCAGAGCCTAAATTGTTCTGGATTACCAGAACGTATTTGCCTCACGTACACATACGGTTTATATGTATTGTTGTAAATTACAATATCTACTATTTGAGTACCTGATGCTTAATGCGTTGACTGCCACACACTTAGTAACGGATGTCTCACCGCCAGGCCGCGCCATACACACAGTGTTAGGCGCAAGACTCTGCTGTGGGTGCCTGCGGCCACAAGGCAGCCAACGGGTTAAAAATGCATGTCGTCTCTAATAGAGCTCTGAATTTGAGACCGTAGTGGACACAATTAAATCTCTCAAACGGAGAGAATGAGAGGAGGGAATTAAATGGCTCGGAGCACTATGGGACTTAACAGCTGTGGTCATCAGTCCCCTAGAACTTAGAACTACTTAAACCTAACTAGCCTAAGGACATCACAGACATCCATGACCGAGGCAGGATTCGAACCTGCGACCGTAGCAGTCGCGCGGTTCCGGACTGCGCGCCTAGAACCGCGAGACCACCGCGGCCGGCAGGAGGGAATTAGTTGTCGCATTTTGTAGAAAACACTCTGCATTTCGCATAAAATACACACTCTAAAAAATGAGCACAATTTCAGAGTCAATTGGATGATTTGTTGAAGAGAAAGAGCTTCACTAATTGAGGAAGTGAATAAAGCGTTGGTCAATCTCTGGCCCTAATGCAGTCAGTTATTCGGCTTGTCATTGATTGACAGAATTTTGGATGCTCTCCCAAGGGATATCGTACCAAATTCCGTCCAACTGGTACGTTAGACTGTTAAAATCCCGAGATCGTTGGAGAGCCTTGCGCATAACGCTCCAAACGTTGTCAACTGGTGAGAGATCTAGCGACCTTGCTGGCCCTGGCGGTGATTGGTAAGCGCAAAGACAAGCAGTAAAGAGTCTCGTAGTGTGGGGGTGGGCATTATCTCGCTAAAATGGAAGCCCAGAATGGACTGAACTGAAGCGCAACAAAACGGGCACTTGAATATCGCGGACTTACCTCTGTGTTGCAATGGTGCCGCGGATGTCAACCAAACGGGTCATGCTATGAAAATAACTGGCACCTCTGACCATCACTCCTGAGCGTCAGCCCGACTACTAGGAGATGGTCTGCGGCTCCATTTCTTTTTATAGCAGGATCTCTTTTGGATGTCACACGCGGCACCCTTATGACACATCGGTACGTCGACGAAATCCTGCGCCCTGTTTTGTTGCAGTTCATGACAAGCCAATCCTGGGGTTACATTTCAGCAAGATAACGCCAGCCCACACACGGCGAGAGATTCTACTGCTTGTCTTAGTGCTTGCCAAACCCCATCTTGGCCAGAAAGGCCACCGCCTATCTCCCCAACTGAGAACATTTGGAGAATTATTGTCATGCCCTCCAACCAGCTCGAGATTTTGACAATTTAACGTGCCAATTGGACATAATTTGGAACGATATCCCTCGGGAGAACATGCAGATCTCTATTAATCAATAACTGACTGCATAAGGGCCAGAGGGAAACAAACATGTCATTGACTTGTTCAATCTGTGAAGTTCTCCTGCAATTGTAATCACTTGTTTGTCTATACACGTACGCCAATCTACCGATTTCCGTCCCATTCGAATAATTCCTTCGTGGTGCGTCGTTCTTTTTTTTGTCTTTTAGAGTGTGCTTTAGGTGAACTACGGGAAATACTAAGCTGGGTTACCAGTAGGTGATCCTCCTCTGAAGTAAAGTTTATCAACCCCTGCCCCTCCTATGCTAGCATGAAGCAGCAGCGATGGAACAAAAGAATACCATCCGTAATACTAACAGAATAGGAACAAAGGCAGCATCACATCAAAGCTTAAACAACAGTATCGATAATGTTATATAATCCCGTAACTCCAGGAAAAGAACAAGTGTAAGCAGTGTTCCATCACCACTGCCAAGGGACGGTAACCGCACGATAAGAGAAGGACCGAGCGTTTCTCTGAGAACGTGATTAAATTTTTACGGTGCGGAAATCAAAGCCGCGCCTACGCCAGCTGAGCGCTGGCGCGGTGCGTGCGTCACGTTGCGGTCGCGTTTGCTGGGCTTAATTAATTTCCAGAGGTCGCCCCAACCGCCGTCAGCGTAGCCAACGACTGCTCGGATTCCGGGTAAATCTGTTCCGCCCTCTTCTAAAGACTCCGGAGCCGGTGTCCGATTACTTCTGTTTCCTTGCACCCACGTTTATTTCTTACAGTGTTGCTGTCATGACATGAAACTGAGGACAACCGTGCTCAGGATATTCGAGAACTGTTCCTGGAATGCAATCATACATTTTCCAGCTATAACGTTTGTCTTAAACGGCAGTACGTACTCAGAGGGGGAGGGAGGGAGGCTGGTATATGGTCAGCTGCCTCCCTTACATATATCCACAAACTGAACTCAAACCCTAACCCACTAAGCAGGCGTATTAATTCAGTATGTAAAAATGCTGAATACGTAACACGTACTGACGCTTAGTAAGTATACTCACAATCTTTTGTTTTTAAATTTGAAAAATATTACACCATTTATGGTGAAACTAGTACGAGTTGCCCTTATCCCCTCCGCTGCTCTTTCTCCATGCTCAGTCAGATGCTGGGTATGGTCTTCAAGGCTGAAGTAATAATATCACTATGAATTACAAAAAGAAATGCAGGAATCAATCTGCGCACATGTTCAGAAAAAACAGAAAACCTTGAACCTCTAGAGATAGGACTTTCATATTCACAGGACATGTACATTAGTACGTTCTGCAGAAATCATTTGCATTTCAGACACCTCGGTTCGGCATTTGTCCTGTCGCCTAGTAGACACGGAGCCGGCCGTGGGCTCTGATAACTTTTTCGATGAGTGACGACATCGACGAGTACAAGGCATGAATGGCATCCTGCGGTATAGTCATCCGTGCTGCATTCACCTCGTTCCAAAGGTCATCTGTTGTGTTTGGAATAGAGTCACAGCGCCGCACCCATCGATTCACCATATCCCACACATTTTCGATTTGCAACAAGTCTGGTGATCTGGCAGGCCAGGTCAAAAGGCTGACATCCTGTGACACCAAGACGGCACGCGTACATGCAGCAGCATGTGGTCGTGCATTGTCTTGCTGAAAAATGCCGTCTGGGGTGTTGTGCAGAAAGAGTATGGCTACGGGTCGCAGGATGTCATTCATATACTCTACGTGAGTAAAAGTATCCGTACACCTGGCTGAAAATGGCTTACAAGTTCGTGGAGCCCTCCATCGGTAATACTGGAATTCAATATGGAGTTGGCCCACCCGTAGCCTTGACGATAGCTTTCACTCTCGCAGGCATAAGTCACATCAGGCCTGCAAAGATTCTTTGGGAATGGCAGCACATTCTTCACGGAGTGCTGCACTGAGGAGAGGTATCAGTGTCGGTCGATGAGGCCTGGCACGGAGTTGGCGTTCCAAAACGTCCGAAAGGTGTTCTATAGGATTCAGGTCTGTGCAGGCCAGTCCATTACAGGAACGTTACTGTCGTGTAACCATTCCACCACAGGAAGTGCATAATGAACAGGTGCTCCATAGTGTTGAAAGATACAATCGCGATATCCCAGTTGCTCTTTAACAGTGGGAAGCAAGAAGTTGCTTAAAACTTCAATGTAGGCCAGTGCTGTGATAATGCCGCGCAAAACAACAAGGGTGCTAGCCCTCTCCATGAAAAACACGACCATACCAGAACACCACAGCCTCCGAATTTTACTGTCGTCACTGTACGTGCTGGCAGATGACGTTCACCGGGCATTCGCCATACCCACACCCTGCCACCGGATCGCCACACTGTGTACCGTGATTCGTCACTCCATACAACGTTTTTCCAGGTTCGATCGTCCATTGTTTACGCTCCTTACTCCAAATGAGGTGTCGTTTGGCATTTACCGACGTGATGTGTGGCTTATGAGCAGCCGCTCGACTATGAAATCGGTTTTCTCACCTCCCGCCTAACTGTCATAGTACTTGCTGTGGATCCTGATGCAGTTTGGAATTCCTGTGTGATGGTCTGGATGTCTGCCTATTACACATTACGACCCTCCTCAACTGTCGGTGGTCTCTGTCTGTTAACAGACGAGGTCGGCCTGTACGCTTTTGTGCTGTAGGTGTCCCATCACGTTTCCACTTCACTATCACATCGGAAACAGTGGACCTAGGGATTTTTAAGGGTGTGGAAATCTCGCGTATAGACGTATGACACTAGTGATACCCAATCACCGGACCACTTTCGAAGTCCGTGAGTTCCGCGGAGCGTCCGACTCTGCTCTCTCACGTTGTCTAATGACTACTGAGGTCGTTGATATGGAGTTCCTGGCAGTAGGTGGCAGCACAATGCACCTATTATGGAAAACGTATGTTTTTTGGGGTATTCGAATACTTTCGATCTCATAGTGTAGGTCTCATTGATCACAGTGGCCTGGACACGCACCAACTTTGATTTGTGGTTGTACCCAATAGCGCCGTACAGTATAAGGGCTTGAGTTGGCGCTGTATGTCTAGTGCGAATGAAGTCACTGTAATGTCGTTCCCCCTGTCTGTGGCGAACGAAAATGCCGCCATCGTTTTCAAACAAACAGAACTTGCAATTTTAGGAAAACACTATCCAGTGCCATTACTGTCGCCAGTGACGTCGTTCCATACACCGTTGCCTTCTAGCACGTTTCTGCACATCCGTCGAAGGTAGGCAGAGAAGTGGACGATGCGCGCGTAACCCATGCCATAGTAAACAGGCTGTCATTCTTAACAGAATGCGTTACACTCTTCTACTGTTGTGCCAGAGCTGAGGAAGACGCAGATCTTTTCTGCAATGCCATTCGGATGAAGTGTCGATCTTTTCGGAGGTTGGTCTGGGTGGTGCGACCTGACCCATCTCGATGTGTTCTACGGCCTTCCGTGGGCCATTCTGCACACAACTCTTATACTGCCTAAACACTCCCTCTCAGACGAGCAGCAGTTTCCCGGGTGGATGCGTCACATGCGTCGGTATGGATCGGGCATACGTCTGCGAAGCATCCAGCACACATGCTCAAGTCACACTGGTCCATTACCTATGGTTTATAGCGACAAGCCGCAGGCACATTTTAGTGGTAGATGACGTTGCACAGCGATTTCAATGTCAACTTTCAACCCACGGGCCATCATGGTTCAAATGCTAATCATTCCAGCAGAATATACTAATGTACATGTCCTTTGAGTATGAAAGTCCTATCTCCTTTTTTTCAAATGTTCTGACTTTTCCGAACATGGGTATATTCCCTGCACAACAGATTATTCTGCTCGTTACCTTACGATATTGTGCAGACTCGTTGTCTCACTAGATGAGCATAAGGAGACGTTGATTTAAAAAAAAAAAAAAAAAGTTGTTGAACTATTTAAACATTGCTGTTGCTGGTTCTCTAACACAAAAACAAAACCAATGTTCATGATGTCTTATGTAATTGCTCTTCCGAATATTTACACAACTTAATAAAAGTAAAACCAGAATTCTAAAATATATCAGGGTTCATGCATACCTCTCAGGCAAGCCTGGCAAATGGAAAAATGAAATAAGTCTACACAGTTTTAAAAACCGACTTCCACTGTCGACTGATACCCGAAAGTAGGAAAAGTGTGCAATACCTGGAATCTGGATGTCTTATTCAGAAAAAAATCTTTCCAGCCCTCCACAGAGCAATATATTCCTTGGTATGGGTTTCATATATTCATGTACCTCAGCTGTGCATAGTTTTGGCTCTAAGAATTCCTTCCGACTTGATGATCAATAATCACTTGTCTTCGGTCGGATGTTGGTTATGAAACCCCCGTGTCAACTGAATGTCAGGAAATCATTCAACAAGCAGAATTAATCCATTTTGCGTACGAGACAACTAGCGTATTCAAGCCTAAAAGGTACTCAGGACCAAAATAAATCATCAGTGAAATCTTAAAAGGGATTAGTGACCGATTCTCTGCAAATGTTCTTTCTCTTGGTGTTACGAATTCACAAGATATTCGGTACGTGGTATTCGTCATGACATGTCGAGCAACTAGCTAGAATCAGTATTCTTTCAGAGGTGTATCTACCTTCCTACAGGATCCTGTCACATTGTCAAAATCCATTACCAGATTAGTGCATAACATTTCTGCTGAATAAATTGTGAATTCAAATTTTGAGTTCAAAATTTTCTCGTTATCTGCTATGTTCTTGCGTATTGGCGCAACGGTGAATTTGTAATATGTACTTTTATTACATAAGTACTTAAGACTTTAATATTTGCACTGAGGATGGTCATACAGCAACTGATGTCAGTTTGCTGCAATAAATGCTTCGAACCTCTTACGACCGATGCTGTCCATTTTCCCGATTATAACAGTAACATAGTAGTCGTTCAGCACGTGGTTGCCATTGGAATCTAATCACAAGATGTTTACAGGTATGTTGCGTACATGCACGAAATTTCATATGCGCGTTGTGAATGCAGTTTTGCTCCCAAAGTGAAAATAAGTAGCGGAAAGACATTACTAAGGAAAAAAAAAAGAAAAATAATGGAAAGAATATAAGAAAGTTGTTCTCCGTGTTTAAGTACCCGTACTCGAGCGGTACGAATTTCAAATTCACTCTCCTCCATACTGATTTAAGACTAACATTGTTTCACTAAATCACTTCTAAGGTGTACAGTATTTCTTTGTAAAAGGTGTTGATCGAGTTTATTCACCATATTTGTTCAATTGAACCACTACGTCTCTAAATCGCTTATGGCCTTCCGTGGCTGGTTCCTCTTAAATGTACCCGGCCGATTTCCTTCTCTATCCTTCATCGACCAGGCTGTACACCATTTCTAACGACTCTTCGTCGATCACACTGTAAATCCTAATCTTTCATTCTTCCCGTCGATTTCTACGAGAAGTCACACTCTAGTGCTAACTTTCTTCGTATCTTCTCATATCAAATGCTTACTTACTTTTCTTATCGGAATTCATCAACCGTTTCGAGAAACTTATAGCACTGTCTACCAACAACACTTTCTATAACTTTCTCAGAATCTTTATTCACTTCACCCTCAGTGGCTGAGTGAGTACCTGTTAGCTTTCGTCCACATCTCTCACCGCACTCAGCATCCTCAACGTTCCTCTGACCTTTCCTTTCCCCTTCCTTGTGGTTCATTTTCTGCATTTATACGTTCAGATACTATTCTGCACGCTTTATCTTTGTTTCTAGAATAAATTTACTTTCCAGTTTCATCGATTCATTTGAAAGTATGTCTAATTACTTAAAACAGTTCTCAATTTTCAAATGAGAACTGTTTTAAATACCAATACAGTCCCGATTCTCTCGCTAGGATAAGCCGCTTATAGTGTTTAACTAATTAATTATGGTTATTTTATCAGTTCTTATCCTACAAATTCAAGAAATTAAAATTATGAATATTTACACCCAAAAATTACATGTAAAGGGAAAATATTGTAACTTTTTTCCTAACTGTTATTTTAAAGTGATTATAGAGCAATGCATTAACAAATCATGAGTGAACATGAGGTAAAGGACTCGTACACTAAATATTCTTGATAAAATAGGTCATTTATATAGCTAATTTAACATTGTCAAGACACGGTGGTTCGGCGCCCCTTAAACGCATTAATCCACAATGATCACGTCAGTTTCCTCGAGGACTGGCCAATGTGATGAACTGTGATTATTTCACCATGGCGTGACATTTGCAATGGAGAAGGTTCAAAAATTCTGTGTATGGGTACCGCATGCTCTAAACCAAAATCACAAAAATCAGGGGTGGCCATATGTGCATCTCTGTTGGCTCCTCATCAATTGGCTTATGAACAGCACCCACCATTCCTATTCTGTATAATTATTGGTGACGAGAAATGGTTTCTTTATGTTAAAGTAAGAGAAAAAAAGGAGTGACTGAGCCCAAAAAAAGCAGCAACTCTACGAACAAAGACCTCTACACATGCAGAAAAAATATTGGTTCCCCGAGTTGTGACCGTCACTGCTGATGTTTGTTGTCAACAACTGAGACGTCTTGCACACGCAATCGAAGAACAACGCTCAGGAAGACCGGGTGAAGTGATGCTACACCACGATAACGCCCACCCGCATTCTGCTAAACAGGATGTGGGTTGGGAAGTGATTATACACCTTATTAAACTAATCTTTCGGCCTCAGATTTTTCGCCTTTTCCTCTATCGAACAACCTTCGGGGATCTTCCTTTCCGGATGAAGGTACATCCCGAACATGACTCGAAGAGTTACTCGCCTGAAAACCACTTATTTCTACAGTCGTGAAATCGAGAAGCCACCCCCTCCCCCCGCGTTGGAAGAGTGTTGTAAATAGTGAGGGAGAATATATTATTCATGACTAAACTCTCTGTTTGTATGTCTGTTGTGCTTATTAAACTTCTGGATAAACGCTAGGAACTGGCGTGACAATCCAATAATTGGTGTTTTCCATACATTCCACACTTATTCTGCAGGGAGTTCATTTCCTGTCATATAAGTCCACTTCATTTTCAGTGCCACTCTGTAGCAACACATCTCAAACGGGCTGTCCGAACAACGGGAAGTTCTTCCAAAGTTTGCATGGGAATAACAGCAGAGATCAACAAGTTTGATAGAAGGCTGTTGCTAATAGATGTCCAGTTAACAGATGTCAACTGAACCTGATCCACAATCTTCCACCAATTCACTACACCAGTGGTGATATTCCCATTTCAATAAACTTTAGATTGAAGTGTTCAGAAATCATTGGTGTTAATTTTTGCTGCAATGAAAGTTTCCGTTAGTTTGGGAGCCATGCTCAGATAGTGCTATTCTCTAGATCATTCGTCGTGAAACGCTTGTTAGTGTTGGTATGGCGCACAGTTTGAAAACCACGGTACTTTTATTTCTATTACTGGCCTCGATACTTCTAAGATATACACATTGAATACGCGTCGAGAAAGACTTCATTCCAGTACTTTTGTCTTGGTCTTCTTATTTTTTCCTCTTCTTCTTGTAAGATCTTGTATATCACTCGTCTTTCCATACACGGTACACTTTTATGAGAATTACAAACATCATGTCCCATTTTATACTGTGTAATATTCGATTTTGCAAAGACTTGCTTCCATAATTAAAGGTAATGTGAGAACTGTCACTCAGGTGTTAACACCTTTCTTAAGATTTACCTCCAGTGTCACAATTATACGCATTAAGTTGAATACCCGTATTATTGCATCCCCAGAAATTTCAGAAATTTAAAACGAATGTCATCGATCACTTACGTCATGTTTAATCTCAATTTGTCTAAAGTTCTGTCAGTAAATCTAATACTTTACTCCAAATAAACCCATTTCACCATTGTCGCTTAGCAAATAATTTCTCGCTATTGTAAAGGTTTTCAGAGCACTCTTTTTCACTCTCCAGCACATTATTCTGTGCCTAACAAGGAAATTAAATTTTCTCTCTTAATGTTGCTTCCGATTTTCAATAATCAGCGAGTTATTTTGACTTTCATTTCCGCTGCATCTATCCTTATAACGATTATTTTTGTCTCAACTTCTTCACTTTGCTCCTGCACCAACTTCCCTTTGACTTCCTTGCACTATCTATTGATTCCTTTTGTTATTGACTTAATTTGGTGTACTGCATTTTCTTCCTAAAATATTTACTAGTTTTTCTTTAGTTCATTAACTGAACTGTATTTTTTCTGCTATCCATTTTACAATTTCGTACGCATATTAGCCTGACCGACAGTGTTTTATCTTGTAAGTGATAAGACTCAGCAACATACTACCTACCGTGATACTCACTGTCATAGTATTTACAGCCTCAGAACAATCTGAACGTGTGCTGTAATTCTTCACTGCTTCAGTATCGGTCTCCCTTATACGTTGACGCTTCCTGAAGGGTGACAAACTTCAGCCTATTCTTAATCACACTGTTAATAATATTATGGATAAGTGGAATATTGAAGAGAATGACAAATTACTAAATGTAGGAAGGTAATCACATCAAAGGCTTATAGTTCTGATTCTATACATATTTACTGCAGGAACTCTTGTAGGAACAGTTTTTCATAGATCTCTAGAGTGATGGTACATCTTCACCAATGCATCTAACATGGTGAAAAATCCTAAACTGTTTATTTACAGTATTACATCACAGAGCAATCGTTGGAATACATCAAAGGCATCAAACACATAGCAATATCAATTCACAGCGATGAAGGTTGTTGGGAAGGCAGACACTGTACTGAATTCACTGAAGCAATACTACAAACGATTAATTTTTCCACGAAGGATATGGCCCCCAAAACACCCAATCGAGTATTGTTCATCAATCTAGGATCGTGTGTTAGTGGCAGGGTTATTGAAGATTCAAAGAAGATATGCAGATTCATCACGATCTTGTGCAACTGCTGTGAAAGCTTGAACTGTGACAGAAATTGTGCACAATACTGTCTTTACCTCGTCAGCGATGTAAGGGTATATACCGACTGGCTGTAATTAAAGTGCAGCTAGTCACGGATGTCTAGTGGCGGCTGTAGTTGTCGTATGGTAGCGAAACGTGGTAGATGTGGTTATGCCTTAATATGGAGCCGATGTCCGTTAGAAATAATTAGTTCAACTTTTGGCCACTAGGTGAGAATCTGGTGCTGTACACTGTATGACGATATGACATCCACGCTGTCTTTTAACAAGCTATCGAGTAGAGAGACCGTGCGCTGTTAGTGAAACTGTTTTATGCGAACGGCAGCGAGCACAGTGCTGCATTGAGAGAGTATCACCGACGGAAGGTCTCAGTAGACGCCCGATGTAATTCAATGGATTAGAGAAAATGATAATAAATTCTAAAACTCGGGTGAGACTGATGTGGCACCTGGTAGAGGTGGAAGTTACTGACGAGGTTGCTGTTGCTGTAACTGCCCCAGGTAGTGCTAGTGCTCGTGTAGTTTCACGATTGTCATCCCTGTCATGGTCAAAAGTAGGGATAGTTTTTGACATTTAATTACTCTTTCACCCATACAAAAGCCAGACGGTGAAGCAACTGAAACCTCATGATCCGAAGCAATGTTGTGAATTTGTCCTTCGGTTTATACGCGGATCGAAGTTGATGACATGCAGTCGGGCAATTTTCTGTGGAGTGATGAGTTATATTTCACACTAAAGCGTGGAGGGAATGCACGTAACTGCCGAATTTGGAAGAGTGTTGAACCGCGTGTTGTAGACAAGGAGCCATCGCATTCGCCGATGTGACTGTGTGGTGCGGATTTGCAAGCACCTTTGTTCACGGTCGGGTCTTTATTGAGGAGGATACATCCAACGGGTCTTTCAAGTACACAGAGACGTCCGCAGGTTATATGGACCTCCTTGTACAGCACGTGATTCCTGCTTCGGAACAGCACAGTTGTGTGGAAACCACAGTTTTCATGCAAGATGTGACACCAAATGCCGCTCCCCCAATGGAAGTCCTGGTTAATGCATCCTTTCAGGAACGTGCTATCTGCAGAGGTTTCCCAAATGCATGGCCTGCAAAATCACATGATCTGAATGCATATGACGTTTGGCTCTGGGGATATCTAGACGAGCACGTTTACCAGGTACACAATCTGTACCTATCTGATCTGTAATCCATTATACAAGAACATGTTGCACAGATTCCACTGAAACTGCTGCGAGCAACTGTTGATGCGGTATGCAGCACCTCGACAACGTCTCCGGCGTGAGTAGGGCCTCCCGTCGGGTAGACCGTTCGCCGGGTGCAGGCCTTTCGATTTAACGCCACTTCGGCGACTTGTTCGTTGATGGGGATGAAATGATGATGATTAGGACAACACAACACCCAGTTCCTGAGCGGAGAAAATCTCCGATCCAGCCGGGAATGGAACCCGGGCGCTTAGGATTGACATTCGGTCGCGCTGACCACTCATCTACCGGGTGTCGGACCACGTCTCCGGTGCTCATGCTGAACAAAATGTTTCAGCAGCGGTTGATAATAAAATCACCATTATGTCTTTCTCACTTGTTTCACCTTTTCTGACCACATTCCGTTCTTAATCCATTACGTATGGAAATATTTCTATACGTCTACCTTGAGTTCACCCCACCAGACTTGCTCCTGGTGGCCAAAATTGATCTTTCATGCACCGTAAATTGGTTCCTCATTAACGCTTCAGAATATCTACTAAGTTTCACTTTCATAGCATCATTACAATGCACGCTGGACCTCCTTGAGTAACCGCACTTCAATAATAATCACCTGGTCTGTTCTTTCTTTCTTAAATTTTTACTGGAGGACTTTTTCCTATAATGACTTAAAAATGGCTGTACAATGATACCTGGTTTATCTTTCACGTTCATCCTCGGGGTTCCAAATAACACGGCCGCGAATACATCGCTGAGAGCCGATCACAGCTGCACCCGTCAGAGCAACATCAGCCGACGGCCAGCGACCAGTAGGAGATGTCGCGGTTTTCTTTCTGAACTTCTGCGCCCATTTTTATAGTAAAAAAAACAACTCTCTAAAAGAAACTTGTATGATCCTGTTCTATGATATCGACATAATTTCATGTTTAGACAAGCTTGATTATACGTGAAAGAATTAAAGTTTCATTATGGCGATTACTGATTATGTAAACTGAAGGTGGAGGGGGAAGAAAGAAAAGGAAAGGGAAGGAACTATTGATGCCATCGGAACCTTATACGGAATCAGTGGCGACGGGTGAAAATGCGTGCCGAGCTGGGTTTCGAACTTGGGATCTCATGTTTACTAGGCAGTTGCGTTAACCACTGTGCAGTTATTAAAGTACCTGTCCAGTAATCCGAATCCGAGTGCGGCACACATTTTCACTCGTATCAGCTGATTCCGTATATGGTCCCGATGCAGCTGGCATCAATAGTTCCTTCTGTTTCCTTTCCTTTCTCCCCCTCCACCTCCAATTTCACAGCTGCAGATCCTACGTGGTGCTTGTAAGAAAAGACACCGCGCACTGACATAACGAGCATTGTTTGTTGTATGTATACTAAATACAATAGGCAGACGTGAACTTGTTACGTGAAGGAAGGTACTTATATTGCTGAACTTTTGAAAGTAATTAGTAGTCTGCACCTTCATTTTCAGTTGAACTAAGGAGAATAGTAAAACCAACTTACTAAACTTAGAAGAAAAAGGAATGAATTAAAGTTTAAGTTTTACGGAAAAGATAGAGGTATTATGATCTCTGGAAGTTGAATGCTTCGACGAAATAAGCCACGACGGAAGCAATTAATATAAGACACAGTCAACAGTGAAAGTGATATTGCCTTGACAAACACAGTAACTACGAATATTAACAATGGTAATAGTAAAAGCAGTTCATCTGATATTAAGTTAGACTATCTCGAGAAATATCAGTCTGGCGGAGAGAAGCCGACTGTCGGTGTTGAATATCTCTGGCTACTACTTAGCAACGGAAACCAAACATTACTCGGAAGAAGATAATCCGCGTCGTACAAGTAAAATTTACGATGTGTGTACATAATGTCAAATACTCCCGTAACGCCGTATAAATGAAAGCAATACTAAAACTCGTCCTCCGGATGCGAGCATATACGAGTATATGGACAATTAAACATGTCCGTGATGCGCTAGCAAACGGTCGTTAAACTGCAGCATATCGCGGCAAGAGTTATACAAGTGCTCCACTGTGTCACAAAGTATGTTGTGCATCATTTTATAGCTTGCCATTAAAACTGTGAAATCGTAGGCTCCTAGTCAAGAACTTTATTAATCTTCCTCAAATACTTCTTACAATTATCGTTTTCTCACAATTAATGAAATTTGGGCACGCACACCAACTGTCACTTTTCCAGCGTATCACTCATGAATGGAGTAGGGAAGGAGTAAAATTATACTGGAGCACTATATGCCGTCCATCAGATACAGTACGTGCTCTTTCGAACTACGATTTTACGTTCTGAGGTCAGTGAATTATTTTCTGTTTCGCACCTTTCCCAGTGTTTCGTTTGTAATATCTGATCAGGAAAACTGAGTAACTAAGTTAAATATTTACATGATTTAGTTACAATGGATTCAGAATGGTTTAATGACATCACAGCCAGGGTTATCCCATAAACACGTCAGTCCGCAGGTGGTGAATGATGTTTGTGTCTAGACATCATGAGATCATGATCAACACGTCATGCAGAAATGAACAAGTTTGTGCCTGACTTTCCAGAGACCACGGCCGCGAGGGGACGGCAGGCTTTTTGCTTCCAATTCAGTGCTAATAGCGATTCAGGACGTCATGAATATTCACTATCATGTCCTTCCGGAGATGGAGTGTGGGTCAATGTTATATAGCACTGCATGTATGCTGCTGCCTAAAACTGGGAACTGCGACATTTATGGAACCAGAACTCTAATTTTAAGCTTTGCACGTATAGCGGGTTACTAATTATGCACTAAATCATACCGAAAGTAATATGAACTTGCTTCAGAATGGAGCCCCCCCACCTCTGTGAAACAATAATAATGAACGTTAGTCGGCTCCAAGCGGCCCGTCACACAGTTTGTTCCTCTACATGCAGTTTGTTTTCCGATTGAAAGGCACTATCATACGTTATTCTATACTGCTCTAGCATCTTAATTTATTTTGTGGACTGTTCTCGTCATAATTTATTGCCTTGTAAACATAAAAGTTCAAGCAAAATTCTGACCATTTGGAATCTTAAGTTTTCAACAGGAGCTTGTTTATTATTTTTATCTTCTTACTTGTAGATATTATTAGGTATTATCGCTATTTACTTCATTGGCATTTGTTTCAAAATTTCTACGATGTTTCATCAATTTCCGGTATCAAAATTATTCTCTACATCCTCAGGAGTCGTGACTGTAGTTTTTGTTTAATATCCTTCTTAATTATTTCGGAAACTTGGGAAATCCTTCTAATTCTTTAGATCGTATGGATTCGAACCGATCTGTATATTCTAATGTAATATTCAAACTACAGTTTACAGTACAGTGATGGACTTACATGTCCTACCTACCACTACGACAAGTGAAATTTGTAATGTTTGTCTAAAGGTATTTTGAACGTTTATTTTTTTGAAAAGTTTAGTTACCAAATAGGGCTGACACACTGTATGCAGCGAGGCAGGCACCGGGTGTTAATTTACTTAAGCTGCTGTCATGCTGCATCTACTGATACCTGTCAGTCGCTACTTGTCACGTCATAGATTACCAGATTCGCGCAGTACGACAAGTTCCCTGTCTAACTAATAGCGGCATTAGTTCATGTTTCAGTAACTGAAAAAAAAGCACGCTCGTCAGTCTCCGAACGTTGAACTGTAATTGCGACTAGGCAGAACAAGAATATGGAGAACGCTTTACACTTAAGAGAATTCCTGATAAATATACGTCGTCACTTTGTCTAAGAACCAGACAAAGAGAAATAATGCTTACAGAACGTAATACAGAGCTCAATTTTCGTAGAAATTCGCATTACCATTTCTTTCTACTATTTTCTATGTTCCGTAATTTATGGCACTGATACCAATTCACAGACGCGTTCTGAAAAAAGGTCGATACGAAAATAAAAGCTTTTGGACCATATTACCAAGGGGCAACAGATTCTGTGAGATTACACTCCAGCCTCATCTGGATGTTGGATTCTTTCATAACTTTGCAACTACTCTTAAGTTATTTACAGATCACTAACTGAATGACACTTATTTGTTCTTAAACGGCTTCATTTGTCCCTTTGAAAATCCTGAATCTGGTTTTTCTATAATTAGTTGCCAATTCAGGCTAATGACTGAATAAATGTCTTATGAATGTCAGATCAGCCTTCTTCTCTCCCAGTTACTGCTCCGTGATACACAACGCAGGCAACACGGATGCGCAACCAATAGATTACAGTCATTTACATGCATGGTGTGGTGGGTAACTGCCACACTACAAATCCAAATATATCCCAAATATATTTAGAGTAATAAGTATGTAGGGGTGCCTCGACCTGGGCGGGAATTTTTATTTAAATCCTTATTCCTGCTTTATGTCGTCTCGTATTCGTATATTTAATATTAGAATTGAGAAATATTTAGTATTTTAATTGTTGAAACGGTGAAGATTTAAACTAGAACAAAACCGGAAATGGGGAAGGAAGATTTAAAATGTAACGTAGGAATGCTCAATGAACAGCTGTCAGAACGTCATGTTCGCATTTGTGGTCGATGGTTGAACTGTTGGACAAGGTATTTACGTACTGCTAGCACAACCAACAAACAAGAAAATCCGAAAAAAAGGCAGACAATGCAGTTAACGTATATAATGTTACATAACCAGCTATATGGAGGCGTAGAATTCAATTTACATTTCGAATCGCGTTGTGCCTGGGCCATATACACTGAAACCATTTTCAGCAGAGAGGCTATGGCTCTGAGCACTATGGGACTCAACTGCTGAGGTCATTAGTCCCCTAGAACTTAGAACTAGTTAAACCTAACTAACCTAAGGACATCACACACATCCATGCCCGAGGCAGGATTCGAACCTGCGACCGTAGAGGTCTCGCGGTTCCAGACTGCAGCGCCAGAACCGCGCGGCCACTGCAGAGAGGAAGAAGCAATAAGGTACAGAAGAAAACCATTAGTGGTTCGAGTTCGACCACTAATCTTTGGTTTTGTATTGCGACACTTACGAGGGTTGTTTTTTAAATAAGGGCCGTTTTTATTTTTTTAAAAAAGATACAAATACTTTTTTAAAAAAACTTTTATTTTCTGATTATACACACTTTTACCTATTTTTCTACATAGTTGCCTTGTTTATTTAAGCACTTGTCATACCGTGCAACTAAGTTTTTAATTACCTCTTCAAGGAATTCGGCCGCCTGCTCCGACAGCCAAGAGTTCACGGTCGCTTTCACTTCATCGTCGTCATTGAAGCGCTGCCCGCCAAGATGGTGTTTCAGGTACTGGAAAAGGTGAAAATCGCTAGGAGCCAGGTCCAAAACTTCCCAGCCAAAAGAATCAACCAAATCCCGAGTCTTTTGAGAGGTGTGAGGCCTAGCGTTATCGTGCAGGAGCAAAACTCCTTTTGTCAGCATGCCGCGCCTTTTGTTTTGAATTGCTCTGCGGAGCTTCTCTAGAGTTGCACAGTAGGCATCTGAGATGATTGTCGTTCCTTGTGGCATAAAGTCCACTAGCAAAACACTGCGCCGGTCCCAGAATACAGTTGCCATAATCTTGCACTTTGACAGCGTCTGTTTGGCTTTGACCTTGACGGGTGAGGTTGTGTGTCGCCATTCCATCGATTGTCGCTTGCTTTCGGAAGTGATATGGGATACCCATGTTTCATCTCCAGTGACAATTTGACTCAACATGTCATCCCCTTCTTCCTCGTAACGAATCAAAAAGTCCCATGAAGTGGCAAATCTCTTCCCTTTGTGGTCCTCTGTAAGGAGTCTGGGTACCCACCGAGAACACAGTTTCTTGAAGTTTAGGTTTTCAGACACAATTTTGTACAAAACCGATCTTGAAACTTGTGGAAATTCCAAAGAAAGAGTTGAAATTGTGAATCTTCTGTTGTCACGAATCTTTGTTTCGCCTGCAGCCACCAAATCATCAGTGATCACAGAGGGCCGGCCTGACCGTTCTTCGTCATGGATGTTTTGACGGCCATTTTCCAACTCTCTAACCCATTGACGCATTTTACCTTCACTCATTGCATTCAAGCCATAAACTTCTGTTAACTGACGATGAATTTCTGCAGCTGATAGGCTTCTCGCGGTCAAAAAAGGTATCACTGACCGTATCTCACACGCGGCGGGCGATTCAATAATCGTAAACATTATAAAGTAGCACAGCGATGCGTACACGTCAGCTACACAGCTGCAACTTGCATCAATGTGAACGGGAAGGATGCCGGCAAGTGGCGCGGTGGCTTGTTGCGGCGACCGCGCGAACTACGGGACTATACGCGCGAACGGACCTTACTTAATAAACAACCCTCGTAGCTATCAAATCGTGCTAGTGCCTTGGTTGAGCTTTAGTTTCTCTGCGTTATGTGTGGGGGCGTATGCTTCATTACTGTCACTACCAATGTTTTCAATGTGTAGGTAGCTTCAACAAAACAGCTGTGTTTAATATACTGTATATTAACAATCAGCATTTAGAATAATTTTCCCTTTCAACGATGTAGGAGGCGGCCAAGCAAGAAGGTCAAAGAAAGGAAACCAATATTTATGCTGCGACTGTCTTCAGATATTCAAGGGAAGAACCTACATGTAATAGGCACACTGTGGCAAATATTTGGTGATACTTGGTACACCAAGGCAGACATTTATCGAACCGTTTCTCCTGCCCGTACGACAGCGGTTTCTGGGGATCTTTTAATTCGAAACCTCTTCCAGAACTTCACCCTATAGAATAAAAAACAAGTGAGAGCCATATTTTGACAGCTACAAACGTTATAAGTTACTCTCTTACGTGAGAGGAAGCACCACATCGTCCCCAAGAACTTGGTGAAAACCTTACCTCTATACATTTACCACTTCAGGATATGTTCATGGTAGCCAGCGGTATTCGGATATCGACGATCATTGACTTTTATTGGAAACTTAAACAGATATAAGTAGTGGCTTTACTATTCATCTCAAAATCCTTAATGAAATTGGTTTCAGGTGTCTCATATAACGGGTGGTGAAGTTTGAGCTCAAATAATACAAAGAGGAAATTAAATTTGCATAATCCAATACAGACTTCTGCTTTAATATAGTTTCGTTCCTCCTGAGTCACTGATAATTGAGTCACAAATTACAGTCTGTAGCAGGGAATCCGCCTGGTCGATTTGACAGGGCGGTTTCAGTTGTAACACTACGTCACTTTGATCATTAGACATTCTTCAGCTAGCAACAAATATTTTACGTGGATAGCTCAGCTCGCTATTGCGTATTCAATGATGCTATCACTTACCTCTCATAATATTATAATTAAGTGAGAGATTGTCAGCCTATAGTTTTCATAATGCTGCCAAGGTCTCCTGGACGCCTCCAAGTATAAAACGCTTTATAGTTCTTCGTGATGATTATTCTGCTGATTAATCTCGAGAAAGTGCTCTAGCTAGTTTAGTATTACTTATGGCCGTGCCCACATCGCATCCACCTGTATATAGGGCATGCTTTTGATGACTTTTTTTTCGTTTCCCACGCTTTGCAGGGCTAATTTTATCCTCTCGGAATCAAATATTCGTTCTCTCTTGTTTTAGTAATACAACCCGCCCCGTTTTTATTAATGTGACAAACGCTTCTACGGGGTTTTCATTGGTCAAAGACGTGAAGGACGGGAAGAGGCTCCAGGACAGCATAAAATAATATTGTAAACAGAAGTTATGTTACTACCTTATGTAGAGGACTATTAAACACCATATAACACTATTTACTAAGCCAATGTAAAATGCAAATATTGTAAAATATTTTCTTTCTAATTACTGTTTATATCATCTGAGGATGCACCTATACTGGCATAAAACCAGTATGCCTTTAATAAACACTTTACACAGCTAGAGTGGTGTTCCTTGCCTGCTCTTAAAAATCTAAGACATTTGGAAGCAGTCAATTGCAAGTAATAGTTATTGTTGTTGTTGTGGTCTTCAATCCAGAGACTTTTGATGCAGCTCTCCATGCTATTCTATCCCGTGCAAGCTTCTTCATCTCCCAGTACCTACTGCGACCTACCTCTTTCTGAATTTGCTTAGCGTATCCATCTCATGATCTCCCTCCATGATTTTTACCTTCCACGCTACCCTCCAATACTAAATTGGTGATCCCTTGATGCCACAGAACATGCCCTACCAACCGATCCCTTCTTCTAGTCAAGTTGTGCCACAAATTTCTCTTCTCCCCAATTCTATTCAATACCTCCTCATAGGTTATGTGATCTACCCATCTAATCTTTATTATTGTTTCAAAACCATGCTAGTGATGAAATAACGTAGTGTATTATCTGTTAAACCTGACGTCAACTCGACAAACAAACATCTGAAGCTAAGAGGCTCGATCTCGTATTAAGTCAACTTCAACGTCAGTAGCCACCAAGTTAAAGGTGAAGTCTCAAGCATGCACAGGTACGAAGGAAAACTGTTAGGTTCCCATTCAACGGCACACTATATGATGTGAGTTGCATTAAGTACTTTATACTAACAATTAATTATGCATTTCAGTCTGGCACTGCAAAGGCACTATGACATCGTACAGTAGCAATGTTTGAGTATAAATCGGTGATTCAGTTATAACGTAATAGGTTGATTTGTTCAGCTAATTAACGAAGAGCAAATGCTGCATATCATGAAGGATTGAGGAGGTGCCGTGGGCAGAACTCACAGTATTGCCTTCAAAGATTCAGGACCGTACGAGAGGCAGATAAACGAGGGGCAACTCTGCCAGACAGGACTGAGCCCCGCGGGAGGCCGGCCGTTACCGCCGCCGCCGTAAATTGAATGCGGCCGCCTCAGAGGGCCGCCACAGCCCACAGTCACTGATCACGCCGCCATCTGAGCGGCTGCACTAGCAGTCGCCACTCGTCTCACGCCCGCCGCAATTAACTTAACGTTCTGGGGCTCTTCACCTGCAAAGACTTTTGTCAGCACATATTTGTCTATCACGAAAGCAGAAAAACAAAAGAGCATTAATAAAACAAAGAACGTGGTCAAGGAGTCAGAAGAAAACAGGACAACCAAAATATTAAACAGGAAAAATTGAACGTACAAATTTAGAAAAATTTGCGAACTTTGAAAGGCCTCTGCTTTGGTGCGAAACACCTTTCATGCCATGCAATGATTCGCACTTCTGCAGCCACGCATCAGATTATAGTCACCTATCTGACTGCTATAGTAGCACTACGATGAGGGGGAAACTACAGGTCTCGTCCTAGCAGGTTATGAGAGCTTTGACACACACTGTGCATTCTGGCATTGGGAATGATCGGTGTTTCATAGCGCTCTCAGTTTCTTTAGGACACGTTGAGATCAGTTTTTATTTAGTCATCCTAGGTTTCAGGTGACTTCTCTCAATGCTCCGCCCCTCATATGAAAATGATTCAGGAATTAATAATAACATTACATGATTTTCTTTTGTCTACTGCGTCTAGCGGTCTGGTGGGAATGTAATTGCCCTTGATTTGTGGGGCTGTATTTGCACATGAAGTACGTAGCACCGTACATGTGTATTGATAATTATACTGCGTTGGAGTATCGTTGGGATTTTACGAATTTATTGTCCTTCACCCTGGTCTTCGTTTAAAGAATTTTCCCACATGTTCCGTACCCCCGCATCTGTTCACTGAAGAACCAGGTTCTGGAAATTTTGCCATTCTTCCTCAGGGTTTTACATATTATTAGATAGTGCAGGGAACAGATCCCAAAAATACTTACATTTCAATCTGTTAACACTCTAGTTCAGGGTTTTTTTCGAATTATTAGCGAATGTATGGAACAGATGGCAAAAACTCTTGCATTATAATTTGCAATTGCAACACTTGCAAACAGGGTTTATCAGATTATCGGGTAATGGAAGCAAGAAAGGCAAAACAATAGCATTGTATAAATTGTACGAGGTGAGATTGGAAAATTTTAAGAATGGATCTGCTACTGCTTACTGGTTTGGCAGGCAGGTACACGTAGGTTGTGGAGTGAGTCATTGCCTTTTCCTTGAACGCCCTCTGACAGGAAACTGCGTTTCCTTTATTCATTTCGTTGTGGCAGCTGGTTTAGTGTGGGTCTGTTAGGGCTTGTTGCCGGGTTCTGTCTGCGTGAAAGTGGACATAAAAACAGAACAACGAGTTTGTGTGAAATTTTGTTTTAAAACTGGGAAATGAACTGAGACTTACGAACTATTAAAAACAGATTTTGGAGGTAATTGTATGGGCCAGTCAAATGTTTTTGTCTGGTTCAACAGACTTAAAAATGGCTGCGAATCATTTGAAGATGAACCACGGTCCGGCCGTCCTTCCACCTAATAACGAATGAAAATGATGTGAAAGTTCACGATTTACTGCGCTCTGACCTTAGACTTACAATTAGGGAGATAGCTTATGAAAATTTAAGTTTCTATGCAGTTCAGCCAATTTTAACTGAATATCTGAACATGCATCGAGTGTCCACAAAATTCATTCCAAAAGTGTTGTCAATTGACCAGAGACAATACCGATTTGAAGTGTGCCAAGAACTGATTAATCGGACTAAAAATCCAAATTTATTAAATAGGGTAATTACAGGTGACGAATCGTGGGTATATGGATATGATCCCGAAACAAAAGTGCAGTCTTCGCAGTGAAAGGCTCCAGGTTCACCACGACCGAAAAAAGCACGGCAAAATCGGTCGAATATTAAGACAATGTTGGTGACTTTTATCGATTCTACCGGTATTGTGCATCATGAATTTACCCCAGGAGGACAGACAATTAATCACGAATACTACAAATGTGTCCTTGAGCGTTTGCGCGAAAAGGTGTGGAAGAAAAGGCCTGCGTTGTGGAAAGACAGGAGTTGGGTGCTACACCAAGACAATGCTGTGGCTCATCGTGCCTTCTCCATCGCTGAATTTTTGACCAAATTCAAAATTCCTTTGCTTCCGCAACCGCCATATTGCCCTGATATGGCCCCTGCGAACTTCTACGTATTTCCTAAACTGAAATGTTCACTGAAAGGGAAGCGATTTGATTCGATTGAAGACATCTAGGCAAATACAGAAAGCGTCCTTAACACACTTCAGGAAAAAGTTTCCAGGAGTTTTTCCAAAAAGGGAAATACCGTTGGAGTCGGTGTGCTCAGTCAGAATGGGAGTATTTTGAAGAAGATGCATCACAGTAGCATGTAAGTACCACAATTGTACAATCACAGGCCCATTCTTAAAACTTTTCAATCACACCTGGTATGTATAGGCTGTAGTTTATTAACAATCAAAGTAGGTACTTGAGGTTAATAGTGAGGATTCTAGCTTCACTTTATCTCTGGTTACCCAAAATTTACTATTCTATTGCTCTTTATGAAAGTTTTTCCCATTTAGAAACTAAAATAATTTCAGTCAGATAGCCTTTATTTACATATTCATCAGATTTGGTATAAAAGGGTGACATTGCAGGTCAAAAGACCTGGGTCATAGCCGCTTCTGGATTCGCATGTTGCAGCAATTAAAGGAGGACAGGTGTCAACTTCAATAAAGGATGATATGACACTCACATAATAAACTAAAGCCAGAATTACATTGGCTAAGCAAGCTTTCGCCGGAAATAAGAAGCTACTAAGAGCAACAGACAATTAAGGAAAAGGTTGGTTAAGTGTATTATATGAAGTGTGGTTTTTTATGAAGCAGAAACTTAAAAGTTGTGAAAACAAAGAAGTTCTTTGAACCGGACATGAACAAAGATAGAAAGACGCTGGGCAAAAACATTAAACAATCGAAAAATATTAAGGGAAGTTGATGAAAAATGTAAAGAGGAAGATAGCTTAAACACGAAAAGTACTGGTTAGTGCACTGTCTAAACAAAAACCATTGCTATGACCTATGGTGTAAAAGGATTGCTTGAAAGAGAATGGGAAGCGAAAGATACCAGTTGATAGATAAGGTGAAGGTGCAAGGCAGTTATAGCGACAAAAGCACCGGCAAAGACAGAACGATGAAGAACCAACGATATTAAGGCCTGCCTAAGGGACAGCACACAAATCAAAATCATCATCATCACTGATATACATGGGTGACGACTGCTACACGTCGTGTGTTGCGCCTATGTATTATATGCATGGGTTCACTTTACTGTTTCATACGCTGCGTTGGTTTTAAATCGGTTCCGAACATTGCTTTACCTAGATAAGAACTGTTGTCTGTTAGGTCAGTTTACGTCACTCTAGGCTTAAAAAGTACACTGTTCTACTGTGCCGTTCAGGACGTTTCCGGCGCGGCGCTGCCCACCCTCCTCCGGACGCTCGTCTCAATTAAAAAGCGATTTGTTCCACAATAGAACCGCGATAACTCAGAGGCCCCGCTGCTCAGGACGGTAAATGTATTATGATTGCTTTCGTCCCGACGCGCCTCTCGCCTAATGTTTATAGCTTGGCCTTTCAAGCCCACGAAAATTCTAAGTAATTATTTTTGTAAAACGATAAACATTAATATGTGAACAGTCAGGGAAATAACCAGATAAGTACGTTTTTTTATGAAATGAGAGAAAAAGCTATTTTAATGTCACTTCCATCTACGTTCGACATCAATGTGCAATAACCACACACAGATGGCATGAGGCAGCACTAGCAATGAAGTGTGCACGAAGCGTGTCGTTTGGACGCAGGAAACAGTACAGTCGTTGTCGTAATGCGGACACGGAGCAGTTTATCTGATGTCCAAAAGGGCGTGCTCATGGGCTTTCGGGTCAAGGGTAGAAGCATTTCTGAAACGGCTAAGTTTGTAAACTGTACGCATGACGCCGTGGTTATAGCGTACTGTGACACAGTGCATAGTAAAATGACGCTATCTCGAAAGCGGCGCCGAGGTGATCGTAGTTCACAACGGATCATAGATGAGAATGGTGTATGACGGCTGTGGAGATGTGTACGGATGAATAGAAGTGCCACTGTTGAGCAACTGATCGCCCAGTTGAACGAAGGGGCTACCAACAGCATCACCTCATCGGCCGTTCAGTGAACGCGGTGAACGTTACTGCGTATTGTGCTACACAGCAGTCGCATTGCTCATCCGTCCACGCTGCCTGCCGTTCATTGGCAATGAAGGCTCGCATCTGCACGCCAGTACCGCAACTGGACGTTCGTGACACATTATACCTTCTCGGATAAATCACGTTTTATGCTCCGTCTGCCAGAAGGCCTTCCGAAAGCAAACACTCTGCAACTATAGTCGGAAGTTTCCAGGCCGGACAAGGGAGTATTATGGTCTGGGGAATGTTTTAATGGCATTCTCTGGGTGATTCCGTCACTCTGCAAGGCACAATTGGTCAATAAATGTATGCGTCTATCCCTCGGGACCATGCCCATCCTTACATACAATGCTTTTCTTCGGCACGATGGCATCTTCCAGTAGGACAATGCAACGTGTCACACAGTTCGCATTGTTAGAAGAGAAAAATGATGAGTTTACCATATTCCTCTTGCCACCAGACTCCCCAGATTTACGCCTATCGAGAATCTGTGGGACGACCTCGGTCTGGCTGTCTACGCCATTGATCCTCATCCGAGAAACGAAGCCCTGCTGACCATAGAACTTGAGTCGGCATGGATCCACATCCCCGTCGGAACCTTCGAGCCGGCCGGAGTGGCCGAGCGGTTAAAGGCGCTACAGTCTGGAACCGCACGACCACTACGGTCGCAGGTTCGAATCCTGCCTCGGGCATGGATGTGTGTGATGTCCTTAGGTTAGTTAGGTTTAAGTAGTTCTAAGTTCTAGGGGACTTATGACCACAGCAGTTGAGTCCCATAGTGCTCAGAGCCATTTGATTTTTTGGAACCTTCGAGAATCTCGCTAACTGAACGTGTCACAGCAGTCCGTGCTGCAAAGAGTTGTTGTTCAGGCTTTTGATAGGTGATTATGTTGATGTGACTGGGCAACGTGTAAGTACATACAGTAATTTTTATTTCCTAAATTAGAAGTCTTGGGTACATCGAATATGGAAACAACGTCATTGGAATACTTCCCAGAATGAAGTAATTTCCCGAAATTTAGTCAACGTCACTGTAAGGAGAAAGAAACAGGTAAGTGAAACTTAAGTAATAGCACCAATAGAGGGCGCTGATTATGTGCGGTAGTCTGTTTTCATTCGTTGGGCTTATTTAGTTATTTGTTTTGTAATTTTTACATTATTCTGTGTACTCGGAACGTTGTTTATTGTTTATCTGATTATCTATAATATCGCCACTTGAACGTATGTCAATTACTGTCTGTTAACTTTTTCCTTTTTAACAATCTAACTATTGTCGTGTTTTATTTAATTGCTTATTATTGCTTTATTTTACATTGTCCAAATAATCATTCTACATATACATCAACATCTACATGGATACTCTGCAAATCACATTTAAGTGCCTGGCACAGGGTTCACCAGATCACCTTTACAATTCTCTATTTTGCCAATTTCGTATAGCGCGCGGAAAGAACAAACACCTACATCTTTCCGTACGAGCTCTGATTTCCCTTATTTTATCGTCGTGATCGTTTCTCCCTATGTAGGTCGGTGTCAACAAAATATTTTCGCAATCGAAGGAGAAAGGTGGTGATTGGAATTTCGAGAGAAGATTCCGTCCCAACGAAAAACGCCTTTCTTTTAATGATGTCCAGTCCAAATCCTGTATCATTTCTGTGACACTCTTCCCATATTTCGCGATAATACAAAACGTGCAGCCCTTCTTTAAACTTTTTCGATGTACTCCGTCGGTCCTATCTGGTAAGAATCCCACACTGCGCAGCAGTATTCTAAATGAGGACGGACAAGTGTCCTGCGAATAAAACGCAGTCTTTGGTTAGCCTTCCCCATAACATTTTCTATGTGGTCTTCCCAATTTAAGTTGCTCGTAATTGTAATTCCTAGGTATTAAGTTGAATTTACCGCCTTTAGATTTTACTGATTTATCGTGTAACTGAAGTTTAGCGGATTCCTTTTAGCACTCATGTGGATGACCCCACAGTTTTCGTTATTTAGGGTCAACTTCCAATTTTCGCACCATTCAGATATCTTTTCTATATCGCTTTGCAATTTGTTTTGATCTTCTGATGAGTTTATTAGTCGATAAACGACAGTGTCATCTGCAAACAACCTAAGACGGCTTCTCAGATTGTCTCCCAAATCGTCTATACAGATAAAGAACAACAAAGGGCCTATAGCACTACCTTGCGGAACGCCAGAAATCACTTCTGTTTCACTCGATGACTTTCTGTGAGTTACTACAAAGTGTGACCTCTCTGACAGGAGTAGAGTGTCAAAAGCCTTTTGGAAATCCATAAATATTGAATCGATCTTAAATCCCTCGTCAGTAGTACTCAACACTTCATGCGAATAAAGAGCTAGTTGTGTTTCACAAGAACGATGTTTTCTAAACCCATGTTCACTGTGCGTCATTAGTCCGTTTTCTTCAAGGTAATTCATAAAGTTCGAACGCAATATATGTTCCAGAATCCTGCTGCATATCGACGTTAATGATATGGGCCTGTAATTAAGTGGATTGCCTCTACTACGTTTCTTGAATATTGGTGTGACCTGTGCAACTTTCCAATCTTTGGGCACGGATCTTTCGTCGAGCGAACGGTTTTATATGATTTTTAAGTATGGAGCTAATGCATCAGCATACTCTGAAAGGAACTGATTGATACAGTCTGAACCAGAAGACCTACTTTTGTTAAGTGATTTAACTTGCTTCACTACTCCTAGGATATTTACTTCTACGTTACTTATGTTGGCAGCTGTTCATGATTCAAATTCTGGAATATTTACCTCGACTTCTTTTGTGAAAGCATTTCGGAAAGCTGTGTTTAGTAACTCTGCTTTGGTAGCACTGCACTGCACTGCACTGCACTGCACTGCCTACAGAAGGCATTGATTGATTCTTGCCGCTAACATACTTCACATACGACCAGAATTGAAGAATATTTGTACGCCTACATTAGCGACATGTGGCGAACTTCAAACAGAAACATTTTGTGGCTACTGTACCGCAGTTTGTTTTGAACAGTAGTCCTGCTGAAATCATCTTGAATATACTATTATTTATATATATTTGACGATGCTAGCGCTGATTTTGTGTTTAGCTTTTGACGATGCGTCTATGGCTCCAGAATATTGTTTTTATAAAACAAGAATACCCCTTAATACTTAAAGCGCACAAATTCCCATGTATGTCAAAAAAATGGTTCAAATGGCTCTGAGCACTATGGGACATAACATCTGAGGTCATCAGTCCCCTAGACTTAGAACTACTTAAACCTAACTAGCCTAAGGACATCACACACATCCATGCCCGAGGCAGGATTCGAACCTGCGACCGTAGCAGCAGCGCGGTTCCGGACTGAAGCGCCTAGAACCGCTCGGCCACAAGGGCTGGCCCATGTATGTCAGTAATACATTTGACTGTGGTCTGTTTTATTGTTTTAAGCTGTAGACAATCTGCTAGTGTACTTGTGTTTTCCACATATTTTGTTGCATATCTGAAGATGGTCATTGTAGACCGAAACTGGTAGTCTGACGACAAAAAAATTTGTGACTATGCACGTGAAGTAAAGGAAAGTGATTGTGTATTCGAGTCACTGTTCAATTCGCAATCATATCGCTGCCTGTGAAGCTAAGTATAATTCCATAATAATCACGACTAAACGAATTTCTGGATGTGATAGTACAGCGATAATACTAGCATCACTGTGGGGCAGCTGACAGTTGTCTGAACGGTACTGTAAAACCATCAGGTTTGCACATCTTAATATTTTAGCTTGAAAATTCAGAATAGAGAATAGGATTCCAGAATGTACTTCCACTCTGTTGCGGCGTGTGCGCTGATATGAAACTGAGAATTTAAAACTGTGTGACAGTCTGTGACTCGAACCCCGAGAACTTCGTCTTTCCAGGGCAAGTGCTCTACCAACAGACTGACGACGTGTCCTCACAGTTTTATGGTCTGGCATAAGGTTTTAATCTGTCAAAAAATTTCATGTCAGTGCAGATTCTATCTCAGAGTAAAATTTCAGTCTGGGAACAATGCCCCAGGTTGTAGCTAAGTCAAGTCCCCACAGTGTCCTTTCTTCCAAGAGTGCTAGTCACGCAACTGACGCAAGAGAACTTCTGTGAAGTTTAAGATAGGAAATCAGGTACTGGAGGAAGTAAAGCTGTGACGAGGGTCGTGAATGGTGCGCAGGTTGCTCATCTGGTAGAACACTACCCGGCGAAAGGGGAAGGTTCCGATTTTGCATCCCAGTCCGGCATACAGTTTTAATCTGCCAGGAAGTTTCAAGGATGAAATTATTCGAGATATATTTCAGCGAATAGAAGACAATTGTGAAGCTCTTGGTCACTAGACAATTATAAATTCTGGAGTTATAAATACCGTTACATGCAGGTATGGGCAGTCCAAGCAGCCCACCTATGGTTGACAATATCGTGGTGTCATTACGATGTCGGTTGACGTTCCTCCGTGATAAGTCGTTTTATATTTCATCAGACGGCACTGGCTCGATTCAGATGGTATTAAAAAACAGCATTTTCAGACGGCGTTTTGTAATGTACTTTGATTCCTACAGTATTTTCCAGTCTAACACCATTTCTTAACACTGACCACAGTGGAAGGGGATAGCTTGCTCCTGGATGCTTCGATCACTTCCCTGAAATCTTAAAGTGTTTCTATCAGTACAATAGTGCCTTTATATGAGTCGTTACGCACAGGGAATGTCACTTCCTTTGTGCCCTTTGTCGAAATGCTTTCAGGCTGACGATGGAAAAAGGATTCGCCTGTTGCAGGAACAAATGTATGGGAAGTTTCTGCTTAAAGCGAATGTCATTGCTTGCTATATTTGGCAGGAATACATTATTTGAATAGTATGTGGAGAGAGCCACCTTCTTTTTGTGTTTCGTCGCATCTAATTTACTGGTTAACGAGCCAGGGTTCAAAATGGCTGTGAGCGCTATGGGACTTAACATCTGAGGTCATCAGTCCCCTAGAACTTAGATCTACTTAAGCCTAACTAACCTAAGGACATCACACACATCCATGCCCGAGGCAGAATTCGAACCTGCGACCGTAGAGGTCGCGCAGTTCCGGACTGAAGCGCCTAGAACCGCTCGGCCACACCGGTCGGCTAACGAGCCAGGGGGTGAGGAGGGGGCTGTAAAAGCGGGGGGGGGGGGGGTGTGAATTGCAACAGAAGTCGGTTTGCTCTGCCCATGGGTGAAGAGGTGAGTCACTACTGACGTACTTGTTTCTTTCTCCTGAAAACTGATTTACCTGGTTCTTCTTCCGTACAGTAAACCTTTAAATGTTAATATCTCTTGACTAGCTTGGTTTTTTCAGAATGTTAGCGTGTCAGCAGTTACGCATGATGTATCGAATTACATCAATAACTCAATTTAGAGAAAAATGGGACGTCCATATGTTTAATTTCTTATCTCCTATTGTAAAAAAGTTTCGACTGCAAGTAATTCCGTCTCTGGTGCCGCACACTGGTTCTGCACCTACTTGTCCGACGACACAGTAAAGGGTTAATCGATGCTCTCGTGGAGTATACTAGACAAAATAACAGTTCCATTTTCTGCCAGGTAAAAATATGATGTTGCAAGCAGTCATTATGTGAAATGTTTTGAAGTCAGTATGCTGTTTGTCGCTTGGCACACGGTTTTTTTTTTTTTGTGAGTGACTGTGGTGTACGGGATAAGGACGTTCATGTTTTTCGTACAAAACGCAGTAACTTCTGGGAATAAAGATCGTGCAAAGGTAGTAAAGTTATTTTATCAGAGCGGCAGCTCTTCCATACGAAATATAACGACTATTAAGGAGATAGACTGTGCACTGTGGTAAAGTTGTTTTATCAGAATGACTGCAATAGCAGCTTTGTATTCAGGGATATCGCCGTCAGAAGCAGGTGCGATGAGACCCCTTATCAATAAATTAGCTACAGAATAAGACCGAGAAATTTGAGGATACAGGGGAATTAGTTGATGCAGCAGGAAGAGGGAAGCGGCCCATTCCCACTGCAATAGTTGATGGAGTTGCTATAGCCATAGCCTACTGTGCAGCACGTGCCTTAAATTCGGCAGCCTGTTCACGAGCTGTGTCATGAGAATTGCCTCTTCCCTGTTCAACAGTTCTAAACGTTTTGCAGCGCTTTTTACACCAGTATCCCAACAAGATCCTGAATGTGCACCAAATGAATCCTATGAAATAAATGCTTACAGCACCTTATCTTCACCTGGTGGCAGAAAGTGGAACTATTATGTTTACTGCTTCTTACCCGCACAAAACGCGAGAGCGCCGATTAATGAACATACCCACGTTGTTTCAGAGCCTACTGTGTATACAGCCGGCATTGCTGCATTCTGAACACCGTCATTTTAATTAAACCACCAGGTATTTAATTGGGAAGAGGGATAAAAACGGTAGAGGGAGACCAAAGAATGGATAAAATAAGCAGATTCAAACGAATATAGGCTGCAGTAGTTATTCAGAGATGAAACACTTAAAAAGGGTAGACTAGAGCGCAGAGCTACATCACATCAGTCCTCGGACTGAAGACAACAACAACATCGAATTTGGATGATACATGTTAGCTGAAAAATATGTCAACGAGTACTTCCATTGAAACAGTGCTGTAGATTTATCGCACACTGGCAAGAAGAGTGATACAACTCGAAAGTGCAATGTTTGAGAAAAATCGATTATGAGAGCAGAACTACGTGTCCATGCTACTGTTATGTAGAATGAAATGAAATTTACTGCCAAAATATTTACTTGAAATTTAAAAGCAGCTTATACTTGTAACCTCCCCCTCACTTATCGACCTTAATGACAGTAAAAATTAAACCGCGTGCACCTAATGGAAATTTGGGAAGAGCAATCGTCATCGAAGTAGATTTGTCGGTAAAGAGGGAGGAAAGGGTTACATATAAATAATAGGAAAAATGCAAATGAAATTGGTGGAAATTAATTTTGAGAAAGGGTAAAATTAATAAAGAAAGTAAATGTGCGGTCGTTACGTTAACAATTAATTGTAGTTAATTAGATATTCGAGATTTGGGGAAAATTATGGTCGCCAGTCCTATGGACATCCAGTATATTAACTGAAAATGAAAGATTAATGCACATACAATTAGCACTCAAAAGCGTGGCAACTGAAGGTTGACACGTGTTGTGTGAAAACTGAATGTTGGTCAGAAGTAATAAATTTCGCTACACTCTGATTTAATTTTGCAAAAGAATTAATAGAACCGGAAAATTGAAAGTTAATTTAGTGAGTGAAATTAATAGTGAACTTTGTTTCTGAAGCACTACGAAATTCAATGAAATAAGGTTAGTCTTGGGCTACCTCAACAATCATTTCAAAAGCTACTTGAATCTATGCAATTTAGAAATAAGAGATTTAACTTTGAACTTGAATTAAATGATTCTGAACAATTAACAATAGTAAAATTTAGTACGTACCAAGCTGAGCTGCAGTCACAGGTAGGCTAAAATATGGTACAAAAACTCGCACTCTTAATTTGTGCTTGTGTAAATATTGTAGCCAGCTATGAATACTTTAACTTAACTTTGAAATTAAAGCAGTGAACTCGAATGATATTACTTTAATGCTGGCATTTGAATTTCAACAACACTCGGGTTCATTCCAGAAAAGGAAGGAACCCTGCTTGGTAATGCAATTGGGACAATGAGCAACAAAGGTTCATGCTAAGTTGCTGTATTTTTGTGATGCAACAGTTTGATAACCTGAGGTCTGCCATACAGTTCTAAAACTTTACGTGCTTTTAGTCTTCCTTGTTGGTTGATTGAAGGTTTGCAGTCGCCGATCGTGGAGGTGGTGACAGTCACTCATTGTCGGCCGTCGCTGTTGCAGAAGCTGGATGTTGGCGCGCCTTCTTCTCGACACGGTCACCAGGCGAAACGGGCTCTTGATGTGCGCCAGCTAATGCTTCCCGTCCGCGACACCGTGCCAAAAACTATCATCGCAAGTCGAGCGCAATTACATGCTGCCAAACTCCGAAAGCGCAGCAACTCCCGGGAGCGTCACACAACACACCTGCTCCACCGCCCTACTCCCGCCAGACTCCTCTGCCCGCGCTCCATGCGGCAGAGTTAACACTACCAAAGATCCTAAACACTTTGGTTCTCCACACGACCTATCGATGTAATCGTTCGATAGCATAGTTTTCCCTAGGCCAGACCCAGCGTAAAAATACAAACAATATTACGAAACAAACCAATTATACATCGACATAAATGCATAAATATATATACAAATAGTAGAGCAATTACAATATATAAAGACACAGAAATGTCATTTCTTCAGGTAACAAAATAAGGAAAAAAATTTATAGTACAATAGATAGAAATAGGAGGATATGCATTTCCGGCGTTACATACTCTAAGTCGTAGACAATTCTTTAAATCTTTTGAGTTGCCTCATTTATCTTCCTGGAGTACGACATGTATAGAACCAATAACTGGAGCACAGAAGTGTGATCGTAACTTCCTTCACTGTTTTTTTTTTTTATTTTTTTCCCCGTATCGAGATATGCACCAATGACAAATGAAACAGACATTCTGTTCCTACCTTACCTTGACGCGTATTCAGACCCAGTTTCCTGCTGTGCTTCACCGACGCTCCTTAGCAGAAACGAGCTGTTTGTACGCTTTATTGCCTCAGGTGGAGGTGGGCTGCAGTAATGTGACGTCAGCGGGTGGCTGCCATGTGGCGCCGTCGTTACCCGCCGCGCGGCAGCGCAGCCCGTTATGATTCGCCGGCCTGCTGCTAGCAGGCACGACAGCGGCGTCAGGGGCGGCTGCAGCCCTCCCGTGTCATTATCAGCGAGCGCAGCTAGGCGCCTGTCTGCCTGTAAGAGCTGCTGTACCGTAAGCGTTGTCGGAAACACGTCAGCAGGTGCTGTAAAGAGGAAAATACACATGCACTCTGCAGCAGGTGCCTGTAACTGACACCCACACACCGCGTACGTTGCAAAACCTGTTTTAGAATTTAGTGGAAAACATTACGTATTCAGTTTATGCTGCAGAACTCCAATGTTGGCGTACTGCCACTGAATTATACCTTAACGTGGCCAAGGATTATAGTTATCACAATCAACTAAAACTTCCAATTGCAGCTATCACTGCCTCGATCCGTCAAAAAATATACGCCCTCTTTAGTATTTCTTATCAGCCCGGGCAGCCGTGCATGTTAAAGCGGTTGTTCCCATACGGGGAGATCGAATCTGTGTAAAGATGGACTTAAAGAGACTTGATGACGATGGTCATTCAGCCGCTCAACCTGGTTGTGGTTTTTACACGGTTTCCCACATTCCACTAGGTGAACACGGGGCTGGTATCCAAGTCCTGTCTCAGTTACACGATGCACAAACATTAGCACAACTTTGGCTCACACTATACTCAGACAGTTGGAGTACACGTATTCTACCCTTGGGGGTAACGCGGTGGCAAAAGGACGGGCATCCGGCCACCCCATAAATTAACCAAATCCGCTAATAACCATGCCGACCCTGCGCCCATGTGGGACAAAGGCACAAGAAAAACGACCCTTTGTTACCTCTTATACTTCCCTGAAATATATTGTTTGGTTTTAGATGATCTTCTCTTCTCCGATATAATTCTATTTGTATTCGTCTCATCTATTGAATGCTTTTATTTTAGAAATCTTTTATATGGTTCTTCTGATATTTGTTGGAAACCCATAATTAACTTTTATGACCTGCTCGTATAAATTAATAGGCTTTACATTACTTTCCGTCATCAGTGAGCCTAGCCCGAATCAAATTCGCACATTAAATTGACGAAAGCCGATCAGATAAACCAGTCCATCTGAGGGTAGATGCGCAGCCATACCTGTATAGCAAGTGTGTTCAGGTTCAAAATGTAAAAACTGTTATGTTATTAAAATATACAGAGCTACATTCACAAAATTTACATCTAACTGGCTCAGAAAAGATTACTCCATTAGGACAACTGACGAAGGTGTCTACAAAAGGAGCATCCTGTCACGAAATTATAATAAACGACGGTCAAAGCGTGTATGGTCGATTACATATCATCAGGGCAACCTGAAGAGTTTTGGGAAATACTTTTACATTGGAAAACAAATTGTTTTATTAAATATTGCTCTTGTAGGGATTTCCTTCTTACGTATCTTTTTAGTGTTCCAGACTCATTTAAGATTTTTTCTTCAGTGTTAATGCACTTTTGTAGTTAATGCGAATGACTGTAGCACTACGACATACAACTGTAATTAATGTGTCACACGTTTAGATCTCTTTTGCAATAAGTATTTGGTTACGTTTTTATCTGTGACGTTTTCATTTAAATTATTTTCCATTCTTAGTTCGAAGTCGTTTACGTTTTGTGACAATTTAATGGCATAAAGGATGTCATAGTAGAGTCACTTAAACCACAATGTGAGTTTGTCATTTCTGAATTATACACTGTCTATATGCGAACACTTTATAGGTAGGGAGGCAGAACACATTTGTCAGGAGGTACTTAAACTACAATTTGAGTTCATTTTGTAGTTGCCTAAGCAGCTCATTAGTGCTAATGGGAAGACTAGACAGCTGATGTCGTTAATTTAGACGGGGTACAGAGTGCAGTAGACATCTCAGCCTAGTTGCTCTCCGCTAAAATACATAGTTCCTAACTCTGTGCCCATAAGCCTGGCACCAGTATTGATACTGTATTGATTTCTGTATATTTATTTATTTATGCATTTATTTTACCTGGCAAGATTAGGGCCTTCAAGCCCTCTCTTACACCTAACCAGGCATACTCAGATTGAACGAATTACAGTTTCTACACAACATTAAGGACATATAACGTGTTATACAGTATTAATCTTAAAAAATAGAGATTATAACAGTAGTACAATGATAATTATAACAATCAATAATAATAATAATAATAATAATAATAATAATAATAATAATGACTATGTATATGAAAGTAAACATATTTTTCTTTTATGAATGTCAGTCCTATTGCTAGTTAGGAATTTTCTCGTTATGTTCTTGCAGCTTGTGAGTTATTCTCATCGAGCAGAGACATAAGACCATAGAATGGGGTGAAAGAGATATAGAAGAGGTAGATAGGTTAGAGGAGGAGAAATAGAATGGTAAAATTCGAAGCTATGATGGAGAGGAGAAAGAAAGAGATGAGAGGGCACAACAATGGTGGCTATACCGTCCCTAATTTGTAAGTTTGGAGTTCCCTCTTGAATGTTGAGTGGTTCTGGATAAGACGCAGATCACAGCGGAGCGCGTTCCATAGTCGTATGGCTGAGATGGAGAATGACACGGAGAAAGATAATGTGTTATGTAAAGGTACAGCCAAGATGCTAGACGTATCCGATCTCGTACTGCGGTTGTGGAATGATGATAGGTGTTTAATGTGAGAAGATAAGTATTGGGGGCACCAGCGGTTAAGAAATCGATGAAGTAACCACATCGTGTGGAGATCGCGTGCCTTATGTGCGCGTATCCAACCTAGCTATGAGTATGAAGGACTGATATGATCATACAACCGTATATGTTTGGACTAATTTTTGTTTAACATGGGTTGGAAATATTTTTCTAAATTGAATTGCATGGAGGGAGGAGAGCGATTTCCGGCAAGCTGTGACTGTTTGTTCTTCCCAGTTTAGGTGTTTATCCAAGAATATTCCAAGGTCTTTTACTGTTTTTTGGTATGGTAGTTAGGTACCATTGAGGAGTATTTGAGGGACTGTTTCGCGAAAGTACCGGCTGATTAACTTTGGATGAGATATAAGTATGACCTGGGATTTCTTGGGGTTTAGTTTCAGACCTAGGTTCTGTGCCCATCGAGAAACAGAGCAGAGATCTGCGTTCATACTCGCTACTGCGTCAGCAACGTTCTTGGGGCTTGCACTTATGTACAGTTGGATGTCGTCGGCATATAGATGGTAGTTGCAGGAGTGAATCACTGAAGAAATGTCATTAATGTACAGTGAGAAGAATAATGGACCAAGGACGGAGCCTTGGGGAACTCCAGAGCGCACATTTTTCCATGATGACTTTTCCGACCCACAAATGACTTGTTGACTTCTGTTTTTGAGGTAGCTGTCGAACCAGTGTATTGCGCTGTTTGAGAAATTCAGCTGTTTGATTTTAATTAGTAATATATCAAAGTCAACTGTATCAAAAGCCTTGCTAACGTCAAGCAGTGTTAGGATGATAGCTTCACGTCTGTCCATAGCATGTTTAATGTCATCAGTTACTTTGATTAATGCAATTGCTGTACTGTGATGCTTTCGAAAGCCTGACTGATATTCGTCATGGATGTTATGAGTTTTGAGGTAATCCGTCAGCTGTTCATGGACGATGTATTCTAGGGCTTTAGATATTGCAGGTAGTATGCTGATCGGCCTGTAGTCACCTGGCGACTTAGGGTTGTCAGTCTTGGGTATAGGTTGAATTAAACTTTGGATCCACTCAGTAGGATATGTACTACTGACAAGAGACAGGTTGAAGATGTCTGTGATAACTGGAATAATAGTGTCTACGACGTTCTTAACCATGCCACTGCTCACTCCATCATTTCCTACTGCCTCGGAAGAGATTCGCATAATTTCCTTGTGTACTGTGCCGGTTGTGACATGTTTTAGGAAAAACTTGTCTCTCGAGAGATTGATATCATGGGGCTGGTAATTTGTCGCTGCGTGGCAGTTTACATCTGTTGAGAAGAAATCGTTTAATTCTTCTGCAGACGCTTGATAAACAGCGTCAGATCTTCGCTTCCCTATACAGAAACTGCGCAGCTTTTTCCACAGTGCAGCAGGTTTTGATATCCCGCATACGACAGAGCGGGCATGTCTGATTTTGGCATTCCTCACGCTTTTCTTGGTTCTGTTTCGGAGTTTCCTATAAGCTTCGTACGCCTCAGGAGTTGGGTTACGCTTGAAGGCCCTATGTGCAGCATCATGTTTATTCATTAACTGGCGTAATGCAGTGGTGAGCCACGGAGCGGGAGCTCTCTTTACCTTGACAGTGCGTTGAGGAGTATTTTTATCATACAGTGCAATAATTTTGCGACACAATGCCCGAATTTTTCCGTCTAAAGTCGGTTCATTGCTTATATAATTCCAAGGGAAATTGGTTAACCATCCTAGCATCACTAGAGTCAGTATGATTCCATAAGTACACTGCAATTGTATCCATTGATGTTTCGTTCATTTTTAATATTTACAACATATACTATATCTACATCTACATGATTACTCTGCAATTCACACTTAAGTGCTTGGCAGAGGGTTCATCGAACCACAATCATACTACCTCCCTACCATTCCACTCCCGAACAGCGCGCAGGAAAAACGAACACCTAAACCTTTCTGTTCGAGCTCTGATTTCTCTTATTTTATTTTGATGATCATTCCTACCTATGTAGGTTGGGCTCAACAAAATATTTTAGCATTCGGAAGAGAAAGTTGGTGCTGAAATTTCGTAAATACATCTCGCCGCGACAAAAAATCTTTGCTTTAATGACTTCCATCCCAACTCGCGTATCATATCTGCCACACTCTCTCCCCTATTACGTGATAATACAAAACGAGCTGCCCTTTTTTGCACCCTTTCGATGTCCTCCGTCAATCCCACCTGGTAAGGATCCCACACCGCGCAGCAATATTCTAACAGAGGACGAACGAGTGTAGTGTAAGCTGTCTCTTTAGTGGACTTGTTGCATCTTCTAAGTGTCCTGTCAATGAAACGCAAACTTTGGCTCGCCTTCCCCGCAATATTATCTGTGTGGTCTTTCCAACTGAAGTTGTTCGTAATTTCAACACCCAGGTACTTAGTTGAATTGACAGCCTTGAGAATTGTACTATTTATCGAGTAATCGAATTCCAACGGATTTCTTTTGGAACTCATGTGGATCATCTCACACTTTTAGTTATTTAGCGTCAACTGCCACCTGCCACAGCATACAGCAATCTTTTCTAAATCGCTTTGCAACTGATACTGGTCTTCGGATGCCCTTACTAGACGGTAAATTACAGCATCATTGCGAACAACCTAAGAGAACTGCTCAGATTGTCACCCAGGTGATTTATATAGATCAGGAACAGCAGAGGTCCCAGGACGCTTCCCTGGGGAACACCTGATACGACTTCAGTTTTACTCGATGATTTGCCGTCTGTTACTACGAACTGCGACCTTCCTGACAGGAAATCACGAATCCAGTCGCACAACTGAGACGATACCCCATAGGCCCGCAGCTTGATTAGAAGTCGCTTGTGAAGAACGGTGTCAAAAGCTTTCCGGAAATCTAGAAATATGAAATCAACTTGAGATCCAATGTCGATAGCGGCCATTACTTCGTGCGAATAAAGAGCTAGCTGCGTTGCACAAGAACGATGTTTTCTGAAACCATGCTGATTACGTATAAATAGATCGTTCCCTTCGAGGTGATTCATAATGTTTGAATACAGTATATGCTCCAAAACCCTACTGCAAACCGACGTCAATGACATAGGTCTGTAATTCGATGGATTACTCCTACTACCCTTCTTAAACACTGGTGCGACCTGCGCAATTTTCCAATCTGTAGGTACAGATCTTTCGGTGAGCGAGCGGTTGTATATGATTGCTAAGTAGGGAGCTATTGTATCAGCGTAATCGGAAAGGAACCTAATCGGTATAAAATCTGGACCTGAAGACTTGCCCGTATCAAGCGATTTGAGTTGCTTCGCAACTCCTAAGTTATCTACTTCTAAGAAACTCATGCTAGCAGCTGTTCGTGTTTCAAATTCTGGAAAATTCCATTCGTCTTCCATGGTGAAGGAATTTCGGAAAACTGCGTTCAATAACTCCGCTTTAGCAGCACAGTCGTCGGTAACAGTACCATCGGCACTGCGCAGCGAAGGTATTGACTGCATCTAGCCGCTTGTGTACTTTACATACGGCCAGAATGTCTTCGGATTTTCTACCAAATTTCGAGACAATATTTCGTTGTGGAACCTATTAAAGGCATCTCGCACTGAAGTCCGTGCCAAATTTCGCGCGTCTGTAAATTTTAGCCAATCTTCGGGATTTCGCGTTCTTCTGAACTTCGCATGCTTTTTCCGTTGCCTCTGCAAAAGCGTTCGGACGTGATTTGTGTACCATGGGGGATCAGTTCCATCTCTTACCAATTTATGAGGTATGAATCTCTCAATTGCTGTTGCTACTATATCTTTGAATTTGAGCCACATCTCGTCTACATTTGCATAGTCAGTTCGGAAGGAAAGGAGATTGTCTCTTAGGAAGGCTTCTAGTGACACTTTATCCGCTTTTTTAAATAAAATTATTTTGCGTTTGTTTCTGGTGGATTTGGAAGAAACGGTATTGAGAATAGGTATAACTAATCCCTGTATCAGTCATGATGCTCTCTATTAGCTCTGGATTGTTTGTGGCTAAGAGGTCAAGTGTGTTTCACCAACCATTTACAACTCGCGTGGGTTCGTGGACTAACTGCTCGAAATAATTTTCGGAGAAAGCATTTAGGACAATCTCGGAAGAGGTTTTCTGCCTACCACCGGTTTTGAACAAGTAAAATTTATTCATGGTTTTTGCACTAAGTACTACTGGTGTCGACGTAACCCAGCTTAAACTGTTTCTTTGTTTCTTGAATGTAGCATTTACGAAAATATAATGATCGATATAATGTTGAGCAGGAATTGAAATATTATTTCCCGCTTGTATTTTTACCCATTGTCAGCTACTGTTGTACCCTTCTTCAATATGACCCCATAAAAACATTAGAAAATCATATCTCCCTTGTTTTGAAAACAATCTTTTTTCTAAATGTATGACTTTCACTCTCTGAGGCAACTATATCCAGTGTTGTTTGTTCAGTTTTATATTTATCACACATTACAATTAAATCATGGTTTCTTGCACTGACAATGGGTATCACGGGCGTCGATACGACCCAAATGTAAATTTCTTTCTGTTTCTTCAAGATAATATTTATGAAAATATATTAGTTACTATGACACTGAATAATTGTAATAGCTGTTTTTGTGTTGTTTCTTTAGAATATTGTCGATACATCTTTTGTACATTATTTGAGGTCTTCTGACCCCAGTGGTAATCCATGAAACGAGAAAATCCTGGTAGTATGAGGGTTTATAGATTTTGAGAAAAGAACACCTTCCAGAAAAACGAAGACTCGCATTGTCGAGTGTCACGATTTTGTTTCAGAAATAATGATATTGACGGGATGAAGTCAAAAACTAGGCAACGGAATATATGAAATTAAAAACAAATTTCTATCTTTCCCTTCAGATTTAACACAGCTTAGCTCTAACCACTAGTTTTGTGCAATGAGCGAGGGTGTGCTAAAACACACCACTGATGGTGTGTAACACTCTACTAGCTCCAAGTCCATCTGCTGTCACCTGATATCATCAGACGTAAGACAACCATTAGCACACATTATTGTGAGCCTTTCTGCCATTTTTCTTAGTTCGTATCAAAGCTGCAAGTGTTCACATAGGAAACGTACTGATGAAATTGTAAACAGCAGGGATAATGATAAGACTAAATGCTAAAGAATCAAGAGAAACTTAATTCATAGATACTACAAATGTAGTGTCAATACGATCATCCCATTCTGAGATCGCTAACCATGATAAAATTCGGTTGTGGTCTATAGTAAATGTTATACAGGGAAGAAAAAAATTACAGTTCAGTTGTATTCCACCTGTATAGATGCCACACCTAAACTTTTTATTTAAGCGTGATTAATTTTTAATGTGTTCTGAAAATCAAATGACTCGAGGGTGCTGATGAAAGGAATTGAAATATTTTATATCGATTTTCACATCAACCAACATTTATGGAGCTCTGACTGCTTTTCTGTCCGCCATAAACGTATGTTGGAAGAACAAAGACGCCATTAAGACATCAAATAATGACTTTATAAGCATTTCGTGGAGCTTCTTAGGCTATTCTTTGATTAAAAAAATGTAATTAATGTTTCAGCTTCGAATGAAATGACAGAGGATCACAACTCCAGAAATACTCTTGCTCTGAGCTTGTATGGCAGCGCTATTTCGCGAAAGTCATCAAGCAAATGAAGCACATGTTTACTTGCATGTATCCACTGAGTATTGTCAACATAAACCTGAAAGTCTGCCAAAATGCGATTTTTTGTGACATGTTTCGAGCTGGTTGTTCTGACCACATGGGCTTCCCGGAGGGCGCTCCTATTAACAAAGAACTCTGAGGTCAATTTTCAATTAAATGTTAGTGAAAAAAATGAGGGTACATTAATGTTGGTCTGTGACTTGTGTGTGGTTTAAGCAGGCGAGGTTTACAAGGTATCCAATTCCAACTGCTGCAGCCAATTTTCAATTAAAGATCTGTTTATTTGTATAGACTGTCTGTATTTTGTTTTTACCTAGAATTTCAACCAGTATCTAGTTGTGTGCCTATAGGGAGGCTGGAATACCTTGGAGACTTTAATGTATGTATTTTCAGTGTAGGGTGGGAAGCTACATTCATATTAATCCCTCTGTTATGATATACTATGTTAATTCTGGGGGGTACGAATGTGGACAAATAGTACTGTGCCATGCGTGCGCGACATCCTTTGCACTCAGAGCGGTTGCTGTTCTACCAGAGGGTGCCTACCAGAAGGGGGCGCGTGAGCAGCGGTGTCCAGCGACAGAGGGGTGACAGAGAGGCGTGTCTGGTAAGTACGAGGAAAGTGACTTGCTGGCATTGGCGTGGACAGTTGGAGGTGTGAGTTTCCCGAGGACATGTGAGCGCTCTGTTGGGGCAAACACGAATGAAATGCAGTGGCATGGCCTATGAAGTGTTACTTCTGCCATCACGCCACTTGGAGTTTAACTGTCAGCTACTCAACAGTTCGAAGAAGGGAGCCTGTTTGGGCAATTTTTGCGTGCCTATATCGTGAACTATGGCCTTTTGTAAAAGGCATAATTTTGTTCTTAACCGATGTGTGAAATACTACATCCTAATTCCGTTTGGCTCTAAGTGGTATCTGTAGTCGTTTGTGTTCTGAGTGCAAGTGCTTGTTTGTATTTTTCTACCAGGCCCTGTCTAGCCGATTTGGTGGACGTGTATCCAAGATTCCTTGTGAACGTGCATTATAATATGATTTTTGTTCCTTACTCCCCATGTTACTCGGTGGCATGGCTCGGTTATTTCTCTAAGCAGTCCTGCACTTTCTGTTAAATTTGTCTGTTATCTTAACTGTGAACCACTTGTCAGCCACAATGAATACTCAGTTTTATCCGGGCTTGTTTTATTCATTTGTACTCATTGTCCTTTTTTGTATTTTATTAGGATAGTCTTTAACATTTTCAATGCTAGTCAAATTTGTTGTATAAATTGCTGTTTTGTATTTTATTAGAACAGTGTTTACCGCTTTCACTGCTTACAAACACTGTTGCAGTCAATGGTGTTTTGTATTTTATTAAATTAGTGTTCAATACTGGTTAAGTGTGTACCTTACAGGCCAGACTGACCGTTATTTAAAGCCTTATTTATTGGATTCAGAATGAAAAATGTAAAGAGGCCTCACTGTATGGTTTGGTTGGTATTATAGCTTTCACCAAATCATTTTGTAATGTAAATACCTCGTACTTTTGTGACAAAGGTATGTGTTTTGATAAGACAACTGGTCAGTTTTTCTAGTAGATCCACATTACTTGTTATTAGCTATTTTCCGAATTACCTGCCTGTTTGATAATTGTTGTTGTTGTTGTGGTCTTCAGTCCGGAGACTGGTTTGATGCAGCTCTCCATGCTACTCTATCCTGTAAAAGCTTCTTCATCTCCCAATACGTACTGCAGCCTACATCCTTCTGAATCTGTTTAGTGTATTCATCTCTTGGTCTCCCTCTACGATTTTTAGCCACCACGCTGCCATCCAATACTAAACTGGTGATCCCGTAATGCCTCAGAACATGTCCTGCCAACCGATTCCTTCTTCTAGTCAATTTATGCCACAAACTCCTCTTCTCCCCAATTCTATTCAATACCTCCTCATTAGTTATCTGATCTACCCATTTAATCTTCAGCATTCTTCTGTAGCACCACATTTCAAAAGCTTCTATTCTCTTCTTGTCCAAACTGTTTATCGTCCACGTTTCACTTCCATACATGGCTACACTCCATACAAATACTTTCAGAAACGACTTCCTGACACTTAAATCTATACTCGATGTTAACGAATTTCTCTTCTTCAGAAACGCTTTCCTTGCCATTGCCAGTCTACATTTTATATCCTCTCTACTTCGACCATTTTGCTCCCCGAAAAGCAAAACTCCTTTACTGCTTTAAGTGTCTCATTTCCTTATCTAATTGCCTCAGCATCACCCGACTTAATTCAACTACATTCCATTATCCTCGTTTTGCTTTTGTTGATGTTCATCTTATACCCTCCATTCAAGACACTGTCCATTCCATTCAACTGCTCTTCCAAGTCTTTTGCTGTCTCTGACAGAATTACAATGTCACTGGCGAACCTCAACGTTTTTATTTATTCTCCATGGATTTTAATACCTACTCCGAATTTTTCTTTTGTTTCCTTTACTGCTTGCTCAATATACAGATTGAATAACATCGGGGAGAGGCTACGACCCTGTCTCACTCCCTTCCCAAGCAATACTTCCCTTTCATGCCTCTCGACTCTTATAACTGCCATCTGCTTTCTGTACAAATTGTAAATAGCCTTTCGCTCCCTGTAGTTAACCCCTGCCACCTTCAGAATTTGAAAGTGAGTATTCCAGTCAACATTGTCAAAAGGTTTCTCCAAGTCTACAAATGTTAGAAACATAGGTTTGCCTTTTCTTAATCTAGCTTCTAAGATAAGTCTTAGGGTCAGTATTGCCTCACTTGTTCCCATATTTACCCCTGCCACCTTCAGAATTTGAAAGTGAGTATTCCAGTCAACATTGTCAAAAGGTTTCTCCAAGTCTACAAATGTTAGAAACATAGGTTTGCCTTTTCTTAATCTAGCTTCTAAGATAAGTCTTAGGGTCAGTATTGCCTCACTTGTTCCCATATTTCTACGGAATCAAAACTGATCTTCCCCGAGGTCGGATTTTACCAGTTTTTCCATTCGTCTGTAAAGAATTCGCGTTAGTATTTTGCAGCCGTGACTTGTTAAACTGATAGTTCGGTAATTTTCACATCTGTCAACGCCTGCTTTCTTTGGGATTGGAATTAATATATTCTTCTTTAAGTCTGAGGGTATTTCGCCTGTCTCATACATTTTGCTCACCAGATGGTAAAGTTTTGTCAGAACTGGCTCTCCCAAGGCTGTCAGTAGTTCTAATGGAATGTTATCTACTCCTGGGGCCTTGTTTCGACTTAGGTCTTTCAGTGCTCTATCAAATTCTTCAAGCAGTATCACATCTCCCATTTCATCTTCATCTACATCCTCTTCCCTTTCCATAAAATTGCCCTCAAATACATTGCCCTTGTATAGTCCCTCCATATACTCCTTCCACCTTTCTGCTTTCCCTTCTTTGCTTAGAACTGGGTTTCCATCTGAGCTCTTGATATTCATACAAGTGGTTCTCTTTTCTCCAAAGGTCTCTTTAATTTTCCTGTAGGCAGTATCTATCTTACCCCTAGTGAGATAAGCCTCTACATCCTTACATTTGTCCTCTAGCCATCCCTGCTTAGCCACTTTGCACTTCCTGTCGATCTCATTTTTGAGACGTTTTTATTCCTTTTTGCCTGCTTCATTTACTGCATTTTTATATTTTCGCCTTTCATGAATTAAGTTGAATAATTCTTCTGTTACCCAAAGATTTCTAGTAGCCCTCGTCTTTTTACCTATTTGATCCTCTTCTGCCTTCACTACTTCATCCCTCAAAGCTACCCATTCTTCTTCTACAGTATTTCTTTCCCCCATTCTTGCCAATTGTTCCCTTATGCTCTTCCTGAAGCTCTGTACAACCTCTGGTTTAGTCAATTTATCCAGGTCCCATCTCCTTAAATTCTCACCTTTTTGCAGTTTCTTCAGTTTTAATCTACAGCTCATAACCAATAGATTGTGGTCAGAGTCCACATCTGCCCCTGGAAATGTCTTACAATTTAAAACCTGGTTCCTAAATCTCAGCCTTACCATTATATAATCTATCCGAAACCTGTCAGTATCTCCAGGCTTCTTCCATGTATACAACCTCCTTTTATGTTTCTTGAACCAAGTGTTAGCTATGATTAAGTTGTGCTCTGTGCAAAATTGTACCAGGCGGCTTCCTCTTTCATTTCTTCCCCCCAATCCATATTCACCTACTACGTTTCCTTCTCTTCCTTTTCCTACTACCGATTTCCAGTCACCCATGAATATTAAATTTTCTTCTCCTTTCACTATCTGAATAATTTCTTTTATCTCATCATACATTTCTTCATTTTCTTCGTCATCTGCAGAGCTATTTGGCATATAGACTTGTACTACTATCGTGGGCCTGGGCTTCGTGTCTATCTTGGCCACAATAATGCGTTCACTATGTTGTTTGAAGTAGCTTACCTGAACTCCTATTTTTTTATTCATTAATAAACCTACTCCTGCATTACCCCCATTTGATTTTGTATTTATAACCCTGTATTCACCTTATCAAAGGTCTTGTTCCTCCTGCCACCGAACTTCGCTAACTCCCACTATATTCCCATACAGTAAAGCAGCATGCCCTCGGGAAAAATTACGGCTGTAGTTTCCCCTTGCTTTCAGCCGTTCGCAGTACCAGCACAGCAAGGCCGTTTTGGTTAGTGTTACAAGGCCAGATCAGTCAATCATCCAGACTGTTGCCCCTGCAACTTCTGAAAAGGCTGCTGCCCCTCTTCAGGAACCATACGTTTTTCTGGCCTCTCAACAGATACCCCTCCGTTGTGGTTGCACCTATGGTACGGCTATCTGTATCGCTGAGGCACGCAAGCCTTCCCACCAACGGCAAGGTCTATGGTTCGTTGGGGGGAGGTTTTGATAATTATATTATCATTTATCTGTTTGCCGTTTCTGCCCACTAGGCTTAGCTGATTCCTTCTCTATTTTAGGTCCACTACTGCCGTTGTTTACTTACCTATAACCCTTGAAATTTAGCTTTCGCCTTGCGGGTTAACAAAAATGTACGGCAAAAGTTGCAGGACACAATCTCACACGCAGACGAAGAAATTATTTAATATGAACATGGATCTGGAAATGCTTTGTTTCCATGTTACAATTCATTTTCTCCAACTCATTAATCATGAGGAACACATACGGACGGAACGCAACAACGTAGCACATGCAATTCTTTCTCACAGCAGATGTTCAACATGCCCCCCGTGTGCCTTGATACAGGCATCAACCCGCCGTAGTTGAGAATCTCGGAAGTGCTGACGTATCCCTGGAGTATTGTTTACCGTTTCGCAGCCTTCCATAATACGAGGACGGAGATTCAGAACGTCTTGTACAAGATTTCTAATCGCAAGAGCTTTCAAATGCCCCAACAAATAAAAGTCCAGTGGATTTAGGACCGAAGAGCATGGAGGCCAGGCAATTGGTCCAGCCCTACCAACCGTTTGTCACCATATCTGTTACTTAAAAGCTGACGGGCATTAACACTGAAATAAGAAGGTGCTCCATCGTGTATGAAGTGCATTTGCTAACATGGCAGGTAGAACAATCTCTGCGAAAGTATGGTAACTTCGTCAATTGAGCCAGAGTGGAAGAAAGTGAGGTCCTACTAAACAGTCACCAACAGCACCTGCCCAGACATTGACAGAAAATATTTGCTAATGACTTTCTTCAACAGTTGCGTGAGGACTGACGTCTGCCCATACATGCCGATTGTGAAACTTTCCAATCTGATGTTGAAACGGTGCGTCATCTGTGAACAGCACCGTTGCACTAAAATTAGGGCTGATACTTTGTTGAATAAGCCATTCCCAGACAAATACCTGAGCGGGAAAATCAGTTGTTGATAGTGCCTGCAGTCACTGTAAATGGTATAGATACGGCTGGTCCTCATGTAACACTCACCAGACAGTCATGTGATAAAGCATCAGTATAGCACCTACATGTCTTGTACTTACACTACGGTCGTCGTCAACTGCTGGAAGAATAAGTGTCGCTTCCTGTTGCAGTGTTTTAGTCTTTCTAGGCCTCCCCCGGTCGCGAGTACCAGGTTTCAATAACCCAATTTCTCTATCGAGGTATCTTCGTCCAGGAAATCTCTCCCGGTACAAACGTTGAGAGTGGGCGCCATTGCCGTCAGCTAATTCATAAATCAGATGGGCATCTGCCATCTCTCCATTTGTGTACACTTCAATTGTACGAGTCAAGTCTGTGATTAACTCTACGTAGTAACCCGCGTGCTTGCAGCGGTAGTACAGTTTGCTGCAGAGGTTGACGTGAACTGTAAAGAAGCAATGACGTACGTCGAATGACAACAGGGACATTTAAAACAAAATACTGGCGATGGACGACGCAATCAGACGTCTCCAAGAGTTAATGTTGCCTATGATTCTAACGTTCTGTTCTTGTGTGTTTCCCATGATTAATGAGTTGGAGAAAACGAGTTGTGACATGCAAACAAAGCGTTTCCAGACGCTCGTTCATTTAACATAATTTCTTCATCTACGAGGAATGTGTGACGTAATTTGTGCAGTGTATTTTTGTAACACCCTGTATTTTAATTGTATGTATTGCATAAAAGGAAACATTTGTAACAATAATTAATTTTCCTTATGGTTTAATTCAACTGTTTTTTTCTAATTCGTACATAAGTAAGTCTAAACAACACCGTCTAATATTTGGGTCGACTACTGTGCCGCAAAACTCTCTGTCTTTATAAACCTGATAGCACATGTACCCCCGAATGCAAATTCAGATGTAAGCTTAAGGTCCCTCAAAATATTTACTCACGGATTTCTTGTACTTTAACTAAACATCTTTAAAGTCTTAAATGAACATTAAATAATAGCAAAATGGTTCAAATGGCTCTGAGCACTATGGGACTTAACATCTGTGGTCATCAGTCCCCTAGAACTTAGAACTACTTAAACCTAACTAACCTAAGGACATCACACACACCCATGCCCAGGGAGGATTCGAACCTGCGACCGTAGCATCAACAATAGCAACGCTTATCTGCATTGCCACCGGCAGGTATTTCAGTTATATTTCTGTCTTACACGCTCTTAAAGATCCTTGTAGTGAAATTCCGTTTCCTTAAGACTGGTCAGTGCTACTGTAAACTGACCTTTATGCCCAAGGGATCGTGTTTCTTTATGAAGTTTGTATGTGAAATTGAAGTACTCGTACTTGAAATTCCTTTTCATTTACCATGGTAGGCATTTATCCTTGGGGTTTAAACTGTTTGTACTGTTGCTAAGTGTAATTATTAGCTTTGTTACATGACAAATTAAAAAGGAGTAAAATTTACACAACCGGCGTTACTCAAACACGCAGAAGTATCAGAGCCACCATCTGGGAAGCGTAAACATTTCAGCACTAATATTCGGTCAGGAAGACAGAAACCTTGATACTCCCGAGCGAGAAGGATAGCGAGCTCAGCAGAAAATCGTTAGAAGAGTGCAGACCAAACCGCCATCGAAACGTTATGTAAGGCCCACTAGATGAAGTTTGATAAGAAGTAAAGACACTATAGCTTATTCGTTAAGTAAATGTAGGGAAACTGAAGACTGCTGTTGCCTCGAGAAGAGCAGAACTAGTTCGGTCATTATGTATGACGTTGTACGGTGGAGCCTTTCCTTGACGACATGAATAGCCTACCCCCACTAGCCTAGAGAACTTGGTCAATAGATTCGATGGAGTTCATATCGTTTGCACTCGATTCTCTGGTTGCAGTACGGTAACATCTTCTGTGTCAAATTGTTCTAGCTTTGGTCTCACACTTGCTGCCTTCAGAGAAGATCAGTGATCCGTAGTCACGGATAATGAAGTCCAGCATCCACTACTGAATGAAGTCAGCCCAGCAGCCAGCACTGATCCTGAAGTCTACGAACACGGCTCCGTATAGGGCAGAAGCTGACCTAAAACTTCAGAGTGGCATGATTCTGACAGCCTACCATACCGGCGGGTCAAGTTCGACATTCGGCACATCACTACATCTGGTATCGCGGTCAACCAGAGGGGACAAAGCGGAAAGTCATCTGGGATGGTCTGAGTACCCCCTCGAAATGGCGTGTGATATAAATACACATGTCGCAGTCACCGACATCTCCGAGCAGGGCTGTCGAAATGGCGTGCCTATATCACCAGCGGGTGGCAAGCCGCCGCATCAGGATGTCACTGACTTCCACTCTGAACTGATGCAGTGTCTTCAGCAGCCAGGAGTTCGCTGTTGGATTCAACGGATTCCCCACCGGATTACACAGCCACCAGCCATTGCAGAAGATACGGCAACGATTTGTATTCTGAGTAATAAGCGGAACAGTTTTGAATGCTGCTATCGCAATTGTGTCAAATGGTTCTGAGCACTATGGGACTTAACTGCTGTGGTCATCAGTCCCCTAGGACTTAGAACTACTTAAACCTAACTAACCTAAGGACATCACACACATCCATGCCCGAAGCAGGATTCGAACCTGCAACCGTAGCGGTCGCGCGGTTCCAGACTGCAGCGCCTAGAAATGCTCGACCACTTCGGCCGGCGTTATCGCAATTAACGACGCTAAACAGGACCTCGGTATGCATAACGATAAAACAGTAGGGCTTAAAAGCCCAGTAGTGGCTGATTACTACAAATTGGTGGTCGAAAGTGCTCCAGCCTATCACCTGTATGAGCTGGAGGGCAATGATCCGACGCACCAATATCAGCAACAGACACAGAGGATTAGTCAAAGAGAAGACATAGTAATTTGTTCTGAAAGGAAAACAATTGTGTTCTCTGCTGCGTCCAGGTTACGACTTAAAGACGTTTAGACCGAGAGAACCAGCGGATTTATCACAGTTCAGGGACGATAGTCAGCAAGAATATCTTGTTTCGACGCTGTAAAAATTCTAATTTAACGGGACGTAATGCATCACGTGACAAATTTTGTACCAGCAATATGCACTAAGCGTAGAAAATACTTTCATGTGGCAGACGATTCTTCGGAGTCTCGTTGGTTAACGCTTAGACGTATGAGTTAGTTGTAATGGTTCTATTTTTGCAACTGTGGCTATTAAGTTATAGTCAGAGTTTCATTCTTGTAAAAGAGAGAGTGGCAAAGTGTACAAAAATTACAAATACGCTCAGCTAGTACTAGTAAGGCGATGGACGCTTTTATGGAGAAAGTTTCCAAACTGTGAGATGATAATCGACAACAGAAGGCACTTTATGAAAAGCCAAGTCAGCAATTCCAAGTTTTATTGGCAGAACAGCAGCCATAGTGAGGGCTGAATGATGTCAGAACTATAGTAAATGTTCTCTCTTCATCCGTTGATCCTTCAAAGATGGATCTTATAACCCCTTTCGCCAGGACAACAACACAGGTCGCTACTGTGTTCATAGATGATGTGCTAGCCACCACCACGTTAAATAGCTGGTCGGATGAAACACGATTGCGGATGACAGATTTATGTGTCACTATTTCTTGCATCATGAGGTGCTTGATAAGGTATCCATCAATATTCAGGGAGATAGCGAAAGGTTTGCGTCAGAGGTATAGAAAACAGAACAGTACACAGTTTCTTAGGGAGAAACTTAGTAGTTCAGCACAGAAGGCGGCTGAAACAGTTGAATAAGTATCTGTTATACTACACAAAATCAGTGAACTGGCTTATGAGCTGACGCACGACTAGATGGGGACAGAATGTTGCTCAAAGATGCGGAAAATACAATTTTCTACATGTCTCTCAGAGGAATCTATGGAGCACAAATGGAAAACCCTGAGGATTTAGCAACTGCACTTCGTGTTCACACATTTACAAGAAGTGAATAGTGCAGCTAGGATGCGTAGTTAGCGGAAGATATACAGATCTGGTAAAGAATACTGCCATTGTCGTCAATAGGGAAATATAAAGGCACACTGTCGCCAATCACAATGCTATAAGTGGCAACAGTTCAGGTATAAGGCTCGAGATTGCTAATTTAGAAAACAGGGCAAGTAAATTGAGAAATGGAAACAGTTAAACATCAATGGGAATGTCCCTTCCGTTGCAAAGCGTTCCCAGTAAATAGCAGTACTGTAAAAACCTACGCAGAGGTGGATTGTTGCTTGATGACTTGGATAAATAAAAAGAAGTTTTTAGTAGTTGCTGGGGCACACGTACCAGTTATGAGTCTGGACCTTGTGGACATGAGGTGATTGAAAACACCGAAGTACAGACTGCACGCTATAGGGGATAACAAAATATATTCAGTGAGGACAACACAGATTAGATTTAGGGTAGAAAATACGCCGTTTCAGGAGGAAAAGGAAGTGATGCCAACTGTAGGTCAACGACTTTCCACAATAATCGGATACGACGATCTGGTTCGCCATTGCGCTAAAATCGACCTTTGGCAAGAAACAATTGAACTCAGTGGGGATTTTTTTTCATTAAGTGCAAAAATTGAAGATCTTTCTGTGTCACAAGGTACAAACATTGCTAATATACTCGTAGTACCAACTAAACTCTGCTAGTACACTAAAGGTTGTGCATGGGGGCTTAATTATATAAAGATGAAATGCAAATAATTTTAATTTTTTGCTTTAGTAGCTGTTTGTCCGATTACGAAGTCTCGTAAACGGTTGGCCCTGACTAGTATTATTACGCAATCTGACTGCATAGAATAACAACAAACAATGAAATGGATATTTTCATTAACACAATTAATTAATTAAGTCCCCAGCAACTATAAAACCTACGAAACCAAAGCACAAGTGTAACTGTTCTGTGTGTGGGAGTATGACTCAACGTACGCATCTGGCACGGTTCTTCTTCAACAACACAAGAAATTTTAAATATCATTTATTCTGAATTAATTAAAGGGAATAGAAATACCATAATTACTCAAGAAAACCAGAATTACACTCTAATCCCAGAACACAAGCCAGATGCTTTGTTGACTGAACCCGTAATGACGCATTATTCAGGACATTGAAATAATGAGATAGAAAAGAAAAGTAGTTTGTTACCTTAATTTATATTGATGAAAAGCACTCTAGACATTACAATCTCTCCACACCGACTCGCTACTATCACAACTCAACAAGAACTTTCCAGTATCACATCTCAGCAAGCACTGCCTACTAGCTCATCTCAACAAACACTCCTCACTACGACATCTCAGCACTGACTACCACGAGTTCTGCCCACTACGACATATCAATAATCACTGCCAGTGGAGGCGGCGGAACAATACTCTCTAGCGCGATCTCTGGCGCTGTGGCTCAGTGTAGCCACCTTTCAGTTGTTTAGCATAACAGAAAATCAGATATATGAGGTAAGGACTATGGGACCGAACTGCGGGATCATCGGTGCCTAGGCTTACGCACAACTTAATCTAATTTAAAGTAACTTTCGCTAAGGACAACACGCCCATGCCCGATGGAGACCTCCTCCGGGAGGGGGGGAGGGGGGGGGGCAGCGCGAACAGTGACAAGACGCCTCTGACTGCACGGCTACCCCAGGTGGTGAATAACAGTGTATCAGCAGGAAAGGAAAGTTGATATTGATTGCAACAGATTTCAGTTCCACAACATACTTTATGTTTAATAGAACCTCTGTCGAGTTGCGATATGTTGGATTAACAGCATTGTTTTATGCTAAGAAATGTAGCACATGTTAGGGAACTAAATGGCCATATTATAGCGTGGATAAGCGTAGATAGTTTTAGAATGAACGAAGTGGGTCTTCCAAAGGGATTGGTAGAAGTCACACTGTAGGAACTTCATGAAGAAGACACTGATGGGTCCGAGATAAGCACAATGTCAAGCAAACTGTCAACACATAGGTACTGCGTAACGAGGTTAGTGACTAAAAACGTCGTTGTTAGTTCAGTACAGAGATTTGTTTAGTTCAGAGGATCCTTCATCTGCCACATCCATAACAGAGCATCATATTCCAACGGGTAGGCAAGCACCAGTCTATAATACAGCAGTTATAGACCAACAGCTTAAAGAAGGCTTAATAGAGCACAGCATTAGCTTTAGGTCACCCAGTATAGCATGCCAAAGGAGTCATCTGACAAAATAAGAAAATAGAGATTCTCTTGTGATTATTTGTTTTATAAACCAACGGACAGCAATCGATTCAAATCCGATTCTATATATGACTGATACTTTAAATAATGTAGGAGAGTGTAATTTGTTTTCTATAATAGATTGAAGGAGCAGTTATCACCAGACTGAAGTATTTCCAGAAGGTAAAATGAAAACATCTTTTACACTTTCCAGTCACTATTAGTAGCACAGACTGTGTTTAGTGTTAAAAATCACACCTGAAACACTTCAACGTTTGTTATATGGAGTCCTTCAAGGGTTAAAACTGAAAAAATAATACATGCTCTATGTGTAAGATATCATTGTTATTTGAAAAGCTCTAGGTGAACATGCAGAGAGCCTGAGTGAAACTGAAAAGACAGCCACTCTCGCATTAAGCATTGACAAATACAATTTATCCAGTCACAAATTGCTTACCTGGGGCATATGATTAGACAAGATGGACTGAGAATGGATTACTATCTCACTTCAGCTGTACTTAACTTTTCGCTTCCATAAACGGCTGAGCAATGACAGTGAATTCTTGGAACGGAAAATTATTACCAGAACTTTGTCAAAGGCTTTGCAGAAATCGCGCAACCGTTGACTAGATTCTTAAAGAAAGGGTCGACAGTTTGGTGGACACCTCAATGTCAAGCAATCTTTCATATAGATATTGACTTCGGATCATGTATTAATTTTTCTTGGTTTTACATAGTCATGTCATGTAAGTAATACAGCTTTAGGTGTCTTTTTAAGTCAAACTGCAGCTGGAGAAGAGCACCTGGTAGCTTATACATCTCGCCAGCCGAATAAGGCTGAGCATAGTCGTTCTACCACAGCAGAGGAGATTTTAGCTTTGATATCGTTATTTTGCATGTCCGTTACTACCTATATGGCTGTAAATTTAAAGTTGTTATGGCTCATGCATCTTTGAAGAAGTTATTAGGACTAAAAGAGCCTTCAAGTCCACAAACAAGATGGATACTGAAACCGTGTGAGTTTCCACAAGCCTGATGTCAAGCTGTGAGTATTGCAAGTATCAATACTGCAACTAGCAGATTTGTAATAAGCAGTGGCTAACGAATGCCAAGTGTACAGCAAATAACCACAGTTTCTTAAGCAAGAAGGCGCACTTTGTAAGGCAACTTAATGCAGACCACACATCGTCTTTACTCCAGCACTAAAAACCAAAGTGTTGTAACAAGCGCATGACCATGCAGTATCAGGACATGAAGGTGGAAAAGCTACTGACAGACGAACTGAGTAAAAGTTTTTGGTGGAGATCATGATATGATGATGTGAAGCAACATGTAAAGAAACTGCATTTGGTTTGTTCGAGGAGCAGATATTAGTCGCCAAAAGATACAGCTTCAGAGATTACTGAAGTTTGAAAAATCTTTTCAAATGATGCATATTGGTGTACTGGGTCCATTTAACCTTCTCACAGCTACAGGCATACATGTATGTCCAGCAGGTAGGAAACCTAGATGACAATGGGCGTAATTTAATTCCGAGTCAACACCTAAGTCTACTGCCTTTTTGCCTTACGTAGGAAACACGCCAACAATATCGGTCGTAATTTACGGAAATACGATGTGAATTGTGTTTTCCGACCTCCATCTAAAATTAGAGCACTTTTGAGTTCGTGCATGGCATATATTGGTCAAACTATCAGGACCGTGGAAGAACGATGTACTGAGCATAAGCGGCACACACGATTACAGCAGCCAAATAGATCTGCTATTGCCGAACATTGCTTGGATACTGGTCACCCCATGTTATATAAAAACACCGAGATATTGTCATGCACGTTCAGCTATTGGGACAGTGTTATTAGGGAGGCAGTTAAGATTAAATTAGCGAGCAACCTCGTTAACAGGGATGGAGGTTTCTGTTTAAACTCTGTTTGGAATCCGGCTCTCTCCCTTGTCAAAAAAACAGACGGACAGAGTCAATGCTACCTCACCTGCGAATTCATAGTCTCACTATCGATGACTTTGGTCATCTTTGGTGGCACTAGTGTTCAATGTGTATGTTATCTTTCCTGCTTCAGTCCGAGAACCGAGGTTTCAAATTTGCATGTACGCCGCCTGTCCGTTGCAGTTTGCCTTGAAAATGGCGGGGTGTTCTCCCGCCGAAATATCGGCTGTCGCTGAAAGTGTTAACTGGCTGAATTCCCGGAAGTTATTTTGATAGATGAAAGTGTGCTACAGTTCGAAAAAAGGCTGCGATATAAGCTCTATATACCAAAGAAATGTAGACGTTTCAGAATTAACATTTCCGTTGTTTGTGATGTTCAAAGTAATTATATACTACATTATATCGTCTACACTCGTACTACCACGGAAATAGAATCCAGACATGGTGACTGGGGAAAATCAGGTGATGTTGTTGTGAGTTTGTTAATGCCATACCTCAACTAAGGCCATTCCATCTATGTAGACTAGTGGTATTCGAGCCCCACATTATTCCTATTGTTCCATGAGAAATGTACCAATGCCAGTGGAAGAGTGCGCAAAAACAGGATATATTTTCCACTGTTACCTGACAAACTGAAAAAGAGGAAATGCAACTTAAGTCCTGTGAAATGCTGTTGACTCTAAAATTGATGGACAACAATAACGTCTGGATGCTTTGAAACGTAAATGAACCATATTTGGTTGAATCTGGAAAGAAGGAACTTAAAACAGGCCAAAATAATTTGAAACTGATTTGTATGATGGGTTACAGTAAGTCTGTGGGTGCTGTTGATTAGACGACAAAATTTTAGATTCTGTGCAAAGCACTCGATAGACAGTGAAGCCGTACAAGAAGGCATTCTGCCAGTTGACTGACATTTGTGAGATGAATGTAAAAATCATTTTTGAAATAAAAAAGAAACAGAAAAAGCCTCTGACGAAATTCCATTAGTATGTAAGCCGTCAGTTGCTCGACGAATTTCATGGACAAACATGTAAAACTGAGAGTCCACGGACAGTGATGCAAGAAAATCCATTTCGACCACAAAACAGAGAAGGACATCATTCAGAATTCCTTGGAAAAACGGAGAAAAAGGAGATTCACCAGAGACGCCATGTATTATGTGCTGCTAATTAACAACGAAAAATGATATACATAAGATGCAAAAAGTGTGATGTAGTGCTTTGCATGGTGTTATGTTTTGAAAATTATCACACATTACAGAATTACTAGGTGGTTTCGGTAAGTATGTATGTATGTTTCAAGAACAGGAAAATAAAAAGAATAAAAACAAGAAAAGGAAAATGTAAAGAAATCGTTTCTACTCCATACTATAGGTCAAGAATGAGGATGGAGAACAATGAAACTGAATCGGACTGAACGTGACGCTCGGAAAGACATAATAGCGAGCAGGAAGCGGGTAGAATCTTACTGTCAAATTTTTGTTAGTGAATTGAGTATATTCTTTAATTACAAACGAGGCAATAGGCTTCTCATAGATCGTTATACCAAAATCGTCCTTGCTTAATTATGCATCAGGCCATATGAGATACGAAGGAAAAAATTCTGACGACGAAGGAATTATCGAATGGGATGCTAATCATTAAATGTGATGAATGTATACAGAGAAATTATTTCAGAAAAATTGAGTGATTTATTAAAGAGAAAGAGCTTCACAAACTGAGCAAGTCAATGACAAGTTGGTCCACCTGTAGCACTTATGCAAACAGTTCTTCGGTTTGGCACTGTCTGACAGAGTTTTGGATGTTCTCCTGAGGGACAGCGTACCAATTTATGTCCAATTGACGCATCAGATCGTCAAATTCCCGAGATGGTTGGAGGGCGCTACCCGTAATGCACAAAATTTGCTCAGTTAAGAGAGATACGGCGATCCTTGTGGCCAAGCTAGGATTTGGCAAGCATGAAGGCAAGCAGTAGAAAATCTTGGGCGGGCGGCCATTATATGGCTAACATGTAAGACCAGTCTAGATTGCCATGAAGGGCAAGTAAACGGAGTGTAGGGTAATCGCTGTAATGGTGCCGTGGCATCCTGCTGTGGGAAGGCTGTCACCCCAACCCATCAGTCCCGGTTGTGGTGCCGTATGGTGGGCGACAGTTACTTCGCCACAGCATCGCTGTCCGAGGCCTTTCCAGACATTTGGAGATAGCGCAGGGATACCAACCTGACTGTCGGCCGCCATACGTAGACAACCATCACGGAAGTGAGGTCACCGAATATCTCCCAACTGCGAACATTTGGTGCATTACGGGTAGTGCCCTCCATCCATCTCGGGATTTTGAGATATAATACGCCAATTGGACCGAATCTGGTGCGGTATCTACATCCACTGATTGGTACTGTAGTGCCATTTCTTTTAGTAGGAGGAGCCATGATTTTGTCATCCGCGGCACCCATAGAGCATAACGGAACACGATATTCTACTCGCCGTTTTGCTGCCCTTAATGTCAAGTGATCCTGGGCTTACATTTCAGTAACATAATGCTCTCCCGCACACGGAGAGGCTTTCTACTGCTTGCCTTCGTGCACGTTAAACCCTACCTTCGGAAGTGAGGTCACCGAATATCTCCCAACTGCGAACATTTGGTGCATTACGGGTAGTGCCCTCCATCCATCTCGGGATTTTGAGATATAATACGCCAATTGGACAGAATCTGGTGCGGTATCTATTAGGAGGACATCCAATAACTCTGTAAATGCCATGCCGTCTGTATGTCTACACCACATCTACATCTACATCTACATCCATACTCCGCAAGCCACCTGACGGTGTGTGGCGGAGGGTACCTTGAGTACCTCTATCGGTTCTACCTTCTATTCCAGTCTCGTATTGTTCGTGGAAAGAAGGATTGTCGGTATGCCTCTGTGTGGGCTCTAATCTCTCTGATTTTATCCTCATGGTCTCTTCGCGAGATATACGTAGGAATGAGCAATATACTGCTTGACTCCTCGGTGAAGGTATGTTCTCGAAACTTCAACAAAAGCCCGTACCGAGCTACTGAGCCTCTCTCCTGCAGAGAGGAGTTTATCTATCATCTCCGTAACGCTTTCGCGATTACTAAATGATCCCGTAACGAAGCGCGCTGCTCTCCGTTGGATCTTCTCTATCTCTTCTATCAACCCTATCTGGTACGGATCCCACACCGCTGAGCAGTATTCAAGCAGTGGGCGAACAAGCGTACTGTAACCTACTTCCTTTGTTTTAGGATTGCATTTCCGTCCCATTCGGATAGTTCCTTTGTGATGTGTCGTTTTTCCTGTCTTATTGGATATTTGCAACAGCTTACAGGGCATTAAAAGACCAGTGGTATCAGTAAATAGGAAACCATTCGACCTTGAACGCTGAAAATATTTTATCTTTAACAGTGGTTATAACGTAACGATAACATCCCTGCAATTTTGAAATGCCGTGGAATCTGGACGTCAGTTAGTGGCTTGAACAAACGTCTTCACCGAATTGGAATAATTATCAAGGCTAGAGGCGAAATATTTGGCGATTCGGACTGTGAATGTAGAATACGACGTGCCCTAATTGTGCATACATGCTGACGCCATCTGAATGATTTTACATGTGGTCGTAAAGAAATTTCACAGAAACCACAAAAACGAGGTACAATCCCGTAACTGTAAAGTGGATTTAGGTATTTGTTAGACCACTACAAAGAAAAACTGAGTGTTGTGATACAACGCAATATACCACTTAACTGTGCTCTGTCGGGTGAGCGACTCAAACATTATCAAAAGGTACCGTAGCAGGAATATATAATTAGTGTTAATAGATGTAGATGGTATTGACATTTTTGTGAGGCTCTGAGCACTATGGGACTTAACACCTGTGGTCATCAGTCCCCTAGAACTTAGAACTACTTAAACCTAACTAACCTAAGGACATCACACACATCCATGCCAGAGGCAGGATTCGAACCTGCTACCGTAGCAGTCCCGCGGTTCCGGACTGAGCGCCTAGAACCGCTAGACCACCGCGGCCGGCCATTTTTGTGATTGTAGTAGTAGTTGTTTCTGTCGCTGTAATTATAGCTGTTGGAGTCACTGACGTTATAGTGGATCTGAGAGTAGAATTAACAAATATAACAATAAAATGATTTAAAATAGAGTGAATATAATGAAAAACTATGGCTCATTTACTGGGGCAGGTAAGGGATGACTGACTGAAAAGTCGAGAGATTTTATTTTCCTTCTTACAGTGAGTGTATTTTATAATATCTGATGGTGGCTCTGAACTGTTTGCACAATATAGAACCGTGGGAAGCAATACCTGATTAAAATATGTTGCATGATTAACTAACCAGACGAAGTGCGATAGGTTGCCTGAGTTTTCACCAAACCAGAAACGTGTGTGTGCTGTCTTTTGAACGTGGCTGCTGTTTTCTTACAAGGGAACCTCCCCATCGCACCCCCTCAGATTTAGTTTTAAGTTGGCACAGTGGATAGGCCTTGAAAAACTGAACACAGATCAATTGAGAAAACAGGAAGAAGTTGTGTGGAACTGTGAAAAAATAAGCAAAATATACAAACTCAGTAGTTCATGGGAAGATAGGCAACATCAACGACACTGGGACCGCAGGAGCACCGTGGTCTCGTGGTAACGTGAGCAGCTGCGGAACGAAAGGTCCTTGGTTCAAATCTTCTATCGAGTGAAAACTTAAATTTTTTATTTTCAGTTTATGTGACAAACTCTTATGTTTTCGCACTTTTTTGGGAGTGATTATCACATCCATAAGAAAACCTAAATCGGGCAAGGTAGAAGAATCTTTTTACCCATTCGCCAAGTGTACAAGTTAGGTGGGTCGACAACATATTCCTGTCATGTGACGCACATGCCGTCACCAGTGTCGTATAGAATATGTCAGATGTGTTTTCCTGTGGAGGAATCGGTTGACCTATGACCTTGCGATCAAATGTTTTCGGTTCCGATTGGAGACGCACGTCCTTTCGTCTACTAATCGCACGGTTTTGCGATGCGGTCGCAAAACACAGACACTAAACTTATTACAGTGAACAGAGACGTCAATGAACGAACGGACAGATAATAACTATGCAAAAATAAAGAAAGTAAAATTCTCACTCATGGGAAGACTTGAACCAAGGACCTCTTCTTCTGCAACTGCTCACGCTACCACGGGACCACGGCGCTCCTGAGCTCACGTTCTCCTTGATGTTGCCAATGTGACCCATGGACTACTCAGTTTGTATATTTTGCTTATTTTTTCACAGTTCCACGCAACTTCTTCCTGTTTTTTCAATTGATCTGTGTTCAGTTTATCAAGGCCTATCCACTGTGCCAAGTTATAACTAAATCTGAGGGGGGTGCGATGGGGAAGTTCCCTTGTTAGAAGACGGAACTCTCCACAGCGGACTCATCATGAAGATGTAGAAGCAAGGTCAGTACTTGGTCACCCAGACTATTGGTATAAACACTTGAAATCTGGTTTCGCAGGTCAGAGCGGATCACGTTGTGGGCAGGGGCCAAGGTCAATTACTGTTAGTTATACAAGAACACACACAACTTTCCTGCTGAAACCAATGTACAGTTTTCCGTTTAAAACAACAAAGATCAATTAACGGCTGAGGGCCCAAGTAACTTATCCAGAATAAGTATGAATGACTGCTTTTAAAACACCAGGATTTAAAGTAACGGCTGAGGGCCTTGCTGCAGCAAAATCACAATATCTTCTCGGCTAAAGGCCGAAATAATATTTCAGATCAGCCAAGGAATTCGTTAACAGCCAAGCATTTACAAATTCCGGCTAAAGGCCATATTAAGGAAATCTCAAGTTAATTCTTCAGCGAAGAAAAAATTTTCTTTATATAATAAAAGAGAGACTTTAAAGATAAGCTTTGATGCAGTACAACAGAAAAACATCTTAAGAAAACTTGAAGTATCTTGTCGGCTGAAGGCCCAAACAATTACTCAAGAATAATTAAAGACAACCTTAAGACAAACATTTACAGAACACGGCAGAAGGCCGTTTCAAGAATTCAAGATGATTAAACGGAAACCTTACAGACAAGGATTTAGATATTAAAGCCACAAATTCTGAAACAAACGCGACTGAGGGCCTAAATACAGAGCAACAATAATTTTAAATGAAACGCGGCTAAAGGCCTAATCTTAAAGTTGTTAAAAGTTCGGCTGAAACCCATATACTAAACATAAAGCAGACAATATTAATACACGGCTGAAGACCTGGCACAGTTCCTACGACGAAATAAAATGACAGTCACAAACAACAAGCAGTGGTGCTCAGAAGTGTTGCAAGGGTGGGCCTGGGGAGGAAACTCTAACCAAAGTCTAGGTGAGACAGGCAGCCAATCGGGTGGCAACCCGACCTAGTGACGGCTGAAGAACCAACCATCAGCCTAATCAGTTCCGTTCCACCCGACACACTCGCTGTTCTGTTTCAGCCGACCGACTGACTACTCCACTACGCAAACAGCATTCATCTGCTCAGTGGAAATCACAGAAGCTACAGACGGTTTCACGGAAACACACCTGCACAAAAACTCGAACATTCGTAAAATCAGTCACTTTGGAACAACAAGGACTAATGAATTCGACACAAAGAGAGTTTCCACAAGCTGTCGGCGAACAAATACACGTCGTCCTATGAGACAACCGACCGAACGACCAACCACAGTCGTTCCCACTGAAATTACGCGTGTCGACAACGGTCGGCCGAGTCTTGGTTGTCCGAAGCTGACTACAGCTCCAACCCGACTTAACTCGATGTCAGTTCGTAATTCTGAGACACGGCTAACCGGGCGCACTGGATCGGACCCACCATGCAGAGGTAGCTCTTGCCCATTGGCCAAGACATCTCTGCACAAGGAAGGCACTGACCCACGTCCGGCAAGATGACCATCTAACGAGGCCCAGAAACGGTCAAAGGACCAAATACACGTCGCCCGATGAGACGACCAACCGAATGATCAACCAACGGTCGTCCCGCTCCAATCTCCTTCCGTCGGACAGTTCATTTGTGTCGCCAGCGGTCGGCGAGCACTGGCTGTCCGCACCTCACTGGCGCTCCGTCCCCGACTTCACTCCTGCTGCGCCCCCAATGAACTTCAGTGCTGCTGCGTCCACACTCGACTCGGATAGACCACGACCCGGAAATACTAGCGGTCGCTCCAGAGATAGTACGACAGTGCACTTATCGATAAGCGCTGCTGCTGCCACTCATGGGCAAGCAAACCAGCAACTTAGTGACGCCAGTAAATCGAATAAAAAAAAAGAGAAGCGAAAGAACTATAAGACAAGATGACGAACAATAAACGGCATGACTGCGAGCCGCGCACGACTCAATACTCTATTTCATGTTTATAGTAAGCTGAGTGAGTGAACCCAAGGCGTGTTAGGGAAAACGCATCCAAAACGTCACAGATCCATCTCTGGCACGAGATACTCCCTCCACTAACTGCAGCTTTAACTCTTCATTCGGCCGTCGATGTACTCGTCACCTTGAACGAATTGAAAAGAAGCAAAATGGCGATGTGTCATATCGCGCTGCACGCCATTGCCCGGTTCCTGAACTATCGGCCGAATTCAAGATGCTTAGATTAATCTGCCGCTGTTTACATTGACCCTTCATGGGGTATGCGACACGACATGTCCGTCTCATGCAGTTTCCTTGGTATGCCATTACATTCACTGTCAACAGCAATTCATGTAGGATGTGAAACATATTGCCTTTTACAAGGTCTCTGTAGATTAGCGTCTTTCGATGACCATTGTTCTTACGCTGTGTTACATGGCAATGAATCGTACTCCATATCTTGTAGACACGTTGGGCAGTCTACGTTTATACCACTCTGATACTCCGCTTAATTTGCTCCTTTGTCACAGAGATGTCCAGATACGGTAGCTTCTTTCTGCCATTGTGTCACGCCTGCGACTCAACTGGCTTTGTGATTAGCGTTGCTTCCTCTGGATTGTACGATCAGAGATTTTCCTCTCTCAGAGTCTGGGCATTTGTATTGTTCTAATCATTTCATTTCATCTGCTTCACAATGGCGCACAAGTCATCGAAGTGACATCGAATAGAAAGATTTACACCAGGCGGCTGAATGACCCGAGACAAGATCTCCGGTGCAATAATGCCATACCACAGAAACGCTACGTTGTTTCGATTTCGTAGTCAAACAGCGGCTAAGGAATCAAGCAGGACAGGTGAAAAACATCGAGTATCTGAGTATGCGAAGGGAATTTTGAACAGTATTCTAAAATTATATATTTATGCCAGGCAGGTTCTCCAATAGTATCGGTTCGTGTTATGGAATCGTTACACAACCCAACACATCCGAATATGTCTCACAGCTCTATCGGTTTTGCAGTCTCTCCAAAGACGCTGAGCTTTTGGAGAAGTAATTACCTGAAGAGTACGTTTCACCAAGCTTAAGTCTGCAATCTGAAGTCAGTGTCCCATCATACAGCTCATAAAGCTCAATAATGTTTTGTATCTCTATTTAAGAGGATGTGGACGACGCTGACTTAGGGAATACGAATCAATATGTTTGATCTGTATCGTTTATGCTTCACACAACTCCATTAATTCTTCAGCGCGGTATATGTCTTACTCAGATATCCGCGATAAAACTTGGTACTCCAGAAGTGCCAATTCTTCCTAGTTTTATAACTTTTATGTTTAGTTCAATTGTCTTAGAACATAACCCTCAAAACTGTTCCCTTCTCTGGCGAGAGTCTCCTGTAGACTTGTTCTCTCTTTCTGAACCATGCCTCCTCAATGATTATCGAACTACTGCCTAGAACTGACACAAATTAACGCTAGGAACGCAGGCTAACCCCATCAAATTTTCTACCACAGCTGTAGATAGTACTGATGCTGTTGGCTGACATTCGTAAATGGTCCCTAATTCATGTTCATTATTTTCATTCATTTATGTGTTACCATTAATCTCTATGCTTATTAATTCACTCAGATCATTAAAATATAGCCATAACTTATACCACCGGCATAAACTGTTTCCTATTAACATACTACAGAGTAAGGTCATCTATATGCTTTATATGTTAAACCTGTATGTTTACTCTTTGGTTTCCTGGCAGTCTATATCTATCCAGGCATTGCCACCACGTTAACGTACTTCAATCATTCAAGATGCCGTCGTACGGACTTACGAGACAGTTTCCGACATTTCGTTTCCGGATGCAGCGTTGCGTCGTATATGCTATTTACTGAGCCTTATATCACACTGTAGAAAGAATAAATAAATAAGTAAATCACTACTACAATGTGGACGATCTTGTAGTGGTTCCTAGCGTGTAACGTACATACATTAGTTAACAATTTCATATCACTTTAGAGTCTGTAGTATCATAGATCAACTGCGCTCTACTAAGCCTTCTCCTCTTTTTATGTTGGCCGGGAGTCGCTCCAAAGCATATAAAGAAACCATTGTCTAGTCTTACGGCAGTCATTATAAGAAATGGAGCGTTATGAAAATCCTTTTAACATAAAAATCCCCGGCATCGTGTACAGCTGAAAAATATAACTATCCCGTATATTACAAAATGTGTCCTTTATCAGCAACACTACATTTTATTTTACTCTTTGTTGTTGCTGTCTGATACATTCGCCCACGCCAGGAGAAATGAAATTCTGGATATCAGTTTACGTATTCTGCATCCCACCGAAATCCATTTTTCCGAGAGTTCGTGCTGCATACCAATGAAAAAACCATGCCCTTCATACAGCCCGACACTTAGGCATGCAGAATACACATGTTACATCAGAAACACATTCTCAACATAGACCTTTACTTAGCTTTTCAAGACAAATAATTAAAGATGTCTTTCGACCAATGAAACTAATATTATTCTAAACAGGAAACTTACTGCATTACTAGTATTTGCGTATTTCGTACGATTGTGCTAACGAGGTCTCTTACTCATTTTCTGATAGTGATAATCATAGAACAAAAGTTAAATTAACAGTTTTCAATCAAGATTTTACGACCAGTAGTAATGTTCTCTTGGGAGTGGATCGGCATCGTCCTCTGTACATTTATTTGCGCCAACTGTGATGTCGTCATAGATTGATAACACACCATCAGAAGGTTCTTAGGAGGTGACCTTCGGCTTACATTTCTGTTGTCGTGCGGTAGCGTTCTCGCTTCCATGCGCCCGGGTTCCCGGGTTCGATTCCCGGCGGGGTCAGGGATTTTCGCTGCCTCGTGATGACTGGGTGTTGTGTGCTGTCCTTAGATTAGTAAGGTTTAAGTAATTCTAAGTTCTAGGGGACTGATGACCATAGATGTTAAGTCCCATAGTGCTCAGAGCCATTTGAACCATTTTTTGAACATTCCTGTTCTGCAACGTTCGTTATTGGGAATAGAGCTCCTGTTTGTACGATTATGTATTGGTGATGTATCTATCATAAAGTATACTGGTTTGTCAAAAGCCTCTTCCGCCATAGTATTACCTCAGACGAACAATGTAAACTCCCCCTCAAAAACGGCGGACAATGTCTCGCAGTATCCCCATCTCTTCAGATTTGTTTCAGATCTCTGAAAAACTGCCAGGAAACTAGTCAGAGGCAGGTTATTGCAGGAAATTTCCTTGCCTGTACGTCCTTACTTAAGATGACAACAGAGTGGAGTCTACATTTAACTTGTGGTATTGCTTTTTCGAGCATATTCGCAACTTCTTAACCTATGCTATGTAGCCGTGTAGCCCTATGTAGTCTCAAAGATGTGGAATAAACTTAATACTTTAGACGTTACATGTATTAATAGGAGTGTTGTTGATACAATACTCTAATCTTATTCACGTTTTATTCATCATGGACCACGCAAAATCGACGTCTGTAGGCCTTCCTTCATGGCCCAACAATATTTCAAAAATGGTTCAAATGGCTCTGAGCACTATGGGACTTAACATCTGAGGTCATAATTCCAATAGAACGTAGAACTACTTAAACCTAACTAACCTAAGGAAATCACACACATCCATGCCCGAAGCAGGATTCGAATCTGCGACCGTAGGGTCGCACTTAGAACCGTTCGGCCACACCGGCCGGCATCAATATTTCGTGCGCTGCTCTTTCTTTTTTTTTTATCTGGTGAAATATGTTGTTATGTCTTTTCCTCTTCTTCCTAGGAATCTTGTGTTTCCTATAACTTTCCGGATATTATCTCTGTCCTATAGCTTTGCTGACGCTATTCACAATTATTATTATTCAGACAGTTGGATCTGTCTTCCTTCTCAAGAATGCTTTGATATTGTGAGTTAACATGTATCAATCCATTCTACAAACTGGCTTTTTCAACTGATGGGGTGTGTTGACGAACCTTCTTTGTTGCATTCGTTTAGCAAGAAGATTATTTTCAAAAGTAGAGTAGAAAGAGTATGTATTGTTGAATTTATTTGAAACTAATTTGTTAGTACTTTTAACTGTCAGGTGTGCACGTGTAATTTATCTAAGCTTTTTAAGCGTTTCTCAGACTCCGATTATGTTACATTTTACCATTGCTCCATTTCGTATATGAAAGTGCCTTCCTTCTATGAGAAGTATGCATTTTAACCAACGGATGTTATAATTTTTTCCTCCAGTTGATGATAGTTCAAACAACCGAAACCTGTCGAATAAATATAATTTATGCAACTGATTGGCAAATAAAAATGCTGTTCTATAAATATTCGAATTTTCTCTTCACGATGTTTCTAGGTTTTTAACTTAAACGAACTGAAGCTAGTATTCTAAAGTGACCTCCCTCCATCCCCCTCTCATGGAGAATTATTAACTTTTCTTATTTAAAAATGTTTTGCCATAATTTCTGTTTACGGTGTTGTGGTAGTAGTTCATGGGTTTTAGAGGGTAGGAATTGACAAATATTCATGAATTCGCAACACACAAGTCTGTATTAATTATAATCTATAATCTGCGAGCTTTCATCGCTCGTCAGTAGCCTTGAGTGTGCTTAAAATCCTACACATAAGGTGTTTGTTTCTCAGAGATTGCCTGATGCCCTTATCAATTACTTTGTGTCAGTAGAAGGTTATGTTTACTATAGGTACTGGTGAATGGAAAACATAGGATTCTGTTCGTTCTCGTGCTCTGTAGGGTACGCGGAACCATATCCATCTAGATGTCACCCATCTCAAATATTATTTGTGAATGCCCGCAGTACATCAATAGCACTTTATTTGGACGCAAGTATTTCATGATTTATGCTGTATAAATCGTACCGTATGCTCCAAGAAAGTACGGCAAGTTCAAAGTTCGCCTTTTGCGACCCACGAAGGCTGCCACAGCTGCGCAGTGTATAAACACAATGCTTACAGTAGAATACGGTAAAACAGCAACTTCATTAATAAAAACCAAGTGGAAATAGGAAAGGAGAGAACGCTATTTCCTGCCACAGCAGGTATCAGTTTCATAATATATGGATACCCATTATGTCCACTATTTGCTCTCAACGAACACGACAGGGAACACCGAATGCCATGGCGAGTGGCAGCTCACCAGACAGCAGAGTTTCGAATTTCCTTCACCGAGGGCGCTACCCACTGCCAGGGTTGTCTGGCTAGCAAATACTGTCATGAAGCACGCACGCTACTAAAGTCTGCGACATGGGTAGCCGACGTCAGTCTTCAAGGGCTCAGCTGAAGGTGTATGGCTGCCCCGTTGAAATTATGTCAGTGGTATTAAATGAGTACCAGTTGCATTCACGAAATATTTGGTACTTGTTCCTTGTTTTCAGTTATGAAAATGGATTCAGAAAATATCGTTCGTATGAAACACAACCGGCATTTTACTCGCGCGAAGTAGTGAGTGCCGTTGTTGTGGTCGTTATCCCGAAGACTGGTTTGATTCAGGTCTCCATGCTACTCTGTCCTGTATGAGAGTCTTCATCTCCGAAAAACTACTGCAGCCTACGTCTTTCTAAATCTGCTTACCGTATTCATCTCTTTGATTCCCTCTACGATTTGCACACCTAAACTTTTCTGCGGTACTAAATTCCTGATCCGTTGATGTCTCAGAACAAAGTGTTAAATTCATTAGCGCATTTCTTTTATACTTGACAGTGGACCTTTGTATCAAAGAGCTTATAAAAGTAGAAAGCTACTTCCTTAACCCTCCGACAGTCGCGCATGTATCTGTGAGATACATGACCTACTTTTTCTCTAATATTACCGCAATGAACAGTGGTAACGGTTTGCTGGCCCACGACATCTTGCGTCATACCTTTCTTATTGCTTCACAGGAATTTCAGTCTTATCCCGATACTGACAAGGTCATAAATGAGTCAGGTGTGGGAACGTGTACTGCCTGTATCTCTCAGATACAGCGCGCCTACTCGGGTAACGCTTTGTCGCCGCAATGACTGCAGCTGTTGCATTGTTTGCAGCGTACGCAAGTCGGCAGTTGCGTTGTTGTCTTCTAAATGAAGCAACGTTTCGTTGTAGCTACGTGTACTCTCTTTCAAAATGAGTAAACGATATGATCTAGAAAATCCTAAGGATTTAGAAGAAGTACATCGCCTTCTTCTCGACGACGAGGTATCCATTGAAGATGAAGATGATCTTGCAGAAACTGATTCAGAAACCGAAGATATACTCGAAACACGATCTGTAGACTCAGACACAGATCATGAATTGGATGAAGAGGAAAATAATGAAACCCAGGAAACTGATGAACATTACTATTTTGGTGAGTAGAAAAGACAATAAATATGCTTTCAGATGTAATAATAACAATATCTAATAATGGTGTAATATACTTATTTTTTATTTTAGGTAAGGATGGAACTAAATGGAGGAAAGTGCCTTGGAAAGCAACACGGACATGGCCTCATAATATACTAATCAAACTGCCTGGGGTAGTTGGAGACGCAAAGAAAATGGTAACTGAAATTGACTGCTGGAGCCTGTTCATCAGTAATGATATCCTAGATCTAATTGTGGTCAACACTAACAGGCGTATAGCTGATCTAAAAGGAAACTTTGCTCGCGAGAGTGACTGCAAGGACACAGACGCAATCGAAATAATAGCCTTTCTTGGCTTGTTATACCTTGCTGGTGTGTTCCGTGGTGGGCGACAGAATGTTCACGACTTCTGGACAGCAGATGACCTTGGTCTTGAATATTTTTAGAATGACCATATCCGAAAAACGTTTCCTGTTCCTAATAAGATGTGTTCGTTTTGATGATGGAGCCACAAGACAAGAACGGCGCAAGACAGACAAATTAGCAGCCGTGAGGGAAATGTTCACCATGTGTTTGAATAACTGAAAGACACATTACTCCCTCGGTCAGAACGTCACAGTTGATGAGCAGCTACCAGCATTTCGAGCCCGGTGTGGATTTCGCCAGTTCATACCATCCAAATCATCTAAATATGGCATCAAAATTTTCTGCCTATGTGATGCCAAGCTTTATTATACTTACAACATGGAAATATATTGTGGATTACAACCAGAAGGACCCTTTCAGAATAACAACTCCGCCAAAGAAGTAGTTCTGAGACTTGCCGAACCAATATATGGGACGGGTAGAAACATTACAGCAGATAACTGGTTCACTAGTTTGGAGTTAGTAAGAGAACTGCATAAAAGGAGACTGTCGTTTGTAGGCACAATTAGAAAAAACAAGAAGGAACTGCCATCGAATTTCGTAGCACCAAAAAGTAGACAGCAATATGATAGCGTATTTGGCTACAGCAAGAATGAAACCCTTGTGTCGTATGTCCCGAAAAAAGGGAAAACTGTAGTCCTCCTTTCGAGTATGCATGTATCGTCAAGTGAGGTTTCGGAAGGTTTAGAGAAAAAACCAGCAATTATTCTACACTATAATGACACCAAATCTGGAGTTGGTGTAGTTGACAAACTCTGTGCAACCTACAATGTAGCTAGGTCAACAAGAAGATGGCCTATGGTAATTTTTTTCCACCTGTTGAAAATTGCAGGCATCAACTCAAGAGTAATTTTCTTGGGCAACAAGAATAAATACTCAAATCGGCGCGAGTACCTCAAAACTTTGGCTCTGACTCTAATGCAAGATCATCTCAAAAGAAGAGCTCTTATTATGACTCTACCTGATGATATAGTCAATGCTAGTAAAGTACAAACCTAAAGGAAAAGAGCAAGAAAACGCTGAACAATCCTTGGAATCAGAAAACAAGAAAAGAAAAAGGTGCCAGTCATGCTACAGGGAGACAAAAAAGACTTGTCTCAGCAAGTATACATGTGAAAAATGCGGTACACATCTTTGTTTGCAAAAGCACGCAAAAATAATTTGTGAACAATGTCTTTCTGTAGAGGGCGATCAGTAAAAAGAGACATGCTTTGATTAGTTCAATAATTTATTTGTATCTATAATAAAATCAATTTTTAAAAGAATTTCATGTACTTCTCCATTACAAAATGTCAAATATTTCTGTTAATTTGAAAGTTTAATGAGCCTGATGTTCACTTCTGTATTTGTAAAATCTGTAACAATAAAGGTAACTGCAATTTAAAACAAAAACAAGAGAAAAAGAACCTGTAAACAAACAAAAAACACAAAAATCTTCGCATGTATCCACGAGATACATCGCGACTAGTGGCGTCATGAAAGTTGACGCGCCTGCTGGAGGGTTAAAGTTTAATACAAAGAGATAACTTCAAAGCATTTCACGGAACATTAAGTTTTGAGTAGAGAGTGCTGATAAGATAGGTTACTTGCTACAACAGATGAAACGCCAACGTCAAACATACATGCGTGAAAGGTGTCTACTAATGAAAGTTGTTCGTTTGTGTTTATGTGCATGTATTATCAGTGTTTGTTCTTGTCCTCATTGGTTAGGAAGAAACTTATGATACACGACAGTTAAAGGTTCCCCTAAGTAATAGTCAAAGCTGCGGTTAAGTGGCAGTTTACTAGAAGTTTGTTTCGTTCTTACGATTTGTGTGCACTTTTCGCTTAGTTTGGCTGGAAACTTCTAATCCAAGCAATAATAGGTTCTTGTCCCTTATGTGCAAATCGCGACTGTCTCTCACAAAAGCTCTACAGTAGGCAACAATTATAACTAGAGTTCATGTTAGTTAATGCAATAGCCTGGTAAATATTTCTTAAGTTCTATGCAACATATGTAATATTTCATGGCCATCCACCACGTTTCACTGATTAGTGCGTTCCCCGTTTAAGTGACACAGTGCCATTATTATTGTTCATTACTAATATACATTAGTATAAAGCAGTCTGCTTCATTAATTTAGCCTGATAATCGACAAATTGACTACTGTTGACATTGCTAGTGCCTTCTATTGTATGCGTCTTTGGTTCTAAACATTTTCTTGCTGCAGTAAGGCATAATTTAACAGCTATCTTAGATCGGAAAAACCTTGGCTACAAATTTTGTTCCAATTACTTTTGTCCAATCTTGGCTCTCTACCCTCTTTACTTTGCATTTCTACGTATTTGTATTTTTTTGAGGTACAGACCGATGGTTCGATTCCCAAAAGAGTTTATCATCATCCTTTCAGTAGCTACCTAACATACTAGTGGAAGCAAAGTCTGATTACCTTTCCGTTAGTACACGATCACACTCGTTTAAAATCTTCTCAAAGAAGTAAAATGAGGGTTGATTTTCTAATATCAAAATACTAAACAGTGTTCGACAGGCCTTAATCTTAATGTTACACATGTCGTTAACGGATCTGAGTCGTCAGTACTGGTACAGTGATGTTCTCTGGTCAATAGTAACACTCCCTCCCCCCCCCCCCCCTAGTGCAGCAGTACGAGCCTATCCGGACACCACCCAAAACATTTTTCATATTAGGCGCATTTTACTGTCAGCTACTGCCAGGTACTCCATATCAGCGACCTCAGTATTTATTAGACATCATGAGAGAGCAGAATGGGGTGCTCCGCGGGACTCACGAACTTCGAACGTGGTCAGGTGATTAGGTGAAGGTGGTGTCATACGTCTGTACGCGAGATTTCCACACTCCTAAACAATCCTAGGTCCACTGTTGCCGATGTGATAGTGAAGTGGGAATGTAAAGGGAGACGTACAGCACAAAATCGTACAGGCTGACCACCCTTGTTGACTGATAGAGATCTCCAACAGTTGAAGAGAGTCGAAATGTGTAATAGGCAGACATCTCTCCAGAGAAGCGCACAGGAATTACAAAATGCATCAGGATCCACTGCAAGTACTATGACAGTTAGGCGGGATATGAGAAAACGGATTTCATGGTCGAGTGGCTGCTCATAAGCCACACATTACGCCAGTAAATCCAAACGACGCCTTTCTTGGTGTAAGGAGCGTAAACGTTGGCCGATTGAACGGTGGTGAAACGTTGTGTGGAGTGACGAATCACGGTACACAATGTGGCGATCCGATGGCACGATGGCAGGGTGTGGGTATGGCGAATGACCGACGAACGTCATCTGCCAGTGTGTGTAGTAACAACAGTAAAATTCGAAGGTGATGGTGTTATGGTGTGGTCGCGTTTTTCACGGACCCCTTGTTGGTTTGCTTGCCGCTATCACAGCACGGGCCTACATTGATATTTTAATCACCTTCTTGCTTCCCACTGTTCAAAAAAAATTCTGGAATGGCAATTGCATCTTTCAACACGATCGACCACTTATTCATAATGCACGGCTTGTGGTGGAGTAGTAACACGACAATTACATCCCTGTAATGGACTGGCCTGCACAGAGTCCCGACCTGAGTCCTATAGAAAGCCTTTTTACATCTACATCTACATTTATACTTCACAATCCACCCAACGGTGTTTGGCGGAGGGCACTTTACGTGCCACTGTCATTACCTCCCTTTTCTGTTCCAGTCGCTTATGGTTCGCGGGATGAACGATGCCGCAAAGCCTCCGTGCGAGCTCGAATCTCTATAATTTTACATTCGTGTTCTCCTCGGGAGGTGTAAGTAGGGGGAAGCAATATATTCGATACCTCATCCAAAAACGCACCCTCTCGAAACCTGGACAGCAAGCTACGCCGCGATGCAGAGCGCCTCTCTTGCAGAGTCTGCCACTTGAGTTTGCTAAACATCTCCGTAACGCTATCTCGCTTACCAAATAACCCTGTGACGAAACGCGCCGCTCTTCTTTGGATCTTCTCTATCTCCTCTGTGAACCCGACTCTAGTACACATCCCACACTAATGAGCAATACTCAAATATAGGTCGAACAAGTGTTTTGTAAGTCACCTCCTTTGTTGATGGACTACATTTTCTAAGGACTCTCCCAATGAATCTCAACCTGGCACACGCCTTACCAACAATTAATTTTATATGATCATTCCACTTCAAATCGTTCCGCACGCACACTCCCAGATATTTTTTCAGAAGTAACTGCTACCAGTGTTTGTTCCGCTATCATATAATCATACAATAAAGGATCCTTCTTTCTATGTATTGGCAATACATTACATTTATCTATATTAAGGGTCAGTTGCCACTCCCTGCACCAAGTGCCTATCCGCTGCAGATCTTCCTGTATTTCGCTGCAATTTTCTAATGCTGTAACTTCTCTGTATACTACAGCATCATCCGCGAAAAGCCGCATAGAACTTCCGACACCATCTACTAGGTCATTTATATATATTGTGAAAACTAATGATCCCATAACACTCCCCTGTGGCACGCCAGAGGTTACTTTAACGTCTGTAGACGTGTCTCCATTGAAAACAACATGTGTGTTCTGTTTGCTAAAAACTCTTCAATCCAGCCACACAGCTGGTCTGATATTCCGTAGTCTCTTACTTTGTTTATCAGGCGACAGTGCGGAACTGTGACGAACGCCTTCCGGAAGTCAAGGAAAATGGCATCTACGTGAGAGCCTGTATCTAATATTTTCTGGGTCTCATGAACAAATAAAGCGAGTTGGGTCTCACACGATCGCTGTTTCCGGAATCCATGTTGATTCCTACAGAGTAGATTCTGGGTTTCCAGAAATGACATGATACACGAGCAAAAAATATGTTCTAAAATTCTACAACAGATCAATGCCAGAGATATAGATCTATAGTTTTGCGCATCTGCTCGACGACCCTTCTTGAAGTCTGGGACTACCTGTGCTCTTTTCCAGTCATTTGGAACCTTCCGTTCCTCTAGAGACTTGCGGTACACTGCTGTTAGAAGGGGGTCAAGCTCTTTCGTGTATGTGTAGAATCGAAGTGGTATCCCGTCAGGTTCAGTGGACTTTTCTCTGTTGAGTGATTCCAGTTGATTTTCTATTCCTTGGACACTTATTTCAATGTCAGCCATTTTTTCGTTTGTGCGAGGATTTAGAGAAGGAACTGCAGTGCGGTCTTCCTCTGTGAAACAGCTTTGGAAAAAGGTGTTTAGTATTTCAGCTTTACGCGTGTCATCCTCTGTTTCAATGCTATCATCATCCCAGAGTGTCTGGATATGATGTTTCGAGCCAATTACTGATTTAACTTAAGACCAGAACTTCCTAGGATTTACTGTCAAGTCGCTACATAGAATTTTACTTTCGAGTTCACTGAATGCTTCACGCATAGCCCACCTTACGCTAACTTTGACATCGTTTAGCTTCTGTGTGTCTGAGAGGTTTTGGCTGCATTTAAACTTGCAGTGAAGCTCTCTTTGCTTTCGCCGTAGTTTCCTTTGTTGTTGAACCACGGTGGGTTTTTCCCGTCCCTCACAGTTTTACTCGGCACATACCTGTCAAAAACCCATTTTACGATTGCCTTGAACTTTTTCTATAAACACTCAACATAGTCAGTGTCCGAACAGAAATTTTCGTTTTGATCTGTTAGGTAGTCTGAAGTCTGCCACCTATTACTCTTGCTTAACAGATAAAGCCTCCTCCCTTTTTTTATATTCCTATTTACTTCCATATTCAGGGATGCTGCAACGGCCTTATGATCACTGATTCCCTGTTCCGTGCTTATATAGTCGAAAAGTTCGGGTCTGTCATCAGTAGGTCCAAGATGTTATCTCCACGAGTCGGTTCTCTGTTTAATTGCTCGAGGTAATTTTCGGATAGCGCACTCAGTATAATGGGATGTCTTGGAACGCCGACTTCATGCCAGGCCTCACCGACCGTCTTCGATACCTCTCCCCAGTACAGCACTGCGTGAAGAATGGGCTGCCAAGAAACCTTGCAGCACCTGATTGAACGTATGCCTGCGAGAGTGGAAGCTGTCATCAAGGCTAAGGTGGACCAACACAATATCGAATTCCAGCGTTAGCGATGGAGGGCGCCACGAACTTGTAAGTCATTTTCAGCCAGGTGTCCGGATACTTTTGATCACATAGTGTAAGTTCCAACTCAAAATGAAGCATGCACTGCAAAACACAATTGATAAAGTATCTAAAGTGGTATCAGAAACACACGGAATGTTCCATAAGTTTTCAATGAGTTCATGCCATGCCTTGCCATGCCATATTTGAAATACAGTCCTTCGCATAAATCGTGTCAAACGATCGTTACGTCTTAGGCAAAAATGCGTTAGAAAAATCCGCGCGCGGATGTTCGATGCTTCTGGGGGTCACATCTGGGGTTCTATTGGTCACATAGATAAGGCGTCAATTCAACTGGATAGTCCTTGGCCTAGCGATCATTTGTATACCTCTTGGATGAACATGCATGCTGTAGCTATGCTTCAGTACAGGCTTCAGTACAGCCCAACCAAACTGAGGAAATCGGTCTGTTCTTTTTCATCTAGTGTGGTCTGGTGTGGACCTTAGGTAGTTTATAAAAGCACCATTTTTTCATGGGCGGCTCTTGAGGAGACGCCGAAAGACTATGATTTTTGGCTACCAAAAATATTTATCCTTGGGATGACCATATCTATAAATTCTGTTCAACACAGATGTTCAAATTTTACCATATATTCTGAAGATTCTGAAGATAAAAAATTTCAGGTAACTTCGGAACTCTTTTCGCTATAATTATGCATTAGCGAGATCCAGGGGCTCGTAGTTGCACATCTTATGCACCTAAAATATGCACGTTATATCTGGTCTAAGGCGTCAATACAGTTTTAATTGACGTAGTGAACACTTGGCAATGTTCGTCATCAAACGTTAAAAACATCGACCTTGTACACTATGTGATCAAAAGTATCTGAACACCCGGCTGAAGAGTTCGTGTGGTCATGCATCGGTAATGCTGGAATTCAGTATGGTGTTGGCCCATCCTTAGCCTTGAAAACAGCTTCCACTCTCGCAGGCATACGTTCAACCAGGTGCTGGAAAGTACGTGGGGAATGGCAGCCCATTCTTCACAGAGTGTTGCACTGAGGAGGGGTATCGATGTCGGTCGATGAGGCTGGCACGAAGTCGGCGTCCCAAAACATCCCAAAGGTGTTCTATAGGATTCAGGTGAGAACTCTGTGCAGGCCAGTCAATTAAGGGGATGTTATTATCAAGACACCACTCTGCCACAGGCCGTGCATTATGAACAGGTGGTCGACCGTGTTGAAAGATGCAATCGTCATCCCCGAATTGTTCTTCAACAGTGGGAAGCAAGAAGGTGCTTAAAACATCAGTGTAGGCCTGTGCTGTGATAGTGCCACACAAAACAACAAATGGTGCAGGCCTCCTGCATGAAAGACACGACCCCACCATAACATCACCGCCTCCGAATTTTACTGCTGGCAGTACACACGCTGGCAGATGACGTTCACCGGGCATTCGCCATTCCCACACCCTGCCATTGTCACTCCACGCAACGCTTTTCCACTGTTCAATCGTCCAACGTTTACGCTTCTTACACCAAGAGAGACGTCGTTTGGTATTTACCGGCGTGATATGTGGCTTAACAGGAGCCGCCCGACCATGAAATTCAAGTTTTCCCACCAACCGCCTATCTGTCATAGTACTTGCAGTGGATCCTGATGCAGTATGGAATCCCTGTGTGATTGTCTGTCTATGTCTGTCTATTACACATTACGATCCCCTTCAATAGTCGGCGGTGTCTATCAGTCAGCAGACGAGGCCGGCCTGTACGAGTTTGTGCCGTACGTGACCCTTTACGTTTCCACTTCACTATCGTATTGGAAACAGTGCACCTAGGGATGATTAGGAGTGTGGAAATCTCGCGTACCGACGTATGACACAAGTGACACCCAATCCCCTGATCACGTTCGGAGTCCGTAAGTTCCGAGGAGCAGCCCATTCTGCTCTCTCACGTTTTCTAATGATTACTGAGGCCGCTGATATGGAATACCTGCTAGTAGGTGACAGCACAATGCACTCAATATGAAAAACGTATGTTTTTGGGGATGTCCGGATGATTTTGATCACGTAGTGTATATAAGGACTTTGGTTGCTACCTCTGGATCACGGGGCTCCAGGTTCAAATCCAGGCCGGGTTGGGGATTTTCCTTGCCCGGGGATTTGTTGTTTGTGTTGTCCTCATCATTTCATCATTATCCTCATCGTTCGTTACTGTGGTTAGTTTGTATTGTGAAAAAAAAAATTGGACTGTGAAAAAGTTGGCACTCTGTACGGTCGCTGATGACCGCGCAGTTGAGCGCCCCGCAAACCAAACAGCATTACCATCATTAAGGACTTTGCAACAACTGCTAGGAAGTGAAGTGCTCCTAAATTAGCAAAAAGCATGTTCCAATTTATTTTATGAAAATTGTTGTTGTTGTTGTGGTCTTCAGTCCTGAGACTGGTTTGATGCAGCTCTCCATGCTACTCTATCCTGTTCAAGCTTCTTCATGTCCCAGTACCTACTGCAACCTACATCCTTCTGAATCTGCTTAGTATATTGATCTCTTGGTCTCCCTCTACGATTTTTACCCTCCACGCTGCCCTCCAATGCTAAATTTGTGATCCCTTGACGCCTCAAAACATGTCCAACCAACCGATCCCTTCTTCTAGTCAAGTTGTGCCACAAACTTCTCTTCTCCCCAATCCTATTCAATACCTCCTCATTAGTTACGTGATCTACCCATCTTATCTTCAGCATTCTTCTGTAGCACCACATTTCGAAAGCTTCTATTCTCTTCTTGTCCAAACTGGTTATCGTCCATGTTTCACTTCCATACATGGCTACACTCCATACAAATACTTTCAGAAAGACTTCCTGATACTTAAATCTATACTCGATGTTAACAAATTTCTCTTCTTCAGAAACGATTTCCTTGCCATTGCCAGTCTACATTTTATATCCTCTCTACTTCGACCATCATCAGTTATTTTACTCCCTAAATAGCAAAACTCCTTTACTACTTTAAGTGTCTCATTTCCTAATCTAATCCCCCCAGCATCACCCGATTTAATTTGACTACAATACATTATCCTCGTTTTGCTTTTGTTGATGTTCATCTTATATCCTCCTTTCAAGACACTGTCCATTCCGTTCAACTGCTCTTCCAAGTCCTTTGCTGTCTCCGACAGAATTACAATGTCATCGGCGAACCTCAAAGTTTTTACTTCTTCTCCATGAATTTTAATACCTACTCCGAATTTTTCTTTTGTTTCCTTTACTGCTTGCTCAATATACAGATTGAATAACATCGGGGAGAGGCTACAACCCTGTCTCACTCCTTTCCCAACCACTGCTTCCCTTTCATGCCCCTCGACTCTTATAACTGCCATCTGGTTTCTGTACAAATTGTAAATAGCCCTTCGCTCCCTGTATTTTACCCCTGCCACCTTCAGAAACTGAAAGAGAGTATTCCAGTTAACGTTGTCAAAAGCTTTCTCTAAGTCTACAAATGCTAGAAATGTAGGTTTGCCTTTTCTTAATCTTTCTTCCAAGATAAGTCGTAAGGTTAGTACTGCCTCACGTGTTCCAACATTTCTACGGAATCCAAACTGATCTTCCCCGAGGTCCGCTTCTACCAGTTTTTCCATTCGTCTGTAAAGAATTCGCGTTAGTATTTTGCAGCTGTGACTTATTAAACTGATAGTTCGGTAATTTTCACATATGTCAACACCTGCTTTCTTTGGTATTGGAATTATTATATTCTTCTTGAAGTCTGTGGGTATTTCGCCTGTCTCATACATCTTGCTCACCAGATGGTAGAGTTTTGTCATGACTGGCTCTCCCAAGGCCGTCAGTAGTTCTAATGGAATATTGTCTACTCCCGGGGCCTTGTTTCGACTCAGGTCTTTCAGTGCTCTGTCAAACTCTTCATGCAGTATCGTATCTCCCATTTCATCTTCATCTACATCGTCTTCCATTTCCATAATATTGTCCTCAAGTACATCGCCCTTGTATAAACCCTCTATATACTCCTTCCACCTTTCTGCCTTCCCTTATTTGCTTAGAACTGGATTGCCATCTGAGCTCTTGATATTCATACAAGTGGTTCTATGTTCTCCAAAGGTCTCTTTAATTTTCCTGTAGGCAGTATCTATCTTACCCCTAGTGAGACAAGCCTCTACATCCTCACATTTGTCCTCTAGCCATCCCTGCTTAGCCATTTTGCACTGCCTGTCGATCTCATTTTTGAGACGTTTGTATTCCTTTTTGCCTGCTTCATTTACTGTATTTTTATATTTTCTCCTTGCATCAATTAAATTCAATATTTCTTCTGTTACCCAAGGATTTCTATTAGCCCTCGTCTTTTTACCTACTTGATCCTCTGCTACCTTCACTACTTCATCCCTCAGAGCTACCCATTCTTCTTCTACTGTATTTCTTTCCCCCATTCCTGTCAATTGTTCCCTTATGCTCTCCCTGAAACTCTCTACAACCTCTGGTTGTTTCAGTTTATCCAGGTCCCATCGCCTTAAATTCCCACCTTTTTGCAGTTTCTTCAGTTTCAATCTGCAGTTCATAACCAATAGATTGTGGTCAGAGTCCACATCTGCCCCTGGAAATGTCTTACAATTTAAAACCTGGTTCCTAAATCTCAGCCTTACCATTATATAATCTATCCGAAACCTGTCAGTATCTCCAGGATTCTTCCAGGTATACAACCTTCTTTTATGATTCTTGAACCAAGTGTTAGCTATGATTAAGTTTGCTCTGTGCAAAATTCTACAAGGCGGTTTCCTCTTTCATTTCTTCCCCCCAATCCATATTCACCTACTATGTTTCCTTCTCTCCCTTTTCCTACTGCCGGCCGAAGTGGCCGTGCGGTTATAGGCGCTGCAGTCTGGACCTGCAAGACCGCTACGGTCGCAGGTTCGAATCCTGCCTCGGGCATGGATGTTTGTGATGTCCTTAGGTTAGTTAGGTTTAACTAGTTCTAAGTTCTAGGGGACTAATGACCTCAGCAGTTGAGTCCCATAGTGCTCAGAGCCATTTGAACCATTTGAACCTTTTCCTACTGACGAATTCCAGTCACCCATGACTATTAAATTTTCGTCTCCTTTCACTACCTGAATAATTTCTTTTATCTCGTCATACATTTCATCTATTTCTTCATCATCTGCAGAGCTAGTTGGCATATAAACTTGTACTACTGTAGTAGGCATGGGCTTTGTGTCTATCTTGGCCACAATAATGCGTTCACTATGCTGTTTGTAGTAGCTAACCCGCACTCCTATTTTTTTATTCATTATTAAACCTACTCCTGCATTACCCCTATTTGTTTTTGTATTTATAACCCTGTAATCACCTGACCAAAAGTCTTGTTCCTCCTGCCACCGAACTTCACTAACTCCCACTATATCTAACTTTAACCTATCCATTTCCCTTTTTAAATTTTCTAACCTACCTGCCCGATTAAGGGATCTGACATTCCACGCTCCGATCCGTAGAATGCCAGTTTTCTTTCTCCTGATAACGACGTCCTCTTGAGTAGTCCCCGCCCGGAGATCCGAATGGGGGACTATTTTACCTCCGGAATGTTTTACCCAAGAGGACGCCATCATCATTTAGTCACACAGTAAAGCTGTATGTCCTCGGGAAAAATTACGGCTGTAGTTTCCCCTTGCTTTCAGCCGTTCGCAGTACCAGCACAGCAAGGCCGTTTTGGTTAATGTTACAAGGCCAGATCAGTCAATCATCCAGTCTGTTGCCCCTGCAACTACTGAAAAGGCTGCTGCCGCCCTTCAGGAACCACATGTTTGTCTGGCCTCTCAACAGATACCCCTCCGTTGTGGTTGCACCTACGGTACGGCCATCTGTATCGCTGAGGCACGCAAGCCTCCCCACCAACGGCAAGGTCCATGGTTCATGGGGGAAGCTTATGAAAATTACATTCAGTAATTCACAAGTACATACATGGCACAATATACCACAAAAGAATCCTCCACAAAGTAAATGATAATGCGTCTCGTATATCTAAAGTTATTCCTCGTTCGTCAGTTAAAATCATGAGTGACACTAATGTATCAATGTATAATGCATCGGTTTTAGGTAACTTAAAAATGGCCTAAGGCCGAAATTGTGCAATCGTACGTAGAATAAAGAGAATGGCATCTGAAGGTATCACAAAATCATTAAAAATATAAATAAGTAAAATAAAATAAAATGAAACAAAAAATGACTAAACTAAACTTTTTAGTCAGAGTCTCTCCACCAGTAAAACTTCGTTGCGCGCTGTCTCTGTTATAATGGGCCCCTCACGTCCATCTACATCTACATCTACATCTACATCTATACTCCACGAGCCACCTTACGGTGTGTGGCGGAGGGTACTTACTGTACCACTATCTGATCCCCCCTTCCCTGTTCCATTCACGAATTGTGCGTGGGAAGAACGACTGCTTGTAAGTCTCCGTATTTGCTCTAATTTCTCGGATCTTTTCGTTGTGATCATTACGCGAGATATATGTGGGCGGTAGTAATATGTTGCCCATCTCTTCCCGGAATGTGCTCTCTCGTAATTTCGATAATAAACCTCTCCGTATTGCGTAACGCCTTTCTTGAAGTGTCCGCCACTGGAGCTTGTTCAGCATCTCCGTAACGCTCTCGCGCTGACTAAATGTCCCCATGACGAATCGCGCTGCTTTTCGCTGGATCATGTCTATCTCTTCTATTAATCCAACCTGGTAAGGGTCCCATACTGATGAGCAATACTCAAGAATCGGACGAACAAGCGTTTTGTAAGCTACTTCTTTCGTCGATGAGTCACATTTTCTTAGAATTCTTCCTATGAATCTCAACCTGGCGCCTGCTTTTCCCACTATTTGTTTTATGTGATCATTCCACTTCAGATCGCTCCGGATAGTAACTCCTAAGTATTTTACGGTCGTTACCGCTTCCAATGATTTACCACCTATGGCATAATCGTACTGGAATGGATTTCTGCCCCTATGTATGCGCATTATATTACATTTATCTACGTTTAGGGAAAGCTGCCAGCTGTCGCACCATTCATTAATCCTCTGCAGGTCTTCCTGGAGTACGTACGAGTCTTCTGATGTTGCTACTTTCTTGTAGACAACCGTGTCATCTGCAAATAGCCTCACGGAGCTACCGATGTTGTCAACTAAGTCATTTAGGCTGTCTTGACCTTATGGTGCCACCTGGCAGCGTAAATACCTCACAGAAACTTATTTTGTCACACGAAATATTTTGCCCTTTCAAATAAAATATCACATTTTTGGTATGCTGCAGGTGAAGCCCAGAAATGATTTCATGCAACGTAATGTAAACTGAATTTGCGTTAAATGGAAGCACTTCGCTCATATTAACTGGAAGAAGCATCTGTTTTGTGCTGGGGTCACTTTACACAGGATATTTGAAGTATCGCTATAAAACCTATTGGTTTTATTCTTCAGGCGGCTGTTTCAAAATTTATTTGAATTTAAAGTAGATGTCGATTTTTTGTATTTGACCTAACAAAATATCGATTCCCAATTGGACAAGAAGAGAGCCTATTCTGCATTCTGTGTTAATCTTATACTATGCATTCGTATATGATGTTTCTATGTGTCAAATAATATGTGTTGTAGTATAGAAAGAAACTGTAAGAAGTTTACTGACCTATGGAATTTGTTTAACAGAGCAGCACACCCTATTGTAGCAGGGGAAAGCCAGAACCTCGCAACAATACTCTCGTCGGAACACAAAAAAATGACTGACATAAAAGGCACTGACATAAAAGTACAGAACCAGCTGCTTCAGTCCTCATTCCGTCTCCCTCACAAAAAATTGTGGCATGCAAACGTATTCGCGGCTTTTTGTGCTACTAGAGAGGAGCAGGGAGACAACGTCAGTGGACGATAGAACACAGAGTGTCACTGGGAGAGGAAGAGAGAAGAGACAGCAATTGTGGAAGAGGAAAAGTGGAGGTGAAAAGGGAAGAGAGAGATGTAGCACTTAGAGCCAAAGAGAGAGTAGGTAGTAATCATCAGTAAGAGACAGTGGATGCAAGAGGGGATATCCACATCTTAAAGTTTCCCGGTTTAGGTCTGAAAAGCTCAAGTAGGGCCTCCCTGAGGACACGTGTAAAAAGAAGAAAATGTTGATTGAAGAAAAGACAGGAGACCGTAAGCGAGAAAGAAAGAGAGAGCAATGGGAGAGAAATATAATGGGACAAAGACAATGACAGTGGGACAGAGAGACAGTGGAACTGGAAGAGAAGGACAGTGGTAAGGAAGAGCGATAGAAAAAGATGAAGGCAGTGACAGTGAGAGAGACAGACAAGTGAAAATACCAATGGCAGAAGAAGGAGACAGTGGTAGTGACAGTGAGAGGGAGATGCTGAATACAAAAAGAGACTGGGTAAATGGATTTAGAATGTTTGCGTTAAAAGAGCGCGAATATGTTCGCATGTGAGGATGACGAAATGAGTATTTAGGCAGCTGGTTCTCGACTTTTCCGGCAGTGTCTTTGAAACAGGAAGATAATCGCCGACAAGAGCATTTTTCCGCTGGTAATTATTGTTCATAAATATAGCATGCAAAGATCGCTACACATATGTGTCAGAATGGTTCTTTACAGGAAAGCAAAACAATTATACTTGTTCAGTTGATTACGATTTATGCGTTGCGTCGCTGCTCAACTATAAAACGTAAGGAACAAGTAATTAGATCACGCGATGCTGACTCGTCGCCAAGTTAGTATCTGCCAAAAGGCGTCATTTCGGTGGAGCATGAAAGAGCATGCGACTAATGCACCGCTTTCTCAGCCTTTGTCAGCTTTCCATACTTTAGAGCAGCTGCTTCACATTCAAGTACATGTTCATTTAGCCTCACGAGACTGAGTACATCCCGTTCCATCCTCGCATCAAGGTGAAGTCAGGACGCACTGACCACTGTAGTTGACGAATGTGGGAGCCGATCAGAAAACTACTGAAGCCTATAGCTAGAAATGGTATGATGAAAAAGAAGCATTTACAATGCATTGTACGATTTATAATTCATGGATATAAGCAGAAGGGGCTGTGAGATGTGGAAAGATATATATATTGTTTCAGTAAAATACAATTAAACTACTTTGTTATAAAAGAGCGTGAAATTAAAGTACTATCACGAACTGTATAACAGCCAAACACATTGAATCTCTGTAAGGATACTTTTAAATTAAGCCCAAGAACTTCGTCAGCACATTACATTTTGATCCGCTCTTATAATTCTACTATATTACCGACAAGACATATGCTTAATCACATTTTGCAAAACACATATCAATTGCTTTCTGAGCTAATATTTAACCTGCGAAGTATTTAGAAAGATTTATTTCTACTTCGAAAGATTTATTTCTGTCGTAGCACTATAAATATGTTCATTATCTTATTCCGAGTAAATAAAGCAATTTGTAATAAGAAAAGACGTTAAGGGACACATTTTATTCTAAATATATTCATCGAAATAGCGTTGTTAATTCATGAGATCTCTACATCTAACACGATATATTATTCTTACAATATACCTCTATTTTCTTAAAAGTAATCCCTATAGTCAAAGTCTCCCCAAAAAATTTACTTTGTCACTTGTAAGCAATTTATGGAATCTGATCAACGAATTAGAATAAACAATTTACCAAGGATTTACGTATATTATTTGAACATCTGAAGGTTAGATAAAAATTATATCTACGACATGATGAACTCTACGTTTGTTATTAAAAAGATAATGGAAAGAAGTGGTTTGTATCGATGAGGAACAAAATTATTGAGAATTGATTGAAAATTTATATTGATTGTTACACACATTTTTTCTTCGCATAACAAATTCTGGTAAAACATAGATTCATTATCCTTTCAGTACACTTACCGAATGCTCTTTTCGTTTGTATCGAAATGAGAACGTTTGTTTACTGGTTACTAGTTTCAAAAAAAAGTCCTGTGCATCAAAAACAGTTTCTGTAGACAGCATGTGAAATGAAAATAGACATTCGTTTATGAAATAAAATTGAGCAATTAGTTTTGTTTTAAAATACAGCTCATGCGAAACAATAGTCGCAGTTTTGGGAGTTCATTCTTTAACTATATTGCTCGAAACTTTCTTCACTTGGGAATTGTGTTTAGAGCGTAGTGTGTTCATATGTGAAGATTACATAATGAGCTGTAGTGTCCTTGTTGTCTATGAATTTAGTGCAAGTGGCATACACATTATGAGGAAGTAAGGGATCAATAACATGCGATGACGGTAAGTTAAGGGCCGATAGTATCACAGAGGTCAAAATGTGACCCATCTTTCTTCATCTAACGTTGCCGGATACCAACTACAATTTTATTTTTACACCCAGTAGGGGAATTTTTACTTCTACCCGTTAAACTGTGAATAGTGTATCAGACAGTGAAATTCATTGCCGTAAGCGACATTTGGCATTTTATAGATTGATACATTACGTCGTCCATCCTCTGGAATACCAGAGTCGACCTGTGGTAAGCTTAATAGTAAGATGCGGCTATTTATGTCAGAGAAAATTTATCGTTTTAGCCGTTGCCTAGTGATCGACTCTCATAAAAAACCTTCGGATGTTGAGATACTGTATTTTGAGTTTATTCGCAAGGGAAATCAGCGGCCCTCCGCCTGCGCAGTTTTTGTGGGTCAGGCAGCAACGGCCCCATAAATTGCTTTTATATTCACTTCCTTTCGAGAAGAGTTACGCACGACAAATATTTACATCGTATCAGCTTAAAACTAGCTATGCACTTCAGAATTATTGAATCATTCATTCTTCCTACTCTACTGTATAGACACAACAAGTAAAATTTCATTGTTGGTGTTGCAATTCTTGCTGCCGACAAAGGAAGGATATATTGACAATACGGTTATCACTGACGCCTGCTAATAAGCGGACTGTGTGTCAAGGTGTTGGATCGCCTCAAGCACCTCTACCAACAGCCAAACTCGGCATCAACTTCGTCGTCATCCAGTACCACTCACTGTTCCGACCGATCTTCGACTGAGCTTCCGTAATGGGGGATGAGCGGAGACACACGCATCCACTGATTCGAGCCGTCCAGAGCTGCACTTACGGGGTTGTTGTGTTATAACTTCTGGACCATCAAAGACGGCGGTAGCAGAACATATTTAGCACCTTTCAGATACACACACACACACACAACATATTGTTACGATTTATAGCTTCACGTAACCATAGATGTCCGAAATTAAAAACGAATAGGCTTTGAGGTAAAACTACTCTCGGTGCTTCACTTATTCGTGATATGTAGTTAAGATAGTTCGGTTTCTCATAGATTTCCGTTGATAGTATTGCAAGGTGCCAAAAAATCTGTTTCAGATGATGGAGGGAGGAATTTAATACAGGTTACTCAGTTTTTTTGACTTACCTACATTATTCACCAACAGTTGGGTCAAAGAAGACACAAAAATGTATTCCTCGTTATTGCTGTTTTTAGCAACTTTGTTACGAAAAGAGACATAAGGCGATCAAGTTCCACGAATTGTTGGATCACCTTCGGGAGAACTTTTCTTCGGGGGAAAAATACGTTTAAGATTAAAGTTTCATTCTTTCAGTCCAGTAATTTAAGCCACAAATTCAAATACTCTCGCCAAACCAAATACGATTAACCCTGTATCCTTGTGTCTATGGAACGCTGTAAATGGTGTAGAACTTTTGTGATTGGCATTCAAATGAAAACGATACAGATGGAAAAAATGTAAGTAAGCATTTCGTTATTTCAAAACTAATCGCCATAACTGATAATTCATTTATCCAGCTCTAAGGCAAGACGTTCATTTTTCAGGGCTGCAGAAATATGGAAATAGCTTAGAAGACATCGTGACTGTATCGAGGACATTTAAGGGCTTACCATCGAAATCTCTGCAGAGTCCTCGAGATGTGTGGGCGGGAACGCATGTAGCCAAGGTCGTGTCGGTTACACTGCAGTAGTGTCCCTGCTAAGCCCTTACACGTCCTCCATAAAGATCCGATGTCTCCCAAGACATTTCCACATTTTTGCAACCCTAACGGAGAACATTTGAGGCCGTCGATTTCATTCGGAGGAAGGGGTGCACTCTTGGGTACAATCACGGTTCCATAGGCAACCTAAAGTATTTTTCCATGAAAGCACTGATCATTTGCATTTGACCACTGCTAATAGAAGGCAGCCATGTGACACTCTACCGTTGACATAGTAAGTCTTGAGATTGAAGAGGCGTGGACGTGCTAGTCCGTTGAATGGAATCAGTTCAGTAATACCGGTTGACGAGAAGACAAGTCAAAATGGCAGCAATGAGCTGTTGTGTCTGGACGTACTGTGACCACACCATGAATGAAGCTGCCCGATTGGTTGATATCTCAACGCGGATTGACCAATGTGTCTGCAAGCAACGGTGTAACAACAGTAGCTATGTAGCAAGGTGTAAGACAAGTGTATGTTAAGAAAACCTCACACACAGGTACCGGAACGAGCGTTACTTCTTTTCAAATACAACTGGTTTCAAATTGAATAGAAACTGCTGCTGTGGAGGCTAGTTTTGTTTCTAAGTTTTCGCTATGAATGCTACGATTACTTTCAAAGTGTGCCTGATCTCTCAGAACAAAATTTCTAGGAACGTGAGATGATCTCATGATGTTTATGTACCTTCGTGTATTAGTTACTTACCTGCACAAATCTTTTTATTGGATTAAACTCATCTGAAAATGGCAACTACTTGCTTAAACCAACAATGTGAATATTTTATATATGTTAAACCGATCGTGACAATGACAACAGTCGTTTACTTCCGATGACAATAAGTCAACTTTTTCTAAAATGTTATCCAAAGTAAAACAATTTTCTAATACTTTCATGACCAAAATTGGCAACAATTGCTAGAGAAAATGTTGCAGAATTCAAGCAATTGCGAGAATCTAAAATACGTGATTTCCAGTTCAAGTTCTGATAAGTCAGTATACTCAGCAGTTTTGAACAATCATTTTCATATGTTTCCTTCTCCTCAGTTGTATAGTTGTTGAAGATGTAGCTAGCGTTGTACAGAATTGGATGAACTGTACGTTTTTGCAAATTAAGTGATAAACCATTTACCAAGAGCCAATGAATATTACTTTATTTTAATTTTTGTTCCTTGTCTTCTTGCAGCTCTGTTGGGCTTAACCGTGATATTGCATCCTCGACAACGGGTATTACATAGAAATCTGATTTTTATATAGCACGAACAAGAATAGCCATAGAGCGGAATCATGTGCAACGCCAGTACTTTTGTCCCCACTTATAGGAATATTCATCATGACAGATGCATGAACTATTTAATACGATCTTTTTCTCCTACAAATTATATATCAAGCGGACCACTACATATTGCTCCACAGTAGCCACAATCATTAAGTTTCTCTTAAATAGTGAAATGCCTTAGACAGAAACAAGCGATCCTAGTTAGAGCACGTTAGTCATTTAGATATTTTAATACACATCGAGTGAAACCATTGATGGCATGTCCATTGGAGAAGCCCTTCAGGAAATACGCTCAAGGATTCTTAAAAACATTGTTTTTTCGGAAACTGCTCAGAAGTAAATTACTACTGAAATGGGTCCTTAGTTACTAATATATACCCAAATAGCTTTGTTGAAGAAGGGTACAATAATGACTTAGTTTAGTCTGTGTAAGATGATACATGCTGAAACTGGTGCAGTAAATATATTGCTGAATATAGTAACTATATCAGGAGAACATAAATTTAATAATTTAGGTCAAATTCTGTTATCACCAGGAGTAACTTTGATTTTGAGGAGTTCGTTATTTTTATTATTTTCTTGGATGATGGTGGAGTGGTCTACGATTGATTGACTACTTAGTAATAGATAGAAAAGCTGACTACACAGAATCCTCAGTTACATTTAGAACTTGACTGTTACAGAGCCTTGCTAAAAGTTTCGTGTCATTTATCATTTAGTCGCTTTTTTTACTTCCTGTAAGATCTTGTTCCCAAGTAGCCTCTTAAAACTGTGCCCCTTAAAGTTTTTATTTTATTTTCAGGTACATTAACCCTTGACATAACGTGCAAGCTTTATTTCCTTATAACTCTTCCGAGTAAAACACAATACACCTCTATAATATTAACGTAGTTGCACATATTTGTGTATACTATTAATTTTTGAAGTTGTCTCCCTACATTGCAAGATATTTTAAAAATTTTTGTTTTCCAAGGTTTATGTAATGGATCACTGGCGTCATATTTCTTAGTTTTCGTTAGAGAAACACATGTTGAAGTTGGAGAGAAATTTACATGGAAATGCATGACGTTAAGCATTTACATAGAAATACATGACGTTAGGAATTTACAACCATTGCCTCTTACACCTCATTCCCATTTATGATTTTCAGGATCCTTCCCAAGGATGGTGCCAGAGTGTATTAACTATCGTAATGGTTAACTTCTCATGGTTGGGAATCACTGTCTTATAATATTTCTTAAAAGACATCATAGTCGCCGTTGACTGTATGAAATATTTATTGTTATAATTGAAATTTCGGCCTTAGGGCCATTTTGAAGTAACACTGCAAAAGTTACATTCTGTCAGAATATAAGACTATGTACTCACGTCAGATAGTCTTCTATACAGACAGAATGTAACTTTGGTAGTGTTACGTGAAAGTGGCCCTAAGGTCGAAATTGCAATCGTAATAATAAAGATTTCATACAGTCAACGGCGACTATGTTTTTTAATAAATATCGTAATGGTCTTTCTCATTAAAACATTAGTTAGAGAGTCATGTTGGTTGCTACAGTGAAAAGGTCACTATGGTCTGACAATCCATTTAAAACTGAACACTAATTCATTTATTTAATTCATAATGTCCTCAATTAGAAAAAAAAAAATTTCTTGGCACTGCTGCACAGTACAATTCTTTTGGGAAAGTTTAAGTCTGAGGTTAGACAACAGACTGGTAGCAGAATAAACAGTTTTTAATGAAACGGTCTTTTTCACATTTTTTAGGCCTACTAGGATATTTACTGGCTTTCAGAAACTTTTAGAAAGAGCTGCTTATGACCTCCGCTCGACTTCTAACAGAGCATAGCCTATAAAGAGATAAGACTAAGATCACTGCATTTAAATGACCTAAATTACGTGTAAATTGCCAATTTCATATAAATAATTACAAAAGATGAAGTCATTCAACTTCTTAAGGTACACACTGCAAACGAGGTGGACAATATCTGTTATATTAGTGATGCAAATCATGTAATATAAAAAGTATTGAAACAGGAGGGACTACAATGAAATTTGTTCCATATAATAGCTTTACCGGCGAAACGCCAAGTTACAGTTTCTAGTTTCTGTCAGTCAAACAATTTTAATCGGCACCGTTCCTATCCACAAACTTGGAATCTGCTAAACAAAGTCCATGGACTCACTTTATGATCAATAAAAACAAAACACACAAGACAGCTCAGTCAACTCCATTTTAATGATATCCACTGAAATATCCTTGGCACTAGTCAATTATTTTGTAACAAATTAAAAATTCGTAACTCTATTGAGGCTATTGTTGTCTATATACGGAATAGGTAATCCTCATTCTCACTTTAAAATGAAAGATGTGTTGATTGTGGCAGTGGTTGTTTGGAACCGTAAAACAATAATATTCGTTTCAGGAATACTGCGAACGTGGGGCATGAAAGATATTGAAAACAATTTTCCGTGTTGGAACTAAGTATCTAACATTTCGCCGGGAAACAACGCTCACACTTGTTTTCACCGGACGCACAGATTAAACACGTACTGTTCTGAGACGGCTCACTGTGCGTTTTGTATTTCACCACGAATGGACAATGGAGTCTGGAGCAGCGTCAGAAAGAGAAAAAGGAAGGCTAAAATAAAAAGCTATAAACTTGCCAGATTGGGCACCGGTCAGAGGAAACGCATTTTCCAGATGTGGAGGGTGTAGGGACAACACGGTTCTGAAACTTGGGTGGATTTAGTGGGTTCAGCAACGCGCGGCAGCTGGCCCCGAAGGTCTGCAACCCGCACAGCAGGCGTTTACTCCGCGCTGCGCCGGAAAGGGGGATTATCTGCCTTTGACACCCCACACAATGCTGGCCGGCGCTCTGCACTCATGGTCCGCCCTGCCTACGACCGCAGAGTGCAAAACACATAAACACGTTAGACTGAATATATTGCACTGCCTTCAACACCAGTAGGAAGTTCTGTTCGCAGATATCCCGAATGTATGACAGCATTCAGTAAGTAATCAACGCCTTTTTTTTCTCTCTGCCAGTTTCGGTTGAAAAGAAAAATTCGGAATTTGTTGTGGGACATAGTGGAATATTTCAGTTTCAGTTTCTTTAGTTTCATTAAGTTTCTATAGGCAGCGGCGCTACACGTAGCCTTCAAAATGGCGTCTGTAACGCAGATGCGTTCCAAGCAGAGAGCTGTCATTCAATTTCTTTTGACGGAATCCCAGAGCATCGCAGATATTCATTGCCGCTTGTAGAATATCTAAGGAGTACTGGCAGTGAACAAAAGCGCGGTGAGTCGTTAGGCGAGGCGTCTGTTGTCATCACAGTCGCGTCGCGCAAACCTGTCGGATCTCTGGCCTGCAAGCCGGCTACACAAAGCTGTGATTCCTGCAATGCTGGAACGTGCGGACACTCTCATTCAAGGTAATCGACGGATCACAATCAAACGCCTCAATGCACAACTTGATGCCTGTGTTGGTAGTGCTGACACACTCGTCCATCAGTTGGGGTATTCAAAGGTGTGTGCACACTGGGTTCCTCGCCGCCTAACAGAAGATCATAAAGAGCAACAAAGGACAACCTGTGTTGGACTGCTTGCACGTTACGACGCTGATCGTGACAATTGTTTGTCTAACATTGTCACAGACGATGCAACAATATTTCATCACTTCGAATCGGAAACAAAACGACGATCCATGGAGTGGTGCAACACCCCTTCTTCTCAAAGAAAAAGCTCGAAGCCGCGCCCTCTGCGACTCTGAAGGCGTTATTCGATATCCTCAAAACTGAAGAAATGGCGTCAACTAGATCGTCGCCATAAAAATTCGAACGAATTTCTCCTTCACTATGACAACACACCTCACAAAACTTCATTGCACCGTTCTTCCTCTTCACCCTACAGTCCGGCCTCGCACCTTCCGACGTCCATCTGTTGGGCCCAACAAACGATGCACTCCACAGGAAGCTGTATGTGAGTGATGGGGAAGTTATTCATGCAGCAGGACGTCGGCTCCGACGTCTACCAACAGAGTGGTACCATGCGGTCATACAGGCTTTCGCAGTAAGGTAAGCCTGTCGTATTGAACGGAGATTATGTTTAAATATAATTTTTTTTAGCCAAAAGAGTTGGGAACGATGTGGTGTAATGGAATCTTGAATAAAACCAACCTTCTTTGAGGAAACAATATGTTCCATTACTTACTGAATGCTCCCCGTAACTTCTAGTATGGGGTAGAATTTGTTAAGCACTTTATATTTGTGATACCAACTGAAAAATTTTGCTTATCTACACGTTTTGTGGTACTGTCGACCTTCTACTTTCACTTTCTTTGTTTAGTTATATCGTTCGAAATTAATCTTAGTACATTATTGGTCGTGGAAATGTTGCACGAAGGAAATCTGTACATTTAAATTATGTAAATTGTTAATCAACTTCATATACTCTACCGTGACTATGGTTCGCGGTCCACGTTTCATTTCGTCCTTTTCCAACCAATATGCTACTTGTTGCGTAATAATTTGATTACGTAAGCAAATTTAGAAAATGTAGGATAGTATAGGAGCAAGTTTTTAACGGATATATCCTGATACGTAAATGTTTGTGCGAAATGGTGGGCGCTCCACTTACGCACAGAAAGGTGCACAGGGAACCTGAGTAATGCACTACAACACGTTCACGTTCACTGCTCTTATGGCTGTAGAGGCGTACGTGTCGAATCTCTGGCTTACGCAACAGAAAGGTAAAGCTACAGTTCTTGTTCCTATCTCTAAGCTTCAAGGACATTGTCGCAGTCATACTTTCGCTTGGCTGTTATGTTACAGCGTAGTTTCTCTGAGAGTTCACCTCTGCGCTGAAAGAATGGAATCATCCATTAGCCTGAACGGGTGGAAGACGTGAAATGGTACACGAAGATTTTACCTCTTTTTGGGCGCTCTATTAAGAGTTGGACAACAGGAAGAATGGCTAGGTGTCTGAGTGAACTTTATTAGGCTCCTGAAGTATTTTCTGGACAAAGATTAATTCAAAATCATAGATGATAAACTCTCATCAGAGGCTGTAAATTGGGGTGCAATAGGTGTTTTTCGTGGAAAAGGCGTCGCACAAGGGGTGCTTGGCAGAAAATATTCACTCATACTCCGGTACTTACGCTATCATGAGCTCCAGAGGAGCTGCGCTGCTGTCGCGTCCGTTTGACACGGTGTATTACGCCGAGGGTAGCTCAATAGCCGCCGGAGACACCCAGCCGCTGATGTAGCGCCATCTATTGGGGGCCAAAGATAGTCGCTCAGTATTGCAACCTAACACACCTCTCAAGTAAGTCTACCGCTTTGTGTCCGTGTTGACGTTAGTATCTGAATTTCTGATGGCCACAAAGTCGCGAAAGACACTGTTTACATGAAATTGATTCGAATTTTAGTGATATTCCGCAAGTAGTGAAATACAAAGGTTTACAACTAAGAAAATATAGTTTTGGTTTGTATTAATGTGTAACACTAGTATGGCAGAACACAAGACTGCGTGTGTGGCATATCAGCGAAGTAGACGTCTATGTTGTAATGCATAAAGCAAAACGTTTCCTTATGGTGAGAGTGAAGGTGGTACGAGAAATTCTCGCTGCCGTCCGATGCTGTGCCGAAGCCAGAAACTACACTGTGCATCACAACCAAAGAATCAGTTTTCCGTAACTCCGTAACTGTGCCCAGTTTCCACGTGGAAGTTCGAAATTGGGCTCAAAGGCTCACAGAACGCTCCTCTGTGAAGGTGCAAAGGCACGGCGCAAGCGACGTCAACACTGAAGTTGGCGACGCTTCAAACAGCTAGGTATCGACACATGTGAAGAGAAGGTCAGAACTTAATTCATGTGAGGTGTAAGGTGGCTTCATTGAGCCACACTGGCACAAAATCTCACCACAATTAGCCGAACGCCACTGTGGACGTGTCGCACCATGGAAAGGATGTCATCCCTCTTCTTACCCACATTTCATCTCATCTTTTGACGCCTCAGCAATGTATATCAGTACCACGACACACAGAGTTGAAATCATGCGGTTTTCTTGTGGATGACCGAGGACAACCATTCAGACAAACAGTCACTGAGAAGCAAAGACGTTAGAGTGTGTCATAAGGACGTCAATGACGCCAGTAGTTTCCTTGGATCGCTAAATCCCACACATTACACGCTCGACAATGACAGTTCGCAGTGCGATGAGCACCAGCACGGTGTTCTTCACAACCTTTGACACTGCAGACTGCAATGAATGAGTGCTCAATGGAACAAAATCTGTGGCCGCACCTGAATTCAAACGAGTGTGATCACGTTCAGTGACGTCATTTATGCCATTCGTTAAGGCCGTGTCCTACGTGAGCGACAGAAGCAACCGACAGCGAGCAACTTCTGAATACGCGACACTCTAGTGACAAGCAGCAGCATCATGAGAAAAGCTCGGGTGTCCTGCGTGCGAGCGACCATGTCGCACTACAAGATGGCTGCTTAGAGCCAACCAGCTGTTTTTATAAAACGTCGACCCTAACCTGTGGAATACTGTAGGTGGAGAGTAAGACTACAAAATTTGGTTTACTTAAGAAAATAGAGCGAAAAGGAATGAAATTTACAAAGGAAGGAATCTCCATGGAGAATTTCATAAATATCATAAAATACGAAGACCACCAGACAAATTCGTGAAATACACACGAATGAGCAGAGGAATATTCGATTATCTCATCAGTAAATTAAATACAAAAGAATTTTACATGATCAAGAACTTTTAACAGCCAATAAATGCGGAAGAATGACTCTTCATGACTAACTATGCTAAATGCAAACATAAGTACACAGATCAAAAGTAGAAAAAGACAGCTAGTTGTAGTGTAGGGGTCAGTCCGCTGTTAGCAGCGGTGGGGCAAGGCCGTCGTGGCTGTGTCCCGCCTGATTGCGTACCGCGCGCTCGAGTGTTTACTGTTTACCTTCCGCTGCGGCGAGTCTCACGCGTCCGTGTCTCGGTAGTGCCATGGCGCACTCGTACCGCAAGTCCACAATTAAGAACACATTTCAAGCGACTACGCTAGACCTCGAGCACTTGACATTGAACGATCATCCGGGAAGAACTTCATATTGCATCTCAAGATATCATTGGGATCCACTTTTCTATAACACAAAGTGTCGTATACATAAAACAGATCAATGAAGAGGCGTGCACTGATGTTGTGTGCCGACACACTCATGGACTTAAATTTAAGCATCCTGATGGCCACATAGGAACTGTAACGATCGACCACTCTGGATTAGACCTTGGCACTCTGAGGGTCACCTAGCTGCCATTCGAAGTCCCGTCAGATGTTGTGATGACAACTTTCAAACCGTACGGCAACGTGCTAAGCCACCAAGCTGAAAAATGGCAAACGTTTGAGACATACCCCGTCTTAAGCGGTGTGCGACAAATTAAGATTGAACTGATGAAGCATGTGCCATCGTATTTAGTAATTGGCGGTTTTAGAGCCATTGTCATGTACGACTGACAACCGAGTACTTGCGCCGGCTGTGGCCAGGAAGGACATGTCCGATCGGCCAGCATTAAACGCCGACTGACTCAGACACCGGTTGGTGAAGTTCCATCCACGGCGACACCTACTTAACTCCCCATTACGTTTGCAGCGGCTGCAACCGCAACAGCTGTTCCTGCCCAAGATCGAAACACCATATTGCAGTCAATGGTCGATGACAGTGTGGCGGACAGCATATCCCCCTCCACGACGTCATCGGCAGACTAGCCTCAAGACGGTGGTCAATTGTGCCACCGAGACGAGCCTAAAGAGAAGATGGAAGTAGAAACAGAAATTGTGCCGACTTCTGCCTTCCTACCAATGGAGACCGCATCGGACGATTGCCGCCCGCACTCTGACACAGAACATGTCCCATACGCCATCCGATGATTGCTTGGACGAACTTCTGGCGTCGGACGACACTCAGGACTCTACCACCACGACTCACCATTCCCCTCACGATGTTACGGCGAATACAATTTCTGAGCCTCGGTCTGACAACACCACTTCTGCTACTGAACATGCGCGCGATCGCTCTACTGACAGCACTAATCAACAGTTACCAATTGCTGCATCTGATTCTTGGGTGGATGACGTCGAGGATGAGCCACAGCACCAGGAGGATGCGAAGGGCAAAGATGCTCCCTCGGCTGTACTCAGCCACGATCAACCACAGTGGCTACGGCTGTATCGTCAACCTATGTGGGGCCGTCCCTGCAGCCCACACCTGGCCTCCTAAACAACCCAGTTGCCGACCTGGCTGACCAAACATACCGTCTAGCAACGATTAACATCAACAACATACGTGCCCGACATAACCTAGCGATGCTACAGGATCTGCTCAAAGCAGCAGACATCGACATTGCGCTCCTTCAAGAGGTGTATGTCGCAGACTTCAAGGACCCTATGGCTACAACACTTGGGTCTCACATGCGTCGGCCAATGGCAGTGGTGTGGCGATCCTCCTCCGCGAAGGTATTCCCGCAGAAGACGAGTATTTCCCTGACGCTAGAGGCATGGCTCTTACTGTCCAAGGAGTCAAACTTATTAACACCTATCCGCCGTCAGGATATAGTCGGCGTCGTGAACGATCCACCTTTTTCGCCCCTCTTTATGGGCCGTCAAGACGCTTTGATGTTCGGAGGGGACTTCAACTGTAGCCAAGCACCTAAGGATGAGTTTCCTCATCATTCTCCCTGCACAGAACTTGCGACGGTTCTAAATAATCTTCAATTGTCGGACTCGTGGGAACATGTTTGTGGCAATCGGCCCGGATTTACTCACTACACCAGCCATTCCTCCAGCCGCATCGACCGGATTTACATCTCGCGCTCCATAGTTGTGGGGACGAGAGCTGCCGAAGCTCGGCCCACAGCGTTGACTGACCATGAGGCCTACATCTGCCCCATTACCCTCGTCCGCCAGAAGGTATGGCACAGCTGTGGTCCCTGGAAGTTAAACGTCGCCCACCTAGCCTCTCAGGAATCCCGCGGCCTTATAGAGAACACGTGGGATTCTTGTAGCCACCTGCGTGGCGCCTACCGCTCTACACCGTCGTGGTGGTTACTTTGCGCCAAACCAGTTCTCCGGAAGTCCTTGATAGGCTACGCACGAGATGTTGCAGCATGGGATAGACATACCATGGACTTTTACTACAACATCTTAAGGGACTGTACAACACTGCCGTACTGACCTGCAAGGCAGGTGACTGTGAACCGTGCCAGGGCACAGATCAACAGATTAACACGTTGCCACCTTGAGGGTGCGTTCGTCAGAGCACACACTCACGACAGAGTGGCCCAGGAGGAATCGTCCATGTGCCACGTCACTGCAGAAAGATGGCGCCGACGCAGGACACTGATCCAAGCTGTGACGACGGAAGATGGACGACGCCTTGATACCCAGCGTGATATAGGAAACGCCCTTCATGCTCACTACGCTAGGCTGTACTCGGAACATCGACATCCCCCAGGATCGCCGAAGTCTCTTAACTCACTCATGGCACGATCTCTCCGACAGCGTCGGCGGATTTGACTGCAGATGTAACGAAAGACGAAACCATTGAAGCAATACGGGCGGGGGTGCTCGTAAGTCCCCCGGACCTGATGGCCTTCCTCTGGAATTTTACCAGACATATCAACAATTGATGGCACCAGCATGGACTGATATTTGCCGCGATCTTACGTCTCCCACGGCACAGATCCCTGCGGTGTTCCTACAAGGACTGTTGTGCCCATACACAAACCACGAGGCGGATCCAGGATCAGTGATTATCGCCCCTTGACCGTACTCAACAATGACTTAAGGATTTTCACCCGGCTTCAGGCGGCACGCCTAAAGCGATCGGCACAATGTGTTGTGTCGCAGGACCAGGCATCATTAGGTGGTGACCATAATATTCGCGGCGGGGTCAGGGATTTTCTCTGCCTCGTGATGACTGGGTGTTGTGTGCTGCCCTTAGGTTAGTTAGGTTTAAGTAGTTCCAAGTTCTAGGGGACTGATGACCATAGATGTTAAGTCCCATAGTGCTCAGAGCCATTTGAACCATAATATTCGCACTGCACTGTACCGATATCTAGATATGATCGCGCTAGCCAAAGCCCGCCAACTGCCAGGACTTTTGGCCTTACTCGACTTTAGCCAGGTCTTTGACAGAGTCGACCACACATTTTTGATGGAGGTACTGCGACACATGGAGTATCCGGACATCATAGTTAATGTGCTGATGCGTCTCCTACGCGGTGCGACGTCCATGGTGTTATATAGCGGCCGTTTCACGCCACCAATACAGATCCAAAGACGAGTGCGACAAGGCTGCCCTCTTTCAGCGATAATGTACGCCCTCGTCTTGGAACCACTCCTCTGCGGCCTCCGACAACGCCTGACTGGGATGTCCCCTGATGGACACACTTTTTGCTGCACTGCCTCTGCGGATGATGTGGTACTCCTTCTTCGCAGTAATGACGATATTCGTGCAGCAATGGCGTGGGTGACGACCTACGGCGCGGCATCGGGGAGCAATCTCAATCTCCACACGCCCAGTCTATAGGCAGAGGTCTACCCGACGAGAGCGTCGCACAGCTACGAATCAGTGACACAATCCGCTGTCATGGCATTGAATTCATATCTGACATGAAGCGTTCAACAGCCCTTAACTACAGGCGTTTATTGAATCAGATGAGAGCAGGAATAACTGACCACCGTCTTAGACATCTAAACCTCCTGCAACGGACGCGATATGCTAACATCTGTTTGGCGTCACGTATCCCCCATTTTGCACAGATACTCCCGACACCACCTACTCTGGCTCACCGCATGTTGGCCGTTTTGGGATCCTTTGTTAATACAGGCATGTTATTTAAGATTCGTCACGAGTCCCTAACCCTCGAGAGGAACAGAGGGGGTTTAGGCCTTTGTCATGTTCAGAACAGAGCGAAGGCCCTGTTCGTCAGCTGTCACCTGCAACTGTGGCGCCGAAGCCCGACGTGCCTCACAAGTCTCTTATTGGAGGCCTTACGACCAACCTCACTCGCACCCCCTGTGATGATGTTGGACATCCCAGCAACTCTCCTCTGCATTAGATAATTCTTCCTTGAATTAAGCTACATCCATACCGCACTACCACCCACACGCTTGATGATGACGAGGGCGATATATGCTGCCATGCAAATGAACAGGACGCCGAATGTGATTGAAAGCAAGTGGGGTGCTGGGTGTCAGGCAGTGAATGCCGCCACCCTTGATTCTGACGTGCAATCTGCATGGTACATAGCTGTTAATGGGAAACAGTTGTGCCAATCCCGCCTACATCACATCCACCTCGCCGATTCACCCTTGAGTGCCACATGCCAAGCGACTAACACGGATTAACTTCGTTTCGAATGCGGGTCGGAAAGGACGTTTGGTATTTGGTGCGCCAGATAATGTCTTTTCTCATACGCACGACTCCCGACAGGATAACTACTCGATCACTTCTTTTCCCCGATGAGATGTGTTTCCCTAGAGCCAAAACACAAGTCTGTGACGTGGATTAGCTGCCACGGTGTTCACTACCTATTCGGTAATGGCGAAAACACACTACCCGATTTTTGGTATTACCTCAACGAGCGACAATGTGCGATCATCAAGAACCCTAAATACAGGCAATATTTTTCTAATTTTCTTTGGAGCCCATTCCATAATCCCCCTTGCAGCTGTATTATCGATGACATGAGAAGATAACCATAGCACCTATTTCCATTTCCTTTTTTTATGAGATTGAACAAACAACGGAAACAACACAGCAACGAGACGACATAGAAAAATTCGCAGATGGCTATAGTATGGAGCATACTTATGTCGTAACGGAACGACTTCCTATTATTATGTTTATGTACCCGAAGAGGAACGGCTTTCCTTTATCCATTTGTATAAAAAAAGGGGGGGGGGGTAACGTTACAGTTTGTGATTACGTGTTACGAAAATGTCCTGGGTTCGATACCGGGTCGTTTTTATTTTTTTAGTGGCTCAGTTATAATTCTGTATACTAAGTTCATGTATACTGCTTACACTGCATCGCTAAGTATATTTATAAGGTCTTGCCAAAGAACTTGATCTTCGCACCTATCCTAGTATATCTCACACGTTTAATTCCTAACAAATTACAATGAACCATGAAATTTTACAGATATTTGATGTTGCGACCGTAATAGATTACAGATTAGATTAGACTGGATTGGTACTTGTTACATAGATCATGAATAAGACACTTCGTAATGATGTGGAACGTGTCAGGTTAATAAAAGTGTCTATACAAGATATTACATTACACAAAATATTACATGACACTCAAAATTTTTAATTTTTTTTTCTGCGGGGGTTGGGGTTAGGACTCAAAGTTAGCATCAAAGTTAATGTTAAGGCCAAGCGTTTCAATTAATCTAAATAGTTTGTGAAAGTAAACAAATTTCTTTAAAAGAAAGTTAAACCTCTTGCGTAATGATTTGTCTAAAATTATGAAATAAAAAATATTAGGAAAACTTTTGGTGCGCCTCATTTTCTGTTCATGATTTCGAGCATCATTCAAAGGCACGTAGATCATTTCTCTGATCTACTTATATGTTTTACACAAATCATTTCATAAAATATTGGACTGATTTCTTTCATTTTTTAATTTCAATTTTTAATCAGAAAGCGTGATCTTACTGCCTTCTCGTTTGCCTTCCTAACGTACTTATTGGGAAGGAAGCCTTTTTGACATTTAAATACCACACTAGTGTAACTTTTTATGTGCAAAATAGCTAGGTCTGGAACAGGTGAAACTTTTGACATTTCATTTACATAGCCTGGTAGCAGCTTATCGTGGAATATTTCAGTTTTTCCTCAGCTTATTAAGTTTTAGTTAGTTACCCTGAGTATTTCCAAGCAGTTAAATATTTTCATGCCAAACTAGACCTCATGATGGGCACTTTGATACCCCGTTTACCTGTTTCTCTGCCTTTGTTTGGTTCTGGAAATTTGGACAAAACCTCATGGTGTAATTTTTAGGGAGTCTTGTTTTCGCTCTGCTCACATGTTTACAAAAACGTATCTAGTGTTAATCATACGAAAAAATAGTCCTTTCTGCATGCTGTCATTTCCAAAAATCTTCGTTTCGATATATTGAACCGTTTCTGAGATCTGGCGATTTTTACTACCACTTGATTCCCGAAGCGCAGGAAAGGTTCGGACGCGCCGCGAGCGACCCGTCCGCGGATATAACAACCAATATCTCAAGAATGAAAAGAGAAATGATTCCGGTCTCAACTTTAAATACAATTTACATATATTGGTTACATTTCATACGCAATAATTTGTGGCCTTAAATGAACTATACGGAAAGTTTACGCAATGTGATTTTACCTCTGCAAATTCTTAAAAATTTCGTGCAGCCATGTACTCAATTTCGTGCAGCAGAGTAACTATGACGAATAACGAAAATAAATTCAGACCTTTGTCGTTTAACGATATCAAGCTATATGATGCGAAAATATCACATTTTTTACCGAATAGTTTTCTTAAAATCGGATGTTAAGTAACTCATAGCTGGCGTCGCGTCCGCTCCACTGCTTAGCCTAAAAGACACGTGGCTGTCGCTCCCTGTCGCGCGTGCTGCACCGAGAAGATTCAAACACGTCTGAATTCAAACGTCGCCAGTTGCAGCCGGAGACAGGCAGCGACACAGACGTCGTTCACATAGGACACTTCCGTAACTATACCTGCTGTTGTGTTTTGTCACCTGAAGCTGTCGCGCGCTGTCGGTCGCTTCTCTCGCTTACGTAGAACGCGGCCTAAGGCGTTTGCATGTCGGTTCTGACCGTCGGTGTGTCTGATGTGTTTTTCTCAGTCACCCATAAGAATTCCGCCTGATTTCAACCATGACCTCCATCGCAAAGGCGTCAAAAGAAGGGGTGAAATGTGAGTAAAAGGTAGAGGTAAGACGTTCCTATCATGTGATTCATTCACGGCGGCATTGGACAGAATTTGGTGAAATTTGGTGCCAATGTGACAGCATTAACCCCCATTGCACCTGACATGAACTTCTGAGCTCTGACGTTTTTTCGAGTGTATCGACGCCTTACTGGTTGAAGCGTCGCTCCAGGGTGACTTCGCAGAGCTCCACGCTTTTCAGTCCTTACAGAGAGAGGCTGTAGATAAGTTTGACACAAATTTCGAACTTCTACGTCGCAGTGGGAGACATTTACGCCGTTTCGACAAAGTGATTCTTTAATTCTGTTACGCAGTGTAGTTACGATGAAATAAATCCATCATTCAAAGAATGTGACTGGTAATAATGTTTCCTTCAGCGATATTGTGCATTTATGTCATCACCCCTACTCACAAGATGCAAAAAGGATTGGGTCTGTTGACTTTATGGCCGAGCGGTTCTAGGCGCCTCAGTCTGGAACCGCGCCACCGCAACGGTTGCAGGTTCGAATCCTGCCTCGGGCATAGATGTGTGTGACGTCCTTAGGTTAGTTAGGTTTAAGTTGTTCTAAGTTCTAAGCGACTGATGACCTCAGATGTTAAGTCCCATAGTGCTCAGAGCCATTTGAACCATTTTGTTGACTTTACGTGTTCCTCAGAACGAGTTATTAATATGAATTCACGGTTTCTTTTTCATTAAATACTAACAAATAGCTGGAAAACAACCTGTGAGATTCTCGCAAATTAAATAATGATGCAAATGTACGATAGTTGTGCATAATCTATAAATCTCATTTGTGTTAGTTACAGAATCTACGGAAAAAATGGTCAATCATTATTAGCTTGCAAAAAATATTACTTTCAAATACACTTAAAGAAAGGAAACAAACACCTGTGCTTCAGGAATCATATCGGTTACTATGCCATTAATATCAAACGCTTGTAGAAGCTCAAAAAATGCAAATTACATTGATAAACTGATAGTTTATGTTAATAAATTGGTTGAGCTCTACACCTGATTCATGACACTTTTAAGTGACAGCGACGTCAGCCGTACTGTGTTTCTTAAACGGTTGCAAGGATTTAAAAACTGATGGCTTGATTATTCAAATTAATAATTGGCGTGTAAGGAATTGCTTCGTGAGGTAACGTGAGAGAAAAGATAATCGTGCTACAAAGAGATCTGGCGAATAGAAGAGCTAGTACGGTAGAAAAAGTCTGGCAATAACAACATTCTTTGCCAGAAGATCATAACCCCTCAACAAATGATATGGTAACTGTTGGAGATATATTTCTACACCCTGACCCCAGGAGTGTGTCCTACATATTTAGACTTGCATAGAGGGATCCTCGTTGCTCTCCTGTTTGCTATTTCAACACAGAAAAATTATGAAGGTTTATTCTGCAAGTGAGTTAACTTGCAAACAATGAGGGACAATACTATGTTCTTCAAAACGTGTAAGAAGGTCTAATGAACGTTAAAAGTAGAGTATAGCAAATTTTTAAGCAAAATCTAAGCTAAATGAAAATGTAGGAAAGTATTGTTTATGGGAGCTTGCTGAAAATTAATGCCTCCGAATTTTTTATATGAAAACTATTAACGTTTTTAAAATAAGACAAATATTATTAACATTTTATATCTTCGTTCGTCATGTGCACTTATCTGCAACCCCATGCCGCTAAGTTTCCCATTTGTAGCATGTAACATCGTGGCGTGTAACGTACCTACTTCGGTGCGTGAGAAACAGCGTGCTGTAATCGAGTTTCGAACTAGAAGAGTTCGTCCACACGTGGAGTAGCCTCTCCTTGAGCAAGACAATACCAGAACACACACGAGCGCTACGTCATCTGCAACAATCCGACCCTTTGGGTTCACTGTCATCGCTCGTCCCCCATAGAGTCTCAACCTAGTCCTACCTGATTTTCATATATTTCCAAAACTTAGGAACGGCTTCGAGGACCTAATAGTGATAATGCGGTGTAGACAGAGTTGAGAGAGTGCTTCGGTGCACGAAGTCAAACGTTGCGCAGAGACGGTACAAACAAGACGTCCTCTCTTTTGGATCAATGTGTTCGTCGCCAGGGTAACTACTTTGTGAAATAAATACGTAGTCGTGAAGAATAAAGAGGCAATATATCAATAACATCAGTTTTATTTAAAAACTATAACGAGTTTCATACAAAAAATTCGGAGGTGTTACTTTTCAGCACGCACCCATATGTTACACTAATGGAAAAAAATTGGCTACATCAAAAAATAATTAATGTACAGGAATGAAACTTCGGGAATGCATTTGTCTGGATAACAAATGTAAGTGCTTAACATTTCAAGATCACAGGTTAATTTAAGCGCGAGATAAGCCGTTGGAAATGTGAGATGGTAGCCGCCAAAATGATGCTGCCAAACGTGAACACATGCACTCACTGTGTTGTAGTTTCCGGATATCAGTTTGTGGGATGGCGTTTCATGCCTGCTGCACTTGGTCAGTCAATAAAGGGGCAGTTAATGCTGATTTTGGATGACGCTGGAGTTGTCGTCCGACCATGTCTCATACGTGCTCGATTGGAGACAGATTTGATGATCAAGCAGACCAAGGCAACATGTTGACACTTTAGAGCAAGATGGGTGACAACAGCGGTTCATGGGAGAGCTTTATCTTGAGGAAAATACCCCTTGGAATGCTGCCCATGAAAGGCAGCACAATAGGTCGAATCACCAGATTGACGGACAAATTTGCAGTGGGATAACCACGAGAGTGGTTCTGCTGTCATACAAAATCGCACCCCTGAACATAACTCCAGGTGTAGGCCTCAACTAATCTCCCTTTAACCAATACACAGCCAGCACTGCCACCGAATTAGAATCAGCTTCTATCAAGAAACGCAACACACCTCCATCCCACCCTCCAATGAGCACTCGCTCGACACCACCCAAGTTGCTAATGGCGATTGTTTGAGTTCAGTGGACAGAAAGCTACAAGGTGCATCAGAGCTGTCCTTTAAATAATCGATTTGTTACAGTTCGTTGTGGCACTGTGCAGCTCAAATTGCTGCTACAAATGCAGTACGGTGCGCCGGAGCCATACGCCGAACACGATGGTCTCCTCTCGGTAGTTCCACGTGGGCGTCCGGAGCCGAATCTTCCTGCGACCGTACATTCTGGTGACAACCGCTGCCGTCAATCATGTACAGTGGCTACATTCCTCTGAAGTGTTTCAGCCGTATTTCAGAAGGAATATCCAAGTTCCCGTAGACCTATTACGCTACCTGGTCCAAACTCAGTGAGGTGTCGATAATGTAGTCTTTGTCGCCTTAAAAGCATCATTGACCAACATCAACAAACCACGTCCAATCTCAAAGGTAACTAACACTCACGACCAATAATGCGTGTATTTACAGCAAACGTGATACTTAAAGCAAACCAGATTTGCACTGTCATAGTAGCGCTGCTGCGCCACTCTTATGTGACTGGCGCGAAACGTGAACAGATATCGTCTTTAAAATATAGAAACATGCCTACCAACTTTCGTTTCGGTCATACAAATCCTTCTTGGTGTTGCGATTTCTTTCCGTCACTGTATTTCTAGAACCAATACCAATGATTCTCTGCAAATAAAAGTGAAACGCCTGTGATGTAACACTATTGATCCACATTACACTCAACGCAAAAAAGCAAATGAGTTCAAATGAAACGACCGGTTTCGATCCCCGCAATTTAAGTGATTGTTATGCATAATAATCCACTTTAAAAGGACAGACGTCTCTATCACGAATAAAATGAAAGATTGCTTTCCTGATGTATGTTGGCGGCAGCAGACGTTTTTGGGGGGCAGCACAATCGTTCGGCGGTCACCTTCAAATGCCGGTTCTCTAAATTTTCTCGACAGTATTTCTCGAGAAGAACTTCGCCATCCCTCCAGGGTTCCCATTTGAGTTCCCGAAACTTGGCCTAACACGTGTTGTTTAAACCTACCTGTAACAAATGTAGCAGCTCGCCTCTGAATTGCTTCGATGTCTTCCTTCAATCCGACCTGGTACGGATCCCATACACTCGAGCAGTACTGACAATCTGCTTGACAGGAGAACCACTCTTTCCTAAAATTCTGCCAATAAACCGAAGCCGACTATTCGCCTTCCCTGCCACAATTCTAACATGTCGTTCCATCTCATATCGCTTTGCAATGTTACGCTAGAATATTTAGACGACCTGACTGCGTCAAGTAAGACACTACTAATACTGTATCCGAACATTATGGGTTTGTGCTTCCTACACATCCGATTTAACTTACATTTTTACCCATTTAGAGCTAGCTGTCATTCATCACACCAATTAGTAATTTTGTCTAAGTCGTGTTGTATCTTCCCACAGTCACTCAACTTCTACACCTTACCGTACACCACAGCATCATCAGCAAACTACCGCAGATTGCTGCCCACCCCTCTCCACCAGATTATTTGTGTGTATAGAAAACAACAGCAGGCCTATCACACATCCCTGTGACACTCCTGTTGATGACGTTGTCTTTGATGAACACTTGCCATCGAGGAAAGCATACTCGTTTCTATTATCTAAGACGTCCTCGAGCCACTCACGTATCTGAGAACTTTTTCCATTTGTTCTCATCGTCGTTAACAACCTGCTATGGGTCACGTGTCAAATGCATTTCGCAAATCTAGGAATATGGAATGTGCCTGTTGCCCTTCATCTATTGTTCTCAGTATAACACGTCAGAAAATAGCAAGCTGAGTTTTGCAAAAGCAATGCTTTTTATAAAACCATGCTGATTTGTGGACATAAGCTTATGAGTCTCAAGAAAGTTTATTATATTCAGTAGCTATATTCTGTATGTTCTGGCTCAGTTTTGCCTCACTAGCTCACTCACGAGTTTGTTCGCTAGTTCACCAAAGTTAGCCAGAACCTACAGAATGTAGCTACTGTAATATATACCTTTCAGCTCAAATTCACTACATGTTTTAAAAGGTGAATGTAAGAACATAAATTTAATATAATTTCTTATAAACGTGAATATAAGAAAATTAATTTAATATAATTTCTTATAAATGCTGAATGTAAGAAAAAAATAAATTGAATTGGTTAATGAAAATGATTCACTAGCAGTCATGAGATTTCTATGAAGAGTAGTTCGTAAATGTCTTTTTAAATACATTCTCTTTACAGTTACGCCACATTCATGTATAACTTTAATTGTTTGGTAATAATACACATGTACTCTACATACATTTCGATGTCCATCTTCGCAATGTATATCTTTATGAAATTCAGTAATATTTTTTTCATCCACACATTGACTACATTGGTTTAGCTGTATAGTATAGTTCTTTTAAGGATTATAAATTAAATAGATAAATTAAAAATTCACAGTTTCAAGAGCTCTATATCATGAAATTCATTCCTTTTATTTTTTAATTTCTTTGTCCCTTTATATCTCAACTTCATCTGTTCATTACCAATCAGTTCAAAATCCTAACTAGTAATTAATTTAGAAAATCTATATCATAAAATAATCTTAAACTCATTATTAAGCTCTGTACAAATCTTTTCTCCATAGTATTTAAAAATTCACATCCAACAACAGTATGTAAAATATTTATCTCTAACTGACTTACTTTTCAATCTCTTTCCAGACACTTTGTTGAGCTTCTTGATTAGTCTGCATTTATTTAGAAAAAAAATTTGATAGAGAAATAATTAAATTTTTTATTATTAAATTTTATACTTTAAAGATGGACTCAGAAAACCACAACAATCCATCATTGGTTTACACTGTTGAAGAGAGAGCAGAAATGATATTTTATACATTTACATGAATTTCCATATTATTTGAAGAAGAAGAAGATGATTATGAGTATGAAGACTATCCTGATCGTTATGAAGATGGCAATAATGAGTAAAGTCCATCAGATAATGTGTCTATTTTACATCCCAAAACATATCTTTTATTGTAATGAAAGCTCAGTGCTTTCTTGCTTATGTCAACTGTGTATATGTCATGTTTTTCACTTAAAACAATATTAATTTTTCTGTATTGTTCTCTATTGTTAAATTCACAATCTTTATAATCTTTTAAACTTATTCTATTTTTTAACAACACATATCCTAAATCCTTTAGATTTTTCTCTGTTTCATCACCAACTTTATAAGCATAATTTTTGTTTTTAACTATATAATTCTTCCACTAATTTGCCATTACATTCATCTTTAATTTTTTCTACAACTTTCTTATTTACTTGCGGAATTCCATAAATACCATTTATTGGATAATCATTTGTATGAAAGTAATTAATAATCTTTTTAAAGTCTTCATGCAAATCTTCAGTTTATATGTTGTATATGAATGCATCAGTATCTGTATATGTAATTTAAGTATTGTCTACTTATTTCGGTTTCATTATTGTACAGTGAAAATCATCTATCAATTATTTGGATAAATAGTGTATGCTCATTTCAATATAGATAGGCTTATTAAATGTGATTTTTGTCTTACTCATATAAATGGCAACATGATTTTCATTAAATACAGTTCTTCTTTTAAATTTGGCTTTGCTATTAATTTATCACATTTTTCTCCATCTGAAACTAATTTTATATCCACTATGAGTCTTATATACTCTATTGTCTTTCCAAACATTGAATTACTCATCAGTTTATAGAAATATTTTTCAAAATCGTTTTTCGCTTTTGTTCTTATTTCTGTATTCAAATCTATACACTTCTTCAACCAATCTGGTGGATTAAATTTTAAAACTCTATGTTTTTTGGTTATTTTCATTACAAGAGACAGATAATTTAAAGATTTCTGTAATGAACTGCATTATTATTTTTGTTATCTGCAGTAGTTAACAAATTGCTTTCCTCAGTTCCAGCTACATCTTTACTTTCAGAAGCGAGTGGTGAATCTTTATGTATTTCATGTAAATCTTTCAGATATTGTAACTGTACTTCGAAAATATATCTAATTTTAGCAGTATCTGATATTTCATTTATTTTTGTACAATCGCAATTACTTCATTCATTCAATTCAAATCCTCTAAAAGCCAAATAGTGACTCTTAGCATCTAAATATGCTAAATTATTCAATATTTTTTACCATGAAAATATTTCAAGTATTTATTATTTTTATTTGCTTTTACATATCTTTTACTATGTTAGGATATTCCTCCTCTTATTCTTTTTTCAACTATAAGAACCATTTCATAATCATGTAATAAATCAAGTGGATGTTTAGTCATTTTCAACATTGCATCAAAGGTAAACCAGGTAAGTAAAATACCAAGAAGGATTTAAATCATATGCTTTTATACAAGTTTTTCTAAAATATTCAAACACATCAGTCAAAACAGTACATCAGTTTTAAGATATAAAACGTGATCTTCACCAATATTTTACATATTACATTTTCCCAAACTCATTTTGCATTTTTATAATTTCCATTACTTATTTTGCAGTCATTCAGTTATTGTAAAATTCTTTTTTGCTGGTGATTATTTTTTTTCCAAATTTTTCCATAAAATCCATGTAATCATATAGATAAACACCATTTCTGATCACTAGATTGAATAACTCTTTTGGGTAAGATTTTCTAATATTATTCATTTGATCATTTTTCAGATTTGCTGAAAGTTGGCAAATGACAAAGCCATCTTTTTAAATATGTCAATATATCTCAACTTCAATGATTCAGTCTCCTTTCAAAAATTAATATATCCACCTTCATTGTTTGGTATTAAATCTATGTCTTTATTATGATAAACAAGTATTTTCACAAACAAACTCTAATCATATCCAGATGAATGATGTACATAGTAAAGTGGATACACTTGATATTTTTCATCAAATCGATAAAACATTATTACATACATTAATTACATGAAGGTCAAGAGATTTCTTAGATGTTGTTCACAGTGTTATCGCAGAACAGGGTTTCTACGATACAGTTATGAAATCACATAGATAAAATATCAATTTTCTTTAGTTTCAGCTACTTTATATATACATATATACATACATACATATATATATATATATATATATATATATATATTTTACAAAACAAATAAAAATTATAAGTTATAAATGGCAGCTATTGCAAGTACATCTATGTTTAACATTTTTTATTATTTTCAGAACAACAACAACCAGAATAAAGAAGCTTTCGTGATAATTGATAAAAATAATAATCTATGGTTCAAAGGCATAGATATGACTCAGATTTTAGGATTTACTAATCCCCAAAAAGCTATTCATGATCGTGCTAGCGAAAAACATTTCTAAAACATTAATAAATTTTAACATGAACAAATCGTTCACGTTAAGAGATAATGAAAAATCAGCTATTTTTATAAATGAGCCAGATTTTAATTATGGAGTAAAAAATGAGAATAGCAGAGAAATTTCAAGACTAGATGACTGAAGAAGTTCTACCATAAATTAGAAATACTGTCAAGTATAAGTTGCAGAATCAATTTAATTAATTTTAAAATAAAGTGGAAGATTTAGAAAATAAAATTGAAAATATGAAAAATTGTAACAGAATTATGTTGAATGCTGTTAGAGATATGAATCAAGAGAAAAATGATATTCTTGATAATCATGCCATTGCAACAACTGTGATGAATTTATTTTAATGAAAAAAAAATCATATGTAGTGATATACATATTATGTTATAAGAAATCAAATTTTTTCAGTAAATTCTAGAATGAATAAATTACCATCAGCTTAACCCAAAATGTATATAATTTTAAGAATTAGAAATCCAAACTCAATAAATCTGTATAATTTAATAAAAGAAAGATTACAAATAATTGCTCGTGGAAATCAGTTTCAAACAAGTTTAAATAACGATATTTTTATAAGGGAGATAATGAACATTAAATTGGATCATTAAATTATTTTCTTATTTTTATTTACCTAACTACCATGTGAATTATCACATCCTAACAATTTAACATGTATTTTATCTCCTTCCTTTCTCAAAACGTTTTCCACTAGATGTGTATGAGGTTATTTCGCTTTCTATCATTCATAATGATAAAAATTTTCTTTTAAATATTTCAGTTTATACATGATTAGATTTGCAAGGATAACTGATACGATTTCAAATATTTCTGTTGAATAGTTGGCAGTACGTCCTTTTTGAAAAAGTCCGTTTAGTTAACTAATTCTCACTTTATCTCCTGTATTAAATTTCGACTTTTCATTAGCTACAATAATTCCTATCTTTAAATTTTTGTCATTAACTTCTGTCGGTTTCATTTTAATAGTTGAACATTTTGGGTTATTGTATTCATTTACTATTTTTGAAACTAAGTCAACGCATTTGTAATTTCCCTGAAGAGCAAATTTCTTCCATATCTTTTTTTTTTTAATGTTCAGTTAAACCTGTCAACAACAAATGCTTTTAATTCTCTCAATATGGCATAGTTTTTAATAATATTTTTTCATCAATTTTTAAAGTCTTTGTCGTAGACTTGTTTTCAATTATCTGTTTGCAAATTTTTTTACTTATGTCCATCTCTAAATATTTTATGAAATGCATCAACTACATTCTTCCCTCTTTTATCTTTAACCAGAATTTTGAAAAAAAACTCGTCCAACAGTTAATAAATATTTATGCCCATTATTTATTTTTGAAATTCCTTCAGGTTACGTGAACCCATTTCGATTAGATCTCCTTGCCATCAATCATATACGAGGGCTATCCACAAAGTACATTACGTTTTCGTTTGTGTTCGTTAGGGGCGGGGTTAGCGCGGCCATCTTGTTGTCATGGCGTTCCGCCACTCAGTCGGCATCCTGCCATGCTAGTGAGAGGTTCGTGCTGTACTCCGCTCAGTTACTGTGACAGTTTGAAATGTCAGCGTTAATAGAAAATGCCGCAAAGTGTGAAGTGCAAAAAGCTGTACACCGATAGAAATCTATTGGCAGCTTTGTGAACTGTATGGGGACAACATAATCACTGAAGGTGGAGTGCGTTAATGGGTCATAAAATTTAAAAATGGCCGAACTAACGTTCACGACGAAGAGCGAAGTGGAAGACCCAGCATAGTGACTGCCGAACTTGTCGAAAAAGTCGATGCCGCGGTCCGTGAAAACTGTAATTTCACAATAACGGAACTCTCTATGAGTTTTCCACAAATTTCACGAAGTTTGTTGCACGAAATCATTACCGAAAGGCTTGGTTACCACAAGTTTTGTGCATGATGGATATCAAAAATATTGACAGAGATTCACAAAAATCAGCGAATGGCTGCAGCGTTAACGTTTTTGGACGCTTACGAGAAAGATAGCGACTCATTACTCGATCGCATCGTTACTGGTGACGAAATATGGGTTAAGCATGTGAACTGCGAGACAAGATTGCAGTCAATGCAGTGGGGGCACACAAATTCCTCCCCAAAAACCCAAGAAATGCTTGCAGACAATGTCAGCAAGGAAGGTGATGGCGACTGTCTTATGGGACAGAAAAGGTGTGATTTTTGTGGATTTCCTGGAAAGAGGCACTACAATAAACTCTCAAAGGTATTGCCAAACTCTGCACAACCACAGAAGAGCAATACAAAACATGCGCAGGGGAAAGTTGGACTCAAAGATCTTGCTGACTCACGATAATGCCCAGGCTCAAATGGCAAATGCCACTCGTGAAGTTCTCGAATCTTTTAAGTGGGAGTTGTTTCCTCATCCGCCATACATTCCCGACCTGGCACCGAGCGACTTCCACTTATTCACAGCAATGAAGAAGTGGTTGGCTATGCAGCGTTTTGATGACGACGCACAGCTTCAAGAAGAGGTAACCACGTGGTTGAAGGCGCAGGCGGCCGAATTTTACGACGAAGGATTTTCCAAGCTCGTCCATCGCTACGGTAAGTGCCTTAATTTAAATGGCAACTATGTAGAAAAGTAGTATTTAAGTGTGGCTCTCATCTGTATATACTTTATTTATTTTTAATTCCAAAATGTAATATAGTTTGTGGATAGCCCTCGTATACCAAAAGAAACAACATCCCTTTGTTTAAAATTTTTACTTCTCTGCTGACATAACTCGTTAATTATTTCTTCATGAGTATTTTTTAGTCCGTCGCCAACTGCTGAAGCTCTCTTAGAGCTATATTCACCTACAAATTTATTTAATAAATTAACTCTTTTTCGTTTTAAAAATTGAATAAAAACCTTCAAGTCTTTGTCTGCAATTTTTAGTTGTTACTCTGTGAGGAATATGTGTTTCAGTACACTTTTTACACTTCTAACATTAGATGTAGTTGTCCCTGTATATAGGTTAAAAATTTAATAATATAATTTATTATGCTTCCATTCTGTCATCATCATTATATTCTAAAGGGAAATCAGGAAACGCAATTAATTCACCTGAAACTGGTACAGTTTTAACAGATTCATTTAGTGATACATATATTTCGTCATGCTTTTTATTTCAGGTGATGGTTTATTGCACTTTGTTGGATTTAAATTTTCATTTTATCAACACTGAATGTTTTAAAATCATTAGGTAACAAGTCACTATTTAAATTGGCTCTAAATAAAAGAATTCTCTTAATTTTTACGAAATCAACAAGTGTGTATTTCAATATTTCTGTAACAGTATTAAAATCAAATATCAGTTTATGTTTGTCACACAATCCTTTCTGAAGATAACTTATTTGACTTAGATATGGAGTTAAATCTGCCTGTGAAAAGTAATCTGTAATACTTTTTCCGCTCCTTTTTTTCTAAAGGAATTTGTCATAGTTTTAGCTATTTTGATGAATCTGATAATCATTTTCATTAAGCTGTGCAGCAGTGACATAGTTATTGAGCTTTGTTAAATGCTTGTGTATTCAGGTTTTGTAACATATTGTTTTTCTCTGTATTGTTTAGCTATTGCATCATAACCATTTACCAGATCTTTTATATCTACCATTTTTCTACCTTTAAAATCAATATAAGTTCTAGTTGCTTTAAAAATGATGCAAATATATTTATGAAACTGTTTCATTAAACTTTCAACTTTTTGATAAGGTTTGCTTATGATTTTTTCTAGACCCCCATTCTTTAATTTCCAGTTATTTAATCCATTTATGGGCAGTAGTTTATTTCCAAAAATGTACAATTATAAGATTCAATATATAATTAAATTATAACTATCACACAATAGTTTTAAACCGAACAGATGTAAATGGTGACATATTACTTCATCAAAATTTTGAATTCAGTGTCCATTAAAATACAATCATTTGAACAGAGATATTTAATCAATTCTTCAGGAATATATCCCCCAAAAGACTTAAAACAAATTTCTTACTATTATTCTTAAAAAAACAAATCGAGTGAGTACCAATATGATCAGATGTTTCTAAATCAACTATTCCACATTCAGTACTGTTTGGTTCATTAGGTAATACATCAGTCATAAAAACGCCATAAAATGATTGTTTTTCAATTGTTTAACTGAATTACTTATGCATAAATTAGATAAAGAATTATTATGTTTCTGATTATTTTTTTCAAAATGTTTATGCTTTCTTTAGTCCAGCTCCCACTTTCTTTTCCATTTACAAATTATGTCTTTTTTGTTCCTTCAATTCTTTATCGGCTTTCTTGTTATTTATAACTGTGTTTGTGACTGCTGCAGGCCCACCAAACTACTAATTCTTGCAAGATACCGAAAAACTGATAATAATAAAGGAAGAAATCGACCTACATGTTTGATTAGTCCATTGCCTTCTCGCTTTTTTGTTAGATATTCAATGATTTTTTCACAATGGGAATAGTTAAAGAAAGAAGCAAGCTTGCACATAATTTTTCTCTTTTTTCCTTTTTTGAACATCACTCAAAAATAGTTCCATTGCATTTAAATGACAATTATTTAATTTAAGTTTAACTGATTTAGGTTTGATTTTGGAACTTGGACTCAAAATATAATCCATTGAAAATTTGTTCATTTATACAGCAAATTTTTTTTAAATAATTACAGACCACACTCGTTTTCATCAATATCTAGAACCCAATCCTAATTTTCGTTTTCCATACATTAATGCTCGAACTGCAGTTGCTGCAATTTTTTCACATAAGGAAGCATCACTTGCATGCATTCTTTCTTTTACATTACTTGAAGTTATTTATCTGCTTTATAAATTTTTATTATGTTATATGCACTATCATGTTGTTTACAAGTGTTATCTAGGTTGTTTATTCCTTGATATCCTCTAGCTAATCTTTCTTCTAATTTGGTTCTGAGATCTGCAATCAACAACCAGAAAGGCGAATCTCGAATGGTAATTTGTTAATTAAAGTATCAACTAATCCTTTCCCACATTTTTCACTTTTCCGAAATGTATATGGCAAATTACTCAAAAATCTAATCAAGTATGGAATTCCTTTTGGCTTGTTGATAATGAAATCACTAAATTTATTCATTACCATTTGTGATATTCCTACTTTTTCATTATTATAATGAATATTTCTGGCTCATCTTTCACCACGAATTAGTACTAATCTAACGATTAAATCTCTAACATAATTGATTGAAACTCACTCAATTGTTTTTTTAAATTCATGCTTCACCAAATTTCTCAGGTGAATATATTTCTGAAGAATGTGAATTTGATAGTACTTGATATACTTTGGAAAATAGACATTAATAATTTCCTTTATCCATGGGTTGTTTTTGTTACCTCTACTTGATTTTATTTTATTTGGATTGTTTCCAGAATATAATGAATATGAATGGTATAATATATCTGCATAATTTGATAAATGTTCACCATCAAATTTTCCTTTCAAGTAATCTATAGTCATTTAGATTTTTGTTAAATGACTCATTAATCAATCTGTTCCTTCATATTCTTTTCCACGAATTGTTAATTGATCACCATCAGAATCAATTGTAAAATATCCAACAAATTTAATTCTATCAACAAGATCCTAAAGTTGGATCTTCACTGTGATTAATATGCTTTAACATTCTTTGATTTACATTTTTATTTTACACATCATCATCTGTTCTCATTTTACTGGTTTGAATCTCTTTTAATTTTTCAACGTATTTCGACATTTTTCTCTTTTTCATGTTTGTTCAATCCATTTAATATATAGTCATATTTTCCTGGAATATCATCAGACCAATCATGTAATTGTCTAATTGGTGATAAATCTCTAAAATCTTCATGATGATGATATAGAATGATTTGTTTTTTTAACTTCTCTATTTCCTTCAATAGCTTTCAGAAAATTGTAACATAATCCTTCGATTCCTCGTTTAACTTCTTCAATAGCACTGATAATTATATTTTTCGTATTTTGTCCCTAGTTGTTTTTCTCCAAAGCTTCAATTGTTCTTTCAAAATTTCAGATTTCTTTCTATTTCATTTGTTTTTTTTTAACAATCTCCTCATCATATTTTGCAAACATATATTAACGATGAGATACATTAAACTTCATATTTATATTGAAGATTTATGTTTACATTCCCTTATTTTGTTATGAAATATGTATTTTATTTCAGAACTGTCCTTTATTTCATTTTCTAGTCATGTTTATCACACAAAATCCAAACTCATCATTCCATCATTTACTACATATTTATTTAAAAATCATCAAAATATAAATCACATCCAACATATTCAATATAAATATGATTTAAAGTTGTTTCATCAAGTCTGAAAATATTTAGATACTTAAGATTATATCTGATTAATTGTTTCGGTATTTTTGTGTAAGTTTGAGCTATATAAAAACAATCTATTACTTTATGTCTTCCCAAGTGAAATATTCTGTAACTATAGCCTGATTTTCAAGAACGAAGTCATCAAAAACAACAACTGAGTTTTCTAGGCATTGATCTAGTGGAATAATTTCATCGCTGTGTTTAATAAACATAGTAGTATTCTCATTAATTTTACCTTCAATTTTTATATCTTTTTAAAAAATTCAGAGTATTTTGGCTGATCAAAACATTTGGAATAAACATAGCAGTGATTAATTTTATTCCAATTAAACCATCCTGGAGATTAATGTTTGATTTCTTTTCTGGAATTCGTATTTTTGGTTCCCAATCAATTTTGTTCATTTATTTGAAAACAATTTTTACAACTGGTTCAGTTATTTCAGTTGAGTGGTTAGTCATCTGTCCTTCAAAAACCATTAACTGTACCTATATGAGAAAGTTATAAAAGTGTTCCACTTGTTGATTTTTATTAAACTTTCTTAACTCCAAATATAACATATGGTTAATGCACTTTCAAAAATTTAGAACAATTTATTCATTCAAAGAAGCCAAATTTTCACATTAAGCCAGATGAAATTTTAAACAGAGTTACTATTGAGAGTGATGTTACATTATATATGGGTATAAAAGAAAATATTTTTGCAAGTATGATAGGATTTCATAATCTAATTACTGAAGCGTATGAAAAGACTGTTGCTTAAGATTTTCCTAAAATAATTCCGCTCAAATTAATAGATATAACTTTTAATTTGTCTGAAAGAATGTTTGTAAAACATAATATGAATTTTCACAGAAAATCTAATAGTGTTGCTTCATTCGAACCTAATACAAAATTTGGTGGACCAGTATTCTTGAACCACATTTTCCTGTTCATTTTCCAATTTTTGATGCAATTCAGGATTTAGAAATTAATATACCTGACGAAAATGATAATTTGATTGACTTTAATGGAACTAATGTGACAGTTACTTTTGAAATGTGTAATCTTAATCATTTTTTTCCTTAATAAATCAGAAATATCCAGAGCAGTCTTAGTTTTCATCATGAATTACTTCGAGAGTTATCAATTCTAGTCGGTCCCTGTCAATTAGAAAACTAAAAATAATTTAAGTGCACCAAATAAAATACAGAAAATGAGATAAATACTTGTGATGGATGGCTCCATCTGAATCATGCACAACTTTATATTAATTTCAGTATATTGAAACTGACGGAACTTATGATGGAGAATCAAATACAATATTAATCGATAATTATGTGGCAAAACTGTTTAATTTTATAACCATACAGAATGGAAATAGTACTTTATCTAGAATCGAACTTCCTTTTATTCCCTCATCAGTTTTACTGCATATGACTGCATCTGTTACTGATAAAGTGTCTTAGAAGGGCGTTTTCTTAAAAATATAAAAATAAAGAGTAAAAGAACTGAAGTACTTTATCCATTATGAATGTGTGATGGATATTTTAAAATAATAAGGACATTATGTGGGAAGGAGATTTAACAGTAATTTTCACAAGGTCATCAAGTTCTGGAGATCCTACTCTTCAATGGGCTGATTAAAACAACACTGGAATTGAAATAAAAGACTCTCTGGCAAAAGAAGGAAACATTTTCGTAGAATCGATGGAAATTCTTGTAACAATTGTTAAATATGAACCAAATTACTAGTTAGAACAACGAGAAAATATTCTGAAAAATCCTAAAATTCTGATATGAACTACAAACTGTATATGTGCTGGATTAAGTGGCAAGAAAATTATTTTGAGTTACATATCACAAACTACTATAACTCAGTAGAATTTGTCATGCCATATTTTGTATGTGTTACATTTCAGACAAATTGTAGAAATAATCAGCTCATTGACTTAATTACTTGATCATGTTAAAGTACAGAATATAAATTTGAGAAATGGAAGAAACGAAATTTTCCAACATGAAATGTGCAATATTAATCCTCCAGATACTTTTCTCAAAGTAAAAGATGTATTTCTTGATTTTAAAGGAGTTACTCTATTAAAAGGAGACATAGATATTAGGCTGTTCAGTTTCATAACGAATTATCCACTTTATGTCATTCACATGACTCATAGAAAAATATTGTATCTTCATAGAAAACGACTATGAAACGTTGTGCAACTTTTAATTATAAAATTCCTGCAGACACTTTACAATATATATATCAATATATGGGAAGAAGAATCTTACATACGATTCACAATACAGAATACTTACTGAAAATTTTTGAATAACTCTTTATGCTTGCACTTTGATTTTTAAAAAATAGATCTATCACTTACAATACATGTAGCATAATATTAAGTGAAAAATTTTTAATCATGTATTTACCAGATAGCTCTTTTCATTTAGTTCATGTTAGCACTTAGAATTTTTAAAATCCGTTAACATCTGGATGAGAAATTAACTCGTAATTTTCTTTAAGAATTAAACGAGTGTAGATGTATCTCTCTCAATGGCTCAGTGGAGACTAACATTTGGAGAGTGTGTGTACCTTGAGTCGCTGATTGCTCCTGGTCTCTGACCTCTGATAAAGGTAACTAACCTAGCTCAATGAATGACAAGTGTTATCTCAAGAACGGATTCTAACTTTTTCTCACTGGTTACTAGGCAGTTGGCGAGCATGAGGAATTGATCTTAGAAGTGTGCAGCCTCTTTCGACATTCTGCTACTTTACTACAGCATATCACAATATTCAGTATAAATTAGTGCAAAACTTTGTTAACAGTTGCAGTGCTGTTTGTTTCGTTTGAATTATTATGGGAACATTCTTGACACTAAATCCGAATAACTTTTTCTAATGGTAATTTGAGTATTTTTACTATTGTTATATTTTATTTACAAATTCGACTCTTCATGAAATAATTTGCATTTTCCTCTAAAATAAATTGATGAAAAATGGCAATTTTAGAACATGCTTTGTCACTCGAATACCAACTATATTTGCGATTTGTACATAAAATTGCTTTGCCCTGCAGGGCAAAGAAACTGAACTGTTATAGAATTTTTTTGCGGAAAAATACCATTGTAATTTGCTGTGGTTGTTCACTGCTCAAGTCCAACAAGAAGAAGAAGATGTCAACATCAGTCATCAGAAGCGCTTCTGTCTATTGCAGAGATAGATGATGAGGTGCAGTAAGAAGAAAAGAAGATAATGGGTGGATGACGAAGCATCCAGTGTGGCATAACAACAGTGATGTTCAGCAAAAAAAAAAAAATCTTTAGGGCTGGATGGTGAAGGATGAAAATGAAATAAAAAGAGTACCATCAAGAAGAAGAAAAGGAATTCTCCAGGATTTCCTTAAAATGGCGCCAAATGTTTTGCATTTTTTGTTGATGAATTTATTTCAATTAATTTAATTTAATTTTTTTCCTGTTGAATTTTACATTCTTTAAATGGAACAGGTAAAGAAATGTGGTATATGTGTAGAGAAGAGGATTTTAGTAAATTTTTCAAGGATAAATATTGAAAAGGTGGACATTGTAGAATGTGTATAGAATGTAGTAAAGAATATCAGAAAATTGATGTTACTTGTGAATGTGGAAAACAGTAAACAGACCTCATTTAAAAAGATATTTAGAAACTGCTCTTTATAAAAATCTCATGATTGCTAGTGAATAATTTTCATTAACGAGTTCACTTTATTTATTTTCTTTGTTCACCTTTTATAAGAAATTATATTTAATTTATATTCTTACATTCACCTTTCATAAGATATTGTACTAAATTTATTTTGCTACATCCACCTTTTAAAAAATTTTGTGAATCTGAGGTGAAAAATATATTTAATAGTAGCTACATTCTGTATGTTCTGGCTAACTTGGGTGAACTAGCGAACGAACTCGTGAGTGAGCTAGTGAGCCAAAACATACAGAATGTAGCTACTCTATACGAACTGAGAATATGTTCACAACTTTTGCGGCAAAAAAGTTAAGGACTTTCTTTTGTCAGTCTTCTGACTGGTTTGACGCGGCCCACCGCAAAGTCCTCTCCCGCTAACCGTTCATTTCATAGTAGCACTTGCAACCTATGTCCTCAATTATTTGCTGTATGTATTCCAACCTCTGTCTTGCTCTACAGTTTTTGCCCTCTACAGCTCCCTCTAGTACCATGGAAGTCATTCTCTCATGGCTTAACAGATGTCCTGTCATCTTGTCCCTTCTCCTTATCAGTGTTTCCCACATAGTCTTATCCTTTTTGATATTGCACCGAACCTCCTCATTCCTTATCTCATCAGTCCGTCTAATTTTCAGCATTCGTCTGTAGCACCACATCACAAATGGTTTGATTCTTTTCTGTTCCGGTTTTACCACAGTTCATACTTCACTACCATACAATTGTGTACTCCAGACATACATTCTCAGAAACTTTTTTCTCAAATTAAGGCCGGTATTTGTTGTTAGTAGACTTCTCTTGGCCAAGAATGGCAATTTTTCCATTGTTAGTCGGCGTTTGATGTCCTCCATACTCCGTCCGTCGATCGTTATCCTTCCGTTGATTATTCAGTCGTTTTCTCACGGTAACCTCCCCCATGGCAGTCCCCTCCTGGATATGCGAATGGGGGATTATTCCGGGATTATTTGCTGAAGGAGAAATCATCATAACACTTTTTCTATTACAGGCCACATGTCCTGTGAATACAAGTTACGTGTCTTTAATGCAGTGGTTTCCATGGCCTTCTGGATCCTCATGCCGTTGATTCAATGTTGATTATTCCGCCTTTAGGGGACGTTTCCCGCCCCTAGGACAAGAGAGTGCCCTGAACTTCTGTCCGCTCCTCCACCCTCTTTGACAAGCCCGTTAGCAGAATGAGGGATATTGGTCTGTAATTTCGCGTGTCTGTTCTTTTACCCTTCTTATATACTTCATACACCTGCGCATTTTTCCAGTTGCTTGGAACTTCATGCTGGATGAGAGATTTATGATAAATGCAACCAAGGTAAGGGACCAATACTGTAGAATGCTCTTTGTAAAATAGACCTGGGATTACATCCGAACCCGTTGATTTAGTTGCTTTCATATGTTTCAGTTGTTTCTCAATGCCAGTGATGCTTTGTACTATGCCGTCCCTATGGGAGTATGTCCGATGGTCAAATGACGGTATGTTCATGCGATTCTCCTGGGTGAAATTTTAAACGTCTGCTTTCGTTTCGCTGTCTTCAATTGCCACACCATACTGGTCAACAAGGGAATGAATAGAAGCATTATATCCACTTATCGATTTTACAGATTACCAGGATTTCTCGGGTTTTCTGCCAGATGACGGTAGTAGTTGTTGTATGCTTCGGGCATAGTACTTTCCGCAGATGCACGAATACCAACTAACCTTCATTTGTGCGTTCCCTTTTGAACCGATAATTGACCAACTGCTGGTTCCTCAGAATCCTCCGAATTTATTTATTAAAACATAGTGGGTCTTACCCATCCTTTAACCACTTACTAGGCACATAACTCTCCAGACTACGAATTATATTCTCCTTAAACATTGTCCATAATTCCTCTACGTCCATCTTACCGCAATTAAGTGGTGCCAATTCACTGTCAAAGTCCGATGCCAATAATTGCTTATGTCCTCTAACCACACTTGTTGATTGATTTATTAACTTTCGTATTCACAGTTTTTATAATCACATCATGATCGCTGATCCTCGTTGTCGATAAGGTCTGGCGAGTGTTCATCAGAGCACCTCCGACAACCGCCTACAAGTACTCTGCTATCCGAGTAGCTGCTTAATTTGTGTAGTGGATCCCTGACCTATCAGGGTGAGTCCTATAGACCCCCACACGATAACGCAGGTCTACAAATCTGCAGCCAAAGCCGTCACAGGATCGACGAAGCCTTGAGACGCTCCACTCTGCTCCAAACCAAAGAAACCCGATCAACTCTGGAAACGATGCGGCAAATTGCGAGCTCTCATTTCACTCGGCGTGTGAGGCCAGCAGTCTTCACCACCACCGCCAGCACCCTGTGCGAACTGAGGATCGCCTCAGAACCCACGTGACAGGCGTCGTCGGAGCCGACGTGAGCCATAACTTGCAGACGACTGCACCTGCACGCCACGCTCGGTAGCCACTAGCAAGGCTGCCTCCACATCTCGTGTGAGGCCCCCCGGCAGACATAATGAGTGCACATTGCCTTTCTTGCCAGCTCTGAACTCTATCTGGCTAATGGGCACAATAATGCGTTTAACAGTGGAGCTCCCAATAACTAATTAACCGCTCCTCCCGTGTGCCTGCTTGGATCCTGCTGAAGGAGCGGCCACCTGTCCACTCAGGGGTTCAGGTGGCCCTCTGCCTTGATCGACGCGAAGGCGTTTCCACCTGCGACTCACCATGCTGTGAAGGCGAATATACCACGTTGAGGTGTAGTAGGAGGTGCCTCGGAAGCAGAACCCATGGGCAAAACAAGAGACCCTGAGGTGACCCATGCAACGCACCAGATTCTCCCCTGCACCCCGAGGAAGCAGTCTGACCGTATCCAAAAGAAAATTCAGCTGTTCGCGAACTGCGGCTACCTCCTCCTACGTCTGCACACAGCGTGCACACATCCTAACAATTCTAGCAAGATTAACCCAAGAAGTAAACATTAAAACCAGACAGAATCCTGGATATGCAACTTACTACACTCCTGATGTGACACCAATGGACGCTGATGCGTTAATGAGCTATGTAGCTTACTGTTCAGTGAGCAACTATTGACATGGTGACCGAATGAATTTACACTTGCAAAAACGCGATGTTAAACCTCTTGAACAGGAAAACACGCACGAAATTTAATACGTATAATAAGAGGAAAACACTCTGTTGTTGTACTTGCACTAGTATACCAGCTGAGAGCTGGAGCCTGTCGCGGGACAGTCTCTGCCATGCTTATGGCATATCATGTTTTTCTTTCCGCACTGCCGTGGCTTATGCTGGAAGTATTCAACCTAATTCGTGGTGTAACGTAGTTTGGAAATACCCAAGGGCTAAAATCGGTTAATCGCTAACAACGGAATTAATAATTTCAAAAGGAAAACGAAATAGCCCATGCATGAAAATTACTTACTCCAAGAAACGTTGTAACATTCATTACGTTGTCGATATGCCCATAGAATTAGGTGTGAGCTTTTCTAGTTTCTACAGGCGACGTATCTCAAAATCTGTTGAGTTGATCTCTTCTTGTGGAAGCTTCTTAAGGAAGATTAATATTGTACGCTGATTCAGAGAGAGAGGAAAGCTCTGAAAGAGGAAGCATATACATACATTTCACAATAATTAATCGTTGAAAAATCCCCCGTGTAACGTAACTGCACGTGGAGGAGTTACACGCTTCACCTGCGCCGAGCGCTAAGTTCGGGAGCCACGACTGAGAACATTCGAATGGCACATTCACGCCTTCTCGCCTCCCATGTACCGTCTAAGTTTGCTCGTTATCCACTGTTCTGTAGTTTGTTACAAATTGCCATGTGACTCAAAAGGAGCTGAAATCGTTGGCTGGGAAGTTACTGCGATTGAAATCCGCAATACCTGTCGTTATTTAATTCATTTGTCTCCACTCCCCATCATATTTTCGTACAGCGAAGAATTGCCTCTGTAACTCGTTTCTTCAGCGTATTTGCTCGAAAAGTACTTTCCCGTGTGTTATTGTTTCTACTTTTCTTAAAAATTAAAGTTTCTTTATTGCTGTCATCTGTTCTAATAGTCTCTTACATGCATAAGAAAGTGATCACTGTCTTTGAAATCGTCGAAGTTCAAACAATTCAATCGTGTAAAATGCTCCTTTTTCATATGAAATACATGGTAGCTTTATTTCAAAATGTCTCATTTGATTTTGATTGACTTTGGACAAATAAATACCATGCAAATAAATCGTATTGACTTTGTTATTCCCTGAAACCGTAATCCTTTATTCAGTTGCTCATTCCTCTTTTAATTCCATACATCCAATACTGCTCTCATTCGTCAACTTTCGCTATTCCTGAAGTTTCTCAGAATACAGTTTGTATTCTCAACTTATGTTTTCTCAAAGGTTCAGTCAGGAACCGCGCGACCGCTACGGTCGCAGGTTCGAATCCTGCCTCGGACATGGATGTGTGTGATGTCCTTAGGTTAGTTAGGTTTAAGTAGTTCTAAGTTCTAGGGGACTCATGACCTCAGCTGTTAAGTCCCATAGTGCTCAGAGCCATTTGAACCATTTTTCTCAAAGGTCTGTAGACTCAACAGGCTACATATTAGTCTTGATGCATGATACATTATAATCAGTCGTTAACATCACTCGAAATATTTTGTAAGATACCGAAGAGTTTGGTGTTTTAAATCGTAACATCCTGTTTCAAAGTATAAAATAATACAGAACACTCGCTACAGCATAGTAGTTTATGTTGGACATTTCCATGTCGTAATCAGTCACTGAATTAGTATTTCGAAAATTTGAATTGTACATGTAAAACAGAGAGAATGAAGAAGTGTTTGGTAATAATAATTACATCTGGCAAACTGTAATCTCCCGATAACTACGTCACAATCGTACACTCTTTACTGTCCTTTACTGACAGCGATTCCCTTTCCTGGCATCGGTACAAATGCTGCTTACTTAACAGTATTGAAAACTACGTATACAAAGACTTCAAGGTTTTATGCTCCACACAGAAAGGAAAGGATACATGGGTATACTCATTCAACAACATGGCTAATAGTGAAGATACATGTATAAAGTCATTAAAGGCCGTGGCTAATAGTAAAGATACATGGATATACTCATTCAACAACATGGCTAATAGTGAACATATCCAGTACTGTGATATTTCATAACTTTAAGTCATACTACCGTATTGTACTTTAAAGTTTAAACTGACACATTTCCGCTTCCCAGAGCGTCTTTTCCACGGGGCACATATGATTCTTTTAACCTAATGTAGAGAGAAAACAATGACTCAGAAATTCAATGTGATGCACCGATTTTTTTGTGAATGTCATCCTGAACTTGGTGTACAAGACATGTTCAAATGTGTGAATTCCTAAGGTACCAAACTGCTTAGGTCATCAGTCCCTAGACTTACACACTACTTAAACTAACATAAACTAACCTATGCTGAGAACAACACACACACACCCCTGCCAGAGGGAGGACACGAATCTCCGGTGGGAGGGGCCGCGCAGTCCGTGACATGGCGTCACAAACTGCGCGGCCACTCTGCGTTGCTACGGCATGACAGGCTTACATATTCAATCTAAGTGGGAAGTCTCTACAAGCTGTATTATACGTAAATCAGTAAGCATCGGTAACTGAATTTTCTGTCGGTAACAGGAAGACCATGGCAACAATATTGTATAGGATCTAGTTTCCTGATGTTCCGTCAAAAATTGATCATTTAATCACGAACCGGCTTTTGCCTTAACAGGCCGTCGTTAGGTGACAACTGAACGTCGCAACCACAGATAAAACGACGTGTGACTACACAGAGTAGGAATATCCATGAATAGTGGATTCACACACGCAGAACAGAATTTTTTTCCGCCAACAAACCTTCTGATAATGAGTGTTATTACATCCCTAGTACAGAGATATACCGCTCAAAAGCAGGCAATGGGCGTTGTACCTATGTCTCGTAGGCATCCGAACAATTGTTTTTGATATCTGGTATGAACTTGACTTCAAGCGTTGAAAATGTAAAAGCATGGATATTTCTCTGATTTGTCACAACTGTCACAGCTCCGTGTCTATATTACTTTCTATTTCTGTTTTAGAGCTACAAGAAATAGCTACCGATATTTTGTACGCTTTGTACTGAAGTATATCATATTTACGAATTCCTGTCTTAAAAAAATATGCTGGGTCAGAATTGCGAAATGGCTTCTTAGTTCACCAGAGATTTCGTAATTGTATCTGTGAAGCGCTACAAATGAGTGATTTATCACACTTTCCAGTACTTTTATGAATTAAATTCTTCCGTTTCTACTTAATGGTAGAAAATTTTAATCTTTGAACATGCTTTATAAAACCAAAGTTTTAGTCAAAACGTCGTAGGAACTGTACGGCTATTGCAAAATAATCACGATGGTTTGGAGAACTAAGCAATACGAACGAAGGAATTCACACTGTAATATAAAAGTGTTATGTGCATGTGAATATTGTTCGAAAAGCGTATACACTCAACAGCTTGACTGGCAGCACACTCCCACACACAGAATTTATCCAGCACTTGTGTCATTAATACTTGACGATATAGTAACATAATTTGTCATACTATATTACGCCTTCAATACACTATGTCTCGACACTAATCAACACATAAAATGCAACTTATTACTACGATAACCGTAATGCTGATATTTACCTATGAAACGTAATTTACCTCGTTTGATCAGCTTCCATTGACATGCGTAGCTGCAGCAATTCACCTTCATTGCAAAGTGTGAAGAACAGTGCATACCAGCGTCACGTGACTATTTCCGTTTGATACTACCCACAGTTACAATACGCTATTTTCACTCCATAGATATTGCTGTAATCTGTACATATACGAAGACATTATTGGTATTGTTACAGAAAATACGTAATTATGTTATGATGCACAGGCATTATAAAGGTTCAAATGGTTCAAATGGCTCTGAGCACTATGGGACTTAACATCTATGGTCATCAGTCCCCTAGAACGTAGAACTACTTAAACCTAACTAACCTAAGGACATCACACACATCCATGCCCGAGGCAGGATTCGAACCTGCGACCGTAGCAGTCCCGCGGCTCCGGGCTGAGCGCCTAGAACCGCTAGACCACCGCGGCCGGCCATTATAAAGGAAAATATTACACTTTTGTACACAGAAATCGTAACATGTAAAAGCAAATAAAAAATAAAAGTTTCCATAGGATTGATTCCATTTAACAGCCGATGAGAAATAAAACTGAATGTTACGAAAAATTGTTTTCAAGACTTTTATTCGGAATTTTATTTAACATCTTGTGATTTTGCTTGTTAAATATAAATATATCAGAATAAATGTTCATTTTCCATTTTTAAATGTTGTGATGTTTCTGTATGTGAGATAATACTTCACTCTGTAAGCACTTGATGTCACCATTTAACGTTGTCGCGCAGGGTAGACGGGCGGTCCATGGCGCCTTGCCACGGTCCGTGCGGTTTGCCCCGTCGGAGGTTTGTGTCCTCCCTCGGGCATGTGTGTGTATGTGTTGTCTTTAGCGTAAGTTAGTTAAGTTAGATTAGGTAGTGTGTAAGCTTAGGGACCAATGACCTCAGCAGTTTGGTCCCACAGAAATTCCCACAAATTTCCATTTAACGTAACTTGTGTATCAATAACGTCTTGGCAGCGGCATATAATTTTATCTGTCGTCGCGGCTTTCATTTGTCACCCTCAAAGGCTGAAAGCCGGTTCGTTATGAAAAAAATTATATTTTTCAGAACTACGGGAATGTGATTCTTAATTCAGCATCAAACTATTTTGGGGTGTCATCAGCCTTCTGACTAGGTTGTTGAGAGCCGCCACGAATTACTGTGCTGTCTCTTATCTCACTATAGCACTTAAACCCAAATTCCACAATTGTTTGTAGCATATCTTCCAATCTCGGTCCTCCTCCAAGCTTTTACCATCTAGAGGTCTTCCTAGTAACATGGAATACATTCACTGATCTATTAACACGTCCTATCATCACGTTCCTTCTTTTTGTAATGTTTTCCATATATTCCTATCTCGATGATTCTTCGGAGAACCTCCTAATCTCTTATCAGTTCAAGTAATTTTTAGCATCCTTTTACAGCACATCTCAAAACCTCCGAGTCTTTTTTTCTCAGGTCCCTGATTCACTTCCATACAATTCTGTGTTGCAGACGTACTTTCACGGCAACTTCTTCCTCAAATTAAGGCAGATGTTTGATAGTAGTAGACTTCCTCTCGAAAGGAATTCTCTCTTTCGCCGGGCTAGTCTGCTTTTTTATGTCCTTCTTCCTTCGTCCGTTGTGTTATTTGCTCCCAGCGTAGCAGAACTCCTTCCTTTCATCTACCCTGCGGCCAAAGTTTTCATGTTACTTTTATCAGTAATTTCATTTTCGCTAGTCCTCAGTCCTTCTGTCCTTTTTCGTTACACTCTCAGTCCATAACCGCTGACCAGTAAATTGTTCATTTCATTAAATAAATTCTGTAATTCTTCCTTTCTTCCGCCAAGGATAGTAATACACTGCCGAAACAAAAATTAGTACAGCCTGTTAGCGGTTGTCAATTAAAGTTTATTATTTGAACAGCGCATACAGTGTAGATGAAACGATTACATTTACAGTTCTGCAGCATAAGCCTTTTTGAGGTACCGAATATCCAGTCATGCTGAAACACCCACATTAGTACGTGGTGTAGCTTCCACGGGTGGAATGCAGGTGGTGACTCTGGCATGCAGCCTATCGTACAGATGGCGAATACTGTCACGGAATACGTTGTACCACGCCTGCTCGATCTATTCACGTACTTCTGCAAGGGTTGTTGATTGACACGCCGCACGAGTAACTTCTCTTCCCATCATATTCCGCACATGCTCGACTGGAGACAAGTCCGGAGATCATGCTGGTCAGAGAAGTTGCTGCACGGCTTGTAGAGTACGTTGAGTTTTACAGGCAGCGTGTGGGCGAGCATTATCCTGTTGGAACGACACATCACCTTCCTCTTGCAAGAACGACGAATGAACAGCTGTAATAACACTCTGCGTGTACTGAGTGCTTGTTAGTGCCTCTCCAGAAACACTAAAGGTGAAACAGAGTTGTAGCCCATCGCATCCCAGACCATAAGGCCTAGAGGGGGGGCAGTGTGTCTTGGACGAATGCACTTTACGAGGCAGCGCTTTTCAGATTTACGCCGTACGCGCAAACGACGATCAGTTGCATGCAGGCGGAATCTGCTTTTATAGCTCGAGACCATGGCACGTCGTTCTATCTTCCAACTGGTCCTCTGGCAGCACCAGTGGAGTAGCGCACGTCGATGCTGCGGCATTAGTGGAAGACGGGATGCAGAGGTGCATGCCCATAATCCCACTGCTAATAACCAGTTCGTGTTGATGCGTCTTGTCTCACAAGGTCTCTTATTTTTCGTGTGGTAACTGTGAGATCCGCCACTGCGGCCCTTACAATACGACGATCCTGGCGGGCGTCTGTGGTGCGTTGACGTCCAGAACGTCGTCTAAGGATGTGAGAATGTTCACCTGACCACTGATACCAGTATTGCTGCATAATTGACAAAACACGTAGTGAGTCAACGTGCTTTTCACTCTCATTTAAATAAATTGCCGAAAGAGTAAGCCATCAGCAATTGTGAAACAAAACCTGTCGTCCAGGACCGTGTGCCACAAAGAGTGCAGATTCGCCATGAGTTGGGAAAATTTACAGTCGTCTCTTGTACTGAATGAGGCCTCGGTGCTGTAGCGTGCGAGTGAGACAGATAAGAACATACATCATAGTGAAACCTCGCAGAAGCTGTTTGTGGCCAGGTAGACGTAGCAGTGTTAAATATGGAGGACATAAGATCGGCCATAAAGAGAAATATTTAAGAAAACTATTTAATTCTGTAGTAATTCAGGGAATGAAGCCACAGTAATAATAATAAACCATCCTTCATAAATTTTCATGGTTATCCCAACAAAACTTGATTGTTGACCATATCTATAACAGTTTATGATTTACTGTTAAAGTGAAATTCACAAGTTTTGTAACCAAGATGTGAATGCTAAAATCTGAACGCTTTAGTCCATCTTAAAACTGACATTTCATACAGAAGCGAATCATTAAAATGACAAATGTTGTAAATATCAGCCCTGTAACTTTATTTATTTAAAAGATATAGTAAATTTAAATTATCAGTATTTTAAGTTAAGCATCAGATCACCACTTCCTCCACACAAAACACATTGAACGAAGACAGTATGACACCTTATTTAATCATTAGGTGATAGAATATTTGTTGTATAGTTTAGTGCATAACCGTTACTTTTGTGCTTTATTTATTTTTCAGGAAACACAATGGTGCGAAGCTACTGGCCGTGACATTCAAGGTTAAGAAGGAAATTATATTGCTTTTATGTAAATGAAATTAACAATGGATATTACTGTTACTGTATTTAGGACATGAAAGTGGCCAAGCTTTGATTTTTTAAATATGTTAAAATGTAAAATAATGTAGAAAAACCTGTAGCCATCCAGATTGACGGCTTCAGGAAAGGGAACTGCCCTAGTCAGTTGACTGACGATGTTCGGCACGCGGGAGACGCGGCCAGAGACGGGCAGAGAGACAGTTCTGGTCTAGACAGCAAAGTCAATAATTTGGATTGAGACGCGAAAGCGGACAGTCGGCCTTTAGCTAGCTTGGAAGTGGAACGACTTAGAAAATTTCGCGTTGCATGGTATCACGCGACTTCGGCTCTGAGCGTTGAGCAGCCGCGCCTGGTGTGAACTCTTAACTTTTCGTGTAAATAACGAGGTGGAGTGGTAAGTAAAGAGGTGGAGTATTGGTTAATGTAGTTTCCGATATTATTATTTCTGTTATTATATGTTACATTAACTTTGTGTTTCGGAAACGTGCCATCAGCCAGACAATTGAATCAAAGGGTCACAAATGTCTAATTTAGGGTGTGTAATGCGACACGTGCGGTTCAGCCCATAGACGAGTGTGAGTCAAGACATTTCAACGAAGAGGAACCGCATGTGAGCCCGAACAGCTTTCGGATGTTAGTCGCAATTGGGGGCTCGTTCAGGATAGGAATTAGGAAAGTGTTAGTTGAGGAATAAGAATCTTGCAAAATTTTGGAACAGGATTGGATTTTGGAAAGTGTTAGATGCGGAATATGAACTCAGAAATATTTAGAATTGGATTTGAGTTCTGCGAAGCGTTTCCTAAAATATTATCTGAACTTCGATATGCAGAACCCTGTCGCAAAAGTTGAATGTGACATCGGCTCAGGACTGACTATTAGGTTCATTTAATAGTTGTGAAATTACAATTGTAATTCTCACAGTTGACGAAATTCTGTGATCTAGGTCCCAAGTCTGTGGTAGTTTAGGCAGTTTGCGTAGGGGCTCTGAGTTACGAATTTTGCGGCAGTTTTGTGCACCTAGTTTTAGCAGTGGTTAGGAGTTATAAAAAAGTTACGCCAAAGACGAGGCGACATTCAGACTTGCATTTAGTGGTTCCAGCCAGTAGCAGCATCTTCAACAGCGATTCATGTCGCAGCGGCGGTTGCAGTACCACAGCAGAGGCTACGAGATCTTCAGCGTCTTCTTCAACTGCAACATTGGCAGCAATACCATGGCAGAAGGATCCAGCACGGCATAGCTAAGTACCTGCGCTAATTACCAGATTATGTATGATTCTGAAGTTCAATCGCCAACAATAGACGTTGCTAAAAGTAAGCAGTCCGCCAGTTTGTGTGGGTCTGAAAGCCGCCAGGGGTTGCCGCGCGGTCTAGGGCGCCTTGTCACGGTACGTGCGGCTCCCCACCGTCGGAGGTTCGAGTCCTCCCTCGGGCATCGGTGTGTCTGTGTTATCCATAGCGTAAGTTAGTTTAAGTCAGATGAGGTAGTGTGTAGGCTTTGGCCCCATAAGACCTTACCACAAATATATGGGTCTGAAAATACTAGCGAGCCGCTTAGCCCGAAGTCGGAGCGGGAGAGCGTTATCGGCGGTGAATATAGTAGGGCAAATAGTCCGAAATCTGGCAAGGGAGACGAATTTGGGGGAGACATGATGCCACAATTACCGCCAATGATAAGAGGATTGGGATCGTAAATTGATGCTGTTAAAAACCGATATGGGTGACGTAAATTTAAAATTGATTCGGTTCAATACGAAATATCTTCGGTTGTGAAAGACGAAGTAGGTAAAATTGCTGGCGGACTCGATGAATTGATAGACGGAAAATGAAAAATCATTCGGGATGAAATGGGCAAAATTTCTGATGAAGTTGGGATACCTGACTCTAAGGTACATCAAGCGGAGAAAAATTTCGATGACAAGGTTGAGAAGTAGCAGGCAAATCTGGGAGGCAGCGTAAGATGGTTCAAATGGCTCTGAGCACTACGGGACTCAACATCTTAGGTCATAAGTCCCCTAGAGCTTAGAACTACTTAAACCTAACTAACCCAAGGACATCACACACACCCATGCCCGAGGCAGGATTCGAACCTGCGACCGTAGCAGTTCCGCGGTTCCAGACTGCAGCGCCAGAACCGCTAGACCACCGCGGCCGGCAGGCAGCGTAAGAAATTGTATGAGTAGGCAAGATGTCCTAATGGCTGAGACGACAGAGGATATTAGCAACTTATCCGTTCGAATTACGAAAAAGGGGAGAAAAGGGTAGATGAAATAAAGGAACACGTAGACTCTGGCATTAAAATTGAAAATGAAATAGAAAGGGAGTTGAATTTTTAGCTGCACGTCAAACCTATACAGTGATCAGTATTCCGTGGATGAACTCGGGAACGGTCAAATGTTTTGGAGACGACGGGAAATATCACCAAGTAAAATTTTTAGCAGCTAGCAGGGATGGTTTTATAAAGGGAATGTCCGACGAGGCGAAGATAAATACGTGAAAAGACATTTGGAAGGTGAGTCGCAATCGTGGGCAAATATACACAGTGATACGTTCACCACCAACGAAATATTTGAAAGCAATTTCCTGAACGAGTTCTGCAGTGAAGTGAAGCAAACGCTACTCCAAAATGAGTTTCTGAACGGGCCAACATTTGAATACCGGAACCGGTGGATGCGAGAATATTGTAAACGTGAACTTGCGAGATTAATGCATGTGAAACGTCCAGTTGGGAGTACTTACTGAAATTACGACGTTGAAAAGGTGGTTACCGGAATATTTGCAATGGGATCTAGTGCACACTCCTAGCAACTCAATAGACCAATTTTTGGATTTTGTAGAAAAATTAGAATGGGCGTTGAAATTGAAACCACAAAGTAAGCAGACAAATAGTTTTCAGAGTGCAATTCCTACTTACAGTCCGAGTAATTACTAATCGAAAACATCCTGGAAGCTATCGACGAAACGCCAACAGCACTTTTGATAAGGGAAACGGTAACAGGAACACATCCAATGACAAATTTCAAAGGGGTAATGGGAACAGATACTTTCGTTACGGGTACCGACACCAGGAACGTAGATTTGAGGGAGCGGCACCTGGCGAAATGAACCAGCGTAATGGGAGATCGGGAAATTAAGTTTCGCTCCATCTCAGGTCCTAAGATGGCAAAATAAACCGGCAATGAATAGGACACGAGTAAACGTAAATGTGATAGGTATCAATAAATCGGCAGAAAGGTGTCAGAATTTTGAAATGAAATTAGTAGGAAGTGAGAATCAAATAGGTAAATTTTCAAATCAGATCTTACGTAAAAGGCATAATCCTAACTTAATGAAAAATAACGATAAAGCGTTGACGTCGATTTAGGGCTAAATGATTTGTTTTATGAATGTGAGACAAAAGAGTGCGTGAACGTTAATACAATGAAAGGTTCTATGTGCTAAAAGCAGGCTGAGGTGGAGCTGAATTTGGTGGAGTTAGATGGTATAGAAAATTCTAAAGTGGTACTAACCACAGGTAACCATTATGGTGATGAAGGTGATGATATTCCAGGTGATATTGTGACTGTGAAAGTTGTTAAAGAAGTTAATAAGGGCGGCGTAGCATTAGTCTCGTCAGCTGTTGATGAATTTGTGTGTGTATCGGCGGATATCGGTGAATTATTTCTGAAGGAAGGTAGTAATGATGTTTTATGTGCTGAAGTTACGAAAGTTGAAGCTACTGATACTTCAGAGGAAGAAATCTGTGCATATCTTTCTACTAGTGAAGGTGAACCCGAAAATCTGGACGGATCTGTGGATCTTGAATGTTTGTTTGAGAATGAGTGTGGATCTGAATTTGATGTGTGATCTGAAATTAATGTGGGGCAGCAGCATGTAGAAGAGGAAAAGGTATAACACTCAGGTTTGAATCAAAACGAAATGGAATTTAATGGTAGTGTTGATTCTGAAATTGCATGACGCTTAGCTATAATTTATGTGATGTAAAGGCTGAGAATGTTGAAACTATGAATGGTTCTTATATTGGTGATTTGTTGACGGAGGTAAATGAGATTTTATGTTCTATGTAGCGAGTTCTATGATGTAACGGCGGCTGTTGAAAGTGCTGTTTATGAAGGTGTTTGTAATGATGCGAAAGTGAAAAGCAAGGTTATATTTTATAATAATGATGTTGTAGCTGCTAATGTCGATAGTTTGAAGGGAGAATACAGTGAGTTTGATTGTAATATAGAAAGTGATATTTGTACAGAATGGTATCTTAAAGAGGAATGTGATTTTACTGTAAGTGATTGGCAACGGCACAGAAGAACATTACGATCGTTATTGCCTCATTTGTGGACTCGAGAGAAGTTTAAGACAGCAAGACGTCTAGAAGGGGAAAAATGAAATTGGGGCGAACGAAGCATTTAATTAATTATTTTGGGACAAGTACAAAATGGAAGGGTAATTTGCAATGTTTTATTTCAGGATTTATTGTAGCTTATTCTTTGTGTCGATGCATAAGGCCTTTCTTTGGCACGAGGTCTGTGCAATTTTAAAAAGATAGTTCAGACGCACATTTGGGTGCGCGGAGGTCGGAGAACTCGATTATTTGGTGAACGATATCAAGTGAAAAAACTAGTGCACAGTATACGTATAAATTAGGTTTTGGGGGTATATAAGGGATTTATTTATGTTCGTGTATGTGTTAGGCTTTGGATGGTTTTACGTTTGTTGTAATTTCAAAATTATAAGTTATGGTCACGCTAATGTGGGTGCATAGAGGTCGGAGAAATTTGGAAAATGAAAATTAGTAATCCTTACTTGTGAAGACAGATGTATGTTTATCTATTTAAATGAGAATATATTGAAGGTATAATTTATTGTTTTATGGAATGTCGGTTTGTGTACGCAGCTTCACTGCACGGAATTAAACGAACGGTGAGATTTGTTCATATTTGTTGTTAGTTTTGAGACTAAAGGAGTTATTTAAGTTGAAAGAAAATATTAATTTGCCGATGAAGTCGATTGGGAATCTGTCACGAGATGCGTGTCTCTAATGGGACTTGAATAACGTGTCGGCATCATTGAAGAATTTACGAGCATCTTGCAAACTCTCTAAATCAGTTGTTTACTGTGTAGTTTAGTTCTGTTTGTATCGATTCCACTGGGGGAAGTGTTCATTGCGGAAATGTGTTTGTTTTCTGGTATGTACACCCAACTTTGGCGACGGAATGTAGAGCCATACAGAATTTCGACGGGGTACTCGGCTCCGAAGCTGTGGAACGCCGCTGGAGCCTTCAATGTGACAAAAAGGCTATGTGAATATGAGCGCAGTGGCGCTGATATTTCTGCGGCATTTCAATAGACAGTCGATTTTTATACATGTACAATTTTATTTGGCATTTAATTAATATGCCGCAATTCGTAATTTATGTTAGACACAATCTGCTTTAAATTTAAAGTATGCTGCAGCAACACCACTACAAACAAATACGCTATCGATCTGGCGCTTAGGATTTGTGTATTGTAAATTCGGATGCTACTTCATAGCATATATGGCACGAAAACAGGTAATGAAGTAGCCGAGGACCGTGTGCCACGAAGAGCGCAGATTCGCCACGAGATGGGGAAATTCACAAACATCTATTGTGCTGAATGAGGCCTAGGAGCTGTGGAGTGCGAGTGAGATACACGAGAACCTGCGTCATAGGGAAACCCGCAGAAGCCATTTGTGGCCAGGGAGAAGTAGCAGTGTTAAATATGGCGGACATAAGATCGGCCATAAAGAGAAACGTTTATGAAAACTACTTAAATCTGTGAAGCCACAGTAATTTTAATCTACCATCCTTCAAAATTTTCATGGTGATCCCAATAAAACTTCAATATTGATCATATCTATATAGAATTAATTGTTAAAGTGAAATTCACAGGTTTTGTAACAAAGACCTGAGTGCTAGAATCTGAACGCTTTAGCCCATCTTAACGATAGACATTTCACATAGAAGCGCAGCATTAAAATGACAAATGTTGTAAATATCAGCCCTGTAATTTTATTTGTTTAAAATATATAGTAAATTTAAAGTATTATTATTTTCAGTTAAGCATCAGATCATCAGTTCCTCCACACAAAACACTTTGAACTATGACAGTATGACATCTTATTGAATCATTAGGTAATAGAAAGTTTAGTGCATAATAGTTACTTTTGTTCCTTATTTATTTATCAGAAAACACATTGGTGCAAGACTACGGTCCGTGACATTCAAAGTTAAGAAATAAGTTTTATTAGTTTTATGCAATAGAAATTAACAATGGATATTATGGTGACTGTATTTAGAACGTGAACGTGGTCAAGCTTTAATTTTTTTAAATATATTAAAATGTAAAATTATGTAGAATAAGCTGTAGCCAATCAGACGAACGGCTTCAGGAATGGGAACTGCCCTAGTCAGCTGAGTGATGATGTTCGGCACGGGGGAGACGCGGCCAGAGACAGGCAGAGAGACAGTTCTGGTCTAGACACCAAAGGCAACAGTTTGGATTGAGATGCGAAAGCGGACAGTCGGTCTTTGTATCTAGGAAGTGCTAAGACTTAGAAAATTTCGCGTTGTGTGGTATCGCGGGACTTAGTCTCTGAGCGGTGAGCAGCCGCGCGCCTGGTGTGAACTCTTAACTTTTCGAGTAAATAACGAGGTGGAGTGTTGCCTGTGTTTCGCGATAAGATTGTGATTGATCAAACTGTGTCAAGTGGATATACCCTCTATTTTAACAGTAACTCTAAATACGAGCACTTTCGCTATTAGTTTGCTTTCAGAATAAACATTATTCTAACCAAATCGCAACTGTGTGGCGTACATCATTTATGGGTCGTTATTTTAGTTCCAGATATTATTATTTCCGTTATTATGTGTTATATTAACTTTGTATTTTGCAAACGTGCCATCAGTCAGACAATTTAACCAAAGGGTCATAAGTGTGTAATTTATGGCGTGTAATGAATGCGACATGTATGGTTCAGCACCTAGACGAGTGTGAGCCATTTCGACGAAGAAGAACCGCTTGTGAGCCCGAACATCTTTTGGATGTTAGCTTGCAACGCCCAACTTGTCTGACATTTTTTAGAAAGGACCAACTCGGACTCGGAAAGCTGCAGTTTGACCCCTTTCAAACTCGATCAGTTGGCTGTAGGAAGCACGAATTTGTCTCCGTGGCATGGTAGCGCACTTGTTTCACACTTTTCCGCGGCACTGAGCTTTCTGGTCGTGAGCATCCACTATTAAAGGATAGACTCAGATGGAACTCTAGGAGCTGAGCTATGCCACTATGTGTTGGCGGACTACGTTGAAACCATTATCAGTACATCTGCTAACGCCCAGGTGTAATATGCCAACATCAGATCAAAATCGACGTCTTCTTTCCCGGCGTACTAGTTTTTTTTCAGCCGTGTATTATTAGTTCAAAAATGGTTCAAATGGCTCTGAGCACTATGGGACTTAACTGCTGAGGTCATCAGTCCCCTAGAACTTAGAACTACTTAAACCTAACTAACCTAAAGACATCACACACACCCATGCCCGAGGCAGGATTCGAACCTGTGACCGTAGCGGTCGCTGTATTATTAGTGAATCTTATCATAGATACCGTTTCATCATTAATTTTTATCCCACTTCTGAATGTCTTACGTCCGTCATTTGCTTCTTTGATGTGCAGACTGAAGATTAAGAGCGAAAGACTGCATCCCTGTCTTACACTCTTTTTATTCCGAATACTCAGTTCTTGTTTTTTGATTAGTTTTTCTTCCTTGGCATTAGCCGCCTTTCTTGATAGATTACACCAACGTTACTAAGAATTTCGAACATATTGCACCATCTTGCATTGTCGAACGCTTTCTCTGGGCCTATAAATCCAGTGAAGGTGCCTCGTTTTTTCCCAACTGTTGCTTTTCTTATCAAGTGCAACGGCAGAACTGCGTCAGAACCTTCCCTGAAGCGGAACTGATCATCATCTAACACATTCTCAATTTTCGACTCAGCCGACACTCGGCAAAACGTAGCCTTACCGGTACAAAGGCATGTGCTTGGCTACGAGTAAGAGATAATGCAAAATTCCTAGGGATGGCCATAAGCAGACGCGTACTCCCCCTCCCCTGCCCATCTCGCCAGCGTGTGCCCCTATGGGCGCTGCTTGCAGTCGTAACAGGCAGCGCCGCTACTGCTGCTGCTGCTACCGCCTTCGAATTTCCATCTCCTAAATGGACTTCCCCGACACTTTCGCTTCGTATCGCAGCTGGTCGATACGCGAAGCGTATATCATCACTCAGCAGCTTCTTGTGCTGGCAGGAGTCGAAAGGAAGAAGACATTCAGGAACTTACGCGCAGACGGTTGTAGCATTTAGAATCCCAGCTCGCAACAGCTCAAATTCATAGGCGGTAATGACGCAGTTTCTCCCCCAACATACAGTTACTCCTCAGCTTAACATCAAGCGGCATTATACTGGGACAAGCATCGAAACTGTAGCATAAAGAGTTTCTGCGTGAAAATTACGGAATGCGAAGAGAAGCGTGAGGACAGAAATAAGATAAAAATTGGGAGAGATAGTGTAGAAAAAAGAAAAGATCAATTGGACAAAGTAGCAGTTATTCTATAAACGTGATATTCGGTTCATTGATGAAGTGGTGGAGAAGAATGAAGTAATTTAAGAAAGTTACTGTGCGGAATCGCCTCATGGTTAAATGCCCTGTCCCGTAACACTAATTCTAGCACGCCACGTCTTTAAAATCTACCCTTTAAATTCCAATTGTGCGCCGTGTTATGCGCGTAATTAAGGCCCTAGGCACAGATCATAGAATGGAGAATTTACATAGAACTTAATTTGACTGATGCTATCTGACTGGAAGAATAATTATTCGTATGTGATTTAATGTGATTGAGTGTATACACCTGAACACTGGTTGTCTACAACCACTCAGTGTAAGTGAAGGTACCAAACAGAAACACTGATTAGGTAACTACTCAAACTTATTTACAAACACATCTATTAAAGATACACAAAACTCATCGATGAAAACTGGGACAATTCCGGTGATCGAAACTCAGGTGAAAGGCAAAGTGAATAGCTATTCACTACTTGCTTTCTTAAGAATTTACACTCTAATGAAGTACAACGATAATTGAAATATATCTACTACTGAAAATTCCGGACCGAAGCAGTGACTGGAAGTTGGTGACTACCCCCCAAAAGTTCACCCATTCAGTGCAAGTGTGATGAAACTGAGAGAGGCGATCGCTCTCGATTTCACAAGTGTGAAAGGGTGTGAGACAGGGATGTAGTCCTTCTCTCTTACTGTTTAGTCTATATGTCGAAGAGGCAATAACGGAAATAAAAGAAATGTTCAAGAATGGAATTAAAATCTAACGTGAAAGAATATCAATGATAAGTTTTGTTGATGACACTGCTACCCTCAATGAAAGTGAAGAAGAATTACAGGATTTGCTGAATGGAATGGACAGTCTAATGAGTACGGAATATGGACTGAGAGTAAATCGAAGAAAGACGAAAGTAATGAGAAGTAACAGAAATGAAAACAGCGAGAAACGTAAGATCTGGCTTGATTGTCACGAAGTAGATCAAGTTAAGGAATTCTGCTACATTGACAGCAAAGGAATCTATCGCAGACGGAGCGAAGAGGGCATAAAGAGCAGACTAGCACTGGCGAAAAGGATATTCCTGGCCAAGAGAAGTGTAATAGTATCAAACGTATACACTAAATTGTGCAACAAACTTCTGAGAACGTGTGTTTGGAACACATGATCGTAACGTATTGTAACATGGGTTGTGGGAAACTCGGAACAGAACGTAATCGAAGCATTTAACATATGGAGCTACAGAAGAATGTTGAAAATTAGGGGGACTGATAAGGTATGCAATGAGGATGTTCTCTACAGAATCGGTAACGAAAGGAATATATAGAAAACTGTGACAGGATGGTAGGACACCAGGTAAAACATCACGAAGTAACTTCCATGGTACTAGAGGGGGCTATAGAAGGTAAAAGCTGTAGATGAAGGCAGATATTGGAATACAGCTTGGAAATATTTGAGGACGTAGGTCGCAAGTGCTACTCTGGGATAAAGAGGTTCGCAAAGGAGAGGAATTCATTGGGGCCGCATCAACCCAGTTCGAAATATGCTCACCGTAAATGTGACAGTGTAGTGAGTCGAGCAGTATGCTGCAGATGTGCTAGTCCGCTAGTCCTTTCGTGAGGACTTTGCGACAGCATACTCCTGAAACTTGAAGATGTTGCGGGCTCAGTAGCGATACAGTGAAAAGCCGAACTGTCCTCTATTGCCACGGTACCCGAATTCGATACAGGCACTTCCGCTGCCGAAGTACAAGTCGATACGGACACCTCCGCATCCCAAACCGAAGTCAATATGGATACCTCCACAACATTATCCGAAGTGCCTCTCTTGTGGCAATCACCTTCACCATGCTAATTCCTTCCTGCCAAACAATGCTAGTTGCCAATTATAAAATTAAGAATCAGTGTCGCCCAGTTTGCGAGGTTTCTCTCCAGCTAGAGAATGCCACAAAAATAGCATGACCTATAGATGCCAATCATAGCATGAAAGTCTCTCCTACTACCAAAACCACTGACTTCAGCGCTGCGCTGTTGATGTCACGCACCATTACGCCAGTCGCACTTTTCCTGTCATTACCGTAATCCAGTGAGGACTAGAGAAATAAAGAACTGCTACGAGGATAGACTTTATTTCCGGTAGGCCACGCTTGTCACAAGTGGTAAATGGTTACCTTTGAAGGCGGTGCGCAAAGTAAAACACTGAAATGACCCCCCTCCCCTCCTCGCCCCGCCACTCAAGCACTCGGTTCCACACTACCCTCCAGCAGTCGTATGGGTGCCAAACTTGCCGGTCTCAGTTGCTTCACTTCTAAGAATTCACCATCAGATTCGCCTGTCTTTGCCCCCGACTGTTGCCGTTTGGCCGCACCGTTTCCAGTTTTCCCGTCTCAAATCCAATACAGTGTACATCGAAGAAAGGAGGGGCACACAGAAATCAGTCGTTATCCCATTCGTTTTTAATACTCTTGCATATCTATAAATAGCCATCCTCAGCTCTAAAATGCAATGAAATTACAGAATCAGAATTAATTTACTGTGCATAGAACAAGAAGTAAGACGCCATGCTTCCCAATAGCAGCAATTGATTCTGATCAACATTCCATTTGAATTACAATGCAACAAACTCGCGGTAATACATGTCGCCACACAATCTTACTGGTGCACATGCAGAAGGAAACTGAGGGGGTCGTTTACAGCAAATACGGCAGCCTTAGTTTTCGGATGTAGTGCTAGTTACGCCTTCTGTGTTACAAATTATTTATCATAATTTCATTTCAATACAGTAGTGTAAAAGTTTTTACTACAGTAGTTTAAAACAATTTTTTCAAACATCTAAAATTAACAAGCGCATTTGCAGATCACTTGAATTATTCAAGGAATATCAGCTTACGACGTGCATCCTCATATCTTAGTGGTGAAGCGATCTACCAAAACCTATGCAAAGGACCGTTAATAGGTTCATACAACTGTCTTATACAAAACTTTTACTATACCTTAGAAATAAAAATTTTGAAATTAAAAATATTTTGTCGGAGATCGTCTTGATAAAATCCAAACCTAAAACCTAGCGTAGTAACTCATATCATAGTGGTTAACTGATCCACTAAATATTTAATATAAAAGAAATATAAAAGCCTTTACAAAAAAAAATTATGAGGATCTGTTAAAATCAAGGTAAAATAATGAACATCAATATCACAAAGCTGATTTAAATAGGTACATTTAATAAAACATACTAACGCACTTATTGACCTAAAATTTCGCATATAAACATATTATGTAGCTCCAACTGCTCTCACAGTGTTTTACTTAATGTTCTAAGTAAAGTTAATTAATTCTCGTTCGGTAATTTCCTAGTATTTTAGCACTGAGGATGGCTATTTATAGCCGAAATACAGATATGGAAGAGCAATGGAAACTAAAGGGATTGCAACTGATTGCTGTGTGCCTGTTGTTCTTTATAGTCCACGCCGCTGTGCACAGAAGTGCCTTACGGAATCAAAGTCTGTTAACAGCGTATATTGGCATGCGCACCACAACGTTCACAAACCAGTGGGCCCATCTCCGTGTTAATAAAGGAAAGAAATGAAAATTATCTACAGCACCACACTGCCAGTCATCAATAAACGTTCTCATTCCGATTTTCCGAGTTACAAGTCTCTAAATTACAAACCGCACTCTTATTTTGATGAAAACAGCATGCAGAATTGACTACCGCATTTTATCCAAGTCCACGAAAACTGGAGCAACGCTTTCATCTAGACGGCTACCACATCCTTACTAAAACGTACGCGGCACGTCAACCACTAGAGAAATCCGCAGCACGAACCACCGTGAAATGCCTTCATACATTTAGGCAATAATCAAAGACAGCATAGGTACTGTGAATTTTGCAGTTACGTTATGTGAATAACATTTCCGGAATCTAGCAAATAAGTGTCTCTGAGGTATGAAATGAAAATAACCTAGATTTTAAATGTTTTGACACACATGAAAATTGGAACAGCGAAGGAAAAGGAACTTTTCTGCCTGTTGTTGTTTCATAGGTTTTAAGAAAAAACCTTCGCAAAATTTTCCGAAGCTACTCAGACTTCATCCCACTTAAATTATATTTTTTAAAGAAAATGGAAATTGGAAACTGGAGAACAAAATTGTTTTGCAAACAAGTGGTTTCTGGATAATCGAATTTGGTACTAAAACATCCTTTAACATTTGAAATAATAACTCTCATGTGATGACCCCAACCTGCTACATGCTGAAGTGAACGACGTCAATGTAAACTTATGGCCATTTTGATTCGAACAACATGTTACTTGATTCCTCCAATCTGAACAACGTCAAACCCCGGCATAAAAACTAGAACTACAAAATTTAGTTAAGACAAGCATCGTTGCTGCAATTCCAATTTATTTCATATCCTCCCACTTACAACTGTTTCTTCATGAAACAAAATGTAGACGAGGTAACCGTATGAGCAATTTCATAACATTTTGCAAAGATATTTTCGTCAAAAAACTAACATATAATTATGAAATTCTTGAAAAAATTCCTTATTGCTTATCTTTACATTTTTATCGAAGTATTTCCAAAACTACGCCTTGGATTAAAAAAGGAAAATCCGTGTTCAGTGTTTTTAAAACTGCTATCTGACGATACCTATGATGACTGTCTTGAACCATCCCTAGGGAAAGGACTGTGGGACAACTATGAAATCTTAAATAGGAATGTCACAATTTAATTGTGGTACTGGATTCTACCGGAAAAAAATTTGTAGCTTTTGTTTGTAACACTTTTGTCGTTGTGTAATCGACAAATAACACAGATGAGGTCCAAAACGCATTATCTCGAGAAAATGCATTTTATCAAAAACCTAAAAACAGACGTAAGTGGCAAACGACACAGTGTTTTACAGTTTTCTACGCGTAGGTTTTTCGAAACATTCATTCAATTATTATCTGACGCGATCCCGCTGCGAGCACATCGTTCTTCATTTCTTAAATACGTTCCTTCATAACCTGACTGCGTTGTTACTTGGACTGTGGGCTGTTACGATAGCTGAGAAAACTGAAATGGTTTACATTTATGAAGAAAATCACAAGAATATCGATAATACTGTAAACTGTTACGCCCGACGTTTTACAGACAGGGTGCGATCACGCTCTTCTTTATGTCGGATTATTCGACAGTTCTCCACCGAGGAGAAAGTACAACCACTGAAAAGGCCGAACGTTTTCTCGAGACAATAAAGAAACTGTGATGACGCAATGATCCACATGAGAACTCTGGAATTAAGTCGTTAATCGGGAATTAGTAAGACTAACGTTCACCGAATCCTGAAACGTAGAAAATATCATCTATTTCGTATTTCACTCGGCGAGGAACGTAGAAGCAATAATTTCCAGAACGGTGAAACATTTTCCGGTGATCGCTTCAGGAAATACAGAGAAGACCCCAATTTCTTTGCTCGAGTGTTGTTCTCTGATGCGTCGCCCTTCATGAACCACTGTGCGATTAGTCGACACGATATGCGTTACTGAAATATGAAAAAGTCAGACTGATTTTTCCAAGCTGAATTTCAGCGTCCGTGGAATGTGTACGTCTACTGTAGCATAACTGATGACAGACTCACTGGTCCATTTACTATCGATGGGTCCTTAACCTGTGATCAATATCGAACATTGTTGGAGAACGATCTTCCAACTTCGCTTACAGACCTTCCCTGGGACTCGTCACAAAAAATGTGGTTTCAAGTACATCCTTTAGTAGCACGGGAAATAATGTGAGGGGCGTTCAGTAAGCAAGACGACATATACTATGTCTAGGAAAATTTCGCTTGAATAAATGCGGAATTTGTGGTGAGACATCGTGAAATATTCCTGTTTCTGTCCCTATCATGTAGTTCCGAAATATGGCGGCCCTATGCGTAGCTTTCAAAATAAAGTGTATAACGAAGGTACATTCCAAGGAGAGAGCCGTTGTTGAGTTTCTTTTGGAGGAAAACCAGAGCATCGCAGATATTCATAGGCGCTTGTAGGATGTCTATGAAGACCTGTCAGTGAACAAAAGAACCTTGAGTCGTTGGGCGAGGCGTCATCACGACAAGTTCGCACAAACCTGTCTGATTTCCCGCGTGCCGGCCGGCCGCATACATCTGTGATTCCTCCAATGTTGGAACCTGCGAACTCTCTCATTCCAGCTGACTGACGGATGACAAACACCTCGCTGCTCAAATGCAGGTCTCTGTTGGGGTACCGCTGGCGCACTCGACCACCAGTTGGGGTATTCAATGTTGTGTGCGCGCTGGGTTCCTCGCCGCCTAACTGAAGGCCATAAAGAGCAACAAAGGACGATCTGTGTGGAATTACTTCCGGGTTACGAGGCTTATCGTGACAATTCCTCGTCGAACATCGTCACAGGCGATGAAACATGCGTTCATCGCTTCGAACCGGAAACAAAACTACAAACCATGGACTGGCGCCTCACTACCTGTCCTCCGAAGAGACACATTCTCAGCTGGTAATCTTGGAGGTGATCTTTTGGGCCTCTCAAGCGGTTATTCTGTTTGATGTCCCTCCTCTTGGTGCTACCCTCAGGACACTGAAGAAACGATTTCAGTGAATTCGCCGCTACAGAAATACGGTAAACGAACTTCTCCTTCTCCCTGTCAACGCAAGGCGTCACACAAGCCAGAGCGTCAGGGAAGAGCTCATAAAACTTCATTATACTCTTCTTGCTCGTCCACCCTACAGTCCGGACCTCGCACCTTCCGACGTCCATCTCTTTGGTCCAATGAAGCATGCACTCCGCGGTAAGCAGTGTGTGTATCATGGGTTGATGCAGCAAGACGTTGACACCGACCTCGACCAGTGGGCTGGTACCATGCGGGCTTACAGGCCCTCCCACTAAGGTTGGGTAATGGCGACGCATTAACTAGCCAAAAGAGTGAGGAATAATGTCGTGCATTGGAAACCTGAATGAAACTGACCCTCTTTCAGGAAAAACAATTTGTTGCATTGTTGTGATCTCCAGTCCAAAGACTAGTTTGGTGCAGCTTTCCGTGTCACTCTATCTTGTGGAAGCCTCTTCATCTCCGAGTAACTGCAGCAACCTACATCCTTCTCGATCTGCTTACTGCATTCATCTCCTCTCTCTACGAGTTTGACCATCCACGCTTCACTCCAGAACTGGTGACCCCTAGATGTCAAAGAATCCCTTCTTCTAGTAGGTTGTGCCACAATTTTTTTTCTCCCCAATTCTGTTTAGTACCTTCTCACTAGTTACGTGTTGCATTACTTACTGAATAACCCTTGTACATCACGTGTACAATTGTCAGTGAATCGGAAAAGCCGGTATAGTGTCTTGAGCTGCCAGATTACACTTCACCCTGTTTTAGTCCGGGGGTTACTTGAAGGGTGAAACTTATATTGAAGTGCCAATAACGTGCGATAACACGGTTCAGCCTGTCACCAGTGCATGTCAGGACGTTATATCGAAAACACTTCTCAGTTGTGTCGAATAATTCCACATGCGGATAAATAAGTAAATAAGTGTGTTGTAGGGGGGGGGGGGGGGAAGGGGAGGGTGGCATTTTGGACCACTTATTGTGAAACAGTTCTTACAAACAAGAACCCCATTAGTGTGAGCTAAGAGGACAAAACTCAAACGAGCGCATCGTTGGTAACAGGTAAGAGGATACATCTCAACAAGCTTTATTTACAATTGCTGAAAATGTCTGTTTTTCGTTTGATCATCCAATGCCTTTTTCTCGAGATAATACCGTTTTTGAACTCAGTTTGACTTTTTGTCGATCAGAATGCCAAATATCACCCAACGAAAAATGTGTTACATAAAAAAATTATCTATTTTTCCCGAAGAAACCGAATCTACAAAAAAAAAAAAAAAAGAAGAAGAAAAGAAACGGATGTTCCTGTTTAAGATTCCAAAGTTGCGTCTTCTTGGGGTGAGGCACGGGAGGTCAACATTGGTATCGTCGGACGATGTTTTAAAAAATACTGAACCCATAATTTCCAGTTTTTAATTCGAAGCATTGCTTTGAAATATTTCGTTGTCTCAACATAAATACTCACTCTGAAGGCCCCAACATCATTATCTCAATTTTTTTAGGTCGTTGGATACAGTTGATTACTGTATCATCTACCAAAACCAACTGTTCCGAGCTATAATCTACGATCAACAAGCAGTAGTGATGGACCAGAACGTTATCTGTGAGAGATCGTTTTGGCGTTACTATGTGTGCCTCTTTTTGTTTCCCCTATTTCGCCATCCAAAAGGCTGAATACATTTCTCTGGCCTTCTATCTGTCCCAAAACGAAAGCGATGGTACCGAGAGCCGGCGGGTGTGGCCGAGCGGTTCTAGACGCTTCAGTCTGGAACCGCGCGACCGCTACGGTCGCGGGTTCGAATCCGACCTCGGGCGTGGATGTGTGTGATGTCCTTAGGTTAATTAGTTAGGTTTAAGTAGTTCTAAGTCCTAGGGGACTGATGTCCTCAGATGCTAAGTCCCATAGTGCTCAGAGTCATTTGAACCATTTTGGTACCGATACTTCCGTTTAGTATTATACCTCGATCGGTTTCTCAGCTACAAGCTGACGTTCTAGTTCGTCGAAGCTGACGCTCTAGTTCGTCGATTCAAGCCCGCAGTTTATATAACTGTGATGTAGGATCTACAAATGCTGGTAACTTGTGAATGAAGTTGACTGAACTTCAGTAGCTAATCACATTTACATCATTCTATCTCCCACGTCATGTTTTTCCTTGCGTTACCTTTCCTGAAGTTTCTTTATACACGAGGTATGATTTCCCTCAGAGAATGCTACAAAACAGTGGCTGAAACGTGATAACCCTTAGATTCATGGGTGGTAATATTCGCAAAAACGAATATGAGGGGTTTACGAAACCCCTTCCAAATAAGAATGATAAATGTTATTTATTGAAACAATATTTTAAGAATTTCGAGGGGTTGGTGACACAGAATGAATGACATAATATTTGTTATAGTACTATGACCTTTATTTTAGTATAAGAAATACGATACCATAAGCTACTTTTTAATTTTACTGGAAGTCCAAGAGGAGTTACATTCATCAAAAGAGGCATTCTCCACAAATAACTACACAGTGTTTTTTGCTAATTTTTTTGATTCATTTACTGCATGTTTGACCCCTTTTCCTGTCTAATCAATGTGGACACATGAAACGTATCCGTTTTGATGATACCAGTTTCCGAAATCTTCGGCCATCGACGAGCAACTCGACAATGTGCCATGGTTTGTAAAAAGCGTGGGTGGTAGACTCTGTACTACATATGAGGACTTATTATTTATTGCCCTAGTTCCTTGAGGAAAGTAATTCTTTTATTGGATCATCCTGCCTAGCAATTGAGATGTTGCTTTGAAAATAAATACAGGGTAGTTATTGCTGATACATCCATAAGATTGACCATCAGTGACAGAGCACCTCGTGTTCCTGCTGCTAAGAAGGCGAATACACCCTTCGTTTGTTGTATATTTTTACGAGCTACCAGCAGGAGCGACTCATTTATTTGCAGAATCGTGTGTAGTTGCTAGGTTATTTTCGTAATTTCTTGCATGTTCGAGTGCTTACTATGCACAAGCTTCTATTTTAATTACAATATAGTGTAACGTACCGTCTTTGCTATTGACCCTTATATCGACCCTCGGATCGTACAGGCTTTTGTTTTCTTTGGTTAGTGTAGCTCAGTTCTTTTAGACCGTTAGTGGGAGAGCACTTCAAATTGGTGCTGCTAAAAAGCCGAGTATACTGCACGTTTGTTGTATGTTTATACGACCTTCAAACGGGAGTGACTGCTGTAATGGATAGGGACTGTGATTGCTGTGTACAGATGTAACCTGAGTTGGCGCTCACAGCTTCGCTCACAGCTCCAGGCTGCGTTGGCTTCCGCACACAGCTTGAGGCTGCTGCCAAGGGGCATCATTGTGGGGGTCGGACGCTGGGATGCGAGAGACGTCGAGCACATTCCACTTGTCCCCCGTTCGGTCCACTGCTGTGGCCGTCCTGGCTACTGCCTGCACTCAGGTTGACCCCTCAACCGTGGCCAAGTAAGAGATCATTCCAAAGTCCGGCAGGCATCGCAAAACTTCGTAGGGCCTCCCCAGTTCGTTTGACGAACAGGTTTCGGGCATTACCTGTGGCTGACGATGTCTCTGAGCCAGACGCAGCCGTCCACTCTGTTCCAGAGGAAGCTTCTCTGCCCACAAGGTCTGAGCATCCACAGAGGGTGGGTTTGTTGGTAGTTGGAAGCTCCAGCGTAAGGTGCATAATGGGGCCCTTTAGGAACATGGCTGCCAAGGAGGGGAAGGAAACCAGCAAGTACAATGTGTACATACTGGACGGGAGGGGGGGGGGGAGTCATTCCGGATGTGGAAAGGCCGCTTCCGGATGCCATGAAGAGTACATGGAGCAGCCAACAGCAGGTGGTTGCTCCTGTCGGTACCAATGACGTATGTCGCTTTAGATCACAGGAGATTCTGTCTGGTTTTGAGCGGCTAGCGGAAATGGTAAAGACTGCCAGTCTTGCTTCCCTGATTAAGGCGGAGCTCACCATCTGCAGCATCGTCGATAGACCCGACTGTGGTCCTTTGGTGCAGAGCCGAGTGGAGGGTCCTAATCTGAGGTTCAGGCGGTTCTGTTACAATGTAGGCTGCAGATTCCGTGACTTGCGCCATCGGGTGGTGGGTTTCTGGATTCTGCTTAATAGGTCAGTAGTCCACTAGTCACAATAAGAGGCTGCACGGGTAGCGGGGGCTGTGTGGAAGGAACTTGGCAGATTTTTAGGTTAGAGGGCCTCAGGAAACCACAGTAAGGGCGGCCGTCTCAAAGAGGGCAGGTAAAACACAGTAAGAACCAGAGCTCCAAGCCCTAATAGAAAGCACTGAAGCTCAAATAGTTGTAGGTAAAGAAAGCTGGCTGAAGCCGGAAAGAAGCTAAGCAGAAATTTTTTCTAACGATTTAACAGTGTTCAGAATGGATAGATTAAATACAATTGGTGGTAGAGTACTTATTGCTGCCAGAAGTAGTTTGCCTTGTAGTGAAATTGAAGTAGGTAGTTTCTGCGAAGTAGTGTGGGTAGAGGTTATAATTGACAACCGGAATAAACTATTAATTGGACCGTTTTACCGGCAACACCTACTCAGAAGATATAGTTGCTGAACAGTTCAAAGAAAACTTGAGTCTCATTTCATACAATTATAGTCGGTGGTGACTTTAATCAACCCTCGATATCCTGGGAAAATTATACGTTTAAAGCCGGCGGCAGGCACAAAACTTCATCCGAAATTCTACTGAATGTGTTCGCAGAAAATTATTTCGAACAATTACTCGTAGTTCCTGAGCCCACTCGAAGCGTAAATGGTTGCGAAAGCATACTTGACCTCTTAGCAACAAATAATCCTGGCAAATAGTGAGCATTCTGACGAATACAGGGATTAGCGACCACAAGCCAGTAGCTGCTAGGCTGAATACCGTAACTCTACAACCATCAAAAAGAAACCAAAAATATATCTACTTAAATATAAATATAAAAATGCTCTTAGCACCTTTTTAAGAGAGATAGTGTTGACAGCAATTGAGAGATATATACCACATAAAGTAATAAGTAATGGTACTGATCCCCTATGGTACAGAAAAAGGGTCAGATCGCTGTTTCAGATGCAGCGAAAAAAGCATGCCAAACTTAAAAGAACGGAAAATCACCAAGATTGGCAAAGGTTTGGAGAAGTTCGAAATATAGCACGTACTTCAATGCGAGATCCTTTCAGTAATTTCTACAACAAAACTCTGTCTCGAAATCTGACAGAAAACCCAAAGAGATTCTGGTCATACACAAAGCACACTAGTGGCAAGACGCAATCAATACCTTCACTGCGCGATAACAACGGTGAAGTCACTGATGGCAGTACCACTAAAGCAGAGTTATTAAACATGATATTCCGAAACTCCTTCACCAAAGACGACGTAGTAAATATCCCTGAATTCCAGTCGAGAACATCTGCCAAAATGAGAAACATAGAAATAGATATCCTCGGTGTCGCATAGCAGCTTAAATCACTTAATAAAAGCAAGGCTTCCGGTCCAGACTGTACACCAGTCAGGCTCCTCTCAGAGTATGCTGATACAATAGCTCCATATTTAGCAATTATATACAACCGCTCGCTCACAGATTGATCGATACCTAAAGACTGGAAAATTGCTCAGGTCACACCAATAGCCCAAAAGAGAAGTAGGAGTAATCCGTTGCATTAGAGGCCCTTATCACTAACGCCGATTTGCAGTAGGGTTTTGGAACATATACTGTATTCGAACATTATGAAGTACCTCGAAGAAAACGATTTATTGACACGTAGCCAGCACGGATTCAGAAGATATCGTTCTTGCAAAACACAACTAGCTCTTTATACTCATGAAGTAACGAGTGCTATCGACAGGGGATGTCAAATTGATCCAATATATTTAGATCTCCAGAAGGCTTTCGGCACCGTTCCTCACAAGCGTCTGCTAATCAAACTGCGTGCCTATAGAATATCGCCTCAGTTGTGCGACTGGATTCGTGATTTCCTAAAAGAAAGTTCACAGTTCGTAGTAATAACCGGAAAGTCATCGAGTAAAACAGAAATAATATCCAGCATTCCCTAAGGAAGTGTTATAGGCCCTCTGTCGTTCCTGGTCTATATTAACGACATAGGAAACAATCTCAGTAGCCGTCTTAGATTGTTTGCAGATGATGCTATCATTTACTGTCTTGTACAGTCATCAGATGACCAAAACGAATTGAAAAATGATTTAGATAAGATCTCTGTATGGTGCGAAAAGTGGAAATTGACCCTGAATAAAGAAAAGTGTGAAGTTATTCACATGAGTACTAAAAGAAGTGCTCTAAATTTCGATTACGCTATAAGTCACACAAATCTGAAGTCTGTAAATTCAACTAAATACTCTGGGATTACAATTAAAAATGTCCTGAACTGGAACGATCACACAGGTAATGTTGTGGGTAGAGCCAACCAAAGATTGCGGTTCATTGGCAGAACTTTTATAAGGTGTAACAGATCTACTAAAGAGACTGCTTACACCATTCTTGTCCGCCCTATTCTGGAGTATTGCTCTGCGGTGTGAGATTCGCATCAGATGGGACTGACGGATGACATCGAAGAAGTACAAACAACGGCAGCTCGTTTTGTATTATCGCGAAGTAGGGGAGATAGTGCCACAGACTTGATACGTGCATTGGAGTCGCAATAATTAAAACAAAGGCGTTTTTTGTTGCGACGTGATCTTCTCACGAAATTTAAATCACCAGTTCTCTCCTCCGATTGCGAAAACATTCTGTTGGCACCCACCTACGTAGGGAGAAATGATGATCACGATAAAATAATATAAATCAGGGCTTGCACAGAAAAATTTAAGTGCTCGTTTTTCCAGCGTGCCGTTCGAGGGTGAAACGGTAGAGAGACAGCTTGAAGGTGGTTCACTGAACCCTCTGCAAGGCACTTCATTGTGAATAGCAGAGTAATCACGTGGATGTAGATGTAGAAGACGAATGGCTATCTCCTTAACTGTCTCTTGCATTTATATGTAACTGCCTTCTGTGAAGAGAATCAAACCCTGATTTAGTGTTGTTATGGAATAAAAATATCTCTGGTTTCTTTTTATGTCCATCAACTGTGACACTGTGGTGCAAAGAACTTTCATTCTTTTTGGGCACATAACTGACAATTGTCAAATTGTCTTTGATACCAAACGATGAAGATAAAACTTCCCTGGACTTGGAAGCTTTCATTTTTTCTACAATATCCTTTTCGTTTTGTCTCAAAGTCCCCTCTGCTGTTGTCTTTTTCCGCTATAGTTCTTCAAATAAAGGAAGACTGTTGAAAAAATTGCAATATTTTTTGAGGTACTTCTCAATGTCTTTGTCACAGGCTTTACTGTTGTAGAAGCAACAATAATTAGTTTTGATTGGCCAGGGGCTTTTCCAGTATAGACTAAACTATATCTGACGTTTGAAATCAAAGAATCACATAGCCAAAATATTTTGGTTCCGTATTTATTGGGATACATCCTTTGTCGGCAATTTTCTATGAAAACTTCCCAAATGTAGCGAATTGTTGCCACAATCTCACTCTTGCTCCTGGCGTCTCTGGGCCGTTTGTCGTCGAATCGCTAGGCCCTTCGTACATCTTCAAATCTGTTAACTGAGAGAGAGAGACCAGTTAAGGAGGATTGGCTCTCGCATTGTCGAATCCCAATTTCTTCTTACAGCAGCAATAATCAGGAGCCCAAAAATGCATTCATTTCCTCAGATCCAACATTCCACCAGTTTTCTTGCTTTTAGTACCACTGCTCCTGCCCTCTAAATTAATACAATGCATAATCTCATCTAGTATTCTTTGTGAGACAAAGGAGTCCTACGTGTCCTAACGAATGTAATTTGCTGTACCTCTTACTGCATGAGGTGAAATTTTCATGATCTTGTGTATTCAAATCTGCTGGATAGTCTTTTACTACACTGAGTTCCACCACGACTGGTAAAGAAATCAGCATTACTGTAATTTCTCTCATCTGATTCTACACTTCCTTCTTCACTTGGCACGTTACAAAAAACAGATTCATTCTCCCGGAGACCATCACCACCACAGTCATCTTCTTCATCAAGGAGAGCTTCATCTGCAAGCCATTCAGAAATTGTTGATGCAAAATTTCCATCATTTGTTCTGGCTTTTCATCACTTGTTCAGACTTCAAATGATATTCTTTTACTCGTAACGGATAATATGGAATCCATGCTGTAAGCACAGAATAAAAGAAACTTGTCTAAGTATGCTATTTATTGAACTGACCTGATGCATATATATGAAACACTTACCTTTCAAAAGTATACTCGACTGTAGCGTCCACAGTACTTCTGACTCTTCAGTAATAACCGTAACACTGGCGAGATGCAAACTGTTGTCAGTAGCCTTGCCAACATAACCTGCCATTGAAACAAAAGATAAGTAAACCGTTTGAAAGATGGATTGTTTATTGAGGGGTGTGAAAGTATCCTGTCATGTACTAGACGTGCAGGACTACAAAACTGATAAAAGGAAAATAATTAATTTGATTTGCGCCAAATATCATTTTGTCTGAAGGAAGTAAATTGTATTTTCGAGAATTATGCAGAACATAAGACAAAGTAATCAGTATAAAAACATTTTATTGATAAAATAAAATGTTGACGGATCAGAAAGACCCTTAGTATGCATCCAAGGGGTTAATCTCAAATTATTAGAGCGGTGATATCAATTTATTGCAGCAAATTCCGGAATGGCGTTATTGATGGAAACACGATTGGGGCAAAAGATTTATTTCTGGTTGGTTGGTGGCATATGTTGTCTTCGCTTTGGCGTATTGCGTCAAAATTAGATTACAAATTCTCTTCTGTGGAAAGTGAAGTTCACTATACAGTATAGATGCCACATTCCCAAAAGCAACTGCCATCGTTACCTAGCTGCTGGAGACGCTATTAACGTACTGCTTTGTTTACCTGTGCTATTAGTATGTTTGCCTTTAGAAGTCCTGTTTGTTGTACTGGTATTTATGGCATGCTCTTTATATGAGACGTGGCCATTATTTAAGACATGACATCTGTGATATTGTGACCTAACGTGTTTCAACCCTAATCCGGGAAGATGCTCTGTGACTGAAAGCGGTCGATATTTGGGTTTTAAATTAAAAAATTCGGCTGATGGTCAAACATGCATTTTATACATTACTTGATTGCCGTTAGTAGTCACCTTCCGAAAAATGTACAAATTATTAGCCAGAATTTTGGTAGTTTTGCAGACGGTGCTATGAAACCCAAAATGCTGCAGGAACTGAACCGTGTATAGCATTCGGCAATCCTTCCTGGCAATCGATTAGTAGTTCTCCATAAGAAACTGAATTAATTGGAGTTCTTATCAAGACGAGATAAAAATAACTACGCGGGTGAATCAAAATCAGAAAATACAGTTTAAGATGATGTTCACACTTGACGATACATGAAAATATAATGAAACTAACGCTTGTAGTAAGTATAGCAGTTGAAAATCAACAAAACTATGACCAGTACAACAGTCGCTACGGCAGCCTTCAGTTTCACAGTCATCTTGGAAAACGTACTTCTAAATAACCTTGGAAATAATGTCTTGTACGAAGTCTGAAAAATAATAAACAGTAAATGTTACATACACTACCTCCAACTTAAATCTAATACTACAAAGACAGTGATAATTTACCTTCAAGACTCTCGCTTCATCGGAAAACATGTCTCATGCACTGAACTTTGCGACACTTCGTCAAGTAAAATAGGTGTATCCGTTTATTATCCGTCTACACTGTTTCACTCCTCTAACCACACAATTTATCAGCTGCAATGACGTGTCACTAGAATTCGTTTGTGAACAAGACACTGCGATGCAGGTACGACAGTAGCAAGACGGCTTACTCGTATAAGCGCTGTTTCACTTATAATTTATAAAACGACATACAGGTGCCATTTACTACGCCGGTATTCTGTATCGCACCACCACGTAAATGCCAGACACGAGTCGTCGTTCGTGCAGTCTCCCAGCCGTTACGTGAGATAGAGCCGGCACCCGCTACGTGGACAATTGTCTTTAAGGATGCTTATCGCCTTTCTGCGTCGCTAGCTCACCCCGGAGCCGTCTCAGACCAAGCGCTGCATCCTAACGATATGGATCGAAAGGGATCCGCTGTTACCTGGTCATTCTCCGGCGCGTTTCAGATTACTGCGCCATTCCAGAGATGTTTATCTCTAAGAGGACAGTTTCTAGCCGTACCCCACCTCTCTTGAGAATCTGCGTTTCCACCGTCGGTCTGCGAGAATCCCAGCCGTCTGATGCTGACTGCGAAAGCTCTTCTTCGCACTTCTCGCAGAGAATTTTTGTAGCTGTGACGGTTGACTGTGAAGATACATTTACGGTCCTTACTTTGAGGCTGCTGAACGATTACTAGTGCAGCTGAGAACAGAGAATTTCTTAGACCGATGGTGGCCTTTTGGTTTGCTTTACTGGTGTCCTAACTTTCATGACCATAACTCGCTCCCGATTCAGAGAACATAAGTAAGCCTGATACAGAGAATTACAAATCTTCATCAGACAATGCAATAATGTAGGTGGAGGACCAGTAAAATCTCAAAAATTAGGACAACTCCAAGGGAAAAGGAAAAGAGACTCATATTAGGCCGATTGTAGGCCTTAGTTTGAAGTACCATGATGTAATTCGTGCGACGCAACGATGCAGTGAAAATCCCAAGGATGCGATTAATAATTTGGCTGTCAACTAAGTGTGATAAGTATAAACATTTTGCTGGAACAGGATTCGAACTAATGTCTCGTATTGTCACGAGCAGTGCACTGCCATACATTAAGTCAGCCGAGCACACCTCACAGACCTACTACTGCCGCAACTGTTCACAAGAGCCTCCACTTTAAAATTCAAAAGTGTCTGTCTGAGCTGCGGGATTCGCACCTGCTGGAGTAAGAACTGGCTTCTCCATAGCTTTCGAGTTGTCAAGGGGAACCGCGGGAAGGAGAGGTAATCAGAGAAAGTAACTTAGACCTCTCTCACACATTGCTGCCAACTTAAGATATTGTATTTGGGATTGTTCTCTCTTCGAACGAACATCTAGTTCTCCTTCTCCTCCTCATCCTTCTTCTTCCTCTTCCTTGCTTTTTCCAGTTTCTGGAAGGGGTCGGCATTGCTTTATGAGTTTCGGCGATGTTAGTAACAGTTGGTGGAGGGAGACCCTTTCTGTGTGAGAACGTTTTCTAAATGTTTTCGTCACATGTAACTGAAGCGAGATGTGGGTACCAGCCTGACTGAGCGAGGTAGCGCAGTGGTTAGCACAATGGACTCCCATTCGGGAGGACAACAGTTCAAACCCACGTCCAGACCCGCGTCCGGCCACCCTGATTTAGGTTTTCCTTGATTTCCCTAAATCGCTTCAGGCAAATGCCGAGATGGTTCCTTTGAAAGTTCACGGCCGACCTTGCCCATCCTACCCTAGACTGATGAGACCCATGACCTCACTATTTGAATGGCTTATTTCAATAGTGGTACAAGTCCATTCTCGTTCATTCTGAGATACAGAGTCCTAAAGTTAAATGAGCGCTGAAAAATCGGCAGTTGATATACCAGAAATATACAAGCATATGGCTTCTTGCTACAGATGAACCTTTCTTTCTGTTTGTTTGGATCATTAATTTCAGAAGCATTATAGGCAGAAAAATGAAGGTAATGGACTTGTACCACTATTGAAATAAGCCCTTCATTTGGTCCCCTTGCCCAAATAAAAAAAAAGCAGCCTGATATTAACCTAATTGTATGAAGGCACCCGCCTAAAAACCATATCCAGGCTGGCCGGCTCAACAGTCCTTGTCGTTAATCGGCGTGGCAGAATCGATCCGGAACAGGCTCGCTCCCCGAATCTCCGAAGCGGTGCGTTAACGCACTCTGTTTTCCGCGCGTGTTCACTTCAAACAGCTATTCCTTTAAAGAGTAGTTTACGGAGATAGAAAACGTTTATATATTTCGTGTAAACGTAAACTGTTTTCATACGCTCGATAAAAAGATAGACATTATTTTTTATAGACCAGAGGTGTGCGCAACCTATCCATGGTTACTTGTTAGCTAGGCAGGGAAGCAGCTGCTTGTTGTTACTAGCAGCATAGCCAGGCTGATTAACTCCCATTAAAGCCAAACTATGCCCAATCCTAGCAAGCTAAAGACATTTTACCTTTCTGCTCGTCTTCCCGCTGTGCTACACTACGTAGCAGTTCATTCTGTAGGCCTTCTGTATACTGGTATGAGTAGGGTTCAGAAGTTGATGAAATGTCTTTTTTTTTTACCCTAATATCACAAGTTGAGTCCCAATGAAATATATACGCATTTTGAGACATTTTAGGTCATAAAATTATGGATTTTGTTAGTCCTTTTTTTTCCTTTCCGGTGTATTTTGGGCTTATTTATTTATTTCGATATGAACGGTTTTCCCTGCAGTTTCACCCTCTTGCGACTAGTACGGGCTATTCTCAATTAGATCCACCATCAGGTCACATATAATAAATGTGTCACATATAATAAATGTTTACTGTAGTGAGCAGAACTATCTCTGAAAATCGATATCCTTCGCACCTAAGAACCTGAAGATGTCTGTTATACTGTAACACCAAATAAAGTAAAGTTTTGTAAGTCTGTTTTCTGTAATCTTACTGTGTTCCACCCAAATATGACCCCAGCCATACCTATTTTAATTACATTTTCCAAGATGTGTACCGTATGTTAATCTAAGTAGCCAAAATAGTTCATTCTAAATACCGCAAATGCATTTTATCAAATACGTAGTTGGTTTTCATACTATGTTAATATAAGAAGTACATATCTGAAAGAAGAAGCTTTTCTTTCATTTTAAGTTCCTTCTGACTAAGTTGCATACCACCAGAATATGGTTTCTTAATACCTACCGAGCCAAATTTTGTGCCTGTTCCAATCGATGTTTGCCCCAAATTTAGAAAGTCTATATACCGCTGAATGAAGTCATGTTCTTAACAAACATTTCCATACATTTGTCAGCCCTTAAGCCTTTTCCTCCATCAATTATTTGTGAAGTGAGAAAATTACTGGTCAAACTCAGAAACATATTACATACTTGTGTTTTCCAAATGAGGGTTTAGTAACTTTGTACACTATAAGTATTGTGGGACATATATGAACTTATTTGTCTCATAAAAAAAGACAACGTTTCCCCTGTTGGAGTTAAGCTCTATTTCCTGACTGGTATATATTCCTAAATTCTTAATTTCTCCTCAGTCTCCTTTGGTTTCTTCATTTTGCTGCTGTCATCGTTAACATACTCGGTGACAATAATTGAACTATTTGAAATAAAATCGTCATAAATTCTGAACGGTTTGTGTTAGGACGCTCAAACAGCATCGTTTGTCGCGAGGCATGATCAGAATTAGTATGAGCAGTATGGTGTGGTTTAGGGACGAGGTCCACTTTCATTTAGATATGTTCGTCAATAAGCCAAATTTTCTCATTTGAAGGACTGAGAATCCGCATTTCGCGATCGAGAAGTCTCTTCCCTCTCAACGGGTGAGGGTGTGGTGTGCGCTGTCCAGTCACGGAATAATCGGTGCGATATTCCTTGATGGCACGTTGGCTACCAAACGGCAAGTGAAAGTTTTGGAGGATAATTTCATTCCCATTATCCAAATTGACCCTGATTTCGACAAAATGCGGTTCGTGCAAGACGTAGCTCGATCCCTTCGAAGCAGGAGAGCATTTGATGTCCCGGAGGAGCACACTGGGGACCTTAGTCTTGCTCTGGCGTACCCAGAAGCCACTGCCATGGGCATCGATTGGCCACTATATTTTCCGGATCTCAACCCATGTGAATCCTTTTTATGGGGCTATGTTAAAGACAAGGTGTACAGCAATAGCCCCAAAACCGTTGCTGAGCTGAAAACATCCATTCAGAAGGTCATCGACAGCATCTATGTTCCGACACTTTAGCGGGTCATGCAGAAGTTTGCTATTCGTCTGCGCATCATCGCCAATGATGGCAGGCATATCGAACATGTCATAACCTAAATCCAAATATCTGTAGTGACGTGTACAAGTTGAGTAGAGTGCGTGTACGCCGTAGTTTGTAACTAATTTATGTTTTTTTCATATAGTTCAATAATTGTCATCCTGTAAATGAGCTGCAGTGAAACTACATACGCAGGTACGAGTATATACCTGGCTAGTCATGTTGGATTGATAACGCAACCTGTTGTCAAGTGCGGCAGGCTGAACGGGTCCCGTGAAGCTCGCTAGCCTCGTGGAAACTCAAGTTTGGCTACTGTAACCACTGTGCTTCGGTGCACATGTACTGATGGGTTTCCGTTACGGCTGATTGAGTAGCTTGAATGGTTGGGGCTGCGGAGACAAGTGCCGTCAGATGGGAAGGAGAATTTGTACATCTCTGGTATAAATGGCTCTGAGCACTATGGGACCTAACTTCTGAGGTCATCAGTTCCCTAGAACTTAGAACTACTTAAACCTAACTAACCTAAGGACATCACACACATCCATGCCCGAGGCTGGATTCGAACCTGCGACCGTAGCGGTCTCGCGATCGCAGACTTTAGCGCCTAGAATCACTCGGCCACTTCGGCCGGCCATCTCTGGTATAGACGGCACTTCTCAGCGTAGACGACCAACAATCTGTAATCTTTCCAAAGGTATAAAACCAATACAAGTGAAATTACCAAATTCATTCCTATTGAAAAAGTCTTTGTATAATTTGTGGTGTCACCGCTAGACACCACACTTGCTAGGTGGTAGCTTTAAATCGGCCGCGGTCCATTAGTACATGTCGGACCCGCGTGTCGCCACTGTGTGATCGCAGACCGAGCGCCACCACACGGCAGGTCTAGAGAGACGTACGAGCACTCGCCCCAGTTGTACGGACGACATTGCTAGCGACTACACGTACGAAGCCTTTCTCTCAATTGCCGAGAGACAGTTAGAATAGCCTTCAGCTAAGTCCAAGTCCATGGCTACGACCTAGCAAGGCGCATTAACCATATCTGGAGAGAGTCTCACTTGTATTATCAAGAGCAATGTACCGCAGAAGTGAATTAAAGTTAAGTAAACCTAAGCTCCGTTCTTTTCTTTATAGCATTCACTAAGTATCCTGTTTCAGACTTCACGCCAGTCGGCGTGTGTGTACGTGTGCCCTTTCGGCTACCCGTCACTGTGGACTGGCTGCCTTGTCAGTCCACTACATAATTTTCACAGTCGTAACTTCCGTGACAGAAATATTGATAAAAACCTCATCCGTAGCATTTTCAACAAAATCATTGTGGTTCCGGTACTCCATTTCTAATTAATGTAGGTTACTGCCGAAGCTTTTCCATTCCACGGCCGTAACCGCACGCAGTGTTGTAACGGAAGCTGCAATATATGTTGAGTCATGGAACGGAAAAAAGTCATTTTAGACCACAGTGGGTGTTACTAATTATATCATCACTCAGCAGATGCAGCTTCCCTGAAAAAATATATATGATTGTTGTTTTGTGTATCAACAGTGAAGTCTACATACCTGATTGTACAATCCTGTTCTATTCAGAATGTGAAATTGCTTTAGGGTGCACAGTATTCAATAATCATGCTGACAGTGTTACACGACCAAGAAAATTCAGCTTTCAATGATTTGGCAATAATGAATCCTAATGATGTTACCTTGTACTTGCCTTACAGAAAAGCTTCTTTGATTCAAGATCGAGACATGACAGATATGGTTTTTTGGAAAATTTTTGTAACAGTTTTTCCTTGCTCTGTGGTCTATCAGTTGCAAGTATAATGATTTTGTTTAACGTCTGGGCATCAACGCTGTCTCCACCATCTTTCTCTCTTACCGCTATAAACGGACTCTAGTAAGAACTGGTGCTTCTCTCAATGACAGCGAATTCTAACATTAGATCTATTTCTTGCTGCACTCCCTCCATTTTAGACAATCGCACTGCCTGCCGTAGTACAAAAGACGTTTCCCTGGTATTATGTCCAAAAGACATTCATATACATGAACAAATACAAACTTATATGGAAAATGTTCTCCATAATTTCATAGAGTCTTTCTGTCCTCCAATGTTATATCAGATATTTTATCCACAACACTTCGAAAAGCATCCTCTAAGTGACTGTTAATATCTGGATTTCGAATGCTATAGTATTCGATGCATGTGCCTAATCCTGTGTTGATAGGTAACATACCAATCTGAAGCGGTTGATATTGAAACAGCACATCTTCATTCCTGCTGTCAAGATTCACTTGTATTCTATTTCGTTTCTTCGAATATAATTTATGGTTTTGTTTGTACAGTCAGGACTATTTCAGTTCTCAGTTCTGAACAATTCAGAAATTCGTGTTTAAACATCTACCTTTCATGTCAAAACAATGGAATATTTCTCTCTTTATGGTTATACTACTTTCTCCTGCGGAACAATTTACCTTTATTTGAGAAGCCAATGTGACTACAACCTGTGTTTTTTCCCTTTATAACATCACAAAACCATTCAGCTATCGGTTTAATTTTACTACTGCATGTATTAAAAGTGTAATATGTGGTCTGTGCGTTTCAACGGGAACAAATATCTGGTTACAGGGTTCTGTATCTGATCCGTGGCTTTCCTATAGAAAATCTTGTGGAACTGCTACGTTATTTCATAAAAAATCTTCAAATTCTGTTTCTCATCGTGGTTTATTTCGAAGATTTACCATCGTCTTTTGTTCTATATCTTTCATACTTTTTGGTAGATTTTGCCTTTGCTAAAATGCATCCAACCCACCATTGTGTGATGTGTATCTACACGAGGGGTCAACGATTCTTTTTCCAGTACAAGATCTTTAAATTCTAGCACAGATTCCTGTTTTTTTTGGAAAGATTGTTATTATCTTTCGACTGACATTGAGAAATGCATTTCGTTCATAAAAGTTACTTTTCCTTTGAGCTTCTGTAATCCCAATGCGATCGCTTCGGTCGCAGGTTCGAATCCTGCCTCGGGCATGGATGTGTATGATGTCCTTAGGTTAGTTAGGTTTAAGTAGTTCTAAGTTCTAGGGGACTGATGACCTTAGCAGTTAAGTCCCATAGTGCTCAGAGTCATTTGAACCATTTTTTTTCTGTAATCCGCTTCATGGCAATCCCCATTTATACTGCATCTGGCTTTTTCTCATATATCTTATAGGCTACGTGTCATTCTAGAAGATGTATACGGTCAGCGCACACTATTTCAACTTTCTCTTTTAAGTCACTTTTTCCATTTAATTAGCATCGACTTGTTTGACTACGTTTGGCTACTACACTCACTCTTTCTGGAAACGACCATGTACTTTGTATGATACTTTCTTGTTTAAACCCGATAATCTGATTGGGATTGAGAAGCATTTTCTTTTGTCAGCTTTCCCCATTATTACAACTCCTATCCTTTCTCTGGAATTTCATAAATCTGTCGTATATATGACTGAACTGATCCAAAAAAGCGTTAACATCAGCCACTTCTTCGTGCCCAACACCGGATGATTTTTCTACTATCAGTTCTTTCACATCTTCTGGAGAATTATTTCCCACTGTAGCTTGCATTTTTGATGTTGCTTGATCAACGTTTGAATATCCAAGTGTGGCCTGTACTAATTCATGTTTATGTACGCGAAGCTGTTTGTTTCTGCTTGAATCTGTTTCTACTAATTTAACTGCGGATACGCTACACTCTGTAGTAATGCATACTCTCCCTGATCGGCGATTTACCCATTTAGTTTACCATAGCGGTACCTATGTTGTGCCTACCAACGCTCTTCTGGTTCATAAAAACTGTTGTCTGTTCCGATTTGTGCATATATTTGAGGTCATCGATTCCAATTAGTACATCTGTTCTGCCTTCTTCATACCATGTCTGTCTGGTTGTAACACACCCGGCGGTACAATTGGTGGAGGACCCTTAAACTGTTCTCGCTTTGACGGGGCGCCCTGTCCATACCTGATACTTCAATGCCTGTCGTATTATTTATGCTCCACACTGTTGCTGGCTTGCGTGAAATTGTGTGTATAAATATGCAAGCGGGTTCGGGGGAGAGCCACTCAACAGTAAAGACCACACTGTCCTACTTCTGGTATTAACAATTATATACTGAGACGATGAGAATCGCAGGTTGCACTGTTTACACACTAAGTCGTAAGTGTTGATGCCAATTAACATTCTTTATGATTTGATGAGAGGTCATAATTATCATTCCCTTGTTACTGTACAGTGCCGGCCGGAGTGGCCGATCGGTTAAAGGCGCTACAGTCTGGAACCGCACGACCGCTACGGTCGCAGGTTCGAATCCTGCCTCGGGCATGGATGTGTGTGATGTCCTTAGGTTAGTTAGGTTTAAGTACTTCTGAGTTCTAGGGACTTATGACCACAGCAGTTCAGTCCCATAGTGCTCAGAGCCATTTGTTACTGTACAGTATTCTTGACGGTGTTAATGTCTGTCACTATTGTACTTCACGCCGTCATACGGATTTCACAGTCTTACTCTGGCCGAACCTTAAATGTTAGATGCACAGACAATGTTGGTGATTATCTGTGCACAGTTATCACTTTGACGAGCGTACGCGTAACCGACAAGACGCGGGTGATTGTTGATGATGCGGAAGCCGAATGCTGGACGAAAGTCGCTCGTCACGTACACATAGATATCTGGTTCCAGTCCTTCTTGCACTTGTAGTAATATAAAACCGCTCATAAAAATTAACTTACAGTTCACAGTTCGAATTCGTACGAGCGTGCGCGTAACCGTCGTGACGCGGGTAACGTTGACGAAGAGGAAACGCAGTGACCGTTCGCATGTTCTCACGCTCGCTACAAGACACTGGTACTTGATTGCTCTCCTTTGTGATAAACTATTTTACTTATTCACATTAGTTTCGTTCTGGAAGGCTGAACACGACGCGGATGATTGATGTTCTATGGTACGACATCAACAGGCGGATACTCAAGTACGTTATCGGCGGTACTGTTCATATTTAATACCTTCTTTTCGCACATTTCACTGAACTTGCTTCCATATCTCATTGCTTCACAATAATACTACTTGCAGCCACATTTGGGCTTCCATAATAATGTCTTTCCCACGCAGAGCTACGCACAACATAGCACTTCCTTGTCCCATGCTCGACTTTCCAAATCCAGCCGCCCGCAAAGATATTCCGCTACCAAGCCGGCGATATGACAATACCCTCACATTCCCGCATGTAAAAGTTTTCGAATTGTCGAAGAGACTACCGAAACCTAGATAGATCCCTCCTACAGGGGATTGATGAGATGACATGGGAGGGGGGAGAGGGGGTAGGGGTGAGACATACTGCCCGATCCCACAGGTACAGACCCATTGCTACATTGTGGACCAGACTTGAGCTACTCACAAACATAGAAACAAAAAGGGCATTAAGTAAACAGCTGTCAAATGAAGAAAAAACATAACAAAGGAACCCTACCTACAATGCAACCTGTACAGCAAAACACAGTTACAGTATAGTAGATAAACAGAGTTAATATAATAAGACGCAAGAACATTAAGTACCTGAAATGGAAAGGTTCACAAATGCAAATGCAAGATGTTAAATATGATATATAGGTCCCTGAAAGAAAGAGAGAAACACACAAGTGCACTGCTACTCCAGGTAGACAATATCACTGATGACACTATTAGGCATAAAAAAGCTAGGGGACCTCCATCAGGACTAGGCCGTCAAAATCCAGCAAAAAAAAATTGTTTCACTATTCACAACAGTGCATCACAAGGAAGTGTTCCTTGCACAGAGGGAGGGTTGGGCAGTGGCTGTAGCGTCGATGCTGCCCCGACAGGCAGATGTGGGGTATAGTCGTCGGCTCGCCACTCTCACCACTGGTGTACATAAAACAGGTTAATGACGCTCTCAGTGTTGTCGTAACAATGCCTATTCGACCTACTCATAGTCTGTTACTATTACAGTGGACATTACAATGTTCTATCTGACTTAATAAACACATAGGCTAATAAAAAAGAATAATATATGAAACTCCTCTAAGCTGAATTCAGTTACTAAGTAGATAACGCAAAATCAATAACGGGTACACAGTCATTAAGCACGAGTAAATAAGAAATTTTTTAATGAAAAATTCTTTAAGTAGCACAACCTACAGACACCAGTAATCACTCAAACCATATCACTGCATGGGAAGGAAGAAACATTATATATATAGTCTAGATTGAACAGATAGAAAGTGGAAAAAAATTACAACATAGCATATGGTGGCAACACATCCTAGTAAAATCTCAATCGATTAGAGTGTCCATCAGTTTTCTGGTGTTCCTCCCTATGCTGCCTATCCGGACTATGGTTCGAGTTCCGCACCAGGTCATCCGATGCGTCGTGCCCTGAGTTCTGACATCCACAGTCGCCACATGTCCTCTGTGACCACCATGGTCACGGAAACCACCGCTATGTCTCCTGCCATTATTATATTCCAGTGTCGTCCACTATGTCTATTTTTATTGTTTGAATAGGTATCTGCATCGAGCTCGTTGTTCCCTGATACTCTTCTATAACCTTTTCCTCCTCCTGTCCCTTGTGACTCATACAACGTGTCTAATTGTCCTAAGGCTGACTTCATTGCCTCTGTTATATCTAGGGATTGTTAGCAGTTTATCCTGAACCCCAATTGGTAGTTTACTTATGATCACGGACACTGTTGCTTCTGTCCTCATTGGTTCATCTAAATACAAGTTCCTCTCATAATAATCTTGAAAAAATTGAAGTTCTTCTACCTTTGTACAGACTTACGTACTTCATTTTGCTTCCGTGGTGACCAATAATGTTGTAAAAATTCCTTTTCAAAATCAGCGAAGGTTTTACACTTATGTCTAGTTCCCATACCCCAGGTACCAGCTTCACCTTCCAATCTTCCTTCAACAAACCGTATCTTTCTCTACTCACCCCGTAATTCAGGTAACACGACCTTAAGTTGATGTAGGGTATCTCTCGGATGCCATCTTCCATTTGGTTCGAAGTTCTTAAAATTCCCTATACCAAGAAAGACATGATTTTGTATACCAATTAAGCTACCTCTCACAATGCTCCCTTTACGTAATAGTTCTTCACCTGCTGACCGACATGTTCTTTAGTCCTGCCTGCCTCACTGTGAACCTCTTCTAGCCACCGTGCATAAGCATCATGGTTTAGCGCCACAGCTGTTATCCTGTGTTTACAGTGTTTCATTTCCCCATCCATTTGTTCGAAATGCTCGTTGTAAACCTCAACCTTCATTTCTTTGACATTTGATTCTAGCTTTTCAAAACGTTTAGTATTGCCTGCAACGTTCTCCTCAAGCCAAATGGTAAGTTCATCTATCCTTTGATGACTTGACTCTGGGAGCTTCACTAGGGGCTTACTAGTCTCGTCGATTTTTTTCCTGAATCGTTCGTTTATCTGCTTAATGTCTCCCTTTCATTTTTTTTATGATGCAATAATATTTTGAACATGTCAGCTATGTACAGTTTCAAATGGTTCAAATCGCTCTGAGCACTATGGGAATTTATTTCTGAGGTCATCAGTCCCCTAGAACTTAGAACCGCTTAAACCTAACTAACCAAAGGACATCACACACATCCATGCCCGAGGCAGGATTCGAATCTGTGACCGTAGCGGTCGCTCGGTTCCAGACTGTAGCGCCTAGAACCGCTCGGCCACCCTTGCCGGCTATGGACAGGTCAAACCTAAGTTTACTCTCATCTCGTTTGGGCGTCTCCGTAATTGAATAAATCTCCACCTATTATTATGTGTAACTATGAAAGGCTGCGTCATTCTCAAGTGATAATTATTCCTTCAAAGTACGCTAACTGAAGATAGGAGGCTGTCTGGAGACAGACACATTAAATGTGGCGTCTCTATCTTCCTTCGTGATGTACTTAATTGTGCTTTTGGTAGACCGACAGTGCTGCACATTCAAACTCCCGGTCGCAACGCTCGCTAAATAATCACGTATAATAACAGAACCATGGACCTTGCCGTTGGGGGGAAGGCTTGCGTGCCTCAGCGATACAGGTGGCCGTACCGTAGGTGTAACGACAACGGAGGGCTATCTGTTGAGAGGCCAGACAAACGTGTGGTTCCTGAAGAGGAGCAGTAGCCTTTTCAGTAGTTCCAGGGGCAACAGTCCGGATGATTGACTTATCTGGCCCTGTGACACTAACCAAACCGGCCTTGCTGTACTGGTACTGCGAACGGCTGAAAGCAAGGGGAATCTACTGCCGCAATTTTTCCCGAGGGCATGCAGCTTTACTGTATGGTTAAATGATGATGGCGTCCTCTTGGGTAATATATTCCGGAGGTAAAATAGTCCCCCAATCGGAACTCCGGGCGGTGACTACTCAAGAGGAGGTCGTTATCAGGAGAAAGAAAACTGGCGTTCTACGGATCGGAGCGTGGAATGTCAGATCCCTTAATCGGGCAGGTAGGATTGTACCCGTGGTCTAGGGGTAGCGTCTTTGATTCATAATCAAAACGTCTTCGGTCACGGGTTCGATTCCCCCACTGCCTAAATTTTGATAAATAATCAGCATTGGCGGCCGAAGACTTCCGGCATAAGAAGTCAGCCTCATTCTGCCAACGGCCTTGTCAAAGAGGGCGGAGGAGCGGATAGAGGTTCAGGGCACTCTCTTGTCCTAGGGGTGGGAAATTGCCCCTAAAGGCGGAAGAATCAGCAATGATCAACGACATGAGGATGCAGAAGGCAATGGAAGCCACTGCATTAAAGACACGTAACGTGTATCCACAGGACATGTGGCCTTAATTGAAGAAGTGTCATGATGATCTCTCCATTGGCAAAAGATTCCGGAATAGTCCCCCATTCGGATCTCCGGGATGGGACTGCCAAGGGGGAAGTTACCATGAGAAAAAGATTGAATAATCAACGAAAGGATAACGTTCTACGAGTCGGAGCGTGGAATGTCAGAAGCTTGAACGTGGTAGGGAAACTAGAAAATCTGAAAAGGAAAATGCAAAGGCTAAATCTAGATATAGTAGGGGTCAGTGAAGTGGAAGGAAGACAAGGATTTCTGTTCAGATGAGTATCGGGTAATATCAACAGCAGCAGAAAATAGTATAACAGGTGTAGGATTCGTTATGAATAGGAAGGTAGGGCAGAGGGTGTGTTACTGTGAACAGTTCAGTGACCGGGTTGTTCTAATCAGAATCGACAGCAGACCAACACCGACAACGATAGTTCAGGTATACATGCCGACGTCGCAAGCTGAAGATGAACAGATAGAGAAAGTGTATGAGGATATTGAAAGGGTAATGCAGTATGTAAAGGGGGACGAAAATCTAATAGTCATGGGCGACTGGAATGCAGTTATACGGGAAGGAGTAGAAGAAAAGGTTATAGGCGAATATGGGCTTGGGACAAGGAATGAAAGGGGAGAAAGACTAATTGAGTTCTGTAACAAGTTTCAGCTAGTAATAGCGAATACCCTGTTCAAGAATCACAAGAGGAGGAGGTATACTTGGAAAAGGCCGGGAGACACGGGAAGATTTCAATTAGATAACATCATGGTCAGACAGAGATACCGAAATCAGATACTGGATTGTAAGGCGTTCCCAGGAGCAGATATAGACTCAGATCACAATATAGTAGTGATGAAGAGTAGGCTGAAGTTCAAGACGTTAGTCAGGAAGAATCAATACGCAAAGAAGTGGGATACGGAAGTACTAAGGAATGACGAGATACGTTTGAAGTTCTCTAACGCTATAGATACAGCAATATGGAATAGCGCAGTAGGCAGTACAGGTGAAGAGGAATGGACATCTCTAAAAAGGGCCATCACAGAAGTTGGGAAGGAAAACATAGGTACAAAGAACGTAGCTGCGAAGAAACCATGGGTAACAGAAGAAATACTTCAGTTGATTGATGAAAGGAGGAAGTACAAACATGTTCCGGGAAAATCAGGAATACAGAAATACAAGTTGCTGAGGAATGAAATAAATAGGAAGTGCAGGGAAGCTAAGACGAAATGGCTGCAGGAAAAATGTGAAGACATCGAAAAAGATATGATTGTCGGAAGGACAGACTCAGCATACAGGAAAGTCAAAACAACCTTTGGTGGCATTAAAAGCAACGGTGGTAACATTAAGAGTGCAACGGGAATTCCACTGTTAAATGCAGAGGAGAGAGCAGATAGGTGGAAAGAATACATTGAAAGCCTCTATGAGGGTGAAGATTTGTCTGATGTGATAGAAGAAGCAACAGGAGTCGATTTAGAAGAGATAGGGGATCCAGTATTAGAATCGGAATTTAAAAGAGCTTTGGAGGACTTACGGTCAAATAAGGCAGAAGGGATAGACATCATTCCATCAGAATTTCTAAAATCATTGTGGGAAGTGGCAACAAAACGACTATTCACGTTGGTGTGTAGAATATATCTGGCGATATACCATCTGACTTTCGGAAAAGCATCATCCACACAATTACGAAGACGGCAAGAGCTGACAAGTGCGAGAATTATCGCACAATCAGCTTAACAGCTCATGCATCGAAGCTGCTTACAAGAATGATATACAGAAGAATGGAAAAGAAAATTGAGAATGCGCTAGGTGACAATTAGTTTGGCTTTAGGAAAAGTAGAGGGACGAGAGAGGCAATTCTGACGTTACGGCTAATAATGAAAGCAACGCTAAAGAAAAATCAAGACACTTTCATAGGATTTGTCGACCTGGAAAAAGTGTTCGACAACATAAAATGGTGCAAGCTGTTCGAGATTCTGAAAATGTAGGGGTAAGCTATAGGGAGAGACGGGTCATATACAATATGTACAACAACCAAGAGGAAATAATAAGAGTGGACGATCAAGAACGAAGTGCTCGTATTAAGAAGGGTGTAAGACAAGGCTGTAGCCTTTCGCCCCTACTCTTCAATCTGTACATCGAGGAAGCAATGATGGAAATAAAAGAAAGGTTCAGGAGTGGAATTAAAATACAAGGTGAAAGGATATCAATGATACGATTCGCTGATGACATTGCTATCCTGAGTGAAAGTGAAGAAGAATTAAATGATCTGCTGAACGGAATGAACAGTCTAATGAGTACACAGTATGGTTTGAGAGTAAATCGGAGAAAGACGGAGGTAATGAGAAGTAGTAGAAATGAGAACAGCCAGAAACTTAACATCAGTATTGATGGTCACGAAGTCAATGAAGTAAAGGAATTCTGCTACCTAGGCAGTAAAATAACCAATGACGGACGGAGCAAGGAGGACATCAAAAGCAGACTCGCTATGGCAAAAAAGGCATTTCTGGCCAAGAGAAGTCTACTAATATCAAATACCGGCCTTAATTTGAGGAAGAAATTTCTGAGGATGTACAGTCGTGGACAAAACGAGCGAGACCCCTCGCCTTTTCATTATGCTGACCCGCACGGCTTTAAAGTCTGCTACACAGCATAACAGGCAAGGCGACGAAGTGCTGCCAACATACTATGCACAGGCGTGAAATTGACAAACTATCTGAACTTTTTTCGGCTGTTTTCAATAATTGGTAAGACTATATTAATGCTGATTAGTGTGTTAAATACAACACTTAAATATAAGACAGAACTGAAAGAAGAAACGCTAATTGGTATGAACTGTACCAAAAAAAAAAAAAAATGAATTTCAACTTATCGAGATAAAATAACTGTTTTAGTAAGACAAAGAACCCCAGATTGTTACGAATTAGCAAAATATTATCCGCATTCGGCCGCGAAACGGTCTGTGTCAACGTTCAGACCAGTCATACTGGATTACTGTTGCTGACCTACCATGAAAGTGTGCAAATTTAGCAATGCGTGAAGATTCATAACGAAATTCAGTTAAAAATCTTTCAGTGCCACATTTAAGTCAATTCCATTATTGACAGAAGCGGAAAAAGTAGGCAGTAACATGTATGAAATTCTACAAGAGTGTCATATTGACATCCACAGGGCGCCAGTACAGAATAAAGGTAGCGATAATACGTATTGGGGGCGCGAGAATTTCTTAAAATTGCTTTGCTGATGTTCTACCTGCCTCCATCGAGATTAGAACCGAAAACAAACCAGACCTTCCTTTCACTACGCTAGCAGACAACCCCGGCAAACAGCCCTCTATTATTACCCCAGAAGTGATGGCTGGGTGTTGTGTGCTGTCCTTAGGTTAGTTAGGTTTAAGTAGTTCTAAGTTCTAGGGGACTGATGACCACAGCAGTTGAGTCCCATAGTGCTCAGAGCCATTTGAACCATTTACCCCAGAAATGAATAAGCCGGCAATTTCGCAATGAAAATGGCAAAATGATCTGCAGTTTCTGTTGCATAGAGCTTTCTGGACTCAAAAACATGAATTTTCTTCCTTTATGTCACCGCTTATGTGACAATCATTCGGGATGTTTATCGAAATAACAAAATACAGTTATTAGAGAGTAAGTTTAGTAGGATAATTCTGCACCACCCCAGGAAATAAATGGCTACATAGCTGCCAAACGTATTCTACACTGTTTCTAATTCTCCACTAGACTCGCCACAGCCAGAAAACGTTAATTAGCCGAAGTGTTTCTTAAGCTAGCTAGCAATGGGAATGTTCGCACTTCTAAAACGCGGCGGCATTAATACTGAGATGTGAATTACCACGTGTATAGGCAAATGGATTCTATTTGCATTCCTGTAAACGTGATTTAGATCGAAAGCGTAGCTACGATTAATATGCTGATGTATCGACTGCAACTAGAACATTTCGAATAAAGAGTAGGGGGTGTTATTTATGCGGCCCTCATCTTCAGTAGCTGTCGTAGCTGTTTTCGTTTTTCGGATTTCGACACCTAAACCGGTAAAAGCGGAACCGTACTAGTCTCACTTTCTTGACCGTCTATCGGTCTACCCAACCCTTAAAACCAGTTTACCTCCAGAACGGGTAGACATAATAAGTGGAAATGTATCGCACTTCTTGCGGTAACCCGTCCCTTGGTGGTGCAAACAAGTGAGCTTCTATGTCAACGCAGTCTAAAGATACGGCCGTTTATGTAAAGAAAATTTACGCGAAAGGTCAAAAAATGGGTTCAAGAACTATGCGACCAAACTGCTTATGTCATCAGCCCCTAGAACTAGAACTACTTACACCTAGCTAGCCTAAGGACATCACAGACATCTCTGCCCGAAGTAGGATTCCACCCTGCGACTGAAGCAGCCGTGAGGTTCGTGACTGAAGCGCCTGGAACTGCTCTGCCACCGCACCCGGCGAAACCCTATTCACCTCATGTATAATGATAAAATATGCTGTCTAGTGAGGATAAACTGTATTCGCCAGCAACTCAGATCGTTTGATCACAGAACTTTTACGAAGCTACATTCAAAGTTTGTTCGAAGTCGTCTGCAATACCCATTTATAAACACCCTAGGAACGTCGTATGCGATATCCACTTCTGAAGACGCTGGCAGATACTGCAGTACCATCACAAGTAGGTAAGAATTTATTGTTATTGGTCCATGCATGACACTTTATTTCAATATCAATTTAACGCGCCTAGGTGTTCGTATATGGCTGAAGCTAATGAACAAAAAGTAAATAAACAGCAAGCAACTTCGATGTTCAAATCAAATGAAAGTCACATGTCGCAATTACAACATAATTTCGTTGTTACATCTACATGACTACATCAACAGGATTTCTTTGCAATCCAGACTTACGTGCTTGGCAGAAGGTTCGGACTATTTCTCTACCGTCAATACAGTGTGTGGGAAAAGGATTACTTAAATCTTTTCTTGCGAGCCTTGAATATCATTATTACTATGGTTTCTTCCTGTGTAAGTTCCCGAGGAAATAATGTTTTGGCATTGAGAACAGATGTTGGTGATTGAAATTTCGTGAAAAGATCTCGCAGCAACGAAAAACGCTTCATGAATGTTACCCCAACTCGATTGTCAAATCTGGCACTCTCTCTCCCCTATTTCGTGACATTACAAATCGTGCTACCGTTCCTTGGACGTTTTTGCGTGCACAGTCAATCACGTCTGTCAAGGATATTATAGCAGTGGACGGACAAACGTAGTGTAGGCAGTGTTTTCAGTTTGCCTGTTGCGTATTCTTAGTGTGCGGCCAATAAAACGCAGTCATTCGTTTGCCTTCCCCACAAAAGTGTGTTTTCGATCGTTCCAGTTTAAGTTTTACTGGGTACTGAGATGAACTGACAGTGATTTGACTTGTGTTTTGTCATGTAACCGAAAGTTAATTATTGTTATTGGTCGCAGCTTTCGTGTTTAATGTATTCCTCATTCAACAGAGTACACTCCTCGTACACCACACATAACTATTTCAAAGTATTAAATTGTCACTGATGTTACCAAGTTGCAGTGGTCACCTTAACTTGCCGTTTTGAAACAAAGGAAAATATTATAGCGAAATGTAGCAACTAAGAAGCTGAGTATCCAAATAAACAAACATTTCCGGTTTAAGTAGTTGCAGTAGGTCTACTACACAGTGACGTAAATTAGGAGCAAAGTCCATTAGTAGATTGTTATCAGGAAAACCAGAACTCATAATGCAAAGTGCCACTACAAGAAAGAAAATTTCCAAACATGTCAATGAGTAGTCAAGGAAAGTGGACGCATTCTGTCTACTGAATTCCAACGCACGCCACTTACGAGGGGACACGCCAAATGTCATACCCCGATCTTGCTGAAACTTCGCTCAGTGAGAGAGGGGACAAAATAAGCGAACACGTGTCTCGGCTTATCTGCTTACACTCTACCGCTTCTGAGAAAACGACGGTCAAAGCGTTCAATGCGCTGTTGCTATAGTGTAGATACCTCTTAGCGGGTAAGGATTCAACTGAAGCGGTGGCTCTGCGGCTACCATAGCAACTTCGGAACTTTGCGCTGCGAGTTCGAAACCCCGTTTTTCCTTTTTTTCCCCTCACTCTCTGAATTATCTACGAATGTTTATTCTAATTGATGTTGAAACACTGTTGTCGTTATTCGTCAGTTAATTTACTGTGTAAAGAAATAAGTTAAAAAGGGAACACACAGTGAGTGGTGGGGCGATCACTCTGTTGTAGAAATAATTCAGAAGCCAAGATCGCTTAAATACTGTCTACTGGATAACCGGTTTCGAGGTATGCCATCATCGGATCTGAATGTAGATTAACATTTATAAACCATTTGGATATAACGATACATGAGGCAGACCAGATGATGTTAGATCAGCTTGTCTCATTCGTTTATTATTTTTATAATTCATTAATTACACATAAAGTTAATTGGCGAATAATGACAACATTATTTCAACATAAATTAGAAAAAAAACATTCGTAGATAATTCTGATAGAGAGGCACGAAAATAATAATAATAAAAAAAACAATATGGCCTCGAACACGGGAATCAAAGTTAAGAAGGAACGACGGTAGCCACTGAGCCACCGCTTCAATTGCGTTCTCGGCTGCAGAAGGTATCTACACTATAGCAACAGCGCGTTGATAACTTTGACCGTCGTTTTCTCGGAAACGGTCGAGTGTCTGCAGATAAGTCGAAACACATGTTCGCTTATTTTGTCCTCTCCTTCACTGAGCAAAGTTTCCGGACAATCAGCCTATGACACCTGGCGAGTTCCCCTCGTTAGTCGAGTCGCTTCTTACGCCCGGCGAGAATTTTGTATGCCTCAGAGTAAACTGCGCCACTTGGAAACACGGCGAGCGGGGATAAACACGTTTTCCTTCTTATAAGGCAACCTTCTACAGCTAAAATTCACGAAGTGCTCTTCAGGTTGCCTCAGATATTTCAGAAATGTTTCTTGCGTTAGGCCTGCCGCATATGCAAAACGTAAACATTTCATTTCATGTAATATTTATCAGGATAAGACATGACAAGAGTGGACCAGTCCCTTCTGAGATAAATTACAGATTCTAAGTTGCTCCACTATGTAATGCCACGGGTACGGGCTTGCGATCTCTCGTTTATGCCATCGATTTCCGTGTTACACATACTTGGCCACTGCGTTGTGGCTGCCATCGTGGAGGAGGCAGCTGTTTCCTGCTAGCGCTGTTTCCGCAGCAGATATTAACCGCGACGAATCATTCAGTCAACGCTAAATGGTCCATCTAGCTGAGGCAGACAAGGGTGCTATAATAGCACTCCATGCAGAGGGATCTTCAAATGTCTATGTAGCAAGAACTATGGGTCTTCACGAGTCGACGGTAGCCAGGTGGGTCAGACGAAAGGAAGAGAGTGGTAACCTGAATGGGAGGCCTCATGGCCGTCGCCGTAAAACAACAGCAGCTCAGGATCAGCAGATACGCCGTTTCAGTGAGAACCACCCATTTGTCAACGCACGACAAATTCAGCAAACGTCGGGTCTCGTCACTAGTCGTCTAAGGGAAGGTGGACTGAGGGCAAGAAGCGCTGCTGTGAAAGAGACATTGACTGTTTCCCACAGAGAAGCTCGCCTTGCTTTTGCTGCTGAAAATGTCGACAAACCTCTCCAGTTTTGGAGGCGAGTGAGTTTCACGGACGAAAAAGTTTTCTCTACGGCATCAACCGCAAAAGTACTTGTTTACCGGCCTAAAGGTGCTAGGTATAATCGAAAATATATTTACAGTTGCCGAAGGAGTGGCAGGGAGTCGGTAACGGTATGGGCATGGATATCGGCCGAAGGGTGTGGGCTCCTGTGAGAAGTGGAAGGAAGATTCGATGCGCGCAGTTACATACCAATTCTGGAGAACGTGATGTTGCCTTCTGTGACAGCAAGATTTGGCGATGGTCAGATCATGTTCCAACAAGATCGCTCACCTATTCATATGGCACCTGTGGTTAAGAAGTGGTTCGACGACCATAGTAATATTACTGTAACGGAATGGCCAGCTAAAGGAGCTGACATGAATCCCATTGAGAATATTTGGACAGAAATGGTCAGAGTAGTACGAGAAAATGGGCAGTCACCGTCGACTCGCCGACAGCTTTCTGATGTGATTCATGACGCTTGGAATGAGTTACTTGAATCTCCTAGTTATGTGGCTCGAGTTGTGGGCTCAATGCCCAACAGACTTCCAGCTGTTGTGGAAGCCAAAGGAGGCTTCACCAATCAGCTGTTTCAAGCTTTGTTTCTTTCTTCTTCGTCTTTTTTTTTTTTTTTTTACTTACAGACGTATATTTTATATAATTTCAAGGAAACGCAGTAAATGGAATGTGGACTGATTTTTGAGGCTTCATTTTGTGACGGCTAAACAGTGCTGCATCATGGGACCCGCTATTTGTCCACATGTGGCTGAACATCAGAGGTGTAAAAAATTTTGAGGTGCCGAAGTTCTCTGGAAGAATAACGTCTTTTAGACAAGGAGATGATTTTTAGTTCATTTCATTTTAACCATTCACACTATGATTTGACATTCTAATCTTTGATTTCATTTTATTATTATGTATCTTTTCTCCAGTGAAAGTCAACGGTAGTAAGTTTCAAGATATGAAGAATAACTGGAAGTTTTTAATTTGTGGAATAGCGTATTTAACAGTTAATATTTTCAACAAATCTTTAGTTACAGGACATATTAAGAAGCAAGTCAAAAATGGCATTGTGGAAAGATCAGGTTGGTCTATAAAGGGTAGCGACGGTAAAATAGCAAATACGAAACTATGGGTAATAACTATTGTTAATGGCGAGGAGCCATAATCGATATACCACTACTCTGTAATTGTATTTCTGAAGTTTATCGTCAATCCTAGGACTGACACCGATACTCTGTTTTACGTAAAGAATACAACCTTCAAAATTTATTTAGCAACGCAGAATATTAAATCATAGTTTATTGATCAGGAACCTAATCCAACTGCCTTTAATTTTATTCTCGCGGATGACATTGAGACAGTAAATAACAACAGAAATAACAAAACTCTCAGAATCAATATAGAGAATTCAAGTGTCCAGTGAATTCAAAAGTTCGCTATAATAGCGAATAATTGCTTTTACTGACTCCTTCATGCTTACGTTTCCTGTCAGACAATGTTTGAAACTAGGACTAGCAAGGTAAACAATTTTTCCACAAATTGTGAAATTGGAAGTCGGAGAACCAGTTACATAAATTACGATGACGACAAACGTTTTTCAAGTAAACTGATCACAGGAGGCATCCAACGCATTTATCGTGTGTTACATGCACAGTATGTAAACTGGCAACGCCACCAACACACAATACCACTAACAAGGGAACATCCCCAACGCACCCCCACAGATTTAATTATAAGTTGGCACAGTGGATAGGCCTTGAAAAACTGAACACAGATCAATCGAGAAATAAGGAAGAAGTTGTGTGGAACAGTGATAAAAATAAGCAAATTATACAAACTGAGTAGTCCATGCGCAAGATAGGCAACAACAAGGATACGGTGAGCTCAGCAGCGCCCTGATCCCGTGGTTAGCGTGAGCAGCTGCGGAACGAAAGGTCCTTGGTTCAAGTCTTCCCTCGAGTGAAAAGTGTAATTTTTTATTTTCAGACAACTATTATCTGTCCGTCCGTTCGTCCGATGCGAGGTAACTGCGCCGTAGTATGATGACGCTACACCTAAAGAAACATCGAATCACATGACGTAAGTCGACTACAGCGCACGGAAAAGAGAGTATTCCTGCTAACGAGGCTCCCTGGCTGGCAGTTGACTGTTCGCTACTTTGGACGAGAGTGCATTAAATACGTGGGATGCATTCCGTGGGCAATATGAATCCAACAAATATAGCTCGCGACTTCAATAACAATGCCAATGAATATTTTCCGAACTGTAAGGCATCGGAGTGTTCCTTAAGGGATCGAACGATTGTCGAACATTTGTATGATTATTTCCTACATTTGCTGATAAACGGTACGTGTGGTGATGATTGTCTGAAAATAAAAAATTAAACTCTTCACTCAAGGGAAGACTTGAACCAAGGACCCCTTTTCCGCAGCTGCTCACGCTAACCACGCGACAACGGCGCTACCGAGCTCACATTCTCCTTGATGTTGATTATCTTGCACATGGACTACTCAGTTTGTATATTTTCCTTTTTTTTTTCATAGTTTCACACAACTTCTTCCTGTTCAGTTTTTCAAGGCCTATCCACTGTGCCAACTTATAACTAAATCTGAGAAGGGTGCGATGGGGAGGTTCCCTTGTTAGCTATAAACCAACTGTAGCAAAACGGAGCATCCTCGTTATCCATGTGATGGATAAGACGACTAATTCTCAACATAAATGTCAATGTAAGCATTAATTTCTGTTGGAACGTGCTTACTGGACCAAATAACATACATTTCCCACGTCTTCAATGCGAATCATGTAGCAAATGTAATTTAAAGGACATAAAAAGATCGAGTGAATTTACTAACATAATTATGAACCACTCACGAACGTAAATCGATGGTCACATAGTTGTCAAAAGTATTCTATAGTATCGCCATTGTCCATTAGACTAGCAGCAGGAAGAAAACGTTCGCTCAGCTGTGCTGAGACATCTTGCACTGACGAAGCTCGAGCTTCGAAGACGCCACAGCATCGTCTGCCACCATTTCATGGGAAACGAAATATCTCAAGTATACAGTCTTAGACATAAAAACTAACCGCCAGCCGGCCGCCTCAGAGACTAAGTCCGAGTCGTTCACTTAACGTGGCCGATAAAACACAATCTGGCAACACTGTTAGATGCGGAAGTCTTAGGAGGAAGTGTTGTCTACTTCCTAGATGTTCTCGGATTGTGTGAGCCCTTGGTCTAGTGGTGCCCGAACGGTAGTTCAGTGTGTTCGGTCAGAGGGCTAGCTGCCCTCTAACAATAAAAAAAAAAAAAAAGCTTGTTTAATGGATCAACAACGAACTGAAACGGGTGTCTTTCGACGTCCGCCCCGAGCAGATACAACGAACGAAAACGAACAAATTGATATGAACTTTGTGCATTCTAAACTTATGGTCGCCTGTTTGCGTCCATCTGTTTTTTTTTTTTTTTTTAACCGCATTTCGGTCTAAAGTTATGAATCTGATTGAGCATCGAAGATAATTCGCATAAAATTCTACTCACCAGCAATAACAAGTATTCCAGAAACAACTCCGCAGGACAGCTCGCGGCTGCGTCGCGATCATAACAGCTTACGCTCGAGCGTTTCCTCGCGCTGCAGCGGCTACCGGCCACCGGCCAGACGCCACCCGCCACCTGAAACTCGGCGCCGCCCATGTGAACGCGGCACCTCGCTGTCAGTGTATGTATCAACTGTCATTTTCAAATTTGAAGCTCTAGTTATCATCTTGCAGTTAAGCACTGGATTTTGCATACGTGAAAATCATGAACTACAGTTAAGCATTGTAAAATTGAGGCGCAAGTGGAAAGAGGTGTAACATCTGCAACACAACGTTTACTTTTGGTATAACAGAGGGGTGAATGCAGAGGAGGCAGCTAGAGAGATTTGAACTGTGTTTGGAGCGAGTGCTTTTGGGAAAAATACGCCAGAAAAAGATATTCGTGTATCAACAAAGATCGTTCTGGTGTGAATGATTTTCCACATTAAGGAAGTCTCGACTACTGATATTTGTGATAGATTACCATTTTACCATCATGCGACATTTGCATTCAACAGGCAAAGTTCAGAAGTCTGGTGTAGGAGTACTGCATGCTCAAATTCGAAACAACAAAAATCAACGGAGTGACTATTATTGAACGTCATCAGGTCGCACATCGAGCATTCCCATGCAGTTCTGTTACTGGTGACGTGTCATGATGCCTTTATCGTTAACTTCCTAAGAAGAAATGAAAGGGGGAGCCCCACCAAAAGAAGTAAACTCGAGGAAAGAGTAGTGTGAACATAATATTTTACATCTGATAAATCCAAAAGTGTGTTTTGGGCTACGAATTCTGCTCCTAGGGTGTGTGCAACACAGCTGGAATTTGTTGCCAACAACTGAGACACTTTTCGGTATCAGTGTAAGAAAATCGAGGAACAAAACTACATCACCTGTGCTACTGCATGATAACGCACTATGTTGATTTGAGAAACAAAACTATCCAGGAGATCGATAGCAAAGTCGTCTCTCAGGCACTTGTATTGATAGGGAAGTCCTCTCTCAAGAACTTGTCCCTCTCGTCATATATTTGTAAAATTTTACCTTTCCCGCTCTTGATCGATCAACCATCAAGGCAATTCATTTCTAGACGAAAATACTCTTATAACTACTCTGGTTTAATGACATCGTTAGAACCAGTAGATTTCTACAGGCGTAGAATTTGTAAACAACTTTAGCATTGTCAGATCGTTTTAGATATCGTGAAAGAAAATTCTGCTGCTGATTAATTTCTCTTTGATAATCACATTTGCGTTTAGTAAACTAATGGAAAATGCAATTAAAATACTCACTGTACTATTACAAATTAAAGTCAGCTTACTACAGAAACATCACGAAGGCAGTCTAACTTAATGAAGCATTAAGTGTCTGTGAGACGATTGAGCCTATGTTAACACGAATTAGTAGGATATTACCGACTTTTGACTTCGAAAAGATCTTTATTTATTTCATTTCCTGTACCTTTCGTAAGTATTATGAAAATGTGACATATCATAGATAAAATTATGTATTAACAACAACAAAAAGTATGTCGGTAGAAAACAAAAATGGCATTATGAATTTGGCAGTACCGTAAGGTACTAAGGGTTACTGAAAGAAGCAAGACGAATTTTGCTCTAGCGTTGTCTTACGATTTCCTTATTGAGATTTTGTCTGCCTGCTTGTAGCTGTGCTACAAAAGAATGAAAAGTCTGGCTTTCAGCGAGTCTCGAAAGGCGTACGAAAGCAGCTTGCACCTGGCAGCTTAGCATGTTACCTGGGAAGTGGTTTTTTCCTAAAGTGGGAAGACATCCTTTTGTGGTTGAATTGTTGGCAAATTGTCAGTCAGACGCGTGCTGTTGGTCTAAGCGTTTCGGTGTGTTGAATTTGTACCAATGATTTTTCTACAGGTTTTTTTCTGTCCCAAATAGAGAGTTGAAGTCTCCCATTAGTATTTTCACGTCATCTTGGTGAATTTTGCTCATAGTATTTTCGAGTGTGTTCCAGAATTTTTCGGCATTTTCGGTGTTTTTCTTATTTTCGATGTCGGTGGGGACACGTGCATTGATGAGTGTTTATTTTTTCCACGGGCTCTGAATGAGCATAGTCGTAAGTCGCTTGTTGATGGGCCGGCTGCGGTAGCCGAACGGTTCTAGGCCCTTCAGTCCGGAACCGCGCGACTGCTACTGTCACAGGTCTGAATCCAGCCTCGGTCATGGATGTGTGTGATGTCCTTAGGTTAGTTAGGTTTAAGTAGTTCTAAGTTCTAGGGGACTGATGACCTCCGCTGTTAGGTCCCATAGTGCTCAGAGCCATTTGAACCGTTTGATTGTTGATGGGTGTGATTTCTTTGACAGAGTTGATGATAGATCTGTGTTCGAGAAATGCAATGCCGAAGACTGGTACGCCTTTCGCTACCTTTAGTTGTATTTTGCTCTTGAAGATGCAATGGTTTCCCTAATGCAAGATTTCATTGTCAGTTAGTCGTGGTTCTTAAAGAGCAAGGATGAGAATTTTTTGTCGGTCGATTTCTTTTGTGAGATTATTTAGTTTTCGTGTTTGGATCAATGTATCGATGTTTACTTTACCGGACAGGACCAGAGGGTGTTGAAGCCTTTGAAAAATATTTTCAGCCAAGCTCATTGAGCTAACAGACGCTGACCAGAGTAACGGTGATTTTCACTCAGACGTGTCTGGATTTTGGGTTCAACGGACTGAGTAGCCGTTCAGGATTGTGTTAGTATTTGGTTCACCCCCCTGTATTTGATTTACTCGGTACCACCCATATGGGGGAGGGTTTCCCCTATCCGCCACACGCGATTATTATTATTATTATTATTATTATTATTATTATTATTATTGTTATTATTGTCATTATGTCATCAGCAAATCCGATATGGTGTATCTTCCCACCACTGAAATAGACGTGTATTGTTCGACTCAGTATTTCCATCACATAAATGTGGGTTATAATTACGTTACATCGTTGCTAGTAGACATATTTCTCAATTTTTCGTAGACAGTTGCTACGTTACTCCATCATAGGAATTTATGTGCCCAGCATTGTTGCAATACAGACGTTCAAATTATCCGATTTCTGTAATTTGATTTCGATACCAGATCGTTCTAATCGGATTTAGCCAGGCAGTCTTAATGTGGAAATCCGACTACGACTCTCATCATATGATAGACGGGGTAAACCACATTCTTAATCGGACTGTTGAATATAGATCACTTATCTATGACAGGGCCTGAATTCTTAAACACTGTGGAAAATAATAATCCAATGTGCTTATTACAAATACGTTATTTAAATATAAATATATGAACTAACGAGATAACACTCAATTTACAGGAGCAGAGCCCCATCCATCATAGCAAAGCAGTGCGAGATTGGTTTCAGGGCCAAGAGAGGGTCAAGCTGTTGCCGTTTGTTCCACGATCACCAAACATCAACCAGATAGAGAATATGTGCCATGTGGATCTACAAAAGCAAGCGACCTTTGGACAAAATAGAAAACATATGTTGGGAAGTAAACCATCACCCTACACTGTCGACGGCTTAATGAAATCAACTCCCCTACGCCTTCGAGAAATCTTACGTAATGGTCGTGGGTGGGTTGGTTACTAAAAGTATAAAAATATGTTCAAATGTGTGTGAAATCTTATGGGACTTGACTGCTAAGGCCATCAGTACCTAAGCTTACATACTACTTAACCTAAATTATACTAAGGACAAACACACACACCCATGCCCAGGGGGGGACTCGAACCTCCGCCGGGATCAGCCACGCAGCCCATGACTGCAGCGCCCAGACCGCTCGGCTAATCCCGCGCGGCTACTAAAAGTATACTCGTCCACAAAACCCATGTGGACAGTTATCTGATAATCGGTCAAGCTTTGCTTTGTCGCAGCTCTTTAGCATACAAGTCCATTTACTTTCTGTCTCCTCCTTGCAATTCTTGCAATGCAAGGTAATTGAAAAAACTCATCCACTCGACGCCAACTGAGGAACTGACTGGTGCATATGTTGTTCAACACACAGTAGTTGTCACCCTCACTGGAATCAATGATTGTGTGTGTGTGTGTGTGTGTGTGTGTGTGTTTTCGTGTTTATGCACAATCTGAATCAATACTATTAACATTAGAGAGACAACCAACAATAAATATTGAATCAGATATGACTGTAAAGTATTTTAATGCGATGGGAAGTTACAAACTGAATTTTCACCCAACCCACGTCCTGCAGATTACGTTAAGTAAGATGTATTAACTCCATAGTATCGTTAGCAGAGACAGTGCGCTCTTCTTGTCGAGGTTCGCGACACGTGCAGTGATCGGCAGTGCCCAATGCCGCCGCGATTTGTTTATGCTGGCTGAGCGTGGACACTGCAGCAGACGCTTCGCCATAAACAGAAAGAAATCACCTTGGCTCTGACTGCAGTGAGCGGATATCACTTCCTGCGTGTTCTTATAGTAACCAACGTGAGACTCTACTCACAGGTGCCATGGAGCAATTGCAACGGGTATCATGTCATTAGTCATCAGAATATTAACCAGTGACGAAATGTCCACTCTATTTGAATCCGAAGAAAATAGGAACCTGCTCGCAAAGGAATGTGAGGTGATACCAAAATTTATCCAGCATAGAAAAATTAGCTGCAGCGTTTTCATGTATGCAGTAGTAGTACACAAGGAAATATTATGTTTTGGAAGCGTATATTTCATTTCGTCTTCTCATATTAACGCCCTTGTTTTAGCATGAAGTGAGAAAATAAACACGAAAAACTTAAGTTCCTGAGAAGCATATGAGTCATTTCCTCTTCTCGTATCATACCTGTTGTTTTAGTATGAGGTAAAAAAATAAAGAGGTTAGGGTTCTGAAACATAATATGACACCAGATTCTTATCGTAAGCGCTATCGGAAACGCAAAAAGCAGGGAGCTATCCATTCTTTTGTCCAAAAGTCTGTTTCCTTTCATGCATTACTCACGCTAGGAGATTCTTATTTAAGGATTTGTGAGCATCAAGTTCTTCAGCAGAACAAGCCTTATGTTATTGTGCTAATTACGGTATGGAAAAAATGCAACAAAGACGAGTTCCGCTGGAGCAGTGAGGATATTTGCACATGTCTGTATTCAGCAATGACTGCCAGCTGCCACAGAATCCTTGTGGCAGGCAACACAACTGTGCGTGCACTTCATTCAGTAAGTCGTCAGGAGGTGGATGGAAACGTAAAATTAACGTTCCTTTCCGAGTCGTATTCAATCCAGAATGAGGTGTTATTAAGGTAGTTGAACGTTCTAGCAATTACACTTCTATAATTCCCATACGAGTATTCCGATAGCCAAAAGAACCCGTTAGTGTGAAACCATCTGGAACTGCATTAACCTCAAACTGCAAGAGCTTGGGACAATACGTGGACTCTTCTCTTCGCGAGGTGATCTATTACTGATATTTAGGATTCTCTCCGTCCTAGGCGTAATGGAAATGGAACTTCAGAGGCGCTTTCCGCTTTTCTTGGCAAACATGAGAAACTTGTAATCACTGCGAGTTACAACTGCGTGATGATAATGGTTCAGGTCGTCAGTAGTGTGGTGGTGTTATGCTGTCAAACTGCAACGTTAATGGTGGCACACAAAATTTAGCGCTGACTACCTACTTAAGTAAAGATAGTGTTGTGGCGTCGTCGCTTGTCTTTATTTGGCCTCAGCTTGAGTAATCCGATTTAACGAACATAGTACTACGTCCGCGGGCTGCTAATGATACAGTATGACTATAGAGATCATCTTGCGGGTATTACATTAATTCAGCAATGAATTGCTTAAAAAAAATTACCCTTAGCTATGCAGCTGGAATGACTCACTACACAGGGACTCTACGTTAAACTTTGTTAAGTGATCAGTTCGCTGCAATCCTGCTTCTACTGTTTGTAAATACTTGTATACTTCAAAAACGGTTCAAATGCCTCACAGCGCTGTGGGACTTAACGTCTGAGGTCATCAGTCCACTAGAACTTAGAACTACTTAAACCTAACTAACCTAAGGTCATCAGACACATCCATGCCCGAGACTGGAGTCTAACCTGAGACCGTAGCTGTCGCGCGGTTCCAGACTGTAGCGCCTAGAACCGCTCGGCCACCCTGGCCGGCATACTTGTATACTGACCATTCGTTATTTGACTGAATATGAACTACAATCTAATTCGCATGTATACGACATGGGTTAGCGCCGGCACAAAGGTATGACTAGGGATTGGATGCCGTTGGAGTCCCGTTATTTTGATGGCAAGACAAATGTTCGCAAATCACCTCTATTGCCTCAAAAAACAATTGCATCTTAAATATCGAGGGACCGATGGCCACACTGTCACAGCGTGTTGAAATACAGCAACGACGGCAACTGAAAATTTGTGACCGACTGAGCTTCGAACCTAGACCTCCTGCTTACTAGACAGACGTGCTGACCACTGCACTATTATTTGTTTAAAAAGTTTGAGAAGACTTTCAGCACCAGCTAGGCGGGGGCAAAGAGGGCAGGGGTCGAAAATCCGAGGCCTGGCCACAATGCCTCCCCCATACCTGTCACTGAGCAGCTGCATTATTCACATGTATTCCATGTGTGCATTCATATATTCCTTTAAATTGAAGAACAGAACTGAAGTAGTCATTAAGGTAAAATAAATTACAGATTGTCGCCTCCAATGGCGTGCGTTCCTTGTGGAACATAACTTATAACATTGAACAGGGTGACGGAAAAATAAATAGCAAACATTCATTCAGAAATATATTCACAATTTAAGTTATTATGCACTGGATGTATATGAGGCCTGCAAGGAAGCCACATATTTGTCAACAAATGGAAGAAGTTTCGGAGCCGGAGTGGTTTTGCCAAATTAGAACAGTTCTGATTTTAGAACCAACGTAAAAGAATATTCCAGGAATAAAAAAAGTGAAAGAATATTATTCTGCTTCTAATCAATAAAATTGTCCACCTCTTTGTAGCCCACATAAAGCAATAGATAAAAAAATTTTAAACCATTCCTTATATTTGTTATTCTTCTTCAGCTTAAAATGTTCTTCTGCAATATAAAACATGCACTCTTCTAAGTTTTGTTTATTACGACGTAAAACACAAACTGTCCCAGAAGCCACGAATAACTGTTATTCTTTGCGGACGGGTAACATTTCCAGTCGGGCTGTAAAGCTTCAGTTATAGGTATATGACTTTCTGCGGTTCTGTTGATAGTGCTAATTTCTTCCTAGTCCAGTTCGAAATTCTGATTCTATTTTCACATAAGAAGGTGTGCGTTACAGTTTCTACAAGCCCACATTTGTCGCAGTATAGAGATGGTCTCAATTTTATTTTTCATAATCGTTCGGCTGTGGGTATGGTTTCGTCTACAACGTCGCACCGTACGGCACTGACTCTAGTTGGTATAATTTTATTGTTCATATTTTTCCAGACGTTCCTCCAATTTTTTGTAGGTTAATTTACCGGAATTGGTTTGTGTAGACGATGTCTGGTAACATAATCATAGACGGTTCTAGTGTTGGTTTGTGCTGGTAGACGTCTTATACAGCTCCAGTCGCCATAGTACTTTCGGACGTAATCTATGCTGGCGTGCTACATTACCAGGAGCGTTCCTGTCCCCAGGCTCTAACGAGAGGAACAGAAGTTTCGTGATGCCTGTCTTAATGGCGTGTATTAGTTTAAAAGCACGTCTTTAATTCCAAGTCCTCTGTTTTGCCTCTGCAAAGTCGCCGTGTGACAGGATACTTTGAAGATTTTTTTTCCACTCATACCAAGAGGCTACAGCTAATATTTAATGTGCTGTGACCTGCAGTATCGGTAAGACTGCTGCGACATGATAAATTTTGCTAAGTATGTGTGTATGTATAAACTGAACTTTCTGCAGCCAGTCTAACGATCGCATGTCATGGGCCTTCAACAAGGTTCTGATGACATTAAGTTTCCGCTCCCAATTGTTCGTGGCCATGCGCTTGGGATTCGCCCTTAATCACAATCCGAGTTAGAGTCTCTCTTCAGTTACATCTAACAAAAAAAATGATTCAAATGGCTCTGAGCGCTATGGGACTTAACTGCTGTGGTCATCAGTCCCCTAGAACGTAGAACTACTTAAACCTAACTAACCTAAGGACATCACACACATCCATTCCCGAGGCAGGATTCGAACCTGCGACCGCAGCGGTCGCGCGGTTCCAAACTGTAGCGCCTAGAAGCGCTCGGCCACTCAGGCCGGCAGTTACATCTAACCAGTGTGCACCTATTGCACTACTGTAAGAACCGAGATACAGTATTTTGGATTTAAAATTTTGAAAATTTGTGACAAGAACTTATGGGACCAAGCCCCCCGGCCATTATTTCACTCGCTCGCCCCTACACTGTATTCCCGCGTGGGTTCGGACGATGTCGTGCGTCTAGCACTGAAAACTATAGATGAGCCGCCGAGACCCAATTAGTTATATAGGATGTTTCAGGAGAAATAGTAAATATTGTAGGAAATGGTAGTATAGAAAAAATTGTTGAAACAGTGACATATAACTTGTGTCCAATTTTTATCGAACATACATATAGCTGGGTTGTAGTGTATCTAGAGGTAGCCCTGGATGGAAAAAATATTATGAACACCTCACATAAAAAATGTGTTCCACTGCGAAAGACAATCTTATAAGCACTAGAAGCTGCTGTAGGGTAAACTGGGGTCGAAACCCAATACTTACTGGATATACACCTCTGCAAAAAGACCATTGATAATTTATAGGCCTATAATATGAACAAAGTCGAACAGAAGGTGGCTGCTAGGGAGTCTGGCAAAGTGCAGAGACTGATCTGCTTTCACAAACAGATGGAATTAGCAGGACATCCACTCCTGTGATTGATATTACGCTAGACATGCCCGCCTTACACCTGTGGCTTAAAATGGAGGCAGCGGCAGGGACATAAAGGCTATAAATTGTAAATAGCTGGATATAGTTAGAATATACGGAATCCCAAATCAGTATGGCGATGGTTGGGGAAATGCCGACTAACTATACAATAACTTCTAGCTGTTTCAATAAACCTTGCCATGTAACACTTGGAAGCAGGGAGCAGTGGAAGAACGAACCACTACACCGTGCAGTAGACATAATATAGTGGTTTACTGACAGGTCGAAAACAGATGAAAGTACTGGGTCCGGTGTACTGCCTAGAATCTCTTTAGGGAAGACGGCCACAGTATTACATGACATCTTCTATCAGCATGTGCACGGAGGAGAATTAGAGTAGAGCCTACAAAAATCGTAGCATCTACTTTTATTCAGACAGCCAAGCAGCTCTGAAATCTCTATCAGCCCCTGTAACTAGATCGAAGGTCGTGGCAGAATGCCATGAAGCATTTTCTTTCGGACATGTCCGAAAGAACAGACACCACACATATCTCCATAGGCAGGGTATTTCGGGAGGAATAGTAGATATTTTAGCAGGTGGTAGTACAGACGAATTGCATAAAAAACTTCCATATAAATGGGTCCACTTTTTATTGAGGACAGAGATACAGCTGATAGTACGTAACCCTAACACACTCAAATCAAAGGCAAATGAGAACGTTCAAAGTTGATTTTCAAAAATTCCGCCACCAACTTCAATGCACATTTGACTTCTCTAGATAACACCACGTGTAGCTCTTCTTAGGTCGTCTTTGCGTTCTTTTATGGGGGCTCCACTATTCATAATCCGAACGATCAAATCGGCTTTTGGGTTTACTTTTTCTTTGTAGACTTCGCCTTTAACCTGTCACACGGCGACTTTGCAGAGGCAAAACAGAGGACTTGGAATTAAAGACGTGCTTTTAAACTAATACACGCCATTAAGACAGGCATCACGAAACTTCTGTTCCTCTCGTTAGAGCCTGGGGACAGGAACGCTCCTGGTAATGTAGCACGCCAGCATAGATTACGTCCGAAAGTACTATGGCGACTGGAGCTGTATAAGACGTCTACCAGCACAAACCAACACTAGAACCGTCTATGATTATGTTACCAGACATCGTCTACACAAACCAATTCCGGTAAATTAACCTACAAAAAATTGGAGGAACGTCTGGAAAAATATGAACAATAAAATTATACCAACTAGAGTCAGTGCCGTACGGTGCGACGTTGTAGACGAAACCATACCCACAGCCGAACGATTATGAAAAATAAAATTGAGACCATCTCTATACTGCGACAAATGTGGGCTTGTAGAAACTGTAACGCACACCTTCTTATGTGAAAATAGAATCAGAATTTCGAACTGGACTAGGAAGAAATTAGCACTATCAACAGAACCGCAGAAAGTCATATACCTATAACTGAAGCTTTACAGCCCGACTGGAAATGTTACCCGTCCGCAAAGAATAACAGTTATTCGTGGCTTCTGGGACAGTTTGTGTTTTACGTCGTAATAAACAAAACTTAGAAGAGTGCATGTTTTATATTGCAGGAGAACATTTTAAGCTGAAGAAGAATAACAAATATAAGGAATGGTATAAAATTTTTTTTATCTATTGCTTTATGTGGGCTACAAAGAGGTGGACAATTTTATTGATTAGAAGCAGAATAATATTCTTTCACTTTTTTTATTCCTAGAATATTCTTTTACGTTGGTTCTAAAATCAGAACTGTTCTACTTTGGCAAAACCACTCCGGCTCCGAAACTTCTTCCATTTGTTGACAAATATGTGGCTTCCTTACAGGCCTCATATACATCCAGTGCATAATAACTTAAATTGTGAATATATTTCTGAATGAATGTTTGCTATTTATTTTTCCGTCACCCTGTTCAATGTTATAAGTTATGTTCCACAAGGAACGCACGCCATTGGAGGCGACAATCTGTAATTTATTTTACCTTAATGACTACTTCAGTTCTGTTCTTCAATTTAAAGGAATATATGAATGCACACATGGAATACATGTGAATAATGCAGCTGCTCAGTGACAGGTATGGGGGAGGCATTGTGGCCAGGCCTCGGATTTTCGACCCCTGCCCTCTTTGCCCCCGCCTAGCTGGTGCTGAAAGTCTTCTCAAACTTTTTAAACAAATAATAGTGCAGTGGTCAGCACGTCTGTCTAGTAAGCAGGAGGTCTAGGTTCGAAGCTCAGTCGGTCACAAATTTTCAGTTGCCGTCGTTGCTGTATTTCAACACGCTGTGACAGTGTGGCCATCGGTCCCTCGATATTTAAGATGCAATTGTTTTTTGAGGCAATAGAGGTGATTTGCGAACATTTGTCTTGCCATCAAAATAACGGGACTCCAACGGCATCCAATCCCTAGTCATACCTTTGTGCCGGCGCTAACCCATGTCGTATACATGCGAATTAGATTGTAGTTCATATTCAGTCAAATAACGAATGGTCAGTATACAAGTATGCCGGCCAGGGTGGCCGAGCGGTTCTAGGCGCTACAGTCTGGAACCGCGCGACAGCTACGGTCTCAGGTTAGACTCCAGTCTCGGGCATGGATGTGTCTGATGACCTTAGGTTAGTTAGGTTTAAGTAGTTCTAAGTTCTAGTGGACTGATGACCTCAGACGTTAAGTCCCACAGCGCTGTGAGGCATTTGAACCGTTTTTGAAGTATACAAGTATTTACAAACAGTAGAAGCAGGATTGCAGCGAACTGATCACTTAACAAAGTTTAACGTAGAGTACCTGTGTAGTGAGTCATTCCAGCTGCATAGCTAAGGGTAATTTTTTTTAAGCAATTCATTGCTGAATTAATGTAATACCCGCAAGATGATCTCTATAGTCATACTGTATCATTAGCAGCCCGCGGACGTAGTACTATGTTCGTTAAATCGGATTACTCAAGCTGAGGCCAAATAAAGACAAGCGACGACGCCACAACACTATCTTTACTTAAGTAGGTAGTCAGCGCTAAATTTTGTGTGCCACCATTAACGTTGCAGTTTGACAGCATAACACCACCACACTACTGACGACCTGAACCATTATCATCACGCAGTTGTAACTCGCAGTGATTACAAGTTTCTCATGTTTGCCAAGAAAAGCGGAAAGCGCCTCTGAAGTTCCATTTCCATTACGCCTAGGACGGAGAGAATCCTAAATATCAGTAATAGATCACCTCGCGAAGAGAAGAGTCCACGTATTGTCCCAAGCTCTTGCAGTTTGAGGTTAATGCAGTTCCAGATGGTTTCACACTAACGGGTTCTTTTGGCTATCGGAATACTCGTATGGGAATTATAGAAGTGTAATTGCTAGAACGTTCAACTACCTTACTAACACCTCATTCTGGATTGAATACGACTCGGAAAGGAACGTTAATTTTACGTTTCCATCCACCTCCTGACGACTTACTGAATGAAGTATGAAGTGCACGCACAGTTGTGTTGCCTGCCACAAGGATTCTGTGGCAGCTGGCAGTCATTGCTGAATACAGACATGTGCAAATAGCCTCACTGCTCCCGCGGAACTCGTCTTTGTTGCATTTTTTCCATACCGTAATAGCACAATAACATAAGGCTTGTTCTGCTGAAGGACTTGATGCCCACAAATCCTTAAATAAGAATCTCCTAGCGTGAGTAATGCATGAAAGGAAACAGACTTTTGGACAAAAGAATGGATAGCTCCCTGCTTTTTGCGTTTCCGATAGCGCCTACGATAAGAATCTGGTGTCATATTATTTTTCAGAACCCTAAACTCTTTATTTTTTTACCTCATACTAAAACAACAGTTATGATATGAGAAGAGGAAATGACTCATATGCTTCTCAGGAACTTTAGTTTTTCGTGTTTATTTTCTCACTTCATGCTAAAACAAGGGCGTTAATATGAGAAGAGGAAATGAAATATACGCTTCCAGGACATAATATTTCCTTGTGTGCTACTACTGCATACATGAAAACGCTGCAGTTAATTTTTCTATGTTGGATACATTTTGGTATCACCTCACATTCCTTCGTGAGAAGGTTCCTATAAGGTTACTATAAGAACACGCAGGCAGTGATATCCGCTCACTGCAGTCAGAGCCAAGGTGATTTCTTTCTGTTTATGGCGAAGCGTCTGCTGCAGTGTCCACGCTCAGCCAGCATAAACAAATCGCGGCGGTATTGGGCACTGCCGATCGCTGCACTTGTCGCGAGCCTCGACAAGAAGAGCGCACTGCCTCTGCTAACGATACTATGTAGTTAATACATCTTACTTAACGTAATCTGCAGGACGTGGGTTGGGTGAAAATTCAGTTTGTAACTTCCCATCGCATTAAAATACTTTACAGTCATATCTGATGCAATATATATTGTTGTTTGTCTCTCTAATGTTAATAGTATTGATTCAGATTGTGCATAAACACGAAAACACACACACACACACACACACACACACACACACACACACACACGCACGCACACACACACAGTCATTGATTCCAGTCAGGGTGACAACTACTGTGTGTTGAACAACATATGCACCAGTCAGTTCCTCAGTTGGCGTCGAGTGGATGAGTTTTTTCAATTACCTTGCATTGCAAGAATTGCAAGGAGGAGACAGAAAGTAAATGGACTTGTATGCTAAAGAGCTGCGACAAAGCAAAGCTTGACCGATTATCAGATAACTGTCCACATGGGTTTTGTGGACGAGTATACTTTAGTAGCCGCGCGGGATTAGCCGAGCGGTCTGGGCGCTGCAGTCATGGGCTGCGTGGCTGATCCCGGCGGAGGTTCGAGTCCTCCCTCGGGCATGGGTGTGTGTGTTTGTCCTTAGTATAATTTAGGTTAAGTATTATGTAAGCTTAGGTACTGATGACCTTAGCAGTCAAGTCCCATAAGATTTCACACACATTTGAACATATTTTTATACTTTTAGTAACCAACCCACCCACGACCATTACGTAAGATTTCTCGAAGGCGTAGGGGAGTTGATTTCATTAAGCCGTCGACAGTGTAGCGTGATGGTTTACTTCCCAACTTATGTTTTCTATATTTGTGCAAAGGTCGCTTGCTTTTGTAGATCCATATGGACATATTCTCTATCTGGTTGATGTTTTGTGATCGTGGAACAAACGGCAACAGCTTTACCCTCTCTTGGCCCTGAAACCAATCTCACACTGCTTTGCTATGATGGATGGGGCTCTGCTCCTGTAAATTAAGTGTTATCTCGTTAGTTCATATATTTATATTTAAATAACGTATTTGTAATAAGCACATTGGATTATTATTTTCCACAGTGTTTAAGAATTCAGGCCCTGTCATAGATAAGTGATCTATATTCAACAGTCCGATTAAGAATGTGGTTTACCCCGTCTATCATATGATGAGAGTCGTAGTCGGATTTCCACATTAAGACTGCCTGGCTAAATCCGATTAGAACGATCTGGTATCGAAATCAAATTACAGAAATCGGATAATTTGAACGTCTGTATTGCAACAATGCTGCGCACATAAATTCCTATGATGGAGTAACGTAGCAACTGTCTACGAAAAATTGAGAAATATGTCTACTAGCAACAATGTAACGTAATTATAACCCACATTTATGTGATGGAAATACTGAGTCGAACAATACACGTCTATTTCAGTGGTGGGAAGATACACCATATCGGATTTGCTGATGACATAATGACAATAATAATAATAATAATAATAATAATAATAATAATAATAATCGCGTGTGGCGGATAGGGGAAACCCTCCCCCATATGGGTGGTACCGAGGAAATCAAATACAGGGGGGGTGAACCAAATACTAACACAATCCTGAACGGCTACTCAATCCGTTGAACCCAAAATCCAGACACGTCTGAGTGAAAATCACCGTTGCTCTGGCCAGCGTCTGTTAGCTCAATGAGCTTGGCTGAAAATATTTGCTTTCAAAGGCTTCAACACCCTCTGGTCCTGTCTGGTAAAGTAAACATCGATACATTGATCCAAACACGAAAACTAAATAATCTCACAAAAGCAATCGACCGACAAAAAATTCTCATCCTTGCTCTTTAAGAACCACGACTAACTGACAATGAAATCTTGCATTAGGGAAACCATTGCATCTTCAAGAGCAAAATACAACTAAAGGTAGCGAAAGGCGTACCAGTCTTCGGCATTGCATTTCTCGAACACAGATCTATCATCAACTCTGTCAAAGAAATCACACCCATCAACAATCAAAAGGTTCAAATGGCTCTGAGCACTATGGGACCTAACAGCGGAGGTCATCAAAAATGGTTCAAATGGCTCTGAGCACTATGGGACTTAACATCTATGGTCATCAGTCCCCTAGAACTTAGAACTACTTAAACCTAACTAACCTAAAGACATCACACACATCCATGACCGAGGCTGGATTCGGACCTGTGACAGTAGCAGTCGCGCGGTTCCGGACTGAAGCGCCTAGAACCGTTCGGCCACCGCAGCCGGCCCATCAACAAGCGACTTACGACTATGCTCATCAGAGCCCCAGTAAAAAATAAACACTGACTAACAATTTGCCAACAATTCAACCACAAAAGGATGTCTTCCCACTTTAGGAAAAAACCACTTCCCAGGTAACATGCTAAGCTGCCAGGTGCAAGCTGCTTTCGTACGCCTTTCGAGACTCGCTGAAAGCCAGACTTTTCATTCTTTTGTAGCACAGCTACAAGCAGGCAGACAAAATCTCAATAAGGAAATCGTAAGACAACGCTAGAGCAAAATTCGTCTTGTTTCTTTTAGTAACCCTTAGTACCTTACTGTACTGCCAAATTCATAATGCCATTTTTGTTTTCTACCGACATATTTTTTGTTGTTGTTAATATATAATTTTATCTATGAAATGTTACATTTTCATAATACTTACGAATGGTACAGGAAATGAAATAAATAAAGATCTTTTCGAAGTTAAAAGTCGGTAATATCCTACTAATTCGTGTTAACATAGGCTCAATCGTCTCACAGACACTTAATGCTTCATTAAGTTAGACTGCCGTCGTGATGTTTCTGTAGTAAGCTAAATTTAATTTGTAATAGTACAGTGAGTATTTTAATTGCATTTTCCATTAGTTTACTAAACGCAAATGTGATTATCAAAGAGAAATTAATCAGCAGCAGAATTCTCTTTCACGATATCTAAAACGATCTGACAATGCTAAAGTTGTTTACAAATTCTACGCCTGTAGAAATCTACTGGTTCTAACGATGTCATTAAACCAGAGTAGTTATAAGAGTATTTTCGTCTAGAAATGAATTGCCTTGATGGTTGATCGATCAAGAGCGGGAAAGGTAACATTTTACAAATATATGACGAGAGGGACAAGTTCTTGAGAGAGGACTTCCCTATCAATACAAGTGCCTGAGAGACGACTTTCCTATCAATCTCCTGGATAGTTTTGTTTCTCAAATCAACATAGTGCGTTATCATGCAGTAGCACAGGTGATGTAGTTTTGTTCCTCGATTTTCTTACACTGATACCGAAAAGTGTCTCAGTTGTTGGCAACAAATTCCAGCTGTGTTGCACACACCCTGGGGGCAGAATTCGTAGCCCAAAACACACTTTTGGATTTATCAGATGTAAAATATTATGTTCACACTACTCTTTCCTCGAGTTTACTTCTTTTGGTGGGGCTCCCCCTTTCATTTCTTCTTAGGAAGTTAACGATAAAGGCATCATGACACGTCACCAGTAACAGAACTGCATAGGAATGCTCGATGTGCGACCTGATGACGTTCAATAATAGTCACTCCGTTGATTTTTGTTGTTTCGAATTTGAGCATGCAGTACTCCTACACCAGACTTCTGAACTTTGCCTGTTGAATGCAAATGTCGCATGATGGTAAAATGGTAATCTATCACATATATCAGTAGTCGAGACTTCCTTAATGTGGAAAATCATTCACGCCAGAACGATCTTTGTTGATATACGAATATCTTTTTCTGGCGTATTTTTCCCAAAAGCACTCGCTCCAAACACAGTTCAAATCTCTCTAGCTGCCTCCTCTGCATTCACCCCTCTGTTATACCAAAAGTAAACGTTGTGTTGCAAATGTTACACCTCTTTCCACTTGCGACCCAATTTTACAATGCTTAACTGTAGTTCATGATTTTCAAGTATGCAAAATCCAGTGCTTAACTGCAAGATGATAACTAGAACTTCAAATTCGAAAATGACAGTTGATATATACACTGAGAGCGTGGCGCGCGTTCAAATGGGCGGCGCCGGATTTCAGGCGGCGGGTGGCGTCTGGCCGGTGGCCGGTAGCCGCTGCAGCGCGGGGAAACGCTCGAGCGTAAGCTGTTATGATCGCGACGCAGCCGCGAGCTGTCCTGCGGAGTTGTTTCTGGAATACTTGTTATTGCTGGTGGGTAGAATGTTATGCGAATTATCTTCGATGCTCAATCAGACTCATAACTTTAGACCGAAATGCGGTAAAAAAAAAAAAAGAGCAGTTGGACGCAAACAGGCGACCATAAGTTTAGAATGCACAAAGTTCATATCAATTTGTTCGTTTTCGTTCGTTGTATCTGCTCGGGGCGGACGTCGAAAGACACCCGTTTCAGTTCGTTGTTGATCCATTAAACCAGCTTTTTTTTTTTTTATTGTTAGAGGGCAGCTAGCCCTCTGACCGAACACACTGAACTACCGTTCGGGCACCACTAGACCAAGGGCTCACACAATCCGAGAACATCTCGGAAGTAGACAACACTTCCTCCTAAGACTTCCGCGTCTAACAGTGTTGCCAGATTGTGTTTTATTGGCCACGTTAAGTGAACGACTCGGACTTAGTCTCTGTGGCGGCCGACCGGCGGTCAGTTTTTATGTCTAAAACTGTACGCCAATGTGTTTCTTTCACATACCTGTGTGGCGCTTAAGTGTGGTTATGGATAATAGGTATGCTCAGATTGCGAATCTTAAATCATAAATAAAGAGAGGGAAATGAATTAGGCGTCCTTCGTCTTCCGTAAGATCTAATATATTTTAGTTATTCTATCTTAAATGAACTGCGCAGAAAATCATTCACCAGAACTAAATAACTTGTTAGCAACATCAGATGATATTAACAGCTTGCCGTGCTTTCAACGGCGTTATTCCGCGGACCGCACGGCTGCTTGCGCCGTCAGTTCGAATCCTTCCCCGGGCATCGATGTGTGTTAGGTTACTTTGATTTAAGTAGTTCTAGGTCTAGGGGCTGATGACCTAAGCAGTTTGGTCGCATAGTTCTTGAACCCATTTTTTGACCTTTCGCGTAAATTTTCTTTACATAAACGGCCGTATCTTTAGATTGCGTTGACGTAGAAGTGTTCCATTTTTACCGGTTTAGGTGTCGAAATCCTAACAACTAAAACAGCTACGGCAGCTACTGAAGATGAGGGCCGCATAAATAACACCTACTCTTTATTCGAAATGTTCTACTTGCAGTCGATACATCACCGTATTAATCGTAGCTACGCTTTCGATCTAAATCACGTTTACAGGAATGCAAATAGAATCCATTTGCCTATACACGTGGTAATTCACATCCCAGTATTAATGCCACCGTGTTTTAGAAGTGCGAACATTCCCATTGCTAGCTAGCTTAAGAAACACTTCGGCTAATTAACGTTTTCTGGCTGTGGCGAGTCCAGTGGAGAATTAGAAACAGTGTAGAATACGTTTGACAGCTATGTAGCCGTTTATTTCCTGGTGTGGTCCAGAATTATCCTACTAAATTTACTCTCTAATAACAGTATTTTGTTATTTCGATAAACATCCCGAATGATAGTCACGTAAGCGGTGACATAAAGGAAGAAAGTTCATGTTTTTGAGTCCAGAAAGCTCTATGCAACAGAAACTGCAGATCATTTTGCCATTTTCATTGCGAAATTGCCGGCTTATTCATGTCTGGGGTAATAATAGAGGGCTGTTTGCCGGGGTTGTCTGCTAGCGTAGTGAAAGGAAGGTCTGGTTTGTTTTCGGTTCTAATCTCGATGGAGGCAGGTAGAATATCAGCAAAGCAATTTTAAGAAATTCTCGCGCCCCCAATACGTTTTATCGCTACCTTTATTCTGTACTGGCGCCCTGTGGATGTCAATATGACACTCTTGTAGAATTTCATACATGTTACTGCCTACTTTTTCCGCTTCTGTCAATAACGAAATTGACTTAAGTTTGGCGTTGAATGATTTTTAACTGAATTTCGTTATGAATCTTCACGCATAGCTAAATTTGCACACTTTCATGGTAAGTCAGCAACAGTAATCCATTATGACTGGTCTGAACGTTAACACAGACCGTTTCGCGGCCGAATGCTGATAAAATTTTGCTAATTCGTAACAATCTGGGGTTCTTTGTCTTACTAAAACAGTTATGTTATGTCGATAAGTTGAAATTCATTTTTATTGATACAGTTCATACCAATCAGCGTTTCTTCTTTCAGTTCTGTCTTATATTTACGTGTTGTATTTAACACACTAATCAGCATTGATATAGTCTTACAAATTATTGAAAACAGTTTAAAAAAATTCAGATAGTTTGTCAATTTCACGCCTGTGCATAGTATGTTGGTAGCACTTCGTCGCCTTGCCTGTTATGCTGTGTAGCAGACTTTAAAGCCGTGCGGGTCAGCATAAAGAAAAGGCGAGGGGTCTCGCTCGTTTTGTCCACGACTGTACGTCTGGAGTACAGCATTGTATGGTAGTGAAACATGGACTGTGGGAAAACCGGAACAGAAGAGAATCGAAGCATTTGAGATGTGGTGCTATAGACGAATGTTGAAAATTAGGTGGACTGATAAGGTAAGGAATGAGGAGGTTCTACGCAGAATCGGAGAGGAAAGGAATATGTGGAAAACACTGATAAGGAGAAGGGACAGGATGATAGGACATCTGCTAAGATATGAGGGAATGACTTCCAAGGTACTAGAGGGAGCTGTAGAGGGCAAAAACTGTAGAGGAAGGCAGAGATTGGAATACGTCAAGGAAATAATTGAGGACGTAGGTTGCAAGTGCTACTCTGAGATGAAGAGGTTAGCACAGGAAAGGAATTCGTGGCGGGCCGCATCAAACCAGTCAGTAGACTGATGACCAAAAAAAAAAAAATAAAAGGTTTGAAAATTTAAAAAAGGAAACGGATAGGTTAAAGTTAGATATAGTGTGAAATAGTGAAGTTCGGTGGCAGAAGGAACAAGACCTTTGGTCAGGTGAATACAGGGTTATAAATACAAAATCAGATAGGGATAATGCAGGAGTAGGTTTAATAATGAATAAAAAAAATAGGAGTGCGGGTAAGCTACTACAAACAGCATAGTGAACGCATTATTGTGGCCAAGATAGACACGAAGCCCACGCCCACTACAGAAGTACAAGTTTATATGCCAACTAGCTCTGCAGATGACGAAGAAACTGAAGAAATGTATGATGAGATAAAAGAAATTATTCAGGTAGTGAAGGGAGACCAAAATTTAATAGTCATGGGTGACTGGAATTCAAGAGTAGGAAAAGGGAGAGAAGGAAACATAGTAGGTGAATATGGATTGGGGGTAAGAAATGAAAAAGGAAGTCGTCTGGTAGAATTTTGCACAGAACATAACTTAACGATAGCTAACACTTGGTTCAAGAACCATAAAAGAAGGTTGTATACATGGAAGAATCCTGAAGATACCGGAAGGTATTAGATAGATTATATATTGGTAAGACAGAGATATAGGAACCAGGTTTTAAATTGTAAGACATTTCCAGGGGCAGATGTGGACTCTGACCACAATTTATTGGTTATGAACTGTTGTTTAAAAGTGAAGAAACTGCAAAAAGGTGGGAATTTAAGGACATGGGACCTGGATAAACTGACTAAACAAGAGGTTGTACAGAGTTTCAGGGAGAGCATAAGGGAACAATTGACAGGAATGGGGGAAAGAAATACAGTAGAAGAAGAATGGGTAGCTCTGAGGGCTGAAGTAGTGAAGGCAGCAGAGGATCAAGTAGGTAAAAAGATGAGGGGTAGTAGAAATCTTTGGTTAACAGGAGAAATACTGAATTTAACTGATGAAAGGAGAAAATATAAAAATGCAGTAAATGAAGCAGGCAAAAAGGAATACAAAAGTCTCACAAATGAGATCGACAGGAAGTGCAAAATGGCTAAGCAGGAATGGCTAGAGGACTAATGTAAGTATGTAGAGGCTTATCTCACATGGGGTAAGATAGATACTGCCTACAGGAAAATTAAAGAGACCTTTGGAGAAAAGAGAACCACTTGTATGAATATCAAAAGCTCAGATGGAAACCCAGTTCTAAGCAAAGAAGGGAAAGCAGAAAGGTGGAAGGAGTATATAGAGGGTCTATACAAGGGCGATGTACTTCAGGACAATATTATGGAAATGGAAGGGGGTGTAGATGAAGATGAAATGGGAGATAGGATACAGCATGGAGAGTTTGACAGAGCACTGAAAGGCCTGAGTCGAAATAAGGCCCCGGGAGTAGACAACATTACATTAGAACTAAGCTGTGGGAGAGCCAGTCCAGACAAAACTCTACCATATGGTGAGCAAAATGAATGAGACAGGCGAAATTCCCTCAGACTTCAAGAAGAATATAATAATTCCTATCCGAAAGAAATCAGGTATAGACAGATGTGAAAATTTCCGAACTATCAGTTTAATAAGTCACAGCTGCAAAATACTAACGCGAATTCTTCACAGGCGAATGGAAAAACTGGTAGAAGTCAACCTCAGGGAAGATCAGTCCGGATTCCGTAGAAATGTTGGAACACGTGAGGCAATACTGACCTTACGACTTACCTTAGAAGAAAGATTAAGGAAAGGCAAACCTACGTTTCTAGTATTTGTAGATTTAGAGAAAGCTTTTGACAATGTTGACTGGAATACTCTCTTTCAAATTCTAAAGGTGGCAGGGGTAAAATACAGGGAGCGAAAGGCTATCTACAATTTGTACAGAAACCATATGGCAGTTATAAGATTCGAGGGGCATGAAAGGGAATCAGTGGTTGGGAAGGGAGTGAGACAGGATTTTAGCCTGTCCCAGATGTTATTCAATCTGTATATTGAGCAAGCAGTAAAGGAAACAAACGAAAAATTCGGGGTAGGTATTAAAATCCAGGGAGAAGAAATAAAAACTTTGTGGTTCGCCGATGACATTGTAATTCTGTCAGAGACAGCAAAGCTCTTGGAAGAGCTCTTGAACGGAATGGACAGTGTCTTGGAAGGAGGATATAAGATGAACATCAACAAAAGTAAAACGAGGATAATGGAATGTATTCGAATTTAGTCGGGTGATGCTGAGGGAATTAGATTACGAAATGAGACACTTAAAGTAGTAAAGGTGTTTTGCTATTTGGGGAGCAAAGTAACTGATGATGGTCGAAGTAGAGAGGATATAAAATGTAGACTGGCAATGGCAAGGAAATCGTTTCTGAAGAAGAGAAATTTGTTAACATCGAGTATAGATTTAAGTGTCAGGAAGTCGATTTTGAAAGTATATGTGTGGAGCGTAGCCATGTATGGAAGTGAAACATAGACGATAAATAGTTTGGACAAGAAGTGAAAAGAAGCTTTCGAAATGTGGTGCTACAGAAGAATGCTGAAGATTAGATGGGCAGATCACATAACTAATGAGGAGGTATTAAACAGAATTAGGGAGAAGTGGAGTTTGTGGCACAACTTGACTAGAAGAAGGGACCGGTGGGTAGTACATGCTCTAAGGCATCAGGGGATCAGAAATTTAGCATTGGAGGGCAGCGAGGTGGGTAAAAATTGTAGAGGGAGTCCAAGAGATGAATACACTAAGCAGATTCAGAAGGATGTAGGTTGCAGTAAGTACTAGGAGATGAAGAAGCTTGCACAGGATAGAGTAGCACGGAGAGCTGCATCAAACCAGTCTCAGGACTGAAGACCACAACAACAACAATAACAGAACTGCATTCGGACTTCCCATCTCTGTTGATAAACTACTGTCCCCCATACCGGGGCCCTTTGACATTTCACTACTACTTGCTTCTCTTTTCGTCTCCAACTGATTACTTTCACCTAAAGAGTCTGCTTTCACCTCCCTGTCTACTGAATTTGGATAGCCCCGTTATTTGTCATTCTTAATCACAAATAAGTCACCCAAGCAAGAAATAAACAAATCACAATAACACTCGTAGCGCAGAATGGATAGCAATAATCATAACCAAACTATAACGCCGCATGCATTCAACGCTGCCGGTCTGTGTGGCCGAACGGTTTTAGGCGCTTCAGTCTGGAACCGCGCGACCGCTACGGTCGCTGGTTCAAATCCTGCCTCGGGCATGGATGTGTGTGATGTCCATAGGTTAGTTAGGTTTATGTTGTTCTAAGTTCTAGGGGACTGATCACCTCAGATGTTAACTCCCATAGTGCTCAGGGCCATTTCAACCATTTGAACCATTCAACGCTATAATTCGTGTTTAGAAGCACACATAACATTCTACATCACATAACAGAAGAAAAAGAGTGATATATAAGCTAAGATAAATACAGTTCTGCAGCTGTATTAACTGTTGTTACAAAAATAGACTACTGAGTATGCAGGGCCTGGCAGTGACATTTACTGTATGATCGGCAAAGTCAAGAGATGTCTCGTAATTTAGTGATACAAAAGAATTTTAATTATCACTGTTTGTAATTATGTAATTATATAACGCAGTTTGCACTACCAGTTAATTACTCTCGTTGCTTCAGGTGCGTAAGGTAACGTTGTTACCTGCGACTTAACTTGTGTCGTCTTCTGGCCCTGCAGTTGCGGCTGTTCCGTAGCGCCGGCTCAGTAGGCGCCCTGCTGCCATCAGCACTGCATCCTCTCTGCAAAGCGTGGTAATGTTTGCAGGGTGGTTCCTAGGCGCTGCTCATGTCGCGCACAGTAATGGCTGCCAAATACTTATTCACATATGCACATTGGTACCTCTAGCGTCGTCATGAGCGTAACACGACACAGTATGTTTACTTCACAACAGTTCTTTGCACTGTCTCGAATCACAAGTTCTTTGGTGTACTCATTCTACACCTCACATGACGACACTCATCAATCCAAATTGACAGTCACTGTTTATACACAAGTAGCTCACTCTACTAATGAATTATGTGACACACCTTATCCCAAATTTGCACGTCCTCTCACAGTCGCTTTGTAACATACCCAGGAGTACAATTGGTGAATGACCCCTAAACTATTCTCGATTTGACCGTCCACCCTGCCCACGCCACGTACCTGATACTCCTGTGGCGCTTGTATTACTTCTGCTCCACACTGCCGCTGGATTGCCTGAAATTCTGTACACTACTTGCCATTAAAATTGAAACGTGCCCTTAGAAAAATTAATTAATTACTGTGCTGATAAACCTCTTACATTATTTGATTTTCAAACAGCTGAGCAGAACTGAACGCACTCAGACATTTCGCTCTTTACCTGTTCTCATCAACACTAAACTGACACACAATATTTTTAGCGCAACGCAATCTGACTTTCAAAAATCCCTACAAAAGAATGGCCCTGACTAACATTAACCTACACGTTTCACAAATCACTTACCTCACCAAAAATCTTCGTTACTCTAACTACTGCAATACAGCGAGCACCACTACTGCCAGCTAAATAAAAGATTCAAACTACTCAAGGCACTAACTACATACAGGCATAGTTAGCAAATGAACGATTTTGATAGAGAACAAACAATGTATTTGCCTTAATAGTGTTGAAAAGTCATAATATATATAGCAGTTCATGACATCCAGTCTTACAAATTTCAAAACTCCGCCATTTCTCTCCCCACATCCACCACTGCTGGCGGCTCACCTCCAACTGCGCAACGCTACGCGCTGTTAACATCCAGCTGCCGCTGCCCAACACTACAATGGCAGACAACAATGCAAACTAGCCACAGATTGCACACAGCACAGCCAGTGATTTTCATACAGAGCGCTACGTGGCGTTACCAATATAAAAACCTAAACAGCCTACTTACAAAATTTCTACACCAAGAAGAAATGCAGATGATAAACGGGTATTCATTGGACAAATATATTATACTAGAACTGACATGTGATTACATTTTCATGCAATTTGAGTGCATAGATCCTGAGAAATCAGTACCCAGAACAACCACCTCTGGCCTTAATAACGGCCTTGATACGCCTGGGCATTGAGTCAAACAGAGCTTGGATGGCGTGTACAGGTACAGCTGCCCATGCAGCTTCAACACGATACCACAGTTCGTCAAGAGTAGTAACTGGCGTATTGTGACGAGCCACTTGCTCGGCCACCATTGACCAGACGTTTTCAATTGGTGAGAGTTTTGGAGAATGTGCTGGCCAGGGCAGCAGTCGAACATTTTCTGTATCCAGAAACGCCCGTACAGGACCTGCAACATGCGGTCGTGCATTATCCTGCTGAAATGTTAGGTTTCGCAGGGATCGAAGGAAGGGTAGAGTCACGGGTCGTAACACATCTGAAATGTAACGTTCACTGTTCAAAGTGCTGTCAATGCGAACAAGAGGTGACCGAGACGTGTAAACAATGGCACCCCATACCATCACGCCGGGTGATACACCAGTATGGCGATGACGAATACAGGCTTACAATGTGCGTTCACCGCGATGTCGTCAAACACTGATGCGATCATCATGATGATGGATTCATCCGAAAAAATGACGTTTTGCCATTCGTGCACTCAGGTTCGTCGTTGACTACACCGTCGCAGGCGTTCCTCTCTGTGATGCAGCGTCAAGGGTAACCGCAGCCATGGTCTCCGAGCTGATGGTCCATGCTGCTGCAAACGTCGTCGAACTGTTCGTGCAGATGGTTGTTGTCTTGCAAACGTCCCCATCTGTTGACTCAAGGATCGAGACGTGGCTGCACGATCCGTACCAGCCATGCGGATAAGATGCCTGTCATCTCGACTGCTAGTGATACAAAGCCGTTGTGGTCCAGCACGGCGTTCCGTATTACCCTGCTGAACCCACCGATTCCATATTCTGCTTACAGTCATTGGATCTCAACCAACGCGAGCAGCAATGTCGCGATACGATAATCCGCAATCGCAAAAGGCTACAATCCGACATTTATCAAAGTCGCAAACCTTATGGTACGCATTTATCCTCCTTACACGAGGCATGACAATAAAGTTTCACCAGACAACGCGTGTCAACTGCTGTTTGTGTATGAGAAATCAGTTGGAAAATTTTCTCATGTAAGCACGTTGTAGGTGTCGCTACCGGCACCAACCTTGTGTGAATGCTCTGAAAAACTTATCGTTTTCATATCACAGCATCTTCTTCCTGTCAGTTAAATTCCGCGTCTGTAGCAAGTCATCTTCGTTGTGTAGCAATTTTAATGTCCAGTAGTGAATATAAATATACAAGCGGGTTTAGGGGAACCACTTAACACTAAACACAACACTGTGCTATTTCTTGTATGAACAATTCTACTCTGAGGCGATAATAAAATCGGAGGTTGCACTTTTTGCACACTAAGTCGTAAGTATTGATGCCAATTAACGTTATTGCTGATTTGATGAGAGGTCATAATTACACTATTTAACAAATTCAAACTTTTTCTGTATCTGGTTTGTAAATGGGTGGATTAACCTAATTTTGGAGTGCTGAATACAACGTAAAATCAGCTTTTCTCTATGTCATCACATTTCCTAGATACACAAATGAATAAATAATGGTAATAGCGAAAATTGACACAATTAATCCAAACAAAAATGCACATGCAGAACGTTTGAAATCAATGCTATTCTGTATATATATATATATATATATATATATATATATATATATATATATATGGACATGATGCCAATAAAAGGTTCAAATTAGTTCAGAAGATATTTTCACCTTCAATCGTCGTTGGTGTTTGAAAAATGCGACGACAGAGCTCTTCTTTTGTTTGACATTTCATCATTCTCCATAACAAGACCCCAGCAATAGTCACCCATCATCGAAGGGTCCCAATGGCCAATGTAGCGGTGTTCCATTGTAAGAATGCCTTGGTGAAAGGGTTCACCAGGCACATCGCTTATGGCTCCCAAATTTTCCGGGAAGAAATCTAGGTGATAATGTAAAAAGTGAATTTTAAGCGAAATTCTACAGCCTATGTTCTTATAGATGTCAAACATATCATTCAGAATGGTAACATAGTTTTTGTCTTTTTTGTTACCCAAAAAGCCCTTCACAAATGCTTTAAAAGAAGACCAAGCAGTTTGGTATCGAAGATTGGATCTTTCAGCAATTTTCTTGTTTGTGGTACAGCAAATATAACCTCTTTCAACTTTGCCTCACTTAATTTGGGAAACGTTTCTTTTAGGTGATTGAAGGCCTCACCTTCTTTATCCAGAGCTTTTACAAAGTTCCTGATAAGGTCCAACTTGATATGAAGGAGAGGCAAAATGATTTTCTCAAGCAATGGGATATTGTTCACATTTACGTTTCCACGAACATATGACTTCCTTATAGGCCATTCCTTGACTGTATAGTGGTTCTTGGTGTCACGGCTGTCCCTAAGGCACAAGAAGCAGCAGTATTTCGTGAATCGAGCCTGTAAACCTGTAAGGAGTGCAACAACTTTTAAGTCACAGCAAAGCTGTCATTCATGATCCTTATATTTGATTGCCCCTAGCACAGAAACGACACAGCTTTCAGCAGTGACATACCCAGCCTCTGAAACACACAGTTTAAAAATCATCTATTGAAAGAGCGTATATGTTTCACTACAGGTCACAGTCATAAGCACGACAGATAAAGTTCTTTTTCATTAAAATTCAACACTCTTCCATCCACAAATGCCTTTATTTTGAATCACATTTAATTCATAGACAACGGTATAATATAATCGTAGATTATTAAATTTCAGTCTGCCAGTTTCATTGCGATAGGGCATTACTGTGATTATACAAACGGGGGCGAACCTATGTTATAGCAATTCCACGAGTTCCGAAGGGGTGCGCTTACTCCAATCCGTTATATACAAGGTCCTTACCAGAATTAACTCATGAAACCGTTGGAGTCATATCTTGTGCACCTTCCAAGTATAAGCTGATTTTAACAGAGCCACTTCATAACATTTATCATATAAACGGTAATATTTTGTTAATTTTTGGAACTAAGTATGAGCCATGACACAACTGTTGGCACTGATCTATAGGTACTGTTCCATGTAATAACATCCATCAGGAATTGCAAGCAGTTATTTTAACTATATGTGCGTCTAAAAGCAGCGACTTCTGCACAGTTAACTATGTCTACTCAGTTCCTCATGCATATTAATCAGTAGGAACGGCCCGATAAATACTCATGGAAATCAAATGCATTTATACATAGGAAGACGTGTTTGTCGTTTTTAGTACAAATTATCGATGGAAAGTCAGTAGAATCCTTGAAATATGGTCGTCATTTCTGTAATATATAAATGCCACAGAATGGATGAATGCTTGAGGCACAAAGTAAAATGGTAATTAGTTAATTGGGTAGTTACATCTCTTGTGTTGTAGCTCTTGCCACGAAGAGGTTCTTTCAATTTAGCTAACAGGGCGTAATCACGCAGAACCATATTAGGTGAAGCGGTGGATGTTCCCAGTATCTTCCGCCTCCACATACGTAGAACCTTCTGCACAGGTTTCACTGTGTGGTGTCATGCAGTATCTTGAAGGATGATGGGATGCAGAGCCAGAAGGTGCCGCCCCTTTCTTCTCAGTGCGGGACGTTGGCGATGTCGCAAGAAATTGCAGAAGCAGGCTGCAGCCTGAGCCTGTCTCTGAGGTAATACGTGATGATGAAGCCATAATAAGCATCACTTTGGTGCCAGCTGGTTCACGACGAACTTTCTGTGGGCGAGGAGAACCAGGGCGTTTCCATTCATTGGATTATTGCTTCAGTCGTGATTCGTACAACCAAGCCCAAATTTCGTCCATAGTGACGATCCTTCCACGAAGGTCTTCACCTACCCTTTGATAGTGATTGAGAAATTCTTCTGAGGGTGCCTAGCGATGCCACTATTTCACCTCGGATGTTGAATGCAGTCCCCAGTGTGAGGGAAAACTTCACCCGTGCCGTAGGGCGGTCCTTGCGAAACTTCGACAGAGATGGAGAGCTGAAAGTGAAGGATGTCTCTCATCTCTGTTCGAGAAGGTGATAGGATCGAGAAGCTGGACGATTATATTGAGGGCGTGTAATACGGTGAAAGTCAGTCAATAAAGGCTGGTAGAACATTATGACCACCGACCTACAATCTATATAAACTCGTTCAGGCGATAGCAGCGTCACCTGGCGAGGAATGACGGCAAGTGAGACACACACCACAGACACACGGTGCATGTAATATCAGTAGGCGTGCTTTCCGTGTGTAGAACGGGGAAGGCGTGCAATGTATCTGAGTTTGACCGAGGGCAGAGTGTGATGACCCACAGGGTCGACACAAGCATCTCGGAGACTGCATGGCTTGTCGAGTGATTGAGAAGTGCTGTGGTGAGTGCCTTCAACATGTGACGAAACCAAGGTGAAGCCGCATCCAAGCGTCGTTGGGTTGGGTGACCAGGCTTCATTATACACGTCGCACGTCATAGGTTGGGCAGACAGGTGAAACGGGACAGGTGGCGAACTGTGACGGAACTTCGAACAGACTTTAATGCTAGGCTGAGTGCAAGCGTGTCTGAACACTCAATGCACCGAACACTCTTAAAGACAGGCCTCTGCAGCCGACTACCCACGTAAGTGCCAATGTTAACACTACGACGTCGGAAACTACGACTAAAATGGCCATGTGACAATCGGCACTGGGCATTGGCGCTGTGGCAGAGCGTTGCATGGTCTGATGAATCGCGATACCTTCTTTATCAACCTGCTGGGAGGGCGCAAATCCGTCGCCTTACAGAGGGACAGCTCATTGAAACCTTCCCTGCCGGACTGGGGTAAGCTGGCGGCGGCTCTATTATGCTTTGAGGAACATTCACAAGGACATCCATTAGTCCAGTAGTGCTCGTGCAAGGTACCGTAATTGACAAGGAGTATCATACATTGGTTGTAGACCACGTACACCCCTTCACGACGATCATGTTTCCCGACGGTAGGGTAGGGTTTTAAACAAGATAGAGCGCCATGATGTCAAAAGACCAGGAGTGTGATGGAATGGTTAGAGGAACAAAATGGCGAGTTACAATTAGTGTGCTGGCCTCCCTAACTCACAGGTCTGAGCCCGATCGAACACTTCTAAGACGTGACTGAACGTGGTGTCAGAGCTCATCACCCGCCCCCACACCCCCCATCCCCACACCCACCTTCCCGGAATTTACGGAAATTAGTGTGGGGCCAACGCCCTCCAACGACCTACCAAGACCTCATTACCTCCGTCATGCCACGGTGCGTCCGTGTGAAAGGTGGTTTTTCGTCGGTATGCAGTTTTCTCATTTACGATGGAGTACTTACGATGATTATCTTAAACGAATCGAATGCAGGTCGCCCAATTGCATAAAGAGGTACTTCACGGAGACTGCTGGTGAACACCACATGTTACTCTTACTGCTTGCTTTTGTGAGATCAATACTTCCTTTCAGGTGATGAGTTACCCATTGACGAGAAAAATGCTTAGTTAAATATTTTTCCAATAATTGAGATTGGCTTTCACCGTCATCTCTGAGGGTTTGTACTACTTATGAATAAAATTCGTGCGGTTCTTCAATATCTTCAAAGACTCGCAATGGTTTTTTATATACCATGTAATGAGCGTCGGTACTAACTTGAATTTCAGGTTTCACCTCTGCCACGTGGCGCTTCAACATTTTCAGCATTATTGCTTAAGGCAGTTCCTTGGTGATACTGTGCTCCGCTCCATTACAAGTAGCTGCTTGTCGATTCAGTTACCTCAACAGTAATCTCATGTCGTGAAAGGCAAAATCTTACCTTCAAAAAGCTGAAAGGCATCATATCCTTTCGTGTAATTACCCTACAGCAGACTCTTTGTATTGGCATTTCACAAGTAATTAACAGTTTGCCTTTAACATTTACATGCAAATAATGCTTCCAGACTTCGTAATTCTTCAAAATTTGTTATGCCTTTCTCACACATCTACTGTTAACATTTGTGTATGCCTTTAACTCAGTCGTTTCTATGTTGTGTCCTTCGCAGCCCTTATTAAAAGATGTTGATCTAGTTGACTGGTGTTCTCAGTTTGGTACTTCTAATGCCTTTCTTCATTGTTGCCCAGAGATCAGAAATTCAAATTGGAAGGCCTCTCTTAGTGGATAATAAGTTATCAAGAAAGTGACTATCCTACGGACTGCTGTTGAGGGCCAATTCCTATTGAGAGGAGAATCCCAGCAACAAAAGTGTATTCTTTAGTTGCATGCAGACATGCAATACCGATATATCTCGTGTTAAACTGCATTTCTGTTGAAACTGGACTCTCAGAAGCATTAGTCTACCAACAGGAGAATTCTAGAGTCACGGTCATAAAATTATCCGTGTCTGCCTCTGCACACAGTTCTACCTCTTGTGCAGATCCAAGGTTATTCAACCTCTGAAATAAATATATTCATGACGAAGGAAAACGACTGCTCACAACCATAATCGAAAGCCAATGAATCTAACCGAAAGAAAAATTGAGGCATGACTAACGGCTTTTAAATATGCACAAACTCGTAACAACTACCGTGTCTAGATTTCGGGTGGATGGCGACCGAGTTTACATTTGTAACTTGCCCACGATTTCGATCATTAGAAATCGCAATTACCTGTGCAACAGCCAGACTTTCCTTGCGCTTGTTTCTACTGACTAACAATCGCAAGGCGAATTTATAAAACTTCATTTCAGACAGCAAAAACAGACTCCGTATCAACTAAAGTATTTTATTTACTAGCGGAAATGTACTTAATTTTTTACAATACCTGAAGCCTGCGTCACGTGAAAGAAAACTGCGCTCGACGTACTCTGAAAATGGTTGTGTAACATCAAAGCATAACATTTTACTGGGCACAAACGCAAGAAGCAAAGAACGACAGAACACTCTCAATAAGAATTGATTTACTGAAATATTCAGACCTGTTCGTTAGCTGCATTAATATTAGATATACTTTGCCAAAGAGACCGTCTCACAAACTATTCATTCGATTAAAATATCGATCTCATTAGTAACAAATAAGTAAAATAGTTATATTGTTACAAAGGACTGTCCATTAAGTACAGTATTCATGCAGAATAAAATCATTGATCTTCTAAACATCTACGCAACTAATAGCTTCAAAATTTATCATTTTTTGTTAGGTTATACAAAACGCAGGAATAGTGTAGATATGACTTGAAGAGTGATATTTTTGTGACAAAAGCATTTTACCTTCGTCCATTGGAACAACGTTCACAGCACTCTCTTGTTCAATTCATTTATAATTGGAGCAGTAACGAAGAGAGTATGCTTCTAGGAAAAGTACTTGTCGCAAATAAGAAAATCCACTGGGATAAGTCAGTACCGACTTCTTAAGTAATAGAACCCAGTACGTTGTCCTCGATGGTGAGTGTTCATCGGAGGTGAGGGTATCATCTGAAGTGCCGCAGGGAAGTGTGGTAGGTCCGCTGTTGTTTTCTATCTACATAAATGATCTTTTGGATAGGGTGGATAGCAATGTGCGGCTGTTTGCTGATGATGCTGTGGTGTACGGGAAGGTGTCGTCGTTGAGTGACTGTAGGAGTATACAAGATGACTTGGACAGGATTTGTAATTGGTGTAAAAAATGGCAGCTAACTCTAAATATAGATAAATGTATATTAATGCAGATGAATAGGAAAAAGAATGCCGTAATGTTTGAATACTCCATTAGTAGTGTAGCGCTTGACACAGTCACGTCGATTAAATGTTTGGGCGTAACACTGCAGAGCGATATGAAGTGGGACAAGCATGTAACGGGAGTTGTGGGGAAGGCGGATAGTCATCTTCGGTTCATTGGTAGAATTTTGGGAAGATGTGGTTCATCTGTAAAGGAGAACGCTTATAAAACGCTAATACGACCTATTCTTAAGTACTACTCGAGCGTTTGGGATCCCTATGAGGTCTGATTGAGGGAGGACATAGAAGCAATTCAAAGGCGAGCTGCTAGATTTGTTACTGGTAGGTTTGATCAACAAGCGAGTGTTACGGAAATGCTTCAGGAACTCGGGTGGGAGTCTCTGAAGGAAAGTAGGCGTTCTTTTCGTGGATCGCTACTGAGAAAATTTAGAGAACCAGCATTTGAGGCTGATTGCAGTACAATTTTACTGCAGGCAACTTACTTTTCGCGGAAAGACCACAAAGATAAGATAAGAGAAATTAGGGCTCGTACGGAGGCATATAGGCAGTCATTTTTCTCTCGTTCTGTTTGGGAATGGAACAGGGAGAGAAGATGCTAGTTGTGGTACGAGGACCGTCCGTCACGCACCGTATTGTGGATTGCGGAGTATGTGTGTACATGTAGATGTAGATGTAGATGTAAGCGTTTCTTGTTACAGCAGTTCGATGGCTGTGTCCAGACAATCCGTCATCCATGTGAAGGGCTGCTCGAAGTTTATCTCCTGAATACTCAAAACTAGTCCGCTATCAATTAGGGCACTTCACTCACTACTGTCTGTCTTCATTGCACATTATTCTGTAATTCATGGCCAGTTTTGAGTTTCTGTCATCGTCCAATCACTGCTACAGGAAAACAAAACATTCCACGGAGAGCGTCTCGAGCCGGCGACGGCTGTATTGCACTATGAACGCACCAACGATCATCGAGACTTTTAATTATTTATTTATTGTTTTATTTGACTGCTTTTCACACAACATCTTGATTTATTTACCTTGTCATTCTGGTATGCTTTCTATTGGATGACTGTTTACCGCCCTTACACCTTTTAGTCTGATTTTAGGTATGGATTTTTTTGCAATATATTGTATTACAGTTAACGCCTTAGTGTTAGACACACACTTTAACAATGTGTAACCATTTTAATTAATTACCACTAATATCCGATTTTAAGCTATTGACTATTGAATTTGTGATGCTAGATACTTAAATTACCTCATCACTAGCGCTTCCTACAGGCTGTAGTGTTCCGTAAGTACAGGATGCCCTCAGGCCGTCGCTAACACTTGTTTATGTAGCTGGTGTAAAAAACAATTGATGTTGATGTAGCAGGATAATTTTGGTGGTATGTTATAGCTGTCATTCTTGTTATCGTCATGATAAACTCTAAGATATTTTTCTGTGGACCTGGCCATCAGCTTATTGAACCAGTTATTCTTACATTAGAGTTTCTTCCTTTTTATTATAGCCGATCAGTAAGCCGAAACCTGCCACACCGTAAATTACATACTAATGTGCGACTAAGGCGGACAATTATGAAGGAAGACTGCTCGAAAGATGTGTCACGCTACAGCCATAGGGCAGATGGAGCAGCATTATGCCATGGGAAATATTCACCTGGGCTTCCACGGGACCTACTATACTTCAATCAAACGGGCTTCTACGAACAGAGCATGCTGAAACTGGTACCATGATGGGAGAAATCTGTAGTGTGAACTGATGACTATGCAGAAACGTAGACAGAAGATGTACGTTCATTTGTGATTCTTTCTCTGTTTGTTTTCTCGGGTATTAATGGTTCAAAATGGTTCAAATGGCTCTGAGCACTTTGCGACTTAACTGCTGAGGTCATCAGTCGCCTAGAACTTAGAACTAATTAAACCTAACTAACCTAAGGACATCACACACCCATGCCCGAGGCAGGATTTGAACCTGCGACCGGAGCGGTCACGCGGTTCCAGACTGTAGCGCCTTTAACCGCTTGCCCACCACAGCCGGCGGGTATTAATGAACGGCTTCAGCTGTACTTAGTCCTTTATTATTGCATCACTACCGCTTCCGTGGTACTAAAAGCCACATACTCAGGTGAACGTATAACTTACCTATTAAACATTTTGATTAAGAAAATATTGTGCGTTACCTTATGATCTTGCCTCGTACACCGGTTTCCATGTTAGGTCGCTGTCACCCTCCAGCAGGAGTGGCGGAAGCAATGGATAGCCGTCCCTGTAGCGACCGGCGCTAGAAAATTGAGACGCCTACGTCGTATACGTTGCTGAAGCGTTGTTAGGGCACAGCGAAAGGTGTGCGTTTCCTTCACGACGACACTGTTGGCGTTCTCGCCTTTCACCGTCACGCGTCTGGTGCAGAAATAGATTGTATTTTGGAAGATCTGAATTGGCTGAAGATTACTAGGGACAGCTGCAAGTGTTTGTGATTAATTTCTGTAGGCCACAGGCAGTTTTAGCGGGGTAAGAGTCGTTAATTTTCTTTTGTTAATCCTTCACCGTATAATGATCAACATAGAGATAGAAACAGCTACTTTGTTATAAAGGAGGCTACAGAGCATGCAAATCGCTTGTGGCGGTACTGATATAGATACCGAAGCGTATGATTAATTGCTAGGGACAACGGGCAACCAAAGACTGTGCTGCCGGCCTCAAGCTTTCAATATTCCTCCATACTCTCTGACAATCGGCACGTACTCCCAGCGATTCTGTGATTTATGGAGATCTGGATACCAAATGAATTAATTTAGAATAAAATTATGCGTACAGAGAGGAAGCGATGGGGCTTGTTCTAACACCTTGATGGTAATTTCATTTTCTTTGTGCCATTTGTCGGTGAATACTCCGATGTCACATATTATCACCTTTGTGAGACGACTGAACTCCAGCTTCCATCTCTTTCCCATCGTGAATAATTGTAAAAACGGCAGTGCTGCTCTCGTAAAAAAGATCATCTCTCTACTAAATACGAGTTTCCACTTTCATTAATTTCATTGTATATTTCCAGCTGTGATATTATTAGTACTTTAATAAACGGATGCACAAGATGAGATTTTTAACTCCTTAATATTAACATACCGTCATGAATATCAGATATCTTGCTTTCAAACCATGGCAATAGGAATATCAACAATCTAGGAAAATACAGATTGCTACTCACCGTAAAGAAAACACGTCAAGTTGCAGACAAGCACAATTAAAAGACACTTACATAAAGCTTTTGGCCACAGCCTTCATCAGTAGAAAGGGCCACATACCACTCACACCCTCAAACAAACACACCTCACGGACACACGACGGCCAACTTCTGCATTCCAGCCCAATATCATGGGGTTGGCGGTCGTGTGTGTGTGTGTGTGTGTGTGTGTGTGTGTGTGTGTGTGTGTGTGTGTGCGTGTGCGTGTGTGTGTGTGAAGTGTGCTTGTTTGTGTGTGTGAATGGTTTCTGCCTTTATTTTACTGATGAAGGCGGTGGGCAAAAGTTTTATGTAAGTGCCTTTTAATTGTACCTGTGTGTAACTTGACGAGTCTTCTTTACGGTTATTAGCAATCTGTCTTTTCTTAAAGAAAAGAAAAAGTCATACACAATACTGTTATACCGTTTCAGGTTTTTGAGAGCTTGAGATTCCGCATATGCATTGCTTATCAAAACAATTACCAACATATAAATTTCCTTAAGCACTTACCATCGCCTAATGACTGTCACTGCTGGTTCCACATTGTACTTCCCTTCTTCAGTACTTTCCTATGGCTATAGTAGGTGTTCTTCCAGGATTTCGTAACCGTTTACTACATCAGTAGGACTGTGAAAGAGAATTGAGGATGTATTAGATGACGATTAGTTTGGTTTTAGGAGAGATAAAGGCACCAGATTGGCAGATCTGACTTCGCAGTTGATAATGGAAGCAAGACTACAGAAAAATCAAGACTCGTTCATAGGATTTTGGCACTTGAAAAACGTTCGACAAATGTCAAATGCTACAGAATATTCGAAATTCTGAGGAAAATAGGGGTACGCTAAAGGGAGAGACGGGTAATATGCAAGACACATAAGAGCCAAGAAGGAATAATAAGAGAAGAAGACTAAGCACGAAGTGCTTGGATAAAAAATGGTGTAAGAAAGGGATGTAGTCTCTGGACCCTACTGTACAGTCTATACAGCGAACAAGCAATTATGGAAATAAAAGAAAGATTCAAGAGTGGAATTAAAATTCGATGTGAAAGGATATCAATAATAAGATTCACTGAATGGCTCTGAGCACTATGGGACTCAACTGCTGTGGTCATAAGTTCCCTAGAACTTAGAACTACTTAAACCTAACTAACCTAAGGACAGCACACAACACCCAGCCATCACGAGGCAGAGAAAATCCCTGACCCCGCCGAAGATTCACTGAGGACGTTGCTAGCCTCAGTGGAAGTGAAGAAGTAGTAAAGGATCTGCTGAAGGGAAAGAACAGTCTAATGAGCAGAGAATATGGATCGAGAGTAAACCGGAAAAAGACGAAAGTAATGAGAAGTAGCAGATATGAAAAGACCGAAAAACTCAGCATCAGGATTGATGGTCACGAAGTAGATGCAGTTAAGGAATTATTGTATCTAAGTTGCAAAATAACCCCTGACGGACGGAGCAAGGAGGACGTCAAAAGCAGACTAGCACAGATGAAAAGGGCATTCTGTCCAACAGAAATCAACCAGTCTCAAACGTAGGTCTTGAGGGAAAAATTTCTGAACCTATACTTTTGGAGCACAACACAGTATAGTAGTGAAACATCGAGAAAACCGGAACAGAGGAGATTCGAAGCAATTGATATGTGGTGCTACAGACGAATGTTGAAAATTAGGTGGACTGATAAAGTAATAATTGAGGAGTTTCTGTCCAGAATCGGAGGGGGAATACATCAATCAGTAACTTCTATGGTACTAGAGGGAGGGTATAGCGAGAAAACTGTAGCGGAAGACAGCGACTGGAAAACATCCAGCAAATAATTGACTGCTGACTAATAAATGGTAAATATTATATTTTTTAAATTTTAAGAAAACAAATCTTCACATTTATCCCAAAATTCGATGACTTGAAATTTAAGCAGTTCAATGGCAAGTAAGCCAATTCCTTTTACAATGACTGAACATCAAGCACCTCATTTCCAAAAGAACTCCGTTTACATGGAAGATCAACTTTGAACTGTAGGTTGGTACACGCCTCCTCTATGGTTGTTTGTCTGGACTTACATCTACACTACAGTCAATCACTTTAACATTCGGACATTATGACATATTAACCTTGTAGCTCATAACTATTCGTAACAAAACATATAACCAAGTATCATATTCCGTGATGTATCTTGTAAATAATAGCGTAAACCTTATTAAGATAATGTACATAAGTTCTTTTAGATTACTATTTAAATACAACTCGGTCTTATATTCACGTTACTTTAATATCCGGACACTTTGCAAAACTAATCATTTAAAGGCAATATTTTGCGTAACATTAAATGTGTCAATATCTTGTCCGGTATCCATTCTATTTTATCACTTTTTTCAAACACTGCGGCATACTGTAAAGGATCTTTTTTAAATAGTCCGCATGTAGACTGTCCCATTCTTCTTTTAATCGACGCTTCAGAGATTCCTTGGACGATATTGGTGTTTTTCTAACATGTCCAGTTCTCCCCACACATTCTCAATGAAGTTGAGATCTGGTGATTGAAGTGATGGTTGTAAGAATTTGAGTCAGTTCTACAACAAATATTCCTGCACAATGCGAGCCTTATGTTTCGGGCCACTGTCCTGGTAAAACCTGAAAGATTTTTATATCCCCATGGTTTCAGCACTTTTCCGTAAATTGTTCTTTAATATTTTCAGATAGATATATTTGTCCATAATGCTGTGGATGAGCACCAATTCGCCCGGTCCAAATATCGGTATACAGCCCCAGACAAGAACGCTGCCACCTCCATGCTTTACAGTCGGTTTAATATTTGAGACTGTAAATCTTCGTTCTTCGTCCATTCGACCCAAAAACTTTAAATTTACTTTCGTCGACAACAATGACGTCGTTCCACCATATTTCATCTTTTGTAATAAACTCCCTGGCAAAGTATAATCTCTTCTTTCGATTATGTTCATTCACATATGGATTCTTCCTGGTCACTCTTCCATTGTAACCACTTTCATTCAATGCTTTGCGAATCGTTTAAGGGTGTACCTTCTGGCCAGTCTCGTTCAGCAGCTCACGTGCGAATCTGGGTGCACTGAGTGTAGGATCCTTCTTTCCTTTCCGTATTAGCTGCTCTTGTCACGCGCATCCACCTTCGGTGGCTGGCCCTTTTGCGGTATAGAGTGATACGGTCCTCATTTTTGAATCGTCTGACGATATCTGTCTCAGTACTCTTACCTATGATGAGCGTGGCAGCAATTTGTCTACATGGTTTACCTTTTGGTGGTGAAAAGTCACAAGCTGTCGTATCTCAAAACTAGTATTAGCTTTGCGTGGCGCTGTAGCGTCTGGACAGTCGACCGCGCTTGTAAACACACACTTGCCTTCTGACTCGAAGTATTTACCACAGTGTGAAGTGCATCACTGCCGTCTGTCAAGACATTAAAGTAACGTGACCAGCGTAGAGTGCTTTATTGCAATCGTATTATTTAACAAGTGGTATACGTTGTGTTAACATCATTCATACTGTTCTCTACTAGACATCTACCTTCATATAGTACGTGGATATATTATATTTTTCTTTTATTCAGAATACAGTTATGATGCAGCAAAGTAAATTTCTCTTAGTGTCAGAATATTAAGGACATTCACTGTACTTCTGCACACAGTAACGATAGCTCCTGCAACACAACAACGGTTAAGGGTAACCAAATAACGTGAATAAAATAATCTTGGCCTTATTAATATCATAACTTTGCGTAGTTAACTAATTTCAAAATAAGGCTTGTAATTTACCCAGTAATGTTACTTAACTAGAGAAGGAGGTAGACAAGTTAAGCGTCAAACAAACTGACAAATTTAAATATTGAAACAAACATATTCACTTGGTGCAGTTTAAAGCAAGGAATTTATATTACTAAAAATTTATTTAACAATGACGAAGCTAGGCAGACTCAACTGACAAGCTTAAATATGAAAAAACAGAACCACACTTTCTTGGTGGCATACTCTCTCTAAATTTAAGGAGCTCTTCCCGTGGTGTTACTGTGCGGGCATTGGAAGTAAATTTACGTTTGTTAACCATTATGGAGAACTTCACATTGGTTTGCGTTAGCACAAATTTTTAGAGCAAGGTGAGTGCTTACTAAATGTAAAACTTTCATTGTGTCCTTCGTCGCTAGTGCTGGAATACCATTCTCCTCTATGTCAGCCACACTATAACACCAATCTAAAACTGAACGCGTTGCACACACTAGAACTAATAATTTGTTCCACAAGCTGTTTTCGGAAAGTCTCCATCAATGGGAAGTAAACAGCAACGGCTTTGCTAAAAGTGTAGTCAATTCGTGGAACCGAGCCAAGCTATTACATTTGCCACTTTGCAGACACTGCGGCACCAAATAATCCACTCAGCTTAGCACGACCCAACTGGCACATAGAACTACCCATCCACACAGAACACCACATACAGTGGCTCTGCGTAAGGCTAGCTGCACAATGGATCCACCTCTTACCTACGCGACGAAGCACTCACTCTGCGGTCACACTCTTTCTCTCTTTCTCTGTCACTGTCTGTGCTAGTCTTATTTCTCTGTCTCTCTGTCTTCTCTCCAGCACCACCGTGTGCGCCCTTTTAAGGCTAGTGTGCGCCCTTTTAAAGCTAGCTGCACCAGAGTTTCTCTAACATCCGAATGGCGATTTATCATGAGACATCGAATCCCAACCACAGCTGGAGGAAGATTGACCGCACCACAGCTCAGATATATAGAAAGATGTAATTGTTTTCCCATATACACACAAACACACACACACACACGCGCGCGCACGCGCGCGCGTGTCACGTTTATAAGGGAAAACTTTTGGACAGTGCAAGTATGAGTAGTTCATATTCCTTTAATTTTTTAATTTTTTTACAATTTGCCTGTCTGCCGTGTGTATAAAGGTTGATAGAGAATATGCTTCTATAATGCGACATTTAAGTTCTTGCGTTGTAGCCTCTCTGTAGTGAGACTGTAAAAGAACTTCATTTGCAGTTGCAGTCACAAAATCACAAAATATCTATCACACTTTTGATAGTTACGTCATATTCTGACACCATACTGCCTCACAGCTTATGATCAATCTATGGACGACGTCTCGTGCAAGATATATATATGCAGCTGCTTATCTTCTTACAGAAGGCCGGCCGCGGTGGTCTAGCGGTTCTGGCGCTGCAGTCCGGACCCGCGGGACTGGTACGGTCGCAGGTTCGAATCCTGCCTCGGGCATGGGTGTGTGTGATGTCCTTAGGTTAGTTAGGTTTAAGTAGTTCTAAGTTCTAGGGGACTTATGACCTAAGATGTTGAGTCCCATAGTGCTCAGAGCCATTTGAACCATTTGAATCTTACAGAAGTTTTCACCAATACACCAGCCACCTCCTATGACAGCCTATTCCTTTCAAACCAACCGAACTGCAACTATGGTAATGTTGATAAAACATTGATCTGTTTGTTTCAATACATCAGCGTACATATCTAGAAACGTACAAAACCCGTTGTGACTTATACAAATGTATGGGTCAAACATCCGTGCACTCTTCCTATTGTATCTCTCTCTCAGTCAAATGCAATATCTGTAACAATTGTCAATTCATTTGATGATTATGTTACTAAATGTTTTTGGTATGTTATTAAATTGTCATGTTCACATCTGAAGAAAATGGCATCTCCTGTGCAGCAAGCTACGTAAATTTAAGTATAAGCTGTTTTTTTCTTACTTGTCACATCTTTTTCCGTGTGTTTTAGCTTTTAGGAAGCTTCAATTTTCGAGTACTAGTAATAGTGTTTCATAGATTTTGTGTTTGTTCTGAATACATTACAGAGACCATTGTTTCCAACAAGAAGTGTCTAGTCAGCTATCAGCCGCCTTTAGTGAATTAGCAGTCTTGTTAGCAGTCTAGTTAGCAGTCTAGTCTGGTGCGACATGGGCATACAATAACTGCCACACCGTCTACAAAAATGCATCTACAGAAATGGTGATTGTGTCCAAAAATAGCTAAATGTTCAAGCTGTAAACTGATGTAAACCGTTGTAGAAATAAACAGACCTTAGTTTTGGGATTACCCTCGTATTTGAAGGGTTTTTGAAACGTTGCTTGAAGGAAGTTGTGCAGTATAATGAAGATGAAAGGTACATCACTGGATTTAATTTATAGATATGTTGAAGGCCACACACTGGAAAACAGGAATATGCCTACGAAAAGAATACTGAATTTCTCTAAAGCCATAAGATAATGTTATCGCACAGTAAGGGTATTTTAAATTGTATCCTGAAAATGCTACTGGAGCTTCGAATACTAAATTGAAAAAATAAATCATAATATTGTTGCAAAAAATCGATTTCCACATTCACATTTGCTGATAAAATTCCTAATACGCAGACGTTAACTAGCGAAAAAGAACGGAAGATATAATGAAACGCTTTAGCATCCCGCTATTAGCAAACGAACAATATCTGATACCGCAGATGCACAAAAGCGGATTTAATATTGTGGTGGAAATGATTGTGTTTTTCAGGACATTCGCTGGTGTCAATAAACGTGAGCATATGCAACGGGATGAACCTCTGGGGCTTTGAACATCGTAGATTATAAACGGAAACATTTTCCTCTCGTGCTGAGTATGCCCGACGAAATGTCTCGTTGTTAAAGCTTGTCTCTGGCCAGTTGGCTGCGAGATTTGACACCAAATACTTAATTCAGATACTTTATTCATCCATCTACTTCTCGGTAATAGCTAGAGAATTTCTGTTAGATATAGAATTGTTGTAGTATCTTTGACTGTGGAGTCCAATAACGAGATAAATTAAAATACTGTACGGGCTAGTCCTGTATTGGATGTCCACCACATTGCACTATACATGTCTACTTTAACTTTTATTGCATGTAAGGATTAATCTATTCCGTTTGTATATGATGTGTTCGTGGACTCTGGCTTAGTTATGGCCAGACTAACGGATTGTACTGTCTTGTATTTTAACTGCGTTAGACCAATATGTACTCCAGGTACAAACCCATGGAAATGTCTTCTCAGCTGAAATCAGTAATGGAAACCAAAAGATAGTTTATTTACTCAAATGATGTCCAGTGTGGTAAAATAGTAAGATATCATTTTGACAATTTTTAATAGTTTTATACCATGTTGCAGTTGAAATAATACGATGATATAGAAAGAACTTTTAATTCTGTCTCCTAAAACATTGCATTAATTTAACAAATTTCACTTCTTTGGCGACGATCTAAACTTCTATTGCCTTAGCAAACGCATGCATAGCCTACAAGGGACACAGCCGCAGGTTACTTATTAAGTTATTCATTTTGAATGGTTTCGAATATAATCACGGCTGTGGATAGCTAAGGATGTTCGCCTTTGACGAGCGAAGCCGATCAAAATATGTCAATTAATATGTAACCTATGGCTATATTCTGACCATTGATTCATTCTACTTCGTTTGGAAGCATGTGTTCTGTCAGCAACTGTTAGCACAGTAGCGTTTGAAAGTATATCCAACACTAACGTGTGGCAGTGGGCTGAGATAGAATTCCTGATAATTGAAACTGAAATCCTAATTTGCATTATGTAAATGCTGAGGTATGTAAATGGCGATGCTACTGTATATATTAACAAACTTAGTCATTCTGTTTGTCGTGGAACATGAGTTTGAGGAGCAGCTGATGTGACTACTTGAAACGTCAAAACCGTCGATGGCGTCATTCCATTCTGACGGTCGACAGTAGCTAAAAGTAATGAAATTATCACTTTTGATAATTTGTCTCGTTTTTACCACCTTTTTTATTTTTAATGCCACCTTGCTGACTTGTTACACCTCTTGAATGAGGAAAAAGTTGCTGATCGTATGGTATCAATTAGTATGATCGAAATAAAAGAAATTTAAAGCTTCGTTAATTTGTAACGAAACTGACTGAGAGGGTATTTTGGGATATGAATGGTGTGCGCATGGTTGTTGGCCATTTAAACAGTAAATAAGCTGTTCAATGAAATGCATCTGCACCCTTAATAAATTTGACCCTTTCACGTTTAAAAATTACTTAGTATACGTTAGAAAAATAAAAGGGCAAACCCTGTCTCTGTTTGTTTTAGACAATACACTTTCGAAACTAAAAAATCAATTCTAAGCTGACTGATTTTGAAAATGGATTAAGTGGGACACCTGTGCATCATGAACCTAGACCCATGTTTTAGTGTGAATCTAGGATTTTCAGAGTTAATTATTTAATTTTAGAATGATTTTCTGAGGATGGCATTTGTGAGAAGAAGTACAATAAATTATCAGGAAAACAAATTTACTCTCTTGACAAAGAAAGAAATTGATATACCGCACGCAGTTTTTCAACATAACATTTGAAGACGGCTTTGACAAACCACACATCAGTGTTTTCTACATTCTGTGAAGTTTCCTGGGGCTTGTATGTCCCACTACATACAAATTATGTACAAACCAGCAGAATAACTGAGGTGTGTAGTAGTGTTTCAATACAATGTCTATGATGTATAAGAAAAGACAGTTAGTTCAGACTTCCTTCAAGTGGCGAAGACGGTGACTTGATCTGATTACTGAGAAACAGACGCACTATAAACACACGCCACCTATGTGATTGCTCAGAACCTTCTATATATCCACGCCATGGTCTGTAATATTTTTCTCCAAGTTCTAACAGCATTTCACTACATGCCAGCACTAGACAGAAAAGAAATATAGACGTTTCAATACTTTAGTGGTACATACAGTGTGACGATTATTGAACTGTATGAGTAAATTAGTAACAAACTTCGGCGTGAACACACTTTATTCAACATGTAAATGTCACTACAGGTATTCGTATTTAGGTTGTGACATGTTCGATATGCCTGCCATCATTGACGATGATGTGACGCAAACGAATACCGAACTTCTACATGACCCACTGGAGTTTCGGAAAATCGATGCTGTCAATGACCTCATGGACGACTGTTTTCCGACCAGCAATAATTTTGGGGCTATTTCTTTAATGCACCCCACAAAAAGAAGGTGCATGCTTTCAGATCCAGAGAATGTGGCGGCCAATCGAGGCCCATTCCAGTGGCCTCTGGGTACCCCAGAGCCAGAATACGGTCCCCAGAGTGCTCCTCCAGGACATCACTCTCTGTTTCAAAGGCGTTGAATTCCGTCTTGACTGAACCACATTTTGTCGAAATCAGGGTCACATTGAATAATGGCTTTGAAATCATCTTCCAATACCTTCACGTACCGTTCGGTAGTCACCGTGCCATCAAGGGATATCCACCGATTATTCCGTGACTGGACACTGCACATCAAACAGTCACCCGTTGATGCTCAGATGACTTCTCGATTGCGAAACGCTTCTCAGTACCCCAAATGAGCCAGTTTTGCTTATTGACGAACCCATCCAAATAATAGCAGGCTTCATAAGAAAACCAAACCATACTGCGCATAATAATTCCCATCCCACACCGCGGCCAACCTTGCAGTTTGAACGTCCTAATGCAAATCGTCCAGAGGTTATGACGATTCTGTTTCATATTGTTCAATATTTGTCACCCTGCATGTATGGCATCAGCCACGAAAGGGTTAGACTACATCTTCACCGGCTTTGTCCACTAAAAACAACAGTGCCTTTGCGTGATAACCCAAGTCGAACCACGATACGCACCAGTAGAGAAAGGTCATGGCGATCCTCGATTTGACGCCGAGACTACAAATTGAAGGCCGTCGTTCGCTCTGGAACGGGGTCAGTGAGTTTTGGTATTCAGGAATGTATGTCACTGTTCAAAGGTGGGTAAGTATTTGTAGTACTGACTGATATGGAGATAACGTTGAATGCATGCTAACGGTGGCAATGGTTTGATTCTGTGTAAACTTTTCTTGGTGCCAACGTGAATTAAATGAGATATAAGCCGGAGGTATTGCTTCTGAACAGCGTTCGTGCGTGGTCAGTAAAAGTGAAAGACCAACGATTACGGCTTCAGGTACACAAAAAGGCGGGAGCACGGACCTGCGCTTGCCGCAGCAGTGCTTTGTGTAACGACAGCAGAGCCATTGTGTGGGGCTGGCGAGTATTCAGTGTCCGCCCGGGAGCCGCAGGTCGCGTATGTGCGAGAGGCGACGCCAATTGTAGGCCCCGCGTGGCTGCCGCACGCACTTACTCCTTTGTTCCCCTGACGTTGTGTTAGCAAGAGCAGTGTGCTGCACGGCCAGTGGCTTTGAAGCCGCTCGGGTCTCAGTTACGAGTATTCGTATCCATCCCTCAGGAGTGGCACAGTCAGCTCTGCACGTACATGGAAGCATAAAGACAGAGGTAGACTGTGTGAATATGGCTGCCCAGTAAACGGCCAAAGCATAGTTTCCTACCTAATTACATAGCATACCTGCTGCATTTCCCACTGCAGCAGAATACAGCACATCTATTTCAGAGGGAAAACCTTTGCTCCTCTAACAAGAAAACCTGGATATGGTTTTCATCTCTTTAAATAATCGTACAGAATTAGTTTCAGTAGTAATTTTTCTAACTTTTCAAAATAGTCGTGGGAACCTACCTGCGGGTTATTCTTTCATTCACTTTCCAATAAGTAAAATAACAGCAAAGCGTGGAATATACTGAAAGTAAGTTGTTGTGATGTTGCCGAATAGCTGACAAGTTTGGTGATCACGTACAGTATTAACACCAACACTTCTGACCGAAACCTAAATAAACCAGCTTGAGAGATGGTTTCCAAATTCAGGAAAAGGTAATTTTATCGCCATCCATAGTTGAAATGTCACAAAGTGTCCGACATATTGTGACATTTCTACTTAAACTTCAGAATGGCTATAAAGTAGAAATCATAGCTGTGTGAAATATTAGGTTGGTACATAAGTTCGTATCCTTTTTCCGTAAGAATAATAACAAAACGTACATGTAACAGAGACTTTAGTCATCAGTAATATATTCTCCTTTAACATTTACAACAGTTTTCCGACGCTGGGGTAACTTTTCGATTCCTCGCCTGCAGCTATCACGTGGTTTTGAGGCGAAGAACTCGTTGACCCATGTTCGAAGCGCATTTTGATCCGGAAAGGAAATTCCTTGGAGGTTGTTCGGTAGGGAGCGGAAGAGGTGAAAATATGAGGGCACATTTCATAGCACAGCACACCGTCGCTGTTCCACAAAATGCGTAATATTGTCTTTCACGGGTGCGCGCAGGTCTTTCTACGGAAGTTGCCGCTTAGTTTGGGCTCAACCATTCCTTCCTTTGTCATATGTTAGCATGAAGACACCATTTCTCGTCACCAGTAACGATACAGTATAGGAATGGTTGGTGTTTTACACGAACCAACGGATGACGAGCAAGCAGAGATGCACATATGGCTAGCAGCTAATTTTTGTGATTTTGGCTTAGAGCATGCGGTACCATCACCCAGTTGTTGAACCTTCCTCATTAGACGCAAATGTCGTACGACGGTGGAATGATCACAGTTCATCGCAATTGCAGCTCTGGAATACAATGACGTGGATCATTGTGGATTAATGCGTTTAAACGATCTTCCTCAAACACCGAAGGTCTTCCTGAACGTGGAGATCACTAATGTCAAAATAACCCATCCAAAACGAGAAAACCGGTTCCTCACTGTGCTCTGTCCAATGGCATTAACTCCATATACGTTGCAGATGAGTCTGTCTGCCTCTTATGATGCCACTCCTCTATTGAACACAAGCAATAGAATATGTCGTAATGTTCCGATTTCTCCACATGACACTCCATCTTCTAGAGTCCATAGCTTCACTATCTCCAAATGACAAAATGACATTACGTAAACTCAAATAGCAGCAGTGAACCACAAATAAAAAATGACAATCGATAAATAAACCCATAGCAACCAGAATACCAACAAATTTACGCACCAACATAATAAATGAATAGAAATTATAGTCAAATGGCACAAATTTCTTTCAAAAAGTTCACATGATTGTCGTTCCCCCCGAAGGAAAAATCTTCAACATGCCGTTTCAATTCTTTACTTTCAACACATGTACATAAATTCTGTGGTAGGTGATAAAATTGTCATTTCCAAGCTGGTGTATTTACCCTTGAAGTATAAGGTAACAGTTTAGGCACTACGATATTTGTTGCATCTGCGTTATAGTACGAAAGAGTCCTAAAGTGCAGTCAACGAATTTACTGAATCTATTCATATACTTCAGTCGTATCTCTGCTTCAGCAAAAATGTAACACGTCGGTTTCTCCGAAGTGTTCTGTCCATTAGAGCTCTTTGGCTACAGTATCAAAAGTGTCAGGATGAAAATTTACACGTTAATTATGAATATTTTCGTAACAGTTTCGATAAGAATTACTACAATGGATGAATCTCCAGCTACAGACTGCTTTCAGATCTTAGTTGATACGTAATGGCACAGAAATGTAACAAAACCTACAGACTGGTTTAAATATGTAGCTCTGAGCACTATGGGACTCAACTGCTGTGGTTATCAGTCCCCTAGAACTTAGAACTACTTAAACCTAACCAACCTAAGGACATCACACACATCCATGCCCGAGGCAGGATTCGAACCTGCGACCGTAGCAGTCGCACGGTTCCGGACTGCGCGCCTAGAACCGCGAGACCACCGCGGCCGGCAGGTTTAAATATTTCTAAAAATAAATTTCGAGGTTTTTTTGTACATATGAGATTCATGTACAAATAAGATCTTACAGTCATAAGAATCATTTAATTCGAAAACTCGTCACGAATCGGCTTATTATTTTTGTCAACTATACAATTTCAGTATGTGTGAAGAAACTTCTAAGGAGTCTCAGGGAAAATAGAAAACTTTTTCCATGTTGTACAAGAAAGGCGCTAACCAATTTTCATCGACACTGTACCAATTTTCATTAACACGGAAAAGCCTGGCGAACTCCCGTTTTGTCAACCCCTTTTTCCGATGCCTGGGACTGATTTAACAATAACAAAATGATCATCTGTGTTCTTTACAGGATCTTGGTTGAAGATACTGTACCGTCAAACACATAAAATAATGCTATTGTTTCTCTGTGTAGTGTATTCATACATCCTAAGTGATAGAGTTTTCATACGAATGTACGCTGAGTTTTAAAACACCACAACTCTACTGCAAGAGAATGCGTAACATGTTTACCAGCATGCAACAGTGACTCATTTGAGAATGAACTTATTGTAATGGATCGCGTGAAAGCAATTTCCGCGTTACTTAAATATTCAGTTAACTCAGATTACAGGCTGCAGGTGAATCATGATGAAAAGCACCGTATGTGAAAACTGCGTCGTGAGACGTCAAGAAAACGGCAAAGACTGCCTCAAAGCTAAAAACGTATTAAACGAATACAGTTATGTCACCCACCGTGCCGGCCGAAGTGGCCGTGCGGTTAAAGGCGCTGCAGTCTGGAACCGCAAGACCGCTACGGTCGCAGGTTCGAATCCTGCCTCGGGCATGGATGTTTGTGATGTCCTTAGGTTAGTTAGGTTTAACTAGTTCTAAGTTCTAGGGGACTAATGACCTCAGCAGTTGAGTCCCATAGTGCTCAGACCCATTTTCACCCACCGTCTCCAGTGCAGAAAGAAATAACTTCAGAGAAAAAGGACTTGAATGGTTGAATAATCTGCTAATGAAACACAAAGATAGACTGAGTGTAAAACAGAATATTATTGACATTAAAGCATAGTCTGAGCAACAACAGAGACTAGCAAGAGATCCAGTTGACTGTAAGGCAGATGTATGAGATTTTGTTCAACACTTCTCTTAATGAATGTTACGATAGTGACGAATAAAATGTAGACAAACACATATGTAGGAGTAAATCTATTTTTTATTTGAAAATTGTAAAGTAAGAGATAGTTTCCAAAGAAAATTATAAGTTTTTGAACAGAGGTATTGTACAGTTTATTCCTTCATTCATTCATAATGTACTAAATTTTATGCGTTGCGTAAAATCTCAGAATAAAATACATATCACAATACTTTGTGTGTGTGTGTGTGTGCGTTTGTGTCAGTCGTAACAGACAAATACTGCTATAATATCCTTTTTGTTCCTCAGACGACTACAAAATATCGTAATGCTCAAGAGCATTTTGTTAAGTTAATTAGACAAAATAAAAAGAACTTATCTCCCGTATTGTTGTCGTATGGAGAAAATCATATACTATCTTCTCTAACTCAGGCAACTGCAAATCTTAGGGAATAAAATTTTTTTTCTCTTGTTGAGCTTTTTACTTATTTGGATATGACGAGTAGTAGAACACGACGATTCAATCATTTACATAAGCGGCAACGCAAATTATACTCAATGACCCGATTATAAAAAATGAAACTGAATCTGAGAACGTTTTACAAACGTATTCTGCCCCGTGGTTCGGCTTCAGCATTAAAAGAGGTGAAGGTTCGTCGTGAAGGCAGCGTTGCGCACCCGTTTCATTGGTCGATTCGCTATGAAATGGGCCTCTTTCTCGTAGCAAAGGAAACTAAACCATCGGAGACGCTCTAATCTGATGCAGCGTATGACGCTTATTACACTCAAGAGAAGACTACCGGGGAAAAGGAGTTACATTCACTATCAAAATCATTTTTTGCTCCATTTGTGTAGCGTGAGGTCAGACTATTTCAATACAGAAATACTTTAGGCACGAAAGAGATAACTCACAGAAGTTGAGTGTTTTAATATACATCTATTTAAGCCGAGAGATGTATTATTTTCCATTTCTGTCCATACATTAAACCATACGATCAGCTTCATTTCACATCGTATTTTATTTGAAGCAAAGAACACAAATGCGTCTAAACCACTTGCTTAGTAACGAGTTCATTCAACTTTGGATAAATCAGCGAATCTGAGTAAGATTGATTCAACAAGCCCTTGGTAGGTTTCCAGATGCCTACGCACAGGTCACGCAATTCCATAAATTATGGACCGGTGGTTTGCGGGTAAGGAACAGGCGCCCGCTGTTAGCGTAGCACATATGCTTCATCGGGTTCAGATTAGGTGAATTTGGTGTTCAAGCGATCGACGGGCGGTCGCTATTATACCCCTCAAACCACAAGAACAGAACTCTGGCATGGGCAGATATCTTACATCTAGATAAGTAATATTTTATTTAATTACTTAATTACCTTGTTTGGAATATACTGAAACGTCTACTAACTAGAAGATAGAATGGAAATCTGAAAGCAAGATGTAAATCTGTAAAGCTGTAAAGGGCATGTTTCTCAAATCCTATAATTCTAGTGGTTACTAATCTTAGGCATATTGCGTTCATCCACTGAATATGTTGATGGTGTGGTTGATAAACCCAGTATAAGGCCGAAAGAGTCCACAGAACAGCCGGCCGTGGTGGCCGAGCGGTTCTAGGCGCTACAGTCTGGAACCGCGCGACCGCTACGGTCGCAGGTTCGAATCCTGCCTCGGGCATGGATGTGTGTGATGTCCTTAGGTTAGTTAGGTTTAAGTAATTCTACGTTCTAGGGGACTGATGACCACAAATGTTAAGTCCCATAGTGCTCAGAGCCACTAGTCCACAGGACAGGTACAGAATGCTAACAATTCTATCCTACACATGCTGTGTCAATTAACAACTTATGCAGGCTGCCACCGAGTGTGCATGGTGGCAGCCAGTCAGGGATTATTTTAGGTTTAAAAAATTTATTTGAAAGGCCAAATAAAATCTTTACAAGTTTATTCCTAGAGCAACTTACGCTGTACCTACGTGACACAAGTTGCCTGACTTTCAAAACCGAGGCAACTCTGTCCAGTTGAAGCTGCTCACAAGACACGCCATGAGACCTCTGCTGAAACTGCTAACGAATTCACGCCATTGTTTTCAGCCAATAGCAAGCATGGGGTACAGGTCACGTGTGTGGACGTTGGAGCGTTCTGCGGTGCGGAGAACAGTTGCCTTACTCTCTTGTAATCCGGACCTCAATCAGAACAGACGTCTTTACCGGAAGGCAGAGCCTCTGGTTCTGCTTTTCATGAGCGGCCACCAACGTAAGTTAACATGAACCGCTTCCCGTTCCGTTGCCCATCTCAATTAATTGTTCGACCCCCTAGACTGGCCTAAACCTGGTAACTTCCGGCCCTAGGCGCACCCCTTGTACATCGTACATTGAAATATATCCTCTTTATTGTACCTAATTTCCTGTTTTGTCATTTAACGGCAGTCCTGGATGCCCACTCTCAAATACTGACCGCTCGACTTCCTGCACACTGTCGTCACGAGGCATACGTAACAACCTTCTCCCCCCTTCCCTGCCCTTAGACATTAACATTGGTGACCATAAGTGGGATCATATACATTAACAAGAGTGGGCAGTAGAGTATATCCTGTTTTTAAGGCGTAATCGAACTTGTCGTCGTTGTATCCATAAGAAGCCATATTTCAGATGGAAAACGATAACGAAGCAAGTATTCGAGGCCTGTTTAAGGAACTTGTAAAATTTCTGACCTCACAAGCTCTTTTCTTTACTTCGTTATTATGACTCCCGCTGCTACAGGTGACTGCATTGACTGTATGGGACGTACTCACGATGAGACAGTTACTCCCTGTGCAACATCTGTCACGGGGGATGGTACGACAGTACTAATATGTGTAACTATAATACCCGCTCGACTAATGAGGCATGAATGTAATGCTGGTTCCGCAGGGAGATAGAAATTTTAGTTGTTAATATTTTAAACTGTAACGCACCTGCCATCTGAAGGATGGTGTGGTAACGGCCCTCTACACCATCATTAAGGTGTTCTGTGACTTGTTCTGTGACTTGTCTATACAGGATGAACCAAAATTTACAGAGGCGGTAGTACCGAGCAAGCGAAGGAAAATGTAACTAGCAAACATGGGTCCTAAAATGCGTATCTTAAGAGCTATGAGCACCTGTTTTTCTTTAGCGCTGTTCAACAAAGCTCTTTGCTTTCCATTTTTTGGGACCAATAGTATTAGCCACAACAAGAAATAAATATCCAGTAAATATTGGGCCTAAAATGCATACCTTATGAGCTATGGGCACTTGTTCGAGATGTGTTTCACGGTAACGAAAGTGAAAAAATGCTCATAGCTCATACGGTATACACTTTAGAGCTTATTTGTTTCCTGTTTTAGTCCACACTGCAACCTATGGAAGTTTGTCGGAGGAGTTCTGGTTCACCATGCACATTATATGACAATCGGGAACTATCTAACCGATTATGGCACAGAGCGAACGAGGCACTCCTCGTCACACGTGATGCTAGTCAGTTGACAGTGTGTGATACGCACCTAAACATCTGCAACCCGCAGATCTACAGATAACGCAGGTAGTCATAATTATTTGATATCGGTCTTACAGTTAGTGCCAATGTCACTACTTACATCTCTTTTTTATTAATGCCTTTTTTTTCATTTGGACATTCATGTCACGTTGCTGTAAACTTAATAAATGCATTGACATAAAAATAACTATTTTATGCACTAGCTATGCCACCATGACATATCGTAAAAGAGTGTCAAAAATTCGTTCAAGGCCCATTCAAGTCAGTTCTACTCCTCAGGAATGAACAGCTTCGACAGAACAGTACGGGTTAGCATGGATTAACGAAAATCGTATTCGGACTGGATGATAGACCGTCAACTTCGCTCAGTACATTCAAACATCAGCCACGAAGTCTACTATGAGGCCACTCTGAAAGTTATCATCCCACGTGATATCACGGCCACGCACTGCATGTAATTTAGAGAAATCATGGTGAATCTAGATCATCGTAATTTGTTTTCTTCGTGGCGACAGCCGGCGAGTATCACGTAAATGTTTCTAAGTGAGAAATATGTTTTTCAACCTTCTTGTGAGGGCTTGAGAAATTTTCATTACAAGAAATTCAGAAATGAGGCTTGTAACTCTGAGAGGCCTTCTGGAACGCTGTCTCTGCATGTCACATGAGAAGTGTTCAGTATTGAAGCATATGACAGGAACGATCATTCGAAGCAATAAAGTCTGGTAAACATGGTGCCTAAAATGCATACTTTAAGACCTGTGATCTCTTGTTCATCTTCGCTGCTGTGAACAACATCATTTCTACTAAATAAGTGCTCGTAGTTGTTAAGGTATTCATTTTACAGCCCACGTTTACTAGACATTTTTTCTTCGAACGATCTTTCCTATCATATCCCTGAATAGTGCTCATTCGTCCTAGAACAACATGTAGAGAGCGAAGAAACTGAATAAATGGCTTTAGCCAAGCGAGATTTTCGTGTCTTGTCAGTTATTTTTCTAGAACAAGGTAGGCGTACTTACAAGTTGTTGGTGTTGAAGGCAGCTGGACTTAACTTGTCGAACAGGCGATCTTGACTGTCAGAATTGATAACGAAACAGCGCCAACGAATCGAAACACTGAATATGAAACTCGTTTGTATGAAAAACATAGGTAGTAATAACTGTTACTGTTTCTATGAGCATGTGATAACTGTCTTTTAGTTTCAGCGTATTAAAGACAAATGATATACAGGGTTATTCTTATTAACGTTTCAAAACCCTCGAAGAGACGTATATGACGCTCAGACAAGTAATTTAATATAAAAGTAATGGGGCTGCAAACGTCGGAAAATACGCCGAAGTAGATGCCAAATGTTGAACATTTCAGTCACCAGATGACGTACCTCGCCACACGTGCTGGGACTGGGGTTGTCGATCCTACCTTCACCGGTAGCGGGCAGGGTATTTCCGGACCTTTGCGCCCTCACGTTTGTTACATTAAATTACTTATTTCAGTGCCATCTAGGTCGCAGTAAAAAAAAAATTACTGACTGCCAGACACAAGACTCGAAGCCTGAGCCCCACGCGATGAAGTCGTACGTGTAGGCTCGGAGCCACAGCTACGTGAATGCGTGACTTGGGTAGGGATGATGAGGTATGACAGACCGATAGGTTCTACCGTTGCACGTGCGGTGAGGTACGTCCTCTGAGGACGTCACATGCTCAACATTTCTCATTAAATTCTGGGTATTTCCGGACCTTTGTGCCCCCACGTGTGTTACATTAAATTACTTATTTCAGTGCCATCTAGGTCGCTTCGGGGATTTTAATACGTTAATAATAAGCACGCTGTACATCAACTACATCATGCAATGGTTTGTTTGCTAGACACATACCTACACAGCTAAAAGTCATCCGTAGATTTTTCTTCATGTCGATAACAATTCATGTTAGTTACATTTAAATGTTGTTTATAAAGGGCTTCATATAGCAGTCTGTGGTAGTAGCCACATATCTACTGTACAACAAGCCTAAGAATACAGCAAGTTCAATAAAACTATTTATTTTAAGATACCATCAGAGAAAAACAGTACACATGCCACACAAGTCAACATGTCTTGTACAATATAGCTTCCTTATCAAATACATGAAAGAAACATCCTAAACAGAATTTTCATAAAATGCACTGGAAGAATTTACGATAAAATTTAAGTAAATGGAGTGTATTATCTCACTTATAATTATACAATAAAAACGTGGCACGTGTGTATACAATCATAAAGGGGACCGAGATTGTCTACATTCACAGTCCATAAATAGAAAACAAACACGGGGTGGACGATAAAAATTTCTGGGAAACAATAAATAAAACGTTTCAGTCGGTTATGACGTGACAGCATTGCCTCTTGTGCAAACTGTTTCTACCACGTGCATACGACTGTAATGTTACGAAAATTTAATGACACTTATTCATGAGGCTGTATTTTCGGCGCAGTCTCGTATGATTACAAAGGAGTAAACAGAGAAGCTTGTCCGAAACTATGGCCCTACTGTTTCTACTTCATATAGCAATGATGATTACCCAGTGATTCTTTTGTTTAACAGATTCAGGAATTGGTACATGTGACGTGTTACAGTTTTCTAAGTTTATAAATAGTAAATTACAATGATAGATGTAAAACATTTCGCTTTAGAGAAGATAGAATTAAAATTGGGACAGGGTAGTTTGAAAGTCAGCGCCGACATCGGTCAGCCGGGGTCTTGTGCGTTCGGCAGCCATCCTTCATCTCCAAACCAATGTGCGACCAACACGTCGTGCTGGCACAACAGCGAAAAGACGACTCTTCTTGACGAAATGAACCTCTTTCGAGCGGGTGCCATTTTCCCTCAGACTTCTCACACTTCATCCAACGCATATTCTCAGAAACGGTTTGCGTATGTCCATTGTTCACAGGAGGATGTTGGTAACATGTCAAAAGTATAAATGCCGACCGCGTCTCTAAAAACCTGCAAAGAACACGGAGAAACGTTGTAAGAATATATTTGTGCATTTTTCTTTTACAGACACTAACGGAAGAACAGTGCACTACTTACAAATGAAACCAAATAAATACCGTATAAGGAAAGCTAGCAACACAGCAATCAACCGCAGTCCCATTGGTTTCTTATTGCTCTTGCAGATCCAGCTTTCAACTTTGGGGACGGGCCTGCGACTGGTAGCTGTGTACCTATATTTCCTTATAACAATATATAGTCGCTGTGCACAACGATGTCTTGCGGAAGCAAAGTTGGTGAACCGAATAAGGGACAAAAACTGTGGTGTTCGTGAGAATACATGCCAACTACGTAAGCAGAAAAGGAGGAGATGATACATATGTCGGAATAGAATAACCATTATAATTTGCCAAAGTGTGTGAATGGTAAGATGCTAAAACACTTTTTAGCGTGGGAACTGCGAGATTATGTTTTACTTTACGTCGGTGACGAACTCATTAGGGATTCAATATAAACGCGGATTGGGAAAGCGTAGGGAAGGAGACCGACAGGAACCATCAGGGCATTCATCTTGATTCATTTAAGGTCATCACGGAAATCTAAAATGTGGATGCCACACAGGGATTTGAACCTCGGTCTGGCTTTTAAACAAACCAAATGGCACATATCGTCTCGAAGTCCTTCATCAAAACCACTTCACGAACGTGTATATGAGGCTGTAGGAATACACGATTTACGTTTTAAGTCGAGGGCTAACGCTAAAAATGGGCATCACAAGAGTATCTTTGGATGAACGATTGCTGTAGGAAAGAATACTGAGTCTAGTAAGAGATATTACTATTTTTGTGGATGAACTTTCTAAGTGAATGACAATATTATACAGAAAATATTACGTAACTTCGGCAACTATTACAGTGACCTCCATTTCGGTTAACAATGTTGTGTATTTTGAGTGCATAATTTTCATGAGATACACTTGCAACTAAAGAATAAAATTTGTGACCTGTCTATGATGTTATTGTTTTGCTTTTTTATTCTTGTTTGAGCCATCAGTCTTCTGACTGGTTTGATGCGGACGATTTCGTCTCCTGTGACACGGTCTTCATCTCATAGTATCACTAGCAACCTACGTCCTCAATTATTTCCTGGATGTATCCCAGTCAGTGATTTCCTCTATTGCTTTTACCGTCTACAGCTCCCTCTAGTACCATGAAAGTTATTCCATGATAACACATATCATCCTGTCCGTTCTTCCTTTCAGTGTTTTCCGTATGTTCCTATCTTCGGCAATTTTGCGCAGTGTGTCCTCATTCATTACTTTACCTGTCAGCGAAATTTTCAACATTCTTCTGTAGCACCACATCTTCAACGCCTCAGTTCTCTTTTTTTCCGGTTTTCCTATAGTGAATTATTCTCCGTCCTACAATTCCATGCTCCAAACAGACATTCTCAGAAATTCATTCCTCAGATGAATGTCTATGTTTGATACTACTAGACATCTTTTGACCAGGAGTGCCCCTTTGCCTATGCTATTCTGTGTTTTATGTCTTCACTGTTTCGTCCTTCATGGGTTATTTTGGTTTCACGGTACCAGAACTGCCTAACTTCGCCTCCTTCATGACCAAATCCTTTCACCCTGAATATCCTTTCATCACGAATTATAATCCCACTCTTAAGCCGTTATTTTAATTCTATCTTTGCTTCTTCGATGTACATATTGAAGAGAAAGAAAAGAAAAGATAGACAGCATTTCTGTCTTTTTCTGTGATACGTCAGTTTCTGACTGGTTTGGTGCGGCCCGTCAAGAATTCCTTTGCGCCAATCTCTTCATCTAAGAATATCATTTGCAACCTACGTTCTCAATGATTAGCTGGATATATTCCAGCGTGTCTCCCTCTACAGTTTTTACTCTCTGCAGCTGCCACTAGCACCACGGAAGTTATTCCTTGATGTTCGTTCTTTGATTTGCAGTCTCCTGGTTCTTGTATTGTTACTAGTCTTTCCCTATAGAGTAGTACTATTTTTTTCAGTATTTCTGACACATCCTATGAACATGTCTTGATTTTGCTTCAATTTTACTTCAGTTGTCAAGCGAAACGTGAGGACTGCCTCTGTTTCTGGATTTAGTCTTCCTAAAGTCAAAATAATCGTCATCTAGCAGTTTCTCGATTTTTTTCTCCATTATTTTCTTGTAAACTGCTTGGGTGTATGAGTTGTTAAGGTGTTGCACGGTAATTCTCGGACTCTCTTGCTCTTTTTATCTTCTGAATTGAATGGATGATATTTTTCCTAAAGTCTGATAGTATGTCTCCAGTGTCATAGAGTCTACATATGGACCTGAACAGCCGTTTCGTTGCTATTTCACCCAATGCTTTAAGAGATTCTGATGGAATGTTACCTAAGGTCTTATTTAATCTCAAGTATTGTAATTCCCTTTTACACCCGCCAGGATAGCCGAGAGCGCTAACGCGCTGCTTCCTGGAGTCGGGTAGGCGCGCCTGCCAGCCAGCCAGCCAGCCTGGATGTGGCTTTTAGGCGGGTTTCCACACACTACTAGGTGAATACCGGGCTGGTCCCCACGTCCCGCCTCAGTTACACGACTCGCAGACATTTGAACCACATTCACACTATTTCACGATTTACACTAGACGCAGACAGCTGGGGTACAATAATTCCGTCCTGGGGGGTATGGGGTGGCGGCAGGAAGAGCATCCGGCCACTCCTTAAAATTAACCATGAAAATTCCGTACTTAATCCTGCCGACCCTGCGCAATGCGGGATAAAGGCAGTAGCAAAAGAAAGAAAAAGGAAGATTGTAATTCCCTTTTACGTTCCGACTGTGTTGCCGGATTCCTCCCACCACACCTGTTAAGAGCCTCTTCCACCACACCTGTTAGAGCCTGCGGACGCCGGCGAAGGCCCAGGCGGCGGCCGCTGCGAAGGCGACGGCGAGACGGGCGCCGCCGGCGGACCCTGCAGGGGCGGAGGCGCGGCTGCAGACGGCGACGCCCAGCTGGCGGCACAGCGGCGAGTACACCTGCAGGCTGGACAGCGTCTCGCCGATGCGCTGCAGGAACATCGCCTCGGAGCGCCGGCAGCGCGCCCGGCTCGCCACGTACACGCACACCAGGAAGCCGTGCTTGGCGCTGTACCACCCCCAAAACGAAACACTCGTATTAGCCAGGCCCCTGAGTGGTGCTAGCGCCGCTTTCCGCACTTGAAAAAATTTTCATACTACCTGTCTCTAATCACTCTCCCGTGTTCCTTCGTGAGTCAAACGTGAAAGAAAAAAACAACGGTAGGAAGAAAGTATGTAGTCCTGACAGTGCAAAATTGTTTTATGTAAGAAATTAACACGTAAATATCATCTAAAGAAACTAAGAGTAAATAATAACAAAAGTGCCAGTACGATGTAACTCAGAAGTAGATGATGTGTCAGTTGAACCAATGGTGTACTTTAACTACAGCCGGCCACTGTGACCGAGCGGTTCTTGGCGCTTCAGTCCGGAACCACGCGGCTGCTACGGTCGCAGGTTCGAATCCTGCCTGGGGCATGGATGTGTGTGATGTCCTTAGGTTAGTTAGATTTACGTAGGTCTAAGTCTCGGGGACTGATGACCTCAGATGTTAAGTCCCATAGTGCTCAGAGCCATCTGAACCATTTAATTGTCCGGGGACTGTTAATATCAGCTGTAAAAACAACCATGGAAGAGGAAAAGAAAGTGCCAAATGCAGTAAGAGTAGCTGTATACCTGCAAAATACTGAATGGAGAAAAAAATTTATGGCAACTGAGGGGAAAATAAAAATGTGTCAAACAGTGACATACGCAACAGAAACTAGAGCTTAAACGAAAAAGATAGTTAGCTGATTTGGTGTAGGAGACCAAATAGCGAGGTCATCAGAATGATATTTTCACTCTGCAGCGGAGTGTGCGCTGATATGAAACTTCTTGGCAGATAGAAACTGTGTGCCGGACCGAGACTCGAATTCAGGACCTTTGCCTTTAGCGGGCAAGTGCTCTACCATGTGAGCTACCCAAACGCGACTCACACCCCGTCCTCACAGCTACTTTTCTGCTAGTACCTCGTCTCCTACCTTCCAAACTTTACAGAAGTCGTGCTTGGGTAGCTCAGTTGGTAGAGCACTTGCCCGTGAAAGGCAAAGGTCTCGAGTTCGAGTCTCGGTCCGGCACACAGTTTTAATCTGCCAGGAAGTTTCATATCAGCGCACACTCCGCTCTGCAGAGTGAAAATCTCATTCTGGAAACACCCCCCTGGCTGTGGCTAAGCCATGTCTCCGCAATATCTTTTCTTTCAGGAGTGCTAGCTCTGCAGGGTTCGCAGGATAGCTTCTGTGAAGTTTGGAAGGTAGGAGAGGAGGTACTGTCAGAAGTGAAGCTGTGAGGACGGGGCGTGAGTCGTGTTTGGGTGGCTCAGATGGTAGAGCAGTTTCGCGCGAAAGGCAAAGGTCCCGAGTTCGAGTCTCGGTCCTGCACATAGTTTTAATCTGCCAGGAAGTTTCAGCGAGGTCCTCGATCCCATCGGATTAGGGAAAGATGCGGAAGGGAGTCGGCCGGGCCCTTTCAAAGCAACCATTCCGCCATGTGCCTGAAGCAATTTAGGGAAAACACGGAAAACCTAAATCAGGATTTGAACCGTCGTTCTCCCGAATTCGAATACAATGTGCTAACCACTGCGCCGCTTCGTTCGGTCGTAAAACATAAGACAAACTTCAACTGTAGTGGAAATGAAGAAAATAAGAAAGATCCAGGGAGTAACCATGTGGTGAAAAGAAAGCTGTTGATAAGGGAACAGTGTCGAATATAAAATAGAAATAAAGCAATGAAGACAAGAAAAAGAAATTGGGAAGACGTGTGAAAAGATTGGACACTTGAAAACTAGCTAAACTTTGTAAACACGCATGGTCGTGAGGGAAACGACTACCTTGAAGAGCACTCAGGAGATCGAGGCGCAGTTGGTCCAGCACATCCACGAAATGAGGCAGTCAGGTGGGAGCAACCCTACTCAGCAGAGAAGGAGAAGAAGAAGGAGAAGAAGAAGGAGAAGAAGAAAAGCAAAACGTTAACGCGCCTAGTCCACGTTTAGGTAGCAATAATTGTCTTGACGCTAAAAATCAACCCGAATCTGCGGATTCGAAACGCCTTCAAACTATCCACTAAAATCTTCATTAAAGCGTGACTGGGAACGTCACTGCAGCATAATGTTGTTTATAAAACAGCTTTTCGGTCTCTGTCACAGGAGGCCATTATCAGGGTGATTTGTTAACTCATACAGGATACAGCACCCTCTTGGGGCAGCTTGTCAAGTGACCGAAATAGTTTTGTAAACAAAAAAACTACGCAGTTACATACATTGAAACTTTTTATGGAGGGGACAAAGATCACAGAAACTTATACTTGCATATATAAATGTTACCATAACGTCTTCAGTGGACTTAAATATTTGCCGAGAACTATACAGGGTGTATCTAACTAATAAACGTAATAATTTTGGTTTTTGATGAACGGGAAATTCAGAATGCTTTTTTCATACTTTTTCATAGATGTTCAATATGCCCCCCTTGAGATGCACGGCATATGGCAGTGCGGTATTCAGATTGTTCCCACATTGTAGATAGCATGTCTTGAGTTACAGCTTCCACAGCTGTTGTTATGCGATGTCTCAGGTCATTCATTGTTGTTGGTAACTGAGGCACATAAACAGAGTCTTTTATAAACTCCCGCAAAAAATTATCACGTATAGTGAGGTCCGGTGATCCTGGAGGCCAGTACTATAAGGCTGAGTCATTTGGTCCAGTACGACCGATCCATCGTTCAGTAATCTTTTGATTTAAAAACTCCCACACTTTCAGATGCCAGTGTGGCAGTGCCCCGTCCTGTTGAAGTTGTTCGAATAGGTCTCCAACTGTTGAAAAAGAAAGTAAGAGTGTTCTCGGCAAAGAAAAATGGATCGTGAAACTGCACAAAACACATTAAATTTTGGAGAGTCCTTCACATATAGTACAACTTCATGTGGTTGTTCCGTACCCCATATTCTCATATTATGACGGTTCACCTTTCCATTTAAATGGAATTTTGCCTCGTCACTAAACACTAAGCCACGAACGAAATTACAGAATTCGACACGTTGTTGTTTGTCACCTTCGCGAAGAGCTTGCAGTAGCTGAGTTTCGTATGGTTTGATGTGTAAACGTCGACGCAGCACATCTCAGACGGACATCGAGGGCATGCTGAGCTGTCGAGCTGCACCGCGAGCGGATTTCTGCGGACTGCTTGTGAAACTACGACGGATGCGTTAGATGTCTGTGAAAGATACTCGGGGACAGCCCGGAGATTTGCCTTTACACAAACAACCTGTTTCTCGGAATTGTTCATGCCATTGTCTAATGCTCTGTGTTATATGAGGAAATACACTATACCTAGTCCTAAGTCACACTGAACGATTATTACTAACCCGCACTGCGCAAAACTTAGAATACAAAACGCTTTCTGTTGTTCCGATACCAGTTTACTAGAACTGAAGTGGGCGCACACTGCTGTTACTTAGCGGGAATCATGTAACACTCGAGAGTTTGCTCTTTTCAACAGTACGTTGTTCACGCATTTATCTCAAATAACATAATAGTTATGATTTTTTTTAAATCGTATGATTCTTTCTGATACACACTTATATCTTCGTGTGATTACGTACGTGACCAGTCAGCGCAAGTGACTGCCTTTCGAAGTACCCGGTTTCAATCGCGGTACTGACAGCGATTTCCTTTGGTCCATTCAGACTCGTAAGACTAATTCAAGAGTTCTGTGATTGGAAGCAGCGGCTCCAAAGTTTGCAAAGCCGTCAACGGCTGGCGGAGTGGCATTTTGACCCCATGCCCGTCTGTACCTCACCCAAATGACGCCACTGGCTGAGGGTGACACGGCGGTCGATCGGTCCCGATTGGCCAGTCGGAGGCCAGAACGGCGGAGATTTTTGTTTACACATCCTTAGGTGAATGAACACAGGGACGCCAGAGGACGAGAAATACGGCGCGAGTAAATGGTTGTTTCAGCAATTCGTACTTGAAATCTCTCAGTTCTTCTATAGCTCAAGCACCTCTGTGGACAATTGAACTACTGAGAGCATTATTATTATCTTTGTTTCTTTTCTCAGACGTTATGTCTGGTCAAACATGGAAAGTGATGCGGACCTTGATCAAGCGTGACTTCCTTTTAACTGTACGGTATATGTTACATTGCATTTAGGAACTTTCGGGTAATTGAACATATATCAATAATTGCGGATTTCTGTAGTTGTATATATAAGTTTGGATGTAGCTGTATTGCATTGATGTACTGGTGGATATTGTGTGGTATGACTCCTATAGTTGATAGTATAATTGGTATCATGTCAACTTTATCCTGATGCCACATGTCCTTGACTTCCTCAGCCAGTTGGATGTATTTTTCAATTTTTTCTCCTGTTTTCTTTTGTATATTTGTTGTATTGGGTATGGATATTTCGATTAGTTGTGTTAATTTCTTCTTTTTATTGGTGAGTATGGTGTCAGGTTTGTTATGTGGTGTTGTTTTATCTGTTATAATGGTTCTGTTCCAGTATAATTTGTATTCATCATTCTCCAGTATATTTTGTGGTGCATACTTGTAAGTGGGAACGTGTTATTTTATTAGTTTATGTTGTAAGGCAAGCTGTTGATGTATTATTTTTGCTACATTGTCATGTCTTCTGGGGTATTCTGTATTTGCTAGTATTGTACATCCGTTTGTGATGTGATCTACTGTTTCCATTTGCTGTTTGCAAAGTCTGCATTTATCTGTTGTGGTATTGGGATCCTTAATAATATGCTTGCTGTAATATCTGGAGTTTATTGTTTGATCCTGTATTGCAATCATGAATCCTTCCGTCTCACTGTATATATTGCCTTTTCTTAGCCATGTGTTGGATGCGTCTTGATCGATGTGTGGCTGTGTTAGATGATACGGGTGCTTGCCATGTAGTGTTTTCTTTTTCCAATTTACTTTCTTCGTATCTGTTGATGTTATGTGATCTAAAGGGTTGTAGAGGTGTTTATGAAATTGTAGTGGTGTAGCCGATGTATTTATATGAGTGATTGCTTTGTGTATTTTGCTAGTTTCTGCTCGTTCTATAAAGAATTTTCTTAAATTGTCTACCTGTCCATAATGTAGGTTTTTTTATGTCGATAAATCCCCTTCCTCCTTCCTTTCTGCTTAATGTGAATCTTTCTGTTGCTGAATGTATGTGATGTATTCTATATTTGTGGCATTGTGATCGTGTAAGTGTATTGAGTGCTTCTAGGTCTGTGTTACTTCATTTCACTACTCAAAATGAGTAGGTCAATATTGGTATAGCGTAAGTATTTATAGCCTTTGTCTTGTTTCTTGCTGTCAATTCTGTTTTCAGTATTTTCGTTAGTCTTTGTCTATATTTTTCTTTTAGTTCTTCTTTAATATTTCTATCATCTATTCCTATTTTTTGTCTGTATCCTAGATATTTATAGGCATCTGTTATATCCATCGCTTCTATGCAGTCACTGTGGTTATCCAATATGTAATCTTCTTTTTTAGTGTGTTTTCCCTTGACCATGCTATTTTTCTTAAATATGTCTGTTCCAAAAGCCATATTTATATCATTGCTGAATACTTCTGTTATCTTTAGTAATTGGTTGAGTTGGTGATTTGTTGCTGCCAGTAGTTTTAGATCATCCATGTATAGCAAATGTGTGATATTGTGTGGGTATGTTCCAGTAATATTGTATCCATAACTTGTATTATTTAGCATGTTGGATAGTGGGTTCAGAGCAAGGCAGAACTAGAAAGGACTTAATGAGTCTCCATGGTATATTCCACGCTTAATCTGTATTGACTGTGATGTGATATTATTTGAACTTGTTTGAATATTAAGTGTGGTTTTCCAATTTTTCATTACTATATTTAGGAACTGTATCAATTTAGGATCTACTTTGTATATTTCCAATATTTGTAGTAACCATGAGTGGGGTACACTATCAAAAGCTTTTTGGTAATCAATGTATGCGTAGTGTAGCGACCTTTGTTTAGTTTTAGCTTGATATGTCACCTCTGCATCTATTATCAGATGGCTGAAGACGAGTGCTTTCGGAGAGACGGCCATTATTTTGGTTATTGTTTTGCTTTTGTTTCACAGTAAAGTCATTTTGTTTAGTTTAATAAGGCTTATCCTTTCATCCCTCGGTCCCGCAGTGTCTAAGCCCACACACTTTAGCAGCTATTTGGACGGTGCAAAACTTTTTATCAACTTATTATGAAAGTATCCTTAATGTTTCGTGTGTTAAAGTAGGATCATATTTCTATTTGCCGAAATTTTAAGGCGTCATCATTTATTCTTGATTACACTTTCCCGTCTTATTTTAAGAATTTTAATTTCTCACTCAATTTTTTGTAAGAAAGATTATAAACATCTTTTTTGAAGATACATGCTAATGGAATCTTTTTTAATTTCAAATATACCGGATATTTTTGATTTACTGAGGAGTTTAGTTTCCTATCACAGCCTTCGACAGCCATTCGTGGTCCTGTGCAACTAGTTAAAAACATTCCGTAGTTCCGTCGGTATACTAGGATTTTCCATCCATTGATTGACCACAACGTAGGCTATGAATTTTTTGAGATTTTCTCCACTCAGCATTTCCTCCATTATTATCATCCATGCTTCATTGAAACTGTTTGTTGGAATACGCATCACTGCAGTACATATGCAGCAAAGCAGTAGGACATCTTCTCTATCCATGTATTCCTCTGTTAACTCCGGTTCTTGCATTTTCCTCAGAGATATAGCTTGAAGTCAAAACGTCAGCCAGAAAAGTATGTTTAGGGAAACACAGTTTTCATAGATTTAATTGAAGACTTTGCAAAGTCAAGCACTACAATTTTCAGCGCCCAGGCAAACATTTTAGTTCTGAATTCAGAAAAAAAGTGTTTCTTCAGTATTTTGACTATTGTCTAGGAACAAAGCAAATAAAACAGAAAATACCTTCGTCTGCTTCCAAAGTCAACGCGTATGGTGTACAGCTGTTTGATCTGTCAAACGTCTCGTCTGTAAGAGCAGTTCCACTTACACACAAGATTTTTCTCCGTTTCTTCACAGTAGCAGGCTTTGTTAGGAACCGACTCGTCACCAATTTTCAGAAAACTGTTACATTTTATTCACTTAATTTCGAAACATGTTCGCTTAGCTGAATCTCCGAACATATGCAAGGGTTCTGTGTCTTCCCAGTAGTGCCCCTTTTTGCTTTACACCGTTCTGTCTTGTTCTCATAATTTGGCATATTAGCCACGAAATCTAAAACTGTATTTTTCAAATCGTAATAATGTAGGAAACGGTAATTCTCTTCTCTTCATGGAGTCTTTTCCTGCAGTTACGCTTGCGTTTCTTAATCTGCACATCTGCTTTGTCAGGTGGGCAAAAAAATGTAGCTGTTCTATTATGATTCTGCCATTTGTAACTTTTAAACTGCCTTGACACTTAGTCTGTACGAAATTCACGCACAACCAGTTCGTATACTGACGAAATTTTCCGTGCAACCGATAGCGATGGGCATCCCTGAGAAGGCTTTGACTTTCCTTCTGTTACTGTAATTATTACAATTACTCACATTGTATAGAAATCAAGTAGCTTAGGGCTACGAAACCATATGGAAACGGAGGCTGTAGGCGAGGGCACCGCCTGACAGACTGTGACAACACATCCACCGGTGAACGACCGGTGAAAATCAGCAGTGGGGGAGTCGCTGGTCGGAAAACTCACGGTGCGAAACTGCTTGTTTGGAAGTCTCACGGTACCTGTGGCATCCATAACATGACCGGAAGCACCACGGTCGGGAAGCCCACGTCACTGGACTTAGTTTTATCTTGATTAATTCAGTTTTTCTTCTGATAATATTTAAAGGTCTTTCATATTCTCCTTGTAGCCAAACATCCAGTATCACAATCTGTACTCCCTTCATAATTTTATATGTGGTCGCCCTATATATGGAACAGACGAATAGCAACGTTTAATTCAGTTGTCAGGCTGAAAATTTAATTCCTGTTTGTGATAAACACAAACACAGCGCTGTAGTCCAGTTTACTCCAGAAAACCATATGAATTAAACCACAGAGCAGTAAAACGGAAGCGGTCGTTATCGAAGCCATTTTTGCTCAGGATTACAATTTTCTCGTATAAAGCATCATCCACTTCCAGAATAAATCCATTACCATGGGGCCTAACGTACATACACTGAACAGTCAGAAAGTTCGTCACAACAATGATTCTCTGAGTGTATCGGAGTCGTCATACTATATATCCTTTTTCAGAAATGTATCTCCACGAATAAACACAGGAGAACGTCTGGAGTGTCTGATGATTTTGATAACAAATGTGTATACGAAATGCTTCAAATTTTCTCAGCAAAAATCGTATTTTTCGTAGTATATTCATCAAGTTCATCAAGCATACACAAATAATTAGCAAATCTCTCATAGGTTCGTCACATCAGTAACAGTAAGAAAACTAAAAAAATTCCGCCCGGACAGGCCATGAAGGCCCAATGGTACCGACCGGCCGCCGTGTCATCCTCTGCGTTCAGGCGTCGCTGGATGCTGATTTGGAGGGGCATGTGGTCAGCATACCGCTCTCCCGGCCGTATGTCAGTTTCCGAGACCGGAGCCCCTACTCCTCAATCAAATATCTCCTCTGTTTGCCTCACAAGGGCAGAGTGAACATCGCTTGCCAACAGCGCTTGGCAGACTGGACGGTCATCCATCAAAGTGCTAGCGAAGACCGACAGCACCTAACTTCGCTGATCTGACGAGAACCGGTGTTACCACTGCGGCAAGGCCGTTGGCCAATAATAGTAATGGTAACAGAAAAATAATAATAGAAGTAAATAGTAATATAAATTAAATAAAACAATTTCAGAGACTTTATTGGTCTCATGCAGACACGACTTTATGTATATGGACTGAAACGGCGAGTGAAAATTTGTACCAAGGTTGACAAACGAAACCGCGTCCTCTGTTTATTAGGCAGGTGCGTCAGCCACTAAGCCACCTTGGCATAGCGGTTCACACAGCTGCACGGATTAGCCTGGCACGCTTCCCTCCTCGATCCAAATTCTCACTGCCTCTCAGTCTACTTTAAATTCCCCCTTACACGCGAACAGCATTGCTGATATTCTCCATGTGGCACCTCGGCATCGAACGTAAATTGGAGGGTCCACCCTGAACCCAGGTGCAGGGACTTATACAAATCAAACTTACATTCGACGCTGAAGGTACTACTCCAGAACACGGACAGCCTCGGCCAATCTGTTCGTGTGTAAGGGGGAATTGAGAGCAGACTGAGTGGCAGTGAGAATTTGGATCGATGGGGGAGGCGTGCCAGCATAATCCGTGCAGTTGTGTGAATCGACGTGCCAAGGTGGCTTAGGGACTGACGCACGTGCTTGGTAAGCCGTACACCCGTGTTCGATTCGCGGCCTTCGTACACATTTTCCCTCGCCGCTTATATATATATATATATATATATATATATATATATATATATATATATATAGTAAAAGGAAAAAGTGTAAACGTTAAAGTCAATAGAGCGCAATATTTGTGTGAAATATTAGTAATATGATTCAGGAAAATAATAAAGTAAAACGAGGTACAAAAACATCACTAACAGTAACACTGTAGCAGTTAAACAGATTTGGGAAAATATTAAACATTTTGTTATTGAAAATATATTCGCCAAATGAGAAAAAGAGAGAAAGTACAAAGTTAAACACTTCACAATGCATTACTACTTCTCGATGAAAGTATTTTACTGCATAATCATTCTTTCAAATATCATACTCGATTAAAAATTATTGTAGGGTGAGAGCCACGATGAGAGTAGTGGGGCGAGTTTCACGTGAAGGCACGGCGCGGATTCAGCACCCCACCTGTGAGTTCAGCGACCTCCCGCGGTTATAATCCTTCACCCTCCACCACGGAAGAGCTTCGCTTTGTCATCTTTTCAACGGCTTCATGTGGCGCCAGCATGAAATCCTGTGTGACCGTTCGTCACGCTTGATTTCTGCTTTCTCTGCTTACTGTTGTGGTCAGTATTATTTTGTTGTTTTTGTTCCTGTTGTTTGTTACGTGATACTTAACACTGTGAAAAGTATGTTCATCACGTGTTATTTGTAAAAAAGTTCCACGTCATTCTCTTGTCAGAGTATTAACGTTTGTCAGCTGAGAGAAACACTCTTATCGTCACGTATCAAATTTGAGGAAAGAGAGAAACAACAGAGGCTCGCTTATCTCCGAAAGAACTGCTGCAGCTCTAAATATAAAACAAAATACTGTAGTGAAGTTTTAGAACAATTGTCTGAGAATGAAATGGACGCTATAAAATTATTGAATCTAGACAGTATCGGAAAAAATGCTGTTTGCAAAAGCGGATTATGAAAGAAGATTTATTTCCGGCGGATGTGATACGTCCTGTTGCTTCCGGTTAGCCCTACGTCGCAGACAGGAACAGCCGACACTCTGAAAATTACCAACCTTAAGGAGGCAAGTCCTTTCGAGGCGGTCAGACATTGTTATAATGCAGAACAAGCTGAGCTGTCGCTACGACTAAACACAAAAAGGAGTGACAGGTCAACTGCGAAACTAGTGGTCTTTTTTCGTAATGAACTACAACGGGCGAGCGCAGCATGACGTGTCACATTTAACTCAACGTATGTCATGTTCGAAATCTCCGATGTACTTACAGTACGGAGCAGATGGAAATACGATATACTCTTATGATTCAGTTTCGTTAACGTGGGCACGACACCTAACAAAAGTAACAAAAATTTTTCACTTGCGAAAAATGCTAATGTCTTCGGGAAACGTATTTTCGTGAAGTTGCTGCAAATAATGTTAAAATTTTGCTGTGTTAAATATACAAAAATGAAAACATAGTGCAGGACTTCGAAAACACAACGATACAAGTTCCATCTCTGTACATCGAATAATTTGCGAGTCTGATCGAGGTTAATGAAACGCTAGGTTATCTGCGTGTCCCGTGAGGGATGCGACAGCTTTTTTCAGCGCCTCCGCTGCACTTACAGTTGTGTCTACCCTAATGTGGTTTTGAGCAGAGTGCAGCACGATATGAGTGTTCTTTTCTACTTGCATTGCATTTTTTCCCGAAAATTACTTTGTTATTTACGAGAAAAAATACGAAACACCAGAAGAGAAATCCTGTGGAAAAGTAAATGAATTTTTACAAATATTTAGTTCTAGTCTTAAAACAAACAGCTTTGAGTTCCTCTTATCCAGAGTGCTGCCCCGACGTCAGCTGATCACGGAGAGCACAGCACGGTGGACCTGAGGAGGAGTGGTGCTCACCAGCAGAGTTCCAGCATGCGGGTGTGCCTGTCCTTGAGCGCGGCCGTGTCCTCATTCACCAGCGTCATGAAGCGGTCCGCGCACTCCGTCCAGTCATCCGAGATGGCGCGGTAGCAGTCCGTGTACTGCAAGTACTCTGCAAAACACACGGCAGATGTTACTGTTGACGCATTCCAACAGTCTGAAGCGAAAGAGCTACAAATTTAAAACGGTTCATTCAGTAGAAACGTATGTCTTGTCTCCCTCTTAAATGTAAACATATTGCGCAAATCGAATTGCTTATTAATGATGTCATTTTTTTTAAGCTCTCGTCCATAACGTTTTATGACAACTGTGTCCAATCGCCTGCTGTCGAATTCTTAGTTGTTAAAATCAGTGAAACAGTTATTATCTCATGGCAACGCGGTGTTTCGGGAAATGATAGGTCAAGTCAGTTGGTAGTGATCGATTTCTTAACAACGTACTCGTAAAGTTGTCCATAGCTAAGTGGTCAGAGTGTCTGACCGCTATTCGAAGATCTGGAGCCCGATTCCCGGTCTGGAACGGGGTGAGCTCAGCCTCATGATGCCGACTGAGGAACTACCTGACCGAGTAGTAGCGGCTCCAAGGCATAGGAAGCTGACCAGTCGGAAGAGAGTTGTGCTGACCCCACAATCCTCCATACCGTATCAGAACTTTGATGCTGGCAGAGCCTTACACGACGGCCGGTCAGGAATGAGTGGTCCGACAGTGCCAGTAGAAGGAGCTTAGTTGTTTGATAACCATAAAAACCCAGTACCAATTACGCATCGCTTTTTGAATTGTCTTTTATAGACGATACATGCCGGCGAAATATACAGCGTACACGAACATCCTTCTCAACACAAGGACTGAGTTTGCAAATAATATCCTTCCCTCTCGGGACTGGAGGACGACGGAATCCAGCTGTTCAGTCTGCACCTACTCCTTGCCAACATACCGTATGAGAAAGAAAGCTGCGTTTCACATGAGGAAGTTTTCCAGAATCTCCGCTGAATCTTGGAGAGAAGATACTTTTTCTGCAGTTTTGTATCATTTTTAGACTTAATATTCGCTTTTTTTTCGACTGCTTCTGAAATTTCTTCTTTTCATGTTGGGGTCAATCACTTATCTTTCTCCTCCTGCGACCCGTGTAAACTTACAATATATACCAACAAACGTAATAACAAGATTCGACCGATGTCGACAGTTAGACGCTGACCAGTACACACTTCCCAGAAAGCTGTGGCTCTGCGGCGCGTCTAATACTTGGAGCCAGATAGCGTCAGCAGGTTCCGACGGCACCATCCATCACGTCGCTGACTTCGACTCATCAGCGATCGCCATCGATTACACATCAGCGCCACGGCCGATCGCCTGTGTATCCGCCCCAACTCCTCCGTTGAAACCGGTCTCAGGCTGAATAGCTGCTGGAACCCATTCTAACATTCGCTCTGGACTTCCACTCTGGAGTTCAAATTACCGGCCGGCCATCCACATTTCAGTCTTCCATGACTTACCTAAATCCTTCCAAGTAAATGCCGGAATTGATACTTGCAAAGGGCACGTCTGATTTCCTTCCTCATCTATCACGAGCCCGAACTTTTGCTCCGTTTCCGATGACGTCATTATCGATGGTGTGTTAAACACTAATCTTCCTTTCTTCTAAGTTTCACAGTACATTTTTCTTAGATTGTTCATATGGCTTCTTTAAACATGCGCCATTTAACTACCTTCTACCCCGTAACATGGAGATGTACAGCAGTTGGTGGTGAGACTTTTCTGTGGTGACTCACCCATGGCGAAGTAGAATTCATTGTAGCAATGGGATCCGACTGGTTCGCAAACACAGAATCTTCACGGACCCTTAGCTAAATGTTGGGTAGCTTACAGTACGTTAACCGCAACAGATGTGACAAAATGTAAGGCCGAGAAACTTCTCTTTCTACTATTTTTGTTATTGAGAACTTCGTCGTTTGAGAAATGACAATCAGCGTCTTAAGAAGGAAATGTGTGACAGTCACTTAAATATTTGTGTGGCTACGTCGCTTTCGACTTGACATTTCTTGTCAGTATCCCCATAAATAAAAGTGAGGAAGAGCAGCATTACAGGAAGCCATTGAGATTACTACATAAACACATATGTACACCACAAACGAGATCCCAGAATAAGTTTCGGCTGCGTCAAATACGATGTCACCATACAATACACGCACTAGACTGGTAGGTCATACCTATGGCCACGAGTACCGACACGTGTGTGAGTTTCTTTTTTTTTATTATTATTATCAATCTTCTGACAGGATCGGCGTGACCAGTAACGTATTCGTCCCCTGCGTTAAGCTCTTCATCTCAGAGTAGCACTTACACCCTGCGTCATCACTTATTTGTTGGATGTTTTACACAATTTTTGTTCCCGCACAGTTTTCTCCCTCCATAGCTTCCTCTAGTACCATGGAACGTATTCCTCAATTTTTTAACATGTCTCCTGCCGCCCTGTGCCTTCTTCTTCAAGAAGGTCCGTTCTCCACTGTTCTGCGAAAAACTACTCGTTCTTTATTTCATTAGGCCATTTAATTTTCAATATTCTTATGCAAAACCAAAGCTAAACCTCTTCGATTCTCTTCTTTTCCTGTTTTCCCGTAGTCCGTGCTTGACTGCCATAAAGTGCTGTGTATTGTCGGAAATGTCTTCCTCAGGTAAAGACCGATATTTGGTACTAGTAGATTTCTCTTACATAGGGATAACGCCCTTTCCGCTTTTACGAATGATGATTTGGTTTTCGTGTCCTCCTTATTCTTTCTGTCATGTGCTATCTTGCTTCCGAAGTAGAAAATTGCTTAACTTTGTCACACTTCCTGGTCCCGAATCTCAATGTGTGTATCACTAGTTTCATTTCAGCTGCTCCTTATTACCTTCATCTTTGTTCTGTACTCATTAGCCTGTTAATTCTAATCAAAAGACTCATAATTCTTCCTTATTTTCACTGACAACAGTCATCAGCGAATCTTATCACTGATATCACTTCAACCCGAATTTTTTAAAAATCCACTGTAGAACCTTGCTTATATTTCCGTCATTATTTCCTAGTGATAGAGATTGAACAGTAAGGACGAAAGACTGCATCCTATATGTGGCGTCGAAAAGATTAGATTTAGTGCACTGTTATAACACCAGCCATACGACTTACGGGAAGTCCGCTGTGTACAGTAAGTAGTTTGGATAGTTCGTGACAGGGTGGCTTTGGTTGCAATGTTTCCAAATTAATTTACTGTAATTATGAAGACAAATTTCGAGATGTTATGTGTTATCCAATATTCTTTACTAAACGGCTATCAAATTCTAGATATTAACAGAATAAGGGTGATCACATGTGTATCGAACGAATGTCTGCTGATTTCTCATTTATGCATACATTTATAGGCACATTCACAGGCAAATAAATACAGATTTCAAATGGTTATTACAGACAAACTACAATAGATAGAAACACATTGTGCTTGCCACTAGATACAGAAAGGTTTAAAGTTTTGATATACCTACGTTTCTGTTATGTTTGTAACAACATAGCGACTAACCCACAAGAGAAATCATTTCGTGTGTTGGAATTTGCACCAAGTCACTCCATTGTTCCAGTACAAAGTACATTCCGCCATTGATTCAGCAAGAAACCGTTTCTGCGCAAGTAGATTTATGAGTGGCGTATAAAACACTTGGAAGCAGATTGCATGTGCAAAGGGAAGAACACTGGTCGGCCATGCTCGTCTCTTGAAAATGTCGAGCGCATCCGGAGCCCTAAGACGTCCACAACACCGACAGGCCAGGAACTTCGATTTCCTCAAACAACGGAGTGGCGTTTTCTGAAACGAAACCTACACATACAGCCTTACAAGTGGCAGTTACTGCAGCAATTACGTCGCGGCAACCATGTCAGCAGATACACTATGTGATCAAAAATATCCGGAGACCTGACAGAAAAAAGAATTACAAGTTCGTGGCGCCCTCCATCGGGAATGCTGTAACTCAGCACGGTGTTGGCCCACCCTTAGCCTTGATGACACCTTTCACTCTCCCAGGCATACGTTCATTCAAGTGCTAGAAGGTTTCTTGGGGAATGTCAGCCCATTCTTCACGGAGGGCTGCACTGTGGAGAGGAATCGATGTCAGTCAGTGAGGCCTGGCACGAAAAATGGAAACAGCGCATGGCGGCCCCGACGGTCACCCACCTAAGTGCCGACCACGCCCAACAGCGCTTAAATTCGGTGATCTCACGGGAACCGGTGTAGCCACTGCAGCAAGGCCGTTGCCTCGAAATAAATCGGTGTGAAAATAAATTCTTACTCAAACGACCACATGGGCCACCCACAAGTGGGGCTCGCTCACCACCCACGGGCCAACTCCGCCACCCACACGCTCACCGACTGCCGAATGACTGACCCCCCGGCCAAGATGGCCGCTCGCTTATATAGGATCGGATGTCTACCCCACTGGCTATGCAAGTACCAATTACACCAGTTAAGGTTACAAATTTTGACACGTACTTCCCTCAACAAAAATAAGTACACCATTGGAACTGCGATAGAAAGTACATCTCATTTGCTACATTACATTAATTTCTAGGATTATTCTATCGCCCATAAATCAAGTTTCAGTTTCTTGCAAAATTTCTCGACTTAGAGCAAATTTGTTTGTTTACATCTGTGCTGCAAAGTTTCAACATAGAACTGCATATAGCACTGTTTTTAGACGTAATCTATAGCGATCTACATATTGCGCTACTCAAAATCTTCATATCTATAAAAATTGATTAATTATGGGCGATAAATGTTAATAATAATTTGCAAACGATGAAAACTATTTCAAGTTAAGTGTATAGTATAACTTAACTAGTTCAAAATACGTGTGATGCCACCCAAAACATTACATAGTGCCGTTCTTTACGTCATGAAATTATATTGAATTTTATAAACAATTTCCCATCAAACTTTGTTTATTGTTTTTTACTAGCTTAATTATTTATGACTCTTAACATATGACTACGGCACTCGATCCGCTATGACGAGACGTTTTTAATGAGCGCTCGCTCATCTCTCTAAGTTGTTATTTACTATTTTTATTAATTTTTCTGTATTCATGATATTAAGCAATTTTCAAGTTGCTATAACTTTTGTGTGTGCAACGGTCTTGCCGCAGTGGATACACCGCTTCCCGTGAAATCACCGACGTTAAGCCCTGTCGGGCGTGGTCGGCACTTGGATGGGTGAGCATCTTGGCCGTCATCGCTGTTGACATTTTTCGGGGTGCACTCAGCCTCGTGATGCCAATGGAGGAGCTACTCGACCGAATAGTAGCGGCTTCGGTCAAGAATACCATCATAACGACCGGGAGAGAGGTGTGCTGACCCCACGCCTCTCACTCGTGGCCTGAAGACGGAGTGCTTATAACTTTTGCGTCTCGTGACTTAAAATAAAGATCTTTCAGAATGTGCATACTGCTGACCACAATCCACTGCCACATCGGTCTTCACCGTAAGTTACATGGTTTTCGCGTAATGAGCGAAAAACCAAACAATGTCCCAACCTGGGGCCACGTGGCCGCCCGGCGGCAGAGGCATCCCACCGATTCGTTGCAAATATCGCGCGGGCGCGCCACGCGCTTCCGTGAATGGCGCGCCATGTCGCGCACTCGCTCTCCACAAAGCAATCCTTGCATACTAGACCTGTTCATCTAGTAACAGGGGTTTGTACCGTCACAACAGTGAAGCAGTCTCCACACCAACAGAGAGAAGACGCCTGCTAAACGTAACAACAGCACTGGAAAACAAAAATTTAACTGCTGTAACTACTTTACCATTGCGGTGGGTCTCTCCATAGATCAGTATAATATCGGTGAACTCTTCGAGGGAGTACACTGCAGTTGTTATCTGTTTGACAGTAAGACCTGACTATAGCTACAAGCAGACAGCCATGCGACCTTATCAGAGTGGAACCATAGAAAACGCACGCAGATGACGGCATAGCTCCATGAAGGCTTTCTTGTACGTGCAGCTCCCCTTGGAGCAGCAGTAAGGAGGCAGCCCTTCTTGCCCCAACATATGAGCGAAACATAAAACTATAGAGGACGGCTTTCTTGGACCACCTGCTACATACAGACCAAAAGATTATTTCCTGTGAACATATAGTTACTATGTTCCAATTATTGCTTCAAATACTATCGGGAGGTGTTGGTACAAAGTATAAATTACTCAATGAAATTCAATGTCGGCATCCGTTTGAACGTGGGTTTAAATTTCTCTACGAAACTCAATACTGGTATCCATTTGTACATGGGTAGCCACTTTGGATAATTTGGGGGTATGTAAATAATGAGTAAATGATATGCTGTTTTAGAGGAAGACGATGGAGCTGGTAGTATTTTAATTTCAAAAATTTACTATGAACCAACAACTTCGTTTCATATTCAAGCAACATGGTTTGTTCCTTGGATTGTTGCTGATCTGTGAGGTGGAGCTTAAATATTTTATTTATGCAATAAAAGTTATTTAAAATTCAAATTAAAGTTACCTACATGATACAATTTACATAAAAGTAAAGCTTTTCTAGAATGTTTCCCTCAACTGAAATCTCACACACATTTCGCTACTTTTCTATGTAGGATGTGTCTTTTGTGTAAAAAAAAAAAAAGATTTATTTAGCCACATGAATACTATTTATTAATAGAATTTTCCAGAATATGTCATCCCAAAATGAATGTCACAGAACTGAATGTTGGGACTGCAGTATTTAATGTATGTGTCACTGGCACATCTGAAAGACGATGTATATCAAGTATTCGAGCTTTATAATCAGGGGAAATTTTTTTCAATTGCTGAGCGTTAATAGTAGGATATCATCTCGTAATTACTTGACACTTTATCCAACACCATGTTTGTTAGTTTTGGAAATACGGGATGCCCAATTACCTTCTCTGCCGTAGCGATGTTGGGTGTCTGCGGTATTTTGTCTCTTCGAATACATGATCTCGGCGTCATTTTATCCGTCCAGTGCAACACTGTTCAGTGGAACTCAGTCCGTCGTTTCTTTCTGGAGCATAGTCATCCTTTCACGACGCCTAACTGCCTTACTGCCTAGGCACATCTCCATGTCCTATTGGTTCCCTTCTTTCCTTGCTTGAAACAGTATTATTTGCTGTTATATCATTGTCGTACGGAACATATTCGCTTCCTCGGGGAGAAAAACAGCCTGGAAATTAATGTACTGCACACAGCATGAATGTAATGGTTAACAGCAGGGAAACCACACATATCTTGATGTAAGTCAGACCATTCTCGGTCTTCATCCTAACGTTGATCGTGTCTCCATTTAATTGTCATTGTCAAAAATAGTCACAAGCTAGTAGTATTTGAAGGGGATGTAGGAGAACTACCAAATTTCCGCCTGTAGCCACTTCTTGAAGGGCATTTGCCACATAAATACAGCCTTCATCAAGGATCAAGAATTATTCTTCAGGCCACTAGATACACTATGTAATCATAAGTATCCTGAAAATGACTTACAAGTTCGTGGCGCCCTCCATCAGTCATGCTGGAATTCAGTATGGTGTTGGCCTACCCTTAGCCTTCATGATAGCTTCCACTCTCGCAGGCATACGTTCAATCAGGTGCTGGAAGGTTTCTTGGAGAATGGCAGCCCATTCTTCACGGACGGCTTCACTGTGGAGAAGTATCGATGTCGGTCGGAGAGGCCTGGCATGAAGTCGGCGATCCAAAACATCCCAAACGTATTCTATATGACTCAGGCCAGGACTCTGTGCAAGCCAGTCTATTACAGGGAAGTTATTGTCGTGTAACCACTCCGCCACAGGCCGTGCAGTATGAACAGGTGCTCGATCGTGTTGAAACATGCAATCACCATCCCCTAATTGCTCTACAACTGTGGGAAGCAAGATGGTGCTTAAAACATCAATGTAGACCCGTGCTGTGATAGTGCCACACAAGACAACATGAGGTGCAAGCCCTCTTCATGAAAAACACAACCACACCATAACACCACCGCCTCCGAATTTTACTGTTGGCACTACACATGCTGGCAGATGACGTTCATCGGGAATTCGCCACACCCACACCCTCCCATCGGATCGCCACATTGTGTACAGTGATTCGTCACTCCACACAACATTTTCCACTTTTCAATCCTACAGTGTTTCCGCTCCTTACACCAAGCGAGGAGACATTTGGCATTTACCGGCGTGATGTGTGGCTTATGAGCAGCCGCTCGACCGTGAAATCCAAGTTTTCTCATCTCCCGCCTAACTGTCATAGTACTTGCAGTGGATCCTGATGCAGTTTGGAATTCCTGTGGGATCGTCTGGACAGATGCCTGCCTATTACACGTTACGACGCTCTTCAACTGTTGGCGGTCTCTCTCAGTCAACAGACGCGGTGTAGCCTGTACGCTGTTGTGCTGTACGTGTCCCTTTCACGTTTTCACTTCACTATCACATGGGAAACAGTGGAACTAAGGATGTTTAGGAGTGTGGAAATGTTGCGTACGGACGTATGACACAAGTGACACCCAATCACCCGACACTTTCGAAGTCCGTGAGTTCTGCGGAGCGCCCCATTCTGATCTCTCACGAAATTAATGGCTACTGAGGTCGCTGATATGGAGTGTCTTGCAGTAGGTGGCAGCCCAGTGCACCTAATATGAAAAATGCATGCTTTTAGTGGTGTCCGGATACTTTTGATCACATACTGCATCATTCCCATTCAAACGTGAAGTTAAATTCAGACTCCATAAGTGTAAACAGTATAAGAAATTTTTTTGAACCGAGCAGTTAAGAACACGCTTTTTATTGAACTGTAATTATCGGTTTCAGCCAAAATTGGCTACCAACTACGTCATCATCCACTTAAAGCACTCGCAGAGAATACTCGTAGATTAATTAAAAGTTAAAAGTTTAGTACAGGATGAAGGACGGTAATAAATCCAGCAGAAGGTGCTTTGTACAAAATTTTAAAAAGTATGTTGGGGTATTTAAATGGAAATGGCGTATAATAGTGGTGAACTAATTATTGTAGATAAAACTCTGAGTAGTGTTCTGAGAAACCCTCTGAAATAAAAGACAGTAAAATTTAGGTTTTACGTTCCATTACTGACCATTATGTCTAATTTGTGACTAATAGTGATTGTTATTACCAACTCCAACGACTAGGAAGGAAGACTAAATTCGTAACTCGCTGTTAGAAAGCACATATTTCTAATCCTACACGAGAAGTATGGGCATTGTTAGTAAACCTTTTTGTCGTAATAAAATGAAATGCTATCAGTTTACGTTCCCCTTCAACTAAGGTCTCCGCTATAGGCTTGGACGACGACCTGGTAGGAACCAAATCCAATATGTATTGTGGTGCACACGACCGTAACTTATGACATTTGGACATTAACGATCATATGGAGAATATTTGTGAATTGTTTCACTGTAACTGGTTCATTTTTTATTCTTTTATTTATCGCGACTTTACTTCCTCACCCCCTCCACAGAAAGGGTTCTCAACGACACAGTTTGCCCCTGTTAAACGAAATTAATTTCCATCGTGAAACTCATTTTCTTCTCCTGACAATTGTACTTTACGTAAGTATATAAATAGTCTTGATACCATATTGATTTTGAAATATATTTGCCATCTTCTGAGAGTCTTTTAATGGAAGTGAGGATGGTAAAAGAAGCTCGCCTCTACACTGATCCAACACATATCGCACGAGGCCCCAGGAATAAGTTTGTGGAGGAAGTTCGTGTGGTTTTGTGACGCACAGGATACTAATAGAGCACTGTACTGGCGTGTGGTGTGAATGTAATTTGGTACAGTTGCTTTAAGTTGAAATTTCTGCTTAGGTTCAAATGGTATATGAACACAGAAGCCTTGTCATGGGTAGGTGAAGAAAGGGAAGCATGGAAATCAGTGAGCCGGCCAGGGTGGCCGAGCGGTTCTAGGCGCTACAGCCTGGAACCGCGCTACCGCTACTGACGCAGGTTCAAATCCTGCCTCTGGCATGGATGTGTGTGAAGTACTTAGGTTAGTTGGGTTTAAGTAGTTCTAAGTTTTAGGGGACTGATGACCTAAGAGGTTAAGTCCCATAATGCTCAGAGCCATTTGAACTTTTTTTTTTTTGGAAAGCGGTGAAGGGTAGAGTGGGATTTGATGGGAGGGATAAATGTCCTACAAAGTATCTATATCTACATACATATCCTGGATATCACTTTGAAGTGCATGGCAGAGGGTGCTTTCCATTGCAATAGTTACTAGGGCTTATTCAGGTTCCAGTCGCATATGGAAGACAAGGATCCCTAGATGATTGTCCTGCAATTCAGAGGGCGCCTGGCATAAGGGTCATCGAACCACCTTCTAGGAACTGCTCTACTGTTCCACTCTCGAACAGCGTGCAGTAAAAACTTAAATTTTTCCGTGCGGGCTCTGATTTCTCTTAATTTATTATGATGATAGTTTCTCCTTGTGTAGATTGGCGCCAACAAAATATTTTCACACTCTGCGGACAAAGATGATATTGAAGTTTCATGACAACGTTCTGCCGGAACGAAAAACTGATTTGTTTTAGTAACTACCACCACAATTCGTGTACCAATATCATGTGGTCCATTACGAGCAGAGGACATGGCTGGTACGCCCTTTCTAATGTCATTAAACTTTATTCTGAAAGCGACCAGTTTCGGCAAATCATTTTGCCACCTTCAGGCCCCATACGTTGTTTTCAAATCAATCACAGTTTATTGGCATTAAAAATTCATTTACCATGTCCACAGCACTCGCACATATATTTCTTCTCTCCCATATTTCGTGATAGTAGAAAATAAGTTGCACTCTTTTGACTTTTTCGATGTCCTCCGTCAATCTTATCTGATGCGAATCCCACACTGCACAGCAGCAGTTCAGAAGAGGACGGGTAAGCGTATTGTTTATCGGTCTCTTTAGTAGAACTGTGGCATTTTCTAAGTGCTCTGCCAATAAACCGCTGTCTTTGGTTTGCTTTCCCCACAACTTGATCGGTGCTATCGTTCCAACTTTAATTAATCTTAACTGTAATCAATAAGTTTTTATTTGAATTTACAGCCTTTAGATTTGTATGGTTTATCTTGTAACCAAATTTTAGTGGAGTTCTTTTAGTTATCATGTGCTTGACTTCACACTTTTCGTTATCTGCAGTCAATTGCAACTTTTCGCACCGTACAGATATCTTGTCTAAATCATTTTGAAATTTGTTTTGATCATCTGATGACTTTACATGACAGCTTAATCTGCACACAATCCAGGAGGGAGGGTCATATTGTCTCCCAAATCATTTATGAAGACGAGGAACAGTAGAGGGCCTGTACCAATTCCTTGAGGAATGTTAGATATTAATTTTGTTTAACTCGAAGACTTTCCGTCAGTTATTACGAACTGTGACTTTTGTGGCAGTAAATTACGAATCCAGTCACACAGCTCAGGCAATACTCCATTGGCATGCAGTTTCATTAGAAGTCGTATGTTAGGAACGGTGTCAAAATCTAAAACTATGGAGTCAATTTGAGAACTCCTGTCGACAGTACTCTCTACTTCCTGAGAATAAGAGCTAGTTATGTTTCAGAAGAACGGGATATTCTCAATCCGTGCTGGCTGTTTTTCAATAAACCATTTTCTTCGAGGTGGTTCATAATGTAAGGCGTTGTACTATTTCTCTTGATTCAGTTCAATTCTTTCAGTACCTCCATGTTACACTCCCATGAGTCATATAGACTTGTGCTCATCCGTGCCATCCTTATCTCTGTGCGTCCAGTACTCCCCGTTAGTCCTATTTTGTGTGGGTCACAAGCGCTTAAGGACTATTTTAGGATGGATTGTACAAATGTTTTATAAGCAACCTCCTTTGTATAGTAGCTACATTTTTCTAGTATTCTGCCGATGAACGAAGACTCTCAGGTACCTCACTCGTGACTGAGCTTAAGTGATCCGTCCATTTCAAAGAAGTGCAAACTTTTGCGCCCAGGTATTTGTATGACTTAAGCGATTCCAGTTGAACCTCGTTGATAACGTTGCCGTAGGGTATTACTTCTTTTTCCTTTTTTGTTCACATTTTTATTTTTCTGAACCTTTAATGCATGTTGCCATCGTTTGCACGGGTAAAAAACCTGATGAAGATCATACTGCGCATTTACGCTTTTTTTTTTTTTTTTGAAACAGTGCTTCATTATAGATAGCTTGTGATGATACAGTTAAATTCAAATTGTAATATCTAAAAATTTTTTAGTTAGTTAAACAGCATAGAGTGAAAATCGACGGAGTAAAATGATCGCTCTTATACAAAAGATTACTATTAAGGAAACATCTATAACAATAAGCGCAGGTGTAATATCTGTGAAAGATGTTCGTTGGAAAGAGAGGGTATTTTGTGAAAAATTAATAATTTTAAGAAGAATAAATTACAGAAATGAACGTAAGTTATAAATGTACTGACTGTAACAGTCTGAGGGTATTAGAACATGTAGTTAATTTAAACAAAATGAAATCATAAAGGTAGGGGATCCACTATGGTGTTTTGGATGACCTTGGTGCTAGCACAGAGAAGGAGGAGAAGAACGGAGAACAAGAGCAGTTGTAATCGAGCCTTAAGAGTGTACGTATCGTGGCGTGTCATGTCTGGCGATTTGAGCCTAAACCCATAACAATTCGGAGTGAACGTACTTAATACTTGTTGTGGCACTGGTTTATAGTTTCTGAGGTCGTCTCCAATTTATTTTGTGTCGAAAAGCAAGAATATCCAACTGGTTTGATGTGATGGAATTTGGAGCCAATGATCAGAAAGTAACCATGGCACACAAGTATGTGGCAGTTATAAATTAATTCCAACATAGGAGACGTGAAGAGTCTATCCAAATTATAATAAAGCAAGCACCAACTTCAACACTGATACGATTGGAACGAACAAGGCAGTCTTTAGCAGTGTATCAAAATGTTACAGTCAACGTCATGGTTTACCAATGTTCTAATATACACTACTGGCCATTAAAATTGCTACACAACGAAGATGACGTGCTACAGACGCGAAATTTAACCGACAGGAAAAAGATGCTGTGATATGCAAATTATTAGCTTTACAGAGCGTTCCCACAGGGTTGGCGCCGGTGGCGACACCTACAATGAGCTGACACGAGGAAAGTTTCCAGCCGATTTCTCATACACAAACAGCAGTTGACCAGCGTTGCCGGGTGAAACGTTGTTGTGATGCCTACTGTAAGGGGGAGAAATGTGTACCATCACGTTTCCGACTTTGCAAAAGGTCGGATTGTAGCCTATCGCGATTGCGGTATATCGTATCGCGACATTGCTGCTCGCGTTGGTCGAGATCCAATGACTGTTAGCAGAATATGGAATCGGTGGGTTCAGGAGGGTAATACGGAACGCCGCGCTGGATCCCAACGGCCTCGTATCACTAACAGTCGAGATGACAGGCATCTTATCCGCATGGCTGTAACGGATCGCGCAGCCACGTCTCGATCCCTGAGTCAACAGATGGGGACGTTTGCAAGACAACAACCATCTGCACGAACAGTTCGACGACGTTTGCACCAGCATGGACCATCAGCTCGGAGACCATGGCTGCGGTTACCCTCGACGCTGCATCACAGACAGGAGCGCCTGCGATGGTGTACTCAACGACGCACCTGGGTGCACGAATGGCAAAACGTCATTTTTTCGGACGAATCCAGGTTCTGTTTACTGCATCATGATGGTCGCATCCGTGTTTGGCGACATCGCGGTGAACGCACAATGGAAGCGTGTATTCGTCATCGCCATACTGGTGTATCACCCGGCGTGATGGTATGGTGTGCCATTGATTACACGTCTCGATCATCTCTTGTTCTCATTGACAGCATTTTGAACAGTGGACGTTACATTTCAGATGTGTTACAACCCGTGGCTTACTCTTCATTCGATCCTTGCGAAACCCTACATTTCAGCAGGATAATGCACGACCGCATTTTTCAGGTCCTGTACGGGCCTTTTCGGATACAGGAAATGTTAGACTGCTGCCCTGGCCAGCACATTCCCCAGATTTCTCACCAATTGAAAACGTCTGGTCAGTGGTTGCCGAGCAACTGGCTCGTCACAATACGCCAGTCACTACTCTTGATTAACTGTGGTATCGTGTTGAAGCTGCATGGTCAGCTGTACATGTACACGCCATCCAAAGCTCTGTTTGACTCAATGCCCAGGAGTATCAAGGCCGTTATTACGGCCAGAGGTGGTTGTTCTGGGTACTGATTTCTCAGGATCTATGCACCAAAATTGCGTGAAAATGTAATCACATTTCAGTTCTAGTGTAATATATCTCTCCAATGAATACCCGTGTATCATCTGCATTTCTTCTTGGCGTAGCAAATTTAATTGCCAGTAGTATAGTTTTGTTAAAAGTGTTTGTTTCAATCACTGTCCCAAAGTCAGACATCGGTCCAAAGCTACCAGTCCTTTTCGTTGAGACTTCACTTGTGTGTCAATCTGTATAGTCAAACGATCGTAATTGGTTAATCTTGGTGTTACGACAATCTTGTTGTGTCACATAAAACTAATTTCCGAGAATAATTGTTTACTTTAAATTTGAAAAGACAAGAAGTGTGGTCGCTTTGATATGTCATTGTAAAGTTCAATTTAACTGGATGTCTTGCTTTTAAATTTGCTTTATCAAAATGTTAACTTAACATAATCAATTAATTTCGAGATGGCAGCGACTAAGCCACGTAATAATATATCAGTCTGCACCCTCCTGTTTCCAAGTAAAATTGTTGCCACATCGGTCATTAATGTAAATTTACTTCTGACATATTTAAACAAATATAAACTGAAATGAAGTATTGAAAGAACTCCTTCAGAGCTGACGATCAAAACAATCTTCACAGATATAGTTTTCTTTCAGTGAATCTGTCGTAAGGTAAGGATAGAAATCTGCAAGCTGTTCGCTAGAGGGGTGCGGATGAAACCAATTCCAGGTAGGCCACATTAAATGTGGTGTGTGTAACAACTTGTGTGGCGCTTTGAAGAGAAGTTTAGAACATAAATATGTGCCTTTCTAATAACAGTATTCTGTCAAGTAACACGTGTCAAAATTTGTGTTAGAGACTGTTGTTAACGTTAGTAAAAAAAGTGTAATGTTGTGCAGTTTCAATGAAAATGTTAAGCTGGGCGAACTAAAGGCTATATTTTTCTGAGAAGTGAGACGTAGTTAGCGCGGAAAGGACGTGGTTCACGGCAGGTAGCGGCACACGGGAAGAGTGCCGTAAACCCGACCGCTAAATACAGTATATTCACTTCCCGCAGCGCGGTCAACGCTACAAAACAATACAGAAATTTTTTGCACATTATGACTTCCATTTTAAGCGATATTAGGGGGTCATACAGCTAAATATTGTCACGTTCGTAGTTAAGAACCATTCCTTTCCCTGCTATGTAACGTTAATATAGGTTTGATTACTCGCGATTTGGACATTTACAACACAAAGGCGAATGGGTCACCCGTCAAACCGGCGAATTCGGTTTCAAGCAGCACCTTCCGAACGGCGAGGGTCCACAGTTCCTTGGATCACTACTGAACTTCTTTCTCCATCTGTCGATCACTCTCCATCCAAGATAAAAGGCTGCATCATCTCCTACAAGCAACCCTCAACCCAGCCACTTTCGACAATAAACCTAGGTATACGGTTACTCTATACTGGTGAAAGATGTAATTTGTGGATTCTGCATCATTCTGTGAAATCAACCTTTGCTGAATCATATCTGGGTAAATGCCTGTCGAAAGCGCCAGCTCAGTGAACAAAAAGGAACCATTCTGTTTCTGTGCTGACATTGCACGGGACACTTAAACTGCAAGTCAGTCACCGAGATGCTAAGTTAAACATGGAGGCTTTTTTGTATCCAATATTCGAATGTTCTATCGACTGAACTACATCACTTACGTACAAAGCTGTCTTATTGCTAAAAATGAGACGTACAGCAAATGATTTTTCCTTCACAGATTCCAGCACTGCCGTAGCATAATTCGTATTATGTTTGACGTAGTCTTTCTGTTTCAGTTTCAGCTTCAATTTGAGAACACGCCAAACAGTTGCTTGCAGAATTTACAACTCTCTGCTGCATTCCTACGTGTATTTCCGTGAACAATGTTCAACTAAATACGAACTCTCTCGACGTTTCATGCTGATAAGGTTGTTGATCGATACTATTCCCTTTACAAGAACATAATGTCTTCTCAATGGACCGAAGCCATTGGTAGATTTTGTCGGTATTTGCAGGTGTTTGACTGTATCGTTGATGAAGTCACCGCATAGTGAAGATAGAACAACAATTTTTAAATTCTAAACGTATAAAACATTCTGTACGAAGTCAGAATTTTTGCTAATAAGGCGGAACATTTCACTTGTTCATCACCACGTACGCTCCAGTTTCCCATTCACAGCACTTGCGAAATGATCAAAACATCAACCTTTCTGCTACATTCTCTGACTATTATCGATATGTTGCTACGCTTTAAAGTGCTGTAGCCGTTGATGAAGTCTCCTCGGGTTATCAGCCGAGTCAAGGCGTCGTTCCACAGAAGGACGCCTTGACTCCGTTGATAACTTGAAGAGTCTTAATCATTGAGAATCGCCGAGAAAGCCTAAATTCGCATACAGCTGCAGCCGTTTTCAACCACTATTTGCAGTTTGCATTTTCCTGTATTACACGATGGCGTGCTGAAATGTAATGCATCCCATTATTTTATCCTTTCTCAATATTGGCCTACGTATAACATAAAATGCTTATTACTCGGTCGACTTCCCCGCTTCGCTGACCCAAGATGCAACCTTCCGCCGCTAGAGGGCACTGAATTGTACAGCATAACATGGTGACGTAACGTATTTATGTCGATGCATGAAACAGGGTGCTGTAATCGAATTTGTAACCAAAGAGTTTGTTCATATCCTTCAACATAACAATGCCACACGAAACACGAGCGCTGTGGTATCTGCAACAATCTGACACATTGGGTTCACTGTCTCGACTATCTTCCGTATAGTCCCGCCCTGGTCGATTTTAATCTGTTTCCAAAACTTACAGAACACCTTCGAGGACTTCACTTTGATTTGATGAAGTGGTGCAAGCAGAGGTGAAGTGGTGGCTTCGTCAACAAACATTCCATTGTGAGGGTAGCAACAAGCAAGTCTGTCACCAGGGTGACTACGTTGAGAAACAAAAAGATAGACATGTAGACTAAAGATATAAAACGTTAATAAAGTTTGTTTTATTTAAAAAGCTTCAAGAGTTTTCTCCCACAAAATTAGTTGGTATTACTTTTCTGCTCGCCCTTGTAGTTAATCTCATTATTTAAGTAAATTGCGATGATAAAATATCGCTTTTAAATGATTCTTCGTGTACAGACTGTGTACTGGGAAAATAGTAAGAGAGGAGAGTAAATAGAAGGGCACATAACGTAAGCGTCAACATCTGCTCCTTGATAAACGCCTGTATCAGCTGTAGTGTGAAGGGAAGTGCGGCTGTTGGGAGACTCACCAGCGCGGAACTGTGCGTCGTCGCAGAGGAAGCGGAAGGTGTAGCGGGCGCCCTCCACCTGCTGCTCCACCAGACGGCGGCTGCTCACCGACGCGCACTGCAGGTACTCGTCCACGCAGCCCATGCCGGTCTGGAACGCGCTGTGGCAACCACAACACAGGCAACACGTAAAGTTTATTTGGCCAGGCGTGGCAAGTGACTCTACGTATGTCTAAAATATGATGAGCTTTATTAGGTTCAAATGGCTCTATAGGACATAACATCTCAGGTCATCAGTCCGCTAGACTTTGAATGACTTAAACCTAAGTGACATAACACCACACACATCACATGCCCGAGGCAGGATTCGAACCTGCAACCGTAGCAGCCGCGTGGTTCCGGACTGAAGTGCCTAGAACTGCTCGGCACAGCGGCCGGCTGAGCTTTATTAGAAACTACACAGGTGTGATATGTAGAAAACTTAATAATGGAATAAATAAATTACTCAATTACTGCCGGCCGGGGTGGCCGAGCGGTTCTAGACGCTACAGTCTGGAACCGTGCTACCGCTACGATCGCAGGTTCGAATCCTGCCTCGGGCATGAATGTATGTAATGTCCTTAGATTAGTTAGGTTTAAGTAGTTTTAAGTTCTAGGGGACTGATGACTTCAGAAGTTAAGTCCCAAAGTGCTCAGAGCCATTTGAACCATTTTCGCCCGCATCTCGTGGTCGTGCGGTAGCGTTCTCGCTTCCCACGCCCGGGTTCCCGGGTTCGATTCCCGGCGGGGTCAGGGATTTTCTCTGCCTCGTGATGGCTGGGTGTTGTGTGCTGTCCTTAGGTTAGTTAGGTTTAAGTAGTTCTAAGTTCTAGGGGACTGATGACCATAGATGTTAAGTCCCATAGTGCTCAGAGCCATTTGAACCATTTGAACCATTTTCGAACTCAATTACTTTTTTGTTGTTGTGCAGCTACTTTTTTGCATCCCTGCTACACTATGATATCCACGCCACTTGAGGAGCCAAAGTCCAATGCCGCAGCCTACTGATGAAGCAAGAAGTACAATGCAGCAACGACTACAGCCGTTATGAAACACAGAAAATGTATTCGCAGTCGCGAATACAGTCAACCTCCAACTGTAGAATGGAACGACGACACTGAAAATTTGTGCCGGGCTGGGACTCGAACCGAGGGATCCCGCTTGTCACGAGCGCTTGCCTTAAAACTTTATTTCAATTTTTTTCATTTTTTACGGGCATCTTTCCTCCTCTTGAACCCCTCCTTATGCTCACCATAAGCGCTTTTGTCGGTGTCCCTTCCTTTGTGACCATTGTTATCCTACTTCCATAACATAAGTGTCTTGAATGAAGTAAGTTAATGATCTCTTCATGAAATAAAGAATAATGTCTTCCTTATGCAGAACCAAGAATAAACACCTACTAGATGAGCAAAATGTGATGATAATACAAGAAAAAATCTCTTTGGTTTGAAAATAAAACAAGAGTTCTTCACAAAACAACTATATTTCTTGAAAACATAAATAAGTATACGTTCTAAACACCATCTTCTTCTTCTTCTTCTTTTATATTTTTTTTAACGGAGCGCATGAGAAAGAAACACGAAGAGGCTGTATATCCAGAGTCATCCGTGAATAAACATGCATAAGAAAAAAAATGTAGAAATGAAGAGAAATACGAAGTTAAAGAAACTATGAAGACTTGCATAGACAAGCTCTACATCTTCGCGCCAGCAGAACAACGTCCGCTTTATCGTTGCAAAGGGGAACGTGGGATCGTCCTGTGTTGACTGGTGCGTTTCTTCCAGATTTCGGATCCTGGACGGTTTAGCGAAAATACTCTGTAATCAGTTCGTGAAAGTGGTTCGATAGTCTCGATGTCAGCGCAGGGTGTGGTGTTGTACTCCGAGACGTGTCCAGAAGTCCGCCGGATCGATGATGCCGTCCTGGAAGAGGTAGTTGATCACCATGCCACTGATCCATGTGATGGCGCACCACTTAGATGATGGAATGTATCAGCACGATAGGAGAGACGTGATGTGCGGGCACTCGGAGGTAGAAAGCTATGATTTTCTGTACAGGGGTTCCGACAGCTGCTGCTGCCACCCACTCGAAACGGTGTAAATCCGTATCTTCGACATTGCACTCGAGGCAGAGAGGTGAATTCACCAGCGCGATACAATGCTGTTACTGTCTTGTAGTATATTTGTCGTTGCCGAGAAGGTACCATGTCGCAGTGCTAGTGGTGTGGTATGGTTGATGAATCTTTTTCCAAATTTGGGCGTGAAGTGCTTTAACGGGGTTTCGAAGTGGGTGCAGACGGAGAAGGCGGTAGATGTTGCGACTGGTCATCTTCTTGGTCCTGGGGAGCTCGGTGCATATTGTAATGGTACTTGAATTACGCAACCATTACGGCACCTCACCTGAACCTCTCGATACCAGCAGTATTCTACTGTGTTTCTGCAAAGTAGTTAACATTTTTCCGAGACAACATACAGATTTGATTTCATTAATGTAGAGGTATTTTGATAGATCGATATGTTTATATTGCAATGATATTATTCTTATGTGAGCTCTTTCTTTTTTCACTATGATCTTTGACGTACCTGTAACTCTGAAGTTTTGGGCGCGTAAGCAGTTTGTTAGAGACTTAGAGAGTCGGACCTTGAAAAGGTCAAGCCTTGGACTTTATGTTGGAAAGACGCATATTGTAGTCAGCTTATAAAATGTGAACTTTAACAGTGAGGAAGATGTTTTCAAGTGTGTTTTGTATTGTGAAGTGATGTTTTGTGTGTTACGCGATATAGCAAAAAAAGCAATAAAAAGGAAGTGTAACTTAAATTCGGAGTGTTGATTATTTTTTACATCACCATTGTGCTAACTTTCAAAGGTTTAATCTTCAAGAATGGTTTGTGAAGCACATCTATAAAACGTTTGAATATAGCAGAATAAAACCTAGGCCTCTTTGCATCCGAGCTTGGAATCATCACCACCTAGATTTTCGCCTGCCGGAGTGGCCGAGCGGTTCTAGGCGCTACAGTCTGGAACCGCGCGACCGCTACGGTCACAGGTTCGAATCCTGCTTCGGGCATGGATGTGTGTGATGTCCTTAGGTTAGTTAGGTTTAAGTAGTTCTAAGCTCTAGGGGACTGATGACCTCAGATGTTAAGTCCCATAGTGCTCAGAGCCATTCGAACCTAGATTTTCGGCGACTGAACCATGATTTTACAACGAGACCGGCGTGGGAAACTCGAAAAGATGAGTACTAGTTTATTTGTTATTACATGAAATGACTTTATTAACTGTGCTCTAATGACACCTGCCACATAATAACTGTGTTGTTGCCCGAAAATGCAGTATTTAGCAGCGTGAGCAACACAACAATCATTATTAAATTTTGACCTTTGTTGTGGTAGGGTAGTTAGAATATGTAACTGATTCGAAAAGGAAACTGCCAATGTGTGGGATATGTGCCAATGACGTTGGCGGGCGTCTCGATACAAGTGCGAACTCGGTGGTCAACATTCCAGTGAAAATAATATCTTTTCTTTCCCACAACCGGGGCATATTATTGGTGTAAAGTGCCGTGGTTGTAGCTTTCACGTTAACCAAATATAGGCCACCGTACCGCTTCGGTAAAGTTCGGTCATCAACTGGACTTCGAAGATGTCGCTGGAACATATAAAATACTCGAAAGCCTCCTATAGGCTGTCCACAACCATTTCAGTTATCCGTGAACGCTCCACGCCACACCTAAAGTCCCATACGTCGTCGCCCATGTGTCACTATCCTGCACTTGTACACTAGCTGTAATTCTCGTACCTGCATGCGTGTTCGAAGGAACGTTGCATCGTACTTGTTACAGACACAGCCACTACAGGATCGTACTGCCAAAACTAGGCTAATGACTTTCCATTAAATGTCTCCCCTGTATGGGAATTACAGTAGGTATACAAGTGACTTAAGGACAACAACTTATGAAACTTCGAGTCTGGCCTTCAAGCGTGCAGGGATAGCCAAAATGATTATGACGACCGCTCGCGGCAGGCGAGATATCCGGGTCGGAGTCCTGGCCCGACACAAATTTTAAATGTCGTCATTCCGTTCTGCAGTTGGAAGTTGACTGTATTCGCAACTGCGGATACATTCCATGTGTTGGTAAAGTGCCGCATCATGCCGTAATTCGCGTTCTCTGTGTGTGCAACAAACCATTCCCAGTTAGCGGGATTGTACAGCAACAATAGACCATAGCATCACAGTGATTAGGTGGGGCGTACGTTTCCATTGTGTCGCGTAGCGACATGGTACATATAACATGGCCACACTGATAATACTTTAAGTCTGGCTGTCTGCACAAACTGGTAACACCGTAGTCTGCAGCAGTTGCTGGAGAAAGTCTTGTCTTCTGTTCGAGCACATGGTATACTAGTAAACCGTGCGTCACCTGAATGCACTGAAGAAAATGTCTGTTTATTTCATGCATTATGTGACAGTGACGGTCTTACGTTAAATCTACAAAAAATACTATATAAAAACAAAAATCACAACGTATAGAAAATTAAATTTTAAATAGTTTCTTTCTCATGACTCGATCCAAGACAGCTCATACGGCCAAAAAGATGAGGGAAATTGCAAAACTGGGGTTTTCTTAAATAAGCATACTCCTATAGCTCTGATGGAAGAATGCTGAATGAGAAAGTTGTAGGGCTTAAAAACATATGTGGACTGATTTTTGTTTGCTTATTATGACTACCGATTACTTTATTTAGTTTCGAGGTCTATCGACAATTCCGTTTAAATTGGGTTCTCTTTAACTCGTTAACATTCACATTCTCATACTTTCTATTTACTGTAAGTATTTAAGTATAGACTGTACTAAGTCAAAATAATACCTGTTTGAAAAATGAAAAATATTAATTATTATTTTACATACATCGACATTTTGAAATAAAAAAGGCGCTCTCAATAATTGGCTAGATCTTCTCAGCTGATGACTCTGCAGTAACTATTTTGGGCTTATTTTCTTCGGGAAGAGTTGTGCTACCACGCTTTTAAATAATTAATTGTAAGGATAAAAAAATAATTTCGAAAAATTTGCGCTTTTGTTGGTCGTGTTTTTTTTTAAGTAGCAACATTTTTAGATAATGAAAATTCTTAACAAGTCGCTGACATTTTTTCGCGAATTAAAAAAAATCTAGTGAACGCAATTAACATTTTACACCGATGCGCATCATGGAAGTTAATACTGAATACTTATGTTCTCTGGAAAAAATTCTAGGATATGTTTAATTAACTTTTAGCATTAGCAACAGCGTAATAAAATGAAACATGTAAGCGCGCAGTGCGTCAGCTGCAGCGGGCTGCAGAGTGAAGGGAACTGGCGCGCGCTACACTGAAATGTAAAATATTAAAAGTAAATATTTCCGGTGCTGTTTTGCTTTTAAGGTGAAAATTACAATAACATTTGTTATTAACTCGTCAAAGTAGCCCAGAGTAAATACACTCCTGGAAATTGAAATAAGAACACCGTGAATTCATTGTCCCAGGAAGGGGAAACTTTATTGACGCATTCCTGGGGTCAGATACATCACATGATCACACTGACAGAACCACAGGCACATAGACACAGGCAACAGAGCATGCACAATGTCGGCACTAGTACAGTGTATATCCACCCTTCGCAGCAATGCAGGCTGCTATTCTCCCATGGAGACGATTGTAGAGATGCTGGATGTAGTCCTGTGGAACGGCTTGCCATGCCATTTCCACCTGGCGCCTCAGTTGGACCAGCGTTCGTGCTGGACGTGCAGACCGCGTGGGACGACGCTTCATCCAGTCCCAAACATGCTCAATGGGGTACAGATCCGGAGATCTTGCTGGCCAGGGTAGTTGACTTACACCTTCTAGAGCACGTTTGGTGGCACGGGATACATGCGGACGTGCCTTGTCCTGTTGGAACAGCAAGTTCCCTTGCCGGTCTAGGAATGGTAGAACGATGGGTTCGATGACGGTTTGGATGTACCGTGCACTATTCAGTGTCCCCTCGACGATCACCAGTGGTGTACGGCCAGTGTAGGAGATCGCTCCCCACACCATGATGCCGGGTGTTGGCCCTGTGTGCCTCGGTCGTATGCAGTCCTGATTGTGGCGCTCACCTGCACGGCGCCAAACACGCATACGACCATCATTGGCACCAAGGCAGAAGCGACTCTCATCGCTGAAGACGACACGTCTCCATTCGTCCCTCCATTCACGCCTGTCGCGACACCACTGGAGGCGGGCTGCACGATGTTGGGGCGTGAGCGGAAGACGGCCTAACGGTGTGCGGGACCGTAGCCCAGCTTCATGGAGACGGTTGCGAATGGTCCTCGCCGATACCCCAGGAGCAACAGTGTCCCTAATTTGCTGGGAAGTGGCGGTGCGGTCCCCTACGGCACTGCGTAGGATCCTACGGTCTTGGCGTGCATCCGTGCGTCGCTGCGGTCCGGTCCCAGGTCGACGGGCACGTGCACCTTCCGCCGACCACTGGCGACAACATCGATGTACTGTGGAGACCTCACGCCCCACGTGTTGATCAATTCGGCGGTACGTCCACCCGGCCTCCCGCATGCCCACTATACGCCCTCGCTCAAAGTCCGTCAACTGCACATACGGTTCACGTCCACGCCGTCGCGGCATGCTACCAGTGTTAAAGACTGCGATGGAGCTCCGTATGCCACGGCAAACTGGCTGACACTGACGGCAGCGGTGCACAAATGCTGCGCAGCTAGCGCCATTCGACGGCCAACACCGCGGTTCCTGGTGTGTCCGCTGTGCCGTGCGTGTGATCATTGCTTGTACAGCCCTTCCGCAGTGTCCGGAGCAAGTATGGTGGGTCTGACACACCGGTGTCAATGTGTTCTTTTTTCCATTTCCAGGAGTGTATAAAATGATTTTTGTATGAAGTTCAGAAACCGAGATATCGGAGACTATGAAAGCGTGGGCGATTTATAACCATTTTTCAGAGAGGGTGCGCTGATTCGTCCCCTCCCCGTCAACTACCCTTCCTCCTCCACACTCCGCCGCCCTCTACAGCTGACGCACTCTACGCTTGCACGCTTCACTTTATTCCTCAATTACTAATAACTGAAAATCAGTGAAACATATCCCAGTATCTTTTTATTGGATATTCAATATTAATTTCCATCAAGCACGTGGCAATAAAACGTTAATTGCATTCCCTATTTTTTTCGTGTCTGCTCCAAAAGTTCGTGTAATTCTTTTTTGTATTTATTTAATTCTTGAAAAAAGGTCGGCAACTTCTTTCTTTAAAAGTTATTTTCATAAACTAAAATTTGAGACAGTTAAAACAACATGACCATTAAAAGCGCAAGTTTCTCGAAGTCATTTTTCGATCCTTAAAATTAATAAAATCGTAAAAATTACTTAATTGTAGGATACGACAACTCTTTGCGAAGAAAATAAGTCTAAGACCCTTACTGAAAAGCTGTGCAGTGAGAAGATCTAGCCAATAATGCAGAGAGCCCTTTTATTCAGGAAGGCCATATACCTCGGAAAATATTTAACATTTTTTAAATTTTTAAATCAAGCACTTCTTTGACTTACCGCGGGCTATACATGCGGTAAATAGCAAGTATGAGAACATTAATTATTTAACGTGTTACATAGAACCCAACTTCTAACATTTCTTTCGATTATTCTCGAAAAAGCAGTCGACAGATCTTTTCAAATCCTACAGCTTTCTCGTTTAATATTTTTCGATTGGGACTAAAGTTTTCTTTGAGGAGAACTAGTTTTTTTTTGCAAATTTACGGATTTTGTTGGCCATGTTCGTCATGGAGTTTCATAAAAAAATTAAAACTTAATTTCCAAAAAGCTCAAATTTTTTGTTTTTTCATAATAATTTTTGTAATCACTACTCCACAATGTCTAGACTATTTGTGTAAATTTTTATAGCGTTTCTCGTCTGAACGCTGATATCTTGAGTGTAATGGTGGCATAGCTACAATGTATTTCAGTTTCTGACACATCGGTAATAACAGGTATGTCCAATAACATTTTTGAGAAAGATTTCTCGACGGTCTGTCTACCGTTGAATGCCACAAATACCAGAGGTCTCTGACACCCATTTGCTGGCACCTGGTAAAATCAGATATCGTTTTCCTTCTGAATAGTATTAAATGATTTAGTGATTTTGAGCGATGCTCCACAGAAAATGACTTAGATTTGCATTCCACGTTCGTTAGCTTCTGAGGCAGGCGACCCGTTTTAATGTGTTGACTATTGTATTACTCTAATATGCAAGAAGTATCACCCAAAACTAATTATATGTTTTGTGACATTGTCAGAATACCTCACTAAAATGTTTAACGTTAATAATAATGATTTACGTATTGTTTCTTTTCCTTTTAAATGATTTCTTTATGCAGTTTTTCGTCAGGAATTAGTATGTTTTCGTCAAACCACAGTTAGTAACAGTGGTGTAATGCTTTTTACTGTCATTGTTTGATTTTTTTAGCGTAAATGTATGCGATAAGTTATGTCATTACGTTGTAGTGCATGGTTTATACCAACACAGGCAGCGTGCACATTTTGAGGTCCACATATGTGTTCATGGAGATCTTGAAGCTGACCGAAAGTGAAAGTTAAGGATTTCAGCTAGACTTAAACCAACTTAATTGCCCATTTATGAAACTATACAAAGTGGTTCAAATGGCTCTGAGCACTATGGGACTCAACTGCTGAGGTCATTAGTCCCCTAGAACTTAGAACTACTTAAACCTAACTAACCTAAGGACATCACAAACATCCATGCCCGAGGCAGGATTCGAACCTGCGACCGTAGCGGTCTCGCGGTTCCAGACTGCAGCGCCTTTAACCGCACGGCCACTTCGGCCGGCTATACAAAGTGGAAAGAAGTTGCTAACTCTGGTGTAAGTAAACGTGCCTAATTGGTATTACATACATTTGGGTCAGTGGAACTACTGTATATTCACTTCATAACTATTCCATTGACAAATGGGTTCTACCCGACGAACAAGCCTCAAATTCGCATCGTTGACGGTAATGTCGAAGTACTTCAAAGACGTTCGTATAGTGAACCAGCAAGGTGTTCACTAAGCAGATGTCTATGACTACATTCACATAGTTTACTGAGTGGAGCTTGTGATAAAATTTAATGTATTAAAGTTACCTTAGCATTTTGTTAAACAATTTCTTCTAGCAACCTACAGCTCCATTCAACAAAAGGCAACATAAGAACCTAATATGCACTCGCCTGCAGTGACGTTCGAACTGACATTCATACCACCCTTACACCTCAAGATATGTGCGAAACCACTAACATCTTACCTACGGCCACGCCCTTTCAAGGCGATATTGCTCACTGAACCTTATAAAGTAACGTTATAGATAAGAACAGTTCTTCATTATGTGAAGTGGGACATTTCAGCAGTCGACGAATTAAATTTTATGTCTCAGTGACTCAACTTTTTGAGTGTTATGTAGCATGACGCATCGAAGTAGAAAGGAAATCCTAAGCTAATTTAGCAGAACAATTTAGGAACACACATGACAGTAAATTCACTATCGTATGATTGCCAAATAACGACAACCACGTTATACCTTAGCTGTGTTAGGGGTGGCTGTGTAACGGAAAGCTTGTGCTCGTCTTATATGGGCTGTGAGAAAAGAAGGCGCTAGCGCGTTTGACTTTTACGTAAAATCTTCTCCCGATAACTTCTAACGTTGCCCTTCAGGCTATCTAGTTATATGGCATTCCTGCGACATTCCACATTTTTAAGCTTTCCGGTGTCGATGTGTCTGTTAACGCCGGTGTTACGAAATTTCTGCCGCGCAGGATTAGCCGAGCGGTCTCAGGCGCTGCAGTCATGGACTGTGCGGCTGGTCACGGCGAAGGTTCGAGTCCTCCCTCGGGCATGGGTGGGTGTGTTTGTCTTTAGGATAATTTAGGTTAAGTAGTGTGTAAGCTTAGGGACTGATGACCTTAGCAGTTGAGTCCCATAAGATTTCACACACTTTTTTTTTTTTTGTTACGAAATTTCAGCAGGGTAGCAAAGTTATTGATATTAGTTTCCACTGATGCAGCGTACGGAATCTGAAACGTTGAAGTTTATAATATTCTATCAGGATTAAGATATTCCCAACATCCAAATGAATACAACAGATACTTTGAAAGTTTGAAGCGAAACTCATTGGTTTGGGATAAAAAGTAATTAGAAATGAACTTTGCCCCACATGTCACGAAACAGAAAGATATCTAACCCTTTGCATTTCTACTGTGTTTATGTGCAGTCTTGCGCTACACACTAATAGAATTTCACGACTACCATGAAAATGTAGAAGTATGTCGGTGACGATGTAGGCAAGAGGAAGTGCAGTTAACTAAATTTCGATGCCACACAGTCATCATTTGAGGATACAGAAGAGAATAAAATGAAAATTATGTTCATAACACAAAAACTAAGCTGTAGGAATGGACAATGTTCAATTCTATCCTTAACACGTTCTTCGCATTGAGATACTAACAAGCATTTTCTTTGCCTTGGTGATGTTGCCCTCTTGCTTGGTCCTTAAATGATGAAAATAATTCAAATACGTCTCACTGATGGTTTTTTGAGTGTTTCCCAAGACTTTTTTGAGTTTCGTCGCTTGGCAGTCGTGAAGCAGCCCTACTACATTGTGGCTAGAAGGCTTACGAAATGTATTAGAAATCGAGTGTCACAAGAGAAAGAAGTATTTCTTTGACCGGAATTTCCATGTTAGTTTACTTATCTCTGTAATTGAAAGCAAGATGAAACCCAAATTTACGAACATTCGAACAGCATCAGAACAAAATTAGATACATACAAACAGCAGCTGAACCAATGGTAAACTACATTCGTGGTCACAAATGAGTAACTAACTGTAGCAGTGACATAGTCCATAGTACATATTTCCTTGTTGAGTAATATGCTGCGACACGAATTTATCTGTCATCGTGGTGTTGATTCAGCGCAAATAGTTGCAGAGCTCTGCCTGCGTTACTGGCCTCCTGGTGTCTTTTTCTACTGGGATTTTCCTGCAGGCCTGACAAGAAGACGCCGAGGTAAATGTGTATATTTGTCGTGACGAAATATCCAACGTTCCTTTCTTCCATATTCACTGGTCATTTGCATCGGTATCAACTAAGAGCAGAGAAGCTGTTGCGAGTGAATTAATAACAACAATAATGGTAACAATAACAATTAATAATTAATTAATAATAATTAATAATTAATTAATAATGACTGAACTTTTTGGATTACAGAAGAAGTTGACGATTAAAAATAAAATTATGCTGATTGTTCATTTGGCGCAATGCAAAGGCTTTCTTAACATTTTGTTACTGAATTCCGTTCTCACTGCAGAGAGAAAAGAAGAAAAAAAACTCAAGCGATATGCATCAGTAGTCCAACGAAATCTGAACCAGCAACTCCCCTTGCCTTAGATCACGAGGCAAGCATGGCTCCACAGAGGAATCGTGACACAGCTTCGTTCAGCTCTCTGTCATTGCTCTGGTCGCACTTATTTTTTTGAAAACCTTTCGTAACATGAAATCAGAATCAGTAGAAATGTAATCATTTTCTTCATATCGAAAACTTAAATCTCGACCGCAAGATGTTGCACTCAGAAGACGTCCAGTTTACTAAAAGACGACGTGCGTATACATACTGCAACAGCTGAAATTGAAGATTTCCTCCAGGAACTGCCACAGTCTACACTGTTGCCATTTTGCGCACGTAGCCTTGTCAGCGTGGCCATGTTGCACGTCCCATGTCGCGCTCGGTGCAGACATACACCTTGCGGCAGCCGGGTACCGGTCGGGCTATATGTCAAAGGCTGAACATTGGCAATGGAAAAACACAACGATTTCACACACCTTGTCTTAGAACGCCAATCCTACACATCGAGATCGGCACCAGTGACTGTTGTAAACGTTTAGAAACCAATTAAAAGCTTATGGCAGCCTCAGACCCAACTCAACCGTACTACCTGTTCACTGGAGAAACGACGTGCAAAATATGTATAAAAATAAATGTGGATCAAGCTGAAATATCCATACTTATTTGGCCTCAAAATGAAAGTTGTTCTTCGTACTGAAGAGGAGTGCTGAATTATACCTGCTGTATGTTCCATGAATTGGTACTAACAAACCCGTGGCTTTCTTGAAATTTATAACCGTGCTACGCTATCCCGCTTATACCATGAATTAAGTCGTCTCACAAATACAGATCATGTCAGCCACCCTAAAACCAACAGTAATCCTTTCCAACTGCATCATTTTAGAACTACCCTGCAATACCATTCATTCCTTTTCTTTGAACAATCATTGCCCAGACTGCGCGGAATGGCCAAGAGAGGTATTACAACCGCTAAAGTATAGGACTTGCATGAATGGCAACATGAATCACCAGATGCACGGTCAGTTTTGCAGTCAGGGACCACGGATAGCCACGGGAGTGCTCCTGCTGTCTTATAACATGGTACCCAGCCCATAACTTCAGGCGTAGGTCCAGTCACGCGGACCAGTTGGTTGCAGGTACTGGAGTGCCCTTCTTCTAACGAATACACGGCCATCACTGACACGAAGGCTGAATCAGCTTTCATAAGAAAAGACAACAGACTCCACCAGTTATTCCAGTGAACCCTCACTTGACATAACTGATGTGAATGGTAGTGATCTAGAGTCAGTGAAATGTACGCTATAGGACGTCTGGCTCGGAGGTTCCTGGAAGTAAATAATTTGTAACAGTTTGTTGTGTCAGTATGGTGCCAAATGCTGCTCATATTGCTGCTGAAGATGTAGTACGATGCGCCAGACCGTAGGCAGAACACGATGGCCTTCCATCTCGGAAGTGGTCTTCCGAAGCCTGGTCTCCTTGCGAATGAACATTCCCATGATCACCGCTGCCAGCAGGCATGTGTAGTGGATACTTTCCTACGAAGTCTTTGAGCAGTATCGCAGAAGAAACATTCAATTTCTTGTTGCCCTGTTACACGATCTTGTTCTGACCCAGTGAGGTCTTTGTCGCCATAAGGCATTTTTGACAAACATCAACTAACCATGTCCAACCTCAAAGGTGACTAACGCTCACGACCGTTACAGTGCGTATTTAAAGCAAACCTGATTTGCTACTAGCGCCACTCTTACGCGACTGGTGCGAAATTTAGGTACATATAAATTTAGGTACATATAAATTTAGGTACATATAATCGTTCATATGTAGAAACACGTCTATCAACTTTTGTTTATGCCGACCAATTCCTTGTCCTTCTTGGTGACCCTATATTTTCCGTCAGTGTGTACAGTGACGACGCGTTGCGACGCAATTCTGAGTATTGGACACTATGATCATTTTCAAACAACGGATCGTATTCAACCCTCAGGCCGTTTCTCCCTTCGGGCGAGACGTAGCCACTCGGTACCACAACCCGGAATCAATAAAAATTTGTATCCCTCGGGAACGAATTGCAGAGAGGAAAGGCATGACTCATACAACGTTTATACAACGCAGCTATTGAAACCTTTGCGTAGACTGATAATTCTGGTTGGAGAAGACGGTCAAACCTCAGGTTACAATTATTCGGAGCAGCAGCTACACGCAATAGCAGCGGAAGTGCCTTTCGTTGGCGAATGAAAACGATACCGTACTTTACACTGTATCGTAGTGACTAGCCGTCTTGATAGATTCTACATAAAAACATCGTTCAGTGTGCTATGTGGCCAATCAAGCTTTCAGATTACACCGCGTTTCATTAATCTGTAAAATACTTGCCTCATGATGGATGTAGGAATGTTGAATCCCTCCAGCACAAACGGACGTTGAGGTCGAGTAAGCCTCTGAAGCGAGACCGAAATTTCAGTCAGGCATATTTTTCTGGATCAGACAAAGTAAGGTGAACCTATGCAGTCAAGCTAGCTAGATAAAGTGAGATGAACATTATTTTCTGGCGCAGCCGCAACGCTGTTCTGGACCAATAGGTTGCCTCCAAAATATCGCGGCAGACTAACGGATCAAAGCAAAGATTACGAATATAGTACGCTAAACGTCCGCCGGCCTCAAAGTTCGTGTATGAGACTTTGCTGGTCACATTCATTTTCCACATGATCCAAGTATCGCGGCGGGCGGGATAACAAGGACACCAAATACAGCAAGTAGGCTGATGTAGAAGCTTCCCCTGCGGATTACGAAACGGCTTTGTATTCGAAAATGAAAGAAGACATAGAAGTCGCAAAGATCGAAACATAGCTTGGAGCAGTTCATAAATTCACAAGAATACCGACAGAACCATGACCGTGATATTCAAAAAGAGGAACGGCACTCTATTTTAATAAGGGCACTGCGGCGCAAATCTCAGAAAGCTCACGGCTAATGTTGTCTGTCACTCTTGGTTTTAATTTCACCGAAAGCTGTTTACCCTTTCCTATGTCACGAGCCAGTCCTTCCTACCATCATTTCGCTTCTGATTTCTTAACATTTTTAATGCAGCAAACTCGCATTGGTTTCTCCGCGTTTTTATTTATTTCAATTCTATGTGATTTGTATTGCTGTATTTTTGGCTTTCACTGAATACTTTTCTGCTTCTTTCTTTCGTTGTCCAAGTTTTCTTAGCAGTTACCTTCCTTATGGCTAAGTTTGTCTGTCCATTATCAGTGACTGCCCTTTTAAAGATGTCCACTTTTCTTCCTTATCACAGCCTACACATCCTTAGAAAACTTCAAACGCTTTTCATCATTCGTCAGTACTTTCGTATCCAGCTTCCTGCCACGTTGATTCATTTAGACGATTATGTTACACTTCAGCCTACTTTTCACCACCAGTACATTGTGAACAGAGTCTAGACCTGCTCTTGAGTACATCTTACAATGCACCATCCGTTTCCGGAATCTTTGTCCGATCATTATGTAATCCAGCTCGCACCTACCAGCGACCCGTGGCTTTTTCGAGATATGCTTCCTTTGCTTCTGATTCTCGAACACAGTACTCGCTAGTACTACTCTCCTGGAAATGGAAAAAAGAACACATTGACACCGGTGTGTCCGGACACTGCGAGAGGGCTGTACAAGCAATGATCACACGCACGGCACAGCGGACACACCAGGAACCGCGGTGTTGGCCGTCGAATGGCGCTAGCTGCGCAGCATTTGTGCACCGCCGCCGTCAGTGTCAGCCAGTTTGCCGTGGCATACGGAGCTCCATCGCAGTCTTTAACACTGGTAGCATGCCGCGACAGCGTGGACGTGAACCGTATGTGCAGTTGACGGACTTTGAGCGAGGGCGTATAGTGGGCATGCGGGAGGCCGGGTGGACGTACCGCCGAATTGCTCAACACGTGGGGCGTGAGGTCTCCACAGTACATCGATGTTGTCGCCAGTGGTCGGCGGAAGGTGCACGTGCCCGTCGACCTGGGACCGGACCGCAGCGACGCACGGATGCACGCCAAGACCGTAGGATCCTACGCAGTGCCGTAGGGGACCGCACCGACACTTCCCAGCAAATTAGGGACACTGTTGCTCCTGGGGTATCGGCGAGGACCATTCGCAACCGTCTCCATGAAGCTGGGCTACGGTCCCGCACACCGTAAGGCCGTCTTCCGCTCACGCCCCAACATCGTGCAGCCCGCCTCCAGTGGTGTCGCGACAGGCGTGAATGGAGGGACGAATGGAGACGTGTCGTCTTCAGCGATGAGAGTCGCTTCTGCCTTGGTGCCAATGATGGTCGTATGCGTGTTTGGCGCCGTGCAGGTGAGCGCCACAATCAGGACTGCATACGACCGAGGCACACAGGGCCAACACCCGGCATCATGGTGTGGGGAGCGATCTCCTACACTGGCCGTACACCACTGGTGATCGTCGAGGGGACACTGAATAGTGCACGGTACATCCAAACCGTCATCGAACCCATCGTTCTACCATTCCTAGACCGGCAAGGGAACTTGCTGTTCCAACAGGACAATGCACGTCCGCATGTATCCCGTGCCACCCAACGTGCTCTAGAAGGTGTAAGTCAACTACCCTGGCCAGCAAGATCTCCGGATCTGTCCCCCATTGAGCATGTTTGGGACTGGATAAAGCGTCGTCTCACGCGGTCTGCACGTCCAGCACGAACGCTGGTCCAACTGAGGCGCCAGGTGGAAATGGCATGGCAAGCCGTTCCACAGGACTACATCCAGCATCTCTACGATCGTCTCCATGGGAGAATAGCAGCCTGCATTGCTGCGAAAGGTGGATATACACTGTACTAGTGCCGACATTGTGCATGCTCTGTTGCCTGTGTCTATGTGCCTGTGGTTCTGTCAGTGTGATCATGTGATGTATCTGACCCCAGGAATGTGTCAATAAAGTTTCCCCTTCCTGGGACAATGAATTCACGGTGGTCTTATTTCAATTTCCAGGAGTGTACTTCAATATTTTTGCAGAATTCAGTTACTGTTTCTACTCTCGTACTGCTGCTAAAAGCCTACATTCTCCCGTAACCCTTTCTTCTACTCTTTCCCCTACAACCGCATTCCAAACCTACATGACTATTTGATGTTCATCTCATTTTACGCACTGAATTACTCGTTCAATATCCTCGACTACTACCCTTTCTTGTCATATTCTGCTTGCGACGTCGGCATGCTTATCTGAACAAATGCTGTTGGTTTTGATTTGGTGTTGAATCTCATGAGAACAACCTGTCAATGAGCCTTTCACAGCCACTGTCTCTGGACTACCTTCTTAATTACAACGAATCCTACTCCTGCATACCGTTCCCTGCTGCTGCTATTATTAGCCTATAGCTCTGTGGTCAGAAAGCCTGGTCTTCTTTCCATTTCTCTTCACTGGCAAAACACTACAAATAGATTGTGCGTCGCCCTTTTCAGATTTTCTAGCTTCCCTATCACGTTCAAATTCCGACTTGTAGAATGTTACCCTTTCATTGGATGTTCCGCGTTTTTCTCATGGTCACCTCCCTCTTGGTGGTCCCTTGCCGGGAATCCAACTGGGGAGCCAACGGAGAGATCATCATGACACTTTTTTAATTATGGGCCACATGTGGTGTGAATACACCAAGTTTGTTTTTAATGCAGTGAGTTCCGTTGTCTTGTGCTCCCTCATGTCGTTAACCATTGCTGATATTTCAGTCTTTTAAGGGCAGTTTCGCACCCCACGTGCAATGGAGTACTCTGAAATCTGCCCACTTCTCCGCCTCCTTTGACAAGGCCGTTGTCTGAATGGGGGTGACCTCTTGTGCCGAAAATCTTTGGTGGCATTACTGGCTATTTTTATTCGGAATTTACGCACTGGCTGGATTTAATCCTGCACCCAGGACGTTATCCTTAGACCTCTGGTCTAGGGGAGGATAGAGGTCGTAAAAGATTAAAAAAAGGAGCTCACTCCATAGAGTACTTGCCCTTGAGTCCCAGGGTAGTTTACAGTTTTCACTGCCGTAAAGTATGTAATGTGAACACACTCCCCTGCACAGTGAAAATTCATTCTGGAAACGATTCATTAAAATTTTAAAAAAGTGGCCATTCAGATATCCTTTGCAACGCTAACCATGAGTATTTCAACACAGAGTCAGATACCATAGATGACACTGATGCAGCACGACAAAGCCGAGGTCATGTAATCTTAACGAGACAATATTCATTCTGGTCCTAAAGTCATAATAATTATTATTATTACCATTATTATTATTTAATCTCACAGGTTATCTCATTGCAACTGATTAATAATGAGTTTTTGGGTGTTCAGCCGAGTTGTTGTTTCCATACTGCGGACAATATTTCGACGATCGACCTATCTGTCTTCTTCAGGTGTTGCGAGTGGCTCAAATGGTTCAAATGGCTCTGAGCCTATGGGACTTAACATCTGTGGTCATCAGTCCCCTAGAACTTAGAACTACTTAAACCTAACTAACCTAAGGACATCACACACAGCCATGCCCGTGGCAGGATTCGAACCTTTGACCGTAGCGGTCGCGCGGTTCCAGACAGAAGCGCCTAGAACCACTCGGCCACACCGGCCTGCCACTGCGAGTTTTGACCTTGTGTGTACTTGCTGCCAGGAGTCCAACCAGACTGTGAGCTATTACTGGTCTCATGCCGCTATTTATAGGTGAGTTCGATTTCCGACGTTCTCGCGCCCATTGATACCCTTTTGTTTGATAGAGCACGCACTGCTACTCCGTGAAACACAGATTCCGTAAACGTTTCCCAACTCTCAGAGAAATGATTGTCGGCAAGATTTAATAAATTGAGTGCCACACCAAAGTGTTATTTAAACTAGAACCTCCATCGCTCTTTTCTGACATCTTTATTCCGATAGGTTCCACAATCATGCTCTCCCAGAAAGTTGGCATTTGGGTCATGATACTGATCTCATCGTATTTCAATTCATTATTATATAGGAGGCTGCGCTTGGTTCATTTCCGTCGTGTGTGTGGCTGAAGTACCTTGCAGCTGTCCTCGATTGTTCTTGACAGTCTGTCAAAATGCCACATTTGCATGGAATGCACAAACCGGCTTTCGGGGACTTAGATTCTAATTAACATTAGAAAGAATACCGTTTATCTTAGTTGAAGTGACACCATCAGAAGAGTCAAGGAGAGATGCAAGGAACATCAGCGGCACACGCGACTAAAACAGTCACGCTAATCAGTTGTCGCTTAGCAGTAATAAGAGATGAGGCCCCTCCACGCCCGCACCAACGTGGTGACCAAACCAAAAGTTCTACTGTCACCTTCGTAAACATGTTAGTTGTCTAGTAAGTGGATCACAGGATGCTGGGCTGTGATGTTGTCCGTGCGTCTGGGTAAGGCTACGCGTTAACATGGTTCATCAGGTGATAGTGGACGAAACGCGAGTGAGGGTAGCGATTTGAAGAGCAGAGGGAAAAAAAGTGCCATGGCTCGTGCCGTGGGAAAAAAACCTCTGCGACAGTGGGATGGGTAGCAAGAGCAGTAGTGGCTTAGTAGCTGCGATAGTTCATGCAAGGTTGGATTTGTTAGTATAGGTATCATGCATCATTACCGTGACAAGCGATGGCGATGTGTCCCAGTTGCTGCAGCTGGTACATTCCTGGAACAATCAAGATCGTTATACAGTAGTGGGAGATCGGCCATAGATCATCTCACTGTGTGGGGGATGTGTGGAGCTTGTTTGCATGCAGTGTACGGTACGGCTTCCCCGTGTGGTGCCAGTTATTCGTCAGTGTATTTCAGCTGGATATCCAGTAATGGCGTCTGATTAACAGGGGCTCGCCTGTGCCGTTATGTTTGCGTATGCTTGGCCATAAATGTTATGTCCTTACAAGTATGTCTTTTGGTCTTTTATGTTTCCATCTATGGTTATGGTGGTAGTTCCCCAGATTCAGAATAAACGGGTTCTGCGAATGTCTTGTGGTGAGTTTGTGGATTACCTCCGTGAGAGTCTCAAGTCGGTATTCCCGGTGAAGGTCTGCGATGCGTGTGTATCGTGGAGCATTGCTTACGATTTTAAGTACTTTGTTTTGTATGAGCTGCAGACGGCGCAGGCGTGTAGGCGCAGCGTATCCCCAGACAGGAGCTGCGTACGTCATCGTTGTTGTTTGTTGTTGTGGTCTTCAGTCCTGAGACTGGTTTGATGCAGCTCTCCATGCTACTCTATCCTGTGCAAGCTTCTTCATCTCCCAGTACCTACTGCAACCTACATCCTTCTGAATCTGCTTAGTGTATTGATCTCTTGGTCTCCCTCTACGATTTTTACCCTCCACGCTGCCCTCCAATGCTAAATTTGTGATCCCTTGATGCCTCAAAACATGTCCTACCAACCGAACCCTTCTTCTAGTCAAGTTGTGCCACAAACTTCTCTTCTCCCCGATCCTATTCAATACCTCTTCATTAGTTACGTGATCTACCCACCTTATCTTCAGCATTCTTCTGTAGCACCACATTTCGAAAGCTTCTATTCTCTTCTTGTCCAAACTAGTTATCGTCCATGTCTCACTTCCATACATGGCTACACTCCATACAAATACTTTCAGAAACGACTTCCTGACACCTAAATCTATACTCGATGTTAACAAATTTCTCTTCTTCAGAAACGCTTTCCTTGCCATTGCCAGTCTACATTTTATGTCCTCTCTACTTCGACCATCATCGGTTATTTTACTCCCTAAATAGCAAAACTCCTTTACTACTTTAAGTATCTCATTTCCTAATCTAATTCCCTCAGCATCACCCGACTTAATTTGACTACATTCCATTATCCTCGTTTTGCTTTTGTTGATGTTCATCTTATATCCTCCTTTCAAGACACTGTCCATTCCGTTCAACTGCTCTTCCAAGTCCTTTGCTGTCTCTGAAAGAATTACAATGTCATCGGCGAACCTCAAAGTTTTTACTTCTTCTCCATGAATTTTAATACCTACTCCGACTTTTTCTTTTGTTTCCTTTACTGCTTGCTCAATATACAGATTGAATAACATCGGGGAGAGGCTACAACCCTGTCTCACTCCTTTCCCAACCACTGCTTCCCTTTCATGCCCCTCGACTCTTATAACTGCCATCTGGTTTCTGTACAAATTGTAAATAGCCTTTCGCTCCCTGTATTTTACCCCTGCCACCTTCAGAATTTGAAAGAGAGTATTCCAGTCAACATTGTCAAAAGCTTTCTCTAAGTCTACAAATGCCAGAAACGTAGGTTTGCCTTTTCTTAATCTTTCTTCCAAGATAAGTCGTAAGGTCAGTATTGCCTCACGTGTTCCAACATTTCTACGGAATCCAAACTGATCTTCTCCGAGGTCGCCTTCTACCAGTTTTTCCATTCGTCTGTAAAGAATTCGCGTTAGTATTTTGCAGCTGTGACTTATTAAACTGACTGTTCGGTAATTTTCACATCTGTCAACACATGCTTTCTTTGGGATTGGAATTATTATATTCTTCTTGAAGTCTGAGGGTATTTCGCCTGTCTCATACATCTTGCTCACCAGATGGTAGAGTTTTGTCATGACTGGCTCTCCCGAGGCCATCAGTAGTTCTAGTGGAATGTTGTCTACTCCCGGGGCCTTGTTTCGACTCAGGTCTTTCAGTGCTCTGTCAAACTCTTCACGCAGTATCGTATCTCCCATTTCGTCTTCATCTACATCCTCTTCCATTTCCATAATATTGTCCTCAAGTACATCTCCCTTGTATAAACCCTCTATATACTCCTTCCACCTTTCTGCCTTCCCTTCTTTGCTTAGAACTGGGTTTCCATCTGAGCTCTTGATATTCATACATGTGGTTCTCTTCTCTCCAAAGGTCTCTTTAATTTTCCTGTAGGCAGTATCTATCTTACCCCTAGTGAGACAAGCCTCTACATCCTTACATTTGTCCTCTAGCCATCCCTGCTTAGCCATTTTGCACTTCCTGTCGATTTCATTTTTGAGACGTTTGTATTCCTTTTTGCCTGCTTCATTTACTGCATTTTTATATTTTCTTCTTTCATCAATTAAATTCAATATTTCTTCTGTTACCCAAGGATTTCTATTAGCCCTCGTCTTTTTACCTACTTGATCATCTGCTGCCTTCACCACTTCATCCCTCAGAGCTACCCATTCTTCTTCTACTGTATTTATTTCCCCCATTCCTGTCAATTGTTCCCTTATGCTCTCCCTGAAACTCTCTACAACCTCTGGTTCTTTCAGTTTATCCAGGTCCCATCTCATTAAATTCCCACCTTTTTGCAGTTTCTTCAGTTTCAATCTGCAGTTCATAACCAATAGATTGTGGTCAGAATCCACATCTGCGCCAGGAAATGTCTTACAATTTAAAACCTGGTTCCTAAATCTCTGTCTTACCATTATATAATCTATCTGAAACCTGTCAGTATCTCCAGGCTTCTTCCATGTATACAGCCTCCTTTCATGATTCTTGAACCAAGTGTTAGCTATGATTAAGTTATGCTCTGTGCAAAATTCTACAAGGCGGCTTCCTCTTTCATTCCTTCCCCCCAATCCATATTCACCTACTATGTTTCCTTCTCTCCCTTTTCCTACTGACGAATTCCAGTCACCCATGACTATTACATTTTCGTCTCCCTTCACTACCTGAATAATTTCTTTTATCTCGTCATACATTTCATCTATTTCTTCATCATCTGCAGAGCTAGTTGGCATATAAACTTGTACTACTGTAGTAGGCATGGGCTTTGTGTCTATCTTGGCCACAATAATGCGTTCACTATGCTGTTTGTAGTAGCTAACCCGCACTCCTATTTTTTTACTCATTATTAAACCTACTCCTGCATTACCCCTATTTGATTTTGTATTTATAACCCTGTAATCACCTGACCAAAAGTCTTGTTCCTCCTGCCACCGAACTTCACTAATTCCCACTATATCTAACTTTAACCTATCCATTTCCCTTTTCAAATTTTCTAACCTACCTGCCCGATTAAGTGATCTGACATTCCACGCTCCGATCCGTAGAACGCCAGTTTTCTTTCTCCTGATAACGACGTCCTCTTGAGTAGTCCCCGCCCGGAGATCCGAATGGGGGACTATTTTACCTCCGGAATATTTTACCCAAGAGGACGCCATCATCATTTAATCATACAGTAGAGCTGCATGTCCTCGGGAAAAATTACGGCTGTAGTTTCCCCTTGCTTTCAGCCGTTCGCAGTACCAGCACAGCAAGGCCGTTTTGGTTAATGTTACAAGGCCAGATCAGTCAATCATCCAGACTGTTGCCCCTGCAACTACTGAAAAGGCTGCTGCCCCTCTTCAGGAACCACATGTTTGTCTGGCCTCTCAACAGATACCCCTCCATTGTGGTTGCCCCTACGGTACGGCCATCTGTATCGCTGAGGCACGCAAGCCTCCCCACCAACGGCAAGGTCCATGGTTCATGGGGGGGGGGGGTCGGATAAGTGTCATGTACATGGACCTCGACACCCTTCTGTTCAGTGTGCTACGCCTGTTGAGCATAGGATAGAGCTGTTTGAGCCTCGCGCTAGCTCGGTTGGTCATGTGTTGTATGTGATCCCCTCAGAGTAATTTCCGGTCCAGCCAGACACCGAGGTATTTGACTTTCTCGCGGAAACATATTGGACGTGCGTGTAGAGTTATTGGTCTGTAGTAGCGGTGTTTGCGCAGTTGCTTCGGTCTTTTAGTGAACAGAACGGCTTCGCACTTGTCGACGTTTACTCTAACACGCCATTTCTCCAACCAAGGCTCGGCCACTCTGAGTGCAGTCTGTAGGCGTGACGTAATGTTTGATGGTTTCCAATCTTGCGCAAGGATGGCTGTGTCATCCGCGTAGATTGCCATCATTGTGTTGTGTGTGGTTGGGAGATCGTTTATGTAGAGGTTAAACAGTAGGGGCCCTAGGATGCTTCCCTGGGGTACTCCCGCGTGTATACGTGTCGTGTTGATTGTTTTCCCTGCACGTCAGCGTTGAAACTTTTGTCTGTGAGGTATGAGTGTATTAGACGCAGCAGCCCGTCGGGGAATCCCGCGTCGCTGAGTTTGCGGATGAGGCCGTTGTGCCATAGACGGTCGAAAGCCTTTTCGATGTCCAGGAACACTGCCCCTGTAGCTTTGTTTGCGTTGAAGCCATGTGTTATATGTTCAACGACCCGTAGGAGTTGTTGTGTTGTGGAGTGGTGATTCCTGAAGCCGAATTGCTCTGGTCTCAGCATGTCATTTGTTATGCAGTGCCTAGTGATGCGTTTGAGAATCACCTTCTCAACAATCTTACTGGGCGAGCTCAGAAGGCTGATGGTTCGGTAATTTTGTGGGAGGCTGTGGTCTTTCCCCGGCTTCCTGAACATCAGGACCTTGGCCGTCTTCCAAAAGGCGGGGAAGTGTTGGTGTTTTAGTATGGCATTCGTTATGTGTGTTAGGTACTCAGTTGCTTTATCCGTGAACTCCTGGAGGACACGGTTTTGAATGCCATCATGACCAGGGGCTTTCCTAGCAGCGGAATGCATTATAGCCCAGGAGACTTCGGCTGTGCTAGCATGTCGAATGTCGTCGCGCGATGGTTGGGCTAGAATGCGTATAACCTCTTGGTCAGTAGCAAGTGTGAACAGGTTCGGTGTCAATGACGCTGCGAGTGTTCGAGCCATTAGTTCTGCTTTCTCTTCCGCTGAGTATGCAGGTCCGTCAGGCCCTTGAAGCGTTGGGGTGTATATTTTCTCCCTGGTGAAGTGTCGGGCTAGTTGCCACACTCCAGGTCGTGCGGTGTCCAGCCCTTCGAGTTTTTGATTCCACTGTTGTGTTCTATGTGTTTGTATTTTATCGTGTATGATGCCCTGTAGTCTGTTAATGTGCCGTTTGAAGTACGGACGCCTGGTGCGCTGCCATTGTCTCCTGAGGCGATTCCTCATTGAGATTAGGCCCAGGATTTCCTGGGGCAGGGCCGCACAGCGTTGTTGTGAGGTGCGATCAGGTATGGTGCTTGCCATTGCGTCCTGGACGGCGTTAGTGAGGGTTTATACTGCCTCGTCAATTTGTCCTGTTTCGTTAATTTCGTGTATAGGTGGGATGTGGCTATCAAGCGTTTGCTTGAACAATGTCCAATTCGCACGCCCGTAGTCCAACATCTTGCGTTGTTCCGTGTGCTACAGTGTTTCCTCAATGTATAGTATTACAGGTTGGTGGTTTGAGGGCAGATCGTTTTCAACGGCAACGTTGAGTGTCGCTGTAATGCCCTTGATGAGGGCCATGTCTATCACGTCTGGCCTGTGTCCCCTCTGATAGGGAATGTGCGTCGGTTCAGTCGGCGCTAGTATAATGTAGTTTCTGCCTAGCGAATGTTCGTACAGTTTTTTGCCGTTGGGATTTCGTATGCGTGAATTCCATTCTGGGTGTTTTGCGTTCAGATCTCCAGCGACTATTACTCGCGGTGAAATGTTGAGTAATGTGCTGATATCGCGTGTTGAGATGCCTACAGGGCTGTTGTATACCGATATCAGTGTGGTGTAGACTCCGTTGAACTTGACTCTGACGGCCGTAGCCTCGATTTTTTCCAGTTCAGGGAGCTCTTAGCACTGCCTCGAATGTAATAATTAAACGAAAAACGATGACACCAGTATAATGGAGCAAAATCCAAGTTTCTGGAACAAAGTAATCAAGGAATCTATCGAAATAAAGATATCAGACAAACTGATAAATAGGTATGGAGTTTTCAGTTTAAATAAAGTTTCTGGTCCGGAACTGAGTTTGCTAAAATGTCGTCGACCGTCTCTCCCACTAGACCTAAAGAACACTGAGGGAATTTGTTTTCACGAACTGTCAGTACGTGCTCTGTAAAAAAAAGAGCATCAAAGGGCATTGTGCACGTCGGCAGTCTAACTAGGCTATAAACCGAGGCGTGAGACGAACAGCAGTTCATAATCTGGTTTGAGTCCAGGCAGCGAGTACGAAACGTTTGGCAGAATGTCAGAAAAAAAAACTGTGACGCCGTTAGAACGTTGTACGTGCAGGCCTCTAGGGAACCACTTTTTCCTGTTACGCTGAAGCTGCTGCTTGACAGCTAGTGCTTTCGTATTGTACCCAGCAGGCTCCTGAAACTCTGAATCTCGATTTCTCGTAAGTGCTTAGAATCGATTGAACTACATCAGAATTATATACATCTTACTACGCACATACATAAGTGCGAAATATGAAAAAATATGACCCTTTGGGAGTACAATTCCTTGTTAATTGCACGTGACGAGCTGGGAAATACGCCATTTCGTTATCTGCTTTTTAGGTAACTTCCAGTATTTATCAACAGTTGAAACCAAGTTTGCGAATATTAAGTGACGTTCAGCACTAATAGCAAATGACTACGGTAGGTTTCGACACGACGGGCTAGACGTCACTTCTGCAGGTGTCCACAGCCTAGCCCTAGCGCCTCGGTGCTGTTCCGTGCTGCGGGCAGCGGCCACTCGCCTGCAGTAGATGTCGAGCTGGTGTGGCGACGTGGGCAGCCCGCTGCCGCTGTCCTGGAGCATGCCGGGCAACTTCTTCAGGCACTGGTCCAGCCGGTCGGTGCGGTTCTCGCAGCTGCCGGCGCTCGACGCCACCAGCCACGCCCCTGTCGAAGATAGGCCCATATTAAGCACTATAATATCTGCTGTCATCAAGAGTGGCTGACAATATCTTACGAAATAACGAAACAAGTACAGATTACGCGCCACATCTTTTGTGCAGATTCTTTCAATGTCTGTAGCAGTACAAGAAATCCGGAATTCGTCCCCAAGATGGAATCACTTGCAGCTACAAATGTGCTTTCCTTTTTCCTGCCTGAACCCAGTCACGAAGTATTTAAACAGGACTCATTTTCATTTTGTGCGGTGCTGACATTTCGCTAGAACTACAAAACGTTAGTTACGCCATACACATATTTGGGAGCCAATATTTCATTACTATACTGTTAGGCTGCTCAAAAAAGGTGTTACTTAGCTTAATAAAATCATGTCTACGGCCAACAGGCTTTATTATCTTTTAAATCGGACACTTGTGGTCATACATTTGATTCATTTGTCAATATCCAGCCAACGATTACAAAGGCATAACTGAGCCACAGGCGAACAATACACAGTCCAGAGCCTCAGTGCCTGTGTACATGTTTTTGCAGAGTGAAGCATCTCCCAGGCTGTGGCAATGCCATGTCTCCGCAATACTCTTTCTTCCAGGAGTTTCGCAGGAGACCTAGTGTGAAGTTAGGAAGGTACGGGACGTGGTACAGGCGGAAGCTATGGAAACTGGTCGTGAGTAGTGCTTGGATACCTGAGATGGTAGAGCAACTGACCGCGATAGGCAAAGGTCCCGATTCTCGGTCCGGCACACAGTTTTAATCTGCCAGGAAGTTTCATATCAGCACACACTTCGTCTCATTCTGGAATTATGTGCATAAGTTTTTAATAATGAATATATTTTTCATTTCCTGTAACTTAAGTTACAATTAATTTCATAAGAGATTTCTTGCGATAAATTGTTTAATACTTCCGGCTGAACCTATTAAAGTCATAATATTTTATCAGTTTTCTTTTTTTCTACCATAAATACATACCTTTATCTGACTTTCGTTAAGTTTATCATAACTTTTGCACATTTGAAAGGGTTTAAAACCGGCCCATGCCTGTAGTGTGATTTACCATATAACGTAAGTGGTAATAAACTTTGTTTTTAAAGAAAACTAAACTTTATGTATAAGTCTTGAATTTATGTTAGGCACACTATGAAGTACACTTGCTTCTTTAACATATTTAACTTTCGCATTACGAAAATACCTTCAAACGAAAGCAGAAAAGAGCACCAGAACAAAAGAATACTGCTTACTACAAATCCAACAACGTGTCATTGTGATACCTTTTTGATTAGATATTGGGCCCCTCCCTCCCCTAGATAAAGTCGATACTATTAACATAACTGTTGTTTGTTCCGTCCGGCATATCCGACAGAACAGGCAATAAACAATATGACGCGGCCTGCACTTCATTTTATGAAACTGAGGAACAGAGAGGAAACGAAAAAGGGTACATTGGAATTCATGACTCCCAGCCGCACAGGGAATTGCAGTATTCCAATGTCGAAAGCTGAGAATTTTTACCAGAACAGGACTCGAACCCCGAGGGTGTGCTTCTCTAGAACGGTTGCCTTAATCGTCTCGAACAACCGGACACGCCTCTAGTCAGACCCTAGTTCTCAGCTTATCGCACGCCGCATTGTAGGGTTCTTCGTCCGTTACACCTCCTACTCCCAAATTCCTGATTCCCTTAGGGGTTCGAACGATACTTGTGCATCCGCAGTGAAACATATTTCATGGGTGCGTCTCGTTCAATTATAATAATGCAATAAAGTCTGTCGACAGAATAGACAACACTAAGTTACATTAATAGTATCGAACTTTACCTACAGTCAGGGAACCCCAATATTTAATCGAAAAAGGTATCACTATGACGCAATGCTTAATACGTAGTAGGGAGATTTCCCACCTACAGCTTTCCCTTTCTTCTCGTTTCTTCTGTTTCAGAAAAATGTTCGATAACTCATTGTCATGATGGAAGAATATGAGAGTGATTGTTTGTATGCAACTAATACAGGGCGTGAAAGTGGTTAAATTCATTCTCAAGTACTGTTAGACAAAATTCCAGTTTAAATTTTCTACTTCTTGGAGTCAGCAGTTTGCCATCAAGTCAGCATACTTTTATGATTACAAGAAAGCTAGTAATTTCTGTATACATTTATGTACTTGGTCCAATAATTCTGAAATATTATGAATGTTATTTCATTTATGGTAGTAGTTTGTGTGTGATTTGGTTTGTGTATGTATAGAAACATTTTTATGGTTCCATTTATAATTTCGATAGTAGCAGCTGATCAAGCTTAGAGCTTTCGTTAGTGATACAATAGTGAATGGATTACCGGTAAATAACATTTATACATTTATTAACGCTGTAATCAACAACAAACAGGGTACCGCATCATGTAGGGATGAGGAAGGAACTCACGGTAACTGTCACCGATCGTCGTGGCTGCTCCGTATGTTACGTGAACCCGAACTTCTCCGACAAAATCTCTGAGGCTGTTCATGGATATTTTCAGTTTTGGTATTAGGCACCCGTTTCTCTAGTGGGTCATACACAGTAACTGAATTTCGTTTGATTTATCATCCCCATTTATTTTTGCACATAAAAAATCTGCACAACAGGGGCAACGTCGATTATGTGTATTGCGAGTCTTGTTTGGAAACAAACTACGAGGGGCGTTCAGAAAGTAAGCTCCGATCGGTCGCGAAATGGAAACGACTATGAAAATCCGATAAAGCTTTGCACAGATGTGTTGGGTAGTGTCTCTAGTATAACCCCAGTTAGCATCACGTCGCTCTTCTCATTTCTGAGCTCGCAGTGAGTGCGTAAAGATGTCTAGAAAATAGTGTCTGCCGCCAAGTACGAGGGCCTGGTGAGAAATTTCGCCTGAAGCTATGCAGCTAACATTACATAACTGTCGTGCTGGTTCTTCTTCAAGACAATTCTCAGCCGCATTCTGCAGGGGCAATGAAGATGCTCCTGCATCGTTTTCAAATGGAAATGTTAGATTACCGACAATACAGTCCGCAATTGTCTCCCCCTGAGTTTCATCTCTGGTCACATGAACCGCTGTCTTTGAAGACAACATTTTGACACAGACAACGAGGTGTAGGCCAGCGTGGAGAATTGGCGGAAAGCACTGGCGGCTGCCTTCTATGATGAGGCTATTGAAAGGTTGGTACAACGCTATGACAAAAGTCTAAGTCAGAACGGCGACTACGTAGAGAAGTAGCTGAAAGGTGTAGCTAATTGTTACAAGTAAAACATTTCTGATGTTCACTGTGGTTTCAATTTGGCAATCAATCGGAGCTTACTTTCTGAACAGGCCTCGTATTTCAGTTCACTGACAGTACTTGCTGGTAACAGCTGTAAAGCCCACTTCACTCTTCACGCCCAAGCTTGAACTTAGTTCTTCGGCTTATTTCCTCGGCAGTGTTGTACGTAAACAGTGATGCAGAGCTCTATGTGTAAATGTACTGGTGAGGAATTTGACGAAAAGCACCTCGTGTGTGGATTCACTGAATGTGATGGAAGAGCAGCACAACGAAGATGTAGTAAAACTGTACGTGTTCCGTTAAGGATTGTTGATTATTGTGTGTTTTGAGTTCTACGTTTTCATGATTGCTGATTACAAGCATTTTCACTGCTAAAACGTACTTTCACAGAAAGAACTCTAGTACGGGTAACTAAAAGAAGTAATCGCAATTACAGTATAGCTGTGTTATGAGCCGCTGGAGACCATGTGACCTCTGTACCAAAGTACTAAAAAAATATCCCTTAAAAAGATTCAGAATCGGTCAATGGAATTCTAGTTCATACTGTGCATGATTCTAAAACTCTCAGGTGCACCTGAGCCTGGTAGTGTTGAATACGAGTTCACAGAGTTGTGACGCGATACGATGCGTCGTAAGTTACTTACTTCCTATTAAAAATATGAAAGAAAGGTGTGCAAATGTATCTACCAATCCATGTAAGCATGAGATATTTTCCTAGCGTATTTGTTCAAACACATTTCAGAAGTTTAAAACGCATCGTAGAACATAATTTCATTCAGCATTATCTTCGTCGGTGTGGGGTGAAAATGCAAAGCTCCTACGTACATTTCCCCATATCTGGTGCTACTTTCCTAATGATCGTTCCTTTCCAGTTCGACAGGAGGTTTCTTTTCCTTCTGGAGGGTGTAGAGTTTCGACATTGTTAACTGAACTGTCACGTTGCGATCATCCATTCTCTGACACAGTTACAGCCAACCAATAACAATCTGCTACTTACTAATTCGTCGAAACAACTTCCTAAACTTTATTATTTGTAGTACTCCCTTGAATAATCATAGGTATCTTCGACATATCACAGGCTGGTGGCGTACAGAGATTGACTAAACACAGGAAAAGAGAAAGATTTCAAGAAACTGTCGCCAGGCGAAAATAACGTTACTTGTGAGCGTTTTTAACTGTGCTCTTGAAGAAATGAAACACATTTCAGCAAATGCCGACCTTTGTTGTGCACACTGTTTCATATTCACATGGTGCTAAAGGAGCTCTGATTATATTTGGAAACCAAAAGAAAGCTGTGCCGGAATTATAAAGAGGACTTAAGTTAGCTACACACGAAGTAAAAACTATAAACGCAATTGTAAATGGTAGACTGAGAAACACTGACAAGTGTACAACGTTAATAGAGTAGTATAGTTGTTAAAGCTATGAAAGTATTGTAAAAAAATTCAAAATCATCGTTCAGCACGCCTTAAACAAAAAGAGAGAGCTTGTTCTCAGATTCAAGAGAAGTAGAAACCTGCCAAAGCTGAAAGCAGGGAAAATGAGCATAAGGAGAACTATGAAAGAAGCGTTCAATGACTTTGAAAGTAAAATTTTGTCAGTCAGTATGAGTAACAACTCTAAGAGGTTTCGGTCTTATGTAAAATCAGTAAACGGTTCCAAATCGTCTGTCACTCACTGTGTGACCATACTGGCTTCGAAACGGAAGATAACAAGAGAAGACTAAAATACCGGATTCTGTCTACCGAAAGTGTTTCACCGCGGAAGATCTTAATGTAGTCCGCTTTTGAACCATCGTACGAGCGACGAAATTGTATATGCTTAGATGAAAAGTTACTACAACCACTTGGTAGCGGAAAGGCATCGCGACCAGATGATATGCCTATAAGATTCTACAAAGACGATGCGAAAGAACATCCTCTCCTTCTAGCCGCATTTTATCGTAGATCGCTGGAAAAACGAAGGTTACCTAGCGACTGGAAGAAAGCGCAGGTAATTCCCGTTTTCAAGAAGGGCTGCAGGATACTTACACACAATTGTTGATCTGTGTCGTTGAAGTCAAGCTGTTGTAGAGTTATGGTACAAGTTTTGTGCTCCAGGATTATAATGGTTTTGGAGCACGAAAATCGCATCTATAAAAATCAACATGAATTTCGCAAACAGAGATCTCTGAAACTCAACTCGCTCTGTTCCTCCATGAGATCCATAAGGCTGTAGACAACGGCACTCAGGCTCATGCCGTGTTCCTTAACTTAAGGGTGGTATTTGACACCGTTCCGCACTGCCGTTAAATGAAAAAAATACAACCTCATCGAGTATCGGACCAGATCTGGGCTGGATTCAAGACTTCCTTGCAAGGAGAACTCATCACATCGCTCTTAACGGAAGAAAATCGACAGATGCAGAAGGTAAGTACCGGAGTACCCAAAGGAAGGGTGATAGGACCGTTACTGTTTACAATGTGTATAATTGATCTAGTAGAAAGGGTGGGATGCTCTTTAAGACTGTTCACAGATGGAGGAAATGTAATTCATCCACAAAAGGAGCGATCTATAATGCACTTCTTCGACAGATGCTTGAGCATTGCTCATCAATCTGGGATCCTTATCATGCTGAAATGATAAAAAAGATGGAAAAATCCAACAAAGAGCCGGAGAGTTTCGTCACGGGTTCGTCTAGTACATCCGAGACGCTACAACAGAGGCGTTGTACACCACGGAGAGGTTTATCTGGTACTATTGAAATTTCGAGAGAGCACTTCCCTTGACGTCATCAGTCTAGATTGGATTAGATTAGATTACTTTTTCGTTCCATAGATCCGTACTGAGGAGATCCTCGTGGATGTGGAACATGTCACTTTTTTTTAAGCTGAAATAACAATACTAATACTTTGAGTATATACAATACATAATTTTTTTATGCTGAAATAACAATACTAATACACTCCTGGAAATGGAAAAAAGAACACATTGACACCGGTGTGTCAGACCCACCATACTTGCTCCGGACACTGCGAGAGGGCTGTACAAGCAATGATCACACGCACGGCACAGCGGACACACCAGGAACCGCGGTGTTGGCCGTCGAATGGCGCTAGCTGCGCAGCATTTGTGCACCGCCGCCGTCAGTGTCAGCCAGTTTGCCGTGGCATACGGAGCTCCATCGCAGTCTTTAACACTGGTAGCATGCCGCGACAGCGTGGACGTGAACCGTATGTGCAGTTGACGGACTTTGAGCGAGGGCGTATAGTGGGCATGCGGGAGGCCGGGTGGACGTACCGCCGAATTGCTCAACACGTGGGGCGTGAGGTCTCCACAGTACATCGATGTTGTCGCCAGTGGTCGGCGGAAGGTGCACGTGCCCGTCGACCTGGGACCGGACCGCAGCGACGCACGGATGCACGCCAAGACCGTAGGATCCTACGCAGTGCCGTAGGGGACCGCACCGCCACTTCCCAGCAAATTAGGGACACTGTTGCTCCTGGGGTATCGGCGAGGACCATTCGCAACCGTCTCCATGAAGCTGGGCTACGGTCCCGCACACCGTTAGGCCGTCTTCCGCTCACGCCCCAACATCGTGCAGCCCGCCTCCAGTGGTGTCGCGACAGGCGTGAATGGAGGGACGAATGGAGACGTGTCGTCTTCAGCGATGAGAGTCGCTTCTGCCTTGGTGCCAATGATGGTCGTATGCGTGTTTGGCGCCGTGCAGGTGAGCGCCACAATCAGGACTGCATACGACCGAGGCACACAGGGCCAACACCCGGCATCATGGTGTGGGGAGCGATCTCCTACACTGGCCGTACACCACTGGTGATCGTCGAGGGGACACTGAATAGTGCACGGTACATCCAAACCGTCATCGAACCCATCGTTCTACCATTCCTAGACCGGCAAGGGAACTTGCTGTTCCAACAGGACAATGCACGTCCGCATGTATCCCGTGCCACCCAACGTGCTCTAGAAGGTGTAAGTCAACTACCCTGGCCAGCAAGATCTCCGGATCTGTCCCCCATTGAGCATGTTTGGGACTGGATGAAGCGTCGTCTCACGCGGTCTGCACGTCCAGCACGAACGCTGGTCCAACTGAGGCTCCAGGTGGAAATGGCATGGCAAGCCGTTCCACAGAACTACATCCAGCATCTCTAGGATCGTCTCCATGGGAGAATAGCAGCCTGCATTGCTGCGAAAGGTGGATATACACTGTACTAGTGCCAACATTGTGCATGCTCTGTTGCCTGTGTCTATGTGCCTGTGGTTCTGTCAGTGTGATCATGTGATGTATCTGACCCCAGTAATGTCTCAATAAAGTTTCCCCTTCCTGGCACAATGAATTCACGGTGTTCTTATTTCAATTTCCAGGAGTGTAGTATGAGTATATACAATACATCGTTTGTTTCTATTAAAAAATTCGTCAATGGAGTAGAAGTAGTTGGCCACTAGTAAGTCTTTCAGGCTTATTTTAAACTGATCTTTATTTGTAACTAAATTTTTTATGTTTGCTGGCAAATTATTGAAGATGAGTGTTCCTGAGTAGTGGGCCCCTTTTTGAACTAAAGTAAGTCCTTTTAAGTCCTTGTGCAGACCATTTTTGTTCCTGGTATTGTATGTATGAACTGAGCTGTTTGTTGGAAAAAGAAATATATTATTTGGGACAAATTTCATTAAGGAGTAAATATACTGAGAGGAAGTAGTTAGTATACCCAGTTCTTTGAAGAGGTTTCTACAGGACGTCCGTGAATTTACTCCACAGATAATACGTATTACACGCTTTTGGACTCTGAAAACTTTTGTTTGACTTGAAGAGTTACCCCAAAATATTATACCATATGACATTATGGAATGAAAGTAGGCAAAGTATGCAAGCTTTTTCATTTTTATGTCACCTATGTCTGCTAACACTCGAATTGCAAATACATATTTGTTAAGGCATTTCTGCAGTTCTGTGGTGTGCTCCTCCCAACTGAATTTGCTATCAAGTTGTAATCCCAGGAATTTAAGACTGTCAACCTCTTCTATCTGCTCTTCTTCATACTTTATGCACATGCTAGGTGGAAACCTCTTACAGGTTCTGAATTGCATATAGTGAGTCTTTTCGAAGTTTAATGTCAGTGAGTTGGCTTTAAACCATTTATTAATACCCATGAAAATATCATTAGCAGATCTTTCTAGAACTGCACTCGACCTACTATTTATTGCAATACTTGTGTCATCTGCAAACAAAACAAACGCTGCTTCTGGCAGTGTAACTGATGAGAGATTATTAATATACACAAGAAAAAGCAATGGCCCTAAAATGGATCCTTGTGGGACACCACATGTAATTTCTTCCCATTCTGATGATGACTGATGACTTAATTCACTAGTCCCTTGCACTGACACCCTTTGTTTCCTGTTAGCGAGGTATGACTTGAACCATTTTGCAGCACTGCCTGTGACACCATAGAATTCCAATTTATTTAAACGAATGTTGTGGTTCACACAGTCAAATGCCTTTGACAAATCACATAAAAAACCTACCTCTTGTAATTTGTTATTTAATGAATTAAGTACATTTTCACTGTAGGTGTAAATAGCCTTCTCGATATCAGAACCCTTCAGAAATCCAAACTGTGTTCTTGATAATATGTTATTTGTGGTCAGATGGTTGAGAAGCTGCCTGTACATTACTTTTTCTAAAATTTTTGAGAATGCTGGCAAAAGTGAAATCGGTCTGTAGGATATTACTTCCTTCTACGTACGTCTCGCATAACGACCGTGACGAGAAAATTCGAGAAATAAGAGCCAATACAGAGACTTACCGACAATTATTGTTGCAACGCTCTGCTCGCGAGGGGAACTGGGTAGGGAGGATGAGCTAGTGTTACCAGAATATCTTCCGCCACCCACCGTTCGTTGGCTTGCGGAGTATGTTGCAGATTTTATAGATGTGGATGTAATGATTATCGTAACGCGTTTGCTTGAAGTATTAGTGGACGTACTTGACTACGGGCTAACAAAGAAATTTTCAGTATAGATGATTGTCTTTTCATTTATGTTATGATTTGATGAACTCTTGTCTTATTTAGGCCTAGGAAATCTGTTGGATGCCTGACTTATCACAGGTGTCTGATCGGTGCGGGCTTTCAATATTAGTTTGTCACTTCTACTCTCTATGCAAATTTCTAACGAAACAGTTGGTTGCTCACACGGGACATAAGTGAAAGACGAATCACAATTAAATTTGTCTGCTGGTAGGAACTACTATTCTTGGGGAAGACGAACTGTTCTAATCTCACTTGTGTCCATTGTTTCCAAAGGAGGCTTTCCAACAGTAGTGACAATCATCCACTCTGCGACACGGCGGGCCACTAATGGCGCGTCCTCCTAGTGTCGTTATCGTTATGGCCGTCGTTAGTAGCGCTCCCAGATCCCCTCTGACAGATGGCAGCTCCGTGACTTCCGGCGTTTATCACGCTGCTCTTTTGTGCGGCCACGACCAAGGTCGCGGGGTGGAGCGTCTCTTGGCGGCCGACGGCTCCTGGAAGGCTCTCAAGAGCGGGCTCAGCAGCCGCCCGTGATCGATAGCTCTGGCACCAGCCACCAGGCAGTACGCGCCGCCGACAAGTAGCTATGCGGAGGTTTCGTGGTGCGGAATCTCTGACACCAGAGCGGTCTTTATAAGTATCATCAGCAGATGAACAATTATCCTCTTAAATATTTTCACGAAAATTAAATTTTCTGAAAGTTAGGAAATCAGATAGGCATTTATTTAACAATAAGCATTCTGTTTATGAAGAACCTCATTCATTTCTAGACAGAACTCTTCATAAAAGTTGAATTTAAGTGTGCCTCGATATCCACACTTTATAGTCTACCATAGGGAGCGGAAAGAATGAATAAGCATGTCAGGTAACGCAGAATGTGACACATCGATTAACAGTGTTGCACAGCATCGGCCTAAATGTCTCTCTACTGGTGTTTCAGTAAAATGGTAAATATCTCTGATCACAATGAGACTTAACATCTGAGATCATCAGACCCCCGGTCTTAGTAATATATTGTTGTCCATTCCATAACATTTTCTATCGGGATCGTGGGATTACAACACTATTTGTCAATATAATATTGCCTTCCTCTTATTTTTACTACTACTGTCGTGACATGAGATGTATTGGAGAAGACAACAGGTTATATTTCTTGGTTCGCTTTCCAAGCCATACCACATACAATTCTTACTTCAGATATACAGACCTACAATCAGCAACAGCTTAAGTCTTACTGTAAAGAGGAAATTTACAGAATTTAAAATAAAGGAAAGCTACCTGCTAATAACAGAAACAGGTCTTATCGGTCACAAGTTAATGTTGAAGTATGTGTGACATTCCTCTACGTCCAGTTGCTTAACGGGTTGAAACTGAGTGTAGACACAGATAAAATAAACAAAAACCTTATTTCAGTGACAATAATGGAAAGATGGTGACCGTCAGTCGTACTATCATTTGCATTTTTCATTGCAGATCTAGATATCACCTGACTGTGTAGCTATCATCCGAGCGTTATAGATAGTCATGTATTTTCAAAGTGGTTACAACAACACATATTCCAATATGACTTAGGCATGTATAAGCATTTCTCCAATCTATAACGCACTGATGATTACTGCGACCTTAGCTGAAATCTAGATCTCCAATAATAAAAAACAGAGGATAGCACGGCCGATGCTGACCTTCTGGCAATCCTGGATTGCATTACGGTCATAGCACACAGTCGTTTTCGTGGAATCGGACATGATGATTAGTTCAGCGTGATTCAAGCTTAGAAACGTCTATGATGGTGCTGAGCTGAAGACCAAAGTGGTAGCTAGTTTTGCGTACTTCCAATCCCTGTTTGATGGACCAAAGAGGGGTATAGATTACAGAAAAATTCTAAAATTGAAGAATATTCTAACATAGAGATAGACATGAGGAAGAGGCGTCTAAAATTCTATGGCCACATAATGAGACTTCCCGATCACAGACTTACAAAAAAAAAAAATAGTAAGATACGTAGCATCCCTTGTTAATGGAGGAGAATGGATCAAAAATGTAAAGAAAGATCTGGAATTAGCCAACATTACTACTGAAGACATGAACAAAAGAAACAATTTCAAACTTAAAGTTGACAAATGGGAGGTCAAACCAGAGACAAAAGCGCCGAGAACTTGAACAAAATGGAGCGAAGAAAGAAAAGCTGAATTCTCGCAAAGAATGAAGACCTGGTGTGCAAACAAGAAGAATAAGAAGCCCCAGAAGTGAACCATCTTTACTTAGCGTCTTCCATGTTGGGAGCTTTACGACTAATAATAATAATAATTATTCATTCAGTAAAAGTGCACAGTAATATTTAACTATCTTATTTATTTTTGCATTTATTTCACCTGCTTAGGACGTTCAAGCCCTCTCTTACTTCTAATCAGATGTCCTTAGAGAGTAAACATTACTACATTACAGTGAATGAGCAGTACATAATGTCAATAAAAATAACAATAGAATACTTATTATTACAGGTGTAGTACTGACTACATATAACTTATGACTTGAGGGTCTTATTAGTATCAAGTCAATCAATTTCTTCATCACTTTCAGGATGCATAATGGCAATGATATCTCACAGAAATGTGGAGCAACATCAAAGAAATCAAATGTGGAGAAGTAGTTGACCAGTGAAATGAAGCGCGAGAAACAATGTATTTCATTAAGTAGATAACTTTACTCCTTGTAGACATCTCTGAAAATCTCCTGGAAACCCGCTCATTTCCGGTGCACGAACTACTTATCGATAGTTTTGGCTAATAATAAATACCAGTCGCATCCCAAATTTGAGCACTCTACTGTAACACAAAACGGAGAAAAAACGTCCACATTGATCCGGCAATTATTATTTACCGTACATATGGTTTGATTATCGAATCTTCAGTTACACACTGAGGTGACGAAAGTCACTGATACATCCCAATCTCGTGTCCGGCCTCCGTTTGTCTGGCGAAGTGCAGCAACTCGAAATGGCATGAACTCAACCAATCGTTAGAAGTCCCCTGCCGAAATATTGAGCCATGCTGCCTATATAACCGTCCATAATTCCGAAAGCGTTGCTGGAGGAGGATTTTGTGCACTAACGGCCTCTCAATTATGCCCCATAAACGTTCGATGGGATGCACGTCAGCCGCTCTGGGGGGCCAAACCATTCGCAGGAATTGCCCAGAATGTTCTTCAAACCAATCGCGAACAACTGTGGCTTGTTGATATGGCGCATTGTCATCCTTATAAAATCCAACTTTGTTTGGGAATATGAAGTCCGAGAATGACCGCAGATAGTGTCAAAGTAGCCGAACATAATCATCAAAGGTCGAACCAAGAGAATCCAGTCCATTTCACGTAAACATGTCCCACACCATTAAGGAGCCACAACCAGCTTCCACAGTGCCTCGTTGACAACTTGGGTCCGTGGCTTCGTGGGGTCTGATCCACACTCGACAGCTACCGTCAGTTTTTATCAGCTGAAATCGTGACTCACCTGACCAGGCCACGACTTTCCAGACGTCTAGGGTCCAACCGATATGGTCATCAGCCCAGGAGAGGCGTTGCAGTAGATATCGTGCTTTTAGCAATGGCACTTGCCTCGGTCGCCTCGTGCTATAGTCCACTAACGCCAAATTTCGCCTTACTTTCCTAACGGATACATTAGTCGCATGCCCCACACTGATTTCTGTGGTTATTTAACGCATTGTGTCTTGTCCGTTAACAATGACAACTCTACATAAACGCCGCTGCTCTCGGTCGTTAAGTGAAGGACGACGGCCACTATTTTGTCAGTGGTGAGAGGCAATGAATGAAATTTGGCATTCCCGACACACTCACGACACGGTGGATTTCGGAATATTGGATTCCCTAACGATTTCCGAAATAGAATGTCGCATGCGTCCAACTCCCATTGCCGCATTCAAAGTAAGTTAATTCCAATAGTGCGGCCATAATCACGTCTGAAACTTTTTCGCATGCATAAACTGAGAACTAGTGGCGAATCCACCAATGCAGTTGCCTCTTTACCTTGTGTACGTGATACTACCGCAATCTGTATATAATGTGTATATCGCTACACCATGACTTTCGTCAGCTCAGTGTACAGATGGTTATCTATTTATCTTTGATCGACATGAAGTGTCACTATAAATATAAAAGTAAGAAAAACAATGTTTTGTCTTTCTAGTTTGCGACAGGCACTCTCAAGCCACTTTTATTTCTCCTCGACAATTGGAACTGTTTGCTGTTGTATCCATGTGCTTGACTACGCTGAGGAGGACTCTAGAAACGTCTCCAAGTTCAAACGTTGTAATGTATTGTGCAGTATTATGTGTGTCTATGCTGGCTGGCACTAACTGTCGTATAAAATACCTCATAATAAGGCTTAACTAAGTATTTTTTTTAGGATAAACTTTCCGAGTTTATTTTCTATACGTCAATAATCTTTCGATACCATTCATTCAATGCTGATTATTTTTAACACTAGTTTTAATTGAAGTAGGTGTCTCTCTCTATTGGTATTTCCTCTTTAAATTTGAAATACTTATTTCTTAATGAACACTGCTCTTTCCAGAAAATGTTGGTAACGTGCAGTGTTATATGCTACGAAACGATTATCATATTTCACTGCACAAAAATACCAGAAATGTGGTACACATTCAGCTGACAGCTGAAAATTAGTTATGCAAGAGGATAACTGCGTAATATATTTTGACCGTTGGTGAGCAGACAATTGAACACTTTAGCTGTGCGTCGGTGGTTGTAATTTCATTTGATGCATTGTCCTCGGAGCTGGTCACCGTCATCAGCGAGGACGCGCGTGAGTCAGCGCGTGTTGGAATCCGCGTAAGTACCTAGACCAGGAGTATTCAACTGCCACTCAGTTTTGTTTCTCTGTTAGTAGCAAAATGTTATAACAGCCCACCAGTACCAAAGTAGTGGTATTTATAAAGTAGGGAAGCAACCTTACGTTACAAAATTCATAAAGCAGAGGCGCAAAAAGTTAAATTTGTAAATTTCTGGTAAGTTCCTGTGGGACCAAACCGCTGAGGTCATCTGCCCCTAGGCTTACACACTACTTAATCTAACTCAAGCTAACTTAAGCTAAGGACAACAAACACACTACTGCCCGAGGAGCAAGTTAAAGCATATAATAACAATAATTACTTACAAAATACATTATGACAAAGTTTTATGAAAATCTAATGAAATAATGTTTAACAGGCAAGCGTCTACGGCACAGTATGAAAGTTCAAATGGCCATTAATGAGGTGTAGGGACCAGGTAGCTACTACTGAGCTAGGCCGTGCAGTACCGTAATGTAATTCTCGTTATGTGCGAAGCGATAATGTTTACACTGATGCTTTATTGTAGTGTGGTTTCAATGTTGTGAAAAATCGGATGAAAAATATTTTTATGGGAGCGTTCTGTACTCGCTAAACCACCATCTGGTCATCTAATTAAATGGTATACACACTGTGGTCTTCTAACTGAATTCCAACTCCCCTGCTGACGCGTTGAAGTATTTCAGTGCGACGCGTATTCTGTAAAATCCCAAACTGTGATGAGATTAGAAAAGATTACTGCACGCTACAGCCATAAACTTTTAGAAACATCCATGACAATGTAAAACAAGCATCGCGTGTGTTCTACATGGATATTAACATTAATGAACAAATTTTTAGAAACATCCATGGCAATATAAAACAAGCATCACGTGTGTTCTACGCTGACATTAACACTAATGAACTTGATTCTTTAAAATTATCTCCAGTTTGAAGTCCTGTCCAACAATAAATTTTCATCTGAATAGTCACATATGTAAGCAGACTTAGACTCACTTTCCGGCGACTTACTAACACAGTGTAAATATACGAAAACAAAATATTCGCTGAAACACAAAAATAAGTTACGTAAGAGACGACGAGGAAAAATTTCAGTTAGAAATGTCATTTTTTTCAGAGCGTAACTATAAATTCGGCTAACTACATTTTAACGCTTTTTAGAGTCACAGCACTTAAATAAGTGTACTGAAGTAGAATTGTGTGTTGTAAGCTAATGTCATGTACATCCTACAAGTAGTACTATTCTGTCTATCTCGAAAAAAGTATCACAGAAACAAATGAAATAAGGATGCAGTAAAGATCATCAGAAGTGCCTGTTATGTCTAGATTCACTCACCACGCTGCAGTACAGGGTGGGCGAGAAGTCCCATGTAACAACTGTGTGTATCAGATATTGTTATGCACGTTGGTAGCTATGTTATTTATTATCAGTTGGAATTCATGTTTACATGTTTTCGCTGTCGCAGTCGAGACAGAGTATTGCAGCATTCCAAGATTTCCAGGACTGAATAAGGCCTCACAGCGAAAGACAGCGCTTCTGGGTTGGGAAGGACGTGCTTTTGCTTTTGGCAGTGTTAAAGGCAGGCCGCGGAGTGGAAGGAAGAAAACTCCTAGAAGAAACATGTGCCGGAGTCTCTGCTTCGACTGAATTATCTCCTATGAAATGGACAAGTAAACGTGCTTCGGGACTCGGAACACCGAGGACAACAACGCGAGACCACGTGAAAACAAACTTAAGGTCAGAACTTTTCGACTGACGTTCGTAAACGAATCATCAGGAATGCACCTGTTTTAGCATGCTGTGCCTTGTTAACTCAATTTCCAAATGCAATGAACCGTGCGCCAAGGTTGTATCTTGAGATAAAATTCCATTTATCGCAGCCCACGTGTTAGAAATATTGTCGTTTGGGTCAAAGCGAATCCTCATTACACAGTCGAGTTAGAAGGGAACCCGCCTCGCCTAATGATATGGGCAGCGATGACATCACAACATCTACCAGGACAGCAATTTTTTAAATGACTATGAATGGACAAATTATTAACATGGTCAACACTTCAGCTTGAGCAAAAGGGGCTCACAGGATACATTTAGTTTCAGCAAGGTGGCGAACCTCTCACTACACTCTTGCAGCGTGCAAGTTCCTAAATAAACATTTTCCAGGACCGTGGATAGGCCGTGGTTCATCAGCAACACCAGCTCCCTTGAAATGTCCACCAAGAAGTTCTAACCTAATCACACCCGACAACTCTTTATGGGTAGTCATTAAGGCGCGTGTATCTCCACGTCGTTATACTACGTACAAACGAAGAACTCCAAAACGCTGTTGAGGGTGCATTTCGCACTTGCTCAGAAATAGGTCAGTAAGAACATGGAGGCTTACTGAAATGTGTTTACACTGTGATGGGGAACATACCGATGTATTGGAGGTCTAATAAGTATGAAGTCCTTCTGCTAAAACAATTCAAATCAATTAGCATTCGATACTAGGTGGTATGGGGACTTCTCGCTCACCCAATATAGAAGTGAATTCGACTGTCAGGATGTGAGGCGGTAAATTACAATTATTCGGTACAATGGAATAAAGAATACATATTTACGAATTTTTTGACTAAATGTATTAATTGAAAATTTCAATGTTACTGCTTCTCTCACGAAGTTACTGATAATTTCGCAATGAATTCCAGGAATTAAATTCACATTTTTAGGAGAAGTAATCTATAAATAATGTAATATACTAAGATATATAACACAGCTGCGCAATGGCGTGTTCGTGTAAGCGCGATGTACACCCTCATGGCTCTACATTGTGATCAACAGTTACAGAATTTGTATATCAATATGTTCCTCGATGTATTAATCATTTATCCTGCAGATGAGAATATAACCCCTGAAATGTTTTTTTGATTTACTCAGTAAAATAAAATGAAATAACGTCCCCCCCCCCCCCCCCTTGAAGCATGGAAGTTCCCGAGGAGGGGTGGCCCGCGCGCCTCAGCGATGGACATGATCGTACCGTAGGTGCAACCACAACGGAGGAGTATCTGTGGAGAGGCCAGACAAACATGTCCTCCTGAAGAGGGCAAGCAGCGTTCTCAGTAGCTGCAGGGGCAGCAGTCTGGATGTTTGACAGATCTGGCCTTGTAACATCAGCCAACGAGGCTTGCTGTGCTGGTACTGCGAACGGTTAAAAGCAACTTTTCTCGAACACATGCAGCTCAACTGTGTGGTTGGATGGTGCTGACATTTTCTCGGGTAAAACATTCCGTAGGTAAAATAGTCCCCTGTTATAATATGTGGGTGGGGACTACAAATGAGGATGCCGTTAGCAGGAAAACATAAAAAGGCATTCTACGGCTCGGGGCATGAAATGTTGAGCCCTTAATCTGGCAGATAGTTTAGAGAATTTGTAAAAAGAAGTTAATAGATTCAAGTAGGATATAATGGGAATTAGTGAAGTTCGGTGGCGGGATGAACAGAACAATCAGGTAAGAACATGGTTGTAAATACAAAATGCAATAGGGAAGTTTTACTAGTCCGTCAGTAAAGTACCTAATGATGGCCAAAGTAGAGAGAGTATAAAACGTGAACTGGTAATAGGAAGGTGAAACGTGAACGAAAAGCAGTCTTCAGACAGGAAAAGAGTAGAAGCCTTTGAAATGTGGTGCTGCAGAAGAATACTGAAATTTATATGGGTAGATCACGTATCTAACGAGGAGGTGCTGAATAGAAATGAGGAGAAAAGAAATTTGTGGCAGAACTACATTACATGAAGGGGTCGGTTAGTAGGACAGAGTCTCAGATATCAAGCAAATATCGGTTTAGTGTTGGAGGAAAGTATGGGGAGGTAAAATTGGAGAGCGAGACCAAGAGACGAATATAAGCAGGTTCAAACGGATGTAGGTGTTCGGAGATGAAGAGGTTTGCACAGGCTAGAGCAGCGTGAAGAGCTGGATCAAACCACTCTTCCGACTGTAGAAGACAACGACATACAAAACAAAAACTTAAATGTTAATTTCGATACGTTCTCTAACATACAGTATAAAGCGATTTTATTGAAATAGTCCATCTATAAATAAATATTTGTGTTACAATTTTTCTTTGTCCACCGCCCTTAATATGATAATTTATCTACAGTGTAATGTGAAAGTGATTGTGTGTAAGGTTCATTCAACAGCCAGTTAAAACATTTATGATTACTCTACGTCGAAATGCTCTTGTACTTAATTTCATTTGAAAGGTAATCTTACTATTTAAAGAAGGTTGGAGACAAATAGAGATTGCTTGAATGCCTTTATTAGAACTCTGAAACTATGGGAAACACTACCACTCGCATTTGGAATTTTTGGCTGCAATGCACCATTTTACTAGTGATAGAGTTGTCTTCTTTGACCGGTGCGGAGGCAGTTGGTTAAATGATACAACGATATACACGCCCATATCTCGAAAGAAAGGCGCAGTTCTTCAACACCGGAAATTGCAGAAATTTTTCAGTCCTACTGTAGTAAAAGCGAAGCAATTTTGCGAAAAACAGGCATTGTAAAAATTAGTGTTGTTTTAAAATTTCTTGTTGAACTTGTCATACTCCGAAAGTATATTTAAACAAAGGACTGACACATATAAACATTGAGCGACACAACAGGTATTTATAAATACAGAAATGTAGAAATCGTATTTTTCGGATATGAAAAGCAAATATTGATTTCCGCTTAATGTAATTGAACTGGTCTGTTTATCCCACGGAGTTCACCATGCAGAGCTATAAGAGATGCAGAATCAGTTTAGTGTGTCTGCAGTATTTTTAACGCTAATAGTTAACAAGTATAATTCACATGCTTCATTATCATATAGCCGGCCGGAGTGGCCGAGCGGTTAAAGGCGCTACAGTCTGGAACCCCACGACTGCTACGGTCGCAGGTTCGAATCCTGCCTCGGGCATGGATGTGTGTGATGTCTTTCGGTTAGTTAGGTTTAAGTAGTTCTTAGTTCCAGGGGACTTATGACCACAGCAGTTGAGTCCCATAGTGCTCAGAGCCATTTGAACCATTTGAACCATTATCATATAATTACGTTTCAACGTCTGCGTTGACAGTATCAGATAGGTGCTCCAAAAGACGTGTCAATGGCCACTCATCAATATTTCTTTAACATAAAATTATTGCATGGCATTTTTGGCTAAAATCTTCTCTACTATTTTAGTCTCTTTAAAGAACCTGTTCTTACATCACCCTTTGTCAATACGTGGGCTCTCAACTGTAACTCTTTAGTGCAAGAGACTGATTCTACGAAACATCCACAGCTGCATATATACTCCGCAAGCCACCATACGGTATGTGGCGGAGGGTACTTTGTACCACTACCATTCATTTCCTTCCCTGTTCCACTCGCAATTAGAACGAGGGAGAAACGACTGTCAGTATGCCTCCATATGAGCCCTAATTTCTAGTATCTTCGTCGTCCTTACATGCATCGTATGTTGGTGGCAGGTGGATCGTTTGGCAGTATGCTTCAAATGCAGTTCTCGAAATTTTCCTAATAGTATTTCTCGAACGGTACGTCGCCTTCCATCCAGGAATTCTCATTTGAGTTCGTGAAGCATCTCCGTAACACGTGTTGTTCGAACCTACTGGTAACATATCTAGCAGCCCACCTATGTATTGCTCCTATGTCTTCTTTCAATCCGACCTGGTACGGATCCCAAAACATTCGATCAGTACTCGAGAATAGGTCGCAGCCGCGTCCTATATGCGGTCACCTTTAAAGGTCTATCGCTAAAATTCTCCCAATAAACTGAAGTCGACCATCCGCTTCCCCTACCACAGTTACCACATGCTCGTTCCATTTCATATCGCTCTGCAACATTACGCCCACATATTCAGACGACATAACTGTGTCAAGCAGGATACCCGTAATACTGTATCCGAATAACCGTAATACTGTATCCGAAAATTACAGGTTTGTTCTCCCTACTCATCCACATTAACTTACATTTTCCCACACTTACAGCTAGCTGTCATTCATCACAGCAACTATAAGTTTGTCTAAGTTGTCCTGTATCTTCCTACAGTCGCTCAACTTCCACAGCTACAGCACAGCATCATCAGCAAACAACCGCAGATTGCTGCTTACCCTGTCCGCCAAATCATTTATGTACACTCTTGGAAATTGAAATAAGAACACCGTGAATTCATTGTCCCAGGAAGGGGAAACTTTATTGACACATTCCTGGGGTCAGATACATCACATGATCACACTGACAGAACCACAGGCACATAGACACAGGCAACAGAGCATGCACAATGTCGGCACTAGTACAGTGTATATCCACCTTTCGCAGCACTGCAGGCTGCTATTCTCCCATGGAGACGATCGTAGAGATGCTGGATGTAGTCCTGTGGAACGGCTTGCCATGCCATTTCCACCTGGCGCCTCATTTGGACCAGCGTTCGTGCTGGACGTGCAGACCGCGTGAGACGACGCTTCATCCAGTCCCAAACATGCTCAATGAGGGACAGATCCGGAGATCTTGCTGGCCAGGGTAGTTGACTTACACCTTCTAGAGCACGTTGGGTGGCACGGGATACATGCGGACGTGCATTGTCCTGTTGGAACAGCAAGTTCCCTTGCCGGTCTAGGAATGGTAGAACGATGGGTTCGATGACGGTTTGGATGTACCGTGCACTATTCAATGTCCCCTCGACGATCACCAGTGGTGTACGGCCAGTGTAGGAGATCGCTCCCCACACCATGATGCCGGGTGTTGGCCCTGTGTGCCTCGGTCGTATGCAGTCCTGATTGTGGCGCTCACCTGCACGGCGCCAAACACGCATACGACCATCATTGGCACCAAGGCAGAAGCGACTCTCATCGCTGAAGACGACACGTCTCCATTCGTCCCTCCATTCACGCCTGTCGCGACACCACTGGAGGCGGGCTGCACGATGTTGGGGCGTGAGCGGAAGACGGCCTAACGGTGTGCGGGACCGTAGCCCAGCTTCATGGAGACGGTTGCGAATGGTCCTCGCCGATACCCCAGGAGCAACAGTGTCCCTAATTTGCTGGGAAGTGGCGGTGCGGTCCCCTACGGCACTGCGTAGGATCCTACGGTCTTGGCGTGCATCCGTGCGTCGCTGCGGTCCGGTCCCAGGTCGACGGGCACGTGCACCTTCCGCCGACCACTGGCGACAACATCGATGTACTGTGGAGACCTCACGCCCCACGTGTTGAGAAATTCGGCGGTACGTCCACCCGGCCTCCCGCATGCCCACTATACGCCCTCGCCCAAAGTCCGTCAACTGCACATACGGTTCACGTCCACGCTGTCGCGGCATGCTACCAGTGTTAAAGACTGCGATGGAGCTCCGTATGCCACGGCAAACTGGCTGACACTGACGGCGGCGGTGCACAAATGCTGCGCAGCTAGCGCCATTCGACGGCCAACACCGCGGTTCCTGGTGTGTCCGCTGTGCCGTGCGTGTGATCATTGCTTGTACAGCCCTCTCGCAGTGTCCGGAGCAAGTATGGTGGGTCTGACACACCGGTGTCAATGTGTTCTTTTTTCCATTTCCAGGAGTGTATATAGAGTACAACAGCGGTCCCGTCACACTTCCCTGGGGCACTCCTCACGATACCATTGTTCCTCATGAACACTTGCCGTAGCGGTCAACGTACTGCGTTCTGTTACTTAAGAAGTCTCCGAGCCACTTCCATTGATGTGGTTGGACTGTAATATAGCGGCTTTCTCTGCCCCGATGAATTTAGTTATTTAGTTTCTGAATACAGTGTATTGTTAAAAATGGTTCAAATGGCTCTGAGCACTATGGGACTTAACATCTGAGGTCATCAGTTCCCTAGACATAGAAGTACTTAAACCTAACTAACCTAAGGACATCACACACATCCATGCCCGAGATAGGATTCGAACCTGCGACCGTAGCGGTTCTATGCTTACTGAGAGTCGAACGCCGCACACATGGTTATGAAGACACGTTAATAATCAAATTCTTATTCAGCAGTAGCTAGGAGTAGCATGTTCAGTTGCAAACCTTAAAGATTCGAACGTGCCACCGTAGCAGCAGCGCGGTTCTGCACTGAGGCGCCTAGAAGCGCTCGGCCACAGCGGCCGGCAGTGTATTGTTAGTATCGGTGTTAAAGTACTAATGCTTTGAAAACTTTTGACATCTCAGAGCATTAAAGTGTCGCAAGGCAACACGCTTTGGACAGCCTCGTGTTTTGCGATATCCTTAGCAATACCGACCGCGTAAACAAATGAGTTTAGTTGTTGAAAATCACGTTAGTTACTCAGTGGTTTGTAGAATGCGGCAAAACGCACACAAAGGGAATGTGCTGAGAAATTTAACCTCGTGGATATTTGTACAAAAATAAACTCCTTCGATACTGTTAGAAATCACGATATACAGTGATCCATTAAGTTACATAGTAGAGATGCTTCAAATGTAACAGATTTTTGGATACATAGTCCGAAGTTTTGAACGTTGGTATGAATTAAAGAAAAGAAAAATAACAAACCTGGCCTACATCAACCAGCCGGCTCTATTGTGGATTGCGTATTTGGTTTGTATAATTTAGAATATTATTTTTACTCTGGGAAACAAATCACAGCAAACAATAAGAGGAGCTACAGAGACTAAAGGATGAATATGTAAAGTAAATGATCTTATAAATTCTCATAAATAGACCTATTAATAACCTTTACGGTAATAAATGAAATACACACCTTGGGGCTATAATGTCTTTTAAGGCATTCGCCAAAAAACTAGTTCTAATAAAAAGTTATTTTACAATAATTCTGAATATCAAAATAGGCACACAAAAACGGAATATAAACGTTACTAGAAAACGTTTAAGATGTAATTGTTTTCGTATTTGTATGTATTATCAAGACAATAAGAGACTAGAAGTTTTTGAAATTTGATGCTACAGAAGAATGCTGAAGATTAAATGAGTATAGCGAGCAACTAATCAGTAGGTGCATAATCAGATTGGAGAAAAAGAAAAATTTTCCAAAACTCACTAAGGGAAGCGATCAATAGATGGACAGTTCGTGAAGCATCAATAAATTGTCAGTTTTGTAGTGGAGAGAACTTTGTAGGTTAAATTTATAAAGAAACATCAAGGGATGAATGCAGTAAACAGATTAAATGGGTATAGGTTACAGTAGTTATCCGAAGAGACTAACACAGAGCCGGCCAGAGTGGCCGAGCGGTTCTAGGCGCTACAGTCTGGAACCGCGCGACCGCTACGGTCGCAGGTTCGAATCCTGCCTCGGGCATGGATGTGTGTGATGTCCTCAGGTTAGTTAGGTTTAAGTAGTTCTAGGGGACTGATGAACTCAGACGTTAAGTCCCATAGTGCTCAGAGCCATTTGAACCATTTTAGACTAACACAGGACAAGCTCGAGTGGAGATATGTACCAAACCAAACCTCAGACTGAAGATCAAAACAAAACTGATACCAACGATCATTCCTTTACTTTCTACAAATCTAACAGAGACGGTTAATGAGCCGAAAAGAGAAAGTGAAGAAACGTATGTACAGCAGCTATTAAGTCACGCAGTCAGGAGTGCCATCAGTAATGGAAAAGAAAACTAATTCCGAGTAGCCCGTCATTAAGCAGCCTAGGGTTTTCGACATGTGATTTGCTATTATTGTAAGTCAGAATGGAAACATCCTTTACAGGTCCGTAAACTAGGAGGTTCGGCTTCTGTTGTGTAACTGGAAGGAATAAACAATGAAAAGATACGAGCATGTCCATATGTCCGCGAACAATGCGGGAAGATATAAATATTTGCACTTCGTACAAGTGTAGGGTTAATGACCTTTGATAACGCGACAACTGGGTCGCCCCTGGAACCCATGTGATACGAATTCCTGTGATAACAACGACTGTAGTAGTCACGTTGTCACAGATGACTTTGATTTAGTGGATACCTAAAGCGAAATGCAGTTTGTTTACAAAAAGAAATGCTCAGTAGATATTTGTACGATATATGCCGGATTACTCCTCTAGTTTGTGGACTCCGTATCAGTTCATATGAATACAGAATACCAGGAGCATACAGAATAGGGAATAGGAACGCCTACAGGCATCTATGTCACACGTCAGTGTGGAACGTAACACCTGAGAAATCTCAACTGACAGACATTCGAAGAAAGAGGCTTAATAACTCGCGGGGAGCAATTCCCCCTCTACTGCATATATCTATATTAATGCGACCATGCATACTGGCGTGCAAACATCGGTTTATCAACACTGATTCATTAAATAATGCAGGAAGGAACCTTGACGCATGGCACAATGAGAAGACATCTCTGCCACATTCTTTATTGTGATTTACAGAGTATGAACATCTAAGTACACAAATGAACGTGATCACGCACCGAAAACGTATTATTTGAGTCGGTATTCACGACTAGAAGAAGGGATCGGTAAATAGAACACTTTCTGAGAGATCAAGAGATCACCAGCTTAGTACTGAAGAAACGTGTGGAGGGTAAGATTAGCACAGATTCAGACGAATATATGCTGCAGTAGTTATTCGGAGAGGAAGAGGCTTGTATAGGATACAGTACCATGGAGAGCTGCATAAAAGTAATCTTCTGACTGAAGTCACAACAACGAAATAACAGTCACGGAAAAAAAAAGAAAGGAACTAACAAACCGGACGTGACTTAACGAATGATGGATTTACTCGACGTGTTACAAATTTCTTGTTAATGGAATAATAAGGAACTACTAAATACTTTATATTTTTCGTGCACATTAAAATCCTGATCGTAAAAAAAAAAATCAGCGTTAACGTACCTCGCACGCTTCAGAAAATAGATTTTTTTTGTTTTCCACCTCAAATCGATATTTAGAGTTTTCTGAACAAAATAGTGGTTAAAAGCACTGAATTGGACATCAGGAAGTTGTGTAAAAATCGAATATCTCTCGGTGTGCGTCCTCACCTATGTTACCACAAGTTTCACAAGTCAATATTGTCATTAGACTCCTGTTTGATACCAGCTGATCTTCAAGTTGGCAGCCCTCTTAGAGAATATGTTTTCCCTTGTGTATATTTGGCCTTCGAGCGTTATTTGCCTCATAAACTTTTCTGTAGTTTGAGTTGTTGCTATTTTGTCATCCTCGAAAGTTATTGTGCATGTAATTTGTTTTAGTTAGGGACAGTTAGCAGGTGTCAAGTTTTTGGGTAACTAGGAATATATCCTGGATTTAATATTTCATCAGTTTTGGAAATTGATTCCAAGAGAGTGACCGAGGCTGAAGAATGGTCCCTAGAGGTAAATAAAGACGCCAGAATAACAAGGAGGAACAAGAAAAGGAAGAGTGAAGATGAGGAACATGTAAACCAAGAAGATTAGGCAACTGTAAATTATTAGGAACAGCAGAAATGAGTCACAAATCCAATTTCACACTGAACTGAACTTCACGAGAATAAAGTTTTCTGGTACATTTAATTTTTTGCACAGAGATATATTTAAGCTAGAGGTCTGAAATTTTTAGTTTTGCTTCAGTGTACTATTTTGAAGAAAATAGTCTACAGACACTAAAATAATATCAACAGGAATTAAATTACTTGCTGATTAATTATAAAAAGGTAATATTGATTTTGATATCAGATATAAATATTTCTAGAATTAAAAATTGTGACTGAAATGACATCATGTTACTCTAATTTTTAGATATACATGTAGTTAATGTGTATTTAAAGTTTCAAGTATCTAAGTAAGACAGTTAGTCAGAGCATAGATTCCAAGTATGGGATAATATATCAAAATGTAATTTACTGATCTTCAAAAAAACTATTAAAAAAAGGGCAACCTGAGAACTAGCGTTATCAAAGTATTCAGAAATAAACACGCTTATAGTCTTACAATTTCCATCCTACAAAGAGTTCACGTTATTTAGTTAGAGCCCTGTAATCTTCATGAACTTTTATTTTGTATTTGTCCAGGGGTTCACAGGAAAGTTAAGATTAAAGTAGTCAGCAATAACTGACACTTTGTTGACAATGATTTTCATAGCTGTAAGTCAGAGACCAAACCGTCTCATCAAGACGGATAGCATAAGAAGGAGATGGCTACAAAACACGAAACAATTCCCCAGTCATTCAGACACAATATTCAGTCGTAAAGAAAACAAAGAGATTAAAGTTAATGGCTGTGTTATAGAGTCATCGATATTCACCACAAGGCTCCTTGTCATTTTCAAATTTCTACAGATTCCGACTTACCAGCGATGAACACAGCGAGCGATACCGCCGCGATGCGCGCCATGTCGGGAGAGGCGGCGTTATCTGAGCTGAGCCGGGCTGAGGTGAGCGCGTGGCGGCGCCTGGCGTCGCACTGGAGGCGCCGCCGCTGGAGACGACGCCGGCAGCATCGCCGCCGCTGGGACGCTGGGCCGGCAGCCGCTCGCCGCGGCTAACACGCACGCGCGCCGCCGTGCCAGCGCATGCGCACAGAGGAGCCTCCCGCCACATACCTACACAATACAAGTCATGTGGCTAATGTGCAACAGGCCTGAGATACCTCACATTCTGCCGTAAAATCCAGCAAAGACATCATCCTGAACATGACCCTCTTTGACTTTGCCGCCCACAACAAAGCGTGATTAATATTCACGACGAGTGTCCAGGAAAGCTCTCTGAAGAGCAAAAGAGCATTGTTTGCAGAGATGATTTTGCCTTTTGGTTTGAAGCCACTTGGACGGTATCAACCAAAGGCTTCATCGAATCTATGCAGATTTTTGGACCTGCAATATCGGCTGTGGAATTGTAGGACTCTCTTGAGAGGTCAGGGTTCCACTACACAAAGGAAGTAGCTACTCGGGTAGCAGAGTAATTGTAGAGTGTTCATGGGTTCTTTTGCTAGGCTACGCGGTAGTTTGAGGTACTCTGATGCACACTTACCAATCGATACGCAGATAGTGAAATCAGGACCCTATGACTCTCAACAGTTGTAAATTGTCGGAATATTTGTAAGAAAATTCTCGAATTTACTTGCTACCCGGAAACTTCTCGCAGTCAGTATTTTGTTTATTCCCGAGAGGTGGCTGAAAACCGAAATAGAAAGCTCTACGATATTTAGAGGCCATAGGAGAGGGAGTGTTCATTGGAGTCGACAAAAATAATGTCTCTAATGAGGTCGAAATTGAGTGAAAGTGAAGTTATCTGGTCGCCTGTAAGAGGTCAAGGTGATTCCGAGTTAATTGATACATGTTTTTACCAGCCACCCGATTCCGCTGTGACAGTTCTACAGTCATTCAAAGAATGTATCGTCAGTATCTCGTAAATACCCACTAGTTGGAAGCAACTTAAATCTGGAAAGTGTGTTCCATCTGTAAAAGAGACCACATATAGGACATTAGCGCAACCTATTCTTGAATACTACTCGGATGTATCCGCACTATGTCAGATCAAAGGAAGCAAGTACAAGCGGAATGCTAGATCTGTTACTCATAGGTTCCCACATGAATCAAGTATTATGGTGATGCTTCAATGGGAATCCCTGGAGAGAAGGCGACCCTCTTTTCGATGAACGCTACTGAAAAAATATAGGGAACTGGCATCTGAAGCTGACCCCAAAACGATTCAAATGGCTCTAAACACTTTGGGACTTAACATCTGAGGTCATCAGTCCCGTAGACTTAGAACTACTTAAACCTAACTAATTTACGGACATCACACATCCATACCCGAGGCAGGATTCTAACCTGTGACCGTAGCAGCCGCGTGCTTCCGAACTGAAGCGCCTAGAACCGCTCGACCATAGCGGCCGGCTCCAGAACGATTCTATTGCCATCAACATACATTTCGCGTAAGGTCTACGAACATAAGATACGAGAAATTAGGGCTCATATGGAGGTATACAGACAGTTGCTTTTCTCTCGCTCTGAAACAGGAAGGGAAATGACTGGTACGCACCGTGATGTGTCTTGCGGAGTATTTATGTAGATGTAGATGTAGATGTAGAGTAAACTTATTATGCAACATTCAAAACAGCTTGTAATGGTATTGCGCGTTAGGTTGTACGGAGGAATACTTTTTTTAAAGAAATTCGATATGTTACGCCATTTCTGAGTTCATTCGCATTGAAGTTAGCCTATTTGGATGTAGCGCGCTCAAGTTCGAGCGGCCTAGCGGATACAATTAGTGTCAGTTATTCTCATATCGTAGATGATAGCGCACGAGACCGCTCAGCCTTTGGGTCAGGTTCGATCCTTGCTATCGTCTCATAACCAGTATTTGTAGTCCTCTCTTGTTCGGTTTTAGGAAACCAAACGAAGAACACGTATGGCCATACCGTCTCTGGCGGGCAACTTGAATGTTCGCTCTCAATATCTTGATTCGCTAACTTCAATCGTAATTAACTCGTAACGATTTTTTTTCTTATGAATTCTTCCCCAGCAAAACCTACCCTTCACCACCATTACAATTTTTTCAGATTTTATATAAGTAACTGACTAAAAGAGTGATCAATAATTAAGGATCAGTTTAGTGGCTTTAGAAACAAATCGGTCGACAAATACTCAGCTTCAGAGTTAACAGTCTGTGTTTCAGCACCGCAAGACCGCTACGGTCGCAGGTTCGAATCCTGCCTCGGGCATGGATGTTTGTGATGTCCTTAGGTTAGTTAGGTTTAACTAGTTCTAAGTTCTAGGGGACTAATGACCTCAGCAGTTGAGTCCCATAGTGCTCAGAGCCATTTGAACCATTTTTGTGTTTCAGCGACTTATGGGAAGTTCGTGAACCGTTGTAACAAGTATGTCGAGCTTCGCGCCAACTGCAGCTCACAAAAGCCAAACTGACGTTGTTGATGTATACTTTTGTGGGAACCCACCTAGTCAAAAACAAATAATTATTGGCGAATTACAGGTTGCTAGAAAACGTGTGTGCGTCGCGAGAAGCTCAACACGTTGGAATGGTGTGCTGACAATAGTAATTCCATATGAATGAACGGCTTTATGCAAGAGTTGCGTGTTCCTAGCCTAGCCTAGTGCTAGGGCAAGGATACCTACAGTTCAATGTGCGTGCTCTGTTAACTGAAGAAAAGTTTAGGCGTGTTGCTGTAATGCTGTTGGGTACAGTAAAATAAAATTTATGTTTCCACAGACATCGCTAATCGAACATTTGAGCTCATAGCTATGCCACAATATACGTAATTGCCAACAAGTGGATGAATTCACGTCATTACTGTCACATCGATGGTTAGCCTTCAGAAGAAGTTACACAGTGTAACGGCTAACCAGGCCGTCTTGACATAATGGAACTGGTAAAAGTATCCCGCAGCTGTCAACATAAGGTCAGCTGCTTTAGATCAATCTATGTCGGATAAAGACAATTTACGACATTAAGAGTAAATAAATGATAGATGTTTTAGCTAAAGAAGCCACTCAAGGTGAAGAATGAACTCATTGTGTATTCCGCAGCTAAATGTTTCCTAAGAAGAGCTTAACCTTAAGCGGGAGTAATATGGAACAAAATACTGCTTACGTTCTTCTGACGAATGATAAGAATTTCCGCCACGTGGGATTAGCCGAGCGGTCTAGGGTGCTGTAGTCATGGACTGTGCGGCTGGTCCCGGCGGAGGTTCGAGTCCTCCATCGGGCATGGGTATGTGTGTTTGCCCTTAGGATAATTTAGGTTAAGTGGTGTGTAAGCTTAGGGACTGATGACCTTAGCAGTTAAGTCCCATAAGATTTCACACACATTTGAACATTTAAGAACTTCCCCGGGCGATGTTGGCATTACAACTGCATCTGTTCAAGGAGCATCAGAACTTCTATCGTACGCCTGATCTTCAGTCACTGCTGCATCAAAAAAGCATCTACATCGCTCAGTCTTACACCGTTCCCGTTGTGTGCAAATGGTGAAGAAGAAAATGCGACGTTGCAACTCAAGCCAGGCTCGCCACAGCCGAGGACTTGAGGAACGCGTGTGATCAGATGACAAAGAAATAGGCCCCTATTAATTAAATACAGGGTTATATTCCTATGGAATACTGATCTCCTCGTTAAATTAACATTTCAGGGTACGTGATTTTGTATATCATTTTTTAATATTAATTTCACTTCGATGCATGTGTGAGTTTAAATTGAGATTTCCTGCTTAAAGGGAATGAGGAAGGTAAACAGGCTATCGTGGTCAGTCCCTGTACTTCCTGCAGAGCAGTATGCGAGAATCTAATCTGTGACGCAATCATCATGAGAGAAGAGATTACTGTAGTGTCTTTATTTGACAATGTCTGTAAAGTCTGATGCATCGAACTTTACAGACACTGTCAAATACAGACGCTGCAGTAACGCACTTCATACGAAAGCCAAGCAATCAGACGAGAAAACAAATTAAGTCTCTCCCTGTGTGGGAATCCCATAATTGTGCGAGAGCTATGGGTAGCAGACAGTGGGACATGGAAATTTGTGATGTTTGCCTGTGAAGCGAGCTCGGATAGCCGACCAGTTAATATGACCGCTCGAATAAAGCGGGAAATACAAATTCGAGTCCCGGTCCAGCACAATTATTTCCAGTAAGTCGCAGAACTGTTGCCGTTCGGCATTCACTTTTGCGAATAAATTTCATTAGTTCATGAGAGATCCTAGTAACATTTTACGAAACAGCGACAACAGATTGCGCTGAAAATTTGAAAGGCTTATTCCTTTTAGAAGGGGCTACTTGACACAGAAAGCATCCTTCTGCACATCTGTTGCCGCCTAGGCTGGGTGGGAAACCTCTGATGAACGAAGACTTTTTTCTGCTTTCTAGAGCAGTATTTAGGTCGAATGGGGTTCAGGCTGTTGCTTGTGCAGACGTTGGGTTCACTTAAACAGTTATTTTATTTAACGTCAACAGAGTAGAAATACACTATCACCAAAAACAAAATATTTCTGTACTCGTAAAGATCTTTAAGTAGATGAATATGTACAAAATATCTTCCATTAACTAGAAAAATAAAATTCAACATTTGCTCGACTGTACATATCTGGGCAATAACATCAGCAATTTACTAGTTTATTTGTTCCAATATTACTCGTATAAGTCCTGGTCCCCGACCATAACCAATCATCATATCTGTGACAATTTCACCGGTGAAACGTTAGATGGCAAAATAGCTTTCACACTTAACTAGGGTCGTAACACACAGCTATACATTTGTCTACTACTACTACCTCCGTCACCATGTCATGTGTTGACGACTTAGAAACTAACGCACTGTTGAGTTTGCGGTTATTGGAAGCCAGCGAGGGCACTGGAAGACAGGAAAACAAAGGCAAAATGCAGAGGACAGGCTCGAGTGGTAGCATTTAGGTTGCGGAAGGTAAACGGTAATGGGAAGCACAGGCGAGCTTGCAGACGCTGCTTCCATATCAACCTCGACGACCGCCTTTGAATTCTGATACGCTTCCTCCCTCCTGTGTCTGAACAGCCAGATAGCTACAAAAAACTCTGCACCAAACTACTTATGCAATATACCTTGACGGAAAAAATCGCAACACCAAAATATGATTTATGTAGAGTAATGAAATTCTGGGAATATATTTGTCTAGGTAACATATTTCAGTGATTAACATTGCAAGTAAACAGATTAATGTGAGTACTAGAAAAGCCATTGCAAATAGAAAATGCTGCTGCGTTAATAACCGGTGTAACCGTCAAAATGTTGAAAGCAACCATGCATACATGCATGCATTGTGTCATACAGAAACCAGAGGTAAGATTGTGGAATGAAGTTCGCTGTCTGTTGCACTTGGTCCATCAATACGGGAACGGCTAATGCTGGTTGTGGATGACGCTACAGTTGTCGTCCGATGATGTTCCAAACATGCTCGACTGGAGACATAGCTCGTATTCGAGCAGACAAAGGCAACCTGTCGACACTTTGTAGAGTATGTTGGGTTGCAACTGCGATATGTGGGTGAGCGCTATACCATTTGAAAACACCTCTTGGAATGCTGTTCACAACAGTTCGAATCTCCAGACTAACGTACAGATTTGCAGTGAGTGAGTGTGGGACAACCACGGCAGTGCTCCTGCGGTAATGCGGCAGACCACAGCTCCAGATGCAGGTCCAGTGTCTAGGCCGCAGGGAGATTGGTTCAGGCGCAGCCAATACACGGCAATCACTGGCACCGAGGGAAAACCGAAGAGATCTGTACTCCACCATCCAATGAGCTCTCGTTTGACATCGCTGAAGTTGTAAATGGCTGTGGTTTGGGATCAGCAGAATGCTCACTAAAGGGTGTCTGGCCCTAAGTTGTCCTTGAAATAGCAGATTTGTAACAGTTTGTAGCGTCATTGTGACGCCAACTGCTGTTTGAATTACAGTCGCAGCCGAACCCGATGGCCTTCCCTTCCTCAGTAGTCTCACATGGCCGTCGGGAGCCCATTTCCTTCCGACCGTAGATTCCCTTGACCAACGTTGCCAGCAGTCAAGTACAGTGGCTACCTTCCTGCAGAGTCGTTTCTCAGTATAGCGGAAAGAACATTCCGCTTCTCGTAGCTCTGTTGCAGGATCTCGTTCGAACTCAGTGAGCAATTGTTAATGGCATCTTCGTCGTCTTAAAGGAAACTTCACTGATAGCAGCTCACTAAGTCCAGTCTTAAAGGTAAATAACGCCCACGAACGTTACACTTCACATTTAAAGCAAACCCGATTTGCATCCTTACGTTGGCGCTACTAGCGCCAGTTTTGTCGGACTGGCGCGAAGTTTCAATAGACGTCTTCTTTCAGATGTAGAAACACGCCTACCAACTTTCTTTTCACTGGCATAAGTCCTTCTTGCTGTTGTAATTTTTTTCGTCGTCATGTTTTAATGATGACCTTTTTCATTATTTTTATTATTTTTCTAATCCCTGTTCACCTCCTCAGTTTCTAATTAATCAAAATCGAACCTACTGCAAATCGGGACGTATCTGCCTTACATGGTCATGACTGAGACCAGAAATCATGATTACTTTCCTATCCGCAGGGCACAAGGTGCACGCACTCTCCTCCTCTCGTTTAAACGGAGCTGCCTTCTTAGGCCCAGTACCACTTATATGTTCTTCGACTGCATAAGTGATACGACAACGATTCTGTTATATTGGGATGTTAAATTTTTCTTTCTTTTAGTTGCGTAATATTCGGCCATATCTCTTCAGAGCTACGAAGTTAATCATATTCGATGCTTTTACGCGATACTCGTATAACTAGAATGGCTGAGCGTCACCCATTCCAAGAGGAAACATCATTGTTGGCTACATTAGAAAGTAAATATAAAAAATAAAGCATTTGAATTTTTTATATGTTTTCAACAGTTGTTAAATAAAGTTAAATAACATTGTAATGATGTATTTGACAGTTTTCGTAAGAACACGGACCGTGTAAGAGACTAGCAGTATCTTCCTTCTATATAAATAAAAATGTAAATTTTCGTTTGACAAAATCGTAAATCTCCGGAAGTTCCTCACCGATTGCTTTGAAATTGCGACTCAACGTTGCATTGGAATACGCAAGTGTTTTTATATACGTACTAGAGCTCCACGTGCTATACGTGTAATTATAGAGAAAATAAATGAAATTTAGATGTTCGTTCGTCAAAAACATAAATCTCCGAAAGTTTTAAGCCGATTGCTTTGAAATTTTGACTCAATGTTGCATCGTAAACGGGTGTTTTTATATCTTTGCTGGAGAGCCAATTAAATATAAACATATATAATGTATGTGTATATTTATATAATGTATAGCACTGCAGTAGGTATGTAAAAGCACGCGCATAATTGAATGGAACGTTGAGTAAAATAATCGAAGGAATCGGTGTAGAACTTGCGGGTATTTAAGATGGTGAACAAAGAACAAGAGATTGTTGCAATCAAAGTATCGCCTTGCATCTTTAGTATGTATGTAATAACAAATACATATTCGAATGAAATGTTGTCTCTCTCAAGCACTACGTTCGAATACGTTTTTACGCTGACGCTAGAGCGCCACATATAATATACAAATATATATGTAAGTAACAATTATAGTGGACATCTATATAATACTGCAAATGTTCGTTTGTTCGAAACCTTAAATCTCTGAAAGCTCTTCACCAGTTGCTCCTAAGTTATAAAACAACGTTGCTTTTGTATACACTTGTGTTTTATATACCTAATATACGTATTTATATAAAAAGGAAACATTAGTACCAAAAATATCGAAAAATTATTGACCGACTTTTTTTAAATTTTTATACCACACGCTAATGAGCAACAGGTGAAAATAAAATATATATTTTATGGATACGAAAAATAGTGAAACGTTGTTAGCAAACACAAAAGTTGTATATATGGTTTATGAGTCTTCTGATTAGAACACTACCGAAACTGAAATGCAATAACAATAAACAAGAGAAACGATAGATATGGTCATTAGAGAATTTGGTGTTAAATCAAAACTAGCAAACATAATTCGTGAAACACTAACAGGTACAGTATCTAAAGTCAAATTTATGGGAGAAGTATCTCAGTCTTTTGAAATAAAAACTGGTGTTAGGCAAGGTGACGGTTTATCACCTTTACTGTTTAACTGTGTTCTAGAAAAAATTGTAAGGATCTGGAATTCGGAGCTAAAAAATCACAAAATTGAACCAATAACTCTGGGAAGGAAAACACATTGAATTAAGGTAAAGTGCTTGGCTTTTGCGGACGATTTCGCAATACTTTCAGAAAACCTGACAGAAGCAGTTACTCAAATAAACATTCTGGAAAAGTTAGCGAACAGAACTGATCTCAAAATTTCAGCTGAAAAAACAAAATTCATGACAAATATAAAAAATGCACCAAAATACATAGAAACACAAATAGGTAAAATAGAGCGAGCAAATAAATTTAAATATCTTGGAGAAACTATACAGCAGAATGGACTAGAAAAATCTGCAATAGATCTAAGAATTAACAAAATGGAAAGAGCATATGGTTTGACCAAAAATATTTACAACAAGAAATGTATATCTAGAAAAACAAAACTAAAACACTACACCACAGTGGTATGGCCAGAATGTTTATATGGATCTGAATGACTAACAATGAACTATAAGATGGACAAAGTAGAGGTACTGGAAAGAAGGATTATTAGAAAAATAATGGGTGCAATGAAAACTGCAGATGGTTGGAAAATAAGAAGTAATGAGGAGATCTACAAAAATATAGAGAAAATATCTGAAGTAATGACCAAACGAAGATTAACCTTTTTTGGGTATCTCTACCGAATGGATGAAAATAAACAAAACAAATACTCCTATATTTCTGGAAGAAGAAATCGATAATAGCATGGATTACAGAAGTAAGAAAAGATCTCGAAAGAAACAACATCAAAGAATCAGAAATAGCAGAAAGAAACCGTTTTAGAAACAAAATACTAAATTTGGAAGGCTTTCAAAGCAGAAGAAATAAAAAATCGGGAACAATATGGACAGAAGAAAGGAAGAGACTTCATGGGGTGAAAATGAGGGAATATTGGAAAAATAGGAAACAACAACAAAGGAAGAAGAGGAACTGAAGTTGTTAACGTGATCCTAGTTGGTCAATACGATAGTAAAAAAAAGGGCCCAAGGTCATAGAGAGAAGAGAAGAGGAGATGTGCAGAAGGGTGGGAGGAAATGGTGACAGAAAGCGCAAAGAAGAAGACGGACTGAGAGAGGGGACAGGAGGAGATGAAGAGAGATGGGGTGCAGAAGACGGAAACTCAAAAGGGGAAAGAGATGATGCACTGAGAGAAGAGAGAGAGGTGGATCACTAGGAGAATTTGGAGGAGAAAGAAGAAGATGGAGAGGGAAGTGGAAATAGATGGTGGACAGAGAGTGGAGGAAGGAGGAGAAAATGGACGAAGAGAGAGGGAGGAGAAAATGATTAGAGACAGGGGGAGAAAAGGAGATTACGTCATTTTTCAAATTCCCATATATGTCAGAAGTATGTGCTTCCTGTTTTCTTTCTTTCCACTTAATCAGTGTGAGCCAAAGCAACATGTGGCCAGGAATGGCTTGTTAACATAAAAAAAATTGGACAGAGAGAGTGGGAAGGAGGGCATGGGTAGTTAGTAGGGGATAATAGAAGGTGGACAGAGAGTCAGGGGAATTATAGATGAACAAAGTTGGAGTAGGAGGAGATAGTGGGTGGGAGGGGGGACGAAAAGATGGACAGAGAGGGGGAGAAAGAGGGACTGGTAGACAGAGAGAAGGTGAGGAGGACATCGACAGACAGAGTGGAGGAGAAGGAGGAGGAGAAGGTTAACCAGAGAGGCAGGGAGACAGGGGAGGAGGAATAGACAAAGAGAGGGTGGAAGAGGACAACAACAGAGACAGGGGGTGGAGGCAGGTGGAAAAGGAAGAGGATACAAGCATAGAGTTTGTGTGTGTAGAGTATGTGCAAGTGGGAGAGGTTGAGAGGAGGCAGGTAGAAGAGGGACTGTGAGAAGGCAGGCTGAAGAGAGAGAGCGATGAAGCAGGTGGAAGAAGGAAGGGGAAAAATTATAATTGCTTATGAAGTTTCGAGTTACATCCCTGTGACAGTGACCTGTGTAAGTTAGCTATTGTACCAATCAATTTTATCATATGTGTATATTTCTTTGATTACTTTACAATTTGTATTGTTTTGATCTAAATGAAATATCTTCGATATTACACTACAAAAGGAGTTCATTTCTTCCTTTTTAGAGTATGAATGGAATAAATAAATGCATAGGAAACGTCTACTATTGAAAAAGTTTATTAAATAAAAGGTCGGCCGCTGCGCTACGGGTACGGTTGCAGGTTCGAATCCTGCCTCGGGCATGGATGTCTGTGACGTCCTTAGGTTAGTTAGGTTTACGTAGTTGTAAGTCTAGGGGACTGATTACCTCAGATGTTAAGTCCCATAGTGCTTAGAGTCATTTTATTAAATAAAAGGATTAGTTTGTGCAAGGCACCCTGTCAGAACACTTTCCCGCGGGGTGGACTGCTAGCACTATTGCTGCAGAAATCTTCCTTCTAAGTCTTTGGCGAGAGTGGAACGCGACACAAGGTAGGAGAACCGCCCCATAGGAGGCCCAGCACTATTGCATGTTCTGGTACTCTTTGTGACTCACGACAAAATTATGAGTAGCTAACACTCCTGTCACCTGGGGTACTGGTGATCAGGTAGGTGTTGGTCTCGAGGGTAACAGTTGGTGCCATTTGCAGAACAAGTTAGTGGAACTACACCGGCACCACCTTTAATCCTTCTCCAGTCAGTCAAAGGCTTCAATTTCTTGGAAGACGATTTAGCTGCTCATAGCTGTCTAAAAATGATTTATAGCTCTGCTATTGTTCCTGTCGCATTTTCTTGAACGTAATGACTTTCATTATGGGAAGAAGTAACTGGTATTTTATTACTCGTTTTTATTCCATTAAAAAAATACAAGCTCAGTATTTTGACTCGTTGAAAAGGATTTAGCGCATGACGAGTCATGATCAGGCAGAATCGACATGAAGAACACAGTATTGAGTGGCGAAGGAAAAGGAGGACTTCCCGAGGTTCAACGCAACTGTGGCCGGTTTATTACGAATCTTAAAATTAGTACTTTTATTACCTGACTGACTAACTTTGTTGCCTCGTGGTTGCTTGCATTACAAGACTTAGATTTCACTGTTGTTCTTGTGGTCTTCGGTCCAGAGACTGGTTTGATGCAGCTCACCATGCTACTCTATCCTGTGCAAGCTTCTTCACTTCCGAGTAACTACTGAAACCTACATGCTTCTGAATTATTCCATAGCTTTTTACGGCTTTTCTTGTTTGGAACTCTGCCCTACAAACTTTCTCCAGGGACACATTTATCTAACAGTAATATTCTTGCATATATAATACTGAATGTTATCTTTCTCTTTTTCTATAATATTAATAATTTGCCTCAAACTCTTCTGAGAAGTACAGAGCAATTTTTAGTTTTTGTTATTGGTGTGTCGTAATAAATGCTCGAGTTGATCGGCAGTGGTGGAATAAGTATTTCAAACGTTTCTATTACGTTAAGTCTGTGTATTACATCTAACTTAACCGCGACCTATAGCGAAGAATGGCCGTGTGTGGCCAATGTAACGGACGCCTCCTCACACTAGGATGTGCTTTCAAAGCCCTCTATAGCACCTCGACTCAACTAGCAGGCAGGTCTTACATGGGCCACGGTTTCATGATAGCGGACTCCAGGAATTTATGTGCGTCGATTGACCACAAAAAAATACCCTCTTCCACAAAGTCACACGTTCATAGTTATGACAGTGACAGTTTTATGTCGTTGTACGTGACGTAATACGCATTGGAGAGCCAAAGAAACTTGTATAGGCGTGCGTATTCAAATACAGAGATATGTAAAGGGAAGAATGTGGCGCTGCAGTCGGCAACGCCTGTATAAGACAAGTGTCTGGTGCAGTTGTTACATCGGTTACTGCTGATACCATGGCAGGTTATCAAGATTTAAGTGTTATAGTCGGCGCACGAGCGATGGGATACATCATCTCCGAGGTAGTGATGAAGTAGGGTTTTTCCAATACGACCATTTCACGAGTATACAACGAATATCAATAATCCGGTGAAACAACAAATCTCCAATATCGCTGAGGCCGAAGAAAGATCTTTCAAGAACGGAAACAACAACGACTGAAGAGAATCTTTCAACGTGACAGATGTGCAACCCTTCCGAAAATTGCTGCAGATTTCAATGTTGGGCCGTCAACAAGTGTCACCCTGCAAACCATTCAACGAAACATCATCGATATGGGCTTTCGGAACCGAGGACCCACTCTTGTACATTGATGACTGCACGACACAAAGCTTTACGCCTCGCCTGGGCCCGTCAACACCGACATTGGACTCTTAATGACTGGAAACATGTTCCTTGGTCGGACAAGTCTCGTCTCAAATTGTATGGAGCGGATGAATGTGTACGGGTATGGAGACAACCTGTGAAGTCATGGATCCTGCACGTCAGCAGGGGACCGTTCAAGCTGGTGGAGGCTCTGTAATGGTGTAGGGCGTGTGCAGTTGGAATGATATGGAACCCCTGATACGACTAGATACGACTCTAAAAGGTGACACGTACGTAAGTATCCCGTCTGATCACTTGAATCCATTCAAGTCCGTTGTGAATTCCGACGGACTTGACCAATTCCAGCAGTACAATGTGATACCGCGCAGGTCCAGAACTGATATAAAGTGGCTCTGGGAACACTCTTCTGAGTTTAAACACTACCACTGGCCACCAAATTCCCCAGACATGTACATTATTGAGCATATATGGGATGTCTTGCAACGTGCTGTTCAGAAGAGATCTCCACCCTCTCGTACATTTACGGATTTATAGACATAGACAGCCCTGCACGATTTATGGTGTCAGTTCCCTTCAGCACTACAGAGTCCATGGCAGGTAGTGTTGCGGCACTTCTGCCTGCTCACGAGCGCCCTAGACGATATTAGTCAAGTGTACCAGTTTCTTTGGCTGTTCAGAGTATAAAGAGACTTTCAGTCATCACGTTACTGTCGCGATATCAGAGTAAAGAGACTTCTGCAGAGTTTAATCGACAGACAAAAGCCAGAAAAGGCACAGTACAAATTGTTGGGACTGTATGCTTTTGCCCAATAGAATGGCGACATTGAAACTGTACAACAGCAGGGCTTCAATAGCGCAAATGTTCTATTGCCATGTTTGCATTAACTGATTGTGGCTTGTCCAACAACATCGCTGTTTCCATAAAAAGTAGAGGTTAAGCGAACTATTTCATATTATTTTCTCCATAACTGGAGAACGTTACAACTGCTAAATGCTCACAAGTTCTTAATTTTATTTCACAAATTGTATTTGCTTTTGTTTGCAAGTAGCTTTGTAGTGGAATCTGAAAAGTGTTCTGTAGTGAAGTAAAGTAAGATCAATAACTTTTCATCACCACAGCACAAATTTCAGACTCCACTACAAAGCTGCTTAAGTACAAAATCCAAATCCGGTCCTGAAATGAAATAAAGAACTGTTTAGTAATTGAAATGGCCATTCATCAATATCACACATTGGATTTAGTTATCTTGGAGATCCACTTTTAATCTGAAGCATCGAATGAAAGTCGTAAGTTTCCTTGAATAAATCATACTCTTCGCAGCGCAGCATGCACTGTTTTGAAAATTCCTGTCGGATTAAAACAGTGTGCCACCTGGAGACCCGAATTTTTCGTGGACATTGCGAGCGCCAGCTGAGCTGCACAGCCACTACTTACTTATCGGCCTCCTACTTCGAATGCGCTGGTATCCGTCTCCTGCGACCCATACCTCACAGAAAATGTCATGGAAACCTCGCAAGACTAAACCAGCATGATGTTCCATGAGTCAGACCACTGCTGAATTCAACAAACAGTCAGCAAAATCCCAAATAAATAATTAACACTTATATTTTAGTAACTTTAATCCCAACAGTTTTCCCAAAGATGTACCACTGAAGAAATATATCTGCGCAGCTCCGGTGTTGGTATTTCATCACAGTAGGATGATCACTGTGACCGAGATGGAAGCACATCACTGAAATAATGTAACACAAATCACTGGGCAACATTACTTTCTTTATAACGATGTTTTGAGTACTCACCTGTACAACGATTTCTTTAACATTGATTCGTAAGAATTTTCATCACATAGTGTAATCATTTATAGCAATCGATCAGAGAATGTATTGTGGTTTTATTCAGCTCTCCACGCTACTCTATCCCGTGCAAGCCTTTTCATTGTAAATAATTATTGCAACTTATATCCTTCGGAATTTGCTTGCTGTATTCATTTCTTGGTGTCCCTCTACAATTCTACCTCCCAAACTTCCGTCCAATACAAAATTTTTGATCCCTTGATGTCTCAAAATGTATGCTATCAACTGATCCCTCATGCTAATCAGATTGTGCCACAAATACCTTTTCTTCGCTATTGAGTAGCTTTTCATTTCCCAAAACTGCTCTGTAACCTAATAAATAACTCACTATTCAAATTACACTACCATTTCAATTCTATTACAAACGCTGTACGAAGTATGCAAGTAACTGAAACAAGCACCAGTGAATGTGGAATTAATAAGTATTTCCTCATTTGATGTCCAGATAACGCTGAACGATATGTATACGTTTTCTGTGTGCTCAGTCCACTGGTTGGCTGAGTGAATGCGAGAGTCACAGGAATAGAATAGCAAGCGGGTCGTAAAACTGTTTTCCACTAAAAGGCAGAGTCCCGTGCAATCTTTGGGTGATGGACACTGTCTGGAACTGAGCTCGGCGCCACGGTGATGTCCACAGCAGGGGACAGGAAAGCAAACTCAGCAAGTTGTAAACTTGCATTGTGACAAGCAGCGAAAAAAGCACATTCTAGAAGGACAGGGGATGGGGGAACACGAGACGAAAGGAACCTGTTGGAATCAAAGTAGGTCAGCAGTACTGTGTGTGTAAATTTTATAAGGAAGCCTAGGATCGGCTCATAGAAATTATTTTTATAGGAGGGATAAAAACTCGCGAATGTCCTCATTCAGTTCCTGTCATTAGCCAAAACATGAGACTAACCTTGCAATGGTAGATAATTTCAGATTTCTGCTATCTACAAGCGAAATCTGTACTAGTGGTTAATAAAAAAAAAGTTCAAATCTGTGTGGAATCTTATGGAACTTAACTGCTAAGGTCATCAGTCCCTAAGCTTACACACTACATAATCTAAATTATCCTAAGGACAAACACACACACCCATGCCAGAGGAAGGACTCAAGCCTCCGCCGGGTAGATTCTTTAAGAGGAGGGAGATTGCTAATATTTTAATTAATTTTTTAATTGGATGGAACTTACAGCATGTAAAGCGATTGGGTGATGAGAATCTGGAGCAGAGAGAACCAGCCATAAACACACTTGGTACTGAAGCTCCAGAGCATTTCCAGCTTACAACGCTTTAACTGGCAGTCATTTTGAAACTCTGACTCAGAGTTGATCTGAGATGCAGAGGCCGAATTCTTAATTTTCTGACATCGCTGCAGCCATTCGCTGCATTTAAGTTTTAGAACGATGGTAAGCACATACAGCATTTGGGCATGACATGAAGAAGCGGACACGAAGCCATTTGTTTGAAGTAAGTACTGCGCCCTTTTCAAATAATTCATGCACTCAGCTAGTGAACTCAGCATGTGCCTAGGTAAGGGAACTCTTTGTACTTATCTAGATCTTTCCTTTAATCTGTTACTTAACTCTGCAATCACTGGCAGCATATGTGGACACAATACTTGCTTGTCCTCATCATCATTACCTTTCCCGTCTCACTTAACTGTGCAAAGGTGCTAGTGTGTATGTTTAATAATCCATTTGAATCATTGTGCAATGAATAACTATTTGTATCACCTACTCGGTTGGGAGTGTATGCACTTTAGCAATAAACAGCACTTTATTGTGTCCTTTTGTTTCGTTCCATAGATAGATGAAACCCTAATCATTTGTTAGGTGAGGTACCTATATTTTGTGTATGACCGGGCCACTTCTGTTTAAATTCATATGCGTCACATAATTATCCACTGTATGTCTTTAATTATTCACAGCATCTGTCGCTTGCAAGGGTCAACAAATTGAGGTCTTAATAGCACTACACACGTATGCTTACAGCCCAACCGTAACCTTGCAACAGCCAATATACTGAAGTTAAAATCTTCTGACTTATTAGGGAACGTCATATGATAGACGTTCCGACCCCTCTGCTGGGATCTTCCCCAGGATCTTCTGGGTGATAATATTGGTTAAATTCATATGGCTACCATTGGTGGGCCATAGTCATAGGCTAAATTACCGCTCTGATGCAGAAGAAGGGGCGTTGCTGGCTAATCTGTGGATAGCTTTGGCAGCCCCATCGTCATTGGATAGAAAGGCACTATACCACACTTACGCTGGAGAACAGTTATTGGCTAGATTCGAAACGGACAGAGCAAGAGAGGGGGAATGTTTACCCAAAATATTATTGTCCGCCGAGGTGACTTGCAGCACATTGCTTATGTCGCTCGTACACCGTGGCCGCCTATTCCCTCCTTTGGTGGCGAGGAGCCACGATGCCGAAAGCCTATAGCCGTCCTCTCTATTGAAATTAGATGCATTCTTGTAAATTTGAACCGCTTCTGAATATACTTCCAGTTACATTTTTGTTATTTGATTGGTGGTTTGTATAACTCAGACATACCATAAGCCACACTTATGTTTGAGATGGTACTCGAAAGTGTGACTCAACATTTTGACAGCAACCAATCTTAGGAGCTGATATTTGAAATTCAGTAGAACACTCGATTCTGTGTCCCAGAACTTTTACCGGCTGATCTTCGAATGACGTGTGTTGACCATGTTACTAGAGTTTGACGTTTCTCTTGATTAAAAGAAGGCTTGGTATATTATCATAGACGCAATGGCAGAGGGTGGTATTGTATAATCCTGCTTGAAATAACCATACTTCCTGAATTGTTACGCTTCTGAAAAAAGTTTACATTGTTTTTACGTAGACCAATGGAATTTATGAGTTGGTGGCAAATTGTCAGTCCATGAATTCGTGTAGCACGAGCTCCACACGACCCTCCTGTTCCCACATCATGTAGACGCTCTTGGTATAAGTGACAACTGATGAGGATTGCACTTCAACATCGGTTGTACTGCAAGGTTACGTAAATACAGACATTCTTCATAAAACTGTTCAAAAAGAAAACAGCATATCAAGTTCAACCTCTATATCTTGCTACTACAATAGCCACTTGCACTTCCCACAACGAGCAACAGTATGTAAACTGATCAGTCGACAGACTGCTGTTAACTTTTTCAGGTTTCACTCTGACGCGAGATTACTGGCAGCCGCACAACACCTGAGATACTGCTTGCGTCGGACGTCAATCGAACGTGAAAGACAGCGTATCTTACAGTGAAAATGAATTTCCTGTGACCTGTGCACAAACAGGCTCACACAGACCAATCTCATGCTCCATCTCTACTGTTGCGTTCTCTTGATGTAAATCTCTTTTGCATACTCGAGCCATATTTGAAGAATGAAAACTGCAACACAGTTTGGTTACAGACTCCATGAGCTAAGTTATTGGGTTTTGCATACATTAACCTATTTCGTGCAAAGAACAACTTCCGCAACTATGAAAAATCACCAAGTTCACCTGAAATGAAGACCTAGTGATTAGAGGAGTCCTTTTTTCGACGCATACTTTCTTATCCATAGTTATATGACTTGATTTAGTGTAATATACGATTATGTTTGTAAGTTTTCACACTGAATAAAAATTATACAAAAGCATTTCTGTTTTATACTTTCGAACTAAAACTGCTGTTTATGATAGTTGTCTGGTAAAACTTCATTTACTCAGTTAACGCAGTGACAAAATTTTTCGTTACAAGTCAAAGGTTGACGAATGTGGTGCTCCAAAGAAAGACTTTTTCTCCCCACTCTTGTCTCCTGCTGATGGTGAAAGATTCTGTTTCAATCACTTTCACGAAAGTATTATTTGTAGTAGTAAACTCGGCTTCACCTAGTTCAGCAGATAGCTTTTCTGCTACTTGCTTACCCCATGCCTGTGAGAAGAATTGCGTATTCAACCAACTTTACTGATTTTATTTCCTTCTATTTAATATCAGCATCCTGGGTTATTCGTTAACCTTAACGTAACCGCTGCACGCACTGCAATGTAAGAAGATGTGGTTGATTGAAGGTGTATGTACGAATATAGGATCAGAGTAGCTTACTTGTAGGAGCATGCGACCATACACTGTAGGTTAGCTTCCGAGCTGGCTTGTGAGCTGCCCGAAACAGGCAACATTTTTATCCTTATCTTTCTCAAAATTTAGTTTTACAATTAGTCAACGAAATCAGTGCGCGAACTGTGTAATTTTCCACCGAACTCTTGTTCACATACTGTACAGTAGACTGTTGAGAGGCTTGAGCAATATGCGGTGGCACTTTCACCATCAACTATGTTGAAGAAAGTGCTTCGCACCGCGGGGTAGGTTTTCGTGTCGATTGACCGCCCACCACCCCTACTCAGGGATTTTGCACCAGAGCAGCGTCTGAGAAGTTTGAAAAAGTTTCGCAATCTCTTAGTCACGGTAACGGTGCGGTGAGTAACACTTGATGCTTTCAAGTGCACTTAAGATAAAACATTTTGGTTGGGATTCTGGTTACACGATTCCTTTCATTAGATAGGTAATCCGCGTAGTAATTAAGTTCATTTATCAATGAAATTATGTGCCTAAATTTTGTATGTGTGAATTTCATCAATTTTCAACTTAGCTTTTGGAAGTGTACCCATGTTAGGACAAAAGTTGAGAATTAAACAGAATCAGACGATCAGTAGCGCCTGAATCTAACTCAAAGAACAATAGGTATTTTTAATGGGTGGAAGTAAAGCGGTCTTTTCCCAGTTGATTTTACAGTCCACATTTTGTCCTTGTTCTTCTGCAGATGAAGAAGCTATGAGATTTGGACAGGCTACCTCATTACACGATATCGTGGATATGTCGCCTCCCTATTGTTACCTCCCCAACTACCATTACCTTTCTCATCTTCGGCCTTACGTCTGGTTTTTAATATGACTTTGAGAATTACTGTCCTCCAACTCTCCCCTCCCTCCCCCCGCCTCTCTCTCTCTCTGTCTCATTCTCAGTCTATGTTGGCATTTCTCTTTATATATGTCTTAAAAATACTCTGTTGATCTGATTACTATGACCAGTTACTGAGAATAGCTCAGATTTACAGGCACATAAAGCAGCTACATAGCCCAACTGGTAGTTTTCTCCAGGCTAGTTTTCGGCAGTGCTGTTCATAACTGCTTTTGCTTTGCTGTTGGCTCTTTATCGTGTGGATCTTTGGATTGGGGAAGTACAGTAGAAATCTTGATCATGCTATCCACGTGTTTGGGTACATTTTCAGCTATGTAACAAAAACACCGTAATTATGGATTGTCGCATTCTTCTCTAGGAGCAGAGACATTATGTAACAGTGATTGCGATCGCCAAGGAAGATTTAACAACCTAGTCGTAAAGAATTTCCTCATAGATCAATAGTCTAGGAAAAGAGTGCGAAGACAGACTAAAAGACTACTCGCACTGTTTGTACTTCTCCACAAAATATTTATCAATATCACATGGTTGTAGGCCGAAATGATGATGTCGTCATATCTGTGAACCGAAGAACGTAATTCATGGTCGAAAACTGTCCGCCACCACTTAGAACCTGTTTCGGTGTTTTGAACCGAATTTCAAATTTCTTCTTCGGTATAGGGCCATAAGCGTGAATGAAGACATTATCTTGCGGTACAAACGATTATTGAGATCTGATTTATGAGGTGTAAGGTAACTACTCGCTGGTGTCGGAGCTACAGCTATCAGTTGCATGTGTGTAACGACCGGCGACAACACGCAGGGGACTCAAACACAGTGCATCAGAGAATATTTTTGTTCCAAAAGGATCACGACCGGAAAAAACGTTTCGGAAAGACATACACTTTGACGGAATTTTAATCGTTAAATACTGCACAATGTGGAAATCGTTCCGTCACGAGATGAAAATAGCTTTGGGCCAATAATCCTCCTCTCCTCATCCTTCACCATAATAAATTTCATAAATGTAGTGTCCTAATTCTGAAAGAAAAGATTGTATATCTGAATGACTAGAAAGCAAGCACCATCATATAATCTTAACCAAAGCATAGTGGCTCTCCAAGAAAATTCCCAAGTGTCGTTGAAGAAGTGCGATCCGTCGGAATACAGCATTCCATACCTGAACTGAAACTAGGTGTCACGTCTGAGTCAACAGAGAGCCACTATTCTCATTGCGGCATAATTTGTTTTTACTATACAAAATGAGAAAGTTTTCGGTTTATGCTATCGAAAGTACACAATTCAGAGTGCAGCTGATCACACAGACTTTGCAGAAACTGATATAATGTCCTTGGAGGAAATCCGCAAACATTGTTTGTAAAACAGATTTTGCTTACAGTCCGTCTTGACTGCTTTAATTTTTGAAAATGACAGGTTTCGTTTCAACATGAACCATCTTCAGATCAGATTGTATCAGTCAATCTTGCATTGATTTCTACTGTAAGCGATGCAGTCAGATCTGAGGATGGTTCATGATGAACCGAAATGGTCACTTAAGGAAATTAAAGCAGTCAGCAAGTACAAACAAAAAACACTGATCATAAAAATGTTGGCGATAATATTGACATCGTTGTTAAAAAAAAAACAATCACCTCTGAAAAGCATGCACACACCTGACTAACTGGTCGAGTACAATCGCGAAATGTGGATAGAGGAACCCATTACAGGAAAAGTATGTCGATGCACCGTTACGAGAATTATCAGGACACCGAAATTCTCCGACCCCATTGAGAAACCGTTTATGCCAGCTTCCCTTCTCTGCGTGCAACGCCCTTTACCTATATAACAGATTTTTTACTACTCACGTTCCGTATCTCCGCATGGCTCCATGTAATGGGGAAAGACGATTTGAATTTAACGTCACATTGGCAATGAAATCGTTGGGGCACATGAAGTTTGTACTGCGAATAATATGTTAGGATAACAGACGTGCACTTTCAACGGAAACATCGTAGCATTTTCCTTAATAAATTTAGGAAAATCAAGGAAAAGCTATATCTAAATAGTGTGGCGGGCATTTGAACTACTATCCTCGGGCATCAGAGCCTAGGTTTCTTGCCAATGCGCCACCTCGCTGGGTTCATAGGATTCTGTCGTGTACTGGCAAAGGCTGGATTGTTCTGCAATCTCCTCTCAGACAATATGCAGCCAACTAGAAAATGCTATTTCATTTACTAATAAAGGATGCGTTTCAGTATTTCGTTATCATTTATATTGTTCTGTTCCAATGGGTGGAAAATTGGACGACTAGCTTTCATAATTCGTTATTTTGACGACGATGATTTCATTGTTGAATGCATAAAAATACATTTTATCACCTAGCCACACAAGTACTTTACATACTCCTTCACATTAAAAATAGTACTTCTGTAATTCAAAAAACAACTATGTTACCTTTATAAAACCGCTTGATTTCCCACTCCCGTCGGGAAGCAGCGAACAAAATGTGAACAGACAACCTGTCAACACACGTTATATGACGTACCCTGGGAGTTCGCACTAGGCTTCTTCTAAAATACAGAAAAACTTTCCGCCATCTACTAACCATACATATTCTTAGCAAGTAGACATGAGCAGGATGCTGACATCGTATACTGCTTCAAGACAGACGGTCGAATAAGCAGAGAAAACCTCTTTAATGAGAACCTCTTGAATCCTGCGTGAAATTGGGGGCTAAACTGAACAAAACATATTTAAATGTAGTAATCGTAGTTACACTGGGTCACATTCAGTGTGATTATAATACGAGAAGATCGTATACAGGTAATAATTTGTTATGAGCCTAGCCAATGAACAGTGGTGGGAATTTAGCTTCCAGTCATCACGCATTTTTTGCCTAAAAATGCTTTACATTGGGTAGAGGGACGAACATATGGGTATCATTGTGCAGGAAGAAGCAACCTAAGCCAATTGTATGAGCTGTCGCAGTATCTGAGATATCCAAATACTGATATAAAACTCGTCTCCCTCCTTTCGTAGCAACTAAGGATCCAAAAACAAAACAGTACTCTTGCTCCAACGTTTTTTAATAAATATCAAGATGATATTCCCAAATAGAGTCGTTCCAACGTAAGGATATGTATTTAAAGCAAATCCGATACATCAGTACCGTGCCGTCTGATGATGTTCTAATTCTCATTACCCAAAACTAATAACTTTAAATTGCGCTGTGTCATCTACATCTCTTAGGCAGAAAGTATAGATGAATTGTTTTAAAGTAGCTATCTGAATGATAAACGTTTACTATTTTCTCTAATGTACGAGTTGCAAGAATGTTTGAATAATGCGGAGAGTTAACTGAACAGCACCAGCTATCGCTCAGACGGGGGTAGGAAACTTGTCACAAACTACAGTGGGAAGGAGAGAACACTAATTTACGCTCTCAGACTAAGCTGCACTTACGGCATTCACAATAAGAGTTGTTAAGTTCTAGTTTCCTTGTCCCCCGGTTCGAGGTCGATACAAAGCGACCACCTAGCTTGGGTCGCAGCCAGCGGCGGGAACACTGGAACTGGACGCTACGAGGCGGTAATGGAACTGCGATGTCTGCGGCGGCAAGCAATATCTTCACAGATGAGCAGTGCGGAATTTGACAAACATGCTGAAACGCTCGTGAGAACCGAGTAAAGCGTCTTTTCACTGAGCATAAATTCAGTATGTCTTAGAACTAGCACTATTTTAACATTACTTTTAGTATTGCAGCGGATACTTTCAGTTCTTCTTGCAGAATAAGAATAGTTAAAAAGAAAAAAAAAACTGAAGGTTTCTATGAGGGAGACGAACTTTATTGTCACGTGACGGAGGAAGGAATGGGAATCTATGTGAGAAACACAGGGAAGACTTGCGACCAGGTACAAAGGAAGGCACAGAAATATTCCTTTGGAATTTCTGTAATCAATGAGAGGAATATAATTGAAATTATCATTCATGTTGGTTAGTAGAATCTATGAGACTAGATACACTCCATCAGACTTTCGGAAAAATATCAGCCACACAATTCTGAGGGGCACATAAATGCAAGAAATATCATTCATCGTAGTTTCTGACAAGAATAGTTTTCAGAAGAATGAGAGCAAGCTTATAGTCTGTTAGGTGACGACCAGTTTGGCATTAGGAAAGGTAAAAGCAAGACATAGTCAGTTCCGGAAACGCGCTTGATAATCAGCACAAGAGTTAAGAAAAGTCAAGAAGCATTTAAAACATTTTTTGACCTATGGAAAGCGTTCGACAATTGACAGTGTTGGTAGAAGCCCGAAATTCACAGTAAAATAGGTGAAAATTAGAGAGAAAGAAGGGTTATATATAATAGTTATATAATCAAGAAGGACCTACAAAAAAGGAAGACCAAGAACGAAGTGCTCCGATTAAAATGGCTGTTCCTTTCTGTTCCGTCTGTACATTGCATAAGCTTAGCCGCCTAATGCCCATGGAACCATGTTGGGCGTATAACTGGGATCTCAAGACAGATCATCAAACTAAGCATTGTAAACGATGTTTTCCAAAAGATTATAAAGTGGTTCTCAGAAAGTAGACTCACCCAAAATTTTGAAAGAAATAAAAAAGAAAAAAGAACACGCGTACTCAGTCCTGGCACATGAGCAGGAGTCAGTAAGTACATGCTCCAAATTTTTGGATATAAACAAGGGTGAAAACTTGAATTTTTTATTAAAACTGTCAGTGACTCACGTATAGGTTGAATATAAAGCAACAATAGTTTTTAATCATTTGCCCAGTAACATAAGAGGGCCGATCAAAAAGTTTCCGTTTCAGGGCTTTGCTGCAGTGTACTGGTTACAAATGCCTGTGTTCGTAGAATCTGTGATATTCGGCTCTTTGATCATATTTCATCATCATATGCACAGCTGCCCTGGCTGCGTGCAGGAAATTTCAAATATTTGCATACCCTCTATCTTCTCTATTGTCTTATCAACGAACACTGTCCCTCATATCTCCTCTCGACCTTCAGGCTTTTGTCTGAACAACATGGCCGTTCCCTTGAGAGCAAAATCCTTTCTGTCCCACTCCAGCTATTTTCTCGAAGTCCTTCTCAGTAGCGTCCAACGCTAGAAAAAATCCCCACGTTATGTTAGAAGACCGAATAAAATCTCCAGCTTCAGAAGACAGTTAATGACGTACCTACTTAAGCAACAACAAGAATTACCATTGTTCCCATACGCACTCGTCACCCCGTACATCCTTGTTCCCAACCAGATCTTTCTCATTTCCCAGTATGCTTCGCTGATGCACTCTTCTTAAATTTCCTTTCAGCAGAACTCGTTACATCAGAAAACATCTCTTTCGTGCACCTATAAATTATTTTTATACCTGCCACTATCATACTGTTATTATTGACATCATTTTTGTCATTATTATTGTTATTATGACTATTATTTAATGTTAACGACAGTAGCTGTAGTACAAAAAAGGCTGCCAGTATTAACTTTATAAATTCATAGTCACTATTATTTACTCACCTTCCCACTTCAGACACTAGATTCATTTTAACACTACAATTCCTTGGGCTTTCCCAGAGAAGCGTTGTCATGTTGAACAATCGGGTTTCTTTTGGTTATTCGCGTCTTTCTTGGACGATGTTTCACCTACGTGATTCGCAGTCTTTTTCAGGTGATGTCTGACACGGATTTGTGGGCGGATCTGCAGTCTATTTTATGTAATGATCAAACGAATGTGGTTCGCGTTTTAACAAGATTTTGGGGAGAGGTTTTTAATGTTTTTTGTAAGTGATCAGCCAACGCTGTGCTATTCTTTTAGCTGTTCTGTGTTTTGTTTTCCTTCTGTTTTAATTTTTTGATTAGCTATCTTCCCTCCTCAGTGGTTTTAGTGCATGTGAGAGTCCCTGCGCAATAGAGAGATTCTGTGGCATTTTGAGTGTATGCGTGTACGACAATTTTAGTTCTTATCCCCATTCGTATTTTTTAATAAATGTCAGGGCGCTGATAACCTCGCCGTTGGGCGGCCATAAGGTCCCAGAACACACACACACACACACACACACACAGGTGATGTCTGATACTGATTCCAGTGTAAGAATCCGGTGTTTATGCGTATGTTGCGCTAGGCGCTCCGTATGCAGTTCTCACTGCGTCAGACGCTCTGTCCGTTGTAAGGGCCGACGAATAGCAGTGACTGTAGTGATGTCTTCTGGCTGCGCCTGTTCCGAACACTGTACGATTACGTTGTTTTTATTATCCGTTGTTAATCTTGTCACGTGAAGTTCTCAATGGCATCCAAGTCATGCTAGACATTTTATCTTCCGATTTCGTCGTTTAAGCCATCCTGTGATCTAGGACGTTCTGTTATGCCACCGTAACAGATCAGAGGAGGGCTTTAATATTTCTTGTGTCTATCCTTGCTGAGTCTACGCCACTGAGTTTGTCTTGATGGAGAACACGCTACGTAGCTTATTTGTTACATGTTAACAGTTTTCGACGTACTGGATCCTGACTTACGAATGCATCGGCTCCACCATTCAGAAAAAAAATTATTTAAACTCTCAGGCTGAGGTTATTATGTCCATTCACGCAAGATTGATCGTCGCACGGCATCGTGGGAGAACCACCGTAGAATATAGAAGGTACAGAGTGTGGCGAGTGGCAGGCTGAATGTTTGAGACGGTCCGCGACCCATGTTTTTGTGGCAGAATGGCAAATGTGCTGACATTGAGGGACAGATTTTCAGTATTGGTACACATTTTTTGTCCTAAACGCGTGATCCACTGCATTACGATTCACTCTCTTTATACACAAGAATCGATTGCACATGTCAATCTGTGGTAGGAAGAGCTAAATAGATGAAGACGCTAACATCAGCAGGCAAGACACCACTAAAAAAAAGTGCTTCATTTTTTATTCGGGAATACATTCTTTACAAAAGTCATCAATTAGTGTTGTGCAGGTGTCGGACCTTGGTACGCTGTGCATCACAGGTAACTTCTAGTTAGTTGTCAGTCTGATTATGCCTGGGAGTTGACAGTAATTGCTTACATGCGAGGTTCTAAGTTCATAACGGGCTACGAATCATTAACGTCACTGACTACATTACTTGTTACGGCGAGGCTACCTGCAATGGTGGAGACGCTCGACGAACCTGCGTGAGTTCGTATCATTCCAGGAGATATTTACGCCGCAAGGGCTTTGCTGAATGTTGGCTTTGGAAGGTGTCTCGACAAAACACGAATGGATGTTGTGATAGGTTCTGTGATGCGCCACTAACAAGTACATTATGGGAGCCGCCTCCTGCCGGGCTGGAAACCCCGACTGTTTCCTCTGGATGAAGACCGAGAACCTGCGTGGCGTGGCATGGAGTCCATTTATTACTGACAATACAAGATGTTGAGAATACTAGACTAAAAGTACAGTATTGTCTACTGTGATTATTGGTTCCTACGAAATCTGGAGAGGAACACGTTGAGCGGAGAAGAAGTCACCCACTGGCGAGGCAGGCACGCCCCGTCGGTAGCCCTGTTTGGAAAAGGTGCTGACAGCGACGTGTGTGTCTTTCACACGCCGTTTCGGAATAACTCAATCCCTCCCTTACCACTGCCCAAGTTGTCCCATCACGTTTACCACATTGTCGGATGCTGTGATGTCGAGCTGAATGCTGGACCTGGCCCGCAGCTGAGTTCGACAGTCACTGCTGTTGTAGTTTGACGCTTGCAATTTATTTGAATATGTTTTGTATATGTAATATCCATATTCATTCACAATATTATAGGCGTTAGATCTGATTACCTCAAGAGCTATGGGTATATACAGGAAATTTTCAAAAAACATGGTTCAAATGGCTCTGAGCACTATGGGACTTAACATCTGTGGTCATCAGTCCCCTAAAACTTAGAACTACTTAAACCTAACTAACCTAAGGACATCACACACATCCATGTCCGAGGCAGGATTCGAACCTGCGACCGTAGCAGTCGCGCGGTTCCGGACTGCACGCCTAGAACCGATAGACCACCGCGGCCGGCGGGAAATTTTCGTGTGACGGCTATGCAAAAGGCAGACGTGTAATAAAGTCGTTTGTACTGACATAGCACGCAATCGGCGGTTCTTGTAAAATTTTGCAACATTTTTTATTTTCTTGAAAAATATTACGAAATTTATTGTTTTACCTTGGAAACTGAAAATTTTCTCCGAACTGAGGTACGCAGTAAAATAAATTTCCTGGCTATCTTTTCACAGAAGTCCTGAGCAAAGAGCACCCGAAACATGTCTCGTCAAATGTCGGTCACCTTGGGGCCGCGAGATTTTTTCTGAGGGCGCTACCAACGTTGACAAACGAACAATACAGTGCCTGTGACTACAGTAGCCTTTCCTAAGTGGATATCATGCAGTGCTGAAGAATTAATAACATGTAAAATGCCAACACTGCGTGCTGCAAATGTTGCTCGTTTCCTTCTCTCCAGCACAGTCCCTGCGGCTGTCAATGTTTTGAGAGTCGCTGGGCTTATGTTGCATCCCCCACCCCCCTCCCCACCACATCCGCTGAGAACAATCGTGTCTTCGTTAACAGGTGGTGGATGTGCCGCCTGCCGCTAACAGTTTTACCTGCCGACGTCATATTCTTGGAGCTTTTGTACAATAAATCGAAGGGGCAAGGAGGGCTTTGAGAAAATTGCTGAAAACTGTCAATTACGTAAATTGCTTATTTTCATACTATTCAGGTATAAGTACGAAAGCCACTGTATCAGACCTCAGGTCGCGCTATAGATCAGTGTGCCATTATTGACTTTATTGCATGAAATAATAAAACAAATATTGAGCGAATACCGAGATATGTTAATATATATTCTGTCGTTTGCACGACGTCACGTGTCCTGTGTGGTAACTGGGTGACAGATGCAAACGAAAGGAGCAGCTATATTGATTTATGTACATCCAAACTTAAAATGCCGTGTTTGGTGATTTTAATACTTATACTTCTGTACTATAGAATTTGGTGTGATTTCTTGTGCAACTATGTCGGGAAATTCGTTACTATTGGATTTGTTACTGTGGGATATTTTAATCACAAAATTAGGAAACTTTTAAAAAATCTTGAAACAGTACTTCAGGCAAAGCATAAGAAAACTTTGGACTGCATTGGAAATCACCTTTCCAACTGACGACTCCTCTGACCACAGATCCCTTCAAGTCTGTTTTAGCAGACCTAGGTTCTTGGTTCAATCGCATGATGCTAGTTACACACGTTGTTAATGATGAAACAGTAAAAAGGCTGTGGTGACTGAAGTCTGTGATGCTTACCTGGAATTGCATGTCCTTTCAGAATTTAGTGAAAAATTAACTTTTCAAGCGTACAGAAAATACGGACATTGTCAAATGTCTGAATTTCTGGTGACATGCGGAAGGCAGTTTTGCTTCCATCTTTAGATAGAGGCCCGAAGTGTCACTTTCCACTTTATAGTGAAATATTGATGGTTCGACGTCATTATATCTCTGAAGAGAACAATTATTTATTTTGAAAATCATCCCAGATTATTTGGTTTATTTGCTCATTAATTGGTTAGAAGGAACAGCATTGAAATAAGTGTTTATTCCTCCAATACAGTAATTAATTACTTGTATGGTATTAATAAATATAAGGCAAACAAAAAAAATAAAGAACATACTTGAAAAGAAAAATCCCTCATAAAAATTAAAAAAAAAACAGGCCAAACGTAGGACGATTGTTTCCTGTCTCTATCTATTGATTAAAAGCAGTATATTTTGTATTAAAGTACGGCCCTCTGCACGTGGCGTGTCGATCCGACAAAATTGTCAGTAAGCTCCTCTAGGTGTAATGGGGGGTAAGGCTCGCCACGACGGTGGTATTCTCGATAAAGATAGACGTGCCCACATACTGTGCCACATATGAGCACAAAAAAAAGTTCCGCCAGACTGTCTGAATAGAGTGTGTCGTAGCTGGCGTTCCTGAGCTGGTGTTGGTTACAGTCTCCTATGTAAAAATCTCCTATACTCTACCACCATAAATTCTGCGCGTGCTCCAGTGCCTACCACGAACGTGATGCTAGAATGTTGTGTTTTGAAGACTGGACATCTTGACTTCTCCACCGGGCCGAAAGCACGGGACAAATCACTATACAGGAATCTCTCAATGTTGACGTGAGCTGCCAACAAGCTGAACAGCTGTTGAGGTTAGTCACTATAGGGCGAACTCTGGGGGATCAGCCGCACGCCAGTCGTACGAGGCCTATGCAGACACGAGGCGCCATGCGACCTCCTTTCCGCGCTCGGTAAGCACGCTGCCTTATTCCCCGTCTTGCTACCCTCCCACTAACCGTTCGCTTCGGGCCATATCTCAGCTCAGATCCCCGTCCCCTATGTTTCTCTACCCGACCCACCATGTTACTCGCTGAATGGCGATAACCGGCTGACCAATCAAATTTTGAGCACTATGGGAATTTTGCTAGCTACACGCTCGTAACGTCACAAGAAATTCTCGTCAAATATTCGTCTAGAGGTAAAGAAGTATCATACACATTCACCGAAATATCGTGGAAATTAGGGATGGTGTAATGGGCCTCATGGTCGGTGGGCTTGCGAACCTTCTACTCAGTTGATGATCTGACGAATTTCATTAACAACCAGGTATAGACATGAGGAAGTTAATTAAAGAGTGATACTTTTCAGAAATATGCTACAACAAAACTGTTGCGAACTATATACATTTTCACCTGCTTACAGCGTTCAATCCTTGGAATTCCTGTTCTGAGGTAGCGGGTGAATTGTGACGCCCTGAAAATATTCTAAGTTCGAAGTTGGCGTAGCCGTGGTACCGAACGTAAGCCGGACGAGAGGGGTAGCCCCAGCGCATGGTCCAGCCATGTGGCTGCGAATTACATTCTGACGCTGTGTCGATTAAGGAGACACGCTGGGAGTACCAAAGATGGCGGACTGTATGAAACCTTAACACTTCACAGTAGGAATCTATTGTTTCCCTGTTATTCTACTTACATTTTATTTAATTGCTGGATCATCGACACCAATAAGTGTTTTGCAGAAATATACCGCGTTCTCACAAGTACTTCTACTACCGTACTCATCATTCAAAGTCGGCCGGCCGTAGTGGCCGAGTGGTTCTAGGCGCTACAGTCTGGAACCGCACGACCGCTACGTTCGCAGGTTCGAATCCTGCCTCGGGCATGGATGTGTGTGATGTCCTTAGGTTAGTTAGGTTTACGTAGTTCTAAGTTCTGGGGGACTGATGACCTCAGACGTTAAGTCCCATAGTGCTCAGAGCCATTTGAACCATTTAAAGTCGTGAAGATAGTACCTGCAGGTTTTATTTAATTGCAATCTTTCATTGATACGTTCATAAATTACATTCGTAATTCGCAATTGCCGAGTGATAGAAGCCTTCAACCATTCGATTCATGTGTGGCTTCTTATCGTATACTGTAGACTCACCAGTATTTGGCCTGTAATGCGACAACTACATACATATCACAGCCCCTAGACGACGAAACCAGCCAAAACTTTCAATATTGTTACTCTGAGTCGGAGGGCACGTAGTTGAGGGCCGTCACACTAACATAATAGATTATTGTTTGAAAGCCCGCAATATACAGTTTCACCCCTGTCACACGTGCATCCATTACCAAATTGACACCACGACAAGCCGGCGGGGGTGGCCGAATGGTTCTAGGCGCTACAGTCTGGAAGTGCGCGACCGCTACGGTCGCAGGTTCGAATCCTGCCTCGGGCATGGATCTGTGTGATGTCCTTAGGTTAGTTAGGTTTAAGTAGTTCTAAGTTCTAGGGGACTGATGACCTCAGAAGTTAAGTCCCATAGTGCTAACAATATCATATAGCCACCATTTGCTAAACCAAGGTGAAGGTTTAGAAACCATGGGAGATTAATGTGTCCCACGTTTGGATGTTGTGCTATTTGGACCGTAAAATGTCTGTAGCATTTACAGTAAAATGGAGAAGCAATTCGTACATCAAAAATATTTAACAGCTTACCATGGATACTGTAACAAGGAAAGGTACAATAAAAACAAAATTATAAGTAAAAGAGCTGCTGCATTTTAATAGAATGAAAGAATCTTCTGTGGCTGGGGCCTGGCAGTTAAAATATGCTTCGAAAAAATTAACAGACAGAATAATGACACAGAATATTGGGAGGGAGGGGATAGGAAGTGGTAAGGTACCAGGGAAAATTTTAACCGAAAATTAGCACATAGATTTTATTAACTTATTGCTGTGCTCCATACAAAATAAAAAATTTAACGCAAACATATTTCCACATTTCATCATAAAAAAAAATTACTCAATACAATATCAAAAAATAAATATCGGTGACTCTAATGACAAGTACAGCCTCCTGCTGGCTGAATCGATTATCAACATTTACCTGAAATAACAGTTCGATTAGTAAACATTAAAAACAATAAAATACATTTACTAGTTGTTTTAATTTATCTTATTTCAAAACAATAAATGAAGTATTATTCTGGTTCATTGGCTTTGACATAACGAGTCGACTATCATCTTTAAATGGTAATAACAAATGGACAGTAGAACAGATAAAAAAAACTATTGTGATAGGCAGGACGCAACAGAATTAGAAATAACGTTTACACGATTAAAAACGTGAATTTGAACACAAAGCAAATCAGTCCTTTAAAGTCATGGAGGATGCACAACATACTCAGTTAAAACTTTATAACATTTAAAATTACAGCCGAAAGCAAACAAATAGTAGTCACTGAATGCGGTAAACTTATATTCTGCTTTGGCGCTGTCAAAATCAAAAAAATAATTATTATTTTAAAAGATACCACAGCTTACTTATTAATAAAAAAGAAACACAACGTTGAACCGTTACCATGCGACGCAGAAGAATATCAGTACCTGCTATCACACACAATATATGGCACTCAAATTGCGGTTGATAACGGAAGCAACACTGAAGAAAAATCAAGTACAATCATAGGATTTTTCGAATTGGGAAAATAGTTCGACAAGGTAAAATGTTGCAAGATGTTCAAAATCCTAAGAAAATTAGGGGTAAGCTGTAGGCAAAGACTGGTATACAGTGTGTATAAGATCAAAGAGGGAACAATATGAGTAGAAGATCAAAAACGAAATGATCGGGTGAACAAGGATGTAAGACTGGGTTGTTGTCTTTCGGCCCTACTGTTCAATCTATACGTCGAAGAAGTAACGATGCAAAAAAAAATGTTGACATCTTCAAGAGTGTGATTAAGGTTGAAAGTGAAAGGATATAAATGGTAAGATTCGCTGATGACATTGCTATCCTCAAAGAAAGTGAAGAAGACTTACAGGAAGTGTTGAATGGAGTGAACATGCTAATGAGTACAAAATATGGAATGAAAGTAAATGGAAGATTGACGAAAGCAATGAGAAGTAATAAAAGTGAAAACAATGAGGAACTTAACACCAAACTTTATGGTGAGAAGTAGATGAAGTTAATGAATTCTGTAATCTAGGCAGTAAGAAGGACGTAAAAAGCAGATTAAATTAGCAAAAATGTTATTCCTAGCCACGAGAAGTTTACCAGTGTAGCGATGCAAGGGGTACCAAATTTGTTATGAAAGTCAGTAAATTTCTCAACGGACAGTATTTTTCAGTATTTAGTTCATTAAAAGCAGGTATCTATTCGTGACGTCATCGTTTAGGCACGTGTTGACTGTAATCTGAATCAGTTTCAGCAAACTAATAGTTTCTTTCAGGCGACGGAATTTTATTGATTATGAAATACATGTTTTGAAGTTTATTCAGAATGGGAAATGTTAATTAGAAATTGCAGACCATAATTCATCAGTTTAATATAAAGGTGTTTTGCATTTTGTGTGCATGAAAAAGTGTGAACTTACGTGCGGCTTTTACTCTGAGACGAGTTATCGCTAAAAGTGCGCGTGTACAGTTCGCTAACCTGTGCGGTGAATTTAAATTTTTGTGATTTTTACCCGAATGGAGCCAATTCCAGTTTCATTTGTACTTTAAGTGAGATAGACACATCACGTTATTACAAACTAGTCGTTTTGCCCGTTAGGGAAACCTGAAATCTGCGCGCCCGATTTGAAATGCGTTACACGCTAGTTCGTGATCGAGCTGTCCAGTGAACCGCGTACAATACTCTTAGTTGCAAACGCGCTTGAACTTAATGCACGAAGTTGGAAATTAATTTTGAGACAAGTGCTGATTTTGACAAAAATGAACCGAAAGTTTATTCAAAATACTGAGGTTCTGTTTTAAGTGAGACACATATCACCTTGTTCACCACGTTGTTTAGCAACTCTGTAACGCAGATTAATTAATTCATTAGAACGATTCCCATTACGCATACAAACTGTTACACGAAATTTGCTGACCGCATGAGAGTGATTTTATTTCCAGAAATGCCAATAAACCGGCTATTTCAAATGTTAAATAACTAACTGTTGTGTAACTTAATTGATTGTCCCACGCCACTACTGAACGTGTTATATCTTATCTCAAGAAGCCGGGATAAATAGGAAACAAGAAGGAGACTAAAGTAGAGGCATCGGTATACCAGAATCAAACATAGTTTTCCATTTGATAAATAAATTTCGGGGACTGTACGTTTGGAGCACTGCATTGTGTGGCAGTGTCACATGGACTGTGGGGAGAACGAAACGAAGGGAATCGAAGCGTCTGAGATGTGGTGCTACAGACGGGATTGAAAATTAGGTGGACTGGTAAGGAATGAGGAAGTTCTCCAGTGAGGAAAGGGATACATAGAAAACACTGACAAGAAGAAGGGACAGAACAATGGGACATTTGTTAAGACATCGTGGAACAACTCTCATGGTACTGGAGACAGCTGTAGAGGGTAAAAATTGTAGAGGAAGGCAGAGACTGGGACATATCCAGCAAATAATTGCGGACTCAGGTTGCAATTGCTGCTCTGAGATGAAGAGATTGGCACAGGAGAGGTGTTCATAGTGGGTCGCATCAAACCAGTCAGAAAACTGATAACACAAAAAAAAGGAAAGCTATCTTTATCTGACAGTTTTTGAACTTTCTTCTTTCGTCGAACAAATTAAATCTTCCTTTGTTACCCAAAACATCTTCGGAGCTACCTGAAACGCCCTGCTAAGCCCGCAGGAGAGGACAAGCAGTAGGAACTGTGGAAGGGAGCCAGAATGATTGGCTGTCAGTTACACTCTAAACATAACACTTTATTTAGTTGTCCAAACATTACAGCGCAACTTCTAAGCTCGACTATCGACAGGCAACATCTTTAATTATAAAACGACTGAAGGCCCATAAATTAAATACAAGTGTTACATATTTTATTTATTTATTTATTTTTATTTTCTTTTTCTTCTTATTTTTTTTTTAGAGACAGAAAGCTCTAGGCCTTAACCTTAAATAGTATTTAAGGCCAATCGATGTAAGACATGACTGGTCAGATAGATTAAGTTTTTTAAAAGCGGCTGAAGGCCGATAAATTTAAAACAGTACAACTAAAATAACCTTTCATTAGGAAGGAGGCCCAATCTTTATGACCAATAAGAAACGTTTCTCCAAAACCGCTGAAGGCCTTTGTTTGAAAAAAAAGCTGCAAAAAATTTTCCATGGCAGAAGGCCCAAAGCCTTTAATCTTAAGTAGTATTTAAGCCTAGTTGGTGTAAGACTTGACAAGTAGGAATCCAAAATTTTAAAGCAGCTGAAGGCCCATCATTTTAAGAACAATACAACTACGATAAATTTTCAACAGGCAGAAAGCCCACAGCTTTATCTTCCAAAAGGTAATACTTGACAAGTAAGATCATTAAAACTTAAAGCAGCTGAAGGCCGATGCTTTAAAACAATACAGTACATTTTCAACAGGCATAAGGCCTAAGCTTTATCTTCAGACAATGTAAGAGGAGGAGGAGATTAGTGTTTAACGTCCCGTCGACAACGAGGTCATTAGAGACGGAGCGCAATCTCGAGTGAGGGAAGGATGGGGAAGGAAATCGGCCGTGCCCTTTCAAAGGAACCATCCCGGCATTTGCCTGAAGCGATTTAGGGAAATCACGGAAAACCTAAATCAGGATGGCCGGAGACGGGCTTGAACCGTCGTCCTCCCGAATGCGAGTCCAGTGTGCTAACCACTGCGCCTCCTCGCTCGGTGACAATGTAAGACTTGTCCAATTTAGAAAAAACTTACTTTTAAAACGGCTGAAGGCCTTTGATTTTAAAAACGCAATTACAAGGATACAAATTCGAACCATCGGCTATGAGCCATTAAAAATACACAATTAAACGCCAACAAGAAAGGCAGTATAGTCAACGGCGCTCAGAAGTTTTCAGGCGGCCCGGTCTGCCCTTGAAATCTTAACGTTCGGTTAGGTGAGACAGGAAGTCGACCCAACTATACTCGATCCGCCGGAAACACAACCAAGAGACAGAGACCCATCGACAAGACGGCTTGCTAACCACCGACCAGTATACGAGAAAACCAAAGTCAAAACGTTACAGACATAGCTGCCGACAACCAAAAATACATTAAGCTGTCAAAAACTACACACCATCTTGGACAGCGACAACAGGTGAGGAAAGGACACTGGCTCAATTTACGTCAGCGACCAGGGCAGGTAATCGGAACACTAACGGCCACAAGTCAGAAAATTACGCTGGTGCACTTGAATTTCAAACCGACAAATATAGTTAATTCCACCACACAGCGGCTAAATCTTCACCAACTCGAACACTCGCTGTTGCTCCCAGGAACACCGCCAACAGCGAACCACCGACCAAGGGGAAAACGTGAACAGAGTTGGCTTCGGTAATAAAATCACCACTCAATTTTCATGTCCTGTGTCGGTGAGCCTCGAACCTCATAGCACTCGAAACAGCCCCCAAAGGCTCTGACACTGCGTAGAGACTGCCAGCGGGCCCGGCCGACTGTGCCGCGCGGAGACTTGCTTGCTGATCCGCTCCAGCCGACCACCTCACTGCCAGTACGCCGACAACATTTAAAACAAGTTGTCAGTGGAAATGACGCCAACTACACACACAGTTGCATGAAGACTTGAACGACACTCAGCAGTGGCTGTGCAATCACGAAGACAAATCGGGAGTGGATACACACACACAGCCAACAAATAAATGATCGGCGAGCCCATTCACATCGTCCAGTAGGACGGCCGACCGACGATCCACGAAGACCGTCCCTGGCTCATGTGATGCGTGGCGGCAAAGGTCTGGCGAGCGATGGACATCCACGCCTCACTGCTGCTCCAACGCAATTGAACTAGTGCCGCGTTCCAACTCCACGACTGCCAGGTCCGAACTGCCTTCCTGGCACATTCCAACTCACTCCCGGATATACGACGACTGGGAAGTAAAAGCAGTGCAGCAAAGATAACATGTGAAGGCTATATCGATAGGCGCTGTTGCTGCCGCTGACTGGCAGAATAAGCAGCAACTCAGTGACAACAGACATTGAAACTAACATAATGAGGTGGCCACACGAAAAAAACAGGATGTAAAATAAGAGATGGCATGAGCGCGAACCACGCGCGGCCCACTACCTTCCGTGGACCAATGTTTGACTGTCCAACATCTATGATGTTCGTTTTTCGAGAAGTCCACTTCGCTTCTACTGAACGGCGTTCTGTGGTATTCTTTACCTCAGTACCAACATCGGTAGCGAATTTCGTACTCGTCTTATCATTCCTCAGCTACCGTATCCCAATCTCTTCTCCACTGATTCTTTCCTATGTTTCCTCTAAACTTCAGTCTAATGTTCACCATTACCAAATTATGATCTGAGGCTCTATTTGCTCGTGAATAAGCCTTGCAATCCAACAACTGATTTCGGAAACTCTGTCTGGCCATGCTGTAGTTCAACTGAAGCCTTCTGCTACCTCCAGGTTTTTTCACAGTATACATGAGCTTCCTCTTGTGAGTGTGCATCAGAGTATTCGCTAATATCATCTAACATCTGTTATGGAGCTCAATTAGTATTTCTCCTCTCTCATTCCTACGGGCAAGCCCATATTCTCCCCTATGCATTTCTTTTACTACTTGTCATGCAACCGCATTCCTGTCTCCCATTACCATGAGAGTATCATCTTCCTTTATACACTGAATTACCCGTTCAGTGTCCTCAAATACTTTCTCTATCTCTTCATCTTCTGCTAGTGACACCGGAATCTATACCTGAACTGTTGTCGTCTGTGGTGGTACGCTATCGGTTCTGTTGAGAACAACCCTATCCTTGAACTGTTCACAGTAACTCAGTATCTGACCCCCATTCTTATTTATAACGAATCCTATCCCCGTTACACGATTTTCTACTGCTGACGATATTCTTCTCACCAAAAATCCTTGTCTACTTTCGATTACACTTCACTGACTTCCACTGCATCTAAATTCACCATTAGCACTACACTTGTCAGATCTTGTAGAATATTCCACGCCCCGATTCGTAGAGAATTACCTTTCCGTTTGTTATTCCGTCTTTTTCCCGTGGTTACTTCCCCTCGGTAGCTCCTTCCGGAGATTCGAATAGGTGACTCCTCCGGATTCTTTTGGCAGTGGAGACATCATTATGACACTTTTTCACTTACAGGCCAAATGTCCTGTGAATATACATTATATGTCTTTAATACAGTGGTTTCCATTTCCTTCTGCATTCTCGTGCTGTTGATCATTACCGATTCTCCACCTTTTACGGTCAGTATCACACCCCAAAGGCAAGAAAGTCACTGAACCTCTTTGACGAGGCCGTTGGCAGAACGAGGGTGACTGCTGATGTCGGTAGTCTTTGGCCACTATTAGTGATTATTTTTATTCAGAATGTAAGCAGTGGCGGTCGCCGAGGCCGTATTGAGAACATTATCAGATTGAAACTTGGATTATCAGATTGACTTGGTACTTCCTTTAACATTCAGACGACCATAGTAAAAATCATCATGTAAGGTGAGTTGCAAATTAAGAAAACAAATAATTGTTAATAACAAAACAAGAGAAAAAGATTCTGAGAAACCAGGTAAGTAACCCGCAACCTATTGTCTATCTTTTAAAATTCTTTTTGTTCTTATTTTTTTCAACTTTTTTTATCTGTATACAAAGAGGAATAGTGACTAAAACAAGGCTTCAAGTGAACGGTGACCATAAAAAGCGAGGACTCAAAGACTACACGGAAACTTAACCAGCATCCTGTCGACCAAAAACAAGAAAAGCATATTTGCAAATAGCGTTCAATAACGTGGTAAACGCAGCCATTTCCAATGCGCGATGAAAGACACAGTTATTAGGATCTTCCTTCCTTCAGCAACATAGCGAACATAGTGATCCAGGAGCCAGACCATCGTATTCATTTTCATCTGAGGAAATAAGGACACGTCCAGACGAATAAGAAATTCATCCAAAAAGCAGCTTGAGGCCCTCAGGGAAGAAAGACCGCCTGTCGACGAACCAAGAGCCAATGTCCCGTCTCCAAGAGACCATCCTGTGAAGTATGGTATGAGTGTGATGACATTCGCCTCACTGATCAATCTGGTGAAAATCTATGCAAAACAGACGGTCGCCAGTCGGTATCAAACCATAAATGATCGTACACCACGACAGAGCAGTCTCCATCGGTAATATAGGAATACTGAAGTCAAACAGTTTTCTAACATGTTGACGGGAAAGCTATTTCAACAGGGGAGAGGCAAGACGGATGACCACGAAAGTATAACAGGATTCCGGTAATGAGGTGCGTGAAATGATATCAGCACCTAAGAAATTGGGAGTTACAAAATATGTCGCAGTTTAGGGTTAATCCGTTAGATATCAACGGGAGAAGTCAGATTGATCAGCTGGAGGCAGGAACATAAACGAGATGTTACGACTTTGCGTCGTACATACAAGATGGACGCCTTCATTTTAGTATTGGGAAGACCTAATCCTATGAGCCCGCGGCGCCTGGCCACCACTTCATACTGAAGTAAGGTATACCAGAGAGTTGTCTGAGTCTGCGAGCCATCATCGCGGTAAGCGGGAATATCTGTGCACTGTATTACACTTTACCGAAAATACAGGTGTCTACGATGCGCACTTGGTGAAGAAGGCTAAGTGAATGGCGTCTGTGTCCGAGAATCACTCCCTGAACGCGAATCGTAACCTCTCGCCAAATAAGTATCGCAATTTTAATCTACTTTTATCCCGTAAAGTGTTGTAGCGATCTCCCACTGCTGCCCAACGAACTGCCACTTCGTTAAAGCCCCGCAAAAGGGCAGGAAGTTGTATTTGCGATTATTAATGTGAGAATCAGCCAGGTGACGAAAGGAATCAACATGTCCTGCGCCCAGAAATGTAGTCGGAATTTCTTTCTGGTGTAAGCGAGGACCGAGGATTGTAGTTCTAGTATAGTCCAGGCACGTAGTACCCGAAGCAAGAATTCTAAGAAAAAAAAGAAAAGAAAACAGAGTGACGTGGATAACGTGCTTCCCTAGGGTAGACCCCGTCAGATCGAAATTCTGGGGATAAGACGGCTGAGGCATGGATACCAGTTGAAAGATTGACTGCAGGCCGTTGTGCCCGAGCGGTTCTATGGGCTTCAGTCCGGAACCGCGCTGCTGCTACGGTCGCAGGTTCGAATCCTGCCTCGGGCACGGATGTGTGGGATGTCCGTAGATTAGCTAGGTTTAAGTAGTTCTAAGTCTAGGGGACTGATGACCTCAGATGTTAAGTCCCATAGTGCTTAGAGCCATTTGAACCATTTGAAACATTGACTAGGACCAGGCATGTGTCGTGAGTTAAACAAAAAACCAAGGCCACTTAGATATTAGTAGGCACAGTTACGGAAACGACATCTCGAATTCGATAACAGAAGTCAGTCGTGCGTCCAGGCATACAACATTCGTAAATGGCAATGATTTTAGCGAGGAACTTAGAGAGACGGGTGTTTATGACGAAAGCGAAAATTTTATAGCTGAAAGCTTGGAAGAGCTATTGGCCAAAGTAACTCAAAATGTAGTCGACTGTTAGTTTTCAGAATGTAGATCATTTTACCTTTCTTGAAAGGTGCAGGAAACGGGACACCTTTGCTGACCATCGAAGTTATCGTGTCACCCATGAGAGGCCAAAAATGACTACAAATTCTTTACGAATACCATCTAACCCAGGTGACTTGCGTGGGTGAGACCTCGTAACAACGTCATATATATAGTCCTCGTAGAAATCAGTCATAAAAATGTCATTTAATTCAGAGGTGACGACGCAATCCAGCAAAGAAAAATATTTTCAGCCGGAGCATGGGAATCATACATTTGACTAACGCAGTTAGTGTGGGACCTTCACATTCGATCATCGGCATTAGGGAGAGATGTAATGCAAACGTGTTTCCTGCACGCCCGCATACGGATAAGATGGTATTGTGAAGTCAGTTATCTTGTGAAATGGAAGGTGGTAGAGATCTCGTTCTGAGTCCCTTCGTCTGAAACTTTCTTAACTGTAGAAATTTGGCTTTCATTCGCCATATATCCATAATCCGTAGAATAGCTTGTCTAGCGCTAGCGTAAAGTTGACGTAATATGGAGTAATAAAATTTTTAGGTCCACCGGACGGGAGGGAATAAAGTTCCACTAACCTTGTGGTGAATGACTTCTCACACGCACGCTTCCTTGATGTTACTGAAATGCACTTCTCAGACGGAAAAAGCTATTAAAAAAACCAACTATACACATCGCAATCAAGAGCCACACTAACAGTTACCTTGTCGGTGGATGGTTAGTAATATTTACGTGATAGTATTTATGTCTGTAAAATTTCATTGTGTTACGGTAAGCTTGCATACACCAATTATTACCAAGCCTTACTCTAAGCTGTACAAAGTCTGAAAAATTAACACGCACACATCAGTCATAACCATAGCCAGTTTATGGTAATTACTAGTTATGCTCCACAGAAAGCTTACGAACGGATTGTTTTCTTTAGAATAGCTCACTCAAATGTTGTTATAATCAGTCTCACATAACAAAATGTTCATGTTCCGAATAAGCAACACACCACGCGGAATTTAGTTGTTTAAAATGTCACCAAAATATCTGAATTTCATACCGTGAATTAAACTGAACTCTCTTCCATACTTTACGGCACTTCTCAAACATTTTCGTAACCAAAAATCACAATATTAATAATTTTTGTTGGGGCACTTAGGTCTGATCATTACGAGATGAAAACCCCGATTCCACTCATCTCTCTACACGAAATAAGTTTCTAATTCTCAAAATATGAGCGATTATGCTTATTTCTAATTGGAAAGAAACATCACAACCAACCGGCAAGAGACATCAAAATCTCTCAATCCCGCGCATATATACAGAATCAGTCACAATTTCTCAGAACAGTAAAGTAACATAAATAAATTTAGAATACCCACAAATATAAAATTAAGTCCCTTTTAACAAAACTACTTTGCCGAAACCTTAATCTCATTTTCCCAGTACCATAAACTGACGAAACAGTTTATAACCAATTCCACGATACGAATGATTAACACACACTTCAATCTCGAATATTACTCGCGAGACGAGCTACTTCAGTTTATAGTACAAAAACGTCACCTAAAACATTATTTCACATTCTCACCTTCGTTCACTCTCATACCTAACAAGGGAACCTTCCCATCGCACCCCCCTCAGATTTAGTTATAAGTTGGCACAGTGGATAGGCCTTGAAAAACTGAACAAAGATCAATCGAGAAAACAGGCAGAAGTTGTGTGGAACTATGAAAAAATAAGCAAAATATACAAACTGAGTAGTCCATGTCCAACATAGGCAACATGAAGGAGAGCGAGCGTAAGCGCACTGGCGCCGTGGTCCCGTGGTTAGCGTGAGCGGCTATAAAGCGGGAGGTCCTTGGTTCAAGTCTCCCTCAAGTGAGAAATTAGTTTTCGCATAGTTATGATCTGTCCGTTCGTTCATTGACGTCACTGTTCACTGTAGTAAGTTTAGTGTCTGTGTTTTGCGACCGTACCGCAAAACCGTGCGATTAGTAGACGAAAGGACGTGCCTCTCCAATGGGAACCGGAAACGTTTGATCGCAAGGTAAACCGATTCCTCCACAGAAAAACACGTCTGATATATTCTATACGACACTGGTGACGGCATGTGCGTCACTAACTTGTACACTTGGCGAATGGGAAAAAAGATTCTTCTACCTTGCCCGATTTAGGTTTTCTTGTGGATGTGATAATCACTCCCAAAAAACTGATGAAAACATAATAGTTTGTCACATAAACTGAAAATAAAAAATCTAAATTTTCACTCGAGGGATGACTTGAGCCAAGGACCTCTCGTTCCGCAGCTGCTCACACTATCCACGGGACCACGACGCTCCGGTGCTTATACTGTCCTTGATGTTGCCTAACTTCCGCACGGACTACTCAGTTTATATATTTTGTTCATTTTTTCATAGTTCCACACAACTTCTTCCTGTTTTCACGATTGATGTGTGTTCAGTTTTTCAAGGCCTATCCACTGTGCCAACTTATAACTAAATCTGAGGGGGGAGCGATGGGGAGGTTCCCTTGTAAGCACAAATATAGTGGTAATTAAAAACAATTAGAAAATTAAACAAACAAAACTGCTGGCAGTATTTTCACTGAAGGTCAATTAGGGTCGGTCAACTAGTGACCTCTACCAAATCGCATAGAAACTCTTTACACTCGGGCACCTGAGGCCATCTGTCCTGCGCATGACTCATACTGCACGAATACTCACTCATTGCTGTTGTGCGATCTCAAGAGGCTGGGTGTAAGACACTGCGCCTCACGTTCTCGGAATACCGTTCTGTAACGTGACAGCAACGGGCGCATACTTCTTAATGGAACACAAAAGGAATGGTCTTGTACACAGATTATATTGATCATCCAGGAAAGACGATACAGTTTTACCGGCTGTTGCCCATAATTAAATGTGACAGCTAGAGCACAGTGATCAATGAAACAGACAGGTATCCCAAGTGTATTGGCAAGTGTAGGGCACAGAAAAACCCGTGCGTCACACGCAATAGAGTCTTTTTTAGGTATATAAGAAGCAGGTAATAATTTTCCGTTGGTAGAAATGCAAACGTTCCACAAAATGACCAGAGAAACTCCAGATAACTTACCAGTAACCACCCGATCTGGTGCAGAAGCACCCATGGCGTCCTCATCCACGAACTCAGATCAGAGAAGAGGGTCCTCCAAAGGAGGGCTATCGCAAGGGCGAGCCTAAGGGAAAGGCTCCTTAGCTGCTTTATCGTCCTGCTATCTGCGACGATTGTTTTGAATAACTGGAGTCGGCATCGCAGGAATGACGGCGTTAGTGCCCTACTCATGGGCAGCGGGGGAAAATAACGAGCATTATCCCTCAAAAATCCACTTTGAACCGCAACAAGCGCGTTTGAAAAAAATGGTTCAAATGGTTCTGGGCACTATGGGACTTAACATCTGTGGTCATCAGTCCCCTAGAACTTAGAACTATTTAAACCTAACTAACCTAAGGACATCACACACATCCATGCCCGAGGCAGGATTCGAACCTGCGACCGGAGCGGTCACGCGGTACCAGACTGAAGCGCCGAGACCGCACGGCCACACCGGCCGGCAAGCGCGTTTGACTCGGCTGCAGAATCCTGTGGGAGAAGATATGCTGAAGTCAGTTTGTTACGCTTTTCGTAAGCGGGTTTTAATATCACCATACGATGAGGACGACTGGTACGGAGGTCGCTGCTCTGATTATAAATACAACAGATTCCTTCGTGACCAGTAATGTAAGATAACGACGATAAACACGTACCTGCAAGTGAGAGGGAATATTTTTTTTAATTTCCCTTTCTCCCGACCAAACACCCCTATGTAAGCGGTGCTGAGTAGACCAGCGTTTCCTTCGAATATGTCGTGCATCATCATAAAGGAGAGGGATTCAGTTTAGAAAACTGTCGTCTGCATTGGGTGGAAGATTAAAAATCTGAACATTTGTATAGACCGCTTCAGCACTAGCCAAAAGAACCATGCTATTGGAGCCATCACTATGAGGAAAGCGGACCTGAGTGCCGTGACGTAATAATATCCTGTCAATCTGAAGCAGATCAAAAAATTTGACAGAAAACACAGGCGCCAGACACTAGAGACAAACTCCAAAGCTATCTTCACAACGACTCACATGATACTAAACTGGATCAAGGAAGACACACGGCGCTACAGTAAGGGGCGGAACAAGGGCAAACAACATACTACACTGACGCACGAACAGGGAATGACACATAGACCAGGGGTTACTGAACCTACTTGATTTTGATCTGTCGGTTCAGACTTTTAAGTTGTTGATAAAGACGTTACCTAAATGTCGTTGCACACCTCTCAGCCCGGCACTAGCACTTCTGACTGCCCTCATATAATCGTTCTGATAACCTGTTCCTGAGAAAAGAAAATCTTTCTTGAACAGAGTTATCTGACAACATAGTTCTTCTAGAAAATTCTTCTGCATTTTGTTGTTGTTGTGAGTATTCCAAGAAGTATTTATTTCATCAGGAGTCGGAAAAATATGAACATTTAGTTTCGAGATTACTCTTCGTTTAATAATTTCTCGATCATAAAATGACCATGTTCGATGTATCAGAAACTGCATTCACCGTAAACGTGCAATGTTTTTTCTAAGATATTTGTTGGAATTCATACTATCACATTTCGAAAAATCACACATATTCCTTATATTCCTTATCAATGACATTTTCATTTCGTTATTGTTGAAGGAATGGAGAGAATAAAGTGGCAAGATGTTTTGCATCTGTCCGTGAATCACACAAGGATCTCTCTAATGAAGAAAGCTACGCTTGAAACTCATATGAGTGAATTACAGTTTTAACTTTTCAGAAAAGGTTTAAATTATGACACAAAGCTATGAAGGAAGCCTACAGGCGTTTGACTGATTTATTTGGTTGGCGGTAACAGCAGTTCTGGACTGTTGTTGTTAGTTCTAAAATAAAGCTATGGAAGAAGAGGAACGCTCAAACGTCAAAAATGATAGGCTAGATGAATACTCTGCTGAACAGTAAGGAATTTCACTTCATTTTTAACAGTATGTCATAATATTAACATGACATCATTTCCAGGGAATATGAAGATTTTTCAGCTGTAATCTGAAACAACAACTATCGAAAAGTCAATAAAACTTTTTCATGCAGTAGCAGTCAGAGTTCAGGATTTTATTGATATTCAGATCGTCAGACATGGAACAACAGGCATTTAGCCGCACGCACGATGGTAAACTATGGTCAACTGAAGCAAAATTTGTTGAGGGCGACTTGATTGATGTGGCTTACATATAAACATTTATTTTTTCTACGATTTTGCCACTACTCTCATTTTAGAAATTTATTACTGTAAGAAGATACCCTGTACGCAGATTAGAGTCCTTCCAAAACTAAAGAGTCCTTTAGAGTGTTCAGAGCAATGCATCTGCTTAGAAAATAACTGTTTGTGTGTGTGTGTCTGTGTGTGTCTGTGTGTGTGTGTGTTTGTGTCTGGGCGTGTGTGTCTGGGCGTGTGTGGTTCTGTGGGTCTGTGTTTATGTTTGTGGACTCGTGAGTATGCTTTGGATAAGGGATTTTAAAAGAAAATATCAATATACATTTAGTTGTAGTAACGTTCTCAATTTAAGCTGCTTTAAAGAACATTGTCATAAACAAGCCAGATGTGAAACAAATACGAACATTCACACTTATGGTTTAACAATTTTCTATTTAATTCTTTTTCTCTATACCACGCACAACTCACCTACGGAATAGTAGCATATGATTCCGATGGCATTTTTGACTTCTCACGCTGGAAAATTTCTGATCTCAGTCCGCACGACTCATGAAAGCAAGGCTCTCATTAAATTACGTAGCAAAGAAGAAAACGCAACAAGTCGTCTCTCTGCTGTTTCGGGCCCTCTGTTCAGCGTGGACAACAGTTCAGCCAGCAAGACTCTCCTTATTCATGGTTACCTGCTTTTGTTTATTTCCTGTATGTCTGCTGACCCTTCACGCCAGCACCTCTAGTCAGCTAATAACACAGTAACGAAAAGAAATAACTTGAATATAATGTCTACTCTTTCTGAAACATATCACGGGAAAAACAGCAAATCAACGCAAGTATAAATTAAGGTACGGTAATACGTAGATCAAGATGTGTACCTGAGGTGTGGCGAACAAAACGCATCCGAGTTAAGTATACTATGGATCAGAACAGGTGATCTGGACGGCCAGGCTGTAGGTAAATGACGGCTGATAATTCTGGCATTTCCAAAATGTCTCTGCTGCAGCCGCTTCAGTGGCCATGCAATATGCGTATGAACACCAATTTACATAAAAATAATGTTACACATACATGCAAGCTGTTGAAGGATTGGAATGCCGCAGGTACGCAAAAGACTCTCGTAACGTTTGCCAGTGAGGGTACAGGTAACAGGACCGCAGGACTCATCTTCTGAAAGAAATACGATTCTGTCAGCCATCACCATACAGTCACCACTGCAGAATGAACTAGTACCGATTGATGTGCGAGCGGGATTTCCGTTGCCAATATTCTGGAATTATGCGTATTGATATGACCTTGGGGGTGGTGAAACATCCCCTTAGAAAAATTAATGAATTACTGTGCTGATAAACCTCTTACATTATTCGATTTTCAAACAGCTGAGCAGAACTGAACGTATTCAGACATTTCGCTCTCTACCTATTCTGATCAACACTAAACTGACACACAATATTTTTAGCGAAACGCAATCTGACTTTCAATACTCCCTACAAGAGAATGGCCCCGACTAACATTACCCTATACGTTTCACAAATCACTTACCTCCCAAAAATCTTCGTTACTCGAACTACTGCAATACAGCGAGCGCCACTACTGCCACCTAAATAAAAGATTCAAACTACTGAAGGCACTAACTACTGACAGGCATAGCAAATGAAAGATTTTGATAGAGAAAAAACAATGTATTTACCTTAATAGTGTTCAAAAGTCATTATATACACTCCTGGAAATGGAAAAAAGAACACATTGACACCGGTGTGTCAAACCCACCATACTTGCTCCGGACACTGCGAGAGGGCTGTACAAGCAATGATCACACGCACGGCACAGCGGACACACCAGGAACCGCGGTGTTGGCCGTCGAATGGCGCTAGCTGCGCAGCATTTGTGCACCGCCGCCGTCAGTGTCAGCCAGTTTGCCGTGGCATACGGAGCTCCATCGCAGTCTTTAACACTGGTAGCATGCCGCGACAGCGTGGACGTGAACCGTATGTGCAGTTGACGGACTTTGAGCGAGGGCGTATAGTGGGCATGCGGGAGGCCGGGTGGACGTACCACCGAATTGCTCAACACGTGGGGCGTGAGGTCTCCACAGTACATCGATGTTGTCGCCAGTGGTCGGCGGAAGGTGCACGTGCCCGTCGACCTGGGACCGGACCGCAGCGACGCACGGATGCATGCCAAGACCGTAGGGTCCTACGCAGTGCCGTAGGGGACCACACCGCCATTTCCCAGCAAATTAGGGACACTGTTGCTCCTGGGGTATCGGCGAGGACCATTCGCAACCGTCTCCATGAAGCTGGGCTACGGTCCCGCACACCGTTAGGCCGTCTTCCGCTCACGCCCCAACATCGTGCAGCCCGCCTCCAGTGGTGTCGCGACAGGCGTGAATGGAGGGACGAATGGAGACGTGTCGTCTTCAGCGATGAGAGTCGCTTCTGCCTTGATGCCAATGATGGTCGTATGCGTGTTTGGCGCCGTGCAGGTGAGCGCCACAATCAGGACTGCATACGACCGAGGCACACAGGGCCAACACCCGGCATCATGGTGTGGGGAGCGATCTCCTACACTGGCCGTACACCACTGGTGATCGTCGAGGGGACACTGAATAGTGCACGGTACATCCAAACCGTCATCGAACCCATCGTTCTACCATTCCTAGACCGGCAAGGGAACTTGCTGTTCCAACAGGACAATGCACGTCCGCATGTATCCCGTGCCACCCAACGTGCTCTAGAAGGTGTAAGTCAACTACCCTGGCCAGCAAGATCTCCGGATCTGTCCCCCATTGAGCATGTTTGGGACTGGATGAAGCGTCGTCTCACGCGGTCTGCACGTCCAGCACGAACGCTGGTCCAACTGAGGCGCCAGGTGGAAATGGCATGGCAAGCCGTTCCACAGGACTACATCCAGCATCTCTACGATCGTCTCCATGGGAGAATAGCAGCCTGCATTGCTGCGAAAGGTGGATATACACTGTACTAGTGCCGCCATTGTGCATGCTCTGTTGCCTGTGTCTATGTGCCTGTGGTTCTGTCAGTGTGATCATGTGATGTATCTGACCCCAGGAATGTGTCAATAAAGTTTCCCCTTCCTGGGACAATGAATTCATGGTGTTCTTATTTCAATTTCCAGGAGTATAGATATTACAAATTTACTCTTTCTGATGGACACACGTCCAGATCGTCCGCTCTCAAAATTCCGCCATCTCTCTCCCCACATCCACCACTGCTGGCGGCTCACCTCCAACTGCGCAACGCTACGCGCTGTTCACATCCAACTGCCCAACACTACAATAGCGAATATTACAACAATGCTAGCCAGACACAGACAGCACACAGCACAGCCAGTGATTTTCATACAGAGCGCTACGTGGTGTTACCAATATAAAAACCTAAACAGCCTACTTACATAGCCCCCATGTTTCCCACCAAAAATTTTACAAATTGTTTTGGCCAGTGGCCAATACAGATTTGAAAAAATTTTTCATAATTACAATAACAAAGAAGTCAGATGCACACACTTATTGATACAATGTTGGTCAAAAGCTAAAATTTCTCACAGTCCATAAAGACAGTCCTCATCATTCATCATAGTAAAATTGCAGTGTTTTCTTTTTTTTTATCTGAGCAGTAAAAGAAAATGCACACGGAAGTAGTGGATTTCCATGCAGTCTTGAAGAAGTAGTGTTGTCCTTCCAACGGAAAGACAATGCTGACTCTTGACATGCAGACAGGTAATGGGCCACAACAGAGCAAACCTACATCAGAGTCAGTCGAAGTTGAAGAATACTGGTAGGTAAGTCATCACAGAGCAGACCCACTGTAGTCCTGGCAGAGATTGTCGTTTTGGTGGGCCACCAGAGGTGCAGACCCACTGCAGTCCTTGTAGAAATAATGGTATTTGTGGGTCATCAAAGGTACAGACCCACTGCAGTCCTTGTAGAGATGGTCAGCAGCCATCTGTTGTGACTGTGCAGGTGCACAATCACCATCGAAGAGTCTTGCGGACAATATAGCAAGTCCATAAACCACCACTTGGGCACTCACAAAGATTTTTTTTTAAATGTCCTAAGAACCAGCATTGCTGTTAACCAGTCCCTTGCTCAATTATTAACACATGTGCAAACATTAAGAGTCCCAACTTCTCACATATTGTGCATATACTATGACCAACAGAAACGTGTGCAGTGAAATTAAAATTAATTTGAAGAGCTGGTGTCTATACAATTACAAATTTACAACATAAGAATACAATTACAAAGGTACAATATACATCAGAAAAGAATGTAACAATATAGATAACATTTGTAGTAATACAGGCTTTACAAAAGAATAGAAATAGACATATACACCAGTGTTACAGTAATTATGACATAAGTAAATATATAAAATAATGAGAATAGTTTCGAAACATTAATTTCACACATGAACATTAAAACAAATCAGAATAAATAATGTCTAAACATCTTTACAAAGTAAATAACGTATTATTAGAAAAAATTCTACAACATAACTCTTATCAGATAAACATATAAAAACCGGAAGAACACAAATACACAAGGTTACACAAACACATAGCGGAATAATACAAAAGGAAAGGACAGGGTTTGTTTTCAGTCCAACCCAAAACTTCATTCCAAAGATCTTTCCTCTTATTTCAACATTTGTTCCCACAAAAAATCCTATCCAAGCATGCTTTCTGTATTCTATTCATAGTTAGTTTCTTATATAGTCTACCTCCTCTTAAGCTAAATTAAATCTACTGAGCTCAGATGCTAAACTAAGGGACGAGACAATGCAGCAGTACAAAACAGTTAACACAAACACCAATGACAAAAAAAATGCAAATTGCCAAAGCAAGCAGCAGTAAATATACATTAGCAAAGCAAATGCAACCTTATAATTGTGCAGCAAAAAGAAAAAAAAAATCAGTAGTAGAATTGGCTTAACAGAGTAACACAAAGTGAAATTCGGTAGCACTATGCCTGGCAAACAGCAGCAGCAGATGCTATAACTTATATCTAAACATGACAAACCTCAAGCTGAAACAATATTACAGTAAAAATGGCCACGTTTAATACCTATGTCACATCTTAACACTAGACTGATGCGTCACCTTGACTTACTCTACGAAACAAGTTACCCAGTCATTGACAAAGATTATGTATGCAATTCCTGTGAAGGGAAATATCTTTTTGTGCTCCCTCTTTTTTTTTTTGGAAGTAGATCATAAAATTATTATTTACTGGATCTGTAGGCATAAAATATCTACATTAGTACATCTATTAAATTTTATTTTAACCAATGCTGCAGTGGAGCTAGAAACTAGATATTAAAGAAATTGAGCAATCTCTCAACTATAAAGACAATAGAGGTAGAATGTTTCTCATCATTTCATTAGGCATTTTAGTAAATATCTTAAATTAAGAGCTCCACAGTGTAATCATATGTTTTCAAGTTCGAGCGTGTCGTATTTCCGATGCTTTCTACAAAGAAATGTCAATAGCGAGGATAATGGTATCTTTTTTTTTCACCTAATGGCTTGAGAGTGGCAGGTGGCACAGCTGGGCACCCACGACACATTACGTGTAGGTCACTTATTTCTCTTACCGAAATATTTACGACAGCAGTGGCAGTCTCAAACAAAAAAATTTCACAGGTTGAGAATTTGCGTTACAAATCTGTAGAAACAAAATCCTATAAATATAACAGTGTCCAAAAAATATTCGTCATTGTGATACATTCACGCATATACACACATTTCATAACGCATAAAGTACGATTCTTGGTTTCCTTTTTCACAAACCAGAGTCCGTAACCACTACTCATTATTCCTTACCTTATTACACATATACATATTCGTGGACACTTCTTCAATATTTCATCATAATAAATACATAGCATGATCAAATTCCTCATCAGCTTATTGATCATAAATATACCTTAACAGTATAATACACATCTTCATCGTAATAATAACATCATAACACCTCAGTTAAATATCGAAAACGTCATAGCTTTCTGCAATAATTTCAAAACCTAAACCATTTCAATAGTGTCATCTACCTCAAACGTACTTTAAAAATCATGATCTCATACCGAATACATCATTCAAAGCTCTCATAGTATCACAATGGTTCCAAAAACTATGAACAGTTCACAAAGTACAGACAAAATACAATATCGTAAGTATGAAGTTATCCATCTGTGTAATTACAAAACATCTGTCACTGATGTAGTAAAATAAATGTTTGTCTCTCTCAGTTAAATGATCAGATAGCTGTGTAATTATGTGTTAGAGAAATATGGTAGCAATTTGTAAAGTTTATAAGCAAATACCATATTAGCTAGGGCTCCTTGTGCTTGCCAAACACATGGTACACAAAGAAAGCGTGTACCCCTCTGAGGATTAATGTAATTATACCCCCAGGTGTTACAGATTGCAGCAATCGAATGAAATGTATCACGGAAAACCTTTGTATCATTGTAATTCAAAAATCTTTAAAAATAAATGTTTTAAGTAAAAAATTAAATACTCAAATACGTGTCCTTTAGCGCTAAATGTGCATCTTGCTGTAAGATAATTCTGTGGGAGTGTCGTAGTTATCGTCCTCCGAAAGTTAAGTTCTGCAGAAGTCAATGTATTTACCACATCATAAAAAAGTGAAATTCAATGCGTATAGTTATCGTAGTTATTACGTACATTACCGTGATCAATGTTGTTGTGCTACGAAAAAGGCTGTATCATTGTAGATATACCACAAAAGTTACTACTAAAACATGTTTTACTTACCAGAACAATACAGATATAAAGCAGATACAGCACAAAAGCAACAATGTAAATTGTGTCACACATTAGTACCGTCATGATATAATCGTGTAGCTGTCAAAGAAACTAAATACTAAGTCATCTTTAATCTCACAGGTAGTACTTCAAATAACGAATGTCTTTTCAAGTAAACCAAAATGTTGCATTAAAATCTCATTAGCAGTATATGTTCTAAGTATGTAAGCCGTATATTCGTCATGTAATCTTGAACCTAACAAGCAAGAATGTACAAATAACAACACTGTGTCGTCTGTTCACTATAACAATGCATCCGTAATTTCTGTTTAAATAAGTTCTCTTGGTTCTTGACTGGATATTTAACCTCAAATATTGTTGCATGTTAACAGTTTCTAAGTCTGACACAGTATACTAGTAACGTGAAGTTAAAAGTTTTATGGCAAAGACAAAATTAAAAAGCAGATTATCTTTCAATAAACGGTTTTACATGAAAAATGAGGTGTAATCTTTAGTCTTCCTAGTACGCAGAGTTTCAACTTCAATGCAATTATCATGTGGTATACGTCGGTAAAGAATACTGGAATTTTTCTCAAGGTTTGCGTCTATGTTATTTTTCTCTGAGCCAGCCGGCGCACGTGGCTGCCTGCAGTGTGAGTCACTGCCTATTCTCTCTTTGTTGGTGCGCATCGTTATAGGGATTTGGAGATCTAACTTCTACAGATTCACCTTGTCGAGAGGGCCCTGCCCTGTTTGAATCCCGCCAGTTGTGATGCAATTCAGGTCTTTCGTTAAGATTATATCGTCTGTCGTCATGTCGGTAGATTCCATAATTTCTTACTTGTTGGTCACATGGTGGAGAATTTCTCCCGGAATCGTAACTGCGCGGTGGACTGTTGCGTCTGACATTATTCTGTCTCCCTTGATAATAATTATTTTGGTTCCCATAATGTCTGTTTCTCTGACTGTCTCTGCGATAGTCATTACTGTGGAGAGGTGAGCTTTCCTTTTAATTATTACTACTCTGCCAACGGTTGTCATACGGGTGGTGTCTGTTTTGGTCACGAATTACATTGTATGAATAGCCTTGTCATGTCCAGTTATTATTTCTGTCATCGCGGAATTGTGACGGATGTGACCTGTAATTGTTATGCTCCTGTTTTTGAGTTCCGCGATTGTCAGTGTCAATTTCCAATTCTTGTAAGAGTCCCTGAAAAGCTTCAATATCGTCTTTGCAATGTCCCGCCAAAATAATATGTCGTAAATGTTCAGGCAATTTGATTAAGCAAATGCGGATGAGTTCTGAGGGGCTGTATTGGTTTGACATGTACTGATTCTTGTGCAACATGTCTTCAAAATATTTCACAAGACTGGAAAATTCAGATTGTTCGAAATGTTTCATCATTATGATGCTATGTTTTACTCGGTCTTGTGTAGCTTGAGACCAATATGCTGAGAGGAAAGCTTGATAAAATTCTCCTTCACTGTGACAATCGTGAATGACCGATCGCATTCTTATAGCTGGTTCATTCTCTAAGTAGCCACACATAAATTCTAACCTGTGCTCCAATGACCAGTTGGGAGGAAAACAATGAGAGAATTGATGGAGCCATGCTTGTGGATGAATGTCGTTGCCAGAATTCTTAAATGTTTTGAATTTACGTGTAGTAATGAACAGCTTATAGTCAAAATCATCATGTCGGCGAGTCGCATATCGGTAATTGTTACTTCGTTTCGGCGGTTCCATCTCAAAAATCGCTGTACCTTGCCACTTTCTTTCATGATTTCCGAAGTGCCCTGTGTTATTATTTTGTCGCTGTTCCGTATTTCTATGTCCCTCTTCCCGTGTTGGAGCGCGAGTCTCCTCTGAAATATGTAATTCTTGTATTATTTGTGCCAACTGATCTTGTACTTCCCGGATTTCTCTTTTGTGTTGCGTATTAATTTGATTCTGATTTTTTTTTTAATTTCCTAATTTGTTCGTACTCTTCTGTATCATTAAAGACTACCGGTCTTGTGTCATTCAGATTATCATCTACCTTAGTAGATAAATTATTTAGCTGATCCGAAAGTTCGACTACTTTCTCTGATAATGAACTAATTTCCTCCATGTGTCTTTCTGAACGAATTTTCGGAGTATCTACTGTGTCCTTTAAGTTTTCCTGAGTTTTTGAAGTAGTGTAACCGAATCAGTAGAAGCAATTCAGTCAATTTTAACTTGCAAGGTGTCGCGATTTTCTTGAACAACAGTTTGCAGTTCTTTTATGGCTGCTTCGTGATTCTGTAATGCATTTTCATGACGCGAAAAAATAGGTTCAAAATGCTCAAAAATTTGTGTTTTTACGTCATTACAGCCTTTTTGACATTTAGATTCGATTTTAAGTAACTCAGCAGTTAAACCTTCACATATTTGTTCAAGCGTAGAGTCTAACTTTTGAAGCTGTTGCTGTGTTTGTCACTGATTTTGTTCTATTGTGTCTAACTTTTGAAGCTTTTGCACCATTTGTTGCACTAATTGTGATAACACTGCACTGTTGTCTGAAACAAGTTTCGCAGTGCTATTAGGCAGTGCATTTGAACCGGCAATATTCGCATTTTGAAAATCAGAAAATGTGTCTTGACTTATTTGAGAAAACGATGAGGACCCAAAACCTGAATCTACAGTTTTTATGAGATTGTGTCCTGTCATTTCGTATTCCTGAGGCGAGCTGTTGCCGACCGACCGATCGATAATGCTTCCCTGTTCACTAATTGTTTCACTGCCTACACCATTATTTGCAGTTCGCTCCATTTCCCTATGCACAGTTACCAAATTACTACTTTGAACATTAGTTAATTCATTACATGGTGGCGCTAACACACTGCTTTCGTCTTCACTGTCATTTCTCAGTTTACTTTGGAGCCTAGTGTTACGTTTTTCACATTCCATTATTGTCACCATATTTCACACGATAAAACAGAAAAGCACAATTTGAAGAGCAAAATAAGAAAACAGATTAACATAGCACTGAAATTAATATCTAGTTAATTGCAAGCGCAGCTGGGAAATACTTGGTGTAAATCTACATGCATGCCACAACTGTTTTACTGTACAACAATGAAAAACAACAACTACAAACGAAATTCTCTCGGTAATGACGCGCTAGCAATAAACAATAGCTACACTAATTACACAAACTACAAGAAAAAATCAGAAGATTCCAGTGAAGTATCCTCGGCTAAGGGTCGACATATGAAACGTACCCTTAGAAAAATTAATGAATTACTGTGCTGATACACCTCTTACATTATTCGATTTTCAAACAGCTGAGCAGAACTGAACGTACTCAGACATTTCGCTTTTTACCTATTCTGATCAACACTAAACTGACAAACAATATTTTTAGCGCAACGCAATCTGACTTGCAATAATCCCTACAAGAGAATGGCCCTGAGTAACAACCTATACGTTTCACAAAGCACTTACCCCACAAAAATCTTCGTTACTCGAACTACTGCAATACAGCGAGCGCCACCACTGGCAGCTAAATAAAAGATTCAAACTACTGAAGGCACTAACTACTGATAGGCATAGTTAGCAAATAAAAGATTTTGATAGAGAAAAAACAATGTATTTACCTTAATAGTGTTCAAAAGTCATAATATATGATATCCAATATTACAAAATTTACTCTTTCTGATGGACACACGTCCAGATCGTCCGCTCTCGAACTTCCGCTATCTCTCTCCCCACATCCACCACTGATGGCGGCTCACCTCCAACTGCGCAACGCTACGCGGTGTTCACATCCAACTGCCCAACACTACAATAGCGAATATTACAACAATGCTAACCAGCCACAGACAGCACACAGCACAGCCAGTGATTTTCATACAGAGTGCTACGTGGCGTTACCAATATAAAAGCCTAAACAGCCTACTTCCGTGGAAATAGGCTTCGCGTGTACACAGAACGTTTAAATGGCCCTTCATTTGCCGTTTGGATGAGAGCAATGAATTCAAGAACTAACGTTTGTCTTGTTGCCAGGTTTGCATGAGGCAACTCATGAACGTGGGTGATTTTGAAAGTTCCAGGCAGATTAAAACTGTTTGCCGGACCGAGACTCGAATTCGGGACCTTTACCTTTCGCGGGCAAGTGCTCTACCAACTGAGCTACCCAAGCACGACTCACGCCCCCTCCTCACAGCCTTACTTCGGCCAGTACCTCGTCTCCTACTTTCAAATTTCACAGAAGCTCTCCTGCGAAACTTGCAGAACTAGCACTCCTGGAAGAAAAGATATTGCGGAGACATGGCTTGTCCACAGCCTGGGGGATATTTCCAGAATGAAATTTTCACTCTGCAGCAGAGTGTGCGCTGATATGAAACTTCCTGGCAGGTCCCGTTCGAGTCTCGGTCCAGCAGACAGTTTTAATCTGCCAGGAAGTTCCATATCAGCGCACACTCCGCTGCAGAGTGAAAATCTCTTTATGTGTGATTTTGTTTGAATAGCAATTCAGGATGTTTCGTAGCATTTTATGCACCGTGCTAGCATACGTGTCCAACATACGTGTAATTTCTCGCGCCCTGCATGTTCGAACACCTCCGCTCGAACCCTCATGCAATGCTGTTGGCACATCTTCGACAGACGTCGAATCAACTGTTTCCTCTTTCTGCCACATTGCACTTCAAAAAAATTTGTTTTTTCGAATTTTATAATTATTTACCCCAGGGTCTTAGCAAATATCAGACCAATGCCTTTTCTCATACCGTTGCGCTTCCGGAACTTTTGCAGGCCTTTGTGAAGACAATCATGTCAGGCGTCTCGGACTCACGTTGAGGAGTAGCCGTGTATCGTGCGTTTGTTGGTGTACTTTTCTAGCGCTTACAGTGTCATCTATTGTTCAAATTTTCGTAATTTTTTCCATGACGTTTCGCAACTGGGTCAGTAATATTCTGTTCAAATATGACATTCTGAGGAGTGGTTTTGTTTCTGCAGTGTTTTGAAACTGAAACGTTCATTAAGGACACCTTGAGTTTCGAGAATAAGTAGTATAAAAATATCTACAAACAGAGAAAACGAGTGATGCTGTCTTACGACTTCTGACTGTCTAGTGTATAGGAAGTGTCGACGAGGAACATTCCAAAACTACGTGTTTGGAAGTTATTGCAGATACTATCACCCAAACAGTGACGGACGCATCGCCGGCCGCGGTGGTCTCGCGGTTCTAGGCGCGCAGTCCGGAACCGTGGGACTGCTACGGTCGCAGGTTCGAATCCTGCCTCGGGCATGGATGTGTGTGATGTCCTTAGGTTAGTTAGGTTTAAGTAGTTCTAAGTTCTAGGGGACTGATAACCACAGCAGTTGAGTCCCATAGTGCTCAGAGCCATTTGAACCATTTGAACGGACGCATCTCCCCGCAACACGTTGCTGATGTAGAATTTCGCTGCCCAGTGGCGGGGGGCTATAGAAGGTGCTGGCCGAATCGCGCGTGCGGCAGGCTAATGAAGTCAGCCGTAAATATGCAAATGAGTCGGGTGCGGAGATGTGACAGCTGGGATGGCGGATTCACATCCTGCCCTGCCAGCCTGCCTGCGCTTGCCGACCTCACGCTGGAGAGACTGCTTCCGTCAGGCGTTTGAGAATCTCAAATAATAGAGCACAAGACTATCTCGAGCATACAGACACGCGTAGACACAGGCGAATGTACATTTTAAAAGCCCAATTAAATCACTTTACTATCAGAGTGTAAACCACCATAACTTTCCTTGTTTTGGTGGCATCCGAGTCACCAAATTTTGAAAATTACAGTGTGTAGACTGTCAATTTTTCCATCTGGTTGGGATTCCTCCAACCTCTTAAATTTGTACAGTAACGCTTACGACGATGCGGTGCTTAGCTTAGGGACATGAAGGGTAGCATGCTAGGGAGCCTTCTCAAATCTTTTTTTTTTTTCTTTTGTAATTGCATTCTACCCTATACACTTACTGTAGTATCGTCTAGAGTTCGTCGTGCCAGACCCAAGTCGACAACGCGTATTTTCATCACAGACATTAGCGAGGGCTTGCTGCAATCTGCAACGACTTACGAGAGGCGTTCTTGAGGACGACGCCTGTCTCCCATCACTGCAGCGCCCTCGCACTGAGGTCAATACACAGCCGAAGTTGGAAGAACTCCGCCCAGTACGTTACCTCAGCTACAGCATTCCATTTGATGATGACTTGACAGTGACAGCTGTTAAGGCTGCTAATAAAATGTACTCTAATAAATGTTGCGTTGTGATCCACACGGGAACAGTTTGTTAATAAGTGCATGACGTGATTCTTGGCTAGTCAATGACAGTTGTAAATTACAACAACAGGAGTGTGCCAAGGATAAGTAAATCTTTTACTTATTTGTGCAATAAAGTGAAATAATATTTCATGTGTTGTAGTTTGTTGAACCTTCCCCAGAGCAATCAAAGAACCCATAGTTATCGCTGGAGGAAAGTAGTTTTGTCTGGTCACAACTCTTACAATAAGTGTAAACATATTCACATATTGCAAACACGTGTATCTGAATATAAACGTTTAAGTTCAACCTTATGTAGAAATATTTTCGTGATAAAAAATTCTCTTTAGACTATCGAAAACAGAACAATTGGGTGGTAAAGTCAGTAACGGAGAGGCGCGGGTTTCTGCCGTGATGGTGTGGCATGACTAGTGCTTCGGCATCTGTGTATGAGGCCACGGATAACATATTTAAAATAATATGTGTGTCGTATCAATGTGAGTTGCAGAACGACAATGATTACTGTTAAGTAAACCGTGCTATGTGCGCTGTGCTTTCATTCCTCGATAAACTACGATAGTTTCACGTGTACGAGGGATACATACCGGTGGATTGCTGGGAAAATAATGTGCGTGCACTATATGAGACTTGAAAATTATGAGTAATGAGCTTAGGTACAGATAGACTTTGAGCTGAGTCGTTCCACTCAATGAAATTAAACTGTTGTGCGTGTTTCAAGCAGTGAGACATATATTCAGTAAATATATTCAGTAAATACGTCAGTACTGCGTGTTTCTAAGTATGCACGCTATGCAACTGCATTCTCTCGGTATCAGACTTCCAACGACAGCTGCGACATCGTAAGAGTCCTATCGTTACCTTTAACAAATATATAACGGATATGCAGATGTTATTTTCAAAGCAGAGTCGTCAGATACCAACATCACCTGTCATCTTCATCACACTACCTCAGAATCCTGCAGAGGTGTGAGGTGCAGCCAAGCTGGATAGATTAGAAACTGACTCTTACATACTATCAGGCTCTCAGCCGTAAAAGCTGTATATTATTTCATCATTAAAATGAAATCTTGTCCGTTTGTCTTAGGTCGACAGTATCTCCGCGAATTGTTGCGACAGAACCAGCGTATACAGGTAGAGTGTGTTCCACATCCCTCCCTATAATTTTTCCCTAATGTTCAAAATGGTAGTCACACATCTCACTCATTCAGTCCAAGTCGCTATATACTACTAGATATTATTTCTGAAGTAATAACGAATTTAAACTCCTAAGTGGGTTGATCTGAAAACCGCCATCAACGGTGTTCACGCCAACCTGTCGTAAATTTACTTTGTTCTGAGCCGCTGAAAACGGCAGCAGGTACAGTATTCAAATCTGACAGCTGGTGTACACGCGTTCACAGCTGGCTAGTTTTAAGTATTACGTAAGTTGCATCGTTTGTACAAGTCAGTGTATTTAGAGTTTATTTGTGAGACAAGGAAAAAAATACTGAACAAAAAAATGGTTCAAATGGCTCTGAGCACTATGGGACTAAACATCTGTGGTCATTAGTCTCCTAGAACTTAGAACTACTTAAACCTAACTAACCTAAGGACATCACAAACATCCATGCCCGAGGCAGGATTCGAACCAGCGTCCGTAGCAAAATATTGAACAACTTTGGTACAATTTATTTGTGGAAACTACACTTAATGCAAAAGACTGATGCATAGTTAGTTATCTTGATCCTGAGTTTTCCATGATTCAGTAACGATACGAGGCGAGTATCTGTGTATAGCTCTACTGATTTTGAGTTAGACAATAAATCGAATTGTATTGTTTTTACATCGTGACCCCACACTTGGAATTGATGACCCTCAACCAACACGCTTAACTTTATTCAGTGCAACATAGCAACATTAGGACAACACTTGATTACACGGTGTGCTATTTAAATTTAGATCGACGGTCCCAATGTGTTGTAGCCATACCGGTTAAGAAATCAACTTTCATATGAAAAGTGAGGCAAAGAAATAATATCGTGATCGACCACTTATATTTCTACAAAAACTTAATGCTCCGATTAGTACACCAGTGTACCTTTTCCAATGCAGGCGGAAACAGAAACCTAATACATGTAATTATTTACGGTGGGAGTGTTAAACGCTAGTTCCAGCGAGATATTGCACAAGACGTTACTACGTTACGACAAGACGCCTCCTGAGACGCGGCAAGGTAGGAGTAGGCAAAATGCAACAGGGAATAACAATATTAATGTGCTAATAGTAAACTGCAGGAGCGTCTATAGAAAGGTCCCAGAACTGCTCTCATTAATAAACGGTCACAATGCCCATATAGTACTAGGGACAGAAAGTTGGCTGAAACCAGACGTAAACAGTAATGAAATCCTAAACTCAGATTGGAATGTATACCGCAGAGGCAGGCTGGACAGTGAAGGGGGAGGCGTGTTTATAGTGATAAGAAGTTCAATAGTATCGAAGGAAATTGACGGAGGTCCGAAATGTGAAATAATTTGGGTGAAGGTCACGGTTAAAGCAGGCTCAAACATGGTAATTGGATGTCTCTATAGGCCCCCTGGCTCAGCAGCTCTTGTGGCTGAGCACCTGAAGGATAATTTGGAAAATATTTCGAGTAGATTTCCCCACCATGTTATAGTTCTGGGTGGAGATATTAATTTGCCGGATATAGACTGGGAGACTCAAACGTTCATAACGGGTGGCAGGGACAAAGAATCCAGTGAAATTTTTTTAAGTGCTTTATATGAAAACTACCTTGACAGTTAAACAGAGAACCGACTCGTGGCGATAACATATTAGACCCTCTGGTGACAAACAGACTCGAACTGTTTGAAACAGTTAACGCAGAACAGCGAATCAGCGATCAAAAAGCTGTTACTGCATCGATGATTTCAGCCGTAAATAGAAATATTAAAAAAGGTTGGAAGATTTTTCTGTTTGGCAAAAGTGACAAAAAGCAGATTACAGAGTACCTGACGACTCAACACAAAAGTTTTGTCTCGAGTACAGATAGTGTTGAGGATCAGTGGACAAAGTTCAAAACCATCGTACAATATCCGTTAGATGAGTATGTGCCAAGCAAGATCGTAAGAGATGGAAAAGAGCCACCGTGGTACAGCAACCGAGTTATAAAACTGCTGTGGAAGCAAAGGGAACATAAACATAGCCAAAGTCTTGCAGACAAACAAAAATTACGTGAAGCGAAATGTAGTGTGAGGAGGGCTATGCGAGAGGCGTTCAATGAATTCGAAAGTAAAGTTCTATGTACTGACTTGGCAGAAAATCCTAAGAAATTTTGGTCTTATGTCAAAGCGGTAGGTGGATCAAAACAAAATGTACAGACACTCTGTGACCAAAATGGTACTGAAACAGAGGATGACAGACTAAAGGCCAAAATACTAAATGTCTTTTTCCAAAGCTGTTTCACAGAGGAAGACTGCACTGTAGTTCCTTCTCTAGATTGTCGCACAGATGACAAAATGGTAGATATCGAAATAGACGACAGAGGGATAGAGAAACAATTAAAATCGCCCAAAAGAGGAAAGGCCGCTGGAACTGATGGGATACCAGTTCGATTTTACACAGAGTACGCGAAGAAACTTGGCTCCCTTCTTGCGGCAGTGTACCGTAGCGTTCCAAAGGACTGGAAAAGGGCACAGGTCATCCCCGTTTTCAAGAAGGGACGTCGAACAGATGTGCAGAACTATAGACCTATATCTCTAACGTCGATCAGTTGTAGAGTTTTGGAACACGTATTATGTTCGAGTATAATGACTTTTCTGGAGACTAGAAATCTACTCTGTAGGAATCAGCATGGGTTTCGAAAAAGACGATCGTGTGAAACCCAGCTCGCGCTATTCGTCCACGAGACTGAGAGGGCCATAGTCACGGGTTCCCAGGTAGATGCTGTGTTTCTTGGCTTCCGCAAGGCGTTCGATACAGTTCCCTACAGTCATTTAATGAACAAAGTAAGAGCATATGCATTATCAGACCAAGTGTGTGATTGGATTGAAGAGTTCCTAGATAACAGAACACAGCATGTCATTCTCAATGGGAAGAAGTCTTCCGAAGTAAGAGTGATTTCAGGTGTACCGCAGGGGAGTGTCGTAGGACCGTTGCTATTCACAATATACATAAATGACCTTGTGGATGACATCGGAAGTTCACTGAGGCTTTTTGCGGATATTGCTGTGGTGTATCGAGAGGTTGTAACAATGGAAAATTGCACTGAAATGCAGGCGGACCTGCAGCGAATTGACGCATGGTGCAGGGAATGGCAATTGAATCTCAATGTAGAGAAGTGTAACGTGCTGCGAATACATAGAAAGAAAGATCCCTTATCATTTAGCTACAATATAGCAGGTCAGCAACTGGAAGCAGTTAATTCCATAAATTATCTGGGAGTACGCATTAGGAGTGATTTAAAGTGGAATGATCATATAAAGTTAATCGTCGGTAAAGCAGATGCCAGACTGAGATTCATTGGAAGAATCCTAAGGAAATGCAATCCGAAAACAAAGGAAGTAGGTTACAGTATGCTTGTTCGCCCACTGCTTGAATACTGCTCAGCAGTGTGGGATCCGTACCAGATAGGGTTGATAGAAGAGATAGAGAAGATCCAACGGACAGCAGCGCGCTTCGTTACAGGATCATTTGGTAATCGCGAAAGCGTTACGGTGATGATAGATAAACTCCAGTGGAAGACTCTGCAGGAGAGACGCTCAGTAGCTCGGTACGGGCTTTTGTTGAAGTTGCGAGAACATACCTTCACCGAAGAGTCAAGCAGTATATTGCTCCCTCCTACGTATATCTCGCGAAGAGACCATGAGGATAAAATCAGAGAGTTTAGAGCCCACGCAGAGGCATACCGACAAACCTCCTTTCCACGAACAATACGAGGCTGGAATAGAAGGGAGAACCGACAGAGGTATTCAAGGTACCCTCCGCCACACACCGTCAGGTGGCTAGCGGAGTATGGATGTAGATGTAGATGTAGATACGTAATTATCGGTTTGGACCTCGAAATGCAAAGCGGAAAAATAAATTGCACAAAAAATGTTATTTATGCACTAATTAATATATATATCCATATTTAAAATACATGTGTTCCCATCCAAGGCATAAAAATTGGATGGAGTGCCAAAATATTTTTTTTAAATTTTTTTAAATGTATAATGTGCTGAGAGGACGATAAGACATATTCGATTAACTCGCGCAAATAGCAAAAGCGATTTCTACACTAAAAAGTTAAATGTTACAAAGAAAATGCATGATCCTTAACTGAACACTCTGGAGTAGTACTGCCTTGCTCCAGAGTCAAAAGTTATAACATTTCTTCCTTCCTAGGGCGTCTTGTTTGAATAAAAACACTTTTATTCATAACTTTCGACCCGACCCGACATGGGTCATCCTCTGACTACACTCCATTGATGATGTGTGGAGACGATGGCATGGATCAGAAACAGTGGATCTCGAATTTTCCCAGTTGACATCAGCTCGTGGTATCCACAGTTGCTGTTCCGCGCCATCGTCTCCACACGTCATCACTGGAACATGGTGACACAGAAATTCCGTAGCTGGGATTGGCTGAAACGATCGATTGGGAAGGCCTCCTGTTTCGGCAGGTACGAAGGTCGAGAGGGTAAAGGAGGGTCTCGTAGCAGGGGACATGGTGGAAGGTCGCGTAAGTGATGGCTCTCGTCAACTATTGGGAATTAGTAACGTAAATATTGTTTATGATTGCATAGTCGTGGGCTGATCTATAGTACAGCTGCTTATCTGTGTGAGAAGTTATTGAAGCGTAATCTGCCCGCAGTTGTAGAATTTTATGGATAAGAAATATCTGGTCCAGTGGAAAAATTGGAAATATGTGGCAGGGACTATGGGATCAAACAGCTGAGGTCATTCGTCCGTAGGCTTACGCATACTTACTCAAACTTAAACTAACTTACACTAAGGACAACACACACACACCCATGCACGAGGGAGGATTAGAACCACCGACGGGGGTAGCCGCGCGAACCGTGACAAGACGCTTCAGACCGCATGGCTACATGGCTACCCCGCGTGGCTCTTGTCCAGTGTAATAAGTGTAGAGTGAATTATGATTTTATTGAAACCATCAATACATCCTCCAAAAAAATTAAATTGTTTGTTCGTCACCGTACTCCCCGTAGTTGTGGACTTCCTCCGATTACCACCATAGCACCATAACGTCACATGCGCCACATCTCAACCAGGCCACAACCGAATGCATTCACTGGGGACATCTCTGAGGACGCGAATTGGTGGCATGAGGAACAACCAAGTAATGTGACGTCAATCTCGCGTGTACGCTTGCTTTGTTACATCCATACACCGGTGAAACTCTCGTCAGCGTAGGGAGAGCGTTGTATGTTGGGGTCCAGTGTACTGAATTGCTGTCTGTTGAAAACATTCGTCCAAGAGACGTGTAAAACAGTTTAAAACAGTTTAGTTGTACTGCCTTTTGTAGTGACACATGAACGCAGAAGCAATTAATAACAATTCCACGTGGAAAGGCCTGAAAACCTGTATGCCCATCTAACTATCATAAAATCTTCCACACACACACAGACACTGTCTCATTTCTACGAATATTTGCCGGCTGGTCTGGTGGTGGGTACTGAGATCTTGCTTTTTTGAATAATTAATAGAATAAGAACTGCCAAATGAACATGATTCTATTGGAATATGATTTATATTTCCTCCTCTGTAACTCAGTGCATACTAATCTAACCACAGCTGAACCCTTCTTTTGTATTTCTAGAGACAAAATAAGAAACAAGTGTTCAAGGGGGCAATTAAGTGGTTTTTTAAATAATTATTAGACAATGCCCCAATCGTTTAATTAAGGCTAAAACACAATAAGAATTAATTTCCTCTGTGTAAATAAATCTGTAAAATAAGGAGAAAAGTTTTTTTTGATGTTCCAGTAAAACAATGATCCAGAGAAATGTTGATGTATCTAAACTGTAAAGCAAATTGAAGACAGTCGCCGTAACTTGTTTTTGGGTTATATAAAAGCAGGGGCTGTGAGCTCTCGCGCTCTGTCGTTTGTATTCGACGACTGTTTCCCAAAATGTAAGAGTCGCTCCTGTCTCTGTAACTTTCGATTAAATAGTTACGCTAATTTAATTACAATAGGCATGTTTAAATTAACAATCTACTTTCCTTTTTCGTTAACTCCACTTATGAATCTATTATGCTGCATTTTAGAAATTTTTCAGGTGGCAGCGAAGGAGAGTTGCCGACGAATTGTTTGGTGGTCACAGCCAAACACTACTAGTGTTCAAACGGCTATTACTTTATCAAACTTTTATTTCAGCAGCAATGACATCTCTTTCATCGGTCTTTTCTATCAGTATCCGGGCAATGGAATTAGGCAAACTGCGTAATTTTGAGATCGGTCACTGGCTTCTAAAGAATGCCGTCGATTAACGTTGTCGTCGGTCTGATGGGAATCTGATGCTGATTGGCTTAATATATAATTTCATTATCCACAAGTGAAAATTTTCTATGCACCATTTTACCATTCAGAAGCTTTCCCACCAGCAAAAGTGATAAATATAATACATACATTTTTAAAAAAAAAAATACTAGTAATATTATATTGGCCCCCAACGTGGGGCTCGAACAAAAATTTGTATGATGTTACTTGATGCATGTTTGTTCTATTTTTCATGACTCGACTGTATTGTTGGAGATACGAAAAAACTGATGACGGCTACACGAAACATAAATGAAATTAACTGATATTGCAGTACTCATTGTTGCTAAGCGCTATACTAGAATGGCTACTTTTCCGCTGCATGTAAGCGAGATGAAATTGAGAGATAGTAGTTTGTTATAGTTTGAAGCAACCACATTGTTGTTTTAGTAGTGCGACTATTAGTTTCTGGTCAATTTACGCTAATTATTCAGTGTATTGTCTAGAGATTTTATTTCGAAGTATATTTTCAATTTGTATTATGACAAAGACAGGTGAACCTGAAAACATGGATTCCGCAAATGTAGTGTTTCCCTAAATGACGCAGACGGCAGCGACAATAGTAACGATCAGACGGTAGCAGAATCCGATGCTAAATATGTGGAGGCAGAAGCTAATACGCAGGCACAAGCAAACGACAGTGACGAGCGAATACCTAATCCCGCCGTACATCGCTTTTCTCTGTTATATACTGTGCAAGATGTAGATATTCAATAAAATTACTGAGATGATTAATGCTCGCGATAAGGAACTGGTAACGACAGTTAACGCATGCGATGAAGTGCTTGCTTCATCCATAAACAACACCTTTTCTTAAATCTCTAGGTAGGTCATTACTACTATTGCTGAGAGAGATGTAGCGCTGACATCTCAGATCACTCACGTAAATGAGGAATTAGTAAAAAAAAATTAAACACTGGTTTAGGAACAATAGCATCCGAAATTAGCGGCCTAAAGAAGGCGTGTAAGAATTTACCAGAAACTGTTTCGAAACTATCAAAAGATGTGGAAACAATACAATCAGCGCAGAAGACGATGGAAGATACAATGCGCGAATTAACACAACGTGTCGACAGCCTGTCCGTAGAAACAGAAGATGAAGTGTTAAAAACAAGGCTAGATGAGCAGAGTGCAAAATTAAATACCGAATTCGCCAAGTGGCTTGAGCAGAAAGGCAAAATGCTTACCAATAGAACAAATTCAGAGTGGAAAGGCGCAATACAACGCGCTGGGACCGAAGCGATGGCCGAACACGGCAAAACAAACACTCCGCTCTGAAATAAACCACATAAAGCAGATGATACATCATGACCTTTCACAGGGGCGAGACGAAATTGCATCACAGGTAAGAGAAGTGCGACATGCGGTGGAATGACTGCCAAAACCGTCACGAGAATCACAGTCTATCGATATGCAGATGCAGGAGGCGTATATTGCAGGTCCACAAAGATCACAGACACACTTTGAAACGTATCAGCCTGTAAACCCCACTGTACAACAATAGCGTGATGAGATGTGGGCAGGTGTAACCTTAACAGAGATCTTTTAGGAAGAAAGCCTGTTAAAACATACACAATTTCAAACCTTTATCCCACACTAAGGACAAGTCCATCCCGTAGTTTTTATACGTTAATTCCGCAACGTATTGCCCAGGTAGTGGAATGATAGGCAGAGAATACATTCGTTGCCTCACATATACAGGGAGACGGGGCTTTATGGGCTACTGAAGTCACAAAGAACACATTAAGAACAATTTGAAAAGGCTTTTCTGGCTAAGTATTTATCAGTGGGCACACAAGAACGCCTTAGAAAACAGGTCTTCAGCCCTGGGTGAACTTATGACGTTTTTCGAAAAATACAATAATTTAACGAGATACTGGGACGAGGCGGTCGCGCACAAAGATGTATTGCGCATCTCTAAGGCAAAATTGCCTCTGCGCGTGAGGGAAAAGTTAATAACATTCCCTGATATAGACCTTGAATACATCTTGTCAGTGTTTGATTCCATGATCCTAATACAAGAAGATGCGAAAAGCAGCACTGGCAACTATGGCTCGCAGTCCGCGTATAAGGACGGCCACGGCCACAATAACAGCCGTAACTGCGGGTCGCGAAGTAATGGGCAGGCGCGTCGCAGACCGTACACGCACACCGGAACGGCAACAATGGTGGTTCACTAAACGGGCAGGCATTCTAGCAAAAGCAGAGACGAAATAGTAATCGGTACCATCCCGGTTAACAAAATAACCGAAACGGTAAACGACAAAACAACAATAGGAATCAAGACCACAATAATCAGTGGTCGCAAAATAATCAAGGTACGCCTGTAAACCGAAATAGGAATAACTGCAATCAGGACATCCGAGAGTCGAGGTGGTTGATGCGCCACCGGCGACAACGTCCGGGGCGTCAAACTAAACACTACTCAATCTAACTCCCTGATGCCAGTCGCGGGACGGAACGGGAGCAATAGTTTGAATGAACAGATAAACATGCTCCGCTATAACAACGAGACTGGTATCCATCAGGAGTTATTTAATGAGTTAGACAATAACATTGAGGGTCCCCCGGAGTACGTACGTCGCTGTTCAGGCAGTTGTGGGAGGTATTCCCACGACATAGATTTTAGATCCTGGTGCAAGCGCAAACGTGATAGAAGCTAATTTCTTTAAGAAAATATCGCTGTCTGTAAAGATTCCGACTTCGCCAGTTCAAAACTGGTGCTGTTAGTGCCAGAGGCCAGACTCTTAACGTTCCAGGCATGGATAGGTATAGAATTCGAGAACGGAGCGGATCAATGAATGTTTATCGTCGTGAAATATGTAACCATGTCCTGTCCCGTAGCATGGAATTCATGCTGGAACGGGACGTAAAGATCGACCTCCCACATGGGATATGCCATATAAGGTTAGGAGTGAGAAGTTTGGTTTGAATCTGATAAAGACAGAGGCGAAACACAGCAGACTGTGCCAAGGATACAAGTTAAAATTATCAAGAACAGAGTGCTGTGGGTGTAAGACCATTCACAGTATACGAAGCTTGCACCTGAACTAAAGAACAGTAAGCAAAACGAAATAAATTCTTCGCTCATACGATACAATTCAAATGAAGCAAAAACCTTATCGAATGAACAGAAAATGCAATTATGTATGTTACTTGAGAAATACGTTTTCATTAGATCCTGGCGTGATTAAGGGTTATGTTTACCGGATGGAAGTCCTACCGCATAAAACTTACTGCGAAGCATCCTATTCCGTCCCGTGGTCCAAAAGGGAAGCTGTTAAACAGGATCTTCAGAAGATGATACACTGGCATGTTATAGAGCCTTCCCTTTCACTATACAATAGACCATTATTAGCTGTGAGCAAGGCAGGTGGAGGGGTGCGCTTTGTTCTTTATGCACGATGTAGCAACAAATAACTGTTCCCGTAAGAAATAGGCCAGAAGTTTTATTATCACCGAAAGGATCTGAAGAAATATGTTTAGTATAGATGTTTGCACAGATGCCAAAATATTTTGTCTTTTATATTTTATCTGCCACTCTGTATGGTGAATATATACACTCTTTCAAGTTTTATGCTGAACCTGTAATATTATTGAAATCCATTGCACAAGGAAGAACGTGTTCTAGTGTACCAAAACCAATGGACATAAATATTAGCAATGGTATACATATATAGACAGCATTAGAAGGTGATAAACCTGCTGAAATTCGTTTGACATTAGAAGCAATAATGATCTTTTAGTTTTAAGTATTTGTTGAATGTTTATGTTGTCAAAAGTGACTATGTAATGGGAAAGTATCACTATGGCACTAAAATTGTGAAATGTGGAAATGAGGACTGAGTATTTTGTCAGTAATAATTATTTTCAACATTAGTTATATGAAGTATAGAAGTTTTACAAGTTTATAAAGAAGATAATCCTGTATAGATCATTTAGAGTATAGGATAAGGGAAAGTGGTGAAAAAAAGGCAAAATTATAACTAAAGTTATGTTTTCATAATTTGTTGCCTTGTACAAACAAACAGATGAACTGTGACCTGTAACTAAGTGTATATAGAGCAAGAGACAATAATATTCAGGGTAACTATTTATCTTGTGATAAACCTTATTTTAGTTTAATTTTTACGGAATAAATATGTGATGCACTTATGCATTGAATATAACCAAGTAAAGAACAAGTAGCTAAACCTGATACTGAATTGTATGTACTCAGAGTGCGTTCTCTGTTCACACTTGTGTTATACAGGGTGACGCTGAGCTGATCATTTACTGAAAACAAGATGTACAGGCCATGTAATAACTATACTTCATCTGTAAATATTAGTATGCAAGTAGCATGAAAGATAGTCCTTTTGGTATATAAATCAATCAGAATCTAGTAATAGGTGCTATTGGACTAATATTTTATTTTGTATGTGAATATTTATGTGTATGCTAATCTCGTGCTTATACACTCCTGGAAATTGAAATAAGAACACCGTGAATTCATTGTCCCAGGAAGGGGAAACTTTATTGACACATTCCTGGGGTCAGATACATCACATGATCACACTGACAGAACCACGGGCACATAGACACAGGCAACAGAGCATGCACAATGGCGGCACTAGTACAGTGTATATCCACCTTTCGCAGCAATGCAGGCTGCTATTCTCCCATGGAGACGATCGTAGAGATGCTGGATGTAGTCCTGTGGAACGGCTTGCCATGCCATTTCCACCTGGCGCCTCAGTTGGACCAGCGTTCGTGCTGGACGTGCAGACCGCGTGAGACGACGCTTCATCCAGTCCCAAACATGCTCAATGGGGACAGATCCGGAGATCTTGCTGGCCAGGGTAGTTGACTTACACTTTCTAGAGCACGTTGGGTGGCACGGGATACATGCGGACGTGCATTGTCCTGTTGGAACAGCAAGTTCCCTTGCCGGTCTAGGAACGGTAGAACGATGGGTTCGATGACGGTTTGGATGTACCGTGCACTATTCAGTGTCCCCTCGACGATCACCAGTGGTGTACGGCCAGTGTAGGAGATCGCTCCCCACACCATGATGCTGGGTGTTGGCCCTGTGTGCCTCGGTCGTATGCAGTCCTGATTGTGGCGCTCACCTGCACGGCGCCAAACACGCATACGACCATCATTGGCACCAAGGCAGAAGCGACTCTCATCGCTGAAGACGACACGTCTCCATTCGTCCCTCCATTCACGCCTGTCGCGACACCACTGGAGGCGGGCTGCACGATGTTGGGGCGTGAGCGGAAGACGGCCTAACGGTGTGCGGGACCGTAGCCCAGCTTCATGGAGACGGTTGCGAATGGTCCTCGCCGATACGCCAGGAGCAACAGTGTCCCTAATTTGCTGGGAAGTGGCGGTGCGGTCCCCTACGGCACTGCGTAGGATCCTACGGTCTTGGCGTGCATCCGTGCGTCGCTGCGGTCCGGTCCCAGGTCGACGGGCACGTGCACCTTCCGCCGACCACTGGCGACAACATCGATGTACTGTGGAGACCTCACGCCCCACGTGTTGATCAATTCGGCGGTACGTCCACCCGGCCTCCCGCATGCCCACTATACGCCCTCGCTCAAAGTCCGTCAACTGCACATACGGTTCACGTCCACGCTGTCGCGGCATGCTACCAGTGTTAAAGACTGCGATGGAGCTCCGTATGCCACGGCAAACTGGCTGACACTGACAGCGGCGGTGCTCAAATGCTGCGCAACTAGCGCCATTCGACGGCCAACACCGCGGTTCATGGTGTGTTCGCTGTGCCGTGCGTGTGATCATTGCTTGTACAGCCCTCTCGCAATGTCCGGAGCGAGTATGGTGGGTCTGACACACCGGTGTCAATGTGTTCTTTTTTCCATTTCCAGGAGTGTATATTACATGTGAGTTTATATGAATTCTATTTTGAATTTGAGATTTGCTATGCAGAGGTGTACTGTTACAATTTCATCAGCGTATTCCATTGTATGTTAAATGGTGCGAGACTATGAGTTATGTGAGTTTATGCGCAGAAGGAGTTTAGATTTTTGGCAAAAGCGATTTCGCAGGCATGTGTTAATTTCGTGATCGCGGTTTGTGTTGTTTGTATTTTGTTTGTGCTTTGCTCGTTGCCGATCCGTATCGAGAATAGGATTATTTCATGGGTATTTGGTAACACGACGATAACGTAGGTAACGGTACTCAATCAATCTATGAAATACAGAAAAAGGGAAGTAAAGAATTTGTGGACATCAGAGCACGAGCAATGCATTTTAACGAACACGGCTAACATAAAAAAAAAAAACACTCGAGTGACACATTATGTATGTAAAGTATGTCACTTGTAAGAAAGATAAACGTGGATACTATGTCAGTTAATTAGAGCAAGAAGTAAATGCGTTCCATTGAACGAACAGACTGGTGTGGGTAGGAAAAAGGGACTCATTTATTTGTGAGTGGTTTTCATAAATGAAGATTGCGACGTGAACTGGTGGCCAATGGTCGCAATAGGACATTCAGGCGAGTGCAGTTGTGAATCTAAAATGTATAAAATAAATAACTACTTGTAAACTATAGATTGCAGCAATCAGTCGTCCTTTTTAAATATTATTATGCAGCTAGCCATTCTCAATGCACTATGATTGTCGCTGAATGCATGTAAGCCCCTGTTGATCGGGCTTCACCCACAATTAATTGAATTTTACTAGCATTCAATACTACTAGCATTCAATGAACTGTGGGTGAAGTCCGATCAACAGGGACTTACATGCAATGAGCGAAAATAATAGTGGATTGAGGATCGCCAGCTTCTAGCCGAAATCTAGATCTACATAATAATGTTTAAAAAGGACGACTGATTGCTACAATCTATAATTTACAAGTCAATATAACAATCACTAAGTGCAACCGCTTTCCGAATGGAAGATAACCTGATAAAAAAAGTAATTGTTACGTGAACAATTTATATGTCAAACTCACTGTTGTGAACTGCACGCCAGCGAACGCCGTGAGACGTCCGGTGTACATGACGTGTCTTCTTTGTATACACGCACGTTGACACATGTATCCGCAAACAAAAGTGACTTAGTGAACATATAAAAGATATTACTGCATTGGCGAGATAATGGACAAGTAAAAAACTGCCTCGTCAATAAACAAACACCGTGTGAAAGCGTGCCTAATTGTCGCCGCACACCACTAAAAAGTATAAACGAGTACTGCTTGTTAAGTCAGCAGTCAAGAACTCCATTCACTTAGTTTGAAAATACGGCATGATCTGTAGGCAGTGCTGCCGACTACAAGCTAGTGAAAAATAAAGTTCCCTAAAGGTATACCTGGATCGCAAGAACAGTACACACGCAAGACAATAATGAAACTGAAACCCATTTTACTAATGAAATTTTTCTCCAGGGCAGCTCTGCGATACAGTAATAATTTTTGTAGGGGCAAGAAAATGTTTTTCTTAATAATTAATAGAATATGTTCCAATCGTTTAACTAACGCTAAAAATACATTAAGAATTAATTTCCTCTGTGTAAATAAATCCGTAAAGTTAGGAGAAATAGTAACGATTTAATGTAAGGAATATATATATATATATATATATATATATATATATATATATATATATATATATATATATTTGCTTTTCCGGTAAAGAATGGTAAAGAGAAATGTTTATGTAACGAAACTGTAAAGCAAGTTGAAGACAGTTGCCGTAATTTGGTTCAAATGGCTCTGAGCTCTATGGGACTTAACATCTAAGGTCATCACTCCCCTAGAACTTAGAACTACCTAAACCTAACTAACATCACACACATCCATAACGAGGCAGGATTCGAACCTGCGACCGTAACAGTCACGCGGTTCCGGACTGAGTGCCTAGAACCGCTCGGCCACTGTAGCCGGCTGCCGTAATTTGTTGTTGGATTATATAAAAGCAGGAGCTATGAGCTCTCGCGCTCTCTCGTTTGTTTTCGACGGCTTTTCACAAAATGTAAGAGTCGCTCTTGTGTCTATAGCTTTCGATTAAATAGTTAGGCTAATTTAATTCAGTACGCATGTTTAAATTACCAATCTACTTCCTTTTTTCATTAATTACACATATCAAAATATTATGCTGCATTATAGAACTTTTTCAGGTTGCAACGAAGGAGAGTTACCGGCGAATTGTTTGGTGGTCACAGCCGAACGCTAACAGTGTTCAAACGGCTATTACTTTATCAAACTTTTATTTCAGCGTCCCTGAGATCTCTTTCACCGGTCTTTCCAATCAGTATCTGGCTCAAACTGCGTAATTTTGAGATCGGTCACTGGCTTCTAAACAATGTCGTCGGTCAACGATCTCGTCGGTCTGATGGGAATCTGATCCTTGTTAGCGGAATATATAATTTCATTATCAATAAGTAAACATTTTCTATGCATCATTTTACCATTTCAGAAGCTTTGTCACAAGCAAAAGCGATAAATTTAATGTTACATTATATTTTGAAAAATACCAGTAATATTATACTATGATAATTTTCCCTTATGTTTTATGTTTATGTAGTTTTTTGGTTTGTATAGCTGTACTTATCGCTTTGTTACAATGATTGTTTTACCGGCAAAAAATTGCAAAATTTTGCTTTTCGTTACACTGTTTGGTGTGAAGAGGGGCTGTTAACTGTAAATAATGTTAAGTGTGAAACATTCAAATGAGTCATAAAAGAAAATCGCTAAATTTGGTTACACGATAAATCACTCAAATGTAAAGGCTGTAAATTCAAGTAAATGCTTAGATATTATAATCATGAATAACTTAAACGATCACGTGGATGTGGAAAGCAAACCAAAGAGTGGAATTTATTGGAAGGACACTAGAGAAAGGGACAAGGCTACTAATGAGACAGTTTGCACCACGCTTGACCGCCCTCTTCTGCTCAGGTGGAGCTCCCGTAGGACATCGAAAAAGTTGAAAGAAGAGCAGTTTGTTTTGAATCATCGCGAATTAGGGTAGAGAGTGCCACGGACACGACATGTGAAATAGGATGGCGATCATTAAAACAAAAGGCATTTTTAGTTGCGGCAAGATCTTCTCGTGATATTTCAATCACCAACTTTCTCCTCCGATTGAGAAAATACTTTGTTGGTGCCCACCTACATAGTGAGAAATGATCATTAAAATCAGAGCTAAAATAAGAGAAATCAGGGCTCGCACATAAAAATTTAAGTGCTCTTTCTCCCGCGTGGCATACGGGAGTGGAACCTTAGAGAAATAGCTGGAATGTGATTCGAAGAACCCTTTTCCAGGCACTTAATTTTGAGTTACAAAGTATTCATGTAGTTGTAAACACTATGCTATTGTCAGGAGATTATTTTAGCTCTGTTCGCTTGATTACTTAAATGTCTCAAGAAGAACATTACTTTACGCTAATATCAGTGTTATAGTCAACGCAAATCTTAATTTACAAAGCTGTGTGCCTTCCGTTATGGTATCCACCGAAAGTACTGATATAACAAAGTCATAACGCCGAAGAGGAATTCATGGAGACGGTTTACGAATAATTGCACTTTATCTTCGGAGAAGATAATAAACAGCGCGTCTCTTATTGGATGTGTTGATATGTTCAAAATTGGATACACCTTTTTAAGCTACACGTGAAGGGGCATTGAAACATTATGTTCTACATGTATGGAATATTCCTACATTTCATTCGTATATGATACGCCGAAGCAATTCTGCCTGTCTGCCGCGTAAACAGGAGATGGAAACATTGTGAGCGGCTATTGTGAGCATCGATATAAATGCAGGACGGATCCATTTATATTCTGCAGCCCGTTCCCACCCCTAAACCTCGCTCCGCACTGTTCCTTTCAGTGTGTTGACGCTCCACACGAGTGAACATTTCGCCGTCCGTTCGCTCTGGTAGCCGTCACCTCGTGGTTCATGCGTTGGATCCTACTGTATCTCATGTTTCGATCTGAAAAGCTTCCATGAGGGCATTCTCGAGAATGGAGTCACAGTAATTCTTTCAAAAAGAGTGAATGCATTTGCGACCCCTAGACTCTACTATGTTTGATCAACGCGTCTCTTATCCTAGTAGCAGTAAAGTTTTAAACCAGAACAAGTTTAGCTCAAGCATATGTCGTTTTGTCAGCACGATAGATTTTTCACTTTACTAGGAACTATCAATTGTATAAGCACTGTATATCACAGCTGCATAGCTTACAGAGTCCTAAGACATGTAGAAGATACCGAGGGATACTATTTTGAGTGGGAACACATGACCTGGCGTGACCTTTCCATACAATACCAAAGAAACACCTGAAAGAATAGCGTCTATCTCTTGCGTCTAATGAGCGTTAGTAGTTAACTGTGACTCCTGTAACAACTGAATTTATGACGAAGTACAAAGGTAACATAGTCCAGTCTTAAAGTACAGACAAAACATGTAGTATTCAAGCTTCACACTTCATTTCACCCTAACCTTAGGTGTTTTCTTCTACAACAGCAGCAGTGGTTAGCACTGAGAACTGAAAATTGGTTATGAGCGATCAGTTATAAGTTCACAGTAAACTTGACTATCATTCTTCATCTAGTCGACGGAGAAGAATAAAACACATTCTTCTTCATATACATTCTTTTAATTTCTTGTTAGAAAATATGAGATCCTTTACAAAACATGTTCCAGACGGCGTCCTTTAAACAGCCGGGGATATTAAGAAACAGGTTTCATGTTCTTTATTACGAAATTGTTTTGTACCCATTGCTATCTTCACGCTGACTATAATATAAATGGTCTCTAGGCACGACTTAAATTAAAAATATGTTGCTACTTCTAAGTTGATACAATTTTCCCACAGCTATTATACATTGTCTGATGCAACTTGAGCAAAGTGGTATCAGTTTTGGCATAGCCGGAGGACCTGCGTTAGCGACTTTTTTGTCTGTATGTTTGAATCACCTCGATGCAGCTTATCAAATGCTACATTTTTACATTCTTCCATAATCAGAGTGTACAATGTCAATGTGAGGTGCTTTTCTCTTACGCATTTCTAAACGAGATAATCCAGTTAGCTACGAGTTCTCCCTTGACACTTCCGCAGCACTTGGTTATTCGACTTGGATACTCGTATGCCTGATACGTGAGCAAAATAACTTAGTACCTCATAGCACACGATTTGGAAACTGCTTAATCGCTCCATGCTGGAACAATAGGTCGAACAGAAGAATGAAAAAACTGTCAGACGTTGACCATGGGGAAGATTAGATTAGTTTTCGGGGAAATGTAGGAACTCGTGAGGTAATATTGACCCCAAGAGTTATTTTAGGATATAGGACGAAGAACGGCAAATCCGCGTTTATAGCATTTCGAGATTTAGAGGAAGCTTTTGACAACGTGGACTGAACTATACTCTGAAATTCTGAAGGTACCAGGGAAAAAAAAAACAGTTTCCGTAAGTCTATTTCCAACTTGTATAGAAACCATACTGCAGTTATAAGAGTGGAAGGACATGAAAGTTGAGCCAGTTGAGCAGCAGCGAGACAGGGCGGCTGCCTACACTCAATGTTATTCAGTCTGTGCATTGAGCAATCTGTAAAGGAAACAAAAGAGAAATTTGGAAAACGAATTAAAATCAAGGGGGGAAAAAATAAAATCTTTGTATTTTGATGGCGATGTAATTCTGTTAGAGACTTGGAAGAGCAACTGAATAGAATGAATCGTGTCTTGAAAGAACGATGTAAGATGAACATCAACAAAAGCAAAACAAGGCTAATGGAATGTAGTTGAACTAAATCAGGGTATGCTGGGGGAATTGGCTTAGGAATGGAAACACTGAAAGTGGTAGATGAGTTTTGTTGTTTGGGCTGCAAAATAACTGGTGATGGCCGAAATAAAGATATAAAAAAGATGACAAGAAAGACGGTTCTAAAAGAGAGGGCGTCGTTAACGGCTCTCTGGCTCTGAGCACTATGGGACTTAACATCTGTGGTCATCAGTCCCCTAGAACTTAGAACTACTTAAACCTAACCAACCTAAGGACATCACACACATCCATGCCCGAGGCAGGATTCGAACCTGCGACTGTAGCAGTTGCGCAGTTTCGGACTGAGCGCCTAGAACCGCTAGACCACCGCGGTCGGCGTCGTTAACGTATAATATAAAATTAAGTGTTAGGAAACCTTTTCTGAAGGCATGTTTGCTGAGTGTACTGTTTCACGGCAGTGAAACGTGGACGACAGGTCGTTCGGACAAGAACAAGATAGAATCTTTCGAAATGCGGTTCTGAAGAAGAATACTGAAAATTAGATGGAGGGATCGAATAACAAATGAGGTTGTACTGAAACTAACTGCGGGAAAAAATAATGTTTAGAATAACTTGACTAAGTGAAAGAATATGTTGGTAGGACACTCTGAGGCATCAAGGAGGTGTCAGATAAACCATAGAGGGTGGCATCAGAGGTGAAGATGCTTTCACAGGATAGATGGTATGGAGTACTGCATCAAACCAGTCATCGGACTGAAGATCATCAGAACCACAACAAGATTCACGTAATACAAGGAAACCAAGAAGAAATGTCAACAGGAAACAAATATGAAGTAACCAGAAAAAATAGTCGTAGGAGGGATTGATTCGTTATACAGACAAGTCAAAACAGCTTCCAGCGACATTAAAAGCAGAGGCTTCAACATTAAGAGTGGAACGGGACTTCCACTAATGAACACAGAAGAACAGAAGAGAGAACGTTGAAGGCCTCTACTGGAGACATAACTTCGCTGATGACGTGGTTGAGGAAGAAACTGGAGTTAATCTGTAAGACATATGGAATCCAGTATCATACTCATGATTTGAAAGAGATCTGGAAGGGATGGATAACATTCCTTCACAATTTTAGAAATCACTGGAGGCAGTGCCAACAAAATGAGATTCAATTTTTTGTGTAGAATCTATAAATCTGGAAACATACCATGATACTTTTATAAAATTATCATCCACAAAATTTCAGAGACACTGTGCGGCATCGGTTAAGCATCCAGCATAGCCCTGAAATGGTACAAGGTCGGAAGCCAGTGAATTGTAAGTGAACCGAGTGCTCCTATTAGACCTCATAAAATCAAAGAACAAAGTAGCGCAAGGGATAACTAAATGACTACCTGAATTAAAGGTAAGTGATCCTGTTGAATACCAAATCACGTAGAAATACTGATAAGGCTCTCCATCAAGCTACTAAATAAAACAAGGTTACTGTAACAATCAGATTTATTGTTAGATGCATTTGTATGACTTCGATCATTGAATGAGCGATACGAATAATTACTAAAGCACACAAGGATGCAGAGATATTTACGAAAGATCTTGGTACGAGTGGGTGGGTTTGAGCTAAAGTGACACGAAAATAATCTGCACGTAAATCCACAATGATTGCTGAATAAGTTGATAGCCAAAACAATGTATCCAGAGAAGTAGAACAAATCAGTGCTGAATGAAGCTAGTTGATTACGAAGTGGATTATATGAATAATAGTTACAAAAGAAACAAATAACTTAGCAGTTCTCTTGTCAGGATGTACGCAAATGCGACTCATGCTTACCAGCCTTCCGATACTCTGATACTCTGATACTCTGATACCAACCTCTACTACTTCTGTAGTAGAGGTTGAGAATTCTAAGTTCAGTCTCAGGTCTCTGTGATTAGCTCTAAAGTGAAGAGATCTCTGTTCTCTCCCTGATCCCTGCAACAAAGTCTGTACTCATTCATGTCCTAGGACGATATTTCTCTTCTCCTCCACAAAATCTAGCTGGTTGTGTCACCTCCGGGAACTCAGCAGCCAATCCAATAGACATTCTGCATTCTGCCCGAAATAATTATTACCAACCAGTCATGTGCTTCCATACAAAATGTAAACATCTACATGTAAAATGAGCTTTGGCCCCGACGGACATCTCCCATTCTTGACTCCATCAGATTTTTCGCTTGCTGTTCCAGGTGTTATCTTTTCTAAAGAGCATTCTTTAAGCTCCTCACTTTCTGAAAGTTTACAACGCGTTGTGTACTCTCCCTTGACCTGGCGTTTTTGTGCCTGTCGAGAAAATAGCGCTCCGTTCCCTGCCCAGAGCTGTCTGATTCATGGTTTTCAGCAGAAAAACTTTTACTATCTGTGTTCAGCATTCTTGTTTCTTGTCATAGCTGTCTAGCCATCTAGTGTTGCAGAAAAACATTTCAGTGACCTGTCACCGTTACAGAAAAGATTCCTACTTGGTATTGAGTTTAGCTGTGTGCCCACGTTAATGCATCATTAAAAATTTAAATGGACTGGGTATCCTCATCTGATTAACAATTTATTGATAGATGTTACAGAAGAATTTTAGAAAACTGTTCCATAACATCATCCCTCCCTCAGTTTTTGAAATTGTGTTTGCGATGGGAAATGAAAGAAATTTTATTTTGGTTTTGGGCACTATTTTACCATTCTGTTTCTTTGAGCAGTAGGTGAACAAATCTCATGGCACGGATTTATTCCAGAGAGAAGACATTGTCTTGAGAACCTCATTCACACATGGATGGTTTGCTGCTCAAATTCACTCAGACCCAAAGTCAGCTGAACATTTATTTATTAGCCATTTACACTTACTATATTGTAATCACACATCATTCGTACTTGTAGTACTGATAGTACTGATAGTAAAAACTTTGTATATGAAATACTTATAAATACACTCCTGGAAATGGAAAAAAGAACACATTGACACCGGTGTGTCAGACCCACCATACTTGCTCCGGACACTGCGACAGGGCTGTACAAGCAATGATCACACGCACGGCACAGCGGACACACCAGGAACCGCGGTGTTGGCCGTCGAATGGCACTAGCTGCGCAGCATTTGTGCACCGCCGCCGTCAGTGTCAGCCAGTTTGCCGTGGCATACGGAGCTCCATCGCAGTCTTTAACACTGGTAGCATGCCGCGACAGCGTGGACGTGAACCGTATGTGCAGTTGACGGACTTTGAGCGAGGGCGTATAGTGGGCATGCGGGAGGCCGGGTGGACGTACCGCCGAATTGATCAACACGTGGGGCGTGAGGTCTCCACAGTACATCGATGTTGTCGCCAGTGGTCGGCGGAAGGTGCACGTGCCCGTCGGCCTGGGACCGGACCGCAGCGACGCACGGATGCACGCCAAGACCGTAGGATCCTACGCAGTGCCGTAGGGGACCGCACCGCCACTTCCCAGCAAATTAGGGACACTGTTGCTCCTGGGGTATCGGCGAGGACCATTCGCAACCGTCTCCATGAAGCTGGGCTACGGTCGCACACACCGTTAGGCCGTCTTCCGCTCACGCCCCAACATCGTGCAGCCCGCCTCCAGTGGTGTCGCGACAGGCGTGAATGGAGGGACGAATGGAGACGTGTCGTCTTCAGCGATGAGAGTCGCTTCTGCCTTGGTGCCAATGATGGTCGTATGCGTGTTTGGCGCCGTGCAGGTGAGCGCCACAATCAGGACTGCATACGACCGAGGCACACAGGGCCAACACCCGGCATCATGGTGTGGGGAGCGATCTCCTACACTGGCCGTACACCACTGGTGATCGTCGAGGGGACACTGAATAGTGCACGGTACATCCAAACCGTCATCGAACCCATCGTTCTACCATTCCTAGACCGGCAAGGGAACTTGCTGTTCCAACAGGACAATGCACGTCCGCATGTATCCCGTGCCACCCAACGTGCTCTAGAAAGTGTAAGTCAACTACCCTGGCCAGCAAGATCTCCGGATCTGTCCCCCATTGAGCATGTTTGGGACTGGATGCAGCGTCGTCTCACGCGGTCTGCACGTCCAGCACGAACGCTGGTCCAACTGAGGCGCCAGGTGGAAATGGCATGGCAAGCCGTTCCACAGGACTACATCCAGCATCTCTACGATCGTCTCCATGGGAGAATAGCAGCCTGCATTGCTGCGAAAGGTGGATATACACTGTACTAGTGCCGACATTGTGCATGCTCTGTTGCCTGTGTCTCTGTGCCTGTGGTTCTGTCAGTGTGATCATGTGATGTATCTGACCCCAGGAATGTGTCAATAAAGTTTCCCCTTCCTGGGACAATGAATTCACGGTGTTCTTATTTCAATTTCCAGGAGTGTACTTTGACATACAGCATAAATCACGCATAAATATAGTGACACCCATGCATATTATAAAAATGGGTGTATGTATGTATTTGTGTGTGTGTGTTTTCCATACCTACACATAAGTCACTGAATCCAGTGGTATACATATTCCTTCCAGTCATACAACAATCGATCTGGACGTAAGAACCAAGTAACTATCATACTCCAGGAGACATTACTTCATAAACAATGAGGTGTATGAAAAATTGCCACATTATTTATGACGTTTAAATTTATTACTTCTGTGCTACTAAATCTATTCGCAATAAATTTCGCAAGCAGTATCCACGTATGCCGCTAACGGTATCTAGGAAATTATATAATGGTACCACATGTAGTTCAAGAGCTATGACGTCATCAGCACTCACATGCGTGAAAACTGCCGCATTGTGCATGACGTTTAAATTTATTACCTTTTTGCTACTTCCTCTATTCGCAACACATTTTGCAGGCAATATCCACGTACGACGCTGAACGTATCTACACAATTATATCATTGTATGACACATACTTCAAGAGATATGACATAAACGTCGAAATGCGTGAAAAAACGCCGCATTATGCATAAAGTTTTAGTACACTTATACTTTACTACTACGACACTCCTACAGTTATATCAACTTTAGGAAATCCCTGACACGTGGCAGCGCTTTTCATAGTTTTCAACTACGAAGCACAAATGGCTATAGAGCTTTGAAGAGGCGTTGTCGTAGACTCGTAGACAAAATCGCATTGTAGACACGCGGAGCAGATGCGGCCGGCGTTCAGAAACTTGGATCATCTCACAGCGAGTCTACTGCAGGAGCACATATGCGTTTTCGTTTCTAACAGAAAACTGTCAAAGGTAATACATGGGTAAATAAAGTTTTTGAATATATATGCACACAGAATACAACACTGATGAGTTCATTAAAAATACGCCCGTTTGTTGGTGTGACAACTTAACCTTATCAGACCTGACGTCCAATACACTGGACACCGAATTCTTACACATATTGTAACAACAAATGATTTCGATTACCTCTGAGACCTAGTGGCCTATTCACTGGACACCTGTCGCGTCAAGTTCCATGATTGTTACTGATCTCACGCTGGAATCGTGCATACATCGGGAACAATGTAAATGGCGTACAGATTGCGAAGTGTTCCAGGGAAGTTATATTTACGAATGAATTACTGCAATACGCACATTTTCTGGTGCACAAAAAATATATTGAGGAGAAATGTATGTGTAAAGACTGAGTTTGTGGTAACTGTTGACTTCTGGCAAATAGCTACGGACTGGAACTTGAAATTTGGAGAATGTCTCGATCTTGCACTGTAGGCGTCAATTAAGAAGGGATTTCTCATAATTCCATTCCTAAGGGCGTGAGATTATGGATGAATGGTTTTTTGAAAACGTAGCTATTAAGCCACTTTTGAAGCTAGACCTACGAAAATTAGTATTTGGTTTTTCGGATAGGAATAAGGGAACACATGTTTTCATCATTTTTGGAAATTTAGTCCATCCAGGGTGAAAGATTTCTTAAATAAATTATTGAAGATCTGATAAAGTTTTTTTAAAGGTATGTCTATGAAAACTGATATTTGAATTCTCGGTTACAAGTAAAAACCTCGTGTTTCAGTGTTTTTAGGAATTCAACCCGTTAGGAGATGAAATAGGAGATGAAACATTTTAGCAAAGCATTTTAAAACGTAAATCTATGCAATTTTAGTCTAGCTTCTCAGTTAGAAACAAAAAAATTGGTGTTCCACCGTTATCGGAAATTCAACTCGTAAGGAGGTGAAATACGAGTAGGACCAGACTGATTCAGTGACTCATCATCACCCAGCTTCAACCGCTGAGAACAGAAACTTAAAATTTGAAGAGGTTACGGATATTATACTGTAGGCATCGTTTAAGAAGGAGTGTTCGAAATTACACTTCTAAGGTGGTGAAACAGAGGATGAGAGACTCATTGAAAACGTGTCCTATTAAGGTAATTTTGAAGCTAAAACTACGAAATTTGGTATTTGCTTTCTCAGCCAGAGATAAAAATTACGTGTTTCAGCATTTTTGGAAATTCAACCACCAAGTGTTTAAATTTTTTTCGGGAATAAATCAGTATTAAAATACTACTAAAGCATATTTAAAAAATGGTGTTTGACTTCTTAGTTGGAAATAAAAAATAAGTGCTTCACTGTTTTTAGGAAATCAACTCCCTAGGTAAGTGAAACTGGGAGGAAATTTTTCATGGAGCCATTTCATTATGTAAGCATTTACAAACCTAAATATACAAAAACTTTTATTTCGCTCCTCGGTTAGAAATTAGAAAAAAGTGTTTCACTCTTTCCGGAAATTCAACGCTTATGGGTCTGAAATAGGGGAGGAAATTTTTTATGGAAATATTATGCAAGAACTTTTGAACCTAAATCTATGAAATTTTGTATTGGATTTCCCGGGTAGAAACATAAAAAGTTGTTTCACTGATTTGGGAAATTCAATCCCTAAGGTGGTGAAATAGGGGATAAAATTTTTAATTTTTTATATTACTAATTTTTCAAAGATAAATCTATGAGAATTGGTGTTTCCTATCTCTGTTAGATACAAAGAAATAAATGTATGGCGATCAGAGTACCTATGGAAATATCACCGCAAGGCATAATTAACAAAAGCCTTGGGCTCCAGCGACCAGTTTCGCATTTTGATCAGAAGTAACGGGTGCGGCAGCGTTCATCGTAGGATATTAAAAACACACCATCAGGCAGTAACTGTAGTTTATTTATTACCGCTTATGTCAATTAATAGTTAAAAGTATGCCATTTACTAATGTGTAAGTCATTGTCCATTGCGTGGATTGCTTTTTGAATATGACTCGTGTCAAACGATGCCCCCTCTGCATCGTTTGACAGGAGTCATATTCAAAAAGCAATCCACGCAATGGGCAATGACTTACACATTAGTAAATGGCATACCTTTAACTAGTAATTGACATCAGCGGTAATAAATAAATTACAGTTACTGCCTGACGGTGTGTTTTTAATATCCTACTATGAATGCTGCCGCACCCTCTACATTCGAAAAATACCATTCTTTTAGTTTGTGAACAACAACAAAATTCGATAATGGAAAAAAAGATTTGCCGACCACACAGTCTACGCTAGCGAAGTAGCGGGTGCTAAATTAGTGTCCCATAATGAGTTTATGGCCAATTGCTACAAATAAATTTATATAGAAATACGCAATATGTACACACATGGAATTAAATACACCGCTGGAGATCTAAATACGTAACAACAAGAAGGACCGGAAATATGACAGCCAGATTGATTTGGGAGATAATATGTTGTACAAAGATCACGTGATTGACAGTACAGCCGTATGCGAATTGAGGAAAATGATGGAATCAGTGCTGAGTGTTGCCACCATTGCTGGCTACAGCGGCTGCTACACGCCTCGGCATTGAATCAAAGAAGCTCTGGCTGTGTTATTGTGGCACAGCAATCCATCCTGATTCCACGTATTGCCAAAGTTGATCTGGTGTAGCAGGGGGTGGCGTATCCCGGGCCAGTCGTCCGCATAGGCGAGAGATCGGGAGAAGAGATAGGCCAAGGCAGGAACGCAGTCTGATGGACGACGAAGAAGTCCGGAATACTGCGGTCCGCGTTAGGTCGCGCTCTGTCCTGCTGCAATGTAGGCGTGGGTAAGCTCCGAAGCTGTGGGAGCACAAAAGGCTTCAACACTTAAGAGATATAACGCTATGTTATTAGTCTACCGGCAATGCGTACTGCAGGGGTGCGGGAGTGGAATCCACTACCACCCCAAACCGTAACGCCGGGTGTAGGACCAGTACGGCGATGCATAAGCCAGTCTCTCACCACGGTTGTCACCATTGTTGTGGCGCAGGCAGAATCAGGAGTCCTCGGTAGAAACAATGTCGTTCCATTCGGTTGTCCATGTCCGCCGTTCGTCGCACCATTGCCGGCAGAAACGCCTGTGGCGTTGACTCAGTGGTAAACATAGCAATGGATGCCTTCTGGACAGTACACTCTGCTGCAAACGACGCCGAATGGTACGGGCGGACACTGGATGTTGCGCAGCAGACCGAATTCGTTGTGATATGGTTTGTGATGTGGCAAAGTGAGCGATCACTGCCATGCGCACGCTACGCCTGTCATCACGTGTACTGGTGCAAAGAGGTGGGTGCAGTCGATTCTGTCGGTTCATCATTCACTCCTGCATCCAGCGATTACAGATCCTCATCACAGTTGCTTTGTTCCGTCCGACACGATCACCAATTTCTCTGAGGGATAGTCCGCAGTTCCTCCTTATTTAGCGCTTGCAGGTGGCTCTACTAGAGCCCGCGATGTGTGCGCCTGCGCTGGAATGCTAACCATGTGCATCTCTCATCGCCGCAAACGCATGTTGCAAATTTCGCCTGTGTTGGACGCTTCCCTCAGGGTGTTGCATTTTCTTCTGAAAAGAAAAGAATCACCACAAAAAACACAAAAATACATTCCACTGTTACGGAGTATAGACACACACACACACACACACACACACACACACACACACTGTTCAATATGCGAGTAGTGTTGACTAAAATTTCGGCACAGTAAATGATCCGGGTACTGTTCGCATAGATTTCCACTTCATTTCGCGGGAGCTACTACGTAGTCGGTGAGAAATCAGCTTATAGACGACGTGTTCGGAAGTAATACATTGGGAAGAAAGAGTGATACACTGCTGCGAACGCGGATTATAAATTTAATTTTTCCCGTGTTTGAGTAGCAGCTGTTTAAACTGTGTAAATTCTACAAATCCAAGAATAGCCTCGTAAGGCACGATATTTGATAAAAAAAAAACAGTGAAACATTTTTGACAATCACGATGATAAAGGTTACCACAGGACCGGTGCGATACTTTCGCACTTTCAGAGTTTTAAATAATGTCGGTACTTGCAATAAATGTGACCGTTTGGGTAAGGTTGTTGTGGGAATTAAGAGGAAACGTATATAGAAATGAATCTAACAACGTGAAATAACACTCAGAAATGTGTGATACAGTCTTCTATATACATTTCCACGTGTTCAAAAAAGTCTTTTGTATTCGGAATGTTTGTCCCAACTTTCACGACGGACAGAGATCATACACTATCAGCAGGACACATAACCTATAATTCGACAAACATTTTGAATTCAATAAGCACGTTAGGCCGTAATAGCTATAGGTAATTCACGTTTTAAGGCGAAAATGAAAAATATATATGTCGTTTTGGAAAGTGTATTCGTTCAGAAAAGTTAATACGTACGACGGGCAGAGGTAATGTACTACCGCAGTGGTCATGTTTATTGTTTGTGACAATTCTGTATACAAATAATCCAGTTAATAACTACTTCAAACAAAATAAAACTATATTTGTGATAAGATAAAATGAAAAGGGTGTCTCTTATTCGTAATTAATAAGTTATCTGCGTAAAATACAGATTTAACTCTGGGCATCCATGATGCCCTTTTGCCTATGACAGTAAAAAGTTTATTTTATGTTATAATTTTGCACAAATATTTTAGGGTAATGGCTCTGAGCACCATGGCACTTAACTTCTGAGGTCATCAGTCCCCTAGAACTTAGAACTACTTAAACCTAACTAACCTAAGGACATCACACACATCCATGCCTGAGGCAGGATTCGAACCTGCGACCGTAGCGGTCGCGCGGTTCCGGACTGTTTTTAGAGTAAAATCGGCATGTTTTGTCAGAAGCCGTTTAAAAACCTTTCTATCGATACATCATTCATCCCTGCACGATCAGCATGTGTTCAGGAAAAGGACTGTTGACTTGAGAAATAATATATAAACTGCTGCTTGTTTCGCTCTCGGCAACTTAAAACACGCTTTAGCCCGACAGTTAGCCCCAACTTCGTAATTCGTCAATATATTCAGATAAAAGCAATGAAATACTTGAGATAAAGAAAATTATTACTGTAATTTTTGCTCGTTTCACACACAACTATTTATGCTGTGCTATTAGAATTCAACGCAACCACAACATATTAATTCATTACATGTTCGGAAAAACTATGAAATGTTTCTTTATATTAATATTAGAAACGTAATTCTGATCAGCGAAATTGTTAAATCACAGCCTAATCTATACTTACAGATCTGTCTGTTACCATAAACAGGTTTTTTAGCTTTCAGATTCTTTGGATTCACCAACTGACAACCAATCTGTTACCTTCCAACCTCATACAAACCTTGGGTTAAGCTACAGATCAGTCTGTCAGCACAAGCAGGTTTCTTTATCTTTCAGATCGTTGGATTTTTCAACTATCAAGCACATTTTCACATGTGAAGTTAACAACAACCTTGTAGTAATCACGAAAAATAGTCAAAAATTTCATGGCAATAAATATTACTAATAGAATTGCTGCTCGTATTAGGACTCACAATTACCAATGAAATGAAAGAAAAATGAAACTGCAACAGATTTTATTCGTTTGGATTACACACCCATGCAGCAGCCTAAGAAAACTATAAAAACAAGTCTGGCTCATGTTGAGTTTGTTTGCTCCACACATACTCGAAGAGGTAGCTATCAAAAACTGTCTTGCACTGTTTTACGCTGCATAGAGACCGTTTAATGTCAGTCAATGTGCGCTCTGTGATATGTATATGGGCACCTGTTGGATTGGACACCACTGTTCTTTTGATATTTGTATGTGAAGAAACATTGTGGTATTATGATTGTCCCCGGCGAAATAATCTCTTTAAGAATTTATGAAAGGACAGCTTTTGTATGCCTAAGCAGAGTTGGAAAAAATGGTTGTATACTCGTATATCTCGTTGGATATCACCAAACGTCTATTTTTTCATTTATTTTTTTGTTCCCTGTCCTAAACTACTTCTTGCCGAATTGAGATTCATCCATCTCTGCAATCTACCCTTCACCATAAAGTTTATCGATCTATCTGAGGCAGATTTCCATACAAACTTCTCTACAAGATTGTAGTCCGTCAACAACAGTTTGTTTGGTCAAATCCAGTGCTCGGTGTATAAATTTTGATTTCCACTCACAACCCATAAATGCCTAAATTGCGGAATGGTACTAATTTTCATCTTGCTTCCCGAAAATCAGGAACACTTTCTGACAGAACCCTAGGAAAATTGCTAGTTTTTGCCGCAACTCAGGGTGATTCTATCCACACAAACCTTTGACTCTTTAAGAATCGCTTCACAGCCACATTTGATACATTTCGGTGTCTAGACAATTAATCCATGAGACATGCACCACCGTGCTACATTCAAGTGCTGAACTATATCACTTAAAACATTCCACTTTACAGAATTCTCGGTCATAATCACAAACTATTCCTCTCGATATTCACGAATACACATCGAACAACAACGAACAAGACAGTCCCATTTTCAGCGATAGAAATACGTTTCCTCTCTTCTTGTCTCTGTCCGCCCCCGGTAGCTGAGTGGTCAGCGTAACGGAATGTAAATCATAAGGAACCGGGTTCGATTCCCGGCTGCGTCGGAGATTTTCCTCCGCTCAGTGACTGGATGTTGTGTTGTCCTAATCGTCATCATTCCATCCCCGTCAACGCGCAGGTCGCCGAAGTGGTGTCAGCTCGAAAGACCTGCACCAGGCGAACGGTCACCCGACGGAAGGCCCTAGCCACGCGACATTATTATTCTTGTCTCTCATGGGTTATGTGGAAGTATCATATCACTGGCTACACGAAACTGATGTGTTGCCAATGTATGAGCGGTAGGTAAGCACCGCTGTGACTGTCGCTGGATCTAGGCTTAAGTCGTATTTATGTTTGATTCACACGAAATAATGCTGCGGTGCGTTGTAGAAAAAAATATAGGGGCTACCACATGGAATCAATCAAACTCAAGTTTCTTGTAGCTCATATTATGAGTACATTACTGTAAAAGTTCAAGGTAAGTTGTTTATTGATATGGTGTTTCTTTGTCAGGGAAACAAAATTACGAATTAAATTATCGGTGTCTGAAGCCCCCATAGAAGACCGCTGGTGTCCCAGATCGACTCAAAGCCTGTCGTCAGGATGGATTTTCCAAGAAGGATTAGTAGACAATGAGCTGTTTCTGTGGAGGTGCAGGCAGCTGACTACTGGTCAGGTACAGTAGATATCAATCCCCACTGTGCACCCATGATGTTCAAAACTTTTCCCATGAGATCTGTCAGAAACCTGTTGTCTACCATGCTCCACTGAGGGTTGGTGTCCTGGAGAGCGGTGTTTCATTTGCGCGCGATTAGAAGTTCATTCATAGGTAAGGCTCCGCCAAACTCCTCCTTCTCGTGCTCTCCATGGCAGTTGACTAAGGCCAGTTCATTCCGGCGGCTGGCTATGCAGTTAGCTCAGTCCATCGTCTATGTCGAGTGTTTGTCCCAAACAGCGTTACATAGCCGCACACTACAAATGCAAGAAATAAACTTAACAAGATATCCATGACACTAAACATGATTTATCGATCAAGAAAAATATATTCTCATTATAGTTAGATGTTATAAGTGCAAGAAGTAAACTTTAACAAATATCCATTACAGATAACATGACGGCCGGAGTGGCCGTGCGGTTCTAGGCGCTAAAGTCTGGAACCGAGCGACCGCTACGGTCGCAGGTTCGAATCCTGAGTCAAGCATGGATGTGTGTGATGTCCTTAGGTTAGTTATGTTTAATTAGTTCTAAGTTCTAGGCGACTGATGACCTCAGAAGTTAAGTCGCATAGTTCTCAGAGCCATTTGAACCATTTTGAACAGGTAACATGATTTATCGCCCGAGAAAGATGTTTGCTAAAACTGATCTGTATTTTCACCATTTAACTCTCATATAAATGTCGGTTCCTTGATCAATGAATAAATGAACAATCGCAGTTTCACTACCAGCCACAAGTAGAGTGGTGTGTACTAATGTCTAGAATCTTATTCTAACGCTGCAAGTGGAAATACTTGGTACATATGTGTGTACAAATTAGATGTCGTGCTCTTAATGTTCAATGCATGAAAATCCATGGACCCTCCGAGGTTTCTGTCAGTACACAGTTAACAAGCTTATTGTCATGGTATCAGACTAACTACTGCGCACTCACTTCCTTAGTGTTGGCTCCTCCTCATGTTTATAATTATTTTCGTCGCGTTCGGCCCTGAAATTAAGAACGTACACTGATGAACCAAACCATTATGCCCACTACCCAAGGTGAAGCTGATTACCTCCTGGTGGTGTTGTGGACTCGTGCGCAGTGAGGAACGAATGGGCAGTCATTGCAGCGAAGATCGAGCAGAAAATGCAAAAATCCACTGATGTAGGGTCCACTGTTGTGGCGTTGTGGCTGGTAACGAGAATCTCTGAAACGGCGAAGATGATCGCCTGTTGACGTACAACTGTTGTGAGCACCTATGGAAAGTGGTTGAGGGATGGTGAAATAACAAGTAGGCCGTATGGTATTGGCTGATCATCTCTCATCACAAAACGTGATGGTCGGAGGACCCCCCTTTGTTTAATCCAGGACAGGCAGCGAGTTTTTATTTATCTAGCGACAGAGTTCAATGCTGGGGCAGGCACAAGTGTTTCGGAGCAAAAGGCCATTGTGGAACATGAAGCTCCACATCGCATGACCCCTATGTTTCCTGTGTTGACTCAACGACATCGTCACAATGGTCACAGCATGAGTTTTCACAGTGGATCAATATAAACGTGTCGCCTGTGGAACGAATTGCGTTTCTTGTTACATCAGGTCGATAGTTGGGTCCTTACACTCCTTCATCCAGGCGAACAGCTGTGCGAACCACGCACTGTGCCACAGATGCACGCCGGTGAGGGCAGAATTATGCTGTAGAGTACACTGAGTTGGGCTTCCGCGAGATCTGTAGTGGTAATCGAGGGCGTTGTGGCAGCAGCAAACTTCGTGAACATTATTACAGACCATGTGCATCGCTTCATGCTTCGAGTCTATCGCTAAAGCGATAACATATTCCAGCAGGATAACTGCCCGTGCTACAGCGGTTTGAGGGGCATTATAGTGAATTCACATTAATGTCTAGGCCAGAAAATGTGCCAGTGGTGTACCCACTGGAACTCTTACCGGTCGTCAGCTGCGTGCCTGTAAACCACCATCCAGTAATTTGGGGGAATTGCTTGACCTGTGCCCAGACATCTGGTGCAACATACTTGTGGAATCCTGTCAAGGACTCGTAGAATCCATGTCAATCGGAATATCTGTTGTATTGTGTTTGAAAAGTGGAACAACACGCCATTGGTGTGGTCATAATCTTTTGGTTCATTGGCATATAACGAATAACATAACTAAATGAGAGTTACTGTGAAATGTACAATACAAAGATACAAGGAACGTTCAGTAAGTAACACAACACATTTTTTTCTGAAAGCAGATTGGTTTTATTGAGGATTCCAATATACCATTTTCCTCCCCACTCTTTTGGCTACATAACCCTATTTTATAATATAATCACCGGGCCTTAGCCACCTCACTGGGAAGGACATATTTCCATATTATACCACTCTACTGGTCGATGTCGGAGCCAACTTTGTGTCAATAACCTCCCCATCATCCGACTACTGCTTCCCTCTGAGTGCATCCTTCATTGAGTCAAACAGATGGAAGTTGGAAAGTGCGACAGCCAGGATGATGAGGAAGAACAGTCCAATGAAGTATTGTGAGGTCCTCTCATGGGTGTGCAGACTTGTGTGAGGACCTGCGTTGCCAAGGTGAAGATGAAATTCGTTCGCACTTTTGTGGCGATCAACACACTGAAGACATTTCTCCAGATTCCTGAGGGTAGCACAGTACACTTTTGAGATGGTCGTGGCACCATGAGGGAGGACGTTAAACAGGATAACCCGCTCAGAGTACCAGAAAACTGTCGTCATCTCTTTACCGGCTGAGGGTGCGGCACTAAACTATTCCTTTCGGAGGGAGATGGTTGCCGCGGGCAGTCGTCTTGGCTCCCAACACGCACTGGAGACACCCAGGGCGAGGGCTGCAGATTCAGCTGCTGGATCATGGGTGTTTATTGTCGCCATGACGCAAGCCACACCAGCGAGGATGCACGGTGCAGCCCGCATTGCAGTTGTCAGCCAGTGGCGCTGATGCAGCGCAGGAAGGAGGCTGCTGAGTCAGTTACCGGCGCGTCCCTGACGTTGTCACATCAACACGGCTGAACAAAGCCAACACATTAGCAGAGCACTTGATGGGTCGCTGAGGTGGCGTCCTCAGCACTGCGTGATCCGGTGATGCAGACCTAGGGGAACACAGCACTGCAGTTGGAAACAATCAATCACTTGGAAAGCTCAGACAAATCTTCATATGGTGCCTTCTACCTCTTCCCGCTACATTTTGGTTATTATTGTCAGAACGAATCTGTTCCTTGATGGTGTTCGCCTGAAAGGTCCTAAGACAACAATCGCCAACATAGAGAATGGACATGTCGCTCCCGGCAGTCGTTGTAGCTGTATCCGTTTTCGACTCAAGTCTGCTCTCTGCGCACATGGTATACAATTCTTGACATACTGATCCACCTAAACCACCCCGTACTCTCCTATTCGTCATTCTACACCCTCCATGACCTGATAACACAACATTATGTGCTTCCTTTAAAACCTCATACCTCAGCTTCGCTGGCACTACTACCGTTAACCCTAACTTCGTTTTCCTGCACAGAAGACCATCATACATATTAAATTGTGGCTGTATCCGATACACTTTACAATCACTGTCTGTGTCCTGTAATTCTTGCCACACTGCTAGGTCATAACCTATGACTTCAACTTTTGCCACTGCATCTGCACTACTGTGCTTCATCCCAGGCTAGTCCATCGTCTTGCGAATTCACTAGGCCTCACAGCCCAACTACCGAGTCTAGTGGACGGATCCTTCAACGCCAACTACCACTTCAATGCAGCATGATCTGTCACTACCCGAAATCTTCTCCCATATAAATAACAAATAATGCGATTCCATAGATTACGCTAAGTATCTCCCTCTCTGTTGTTGAGTAATTCCTCTCTGCTGCATTCAACTGCCTAGACGCATAGGATACAGGATGTTCTTTCCCATCAATTTCCTGACTAAGAACACACCCTAATGCCTGATTCGATGCATGACATCTTAGAATAAATTCTTTTTCAAAATCTGGAAACACAAGAACTGGGCTTGATGTTAACACTTCTTTCAGTTTGGCAAATGCTTTCTGACACTCTCTTCTCCACTTAAATTTCACACCCTTCCGTAACAATCGTGGCTGTGCTAAACCTGCAAAACCCTTCACGAACTTTCGATAGAAGTTGCAAATTCTGATGAATGACTGCACTTCCGTAACTGTTTTCTGTTCCTGAAAATCCCTTAAAGCCTGTACAACCACGGATCTGTTCACACTCTGTCCTTACTGATAATATGACGCAAATATATTACTTCTTCTAATGAAAAATGACACTCCTCCAGACTCAACGTCAGACAAGCTGCTCTTAACCTCATAAAGGGTTCCCTTAACCGCTGTCCATGTTGCTCCATACTACTTGAAAACACTATAATGTCATCCAAATGGACAAGACACTACCATGGTTTCAAACCCCTCAAGTCACTGTCTAGCAATCTCTGAAACGTTGCCGGAGCGTTTTTCAAACCGAATGGCATTCTGATGTACTGGTAATGGCCTCCCAGAGTAGAGAACGCAGTTTTTGGACGATCCTCTGGAGCCACATCTAACTGACGATAATTACTTGTCAAATCCATCGTAGAAAAGTAGTGGCACTGTCCTAAGCGACTCAAGTCTCCGATATGTTTGGAATGGGGTATGCGTCCATTACTGTCTTATTACTGAGGTATCGGTAGTCAAAACAGAACATGTATTTCTTAGTTCGTTCCATAGATTTTTTAGGCACAACGACAATTCCCGCTTCCCGGAAATTATTACTATACACTATAACACCGTCCGCAAGCTGCTGATCAATGAAATCGTCCACAATCGGCTGCAAATACCTCGGTATTCTATATGGTTTACGGTAAACAAGTGCTTCGTTACCTGTCGGTATTCTACGTTGAACTAATGGAGTTGCTGGCAACGGTCCTTGCAGAGACAACAAATCCTTAAATTCCCACAATAATTCTTGCATATGTTCTCTTTCTCCTCGTTTCAAATGCTTAATTTTGTGTCGCAGTGCTGTTGTAGCAGCAGTTAGTGGCTGATCGCTTCGCCTCGAACACCAGTCTTCGTCATCAGGCACATCCAAATTCGCTACTAAAACTAGTTTTCTCAAATTCACGTCTACAGCGCTAAAATTATCAACGTTCACGGGAACTACTCTCCCGTCGTTCCCCTCCTGTATGCATACAATACTGCATTTCACAAAACAGTCCAATGGATCCACAACTTCATTATCCTCGAATGGTTAAATAACACATACTATACCCACAAGCAGATTCGACTCCACACTTATCCAAAGCGACCTCCCGGTGCCACCAGAAACGGGAGCTCCCTTAGGTGGGTCTTGGCCCCCCTCTGCCGTTGAACGACTGTCCTCCTCTACTAACTCCACGTCTCCATCCTACACGCTGCTAATTTCCACCCCTTCCTACAGTCCTTGGTAATTGGGTACATTGCCTCTGTACATGTCGCTACAACCATACCCCCTTAAACACTGTTTGTCTGCCACATGTCCGCATTGCCACGTCTACTTCCTCACATTGGATTGATAGCTGAATGGCTGAATACACATCTTTCAGAGCCCTTCAAGCACTTTCCGCGATATATGCACCGATAACCCCCTCAAAAATACATCAAGTGCCCTTTGCTCGGCCTCCTGCAACAGAACAGTATTCGCTTCATCGCTGTGACCCAATTCGTAAGAGTACTCGTTAATTTCTCTTATTCGGTCCCCAAATTTCTCTACCATCTCCCCCTGTCTCTTCGTCACTGTACTCAACCTCTCCCTAAAGTACCGAGCGCTATTATGTTTCTTGCACCTTCGTAAAAGCCTCTCCTTGTACTGTTTAAAATTTCCTGCCTTCCTTAAGGCCTCAGAACACCTTACATATTATGTCTTCGCTTCACCTGTTAATCTAATCTTGGCTACATGTAACAACTGTTCATCTGACCCACCATTCATCACAGCTGAAATTTCCAAGTCCTCCATAGACCAACGCACATCCTCAGATGCCCTGCCAGAAAACAGAATAATCAAACTCGTGGCAGCTGGAACATTCTCCTGTTGTTGTACCCTAGGCAAAACGACTGATGCGATGCGGTTTCTTGCTCACTTCTAGATGCTAATTCATGTCTCAACTGTGCACTGTCCACTGTCAACTGTGCTACATTTTCCAACAAAATCCGTACCCCTTCTGGTTCCAACACAGCTCGTGTTCCTGACTTTGCCATTGTATTGCTTTCGTTACCCTTTAATCCCAAAACAAAACTTTTAAGTACAAAAAATAGCCCCACTCCCTACACCTCAGTATCATCATACTCAGTAACATCATACTCAAAACAATACAAAAGTAATTAAATGCCATGAAAAAAGTAATAATAAATCTTACTGCCACAAATACACTAACACTTACTCTGACAACAAAAAATACTATGCCCACACAAAACATCTACAATGGCCTGCCATGAGCCATACTCAAAAACACAAAAAAGAGAGAAAACGTCCAACACTCAAAAGAAAACTCGTCAAAACTCACCACATCTTGTGACTGAAATGCAGGCAGTGGGCTTGAACGTCATACCGTACAGATGTCCGCTATTCTGACACCAAATGTAGTAGCAACACCAAATGTAGCAGGTAGAGATAACAGGCACAGTATTAAGACTAATACGAGCTTTCCAGGTGATTTATGGTTTCCAACTACAGTGCAGCCTTCCCCTCAGTCTGTGTCACTGGGTCTCACAATGCTGAGGACGCCACCTCAGCGACCCTTCAAGTGCTCTGCTAATGTGTCGGCCTTGTACAGCCGGGTTGATATGATGACGTCAGGACTATGCTGGCAGACAACTCAGCAGCATTCGTCCTGCAGTGGCTCAGCGCCACCCACTGAAAACTACAAGGTGGCCCGCGCCATTTGTCCTTGCTGGGATGGCTTGGGGTCGCGGTGACAACAAGCACCCGCGATCCGGCAGTTGACTGTGTGGCCCTCGCACCTAAGGTGCAAGTTGGGAGCCAAGACAACTGCCTGAGGTAGCGAGCCATGGAGTGGCCCTCCACTGGCTGGCTACAGACCCCACATCAGCCTCAGAGGGTCGAACCAGTGACCCACTGGGGAATGGAACGCTGGCGCCCCATATGCTGCTGTGTGTAGCCAGTGGTGTGACACGCCCCCCTGTCCATGTAGGCTGCCACACTTGAATGCTTTGTTAGTGATTTGGCACCTATTTATATGCGGCTGTGCACCTCTGGTTTGGTAAAGGCGCCGCTCTGAGTTATGTATTCATAACACTTCGATTGACCAGTGGGCCTCTTCTGCCGGTGACTTGCGCCATGTAAACTGCTGCATGTACTTTTTCCGGCGGTTCTAAGCCCCTGTGGCCTCTATTTTACTTAGCAACTGCTGGTGAGCATAGATCACTTAAACAAGCCCAAACCCTGCTGTAACTTGTGCACGCAGAAATTTTGCACCAAAACTGACTTTTCCTATCCCAAATGATAGTGCCGTTACACTGATATTACTGGCTCCACACAGGCATATGGGTGCTATGGCTCGCCGCATATGCAACAGAAGCTATCAGTCATTTGATAGGATACTTCATCCTCCTTTCTTCTTCGCTCATGATTGGTTAATTAATCTTAGAGCTCTTGAGAGGTGGCATGAGCCCCCTCTCATATTTCTATCTTACGATTCTCCTCTCTAGTTGCATGCGGTGGAGGGTTGCTTTTCCTTAACACGCGTACTTCCCACGCAGCGTCTCTCGTCACCCGGGTGGGCCGGTGACAGGCGGGCTCTGTGGAACTGGAGAGAGTTAAGCCGACGTGTGTGAGGCAGTCGAGTGAATGCTTTTCAGACGCCGACATTGTCAAGAGACACGCCCGCTGGGGTGTGAAGTAGCGGCTGGGCTAGAGGTTCCGTTACTTCAGAGAAACTTTGCGAAAACACTTTCTGGCGGGCTACCAGCGAGGCGTGGGAATGACTTGTGTACCCACGCAGTTGTGGCGGGAAAATTCCCGCACTTTCTGCAAAATCAGCACAGAAATTGGCGCCAAGAATCTCCATTGGTGGAATGGTAGTGCTCCGGCAATGGAGTGGAATTTCCGCCGGTTTTCGAGTTGCTGATTGGAACGTAACCACGGCCACTGTCGTGGGGGCGGGAATGTTCGGTGTTCGGCCTGTGCGGGTGCTCTGGGTAGTCGGCAGTCGCCTTTCGGTCGAGGACGTCGGAGCAACCAGCCCTCGCCTGCGGTACGCCAGATCGTGTTCTGGGAGATAAGAAGACTGTTGGTAATGTACGTCCGCAGCACCGGCAGATAGGGATTTTCCTAGGTGATAATCAGAGCTCAGCAGAGCGCGCCTGTTCATCCTTTTCTAACTTTGTTCAGTTTCGAGTAGCAGCAATTACTATTGGGTTAGCTGTGTGTCTCTCTTGAGATTTGAGTGGAAAGGAATTGGCTCCACATACCACTTCGTCTTAAACCTCACGATCTAAGTTAGGGACAACTTCACCTTTACTGTGTTTGTATGAATCTCCAATTTTAGCCAATTTGATGTTTTATATTTCCTGTGTCTCTTTTACTATTCTGCGTTTAATCTTAATAAATCATATTGTTATTTTGGACAGAACTTTCTTTCTGTTAATCAATAGAGCAACCCTATCATTCCTCACTATGCTAATGAAACCTTTGTTTATTTAACTTATTTATCAAATTAAATTATTGCAGGTGCCAAACTCTCTTCTACTCCACTAGCAGGGTTGATTAGAGTCAGTTCGCGTATTTGTTTTATCCTTGTGCAACAGCAAAAGTCGGAGTTAGAATAGGGGGGGCTTAGAGCATGATCTACACATGTGGATTCTAGTAGAATTTAGTGATAAATACACTACTAGCCCCGGCACCTCGCATAATATGGCGACCCTTGGCCTCGGATCTTTCCTGGGAATCTCTGATAAACAAACAGGATTCTTAGTAGGAACATTCAATTTTTTTTCTCTCTATTTTTTTTAATGATTAATACCCAAGTTTTTTTTGGTAGTTCCGCGTTTAGTTTTAAGTAGCGGCGCATGACTACAGTTTTTGTTTTCAGTGTATATATTTTTTGTTCATTGTTTTTTTTGTGTTTCGCTGATGTGGTGTCTGTACCGCATCGCACTTTGTCGGATTTGTGTGCGGTTTCTGTACCACATCAAATTGTGTTTGTGATTACAGCGTTGGAACAGCGTTGTTGAAATTTTATGTTTATGTGTAAAAAATATATGGAGTAGATTAATTTTATTGTGCATTTTAGATGAATTTGTTTTTATGAATGATAACGAGAAGTAAGGCACGACTATTATCGGGCGAAGCTAAAACAAAAGAGGATAGCATAATGGATAAGGGGCAGTTTACTGACGGGAATAGGTTCGGAGATGAGATGGGCACATTTTTAGCAGGACAGGACGCCAGGGGCATTGATGAGGAAGGTGATTTGGACGCGATCTCAGAGCAGCGTTGCGGCCGTGATTATGATAGTGAAGTAGAGGATGAAACAGAGACAGGCACACAGGTCGAGACGGTAGCAGAAGTTTATAGTCAAACGAACGAGTGCAGACAGAGGCCAGCTCGGTCACGTCAGAGCTCTAGCGCCCAGGTGTCCAGAGTTACATCGCCCATGTTTGAAGAGGATCAAGAAGATGACGTAAACCCAATACTGAGCTTCCTACGATCAATGAAAGAAGAAGCTGACGAAAAGCGTAAGAAGCAGGAAGAAGCTGACGAACAGCGTAAGAGGGAGAAGGAAGAAGAGGAGAAACAACGTAAGAAGGAGAAGGAAGAAGCTGACGAACAGCGTAAGAAGGACACGGAGGCAATAATTTCGCATATAGGGGAAATTCGTGGGGAATTACTAACAATAAAGAAAGAATGTGGAGAAGCAAAACAATTGTCAATGGTAGCACAAAAAGTAGCAGGCCTAGCCCAAACGGCAGCAACAGGGGCAATGAAAATCGCAAAAGTAACTTCTCAACTTGTAGGTCGCTTGCGACGTGCGACACAAGCCCACTCAAAATCCCTAGCGTTCTTAAAAACCCAAGGTAGTATTGCGGTTACCAACATCACGAAACGAATGAAAGAAGTAGAGAGTCGGATAGCGAAACTAGAGCGAAACGGGCACACGAGCACTGCGCGTTCGGATACCAATGATGGAGTACACAGAAGTGTGTCTCCGAGGAAAAGCCCGCCGTGCTCTAGCCCAGTGACAGAGGGCGGAACTAACAATGCACACGCAGAAACACCTAGTAATAGCTCCAATAATTGTAGCCCACTTAGGAGAGTGAATTCTGAGTGTCACCGCCACTGTGATACAGAGGTAGCACATCACAGTTATCAGCAAGATAGATCAGGACACTCAGCAGACGTGCAAGTATCGGAAACGAGTGACAACACCAGTGCGAGGATCGGACAGGATTTTGATCACAATCACTTCCTGTCGATACTAAAATTCCAAAAGTTCAGAGATAATGGAGGGTCGATGCATCCGAAGAGCTGGGTGACGCAGTTTACTAATTCATTACCGTCATCATGGCCAACCCACGCAAAATTAGAATTCATGTGTGGACACATCGAGGGCCAAGCCGCGGAAAAGATGCGGGGTGTGGCAGCGACGTGTCGGACCTATCAGGAATTTGTTGATGCATTCCTGCGGACCTACTGGTCAAAGGAAACGCAAGACAGGATTAAAGAGGAAATAATATTTTGTCCTGAACTGGAAGTGTCCGGGCATAAGAACGCAACCAAATTTTTTGATGATTTACTCAAGAAGAATCAGTTTTTAGATAGTCCATATAGCAACGGAGAAATCATTAAATTTTGCTTTTCCAAATTGCCTATTAGGTATCAACAGACACTTGTCGGGAAGTGTGGATCGGACATAGAAGCATTCAAGAGTCTATTGCGCGAACTCGAAGTAGTCTTCGATAAACAAGACGCAAAGGACAGGAAGAAGGCGCAAAATAACAAATACCACGGGCCAGCAAGGGAAGACGACAACAGATCGCAAAATCGCACTCGTCAGTTAGGAAACCAGGGTTACGGAAATCAAGGTTACGCTACTCAAGGTTATGGAAACCAGAGACACGGAAACCAGAACGTCAGGAAACAGGGTCAATCTAGACAAGGAATCTGGGACAGGAGAAATAACGTACGGCAAAGCGACCGTAATTGGAGAGAGCGAAATCAAGGACAACAGGAGAACCAGGAGATTGAAATTAGACCTGCAAATCCTAATGCACGTCAGAGGAGGGGGAGTCTAACAAGGGATTGGCGCTAGTCCATAGGATTCCACCACATCTCTCACACAAAGAAGTTCGTGGAATAATAGTAGTTTAAGTGGTGTACATAGTAGAATAAGCAAATATATGAACCTTTCTGTGGGGAACAATAATTGTTACATTAATAGATTAAGATTGCTAAAGTATTAACACGCTGCGTTGTCTTGCATAAGAATTTACTGCTGCTATCCTCTTTTTGTTTATGTTTGCGATCTCCAATGTCGATGGAGTAGGAGACACTACCTTTTCATGAGCAATGTTTTTGTCCTTTCCTATCTGGTGTCCATGTTAAGGGATAAGGATGAGTGACGAGACGTCGCACAAACGGGCGCATACAAGAACGTGCTCTTAGAAGCGTTCTGAGAGGTCGTGATACGCTCCATAGCGGCCACAACCAGTTCGTGAGACGTTCATACCAATGCTTGCAGGCACGCGTCAGTGCACTGCACGATTGTGGTATATTGCGTGATTTCGAGGGTGAATATGGGCAGTATAGTTTTTGCAGAGCTGCGCCGGTATCGTTGTCTTGCAAGTCGGGGTGAACCTGTGAGCATTTGACTCTAATGGTGCCCTAGACGAGAGAAATGAGGGCATAAAAGCCTACCATGCTAATGTGCTGGTTGGGGATTTAGCGTGCTGCTCGTTTTTGTCACAGATGAATCACCAAGGAATTGTACTTGGATATTCGTGACATACTGTGTAGCTGGCGTGTGTTGGGTATCTGAATCCTCAACAGGAACCAGTCCTGGCTTGGTCATATTACATTGCTTCTGGAAAGGTGTACTTCGATCGCGAAAACCGCTTCACATAGAGAAGGAAGTTGCAACTATAAATTTATTGTCGTGTATAGCCATGGCTAACCCAGTCTCTGGAGTTTCAGTGAGGCGTAATGAAAACTCGGAGGTCATGTCGTACGGCGCGCACATCACTGTCGTCAATAGCGGCGAGCAGCAAGACATCTCAGCGTAACAGGAACTATGTAAGGGTATTGTATAAGGTAAATAAAAAAATAAATAAATAAATAAATAAATAAATAAAATAAATAAATAAATAAATAAAAGGGAAAGTACGATACTAGGATAAGTTAAACTGTAGGATTTAACAATAACTAGATTAATATTGTGGGGGTTTTCTACCACAAGTGTGGCGCGCGCCTGTTGAGTTGCTATTTTTCAGGTCACCAAACCACAGACCCGAGATGGAGGGACGACGGGCGAGCGAAAGTAGCGTAGTTGCATGTTCTTTATAGCACAGTAAAACTTAGACCTGCATAACAACATAATTTAATTAAAAGACGTAGAATGTAGATCGTTGGGATATGGTAGTTAATTCTTGAAGCATGTCTACTGTCGATCTATATAATTAATAGTAATATTAGTGCGGGCCCGCACATTTAGTTGTTCATCCATTACAAAGCATCAGTTATCACACACCATGTACATACTGAGATCGGTCTCTACACATATATCAAAATAAATTATTTCCATGTCTAGATTAGATGTTATAATGATTGCCATAGATTAATAACTATAAAAGTAAAATAAGAGTGTCTGAAATGACAGACCATCAATGTTTCATTATGTAAATTTATTATAACATAGAAGGTCATGGGAAAAAGTTAGGCATAAGACTTTTGTAAGAATTGTACAGATGACGAGGAACGTGGCAATGCAGAGGCCAGCCAGCGCAAAAACAAGAGGTCTTCGGCTACCTGCTAGAGGGCGAGCGTCCCGTCCTACACGCTGACAGTCACCCGGCTGCCTACCTGAGGGATTACACGGGACCCTCGCCCCGCCACAAGCGAAAGTGGGGCTGGCCGTTGACCCTGACACGCGACAGCCTGCTAGCTCTCCGGACGCGGCAGCCGCTTGGAGGGATTCCCTGCGGCAGACCACGTTGTCGTGAGTACACGAAGAACATCACATATCGTGTCAGAACCTGCGCCTCATGTGCCTCAGGACAGAAAGGGCGCTCTATACTCACCTGTTTGGGTTTTTACAACTCACTAGCATTGGCCGATCTGCATACACAAAGCAGTATCGTGCCACACTAACAAATGTATGGTCTCATGTCTTACTTCTCCTCTCTATTAGAGAGCAGTTTTTAACAATAGTCGCTCCTAGTTCGATCCTGTATGGATGACCTCACACACTTGTGGAGTCACTCCACGTGCCATCATCCCTCGTCGAACTGCAATATTGGGAAACGTAAAGTTCTGTCCAGCGAGAGAAGAGACCTAGACTAGTGATGTATCCCAACAAGGAGATCTCAGAGACAATTAATCGACGTGAGGAGAACCTATCACTGTGTCTTCCTACCGTACTGCCGTGATCATATGCGTGGGTCTGACTACAATCTCAACAGCGTACTGCAGACACTCCAGAACTCCCTATTGCTGTTGCCACAACGTAGCAACTACACCCGACGTTTAGCCTTATGTGATGTCAGTACGGTGGAATTTGTGAAGTGCCACGGATATTTCTAACAATGTGATTTAGTGCCTCATTCTCAGCACAGTCGTGAACTTTGTGCAATGTGCACGCACAATTTGATTCCCCATGAACCTTGTTTTTTTTGTTTTTCTTAAATTTCTTTCTCTTATGTTGTTTCTGTAATGTATGTTATACCTGGTATGCGTTTGTGTTTTACACTGTAATTCTTATTACAGATTACTGTATTGTTCTCCACATCATGTTTTTTTTTGTATTTTGTGTTTATTGTTGTGTGTATGCTAACAGTGTGCCTGAAGTCCCCATAAACTGAAGCAGATACCACCACTGTCATTGTGAATGGACCATCAGTTCAGGGAACATTTTGTAAAGGTTATTCTTGCTGCAGGGAGACAGAATGAATCGGAGGTTGTAACTAGATTCTGAAAACTCACAAAGAGATTGTTAACTTAAATATTATCATGTGTGAGTGAGGTCAGGTTAGTTTAATGATTAAAATTGTTGTAACATCTTGGGACTTTAATTGCGGAGCACTCCAACTCTGATTGTAAAGAATAAACTGCTCCATATTTGGCTCAGATGCCCGGGCCATGTTTAGAGCGTGAATGTCTGCGTGAATCGGTGTTTGGAAGGGGCTCCCTGGGTATGGATGTGTGATGTGAGTGTTAGTGTTCCATATTAAGAAGGTGAAGTTGGCTACATCATAAATAATCCTCCCTCTATGAGCTGCATTTTTCAGTTGCAGTGATTTTCTTTATAGAGTGCGGCATGTGGAGTCACTTTGTAAGATTGTTCTTGGGCGATTGACTCACTACCTTGCTCCTAAGTGAGCCAACCGCTCACCAATTACAATCTAAAATGGCGTAGGGGCAATGAGAGGTGGCATGAGCCCCCTCTCATATTTCTATCTTACGATTCTCCTCTCTAGTTGCATGCGGTGGAGGGTTGCTTTTCCTTAACACGCGTACTTCCCACGCAGCGTCTCTCGTCACCCGGGTGGGCCGGTGACAGGCGGGCTCTGTGGAACTGGAGAGAGTTAAGCCGACGTGTGTGAGGCAGTCGAGTGAATGCTTTTCAGACGCCGACATTGTCAAGAGACACGCCCGCTGGGGTGTGAAGTAGCGGCTGGGCTAGAGGTTCCGTTACTTCAGAGAAACTTTGCGAAAACACTTTCTGGCGGGCTACCAGCGAGGCGTGGGAATGACTTGTGTACCCACGCAGTTGTGGCGGGAAAATTCCCGCACTTTCTGCAAAATCAGCACAGAAATTGGCGCCAAGAATCTCCATTGGTGGAATGGTAGTGCTCCAGCAATGGAGTGGAATTTCCGCCGGTTTTCGAGTTGCTGATTGGAACGTAACCACGGCCACTGTCGTGGGGGCGGGAATGTTCGGTGTTCGGCCTGTGCGGGTGCTCTGGGTAGTCGGCAGTCGCCTTTCGGTCGAGGACGTCGGAGCAACCAGCCCTCGCCTGCGGTACGCCAGATCGTGTTCTGGGAGATAAGAAGACTGTTGGTAATGTACGTCCGCAGCACCGGCAGATAGGGATTTTCCTAGGTGATAATCAGAGCTCAGCAGAGCGCGCCTGTTCATCCTTTTCTAACTTTGTTCAGTTTCGAGTAGCAGCAATTACTATTGGGTTAGCTGTGTGTCTCTCTTGAGATTTGAGTGGAAAGGAATTGGCTCCACATACCACTTCGTCTTAAACCTCACGATCTAAGTTAGGGACAACTTCACCTTTACTGTGTTTGTATGAATCTCCAATTTTAGCCAATTTGATGTTTTATATTTCCTGTGTCTCTTTTACTATTCTGCGTTTAATCTTAATAAATCATATTGTTATTTTGGACAGAACTTTCTTTCTGTTAATCAATAGAGCAACCCTATCATTCCTCACTATGCTAATGAAACCTTTGTTTATTTAACTTATTTATCAAATTAAATTATTGCAGGTGCCAAACTCTCTTCTACTCCACTAGCAGGGTTGATTAGAGTCAGTTCGCGTATTTGTTTTATCCTTGTGCAACAGCAAAAGTCGGAGTTAGAATAGGGGGGGCTTAGAGCATGATCTACACATGTGGATTCTAGTAGAATTTAGTGATAAATACACTACTAGCCCCGGCACCTCGCACTCTTCCCCGAACAGTTGCTTCATACCTTTTCCTTAAACAATTCGGACCAATGCTTCGCAGTTTCTACACTTAATATTCACATGAATTTCCCCGAATTGAAATAATGCCTTGATTTCTTCTCTATGTTTGCTGTTAACTAGCACAGTTCTGTCTGATTCCACACCAATTCGCAATGACAACTGCTCATATTGTTCCTTAACCTTCATTATTTCCTCTGTCATTTCACTCTTACATTCTTTGATGACATTTACATCCTTATGCAGTTCATCCTTTGTAACTTTCGTTTGAACTTTGGATCTTTTTATCTCCTCCGCATTTTTCTTATAAATCTAGGTGATCTTCTTGTGGACCCTTTTACATGCTTCGTAAGTTCCTGTTTCCTTATTTTCTTTGAAATATGCCATTACCCCCTACACCTGAACCGTTAACTTTTGCTCTGGCTTCACAAAATTGTCTTTATTTTTCTTAATATATTCCTCTTTTCTTTTGTAACACTCATTCTATCCTCACATTATTTATCAATGCCAGTGCTGCGAAATTTTCTTCAGTTTTTTTATTACTTTTTTTGCTCTTGCCTGTTATTCATTGCCATCTCAATCAAAAAGAATTGGAGAGCGAATAGTGACAGAGCTGTAAGAGTCAGTGCATGATTTTTAACGTTATGTTTAATTCCTCACATCCAGCAGCTTCGGAGATTTCCATATATATAAGTTTCTGTGGTTCATTGTCACTCTAAAATGTCACACAGATCACTAGACCTCTTCGTAGACTACTGCCTTAACATTGGTGGGGAAATTTGTCTATCTCAATGATCTACTAAGCTGTAGTGGCGGGAGCCTTGATACATGTAGAGTTACCCATTCCAGACTGGCCAGTAGGTGAATGACCAGACAAAGAGTAGTCCTGCTAGGAGCCTGCCCTCTTGGGAGTATGTTGTCAGCAACCACATGGGCCCTTACCTAAGTCTGATATTGTTTCCACTTGTGTGTGTATTGTGTGTATTGAACCAGGGACCTAGAAACGACATAGATGTGTCGTCCCTGCCGTAGCCTTCAGTGGTTCACAATCCCACAACAGTCTACAGCAGTCCACTTACCCCACTGCCACCCCACACCGAACTGTGCGGCTCGGCCCCCAGTGGATTCCCATCTCCCCCCCCCCCCCCCGGGGAACGTCTCATGCCAGACGAGTGTAGCCCCAAATATTTACGTGGTAGGGCAATTATGGTGTATGCATATGTGGAGCCAGTGTTTGCGCAGCAATCACCGACATAGTGTAACTGAGGTGGAACGAAGGGACCAGCCCACATTCGCCGAGGTAGATGGAAAACCGCGTTAAAAAACCATCCACATGCTGGGTGGCACACTGGACCTCAACACTAATCTGCCAGCAGGATTTGTGCCTGGGACTGGCACACCTTCCCACTCGAGAAGCAGCGTGTTAGACCACATGGCTAGCCATGCAGGTTTTGTTTCCACTTACTTGTGTTAGACTACTTTTCTTTTCTTTTCTGACCGCCTCTTGGCCAACTCTGGTTTTCTTTTTTTTTTTCTTCGCCCCTACAGTATCAGGATGTGAAGCCCAAGGGACCGAGCGAGGTGGTGCAGTGCTTAGCACAGTGGACTCGCATTCGGAAGGATGATGGTTCAATCTCACGTCCTGCCATCCTGATTTAGGTTTTCCGTGATTTCCCTAAATAGCTTGAGGCAAATGCCGGGATGGTTCCGCTGACAGGGCACGGCCGACTTCCTTTTCCATCCTTCCCTAATCCGATGAGACTGGTGACCTCACTATTTGGTCTCTTCCAACAAAAAACCAAACCCCCGAGGTTATCTTTCATTTTCATTCCCCAATAGGGAGGAAGGCCTCATCAGGCGTAGTGAAGCCAAGGTTCGTAGAGGAGCAAATGTATAAGGTAAATCCTGTTACTCCAAGTTGGTGGTTATATGATAAGGCTGGTAACCTTTTTTTTTTTTTTTTTTTGGTCATCAGTCTACTGACTGGTTTGATGCGGCCCGCCACGAATTCCTTTCCTGTGCTAACCTCCTCATCTCAGAGTAGCACTTGCAACCTACGGCCTCAATTATTTGCTTGACGTATTCCAATCTCTGTCTTCCTCTACAGTTTTTGCCTTCTACAGCTCCCTCTAATACCATGGAAGTCATTCCCTCATGTCTTAGCAGGTTTCCTATAATCCTGTCCCTTCTCCTTATCAGTGTTTTCCACATATTCCTTTCCTCTCCGATTCTGCATAGAACCTCCTCATTCCTTATCAGTCCACCTAATTTTCAACATTCGTCTATAGCACCACATCTCAAATGCTTCGATTCTCTTCTGTTCCACTTTTCCCACAGTCCATGTTTCACTACCATACAATGCTGTACTACAGACGTACATCCTCAGAAATTTCTTCCTCAAATTAAGGCCGGTATTTGATATTAGTAGACTTCTCTTGGCCAGAAATGCCTTTTTTGCCATAGCGAGTCTGCTTTTGATGTCCTCCTTGCTCCGTCCGTCATTGGTTATTTTACTGCCTAGGTAGCAGAATTCCTTAACTTCATTGACTTTGTGACCATCAATCCTGATGTTAAGTTTCTCGCTGTTCTCATTTCTACTACTTCTCATTACCTTCGTCTTTCTCCGATTTACTCTCAAACCATACTGTGTACTCATTAGACTGTTCATTCCGTTCAGCAGATCATTTAATTCTTCTTCACTTTCACTCAGGATAGCAATGTCATCAGCGAATCGTATCACTGATATCCTTTCACCTTGTATTTTAATTCCACTCCTGAACCTTTCTTTTATTTCCATCATTGCTTCCTCGATGTACAGATTGAAGAGTAGGGGGGAAAGGCTACAGCCTTGTCTTACACCCTTCTTAATACGAGCACTTCGTTCTTGATCGTCCACTCTTATTATTCCCTCTTGGTTGTTGTACATATTGTATATGACCCGTCTCTCCCTATAGCTTACCCCTACTTTTTTCTGAATCTCGAACAGCTTGCACAATTTTATACTGTCGAACGCTTTTTCCAGGTCTACAAATCCTATGAAAGTGTCTTGATTTTTCTTTAGCCTTGCTTCCATTATTAGCCGTAACGTCAGAATTGCGTCTCTCGTCCCTTTACTTTTCCTAAAGCCAAACTGATCGTCACCTAGCGCATTCTCAATTTTCTTTTCCATTCTTCTGTATATTATTCTTGTAAGCAGCTTCGATGCATGAGCTGTTAAGCTGATTGTGCGATAATTCTCGCACTTGTCAGCTCTTGCCGTCTTCGGAATTGTGTAGATGATGCTTTTCCGAAAGTCAGATGGTATGTCGCCAGACTCATATATTCTACACACCGACGTGAATAGTCGTTTTGTTGCCACTTCCCCCAATGATTTTAGAAATTCTGATGGAATGTTATCTATCCCTTCTGCCTTATTTGACCATAAGTCCTCCAAAACTCTTTTAAATTTCGATTCTAATACTGGATCCCCTATCTCTTCTAAATCGACTCCTGTTTCTTCTTCTATCACATCAGACACATCTTTTTCGATGTCTTCACATTTTTCCTGCAGCCATTTCGTCTTAGCTTCCCTGCACTTCCTATTTATTTCATTCCTCCGCGACTTGTATTTCTGTATTCCTGATTTTCCCGGAACATGTTTGTACTTCCTCCTTTCATCAATCAACTGAAGTATTTCTTCTGTTACCCATGGTTTCTTCGCAGCTACCTTCTTTGTACCTATGTTTCCCTTCCCAGCTTCTGTGATGGCCCTTTTTAGAGATGTCCATTTCTCTTCAACTGTACTGCCTACTGCGCTATTCCTTATTGATGTATCTATAGCGTTAGAGAACTTCAAACGTATCTCGTCATTCCTTAGTACTTCCGTATCCCACTTCTTTGCGTATTGGTTCTTCCTTACTAATGTCTTGAACTTCAGCCTACTCTTCATCACTACTATATTGTGATCTGAGTCTGTATCTGCTCCTGGGTACGCCTTACAGTCCAGTATCTGATTTCGGAATCTCTGTCTGACCATGATGTAATCTAATTGAAATATTCCCGTATCTCCCGGCCTTTTCCAAGTATACCTCCTCCTCTTGCGATTCTTGAACAGGGTATTCGCTATTACTAGCTGAAACTTGTTACAGAACTCAATTAGTCATTCTCCTCTTTCATTCCTTGTCCCAAGCCCATATTCTCTTGTAACCTTTTCTTCTACTCCTTCCCCTACAACTGCATTCCAGTCGCCCATGACTACTAGATTTTCGTCCCCCTTTACATACTGCATTACCCTTTCAATATCCTCATACACTTTCTCTATCTGTTCATCTTCAGCTTGCGACGTCGGCATGTATACCTGAACTATCGTTGTCGGTGTTGGTCTGCTGTCGATTCTGATTAGAACAACCCGGTCACTGAACTGTTCACAGTAACACACCCTCTGCCCTACCTTCCTATTCATAACGATTCCTACACCTGTTATACCATTTTCTGCTGCTGTTGATATTACGCCATATTCATCTGACCAGAAATCCTTATCTTCCTTCCACTTCACTTCACTGACCCCTACTATATCTAGATTGAGCCTTTGCATGAAACGCATGTCACTCTCATGAAGACACATAAGGTAAACAGATATATATTACTGATACTATATACACTCCTGGAAATTGAAATAAGAACACCGTGAATTCATTGTCCCAGGAAGGGGAAACTTGATTGACACATTCCTGGGGTCAGATACATCACATGATCACACTGACAGAACCACAGGCACATAGACACAGGCAACAGAGCATGCACAATGTCGGCACTAGTACAGTGTATATCCACCTTTCGCAGCAATGCAGGCTGCTATTCTCCCATGGAGACGATCGTAGAGATGCTGGATGTAGTCCTGTGGAACGGCTTGCCATGCCATTTCCACCTGGCGCCTCAGTTGGACCAGCGATCGTGCTGGACGTGCAGACCGCGTGAGACGACGCATCATCCAGTCCCAAACATGCTCAATGGGGGACAGATCCGGAGATCTTGCTGGCCAGGGTAGTTGACTTACACCTTCTAGAGCACGTTGGGTGGCACGGGATACATGCGGACGTGCATTGTCCTGTTGGAACAGCAAGTTCCCTTGCCGGTCTAGGAATGGTAGAACGATGAGTTCGAACACGGTTTGGATGTACCGTGCACTATTCAGTGTCCCCTCGACGATCACCAGTGGTGTACGGCTAGTGTAGGAGATCGCTCCCCACACCATGATGCCGGGTGTTGGCCCTGTGTGCCTCGGTCGTATGCAGTCCTGATTGTGGCGCTCACCTGCACGGCGCCAAACACGCATACGACCATCATTGGCATCAAGGCAGAAGCGACTCTCATCGCTGAAGACGACACGTCTCCATTCGTCCCTCCATTCACGCCTGTCGCGACACCACTGGAGGCGGGCTGCACGATGTCGGGGCGTGAGCGGAAGACGGCCTAACGGTGTGCGGGACCGCAGCCCAGCTTCATGGAGACGGTTGCGAATGGTCCTCGCCGATACCCCAGGAGCAACAGTGTCCCTAATTTGCTGGGAAGTGGCGGTGCGGTCCCCTACGGCACTGCGTAGGATCCTACGGTCTTGGCGTGCATCCGTGCGTCGCTGCGGTCCGGTCCCAGGTCGACGGGCACGTGCACCTTCCGCCGACCACTGGCGACAACGTCGATGTACTGTGGAGACCTCACGCCCCACGTGTTGAGCAATTCGGCGTTACGTCCACCCAGCCTCCCGCATGCCCACTATACGCCCTCGCTCAAAGTCGGTCAACTGCACATACGGTTCACGTCCACGCTGTCGCGGCATGCTACCAGTGTTAAAGACTGCGATGGAGCTCCGTATGCCACGGCAAACTGGCTGACACTGACGGCGGCGGTGCACAAATGCTGCGCAGCTAGCGCCATTCGACGGCCAACACTGCGGTTCCTGGTGTGTCCGCTGTGCCGTGCGTGTGATCATTGCTTGTACAGCCCTCTCGCAGTGTCCGGAGCAAGTATGGTGGGTCTGACACACCGGTGTCAATGTGTTCTTTTTTCCATTTCCAGGAGTGTATAAAGATGTCATTTGTTAGAGATCGATGTACACACATTTGTTTATAATTTTGTACAGATGCCAGTGATGATTGGTTAGAGACCCGATAACCAGTTACGGAAAATAAATGTTTCTAGTACAACTCGTAATGCATAGAAGATTCCCCTTGATAAGTATTTGAAAGCTGCGAACCACTGAACATTAAAGATTTTTACATGGAGAAGGAAGTGGGGCAATATGTGCGAAAGACCAAACACAACTTGAAGCATCACAAATGAAGTTCCACAGATCAGCGAAAGATTGCCCAAAAGGAGACAGAGAAAGAAAGGAAGAAATCAGAAAGGTGACAGAAGCTGAAGGAATGAACAAAAATTTGCACCACAACCAAGACTTGAACCAGTGTCTTTCCACTTATTTTTAAAGGTTGCAATTCCTTCTGCAGCTTTCACAACCTTTATTCCAGAAAACCGGTCACAATTTCTTTTAGCAAGTACTTGTAAAGTTTGCTGTGAAGTAATATAATCTATTGGAATTATTTGTGTCGTTATAGAAGGAAAGCTTGAGATTATAGCTAATGTTAACTTCCATGTCCGTTAATATGCCATTACGTTTTATACTTTGATATCACTGTTAACTCTTTAATTTTCAATTAATTAATTAGTAGCAACTTTTATACACACATCAAAAAAAGTTTTTCTCCACCCTAGTATCCAGAACTCCCGAAGATAGACGTTCACTGTGGTTATTGTATCACAGACACAGTCCCTTTGACTGTTCAGAGCTGTCACTAAACCCACCCAAAGATGCAAACAACCATGGAAGAGCGGGGCCTATTAGACAGAGGTGGTCCGACAGCCGATCAGTTCCAGTCATTCCACCAGGAAGGAGGTACACGGCTCGTGTTGTCTGTAGTTCAACCATGCCCACCACAATAGTAGAGTGTATTCGACTTTCAAGATTGAGCAGCCGAGTCGAGTCTCATGTGTTAGTCGGTCAGAGATCTTTTACGGGTCTACGAAAGCGAAGAGAAGGTGTTTACACTCCTCACAGTATTTCTCAACAAGCAGCCGAGTTGCTCGGATAACATCAGTGGTCCCGCAGAATCACAAATCCAGGTTAATCAGTGGTAATATTGACAAAGTTGCAGATTCTGCTGACTATGATATGCTTTAAGATATTCCTCCTATGTTTTATTTAATTTAGTATATGTCTGCAGGTGTGGATTCACACTGTGGAAACAGGATTCATGTCCTGTGTCCTTTAAAAATATTTTTGTTTTATATTCAGAAAGTACGACCTTCTAAAGATGTGAAACGCTTAACTGGTACTGTAACAATTTTTACACATTTACCTTCTTGGTCAAAAGTTTTCGATAACCTATCACAGCTATGGATTTGTGGTTAAAACAGGAATTTAGTTGTTAAACAAGCATATATATGTAAAAACTAAGTGCCTCTATTGCATTTTTGATGGTTGATTGCACAGAGGGGCACTGATCAGTATCGATAAAACTGACGTGCCTGTGCCTAAGACGGTTCCGCTCGAATAGGAATCATTCGTTCCGCTGACTGTGTAGGAAGCTGTTTACTTCTGTTCAGAGTACACTGTGTGCTTGTATATCGTTATTACCTCACGGTGGAACGGAAGCAGAAGACTGCCGGCCGTTGTGGCCGAGCGGTTCTAGGCGCTTTAGTCTGGAAACGCGCGACCGCTACGGATGCAGGTTCGAATCCTGCCTCGGGCATGGATGTGTGTGTTGTCCTTAGGTTAGTTAGGTTTCAGTAGTTCTAAGTTCTAGGGGACTGATGACCTCAGGTGTTAAGTCCCATAGTGCTTAGAGCCATTTGAAGCAGAAGACTGGAAATGAAAAACGTTCTGTAATTGTAGCTGTGCAGCAGGATGACTGTTTAGTAGGACAATAGCAATAAAAGTTGGCGTAGCCAAATATACAATTGTGTATACGAGTACATCGCTGAGATTAAAAAACGAAGTTCAAGTGTTTCGCAATCTGGGTTGTTTTGGGTAAGGAGACCAGACAGGGAGGTCATCGGTCTAATAGGATTAGGCAAGGAATGGGAAGGAAGTCGGCCGTGCCCTTTCAAAGGAACCATCCCGGTATTTGCCTGGAGAGATTTAGGGAAATCACGGAAAACCTAAATCAGGATGGCCGGACGCGGGATTGAACCGTCGTCCTCCCGAATGCGAGTCCAGTGTCTAACCACTGCGCCACCTCGCTTGGTGTTTCGCAATATGGTACACCCAATATAACATCATGCAGCGAAGATCAGTTCGTATGTGCACACAGTAAAAGTGAGAGCACTCGTACTGATTCTGAAATTAGCGAGGAAGTAAAAAGCATGCGAGCAGCTCCAGTCTTTATCCAAACAGTGCAGCGCCGTCTTCGTGAAAAAGATTTAAAGGGTTGCTTAGCGATCAAAAAATCTTTATTAGGCAGAAATAAATAAGGTTAAAAGATTTCAGTGAACACAGAGACATAAAAATGTTGTGCAACAATGTTGAATCAGATTATTCGTTGACGAATCTATGTTTGACGTATTTGGACGCCACTGTGAAATATTTGTTCGTCGCCTTTGCGTATAAAGTACGAACAGCCAATCTGAGACGCGTACGGTGAAGCTTGTTGGCGAGTCGGTCATCACGTGGGGGTGTCTTGCAGATGGCAGGTCGGTTATATAGTCAGAGTTAATGGAACATTAAAGAAGGAAGGATATCACAGGATACTGATCAACAAAAGCGTTCCAAATGGCAGGTGACTTACTGGTATTGGATTTCTTCTGCAGCAGGACAAAGGTGCCAGTCATGTTTCTAAATTTGCGGAGAGTATTTGAATAGATAAGCGATAGAATGAAATCAACTGGCCATGTCAGTCACCTGAGTTAAATCGCATTGAACAGGACAGGGTGATCAGAAAACGGATGTCATCTAATGTTGAAGATCTATGGAGTAATTTACATACTTGCTGGACAGCAGTATCTGCAAAACAACTACAAAATCTTCCCTTTTATACACAGTAGAAGCAAATTGTCAAACAGCACATGATATTCGCAATAGTCTATGTCAACGCGAAAGTACAGACCCCTTGTTCGGCGGGACAGGAGCAGAATCCGCTGTTCCGCCGTAAGCCGTGGGTCGCAGTTCTCCGGAAAGCCGTCCTGCGACAGACGGCCTTGTCGTGCTGTTGGCCGTGTCTTGGACACGCCGCTATTGCCTGTGCGCTTCCGAGAAGTCGGGACACACGCCGATGGCATCTGTAGATCGCCCCCACTGCGGCCTGGTCAAACGGCCTCGTGGATGCCGCAGAAGCCCTGTATTTCAGAGGCTCTTCTGAGAAAGTAATCTCGCTATTGTCTGAGAGAGAAACAACTGAAATAAAGTTTCATCGGCTAGAAACCACTACTCCTGTCCTCTGCACAAACTCATATCTCCGATTATTGCTGCGGTATTTCGTTTCCGGAAACCGTTTCCGAGAAGTACACTGTCCTGTCTTTCTCTCATTAAAGAATGTTCATAGAAACAATAGTTTTTCGTTATTACTAACACTTAGCTTTGAATATGGTAATGTAGCCATGTAAAGATCTTCATAAAATTATTACGATAGCAGATTTATAGTAAACAATCACCTTGCAGTAAGTCTAACAAATAGCAGTTTAAGATTCGAACAGTCTACTAATAATTTTGGATGCAAGAAAAAGTATAACTATCATATCATTATATTCACGTACTGAGAAAGTATTAAAATTCAGATTAAGAATAATCACGGGATTTAACTAGAGTTTCGCCAGCATCTGATTTAATTATACTGTATACATAAAAAGTTACTAGCAGTGAGACCACAAAAATCATCACTAAATGTTTGTTGTAGCTATGACAATGTTATTAGCATAAGCTTCCGCTATTAGACTTTCAGTCTAACTTATCAGTTTCCAGTAACATAAGTTGTTTTGATGCACTCATCAGATTTTGAAAATCAAATACAATTGCGCCATATTAAAACAGAATCTCACCACCATGGCTTGGTTTCTCGACTGATTAAAGTTCAAATTTTGATTTAAATTATCTCTAGACATACATTTTTTATAAGACGTGAATTTTTTTAATGGTGTTCAAAACTAGTGACCTTCTTCTGCCACTCCTGCATTAGGCCTCTTGGCCTGTTCTGGTCTTCCGTCCTTCCTCAGTCTTCCCTCATTCCTTCTCCCAGCAGGACTACTTTCCATCACTTGTCGAGGGAATCTCTGAGGTGACATACGCAATGCATACTCTTTGCAATCCGGCTCCTGTTGGATTACCTTTTCAGTTAATGGCGTTACCTATAGTTCCTTCCTGATTTGATGTAATTAAACTTTCCTTGCGACATATGAGTCTCATTTCTATTTACGATGACAGCAGCTGAAGAAATTAATCAAAATTCGATCTATGACCAGGACATGAACCCAGATCTGCTGGCTTACTAGGTAGGTGAACTAGCCCTTTGACCCCGTAGCAGTCCAGGTAACACACCTGCACGGAATACTATACATACAGTTGAGTCTCAAATGTCTCAGGGAAAATTTAACTACATCAGATCTATTGATCACCGACACCTGAGGTACGGACAGAATTTCCCCATTACGTCCACGCTGGTGCGCTGCTCCAAAACCTGAGGGCGTCGGTAATAGTGACAATTTTAGAAGGGCAAAATAAGGGGAAAATAAGAAATAAGCTGAGGACGTGAATCGAAGTTTGGGTTAGGGAGGGCATTTGACTAGTGCACTCCGCGCAGCTGTTACCTACACAGCTAGTGTGGTGTAGTGGGTAGCGTTCGGTCAGAGGGATAGCTGGCGTCTGTAATAAAAAGTAAAATAATAACTGAGTTACAGGATAAACGATGAACTTCAACAAACGTCATGCCACGTCCGCCCCGCTCAAAAACAACGAACGATAACAAATAAGATGATATCACCAAAGAAAAAACAAGTCTTTGGGCAATGATAAGTATTCAAGACGTCGTCACGGTAGATAAAGAACAATGTACACAACGGTATGAAAACTGAACCCCCAATAGTACCTAACAACTGTTTATTATATTTAATATGCTTAAATACTGAAGTAGTAAACAGTAGTTTTAATCAAATGCGATTACCAAATATTGTGGTGGTTGATAAATGACAGAACAAAACTACACACAACAGAAAAAGTTTTGCATCACCTCGATTCCGAGAGTTCCTGAAACTGTACAGAAAACTGGAATAGAGATCAACATAAACATCATTTCCGGCCTTTTTATTGCTCATGAAAACCACACATTGCATATTGTACAACCATACAGCGAGACCTTCAGTGGTGGTGCTCCAGATTGCTATTCACATCGATACCTCTAATACCCAGTAGCACGTCCTCTTGCATTGATGCATGCCTGTATCCGTCGTGGCATACTATCCACAAGTTCATCAAGGTACTGTTGGTCCAGATGTCACACTCCTCAACGGCGATTCGGCGTAGATCCCTCAGAGTGGTTAGTGGGTCACGTCGTCCATAAAAAGCCCTTTTCAATCTATCCCAGGCATGTTCGATAGGGTTCATGTCTGAAGAACATGCTGGCCGTTCTAGTCGGGCGATGTCGTTATCCTGAAGGTAGTCGTTCACAAGATGTGCACGATGGGGGTGCGAGTTGTCGTCCATGAAGACGAATGCTTCTCCAATATGCTGCCGATATGGTCGTGTAATCGGTCGGAGGATGGCATTCACGCACCGTACAGCCATTACGACACCTTTCATGACCACCAGTGGCGTACGTCGGCCCCACAAAATGCCACCTGAAAACAGCAGGGAACCCCCACCTTGGTGGACTCGCTGGACAGTGTGTCTAAGAAGTTCAGCCTAACTGGGTTGCTCCAAACACGTCTCAGACGATTGTGTGGTTGAAGACATATGCGACACTTATCGGTGAAGAGAACGTGATGCCATTCCTGAGCGGTCCATTCGGCATGTTGTTGAGCCCATATTTACCGCGCTGCGTGGTGAAGTGGTTGCATAGGTGGACATCTCCGAGGGCGTCAGGAGTGAAGTTGCACATCATGCAGCCTATTGCGCTCAGTTTGAGTCGTAGCACGACGTCCTGTGGCTGCACGAAAAGCAGTTTTCAACATGGTGCCATTGCTGTCAGGGTTCCTCCGAGCCATAATTCGTAGGTAGCAGTCATCCACTGCAGTAGTAGCCCTTGGGTGGCCTGAGCGAGGCTTGTCATCTACAGTTCCTGTCTCTCTGTCCGAACAACATCGCTTTGGTTCACTCAGAGACGCCTAGACTCTTCCCTTGTTGATAGACCTTCATGGCGCAAAGTAACAACGCGAACGCTGGTACAAAGTAGACTTACAAAGTATTTTCATTCATGTAATATTACCTTCATTTTTTCCTTAATATTTTAAATTTCTACTTCCAGAATGGCACTGAAATTTAGCAGTGCATAGCACATAACATAATTCCAGTGATCATTCAGTTGCAATTTGTTGTGCTGAATCTTGGAACATGAATGCATATTTAGTTAGTGAGTTATTTGTACAAAAATTTAGATTACTTCTATTAAAAAGCTAGAGCTAAATATTTATCAAGATATTTTGTGTCATTTTATACGGAAATAAACAAAACTAACTCAAAATCATGCATTTTACACACTTTCACTTCAAATTTGTTGTTCAGTGTTATCCCAAGAATAAATTCAGGCATATGATACATACAGTTAAATCACGGTTTACGTGAAAATCATAAATATAATCATGCGCTTGTTTATGTATCTCTTTGTGCTCGTCGTCACCTTACATATTAAAAAAAAAGGTTGAATTGACTACCCAACACGAAGAAAGCTCATTTTATTCAGATACAGATACAAAAAACTGATGTTTAACTTCCAAATTCCAGATAATACATTGAGACAACTTTTTATCTCTGGTGAGCTAATGAATTGATGCTTACTAGAAATTGCTTATCAGGAATGCTAACAGAACAGGTGACATAAAACTAAGTGCGTTTAGCCATTAGTTGAAGAAAACCCTAACGCAAACCATCACATCACTAAAAATGAGGGACGCATCTGTCCAGGAGAATAGTTACGAGGTGATGTAACACACCTATATTTTCTTGGGCTTGCCCACTGATATTGCATTTCCTTTTTCCTTCGTCCAAGAAATCTAGAGGAAGGTCTTTTCACAAAAAAATTCTTCTCAGGCGATGTCTGAAAGCCTCTTGAAATCTAATTTCTTTATAAGTGGAGACTAGAGTGTATTTAAGCGCCGCGAGTGAGCGACTTTAATTATCAACTTTTATTTCTGTCAAAAGGTTCTATGAATTTTTACAGCAGTGCTGCTAGGAAGCATGAAGCGGAAGCAGTAAAATTAATACAGTAACTTTCTGGATCTTTTCAACTTTCGAAATTAAATATCTGTTGTTCTTGGAAAACGCAGTTTGTAACAATGTTCTCTTGGTGTTACAGGACGTTATTGAATAGCATTCATAGGATACTGTTCTATGGGTCATTAAAAGAAAGAACAGGCTATAACTATCGGCAAATATGTTAGTATTTACTGATCAAACCGCAGTTCATATCAGTATCAAGCCGCAATCTGACATACTGACATAGCTGCGTCTCTTGACCGTGCGAAATGCGATCCAATACGACCGTGCGTCACAAGCATTGGTGCGCGTATTCTGCAGAACGTTCGTCACGCAGGGTACTGCCTATATCTCGAAGGCACCAGCGTTCCCCTAATACTGCAAGTAATGGCTATGGAGCGAACTACGCTCGAGGGAAACTGGAGCGGAAACTACCAGCCAGCCGTTCGCCGATATGCTGCAGTTGCTTTTAGATAGAAAAAAATCTTTAAGAGGGATGAATGTTTGACCATAGAATCACCTACGTTTTGCCTCACACTCGAAGAATTAGAGATCTCTTGTGAATCATATTCGATTCCTTGTGTGTGTGTGTGTGTGTGTAAAGCTACACAGACCTATGTGGTGATCCAAAAATATGTTGTTAGCTACGAATTATAACAGAAAGAGCACATCTTCACTTTATTAACTTACAAACCATTCAATAATTATTTTGTTTATATAAAGCTGTAAAAATACTCAAATCGATTATCTGTGAAAAAAAATTTGGACATAGAATGTATACTCTGAATTAACTCAAATTGAATTAAATTTTTCTACAACTTAGTTTTTATATAACTAAAGTGAAAGGCCTAAATCGAGACAAGGGAACCTGAGTAGATAAGATTCTCTATGAATTATGAGGCCTTTGGGACAGGCAACCACGACAAAACTGTTTCACAAGGGCTGCAACTTTAAGATTTGGGATGGCATTGTAGTTCTGTTAGAGACAGCCAAGGGCTAAGATCAGTTGAGGGGAAAGAATAGTACAAACATTTTCAGAAATAGCTGCCTCTTACTTTGCCCAACACAATGCATCTGTAAGTCGGGATACATCCAATCTTTTACCTCAGAATCTAAATAGGGCAGTCTCATTTTATGTCGACAAATTTTTCGAATTTAGATTTTTTCTGCTAAGCCTGCAAGCCTGCTGTCACCTTCTGAAGCTAAATTTCGAGAAATTCTTAATTTTTCTTCAAGATAACCTATTTTCTCTTTTCTGGCCACGGAAGTAACCTAAAGATGAGGTTTTAAATTCTTCCTTCCTAACTATTTGCTTCCAATGACACACCTATTTTCTAGAAGACATGCCGTAATCATTGCTGACGTTGTTGTGGAAGTAATTCTATGAGGAAATTTCGACACATGCAACAACAGTTTGACCCGATGAAGGCTTAAAATGGAGAGAGTATGGTGAAGCTGTGGGGGAAAGAAGGCAGCAGCAGGTCTGACTGCTCTTTGGAGGCCCTGAGTTCAACTTTCGCTGTAGCCAGGGATTTTTCCATGGTGGGAAGACTGATGCACGTAGCATTCAGCCAAGTGAGACCAATGTTAAAAAATTTATCGGCTCAACCACTTGTTTATAGTGTAAAACACTAATAAAAAAGTAATAAGAGCTTTGGTTGTGTCAACAAAAATCGCAGCAGATGTTGCTAAACTACATACAAATGAAAAAGGGCATGTGGGGCATAAATTAGCAAAAGCAATTAAAGCTGAACAAAATCAAATTTCGAATAAAGCTTACAGTCATAGTAAAGATTACAAAACTGTTACTTCCATTAACGAAAAGCTTGATTCAAATAACGCCATCGTTACCAAAGCGGACAAATCAAATTCTATCGTTATTGTTAGTGAAGAGCAGTACATTAATAAAACATTGCAGTTCTTTTCGGAAAACGATGTTACAGAAATCGGCATGGATTTAACAAAAAAGGTACAAGCCGAGTGAAAAAAGCTATTGAAGAGGACTTTCTTGCTCTTCACAGAAAAAAAATACGCTGCTCCGTCATGAATCCGAAAGCTCCACGACTTAGATCCCAGTTTAAGGTACATAAGGAAAATTGTCCTGCTAGAGTAATTGTGAATTCTAGAAACAGTCCTTTATGCAAAATTACCAAAATGCTCGATAAAATTTTAAAAGAATCTTTCGTGTTTGAGGATAAGTTTTCAATCACTAATAATTCAGCTTTGATAAATGAAATTAAGGATAAGCCTATCGCTGACACGGCCCGCCTAGTATATCTGGATATTAAAAACCTTTATGCGAATGTGCCGGTAAATGAGGCCGTTAAGGTCATCAAAGAAAATTTGCTTAAGTACAAAACACTGTCTCACCAAGAACTAGTCGAATTCATCGAACTGTTCGAATTCGTTCTGAAATATAATTATTTTTCTTTTAACAATAAATTTTATACGCAAAAAGATAGACTGGCTACGGGTTCCAGTATATCTGGAACCATAGCAGACATCTTTATAAATCATTTGGGAAAAAGACTCCTCGTTAACCCGCAATATCCCGTGGATAAAGTTGTATATTACAAACGCTATGTAGATGAGACGCTGCTTCTTATTGGACAAGAAAAAGAAGTTGCAGAAATAGTAAATAAATTTAACGAGTTATACGGTAAAATTGAATTCACTGTGGAAGAAGAGAAAAATTGTGAACTGCAATTTCTCGACCTAAATATTAAGAAAGAAAATGGTAGGCATGTTTCTAAAATATTTAGGAAACCAACCACAACTGATGTGTTGATACAAAATAATTCCTGCCATCCTAATAGCCAGAAACTTTCTGCTTTTAGATCTTTGATAGATAGAGCCTTTAGAGTCCCTATGAATGAAGAAGACAGAATAACTGAGCTGAACATCGTGAAACAACTAGCCAGAGCTAACGAATATCACCAAAATGTTGTCAGTAAATTAATACGACAGAAACAGCTCGCGAATGCAAGGAAGAATACCGCAAATAATATTACGAGAGTCACAATACCATACTTCGGTGATATTTCGCAAAAAGTGGCTAACATTTTCAAACCTTTTAAAGTTGATACCGCTTTTCAGACCAATAATACGGTGCAGTTTAAACTAAGAAATAATTTACAGCAGGAAAGCGATAAATATGAGAGAGCTGGGGTCTATAAAACTCAGTGTAACACGTGCAAGGCAAGCTATGTAGGCCAAACTGGTAGGTCCTTTAAAGTACGTTACAAAGAACATAGCGATGCTTTCCGGCTTAATAATTTCGAAAAGTCAGCTGTAGCCACGCATATTTGGGAAACTGGATACCACATGTTGGGAATAGGTCAGGATCTCATTATTTTACATAGACAGAACAAAGGCAAAAAGCTGGATCTACTAGAACTCCTGGAAATTACAATACATAGCGTGGATAATCAGAACACACTGAATGAACAGCTAACTGGTGATACAAATAACTTTTTCAAACATTTCACTGGTTTCTTTTAGTAACTATATTTTTAGCAATTCGCAGGATACCATCATTTCATGAGGTCCTTGGAACTTGTATACGTTATCTGTTTGTATAGACATCCCTGTGACGTCCTTATTTACTTGCGCGTGATCTCACTCGCGTTTCAGTGTCGTGTTTGGCTACGTGCTGTGTGGTATCAACGAAGACGCACGGGCAGTTTACGATGATAGAGGAGAGAGCCATGTGATTAGATGTTGAACACCATAGGCAACACCATTTTAGAGTTTTTATATTTTGAGGACTATGTGGAGATGCACCTTGCAAGACACGGCTGCAACAAGGGAAGTAGCCACCATGTTTTAATTTTACTATCAATTTTATTGTGCCTGGTGCATGTTCCATTTTAGGGAGTTTTAACAGGTTCTTTTACTTTTTATTATTCTGATGATGGAAGCTTGACTCCCGAAACGCGTCAATCTTAGTGTTTTACAATATAAACAAGTGGTTGAACAGATATATTTTTTAACATTGACATTCGTAACCACGACCTCTCATCCAGTATGGATAAAATCCAAGTGAGACCAATTGAGAAGTTGTTTGATTGAGAAATAGACGCTGGAAATCTGACAACGGCTGGGAGAGGGTGTGTTAACCCCCACGCTCCTCCATACCACATCCAGATGACGCCACATGGGAGAGAACAACACAATCTGGACAGCTTCTAGGAGCTTCAGTCTGGAACGGAGCGACCGCTACGGTCGCAGGTTCGAATGCTGCCTTGGGCATGGATGTGTGTGGTGTCCTTAGGTTACTTAGGTTTAAGTAGTTCTAAGTTCTAGGGGACTGATGACCTCAGATGTTAAGTCCCATAGCGCTCAGAACCATTTGGACAGCTTCGGGTGAAACTCAGGACATGATCGCTGAGTTACTTCTTTTGTGTTATATCGCACCTTTGCTTCTCAAATATAAATGTATACAAATTTTGTGGTTCCGATGCTTTTGCGTAATGGGGCCGCGATATTGTTCATTCTTTAAGTTGACAGTTGGAGTTCGTGAGCTGGGACAGTTCTTAAAATCTGTCCAACTATGTTACAGGAAGAAGGGGTAGTTGCATATTCTTATTACCAAACATAAACCTTCTGCTTTACATTAGTTTGTCGGCTGTGGCTATCTCTCAATTATGATTTCTTTCCTGGAACGTCGGGAGTGCCCTAAAAAAATCAGTCAGCGTTTCCTTCTCCGATTGCTAATCAATGGACATCAGCCGAAACTAGCATTTCATTATTAGACACATACTGAAAAGAAATGAATGAATACTGTTGTATTCTCTTTAGCGGCTTCTATATCGTCTCGTTGTGTCTGTAGAGCTGTACCATGGGAAGCTAAGAGAGGTTGTTGGTTGGTGGCCGGTATCCTCGTTCTATAACACAAACTACAGGCAATTAATAACTGGGTTCTTTATTCATAAACAAAGAGCTACTTAAGTTTCCATGTACCGTGGTACAAGTTCTATGCTGTATTGTCCACGTAGCGTAAATGCTGTTGAAGTAGAAGTCCGCTATGTTCACTATAAGGTTGCTATGTGCTGCCTGTCTCTGTGCTAGAGGCTACGTCTGCGGCTCAGTCTCGGTGACACGCTGCAACTAAACCGTGTACGGACTCTGATGTAACAGGCTCCAACTAACTGACAACTGGCCCTCCGATCCGCGACGCCTATCCTAAATACTGGCGACAGAGAGGGCGTTGGCGGCTCGTCTCCAGCGAATATTATCGTTGGCCTCTGTCGATCTTGGTTGTTTTGGGGAAGGGGACTAGACAGCCAGGTCATCGGTCTCATCGGATTAGGGAAGGACGGGGAAGGAAGTCGGCCGTACCCTTTGAAAGGAAACATCCCGGTATTTGCCTGGAGCGATTTAGGGAAATCACGGAAAATCTAAACCAGGGTGGCCGGACGCGGGATTGAACCGTCGTCCTCCCGAATGCGAGTCCAGTGTCTAACCTCTGCGCCACCCCGCTCGGTATCTCTGTCGACCTCTCGTAACCACTATGCAGCATGGTGTACTGGCTCCAGCGTACGCCAGCACATTCTTCGCCCCCCCCCCCCCACGTCTCCCCAAAAAATGCTGCACCGTTGTCGTCTAGTAAGGCTGCGAACGACAACGGGGAGGGAGGCTTACAACACAACGGAAACATCATCCAGAAATCTGCTGCCAGGGCGCGTGCTGGGGCGATGACGGCGACGGTGATGGAGACGGCGGGTCCGGGACCATGGGGTCGGCGAGCGGGGTCGGAAGGGACGAGGGCGCTCCGTCCATCCGCTCTTCCTGGGGTGCCCTGGTGGCCCATACGGACGGTTGCGAATGCCGCGAGGTGCCGCGAAGCCGTGAATCTGGATGAAGAAAAGCAGCAGAATCACGGGCAAACGACATGCGCGAATTTGGTTCTGGTGGCGGCGCTGAAAACCATCGGGACCTGCAATTAAGTACATATATATGAGCTAAAGCGTTCCTGCGTTACGCCTCGGTCCCAATGCCCAAGGTTGCAATACACCATGAAAAGAACATGATTGCGTAGCACAAAGCGATACTTGCGTACCATTGGTAGCGCCCGATGCTTCTGTGACTGAAGCAAGTGTAGCGGCGTCCAATGGCGAGGGCCATGCTGAACTTCCGCCGGTGATGATCCGTCTCGTGGGTGGGAGCGATAGGAGGCGAGGACGAGTTGCAGCGCCTGTTCCCGCGTGTGGGCGGTACGAAGCTTGGCCATCTGTTGCTACGAAGTACGTACGAAGCGTTCCGGTTGTGCGTTGGGTGAGGGTAAAAAAAATGGTTCTGAGCACTATGGGACTTAACATCTGTTGTCATCAGTCCCCTAGAACTTAAAACTACTTAAACCTAACTAACCTAAGGACATCACGCACATCCATGCCCGAGGCAGGATTCGAACCGGCGACCGTAGCGGTCACGCAGTTCCAGACTGAAGGTATTAGAACAGCACGGCCACACCGGACGGCTGGCGGAGATCAAATGGAGCACTTGTTATATAACGAATTCCATTGCGCTCACAAAAATGTTCAGAGTCACGGGAAGTGAGCTGTTGTCCGATAGCCGACAAGTATTTTTGCCGTACTTTCGATTCAAAATATAGAGAAGAACGCTTCAATGATGCTACGTGATGTGGTAGAAGCCATAAGTACCACAAACGGGAACTTCATAGAAGAGTCTACCACTATGAGGCTACGAGTGTTCCAAAATGGTCCTGCAAAGTCAATGTGCACTCGCTGCCATGGCGATTGAGTCTTAGGCCAAGCTGAGAATGTCTGTGCGGAAACCACTGTTTCAAGATATTACAAACGATTTTCACATGTTACATGAAACGAACAATGGATATTAAAGGTATTTATACCGACAGCAGGTAATATTAAACTTCCTGGCAGATTAAAACAGTGCCGGACCGAGGCTCGAACTCAGGACCTTTGCCTTTCGCGGGCAAGTGCTCTACCAACTGAGCTACCCAAGCACGAGTCACGACCCGTCCCTACAGCTTCAGTACTGCCAGTACCTCGTCTCCTAACTTCAAACTCATTCTGGAAACAGCTAATATTCATAAATAGTTCAGAATCTCTAAACAAACTGATCAGTAACAAGTCAAGAAGCAGCAATGTGACTTTTTTGTAACATCTCTCTACAGTAATATGCCTATTTTATTAACAATATAAATACATCACAATGTAATGAGCATTTTCTTTAATAAACATCAGTTCTTCAGTAACTTGCGGTATGGTTTACTGTGCCTTCTGTTAAAAAAATAGGTGTTAATAGCATAATACAGTGAATCGACACAACAGTAAAGGTGTTATGGGTATCAGGGAAACGTGTTATGGGTATCAGGGAAAAGAGTAAACCTATTTCACGAGGTTGTTCGATATTTAAAGATAAATATCAAGGAAAATATATAGGGATTGGGTCGCCATAAAACTTTGAGAACCACATGCTTGGTCCACTCTTTTACTTTATTCAGAATTTTTTTTTTCTTTTGCTGTGATGTCTCAAGTCTTGGAAGAGGATGAAGGCGGAACGTGACTCTGCCGCAGAGAGCGGGCCTAGGCGGCTGTGGACGCGGCCCGCTGGCCCTCGGAGATTCTGAAGCTTAGCTCGCGAAGCACTCGGCCCACGAGGGCAAATTTACGCACTGGAGTTTGCGCAAATTTTGAAAAGGAAATGAAGTTACTTTGGAGACACTCCCACACGACTAAATGTGCACTGAAAAATATTTAAATATTTTAACTATCTGCAAAATAAGTGCAAAGTTGCAAATACTTAACCGATTTTCATAAAAAGAAAGATCATACAGACCTCATTCTTCAATACAAGCTCTTAAAGAGTGACACACCTTCGTTTCTACCGGAACCAGTTGTGCAAAGCTGAAACTTGTCTTTAATACTGGTAAAATGATGAGATTTTCCGATAGTGTTTCAAGTGAGAATAGATTTTATATCGTGATGACTGGGTGTTGTGTGATGTCCTTAGGTTAGTTAGGTTTAAGTAGTTCTAAGTTTTAGGGGACTGATGACCATAGATGTTAAGTCCCATAGTGCTCAGAGCCATTTGAACCATTTTGAATAGATTTTATCTTTCCAGGAAACTACATTTCATAACTGACAAAGAATGGTGAGCAAAAGGGACTAAGTCGGCCTTCTTGAAGAAAATATCCCAACATTGGATGAGAGAGGTTTACGAATGCAGTGGGAAAACTAATACAGAAAAGTCGGATATACATTTGAGGCCCAGTCAACCCCACACTTCCTAAACAAGAAAATTACGTCATCGCTGCGCCGGCTCTCTCAGTGATAAAATTTAACGTAATAGATTTAGTAGTATGCCATGCTTAAATGGTACGTTTCGAAGATCGTTGGTATAGACGTGACTGATTCTTGTCACTTCAAAAGGGAATGGAAAGTAACAGATTCAGTAGTAACTTCGTGTATTTCGCAAGGGTTATAACAGATACTCGCTTTCAGACCTTCACGAAATATCTTTCAGGAAATGATAGGAAGTTCGGGTTGTATGTAAAGACGATGAGCTGATACAAACGTCCCAAACGGTGTCTCGTGTATCAGTATGGAGTCGGTGTCGATGACAACAAACAGGATACTTAATTAGAGAATAGTACGTTGTAAAATGCATTCACTGGGAAACCATACCACTCTACAACTGTTTACTAAAAAAAGTTTAATACCTTGCATAATCACATTAACATTCACACATGGTCGGTTTGCATCTTATAAAACTTGACACCAAGATTACACAGATACACAAACTAGAAATAGGCTGATACTGAAATAAGTATCTCTTGTACTCAAAAACAAAATATTGCTCCAGACCCTGTTGGAAGATCTATTAGAATTTACACGGAATTCGTTGACAAATTTTGACCTTTCCCGGATCATATCTACCGAGAATCTCAGCCGGATTGATATCTCTTGACTGCAAATGTACACAAGTCACTTAATAACAAAGGTAAAAGGAAGAACTATAGAATTATAATCCACCACACCTATAATAACGCTACCGAATGTTCTTTACTCAACGTTAATGACTTTTGAGGAAACAAGATACTCTCTAAGGGTGAGTGCAAAATCGGCAAATACCAGTTATGTGAAACGCAGATCACTTTTTTCCCAGCAGATGTTCACAAGTAGGAGTTATAGGCAGACACTTACATTCAACCTTTCCAGACTACTGAATTGCGATGGTCAGTCTACCACATTGACAACTGACAACGAAAGTATTTCTATACGGAGTAACGTCTAAGATGTATGACTGGCTCAAAGTGGTTCTGAGTGACAGTAATATCAAATTGATGTGGCATATGTTCAAAGCAAATGAAAGACAACCAATAAATTGAGAGATGTGCTGCCTGCATCGGCAAATGGTTTCCCATGGTCATATGAGATTTACAGCTCCGACAGAACTCGTTTTAGAATGTCATAGACAATTTTCTCAATCTTCTACAAATCGCAGCTGTACTCGTGTATCTCTTCCGCCTCCAATAATTTAAGGTACGTTAGTATTTCATCTCCGTATCAAGCAGTTGTGTGTCAAAGAAAACACGCTCTCGATTCTGTGCACGGGTATTTTTTATCCTCTATTGATGTTAAGCTCTCCTCAACAGGGCGTTTTCGTAAGGGCGAGCAAAAATGTAACAGGACGTAGAGAATGCTCCACTGAGCCTGGGGTTGGACATGCCAACTTAAGAAGATATTGAAGTAAACTTCTTTAGTGCTTTATCTAGTATTACTGCTTTCCAGCGTATTTACAACTAACATGCCTGCCAGTTTACAAGTACTATGCTGTTTATTTACATGTACATTCTTTATTTCCTGCAGAGAAACAATGAGGACGAGCCTTATTACCGGGAAGTCATTAAGCAGTTTTGTTTACTTTACTTGTCCACAAGGTGAATCTGTTGTATCGTATTTACATTGTGCTGTGACAGCACACGCTTTGACTCAACGACAAACCCACTCATTACTGAGTGATATTCAGAGACATACTGTGGAGCAGTACGGGTACAGTATTTCCTGTTTTGCTGGATTGGAAAGGGAGGTCCTCTTCCATGCCCTGTGAGGTCACCTGACCTGAATCTCCTTGCTAATTTCCTAAGCGAATACCTAAAGTCGCTTGCGTATGAGACCCGAGTGGATACGGAGATGGAATTAGTTGCCAGAATTATAGCTGCCTGTGATTCGAAACACACCAGGGATATTTGTCAGGACGCATCAGGATCTTGTTTGTCGATGTCATCCTTGCATTGAGGTTGATGGCCGTCAGTTTCAGCACATTTTATGAGATACAGTACAAAAGGTAATTTCATTGTGTCAATGATGGTATTTGCAGTTAACTACTATAAATGAAAAGTAAACAGTAATGCGATTTTAGCCGGCCGGTGTGGCCGAGCGGTTCTAGGCGCTTCAGTCTGGAACTACGCGACCGCTACGGTCGCAGGTTCGAATCCTGCCTCGGGCATGGATGTGTGATGTCCTTAGTGTGGTGTCACCGCTAGACACCACACTTGCTAGGTGGTGACTTAAATCGGCCGCGGTCCTGTAGTACATGTCGGACCCGCGTGTCGCCACTGTGGGATCGCAAACCTAGCGCCACCACAAGGCAGGTCTCGAGAGACTGAGGAGACCTCGTCCCCAGTTGTACGGACAACATAGCTAGCGATTGGACGTGCTAAGCCTTGCTCTCATTTGCCGAGAGATAGACAGTAGAATAGCCCTCTGCTAAGTTAAATGGCGACCACCTAGCAAGGCGCCATTTGTATCAGTGACAATAGCTTACGAGTATGCAGGAGAGAATAAAGTTAAGTATTAAAAAAGCTACGTATTTTTCTTTAGTGCATTTATAAGTCTCATGTTCCAGACTTCACGCCCGTCTGCGTTAGCCTTGCGTGCCCTATCGGCTACAGCATTGTGTCTGGGCTGTATGGTCTAGACACAACACTTAGGAAAGTTAGGTTTAAGTAGTTCTAAGTTCTAGGGGACTGATGACGTCAGATGTTAAGTCCCATAGTGCTCAGAGCCATTTGAACCAATGTGATTTTATTCTTGTTATCTCCTTAAGTTCCCTTCTCCGACCCCATGTTTCCTACTTCAAATCGCTCAGTGGAGCATCCTCTATGTCCTATTAGATTTTTGCACGCGCTGAGGGAAACAAAACCTGAATTTGTGTTTGGCGATGCCGTGAATGGATAAGGTACCACACAAAGTTGTAAGAGTGGTATGTTTCGCGTTGGAAGTGTTTCGATTGGCACGTCACACAGCACATCAAGAAGCAGTGAAAAAGAGGGATTATGTTGTTGTTCTTGCGGTCTTCAGTCCAGAACTGGTTTGATGCAGCTCTCCATGCTACTCTATCCTGGCTCCCAGTACCTATTTCAACCTACATCCTTCTGAATCTGTTTAGTGCATTCATGTCTTGGTCCCCCTCTACGATCTTTACCCTCCACTCTGCCCTCCAATACTAAATTGATGATATTATCAGAGAAACCGCGTGAAATGGTACGGGACCAGTAACCCCTGCCCCCTCTCCAGCCAAGATTATTTAAATAATCATACTCCCGTCCATAAAACGGCTCCGGAGGTCTAATTTATAAATTAGTTAATATGCTAAATAGTTGATGTTAAGCGTGTAAAACCTAGATGGCTGAAAACGCAAAGCACATCGTATGCTGGTTTTATTAGTTCCGAAATATTCACACCTAAATTAAGGAAACATTTAGCAGAGGTTTGAAATTGTGTTTAAGATTAGTCGGAAGTTTCTAAATACTATATTTATCGAATACTGGATGAGTATAGCTTGGGTATTTTGCCTTCTATTTTAAGAAAAACAAGCGTGTCACGCATCTCAATGTTTATGATGTCATACAGTGATCGTGTAATGACACAATTTTGGAGGTAGATTCAACGATATACTGGTTGGTTATAATCAGAAACTTTCGCTGCATGATAGAGCCTCCACGTCAAACTACTGATCGTAGGACAATGAAACATTGTGGAAGCACTTGTAAGGATATACGAGGAGAAGTAACGAATGAACCACTGAAAGAAACATATTTTAATTTCCACTTGAGATTTTAGCGTTTGTTCACTTCGTATCGTACATATGTTCCAGGTTATAAACATTGCTCAGTGTGACGACCGAACCGGCCGGTGTCGCCGTGCGGTTCTAGGCGATTCAGTTTGGAACCGCGTGACAGCTACGATGGAGTAAGTTTATGATTATTGTAGTCATTTTTTTAACATCTTCTTATTCTAGTAGCGGAACTTAGATTAAGTAGTTTTCTTGTTTCAATAACTGTAAAATTTTACCATGAGTGAGAAGTGTGGGCTTTGCGTAGGTTCGTGAGTAGTGGATTGTGGTGTGAGACTTGATCGAAGTATTTTCACTGTGGGGAATGCAGTGGGGAAGCCAGTGGGCATTCTGGTGAGATCCTCTCCTGGAACTGCAGGTTATGTAGCAAGAGTAAGTTGATAGAGGAGCAGGAGCGTAAGATCTGTGCCTTTCAGGTGCAGTTGAAAAACGCACAGGAGGAGCTAGATAGGATGAGGAGGGAGAAGGGGATTGGGCAATGGGAGCTGGCTGTTGGCAAGAGATCTGCTAGGAGAAAGAGATTTTCAGATAGTTTTACTATTGGTGTTTGCAATAGATATGACCAACTGTCAGAGTCTAGTGGAGAGGAAACTAGTAGCTGTAGATGTAGAAAGTATGCACCAGACATCAACAGTTACGGTGGCTAGGACAGTCGAAGAGAAAGAAGAAGGTTCTGCTGTTAGCTAGTTCCCATAGCAGAGGTGTGGGCCAACAGTTGCAGGAACTGTTAGGGAGTGAGTACCAGGTCACCAGCATTGTGAAGCCTAATGCAGGATTGGCTCAGCTGACTGTTAACATAGGCGGGTTATGTAGGGATTTTACTAAAGAGGATCAGGTAGTGATTGTGGGTGGAGCTGGTAATAGTTTTGATGGGGAGTATGACATAGATGGTGACCTGGAAAAGATAGCCACTCAGACTGGCAACTCGAATGTGCATTTCGTGGAACTGTTTCAGCGTCACGATCGGCCTCATATTAATATAGCCGTCAGGCGTAATAACATGAGTCTTGGGGATGCGCTGATGACGGAAGGCATGGGTCACATTTCAGTGGTGTCGGTGGAGTCTATCAGCACGACGGGTTTCACTAGACATGGCCTGCACCTCAACAGGTATAGGAAGAGGAGGTTGGCAAAGTTTGTAGGTGACAGCATAGGTGGGGGTGATGGGATCACTCATGGGAAAATTCCTGTAGTAGTGGGTGTGAAACGTCCCCTTTGAATAATTTTACAAGACTGTGTTTAAACTGACACACAGTATTTTTAGCGCAACGCAATCTGACTTTCAAAATTCCCTACAAAAGAATGGCCCTGACTAACATTAAACTATACCTTTCACAAATCACTTACCTCACAAAAATCTTCGCTGCTCAAGCTACTGCAATACAGCGAGCGCCACTACTGCCAGCTACATAAAAGATTCAAACTACGGAAGGCACTAACTACTGATAGGGATAGTTAGCAAATGAAAGATATTAATAGAGAACAAACAATGTATTTACCTTGATATCATCATATATAAAGCAGTTCATGACAAATTTCAAAACTCCGCCATCTGTCTCCCCACATCCACCACTGCTGGCGGCTCACCTCCAACTGCCCAACGCTACGCGCTGTTCACAGCCAGCTGCCTAACACTACAATGGCGAGTATTACAACAATGCAAAGCAGCCACAGGCTGCACACAGCACAGCCAGTGATTTTCATACAGAGGTGGCGTTACCAATAAAAAAACCTAAACAGCCTACTTACATAGCCCCCATGCTCCTCACAAAAAATTTTACAAATTGGTTTGGGCAGTGGCCAATACAGATTTGAAAAAAAATTTTCATAATTACAATAACAAAGAAATCAAATGCACACACTTATTGATACAATGTTGGTCAAAAGCTAAAATGTTCTCACAGTCCATAAAGACAGTCCTGATCATTCATCACGTTGCAGTATTTTTCTCAAAGTCTGAGCAGTAAAAGAAAATGCACACGGAAGTAGTGGATTTCCATGCAGTCTTGATGAAGTAGTGTTGTCCTTCCAACGGAAAGACAGTGCTGACTCTTGACATGCTGACACGTAATGGGCCACAACAGAGCAAACCCACAGCAGAGTCATTCGACGTTTTGAAGAATATTGGTAGGTAGGTCATCACAGAGTAGACCCACTGTAGTCCTGGTATAGATAACGGTATTGGTGGCCCACCAGAGGTGCAGACCCACTGCAGTCCTTGTAGAAATAATGGTACTGGTGAGTCAGCAAAGGTGTAGACCCACTGTAGTCCTTGTAGAGATGGCCAGCAGCCATCTGCTGCGACTGTGCAGGTGCACAATCACCATCGAAGAGTCTTTCGGACAATATAGCAAGTCCATAACCACCACTTGTGCACTCACAAAGTTTTTGGAATTGTCCTTAGAACCAGCAATGCTGTTATCCAGTCCCTTGCTGAATTATTAACACACGTGCAAACACTATCAGTCACTACTTCTCACATATTGTCCATATACTATGACCAACAAAAACGTGTGCAGTGAAATGTAACTTACAAGTTGCTTAATTTGATGAACTGGTGTCAATTACAATTTTATAACATGAGAGTACAATTACAAAGGTACAAAATACATCATTAAAGAACCTAACAATACAAATAACATTTGTAGTAACACAAACTTTACAAAAGAATAGAAACAAACATATACATCAGTGTTACAGGAATTATGAAAAAATATCAGAATAACTTTTGAAACATCAACTACACACATGAGCATTAAAGCAAAACAGAATAAATGTCTAAACATTTTTACAAAGAAAATAACATATTATTAATGCAAATTATATTTGAGGATAACAGTATTCCTCATCATAGTGAATGTAGCTTAGTATTAGAAGAGAAAAAAGTTCTATGAAACACTACACAGAGACAGGAAGAAAACAAACACAAGGGTGCACAAACACATACGGGGATAACACAATGGAAAAACACACAGTATTTTTAGCGCAACGCAATCTGACTTTCAAAATTCCCTACAAAAGAATGGCCCTGACTAACATTAAACTATACCTTTCACAAATCACTTACCTCACAAAAATCTTCGCTGCTCAAGCTACTGCAATACAGCGAGCGCCACTACTGCCAGCTACATAAAAGATTCAAACTACGGAAAGCACTAACTACTGATAGGGATAGTTAGCAAATGAAAGATATTAATAGAGAACAAACAATGTATTTACCTTGATATCATCATATATAAAGCAGTTCATGACAAATTTCAAAACTCCGCCATCTGTCTCCCCACATCCACCACTGCTGGCGGCTCACCTCCAACTGCCCAACGCTACGCGCTGTTCACAGCCAGCTGCCTAACACTACAATGGCGAGTATTACAACAATGCAAAGCAGCCACAGGCTGCATACAGCACAGCCAGTGATTTTCATACAGAGGTGGCGTTACCAATAAAAAAACCTAAACAGCCTACTTACAGGTGTTAGAGCTGCACCTTTTTTAGATTGAAGTCAGCTGATAGGTATTCCTGCTTAAGGGAAGTCTCTCTAACAAAGGAACCACTTTCGACAAAGTTTAGGTATCCAAGTAATGAGGGAAATAGTATATTTCATCAAAATATACAAGGTATTAGAGTTAAAGTTATTGAACTGCTTATAGATGTTGACTCTGAAATTATTGGTATATTTCAACACTTCTTAAATAAGGTGATAATTCAGAGGCTTCCTGTACCAGAATGCAGGTTGGCTGGCAGCTTTTCTAGGAGCTCTTTGCGGTGTGGGGGAGTAGCCCTGTATGTGAAAAACGGCATCCCATTTGAGTCAACTGATGTTTCGAAGTACTGCACTGAAAAGGTGTTTGAATGTTGTGCAGGTGTGGCTAAATTTAGTGGAGCTAAACTTCTAACAGTTGTTATTTATAGATCCCCAGACTCAGATTTCACAACATTTTTGCTAAAGCTAGAGGAGGTTCTTGGTTCACTTTATAGGAAATACAAAAAGTTAGTAATATGTGGTGACTTCAATATTAATTGTATAAGTGATTGTGCAAGTAAAAGGATGCTGGAAGACCTCCTTAATTCATATAATCTTATGCAAACCGTATTCTTTCCAACGAGAGAGCAAGGGAACAGTAGAACAACCATAGACAACATTGTTGTTCATTCCTCATTACTAGCAGGGCATTCTGTTAGCAAAAATGTGAATGGCCTTTCATATCATGATGCACAAATTTTAACTCTAAAATATTTTTGTGCTGCAACACATGTTAAATATAGTTATCAACTGTTTAGGAAAGCTGATCCAGTTGCTGTAGAGACCTTTGTAAATCTTATCAAGGAACAAGAGTCGTAAGATGTTTATAGTGCTGATACAGTAGACGATAAAAATAATGCTTTCCTCAAGTCTGTTCTCGTGCTCTTTGAAAGTTGCTTTCCGTTAGAACGTTCAAAACACGGTACTAGCACAAACAGGGAGCCTGGGTGACTGACTAGAGGGATAAGAATATCTTGTAGAACAAAGTGGCAGTTATATCAAAACGTTGGAAACAGTCAAAATCGAAATGCAGCATCCCATTACAAACAGTATTGTAAGGTGCTTAAAAATGTTATTAGGAAGGCAAAAAGTATGTGGTATGCAGATAGAGTACGTTAGTCACAGGATAAAACTAAAACCATATGGTCAGTCGTAAAGGAAGTGGCTGGTCTGCAGAGACAGGTCGAGGATATACAATCAGTGCGTAATGGGAATGTCCGTATTACTGATAAGTCGCATGTACAGTATTTAATAATCACTTTCTGAATATAGCAGGTGAACTAAATAGAAACCTAGTCCCAACAGGGAATCATATAGCGCTCTTAAAGATAGTGTTCCGAGACTGTTACCTGAAATTCTCCTCCATGATATTGACAACAGAAAGATTGAGTTGATAATTAAATCACTAAAGACCAAGAACTCTCATGGATATGACGGGGTATCTAGCAGAATACTGAAGTATTGTTCTATGTATGTTAGCCCAGTACTTAGCCATATCTGTAACTTTTCCTTTAGGAGTGGCCGGTTTCCTGACCGATTAATGTACTCGGTAGTGAATCCACTTTATAAAAAGGGAGACAGGGATAATGTTGACAATTTTAGACCTATTTCAATGCCATCGGTGTTTGCTAAAGTTATCGAGAAGGTTGTATATACAAGGTTACCGGAGCATTTAAATTCACATAATTTGCTGTCAAATGTACAGTTTGGTTTTAGAAATGGTTTAACAACTGAAAATGCTATATTCTCTTTTCTCTGTGAGGTTTTGGACGGATTAAATAAAAGGTTACGAACGCTAGGTGTTTTCTTTGATTTAGCAAAGGCTTTTGACCGTGTTGACCACAAAATATTCTTGTAGGAGTTGGACCATTATGGAGTAAGGGGAGTAGCTTACAATTGGTTCGCCTCCTACTTTAAGAACAAAAAGCAGAAGGTAATTCTCCGCAATATTGAGAGTGATAGTGATGTTCAGTCCCAATGGGGCACTATTAAGTGGGGCGTTCCCCAAGGGTCGGTGCTGGGGCCAGTTCTGTTTCTCATTTATATAAATTATATGCCTTCTAGTACTACAGGTGATTCAAAAATATTTCTGTTTGCTGATGACACCAGCCTGGTAGTGAAGGATCTTGTGTGTGATACTGAAACAGCATCAAATAATGTAGTTCATGAAATAAGTTCGTGGCTTGTGGAAAATAATTTGATGCTAAATCACAGTAAGACTCAGGTTTTACAGTTTCTAACTCACAATTCAACAAGAACCGATATTTTGATCAGACAGAATGGGCATGTTATAAGCGAGACGGAACAGTTCAAGTTCCTAGGCGTTCGGATAGATAGTAAGCTGTTGTGGAAAGCCCATGATCAGGATCTTGTTCAGAAACTAAATGCTGCTTTATTTACCATTAGAACAGTATCTGAAATAAGTGACCTTTCAACTCGAAAAGTAGGCTACTTCGCATATTTTCATACGCTTATGTCGTATGGTATTATTTTTTGGGGTAGTTCTTCTGATTCAAAAAGGGTATTTTTGCCTCAAAAACGGTCTGTTCGAGCTATATGTCGTGTAAGTTCGAGAACCTCTTGTCGACCCCTATTCAATAGTCTGGAGATTCTGACATTGCCCTCACAGTATATATTTTCTTTAATGTCGTTTGCTGTTAGCAATATTAGCTTATTCCCAAGAGTTAGCAGCTTTCACTCAGTTAATACTAGGCAGAAACCAAATCTGCATGTGGACTGCACATCGTTGACTCTTGTGCAGAAAGGAATGCAGTGTTTGCTGCATTGATTTTCAATAAGCTACCACAAGAGCTAAAAAATCTTAGCAGTAGTCCAAACACTTTTTAAGTCTAAACTGAAGAGTTTACTCATGGCTCACTCCTATTTTGTCGAGGAGCTCCTGGAAGAGCTGAAAAATTAAGCAAATTCCAGTGTTACATTGTTGATTTTCTTTATTTAAACTTACGACTTGTCGCCTGAATATGTTTCTTACATTTCATTCTATCTGTTTCTAATATCGTGTTATAATTTCATGTATTGACTCGTTCCGCGACCATGGAGACTTCTCCTTAATTTGGTCCCACGGAACAGTAAATAAATATATAAATAAATAAATAACAAAAATGATTTTTGTTGCCCCCAAGCATCCTGCAAGTGGGGCTGTGCAACACGCACCTTATTAGTCGTAGTTATGTAGACTACTGGGAAGGCAAGAAGATGTAACACTAGAAAGAAACTGAACCTTGTACGTGGAGAAAGAAAGAGCGTCCTTGGTACGTTCTAAGAAGATTATGTATTGAAGTGTTTAGTAAGATAGCGAACTCTGGTTCATTCAGCTAAGCACGTGCTGCAGAAGTCGTGACACACCTACACTGGCTGTATAAAAAGTAGAGGCAACACTGCCGTAAGATGAAGGACGTGCGTCAAATGGCGTGCGCGCGGTCTGCAGCTGACACCAGAAGATTAGTCCTTCTGCTTCGCCGGATGGTAACGTGCTTGCGTCGCATGCAGCGGGCCCGGGTTCCATTCCAGATGGGGTTGGATATTTTCTCTGCTCGTGGACTGGGTGTTGTGTTGTACTCATTATAATTTCATCCTCATCAACAGTTCGCGAGTCGACCAACGTGGCGTTGACTGAAATAAGACTCGCACTCGGCGGCCGAACTTCAGCGGACTGAGCCTCCCGGCCAGCAATGAGACACGATCATTTCATTTTTTACCAGAAGGTCAGCTGAAGTACAGACGGTCACTGCAGTCGACTATTGCAATTTCTTTCCACCTCACATTCGTTCCGCATGAGACGAAAGAGCGATACCTTCTGGCACTGAATCCCATCATCCTTCATGTCAATGCATGACGGCATACGGCGAACTCAGTGCAGGGTCTTCTGTTTACTTGTCCCGATATAAGTCAGCGCGATTACGACATGTCCGACAAAATGAAGGAACCTCTTAGGGCTACGCTCTACAACACATCCGTGCCATAGGGCAGCCCTTGTGGGACATCGACCGAGAGGGATGCACTGGCGGTGTACGATGACTTCCATTTGTGTGGCGGAAGGCCAGTGGAGATCTGGGGTGATGATATTGGGGGCATCTAATACAATGAACGTCTCTCGATAAAGGCTCGTTTGAATTATGACAGTGTTGTCACTATTTTTGATCCAGTCCATATACAGGGTGATTCAAAAAGAATACCACAACTTTAAAAATGTGTATTTAATGAAAGAAATATAATGTAACCTTCTGTTACACATCATTACAAAGAGTATTTAAAAAGGTTTTTTTTCACTCAAAAACAAGTTCAGAGATGTTCAATATGGCCCCCTCCAGACACACGAGCAATATCAACCCGATACTCCAACTCGTTCCACACTCTCTGTAGCATATCAGGCGTAACAGTTTGGATAGCTGCTGTTATTTCTCGTTTCAAATCATCAATGGTGGCTGGGAGAGATGGCCGAAACACCATATCCTTAACATACCCCCATAAGAAAAAATCGCAGCGGGTAAGATCAGGGCTTCTTGGAGGCCAGTGATGAAGTGCTCTGTCACGGGCTGCCTGGCGGCCGATCCATCGCCTCGGGTAGTTGACGTTCAGGTAGTTACGGACAGATAAGTGCCAATGTGGTGGCGCTCCATCCTGCTGAAATATGAATTGTTGTGCTTCTTGTTCGAGCTGAGGGAACAGCCAATTCTCTAACATCTCCAGTTACTGTAGTCCAGTTACAGTAGCACCTTCGAAGAAAAAGGGACCAAAAACTTTATTGGCTGAAATGGCACAGACAACGTTCACCTTAGGCGAGTCACGTTCATACTGCGTTGTTTCCCGCGGATTCTCAGTGCCCCATATACAGACATTGTGACGGTTGACTTTCTCGTTAGTGTGGAAAGTTGCTTCATCACTAAACACAATCTTTGAAACGAAAGATTCATCTGTTTCCATTTGAGCAAGGATAAAATCACAGAAATCGATTCTTTTAATCTTATCAGCTGCAGACAGTGCTTGAACCAATTTCAGACGATAAGGTTTCATAACTAACCTTTTTCGTAGGACTCTCCATACAGTTGATTGTGGAATTTGCAGCTCTCTGCTAGCTCTGCGAGTCGATTTTCCTGGGCTGCGAACAAATGCTTGCTGGATGCGTGCTACATTTTCATCACTCGTTCTCGGCCGTCCAGAACTTTTCCCTTTGCACAAACACCCATTCTCTGTAAACTGTTTATACCAACGTTTAATACAACACCTATCAGGAGGTTTAACACCATACTTCTTTCGAAATGCATGCTGAACAATTGTCGTCGATTCACTTCTGCCGTACTCAATAACACAAAAAGCTTTCTGTTGAGCGTTCGCCATCTTAGCATCAACTGACGCTGACGCCTAGTCAACAGCGCCTCAAGCGAACAAATTTACAACTAAATGAAACTTTATAGCTCCCTTAATTCGCCGACAGATAGTGCTTAGCTCTGTCTTTTGTCGTTGCAGAGTTTTAAATTCCTAAAGTTGTGGTATTCTTTTTGAATCACCCTGTATTTTGAATCGTCGCACGAAAGAGTAACCTGCAGTATGCTACAAGGTTATGTTCCTCTGTGTTTCCAATGATAAGCGCCCTACGAATGACGTAGCAGCCTCCCCCATAAATCATCATCACCCTACGAATGACTGTAGGAAATGAGCCCTAACACGGAAATAAAGGATTTGCGGAACTGTGACCGTATAGAACGTTTTCTTCTGTGCGCGAGGTGTGTCTCCTGTATGTTCGGTTCCCCACTGTATCAATTGCGGTTTCCTGAAATTAGTACCAAATATACGAAATAGCAGTGTATTAAAAACTACTTTACAGAGAAAATATTCCTGGAAAGCTGATTCTGCAAAATAACATAATAGAATTCGATGACACCTGTGTCTTGACAACAGTGTAGTAAGTTCTCCATACAGAGTAGTGGCTTCAGAATACTGCTAGAAGTGGATGAATAATCGCTAACTTTTATAAAATATATATGTTTGTATGTGTGTGTAGTGCCTCTGTGTTTCTTTTCCTAAACCAATGGACCGATGTCATTTAAGCTCGGTGCACGTGTCCCTTACTGGAAGGCAACAATCGTTGTGTGGGTAAGAACCACCCATCTATAAATAGTTCAACAGCTACGACCTCATAAAGAACGAGATGCGTGAAAACTACCACATCAAGCATTACATTTAAATTTACTATTTCTTTGCTACTAACTTCATTCGCAGCGTGTTTCGCAGACAGTATCCACATAAATCATTGAATGTAAGTAAACATATATATATATATATATATATATATATATATATATATATATATATATATATATATATATATATATATATATATATATATTTCTACGACACGCAGTTCAAGAAATGTGATGTCAAAAACACTGAGTATCGTGAAAAAATGCCGCATCATGGATGAAGTTTTGATACACGGATTCTTCAGTACTAAGACACACCTACAGTTAAATCAACTTATAGGGACGTTTACAAAATCGCATTGTAGACATGTGAATCAATTGCATCCAGCGTACAGAAACTCTTTCATAATTTCACAGGTGTTTTCAATAATACATGGAAATGAATTTTTTTCAGTTTTGTATTAAAATTACACTTCATTTTTAGTTTTAATTTCTGACAGAAAACTGGCAAAATAAACATCCAGGTAATGCTGGGTTAGCCAGCAAGTAAAACAATAAACTTAAATTTTGGTTTGAAATTTAGACATTGACAATGAGTAGAGAATTGTTATTTTTTAAATTTTATTTTAATTACTATTTAGGAGTTTGTGACTACTACCCGGATAATATGAAAAACAGGCAGAATATAGACTTGGATGTAGTTGCACATTGTAATTGTAGCGGTAGTAAACATTTCACTAGAAATGTTAGTACATCTTCAAGTTAGTGGATGACTATAGCAGAAGGCGTTTACACCCTTTGCTTTTTTTACGTTTAAATGACATTGGTACTAATCTCTTCGGATTAATCGTTTCTGAGAAGAGCTAGAGTAGCAGTCCCCTATGGATGAATGAAGCGTCATTAGGATTTAACGTTCCACTGATGGCAAGATGGACCATGAATTCAGACTGGATGAGGACGTAACCGGAAATCTGCCGTGATCACTCAAAGCATGCATCCAGGGATTCGATTTAAAAGACTGAGGGGAAAGCCTTCAAGCCTAAATCTGAAGCCGACCGCTGTGGTCGAGCGGTTCTAGGCGCTTCAGTCCGGAACCGCGCTGCTGCTACGGTCGCAAGTTCGAATCCTGCTTCGGGCATGGATGTGTGTGATGTTCTTAGGTTAGTTAGGTTTAAGTAGTTCTAAGTCTAGGGGACTGATGACGTCAGATGTTAAGTCCCATGGTGCTTAGAGCCATATCTAAATCGGAATGGCTGATTTGAACGCCGTTCTCTTGACAATGAATCCGCTTTTTGAACCCCGGCGTCACCGATCTCGATAACTACAGATCATTCTTACATGGTGGACGAAGCATCAGCTCTGTTGGTGACAAAACAAGAAACATTTTTCTTTTCACAAAGACTTACGTGTAAATCAGTACTGAGGCACTTACAGGGTGGTTAGCAGTAATCACACATATTGTCTGAAAGTAACTAACGGAACGTGATTGAACGGATAAAATTTCTCGCAGGAAGATGACTTCAATCAGTAGCAGAGTGGCAATCTGAGCTATTCCTGCAGTTAATAGAAGTCCCTCTCAGCCGAATATATCCCCTAAAATGCAGTGGAACTGCACCAATATCAGAGAATTTACGCTGCACTCGAACAAGTCAGCGACGGTTCTGCAGGTGGCGCAAGCTGCGTGAGATAACCTGTGGGATTTGCGAGAGACAAGCGAGCTACTCGGAGAGTCAGCTCCATTAGGCAGATGTGCGTCACGCCTCTACCTGCGCCAGGTTCTCCACTAATTACTGACCGAGACTAATGGCCTCCCACTATAAATCTGGATTTCTCCTGCAGTGACTGGGAGACGAGAGCAAGAGCAAGGTCCCTATATGGGGAGCTGCATATTAATAGAACCAGGAAAATCGTAGTTCTGAAACTGAAATACTTCTTTTCTTCAGACGAAAGAGACAGACTAACTTAGAATGTGTAATAGAATTGGTGACGATTTCTTAAACTAACTTTTTAATCTCTTTAATTTAAAAAAACATTTTAATTTTTTCTCTTAATAAAGAGACAAAGTTGATGATGATGATGACAGATTTAACTGGGTGCTTGACATCGAGGTCTTTGTGTCCATACAACAGTCTGTCGAAACGAATGCAACTGAAATGAGTAAACGTGTTAACATTGTAGACAAAAAGTTATACTGTTTTGTAAAATTTCTCTTGTGAAACACATACAGACAAACATATGAACAAAGTACTATAAAAGCATGTTGTTTAAGGGTGCTTAAGAGGTGGATAAAAATTAAAGACAAAATGGACAGAGGGAGATAATGTAGGCAAATACCAACGATTTAACAGTTTCGGATTTCTAGTGTAAAGGAATGATAAGACATTATACTTACATTGGTTTTCGGAGGGTTGTGTCGCAACTTTCATCTTTGCACATTCGCCATTCAGGGTTTCAGTTGCATGAGGAAAGGATCATTCTCACTTCTTGCTTGGTGTTCGTCGTATATCAATTATACGAATTCGTAAGAATGAGAGGAAATTCCAGATATATAAGTATATGAGGCTACGATAAATAATTCATTCGTTTTCAAACCTCAATGTTTTCCATGACACGTTCCATATCATTACGAAGTGTCGTATTGATGATCTATGGAACAAGTACTAATCCTAATCTAATCTAATCTAATCCAAGTTATGATGTAAGCTGTAAGAAAAGAGCCGTAAACACACCATGATAGCATCTTGTACCCTATAAATGTTCCATGAGTGCCCCTCCTGGCACACGAAATACGTTCAAGCGATGGTTAAGTTCGTTCCATATCTTACGTAGCAACATCCTGTCAAAGGTCATCACAGCTGCAATGAAGCGTTCTCTGAGCTATTCCAGTATTTTGGCAGTGAGGGTACGTAAAAACGTATTCGAAAAGGAAATTTCGGAAGGATTAGGTCAGGTGATGTGGGCGGCCAAGGGACAGAGCCACGTTATCATAATCACTGCGCCCAATCCAGCGATGGCCAAGGTCGTCGTCCGCACAGGATCAGCTGGTAACTTGCAGTGACAAATTTTCGTTCAAAGCGTTGGGTGAGTTCATTCGTTTGTTCGAAGGGAGAACGACGGTGCTGGCCCCCTTTTCGGCCAGCCGGTGATGACAGATTCTATAATACACCAAGCCATCTTACCTCAAACTATTCGGAAAAAAAGATAATTACTGCTTTACTTGTAGCTTTGTATTTCAGGTTAATTATGAAGTGCCCATAATTTCGTTAATAGTCATAGTTGTTGTCATATTTACTTGAAAGTAAGACACTGTGCGAAATTCCGAAAATTTGCCAATGAAAAGTAGGGGTCTCTATGATTTAGCATTTGGTGCATATTACATAAAATATTTCTAAGTATGGAATTTAGTTAACTTATTGAATTTCCCTTTAGATTTGGGTGGAGGTCTCTCTCACCAGTCTCGAGGAAATTCATTTGATGTAGCACACTCATTTGCGATTCCAACGCGCCAATGATAAACCCAGAGTGAAATATTCACAATTCCTCGTATTTCATAAACGGTTTGAGATATCAAAATGAGATTTTTGCAAATAATACCACACAAAGTGGAGAATAATCTGTCGCATGGTTATTGTGCAAAACTTTATTCCCAGAATGAGATTTTCACTCTGCAGCGGAGTGTGCGCTGGTATGAAACTTCCTGGCAGATTAAAACTGTGTGCCCGACCGAAACTCTAACTCGGGACCTTTGCCTTTCGCGGGCAAGTGCTCTACCAACTTTTTCTTTTTTTTAATCTCATTTTGTTCGCTTTTGTTCGTTGCATCTCCTCGGGGCGGACATCGAAAGACATCCGTTTAAGTTCGATGTTCATCGGTGAACTCAGTTTTTTTTTTATTACAGAGGGCAGCTAAACCTCTGACCGAGCACGCTGAGCTACCGTGCCGGCAGTAACTGAGCTACCGAATCACGACTCACGCCTGGTACTCACAGCTTTACTTCTGCCAGTACCTCGTCTCCTACCTTCAAAACTTTACAGAAGCTCTCCTGCGAACCTTGCAGAACTAGCACTCCTGAAAGAAAGGATATTACGGAGACATGGCTTAGCCACCGCCTGGGGGATGTTTCCAGAATGAGATTTTCACTCTGCAGCGGAGTGTGCGCTGATATGAAACTTCCTGGCAGATTAAAACTGTGTGCCCGACCGAGACTCGAACTCGGGACCTTTGCCTTTCGCGGGCAAGTGCTCTACTGTTGTTTTCTTTCATTTAAAAAAATTTTCTCGCCATTTTTGCAATTTAGTGGGCAATTAAATATAGAAAACAGGAGACTATGGGAAGATAAATAATTTGAATTTTACAGATGTTTGTGGTTATTAAGTAACAGGTGACAATTTTAACATAATTTTAATGGCGTTTCTCTGGAAACAACACAGGTATGGCAATTTCTGATTAAGATTGGTGAGGACATTTACATTTGAAATGTACTACTGTTTTGTATAGAAATGGCGGATGTCAACGTAATTTCGTACACGTAAACATCATCAGCCGGTATGTAAATGATTACTGCTGCAACTGTCTGACAGGTACAAAGGAACACCATATTGCATTAGTGTTGTTCGTATTTGGTGTTCTTATCAGATCTGGTGAGGTATATAAGGGTTCATGAACAGCGTCATATCTTGATTGATCACTGTAAAGAACACAAAGGTGCCGTATTCTCGTGTAAGACAGCATTATCAGAACTTGACAGCAGGAAGAATCGTGCAATATCCGTATATGCGGAGCATTCAGCTGCGACAGTGGCCATTGTTGGACAGCATGGCCAGGTTAGGGCAGGCATGCTCGTCGTAAAGGTTCCAGTGGAGCCCTTGAGATCACCGCAAGGGAGAATCGTCATATTGTACACCAAGCACATCGTAAGCCTTTCAGATCTACTCATGCCAACCACGAGCAAGTATTGCACTCCCCACACCATTCTCTGTTATCCTGCACCGTTGGTCGGACTAAAACAACACGGTCCCATGTACACGTTGCGTTTGGAGTGGTGCCATATTTGGAAAGAAATGACTGCCGATGAATTGCGTCGCACTGGGTTCAGCGATGAATCGCTGTTTTGCACTGCCCTGAATGACCATAGTCGGCTAGTATGGCGACAGCCTGGGGAGACTTCCTATTCTTCCAGTGTTTTGGAGAGGTTTAGAGGGAACTGTGACGGTACAACGGAATGTCACGCACATTCTGAATGCACCTGTGTTACCTCTCTTGCGAGAGGACAATGCTCATCCTCATATGGCACAACACCACAAACTTATAAAGTTTCATTTCGTTTCCTCCTCCACTTTGGGTGCTTCAGTGTTTTTCTGGCAGTGTACAGTGGGGGTAAAAAAATATTCCATATTATGAGAAGTGCTAGTGTGGATCAAAGCTAGACAAAAATTCACAGTGAACACGGGCTGTAAAGTGCTCACGTTGAGAGCTATGAGCATTTGTGTATCTTCGTTATTGTGAAACACCTCTTCTACTCGACAAGTGCTTCTACCTCTTATAGTAAGCATGTTACAGCGCAAGTTTACTGCATATTTTTTCTTGTTTTGGTCCGTACTAGTAGCTCTGACAGTATGAAGTACAAGGTGTGGCAGATAAACGGGTCGATTTGGATACAGCGAAAGAAGCCGAGGATAAGATTGTAAAACATTTTAAAATGCAAACAACGAAGCCCCAGAGCATTGCAATTTCACGCACTGCACATGTTTCGGCCACCATCGCTACGTTGGGAGACAATCTGCAGTGTAACTCGTTCATGGCACGTTCAAGCACCTGTACAGGTTTTTTTTTTTTTTTTTTTTTTTTGTTTCTGCTCGAATGCTGTCCTTCAGTTCTGCAATTATGTGCAGACGTCTAGCATATACCTCGTGTTTCCGGAACCATTAGAAGGCAGTAATCGCAGGCCGATAAGTCGGGAGATGTTGGAGACCATAACATGCCCCCATTTCTTTAAATACTGTCATTATCGAACAGTCTGCGCATGCTGCCTTTGAAATTCGACCACAATGGGACGTAGCACCATCTTGCTGAAACCAATACTTACTTGCAGGAAACTGTTCAAGTTCAGGTGCGAGGAATGTATCAACCACGACAGCACACCGTTGAGACGTGACTGATTGCTCGTCCATGTTCATCTTCAAAAAATAAAGGGTCGATTATAACCACTGAAGAGACTGCGCACCACACTGTGGCATTCTGATTACGGAGCGTTGATGGAGGTTGCAAGCAGGACTCTGCAGCTTTGTTTGTTGACATAACCATTGATATGAAAATATGCCTCTTTTCTCAGCCATAGAAAATTTAAGAAGACGTCATTGTCCCCAATTTTAGTCAGCAGTTCATCAGAGAGCGTCATTCACTTTTCAAAATCACTTTGAGTTACTGCTGCACAACCTGTGCCTTGTACGTTCGTAAGTTTAAAACATTCCGTAAAATTCTGTGCACACGACGGCTGGACATTGCCATTAGAGCCACAATTTGTCTCGCGGAACGCTCTGGACTCTTGGCTGCTACATTTTGCATCGCCTCTGTTCGTTCCTGTGAGAGACAAATTATGGACCTTCTCGGCGATTTCAGCTTAAGTGCACTTCCTGTTGATTCAAAGTTTTTGATCCATAACCTGGTCGCATGTGCCGACGGGGAAGCAATAACATTGTAGAAAGCCTTCACAGTGACAGCATGTTGGGAATTTGTGCACCGTTCCACCTTAGAAAATGGCGTACCTGAAATACGTGATAAACTTCCAATATTGACAGTAATGCCATTCCACTTTTAGAGACTAATTAAAAATATTTTTTTCTGCCACACAGCGTATTTTTTTTAACACCGAGTACATAAAATTACACATGCCGGTATCTGATACGTCAAGGATTTTTATTCGCTTCATCCTGGTTCCATTAATTGATTGATTTATTAAAGGTCTGAAGTAATATTTCGAAACGTAATTAATGTATTTTTCAAAACTTTCGTTCGGATGAAGATTATCAACAGTTTCATGTTAAGGGTTCAAAATAAATAAAATTCTCTTGAAATAGAAACATTGGTTATATTATTTTCTGTCCTATGATCTTGTTGTTTTATACTTTACGAAGAACGGAGGGGAAGGGGGAGTACATTCTTCGTTTGTTTTTTGACTGTGCTAATATTAACAATGTTTTGGTCAACCAGTATTAATGGGCGATTCAAGTCGATAGTCAGTTACAAAACCACTCCGAACATTGACATTGCATTTATTACACGATAGAATTAAAATGCTTTTGACTTCTACTATCATTAATTGTTATAATGAAGTACAATGGGGCTCATGATGATTCTGATTCAATCTTTCCGCGGTCGCTGGCCGTCGGCTAAAGCATCGCCTCGATTGGCACGGTAGTGCTCCGCATCGGCTGAGAAAAGTACACCCGCTTTTTCACACCCTCACCTAATCCATACGAAACTTAAAAAGAACCAGAACTGTGTGAAAGTGTTCAGGTAAAGCTAACATAAATAAGTTGAAAGTTAAATTATAAATATTTAGTGGACGTCGCTCTTTCGGGAAACACGCCATTGTTAGCGCGTTACCTTCACGGTTTTTGACACTATATCTCGTCTGCCACAGAAATCGAAAAACCATACAGTGTACTGAAACTTATTTGCAGATAAAAATTATTTGCCGTTTCATTTTGAGTCGTCAGTCTTTTGACTGGTTTGATGCGGTCACTCACGAATTCGTCTCCTGTACCAACGTCTTCATCCCAGAGTAGCACTTGCAGCCTATGTCCTCAGTGTACTGTAATCTCTATCTTCCTCTACAGTTAGTACCCTCTGCAGTTGCCTCTCGTACTATAGAGGTAGAAATTATTCCCTGATGCCTTAACAGGTACTATCATCCTGTCCCACTTGTCAGTGTTTTCCTTACATTCCTTTCCTCGCCGATTTTGCGGAGAACCTCCTTGTTTCTTACCTTACCAGTACACTGAATTTGAAACAGTCGTCTGTCGCACCACATCTCAAATGCATCGAGTCTCGTCTGTTCCGGTTCTCCCATAGTCTGTGTGTTTCTCTACCGTACAATGCTCTGCCCCAAACGTACGGCCGGCCGGGGTGGCCGAGCGGTTCTAGCCGCTACAGTCTGGAACCGTGCGACCGTTATGGTCGCAGGTTCGAATCCTGCCTCTGGCATGGATGTGTGTGATTTCCTTAGGTTAGTTAGGTTTAAGTAGTTCTAGGGGACTAATGACCTCAGAAGTTAAGTCCCATAATATTCAGAGCCATTTTTAACCAAACGTACGTTATCAGAAATCTCTTGCTAAAAATGAGGCCTATGTCCAATAGTAGCAGTCTTTTCTTGGTCAGAAATGACCCTTTTTCCAGTGCTAGTCTGCGTTTTTTCGCTTTGCTCACTTCACCATAGATTATTTTGCTGTCTAGTAGCGGTATTACTTAACTTTGTCTAAGTCGTGAGACCTAATTCTGATGTTAAAGTTACTCTCTGTTCTTATTTCTGCCACTACTCATAAATTTCCCTATTTCTTCGTTTTACTCTCAGTCGACATTCTGAACTCATTAGACAGTTCATTCCATTCAACACACCTTCAGCAAATCTCATCGTTGATATCGTTTCACCTTGAATTCTGTTAATACTCTTGAACACTTCTTTTATTTCCAGCATTACTTTTTCGATCTACAGACTGAACAGTAGGGGTGAGACTACATCCCTATCTTACACTGTTTTTAATAGTTCACTTCATTTTTCGTTTTCCACTCTCATTGTTCCTTCTTGGTTTTTTGGTTCTTATATACGCTATTCTATTTCCCCTACTTCCCAATTATATATTCCAAGATCTTGCACCTTTTACATTGCCCAGTAGTGTTTCCAGGTAGACAAATCCAATGAACGTGTCGTGATTTTTCGTCAGTCTTGCTTCCATTAGCAACTGCAAAGTCAGAAGTACCTCTCTGGTTCTTTCACCTTTCCTTAAGCCAAACTGGTCGTCATCAACAGATCATGTTGAAATCACTTCAATGAAACAGTCCTGATCGCATGTATGTTGTAGGCGAGCGGTTTCGGTCTCTGGTAAGACCATCATCGGACCTTTATTTACCTTTTGCTGGCAGCAGAAACCGGTGGCGCGAGCAGGCCGTTATGGAAGCATTTGGAACACTGCAGTCTTCCTTATCTCTCGGCCTTTTCCAAGTGTACGTCCTCCTCGTGTGATCCTTAAACAGCGTATTCACTATTAGTAGCTGAAATATATTGCAGAACTCAGTTAGTCTGTCTCCTCCCTCATTTCTTCTACCAAGCTCATACACTACCATAACCCTTCTCCTACAACCGCATTCCAGTCTTCCATGACTATTAGACTATCATTTTGCTTTATGCACTAAATTACCTTGAATCCACGCACTAAACGCTCTTATCGATTGAGATACGAAGGCACGACTCGCGACCCGCCCTGCCAGCCAAATTTTTTTCTAATACCTCTCTCCTACTTTGCAACGTTCACAGAATTTATCCTCCACTCTTTCCTGAGGAAAAACAGTTTCCACATGCAGTGCACTCCTGACCTAGGCCACACTTTAAGTACTGCAGAAGAACATGTTTTAACTGTAGTGTGTACGCCAAAGTATGTACTTTCAGATGTAATTTGTTCCGTTTGGTGTCAGCACTGTGTTCAGAAGATAGCCGTCTGTTATGCGACGGAGTAAATAATGTTAACATCTCACTACATCGGATCAGCTGATCTCATGATGTGCGTCAGGGCGTTTTCAAAGCATACTTTGTCCTAACGTGGTATAATAAGTTTTGTAAGTAGACGCAAAGCATTTCTTTTTTTTTTTTCTTTTCTACTCAGTATTTCATCTCAAATGAGAACGAGGCAGGGATTGATTCCTGAATCATTATAAATAAAATTCAAACTTGAAATTATTCAAGGGGGAAGAATGAGAAATTAACTGACCTTTCTATCTTGTATGGAACACCTCTGTCACCGAGTATCTACATATCCTTTTGCTAGTCGATGGAAGTGCACTCTATGAATAATGTAATACCGAAATCCCGGTGGGGTGTTTGTAGTTGTCGCCAACAGAGAGCAGGTTCTAAGATGGCGAAAATTAAGGTTTCGAAACGGGAATTTCAGATTCTTCATAGATTACATTAGATCAGATTCAGTTTTCGTTCCATGGGCCCAAAAATGAGATAATTCTCGTGGGTGTGGAACATGTCAGAAAGTATAACATGAAAACATAAAACATTTGAATATAGTACTTACTACTCTGATTATTTGTCAGGAGATAGTCGACATAGGTTAATACAATGCAGTAAACTGGAACAGCTAATACTTACAGAATTAACACATTGTCAGAATGAAACACTGTTATGCACTATTAATAACTTTATCGCACACAAAATACCTAATCTTGACTGTTGTGACCAAGCGTTGTCAAAACTGAAATCTTAAAGATATTTTTACCTAAGCTGGCTTAACAGTCTCTGTTCAGATATTCATCTATGGAGTAGAAGGAGCTGCCTATCGAAAGGTCTTTGAAATTCTGTTTAAACCGTGCTTTATCTGAAACCAAGTTTTTAATGGTTGCTAGCAATTTATTCAAAATGCGTGTTCTTGAATATTGGACCCCTTTTTGGACCAAGGTAAGTGAGTTTAGGTCTTTATGTATATTGTTCTTTTTCCTAGTATTGATACAATGTATTGAGCTATTGGTTGGAAATAGAGATGTATTACTTGTAACAAACTTCATTAAGGAATAAATATATTGAGAAGCAGTGGTTAGAATACAAAGTTCCTTGAACAGGTTTCTACAAGATGTTCTTGTATTTACAGCACAAATGATTCTTATCACACGCTTTTGCACGCTAAAAACTTTTGCTCGGTTTGATGAGTTGCCCCGAATATAATGGCATATGACATAATAGAATGAAAGTAAGCAAAGTATGCAAGTTCTTTTTATATTTATATGTCCTACATCTGACATCAATCTCATGGCAAGAAGACTTGTTTAGGTGCTTAAGCAATTCTGAGGTATGCCCTTCCCAAATGTATTTATTATCGAGTTGTAATCCCAGAAATTTAACACTGTCAACCTCTGCGATCTGTATGTCTTCATATGTTATACTCATGCTGGAAGGAAATCTCTTACAGGTTTTGAACTGCATATAGTGGGTCTTCTCAAAGTTTAATGACAGCAAATTAGCTTTAAACCACTTATTAATGTCACTGAAAATTTGAGTAGCTGCTATTTCTAAATCTGTACTTGACTTTCTACTCATTGAAAGTTTGTATCATCTGCTAACAAAACAAACTTAGCATCTGGCAGTGTAACAGATGAGAGGTCATTAATGTACACAAGAAAAATCAATGGACCCAAAATCGAACCTTGAGGAACGCCACATGTAATTAATTCCCAGTCAAATGAAAACTGCCTGCCTACTGCACAGGTATTTCGCAACGACATTCTTTGTTTCTTGCTAGATAGACAAGAATCAAACCATTTTGCAGCATTGCCGGTGTCACCGTAATATTCTAATTTACTTAAGAGAATGGCAGCCGGCCGCAGTGGCCATGTGGTTCTAGGCGCTCAATCCAGAACCGCGCGACTGCTACAGTTGCAGGTTCGAACCCTGCCTCGGGCATGGATGTGAGTCATGTCCTCAGGTTAGTTAGGTTTAAGTAATTCTAGGTTCTAGGGGACTGATGACCACAGATGTTAAGCCCCATAGTGCTCAGAGCCATTTGAACCATTTCAACTTAAGAGAATGCTGTGGTTCACACAGTCAAGGCTTTTGACAGGTCACAGAAAATTCCAGTACCTTCTAATTTATTATCTAATGATCTAATGCATTAAGCACATTCTCACTGTAAGTGTAAATAGCTTTCTCTATATCAGAACCCTTCACAAATCCAAACTGTGACTTGGACAATACATTATTTGGAGTCAGATACTTAAGGAGATGCTTGAACAAAACCTTTTCAAATATTTTTGAGAAAGCCGGCAAAAGTGAAATTGGTCGTTAGTTTGATTGTATTTCTTTATGCCCCTTCTTGTAAAGAGGCTGAACTTCAGCATGTTTTAGCCAGTCTGGAAATGTTCCGCCGATAAGAAATTGATTACACAAATAACTTAAGATAGAACTCAACCCGCATGAGCACTCTTTAGTTAACTTTGTTGATATGTTATCATACCCACTGGAATACATAGGTTTTAAGGATTTTATGATGGATGCTACTTCTTTGGGAGACGTGAGTGTCATTTCCATTTTACTGAGGCTATTTTTAAAGCCTGGTCTCAGATACTCCATTGCACTGTTCACCGAACCTGATAACCACACAGCTGTCAGTAACAGAGATGAAGTATTTGTTTAAGAGGTTTGCAACACTACGTTTACTAGTTATCAAAGTCATATTTATTTTTAGAGCTATCTGTTCCTCTTCCTCCTGGGCCCTACCTGTCTGTGTCTTCACAATATCCCCTACAGTTTTTATTTTGTTACCTAATGTAATTATCTTTTTCTCATAATAAAACTGCTTCGATTTCTGGATTACTTGATTCTACATTTTGCAGTATTCTTTGTAATACATTACAATTCTAACGTCAGAGCTGTTCCTAGATAGTACATACAGTCTCCTTTTTGTCCAACATGATATCATTATTCCTTGTGTAATCCACAGAAACCTGGCACTTAAGTAACGTATGTTTAGGCTGTGCGTAAGTGACTGGAGAAGGTCAGAATAAAAAAAGGAATAAACCTTCGTAATGTTGATTGTGATGTGTGAACGAATATTGTAATAATTGTAAGTTGTCATTATTGTTGTTTTTTCTTCAGATCCTGATGGGCATATAGAAAAACGTAAAGTACAGTATGTTCCCTTAAAAAGGAGTTGGTAGTGCAAAAATATTAAATAATCCTTTATGTAAATATGACTGAAACAAAAATTTTTCGTATCTTAGATTTATCTGTATGTTTAAATGAGAATAATTGACTTATCTTTTGAGTTATTAATCAATGTGTAATGATACAGTAATGTTGGTTTTACACAGGAAAATTCTGTGCAATAATTTTATACTTTAAATGCAGAATAACATAATCTATGTATTGATTTTCATGTGAGTAAAATCTTGGCCGTTAATATTTCAGTGTCTGGGTCTGTCAGCCCAAGAATCTCCGTCTTAACGGAGAATGTAAAACATAACAAGGCGACTTTCAATAACTGTCTTGTTCCCAAGGAAGAAAGTACGATTGAAGTGAAAGATTAGTTCTATGCACGGCTTGAAACACTCATGGATACCATCCCAAATGGACACCTGAGAGTCCTCATAGATGATATGGATCCGAAAATTAGGAATGGACAAGTTTTCCAAGACACAATAGGGAGACACAGCCTACATACGCTAAGCAACGATATGGTGTGCGTCTCATTAGCTTCACCACATCAAGAAGCCTCTTCATCTCCCGCACAAACTTCCAGCTTAAGGACATACAAAAGGGGATGTGATTTTCACTAGATGGGATTACAATAAACCAGGCAGACCACATTGCCGGGGATACAATAGCCAAAAAATTTGTGTCAAACGTTATGATGACGCGGGGTGCAGTGCGTGGCAGTGACCACTTCCCAATCAGAGGCCAATTACAAGTACAGTGTGGAGAGAAGCAGGAATAAGCTATAAAAGGCTGTCACACTTCGTGTTGAAAGACTGAAAGATTAAGCAATATATACACAATATCAGCTGCAACTTAATTATGGTTACGAAGCATCCCGTAAACGGGACAAAAATGAAGACCATGAACAAATGACAAGAAGATATGGTTTCTGAAAGAAATGTGCTGATGCTCTGGAAAGGAGACAGGAAGACAGCAGAAAGTGGTTGAGGAAGACAGATCTGGTGCACGATTTCCTTCCCAAGCAACTCCGGGAGGAATAAAGAGGAAGTATTTATAACGCCATCTTTGGAGCAGAAGCAGACTTCACAGGAAACAAGATTAGTAAAATGTTCCAAAAGATGAATTTTTTTAGCAAGGGGTACTAGGCCACATAGAAGTTTGTCAAAGACTCAGATGCTAAAACACTGACCAACGATAATGAAATCGCCGAAAGATGGATGGAGTAATTCTTCTTCTCGACTATGAAGAACGCGAAATACGCTTCGATTTCCAGTTTCCAACTACAGCTGACCGATATTGCCCCACCCACATTGAATGAGAACAAAATGCATATCAGATAACTTATGAAGAATAAAAGCCCAAGTGGAGATGGAATACAGATCGAGATGATCCAGGTAGGAAGCAATAAATTTGCGCAAACACTGCACTGACTGATACAAAAAATCCGGGCCTAAGAAGAACTACCAATAGAATGGAAATGGGCTCTCATTTGTCCAATCTGTCTCAAGGGTGACAAACGGAACCGTGACAACTGCCGAGGAATCGACCCTTCCTAATGTATGCTACAACATCCTGCCCGCTGTCTCATAAATAGAATTCAATCTTAAACCAAAAGAATAGTTGGTGAATAACGAGGAAGGTTTTGCCTAGGGTGATCAACTGTAGATCACATCTTCTCTCTCCGACAGCTCACTGTGAAATTGAGAGAACAGGGTATCGAATTCTTTATTTCGTTTGTTGATTTAAAGAAGGCATATGGTTGCATATACCACAGGATCCTGTTTAGCTTTCTGAGAGAGTTGCAGATGTCCCAGACACTTGTCAGCCTGATAAAGGTTTCCGCGTGTAAGACACGCAATAATGTGAAAACACAAAACCGAATAACAAATTTTTGTAATTGTGACGTTGTAAGTAGGCTGTTTAGGTTTTCATGTTGGTAACACCATGTAGCGCTCTATATGAAAATCACTGACTCTGCTGTGTGCAGTCTGTGGCTGGTTTGCATTGTTGGAATTTGCTATTGTAGTGTTGGTCAGTTGGCTGATAACAGCGCGTAGCGTTGCGCAGTTGGAGGTGAGCTGCCAGCAGTGGTGGATGTGTGGAGAGAAATGGCGGAGTTTTGAGAGTGGATGATCTGGACGAGTGTTCATCAGAGACAGTAAATTTGTAAGACTGGATGTCATGAACTGACATATATATAATGACTTTTGAACACTATTAAGGTAAATACATTGTTTGTTCTCTATCAAAATCTTTCATTTGCTAACTATGCCTGTCAGTAGTTAGTGCCTTCAGTAGTTAGAATCCTTTATTCAGCTGGCAGTACTGGCGCACGCTGTAGTGCAGTAGTGTGAGTAACGAAGATTTTTGTGAGGTAAGTGATTCATGAAAGGTATAGATTATTGTTAGTCAGGGCCATTCTTTTGTAGGGATTTTTGAAAGTCAGATTGTGTTGCGCTAAAAATATTGTGTGTCAGTTTAGTGTTGATCAGAATAAGTAAAGAGAGTAATGTCTGAGTACGTTCAGTTTTGCTCAGCAGTTTGAAAAGCAAATAACGTAAGAGGTTTATCAGCACAGTCATCCATTAATTTTTCTAGAGGGACGTTTCAACGTGTCCGTGACAAGGAGATGGTTTAGCTCCTACCTTGTTCACTTTTGTCTTGAGAAGATCATGCATGAAGATTTTAAAAAGAACTTTGAGGTGATACAAGCCGAAGGGAAGAACCTGGTGTGTTCAGTCTACGCAGATGATATTTGCTTACTCATCAGCTCTGAAGAGGTACTGAAACAAATAAACATGGCACCGAAAACGGCCGCCAGTAAATTTGGGCTACTCATAGACTAATCCCAGACGGATTATCTCATTATGATTCGCCTACAAGGTCAAGTTAGTGGAAATTGCTGTGGATGGGAGGCCGGTCCTACAGTAGAGTCTGCGAATTTAAATACCTGGAAACGCTTTTCACGGAGAACTCGTTATGCGGGGTGGAGATCAACGGCAGGATCCAGGTAGGAAACCGATCATTTTGCAGCCTAATACTGCTGTTTTGGTCCAAATGTGTCTCTATACCGTCCAACATGTCACTACATAAGACCCTGATCCAACCAACGGCACTGTATGGTTGTGAGACGAGGAGTGTCAGAAACCAGGACTTTCATTAAATACTCCTATTTGAGAGAAAAGGTTTGCAAAAAGTCTGAGATCAGCTGCTGGACACAAGCAGAGGTGAATGAAGAATCAGACGCAAGCACGAGAAAAAAACTGTACCGAGACGCAGATATAGAAATCAAATACAGCAATCATAAGAAGCAAGCTACTACAGTGGCTGGGAAGGCAGACGACAGATAGCCATTGAAACTCCTGTATTTGATTCACACAGGTAGGAGACCAACGGGAAGGCCAAGAAACGGATGGAGTGATGGCCCCCATAAATACACTCCTGGAAATGGAAAAAAGAACACATTGACACCGGTGTGTCAGACCCACCATACTTGCTCCGGACACTGCGAGAGGGCTGTACAAGCAATGATCACACGCACGGCACAGCGGACACACCAGGAACCGCGGTGTTGGCCGTCGAATGGCGCTAGCTGCGCAGCATTTGTGCACCGCCGCCATCAGTGTCAGCCAGTTTGCCGTGGCATACGGAGCTCCATCGCAGTCTTTAACACTGGTAGCATGCCGCGACAGCGTGGACGTGAACCGTATGTGCAGTTGACGGACTTTGAGCGAGGGCGTGTAGTGGTCATGCGGGAGGCCGGGTGGACGTACCGCCGAATTGCTCAACACGTGGGGCGTGAGGTCTCCACAGTACATCGATGTTGTCGCCAGTGGTCGGCGGAAGGTGCACGTGCCCGTCGACCTGGGACCGGACCGCAGCGACGCACGGATGCACGCCAAGACCGTAGGATCCTACGCAGTGCCGTAGGGGACCGCACCGCCACTTCCCAGCAAATTAGGGACACTGTTGCTCCTGGGGTATCGGCGAGGACCATTCGCAACCGTCTCCATGAAGCTGGGCTACGGTCCCGCACACCGTTAGGCCGTCTTCCGCTCACGCCCCAACATCGTGCAGCCCGCCTCCAGTGGTGTCGCGACAGGCGTGAATGGAGGGACGAATGGAGACGTGTCGTCTTCAGCGATGAGAGTCGCTTCTGCCTTGGTGCCAATGATGGTAGTATGCGTGTTTGGCGCCGTGCAGGTGAGCGCCACAATCAGGACTGCATACGACCGAGGCACACAGGGCCAACACCCGGCATCATGGTGTGGGGAGCGATCTCCTACACTGGCCGTACACCACTGGTGATCGTCGAGGGGACACTGAATAGTGCACGGTACATCCAAACCGTCATCGAACCCATCGTTCTACCATTCCTAGACCGGCAAGGGAACTTGCTGTTCCAACAGGACAATGCACGGCCGCATGTATCCCGTGCCACCCAACGTGCTCTAGAAGGTGTAAGTCAACTACCCTGGCCAGCAAGATCTCCGGATCTGTCCCCCATTGAGCATGTTTGGGACTGGATGAAGCGTCGTCTCACGCGGTCTGCACGTCCAGCACGAACGCTGGTCCAACTGAGGCACCAGGTGGAAATGGCATGGCAAGCCGTTCCACAGGACTACATCCAGCATCTCTACGATCGTCTCCATGGGAGAATAGCAGCCTGCATTGCTGCGAAAGGTGGATATACACTGTACTAGTGCCGCCATTGTGCATGCTCTGTTGCCTGTGTCTATGCGCCTGTGGTTCTGTCAGTGTGATCATGTGATGTATCTGACCCCAGTAATGTGTCAATAAAGTTTCCCCTTCCTGGGACAATGAATTCACGGTGTTCTTATTTCAATTTCCAGGAGTGTACATGCAACAGTCAGATGTAGATGTGGACGGATGGCGAATGGAAGTGACTGACAGAAGAAGAAGGGGATGGGAAACTTCTAGTATAGCGCGGTCCGTTGGGCCTGACTGCGTAAAAGTAAATAAAAGAAATTCGGTGAAGGCATAAACCGAAGTGTTACGCTTTTTTGACATACGGAAGCATTGATGTCAATCTCCTTGGGCAATTTACTGTACACTTTTATTTATTGATATAAAATGCTGTTTTTGGTTAATGACCGCACATATTCAGTTTACGTATTAGAGTACCTAGAACTTGGGGTCGCAACCAACAATAATTTTACAGGATGTTTATTAGGATAACATCTTTGTCACATGCGTTACAGGGACTGTATTGACGTGGTTTCCATGTTTAGCATCGTCGGGCTTCCAATTCCGGTTAACATGGTAGGAATATTGCGAAATTCTATTAAAACTGCTTAGAAATGGCGGGCTTGCACACTAGGTAGCAGCAAAAACTGTTACGACTTCATCCTGTTTCAGTATGCCGTCATTGTCTTTCTAAAATTTGGCATATGGATTTCCGTAAATCACATTCATAACACCCTGTAAAATTTATCCGATACATCTCTCAAAAATGGTTCAAATTGCTCTAAGCACTATGGGACTTAAACATCTGAGTTCATCAGTCCCCTAGCCTTAGAACTACTTAAACCTAACTAACCTAAGGACATCACACACATCCATGCCCGAGGCAGGATTCGAACCTGCGACCGTAGCAGCAGCGCGGTTCCGGAATGAAGTGCATAGAACCGCTCGGCCACAGCAGCCGGCTGATACATTTCTCAATAAATATCAGTTTAGAACGTTTTTGGTGTTGTATAGTGCTTCAAACCACAAACCTTGGCACTGGCCTATTAAGTGAAATCCAGGCCACGGTCTTATCTTGCAGCACAAATACGGTCTTATTTGAAAGACTCATTAAGGAGATAGTCACGCAGAAGTATTACACAGTACCACCCGACAACGCACCGGAGGACTTCACCTGGTAAATGAAATCTTAGTTGCTTGTGTGCCCTTTAAGGTAAACGTAATTGAATGCGTGCCAGCAATCAACTAACACCCAGACCTACAGATTTCAGACATTCACGTCGGTAACAAACGTTGCATGTTGATAATCAACGAAAACACCGATTTAGTTCGTGCTGTGTGCTGTAGTCCAGTAGAACATATGTGAACGGTAATTTGAAGTATCACGAGAGCTACGTAACACAGAAAAAGGTTACGTATGAGTATTTGTATGATAGGTCTCGTGTGAGTGAGAAGGTAGATCCTTCGGTCGTCGTACCAAAGATTCCGCGTTCAAACCCCACTAATGACGAATTTTTTAACTGTTCATGGATGAAACTGTCATATGGGAGGACGTTTTATTGACATGTAAAGGGACTTTTCCGAGTTTGCAGCAATGTTCTTTTGGCAATCTGGTTTCGCTTCTTTAGTTGAACGTTATGTACTTATTACTGGCTGGATGGTTTAAATTGGAGGAGACCAAACGGCGGGGTCATCGGTCGCATCGGATGAGGGAAGGATGGGGAATGAAACTGGCCGTGCCCTTTCAAAGAAATCATCCCGAAATTTGCCTGAAGCGATTTAGGGGAATCGCGGGTTTGAACCGTCGCCCTACCGAAAGCGAGTCCAGTGTGTTAACCACTGCGCCACCTCGCTCGGGATGAGAAAAGATGATCATGTTGTGATTATAGATTATTATTGATCTTATTATCTTGTTTATTATTAATTATTATTATCATTACTTTTACTTTCACACGTGTGATGCAATTGTTTCCTTATTCATCTGTTCTGACTGCAAATTCTGTGAAATTAAAATGTACTCTATGGGTTTACTACCTTTAAATGAAACGAAGTGAAAGCAGACTTCCAAGAGAACATAGCCGTGATCTCCAAACAGCCCTTTCACATGTCACAAACGCCTTGTCCCACATAACATTTTGATTTATTATGCAGTAACAAAATCGTAATCATTGTAATTTGTACCCAGGACCCTTGGGATGTGGATCTATCTACCAACTTCTCCACGGAAGCAAAATGTGTTAGTTACTCACAGTTGTACTCTTGATGTAGTTGTGGTGTTCATTTAGTTGGCGTTTACGCCCGTTCTGCTCGAGGAAACCACATTGTACGAACTAAATCGGAGTTTTGGTTGATACTCTATCGACATACAACGTTTGGTACCGATCTGAGTGTCTGAGATCTGGCGGTTTGGTTAGCAACAGGTGATGTTTCACATTGTCGCAACAGGCATAAATTGCTGCGTACGAGCCTTTCGAGCCATTGATTCCACACAAGCATCGCCATCGTAGCAGCATACCCCGCACAGGGAAAGACACCACGGGACGACAAACTAATTTGCCATAGACCGATCAACTTTCCCAGTATGAAGGCCAGCACATGCTTCAGTAGTGTCTTATCCGCAATTCCAACAGTGGTTATCACACTGCATTGACTTTCGGTAGGACGATGTTGCAAACACGCGTCTGTCCATCCTGATTTAGGTTTGCCGTGATTTCCCTATGTCGCTCCAGACAAATGGCGGGATAGTCTCTTTGAAAGGGCACGACCGACTTCTTCCCCAATGCTAGGACAAATTTGAGTTTATGCTTGGAATCTAATGACCTAGATGTCGACGGGACACCAAACCCTCTTCTATCATCCTTTTTTTCGCAATGCCACTACATATGCCAAATGAACGTGGTGTAGTGAGAGCTTCCCTTTCACCCACGGCTACAGTGCTGTCGCGTACTTCATCTCCCTTCAGTCTTGGAAAATTTTGGCACACTTTTCTACAGAATCAGGACGTCTAGAATAATCTGGGCCCTTTTCTCCAAAGGGCCAATCTCTTTGCTAATACAAATCCTTTAATGTATTCGTTATCTTCATGTTATCTTTTAGTGTTGTCTATCTAGTTCCATCAAGCAGAATTTTTTTTGTCGCAAACTTCTTCTATGATCAATTCTTCCATGCGGCTTATAGTTCTAACGAACATCAATGTGATTTTGTGACCTCCAATAATTTTTTTTTAAAAAGTGGGTCAGATGGCGCTGAACACTATGGGACTAAACTTCTGAGGTCATCAGTCCCTTGAACTTAGAACTACTAACTAACCTAAGGACATCACACACATCCATGCCCGAGGCAGGATTCGAACCTGATACAGTAGCGGTCGCGCGGTTCCAGAATGTAGAGCCTATAACCATTCGGCCACTCCGGCAGGCTCCAGGCTCCAGATTTTCGGTTCATGTGGATACAATAATCCTGAATTTTGGCCCGAAATCGAACTCAGTTACCACTCAGAATATATTGAAATAAACTTACTTCAGGCCTATGGACTAATGCAGTTTCAATGGCTTAGGCAACAATATCCCGTCACTGTCTGTTGAATGTATCTTGCTGTCTACGTCGACCGCATTACTGAGTCTCCGAAGCACAGGATCCACGGCGTATTGTTAGTTCTGAATACACATATGTTTATCCTACTTTTACTGATTGATACGCTGTGTACAATCATTTGTTTGTGTCGTTACATGTAAGTACAGCCTCATCAGAGAGAGTGGGCGTGGTGCAATGGGACTCCGTCAAAAGGAAGTCGCATGCCCTTAGAGTTTCACAGATCCGCATGTAGAGCGAGGTGGCGAAGTCGCTGGTGGATGGAAATACTAGCCCTCAACGATCGGTCGGCTGGATACTAATAGAATGGAGACTGTGGCTGAGGCTGCAGAAATCGTGTATGTTAGAGTAAGATCGATGTGTAAAGTCACGTCCTTGTGCGTAAGAATCATTGGCTTCAGAAACCAAGTACACCCATTTTACGTTATTTAAGGACTATTCTTCTGGTAAAAGCGCCCTCTACAAGATACTTTCACTTTCAACACTGTACACTCACAAACGTTACTCCGTCTACCAATCTTGGTAAATTTGCGTTATTTTGTATATTCATAATTAAGTATTTTAGATAGTAATTTAAATCGTAAAATTACAAACGACAGCCCGTATCTAACAATGTTATGACTTGACTAGTTTTATGGAATATTTATTTATATACTCAGATAGTGTCCTAAGTGTCCATTAGCGTGTGAAGTGGTTGGAGAACGCTTCAGACAGCCTATGAGAAAACCGAATAGCGAGGATAGTTTTACACAATATTGGACCTGGTACGTAGTGAATTGAGGTCATATAGACAATGATGATGATGATGATGATGATGATGAAGTTCCATACTCATTGACAGAGCGTAAGGGAACGATGCGAGAGACCCCCACCGCCGTACTAGGCAGGGTCCTTGTGGAGGTGGTTTCCCATTGCCTTCCTTCGACCGTAATGGGGATGAATGATGATGATGAAGACGACACAACAACATCCAGTCATCTCGATGCAGGTGGAAATCCATTACCCCGCCGGGAATCGAACCCGTGACCCCGTGCTCGGGAAGCGAGAACGCTACCGCGAGATCACGAGCTGTGAACAATAGAGAGTAATAAGGCCTCTAATTCCGAGAATACAGTATTCTGCCGTAGTAGTTGGTGTGAAGCTTATTTTATTAATGGTGAATATTGATTAGTGGTTTGAGTATCAACAATTTATAAACGTTGTAATGAGGAATTAGACGGATTCGCATCTATCTGAGGTGTTCTCAAGTCATTGGGCTCATGTATGTTGCAGCCAATCTACTTAAAGCGATTTGTGAGTGAGTAAATGTCATAAAATTGTGTACTACTATTAGTGTCAGTGATTTACATAATATCAGTTACACAAAGGAGATGTACGTTTTTTAGCCACTGCAAATCTTAAACATTCAGGAGCAAAAGTTTAAGTATGTGTGGTCGATTCTGGCTATTGCACGATAGTGTGGTAATAAGGGTGCTGTTTTCCCAGACTTGAATGACACCTGGTCGGTAATTTCCTATTTCTCCTAGTCGAGAAACCTGCTTTGCTTTCAACCTAACGTTTGTTCATATTTTTCAGCGTTTTGCTCTTGACAGTGAAGCGCCAAACAGAATTATGTGATATGCACAAAATAATTTTTAAGTTAGTATTATTCCCATTTTTAGAGAGAAGACCTTGTCCTATTCTAACCAACTCTTTTTTATTTTTCCCATTATTTAAAGTTGCAACTGTGGTTCAAATTAAATGTTTGTAGAAAATAGGCATTCAGTCAGTATTACCACTATTTTTGTTTTTCTTCATGTGGGATATCGCATCTGTACAGCTGTTAAAAGACCTTTTGAAGGTTTTTAACTCGGCTGTTGTTTGCAAGTATTTAGAATACTATATCTTGAACGAGTGGCCAATTTCGGTCTTACACGTCACTTTCGAGTGCTGTCTACAAATAATCAGAACAAAGATACAGCAACTTTGTATGACGTATTGATACAAAAAACATAATATTTTAGAACGGCCAGCCTAAAATTGTACTTCAGGGTGTCAACATTTCGGTGGACATAATCGATCCGACAGTGAGCACATAATGTGCGTCAACACTGAAACCACAATTCTTACTGAGTAGTGGTCATGTTCATAACTAATGCCAAGCTATAGCTCACTGCAAGTGCTCGCTTTCGTTGCTGAATACCAACGGTCGTTTGTATTCACTCTGGAAAAAGTTGCAGCAAAGATACAGCAGTTTGAATCAGTACGCGCTTCGATCGCTGAATGTGCCACAGATGTAACGCTCTGTGTGTCATTAACAAGCGTATACTAGAAGGTCGAAATTGTTAGCAACAGATCCAACTCGAACAGTCTGCCAAAGCATCAAATGCATCTTCAGAATGGGACGAAAACCAGGAAAAGGACAAAGGAAATAATTATTGAATTTTCGATATAAAATAATGGGAAATAAAATTCTGGCAGAGATGCATCATTAAGAACATGACCCGTTAACTACTTAGCCACGTATATTTGATTAAAGCAAATTATTCTAGTGAATTCATAACTTCACATATCGTCACATAACTCAACACTCATATAGAAAAACTCAAGAAGTTTTGAACTGTAGCATAGCACTTCAGATTTCTCACACGACAATGCTACAGCAAGTAGTTAGGGAAGATTGCAGCAGATGCCCAGAAAACGTATCTTATGCTTGAAATGCATCCACATCAGTCTGTCGTAACAATGCAACGACACTTGAGAACGAAGTTCAACAAAGATCCACAAACTGCCATTTCCGTTCATTTTACGATTGACGGTGTATTGCTTATAGAGTCTGAAGAGTTATTGTAATACATGACTTTACCAGATGGCACATAAACATAAACATTTTGCGTAACAAATAACAAACAAAGTTAAACTTATAAAAACTGACAAGAGTTGTTCGATAGAAAAGGAATGACAAGTAACAAAAAATTAATATAAAACGAAGCGATAATTAGTTTATAATGTAGCATCATTAACCTAAAGTCATCTTCCGTAAAAGGAGCTACTAGGAACTACAAAATGGCAACTGATGCATGAAGTGAAAACATATAACAGCCTAAAATATAAAGTTGTCAGTATTATGTAATAAAACGATAGTTTAATAACTTATCATGGTTTGAGAAAGTCTTACATAAAATGCTACGTAAAGTGCATCTAGCGTCAAACAGGCAGATGATAAACTGATTAGAAAAATACATAAGAGGTTAAATCATAAAGTTGTTAATAAAATTTAATACATTTACAAAAAGGTGAACAAAATGCGTTCGCTACAGCAAAGTGACACGATATTATTATCACATGGCTATCGAACCCACAGTAAAAGGATGGACAGTTAATCTCCTATAGACTGAGGTAATCTAACATAAAACGTTGCACCAGCCAATAATTAATAAAGAGGAGAGGGAACTTAGCCATCTTTCGGCGTAAAGACAAAGAGTAGTCCACACCTAATGTTATTAGATACTAGGAACACAAAGATATTTTTTGGACAAGTTAACTTGGGACTATTTGTAACGTATAAGGTTATCAACAGTAAGAAGCACACACAGAGTAAGACCTCTGAAAACGCAGCTAAATGTCGACATCCTTAAACATTGGAATTTTACTTTTTGTTTATGCGTTCAATGTTCTCATGTTATCTGCCACTCTTATGGTAACTCACCGGAAAGTACTCGTAGAGTGCATGGTCAACAAAAAAAAATTTTCAAGAATGAAAGTACCGCAAGTTGTTCTTCACTCTAGTGTTATCCTCGCTTAATGGTTTCTGACTTTTCTGTCAAACACTTATATTCATGATCCCGCTTGAAGTCCTACTTATCACTTCAAAATACGCACGGTAACACACATATGCCGAGTCTAATTTAGTGAGGTAGGCGTAATTGACGCATTTTGTGAAAGCTATTGAAACTAGACGTTTCCAAAGTAAGTGCAAAGAAGAAAGTAAGATGGTTTCATTTTGAGTGCTAGTATAAAAGGTTATTTAAAATTTCCTGTGATAAAGTTTGTTGATTGCCATAGCAATCTAATATACATCAAAGATGAGATGCCATACAAGTTTGACTTGTTGCGTAGCCGGTGTACTGAGGTGACAAAAGTCACGGGATACCTCCTGATATGTTGCGGGACCTTCTTTTTCTCGAAGTAGTGCGGCATCTCGACGTGTCAAGTTCTCAACAGCCCCTGCAGAAATACTGAGCCATGATGCCTCTACAAACGTCCTTAATTGCGAAAGATTTTGAGGACGAAAATATTTTTCGTTTAGGTTCCATAAATGTTCGATAGGTGACCAAATAATTCGCTAGAATTGTCCAGAATGTTCTTCAAACCAACCGCAAACAATTGTGGCCCGGTTTTATGGCGCACTGTCATCCTCAAAACTTCCGTCGTTGTTTGGGTACACGCAGTCGATGAATGACTACAGATTGTCTCCAAGTAGCCGAACATGAGCATTACCAGTCAATCACTGCTTCAGTTTCACTAGAGGACCCAGTCTATTCAATGTAAACACAACCCACACCATCATGGACCCACCACGAACTTGCACAGCGCTTTATTGACAACTTGGGTTCTTGACTTCGTGGGGTCTGCGCCACACTCGAAACCTACGATCAGCTTTTGTCAACTGAAATCGGGACTCATCTGGCCAGGCCACGCTTTCCCAGTCGTCTACTGTTCAACCAATATGGTCACCAGCCCAAGAGAGACTCTACAGGCTATGTCGTGCTGTTATCTTCAATCGACTGCTGTCATAGCCCATTAACGCCAAATTTCGCCGCACTGACCTAACGGATACGTTCGTCGTACGTCCCACACTGGTATCTGCTCTTACGTCACACACTGTTGTTTGTCTTTTAGCACCGACACAACGACGCTGCTCTCGAACGTTAAGTGAACGCCGACGGCCACTGCGAGAGATAATGCCTGAAATTTGATATTCTAGGCTCAGTCTTGACACTGCTGGATTGCGGAATATTGATCTTTCTAACGATTTCCGAAATGGAATGTCCCATATATCTATTTCCAACTAATATTCCGTGTTGAAAGCCTGTTACTTCCAGTCGTGCGGCAATAATCACGTTGGAAAGGTCTTCACATAAATTACCTGGGCACGAATGACAGCTCCGCTAATGTGCCGTCCTTTTATACTTGGTGTACGTGCTATTTCCACCATCCGCATATATTCATACCGCTATCCCATTACTTCTGTCAGTTCAGTATATATTTAGAACTATGTTACCGAACTGGGCGCAACTTATTTGACTGTAAGAGAAAGACAATCTGCCTTCAACAGACGTACTATAATTTTCGGTAGACTTAATATGAAAACAGAATATTTCGACCTCGCTCTTTGCTCTGAAAGGTATACACACAGTGTTAAATTTTGTATTGAACCAGAGATGGTCAACTGTAATATCGATTGCGTAGTAGCGTCGCTGCTCAGCAGCGATCGCTGGTTCTAGGTATTATGGGTAAAGCGTTAGAAAAACAGAGTTAGAAACGATGTAGAGAGTAACTTTAGATGGAGACGTGTATGGAGGACTCTCGAGTGTGAAGACGTGTTGTATCTGATACGTGCTGGATTCATACTTACTCGCTAGGGCAGTAATGATTTTTCATTTGCCAGATACCACGCTGTAAATAATTAAGAAAGTTGTACTGTTACTAATGCAATGTGCGTATTTATAAGTGATGATTCAGACAATGTACAGCACCCACATACAATGATTTTGTTATTGTAGCATCAGTTTATTGTGTGTGTTAACAGTGAGCATTATTAATTTTCGAAGAGTCAAAATATGAGTTTCAAAGTTAGTGCCATATTGTTACTTACCACAACTCAATACCAGTTCCCAGATCCACGTCGTTTTTGATTACTTATTTTTCTCGAGATGTTATTGTCTGAGTGATTTTCTGTTTCATTAAAATGTATGTCAAGCAACAGCCTTGCACAATAGCTGTCTGCTAACTATACTATTTAAAATACCAACAGAGAGCAGTGAGAAGAGCGTTATCATTGCGCAGATACAGGTAAGAAATGTAATTATTTCAGGGATAGAATTCATTAAACACAGGCAATATTATTTTCAACTTGATCAAGTTTTATTTTATTACCAGGTCCACTTTCAAATCAATAATGTCGCATCAGATTCAATGTTTGTGTTACGTAAATTTATGCAGTTTTGTTTTGGTTTAAAGCTATTGACTATTTACATTCTCGCAGTCAGAAAAGTTCAGCATAGGGCAAAGCGCTTAAGCGACGATATAAAATACACGTTCGCATGCCATTCCTGTTCTAATAGATGTGTTGCAGACTATTGTCAGTTATGTTATTAGAAACGTACATGTTTCACGCTGCCGTCAGTTAATTTAAATGTAAATCTTTCAGCTTGCGTACTCTGCATTTCCTCTGTTTCTTAACATGTGGCACAAAGGTTAGTTATAGACAAATAAATAAAGTCCTTATTTTGTATGTTCCGCGTCCGAAACCGTTAAGTAAATTTTACCGTCTTGCCCCAAATTGGCGTTACCCTTCCCAACACCAAAACGTTTCCTTTGACCGCGCTTTGCGCCTGCGGTCCTCTTTCCGAGAAAATGTTGCCCGCTGGGATGTGAGAGGAGCGGTGTGTAGGGGATTTGCGAATGGAAACGGGTTCAGAGGCGCCACCTGCGCCTAGTTTGCATGTTAGGTGGCATTAGCCTCCGGCTGCAGGCACCTTGTCTAAGCCGCCCTGCGGGCAAAGCTGCCTGCCTGCAGCCGTGTCGCTATGGGAAGCCGATCGCGAGCTCTTAAGCGAAGTGCTTTTCCGAACACAAAGAACACCTTGGGCACAATTCCTTGAAGTAACATCTTGGAAGGGCTTTGAAGAAAATAATGGCTATCTGTCGTCATTTACATAATCCTATTAGGAAAATGGAGTTCGGAAATTTTCTTCTGGTACTCATAGTTCCGTAAAGCAACATACTATACACCTCCCGAAGCTCTGTTCTTACAAACACCTGCCAAAATATCAGGAACGCCTACTAAGTACTTGTTAAGAAGTGGTTGTCAGTAGCTGACTACAGGCCATCTCGAAAGTATCGTGTAGCAGAGCCCATTCCAGACGTGGAGACACTGGAGCAACGAATTCATGCTGCCTTTAACACTGCCCGTGTGCAGCCTGGCTGACGTGAACGTGTGAGACAGAGTGCTACAATGCGTACACGGATGTGTTGAGGCACATGAAGACGGTTTTCAACGCATACCGTAACTGTGGTTGCGCGGTACATCGCTTATTACACTACAGTCTATGTGAAAAAGTATGATTGAGTAAATGGTGTCTGGCATGGAAACCATGCATATGTTCATAGACCTTTTTTGTTTCGTATCCTCCTCGCAATCAACCCCCAGAACTTTTACGTGATGGAAAAAAATTATTCTGTTATATTTCTTTTGATGATACTTAAAACATAGCACGTGCATAAACTTAACATTATTAATGCAGTATCTAATGAATTTCCATTGTACAACTGACAGCACAAAAACAGGCAGGCGGAAATGGGAGCCAGCGTTAAAGTCCTGTATAGCAGTGACGAGAATCAAATTCAACACACCATATTTTTCAGACAACGAAACAAATAACAGGAAGCTGACTTTTAAGTATTCCAGATATGATCCAATAAGACAAAAAATATTTTCTGCAAATAGATTTGCTGGCATTGTCTATAGATATATTGTGTATCGACTGAATACATACATCATCAAAAGTTTTGTATATGTCGTGCAAGTGATTAGGCTTAGGAAAGTCAACACTGACATTGCCGCGCGTAGTGGCCGCGCGGTTAGAGGGGCAATGTCATAGATTGCGCGGCCCCTCCTGCCGGACATTTGAGTCCTCCCTCGGGCGTGGTTGTGTGTGTTGTTCTTAGCATAAGTTAGATTAAGCCTAGGGACCGATAACCTCAGCAGTTTGGTCCCTTACGAATTCAAACACACTTTTTTTGAACAACACTGACGTTCCCGAAATGAGATTTTCATTCTGCAGCGGAGTGTGTGCTGATATAAAACTTCCTGCAGATTAAAACTGTATGCCGGACCGAGACTCGAACTCGGAACCTTTGCCTTTCGCAGGCAAGTGCTATACCATCTGAGTTACCCAAGCACGACTCACGCCCCGTCCTCACAGCTTTACTTCTACCAGTATCTCGTCCCCTACCTTCCAAACTTCACAGAAGCTCTCCAGTCCTTTCTTCCAAGAGTGCTAGTTCTGCAAGGTTCGCAGGAAAGCTTCTGTGAAGTTTGGAAAGTATGAGACGAGATACTGGCAGAAGTAAAGCTGGGAGAAGGGGACTTGAGTCGTGCTTGGGCAGCTCAGATGGTATAGCACTTATCCGCGTAAGGCAAAGGTTCCGAGTTCGCGTCTCGGTCCGGCACACAGTTTTAATCTGCCAGTAAGTTTCAACACTGACGTTCTTTGTAAACATATACGTAGTGACAATGTTCGCTGCCTACAAGAAGAACACTGCCCTTGGACGGACTTTAAATGAAAGTAAAGCAGCAGTTGGGTCCCGTTAGGTACGTCCGTGAAAAGATTGACTGAACATCCATCGTGCTATGAAGAGCAGTCGCGACAAGTGATCGGATCCACATCGTCTCATTACTCTCAGAAGGCGTTGAAACCAGAGAAGTTACACTACTGTCCATTAAAATTGCTACACCAAGAAGAAATGTAGATGACAAACGGGTATTCATTGGACAAATATATTATACTAGAACTGACATGAGATTACATTTTCACGCAATTTGGGTGTATAGATCCTGAGAAATCAGTACCCAGAACAACCACCTTTGGACGTAATAACGGCCTTGATACGCCTGGGTATTGAGTCAGAGCTTGGATGGCATGTACAGGTACAGCTGCCGATGCAGCTTCAACACGATACCACAGTTCATCAAGAGTAGTGACTGGCGTATTGTGACGAGCCAGTTGCTCGGCCACCATTAACCAGACGTTTTCAATTGGTGGGAGATCTGGAAAATGTGCTGACCGGGACAGCAGTCGAACATTTTCTGTATCCAGAGAGGCCCGTACAGGGCCTGCAACATGCGGCCGTGCATTATCCTGCTGAAATGTAGGGCTTCGCAGGGATCGAATGAAGGGTAGAGCCACGGGTCGTAACACATCTGAAATGTAACGTCCACTGTTCAAAGTGCCGTCAATGCGAAGAAGAGGTGACCGAGACGTGTAACCAATGGCACCGCATACCATCACGCCGGATGATACGCTACTAGCCGGCCGGTGTGGCCGTGCGGTTCTAGGCGCTACAGACTGGAGCCGAGCGACCGCTACGGTCGCAGGTTCGAATCCTGCCTCGGGCATGGATGTGTGATGTCCTTAGGTTAGTTAGGTTTAGTTAGTTCTAAGTTCTAGGCGACTGATGACCTCAGAAGTTAAGTCGCATAGTGCTCAGAGCCATTTGAACCATTTGATACGCCAGTATGCTCGCTTCCAATGTGCGTTCACCGCGATGTCGCCAAACACGGATGGGACCATCACGATACTGTAAACAGAACCTGGATTCATCCGAAAAAATGGCGTTTTGCCATTAGCGCACCCGGGTTCCTCGTTGAGTACACCATCGCAGGCGCTCCTGTGATGCAGCGTCAAAGGTAACCGCAGTCACGGTCTCCGAGCTGATAGTCCATGCTGCTGCAAACGTCGTCGAACTGTTGTCTTGCAAACGTCCCCATCTGTTAACTCAGGGATCGAGACGTTGCTGCACGATCCGTTACAGCCATGCGGATAAGATGCCTGTCATCTCGACTGCTAGTGATACGAGGCTGTTGGGACCCAGCACGGCATTCCGTGTTACCCTTCTGAATCCACAGATTCTATATTCTGCTAAAGTCATTGGATCTCGAACAACGCGAGCAGCAGTGCCGCGATACGATAAACCGCAATCGCGATAGGCTACAATCCGACCTTTATCAAAGACGGAAACGCGATGGTACGCATTTCTCCTCCTTACACGAGGCATCACAACATCGTTTCACCAGGCAACGCCGGTCAACTGCTGTTTGTGTATGAGAAATCGGTTGGAAACTTTCCTCATGTCCGCACGTTTTAGGTGTCGCCACCGGCGCCACCCTTGTGTGAATGCTCTGAAAAGCTAATCATTTGCGTATCACAGTATCTTATTCCAATCGGTTAAATTTCGCGTCTATAGCAGTCATCTTCGTGGTGTAGCAATTTTAATGGCCAGTAGTGTACTTGAATTGTGCGTAAGAGCCTAAGTGTTGTAGTGTTGTGGCGCGGACATGGGATCGGTTCCAGTTGACAGGTAATGTTGAGGATTATCGCGGCATACTCCATCCACGTTGAAAGGTGCACATGATGATGGATGTCTTCAACTTCTGATGCGAAGAAACCGCACGTAAGTGCTCCACAACTGAATTCGTTATTCGAGGAGGCTACAGGATGCCACGTCGTACATCAGCCTGTTAGGATACGATGAATGATGTGAATCTCCATCCCCGACGACTGTGGCGAGCGCCACGTCATACGTCAAGATTACAGATGGGCGAGAAATCATACGGGATGGAAGGCTCAGGATTGGTGTTGTGTATTTTTTACGGAGGAAACTCGGATCTGTTTTCACCCTGATAATCGCAGACAACGTGTTTGAAAACAACTCGATAATATCTGTCGCCTCCAACGCCGTGTCCTATCTGTGCAACAGGTTGGCGGTGAAGTATTGTCCTACGGCCGCATTACTTGCAGCACTGTACACCTCTTGAGGTTGTTGTGGGAAATGTGACTGCTGTAAGGCAGAGGGACAGTATTCTGCAACCAGTATTGGGACGTTGTCACCAACAACTTGTTAACAGTGTCATCTTGATGGATAATAGCTCGTGTGTTCATCTTGCTATTTTCGTCAACGCGTTTCATCAGTATGCTAGGATCACCAAAATGACGTGTCCTGCCTGGTCCCTGACGCACGAGTTCAATTGAACACGTGTGGTACCGGTATGAAGGAGTTTTTTCTGGATGTCGAAACGAAGGCGTACTCTGCGCGACTAACACAGAATCACAACTGAAGAGTGGGAATGTTTGGATCAAGGCTACGTTGATGATCTCATCGATGACATGCCATGTTAGAATCAAGGTTGCATGAGTGCAAGGTGACTTTCCACCACGTATTTGACGGTTCTCAGGAATGCTGTGAGAAAACTTACATGGAAACGTTACATAAATGTTTTTTTGTTATTTTTTTATTTTGTTATCCGTATATCTATGTCTCATGTCAATTTTTGTTTTGTGTGCCATGAACTTAGTAATAAGGGGCGACGCAAAAAGTTCATTGGTGAACGCGTTCTTGCTCTAATGAAAGAAGAGAATTTTACGGCGTCGGAGGCTGAGGCACGGTATGGTGCAATGGTAGATGAAATTTTGTCGAGATACAGGAGTCACGGAGCTGTGTGGCAAGTAGCATCTGGCGTGTAACAATATCTGTTCAAGATAATAAACTTGTCAACACGTGACGGCAAAATCCTTTTTTAATCGTGGTACAGTTCCACATCTACATGGATACTCTGCAAATCACATTTGAGTGCCTGGTAGAGGGTTCGTCGAACCACCTTCACAATTCTCTATTATTCCAATCTCGTATAGCTCGCAGAAAAAATGAACACCTATTTTTCGTACGTGCTCTGATTTCCTTTATTTTATCGTGGTGATCGTTCCGCCCTATGTAGGTCGGTGTCAACAAAATATTTTCGCATTCCGAGGAGAAAGTTGGCGAATGGAATTTCGTGAGAAGATCACCTTCTTTAAACTTTTTCGATGTGCTCCGTCAGTCCTACCTGGTAAGGAACCCACACCACGCAGCAGTATTCTAAAAGAGGACGGACAAGCTCAGCGTAAGCAGTCTCTTTAGTAGGTCTGTTACATTTTCTAAGTGTCCTGCCAATAAAACGCAGCCTTTGGTTAGCCTCCCCGACAAAATTTTCTATGTGTCTTTCCAATTTAAGCCGGCCGGAGTGGCCGTGCGGTTCTAGGCGCTGCAGTCTGGAACCGAGCGACCGCTACGGTCGCAGGTTCGAATCCTGCCTCGGTCATGGATATGTGTGTTGTCCTTAGGTTAGTTAGGTTTAATTAGTTCTAAGTTCTAGGCGAACTGATGACCTCAGAAGTTAAGTCGCATAGTGCTCAGAGCCATTTGAACCATTTTTTTCCAATTTAAGTTGTTACTAATTGTAATACTTAGGTTTTTAGTTGAATTTATGGCTTTTAGATTAGACCGATTTATCGTGTAACCGAAGTTTAACGAGTTCCTTTTAGCATTCATGTGGATGACCTCTCACTTTTCGTTATTTAGGGTCAACTGCCATCTTTGACTCCATTCAGACATTTTTTTCTATATCGTTTTGCAGTTTGTTTTGTACTTCTGATGACTTTATTAGTTGATAGACGACAGCGTCATCTGCAGACAACCGAAGAGGGCTGCTCAGAATGTCTCCAAAATCGCTTGTATAGATAAGGAAGAGGAAAGGGCCTATAACACTGCTTTGGGGAACGCCTGAAATCACTTCTGTTTTACTCGAAGACTTTCCGTCAGTTACTACGAACTGTGACCTCTCTGACAGGAAATCGCAAATCCAGTCACATAACTGACACAATATTCCATAAGCACGCAATTTCACTACGAGCCGCTTGTGTGGTACAGTGTCAAAAACCTTCCGGAAATCCAGGAATACGGAATCGATCTGAAATCCCTTGTCAATAGCACTCAGCACTTCACGTGAATAAAGAGTTGAAACATACTACTGCCTTTCCCGGATCACTGTATGCGATTCGGCGCCGACTTCGGGAGGCCGGACTACTGAAAAAAGTTGCGGCAATCAAGGAGAGGCTGCGTGACGGGCATGGACTGTGGACTAGCGTTTGCGGAGAACAGTGTCAGTAGTGAGTGGTGGTACCTGATATTTTCCGACGAATAGGCACTGTCTGCGGGAAATGATGGCCCAGTGTGACACTCAGCCCGTAACGTACCCGTTTCGACACCATCCACGAGTCATCTCGCAGTTTCCATGTGTCTGTGACAATATCGGGCTGGATGTGTTCTGGCGGACTTGGAATGTTTCGCAAGATAGATGGTGCTGCCCAGTATACCCATGTTACTATTATGGCGTGACTATCATATCATGAGGCAGTAATCTGTTTCCAGCAGTACCAGTCTCCTATACACCTGTCGGTGCAGGAATTGTTTGCAGAACGGAATGAAATTTCTCTTATCGATTGGCCTACTTCTGCAACAGACCTCAACCGTACTGAAAACGTATGGGCAGAATGAAACAGACCTTGCGAGAAAACTGGACTGATCCTGCACCAAGGTTTCTTGATGACTTTCGTAACGTCACCCAAGCTGCGCGGATGGAGGTGTTAGAAAAGATTTATTGCCCACCTTAGAGACTCCTTTCTTCGTAGACTACCGACAGACAATGAAGCTGAAAGCCACTGCATTGGATATTAAGAGGTAAAGAAGCCACATACTGTGTCCTTTTCAGGGGTGAAAATATATTAATAAGACCTGTGAACTGTTACTTCTATTAATTTCAAGATCTCTACTGATTAAACAAATTAATGGAGTAACGCAAAAGAAACTGCGCCAACAAGGGAACCGCACCTATTCGGCATCACCGATTTCATCCACATTTGTGGTATATGCAGGGCTTGGCTAGAAATAAAAGTGACAAAAGTTGGAGCTCCAGCTTGCCGAGCGTTTAGGAAAAACAACATTTTTGGCACGGGGCGAGTGCGGCATGAGCCATTTACGATGACGTAGTTACCTGGTTTCGGGTGGAGCAGCGAAAGGAGTGCAGAATGAGGGTAATTTCCCATGTGAAAATATTTTTTCTTTTAGTTTTAAATTTTCATGCTACTTACCCTGCAGATAAATGGAAATAGTGCTCAGTGTATTGTATGTATTAATAAAAAGCCGTAAAAAGGAAAGGTCAACGAAAATTTAGAACTGTAAATAAACTTCCAGGAACAGATTGTAAGGCGTGCACGAGGATTTCGTTACAAAATTTATGTACTTTTATTATTTTGCAGTTCACGATTAATAGGTGCTGAAGTGACATTTATCGGAAAAACAGGGGATGCAATAGTTTTCTGACATCTTGCACATGGTATAAGCGCCGCATTTTTAAAGGTACATGGTGGTTTTAAAATGACTATAGAAAAACAAGCTTGGTTCACATTGATAAAATGTTGTTTAACACTGCACACTGTTCCTGCAAACCACCTATAACAACCGTTTCACGAAATACTGTCAGTGAAATGTTTTGATGCAGCCTTCTCGGGATGGCATTTATTTTTCTCTCTCGGTAAGACCTGTTTTTTGAGCTCTATGAACAAATTCTTCATTTGACGATAAAAAAGGAAAAGACATACTGGGTAACACTAGTGAGTACATTTTGGGAGACTCCTTTATCTTGATAAATGTCGTCGTGGACTTGTTTGTCCTCTCCGTGAGTCACTTAACAGAAGATATTTGTTTGTTTACATATAATGCTTCATTATACTGTTGTGTTGGCAGAAGAGCCAACACCGTGTTACTAGTGGAGGCCGAAATGCACTCGTCTTAGCTCACGCAGGCTGGCGTGAGGAGGGAAGAACTACACTCCAGGAAATTGAAATAAGAACACCGTGAATTCCTTGTCCCAGGAAGGGGAAACTTTATTGACACATTCCTGGGGTCAGATACATCGCATGATCACACTGACAGAACCACAGGCACATAGACACAGGCAACAGAGCATGCACAATGTCGGCACTAGTACAGTGTATATCCACCTTTCGCAGCAATGCAGGCTGCTATTCTCCCATGGAGACGATCGTAGAGATGCTGGATGTAGTCCTGTGGAACGGCTTGCCATGCCATTTCCACCTGGCGCCTCAGTTGGACCAGCGTTCGTGCTGGACGTGCAGACCGCGTGAGACGACGCTTCATCCAGTCCCAAACATGCTCAATGGGGGACAGATCCGGAGATCTTGCTGGCCAGGGTAGTTGACTTACACCTTCTAGAGCACGTTGGGTGGCACGGGATACATGCGGACGTGCATTGTCCTGTTGGAACAGCAAGTTCCCTTGCCGTTCTAGGAATGGTAGAACGATGGGTTCGATGACGGTTTGGATGTACCGTGCACTATTCAGTGTCCCCTCGACGATCACCAGTGGTGTACGGCCAGTGTAGGAGATCGCTCCCCACACCATGATGCCGGGTGTTGGCCCTGTGTGCCTCGGTCGTATGCAGTCCTGATTGTGGCGCTCACTTGCACGGCGCCAAACACGCATACGACCATCATTGACACCAAGGCAGAAGCGACTCTCATCGCTGAAGACGACACGTCTCCATTCGTCCCTCCATTCACGCCTGTCGCGACACCACTGGAGGCGGGCTGCACGATGTTGGGGCGTGAGCGGAAGACGGCCTAACGGTGGGCGGGACCGTAGCCCAGCTTCATGGAGACGGTTGCGAATGGTCCTCGCCGATACCCCAGGAGCAACAGTGTCCCTAATTTGCTGGGAAGTGGCGGTGCGGTCCCCTACGGCACTGCGTAGGATCCTACGGTCTTGGCGTGCATCCGTGCGTCGCTGCGGTCCGGTCCCAGGTCGACGGGCACGTGCACCTTCCGCCGACCACTGGCGACAACATCGATGTACTGTGGAGACCTCACGCCCCACGTGTTGAGCAATTCGGCGGTACGTCCACCCGGCCTCCCGCATGCCCACTATACGCCCTCGCTCAAAGTCCGTCAACTGCACATACGGTTCACGTCCACGCTGTCGCGGCATGCTACCAGTGTTAAAGACTGCGATGGAGCTCCGTATGCCACGGCAAACTGGCTGACACTGACGGCGGCGGTGCACAAATGCTGCGCAGCTAGCGCCATTCGACGGCCAACACCGCGGTTCCTGGTGTGTCCGCTGTGCCGTGCGTGTGATCATTGCTTGTACAGCCCTCTCGCAGTGTCCGGAGCAAGTATGGTGGGTCTGACACACCGGTGTCAATGTGTTCTTTTTTCCATTTCCAGGAGTGTATACTGACGTGAGGTCTGGAACATGACAAGGAATTAGAATTCAGAAAGCGGACGTAATTAGTTTGATACTTAACTTTAATCCATTAATGATGAAGGTCACTCTTGACGGTACATGAGTCACAATATTATCTGTTCAGAAGACATTCATAGTAATTGAATATGGCGCCTTGCTAGGTCGTAGCAAATGACGTAGCTGAAGGCTATGTTAAACTATCTTCTCTGCAAATGAGAGCGTACGTAGACAGTGAACTATCGCTAGCAAAGTCGGCTGTACAACTGAGGCGAGTGCTAGGGAGTTTCTCTAGACTAGACCGGCCGTGTGGCGGCGCTCGGTCTGCAATCACTGATAGTGGCGACACGCGGATCCGACGTATACTAACGGACCGCGGCCGATTTAAAGGCTACCACCTATCAAGTATGGTGTCTGGCGGTGACACCACATATACTAGTCAAAAAAAAAAGTTTGTATAAGGTTGTTGTAATTTTTCTAGATTTAGATGAAGTATGTTGAATACACAGCCACCAAATTTTACTTTGCTTTTCCTTTTCGTGCCTTTTATGAAAATATTAGTAAATACAATATATTGAGCATTATTTCGGTTTATTTTCAGTGTAAGTAGAGTAGAAACTGTAAATAAAAACAATTGTGTCCACAGACGACCTCGGAACCACGACCGTCAGAGTACCGTTCTGTACGCTTCCCGCTGCGCCAAGCGCTGCCAGTGATTTACATTAACGTAAAGGGCACGTGCCTCACGCGACCCGCGCCATGAATGTTATTTTTTCCAAACGCTTGACCGCCCGGAGCTCCAGCTTCTGTCACCTTCATTTCGGCCATGCCCTGCATATGCCACAAATGTGGATGCAATCGGTGATGACGAGTAAGTGCGCTTCCCCAGATACGAACAACACATTATCGTCAGCCAGTTGCGTACCAGAACGCCTGCTGTGCCACTGAGCTAAGAGCGCATTACCCTACAACTGCCAGTATTTAAATACTTCTTACCGCACTTGACGCCACGCACGAAATGTAGTGCCTTTGCTAGCTCTGCAATGCTACCAATTTCGCGGTTCAATTTTCTTGCTTGTATTTAGATGGTACGTCTTTATGCTCAGTGTGAAAAAGATATCAATCCTCTATTACACTCACAAGTACAAGTGTTATTTCCTTTCATGATCTGATCTGCACACTCCATAAAGTGATTGTCTCCTGAGTAACGTAGTGGATAACTCAAATTTCAGCCACCTTTTTTTCTTTCTGCTGTCAACACATTTAAAGGAAATTTCATGTAGGGCCAAAGCCAACTTAATTCCCTTTCATTGACTTCATTTCATATTATCCGAGTCTTTCATCACTGGATAATAGTCACATCAAGTAAAACACACACACACTCACACAAACACACACACACACAGACACACACGCCAACTGAACTTCGATAACATAGGTGATCGTAAGGGCAGCAGAGTACAAAACCGCTTGCGAAACTGGTACATACAGAAAAGCAAAGTGGTAATACGGCTCAAAAGACGGAAAATCCAAAACTGGATATGGACGGAAAGAGCTACCAACAGTCCAGCGCCCAGGTAAATGTCGTGTTCCTTGACATCCGTAAGGCGTTCAGTAGGATCCCGTAGTAAAAAATATGTAACTGGATTGAAGAGTTTCTGTAACACAGAATACAGCATACCATTCTCAATGGAGAAGGATTCATACGTAAACGTAACTTCGGCCGTACCCTACGGGAGTGTTATAGGTCCATTGCTTTTCACAATTTGCGTAAATGACAAAGTAGACGACTCAGGAAGTTACACAAGGCTTTTCGCGGGTGATACTGTTTTATACAGAGAAGTGGAAACGCTGGAAAATTATAGTGAACTGCAGCAACACTCACGAAAGATCGACTCTTGGTGCAAGGACTGACAATTAAACCCCAATATAAATAAATGTAACGTATTGCATGTAGTTAAACAGAAAGACCCATCTTTGTATGACTGCAGAACAATCACTGGAAACAGTTACTTCCATAAAACATTGAGGAGTATGTGTACGGAGCTATCTGACGTGGAATGACCACATAAAGTGAATCTCAGGAAAGGCAAATGCCAGAATGAGATTCACCAGGAGAATGGGGCTGTGCAGCGTAGTCAGGCCTGCCGGAGTGACCGAGCGGTTCTAGGCGCTACATTCTGGAACCGCGTGAGCGATATGGTCGCAGGTTCGAATCCTGCCTCGGGCATGGATGTGTGTGATGTCCTTAGGTTCGTTAGGTTTAAGTAGTTCTAAGTTCTAGGGGACTGATGACCTCAGCAGTTAAGTCTCATAGTGCTCAGAGCCATTTGAACCATTAGCGTAGTCAGTTTCCAAGAAGTGACGTCCCGACAAACGGTCAGCGGAATCAGAACGGCTAAAAGTGTACACCAATGGCGACCACAATAGATATTGCTTATCTCGCGGTCGAAAGCTGCAGAGGTACCATTAGGAAACAAACAGCAGCGCTGTTATTGAGCTCTGAACTAATACGTTGTGTCTGTTTTTCGCACCCTGCAGCTAAACAGGGGTAGAGCCAAACGTGTCCAGATTAGTAGGTTATGGTGGATTACTCTATAGACATTATAGCACTGCCAGAAACACACTTAGAAAATAAAAAAACAAAGTGAAGATCGACGAAAAAGTAACGGCCATAGAATTACACTCTGCAGAACACCTACATCTACATCTACATTTATACTCCGCAAGCCACCCAACGGTGTGTGGCGAAGGGCACTTTACGTGCCAGTGTCATTACCTCCCTTTCCTGTTCCACTCGCGTATGGTTCGTGGGAAGAACGACTGCCGGAAAACCTCCGTGCGTGCTCGAATCTCTCTAATTTTATGTTCGTGATCTCCTCGGGAGGTATAAGTAGGGGGAAGCAATATATTCGATACCTCATGCAGAAACGCACCCTCTCGAAACCTGGACAGCAAGCTACACGGCAAAGCAGAGCGCCTCTCTTGCAGAGTCTGCCACTTGAGTTTGCTAAACATTTCCGTAACGCTATCACGCTAACCAAATAACCTTGCGACGAAACGCGCCACTTTTTGGATCTTCTCTATCTCTTCTGTCAACCCGACCTGGTACGGATCCCACACTGATAAGCAATACTCAAGCATACGTCGAACGAGTGTTTTGTAAGTCACCTCCTTTGTTGATGGACTCCAGTTTCTAAGGACTCTCCCAATGAATCTCAACCTGACACTCGCCTTATCAACAATTAATTTTATATGATCATTCCACATCAAATCGTTCCGTACGCATACTCCCAGATATTTTACAGAAGTAACTGCTACCAGTGTTTATTCTGCTATCATATAATCATGTTGTTGTTGTTGTTGTTGTGGTCTTCATTCCTGAGACTGGTGTGATGCAGCTCTCCATGCTACTCTATCCTCTGCAAGCTTCTTCATCTCCCAGTACTTACTGCAACCTACATCCTTCTGAATCTGCTTAATGTATTCACCTATTGGTCTCCCTCTACGAGTTTTACCCTCCACGCCGCCCTCGAATGCTAAATTTGTGATCCCTTGATGCCTCAGAGCATGTCTTACCAACCGATCCCTTCATCTCGTCAAGTTGTGCCACAAACTTCTCTTCTCCCCAGAGCTATTCAATACCTCCTCATCAGTTACGTTATCTACACATCTAATCTTCAGCATTCTTCTGTAGCACCACATTTCGAAAGTTTCTATTCTCTTCTTGTCCAAAATATTTATCGTCCATGTTTCACTTCCATACACGGCTACACTCCATACAAATACTTTCAGAAATGACTTCCTGACACTTAAACCCATACTCGATGTTAACAAATTTCTCTTCTTCAGAAACGCTTTCCTTGCCATTGCCAGTCTACATTTTATATCCTCTCTACTTCGACCATCATCAAATATTTTGCTCCCCAAATGGCAAAACAACTTTACTACTTGATGTTTCTTATTTCCTAATCTAATTCCCACAGCATCATCCGACTTAGTTAGACTACATTCCATTATCCTCGTTTTGCTTTTGTTGGTATTCATCTTATATCCATCTTTCAAGACACTGTCCATTCCGTTCAACTGCTCTTGCAACTCCTTTGTTGTCTCTGACAGAATTACAATGTCATCGGCGAACCTCAAAGTTTTTATTTCTTCTCCGTGGATTTTCATACGTAATCCGAATTTTTCTTTTGTTTCCTTTACTGGTTGCTCAATATACAGATTGAATAACATCGGGGAGAGGCTACAACCCTGTCTCACTCCCTTCCCAACCACTGCTTCCCTTTCATGACCCTCGACTCATATAACTGCCATCTGGTTCTGCACAAATTGTAAATAGCCTTTCGCTCCCTGTATTTTAACCCTGCCACCTTTAGAATTAGAAAGAGAGTATTCCAGTCAACATCGTCAAAAGCTTTTTCCAAGTATACAAATGCTAGAAGCGTAGGTTTGCCTTTCCTTAATCTTTCTTCTAAGATAAGTCGTAAGGTCAGTATTGCCTCACGTGTTCCAACATTTCTACGGAATCCAAACTGATCTTCCCCGAGGTCGGCTTCTACCAGTTCTTCCATTCGTCTGTAAAGAATTCGCGTTAGTATTTTGCAGCTGTGACTTACTAAACTGATAGTTCGGTAATTTTCACATCTTCCAACACCTGCTTTTTTTTGGGATTGGAATTATTATATTTTTCTTGAAGTCTGAGGGTATTGCGCCTGTCTCCTACATCTTGCTCACCAGATGGTAGAGTTTTGTCAGGACTGGCTCTCCCAAGGCTGTCAGTAGTTCTTATGGGATGTTGTCTACTCCCGGGGCCTTGTTTCGACACAGATCTTTCAGTGCTCTGTTAAACTCTTCACTCAGTATCATATCTCCCATTTCATCTTCATCTACATCCTCTTCCATATCCATAATATTGTCCTCAAGTACATCGCCCTTGTATAGACCCTCTATATACTCCTTCCACCTTTCTGCTTTCCGTTCTTTGCTTAGAACTGGGTTTCCAACTGAGCTCTTGACATTCATTCAAGTGGCTCTCTTTTCTCCAAAGGTCTGTTCAATTTTCCTGTAGGCAGTATCTATCTTACCCCTCGTGAGATAAGCCTCTACACGCTTGCATTTGTCCTCTAGCCATCCCTGGTTAGCCATTTTGCACTTCCTGTCGATCTCATTTTTGAGACGTTTGTATTCCTTTTTGCCTGCTTCATTTACTGCATTTTTATATTTTCTCCTTTCATCGATTAAATTCAATATTTTTTCCATTGCCCAAGGATTTCTGACCGATGACCTTTGCAGTTTGCTCCCTTTAATCTTTAAACCAACCAACCAACCAACCAACCAAGGATTTCTACTAGCCCTCGTCTTTTTACCTACTTGATCCTCTGCTGCCTTCACAACTCCATCCTTCAGAGCTACCCATCCTTCTTCTACTGTATTTCTTTCCCCCATTCTAGTGAATTGTTCCCTTATGTTCTCCCTGAAACTCTGTACAACTTCTGGTTCTTTCAGTTTATCCAGGTCCCATCTCCTTAAATTCCCACCCTTTTGCAGTTTCTTCAGTTTTAATCTACAGTTCATAACCAATAGATTGTGGTCAGAGTCCACATCTGCCCCTGAAAATATCTTACCATTTAAAACCTGGTTCCTAAATCTTTGTCTTACCATTATATAATCTATCTTATACCTTCTAGTATCTCCAGGATTATTCCATGTATACAACCTTCTTTTATGTTTCTGGAACCAAGTGTTACCTATGATTAGGTTAAGCTCTGTGCAAAATTCTACCAGACGGCTTCCTCTTTCATTTCTTACCCCCAATCCATATTCACCTGCTATGTTTCCTTCTCTTCCTTTTCCTGCTCTCGAATTCCAGTCACCCATTTTCGTCTCCCTACAGTACCTCAATAATTTCTTTTATCTCATCATACATTTCATCAATTTCTTCATCATCTGCAGAGCTAGTTGGCATACAAACTTGTACTACTGTAGTAGGCATGGGCTTCGTGTCTATCTTGGCCACAATAATGCGTTCACTATGCTGTTTGTAGTAGCTTACCCGCACTCCTATTTTTTTTATTCAATATTGAACCTACTCCAGAATTACCCCTACATTATTTTGTATTTATAGCCCTGTATTCACCTGACCAAAAGTCTTGATCCTCCTGCCACCGAACTTCACTAATTCCCACAATATCTAACTTTAACCTATTCATTTACCTTTTCAAATTTTCTAACCTATACGTTATAATCATATGATAAAGGATCCTTCTTTCTATGTATTCGTAATACATTGTGGTGGATGACTACTACACTGCTGTTGGTCTAGCTATGTGGGCTCGGATTGGCTGAGGAATTCGGCGCGGCAGATCCACCAGAACGTCTGTATCTGTGGCGGCCTCTACTGCTCTTGTGCGCGCCCTCGGAACTAACCTGCTACCTGCATGCCAGTTGAAGTTCAGCTCGCTTCGGCCATTGCACCTGCGGAGCTGAAGCGATGTTCCGCATAGCGGTGCGACTTTACAGGTTAATGGCGTTGTAGGAAAAATATGGAAATTTGTGGTAGGTACCTATGGGACCAAATAGACAGTCTCTGAATAACTCAAGAACTGCCACAGCAGTCTCAGGTGGTAGGTAAAAACACAATTGACTTGGTTTCACTTAGATCTCTTCTACGCGACCAACTTCACTGTCACACTCAACTTCGACCTCAATGGCGGGATTATTAATGTCAACTGCAACGAGCAGTCTGTCTCTCCGATATAGCTTCCATAACTCGCTAAATGTCTCAGAACTTTTTACTTTGGGTTTCAGCCAGCTCTCGGTCCCGAGAATAATTTGGACCCGATAACATTCCTGGAGGGCAGAAATATCGGGAACTTTGTTACGAATACTTCGACAGTTTACTGATAAAATTTTGACAGCCGAATTATCTTGACTCTGAACGCTGTCTGACTTCCCTTGCTGTGTATCGACTGGTAAGTGTTCACCAGAGCACCTGGAACTATCGTCTAGCGTAAAATACCCTCACTTGCACTCCACGAGTACTCTGCTACCCGAGTAGTTGCTTCCTTTGTGTACTGTACACCTGACTTATCAAGGGGAGTCCCACAAATCGCCGCACTCTAACGCAGGTCTAGAAATCTTCAGCCTTTGTCTGAGACCCTCTACTCGGCTCCAAACCCAAGGACCCGGATCACTAATTTGGACAACTGTGGGAACAATGCTGCAAATTGCGAACTCTGCTTGCATCCCACTCGTGAGGCCAGCAGTCGTTACCACTTCCACAAGCCCCCAGTATGAAATGAGAATATTACTTTACTGACAATAACCGTTTTCGACAAACTTTGCTGTCATCTTCAGGTCTCCAGTTTGAGTCGGATCCTCAAGCCCCGTTAGTGGATAACATGTAGCATATTTTAATTTTATTGCATAAGCAGCATATTGGCACACTATCTCCGTATTTTAATAATTTACCATGCGTGTAAAAAACATAGAATTTTTTCAATTTCTTAGTAACCATCAAAGTTGGTGGTGACTGTAAATAATATCACAGCAGGAGACTACACTCAAACGGCACACGCTGTGCACAAGATACATTCTACTTGCCAGAAACTGGTAATAGCCTGAATTAGGTCTGAAAGACACAAAATAGTGATTATCGACAGATCATGCCAGTGTGACACTAGTTCCTCCCTTCTACTACGTATATTTTCTCCTGTAGTTATATCACTATTAGGTACTTTCATATTACAGTACTGTTCTACTTCATTGTCCTACAAACCCACGACAAAGCAAAACATTTCTCAGAAACATTGAAAGGGCCTGTTGTAGACTCTTTCATTTTCCCACCAGCTAATATATGTTTTCGAAGATCTATAACATTTATTTTACAACTATTTATGAGATATTAAGCCAGCCAGCTTCAGTACATATCAATTCTGATATGTGCATAAGCTCTTAGCATCACCGCTGCATCGGAAAGCTTATCTTTGGTAAGCCGTTGGTCCTTAGACACGCACGTGCCATGGCAGAAGAGATTCCACTTGCTTCCATGTTCGAAGGTTATTAGCCATTACCTCCAGTGTAAAGTGCCTCGAGCATTGAGATGCGTTTGGTTTTTGAGCTACTTTGGACTTCGCATGCAATTTTTAAGAGATTAGTTTTGCCTGCTGGAGAACTATTATGATGAATTATTTGTACGACGCTTAACATTAGCAGTAAGACAATTCTAAGTGATTCTATTCAGCTGAATTCTGTGCTACTGTTTGTGGTTGGTTAGTGCGGTATCGGCGTCAGCAATGCCACACCCAGGTCGACCACCGTAAATGTGTTGCACATTATAGCAGCATCACCAGCGGCACCAAGACAGATGAGGTGAGAGCCACTCTCGGAGACCGGCCGGGTGGCCGAGTGGTTCTAGGGGCTACAGTCTGGAGCCGCGCGACCGCTACGGTCGGAGGTTTGAATCCTGCCTCGGACATGGATGTCTGTGATGTCCTTAGGTTAGTTAGGTTTAAGTAGTTCTAAGTTCTAGGAGACTGATGACCTCAGAAGTTAAGTCCCATAGTGCTCAGAGCCATTTTAACCATTTGAGCCACTCTCGGGGTTGACAGACGCCACCGCATCTTACCCGTTATGAAATGCGGCCGTATTGGCCACGTTGGCTGCACTGCGTAAGTTCCGACTTGGGCAACGCCTCCAGTGAGTGTTCTGTTTCCGTCTCCAGAGTGCGGAGTCTACGCTTCACCGTTCTGTCTAGCTGTTGAGAGATTTGTGTTTAGAGAGTGAGTTAATACCTGTGCTACGGACAAGCTGTGTAACTGTATTCGGACATTCAGCCTTCAAGATTCAGACTGGTCACTATAGGCGGCTCTGTGCCTGGCATTTTTTCTTGTCTACCTTGAGCTGTATTTCCATATGCTACACACGTTTGCTTACGACAGTGACAGCAACGGAGAACGATCAGGATATGTTTAATTTGGTACTAAATAAAATTTTCTGCTATTTTATTGTTCGTGTTGCTAAACTGACGTTTCCTGTGTTCAGCTTCGTATACAAGCAGAGAATACGACATATGGCAGCGGAATGGACGTTCTCTACGATCGCTGTGAATTTTTCTACTAATCAGTTGTTTCTTTCAGAATTGTCTTTTCGTGTTAGAATGCAAGTTAGGACGTCAGCTTGTATGCTTGTACGAATCGGAGTTCATATTTTTTACGAGCAATGTGGGAGCTCTGTGGAATGATTGTTACACATCAGTTTAGATACAACATTCACTGTGAATCGATGAACACGTACTTGAGGAAATACCACCACTACATTGCTGATAGCTACAAGCATAAAGCTGCTTTCACGAATCTGTTAAGTTATTTATTATATTCTCTAGTGAGATATGCGAGATACTTATTAGCCGAATAGTTAGTTATATGAAAGTTTGTGCTGCATATCTATTTTCGAGGCGTTAATTCGAGTCAAATAGCGTTAGTGCGTCTTTCATCGCCATTATAATTTTCTTTTGTATCTCATTATGCCAGCGCCGCACTTCACTATCCTTGAGAGTGACTGATGCTTACACATAAACATACACACCTTCCAATACGTACATCTACATCGGCGTGATTACTCTGCTATTGGCTGGCCGCGGTGCCCGAGCGGTTCTAAGCGCTTCTGTCCGGAACCGCGCGACAGTTACGGTCGCAGGTTCGAATACTGCCTCGGGCATGGATGGATGTGTGTGATGTCCTTAGGTTAATTAGGTTTAAATGGTTCTATGTTCTAGGAGACTGATGACCTAAGATGTTAAGTCCCATAGTGCTCAGAGCCATTTGAACCATTTTTGAACTCTGCTATTCACAATGAAGTGCCTGGCAGAGTGTTCAATGAACCACCTTCGAGCTGTCTCTCTACCGTTCTACTCTCGAACGGCGCGCTGAGAAAACAAACACTTAAATTTTTCTGTGCGAGGCCTGATTTCTCTTATTTTATCGTGATGACCATTTCTTCCTATATTGGTGGCTGCCAAATGAATGTTTTCGCAATCATAGGAGAAAACTGGTGATTGAAATTTCATGAGAAGATCCCGTCGCAACGTAAATCACCTTTGTTTTAATGATTTCCACTCCAATTCACGTATCACGGCTGTGACACTATCTCCCCTACTTCGCTATAATACAAAACGAGCTGCCCTTCCTTGAGCTTTTTCGATGTCATCCGTCAGTCCCGTCTAATGTGGATCCCAGACCGCACAGCAGTACTCCAGAATAGGGCGGAAAAGCGTTGTATTTTCTCGAACTCTCCCAGACGTACACGCTCCTGTTTCATATGTAAAAGATCTTAAGAACTACACTATGACAGCTGTCTAAAATATAAGAAACATAGTTCCACCTTTGACAGGAACTTCTGAAGAGCTGCATCGAAGCAATTCAGAGGCGGGCTGCTAGATTTTGTTATCGGTAGTTTCGAACAACACCTATCTGTCACGGAGATGCTTCGGGAACTCAAATGGGAATGCCTGGATGCCTGGAGGGAAGGCGATGTTCTCTTCGAGAAAGACTATAAAGAAAATTTAGACAATCGACTTTTGAAACTGACTGCCGAACGATTCTACTGCCGCCAACACACATCGCGCGACCACGAATTAAGATACGAGAAATTAGGGCTCAGACGCAGGCGTACAGACAGGGTTTTTTTTCTCGCTCTATTTTCGAGTAGAATAGAAGGGTAAATGAGAAATAGTGGTTTAGGATACCCTCTGGCACGCAACGTACGGTGGCTTGCGGAGTACCTACGTAGATGTAGATGTGGATGAAATCAGTACTTGAAATGGTTTAGCGGAGCTCGAAAAATAATAAAATCATGCAGGCAGTTGGTGTCATGACATCCTCAACTTCACAGAGGCCGGCTGCTAGGTCGACCCTTATATTTACGGTGGGTCATTACACGGTTATTGGTCACCTGATACAGGTGCGGAGTGGCCGCGCGGTTTGAAGCGCCATGTCAGGGATTGCGCCGCCCCTCCCGCCGGAGGTTCGAGTCCTCTCTCAGGCATGGGTGTGTGTGTTGTTCTTAGCATAAGTTAGTTTAAGTAAGTTTAAGTAATGTGTAAGTTCAAATGGTTCAAATGGCTCTGAGCACTTTGGGACTTAAATTCTGTGGTCATGTCCCCTAGAACTTAGAACTACTTAAACCTAACTAACCTAAAGACATCACACACATCCATGCCCGAGGGAGGATTCGAACCTGCGACCGTAGTCGTCACGCGGTTCCAGACTGAAGCGCCTAGAACCTCACGGCCACACCGGCAGCTAATGTGCAAGTCTAGGGACCGATGACCTCAGCAGTTTGGTTCCTTAGTAATTCACACACAAACGCAGGATCGATTTATGATGAAAAACACAGCGTTTTAACCGTTAGGCGTGATCTGGAACTAGGGAACGATGTATAGACCCGTAAAGGTTCTTTCGGGTTGTCAATATTCTGTATGAGTGCAGGAGGAACTGCGCCGTAAAACTACCTCAGGCTGTGACATGATGTTGGAAAACTCTTCAGCGCTGTCTACAGGATGTAGGGAAGATGGCGGCATACGATGACATTTCAGCCCTTATCAGGGCAGGCGCAGTTACGGGATAACGATCAGCAGGGGCACTATACAGGCCGCTATACAGGCCCTATCTGCCGTCTTCAGCCGTGGCGTTTCCCTAGGGAACTGCCCAGCCCTCTCGTCCCCAGTGGCGAGTGTCGCAAAGACCACGTCCCCAGGGAGTTTTATCGCTCTGCTTGCTGCTCCTCGTTCAAAGCGAGGATGGATCGGAGGAGACAGCGTGTACTCAGTGAGCGTAACGTATCAAGCTGCTTCATCGCAAAATATACCACCCTCCTCACATTAATTTGCTAGCGTCATTCCGTCACAGTCGACTTGCTTAGGAGTGAGAGAAGAAGTGACTTTGTTATGCATAATGAAAATTTCTCTGGAGTAAAACATACTTCATGCGACAAAGAAGACAGAGTAACACGTGAGCGCACTCTCCCTCTATTATCCAACCCACGAGGCGCGGACAAGAACGGGGGAAATTTACTTAACAAAAGAGCGCTTTGTTGCCGGGAGGATTCCCTGATGTGCACTGATTTTCACGTTCCTTCTGTCTTTGTTACGAAGTTCAAAGTAGCTCTTCACAAGCATGTATTATGTAGGTTTTGCCGCAAAATGTAAGCTGCCAGATGGAAATATGAGAGGTCATAAGCGAACACATACTACGATTGCTGTTGACTAGTGTTTGTAATTCTTACGATATCCGATATGTCACAGTATGCTCAGCCACGTGTTCCTGTTTAGTCAACACAATGGGCAATCGTAATTTTACATTTTTCAAATATGGGTAAACTGCACACTTGGAATTTAATCACATGAAGCTCTCGTAAAACGAAGCGAGTATTGAGTCCAGAAAAACATACTGAGTATGTGGGCTGCACTGTTCACGGTCTAAGGGCATCCGAACCTTAATTGTCGATACAGTTTTGGAAGATAACAATGTTTATCTTCCTGATTTACGTCATTCACAGCAGTTGCGTAACAGACAGTTGCTCTTCGCGAGAGAGCACCTAGCCGACGTGATTCTTATGAATGTAGACTCCCTGATGACGATGCGAATATTCAGCCTCTCGTGCAACATTGTTAATTGATGTGCACTTTCTCCTGCACTGATCCTTCACACTAAAACACCAAGTCCACGAGTGCTTTGGTCTCTCAAAAATCGTCCTGCGGTGGGTAGTTATTAATCTCCACGACACATGTATTCGAAAGTCAATAACATTTATACATTTGTTCATATAATTTATTCCAGACGGAGCACCTGCATCCGATTTCTCAATATGACGTCCTTTATCATGAACGCGACCGTTTGGAAGCTATTTTGCTGTTTATGACGAACTAGCCGCCAAAAAGCCCGCTCATACCTCTTCACGCTGCTTTATAGCCGTATTTCTACTTTCAAAAGACACAACAAGTTAGCAGAAGGGGCACGATATCGATATAGGCAGTGGTCAGCAATATAGTTACACGCTTACAAACAACAACCGCTGATTCCTATCCTGGCTCACTCGCTGCTTGACTAGGTTATCACTGTTAGTTTACTCCACAGAAACTAAGGTAAAATATACTTTTTTTTCTGTTGCTGTTTCAGTATTTAACATTTCTGTGTGTTAGATTCTTTACTTAATACAAATGAATTTAACTAAACTCTCGTTAAAAAAAGCACCCAAGCATTATAAAATACGAATTGATATGTGCTACAGGCAAGGAATATGGATACCAAAAGTTCCTAAAGAAGTCTCAGAAGTGGAAACGTCGATTGTGTGAAGAAATATGACGTGGCTAAACAACTCAGAAGATTTTAACTTCAATATGTGTTGCATTTAACCTAAAAAGAAAGGACCTTGATTTCTACATTAAGAAAGATGATTTTTATTTACGGTATGCTATCAAATACTTTGATGATGGCGATGAGGACGCTCTTGAATAACAAACTTAGCGAATATTGAAGGAAAACTGAGAAGTTCATTTGAATTTACATCAATAACTCTTTGATCGTATATCTTCCGATACGTACCTTATAAACACACTCAAATTTTGTAGGTGTCTTACTCGATTTCGTTGCTGTGGGTGACCAGTTCCACTCTGTGTTGCATTACCTAAGATTTGGGTCCAGGTGACTGTTGTATGCGTATGTGTGTCACTTCGATAACATAAAATAACGTGATTTAAACTATGAAAACTGCGTTTCTGAGTGTATCCAAACTCTTTGTCAAACCATACTCTCGTAATATCTCTGCTGGATGTTTTGATTTCAAAGATCACCAGTGTGAGTGATGTGTTTGTAATATTCTGCGTAGTGGAGGAGACAATATACAGTGCTAGACGGGCAGAAAAATCACGCATGCCAATATCAGAAAAGTAGTTACGTAAACAAATGCACTTGGCAATGAGAATAAATTCTCGAAACGTGTCGTGCTAAGCATTAAAAACACGTAACTGGTGCCGTTGTCATTATTTAAATCATTGTCGATCCAGTTGCAAACTTTCCAAAAACATCGATTATAAAAATAGTAAGCGGCCGCATACGATCCTATAGGTTTACCATTTTGCAGTAATACATTGTTTTAACTGTATCAGATTTGGAGATACATAAAAACTTATTCTGTATTCGTTTCACTGCTGGGAGCAATGAGCTCTAGTGATACTTCTCTCTTATTCGAGCAATTTATTCTCTTAAAGTTTTTACCTGTTAGCCCCTTTCAAATATAACAGTGGAAGCGACATGTCGCAACAAACCAAATATTTTGTCAGATAATTTACCCGAAAACTTTTGAAGCACTTATGATGTTCCACAAGTTTACCATGTGTTCCACAAATTCAAGAAAGTCTTACGGGGAAGAATAGCAATTGGAAATAACTAGTGTCTGAGGAGAAGAGGAGAAAATTCAAGAAGATTGAGCAGATTAATCGTCTAACGACAGAAAAAGTGACAAGAGTTCAGTGCCCAGGTGTAAGGGTTATCTGTTTCACACTAATAACGTCAGCTGTACTGTCTGGATCTTTTGTTAGTGAAAACATTATTAGAATATAAAACATATATTTCAACGGACTTATATAGTGTATCAAATTACGACGCAGTAACATTAGAATTTTCTGGAAAATACGAAAGTAGGTTTGAAGAAAGCTCGAGGAATTTATACTCTTTTTCTAATCGAAGCTACTACATACCTTTAGGAAAGATAAGGGCGATCTATCGATTCCAGTTTCAATATAATAAATATATTTCAAACCTTTCTCTCAACAGCAGAAATACACTGAGCTGAATGGAATCTGCTATAACGTGAATATCTCGAGTGTCTTCATCCACGACAGTGAGGCACATGCCGATAAATACCATTCTCATGCAAGCATTTTTTAGTACTTTCCGTGCAAAAATAAGCCATTCCCATATGAAGAATTATGTGAGTCACGATGGTCACTAGGTTTGTCGAACGTTGTTGCATTTGTTCCAGCAGAGGCTGCAACACCATATTTGCTCTTACTGATTATCAACTACATTATAATCTTTTTTTTTTTTTTTTTTTTTTTTTTTTTACTGGCTTGCTAATGAATTGGAGCTTTTGAAGTCGAAATATTTTCTGACTTTTAACTGTGAAGTAATAAATGGCAGTTAATGATAGGATTTTATGTCTGGCTGCCACACACATACCATCAAACATCTCTGAAGTAAAATTCTTAGGAAGTTTATGAGTATATGTTTATTTGCTTGTCAGTGGGAAATTTTACCTCTTCTCTCTGCTGTGTTGAGTGGTACTTAAGATAGGTAAATAAATTAGTGAAATCAATGTGAAGTGAAGTAGAAATTCTAAAATAAATGAAAAACTTAGTTTAGTTTAGAAGAATTACACACTGGCAAACAGCGTACAGAGCAGCAGTGGCAACGGCCAGCTCTTGGAAGTCTGCACGTTGAGGAGAAGCCATCGCCCTCCCCACATAAGCGGAAGCTGTCGATTCAGCCATCAGGGCATCGTCCGACTGGCTCACGTGTTTCTCAATTGTCACATGTGATCAAAGGCACTCGCCTACATTCCAAGAGCCAATGACCGACGTTAAGAAGATTCTTCGAGAAGCTTTTCAAAGTGGCAGAAGAGGCAATGACCGTCAAGTCACTCACCTCCAGTTAACTGAAGTAAATAAATATGCGAGACGCAGTGGGCCCGACAGTAGTTTTCAGTTCAGTTTCGGTGCTGAAGACCGTCATGCAGGAAGAGCCTACATCGTACACAGAAACACCAAGTCCGCCGCTGTAATGGAATAGCAAGCAGCAGGTATTTGAAGGCTGATTTTTACGTATCCGGGTGACTCGTGAGGACGGGAAGGAGACGGCCTCACGTCAGCAGTCACCTGTGAGCTGGGATGAAGATCTGACAGCCGAAGACTGGCAAGCTGGAGTCTGCTGTTCGAGTCCGGGACACTGGCCTTCCCCGCCGCAGCGCTCCGCTGGCCGACGCACAACACTGTCACACGCGGCCGCATTGAGAGAGAAACACTGGGACGCCACATCCAAGGTATCGCCATCCGATTCACGACTTCGTTCTCAATAATTAAACGGGTCACCTCGCGCTGCACGTCTCCAGTCAACTGGGCGAGACGGCGACACGAGATACACACTGCCAGGCGTAATAAGACGCCGCCGCTGCCGCAGCAGAAGGCTTCGCAAACGACACAGCTGCCGCTCTCACAGCCAGAACAATCGAGTAAGGAAACCATTGTAAAAAACTTCCAATAAAAGTTATCTTATATAAAAATGCTGGCTCATTCTACCACATACCCGAGCCAAGGAAGAACCCACGCTGCCCACATGTTGTTAAGAGATAAAAAGTAATTTATTTAGTGTTTTTCACCCTGACATAATGCTTTAGAATCAAATGCCCTTTGCAGTAATGCTCATCCTGAGAAATACCTAGCATCAAAAGAGAAAACCCAGTTACAGCTGCGATGGTGGTCTCGAATACAGCTGCCGTAGAAGTTGCTAAACGTTGACTGTGTCGTCTAATGAAAGAAACTCAAATTTCGATGCGGTGAGATGAACTGCTTGTTAAAAAAATATACAGGGACTGTAATTCACTCCACGCTATTTATATTAACCCAAAACCCAATATTGTTAACAAAACTGATACAATAGGAGGAACGATAATAATGCTCGTATTCTCTCTTTACCAAGACACACCACAGACTTTGTCTTATTTCCGCCTTAAAACAATGTGACAGTCACATCTCTCTCATCTAACAGAAATTCTGCTGCAGCGCATCGCTTCCTTCTTTATCTTACGTATACCTCTTTGAAAACACTTAGCAAATGACATTACGCAATATATTCAAATGGCTCAAATGGCTCTAAGCACTATCCGACTTAACTTCTGAGGTCGCCTAGAACTTTGTACTAATTAAACCTAAGCAACCTAAGGACATCACACACATCCATTCCCGAGACAGGATTCGAACCTGCGACCATAGTGGTCGCTCGGTTCCAGACTGTAGAGCCTAGAACCGCACGGCCACTCCGGCCGGCACACAATATATTTCGGACTATGGGAAAGATCGAAAAAATGGTTCAAATGGCTCTGAGCACTATGGGGCTTAACATCGGAGGTCAACAGTCCCCTAGAACTTAGAACTACTTAAACCTAACTAACCTAAGGACATCACACACATCCATGCCCGAGGCAGGATTCGAACCTGCGACTGTAGCAGTCCGGACTAAAGAGCCTAGAACCGCTCGGCCACCGCGGCCGGCGGGAAAGATCGGATCATTTTGATGAGGGGCATGTAAACAGCTCACGCAGATAGCGGGCTTTAGATCAGTGATGCAGAACGTATGATGATGGAATGAACTCAGCATAAATGCGTGGTGATTACAGTAGGCACGGGTCGTTCCAGTTGCACTGCACCAAGAGAAAAGCTTAGGATTGTTCAGCTGGTTCTAATAGACAGGTAACAATAGCTGAAAACCTGGGCAGAGGTTAGAAAAAATATGTCACCACACACCGCCAAGAAGATTTTACTGGAAACTGGATTGAGATCTCGAGCTACTGTAAGTCGTCTTCCGTTGACACTACACCACAGACAATAAAGACATACGTGGTGTAGGGACAGAGTCAATTGGGACATTGAATGGCATTCTAAGGGAGTTCAGCGACGAGTTTCTGTGTTCCCAAGGTGTCTGTAGGCAACCTGCTGAAAGTTCACAAGTCACAGCGATGCTAAAGGACCATAGGTCACCTACTCCAAAGTCATGGTGTAGTAGTAGTAGTAGCTTTATTCATCCGTAACTCTCTTTTCACAAGGATATAGGACATGTCAAAGTATTTACAAGTTCAAACCAATTTACAAACATTTACAGACTTAAAAATTAGAGACAATCATTAGATTGATTCCTGGTATACAATACTTGTTTTTTTTTTTTTAATTTAATAATGTAATGTCACACTGTACACTCATATCTCACTATCAGTCATTGCACACACTATACACACATTGTTTTGTAACTCTTCACTCACTACAGATACAAACACACACACACACACACACACACACACACACACACACACACACACACACACTGGTGATCTCTGGGCCATTTTCTGTACCACAACATCCCATTTGCTATTCCGAAAAACTGTCATCAATCCCTCTGTAATGAGTGAAATGTTGACCTTAGAAACACGAAGAGATGTTAGTGTTGTGCTATCCTTAGCTTGGGAGTAAGTATTTATAGAAAAGGAAAAAAGAAGGAAAAAAAAACATAGTGTGAAGATGTTATGTGGAATGTTGGATGTTTTATGATCATTATTGTTATTTATTTGTATAACATTTTTTTACCAAACCCCTACTCTGTTTTATCTAAGTAATCCTTCAATGTATATAATGTATTGCATAACAGGTACTTACTTTCTAGCTGCCTTTTTAAATAAATGTACCGAGCGAGGTGGCGCAGTGGTTAGCACACTGGACTCGCATTCGGGAGGACGACGGTTCAATCCCGCGTCCGGCCATCCTGATTTAGGTTTTCCGTGATTTCCCTAAATCGCTCCAGGCAAATGCCGGGATGGTTCCTCTGAAAGGGCACGGCCGACTTCCTTCCCTAATCCGATGAGACCGATGACCTCGCTGTTTGGTCTCTTTCCCCAAAACCAACCAACCAACCAAATAAATGTATTTTTGCAATTTCTTTAATCTCTTTTGGTAATTTACTGTACAGTTTTATTCCTTGGTAGAAAATGCTGTGTTGGGTGTACAAATGACTGGTAAATGTATTCACATGGTGCAGTTAAAATCCCCAGTGTTTTGAACAGATTTTTACAATGAGCTCGACTACTATTTTTGGTTGTTATTCTTATGCCTCTTTTCTGGAGTTTGAAAACTGTGTTCCTACACTACTGGCCATTAAAATTGCTACACCACGGAGATGACGTGCTACAGACGCGAAATTTAACCGACAGGAAGAAGATGCTGGGATATGCAAATGATTAGCTTTTCAGAGCATTCACGAAAGGTTGACGCCGGTGGCGACACCTACAACGTGCTGACATGAGGAAAGTTTCCCACCGATTTCTCATACACAAACAGCAACTGACCGGCGTTGCCTGGTGAAACGTTGTTCAAATGGTTCAAATGGCAGTGAGCACTATGGGACTTAAAAACTGAGGTCAACAGTCCCCTAGAACTTAGAACTACTTAAACCTAACTAACCTAAGGACATCACACACATCCATGCCCGAGGGAGGATTCTAACCTGCGACCGTAGCTGTCGCGCGGTTCCAGACTCTAGCGCCTTTAACCGCGTGGCCACACCGGCCGGCTGAAACGTTGTTGTGATGCTTCGTGTAAGGAGGAGAAATGCGTACCATCACGTTTCCGACTTTGATAAAGGTCGGATTGTAGCCTATCGCGATTGCGGTTTATCGTATCGCGACATTACTGCTCATGTTGGTCGAGATCCAATGATTGTTAGCAGAATATGTAATCGGTGGGTACAGGAGGGTAATATGGAATGCTGTGCCGGATCCCAACGGCCTCGTATCACTAGCAGTCGAGATAACAGGCATCTTATCCACATGGCTGTAACGGATCGTGCAGCCACGTCACGATCCCTGAGTCAACAGATGGCGACGTTTGCAAGACAACAACCATCTGCACGAACAGTTCGACTCTGTTTGCAGCAGCATGGACTATCAGCTCAGAGACCATGGCTGAGATTACCCTTGACGCTGCATCACAGACGGGAGCGCCTGCGATGGTGTGCTCAACGACCAACTGGGTGCACGAATGGCAAAACGTCATTTTTTCGGATGAATCCAGGTTCTGTTTACAGCATCATGATGGTCGCATCCGTGTTTGACGACATCGCGGTGATCGCACATTTGAAGCGTGTATTCGTCATCGCTATACTGGCGTATCACACGGCGTGATGGTAAGGGGTGCCATTGGTTACACGTCTCGGTCACCTCTTGTTCGCATTGAACAGTGGACGTTACATTTCAGATGTGTTACGACCCGTGGCTCTACCCACCATTCGATCCCTGCGAAACCCTACATTTCAGCAGGATAATCCACTACCGCATGTTGCAGGTCCTGTACGGACCTTTCTGAATACAGAAAATGTTCGACTGCTGCCCTGGTCAGCAAATTATCCAGATCCCTCACCAAATTAAAACGTCTGGTCAATGGTGGCCGAGCAACTTCCTCGTCACAATACGCCAGTCTCTACTCTTGATGAACTGTGGTATAGTGTTGAAGCTGCATGGGCAGCTGTACCTGTACACGCCTCCAGCAGCTGTTTCATTTCCTCTTCGACAGCTTTATTCTGGGACCAGGCCCCATTATAAAAATACTGGCAGAACACTTCATGTGGGAGCGCCTCAATCTTTTATTTTTAGCCAAAGGTAGTTCCTGGCTTTTCCTCGAATACTTCCCAATAGTGCCACAAGATGTCAGCTGTTTCTTTTCAGATTCATTTAAATGTTCGGGCTCACTTACCTTCTGTTTAATGATTTTGGAGGACTCCATTGGATTTACAAAGAAAAGTGTTAGGGACAGAATTTTAGTTCTTCTTTGCATAGCAATGTTCATTGGCTTATTCTTACATTATCTGCCATGGTTTCCTTCTTCCTGTATAATTGGAATTGCCATTGTAGCTCCTCAGTTCTTAAGAGTGGCTGTCGAGAAGTCAGTACTTGTGGAGAAACTCCAAGCCGAGGATACAGGTTGCCCACAAATCTTTCACTATGAAGAATGAGCAGTTTATCGTTCCACTCCTACAATTAATACATAAGTGGGTCAGAATCCTTACAGTCTTCAAACGAGTGCCCACAGCTCCGACAGGTTTGAACAGGAAACAGGGGCAACATTATTTGAGATTAGAGACCAAAAGGGAACATTCACAGAAGCACCTTAGTTGAGAGTTGTCTCTATGGCTATAGTAGCTATGGTTACTTGTACTGCAGATAAAGGTACTTTCTGGAATTTTCTCCCACATTTATTTACATCTTGCCCTAGATCACTTTAATAACCATTCTATTTTCGAATCGTAAGTTATCTATTTGACTACTGTGGCCCTGGTCTCGAATGTCAGCTGTAATTTTCAACCAAAACTCAGCAACCTCTAGTTTAACGGTTCCTGAGCATTTGAATGTACTTCATCTGGCATCACATCCGTAATTATTGGTGGCTGGTGTCTCCATGTTTCATTTACGAGTTGAATGGGTGTATATATTCCTTCATTATTGCTATTTTGTTTGTTGTTATTATGTGGATAAATCACGTGATATCTTCGATCACATTTATCTGAATCCCCGAAATTGTTTTAAAACTGTGTGCCTATTTCTCCCTTCACTGTTATCTCCGTGCAAGGGCCAGTATAAGTTCTCATAGTGTGCAGTCTTATCATTTCAATTTACTTGTCCTTTTTTCATATTTAGGTGAGACTTGTAACTATTATTTCAAGTCTGTACTTTTCCTGAATTAGGTCGACAGAATCGTGGACGGGAATGTTTTAGGGTTTTCTTCTGGCCCAAGCAGCAATTTTTCCTGTACGTCAACAGGCAACTTTCCTTTCGGAATTCGTAATACGTCAACTTGCGACATTGGAGCATCCAATATTTAGCTTCGTTCTAATAGTTTTGGAAATATCTTCTCAGTGTTCCACTACGGAATGAGAATGGCTCTGAATATGGAGCTCCCTTGCGGACACTTTTTTGAATACCTTTATACCAGTATCTGGTCAAAATGGATTTTTCGAACGCTTCATATGCTGTACAATTCACCATTGCCTCCAGTGCCCATAATGAGCCTTCACTATTGATATATCCAGATACATAGCTTATTTTGCTCTGACCATCAGCGTGGAAGGACATTGCAAAATCATTTTATGAGCATCACAGGATTTATGCTTTTCTTATTAGGCAAAAATAGTTGGAATTGCAAGTACTTTAGGAGCCTTCCCTCCGTAAGCTTAGAGGTGTATAGATTTTGCGATCGTAAAGCTGCATGTTCCGTTTGCATCACATTTTGTGATACATCAGTGTTATATGTGTCAACAAAATCTTCTCCATCGTCTGACGTCTGTGTTCTACTAGAAGGAAAGTTACAGAAGGTACGGATGAATTAGTCTCCCTGGCTTCCTCTACACCGTTCGAGACATTTGCTTCCCTTTTAATTATATGTCCCTTCCATCGCCCAAAGCCAGGAAATATGAGTTGTTTCAAAGGTGTTGTCTATTCAACATAATTGAATTAGGAGATGCATCAAGAATAAGTAAGTAATACTTCACATTCTCTCTCTGTTAAGAGATGGCACTCGTGGCGCGATGGACAAAACCAGGAATAAATTCATTCTGAGTATAACTTCACAGATAAAGCACTTTTAAACGCTTCTAGCTTGTTGTCCTTCTATCGCTGTTGATATACTTTCCGGGATGTGAGGTCGTGGTCCAAGAACTTTTCTGCTCCTTACGTTTCGTCCAGGACTGCGATGGACTTCCTCAGAGGCGCTGCTCCTCTGAGTCTTCCCGACTGACTGGTCGGGTGTCTGAGAGCGACTTATATATTGTGAGAAAGGGGGGCGTGGTTCAGGTGACACGTGATGAGCAGTGATAATCCATAGCAAAGATAAGGTTGACTATCGATTACCACCTTGTCAAAGATAAAAATTGTTGGCAATTTTGTAGAGCCACTGTCCATATATCGCTAAGTTTCATAGCCTCCTCTTTCCTATTAAAATTATCGTGATGTTTATAAAATACAATAGCTTCTCTATATAGCCGTGGGCAGTAATTTAACCTTGTAGATAAAACTTCGGTATCCGAAAACTTCACTTGGTGGTTGCCTGGTTGAAGAGCATGTTCCGCTACAGCTGATTTTTCTATTTTTCCAAGTCGACAAAGACTTTTATGCTCTTTCAGTCGCGTGTTTACGCTTCTTTTGGTAGTACCAATATAAACTTTACCACAGGTACATGGAATTTTATACACACCACATGTCGACAGGGGAGGGCGTTTATCCTTCACAGATCGTAGTACTTGACTTATTTTCTTTGTTGGTTTAAAGACAGGTATTATGTCATGTTTTCGTAAAATCTTACCAATCCGATCTGTTACTTTTTTATTAAAAGGGAGAACTACTGTATTTTTCTGTCGTTGTGGTTCATTCTTATCTTTTGGTCTTCTATTCCTTGGACGCAAAATTCTATTTATCTCTATCCGATCTGTTACTTTTTTATTAAAAGGGAGAACTACTGTATTTTTCTGTCGTTGTGGTTCATTCTTATCTTTTGGTCTTCTATTCCTTGGACGCAAAATTCTATTTATCTCTTTTCTTGAGTAGCCATTTTTTTCAAAAGCCTGCTTCAGAAGTTTCACTTGAGCATCCAAATGTGCAGATGTACATATCCGTTCCGCTCGATCGACAAGACTTCTTATGACACCCTTTTTTGTTGTGGATGATGATTAGAATTTTTATGTAAATATCTGTCCGTATGTGTTGCCTTCCGAAAAACTTTATATTCCAAGCTTCTATCGGACCGTCTCATAACTAAGACATCCAAGAAAGATATTCTGTTATCCTTTTCTATTTCCATGGTAAACTGTATTTTTGGGTGAATTTTATTTAGATAATCAAAGAAATCGTCCACGGCCTTTCTGCCATGGGACCAAACCACAAATGTGTCATCTACATATCGATACCAACGAGATGGTTTGTTATTAGCTTTGTCTAGGGCTGATTGTTCAAATTTCTCCATGTAAAGATTGGCAATCGCAGGGCCTAAAGGATTACCCATTGCTACTCCATCAAGATGTTCATAAAATTCATTATCCCACCGGAACTGACTTGATGTAAGACAATGTCTGAAATGAACAGTCAAATCTTCTGGAAAAATATCCGCTATGAAAATCATAACTTCGTTAACAGGAATCATTGTGAATAAGGACACAATGTCAAAACTTACAAGAATATCTTCAGGGGCCAGAGTTAGTCCCTGTAGTTTTTCAATAAAATGACGCGAGTCTTTTATATATGAGTCTGTTTTTCAAATAAATAGTTGTAATCAAGTTGTTAAATATCTTGCTATTTCATAAGTGGGAGAATTGATGGCACTGACTATGGGTCTTAAAGGAAAATCTATTTTATGAATTTTAGGTGCACCATACAATCGAGGACACATAGCTTCACTTTTCAACAAAGTTCTTTTATCTTATTTTCGGATAAAGGTAGATGACTTAATCAAATTATTTGCTTTCTTAAGTACACTGGCTGTAGGATCCCTCACAAGTTTTTTATACTGTCCTGACGTTAAAAGGTTCAAAATTTTACTTCGGTAATCTTCTGTATTCATAACAACAGTAGCGTTCCCTTTATCTGCAGGAAGACCCACTATTTCTTCATCTGCATTCAAATCCATAAGAGCCTTCCACTCATCTTTTGTTAAATTACTTTCTAGAGGTCTGCTGTGGCTTAAAACTCTAGTGGTTTCAATTCGAAATGCATTCGCTGTTGCCTTAGGGATATTTCGTATACCTGCTTCTATATTCGCGATAATACCTTCAAGTGGTACTTTCACAGGTGTTGTAGCGTAATATCCTCCTTTTGCAAGGACGGAAATCTCGTCTTGAGATAACACTTTCTTTGACTTGTTTATAACAGTATCAGTCATCATCGTATTATTTGTAGTTGTTACATTAGCTTGTAACTTTCCGAACTTTTTCTTATGTCTACTAGTAGTCAATTCTATCGTAGCTTCCATTGTTGTAAACGCAAGATAATCAATTTTATTCCACAGGTCTATCTGTTTCTTACAAGCTTATGAAATAGCAAGATATTTAACAACTTGATTACAACCATTTATTGGAAAAACTGACTCATATATAAAAGACTCGCGTCATTTTATTGAAAGACTAGAGGGACTAACTCTGGCCCCTGAAGATATTCTTGTAAGTTTTGACATTGTGTCCTTATTCACAATGATTCCTGTTAACGAAGTTATGATTTTCATAGCGGATATTTTTCCAGAATATTTTACTGTTTTTTTCAGACATTGTCTTACATCAAGTCAGTTCCAGTGGGATAATGAATTTTATGAACAACTTGATGGAGTAGCAATGGGTAATCCATTAGGCCCTGCGATTGCCAATCTTTACATGGAGAAATTTGAACAATCAGCCCTAGACAAAGCTAATAACAAACCATCTCGTTGGTATCGATATGTAGATGACACATTTGTGGTTTGGTCCCATGGCAGAAAGGCCGTGGACGATTTCTTTGATTATCTAAATAAAATTCACCCAAAAATACAGTTTACCATGGAAATAGAAAAGGATAACAGAATATCTTTCTTGGATGTCTTAGTTATGAGACGGTCCGATAGAAGCTTGGAATATAAAGTTTTTCGGAAGGCAACACATACGGACAGATATTTACATATAAATTCTAATCATTATCCACAACAAAAAAGGGGTGTCACAAAAAGGCTTGATCGAGCGGAACGGATATGTACACCTGAACATTTGGATGCTCAAGTGAAACATCTGAAGCAGGCTTTTGAAAAAAACGGCTACTCAAGAAAAGAGATAAATAGAATTTTGCGTCCAAGGAATAGAAGAACAAAAGATAAGAATGAACCACAACGACAGAAAAATACAGTAGTTCTCCCTTTTAATAAAAAAAGTAACAGATCGGATTGGTAAGATTTTACGAAAACATGACATAAAACCTGTCTTTAAACCAACAAATAAAGTAAGTCAAGTACTACGATCTGAGAAGGATAAACGCCCTCCCCTGTCGACATGTGGTGTGTATAAAATTCCATGTACCTGTGGTAAAGTTTATGTTGGTACTACCAAAAGAAGCGTAAACACGCGACTGAAAGAGCATAAAAGTCTTTGTCGACTTGGAAAAATAGAAAAATCAGTTGTAGCGGAACAAGCTCTTCAACCAGGCAACCACCAAGTGAAGTTTTCGGATACCGAAGTTTTATCTACAACGTTAAATTACTGTCCACGGCTATATAGAGAAGCTATTGAAATTTATAAACATCACGATAATTTTAATAGGAAAGAGGAGGCTATGAAACTTAGCGATATATGGACAGTGGCTCTACAAAATTGCTAACAATTTTTATCTTTAACAAGGTGGTAATCGATAGTCAACCTTATCTTTGCTATGGATTATCACTGCTCATCACGTGTCACCTGAACCACGCCCCCCTTTCTCACAATATATAAGTCGCTCTCAGACACCCGACCAGTCAGTTGGCAAGACTCAGCGGAGCAGCGCCTCTGAGGAAGTCCATCGCAGTCCTGGACGAAACGTAAGGAGCAGAAAAGTTCTTGGACCACGACCTCACATCCCGGAAAGTATATCAACAGCCATGTCACCCGGTCGTGAAAGCCTTCATTGTCCTTCTATGACCTTTCTAATGTATTCTGCAAGCACTGGACCGTCGTGAATTAAGAGTTTTTATTATTTCGAGGAAATTTCCTTTTTTTTTATCTCAAATTTTGTGAGATGAACCTCTGAAAGCCATGCTCCTTCGACCAAGAAATAACGTCACATCAAGTAACATGGGGGCTCGGACGTAAGTTGGCTATTCTACGAAGGAACAAAAGAAGGACGTTACCTCTCCACTTCCGAGCACTAGTATGGCTAATTAGCTTTTTCTTTTCATTTCCTTTCTTTACTTTCAGAATTATTCCATGACAACTACATACACATAGGTATATTTTATTTGGTGTTTACTCTTGAATTCAAAACATTTTCTGTGCACTTTGTGCGAAAACAGCTTGCGTAGGAATGCTTTAGCTTCAAATGTTGTTGGTACATTTGAAGAAAGCGCAGTTTAGACACCATCACAAGGTGATCCTAGCGCACTAAGTCTGAAGAATAAAATTATACATTCAAGGTTAAGTACGAAATAGAATGGTATGCAGCTGGCCTGCAAGAAACATAAAAGTGAAGAACTGAAGTGGAAAACCAGAGCTGCACTGTTTGCATTGGAGCTGGGTTAATGTTCTTTTCTTTGTTTTATTCTTCTTCTGCTTTTACAGCCTCATTGGACCATTTCAGTCAATTATTTTCTGGCCATCTTCTTCAGTAGATTTTCTTTCCGAATTACCCAGTATCTTTTCATTCGTTCTGATCATTTGTTTTAGTCCTAATCTGTTATTGTATCTTTATTTTTTTGTTTGAATCTAATTTTTATGTTTTCCATTTTCTTTAAATTATCTGTTTTGTTTTGCAAATCGCTCAGAGTTAACTCTATCTTTTTCATATTCTCCCTGATTTCCTTTATCCATCCTATTATTGCTCCATGTTTCAAAGTTTGTTTATAGTTTTTGTTGATAATTTGGTATCTGGAACTCTCATAATATGACAAAGAAAAGATATCCTTTTTCCGTGTAGTACCTGGAATGGGCTCACTTCGCTGTACACTACTTCATTTGGCTGTACACTACTTCCAATATTGTCCATCCTTTTGATGTTTCTTATTAACACGTGTTCTAGCTGTTTTTCTTTGTACTTTTAGGATTTTATCGATTCTGTTTTTATGGGTGATTTTGAAAAGAGTTTCACTTCCATATGTCAACTCTTGTTGAATCACCATCTTGTAATATTTTAATTTAGATTTGATTGAGAGACATTTTTATTCGATGTAGACCATGTTAATTTTTGAGCCTTTATCAATTCGTCAGTTCTTACTTGCAGTGCAGGTTTCTTGTCCAAGCTGTATGTTAAAATCTCTCTTAGATATTTAAACTGTTTCATTATTTGAACTTTCCTGTCATGTACTGTTTTGTGATTGATTACTAGTGGATCCTCCACCATCATCTCAGTCTTTCCGAATGATATCTGGGGTTCTACTTTTGTATTATTTTTGTAGGCTTCTTACTTGATTTTTAGCTTCCTGAATGTTATTAACTTGTAACGCTAAGTCATCTGCACATTTCAAGCAATTTAAATTTATTTAATCTGGTTGAGTTATAACTTTCTTAGGATTTTCCTTGAACAATTCTTTCATCATTTACTCGAGTACACAGTTGGAAAGCAATGGCGATAAACCACCATTTTGTCTTAACCCCATCTTAATCGTAAATGACGCAGATATTTCATATCTGGATATACTTAACTCTAACAAATAACAATATTTTACTCTAGATTTGGGACTTGTTAGAGTTAAGTTCATTATTTTTATTAATTTGGGATGGAGACTGAAAGTACTAATTATCTTCGTCATTGAAGAAGTGTGGATACAATCATAAGCTTTTTTGGAGTCTACAAAGTGTAAGACTTGATTTTTTTGCCTTCTTTTGTAGTAATCTTTTACCAGTTTCAAAATGATTGTCTGATCTGGGCAGCTTCAGATGGGTCTAGAACCTCCTTGATATTTTCCTATATCCAGTTCCATTTGATCTTTATAACGATTGTATAAAATTGTTGACATGAGTTTACATGTAGTATACAAAAGAGAAAGTCTTCTGTAGTTGTCTGGATTTGATTTGCCTCATTTTTTGTATAATGGATGGATTATAGCTGTAGTCTAATGTTCTGGTAGCTCTTCATTGTTTCAGGTTTTCACTGTGAATTGATTTAATGATATCTTCACTGGTCCTACTGCGTATTACCAAAGTTCTGCAAATGTTTGATTTTCTCCAGCTGCTTTGTAGGTTTTTAGTTCTTTTATAGTTTTGTAGAGTTCATGGGTTGCTAGTGGGTTTATACTTTTTGCTGGTGTTGTAATAGGGGCATCTCTGTTTAGTCTGTAGTAGTTCTTAAGGATTTTCGCAATGTGGTAATTTTTTAAAGTTTCTGCTAAAATTTCTGTAGTTTTTCTCATGCTATGGAGCATGTTATTGTTTTCATCCTTTAACATTAATGTTGGTAGATCATATCCTTGTAGTTGTCTGCTAAATATTTTGTACTAGTCCCTTGAGTTTGTGTCCTCGATGTTTGTTGCTATCATTAGAAGCGAATCTTTTTGGCATAGACGTTTAACCCTTCTTATTACCTTTTTACTATTTTTTGGGTTACCTTTCTTTTTATTGTCACTTCAAAGTGTTTTATGGTACTGATAGCCAGGATCGGTGTCTCTTTACCACTGTTTTATCACACACATTGTTCCACCACTGGTGTTTTCTTCTTGGAGTCATTGGGGCTACCTGTTAAGATGTTTGTTTCAAATTAGGAACTATTTGCTCTACCTCATCTGTTATTTTTATATTCGTTATTTGTTCTTTGAATTTCTTGTTACTTCTCAGTGTATGAGCGTCGTAGATTCTCTTATTTCTCGGGTGGAATTTTTTTATGTCGTCAACGTGCTGAATTTTAATTTTTTTTTTTTTTGTTAATGATCTGATCCAGTATTTGTCCCCATAAGAACTTCCACATTATAGATTTCTCTGTGGTAACTTTTATCCATACAGACATAATCCAGTAGCCATTCTCCTATTTTTTTCAGCCTGAATGATTGAAAGTTTTAAGCTTATTTGACCTTGTTCACCTTGAAATTATATCATTGTTTCTGCAGAATTTCACCAGACTTTTCCCATGTTCGTTTGTTTTTCTTTCTGTTGGCCGTTTCCCTATTATCCCCAACTGCGTGATTTTTATTTATGTTTGTTGTCGTCTGATGTTAAAGCTCCAAAAAATTCATCCGCATCTTCTCTGTGGCCTTTCTTATTATTTTTATCAGTAGTAGGGGAATGGGCATTTATTATTTTGCAGACTTTGTTTACAGCTTTTCTAGTTAGTGTTTAATTATTATACTATAAAATTCTGATTTTTTACAACGGAGCACGCTGGTGAATCCGACTTGAAAGACTTGGGCTCTCCATGAGGCCTCAGCCCCAGAGATTTTTTACCTCCAAACCCCCCCCCCCTTGTGACCACCGTACCCTCCCTCCCTCTCAGCTCGACGCTGTTCCTCACGCACCGATATACACTGATATCCAAACTTAAAGCAATGAACCGCTATTCCCCCGTCTAGTTTCTAATTGACCGTATAATTATACAAACTGTCTACAGATGTCCGTACGATCGTGTTCTGCATGGAAAACGGCGTTCCGGCCAACGGACAACATCAACGATGACGTCAGGGCACCTACAAAACTGGGTAGTGTTTTCGGGGTAGACCTACATCCACAGTCGCTGTGTACACAGTAACCAACGGTGCAGTATGGAACAAAGGAGACGCCAACCAGACTCTGTTGCGCAGGGCCATAAGAAGAATTGAAGCAGGACAGTCGCAAACTGACGTGGTCTGATGGCTTAATGTGAATGGTTCTGTTGCTCCTCGGATGTGACATCAGTTTATAGAGACGGAAACAGTACCCCAAAGACCAGGGCAGGGCCGACCACGTGTGATATCAGAAAGATATAAGGGCACGATGATACCGCCTTAGTACTGCTCGGCAACTGGCCTCTGACCTCACAGCACCCACTGGACGTGTTCTATCGAGACAAAAGGTGTGTAGAAGGCTTCGGCAGAGTGGCCTTTATTGTTGGAGACATGCTGTACGTGTACCTTCAGCTCATGTTAACAGAGTGACGTCTAGAGGCGAGTCATCAACATGCCACTTAAGCGGTCGATAAGTGGAGCAATTGCTTTCACAGATGAGTCTGGAGGGAACGTGGAACTCTATTTCGAGACTCAAACATCATGGAAAGAGAACGCTATGGAGAAAGATCCCTAATGGTGTGGGGAGGGATTATGATGATCAATTGAACACCTCTTCTTGAAATTGTACAGGTGAATCGGGACGAGATCTTGGGACCTCACGCGCGATTGTTGAGAGGTGGTGCGGGCCCAGAATTTCTTATTGATGGACATTAATGATCGACTTCATCTAGCAAAAGCGTTCTTGGAAACAGAAGATATTGCAGGCATGGTGTGGCCTGGTCGCTCTTCCGATTTCAACCCCATATAGCATGTCTGAGGTGCACTAGGGAGGCAGGTTACATCCCGTCAGCATCCACCAACCACTGTCCAAGACTTGCGAGCAACTCTCCAGGAAGAATGGGCGTTTTCCCTCAACATGAAATTGATGACATAATTCACAGTATATGCCGTCGTTATCAGGACTGTATTGCTTCCATAGGTGGTCACACACAATACTGAGCACAATAACCAGTTGTTGGCATGTGTGTGCAAATCCGTTAAGTTGGAAAAAACGAAGAACTTTGTGTATTCTGTTATGCATATTGAAGTTTTTCACATTCTGTACTCTTTACATTATTACCACTTTACTACCACCGTTTTATACTGTTTTGTGGCAAAATAAACACAACCTTGCAAAATTTCCGTCCGTTGCTTTTACTTTTGGACACCAGTGCAGTTGCGTCATACACTGCCGTGTTAGACGCTGCAGTTCGTAGCCCTCTAGCGGCAGAAGGCTGCAAATATATAGACTTGATGAATAAAGATGTAGGATGATAATAACGTTTGTTGTAATGAAAAAACTTTAAGACTTTTCGCATTAAAATTTTGGAGGCATTGCTTTTCAGCAAGCCCTCGTATTTCAGGTGTAGCAATAAAGTCCTCAAGATTATATTTTGCTTTCATATTTGAACGCAAGTGTGGCTATTCGTACCCACTGGGGTCAAACCTCATACTGATGTTGACGAGGAACATCACCTCCCAGCGGAATGAAATTTGAATCACCTCCTACCAGTTAAGTGGCAAGCATCTTCACAAATTTGTATAAATGTCGCACAGGGGTAGTTCCACCAGTGAATTAGTCATTATTTCACATGGAGTCTGTCGCTCGTTTCAGAGACCTGGGTGTGGATTTATATCTTTATGATGTCACATCTAGAATAACAGCGTGAAACTTCATTGGTGCCCATTAATGATTTACGTGACTCTCACTCGCGCTTACGTACAACGCAGTAAAGGTGCTACCTATGGTTCAAGTTGCGGAAACTGGGAAAGCTCCTTGCTTCTTGGGACCCGTACATTGTATGGCGGTACAGAGCAGTGGCGGCCCCGGCCAAGGCATGCCAAACACGCGTCACGCAGTGTGTACCAGACGCAGGTGGCGAGAGCGGCCGTTCATCGCACGTGCTGTCACACTAATGAGGACCGCCCCCACCAGGGAATATTACGCGGCGCGCGCACCACGTGAATTGACGAGTACGCAGAAACATCCGCTCTTTAGCGCAGCGGCATGCAGATATGTAGAGCCTAGTTTACCTTACAATAGAGCTACAATGTGCTGTTCGTGGTTTTTCTATTCCAATTCGCCCCCCCCCCCCCCCCCCAGAAAATATTGCCATGATTACATTGATGAGTTAGCTTAAAAGTTTTTTTCTAATATTACAGAAACAGCACTTGTTTTTAAATAAACAAAACTGTTCACTCCATTAGCGAGGTATTTCATTTTGATGTGACTCTAAAGTACAGTGGATCAACATACTATTGCAGCAACAGAACATTTGGTATGCTGAAACCTTCTTTTTTTCTTGTGCACTCCGTCTTCAGGCCACAAGTGGCCCATCGGGACCATCCGACCGCCGTGTCATCCTCACATAAGTATGCGGATAGGAGGGGTATGTGGTCAGCACACCGCTCTCCCGGTCGTTACGATGGTTTCCTTTGACCGGAGCCGCTACTATTCGGTCGAGTAGCTCCTCAATTGGAATCACGAGGCTGAGTGCACCTCGGAAAATGGCTACAGCGCATGGCGGCCCTCATGGTCACCCATCCAAGTGCCGGCCACGACCGACAGCGAAAACTTCGGTGCTCTGAGGGGAACTGGTGTATCCATTGCGGCAAGGCCGTTGCCTATTTGTACTCGTAGAACTCTTGTGTACATCAGCTTAATGGACTTGGCTCTCTGGTCTGTTTCAACCACCCATGTTCTTGTTTTAGGCCAAACATTATACACTCTGATTGTGCACAACACATTAATTTTAGTATGTCACTTTTGCAGATTTATGTTGCGTTTTTGATACATTTATTCTTTTACTCAAAGAATTATCGTGTTAACCTGAATGTGTTTAACTCTTTTAAATTTTTTGAAAAGGGCTGAACGGTAAGATGTTTTAGGGTCACTGGTTGAGGTAAAATATCTTTTTATTTTGTTTCCATCATTGCACAGCTCAAACCTTGAAGGCACTTTCAAATGTTTTCTTAAGTGCAACACGTGACTGAGCATGAAATCATCACATTAAATGTATAACAATGCGTGACTTGATAAATTATTCGGTTATGAATAAAATACAGCTATTCTGGTAGGCTGCATATAAGAAATTGTATCTGAATGACCACTAATGGAGCGAAATAAAGGATGATTTTATTTTATAAAATGGCAGCCATTGTGGCAAAAAGTTATCCATCGAACAATTTGTGATGGCTGTGGTGTTGTTACAATAAATAGCATTTTAACTAAACAAACACTGTTTTTTGCCTTGATCCACAAATTTTACCAGTGTTATTACACAACCTAGGTTTCAGGTTATAAGCCCATTTCCAAGTACATTGCTGACTCCAAAGATGTTAATGGAAAGATAAACATGACGATAAGGTAAAGATAGGCATCTCAACTTCTTAATAAAAATAAAATACCATTTTAATTTCAATTTCATAATGTGTCATTCGTCTGTCTTGGAGCTGCCCTTAACCGCAATTTTCTACTAGCTTCAGTCTGTAAATTCATCTTTATGACTTATTTCCCAAGTTTCACTACCATAAAACAGAAGTGAATAATCTATTGTCATATTACATGTGAGAATTTCACGTTGCGTTTCATTCTATACTTTGTAGTTCCACGTATTGTGTTACAAATTCTAGAGAAAATCACAACCTTATTCTTAATGACTGACCACACTCTCATCACAGCTTTAGATTCCTGTTAACATGACATCATTTGTTTTTACAATGTTATGATTAACGCTTCTCGTATATGTATCACCATCAGAAAAACTTTACAACTAACAACAGGCTGTTATAAGAGTAGAAATTGTAAATTACATATTAAGAGCAAACTGATCGTACCTACGTCTCTTTGCCCGTAATACGTGATCTATAGCTTATCTACAATGTTTTATCGAAGAACATTGAAAACCGTAACTTGTTTTTATAATCTCCTTGAGTTAATATTTTACTCCTTCATTTAAATCCATACTCTGCAGGGCATTTTCCTTTGTGTGACCGGTTGGTACCGCAAGATGGGGCGACTAGAAAGTTCTGAAATTTAAGGGAATCAACTGTTAATTTTAAAAAGAAATACTAAATTCAAAATTATATGGAACTATAGCTCTTGTGGTTAACTTTAACTTTATAATTAGGTTTGCGATCTAGCTCGTGATTTTGTAACACAAAAAAAAAATAAAAGCTTGGTGTGCTATTCACCCAGCCGAGTTCTGTCTCCCTCTTATGTGTGGCGCATCAGCACCACAGGGTGCAAGCCTTTTTAGCTGTAACCATGTAGACGACTTGCGTGTGATGATGAAATAATGACGAGGACAACACAACACGCCGTACCAAAGCGGAGAAAATCTCTGAAACTGGCCGGGAATGGGACCTGGGCCCGTTTGGTTGGCATCCAGCCACGCTGACCTCGCAGCTACAGAAGTGGACACACTGCTGACATGAATGAATAGAAACAACAGTCTTAATCTTATGATAAGAAACAAAAGTTATCTGGCTAGAACCAAATTCTTATTCAACACAACATATCTAAAAATGTTGCACGAATTGTGTTCTTATATCTTTTTTCCTAATAATTTCTTTATATTCTAATTGCTTTGTTGTAATGTCTAATTGATGAATTTGGTTTGTTTGTTATTACATTGTCACTGAAATCACGTTTAAAAAGATGTCTTCCGATCTAAAAGTCGTTTCCCAGAAGTAACTAAGAGCTACAAACAACGAATAAATAAAGAAATTAAAAATAAAAACAATAAAAAGTCGACAGGAAAATTCAAAGAAATTCTGCACCACATGCTCCATCTGTCACAGAGTGATCAAAACATCACCTGATGGTGTTGCCATCTTTATAATACATAATTTCCCTGTTAGAGTTTTTTCATTATCAATCTTTGATATTCCCAGTTGTCTCCCTACAATATAGCGTGGAGCTTATTTCGATGTTTCTTGTCCATTAATCCCATTTTGCGGTACTTCTGGTATCACTTTGTTCTCCCCCGCCCCTGCTATACCCCATACCGGATGGTTAATCTTAGGTATTTTGTGGCAGTTATAGGCCGCCCTGGATGGTTAATGTTAGGTACTTCACTGCAGTTATAGTTACCAGTGTTTTGTCGCCAATAGCGTAGCCGAAAGGTAGTGGAGCGTAACCGAACAGTAGTGGATCTTCTCGCCCGTGCACGCCCAATACTTTCCATTTATTTCCGTTCAGGATCAACTGGCCGTCAATCTTTTTCAGGTCTTGCGGCATTTCACTCCGGTCTATTGCAATCTTCCTATAAGCAACAGGACAGTTGCGAATAGTTTTGCGAAGCATTCAGAGATAACCGGCCGAACGCTGGTATAAATTTCAGATAATAGCAGCCATAAAACGCTACCCGGGGATACTCCCAAAATTATGTTTACATTTATCGATTTGGTTCGGTTGGGAACAACATGTTGGATTCTATCGGGAAGAACGTTCTGTATCATTTCACAAATCTTATTCGATACTCAGTAAGCTCGTATTTCTTCCACTAACCAACAGTGCAGAAATATATTGCATGCCTTTCAGGTTTCAAGGATCACGGCATAAGCCTGAGAGAGTTTCATTTACGGCGCTCTGGATCTCATGAACGAACACTGGGAGCTGAGTTGGGAATCTAGTCTGTTCGCAGAATCCATGTTGATTTTTATACAGGAAATTTTTACACCCAAAAAGTATCATAATGCGTGAACATAAAATGTGTTCCATTATTCTACAACAGATTATTGTCAGCGATAGAGACCTATAATTACGCGCTCCCGTCCGACTACCCTTCTTCAAAATGGGAATGACGTATGCCTCTATCCAGTTGCAACCTTGGCTGCTCCAGCGACCTCCGATAAACTACTGCTTGAAAGGGAGCAAGATTTTCGCATAATCTCTGTAGAACCGCACAGCTATCTCTTCCAGTCAAGTTGCGTTTCCACTGTTGAGCAATTATTGTTCTATCTACGAACTTCTGTCAGAATAATTACTGTTTCGGCGTTAGTGCGATGAATGAAAGGAAGAACCCTTTTACAATCTACCGAGGTGAAACAATTCCGGAAGACCTAATTCAGTATTTCCTCCTTCTCTCCGTCATTTTCTGTTTGTGTGCCTGTGCTATGAGTGATTTAACATATGAAGTACACAAAACATCCAAACTTCTTAGGATTTTTCATCAGACCGTTTTTTAGTTTATTGAATGCTTCTCGTGTCGCACTCCTCAAGCTCATTTTGTCCTGATTAAGTTTTTGTTAATCTACTAAACCTTGACTTCGTTTAAATCGGAAATGAGCCCTTCTTTACTTTCGCAGCTAATTTCTAACGTTGCTATGGAAGCACAGTGGGTCTTTTCCACACATTATCTCTCGTCACATACTTGTCTAAGGCATACTTTGCTTCGAATTTTACCTTATGGGCTCCCCATAATCGTTCTCAGAGTTGAATGTTTGATGTTGACTACTCAGATGCTTTGCAAATTGAAAATTATCACTCTTTTCTTATCTTAATTAACATCCATAGTAAAATTCGCAGTGTACGGTTGTACACTTCAAACTCTGTAGAGCAAGTTAACTTGTATCTGCATACGATCTTCTCATACTGTCAATACTGTCTGGTCGTCAGTAAATAGGAAGGTGTTTACGGTCTTCCACTCAAATGCAGTTTGCTTATAATTAACTCAACTTACGATTCTCAGCTCAAATTGAGCTACTTGTATTGAGAAAGATAAAGACAGATTCAACTTTTAAATAGACACTGTTTAAGGACGCTAAGGCATTAGGTATTGTTAAAAATTTAAGCGAAGTTTCATAAAACATTTTGAATGGTTATAATTTTGTAAGTAGGCTGTTTAGGTTTTTATATTGGTAACGCCATGTAGCGCTCTATATGAAAATCACTGGCTGTGCTGTGTGGCATTGTTGTAATATTCGCCATTGTAGTGCTGAGCTGTTGGCTCTTAACAGCGCATAGCGTTGCGCAGTTGGAGGTGAGCCGCCAGCAGTGGTGGATGTGGGGAGAGAAATGGCGGAGTTTTGAAATTTGTAAGACTGGATGTCATGAACTGCTATATATATTATGACTTTTGATGACTATTAAGGTAAATACATTGTTTGTTTTCTATTAAAATCTTTCATTTGCTAACTATGCCTATCAGTAGTTAGTGCCTTCCGTAGTTTGAATCTTTTATTTAGCTGGCAGTAGTGGCGCTCGCTGTATTGCAGTAGTTCGAGTAACGAAGATTTTTGTGAGGTAAGTGATTTGTGAAAGGTATAGGTTAATGTTAGTCAGGGCCATTCTTTTGTAGGGATTATTCAAAGTCAGATTGCGTTGCGCTAAAAAATATTGTGTGTCAGTTTAAGCACAGTCATGTATAATTGTTCAAAGGGGACGTTTCATATGTCGACCCTTAGCCGAGGATACCTCACTGGAATCTTCTGATTTTTTCTTGTAGTATGTGTAATTAGTGTAGATTTTGTTTAATGCTAGTGCGTAATTGTAGAGAGAATCTCCTTTGTAGTTGCAGTCTTTCATTGTTGTACATTAAAACAGGTGTGGCGCGCATGTAAATTTGCACCAAGTATTTCGCAGCTGCGCTTGCAATTAACTAGATATTATTTTCAGTGCTATGTTAATGTGTTCTCTTATTTTTGCTCTTCAAATTGTGTTTTTATGTGTTGTCGTATGAAATATTGTGACAGTAATGCCGTGTGAAAAACGTAATACTAGGCTCCAAAGTAAACTGAGAAATGACAGTGAAGACGAAAGCAGTGTGTTAGCGCCACCGTGTAATGAATTAACTAATGTTCAAAGTAGTAATTTGGTAATTGTGCATAGGGAAATGGAGCGAGCTGCAAATAATGGTGTAGGCAGTGAAACAATTAGTGAACAGGGAAGCATTATCGATCGATCGGTCGGCAACAGCTCGCCTCAGGATTCCGAAATGACAGGACACAATCTTGCAAATACTGTAGATTCAGGTTTTGCGTCCTCACAGTTTTCTCAAATAAATCAAGACACATTTTCTGCTTTTCAAAATGCGAATATTGCCGGTTCAAATGCACTGCCGAATAGCACTGAGGAACATGTTTCAGACACCAGTGCACTGTTATTACAGTTAATACATCAAATGGGACAAAGGCTACAAAAGTTAGACACAACACTTGAACAAAATCAGAACCAAATGTGACAAAATCTTCAAAAGTTAGAGACAATGGAACAACACCAGAGACAAACACAGCAACAGTTAGATACAATTGAACAAAATCTTCGGAAGTTAGACACCACACTTGAACAAACACGTGAAGAATTAACTACTGAGTTACATAACATTGAATTTAAATGTCAAAAAGTCTGTAATGACGTAAAAACACAAATTTGTGAGCATTTCCAACCTATTTTTTCGCGTCATGAAAATTCATTACAGTATCACGAAGCAGCCATAAAAGAACTGCAAACTATTGTTCATGAAAATCACGACACCTTGCAAGCTAAAATTGACTCAGTTGCATCTACCGATTCGGTTACGCAACTTGCAAAAACTCAGGAAAACTTAAGGACACAGTAGATACGATTTCAACACAAATGGACACTCTGAAACTTGGTTCATAAAAACACACAGAAGAAATAATTTCACTAACGGATAAAGTAGCCGAACTTTCAGATCAGTTCACTAACTTATCTACTTATCTGAATGACTCAAGACCTGTAGCCTTCACGGACACTGAAGAGTATGAACAAATTAGAAAATTCAAACAAAATCAAAATCAAATCAATACACAGTACAAAAGCGAAATCTGGGAAGTACAAGATCAGTTGGCACAAGTAATACAAGAATTACATATTTCAGAGGACAGTCGCGCTCCAGTACGGGAAGAGGGACATAAAAATACGGAACAACCACAAAATAATAACACAGGACACTTCGGAAATTATGAAAGAAATTTGCAAGGCGCATTGGATTTTGAGATGGAACCGCCGAAACGTAGTAACAATGAGCGATGTGCGACTCGCCGACACGATGATTTTGACTATAAGCTGTTCATTACTACACGTAATTTCAAAACATTTAAGAATTCTGACAACGACATTCATCCACAATCATGGCTTCATCAATTCTCTCATTGTTCTCCTCGCAACTGGTCATTGGAGCACAGGTTAGAATTTATGTGTGGCTACTTGGAGAATGAACCAGCTGTAAGAATGCGATCGGTCACTCACGATTCTCACAGTGAAGGAGAATTTTATCATGCCTTCCTCTCAGCGTATTGGTCTCAAGCTACACAAGACCGAGTAAAACATAGCATCTTAATGATGAAACGTTTCGAACTATCTGAATTTTCCAGTCTTATGAAATATTTTGAAGACATGTTGCATAAGAATCAGTATCTTTCAAACCCATACAGCCCCTCAGAACTCATCCGCATTTGCTTAATCAAATTGCCTGAACATTTACAACACATTATTTTAGCAGGACGTTGCAAAGACGACATTGAAGCTTTTCAGGGACTGTTACAAGAACTGGAAATTGACATTGACAATCGCGGAACGCTAAAACAGGAGCACAACAATTACAGGTCACATCTGTCACAATTCCGCGATGACAGAAATAATACACGACAAGGCTATTCTTACAACGTAAATCGTGACCAAAACAGACACCACCCGTATGACAACCATTGGCACAGTAGTAATAATTACAGGGAAAGATCACCTCTCCGCAGTAATGACTATCACAGAGACTACCATAGAAACAGACAATATGGGAACCAAAGCAATTATTATTACGGGAGACGGAATAACTTTAGACGCAACGGTCCAGCGCGCAATTACGATTCAGGTAGAAATTCTCCACCACTTAACCGACAAGACAGAAACTACAGGAACTACCGACATGACGACAGACGATATAATCGTAACGACAGACCTGAATTGCATTAGAACTGGCGAGATTCAAACAGAGCAGGCCACTCTCGATAAGGTGAATTGGTAGAAGTTAGGTCTCCTAATCCCAATAACGATTTGCGCCAACAAAGAGACAGACAATGACTCGTACCGCAGGCAGCCACGTGCGCCCGCTGGCTCCGAGAAAAATAACAGACGCTAACCTTGAGAAAAATTTTACCGATGTATACCACATGATAATTGCGTTTAAGCTGAAACTCTGAGTACTATGAAGAGTAAAGGATTGCACCACGTTTCACATGTAAAACTGTTTATTGAGCGATAATCTGTTTTTTTTTAACTTTGTCTTTGCCGTAAGACTTTCCACTTCACATTTCTAGTATGCTTTGTCAGACTTAGAAATTGTTACCATGCAACAATGTTTGAATTTAAATATCCAGTCAAGAACCAAGAGAACTTGTTTCAACAGAAATTATGAATGCATTGTTATAGTGAACAGACGACACAGTGTTGTTATTTGTACATTCTTGCTTGTTACTTGCACGATTACGTAACGACTATAAGGCTCTCATACTTAGAACATTTACCAGTACTGCTAATGAGATTTTAATTCACCATTTTGGTTTATTTGAAAATACATTCTGGATTTAAAGTACTTTCTGTGAGATACCAGATGACACAGTGGTTAGTTTATGTGACAGCTATACGATTATATCACAACACTACTAATGAGTGACACAATTTATATTATTGCTTTTGCGCTGTATCTGTTTTATATCTGCACAGTTTTTCTGAATTCTTCTGGAAAGTAAAACATGTTTTAGTAGCAATTTTGTGGTATAGCTACAATGAGACAGCCTTTTCCGTAGCACAACAATACGTTACAGCACAGTACTTTCTTCATCACAGCAATAAGCGTAATAACTAAGATATCTAGACGCAAAGCATTTCACTTTTGTTTATGAGGAGGTGAGTACGTTGACTTCTGCAGAACTTAGCTTTCGGAGGACGATAACTACGACACTTCCACAGAGATTATCTTACAACAAGACGCACAGTTTAGCGCTACAGTACACGTATTTGAGTGATTAATTTTGTACTTAAAACATTAATTTTTAAAGATATTTGAAGTACAATGATACAAAGTTTTTCCGTGATACATTTCATTCCATTGCAATAATCTGTAACACCTGAGGGTATAATTACATTAATCCTCAGGGGGGTACACGCTTACTTTGTGTACCATGTATTTGGCAAGCACAAGGAGCCCTAGCTTATATGGTATTTGTTTATACAACTTTACACATCGGTACCATATTTCTCTAACACATAAATTACACAGCTATCTTATCATTTAACTGAGAAACAAACATTTTTTTTACTACATCAGTGACACATGTTTACGCAATTACACAGTTGGATAATTTCATACTTATGAAATTGTATTTGGTCTGTACTTCGTGAACTGTTCATATTTTTTTGGAACCATTGTGATACTATGAGAGCTCTGAATGATGTATTTGGTATGGGATCATGATTTTTAAAGTACGTTAGAGGTAGATGACACTATTGAAATGAGCAGAGAATTTTTTTTTAGGTTTTTAAATTATTGCAATAAGCTACGACGTTTTTGAGATTTGACTGAGGTGTTATGATGTTATTTTTACGACGACGATGTGTATTATGCTGCTGAGGTATGTTTATGATCAATAAGCTGATGCTATATGAGGAATTTGATTATGCTACATATTTGTTATGATGAAATATTGAAGAAGTGTCGACGAATATGTATATGTGTAATATGGTAAGGAATAATGAGTAGTGGTTAGGGACTCTGGTTTGTGAAAAAGGTTGTTGGAAACCAAGAATCGTACTTTAAGAGTTATGAAATGCGTGAATGTATTACAATGTCGACGAAAATTTTTTGGACACTGTTATATTAATAGGATTTTGTTTCTACACATCTGTAACGCAATTTCTTGACCTTTGAAACTTTTTATCTGAGACTGTCGCTGTAGCGGAAACTGCTGTCATAAATATTTCAGTAAGAAAGGTAAGTGACCTTGACGTAATGCGTTTTGGGCGCCCAGCTGAGAGATAGTCGTCTGACAAAAGAAAGCCATTAGGTGGAGAAAAAAAAAGAGACCATTATCTTCGCTATTGACATTTCTTTGTTGAAAGCATCGCAAATACGACACGCTCAAACTTGAAAACATATGATTACACTGTGGAGCTCTTAATTTATGATATTTACTAAAATGCCTAATGAAATGATGAGAAACATTTTACATCTATTGTCTTTGCAGTTGAGAGATTGCACATTTTGTTTAATATCTAGTTTCTAGCTGCACTGCAGCATTGGTTAAAATAAAATTTTGTAGATGTACTAATATAAATGTTTTATGCCTACAGATCCAGTAAATAATCACTTCATAATCTACTTAAAAAAAAACGAAAGGAGCACAAATAGACATATCCCTTCACAGGAATTGCAAAAATCATTTTTTAACAGTAAGTCCAGTTGATGCATCACTCTAGTGTTAAGATGTGACATAGGTATTAGACATGGCCATCTTTACTGTAATATTTTTTTATGCTTGAGCTTTGTCATAATTAGATATAAGCTATTACATTTGCTGCTGCTGCTTGCTTTGCCAATTTCCATTTTTTTGTCATTGCTGTTTGTGTAAATTGTTTTGTGCTGCTGCATTGCCTCGTCCCTTAGTATATATATCTGAGCTCAGTAGATTTAAGTTAGCTTACAATGTTGTTGTTGTTGTGGTCTTCGGTCCTGAGACTGGTTTGATGCAGCTCTCCATGCTACTCTGTCCTGTTGCTAGCTTCTTTACCTCCCAGTACCTACTGCAACCTACATCCTTCTGAATCTCCTTAGTGTATTCATCTCTTGGTCTCCCTCTACGATTTTTACCCTCCACGCTGCCCTACAATCCTAAATTGGTGATCCCTTGATGCCTCAGCACATGTCCTACCAACCGATCCCTTCTTCTGGGCAAGTTGTGCCACATAGTCCTATTCTCCCCAATCCTATTCAATACTTCCTCATTAGTTATGTGATCTACCCATCTAATCTTCAGCATTCTTCTGTAGCACCACATTTCGAAAGCTTCTATTCTCTTCTTGTCCAAACTATTTATCGTCCATGTTTCACTTCCATACATGGCTACACTCCATACAAATACTTTCAGAAATGACTTCCTGACACAAAAATCTATACTCGATGTTAAAAAAATTTCTCTTCTTCAGAAACGCTTTCCTTGCCATTGCCAGTCTACATTTTATATCCTCTCTACTTCGACCATCATCAGTTATTTTGCTCCCCAAATAGCTAAACTCCTTTACTACTTTAAGTTTCTCATTTCCTAATCTAATTCCCTCAGCATCACCCGACTTAATTCGACTACATTCCTTTATCCTCGTTTTGCTTTTGTTGATGTTCATCTTATATCCGCCTTTCAAGACACTGTCCATTTCATTCCTTTGCTCTTCCAAGTCTTTTCATGTCTCTGACAGAATTACAATGTCATCGGCGAACCTCAAAGTTTTTATATCTTCTCCGTGGATTTTAATACCTACTCCGAATTTTTCTTTTGTTTCCTTTACTGCTTGCTCAATATCCAGATTGAACAGCATCGGGGAGAGGCTACAACCCTGTCTTACTCCCTTCCCAACCACTGCCTCCCTTTCAAGTCCCTTGACTCTTATAACTGCCATCTGGTTTCTGTACAACTTGTAAATAGCCTTTCGCTCCCTGTATTTTACCCCTGCCACCTTTAGAATTTGAAAGAGAGTATTCCAGTCAACATTGTCAAAAGCTTTCTCTAAGTCTACAAATGCTAGAAATGTAGGTTTGCCTTTCCTTAATCTAGCTTCTAAATAAGTCGTAGGGTCAGTATTGCCTCACGTGTTCCAACATTTCCACGGAATCCAAACTGATCTTTCCCAGGTCGGCTTCTACTAGTTTTTCCATTCGTCTGTAAAGAATGCGAGTTAGTACTTTGCAGTCGTGACTTACTAAACTGCTAGTTCGGTAATTTTCACATCTGTCAACACCTGCTTTCTTTGGGATTGGAATTATTATATTCTTCTTGAAGTCTGAGGGTATTTCGCCTGTTTTATACATCTTGCTCACCAGATGGTAGAGTTTTGTTAGGACTGGCTCACCCAAGGCCGTCAGTAGTTCCAATGGAATGCTGTCCACTCCGGAGGCCTTGTTTCGACTCAGGTCTTTCAGTGCTCTGTCAAACTCTTCACGCAGTATCGTATCTCCCATTTCATCTTCATCCACAGCCTCTTCCATTTCCATAATATTGTCCTCAAGTACATCACCATCGTATAGACCCTCTATATACCCCTTCCACCTTTCTGCTTTCCCTTCTTTGCTTAGAACTGGTTTTCCTTCTGAGCTCTTGTTATTCATAGAAGTCGTTCTCTTATCTCAAAAGTTCTCTTTAATTTTCCTGTAGGCAGTATCTATCTTACCTCTAGTGAGATAAGCCTCTACATCCTTACATTTGTCCTCTAGCCATCCCTGCTTAGCCACTTAGCACTTCCTGTCGATCTCATTTTTGAGACGTTTGTATTCCTTTTCGCCTGCTTCATTTACTGCATTTTTCTATTTTCTCCTTTCATCAATTAAATTCAATATTTCTTCTGTTACCCAAGGATTTCTACTAGCCCTCGTCCTTTTACGTACTTGATCCTCTGCCGCCTTCACTACTTCATCCCTCAAAGCTACCCATTCTTCTTCTATTGTATTTCTTTCCCCCCTTCCTGCTAGTTGTTCCCTTATTCTCACCCTGAAACTCTGTACGACCTCTGGTTCTTTCAGTTTATCCAGGTCCCATCTCCTTAAATTCCCACCTTTTTGCAGTTTCTTCAGTTTTAATCTACAGGTCAGAACTAATAGATTGTGGTCAGAGTCCCCATCTTCCCCTGGAAATGTCTTACAATTTAAAACCTGGTTCCTAAATCTCTGTCTTATCATTATATAATCTATCTGATACGTTTTAGTATCTCCAGGATTCTTCCATGTATACAACCTCGTTTCAGGATTCTTAAACCAAGTGTTAGCTATGATTATGTTGTGCTCTGTGTAAAATTCAACCAGGCGGCTTCCTCTTTCATTTCGTAGCCCCAATCCATATTCACCTACTATGTTTCCTTCTCTCCCTTTTCGTACACTCGAATTCCAGTCACCCATGACTATTAAATTTTCGTCTCCCTTCACTATCTGAATAATTTCTTTTATTTCATCATACATATCTTCAGTTACTTCGTCATCTGCAGAGCTAGTTGGCATATAAACTGGTACTACTGTAGTAGGTGTGGGTTTCGTATCTATCTTGGCCACATTAATGCGTTCACTATGCTGTTTGTAGTAGCTTACCCGCATTCCTATTTTCCTATTCATTATTAAACCTACTCCTGCATTACCCCTATTTGATTTTGTGTTTATAACCCTGTACTCACCTAACCAGAAGTCTTGTTCCTCCTGCCACCGAACTTCACTAATTCCCACTATATCTAACTTTAACCCATCCATTTCCCTTTTTAAATTTTCTAACCTACCTGCCCGATTAAGGGATCTGACATTCCACGCTCTGATCTGTAGAACCCCAGTTTTCTTTCTCCTGATAACGACATCCTCTTGAGTAGTCCCTGCCCGGAGATCCGAATGGGGGACTATTTTACCTCCGGAATATTTTACCCAAGAGGGCGCCATCATCATTTAATCATACAGTAAAGCTGCATGCCCTTGGGAAAAATTACGGCTGTAGTTTCCCCTTGCTTTCAGCCGTTCGCAGTACCAGCACAGCAAGGCTGTTTTGGTTATTGTTACAAGGCCAGATCAGTCAGTCATCCAGACTGTTGCCCTTGCAACTACTGAAAAGGCTTCTGCCCCTCTTCAGGAACCACACGTTTGTCTGGTCTCTCAACACATACACCTGCATTGTGGTTGCACCTACGGTACGGCTATCTGTATTGCTGAGGCGCGCAAGCCTCCCCACCAACGGCAAGGTCCATGGTTCATGGGGTAGGCTATATAAGAGAACGAGTTGTGATGAATTGGAAGAAATGCATTGAGAAGCTATAAGAATATGGTTTGGCCGAAAAAGTATTTTGAAAGAGGATATGAACAAAAAAGTTGGGTTTAGAGACAACAAGTTTAGGTAGGATTTTCTTGGAAATAAATGATGTAAGATAATGGAAAATAAATAATGAGGTAAGAAATATGTGAACATATAAATACAGAAAGCATGCTTGGATAGGATGTTTTGGTGAAAACAAATGTTGAAATAAGGCGAAAGATCTATGGAATGAAGTTTTGGGTTGGACTGCAGTACCAATTGTTACACTGAAAACGAACCCTGTCCTTTCCATTGTGTTATCTCCCTATGTGTTTGTGTACTCTTGTATATTTGTGTTTTTCCTGTCTTTATGTGTTTATCTAATAAGACTTATGTTGTAGAATTTTTCTAATAATATGTTATTTACTTTGTAAAGATGCTTGGACATTATTTATTCACTTTTGTTTTAATGCTCACGTGTGAAGTTGATGTTTCAAAAGTTATTCTGATCTTTTATGTATGTACTTATGTCATAATTCCTGTAACACTGATGTGTATGTTTATTTCTATTCTTTTGTAAAGCCTGTGTTACTACAAATGTTATCTGTATTGTTATGTTCTTTAATGACGTATTTTGTACCTTCATTATTGTATTCTTATGTTATCAAATTGTAATTGACACCAGTTCATCAAATTAAGTAACTTGTAAGTTACATTTCACTGCACACATTTCTGTTGGTCTTAGTATATGGACAATATATGAGAAGTAGAGACTGATAGTGTTTGCACGTGTGTTAATAATTCAGCAAGTGACTGGATAACAGCATTGCTGGTTCTATGGACAATTAAAAAAAAACTTTGTGAGTGCACAAGTGGTGGTTTATGGACTTGCTATATAGTACAAGACTCTTCGATGGTGATTGTGCACCTGCACAGTCGCAACAGATGGCTGCTAGCCATCTGTACAAGGACTACAGTGGGTCTACACCTTTGTGACTCACCAACACCATTATTTCTACAAGAACTGCAGTGCGTCTGCACCTCTGGTGGCCCACCAATGCCGTAATCTCTAACAAGACTAAAGTGGTCTGCTCTGTGATGACCTACTTACCAATATTCTTCAAAACTTCCACTGATTCAGCTTTGGGTTTGCTCTGTTGTGGCCCATTACCTGTCTGCATGTCAAGAGTCAGCACCGTCTTTCCGTTGGAAGGACAACAATACTTCTTCAAGACTGCATGGAAAAACACTACTTCCGTGTGCATTTTCTTTTACTGCTCAGACTTTGAGAAAAAAAAGCTGCTATTTTACTGTGATGAACGATCAGGACTGTCTTTATGGACTGTGAGATAATTTTAGCTTTTGACCAACATTGTATCAATAAGTGTGTGCATTTGATATCTTTGTTATTGTAATGATGAAAAATTTTGTCAAATCATTACTGGCCACTGCCCAAAACAATTTGTAAAATTTTTTGTGGGGAGCATGGGGGCTATGTAAGTAGTTTGTTTAGGTTTTTATATTGGTAACGCCATGTAGCGCTCTATATGAAAATCACTGGCTGTGCTGTGTGCAGTCTGTGGCTGGGTGGCACTGTTGTAATATTCGCCATTGTAGTGTTGGGCTGTTGGCTGTTAACAGCGCATAGCGTTGCGCAGTTGGAGGTGAGCCGCCAGCAGTGGTGGATGTGAGGAGAGAAATGGCGGAGTTTTGAAATTTATAAAACTGGATGTCATGAACTGCTATATATATATATTGTGACTTTTTATGACTATTAAGGTAAATACATTGTTTGTTCTCTATTGGTTCAAATGGCTCTGAGCACTATGGGACTTAACATCTGTGGTCATCAGTCCCCTAGAACTTAGAACTACTTAAACCTAACTAACCTAAGGACATCACACACATCCACGCCCGAGACAGGATTCCAACCCGCGACCGTAGCAGTCGCGTGGTTCCGGACGGAGCGCCTAGAACCGCTAGACCACCGCGGCCGGCTGTTCTCTATTAAAATCTTTCATTTGCTAACCATGCCTATCAGTAGTTAGTGCCTTCCGTAGTTTGAATCTTTTATTTAGCTGGCAGTAGTGGCGTTCGCTGTATTGCAGTAGTTCGAGTAACGAAGATTTTTGTGAGGTAAGTGGTTTGTGAAAGGTATAGGTTAATGTTAGTCAGGGCCATTCTTTTGTAGGGATTATTGAAAGTCCGATTGCGTTGCGCTAAAAAATATTGTGCATCAGTTTAAGCACAGTCATGTATAATTGTTCAAAGGGGACGTTTAAATTTATGATGAAGCATGATTCATTTTCCAGTTAACTTCTGTCACTGTAATACTACGAATAAAAATGGATTCTATTAAGTAAGGTTCGTAAGACACAAATTTCGGCTAAACCCTGAAACGTCTGAGCATCTCGCTTTCCTGGTCAGTGTAGATGATTCAAATGGCTCTAAGCACTATGCGGCTTAACATCTGAGGTCATCAGTCCCCTGGACTTAGAACTACTTAAACCTAACTAACCTAAGGACATCGCACACATCCATGCCCGAGGCAGGATTCGAACCTGCGACCGTAGCAGCAGCGCGGTTCCAGATTGAGGCGCCTAGAACCGCTCGGCCACAGCGGCCGGCGGTCAGTGTAGATCGACGCAAGATGGCGAGGAGTCAGATAATTCCTTTTCGCTCCACAGCCTCAATAAAAAGATTTTGTTGGAGGACGGTTCTTCCTTCACCCAGTTGAGACCGCAAGATAGCATGTCAGCTGCAGTTGAAGATCCAAAAGCATGCAACATCTCCTCCGATGTATCTGCCGAAAACGCCTCTTCGGGATCGCATGAGGATGGACCTTTTCTGGACTTGCCAGGAATCCCTAGTCTCTAATCTATCCGCACCCTTCTTCTGCACACACGGATGGCAAAAGCATGCCACAGGCTGCTGCTGACCAGATCCAGGTAAGCACAAGTGTGTCAATGGAACCCATGGTGAGGTGGAAAGCCATACCGTCAACTTACGTCTCCGTCGATTCTCAGGAGTTGCCTACCTGTGAAGGAGTGGGGTGTGTCAACTCTCTCCTTTGAGCCTGATACTGAAATTTCAGCTATACTTCCTCCCCTCCTTCCTACGCCCCCCCCCCCCACACACACCACGTTACCGCATGTGGTAGTCGCCTTCCCTCAAATCTGCAGCAAACTGGAGTAGGCGACATCAAGAAAAAACAAAAAACATACACAGGATAGGAGGAGACGGACCCACCACTTTACATGCAGATTCATCCATTGGCCTTAAAGGTCACTTGCACGCAATCATCTAATTTGTTTCGGTAGTAACTGAATGCAGGATTATAATTTTCTTACATTAAATGTGAACAGAATTAGTTCCGATCTTAGAGTTGTGACACTGTGAACATTTATTTACGATACAAGTGCGGATATGACATTTTTGCAAGAAGTGTTATTTGATCAGCCGTCAATATAGTACAGAGGTGTACGTTCTTTAATGTGGCTCCTGAACTATCTATTCGTATTGCGTTATTCCATAGAGAGGTAATGTTACTGACAGATTTCGAAGTTCTTGGTAATGGTTGAGGTACAGGCTGCACATTTTGTGACCTTACTTTCATTCTTCTTTGTGCCCCTTCAAGGTCTGGCCATTCCACAGATCGAGCGCGTTTTTCCAAAAGATATAGATTATTTTTGATAAAACTCAGCAGAAACTTCTGTTAATGGGAGATTTTAAATGCGCTATGCGCCTATGGGACCAGAACCATAATTTTAATATCAGTAAGGTACAAGACGATTTGATGGGCTTTCCGCAAATATGCGGTGCTTGGATCTGTCACTATCCTACTGTCGTCAGATACATGCATTTCAGCTACGTTTTCATCTTTCTGATTCTTGTTGCTGTTGGCGACTGACGTGATACCCACTTGTTTCTCTGATCAGTATGCTGTAACTGTAGCCTTAAGTCATTTGCTGCAACCAGTACAACTGTATCGCCTCCTCTAGACGCTGAATACATTTCTCTTAAAGGACCCTTTCCTCGAGGTTATCGTTTGTGAAGTTTGCACTCATCACTTGCTTTTACAGGATCGTTATCCTTTTCTTATAGAATGGTGGTCAGGACATGCAAAACCGCTGCTCCGTGAAGCGTTAATGCATTACAGTGGTGAGAGCGCGAAGGATCTCCGGCAGACCCAGGAATTTCATTACTCCATCTTACGACAACTTTATGAGGGTACTAGAGAGGCCTCCTTACGGTTTATGGATATTCACTATGTTACGGTGAAGCTTCTTCAGTCAGACAACAAATGGAAGGAGTGAAGATACGATCAAAGCCCCACTAATTCCTACAGAATCAACTCCCTTCTTTATATCATCTTATCCAGTTGTGGGCGCGTCGAATAAGAGCATGTATCACGTCTCTCACTCACGCCAATGGTTCCTCACTAACAATCCAAAGTGCCATTTCCAGGGCGATCTATAGTTACTTCACCGACCTTTATAACATCCGTGCTACTGATACGGTTTTCCCTGATGCATTTACTCCTCTCCTGGTTGGCCTGATTATTCTTGCATAAAACGGTGAATTTGTAAGTGACTTTACTCGAGATATCGCCTTATTCTTCGTTCATCACTGTAAAAAATCGACAGAACTCGATTGTATTACTAAGGAATTTTACGTACATATTAGGCTTTTAGGTAATAACATTACGTCACAGGCAAATGAGTTGGTAAGGGGGAGGGGTTCGATTGCTGCCCCATTGAAGGTTGGTAAAACCGTTCTCCTTCCGAAGACAATCGGTCATCTAGACACTGATAAATTTCGCTCGATAGTAGTCATTTATTTCGGTTACAATGCTGTCATGCGGGCTGTTAATAGTTGTTTGTCGGTATTTCTTGAGACACTGCAGTTCACTAAGACTGTGTGTCCTTGGACCCTGACTTCTGTAGTCGCATATTCGGAAGTCGTCTCGGTGGCTGCAGCTACTTCTGTTTCTGGAGCCTTACTGTTTATTGATTTTAGTAAGGCATTTGACGGCTCAGTCGCTGTCTCTCTCTGCAGGTATGCTAGGTGACTGGTCTCAATCACACCGCTTGTCAGATACTATCCAATCTTTCTACTGGTATTCAAGCATCTGTCGTGTGAATGGACAACTTAGCCCAGATTACAAACCGTTCGGGCTTACCGTGGGGTAGCCCCCTCTTCATGCCGCTTTTTGTGTTCTCCCTAGAACCTCTCCCGTATTACTACTCAATTGTGTAGCTTGAAGATATTGGGAGAAACCTTCTCTGTGCAAGCATATGCGGATCATGTTATGGTGTTGCTATATAATATCGATGACATATCCTTGCTCAAGAAGATATTGAATGCCTTGCATTCTCTCACTGGGTGCTGCATCAAAGAACAGAGATGTACCCTGTTACCCCTGCGGGGTTTACATCAAGCTGTCATTCCATGGGCAACGGTAGTTGTTCTCCACAAACCGTGGATCGCTGCCCGATGAAAGTAGCTACACTCGACTGGCGAGAGGTGGTGTATCGAATTCAAGGGGCTATACTTGAACGTTAACGCCGTTCCCTTATGAGTATTATCAAAGTACGGATCTTAGTTTCCTACATTTTCGGGAAAATGTATGAAGTTGCACAAATATTCGCGCTCCCCGCAATGATGGCGAGCAAATTCCAGTAGTTATCCAGTCGTATACTTTTGGTATCCGTTCTGAAGTGGTAGCAAGGCCCCACCCCGTTGGAAGGATGGGACTTATCAGAGTAACGTCTTAACATGGACTCCAGCTAATCATTCGACTACTACTACTGATCCCGACCAACAAATGCCTCTATTGCATAGGTCTCCGTCCAACTGGTCTATGCGATACTTGTCATCATCCTGACACATAGCCACGCAGGTTTGTCTATTGCGGATGAGAATACTGACGCTGGATTCGCCGACAACTGGCTTTCTTACTGATTAGCTGAAGCTGCTGTCTTGGTTGAACTTCTTCTCTGTCCGGACTTTTCCATTTTCTCTCGGTCGAAGACCCAATTGTTCGTATGTCCTCAGACACCACTCTTGATGTAGTCGGGTGAAACAACGATTCCGAAACCCGTGTTTTTCGCCAGTAAATGATGACGGCGCTTTGGAAATGGCAGAGTTTCCGACGTTATGGCGATTTATGTTCGAATGTGTTACACTTTCCTTTAATCGTCGAGGTATTGGATAGTGTTTGTTTCCCCCACTTTGTTCTGGAGCCTTCCCTCATTTGTTTTCTTTTGAGTGTTTTATGTCTATCAATTTATTTTGCGCCGAGCGAGGTGGCGCAGTGGTTACACACTGGACTCGCATTCGGGAGGACGATGGGTCAATCCCGCGTCCGGCCATCCTGATTTAGGTTTTCCGTGATTTCCCTAAATCGCTCCAGGCAAATGCCGGGATGGTTCCTTTGAAAGGGCACGGCCGACTTTCTTCCCTAATCCAATGAGACCGATGACCTCGCTGTTTGGTCTCTTCCCCCCAAACAACCCAACCCGAGGCATCGTGGCCGGCCTCAGTATTCGACCACTGCCCACCATCATGTGAAGTTAGCAGAGTGTGCACCCAGTGTATGCTCGGACAGTGTTCTTATATGAGTAGTCTGTCGATAAACTTCACAGAGTGGCTAAAATGGTTGCTATAGTCAGGTTTTATTAGTCGTTTGAGCACCCCACGTGCTGACGGCAATTACTTGTAACTCGGACAAGTCTTGGCGTCTGATGCACTCAAAGGGGTTTCCGTATATTTTTATATTATTAAATATTGTTTTCTGATTGTTCTGAATTTAGTTCTGTTCCCGGGAACGTTTGATTTGAAGGGTAATTTCTCTTACCTCATAAATACGTGGTAATTACCTGAGTTGTGTTTGAGCTGACTAGCACCTGTTGATTGCTTTCCTCATCGTGTATGATGACTTGGTCGATGTATGGGCGTAATGTAATCTGACAACGAACTTATACCGCAATATTGATGTTAGACGTAATCAACCATAGTAGCCGGTGTCGGAAGACTTAAAACAGTTATCCCATGGACTCATTTACTATGCAGTAAAGTATGTAAGTGTGATTTCTGTTTGTGGTAAATACGTGATAAATACCTGAGTTCTGAAGTGGCTGTTTAACGCCTGTTGTTTTATTTTTGATTGTGTTTTGTAGTCTTGCTACTCTGTGGGTGTATTGTAATCAGACAACTAAACTGTATTGAAAACTTGGCGTAGAATGCACTATGGGAGGAACCCCTGTGAGGAAGAAATAAGTGTGGTTATTGAATTGACTTGTTTAATATGAATTTAGTAAAGTGGGTTCTTATCTTTATGGTACGGCACGATGCTGATTTTCCGTAAATTTATAAATGTTTTTGTGAATTTGTGCACATCCTTCTCAACCCAGCACCACCTGCACCAATCGGGTTCCTGTTCTCGCTACACTTTCGTAACAGTGTGTGGTTCTGGGGTGGTAAGAGAGGTCTAATAAAATTGGTAGTAAAAAAGGGGGCTTGGGGTATATAGAAAAGTATGGGCATTCGGGGTGATGTTCGCTCAATACCAAACCCTAGAAGTGACTGAACGTACATAGAGCTATCTTTTGGTACTGCAAGACCGTGGCGAGGGGCTGGATTTGACAAATAAGCAGTTGTTGATTCCCATGATTTGTGGTAGTTTGGAACATCTGATGCGACACGCCGATCGTGATCAACAGGAGTTCGGGGACTTAAGGCAGGAGACTGCAGAGAATAATTTTGTCACGTCGAGCATGGCATGAATTAGATGACAGAAGTTATTTTTCCGTCCGAGGGGATGACGAACTGTCAGAGCATTACGTAATCAGAGTGTGTGTGATGCTGTGCATAGTCTGCTTTTCGACTGCACCGAGCGGAAGGTTGTTGATTATACTGTTGAATGCAAGCATCCGAGTTCCAGATAACGGTTTACATTTCACAGTGGACCAAAGACCTTTGAACAACTAAACAGTTTGATCAGGTTTGAGAGGCAGTTAGGCAGGCAGACAGAACATGGTCCTATTTCGGTAAGGGAGACCGAGAGTGGCGGAGCAGGGTAAAACCAGAAGGTAAAGCAAGCAGTGTTGAGACCTGCTGTTTAAGATGCCAGCAAAAGGTACATCTAGTGATATACTGTACTTGGCCTCGCTACGGAGGGAATATACGACGCTAGGTGAGCGACGCAGGTGCAAGAATAGGATTCTGTAGGCGAATCGTGCCACATCCGGGTACAATGTGCTGATTATTTGTATTATTTTTAATGAGGGTCTCAGTGTGCCTTATTAGACTCAGGTAATTCGTGTAGTTAATGAGACTTGATATACAGATGAAAAGCTTGTCTGAGAGTTACCTTATCTTGATTGCCCCGAAGTACAAACTAAGGTGGCTAATTGGGGGAAAATCGTGTTGTCGGACAGCGTTCGGACGAAGACTACTATACAGAATTTTACTTACAAATTAGTGTCGAGGTTGGTGGGTGCGTGGCCCTAGTGTGCTGATCCAATTTCATTCATTGGGTAGGAGGCAAGGTAAGTTTTATTTTGGGTTCGTTAATGGGCGCCACCTCCTTTTTTCAGGAGGGGGGGAGAGAAAGGGCTTCAAGAGTTGCGAGTGGAGGAGACCCCAACATCTGGAGCCGGATCTAGCCCGTAAGGTTAAGGAGCTACGTGAATAATTTCGTGTTGTTTTGTTCATTGCCTGGGCCAGATGCGGGGGCAGGAATATGAAATCGAGTTAACAGGTAAGATCCCAGTGAGGGGCTCCAATACCGATTATCACCCACGGATGAGACAACTTACGGCTGAAAATGATAAGATAGTGGACGGAGACGCGGTTAATCTGTCCAAGTAGCCTTACACCTCTCCCGAATTCCTAGTGCGGGAGGGGCAAGGAGGAGTGACCAGTTGGGGGATATAGGGAGCTTAACAAGAAGCTGGTGCTGCGATCTATTCCTTTGCCCGACCTCCACTTCTGTTTTGCGTGGTTCCAATAGACTAGAGTGTCGACCACCCTCGACCATAATTAGGCATATCACCAGATTCCTCTGACTGAAGTGTGCAAGCTGGTAGCCGTGCTCATTACCTACTGACACCTCTATGAAAACAACCGGGTTACGTTTGGCTAGTCGATAGAAGCTACTGTGATTTCCTGGTTACTGGATAGAGTACTACAGCCCTTAAATTTCATTGACCATGCCATTACTTGGACGACCTTATGATTTTAGTGAAATATTTGACTAAAATTTAATCCATATTAGGTAGTTTCTCAGTCGCCTCAGACAGGGGGGGTCTAGTTAAGGCATCGAAAGCAAACTCGATCAGCCCTAAATTTTCTTCCTGGGACACCTCGTTTCGGAGAAACGTGTTCGCATTAACTAACCTCGTACGTACGTCATCCATTCGTGTTGCCCACCTAGAATTGTCAAAAAAGTGGCCCGGTATATATGACGGTATGTCATAAATTCTTCCTTAATTTGCCTATCTTGACGCACCAGTTAATAGGTTCAGGAAGACAGGCAGGAGATTCGAATGGGGACCCTCCCACCAGGCGGCGTTTGAAGGACTTAGGGCGTCGATAGCGGACATACCCATGCTAGCGATGCTGGACTTTAATCAGGAGTTTATCGTTCAAACTGATGCGTCCGAAACCGGGGTGTCCGTCGTGCTTTTGCAGGAACACCTAGGCAGGAGGTTCCCCATCGCCTGCACTTCGAGCCCGCGACCAGCCTCGAAGCGAAAAGTTCTGTGTATTAGCTGGAGGCGTTAGCTCTATTGTTTACTACCGATAAATTCTGCACATACCTCAACCAGTGGCCCCTTTTTAGGTCGAAACCGATAACCAGGCCCCGAGTTACGTGCTGGATCGCTCGCAGGGTACGGGACACGCCTAGCGCGATGGGCGGTGCGGCTACCAGCGTTTAAGTTCACTGTAAAGCATATCTGGGGTTCGGAGGACACAGTTGCTGACGGGTTGAGTCGAATGTTCTGGTATGAGAAGTTTCTCGTCGAAGACAATGTTGAACATGAAGGACCAGAGGAATTAGTCAGTGCTCTGTTCTCAGAGCGCCTAATGCTTTTCTGTGATTTGGGGTAGTGGTGGGGTGTGTGGCAGTTCACCGATCCACAGCTTAGGGAAATTAAGCAGCTGATTCGCTGAGGTGAGGGAATGAAACCATATTTCCTAAGAGGGGACCTGGTGAGTCGTTTTTCAAGTGGGAAGCGTGGACGCGGAATACCGTTGTCGAGGGAGTTAATACCCGGTGTTTTCAAGTATTATTATGAAACACCTGTAGGAGACCATTTAGGCGTGTTGACAGTAGAAGATAGTTTCTCGTGGAAGGGTATGGATTAAGAAATGTGTCGTGTGGTTGGGGCGAGTAAGGTGTGTACATCGAGATCTGGCCATGGCAAGGGTTGCTGGCACCGGAGGTAGCTAATCACCCTACCGAAAGGATATATGTGGATTACGTGGGTTCCTTCCCCTGTTCACGTGAAGGCAACCGCTACATGTTGGTGAGAGTAGATGCTTTTACACGCTTTTTTTGGCTGATTCCAATGCAGGGGACCAGGACACACGCAAGTGTTTGAGCATTGGAGACCATATTCGAGATCTTTGGTTCATGTAGAGTCATGGTTACCGACAATGCGCCACAGGAATTACTTAGGGAGGCTTTCTGACCTTTTACTTTGAGACAGGAAATTGGCTCACGACAACCACCCCATACTACTCCAATCCATCCTTAGCGGAGACCCTAATCGAGTACTGTCGAGGATGACCATACGAGATGAGATGCATCGAACCATGGTGAACATATGCATTTCATACTGGTATTTACAAGACCCACAAAGAGGCACCGGCCGCTCCCATGTTCTCTTTCAAACCGAGGAGCTCTCTCTCCGACTTTTGGAGCATAAATGACCTGCCTCCTGTCAGCGCCGAGACCGTGCACTTTACAGAAAGGTGGAGGAGAGCGCCTAAAAGCATGAGTATCGCTCACAAACGTACGGAGCGACGGTACAACGCAGGAAGGCATGCGATCTCATTTCTTCCGGAGGGCAAAGTTTGTGTTAAGAATTTTCGCTTCGGAAGCAGAAGGACCAGACAAAGTAACAGAGAAAATGCTGCCGTGATTTAAGAGGTCAGAGGAGATCTTGAAATTTGTAACGCCGTTGACTTTACTTGTGAGTCAGACTAATACTAGACGGATACTGAAGTTGCATTTGTCACATGTGAATCCTTTCCAGGAGAGCCTGAATCTCGAGCAGAAAAATTATTGTAAACCTTATGACAAGAAAGCGATTGCCAGATATACTGTTTTAACCTGGGATTTCAGAGTGTGCATATAGTAGTAGTGTCTGAAGTAGACGTATGGTGATATCAATATAGATTATAAGGTCATTAACATGGAGACGAGCTGATTGAGAGTTGGATTGTTCCCTGATTTTAATGAGCGCTCCTCCCTGAGCAAAGCTAATGATTAGTTTTATTGAGTGTCCAAGACTGTGGCCTCACCCATATCTAAATGGACCTTAGTAACTGTAAAGAAATTGGTGCAGACGGTTAAACTGTGAAAAATCCTTTAAATGCGCTTTGTGGGGAACATGTGACGTGTCCACTGGGTGCTATAGTGACTGTGGATTTTCTTCCACACATATGCTTATGTGCACTTGGATCGGGACTACTCACCATGGACCGAAAGCTGTCACTCTGCCAGTGTCGCTGTACCCAACCTGTATCACTGCACAGATAGAGTTTATAAAATCCTGTATCAAGACTGCAAGAAGAATAAATAGGACCAACAGGTATTTACTTTGGTACAAGGCCCCGGGAGTGGACAACACTCCATTAGAACTACTGACGGCCTTAGGAGAGCCAGTCCTGACAAAACTCTACCATCTGGTGAACAAGATGTATGAGACAGGAGAAATACCCTGAGACTTCAAGAAGAATATAATAGTTCCAATCCCGAAGAAAGCAGGTGTTGACAGATGTGAAAATTATCAAACTATCAGTTTAATAAGCCACAGTTGCAAAATACTAACACGAATTCTTTACAGACGAATGGAAAAACTGGTAGAAGCCGACCTAGGCAAAGATCAGTTTGGATTCCATAGAAATATTGGAACTCGTAAGACAATACTGACTCTACGACTTACCTTAGAACAAAGATTAAGGAAAGGCAAACTTACATTTCTAGTGTTTGTAGACTTAAAGAAAGCTTTTGACAAGACTGGAATACTCTGTTTCAAATACTAAAGGTGGCAGGGGTAAAATACAGGGAGCGAAAGGCTATTTACAATTTGTACAGAAACCAGATGGCAGTTATAAGGGTCGAGGGGCATGAAAGGGAAGCAGTGGTTGGAAACGGAGTGAGACAGGGTTGTAGCCTCTCCCCGATGTTATTTAATCTGTATATTGAGCAAGCAGTAAAGGAAACAAAAGAAAAATTCGGAGTAGGAATTAAAATCCATGGAGGAGAAATAAAAACTTTGAGGTTCGCAGATGACATTGTAATTCTGTCAGAGACAGTAAAGGACTTGGAAGAGCAGTTCAACGTAATGGACAGTGTCTTGAAAGGAGGATATAAGATGAACATCAACAAAAGCAAAACGAGGATAATGCAATGTGTCGAATTAAGTCGGGTGATGCTGAGGGAATTAGATTAGGAAATGAGACACTTAACGTAGTAAATGAATTTTGCTATTTGGGGAGCAAAATAACTGATGATGGTCGAAGTATAGAGGACATAAAATGTAGATTGGCAATGGCAAGGAAGGTGTTTCTGAAGAAGAGAAATTTGTTAACATCGAGTATAGATTTAAGTGTCAGGAAGTCGTTTCTGAAAGTACACTCCTGGAAATGGAAAAAAGAACACATTGACACCGGTGTGTCAGACCCACCATACTTGCTCCGGACACTGCGAGAGGGCTGTACAAGCAATGATCACACGCACGGCACAGCGGACACACCAGGAACCGCGGTGTTGGCCGTCGAATGGCGCTAGCTGCGCAGCATTTGTGCACCGCCGCCGTCAGTGTCAGCCAGTTTGCCGTGGCATACGGAGCTCCATCGCAGTCTTTAACACTGGTAGCATGCCGCGACAGCGTGGACGTGAACCGTATGTGCAGTTGACGGACTTTGAGCGAGGGCGTATAGTGGGCATGCGGGAGGCCGGGTGGAGGTACCGCCGAAGTGCTCAACACGTGGGGCGTGAGGTCTCCACAGTACATCGATGTTGTCGCCAGTGGTCGGCGGAAGGTGCACGTGCCCGTCGACCTGGGACCGGACCGCAGCGACGCACGGATGCACGCCAAGACCGTAGGATCCTACGCAGTGCCGTAGGGGACCGCACCGCCACTTCCCAGCAAATTAGGGACACTGTTGCTCCTGGGGTATCGGCGAGGACCATTCGCAACCGTCTCCATGAAGCTGGGCTACGGTCCCGCACACCGTTAGGCGGTCTTCCGCTCACGCCCCAACATCGTGCAGCCCGCCTCCAGTGGTGTCGCGACAGGCGTGAATGGAGGGACGAATGGAGACGTGTCGTCTTCAGCGATGAGAGTCGCTTCTGCCTTGGTGCCAATGATGGTCGTATGCGTGTTTGGCGCCGTGCAGGTGAGCGCCACAATCAGGACTGCATACGACCGAGGCACACAGGGCCAACACCCGGCATCATGGTGTGGGGAGCGATCTCCTACACTGGCCGTACACCACTGGTGATCGTCGAGGGGACACTGAATAGTGCACGGTACATCCAAACCGTCATCGAACCCATCGTTCTATCATTCCTAGACCGGCAAGGGAACTTGCTGTTCCAACAGGACAATGCACGTCCGCATGTATCCCGTGCCACCCAACGTGCTCTAGAAGGTGGAAGTCAACTACCTTGGCCAGCAAGATCTCCGGATCTGTCCCCCATTGAGCATGTTTGGGACTGGATGAAGCGTCGTCTCACGCGGTCTGCACGTCCAGCACGAACGCTGGTCCAACTGAGGCGCCAGGTGGAAATGGCATGGCAAGCCGTTCCACAGGACTACATCCAGCATCTCTGCGATCGTCTCCATGGGAGAATAGCAGCCTGCATTGCTGCGAAAGGTGGATATACACTGTACTAGTGCCGACATTGTGCATGCTCTGTTGCCTGTGTCTATGTGCCTGTGGTTCTGTCAGTGTGATCATGTGATGTATCTGACCCCAGGAATGTGTCAATAAAGTTTCCCCTTCCTGGGACAATGAATTCACGGTGTTCTTATTTCAATTTCCAGGAGTGTATATGTATGGAGTGTAGCCGTGTATAGAAGTGAAACGTGGACGATAGATAGTTAGGACAAGAAGAGACTAGAAGGTTTCGAAATGTGATGCTACTGAAGAAGCTGAAGATTAGATGGGTAGATCACATACCTAATGAGGAGGTATTGAATAGAATTGAGGAGAAGAGGACTTTGTGGCACAACTTGACAAGAAGAAGGGACCGGTTGGTAGGACATGTTCTAAGGCATCAAGGGATCACAAATTTAGCATTGGAGGGCAGCGTGGAGGGTAAAAATCGTAGAGGGAGACAAAGAGATGAATACACTAAGCAGATTCAGAAGGATGTAGGTTGCAGTAAGTACTGAGAGATGAAGAAGCTTGCACAGGATAGAGTAGCATGGAGAGCTGCATCAAACCAGTCTGAGGACTGAAGGCCACAACAACAACAATAACCACTGAAGCGATAGATATTGAAATTGCTGCACACAATTCATGAGGAAAGTCACTGGACATCACTGAAGAATTAGAATCAAGGGTCCCTGAACGAAAAGTCCCATTTTTACTATTAAATGATCACAACGAATTTGTGTGAGATACATATTTTAGTATTTAAAGAAAATATTAAGATTGATTATTTAACGTAGTATTTTTGACGACATTTTCAAAATACAACGATTGCTCCTGCCATATGCTTTCTCCGACTGCGTGTTGATACCATGTGAGTACTGTCAATGGTTCAAATGGCTCTGAGGACTATGGGACTTAACTGCTGTGGTCATCAGTCCCCTAGAACTTAGAACTACTTAAACCTAACTAACCTAAGGACATCACACACATCCATGCCCGAGGCAGGATTCGAACCTGCGACCGTAGCAGTGGCGCGGTTCCGGACTGAGCGCCTAGAACCGCTAGACCACCGCGGCCGGCTGTGAGTACTGTCACCATCAGAGACAAGGGTACCGTCAGGAGTTCCACAGGGAAGTGTGATGTGACTGATGTTATTTTCTATGTATAAAACTGATCTGTCGTAAAGTGTAGGCAGCAATCTGAGGCTGTTTGCTGATGATGCTGTGGTGTACGGGAAGATGTCGCCGTTGAATGCGTGTAGGAGGATACAAGATGACTTAGACTAAATTTCTAGTTGATGCGATGAATAGCAGCTAGCTCTAAACGTACAAAAATGTAAGTTAATGCAGACGAGTAGGAAAAACAAATCGGTAATATTCGAATACACTATTGGTAGCATGCTGCTTAACGCAGTCACGACGATTAAATCTCTACTAGTAACTTTGCAGAGCAATGTGAAACGGAATGAGCACGTAATGATTGTAATAGGGAAGGCGAATGGTCGACTTCGGTTTACTGGGAGAAATTTAGGAATTTGTGGTTAATCTGTAAAGGAGACCGCATATAGACCACTAGTGCGACCCGTTCTTGAGTACTATTTGTGTTTGGGATCCGCGTCAGGTCAGGTTAAAAGAAGATATCGAATCAGTTAGAAGCGGGCTGCTAGATCTGTTACCGCTAAGTTCGAACAACACGTTCGGAAATTGAAATGGGAATCTCTGTAGGGAAGGCGACGCTCCTTTCGAGGAACTCTACTGATAAAATTTAGAGAACCGGTATTTGAAGGTGACTGCAGAATGATTTCGTATAAGGACATCTCGTAGGGAGACATCTAGACGGTTTTTTTCTCTCGTTCTATTTGTGGGTGGAGCGGCATGGGGAACGACTAGTAATACTACAGGGTACCCTTCGCCAAGAACCGTACGGTGGCTTGCGGAATGTGCATGTAGATGTAAGTCAGAGATTCCCCGTAGGCATCTTGAGAATAAGATGAGGCAGGATATGTAGAGTACAGAGCCCTTAGGAAAGTACATTTTGCCCCTTCACAGTAAATGAATGGAATATTATCGGCAACCACTGACGCTTGTTTAGAAATAACTGATGCAGAGATACTGCGTCAAATGGTGGAGGAAAGAGCTGATGACACAACTTGCCGAGTAGGTGTAACTGATGAAGAGATTATGAATCAAATGGTGGAGGAAAAAGCTTACAGCACAACTTGATTCTGTGATAGTACAGTGAAATGAAGCATCCTGAGCCGCGAACTAACAGTTTATTTGACAATGGGGAGGAAAATGGGGAGACAACACTGTAGAAGAAAATCAATGAAAACCTGAGGTACGTGATGCTAATAGCTACGCTGAGATGAAGAGATCTGCAGAGAGTATACACGTGAGGAGAGATGAATCAGACCAATCTTCGGGCAGAAGACTAAAAAACCACAGACGTAGAAGCTGCCGTATTTTTTAACTCAAAACCCGCTTGCAGAAAAACATAAAATCGTGGAGCACACTGTAAAGAAACTCTGTTATCAATGTGTACGTAAAATTTCAGTTTATAGATTTTGTCTGGCAAAAAAACTAAATCAGAACAATGGGACGATGATGATTGTTTGTAGGGTGCTCACCTGCACGCTTATCAATGCCCGTACCAATTCCCACATGTTACACTGTCCAATCTCACCACTTTCATGAACGATGATAGAATGATGAGGACAACACGGACACACACTCCACGGGCGGAGAATATCCTCGACCCCTTCGTGAATTGAACCCGGGACCCCGTGATCCACAGGTTGCAACGCTAGCCACTAGACCACGAGTTTGGGACAACGAACGGACGGTGAAGTTAATTAAGTCGTCGGATGAATCGAAGGAGGGTACTTTCTCCCTTGTTGAACCCACCTGGTATAGCCATATGTAGTTATTAATACGGAACGTCACTAAATTATTTGCATAGTGATCTGAAGTAAGAGTTCAGAGAAAAGCTCTCTTGCCTCAGGACATAGCCCGCTTATACTACGGTCGCAGCGATGTAAACGTGTGACGTCTGGAATTCTGAAACGTTCCCTACTTACATAATTACTCACATGGGGCCCCATGTTGAAAACAGTATTTAGAGACCACTACGAGTCGCTAAATTTATTGACTACTTAAATTATTTAAGGAAGTAACACGTTTAGAGGTACAAACAGTACCCATAGACCACAGTGGCCATACGCAATGGTATTATTGTTGTTTTGTCGAGACGTGGCATGTACTGGGGTCATGCTAGTTCACAAGACATGGCTGTTTTCTTGCGGCGTGTTCTGTCACCTCCATTGCTATGGGTCCTTGAAACTTACTAATCACTGCTCACAGTTTTGAAACTGTACAAAAATTTGCAAATGATTTTTAAAACAGGCCCCCATGAACCATGGACCTGTCGTTGGTGGGGAGGCTTGCGTGCTTCAGCGATGCAGGTAGCCGTACATTAGGTGCACCAACAACGGAGGGGTGTCTGTTGAGAGGCCAGACAAACGTGTGGTTCCTGAAAAGGAGCAGCAGCCTTTTCAGCAGTTGCAGGGGCCACAGTCTGAATGACTGGCTGATACAGCCTTGTAACATTAACCAACTGGCCTTCCTATGATAATACTGCGAACGGCTGAAAGCAAGGGGAAGCAACGGCTTTAATTTTTCCCGAGGGCATGCTGATTTACTGTATGGTTTAATTATGGTAGCGTCCTATCGGGTAAAATACTACGAAAGTAAAAGAGTCCCCCATTCGGATATCCGGGAGGGGACTACTCAGGAGAACGTCGTTATCAGGAGAAAGAAAATGGGGGTTCTACGAATCGGAGCGTGGAATGTCATATCGCTTAATTCAGCATTACGTTAGAAAAATTAATAAAGGAAATGGATAGGCTAAAGTTACATATAGTGGAAATTAGTAAAGTTCGGGGGCAGGAGGAGCTACACTTCTGGTCAGGTGAATACAGGGTTATAATCAAATAAGGGTAATGCAGGAGTAGGTTTAACAATGAATAAAAAAGTAGGAGCGCGGATAAGCTACTACGAACAGCATAGTGAATGCATTATTGTAGCCAAGATAGACACTAAGCCCACGCCTACCACAGTAGTACATGTTTAAATGCCAGCTAGCTCCGCCGATGATGAAGAGATTGGAGAAATGTGATACAATAAAAGAAATTATTCAGATAGTTAAGGGAGACGAAAATTTAACAGCCGTGGGGGACTGTAATTCGATAGTAGGAAAAGGAACTGACGTAAAGTAGTAGGTGAATATGAAATGGAGGTAACGAATGAAAGAGAAAGCCGCCTGGTAGAATTTTGCACAGAGAATAACTTAATCATAGTTAACGCTTGATTTAAGAATTATGAAATCAAGTTGTGTACATGGAAGAGGCCTGAAGACACTGGAAGGTTTCAGATAGATTGTATAATGGTAAGACAGAGATTTAGGAGCTAGGTTTAAAGCTGTAAGACATTTCCAAGGGAAGATGTGAACTCTGACCACAATTTATTGGTTATGAACTGTACATTAAAACTAAAGAAACTGCAAAACGGTAGGAATTTAAGGAAATGGGACCTGAGTAAACTGAAAGACCCAAAGTTTGTAGAGAGTTTCAGAGAGAGCATTAGGGAACGATTGACAAGAATAAAAGAAAGAAATACAGTAGAAGAAGAATGGGTAGCTTTGAGAGATGAGATAGTGAAGGCAGCAGAGGATCAAGGAGCTGAAAAACGATGGCTGGTAGAAATCCTTGGGTAACGGGAGAAATATTGAATTCAGTTGATGAAAGGAGAAAATATAAAAATGCATTAAATGCAGCAGGCGAAAGGGAGTACAAACGTCTCAAAAATGTGATAGAAAAATGGCTAAGCAGGTATGGCTAGAGGACAAATATAAGGATATAGAGTCATATATTACTATGGATAAGATAGATACAGGAAAATTAAAGAGACTTTTGGAGGAAAGAATATCAAGAGCTCAGGTGGAAGGGGGGAGTATATTGTGCGACGTACTTGAGGGAAATATTATGGAAATGGAAGAGGACGTATATGCAGATGAAATGGGAGGCATGATACTGCATGAAGAATTTGACAGAGCACTGAAAGATCTATGTCGAAACAAAGCCCTCGGGTGTAGACAACATTCCATTAGAACTACTGATAGACTTTGGAGAGTCAGCCATGACAAACGTCTACCATCTGGTGAGCAAGATGTATGGGATAGGTGAAATATCCTCAGATTTCAAGAAGAACGTAGTAATTCCAACCGCAAGGAAAGAAGGGGTTGACAATTGTGAAAATTACCGAATTATCAGTTTAACAAGTCACGGATGCAAAATACTAAAACGAACTCTTTTAAAACGAATGGAACAACTGGTAGAAGCTGACCTTGGGGAAGATCAGTTTGGATTCCGTAGAAATGCTGTCACAGTGAGGCAATACGACTTATCTTAGAAGACAGATTAAGGAAAGGCTAATCTACGTTTCTAGCATTTGTAGACTTAGAGAAAGCTTTTGACAATGTTAACTGGAATACTCTCTTTCAAATTCTGAAGGTGGCAGGGGTAAAATACAGAGAGCGAAAGACTATTTACAATTTGTACAGATGGCAGTTATAAGAGTTGAGAGGCATGAAAGGGGAGCAGTTGTGAGTTAACGAGCATTTCGCTTTCATTTAAGTATATGTCCGATAGAGACAGCCTTCAAGGAATTGTGAAACGAATCCTGTCGTCCAGGTCCGTGTGCCACAAAGAGCGCAGGATTCACCACGATATGGAGAAATTCCACGGGCGTCTGTAGCACTGAATGAGGCCAAGCTGATCAGACCTAAGCGCTGTGACGTGGGAGTGTGACAGGCGAGAACCTACGTCATACGGAAACCCCATAGTAGTTGTTAGTGACCAGGGATGATGATGATGATGATGGAGAGGGTTGTATGGGCGCACGACAGCAAGGCCTTCAGCGTCAGCTCAGTAACAGATTGAGACGAGTGCCAAGAAAATACTCAGAACAGTAAGATAAAACAGAACGTAAAACACAGGTAACAAGCTTGGAAAAATAAATGCCTACCCACACCGAACTGCCGTCAGCAGTTAAGACATGGACAACACACGGAGAAAGTGGTAGAAGGAGCTAAAACAATATAGCAGATGGAAGTGGCCGGCTGACCGCAAGGAAAAAAGGTAGGAGCCAGCCACTTTGCAATAAACTAAAACCTCCAGCCTAAAAGTTTAGGCCAGAAAGCAAACACATCACAAAACTTTAAAACCCTAGACACACACGTCTCATCATTAGCTAAAACACAGGGCAGATCCCCATCAACTTGTGCTTCTGCGCTTGCATCACGGTATAAAATGCAGTCTGTTAAAATGTGCCGGACAGAGATGTGCACACCACAAGCATCACAAAACGGGGGATCCTCCCGCCGTAATAGAAAACTGTGTGTGAGAGGACAGTGCCCAATCCGAAGACGCGTGAGGGTAACTTCTCTCAGCCTGAGCAACCCTGCAGGAGGAACGGTATCGCCGGTTGTTGACTTCACCAACCGCAATTTATTGGCCGTGATCAGGGCGGCGTAGCAGTAAATATGGCGGACCTTAAGATGGGCCATAAATGGAAACATTTATGAAAACTATTTAAGACTGTAGTAATTCATGGAACGAAGCCACAGTAATTTTAACCTACCATCTTTCTTATATTTTCGTGGTGATCCCAATAAAACTTGAATATTGATCACATCTATAATGGTTCAGGATTTACTGTTAAAGTGAAATTAAAAAGTTTTGTAACAAAGACGTGAATGCTAAAATCTGAACGCTTTGATCGATATTAACGAACGACTTTTCATGTAAAAGCGCATCATTAAAACGACAAATGTTGTAAATATCAACTCGGTAACTTTATTTGTTTAAAAGATATAGTAAATTTAAATTATCATTATTTTCAGTTAAGCATCAGATCATCATTTCCTCCGTACAAAACACATTGAACGGTGACTACATGACAACTTATTGAATCATTAAGTAACAGAATATTTGTGTAAAGCTTAGTGCGTAAAAGTTACTTTTTTTTATTTATTCATCAGAAAGCACTTTGGCCGTGACATCCATAGTTAAAAAGAAAATTGTATTGGTTTTATGTAAAAGAATTTAACGTTTATTATGGACTCGGTTCTGAGCACTATGCGACTTAACTTCTGAGGTCATCAGTCACCTAGAACTTAGAACTAATTAAACCTAACTAACCTAAGGACGCCACACACATCCATGCCCGAGGCAGGATTCGAACCTGCGACCGTAGCGGTCGCTCCGTTCCAGACTGTAGCGCCTAGAACCGCACGGCCACTCCGCCCGGCGTTTATTATCTAATGAATATTATTGTTACTTTATTTTGAACGTGAAAGTGGTCAAGCTTTGATTACTTGAATATGTTAAAATGTAGAATAAGCTGTAGCCCATCAGACGGACGGCTTCAGGGAAGGAAATTGCACTAATCAGTTGAGAGACAATGTTCGGCAAGCGGGAGACGCGGCTGGAGACGGGCAGTTCTGGTCTAGACACCAAAGGGTACAGTTAGGATTGAGATGCGAAAGCGGACAGTCGGTCTTTAGGTAGCTAGAAAGTGAAACTACTTAGAAAATTTCTCGTTGTGTGGCATCGCGAGACATTGCCTCAGCGGTGAGCAGCCGCGCGCATGGTGTGAACTTTTGGCGTTGATAACGAGTTGGAGTATTGGACTTGTATTTCGCGATGAGTTTGTGAATGATCGAACTGTGTCAAATGGATATGCGCTCGAGTGCAACAGTAACTTTAAACACAACCACTTTCGCTATTACTTTGCTTTCTGAATAAACATTATTGTAACCAAATGGCAACCGTGTGGCCTACATCATTTATAGGTCGTTAATTTAGTTCCCAATATTATTATTACTGTTATTATATGTTATATTAACTTTGTATGTTTCATACAATTTCGCAAACTTTCCATCAGCCAGACATTTTCATCAAAGAGTCACAAGTGTCTAAGTTAGGGCATGTAATGCGACACGGGCGGTTCAGCCCTAGACGAGTTCGACACAAGACATTTTCACGAAGGGGAACCGCATGTGAGCTCGAACGTCTTTGAGATGTTAGCTCGCACAGTGGTTGAGAAGGGAGTGAAACAGGACTGTAGCCTATCCCCGATGTTATTCCACCTGTATACTGAGCAAGCAGTTAATGAAATAATAGAAAAATTTGGAGCAGGAATTAAAATCCGTGGAGAAGAAATAAAAACTTTGAGGTTTGCCGACAATATTTTAATTCTATCAGAGACTGCAAATGAGCTGGAAGAGCAGTTGAACGGAATGGACGGTGTCTTGAAAGGTGGATATAAGATGAACATCAATAAAAGCTAAACGAGGATGACGAAATGTAGTTGAATTAAGCCAGTTGATGCTGAGTAATTAGATTAAGAAATGAGACACTTAAAGTAGTAAATGAGATTTTCTATTTGGGGAACAAAGTAACTGACGATGGTCTAAGTAGAGAGGATATAAAATGTAGACTGGCTATGGCAAGGAAAGCGTTTCCGAAGAAGAGAAATTTGTTAACATCTGGTATAGATTTAAATGTCAGGAAGTCTCTTCTGAAAGTATTTGTATGGAGTGTAGCTATGTGTGGAAGTGAAACATAGGCGATAAATAGTTTAGACAAGAAGAGAATAGAAACTTTCGGAATGTTGTGGTCCAGAAGAATGCTGAAGTTTAGGTGGATAGATGACGTAACTAAAGAGGAGGTACTGAATATAATTGGGGAGGAGAGGAATTTGTGGCACAACCTGACTAGAAGAAGAGATCGCTTGGTAGGACACATTCTGAGGCATCAGGAGACCCCAATTTAGTATTGGAGAGAAGCGTGGAGGGTAAAATCCGTAGAGGGAGACCAAGAGATGAATACGCTAGGCAGATCCAGAAAGTTGTAGGTTGCAGTATTTACTTGGAGATGGAAACTCTTGCATAGGATGGAGTAGCATGGAGAGCTGCAGCAAACCAGTCTCAGGACTGAAGACCACAACAACAACAACTTAAAACACGACATCGTAACAGCTGTTCCACATCTACAGGCATGACCACAGCACATGCCGGGGTCTCACAAATAAACTTTAAAATTTATGTGTACTTCCGCTAAATGTTGTATTGCCAATGTAGCTTGAATACTAGGCTTATGTCTCGAAACATATTGCTTTATTAAATAACTTGAGTGGTCAACAAGTTTTGTGACTTGTTGAGGTCTCTGAAAATAACTCTCTTATTTTCAAACTAGTCTTGGTCGATTAACAGTCAGTATGGCTGTAAATAGCTGCATATTGCATTCTATATTAGGAGATAGTCTGAAAGAAGACTATTTTGTTGAATGCAAAGATATGTGTATTTTAAACGAAAAGCTAAGAGTTTTAACATTAAGAGTGAGAAATGAATTCCACCGATCAATTATGAGAAGAGAGAGAATAGTTGGAAACAAATCCCCGAGGGCCTCTACGAGAGAGAGGAACTTGCTTCCGACATAATATAACATGAGGTGGACGTCGGCTGGGACCATATAGAAGATTCAGTAACAAAATATTTTAACAGAATTCTGGGTTACTTGCGATCAAACAAAGTAACATGACGTGAGTAAACATTGTTTAACATAAACAAATAGTCATTGAGGGGAGATTGATGATCACAAAACGGTTATTTAAGGTGATACGTAGAATCTATAAAACTGGAACGTAGCATGGCACATTCGAAAAAACCTCATACCACCTAGTCTAGAATGCAGAAATATCAAATAATTGAGAGTACTTCCGCACAATCAGCCTAACAGCTCACGTATCCACGTTTCTCACCACAAAAACATCAGCTTGTTTCAGGACAATCACTTTTGCGATAGGAAAAATAAAGATGCCAGGAAGGCAGGTGTCAACTTCGTGCTTGGAAAAAGGGAACTAGACTAAAGAAAGATCAAAATTCTTTCAAAGGAGTCCGTGAATCTAGAAAAAACGTTAGACAACGAACGTGGAGCAAGATGTAGGAAAGAAGTACAGGAACTGCTGAATGGCAGAAGCGTTCACTCTGCTTGAAATATGGTTCGGGAGTAAATCAAAGAATGACAGAAGTATTGGGGAATAATGAAAATGAGGTTAGCGATAGTCGCAAAATTTTGGGTTCAAATTATAAATAAACTGGTCTCTTGTCGCGGCGATTGTCTTCAATTTCCTTATCGTATTATCGATTGCTGAACCATATTACATTATAGCGGTGCATGTAATTTTGTATAAAATTTCTTAACGTGAAGAGGGACTTATGAAGATGGGTCTTGTAGCTCTGAAATCGATAATGCAACAAGCAAAATCATAATTACAACCAGATTTCAATTTCCACCACAACGACTATATTCTCGCCTTCCATCATGATGTAAGGTTTAAAAATGAAAATTTGCAACTACGTAGTAGGTAAAGTGAGGTATTTTTGTTCCTTTAGAAGTAAATTACGTCTGACGGGCGAAGCACGGATTACATACGAAGCGCATAAGCACAAACAGAACACTCCCCGCCGAAAGAAGTCTACAGAAATCAAACGCAAGCCGCACTTGGAAAAATAGCATCTGAGAATGTACATCCAGAGCATGATATGGTACGGATATGAGTCGTGTGCGGTGGAAAAATCGAAAGATAAGAAAATCGAATCATCTGATGTTAGATGTTAGAAACTCGTGCAGAAAAGCAGATGGACTGATAGGATAAAATATGAGATTTTCCCCAGAAACGGATAGTAAAAGATTATATGTGAAACAGGAACTACAATAAGGAAGTGGTTGATAAAACACGTGTGGATACCCTTTTGGATTAACTTCCATGGCTCTAGTGGTAGGAGGAGAGGGTTGGAAGGGTGGGGGGAAGAAGGTGGAGTCTATGCAAGAGACAGCTCAACTCAGTACTGTGAGGAGGGCATGGAAGGGGGGGGGGGGAAGGTTACAGGAGCGTGGCGGACGCCATAAAACCAGTCAAAAGACTAATGAAAAAAGTTTATTACGAAGAGTAGGTAGTTAGTTCCTCCTTCGAGTAAGCGAAGGTAGTGTTATCTCGACAGAACAAATATATTGAGCTCGGTGGAGGTTGCATTAGTTTTAATAAGGGCGAGCCCTGTGAACTAATGAACTACTGGATACTGCAAGTAAGGCTAAATCTTTGAGGACAGTTTGCAGAACTAAACATGCATTGTCATTTACGCATAGTCGTTAGAATACATAACATTTACATTTCTTGTATCGAAGCAACTGTATCTTCACTTCAACATCTGTATACTTCCAACGACACTGCTACATTTCTGCTGATATATTTACCCATGAATACTTTTCAGATCATGAGAAACACCATGAGAGTAAAACGTGGTTCCTCGGAAAAGCACTCCTTTTGGGGCTTGTGTGCGTACCAAAGAAGTAACGACAACATTCAGTTTTACCTAGACAGATAGTTTTAGGTGGGAGTTTGGGGAGAGGGGAGGAGGGAGGGAGCAGCTGATCAAACACAATATGTGCGAACCATAGATATATCATCTGGCGGCTGTCACTATGCGTGGAGCTGTTGTCGTCGATAATTAGAAAGCGAATTCCTCATTGGTAACCAGTCCCCTCCAGTTTCCGCCGTTGTAACAACAACGCAGGTAGGTTTACACACACATCGTCAGACGTGCCAGTACGGTGGGATGATAGATGGCCGCGGGAATTGTCAACAGCTGCTTCGCTGACAGGCATTTAGATAATACGAATGCAGGTCGAACGTGCATCCACTATGAAATCTCTTCCTTTCACGACATGTCAGACTTATGTATGACGAAACATTTCCTCAAAATCAACTCTGACGGACTTCTACTAACGGAGCAACATTTTTTCAGATATTGTTCGTGAGTTTAGTCACTGCGTCCTCATACTTCAGACTGAGAAGTTCTTATTTTAAAACGAAGGTGACAGTCAACTAAGACGATTGCGACAGAAGTTTTTTTAAACACTTCGATATAAATGTATTTTATACTTTTTCGTTCACTTCTGATTTCACACTTGCTGTTAATTAGTGACAAGTAAAAACTATGGTTTCAGTGGCGCCCTAAGTATTTGTTATTTATTTTTTTATGTTGGTAAGGCAGTTTTGGTCTCAGCGCACCTTTTCACGTTTCATGCTATCACTTGCAAAGGGCTTATATCGCATAATCAGAACAATCGGCTACCACTGAAAAAAGCTTTAGTATTGGGTACAAGCGTGTAGACCCAACGAAATGATGGATTTAACCTTTCACAATTTTTCATATGCTTTTGCTCAGCTGATGAACAGAAGTTGTGGCACATTACATTGCTTCGAGTGTGGCAGTATCTGTTTTGAACACGCAAGAATCTTAAAGCTTCATACTAAGGCAACTCACATAATTTTCTTTTGAAGTTTCTTTTAGATTACTGGGTTTTGTTTTCTAATAGCCATCAACGAACCTAATATTACGGAACGATTTAGTGCTTCAGACACCGTTTAGTTTAAATCGAAATGCATCGTGTGTACGTCTGCGTATGGAAACCTAGAGGAATCAGCCAAATCACTTTTTCTGACGAACAAACGAAAGCAATAACTATTTCGCCTCTTTTAAAAACTAAGGTAGAATCGATATCCATTTTCATTATCAATATAAAAGGGAAAAACACATGTAAATATTTTTGGTTGAAAAATAATTTCTCCAGCTGTATCAAGGTGGATAATAATCCGACGCTATTCGGCCGGTGGAAGGTAAGGTTTATATTCGTAAGTATCACGCGGAAAGTGCACAGTTCTTATTCTTTGGTTTAACTGGTACAGCCATGCATTTACATATCCGGGAACGTAAATGCTGCGCGCTCTGAAGAACTTTCTCAATACATTGTGTGCCAAAACAACTCTTCAAATAACCTGATCTACACTTTCTAAATACACGATCCACTATGTGTAGTATACTCTACGTACCTATCCATATACAGCTCACAGGTTTTAGGGAAGCACTTTTTGCTCAGTTTTAATCCTCTGAAAGTCTAATCTTCCACAATAATGATGAATATTTGAGATTGCATTTGCTGTATCTACATCTGTATGCGTACTACGTAATCCATTCAACAATGTGTGGCAGATATCAGTACATCAGTTCGTTTCTTCTACAGCGAAATGTATATCTATACTCCAACATTCACCTTGCGGTGTCTGGCAGGGGATACTATGTCACGTTCCACTTTTCTGTACGAGTCGCGAATAATTCGCGGAAAAAACGATTGCCAGTAAGCCTCCGTGTGGGTTCGAGTCTCTCTTCATGATCTTTCAACGACATATACGTAGGAGGAAGTGATATATTTGGTCACTCTTGTAGGATCGTACCGGTACGTATCCGGAAATTTAGCAGTAAACCACACCGTGATACAGAACGCTTCTTCACTAGCATCTGTGTCTGGAGCTGCTTAGCCATCTTTGTGGCGATTTTGTGCTTACTAAAGGAACCTGTAACGAGTTGCGCTGCTCTCCTTTAGATCTTCTCTAGTTCCTCTATCAATCCTTTTTAGACGGACCCGATACTGATAAGCAATATTGAAATATTGGTCGAACGAGGGCCTGTAAGTTACCTCCTTTGTAGATGGGCTATGTTTCCTGATTAATCTTCCAATCAATCATAGTCTGACATTCGACTTTCCTGCCATCAGTTTTGTGAGATGGACCCAATGTACACGGAGGTGACAAAAGGCAGAGGATAGCGATATGCACATATACAGATGGCGGTAGTATCGCTACCCGAGGTTTTAAAGGGTAGTGCATTGGCGGAGCTGTCATTTGTACTCACGTGATTCGTGTGGAACGTTTTACGCCCTGATTACGGCTGCACGACGCGTATTAACAGACTTTGACCGCAGAATGGTAGTTAGAGCTAGACGCATGGGAGATTCCATTTCGGAAATCGCTTGGAATTCAATAATCCGACATTCACGACGTCAAGAGTGGGCCGAGAATACCAAATTTCAAGCACTACCTCTCACCACAGACAACGTAGTGGCCTACAGCCTTCACTTAACGACCGAGAGCAGCGGATTTGCGTAGAGTTACCAGTGGTAAGAGACAAGAAACAATGCGTGAAATAAAAGCACTCCGTCGTCAGGACACAAGTGGCCCATCGGGACCATCCGACCGCCGTGTCATCTTCAGTTAAGGATGCGTATAGGAGGGGCGTGTGGTCAGCACACCGCTCTCTTTGTAGTTATGATGATTTTCTTTGACCGGAGCCGCTACTATCCGGTCGTGTAGCTCCTCAATTTGCATCACGAGACTGAGTGCACCCCGAAAAATGGCAACAGCATATGGCGGCCGGATGGTGACCCATCCAAGTGCCGGCCACACCCGACAGCGCTTAACTTTGGTGATCTCACGGGAACCGGTGTATCCACTGCGTGAAATAACCACAGAAGTAAATGTGGACGTACGACGAACGTATCAGGCAGGACAGTGTGGTGAAAGTTTTCGTTAATGGGCTCGTGACCTTGCCCGGTAGATACAAGACAACTAGATGGTTGGTTGGTTGGTTGGGGAAGGAGACCAGACAGCGAGGTCATCGGTCTCATCGGTCTCATCGGTCTCATCGGATTAGGGAAGGGCGGTGAAGGAAGTCGGCCGTGCCCTTTGAAAGGAACCATCCCGGTATTTGCCTGGAGCGACTTAGGGAAATCACGGAAAACCTAAATCAGGATGGCCGGACGTGGGATTGAACCGTCGTCCTCCCGAATGCGAGTCCAGTGTCTAACCACTGCGCCACCTCGTTCGGTAGACAACTAGAAAACCGTGGCCTGGTCATATCAGTCCCTGATGGTAAGAGCTAGTGGTAGGGTACGAGTGAGGCGCATACCCCACCGGTGTGGACTGTGTTTACATGTAATGCCCTGAGTCTTATGGTCGGACTGAACCGATCATTGTCTGGAGGTGGCTATATTTGGCTATTTGGAGACCATTTTCGACCATTCATGGATTTCATGGTCCCAAGCAACTATGAAATTTTTATTGCTGACAATACGCCATGTCAGAACATTCTGGACAATTCGAGAGAATGATTTGGCCACCCAGATCGCCCGACGTGAAGCCCATGGAACATTCACGTATGGCGCCTCTGCCATCCGAGTTTACTGTGCATCCAGTGATGAAACGTGTCTCACTTCGTTACATCATGTCTATATCTTCTATTAATCCAACCTAGTGAGGGTGCGTGATTGATTTGCGATGCTTAAGAATCGATTTCACAAGTGTTTCGTAAGCAATTTCTTACGTGAATAATTTTCTGAAGATTGTTCAAATGAATTTTAGCCTCGCATCCGCTTTTTTTTCTCTTTGTGTCTTGTGGCTATTCCTCTTTAGATCGCTCCGGGCTGCTACTCCTAGGCAGTTTACGGCTGCTACTCTTTCCAGTGATTTATGATCAATATCGTAATCGAACACCAATGCATATTTATGTGCAACAATTTACATTCATTTACTTTCAGGATTACGTTTCGGGTAAAAAAGATGTGCTACTTGATGCGGTTACATTTCGTAATAGATGTGTACAGTGAACTTTGGTTGGAAAATTAAACCTCGACAATAGCCCATTGTGACCGTTACAATTTTGTAAGTGGTGTGCGTCATACAACGTGCTGGAAACAATAGTAAATGGATTCTCTACAAAGCTACTTACAATGGATAGTTCGAAAACTGACTCATAACGCAAATATGTCGGATCTAACTGCAACAAATACGTTTCTTGGTTCAAATGGCTCTGAGCACTATTGGACTTAACATCTGAGGTCATCAGTCCGCTAGAACTTAGAACTACTTAAACCTAACTAACCTAAGGTCACCACAATACATCCATGCCCGAGACAGGATTCGAACCTGCGACCGTAGCGCTCGCGCGGTTCCAGACTGAACCGCCTAGAACCCCCAAATACGTTTCTTCTCTCTGAGGATGTCTGCATTGAAACTGGTATCAATGATAATGAGGCAGTTGTTGTGACACTTATATCAAAACATAAATGGCAATTTAAACATGCAGAAAGTTTTACATTAACAGTGAAGTAGATAAAGAGGCCATTGATTCATTGTCTCAGAGAGAAACTACCTCTGGGAGTGAACTTATAGAGGAACTATGTCTCAACGTTAGAAGATAAGTTGACCTAGCAGAGGACGGAACAGCACATGAGGGGAAGGGCTCCCACTATATGCAATCTCTGCAAAGAAACAGCAACTACTGCACAAAACGTGTAGGACAAAAAATAGAGATACAGATAGAGAGATGTGGATGAAATGCGTTTGGCTATCAAAAGGGCACTGCATCAAACTTTCGACGTCTACTTTAACAGGATGTCATTGAAATAACTCTCATAAAACCCAAAGAAATTCTATTCTTATATGGAGATTTTAAGAAAAACATATACTCATGGATGACAGAGAAACGCAAATTAAAGATATAAAAGCAAAAGCATTCACTGTGAACTCTATTTTCAAATATTCCTTTATAAAGGAAGTTACTGCCCTATTTACTTCTCACGCCAATACAAAGACAAATGTATATTTTAATGTTGTTGTTGTTGTTGTTGTTGTTGTGGTCTTCAGTCCTGAGACTGATTTGATGCAGCTCTCCATGATACTCTATCATGTGCAAGCTTCTTCATCTCCCAGTACTTACTGCAACCCACATCCTTCTGAATGTGCTTAGTGTATTCATCTCTTGATCTCCCTCTACGATTTTTACCCTCCACGCTGCCCTCCAATACTAAATTGGTGATCCCTTTATGCCTCAACGCGTGTCCTACCAATCGATCCCTTCTTCTGGTCAAGTTGTGCCACAAACTCCTCTTCTCCCCAATCCTATTCAATACTTCCTCGTTAGTTATGTGATCTACCCATATAATCTTCAGCGTTCTTCTGTAGCACCACATTTAAAAACCTTCTATTCTCTTCTTGTCCAAACTATTTATCGTCCATGTTTCACTTCCATACAGGGCTACACTCCATACAAATACTTTCAGAAATGACTTCCTGACCCTTAAATCTATAGTTGATGTCAACAAATTTCTCTTCTTCAGAAACGCTTTCCTTGCCATTGCCAGTCTACATTTTATATCCTCTCCACTTCGACCATCATCAGTTATTTGGCTCCCCAAATAGCAAAATTCCATTACTACTTTAAGTGTCTCATTTCCTAATCTAATTCCCTCAGCATCAACCGACTTAATTCGACTACATTCCACTATCCTCGTTTTGCTTTGGTTGATGTTCATCTTTTACCCTCCTTTCAAAACACTATCCATTCCATTCAACTGCTCTTCCAAGTCCATTGCGTCTCTGACAGAATTACATTGTCATCGGCGAACCTCAACGTCTTTATTTCTTTTCCATGGACTTTAACACCTGCACCGAATTTTCCTTTTGTTTCCTTTACTGCTTGCTCAATATACAGATTAAGTAACATCGGGGACAGGCTACAACCCTGTCTCACTCCCTTCCCAACCGCTGCTTCCCTTTCATACCCCTCGACTCTTATAACTGCCATCTGGTTTCTGTACAAATTGTAAATAGCCTTTCGCTCCCTGTATTTTACCCCTGCCACCTTCAGACTTTGAGAGAGTGTATTCCAGTCAACATTGTCAAAAGCTTTCTCTAAGTCTACAAATGCTAGAAACGTAGGTTTGCCTTTCCTTAATCTAGCTTCTAAGATAAGTCGTAGGGTCAGTATTGCCTCCCGTGTTCCAACATTTCCACGGAATCCAAACTGATCTTCCCCCAGGTCGGCTTCTACTAGTTTTTCCATTCGTCTGTAAAGAATGCGAGTCAGTATTTTGCAGCCGTGACTTACTAAACTGATAGTTCGGTAATTTTCACATTTGTGAACACCTGCTTTCTTTGGGATTGGATTTATTATATTGTTCTTCAAGTCTGAGGGTATTTCGCCTGTCTCATACATCTTGGTCACCAGATGGTAGAGTTTTGTCAGGACTGGCTCTCCCAAGGCTGTCAGTAGTTCTAATGGAATGTTGTCTACTCCGGGGGCCTTGTTTCGACTCAGGTCTTTCAGTGCTCTGTCAAACTCTTCACGCAGTATTATATCTCCCATTTCATCTTCATCAACGTTCTCTTCCATTTCCATAATATTGTCCTCAAGTACATCGCCCTTGTATAGACCCTCTATATGCTCCTTCCACCTTTCTGCTTTCCCTTCCAGTATTCTATGCAAAATTTGCAGCTGCTATAGCTTTCATTTCAACCGTAATCTACAGTAAATCCCTTGAACAAAAATTGGCAGAAGTAGCAAACAGCAATAGTCCACAAGGCGTGTAGCACAAGTGATCCACAGAGCTACGGTCCAGTCTCATTGACATACAGCTTTTCTTGTATTGTGGAACGTATTCTGAGCTTAGACAGAATGAATTATCTCGAGCAGAATATCTTGCTCCTCGCCAGCCAGCATGGATTCTGAAAACAACGATTATGCGAAATCCAACTCGCGCTTTTCACACATAATTACCTAAAATCCATAAATCTAGGGCCGGCCGGGGTGGCCGAGCGGTTCTGGGCGCTACAGTCTGGAACCGCGCGACCGCTACGGTCGCAGGTTCGAATCCTGCCTCGGGCATGGATGTGTGTTACGTCCTTAGGTTAGTTAGGTTTAACTAGTTCTAAGTTCTAGGGGACTGATGACCTCAGAAGTTAAGTCCCATAGTGCTCAGAGCCATTTGAACCATAAATCTAGGTATCGAGGCGGATGCAGTATGTCTTGATTTCTGAAAAGTATTTCGCTCTGTACTGCGCCAACATTTAGTAACAAAAGTACGCTCATGTGTGGTATCAAACAAATTTTGCCTCTGGACTGATGATTTCTTGGTAGGGAGGCCGTAGCATGTTATTTTGGATGAAATCTCGCCTATAGCAGTAGAAGTAACTTCAGGCGTCAACCAGGGAAGTGTGCTGTTCATGTGATATATAAATGTGCTGGTAGACAATATTAGGTCTAATAGTAACATCCTATCTGCAAATGTTGAGTCAGCACACGAGGGCGTACTGGAAAGCAATTCGACCGAATAGTTTATGTGGAAACTCTTAAAAAATAATACAAACTTAATTGAAATCCTACATCTTGATTCTTCATATCGAATTATTTGCAACACTCTGCCGGTAGAGAGTTCCGAATTGTAACGGGTAACAGGACGGTGCGTAACCTAAATATGTCGGTGTGAGAGAAAACAGCATGCTGTATTTGCGTTTCAAATACGAAGAATTCATTCACACCTGAAGCACCCTCTCCTTCAGCTTGACACTAGACCACACACGATGCCTTGTGTTGACTGTCATCGACCACTCTCAAAACAGTTCCGACTTGGCTCCATCCGATGTTCATCTGTTTCCAATCTTAGAGAACACCTTCGAGAACGACGCTCTGGTAGTGATGAAGCGGTGCAAGCAGAGGTACGTTTGTGACTCTGTTGGCAACGGTGATGGGATGGCGAGGCGCGGCGACTCGAGCGCACCGATAATTTCTCGAACCTCTAGTTCTCAAGCAATTCTCGAGAAGCTCACGAGAAATGGCTCGCTGGCGTGTGCCACTGCGCGCCAGTTGGCTGCGACAACATACGCCGCGCCGCTGTTGTTTTATGAATTGAATGCCGCCGCTAGATAAACACGCTCGCTGATCGCTGTGCTTGTAACAAGTATGTCTCAGGTTTCATTCGAGTAAAGTTGTTATTCAGATCAATATGGACCCTCGAAAACGAACGTCATGGTGCTGGCAATACTTTACAGAGGATGGAGATAACGTTACTTGCAACATTTGTCGTAAAAATCTCCGTAATGTATCAAAAAATACAACGGGCATGATTAGACAACTTAAACTGCACAATTTATCGAGCAATAAATCAGCGACGTCCGTAGATACAGAGGCTCATTCTTCCAATAGTGCGAGGCAGAGAAAATATCCAGTTACGTGTGGTAGAAAAGGTGAATTCCGTGCAAAAGTTCGGATAGTGTCCGAAGCGGTCCACCATGCTTAAAAAAAATGATTTTTTAATCGTACTCCGATAATCTACAACATACCCCAAAATCAAATCTATACTATCCTAGCTAGCTTTTGCACGATACGATATGTAATTTTATTGGACTAGTTGTCGAGCATAACGTATCCTCTCGCAGGAGCACTGATCTAAATCTTGCGTTTCTCTTCATAGAGGGAAGTAAACGGCAACAACAGCAAGATGAAGCACTAGTGGCAATGATAACAGACGATTTTCAACCGCTTTCAATCGTCGAGGACACTGGTTTTCGACGTTTTGTTTCACTGTTGGACCCACAATACTCGATACCAAATCGAAAAAAGTTGCGCCTCATGATTGAGGACGATTACCATAAACAGAAAGAGGCCGTAAACTTGGCCGTGGGAGACTCTACTTGTGTTTCTTTAACGACCGATATTTGCACCTCACTCAATAGTGAGGCATATATTGCTGTAACTGGTCATTTCATTAACACTAATTGGTGCCTGAAAGCTTTAGCTCTCGAGACATTCCGTTTCCCAGAAAAGCAAACAGCGCTAAATATTAGTGAGGCGTTAGATAACGTGATTTCAAAATGGATCATTGAAAACAAAGTTGTAAGCATCACAACTGAAACGCCAGTAACATGACGGCGGCCGTACAACTTATTCACAGTGGCAACATAGATATGCAACATGTGCCATGTTTAGCACACACTATCAATTTAGTTGTGAAAAGTTCTTTGAACAGCAACAGTGAGCTCTGCATAATGCGGGAAAAGGCCAGAAAAATTGTTAGCTATTTTAAAACAAGTTGCAATGCTAATGAAAAACTCCATGAGATCCCGGATCTAATGAAAAAACCTGTTCATAAATTGATTCAGGAAACCGAAACCCGATTTAACAGTACGTTTTGTATGCTACAACGTCTAGTGCAGCAAAAGGAATGCATTGCAGCCTGTTTATCAACTTTGTATTCAGGTGTAGAGAACCTCACAGCTGACGAGTGGCGAATTTTGAGCGAATGTTTATGTCTACTAGAGCCATTTGAAGTGGTAACAAGTGAAATTTCAACTGAAAACTACACCTCTCTTTCGAAAGCTATTCCAATAATCAGACAGCTAATCATAACCGTATGCAATGGGAAGTGGGCTACCATGACAGCGCAAGAGCTACAGCAACGTCTGCACAGCTCACTAATAGCCCTGCTAGGCTTAATAGAAACAAACAAAGTACATGCCGTTGCCACAGTTCTCGACCCAAGATTCAAAACGTTACCATTTACGAATCCCATTCATTCAAAACATGCCGTTGCAAGCCTAATTGCAGAGTGCATAAACGTGGCAGAGACCGTACGATCTACTCATTCGGCTGCTAACGACACTATCCACGAGTACCATGTCGTACAAAACGCCAGTAGTTCCTTATGGGCTTCTTTCGATGAAGAGGTTTCCAATAAAAATCTAATGAAAAGCGGTTGTGATAGCATAGACCTGGAGGTACAACGATATTCGGAAGAACCGTACCTACAACGCACGGATAATCCTTTACACCACTGGAAAAAAAATGAAAACAGTTACCCAGGTCTATCTGTCGTGGCAAAAAATATCTTGCAATACCTGCAACTTCTGTTCCCAGTGAAAGAATATTTTCGAAAACAGCACTACTTATAAACAAACAAAGAAGCAGACTAAAAGGCCAATTGGTTAATAAAATCATATTTCTAAACAAAAATCGACGGCAGTGTAGCAATGCGATGTAAAAATGCCTTCTGCTGAACAACTTTTGTTTCCTTTGTTTCTTCTGTAAGTAAACTCATGTACGCAGTTTCTGTATATAAAAGGCTATAGTACTTCTCTGGCCGGCCGCGGTGGTCTAGCAGTTCTAGGCGCCCAGTCCGGAACCGCGCGACTGCTACGGTCGCAGGTTCGAATCCTGCCTCGGGCACGGATGTGTGTGATGTCGTTAGGTTAGTTAGGTTTAAGTAGTTCTAAGTTCTAGGCGACTGATGACCTCAGAAGTTAAGTCCCATAGTGCTCAGAGCCATTTGAACCAAGCCAAGTACTCCTCTTTTGCGTTTAAGCATGCAGGCATACATGCAGAATGTACAAGATAATTTATTTTGTAAGAATAAAGCTTCTGTTTTATGCGAATTCTGTGCTTTGTTTTAAACAACAACTCTATGATTTTTGTCTTATGTGACATATACCAATACTTCAGTAAACATTAATAACGGTAGTACAGTTGATATCAATCATAGAATTTCAAAGTTTTCCGAGTACGTACGTACGACGAGTACGACCTCTGCGGCTCAGTGCTTCGTTCACTGAAGGTTTGCGCAATTTCTCAGAGAGCGCAGCACTGTCAATTTCTCGAGCGTACCCGAGAAATTCTCGAGAAATTGCCTTCGCGTCGCGCGTTTCTCGAGCGCGATCATAGCCCATCCCTAGTTGGCAACATTCTACAGTGACTGTATCAACAAACTTTTCACTCGTCTGGAGAAATGTGCTTTTCACCGGAGCGACTATGTTCAAAAATAAATAAAGATGTAGAATGTTTATAACGTTTGTTTTAAAAAAAACTGTGTGCTCTCTCACATTTAAGAATTAACTATAATTTTAAATTTCAAACCAAAATATTTTATAACTAACAAAACCAAGCATCTTTAAGGTTTAATACTATAACGTAACAGAGTAATAGCATATCATTTAACATCGCGCTGAACACTTTCGATGAGTGTGTTTCGTTTCGTAAGCGTCATGTCTAACATATGTCATTAAATAAACAAAATACCAGGGAGTTTCAACTGATTAAAATTTTATTCAGTCGTGGAACAAATAGCTGTTGAAGTTCTAGATCCAACTGACGGGTAGTTATTTTCAGCCTGTTGTGACACGTATCCGAACGTCGACAAGAGAAATCTATAGCGACATTTCGATGGCGTTTTGAGAGCTACAATACACTTCGATTGTGTTACTTTGCATATCCTCTTTCACCTTTCGTAATACCTGTCAGCAAAATGCCAGGAGCTATTTTCAGCTGTCACGCCAAGTGATTAATACGACAGCCGAAATGACCCAAAAGGCATTAATTGATGTACTGGCAACACTACATTATTCTGTGATTGATGGAGAGGCCGAACGACAGCCCTGTGTGACACGGTCAGCTAATCAAATACTCAAAACGAGAAACGGTGGCGATTTAAGGCACTCCTCTGTTTCTTTGGACGATCCGATCGGACTGTAATAACTTCAACAGTCAACTACGGAAGTCGTTTATTTAAACGCCCAAAATAAATAAAACCTCGGTCAAGCGTAACTTGAAACGGAACAAAGCCAACATACGTTTTTAAATACAGTTATTGTTCAGATTTGAGGCTACTGAAATATTTATTCTTATATGTAAATAAAATGTAAACCTACGTAAGAAACGCTGAATTTTTGTATTAATTCCGTGTATTGTCTTTAAATTTTCTTATAATGTAAAATTATAATTAATTCTTAAATGTGAGAGAGCACACAGATGTTAAAATTAGCGAAAGAGAGCAACTGTATTTTTTCATTGACAAGTAATGTGTGGGTGTTGGAGAAAACAATTTTTTTATTCCCACATATATTTAGCAATAACTTAACACTTCACACATGAATGAATTGTGTTGACATGAACAGCACGGAATAACTAACAAAAGCTAAGCAAAGAATAACTATATCACTGCACGTAAATTAACACTTCACGGAATGTTTATGAAGCACTGTAAACTTGTAGGGATCGATTGTCAGAAATAGGTCACTACATGACTCCCCCCTTTAATGCTAACGATACCGCAGGTTAAATTTCACACGCCGTCCAGCTCTTGTAACTACTTCTTTCTTGAAACCGGGTGGTGCATCACGCGTGTCAGTGGTTGTGTCAGGAATTGGTGTAGTGGTCCTCGACGTCGGTCTTGGTGTTCGCTGAGCGTTGTGGTGTTCATGGGGTACAGGAACACATCTTGTAACTTCTGTCTTATCTGGTTTATGTTCACTGGTAGCTGTGGTGTCTGTTGCGTCCAGAAATGCAGGCTTGATACGGTCCACTGCAACTGTGGTGGGTGTACCGTTAATCATTATGCGGAAAGTATTGGTATCCCTACTGACTACCAGATATGGTCCGTCATATGGTGGCTGCAGTGGTTTACGCACAGTATCACTGCGTAAGAATACATGCGTGCACTTGTCTAGCTCCGCAAAAACGAACGAGTGTCTTCCAAGCTGGTTTCTAGGCATTGTTGGTCTCAATTGGCGTATATGCTCTCTTAATCTTGTGGCAAATTCCGAGGCTGTGATTGTATCATCTGCCATGCTGTGCAGAAATTCTCCAGGTACGTGTAACGTTTGTCCATACACCAGTTCTGCTACTGTTGCTTTCAGATCACTTTTGAATGACTTTCGTAGACCCAAAAGTACGATAGGTAGTGTCTCTGTCCAATTCGGTGTTGCGTGACATCTCAGTGCTGCCTTTAACTGTCGATGAAGACGCTCAACCATACCATTTGATGCGGGGTGGTATGCCGTGGTGCGTATGCGTTTCGTACCTAATAACGTAGCCAATGCTTTGAAAACGTAGGTTTCAAATTGTCGTCCTTGATCAGTTGTAATTCTCAGTGGAACTCCAAACCGGGCAATCCAACCACGAAAAAATGTTTGAGCTATAGTGTCTGCAGTGATGTCCTTCATAGGAAATGCCTCCAGCCACCTAGTAAATCTGTCAATCACCGTGAGGCTATAACTGTTGCCTTCCGATGTCGAGAGTGGGCCGATGATGTCAACATGCACATGGTCAAAACGCTGATTTGGTGGAAGAAATGTGCCTAATGGTGCCCTGACGTGCTGTGTGATTTTATTCCTCTGGTACGCCAAGCATTGCTTCACAAATGTTTTACAGTCTGTGTGCATACATGGCCATACAAATTTTTGTTTGACCAATCTGAGTGTGGCTCTTCCTCCTGGGTGTGACAGATTGTGCATTGATGCAATTGCCTGTGTTCTGAATTGCTGTGGCACAAATTGACGTATCTTTCCTCTTGCTACGTCACAGTACAACTCAATGCTTGCTTCGGGAAATGTCACGAGCTGTAGTTTCAATCCTTTCTCTTGTTCCAATAGATCACGCAACTCACTATCACATTGTTGCGCATGCGCGAGGGCGTCGTAATCAATGGCCTTTGTCACTGCTTCCACCTGTGCGATGTCATCTGCTACTGTGGACACTGCTTCAGTGCGAGAAAGTGCATCAGCTGGAACATTTAGCTTCCCTTCCACATACACAATGCTGGTCGTGAACTGGCTGATAAAAAGGCATAAATAAGCGGTTTATGATCTGTGTAAATCGTGAACTGTCGCCCTTCTAATGCGTGTCTGATTTTTTTTACTGCCGCATAAGCGGCGTACAGCTCACGGTCATATGTTGCCCAACGTTGCTGAGATGATGACAACTTATGACTATAGAATGCAATAGGCTGCCATAACTGATCAATTTGTTGCTGAAGTACGGCACCAATGGCAGTGGACGAAGCATCAACCATGAGAGCGAGTGGAGCATGCGCAACCGGGTGTGCTAATTGTGCAGCCTCTGCTATAGCTTTTTTCGTAGCGTGAAATGCGGTGTCCGCCTCGATAGTCCAATGCACACTGTGGTTAGGTTTAGGTGCGCCTTTAAGTAGTTCATTCAATGGTGCAGTTATCAGTGCATGATTGCGAATGAAGAGTTGGTAGAAATTTACTACTCCAATGAATCGTCGTAATTCTCTGACTGTGGCAGGGCGGGGGTATTTGTTTATGGCCTCTACTTTACTGTGTGGCGGTCTAAACCCTGTGCATTCACCAAATATCCTAGATAGTGGACCTCTTTCTCACAAAAAAACACACGTGGCAGGATTAATTACTAGTCCATGTGTGCGTAGGCGGTCAAACACTTGTGCCAAATGCTGTAAATGCTCCTCTTCCGATGCAGACGTCACCAATAAATCATCTATATACACATACCAAAAATCTAAATCTCTTCTAACCTGATCCATAAAATGTTGGAAGGTCTGGGCGGCATTACATAGTCCGAATGGCATTCGGGTGAATTCAAATAGACCGAAAAGTGTTGTCACCGCTGTTTTAGGAATGTCTTCTGCAGCTATAGGGATTTGATAGTAAGCTAGAACAAGATCAATGGTAGAAAATATAGTCTTACCGTGAACATTTGCATAAAAATCTTCTATATGTGGAACTGGGTACCGGTCTGGAATGGTCCTTGCATTGAGTTGGCGATAGTCACCGCAGGGGCGCCATCCATTCTTCTTTTTAGGCAGGATGTGTATTGGGGATGCCCAACTGCTACTAGAAATTCTGCAGATACCTTGTGACAGCATGCTGCGAAATTCCTGCTTGACCACTTTTAGCTTTCCGGCCGTTAAACGTCTAGGCCGAGCTTCAGTTGGCGGCCCTGGCGTGGTCAAAATGTGGTGGACGGTTGTATGCTTGACTGGTGGGAGAGTAGGCGATTTCTGTGTGATCTCGGGGTATCCTTTCAGTAATCGTATATATGGTGTGTCGCCTGTGACTGTGAGTACCTCTAGTGGTGTGATACAACTGACTTTTCCTGTTGTATGCAGACTAGTAGTCAAATCTATCAGTCGCTGGCGTCGCAGATCTGGCAGTAAGTCGTAGAAGGACAAAAAATCTGCTCCGATAATAGGCTATGATATGTCTGCCATTGTACATTGCCATTCAAACACAGGGCGTAGCCCCAAGTTAAGGAATAATGTTACTCGACCGTATGTTCTAATTTGGTAGTCATTGGTTGTGAATTGATAACAGTCGTCGCAGCTCCGGCGTGATAGGCGGTTTGCTGGATATACGGATACATCTGCGCCTGTATCAACGAGAAACTGTAGTTTTGTTTTGCGGGCTGTCACAAAACGTCGGCAAGTGTTTGCACTGGAGGTTATCGCTGCTACGGTTTCTGCTTCATGTTTCCACTTGCAAGGTGGCGTACACTTTCGTGCATCATTACCAAATGTCTTGTGGTACCAGCATAAGTTCTGTAGTGATGGTGATCGATTGCGACTTCGTGACCGTCGGCGGCGTGGCCGTTGGCGGTTGTGCGTTGTTTGTAATGCAGCTACCTGTGTGGTCAACTCTGCCAATTGTGATTGTAGGGAGACTAGCGTCACTGTGGGCAAATTTTATTGTTGTGGCGTTAATGTTGAGACACTTGATGTGGGATACATTTCAGTTAACCTGTCGGCCGTTTGTGCCAATGCGTTTAAATTGCCTGCACATACCGAGAGAATTTTTTGAGTATCTGACGGCAACCGAGACAACCATATATTTCGTAGCACATCATCAGTTACAGTGTTACTTGCCAGTGGGCGCAACCGTCGTAAGAGTTGTCATGGAGTGCGATCTCCGAGTTCTTCAGTGCGCAGTACCTTCTCTAGCCGTTTTGCCTCTGATTGTGACAAACGCGTTATTAATGCGTTTTTAATGGATGCATAACGATCGGTATCCGGTGGTGCGGCTAGGATATCTTGTACTTCTGCTGCTAGATCTTCTGTAAGTGCTGCAACCACATAGCTGTACTTAGTTTCGTCCGCCGATATTTGTGCGAGAACGAACTGGCTCACTAACTGGGCAAACCACCTCGTAGAGGATTATGTAACCGGAATGGTGGAGGTTTTATCGTCACCCTGTTAATTGCACTACTGGCTTCAGGTTGAACTGAGACTGGCGAATCGGTCATTATCGTGCTGAAACGAGCGCGACGCGGCTGGCGCGGAAGTTACAAACATGAATGTTGCGTAACTTTGTTAAACGCTGAAGCCGACGCGGATGTTAACGTAGTTCGTCGGGGTCACCAAATGTGGGTGTTGGAGAAAACAATTTCTTTATTCCCACACATATTTAGCAATAACTTAACACTACACACATGAATGAATTGTGTAGACATGAACAGCACGGAATAACTAACAAAAGCTAAGCAAAAAATAACTATATCACTGCACGTAAATTAACACTTCACGGAATGTTTATGAAGCACTGTACACTTGTAGGGATCGATTGGCAGAAATAGGTCACTACAAAAGCTAAGCAAAGAATAACTATATCACTGCACGTAAATTAACACTTCACGGAATGTTTATGAAGCACTGTCAATGTCAACAATCAAAATATGTGTGAACAGCCGCGCCGGAAAGGAGCGCAGCGAAGTGTCTCGAACATTTTTCGACGCAAGAGGCCTCCAGAACACGAAGAAACTGAGGAAAAATTACAGTAAAGCAGCTTTCAGTTGACTACTTGTCAGGAGCGCCGTCAGGCTCTCTCGCTATCGATATGTCTCTCTCACCTGAGGCCCCCGTCTCTATTGATTTCTGCGCTCTTGTCGATCGCACTCTCTTAATGATAGCTCTGTCGAATGATTTTGTAACAGGCAGTAGTACTTGAAAGATATTTTCAAGGTGTGTAAAGTACTTACCTATGTGAAAGTATTGTCAATATATGAATAATTGTTATTGTTTACCCAAGTTTTATTTCAACAATATTACGTTTGCCTGTCAGTTTTTCTATATTTCAGCTAGAAGAACGGCAATATTGCCTATTTATCGTTTGCTGGCCGCTGTCGAACATCATCGATGATCGAATTTGTAGCAGCCATTCGAGTGTCCCTCAGATCTGTTAAGCCGTTCTGAAAGATTATTTATATACTTCGACTCATTTATATACTTTGACACATATAAACAACAAATAAGTAGTATAATATACGTTTAACGTATACATTGTATCCGGATACTTTCTTCATCGATTGCAGTTCATCGAAAACGCACGGTTTAAGATTTATTTTATAGAATTGGCAGTCTTTTCAGTTTTAAATAATTTTTGGCTGTCAATTTAAGTTATTTTGAGGCATGTCAAGACCATTTTTGGCCAATTTTTTGTTACTGCATTTGCCACTTTAGTCATATTCGCACAGGCCGAAGTGCCCATTACACAGAGATAGCGCGTCGTAAAGTTTTATTAGTGAAAAAAACGCGGACTAAAATCATAGACAGGTGACCTCAGAATCCTTGCAGCGACCCTCGGACCTTATCCATGAGTTCACTACGTCATTTAAAACTACATTTATGCATCAGACCGAATGCAACGTGCACAAGTACGGTAACTTTGATATACGGATCCCTGGAACGGATAATGCTATCAAAAAATGTTTAGATGTTCCCCGAGAAGATCATCTTAAGAATATTCGATAAATATTTCAGCGACATGCCATAAATAGAAATTATAGACGTGGATATCCTCAGACTTGGTACTTCTGGTACCCAAAAACCATGGATTACGTGTGTAGCTTGATAACGAATACAGATTATCGAAAACGGGAGAATGGTGTAGTCAAAATTTAAGCCAGTGGCTATGGGTTGCTATTTAGATAACTGTGAGCCACGGTGCAAAAATTGCAAAAAAAAACTATTTTTACAGTTTCCTGCCGGCCGGTGTGGCCGAGGGGTTCTAGGCGTTTCAGTCCGGAACCGCGCGACCACTACGGTGGCGGGTTCGAATCCTGCCTTGGGCATGGATGTGTGTGATGTTCTTAGGTTGGTGAGGTTTAAGTAGTTCTAAGATCTAGGGGACTGATGACCTCAGATGTTAAGTCCCATAGTGCTCAGATCTATTTGAACCATTTATACAGTTTCCTGAATAGATATGATAACTTTGAATCTCTGAATCTCTAACGGTTAATGCTAGCGAAAAAAGTTTAGATGTGTTTCGAGAATAACCTAGTAAGAACATACGATAAAAATTACGACGAGCTGCCATGAGTAGAAATTATAAAAGTTACCATCCTCACAAATGGTACTTTTCTTATACAAACATCTTGGTTTTACGGTGTTTTCTGAGGGACCATCCTTGAACGGACAGTGCTTTTATAAGCCACCTAAGAACCACCTTAGACTACACCTAATGCAAAAAGCCAACCGATTTTCTCAATTCGTTCTGGGCTGGAGGAAGTGTGTAATGTTTATACACTCCTGGAAATGGAAAAAAGAACACATTGACACCGGTGTGTCAGACCCACCATACTTGCTCCGGACACTGCGAGAGGGCTGTACAAGCAATGATCACACGCACGGCACAGCGGACACACCAGGAACCGCGGTGTTGGCCGTCGAATGGCACTAGCTGCGCAGCATTTGTGCACCGCCGCCGTCAGTGTCAGCCAGTTTGCCGTGGCATACGGAGCTCCATCGCAGTCTTTAACACTGGTAGCATGCCGCGACAGCGTGGACGTGAACCGTATGTGCGTTGACGGACTTTGAGCGAGGGCGTATAGTGGGCATGCGGGAGGTCGGGTGGACGTACCGCCGAATTGCTCAACACGTGGGGCGTGAGGTCTCCACAGTACATCGATGTTGTCGCCAGTGGTCGGCGGAAGGTGCACGTGCCCGTCGACCTGGGACCGGACCGCAGCGACGCACGGATGCACGCCAAGACCGTAGGATCCTACGCAGTGCCGTAGGGGACCGCACCGCCACTTCCCAGCAAATTAGGGACACTGTTGCTCCTGGGGTATCGGCGAGGACCATTCGCAACCGTCTCCATGAAGCTGGGCTACGGTCCCGCACACCGTTAGACCGTCTTCCGCTCACGCCCCAACATCGTGCAGCCCGCCTCCAGTAGTGTCACGACAGGCGTGAATGGAGGGACGAATGGAGACGTGTCGTCTTCAGCGATGAGAGTCGCTTCTGCCTTGGTGCCAATGATGGTCGTATGCGTGTTTGGCGCCGTACAGGTGAGCGCCACAATCAGGACTGCATACGACCGAGGCACACAGGACCAACACCCGGCATCATGGTGTGGGGAGCGATCTCCTACACTGGCCGTACACCACTGGTGATCGTCGAGGGGACACTGAATAGTGCACGGTACATCCAAACCGTCATCGAACCCATCGTTCTATCATTCCTAGACCGGCAAGGGAACTTGCTGTTCCAACAGGACAATGCACGTCCGCATGTATCCCGTGCCACCCAACGTGCTCTAGAAGGTGTAAGTCAACTACCCTGGCCAGCTAGATCTCCGGATCTGTCCCCCATTGAGCATGTTTGGGACTGGATGAAGCGTCGTCTCACGCGGTCTGCACGTCCAGCACGAACGCTGGTCCAACTGAGGCGCCAGGTGGAAATGGCATGGCAGGCCGTTCCACAGGACTACATCCAGCATCTCTACGATCGTCTCTATGGGAGAATAGCAGCCTGCATTGCTGCGAAAGGTGGATATACACTGTACTAGTGCCGACATTGTGCATGCTCTGTTGCCTGTGTCTATGTGCCTGTGGTTCTGTCAGTGTGACCATGTGATGTATCTGACCCCAGGAATGTGTCAATAAAGTTTCCCCTTCCTGGGACAATGAATTCACGGTGTTCTTATTTCAATTTCCAGGAGTGTATTTTGACCCTGTGCTTGGAGAATACGTACAGTACGTCCGTTCTTCCGATATAAATTGATCCTAGGTCAAGGGCTATACGAAACAGTTGACCCCTTTTGTCTGTGAACCATAGAACCCGAGATACGACGTCCCGAAAAATCGCTTTTCTGCGTACTTTTTGGAACATACTGGACCGTATCTTCCATTTCTCAGAGGAGAATATGCACAACATTGCACTACGCTTTTAGTTCTTTGTGAAGTTACATTTGATGGAAAGCTGTTCAACTGTTTGAAGCATAGTATCCTGCTGAACTAAATGCTGCATTTTACATTAGACTTCATAAACAACTCTGATGTCATACTTCATGGCTGATTAAACTCATGCGCCTGGCCGGAATTCGACTTGGGAACCTCCGCCTATCGTGGGGAAATGTCTCTACCGACTGAGCTATCCAGGCAACATTAACCACCCGTTCTCACAGCTTTACTTTCTCCAGAACATCTTCTCCTACTTTACAAAGTTCGCAGAATTCACGTTTATCCTGCTGAATTAGCACTGCTGAAATAAAGTGTCTTGCGGAGAAATTACTCAGCCGTACCCTAGGTAATTGTTTTCAAAAGTAATGCTCACTCCGCTGCGGAATACGCGCTGATTTGCAGCTTGGTGGCAGAATAAAAATTTCTGCAAGAGCGGAACTCGAAGTCAGAACATCTGTCTTCGAGGCAAAGTGCTCTACAGATTGAGGTATTCAGATTGAATTTATGACGCAATCTCGCAGCTTAGTCCCGCAACATATTCCAGAGAACACGTCTCAATTTGAAAAGTATAGAGTAATAAAGATCTAACTAAAGGCGTGAAGATAGGTTTTGCGTCCAGTGCTCAGCAAATAATGGCATTTACCTGAGAATGACAAGAGTTACGGGATCGATTGCCAATGCAGCACACGGATTTACACAGAAATGCAGTTCCAAATTAGCCTACACTCAGATACGATGTGAAATTTAGTTCTGAAAGATGTGCTGTTTTCAGTCGCATGAGTGTTTTCAAGTCTTGCAACAAAAACACGAACTACGTCGGCCATCCATAAAGTAAAGAACTTTTCGCCATACCACAATATTCTTTTACACTGGAGCGCCCAAGAAACTGGTATAGCCGCGCTGGATTAGCGGAGCGGTCTCAGGCGCTGCAGTCACGGACTGTGCGGCTGGTCCGGCGGAGGTTCGAGTCCTCCCTAGGGTGTGTGTGTTTGTCCTTAGGATAATTTGGGTTAAGTAGTGTGTAAGCTTAGGGACTGATAACCTTAGCAGTTAAGTCGCATTAGATTTAACACACATTTGAACATTTGAAACTGATATAGGCATGTGTATACAAATACAGAGATGTGTAAACAGGCAGAGTACGGCGCTGCGTTCGGCAACGTCTACATAAGACAATAAGTGTCTGGTGCAGTTATTAGATCGGTTACTGCTGCTGCAATGGCAGCATATCAAGATTTAAGTGAGTCTGAACGTGGTGTTATAGTCGGCGCACAAGCAAAGGGACACAGCATCTCCGAGGTAGCGATGCAATAGGGATCTTCCCGTACGACCATTTCACAAGTGTACGGTGATTGTCAGGAATCCGGTAAAACAACAAATCTGCTAAATCGCTTCAGTCGGAAGAAGGTACTGTATGAACGGGACCAACGACGACTGAAGAGAACCGTTCAACGTGACAGAAGTGCAACCCTTCCACAAATTGCTGCAGAGTTCAATGCTGAACCATCAACAAGTGTCAGTATGCGAACCATTCAACGAAACATCATCGATATGGGCTTTCGGAGCCGAAGTTTCACTCGTGTCCCCTTGATGACTCCACGACACAAAGCTTTACGCCTCGACTGGGCGCGTCAACACCGACATTTCACTGTTGGTGACTGGAAACATGTTGCCTGGTGGAACGAGTCTCGTTTCAAACTGTTTCGAGCGGATGGACGTGTACGGGTATTGAGACAACCTCATGAATCCATAGGCCCTGCATGTAAGCAGGGGACTGTTCAAATTGGTGGAGCATGCGCAGTTGAAGTGATATGGGACCCCTGATACGTCTAAATGCCATTCTGACAGGTGACACGTACATAACCATCCTGTCTGATCACCTGCATCCATTCATGTCCATTACGCATTCCAACTGAACTGAGCAATTCTAGCAGGACAACGCGACTCCCCATACGTCCAGAACTGCTACAGAGTAGCTCCAGGAACACTATTCTGAGTTTAAACACTTCCGTTGGCCACGAAATTCCCCAGATATGAACATTATTGAGCATATCTGGAATGGCTTTCAACGTGATGTTCAGAAGAGATCTCCACCCCTCGTACTCTTACTGACTTATTCTCAGCCCTGGAGGATTCATGGTGTCATTTCGGTCTATTACTACTTGGGATATTAGTCGAGTCCATGTCACATCGTGTTGCGACACTTCTGCGTGCTCGCGGGTGCCCTACACAATACTAGGCAGCTTGACCAGTTTCTGTGGCTCTTCCAGTGTATGATTATGCAGAAGCGGAGTATACGTGTTTGGCCCATACTTTGTCTACTTTTCCACATATCCGCCTTTTACTCAAGCTATTGACGTACGTTGGCTCCAGCCTGTGTTTACCCTCTTCATATCATGTGGCAGACGTAACGGTCCACTGACATAATACTCTATCTCCCATCGTCTCACTGGGAGATGTCGTGCAGTGGTAGGGCTGTGTACTCGTACGCGGTAAGACGGTGGGTCAATCCGCGATTCAGCCACCCTGACTCAGGTTTCCTGTGAATTTCTTAAGGCGCTTGAAGTGAATGCCTGGGTGATTCGATTGAAACTGCCTGAAAGCGCAAGACAGTTTCCTTCCCTACTCCGAGCCTGCGCTCCTCCTCTATGGGCCTGCTCCTTAAAGGAACGTTATACCTCGAGTCTCCTTCCTCCTTTACTTCCTCGTGTCCTCGACGATCGCGGGACGTTGAAATCCTAACTTGTTTTACATAAAGCCGGCTAGTAAGAAGAATACAGTAGAAATGGAGAAATCAGTGAATCATTTATTCTATCTGTAGTGTTTACTGGAATATTGCTGCGTACAGACATTCTGTTACTTGTCTATTTCAAGTTCCAGCCTGTGGAATACAGAATTTAATACGTATGTAAATACGCGGCGGTAACATTTGTGTAAGGCAGTGAACACGAGACAAGCCGCTCGGACGTGAGTGCTGTTTCCAGCGGCAGCCTAACGCACATTCCCACTGGGTTCAGAAGCTGAATTCGCGTCACGTAGCGGATGCCAGCCCACGCCAGGTGTGCGGTGTCTGTGCGACCACTCAACGGTACACGCGCGGCTCCGTTGTTTTCAAAGAGCACTACATGCACACCGTGTCCCAAACATACCCTAAATACAGCTGCGTTTAGCGCTATGGAAATTTCTAAATTCGTGAAAGGACTGCGTGCATTCCGTGCAGTTTAATCCACCAAAATGTGCACTGAAGCACTCATTAGTATTTAGAAAGTCAAAATGAGTATTATCTTTCGCAAGGCTATTAGCAAAGACAGCTATTGCTCCAAACACGGTGGCTAACTGATGCATCACAATACATGTCACTTTGTCGAGGCTGTAGAGTATTCCCTCAGACCAATTCCTCATGCCTCAAGTGGTATTCACGACGTACGGCTGTACAAGGACTTTAAGTGACAGGAGAAGGAAAAAACCACGAAACAGAAAAATTCACATTTATTGCAGAATTTTTAAGCTCTCAACGATTGGAAAAGCCGTTCGGTATTCATACTATTTGAGAGAAGACCGAAACACGACGGCTCTGTAACATAATGGTGGGGAGTTGCGTGGCGGGGGGGGGGGGGGGGGAGGGGGGGGGAGGGCGAGTAGACGAATATGACGAGTGGATGTAATGTAGTAATGTAGCTACTACAGAACTCGGTAGCGACTACGTTCTCCCGTGGCGTCCAACGGATCGTATTACTGGAGTTCGTCGTCCATCGACAGACTTTGCCTGAATAAAATGCAAATAGACATAAATATAGAACGACTTAGTATTGTTAATTCTGATCATTTGATCGGAGTGTGTAAGCGCAATTATGTATTTAGAATGATACACAGTTAATTAATGGTTAGCATTAGTGTTTGCTTAACAAAGTTCTTATGAGAACAGATTTCTGGACACAGATTCGAGGGCATTGCGGAAACATAGGAACGTCGACTACCTTGACGAGTATTTCGGATCATTCACTGAAACGTTTGTCAGAAAGAAACAACCACAGATATTAACCAAATGAATGTTAACAACATCTTGCAAAAAGAACGGAAACCCCTGTAAGTAGATGCTCACGAGGAAATGTGAAGCACTTTATACTACACTGACGGAAAAAAATCGCAGCACCAAAAAAAATTTGTGTAGTGTAACAAAATTGCTGGAACACATTTGAGTGATTAACATTGCAAGATTACAGGTTAATGTGAGTACAAGATAAGCTAATGCAAATGTGAAGTGGTGGTACATCAATAACCGGTGTAACCGCCAGGACGTTGAATGCAAGCACGCAAACGTGCATGCACTATGTTGTACGGATGCCGGATGTCAGTTTGTGGGTTAGAGTTCCATGCTTGATGCAACTGGTCGGTCGAGAAAGGGACAGTTAATGCTGTTTATGGACAACGCTAGAGTTATCGTCCAATGATGTCCCATGTGTGCTCGAATGGAGACAGATCTGGTGATCGAGCAGGCCAAGGCAACACACCGACACTCTGCAGAGCATGTTGGGTTACAACAGCGGTGTGTGGGTGAGCGTTATCGTGTTAGAAAACAACATCTGGAACGATGTTCATGAATGGCAGCGCAACAGGTTCAATTGCCAAACTTAAGCACAAATTTGTAGTCTGGGTGCGTGGGATAGTCACGAAAGCGCTCCTGCTGTCATATGAAATGGCACCATAGATCATAATTTCGGATGTATGTCCAGTGTGTCCAGCACGCAGACAAGGTGGGTGCAAGACCTCAGCTGGCCTCCTTCTAACAAACATACGGCCATCACAGGCACCGAGGTAGGGTCAGCTTTCATGAGAAAACTGAATAGACCTCCACCCTGCCTTCCAGTGAACATTCGCTTCACGCCACTGAAAACGCAAGTGGGGGTTGTTTGGGGTCAGTGGAACGCACGCTAGAAGGCGTCTGGTTTGGAGCTGTCATTGAAGTAACCGATCTGTAGAAGTTCGTTGTGTCACTATTGTGCCAACTGCTGCTCAGATTACTGCTGAAGATGCAGTACTTTGTGACAGATACATATACCGAACAGAATTGTCTTCCGTCTCGATAGTGTCACGTGGCCGTCCGCAGAACCTATATTTTCATGACCACCGCTGCCGGCAGTCATGTACAGTGGCTACGTTCCTGCCAAGTCTTTCAGCAGTATCGCAGAAGGAACATCCAGATTCTCGTAGCCCTACTATAGGACCTCGCTCAAGCTCACTAAGGTTTTCGTAATGGCGTCTTTGTCACCTTAAAGGCATTCTTGACTAGCATCAAGAATCTCAACAGACGTCATCTTTCATATGTAGATACACGACTGCCAACATTCGTTTATATTGCTCAACTCTTTCTTGGTGTTGCAATTTATTTCCGTCGGAGTATCGTGAACCCAGTGCCAACTAACAAGCAAGGCACCATAAAAGAGATGAGTAACGAATTTAAAACAACATGGAGCCCGTTAAGGGTCGTATTGGGCAATACAATGACCCAAGTTTACACTAAAGAATATAAGTAAAAACTTAAGACCTTATAATAAGGTGAAAGCACTATGGAAACCTTTCAAAATGTAAATAACAATCTCTTTGAAAGAATAAAACCCACTAAAGTTATATTTTAGCACAGAGGGCAGTTGGTACATCTCAGTTTTTAGAAAGTGTGAAAACGACGACATAGCAAAAAATAAATAAAAAACAACCATCGACACTAGCTATGCCAACAACCTCTGTTTGAGAAAGCTGCTCCTAGGGTCAGAAGCTCATAGCAGGGCTGGAGAAATAGAAGTGGATACACATCGGATGTTTTCACGTGATGGTAACGTCGAATAATATAAATTTATATTCTAAGGTTTTCCTAACGAATTCATGGTTGTATTTTAATACTGGGTTCCCTTCAAATGACGTGTAGAAGTTGCATCAGTTTTTTAACTATATACATCCACGTATCAGATTGATTATGGAAAACTAAGGGAATTGAGGGATTAATTTCCTAGATTTAAGAATTTGTAAGAATGAGTGACAAGACCACTTTTCTCAATGCCTACTGTCATATCCATATAACATCCTGCCACTCTGTCATGTACAAACGTGCTTCCTTTCATTCAGTATTAGACAGATGAAGTGGATTACCATTGCAAAATGACATTATTAATGTTGAATTAAATGCGTTACAGAACATAGCTGCTCGAAATAATTATGAACCACTTGTAATTCACAGATTGCAATATAAATCATGTTATGTTTTCTGGAAGCTTCAACAACATTACATATATACGACCCAGAATGTAAAATAATTCTATTATAGCACAGCAGAGCTAGGGATGTAAAAGAAGGGAACTATCTTTTCGACTTATCTGGAAGCTTCAAAGAAATGTAAATCAAAACATACTGAAATATTCGCACTTTTTACGAGTTAGTATCAGTACCCATGCCATGTAACGTAATGCGTCGTGTCAAGGAAATTCACATGATGTCTCCCCAGGAACAAATCAACCCCCTGAAATTTTTATCCACCCCAGAAACCTTTTTTAAATATTACATGTAAGGTCTTCAGCCATGTGATATTACATATGTTTTTACTACGGCCGGCTAATCTTCTGGATTTTGGGCAAATGATCAGCCTACTAATTGTAAGATGCAGCTGTATCAACATCACATAGCTAATACAGCTCACTGCTCAGTAGAAATAGGGTTAACTCGTAAAAAAAAACGTGAATATCTTAAAATGTATTCATTTAAATGTCTTTGAAGCTTACAGGTAAGTGGAAAAGATACTTCCCTTCATTTACATGTCCAGCTCTGCCCAGGACATGTTCCCTTTTTTGTGCTGCGATAGGAAGATTTTTCATTGTGCTTCTCTTAGAAAATCAGAACCCTTCGGACAAGTTTCCAATACAAAAGTGCCCCGCTTGTTTCCAATACAAAAGTGCCCCGCTTAGAAAATCTCACAGAAAGCGGGCTTTCTGCACGTAAAATCTGAATGAAGCTATGTTTTCGCAAGAAAGTTTTCAATTTTATCGTAAGAAGGTTTTTTATCTATTTTAATCCATTTAAACCGATTTTGCACATTCAGTTCACGTAAAATTGAATTTTTGCATGGTATATTTACTTGGAATTCTTTAGAGATGAATGGAAAAACTGGCAGAATCTGACCTTGGGGAAGATTAGTTTGTATTCCGCAGAAATGTAGGAACAAGCGAGGGAATACTGAACGTACGACTTCTGATAAAAGATAAGTTAAGGGAAGCTAGACCTACGTTAATATCATTTGTAGACTTAGATAAACGTTTTGACAATGTTGACTGGAATACTCTCTTTCAAATTCCAAACGGAGCAGGGGTGAAAATACAGAGAGCAAGAGGGTATTTACAAATTGTACAAAAGCTAGGCGGCAGTGATAACAGTCGAGGGGCATGAAAGGGAGGCAGTGGTTGGAAAGGGAGTGAGACAGGGTTGTAGCCTATCCCCGATGTTATTCCATACGCACACTGAATAAGCAGTAAAGGAAACCAAAGAGAAATTTGGAGTAGGAATTAAAAATCCGGGAGAAGAAATAAAAACTTTGAGGTTTGCCGATGACATTGTAATTCTGTCAGAGTGAGCAAAGGACTTACAAGAGCAGCTGAACGGAATGGTCAGGGTCTTGAAAGGAGGATATAAGTTAAATATCAACAAAAGCTAAACGAGCATAATGGAATGTGGTCGAGTTAAATCAGGTGATGCTGAGTAAAATAGATTAGGAAATGAGACACTTAACGTAAGAGATGAGTTTTGGCATTTTGGGAGGAAATAGCAGTTGATCGTTGAAGTAGAGACTGGCCATGGCAAGTGAAAGCGCTTCTGAAGAAGAGAAATTTGTTACCATCAAGTATAGATTTTAGTGTCTGGAAGACTTTTCTGAAAGTATTTGTATGGAGTATAGCCATGTATGGAAGTGAAACATGGATGATAAACAGTTTAGACATGAAGAGAACAAAAGCTATTGAAATTCTGTGCTGTTTTTTTATTATTCTCGAAGCAGAAACATACAAATTTACAGTAGCCATACACTTCAATAAATATGTACATATATATATACACAAATTGTATTTATATTACATGTGCCCAGTACTTTGCAACCACCAAGGGGCTTGGAGTGGCTTGCAGGAGATCAATCTTCGTGCAGGATGTAGGGCACAAAAGGCACTGGAGCATGTGGCTTGTGGTTTGTTCTTGTCCACAATCACAGGATGTAGCTTCTGTTATGAAGCCCCATCTCTTCAGGTTGTCTCTGGATCGTCCAACTCCTGATCGTAATCTGTTTAAAGATTTCCACACCAGCCAGCTCTCGTTGCGTCCGGGTGGCAGTTCTTCAGCTTCTGGCGTCTGCATGTGAGGCGTCGACTTCTTCCATAACTCCATCCTTGCCTTCTCTGGTGAAATGGTGAGATTCTCGGATGTTCTCAGGGAGCTCCTTCGCGATCACAGCCGTTGCTGTGGTGGATTATGTCCGTGCAGTGGACGGGCACTGTCCTGTTCCACTTTCAGTCTCTCCTTGTTGGCAGCCACTGTTCTGCGTACCCATGGTGGCCCTATTCCAGCCAGGCAGTAGAGCTTATCAGTTGGGGTAGGTCTTAAGCAACCTGTGATCAACCTGCAGGTTTCGTTGAGAGCAATGTCTACTTGTCTGGCATGAGATGACCTGTACCAGACTGGAGAAGCATATTCAGCAGTAGAAAAGCACAGTTCCATTGTAGAACAGCGAATAGTTTGTGGATGTGATCGCCACTGTGTTCCCGCTAGTTTGCGAATTAAATTCTGTGCTACAGAAGAGTAGTGAAAATTAGATAGGTACTTCACGCAACTACTGACTAAGTACTGATTAGAATTGGGGAGAAGAGGAATTTGTGGCACAGCTTGACTCGAAGAAGGGATCAGTTGGTAGCACAAATTCTGAGGCATCAAGGGGTCATCAAATCAGTATTGCAAGGAAGCGTAGCGGGTAAGAATCGTAGAGGGAGACCAAGATGTAAATACACTAAGCAGACTGAGAAGCATGTAGGCTGCAGTAGTTACTCAAAGATAAAGAAACTTGCACAGGATAGAGTAGCTTGGAGAGCTGCATGAAACCAGTCTTTGGACTGAAGACTACAACATCAACATTTACTTCGATGTTTAACCCTTCGTATCTCGACAACAGATAAAGATTATTGTATAAAAAACTTGATTTTAACTTTCTCCATTTATTTGCCTTTGTACATCGTACAAGTTTAAAGCACGGAAGTGGCGCGCACGCTTCAGAAACCTTCCAGAAAAGGTTTCTTTTAGGTCGAAACACAGTAGTGGCGTGTAAAAAAGTCACATAAAACGTGTTTTTTACACGTAAAATCCGACTGAAACTAGATTTTTGAAAGCGAGTTTTCAGTTTTTACCATAAGAACCTATTTTTTATTTATTTTAATCACTTTAAATCGTTTGCGTGCATTCATTTCATGTAAGAACGAATTTTATGTGCCACATTTAGCTCGACCATAGATAATTACTATCGGATAAAAAATTGTTTTAAATTTATCCTTTTTTCTACCGTAGTGCAAAGTGAACCGATTCGTACAAATACATAATATGTAAGTGGTACACATCAAAAACCTCCCAGAAAAACGTGTCTTTTGCACATAAAATTCGAACAGTGCACATACAAATGGTGTCATTAGCTGAGCATTAAGTTCAGCCCAGTTACCATATTTTGCAAAAGGAATTAATCGGTGCGCACAATTTACCTGGGCGCCAGCTTCGGGGCGTCGTTCAAAACATTTTTAATACATTGCAAAATAGTTGCCCTAAGACACGTGTGTGAATAGCTAAACAAATAGCCGCGGGTCCGCGCTAAACCAAAAACCTTTACCCCATGTTCCTAGCTTAAATAGAAACTGATCAGCGAGACCACCTCTAACCGTTACTCTGTGCGCAGTGTTCTCAATTCTGTCACCAGCTTTCCTGAGAAATCATCTGACTTCGTATTCGCGTTTATAGTTGTCATGGTAATTGTGCTGTACGTTCTATACCGCATGCAATCGTTACTGGTTATGCCTATTATGCTCTAGGCAATAAGTCTCAAGTCCCATGCATGGCTTGGTTGCATTGTTTTAAACTTCCATTGCGTAATAAAGTCGGCCAAGATTTAGAGAAGTGCTTCGACTCGTGGTCTGTTGCGTGTGAACACACTGCCACTTCCTGCTCTTAATGTTAACTTACACATATGAATTCCAACTCATCACTTGGAGAAAGAGATGATGTGTGCTTTCACATAGATATTTTAAGATCTGCCAGCCGCTTGTTTGTATTATTATTGTTTCAATGATATTCTGCCTTTCGTATCTTCATGACTTATTTCTTAAAACAATGTCATAGGTCTTGCCCACATATCAGTGTTTTCATGGGTTTTAAAAAAATTACCTTATGTTATTTTACTGTATTCTTTCCATAACTGTTGTAACTTTGTATGCTTTTGGTCTCTTATTTCTTGTTTTTGTAGTACTGGCTATTCAACACAGTGTTAACTTCGAATATTCTGTCACCCACCTTTTATGAGAAACGATGTGCCGCTGTACTTATACTTCCGATCGTAACTGTATTGTACTTGGTATATGGCATAGTGATTATTACTGGTGGTGCACATTGTGCCTGTGGGATCAGGCCTCAGGTCTCATGCACGGTTTGGTAGTGTTATGCTAAACATTTATTATGTTTTACGGTGCCTTCGGTTAATACATCTAGTCTTGGTGCAGGACTTTGGCCTTTGTCATGGTCAAATTTTGTTGTATGCGTAGGCTGCCAGTTCTAGCTATTAGTGTTAATTTTCGCATCCGTTACCTAGACGAAATTTGTTGTATTGCTTTGACACTATTCTTTTTAGGACTTGCCACATTTTCTTTGTGTTATCATGTGTTTCACTAAATTGTGTGGGTTACCCCCTTGATAGATTTCTAAGGTTAATTTTAAAGCTTTTGTGTATACAGGGTGTAACAAAAAGGTACGGCCAAACTTTCAGGAAACATTCCTCACACACAAATAAAGAAAAGATGTTATGTGGACATGCGTCTGAAAACGCTTAATTTCCATGTCAGAGCTCATTTTGGTTTCGTCAGTATGTACTGTACTTCCTCGATACACCACCAGTTGGCCTAATTGAAGGAAGGTAATGTTGACTTCGGTGCTTGTGTTGACATGCGACTCATTGCTCTACAGTACTAGCATCGAGCATATCAGTACGTAGCATCAACAGGTTAGTATTCATAGCGAACGTGGTTTTGCAGTCAGTGCAATGTTTACAAATGCGGAGTTGGCAGATGCCCATTTGATGTATGGTTTAGCACGGGGCAATAGCCGTGGCGCGGTACGTTTGTATCGAGACAGAGTTCCAGAACGAAGGTGTCCCGACAGGAAGACGTTCGAAGCAATTGATCGGCGTCTTAGGCAGCACGGAACATTCCAGCCTATGACTCGCAACTGGGGAAGACCTAGAACGACGAGGACACCTGCAATGGACGAGGCAATTCTTCGTGCAGTTGACGATAACCCTAATGTCAGCGTCAGAGAAGTTGCTGCTGTACAAGGTAACGTTGACCACGTCACTGTATGGAGAGTGCTACGGGAGAACCAGTTGTTTCCGTACCATGTACAGCGTGTTCACGCACTATCAGCAGCTGATTGGCCTCCACGGGTACACGTCTGCGAATGGTTCATCCAACAATGTGCCAATCCTCATTTCAGTGCAAATGTTCTCTTTACGGATGAGGCTTCATTCGAACGTGATCAAATTGTAAATTTTCACAGTCAACATGTGTGGACTGACGAGAATCTGCACGCAATTGTGCAATCACGTCATCAACACAGATTTTCTGTGAACGGTTGGGGAGGCATTGTTGGTGATGTCTTGATTGGGCCCCATGTTCTTCCACCTACGCTCAATGGAGCACGTTATCATGATTTCATACGGGATACTCTGCCTGTGCTGCTAGAACATGTGCCTTTACAAGTACGACACAAAATGTGGTTCATGCACGATGGAGCTCCTGCACATATCAGTCAAAGTGTTCGTACGCTTCTCAACAACAGATTCGGTGACCGACGGATTGGTAGAGGCGGACCAATTCCATGGCCTGCACGCTCTCCTGACCTCAACCCTCTTGACTTTCATTTATGGGGGCATTTGAAAGCTCTTGTCTACGCAACACCGGTACCAAATGTAGAGACTCTTCGTGCTCGTATTGTGGACGGCTGTGATACAATACGCCATTCTGCAGGGCTGCATCAGCGCATCAGGGATTCCATGCGACGGAGGGTGGATGCATGTATCCTCGCTAACGGAGGACATTTTGAACATTTCCTGTAACCAAGGGTTTGAAGTCACGCTGGTACGTTCTGTTGCTGAGTGTTTCCATTCCATGATTAATGTGATTTGAAGAGAAATAATAAAATGAGCTCTAACATGGAAAGTAAGCGTTTCCGGACACATGTCCACATAACATATTTTCTTTCTTTGTGTGTGATGAATGTTTCCTGAAAGTTTGGCCGTACCTTTTTGTAACACCCTGTGTACAGGGTGTCCCAAAATAATGTATACACGCTTTGAAACAGAATATCTCTTTAATTAAGGGAGACAGAAATACAATTTTTATGGGCAATAATTTAGAAGGCGGTGAAAAACATAATATTGCTTTCCTTTGTTTCAGGATTGTTAGCAAACATGGCGTTATCGTTTGAACAACGAAAATGGGTGCTAAAGTGTTACTGGAAAACAGAGAATGTGAGTGCGGTACGCCGACGGTGGAGAGTTGAATTTGGAACACCACCACCGACAAAAGTAACAATTACAAGAATCAGAGATAAGTTTGAAGTCGAAGGAACGGTGCAGGATATGGAGAAGGGACACAGCGGACGAAAGAGAAGTTCAACAGACAATGAGAGTGTTGATGCAGTAATCCAGGCACACACGATCCCCGAAGAAACCTGTGAGGCAATACTTTCGTGAGACTGGGATCTGCAGATGCAGTGTTCATAGAATTTTACGGTCTCATAATTTTAACCATTACATTCCAAGACTCTTCCATGCTCTTAACGAGGATGATCCTGATAGGCGAAACGAATTTTGTGAGTGTTTCATTAACAGATGTGAAGAAGAGCAACGTCTGCAAGATAGAATTCTTTGGTCAGATGAAGCGACGTTTAAACTTGATGGAACAATTAACCGCCATTATTGCGTGTACGGGGCCAAGTAGAAATCATACGTAACGGAGCAAATGCATGTTAATCTACCAGGAGTAACAGTCTGATGTGTGGTCTGTCTTTCAGAGGGTTAATCGGGCCGTACTTATTTGACAACACTGTCACGGGCGACTCGTACTTGGAAATGTTGGAAATGATAACTCCTAGTCTTAGCGTTGTGTTTCGAAATGAAGATTATTACTTTCAACAGGAAGGGGCGCCACCTCACTTTCACCTGGATTTGAGGGCATTTCTGAATCGTACATTCCCTGCCAAATGGATAGGACGAAGAGGGAATGTGAAGTACCCCGCTCGATCTCCAGATTTAACTCCTCTATAATTCCTTCTATGGGGCTCTCTCAAGAACACAGTTTACGCTATGAGACCACACACACTGTATGATCTTAGAGAGCAAATTGAACAAGCCTGTGATGCTATTCCGTTGAAAACAAAAAAGTTGGTATGTCGCTCAGTGGAAAGTCATTGTCGACGGTGTAATGCGATGGACGGACACCAGTTTGAACATTTACCACTTAAATGTCGAACGACGAGGCACCTAACGCCAATGAAATTGTGTTTCTAACCCCTTTCATTAAAGAGATGTTCAGTTTCAAATAGTGTATACATTATATTGGGACAGCCTGTACATGTAATGTTTCCATGTCTTTTAAAAATACCTAATTGTGTTTCACTATATTGTTTCATTCTTCCCCCATGAACCATGGACCTTGCCTTTGGTGGGGAGGCTTGCGTGCCTCAGCGATACAGATGGCCGTACCGTAGGTGCAACCACAACGGAGGGATATCTGTTGAGAGCCCAGACAAACATGTGGTTCCTGAAGAGGGGCAGCAGCCTTTTCAGTAGTTGCAGGGGCAACAGTCTGGATGATTGACTGATCTGGCCTTGTAACATTAACCCAAACGGCCTTGCTGTGCTGGTACTGCGAACGGCTGAAAGCAAGGGGAAATTACAGCCGTAATTTTTCCCGAGGACATGCAGCTTTACTGTATGATTATATGATGATGGCGTCCTCTTGGGTAAAATATTCCGGAGGTAAAATAGTCCCCCATTCGGATCTCCGGGCGGGGACTACTCAAGAGGACGTCGTTATCAGGAGAAAGAAAACTGGCATTCTACGGATCGGAGCGTGGAATGTCAGATCCCTAATCGGGCAGGTAGGTTAGAAAATTTAAAAAGGGAAATGGATAGGTTAAAGTTAGATATAGTGGGAATTAGTGAAGTTCGGTGGCAGGAGGAACAAGACTTTTGGTCAGGCGATTACAGGGTTATAAATACAAAATCAAATAGGGGTAATGCAGGAGTAGGTTTAATAATGAATAAAAAAATAGGAGTGCGGGTTAGCTACTACAAACAGCATAGTGAACGCATTATTGTGGCCAAGATAGAGACAAAGCCCATGCCTACTACAGTAGTACAAATTTATATGCCAACTAGCTCTGCAGATGATGAAGAAATTGATGAAATGTATGACGAGATAAAAGAAATTATTCAGGTAGTGAAGGGAGACGAAAATTTAATAGTCATGGGTGACTGGAATTCGTCAGTAGGAAAAGGGAGAGAAGGAAACATAGTAGGTGAATATGGATTGGGGGGGAGAAATGAAAGAGGAAGCCCCCTTGTAGAATTTTGCACAGAGCATAACTTAATCATAGCTAACACTTGGTTCAAGAATCATAAAAGAAGGTTGTATACCTGGAAGAATCCTGGAGATACTAATAGGTATCAGATAGATTATATAATGGTAAGACAGAGATTTAGGAACCAGGTTTTAAATTGTAAGACATTTCCAGGGGCAGATGTGGATTCTGACCACAATCTATTGGTTATGAACTGCAGATTGAAACTGAAGAAACTGCAAAAAGGTGGGAATTTAAGGAAATGGGACCTGGATAAACTGAAAGAACCAGAGGTTGTAGAGAGTTTCAGGGAGAGCATAAGGGAACAATTGACAGGAATGGGGGAAAGAAATACAGTAGAAGAAGAATGGGTAGCTCTGAGGGATGAAGTAGTGAAGGCAGCAGAGGATGAAGTAGGTAAAAAGACGAGGGCTAATAGAAATCCTTGGGTAACAGAAGAAATATTGAATTTAATTGATGAAAGGAGAAAATATAAAAATGCAGTAAATGAAGCAGGCAAAAGGGAATACAAACGTCTCAAAAATGAGATTGACAGAAAGTGCAAAATGGCTAAGCAGGGATGGCTAGAGGACAAATGTAAGGATGTAGAGGCTTGTCTCACTAGGGGTAAGATAGATACTGCCTACAGGAAAATTAAAGAGACCTTTGGAGAGAAGAGAACCACTTGTATGAATATCAAGAGCTCAGATGGCAACCCAGTTCTAAGCAAAGAAGGGAAGGCAGAAAGGTGGAAGGAGTATATAGAGGGTTTATACAAGGGCGATGTACTTGAGGACAATATTATGGAAATGGAAGAGGATGTAGATGAAGATGAAATGGGAGATACGATACTGCGGGAAGAGTTTGACAGAGCACTGAAAGACCTGAGCCGAAACAAGGCCCCGGGAGTAGACAACATTCCATTAGAACTACTGATGGCCTTGGGAGAGCCAGTCATGACAAAACTCCACCATCTGGTGAGCAAGATGTATGAGACAGGCGAAATACCCACAGACTTCAAGAAGAATATAATAATTCCAATACCAAAGAAAGCAGGTGTTGACAGATGTGAAAATTACCGAACTATCAGTTTAATAAGTCACAGCTGCAAAATACTAACGCGAATTCTTTACAGGCGAATGGAAAAACTGGTAGAAGCGGACCTCGGGGAAGATCAGTTTGGATTCCGTAGAAATGTTGGAACACGTGAGGCAATACTAACCTTACGACTTATCTTAGAAGAAAGATTAAGAAAAGGCAAACCTACGTTTCTAGCATTTGTAGACTTAGAGAAAGCTTTTGACAACGTTAACTGGAATACTCTCTTTCAAATTCTGAAGGTGGCAGGGGTAAAATACAGGGAGCGGAAGGCTATTTACAATTTGTACAGAAAGCAGATGGCAGTTATAAGAGTCGAGGGACATGAAAGGGAAGCAGTGGTTGGGAAAGGAGTGAGACAGGGTTGTAGCCTCTCCCCGATGTTATTCAATCTGTATATTGAGCAAGCAGTAAAGGGAACAAAAGAAAAATTCGGAGTGGGTATTAAAATTCATGGAGAAGAAGTAAAAACTTTGAGGTTCGCCGATGACATTGTAATTCTGTCAGAGACAGCAAAGGACTTGGAAGAGCAGTTGAACGGAATGGACAGTGTCTTGAAAGGAGGATATAAGATGAACATCAACAAAAGCAAAACGAGGATAATGGAATGTAGTCTAATTAAATCGGGTGACTCTGAGGGGATTAGATTAGGAAGTGAGACACTTAAAGTAGTAAAGGAGTTTTGCTATTTAGGGAGTAAAATAACTGATGATGGTCGAAGTAGAGAGGATATAAAATGTAGACTGGCAATGGCAAGGAAATCGTTTCTGAAGAAGAGAAATTTGTTAACATCGAGTATAGATTTAAGTGTCAGGAAGTCGTTTCTGAAAGTATTTGTATGGAGTGTAGCCATGTATGGAAGTGAAACATGGACGATAAATAGTTTGGACAAGAAGAGAATAGAAGCTTTCGAAATGTGGTGCTACAGAAGAATGCTGAAGATAAGGTGGGTAGATCACGTAACTAATGAGGAGGTATTGAATAGGATTGGGGAGAAGAGAAGTTTGTGGCACAACTTGACTAGAAGAAGGGATCGGTTGATAGGACATGTTCTGAGGCATCAAGGGATCACAAATTTAGCATTGGAGGGCAGCGTGGAGGGTAAAAATCGTAGAGGGAGACCAAGAGATCAATACACTAAGCAGATTCAGAAGGATGTAGGTTGCAGTAGGTACTGGGAGATGAAGAAGCTTGCACAGGATAGAGTAGCATGGAGAGCTGCATCAAACCAGTCTCAGGACTGAAGACCACAACAACAACATATTGTTTCATTAGTTCCAGTAACTCTGTATGCTCATGGTCGTATGAAACGACTTGGTATGCTTTCTTATTCAAATGGTTCAAATGGCTCTGAGCACTATGGGACTCAACTGCTGAGGTCATTAGTCCCCTGGAACTTAGAACTAGTTAAACCTAACTAACCTAAGGACATCACAAACTTCCATGCCCGAGGTAGGATTCGAACCTGCGACCGTAGCGGTCTCACGGTTCCAGACTGCAGCGCCCTTAACCGCACGGCCACTTCGGCCGGCTCTTATTCTTTCAAGTAGATGTAAATGTAACTCTGGCTACTTGACATAAAGTTACCTGTTGCGCCCATGTTCTGCACTTGGCCTACACAATATATCTAAGACAGAGTTCTGTTCTTAAGTTTAAGCACTGTGGTTTTGGTATTATAGTTGTTAGTTTATGATTCTTAGAAAGATATTGCTTACGCAAGTGGTTCACAGTGTCTCCTCCAGGCTTCTCTTTTCTGCCATAGTATATCATTTAGCATCTCCTCCCACTACAGTCTTCTTACGTTCATTTCGTCCTTCACCTGTTCGCTCCATCTAGTTCGTCGTCTTCCAATTGGTCTTCATCAAGATTTTGTCTATTCTGTGGTTCTCTATGCGAGTCTTTCTGATCCCATTCTTTGCTTGTGGCCAAACAATTTAAGTCTATTACTCTCCACAGTTTCTTTTAGGGGCTTGATCTGCTGCGTGTTTGCATTTTGTCCCTCCTCGTCTCATCCAGAAAGTGGATTTCTGTTTCTTGTATTTGTTTGGATCTTTTTTTGGCCAAGTCCTAAGTTCTCATCCATTGCTCAAAGTTTTCAGATGCTATAATGTGTGTCTTTGTTTTGACGGTATTTTCCTATTTCTGTATATGTTTGACACAGAATAATAAAATTTCGAACAATTTTCTACACCCTCCGAAATTTCATTTCTGATGTTTCCTTTCTTGATTAATTTACATCACAGGTAGTTGAAAGTATCCACTTCTTTAATAATTTTTCATTTCAACTTACTACCTTAATTTTTTTCAATTTTCCTGCTTATTTCCACGCCAGGTTCTACAATTACTCTCAGCCAGGTATTTAGTTGTTCTTAAAATTTCTGCTTATTTTCTCCCAAGATCACCACATCTTCTGCATATGCTATGATTTTCATATCATCTGATATTATTGGGTCAGACAATGTTCTGAAATGTGGAACAGTTGTGGATATTGAATACGTGAAGTACCGTGATTATGTCTATGCTTTTTTTCCACTTCTTCTTTGGTTCTTACTCTTTAGCATGTGTGTATTACATGACTGTAAATGCTGTTCTAATGGATGACGTCATTTTCTGTGATGTGACACTTGTTCCCTTCCTGTATGTGTGTAACTGAAGGTTTGACACTTATTATTTAGTTTTTTGATATCGGTAAATGACATCATGTGTGAATTATGGTAAACATTTCGGAAGTATAGCTTTATATACCACCTACACTCAAATTATTAATTTATGTTCCTGTGTATGTCTGTATATTGTTTACCGAGAAGTGACAAATACCGAAACCGGCTGTAATTATAGTTTATTGTTTCAGTCATGTGTAATGCATTTCAAAAAAAATGTACAAAATAATGTATTTCTCTGCTCCTTGTTTGTAGGACGATATAAGGGCACTGAATCGCTCTGAGACTGAGTGCAGTAATTCCTATGGCTAAAAACTAAAAGACTGTGAAATAAAATTCTCAAATGGTAAGGGCCATAGTAAACGTTCAATGGTCAAAGGTTAAGTAGTATATTTGATGTCTCTTCTTTAATTAGCGTGTGTAACAAAGTGTCAAAGAAATAGATTAAAAGAGGCTTTGAATTTTTTTTTTAAACTGACTATGGGTGCTAGAACTAAGTAAGACTTTGTCGGTGCCCATAAATGTAGGCACACGCGTCCTTGTGTGTTTTGTGTGTGGGTGTGTGTGTGTGTGTGTGAGAGAGAGAGAGAGAGAGAGAGAGAGAGAGAGAGAGAGAGAGAAGGGCTGAGTTAAAAAGACGAGTGTTGGTGGCAAGAGAGGGGGACACGAGGTATACCAAAAGGGTAATTGGATGGAACTATGAGATCAAAAAGCATGATAAAGGAAAACCCAAGTTGAATATAAATTACGAGCGTCTCCGTTTGAAGAAATTCTAACTACATTTGTCAATGGAAAGTAAAATTAGTCGTGTTAATACTGAAAAAGACGCTGTCTTTGAAAATTGCTACCAACTAAATTTAATTTGATACATAGCGATGGTTAATTATTACACTGACTGTTGTTAGTCGAATGATTGCCGATTAAATCAGAGTGTAAAAGTGTTTCGCGTATTGTCGGTTATTGCAGCACTGGAGTCAGATTTTTGTATAACGTCTTTGCTCCGTAACGTAGTATTTGTAATGAATTTGTTACGTAAAATGTGCTGTAAGAATTAATGTGGTATTTGTGCAAAGTTACACAAAAATGGTTTAATTATTGCCACATTCAGCAATAATCTGGACAAACAACTTCTTTAGAAAACCTTTTGTCACAAATAATAACTTACTTCAAACACCCACCTCAGCTTTCAGGAAAAAAGCATAGTGTCATAGTAATTAACAAGCTAGTAGAAAAATGCGTCGTTTGTGTGTCCACAAATTTTTACAAGAAAACTATTGCTTCATTACCTTAAAAACATTTTGAATGGCAAAAAACAGAAATGAGTAACAAAAGGAAATAAAGCAGAAAAGAAGCTTATCACTTAAGATTGTAATTATCTACAAAAATTAATCTGCTAATACGTTATGCAAAGTTCACGCTGAGCAGTATTTATTATTATAATGTTTACTAAACCTATTGAATGGCTTACTGAATTTTATTCAAACAATACTATAGTCCCAGTTACCTCGCCCCTACGCTCACACACAGAGCAAGAGGGCTCCAGTTAACTGCGCTACCAATGTCGTAAAGTAGGATCACGTAAATGAATGAGAAGATTTAAATCGGCTTAGCTCGATGCTGTTTAAAAACTACACTCTTTACTCCCTTCGGTAATGTTATTAAGCTAATCTCTGTGCAATCACAGGCGGTACTCTCGTTAATGTGATGTGCAGTTTATTGAAATGTTCGTGTCAGCAGTAATAATTTAAACTGGATGTGTTCTGATGTACGAGATGAATTTGCTCGCTTTTATCGGTAATGCCGTCCCAATACTGTGAACAAACAATTTTATAATGTTCAGCTGATACGGTGCCATTAGTGGCCATTGAAGATGAAAAACAACTTTGCCACTACGTAGGGACCGTAAAACGAATCAAGCACAGCGCTGTTGCTCCCATTGATTCAAGGATGCTGCATAAAACACAAAGGACTAAACCTGGTGCGAATGAAAATTTATTACATCAGAACCCTTCCGCCCATCAATATTTTTCTTTTAAATCCTTTCTCATGTTTAAGTGTGGCGTAATTTTACGTTTGGAAACTGTACTATTAAATGTCCATTGCCCAAAAACAGAAGTTGGAAGCAAAAGCAAATCCTATACGTTTATCGCCCGCCGGAGTGGCCGACCGGTTCTAGACAGTACAGTCTGGAACCGCGAGACCGCTACGGTAGCAGGTTCGAATCTTGCATCGGGCATGGATGTGTGTGATGTTCTTAGGTAAGTTAGGTTTCATTAGTTCTAAGCTCTAGGGGACTGATGACCTCAGATGTTAAGTCCCATAGTGCTCAGAGCCCATTATATGTTTATCATCTTGCTCCTTTTTATTAGTGGTGAAATTAAGAGAGAGACCAACATTTTCCTCCTTCAAAAAAATTAATTTTTATCACTGGCAGCTGTAGCCAGTGGCTGAATTGAATGAGCCGCAGTATATTTTAGAATGGTACTGACCAAATATCGTCTCTCATACGATGATAAATAAAGTCGAATGAACCAACCATATTTAGAAAAATTTAGGAAATAATATGGAAATTACGAACCTCTTAACTCCTATAGCTCAGAGGTCACTGGAATTAGTATCATTTTAGGGCCAAACTGGATACATAAGGATTAAGCCCAAATGGTCTGGTTGATTGATTTGTGGTTAAGGGAATAAACAGCAAGGCCATCAGTTAAGTACAAATAGGATACAGAAGAGTTATGAGAACGATGAGGAAATGAAGACTAAATAAATTAGGATATGTATCACAGAAGAACAGAGCAGAGAGGAAATTCAGTTGTAGACGCAAGAGCCAACAAGAAAGTTAAAAACAGTATTACAGCTGCTGAAGGAATATCGGATAGAATACCATGTCGTGCTTCGAAACTAATACAATATCGTATTCCACGGAAATAGTAAGCGACAGTGTCCCCATGTGCTTACCTTCTGATGGGAGTAGCAAACAGGCGTTACTGCCGTAGATGACGAAATGTATCTGGCGCGTTTCCGGGAGAATTATTGAAATCTATTGAAGTTGACTGTCAAATTTCAACTACTCTCACAACAGAGAACTTAGTTATTATGGAATTCCAGATATTAATTTTATGCGAAGAGTTGGAAGTTCAGCCAGAAAAATGTGGAACGGAGAATGGGAGAAGTCTTCCAGAAGTAAGGGCACAGGTTAAACAGCAATATGGCATTCTCTACCAGTGCAGAACTTGAGTCACATGTGTCGATGGTCAAGGAGCTTATCACGTATCTATCAATCGGAATATGTAACAGTTCTCGCTTTTGCGTTACGAGACTGACCACCACAGGTGAGGAAGCAGGCAAGTAGAACTTGAAGATTCATTTGCTTTGGTACTCATATTGATGACTTCTGTCGTCGTTAAACAGAGGAAACAACTAGAGATTCGACGTTGCCTGTGTGTAATATATTTAGAGCTGCACTTTAGAAATCCACTCTAAGTATTCGAAATGAAATCGTTTCTTGAGAACAATCGCACTGTACTGCACTATTCACAGTAATTTGTAAAGAAAGACAGCGACATAGCTCTAGCAACGAGCAGTTATTAATAAGACTGCAAACACCGATTTTTATCCCAGGTAATAATTCAAGTATAGAAGTAACATCAAATCCTGCGATAAGTATCGTTCTTATGTTTGATCCTGCTACTTTTGATGGATACCATCACGAATGTGGAACGTGACTGCATTAGTAATACTTTGTCCCACTTACCAAATTATACTGCACCACAGCGAATCGGTGAAAAACTTGAATATTTCCTGTTCATAATCGGACTTAAATTGCCATTACATTAAGAATCACATCAGTGCTCCTTCCAGAAATAAAAAAAAAAGAAACAACTGAGAGAGAAAAAGAAAATAGTAAAATTCGATTTCCGTTAACAGGTATATTTTAAAGTGCGGGTTCTAGTCATTTCATAAAAACGGTATCATTCTACATTACTAATAACACAGAGGATAGAGCCAATATGGCTGTATTTCGTACACAAAGCCAAAATTACAGTTGACCTTAAGCTCAGCCACTGAAAACTACTTCAGAATCAAAGTTAATTCAATTAATTCATTGGGACTGTTTATAAAACAACTTTTTCTGCCACCACTCACGATTTTCACCTCATTTATCTGTTGAACTACACAATTTGAGAAACGTTTCCAATTTTGAAGTGCGTTCTTCATGTATTATACAATTTATTCGTGATGTTTTCGATGTGTGTGATGCTAAAGCTTTCTGTTGTCTTTACTGTAATCTATAAACACGCACAACTTTTTAATTAAATATGGATCTTCGTATAGAGTTAACTGCAAATTTGGGAAAAATTCTGCTTACGGTTTTCTAGTATTACATTTAAACAGAAACCCTCACATGTTAAACGTCACGAACTACACTGAAGAGCAAAGAAACTGGTACAACTGCTCAATATCGTATATGGTCCTTGCGTGCACGCAGGAGTGCTGCAGCACTACGGGGCATGGTCTCGACTAATGTCTGAAGTACTGCTGGAGGGAACTGACACCGTGAATTCTACTGGGCTGTCCATAAAGCCGTAAGAATTCGAGAGGTGAAGATCTCTTCTGAATACCACGTGGCAAGGCATTCCACATATGATCCGTAGTTTTCATGTCTGGAGAGTTTGGCGGCCAGCGGAAGTGTTAAAAATCAGAAGAGTGTTTCTGGAGCCACTCTGTAGCAATTCTGGACGTGGGGGCAGCCGCATTATCCCGCTGGAATTACCCAAACCCGTCGGAATCACAATGGACGTGAATGGATGCAGGAGATCAGACAGGACGCTTACGTACGTGTCACCTGTCAGAGGCATTTAGACGTATCAGCGGTCCCATGTCACTCTAGCTCCACACGTCCCACGTCATTACAGAGCCTCCATCAGTTTGAACAGTCCCCTGCTGACATGCAGGGTCCCTGGATTCATGAGGATGTCTCCATACCCGTACACGTCTACCTACTCGATACAGTTTGAAACGAGACTCGTCCGACCAGGCAATATGTTCCCAGTTCTCAACAGCCCAATGTCGGTGTTGAGGAGCCGAGGCGAGGCGTAAAACTTTGCGTCGTGCAGTCATCAAGGGTACACGAATGGGTCTTCGGCTCCGAAAGCCCTATCGATGACGTTTCGTTGAAAGGTTCACACGCTGACACTTGTTGATGTCCCACCATTGAATTCGTGGAAGGGTTGCACTTCTGTCTCGTTGAACGATTATCTTCAGTCATCGTCGTACCGGTTCTTGCAGGATCTCTTTCCGGCTGCAGCAATGTCCGAGATTTGATGTTTTACCGGCTTCCTGATATTCACGGTACACAAATGAAATGGGACGTATGGGAGAACGCCCATTTCATCGCTACCTCGGCCTACACCAATTTCATTGGTACTTCAGTGCATTTTTTGTGCACTGTACACGTTGCGTTGAAAGCAGCAAACGTACAAAAACAAAAAAAAAGGTCAGACAGATATTTTTGTATGTAGTCAACAGAGATCATACTATAGGCTGTTCATATAGTATAATATTCTGTTTATTCATACAGACGGTATTTTTCTTACTAAAGTAGATTTTTACTCGTTTATATACACTTATTTCTATTTATTTTTTTAATTTAAGGACAGTATCGATAATGCTGAAGAAAAACGCTGATTGACTTTTCAGTTTTTCGTTTTTTGCAATGTGAATATATCCCAGTTCCTCCAGCAGCTCCGTTTTATGACTTTCATTTGATCGCTGTAGTACTTTTCAGTATTGCTCTGCCTTCCCGAATACAGGTGTTGGACAAAAATATGGAGAAACCGAGTGATTCTGATTCTCTGCCTAGCCCGTGTATCGACTGGGAAACACGTGAGAGATACTCGGACTACAGCAACAGCTGCGGTTTGACCCCGCACGAGGCGCAGCAACCACGACAGGTGGGTGCTCTAGCTAAAGTTTACCGCTGAATACCCTAGCCTCGCTGTTGCCTACCGGTCTCTGCACAGTCAGTGAAGCCTTTAGTTACGCGCCATTTAGTAGTAAGATTTTAACCTAGCCTGATTTACCTTAACGCTTTTGATTGCAATTGGGATTGCCGTATACGCTTAAGAAAACTTTGCCACGCTCTGAACTTATTTTGGTTATTCGTTCACTTCGTTATCTCCGCTGCCATTTACCTTCGGAATCACCTGTTTCGTTCCGCGGCTCTATGTTACAATAAGTGCATCGCGAACAGTGATCTACCTACGCATAATAGGATAGCAGAAAATGCACGTTTGAACATAAATTCAGTTTCAAGCCAAGCCTGTGGGATGCGCTGTTGTATATGACCGCGAACGACATCTGCGCAGTGACCTCAACTCGTTGCAAGTGTCAGTCGTGGTCATAAGCATGTTCTGTGTTGCTTTGGGTGAATTATGTTGGAGCTAAGTGAATTTGAATGTGTGCAAATTGTTGGTGCTGGCCTGGCGCGTGATTCCATCACCAAGGTAGCAGAAGTGCCCGATGTTTCATGAGGCAACGTTTCGAAAATTTACGCCGCAAAACAGCATCCGATAGGTCCCAACGTGGACGTAAGTAAGCGTTCAGTGATCATGACGGGCGGTGATTGAAGAGGGCTGCGGAGGAAAAAAAAAAAAAAAAGAGGACGGCAGCTGCAAGAGGCACTGCACAACTGAATCTCGCACTGTCGCGAATCCTGTGAGCACCAAAACAACACGAAGGTAGGTCCAGAAGCAGGGCGAGTTTCAATTCTAAAACCACTCATCAGTCATGTCACTGCCAGAATTGGAAAAAGTGTTGTCTTAGCCTTTAAACATGGACTAGGGAGCAACGGAAGGATGTTATTTGGTCGGATGACTGTTTTGTCTAACAGACGGCGTTATGTGACCAATTTGGCATCCGTATCATGGTAATCCATAGTCCCCATGGACACTCTGCTGGTTCACTTTACTGACAACGATTATGTGACCATTTTGGCTGATCAAGTCCATCCCATAGGAAATGTTTGTTACCCAATGGTGATGCTGCATTCTAAATTCGACAGTGCGCTGTTTACACAGCTCTCATTGTCCAGGACTGGTCATAGAATGGTTGTCACATCTGCCCTGACCACCACAGTTACTAGATCTCAACATTATTTAGCCTTTATGATATACCTTGGAGAGAAGGGCGCTTAATTATTATCCACTTCCACTCTCGTTACCTGAACTTCTCAGTAACAGTAGTATGACATTTTCGTGGAATCCACGTAGGAGCTGTATTTATCCACTCTGAGACGAATGGAAGCTATTTTGAATGCCAACCATCTTCCTGCCTTATGTTGTACCTAACACAATCAAGTTGAAATTTTCACTTTAAAGCCTACTCACATAACGAACATGCGATACCATCAATAGCCACAATCGTACACAATACAGTACAGCCATTTAGAAATAAAGAACAAAGTTTTAAAGCACTAAACTGACTAAATAAAGGTGAAATGGATCTGATGGAAAAACCAGACATAGCTTCACATTACGAAAACTATAAAGAGTAAATATTAAATGACATGCTGCAAAGAAGTCAACGTATGAAATCCCTCTTATGCTTCGATAGTATCCTTAAAAAACAGAAAACTTGTAATAAATAGAAATAAGTACTTTTCTAAGAATATACTGATTAAGCATGTAATGATGCAGATCGTTAAGAAATACACCTTGTGTTTGAATGAATAGTATGTCATACTCTTGACGATCTTTGGGATAATCTCTGTTGACTACATGTAAAAATATCTTTGTGTCTGATTTCTTTTGTACTTTTTCTTTTTTCAGCGTGTACTGTGCACAGTACAGTATGTGACTGTTAATATGTGTGCGTTTCTTCAAATGTGAAATAGCCGCGCGGTTTGAGGCACCATATCACAGATTGCGCAGCCCCTCCCGCCGGAGGTTCGAGTCCTCCCTCGGGCATGAGTGTGTGTGTGTGTGTTGTTCTTAGTATAAGTTAGTTTAAGTTGTGTGTAAGTATAGGGACCGATGATGTCAGCAGTTTGGTTCCTTATGAATTCACACACATCTGAACATTTGAAATGTGAAATACAAGAAAACCGTAAAAAATAGTTTCTTCATCAACACCTACCGATCATTAATTATAATATTTCACGGGGTATATATTAAAGTAAATAGCACAATGCAGCACCTCATATATCGAAGACATCACGAATAAATGTCGTGATGTACGAAAAATTACTTTAAAAGTGGGAATAATTTTCCGAAAGGTGGCGCGCAGGAGATAAATAAAAGGAAAGCAGAGACCGTCAGCAGAGAAAGTTTTTTGAAACGAACCCCCTTGTTTTTACAATAGCAGACAATCACCAACCATTCTCACCGATAAAATCAAATTAGTAGCTCTTTAGCAATTGCACATAACAGTTATCTATAAACAATTTTTCTCTCCGTGTCTACACTCGATACCTTACTTATATCCCTAATCCTATCCGAGACAGAGACGACAACAATGACTACACTATAATAGAGTCGAATTACACTGTCATGAGATGGCGGCAGTATCACGTACACGAGACATAAAAGGATTGTGCGTTGGCGGAGTTGTCGTTTGTAGTCGGATAACACACGTGAAAAGGTTTCCGACTTCATTATGGCCGCACGACGGGAACTAACAGGCTTTGAACGCGGAATGGTAGTTGGAGCGAGACGCATGGGACATTCCATACCGTAAATCATTAGGGAAATGAGTTTTCCGAGATTCAAGAGTGTGCCGGGAATACCAATTTTCAGGCATTACCTCTCACTATGAACAAAGCAGTGGCCCACGGCCTTCACTTAAACGATCGAGGGCAGTGGCGTTTGCGTAGAGTTGTCAGTGCTAACAGACAAGCAACACTGCCTGAAATAACAGCAGAAATAAATGTGGGACGTACGACGAACGTATTCGTTGGGACAGTGTGGCGAAATTTGGCGGTAAAATGCTACGGCAGCAGACGACCTGTGCTAGTGTCTTTGCTAACAGCACGACAATGCCTACATAGCCTATCCTGGGTGCGTGACAATTATCAGTTGGACCCTAAGCGACCGGAAAACCGTGACCTGATCAGATGAGTGCCGATTTCACTTGGTAAGAACTGATGATAGGCTTTGAGTGTGTCGCCATGAACCCAAGTTGTCAGCAAGGCAATGTGCGAGCTGGTGGTGGGTGCATAACGGTGTGAGCTGTGTTTACATGGAACGGACTGGATCCTCTGGTCCAGTTGAGCCCATTATTGGTTGGAAATTGATAAGTTCGACTATCTCGAGACCATCTGCAACCCTTCATAGACTTCATTTTCCCAAACATGTCGCAGGGCCACAATTGTTTGAAGAACATTCTGGACAATTCGAGCAAATGATTTGGCCACCCAGATCGCCAGACATGAATCACATCGAACATTTATGGGACATAATTGATATGTCCGTTCGTGAACAACATCCTGCGCCTGCAAAATACTCGTAGTTAAGATTGACTATAGAGCCAGAATGGCTCCCTATTTCTGCAGGGCCTTCCAACAACTTGGTGAGCTCATGTTACGACGAGTTGTTGCCCTATGCTGGCCGAAAGGAGGCTGACGCGATATTAAGAGACAGACATGACTTCTGTCACCTCAGTTTATTACCTGCAAAAAGTTTCGCAACCTTTACTTGCTCAGTTGCCTACCTTCAAGGCATTCAACGAATTACGGAAAAATGAACTTATTACATTTTTCATAATAAATAAAGGTTATCCTTCACAATATAACATGACAGATTACTGTCTATGTGCTTTGGCGATAACGATATTCGTCTCTAAGTTGCATTGCAGTGTTCACAGATCTTGCTATCATTGACTCACAAAACATTTCACCAATTCTTGTTGATATAATGCCATGTGAACAAACAAGACTAATTCCAGTTCGATTCTTAAACAACCGCTTACTCTTATTTTAATCAAACTGATTTTGCTTTTCCTATACTATTCCTTGTAACATGTTTGATTACAAACAGTGTTAATTTCTGTTTTTGGCAAAATACACTGGAGTAACATTAACTGTACTGAAAAAAAACGTTGTGTAGGATGAGGAAAACGTTTGCCCTAACAAGCTTCAAAACTAGCGTCGCATTATTGAGCCTCAGTCACTGTTGCTTGAAGAAGCATTTACAATGAATGGGATGGCACCATACACACTGCGTGTGCATGATGAAGAGAAAGATGTCTACTATAACGTCTCGTTTCCTTTAACAGGCGTCATTTCAAGAAATTCTCTGCTGCGACATTTCTAAAGCCGAATCTTGCACAATCGACTTACGATGTTACTATCGAAGGAGAAATAAAAGGGAGACAAACACGTATGTTCTATCCAGCATGTTGATTTGATTCAAGTGATGAGTATTCTACGATGCGAAAAACTGATAACACAAGTTCTAACAAATTATTTGCAGGTTGTACTATAATAATCAGTTCAATAACTTCACAACACCAGCTGTAAGAGACCGTGTGTCTATAGAAAGAGTGCACTACTACTAATGTAATAAATGTTTCTTAAAATGAAGGTATTTGAAACTACGCCTAATTGCCATAGTTTCTGAACAGCTACCAAAATAAAAAGTGGATGTGAACCTTCAGTCACTGTCATTATGTTACTTCTATCATAATGTGTACGGTTAAGAATATGATATGGAAGGTGCTTTGAGTACAAATATACAGGCAAGTTAAGAAGACTAGCTTGAACAGATGTAGGGATGAGATTCAGTGTACCGTACATTCACCGGTAGCGGTTTCATGACGCTAAATTAGTCTAAAAAGCCCTAACAGCGGTGTAAATACTGGCCCTTAAAATTACAGCAGCATGAAGTCGGCCTGCAAAAAGCACCAAAATGGCATGCTAATGTTCGGATATGCAAATAATAAGCATTTTAGAGTGACAACACAATGTAGGTGTGTAGCAATGGGTTTCTCGTTTAAAAAACACCTTAAATGTTGTTTGTTTCTGAGAGCATAGTATCTTCATGTAACAAACAGTAACAACTGTCAGCACTTGTCGGGATTTGACATCAGCAGGACTGTGGACTTCCTTAAAGCCAAACTCATCATCGAACCGGTCCTCAATTTCCTTTCCATGCTTTAGTGTTTTTATTCCTGTTAGTAACTTGGAGACATGGACTATTAAGCTGATTCTGGCATTTATCTGCCTTTACTATAATTGGGGCTGACTGTATGATATTTTTCCAAAGTTCTGAAGACGTAACTCAAGTTTCTTAGATTCTACACATCGGCTTGAACAGTCGTTTGGTTGCGACTCCACCCAATGATGTAGGAAATTCCTAACAAATGTCATCTAATTATTCTAATTTATTTGAACGCCAGTTTTGGTTGGTTTGTTCGTTGATTTGGGGGAGGGCACGAAACAGCGAGGTCATCAGTCTCATTGGATTAGGGAAGGATGGGGAAGGACGGCGGCCATGATCTTTCAAAGGAACCATCCATGCATTTGCTTGAAGCGATTTAGGGAAATCACTCCAAAGCGCAGTCAAACTTGGATTGAAATATAGGACGCCGTATTTATTCCACAACGACTATCATTCCCTCTTCTGTAACGTCAGCAGGCAGTTCCTCCCTCTCGTACAGACCTTCAACCTTCAATATTCTCTATCAACATGTGCGCCCTTGCTTTTGCGGTCAACAGTGTTCAGTTTGGATTCATAACGTCAACACCTTTGCTTTTAATTTCACCGAAAACGAAAAAAAATTCTCTATGCTGAATCTTTTCTTCTGACGAGTAATTCCTTGCCGGCCGGAGTGGCCGTGAGGTTCTAGGCGCTACAGTCTGGAACCGAGCGACCGCTCCGGTGGCAGGTTCGAATCCTGCCTCGGGCATGGATGTGTGTGATGTCCTTAGGTTAGTTAGGTTTAATCAGTTCTAAGTTCTAGGCGACTGATGGCCTCAGAAGTTAAGTCGCATAGTGCTCAGAGCCATTTGAACTAATTCCTTTGCGATTTCCTCACATTCTTCCTGCAGCCATTGCGTTTTAGTTTTCCTGCTCTTCCAATTGATTTGCTTCCTAAGTGAGTTAAATGTCTGGGTTCCTGCTTTTCCCCGAACATTTTAACATTCACATTGAATCTTTCGTCTATAAGTTGAAATACTTCTTCTGTTATCAAAGGTTTCTCCACAGTTACATGTGCCTATGTTTTTATGCACAATTTTTGCACTGTTCAGACATACCTGCTGCTCTTGAGCCGAACTGTCTATGGCAGTGTTGATCATCGCAGCATCTACAGTTCTATCGAAGTTCAAAATCACGTTATTGTCACTCAATAACGCAACATCCCACATCTTCAGATGTAGTAATGCACGTTTATCACAAATCTAACGACAACAAATCTATTGTTCCGTTGGCGCTTCAGTGTTAGGAATGGTGACTTGCCCGTAAGAAAATGAGAAATGTCTCGCAAACTGAGCCGATGAAGATATTGCTATGGGCTCTAGGGAGTATGCAGTGTAACTGATCCAGATATATTCGAGTTATAAAACGGATGTGGTTGCCTGAAGTCGTAAGCGTATGTGATGAGGGACAGTGAGGACTCAGTATCAAAGTGTTTCTGTAGGAAGGTAATGTGCTCTTGCCATCGGGATATCCACCCATGCGTCTGGCCATGGGAAGGAATACATGCCAAGAACGTGAATGTTGATTGCCATACGCTGTTGAAATGGAAGACAGACACGCCAAGAACCGGATTCAATAAACACATGGGATTTTCGTCACGGAAGTTGCCGCCTTGGTACAACTCTTCTTCACTTCCTTCTTCGTCTTACCCAATTACAGAGTCTTTCCAGCTCTTCTCCAGCATTTTTAAATTTCTTCTTCCAACTGGAATTTCTGGCACAAATGAGCTGTAATAACTGTTTCAAGTACGTAAAAAAGTGGCCACGTGTACTGATTTAGTGTTACAAAACACATCCATCGGGTTCTCATACCGGCTGTGAATTATAAGACATAATAGCCCGCATTGATAGTGATGTGCAATATATTGTAAAGGTGTGCTGCTGGCCATTAATAATCCAACAACAGAAAGGCAACAAAATAACTAAACTCTGCGTACTGTGCGTATACAGAATAACAGGAAGAACATAAGATTCAGTCTCGTGTTTCGAGTTATATAGCGGTCAAAATTTAGTGCAACCTATGCCGGCAACAATGTCTCCAACCCGTATGAGCATCGAGTCGAACCTAGCTTTGATGACGCACATGGGTAACTCATTCCATACTGCTTCCACTCTAAGGTCATTAATCGAAGTCGGTGGTGACAGGTGGCACATAAGTTATAAGGAACCTACGACCAAATGTTTTCAGTGCTTGACAGAACTGAAGAACGTGTTATTCGGGACAATAGCGAGACTCCCTCTGTATGTAGTTTGATTCGGCTAGCACGAGGAACATGCTGGTCTACTGAAAGATAACATCACGGAGATCTCGAAGACAGAGAATAGTCATCGGGCTTTACAAATCACAAACGTAGCTGCAACTGTCCAAATCACTGTTATGTGAACCTGAGAACTGTACACAACGTCACACGCACAATCACGCCAGTACTGGGTCCGTATTACGCTGGCGGAATAAATTTGGCGACGTTCGTCGTCTTGAGTGCGGCGAGTAAGTCCCCTATGGTAACGTACGCTGATTCAGAACTCGTCTGAAGTAACGACGTGGTGCCATACCGGGTCCGAGGATACACTGGGCGCACTTTTATCGGTGTGCCTTTCTGCTACCCCGTCAAGGGAAAATTCAAGAACAGTCGCCGTGCCGACAGTTCGATGTACTCCATACGAAGCAGTACTCGCACCATCTATGTGGATAGTTGAAAACAAGCCCATGTCCTTACTCAAAGTACAGGGTCATACAAATACTGCCAACTCCAGTTGGCAGTATTTCCTGAACTATTTAAGTTGTATTCTAATTCTGTAGATACATTTGATTACAGATGCATTGAAGTTTATAGACACTCAACATGCCTTCCCCTTGCTGCACGGATAACATCCAGGTGGTATCTGAATTCCTCCCACACTCAATGACGAATGTTTCGCATCACTCTTAAGTTTTCTTAGGTCATCCAAATTTGTTGGGAAGGGTGCTGCGCAAACTACGTCTTTCATGAACCTCCACAAGATAAAATCGTAGGGTATGAGGTCAGGAGATCTCGGTGGCCAGAAGTGCGGTGCTAACCAAATCTTCATTCCCCATGTGACTTACCCATCGTTGAGGTAGACATCCATTCAGGAAACGTAGAACATTCAGATGACAATGGGGTGGAGCTCCGTCCTGCTGGAAAATGTAATCTCTTCAATCTCCATTCATTTGAGGAAGAAGACAGTTTTGCAACATTCTCTACTCCAGTTATTCCACTAGTCGTATTGTCATCAAAAAAGAGAGGTCCATAAACGTTTCTCGACGATAGAGCCCAAAACCATTCACTTAGGGATTATTGGCCTATTTTCCGGTTTTACGTGGGGACTGTGTAGACCCATGTCCGAACGTTGTGAATGTTGACTGCATCATTTACCTTACCGTTTGCGCGAAGAACCCATACCAGTTGTAGATTGTATGTTTGTACACTAACCGGAGCCTAAGTACACGCCAGAGAATTGTTTGCGGCAGTCCAAGTTCCCTACTTGCTCCACGTGTTGATTTCATTGGGCTACGTTCAAAGCTCTCTCAAATGCGCATCACGTGCTCCTCCGATACACGCGGTCGGCATGGACTTTTTACTTTATACAGAGCGACAGTTTCATTACATTGTTTATTCCAACGATCAGTGCTGTACCTCACTGTAGGTTCAACGTTCAACTTATACCAAAATGCACACTACACTGCAGTTGCAGACTCGCTTTTGACTGAATTCATGAATGCAAAAAATTTTGTGCTACTCTCTCGCATAAAACGGACGCGGTACACACTGCAGAGAATGTGGTTCTGGAGCGCTCTAGCGGTAGTATTCGAAATTTTACAACATTCTCTTTTATATACACATGGCAGACTTCAAGCACAGTGTGTAGTGCCAGAAATATAGCCAAATTAATGTGTGTCCATCTCTTTGAATCACCCTGTACATGACGTGACTACAAGTTTGCGCGGTAGAGCGAACAATATAGCTGATTACTCGGCTGCTAGTAGTTGAGAGCCCGCATGACATGAATATGGCCCTCCTGGACCAACCGAATCCCTAACCGTATTACAGTCGTTCGACCTGACGAACTCGAGAAGCAAGGTTGCAAACTAAAATAAATCAAACGTATCCTTTGAGCTGAGAAAGAAAATTGGAACACAAGTTTATAGGGAAATGAAACACTGACTGTGGAAAAAACAACTCAGAACGTTTAGGCTGCAGTACTGCAAAAACCGCCTTCAGTTCCAGCCGCCATTGCACGTTACACAGACTACTACAAATCTACAGAATATACTTTCCTCTTGAACCTTTCAGTTTCAAGCACAGTTTTGACTACCAATCGCTACTTTACACTAATCGTCACAGACTTCGACGTAGGTTCTACCAATGGCAAATACCTGTCATTACACTTTTAACGTAAGTTTTGTCTCTAAAAAAATAAAGTTTCTTTCCTAATTTATAATTTGTTTCGTCAAAAGGTAATCGATCAATAGTATACATCATTGTTTGACGTAGGCTGGCAGCAGCGGAGAGAATTCTGCTGGCAGAACATCACGTCAACAACAATGTGATAAAATCTTTGAATCATTTAAATGTGTTAATCTCGGATGCCAAATGAGTACATAAAGTATCTGATCATATGATTCAGATCGAGGGAGGCTAAAACAGTGATGAGTTTAGTTCATCACCCTCTGCCTTTCAAGAAGGCGACCTATGTGTGAAAAACTTTTTGTTAGTACCAAGATACTTGATTAAGCACGAGTGATTTGAAGGAAATCGCTGAGAGTTAATTAAATTGATATCAAGAATAAACTGAAAATTTTTCATTTGAAGTCGAAGCAGTCATAAAAGGCAACAGAACATACACCAGCCGGCCTGTGTGCCCGTGCGGTTCTATGCGCTTCAGTCTGGAACCGCGTGACCGCTACGGTCGCAGGTTCGAATCCTGCCTCTGGCATGGAGGTGTGTGATGTCCTTAGGTTAGGTAGGTTTAAGAAGTTCTACGTTCTAGGGGACTGATCACCTCAGAAGTTAAGTCCCATAATGCTCAGAGCCATTTGAAACATTTTGAACATTCAGCAACATTATCTTTTGATCTACTGATGAGAACAAAACTGCTGTATGGCCAGACAGAAGTAGGCAGTCACAATCGGTGACATGACAGTAACATACAGCATAAAATTCAGACTCGCATGGTCCAAGTAACATCCAGACATTGAACTGTATCACAGTAATCAAACTGGGTGTCTCAAACCAGTCGGTTCCAACTGCAACAGTTGATAGTGGATCCACAACCGATTATACTGAGACAGCAAACCGATGGTCGGGAATGTATATTTATTGATATTTTGTTTAAAGTTCAGTCTTTATCACACGATTTATGTTTCAATGAGATAGGTAACCGATTTCGGTTATTTTTACATAACCATCATCAGACCCATGGCTCCCTCAGGATGGTAGGCGGAGCTCTCCTCGCTGCTTTGAAGTCATTGATTGAAAGAGGAGGTACTGTCCAATGACTATCACAATCACCGGATCTCACACCTGAGCACTTTTTCCTCTGGGTTTACGTCAAGTCACTGGTCCATGAAACCCCCTTAGAATCGGATGGAGAGCTGCTTGTTAGGGCACGTCATGTAACAAGCAGCTCTACATCCGATTCTAAGGGGGTTTCATGGACCAGTGACTTGACGTAACCCCAGAGGAAAAAGTGCTCAGGTGTGAGATCCGGTGATTGTGACAGTCATTGGACAGTACTTCCTCTTTCAATCGAACGACGAGGGGATTTGTTGTTCAGGTGCTCGCGGACGTTAATATCGAAGTCGGCTGGTGCGCTGTCGTGTTCCTTTCGCCAGTAACAAAGGGTACAGTTTCCGAGAACTGTGGCAGCTCATCTAACAGGAACAGCAGGTAAAGTGGGCCAGTGAAACGGGGAGGCACCAAATAAGGTTCTGTTAGATGACCGTTGGGTAGCCGCGCGGTATGGGACGCCTTGTCACGGTCCGTGCGGCTTCCCCCGTCGGAGGTTCGAATCCTCCTTCGGACGTGGGTGTGTGTGTTGTCCTTAGCCTAAGTTAGTTTAAGTTAGATTAAGTAGTGCGTAAGCTTAGGGACCGGTGATCTCAGCAGTTTGGTCCCATAAGACCTTACCACAAATTTCCAAATTTACAATCCATTGAAAGTAGTGAACATGCGGCTGAAAATCCGCTGGTCCCAGTGTTTAACACATTTTTTATGGTGTGGGTGTAATACCTGTTCCGTCAGTACTCTCCACACTCTATCCTTCGAATTGTGCGTTTTATGGGCACGCTAACGGGTGCGTATTGCTGAGTGGTCAAGCACACGAACCAGCACCATCTCCTGAAAGTCTACCGTTCGGACATGTCTTTGGGGAGAACGCTCATCGGCTGTCTATGGCTTGGAGGACTCCGTCTTTCGTAAGTTATGGCTCATGGAGATAAACTTCCTCCCGTTAGGATGACGCCTGTACGTTTACGCTGCTTTAACGTCACTACATCATGCCGTACCATACATTAAATGCATGTCCGGCAACTTTTGTGGCGAGTAACTTCCGTCTTTAACTATGGGTAATGCACAGTACACAATGCCATACACCACCATGGACACACCACAATCTGTCTGATCCAATGGATAATTGACACAAGGGATAATGGGGCGCTTGCGGCACAGGGTAATGAGCTGGCGCGATGCATGCGATCGTCACATGAACACGTGCTATGAGCTAAGTTGTGTACAGAATATCTGCTTGGCGCTCAGGAGTGAACACTTTTTATCACCCGGTGCATGTTACATGGTAAAACAAACACCCAGGTTCTTTGCGACAGTGTGGCAGAACAGTATGCACAGTTTCATTGCGTACTCTGAGACTGGCGGTAGTCACTTTGAACAACTACTGGCCTATGAGTTACGTTATTGTTTCGCGATGTATGCTGTGTATGTCCATTACACAATATCTCAATATAATCGGTTGTGGATCCACTGTCACCTGGTTCAGTCTGACACAAAAGGATTGGGACATTTGGTATAGCCATAGTAGTGGCGACTCTTTACTTTGGCTACCAGGTATTTTTAGTTGAATGTTTCGATTCGTGATTCCAATGCCCAGTGTTTCCCCTGATCCCCTGGTCTTAATCCTGACTTGAATCTCTTTTTCTTCTTCCCCTCCATCTTCTTTTTCTGTGAATTTTCTACTAAATTATCCATTTCTGGCAAGAGTTTTATGATTTGCGTATATTTACCACTGTTCATGTCGAGACTAAGCGATTAATTCTGGGAAAAGTTGTCAATGGATGGTCTGCTTCGGTGTTTCCTACTAATTTGAGTTCACGGACTTGTAACAACTGGTAGCGGAATAAATAACAACCGATATAAGTCTCCCACTCACCTAAGTTTTGTGTTGACTAATGAATACGTCTGCAGTGAATAACGTAGTAGAAACGAAGACATAGTCGCTAGAAATAAATTACCATACATTCATAGTGTCCTCGGCGTCAGAATTTTTGTGCCACATAGCGTCAACACGCTCATTCAACAGTGACTGAGAACCACAAAGTCACAGTTTATTACCACACTATACTATACTACATACACCACCTGCCTTATCACATTCTGGTGCAGGTAGCTGCACGATCTTCTATCTGTACCTGTCTTTCCCCGTAGACACTGTTTAAGGAAATATTTTCTTAAGTTCTTCATGATTCATTAAAGTGACTCAAAAATAATGCTTTTTCGAGAGTAGAGCTACAATCATCTTTTCTTTGTATTGTCCCCCATCGCCTAAAGGTCAGCACTGTTACTAAAGGATTTTGCGTGGTTAATTTCAGGTATACAGGGACAGCTGGACGCCCTTCCTGTCAACACTTCATTATTTATTTTCCCTTAAATGGTTCGTTTACCTTCCCACCTTTACCCTATCTGTGGATGTATGTGCGCGCCACTGCTCTTTGCACAGCTTGAGCTAGAACCAAAGTGTAAAAAATGGTGAGGGTCCCGTTTCGCGAGATACAGCTGCGTAGTAGGAAATGGCTCCTTCCCGTATCACTAGAGCGTGGTGAACGCGCCCTCGAAAAAGAAGTTAGGCACATTTTACCGCGGATCCTGGTACGTTACGGACGCTATTCCACGAGCACTGGTTTAGTATCATGTACAAAGCATACCGTTAGAATAATTCGGTTTGAGTATTCATTTAATCTGGATAATTTTTCGTGGGGATAATACTACGGTTTCGGTACTGTTGTTCATTCTGAATTTTATATGGGTAATGCAGCTTCGTGTTTCTTACTTTCTCTCGATAGGATTATAATAGTTGTGATTATAATAGTAGTGTAAAATGGGTAATTCTACTTGCAATGTGTTTCCGTGTTATTTCCATTTACGCATTCTGTCTGTGGGATTTTTTTTTACATTTTTCATGCAGTTTCCTTTGTGAAAGATAGATTGAATTCTGTGCATTAACTAACCAAACGCCTCTCAGTGCCAGATAATGAATGCTTGACTACGCTTAAACGGTATATCTCCATCTTCTGCGTCTAATGAGAACCCCCCCCCCCCCCCCACACACACACACAAGTGTAGACTTATGGCCTTCATCCAACCCGTGTTGCAAATACAGATGCTACTGCAGTATAACGCAAACAGCCTCTTAACGTATTCCAGAGTATATAATATGGTAATGTAGATCTGTGAGAAATTTCTGCTTGTTAGTGAATTTTATATTTTTGTGCTCTTGTATATACTGATGGTCGACTTCACTCATGCGCCTAGGCATAGCCACTGGCACTCTCCAGAGCACTCAAAGTCTTAGAGAGTATTTAGCCAGCTAGGTTAGAGTGGTTGAGAACCAGCATGCATGACTATATGAATGATTTCCACCTGCATCCACTGTAGTTCCTATTTTCATCCTCCAGTTCTAGTATACCCTCGCTTCATCTGTCCTACGTGGTGCTAATAATGTTTAAATATTTTTGGTTCTCCTAATAATGTTAAAAATTTGACTGTCTGACTTCGGAAACGAAATGCAGGTTCTAACTCGTGTCACGAGGGACTCATAGTATTAGATTTCATTAGTGAATAAAGTATCTGAAGGCTCTTTAATTAACTTGTTGGTTATAGAGCTGAAGCCCATTTTAATTAATTTTGCACATCATGTAAGTTGATTTGAAGTTCATCTTCTAATTATTCGTCGAGGTTTAATTTTGAATACTTCAACGGAGCTCCATTTTGCCCGGAACAGTACAGCAACTCGACGTGTCACGGACTTCAAAACTCGTTGGAAGTATCCTGCGGAAATACTGAGCCTTGCTTCCTCTACAGCAATACAAAATTGCGAAAGTGTTGCCGGTGCAGGATTTTTTGTACGAACTGAGCTCTCGATTTTGTCTCATAAATGTTATGTGGTGACCAAACTAGTTGCTCGAATTGTCCAGAATGTTCTCCAACCAATCTGTAAAAATTGTGGCTATGCGATATAGTACACTGTCATCCATAAAAATGCTATCAATGTTTGGAAATATGAAGTCTACACTACGTGATCAAAAGTATCCGGAACCCCCCCCCCCCCCCAAAAAAAAAAATAAATAAATAAAAATGCGTTTTTCATATCAGGTGCAGTGTGCTGCCACCTACTGCCTGATACTCCATATCAGCAACTTCAGTAATCGTTAGATGTCTTCGGAGAGCAGAGTGGGGCGCCCCGCGGAACTCACGGACTTCGAACGTGGTCAGCTGATTGGGTATCACTTGAGTCATACGTCTGTTCGTGAGATTTCCACACTCCTAAACATCCCTAGGTCCGCTGTTTCCGATGTGATAGTGAAGTGGAAACGTGAAGGGACACGTACAGCACAAAAGCGTACAGGCCGACCTCGCCTCGCGACTGACAGAGACCGCCGACAGTTGAAGAGGGTGGTAATGTTTAATAAGCAGACACCTGTCCAGAAAATCATACAGAATTGCAAACTGCATCAGCATCGACTGTAATTAGTATGACAGTTAGGCGGGAGGTGAGAAAACTTGAATTTCATGATCGAGCAGCTGCTCATAACCACACATAACGCCAGTAAATGCCAAACAACGCCTCGCTTGGTGTAAGGAGCGTAAGCATTGGACGACTGAACAGTGGAGAAACGCTGTGTGGAGTGACGAATCACGGTACACAATGTGCCGATCCGATGGCAGGGGGTGGGTATGGCTAATGCCCGGTGAACGTCATCTGCCAGCGTGTGTAGTGCCCAGCAGTAAAATTCGGAGGCGTTGGTGTTATGGTGTGGTCGTATTTCTCATGGAGGGGGCTTGCACCCGTTGTTGTTTTGCATGGCACTATCACAGCGCAGGCCTACATTGATGTTTTAAGCACCTCTTTTCTTCCCACTGTTGAAAAGCAATTCGGGGATAGCGATTGCATCTTTCAACATGATCGAGCTCCTGTTCATAACGCACGGCCTGTGGCGAAGTGGTTACATGAAAATAACATCTCCGTAATTGTTGGCCTGCAGAGAGTCCTGACCTGAATCCTATAGAACGCCATTGGGATGTTTCGGAACGCCGACTTTGCGCTAGGCCTCATCGACCGACGTTGATACCTCTCCTCAGTGCAGCATTTCGAGAAGAATGGGCTGCCATTCCCGAAGAAACCTTCCAGCACCTGATTGAACGTATGCCTGCGAGAGTGGACGCTGTCATCAAGGGCAAGAGTGGGTCTACACCATATTGAATTCCAGCGTTACACATGGAGGGCACCACGATCTTTTAAGCCGGGTGTCCAAATACTTTTGATCACATAGTGTGTAATGACTGCAGATGGTCTCCAAATAACCGAACCTAAGCACTTCCAGTCAATGATAGGTTCAGTTGTAGCAGAGGGCCCAGTACATTCACGTAAACACAGCCCACACCATTATGAAGCCAACACCAGCTTGCACAGTACCTTGATGACAACTTGGGTCCATGACCACGTGGCGTGTGCCCCACATTCGAACATTACTGTTGGCCCTTACCGACTGAAATCGGGACTCACCTGACCAACCCACGTTTTTTCAATCGTCTAAGGGCCAATCGATACGGTCACGAGCCCAGGACAGGCGCTGCAGGCCACGTGTGCTATAGCCCATTATCGCCAAATTTCGCCGCACTGGCATAACGCATACGTTTGTAGTACGTCCAACACTGACTTCTGTGGTTATCTCATGCAGTGTTGCTTCTCTGTTAGCACTGACAACTCTACGCACATGCCTCTGCTCTCGGTTGTTAAATGAAGGCCTTCAGCCACTTCGTTATCAGTGGCGAGAGATAATGCCTGAAATTTGGTATTCTCGACACACTCTTAACACAGTGTTTCTTAGAATTTTAAATTCCGTAACGATTTCCTAAATGGCATGTTCCACACGTCTAGCTCCAGCTAACATTCCGCTTTCGAATTCTATTAAGTCCCATAGTATGGCCATAATCACGTCGGAAACCTTTTTTTCACATGAATCATGTTAGTACAAATGACTGCCCTGCCAATGCACTGCCCTTTTGTACATTGTGTACGCTAAACTACCGCCATGTCTATAATACGTGCATATCACTACTCCATGAATTTTGTCACCTCAGTGTACTAGCAGTGTAATGTAGCTTCTACGGATGGCTAATCATGAAATCTGAGATGTAACCATCGCGCAAGGTGCGCACCCGTAAATTACTTTCAGAAAATTTAGCGTGCTCAAATTATCCTCAGTCAGACGGCTGTGTTTGATTGTTTTACCTTTCGTGTTTCCTAAAATTTCCAAACTAATTGTTCATTAAGGGATCATTCTAGTACAACATATCCCATTGTTCTTACGAACACTTGTATGCCTGTAAAGATTTTCATTTGGATGTCGATGAATAAATTTAGTGACCAGTAGATTTAGAGATGACTCATCATAATCCAGCATTTTATAATATGTATCTGCATCCAGTCACTAAAATTATCATAGAGTATAAATCAACATACCATCATTCAAAGGAGACTAGACTATGTCCGAGTTAAATTTATGAAACATCTGCACTCTTCACGACGTTATATGTCCTAGTTCCTGTGTGCCTGTCGAGTAATTAGCAAATTCCTGTGCTTTATAATAGTTATCTTATCGATTACTTTGTTGAGCCAGTTACCTTGTGTAGTACGTAATTCATCCAACTGGCAAGCAAGGTTGTAAATATGACGCGTGTGAATGGGACCCAACTACGAGGAAAGGGCTTAAAAGGTCAGAATAGACCGAAAGAGCTCAGGGTCCGCTTGTAGCACTACATAGACGAATTAGAGTGATCGCTAAATAATGCAGCAGCCTCTATCTTCATCGCAAATTACTCAGCTATTTGGAGCATTTAGTAAACTTTACTTTCTTAATTTTCTTTGTAGTTCGTGAGAAGATGCAACTGAATGATATAGAGTTTACTGTAAACAGAGGTTCGCGAAAATTCACGTTGATTGGTAGCTCTATTTCAGTTTCCAGTGCCAAAGAAAAGTACGTTTTAATCACCCAGCAGACTGCAATGAAGCCAAGGTATTGTTAGGATAACGTATTAAAAATCTTACGAATTTACTGGTATCCAAATTGAACAATGAAACGCAGGATATCCAAGTAGAAGAACTGCCACTAAAACTTATCGTATAAAAACGTTACGTGGTATTTTTACGCTAAGAATTGTCATAGTTTAGACACATTAATCCCAATTTTTTCCACATGTTTCACTTCGTCTTATTTTCGAACAACGAAACTTCGTTCCATATTCTGAATATACACTTCTAGGATACAGTGCTATTGGGGTACAGACAATAACTAAAAAATACAATTTGAGTTCCAACTCACAGAAGAAAGAACGATTCCGTGTAATTCATTATCTGAAGCCCCACTTTGTCGACAACCTTCTACAGGGGACATCCTTTTGTCATCCATAATGGTTTATTTCGGCGAACGTAGTAACAGTAACTTACTCTGCAATCAGCTCAAAACCTACTAGGGTGATCTATGCATTAGTCTCCATCCCATCCCATCACGATACTGGATGTTGGGAACTGAAAGAGCAGTCAGACAAGACGTTCCCATATAAATATTGATTTGAAAATTAATTTATTGATGTGTGAAAAGAAAAGTTTACTATCTATGTGCCTGTAGTTTGGCTTACGGTAACATGAGATATGAGATTTTAATACCAAAAGCCATGGTTGTTTAGCTCGAAACTGAAAAAAGCATGTTCTGAGTTACTGAGAGAGGCAGAAAAACAAATAGGTCAGAGAACAGGGTGGAACGGAGGATCTGTAGTCAGGTGAATGCACCACGAAAGTTTTCCCCTGCGTTCCTTGAGCTATCAGGACACAGGACACCTAATTGAACTTGTTTATATGCTTCCAGAAAACATGGGCTAGCATATGGATGCGTGTCTCTGAAAATCGTATTACCAGAAACGTCAAGAAAAGTTATTTGTCTAGTAGCGGATGTCAAGTGGCAGATGACGATGATGGTAATCGCGACAATGATGAAACACCTAACTATAACGAATAGGTCCGTCTCCCAAATGCTCTACAGGAGAACAGAATCGCTAAAATAGCTGGACGCCAGTTAATTCAACAATTTTCCTTCACGCCATACACATTATTGTATTAGAATTTGTAATAAGCTGCCGAGAAAGAAATGCGACACACTGAAGGAGTGTGTTCAGTGGCACCAGGATATAAGACGTGCACGCTGAGTGGTTGTAGTGTTGGCGATTGATCTGTCACGGCCATCGGTGATCAAATGGCGCTCACGAGGCCTCTTTGTGCACCTAAAGTTTAGACTCTGCAGACAGTATCAGAGCTGAGTTTAGCGATGAACAGCGTTTGCAACATTCTTTCTGGGGTACAAGCGTGCTCCACTGGCAAGTACATACTCTTGCTGAACAGCTTCGGCCATTTGGCCGGGTCGCATTGTGGGCCTGCAGGATGCTGGATAAACATATCGACGGATTGATGCACGTGTTGGGCACAGTGCATCGGAGGAGTGTCGCTGCTTTCAACAGTGGTCATTTTTACACCTCTAGACCAGGTTCTAGACGTTTGCATAGTACAGACGCACGTCACAGTTGCCGGATTCTGCGAGCAATGGTAGTAGACAGAATATCTGTCAGGGACGAAATTTAGGCCTGCTGTGTCAGCAAGGATCATTGGGAATCGTCTGCTTGCAGCAGGAATAAAAATCACATGCGCTTCTGGCCAGGATAACGCTGACGCCACGAAACTGCCAAACATGGCTACGCTAGTATCGTGAAAGAGTTGAATGGAACTCCGTTGTTTCCAGTGATGAGAGCAGATTCTGTTTTTATGCGACTGTTGGACGTACACACGTAAGGCGTAGATCTGGTGAGCTGCCTATTCCAGAGTGCATTCGCCCAATACACACAGGTCCCATCTCCAGCTTGAAGGAGTGGGGGGCCATCAGTTACAACTTGCGGTCACATTTGGTATCTCTGGAGGATAAAGTAACCAGTGCCCGCTACATTGCACACTCTGTTACCGCCGTGCTGCTGCCATGTCTTCGATAGGAACGTGATGTTCCTTTTGAGCAGAACAGTGCATGACCACACATGGGTGCTGTGACCCCACGTGCTCTTCGTGGTCTGCAGCGGTCTTGACTTGCAAGATCCAGAAATCTGAGCACATGCGAGAGATAATAAAGCACGAACTTACTAGTTGTCTAGGGCCTGGAAAAACTACTGCCGAAATGCAACAAAAGTAGCAAGATGTTTGGGAGTACCTACCGCAGGAAGCCATTGCCACTCTTACGAGCGTCTGCACGCAAAAATAAATTCCTGCGTTGTCACCAGAGTAGGGGGGGAAGGAGGGGAAGGTTACATCGTGTATTGATGCAACTGTTTTTGCACCTTGTACGGTGATGTGTGTTGTTTTTGATCTGAATTTGTTATCGTGTATTCCTACAATGATTAACTACCTGTCACTGCACATGTCAAAACAAGACCTTGTTCTTGAGGGTGCTGCATGTTTTTCAGGCAGTTTATTTAACCAACTTCATTTCATAAATGGGACACGCCATTAATTTAGTATTGTGTAATATCAGAATTCTATGTTTAAGAATAAAATTATCAGGTCTGGCCCAGTTACGAAAGCAATTAGCTAAAAAAATTTTCAACATACTGCCTCTGCTAACGCTATATCTGCTTCTGTAGATTTGTCAAACCGTTTATGTGATCAAGCTCATTTCGATAATGCGGCGTAATCTTGACTTCGAAACTTAATGCCGAAGCTCCACTACATTGGCAGTAAGCGAGCTTCTTTCGTCCATCGCTTGCTACGTTAAGGAGCTTCAGTACACGAGTAGGCTCGCAGCTGCTGCAGTGACTGATGTTGGAGAGGTGGCTGAGGCTGCCTTCATTATGCGCTCCACCGCCGCGGTCTGCCGAGCAAAGCACTTCGTCACTGTCAGTCGCAGCGGCGGCTGCCCGTATCGCCGCCTCCACAGTCCGAGTCAATCTGTCCATCTCTGGACCAAGAGCACCAGGACATCGACATGGTCCGTGCGTTGTATCACACAGCACGGGGTGTAAGGCGAAACGGGATACTGTAGTGGGTACTAGCAATTAATCACCTTCCTTGCAAAATGCACACTATCACTAACGACGCCATCAGTAGTGATTGGCGAACGACGAATTGTGAAGAAATGATTGATGGAGACATTTGACGAAACTGGAAAGGAAGAACTAATGACCTACATAGCACTGACGAAGAGCTATTCTAATGAGAGAAAGACAAAATGTTGATTTATAGAATACAGGTAATCCCCACACAGGAGCAAACGGCAGATATGTGGGAAGAACACACAGAAATTCGATAGAGTATGAACTGTCCACCATCCTTAAGGAAGGAATGAAATAATATGGAGAAGAAAACGTGTATGAGCGACTAATCGATAAAGGAAGAAAATTCTGCGCTCAAATCGTGCAGTAAATGTTGATAATTTCAGTTGTTAAAACGTGCAGTGGAATTATTAGTTACTAATTGTTTCGACCCCCCCTCCCCCCCATGAACCATAGACCTTGCCGTTGTAGGGAGGCTTGCATGCCTAAGCGATACAGATAGCCGTACCGTAGGTGCAACCACAACGGAGGGGTATCTGTTGAGAGCCCAGACAAACGTATGGTTCCTGAAGAGGGGCAGCAGCCTTTTCAGTAGTTGCAGGGGCAACAGTCTGGATGACTGACTGATCTGGCCTTGTAACATTAACCAATACGGCCTTGCCGTGCTGGTACTGCGAACGGCTGAAAGCAAGGGGAAACTACAGCCGTAAATTTTCCCGAGGGCATGCAGCTTTACTGTATGGATAAATGATGATGGCGTCCTCTTGGGTAAAATATTCCGGAGATAAAATAGTCCCCCATTCGGATCATCGGGCGGAGACTACTCAGGAGGACGTCGTTATCAGGAGAAATAAAACTGGCACTCTACGGATCGGAGCGTGGAATGTCAGATCCCTTAATCGGGCAGGTAAATTAGAAAATTTAAAAAGGGAAATGTATAGGCTAAAATTAGATATATTGGGAATTAGCGAAGTTCGGTGGCAGGAGGAACAAGACTTTTGGTCAGATGAATGCAGGGTAAAATAGAGGTAATGCAGGAGTAGGTTTAATAATGAATAAAAAAATAGGAGTTCGGTTAAGCTACTACAATCAACATAGTGAACTCATTATTGTGGCCAAGATAGACACGAAGCCCACGCCTGCGACAGTAGCACAAGTCTGTATGCCAACTAGCTCTGCAGATGACGAAGAAATTGAAGAAATGTATGATGAGATAAAAGAAATTATTCAGATAGTGAAAGGAGACGAAAATTTAATAGTCAGGGGTAACTGGAATTCGATAGTAGGAAAAGGAAGAGAAGGAAACTTAGTAGGAGATTATGGATTGGGGAGAAGAAATGAAAGAGGAAGCCGCCTGGTAGAATTTTGCACAGGCACAACTTAATAATAGCTAACACTTGGTTCAAGAATCATAAAAGGAGGTTGTATACATGGAAGAAGCCTGGAGATACTGACAGGTTTCATATCGATTATATAATGGTAAGATAGAGATTTAGGAACCAGGTTTTAAATTGTAAGACATTTCCAGGGGCAGATGTGGACTCTGACCACAATCTATTGGTTATGAGCTGTAGATTAAAACTGAAGAAACTGCAAAAAGGTGGGAATTTAAGGAGATGGGACATGGATAAACTGACTAAACCAGAGGTTGTACAGAGTTTCAGGAAGAGCGTAAGGGAACAATTGACAAGAATGGGGGAAAGAAATACAGTAGGAGAAGAATGGGTAGCTTTGAGGGATGAAGTAGTGAAGGCAGCAGAGGATCAAGTAGGTAAAAGGACGAGGGCTAGTAGAAATCCTTGGATGACATATGAAATACTGGACGAGGGCTAGTAGACATCCTTGGGTGACAGATGAAATACTGAATTTATTTGATGAAAGGAGAAAATATAAAAATGCAGTAAATGAAGCAGGCAAAAAGGGATACAAACGTCTCAAAAATGAGATCGAAAGGAAGTGCAAAATGGCTAAGCAGGGATGGCTAGAGGACAAATGTAAGGATGTAGAAGCTTATTTCACTACGGGTAAGATAGATACTGCCTACAGGAAAAATAAAGAGACCTTTGGAGATAAGAGAACGACTTCTATGAATAACAAGAGCTCAGAAGGAAACCCAGTTCTAAGCAAAGAAGGGAAAGCAGAAAGGTGGAAGGAGTATATAGAGGGTCTATACAAGGGTGATGTACTTGAGGACAATATTATGGAAATGGAAGACGCTGTGGATGAAGATGAAATGGGAGATACGATACTGCGTGAAGAATTAGATAGAGCATTGAAAGTCCTAAGTCGAAATAAGACCCCCAGGGGTATACAACATTCCATGAGAACTACTGACAGCCTTGGGAGAGCCAGTCCTGACAAAACTCTACCATATGGTGACCAAGATGTATGAGACAGGGGAAATACCCTCAGACTTCAAGAAGAATATAATAAATCCAATCCCAAATAAAGCAGGTGTTCACAAATGTGAAAATTACCGAACTATCAGTTTAGTAAGTCACGGCTGCAAAATACTAACTCGCATTCTTTACAGACGAATGAAAAAACTAGTAGAAGCCGACCCGGGAAAGATCAGTTTGGATTCCGTGGAAATGTTGGAACACGTGAGGCAATACTGACCCTACGACTTATTTTAGAAGCTAGATTAAGGAAAGGCAAACCTACGTTTCTAGCATTTGTAAACTTAGAGAAGGCTTTTGACAATGTTGACTGGAATACACTCTTTCAAAGTCTGAAGGTGGCAGGGGTAAAATACAGGGAGCGAAAGGCTATTTACAATTTGTACAGAAACCAGATGGCAGTTATAAGGGTCGAGGAGTATGAAAGGGAAGCAGCGGTTGGGAAGGGAGTGAGACAGGGTTGTAGCCTGTCCCCGATGTTATTTAATCTGTATATTGAGCAAGCAGTAAAGGAAACAAAAGAAAAATTCGGTGTAGGTATTAAAGTCCATGGAAAAGAAATAAAGACGTTGAGGTTCGCCGATGACATTGTAATTCTGTCAGAGACGCAAAGGACTTGGAAGAGCAGTTGAATGGAATGGATAGTGTCTTGAAAAGAGGGTATAAGATGAACATCAACAAAAGCAAAACGAGGATAATGGAATGTAGTCGAATTAAGTCGGGTGACGCTGAGGGAATTAGATTAGGAAATGAGACACTTAAAGTAGTAAAAGAGTTTTGCTATTTGGGGAGCAAACTAACTGAAGATTGTCGAAGTAGAGAGGATATAAAATGTAGACTGGCAATGGCAAAGAAAGCCTTTCTGAAGAAGAGAAATTTGTTAACATCGAGTATTGATTTAAGTGTCAGGAAGTCATTTCTGAAAGTATTTGTATGGAGTATAGCCATGTATGGAAGTGAGACGTGGACGATAAATAGTTTGGACAAGAAGAGAATAGAAGCTTTTGAAATGTGGTGCTACAGAATAATGCTGAAGATTAAATGGGTAGATTACATAACTAATGAGGAGGTATTGAATAGGATTGGGGAGAAGAGGAGTTTGTGTCACAACTTGACTAAAAGAAGGGATCGGTTGGTAGGACATTGGGGACAAGGGGGTCACCGATTTAGTGTTGGACGGCAGGATGGAGGGTAAAAATCGTAGAGGGAGACCAAGAGATGAATACACTAAACAGATTCAGAGGGATGTAGGCTGCAGTAGGTACTGGGAGATGGAGAAGCTTGCACGGGATAGAGTAGCATGGAGAGCTGCATCAAACCAGTCTCAGGACTGAAGACCACAACAACAATTGGTTCGATATGAAATTACATACTCTGTTTATCCCAATTATGCCTACAAAATTTCGGAGTATGTTCAGAAATATATCCAGATTTTTTTTGTCTTGAGGGCCCCATGGTTTCCGGCAGGTCGATACAAAGTATTATTGTAATTGTTATTCGGTTGCTAGCCCAATTATCTTCGTTGCCGTAAAAATATCTTCACAACAATGACAATGCCTGTAATATGGAATCACGTAAACATACAACACGAAACACAGAGTAATGAAACAGCCATCAGACCAAACACATGTTCAGTATGTTCTGTGAGAGAGCAGTAAAGTACGTAAATGGTGCAGGTATTGTTCAAAAACTCGAGGAACCATTAGCAATCTTACAGATTCAAGAATCCCAGAAAACAGAGGCTGACTTAAGGGCCTGGCGCAATCCTAGCTAGTAGGTCCATGTGAATATCGACCATTTTCTCATAAACTAGGCCATTCGCTTGCTCCCAGTAGAAGTAGTTCATTGGTGAAATCCCTAGAGACCGAAATGGCCATGTAAAGGGACAACTGCGACGAACTCATTGTTATCAGACGAAATGCAACCACTCGGTAACAAGGCACCGGAGACGATGAGGGCCCAACATCAGTCTGATAAATTTCCTATACGAACTAACATGTACACTGGATGTTCAAAAAAGGTTCCAATATTCTGAAAGGTGGTACTCTTCACAGCTATAAAAATAATTTCAATAAACACGGGTTTGAAAATTCACTCTACCTCAAATCTGAGCACTTCTTCGTAATACGGGTTCAGCGATAGTTCATTCTCGGTACTTGTACGCACGAGGCACTTGATGTGGCGTCCATCAATGGCAATATAACACCGAGCCATCTGGCCCAAGTATTCATTCACTCTTTCAGCATTTTTAGTTTGCTGATTGTTCTGTGACACAGAAGGACATCTGCTGGTCCTCTTGACACTGCATCAGTGCATCAAGTGCACTCACATTCGCAACGAAACGCCTTTTAGACCTTCTTGTGAACAAGTGTTAAGGTCGCATGAAGCATGCTTTTCAGGTCCCATTATTCCTCGACTTGTCTTCTTTGTTTCTATGAGTGCTACCATCTAGCAAAATATTCTATACTAATTTTTACCACTTTGCATTAATCTGTCTAAGTGGAGTCACATTTTAGTGTTTGCCGTATCTGTATATGTGCTTATCACAATCCCATGACTTTGGCCACCTCAGTGGGGAAGAAGGAATTGAAGAGTGAGGATTATTAAATTATCTTCTCATTATAAGCTTCATGTCAAGCTACACACTTACGCTGCAAAATGAAATCAACGAAAGCACCACAAAGGAAATCACAAATGAATGAGGTCTGTAACACTTCCTTAAAAATCCATTCACGTTTCTAAGTTTTCGAAACGCCCACGGTTTTCTGCAGTACAAGTTTCCAGGTGATGGTGCGAGAAATTTAGAACAGACTGAAGAGATTCCATGAATATCATTGCAGACGCTGCAATAATAAGGTATTTTATGTACTCTTTCGTCTTCTCAACTTGAGTATAGACTTCAAATTTTAGTTTACTCCCGAGGTACAAGTCCAACCGCATCAAATGAGACAAACATGCAGACCAACTTATAACGTTCTCGCGTGCTATCTAGGAACAAGGCGTGAGATGTATGAGCGTTATCGTAGCCACAAGCGAGTAGCGGGCTGAACATAAATTTCTTGTAGGAGAACTTGTGTACTCTGCAAGAAATTGAGCCTATCTTTGAGCTGTTAATGTCTCATCAACAAAGTAAATACCAGTCATGTAGTTGCGGTGATTCCCCACCAACTACCCCTGATATTCAGCTTGCCTCAGCCACCGTGAATTTTCAACGGTTTAAAAATGCATATTTATTATATTTAGCTTTCCACGATTTATAAAGACAATTCTTTGATGAAAGAACCTTTTCTCCTGGTGTCGCATCGGAACCGAGCGACAGAATTCCATGTGTCTTCTGCAGTCCCGTTGGTTCATCTGTTAGAGAGGTGACATAAGGTACGGATATAAGCTGTTTGTTCGCAAAATGGGGACGGCACCGACCTAACGTCTTGCGCAGACACTCGCAGCAACTCCGAAGCTGTCATGCGGATTATGTGTTGCAGGCCTTTATCATACCCTCGGCATACTTTTCAATGCCCTTCCAATAGCAATTTCTTGCTCTGCGCTTGATTTTCATTTTTGTTGGACATCGTCTGACGGAATACGTTTGTGCGAACAACAGCTTTTCCCTTCGCATTGTTTCCACACTCCCCGTAAAGAAGTCGCATATTTAAAGTTGCACTAAATAGGCCCTCGCTCACAATTTTTAGTCATTTTTACCAGGTTTCAACACTTCTAAGATTGTCTTCATCAGAATTTAAATATTTAAAATGACCTATAACGTGTTCACAAATATATGGGAAACTAAAAACAAATTTTTTATAAGAAAAGTGGTATAGGAGTTTTTGGACAATCTTTACTAACAGACGTTGACGTTGTAGAATATTGTGTTTGTGAGGAGAAGTTTGCTTCAGGTGAGAAAACACATATTCATGCGTATTTCAAAACGTCAAATATGTATTTGCTTTCTGATATGAGGACGAAATTGGAGTGCCTCTTTGGACATACTGTAGGGGTATTTAAATGCTGCTTGCACCACTGTGATTACTTCCATAGTGAATATTCATTTCTATATTAAGTTTTTATATATATATATATATATATATATATATATATATATATATATATATTACTAATTATGATCCAGAGCCATTTACTAATTGTAATGAACCTGCAATGTCATTTAATGTTCGATTGCGTAGGTGGGCTAAGAGCACAAAGAAGTTTGATTACACTGATCAGTTCCTGGTCTCTAACCGCATATTTAGTTTCTCTTCGTTGGTAAAACATATTTATTTTATCAAATTAATGGCGAATCGATACACGTGAAAGACTCAGACAGAATGAAAGTTACGTTTACTTTGTGCTTATTTTATGGAGGCATCGTGCAAGTGCAAAACTGTTTCCTCCTTATCCGACGTGACGATTATCGGTTTCTGGGTATGATGTAATGAACTTCAGAATAAAACGGCAATCGTTTTCGTAATTGAAAGAGACAAAAACCTAAGTTATAAATATTTTAAGTAGTTAAAAATTAACAATCGGATTTTTTAAAAACGAAACGCTGTTATACTGATCCCTGCTTGATCTACGATCCTAGCAAAGAAATTACTACAGTTTTAACTGATAACTAAGAAGAAATCGACAACGCTGTAAGTAATACAAGTTAGGTACATAAAGAGACTATACGTCTTTTTGTGTTGACCTTCTCACAACTGATCTTTGAGGAAACAGAATAATATACAAGGAACAATTTATTTCAATGCAGATTTAAGAATGAATATTTAAACGTAATGGACGTTAAGTACAAAATGGAGACTCACTGGGGACAGTTAAGAAAGAAGTCCAAAGTATACTGTTACCCACAGGGAGGACTCTTCGTTGGGGCATATACAAAGGCGTGCAGGGGCTGCTAATCAATATTGAAAGAAAAAGTAACTGAGAATGACCAATCTTTAAAATATAATGTAGATATCAATAACATGTTTAATTGCAGTACACAAACAAATAAATTAGAACGAAACGCGGAATAGGAAAGCAAGCATATTGTAAAGAAGATTTTTATTATCCTTAAGTCGAAAATCACCTATGAGATATTTTCCTGTTTGGTCAGAATGCATGCTACGTTTCCTACTTCAGCACTCCCATTATTGTTTGTTCAGAACCCTAATTTGTAGAATATTTGATGGCCAGTTTAAAAACTGATTCATTGGTGTTAATATTCTTGCAACGACTGGACATTTTTGTTGATGTAGTCATAACGAAATTTGTGCAGAAATCTTATGTTCGCGAAGATAAAATTCGCTCTACCACGAGGCTGTTCTCAGTTTATGAAATGCCTGAATCATAACTAACATTTCACTTTATTCAACATGAAGTAGATGTCGAAAACATGGTTTTAATGATGCTATCATTTTTACAAGAACTGTTGTTACTTACCAGAGAATGTCCGTACCAGACACTAACATAGATGCAACGTTAGCTGGTTATGTAACAAATGACCTAGTGAATACTGAATTTTTGTAAAAAATTTACAATATTTGCGGCTTTTCATAAAGAATACTTCAGAAATAGCACAATCTGCAAGGAGTAATAGCAAGTTTAAAATACAGGTTGTTATACGCGACAGAAATTGTAATGAAAACTATGAAAAACTGAGGCGAAAAATTAATATAGAAATGAGTATTCACTTTGGAAGTAATCACAGTGGTGCAAGCAGCATTTAAATATCTGTGAGGACAGTCGTCGAATTGTTTTAAGACATTTATCAAGTCCCTAAAACAAGCAAATCGATCATGCTGTAACCTGCCTTTGAAGACCAAGTACTGAACTCAGCGCGGGTCATGTAATCACGGTCCTTCCTAGCAGACAAACAGCTTAAGAGAAGAACCAAAACTGATTATTTCAAAGCCTGTACGGGACTCCATAAGAAAATTTCAGAAAAAAAAATTTTGTGAATGGGAGAAGAAAATGGAATAATAGACTTGGATCGCTATATCATGGAAGATATCACTAACATTCTTTTTCTCTATAACGGTTTATTATTCTCGTGTCTTAGGACGCTACATTCTAGCCATAAGTTATACAAAATTGGGAACATAAATTATTTATTTAAACCATATCGAATGATGATGATGTGCATTGTTTTATAGCGTATAGGGATAATGATGTGGGAACTCCAAGTAGCTGTTGGTTGGGGTGAACGGGTTCCAGAGGTGGCAGAGGAAGAGGGCAGGAGTACGAGTAGGGGTATCTGCAGTTGCCACATTTAGAGTTTATGAGTTAAATTAAGGGAAGTAGACGGTAGATGATGAAATATGCCTTGTTGTATGAATAGCTGCCTGTTACACTACGTTGAGGGTGGTGCACAGAGGGAGTTGTCGTGAATAGGTGTACCGTCTTGTCGGGTGGGGTCGGACAGTTCCGGTTTCTTACGGAGGTTATGGACTGGCACTAGTGGGCATATGTGGAATGAAATACACTACAGGTATTATAGATGGGAGGCGTCTACCGCCAACAACAACTTTCCGTTTAAGTTTTCGTTTACTGCCAAACTTGATGCCTTAGTTACATAATTTAAGCAATTTCAATAAATTCAAATTAAAAGTGTGGTTTACATAATGCAATGAATCTCAAATTAATATGAAACACTGACTCTTCCAATTTTTGAAAAATAGCCTGTTTGCCATCAGCTGTAAAATTTATTCTTTATTTTCTATCTGTTTTGGGTCGTGGTCGCCATCTTCAGAGACAGAAAGAAGGCTGTAGATTAAATGAATATACAATTTAACTTCTCATTTGGTAAGTGGAAATGCAGGAGAATCATAAAACGTTTACAGATCCATGTATAACACACCATGATGTCGATACCAACACAAAATTAACTTTACTGTAATGAAACAGAACAGTCATTTAGGTTGTGACTCAGGGCCTCACTATGCTGATAACAGTACATCGAAGAACTCGCGCACATAACGGGTAACTTCATAAATTCTTTGACGTACAACAGATTTATTAGTTGAGGTAGCGGGGGACACCTGAAAACGTGGAAAATTACTCTCGTTAGTGTTGAATGTATATCTTCCTGGGTCGCTTGGTTAACTGTTGGTGATAGCGATTCCACTTCACCCATAGATACAGAGAGTGAGAAGGACAGTACGAAGGGTGGGCAGTTCAAAAAGTATAGTAAAAGACCACTTCATGTCTCTCGGTGTCCAGCGAATTCCACAGGCATCACTCACTTCGTCACACACAGAGAAATGTGGTGTCACACTATACCAGATGATCAAACCCGTTGACTATGAGCCTTAGACAGTAAGATTTATTTTTTTACCATTGTCTTCCCGTATATCCTTTGTGTCACTGGATCCTGTATCTACTGGCCGTACCGAAGTGTTTACTGTATTCCTTTTACGAAGTCTTCGTCATTGTGAATCTCTTCGCCATATGGTGTCCCATAAGCTTGACATCGTCGATTAAGCCCTGTGCTCTATTGTTACACTCGGTCGAGCTCATTAAAATAATGGAATAACCTCATTCGTCCCTATAACAAGCAGTTATTTTCTAGCACTGCCATGACTTGTTGTTCTTCCACCGTCATGTATCATTTTAAGGATTTTGGGTTAGTCAGCCGTTTCACAATTTCAAGGCGAAACTTCTCCATCTCATATTTACGCAGGTCGAATGGGGAAGCTTGTAGTAACTTGGCGATTTCCCGACAACACGAGGGTATGTTGACAGGTAATGACTCAGAATTATTTTTTGAGAAAACGGTAAAAGCTTTTAAATACACTCCTGGAAATGGAAAAAAGAACACATTGACACCGGTGTGTCAGACACACCATACTTGCTCCGGACACTGCGAGAGGGCTGTACAAGCAATGATCACACGCACGGCACAGCGGACACACCAGGAACCACGGTGTTGGCCGTCGAATGGCGCTAGCTGCGCAGCATTTGTGCACCGCCGCCGTCAGTGTCAGCCAGTTTGCCGTGGCATACGGAGCTCCATCGCAGTCTTTAACACTGGTAGCATGCCGCGACAGCGTGGACGTGAACCGTATGTGCAGTTGACGGACTTTGAGCGAGGGCGTATAGTGGGCATGCGGGAGGCCGGGTGGACGTACCGCCGAATTGCTCAACACGTGGGGCGTGAGGTCTCCACAGTACATCGATGTTGTCGCCAGTGGTCGGCGGAAGGTGCACGTGCCCGTCGACCTGGGACCGGACCGCAGCGACGCATGGATGCACGCCAAGACCGTAGGATCCTACGCAGTGCCGTAGGGGACCGCACCACCACTTCCCAGCAAATTAGGGACACTGTTGCTCCTGGGGTATCGGCGAGGACCATTCGCAACCGTCTCCATGAAGCTGGGATACGGTCCCGCACACCGTTAGGCCGTCTTCCGCTCACGCTCCAACATCATGCAGTCCGCCTCCAGTGGTGTCGCGACAGGCCTGAATGGAGGGACGAATGGAGACGTGTCGTCTTCAGCGATGAGAGTCGCTTCTGTCTTGGTGCCAATGATGGTCGTATGCGTGTTTGGCGCCGTGCAGGTGAGCGCCACAATCAGGACGGCATACGACCGAGGCACACAGGGCCAACACCCGGCATCATGGTGTGGGGAGCGATCTCCTACACTGGCCGTACACCACTTGTGATCGTCGAGGGGACACTGAATAGTGCACGGTACATCCAAACCGTCATCGAACCCATCGTTCTACCATTCCTAGACCGGCAAGGGAACGTGCTGTTCCAACAGGACAATGCACGTCCGCATGTATCCCGTGCCACCCAACGTGCTCTAGAAGGTGTAAGTCAACTACCCTGGCCAGCAAGATCTCCGGATCTGTCCCCCATTGAGCATGTTTGGGACTGGATGAAACGTCGTCTCACGCGGTCTGCACGTCCGGCACGAACGCTGGTCCAACTGAGGCGCCAGGTGGAAATGGCATGGCAAGCCGTTCCACAGGACTACATCCAGCATCTCTACGATCGTCTCCATGGGAGAATAGCAGGCTGCATTGCTGCGAAAGGTGGTTATACACTGTACTAGTGCCGACATTGTGCATGCTCTGTTGCCTGTGTCTATGTGCCTGTGGTTCTGTCAGTGTGATCATGTGATGTATCTGACCCCAGGAATGTGTCAATAAAGTTTCCCCTTCCTGGGACAATGAATTCACGGTGTTCTTATTTCAATTTCCAGGAGTGTAAAACAAACGTTACCAACATTTTGGATGTTTATTCTTCACGTCTGCACACTTATTTCCCAACACAGTCACCCCAGAGATGGACACTTTTTTTCCCAACGAGAGATCTGTTTGTTAATATCGACACTGTAGAATGTCTGACTTTGTTGACGGAGCCACCTCTGCTGGCACTGCTTCATCGCTATCAATATGAAGTCCTCGGGTGTGTTCTTCATATTTTGAAAACAGATGACAATCGGATAAGGCCAAGTCCGGACCCTGTGGAGGATGATCGATAACAGTGAATCCAAGGCGTAGGTTCAATGCAGACGTCGCAGCGTTCGTGTGTGGTCTGGCATTGGCGTGGTGAAGGAGAAGGTGCTCCATGTGTGGACGAACTCTTCGAATTCGAAACTCGATTACAGCATGTTGTTTCCCACACACCGACGTAGTTACATAGCACATTGCCGTGTTAGTTGCTGCAATACGGTGCCATCTTTAATGCGATTCTGTCTGTTTTAATTATTCGGGAGTTGACCGTCTGGTTTTAAACTTTCTTTGCTTTTTGCGTTTAATTTGATTGGGAAACCGTTGAGATTGAACTTAACACATACATGGATGGACATGAGAAATGAAAGGTTGCAATAAATGTTTCGTCTGTGATTATTACTTTACGTATGAAATATTCTGTTGCAGATTAATAAAAATGAATTTCTATGAATATTCCAAAATAATTATTCAAGTTTTACTTTTATTCAAGTACTAAAGCTGTTTGTGCCAGAATGAAAATATTATTGTCCATCGAACTTAGCAAACATTTTCACGTTGCAGTGGAATTTTGTTTAACTGGATATACCCCGCCTAGCTTTGAAGCATAAGACTATCTTTACTATATGGAAATGCTTTCTTTTATATTGCTAAGCTCTCCTGAAAAATTATCCACTTTTAAATATACTTTACGATATGTTCAGAATTTATCACTTTTTGAATGAAAATTTACAAAAGCTGCAGCTTGTATCCACCCGTGAATGCACAAGATAAAATCTACTATCTCCTTTTATTCTGCGTCTGGAATGCTGTGAAAAGAAATGCGTTATTATTTTCGTTCACCTCTACCTGTACCCTTTTTAGGATGTGATCGTTATTGCGATCGTTTATTTAAATCTGCCGCTGCTGCAGACTGCTTGCTCGCGGCGCACCTCCGCGCCGCCAGCGTTATACAATAAAATGCTGAAATTTCTTAAATAAAATGGGTAATGTCCGGTGCGAACTTTGCAGTAATTGTTACAAACAGATTTTACTAGATAAATATATTTTTACAGAAACAATTACAATCTTTACACACCTTTTACAATTCGAACTATAAATGGCGTCGATCATCGACTTATGACAAATGAAGACTACGTAAGAGCCTAATGCAACGTCACGGGTTCCTCTCCCATTCCTTCTGTGCAGAAGACAAGCGATTCTACTAAAATAAATTGCCTATTTACATCTTAACTAATTCTTCTACAGTCTTTGTCATTTCTCATTACATATCGTTTCTTCTGTTGCGGTTTTCACATCCTCCGCTACAGATAGTATATCACACTCTTTGAATAATCATTTATAATAGCAAAATTCGTAATTATACTTTTCCTCACAAAATTAAGTGTCCTTTTGAAATTCAGTTAACAGAAATACATATAAATTATTTGTTACAGTGAGCATTATACATCGAAATGTTCCTTTAACTTTCACTTTGGATGCGTGCTGCCAGAGAACGTTACACCTCTATAGACAGAGGGCTGCAAACATGTAGATATGAATAATAAAGATGTAGAGTTTTAATACCGTTTGTTTTATGTAAACAAACTTACGAGTTTTCCCATAAAAAATCGGAAGCCTTAGTCTTCAGCAAGCCTTGCTCTTCTGCAACACCCTTGATAGGCGTGGATGAACCTCAGTATAAAAGAGATAAAGTGGCATTGGTTAGATAGCAAATACGTTACCATGATGGAGCCAACTTTCAACAGAAACTGAAACATTGGTCAGCCTCTCAACACGACGACTCGACCACATATTTTGAGAAATTTTATTGTGACTATCAAAGGACTTGACAAACAATGTTCGCAGATTTCTTAAGTATTTTCAAAATCTATAATTTTATGCTCTCGTTTAATTTCAGTCAACATTTTTGCAACAAGACAGCAAAAAATTCGAAAGCTGCTATCAAAATACAGCACCTTTATTCACACAGGGCTATGAGTTGTCTAATATCGTTGATAAAATTGCACCACTTTAGCCAGATGTATGTAACCCTTCAGTAAATTGCGTGACTATTTTCGTAGTGGCAAGAGTGACTGCTATCGGCAAGAATAAATCGGTATCAAGCTCTCACTTCTGTGCTGCCTGCTGAAAGCCAGAACGTTACGGGTAGTATAAAATGGTATAAAAGGCGGTGCCGGAAAGCTCTTTTGAAATATACGGCCACTGGCTCTGTGCCCAAACGGTGAGGATTCACCCACAGACTGACATCACAGGGCAACGGCCGCTGGCACGAGCTCAGTAATTGACGCCGAGGCATTCATTGGTACCATAAGCTTCTTTTAATTGTGCGTGTGATAGCACTGTTATCGATGCAGCGTCTGGTTTCCACTATGATATTTTTTACGAAGAAAAAATGGAAAGTTCTTCGAAGCACTGAAAAATTATTTTCTGATGCCATAATCGCAAACTGAACTTCATAGGGAATTTACTGAATTATTGTTCTACTAGAACATTATTTAGGAAAATGGGAGGGAAACTGTGCATTACTAAACATGCTCATTACCAAACTATACGTATCAGACTATCTTACTGATAGTTTGTGCATCTCTACATAAAGCACTTAATGCAGAAAGCTACCGGAACAAATTAAACTTTGCAATATTGTGTTTCACAGTACGACAGTTGCACGTGAAGAGAAGCGGCGCACCACGAAGGAATTATCCGTAATGGATGGTAATCGCTACATGAGATGTACAATTACAGGAAAACAAACAATTACAGTTTCAGAAAAAATGAATGATATGTTCAAGAGAAACAACTTAAAAAATTGAACAAGCCGCGTTGGTACTTCTCTGGTCCTTATGTAAGCAGTTATTCGACTTTCCATTGATCATAGGAGAGTCACATGCAGTATTTTAAGAATATGCACAAGTACTGTGCCCTCTCCATTACTTTCTTTCTCAGTTTTCACCTGCAAGTACTAATTATTATCTATCGAATATCTATACAAATGGATGTATCTTGTTACATCTTGAAATTGTATCTGTGCAGCATTTACTGCAACACGTCAGTCAACGATTTTTGCAGCCTTCTTAATGAAAAGCGCCCTGGTGGAGCGTCTATTGTTTCCATAACAACATGCTGTTGTTCATGGTACGTCGTCTGACGTGATAGTGTTTGCCTGTCGATATTACAACAACCTCTTGGAGAGTAGCCTGCTGCCACATCTTTGGAATGGCGTCTATACTTGCCATGGCAACCAGTAGCTTCTAAATGGTTCTCCAACAGGCCCAGATAGGGCAACCCATGTACTGTCGAAACGATTTTTATTTATTTCATACGTTTTAACATATTTTATATATTTTATCTGACAATAGCTGTTGAATCAGCTAAGTTCCATGTATTTTTTATTTTTTACTCTTGTCATTGTTCTTTTAATTATTAAATTTTACGTTTGACTTTTAATCCATTGGTTAGCGATGACATCATTCTGTCAATAGTGGGCGGAGCATCCAGTATATAAGTAAGACGTTCACTACACCATCTAGCAGTGATTTACCACCAGGAGGAGGCTTCTGCTCATACACCATTTTGGTTATTCGTCGTTTTATAACTCTGTAGTTTTATATAATTTTCTTTAATATTTGTATCCCTCTGATCAGACTTTGTATTTGACTTGTAGGTCTGAAGATGATCACAGATGTGGTTGAAACCGGTTATCAGAGTATATAAATTTGTGTTCAAGACTGATTTTAATAGTAACTGTTAGTAATACCATTGATCACTGTCTGCTCCCACCATGTATTCAAAGGTAATTGATCATAGGCTTGTTGGATGACCCCTGAGGGATATTGTGCCGAATTCCGCCAAGTTGGCGCATTAGATCGTCAAAATCCCCAGATGGTTGGTTGCTCCAAAAGTTCTCAAATGAGGAGATCTTCGGAGACCTCTATGGACGAGATAAGATTTGGCAAGGACGAACGTAAGCAGTAGAAAATCTCGCCGTGTGTGAGCAGGCATTATCTTGCTGAAACGTAAGGACAGCTTGCCATAAGGGGCAACGAAACGGGACATACAATATCATCGACGTACTGCCGTGGTATAAGGGTGTCGCGAATGACAAGCAAAGAAGTTCTGCAATAAAGAAATGGCACCCGAAGCCATCACACCTGGTTGTCGGGCTGTAAGGCGGGTAACAGTGAGGTTAGCATCCCACCGATGTGTGGGACGTCTCCAGACAAGCCTTACACCTGAAATCTCATAGAGTGTAGTAGAATTGTTTTCAGTGATGAATCCCGCTTCGATCTGCCCCCCCCCCCCCCCCCACAACCAGCGAAGTCATGTCTGAAGACGTCCCGGACAGAAATGGGGTATCAACATGATTGTTGTCGACCATACAGCCTGACAACTGGGAATAATGGCCCGGAATGCCATTTCTTTTCATAACTGGGCCCCTTTGTCCGTCATCCGTGGGCACCCTTACAGCACAGTGGTACATCGACGATATCCTACGTACAGGGTTTTTGCCCCCTATGGCAAGCCATCCCGTGCTTACATTTCAGGAAGATTTTGCCCCTCAAACACATGGTATAAGTTTCTACTGCTTGTCTGTGTGCTTACCGAACCCCACTTCGGCCAGAAAGGTCGCCAGATCAATCCACAAATGAGAACTTTTGGAGCGGTATGAGCAGGGCCCTCCAATCAGCTCCGGGTTTTGACAATCTAACACATCAATTGGACAGAATTTGGCACGATATCCCTCAGGAGGATATCTAGCAGCTATATCAGTCAATGCCAATCTGAATAACTGCATGCATAAGGGCCAGAGGGGGACCAACACGTTACTGACTTGCTCAATTTCTCTTGAATGCAACGCCTGATTTTTTTGCGACTGCAATCGTTTGTTTCCTTGTGTATGTACATCACATCCAGTGAGTTCCGTCCATTTCTGATAATTTCTCGTGGCGCTTTTTTTCTTAGAGTATATTTAGTCTCCTGAGCACACTTTTACCGTGTCCTACGTATTGTTGCTATTATTACTGTCACACAGACATGACATTGATTTATTACCATTTGACAAATTGGCGTCCACGTAAATAAGCCAGACCTACATACAAGTGGATAACAAATTTGTATTGGTAAAAATAACACTAATGATGATAGTGTAGGACGTACTCTAAAACAATTTGAAATATACTACGATTACACAGTTACTTAGTTTACGACAGACAGTTCTTATTCTTGTTTCCGGTTCCGTTGGAAAAAACTAGATTATTTATACACCGCAAAGTCTAAGATTGCTAGTAATGTTGCGTCAGATGTTAATAAGTGGTATTTCATACCCACAACATTTCTCATCAACTTTTATGCGAGATTCCCCCGACTGACTCATTCAAAAAGTTGTATCTTCCACTTTGTCGCGGTTACATTGTGGAGAGGGTTCTTTTGTTAAGCGGTGTGGGAGCTGTGGAAAGCATCAGTGATTGAGCTTCAGCCGCGCTATGCTTGCTACAGTACTTCGTATACATGTAAGTACTTGGTATCAAGGTCTGACTGCTGGTGTCGGTGTTATCTGCACGTAGTATTTTCTTTTAATTGTCTGCAATCTTCTATACCTGACACACGACTTCCTTAGCAAGACAACCAGCAATCTCGTTTGTCAGTATGTTGTTACTATCTTTAAACTTGTATATCGAGGCTCTGTAGCCATTCCTTTCCAGATGGTTTACTTGTTGTATTATCTCGTGGACTCTTGCATCATTTTTGTATCCTCGATGAAAGTATTTAAAAAAAATGAGATCAGATCTAAAGTCGGAAAAGATGACAATGTTTTCCTGCAGTTGAGTATGACAGTACTTGCTGGGTTGCCAGATCACAGTAAGATATGGAATTATTATTGTAATTTCCTTGCCCTTAAATCCTACTTCTGCATAAAATGGTTTGAAATAGTAACGTATCTCACAGCTCAAATATCACGAAAGTTTCATCGACAGTACAGCAGTAGCTTTATACAGACATGAGGAGTCATCATGCGGAGATGACTAATCGAATGTCTGGTGCTATTCTATATATAACCTTACTATCGGAGCCAGTCCTACAAGACAAATAATTAAACATGTTCACTATTAGAAAAAGTTTCTGGTTGCAGGATTGTAATAAGGTATCCTCTGAATACTGGACATTCTTCAATAGAAATTTTCTTCTTATTTACTTGGGCCGCAGGTATAGAGGTGGTTCACTACTTTCCACAAGTAATGCATTTGCTGGGGTCGACTTCATGGTTCCAATACATGTTTTAACAACTTTGTACTGTATGGTATAAAGTTTTTGTATTAAGGTGTCCGTCGCGAATCCACAGTACTTGCTTCCATAGTTCATATATGCCTGTACTAGGCCACGAAGGATGTTATTGTAAATATTGTCGCTCATACCTCGTGTCTTGCCATCACTGTTCTTAGCACACACTCGCATTTTGCTACTACTTCACTTACATGTTCTGTGCGTCGCAGTTTACATTCGATGTTCAAAGTGGTTCAAATGGCTCTGAGCACTATGGGACTTAATATCTGAGGTCATCAGTCCGTAGAACTAGTACTTAAACCTAACTAACCTAAGGACATCACACACATCCATGCCCGAGGGAGGATTCGAACCTGCGACTGTAGAAGTCGCGCGGCTCTGGACTGAAACGCCTAGAACCGTCTGTTACAGCGGCTGGGTACATTCTATGTATAGGTACCCCACCACTGTCTTCACTGGAGAACATACACTGTCTGATCAAAGGCATCTGGCCATCTACTAGTAGACATTAACATGGCGTATGTCCACCCTTCGCCTTTATAACGGCTTGAATTCTGCTGCAGAAACTTTCACTGAATCGTCTGAATATCTATGGAGGAATGGCAGCCCACGCTTCCTCAAGAGCTGAAACCAGAGAGGGTTGCACACTGAGGTCTGGAGTGAAATCGACTTTTAAATAATTCCAAAAAGTTTTCCATTGCGTTTAGGTCAGGACTGTAAGCAGGTCAGTTCATTTTAAGAAATTTATTACACAAAGCATAGCCTCATATGTGTTACTTTATCACAGGGCAGAGTGTCATGTTGATACAGAAAATCTTCGTCTGCGGACTGTGCCTCTACGGTACGCAGTACACAATGCTGTAAAGTGTGTTAATATCGTTCTGTATTTATCGTTTCCTTAAGACCAATAACGCGGCAAAAACTAACTACAAGGAACACGAGCAAACAGTAAACTACCTTCCTCTCGTCTGTTAGCACAGTCATTTGCCAAATCCAAACTTCTCTGTCGGCTTCCCACAGGATTGATCACTCCAAATCACTCATTACCAGTCACAGACTGCCCAAAGCATCACACCTTACACCATCTCAGGCGTCGCTTAGCGCTGACTAAAAAATGTGTGCCTTATGAGGAGCTACTCGACCACTCTGAGATCCCCTGCTATACCCGCAGGACAGGACAGATAGTTTAATTTGTGGAGAGGAGCCAAAATGAGTGGCTGTCAGTTGCACTCAAACATACTACTTTATTCATGTGACAAACATTACAAGAGTAAAGAAAACATTAAAAACAGAGCAAGCCAAACATTAATTTTTAGAACTTAGTTCCCGACTAAATGCGCCATTCAATCACACGCCTCAAGGGCAAAATAATTTAAAACCGGCTGAAGGCCAATCACTTAATAATCAAAAATAAGAACTTGAATTTTAAAAGGCAGAACGCATCTTAAAATATTTCTCTAAATTAGGCTGAAGGCCCAAACAATCTCTCGCCTTAAGAGCAAAACAACTTTAACTTAAAATCGGCTGAAGGCTAATAACTTAAGGCTCAAAAAAGGAATTTAAATTTTAAAAGGCAGGAGGCCTTATCCTAAAATTTCTTTAAATCACGCTGAGGGCCCAAGGATTCTCACGCTTTAAGGGCAAAACAACTTTAATTTAAAATCCGCTAGAAGCCATACATAAACAAACAACAAGGACAAATGAGAAAAGGCAGCACATCAAACGGCGCTTAGAAGTTTCCAAGGGTCGGCCTGGAATTAAAACACTAACGTTCGCGTAAGTGAGACAGGCAGTCGGCCCAACAATTTTCAATCCGACAGCAGCCCAACCGACAGACAGTCAATTGACCAAGTTACAGGATAAGTTCCGCTCGTCCGAACCAGCAAACAACAGGGAGTTCGATGGAACAATACAGAAGGTGTCGGCGCCCACATGCCGTGCTGGGAAGCCACAACACGACAAGGAAAATACACTGCCAATGGTCAGGGCAACCAGAACGTTAACGGCCACAAGGCAGAAGATTCCGCTGGTGCACTTCAATTCAAAAATAAAGTTAAGTTAAACTCCATAGAAGGGCGGCTAGAATTTCGCCAACTGGAAAACACACATCATTGCTCGCGGGAGTCCCAACAGCCCACAGCAAAATTCAAATGACACAATGTGATCAGCTGGAGCCAGCTGGTAGATTAAGTATAGACTCAACATTCGTGTCTGGGATAGGTGAGCCACGGACCTCGTAGCAGTGGGAACAGACCCTTGCACTCCGGCCACGCATGGACACCGCCAGTGGCCCCAGCCAAACACGCGCCAAGGAGACTTCGTTGCTGCTACACGCCAACCGACCAACTGCCCGCACACGGCACAGCACTATAAGCGCGAGACCAAAGATAGTACAAGGGTGCGAATATTGATACACGCTGCTGCTGCTGCCGCTAGCGGGGCGAGAGGATAACAGCGTAATTGCGATAGGCACAGGAGACTAACTGCAGAATAGCAACCAAGGTTTAACGCAAAGCATAACACGAGCCAGCCACGACTCACACTCTACACTATTATTTTTAATTTGAGCGGTGACACGGCTATCTCTCACTTTATCAATGTTGTCATCATCCAAGGATTCACTGGTAGTACATTTGCCATGCGTGGTTAATGACTTCCTCTCCATGAGGAAATTGTAGGCAGAATGTTCTTGTAACTGCATGTGTAACCTGCAGTGAACTTGTACCTGGGGGGCCATAGCAGAGGTGACCAAGAACAGGGAGTGACATGAATTAAGATCAAAAAATGCTGAGTGCAGCGACTTGGCCATGCGAGTAATTTTGGGAAACAGTGTTCAGTGGTTCATACCTGCAAAGGGAGTTCTGGCTGAGGTTCTCTCCTCCATCTGCTTTGGGCTGGAAGGAAGGGTGCCAGCTGGCAAAATATTTTACCTGGGGCAGGCAACAGTCTGTCACAGAAGACAGCTGGATGGCTGAAAGTGGGTGGAGGAAGCCATTTAAGAGAGAAAAAATGGTCCAAATGGCTCTGAGCAATATTGGACTTAACATCTGAGGTCATCAGTCCCTTATAACTTAGAACTACTTAAACCTAACTAACCTAAGGACATCACAAACATCCATGCCCTAGGCAGGATTCGAAGCTGCGACCGTAGCGGTCGCATGGTTCCAGACTGTAGCGCCTAGAAACGCTCGGCCACCTCGGCCGGCAATTAAGAGAGACTGCTGTAAACAGAGCTTTTGTGAAAATGGTAGGAAGTTCATGAAACTTCATGTATTCTCATCATAGAAGCTGGGATGATACGGACAGAGTGGCTGGCAGAAGAGTCTAGGGGGGAGGGGGTTGAACTGTAACTACGACCCCTCCACCCTCACACTCATGCTAGAAAGCCGAGAGGTTCTCTTAGTGAGCGGCAAAAACATATATTCCACATGTATCATTGTCTGGAAAGTTTAACAGCCATCTTCCAGGAATTAGAAACGTTCAGCCTGGAAAGATCGCTTTGAAAATGAGGTATGTAATCCTTCCCAGCTAGATGTTCTCTGCAAAACAAGGCCACGCTTACTATGAGAACCACGCCTCCCTAGTCTAAATTCTTCTTTTTCTGACACGGAAGTTTCGGAGTCGCTGATTGGCTCCTCTCAGGATATTCTCCCCAAGCATGCCCGGTGCTGAGTCTGGGTTGGCCAGCAGACCAACAGAACAGACAAGAGGGGAGATTCAATGAGTAGAGGATAGTTCAGTTGATTTGTGCAATGTGGGGGCATTTCCACTTTGCTAATTCGGCTCCTGTACCATGGCTTGGTGGAGAGTGCTTGGGATTCTTCTTAGGACTTCGTCTTCTGGTCCTCCCCTGGTGGAGAACTTCGTGTCTTTTCCTGGTGGATGTATCTTGTAGTGGACTAATAGCTGGTGGCAGTTTCCAAGTGTACCAACAGTGGAGCTGTATGTCATCTCGGACATATTGTGTGTCACGAGGGTGAACTTATTCGTCCTGAGTCAACCTTCTAATGCAGCATGCACCATCGCTCCTGTGAGTCAAATTCGTTTGGCCAGACCAGTGAACAGGTGCCTCACACTGAAATCTGCCGGGATTTCAGGGCTGTGGTAGGGAAAATTCCCGGGTTCTGATACTCGGACGCCAGACATCGCAGTTTGCATATTTTAGTGGACGTGCCAGAACATCACAGCTGACGCAGTTCATCGCTCCTAGCCCACGGCCCGCCGTTTTCTACTCCGTCTGAATCAAGGAGAAAGGGTAGAGTACTACTACACTGGCGTAGGGTTGTTAAATGATATTCACAGCTCCCTGTTCTCAGGTGAATCACAGTTTGTGGCTTAGTTGATTGTAGTTGCTTCCATTTTAATAGAGTTGGACCTCACAGTGGATACATGTGAACAAACTGAGATTGCTTTTTAAAAAGGGATTAATTCAGGGGAGAATTTGTGTATCTTCCACCCCAATGTGTGCTCTGTGCATAAAATATCATTCCTTAACTGACTTGTGTTTGTCAGTTTTATGTATGATTTATCAGCTGGTTCTCCAGCAAGTTCTCATTATAAACTTGTCATTATTTTGTAGAGTAAAAAACACTACTGTTCTCAATAACATTCCCTCTACTATTCACTATTTTTAATTCCTTGTGGTGGTACGTGAGTAATTTAAGGTTTAATGTTATTAAATTAGATGATTTGATTACTGATTTGACTTCTGAAAGTGATTACATGCATAGGGCAAAGTGCCATGAGTAAATTCGCTAATTCATATAGAAGACTCGTATGGGTAGCACATGATTTGAAGACTATTGACAAGGTAATGTTTTTCTTTATCTAAAGATAACAACATTTAGCTTCACTCAGACATAACTTGAAATTCAGGAAAAAACAGAACACCTTTAACGGCCTGAGATAGAACGCTCATATTCACACGACATTTATGTTCTGTAGAAATGATTAGTATTTGAACCACGTCGGCCCACAGGTTCAAGGTCAACATCGATACATGGCGCAACATCACCTACAAGTAGAAGGTGCCTGCTGCTCTCGTTGTCTCTGTAAACTGAAGATAATGTATCAGTGTGGCTAGAGCAGGATGCTTCGCCGATGTATGCGCGAACCTTTTCGTCAAGTCAGTGAGTCTGAGAGAGGGCACATTATTGGCGTGAGAGAATGTGATGCATCCATTCAAGAAACTGCTGCTCAAGTGGGATGAAGCTTTCGGCAGTGCAATGGGAGTGTGCAGAAAGGTTCCCGGAAGGCCGTAGAACACGAGGAGAGGGTCAAGTGGCGCCACCTAGACCACCCCCAGAGAAGATCGACACCCCATCCGAATGGCACTGCATGACAGATCTCCGTCCTCCTCGGCTCTGACGCAACAGTGGAACACTGTAACACATCGTACACTATCGGGACTCACAGTCGATCGCAGTTTATTTTGGTATGGGCTACGTGCGCATCGTCCACATCTCTGCCTATGTTTGACGAATGTGCAGAAACATGCTAGACGGCAATGGTGTATGGAACGACATCACTTTGGATAGCAATCGCATCAGATACTGGTTTCGGACGAATCTATATTACGTTTGTTTGAAAATGATGGCCACGTTTTGGTTCGCCGCAGACGGGGGTAACAGCATTAGAGTGACTGCATTCGCACACGCATAGAGCGCCAGCTCAAGGTCTTATGGTGTGGGTTGCTATTCTGTGCAACCACAATTCATAGTTGGTGCGTGTCCAGGGCACTGTGGCCAGTGTGCTCTATGTTAATGACATCCTGTGATCCATAGCCATCCCCTTTCTGCAGAATACCACAGCAAGGCAATGCACAACGACACGTTGCTGCACTAAAACGTGCCTTCATGGTGTCAGAGGATGTCAGCTTTTCGCCCTGGCCGAGTCACCAGACTCGTCACCAATCTAAAACGTGTGGGGTATTGTGAAACGATGTTTGCAGCGCTGTGGCCCAATGCCAACAACCACAGATGAACTTTGGAACCAGGTGAATGCAGCATGCATGGCTATACCACAGGACGCCATTCACGCCTTATACACGTCGATGCCGTCACGCAAGAGAAAAGTTATCACGGTTCATGGCGGACCCTGTGCCTACCAGCCAACAGGACACATGGTGAACCGAGGTGATTCAAATGCTAATCGTTTCTGCAGAACATACTAATGTACATGTCCTGTAAATATGAACGTCCCATCTCTAGTCGTTCAAGATTTTTTTTCTGAACATGTGTGTATATTCATGATTAATGCAAGCGACGCACATTGTGCTGGCCAGTGCTGCTGGTAGCACTTCGGAACTAGTGCGTGATTTCTTCTTCTGATTTCATGCATGCGATTCATTTACAATCACCCTCTACAATAATAAGTGGTCGCTGCCCATCGGTATATGTGGTCTGTCTCCTCTTGATTTTGCTATGGCTGTTTCTCTGCGTTTCCATTTGGCAATCATATCATCAACTGGTGACTTGGGCACCTTTCGAAGGGTTGAAGTTTCTCTGGCGGATTTGTTAATCTGTTGACATCCAATGACTAGTGCGCTCTCCTAATAGATCCATTTTACTCTTACTGCTTCTCTACTGGCAACGCAACACTCCCCGCCTCTTTTTACACTGGCCAGTCTACCTCTCGTGACATCTAGTTGCCAATTCCGCATTGCATACAATTTTCCGGATACTTTTGACGTCATAGAGCGGATCTCTTGCATCCTCCTCAATACCCCCATAAACTGCTTTCAGGATGTTACTGCCAAGATAAATCTGGGCATCTGTAATACGTTGTGCTGGAGCATCATACGTTCCTCATTGGCAACCGATCTGTCCAGTCTGTGAAAACTTTTTATGTTCGTGCCACCGTTTCATCCTATGATTTATCATTCTTTCTATAACAGAACGACAGGATTGATGGGTGTGGGTAGTGTTTCCTTTGGAAGATAGATGCAGGTGTTGCAAAAGATGGTGTGATAGATGTAGTGTAGTTCACAATAACTTCTTTGTTGCTGTTTATTTACAATAACGGGACTTGGAAACCGCAAGTGACGATGCCGAGCGAAGTGAATACCCCATCAACGGTATGATAGCTTTTGGTTGCTGACCACGCACCCTGCTGCCGCACTGCGAGAAGCTCGTATCCCGCGGTGGAAGTATGGGTGCCGCCTGTGTATACACTCGGTTGCGTCACACTCCAGTGTCCCAGAGCACAGAAGTCCTCCACTGACACTTCGGCAGATGACTGGCGCCTTGCATAGTACTCCCAAGATAAAGGCAAAGTGCTGAGTTGCCCTGGTATCCAGATGCACAGGCAACGGGGAGGCATTCGAGACCTAGCTGAGCTAGATATGGCTGCATCAACCGCATGGCACCGTCTGTCTCAGACTCTGCATCACATATTTGCCCAACCTGTTCAATGTGACGGGCTCGTTCGTCGGGTTTCAGTGCTGCAGCTCCCTGCTGACTTCTCAGCAGTGGATGCTTGTCTATGTCACACTGAACGGTCTGAAACAGCGGCAATGCTCGGCTTTTCTGGCAGTGGTTCAAGCAGTAGTATTTCAAGGGGGCTTGCACTGGCGGTGGTGCACATGATCTGGTGCCACACGGGTAATCGTTGCCTCTGGTCACGCAGTTCAGTGGCCAGCACTCGCTGACTCTGGATGTGCCCTCATTACCATTCTGGCTCTGCTTCTGCTCGAAGTTCTGATACAGTTTTAGTCCCTTACAATTCTAACACCTTCAAGGAACAAGACTGTAATGCGATGAAACTATATGATAAGTAATCATACAGGACTTTTGTAGGATTCAAAACTGGAACAACTCGTGCTGTCTTCAGTTGAGCAGATTAATTACTATTGGTCTACGAATCATTACAATGAATTGCACATTAGTCTTTTTCCTTGTCCTGTCAAATTATGAAACATGGTGTAAACGAGGTAGTCAGGACCCCATGCTGCCCATTGACAGTTCTCGATTTAATATGAACGAAGAATGGTGATTCTAAATGTAAAAGGAGTTAAATAAAACCAATACAGAAGTGCAGTACACTTATAAACTGATACTGTTATGAAATTGACTGAAGTTTAGGACACTTCGTGAAATAATTTCCATTGCGTACAATTGTGGACATACTACGAGCCAGTTCGAACTCTTTTCCGTAACACAATGATACAGTCTACTTACAGTTTAAACACAAGTATATTTTAGTGTTCTTCCTAACTCCAGCGCAGGTTTCATGTATACGTTTCCTGCATGTCATGCGCTGTTTCAGGTCTTCCACTGCTCGGTTTTGACATAGTTCACAAAACCAGTCATTGGTGTTGGTGCATTTGACTTGCGTAGTTTGACTCGCTGTAGGCAGCTTATTCTTTACCTTAGTGGGAGGATTAACGCTACGTCCTAATTGATCCTTGTATGCGGAGAACTTGTTAGTGTTAAAGCTTTTTGTGTGCCTTTCCTTAAGCTGTCTTTCTGTGACGTGACAGCTTTGGGCATAGAACAAATCCCTGCCTAAGGAATAGCCATACTACTGGGTCAAGTAGTATTTTCCCCGATGTCCTTTGCGACTGTTGGTAGTTTTTGCTGTTGGCGGTTGTGGTCTCTCTCACTGCGGGTAATTCTTTATTCGCTAGATCAGAATGAAATGCATTACAGGCAGAAAATTGATGACCCTTAAAGACATCTCTGTCCACTGGGCAGACTCAAAAATGAGTAAATCCGTTATTTACCATTTCCACAAATGTTGCCCTCCCATATGCCGGCTGAAGTGGCCGAGCGGTTCTAGGCGCTACAGTCTGGACCCGCGCGACCACTACGGTCGCAGGTTCGAATCCTGCCTCGGGCATGGATGTGTGTGATGTCCTTAGGTTAGTTAGGTTTAAGTAGCTCTAAGTTATACGGGACTGATGAGCTCAGAAGTTAAGTCCCATAGTCATCAGAGCCATTTGAACCATTTGCCCTCCCATATGTCTAGTCCCTTTAATCCCCCAAACCAACCAACCAACCCTCCCACATGGTTTTTCTAAAAGTGCTGAAATTCGCAACTGTGTTACCACACGTTCTGGATGTGCTCGCAACCATATTTCCATTTTGTCTGTGTAGTAGAGGGACGCCTCTAAAGACTGCAGTATGTGCGTGGTGTAACTTGGGAAAGAATGCAGTATCATTCCATCCACCCGAGCTGCATGCACTCCTTCCGGATATTTTGCGTGGGTTGTATGACCATCAAGGAGAAGAAGAAACCTATGGTCCTTCGAAGGTCTTACATTAGCAATAAAATGTTTCAGATATTCGCAAATGATTCTTTGTAGCACTGAATACAATTAAATATGATGTTTAACTAAGTTTGCTAAATAATTTTGACGTGCTATAATAATTTAATATCATTTGTTAAATATGTAATTGCAGCTATTGTTTGCGATATGCAACATTTATACTTTACATTAAATTATACTCATGTACCTATCAGAGGAACGGGAATGGCCTCTTGCAAGTATTTCTTACTAGTAGAATAAATAAATCCTAATACTACATGTGCATATGATATCCTTCAGTAATTTTACGGTGTTTCCGTGAATGGACCACTGGTCCTTGCATGGGAACTATCAGTGGTTCAGTGGCAACACCCTAACGCCTGCTATGCACACCATTGTATAGGAAGTGGTGGCAAATAATAATATCTGAATACATGCATGAGAAGTAGATAAGATTCGCTTACCAGCCGTATACGCCAAGTGCACCTGAAATAATCGATGTTCTCACCATACAAAATTCATTTTGAATCTGACGCTACTTTAAATAATACAGTTTACTTCATGCCTGCATCTTTCAAAGTAACATTGTGGCAGTTTTTCAAACGGTAAGTCAGTTCAGCGTACCCGGATGACGGCAGCTATCGACCAAACAAAAATATAACAGGGGTCCATCCATGGAACTGGTCCATGTTGGAATGAACAAAAAAGTAAGAACTGACTCCTGTAAAAGGAATAATAAGATACGGAGAATAAAGGCGAGGAATCCGATCGATACATGGGAAGCACAAAAGTGGCAGCAACGTAGAAAATGGTTGCGGGTCTAAGACAAGAGGCAGAAGAAAGAGCACAGTTTCCGAATGGCAATCTGATTGAGTGGGAGAAGCATTCTGAATGCCTGCTAATAGAAAAAGGTCAGAGTGCAAGTACATAAAGTGGGAGAAGAGAGAGAACCAGGATAGTGAATATGCAGAGAAAAATAACCAGGAAAGAGGTACAAAAGGCTGCTATACGAATGAATATGGCGAAACCAACAAGGCCTGGAAGTGTACTAATAGAATTAGTGAAGTATCGTCGGAATATTCTGTATCAATAACTAAGGAAGTTATGAAATAAATGTTTGTGGTATGGGGAGAAAATTATAGCCGACTGAAACTAATCACCATACGTATAAAAGTAAGGCAGAAAATGTATAGCAATTATGTAAGTGTCAGGACGTGTAATTAAAATGGGAAAAGAAATTACTACAGAGGATTTCAGAATAATTAAAGGGCTGGAACAAGGACACTGCCTGTCTCTTACACTCATTAATATGAGTGTGAAAATGATACTGGATCTTTGGTGTAGAACGTGCATGGGCTGGGGACTGAAGTAGTGAACCAGTGTATGAGTAAATTTTCTATGCTGATGATCAGATCGTTGCAGCAAACTGTGAAGTGGATGTATCTTACTGCTTAGAAAGTTGTTGGTAGAATATAAAAAACTGGTGCTTGAAAATTAATTTTAAGAAGATGGAATATCTACGTTGCAAAGAGGAGAGAAGGCATCAGATTAAAATATGTGAAAGTTGTTGAAAGCAATTCAAAATCCAAGATCGCACAAAATGTTTTTTTTATGCAGGACAACCGGTTTCAACTGTCTTTGCTATCATCTTCAGGTCTTGAACATCTTCTTGTAGTAAAACGTGTTCATTTACTACAAAAAGATGTTTAAGATCTGAAGATTAGAGCAAACAGTGTTGAAACCGGTTGTCTTGAATAAAAAATATTTTGTGCGTTCTTGGCTTTTGAATGGTTTTTAACAATTAAAACAGATCGCGCTTCAATACTCTCATCATAAGAAAATTCTGTTAAAGTATGTGAAGAATTCAATTATCTTAGTGGTATCGTACCACGCGATGGAAGACGCGACAGAGATTTTTAACAATACATTAGACAAGCAAAGGTGGCTATAAAAAATTAAATCCTGTACTCAAAAACGAGTTGAAAGGTTAAAATGCGATGATACAAATATATCGTGAAACCAATAACAATTCAGGGGGGTGAGCATAGGGAAATCGTAGAAAGAAATATACTGAAGAGCCAAAGAAACTGATACACCTGCCTAATGTCGTGTAGGACCCCAGCGGGCACTCAGAAGTGCCGCATCCGACTTGGCATGGACTCGACTAATGTCTGATGTAATGCCGGAGGGGACTGACACCATGAATCCTGCAGGGCTGTCCATAAATCCGTAAGAGTACGGTGGGTGGGGGGTGGGGTGGGGGGGGTGGAGGTCTCTTCTGAACAGCACGTTGCAAGGTATCCCAGATATGCTCAATAACGTTCATGAGCCACTCTGTAGCATTTGTGGACGATTGGGGTGTCGCATTTTCCTGCTAGAATTGCCAAAGTCCGTCGGAATGCACAATGGACACGAATGGATGCAGGTGATCAGAAAGGATGCTTGGGTACGTGCCACCTGTCAGACTCGTATCTTGACGTATCAGGGGTCCCGTATCACTCCAACTGCACATGCCCCACACCACACTATTACAAAGCCTTCAGCAGACTCAACAACCCCCTGCTGATATGCAGAGTCCATGGATTCATGAGTTCGTCTCCATCCCCGTACACAACCATCCGCTCGGTACAATTTGAAACGAGATTCGTCCCACCAGGCAACATGTTCCCAATCATCAACAGCCCAATGTCGGTATTGACGGGCCCAGACGAGGTGTAAAGCTTTTTGTCGTGCAGTCATGAAGGGTACACGAGTGAGGCTTCGACTCCGAAAGCCCGCATCGATAATGTTTCGTCCTATTGGTTCGCACGATGACACTTGTTGATGGCCCAGCATTTAAATCTGCAGCAATTTGAGGAAGGGTTGCACGTCTCTCACTTTGAACGATCTCTTCAGTCACCGTACAGCAGCAACTTCTCTGACGCTGACATTAGGGTTATCGTCAACTGCACGAAGAATTGCCTCGTCCATTGCAGATGTCCTCGTCGTTCTAGGTCTTCCCCAGTCGCGAGTCATAGTCTGGAATGTTCCGTGCTCCCTAAGACGCCTATCAATTGCTTCGAACGTCTTCCTGTCGGGACACCTTCGTTCTGGAAATCTGTCTCGATACAAACGTACCGCGCCACGGCTATTGCCCCGTGCTAATCCATACATCAAATGGACATCTGCCATTTGTAAACATTGCACTGACTGCAAAACCACGTTCGTGATGAACACTAACCTGTTGTTGCTACGTACAGATGTGCTTGATGCTACAACATTACCTTCCTTCCATTGGGCCAACTGGCGGTGAATCGAGGAAGTACAGTTCATACTGACGAAACTAAAATGAGCTCTAACATGGAAATTAATCGTTTCCGGACACATGTCCACATAACATCTTTTCTTTATTTGTGTGTGAGGAATGTTTCCTGAAAGTTTGGCCGTACCTTTTTGTAACACCCTGTATAGGCGTTGCCGACTACAGCGTCGTATTCTTCCTATTTACATATCTCTGTATTTGGATACACATGCCTGTAACAGTTTCTTTGCCTCTTCAGTGTATAAGAAGATTTATAGCTGCAGATATGGACCACTTGAGAAAGGTATACAGAATTGCTCGACTTGACCTGTAAAAAATGGGGACATAAGACAAAGGACGCTGATCCATTATACGTTGTAGTGCCGGCAGAACTGAAGAAGGATCGATAGAGCGCGTCAAAAGAATGAAAGAACACCGACGGTAAAGAGTTCTCTTTCATGGCAGCATCCGGAAGGAAAAGTAAAGAAAGACCACGAAAAGAGTGGTTAAGGGGTATCCAAAAGGCGGGGGAGAGAAGCAGAATAGAAACGGATGAGGAAGAATGGCGAGATAGATCACGTGTTGTTTTTACAGGTATTTCAGCTCGACATCATAAGATATATAATACTGAACTTCATTTTGATTTGAACTAAATGCACGAGATGTTAAATACAACATAAGCTTTCAAGGACTGCTGCAAATTTGTCTAACTACAAGTGTGGCACCAAGGCTCTACAAAACTTGTAAACACAGTATTTTAAATACTCGTGTACCAAATAACATCGACATTTAGTAAAAAGAACGTGATGCAAAACATAGCCAAAAGATAAACGAACTGGTGAGACACGATTTTAGAAAGGAAGGAAGAAGATATCTAACGAGGCTTTTCAGCGAAATGTATCATTTATACAGCATGGAAAACAGATATCACTGCACACCATTTCATTTCACTTTAATTTCCTGTCAGGAAAGCGTTAAATGAGAGCTGTGTATCTTATTTGGAAAAATATGCAGCTTATTTTTGTGCCAAATATAGTAAAAATATCGACACTGAAGAGCTAGTTAACGAAACAGTTGCTTTAAAATTCCAGCAGAAGGAAGTGATGAAGAGATTGACACAGTTTCCCATTTGGACGTTTTGAATTTTCTTTCAAAGTATGTGTTACGAGATTCCTTATCCAAACATCGAATTAGCTTCGAGAATATTTATGGCAGTTTCAACGCAGTTTTAGCAAATTGAAGATGATAAACCGCTTAAGTACAGCTACCCTGTAGTATACGATAGAGCTGCTAAATGTTACTTCAGTGACGTTATCAATGCGTTTTCCGCGCACAAAGCAAGGAAATTGAAAGTAAAATTATAATAAGAACGCAATTCTGGGAAAGGAGTATGCTCTCAACGCTTAATTAAAGCCATTTTTGTTTTATTGCCTGTCAATGATTCATAGACCATTAGTAATTTAATGCGAACTCTTAAACTCTGTTCTTTATTATACTGTAAGATTCTCAAATTTTTTCTGTTTTTGTAAATAATTCACGTTTACTGTACTGGGGCAGAGATGAAGGAGTGCACTGCATAAGTAGTGAACAAGATCCTTGACTCCGTATTTACTTTTATATGTTGTTGACTCGCTAGTCAATTGCGCAGAACTGCGGCATTCTTATTTGAGGCATGGTAGCGAGCAGTTGAGTTTTTCAAAAAATGGTTCAAATGGCTCTGAGCACTATGGGACTCAACTGCTGTGGTCATAAGTCCCCTAGAACTTAGAACTACTTAAACCTAACTAACCTAAGGACAGCACACAACACCCAGCCATCACGAGGCAGAGAAAATCCCTGACCCCGCCGGGAATCGAACCCGGGAACCCGGGCGTGGGAAGCGAGAACGCTACCGCACGACCACGAGATGCGGGCTGAGTTTTTCAGAGAAAGAGATCTGTTATTTGTGAATCTGAGAGAAACTATTGGGAATACTATATTGTGGAGACGAAAGTTCAGTTATATTACTTTCTTGGCTCTGAGCACTATGGGACTCAACTGCTGAGGTTATTAGTCCCCTAGAACTTATAACTGGTTAAACCTAACTAACCTAAGGACATCACAAACATCCATGCCCGAGGCAGGATTCGAACCTGCGACCGTAGCGGTCTTGCGGTTCCAGACTGCAGCGCCTTTAACCGCACGGCCACTTCGGCCGGCTTTACTTTCTTGTTCTTTATACAGTTGGAGAAGATTGTGGAAGGATTTTGAAGGTATGTTTGTAATTTTTATAATGAGAGAATTTTGTAATTGTTAGTCTTCTTCTGTTGTGCTCTCTTTTTCTCAATAACTGAGTTTGATTTCTCCAGAACGATTTTCTTTAGAGTAAAACCAATCTACATGGTTCACGCAGATAGCTAGTGAAGATGTTGTGTGTGCATTGCATCTTACGTCACTCGAAGTAACAAATTGCTGCTGACAAAGAAATTCTGAGTAGTTTGAAACTTCCTGGCAGATTAAAACTGTGTGCCCGACCGAGTTCGAGTCTCGGTAGGGCACACAGTTTTAATCTGCCAGGAAGTTTCATATCAGCGCACACTCCGCTGCAGAGTGAAAATCTCATTCTGGAAACATCCCCTAGGCTGTGGCTAAGCCATGTCTCCGCAATATCCTTTCTTTCAGGAGTGCTAGTTCTGCATGGTTTGCAGGAGAGCTTCTGTAAAGTTTGGAAGGTAGGAGACGAGATACTGGCAGAAGTAAAGCTGTGAGGACCGGGCGTGAGTCGTGCTTCGGTAGCTCAGATGGTAGAGCACTTGCCCTCGAAAGGCAAGGGTCTCGAGTTCGAGTCTCGGTCGGGCACACAGTTTTAATCCGCCAGGAAGTTTCATATCAGCGCACACTCCGCTGCAGAGTGAAAATCTCATTCTGAGTAGTTTGTGTAGCTGCCGCATCTGTTGATTTGTATATTCTTTCGAAAACTCCAGTACTCCACACACAAAAACAGCTTGCTGCGTGAGAAGTAAGTCACTCCAGAATGAGATTTTCACTGTGCAGCGGAGTGTGCGCTGATATGAAACTTCCCGGCAGATTAAAACGGTGTGCCGGACCGAGTCTCGAACTCGGAACCCTTGCCTTTCGTGGGCAAGTGCTCTACCACTTGCCGCACTTGCTGGCGAAAGGTAAAGGTCCCGAGTTCTCGAGTCTTGGTCCGGCACACAGTTTTAATCTTCCAGGAAGTTTCAGGTAAGTCACTTTTTATTTCAGGGCGGATCTCACATAGCATTATTGTGCAAGCAGTGTGTAGTCACGATTGTCAGGTGTCGCACTAGCTAGTACATTATCTTTTAGTTAACAGTGTTGGTAATTTGAAACAGTTATTTTCTTCGCAGTAGAGTAATAAATTATTTTTGTGAATATTCCAAATCAAACATTGCACTACATATCACGCATAGAAAAAATTGCAGAAAGATAGTTTTTCTGTGGAGGGGGGAGTGAGGAGGATCACACCTCTGACGGTTCTGCCAGGGGCACAGCTCTGGCTAAGGGTGCAAGCCGGCTGGCCTCAAACGTTGTGTAAATGTGAAGACAGGAGGGCAAGGAGGGGAAAGAGGCAGCAGCGATCGCTGGCGTTCGGGCTAAGAGGGGTAGGTGTGAGCTGGTCCGTCATTGTGACTCCAGTTTAAGAGCCGGGGGTGTGGAGGAAGTGTGGTCCACCTGGCACTGGCCCTCAGCACTGGGTGGAGTAAGGAATACGGTTTGTCATTGTGGAAGATAGGGTTGAGGATAAAGGGGTAGTGGATAGGTCTGGCCTAGCTACTGGCAACTCGGAATATCGTTGTGTGTCTCTGCAGCAGAGCTGTGGAAAATGGGCCAGATTACCTCTGATTTAAGCAAATTTCTCCCAACTACACCAGCTTGCCCCCGAAAACTGCATCAACGTGGTACATCACATGGAGCTAGTGATGTCAAATACAAATTTAGTTATCGGAGGTCCAGTGGAGGCACTTATACAGACAGAACGGAATTGTAATTTCGTTCACACTGACTGTTGAAAACAAGTCGTATTGGAACAAAATTTTTCTTTCAAAAAGTGGGACAGATTGAAATATCATTAAGACAGGCCATTGGAAAAACGAAAAGTGTTAGTTTCATTCAAACAGTGTGTTTAGTAAAAAAGAACGTGTCAGAATTTCATTTATGCAATGGAACACGATGCAATTTCATCCACATAGACTTTAAAAAATGGAATGGGTTGAAATTTCATTCACACAGGCTGTCTAAGGAATTAAATTGATCAGTAGTTCATTGACACAGACTTCAAGAAAAGAAATCTGTTGTGGACTTTATTACAGGGCTAGTGTCCACCTTTAGCCATTATGATGATTGGGCACTATGTCCATTTTTTTAAAGCGGTCTTGTATTCATCTTATTACTCTGTAACGTATTATAATGTCATTGCCTCATTAAAAAAACATTAAAAAGTCATTAAGAGAGAATATGTGGCAGAGAGGGACAGACAGACAGAGATATAGACAGAGGGATCGGTTTTTTGTGGGCATGACCATTCCTTTTTTTTTTTTTCATCAATTCATGTGAGACAAGTCCATTCCGTTTTGGGGATAAATTGATACAATTTTGGGACAAGTTGATACAGTATACAGAGCAAGTTTTAATAAAACTTACACACACGCGCGCACCCACCGACACACGCACACACACAAACTGTACACTATTTCACCTATCTAATATGCTGCTTTGTTAGTAAATGTCCTCTCATGAATGTGCAGTCGACCTCAAAAATTATGTACAATGTTTCCACGTGGGCTCACCACCATCGCCAGTAAATGTCATCTCTCTGATTTATACAGTAAATTACCCTCCTTTCCACCGTCTCTCTAAAGCTTACTTTAATGAGACAACAACTTTATAATGTACCATAGGACCCGATAGGCAGATGTTGTCATGTTACAACCTCGTTAAGGAGATATACAGAGTGATTATAATTAAACTTTCAATACGCTGTAGAGCCGTCCGTGGTTTCCGAGCGGTTCTAGGCGCTTCAGTCCGGAATGGCGTGACTGCTACGGTCACAGGTTCGAATCCTGCCTCGGGCATGGATGTGTGTGATGTCCTTAGGTTAGTTAGGTTTAAGTAGTTCTAAGTTCTAGGGGACTGATAACCTCACATGTTAAGTCCCATAGTGCTCAGAGCCATTTCTGAACCATGGCTCTGGATGTGTCAGAATACGTAAAAGAAAACACCTGTTATGTGCACAACCCATTGAAATTTGTATAAAGGAGCCGGATATAGGCTTTTCCTCCTTTCGCGGCTTCTACGTTTGCCATGACTGTTTCAATGCAGGATCGCGCTCTGCTTGTAAAGCTGTATTACAAAAATGATGACTGAGCACAGGTCGCACTGCAGAAGTTCCGGACACTGAAGGATTTGAGAAAAGACGTTGGCCCGATGACTGCCATGGGTATGGAGGAAATGATTCGGAATTTCGAAGAGTCTGGTTCTTTTGATGTGCAACCTGGTATAGGGAGGAAGCATTGGCCACAGCATTGCAGGAGGAGACGATTGCTGGTGTGCGAACGTGTAGTGCATGGAGAATTGCCCGAACATTGAACATACCCGTGAGCACAGTGCGTAAAATTCTACGAAACATCCTTCTTTGCCATACATTAAAAATTACCTATGTGCATCCTTCTTCGCTATACATTAAAAATTACCCATCTGCACGAGTTTCTTCCTGTTGACCTGCTAGCAAGCGAGAGCTTTGCCTTAGAATTTCTTGCTCGCATGAAAGTGGACAATGATTGGTCATGGAAGATTTTGTGGAGAGACTTCCATCTGACAGGATATGTCAAGACACAGAATTGTGGAATATGGGCAACGGAAAATCCTCACGCAAATCAACCAGTATCATTTCATCCTGAAAAGGTCACTGTGTGGTGCGGGTTTACAGTATCATTTATCATAGAGCCATCTTTTTTCGAAGAGACATGTGCTTCCGGTTATGTTACCTGTACCGTCACTGGAAAGCGCCATGAGTGTCTTTTGCGCAACCAGGTCATTACAGCTCTCCAACAGCGTGGATGTGTGGTTGGGATCATTTCTATGCAAGATGGCGCACCTCCGCACATGGCAAATACAGTGAATCAGCTGCTGAAGCGCCATTTCGGTAATGCTAGAATTATCAGTCGCCATTTCCCTACAGCCTGGTCGTCCCGATCACCTGTTCTTAATCCGTGTGACTTGTGGCTGGGGTCTATCTGAAAGATGTTTTCAGTGTTCCGACTGCAAACTTAGCTGCATTGAAGGCACTCATTGCGCAAAACATTCCGAAAGTGACCCCGGAAACACTTCGATCAGTTGTCGAACATGCAGTTTCTCGATTTCAACTTGTTGCAGGAAACGGTGGACAGCATATTAAACGTGTTTTGCGCCAGTCACACGGAAATTAATAATCCGATTTGATTTTGATTCATGCTTTTTGTGCGGTTTTTGGCCCCAGGACCATTAAAAACCGATGATATTGATCCTTTCCTTACGTTTTCCCTCTTCTCCGATAATATTCAGTTGCTATTTGACATGATTCTGACCAGTAGTGCTATTTCTACAGCGGTTTGAATGTTTAACTTTAATTAGAATCACTCTGTATGTCTTGAAACAAAATCATTTATTCAATGTAATTGAAATACATCAAATATCTTAATGTACTTAGATAACAAGGGACAAAATTAAGAAAAGTGGATCGCTTAAATCTAAATAATGAACGTTGTTGATCTATGAGATATAACCTAAGTAGTAATAACTGTTGAAATGAATTGATCTTAATGCTAATGTGCGTACAATATTTTTGGATGTTCCTTGTTCTGTTGTGTAAATGTACCGGTCTGAACGTCAGCCTACCCATGAACACGCCACTTAAAGTTGTCTGTGTGAGAAACATAGATATTCCAGATTCAGTCAACATATGACCAATTTTTGGCCTTGCGCCTTCTTTATGACAATTGAAAGTCCAAATGAAAAGGCGATTGTAATCACTTGAAAAGAATTAGTGCGTCTATAGGTATCATTTGTATTTGTGGCAGCAATATATTCGCTCCTTTGAATTTTCCATTCAGTATTGTCGCTTCTATGAGATTTCCAGTAATTCGTTTGATCGCCAGACTCGGGGGTTTGCACAGTTCCGGTGGATTTAAATTTCGAAGCAAAATGATTGGTGAACCAATTTTCTAGGGCTGATTAGGTTGTGGCAGTCCAGGCAATTCGAGTAAATTTAAGAGTTCAGTGAGAAAACTGACAGATTCGTTTACATCACTCATCGTGTCTACCGATTTGAATTACAACAATTCACCGAGCAATGTTTGTTGTATTTGGATATTGATTTAATCAACATCGACATTTTTAGTTGCCAAAACCTCTCGTACACTGACCCATGTGTGGTTGATGTACTGATCTATTAAACCAGAGAATACACTTTCGATTAATTCATTCTAGGAACAGCGATGTTACATAAATTGTCTGTCGATTCAATCAGTTGCGTATCTTCATGCAAACAAATTTTACTATCACCAATATCCAACAATATTTTAAAGAATGTGTCTCCTGATGCATCGTTTGCAGTTGCACACGCACATTTATAGCCACTGGCAAAGCCTGTACGTTTCGGCACAAACTGGACAACTTCAAACTTGCGTTAATCTCATTCACTTACGATTAACGTTGAATGACAGGTCCTGAAAATCAGCGGATAACAATTTGGCCCCACCGAGAAGACTCGTATTGCCATTCAATCTCGCGGCGTCCTATTTATGGTTCAAGAGAATGTTTATGAGCCAATGGGCGTTCTGCCCAGATAATAATTTGGCATTCTGTGAGTAAATTAGCCACACCGCGTCTTTTTTGATGTTGTGCACTGCATTTTTATTTTTGTGAATGTTCAGTGGCAGTTTCAGTACTTCCATCACCGAGTAATGTTACAGTAATGCCTGACGATGGAACGGCTAATGCGATTTTATTTTGCGATCGTACGCATACAAGTATGAGGAAAATGAGGCAAGTTTTGCCTATGGCACCTGGCGCGTCCAATAAAAAGAATCCTACTTGCTGAGCTTCAATCATCAAAATAATTTGATCGTAAATGGCTGTTTGCTCGTCAGACATTGGTAGCTCATTAGTTGCAACAACTGTAGCCAAATCGACAGTATCGAATTTCTTTTTCTTTCTTGTACATCAGTATTAAATGCCGGCCGATTAAGCGATGACATACTCAAATTGATCATTTCGTATTTTAAATTAGAATGCAAAAAGTCCTCGATCAAAATTAGTGCCTCGATCCATAAATACGGTGGGTAGTCCACCCGTGGATTCGATGTGTTTCCCAGATTCTATGGTAAATTTTCACTCTACTGACTTCCTTGTTTATCCAACAGATACGGTAATTGTGCCGGAATGCGTGTGGTCAACAAAATGGCGAACAATTGGCGGATTTGATGTGGTGAAGAAGCAAATGATGAGTCTCCAAGCGTAATGTCTCAATGATTGTCGTCTTCCTGCCATTGCAGTTCGCGCCACGCGTCGTGATATGTGTCATGCTACTAGCCGTTGACAGCTGGTAAACATTCGAAAGACATTCGTCCTTGAACATTTACGCAAAAAAAGTACTCACATCCATTTGGGTGAACAGTGTACAATCGGGCGAATGTATGTGTTTTAATAATGTCACGAAATGCCGGAACAGGGTCATCTCGCATGCGTGACTCCAATTTCTTTGATAGTTTATTCAATGCGAAATATCGTGGTACGTCGGAATACAACAATATTCGCGCGAGTCCACCGAAAATATCTGTTCGTTTGCATATTTTGAGGAATTTGGTCAATACGGTTTTTTGGTGAACTGAATGCTCTTTGCGGAGCATTGTCTTGTGTGAAACAAACACGTTAACCTTTTTCAAAATGCGCTGCTAGCTGCGTGAGATATGGGTCTCATTCCTCTATGGAATAACTCATAATACGCCAAGGAAATTCGTAGCTGCTGATGTATCTGCCTATCTGGTAGCTTGTTATTCCATAGCTTTCATTTACATTTTGGACTGCAGACACTGTCAGGTCGCTGCCCCCATGAACGTATTTGTAACTGTATTTGATTGACTTAACAGAACTGCAAAACAGCGCAATAATGTGAGCTTTAGAAGTTTTTGACAATAGAGGCGAATATGGCTCTACCCACTGATTGTCAATTTCAGTCTAATTGCTACTGTTTGACATTCGTATTATAAATGAGTTACCTCCATGGAATGTCTTTCTACGACGATACAATGGATAACATTCGATGTTCGTAATAATGTCGTTAGCAAAATGTTTTGGAAAACGCTTACTACATTTTCCATTATCCATACACGGCACTGTCGTGTTCAAATCACCGCATCGTCCATTGATCATGTTCGTGGTTAAGTGTGCACAGGATGTGGTGTTCGATGCTCAATCTTCGCCGAAAGCGCTGGGCGAGTTTGTTCGAAAGGGGAGGCCAACACTCAAAATGGTTCAAATGGCTCTGAGCACTTTGGGACTTAACATCTATGGTCATCAGTCCCCTAGAACTTAGAACTACTTAAACTAACCTAAGGACATCACACAACACCCAGTCATCACGAGGCAGAGAAAATCCCTGACCCCGCCTGGAATCGAACCCGGGAGCCCGGGCGCGGGAAGGCCAACACTGTCTGCCCGCCTGCGCTACCATGACAACTGAGCCGCACGCCATGAAAATATTTCTCAAACGATTTCACAGAAACTATTTGGTGGAAAGTTCCATTTCTGTGTTACTTACAGATTTACGCGTCGGCTTCATGATAACGTGACCATTATTTCGTTTGGTCATAGTTATTGATACATTTGCATTTAAGTACGTAATATGTGGCTGTGTATGAAACTACTTAACACACTGAAGTTTCCTTTAGATTTGGGTGGAGGTCTATCTGGCAAGAACTTGATCTGATGTAGCATATTCATTTGAGATCGCCAGCGATAATGCCAGAATGAAATATTCACTGTATTCCTCATATTCCATAAATGGTTTGGGATATCGAAATGAGATTTTTCCATATCGTTATTACGCAGAACTTCATTCTGTACCGTGTTAACCGGCCGGTGTGGCCGAGCGGTTCTAGGCGCTTCAGTCTGGAACCGCGCGACCGCTACGGTCCCAGGTTCGAATCCTGCCTCGGGCATGGATTTGTGTGATTTCCTTAGGTTAGTTAGGTTTAAGTAGTTCTAAGTTCTAGGGGACTGATGACCTCAGACGGTAAGTCCCATAGTGCTCAGAGCCATTTGAACCATTTGCACCGTGTTATTCCATTAACTACAGAGTTTTTCGATGAAAGACTGCAATTTTTAAGGGCAGTCGATAGCTGGTGAAACGAGAAATGCGTTAGGTTTTGGAACAAGGGAAGTGATGGCATTACACCTTTATTTTTGTACCGAGGATGTTCTTTTTATTAAGCTATTGGCTTTACTATTCCTTAGTTCCATAGTTCATAAACTTAATAAACCACTGTTTCAGAATTTTCTCGCAATTGCCCCTATACATGATAGTGAGATGATATTGTGTGAACTCCGCTGTGTATTGGCAAAAGAAGTAAATTTTAACATAGCAACAACTGAATTGTAGGTTTTAGTCAAAATTCGCCACTCGTGGCACTTTTCTGAATGTTACAAATGGTTAACAAGTCAGGCGAAAATAAATCGCTGCTTTCGTTGCTTTTTCAGCGTAATTCCTTTTAGATACTAACCAACGCAAAGCTGACAGTAAATCCTTTTGGATGGTCCCCATGCAAGTGCGAGCACGGAAGGACTCCACTTAATATTACAAAAACTATGATCGTAGGCTTCAGTTAATAGCGGCAATTCGGCTCCAGCGCTCGGAATTTCCCCTATAGCGCCTACCCTAACCCCCACCACTACCGCTCTCCCGCATCTACTGCTCGTGTTATTCTACACGAACTCTAAAAATGTCGAAAAAGTTTTCTTCAGTTGACCTATCTGGTATTTCAGCTCAAATAATGTTATTAATTTTTTCTGGTCATGTTTTGTCGATCAGTGGTGTCAAAATGTGCGCATATGATAAATCTAATTTTTGTCACTCAATAGAATACAACCTTCAACACGTTGGTAAAAAAACGTTAAACTTGGTTGTATTGAATGTAGTGTATGTTAACTGGGGGCCTAGAAACGACGGAGAGATCTCGTCCCAGCCGCAGTGGTCCACAACCCCACAACGACTACCGCAGTCCACTTCACCCCTCCGCCGCCCCACACAGAACCACTCTTTCAGTGTTATTGTGCGGTCCGGCCGCCGGTGAACCCGCCCCCCCTCCCCTCCCAGGGAGCGTCTCACGCCAGACGAGTGTAACCCCTATGTTTGCGTGGTAGAGTAATGGTGGTGCACGAGTACGTGGATAACTTGTTTGCGCAACAATCGCCGACATAGTGTAGCTGAGGCGGAATAAGGGGAACCAGCCCGCATTCGCCGAGGCAGATGGAAAACGGCCTGAAAACCATCCACAGACTGGCCGGCTCACCGGACCTCGACACAAGTCCGCCGGAAGATTTCGTGCCGGGGACCAGGCGCTCCTTCCCGTCCGGAAAGCTGTGCGTTAGACCGCACGCCTTAAAAATTGGTTACTAAGTTAAACAATTACTGTAATATTTCCTTGAACACACCAGCGATAATGTTGGGCCAATGTATTGCTGATTGACCTGGCAATAACGAAATTTGTATGTCTTCCGATTTGGGATTGCATGTTGCATGGGGCTTAATTAAATATAATGCAAATATTTTTAATTTTAGTAGCTGTATGTCCGACTACGAAGTCTCGTAACCGGTTGGCCCTGACTAGTATTAGTACGCAATCTGACTGCAGAGAATAACAACAAAGAATGAAAGGAAATTTCCGTTACCACAATTAATTAATTAAGTCCCCAGCAACTATAAAAGCTACGAAACAAAAACTACGAACAACAAAGCACAAGTGTAACTGTTCTGTGTGTGGAAGTGTGATTCAACGTACACATCTGGCACGGTTCTTCCTCAATAATACAAGATATTTTAAATACCATTTACACTGAATTAATTAAATAAAACTGAACCTGTGACCAAGAGGCATTGTTAGTTAGGAAATTAAAAAAAAATTAAAAATGTTTTTACTTTCATATATATTGACTAAAAATACGCTCTGATCATTACAACATCTCCATTCGAACAACACCTGCTGTCTAGCCCATCAAAACAACTGCACACGACATGGCCTCAAATAATACAGCTATCAACATCCTCTCAGCAAAGCACTAACCACCACAACTTCTGAACAAGCACTGCCAGTGGAGGCGGCGGAATAAAACTCTTTGGCGCCATCTCTGGCGCTGTGACTCAGTGTAGCCACCTTTCAATGTGAACACTATAAATGAATCCAGCTCTTCACAAACGAATACGAAAGTCGTAGCATCTTGTACGTATTCCTGCGTATGCTGTGGACTGCCAATACATGTGGATGGAAATATAAACACATTTTCGGTATCGTTGATACTCAGATTTCTGCCTGCGTTACCGACAATAGCTTTTCTTAAATGAATATATTCCTCCGAAAACTGCTGCACATCTTTAAAACGGATGCGAATACAATCTCTCGCTCTCGATCTTCGCATACATGACAAAGTACTAATGAAACAGCTACCAATATTTGAGAATGAGATTGTCTCGATTGCGCCCATTCGTCATCCTGTATGATAATAATTCACTGCGCTGATAGTTTTGTTGGTTTTGTCACCTAGAAAGTAGGAATAAATGACGAAACGTTGAAAAGAACACTATGAGAGACATACGTCTTCCATTTGAAATTTTGTGACTTGTCAGTTGATTCCGCTGTTTGATATTGATTTGATATCTATTTTCTGCTTCCCAAAAATAACACTCGATACTAAAGAGTAATTGTGCGTCTGCAGTCGTCTGAAATGTGTTGTCTCTGTGCTGGAATCTGATGTCTCGAACCTCAAATTTACCGCTATATACAGCAATAGCGGCTTCATTTATAGTGGGTGCGTTGATTTGACCGGCATACTCTTCTGCTGGCTCTTTGTCGGCTTTGATAATCAGCGTGTGAATTTCTCTGAGTAAACAGCTTGACACTGTTTTGAACAATCGAAGCAAATAATTGTGACTCAACAAAAATGTCTTAAAAGAGCCATTGCTCAATATGTTCGATGTGATTGTATTGGCATCTTGTGTCCACACGTTCTTGTTCATTGTCCACGAAGTAAATTTGCAGGAATTTCGGGTTCGCATCGTGCATTACCATAAAAGAGCCAAATTGATGGTAAACCTGGCGTGCTCTGAACAGTGTTGGTTGCGCCAAAACATGTCGTTTGGAAATACGAACTGAATGTACGAACTTTGCTTAAAAACTATTTTGAAGCCGGAGTCACACCATCCATAACCACTTTCAGTGGTTTGGGTGACGAATTCAACGTTGATAGTACGACGTCGCCTGAGGAAAAAGAGTAGCCGGGTGCCTCTTATTTGAATGTTAATGTATGACAATAATGGCATTCTTTGTCCATTTCACCGATAACTATTTTCGGACACATCGAACACGGAATGTCAGATTCATATTCAAATGTAAGATGGACGAATGTAGAATGCGATAACGTACGTTGTGCTTGCATGCACTGTTGGTGTGCATATTCTTTAATAAGTAATATTGATAATTTAGATGTCGATATATATAATTTGAGGTCTCTTGTGCCTTTCACCATGTGTGCTACACGGATAGAACTTTTCACTTTAACTAGCGCTGCATACGTGGACCACATGCATCAAGAATACAGTACTCGCATATAAAATAGAGAGATATGTACATGTTACGTGTGTGTGTGTGTAAATACTGCAAGCCACACCCTTTATCTAAATTTTGCATAAATGCTTTTGAACAAGATACCAAAAAATTCAGATCATTTTTTGGTTCCTTCTTTCTGCATAACGAAGATGCCGGCTTTTGGCCTACATTGTGATTTCGTTTTGATGCTAGCTAAAAAATATTCTATAATCCATTAGTTTTAACATGAGTTGCTACGGAGCGCAGTTTTGCAAGACAGGGTGAGCTGGGAGGAAAACAGAGCCTGGGGAAGCAAATCTTCGAAAGCCGAGAGCATCTTGGAGGCAGCAGTAGGGCACTAAAAGCGTCAATGTGGGGCATGGGCAGCTATAACGCAGACTCCATTCACAAGTTCTGGTATTAGGTGTTGTCTTGTTCATGGTGCGCATAAGATAGTGTACAGACAGGGAGGAAAGACGGTGGATAGTTCGATACGGCAATGTAGTGTGCAGCGTTAACAGACGTGGGGTTTTGCGTGTACCCCAGTTGCAGTTGTCGGGGGTTAGTAGTTGTCAGAGATTTGGCCCAAGTACAGAGCGGCGGTGTGCACCAAGATCTATAGAAGTCGATTGAGTATTGTTGTTGTTTTGAAAAGTGTTATGAATTTTCCGTGCAGGTTCTATAGCAGATATTGTATGTCCATGTAGATTTTGGTGTACTGTCTGTTTTCTACGGTGCAGGTGCAGGTACGGTGTAGGTGGTGATAGTCGTGGACGGAAGATCACTCTAGTGACCCATTCCGCTTGTTGCTATTTTATTTTTGTGTAATTTCATTTGTGAGCAAAAGCAACATTGTTTTAACTATACAACATATGCCTAAATCTTAGGGTATGATTTTCAAAAGATTTTATTGTTGACCACTTTGGAGATCATATTATTTTATTACTGTGAAGAGAATGCTCGTTCTTATTATATCACTACTCATCTGAAGTTAATTACTGTAAATTGTTATGCAAATTGTTTATTACTGAAACACAGACTGATTCAAAGCACGCTGTTGCACATCCACCAACCAAATTTCTCCCGCACACAAATACTGTCTCACGAGAGGAAACACAGACACGATAAATGTGGTTACCGTACTCATAAGAAGAATAAATACATTTCTGAAAGACTGTATTTCAAAGTATAATTAAAGACATAGGTTGGTTATTTGATTTGCGGCAGGGAACCAAACAGCACTGTCGTCGACCCCATCGGATTAGGCAAGGAGGTCGGCCGTTCCCTTTCAAAGGAACCAACCCGGCATTTACCTGATGCGATTTAGGGAAGTCACGGAAAACCTAAATCAGGATGGCCGGACGCCGGTTTGAACTGTCGTCCTCCCGAATGCTAAGCACTGCGCCACCTCGCCTAGTCTGCTAATATCTGCCTAGAAAAGAATGCTATGGTGCAAGCTTATTTCCGTGCGTGCACGACATACCAAGAGACTGGTGCCACAAGCTAGTGACAGAAATGCTGTTTAAAACAAACTCACACGTGCAATCTGCGCTACGAAATAGATTTCGAGTTTCTGGAGTAGTAGCTGCTGCCATCTCTCGCCCAGCAGAAGAAGCACCAGCTGTCGCACTGCTGTGGCTGTCACAAAGCGAGATGGCCAACAAAGACGCTATACTAATTTATCATTTAAGCCATGGTCTCATTCGTATTATTTATTGTATCAACGCAATAAAAGAATTTCGTAATAACGCTACAAACAAAAATCTCTAACTACACTGAACGTTGCTATCGATATGCAGTTTTTGGGCTAATCTTAAATAATAGTTCCTTCATTCGGTGCAATCTTGCATCTGCCGAGAATTTATTGTAACAGTGCGAGAACATGTTCTGAACTATCTGTTACCTTGAAATTCCTCCGTGAATGAGTTTCAGTTACCTTACGTGACAAGTGAATCAAGTCGCACTGTTTAAGTACTACAGTACAAAATGTTTACTTCAGTTTTCGGGTTATACTTTCATTGCATCATACACCAGCGCTACATCGCAATTCCGTTCCAATGTGAGTTAAATGGTTACTGGGGAGAAGGAACAATTATATTCATGCAGGGCGAGGAAATAACACAGTGACATTTATGTGCCGAAAACTGATTTGCAGTTACAGTTGTTAAAAGCTCAGTAGCTAAATTTAAAAAAGGTATGCACGTTAAGATATCTTAAAGAGGTGTGCATATAGGAGCGCTTTCTGTTCCGAGAATTTGTCGCAAGTTGACAAACACGACACCAAGAGGAAAGTGTAGAGAGTCATTACATAGTAGCTAGGAATTGTAACCGAAGTGCACGCTTTTTAAAATTAAACTTAGACGGGGATTCTGGTACGGCGACGTAGGGTTATAACACAAGCACCAGCGTGCATTACAGTTGCAGACAATCAACATGAGTCTGGACTAGGTGAGCAGGGCTTTCTTTGTAAAACTGTTTTACCAAAACAACAGCAAACTTTGCAGCTGCTCTATGCGAAATCTATGTGTTAAAGAAATACGGGGATGTTGCAGCTCTGCTTCGGGATTGAAGAAAATGATTCGGAACATCGAATTAAGTGGCGATTTTGAACTTGCTGCTGGGATTGACCGACGGCCAGTATCGCCACAGATAGTTGAAAAGTTACAGTTCCCGTACCTAAAATGCTGCATGCGATGTCCGATCATCAGGCAGTGCACGAGCTGTATCACGACAGCTGAACATTCCGTGGCTAACAGTTCGAAAAGTGTTACGAACAATTTTGTATATTAGTATCCGTAGTGCAGTTCCAGGCTATCGTGGATGCAGATGGTCGATATTGAGATACGTTTGTAACCTGGAACGTAAACATTGTACGCAATTAACGAATGTTACCCTCTCATGCCTCCCTTGAACCACGAACTTTGCCGTTGGTGGGGAGCCTTTAGCCGTACCGTAGGTGCAATCACAACGGAGGGGTATTTCTCGAGAGGTCAGGCAAATGTGTCGTCCCTGAAGAGGAGCAGCATCCTATTCAGTAGTTGTAGGGGCAACATTCTGGATGAATGACTGATTTGACCTTCTAACATAAACCAAAACGGCTTTGATAGCTGGTACTTGCTAACGCTTGAAAGCAAGGGGAAACTGCAGCCGTAATTTTTTCCGAGGGCATGGAGCTCTACTGTGTGATTAAATGATGATGGTATCCTCTTGGGTAAAATATTCCGGAGGTAAAATAGTCCACCATTCGGCTGTCCGAGTAGGGACTGCTCAGGAGGACGTCGTTATCAAGGGAGAGAAAACTGGCGTTCTACGGATCGGCAGGTAGGTTAGAAAATTTAGAAAGGGAAGTGGATAGGTTATAATTCGGCACAGAGCATAACTTAATCATAGCTAACACTTGGTTTAATAATCGTGAATGATGGTTGTATATTTGGAAGAGGCCTGGAGAGAGTGGAAGGTTTCAGGTAGATTATGTAATTCTAAACAGGGATTTAGGAACAAATTTTTAAATTGTAAGACATTTCCAGACTGACCACAAACTATTGGCTATGAACTGTAGGTTAAAACTGAAGAAAATGCAAAAAGGTGGGAATTTAAGAATATGGGACCTGGATAAACTGTAAGAACCAGAGGTTGTGGAGAGTTTCTGAGAGAGCATTAGGGAACGATTGACAAGAATGGAGGAAAGAAATACAGTAGAGGAAGAATGGGTAGCTTTGAGAGATGAAATAGTGAAAGCAGCAGAGGATCACGTAGGTAAAAAGACGAGGGCTAGTAGAAATCCTTGGGTAGAAGAAGAGATATTGAATTTCATTAACGAAAGGAGTAAATATGAAAAAGCAGTAAATGAAGCAAGCGAAAAGGAACACAAAAGTCTCAAAAATGAGATCGACAGAAAGTGCAAAATAGCTATGCAGGGATGGCTAGAGGACAAATCTGAGGATATAGAAGCATATATCTCTAAGGGTAAGATAGATAGTGCCTACAGGAAAATTAAAGAGACCTTTGGAGAAAAGAGAACCACTCGTATGAATATCAAGAGCTCAGACGGGAAACCAGTTTTAAGCAAAGAAGGGAAGGCAGAAAGGTGGAAGGAGTAGAGGGTCTATACAAGGGCCATGTACTTAAAAGCAATGTTATGGAAATGAAGGGGACGTAGATGAAGATGAAATGGGAGATATGTAACTGCGTGAAGCGTTTGACAGAGCACTGAAAGACCTAAGTCGAAACAAGGTCCAGGGAGTAGACAACATTCCAAAGAAAGCAAGTGTTGACATGTGTGAAAATTACCGAACTACCAGTTTAATAAGTCTCGGCTGCAAAATATTAACACGAATTCTTTACAAACGAATGGAAAAACTGGTGGACGCTGACCTAGGCGAAGATCAGTTAGGATTCCGTAAAAATGTTGGAACACGTGAGGAAATACTGACCCTACGACTCACCTTAGAAGGTAAACCAAGGAAAGGCAAATCTACGTTTTTATCATTTCTAGACTTAGAGAAAGCTTTTGACAATGTTGACTGGAATACTCTGTTTCAGATTCTGAAGGCGGTCAAATACAAGGAACGAAAGGCTATTTAGTATTTGTTCAGAAACCAGATGGCAGTTATAACAGTCGAGGGGAACGAAAGGGAAGCAGGCGTTGAGAAGGGAGAGAGACAAGTTTGTGGTCTGTCCCCAATGTTGTTCATTCTGTATATTGAGCAAGTAGTAAAGGAAACAAAATAAAAATCTGTAGTAGGTAGCAAAATCCATGGAAAAGAAATAAAAACTTTGAGGTTTGCCGACGACATTGTAATTCTGTCAGAGACAGCAAAGGAACTTGAATTGCAGATGAACGGAATGGACAGTGTCTTTAAAGGAGGGTATAAGATGAACATCAACAAAAGGAAATCGAGGATAATGGCATGTAGCCGAATTAAATCAGGTGATGCTGAGGAAATTAAATTAGGAAATTAGACACTTAAAGTAGTAGATGAATGTTGCTATTTGGGGAGCAAAATAACTGATGATGGTCGAAGGAGAGAGGATATAAAATGTATTGGAAATGGCGAGGAAAGCTTTTCTTAAGAAGAGAAATTTATTAACATCGAGTGTAGATTTAAGTGTCAGGAAGTCTTTCCTGGAAGTAGTTGATTGGAGTGTAGCCATGTGTGGAAGTGAAACATGGACGATAAATAGTTTAGACACGAAGAGAATAGAAGCTTTCGAAATGTGGTGCTACAGAAGAATGCTAAAGATTAGATGGGTAGATCACATAACTAATGAGGAGGTATTGAACAGAATTGGAGAGAAGAGAAATTTGTAGCACAACTTGACTAGAAGAAGGGATCGGTTGGTAGGGCATATTCTGAGGCATCAAGGGCAGCGTGGGGAGTAAAAATCGTAGAGGGAGACAAAGAGATGGAACACTAAACTGATTCAGAAGAATGTAGGTTGCAGTAGGTACTGGGAGATGAAGAAGCTTGCAGAGGGTAGAGTAGCATGGAGAGCTGCATCAAACCAGTCTCTGGACTGAAGACCACAACAATACCATTCTTACAAAGCGGAACTATTCTATCAAATGGTTCAAATGGCTCTGAGCACTATGGGACTCAACATCTGTGTTCATCAGTCCCCTAGAACTTAGAACTACTTAAATCTAACTAACCTAAGGACATCACAGACATCCATGCCCGAGGCAGGATTCGAACCTGCGACCATAGCGGTCGCGCGGTTCCACACTGAAGCGCCTAGAACCGCACGGCCACTCCAGCCGGCAACTATTCTATCCACTTGGTGTGTTGATTACCAGAATATGTCCTTGTTCTCTTAGTCTTTCCTGTACACAGACGGACCAGAAGCACGACAGGAACATCTCCTCATAGGTTTGACACGTATCGGGAACCTCCATTGCCATAAAGCGGCATCATCATTTATGAAAGTAACGACAATTTGAATTTTCTGTCGCTCAGTCCATGAAACGGGTAAATCATTTCTGAAATTTTTAATGAATATCACGGGGTGCACTGATTTCCGCTCATCTGTGAACGTTTGGAACTGTCTGTGTTTAATCAGCGAGTTTTGCTTGCGCAACAGTTGGTGCCACACCAACTTCCGTGGCACCAACAGTACCTCTTGACCTGCACATTGCCGTACTGATAGCCAGTATTGGGTAAACTATTGTGTTCTGTTTCCTTACCATCGTTCTCCAAAGCTCAAATGCGTTGGTGCATTTCATTTAATTCCGGTGGTTTCGTGTGTTCGATACCTTACTCCCGTTCCACATCGATATTTGCCCGCATCTCGTGGTCGTGCGGTAGCGTTCTCGCTTCCCACGCCCGGGTTCCCGGGTTCGATTCCCGGCGGGGTCAGAGATTTTCCCTGCCTCGTGATGGCTGGGTGTTGTGTGATGTCCTTAGGTTAGTTAGGTTTAAGTAGTTCTAAGTTCTAGGGGACTGATGACCTAAGATGCTAAGTCCCATAGTGCTCAGAGCCATTTGAACCATTTTTGAACATCGATATTTAAACTAAGTAAGAAACCTGTTACCCCCTCTTCTGCATTACGCTCGATACTATTAGACTACTCATCTATTTTAAATGAGTGTCTTGATTTGACTCTCCTGTGACTGCTGTGCACTGTGAAGTCCAGTCACTTTAAAGTACAGGCCTTCCACCTTTTCTGTTATAACTTTATTCCGACTAACTAATCCCACATCTTGATCACGTAAGGTAGCCTTTTGTTTCTTACTATGAGCAGTAATAGCTTTGGGACAATCATCTAATATTTTATTGATCTTATCAACAAAATTATTTGCTCTTTCTGTTTTACTTTGTTCTCTCTCCATCTCCTTTACTTTATCCTTTCCCCCTTTTCCAGTTTCTCTGCTCTTTCCCTTTCCTCCCTTGCACATTCCCTTACGTCAAGTTTAGCAAGCAACAACGAAAGAAAATCGTTTGCAGGCGCCAACAGTGATAGATCACCAGCTTTAGCCACATCCGGCTCTGTTTTATCTTGGCCGTCAGCTGATCTGGCTCCTGTCTGCTTTTCCAGCATCTCAGATCCACACAGTACATTTTCAGTTCTCGTGACTTGCGGTTCCATATTTTATACTACCGGGTCATCTTCCTCATTAAGCTCAATCATCTCGACGTCTGATGTGGCATCTGTTAATGCTTTATCCTTCCTATGGAGTCTACCCATGTTTGAAACAATACTAATGCCTAAAAACTTTACTTATTCAGCACAGCTGGTTATAGAGATTCAGCAAAAATTATTTGATTTTAGCCTATAATTACAAAGGTTTTCTTTTTGCATGGCTCCCAGATACCCATAGATTAATATCATGAAGCTTGAGAGTCCATGCAACCGCATCCTTTGCTTTATTATTAAGCAGGTTTGTCATGCGTCACTCCAGGTCTAGGTCGCGAACTTTCAGGTCTTGTTCCACAAATTATTTATTTTCTTACGTCAGTTGCTCGGGTCATTTATGGTCTTTCCCTCAGATTTCATAGATTGTTCAATTTTAATGTTCATGTAAAGGAAGAAATCAAATGTTGCAATACATAAAAATATTGAAACTTCGACAATATTTCGATGTACTACATCTAATTCTATGGAAAAGAATATAACTATGTCGGTCCCCACGTTAGGCGCCAATGTGGTGCCTTAATGTGCTTGTTTTTATGGCATCTATCCTGAAGGGGTAAAAATTGTACTGAAAAGTACTGTAATGAAACATATGCTACAGGAGAGGATAGAATACTAGTTACAAATGGGATACAGTATACTGAAATCTGTTCTGATTCTTTAATTAAAATCACTTTCGTTTTAAATAACGGCGTTCAGTCTTCCTGCGAAGGCGTAGTGTGAGGCGCCTTAAAATGTAACATGTAAAAATATTTATGTGATCTGTCTAAAAGCGTCTCAGGGTATCTTTGATAAATTTAAAAATGAGAAAATATTATTCGTGGGCGTCACTAGCAAAATGTTATTGTCTCTTGGCGAGGAAGCTTAAATAATTTATTATTTTTTACCTCAAATCATATTTTTGAAATGGTAATCAATTGCCATGAAGCGTCCTATTTGAATCACTGAAATAATAGTCCACAAATTGGGATAAATAGTGCAAATGCCTTAAAGTTACTAACATATTCATATAAGTCCTGTCAAAGGAAAATTATTATACACTCTCAGGTGTTTATTGGCTCGATATTCCCGCACTGCTGCAGTCACTGAAAATCAGAAAAGTTACTACTTTGTGCAATGGAAAGGACTGTCTACTGAAATAAAACAGTAGTAACTCTTTCTATAATATAATTTTAACAGCTATTAAATTATTACAGGCTTACAATTTAAGCCAGCCGTGCTGGTCGAGCCGTTCTAGGCGTTCTAGGCGTTTCAGTCCGGAACGGCGCGACTGCTATGGTAGCAGGTTCGAACCCTGCCTCGGGCATGGATGTGTGTGATGTCCTTAAGTTAGTTGGGTTTAATTAGTTGTAAGTTCTAGGGGACTGATGATCTCCAATGTTAAGTCCCATAGTGCTCAAAGCCATTTGAATCATTTGAGCTTACAATATTCAGTGGCCGACCGATGCGTGCATTCCAGGACAAGAGAAAACCGAATAGTGAATTCTTCGTCCTTCTGCAATGATTAACAAATAAAATCTTTTCGTTCTGATTACATCGAATAAAGAATTTGTTTATTTTTATACAATATCTATATCGTTCTTGTCGATATTTTTCTTAATTTTAGTTCTTTTTAACTATACACTCAGCTGTATCAAACTCTTTGCGTTTCAGCAAATATAAATGTATATTTAATGTCATCAGTAGATATCGGTACAGCGGCTATGGTCATCGCAGAGCAAGTGGTGGTCACGCCAGATGGCCAAATGAGCGGTTTCCACGAAGCGGCTGTATCTTGTTGCTGATAGCAGTACATGAGAAAAATTCGCCTTTTTAACGTGGCCTCACTTCAGCAAGGCGATTGACACACTTGGGGTCTATCTAGACTGACGGAAGTCGCAGCATCAAGAAGGATTGTGTGACATAAACGAATGTTGGTAGACGTCCTCCTACATCTGAGAAGTGATGTTTAATCACATTTAGCGCCAGACGTATAAGAGTGACGCTAGTAGAGTCACTATGTGGGTGCGAATTCAGGTTTGTCTTTAACATACGCTATACTGCTTGAGATTGGACATCGTTAGTTGATGTTAATCAAGAACGACTATAAGGCGATAAAGATGCGATAATAAACACTTCACTGAGTTTGAACGAGAAGCTGGGTGTTCCCACTGCGATGGAGTGGAAGCCTTGTCAGGAACGTTGCCACTGTACATGACTGCTAGAAGCGGTGGTCGTGAGAATCTATGGTCACCAGAATACCAGGCACCGGACGGCCACGTGTCACTACCGGCAGGAAAGACCGTTGTGTTCCGCTTCCGGTTCTGGCGCATCGCGTTGCATCTGCAACAGGTAAGTGGCTAATGAAATGTATATGTTATTGTTGGGATTTCTTTTTAGTCAGAGCCATTCTGTTGAATTAATTATCTGAAGTCAGGTTGTAATTTGTTTGAGCAGTAAGATTGCGTTTCGCTGGAATATTGTGGGTCAGTGTTGACATGATAAGAGAAAGTAGGCTCAGTATGTTCAGTTTTACTCAGCTGTTTCAGAATCAAATAACGTAGAAGTTTAATCTTCTCCATCATTCAGCAATTTAAGTAGAGATACACTTATTTACATAAAGAAGTTTCAAACTCTATCCCACAAACTGATATCCGGCCTTGTACAACCTACACGTTTCCGGTTTGAAATTCAACATATAGGTGGTTACACGGGTTATTTATCTACCAGGAGTTCACATTTACAGTGGCTTATCTCACGCATGCACAGTCAATCAATTTGGGGGATGTTTTCTAAATGTGAGTCTTAGTTACTTGTGTCAACGATTTGCGAAACACAATGTATCATTACTGTACCGACTATTATCATTAGACTACGTATTGCAATGTTACTAAATAAGGATGTCCGTGGCCGGCCAGTGTGGCCGAGCGGTTCTAGGCGCTTCAGTCTGGAACCATGTTACCAGTACGGTGGCAGGTTCGAATCCTGCCCCGGGCATGGATGTGTGTAATGTCCTTAGGTTAGTTAGGTTTAAGTAGTTCTAAGTTCTGGGGGACTGATGACCTCAGATGTTAAGTCCCATAGTGCTCAGAGCCATTTGAAGGATGTCCGTTTAGATGTAAGACGGAGTTTGTAAGCTCTAATCTTGTCAGCTGAAATAAATGCATATATAAATAAACCAAATTTAAATAATAATTGCCTTTCGAAGCTACGCCTGCTGTTTCAACCAGTAAGCTTACGTAGGTTGGCAGTTACCATAGCCTAGTAAACAAAAAAAAAAAAAAAAAAAAAAAACAAAACTCGCCAACGAGAGATAAACTGAAATCTAAAGACCACTGAACTTCGGAGGAAATTTTAATAGAAAGGATTGTTTCCTTCATTCGATTTGTTGTTGGTGCCGAAACTACGTAGCACTTACGAAGAGAGTGAGTTAAGGGTTGTACTTGGTTCCTTCTATCGGCCGGTTACAAAGTAACTGGTAACCCCACTGAAAACCTCTGTAACACGAGTTCTTGGAGATTTAAGTCACACCACACACATTCTGGATAAATGGCACTTCATAAGTGGCGAATAAAAGAAAAGTTCTCCCGAAACACATCCAAAAGTTTTTCTGCCACTTACCTAGAACAGATATTTTGGCACCCGACGTCAGATGAAAAAAATAGTGGACTTGCTGGCAGCAAAAGAACCAGCCTTTTTTTTTTTTTTTGACGACGTTGACGTAGAAAATGGAATAGACGCCAACGATGCGCTTGTAACTAGGACGTATACTGAGATGCTAAGGTCTAGCAAAGTTAAGTGGGAAGTCTACATACTCATTAAAATGTATAAGAAGTAGGTAATTTAATTTCTCTGACACGGGCCAGGTCCTTTAATACTGTGAGTGACACAGGGGAAAAGTAGAGCAAGTTCACTGCTCCTGAAGAATAGTCGACCGAGTTCTGTATAAATATTTCAGAATAACTGAAGATCCGGTTTGGTATTCAAACAGCATAAGAAAACTTTTCAGGAAACTGCGGCAACGTCACAAACCGATGCATAAATTCGCAGTGAGTAGTAAGTGATTTGAAACCCATCCGACTCCCCGAAAGAGAATTTCTCAATCCTTCATTAATTCTTATAACAAAATATTGTCACAGGTGCTGTTCCAGAAAATTGCGAGACACTTGGGTAACTTTTTAAACATGTCAGTGGTGAGTAGACAGACAGCTACAGACGAGACTGAAACAGAAACACAAAATAAAATATCAGAGTAGAAATGTTGAATTTTGTTTCACAAATGAAAAATCAAGAACATGCCGTCATTCAGTAGTCGTGCCGTAGCTGAGATGACAATATTAATCACCGGCCGGTGTGGCCGTGCGGTTCTAGGCGCTTCAGTCTGGAACCGCGTGACGCTACGGTCGCAGGTTCGATTCCTGCCTCGGGCATGGATGTGTGTGATGTCCTTAGGTTAGTTAGGTTTAAGTAGTTCTAAGTTCTAGGGGACTGATGACCTCAGAAATTAAGTCCCATAGTGCTCAGAGCAATTTGAACCATTTTTGAACAATATTAATCAGTATTATTGGTGTTTAAAAGCAGCTTAAATCTGTAAAATTCGATAAGACATGGACACCCTCTCGAGTCCCTCTCAAGTTCTAGAAGGTACTTACGTGTGAACTACCTCCACTCTTGTCCATAATTTACCGCGTATTCCTTGAGAAACGATAAGTACCCAGTGATTGGGAAAGGGCGCAAAAAAGGAATTAGAATAGATGAATGCAACTATAGTTCTTTTTAATTATAGCAGAATCCTTATTCTGAGCGTAAACATTATGAGCCACCAGCAACAAAAACACCTACCTTTTCAGTGGAGAATACATGGATTATGCTAAACTCACCAGTGAGGGGTTACTGGTCCCCATTGGGCGCCTCGCTAGGTGGCGAATAGGGGAACGTTCAACAGATATGGAGGGTACCGGGGAAATAAAATACGCGAAGTGGACCAAATCCAGTACCTGCTGCCTTGCAGATAGAGGACCCTCAAAGGCAAAGGGAGCGAACCCCGACAGAAAACTCCTATGAGCTCGATTCCAGTCAACGGAGCAGCCCTCCTATCGATATAGGGTGTGTGGACCGTTAACCCGTGAACCTGAAACCAGAATATCACAGAGAATGCCAACAATCGGACGGATTTAGAGATTATAACCTTCGCAATGGAAAAGGTGACACGAATAGGGTTCTGGAATATGAGAACAAGGTGGCAAGCAGGTAGACAAACGAAAGTGGTACAGGAAATGGAACGATACAGATTAGAAATTTTAGGATTAAGTGAATTACGAGAGGGAAGAATAAAGGAAGGACATACCTTCCTCTACTCTGGAAGGAAGTATGAAACCCATAGTGAAGGAGTGCCTTAATATTATACCGGAAAGCAAAACAGTCTTTGATAGAATGGCACCCAGTTACAGACAGAATCATATTCCTTCGCTTTGCAACGAAGGTAATACCAGTGACCAATGGACAATGTTACGCATCAACAGAAGTGTCTGAGGATGAAGAGAACGACAAGTTTTATAGCAAACTCCAAGAAACACTGCAAAAGTGTCGAAAAAAAGATATCCTCCTGCTGATAGGTGACTTTAATGCAGAAAATGGGAATGATACCCATGGAATAGGTAGATTATCGGGCAACATGGGTTGGGACCCGAAATGAAATTGGAGTGTGTCTCATATACTTGTGCGGTGTGCTTAACCTGATCATTGGAGATTCCCTTTATCCTCATAAGCGGTATAACCTAGTCTCTTCGGTTTCTCCAGACGGCAGAACAGAGAACCAGATAGACCACTTTGCAATTATCAGCACCTGGCGAAAATCACTCCTCGATGTGTGGAATAAAAGAAGAGTAGATGTCGGTAGCGACCAACACCTTATGTTAGTAACAGTCCATCTAAAAATAGCTGCACGCAAGAGACATTGGAGGCAGAAGAGGATTAAGTTTAATTGTGGAAAGCTGGACAGTACAAAAGTCCGAGAGGAGTTCTCGATCCAACTGAGAAATCGTTTTGGAGTGCTTACAAGGGAACCTCCCCATCGCACCCCCCTGAGATTTAGTTATAAGTTGGCACAGTGGATAGGCCTTGAAAAACTGAACACAGATCAATTGAGAAAACAGGAAGAAGTTGTGTGTAACTGTGAAAAAATAAGCAAAATATACAAACTGAGTAGTTCAAGGGAAGATAAACAACATGAAGGACGCTGGGAACGCAGGAGGGCCGTGGGCTCGTGGTAACGTGAGTAGCTGCGGAACGGAAGATCCTTGGTTCAAATCTTCCATTGAGTGAAAAGTTTAATTTTTTATTCTCAGTTTATGTGACAAACTCTTATGTTTTCATCACTTTTTTGGGAGTGATTATAACATCTACAAGAAAACATAAATCGGGCAAGGTAGAAGAATTTTTTTACCCATTCGCCAAGTGTACAAGTTAGGTGGGTCGACAACATATTCCTGTCATGTGACGCACATGCCGTCACCAGTGTTGTATAGAATATATCAGATGTGTTTTCCTGTGGAGGAATCGGTTGACCTATGTCCTTGCGATGAAATGTTTTCTGTTCCCATTGGAGAGGCACGTCCTTTCGTCTACTAATCGCACGGTTTTGCGATGCAGTCGCAAAACACAGACACTAAAGTTATTACAGTGAACAGAGATGTCAATGAACGAACGGACAGATAATAACTATGCAAAAATAAAGAAAGTAAAATTTTCAGTCGAGGGTAGACTTGAACCAACGACCTTTCCTTCAGCAGCTGCTCACGCTACCACGGGACCACGGCGCTCCTACGTTAACTGTCCATTATGTGGCTTATGTGACCTATGGACTACTCAGTTTGTATATTTTGCTTCCTTTTTCACAGTTACACACAACTTCTTCCTGTTTTCTCAATTGATCTGTGTTCAGTTTATCAAGGCCTATCCACTGTGCCAACTTATAACTAAATCTGAGGGGGGTGCGATGGGGAGGTTCCCTTGTTAGCAGAGGAATCGAAAAGAATGACATTGAGGGTCAATGGGAAGCAGTGAAAACGATCTATGCACAGACTACTGAAGAAACAAAGGACCATGGCAGACAAAACTGACCTCTGACCATACTTGGGATGCAATACAACAGAGGAGGAGGGCAAAACTCCGGCTAAATACTGCACAGACAAGGGAAGTAAAAGATGAAATCCAACAGGAACCCTGCATATTAAATAGGATTGCGAAAAGGAATTTCAGAAAAGATAAGAGAATCTGAATCAATAATCTCGCAGCTTAGGCGGAGGCAGGAGCTAACAGGCGATAAAAAGACACTATATAACATGACAAGGATGGAGTCAAATAAGAAATTTCGAGTTGATATGCCAAAAAAGGACAAGCAAGGAAAATTACCCATAAACCGCGAAGACAAAGTGCAGAGGTGGAAACAACATTTCGGGAGCGTTCTGAATTGTAAAACTGCAAATGACAGTGTAGTTCAACTGAATGTGGATGGGGAGGGATCCTGCAAGATATGTCAATCAGCGTAGAACTCCCATCCAAAGACGAAATCACTGAAGCAGTCCAGCAAATAAAAAATGAAAAAAAGTCTGGGCCACTTAAAGTGGAGCTCTCTATAACAGCCGAAATTTTACATCCAAACCTAATAGTAATATGAATGAATGAAAAACTACCGAATGACTGGAGCAGAGGCTTGCTCATCAAGCTCCCAAAGAACGGACACCTATCTGTTTATGATAATTGGTGAGGCATCACTCAGCTGTCAGTTCCAAGCAAGATCCTCTGTCGGATAATCCTAAATAGGATAAAAGCATTATTTAGACAAGAAAATAAGGAGAGAACAAGCAGGATCCAGGGAAGATCTCTCTTGCATTGACCAGATAAACACCTTGAGAATAAGAGCTGAGCATTTATGTGAATAACTGTCACCGCTTTACATGCTGTATGTAGACTTTGAGAAGGTCATCGACAGTATAATTAAAACAAAGATATGGAGCTCATTGCAAACTTTAGGAATTCCCAAGAAAATAATTGCTGTTTTCAAGTTCATGTATGAAAACTACACGTGCCAGGTTCAACATGAAGGTCTGCTTTCAGATCCAGTATCAATGAAAAGAGAAGTTAAGTAGGACTACATGCTCTTACCGATGCTATTTAAAATACTATTGAATCTTATAAAGGCGCAAACAATGAATAAAATGACAGGAATAAAGTGGAGCAATGGAACACATGTAGGAGACGTAGATTTCGCTGATGACCGTTGCCTTCTATCCCACAGACTCAACGACATGACAGAGAAACTAGAAGAACTGAAATCTGTAGCGAAGAAAGTTTGTTTGAAAACCAATGCCCAAAAACACAATGCTGGCAAACGATAACAACACCGCAGAGCTTAAGCTTAGGACCCAGGTAATCGAAAGGGTGAATGAGTTTTGCTATCTTGGAAGCATGATTACACCACACGGTCGTGCAACAAAGGCACTTTTACAACTCTCCGCTCTATCTGAAGACGGAAGGAAATAACATTGAGGATCAAAATGCGGATACTTGAAAGAAATCTAAAATCTGGGATTCTATATGGATGTGAACTATGGAAAGTGACAAAGCAGGTAATCCATAAGTGGCAGATTATCAACAACAAACGTCTGGGGAACATGCTGGGGATACTATGGCCGAATGTCATCTCTAATGAAAGACTCTGGGAAAGAACCAGCCGGAAACCAATTGAGCTGCAGATAAGAAGCAGGAAGTGGAGATGGTTAGAACACACTCTTAAGAGACCAGAAGAACATATTGCGAAGGAAGCACTTTATTACATCCAGCAGGGGCGACGGAGACGAGGCAGGTCCTTAATTACGTGGAGAACATCAGCTGAAGCAGAATGTCAACAGCTAGGAATAGGATGGGAAGAAGTGAAAATACTAGCAGAAGACTTCTAAGATGGCCATCCTTTGCTGCAGCCCTATGCTCCACATAAGGAGTTAAAGGAATCAATAACAATAAATAAATAATGCTAAACTGAAGCACTCCACACATCTCATCCTCGGAGCCACGGAGAGAGCTTTTGTTTCAGAAAAACTGACAGCTACTCAAAAAGAAAGTGAACTTCTATCTGATATGTAAACAGATTTGTGACTGCATCGAAAATACACTGGCAAGCAAGATGCAGGACATTACCCTGGATGGACAGTCACCTGCAGGCACTAAAATGAAACCTGGTGTGCTCAGACCAGCGTAATTGACCACTGCTGATCACGCTGTCTATCATGATAGAGGACAGTATAAATTCAAATCTCACTACGTTGCAATTATCTATCAGGAACTTCTTTTCTCAAACAACTGTACTAAAATTCTGTTAGATCTCGATAAAATACGATCATCGTGCAAAGACAGAAGTAGCTTTTAATGTAGAGAAATGTCAGGTAATGCAAGCGCATGCTTCCACAATAGCTGTCGTCTACAGTATAACATTTCCGGAATATAACATCTAGTCGTGCCTTGTAGATCAAGCTCTAAACACACTCCCCCAAACCACGCTCTTCACTGTTAAAACATTGCGGATGATGTGAAAAAAATTCTAAGGGTATTCCTTTCCTTTTGTCTGAAACAGAACAAGGCTACGTCGCCAATATTACGGAGTTTGATATTCGGCTAGTACATGACGGTACGTTTTCAGAAAAAGCGTGGCGGCGAGCTATTTCTGAGGTTTTGACCTGGTATGCAGTGACAACACTGTTTTATTCCAAGGATGTTCGACGCTATCCCGGTGGAATGTTGATGAATACCTATCCAACAAGTTCACCAGATTTTTTATTTCCCTGAAATTTTGAATCATATATATGTTAGAAAAACTGTTATTAAGTTATTTGTTTCGAATGTGGTCTTGTATGGAATTGAAACATGGATGATAAGCAGTTCAGATAAGAGGAGAACAGAAACTTTTGAAATGAGATACTATAGAAAAAAAGATTTGGTCGCTATGTCGAATAACTAATGAGAAGATACTTCATCGAATTCGGAAAAAAGAAATTCATGGCACAGTCTGACTAAAAGAAAGGATCGCTTTATAGGACATATCCTTGGACATAAAGGAATCGTTAGTTTGGTAATGGAGATGCTGTTGTTGTTGTTGTTGTGGTCTTCAGTCCTGAGACTGGTTTGATGCAGCTCTCCATGCTACTCTATCCTGTGCAAGGTTCTTCATCTCCCAGTACTTACTGCAACCTAATTCCTTCTGGAGCTGCTTAGTGTATTCATCTCTTTGTCTCCCTCAACGATTTTTACCCTCCACACTGCCCTCCAATGCTAAATTTCTGATCCCCTGATGCCTCAGAACGTGTCCTACCAACCGGTCCCTTCTTTTTTTCAAGTTGTGCCACAAACTCCTCTTCTCCCCATTTCTATTCAATACCTCCTCATTAGTTATGTGATCTACCCATCCAGTCTACTGCATTCTTCTGTAGCACCACATTTCAAAAGCTTCTATTCTCTTCTTGTCCAAACTATTTATCGTCCACGTCTCACTTCCATACATGGCTACACTCCATACAAATACTTTCAGAAACGACTTCCTGACTCTTAAATCTATACTCGATGTTAACAAATTTCTCTTCTTCAGAAACGCGTTCCTTGCCATTGACAGTCTACATTTTATATCCTCTCTACTTCGACCATCATCAGTTATTTTGCTTCCCAAATAGCAAAACTCCTTTACTGCTTTAAGTGTATCATTTCCTAATAAAATTCCCTCAGCAAGACCCGACTTAATTCGACTACATTCCATGATCCTCGTTTTGCTTTTGTTGATGTTCAATTTATATCCTCCTTTCAAGACACTGTCCATTCCGTTCATCTGCTCTTCCAAGTCCTTTGCTGTCTCTGACAAAATTACAATGTCATCGGGAAAACTCAAAGTTTTTATTTCTTCTCCATGGCTTTTAATACCTACACCAAATTTTTCTTTTGTTTCCTTTACTGCTTGCTCAATATACAGATTGAATAACATCGGGGAGAGGCTACAACCCTGTCTCACTCCCTTCCCACCCACTGCTTCCCTTTCATGCCCCGTGACTCTTATAACAGCCATCTGGTTTCTGTACAAATTGTAAATACCCTTTCACTCCCTGTATTTTACCCTTGACACCTTCAGAATTTGAAAGAGAGTATTCCAGTCAACATGTCAAATGCTAGAAACGTAGGTTTGCCTTTCTTTAATCTTTCTTCTAAGATAAGTCGTAGGGTCAGTATTGCCTCACGTGTTCCAGTATTTCTATGGAATCCAAACTGATCTTCCCCGAGGTCGGCTTCTACCAGTTTTTCCATTCGTCTGTAAAGAATTCGCGTTAGTATTTTGCACCTGTGACTTATTAAATTGATAGTTCGGTAATTTTCACATCTGTCAACACCTGCTTTCTTTGGGATTGGAATTATTATATCCTTCTTGAAGTCTGAGGGAATTTCGCCTGTCTCATACATCTTGCTCACCAGATGGTAGAGTTTTGCCAGGACTGGCTCTCCCATGGCTGTCAGTAGTTCTAATGGAATGTTGTCTACTCCCTGGGGCCTTGTTTCGACTTAGGTCTTTCAGTGCTCTGTCAAACTCTTCATGCAGTCCAGAATGAGATTTTCACTCTGCAGCGGAGTGTGCGCTGATATGAAACTTCCTGGCAGATTAATACTCTGTGCCCGACCGAGACTCGAACTCGGGACCTTTGCCTTTCACGGGCAAGTGCTCTGCCATCTGAGCTACCGAAGCACGACTCACGCCCAGTCCTCACAGCTTTACTTCTGCCAGTATCTCGTCTCCAACCTTCCAAACTTTACAGAAGCTCTCCTGCTAACCTTGAAGAACCCTCTATATACTCCATCCATCAATATACAAATTGAACAACATTGGGGACAGACCACAATCTTGTCTCTCTCCCTTCTCAAGGCCTGCTTCCCTTTCGTGCCCCTCGACTCTTATAACTGCCATCTGGTTTCTGTACAAATTGTATATAGCCTTTCGCTCCCTGTATTTTACCCCTGCCACCTTTAGAATTTGGAAGAGATTATTCCATTCCACATTGTCAAAAGCTTTCTCTAGGTCTACAAATGCTAGGAACGTAGGTTTGCCTTTCCTTAATCTTTCTTCTAATATAAGTCGTAAAGTCAGTATTGCCTCACGTGTTCCAACATTTCTACGGAATCCAAACTGATCTTCCGCGAGGTCGGCTTCTACAAGTTTTTCGATTCGTCTGTAAAGAATTCGCGTTAGTATTTTGCAGCCATGGCTTATTAAACTGATAGTTCGGTAATTTTCACTTCTGCCAACACCTACTTTCTTTGGGATTGGAATTATTATATTCTTCTTGAAGTCTGAGGCTATTTCGCCTGTCTCATACATCTTGCTCACCAGATGGTAGAGTTTTGTCAGGACTGGCTCTCCCAAGGCCGTCAGTAGTTATAATGGAATGTTGTCTACTCCGGGGGCCTTGTTTCGACTCAGGTCTTTCAGTGCTCTGTCAAACTCTTCACGCAGTATCGTATCTCCCATTTCATCTTCATCTACATCCTCTCTCATTTCTATAATATTGTCCTCAAGTACATCGCCCTTGTATAGACCCTCTATATACTCCTTCCACCTTTCTGCTTTCCCTTCTTTGCTTGGAACTGGGTTTCCATCTGAGCTCTTGATATTCATACAAGTGGCTCTCTTTTCTCCAAAGGTCTCTCTAATTTTCCTGTAGGCAGTATCTATCTTGCCCCTAGTGAGATAAGCCTCTACATCCTTACATTTGTCCTCTAGCTATCCCTGCTTAGCCTTTTTGCACTTCATGTCGATCTTATTTTTGAGACGTTTTTATTCCTTTTTGTCTGTTTCTTTACTATATTTTTGTATTTTCTCATTTCATTAATTAAATTCAATATTTCTTCTGTTACCCAAGGATTTCTACTAGCCCTCGTCTTTTTACCTACTTGATCCTCTGATGCCTTCACTACTTCATCCCTCAGAGCTACCCATTATTCTTCTACTGTATTTCTTTCCCCCATTCCTGTCAATTGTACCCTTATGCTCTCCATGAAACTCTGTACAACCTATGGTTCTTTCAGTTTATCCAGGTCCCAGCTCCTTAAATTCCCACCTTTTTGCAGTTTCTTCAGTTTTAATCTACAGTTCATAACCAATAGATTGTGGAGTCCACATCTGCCCCTGGAAATGTCTTACAATTTAAAATCTGGTTCCTAAATCTCTGTCTTACCATTATATAATCTATCTGATACCTACTAGTATCTCAAGGATTCTTCCATGTATACAACCTTCTTTCATGATTCTTGAACCAAGTGTTAGCTATGATTAAGTTATGCTCTGTGCAAAATTCTACCAGGCGGCTTCCTCTTTCATTTCTTAACCCCAATCCATATTCACCTACTATGTTTCCTTCCCTACATTTTCCTACTGTCGAATTCCAGTCACCCATGACTGTTAAATTTTCGTCTCCCTTCACTACCTGAACAATTTCTTTTATCTCATCACACATTTCATCAATTTCTTCATCCTCTGCAGAGCTAGTTGGCATATAAACTTCTACTACTTTAGTAAATGGCTCTGAGCACTATGGGACTCAACTGCTGAGGTCATTAGTCCCCTAGAACTTAGAACTAGTTAAACCTAACTAACCTAAGGACATCACAAACATCCATGCCCGAGGCAGGATTCGAACCTGCGACCGTAGCGGTCTTGCGGTTCCAGACTGCAGCGCCTTTAACCGCACGGCCACTTCGGCCGGCACTACTTTAGTAGGCATGTGCTGTTTGTATTAGCTTACCTGCACTCCTATTTTTTATTCATTATTAAACTTACTCCTGCATTACCTCTATTTGATTTTGTATTTATAACCCTGTATTCACCTGACCAAAAGTATTGTTCCTCCTGCCACCGAACTTCACTAATTCCCACTATATCTAATTTTAACCTATCCCTTTCCCTTTTTAAATTTTCTAACCTACCTGCCCGATTAAGGGATCTGGCATTCCATGCTCCGATCCGTAGAACGCCAGTTTTCTTTCTCCTGATAACGACGTCCTCTAGAGTAGTCCCCGCCCGGAGATACGAATGGGGGACTATTTTACCTTCGGAATATTTTACCCAAGAGGACGCCATCATCATTTAATCATACAGTAAAGCTTCATGCCCTCGGGAAAAATTACGGCTGTAGTTTCCCCTTGCTTTCAGCCGTTCGCAGTACCAGCACAGCAAGGCCGTTTTGGTTAGTGTTGCAAGGCCAGCTCAGTCAATCATCCAGATTGTTGCCCCTGCAACTACTGAAAAGGCTGCTGCCCCTCTTCAGGAACCACAAGTTTGTCTGGCCTCTCAACATATACCCCTCCGTTGTGGTTGCACCTACGGTACGGCCATCTGTATCGCTGAGGCAAGCAAGCCTCCCCACCAACGGCAAGGTCCATGGTTCATGGGGGGAGGGGTAATGGAGATAAACGTTGTGAATAAAAATTGTACAGGCAGTATCTTCAGTGAAAAAAAAAAAATCGTCCCGAATTTCAGAGCATGTCAGTGTAAATAAATATGTATTTTAGAATTTTTGGAAGTTACGATTTTCCCATTCGGTTTTCCTTTTGATCGGTATTGTATGCTTCCTGCATTTGTCATAAATTACCGGAATTTTTGAGACTGTTAGCGGCAACAACCTCAGAGTTCCAAGAGGTTAGTAATTTTTATTCCTTGTTTTTCTGTTGTCTTAAATGATTCTTGTTATGTGTACTAACTGCTTCAGTTCTTAAAGGGAATTAGTAGCACTTTTAGCTCATCGCATCCAGAAATTAAAAGACAATCAGCAAGCTTGTTTTGGAGTTATTTGTATACCATTGTGTAAAACACTAAGGAAGCCACAATGCAGGCCGATAGTGAATGTTGTACTCCAACACGTGATGAGTTGGTTAATGTTTCTAAGCAGCTGGAATTTCCTCCTATTATTGTCATGCCAATGGAAGCCAATGCGAGCCGGTATCTTCTGAATCCTCCCGAGATTCTTGTACCATAGATACCAAATGTATCTCAAGTAGTATCCCCTCCTGTAGCTACAGGAAGTAAGACACCTGTCACTACTCATCCACTAGACAGTATGTGGCTACAGGAAGTAAGACGCCTGTCACTACTCATCCACTAGAAAGTATGTGGCTACAGGAAGTAAGATACCTGTCACTACTCATCTACTAGACAGTATGTGGCTACAGGAAGTAAGACACCTGTCACTACTCATCCACTAGACAGTATATGGCTACAGGAAGTAAGACACCTGTCACTACTCATCCACTAGACAGTATGTGGCTACAGGAAGTAAAACACCTGTCACTACTCATCCACTAGACAATATGTGGCTACAGGAAGTAAGACACCTGTCACTACTCATCCACTAGACCGTATGTGGCTACAGGAAGTAAGACACCTGTCACTACTCATCCACTAGACAGTATGTGGCTACAGGAAGTAAGACACCTGTCACTACTCATCCACTAGACAGTATGTGGCGTATCAGTAGTAGTTCTAGGCCCCCTGTATAGCGGAGATAGGGATCAGTTACAAATCAGGGTTTACATACATTGCCCTAACCACCGGAAGTTCGAGATGCTGTTTTCCACTGAAACTGGAAACGAGCCAGTGAGACTCATTTTATCGTGCTGAAATTTGGTGTGTCTTCTGTGAAGAAGTGACCCACGTAGGAGGGTAGACGCTTATTAAATATAAGCAGTTCATGCATTAGGTGAATAATGGCGTCCATGAAGAAACTGGCTGCCAGGTCTGGGAAGGAACACCAAGTGCACTCAGTGTTTAATCGTGGGGCCTCATTTAACATACTGAAGAGCCTCATCCAGCGGCCACTACGGCAACAGGGGGCAGCAAACTGCAGATTGCGGTGCACATTGGAACAAATGATGCCTGTTGTCTGGGCTCTGAGGTCATACTTCAATCATTCCACTTGCTGGCCGAGGAGGTTGAGGAAACTAGACCTGTTCACGAAGCTTCAAGGAACCTCGTAATTTCCAGCAATGCTCCCAGAAATGATCGTGATTCTGAGACGAGTCGCAGGATTAACACAGAGACATCGAAAGTTTTGTGGCAAACTGTACTGCGACCTCCTAGAATTGCTACATAGCATTGAGGACCATAGGATCCCCTAAATGGAAAAAAAATGTTCGGTACACATCAGAGGCTATTGCCTCGGTAGCTGAAAGTGTGTGGTTAAAAAGCAAGAGCTTTTAAAAAAAATGGTTCAAATGGCTCTGAGGTCATCAGTCGCCTAGAACTTAGAACTAATTAAATCTAACTAACCTAAGGACATCACACACATCCATGCCCGAGGCAGGATTCGAACCTGCGACCGTAGCGGTCGCTCGGTTCCAGACTGTAGCGCCCAGAACCGCACGGCCACTTTTTTTTTTTTTTTAATCTCATTTTGTTCGCTTTTGTTCGTTGCATCTGCTCGGGGCGGACGTCGTAAGACAACCGTTTAAGTTCGTTATTGATCGATGAACTCAGTTTTTTTTTTTATTAAGAGGGCACGGAACCCTCTGACCGAACACGCTGAGCTACCGTGCCGGCATAAAATTCTTCGACGAGGATGGGATTCGAACCCCACTCCGGCCGGCCAAGAGCTTTTCAGATTGTGCCACTATTCATCCAGTATCGATAACTATAGTTGTAGGACACCCCAAAATTCTCAGTAATTAATCGAAAGAAAGCTCGCTACACTTGGTAGTATTAAGATCATAGTGGCGAAGCATTTGCATCACGGTACTAGTGTTTGAAGTTCTCCAGAAAAGCAGTGGGCCTCGCATAATGCTAGATAGTTTAGAACTATGAACTGACAGCAATGAGATTTCTGGGGACAATTTAAATGTGTATAGAAAGGATAAACTAATGGTAAAAGGCGGTCATGTACAGGGTGATTATAATTAAAGTCCCAGTTTCTGAACGCTGCAGAGAAATAACCGCTGGTCAGAATGAAGACAAATTTTATTTGAATACTATAGAAGAAGGAGGAAACGTTATGGAAACAAACAAAAATGTCAGGGAACTTTTCCCTCTAGATGGCGCTGCAAGCGTCATAACGCCAACTGATTCCGCTACACATGACAGATGAATCGGAATACGGCTGCTATATTGTGAATTACTCATTAAACCAACTTTGTTGCGCAATACGCATGACAGCATAAGTTTTGGCATTGTATTGATGTGGCACTGTTATTTAGGTAAGACCATCCAAAACAACACGACTGTATCACATTGGATGGGAAAAATCGGTTTTTAACAGTCGTGAGGCCAAAAACCGCAAAAAAAAGCAACAGTGACATCGGTATTCAATTGCCTGAGGCCTGAGGCATGTGCCCCACGCCTTTCATTTTAAATATTCTGGGACCTTCAGCGCCATCTAGTGTCAAATTTTCCTTAATTTTTTGTTTGTTTCTATAAAGTTTTTTCTCCTTGGTAACAATATGTTCAAATTTGACATTCTGACCATCGGTTGTTTTCTTACAGTTTTGAAACAGGAACTTTAATTACACCGATAAGCCTTAAAGCTGGTACACCTGCCGAATATCTTGTAGGGCCCTAGCGAGCACGCAGAAGTGCCGTAACACAACTTGACAAGGACTCGACTAATGTCTGAAGCAGTGCTGGAGGAAACTGACACCAAGAATCATGCAGGGCTGTCCATAAATCCGTAAGAGTACGAGGAGGTCGAGATCCCTTCTGAACATCACTTTGCAAGGCATCGCAGTTACGCTCAATAATATTCATGTCTGGGAGGTTTGGTGGGCGCAGAGGTGTTTAAACTCAGAAGAGTGTCCTGGAGGCACTCTGTAGCAGTTCTGGACGTGTGGGGTGTCACATTGTTCTGCTGGAATGGGCTAAGTCCGTTATAATGCACAATGGACGTGAATGGATGCAGGTGATCGGACAGGATGCTGACGTACATGTCACCTGTCAGAGTCGTATATAGACACATTAGGAGTCCCATATCACTCCAACTGCACACGCCCCACACCATTACAGAGCCTCCACCAGCTTGGTCAGTCCCCTGCTGATATGCAGGATCCATGGATTCATGAGGTTGTCTCCATACCCATACACGTCCATGCACTCGATTCAATTTGAAACGAGACTTGTCCGACCAGGGAACATGCTTCCAGTCTTCAACAGTCCATTGTCGGAGTTGACGGGCCCAAGCAAGGCGTAGAGCTTGATGACGTACAGTCATCAAGGGTACACGAGTGGGCCTTCGGCTCCGAAAACACATATCGATGATGTTTCACTGAATGTTTCGCACGCTGACACTTTTTGATGGCTCAGCATTGAAACCTCCAGCAATTTGAGGAACGGTTGCAATGATGTCACACTGAACGATTGTCACAGTCCTCGTTGGTCCCATTCGTATTGTCATCATTCTAGGAGAATTTATCCATCCAACAAACATGGTAGGCGTGATAACACATCCTGTGAAACATTACAAAATGCTACCTCTGAGAATTAATAGCAGCTAGTTGGCCATGTACTTGACAGATCTGCATTGTACCTAGTAGAACAGTTCGTGGTTGAGAGGACCATCCACGGTATACACTCACTGTAAAGGAAATTGTAAAGAAACTAAGACTACTGCATAGTAGATGCTACACAAAGCATGGTGCTATTGACAGGGAGATGTTCAATGAAAAGGTTATGGCTGTCAAGAATGCAACGCATGAAGTCTTCAGCGACTACCGTTACAGAACTTTATCGCAAAATCACTCACAAAATCCCAAGAAATCTACGTCATATATAATGACAACCAGTGGTAAAAATATACGAGACAGGAACTGAAACTGAGGGTAGGAAACCTAAAGCACAAATCCTGAGCTCCTTTATCAAATATCTTTTACGAAGGAAAATCTAGGGGTATTGCCGCAATTTAATTCTCGCACCACTGCAAGGATGGTTAATATAGCTGCAGCTGTATTGAGAAACGGTTCATATCGCCAAAACTAATCAAAGCTCCATCGACTGGTGAAATCCGTATCAGATACTACACGCAGTTCGCGTCAGAATTAGCCACACTTTTGGCCATGATCTACCGTAGACCCTTAGAGCAGAAAAACATGCCCGTTATTTCGAAGAAAGCACAAATCATATATGTCTACAAAAAGGGTAGGAGTAGTTTTTCACAAAACTACCGTCCACTATCTTTGACAGCTAGTTGCAGAATTTTAGAGCATATTGTGAACTGAAACGAAATGATGTATCTCGACCAGAATGGCCTCCTCCATGCTAACCGACAAGGATTTAGAAAACATATACCATGTGAAACCCATCTAGCTGTTTCCTCACATGACATTGTGAAAGCTGTTGAGTAAGTCAGTTGCTCAGATGCATGATTTCCTAAAAATATTTGACTCAGTACCACACAAAGGCTTACTATCTTAAGTACAATCATATGCGGTACCAAGGGAAACTTGTGACTGGATTCATGAGTTCTTGGTTGGAAGCACCATGTTATTTAGGGTGAAAAGTCATCGACTGATGTAGAAGAGACTTCTGTTGAGTCTCGGGAAAATGTGCTGGGACTTTTGCTTCTCATAATGAATATAAATAACAAATCCTGATAGTAACAGTTTGTAGGGATATGAAACGGAATCTCACCCAAATACCTGGTTGAAACATTTTGTAGGGATATGAATAGGAACACCCTCCCAATTAATCATAGACCTAGCCGTTGGTGGGGGTAGCTTGCGTGCTCCAGCGATACAGACAGCCGCACAGTAGGTGTAACCACATCGGAGGGGGTCAGTTGAGAGACCAGAGAAACATGTGGTTCCTGAACAGGAGCAGCAGCCATTTCACTAGTTTCAGGGGCCACAGTCTGAATGATTGCCTAATATGCCCTTGTAACATCAACCAAAACGGTCTTGCTGTGCTGGTACTGCGAACAGCTGAAAGCAGGGTGAAACTATAGCTGTAATTTTTCTCGAGGGCATGCATCTCTACTGTACGGTTAAATGATGAAGGCATCCCCTAGGGTAAAATGTTCCAAAGGTAAAATACCGTTCAGAACCTCTGGACAGGGACGAATCAGGAGGATGTCGTCGTCGAGAGAAACAATATTGGCGTTTTACGGTTCTTAACAGGATAAGCAGGTTAGAAAATTTTAAAAGGGAAATGGATAGGTCGAAATTAGATATAGTGGATATTAGTGAAGTTCGGTGGCAGTAAGAATAGGAATTCTGGTCAAGCGAATACAGGGTTATAAACACAAGGTCAAACAGTCGTAATGCTGCAGTGGATTTGATAATGAATAAGAATGGTGGTAAGCAACTATAAACAGCTTAGTTAACGCATTACCGTAGCCAAGATAGACACAAACTCACACCCACCACAGTAGTGCAAGTTCACATGCTAACTAGCTCCACAGATAAAAGATTGAAGAAATGTATCCTCGGATAAAAGAAATTACACAGATCATTAAGAGGACAAAAATTTAATTGTGAAGGGGGACTGGAATTCGATAGTAGGAAAACGAACAGAATATGGACTGGGGGAAAGGGATGAATGAGGAAGTTGGCAGGTTGTATTTTTGCACAGAGCATAGGTTAACCATTGCTAACACTTGGTTTAAGAATCACGGAAGGAGTTTGTACAAGTGGAAGAGTCCTGGTAAGGCTGAGATTTATAAACCAGATTTTAAATTGTAAGACATTGCCAGGGGCAGATGCAGACTCTGACCACAATTTATTGGTTACGCACAGTAGATTAAAACTAAAGAAATTGCAAAAAGGTAGGAAATTATGAAGGTGGGACCTGGATAAGTCGAAAGACCTAGACGTTCTCGAGAGTTTCAGAGGGAGCATAAGGGAACAATTTCCTTGGACAGGATAAGGGAATACAGTGGAAGAAAACGTAGCTTTGAGATGTGAAATAATGCAGATGGCTGAGAATCAAATAGGTGAAACGACAATGTCTAGTGGAAACGCTTGGGTGACAGGAAAAATTGAAATTAATTGATGAAAGGAGAGAATATAGAAATGCAGCAAATGAAGCAGCCGAAACGGAATACGAACGTCTACCAGATATCAAGAGCTCAGTTGGAAAAGGTCAGCCCCCGGTAGCTGAGTGGTCAGCGCGACAGGCTGTCAATCCAAAGGGCCCGGGTTAGATTCCCGGCTGGGTCGGAGATTTTCTCCGCTCAGGCACTAGGTGTTGTGTTGTCCTAATGATCATCATTTCATCCCCATCGACGTGCAATCCGTCAAAGTGGCGTCAAATCGAAAGACTTGCACCAGGCGAACGGTCTACCCGACGGGAGGCCCTCGTCACACGAAATAATTGTAGGTGGAAAAGCAGTCCTAAACAAGGAAGGGAAAGCTGAAAGATGGAAAGAGTATATGGATGATCTGTACAAGGGAGATTAACTTGCAAGCAGTATTATAGAAATGGGAGAGGGAGTAGATGAAGATGCGATGGGTGACATGACATTGCGAGAAGAATTTGAAAGAGCACTGAAAGACCTAAGTCGAATCAAGGCCCCAGGAGTAGACGACATTCCGTCAGACATATTGATAGCCTTGGGAGAGCCAGCCATGACAAAACTCTTCCATCTGATGTGCAAGAAGTATGGGAAGGCGAAATACTCTGAGACTTCAAGAAGAATATAATAATTCTAATTCCAAAGAAAGCTGATACTGGCAGGCGTGAATATTACCGAACTATTTGTTCAATAAGTCATGGTTGCAGAATACTATCACGAGTTCCTTAGAAAAACTGGTATTTGCCGATATTGAGGAAGATCAGATTACGTGTTTACAGGGACTACTGGGTCATCAGTCCCTGAAGATTAGTCTGCACTACGGAGAAATGTAGGAACACGCGAGGCAATACTGACCTTACGTCTTATCTTAGAATATACTTTACGGAAAGAAAAACCTACGTTTATAGCATTTGTAGACATAGAGAAAGCTTTTAACAATGTTGACTGAAATACTGTCTTTGAAATTCTGAAGGTATCATGGCTACAATGCAGGGAGCGAAAGGAGATTTACAGCGTGTAAAGAAACCAGACGGCAGTTATGAGTCGAGGAACATGAAAAGGAAGCAATGATCGAGAAGGGAGCGGGACAGGGTTGTAGCCTATCTGCGATGTTATTCAGTCTGTACATTGAGCAAATACTAAAGGAAACGAAAGAAAAATTCGGAGAAGGAATTAAAGTTCAGGGGGAAGAAATAAAAACTTTGAGATTTCCCCATGATTGTAATTCTGTCAGAGACAGTAATGGACTTGGAAGAGCATCTGAACGGAATGGGCAGTGTCTTGAAAGGAGGATACAAGATGTACACCAACAAAAGCAAAACAATGATAATGGGGTGTAGTCGCGTTAAATCGGTTGAAGCTGAGGGAATTTGATTAGGGAACTAAATACCTAAAGTAGTAGAGCAGTTTTGTTTTTTGGGTAGTAAAACAACAGATAATTGAAAAATAGAGAGTCTATAAAATGTACACTGGCGATGGCAAGAAAAGCGTTTCTGAAGAAGAGACATTTGTTAACTTCGTAAACAGATTTAGGTCTTAGGAAGATTTTTCTGAAAGTAAAGGTAAGGAATATAGCCACATATTGAAGTGAAACATCGATGATAAATTAGTTTGCGTAAGAAAGCCGGCCGGAGTGGCCGAGCGGTTCTAGGCGCTACAGTCTGGGACCGCGCGACCGCTACGGTCCCAGGTTCGAATCCTGCCTCGGGCATGGATGTGTGTGATGTCCTTAGGTTAGTTAGGTTTAAGTAGTTCTAAGTTATAGGGGGCTGATGACCTCAGAAGTTAAGTCCCATAGTGCTCAGAGCCACTTGAACCATTTGCATAAGAAAAAATAGACGCTTTTGAAGTGTGTTGCTACAGAAGAATGTTGAAGATTAGATAGATAGATCGAGTAAGTAATGAGTAGGTACTGAATAGAATTGGGGAGACAAGAAATTTGTGCCACAACTTGACTAAAAGAAAGTTTATATTGCAAGGACACATTGACACATTCTGAGACATCAAAGCATCTTGATCTTAGTACTGGAAGGAAGTGCGGGGGGGGGGGGGGGGGGGTGGTTAAAATCGTAGATGGAGAGGAAGAGATGAATACTGGTTTTATGCAGTTCTCGGAATATTCTGTACTGAATACTTCACTATCGTGCCATAACTTATGTATAATGTCATCAGAACCGACGATATAATCATTTTCGTTTGGTGTTCAAAATATTAGCTAATTTGATAGTATTTACACCATGTGCCTCTTAATATATGCTAAGAAAGTCATCATTTTCTTAATTTCTTACCTTACGTTTTTATATTATTAAATAAGGTACATAACAGCGAGTATATCGTGATCTCTTTTCCTACAACACAATCCACTAGCAAGGAGTGATGTAAAATATACATAGACTTCTCTCGTCTCTTGAACGATGTCACTTTTGTGACAGTAAACTTTTCTCTACTATTCAATGTTTGGACAATGAATTAACGTATTTCTTGTTTCCTGTAAAAATGTTTTGCCCACATCGCTATTTACCTAATACATAATGAAATCATTGCAGCTTAATGAGCAATTTTCAGCACTAGAATATGGTGGCACGTTGTAAATGAAGAACAATAATGAATATGATTCCCGTCGTCTTGTAAAAGACTGAAAATTTGGGAACATTATAAAATTTAATTTTCAAGTGTGATTGACATTAGAAGGAATTATCTACGTACATTCCGTATTTTGCAGACGTTTCAGATTGATCGCATTAACCGGCAGTCTGCATGGCTTTTCTGGAACCAGTGCCCAATAGAGCTTTGTTCCATTGTTTACTCGGTTCGTTCCAAATAACTCTCCAAGCCTACAACAGATGGCGCATGTGGCGACTCCGCGCACGGCAGCAGCCAACGAGAGGTCTGGCACAGTCCTTTACGCAATGGCCAACAGATGGCTGGCGTGGTGTCAGCAGCGCATTGTGGTATTTCTGTACACTCGGTTGGTTACCTTGGAAACATTTAAAGAATCAACATTTCTCTTTAAACAAAATCCAGTCGGCTACGAAGTTTCTACTTGTTAACATAATTCTTCATTTATTGATACAGACTGCGTCGTATTGTTTTAAGTTTGTAGGATATTAAGTTACAAAATAACTGTCACACGACAGACGAGGCATCGAAATGCCACATGTACGACTGGGATCTGTTTGCCTTCATTGTTAGGAAATTAAAGACTACGAGTGTCTAACCTGCGGCCAGCTGATAGCATTGAGCACATTTCATTACATTAATACTTATTCCACAGTTCATGAACACAACATTTCGTAATGATCTGTAATGTGTAAGTTTAACGTGTGTGTGTGTGTGTGTGTGTGTGTGTGTGTGTGTGTGTGTGGAAAATCTAAAAATTCAGCTGTTGAGTAGGAGGAGTCAGTTTGTTTTTAAACGCTGTTTGCCATCTGACAGGTTTTTAATGATATTTGGTAAATGACGAAAGAATTTTGTGGGAGTATAATTCATCCCATTCTGTGCGAAAGTCAGATTTAACCCAGAATAGAGAAGATATTTCTTTCTTCTAGTATTGTAGCTATGCGCTTTGCTATTACTTTCAAACTGGGATGGGTTATTAATAACAAATTTCATAAGAGCACATACAGTATATTGTGAAGGTATTTTGAATATCCCTAGAGCCTTAAATAAATGTCTGCAAAGTGATCTTAGGTGGGCTCCAGCTATTATTCTGATCACATACTTTAGTGTAACGGATACTTATCTTTGTGATGAATTACCCGAAAGTATGGTGCCATATGCAAGGAGTGAATGAAAGTAAGCAGAGTAGGCTAATTTACTGATATGTTTATCAACAAAATTTGCAATAATCCTAATACTATAAGAAGCAATTCAAACGTATCAGCATAGCACCAACGTGTTTCTTCCAATTAAAATTCTCATCAGTCTACACATCCACAAATTTTTCATACTCTAACTTAGCGACAGACTCCTGTTCAAAGTCTGCCTATATTTTCAATGATGTTATACCATTCACTGTACATAACTGTGTATAAAGTGTTTTCTCAAAATTTTCCATTTGCATGAAACCACTTAATAATATCCCGAAATTCATCATTTATAAGTTCCTCAGCTAGTTCTTGTTTGTTGGGTGTGATTATTACAATTGCGTCATCAGTAAAAAGAACTAGCTTTGTATCTTCGTGAATATAGAGTGGCAAGTCGTTATTATATATTGAGACCAGTAAGGGACTCAGGACTGAACCCTGTGGGACACCGTTTTTGACACCTCCTCGGTTAGAGGACTCTGCTGATTTTTTTGCAGACTATCTGTACTATTAATCTGTTGTAGAAGAGGGGTCTATATGTAGTAGCCGTAAATATCTCTGGGGGAAAATATTTTTTTTCCTTGAAAATCACAATTAGCAAGGAAGGACATTACGAAGGACAACCAATAAAAGACTCATGAAGATACAGCATGTCTAAGATAAAACCGGCAACATGTTCTGGCATTATTTCCCTCCAGCCCTATCATTCCATCACATAAGTATAACGTTTTCTGTCACAGCTTCAGTTGTCATTTGTTGTTTTTGGCGTTCTCTGAGCTATTCAAATGAAATATATGGTATTCCATGAGTCAAAACTTCTGTATAGTTGAAGCTTACATCTAAAATGATATATTTAAGAATATTCGTGAATATTTTTATTAAAAAATTCGCAGACTCTGGTATACCCAGCGAAGGTAGTGTTCAGAAGTTGATAGCATAATGGCAGTCCGGAAACGATGTTTCTAATTCTAAGCGTAAGAATCAGCGTACAGTTCTAATTCCAGAAAAAGCTGTAAAAACTTGCAGATCATTGCTGCTAGTCTTAAAAAGTCTGTCAATCGGCTTCCGTAACAGACAGAAGTAAAAAACGCACGTCATGTCGTAGTGCGACTGTCATCATATCGGCGGTGGCCTTTGCAGCATTATGTAATATGTGCGCGGTGCATCCAACTCCTCCAAGATTTTCTTCCAGTTCATTTTCCAGTTTCGTGATCACGTTGTTTCTACCAACTCTTTGCTCTCCTCCAAAATTAGTGTTGGCATTGTCACCGTAAAAGGCTTCCTCTAAGCCTCTGACGCAAAACATTCTGCTCCTACAATTCTATACAGTATGCCTGCCAAAACACACTGGTGTCCAGAATTAAAGCAACAAACCGCTATTTACCCGTCCTGTGTCTAATTCACGATATAATTATATAAACCTTCAACAGATTTCCCTATGGTCATGTTCTGCAGATAAGATGGCAGTCCTGTCAACGGGCAACCATGCCTACGATGACGTCAGGGCATCCTTGATTCATCAAGGTATTGTTTGCTAGGTAGCCCCACATGCACAATCATTGTGTACACAGTCACAGACGGTGCAGTGTGGCACAGAAGACGCCAGTGGAGAGCCATAGGAAGGATGGAAGCAGGACGGTTGTAAAGTGATGTGGCCCGTTGGATTAATTTGAATTGTTTTGTTGTTTCTTGGATGTGGCTACAGTGTGTAGACACCGAAACTGTATCCTCAAGACCAGAGCGGGGCCAAACACGTGCGACATCAGCAAGAGAGGACCGTTTTTTTGGCTGTAATATCACGTCGAAACCCATTTTATTACTGCAGAGTAACTGGTATCTGACCTCGCAGTATGCACTGTACGTGTTGTATCGAGGCAGACGGTGTACAGAAAGCTTCCGCAGAGCGACTTTTACTGTCGGAGACGTGCTGTATGTGTATCTCTGACGCGTCTTCACAGAAGGGAACCTGGAAAGTGGATCGTCAACGTGCCACATGGATGATCGAACAGTGGGCCGATGTTCTTTACACAGATGAGTCCCGATTTGATCTGGAGAATGACTCTCGATGGACTCACATCTGAAAAGGACGTGGAACACAATTTTCGGACCAAACATTGTGGAAAGATCTCTAATGGCATGGGTAGGGATTTGTTGACCACTCGATACCTCTTCAGGAAATTGTGCAGAGATATCGGAATGGTTTAAATGCTGTCAGGTATCGTGACGAGATCTTGGGATCTCATGTGCGGTTGTTGCGAAGTGCTGTGGGCTAAGACTTCATACTGATGGACGATGATGTTAGACCTCACAGACAACATGTGGTTGATGTTTTATTGGAAGCAGAAGATATTGCACGTCTGGCGTGGCCTGCTCCCTTTCCCGATTTGAATTCCATAGAGCATGTTTTGGATGCAGTATGGTGACGGGGTGCATCACATCAGCATCCACCAACCGCTCTCCAAGACTTCGAATCAGCTCTGTAGCATGCCCCGTCGTTTTCCGACTTGTATTTCTGCCAGAGGTGGTCACACTTCATACTGTGCACATTAACCAGTTGTCAGAACGCGTGTGAAAATCGGTTATGTTGGAAAATAACGCACAAAATTATTGTCTACCGTTATGCATGTCACAGTCGTTCACGCTCTGTTTTTGACATTGTTTCTACTTCACTATCACCTGCTTACAGTGTTTTGTGGCAAATAACCGTACCTTGCAAAATTTCCTTTCGTTGATTTAATTTTGGACACTACTGTATGTAATTAGTGGCTGAGTACCCGCGTCGCCCGGATATACATTTACTTCTGTCTTCTATTAGTTTATCTCTCCTTTCTCCCTCCCACTGTCCACCTCCTCCTACACCTCCACTCTAGCCATTTGCTTCATCAACACTTTCTGTCCACTAACACATTGCTCCCCCCCCTCCCTCCCCCCCTCTGTGTGCATCTCTCGGCCCTCTCTCTGTCCATGCCCTACTCCCTCCTGTTACTACCAATCTAGTCCTTCCCTCTCTCTCCATTCTCTTCTTCTCCGTCTGTCCACTGTTCCACAAATGTCCATCTCCTCCTCCCCCTCTTACTCCATTTTCTCTTCCCATTCTCTTTATCAATCTGCTCCCCCCTCGCCCTGTCGATCTCCTCCTCTGCCTCTCTCTGTCCATCTCCTCCTTGCGCCTCGCCCCTTCTTTCTAATCATCTCCTTCCCTTCCCTTTTTGTGCCCATCTCCTCTCTGCTCATCTCGTCTTCCTCCCTTTCTCTGACCATTTCCTGCTCCTCTTCTGTCTATTTATCTCCTCCTCTCCCCATTTTTGTCCATTTCCTCCTCTTTCCTTTCTCCGTCTCTATCTCCCGCTCTTCCCTCTCGCTATCTACTTCCCCCTTCCCCTATCTCTGTCCATCTTCTCCTCCTCCTATCTGTGTGTGTCTTCTCCTTACCCCTCAATGTCTGTTCTACTCCTTCTCCCTCCCTTCTCTCCACGTTATCACACTCACCCCAATCAGAGGCTGATGATTTCTTACCCCTACAGTATTTCTTTCCAGACAGTAACTAATACGTCTACCAAATTTGACTGTAACCGTTCCAAGCGTTTTATTGAGCTTCTTATCCATGGCTTTCCACGCATATGCACATGCCAAATAATGCATAATGCCATATAATAAATATATTTATCGCGTATTTGTACACCTATTTCAGCTGCATCTTTAACGAAGGTAGCCCTCTGCTTTCATTTTCACGCAACTCAATGTTTATTACGTTTTATTTCCAGAACTACGGGTCGTACAGTGATATAAGTCTGCAGATACAGGCAGTGGTGTATGTGGATGATATATGCAAAATTTGTTGTGACTAGAGTTAGTATGAAAGAAATAACATATTAAAGATCGTGTATGTTGCCGCATTCATTCACGCATTTCAGTGTTTATGGCTCCATATCTCCTTAAATATGTGTCGTACAGTGACATATTTTTCTAAGTACATTCAGCGGCATATGTGTATACTGTAGATGAAATGTGTTGCGAGTAGAATTAGTAGTAAAGAAGTAAGAGATTAGAACGTCCTGCATGATGCGGCTGTTGTTCTCACATCTCAATATTTGACGTCATATCTCCTGAACTCCGCGTCGTGTTATGATATATGTTTTTAGGCACATTCACCGCTAGATGTGGATATTGTCTGGGATAAGTGTTACGAATAGAATTAATAGCAACTAAGTAATACACTGAAACGTTTTGCATGATGCTTTAGTTTTTCACGTATCTCACTGTTTATGACGTCATGTACCCTGAACTAAGTGTCTTACAGTGATGTAATTTTTCTGTTACATTTAGTGATACAGTGCCTGCAAAACCTGTCACGAATACAATCAGTAGAAGTAATACATTAAAACGCATGTCCCGTGGGGCGGCTTTGCTGCCTGAACAGCGAAAATGCAGGCATTCGCAATTACTGAGTGATCAAAGTACTGGTATTCTGGTGTCGTGAGCAACACAGCTTTTTCATCCCCACCGCTTTGATATGTGTTTTATGGAGCAGATGGTCGTTAATTTCTGCAGAACCCTCTCGTTCGTTCTGATAAAGAGCTTGTACTTATCAATTTTAGGCAAATTGAAAGTTCTTAAATAAATACACAGAGGTAACTGAGCATCAGTCTTCATGATATACGAGCCGCGCGGAGTAGCTGCTTGGTTTGAGGCGTCATGCCACGGACTGCACTGCCACTCCCGCCGGAGGTTCGAGTCCTCCCTCGGGCTCGGGTGTTTGTGTTGCTCTTAGCATAAGGTAGTTTAAGTAGTGTGTAAGTCTAGGGACCGATGACGGAAGCAGTTTGGTCCCTTAGTAAATCACACACATTTGAACATTTGATATGCCAGACATTTAGGGTGAAAATTATTTGACTTTTGTGGGTTTTGTACCGAGAATTTTACTACCAGGAACAGTTGGTCAGACTTGAATGACGCATACGGCATAAGACCTTTGGTGTGTGGGGCACTTGTTTGTAAACTGGTTTTGTTTCATAACAAGCGACTGTCTGATGCATCGTCGTTGATGGTGCTACTTTCAGAAACAATACACGATCATTTGTAACGTGTCTATGATGGAGTTTACTACTGTGTTGTTCGATGCAGCGGAAAGTATTTCGCGGAAATCCGAACAGTTCCACACACAAAATGTTTAGGAACAGACGCCATCCTCATTTGGAGAGATTTTGTTTAATATGGGTGGAAACGTATCATGGAACCTCGTAGTACAAGCTATAGACAATTGTCCTAAGAGTCAAATGTCTTGCGTTGTAACTGTCAAATATCCTTAATGTTAAATGTGAAAGATCGCACTGCACTGCGATAACAGGTCTCTAAGAAACAGCGGACAGGCCGGCAATGAAAATACTGACATACCAGCAAGGTCTCACGTATTTGGAAGTCTCCATAAACAGGGAAGCAATAAGGGAAAGTAGAAGACAGCCTTCAAAAGCGACGCTTATGCCCATTGGCGTGCTGTCAATAGGAGAGCATCACAAGTATCAGCAGTACTACGGTACCCATCGTCAGGTCGAGAAGCGACGTCACAGTTCTGCGTCCCATGCGGCAATAAGCAGTCTCCGATGAAGACTGTATCCTGTTTCGAAGAGCAACACAAATACTGGATGTCTTTATTTGTTGGATATAGATGAACAACAGCAGTCTGCATTTTATCTAGTAGTTAGCTGGTATATGTGAGTCTGTTAGGAATTAGAACGAATCGTGGCAAAGTATTCGCCTCTGACAAAGTAGAGGAATTAAGGGAACAGAATGAAATATATGTATTTACCGTTAGAGAGCGGGACGAGTAATGGAACAGTGCGCCTCTCTTGTGTCTAGGAGCCGGCCGCTGTGGCCGAGCGGTTCTAGGCGCTTCAGTCCGGATCCTCGCTGCTGCTACGGTCGCAGGTTCGAATCCTATCTCGGGCATGATGTCCTTAGTTCTGAGTGTGGGGGATAGGTGACCTCAGATGTTAAGTCCCATAGTGCTTAGAGCCATTTGAACCATTTGTGGCTAGGAGCCAACACTGGTCTAGTAATTAGAACAATTTGGTACAATGCACTTGTACACTCAGAACAACGAGCGGTAAGAGTAAAGCCATTGTAAGACACGTCTCCCAGTAAGGTATAAAACAATAATACAAAGTCATGGGATACCTCGGAATGTCGTTTCGGACCTCCATTTCTCCGGCGTAGTGTAGCAACTCAACGCGGCATGTACTCAGTCGTTGAGGGTCCCCTGCAGAAGTATCGAGTCATGTTGCCTCTATAGCCGCCCACAACTGAGAAAGTGTTTGCGGGGAGGATGCTCAGCACGAACAAACCTCTAGATTATTTCCCATAAATGCTCGATGGGATTCATGTCGGGCGTTCAAACTGTCCAGAACTGTCTTCAAACCAATCGCAAACTATTGTGGCACTGTGACAAGGTGTGTTGTCATTTTTAAAAATTCCATTGTTGTTTGGCAACTTGAAGTACATGAATGGCTGCAAATGGCCTCAGGGTAGCCGAACTCAACAATTTCCAGATAATGATTGGTTTAGTTGGACCAGAGGACCCAGTCTATTGCATGTAGACACAGCCCACACTGTTATGGAGCCACCACCAGCTTGCATAGTGCCTTGTTGAAAACTTGGGTCCACGGCTTCGTGAAGTCTGCGCCACAATCGAAACCTACAATCAAGACTTACCAACTGAAACCAGGACTCATCCGACCAGGTCACGATTTTCTAGTCATCTAGGGTCCAACCGATATCATCATGAGCCTCACATATGAAATAAATTATTGAACTGTTCCAAAAATACCTGTTGGAAATCCTGAATAATTTACAATACGATAATAATTTTCTCCGCTCCACTCGCCTTTCCTAAGTAACTGAAGAAGATTCATATACCCTCTCACTTCTTACGTGGCTGCAAAGGAGCAAGCTCACGATTCATTTTCGATCGCATTATAGCGGGGATACGACAACTCAAAGCAGAATGGATTGCCAAGCGTAGCACAGTAGTGCTGAACTTCCCATAGTTTGTATTGTTCAAGCATGACCCATAAACCGCGATGATGTCTTCAACTGCCGCATCATGCTACCTAAGATCACAATCGAACCGAAGCGAGGCGGCGCAGTGGTTGCCATACTGGACTCGCATTCAGGAGGACGACGGTTGAAATCCCATTCCGGCCATTCAGATTTAGGTGTTCCACGATTTCCCTAAAACGCTTTAGGCGGATGTCGGAGTAATTGCTCTGAAAACGGCACGAACGATTTCTTTCCCGATTGTTTTCCAATCGAAGCTTGTGCTCCATCTCTAATGCTCTGTCTCTCGACGTGACATTAAGCTCTGTCCTCACTTCCTTCACCTCCAGGAACTCTCTATTAACTCATAGGCTGGGACTGTATAATCTCGAGCAAACGTTCTCATGAAGCCAAGGTTTTGTCTTTTTGTACTGACATGGTATCAGAACGTGCACTGTGGTGAAAAAGTCATGGGAGAGCGATATGCATGTATATATAGTTGGCAGTAGTGTCGCGTTCAGAAGGCATAAAAGGACACTGTATTGGTGGAGACGTCATTTGGACTCGGGGAATTCATGTGAAAAGGTTTCCAAATTCATTATGGCCACATGATAGTAATTAACAGACTTTGGACGTGGAGTCGTAGTTAGAACTACCGTTTTAGAATTCACTACTTTCAGATGCAGAGTGTCAGAAGTGTGCCGAGAATACCAAATTTCAGGCATTATCTCTTACCACGAAAACGGCTCCGGCCAACGGCTGTCACTTAACGACCGAGAGCAACAGCTTTTTCATAGAATCGTCAGTGCTGACAGACAAGCAACACTGCGTGAAATAACCGTAAAAAGCAAAGTGGGGCGTACTATGAGCACATCTATCAGGACAGTGCGGCGACATTTGGCGTTAATGACTGCCTTTGCTTACACCACGACATCGCCTGCAACGCCTCTCCCGGGCTCGTGACTATTTCGGGAGGACCATAGACGACCGGATAACCGTTGTCTGGTCAGATGAGTCCCGATTATAATTGGAAATCGTAAAGTTCGAGTGCGGCGCGGGACACCACGAAGCCACTGACTCAAGTTGTTAACAAGCCACTGTGCAAGCTGGCAGTGTCTCCATAATAGTGTGGACTATATTTACGTGGAATGGACTGGGTCCTGGGTATTTTTGGCTATTTGGAGAGCGTTTGCAGCCGTTCATGGTCCTCATGCTCCCAAACGATGATGGAATTTTTATGGATGACAATGCGCCATGTCACTGGCCACATCGGCTCGCGATTGGTTTGAAGTACATTCTGGACAGTTCGAGAGAATGATTTGGCCAACCAGATCGCCCGAAATGAATTCCATCGCACATTTATGGGATGTAATCGCGAGGTCAGTTCGTGCATAACATGTTGCCCCACCAACACTTTCACTATTATGGACGGCTATAGAGGCAGCATGGATCAGAAACTCTGACGGGACTTGCTACGACTTATTGAGTCCACGTCACGTCGAGCTGCTGGACCACGCCGGACAAAAGGCAGTCCGACGCAGTATTAGGAAGTATCCCATGACTTCTGCCGCCTCAGTGTAAATTCTCCACAGTCAGCCATATAAGTAGTATTAAAGAGACAAGGTTTTAATAATTTATTAATATCATTCTATCAGTTGCAAATGATTGTCCAAGTGCTTGTGATACGTGGTTACTGTCCTAAATTCTCTGCTCTCTGTTCATTGTTCTGCATTCCCCAGCGATCGCACAACACATTTTATTGAGCTCTGATATGGACCTTTAATCATAATACTTTATTATAGTACTGTATTACAGGAGTTACTTCAGCCACCTTGTGTCATGCGGTTCAGAATTTGCTGGTTTGTGTGCATCTGTGAATACATGAGTAATGTTTAAATGATGCAGTCATTACAGTTCCCGTAATTTCTGTGACTCCTCAATTTTATTTTATCGAAATATATGCATGTCACATGAAATACACGCAAATGTGATCGTAGCTCATAGATACAGGCAGCGACATTAATTTTCTTGTTGTATTTACTGCTTAGTACGTCAAACTGCAGTTAAATATTGGGTCACATAGTTGGATTTTATATCGCTGTGTACGCAGAGGCTAATTACAAATATTTCAAAAAGCAAAATTAGGGGACATTTGATCTCGCAGTGTGAAGAACAAATTTATTCTAGGCGGATACACAAAAAGTATTACTTTTGTCGAAAAACGTTCATCCTAGTCTTATAAACAGAAAAATGATCTGGCTTATTCATTCATATGATGCATGAAAAAAAAAAAAAGAAAATTCAAATTCCAGTCTCTAATGCCTGCCTGTCTCGTAATTATGAATGGCTGCGGTAAAACTGAAAAACTACTTACAGTACATCACTTTAGATGGATCGTTAGTTTAAAAAAAATCCCTGCGAGTAGGAATCACGCTCTGAGAGCTTCATACAACCTTAGTTGTCTACACAGGTAGTTCATCTAAGGGTACTGACACCTGAGTTTACAAGTATCAGATTATTAAAGACAAATGGCCGCACCGTTTGATTAAACTGACATACAAGCTTAAATTTCTTACACATCTAGTGGATTGAAGACCTTAATAATTGAAATAAATATCAACTTCATACCTGTACCCTCATGAGAAAAAGGGTTCTTAATAGGCAGAGAGACAGTCGGACAACAAAGTGAACCTATAAGGGAGTCGTTCTTACCGGGGTATTACATCAGACCACAAATATAAAAATAGGTAGGAATTTTGTTTCAACGAGGTTTTAACAAAGTAGTGAAAGAGGCAAAAACTTCGGGAACGACCCCTGAGAGGATAAGCAACAAACGAAGCCTATTGAAGATGTGGACGAAAGAGCGGTTGCCCTGCTATATCCCTCTAATAGCTACTCAGGACAGAAGAGTCCAGCTGGTGATAGGGTTTGTCTTCTTCGCTGAGGAAACTAGTTGTCAGCAATGGGACTGTTCATCTGACCTTTCTTTTCCTGGCCCTCTCAGACGGTGTCGTCTTTACGCTACATGCCACAACGGAATCGATCTCCATCTCTTACGGAACGCCTACTCCTTCCACCTCTGGAAGCACGTGCACAACCAGGATGGGGCTAACTGGGTAAAGTCAGAAAGTAGGAATTAAAGGTAAAAAACTAAAAATTAGAAATGAAAATCAGTCGCCTTAAGCGATTTACAAACTTTAGGGCAAACAGAAGTCTGCATGTTCGGACAGGAATCTGGACAAATGGCATCCCCCATAGGTCTCCAGAGTGTTCCGACTGCACGTATTTAAAAAGAAACTTGAAAAATTAAAAAAAAACAGATTTGTCAAACAACAAGATAAGAACCATTTGGAACATAGCAAAACTGAGGCAGGGAAAAGTAATCAGGATAACGGGGAAAATTCTTTAGTGGTTAATAATATATTGATCAAAGGTAGCTAAGTAGCTAGGTCTGAACACTTCCTTGTGTGTAGATTATAGTTTGCAAGAAGAACCCTTCAAAATAATGCTGCTAAGCGTAACAGAAAGTTTTTCACAACAGAACTTCAAGAGAGAGTGGTGTTCAAAATATCCTTCAAGTGACTTGGTAAATAGTACGTCTGTGGCGACGTCGATGAGTGCGACCGATTGCAGGCGATACTGTTGCCGAGATGTCAGTGATATAACGATCGTGGGGTCTTAAGTGAACTCATAGTCGACACAGTACTTGATGCATGAGACCAAGAACATAAGGTGCAAGAGGTGATTGACTATACATGTGATTGTTACTGCTATTAATTATTAATCACCGAAATAAGTCTCAGCATCAATAAGTCATAACTATTTGGTCAGGTCTATTGCGCACAGTATCATTTGATCACAAAATAATGTAGCGAGAGCAGCCAAAATATCAGCAACTCGTACCAGAGAGGCGCGAAGCCAAGTACATATGAGTGCACTGTTCTACGACTGGGAACTTGAACTGCAGTGGTACAAAGACTATAAGGCTGTTCTACCTTCTTTAATTGTACATCAGCCGAAACAACAATTTCAAATCGCATTTCCTTCCTTCATGTCCATTGTTTTTAAGAAATAAATAGAAAATTAGATTTCTTACAAAGAACGAACAGTTTAAAGTACGAAAATGCCGCACGGGGTAGACGCGCGGTCTAAGGCGCCTTGTCACGGTCCGTGAGGCTCCCCACGTCGGTGGTTCGTGTCCTCCCTCGGGCATGGGTGTGTGTGTTGTCCATAGCGTAGGTTAGTTTAAGTTAGATTAAGTAGTATGTAGGCTTAGGGACCGATGACCTCAGCAGTTTGGTCTCAATAAGACCTTACCAGAAATCCCCGAAAAAAGTATGAAAGACACCTACAACGCGTTACACATTCTTGTACAACGTTTTATTTGTTACGCTATATCAATGATAACTTTTACTCGAAACACCACACTGATATACTGGACTTGCCAGACGTTATCTGTATGATCACATGCAAAAGTGTGCTCAGCACGGAAACATCGGAGGACAATGTACAGTTTGTAGATTCCTTTTCCTGCAATTATACGATTCATAGCATTCAGGCTTCTTCAACACAAACTGCATCTGTCAAGCCTTGATATACACTCTGGTTCCTCCCAATATGTCTCCCGTGTCGAAGATCTACATATTCATTACATGTATACGCTGCTGATAATTGAGTACAAAAAATATATAGGCATGTATGTGCCAAAAATAAAAAAAAATACTTTTATGGTGAAAAGGGTTGTATAAGCCAAGCGTAATGAAACGAGAGAGGTTGCAAGTGCCAGAAAAATTCCTACTAGTTTCAAGAGCAGTTCGAGGACAGCAGCACTGTGCAAGCGCCAGCACTGCTGAGATGGGAAGGGATGTAAGTGACACAGCCATGATGTATGTGCCTCAGCTACACAGTTGGTTTAGTTGGTGACAGTACGTTGATATGGCAGTGATTTCGGTCCTTTCACGTGCACGTGTTACAGTGTTCTTCGGTTGTGTGTTTAGTGTATCAACCAGAAAATGGAAAAGCCTTTTAGGAAGAAGGTGATTGTTCGTAAGAAAAGTGAAGCAAGAGAAAAAAAGGCCAGCTGTAAATTAACAGTCGTGGAAAGAGATATCTGTAAAACAACCACCAGCAAAACAGGAAAGCTGCTCCTGTAAGTACTAGTGTAAAAACATAAGCAGTGAACAAAAACAATTATTGTTTATGGAATTTTTTTAAGTTGGTGAAAAAAGCTAAGGAACATAATTATTAAATCATATTCAAATGTTACCTATTGGTCGCAGACGTCATGGGATGAAGCCAAGGAACATATCTGTTGAATCATATTCAAATGTTACCTATTGGTCGCAAACGTCATGGGATGTACGAAAGTGCATCAGAGAGCAGGCGGACTTGTACTTCTGCTTATAATATCCCTGCGTTACAGCGAAAAGTGTACAAATGTGCAAACATCCCTAAAAGAAATTTTTTTATATCTGAAAGGAAATTGATTGTTTTACAAACAAAAAGGAAATCAGGTTGCTTGGTTTTTGAGGACAGAGGAGGGAAAACACCTGCATCAAAGGCACACAAGTTTAAATTTACAGAAGATAATCGAAATCTTGTAAGATATCATATAAACTCATTCGCAGACACAAAAGTCACTACAGCCGAAAAGAATCAAGTAATAAATTTTTGTCACCTGATCTAAATAAACACCGAAAAGAGGTGGCTTTTAAAAAACTAAATCCTGCAAGTGATGTTACAAACAGTTCTTACGCAAAAGTGTTAAAACAAGATTTTCCAAACCTAAAATTTAAAGCTCTTGCAGTTGATACCTGTAAAAAGTGTGACTTTTTGAAGGCAAAGTTGCACTCTACGACCAGTGAAAAGGCAAAACAGGAAGTAAAAGCCCAGAAAGAGTTCCATCACCGAAAATGGGAAAAGGCTCACAAGTGTATGAAACAGGATATTACATCTTCACGGCTTCCTACAGCTACTTACACAACCTTATGCAAGTTATGTTTGTTCCAATGCTTACACATAGCACTATGTTTTATTGTAGACAGCTATCTTGCTATAATCTAGGAATACATGTTGGAGACAGTGGCTCTGCATATATGTGTATGTGGCGTGAAGGGATTGGAGGATATGGCGCTAACGAAATAGTTTCTTGTTTGTTCAAAGTTGCTTCTAATGGAGGCCATTTTCCTCGTAAAAGACTTCTGTTATGGTGCGATAATTGCGGAGCACAAAACAAAAACAGGATGATGTTAATGTATATTATTTATTTAGTCCACAAAGGAATTTATCCTTCAGTTGATGTGAAACATCTTGTAAGTGGACACAGCTACATGAACTGTGACTGTGATTTTGGAGTGATTGAGAATAAACGCAAAGCTGCAAAAGCGATAACACATAAAGATCTTGAAGCGTTAGTTGCAAGTGAAAACTTGACAACATCTTTTACTGTAGTATCTATGAATACCGATGACTTCATAGATTTTAAAGGCCTTGGTAGAAACGACCTAAATACAAAAGATCTGGCTATAAGTAAAATTTCCCTCTTCAGCATTTCCTACAAGAATCCTAGCACAGTGAAAGTGGCATCAGTTTTGGGTCTGGAAGGTGATGTTATGGTAACTTGGAGAAAAGTTGGTGTTTTAAAGAAAAATGCTAATCTTGACAATGTACCAGATATGCATGACTTACCAAAAATACACTTTAAATCCAAAATCTCACAAGAAAAGAAGACTGATCTTTTGGGAATGATAGATTATACAGAGAAAGAAGAAGACAAGGACTTCTACAGAGCCCTGTTGGAGAACAAAGATGAAGAGGCTTGCAACATGGAGGTCTAGGAAGAAGATGAAGAATAGGACTGCTTGGAGGAAAGAAGTACAGTACTGTAAGTTTATTTCGATTACTAAATGCAGATAACTTTGCATTTGATTTCCGTATATATATATATGTGTTTTTAAAGTAAAAAAAGATTAACTGTATAAGAACGAATTTCGAAAGTGAATAAAAAGTCAAAATATTATGTACATAGCTGAGACAGCAAAAATAAATTTAGACATCTGACTCAGTTTTTGGTTTTCAGGTGGCTTATACTTACCGATGAAAGAAGAAACGGAATAAACTGAAGAAAAACAACTTTGCTTCAAAAAACCAAAAAAATTTTATTTTATACGTTTTTTTTTATATTAGCCTAGTACTGAAAGAGTAAAATTATATTCAATGTTATTAACTTAACATAAACCCTTGACTTACATCCTTTTCACAAACTTAGTAAGGCACCTACAGCGTTTTCCAGAGAAGGAAAGGATGGCACTTACCTCTTTTTCCATATGGATTTTATTCGCTATATAAATAAAAACTGTTTCCATGTTTTGTAGAGATGTTTTGACATACACATATTTTTTCATAAAATTAATATAATCATCCAATATTTGACACATTTATTTGAATACTGGCACATACATCCTATTCCATTTTTTGTACACAATTTATGTCATGTGCCCAGAGAAAACTGCAGTCGATTTTAAGTCAGTGTTTTAGATGCAAATGGTCACCAGAACTCATATGTTTGTCTATGCTTTACTTTCTGAATGCTGTCGTTGCTCCGTGCTCTTGCTGCTTTACATGGTATTCTCAAGGTTTTGTTGACTGGAGACGGATACATCCATGTTGCTCGCCAATCGTCTGGTCTTCAGCTGATGCTAGGCAACATCGAGGGCCACTACAAGGTCATCAACTTTCTTGATAACTACGACACGTAGCGATTCGTTTTTTCCTGGTAAGAGAACGTGCGTAAAGTTGTCTGCGATTAATTAAGGTAACTACTCAGCGATAATGGCAGCGGAGTAACTTGACTGGAGCTCCTATGGCCCTCTAGGGCAAAGAGATGATAAAAGAAAAGATAAATGAAAAGGAAAAGTGGAAAATTACTAAAATCAGTCAATCGATCTTGAAAAATCAAAAATAATTCAGGAAATCTTTCATAGGTAAAGATAGGCGAATCACTTGGCTGTTTCATCCAAGTTAAAGATAAATCTGCAGTAAGATTCGAACATCAGTTAACCGAATCTAGAGAACGAAAGCGCCTCAGTGTGAGATATTGTGGCCAAGGCCATGGTGAATCATGGTTAAAGAAAGACATTATGTCAGTTACTACGATTTAGGACTTAATTTTTGAGGCTTACTTTGCAAGCGACCTTGCAACAGTGATTTTCGACTTCGTAACATAATGTTCCCCCCCATGAACCATGGACCTTGCCGTTGGTGGGGAGGCTTGCGTGCCTAAACGACACAGATATCCGTACCGTAGGTGCAAACACAACGGAGGGGAATCTGGTGAGAGGCCAGACAAACGTGTGGTTCCTGAAGAGGGGCAGCAGCCATTTCAGTAGTTGCAGGGGCAACAGTCTGGATGATTGACTGATCTGGCCATGTAACACTAACCAAAACGGCCTTCTGTTGTGGCACTGCGAACGTCTGAAAGCAAGGGGAAACTACAGCCGTTATTTTTCCCGAGGGCATGCAGCTTTACTGTATGATTAAATAATGATGGCGTCCTCTTGGGTAAAATATTCCGGAGGTAAAATAGTCCCCCATTCGGATCTCCGGGTGGGGACTACTCAACAGGACGTCGTTATCAAGAGAAAGAAAACTGGCGTTCTACGGATCGGAGAGTGGAATATCAGATCCCTTAATCGAGCAGGTAGGTTAGAAAATTTAAAAAGGGAAATGGATAGGTTAAAGTTAGATATAGTGGGAATTAGTGAAGTTCGGTGGCAGGAGGACCAAGACTTTTGGTCAGGTAAATACAGGGTAATAAACACAAAATCAAATAGGGGTAATGCTGGAGTAGGATTAATAATGAATAAAAAAATAGGAGTGCGGGTAAGCTACTACAAACAGCACAGTGAACGCATTATTGTGGCCAAGATAGACACGAAGCCCACGCCTACTACAGTAGTACAAGTTTATATGCCAACTAGCTCTGCAGATGATGAAGAAACTGATGAAATGTATGATGAGATAAAAGAAATTATTCAGGTAGTGAAGGGAGACGAAAATTTAATAGTCATGGGTTACTGAAATTCGACAGCAGGAAAAGGAAGAGAAGGAAACGTAGTAGCTGAATATGGATTGGGGCTAAGAAATGAAAGAGGATGCCGCCTGGTAGAATTTTGCACAGAGCACAACTTAATCATAGCTAACACTTGATTCAAGAATCATGAAAGAAGGTTGTATACATGGAAGAACTCTGGAAATACTAGAAGGTTTCAGGTAGATTATATAATGGTAAGACACAGATTTAGGAACCAGGTTTTACATTATAAGACATTTCCAGTGACAGATGTGGACTCTGACCACAATCTATTGGTTATGAACTGTAGATTCAAACTGAGGAAACTGCAAAAAGGTGGGAATTTAAGAAGATGGGACCTGGATAAACTGAAAGAACCACAGGTTGTACAGAGTTTCAGGGAGAGCATAAGGGAACAATTGACAGGAATGGAGGAAAGAAATACAGTAGAAGAAGAATGTGTAGCTTTGAGGAATGAAATAGTGAAGGCAGAGTGGATCAAGTAGATAAAAAGGCGAGGGCTAGCAAAAATCCTTGGGTAACAGAAGAGATACTGTATTTAATTGATGAAAGGAGAAAATATAAAAATGCAGAAAGTGAAGTAGGCAAAAAGGAATACAAACGTCTCAAAAATGAGATCGACAGAAAGTGCAAATTGGCTAAGCAGCGATGGCTAGAGGACAAATGTAGGCATGTAGAGGCTTATCTCACTAGGGGTGAGATACATACTGCCTATAGGAAAATTAATGAGACCTTTGGAGAAAAGAGAACCACTTGCATGAATATCAAGAGCTCAGATGTAAACCCAGTTCTAAGCAAAGAAGGGAAAGCAGAAAGGTGGATGGAGTATATAGAGGGTCTATACAGGGGCGATGTTCTTGAGGACAAGATTATGGAAATGGAAGAGGATGTAGATGAAGATGAAATGGGAGATACGATACTGCATGATGAGCACTGAAAGACATAAGTCGAAACAAGGCCCCAGGGAGTAGACAAAATTCAATTAGAACTACTGACAGCGTGGGAGAGCCAGTCCTGGCAAAACTCTACCATCTGGTGAGCAAGATGTATGAGACTGGCGAAATTCCCTCAGACTTCAAGAAGGATATAATAGTTCCAATCCCAAAGAAAGCAGGTGTTCACAGATGTGAAAATTACCGAACTATCAGTTTAATAAGTCACAGGTGCAAAATACTAACGCGAATTCTTTACAGACGAATGGAAAAACTGGTAGAAGCCGACCTCGGGGAAGATCAGTTTGGATTCCGTAGAAATACTGGAACACGTGAGGCAATACTGACCTTCCGACGTATCTTAGAAGAAAGATTACAGAAAGGCAAACCTACGTTTGTAGCATTTGACAATGTTGACTGGAATACTCTCTTTCAAATTCAGAAGGTGTCAGGGGTAAAATACAGGGAGTGAAAGGCTGTTTACAATTTGTACAGAAACCAGATGGCTGTTATAAGAGTCACGGGACATGAAAGGGAAGCGGTGGTTGGGAAGGGAGTGAGACAGGGTTGTAGCCTCTCCCCGATGTTATTTGTTCTGTATATTGTGGTGTCACCGTCAGACATCACACTTGCTAGGTGGTAGCTTAAATCGGCCGCGGTCCTCTAGTACATGTCGGACCCGCGTGTCGCCACTGTGTTATCGCAGACCGAGCGCCACCACATGGCAGGTCTCGATCGACTGACTAGAACTCGGCCCAGTAGTACGGACGACCTAGCAAGGCGCAGTTATCCATATCTGGAGAGAGTCTCACTTGTGTTCACCATAGAGATGTACAAGAAGAAATTAAAGATAAGTATATGAGAAGCTCCGTTCTTTTCCTTATAGCTTTTACCACATATCCTGTTTCAGATTTAACGCAAGACGGCGTGAGTTGACGCGTGCCCTATCGGCTACTTCATTGTGGACTGGCTGCTCTTGTCAGTCCACAACATATATTGAGCAGGCAGTAAAAGAAACAAAAGAAATGTTCGCAGTAAGTATTAAAATCCATGGAGAAGAAATAAAAACTTTGAGGTTCGCCGATGACATTGTAATTCTGTCAGAGACAGCAAAGGACTTGGAAGAGCAGTTGAACGGAATGGGCAGTATCTTGAAAGGAGAGTATAAGATGAACATCAACAAAAGCAAAACGGGGATAATGGAATGTAGTCGAATTAAGTCAGGTGATGCTGAGGGAATTAGATTAGGAAATGAGACACTTAAAGTAGTAAAGGAGTTTTGCTATTTGGGGAGCAAAATTACTGATGATGATCGAAGTAGAGAGGATATAAAATGTAGACTGGCAATGGCAAGGAAAGCGTTTCTGAAGAAGAGAATTTGGTTAACATCGAGAATTGATTTAAGTGTCAGGAAGTCGTTTGTCAAAGTATTTGTACGGAGTGTAGCCATGTATGGAAGTGAAACATGGACGATAGATAGTTTAAACAAGAAGAGAATAGAAGCTTTTGAAATGTGGTGCTACAGAAGAATGCTGAAGATTAGATGGGTAGATCACATAACTAATAAGGAGGTATTAAATAGAATTGGGGAGAAGAGGAGTTTGTGGCACAACTTGACTAGAAGAAGGGATCGGTTGGTAGGACATGATCTGAGGCATCAAGGGATCACCAATTTAGTACTGGAGGGCAGCGTGGAGGGTAAAAATCGTAGAGGGAGACCAAGAGATGAATACACTAAGCAGATTCAGAAGGATGTAGACTGTAGTAGGTACTGGGAGATGAAGAAGATTGTACAGGATAGAGTAGCATGGAGAGCTGCATCAAACCAGTATCAGGACTGAAGACCACAACAACAACAACAACATAATGTTACGCAGAGGCATCTATTCCAAACATAAAAACTATTTGACAGATGTAAAGAAGCCCTTTCTGAAACCATTGGGAAAAATATTTAGTAACGCATTATAGAATACTATACTAAAATCAATTCATAATTAGTTTAGTATTACCGTAATTTTAACTACTCCTAGAAAATTGTTACATTCTTTTCTTACATTTGTATTTTGTGTTGGATTTAAGCACAGATTCTTTAATCCAAGTGCGAATTCATATTTTTCTGATGCATATTATCCTCGTTTTAGCGGTATTTCCGATATTATGCCACATATTGTAATGTGACAATCTAGCCAGGCGGTGGCTCCGTCGTGTTTACATACGACGAAATGAACAAACAAATAAATAAATAAACGGAGATATTATGGAAGCTATACTATCCGGTACTCTTACAACTTGAATAAAAATGTGTTTTAAGCAACAAGTCCTAAGTCCATGCGAGGTCGTCAGTAAGCTAGTACTTAATAATCTTCTGGCCCATTTGTACACAGATTCAAAGGAACCTCTATCCTTCACTTTCATCGAAACTGTTTGAGCTGTACACCAACCGCACACACAAACACACACACACACACACACAGATAGAAAATCATACAGTGTGTGAACAAAATTACGTTCAGTAAAAGAATTAAGGGGTCCGAAAATAAAACTTCTCAGGGAGCCCTAAAATTCCTAAACCCGGCCCTTAACCTAAGACCCTGACACCTGAGAATAAGGACGCTGTAGCTGCTTATGACCTATTAGGAACAGTACTATGAACGAAGGTCATTCGACGAACTGCATGATAAAGCTCTGAACATATGAGAACGACGAAGCAGCGAGAGCAAAGCCTCTAAAACACGAATAACAACAATAAAGAAGCCCTAAAGTAAGAGTTCTTATCAGATGATTGACAACATTTATTCGCTACGAAATACCTGGTTTTGCGTAATGAAGAAGTTACAGACGTATAGAGTACAGAGATGTAGGTACAACAGAGCTACTATCGAGTTACCCCGACCTATGGGCGATCATGATCATGCACCTACTGTAATAGAACCTGTAACTGTTCCGAAAGCTGTGCGTTCTTTTTTAAACGTAAAAATATTTTTAAAATACGTGCATTATATTTTGAAACAGGATTAGTCATCTGGTTTGCCGATATTGCCAGATGGGAAAGATGGTGTGTACCGTTACAGTACTGTCTGATTGATGGGCGAGTATTATACAGGGTGTTACAAAAAGGTAGGGCCTAACTTTCAGGAAACATTCCTCACACACAAAGAAAGAAAATATGTTATGTGGACATGTGTCCGGAAACGCTTACTTTCCATGTTAGAGCTCATTTTATTACTTCTCTTCAAATCACATTAATCATGGAATGGAAAAACACAGCAACAGAACGTACCAGCGTGACTTCAAACACTTTGTTACAGGAAATTTTCAAAATGTCCTCCGTTAGCGAGGATACATGCATCCACCCTCCGTCGCATGGAATCCCTGATGCGCTAATGCAGCCCTGGAGAATGGCGTATTGTATCACAGCCGTCCACAATACGAGCACGAAGAGTCTCTACATTTGGTACCGAGGTTGCGTAGACAAGAGCTTTCAAATGCCCCCATAAATGAAAGTCAAGAGGGTTGCGGTCAGGAGAGCGTGGAGGCCATGGAATTGGTCCGCCTCTACCAATCCATCGGTCACCGAATCTGTTGTTGAGAAGCCTACGAACACTTCGACTGAAATGTGCAGGAGCTCCATCGTGCATGAACCACATGTTGTGTCGTACTTGTGAAGGCACATGTTCTGGCAGCACAGGTAGAGTATCCCGTATGAAATCATGATAACGTGCTCCATTGAGCGTAGGTGGAAGAATATGGGGCCCAATCAAGACATCACCAACAATGCCTGCCCAATCGTTCACAGAAAATCTGTGTTGATGACGTGATTGCACAATTGCGTGCGGATTCTCGTCAGCCCACACATGTTGTTTGTGAAAATTTACAATTTGATCACGTTGGAATGAAGCCTCATCCGTAAAGAGAACATTTGCACTGAAATGAGGATTGACACATTGTTGGATGAACCATTCGCAGAAGTGTACCCGTGGAGGCCAATCAGCTGCTGATAGTGCCTGCACACGCTGTACATGGTACGGAAACAACTTGTTCTCCCGTAGCACTCTCCATACAGTGACGTGGTCAATGTTACCTTTTACAGCAGCAACTTCTCTGACGTTGACATTAGGGTTATCGTCAACTGCACGAAGAATTGCCTCGTCCTTTGCAGGTGTCCTCGTCGTTCTAGGTCTTCCACAGTTGCGAGTCATAGGCTGGAATGTTCCGCGCTCCCTAAGACGCTGATCAATTGCTTCGAACGTCTTGCTGTCGGGACACCTTCGTTCTAGAAATCTGTCTCGATACAAACGTACCGCGCCACGGCTATTGCCCCGTGCTAATCCATACATCAAATGCGCATCTGCTAACTCCACATTTGTAAACATTGCACTGACTGCAAAACCACGTTCGTGATGAACACTAACCTGTTGATGCTACGTACTGATTTGCTTGATGCTAGTACTATAGAGCAATGAGTCGCATGTCAACACAAGCACAGAAGTCAACATTACCTTCCTTCAATTGGGCCAACTGGCGGTGAATCGAGGAAGTGCAATACATACTGACGAAACTAAAATGAGCTCTAACATGGAAATTAATCGTTTCCGGACACATGTCCACATAACATTTTTTCTTTATTTGTGTGTGAGGAATGTTTCGTGAAAGTTTAGCCGTACCTTTTTGTAACACGCTGTAGAAATTATGAAAAAAAAAAAATAGCTGGCAGAATGCGAAGGAAGATGTTCCGCAAGAATCTTCTTGGAAAATTCCAGGACCGTCTTTTAACGCAGAAACTACAAATATTCTTCAGCCACTAACGTTTCCGCCCTGTAGAGATCGTGCAGATAAAATTAGGTTAGCAACAGCTCGCACTGAGGGGCCAAAGCAGTCGTTCCCACGCACCTTCTGTGAATCAAGTCGGAAAGACTTCACCATGTAGTTCAATGTAGAGTATAGCATTCCATTCACTTTAGAGTGGTTAGTTGAAGGTAGATGAACGTGTTGACATATCCTAAGAAAATGACAGAATTCGGATTATAGACTTTCCCAAAACAAAACCGGGTTGCACGTAAGAGAGAGGAGAAACACATTTAAGTAAAACTAAGTCACTACAAACATACGTTTTATAAATACTTTAAATTTTACATGGTTGGTCTTATTGATTTACTTGTACGAACATCTATTTTCTATATCTAATATTTCTGTGTTTAATATTAGACATTATTCCAGTTTTATGGGATTATTTTGTGTTGAGATTTGTTAATTTGTAACGTTGTTATTTTGACTATTTTGAATATAAGATGATGTCACAATATTTAAATACAAATTAGAACAAGAAATAATTAAATTTTACATTTAATTAAACTGTACCTGTGGTAGTGTATAGTATTTTGTATGTTCATTGATTCAGTGACGAATAACATTTTCATATAACGATAAATCATGAAAAATTGTTAGCATTATATTTCGCTTTAGTAAAGTACGTAAACTGAAACTGACCTTTCTTTTGGAGTTTTTATTTCTTATTTGACACTGGCTGAGGAACCAGTCATTTCTCGATTTCTCGGGTTTTTATTTATAGCTGTGTATAATATTTCATAGGAATGTAATTTATTTTTATCTAGTGAAGCATCTTCACACACGATGTTTCAAGTAGTATAATTGGGGACATGAACAAAGAGTTTGTTTGCTTCACTAACATGAGAGTGAGCCATGTAGAGCTGGCTGTTTAAATCCAGCTGACACTGATGTCCACACCAACAATACTTTGTTTATGGTCAAGGAATAACATAAGCTTACCAGGAATTTCGTACACGTTTAAAGTGATATGTAAACTTTTAGGAATATGCAGCTTTCGGGGTACAAAAACTCGTCGCCAGCGTTCTGTGTTTCTACATGGGAGAGAAGTAACCTTAAGCCCGTGTGAGTGAAAGGTTTTCAGGAACGAGAAAATGCATGCCGCTCTTAATGAGACTTAAGTCGCACCTTGCTGTTGGAAGGAGTTTCCAAAGAGTGAGTTAAAAGCCGATCTTCTAGAGCAACAGCAAATCTTTCCCCATGATATTCCTTGGATTCTTGAGACCGCATAGTCCTCAGTGTTTTAACCATTCTACCGTCTTCATACAGTTTTCTAGCCATTTGTTCATAAAAACAAAATCGAAATGTAATGAATAGGTACTCAAAAACAAACTTATTAAAATCATTTTTCCTACTAAAGAATATAAATAAAACCTATCTAAACAAGTAAAGTAATGTCTTAAAATTTTTAATAGACAAAGTGAAATCAGTAAATACACATATGCTAGCTAAATAAGTTCAGTATTAGCGTGTATATATAAAAATAAGATTAGGGCGCTTAATACTGTAGCTGACGAAACTTCCGGAAACACATTTGTCAGTGAGTTAATAAAACTAACAGCGCCATCTACTGATTTTTTCGTGTACTGGAAAACCAATAGCGCTACCATTGATACTTTGTTTACTACGCCGTGATGACTGAACATCCGAACTACTAAGCTCAGTAGAGGATGTTAGACAAAACTTTAAATTACAACATATTTTCCCGTGTTACGATTTTGATCAAATAAAGCCTGCCTGTTCTCCAAAATAAGCTCAATATATCTGTGAAAATTGAAGTAGTTTTGGAGATTAGCGCGTTCAAACAGGGAGACACAATGGTTTTATACAAAATTCTAAATCATAGTACGTTTTGATTCCGTGATCTATTATCGATGAATTAAAGTCTGTAGTTTGCTCGAAGCTACGTTCAAGTTAGCTGTGAAGATCCCGCGAAATTTCTCTAGTACTGTTGGAGATTAGGATGTTCAAACAGACAGATTCATCAGTTTTACAATTTTATTATTAGTACAGATTCTAACTCAAGTCGAACGAGAACATCCAGGGTGTAGTGGAGTGTGTGTTTAAGTGTGTCTCTGTGTGTGGGGGTGGGGGGTCGGGGGGGGGGGAGATGTTAGGAATGGGGAAATGGAGTCGGAACAGTGTGAAGGAAGGGGGGGGGGGTACTTTATATACTCGTCTCAGGGCTTCAGTGACTAGAAGAACGTCCCTGTATGGATAGGTGCCGTTTCACAGAAGGTATGGTCATAATCGAATTTCATTCACAAAATCTAATCAGTGGAAAATAGTGGACAATTTTATTGATCAAAACCAGAAGTAATAGGAAGAAATTATTATGGTAATGATGCACAAAATTGTCTTCCATTAGAGGGACGAAGACGTTTCTCATTGTCACCGTAAAGAACGAATGGGAAACCGCAAGTATTTTTCACTAGTAAAATAAGCGATTCAGGTTAGTCTACACACAGAAGTCGAGAGCACTGGAACTTTCTAGTGGAGAGATGCGGCTGGAAGTCACAGTGATGTATTGCTGCATAGATACTGCTTTTCGATAGACCAAAGGTAAGACGACAGACTCTGCAGAGAAATAGAGAATACGGCGAAACAGTGCAGAGCCATCCATCTGCAGCGCCAAACCAGGCACGTCCATTTTGCTGAGTTTGGCGATACGATCCCTTTGATTCCGTGTAAGCATCTTCGTAGTACGGGAATAGGAAAGAGAAAATTATAAACTGTTTTTCACGTCTCTGCTGACGAACACATTTAATAATTTGAGTCTCAGCCAATGATACAATTAATTAAGTGACGACAGAGTTCAGAGAACTAAATCTGACACAGATACTTTTCCTGTAAAATATGTAACAATAAATATAACAAGAAAAGTAATAACGTGAATCTGTTCGAAAGGGATAGGCAAATACGATATCACATACTGATCAAAAATGTTTCGGAGAGCATAATGCTCGTTTTGACAAATATAATTACGTTTTCCTTCTTGAACAGGAAAGCAACGAGATACGTACAAACTTTATAGGATTGGAAAATGGTAGCCAAACGGTTGCATAGTTAAAGATTTGTTAACACTTTAACATGATTTCGACAAGTATGAATTTGTCTTCCTCAGAAGAAAATAGACCTGTTGAACAAATTATTACTAAACGGTTGCAAGTGTCAAACAGAGAAGGAACCAAATACGATAAAGAATAATTTATAATTTATTTTTAGGAGAGCGTACTCACGCGTACAGTCACATATTGTCAAAAACTGATGTTAGAGTCGAAAGGCATTTGTCTGGTACAATGTGCATGTCACCCACAAACGTGAACAGTTAAAAAAAAAAATTGAAGATGGTAGACCAATACCTTAGGGTTTTGTAGTAAACTTTGAGAGGAAAACGCAGTGACACAGGATCCAGCAGACTTTTATAAGGCACATACAAGGATAGTGGCATGAGCCGAGAAACATGTGCAGGCACTGGCCATAGGTAAACTATGGTAGGTAGTGCTTATTGCGCGAACGAGTGCGCAGAGCTACACGAAGCAACCAGTGAATGAATCAACTAAAAAGATGGATAATAGCAAAAATTAAAACCGAATTAGACAAATGGAATGAGTATTATGGTGGCAAGGGCGAGGGGGGAGGGAGGGGCTGGAGGCGTTGAAGTCATATAGCCCGTAAAGAGCAAGCAGGCTCTGGTATACAGTGCTATTGCCTGTTCGTGCATAAAGCAGCGGGAGAAGAACTTGTAAATAAATACGGGAATCTACCAAGTACAAATGTTTTACGAAGTCTATTTGCTTTACATTCTCTTACTCGGTACGTCAGCATATGTATTTGCAGGTTCTTCTCATGCTGCTTTATGCACATACAGGCAAACAAGTAACATTGTTTACTAGAGCTTGCTTGCAATTTACATGCCATGTGACTTTAAAACATCCCTCTCCTCCCCGCTCCACAGCTCCTAGTGGTTTTTTTTTTCGTTTGTCATATTCTGTTTTAATTTTAGCTGTTAGCCATTTAATTTGCTGAACCAGGCATTGGCTGCTCAGTGCGGTTGTGCGCAGTCGTTCGCGCAATAAACACCACCTTCCATAGTTTACCCACCGCCCGTGCCTGCACGTCTTAAATCAGTCAGCTCATGTCAACTAGCTTTGTATGTGCCATACTAAACGTCTGCTGGATCCAATGTCACAGGTGTACTTTTTTTAAAGTTTTTCGACGGTGCCCTACAGCATTGAGCTACCATCTTCGATTGTGAATTTTAAATGTTGATATTTCTGTCTGACAAACACATTGTGCTACACAGAAGGCTTTTACTCTAACATCCGACTTGTCAATAAGTGATTCTACGAGTGAGTATGCTGTACTATTTTTTTTTTGTAATTTATTGTTTATCATATTAGGTTGCTTCTCCGTTTGACATTTGTAACTATTTTGCAATAATTTGTTAAGCAGGTCTATTTTCTTCCGAGAAAGACTAAGTTATATTTGTCGAAACCATGATGAAGGGTTAACACACTTTTAGTCCTGCTGTCATTTTCTAGTCCCATTAAGGAAAACAAAAACATCATGCCGCTACCGTCCAGTCAACAGTTTATCCGAAGACTTGTAGTGTAATACAGTTCAGGACATTTATATTGAACACTTTTGTCACTCAGAGGCCAAACCAACTGATTCAATTTTTTTGCCATTTTATCCTTTTTATTGCGTGAACCTCACAAACATACATACTTTCAGTGGTCAAAATGCTTAATTTGATTCATAAACTGTTGCATGACAATTGACCTTTTCATTACATTTCCGTCTTCAAAGTGACTAGCTCCAGTCCTCTAATTTATATTTCCATACTGTTTGCTTCTTCGTATTTGTCATTGCATAGACTTCACAAATTTGTATAATGCCTGACAGCCGGCTGGAGTGGCCGTGCGGTTCTAGGCGCGAGCGACCGCTACGGTCGCAGGTTCAAATCCTGCCTCGGCCATGGATGTGTGTGATGTCCTTAGGTTAGTTAGGTTTAATTAGTTCTAAGTTCTAGGCGACTGATGACCTTAGAAGTTAAGTCGCATAGTGCTCAGAGCCTAATGCCTGACAGCAATTTAATGATTGACAACAGTGGGTGCATAAAATAGATAATGTTATTTTGAACAATAAATTTAATTTACTGTTTGGCTAAATAGTTAATGACCTGGATGCTTACACCTGAGCAGGATGCTAAGGAATGAGTGACAGTGAAGGACATCCTATACTCTCTGCAGCTGAGTACAACGACTGTGATTCACATTTCACTCCACACAGGCGAGGAAAAGTTATACTTCCCACCACACAATATGGACGTACCTTGGAGCTCAATTCCGTCCTGTTTAAACTATTTTATGCATTATAGAACGTTCGCCGTGAAGCCCACAGCTGGGGTCACATACCACTATAGAACAGTTATTAGTACAATGATGTGTGACATACACGTACAATGTTAATTACTGCTCAGGGTACCAAATAGGTGAAATTGTGACCATGGAATAGGAGGAGTGAGCATAATGTAAAGTAGAGCGACTGATCTCCATGGAATAGCCTAACATCACCTGCATATGCCACCAATCCCAATTTCTGTTATTGTGACTTTAATTAACTGATTTATTATAAATATCGACTATTTCTCTAATAGTAAAGTTACTGCAATTCATTCTTGTAATGCATTTTATGTAAATAAATATAAATACTTTAATTATATCTGTTGACGTAGATCTTTTTCTTGTATCTAATAACAAAACTATTACTTTCAGTTTCACTAAGGGGACGCAAGCGTTCCCGTAATCCAGAGAGACTGGTTAGAAAAAGAGAGACTACAAAAAAAACTGCCAGGAAAAGAGTACACCAAAACAAGTGGGAAAGTAGTAGAAGAAACAATAATTTACAACAAAAATTGTTGTTGTCATTTGAAATTCTCTAAAAAGCTATCTGGTGAACAAAGGAGACTTCTTTTTAATTCCTTCTATGATCCTTGAGAATAGATGAAGATATTTTTTTAGGCTATAAAAGACCTTGTGCGGTCGGTTATCATGAAGAGACGTAGACTTACTGATAACTCCAAATCAAACAGAATCGAAAGCTTCTACTGCTTTCTGAGAGATGGTGAAGATAACATTAGAGTTTACAAGAAAGTAAGTTACGATCGGTCGCGAAATGGAAACGACTATGAAAATCCGATAAAGCTTTGCAAAGATGTGTTGGGCAGTGTCTCTAGTATGACTCTAGGTAGAATTATGTCGCTCTTTTCATTCCTGAGCTCTTAGTGAGCGCGTAAAGGTGTTATAGAAAATAGTGTCTCCCGCCAAGTACGAGTGCCTGGTGAGAATTTTCCCCTGAAGCTATGCAACCAACATAACATAACTGTCGTGCGGTTTCTTCTTCAAGACAATTCTCAGCCTCATTATGCAGGGGCAATGAAGATGTTCCTGCATCGTTTCAATTGGAAATGTTTGGTTACCCACAATACAGCCCGTAATTGTCTCCCACTGAGTTTCATCTCTGCTCAAACGAACCGCTGGCTATGAAGACAAAATTTTGGCACAGACAACGAGCTTTAGGCCAGCATACAGAATTGGCGGAAAGCACAGGCGGCTGCCTTCTATGATTAGGGTATTGGAAAGTCGGTACAACGCTACGACGAATGTCTGAGTCAGAACGGCGACTACGTAGAGAAGTAGCTGAAAGGTGTAGCTAACTGTTACAAATGAAACATTTCTGATTTTCAGTGTGATTTTCATTTCGCGATCAATCATAACTTACTTTCTGGACAGCCCTCGTATAATTCAGATTTAAATTACACGTCAGTGACAGACCAGTACATAGTGTTTGTGCATACGACGAAGTTAGTGCTGTTTGAGGTGGACAAGGTCGCATCCCTGCTGGGAATAGAACTGAAACATTCCGTGTCAAAAAACACATAGCTTCATTTCCTGCTTACACCAGCCATTATATCAGAAGTCATAACAGAAGTCATAATCCCAGTCGTAAATAACTGAGTTCCTTAACACAGACACACAGACACAGACATTCACTGACACATTCACGTGCACCTCCCGCTGTCCCCCAGAGTTCAGTCTCTCTCTCTCTCTCTCTCTCTCTCTCTCTCTCTCCCTCTCTCTCACCTACACGCATACGCACAAACCCACACACACACACACACACACACACACACACACACACACACATATGCACGCACACACAGACGAATAATATATTTAAAAATGGTTTGCAGGCTGGAAAACGCTCACAACCTACATGAAAACCAAACAAACAAACATAAACACTGTACTACTGTGCTGAGTGAGAATACTTGTAACTGCAGTTCTGTTTCTAAAAGTGAGATGGTGTGTAACTAACATCAATGCAGCGTAAGTGAATATATGTAATGAACTTTCTTTCGACATTGGCCTCCCCTAAAAAAAACAGAGAAAAAGCTGTGATTTGCAGAATACTTTAATAAGGGCAGAAATACCGTAAGTAAACTGTACGCCAACTTTATAAACGAGATACTATTTTTAATCTAAAACAACAATAAATGTACAAATACATGCATCCATACTTGCAAAACGACAGCAGAAGGTGCTTTGTAAATAAAAGCGAAACTCGTATTGTGTAAAATTCCCTTTCATTAACTGCAGCAAGACTAAGGCAGAGAAACCAATAATAAATGACCTTAGTCCTAATGTAACCATGAAGAAAACGTATGACTCGTAGGTGGAACAGTGAAAGCTAGAAAATATATTCCCATTTACGGAGAAGATGTGTTACCATGTATGGTAAATTTAACCTTCATTTAAAACAAGATACTAAACTAGTGACGACATGCAAATTAAAATTTTACATTCCCTGACTACTGAAGAAACGCAAGAATATGGAAAAAGGAAGGAATTACATCTAAGAAATCACAAGCTGCAGGGAATGCATAAAAAGTGTTAATAAAAAAATAAATGAAGAAAAAAACGTCTTTACCTTAGATCTACAAAAGGCTGTATGTATCCTTTCCAAAGCTGGTAACATCAGTTGCGTATTATAAATGAAACTTGTACGTATACAACTTTGGTCGTCGCTTTCAGTAACAACAAAGGGGTTCGCGGGAGACATAAGAAGTAGCTAAATGTCTAAAACCGTGCATGAAGAACAATGGAAAAGATCACAAGCATATTGTAACTTACTTACATTCATGGATCGTTCATAGTAGAAACATGAAAAAATGTGTTAACCATGACGAAGCTTCTACAAAGCTCTATAACATTGATTTATAATTTTTAAAGCATAGACAGCCTTCTTCAAAATGACTCAGACTTCGGTGTAATTGAATGTAAAGCGAGAAAGATAAATCTTATCATCAGAAGACAATAAAACGTAATTCTTTACTGCAAAACAAAGAACCCCTTTGTAGTACTTGAAATGAATTATAAAATTGTTTGACGACAAAGATTGGAAGAGGCCATAACGAACAACAGGATGACAGTCAATAGCTTACCAGTAAAGATTCGATTTGAGAGGTTATTATCTTACAGTATACAGTGCAAGACCACTTTTTGCTAGGATTTTCCATTCTTTATGGTAATTTTAAGAAATCTACAGCAGGTCACATAACTGAATTTACGAATACAAACCGCAATGCCCTATATCCAAATATTCGTCCATAAGCAAGGGGAGAAAGGTAGATCTCATATACATTCTAAAGTATATTCTGTCTGTGAACCATGAGTAGTACAAGTAGCTATTGACCAGGCACGGGGGACACAACTGTTGAGAGTGTGATTAACCACACTAGAAGTTAAAGTGAGCATTTCCGGTTGACAGTATATCCAACTCCTGAAGAAACAGGAATTTTATATTGCCCGCTGTTTCAGGTGGTTAACTGTGTTGCGTTTTCATCAAATTTGTGCATCATAAAAATTTTAATTACCGTAATAAGATTCTAATGAATCGATGTCTGACCTATGACTAAAGCTGAATTTTAAGTACACATTGAACTTTAATCTCAGTTGTCTCAGTTTCTGTTGCACGTTAGTTAGGTTCGCCTCTACATGGCACACTTAATGTGCAGTCCAGTTTTTGCAAACACTATGAAAGCACCATTCATTTTGTATCCGTACAATTTGGTTCGAATATTCCGTGGTTTTACCTATACCTAAATGTGGTGCATTACGAAATGAAATGTGTTGTTGTAGCTGTATGTTCTTTAACGTCGAACGAGAGCACGATACTGTCAGTTCTCTTTCTGTGCTACATAGGCTGCAATCGCACACTGTCCACACCCTAACAGGTAGTACGTGAAAAGCATTGACTACTTACGTAGTAAGTTGAGTTTTCCCGCCAGGTTAGCCGTGCGATCGAACGCACTGCTTTCTGGGCGGGTAGGTGTGCCGGTCCCCGGAACGAATCCGCCCGCCGGATTAGAGCTCTGGTGTGATGGCCAGTCTGTGGATGGTTTTTAAGGCGGTTTTCCATCTGCCTCGGCGATGCAAGCTGGTTCCCCTCATTCCGCCTCAGTTACACTACGTTGGCGAATGCTGCGCAAACACTTTCTCCACGTACGCGTACACCATAATTACTCTACCACGCAAACATTGGGGCTGGGGGCCGAACCACACAATAACACTGGGTTCGGTGTGGGGCGGCGGTGGGCTGAGTTGACTGCTGCAGTCTGAGCCTGTTGTGGGGTTGTAAACCAATGAGGGCTACGGCGGGGACGAAGCCTCTCCACCGTTTCTACGTCCACAGTTCCATGAGAAATATGTTTTCGAGTAATGTAAAATTCTTTCACACTGCAGTACATTTGAAAACTGTTAATCCTAGGGCGCATGGTGCCGAAAACACACATGAATGCATATGCAGGGCCTCCAAGGCCCTTCCCTAATTTAAAATTTTCCCCTTGTCTTGTAATCATTCTTTGGGGTTATATTTATTTCTGTCAAATTTATTGTCATATTAAAAGATTCCTAAAATACAGTAACAGGATCTGATGGGTATGATTAACATTTTATTAATTTTTTTAAAAAAACTCTAAGAGTGAATTTTTATTAGTTAAATCCATTTACATACAACATATACTAATGATTTTATTAATTCACTTATAAGTTGCAGTTTACATTTTATAACATTTATTACAACCAATTTCTTCAATTAAAACATACTCATTATTAACAATATTATGTATATAGGCAATATTTTGACAAAAAGTTATTGTTCATTGTTCACATAAAATTGAATTTTTATCAGTTTTCAACATGTGAAAAACAAGAAGCTCAAAGAACGCCTCTATGTTCCTTACAAATGTTGGTTTTACACTTAATGTATGTCATAGCACTTTTCCTGTGTTTATTATATGGACAATAATTGCATCTTCTTATTTTTCCTGAAACAGGTAGTTGGTTCGGCAATATGACATCTTTTTGAACAGCACATCTTTGCATGGCATCAAAGATTTTCTTTGGAAGATTAAGGATCTGAATACGAAGTTCCATTAGTGGTCTTACCATTTCCTCTGCTAAATCTCTTAGGAACATACGCCTTTTATCACTTCTTCCACTATGGTATGTCAGATGTTGGGGGGAAAATAAAATTCCACTGTTCATTGCTGCGACGTCCATCATATTCATCCATAATGTAAATGGCCATCTTCTTGTTTGTCTCTTGCAAGTGTAATAACGAATTTTCTGGTCCATTTGATCTACTCCACCCTTTGTAGAGTTATAGAACTTTATTATATATGGTTTCTTTTTTGCATGAGTTTCATCAATGTTTCTGTGATGATGCATTGTGCTAATGAGAACTACAGATCTTTTCTTTTTGGGAACATAACTCACCATTGTAATGTCACCTCTAAATGCAAACAATGAGTAATGAATCACTCTTGAGGCAGATAGTTTCATCTCATTAGGAATTTTTGGTTTATTTTGTTTGTTCCCACCACTGTAATTTGCTTCTGAAGCATCTTTTCTGCCAGCTGTACACTAGTAATGAAGTTGTCAACAGTAATATTTTTTGATGATCCTTCAATGCTTTTAGCAAGATCTTTCACCACATTCAATCCAAGATTTTTCTGAATAGGTTCATGAGGCTTCCTTCCCGTGTAAACAATTCCGTCTAAAGCATATGCAGATGTAGCATCACATAACCAAAATATTTTTATGCCATACTTGACTGGTTTAGAGGGCATATACTGGGTGAAGCTGCATCTTCCACGGAATGGGACTAGCTGTTCGTCACCTGTGAGCGAATCATTGGGAATCATTCTATTTCTACACTTGTCAAGAAATATAGTTCCCATACATAGCGAACAGCTGCAAGTTTGTCTCATTCTCCTTATATCCTCGAATCTGTTTATTGACATGGTGGCCTTATATGTAGAATTTGCCTTTTCATCCAATAATAATTCTCTAATAGCGACATCCCAACTCTTCTCAACACCAGAAAGTAGTAAAAGACCAAGAAAACCCTCCATTTCAGCAAGCGAAACGTTTTTCCACGTTTTACCACGTAAAGCAGCCACTCTTCTGCCTTCAATATTCGTGCAGTTGATGATTTCCTCTAGTATTTCCTTGAAGCTGAAATAGTCCCAGGCATCCTTAGGTTTACAGGTTTTCAAACCACGAGCTGGACCAGGTGCCTTCTTTACGATATTATGGACAGGCGTACGAAAAGTTGCCAAATCGTTCCATTCCGACTAATGTATGTATGGTCTTCTATACCTTTTTGTGGAGGTTCTTCATTTTCAGACTCTGATTAAGTAATATTATCGGAAGGACTGTCATCTGCCTGAGTATTCACATCTGCAGGTTCATTGGCTGATTCTTCACTACTTGCATCGTCAAAAATATTTCCTTCCTCGCAAGAATCATCTTCTTCAAACCACTGAGCCACAACACTTTCAAAATTAGCTGCATTTGCACGTACTGACTCTCTTGCTTTGTGTGTCGAAGCCATAGCAAAAGGCGTGGCTCTCGAACAGCAGCTTGTGTAGCACTAAACGAGTCATACTCGTAACAATATGGGCGTTGCAACAACAAACAAACTACAGTAACAAGGAGGCTGACAAGAGCAGCACAGGATAACAATACTATGCAATAATGAAACATTTGATAGCAAAAAGATCAATAATACACCGACATCGCCAATATGTGAAAGTATTGTGTATTATTTTTTAGTTATACTGTTACTACTACAGCTACTGCTGCTGTTGGAACTCCTGTAGCTGGAAATACCACTACATTTACTGTTGAATTAATAACTGCTCCCAAACAAATCTTGAAGACAATATAGGCTAAAGAACAATTATAAATGTGTGAGGTCTTCTGAAGCCCTGCTTATGCATTCACGGTGTATGGGTAAACGTATTGAATTATTCAAAAAACTTAAAAAGGTATCTCGTTCTGACTTGATAGGAGGAATGTCACAGTGTTAGTGAAAGAGTACTGGAAAGCAGTTTGTAATCAAACACAAAATTACAGATTTTTTTAAAAAAATGAAGACATACAAGGGCCTTAGATGCCCTGTGTATGCATCCTAGGTTTAATCACACTTGTGAGCAGTTATTCAGCATATGTTCTAGCACAGTTTCTACGACACTTCTGACTTTAGTTCGAGCTCCTCCCGTGGCCTGCTAAGAACGTGAGGCACTGATGCTTCTAGATGGCCTTGATGACGGGTATCAGGTTTCACTGATACAGACTTCCGGGAACCCTACCCATGGACAGGTATGTGGTACATTCCAGGTAATCCCCAACTTACTTACTGTGCTACCTGAAACTGGTTCAGTCCCCTGATAGGAATTTCCAAGAGCTGGTCACATGGTATCCATATGGGAATATGAAAGTCACCCTCAGGACCAGTGGGATTCAACGTACCCCTACTCCTCCACCTTTTAACACTAGAGCACTCGACTGGGTGACTTCATTCTTGCAACATGAGAGGAAGACCATCCGGAATGACAACAACAGTTTAATCTCTCTATAGTTCATTAGTGGTAAAGGGTCGTAAAGTAATATTAATGATTTATCAACTTAGCTTGAGGTTTATAAACAATATTTTTTTCAATAAAATTTACTATCTTTTGGTTTATTTATTATCAGTATTATTACAATCCTTACAGTTAATTATTAATATTTCTTTCTAATGACTTACATACTTAATAATACTGTCAGGTACAGATTACTATTCAAACTAAAGCTAGTAAAGAAGAATAAGTCTGCTATGTTTCCCATTTAATCTTCTTTTTCTGACAGATTTTTTTAAACAATGCTCACACTGTATTTCTGATCAGTCTGCATACATAATATGGGAAATAGAGACTAAGACCAGCAGGGTGACGAAAAACACATACACGACGATATACAATCTTACAAGCACACTTAGTGTGCAGTCACTCACACATATGGCTAAGATGAGCGGTTCATTCAACTATACTGCACACAAATCCACTGCTTAGTAATAAATGAACCAGCTCATATGCAATCATTTGAAGTATAGAATGAGTATGCAAGGATCCTGATCCCATTCCCACAGATAAACCATTTCTTAACATGATGCAACAGTCTGACTTTCAGCTACAGCGCAATATGTATCTCGTGGCCTGTGTTGAGTTCCATTATTCACTTAGCCACTCCAAGTGCTGTCAAGTGGCTACCTTAAAACTGGAAATGTCTGCTTATCCAGTTTAATCCGTTCCTTGTCAGGAAGCTTTGTAGCTTTGGGCGTGTGTAACTAGTCCTTCTGAGTGCTTTGTGCATGCAGTTACTGGTGAGTGGATGCCGAAAAATGTGACATGGAGAATCTGTAGCAAGCAGACATATGTCTCTACCACCCAAGGGGTGTGTGGGTAACTTGTGGGCTATGTAAAGTGTAGAGAATAAAATATTCTTAGATAACAAATTGTGTTCCGTTTAATAATTATTGACTGGATATAAGGGAAGGAGAGTGAGACCTCTCTCACTACATGCTCACAACTTAAATTACAAGGCCAGCAAGTGAGCTGTGCACAGCATCACGGTATAAAAGCCCCACAAACTCCACAACCTGCGATCCATTCGCTTAGTCTTGTATCAGGTCTATAATCTTCTTGTTTTGAGATGGTATTCAATAAGGGTTATTGGCCACATATCCAGATGTGTCGAATGTTTCTTGATTGTTGCTAATTATTTCATGTGGACTGCAGTCTTTTCCTAGTAAATGTAATTATCTGTATCCTTGTAATGTACTTTGGGATCAGCCAAGTTTGGTTTCGCAACGTATAGCGAAACCGTTACGTGTGGAGTCTGGAGAGATCCAGAAGACACATACCTACACAGATCCGGTTCGTCAACTGCAATGGAATCTTAGCCATCTCTACAGAAACTAATCACTGATTGAAGATGGCGACCCACTTGACCATTAGCCTGGCGAAGTAGTCTCTTTCGCCATAACGCTTAACCCAATGGAGAACTGAATGAAATTCGCATTCTCTGCCAATATTTACATTTATTTGTAAAAATCTTTATAAAGCCATGCGTCATGGATGCCCTCTATTCGGAGTTTATATCAATGGGACTGGTCGAAGGAGGTGCCACCGGTGAGTCCAATACATTTGATCCTCCACCTGAGAAAGTTCTGGAAGTTTCTGTAGAGTAGAATGTATCTCTGCTTATTTCCCAGCATTATCATCAGGTTCAGGATAGAATCCTTGTGTGGAACAAGGTGCTCCGGACACAGTGGCAAGTCACTTTTCATTTCATACAAATGGGTGAAATGTTTCAGGTCCATCTCCAGCACATATCTTTCATCAGAATCCTCAGCACATATATGATCATCGTCTTCATTCTGGCAGTTTACACTTTGAATATCCATCGGAAGCACAGCAGTAGAGGTTGTTTACTTCGAAGTTAATGTTGTAACTTAGATTACTAGATGGCTTGTACTACTTCTTGCCCCTTCGTGGGTTATTCACCTTGGCGTACCAGTGTATGCACTGGCAAAACCCTCTGAAAACACTGTGCTCGAAGAAAAGTGACATGTTAGAAGTGGTGAACAGTTCGATATTGACATGTGTCCTCCGTAACATTGCGTCCCATGGCAACCTTGGAGTGGTCAAAAAGAAGAAAGGATTCGGAAAATGTGTGGCCAGGCGTACAGTATGGAACTTCTCAAAAGATGTGTGCAAGCAGGTGTACATTGGCGTTCATGTGTAATCTTGCATATTCTCATAAATCAGCGAAATTGAATTCCTGCCAAACATTCACAGCAACCTGATAAACGACATTCATTATGGCAGTGCCCCTCTGTTTGCCGGAAAATGTGTTTGCATTGGGCAGTGTGATTTGTGGAGTCTCTCCATCGAATCCAGGTAACTGTAAGGAAAGACCTTCTTCTCTGTCACAAGCTGAAACTTTGCGTCATTGCAATATGAAGCTCTGGTGATATGCGTATGCTCCTGATATATAAGCAAATTTCTGAAGAGACGCAACCGTGGAATGTATGTAGGAAGTGGAACATTATTCTTAGTACTATTTTATTCGAAAATTAATGTACTTTTCAAGGATATCAGGAACGACACTGACCTTATGCTTCTTTGAACCGAAATCACTTATATACTAAACAAGAAAGTGAGCATCATACCCACTCAAATTACGGAAGAAAATAGGTACCTGTACTTGGATCTTTTGGTACTTGGTATTTCATGTTGCATGCATTATGGGCTATGCAGCGGAATTTTCCCATTATGTGACAATGTGTGTATATGGAATTTCTACTTTCCTATCCAACAGCAGCCCACAAATATCACCATCAGTTGCTTGTTCGTACAAGGTATCATTCTCCTGCGAGTCGTTCATGAGGTCATTGTTACGACAAATCCTATCAACTTCCAACCTGAGTCTTGCAACCTAAGAAGGCCACTACCCTGCTGGAATATCCCCAATATATGATTCGAATTTGGTGCGACTGCTATAATATGAAAATTCAAGTAATGTAGAAATACTTTCAAAAGTTGCTAGATAACACTGTTCTGACGACGGATACTAAGATATTCAAGAGGCTAACAGACTTTTTAGTATAACATATTACATGTAGCAGGTATGTTTGAAACTTCATTTATTTGTGAGTAGTAAGTAAATATACAACCATTGAAACCCTGCACCAAGTATGCAGCTAATTTAAAAAAGTTCCTCAGTGATACCAAAATTTTCCCAATAAATTTCAGAGAGAGAAACTTATTCCAATGAACACAACGCTCCCTAAGTTACTGGCCATAAGTAAGCTACGTAAGGATAGTACGCCTGTTAGACCTGTTGGTATAAGAATATGACATCGAACAGACCCTTTCCATACACCTAAATAAACATTACCAACTTCCTGCAAACTATAACATTAAAAACAGAGTGTATATGATCGAAACACAGGAATTCATATCGCCGGACATTGAGAATACGTATTCCAGCATTCCTTTAGATCACATGTAGGATATTACTGCATACAATTTTTGAACCTACAGTAATAAGTCCAAGACTACATCAATGATGTTCTCGCATTACTCGGTACTGCGTTGAAATATGACTATTTTAGGTTTGGTCAGGGACATTTACATTCAACATCAAGGAGTGGCAATGGGATCGCCATTAGCATGGGGCATTGCCAACATTTCTACGTCTAACTTTTAATATGATGTTATGACAAATTTTTCAATCCATGCTAACAAAACCGTATTGTGGAGTAGAAATGTGGACGACATTCTTATTTCATATGAGGAGACAAAACATGTTTGTTTCAGAATCACAGATGAGTTAATATATTTCACTATGCCACATAGTGATGGTTGATCACTTACTTATTTGGATCTTTTAAACACTCTAACAATTCTCAACACTGGCGGGATAACAATGTAGGTGTCCTACACTGACGCGATCAGAGCTGCGGGAACGCCCACCAAACGGTTCCGCACTCTTTCAAGACTCAAGTGCACTGCCTCCTCTCTGCTCGCAGCGTGTCAGAGATTTTCCATACGCAAAGATAAACAATGGCCAACTGCCATTTCGTCGTCGCTACCGATACATTTAAATGAAGTTCCCTTGACTTTTACCAGTGGCGAATACATATGGGGGGCGCCCCTCCCTTCCCCCCCTCCCCCCCCCCCAGCAACTCGTGGGCGCCCACCCCCATCGGGGGCGCGCCCACCCCCTCCCCCTTGCAATGATCAAATGGGTGTGATTTACTAAGGGACCAAACTGCTGAGGCCATCGGTGCCTAGACTTATACACTACTTAAACCAACTTACGCTAAGAACAACACACACACCCGTGCCCGAGGGAGGACTCGAACCCCCGGCGGGAGAGGCCGCACAATCCGTGACATGGGTCCATATACCGCACGGCCACTCCGCGCTGGCCCCGCCAGTTAGCCGGCACGCTATTCGTTTGTTTCTTTCGTCCGTCGACTCGACTGAATCGAGATATCGAGTAGTTGTACTTTCCTATGTAGCACGCGCGTCAGCCTCATCGTATTTTATACGTTTTATACGTTTCTGTCTGACACATAGATAGCTAGCTAACACATACCTACGAGTAAAGTCAGCGCCGCCGGCTCGGTGGCCTAGCGGTTCTAGGCGCTCCATTCTGGAACCGCGCGACTGTTACGGTCGCAGGTTCGAATCCTGCCCCGCGGATGGATGCGTGCGATGTCCTTAAGTCAGTTAGGTTTAAGTAGTTCTAAGGTCTGGGGGACTGATGACCTCAGATGTTAAATCCCATAGTGCTCAGAGTCATTTGAGCCAAAGTCGGGGCCGTTCTAGTGATATCGATACGTTATTCTGTCTGCCATTTTGCAAAAACAGACATAATGTCTGTGGACGGGCTACTCCTGTAATCGGAATTGCAGACCTGAAGAGGAACCGAAACCAGTCATGTGAATAAACCTTTTTGCAATCAAGATGGAATATAAGTAACGTTGTCTAGCATTTGTTCGAGAAAAGTCGCAAATATTCTACTGTTTTCTTGTACAGAGAACCTTAGATACGTAGCGTTATAAATACGAACTATTCGCTGAATAGGAAGCTAGTTTACATTCAGAAGCAGAATTATGAAGACTGAAGAATGAATTAGTACAAAGTCCAAGTTGTAGCAAGTGCAAGTGTGAAGATTAGTCAAGAGTCTGAGTGATCAGTTGATTGTCAAGTATTAATAATAGTAATTCATAGTAATTTCTCAGTAAAAATGTTGTTGCGGGACTCGTTTCTTAAATTCTGCATGTGACTTGATTATTTTTTATTACGGTGATAGTAAAGGTGCCTCATGATATCTTTAACACTCCCTCCTTGAGGTTTTTCTGTGTTCGCCACAGGCTGTTACCCAGGAATTTACAATATTTACATTACAATCACTATCAGTTATATACATACACAAATAGATACACTATTTCATCCATTAAGTATTACATATAGCTTCTGTAATAAAGCTTACAGATTCAGAATTAGCAATATATACAAGTTACCACCAGGTATGAAACAGCAAAAAATTTTAGATTTATCAGAAGGAATTTCATCTGTATTTTCCGTGTCGCATGTGTCCCACATTCCATGAAACTTTTCCGTAAGGGAAACAGACTCAGGAAATGTCGGAAGTAATACAAACGGGACTGCTGATAGTTAAATGCACTCAGTTTTGTCTACATAAATTTTGTTAATCGCTCGTTAAGTTTCCATTAATTAACTATGTGTCGGCATGTAATTAGCACAACAGCACTGTGTTGGTGTTACTCAAAACATCATAGTGTACCATAACATATTTTAAACAACAAATTAGATCATTCAAAAAATCATTACAATTGAAATTGTTCCTGTGTTTCGAAAATTTCGCGTCAGTACTGTACAAGAAAACGTAGGTAACATAATTAAATGTACACAAAATAATACGTCAAAGGTTAAGATACAGAATAACAAATGCATCAAAATTTTATGCTCGTTGTGGTGAAAAGAAAAACGTCGCGTTCTACACGCGTATTTACTTACAAAGGAAGCCGCTGGGTTTTAAGAGCCCCAAGCGGCTCAGTCCAGACATAGGATTGTTGGGAGTGCCGCAGTGGGACTTTTGATCTCTCTATTTGGTTTTGTCGTGACATTCCAGAACGTTCACCTGCCTCGCATTGTTTGAAAACTCAGTCCCAAATGTTCTCAAGTCCTTCTATCACAGGGCGCAACTCAACACTGTCCATATTTACACGCATACACATGCCAGAAACTTAACGTTGTCAGAGTGCACTGGTATTCACTATCGTAATACATAACATAAAATAATTTTTACGACATATTATTTACAAAATTACAAATGCTGAAGAGGGGCAGCAGCCTTTTCAGTAGTTGCAAGGGCAACAGTCTGGATGATTGACTGATCTGGCCTTGTAACAATAACCAAAACGGCCTTGCTGTGCTGGTACTGCGAACGGCTGAAAGCAAGGGGAAACTACGGCCGTAATTTTTCCCGAGGGCATGCAGCTTTACTGTATGATTAAATGATGATGGCGTCCTCTTGGGTAAAATATTCCGGAGGTAAAATAGTCCCCCATTCGAATCTACGGGCGGGGACTACTCAAGAGGATCTCGTTATCAGGAGAAAGAAAACTGGCGTTCTACGGATCGGAGCGTGGAATGTCAGATCCCTTAATCGGGCAGTAGGTTAGAAAATTTAAAAAGGGAAATGGATAGGTTAAAGTTAGATATAGTGGGAATTAGTGAAGTTCGGTGGCAGGAGGAACAAGACTTCTGGTCAGGTGACTACAGGGTTATCAACACAAAGTCAAATAGGGGTAATGAAGGAGTAGGTTTAATAATGAATAGGAAAATAGGAATGCGGGTAAGCTACTACAAACAGCTTAGTGAACGCATCATTGTGGCCAAGATAGATACGAAGCCCACACCTACTACACTAGTACAAGTTTATATGCCAACTAGCTCTGCAGATGACGAAGAAATTGAAGAAATGTATGATGAAATAAAAGAAATTATTCAGATACTGAAGGGAGACGAAAATTTAATAGTCATGGGTGACTGGAATTCGAGTGTAGGAAAAGGGAGAGAAGGAAACGTAGTAGGTGAATATGGATTGGGGCTAAGAAATGAAAGAGGAAGTCGCCTGGTAGAATTTTGCACAGAGCACAACTTAATCATACCTAACACTTGGTTTAAGAATCATGAAACAAGGTTGTATACATGGAAGAATCCTTGAGATACTAGTAGGTATCAGATAGGTTATATAATGGTAAGACAGAGATTTAGGAACCAGGTTTTAAATTGTAAGACATTTCCAGGGGCAGATGTGGACTCTGAATAATCTATTGGTTATGAACTGCAGATTAAAACTGAAGAAACTGCAAAAATGTGGGAATTTAAGGAGATGGGACCTGGATAATCTGAAAGAACCAGAGGTTGTACAGAGTTTCAGGGAGAGCATAAGGGAACAATTGACAGGAATGGGGGAAAGAAATCAGTAGAAGAGGAATTGGTAGCTTTGAGGGATGACGTAGTGAAGGCAGCAGAGGATCAAATAGGTAAAAAGACGAGGGCTAGTAGAAATCCTTGGGTAACAGAAGAAATATTGAATTTAATTGATGAAAGGAGAAAATATAAAAATGCAGTAAATGAAGTAGGCAAAAAGGAATACAAACGTCTCAAAAATGAGATCGACAGGAAGTGCAAAATGGCTAAACAGGGATGGCTAGAGGACAAATGTAAGGAAATAGAGACTTATCTCACTAGGGGTAAGATAGATATTGCCTACAGGAAAATTAAAGAGACCTTTGGCGATAAGAGAACCACTTGTATGAACATCAAGAGCTCAGATGGAAACCCAGTTCTAAGCAAAGAAGGGAAAGCAGAAAGGTGGAAGGAGTATATAGAGGGTCTATACAAGGGCGATGTACTTGAGGACAATATTATGGAAATGGAAGAGGATGTAGATGAAGATGAAATGGGAGATACGATACTGCGTGAAGAGTTTGACAGAGCACTGAAAGACCTGAGTTGAAACAAGGCCCCCGGAGTAGACAACATTCCATTGGAACTACTGACGGCCTTGGGAGAGCCAGTCCTGACAAAACTCTACCATCTGGTGAGCAAGATGTATGAAACAGGTGAAATACCCTCAGACTTCAAGAAGAATATAATAATTCCAATCCCAAAGAAAGCAGGTGTTGACAGATGTGAAAATTACCGAACGATCAGTTTAATAAGCCACAGCTGCAAAATACTAACACGAATTCTTTACAGACGAATGGAAAAACTAGTAGAAGCCGGCCTCGGGGAAGATCAGTTTGGATTCCGTAGAAATACTGGAACACGTGAGGCAATACTGACCTTACGACTTACCTTAGAAGAAAGATTAAGGAAAGGCAAACCTACGTTTCTAGCATTTGTAGACTTAGAGAAAGCTTTTGACAATGTTGACTGGAATATTCTCTTTCAAATTCTAAAGGTGGCAGGGGTAAAATACAGGGAGCGAAAGGCTATTTACAATTTGTACAGAAACCAGATGGCAGTTATAAGAGTCGAGGGACATGAAAGGGAAGCAGCGGTTAGGAAGGGAGTAAGACAGGGTTGTAGCCTCTCCCCGATGTTATTCAATCTGTATATTGAGCAAGCAGTAAAGGAAACAAAAGAAAAATTCGGAGTAGGTATTAAAATCCATGGAGAAGAAATAAAAACTTTGAGGTTCGCCGATGACATTGTAATTCTGTCAGAGACAGCAAAGGACTTGGAAGAGCAGTTGAACGGAATGGATGGTGTCTTGAAGGGAGGATATAAGATGAACATCAACAAAAGCAAAACGAGGATAATGGAATGTAGTCGAATTAAGTCGGGTGATATTGAGGGTATTAGATTAGGAAATGAGACACTTAAAGTAGTAAAGGAGTTTTGCTATTTGGGGAGCAAAATAACCGATGATGGTCGAAGTAGAGAGGATATAAAATGTAGACTGGCAATGGCAAGGAAATCGTTTCTGAAGAAGAGAAATTTGTTAACATCGAGTATAGATTTAAGTGTCAGGAAGTCATTTCTGAAAGTATTTGTATGAAGTGTAGCCATGTATGGAAGTGAAACATGGACGGTAAATAGTTTGGACAAGAAGAGAATAGAAGCTTTCGAAATGTGGTGCTACAGAAGAATGCTGAAGATTAGATGGGTAGATCCCATAACTAATGAGGAGGTACTGAATAGGATTGGGGAGAAGAGGAGTTTGTGGCACAACTTGACCAGAAGAAGGGATCGGTTGGTAGGACATGTTCTGAGGCATCAAGGGATCACGAATTTAGTATTGGAGGGCATCGTGGAGGGTAAAAATCGTAGGGGGAGGCCAAGAGATGAATACACTAAGCAGATTCAGAAGTATGTAGGTTGCAGTAGGTACTGGGAGATGAAGAAGCTTGCACAGGATAGAGTAGCATGGAGAGCTGCATCAAACCAGTCTCAGGACTGAAGACCACAACAACAACACAAATGCTTCACATACGAGAGTCACGTACACACACATTGGTCATGTCTTGGGTTTTTCTTTTTTATTATTTCTGTTGCTTTCAGAACATTTACTCTGTAAGCTATGTTCCTCGTTATACTTTATTGCGAATCCGTCGATGATCGTCTGCTGCAATCATGGACTGTACGGCTGGTCCCGGCGGAGGTTCGAGTCCTCCTTCGGGCATGGATGAGAGTGTTTGTCCTTAGGATAATTTAGGTTAAGTAGTGCGTAAGCTTAGGGACTCATTACCTTAGCAGTTACGTCCCACACGATTTCACACACATTTCAACATTTTTTTTTAATGATCGTCTGGTCTAAGAAATAAATTTTGAATACATTTTAAAAATTACATTAATAATTAGGATTTGACTGGAAATTATTTTTCATATTAATTTGTTCTTGACTGATACAATTCCAAGTCAACAATATAACGTACACCTATCAGTTTGCCAGAATTAGGAAAAGCTAAACAGTGAGCGTTAGTGTGAGGCCTACTGACAAACTTAACTGGTCCATTATAGATGGACTTAAATTTTGAAATCTCATTATCAAGCTCGCTCGAATTCTCGTTCGCTTTAACGAGAACGAGATCGCCTATTGCAAATTTGACAAACCGCGCTTTCGCGTCACGAGTCGCATTCGGTCCTCGGCTTTCTTCTTTAGTGCTTCTCGTAAACGTCCTTTCTTGGCCTCATTGTCAATATTAACTCGCGGAGGAAAATCTATTATCTCTTCCCCAAATTCTTAGACTTATGGTCTAATAGGATTTCCTCCGGAGTGAATCTTGTACATTATTGTGTCAAAGCATTCATAGTGGTGACAATACTTTCGGTAAAGTCGCCCCAGCTCACCTAAGTGTCGTTCCGCTGCATTTCCGGCCAGATAAAAGGCCGAAATGTGTATCACTTCGATCCCATTGTTTTCGATAATTTCATTTCTTAATTTGGAAGTAAACTGTACTCCATTATCAGAAAAAATCGCTTTTGGTTTGCCGATATGCACAGAGTAATCGTTTGCAAGTTTGTTATAAACCCGCTTTAGCTGTTTTCTTCCTTATCGGATATAACTTAATGAACTTCGAAAAGGCTTCCAGCACTACTAACATGTAGGCGAATTTACCTGACGTGTTTGGCAGGTGGCCATTTAGGCCCGTGCACTAGTACATCATCAGATCTTATACTCTGCATAGGAGCACGATTTGTGTAGCTGGTCACTTTCATCCTCTGACACTAATCGCTAGACTTTATCCTATCTGGTATTCTCTTTAAAATGTCGTTAACGTTCACAATGTCAGCCATTTTCTCTGTACATTTCTTTGGTCCGCAATGACCATGGTCTAAGTACTAATAGTCTACTGTTTCGGTAATATGCTTGGTGGGCCAACAAACCCGCCAAGTGTCGCTATCATCATCTTTGCGTGTGTACAGGATATTGTTGTACATCCTGTAACACTTTCTTAACCGTTTTCCGTGTTTTCGTCGTACTTGGCCTCCACTATTTTGAAGCATTCGTCTCGGTTTAATTACGACACATGTTTTTAGAGGCACTCTCGATCTTCTTTCATCCTTCTATAGTAGTATAATTTCTGTACACTTTAGGAATCGTCAGCCCATATCAAGTCCTCATTCACATCAAGGTACTTCCAGAAAAATCCGACCGTCTCTGAACCGACAGCGGTTTATCTGGTGTTTTTTTCATATTCTGTTGTTGGACATTCGTAATTTCTATCTGCCTGTTCTACGGTTGTTGAAGGCGTTTTGATCCCAACACTGTAACCTTTTTATCAATTTTACCGATTAAAGAACCTTGTATGAGCAACAATTCGCTAACTCACTCAAGTCAGGTAAATTTCCTTCCGAAAGAGGGCTGTCATCTTCCAAATTGCTCGGAGAAATGTGTTCTGTTTCTGCTTCTAGTTCTTCTCCCCAGCTCACGCAACACACACCACTCTCGTCTGGCTTTATGACGTCAGGCTTAATCTCGCAGATGTTGTAATCTACGTGGCTTTCAGTTAGTCATACCCGGTCATCGTCCTCAAACTCGTCTTGATCCTCTTCAGAAATTACCCTTCGTTTTTTTAATTTTTAATTTTATTTATTTATTTATTTATTTTTTTTTTTTTTTGGGACCAGCATCGTTGGGGTTGGCTACTTCAATTACTGCTTTATTTGCACAAGCCTGCCTCTTCGGTACAGAGCTTTCCGTTTCTTCATAAACGCTACTTTCATGCGTGTTGCGACGTGTCAAATATTGTCCTCTCTCCCCATTAGTACACATTCCATACAATCTACTATAATTCTTCAGTTCGTCGTACATCCAACTGAACTGACCTAGCTACACCTCCTCGCGTTCCGCGTTGCCCTGCGCGGTAACGGGAACTTTATCCGATATCGGCTTCTTTAATTCCGCCGGCGAATCACTCTGTATTACAGCCTCTTCCTTAACGACCGCTACTCTATTTCCATCGTTATTACGGCAGTTATCACTTTGGCGACTGCCGTTTCAACTTCAGTTATTGTCACCGTGAGTCCGTTAGTCACTCTTTCTTCTTGCACATTCTCCCATCACCTATTTATCCATTGGGACCTGTCATAGCGACGTCCTCCCGGGCCGCAGAAGTCTTCCCACGCCTGGTGGGCCCGATACCGACGCGACTAATGATTTCCCCGATTAATTAAGACAGGACCGTTTCCATCCGGCAGTTGCAATTGCTGAATTTGCTCCAGACTACTATCATTCTGCTGAGAAACACGTACCATATTCACTTGACACTGACCTCTATCATTTCTATTGTTATTGTTCCCACTATGACAGTTATTGAGGTAGTAGTGTGAGTTATTATTACCACGGTAGTGGTTACCATTAATCTCATGGTTATTGTTATTATTGTTGTTGCTGTTGTGGCAGTTGTTGCTCCTACCATGACTTTTAAAATTTTTGCGGTTATTCTGCTTTACCTTCGTCTTCGACCTTTTCTAAGAATGCAGTAACTGTTCTGTAACTGCTACGTATGTACCTCTTGCAATCATCACCTTGGAGATTCTTGCACAACTCAAAGAAATTTTCCGATCTAATACAAAAATTTGAAAATACTTAACCTTATCCCTATTGTCTTTTCGTGATAATTCTAACTTTTCTATTATTTATTTTCTATAATAAACAATCTGTTCCAGATTCTGTTCGATACTCTCTACTGGCTCTCAAAACAGCTATTTGTTTCCTATTTTTGACAGTATCTCTGTCATGTTCTGCTTAAGATTACCGATTTCGATTTTTATTATAATTATTTCTGTCTTGATTTCATTTACTTTCGTGTTAACAACTTCAATATTATTCTTAAGATTCTTCAATGCTTTTTTGTAGCTTTGTTCCAAATTACTTAATGGTGGATCAGTTTTACTGTTAATTGATTCGAACTGAGCATTAATTTTAGCATTAACTGATTCGGAGGGAGTTTTAAGTTTGGCATTAATTGATTGGGACTAAGCAGTAACTGGTCGGACTGATTTACGTTCTCAGCAAATCATTTATATTTCCAGCTATTATCAGCTTTGGCTCTAATTGTGGTTCATTCTTAATGGATTCGGTTTTCATTTTTATTCGGAATTCCATAGTATCAGCGAGTGCCAGGAATTCCATTTTCTTCAGTTCCTGTATTTCAAGCGGGAGCGTATGTTATGCTATCCGCGGGTTCTTCAACAATGTGTCCTGCTGCCAGTTCCCATTTGTTCTGTTCCCATTTTACTGTTAATTGATTCGAACTGAGCATTAATTTTAGCATTAACTGATTCGGAGGGAGTTTTAAGTTTGGCATTAATTGATTGGGACTAAGCAGTAACTGGTCGGACTGATTAACGTTCTCAGCAAATCATTTATATTTCCAGCTATTATCAGCTTTGGCTCTAATTGTGATTCATTCTTAATGGTTTCATCAATCCTCCGTCAAGAAAATTAAGCAAATAATCACTGGCGCACCAACAGAAGGTTGTCACGTATTCCCAAAACACAGTATTTCACGACAAAATAAATGAATCAGAAAGCACTGAGTTTGCAGCTACTTATTCTGAAATACTGAATTCTGAAAGCAAAGTTAAATGAAGTTGTTGGTATTATAAATGACTGACTGTAACGATAGTTATTGGGACAGGGAATAATTAGAATTGCAGAATCCTTAGCCTGTCCACTCCGTACGTGCTTTCAATACTTGCGGGTTTACAAAGTAGGTGCGCCTACATCTGCGGGAGCGTCCAACTAACACTTTCGCACTCTTTCAAGACTCAATCTGCTCTGCCTCCTCGCTGCTCGCAGCACGACAGAGACTCTCCATACGCAAAGATAAACAACGGCACAGCTAATGCCATTTCGTAGTTGGTATCGATGCATGTAAAAATGGAAATGCCGTGTGGCTAGGGCCTCCCGTCGGGTAGACCGTTCGCCTGGTGCAAGTCTTTCGAGTTGACGCCACTTCGGCGACTTGCGCATCGATGGGGATGAAATGATGATGAAATACACACAACACCCAGTCATCACGAGGCAGAGAAAATCCCTGGCCCCGCCGGGAATCGAACCCGGGATCCCGTGCGCGTGCAGCGAGAACGCTACCGCAAGACCACGAGCTGCGGACATCGATGCATGTAAAAGCAATTTACAATATGTCGATTATATTAACTATCTGTTATATACATTCGCCACTATTAAATACAGTTTCGATAATAAGGCATCCAGATGCAGAATCTGAAGTATATAACACACTTCAGAGAACGACAAAGTTTAGCAGCATCGGCGGTACGGAACAGAAGAGAGCTGCAATGTTTCATCATATTTCTCCTTGAAATTATGGCGGCAGTGAAAATTCAAGTAATATAGAAATACTTTCAAAATTTGCTAGATAACTCTGTCCTGACGATGGATACTAAGGCATCCAAGATTTTTTAGTATTACCCATTACATGTAACAGAAATATTGAAAACTTCATTGATTTATGAGTAGTAAGTAAATATACAACCATTGAAACCCTGTTACCAAGTACGTAGCTAATTTAAACAAGGTCTTCAGTGGTACTAAAATTTTTCCCAACATATTTCAGACAAAAAAACTTATCCCAATGAATCCAAAAGTTCGTCAGTTACGGGCCATAATTAAATTATGTAAAATTAATATGCCTTTCAGACCTGTAGGTACGCATGTCTTGGTGTAGGATGTGACATCGAAAAGGCATAATATGTTAAACAAACATTACCAACATCCTGCAAACTATAATGTTTCAAACAGAGAGTATATGATCGAAACCCAGGGACTCATATCGCTGGACACTCAGAATACATATTCCAGCATTCCGTTAGATCACATACAGGATATTATTGCTTACGATTTATGAATCCACAGTAATAGGTCCACAGATTAGATCAATAACGTCCTAGCACTAATCGGTACTGAATTGAAATATAAAAATTTTAGATTTGGTGAGGGACGTTTACATTCAATATCAAAGAATGGCAAGGGGATCGCCACCAGCATAGGACGTCGACAATATTTCTATGTCTACCTTTTAATATGATGTTATGATAATATTTTCCAACCCATGCCAACAAAACTGTATTGTGGAATAGAAATGTGGACGACACACTTCTTTTATATGAAGAGACAAAAGATGATTGTTGCTGTTTCACAGATAAGTTAATCCGTTTCACTATGTAACATAGTGATGGTTGATCACTTACTTATTTGGATCATATAATAACTGGAGCAGTTCTAAGCTGTCAATACGGTATATGCAGGAAAAAAGCTACTACTACTGATCTTGTTATTCATAACATTTCTGTATCCCTTAAGACATAAAATGGTCATATTCATATCATTGCTTTACAGGATGTATAACATCCCCTGGTCTGACGAAACCTTAGAGAGAGAATAAGGACTCATTCAATACATAGCATTCAGCGACGGTTACAATGCCCATTTTTTGATTGATATTGTCAAAGACTTTATAAACACATTAGAGACACCCATTTTCATTGCCTTAAGTGAGATGACATAATCTTGGTGAATCTGGACCATGAGACTGTGGATGAAGTTGCATATCATCAGTTTCCTTATTTTGTATACATATCGAAGGAGATAAGCTCCTTGATGCTAAAAAAATAAAGCCTGCCTGTCTCATACTCAGTAACACTGTGGCAGATAGTAACACAAAGAACGTACCACAGGCCAAAAATACTCGGCCACAATTGTCCATTGCATCTGATGTGTCATCTGCTCCATGATGTATATTGGACAAACTGGAGGAACATCAAAATTCGAGAACATCTGAATTTAACTAGATCAGAATCAACTTTTAATGGACATTTCCTCCAACAAAGGCGTACCATCATTAACTTGACGAATAATCTAAACATTTTACAATTTGATGGTAAGGTCACACCTTAAGTATTTTGGAAGAGACTGAGGTAATTTGTTGAAAGTGTCATCTCCCAAACACATATTAAATGATCAAACTGAACTGGGAGATTGAAATATTCTTGAAAATGTCGACTCTCTAAACAGAGTTACTTAGTTTTGTTCATATTTTTACTACTACAATAATAAACTGGTTATGTTAAATGTGTTTACCCTATTTCCTATTCCTTCCTGTTCCCCTCGCTCCCCTGTCCCCCTCCCTCCACTTACATTTAGTTCATTCCCCCTTCCCTGTTATCCAATCGCTGTTTTACTTTCCGCCACCCCTTTCTTCTTGAGATTCGTTTTGCATCTCTCACCGTCTTTAAGTGGAGGTCTCCAACATTATTCTCAGCCAAAGCGGCCTGTATTTTATTTTCTGTCAAGATATTTTCATGTTCCATGTTTTAATGTGTTTTGCCATCTTTGTATTAATTAGCTTTGTAGCGACGATAACCAACATCCTCTGTACTGTTAATTGATATCATTTATTGGTTCTCTCATACTTGTGTGGTGTCGCTTGCTACCCAGTATGTGGTGCACAGGTCTTGACGGTCTCTTCGCTGCCCCCGAGTTCGCAGTGTTCCACTGCGTCTCGCCAGTTTTTGTTCTGGTTACATAACTACTGAGTTACACGTCCTACTAAGTTACTTAATACCGGCCCTCTTCTATTGTTCTGCGTGTTTTGTTTAGTCTGTTTCTTAATACCTATTTTCTCCCCAATTTGTCTTTATTGGCTAGTAAATCTATATTTTTGTTTCATGTTACCTCTTTTATTGGGATTTATCGCTGATGTGCTTTTCTGGCTGCATACCAGCATATACTACCGCCACACGTCTGTTCCACATTATATTTTTCAGCCAAGACAGTTTACGCAGTTAAATTCTCATTTTATGAATTATGTACATTTCACTTTCAAGTTTTCAAACGCTGAATTTTAGACCCTGTCAATACTCTTGACAGTTTTTATTGTAGAATCCCTTTGTATTTAGGGCAGATGTCTCGATTGCTCCTCGATTTCATTACCTGACTATCATTCCTTTGATGGACGTTTTATTTTGATTTGACTGAGAAAGTTGGGTCGTCCATTTAACCCTGGTTGTCCTTTTATATGAACCGATGTGAATACTCTTAGTCGTTATTTACGACATCATTTTTTAATGTGGGGTGAAGACTATAGTATCTATTTTACTGCTTTCCTGTTTTTCTACTCACATGTTTATCTGAGGATGCAGCTACAAGCTGCTAAAATGATCATTTCAATAAAGGATCATTTAACAGGTATTGAGATTCGTGCTTTATCAAGATGTGTTTCTTAAGTTACGGGTCCAGTCCTCAACTTGTACCAAAGGCAGCATATAGTGAATACTTCCTGAACCCTGTAAGAGGTGTAGAAGGCTGTCAACAAATAAGAGAAGAAACAGTTTTGAAACTCAAAAGTATTTGCACTTTTTCTGAAGCACATATATAATATTAGATTTATGTGTTCACCATACTATTCCTCAGTGAATAGCTGGGCAGTTGAGGTCTTCAAGGTTTCTTATCGAGGTAATTGTGAAAATGTTTCGAAGCCACACCTCTTATTCATGGTCTTTCATGTAAACTATGCTGTCTTTATGATCGTATGATCGTAGATTCGGAATGATGTCACCGTCTCTTCAAGGTGGATGCCCTCATGGCCTCAATACTATCTATTATGAAAACAGATCAGCCAAGCAGCTTTCTGTTGGGTCTTAGCCGTCTGTACTGTAATGAATGGTTCAGGTGAAGAAACGATAGTGGAGAATGTCGTTAGTACACGTCCAGTCTTGATGAATGCAATGCATGCAGTGTCTTTATACACAAACTGTCGATACCCATCATAAAAACCCTGCCAATCGAAGAAAATGCTCACACTTCGAGGTGGCCTTGTGGATTACCTCGGGTGTGAAACAGCACTGTACATTTGTACTAATCACTGAAAGTTTATTACTTAATAGCACAGAGCTAGGGGGAACTGGTTTAATGATTCAAATTCAACATAGTTGTCTGTGGTGCCAGTACTAAATGTTCTCGTTCTGCTTTGTGCAATTGATTATGATAGCTGGCGCTAATTCTTTAAACTTCTGCAGGTCTGGCATGTATCCAAAATCATCACCTGCGTAGTAAGAAATGTGACATCTTGTGTACATACCATACTGTGGACCAATACTGTCACCGTTCCAGTCACGTTGCTGATTATAAAACGAGTAATACACGGAATTGGGGAAAGTTTTGGCATTGGTTAGGCTCCAGTTGTCAAATACAATTGAAACCTTATTCACATTCCCTATCCTTTTTGTCTACAGCGCCAGAACAATGAATCAAAGTGTTTTGCTCTGATGGAATACTTTGAGAAGTCTGGTACTTGGATGGAACATCTTATTTGTTTGAATGCTAAAATAATTAACCAAAATTTAAAAAGATGAGAAAAACTTGTGTTACTCAGTGATAACTTCAATTTTAAATCATGAATAATAACACAGAAATCCTAATAAAATTTTGAAAATAAGAAGAAATTTCATAAGAAAACAACGTGTTTAATAGTTTTACACAAAAAACTTATTCAGCTCCTGTAGAACACAGTTTGGAAAACCTTTTTCTGGGTGAATAGCCATTTTTATCATCCTGCTATGTCCTGTTGCCATTGGGAAGTGGATACTCATTGAGTTCCCATGAACAGAACTTAATGGCAGCTAAACTCCGTAATTTAGCATGTGTAACAGTGGTAGTTGGTCTTCATCTGATATGAATTTCTGCTGCCCTTTTCCATATCATTTTACCAAAAAGAATTTTATTGTTTGCTGCTTGTACTTCTTTAATGTACATGTTATCATGTGTAGTATTTCATATGAGAATCAGTTCCTGTTTGCCATTCATATTGAGACACTTATTATTTTCAAAGAACCCTTTCAACATTTTGAAAATGATATGCATGCCAAAGTGATTGCTTATAGATCTATCAATGAACCATCATGTGCTTTGTAGTGCATTCAGGTCCAAATTTGGTGTGGATATGTAAGTTTTGTCCAACGTTTCTTGCGCGTCCAACTCTGATGCTGTTAAGTACTGTATCGTATTTCTTCAAACATAAAAATGAACATATTACATGTAAGTCACAGTGTTTCAGCTGGAGCTCTTCTATCATTATTAATAAATATGCCTTCCAAGTATACGAAAATGCTGCTCAGACTCGATACTGATCAGTATTCTAAACTCATCGTTATTATTGAATGTCACAGAAGCAAAATTTGTTGGAAATAAATACCTGACAAATGACTGAACAAGAGTCGTTATATTCAGTTTGATTCCTATGAACCTGAGGAAATCATAATTCCAAAGTGTTACCATGTTGCCTTTCTGTTGCGGAGCAGACTGGCGTGTGGGCTGGTTTTATACTCTCAGATTAAAACATAACACAACTTCCTGTGATCAAAAATCAAATGGATTCCTGTCCCAATCATCAAAATTCAATTCAATATATTCTAATGTCTGAAGAGTCAATGGGAAGTGTATCCAGCTGCTCGGCACATCACCGAGTTTGTATACAGTCCAACTGCAGGGAAGACAGTATGTATTAATTAGTTATTAAGATATGAAACTTTTGCGATATTACACTCGACATAGATCATGCCAACAGGTAAAATATCCACCGGTTGATCTGACTCATAATTTTTCTCGGTGTTATAAGCCAAAACTTGACTCCTTGAGAAAGCCAGTATTGATACTTGTAAGCCTTCCTGGCTAAAGTCTGTTGTCTGTTTTGTCGTTTCTATCTCTGTTTTAAACATATTAACATATGCTTGTAGCTCAAACCGTTTGCAGATAATTTTAAAACTGCATCTGAATTTTCAAAATCGTATAAGTCTGGAGGTTTCGCCACAATTTTGCCACTTCTTAAATGAAGTTTATTTTAAGTACTTTATCCACCTTCTATTTATTGTTAACGTGAGTGATATTTTGAACGTTGTTGTGAATTGACAGACTCCTTCCACCCTTCAATTATATTGTGGGGGACATGGCGTGGGGAAGTAATTTGTGCTTAATACTGATGAGAATTCTTTTGAACTCGGACTGTACGACATCGCATCTAAACCTCAAATGATGCAGTGATGTGCATGGTGCTCATTTTTAAGCATTTGTCAGGGGAAATATTAGATGGAAATAAACACATATGTGTGAATGAAAGTCTTGATAGCGTAGGGAACACACAGTTGTTGCTGAAGCAACAGCGCAATTATTCTGTAATGCCAAACCCTGTACAAATCAAAATAGAACACTAATATTCTATTAATTTTAACACACAGAACCAACTGAATTCCAGATCCTCCTGCAATGTCTATATTTACAATCCCACACTCGTTACATTTCCACGTCGTCTTTAGCAATGTGTTCCAAGTAAACATGCCACCAAATCTTGAGATTTTAATCTATTTTCGAATTCAAGCAGAACAGAATTGGTAAGTGGTCTCTCCGGTAGTATAGTTAGCTGAATTGTTTATAATAAACGGTCCAAGTCCTTTCTTGTACAGTTGTAAAGATAGTTCTTTGCAGATTTGTAATTACTTCCATCATCCTGTTATTCGTTTTAGATTTCTGTAGTTTCTCCTGCAGTTTTATGTGTTCTTTACTGTATGGGTTATGGCAGCAGCTTCTCCCGCTAATTACCCAGTTATCGACAATTTTGCCAATGTTTGAATGACAAATGAAATAATTTCACCAAATTTCATAGATATTAGCAGAAATCTGGGTGTTTTAACATGACTTCTTCTCCTTACTTCTTTCTGCTTCTACTTCAAGAAGCTTGTTGCCATTGTCATCGCTGACTGCATGTAATTTTATAATCATCCCATAGGTTACTTCTTATAACTCTTTATCACATGGAGAAGTGCATTTATGATTTGTCCAAATTTATTTTGACCCCCAATTTAAATCTGGTACATATTGCTTTGTCAAGTTTGAATGCTAAAATATGTTCTCCTACGAATATGTCCCTTCATCGACGTATTTGGTTCGCTTTATCGGGTAAAATACGATCTGCAGCATAATGTTGTGCCAAACCTTGATTTGCAGCATACAGTAAATCTTGCAGGCTTAATCAGTTATGGGGAACCTCTACATTTCTCCTGTTGAGTGCTTTAATTTTGCTTTTTGTTGCCAAAACACAGTACAAATTGTACAAACTCATCTAGGAATAGCTATTGCGACTGAATCTTGAAACAGAGTGTCTTATTCAACAAGCAATAGGCGGCCAGCGTGGTCAACACATTACAGAAAACCTCCTTGTAATGGTTTTCTGTAGCATAAAAAATTTCACGTTTACTCCCATACTAGTAGCTCTTCTTTTCAATAGCTGTCAAAGAGTCTTAAAAGAGTTACAATAGTGGACTGAAAAAATAAAATAAAAACCGTAGCTTTTGCTACATCGCCGTTGATAAGAAAGTTGTATATGTCAACCACGAAGCAAAATATTCTCCTCTTTGATTGGTATCACTTCCCAAAATCTCTTATCGACATCTTAAACTGTTTAGGAGATATGAGGCATGTTATGAGTATACCAGTCTGACGCACCTATGGTCGGAAGAGTATGACTTATATGAGTTCCATTTTCTCGATATTAAGGACAGATAGAGACCTCTTCCCAAGTGTAAAGGAAGATTCAAAATCGTAGCTAACTTTCACTCACAGCAACATATGGTGTAATACGCACCAAACGCAAAATCAAACCGATATATATTTTTGATTGAATTTTTTTTTCAGTTTCGTTCAGCGACTTACTTAAATGAGAATATCACAGGATGTATGACAATTAGCGAGATGGTGGGCACTTCACCATCAAATTGATATTCAGGTATAAGGCTATACACAAAGCAAAAATCAATTTTTTTATAAACAGTTTCTGTAAAATCGTGCGGAAAGACGAAAAAGATAACAGAGCACACTGCTGCATCTTGACTTGCAGGCTTACTAGCATTTTGTGTGTGCATCCGTAGGCGCATATAGCTGTGTTGAACAGCGCGGCGAGTCGGCACGCGGACTGCTGGCTTTCTTTTAGTTCTCAAACTATGGATGGGCGGGTGCTGCAACTCAACACATGGCACCATAAATCGTCTTTGCTCTGTTAACAGTGAGAGTTCTAGCCGAGCGTAGCTCTTCAACATATCTTCATTGATCTGCAGTAATTATTTACACTGGTATACGAGTGTTAACATCAATGAAGCCTTACTTCTGTAACAAACACATCAACTGTCTTACCACCAGCTTTATTAGTGATTACGTGAAAGAAAATCTTGTTTTCTTTTTTTCTCTTGAACTGCTGCAGCCGTGTTTTGGAATTTTTGAGTGTGAAGGCGTTGTTTGTGCTTTAAAAGACAACGCACAGATGTGAAGCATTCTATTGCTCGCATTCCACGTGTTTTTCTTGTTGCAATGAACTGATCATGTAATTCGTTACTCATTCTTTCTTGAAGGACCTTCCTGTTTATGCAATATCGTTCAGCGTCTTTTCGATGTTTTGCAAAGCTGTCTTACTTTTTATTAATCTTTCTTGTGCCATTACTATAGTGAATTTGACTCTAGGGGTTGTGTCTAGGGCTGCTCAATGACGGCAGTACTGTGAAGGACCGTATATTCGCTGCTGCCTCATCTAGATTTTGTAAGTATTTGCCAAGTAACCTTCAGAAAATTTTGTTCTTTCCTTCCTTGGTGGTGATGGATAATACAAGGAACCACTGCTCTCATCTCTACCGTATAATGCAGGACCACTTCCCGATGTCGGCTCATTTTATAGCTGTATGCGTGGATCATCCCTCAGATCACTGTCAGTAACTTCTTCATCGATGACTTCTTCGTCTAAGACTTCTATGCTCTTCAATAACAACGTATTCACCAAATATCTGTTTTCTGATCTGTTCGAAAACCATGCAGTTTTCGTTAGTTGCCTTTCGTATAAAATACTGAAGAACACTAACAACAACTACAGCTGGTTTTATTATGTAAGAACCTATGCATACAAGACATAGCATTAAGTTATAACATGTAACTAGTAGATTGGTTCTGAGTCTAATCCTTTGGTTGTGCTCCATACTTCCCTTCCCTTCCCTTCCTTCCACTTCCAACAGCCCATAGATCGCAAATTGCACCAAATGTCTTTTCTGTGTTGCTAATTTTCAGGACCACTTGAAAACGGCCTCATAAAAAGGCCGAAACCGGTAGTGTACTCAGTGCATTTGTCAAAAGTAACTGGAGCCGTTTTTCATTAGCTTAACGAAAACTGACTTATTTTCTTCTATACATATAGTAGGATTGAAGAGCGATTAAATTTGTAGGTGATTTTGGGGGAATGCTGGGTGAGAAATTTAGTGCGTAGAGCTGTCAGCAGCAACAGATCTACCTCAACTGACGATAAGTCAAAATGAGCTTGGATCACAGGTACCAGTACCTACTTTCCACGCTGCTTTACCTTTGAATCAGAGTTCTTCAGTTATATGGCCTCGCGAGTAAGAAATGCCAGTCTCTCAGCAACCCATGACCAGATGGTTTCCGAGGGTGAGAGTTCTGAAGAGTATGCTGCCTAGGGCAACCGTCAAACGCCTTTTGTATTGAGGTACATCAGATGAAATGGTAAGTATGCTATGTTGAGTTAGCTTGTTGAAAGACATCATGTAGATCTCGAAGATAGTTTTAACACGTCAGAAATGTAATGCAATACAGTACATAGTGTCCAAATTACTGGCAACGCAAGAAAGAGATATTCAGTTTGTGTTCCTAGTGGCATCAAAGCTATCACGCCAGTTGTTGGTCTCATATGACGTTATATGACAATAACTAATGCTAACTGACAATGTTTGTGGTCCTCGAAACCTCCATACACGGATTTACCGGTAGTTACCAAGTACACAGAACGGGAACTCGTCTCGTCGTTGGGCGACCACTGTTGGACGCCTTTTTTTGTTGCCAGTGAAGGGAAACCACACGACGATCGCCATTTTAACAGTCCGTCGTGCAAACGACATCACACTGCAAACATGCTCAACTACGCACTCAAGGTATGTGATGTGGCTCTACGATCCTTGAGGCCCGACCAAACAGTATATCTGTACTCTCGGGCGCTAGTCACAGCGATTCTTGGAAATGCTGCATAGCGTTGAGTATGGAGGTCCCAATCCACTGATTCCATATTCGTATGACAGCCGATAAACTGTGACTAACGCGATCAGCGATATTACAGAATGATATATTACAGTCTAGACAGGGCACAACCTGACAGGTACTTGCACATGGACCTTAAATTATCTTCTCATAAAAAACCATAATTTATATGCGATTTCTGGATGAGAAACCAGTTCTTTATACTTCTTTAAACGCAGAATGCCGTGGCATCATTGCTACAATACTAGTGCTGATAATTGCCATATCCAAGCATGTAGGCAATCCATGCCAACTGGACGTTTGTTGCATGCTGCCTTCATGGTCTTGCAATTTTAATGGCCACGAATGTACTTTGCCTAAAATCTGTCCTCGGTGACAAGGTACTCGGAGGCTAATAGCTTTTAAGTGAGTTGATTAGTGAGAGGGCCTACTTGCGGTGGTTACGAGGCCTGGTGGGGGTGGCGGAGGCCCTCTGCGCTTCGTGCCCGCCCCCTGCTCGTAAAGTGGCGAGAGCAGCAGCGGCAGTAGCAGCAGGAGCCCGCGCTGCCAGAGGCAGATTAAACTTAATGGCGGAGTGGCGCTCTCCTCACTAAGTTACCGCTATCTCGCAGCTTCAACCTGCTGCTGCCACCAACCCAGAGACAACCCCTAATGAGTTTCCACCCCGGAACTGTAGGCTTTCCAGCTGCTCTGTCTTCGGCAAATGGCCTTTGATTTTTCTGATTTTGCAGGTTGCATAAAAAATGTGACCACAATTCTATGTGCTGCCAGGACGAATATTTTTATCCGTAAGAAGACTTTACTGCTCGCTTAATAGGAAAATGAGCATAAACAGATTGTACCATTGGTATAGAAAATTTAGACCTTGTCACATCATTATCAGATCTGTGGAGGGGGAAGAGGTTAGTACAATGGAGAGGCTCGAAACGAGCACGTGAAATGAGGTGTAGAGAAAGTGCAGATGACAGACATGTTTCCTAGATTATGTAGTTTGCTGAACTGCTATTGTGTAAATTAATGTAGGAAGGATATGATGCTAGACTTACAATCCCAAAATGTTGAAATGTGTGTGAATTCGTAAGGGACCAAACGGCTTATGTCACCGGTCCCTAGACTTACACACTACTTAAACTAACTTATGCTAAAAACAACACACCCATGCCCGAGGGAGGACTCGAATCTCCGGCGGGAGGGGTCGCGCAGTCCGTGACATGAGGCCTCAAACCGCGCGGCCACTCCGCGCGGCTACAATCGCAAAGAAGTCCAAGGAGAGCGTTTATCAGAGTACTGTTACAAACTAGTTTGATATATAGTGAATGCCGTAACGAGTTAGCAACTCTGCGAAAACTTCACTCCTGTCTCGCAGAATTATACTCGAACAACAAGGAGCATCTGAGAAAAACTATTGGGTCAAGAAGATCCTCTTTCAAAGGTGACTTCAATAAACCAGTGTTGACATCTCATTCCTAACATTCACCCCATCGAACAGGTTCTGTTGCTCTTAATGATTTGCCGAATTTGTTATTTAATCTTACTTTACCCCTCCATTTCGTCAAAGTTGTCGTGTGTGGTCCCTCTGTCCACCATGTAGAATCTGCTCTGTGCCTTACTGTATTTTAACTCTTCTTGTATCGTATTTTAACTGCTTGTGTATTGCATTTACTGACGTGATGATTGGCCATCAACCCGGCATTTGTCTAAACGTGCTTGGAAACCGTGTATAAGCCATTCTCAGTCTGGCGCGTGTACCAGAGTAGGGGCCGTCTTTTCACCGCAAGGATTCGGTCCAGGTGTGCCTTACTTCCATGTTTCGTGAGTTATCACACTGCGTGTTGAGCTATATCGAGTAATCTTGTCCAAATGATTGATCATGTTTCAGAAGAGGGCGTAATATCTCAATGTTTTACGAAAACAGAAGCAGTCGATTAGAAATACGTGTGGTTTGTTCAGTAGAGAAAAAGAGTATTTCACATATTAAAGTGAATACTTGGTAAAGCATAGTGCAAGGAACATCCGTGAAACTTCACGATTGTTAACGCTAGCTGTTCTGGGCGTTTGTCACTTCGACGATCTCAAGTTGTCTCTGTGTCCGACATTGTAAGTTTTTCCTGACATCGTACACATGAAAGTTCTACTGGCAGGGCCTTCAGCTCGCGTTGTCTGGAAATAATTATCGTGGAAGTTTTGGAAAATTGCAGTGTATCTGTCAATAAATCCCCCTAGAAAAGACGTGTGACGTATTATACAGTGCTGCACTAGCGTAGGTAAAAATTTGTGGGATGTAATCCTGCACCCATGAATAGAAACACTCATATTTGTGTTGCAAAACACGCGAGGAAAGCAGAACATTGTTACACATGGCCATCAAGATCCACAAACCTGTCCCGGTTAAGAACATGTGTGGGATCACCATGTCCCAGTGCCAGTGTGCTCGATATCTAGGTTCAGTCACACCAGTTGTTGCTCATCATGCCTCTGGAGAGGGTACAACTGCTTTGTGACATTCTCTCCAACCGAGTCAGTCCATGCATCCACGGTGGAGGACGTGCAATGCTTTACCGATGAATGAGCTCATAGTGCAAAGTATTTTGTAAATCTTATCTGATTTTGTAATAAGTGAAATAAGATCACATTGCCTCGCAACCCGTGAAGTTTAGTTTCGTCTGCTTCTCCACTTGTTGCTGCTTCACTTCTTTTGTCAAGCAGTGTACATGAGAAAAAAATGTAACGAAACTAAAAAGAGTAATCATCACTGAATACGTTCTCGCTGCTTTCAGGAAGTTGAAAAATAAGTTTTTGAGAAATAAAAAAAAGTAAACCTCGAGATGTGTATGCAGAGCCCATGTTAATATCGAGACATGGTATATTGCACCAAAGCCTGTAAAATAGTGGAGAGATACTCGTCAACACATAAGCCTGATGGAGGAGAGACGTGTAGTTTATGCGAAAAATATGTAATACAGTTATGTGGTCAGAATTTGACAAATAGTTAACTGATATGCTCCGAAACTAGCGCGCTAAAGGTGATGAAATAGCATCGGAACTACTCGAATCGTATCGAAGTTTAGTGGGTTATAGGTTATATGATCTGCTCTTAAACGTCTATGAATTAGGAGACTTACCTTCTTCTATAGAGAAATGCATTATGATCACACGAACGGAAAAACGGAAGAATACATAAAACTGAAAATATCAGACAAGTAGTAACATATTTCCAAATTGTAATTAGCTAAATAGAAGACTTCAGGAATGGTAAAGGTATCAGAACGACGACTCTGGGACGGTGAGTACTAATGGACGGAAAATAAACATCGACACCTTCATGAAAATAACTTAACAGGGTTTATACAGGTGGAATATGCCTCAAACAATGTTAAGGCAAACGAATATCAGAGTCTGTAAAACATGTGGTACATACAGTTGAGGGCAGCAATCACGTAGAGACGAAGGGTTAGCATAAGATAGAAGGGCATGGTAGATAACACCGAACATGTTGTAAGACTGATGGCGCAAGAAATTAGTGGTAGAAAATCTCATTTTTAGTCTGCAGAAATGAAGGAAGTAGATGCTCAACGTTCCGTCGACAACGATATCACTAGAATTGGGAGTTTCATCTCTGCTCTTCAATGATTCTAGCATGTGAGTATATTGCCTTAACCACAGTGCCATATTTCAGGGTAGCTGTATTCTCTAGAATTAATTAAATGAATTCCTTTTTGCCCCTCTTGACAAGAAAACGTTTATCCTGGTCTACGTCACACACCACTTCTGTTTTAGTAGTCCTGCAACATCTTTTTTTCTTTTTTGGTATAATCTACATCTAACTTTGAGTCTACATACGTGTTAAATACAAACGGCATACGACCACTCATAACCATCTCACCCACATGCAAGTACACAGTGAAGTCAGTCAATCTGTGAAAAATCTCGCCAACTGTGTGTAACGACGAGGACTAAAAGGTCGCCATGAAGGGTCATAGTAATAGGTGTCCCACAACGATCAGTATTTGGCCCATTACTTTTCTCATTATGTGTCAATTGTTCTCTCTCACGGCAAAAATCATCTGTACGCTGACGACCGTCAGTTACTGTACAACTAACTGCAAGTGCAACAAACTAGAACACAGCCGTCTAGATGGAAATGCTGATTTACTCGCCACTCCTGAGAGGGTGCATTACATGGGTTTAAAATTTAGCCATCTACACTGCAAGCAATCTTAGTCGCTCACAAGAGACCTATTACTACGCACGCCAGAGAATCTCTTCTCTACTTAATCCTAAAGGGCACAGAACAGCAAAGAACTTGACGTTAATTTGGGACCATCTCTGCTGCCTACGAACCGTTATCATGACTGTCATATACTATGTGTGCTCTATCGTCTTCTCTGTCATTGCGCTCCCTTTTTTCAGCTTTAGCTATTAAACTACTATCTGAAGAGCACGGCAGAAATACTCGTTTTCAACAAAGCAAAATCCTCTTGGTACCATCACATAATACTGCCACGTTCCCTAAATCAATTTCTGTGGAAGAATCTTTCTCAAAAAATTAGAGAAATTAAGTTCCTTCCAAACTTTGAAAGACAGTTTAATGACCCATCTTCTACCATAATAACAATTTCTCCCATACATTAGTCTGAGGCTCACTCTCTTCCCTCAAAAAGTTTCCTTCCCCCCTGTTGGCAGATATTTTTTATTTAAATTCTGTTCTTTCCTAACAGCGACTGTAACTGTCATTTCAGACTTCTCCTCTTTATTTTATTGTTATTGTTTTTGTAGTTATTGTTTCTGTGAATGTCTTTGTAATATGTCTGGCATGTGTTGTTCCTGGTCAGATGAAAGAGACCACCTTAAGGCCCTAACCTGGTCAGGCTAAATAAGCAACAGATAATTAAAATTTATTTCTCCCTAATACACTACAACGCGTATGAAAACTGCAACATACGGGAATAATGAAGTGAACGAGTAGAAACTTTTAGGACACGTAAAAGAGTATACGTGCAGTTCGTAACTGCAGTTTCAGAGAGATGGCTTTTTGTTAGGTTCAGCAGCGTCCTTTCTTGTTTGACCAGAAAGGTCAATGGCGCGTCAAGCTCAGCCAATAAAGAGCCTTCAACCGAAGTGGAAATGCCTCAGTGACATCAAAGGACTCAATACCATCCTATGAATGCGTACGAATGGGATAGATGATCAGTCGCCAGGAAATAGGAAAATCATACCGTACAGATAATGCTGCAGCGACGACAGTGATGGGTGTGGGTAACCAGTGGGTCGTCCGCATCGACAGCCGGGTTCTGGAACACGCGGTGTGACCGCAGATGCCACAGACAGCGAAGGGCACGTGAGCGTCACAACTTCATACGTCACGCGCAACTCTTATGACCTAATACAGGGTGTTAGGTGTATAAGTGCAGTTTTCCAGTGATGGCAGAGGACACTTTGCTCAGCAATATTACATCAGAATTTACTTCACTTGCGGACTAGTAATTACAGATATTACGAGTACAGCATTTTTAAGTTGGTTAGTTCCTCCTAGTACACGTGGCACAAGGAAGTCATTACAGTTTATTTTGCCGGCCGGTGTGGCCGAGCGGTTCTAGGCGCTACAGTCTTGAACCGCGAGGCCGCTACGGTCGCAGGCTTGAATCCTGCTTCGGGTATGGATGTGTGTGATGTCCTTAGGTTAGTTGGGTTTAAGTAGTTCTAAGTTCTAGGGGACAGATGACCTCAGAAGTTAAGTCCCATAGTGCTCAGAGCCATTTTTGAACAGTTTATTTTCCTCTGGCCAGCATGTCTGGCACTGTAGTAATGCCGGCCGCGGTGGTCTAGCGGTTCTGGCGCTGCAGTCCGGAACCGCGGGACTGCTACGGTCGCAGGTTCGAATCCTGCCTCGGGCATGGGTGTGTGTGATGTCCTTAGGTTAGTTAGGTTTAAGTAGTTCTAAGTTCTAGGGGACTTATGACCTAAGATGTTGAGTCCCATAGTGCTCAGAGCCATTTGAACTGTAGTAATGACGGGATGACGCAAAGCGGACAGTCTATATTGACAGGCATAGTGCGTTTCACGGCTGTACAGAAACACCAGGTAGTAAATTATCTGCCCGCATCTCGTGGTCGTGCGGTAGCGTTCTCGCTTCCCACGCCCGGGTTCCCGGGTTCGATTCCCGGCGGGGTCAGGGATTTTCTCTGCCTCGTGATGGCTGGGTGTTGTGTGCTGTCCTTAGGTTAATTAGGTTTAAGTAGTTCTAAGTTCTAGGGGACTTATGACCACAGCAGTTGAGTCCCATAGTGCTCAGAGCCATTTGAACCATTTTTAAATTATCTGATGTGTTTGTGGAAAGATTGTTAGACACAGAGGAGAAAAACGGAGCACACGACTTTGGTGCATATTAAGGTACCAATATTGTCACTAAATCTGTACCTATACCCCTAATAACATGTATAACTGCCTGCACCGTTGAAAAGCATAGTGGCAAAATACTTGTAAGTGCAAGGACTTTGGGCCCCATTGGAAGCATCCAGTGATAGCTTCACTCAATGAGGGTATTTTGAACAGCAACCGCCACGTCAGGAAGGCCATAGGACGACAAATATACAATGCAGTAGACATACCAAATTTCATATGGACCGTAAGCGGTGAAGAAAGTGTAATATCTCTTCGAAGACTGACATGTATCACTGTGCCAATGCGTTCCTGGCAGCATGTTCGTCTGACACGTCACATATAATGTATGTCTTTCACCGACACATGGTTCATTTTGGTCCTTCAGAAACTACAGTCGACACACAATGAACCCACATTCAAGTGACTGACGAGATGGTCACCAGTAACTCATCCAGGTTTTCTTTGATTCCATGTCACGACTTCACGACTTGGGGAAAGGAAGCTTCAGTCCTAGCTGAATCCTTTAACAATACATTCTTCGGTGTTTCTAGTTGTTTATTTGCTGTCATGTTCTAATTCTCCGTAACATGCAACACATTTCTGTCACATGTACGCTTCTTGTTACACTAATATTCGCAAACGTTAGTGTATTTTCAATACTTACCTTTAAGACCGTTTTGATGATGCGTTACAACAAAATATCTTGAGAGAGAAAGAGACGTTACCTAGCGTTTAGAATACGAGAATCACCATGCATACATGTTTAAGTTAAAAATTGACTACATGTTGGTACGCGGCCCGATAAAAATCCGTAGAGTATCAAAATAATAACTCACTAGAGAATTAAGAAACTCTACCCAGTACGTTCTCACAGAGTGCTGAAATGAACTTTCTGTAAATGTACGATTGTGTGTTTACATGGACTGCTGTTAATGAGTAACTCTGAAGACTGTTATCTGCTTTTAACAAGCTAAATAATTTCTGGAGCAATAGTGCGGACTGATGCTCAATGACGTCATTTAATATTCGCTTTGTTTATGGGTGTGGAAATCTGTAGTAACGACAACATGGGTTGGCAGTGATATACTGTGTCGTGTTGTCGTAGGGATAATGACATGCGTCATAAGCATTGTAAATTATTCAGACTGAAATTTCTAACCCTTTTACAGTTTTTTACCCTGTTCCAGTTTAGTTCATACGAATATAAACATCGAGCTGGTACAAATGACTAACTTTCGCGCATATTGCTGCTGCATTAAGAATGCTAATGTACAGCCGCATTAGGAGCAATAATGCATGTACGCACATAATTTGCAACTAATTGTTTTATAAAATGCAAATCTAATTCCCACAAATATTTAAGAAGGCGTCGACTTCTCAAATATTTGTTACTCCTTAATGAAAACGAAATAACCTGTTTGCTCGAAGCGTAAATCATGTGTATCAATTACAGAACGTTGAATTCATCTCTACACGGCTTTTGGGTCCGGAATCCAGTATTGTTGTATTCAGTTCGTGTCATACCTTTTCCAAAATTAGCGCAGGTAGTAAACTAATGATTCCAATTCGGTTTGTATGCTTTGTTCACCTGACCGTTTACTCTTTTTAACACTCATGCTCTATATCCACATCCGTTCTATGCAAAAAAAAAAAAAAAAAAACGTGAAGTGAATGGCAGATGGCATTTCCCATTGTATCACAATACTGGTATTTCTTCCGGATCCATTCACTTACGAACCGCGGAAAAAATAACTGCTTAAATCCCTCTGCGCGAGCTGTAATAAGTCTAACGTCAAAATTTTCGTGTTTTTGAATATTCTCTGAGATTTATGTATGTCATATATCTATTTATTTTCTTTAATTTTTAATTATTTGGGGCTGGATAACTGTTTTATTTCCATATACAAATAGCTTTTTTTTCTTTTGAGTTACACCTTGCTGGGAAGGCGTACGCATAAATCCTACATTCATACACAAATTACTAACGAAACGCAAAACAGAGGTGTATTGGCTCCCTGGTAGAACGAGTTCATATTTTAGGGTTTTGAACACAAAAATTTTACTACAGTTATTGTATTACAAACCCGACAATGACTTACTAAGACGAAACACGGATGTATCGATAGTAGTTCGTGTGCATTTCAGGCATAAAAAAGTGATTTGCCAATTTGTACACTCAAAATTACAAATCTATCTCAAAATGTCATATTTATTCATAATTGAACAATACGAGGCATCGCATGTAACTCAGACTAGCTTAAAGCAAATCGATGGAAAGGAAAAGTCCATCAAATCTTTCCGCCTGACACAGCCATCTATTAATTCTGATAGGACTGCTTTACATGATATTTCATCCCTTTCTATTCATGGGTGGAGCATCGAAAGTGTGATCTGTAATTAGATTAATATCTTCAACATAATTGCGGTATCAGTTAGTACATGGGTGAAGAATGTTGGAAAACTCCGCTCTGAGAGCCAGGTCATAAAACCCTCTAATGAGATTTTGTAAGCTTCATGGCTGCTCTCTTCGAGAAAATTCAGGTAATATTTTTCAGAAATTCCGTTACATGATGAAACTGAAATGTCCATCTAACCTGCAATCGGGCAGCGAAATATATTCAATAGCGACAAGTGAAAATTTGTGCCGGTGCGGGACTCGAACACGGATTTCCCGCTTTACGCTAGCGATCGCCTTAAGTGCTTGGTCTAACCAAGCGCTCTTTCTGTCCTACCCAAACTCTCAACCTATCGCAAACTAAGGACTTATATGTCCCCAGTCCATTACCCTCATTGCTCTCAGCCCCACTCTGTTTCCCACAAGAGTTCGGACGAAGAGTGCATCTGCACTAAATGCTCATTAATTGCGATTAGGCGTATATATTTTTGTGTGTGGTGTCTGTTCTTTCAGACATGTCCGGAAGAACAGACAACACACACATAAAAAGCTTCCGTTACAACCTGTCACCAGTCAATCGACCCTCTGCGCTATCTTTCGGTGGATCAGTTGCCCAACTTGAGATCTGTCAGACAAAAAGTAAATTGCAGTTGGTTCAAGACTTACGTTTGTAAAACTTCAAAAATCCTTATGGAATTAGTTCCAATGCAATACCACAAGAAAGAAAAACATATAAAATAACTTCGGAGCATACATGATCTAATGTGCAGACTGTGATACGTATTATACGGGAAAGAGTGGACGCGGTTTTGAAACCCGATACAGGGAAGATTGTAGTCACTGTAATCGGACAGCGTTTGGAGCGCTCGTAAACAGATAGCAGTCATGCTGTTTGCAGAATAAGCGAACAAAGGGTGGTACTACAAGGAGCTCCGAAAATTTTATATCTGCCTTGGCTGGAGGAACTGAAAATTTACTCCCGCTACATGAGAGCACCATAAAAGCTACTTAATTACAAAAGTGATTTTATGTATATTAATTGTTATTATTATCTTACTTATGGATGGGATAGGACGCTATAGCAAAGGTCAGCTGCGGCGGCGAACTGGACGCGACAGAGGAAACTTCAATATGGGGCTGTGTTTGGCCTGGCGCTGTGGAACCCCCCTCAGCGATCACCAATTAAAAATGAAGTACACTTTTAATAATGTGTTAAAGTTCTTTCAATGTTTTTTATTCGTATTAAATTTCCCATCAATGTTTTCATTCCATTTTATACGGATAGAGACCACTTTTCCTCCCCGAAGGCATTACACCAGTTAGGTTTCTTAAAAAACTTTCATATAAAGCCTTAGCAGGCTGGTGTATTTTCAGCTATGACAAGTAACTTACAGCTTCGTATAAACAAGTTACTCCGTAACTGTAACAAATGGCACAGAACGCAAATTTTGTATTCAAACAACATTCTTAAAATTTTTTAGAGCTATCTAAGCATAAGAATTGAACCAATTCTAATTTAATTTATGTATAACATGTCTTATAATGAACTACAGGTCGAAAAACGGTTATCTGAAAGTAAAGATCAGCGGTCTGCAAACTAAAATTGGATAGTTTTGTATAAATAAAAGTCGAGCGTTCCGTATTGGCGAATATGTCTTGTTCTGATAAACGTCCCACTACGTTATTGTGTACTGAGATACAGAATGTAGATTGTTAATAGTTTATCAGAATGTGGACTCGGAGATAAATGTAATTAAAAGTAGCAGAATGGGAGATTAACTAACTATCATAATCGTAGAAAACACGGAATGCTGCATCCGAGCAGTAGTATTACAGCGTATGCCCATGTAGGGAGAAACATGAGACGCTGACAACACAAACGCAAGATAAAGTGGACAAAGAAAGGTTTAACAATCCCAGGTTTCAAAACTTAGGACAACTTTCCACAACGTCTGAATATCAGCCAAGAGATATGAAATGGGATGAAACGTCAAATCAGCTGTAAGGAATGGGAATGAAAATATTCGAAGGTTTAGGAATGTGCAGTGTAAGTGGTGAAGGTAATGCAGTATTTTGTACACTTCTGCAACAGCTTTCGACGTCCTTATAAACTATGGACTCCACAGTGTCAACACTTGTGTTTGGATAGAGCAGACCAAGAGTAATTTCAGAAAGGAGAACGATGTTCGTAGTAGGTTTTACAGACATTTCAAGCTTTGCAAACTGTCAATGATGGTTTCTTGATTGTAGGCTTCGAAGTGTTAAAGATTTCTGACAGGGAACGCAGAATATAGAGCACTTAACTCTTTTGTGGTTGACGAGATACGTATCTCCCACTAAATTAATGGAACGTCTGTATCTTATATCTGCCTAGTGCTAGTATATAGCGAGATGCTTTCGGGACTCGGAGAAAAATATTACGTAAAGTGGGGCGAGTATATAGAATGATCTGAGGTATCAAATGGGACGGCGTGTGTTTATAATGTGTGTGTTCCATAAAAGTCAGATTAAATCAACATCTTCTCCGCTGTTATAATGTCTGAAGTTAGTAATTACACATCATAAATATTGTTTTGAAACATTACCACAAGTCTCAAAAATGTTGCTGGTTTGTACGTAATTTGTATGTAGTGGGACGTATGTGCCCCAGAAAACTACAAGCAATCGAAAGAACATTGGTGTATGATATGTCAAAACCATCATCAAAAGTTGTGTTGATAACCTGTATGACATGTTTTATGTTTTTTTATTCTGAGAAGAAATAATATATTTTGGTACTTATTTGTTATACTGTTTCTATAACTGTCATCCTGATAAAATCATTCTAAATTGAAAAATTTTGAAAATACTAAGTTCACGAGAAAACGTGGATCTAGTTAGGTTCATGGGAGACATGTGTTCCGCTTCACCGATTTTCAAAATCTATCAGCTTAAAATTTTGTTGGTCGTGAAATCGTATTATATTTCACAAAGGAAAACGGGCTTTGATCTCTTATTCTTCAAATATATGCTAAATAAATTGTAATTGTGAAAGGGTTAAGAAAACGAATTTGATATGCGAGCTCTCAGCTTGGCTTGGAAAACTTTGTGGCAGGCCATGAGGTCTCTCTGCGTAAATCGAAGCGGTGTTTTTCGATTATGGAAATCTGAAAGGGGTGCTGTTGTACCGAACATACTCTGACATCGAAGTTACGGTGCTTAAGGTACTTAGCCGCTGGAGCAAGCGCAGGAGCAGCTAAGCTGTGCCTAGCCCCTGGGGAATAGCCAGCACGTGCCGATGGGTCTTCACTGTGACTACGTGGGACTCCGAACGTCGTGTTTCTGAAGCTTTGGGAGGTGCCACAGGTGCCGTGGGACTTTCGATCAAGCAGTTATATTGATTTACGGCAGTCTTTCACCTGCGGCTGATATGTTGTCACCGTCAGTTAGGCAATGCCCTCGGCGACAGCCTTCTGTCTGTATAATTTCATAGGCCTAAGCTATTTGAGCCATACACACTGTGAGTAACAGAAGTAACTACAACAACAAAAGTGATGCCGTGTCTTCTCAAGTATGGTCATCGCTACTGGGTGCACGGAAAATGTGATGACCGTACAAACTGGTATTGTGCGAAATCCGAACGGGTTAAGTGCCGTTTAAAAATTGCAAATGCGGTAATTATGGCCGAACAGCAACATTATAGCCCACCTGACAAAGCAGATGTGCAGCTTAAAAAACGCGTGCTTCTCTGCAGGAAAAGGGTCCACGAAGAAAAGACACTCTTTGCTTCACAAATTTTTAAAGAGTAATTTCAAGATTTGGAAGATTAAGGTTTAAACTTCGTCGAAAATATGCCAAATTATGGGGACTGTATCGGTAAAGCAAGAAGCGTAACAACATCCCGATCGAAATAATCCCACAGATTCACCATAGCGTTTCAATTGGGAGAGCTTTGTGGCCAGGAAGTACGGTAAACTCATATTTGTGCTCTGCTTGTAGATCCACTACGCCGAAGAAAGCAAACTGCATGTAGATGTGGAAAGGTCCCCAAGGACTGATGCGTATTTGGTTTTTATGTATAGGGTGTTTGTTCTTACGGACATGTCCGAAAGAACGGACATCACATCCATATAAGTATACAGTTCTGGCAATACCGGCCATGACCTTCTTCTTCTGTTCGGATACACACAAATTCCCCGAACTCTTACAGGACTTGGCAAGAATGTCTTCCACGAGTAATGAGTGTACTGGGGTGGGACGCTAGGAATGTAGTGTGTGGACATACAAGGTGAGAATGTGAGTCTCACGGGAGGCGTGAGCGAGTTAGTCGCTGCAGTCGCACTATCCACTGTGCCCTCGGTGGCTCGGGTGGATAGAGCGTCTGCCATGTAAGCAGGAGATCCCCGGTTCGAATCCCAGTCGGGGCACACATTTTCACCTGTCCCCGTTGATACATATCAACGTGCGTTAGCAGCTGACGGTATTAATATAATTCTATTTCCGTCATCCCTGGTCCGTGGTACACCACAGTAGCCTCAGCGCCGGTGTTGGGCAGTACCATCATGCCACGCATGGTTTATACTTTAACCACAGCGGCAAGCGAACAGCTAACAAACTTAACCGTTCCAGCAATGCTTCCAACCTTAGCCCGAAAGCCAATGATCATGCCCTCTTAATCGTCAGATACATCGCTCCGTTTCGGCGTTACAACGGCTGCACCGTTTTCAGCGTCACCGCGACGTGCTTTATAATACCCTCCATTGTTAGTGCTGCCACCTGCCGTCTGCGAGTGGTTGTTGCACGGCGACGGCGAACGTAGGCGGGGGTCACAGTAACGTGACTGGATCATTTATAGCGACTCGCTGGAGTTAAGAAAGTGTTCAAAATTTCTGGCTTGCATACAAAAAATTGTTAGTGAAAATAAACTTCATAAAGCAAGGAAACAAAAAATAGGAAGGTAGGAATAAAAAATTTAAAAAAAGAGCAGATTTAAACATGACTATATACTATGGCCGTACCAAGTTCTAAGTCCGGATGTCTCCCACTGCTGTGTCTTCCCTTAAAATATCTGTGGTCGAGAAACACCATGTTGACGTCAAGGGTTGCAACACCTACTATCGGAAAATCTGAGACAAGTTCACCGGTGTACAGATGCAGCTGTCACCAAATCAGACTTGCAACCATTTAATGCACATACCATAGCACGTAAAACTAGAATTCTTTATTTTTATCCTCACAGCTTTATTTTCTGTTAGAAATGTTCCTATGACTTTGGTAGAGACAGAATGTCCTTTTCAACATAATGTTTGATGAGAGACAACCCACTGCAGATAGTAGTGTTTGATAGCTTCCTGATTCTGAGTGCAACATTTTTGTGATCCCCTTTTTTTGTTTAATACAGGATAGTTGGTTCAAAAGCGTTATTGATACACTGTAATGTAAATCACGTCACTAAGACGGAGCGAGACGGAGCGCTGCAATAGGAAAGGGGCGATAACGGCAGCCAACAGCAATCAGTGTAACAGAAATAATGGGAGTAAAGCGTAGTAAGCTAGGTACGGGTGTTGACAATCATGTCGAGAAGACTGTCGATGACTCTGTGTTTCGACACCAAAAAATAAGGAGCTCGGTCTTCAGGATGACAGACTGTGAAATATGCATTTAATTAGATTTCTGGGCATCATGTTTCCGTGTAATGCAAGTTTGGAACTTTCATTATTTCATGAGTCCAGTTCATATCGCGACTTATAATTAATCTGTATGAGTGCAGAGGAACTTTAAAGATTGTTATGGAATTGTGTAGACACACATTGTACAATTAACAGTCTGATAATTTATTCAGGAATTGCGAGGGTCTCTGAGTATGCTTTTGTGAACTGAATGCCTGATAGAGTTGTTGACTAGCCTCACTAAAACGTAGCTATGTTCTTGAGAACAAACTATTGAATATCAAAGTAATACCATGTTTCTGCGGTGGAAGCGCCAGCCGAGGCCAACTGATAACAAGTAGTCTAAGTCATACTTTTTATTTATTAGAGCTACCTTGCGCCTTTCTGTTACACATCATTTTGAAAGGTTAAATGGAAAATTGTGTGGTCTCATCTATGAAAACCTTTCTATTTAAAATACTCTACATACACTAAACATACAGGTATGTAGTACCTAGTCACCTGTTGTGATCAACAGGCAAGTTTAAAGTAATTTGTGTTACTGCATGCTGCGTTAAGTGAATTCTGCTACAACAGAGCGATAATCTAACAACAAATCTATCGTTTATGTACAACAATTTGACAGTCATTTATGATTAATTACATAAACATTAAAATGAAACAAGTGTGAAACTAGTAACTTGTCTTATTATAGCTCTTCAAACAACTAACTGTTAAACAAACAACTATTAACAACCAAATGTTAAACAAATATGTGCACAACATAAAAGTAAGGAAGATGGCGTTGCTTGTGAAGACACATTTCAGCATATACATACAATTAACATTTACAGTGGTTCATTACTTCATCCTACATTTACATTCGTTTGAAACATATTTACAAACACATACGATAAATCGTAAGAGGATTATATTTATGATATACACTTGATATGCCCACTAAACCTGCTGGGCAGAACAGGTGATTAGGATTGTGGAAAGGGCTAAATAGGGTGTCGGTCAGTTTCACTTCCAAATTGTAATTTATTGTAATTTAATAACACATTTATACCAAAACGGCACAAAGCCGAACATTTACAACTACGAGTCTCGAAACCCAATTGTTTCACGGCTGAAGGCCTCCAAACAAGAAATCTTAAAATGCAAGAAGATAAATTTCAAGTGACTGAAGACACGCATTTAAAATTATATATATATATATATATATATATATATATATATATATATATATATATATATATATGTTGGCCCGCTAGATGGCGCTGCCATAGGTCAAACGGATATCAAATGCGTTTTTTTTTAAATAGGAACCCCTATTTTTATTACATATTCGTGTAGTACGTAAAGAAACATGAATGTTTTAGTTGGTCCACTTTTTAGCTACAAAATAGCAGGTCAGCAACTAGAAGCAGTTAATTCCATAAATTATCTGCGAGTACGCATTAGGAGTGATTTAAAATGGAATGATCATATAAAGTTGATCGTCGGTAAAGCAGATGCCAGACTGAGATTCATTGGAAGAATCCTAAGGAAATGCAATCCGAAAACAAAGGAAGTAGGTTACAGTACGCTTGTTCGCCCACTGCTTGAATACTGCTCAGCAGTGTGGGATCCGTACCAGATAGGGTTGATAGAAGAGATAAGATCCAACGGAGAGCAGCGCGCTTCGTTACAGGATCATTTAGTAATGGTTCAAATGGCTCTGAGCACTATGGGACTTAACATCTGTGGTCATCAGTCCCCTAGAACTTAGAACTACTAACTAACCTAAGGATATCACACACATCCATGCCCGAGGCAGGATTCGAACCTGCGACCGCAGCAGTCGCGCGGTTCCGGACTGAGCGCCTAGAACCGCTAGACCACCGCGGCCGGCCATTTAGTAATCGCGAAAGCGTTACGGAGATGATAGATAAACTCCAGTGGAAGACTCTGCGGGAGAGACGCTCAGTAGCTCGGTACGGGCTTTTGTTAAAGTTTCGAGAACATACCTTCACCGAGGAGTCAAGCAGTATATTGCTCCCTCCTACATATATCTCGCGAAGAGACCATGAGGATAAAATCAGAGAGATTAGAGCCCACACAGAAGCATACCGACAATCCTTCTTTCCACGAACGATACGAGACTGGAATAGAAGGGAGAACCGATAGAGGTACTCAGGGTACCCTCCGCCACACACCGTCAGGTGGCTTGCGGAGTATGGATGTAGATGTAGATGTAGATAGACGTAGATGTATGCTGATTTCCTACGTAATGTTTTACCGATGTTATTACAAGATGTTTCACTGCATGACAAAATGGCGATGTGCTTCCAACATGATGGATGCCCGGCACATAACTCGCCTGCGGTTGAAGCGGTAGTGAATAGCATATTTCATGATAGGTGGATCGGTCGTCGAAGCACCATAGCATGCCCGCACGTTCACCTAATCTGACGTCCCTGGATTTCTTTCTGTGGGGAAAGTTGGAAGGATATTTGCTAGCGTGATCCACCGACAACGCCTGACAACATGCGTCAGCGCATTGTAAATGCATGTGCGAAAATTACGGAAGACGAACTACTCGCTGTTGAGAGGAATATCGTTACACGTATTTCCAAATGCATTGAGGTTGACAGACATCATTTTGAGCATTTATTGCATTAATGTTGTATTTACAAGTAATCAAGCTGTAACTGCATGCGTTCTCAGAAATGATAAGTTCACAAAGGTGCATTGGAACAACCGAAATAAAATGTTCAAACGTACCTACGCTCTGTATTTTAATTTAAAAAACCTACCTGTTACCAACTCTTAGTCTAAAATTGTGAGCCATATGTTTGTGTCTATTACAACGCCATCTATCACAAAACAAAAAAAGTGGTCCATCTAAGATATTAATACTTCTTTACGTACTACACGAATATGTAACAACATCTGGTTTCCCCCTTCAAGCTAGACGAGTTTCGTTCTTTGTAGTTCTTTCGTTTGACACTTATTTCGTGAGATATTTGGCCCGGTCACGATCAATGATCCACCCTGTATATATCACATCTAGGCAAAAGACCTCAAGGCAAAAGTGGTTGGAACAAGCGCATACAAGATGCAATACAAATGGTTGAAGGCCACAATTAAATTTCAAAATTTTAAAAAGTATATTACCATAATCTGTTAAGTCAGAAGGCCGCAATGTTTTCACTTCATGGGAAATTATGAGGATAAGGCTTTAAGCGGCTAAATGCTCGCAGTTTATTTTCCAAAAACTGAAAAATACCTTAACCTTTATGAACGCACACTAATTGAAAAAATAATGCAACGACAATAACTAAATTTAAGAATGAGGTTTTAAGCGACTCCTTCAGCTCAATAAAGAAATTTCTTTTAAATTATTGGCTATAATAGATTACCCTCGAAACATTAACGTTCACTCAGGTGAGACAGGTGGTGGGTCCAACTACACTTCATCGGTCGCTAACCCAACCAAGGGACAGCCAAGGACCGACCCACAAAACGACTTGCTTGCCACCAATCGGTATATGAGAACTCAAACACCAAAATGAAAAATGTTACGGAAGTAATTGTCCACAATCAAATATGTGTTTGTGTTAAGCTGTCCCAGGAAAGGACACTGCCTGCAATTACGTTAGTGGCCAGGGCAGATAACCGGAACATAAACGGACACAAGGCAGAAAATTCCGCTGATGCGCTAGAATTGTAGTCAACCAACATAATTAATTCCACCGCATGGCGGCTAAATTTCAGCAATACAAACACTCAGTGTTGCTCACAGGAAAACCTCCCCAAGAGCGAACCACCGAAACGAACCACACAACATGAATGGACGTGGCTTGGGAACTTAAAAAAGTCACTCAACTTTGATGTCCTGGGTCAGTGAGCTACGAACTTGTAGCGATCGGACAGCTCCACACACGTTCCGACACTGCGCAGGGTCTGCCAGCGGACCCAGCCGACTGGGTTGCAGGGAGATATCCTCTCCGCACCAACCGACCGTCTACCCTCAGAATGCTGACAACATTTAAAATAGAATAGTCTTCAGTGTAAATAACGCCAACTACACACACAACCTGACAAACACTGCACGAAGACCTGAACGATACCCAACAGTAACTAAGCACGCAAGAAGACAAATCCGGAGTCGATGCATACTCACACAGCCGACTCATGAACGATTGGCGAGCCAAAACGCGTCGTCCGGTAGTAAAACCGACCGATGATCCACCAAGACTGTGCAACTCCCCGACTTGCAGGTCCGGAGTGCGCTCCAGACGAGATCCAACTGACTGCCAGATCCGAACTCGCGACCCGAGCTGGCTTATGACAGACAACGACGAGGAAGACATAGCTGGTTCAAATGACTCTGAGCAATATGGGACTTAACATCTGAGGTCATCAGTCCCTTAGAACTTAGAACCTAACTAACTTAAGAACTTCACACACGTCCAGCCCGAGGCAGGATCCGAACCTGCGACCATAGCGGTCGCGCGGCTCCAGACTGTAGCGTCTATAACCGCTAGGCCATTCCGGCCGGCAAAGTAATAGCAGTCGAGCAAAGATACTACGAGAGGGGATATATTGATATGCGCTGCCAGCGCCGCCCAAGGTCGGGCAAAGCAGCAACTGAGTGACACCAGTAATTTAAATTAACATAGTGAGGTGGAAGTACGTTAAAAATAGGGTGTGAAATACATGATGGCGGGAACATGAGCCACGCAAGGCTCAACACTGAAGATCCAAAGAAACTGGTATGGGCATCCGTATTCAAATACACAGGTATGTAGAAAGGCGGAATACAGTGCTGCGGTCGGCAACACCTATATAAGACAACAAGTGTCTGGCGCAGCTGTTAGATCGGCTACTGCTGCTACAATGGCAGGTTATCAACATTTCCGTGAGTTTGAACATGGTGTTATAGTTGGCGCACGTGTGATGGGACACAGCACGTCCGACGTAGCGACGAAGTGGGGATTTTCCGCACGACCTTTTCACGAGTGTACCGTGAATATCAGGAATCCAGTAAAACATGAAATCTCCGACATTACTGCGACCGGAGAAAGATCTTGCAAGAACGGGCAAACGAAGACTGAAGACTATCGCTCAACGTGACAGAAGTGTAACCCTTCCGCAAATTGCTTCAGATTTCAATGACGGGCCATCAACAAGTGTCAGCATGCGAACCATTCAACGAAACATTATCGATATGAGCTTTCGGAGCCGAGGGCCACTCGTATACCCTTGATGACTGCACGACACAAAGCTTTACGCCTCACCTGGGACCGTCAATACTGACATTGGACTGTTGATGACTGAAAACATTGTTGCTTGGTCGGAAGAGTCGCGTTTCAAATTGTATCGAGTGGATGGATGTGTAGTATGGAGACAACCTCATGAATCCATGTCAGCAAGGGTCTGTTCAGGCTGGTGATGGCTCTGTAATGGTGTTGGGAGTGTTTAGTTTGAGTGAGAGGGAACTCCCGATACGTCTACATACGACTCTGACAGATGACATGTACGTAAGCATTCTGTCTGATCACCTGCACACATTCATGTCCATTGTGCATTCCGACGGACTTGGGCAATTCCAGCAAGACAATGCGACACGCCACACGTCCAGAATTGCTAGAGAGTGGCCGCAGGAACACACTTCTGAGGTTAAACACTTCCGCTGACTACCAAACTCCCCTGACATGAACATTATTGAGCATAACTGGGATGCCTTGCAACGTGCTATTCAGAAGACGTCTCCATCACCTCGTAATCTTACCGATTTATGGACGGCCCTGTAGGATTCATGGTGTCGGTTCTCTCCAGCTTTACTTCAGACTTTGGTCGAGTCCATGCCAAGTCGTGTTGCGGCACTTCTGCGAGCTCGCGGGGGCCCTGCACGATATTGGGCAGGTGTAACTATTTCCTTGGCACTTCAGGGTAATACAAAGCAATGTCATATCACAATGTTCATACTACTAACCATGGATACAATATCGTAGTCTCGTGGAAAAGCTAGGTGTCATTGCTTATGAAGTATAATTATAGTTAACTGAAAAACCAGTTTTTACAAAAATGTATTGCTTCGTGTAATATACTTGAGGCTGATTTTATTATGGAAAATTTCCAATTCTTCGAGAGCATTTGATGACAGTAATGAATGTTTTATAAAGAGAAACTTGGTGCACAATAGGTGAAATTCAATATAACCTTCAAAGTTTGCACAATGCACCTAAAGGGCTGCGCTCGTATATTGTTCATGAGGAGACAGTGCGGAGCTGTTTCAAACGGCTTCCGCAGGACAAGAAAGAGGGCATAAATTTAGGGCGATTTCTGGGTCTTGAACACTAACTCAACGAGCTTGATTTCACGATATTATTTCTATTAGGGTGTATAATGATTCCTAAAGGGAGTTTCTCTGTTTAGATGATAGTCAAAATCCACGAGCAGAGTACGTGTTCCAAAAGTCGATAACAGACTGATGTCAGCAATATATTCCTATAGCTGCGAGCATCTGTCCCCCCTTGCTGAAAACAGGAATGACCCGTGAATTTTTCCAGTCACTTTGAAACGTGTATATATCATGAGAAATGGCAATTTGTTTGAAATGTTTCCCACTATGAGCGCCATTTGAGGCCCGGCCACATGGGTGATACGTATTCTTTGGCTATCAGGTGACGAAAGTCATGGAGTGCCTCGTAATACCGTGTCGGACCTCCTATTGCTCGGCGTAGTGCAGTAATTCGACGTGGCATGGACTCAACAAGTTGTTGGAAGTCCGCTGCAGGAATACTGGGCCATGCTGCGTCTATCGCCACCCGTAATTGTGAAAGTGTTGCCGGTGGAGGATTTCGTGCACTAACTGACTTATCTATTATGTCCCATAAATGTTCGACGGGATTCATGTCACGTGAGCTGGGTGGCCAGTTAATTCGTTCGAATTGTCCAGAACGTTCTTGAAACCAATCGCGAGTAACTGTGGTCCGTTGACATGGCGGTTTGTTATCCACAAGAATTCGATCGTTGATGAGAAATATGAAGTCCACGAGTTGCTGCAAATGGCCTCCAGATAGCCAAACTCCTCCCTTTCCATTCAATGATCCACGTAAAACACAGCCCACACAATAACGGACCAACCAACGGCTTGCACAGTGCCTTGTTGACAAACTGGGGTCCACGGTTCGTTGGGTCTGCACCACACTCGAACCCTACCATCAGCTCTTACCAACTGAAATCGGGATTCATCTGAGCAGGAAACAGTTTTCCAGTCGTCTATGGTCCATCCAACATAATCTCGAGCCCAGGAGAGATGCTGCAGGCGATCTCCTGGAATTAGCAAAGGGACTCGCGACAGTCGTCTGCTGCCATAGCCCATTAACGTCAAATGTCGCCGTTCTCCGTACATCCCACATTGAATCCTGCGGTTATTTCACGAATTGTTACTGTCCTGTTAGCACTGACAATTCTACTCAATGACGCTGCTCTCGGGCGTTAAGGGAAGGCCGCCGGCCACTGCGTTGTCCGTGGTGTGTGGTAATGCCTGAAATTTGATATTCTCCGAACACTCTTGACATTTTGGATCTGTTGTATTAAATTCCGTAACGATTTCCGAAGTGGAATGTCCCAATGTGTGCTGCTCCAACTACCATTCCGCGTTAATTACCGCCGTGCGGCCATAATCGACTCCGTAAACCTTTTCAGATGAGTCACCTAAGTACGAATGATAGCTCTGCCAACGCGCTGCACCTTTATATCTGTGCATGCGATACTTCTCCAGCTGTATATGTGCATTTCGCTATCCCACGACTTCTGTCACCTCAGTCTATTAGCAGAGCAGAAGCGAGTGAGAGAGTAGGCCACAGACCCGCCTTGATGGCGAACGAGGCTGTATAGAGGATGAAATTATATTTCAGATGCTGCCTGATTTGTAATTCAGGATTATTTTGAAATGATTTTATGAAGGGATGAAACTTTTGGAAAAAGGTAATATACATCGGGTTTTATTTTCTGCAAGCGCTAGCCGAGTAATTATTGTAGACGAAAGATTATGTTTAACAAAATTTCATACCTAGGGAGAATTATCAACCACGTATTCAAAATATTATTGTTCTTTACCGTCCACCCTTAGTTAAAAGTATTACACTAGAAAAGCAGAGAGTAAATTTTAGGTAATTTAAATACTATTTGCGCGAGTTAAAAGAATATGAATCATAGTTCACGTTAGTACGAGTCACTTCTGTGTCATTAAAAGGACTTTAATATACGAGTAATTTCGAAGTAAACTTTTATTCATTTTCAAACATTTCACTGAAACGTATCCTCACTCTCTGAATAAACAGTTAACTTTACGGCACTGTTATGCCTTGAACCATTGGGTAGCTCCACTGTTGGAAAAACACCAAAATTCTCATTTGCAAAAGCAGCCTAAAGTAAGACAAGGCACATAGGCGTGCAGCGATTTATTTCAGGATCATGAAGTTTGGTATTTCTTATTCCTGCTGTACACAGACAGAGCAGAGATGAGTTATCCATAGCAACGTAAGAAACAATTGTAAGATTTAAACGAACTTTCTGAGATCAAATTAGGAACAGTTTTTATTTGCAAAATTTTCACATAAACAGTAGATGCGTTTTTCTAACAGGGCGTAGTTTCAATAGACAAAATTTAGTCATTGTGTGTGATTGTTTGATGAGGAAGCCATTCTGCATTAACCATTGTTTGTATTCAACTTCATTTACAGATAGTGTCGAATTCTGTTTACACTGATTTGTACCGCACTCATTGAAATTAATTTACGTTATTAATGTTGGTATTCAAAGTATGAGAGCTTAGGCTCTTCTAGATCAGAGTATATGGGCGATAATATAATAGGGATTCAAAAGTACTTGGTTTCGACTTGGTAGCGAAGGGCTTTGACACACGCAGTTTATAGTAGCAAGCTTAGAGCTTCAAAACTTTCACCATCTGATCTTTCTGTTCACTGTACGGTCTTAAAATAGCTTCGGTTCAATAATTAGATGAATCTCCCTACAATTCATGTATTAAGAGCAATAAAAGTGTTCGCACACCTAGAATAAAAGTTACTTTGCTTACTACATGTTTTCGAGAAGGTATGGCCTTCTAATCTTTGTTGGTTTCCTCTGGAAATTATATTTTCCCTGTAGTGCAACAGACGATAGATTGCTGTTAGAATAGGAGCGATTTCTTTCGCATAGAAATCTAACCAGCTCCCGTCGTCTTTGCTCTGGTGAGCGACTTTAGTTGATTTTTTCTATCCTGCATATGCTGCGCATGTTTGTTTCGTAGGGTTGACACAGCAGGATGTACGGTGGTCAGCGTCTTTTCCAAATAACTGGTGCTTTAGTCATGGCTGCTTTCGTATCATATCTGCGATGAAGACCACACTGGAGTTTTTTCTATTTCGGAACAAATGGCGATAATGAGAGCGGGTGGAAATAGTTCTGCGTACTGAGGGAGCTCTGAACTGTAAGTGCTGCATAAAGGAAGCTGGGCGCGTTTAAGCAGAGTATTGTTGAAGGGAGTTTTGCATCTCACATTTTATTGAACAAATTGAGGCCCATTTGAAGAGCGTAGTGTTCCACTGCCTTTACAACCTCCATGTCCGCCTGAAATGTCACCCATCAGACATATTTAGAATATTTCTCCTTTTCTGCTCTCCAACAGCCACGATTATTGACGCTTTTTTGGTCGCTTATAAACAGCGAGGGGGGAAGGTACTGTAAGGGAATATATAGGCCCGTTTTCATTGCGTGTCATAGTCTGTATAGCTAGTGTTTGCAATACGTGTGGGCTTAACATAGTAGTGTTAAAGTTCAGGTTGTGCGTAATGCTCTGAAGTCATTTGTGTTTTATCGCGTTTCCATCACCCTGTGAAATGTTCATATAAACGAGTGTATTTAAGTCTCCTCCGCGTCCGTACGTTTCACAGGACACTGCAAGTAGAGGGGTATTTAAAATGATGGACACTTTCTAGTGACAGTAACAATGTTTGTGTCAAGATAAGGTTATTATATGATAATATGTACCAAAACAGCAGCTCAAAAAGTGTTTTGCGTCGTGTTTACAAATGTCCAACGTGTGAATCGCTAGTCACGGCACACGTCCCGTTTATATTCCAATTCGAGCTACACTCGGCCCAAAGTGTCCCCACCAATGACAGATGCATCTGCTCTGATCCGTCCGCCGTTACCAACACATTCTGTTTTCTTAAACTTCTGCACCCTACCTTAAATGGATTGTCTGGTAGGTACAGCATTGTCAAATGTAGTCCGGAATTTCCGACTCATTGCTGTTGAGGACTGGCTGTTACGGAACTCCATCGCGCGAAATGCCTTCCCGTTGATCTGGCAGCAATTTTTCTGGAGATCACTGTAACAAAAATACCTTCTTCAGTTGCTGTATCCATACATGTAAGCACATAATATCTTACCAAAATACAGACAATTTTACAATCACTTGTAAGTGTCTAGATCATTTTTAATAGCCATTGCAATGAAACTTCCTGGCAGATTAAAACTGTGTGCCCGACCGAGACTCGAACTCGGGACCTTTGCCTTTCGCGGGCAAGTGCTCTACCAACTGAGCTACCGAAGCACGACTTACGCCCGGTACTCACAGCTTTACTTCTGCCAGTACCTCGTCTCCTACCTTCCAAACTTTACAGAAGCTCTCCTGCGAACCTTGCAGAACTAGTGTAGTGGACTGACTAGGCAGCCAGTCCACAGTAACCGAAAGGCACGCGTACACACACGCCGACTGGCGTTAAGTCAGAAACAGGATACGTGATGAAAGCTATAAAGAAAAGAACGGAGCTTCTCGTATACTTAACTTTAATTCATTGTGGTACATTTCTCTTGATAATACAAGTGAGACTCTCTCCAGATATGGTTAATGCGCCTTGCTAGGTCGTAGCCATGGACTTAGCTGAAGGCTATTCTAACTGTCTCTCGGCAATTGAGAGAAAGGTTTCGTACGTGTAGTCGCTAGCAATGTCGTCCGTGCAACTGGGGCGAGTCCTAGTCCGTCTCTCGAGACCTGCCTTGTGGTGGCGCTCGGTCTGCGATCACTACCAGTGGCGACACGCGGGTCCGACATGTACTAATGGACCGCGGCCGATTTAAGCTACCACCTAGCAAGTGTGGTGTCTGGCGGTGACACCACAACTAGCACTCCTGAAAGAAAGGATATTGCGGGGACATGGCTTAGCCACAGCCTGGGGGATGTTTCCAGAATGAGATTTTCACTCTGAAGCGGAGTGTGCGCTGATATGAAACTTCCTGGCAGATAAAAACTGTGTGCCCGACCGAGACTCGAACTCGGGACCTTTGCCTTTCGCGGACAAGTGCTCTACCAACTGAGCTACCGAAGCACGACTCACGGCCGGTACTCACAGCTTTACTTCTGCCAGTACCTCGTCTCCTACCTTCCAAACTTTACAGAAGCTCTCCTGCGAACCTTGCAGAACTAGCACTCCTGAAAGAAAGGATATTGCGGAGACATGGCTTAGCCACAGCCTGGGGGATGTTTGCAGAATGAGATTTTCACTCGAGCTCAAGTCTCGGTCGGGCACACAGTTTTAATCTGCCAGGAAGTTTCATATCAGCGCACACTCCGCTACAGAGTGAAAATTTCATTCTGGAAACATCCCCCAGGCTGTGGCTAAGCCATGTCTCCGCAATATCCTTTCTTTCAGGAGTGCTAGTTCTGCAAGGTTCGCAGGAGAGCTTCTGTAAAGTTTGGAAGGCAGGAGACGAGGTACTGGCAGAAGTAAAGCTGTGACTACCGTGCGTGAGTCGTGCTTCGGTAGCTCAGTTGGTAGAGCACTTGCCCGCGAAAGGCAAAGGTCCCGAGTTCAAGTCTCGCTCGGGCACACAGTTTTAATCTGCCAGGAAGTTTCATATCAGCGCACACTCCGCTTCAGAGTGAAAATCTCATTCTGGAAACATCCCCCAGGCTGTGGCTAAGCCATGTCTCCGCAATATCCTTTCTTTCAGGAGTGCTAGTTCTGCAAGGTTCGCAGGAGAGCTACTGTAAAGTTTGGAAGGTAGGAGACGAGGTACTGGCAGAAGTAAAGCTGTGAGTACCGGGCGTAAGTCGTGCTTCGGTAGTTCAGTTGGTAGAGCACTTGCCCGCGAAAGGCAAAGGTCCCGAGTTCAAGTCTCGGTCGGGCACACAGTTTTAATCTGCCAGTAAGTTTCATATCAACGCACACTCCGCTGCAGAGTGAAAATCTCATTCTGGAAACATCCCCCAGGTTGTGGCTGAGCCATGTCTCCGCAATATCCTTTCTTTCAGGAGTGCTAGTTCTGCAAGGTTCGCAGGAGAGCTACTGTAAAGTTTGGAAGGTAGGAGACGAGGTACCGGCAGAAGTAAAGCTGTGAGTACCGGGCGTGAGTCGTGCTTCGGTAGCTCAGTTGGTAGAGCACTTGCCCGCGAAAGGCAAAGGTCCCGACTTCGAGTCTCGGTCGGGCACACAGTTTTAATCTGCCAGGAAGTTTCATATCAGCGCACACACCGCTGCAGAGTGAAAATCTCATTGTGGAAACATCCCCCAGGCTGTGGCTAAGCCATGTCTCCGCAATATCCTTTCTTTCAGGAGTGCTAGTTCTGCAAGGTTCGCAGGAGAGCTTCTGTAAAGTTTGGAAGGTAGGAGACGAGGTACTGACAGAAGTAAAGCTGTGAGTACCGGGCCTGAGTCGTGCTTCGGTAGCTCAGTTGGTAGAGCACTTGCCCGCGAAAGGCAAAGGTCCCGAGTTCGAGTCTCGGTCGGGCACACAGTTTTAATCTGCCAGGAAGTTTCATATCAGCGCACACTCCGCTGCAGAGTGAAAATCTTATTCTGGAGCCATTGTAATGTCCATCACTGACAAAAATAGTTTTACATATTTATTCAGTCACTGTTCAGAAAGAGTGATCACTTTGCATAACTACATACCAACACAAAAAAGTATATAATTCGTATTTAGTATCTTTTGCCTTTCCCTGTCCTGTACACCATTAAATTCGCTGTGATGGACACTTGATAACTTATTCTTCTAACAATGTCTCAGTAACATTTAGTGTACCTACTATAGTACTTCTTCTTTAGGTACTTTATTTAACTTTTTAGTTTCCAATATACATCTGCAGCACATTTCGTGTTGATCGTAGTTTACTCAAATTCTCGCCGATTAACTCTCACTTCAATTTAGTTTCAAGCACCAAACATATAGTTTCATAACTTTTTGCCTTTCCTAAACATCAGTTGCTGACTCGATCACATGAACCCTTCGTTCATTAAATGTTCTTCGACAGCACAGTTCTGTTTGTGTGTCTTAATTATTTGAACCAAGTTTCGTGATAGATTTGTGCTGTCCAAGTAATGGAACTCGTCCACATGGTCTTCCACAGCTTCCTTACATTCATTGTTCAGTCCTTCGCTATTCCCGTGACTAGTAATCTTATTAACTACATTTCTTCTTTGTTAGTAAACTGAATACAAGCACTATTTTCATTAATCTAAATGTACTTTGCTCTTTCTGCCAGATATTAAACGGTTAAAGCAGAAATATAATCTTGCAAGATAAATTTTTAAGACGTCTGAAAACAGCTGCAGTTGATACCTGTTGTGAAAATTTGAAGGTACGAAGATGATGAGACTATCAAAACTGAATATTTTATACGTGTCTCACATTAATAATCCCCGCAGCTTTTGAGACCTTTCCACCTTCATATTAAGTGTGGAAGAAAATAAACGTAAGACACGACAGTAAGCGAATAATTTTTACGAGCTCCTCGTCCAAGCCTAGAAGGGCCAAGGGATGTCGAACGGCCGCCGTGTCATACTCTGCCTTTCGGCGTCGTGCCGATCCGGTGTGGAGGGAAATGTGGTCAGGTCAACGACCTCCCGGCATACTTTGCAGATCGTAGAGATGCTACTCCTCATTCATGTAGTTCATCAAATGCCGTCACTAGGCTGAGTGCACACCATACGAGTCTGCCCCCAAGGAAAAATACTTGGCAGAACTGGGAATGAAGCATGTGTCTTCCGCATGGCAGTTGTCTATGCTGGTCGCTGATCACTCAACTACAGTGGTGCACTACATTCAATTTCTATGCTGTTGAACGTTGGTCACATCGCAAGTTCGGTACACTCTATCGATGAAACAGATGTTGGTACAAAGATCTATTTATCTGTTATACAGAAGAAAGTGACGCTCGATGTCATAATTTCAGTTTTACTGCTATTTCTGTACATCAACTTATTTACTTCAAGTCTAAGACTTACAAATTGCGTAAGTCGATAACGCGTTGGTCCACCTCTGGCACTGATTGATAGAGTTTTTGAATGTCCTCCTGTGGAATACGATGACAAATTTTGTCCAATTGGCTTATTTAATACTCAGAATCACAAGATAGATGGAGAACCCTGTGCATCATGCTAGAAACGTTCTCAGTTGGGGATACATCCGGCGACATCGCTGGCCAAGGTAGGGTTCGGCAACCATGAAGACAAGCAATAGAAACTCTCGACATGTGCAGGTGGGCATTATCCTACTGAAGTGTCAGCCCAGGATGGCCTGCTATGAAGGGCAACGAAGCGTGGCGCGGACTAGAACACCATCGACGTACCGCTGCACCGTAAGGGTGCCAGGGGGACAACCAAAGGGTCCTGGTACGAAAAGTCCGTCACTCCTGGCTGTCGCGACATATGGCGGGCGACCGCTTTGTGTCCCACCGTCCGGAGCCTCTCCAGACACGTCTTCGCTGGTCATCTGAGTCCAGTTCAAAGTGGTATTTATCAATGAAGTCAGTTCAGTCATTTGTGACTGTAGGCTGAAGACCTGTCTGGAGACTCTCGGTCAGCGGTGCGATACCAACCTGACCGTCACCCGCCAAACGGCCCGACAGCCAGGAGGATGGTCTGGGATGCCATTTCTTTTCGTAGAAAGACCCCTTTGGTTGTTATCTGCGGCACTTTTAGATCACACCGTACGTCGACGATATTCTACTCCCCATGCCGTTTGGCTTCCCTTCATGGGAAGCGTTCCCCTGCTTACATTTCAGTAAGATAATGACCAACTCCCCGCGACGAGAGTTTCTACTGTTTATCTTCGTTCTTGTCAAACCCTACATTGGCTAGCAAGGTCGGCGGACCTCTCTCCAATTGAGAACGGTTGGAGCATTATGGGCAGGGCCCTCCAACCATCTCGGGATCTTGACGATCTAACGCGCCAATTGGGTACAACGTGGCGTGATGTCCCTTTGGGGGACATACAACAACCCTGTGAATCAATGCCAAGACCAATAACTGCTTGTGTAAGGCCAAAGGCGAACGAACGCGTAACTGACTTGCTCAACTTGCGAAGATATTTCTCTTGAATAAATAATCCAATTTTTTAAACTTGTAATAATTTGTTTGTCTGTACGTGTACATCACATTTCCCGATATCCGTTTCATTCGGATAATTCCTTCGTTGTGCGTCTTTTCTTCTTTTGTTCTTTCAGAGTGTACTAGCGCTGCGAAGGTTGGATTAACCACACAGAAACTCATATTTCCTACACTGTCAGCCGCAGCAAAGCAAAGAAAAGAAGAGCTAGGAGATTCACAACACTCTCACTTCCTAAATCCACAGATTTTCAGCCGGTATTCGATATTTTACTTTTCTGGCCTCCGTTTTACTACGACGGACAATACAAATTTACTTCTCTGAACTGGAGAATGTCGCGAGTACTACTGCGTTTTACTTACTACTGAGTTCGCGTGTCTGTAGAGCATCAGATCCTTTGATCTGTGCAAGTGGAAGCCTGGTTGCGAACTCACAGAGGAGTTAAGTTGAGCGAGAACTGGGAAAGCTAATTTCCTGCTTCATCGCTAGCGTTCGGGGGAGAGAATTCGAAACACTCGCTTCTGTCAGCGAAATTATATTTCTGCGCGGAATCTGATAAATATATCGCGGACGCCTAATGCGATTGAGGCTCGGCGCTAACACGACTACGTCTAATTTTACCGTGATGCTGTCTGATGTGTGGCACTCGGTATCTGGAGCAAAACGACAGGCGCCGCTTCAGAGACAGAACCTCGGCACCAGCAAGTGATAGCATTTGCAATAACCACTGTTGGATTGCAGTGAACATAAATTAGCTTCAATACTCATTTCTATTGGAACGATGTCGCATGTACTATACATTTGTGTTCCTGTCATTCTATAGGCTTGACCTACAATGGATTGTTTGCAATATAAATTGTACTTTTATCCCTTTTTCGCATTCTTGTTCACTTCCTTTGCTCTCATTTCCTTTCTGACTTTCTGGTTATATTTCTGTCTCACCCTTCGTGTTCCAAATCCATCACTAGTTCTGCAGCTGATGCTCTTTTGCTACCAAACGCGATGAATTTGAAGGTTGTTATTTGTGATGAAAGAGGTGCCTGGGTGAATAAAGTAGGATTCTGTCAGGATTCGTAGTTCAACAAAGCAAGTGGGAAAGGTTAAGATTTGTTGACAATAGCTATTCGTCATAAACGTCGATATTCAGGGGACGGGTAAGGAAGACTGCCTTCATAGAATGATCTCAAGGAAAAAATGCGTTCTTATAACTTCCCAAAAGCATGCATCCTCTTTCACCACAAAAAGAGGAATTTTATTTCGTATCTAGCAATAAGACACGATGCTTCTTTTACTAGACAGAACGAGATCAGCTAGTCTTTCGTGCGTGCATTACTCAGAACGTATCTATAAATGTAAAGCCCTGACCTCTAGGTTTAATTTCGCCAACAGCACAACAACTACAACGCGAGATCCGTGGTGACCGTACGAAAACTAAGTGCTGCTTTTATGGATTTGCTTGTTCCCCTTAAGGAGACCACGACAGGCTCTTTGTAATTTCATGCTTTTCATCTACGGCTTTGACGGGGTTGTGCGTCATTAAAAGAAGGAATTTCCAACATAAGTTTATTACAGCAAATCTCAGTGTTTACTGCAAATGGGACTTGATTAGCCTACACAATTTAACATTGTATCGGCATGAACACTTATTTCAGCCTCTGTCATTGCATCTTAATACAGATGGTTCCAGGACCACGGCCGTTCGATACAAAATGTCGCATCAAAACACTTGCAGCAATCTAAATGTTCATTGTTTATTTCATTTGAGCAACCAGTTTGAGCTCCACATTACGCCATCTTCAGACCCTGTGACCGACGTGTACAAAGAAACCGACATCTGGTCCAGTCAAGTCTCACAGTAAGGAGTAGAGGGGAGTCTGACCGTTACTACGAGAAAATAACGTTAGTGGTTACAGAGAACTGGGGATTAGTTAACATGCAGCCACCACCGAGGACAGATAAGCCAGGAAATAATTCCTTACATGGAAGGAAAAACAGCAGAGAAGGATCCCTTCAGCATGTTTAAGTAACTGGAGCATTGATCAAACGACCTGTGGCTCACAACAATTCAAATGAAAGATTCCTGAGCTACGACTAAATACTGTTCTATTAAGCAATACTAATGTCAACCACTCGCCAATTGGTTCTAGGGTCAGGAACAAGGCGACAAGATCACGTCTCACGAAAATTGACGTTTCTTAAAATATTCACCTTAACTAGCGAAATATTGAATTCAGTATACAACTCCCTGAATGAGATACAAATGTATGAAAAGCAGATGAATTTATTTAACGTAGTTATCGAGTGTCTCGCCACGTGGTTGTAGGATTAGTAACAAAGTGGCAAGATCATGTCTCGCGAAAGTAGCGGTTCAAAAATACTCACTTCACTGCGAGATATTGTACTGAATATAAGACTAGCTGAAGGCATTAAAAATGCATGAAAAGTGGATGAATTTACTTAATATGGTTATCAGGTGCCTCCACGTGCAACAAAAGCTCGGGTGCTGAGTCCGACACAGCGCAACATTTAATGAATTTCTTACGTAAAATGGGTAAATTATTTGTGGTAAGAACAGATAGTTTAAGTTTACTGCATTCATGGCTACACGCAGTGACAGTCTAAAACTGTGTCCGCAAGGAACACATGCTTACCCATCGTCGGCAGGCACACGACCAAATTCTGCATCTCTGTCTCTTGTCCAAAATGGAGACACGACTTTGTGAATGCAGAAAGTGCCGCTCACCATTTTGGCCAATGAGGCATCCCAAAATTGCTGCGAGATCTAGTTGTTCTGGCTAGAAGCCCGAATGCTGCAGGATGGTTCCGTGATTCGCCAAAATGTAGGCAGGGAGACCTCTTTGCGAGTCCAGACATGCAGAATAGGCAAAATTTCAAAGGTTGCTACTGCTACTTGGGAGAATAAATAGAGGGGCTTCTTTGGCGCCTACGAGGCATACAGACGAGCAAGCCATGCTTTCAAGGTAAACGGTCTAGGCGGGGAAAGGACTCCACTACTTGAGCGAGACAGCAGTTTTTAAGAACAAAAAACAGAATTACCTTGCGTCTATCCTCTTTCAAATATCAGTGTGCTTTTAGGTGAAAATTAAGTACCAACAGGGCATGACATTGCCGGATGTTAAAGATACCACTGCAGGATTAAATATTATAAAAATATGAAAGGAATGCGAAATAATGCAAGCCTTCCATTGACGTTAAAGTTTTTGGACAGCAGACGTGCAGTGACCTAAATTATAAAAGAAGGCTAAGAAACATGCTGGAAAGCATGTTTGAAAATGAGTTGTAAGCGGAGCGATAACTGGAATATGTCATTAACAGTTCGCGGAATATTTCGTAATCTGTATGTCAACGATACGTCTGTTTCGTAAGAGGGTCCAACATGGAGGTGAGGCCCAGTGTGACGGGTTACTGAAGCGGACTTGTCAAGGTTGAACACAGTTTCGTGTATAGTGTCTGAAAAATTAAGTTACAGGAAGATGTGCTGAAACTATATAAGAAATGAGAGATTTGTATGGAGGAGCTGTAACACATCGTCTTCGTCATGATTCAGAATTAATAACAGTAAATTATTTGTACTAAATTTTTTGTGTGCAGGTAATCCATGATTGAATACAGAGTGAAAAGAGAAAAATAACTAGCCCTTCCGCTCAGCTTCATAATATTTTTTCTCTAAGATAACGACGATGATTTTTAAACATACTAAACAATCTAATGAGCAAGACTGAAGGTGTCTTTCGTCCAGACGTAAAATTTGTAAACCTTCAGCTTCTTACAATTTACGGAAGATACATTCTGGAAACAAGATATCTGAATAAATTGGGATATGCTTCAAAAGCACAGACTAAAGTATGGTATCTGATTCTTCAGATACAATAACTGCTGTGGTTGTTTTGGAAGACAATACACGGTTGAAGACTTTCATTGTTTTACAATAACCGCCGCCACGTCTTGTTCAGAATGGGCACAGGGAACTTGTCCGTGACACCTTGTTCTTTCAATGAAATTGTTGCGCCGAAGAAAACGCCATGAAGCCACTGACAAAAGGAAGAAAAATGTGACTGCTGTTCCACAAAGTAAGACAAGTGAGACGTGTGGAAAGTTATTTCTTTCAACGTTCCAGGTAGACTTTACAACAACAAGAAATATTTTTGCTGACGTATTGAGGTTTCATTCATCTTACAATGAAACTTTAAAGCTCCTGGCCTCAACGATTATAAGTCTTAATCAGAAAGATCATATACAGCACTTCTCTCGGATTGTCTGCGGCTACGTGGATTTTCCGTTTCGAATACTTGACGAGAACACTGAATTTGATGCGAAGCATGAGCAGTCCCGATCAAATTTTTTATGCAACCAAGGACTTACGACAAACACTTTTCATGGGAACTCATGGAGCGTTTCAGCTGCTAGCCTCAAGGTGGAATAAAAATGTAGGATTAACTCAATTAAGGTACAAGACCCCGTAATATTTATCTATTTGCAGAAGCTCTTGTTCACTTCGTGTCCGAGTACATGTGACCCTACGGGAAAAGCAGTGACATTCTGGGCAGTCCAAGTGGAATAATTTCTTGGGGGATGTCGCCGAAGATCTACTTTATGAATTAATGATTGTATACTGCCAGTCATTAATAACCGCTCTATTCAGTATGGGCGATCTGAAACACTGTCTTCACAGTTTTGTTATTTTCAATGGCAAATACTGGAGAAGTTAATCAGCAAACTTGCGTGCAAGTGTCTGAACAGCCATTTATCCGAAAGAGTACGATACTCTAGAAAACTGACATTGAGATTATAAACTTTTAAGGCTTGGTGGTGTCCATGCCACAATGTCTATGGACGGAGTAATAAGTTTTATAATGCAAGGCAGTGGCCTGAAGGAACCTTTCGTGCTTCTTGCGGGCAAACAGATAGTTAGCAGGAAGAGGACCATGAGCTACTCTCTCCATCCTGAATAAACTAATGGAAAGTGTCTTCAATTTAAATATTAGTTTCCTTTCATGATAAACAATATTCTCCTGGCCATTAAAATTGCTACACCAAGAAGAAATGCAGATGATGAACGGGTATTCATTGGACAAATATATTATACTAGAACTGACATTACATTTTCACGCAATTTGGGTGCATAGATCCTGAGAAAGCAGTACCCAGAATAACCACCTCTGATCGTAATAACGGCCTTGATACGTCTAGGCATTGCGTCAAACAGAGCTTGGATGGCGTGTACAGGTACAGCTGCCCATGCAGCTTCAACACGATACCACAGTTCATCAAGAGTAGTGAGTGGCGTATTGTGACGAGCCAGTTGCTCGGCCACCGTTGACCAGACGTTTTCAGCTGGTGAGCGATCTGGAGAATGTGCTGGTCAGAGCAACAGTCGAACATTTTCTGTATGCAGAAAGGCCCCTACAGGACCTGCAACATGCAGTCGTGCATTATCCTGCTGAAATGTAGGGTTTCGCAGGGATCTAATGAAGGGTACAGCCACGGGTCGTAACACATCTGAAATGTAACGTCCACTGTTCAAAGTGCCGTCAGTGCGAACAAGAGGTGGCCGAGACGTGTAACCAATGGCACCGCATACCATCACGCCAGGTGATACGCCAGTATGGCGATGACGAATACACGCTTCCAATGTGCGTTCACCACGATGTCGCCAAACACGGATGCGTAAATCATGATGCTGTAAACAGAACCTGGATTCATTCGAAAAAAGGACGTTTTGCCATTCGTGCACCCAGGTTCGTCGTTGAGTACACCATCGCAGACGCTCATGTCTGTGATGCAGCGTCAAGGTTAACCGTAGCCGTGGTCTCCGAGCAGATTGTGCATGCTGCTGCAAACGTCGTCGAACTGTTCGTGCAGATCGTTGTTGTCTTGCAAACGTCCCCATCTGTTAACGCAGGGATCGAGACGTGGCTGCATTATCCGCCATGCGGGTAATATGCCCTTTATCTCGACTGCTAGTGATACGAGGCCGTTGGGATCCAGCACGGCGTTCCGTATTACTCTCCTGAACCCACCGATTCCATATTCGGCTAACAATCATTGGATCTCAACCAACGAGAGCAGCAATGTCACGATACGATAAACCTCAATCGAGATGGGCTACAATCCGACCTTTATCAAAGTCGGAATCGTGATGGTACGTATTTCTCCTCCTTACACGAGGCATCACAGGAATGTTTCACCAGGCCACGCCGGTCAGCTGCTGTTTGTGTATGAGAAATCGGTTGAAAACTTTCCTCGTGTCAGCACGACACGCCACCGGTGCCAACCTTGTGTGAATGCTCTGAAAAGCTAATCATTTGCATATCACAGCATCTTCTTCCTGTCGGTTAAATTTCGCGTCTGTATCACGTCATCTTCGTGGTACAGCAATTTTAATGGCCAGTAGCGTATTATTAATTTGTAATACTTACTTGGGGAGCAAAATAACTGATGATGGTCGAAGTAGAGAGTATATAAAATGTAGACTGGCTATGGCAAGAAAAGCGTTTCTGAAGAAGAGAAATTTGCTAACATCGAGTATAGATTTAAGTGTCAGGAAGTCATTTCTGAAAGTATTTGTATGGAGTGTTTCCATGTATGGAAGTGAAACATGGACGGTATATAGTTTGAACAAGAAGAGAATAGAAGCTTTCGAAATGTGGTGCTACAGAAGAATGCTGAAGATTAGATGGGTAGATCACATAACTAATGAGGAGGTACTGAATAGGATTGGGGAGAAGAGGAGTTTGTGGCACAACTTGACCAGAAGAAGGGATCGGTTGGTAGGACATGTTCTGAGGCATCAAGGGATCACCAATTTAGTATTGGAGGGCATCGTGGAGGGTAAAAATCGTAGGGGGGGACCAAGAGATGAATACACTAAGCAGATTCAGAAGGATGTAGGTTGCAGTAGGTACTGGGCAATGAAAGAGCTTGCACAGGATAGAGTAGCATGGAGAGCTGCATCAAACCAGTCTCAGGACTGAAGACCACAACAACAACAACAACTTACAGTAATCAGGCAGTACCTTATTACTACCGACCTATTATCGATATAAACACGTCGAAGCGATAGTAGCGTCACCTGGCGATGAATGACTGCTAGTGACACACACACACACACACAGTGCTTGCAGTATCAGTGAGCGTACTCTCTACCTGAGTGTAGCCGAGAGCAGATTGTGACGGTCCGGAGCCTCGGCATGAGCCTGTCGGAAACTACACGGCTTGTCGGGTGTTCGAGGTGTGCTGTGGTGAGTGTCTTCAACACTTGGCGAGACCAAGGTGAACAACGTCCGGATGTCGTGGTGTTGGAAGGGCACCCCTCGTTGCAGATGCCGGACGTCGTAGGATGGGCAGATGTTAAAACAGGGCAGGCGACGAACTGCGGCGGAACTAACATCGTACTTGAATGCTGGGCAGGATACAAGCGTGTCAGAACACACAGTGCACCGAACACTCCTAAAGATGGCCATTATTAACACCACAATATGAGCAGCTGCGACTGAAACGGGCACGTGACCAACGGCACTGGACACTGGCGCAGTGGCAGAGCGTTGCATGGTCTGTCGAATGAAATGGCTCTGAGCACTATGGGACTCAACTGCTGAGGTCATTAGTCCCCTACAACTTAGAACTAGTTAAACCTAACTAACCTAAGTACATCACAAACATCCATGCCCGAGGCAGGATTCGAACCTGCGACCGTAGCGGTCTTGCGGTTCCAGACTGCAGCGCCTTTAACCTTACGGCCACTACGGCCGGCAGTCTGTCGAATCCCGATATCTTCCTCATCAAGCCGATGGGAAGGCGTGGTCAGTCATTTTCCAGCGGAACAGTTCTTTAACACCTGTACTGCGGGACGGAGACAAGCTGGCGCGGCTTCGTCACAGCTGAAATGTGATGCGGCTTGAACACCGAGAAAGTTTTGTAGGTCCAAGGTTACCTCAGGATGGATGACCTGGGTATTGAATAACACTGCTGATAAATGAATGTCTACTGTATTAATCACTACTCTATCTTTATCTCACTGGACTAGTTCTCCATATATGATGACTGCCATCGACGTGAAGTTAAATTCTTTTTACTTCTGTCAACGAGACAGGCCAAATAATCTTTGTTCCCATATAACCGCTTGTATTCTTGTATGTATACCGGTGTACCACAGCTAATGTAATTTTTGTCGCTAACATTCCACGTGTTATGATATTCACTGAATAATTTATTGCGACTGCATTCACTCAGAAAATTTAGGAATCCCACATCAAGGCACAAAGAAGATATGGAAAAGTGCTGCACTTCTTATCCGTAATATGTAATATCATATGTCTCTCTTACTGATAACTATATTTTTCTGGTGGAAATCATTTTTTTTTCTTTTCATGTTCATGATGTAAAATGGTCATACAAATCTTATTGCAGAAAATTTGGAAATTTGTAGTAAGATCTTATGGGACGAAACTGCTGAGGTCATCTGTCCATAGGCTTACACACAACGTAATCTAACTTAAACTGGCTTATCCTAAGGACAAGACACACACCCATGCCCGAGGAAGGACTCGAACCTCCTACGGCGGGAACCGCGCGGACCGTGACAGAGCGTCTAACTGCAAAGGCAGTGCAGTTATATACGTATCCACCGTATTAGGAGACCTTCCTTTGTTATTGTACATGCATAACTCAGCTAGTACGATGAAAATATACAATACCTAGAAGTAATTCACTGACTCTTCGTACACGAGGGAACAAAAGTATATGAATGACGCTGTGAGACGGAAGAGAAAGATTTCCGGATCCTTTGGTGTGTAAAGCTTCAACAGAACCTTACTAAAGGAGGAGGATCAGCGAAACAAGCGGGATGGAAGACCACTAAAGATGGTAACTAATGTTACATTCAAAACGCTGAATTTAACTATTCACTTCGTTTTTAAGTTGTGAAACTTTTGGCCACCAAGATACAGCTGAGAACACTATTTACTCGAGTCACAGCTAACAGCTTTCATTCATTAAGATTTGTTTTCACACTGTAGATATTTTTAAGAATTAGCATTGTACATGTTTTACTGGAATGTTTAATGCTAAAATTAAATTGGAAAAAAAGAATCTCATTATTTAAGCTGCAGAATAAATTTAGGAGGTGAAATTGATAGTTTTCATCAAACGAAACTCATAATGTATCTCCGCATTTCTGTCGTCTATAATATCTTACCTTTCTATCACTTATCTACATCTGCCTCGCATCTGGTTTTCCTGTGCGTTTGAGAGATAATTGTCGGAAGTCCAGGCATACCATGAATTAACCTGGAATGTTCTGGAGAAGTTATGAAAGTACGTTCAGTTATGTTCCTTGAGATGCTGATTATCAGTTCAAACTTTGATGAATTTTTCCCAAAAATGTAACGAATTTCAGAAACAGAAAAACGCTCATAGAACGCAGGCATTCATGGCTGTTACTTGCGATATTGCTGATATTCGATTTATGGGCATTAGGCCGCGGTGCAGGGCATAATTCGCTGCCTGTTGATTCCACTTCCAATGCTGAAGACTCCATCACAGGCTTTAACGACTCAGCAGTTGCAGTCTCAAAAAAGGTCAACAATGTCATGTGTAATATTCCCTCTTACCTTGAAACGATACTTTTTTTCGGTGTATGTTACTTGATATTACTTTAAAGATCACAAGAGAAACTTTATAATTTTGATTCTAACGTTTGTTTTGTTCGTTGCGCCGTCTTGCAGCGAGCGTTGTTTGAAATTTACAGAAGTTCATGATTCGTCGCCTTGGTAAATATATTTAATTTTTATCACTTTTTCTGTTCGACGTCTCCTTTTTCTACTTTTTGAGTGGCTTCTCTGCACACTGGCATAATGCAGAAAGATAATTAGGAACTGGGAAATGGGAGTAAGAGTATAACGGAATGTATACAGTGATGGACCAGGACATTATCGCCATCCACCTAATAGCCGGTATGTCCACCTTTGGCACGGATAACAACGGCGACGCGTTGCGACGTGGAAGCAGTGAGGCCCTGCTAGGTTGCTAGAGGGAGCCGGCAGCACATCTGCATAAACAAGTCACCTGATTCCCGTAAATTCCGGGGTGGGGAGGGTGGGGGGCGATGAGCTCTCACGCCACGTTCAGTCACATCCCAGATGTCGCTGTCGCTCAAAGCGCTGGCTTCATCATCCCCGTGTGGGGGGGCAGAATAAGCAGTCAGGCTTCTGTTCCTGCATATACCAGTCCTTTGTATTCCTAGCCTATCGGTTTGGATTGGTGTCTGTGACAGCCTCCTGATGTGGAAACGCTACTTTTGTCCGCATCTGCGCCGCAGGAGACACTACACCTGAAGCAGGTCAGGCCAACGTGTTGTCAGCCTGTGGTGGACCTGACGGCCCAGCCCACAAATTAAACGTCTGCCAGAGTTTTTTCCTTTGTTGCAGAACACCCTGGCGGACTGGCGGAAGCGACCCCGCAGGAGGGGAATGCCGGCTTCCTCGTGAAGCAGCATCGTGGAATAACGAGGCGGCTTGTGCAGTGCGAGCTGCAGAGCCCTGTAATGAACGCACTGGAACGTCCTAGTGTGCGACGCGGTTGCATGGCCCCACATCACGGCCGCATATTCAAGCACCGGCCGAACAAGGACCAGGTACACGGCGAGGCCATGGCGTGGACGGAGAGTGGAGGAGGGACTGAGCAGCGGAGAGAGCGCACGAGGAAGCCCGCTACCCGCACTCTGACGTCGCAGGATGAGGCAGTCAGATCAGATGGTTGTCTAGCGTCACTCCGAGGTATTTGCCGGTCCGCAACTATTATGGTGTGCCCCAACTCTTAGCAACGTTGCACTTCAGTCACCATATGGTGGACTGGGCACCCAGGACATCAAATCCGAGCTTCGCTTCTCGTCCGCATTCGTGCTGCAGCTGAACAACGCTGTGTCGTCAGCACAGAGGGGACATCCTAGAAGTGTTCGGTAGGATTCAGATCTGGCGAGATGGGGCCCAGCACATCAATTCTAATTCGCCACTGCGTTCCTCGAAACTCTCCGTCACACCCCTGGCCTTGTGACATATATCGCCGCCCTCTCGAAACATGATCGTCATGAAGGGGTGTACGTCGTCTGCCACCAGTGTACGATACTCCTTAGCCGTCATGGTACCTTCCACGAGCACCACTGAATCCATGAATGACCAAGTGAATGTTCCCCAAAAGTTTCACAACTTAAAAACGAAGTGAATAGTTAAATTCAGCGTTTTGAATGTAACATTAGTTACCATCTTTAGTGGTCTTCCATCCCGCTTGTTTCGCTGATCCTCCTCCTTTAGTAAGGTTCTGTTGAAGCTTTACACACCAAAGGATCCGGAAATCTTTCTCTTCCGTCTCACAGCGTCATTCATATACTTTTGTTCCCTCGTGTACGAAGAGTCAGTGAATTACTTCTAGGTATTGTATATTTTCATCGTACTAGCTGAGTTATGCATGTACAATAACAAAGGAAGGTCTCCTAATACGGTGGATACGTATATAACTGCACTGCCTTTGCAGTTAGACGCTCTGTCACGGTCCGCGCGGTTCCCGCCGTAGGAGGTTCGAGTCCTTCCTCGGGCATGGGTGTGTGTCTTGTCCTTAGGATAAGCCAGTTTAAGTTAGATTACGTTGTGTGTAAGCCTATGGACAGATGACCTCAGCAGTTTCGTCCCATAAGATCTTACTACAAATTTCCAAATTTTCTGCAATAAGATTTGTATGACCATTTTACATCATGAACATGAAAAGAAAAAAAAAATGATTTCCACCAGAAAAATATAGTTATCAGTAAGAGAGACATATGATATTACATATTACGGATAAGAAGTGCAGCACTTTTCCATATCTTCTTTGTGCCTTGTTGTGGGATTCCTAAATTTTCTGAGTGAATGCAGTCGCAATAAATTATTCAGTGAATATCATAACACGTGGAATGTTAGCGACAAAAATTACATTAGCTGTGGTACACCGGTATACATACAAGAATACAAGCGGTTATATGGGAACAAAGATTATTTGGCCTGTCTCGTTGACAGAAGTAAAAAGAATTGAACTTCACGTCGATGGCAGTCATCATATATGGAGAACTAGTCCAGTGAGATAAAGATAGAGTAGTGATTAATACAGTAGACATTCATTTATCAGCAGTGTTATTCAATACCCAGGTCATCCATCCTGAGGTAACCTTGGACCTACAAAACTTTCTCGGTGTTCAAGCCGCATCACATTTCAGCTGTGACTTGAGCTGTCTAAGATATTCACCATCTTCTTCGTCACAAACTGCCTGTCACCCGAGAACGATGTTTGTCACTTACGTAATATTGACCTGATTTATTATTTGTGAAATAACATCACCTGCACGTGGAGGTCTGGCTGAGGTGACGGCTCTGCAGTAACAGTCTGAAGATGACTTATGTATGAGACACATGAGTTTGCGCGTGCACACTCACACACACACACACACACACACACACACACACACACATCAGTCCTGACAAATCAATCAGAACCCGGAGAAAAAAAATGGTAATTACTCTCTCAACGTAAACGTAAGCTTCCGCAGCCATTGTGACAGTGAATAATTTTTTTCTGGGTTTTGTGTCCACATTATCAATATGTTGCAAGTGACCTTCTTCAGGGTGTTTTTGTTTATTGTTGAATGAGAAAACTTTGTTTCTTATAAACCTGCAGACGTGACTGTTATCTAATTCTGATACGCTGTTAAGGACCAAAAGGTGGGATGTTACAAGTTCTTTATTGTTGTTTTTATTATTTCTTTTCAGGTACATCATTTATCCTTGCTGCCTCTTGACCTTGTGGGATGAGTCCTCTGGCCGCGTCAAAGTTCATTCTAGTTTGCTGTAGCATTTTGAAAATGGTAGCAGAATTGACGAGTCGGCAGTGGAAATTCTAGCGGAACCGTGCACCAAAAAAGGCAAAAGTGTCACGATGTCAGATATGTCCACGCCTTTTAGACACAAAACTACCAAAGTATGTTCTAAAAGTAAAAACTCTTGTACAAAAAGCATTCCATTGAAGAAAAGGTATATGTTGACTGTGACAGACGAAAATAAGTTCTTAGCTGAGTCAGACCTCTTATCTTTTTCATTGAAGGTCATCGATTATTTTTTCATTTTTGTTTCCTGATTTAATCATCATTTGATTTCAAAACATTTTTCTGACCATTGTTGAAGTAGATTTCCGTTCTTTTTTAGGTTCATTCCAAAAGCTCTGATTAGGAGGCCGATGTTAATGCAAGAGCCTTAGTTGTTGGTATGATCATGTTTCATTTTTTATTAAATACTTCTTTTCTAAGAAATAAAAGCATTTCATTTAGTCACTCTTTAACAAGAGTTTAGAGAAACTTAGTATCAAATACGTTTCTAATGGTTTTTATTTTTGGGATCAAAAACTATACCACCAAGTTACTAAATTCAGTCTACATAGCGAGTGTAGTTAAGGATTGAGGTATTTTGATTTATTTCCTCGTATCAATACTTCCCCGTACTTGCGATAATAGTCCAAACACCGGTGATGTAAGTATGCAGTACTACGTGTTTTTAGACTGAACTGTTAGATGTAAAGTGGAAAGCTACGTGAGAAGCACATTTCGAGAGTTGAGAAACGTTCATTCGGATTCGAATCACTAGTACGAGTTTTAACAACGCAGACTGTGAGAGGAGCAATTAAAACTTAAGTGGCCACCAGTCACAGCCGCGACAGAGTTTTAAAATCTACCTCCTGCTGTTCCATTATCGAGCGCAGTTGCTGGACGCGCTATCGGAAACCCATTATCGGGACTTGGGACTGGCCGGCTTGACCAGAGGCCGTTGGCCACACCCCACCCCAGTCCGGCGCTTGCACCGTGCGGCTCAGTCCGTTTTGTTTCTTCAGTTCCACGTGCTTATATTTAGTATACGTTACACTCAACATAATCTCGTTAACACTTAACAACGGCAGTTTCTACCTTGCGATGTTTCAAAAGTATGAAAGTAAATATGACTTTTCGTATATTTTCTCTTTAGAGCAAAGCAAAATGACTGAGCCTAATACAAAGATTCTCCTCCTTTCGATAAAATTTGGTTTATCAACCTGATCTCCAGATATTTTTATACATTTTTAACGATCAGTGTGTTATGTATGTTTTGTCTATAACTACGATTCGGAGTCCCATGCCACCAAAATACCGAATAAAAGTTGTTTTAAACATTTTATCGAATATGGAAATTCATTTAACGATGTGCTTCTTCTATGAGGGGTCAGTAAGTTCATTGTCATCAGTTCAGAAATAGGTGGCTTAATTGAAGCACACTATATCTATTCTGAATATCATAAAGGTGTAAGTCTTCCAAACCTGCAAGCACAAATGAAAACATACAGCAAGTTAACATCATCGGACGATCGATTATTAGAGGGGTATAAAATATCTTTTGTGAATGGAACGTAAATAGAACGAGATGCGTACTTTTTACATCATACTGCTTTGTGAAAAATTGGCGCTCCCCTATCGTGCGCTAAAAAAAAGAAAATTCGGAAGTTAGTTTCTCAGCATTCACGAATCACATTAGAACTTCCTTTTACATAAAATCATGTCGTTTATAGGCGTACAGTGGGTCAGTAATTGTCATCTGGCAAATATAAACTTAAAACGACAGATATTATGAATGATTGTTTGAAATAATATTTCTAGTATTCAAGAAAAGCGATTCATTAACTGAATGAAATTTATGGAGCACAACTTGCGAAGAATGGCTTCTCAACAATCTATGGGTCATTTAATTACAATCTAAGAAAAAACACGACGCACCACCAAAGCATTATCCCAATAGAACGCAGATTGGTAGATCTGATGCACAAGTACAGACAAACAAATGATTACCGTTTCAGAAAACATGGATGGTTTGTTCAAAAGAAAGAACTTCATAAATTGAGGTAGTAAATAAAGCGCTGCTCCACCTCTGCTCCTTATGCAAGCAGTGATTTGGCTTAACACTCGCTGACAGAGTTACTGGATATCTTCCTACCTTCGAGCCAAATCCTGTCCAAATGGCGGGTTAGATCGTCAAAATCGCGAGATGGTTCGAAGATACTGTCCCTAATGCTCCGAAAGTACTCAGTTGGGAAGACATCCAGCGAATATTCAGCGAACTTTATGGCCATAGTAGGGTCCGGTAAGCACAAACACAAGCTGTAAAAACTCTCTCGCCATGTGCATTATCGTGGTGAAATGTAAGAACAATATGGCTTGCCGTGAAGGACAGCAATACAGGGCGTAGGATATCGTCGACGTATGGCTGTGCTGTAAGGGTGCCCCGGATGACAAGCAGAAGGACTCTGCTATAAAATGGACTGGTACCACAGACCGTGACACCTGCTTGTTGGGCAGTATGGCTGGCGACGCTCAGGTTGGTATCCTACAGCTGTGCGCAGCCTCTACAGACAAGTCTTCGGTGGTCATCAGGGCTCCGTTCGATGCGGGATTGATCACTGCAGACAATTCTACTCCAATCCATGAGATTCCAGGCCGAATGTGCCCTGTACCATTGTAGATCGTCTTGTCAGTGTACAAAGGTCAATGGCAAATGTCTCAACAGGCCCCATGAGCTCAGCCCTCTTTCTGTGAAGTGCCTGTTACCCTATTACCGGCAATGGTCCTTGTGGCTATTGAAGCACCAACTGCACGTCTGATTGCACATCTGATCAATGATAATGATGATTTCGGAACTCTGAGTGTCTCTCTAACGATTGCTCGTTCATCTCGTTCTGTCGTCTCTCTAGATCGACGGATTGCTTCTTGACGCTGTGTTTGGCCATGGTTCATCCATTTTTGGCCAATATCGTCGAATAGTGACATCGCTGCTATTCAGATGTCAAGCGATTCGTCGATTACTCCAAACGGCTTCTTTCACGTTGCAGCGTCACACATTCAGCCACTGGCCGCCGAGTTTTGCAGTGACCGTCGATAACTGTCTGAATGTCAGTTTGTGACCAATTTGCATAACTCCTTCCTTTCTTTCTGTTTGCTTGGAATGTATATTGCAACGGATATTAAGTTCTCATTTGTTACTCTGTATGACACATGCACTCTACACTTCGCACCAGAAACGATACAGGGATCCAAGAAAAAATCTTGAAATGGCAGAAATATTATGGTCAAAATTTTTAAGGCTACTAAATATATTCTCTTTATTCGTTACATTACACGGGATCAAGAATCACTGGAAAGTCTGTGGGACAGATCGATGTATGAAATGTGAGATATGGGTCCTGAACGGAAAGTTTTGAAGAAAATACTCCTTCTTCAGGCCAATGAACCTGTGCACCAAAGGAATTTCTACTCCAGTCAGTCAATATATACTAACAACAACCTTCATTCTCCTATCATACATACTATAATGCCCTCTTTCTAAGGATGTCTTAGTTGTTTAAACTCCAACTTTTCTTGCCTCTTTCTTTTTCTTGCATACTACAGAAGAATCCATTTCTCTGATTCCTGCGATGCCACTACATTCGTCTGTTCGTTATGGCATGCCTGTAGATCTATGGGCGTAAGAAGGAAGCCAAAACTAATAGAAATTGAAGGTCTTAGCACAGCGTAAAACACATACAACATAATTCTATGAGTATGATTCGATCACCATTCAAATTCGGAAAATCATTTGGAGATTGATCAAAAGGGTTAGTGATTGATGCTATTTTTTATGAATGTTATGGGACGCTCATGAGGGAACACAGGTAAACCAAAGCAACAAATTAAAGTTGGAAAATGAGCACTAAAGCTAACAAAAGTTGTTACCAATAATACGTACTGTGGGTACTTCTTTTACCGAATTTAAAACAATGACTTCTCTAGTATCGAATGTATATTGATATTATGAGGCCCAAAATAACAAATTAATGATAGGTAGATGTAGAAAAGCATACTGCACTGCAGGCAAAATTGCAGCACCTAAGCGAAAGACGAAGTTTTATTTATTATGCGCAAGCAGTGAAGTAGAAAGAACACTTGATTAAATTTTTCAGTGGTTTGGGGTATACATGGTGCCGAAATGGCGTACACAGAAAATTTCACACTGTCATCAGGAACGGCTCTAATCAGGCTGGGATCGGCGGAAATGAGTTTGGATGCCCGATACTTGTGTATCCCTTACTGATTGAACTGTATGCCAGAGCTCATTAACTGCAGTGGCTGGCCAGCAGAGGCGTTCCAGTCTCTTGGCCACCCATGACCAGATGTTATAAATGGTAAGATCCGGGAAGGCTTTTCAGGGCAACAGTCGAACTCTCTGTATTAAGGTAGGGCAGAAAAGCAAGGGCAACAAGGAGTTTGGAGTTATCATGTTGAAAACTTCAAGGAGTCGTCGAGGGTACAGCCGCAAACCTTAATATATCAGAAATGCTACACCTGATGTTCAAAGTACTGGCTATGTGATCGTTTTGTTTACCCAGTGACACCCCATACCATCACTCTATGCGCTGGGCCCATATCCCATGTAGAATACAGCTACTAACGTTAATTCGTTATAAATGTTACATCTGATATGCAAATTACTGGCTATGTGATCGTCTTATGTACTCAGTGACAAGCCAAACCATTACGTGGTAGGCCTGTATGCCATGATGAAGCAGCTACTAACATTAATACATCATATATCTTACATCTCATGTCCAAATTACTGGCTATGCGATCGTTTAGTGTACCCAATGACACCCCGTAACTTCATTCCATGCGCAGGACCTCAATCCCAAGACGAATCTAGCTACTAACATTAATTCGTCATAAATGTTATACCTGTGCAATAGTTTCATTTATCCAGTGACACCGCATACCATCACTCCATGCATTTGGCCTGTATGCCATGGCGAATGCAGCTGCTAACCTTTACATGTCATAAATGTTACACCTGATGCCCAAAGTACTGGGTATGCCATCGTTTCGTGTACCAAATGACGCCCCATGCCAACACTCCATGTGCTGGGCCTGTAGATGATGATGAAAGCGATCGGCATTTGTTTTCCTCGTAAAATGTACAGACACACATACATCATGATGCTGTAAGTGAGGGCTGGCCATGATGTGCCAACAGCACACGTGCCGGCTTAGGGCCCGCACGGATTGTCTTGGGTTTGTTCGGTCCTTCTAGGAAGTACTCTGCACAGAAAGACAATGCTGTGTGGCATCTTTCGGTCGGCGCAACACTCTTCAGTTCGGCAGAATCATGGTGGCAGCGCTGTTTAGCCTGCGCTATTTGTTCATGGTGTGGAAGACTCTCAAAGGTCCAGAGGCTGTTTTCACAAAAAGAGGCAGTATTGTGATCCATCGTCACAAGCCTTCAAAACTGAAAATGAATGACAGAAAAGTGGTATGACAATTTTCGGTTTCTTACGCAGTCATATAATCGACGGGTACTTCAAATTTTCTGTGAAACAATATCTCAATACCACGGAGAAAGAATTTAGTGGTACTGGAGGAATTAAAGCTGGGAGGACGCGGCGTGAGTTGTGCTTGGGTAGCTCCGTTGATGTCAGAGGGCCAGCTGCCCTCTGTAATAAAAAAAAACTTTGTTAATGGATCAACAACGAACTGAAACGGGTGTCTTTCGACGTCCGCATAGAGCAGATACAACGAACGAAAGCGAACAAAATGAGATTGAAAAAAAAAAAAAAAGTTGGTAGAGCACTTGCCCGCGAAAGGCAAAGGTCCCGAGTTCGAGTCTCGGTCCCGCACACGGTTTTAATCTGCCAGGAAGGTTCATATCAGCGCACACTCCGCTGTAGAGTGAAAATTTCATTTTAGTGGTATAGTTTACATGATCCATTACACTTTGCATCAAGAAGCACTTTTTGCTAAATTTTCAAGCATTGAAGAAGTGAAGAAGTTAGTGGAACGAATAACAAAATTTCCGAAGACACATGCATTATTCCACTCTTAGTTGCGACAGTTTTCGGTGGAACTGAACGAGGAGTAAGGAGAATTCATATGTTATTGCTAAGTACGTTGGTGAAGCGAACAAGTTTTTTATTTTAAAACCACTATTGTTGAATTTATGATGGAAGCGTAGAGCTCCAGTGAAATTTAGAACATTCGGAATGAATTGCATACCTGGCATTTTCAGTGGACGTGACAGTGGGGACAAAATGAGCGTCTGACAATTCATAGATGTGATGTTATGTTTATACATTTTACTCTGGTTTTTACACAGTTGTGTGTTATTTACTTTGCCAAGCTAGGAGATCCGCATTATTACTATTTACATCTTTTATGTAGATTTTAAGTCTGGATCTAATTCCGCTTATTGTACTTCAGTTCACGTGTTATTGTCAGACGCTCATTTGGCCCTGCGCAGTAATTTGGGTAATGACTACGCATAGTATTTTTAACTATTAATTTACGATACTGGTTACTCATGTACCTAGCTATACATGCTGCCTCAGGTATTTGTATAAAAACCAACAGCATCTAGGCCATCGCCAGCACTTTACTATATACCTACATGTATAGATTTTGCCGTTGGTATCCACATCAGAATATTTTATGATATGTTTGGCTGGGATGCATGGCTGTTAATACGCAAATATTTGTTATTTTCCTTATGAATGACCAGGCCTGTTATAGATTTTATTTCGGCTGATTGAACTTGGTTACACTACTGTTTTTTATTTGTAACAGATATGAAGGTAGCAGCAGCCGAAACCGGTAATTCATTTTGTAAAATTGTAAAAAAAAATTGTGTGGTCAAGTTGGACCTTTACAAATAAGGCTGAAAAATGTGTTCGTATCGTTTCGCATTTAGTACTGTCTTAAGAGCACTCAGAGGACCACACCCTAACCACGGAAGAGTCCCTCATACTATAACACCACCTTCTCAGTGCTTCAGTGTTTGCAATACACTTGATATCAGGCTGTGCTCTCCAAGCACTCGCGAAACCCACACGCTTCCATCGCATTGCCACAAGGCTCATCGTGATTCATAACTCAAAATCACTTGTTTTTACACACACACTGTCCAGCAGCGTCGCCCTTTACATTACTTCAAGCTTCGGTTAGTACTGATTACAGGAATATATTGCTGCTCAACAATTGTATCCCATTCTTTTTAACTCCCTACGCATATTCACTGTACTAAGTGGACTGGTGGTAGCACTTTGCAACTCATGAGTGATTCCTTCCGCAGATTTTATGCGGTTTTTTTATAACGACGTTCCTCAATGACACATGTTTAGTACCCGTCAGCAAGTGAGGTCTGCCTGCTCCTGGATTAGTCGTAGTTGTTCTTTGCGTTTCTACTTGACAATCACACCACCAAAAGTCGACTTGGGCTACGTAGCATGGAGTGAAAAATCACTGATGGATTTGTTACTCGGGTGGGAGCCAAAGAATAGTTCACGATATAATTCCCATTCTGCTCTTACTGCCTCTCTGTTGGCAACAAAATGTTCTTATACAGTGGCAGTTCCGCGAATCGTAGCGTCTAGCAGTCAGGTCCGCATTAGATACGGGTATCCGGAAATTTTTGACCAGATAATGTACACAGAGTTATTCTACCCCTACCCATACGTCTTGTGCATCCCCCAGCGCCTTCAAAAACCAAGCGCGAGATTTTGATATTCTCTCGCTCGTTATGCACAAACATTCAGTCCCACAAAAAAATCAATAGGAACTATATGAGGAAATTTAATGTAGTCAAATTTTGTACGTTTTCTCTCGAGGCCACGGTTTTAAGGTTAGCCGAGAAAAATGCGTTTGAATGCCACCGTTGTAATATTTTTCTTATTAACAACATTAAATTCTCTACAAAAAGACCCTGTTTACTTTTTTTTTGTAGAACTAATACTTTTCGCCTGGCGATCGAGAGAATATGAAAGTCTTGCACGTGGTATTTGCACTAGTTCCAGATGCACAAAATCTGTGAGTGGGGGCAGGTGAACCACGTTGTATTTGACACGTCATATGAAGGGTGAAGACGGCAGTAATCGGTACAACGCGTTGCTTTTATAATTAGCTATGTTTATAAACAATTATAAATTTAGGTGAAAATTGTACCATTACTACGAATTCCCCACGTGATATCATCATGAGTATCCTAAACCATTACCTAATGTTCCATATGTACGAATAATCATAGGTCTATCGATTCTATGAGTTAAGAAGTAACTACAATTCGAAATTCAGTCTGGACTTGTTGTAGGGCTGAATGTGCGCTTACATTCGTGTAAGTCATTCATATCTTAGCCAACAAAGCGTGTAATATACATTTAAAAGAGGGATCGGAAAGTAACAGGAAGATTTTTCTCTATGTACTAGTGCATCTTGTGTATACGTGTGTTTAATTATCCCTATAAGTGAATCGTGGTGAATTGCAAACATCTAACTTGAATATAGTAGTCATAAAATCAGGAAATGCTAATAAGCGCTAGAAAAAGCACGCGCATAGTCTTTCGTGGATGATGCTGGAGAGATACGCAGTAGCCAGCGTGCTGCATGCCTTAAATTGACATTCGTCAAACTTAGATAATTTCTTGAGGTCCCGAGCTGAACACTTTGAAGTTTCACGGGACAGAGTAATTTTATGAGAGCGAGTTATGGGTGTTAGATTTTGACAGAACCTAGAGTTGGTTGTGCTGTTCTCGGTAATTGTTTTTGAGCAAAAGCACGAACTTAAATTCTGTTTAGCTGATTGAGGCAGCTGTAAACTAACATTTTGCACCATTTATTGTCTTTATTATTGTTTGAGGAACTTCGAACATTTTGTGCTTGAGATTAACGAACTTTAGTTTTCGTATCGACTTTACGTGAGATTTCCGGTCTATCAAACTTTAAGAATTTGCTACTAACTTTCGAGAGGCAATATGCTGTTGTATGGGTTTAAATGCTCTTCTCTCATTGCATGACCACATTTTACATTGTTTAGTTAGTTACGTATTTAAGGCCAGCACTCACGGTTGTGTGCGTCTTCAAGTGATAAATACATTTTTTGTAATTCGAGTGGAAATTATTTTTTTAGGTTACGTTATTATCCTGTGGGATGTTTTTAAATCATTTCTCGTATTTTCAGCTATTTTCTTATTTATAATTTTGTCTGACTTTGCTAACACTTTCTCTCTACTATTTGGTCGTACGTTGATTATATATTGGTTAAAGATTTGGGCTTAAAAACGACGGCGCACGACTCATCCCTTTGACTTGTGGACCGAGTTGTTGTTTCAAATTTCGCATTTTCCCACACCAGAATATCAGTACATTCATAACTAAGTTAGCCTGTTCAATAACACAAGTATCGTCGTAGATTTATCATTTATCTTTTGCTACATTCGACGTACTCTTCTACAGTAATTTCAACCGAAATAGTCTCTGTGAAGCATCTTTTAGATGTAACATCTGAGAAAAGACTGATTGCCTGGTGATTCCTTTTGTACTCTTGTTACATTTCTGTGGCAAGGATGCCGAAAACCTCACTGAAATTACGCTGGTTCAACCTCATTATTTGTGGTCCGGTTCCGTAAAAAAAAAAAAAAAAAAAGAATAAGCCACGGGTTAGGGGGTAGGGAGAACGCAATAACGGCGAACACGCAGCACTGAGGCCGCAGCTCTCCCCAGCTGTCTCTGATCCACCGAGTTTCAAAAAGCCTCGACAGCTGTAACCAGCGGCGGTAGCCGGGTCACGTGATGTGGAACCGGTAACTCCAGTACGCTGGCGTCCTCTGTGAACAAAACGGGGCGCCGAAATCACTGTACTGCCAAATTTATGTGTACTGCTGCATTTTATCAGTGTCGCTACGACGATCCAACAAAATTCACTTACACAGTTCTTTCGTAGTGTCGGAATAATAACAAAAAAAAAATCCAATTTCTCTCGCTCTGTCTATCGATGGAAACTTGCTTACACACTTTATGAGTCACAACTCTTCGTATGATACTACCAACCACAAGTAAGCATTATAGGACAAACCTTCAATTCTAATTCAACTTGAAAATTGTTTTCAAGACGAAAATTGTCACGTGTGAACCATTTGATTCTGAGAAATACATTTTCGTCACGCCACCGCATGGAGTAGGTAGTACACCGTAACTCTTGCACAAGAAAATTTGTTAAACGACCCGTTTCGGATGTCAAGCATGCTTTTATAACTCTCCTACCACAAGATAACACCTACTGTTACAGACATTAATTTGCAAATTCTAAAAGATATCTGATTATATTAATGGAACTGGTAGACTGGTGACAATTAGCAGTGAAGCCAACACAAAGAGATTACGAAGAGTGTACAAACGCTGTACCTGAACTCCAATAACAAAATTCCGCCGTTGTAGTAGTGATGTCATCACTTCGTCACCGACAGTTCACATAGTGGTCACAAAGAGTATCTGTACCTGTACCTGTACCTGAACTCCAGTGACAAAATTTCATTCTTTGTTCAGATATATTTTTTGAGTATTCTGCTATAAGGGACCCGTCGTCTATGGTGGATCGTTACGGATTAATAACGTAATGATACATTATTCAGTTTGTTGCCTTAATTAACTTTGTGAACATACCTTCTCAATAGTGAAAAAATCCGTTATGTGCAAACTTATTACAGTGTGTCTAATATGTGGTGGTAGGGTACTGTACGGTAACAAATCCGAGACGGAACCATGCGGATCTGAAAGCAGACGTGACGGTGAAAAGTAAACTTGGTATTACTGTTGATAACAGTAATTCCATGACTCTATGGTAGGAGCTTGTTTCCAAAAAAGACAGAATGCATACCATTGACATTTTCATTGGAGATGTTTTCAGTGCAATACGGATATAAAGTTAAGGTGGGGTGAGAAATCAAATGAAATGGAATCAATCTGTGATGAGCCACTGGAGACCATGAGGCCCCAATTGTACATCTACATCTACATCCATACTCCGCAAGCCACGTGACGGTGTGTGGCGGAGGGTACCTTGAGTACCTCTATCGGTTCTCCCTTCTATTCCAGTCTCGTATTGTTCGTGGAAAGAAGGATTGTCGGTATGCCTCTGTGTGGGCTCTGATCTCTCTGATTTTATCCTCATCGTCTCTTCGCGAGATATACGTAGGAGGGAGCAATATACTGCTTGACTCCTCGGTGAAGGTATGTTCTCGAAACTTCAACAAAAGCCCGTACCGAGCTACTGAGCGTCTCTCCTGCAGAGTCTTTCACTGGAGTGTATCTATCATCTCCGTAACGCTTTAGCGATTACTAAATGATCCTGTAACAAAGCGCGCAAAATATTCAGAAAATATCACTGAACAATCTTTGAAATTTTATCGTTATAATTCTGATTCACTATGTAGTGTAATCTGTTATCTATCAGTCTCATTACATACAAATGTAGATTTAAAATATCAAACAAGCCACACGACATATTCTGTGGCTTGTGTATGCGTACTTAATCTAGAGGTCTACTCACCGTTTTCCATTACAGCATACTCCACCCATTTCACACTAGTACAGTTTATGCTTTCTACTATTGGCAGCAAATATGTCCATTTTCTGAAGTACTGTGAGTAATTAATTTCCCACCAGTATGTATAAATATGCTATAAACTATTCTGTACGCCTTATACCGATAAACAGTTCTTTGTTCTTAGATGAGCACCTTGCGCAGATTTTTTTTGTCGCGCCATGCGTTCATACTGGTCGCTGTACGTAATACGCGGCCACCGCTTTCTCGATCACAGTGTGGCAACGCTCCAGTGGCAGCAGAGCTGCATACTTCCAAGAACTCACAGAGGGGGGGGGGGGGCACAAGCAAAGCAGGAGTCGTACCGCTGGAGTCGACGGAGCCAATCAGGATGCAGCCCCACGTGATTAAGTCGCGTCGTCGCGGCCCGGGTAGGGAAGCCGTCCGGTGGGTCTCCTAGAGTACGGAGTAGGTATTCTCAGTCGGAACGCTGTTTGCCGGAGATGAATTTTGACTACGTACCTAGATACTATTGATTCTGCAGAGTTAGGTTTTACCTTTTCATAATAAATCTAAGTTATAATTAATTCCGATTTTCCATTTGGTAATTTGTTCCTGGGACATAACATTTTTACCCTTCGTGACTCCTTCGTGCTTTGTTCTACGGCTTCTTCGAGTTTGGTCAACATAATTACAAGGTTGAGCATGCTTTACGTTTCACACAAAACACTCCTGATTGCTGAAAAGAGTTCTCTTTTCACTTTTCCTCTCTTCCCAGTATGCAATTACATCTTTCCTGAACTGGTGCGGAAAATTCTTGTTTCTAAAGATTTCAGCTAGCTTTTAAATACACTCCTGTAAATTGAAATAAGAACACCGTGAATTCATTGTCCCAGGAAGGGGAAACTTTATTGACACATTCCTGGGGTCAGATACATCACATGATCACACTGACAGAACCACAGGCACATAGACACAGGCAACAGAGCATGCACAATGTCGGCACTAGTACAGTGTATATCCACCTTTCGCAGCAATGCAGGCCGCTATTCTCCCATGGAGACGATCGTAGAGATGCTGGATGTAGTCCTGTGGAACGGCTTGCCATGCCATTTCCACCTGGCGCCTCAGTTGGACCAGCGTTCGTGCTGGACGTGCAGACCGCGTGAGACGACGCTTCATCCAGTCCCAAACATGCTCAATGGGGGACAGATCCGGAGATCTTGCTGGCCAGAGTAGTTGACTTACACCTTCTAGAGCACGTTGGGTGGCACGGGATACATGCGGACGTGCATTGTCCTGTTGGAACAGCAAGTTCCCTTGCCGGTCTAGGAATGGTAGAACGATGGGTTCGATGACGGTTTGGATGTACCGTGCACTATTCAGTGTCCCCTCGACGATCACCAGTGGTGTACGGCCAGTGTAGGAGATCGCTCCCCACACCATGATGTCGGGTGTTGGCCCTGTGTACCTCGGTCGTATGCAGTCCTGACTGCGGCGCTCACCTGCACGGCGCCAAACACGCATACGACCATCATTGGCACCAGGGCAGAAGCGACTCTCATCGCTGAAGACGACACGTCTCCATTCGTCCCTCCATTCACGCCTGTCGCGACACCACTGGAGGCGGGCTGCACGATGTTGGGGCGTGAGCGGAAGACGGCCTAACGGTGTGCGGGACCGTAGCCCAGCTTCATGGAGACGGTTGCGAATGGTCCTCGCCGATACCCCAGGAGCAACAGTGTCCCTAATTTGCTGGGAAGTGGCGGTGCGGTCCCCTACGGCACTGCGTAGGATCCTACGGTCTTGGCGTGCATCCGTGCGTCGCTGCGGTCCGGTCCCAGGTCGACGGGCACGTGCACCTTCCGCCGACCACTGGCGACAACATCGATGTACTGTGGAGACCTCACGCCCCAAGTGTTGCGCAATTCGGTGGTATTTCCACCCGGCCTCCCGCATGCCCACTATACGCCCTCGCTCAAAGTCCGTCAACTGCACATACGGTTCACGTCCACGCTGTCGCGGTTTGCTACCAGTATTAAAGACTGCGATGGAGCTCCGTATGCCACGGCAAACTGGCTGACACTGACGGCGGCGGTGCACAAATGCTGCGCAGCTAGCGCCATTCGACGGCCAACACCGCGGTTCCTGGTGTGTCCGCTGTGCCGTGCGTGTGATCATTGCTTGTACAGCCCTCTCGCAGTGTCCGGAGCAAGTATGGTGGGTCTGACACACCGGTGTCAATGTGTTCTTTTTTCCATTTCCAGGAGTGTATTTCAACTTTTTCATTTAGCTCTGCATATCTCATACTACTTTGTCTATGCTGCGAGAGCTTCCCAGCATCACATATAGTTAAGGCACGTGGTCCCATCGAAATCCTTTCGCCTTTGTTTTCTCGATTATCTCAGTCTGACTCTTCAGCTCATACAGTTCTTAGTTCTCTATTCTCCGGATCCATCTTGTATCGGGACAAAAAACTCCCACCTGATTGTTTTGCTTGACGTATTCCATCACGATGGTCTCAGTAACTTACAAAACCAGGAGGACCACTACACCTTTATCTATATTGTCATTTCAGTTTCATTAAAGGCTGAGTAACAGTTTCATCTGACTGTCATTCAGTTTGATATTTTCAATAATATCTTTCCTAAATACGAGGGCGGTTCAGAAAGTAACCTCCGATTGGTCACAGTGCGGGTTGTGGGGGGAGTAGCGACGCCATCTGTGCGTTCACGCACTCAACAGGTCAGTCGGCATCAAGCCGTGGTCGAGTGAACGTCGTACCTGCGCTAGTTTAGTTTTTGTGGCAGTTTGAAATGTGTGCTGCAATAGAAAACCCCGCCAAATGTGAAGTGCGTGCTGTCATAAGGTTTTTGCAGCCAAAGGATATTCTGCAGCAGCTATTCATCGTGAGCTTTGTGCCGTGTACGGACCAAGAGTTATGAGTGAAGGAGTTGTCCGTGAATGGGTACGTTTATTTAAAAGTGGACGAGAAAACGTTCATGATGAAGAGAGGAGGGGTAGACCATCATTGGTGACTGACGAACTCGTTCAGACAGTTGATGCAAAAGTTCGTGAAAATCGACGTTTCTCAATGTCGGAGTTGTCTACTGGTTTTCCACAGATTCCTAAGACTCTCTTGTACGAGATAGTGACAGAAAGATTGGGTTACCGTAAGTTCTGTGCACGATGGGTGCCCAAAATTCTTACCGACCACCACAAAACTCAAAGAATGGCCTCTGCATTAGACTTTCTGTCACGTTATGAGGACGAAGGAGAACCATTGTTAAACAGAATCGTGACCGGTGACGAAACCTGGATTAAGTACGTGAACCCTGAGACAAAAGAACAATCAAAGATGTGGGCACATTCAAATTCGCCTACCAAACCAAGAAAAGCCTCGCAAGATTTTTCTGCCAGAAAACTGATGGCAACGGTGTTTTGGGATGCCAAAGGGGTGTTGTTGGTTGAATTCATGGGACGTGGTACGACCATTAATCAAGACGTGTACTGTGAAACAATAAAAAAGTTACGACGGGCTATACAGAACAAACACCGTGGTATGCTGACTTCCGGTATCGTTTTTTTGCACGATAACGCCCGTCCTCACTCTGCTCGCAGAACAAAGGCCCTTCTTGAGTCCTTCAAGTGGGACGTTATCAACCATCCACCTTACAGCCCAGACCTGGCGCCAAGTGATTATCACCTCTTCATGCATTTGAAGAAATGGCTCGGGTCACAGCGGTTTGATGGCGACGAAGAGCTCAAAGATGCGGTCACAGGCTGGCTCCAGGCACAAGCGGGTGATTTTTATGCAGAAGGAATTTCAAAGCTTGTGAAGAGATACGGTAAGTGCCTCAATCGCTATGGAGACTGTGTAGAAAAATAGTGCAAAGATGTAGTTGTAAGATGTATATATTAAAATATTTTTATTTAACTTGGTGTATTTTTTTTAAATCAAGCGGAGATTACTTTCTGAACGGCCCTCGTACATATACAGACTGACATTAGACGCGTATAGGAAAGTGGCCTGCAGAAAGGAAACATAACGTATGTGGCATCGTTTGTATAAATAACAAGATACTGCACGTGTTTGTTATACGAAAGGTGGCAAAAATGTTAAAGCTTTTTGGGACGGTCCACGTGATGATAACTTCGGTTTCTGCTAATTTTAAAACTCTTGACGTATACTGAAGCGCAATATTTTAGCTTTGTTACAGCTGAAAATGGCTAAAGACCGAAACTGAAATGGCGGATTTTATGAATACATTATTATAGCATGTATTTCAAAAATTTCAGATAACAGTGAAACCTGCCCAAAAGTATTAATGAAATGTGTATTCCGTCACGCGCTGAATCAGTCCAGAAGTTAACTACACGTTCTCAAATATTTATAGCACCTGTCTCATGTCTCCGACACGTCCTGAATCGCAACACCCCATCGTGTCCACCATCCAAGGAAACACCGCGCCTACTCGCAGAGTACTTAAGCACTTCTTGTGTTCCTTCCCTCCTTCCTTAAACACTTTGCATCCATCTCCACAACAACTGTAATCGACACTTTTATCAGGCCGTAAAATAGCTGCAGAGCTCTACTCATCCTGCGAACTGACTTCCTATCACAAATGGAGGCATTCAATGGCCATTTACTTGTATAACAGCAAATACCACCTATCCCTATACTTCCGCATCCTATCTATCAGCCATATCTGACTTACACATCCCATATCCGTTTTTGATTTACCAACCTCTCTCCAATTCCCAGGTTACGTATACCTCACAAAATCTTTATTTATAAAATATTACCAGGTACCATCAACACAATAATTCCCATAGCATATAGAAGAATTCGTGTCACGGACATCACATCTTATCCTCATTGATGGTTCCTTTCAATTAAGATAAAGAATATGTGACGCAACAAGCCAGCGATGGACAGCAAATCAAGGCTCTTCATCGAAGAGAATGTAAACTCCGTGGCAACTAGGTTACTTCCGCAGTTCGTGATCTCGTGGTTAGGATCGCATCTTCTACATCACAGGTTCCCGGGATCGATTCCCACTGGGTCAGAGATTTTACTCCCTCGGGGTCTGGGTGTTTATGTTGTTAATCATTTTATCTCATCTTCTTCAAAAAAGCATACAATATGCCGGTATGACGTCAAAGAGATAGACTTCCGACGGGTGGCCGAAAAACACCATACGATTATTTTCGTACTTTCCAGCTGAGTTGTAGGATAAAATATCGGTGGACTCTGATGCAACTGAAAGAATATACTTATAACATGCTTATCTTATATAGTAAATTACGATATAATGACAAACTGTAGTCAGAGGACAAGAAAATATGCACCCAAATAGATGCTCCTAAGGCGAAACAGGCCTATTAATTCCACCCTTCTTAACCAGAAGGCAATTTCCTGTGACTCTGTGTATGAGGTTTCACTTGTGAGGTTGTTATTCACCGAGATACTAATTCCAATGCCACAGAATATTGTATCTACCTATCTCAAATAATAATAATAGTGAGTACACCGAACATCATCTGGCATAAACACATGTAAGTAGGCTGTTTATGTTTTCTTATTGGCAACAATCACTACAGGCCACATCCGTCACAATTCCGTGACGACAGAAACAATAAGTGGACACGACAAGTCTATTCTTACAACGCAAATCGTGACCAAAACAGACACCACCCATATGACAACCACCGGCAGAGTAATAATAGTTACAGAGAAAGATCGCATTTCCGTAGTAATGAAGATGACAGAGATTACCATAGAAACAGACAAAATGGGAACAAAAACAATTATTATCAGGGGAGACAGAATAACTTCAGACGCAACAGTTCAGCGCGCAGTTACGATTCCGGGAGAAATTCTCCACCACGTGACCGACAAACAAGAAACTATGTAAACTACCGACAAAACGACAGACCTGAATTCCATCAGAACTGGCGGGATTCAGACAGAGCAGGGCACTCTCCACAAGGTGAATTTGTAGAAGTTAGGTCTCCTAATCCCAATAACGACACACGCCAACAAAGAGACAGACAATGACTCACACCGCAGGCAGCCACGTGCGCCGGCTGGCTCAGGGAAAAATTACATAGACGCTAAACGTGAGAAAAATTTTAGCATTTTTACCGATTTACCATATACCACATGATAATTCCACTGAAGCTGAAACTCTACATACTAGGAAGAGTAAAGGTTTACACCACATTTCACATGTAAAACCGTTTATTGAAAGATAATCTGCTTTTTAACTTTTTCTTTGCCATAAAACTTTTCACTTCATATTTCTAGTATCCATTGTCAGACTTAGAATCTGTTAACATGCAACAATGTTTGAAGTTAAATATCCAGTCAAGAACCAAGAGAACTTATTTAAACAGAAATTACGAATGCATTGTTATAGTGAGCAGACGACACAGTGTTATTGTGTGTGTAAATTCCGGCTTGTTAGTTGCACGATTACGTAATGACCATAAGGCTCACATACTTAGAACATGTACCGGTACTGCTAATGAGATTTTAATGCAACATTTTGGTTTACTTGAAAATACATTCTGGATTTAAAGTACTTTCTGAGGGATATCAGATGACACAGTGGTTAGTTTATTTGACAGCTATACGATTATATCATGACGCTACTAATGAGTGACACAATTTATATTATTGCTTTTGCGCTGTATCTGTTTTATATCTGCACAGTTTTTCTGTATTATTCTGGAAAGTAAAACACGTTTTAGTAGTAACTTTTGTGGTATAGCTACAATGAGACATCCTTTTTCGTAGCACAACAATACGTTACATTATAGTACTTTCTTGATCACGGTAAGGTACGTAATAACTACGGTATCTATACGCAAAGCATTTCACTTTTGTTTATCATGAGGTAAGTAAATTGACTTCTGCAGAACTTAGCTTTCGGAGGACGATAACTACGACACTTCCACAGAGATTATCTTACAACAAGATGCACAGTTTAGCGCTACAGGACACGAATTTGAGTGATTAATTTTGTACTCAAATCATTTATTTTTAAAGATATTTGAAGTAGAATGATACAAAGGTTTTCCGTGATACATTTCATTCCATTGCTGTAATCTGTAACACCTGAGGGTATAATTACATTAATCCTCAGGGGGGTACACACTTACTTTGTATACCATGTGTTTGGCAAGCACCTAGCTAATATGGTATTTGCTTATACAACTTTACACTTAGGTACCATATTTCTCTAACACATAAATTACACAGCTATCTGATCATTTAACTGAGAGACAAACATTTTTTTTTACTACATCAGTGACACATGTTTACGCAGTTACACAGTTGGATAATTTCATACTTATGAAACTGTATTTTGTCTGTACTTTGTGAACTGCTCATATTTTTTCGGAACGATTGTGATACTATGAGAGGTTTGAATGATATATTTGATATGGGATCATGATTTTTATAGTACGTTTGAGGTAGATGACACTATTTCAATGAGCAGAGAATTTTCTTTAGGTTTTGAAATTATTGCAGAAAGCTATGACGTTTTCAAGATTTGACTGAGGTGTTATGATGTTATTATTTCGACGACGATGTTTATTATTCTGCTGATGTATGTTTATGATCAATAAGATGATGCTACCGTATATGAGGAATTTGATTATGCTACGTATTTCTTATGATGAAATATTGAAGAAGTGTCGACGAATATGTATATGTGTAATAAAGTGAGGAGTCATGAACAGTGGTTAGGGTCTCTGATATGTGAAAAATGATGTTGGAAACCAATAATCGTACTTTAAGAATTATGAAATGTGTGTACATGCGTGAATGTATTACAATGCTGTCGAAAATTTTTTGGACACTGTTATATTTATAGGATTTTGTTTCCACACTTTTCTACTGTAATTTCTCGACTTGTGAAATTTTATTTGTATATGAGACTGTCAATGTAGTGCAAACTGGTGTCGTAAATATTTCAGTAAGAAAATTAAGTGACCACCTGCACGTAATGCGTCGTGGGCACCCAGCTGCGCGACAATCGCCTGGAAAAAAGCCATTTGTGTCTGCCTTTCAGAGGCACAGGTGAAAAAAAGGGGCCATTATCCTCGATATTGACATTCCTTTGTAGAAAGCATCGCAAATACGACACGCTCAAACTTGAAAACATATGATAACACTGTGGAGCTCTTAATTTATGATATTTACTGAAATCTCTAATGAAATGACGAGAAATATTTTATGTCTATACACCTGGTTATGACTACTGCCTTTCTAGTTGAGAGATTTTTTTTACTCCCTTATAAAATGCCATATGGCTAATGAATGATGTTTCATGCCTTCCTTTGTACATATTTGCTCATTTTCATTAACATCTAATTTCTAGCTGCACTGCAGCATTGGTTATTATAAAATTTAATAGATGTACTAATATCACTATTTTCTGCCTACAGACCCAGTAAAGAATACGTTTCTCATATACTTTCTTAGAAAAGGGAGCACAAATAGACATTTCCCTTCACAGGGATCGCATAAATAATTTTTTTAATGGCTTGGTAACTTTCTTGCAGAGTAAGTTTTTGTGATGCATCACTCTAGTGTTAAAATGTGACATAGGTATTAAACATGGCCATTTTTACTGTAATATTTTTTCTGCTTGAGCTTTGTCATGTTTAGATATAAGTTATTGCATTTGCTGTTGCTGTTTGCCAGGCATAGTGATACTGAATTTTAATTTGTGTTACTCTGCTAAGCCAGATTTATTTTTCTTGTTTGCTGCACATTGCCTTATATTAGTTGTAATATTGCAATTGCTTTGCTAATTTCTATAATGCTCCTTCCTTTGCAAATCTGCATTTTTTGTCATTACTGTTTGTGTTAATTGTTTTGTGCTGCTGCATTGCCTCGACCCTTAGTTTAGCATCTGAGCTCAGTAGATTTAAGTTAGCTTAAGAGGGGGTAGACTATATAAGAGAATGAGTTGCGATGAATTGGAAGAAATGCACTGAGAAGTTATACGAAAAAAGTACAGAAAGCAGGTATAGATAGGACTTTTTGGGAATAATGACGAACGAAGGGACATCTCCAAGAAAAAAAAAAGGTTTTGTTTGCAAAATACTGCAGTACCAAATGTTACACTGAAAACAAACCCTGTCCTTTCCTCTTGTGTTATTCTGCTATGTGTTTGTGTACTCTTGTATATTTCTGTTTTTCCTGTCTTTATGTGTTTAGCTGATATGAGAAGTGTTGTGGAATTTTTCTAATAATGTGTTATTTTCTTTGTAAAGATGTTTAGACATTATTTATTCTGTTTTGTATTAATGCTCATGTGTGAAGTTGATGTTTCAAAAGTTATTCTGATCTTTTATGTATGAACTTATGTCGTAATTCCTGTAACACTGATGTATATGCTATTTCGAGTCTTTTGTAAAGCCTGTACTACAAATGTTATCTGTATTGTTATGTTCTTTAATGATGTATTTTGTACCTTTGTAATTGTATTCTTATGTTATAAAATTGCAATTGACAGCAGTTCATCAAATTAAGTAACTTATAAGTTCCATTTCACTGCACATGTTTCGGTTGGTCATAGTATATGGACAATATGTGAGAAGTAGGGACTGTTCGTGTTTGCACGTGTGTTAAAAATTCAGCAAGGGACTGGATAACAGCATTGCTGGTTCTAAGGACAATTCTAAAAACTTTGTGAGTGCACAAGTGGTGGTTATGGACTTGCTATATTGTCTCTTCGATGGTGATTGTGCATCTACACAGTCGCAGCAGATGGCTGCTGGCCATCTCTACAAGGACTACAGTGGGTCTACACCTTTGATGATCCATCAATACTATTATTTCTACAAGGACTGCAGTGGGTCTGCACCTCTGGTGGCCCACCAATATCGTAATCTCTACCAGGACTACAGTGGGTCTGCACCTCTGGTGGCCCACCAATACCGTAATCTCTACCAGGACTACAGTGGGTCTATTCTGTGATGACCTACCTACCAATATTCTTCAAAACTTCGACTGACTCTGCAGTGGGTTTGCTCTGTTGTGGCCCATTACCTGCCTGCATGTCAAGAGTCAGCACTGTCTTTTCGTTGGAAGGACAACACTACTTCTTCAAGACTGCATGGAAATCCACTACTTCCGTGTGCATTTTCTTTTACTGCTCAGACTTTGAGAAAAACGCTGCTATTTTACTGTGATGAACGATCAGGACTGTCTTTATGGACTGTGAGAAAATTTTAGCTTTTGTCCAACATTGTATCAATAAGTGTGTGCATTTGATTTCTCTGTTATTGTAATTGTCCAAAAGTTTTATCAAATCATTATTGGCCACTGCCCAAAACAATTTGTAAAATTTTTTGTGGGGAGCATGGGGGCTATGTAAGTAGGCTGTTTATGTTTTCTTATTGGCAACGTTACGTAGCGCTCTGTATGAAAATCACTGGCTGTGCTGTGTGCAGTCTGTGGCTAGTTTGCATTGTTGTCTGCCATTGTAGTGTTGGGCAGCTGGATGCGAACAGCGCGTAGCGTTGCGCAGTTGGAGGTGAGCCGCCAGCAGTGGTGGATGTGGGGAGAGAAATGGCAGAGTTTTGAAATTTGTAAGACTGGATGTCATGAACTGCTACGTATATTATGATTTTTCAACACTATTAAATTAAATACATTGTTTGTTCTCTATTAAAATCTTTCATTTGCTAACTATGCCTATCAGAAGTTAGTGCCTTCAGAAGTTTGAATCTTTTATTTAGCTGGCAGTAGTGGCGCTCGCTGTATTGCAGTAGTTCGAGTAACGAAGATTTTTGTGAGGTAAGTGATTTGTGAAACGTATAGGTTAATGTTAGTCAGGGCCATTCTTTTGTAGGGATTATTGAAAGTCAGATTGCGTTGCGCTAAAAATATTGTGTGTCAGGATAAGCACAATCCTGTATAATTTTTCAAAGGGGACGTTTCACACACAAACGCTATCTGCATTCCTAAGCTGCTTTGTAAGTTGGTCAGAATTAAGCTGAAAATACCATAATTCTTCATGAACAGATATCGTCACTCAAACATTTATTTTATTACCAGTTCATCAATCCTTGCATCACCAGGTAACAGAAATGCCACCCTTAGTGAATTAGGATAGTAACAAATGTGGTACCATGTGCACTAACTGTAAATCAAAGACCTCTTTTCAGAATATTATCCACCTTTTTCTCTTACAAAACATCATATAAACTTTATTTTTATTGAGAAGACACATATTTAACTTCACTTTGATCTCTTGAACCTTTCTTAGGCTTATGTCCTGAAAGCAATACATAAATATGAAAAGGCCCCCGCCCCTTGACGCAGTTCAGTTTCTACCTTACACAATGTGCTACTGATTATTTAGACTCGCTGTAGATAACAAATCTTCACCTGTTTCTATCTTTATAAACTGTCGAAGGAACAACCATATAATCGAATGAAATTTTCGAAGAAGCATGTAGATGTCTCTTTATATCTTCAGACAAGTTTTCATCGCAGACACTGCACTCAGAAACGTTCAACTATGGTACTACTTTCGACGAAAAGTGATCCTTACCACCAACACCTTAGGCATTGACTCTAACGAGGAAGCTGTGTCCGCCCTTTTTATGTGCTCCAACCGCATGAGGTTGTAAGACGTCATGGTCTCCTGACCTTCATTGCTTACATATTCCGCCCTCACAATCATATGCTGACACATCAAGACGCTTCATTCGAACCCAAACTCGGTGTGATAAAGTCAATGTTATATGAATTCATGTAAATGATATGCAAATAACAAGTAAGCGCACCGTGGTTGAAATACTCGAGGCTGGCGTTCACACACACGTTCCAGACACGACGGTCACAGGAGCTTTTAGTCCGAGACAGCAACCACACGCCAGGAGGCTGGTCCCAACCTATCTACGTCATCCGGTGGCCGTCCGTGGAGCAGACAGCGTTTGCCTGACTGGAAAGGAAGAACGACCTCGTGTTTGGCTTAAAAGCAAATTCCGCTACATTCTGTGGGAGCACCCAGCCTACGCATTCTTTACAAATATAGCACACAGTTTCAGAGATTTTCACAGGGAGACAGCAAACGCCAAACGCCGATGCTACAGATTTACTAATAACGTTTATGTCGAATTTTCATACAGGACATGTGATCCTGAGGTTTATTTTATTTTATTTTGTAACGTAAGCTAGGAATTTTCACGTTGTAACGTACAGGTTGAAATTGAGTTATTTTGGTAACAAATAATTTAACGTCATTATTAATAAGGTACTTACATGTTTGTATCGGCTACACGTTCGTACTGGATAGATTACTTTGGATGGCAGTGTTCCGAAAATGTTTTTGAGGAACAGGGTCCGACGGAGAAAATGCGAAGCACTTGAAGTAACGAACTTGGACCATTTAATGATTAAGGATTTTATTGTGTGGGCATCGCGTGGAGGGTTTACAAGGTTACAAATAGGTGGAGAATTCTTACCTACAGCAAGCCTTAACAGTCAGGAGAATATGATAAAGTGAAGACTGGCCCGTAGTATGTAAGGCAAAAAATAAACGGTTTCAAGCGGCGAACTCTTTTCGTATTGGTGTAATGATTTCAGGACTTAAAAGTAAGCCGCGCAGGATTAGCCGAGAGGTCTCAGGCGCTGAAGTCATGGACTGTGCGGCTGGTCCCGGCGGAGGTTCGAGTCCTCCCTCGGGCATGGGTGCGTGTGTTTGTCCTTAGGATAATTTAGGTTAAGTAGTGTGTAAGCTGAGGGACTGATGACCTTAGCAGTTAAGTCCCATAATATTTCACACACATTTGAACATTTGAACTTAAAAGTAAGAAAAGTTTTTCTCTGCCTCGTGATGACTGGGTGTTCCATAGTGCTCAGAGCCATTTGAACCATTTTAAGAAAAGTTGAAACGATCAAATTGAAGTTAAATACACGTCATTTCTCGATAAAAATGAAGTTTTAATGACTTTTGTAAGAGGAAAGGAAGGATAAGATTCTGAATAAAAGCCTTTGGTTTACAGCTTACGGCTGCGTTGGCGTTCTTTTTATTCCAACTGGGACCATATCCGCTACTATCCTGATTCACTGAGGCTGGTATGTCTGTTACGTAATGATGCAATGATCGATGAACTGGCATTAACATTTATCGGCTACAGAGAAAAAGTGTCAGCGGTGATACTGTTTATTGAAGAGTTGTGTTATTATAGGTCTAATTGTGACCAACTTATAAGGCGTATCGGAAGAAAAATTATTATTCCTTTCGTTCCTACATTACCGTCAAAACTTTGCCATCAAAAATATTGTAGAACTTTACTGGAACAGATAATTATATAAAATCACAAATCTTGAAAAGTAAAGAGAAGTTTGTTGTGAAGGTAAAAATGCCTGCCTTACTTCTACGAACCTAAGTCTGAACTGAGGCGTGCTCAATTACGGGAAATTCTTTTCCCAGATCCACGACTTGTGCACGCGGCGGCCCAACTCCCGACTCCTCCTTACAGCCAATTATGTCCGACCTGCCGCTCCGAAAGAGAAGGCGAGGGTTCCGCCGCGCCCGCTCCTCGCCTCACCTCTTGGCGCATAGCGCTCCATCAGGACCCTACAGCACAGCCGTCCTGTCTGCCGCTATCGGTTCACTTCAAACGATATTTTCTTTCTATAATGATTATTTTTTGCCACACTACCCTGTACAGTGTTGTACGAATGTAAATTAGGCACTTAGGTTGCAGCGAATATTACAGGGGTGAATAAATGTAGAATACATCGTACTGGATGCAATTTCAACAACTTGATTAAATAGTTATCCAACAATAATGCTTTGGCGAAAATCAGAGCATACAAAAAACAAAAGCAAAAAATACTACATTACAGAACTGAACTAGCGCGATGAAACATACTGCATAATATGTTGGTAATTATTGGTGCTTTCAAGTAATGTATCGTAGTTGCCACAATATTAATATCACTACTTACGGATGTTAAGATAATATGTACCGTTTCAGCAGAGCACATTCTATTTATTTATTTAAGAACTTAGTAAATTTGCAAGGGTTTTCAATTAAGCCATAGATCATTTGAGGAGCTGCTTAAATAAATAAATAAATAAATACCAACTATGTAGCGTAAGTTGCTAAAGAGCTATTAAACTGGAAGGCTTATAGAAGGGCAAGAGCCATTCGACCTTTGTGTTAGTAATTATTGATATTTTAGTTTTGCATCAAAGAAGGACTGCTTCTTGTAATGTAATGAAATGTAATAATATTAAATATGAGCCGTGACTTATATAAAAAGAAACACTCATTAATGCAATGGCTCAGCATAAAAGAGAAATAACTAATGTAGGAATATTATTAACAGAGTAATACGTTGTTTAATTTAGCCCGACGTGTATAAGCACTCAGTAAACTAGCTCAGTTCTCAGGGTAGTTACGTAATCGTCGATACATCGTGGTTTCGTCTCGATTCCCCAATATAAGACAACAAGAGTACCATCTACAAATGAAATCCTGTAATGCAACTGGAATCCTCTGACTAGACCTTTTCTGCCTGGGACGTTATCTCGTTATATAAAGAAAATCTGTAAATAAAATTGTTAAATTATTAGTAGCTGCCTCCGGTCTCGTGGGATCTGAAATAAAGTTAATTGTCCTAACCGACGGCACGTCTCGTAGATGAGCTAAAAGAAAAATGTTAAAGATTTTCTAAGATGGCGCCTAACAATGAAAATTCTTTGTTAAGGCCCATATATACTTAAAGGCTATAAAGGTATCAGATTTACTATAGATTGACCACGTACACAAATTCTTTTGACAAAATAACCATTATATTTGTCGGGTTTTAAGTACAACGTACATTATCAGCTGGTACAGCAAAATGTGCTTTACACAAGAACGCCCTCTTAGGTCCGAATCCAAGCAGATAAGATAAGCGAATGACAAAGGATAGATAGTTCATGCATAGAAACGCAAGAGTCCATGGAATATCATGCCCATTGTAGTTCTATCTCTTCTTCTTTGGCGTACTTGTCGATTATTTATAAAATTAGTCGTAATATTTAGCTTACATTTTTTTAAAATCCAAGTCCACCCAGGAGAAACAGTACAATCTCGCTTGATCATGAATACAGATCAAGAATTTCCATGAAAGTTCAATAAGCCGTGCTGTTTTTTAGCCAGGAAAAACTTTTTTTATGGGTGCCATCCACTTTGCTTTTACAGGTGTGAGGAGACATTCCCTTTCTCTTGCCAGAGAAAATATTAGCGAGCGATAGCGATAAATCTGTACAAGACAGCATCGTCTTACATTCTCTCGTCGACGGCTTTTTTTTTTTTTTTGTCGTCAGTGTACTGACTGGTTAGATGCGGCCCGCCATGAATTCCTTTCCTGTGCCAACTTCTTCATCTCAGAGTAGCACTAGCAACCAACGTCCTCAATTATTTGCTTGACGTATTCCAATCTCTGTCTTCCTCTACAGTTTTTGCCCTCTACAGCTCCCTCTAGTACCATGGAAGTCATTCCCTCATGTCTTAGTAGATGTCCTATTATCCTGTCCCTTCTCCTTATCAGTGTTTTCCACATATTCCTTTCCTCTCCGATTCTGCATAGAACCTCCTCATTCCTTATCAGTCCACCTAATTTTCAACATTCGTCTATAGCACCACATCTCAAATGCTTCGATTGTCTTCTGTTCCGCTTTTCCCACAGTCCATGTTTCACTACCATACAATGCTGTACTCCAAACGTACATCCTCAGAAATTTCTTCCTCAAATTAAGGCCGGTATTTGATATTAGTAGACTTCTCTTGGCCAGAAATGCCTTTTTTGCCATAGCGAGTCTGCTTTTGATGTCCTCCTTGCTCCGTCCGTCATTGGTTATTCTACTGCCTAGGTAGCAGAATTCCTTAACTTCATTGACTTTGTGACCATCAATCCTGATGTTAAGTTTCTCGCTGTTCTCATTTCTACTACTTCTCATTACCTTCGTCTTTCTCCGATTTACTCTCAAACCATACTGTGTACTCATTAGACCATTCCGTTCAGCAGATCATTTAATTCTTCTTCACTTTCACTCAGGAAAGCAATGTCATCAGCGAATCGTATCATTGATATCCTTTCACCTTGTATTTTAATTCCACTCCTGAACCTTTCTTTTATTTCCATCATTGCTTCCTCGGTGTACAGATTGAAGAGTAGGGGCGAAAGGCTACAGCCTTGTCTTACACCCTTCTTAATACGAGCACTTCGTTCTTGATCGTCCACTCTTATTATTCCCTCTTGGTTGTTGTACATATTGTATATGACCCGTCTCTCCCTATAGCTTACCCCTACTTTTTTCAGAATCTCGAACAGCTTGCACCAATTTATATTGTCGAACGCTTTTTCCAGGTCGACAAATCCTATGAAAGTGTCTTGATTTTTCTTTAGCCTTGCTTCCATTATTAGCCGTAAAGTCAGAATTGCCTCTCTCGTCCCTTTACTTTTCCTAAAGCCAAACTGATCGTCACCTAGCGCATTCTCAATTTTCTTTTCCATTCTTCTGTATATTATTCTTGTAAGCAGCTTCGACGCATGAGCTGTTAAGCTGATTGTGCGATAATTCTCGCACTTGTCAGCTCTTGCCGTCTTCGGAATTGTGTGGATGATGCTTTTCCGTAAGTCAGATGCTATTGCGCCAGATTCATATTCTGCACACCAACGTGAATAGTCGTTTTGTTGCCACTTCCCCCAATGATTTTAGATGGCTATTGGGCTGTTAAATTGGAAAGCAGCTTAATTTTGAGTTAAGAGAGACAAGAAAAATAAAAATTTGTTGTTAATTTGTAGTACACGAGGCACACTAGATAGAAACATACGGTTGAGCGACTGTACACACTACGGTGTGCTGTTACTTTCCAAACCTTTCAAATAAATAAAATGAACAAAAATCTTTACAAATTAATGAATTTGGTGGAAGGAAGTGCTAATCTTCAATTTAGTAAGAATTATTCTGATCGGGCTATATGTTGTGTTTCCGAATGCAAAAAACGCAGCTAACAAGGACCTCCATATGTATCAATTTAAAGCACTGTGAGCTATGCAATTTGTTATGTCTTATTGTGATAATATTCCTTTCTTACAATTTAATCAAACAAATAATATCCAGTAACTCATAATATGCTCTTGTGGCTTAACACCTTCTTCCACGCGCCCTTCAATTCTGGAACGACTCTGGGTACCACGATGACTACAGGCAAGCATTCTGTAACACAACGGCACGATATTTCATATACGAGTACTGCTAGGCCTTGCAATTTATTAATGGTGGACATCAACTCCGTGTCGTCCTTCTAGAAAAGAGCCCCATTGGGTCAAGAATTTCTTTCATATTTCAGTGGCCTGTGAGCTATTTTCCTGAAGTGTATGTAGGATGTTAGTTTGGCTTTTACCCGGTCGCAGTTGAGAAACGAACTATGAACAACCTTAGAATGTCAGGTGTGCCACACAGGCATCTTTTAATCCACCGTGCCAGTTCTGCCAGGGCGTAGCTTTACTGCCACTCTTGAAAGATACCATCTCAGGTCTTAAGATGCAACAGCCAGAGCACTCGTGGGCAGAAGTGATAGTGGAAATTATTAAAAGTATTAAAATAACGATCCATGTACTTTTTCCCCCCATTTATTAATTTTCATAAATGCGTTTCGTATGATAATAATATGGTTTAACAGCGGCAAAGATATTTTTATAGATTTGGTGAGGCACCACCACCACCACCACCGAGATCGACTTATACGAGCCACACGCTGGAGAACTTGTCACTACTAAATCAAACATGACGCACCAGATCGCTGTAATAATAAGAAAATTACTATGCAACTAAAGAGATTTTTAGCCTAAGAACAGGTCGTTTCTCTCAATCGTTTGTTGACAGATATCGGATCTTAAGTTATATACCCTACTGAAATCAAATATAATGATCCCAGAGAAGTATTCTGATGTTGCGCTAAATAAGGAAGGATAAAGGAAAGTAGGAAAACACTAACACCTTCATTGCATTCCCAATACCTAAATATAGCGTTTGATTATGTATGGCGGAACAATACTATGATTACTTGTTGTTTCAAAAGAATCTTTCATACGGGTAGCAATAACAAGTAAAGAGTTTTTCCCATTTCCGGTTACGATAATGAATAATCTTCAGATAGTTTAGTATTTTATCTATCTTCAGAAACTGTAGTTGTATATATCGAAATAATCAGTGACCAGGTCTATAAAAGAAAATTAATTTCTTGACCAGTTTCGGGCACTTACTGCCCTTCTTAAAAATGTTATACCTATAGCACTAGTTGCGAGTGTCAATAGTAAAATGAATACAGCAAAATGCCGTGGTCATATGGTTGCAGTACCCGTATAAAAATGGTATAAAGAAGCCAAATGACACGTACAAAAATCATGTCACAACATACATCTAAGTGCCGGAAACCGGTTAAGAAATTAAATTTCTTCTGTGCGACTGGTTGCTGAATATCTAGGAATGTAAACTTCAGATGCTCCACTGCTTCAGTATTAAGTCTAATCAATAAGAATACACAACGACTACGTCGGTAGGAATCGTAATCATGAAGAGTACATCGTGACACATTATTTTTGACGTGGTTTGTTGAATAAAACGAAACCAACAAAAATCTTCTTTAATGATATTCAAGGATGAAAAATATTCTGTCATCCTACGACAGATGGGGATGTACTATAGGGAGAGTTAAATAGTTTCTGAAAAGCAGTGATGTAATAAATATTCAATAAAAGAAATACAAGTTCGTTTTCAAGAAGAAGGAAGCCAAGAATGCAGCAAGTCACCATTGTAGAATAAATTAAACTTCTTGTGAAAAGAAGAAAATAGATAACATACGGATCACAAGGTGAAGGGTTTCTAACATTCTGGCTGAAAGTATCGCGTTTAGAAGACCTGTTAAAAAGAATAGCACAGAACATCGGTCATGGGCAGACAAGGCTGAGATGAAACCGAAGAAGAGTCGCAGAAAATAGACTAAAATATTCACGCACTTCATAGCTCGGGGAGACACAGTAATCAACGAAGTAACATAATTACACAGTATGGGCCAGATCAATAAAAGAGCTGTTGTGGAATTAATCAGTAACAAGAAATTATGCAGAACGTTTCAGCTGCTAGGTATGCATCACAGCAGTGGATGGCAATGAAATATGGATTTATGAAAACCGAAAGGCAATAGAGAGTAAGCATTTTAAATAAACTGCACATCGTAAAATTTCAAAATCAATGAACAGTCAACTAGGGCGATTGACGTAAAATGTCTTTTGAGACGGGAAGCCCGTGATATTAATTGCTTTTGGATTTCTGGATTCTACTGTAAACTATTTATAATATAAGTGAAACAATATTTTCTGATGTAGTGTGGAACTCAGCAATATTAATACTACTACTAATAATAATAGTGGTAATAACTAGGAAATAGATCTGGCAGCAATTTTTTGTGTGTAAGTCATTTTCATACAGCATATACTATGTACTATGTATAAATAATCTATTTGCAAGAAGATTAGATTAAAATAAATACTAACAACGCTTAAGAACTTGTAATTACGTCGTCACAAGCAAACTCCATTGTAAAGATCGGCTCCGGATATCTATGCGGCACAATGTAACCCACAGTCATATATATGACAGGAAGTAGCAACCAATGTCTTTCTCACGAGTGGTAAGTGTTCCAATACAAAAATAATAAGAGTTCCACATTCCAGATATGGGCCTCAGTAGTTTAGAAAGTTGCCCAGACTTTTCCAGAAAGTCGGATGTAGCCGAGGAATACCTGCAGCAAACCGACTGGTCTTGGTTGCTCACCGCAAAAAGCCACAGTTCTACGTGAATCACAGGCAGTACATGTATCAGGCGCTGCACAGTAAAGCAGTGAACAGTTAGAAAATGTTCTGCAGTGAATATCTTACGATAAGAAAGCTGCGAAGATAGAAAAAACCCATATCAAACCTTCCAAAGATTGCCCTTGAGTAACATGCTCCACAATATATATATATATATATATATATATATATATATATATATATATATATATATATATATATATATCCAGGAAATGACGCGTCCTGAAATTTTTCAAGTAGGTATTTTTTGAGAAGCTTAAGAGGGGGAGTACAAGAAAGGAAGTCGAGGAATGGGTGAGACGTAGTAGCTTCGCTTGGTATATTTAGCAAATAGTAAAGTAAACGAAGTCGAAATTTAGATAGGAAAATAACTTAAGGGACAAAAAAGTTAAATTTTGAGGTTTGTCGATGGCATTGTAATTTTGTCGGAGAGGGTAAAGGACCTGGAAAATCAATTGAAAAGAATGGAATCTTCAAAAGAGCTTGTGAGATAAATATCTACAAAACTACACTGCGCAACAAAATTAAATGATCACTTTTTCCGAACCCCATAATTGTCTTCCATCTCGATGTATATGTTACAAATTTCACAAAGATGTCTACACCTTGCTCTATTACTGTGTAAGAGCTTGGTGTCCTAAGACGTAATCGCACTGCGAACTGTCGTTTTCGACCCCAAAAAGTGTGGGAATCAATTCGCCTAAGTAAGTGATGGTTTCATCGACACCCGTTATGCCACGCCTTGAGGCCTTTGAGAGTAGATTCTGTGCCTGAACCGTCTCCTTCGACCATCCATAAGAAAACCGTGTGATTGGGGTCGCGGTTCTGACTGCCACAGCAGAGGATTCAACGAACTGTTGAAATATGGGCAAGAGGAAGTGTTTCACGTCCCGATGGTGTTGGGCAGAAATTCGGTGGCATTTCATGTCAATGTGACATATCTAATCCACGTTACGCCTCACACCCACATCTCAGCTGCGGCCTTTTTTTCCACACGTGTTGACAACTTGCTATTTGAAGCGTCGCTGAGTCCGAACATGACGTCATAGGGAGCCACGCATATGCACTATTACAGAAGAAGTTTGTAGACACATTTCAGCCTGCGTCGCCATGGGAGACAACCAAGTGGTTTCAAAGAAGAGACTCATTGATCGTGTTGCACAGTCTAAAAGAAGAGTAATGGAATGTAGTAGGATAGATTTAGATGAGACTGAGTAACTGGACTACAATATGAAACACTTATATCAACAAACGGGTTTTACAATATGGGTACTAAAAAAACTGACCATGGCTGAAGCAGGGTCTGGTAATAAAAAGACAAGCATTATGGGAAAAGGAAAATTGTTTTAATCGAATATTAAATTATGTTTGGAAGTATTTTCTGAAGTCATTTGTCACGAGTGTAGTCTTGTACGGAAGTCAAACTTGAACGGTAAACAGTTCAGAGAAGAAAATTATATGAGTGGATCGGATAAGTAATGAAAACATTGAAACCGAATTTGGGGAGAAATGAAATTTATGGCTCATGTAGACTAAAAGATGTGACTGTTGAGTAGAACACAACCTCAGGCATTAACTATTTGTCACTTTGATAATGGTGGGAAGCATGTATGCAGGTTCAGATGGATGTACTTTACAGTGCTTACTCAGAAAGGAAAAGACTTGCATTAAAACAGTTTTTTCTGTGAAGATCACAAAACAGTAATTCCCGTATGTCGGTGAGAGTGTTTTCTACTACAGGCAATGCGCTCTAGATAAATGAATCATAGCAGGACGTTTGAGTATGTGGAGCGTGCGGAAACATTTTCGGCTCCGGTTTCAGTAAGAGCTAAACTTTGCGGTTGATCCCTCACAAAAGAGCATTTAGAGTCCTACATGGTGCAGAAGTTTCTTCGCTATTACACATTCTCGGTCTCTTAAACAACGGCATCATATTTGGCGCCTGATAATGGTTACGAGATGCTTATAGGGATCAAACGTGAGGCGACGCGAAAACACTGTGTGGTGTGTCGTTTATAAAACGGACGCGCAGTCGCGAGATGGGGACGACTGTCGATTAACACCAATCGTGAAGCATTGCACTTCAGGTTTCCGCTTCAAAGAGAGGGTTTAAAAGTGAGCGTGAATGTGTAGAGGGAGAGACAAAGGAGGTCTGACGACGAAATAGCCCATAATGCCGTCGCCCATCACATACATATGTAGGCAGATTTTAATTCCTGTCCTTCCTTTGTCCAGCAAGAATATAGAAAGAAATTCAGTGAAATAACTCACGTCTTCCTGCATCCGGTACTACTGCCCCTCTCGAAAACTTGCAAGTTTCAAGTTCTATGCGTCGTAACAGAGTTTCCTTAACAGTTTTTCCAAGAGATGACATTCTAGTAGTGTAGGAAGTTTAAAAACAATCAATTTAGTCAATTCATATGTCGTACAAATTCAGCTCAAGAAGACAGGGATATTTTAGCTGTCCCTTTATTGAATGAGTGGAAGGTTTTCAGGTAAATCTATTAACGTCAAGCGACAATGCTTTGTTTTGCAGTAGGCTTGAGCATGACTTAAAATAATTGTTTTCGAAAACAGTTTTTTTGAGTCATCAGTCTTCTGACTAGTTTAATGCGACCCGCCACAAATTCCTCTCTTGCGCTAACCTCTTCATAACTGAATAGTACTTGGAGCCAGCGTTCTCAGTTATTTGGTGGATATACTCCAATCTCAGTCCTACATGAGAGTTTTTACTCTCTATTGCTCCATCTACAAACATGGAGATTATTCCATGACTTCTTAGCATACGCCCTATTATCCTGTACCTGCGTCTTGTCAGTTTTACCATATGTTCCTTTCTTCGCCGATTCTGCGTAGAACCTCTTCAGTCCTTATTCTTTTCAGTCCACATAACACTAAAAATCCATCCGTAGCACCTAATCTAAGACGCTTCAATTCTCTCTTGCTCCGGTTTTCCCACTATCTGTGATTCACTACCATACAGTGTTAGTCCAGCTAATTTTATTACTTGCATCACAAAAAACATACTTTTTCCGCTGTTAATTTAATTTATTTTTCCTGGCAATATTAGGACCTTCAGAGCCTCTCTCACATTTAATCAAACTTCCTCAGTGATTACTTATTTAATTTTGTAGAGGACAGGAACAATACGTAATAATAATAATAATAATAATAATAATAATATATGATATGGAATACATAGAATATAACAAATGTTACTCTTAGGAATTTTAAGCTATTTCGTGCCAAACTTGAATTTCTCCTTATCTATAAAACCTTCAAACACGGGAATGCATCGAGAGAGCACTGGGCAAGGACATACAAAATCTTGATAGTTTGCGAATAGACTAAAATGGAAACGAGACAGTAATGAAAGGAACGAGCTGGTACCAAAGTCTTCTTGCCTTACACAGGTAGCATTTTCAACACTCTTCTGCCTATTCTGCGGAAACATGACATGAAATGTGTTTTTGTGCCACGATCTAAGATTAAGGCCGTTTTAGGCTCTGTAAAGAATGATCTTGGATTACGTAAGGTGGGTGTCTATTGTAACTCTTGTAGCTGTGGCACGTCATAGACTGGTCAGACAATCAGGATCGTGGAGTACCTGTATGTCAGCCATATAAGTCATATGTTTACAACAACAGAGCATATAAGGAAGTACAGAATATTGCCTTGGTGCCGGATATTCTATGGAATAAAACAACGTAGAGATTGTGGGATACAGTTCGAGCTATTTTGATAGTGTTATTAAGGAAGGAATTGAGCTTAAAATAGCAAGTGGCCTTATAAAAAGAGACTGATACTTTTGTTTAAATTCTAGTTCGAATCCAGATCTCTCCCTGGACAAACAGCTGAGAGGAAGAGTTAATGTCACTTGCTCGCCCGTTAAAATTCATCACTTGCTCGCCCGTTAAAATTCACTAACTTCTTCATTATTGGTTATATGCTGACACAAGTGTTTACAGTGCGTTTGAAGTCTTTCTGCAAACTCCTCGCATACCAAGGTTTTAAGGTTTTAAATTTCCTCGCACAGCACAGTCTCATTGCATTTTTGCGTTGAAAATGACGGGTTGTGCTCCTGTCGAAACGTTATTGATTATCGAAGACGTCACCCGGCTGTATTCCCGTAAGCTGTTTGCAAGCCATTTTTCCAACGATTTTGGTTACCGACTCCAAACAGTATCGCTGGAAATGGTTAATTAGCTCAAGATTCTCTTTGTCATATTCCTGTAAAACTAGTGTGGGAATGTATTATCATGATAGTGTTATTCTCAACTGTCGTTGCAAGTGGATAAATAGTCTCCACGTATCAGTGAGGTAGAATCTGTACGCCAGTCTGTGGCGTTTAACAGTTATTTATATTTCTGGTAAAGGCAATTTATGTGCTTTTCTAGTCACTGCTGTGAGTAAGATATGTTAAACATTGTGCAATTTCCTTTCGTTGTGGTTTCTGCCCATTGTTGAGTAGATGGTTGGTCTAGTATGTGATTACGCCCAGAATGAAATAGTGTGTTACCAAAACTCAATAGTTCACTCTAATTGTGTTTAAAATAAGCTGAAGGTATTGTTTCAAGACTAAATTCAAAGACGCTTCCTGATTCACCTTCATTTCTTTACTAAATATTAAACTGCCGTTTTTCATATTGGTTATCTATGTTGCAACTGTGGCCCCTTAAGTAATGATAAAATGTAAAGCTTTAGTGAAGGATAATTTCTATTACGGCTGCCGATTTTTAAAAATCTGCAAATATTTAAAGCGCTGTTCATGCTAAAATTACTTAAAAGGTGGTGGAATATGTGTAATGGAAATTCATCTATGTTTTGTAATTCACGTTCTTCAGTAGTTGTGTTTTTTAAAGATTGGTTTTATAAGAAACTGAGAAATACTTGATATTGACTTACAAATGTGTTCTGGTCTTCTATGCTCGTTAAATATTTATTTATCTTAATCTTCGTTACTGGCTAAAATATTTCTCGCTATTAGAAATCCTTTGGCTATTTTAAACTGGCACTTGTAGGAAAGTTCAGTCTTCTGATTTTTCTTGTTAATAAATTGTTGGCTTTGTTGTATGTCCGGTTTTAAAGCTAACAATTTCAACTTACCGTGTCTATGTTCCCTATCGTATCAATGGTAGCAGAGTGTGGTAGCACTTGGCGCTGGACAATAGTTAAAACCACTTTGCTATAATTACAATTGGAAGAGCCTTACTGTTTGTGGGATTTGTTACAGCTGCTGGCACGGTACCAACGGAGGTACTGTAAAATGAGAAGCGATCTCAGGAACAAACAAGTTCAGTATGAATTAGCCGTCCACAAGCAGCCAATGGAAGGAGCCAGGTGAGCAGATGTGGTAGCTACGGGAATTCGGTAGCCAGTCACTAGTGTTGCTCTTTCAGGTTTAGACTACCTGTTCGCCTTTATATAATCAGCTGATCCATCCAAGATACAAATTAAACGTGTTAAATCTCACGTTATTCATTATAGCAGTCGTATTAAAGATATTAAGACCCTGAAATCGTAAACAGTAGAACTAGAGCAAGTGAAGAAATTTGTGATCCAAGCGGTAGAATATGGTGAGAAAGTAGAGAATGTTACGTACGAACTAAAGACAGAAATCATTTAACATTATTAACACAAGAAGAACACAAACACTTTATTAGTGAAGTAATAACTTTCTATTAATTGCTCGAGCTGTGACAGTATACAATTTTGCATGGTCCTGTTCCATACTTTTTTGTGGTGAAATTACTTTCAATTCTAATTTGCAGACCGTACTACACTGAATACTTCTAAAGAGTGTATGTTTAGTGCACAACAACAGTATTGTCCTCGATAAATTATAATGTAAATTTGATCTGGCAATCCAGAAGAGCCGTATTTACCAGTTTTGGAAAGTATTGTACTAAGCAGCGTGTTAAATTACTAATGAGCTAAAATCTAAACACTGTCTCACGTCTTATATTGTCGCAACATAAGTAACCACAGTCAGATAACGCAGTTCACAAAGGAAACATTATCTACTATCGGTCTATGTATTAACTATTCTTGTTATTTTAGAGTATTCTCTCTGAACAGCTAACGGCGCAGCGCACTAATTGCGGTACTTACTATTCCCTTTGTTGGAAAATCTCAAGTGTATTAGTCGTCCTACGAATATACAACTCAGAGAACGTAAGTAGTTTATTCTGAAAGGAACAAAGCACAATGGTTTCTGGAAAGAGCTACTGCAATTGTAAATAGTGTACTTCGCAACGACAAAGGCTGCAGACGTTACCAAGAGATGGAAAACACATGAATCGTCACAATAGCCACGGAAGAGCTGCTGGAAGGTCTTTCACATCAAAATTGCATGCCGTCAGTACTAGGCACACCCAATCTTCATGAAACGCAATAGCTCCACAAATGTAGTATGAATTATTTCAATTCTTTCATGCGTACACCTAGTTCTAAATGAAAAATAGTTAAGATTCGTCGATGGTTATTACTGACTGTCCCTCAGGGTGCTTGAGAAATTTGAGCCTGCTGTAGAACGATTTATCACGATTACTGTCTTTGCTCTGCCTGTTAAACTGTCAGTATGAATCACAATAACGGACAGTAGGATACGATGCATGATACTGCAAATTTTTTATTCCGAATCATAAACTTTTCGTCTAGTCTGATATTGCCCCCATTTATATTATCCTACGCTAATCTCTTCATCTCTACGTAACTACTATAGCAAAATAACCCTTCTTTTAAGATATTGATCTTTGCATAAGGTTTCTATTTTACCCTTTATTGCTGTTTGTAGCAGAAAGTTAGTTGTTCATGGATCTGTATCTGTAGCAGATGTTTCATTAATCTGTTTCCTATTTCGGTAAGTATTGCATCGTTATTCGACCAAAGGTCGGGAGCTACTAAGAGAAGCACGAAGGATCGAATGGTGAGGGTCTGCCAACAGCGGATCACTGAGTGCGAAACCAAGCGAACGCCAATAACAATAAGGGTTTTAACTTTAATAATCATGGGCGATAGGAACGCTGTAGTAGGTGAAGAAATGAAAGATAGTGTTACGGCAGAATATGGACTCACCAGCAGGAATTAGGCAGGAAAAAATAATAATAACTTTGTTCTGCGATAAATTTTAGCTAGTAACAGCGAATATAACGTTTAAAAGTCACAAGACGAGGAAGTATATTTGGGAAAGGCTTGGAGACACAAGAAGACTCCAGCTAGTTTACAAATGGCCGAATAAAGACTTCGAAATCAAGTATTACATTGTAAGGCGTAGAAGAATCAGTGGCAAAGAAGTGGACTACCGTAATACTGAAGGATGATGAGGTGCGTTTGATGTTATCTAGGGCTACAGATGTTGCTGTAATTATATACCACATTAGGGTGTTCAGCTGAAGAGGAATCGGCAACCTGGAAAGGGCGACAACAGAAGCGTGACAAACGAATTTGGGTACAAGGAAGGTAGACTGCGAAGAAACATGGATATGAGGAGAAATATTGTTGCATTCTTTTCTATACCTACGTTTCTAGTACTTCCTTATTTCATCAGTCAGATGAAGTATAAGTAGTTCATAATGAAGTAAATAGGAAGCCAATGGCTGCAGGACAAACGTGAAGAAATCGAAATAGTCGTCGGGAGACTGACTAAGCATGTGAAAGTCAAAACAACCTTTAGTGAAGTTAAAAGCGAAGATGTCAAAAATGCAAGAGGAGTTCCATAACTAATCCCAGAGGAGGGAAGAGATAGGTAGAAAGAGTACACTACGATGGGCAGAAACTGTCTAGTCATGTGGTAGTAGAAGTGGGACTCGATGCTGAACACATAGGGGATTCAGTATTGGAGTCAGAGTTTAATAGGGCTTTGGAGGACTTGATATAATAAATCAGGTCTAGATAAATTCCTTCGGATTTGAAAGATCATTGCAGAAAGTGGCCCCCAAATGCCTGTTTCAGAATCTTTGAGTCTCGAGACGTATCATCAGATTTATAAATATTATCCAGAGAACTCCGAGACTGGGAGAGAGAGAGTGGCAGTGTGAGGGGTTTGCTGAATGTGACGGCTTCGCTTTGAAGAGAGACTGGGTAAAAGGATTTAGAATCTTATGGGCTAAAGCCGTGCAAATTATGTTTCCATGCCAAAACTCTCGGTGAGGAAGGCAGAGTGACGAATGACGCAGATGATTCCCCACTTTTCTGTCAGAGTCTTTTAAAGAGGAGCACATTTGCCATTTTTGTGCTAAGTTTTTTTCACGAGCCAGTTGATGACGGGCAAGCAGAGATTCACATATGGCCACCCGCTGATTCCTGTGACCTTGGCTTAGAGTCAGCCATACCCATGAACACAATCTTTTAATCTTCCCCATTGAGTGCAAATGTCGCACGTTGGGGGAATGGTCACATTTCATCACATCTGCCAGTTCTTGAGTGCACTGCCGTGAATCATTGTGGTTTCATGAGTTTAAATGATCTTCATCCTGTCAAAACGATCCTCCTGAAAACGAGAAAACCATTTTCCTGCCGTTCTCCGTCTAATAGCATTAGCCCCATACACGACACAAGTGTTTCTGACTGCCTCCGCTATTGTCACCCCCCTTCTGAACTCAAACATAAGAACATGTCGGAAATGTTCTCATCTCTCCACTTGCCACTCCATTTTCTAGCGTCCACAGCTCCACTTACTATCTTCAAATGACAAAATGACATTATCTAAACTCGAATGAGAACAGTGAACTACAAAAAATGACAGTCGATGAATAAACACACAGCAACAGAAACACCAACATGCAAAACAAATGCGCTACGAACTTATACACCAACCTAATATATTTGTACGTACGAGGGCTATTCCGAAAGTAAGGTCCGATCGGTCACGAAATGGAAACGACTATGAAAATCCGATAAAGCTTTGCACAGATGTGTTGGGTAGTGTCTCTAGTATAACCCCAGTTAGCATCACGTCGCTCTTCTCATTTCTGAGCTCGCAGTGAGTGCGTAAAGATGTCTAGAAAATAGTGTCTGCCGCCAAGTACGGGGGCCTGGTGAGAAATTTCCCCTGAAGCTATGCAGCTAACATTACATAACTGTCGTGCTGTTTCGTCTTCAAGACAATTCTCAGCCGCATTCTGCAGGGGCAATGAAGATGCTCCTGCATCGTTTTCAAATGGAAATGTGAGATTACCCACAATACAGCCCGTAATTGTCTCCCTCTGAGTTTCAGCTCAGGTCACATGAACCGCTGGTTATGAAGACAACATTTCGGCACAAGACAACGAGCCGTAGGCCAGCGTAGAGAATTGGCGGAGAGCACTGGCGGCTGCCTTCTATAGCGAGGGTATGGGAAAGTTGGTACAACGCTACGATACACGTCTAAGTCGGGTCGGCGACTATGGAGATAAGTAGCTGCAAGGTGTATCTAACTGTTGCAAATAAAACATTTTTGATTTTTACCGTGGTTTCCATTTCGCGACCTATCGGACCTTACTTTCGGAATAGCCCTCGTATATATAGGTAAGATCACTCAGTGTATGTCATCCACCACATGATTAGCTGAGATAGAATCCAATATCCTATATCAGACAATCAATATTCAATATAAGTTAAACATTCAGTTCATATGGTTCTTTTATTCAGTTTACCCAATGCCGGTGTTTCACTCTCATGAGCGTCCACCCCAGTCTTGTATGAACCACGGAGACATCTCGTTCCTGATAACGGTGGACAACCTCCGGCCACTAAAGGGTACTGAAATAGCTCCTGAAAGAGAACTCTCTAAACATTAGAACCAAACAGACGTCAGCACATCCCAGTTTAGAAAAAGATTGCTGTTTCCCTAATGAATGCATTTAAAGGAAGGTATCCCTGCCAGCGTACTAAAGTTTCCGGCAATCCCGCCGCTCTCTCCATTACAGAAAAATCACGTCCCTTGTATGGTAGCATCACGCGTCGCGCCTTATGTACCTGAAACGAAAGCAAGAATTATGATCCTGGTCCGACAGTCTTCTGCTGTGACGGCCCATTCCTAGAGAAAATTTGTATTATATTTTCCTCTCCTTTATACTTCACCCTCTAATCTTAGTTTCCTTTATACATGAGCACTATTCTGCGTTAAAATTGGTTTTCTTTTCAACAGTAGTCTCTCAAAATTTGGAGAATGGCTACGTTTGCTAGTGACAATATTCGCGTCTGCTTTCTTTGTATTTTAATTCTCTTTCTGTAATATTCCTTCCTCTCCTCCATTTCTACAACAAAAGTTGAATGCAAGTTGCAGTGGTCTTTTATTCACTTAACAGTTTCATTGTAGCATTTTCTAACAACATAAGATGTCCAAAAAGCTGTGACAAGGGTCTTGGAGGATATGACAGAAGATGAGGTCCAGAAATGTTACCATCAACGGGAGAAGCGCTTGAAAAAGTGTGTGCAATCAGAAGGGAACTACTTTGAAGTATACAACACTAAACTTGACTAAAACGGTAAGCACCTCTTTTCCACATCAGTCTCACTACTTTATTGTCGCACCTCCTAAATCTACGGCAGAACACAGGTCAATCCACATTATGAATTGCAATAGGAACTTGTTGGATGCCACACGCTTACACGACCAACATAAAGAACATTAAGACCAGGAGTCTCCGAAAGAAAGAAAAAAATTCTAAAAACTTGGGTGTTAGAAGACGGACTCATTCGAATGTGGGGAAACCCAAACACAACATAGCTCTTCCTCTGCTCAGTTTCGCACGAAGCTACGACTTTCGAAGAGTTAGTTTAGCCAAAGGACAACGCTGTGTAATCTGTTGAATACTGGAGAGGGAATATTTAGTGCGCAATGGTACGGCTAGTAAGTAACTGTTTTATTAGCATTATTACAACCTTACGCCACAGCCATAACCAAAATATTGAACTAGTGAGGGTGTGTGTCAAACTACTATTAAAGAAGTGAGATGTAACAGAATATGTAAGATATATAAAAGACTACTGTCGAATCGCCAGAAAGTCGATTGCATGAAAAAAACAGGTGCGAGACTAACACTATGAAATGTTTAAACGCATCCAGAAAGCAGTTCGTGAATGTATTTCTGCTCACGTTACGGACTTCTACCTTGAGCGTAGACAGTGGGAAAAGAGTAAATAAAAATGGAGTTAGGATTAAAAAGTAACAACAAGCTGATTATGAACCCCAGAATGACGCACCACTTCTGGAAGAAACATTTTAGCTATCCAGGCGAAATGTGCAAAGTCTTAATCGAACATACACGTCTTTCTACCATTTTAGTGACAAACCGCTGAATTCTGGGAGCCTAGTATTCGAAAGTAGGAGACCTGTTCTGAACATAAAACAGAAGGCCAAGTGTTTCGTGTTCTTCTCTCGTTCCATAGGCGCCTCATGCCGAATAGAATCTGAGTCTCGAGCATCGGTAAAGACCGTAATGAGTCGGTAAGAGCGAGACTTTGTTCCCCCGCGCGCTATCAAAGCAGGAACAGAGAGGGCGCGGCTCCCCATTCGCCCTGCCGACCCATTAACGCTGTTACCGGCGGCAGTCTGCACTTCTGCTTTGATCGCTGAGGCGCGACGTAAACTTGCTCCCGGAACTAAGGTGGGGGGACAAGGCTCAGGACCCATTCCCAGTGATCAGAGCTCCCTATTGAGAGGCAATACTCTAACACAAAGTTACTCTACGTCTGCGATTACTGCAATCATGCATAACATACGTAACTCTAGCTCGGCTGCGTGTCTAATCAAGACCTGTTGTGAGCAGGAGTGCTGAAAACGAACACCATAGGATGGCTTTCAAAAGCCACTGTTTATACTTTTCTGTGTCAGTGAACAACTACTAAATATAACAAATTATTTTGAAAATTATGTCCGTGTGCTTACGTAGCCGGCCCTGTAACACTAAAAAGCGAAGTGGCGCAGTGATCAGTACTCTGGACTGGCTTTCGGGTCTAGTACGGTTCAAATTCTCGTCCAACCATAAAGATTTATCTGTACCGTTACTTCCACTAAACGCTCCAGGCAAATTCCGGGACGAACCCTTTGAAAGGCCACAGCTGATTTCCTTCCCCATTCTTGAATCAATCAGAGCTTGGCATCCGTCCCTAATCACCTGCATCTCGACAGGACGTTACACTCTTCTTTTCCTTCCTTACAAAAATACTGTTGGTGGTGATGGTACATTTAGGGCGCTCAACGGCGTCTTCTTGGTAACAAATAATCCCCAGCAAACAGCGAGTATTATGGCGGATACAGGGATTAAAGTCCACAAGGTCGTTGTAACAAGACTTAATAACTAACATCGAAGCCTACCAAAAATAAACGAAAAATCTATATAAAAATGCAGATAGCCTGGCTTCTTCCTAGGAGATACCCTCCATCCCTTCCGAACTACACTACTGGCCATCAAAATTGCTACACCAAGAAGAAATGCAGATGATAAACGGGTATTCATTGGACAAATATAATATACTAGAACTGACATGTGATTACATTTTCACGCAATCTGGGTGCATAGATCCTGAGAAATCAGTACCCAGAACAACCACCTCTGGACGTAATAACGGTCTTGATACTCTGGGGCATTGACTCAAACAGAGCTTGCATGGAGTGTACAGGTACAGCTGCCCATGCAGCTTCAACACGATACCACAGTTCATCAAGAGTAGTGACTGGCGTATTGTGACGAGCCAGTTGCTCGGCCACCATTGGCCAGACGTTTTCAGTTGGTGAGCGACCTGGAGAATGTGCTGGCCAGGGCAGCATTTGAACATCTTCTGTATCCAGAAAGGCCCGTACAGGACCTGCGACATGCGGTCGTGCATTATCCTGCTGAAATGTAGGGTTTCGCAGGGATCTAATGAAGGGCAGAGCCACGGGTCGTAACACATCTGAAATTTAATGTCCTCTGTTCAAAGTGCAGTCATTGCGAACAATAGGTGACCGAGGCGTGTAACCAATGGCACCCCATACCATCACGCCGGGTGATACGCCAGTATGGCGATGACGAATACACGCTTCCAATGTGCGTTCACCGCGATGTCGACAAACACGGATGCGACCATCATGAAGCTGTAAACAGAAACTGGATTCATCCGAAAAAATGACGTTTTGCCATTCGTGCACCCAGGTTCGTCGTTGAGTACATCGTCGCAGGCGCTCCTGTCTGTGATGCAGCGTCAAGGGTAACCGCAGCCATGGTCTTTGAGCTGACAGGCCATGCTGCTGCAAACGTCGTCGAACTGTTCGTGCAGATGGTTGATGTCCTGCAAACGTCCCCATCTGTTGACTCGGGGATCTATACGTGGCTGCACAATCCGTTACAGCAATGCGGATAAGATGCCTGTCATCTCGACTGCTAGTCATACGAGGCCGTTGGGATCCAGCACAGCGTCCCGTATTATCCTCCTGAACCCACCGATTCCATATTCTGCTAACAGTCATTGGATCTCGACCAACGCGACCAGCAATGTCGCAATACGATAAACCGCAATCGCGATAGGCTACAATCCGACCATTATCAAAGTAGGAAACGTGATGGTATGCATTTCTCCTCCTTACACGAGGCATCACAACAACGTTTCACCAGGCAACGCCGGTCAACTGCTGTTTGTGTATCAGAAATCGGTGGGAAACATTCCTCATGTTAGCACGTTGTAGGTGTCGCCACCGGCGCCAATCTTATGTGAATGCTCTGAAAAGCTAATCATTTGCAATACACAGCATCTTCTTCCTGTGGGTTAAATTTCGCGTCTGTAGCACGTCATCTTCGTGGTGAAGCAATTTTAATGGCCAGTAATGTAATTATGGAGACACAGACAAGAGGAGACTTAAACACGAAAAAGTACTATCGGCGACAATGGAGACATTTATACGAAATAATTTAATATGAGACGGTACTGATCCCCTTTGGTGCACAAAACGGGTTAGAATACTGTTGCAGAAGCAACGAACAAGGGATGGCAAATTTAAAAGGATGCTAAATCCCCAAGATTATTGTGTTACAGAAGCTCGAAATTTAGTACCAACGTCAGTGCGAGATGTTTTTATTAGCTCCGTCCACGAAGCTTTGTCTCGAAATCTGACACAATATCCAAAGAGTTTCTGATCGTATGTTATGTACACCGGCGGCCAGACACAATCAATAGCTTCACTGAGCATCTTACCGATGACAGTGCCACTAACGCGGAGTTACTAAAGACAGTTTTCGGAAATTCCTGCAGCAAAAACTAAGGAAAACTAAACTCTGCCCGAACAGGCCATGAATGCCCAACGTTACCGACCGGCTGCCGTGACATCCTCAGCCCACAGGCGTCACTGGATGCGGATATGGAGGGGCATGTGTCAGTTTACGAGACCGGAGCCGCTACTTCTCAGTTAAATAGCTCCTAAGTTTGCCTCACAAGGGCTGAGTGTATCCCGCTTGCCAACAGCGCTCGGCAGACCGAATGGCCACTCATCGAAGTGCTAGCCCAGCCCAACAGCGCTTAACTTCTGTCATCTGACGGGAATTGGTGTTACCACTGCGGCAAGGTCGTTAGCCCTGCAACAAAGATGGCGAAGTAAATATTTCAGAATTCAGATCAAGAACTATTTGCAACATGAGTAACATAGAAGTAGGTATCTTCGATGTAGCAAAGCAGCTTCAATCACTTAATAAAGTCAAGTCCTACGATCCTAATTGAAAACCATTTGGGTTTCTTGCAGAGCACGCTGATACAATAGCTCATTACTTATCAATCATGTGCAATCTCTCGCCCGATGAAAGTCCCTATCTGAGTACTGGAAAGTTGCACAAGTCACACCAATATGCAAGAAAGGAAACAGAAAATTCACTGAATCACAGACCCATATCACTAACGTAGATTTGTAGTAGGATTTTCGAACACATATTGTGTTCGAACATTATGACTTACCATGAAATAAACTATTTATTGAAACCTAGTTAATATGGTTTCAGGAAATATTGTTCTTGTGAAACACAACAAGCTCATAATTCACATGAAGTAATGAGTGCAACTGACAGAAGATCTCAAACGGATTTCATATTTCTATATTTCCAAAGTGCTTTTGATACCGTTCCTCACAAGCGACTTCTAACTGCGTGGCTGTGGAGTATCGTCTCAGTTGTGGGACTAGATTCGTGATATCCTGTCTCAAAACTCACAGTTGGTAGTAATTTAAGAAAAAACATCGAGTAAAACAAAAGTAATATCTGGGGTTCCCCAATGAGATGATATAGGTCCTCTGCTGTTTCTAATCTATATTGGCGACTTAGGAGATAATATGAGCAGCCATGTCAGATTGTTTGCGGATGATGCTGCCGTTTACCATCTAATAAAATCACTTACTTACTTACTCAGTGGTCATACCGGACTCGAGAGTCCATTACCGCAGCAGCGTATTTTCGCCATCTGTCCCTGTCTTGGGCTATTTGCTTCCATTCACCTTCAATACCTAGGCTCCTCAAATCAGCCTTCACATTGTCCTCCCATCTACGCCTCGGTCTCCCCACAGGACGTTTTCCTTCTAGGTGCCCTACCAGTAATCTGCGTGCTGCCCTGCCCTCATCCATTCGAGCTACGTGACTCGTCCATCGCAGCCTACGTGATTTAATAATACTGATTACGTCAGGGCTTGAATAGAGTTCGTGAACCTCTTCGTTATGCAGTTTTCGCCACTCTCCGCTAATGTCATCACTTTTTGCTCCAAAAATTTTCCTCAAAATTTTGTTTTCAAATACTGGAAACGGTTTTTCATTTTGCACAGTGAGAGACCAAGACTCACACCCATACAGCGTAACTGGTAGAATAATAGTTTTGTATATTCTAAATTCCTAGACAATATCCGTGATGGAAGTAATCTATTCAGTGAGAAGTAGCACGCATTTCCCGCCCGTAATCTCTTCTTCAGTTCGGATTCAATCTCATTTCTCGAAGTGATGTCCACGCCTAGATACTTAAATGTGTTCACTTTTTCAAACTGCATGTCTCCAACTCTTAACATTTCCTGATCTACTGTTGTTGGCATTCTAGTAGTAACCAGGTATTTAGTTTTGTCTTCACTTATCCTTAGACCTACATCTTCACTAGCCTTGATTAACGCATTCGCATTTGCTGTTACAGATTCTTTCCTATCGTTAATGATGTTTAGATCATCTGCATACACTAATATCTTAATACTTCCTTTTAACTCCACACCCTCTGAATTATATGCTGCCATTCGTACAATATATTCTAGGACTAAATTAAAAAGTAGCGGAGACAGGGCATCTCCCTGCTTAAGTCCGTTCTTTATTACAAATTCTGACTCCAATTTCCCCGCGCGTACTCTACCTTTTGTTGTTTTCATGCTCGCTTCTATAAGTCTAACATTCTTCTTTGGTATTCCAAGTTCCAAAAGAATTCTGTACAATTTTGACTGCAATACTGAATCATATGCTTTTGTAAAATCTATGAAAAGATTGTGAACTGGTTTATTGTATTCCCATTTCTTTTCCAAAATTTAACGCAGGGTGAATATTTGGTCTATAGTTGATCTGTTCCTCCGAAAGCCAGCTTGGTAATCCCCCACAATTTCATCTGCATATGGTGTAAGCCTGCTTAGCAGAATATTCGAGAAAATTTTGGAACATACTGGTAATAGCGACATCCCTCTATAATTGCTACAATCCATTTTGTCACCTTTCTTAAAAATTGGGATCAAAATCGACTTCTGCCACTCTTCAGGTATCATCTCTGAGTTCCATACTTTAGTTATCACTTTGTGAACTACTTCCACCAATTTTTGTCCCCCATTTTTAACTAATTCAGCAGTTATGCAATCTGATCCTGGTGCTTTATGGTTTTTCAATTTCTTGATTGCATTTCTTACTTCCTTTAACGTTGGCTCAAGTATCTGGGGTTCTGCTGTATGTATTTCGTATGCCTGCTCATTTCTTGCTTCCTGGTGTACATTTAAGAGATGCTTAAAATACGCCCTCCATTTACTTAATATAGCACTGGGGTCTGTCAGTATTCCCCCAGCATCCTCTCGAAGTGCATTTGTCCTAGCCTTGAAGCCCTTCCTATACCCATTTATGTCTAGGTAAAGTTCCCTAATGTTTTTTTGTTTTACTGCTGGTTTCCATTTTTGTAAATTGATTGTTCAAATAATCTCTCTTCTTTGCCCAGACTACGACCAACTTCCCCTCTCAAGTTCAAGAACTCCTCTCGTTTTCTGTCACCCATTTTATACCAATCTAATCGCGCTTTTCTCCTTTCCTCTACCAATTTCTTGCATTCCTCATCAAACCACAGTTTCCTCCTGTTCTTCTTAATTGTACCTACTGTCACCTTCGCTGCCTTTTTGATATTATTCCTCACAGTGATCCACTGTTTATTTACATCCTCGTCTTGATCTTCGTGTGCCCTGAGAGCATCAAACCTATTTGTAATTTCTATCATGTACCTTGTTCTAAAGTTTTCATCATTTAGCTTGTCAGTGTCGAACCTAACAAGTTCTGTAGTGTGACACCTTGATGTTGCTGTAGCTAGCCGTTGCAGAATTTTGGCAACTACAAGAAAATGATCAGAATCGCAGTCTGCTCCCCTGAAAGTCCCAACATTTTCAATACTAGTGTGCCATCTCCGATCTACAAGAACGTGATCAATTTGGTTTCGGTCGTGTCCATCAGGAGAGACCCAAGTTGCTTTATTAATGTCCTTCCTTTTGAAATATGTGCTCTCAACAATCATGTCTTTTGAAACAGAAAATTAACCACCCTTGTGCCATTGTCATTCGAAATGTCATGAAAGCTTTCTTTCCCAATTGTCGGCCGGAATGCTTTCTCCTTCGCCGGCCGGAGTGGCCGAGCGGCTCTAAGCGCTACAGTCTGGAACCGCGCGACCGCTGCGGTCGCAGGTTCTAATCCTGCCTCGGGCATGGATGTGTGTGATGTCCTTAGGTTAGTTAGGTTTAAGTAGTTCTAAGTTCTAGGGGACCGATGACCACAGCAGTTAAGTCCCATAGTGCTCAGAGCCATTTGAACCATTTCTTAGCTTCCTCCTTCCCTATCTTCGCATTAAAATCACCTATGATTAATTTTGTATCATACGAGGAGAACTCATCCCACAGTTGATCTAGTTCTTCATAAAAGCCGTCTTTAACAACCTCTTCAGTGTCCTCAGTTGGGCGTGTACATTACTACTAGTCTATTCCACCTGCCGGACAACACCATAACTAATAGTCGGTCACTAATGAACCTTATATCTCTGATTGCGTGAAGCACTTCTCCCTGTATTGCGAAACCTGTTCCGAAACTGTGAGCTTCCGCACCTCCATAGAAAAATGTATAGTTACCCCTCTTTATGCTACCCTCCCCCTGCCACCGAGTTTCTTGAATAGCTGTAATGTCTACATCGTATCTATCTAATTCGTCTAACAATATCTGTAATGTTCCTGGCCTGTTCAAACTTTTAACGTTCCATGTTCCCAACCTGAAAGTTCCTTTCAGCCTGAATATATTCGCAGTAGGTTCCGCCCGGAGATCCGAATGGGAACCTAGTTTACCTCCGGAATATTTTACTTCAAAGGGACCCATGGCCATTCATGTTGCTGATTCTTGATGAATAGATTTGCTAGGAAGAGAAGAAGAAACAGGGATGGTTCACCCCGCCATCGCCTGCTCCCTACCGGCTTTCCGCGACTGCTTATTTTTTGTATTCGCAGCTACCCTTCATATCTGAAGGCCGTATCCCCTATCCGCAACCTGGGGACGCGCTGTGCCGTGGTGGAAGGGGCCCACGAGACAGCTAGTAAAATCAACAGTAAATAATTAACTCAAGATATATGCATGGTGCGAAAAGTGGGAATTGACCCTACTTAACGAAAAACGTGAGATCATCCACATGAGCGTGAAAGGAATCTGTTAAATTTCCTTGATGAACTCCAGATATCATTTTTGTTATTCTGTGAATTACTACCAACTGTGAGCATTCAGACAGGAAATAAAGAATCCAGTCGCGCAACTGAGACGATATTCCACAGGCACAAAATTAGAAGCCGCTTGTGAGGAACAGTATCAAAAGTCCTTTGAAAATACAGAAATATGGAGTCAGTTTGAGATATTGTGTCAGTAGCACTCACTACCTCAAGTGAATGCATAAATCACACAAATCTAAAGGTTGCCAATTCAACTAAATACCTGTGAATAACAATCATGAAGAACTTAAATTGCAATGATCACACAGGTAATACTGTGGGGAAGGCAAACCAAAGACTGCGTTTTATTGGAAGCACCGGTTGAAGATGCATCGGGTCTACGAAACAGACTGTCTACACTTTGCATGTCCATCCTTTGTTAGAGTGCTGCTGTGCACTATCGGATCGTTACCACATACGGTTGACCGAGGACATCTATAAAGTTCAGAGAAAAGCAGCTCATTTTCTACCCAATAAGGCTCTATTTAAACACACCCATCCTGTCACCAGGCCATCACCTTTTTTCTCCAATGTGGTGCCATATAAGACCCACCGCTTAATTTATTATGGTGGATAGTGTTTTGACTCTTCACCTCTGCATTTGTCCACCGAGCTTGGAGAGGCCAAAGCCGAACATTACCAATCTCTGCTTCCAGGCACACCATTGCCAGCGTCCTCCACTTGTATTACTTTTGGTCGTGGTCAAAAGTAACCGACAGCTCTGATTTTGGCTGCGTCGTGTTCAAAAGCATTTATACAAAAATGTATGTGACGGATCACATCTCTGCTGTCGAAAGGTAATGGAGTGCTCTGAATTTTTCACTCCATGTTCAAAAGCATGTTCCTAAAAACTGCGTAAAACAGCACTTGCGTAGGTGCGATTTTTGATACCATTGCTACAGATGCTGTAAATCACGACTAAACATCCATCTATTTTCCGATTCTACACTATTCTGCATTGTTTAACAAATGTTACATGATGGGCAGGCAGGTATCAACCAGACTGAACTGACTGACTGAACCTTTTTCTTCTTCAAACAAATCTTCTCTGACCAATATCTAATGCATTTAACTCTCGGATTGGTGTAATGTGGCACGCATGCCTCAATGCAAAACACATATGTGCACCATTACTAATCTAACGTACAGCTTGAAGTGCACTTGTCGGCGGGATTTACCGAAGGAAACAACGTCATTCCAGTATCTAAAATCGTCGAGAACTTGTTTAAAAGGTTCAAATGGCTCTGAGCAGTATAGGACTTAACTTCTGAGGTTATCAGTCCCCTAGAACTTAGAACTACTTAAACCTAACTAAGGACATCACACACATCCATGCCCGAGGCATGATTCGAACCTGCGACCGTAGCGGATCGCGCGGTTCCAGACTGTAGCGCCTAGAACCGCTCGACCACTCCGCCCGGCCAAGAACTTGTCTGTAAAACCACTATCAAAGTCAGATAAACATTTAATGACCGCCTTCATCTTTCAGTTTAAAACGTGTGCCATCTTCTGCTATCATACACTAGAAATTACTTGACACTTCGATTGAATAACATACAAAACAGTATTAATGCTCAACCGCGATGGATTAGAAAAGAGGGTTGATATACCTTTAATTACATACTTTCAGATTCACGCCGACTCCATGTTAGTGTGTTAATTTTATCTTGGATATAAAAAATTTTGCCGGCAAACGTTACAGTACAGTGGTAACACACATTTGTATTGTTAATAAACGAGGGTTGCCACGCTTTCATCTACCGACTTACAGAGTTAGTCGAACAGTCTAGGAGCTCATGCTAGGGTACTATCTTGCAGTAGAAAATGTTTGTTGTCTCCTGCTGAGGACCCTAAATCACACTGTCACACATAGGAAACTGCTGTCTTTAGACTAGATATTTTATCGAAATTGTATACATCAAAATTGTTCTAGGAACTTTGTGCAATGTACTAGCGTTTGCTATAGTGTGTCGGCTTCTGGAGGGGGTGGGGGCAGCTGCTGAGTAGAATTAGGTACTGGGTGGCCAAGTATATGGCTAATACTAAATGGATAAAGAACAAAAAATGAGTAATGGATAAACTGGTACGAGACGAATGGGTAAATCGGTAAAGGGTAGATGGACAACAGCTGTTGTAAACACATATAGGCTAAATGGGTAAAGAGATCAATGGGTAGTGGGAAATGAGTAAATGGGGCAATTGATAATGGGTAAAAGGCGAACTCACAATGGGTAAACAGTTGAACACCTGTTGGGTAAATATGTAACAGGTAAGTAGGTAAAAAGATAGCGTTAAATGGGTAGCAGGTAAATGAGAAAAAAGGTGAATCGCTAAACAGGTAGTACGTAATAGACAGATGGGTAACAGGTAAAAAGTTATCAGTTAATGTACAAAGGTTCATGTACAAAGCACATAATAGGCAATTGTTAAGAGGTAATTTATAGTGGTTAATGGGTAAAGGGTATACCATACCGCTTACCATTTAATGTTTACTATTTACTATTTATGTTTTTCATTTACTGTTTACCATTTATCCATTAACTGTACAACATTTTCCCTTTACCTGTTACTGGTTACCCATAACTGGTTTACTCCTCTATTTATTTACATGTTTAATTATTACTCACTTACCCAAAACCCAGAAAGCTATTTACCTGTTATCCATTACCCACTCATCTTTTACCCATTATGTGGTAACACATTTACTGTTTACCCAGCACACATTTACCTGTTACCTATTTACCTATATGCTTTTACTCATAACCCATTTACTTCTTACTTATTTTCCTGTCACCTGTTACCCATGTACCTGTTACTGATTAACTGTTACTAAGCATATCTGCGCTGTTCTGCCATCTTGAATTTTTCAATTTTAAGCTTTAAATTTCCCATCACCTGCTTGCTGTCTGCAGTTTTTGAGGTTCTCACCATCTGTCATCTTACATTAAAGCAGCAATGTTTTTAGGGCTGCCATTCCGGGTATAAATGATGATTTCAATGGGTATAATGTGGGCACAATAGGTGGATCACACACTAAAACACAAAAACTCACAGATCATCTTCATATCAGATCAGCTGACATTTTAGTGAAACAGTTCTACAGTATTTGTTATTGTTGCTGTGGTGTCTTCAGTTCGAAGACTGGTTTGATGTAGTTCTCCAAGCTACTCTATCCTGTGCAAGCCTCTTCATCTCAGAATGACTACTACATCTTACAGCCTTCTGAATCTGGTTGCTGTAATGATTTCTTGGAGTTCCTCTGCGATTTTTACCTCACGCATTTAAACTGGTGATCCCTTGATGTCTCAGACTGAGTCCTATCAAGTGATCGCTTCTTTTAGTTGAGTTGTGGCTCGAATTTGTTGCCTCCCCTATTCTGTTCAGCAGCTTCTCATTAGTTACGCGATCTACCCATCTAATCTACAGCATTCTTTTGTAGCACCACAGATCAAAAGCTTCTGCTCTCTTCTTATCCAAACTGTTAATCGTGAATGTTTCACTTCCATACATGGCTACACCCTAGACAAATACGTTCGGAAAAGATTACCTAACACTTACACCAATACTCGACATTAAGAAACTGTTCCTCTTGAGAAACGCTTTTCTTGCCAGTGCCAGTCGACAGTTTATATTCTCTGTATTTCAGCCATGATCAGCTTTTTTGCTGCCCAAATAGTAATACTGATCTAGTACTTTCAGTTTTTCATTTAATAATCTAGTTCGGTCAGCAGCATCTGAATTAATTCGACAACATCCCAGTATTCTCATTTTGCTGTTGTTGATAACCATCTTACGTCCTTCTTTCAAAACAATGTCCTTTACGTTCAGATGCTCTTCCAAGTCCTTTGCTGTCTTTGACAAAATTACAATGTCGCTGGGAAACCTCAAAATTTTTATTTCTTCTCCCTGAACTGTAGTTCCTACTTCAAATTTTTCTTTGCTTTCCTTTAGTACTTACTCAGTGTACAAAATGAATAACATCGAGGATAAGCTACAACTTTGTCTCACTCCCTCCTCAACCACTGCTTCCTTTTCATGTCGTTTGATTTCTGTACAAATTATAAATAGGTACCCTTTTGATCCCTGTATTTTACTCCTGCTACCTTCAAAATCTCAAAGAGAGTATTTCAGTCAACATTATCAAAAGCTTTCTCTGAATCTACAAATGCTAGAAAGACAGGTTTGCATTTTCCTTACCTATCTTCAATAGAAATTGGAGAGTCCGTACTACCTTGCATGTTCCTACATTTCTCCGAAATCCTAACTGATCTTTCCTGTGGTCGACTTCCACCAGTTTTTCCATCTTTCTGTAAAAAATTCGGTTAGTAATTTGCAACCACGATTTATTAAACTGATAATTCGGTAATATTCAAACCTGTCAGACCTGCTGACTTTGGAATTGTTAGTATTACATTCTTCTTGAAGTCTGAGGGGATTTTGCCTGTCTCATATATTTTGCGCACAAGACGGAGTAGTTTTGTCATGGCTGACTCTCCCAAGACTATCAATATTTCTTATGGAATTTCGTCTGTTTCGACTTAGGTCTTCCAATGCTCTATCAAGTCTTTCTCGCGGTATCATATCCCCTATCTCTCTTCATCTGCATCCTCCTCGCTTTCTACTAGCTTGCACTCAAACTCATCTCATTTTTATAAACCCGCTACTCCTTTCACATATCAGATTTCACTCCTTTACTTCGTAATCGTTCTCCATCTGATCTCTTGATATTCATGCAGTTGCTTCTATTTTCTCTAAAGGCCTCTTTAATTTTTCCCCTAGTGAAATACGCTCCTAAATTCCTACATTTATTCTCCAGCCAATCCTGCTTAGCCATTTTTCACTTCTTGTCAGCCTCATTTTCAGAATTTTGTATTCCCTTTCGTCTGCCCCATTTGCTGCATTTTTATATTTCCTCCTTTCAACATTTAAATTTCTATATCTCTTGTGTTATAAGTATTTCTACTAGGTCCTATCTTTATACCTGTTTGATCCTCTGCTGCCTTCACTATTTAATCTCTCAAGGCTACACATTCGTCTTCTATTGTATTCCATTCCTCTGTTTTAGAAAATCGTTGCCTAATGCTCCCAATGAAACTCTGAATAACCTCTCATTTTCTCAACTTACCCAGGTCCAATCTTCTTAATTTCCTACACTTTTGCAATTTATAGTTTTCATCCATAGTACATAATCAACAAATTGTGATCAGAGGACACATCTGCCCCTGGAAATGTCTTACAGTTTATAATCTGTTTTCGAAATCTCCGTCTTACCATTATATGAGCAGTCTGAAACCTTCCGATATCTCCAGGTCTCTAGCCCGTATACGACCTTCTTTCATAATTCTTAAACCATCTTAGCGACGATTAAACAGTGTTGTGTGCAAAATTCTAGCAGGTAGCTTACTCTTTCATTCGTCTACCACTGTCCATATTCACCTACTATTTTTCCTTCTATTCCATTTCTTACTATCGAATTCCATACCCCAATTACAATTATTTTTTCCTCTCTTCACTATTTGAATAATTATCTTAACTCATCATACATTTATTTAATCTCTTCACCATCTGCGGAGCTATTTGGCATGTAAACTTGTCCTACTGTGGTGGGTATGGGCGTAGTATCTATGTTGGCTACAATAATGCGTTCACTATACTGTTCTTAGCAACTTAGCCATATTCCTACTTTATTATTCATTATTAAACTGACTTCTTGTTGGTGCCCAATTAGCATTCCAAAAAGCAAGTAAAGACCAAGGAAAAATATATACAACATTGGCCATTAAAATTGCTACACCACGAAGATGACGTGCTACAGACGCGAAATTTAACCGACAGGAAGAAGATGCTGTGATATCCAAATGATTAGCTTTCCAGAGCATTCACACAAGGTTGGCGCCGGTTGCGACACCTACAACGTGCTGACATGAGGAACGTTTCAAACCCATTTCTCATACACAAACAGCAGTTGACCGGCGTTGCCTGGTGAAACGTTGTTGTGATGCCTCGTGTAAGGAGGAGAAATGCATACCATCACGTTTCCGACTTTGATAAAGGTCGGATTGTAGCCTATCGCGATTGCGGTTTATCGTATCGTGACATTGCTGCTTGCGTTGGTCGAGATCCAATGACTGTTAGCAGAATATGAATTCGGTGGGTTCAGGAGGGTAATACGGAACGCCGTGCTGGATCCCAAATTCTTCGTATATCTAGCAGTCGAGATGACAGGCATCTTATCCTCATGGCTGTAACGGATCGTGCAGCCACCTCTCGATCCCTGAGTCAACGGATGGGGATGTTTGCAAGACAACGACCATCTGCACGAACAGTTCGACGACGTTTGCAGCAGCATGGACTATCAGCTCGGAGACCATGGCTGCGGTTACCCCTGACGCTGCATCACAGACAGGAGTGCCTGCGGTGGTGTACTCAACGACGAACCTGGGTGCACGAATGGCAAAACGTCATTTTTTTCGGATGAATCCAGTTTCTGTTTACAGCATCACGATGGTCGCATCCGTGTTTGGCGACATCGCAGTGAACGCACATTGGAAGCGTGTATTCGTCATCGCCATACTGGCGTATCACCCGGTGTGATGGTATGGGGTGCCATTGGTTACACGTCTCGGTCACCTCTTGTTCGCATTGACGACACTTTGAACAGAGGACATTACATTTCAGATGTGTTACGACCCGTGGCTCTACCCTTCATTAGATCCCTGCGAAACCCTACATTTCAGCAGGATAACGCACGACCGCATGTCGCAGGTCCTGTACGGACTTTTCTGGATACAGAAGATGTTCAAATGCTGCCCTGGCCAGCACATTCTCCAGATCTCTCACCAATTGAAAATGTCTGGTCAATGGTGGCCGAGCAACTGGTTCATCACAATACGCCAGTCACTACTCTTGATGAACTGTGGTATCGTGTTGAAGCTGCATAGGCAGCTGTACCTGTACACGCTATCCAAGCTCTGTTTGACGCAATGCCTAGGCGTATTAAGACCGTTATTAAGTCCAGAGGTGGTTGTTCTGGTTACTGATTTCTCAGGATCTATGCACCCAAATTGCGTGAAAATGTAATCACATGTCAGTTCTAGTATAATATATTTGTCCAATGAATACCCGTTTATCATCTGCATTTCTTCTTGGTGTAGTAATTTTAATGGCCAGTAGTGTAGCATGCGCATCTAAACTGGGGAGAACAATTGTTCCAGCATGAATAAAATTTCTAGTGTCTATATGCAATCCAAAAACATAGAAAATTTTTTTCCTCTCATATTGAACAGAAGTTAGTCCATTCATTAGTCCTGTCAGAATCTTGCTACTGTGACGTAGTTCAACACAGTATGGCAACTGCAGATGACTCCAGTCTGTGACGAACGCTAGCGCAAGGTACGTGTGCAACATTTGTTTGTTTGTTTTTTGGGGTGTCTGGATACTTTTTATCACATACCGTATGAGTTTCTGTGTCCAGAAAAACTTTGGTCTCTATAGTTTACGATGCCAACTAAGCAGTGCTGAATTTCACTGGGAACGTCGTCCGGTGGTTTCAGAATTCCCGTTCGTGTTAACGACCCTTTACCCATATTTACTATTCCTTAAATTCCGCCCGTGCTGTCCTACCACAAGACACATACAGGTTGTTCGGAAATTCCCAATACAAACTTCTAGGACTTGTAGAAGCGAGTGAGTAAACAATATTTTGAATAGAAATCCATGTCTGACAACGTACCGTTTCTGTGTTACAGCCATTCGAAATAATTTTTGCTAAGTAGGTATGCCCCCATGATCCATGAACCTTGCCGTTGGTGGAGAGGCTTGCGTGCCTCAGCGATACAGATAGCCGTACCGTATGTGCAACCACAACGGAGGGGTATCTGTTGAGAGGCCAGACAAACGTGTGGTTCCTGAAGAGGGGCAGCAGCCTTTTCAGTAGTTACGGGGGCAACAGTTTAGATGATTGACTGATCTGGCCTTGTAACATTAACCAAAATGGCCTTGTTATTCTGGTACTGCGAACGGCTGAAAGGAAGAGCATACTACAGCCGTAATTTTTCGCGAGGGCTTGCAGCTTTACTGTATGATTAAATGATAATGGCGACCTCTTGGGTAAATATTCCGGAGGTAAAATAGTCCCCCATTCGGATCTCCGGGCGGGAACTACTCAAGAGGACGTCGTTATCAGGAGAAAGAAAACTGGCGTTCTACGGATCTGAGCGTGGAATGTCAGATCCCTTAATCGGGCAGGTAGGTTAGAAAATTTAAAAAGGGAAATGGATAGGTTAAAGTTAGATACTGTGGGAATTAGCGAAATTCGGTGGCAGGAGGAAAATGACTTGCCGACCGCGGTGGCCGTGCGGTTCTAGGCGCTGCAGTCTGGAACCGCGGGACTGCTACGGTCGCAGGTTCGAATCCTGCCTCAGGCATGGATGTGTCTGATGTCCTTAGGTTAGTTAGGTTTAAGTAGTTCTAAGATCTGGGGGGCTAATGACCTAAGATGTTAAGTGCCATAGTGCTCAGAGCCATTTGAACCCATTTGAAAAAGACTTTTGGTCAGGTGAATACAGGGTTATAAATACAAAATCAAATAGGGGTAATGCAGGAGTAGGTTTAATAATGAATAAAAACTAGGAGTACGGGTAAGCTACTACAAACAGCATGGTGAACGCATTATTGTGGCCAAGATAGACACGAAGCCCACGCCTACTACAGTAGTATAAGTTTATTTGCAAACTAGCTCTGCAAATGATGAAGACATTGGTGAAATGTATGTTGAGACAATAGAAATTATTCAGGTAGTGAAGGGAGACGAAAATTTAATAGTCATGGGTGACTCAAATTCGAGAGTAGGAAAAGGGAGAGAAGGAAACATAGTAGGTGAATATGGATTGGGGCTAAGAAATGATAGAGGAAGCCGACTGGTAGAACTTTGTGCAGAGGATAACTTAATCATAGCTAACACTTAGTTCAAGAATCATGAAAGAAGTTTGTATACATGGAAGAACCCTGGAGATACTAAAGGGCATCGGATAGATTATATAATGGTAAGACAGAGATATAGGAACCAGGTTTTAAATTGTAAGACTTTCCAGGGGCAGTTGTAAACTCTGACCACAATCTATTGGTTATGAACTGTAGATTAAAACAGAAGAGACTGCAAAAAGGTGGGAATTTAAGGAGATGGGACCTGGATAAACTGAAAGAATCAGAGGTTGTAGAGAGTTTCAGGGAGACCATAAGGGAACAATTCACAGGAATGGGGGAAAGAAATACAGTAGATGGTTCAAATGGCTCTGAGCAATATGGGACTTAACATCTATGGTCATCAGTCCCCTAGAACTTAGAACTACTTAAATCTAACTAACCTAAGGACAGCACATAACACCCAGTCATCACGAGGCGAAATACAGTAGAAGAAGAATGGGTAGCTTTGAGGGATGAAATAGTGAAGGCAGCAGAGGATCAAATAGGGCTAGTAGAAATCCTTGGGCAACAGAAGAAATATTGAATGTAATTTATGAAAGGAGAAAATATAAAAATGTAGTAAATGAAGCAGGCAAAAAGGAATACAAACGTCTCAAAAATGATATCGACAGGAAGTGCAAAATGGCTAAGCAGGGATGACTAGAGGACAAGTGTAAGGATGCAGAGGCTTATCTCACTAGGGGTAAGATATATACTGCCTACAGGAAAATTAAAGAGACCTTTGGAGAAAGGAGAACCACTTGTATGAATATAAAGAGCTGAGATGGAAACCCAGTTCTAAGCAAAGAAGGGAAAGCAGAAAGGTGGAAGTAGTATGTAGAGGGTCTATACAAGAGTTAGACAGGGTTGTAGCCTCTCCCCGATGTTATTCAACCTGTATATTGAGCAAGCAATAAAGGGAACAAAAGAAAAGTTCGGAGTAGGTATTAAATCCATGGAGAAGAAATAAAAACTTTGAGGTTCGCCGATGACTTTGTAAATCTGTCAGAGACAGCAAAGGATAATGTTACTTTAAAATCCGTCTTGATTGCAAATTTTTTTTTTATTATTCATATGACCGGTTTCGGTTCATTCAGAACCATCTTCAGATCTGTAAAAATAATTATACTAATTTACTATTTCACGAAAGCAAATTTTTTATCCTATCTAGTCAACATCAAATGTACCAGAACGTACCTGATATTTTAGTTACAGGAGTAACCCGTCCAAATCCAGCAACTTTCACATGCTACATGTGACGTAGCATGTGAAAGTTGCTGGATTTGGACGGGTTACTCCTGTAACTAAAATATCAGGTACGTTCTGGTACATTTGATGTTGACTAGATAGGATAAAAAATTTGCTTTCGTGAAATAGTAAATTAGTATAATTATTTTTACAGATCTGAAGATGGTTCTGAATGAACCGAAACCGGTCATATGAATAATAAAAAAAAATTTGCAATCAAGACGGATTTTAAAGTAACATTATAAAATCACTGATTGCTGTTATCCCATAAGACATTATGTCTGTGTTTGCAAAGACAGCAAAGGACTTAGCAGAGCAGTTGAACGGAATGGACAGTGTCTTGAAAGGAGGATATAAGATGCACATCACCATAAGCAAAACGAGGATGATGGAATGTAGTCGAATTAAGTCGGGTGATGCCGAGGGAATTAGATTAGGAAATGAAACAAAGTAGTAGAGGAGTTTTGCTATTTGGGGAGCAAAATAACTGATGATGGTGGAAGTAGAGACGATATAACATGTAGACTGGCAATGGCAAGGAAAGCGTTTCTGAAGAAGAAAAATTTGTTAACATCGAGTATAGATTTAAATGTCAGGAAGTCGTTTCTGAAAGTATTTGTATGGAGTGTAGCCATGTATGGAAGTGAAACGTGGACGATAGTTTAGACAAGAAGAGAATAGAAGCTTTTTAAATGTGGTGCTACAGAAGAATTCTGAAGATTAGATGGGTATATCACATAACTAATGAGGAGGTATTGAATAGAATTGGGGAGGACCTTGTGGCACAACTTGACTAGAAGAAGGGATCGGTTGGTAGGACATGTTCTGAGACATCGAGGGATCACCAATTTATTATTGGAGGGCAGCGTGGAGGGCAATAATTGTAGAGGGAGACCAAGAGGTGAATACAGTAGGCAGATTCAGAAGGATGTAGGCTGCAGTAGGAACTGGGAGATGAAGAAGCTTGCACAGGATAGAGTCGCGTGGAGAGCTGCATCAAACCAGTCTCAGGACCGAAGACCACAACAACAACAACAACAAGTAGGTATGCAACAGGGTAGTCAAGGTGGAGGTGGTTACGTCGGATCGGCTGATGTCATTTGACGACTGTCCTACACCTCTGACCTGGTTCGAGTCTCAGTCACCTGCCTGTGAGTGTTGGAGCAACATGGTTGAGTACTCGTTTGCAGAATAGCCTGGCGTGATTCTTCTGAACGGCGAAACTCGCGGTATTAGAAGGGCTGCTAACCGCCTTTATCATGATCGTTCTCCACAACGTCGGACTCCACAGCATTTACTTTTTGCCACAAATACGCCACGGCTTTGAAATACTCTACCTTCACCGTCAGCAGGCGTGACTGGGGCGCTCCAAGGAGACGCCGCACACCCGGTCTGTATGAGGTCGTACTGCATCACGTTGAAGAGAACCTGTCAACGAGTCCACGAGAAATTTCTTTGGCTACTTCGAAGTATTTTCTACACAATCCCGCACTTCGCTCGCTATATCCCCCTCCTCCAGGCGCTTATCCGGCGTCACAGCCAGACTTAACGAATTTTCCTCCTTATCAAGAGAAGTAATTACTGAAAGACACCGTATGATATTGAACTGTGAACATATATAGGTGGAATGGACATTTATTTGCGGATAGGTTCAGAATGAGTGGAAATTTCATGATACGACAGCCAAGTAGTCACGTGTGACATCCGTGGAATAGTCGACTTGCAGCAGTGACAGTAGTACCTCTGAACTTGTGTATGTTTGGCTCAGTTGCAGAGCGGAGAGTAGTCGATTGACTGACATAGAGTAAACTGGCAGAACTTTTAGCAAGGCAAGCCAAGTATTAGTGCACAGATCAGAACTTTTAGCGCAGCATGTACTGGAGGAGGATTTTGCTGACAAAAGTTGTTAGGATTTATTAAACTGATGGAAGGACTTGCAGAGGCAGCAGCATGTATGGAACAGAGTGAATGGATTTTTAATATGGATATGTTTTTAAGGTAATAATTGTGGTGTCACCGCCAGACACCACACTTGATAGGTGGTAGCCTTTAAATCGGCTGCGGTCCATTAGTATACGTCGGACCCGCGTGTCGCCACTGTCAGTGATTGCAGACCGAGCGCCACCACACAGCAGGTCTAGAGAGACGTCCTAGCACTCGCCCCAGTTGTACAGCCGACGTTCCTAAGAATGGTTCACTGACAAATACGCTCTCATTTTCCGAGACGATAGTTAGCATAGCCTTCAGCTACGTCATTTGCTACGACCTAGCAAGGCGCCATTACCAGTTTATATTGAGATTGTAATTATGTATCATCAAGAGCGATGTTCTCCAATTATGGATTAAAGTTAAGTATTCCAGAAGCTATGTACTATTTTTGGGTACTATAACTCCTTTAATTGTTCCAGACCTCACGCCAGTCTGCGTGAGCTTAAACGCATGCCTTTCGGCCTCCTCTAGCAACACGGTGTTGGCTCTACTGCCAATACATCAATAATATTTGCTGGTGCGTACTGATGATATTAGGGTTTCTTGCAACAGAACAGTCAACCTCCACATCACAGTTTGTCATTTCAGTTTAATTCATGCCATTGTAACAATCGTAAAAGCATTGTCTTGTAATACTTCTGTAAAGAAAGTAAAGCTTTGGTTATCTGCGACTTTTGTGTTCCTATTAAAGGAGAGTTCAAAATACAACATTGTCATTATAATGAACGAGTTTATATTTTCTCTTTATGTAAGAAGTTTTCTTGTAGGTATGAGATACTCATCCCAGTCATTCTGCTGGTAGTTTAGTTTTACTTTAGCATATTTTAGTGTTCGCGATTTCTTCATTTGTAATGTTGCTGCTGATTATGCTATAATTTTTCAGAAGAGATTGCTTCCATATTTTCTTGGTTCTTTCGTTTCTCATCTCACCTTTCCACTACGCAAATTCTAAGCATTTACTTTGTAACTCAGCTTTTTAATGGGCCAGTGAACAGTGTGTGTTTCATAGTGTTACAAAATTTCAGTGCTTCAGTTTCTTTCGGCAGTGCACAGTTTGATTTTGGTAGTGGTTTTTGAATAACAGTATTGATTTATTTCCCTGCACAGTGCACGCCTGTTAATTTGTGTTTATGTAAATCTGTGCACAGAAACACACAGTTCCCAATAGTAATTTTGGTTCAGCCATTTTATAACAGAGGACAGTTCATTCAGTCGAGCGAACGATCGAGTCAGAGCAAATACCTTTCCACACGAGGAAGTTAAATAGTATTTAATTTTATTTGTATCAGCATCTATGTAATGCAACGATGCACGAACCTTGTAACCAGTATTGAGATAAGAATTACGCAAAGGTAACTCTGGTACATCAGAAGAACATGTACGGGTGTGGTATGCTCTCTTGATCTGGCTCTATCGTTATCGTCCTCTCTTGCTCTCTTGCCATTAGGTCTTGGATGGAAATAGATAACTGTCACTGAGCTGTAATAATAAAAGTTTGTCTCATTTACGTGTGTAGACTGAATCTTCATTAAAGCAATAAACGCAAAATAAATTACGCATTACCACTCGGTTATTTGGAGATCTACCTCCACTTTAGATAAAAAGAAAGAAACAGATATCGTTCATTAAAAGTGAGGAAATTAAACACGGAAGTCTTTCGTTTGGTTCACGGTTGTTTCGAAAGCCATTCTGTGTGTAATTACTATCTGAATTTTAAATGCATTACAAACTGAAGTTATTTATTTTCTCGAAGTCTCTGGCGTGTGGTGCAACTGCGTGTGTTGTGTTATATAAGTTCAGTAAGATTACAATAAAACTAATTACTTATTAATCTAACATGACGTTTTATTTAATCACTTCTTTTTTGGCTAATGATCGTTATTCTGATAATGTCTGTCAAGCAGTGTAAATGTTGTAATTGCTGTATCGCAATCGACTAACACCTGATTAATTCTCTGAACCATTTCCCTATTTCGTTGGATTAAGATATTGTTTATTTCTTCCATGAATTTCCTGTCATGCTCCTGCTCCCTGAGCCTGTGTTGTTATTTGTAGCCTTTTGCTACCTACGCTTTTCGTTTTCCTGTTCTGTGACAGTGAACTTCACAGCTTCTTTTTTTTTTTTTTTTTTTTTTTTTTTTTTTTTTTTTTTTTTTGCATACGCTTTTCCTTTTCCTGTTCCATGATATTGAACTTCTCAAATAATAATGCTAGCAATTTACCATCCGGTAGTGGCATGGCTTGAGAACTGCTTATTTCTGCCCCTTTCCCGGTAGAAACATCGTAAAACCCCACCCGTCACTTATCTGGTTTTGGCATGTGGTCGCCCCAGCTAATTGACTAACAGATCAACAGAGAGTGCAAAACTGCCGCAATATTGGATAATGCAAAAAAGTAATAAGGCACTGTGATTCCTATATTTTGACTAAAGTTCAGTCTTGATCACACCATTTATGTTTTAATGATGTAGGTTGCCGGTTTCGGTTGTTTTTACAAAACCATCATCAAACCTGTGAATAAATTTCAGGAAATACTAGAAACCAATCTTTAAATAAAATGAAAGTGTCTAATAATGTCAAAATTTAACAAGATAAAATAAAATTAATTATACCCATGGCTCTCTTAGGATGGTAGGCGGAGCTCTCCTCACTGCTACGCAGTCAACTGATGGTTGTGAGTACTGAGCACGAGCTTAAATATGCAGAGACTCCGCCTACTTCCTGTCACACTACTTCACAACTGCCAATCAGCGTTCATAATATGACGCTATCGTCAAAGTATAACATAGAACTGATTCATTTAAATGTCTGATTAACAGATAGTTAGTATATGTACAGCTTATTTATATTTTGGATAAAAACAGTAAACTACGATGTGTAATAGTTGTGCCCTCTATGGGCAACCTTAATATTATTACAGTGTCAGTTACATCAAAGATGTGAAAGTCCTTGGAGTTGTGGTATATATCGATTATACCGAGTCGCCTACATCACAATTGCATCTTTGTTGGATGCTGCAGAATCGTCTTACTTTAACTGTAGTTTTCATAGGAATATTCTTTATAACAGTAGGGTAGCAGCTAAGAGTACGTTCCGCATTATGTATGTCTGAATAACTGATGAGACCGCTGATTAAATTTTTAAAACTCATCAATCTAATAGTTTTTATAATAATCAATGTCAATTTAATAATTATATGTTGAACAGAATATTTTACATACATAGCTTTTGCCATGGGTATAACTAGTCTTATATTTTAAAAAACAAAAGAGTAGATGCTTTCATTATAAAATTTCGTCAAAAAGGTCGTAATAATATTTTTCACGAAAATCTAATTCTTCATTGAGCAGCATTGATGATTTGGTTTTCAAATGAGCATATATCTCGATTTCTTCTAAGATATTCATAAGTAAGCCTTTATTTGCATTATGAAGAACTTGTAAATTCTGCTCTACTGTCCCCTCAGCATGATTATTGAATGCCATATGATGGCCGAATACAGACTTTGTTCGTGAGTTACCCGACATATGTTCTTTGTACCTTACTGCAAAATTTCGACCTGTTTGGCCGATATATATTTTATCACAGTCTCTACATTGGATCTTGTACACTCCTGATCTGGTAGATTTTCCATTATCCTTACTTACGGTATGTCTTAATTTTTGTTGTAAAGTATTGTCAGTTGTAAATGCTATTGTTATTCCAGAATTTTTGAATAAATTAGTAATTCTATCTGATATATTTCCCATATATGTCATCTTCATATATTTTGGATTACCTATTAGTGGAGTACTTTGTGATTGTTGCACTTTATTAAAAATGATATCTACCTATTGTGTGTTGAAAGAGTTGGCATTTGCAATTTGTTTTAAGATGGTCATTTCCTTTTTGATCTCATTAGCTTCTAGTGGTAATTTTAGTATTCGGTGTATCATAGACTTAAAAAATGCTTTTTTATACTTATCAGGATGACATGATGTGGCATTAATAATAACATCAGTGGTTGTAGGTTTCCTGTATATGGTGAAAAAATGTTTCCCATTATTATTAGTTATAGTGAGACCTAGGTAGTTAATAGATTTTCGATTTTCATGCTCAACCGTAAATTGTAACTTCAGATGCATAGAGTTTAATTTTATAGCAAGTTTCTCAATTTCATCTTTTGAACCATTATAAAGCAATAATGTATCATCTACATATCGCTTGTAATATATGATTTTATTTGCGATACCAGGGTTATTTTTCAGGAATTGCGTCTCAATGTGGTTCACGAAAATGTCTGCAACTGTCCCAGCCAAAGAATTGCCCATTGCTAAGCCATCTTTCTGGCAATAGATTTTAATATTAAAAGAGAATTAATTGTAATCTAAAGTGCATTCAAGCAGTTCTATAAATTCGGTTATTTCGTCTTTAGTCATATTTTTGTATTGTACTAAGTTATCCCTAATTATATTAATCGTCTCATTAATGGTATATTTGCATACAAATTTTTAATATCTAATGAGGCGAAACTTGCACCAGTTGGAATGTCTATATTGTGGATTTGTTGTGCTATTTCATAACTACCATCCTAAGGGAGCCATGGGTATAATTGATATTATTTTATCTTGTTAAATTTTGACATTATTAGACACTTTCATTTTATTTAAAGATTGGTTTCTAGTATTTCCTAAAATTTATTCACAGGTCTGATGATGGTTTTGTAAAAAGAACCGAAACCGGTTACCTACATCATTAAAACATAAATGATGTGATCAAGACTGAACTTTAGTCAAAATATAATAATTAATTGATCACTGTTTAACAAAAATGTATACCAAAATTGTACAAAGTTTGTCTGGTCTGGCAATTGAAAATTACAAAAGGTTTAGAAATATTAGAACCAAAATTATGAGACTTGGTATGAAAATTAAATTTAATAAAACTTGCCTCATGGAACAGATCATACCAAAATATGCCATAATTAATATCCAATCCAAATCTAGTTATGCAACATATGTACATCAAAAGAGTAGTATATTATGGATTAAATCTGAAATTAGAGAAGCTTTTAAGATAAAAGAGCTTTTAAATGTCGAAATGTATAGTCTGCATTTAATGCTAAGTAATGAACTCTCACCTTTGATTTTTTCTATGTTACTAAGCAGCATTGATGAGAAAATAGACTTTTTACGCAAAGCGATTACCCGAAGACATCAGAGAAAAATTGATTTACTTGTAGCTAAACAACAAAATAAGCTTTTGGAAAAGTTCAACAATATACATCAATTTTATCCAAGGACAATGAATCTTACAGATATTCAGTTCACAAAGTCCGAAATGTCACTGCTTGACAAAGGCTTAAAATATAACTTAACTCCCCCACTAAATAATACGAATGTTAAACACATAATTGCTGATGTTATAGCAACAAGCAAAATATCGAAAATAAATAATCCCAAAGCATGTAAGATAGCCCTAAAACCGAAAGATTTAATTCTAAAAGAGAAAAATAAACTGCATAGAAAAACTGATGATAAAACACTTAAAAATATCAATAATAAACTACTAGCAGAGGAAGCAATTGTGGTAAAGGCCAATAAAGGAAATAACCTTGTTATTATTAAAGAAGACGATTATATATTTAAAACACTCTCATTTTTTAATGAAAATGGGATTGTTGAAGTAACTAAAGACCACACTCCAAAGTTCCAGATAAAGATCAAGAAATTAGCCGATGAAAATATTCACCTCTTGACCCCTGAAGAAAAGAATATGATGAAAAATATGAATCCCCAAATACCTAAATTAAGATCACAGATTAAACTACATAAAAAGGAGAAATCTATACGACCTATTGTCAACTACGAAAGTAGTCCTTCATATAAACTAAATATGAAACTTAATAAAATTTTAAAAGCATTCTGTATATATGACAGCAATTTCAGTATCAAAAACAGTTATCAACTAGCACAACAAATCCACAATATAGACATTCCAACTAGTGCAAGTTTCGCCTCATTAGATATTAAAAATTTGTGTACAAATATACCAATTAATGAGACGATTAATATAATTAGAGATAACATAGTGCAATACAAAAATATGACTAAAGACGAAATAACCGAATTTATAGAACTGCTTGAATGCACTTTAGATTACAATTATTTCTCTTTTTATACTAAAATCTATTGTCAGAAAGATGGCTTAGCAATGGGCAATTCTTTGGCTGGGACAGTTGCAGACATTTTCGTGAACCACATTGAGACGCAATTCCTGAAAAATAACCCTCATATCGCAAGTAAAATCATATATTACAAGCGATATGTAGATGATACATTTTTGCTTTATAATGATTCAAAAGATGAAATTGAGAAACTTGCTATAAAATTAAACTCTATGCATCTGAAGTTACAATTTACGGTTGAGCATGAAAATCGAAAATCTATTACCTACCTAGATCTCACTATAACTAATAACAATGGGAAACATTTTTTCACCATATACAGGAAACCTACAACCACTGATGTTATTATTAATGCCACATCATGTCATCCTGATAAGTATAAAAAAGCATTTTTTAAGCCTATGATACACCGAATACTAAAATTACCGCTAGAAGATAATGAGATCAAAAAGGAAATGACCATCTTAAAACAAATTGCAAAAGCCAACTCTTTCAACACACAACAGGTAGATATCATTTATAATAAAGTGCAACAATCACAAAGTACTCCACTAATAGGTAATCCACAATATATGAAGATGACATATATGGGAAATATATCAGATAGAATTACTAATTTATTCAAAAATTCTGGAATAACAATAGCATTTACAACTGACAATACTTTACAACAAAAATTAAGACATACCGTAAGTAAAGATAATGGAAAATATACCAGATCAGGAGTGTACAAGATCCAATGTAGAGACTGTGATAAAATATATATCGGCCAAACAGGTCGAAATTTTGCAGTAAGGCACAAAGAACATACGTCGAGTAACTCACGAACAAAGTCTGTATTCGGCCATCATATAGCATTCAATAATCATGCTGAGGGGACAGTAGAGCAGAATTTGCAAGTTCTTCATTATGCAAATAAAGGCTTACTTATGAATATCTTAGAAGAAATCGACATATATGCTCATTTGAAAACCAAATCATCAATGCTGCTCAATGAACGATTAAATTTTCGCGAAAAATATTATTATGACCTTTTTGACGAAATTTTATAATAAAAGCATCTACTCTTTTGTTTTTTAAAATATAAGACTAGTTATACCCATGGCAAAAGCTATGTATGTAAAATATGCTGTTCAACATATAATTATTAAATTGACATTGATTATTATAAAAACTATCAGATCGATGAGTTTTAAAAATTTAATCAGCGGTCTCATCAGTTATTCAGACATACATAATGCGGAACGTACTCTTAGCTGCTACCCTACTGTTATAAAGAATATTACTATGAAAACTACAGTTAAAGTAAGACGATTCTGCAGCATCCAACAAAGATGCAATTGTGATGTAGGCGACTTGGTATAATCGATATATACCACAACTCCAAGGACTTTCACATCTTTGATGTAACTGACATTGCAATAATATTAAGGTTGCCCATAGAGGGCACAACTATTACACATCGTAGTTTACTGTTTTTATCCAAAATATAAATAAGCTGTACACATACTATCTGTTTATCAGACATTTAGATGAATCAGTTCTATGTTATTAGTGTATTTCCTACTTTTATACTTTGACGATGCGTCATATTATGAACACTTATTGGCCGTTGTGAAGTAGTGTGACAGGAAATAGGCGGAGTCTCTACATATTTAAGCTCGTGCTCAGTACTCATAACCATCAGTTGACTGCGTAGCAGCGAGGAGAGCTCCGCCTACCATCCTAAGGGAGCCATGGGTATAGTTAATTTTATTGTACCTTGTTAAATTTTGACATTATTAGACACTTTCATTTTATTTAAAGATTGGTTTCTAGTATTTCCTAAAATTTATTCACAGGTCTGATGATGGTTTTGTAAAAAGAACCGTAACCGGTTACCTACATCATTAAAACATAAATGGTATGATCAAGACTGAACTTTAGTCAAAATATAATAATTAATTGATCACTGTTTTCCAAAAATGTTTACCAAAAGTGTACTGTGATTCCTGATTGAGCTGCGGTGGCAGTGTTGACATTAATTGATTCAGAATTTATCACTTTTAATAAAAAAGGGGTTACATTCAGCTATTGAACACCAGATGCAGATGTTGAACATAAAATTAATTAAGAAAGTGACTTGGGATTTCAACTACTTGATGGAAAACAGATGCAGACGATTAGCACAAATTTGTTTTAACTCCCGACCTTCAATCATCACATTACAAGATTCTCCTATCAGGAATTGGTAAAGCCGGCCGAAGTGGCCGTGCAGTTAAAGGCGTTGCAGTCTGGAACCGCAAGACCGCTACGGTTGCAGGTTCGAATCCTGCCTCGGGCATGGATGTTTGTGATGTCCTTAGGTTAGCTAGGTATAAGTAGTTCTAAGTTCTAGGGGACTAATGACCTCAGAAGTTGAGTCCCATAGTGCACAGAGCCATTTGAACCAGGAATTGGTAATAAATTGCATTTGCATGGAGTAAAGCACGATGACTCAAAAGTAATTTCTATTGACTGAACCAGGTGTAATGCAAAGGGCGAGAATACAATACACGGCCCATGAAACCCTCAAGGAATCTTTGCCAATGTGCTCCAATAAATTAATCAGTGGCCAGAGCGGGCGCAATATCACCGAATACAGCGTGGCGGATCGGCGTAGTTGTGCAGACGTCAGACAACCTTGTGCTGCTGCAAGGCTGCGCTCATCTATTCACTCCTTGCTATCTTGCTCAGCACACAACTGAACCAAAACTTCCTTTCTCCAAGCTCAACCGTTCCATTTGATAAGTCCTAAACTACAGAGATACTCACTCTTTCTCAGGCAAGCTGAGTAAAGAACGCCACGTCCGCACTCTAGGCAGACTGGGAACGGAAGACCTCTACGGGGATTTCTCCCAGTCCGCCCTTCGCCTCAGTTTGCCCTCCAGCAAAATCACTTACGCCAATTGCAGCACAAGTCGCGTTAATTATGCGTCACTTCCCAGTGCCGACCAATGCCTGCTCTGGGAAGTGAACAAATTCCCACAAAATTTCCCTTCCACCCATCAAGATTAGCGTCTGCACAAAACTCCAATTTTTCCGGAATTCTGACTCCCAGGAGAGTACTTCAAATTCCTTGGTCCTATGTTCCCATCGGAGGCCAGTGTATTTCATTCTGTCACTCTTCACCTGATTTACTTCAGACTCTGTGGACGTGAATTCAGCGTGAAGTTGCTATAGTCACGAACACGCATATTTTGGCCACTGTTGACCGCTCCACTGTAGCTTTGCATGGATTACTCGCATGTTTCACTGAAAACGGGACGACAGATATTTATCAACAGGCGTACAAGTTCTCCATCTGCTTACTGGTACACCAGCATGGGGTCAACCACCCACTCACTGTCACTGATCTTAAGGCAGCTGGAGGCCGCACCCCGTTACCACTTTCTCAGAGCTTGAGCCGCCCTAAGCTGCCTATTGTCTCTTCCCATCAGCGCTTCCCAGCCGGCCGCGGTCAACTCGAATACCTCCCTGGGATAAACTAGCCTCCAGTAAATCGACGCGTTTCCACAAAGTTTTCATGTTGTGTGAATTACTTTAAAACCATCACCTGACATTAATTATTGCAATACATCCATACTATACACTTTACTAGATGCATTGTGCCATGTCAGTCATTTTTGTTCAGCCCTACTCTTCACTCAATGTGATTAGGTGATCTTTAACGACTTGATGTAAGGGGCCTAGTTCTTGCTATCTTACAATATTATCATTCATTTCAAAAACTTTAACTGCAGGAATATTTTGACAACTTCTCAGTTTCATTTTCGCTCGGAATAATAGGTAATAAATCGTTATCATCTACATTTACATTATCAAGGACTTTCATTGAAGTGTGCAAAGGTAGATGTATTTGAGGGTCTGATGCCATTTCTGCAATAGCATGTTCATTCGACTATATTTGCTTCTTCGGTCTAACCATGTTTCACACTAATATTGCACAAAAATATATCACTGGCAATAACAATAAATCCCACAAAAATCTTACAACTAAAACGTATACCATCAATAATAGCTAAATGTACACAAAATATCTACCAATATCAAAATATCTACCAGTAAAATTATATTTGACATATTACTTTCGCAGCCAGAATACTGAAGCACTGATTTATATTGCTGCTGCCACATTTACTTAATTTCTGCAATCCTCAGTGACGGTCATGCAACCAATGTGCGTGCCCCCCCACCCCTCCCTTCCCCGTCACAGCTCCCAACAGGCAGCACAGCTCAGTCGCTTGCGGCGGCCCACCACTCCAGCTGTTGGCAGATGCTACAGCTCAGCCGCCTGCGGCCACAGCCTGCAGCACCCCAAATTCCAATGCTTCCAGTATATAATCTTTCTCGTGTCAGATTCGTACATGAAGGAATAACAACATCCATATGAAGGAATAATAACATCCTTATTAATATTTATTATGGCATACTACACCTGTAAACAATTACAATATTACAATAAATGTTGTGTACTGTGGCCCCACGTTGCTTGGCGACAATGTGGCGTGTGGTGTAATTATTTGTTGTTAAATACAAGTCAGCAAGATTAAAATAAAACTAGTCACTTATTATTAATGCAACATGAGGTTTTTTTTAATCACTGCTTTTCCCGGATAATGATCGTTATTTTGTTAAAGAAATGTCCTCCTGGGAACATGTAGCTACGAGGGCTGTCCGGAAAGTAAGTTACAATCAGTCGCGAAATGGAAACGACTTTGAAAATCCGATAAAGCTTTGCAAAGATGTGTTGGGCAGTGTCTCTAGTATGACTCTAGGTAGAATTATGTCGCTCATTTCATTCGTGAGCTCTTAGTGAGCGCATAAAGATGTTATAGAAAATAGTGTCCCCCGCCAAGTACGAGGGCCTGGTGAGAATTTTCCCCTGAAGCTATGCAACCAACATTACATAACTGTCGTGCGGTTTCTTCTTCAAGACAATTCTCAGCCTCATTCTCCAGGGCAATGAAGATGTTCCTGCATCGTTTCAATTGGAAATGTTTGGTTACCCACAATACAGCCCGTAATTGTCTCCCACTGAGTTTCATCTCTGCTCAAACAAACCGCTGGCTATGAAGACAACATTTTGGCACAGCAAACGAACTTCAGGCCAGCGTAGAGAAATGGCGGACAGCACCGGCGGCTGCCTTCTATGATGAGGGTATTGGAAAGTTGGTGCAACGCTACGACGAATGTCTGAGTCAGAACGGCGACTACATAGAGAAGTAGCTGAAAGATGTAGCTAACTGTTACAAATGAAACATTTCTGATTTTCACTGTGATTTTCATTTCGCGATCAATCATAACTTACTTTCTGGACAGCCCTCTTATGTTGTCTGTCAAGCAGTGTAACTGTCACTATGGTCATTCACAAAAGTAATCATTTCTAACCAGCAAACAAGTTAAGTGTATGATAAGTAACCTGATCTAAAAAAGAGTAATCATTTTTAGTAATTTCAGTGCTGTTGTTTAAAAGACTCTTTACTAGATGCAGATCGTTTATCGAACCTAGCACTACTATTATTCGAGGTGACTACATTTTTTAAGCAAAATGAACGGTTTCGTCACACAATACCACACGTACACAACACTAATGTATTTTCCTGTAAAAATATTTCATAAAACTTATTACGAAATAACTAGGCATCATACATCATCAGATGAACACATGAACTCTGTTTTCAAATATTGGTTAGCAACATAATACAGTTTTTACAGATCCATTACAAGACACCAATCACATCCTAACAGTTCGAACAAGAAGAAGGACTTTTCTACCAAAAGCTTCGTTAACAATAGATTAAGATTTTCATTATAATTTTATATGGGTATTGTCTGAGACACAATTCCTTACAAAATATTAAATTATGTCATTGACAATAATTGTTTATTATTTTATTAACGATGAAATCCTTTTTACTAGTATTTCGTGTATAGGGAAAATTTCAATCACATTCCATATACAATGTTGTCGTGAATATTATTTTGAATAAAATACAGGCGTGGATATCACAAGTGCTATAATTTTCCTGAGTGGAGTTATTACGAAGGTAAACTTAATTTCTTCTCATGATTAGTAAAATACCAAGGGAATTGTTTCCAAGCTAACTATGGGCCGTAGCTACTCTACAATTTCAAAAGTAAATGAGAGATAACAGCGTTATTATCATTCTTGATTTTTGATACAGTAACTTAGACTATATAAAAGAGTGGCAGGCCCCAGTTTTCTTATAACGTTACCGCTAAAGATAAAGTTTTCTGAATAATTTTACGTAACATTTCATGCTCTTGAGTATCAGATACAAACTGTAACACAAATTTCAAGTAATTACGGGTGGTGATGGGTGATCTTATACGTAGCAACCTTATTGGCAGAAGCAAAATCCCTCCGATCTTCCATCTGCATTTTTATCAACTTCGTTGGTAGAAGTCTCCCCCCCCCCCAAAAAAAAAATACAGCGTTCTGTGTTATGTCTCTTCGACAATAATTTTGCTCACAGCCTCATTCTACGCATTTATTTTCCTAATCGTAACCGATAACATTTCCACTGATCCATTCCATTTTTGGGTTACTCTGTTGAGCTGCTCCCTGAAGAATCTGCTCGCCTAGTGTTTGCGATAACGCTGAACTTGTTAGTTTTTGAATTGCTGCAATATATGTGCCATATTCAACTCTGCATGGTACATTATGTATGTCTTTAGAGCGCTCGTTACATCTAACTTGGCCATGTACGCTCACACTTCGTCCGACCAACCACTCAGACTCGCAGTAGCTTCCAAGTTACCAATAAATGCTGAAACATTCTCAGTCGTTTATCCCAAAAACGGACCACTAGTCTAGTTGCTACCGAATAGACTTACCTCACCATTAGGTCACCCTCTCTACCCTCAACGTCTGTTGTCAAAGCAGTCAGTCATCTTTGCGAAGCAGCATTACTGTCCTTCAGTTCAGTTACCTGTTCCACCAAAGATTCAATCTCTTACTGAGTTGTCATTATTCGTAATTGTCAAGTTAAGCCACATGTCCGCTTAGAACCATTTGCAAATCGCGGGGAGAGCCAAAGCAATAAATTGACATATTTTTGATATTTTCATTCATTAATGTCATATGGGATAACGCTATGGAGTAACCCATCCTTAAGAAAGAAAGCCATCATTGCGCAAGAACGTGATGTAAGAATAATATGTTGTGCTCACACATAGTCATCTTGGAGATATATGTTCAATTATTTAATCAATAAACAATTCACTGCAGCTCAAAAGGAACAATGAAACACATAATTACAATACCGTAAGGAAAAGTGACATTCATAACTCTATATTAAAGTTGTCTTTAGCACAAATAGAGGAGCACAACGGTGCAACAAAAATTTTTCATGACTTACCCAGTGATATAAAATGTGTGACAGATAGAAAAATAAAATAAGAATCTTAGAAATTTTTCCTTGAGAATTCCTTCTATTCCGTATAATAATTTCTATTACTATAATGTGTAAAAGGCGGTGTGTAGGAATTTCTAACTCACATCTGTAAATCTTTTCCTTTTTGGAAAAAAGAAAAAAAAGAACTTATGAATATTCAGAACGTAGCTGCATGTATAAATTAAATGTATGTGAATGTAAAATGTGAAACTAAGTCTTTAATCATTTACTAAACACTGACCTACAGAATTTTCCCTAACAAATACCACTCAAACATAACATATTCATTTATTACCCACACCTTACACGCCCAACGCGATCTGACTGCTATACATCGACAACATGACTTCCAATAATTAAAACAAAAGAATGGCCCTGAATTGCAAGAAATCCTAACAATAATACAAATCCAAAAAATATGAAATTAAAGAAATATGAAACTAACTCAACTCTGTTAATTGCTAAACTCATTTCACTCACGAGTCTCAAAAGTGGAAACCCCATACTTCTTCATAAGTCGCTTACCTCACAGGAAATCTCCATAATACGAACTACAACAGTTACAGCAAGTAGCAACAACGGCCAGCTAAATAAAATGGTTCTAACTACTATAGACTCTAACTACTAGGAGGCATGTTTTTGTTTTTGTTGTGGTCTTCAGTCCTGAGACTGGTTTGATGCAGCTCTCCATGCTACTCTATACTGTGCAAGCTTCTTCATCTCCTAGTACTTACTGCAACCTACATCCTTCTGAATCTGCTTAGTGTATTCATCTCTTGGTCTCCCTCAACGATTATTACCCTCCACACTGCCCTACAATGCTAAATTTGTGATCCCTTGATGCCTCAAAACATGTCCTACCAACCGATCCCTTCTTCTAGTCAAGTTGTGCCACAAACTTCTCTTCTCCCCAATCCTATTCAATACCTCCTCATTAGTTACGTGATCTACCCACCTTATCTTCAGCATTCTTCTGTAGCACCACATTTCGAAAGCTTCTATTCTCTTCTTGTCCAAACTAGTTCTCATCCATGTTTCACTTCCATATATGGCTACACTTCATACAAATACTTTCAGAAACGACTTCCTGACACTTAAATCTATACTCGATGTTAACAAATTTTTCTTCTTCAGAAACGATTTCCTTGCCATTGCCAGTCTACATTTTATATCCTCTCTACTTCGACCATCATCAGTTATTTTACTCCCTAAATAGCAAAACTCCTTTACTACTTTGTTTCATTTCCTAAACTAATTCCCTCAGCATCACCCGATTTAATTTGACTACATTCCATTATCCTCGTTTTGCTTTTGTTGATGTTCATCTTATATCCTCCTTTCAAGACAGTGTCCATTCCGTTCAACAGCTCTTCCAAGTCCTTTGCTGTCTCTGACAGAATTACAATGTCATCGGCGAACCTCAAAGTTTTTACTTCTTCTCCATGAATTTTAATACCTACTCCGAATTTTTCTTTTGTTTCCTTTATTGCTTGCTCAATATACAGACTGAATAACATCAGGAAGAGGTTACATCCTGTCTCACTCCTTTCCCAACCACTGCTTCCCTTTCATGCCCCTCGACTCTTATAACTGCCATCTGGTTTCTGTACAAATTGTAAATAGCCTTTCGCTCCCTGTATTTTGCCCCTGCCACCTTCAGAATTTGAAAGAGAGTATTCCAGTTAACATTGTCAAAAGCTTTCTCTAAGACTAAAAATGCTAGAAACGTAGGTTTGCCTTTTCTTAATCTTTCTTCGAAGATAAGTCGTAAGGTTAGTATTGCCTCACGTGTTCCAACATTTCTACAGAATCCAAACTGATCTTCCCCGAGGTCCACTTCTACCAGTTTTTCCATTCGTCTGTAAAGAATTCGCGTTAGTATTCTGCAGCTGTGACTTATTAAACTAGGAGGCATATGGACAGCAAAAAGAGAAATTTTGTTGAAGAGCAAACACTGTATTTAGAAAATTTTACCTTATTCATGTGACATAAAGTTCCAAAAATTATATAGTTGTCAATAATTCTACTACCCAAACATTATCAACCAAACATCCATTATCATACATTTCCTTGCATATTTTCTTATAAGCACATCATTTCATTTCACTTTACATTGCGTGTCTTACCAACAGAAAGTCTCCACTAAGGATATCACGTCCATACGCTTCTCTATTCACTCGCTAACTGCTAGTCCGTCCAACCACAGAATCCCTTTCCGAAGGCGCAGATGGCTGTCAGCGATATTCAACACAGTCTACAGCGCTGCCAACATACAAACAGGCTACTTACAAAAGACTCGTTCCACATCATCACGAACTATTGTGCAGAATAATCCATGGAACATGTAACTAATCAACTAATTACTTACCTTAGCATTGTGTGGTAGTGAAACATAGACTATGGGAAAACTGGGAAAGAAGAGGTGCAGTGTTACAGAAGGTTGCTGTAAATTAGTTGTGGTGATAAGGTCAGGAATGAGGAGGTTCTCCGAAGAATCTGCGAAGATTAGGAAATATGGAAAGGTCTGATGAGAAGAAGCAACGGGAAGGTAGGATATGTGTTAAGGCATCAGGGAATAACCTCTGTTGTACTAGAGGGAGCTGTAGAGTGTAAAAACTATAGGGGGTGACAGAGATTGGAATACATTCAGTAAATAAGTGAGGAAGTAGGGTGCTAGTGCCACTCTGAGTTGAATTAGTAGAAATGAGAATAGCAAGAAACTTGACACCAAAATTGGTGATACATAGTTGACGAAATGGTTCAAATGGCTCTGAGCACTATGGGACTTAACATCTATGGTCATCAGTCCCCTAGAACTTAGAACTACTTAAACCTAACAAACCTAAGGACAGCACACAACACCCAGTCATCACGAGGCAGAGAATATACCTGACCCCGCCAGGAATCGAAACCGGGCGCGGGAAGCGAGAACGCTACCGCACGACCACGAGCTGCGGACGTAATTGACGAAGTTGAGGAACTGTGCTACACTGGTAGAAAAATAATCCATGACTGAAAAAGCAAGGAGAACATACGAGGTGCATTCAAGTTCTAAGGCCTCCGATTTTTTTTTCTAATTAACTACTCACCCGAAATCGATGAAACTGGCGTTACTTCTCGACGTAATCGCCGTGCAGACGTACACATTTTTCACAACGCTGACGCCATGATTCCATGGCAGCAGCGAAGGCTTCCTTAGGAGTCTGTTTTGACCACTGGAAAATCGCTGAGGCAATAGCAGCATGGCTGGTGAATGTGCGGCCACGGAGAGTGTCTTTCATTGTTGGTAAAAGCCAAAAGTCACTAGGAGCCAGGTCAGGTGAGTAGGGAGCATGAGGAATCACTTCAAAGTTGTTATCACGAAGAAACTGTTGCGTAACGTTAGCTCGATGTGCGGGTGCGTTGTCTTGGTGAAACAGCACACGCGCAGCCCTTCCCGGACGTTTTTCTTGCCGTGCAGGAAGGAATTTGTTCTTCAAAACATTTTCGTTGGATGCACCTGTTACCGTAGTGCCCTTTGGAACGCAATGGGTAAGGATTACGCCCTCGCTGTCCCAGAACATGTACACCATCATTTTTTCAGCATTGGCGGTTACCCGAAATTTTTTTGGTGGCGGTGAGTCTGTGTGCTTCCATTGAGCTGACTGGCGCTTTGTTTCTGGATTGAAAAATGGTATCCACGTCTCATCCATTGTCACAACCGACGAAAAGAAAGTCCCATACAAGCTGTCGTTGCGCATCAACATTGCTTGGCAACATGCCACACGGGCAGCCATGTGGTCGTCCGTCAGCATTCGTGGCACTCACCTCGATGACACTTTTCGCATTTTCAGGTCGTCATGCAGGATTGTGTGCACAGAACACACAGAAATGCCAACTCTGGAGGCGATCTGTTCAACAGTCATTCGGCGATCCCCCAAAACAATTCTCTCCACTTTCTCGATCATGTCGTCACACCAGCTTGTGCGAGCCCGAGGTTGTTTCGGTTTGTTGTCACACGATGTTGTGCCTTCATTAAACTGTTGCACCCAAGAACGCACTTTCGACACATCCATAACTCCATCACCACATGTCTCCTTCAACTGTTGATGAATTTCAATTGGTTTCACACCACGCAAATTCAGAAAACGAATGATTGCACGCTGATCAAGTAAGGAAAACGTCGCCATTTTAAGTATTTAAAACAGTTCTCATTCTCGCCGCTGGCGTTAAAATTCCATCTGCCATACGGTGCTGCCATCTCTGGGACGTATTGACAATGGACGCGGCCTCATTTTAAAACAATGCGCATGTTTCTATCTCTTTCCAGTCCGGAAAAAAGAAATCGGAGGCCTTAGAACTTGAATGCACCTCGTAAAAAGCAGACTAGCGCAGAGAAAGAGAGCATCCCAGGCCAAGTAAATTCAAAACCAGTAAACTGATCACGAAAAATTTTTTTGTGATAAATTCATAAGGGAGCAAACAGCTGAGGTCATTGGTCCTTACTACTTAATCCAACTTAAACTAACATTTGCTAACGACAACATACACACCCATGCCTGAGGGAGGACTCGAACTTACGGTGGCGGGGGAGGCACGCGAAGCGTGGCAAGGCCCCTTAGGCCACGCGGCTACCTCACAATCCCGCAAAAAAGTAAAAAGTGTCCATCATATAGACCGCAGTACTTTGAGCCCTTTTTACAGCCGGTCTTGAGTATTTACTATTGTTTCTTTTAAGGACATAATATGTTTGTACTCATTTATAAATGATAGAATACTCTTGCTGTGTCTTAAAGTTGAGAGAGGATACATTTCCATCTGGTCTTTGTATGCGCCACAAAATTCTATTGAATTTTATGACTTATTACAGAACAGTATAGGCAAAATAAATAAAAATCATTGTATACTTCTTGTGGGGGACTTAAATACCCGAGTCTGTAAAAGATGCATTAAAGATATTGAATAATAAAGGAAAGAAGTCAGTAGAGTTTGTCACACACAATGAATTGCAACAACAGACACCTGTTTTAAACATCGTGAGATCCATAAATTCACATTGGCAGGTAACGGTGCAGCTTCAGAAAGAGAGTATAATAATCTTGCAAATATAAGGAAGAGTTTACAGTAGTTTGGACGAATCATCATATCACTTTTTAGTTAGAAGTGACATAAAAGTTTTAAAAATGTGGACGAAATCACTGTATAGAATGACCGTATTAGCAGGTTAATAAAAAATAAAGACGAGATGTATCTAAAAATCTTTTCACCACCTAATAATGTAAATTACAGGGAGGATTATAAAACTAAATCTGCTTTAATAAAGAAACAAACATGAAAAATCAAATGGCAAAGATGCGACTGATATATGAGTGAAACAGAACATGATACATATAGAAGACAAAACAAAGCATATAAAATAATGAAGCACTTGAATAAAGACGAACGAGGTCCTTTCAGTTTAATGTAATATCCGAAAGGGATGGTAAAGGTACTTCAAACGTCTATGGAATGAAAATGAAGAAGAACTAGAAATAAACACCAATACCAGTGATTTTTTAGATCTGACAACGATGAAAGAGTTACAAAATATGGTCAAAGAAACATGAAACAAGAAATCGTCTGTCACTCATAATATAAACGTGGAGCTGATTAAATATACATCTGAGTAACTGAGGCATAGACTCTTAATTTTTATAAATGTTTGGTAGCTGAGCGGCCACGTGCCAGACGAATGGAATGAATCTTTGGTATACTCTGTTTACAAGAAAGGCGATAAATCACAATGCGCAATTACCGAGGAATAAGTCTACTAAATTCTTTCTACAAAATATACGCTAAAATTATAAACAAGAGGTTAATACGAATACTGGAAACGGGTTTTTTAGAGGTAGGACATGGTCTTAGGAAAGGTAAATTATGTACTGATTGTCTTTTTACTTTTTATATATGTATATAGTTAAGGCGCACCGGCCATTTGATCATCTTCGTCTGTGCAGATGCACAAACGGTGCCCGAACTCTTACGGGAATCGGCAACAAGCCGTGAGTAATGTGTATAATGGACAGGGGCATTATGCATATAGTGCCGGACAATAAGTTGGGGCTGTGGGTCTCACAGGAGGCGTGCCTGAGATAAGTCTCTGCAATCGCACTATCCTCCGTGTCTTTGGTGGCTCAGATGTATTGTTCGGTCTGAGGGCTGGTTGGCCTCTGTAATAAAAAACTGACTGAAAGGATCAACAACGAACTTGAAGGGATGTCATGTGACGTCCGCAACGACCAAACACAACGATCAAAATAAATAAATAAATAAATAAAGCGTCTGTCATATATGCAGGAGATCCCGGGTTCGAGTCCCGGTCTGGGCTCACATTCTCAACTGTCCCCGTTTACTTGTATCAACGCCTGTATGCCGCTAGGGGTATTCATTTCGTTGTAATTGCTTACACTACGTTTGTACGTCCCCTTTTGGACTAATACTACGCAATGTGGGATTTTTGCCATGTAGCATTACCGAAGTACATCGAGAAAATTCAAAGAGGGGATGCATCTTGTACTATCGAGAAATAGGTGAGAGGGTGTCATCCACATGACACAGGATTTCAGGAAGACATCACTAATACAAAAGCATTTCTCCTGCGGCAAAGTCTTCTCACTAAATTTCGATCACCAACTTTCTCCTCCGAGTGCTAAAATATTTTATTTATGACGACCTACAGAGAAAGAAACTATCATCATAATAAAATAACGGAAGTCAGAGCTCGCACGGAGAGACGCAGAAATTTGTTTTGCCGGTGTGATGTTCGAGAGTAGAGTAAGAGTATTATTGTGAAGGTGATTCGATGAACCCTCTTCCAGACAATTAAGTGTGATTTGCAGATTAGCCATGTAGATATAGATCTAGATGTAAAACTGACACATTAAGGAGCGATAATTTTAATTTTATGACAATATTGTTTGCTTATGATCAGATTATAATGGAAGAATCTGAACAAGAGGTTAAAATTTCAGTACATAAATTGAGTCAGATTGCCGCTAAACACGGAATGAGAATATTGAAAGACAAGACAGTTGATGACGTTTCAAGTACTGGAACCTATAAGCTACAAAAATGTTAAAGATAGTCAAATAATTGAACGGTTAAAAAAATTAAATATTTAGGATGCAGACTTAAATTTCTCAAATCAGATGATGTAGAGCTCAAACTGGCCAAATTCAGACACTTCTATCTAATTATAAAACGTACATTAAAATGGTAAGAAACATTAAGAAAGCGTTTCCGTTGCTGGTGTATGGTATAGAAAGTTGTACACTAATATCTGATCAATTACGACGAATCGAATCATCAGAGATGAAGTTCCTCCGCTTTGTAGCGGGATATTCTTTGTTGGACCGTAAAAGAAATGACGATATTAGAGATGAAACAAAAGTCCAACTTATTACAGATATAACAGAGAAATACCAACTGAATTGGAAAGATCACCTCCAACGTATGTCTAATGATTGAATATCTAAAGCGGCAATACACTACAACATAATCGGCAAGATTAACGTTGGATGTCCCTTAAAGACATGATGTGAACATTCTTAAGGGGAACAAATCAAAAGGCGTAATTCTTCAAGATGGCGACGACGACGACGATGAAGATGATGATGATGATGATGATGATGATGATGATGATGATGACGATGTATGAGGTAAAACTGATACGGACCAGTTAAAAGATATCTGGAAGCAGTATTTTTCAGCCGAATTTTTAATGCATGGCTTTATTATCCTTCACCACGCAGATCTTATCAAACCTCTAGAACTAATAACAAGTCGTCTGGGCAATTTCCCGATAAAAATTTCCGAATTTCTACATTTCGTTCTGATTCTCTCTGATACGTTATTCAGTGGTGAAACTTAGTTTGTCTTCGCTACCTTCTCCAGTTTTACACCCGGCATGCGTAACGAGGCGTTGTTATTCCTACTGAGATATAGCCACCATAGGCTCCACTAAAAGGGAAATTTCCTCTACGAGCCTCGCAAAGACGAAATTCAATTACCGCCAGCGACGGGACATGTCTGCGGCAGTCGTCGTCCTCCCACTAATATCGAGCTTCACGCCTCTGGGAGCGCCGCACCCGCGTCAGCTGCCTCGTTCTCCACGCGGCAAGTGCATCCACCAGAAGGCAAGTGAAGATGGAACGCTGTTGGTTTGTGACCGACAATGGCCGAAGAGTAACTACGGATGCCTATCCACTGACTGTACTGTAGAACAATTTGTGAGATGAAAATGTGCAATATCTCTCACTCACAGCCATAGTTTATGTAACACCAGTTCTCCTATTCTGTCAAACTCAGAATCTACATACACACTAATCCGTGCATGTAATAAGAAATTTATTCAGTTGACAGAAAAACTCTCCTTTCCTCTTCAACGACAAATCGACAAACATTACGAGGGAGCTTTTGCCTATGTAATTCCGATAGCATCCTGGTCTCAAGAAAATATAAGTTTCTAGAGCAGATATTTTCATATTTAGTAGGGCATTTACTCTGGTCCACCTTCATCTCATAAAATGTTATTTACTTAAGTCGTAATCATACTGGTAATCACACTAATACGAGAGATATGATGGAGCGCATGGTCTGATGATGTAATCCTTGCTGTCAAAATTTGTGAAAGAAATGTCTGTCATTTGTAGCAATATATATTACTACCCAACACATAATCCTTGTTTGTAGTATTACGAATGTCTATGGTTACATGTAGATCCGAAATATCCGGGGTAATTATTTTTGTCAGCAGCCAAGGTCTTGACTCGTTGGTAACACCGTTTCCTGCCCGATCACTGAAGTTAAGCTACGCAGAGCCCGCCTAGTACCTGGATGGGTGCCCGTCTGGGGGAAAACCGGTTGCCGCTACTTTTAAGGACACAACAAGTCCCTCAAGAGGCGTCCAGTTGACACACACTATGTGATCAAAAGTATCCGCACACCTGCCTGAAAATGACTAACAAGTTCGTGGCGCCCTCCATCGGTAAATCTGGAATTCAATATGGCGTTAGCCCACCCTTAACCTTGATGACAGTTCCCATTCTCGCAGGCATACGTTCAATCAGCTGCTGGAAGGTTTCTTGGCGAATGGCAGCCCATTCTTCACGGAGTGCTGCACTGAGAGATATCAATGTCGAACGGTGAGGCCTGGCACGAAGTCGGCGTTCCAAAACATCCCAAAGCTGTTCTGTAGGATTCATGTCAGGCCAGTCCATTAGATGGATTTTATTATCCACCACTCCGCCACAGGCCGTGCATTGGGAAAAGGCGCATGATCGTGTTGAAAGATGCAATTACCATTCCCGAATTGCTCTTCAACAGTGAGAAGGAAGAAGGTGCTTAAAACATCAATGTAGGCCTGTGCTGTGACAGTGCCACGGAGAACAACAAGGGTTGCAAGCCTCCTTCATGAAAAACACGACCACACCATAACACCAAAGCCTCCAAATCTTACTGTTGGCACTACACACGCTAGCAGATTATGTTCACCGGGCAATCGCTATTACCCACAAAATGCCATCCGATTGCCACATTGTGTACCGTGATTCGTCCCTCCACACAACGTTTTCCCACTGTTCAATCGTCCAATGTTTACGTTGCTCACACCAAGCGATACGTCGTTTGGCATTTACCGGCGTGATGTGTGGCTTATGAGCAGCCGCTCGACCATGAAATCCAAGTTTTCTCACCTCCCACTCAACTGTCATAGTATTGCAGTCGGTCCTCATGCAGTTTGGAATTCCTGTGTGACGGTCTGGATAGAAGTCTGCCTGTTACACATGACAGATTAGATTACATTAATACTAGTTCCATGGATCATGAATACGATATTTCGTAATTATGTGGAACGAGTCAAATTTTCTAATACATGACATAATTAAGTTAATTTAACAACATAATTAAGTTAATATAACAACTTTCTTATTTTTTAAAAAAATTTTAATAATTTTTTTGTTTGTTTTTTTTCTTAATTTATATCTAAAAATTCCTCTATGGAGTAGAAGGAGCTGTCATTCAGAAATTCTTTTAATTTCTTCTTAAATACTTGTTGGCTATCTGTCAGACTTTTGATACTATTTGGTTAGTGACCAAAGACTTTTCACCCCTTTCTGTGCCAAAGTTAGATTTAATCTTGAATAGTGAAGATCATCCTTTCTCCTAATATTGCAGCTATGCACACTGCTATTACTTTTGAATTGGGTTTGGCTGTTAACAAATTTCATAAGAGAGTATATATACTGAGAAGCTACTGTGAATATATGATCTAGGGTGGACTCCAGCTATTATTCTGATTACACGCTTTTGTGCAATAAATTCTTTATCCCTCAGTGATGAATTACCCCAAAATATGATGCCATATGTAAGCAATGAGTGAAAATAGGCGTAGTAAGCTAATTTACTTAGATGTTTATCACCAAAATTTGCAATGACCCTTATTGCATAAGTAGCTGAATTGAAACGTTTCAGCAGATCATCAATGTGTTTCTTCCAATTTAATCTCTCATCAATGGAAACACCTAAAAATTTTGAATATTCTACCTTAGCTATATGATTATGATTAAGGTCTATATTTATTAATGGCGTCATACCATTCACTGTATGGAACAGTGTGTACTGTGTCTTATCAAAATTCAGTGAGAGTCCATTTACAAGGAACCACTTAGTAATTTTCTGAAAGACATTATTGACAATTTCATCAGTTAATTCTTGTTTCTCAGGTGTGATTACTATACTTGTATCATCAGCAAAGAGAACCAACTTTGCCTCTTGATGAATATAGAATGGCAAGTCGTTAATATATATTAAGAACAACAAAGGACCCAAGACTGACCCTTGTGGAACCCCATTCTTGATTGTTCCCCAGTTTGAGGAATGTGCTGATCTTTGCATAATATGAGAACTGCTTATTTCAACTTTCTGCACTCTTCCAGTTAGGTATGAATTAAACCATTTGTGTACTGTCCCATTCATGCCACAATACTTGAACTTGTCTAGCAGAATTTCATGGTTTACACAATCAAAAGCCTTTGAGAGATCACAAAAAATCCCAATGGGTGGTGTTTAGTTATTCAGATCATTCAAAATTTGATTGGTGAAATCATATATGGCATTTTCTGTTGAAAAACATATCTGCAAACCAAACTGACATTTTGTTAGTACTTCATTTTCACAGATATGTGAAGCTACTTTTGAATACATTACTTTATCAAAACTTTTGGAGAAAGGTATTAGAAGAGAGATTGGACAGTAATTGTTGACATCAGATCTATTCCCTTTTTTATGCAAAGGTATAACAATAGCATATTTCAGCCTATCAGAGAAAATGCCCTGTTCTGGAGAGCTATTACGCAGGTGGCTGAGAATCTTACTTGTCTGTTGAGAACAAGCTTTTAGTATTTTGCTGGAAATTACATCAATTCCATGTGAGTTTTTGGTTTTAAGCAAGTTAATTATTTTCCTAATTTCAGAGGGAGAAGTGGGTGAGATTTCAGTTATATCAAATTGCATAGGTATGGCCTCTTCCATTAACAGCCTAGTTTTTATAATGTTTGGTGACTACTCTTTCTTGCTGTCAGATACATTTCCCTTTTCCGGTTACAAGATATTTTTATACCCTTAGTAAGCCATGGTTTCTTATGAGTATATTTAACTATTTTCTTCGGGAAGCAGTTTTCAAATGCATTTACAAAAGTGTCATGAAATAAATTATATTTTAAATTGGCATCAGGTTCACGATACACCTCATCCCAGTCTGAGAGCTGTAGGCTTTCTCTGAAATTTGCAATTGTTAAATCGTTGACTGAACGTACTACTTTGGAGGACTGTTTAGTACTGCTGAATGGATCTATGTCAGATATTGTAACTAGCTGTGCACCATGTTCAGAAAGACCATTCTCAACAGGCTGAGCATTTATCTGGTTAAACTTATCTTGGTCTATAAAGAAGTTATCTATCAGTGAGCTGCTATCCTTGACCACCCAAGTAAGAAAATCAATAATGGGTGTCAAATTGAAAGAACCGAGTAATACTTCAAGGTCATTTTTCCTATTACCCTCTTTCAGAGAATCTACATTGAAGTCCCCACAAATAATAATTTGCTTCCCCCTGTCTGCCGGATAGCACAACCAGGAGTCAAAATTTTTCAGAAATAGATGAAAATTTCCCAATGGGGACCTATATACAGTTACAATTATAAATGTGCCTTTATTTAATTTAAGCTCACAGGCACACGCTTCTATATGTTTCTCTACACAAAACTTTTTTGTTTCTATACTTTTTGCACAATGATAACTTTTGACATATATGGCAACTCCTCCTTTCTCCATTTTTTCTCTAATTACATGTGTAGAGAGCTTATATCCACTTACATTTACCTTATCCATATCAGTAACAATGTGATGCTCAGACAGGCATAGTATATCTATTTCATCCTCAGCTTCTAAATCTTCGAAACAAAACAGAAGCTCATCTATTTTATTCTTTAAACTCCGAATATTTTGATGAAATATACTTACATTATTTTTAATTATACTTTTATGAGAACCTTTCCTTGTCCTAACATTTGCAGTACTTTCCTGTCTGAGTTTCTCATTGTGCTTAGGCCTAGTTCCTATACCAGTGGTCACATGGTGTTCAGAGAGGCAGATTATATCAACTGGATTGGGTGACTTTAATTCATCAATGGAATTACCTAGGACTGATATACAACTTGGTGGATATAAAATTTCTGGTGATTGGTGAAAATTTGTAATTTACAGCCGTGATTGGTGATCCAATGTGCTAGAATTGTGCTGTTTAATTTCTTTCCTAAACTGAAGATTTGTTTCAATCCTGACCTCTCCTAAAAAAGGTGCTGCTCCAACACCTGTAACCACTGGTATTTTACCATTCATGGCAGTGCCTCCCCCCTTAAATTTCCTGCTATTACCCCAGCCAGTTTACCCTTCCCTTTCCTGTTGAGATGTAGGCCGTGCCTGGTATAGTCCCACCTACTGAGAGAATCAACAGGAACCACACTAATATGAGCCCCCGCACCCTACCCAAGCAGCCGTTCCAACTCCAAATAAAGTCTCCCAACAGAAGAGTTTAAATGAGGCCGGTCATGGCGTCTCAGGACAGATACAAATTCAACATTGGTGTGTCTCGATGCCGACGCAATCTTTACCAGGTCACACTCTATACTGTACCCAGGATCTCTGTCGATACTGTTCCCTGGCCCTCTCACAATAACCACCGTGTCTTCCCTGGTACATCCTTTACAGAGTGAATCTAAATCCAGACTAGCACTTGGTTTGAAAAAATTTGTGACCTGGTATTCTGGTCCTAATTCCTCCTGCAGAAGTTGGCCTACACCTCTGGCATGAGAACTGCCTAACAACAAAACTTTCTTCCTTTTCGATGACTTTCCTACATTCTTTTTCAATTTCCTATTGAAAGTTTGTTGTGTCCTGTCTACACCTACCTCTTCTTGATGCTCATCAGTTTCTAACTGAAGCAACAGGTCAAACTTATTTTTGACATTCACCACAAAACTGTCAGACTTCGTTCTAGGCCTGTTCCTTCTGTTACCTGTTGCCACTTCCCACCTCACTTTGCCCTTCTCCCTCCTTAACCTGTCCAGATCTTCCCTAGCCTGATCTAGCTCGGCCTGAAGGGCAGAAATTTTCCCCTCCTGTTCCACGGCCTCATTTAAACTCTTCTGTTGGGAGACTTAATTTGGAGTAGGAACGGCTGCTTGGGTAGGGTGCGGGGGCTCATATTGGTGGGATAAGATGTTTGAGGTACTCAAAAAAGTAGGAATAGACCATAAAGATAGAAAAATGATATGGAACCTGTACAAAAACGAGACAGCAGTTGTCTGTGGAGGGACAAAACAAGAAGAGGTGCAGATACGGAAAGGTGTCCGACAAGGTTGCGCACTATCCCCTGTTATCTTTAACGTATACACTGAAGAAGCGCTGAAAAAAGTAAGGGAAAATTCACAGACAGGTGTAGTAATTCATGGCCAACGAATAGATATGATAAGATATGCCGATGATGTAGCTGTCCTGGCTGAAAGTGAAGAAGATCTTGTAGTTCTACTGAATAGAATGGATAAAGTTATGGGTGAAGAATATCATATGAGATTTAATAAAGCAAAAACAAAAGTAATGGCATGCGACAAAGAAGATCAAGTGAAAGTCCAAGTTCATGTAGGCAATGAACTGCTTGAACAAGTTGATAAATTTACTTATCTGGGCAGTAATATTACCAGGGATGGAAGGAGCAAGGCACAAGTGAGAAGTAGAATAGCTCAAGCAATGGCTGCTTTTAACAAGAAGAAAAACATATTAACATCTAAGAGCATCAGCCCTGAAATCAGGAAAAGATTTTTGAAATCATGTGTGTGGAGTGCGGCATGCTATGGGTGTGAAACATGGACTCTCGGGACAGAGGAAGACTAGAAGCTAAATTCTTTTGAAATGTGGTGCTATAGACCCATGCTCAAAATAAAATGGATCGACAAGGTCACAAACGAAGTGGTTCTGGAAAGAGCAGGTGAGAAGAGAAGCTTCTAGAGTTTCATTGTTAAAAGAAGAGTGCAATTTACAGGCCATCTATTAAGACATAAAGGACACCTGAACACAATCATAGAGGGATATGTCGAGGGAAAAAGACCAAGAGGAAGACCACGACTGAGGCACATGGATCAAATCGTGAAAGATGTGGGATGTAACACCTATAAAGAAGTGAAGAGAAAAGCTTAAAGACGCACAGAATGGAGACAAGTTGCCATTGTAGCTGTTGCAAACCAATCCCTGGATTGACCACTACAGAAGAAGAAGAAGAAGTTCCACTATCTTCCTATCTCGGCTGCAAATCCTACATCACCACTGATGAGCCTGATCCACTTTCCCGACACCCACGCCACTGCAGTCCCCCCAATGAAGAAAACTACTGCATCCATCATACCAAACCCCGAAACTAACAATTCTGCTGCAAGTCAGGCACTTCTCACTCATGGCAAAAATAATACTTTAGCTAGAATAAATCAATTAAATTACCGAAAATCAAAAAAGACGTTACAAGAATTAAGCCTATTCACAAATACAAGCAAGTTTCTGATTTAAAATTCCGCTATTTTTCTGAGATCTGTATTAAAACAATGAAGGTATACGCTATTAATTATATATTTCACTCTATGGAATGAAAAAAGGACAATTAAACGAGATACTTTAAGTTTGATTCTCCAAAAACGTTACGAGAATTAGGCCTATAAACAAATGTATATAAGCAAGTTTCTGATATAAAGTTACGCTGTTTTTCTGAAATCTTTATTAAAACAAAGAAATTATACGCTATACGGTAGTTTACTTATTTGTTACCGAGAAACTAGTCAAATTACCGTGAAACAAGAAACAATCACGTTTACAAAATTTAAGCCTAAACGCGACTTCGTGAAGTTACGATCTTTTCGTGTTTTCTGAAAAAATACGCAAAGAAAAGTGAAACCTTTAACGGCAAGACTAAAAGATACACTAATGCACGTATTTAATTTGTTGTCGGTGTTAAACTACATTATATTCCTGTCTAAATCACTTAACTTTCTGGAAATAGTTTCTGGCGTCACTTACTCGGCGGCCATCTTGGAAAGGCCACCTCTTGGAAAGCCCTCTTCCATTGTCGGCGGTCTCTGTCAGTCAATAGACGAGGTCGGCCGTAAGCTTTTGTGCTGTACGTGTCCGTATACATTTCCACTTCACTATCAGATCGTAAACAGTGGACATAGGGATGTTTGGGAGTGTGTAAATCTCGCTTACAGACGTATGACACAAGTTACACCCAATCATCCGACCACATTCGAAGACCTCGAGTTCCGCGGAGCACTCCATTCTTCACTCTCACGATGTCTGACTACTGAGGTCGGTGATATGGAGTAACTGGCAGTAGGTGGCAGCATAATACACGTACTACGAGAAACTTCTGCTTTTTGGAGTGTCCAGATTCTTTTGATCACATAGTGTATTTGCACCAGGTCGTGGTGCAACACCCATTATTTTCAGTCAGTTCTGAGGCTCTCTTTACACCAGAAATTTTGGGTAGTTCATTGTCTGCGTAACTAATATATTTATCAAAAAGCTCCTATAGCCGCTTCAGACTGTTGGATTAGTTCTAGCATTAAATATTTAGCAGGCGACGTCAAGATAAGCTAACATTCAAGCAGGACAGTTCGGAGAATGGTTTTCTCTCTTTTTTTATCCTGTCAAGTTCGATTGCTATCGTCTTAAAGAAGAAGATAAATCGTCTTAATCATTCTACTTGATTATATAGTTCCTCAGTAAGCTTTAATCTACACTTCAGACTTCACCATTTCCTACGAAAAGGGACATGTAAGATGTTGGACGTATTGTCGTAAGATATAATGAAAAGTTCAGTAAATATAACACGCATCTGCTCAAGCTGAATGAAAGTCCCCGGACACCTATTGGTGGACATTAATATGAGGTATATCCGATTCATTTTGACGGCTTAAACTCTACTGAGGATGCACTCATTGAGGTTTCTGAATATCTGCGGATAAAAAGCAGCCGATTATACTTCAAGAACCGAAACCAGAGAAGTTTGAGGTTGTGGAATGCGATGTCTGGAGGGCAGTCGGAGCTCTGAAAGGTTTTCCGTTGGGTACAGGTCTCGGCTCTTGTTCAGGATTGTTATTGTTCACAAACATTGCTCCATAGACGTTGCTTTATGACAGGGTGCACTATCATGCTTGTTCCTCTTCTGCACGCTGTATACCGTGCTATGAAATGTGTTCATATTCTTCGTCACTTAGCGTTTCCTTCAGCGCAATAAGGGGACCATACCCTAACCATGAAGGATTTCCATGTGGTAGGGCGTGATTCCTCACTCCCAATCCATCGTTTCTGATCATTCACTGTGAAACTTCTTCATAAAAATTTTTTACTTAAATAGAAATCACTGAGAAGGTGAAACTTCTACATTATTGATTCTGAAACTGCTGAGTGGAACTGAACGTACTGAGCCTACATTCTCTTTACTTATTCGTATCATTTCAACAATGACCTACCAAATTTGGCCTGACAATCACCACTCAGACTTCTCCTATTCATTAATTACCCACGATATTCCACGGTAACGCGACCTGACTGCTTCCAAATTAACTCAAAAGAATGGCCCTGAATAAGAAGAAATCTTAACAATAACCTACACATTTTGTAAGTCACCTCACAAAAACATTCATTACACGAACTGCAGCAATGCTGCAAGCACGAATACTGCCAGCTAAATAAAAGATTCTAGCTACTGAAGGCTCTAACTACAGATAGGCATGTTGTTACCAAAGGAAAGATTTTGTTGCAGAGCAAACAATGTTTTTTTTTTTGGTAATCAGTCTACTGACTGGTTTGATGCGGTCCGCCGCGAATTCCTTTCCTGTGCTAACCTCTTTATCTCAGAGTAGCACTTGCAACCTACGTCCTCAATTATTTGCTTGACGTATTCCAATCTCTGTCTTCCTCTACAGTTTTTGCCCTCTACAGCTCCCTCTAGTACCATGGAAGTCATTCCCTCATGTCTTAGCAGATGTCCTATCATCCTGTCCCTTCTCCTTATCAGTGTTTTCCACATATTCCTTTCCTCTCCGATTCTGCGTAGAACCTCCTCATTCCTTACCTTATCAGTCCACCTAATTTTCAACATTCGTCTATAGCACCACATCTCAAATGCTTCGATTCTCTTCTGTTCCGGTTTTCCCACAGTCCATGGTTCACTACCATACAATGCAGTACTCCAGACGTACATCCTCAGAAATTTCTTCCTCAAATTAAGGCCGGTATTTGATATTAGTAGACTTCTCTTGGCCAGAAATGCCTTTTTTTTGCATAGCGAGTCTGCTTTTGATGTCCTCCTTGCTCCGTCCGTCATTGGTCATTTTACTGCCTAGGTAGCAGAATTCCTTAACTTCATTGACTTCGTGACCATCAATCCTGATGTATTTACCTTAAAATGTGATAACCAGTTAAAAAGTTATATAATCTTAAATGACATGCAGTTCCAAAAATTATATAATCATGAACAAATTACATTTCCATGACGGACACACGTCCAGACCGTCCGCTCACGCTAACACTTGAGACGCATAACATCCATCACTGCTAACTATAAACTTCCAACCTCCATCACTGCTGGCTATTCCCTTCTAACTTCCATCACTGTTGACGGGTCACCTCCAAGTGCAGAGTCCGACCAGCAACAGAGTCTCTTACAGATTGCGCACAGCGCTGTCAGATTTGTTAATGCAAAGCGCTATATTGCGTTACCAACATACAAACACATAAACAGCTTATTTACAACTGTCCAGTAGCGTCGCTCTTTGCATCAGCTCGATGGTCGCTAAGCACTGACCACAGAAGTGTGTTGCGAGCAGTTGCTCGACCATTGCACCCCACTGTAATTCTCCATGAAAAGTAACACTGTTAGCTGGACAGGTTGTTAAACTTTGGAGATTCCGATTCGTTACGCTGTTTTCATGCCTGGTTTGACAATCACCCACTGCAATGCTCGACGGTCTCAGCCAATGGATGAGGTCTGCCTGAGATTTGGTTAGCTGTTAGTCTTCCTTCCGGTTTCCACTTCACTATCACATCAGCGACAGTCGATTTGGGCCGGTTTATAAGGATGGATTTGTTATTCAAGTAACATCCCATTACGAGTTCTCGCTCAGCTCTCTTGACCGACCCATTCTAATGTTACTGCTACTCTACCCTCCTCCTTTTATACTTTTAATGGTTAATGAAAATCACGTCAGATATACGTATTAGCACACATTTACAGTGTAACGACCGCTTTCGTTCGCAGAACATCTTCAAATTGCCTGCAGTTACACAAAAGAGGAAAATAGACTAACGCCACATCATCCTAACGAGTAAAAAAAAGACAGCTCACACTGATAACAGCCTAATACAACTGTGTGACACAAGTTATGGTATACCTCCTAACAACGTGACGGACCTCCTTTTGCCGCCATAGTGCAGCAGTTCTCGACGTGGCGCGGACCCAACATGTTGTTGGAAGTTCCGTGCAGAAATATTGAGTCATTCTGCCTGTGTAGCCTCTTAATTAGAAAAGTGTTGCCGGTGCAAGATGTTGTGCACGAAATGAACTCCCGATTATGTCCATCCAATGTTAGATGTAATTCATGTCGGGCTGTCTGGATGGCCAAATTATTCGCTAGAATTTTACAGAATTACCATGAAACATTTGTGGCCCAGTGAAATGGCGCATTGTCATCCTTAACAAGTCCATTGTTGTTTGGGAACATGAAGTTCATAAATGGCTGCAATTTGTCTCCAACTAGCTGAACATTACCATTTCCAGAATGGTTCAGTTGGACCAGAGGAACTAGCCCATTCCATGTAAAGAAAGCCCACACCCTTTTGAGTCACTACCAGCTTGCCCAGTGCATTGTTAACAACTTGGGTCCGTGGCTTCATGGGATCTGCGCCACAATGTAACCAGCTCTTACCAACTGAAATCGGTACTCATCTGACCGGGTCACGACTTCCCAATCACGAGCCCAGGAGAGGTACTGTAGGCGATGTCGTGTTGTTAGCAAACGCACTCGCGTCGATCGTCTGCTGGTTGGTTGCTTGATTTGGGGGAGGGACAAACAGCAAGGTCATCGGTCGGTCGGCTGCTGCCGTAGCCCACTTTCCTTTCCTTCGCCGCACTTTCTAACGAATACGTAGGTCGTATATTCTACATTGATTTCTGCGGTTCTTTCACGCAGTGTTGCTTGTCTGTTAGCACTGAAAGCTCTACGTAAACTTTGCTGCTCTCGGTCGTTAAGTGAAGGCCGTCGGCCATAGCGCTGTTCATTGTGAGAGATAATGACTTAAATTTGCTATTCTCAGCACACTCTTGACACTGTGGATCTCGGAATATTGAATTCCCTACTTTACGTTTTTTTTCATGTAGTTCAATAAATGTCACCCCGTATGTATATGTGCATATCGCTATTCCATGACTCTTGTCACATCAGTGTAGAAAATCCTCACCAAGTTGTGCTAAACTCAGGCACAAATGGCCTGCTTGTTAAAGATAAAATCCAGAAACACTGATCACAAACATTAGATTCCATGACAGAGGTAAGCATGCAAACATAGCAAATGGTCTCTGTCGAGTGCGATAGTTGACTGTGCAATGATAACAGTTACAAAGAATGTCAAAACAATTTTTTGCACGCAGCATGCTGTGTCTATTAACCATACTTCCGCCAGGCGGTAGGTAGAACGTTTATGACTAGCCTTTTTATTCATATTTTATTTTTGTTTAATGTTACAAATGACAACCAGAGCCAACCGTGACTTCAGCACAACTTAGTGATGTTTTATTATAAGACTTGTATCACTGTGCCTATTTTATTTGTTAAGAACCTGTAGCTTTAGCCTAATTTCCTGCTTTGTTTAACTACAGGCAATCTGAAGATGTTCTACGAAGGAAACCGATGGTAGAACAGTAAATGTGTAATAATACGACTGAAGTGGTACTCATTCATCATAAACATTATTGTCACCTGTGGTGCTCGACACGATCAGGATTATATTGGCAGGTCCACCCCTCGTGACATTTAACGGTCGCTTCCACATTGCATAAAGATGAGAGTCAGTGGATAAATCTCTGCTGGATATTTGTTTCCTTAGACCAGGCTCAGAGTGAGAACGTAACACTTCTGGACAATGTTAACAGCCGACGCCGCACAGAACTGGTCTTTAATGAAACCACGGAATCAAAACTCTGTTTATTCCAAAACCGATAAATGACCAAGATTGAAGAGCAGGACATATCTGTAAAAACTCTATTTGTCAACAAAACTGACGTAGTGTACCCGTAACAGACGGTGACCGATTTAGAGTGAACAAAAAATGCCCCACTTTGAAGTCGGCATGCAATTTCCCATCCACATTCAGACAAAAGGTTATCTGGCAAAATCAGACCAGGCGTATTTTGAAAACACGTATTAAAACGAGTAGTTGGCATCGCGGCCACATTGCGCAGCGCATCGAAATGTACAGAGGAACTTAGATCAACCCGCACTGCCGTACCAACCGTCGTAGTTCAAACAGGCGGGCACGTTAGCTTAGGATGTTCGGTCAAAAGTCGGGCTGCCCATTGTAAACAAGAAAAAGTGAAAAGTGCTCACTGGTGAAACTGAAAGGGCCCTTGTGGCGTCCGTCCAGAACAAAGGACGAGAACAATGTCAAGCAAAAGAAGAGTGCTAGGACGTCAAATCAACATTCAACATTGAGCTGTGATTCGATTCCTTTTCAGGTTTTCTTTAAATTTTTTAGACATCCATTCCGCAGTTCTCGTCTTCCATAAGCAGGACATCATTTTGTCGCATGACAATAGCCTATCACGTGACAGTGGGATCCATTGAACTACATGCATATATCTACCAACCACTAAGTGCACATCCACAACTGGTCCTGCCAAGTCCGTCAAGTTCATGTAGGGCGGTTTCCCGGTAGAATACACAAACAATGTATATGTTGATATGCGTTTGGTGCTGCGTGCATCCGATAACCATGCTGCTGCCCCTTTTCGTGCTTACGCTGCACGATACCCTAAAAAGCGCCATCCGGATAAGAACGTTTTCCGTCACCTGGAGCCACGACTTCGCGATACCGGTAATCTTTGTCCATAAGTAATAGAAAGAGATCCTCCAAGGACTAGACGTAATCCACAAACAGAGGACGCGATTCTTGAAACCGGCCACCAGTCAACTCGTCGAGGTAACCATCACAAATCAACATAGTTTCAGACTTTCTGATCATTGCTGTTGAATTAAATAAAAATTTAGTTTCTACAGGAAATCATATAATTTTATTGGCAAATGCCTTTCCGAGACTCATATCTGAAATACTCCTCTGTGATACAGACAAGAGGGAGATTGAGTCAATAATAAAAGCACTGAAGACTAAGGACTCTCATGGACATGATGGAGTTTCTATCAGAATATTAAAGTACTATGCTGCACATGTCAGCCCTGTATTTAGCCATATTTGTAATTTTTCCTTTAGGAATGGTCAGTTTCCTGAGCCATTAAAGAACTCAGTAGTAAAGTCACTTTATAAAAATGGAGAAAGGGATAATGTAGATAATTTTAGACCTATTTCTATGCCATCAGTGTTTGCAATAGTTATTGAAATGGCTATGTAGGTAAGGATAATTGATCATTTTGTATCACACGATTTGCTATCAAATGTACAGTTCGGCTTTAAATGTCGTTTAACAACTGAAAATGCTATATTCTCTTTTCTCTGTGAGGCACTGGATGGGCTAAACAAAAGGTTTCGAACGCTTGGCATATTTTTTGATTTAACTAAGGCATTTGATTGTGTTGATCACAAAATATTGCTCCAGAAGTTGTACCATCACGGAATACGGGGAGTAGCTCACAAATGGTTCACATCTTACTTTAGCAACAGGCAGCAAAAGGTCATTATTCCCAATGTTGAGAAAGGCTGTGATGTCGGGTCTGAGTGGGGTACTGTCAAGTCGGCAGTGCCTCAGGGATCAGTGTTGGGGCCACTCCTGTTCCTTATTTATATAAATGATATGCCCTCTAGTATTACTGGTAACTCTAAAATATTTCTGTTTGCTGCTGACACTAGCTTGGTAGTAAAGGATGTTGTGTGCAACATTGACTCGGTTTCAAATATTGCAGTACATGACCTCAGTTCATGGCTTGTAGAAAATAAACTAGCGCTAAATTACAGTAAGACCCGGTTTTTTCAGTTTCTAGCACACCATTCAACAAAACCTGATGTTTTAATTTCACAGAATGGGCATGTGATTAGTGAAACTGAATAGCTCAAATTTCTAGGTGTTCAGATAGATGGTAATCTGTCATGGAAAGCCCACGTTCAGGATCTTGTTCAAAGACTTAATACTGCCATTTTTACTATTCGAACGGTATCAAAAGTGAGTGATCGTTCGACACGAAAATTAGTCTACTTTGCTTATTTTGTCGTATAGTATTATATTTGGGGGTAACTCTTCTCATTCTAAAAGGATATTTTTGGCTCAGAAACGGGTGGTTCGGGCAATAAGTGGTGTTAGTTCACGAATCTCTTGTCGACCTCTGTTCAGGAGTCTGGTATTTTGACATTGGCCTCTCAATACTTATATTCCTTATTGTCGTTTCTTGTTACCAATATTAGTTTATTCCCAAGAATAAGCAGCTTTCACTCCGTTAATACTCAGCAGAAATCAAACCTGCATTTGGATCGGACTTGCTTAACACTTGTGCAAAAAGGAGTGCAGTATACTGCTGTGTCCATTTTCAATAAGCTACCACTCAAATTCCAAAATCTTGTCGGTAATCCACGCGCTTTCAAATCGAAACTGAAGAGTTTCCTTATGGGTCACTCCTTCTATTCTGTCGAGGAGTTCCTTCAAAAATTAAGCTAACTTTTATCGTATTGGTAATAGCGTTTACTTAAACTTATGGACTGACTTTTTTAAGGTTCATGAACATTTATTTTTATCTCTTATTATGTTTATGTTGTAATTTCATGTACTAACACGTTCCATGACCTTGGAGATTTGCTCCTCATTTCGTCCTACGGAACTTGACGAGTAAATAAAATAAAAATAAAAATATGTCAGAGACTCGTTGTTGCACGATGAAGAACTGCATCCATACCATTACGCGTTCATTCAGCACCAGCGACCAGTAGAACGGATTTGTAGAGTACGTTTTGTGAATGGCTTTAGCACTAAGTGGAAGATATCGACGTTTTATAAATAATCTGATATGGACTGACAAATTTAGCACCACTCGTGAAGGTATTTTCAACCCCCACAAAAAAATGGTTCAAATGGCTCTGAGCACTATGGGACGTAGCTTCTGAGGTCATCAGTCCCCTAGAACTTAGAACTACTTAAACCTAACTAACCTAAGGACATCACACACACCCATGCCCGAGGCAGGATTTGATCCTGCGACCGTAGCGGTCGCGCGGTTCCACACTGTAGCGCCTAGAACCGCTCTGCCACCCTGGCCGGCTCAACCTCCACAACAGCCATTCTTGGCCGGAAAACAGCCCACATGTTGTCCGTAAATGTGGCTTTCAGGCACTCTTTGGCGTAAGCCTGTGAGCTGAAATCTCTGGAGGAGTACTTTTGGGCCCTTACCTATTGCCGGACAAGTTGAATGTGACCGTGTATCCTACGTTTCTTTGCTGTACTCTTCCTGATACATTAGAATACGTTCTACTTGGTGTTTGGCGACAGATATGGCTTTAGGAATATGCTGCACCGCTACACTTTAGAATGAATGTGTGTACCTATTTAAATGAGTGGTAGTGGAGGTCCAGTGTTCTGGATCCCACTTTCCCCACTGGATTTTTATTTGGGCAGAAACTTAAAGGAACAAGTTCATGGTACTCCATCCATGGAGGTACACTAACTTATAGCTCGCTTGCATGCCGCTTCGGCAATGATGCATGCAGGTGTGCTGCAAAGTATGAGCCAGTGAGTGGCGAAGTGTTTGCAAATGTAAGATGGTTGCTTTGAACCACTTCAGTTAGCGAGTTAACTAGAATCGCCGGAAAATCTACGAAGATGAATTAGCACGAGTCATGTGTGAATAGCTCTAAGAATCTACAGAATACAAATAAAAGGAGAGTTAATAGTGCATAAAGTTAATAAGAAGCTGTACACAGCGGTTCAGGGGGCTAGAGTGATAAAAGGAATATTGTAGTAATTGTGAATTCTATCTATGTCAATAAAAATTTAGCATCTTTTTCGCGAATTACAACATAGTTATTTTAAAAGAAAGTCCTTTCGAAATGGTTCCACAGTGACATTAAAAAACCTCTAAGAAATACCACTTTATTATTGAACAATGAATATCGTAAAGAATGGGTAGTACTAAGTCTCAGATCCAAAAATCCACGAAGAGGCCTTCCAGTACGGCCAAACGTTAATTTAAGAAATCCCAACCTGTGTTTTATAGTACAATGGCCATTCAATAAATAATGCCCGATAATTTTTCTCTGAACTTCTGTATTCTTAAGAATTAAAATTTGGTAACATGATCAACCAACAGTTTTTTCATGCACCGCTTTTCTACATGGTCTCCATAACGTTCTATGCCTTATGCCCGCGATGTGAAAGACCACGTATTCCCTGTTGGTAAAAGCTGAACGTGACGCAGCGAGATTTTGTCACCTCTAAAAATCTGTGGTAGAAATACCTCTCAACAGGCCTCAGACTGCTCCAACACTACGGATGAACTGACTTTAACATTTTGGTCTGCTGTGTGATTGGAGCATTTATAGAGCCCATCTTGAGCGCAGCTCTGAATTTTCACGAATAATTCCATCTGTGTGGTACCCTCAGTGGCTGTGATAGGTAGGAGCAGCGGTTGCGACAGAATGTCCCAAAAGCCTGCTGATCATGGCTCTCGGTTTCTGCACTTCCTGAGGTTTTAACTCTCGTTATTCACAGGCCAACAGTACTTCTGTCAACTGCGTCATTACCGTACACTGCACACAGGCGTTTGTAGATGTTCATCATAATTTATTTTTTTGGCAATCAATAATTCAATTGTTCTCACGTAGACATGACTTAGATGGTTTACTACTGGTCTATCATCTGTCGGAGTTGTTTGAAACTGGGCAAAAGCGAAGAAGAAACATCAAATTTGAAATATGTCGAAGTGCCTTTTCCAACCTATATTAATGGCTGTAATATAGACTGTAGAGAATTATTTATTGGACGACCACTGTAAATAGGATCCTTAGAAACAAGAACGACTTCGAACATAAGTATACAATACATAATGCTTCTAAACTTCAGACACAATAATAGACCAATTACAAATAACTTCAAACAGACATCATTTGATGCCAGTAATTGATAGAACAACGTTCCTGTACGGGGATCGGTAGAGTCTGTGAGGCTAAAGAAATGAAATTTAATTCTACGTCTAGAGGCAAAAATGAAGATTACATCTTCACTTTTAGAACATGTACTATCACATAATTGCTTCAGTTTCCAGAAGGAGACGGATAATCATCCTGGTCGTTTAGCTATAGATGACTGACCATCATCGTAAAATACAGACATATTATTCCATAATAATCACATACTTCTACACTAAGATAGATATTATTTAACTGTTGTTCATTGAATGCATGATACCAGGAAGAATTTCGGCTTTTATACACAGGGTATCTATAATTAAAGTTCAAGTTTCGAAACGCTGTATAAAGAGAATCAAAGGTCAATAAGATGGCCAATTTGAACAACACATTACGGACACAGAGAGGAACGTCTTGGGAAAACAATTAACGAAAATCTGATTAGTATAGGGCGTTGTAAGCGTCAGAATAGACAACCAACGGACTCGCGGCACACGGCTGTTCCTCAGTTGGCGTGAGAGACTCTCAATACGCCTGTCTCCATGGAGGTTCGCTCACTGCTTCTAACGTCTTTTACGAGTCTGGTGACTGTGGGTCAGTGGCCCTGCAAAAGTCCTGGACCCTTAAGGGTATGAAAAAAGGCACTAGTCCGATGGCTGCTGAGGGTCTGGTGAAAATGATTACAAAATTTGAAAAGACAGGTCCTTTTGAAGTGTGACGTGGCAGAGAGAGGAAAGCTGTGTGCGAAGATGTAGCTATAGCATTTCAGGAGAAATCGAGCAGTGGTGTGTGAATATAGTGCGCACGGGGAATTTCTCGAACGTTGGACATGCTTGCGAACACAGTGCATAAAATCCTATGAAACATCCTGCATTGCTGTCCATACAGAGTTACCCATTTCCGGGAGTTGCTCCTTCCCACCTACCAGCAAAGCAAACGTTCGCTGTGCAATGTCTGCTCACACGGAAGTGCACAGTGAATGGGCAAGAAACATTCTGTGGACAGTCGAAGCTAATTTCCACTTCCGAGGTCAAGTCAGTGGGCAGAATTGCAGAGTGTGGGCAAAGGAAAATCTGCACGCACATATACACTTCATTCTGCAAAGATGACCGCGTGGTGCGGATTGACGACATCGTTTATGGTAGAGCCGCTTTTTTTTTTTTTTTCTTTCAGCCCGTCCCTGAGAAAAAGGGTTCTGAACAGTCGGACAGACAGACACATGGACAACAAAGTATTGTATGTGGGTTCCATTTTTACCAACTAAGGTACGGACCCTTAAGAAGGACTAAGAATTAAAGTTGAAGAACATTAAAACAGTATAATCATCTCTCTTGCTACAAATCTAATACAATCATATGAAATTTTGTCCAAAATACTACTGGCGGCTGTGAAATTAACAAGTAATTGACCATAACAAATTTAGCGAGTTGTAAGTGTATATACTTTGGTTTCTAAATGCTATTATATTTAATTATGCATGCTGAAACGTTCCCGGCACGCAGCTCTCTAACAGCAGTACCAAATGTAAACTTGGAATAATGATCACAGTAACTTGGTTTTACTTGAAACTGAAGCCTGCACGAGGCCATTGGCACAAATCGTGCGGACAAGTACGTAAACGAACGGAATGGACGCATTTGGCTGGTATCCCGGACTGGCGACAGGACATTCGGCCATTAGCTTTATTGACGGAAACGATGAGTCGGGCAGCTAACGCGGATGCATTAGTGCTTTGTGATTTCATAAATAACGCACACTGCCATCGAGAGCCGAGTTTGTTGGCAATTATTACGTATCCTCTGATGTCCAATATTTGTGTTTTCCCTTTATTCTCTTCTGTGCTATCGGAACGGCTATCACATGAGCAGTCGCAAGTGTTAATGGATTTCAACCATGTGGTTATTATATTTTATTTCTTATTTATAGGTACTTGACCATAATTTTGAAAAGTAAGCGAATAATTCTTATTTCACTTCATTAATACTACTGAAACTACATAACCATTCGCTTCATATCCTAACTGGCTGTACTGCAATTAAAGAAATGCGCCTATCAAGATGATTCCCTTTAAGTAAAAATAAATGTAATTTAGAAGTTGACAAGTATTATCAAAATTAACAACTAAATTTTCGATAATAAGCAAAAGATATGTATCCCAATAAAATGAAAGAGATTTCTTGTTCTTTTTCTACTGTTAGCAACCCTGGACAAAGAGTGCATTATTTATGACGTAGTCCGTGGAAAACACTTCAAAACTGCATGCGTACTTTAGGGGATCTACTTCCACTTAGTAGCGACAAGCTGTTGGGGAGAACTGAGACTACTAACACCCGGATGCTCCACCAAACCCGTGGATTCCAGCATGACTGATAAAGTAAACTCTTAGGCAATGGACCAGTAATTTATACTGTTTTGAAAATAACACAATACTTCTGTTGATCCACGAAACAAGGAATTACAAAGACGTTCAGCAAAATTTAGGAATATAGCATTACAGGTCCCTTGGGAATGAAATAAATAGGAAATGCAGGGAAGCTGAGATAAAAAGCTGCATGAAAAATGTACAGAAATTGAAAAATGATATGATTGTGTGAAGGACTTTCTTAGCACACAGGAACGTCAAAACAGTCTACGGTGAAATTAAAAGCAAGGGCTATAACATCAAGAGTGCAAGGTAACTGCACTTTTAAACGCAGATGACAGACCAGATAGATGTAAAGAGTAGACTGAAGGCCTCTGTGAGGACTTCTCCTTCTCTAATGAGGTTATGGAAGGAGAAACAGGAGGGGACAGAAAAGGTACAAGGTATCCAGTGTTATAATTTAAAACAGTTTTCTATGACTTAAAATCAAATTACGTAACATGAACAGGCAACATCCTATCGGAATTTCTAAAATCATTATGGGACGTGGCAATAAAACGTCTACTCTCGTTGATGTAAGGAATGTGTGAGACTGGCAATATACCTTCAGACTCGCGGGAAAACATCATCCACATAGCTCCCAAGATTGCAAGAGACAAAAGTGTGGGAATTATCGAAGAATCAGCTTAACAGCTCATGCATTCAAGCTTCTAACGAGAATAATATAGAGGTGAATGGAAAAGGAAACTGAGTGTATATTAGATGACGATCAGTGTGGCGTTCGCTGTGTTATTTAGTGGTTTGGTATTTAACTAATTTGTAAATGAAAATGATAATCTTACTTTATTACATTGAGTAATTACTAAATATTTTTTCTCCAGGCTAAAGATTTGGTCAAGTTTCTAAAGAACTCCAAGTTAACGTCGTGTTAAAGTGTTGTCTGTAAGTTGTGTAAGTGTCACTAAATCACAGTTCATACAACAGATTCTATACAACTATGGATTATGATGGAAATAGTTATTTTCAGCAAAATGATCATTAAAATCACCGAATATCAGCCGCGCACAGCACTGACGTATATTACCTGAAACAATATTCTTCGCAACTCGTGCGTAATTAATTTCGGCTCCATACATCAGCTAGAAAAGTTTGTTATAACGATCGTACTATGAGCACTGTTTTCAAAGAACCAATCTGATTCGAATTATTTTCATTAAAATGAGTTTGGAACCACCGGTGCGCATTTATTTTTACACATTTGTATTACGTTCGGCATTTATGGCTGCAGAGTTGCGTAATTTGAATTTGCCGCTGAGATAATTGTTAAGATGGCGGCAGACAATTGATAGAGACTTTCTATTGTTAGAGCAAATAGGATAAGTATTTGAAATGATTATTAAGCTTTACTTTCGTATTGTGCACTATTTAGACTTCATCGAGCAAACATTTGATTTATTTTTTTAAGGAAAACACAGACAAAAAGGCGATACAAATCGCTATCATCAATGGCTGCGCTCCTTGCAGCGGAAAGGAATAATTAACACAGATAATGCTTACTGAGAGAGGAATTAAAGTTACAAATAATGATTCACTCATATTTATAATAATAATGAACTCTATTCTCAAGTAATAATTATCAAATAATTACAATTTCTTAACAGACCTCAGTTTGATGTGCGTCCGCAACCTCCAAAAGCCAACCAACAAAAGGTAAAAACAAAGGAAGACAAACGCAGATCATAAAAGGAATTTACAATTATCATTGTCTTTGTATGATACACATCGATGTGTCCAATGACATCATAAAATATTATATAAATAATTAATATTTATCATCGTTCTCACTGTTTTTTCATATGTCGAATAGATAATGTTTATAACTTTTAGAGGCATAATTTCCTCTCGTCGTGCTGTAGCTAAAATTTATCTCGTGGATGTTACATCAGTTTGGGTTTAGGAGAGATAAACGCAACAGAGAGGCTGTTCTGACGTTGCGGGCGCTAATGGAAGCAAGGCCGAAACACATTCATAGAATTTCTCGACTTGGGATCAGCATACGACAATCATAAATTGCGCAGCATGTCCGAAATTCTGAGAAAAATTGTGTTACATTACAGGTAAAGCAATGTGAAATGCAGTCTGTACAAGAACCAAGAAAACAATAAGAGTGGAGGACAAAGAATGAAGTGCGCGGATGAAACTGGTGTACGACTGTGACGTAGTGTTTCTCCCTTCCTGTACAATTTATACATCGAAGAATGAGTGATGGAAATAAAAGGAAGGTTCAAGAGTGCGACTGAAATTCAGGGTGAAAGGATGTGAATGATAAGACTCTCTCATGTCATTTGCTAACCTAAGTGAAAGTGAGGAAGAATTACAAGATCTAGTGAATGGAATGATAAGTCTAATGAGTACATAATGTGGACCTATTGAATGGAATCTAATGAGTATAGACTCTGGACTGAAAGTAAATCGAAGAAACACGAAAGAAAATAGAAATAGCAGCTATGAGATCAGCGAGAAACTTAATATAAGAATCGAGTATCAAGGAGTGAAGGATTTAAGAAATTCAGCTACCAAGACAGCAAAATAGCATGAGAAGGACGGAGCAAGGGGTGCATAAAAAACAGGCTAGCACTGGCAAAAGGGAATTCATGGCGAAGACAATTCTTCTAGTAGCAAAAAAAGGCCTTACCTTGAGGACGAAATTTATGAGAATGCTCGTTTGGAGCATAGCATTCTATGATAGTGAATTATGGATTGTGGAAAAACCGGAACAGAAAAGAATCAAAGCATCTGGAGTGTGATGCTGCAGATGAATATGGAAAATTAGATGGGTGACAAGGTAAGGAAAGAGGAGGTTCTTCGCAGAATCGGCGAGGAAAGGAAAACACTGAGAAGAAGGGACAGGATGATACGACGTATGTTAAGGCATTATGCAATGACTTCCATGGTAATAGAGGGAGCTGTAGAGGGTAAAAACAGTGGAGGATGACAGACGCTGGAATTCATGCAGCAAATTACTGAGGAGATGAAAAGGGTGGCACAGTAGAGCAATTCGTGGCCAATCAAACGAATTAAGAGACTGAGGCCTCAGAAAAACTTATTATGCGTGTTGTCATTTTAACAGTAAATCCAGCTCTCAGCTGAATGCTTCACTGAATTTAGAAAAGGAAATAGGAACCAGTGTATTGTTCAATTACACCTAATCGTTCAACGTAAATTTATCCATTCTCCACCGACCTGGTTTATCTTAAAGAATTTATTTGGCCACTTTCACCATAAAAATCTTAGCAACGGACAGTGATAAAGTATTATGCGTTAATTACTGAGTTCCACTCCAAACAATTACCAGTTTAGCAGGTTAATCATGGAATTACGGTGAAGTATTTGGCGCTTTATTTCTGTTTGGTTTCCAATCAACTGTATTTCACTTGTGTTTCAGAAATTCACTAGTTTAGGTAATTTTTTTTTATGTCAGAAAGCCATTTTAAACCACTGAATATTTTACAGAATACGAATGTTTCCAAATATGATTCTGTAATATGGATACGTATTCCGTTCACTTCTACAGTACGGTATCAAGCAAACATAAATTAATTAATAGTGCGTAGTGGAAGATATTCTGTTATGTTTCTCTGTAGGCACGAACCTACCAACAATTAATGTTCGTTACTTCATAGGATTTATTTCTAGTAACATGATTAGGGAGTGCCATATTTTAATTGTATAGGTTGCCAGTTATACCGAGCGAAGAAAAGTCTCCCGTACCCAGGCGCAACCTCATGTCATTGTTTAAACAAAAAATGGTTCAAATGGCTCTGAGCAGTATGGGACTTAACATCGGAGGTCATCAGTCCCCTAGAACTTAGAACTACTTAAACCTAACTAACCTAAGGACATCACACACATCCATGCCCGAGGCAGGATTTTAACCTGCGACCGTAGCGGTCGTGCGGTTCCAGACTGTAGCGCCTAGAAGCGCTCGGCCACACCGGCCAGGTTTTTTCAAACAAACGGCATCAAAAAATAGCAAGTGTCTACTATTAGCACGTATGAATTGATGCAAAAAACGTATATAGTGAATATACATATATGCTTCCCTCCTCACTCCATAGAATATATAATAAAAAATTTTACATCCACACCAATGTTAATTTATTTTGTTGGGATGAATTTACCAACCCACTGCTTTCACATATACCTGTCACAAGCAGGGCATTAAAGCTCAACTTAGCATTTCGAATACGGGGATTTGATTAATTTTAATCATTCAAACAAGACGTACTTAATTGTGAATTACGTATTACTCTCACAGAGTAGGTTCCTCCACACTTCAGTCTTCCGTATGCTGAACGCTTAAATACTTCTTTACTCATGTATTTTACACTGATTTATGAAGAACATATCAATATTGTTAATAGTGTTGTGCTGCAGTGACAACTAGCCCTTTGCAGCGTAGAATGCTGGCAACAGAGGAAGAGAACTGAAGCGATCGCAGTTGTTGAGTGGGTGGGGGTGCAGTGGAACGACATTCCTCCTATACCGTTCCGTTTAGACAAGACAATCGCACAATGAAAATCAGACGGATTTCGTGGAAGTGCGTTACACAGGCGTTCTTGCTGAAATGTGGTGCGTATTTGTAGTAATGATTATGAAGTGAGTTGCGTGGAAACAGGTGTAACTGAATTACTTAATGAGTAGAAGAGTGATGACATTTTGAACAAGTTTTTAACATGCAGGCAGGCAGGCAGCATGTAACGTCACTGTTACGTCGCATAGGTTGGCAGTTGTTCCAACATTGACGAGTTCCATTCTGCTATCGACATTTGTTAATAAGAAGAAGGGATCAAAATAATGGTGACAGCACAGCACAAACTTTATCATAAAGAATGTAAACTGGAAGAAATGCCTAATGTTAATGGTAATAACGCGCATATTGCTTTTCTGGTGCCAACAGTGTTCGGTTATGAAATTTACATTCGTTAATTTAGTATCGTCATATTGTCTTAGAAAACGCCATGTTGTTAACGTTTTTCGAGGAGCATTATTCACTTACCACGGAACACAGTTCGGGAAACCCTGCGAATACGCCCATCTGAGGCGAGATTCAGTCGAAAACACCTCACCTTCCCATCCGTTATTAAACGTGTAACCAGGTGCACCAGCACAGTCGTGACCGATATACTGGAAAACGTGCCATACGTACAGCCTGCAAAATACGATATCGATTGCAATCTACCATTGTCGACTCAACATAATGGCCGAAACAGTGTTGTCATTCAGAGTCAAGTGAACTGCGTAGCTACCATCCGGTGCTGTGTTCATTTCGTGGTATCCAACATCGCATCGCCCTAAATAAGACACATGCTCTATCACTTTAGCCACGCACGTGTCACTGTTGTTGAAGCACACTTAACAGTCTGTACTTGTTACAGTGCCCTGTGACTTCAACGACGCTTTCACACTGCTACTCGTTCTGATGGTCTTTGCTGAAGACTCAAGTTGAAGTTTCCGGTAAAATAACAGAGGGAGATTTTGTATTTGCGCGTACGCCATCTACATTGTCGGTCTGCTGTTCTACACATTCTAGATTATTTTCATTCAGGCTGTCCTTCCTGGTTGTTTCAATGATTCAGATACTTAATATAGATTGTAACGTGTATAACTACACCTTTTACTGTCACTTTGTGTTAAAACTGTCAACTGTCACTTAGTGTGCCTCGCGCCACATATTAAAATATTAACTAAAACTATAACAATAAGGGAATAATAGTTGGAATCCAGTAATGCAGATTGAAAAATGTATCGATTCACATTCCTTAAGAGATGCAGTAGCTGCTGCGTAGTACTGTCTACCTCTACATGGATACTCTGGAAATCACAGCCGGCCGGAGTGGCCGAGCGGTTCTAGGCGCTGCAGCCTGGAACCGCGAGACCGCTACGGTCGCAGGTTCGAATCCTGCCTCGGGCATGGATGTGTGTGATGTCTTTAGGTTAGTTAGGTTTAAGTAGGTCTAAGTTCTATGGGACTGATGACCTCAGAAGTTAAATCTCATAGTGCTCAGAGCCATTAGAACCATTTATTTTTCTTTTGGAAATCACATTTAAGTGCCTGGCAGAGGGTTCGTCGAACCACCTTCACAATGCTCTATTATTCCAATCTCGTATAGCGTACGGAAAGAACGGCCACATGTATCTTTCCGTCCGAACTCTGATTTCCCTTATTTTATCATGGTGATCGTTTTTCCCTATGTAGGTCGGCGTCAACAAAATATTTTCGCATTCGGAAGAGAAAGTTGTAGATTGGAATTTCGTGAGAAGATTCCTCCCAAACGAAAAAGTCTTTGTTTTAATGATGTCCGTTCCAAATGCTGTATTGTTTTAGTGACACCCTCTCCCCTATTTCGCGATAATACAAAACGTGCTGCACCTCTTTGAACTTTTTCAATGTAGACCACCACTCCTATCTGGTAAGGATCCCACAGTGCGCAGCAGTATTGTAAAAGAGAACGGGCAAGCGTAGTGTAGTAGATCTGTTACACTTTTTAAGTGTCCTTCCAATAAAATACAGTCTTTGGTTAGTGTTCCCCACATGATTTTCTGTGTGTCCCTTCCAATTTAATTTGTTCTTGATTGTAATTCCTAGGTATTTAGTAGAATTTACGGCCTTTAGATTTGACTTAATCGAATAACCGAAGTTTAACGGATTCCTTTTAGCACTCATGTGGATGACTTCACACTTTTTGTTGTTTAGGGGCAACTGCCAATTTTCGTACCATACAGATATCTTTTCTAAATCGCTTTGCAACTTGTTTTGATCTTCTGATGACTTTACTAGTCGATAAATGACAGCCTCATCTGCAAAAAACCTAAGATGGCTGCTCAGATTGCCTCCCAAATCGTTTATACAGGGTGAAGCGAAATTCACGCACTCGTGCTTCGCAGCGCGACTCCTCACATGCCAGCGATAAAAAGAAATGTCCCTCACAAAACTCCCGTGAGTACATCCGGCAGAAAAATGACGTTAAATAGTGGCAATCTGGCAACACTGTAATCACATGTATGGTAACTACCTCTGTCCGCAAATGTTAGTCGAGGTGTACCGTTGGTGGTCTGTATACAGTTTTGGGTTAGCATGCAGGAGGTAGATGATTCGAGCCTGGGATGAGGAAAACGTTTTTTTATTTGGTAAATGTAGTCCAGGTCGTACGGTATCTGGCATCATAATCCTCCACAGCGATTGCAGAGTGTCCTCTAGAAAACATTTGCTCTTACGTACTATAATCCTTGAAATGGAAGATTGGTCAGCTTTAAAAGAAGCCCTTTCCGTGTCGTGGACGCGAATTTATTCGCACACTTCATCTACTACATGTGAAACTTGTTTTCTTTGCACTTTCCTCAGATGGTCCCATAGATTGGTACCAACTATTACTCTTGCCTCGTGCAGGTCCACTGCATTTCGTTAGGCCCTTATGTTACCAGTACGAGTAGCAACGTGATTTGGGAATAATGTCTAAACTCGGTTACTATTTGTACCTGTTATTACCATGACCGCACTTATTATGCCTTTCGACACTGAATCTGGTAACCGCAAACTGTTTAGTACGTATCTCAATGCATTATTATTATTATTATTATTATTATTCTATCGATGGGATTGTCGAAACATCACGTCTATTAGCGTTATGTAAACAGTGTAATTCGTAACCGAACATTTCAAAATTACAGTGTCGGGATGAATCACTCAGAAGAATTTCTGTCAGAGGGGTAATGCTCGTTAGGTGTAACGGCGCGCAGGACTGACGGCGTGTTTATACTGCATGCGCTGTCCACCAGACAGGGACTTGTTGCGATCGGTGTAACGCCCCCGTGACAGACTGCAATGTAGATGTGTACACGTATGGAATTTTCTCATTGTAAACCTCTAAACCAGTGTGGCAGAAGTACGGCAAGCACAAACGAAGAATATGTGGATATGCTTCTGGTCCTAGGTGCATCTGCTAACCGGGGTGGTGTTGCCGCTCCTGAATATGCTGCTAGATATCCTCGTTGACGACATTCGGATAAAAATGTGCAGCCGCCTCCTGCGTCAAGTTGACTTCTGACTTATTCAACAGAACTCGATACCCAACCACACTATGGCGCAGATCGAGGAATCTGCAGCCTACACGATCGCAGAACCGTCTGAGCCTCTGATTCAGACCCTCCACTCGGATCTGCACCAGCGGTCCGCAATCACTCCTGCCGACTATGCTGCAAATGGTCAGCTCTTCTTTCATCTCGCAAGCAAGACTGGCAGCCTTTACCACTTGCGTTAACCGCTCGAAACCCGGGGAGAATTTCTTCCGATCCGAAGTGCCACACATCATTGGTTCCGACGTGAGCCACCACCTGCAGTTGGCTGCACCATGTCCTCTTCATGGCATCCGCAAGTACCCGTTCCACGTATGGAATTACTCCACATTGGCTTTTTCCCCTCCTTGGCAGCCATGTCCCTAAGGGGAGCCGTACCGCTCCTAACGTTGGCGCTCCCAACTATCAATAATTAGTGATCGTCCGGCTCCTGCAGGCTGAGGGGTTTCCTCTGAAACAGGACAGGGGACGGCCTCTGGCTGAGCCCCAGCATCAGACAGAGACAGCAATTGGAACCTGTCCTAAGACTTTTCTGTTTGTATATAAAAGATGAAACAATTAGGTAAAGGCAAAACCAAAATGAATTGTAATATAAGAACACCAGGTAGTAATGCTTTCAAAATTTTTGAAAACTGTTATGATGTGTTTCCAACTTTCGTTCTTTCCTCATTATGAGCTTTGAACAGTTATTCACCACATCCAAATTCATGTTTAGACATCGTATCTCTTGAACGCAAAAGAAAGAGAAATGAGATGAAAAACCAAACACCTTTATGGAAACAGAAAGTATTCTAGTACCATTGGTCTGAACGTACGCTAAAATTAGAAGTGAATGTTGTGTGACTAAATACTAAACCTTTCTTCCATCCATTCGAATTTATTTATATTGGCATACACGAATGATCGATGAGCGTAACGCATGTCCAGCCATTAAAAGTACGTGTATCATTTGCGGTGTCGCTATCATTAGCTCACTTAATGTAATAATATCCTTATTGATCACTTAATGGCAGTATGAGATTTATTCACATAAACGAGACAACGGTTTGAAATTTGTGAGTGACGTATAAAAACAGTTAAGAAAGCTTCTATCTACGATGGTAAAAAGTCAAATCTGCTCGTTGTTGCACTCGAGATCTTTTCTAATTCATTGAAGCGTACGTAAAATGAGGTTGCGAGTGTCTTTTGATACAGGAAATGATCATCGCATTTCCTAAACGTGATATGGTAGTTTGACTCTCCAGCGGTTTTTAAGTTAATTTGACGGTGTCACCGTAAGAAATGCGATAATCTTTCCCTGTATCACAAGACAATCACCCCCTATTTTACGTACAGTTCAGATAAGTCGAAAAGATCTTGAGTGCAAACAACGAGCAGACTTCATTTGTTTGCTATCGTAGCGACTTTGTTAGCTGTTTTTATATGAACTCAAAAATCTCAAACTGCTGTCTCGTTTTCATGAATAAATCTCATACGGCCGTTAAGTGATCAATAAGGTCATTATTACATTACGTGAGCTAATATATGTTAGGTTGGATGATGGTATACCTGTTGTTGCGGATTTATTTATCGATTGCCATTTCTTATTCGTAATTCACTGTTGCTGTTTGAGTTAACATTCTGTCATTTTGTCATCGGGAGATAATGAATGGAGCTGTGGACGCTAGAAAATAGATTGCTAAGTGGAGAAATAGGAAAATTCCCAACAATTCTTCTGTTGGAATTCAGTAGAGGGGTGAAAGCAGTGCAGGCAGTCGAAAACAGTTGCATCGTCTATGGGGATAATGCCAGTGGTCATAGCACCACAAGAACATGGTTTCTCTCCTTACTATGGATCATTTTCGCGTTAGTGACTCTTCACGTTCAACGAGAACTTCGTGTTTTAATGAAGACATTTTAAAAGAGTTAATCCACAATGATCTACGTCAGTGTACTCGAGAGAATTAAAAGAGGTTGAGATCGGACTGTAGAGAGAACAAAATGGTAATATAAACTGAAGATATTTTGCTAAGTATTTTCCAGACAGTAATAATAAACTGAAAAATATAGAATGTAAAATTTTTCTTGTCAATTCAGTCAAATTTGAATGGAAAATGTGATGAACTGCGAACGTTAAACCATTGTGTAACGTCTGCATGTAATAGGGAAGGTTCAAAAATCGTGTGCATGCTCTAAGTCAAAATCACAAAAATTAGCGGGTCGGGTGGCCATATGTGCATCTCTTCTTGCTCATCATCAATTGGTTCAAGAACAACACATAGCCCTCATTCCTATCCCATATCGCTGCTGATGACGAATACTGGCATCTTTATGCTAACATAAGGAAAATAAAGGAATTATTGAGTGCAAACAAAGCAGAAACTCCTTACACAAAGATTTGCGTGCATCCACACAACAGATACACCTGGTGGAACAGTGAAGTGCTTCCGCGAGGTGTAACCGTCACTGCTGAGATTTGTTGCCAACAACTGAAACATCTTGCAGACGCCACGTGGTTTCTACAGTCGCGAAATCTGAAAGTTACCCCAACGATTGCAAACTGTTGTAAATAGTGAAGGAGAATATACTACTGATGACCGAGCGAGGTGGCGCAGTGGTTAGGACACTGGACTCGCATTCAGGAGGACGACGGTTCAAACCCGCGTCCGGCCATGCTGATTTCCCTAAAACGCGGTCAGGCAAATGCCAGGATGGTTCCTTTGAAAGGGACGATAAACAATAATCTCCTCCTCCTACTGATGAATAAAGTCTGTATTGTGGTTATTAAATTTATGGAAAAACGCTACACATTTATGCACCAACCCAATACATACGAGGGAAGATCAGGAAATTTCAATACGCCCTGTTCGTAGAAGTCCGTTTGGCTGGTGTATGGCCGTCGGAGGACTGCTGATTTCCTTTACGCATATGTCGGAAAGCGTAAGCTTACCAAATCAAACAGGCGAAATTCCGTCGACGCAAGGTCGGGACAAATGGTGGATGGTGGAGCACCTCCCACCCAAATTCGTCGATTTTCTCACGAACAGGAGCACCAATATGGGGGCGAGTATTGTCATAAAGAGTTCTGGTACCGTCAGCATTAATGTTGTGGCATTTGTCTCAAAGGACATGACGCATCTTAACCAAAGTTTTAATGTTAGCTACAGCATTCACAGTGGTTCCGTGTACATAACACGCCATACGTACCCCAGAATATTGTCACAGACATTTTCCTAGTAGAATTTTTTGTAGTGGGGAACCAGCATGTTTCCACGTCATAGCGGCCTGCATGGTTTCGGGTGTGTATGGGCACGGCCGTGGCTCATCACCAGTGACGATTCCTTTCAGGAAATCACGCCATTCTGAGGCGTAAGGCGTTAAGTGATCCAAGTTTCGTCATTCACTGGCCCTTTTGGTTGTCTGTCAGCTTCTTAGGTACCTATCGAGCACTAACTTTACGAAATTTCAACATGCCATGAACAATATCGTACATCACACCATAGGAAATGTTGAACTGCAGCGATAAAGTTCGCAGCTGCAAAGGCCGGACGCTGAAAATTGCTGCCGCAGTGGAGACGCCACCCATGCCCCTGTGAATTACACCCGGTTTATGGCCTTTGGCCCACAAATATCGAACTATACTTCGCTGCTCTCCACGAGTGTACATGTGAAAATAAACCGATAAGTCCTATGAACATGTGTCAGATTTTCGATTGTTATGAAACTGGAATGGGTTAGATTACATCTATGAATGATTATAAAGACATGTGTGAATATTGCTTGTCAGAATTCTGTGTAGGGACTTTGGTGGACAGAATAATGTTGGGACAGGCGAGTGATCCAGTCTACGAGAGGTGTCGAAAAGTCGCCCATTCATCTCGCTGCACTTCTCAACGCGTTTCAGAATGTGTTGTGTTTCAGGTCAAACATCATCTCGGTGGGCATTAATGCCGGCAACGGGGTCGGTGATGCGAGCGACAAGTTCTTTACGTAGTGTACACATCCTCCTTTAAACAGTCCCGTGAACAGCAGTCTTACAGTGTTAGCATGTTGTGACCTGGCAGGCCACTAAATGCGTCCGCCACGGCCAATCAGCGTTGAGGATATGTGTTATTCAGATACTGTGATACTTGCCTGGGACAGTGAAACAGTGATCCATCACGTTGCAGGTACATTTGCCGTCGTTGATCTAATGTGAGATCTTCCAAAAGTGCAGATACGACACTATCAGGAAACGTGCTTATGCTGCGGCTGTCATCAGATTTGACAGGAACACAGACCTTGTCACCTTTTCATGAACAACAGCACACAAATGTTCACTGAGAACCTAGCTTGGAATCTTGCTTCCTAGTGTCATGCGGGTTCTTCGTCGCTCATGTATAAGAATTATGGATTTATACCACTGTGTGTAAACATCGCCTCATCTGTAAATATAGTATATTGCAGAACGTCTCTGTGTACGCCAATCATTCACAAAAATATTGTCTGATTGCTGAGTCACCTAGATACAGATGTTGCAAAGCTGTGCATGGAGTGGGTACAAGCTCTCGGAATGTAGTGTGTACCATACTCGCTTTTGTAAATATCGAGCTCACAGCTAATGCGCTGTTTACTGGTGGTGGCATCCGTTGTACCACTGCAATAACGTCTTCCCTTCCGTAAACTGACCGGACGGCCTCACAGCCTGGTGTTACGTGTACAATGGGTAGAGTTCCCTATTCACATAATGTTTGAAAAACCCTGGGAAATACTCTGGCACAGGGCGTTCGTCGATCGGGGAAACCATTTTGAAATTCTGTCACAGATGCATGGGTACTGCCATTACAGTACCCACACACACAAATGTTAGCGTATTCTGCGGGAGTCAACGTATGCGGAATGTTGGTATTCGCAGACACAACGGACTTGCTCAACAAAACAGTACTCAAACACGACACGAACACGGCCTCGCGACTACTCACTGATCCAAGCCACGAGTGCACACTGGGAACACTTGTAGCTGTTATCTCGGTGAGACGTCGCACTGCTCCCTCCTGTAGGATAGATCAGTCATCTGTCTCACCAATATTCTGTCTCACCAATATTCTGTCCACCACAATGCCTACACGGCATTTCGGTAATTAATATTCACGTTTGTCTTCACATTCGTTCATGCATGTCTGTGGTCGTCAACCCGCTCCATTTCCATAAAGATCGAAAATCGGACACATGTTCATAGGAATTATGCAGTTTATGTTTGTTAAAACTGAGCTCCAAACTGCATACCTTAAGACTTAAGAGTTATGAGCGCTTGTTCAGTTTCACAGTAGCGAAGATGTTAAAGTGCCAGTAGCTCTTAAAGTATTCGCTGTAGAACCAATGTTTACTGAACATTATTTTCTTGTTTAGTCGATACTACCACATCTAAAAATATAGAAAGTAAAGAGGTTGCTACTGAAGAGATTCGTTTCACAGTATCGAAGATGAAAAAGTGCTCATAACTCTTAAGTTATGCAATTCTCAGAGCAAAGATGAGAAATACAGGATGGCAAGAAACTGCGATTTTTCTGATTGTGTCCAAAAATTGCTTCCCTAGGAAGTGGGAATCGTTTCAGATCCTTGACGTCGTTTCCGGATGAGTATTACGGGGTAACCTGCATCGTACAAACATTTGGGACAATCTGGTAATCGCTGTAAGGCATTTGTACAATCTGTTAAGTAAGTGCGTAGTCTGGTTAATCAGTAGAAAAATGTATTTGAAAATAACGTGAAAGATACTCAGATGTGAGATATGAACATAATAAAAATGCAGTTACAGTTAATAATACTTCTAGTCACCTGCAGCGTCGATAACATCTCACAGGCATGCTTGAAACCTAGTTTTCCCGTATTCATATGGAAGAGACCTTCAAATGCATCGAAAGTGAGGTGACAGCTGTTTCACAGTGAACATCATTTATCCTTGCCACTTCCTTTCGGTGTAATACCATACATTTTCAGTAGGATTATCGTCGGGCGACTGTGAAAGCCCATCTGGGACCTTCACACATTTCAAATTGAATTCAAAGTAAATTCTTGCTTTATGGACATTGCATAAAGGGCATAGATTCCCTATGAAGGGGTGTGAAAGAAGTAATGCAATAGCTTTAACTATTTGTGTGTAATTCCGACCACGCTCTTACTTAACAGGTCAGACACAGGGTATTCGGAAATTCAAGTTGCAAAGCTCTAGGACTTATAGAGGGAAGTGGTTACATGATATCATACTTTGGACATGAACCCATGAGCGAAAACGTCATGCAATGATGCAACAAGGCGTCGAAGTTTTATGCGCCGGCGTCTGTATTTGTATGTATATACAGGGTCATTCTGTGATGAAGTTACAAACTTTCTTGTATGATGTAGACGGATAAATGAATCAGAGATAAGGGTCTCAGGTTCGGGAACGAATGAGTTGGAAGTTACAAGCGAAAATCATTCTGATACATCTGACAGTGAAATACGTATACCATTACTATTGTTACTAAGAATGTAGGATACGCAACATTCAGAGGTAGTAGTATAGAACAAAATAAGAAACAATGTCCAGCAAATATCAGCTCTAAAATGCATACCTCAAGAGCTGTGAGCACTTGTTCAACAGTAAGGATATGTTTCACAGTAGCGAAGATGAACACGACCTCATAGTTCTTAAGGTATGCATTTCAGAGCCATGTTTACTGGTCATTTTTGTCTTGTTTTGGTCTATACTACCATCTCTGAGAGTTGCCTACCGTACTATCTTCGCAACGACAGTAACAGTACATGTATTCCACTGTCAGAAGTATCAGAACGGTTTTCCCTATAACATTCGACTCGTTCGTTTCCGATACAGGGACTCTTAACTCCAAATGATACATTTGTCTTCTCTATAGCCCTAGAAAGTTTGTAATCATCACGGAATCACCCTGACTATATATATATTTACAGGTGCTGGCGCTTATAACTTCGGCGATCTGTAGCATTGTTTAGTGATGTTTCCGGCCATGGGTGCCTTTTGAAAATATTATCTACTCACTCCCCATTACAAGTCCTAGGAGATTGTAGAATGAATTTCCTAGCACCCTGTATAGCTCATCGAGAAAATTCATCCATTTATATCTCGTTAAACTCTTGTTACGGGAAGAGAGGAATCGTTCAATATCGTCAATAAGCTCTTGTTGCATAAAATAACGATTATTTTATATCACCATTAAAGAAACAACAGAAATCTGTTTATAGCACCTCTAACAACGAAGCCTTGTGCTCATGAGTCGGGGTCAGTCTAGGTGAGAAAAAGACAATAATCGGACACGAGCTTAAGAGCACGATAACTAAACCTCACCCACGTTGTAGCTTTCTATAGAGCACTACTGTATTGCAGTGATCCTATGGGAAATGATCGAAGATAGGAAGAACATGACTTGATTTCTTAGGTTTTCTCTGCGTGTTTGATGAATATCGTAGGCATCACTTTTGCATCATAGCATCGCGGCAGAGAACCGAGATCTACAAGATTGTCGCTAAAATTTTGAAGTTATACCACGGATAACAAAAAAGGAATTAAGACATATCTCTGCTTAACATGAAAGCATTGTGAAAATTTCAGATACTGACGTAGATTATAAGCTATTTTCAGTGGTCATTATATTATTTTTAGTGGTCGTTAAACTTAATTATCTGTTCTTACCAAAATACCCGGGATGTGTAATGTCTTTCATTGTATCTATATTTTGCACAGTAAAACTCTTCATCAGCTTTGTTGTTCCTTGGAGATTTGCAAAAAGATTAAAACTGTCGCCGTGCTGTCATAGAACTCATATGGTACATCTTCTGTTAACAGTATGAATAATGAAGAGAACACGTTGCGCACAAAACAATGATTATCTCGTTAATCTATGTATTTAAGTTATTCTGAACAGCTTTGTATAATTTTGGTTGTGATAAACTGCAAAGGCGGGTAACGTTTGCCCACACGCGCCACAACATTGCAAGAGCCTGACATAAATATGCAAATTATATACGACTTACAGCACGTTAAAAGACAAGAACTACACGTTAATTATTTTATTAACAGAGCCATGTTATAAATGTACGTATTAGGGGCTATAGAGGATTTTTGAACATATGTGTCGATGAATACCAACAGTAAACGTTTTACAAGAGGTATGGTGGTGGAGGTGCATGAAGAATGATTGATCATCGTGAATATTATTTGCGTTAATCTGAGCCTGCTTCCGCGTCGTAATACTGCTGAACTGACGCTTGCGTTATAGGCGTCCGTCAAATGTAATAAAACCGCGTTAGGTCTGCCAGTCACTGTTAAATAATATTGATCATCTTAAATTGTAAACCTGTGATAACAGACACTCCACTTTCGTGACATGATGGCTTCTAAAATAACATGCTGTATTAATAACATTAGAGCCCTGCCACGAGTGTGTCATTGTATGCCGTCAGATGTAAAGATCGCCTCTCAGTTCTGGAACCAGTGTAGGCCGTCGGAGGGTCTATTGTAACGCTAACAGAAATTTTTTGAGGTCGTGAGTTTGGGAACAACAGTTACAAAAAGGAATGCAAGAGGAAAAGCGTAATCATCGGAATGAGACTGTACCTAGAATGGCAAAATCACATCAGTCTGTAGCCACACAGCTGATAGGATCAATCCTGAAGTCACTGTGAATGTTGAGAAATCGAAGGGTCAGGATTTGAGATTTCTAAAGGGAAATGTGTAGTCTCTTCTGGGAAGGGCATATTATTGTTTTGGAAATTGTGAATTGCAGATTAAATACACGGAGGATTCCTCAGGCGGTTAGCAAATATGAAAGACAAGGGTTGAGATTTACTCAAGATGATTTCATTACAGTGCCAATCAATTAACTTTCCCGTGGGAAAGAACGTGAAGCAACGATTAGAAAACACAACGATTACAAAATACAACAAAAATGAATCGTAGTGTGGCACTAAGCTGTCCTGTTTCTGTGAAAACTGACACATGACCGTTGACTGTTGTATTTTTAACTGTGGCCTAGAGACTTGCATCTGTTGAGTTCTGAAGAGTACCTGAGCGACACGTAGTATGTGGTCGCGTTCTCGGAACTGACAGCAAGCGGTTGGCAGCGTGGAACAGTTCTGTGGTGCAGTAATTATACTTTTCCGCGGGTGGAATGAAGGCTGGTGAACTATATAACATCAAATTTGTAAATATTGTACTTCTGGAAAGGCCATTAAAAAGTTTCTGGTGCTGACAGTCCGATGCTTAGTACGTATTATACGTAGTACCATATGAAGATCGTACAGACGAGGGCATGAAATGGTTTCAGTCTGTGGCCCCTATGTAAGTAACGCCCCGTTCTGGGTAATCGGTGCCAAATCAAACACGCCTAAGACCACAGTGCGTTCGACGGAGGCGTTATTCCAAGTCATGTTTAGTTGACATGTTTCAAGCAACGTCGTCACCGCTTGCCTGAACGAGAGGTACAGGTATGCTTCTCTGCCTTTTCCGTTAACCTGATATTCAGCGATGAAACAATTCTGTAACTGCACTGCTTTTGAATGTATATTGTAACGTCAAGATACCCAATGAAATTCATCTTGTCCTGTACAGACTATAACTGAGCTTCTGACATTGATGTAAACTATCGCAGATGTATTTGCTAAGACGTACAATGAAATCCAGTTTTATTCCACGTCTTGACGCACTGTAGCCTTTATTATCATTATAATCACCATTTCCATCCGACTCCACCATCGAATAAAAGTATCCTCCAGACGTTGCCATACGCTACCATCTTCATATAGAGGGTGGTCCATTGATAGTGACCGGGCCAAATATCTCACGAAATAAGCGTCAAACAAAAACCTACAACGAACAAAACTTGTGTAGCTTGAAGGGGGAAACCAGATGGCACTATGGTTGGCCCGCTAGGTGGCGCTGCCATAGGTCAAACGGATCTGAACTGCATTTTTTTACATAAGAATCCCCAATTTTTATTACATATTCGTATAGTACGTAAGGAAATATGAATGTTTTAGTTGGAACACTTTTTTCGCTTTGTGATCGATGGCGCTGTAATAGTCACAAACATATGGCTCACAATTTTAGACGAACAGTTGGTAAGTGGTAGGTTTTTTAAATGAAAATACTGATCGTAGGTACGTTTGAACATTTTATTTCGATTGTTCCAATGTGATACATGTACCTTTGTGAACGTATCATTTTTGAGACCGCATGCTGTTAGAGCGTGATTGCCTGTAAATACAACATTAATGCAATAAATGCTCAAAACTATGTCCGTCAACCTCAATGCATTTCGCAATACGTGTAACGACATTCCTCTCAACAGCGAGTAGTTCGCCTTCTGTAGTGTTCGCACATGCATTGACAATGCACTGACGCATGTTGTCAGGCGTTGTCGGTGGATCACGGTAGCAAATATCCTTCATCTTTCCCCACAGAATGAAATCCGGGGACGTCGGAGCCGGTGAACGTGCGGGCCATGGTATGGTGCTTCGACGACCAATCCACCTGCCATGAAATATGCTATTCAATACCGCTTCAACCGCACGCGAGCTATGTGCCGGACATCCATCATGTTGGAAGTACATCGCCATTCTGTCATGCAGTGAAACATCTTGTAGTAACATCGGTAGGAAATCAACATACATTGCATCATTTAGATTGCCATCGATAAAATGGGGGCCAATTATTCTTCCTCCCATAATGCCGTACCATACATTAACCCGCCAAGGTCACTGATGTTCCACTTGTTGCAGCCATCGTGGATTTTCCGTTGCCCAATAGTGCATATCATGCCGGTTTATGTTACCGCTGTTGGTGAATGACGCTTCGTCGCTAAATAGAAAGGGTGCAAAAAATCTGTCATCGTCCCACAATTTCTCTTGTGCCCAGTGGCACAACTGTACACGGCGTTCAAAGTCGTCACCATGCAATTCCTGGTGCATAGAAATATGGTACAGGTGCAATCGATGTTGATGTAGCATTCTCAACACCGACGTTTCTGAGATTCCCGATTCTCGCGCAGTTTGGCTGCTACTGATGTGCGGATTAGCCGCGACAGCAGCCAAAACACCTACTTGGGCATCATCATTTGTTGCAGGTCGTGGTTAACGTTTCATATGTGGCTGAACACTTCTTGTTTCCTTAAATAACGTAAATATCCGGCGAACGGTCCGAACACTTGGATGATCTCGTCCATGATACCGAGCAGCATACATAGCACACGCCCGTTGGGCATTTTGATCACAATAGCTATACATCAACACGATATCGACCTTCTCCGCAATTGGTAAATCGCTCGCCGGCCGAAGTGGCCGTGCGGTTAAAGGCGCTGCAGTCTGGAACCGCAAGGCCTCTACGGTCGCAGGTTCGAATCCTGCCTCGGGCATGGATGTTTGTGATGTCGTTAGGTTAGTTAGGTTTAACTAGTTCTAAGTTCTAGGGGACTAATGACCTCAGCAGTTGAGTCCCATAGTGCTCAGAGCCATTTGAACCATTTTTTTGTAAATCGCTCATTTTAACAGGGGTAATGTTTCACGAAGCAAATACCGTCCGCACTGGCGGAATGTTACGTGATACCACGTACTTATACGTTTGTCACTATTACAGCGCCATCTTTCACAAAGCGAAAATAGTGGACCAACTAAAACATTCATATTTGTTTACGTACTACATGAATATGTAATAAAAATGGGGGATCCTAATTAAAAAAACGCTGTTGATATCCGTTTGACCTATGGCAGCGCCATCTCGCGAGCCAAACAAAGCGCCATCTGGTTTCCTCCTTCAGGCTAGACGAGTTTCGTTCTTTGTAGTTTTTTCTGTTTGATGCTTATTTCGTGAGATATTTGGCCTGGTCACTATCAATGGACCATCCCGTATATCCAGTCATGCCCTTCCAGCATCTTTCCGAACGTCAGAATCACAACTTCCATTTGGGCGACGTTTTCATATTTCTCCAAATAGAGTACAGAACTTTCTCCGTCCCGTTACCAACCGTTTTCTGGCTTAGCCTTCCCGAACACTCCGATCACACAACAGTAATAATTACATTTTCCACTACTGTGTGTCCTCTGATTCTCATCTTGATTTTCCTGTGTATTTTTGTAATTTCTAATATTTTCCGCCAAGAAACATTCAGGTTGTGGTAGTTTTCCGCATTAAGTGTCCATATCTCTCTGCAATAGTTCAAAACTGGTAATACAAATTGACTGTAAGCGTTTCTTTTGATGCTTTAATTTTGAAAACTGTATAATTTACCAAAGGCACTCCACTCCATTTTTATTCTTCCGTTATTTATTTTTTGCACGCCATTTTTATCCTTCCATTCAATTTATTTTCTTCGCCATGTTGTCACTGTTTTCAACTGCCCTAAGTAAACAACCTCATCCACTGTCTCTCTTACTTCACTGGTAATTTCTGCTTTTTTATTTAGGATACGTGGGTTGCACATTAATTTAACCTCATTTCAATTGATTTTCAAACTGAATAACTATCTCATTAAAGAAGAATTTTCCAGTCTTAACCGGACCTAACCTGCTTTAGAGGCCAAAAGTTCACTCTCATCAGGATAAAAAAGGTGGTTCAGGTATGTTCCATTAACACGTATTGCTCTTCATTTTCCACTTTGAGGCTAAGAACAGTTCTGTTGGACTGCTGAGTGTCTTTACCTGACGTTCGATCAATTTTGAATCTTGATCAGTTTTGAATCTTGATCAAGTCTAATACAAGCTGTAACATCGGTGTAGGGAATGTATATTCTTTATTAGTATCACATCTTGAATCAGTGCCTTGTTTCTCAAGTATTGTCATTACAGTTTTTGTAGAAAGCAGGTAAATAGATTTCTCGAAATGTGTGAATCCCAGATAAATTGGTAATTCACACGGCTATGTTCAATAAATATGTTTGTGACATGAAAATTGTTCATTGTAGTAACTTCTGAAGCAAGGTTTCTCATTTGTCTGATTAAAATTATTGTAATAGATACTTACAAGAATGTTGAGTGTGAACAGTGTGACTAGCAATAACACCGTCACCGTGAGAACAACAAGTATAGATGTGCAACAGGCTATATTTATCATTAATAGGTGTGCCTAGCTATGGAACAGTTATAGGACAATTTAAAGGATCCTGTATTTAAATCAAGTCTGAGTATAAGAGATTTTTATTTGTTCTAATTATTGGATGCCATGCACAAGACATTAACAAAGAGTTATGTTTTATAAATATCCAGATTTATTTGACACAAAATGACGCTGACACTGTGTAAAGGTATCAGACTATATGTAACACTGCATGGAGAAAAGGCAACAAGCTATCGTTATCTGGGAAGCTCGCGAATTCAGTGTTAGTGAGACTACGTCATAAGATATTACAATCAAATGCGCACTCAAGCTGCTCGGAGGACAGATCACGTTACTGCAGACTGCAAAACTTATATTTCCTTCAACCGAGCAAAGCATGCATCTAGTTGGTGGACGGGAGACCAACTGACGGCAGCCGGAACACAAACATACCTGTAACTTACACCTCACTGCTCAGCTTCTTACTTCGGAAAAATTTTACATTGAGGGGACGACTCAATGCTATTGCCAATGTGACGAATGAGAATATCGCTTATTTCGTGAATAAACGGGGGAACATCACAGAAACCTCCCTCTTGGTGTAAGAAAGGCACATAAACAAACATGAGGTTGGAACTGGGCTAAAGCCGTGTCTCCTTGTTTGGTAAGCCTCTGCACGCCAAGAGTGGTGAGGCAACACAGTTCGATTGGATACCAAAATGTTGGAGCCAAAGCAACTGCATTTCTCATGCTGGCTGTGGAACCATAGCATCCCGAACTCTGATGTGCATGCAGGTAAGGCAAAAATGTCAGACACAACTATTCCCTGGGGACAGTAGTGGCGGCACGACGTCCCCTGCCCTCATCTAGGCTAGGCTCTGTTCACAAAATCATGAAGAAGTCTGCAGTCTTTCCTCCTAAAAAATTGCGTGACTACTTGGGAAGACTCGCCTGTCCTAATGAGATGCACTAACTGCCTTCTCCAGGCAACAGGACCCTGCGGCCACATCGAGAGTGCGCTTTCTCAAAACGAAAAATGCAAAGCCTTTTTTCCATGCCCATATATCCAGCCGGCCAGAGTGGCCGAGCGGTTCTAGGCGCTACAGTCTGGAACCGCGTGACCGCTACGGTCGCAGGTTCGAATCCTGCCTCGGGCATGGATGTGTGTGATGTCCTTAGGTTAGTTAGGTTTAAGTAGTTCTAAGTTCTAGGGGACCGATGACCGTCGAAGTTAAGTCCCGTAGTGCTCAGAGCCATTTGAACCCATATATCCGGTACTCTCAATAAACAACGCAACAGGGGCAGGAAATGAAACAACATCGCTTATTGACATAATGTCACACTACCACCTCCTTCACATTCGTAGCAAGATTGCTTCGTACACCTTATCTGGCGTTACTTCCTGAAGCTCAGTATTTTCACTCTCGGTGTATCACATTCAGTTCTTGAACTAAACGAAGATTATAGATGTCTCGAAACATTTGTACAGTTTCCTTTGTGCTGTTAATTTGCTGTCTGCATTGTAACTGATCGATGGAACCCTGCTCAGCATAAACATACGTTTCGATTTCATCGTATATTTGTTCGTCGGAATCGCCTCTTTCCACAAATTTTCTTGTGCTCATTACGTTGAGTATCTATTTTCAGCAGCAGTCAAGCTGTTGGTTAGCTAGCTTTAGCAGACGTGTGCTCGTGTGCTGGGAGCGACTGTTTACGATAACCTGGTGTTCACCCTACAGAGGACCACTTGTGCCACAGCAACGTGAAGCTGGCTGCAGCAGCCATTAACGTCAGCAGTAAAGCGCAGTTATTGGGAGCGGAAGAGCTGGCTGGCAGCGGCGAGTGGGGGGGGGGGGGGGGGGGGAGGGGGGTCTGTCCCGCCAGATAGCGGGCAGCCGCTCCTATCTGCTGAGCCTCACTTGACGCAGTAGCCCGCCTCTCAGGTGTTCTCTGCGGCAGCTGTTAATTCCTCACTGTCCTCTGCCCAGAGTGATCTCTTCCATTGTGCTTCGTAGGTAACTGTGGACTTCATGATCTACCACCTATTAGATTGTTACCTATACCTGATGAAAATAACAAAGAGGGAAGAAGCGTTAGTTGTAAATGAAAGGCACAAACTGTTGCTATTCTACAGTATTAATTTAGTTTTGTAACTCGTTTTCGCTAACAAAGCCATCATCGAGACATTAGGTTTCTATTGTCACGCTAGTAAACAACACTGCCGAAGTTACTACACGTGGAGATAATAAATGGAAAAAACTAAAAAACCTTAATGTTAAGTTCCAAAGATTCGTGTAACACAAAAAACCATTTGAGCTAATAGGGTATAGGGGCTTAAAGGTGGTTAAAACCCTAAATAACACTGAGACCTTCGTGATAAATCTAAGTGTAGATTAAAAGACTCAACACTACGTTAAATTTTAATCTCTCTCGATGGGCGAGCCTCTGGGTGGAGTTTACGTTAAAATCTGAGTTATTTACCAAATCTATCTGAATCATGTACCAGATCTGTCAGTTTTCTGGTCTGTAGCATTACCCTTTTGCTCCATATCTGTAAGGGTTTTTTTTTTTTTTCTATTGAAACATCTGCGGGACGAAAAGTAGTCAGATGTCACTATGCTCGATGGGACACAAGAGGTTAATTTTCCAGCTAATAGGGAACAAGCGGGAAACAGTTCATTAACTCCTTAACGCATCATATTTCGTCCAGTTTCAATGAACAACAGTTGCAGAATATCTCCAGTCTCACATGATTCTCAAATGAACTTGAGTAGCCGTTTGGTTGCTTCTTCCAGAAATAATTTCAGAAATTCCGAAGGAATTTTTTCTGCGCCCCTCGCCTTTTTCGATTTTAGGTCTTCCGAAGCTTCGTTATAGTAATAATGTCGTGTGACGAGGGCCTCCCGATGGGTAGACCGTTCGCCTGGTGCAAGTCTTTCGATTTGACGCCACTGCGGCGACTTGCGCGTCCATGGGGATGAAATGATCTTGAAGTGCAACCTTAATATTGGATCACCTGTGTCGTCGATATGAACTACCAGTTCTTTTTCTACACGTCATCAGACGGTTCCTCCCATCGTAAAGGTCTTCAGCGTTCTCTTTCCACTTGTCCGTCCTCTCCTCTGCGTGTAACAGTGTAGTTAATCTTATATTCTTAATGCTGAATCCTACGTTTTTAAATTTACTGTAGGTTGTTTTGACTTTTTAATGTGATCGGTTTGCCCTTTCCACAACTATTTCTCTATCTATTTCTTCACTTTTCTGTCTGTAGCCATTTCGCCGTACCATCACTGTAATTTCTATTTATTTCATTTCTTTCATCTATCTCATTTACCTTTATTGAATACAAATTTGTTTTTTTTAATTTCTTTATTCAGTTATTGTAATTATACATGTTAACCCACTACCTAAATACATTAGTGGGTCCTAATTTCATATACAATGGCTTGTAAAGGTTTCCAGCTTCTCTGATCGCCCTTTTCAGATCTATCCTTTTCTGTTCAAATAAACTGCCTAACGTGATATTAATTATCGCCATATACACAGCTTTAGAAAACTTCAGCTTATGTCGCACTCCCACAGTACTTCACTATCCCACTCCTTTCTAATTTGATTCTTCCAGACGATTCTCTTAAACTTAACTCTACTCTTCAAAGCAGCTAAATTGTTATCTGCTGCTGGTGTATGGTACACGATCCAATACCTGAATTCGTAATATGTGTCTGACCACTACGTTATCGCACTAGAATCTCCCCCTGTCCCAGGTCCCTTTCCAAAAATTCGCTATTACTAGCAGACATTTAATGTATAACTCAGTTTTTCTCCTGTCTCATTCCTACTGCAAAGCCAATATTCTGTTCCTACCGCAGAGCCAAAATTCTGTTGTAACTTTTTCTTCGATTCTAGTACTGCGTTCCAATCAAGCATAGTTACTAGATTTTCATCTTCCTTCACATGCTCAGTATCCACATATACCTTGTATACTTTTTCATCTTCCGGTTGTGATGCTGGTATAGTGAGGTGGTAAGATTTTGCTACCATACATTTCATATTCTTTTAGATTAGTATTTATATTAGCGCGACTGCTACGATCGCAGGTTCGAATCCTGCCTCGGGCATGGATGTGTGTGATGTCCTTAGGTTAGTTAGGTTTAAGTAGTTGTAAGTTCTAGGGAACTGATGACCACGGATGTTAAGTCCCATAGTGCTCAGAGCCATTTATATTAGATCATTGTTTATGATGCACAGTCTAATTATTAATCACTTCGTTTTTTGATACTAGGTGGCTCCAAACACTAACTATTTCAGTAGTACTCTGTGCCTGGGAGTTAATTAGAGCAGAGTACTGACAGAAAGGGCGAACTGGAGCACATGTACCTCAGAAGCAACTTTCGCTAAAGATGGGCTGGAAAGAGACTTCTCACCTTCCGTAGGGGCCGACATTTACTGCCCAGAGAGAGAGCAGAGAATAGAGGCAGCGGTTTACAATGCTGAAGGCCATATAAACCACGCGAACAGAGCAGGAAGGTGGTTGCTCTTTGGTGGAATGGGAAAAAATTTAAAAGTAGACATCCTGGAAAAAGCGCATTTGTGATAATACAAGGCGAAAAGACATCCTTTTTGTGCTAAGGAATGTTAGGGGTCACAAAGATCAAGAGCTGACCTCCGAAGAATCTCCTCATGTAAAGCACTAAGGCACACCTCCTGCCGAAAGGTAGACACGCTTTTTACTGGCGTAATGCTAAGGAAGTAGGAGAGAAATTGGAAAATTCCAGAAAATATTCTGGAACGAATACGAAATTCAGGTGATTGGCCGACGGATTCGTGCCCCATGTAATGGGAGGTAATGTTTTTGTAACGACCACTGGGATTTTCGTCACCTAAGTGGAAATAGAGACGCCAAATGTTAAGGAGGGAGAGGGATGTGCCGTGGAGAGATCACTTCTCTCTGGGGATCGATCGAGGGCACTTCCATTCTGGAAACGACCTAGAGACTCAGCAGGCAAGAGCCGCTTGAGTCATTATTTTTAGAGTTGGTTTTCTGACGACTGTGAGGTGAATAATGTTGTGACCGAATTGTTCAAAGGAGCTCAGTCTCTGAGGCCGGCCGGTGTGGCCGTGCTGTTCTAGGCGCTTCAGTCTGGAACCGCGTGACCGCTGCGGTCGCAGGTTCGAATCCTGCCTCGGGCATGGATGTGTGTGATGTCCTTGGGTTAGTTAGGTTTAAGTAGTTCTAATTTCTAGGGGACTGATGACCACAGCTGTGAAGTCCCATAGTGCTCAGAGCCATTTAAACCATTTTTTGAGCTCAGTCTCTGATATCATTCATAACGAATGCTACGACGATTACATAATTTTCTGATACTGTTGATAGTACCCTATATTAATCTGACAATAAATAATCTTCTTTCCATGTCAATTCATTGATCTCCACCAGCGGTCTGCAAATTGGGAGTTTTTCTCGCTCATGCTCGCTTGAGCTCACCGGGTATGAATGCTCGAAGAGGGCCATTTGTGGTCGAACAAGCGCTGTGGCGAGGGCAGAGGCTTGGTGACCGTATTACTAGCAGATGTGTGTTTGTGTTTGTATTTTTGTGTGTGTGTGTGTGCAGGCTGGAGTCGCCTCTGACTTACTCCCGCCACCTGATGGAACAACACTGCTGTTGGCGTATATTTCTAGGTGGTAACGTCTAATGACGAAGTTCTTGTGATTTACAACAGAAAACAATAACGAAAATTAGAAAACAGTTTGGAATTTCGAGAAAAACTATGTAACTACCAGCTTTTGTAATGATGGTCAGTCTCGAATTGGTTCAAATATACGACTGTCAATTTGAGCACCTAAGAAATTAGAAATCAAACGGGAACAAAATTGCCTCCAAATTACTCCCTATTGGTGTAAATACAATGAATCCACTCGTTTCGGATCAAGTCTGCAGAGGTTCCATCATGCACTGAAATTTCTTTCGCTACACATAATTGGAGCTGGAACCCAGAAAATTCTTGCTACGTTAGATAGCTTGTGACCGAGACAACTGTTACACTTTCACCTCTCAATCGTAGCATCTTCCTCACCATTATACATTCTGGTTAAATGCAAGTCAACTCATCGTTGTAGATAGTAAGTATGACGTGGCCCATAGCCTGCTCCCTCTGAAAACAGAGACTTCATTTCTGTGGCTGCTGAGCAGGAGCGTCATTCTCTCAATCTCCCTCAATAAATATTTACGGATGTCACAGAAATTGAGTATGATATTACTACCACGTTGTAAGTTGTTCTAGCGTATCAGGAACTGAAATTTATTCACATATCTGATGCACAGTATTTAGCGCCTTACCTCTATCAGAAACAGAAACCACTTCCAATCGAAAGGGTGACCACAGAAATGTTACTATCCTCTGCACTGTCCGAGTTTCGGCTTTCTCATCTACAAGTGTGTACAGTTAATGGACGACGATAACATAGGTGTACTGTACTGCCAAAGTACCGGTGACACTGAAACTGGTGCTTGGCAATTGCGTGAGATTTTCATATGCTGTGGGCGCAGTCTGAACTAAACGAGAAAACTTGGTCTTCAGGAAGTTAGATGTACCTCTGCACAACAACTTTTCAGTTTTTGCACCCATAACATAACAAACTACATTAACGGAAACTTCTCGCCCTCCAGCTCTCCTATTGCATCTTTGAATGGCTCTAAAAATTCCACGAGTTCTTTTGCTGCGTTACAATCAGTAAGTTTTACAGAAATGCCTCTCTGTGGAGGCACAGCCAAACTACAGACTGTTGCGTTTCGAACAGGCTGTTACACCTAATCTCCGTTTCTTGCTTCAAGCTTGTCTGTATCGGATTCACGTCAGCAGCTTTCTTCATCGAACGGACAGTATCTTTGACAGCTTAAGTCGTGGAATAACCACTGTAACCATACTTATCAAATAATTGCCATCGAACGTGTGTTTCAGGACTGTGCCCAAATTTATATGTAGTACATCCGTAAAGTTGAAAGGATTGCGTATTTATAGTACCGCCTCAGCCAGTACATATGCTGTGGATTTATACTTGACAGTTTGAATAATGTTTCCTGATGTAGTCCTTAATGAATTCCCCAGATTTTTCTTCTTAGAAAAATGAATTGACAGAAGGACTATATTTAGCAGTACCTGATCTTGATAAATAAAGTGCTCAGTAATAGGTAACGCATTCTCCGACATGTAGCAGTCCATATACCCGCTGCACATCCACATGCTTTCACGTCTGTGGCATAGACAATGCTGGGTATCATCATCCTTATTGCATCGTCTTGTCTTTCTGTGTTTCGTGCAACTATCGTAGAACGAGCCGAAACGTAGGAGACGTCTACATGTCCGAATTCTGAAGCGACGCTTACATGTTCCTCACATGAAACCGAAATCCCACGCCTAATGCACGGTCCAATCACATTTATATGACCAACTGTGAAAAGCCCGGATACCCGCCTTTTGTACCACGGAGGTGCAGGAAGAGAGTCAATGTGGTTCTGGATGGTACCAACAGGGATTGCAGCCATGCTGATTCCATTGCAATCGCCATCTGAGCTAGGTTTCTCAGTTGCGGAACCATGGAACGAAAAGCCCGATTGAGGTGGTCCCATAGATTCTCGATTTGGTGTAAATCGGGGGAGTTTGATGGACTGGGAAGTATGGTAAACACATTCTGGTGTTCTACGAACCGCGCACGTACACTGTGAGCTGCGTGACACGTAGCATTTCCTGTTGGTATACGACGCCATCATGGCCTGGAAAATAGAAACTGGATTTAGGGCTGGATATGGTCCCCAACGATAGATGAATGGACGTGTTGATTCACTGTGGCATCCAAAATGTCTGGAAACCCAAGGACTGGCACAAAACGATTCCCCAGACCATAAGTCTCTCGCCTTCAGCCTGGACCCTTCCGACGATTGTTGCAACCCGTACACGCCTGCAGCTATCTGTCCAGTGGAGCATAAAACGTGAGTAAAATGAAAAGACCACCTTGGACGTCCAGCTCGGGTACTGGTGAGCAGATTATAGCCATCGTCGCTGATGGACAGCAGTCTGTACAGATGTATGAGCCAAGCACAGCTGTGGAGGCCCATATGCACCAACATTTGCTAAACGGTCGTTGTCGAGACACCGTTGGTAGCCACTTGGTCCATCTGCGTGGTCAGTAGCTCAGCACTTGGGCGTCTATTCTCTCGTACATATCTCCCAAGCAGTCGTCCGCCCTGTCATCTAGGGTCCGTGGTGCACCACAGTTCCCTCGGTACCGGTTTTGGAAAGAGCTGTGTTGTCATGCAGAGTGTGCTTTAACAACGGCGACACGCGAACAGTTTAAAAACTTGGCCGTTTCGTAAATTTTTGCACCCTTGGTCTGAAAGCCAATGATCAAGTTCTTTTGTACGTCAGATAAATCGCTTCGTTTCCACATGATGACAACTACTTAACGGTTTTCCGTATCCCCCGACATGCTTTATATAATGTCCACTGCTAGTGTTGCCGACTGCCGTCTGTGAGTGGTTACTGCACGTTGGCATCGAACACAGTTGGTAGTCACATTAATGTGATTGGACCGCGTACTAACGTAAAGGGCGAAAATCTCCGTCACCCATTTCTGCGCACTTGATTAATTACAACCGGCACCGACCGACCGCCGTGTCATCGTCTGCCAAAGGCGACGTTTGAAGCGGTATGGAGGAGCGTGGACTGTACACGCCACTCTCTCAGCCGTTGTCAGTTGTGACGCGGAGCCGCTACTGCTCGGTCAGGTAGCTACTCATTTGTCCTCACGAGGCTGAGTGCACCTCGTTCCAGTCTTTCCACCAAGTAAAAATCCCTGCCTAACTGGGATTCTAATCCGCGCTCTCTGCATGGCACTAAGCTGCACTGACCACTCAGTAACGGAAGGTGGACTAATTAAGGTGCATGCATCGTAACACACGAAATGTGAGGTACGCTGTTACATCTTACAAGAGACAGAGTCGCTCACAAAGAAATCATCTGGTATGACAGCGTCTTGCTACATGTCAGGATGAAACAATGAAGTTTCACTATACATAAGAAATGAAATGTGAACAGCTCGTCCAGGCCCTTTGAGAGCGTGTGATAACAGAAAATTGCGAAGAAACTTTCGAAATTAAGAGGAAAATTGTTAATAGCCATAGGATGGGTGTTTGAACGAAAGCGCATACAGGGGCAGCACGAACCAACTTAAAGCGTGTGCTTGGAAAAAGTCGTCCACCTCGTCTACCAAGAGGCTAACGGAAGTATCGAATGGTAATCGCGACCGAATATATCGCCAGCTCTCTGTTGGGAAACTGAGGTACTGGATATAACTTCTCTGTCCATACCTGTTACCAAGTAACTTAAGCAAGCGCAAATGGTGGAAATGCCCGCTCTGCTGATAACACAGTGTGGCTTCTACTAAGAACTGCAACGAAATAGGGTGCTAAGAGTTTCATTCGGCCCTTTAGTATTGGGATGGTACATACGTTCGTAGCATTTTTCCGTAAGTGTAATGGACAGAACAGATACGTGTAACACTCTATTCGTCAATAATACCGGGTGATCAAAAATTCAGTATAAATTTGAAAACCGAATAAATCACGGAATAATGTAGACAGAGAGGTACAAATTGACACACATGCTTGGAATGACATGGGATTTTATTAGAACCAAAAAAATACAAACGTTCAAAAAATGTCCGACAGATGGCGCTTCATCTGATCTGAATAGCAATAATTAGCATAACAAAGTAAGACAAAGCAAAGATGATGTTCTTTACAGGAAATGCTCAATATGTCTGCCATCATTCCTCAAAAATAGCTGTAGTCGAGGAATAATGTTGTGAACAGCACTGTAAAGCATGTCCGGAGTTATGGTGAGGCATTGGCGTCGGATGTTGTGTTTCAGCATCCCTAGAGATGTCGTTCGATCACGATAGACTTGCGATTTCAGGTAACCCCAAAGCCAATAATCGCACGCACTGAGGTCTGGGGACCTGGGAGGCCAAGCATGACGAAAGTGGCGGCTGAGCACACGATCATCACCAAACGGCGCGCGCAAGAGATCTTTCACGCGTCTAGCAATACTTTGTTGTTTTATTTTTGTTTCTAATAAAACCCCATGTCATTCCAAGCATGCGAGTCAATTTTTACCTCTCTATCTACATTATTCCGTGGTTTATTAAGTTTTCAAATATATACTGACTTTTTGATCACCCGGAAATCACGTGATTTTGAAGCGAAGAACTCGTCGAGCCATGTTCGGAGTGCATTTTCATCCGGAAGGGAAGTTTCTTGGTGGTTGTTCGAAAGAGAGTGGAAAAGGTGGAAATCTGAGAGTGCAAGATCAGTTGAATAAGATGGGTGTGTAATGACTTCCCAACCCAACTCCAGTATAGTGTTTTTTGTTCAGTCTAGGAGAATGCGGGCGGGCGTGATCGCGGAGTAGCGTCACTTCACGCAGTCTTCCTGGTCGTTATTCTTGGATTGCGTTTGCAAGACGTCTCAGTTCTTGACAATAAATGTCAGAAATAATGGTTACACCTTGGGGAAGCAATTAGTATACCACACCATCGAACTCCTAACAGATTCATAATGTTACCTTTTGTGGATGCGCGCACTTCTTTGTACGGGGAGTTGCTGCTTCTTTTGGGTCCAACCATTTCTTTCTTTTTGTTATGTCAGCGTAAAGACTCCATTTCTCGTCGCCAGTAACAATACAGGATAAGAATGGTCGATGTTTTTCACGAGTCAATTGATGACGAGCATCCAGAGATGCACATATGACCAGCCATTCATTTTTTGTGACTTCGGCTTACAGAATATACCCGACTTTTGAACCTTCCTAATTGCATGCAAATGTTGCGTGATCATGGAATGATCGCAGTTCATCGGATTCGCCAGTTCTCCAGTTTACTGAAGGGGGTCATTGTGGATTGTTGCGTTTAAACGTCCTTCATCAAACCTTGAAGGTCTTCCTGAACGTGGAGAACAACTAATGTCAAAACGATCTTTGTTAAAACTGGAAAACCATTTTTCGGCCGTTCTCTGTCCAATGTTATTATCCTCATATACGGCGCAGATGTTTCTGGCTACCACCGCTGCTGCCATTCCTCTATTTAAGTAAAACATTCGAATATACCGGGAAAGTTCCCATTTTTCCACTCGGCACTCCATTTTCTAGCGTCCACAACCCCACTCCCTATCTCCAAATAACAGATTGACAATTTGTAAATTCAAACAACAACAGTGAATTACAAATGAAAAATGACAATCGATAAATAAACCCGTAACAACCGGAATAAAAAGATGCAAGAGGCTAAGCACTTATGTTATCCAATAGATTCGGACTAACTCACCTAGGTAGGCGTCCGCCGGTAGAAAGAGGGCGCTGTAGTTGACCAAACGGAGGAGGCGGTTAGAATTTGTTCTGGAGAGCGACAGCTCCGGAGTTGGAGAGAGTGAAGTGGAGCCAACTCTACGAAGGCGGGAAGGCCTTCTACCCCTGTGTACCGAGGAAGCCGTAGCTTGAAATTCAAATTAACGACTTGGGAAATCTATAGAATTTAGTCATCTTGTAAATGATTAGCAATAATTAATTTGCGACCTGAAAATATCTCAGCTCTCCTTACTCAATACTTCCCTATTCAGGCATGCCATATCTGGTCTCAGACTGTCGGAGAACAGTTATATCATATCGTTTAGTCATCAATTGATTGTATCGACTTTAGAATTAATAACTTGACCAACCAGTGAAAGATATCATTAGATTTGTAATTTCGCAAGCAATCGAATCGTGATCGTAACTGTAAATTTAATTTAATTAGAAGTTCTGTTCTTGTCAAGAGACTCAACAAAACTGCAGTCCTGATTTCTCAGTATCTCTTGCATGTTGGAAAAAAGTCTCTTGTCTTATAGTACATATACAGTACCATCAGACTTACGGACAGATGTCATCCATCCAGTCGGAAATATTAAAGGCGGATAAGTGAGAAAACTGTCTTACAATGAGCTTAACAGCTCATGAATCGATGTTGCTGACTAGGATATTCTACAAATGAAGGGATAAGAAAATTGAGGATATGTTAGATGACAGACAGTGTGGTTTTATGAAAGGTAAAGACACCAGAGAGGTTTTTCTGACGTTTATTTGTAGTTCACTGTTGCTGTTTGAATTTACGTATTGTGATTTTGTCATCTGTAGACATCTGGAGCTGTGGACGTTAGAAAATGGAGTGTCAAATGGAAAATTGAGAACTTTCCCGACATATACTAATGTTTTAGTTAGAGGCGTAACAGCAGCGGTGGGAGCCACAAACATTTGCGCCTTATATAGCGATAGAGCACGGCAACAAAGTAGTTTTGCAGTTTTAAGGAGCATCGTTTTGACATTAGTAACTCTCCACGTTCAGGAAGACCTTCTGGATTTGACGAAGAACGTTTAAACGCAACAGTCCACAATGATACACGTGAGTGTACTCGAGAACTGGCAAATGTGATGAACTGTGATCTTTCTACTATCATGCGTTATTTGCACGTAGGGAGGAAGGTTCAAAATCGGTATATGGGTATTGCATTCTCTAAGCCAAAGTCACAAAAATCAGAGTTTGGCCATATGGGCACCTCTGCTTGATAATGGAAGCAAGACAAGAAAAATCATAGAAATTGTCGACCTATAAAACGAGATCGACAGTGTAAAATGGTGCAGGTTGTTCGAAATTCTTAGAAATGTTTGTTTAGGCTATAGGCAAAAACGTGTAGTATACAGGATGCCTGAGAAGCAAGAAGAAACAATAGGCCTGGAAGACTAAGAACGAAGTGCTGGTATTGAAAACACTGTAACACATGGATAACTCTTTGTAATTTTGAAGGTCTGCAGCGGTAAAACACAGGAAGTGAAAGTTTATATACAACTTATACAGAAACCGAACGGCACTGATGAGAGTCAAGGGGCATGAAAGGCCATCAGTGGTTGAGAAGGGACTGAGTGTTGTAGCTTATCCTCGATGTTATTCAATCTGTACTTTGAGCAAGCAGTGAAGGCAACCAAAGAAAAATTTGGAGAAGGAATTATGGTTCAGTGACAAGAAATAAAAACTCTGAGGTCTGCTGAAGACATTGCGAGGTGGTCGAAGACAGCGAAGGACTTGGAAGAGCAGTTGAACGGAATCGACACTGTCTTGAAAGGAGGATGTAAGCTGAACACTAACAAAAGCAGACAAGGGCAACAGAATGTAGCAGAATTAAATCAGGCGATGGACGAAGTAGAGAGGATATAAAATGTAGATTAGCGATTCTGGATAAAAGACTTTGTTAACATCGAATATGGTTTTAATTGTTAGGAAGTATTTTCAGGAAATAGCTGTATAGAGTGTAGCCATGTTTGGAAGTGGAACGTGGACTATAAACAGTTCAGTCAACATGAGAATAATAGCTTCTGAAATGTGGTGCTACAGAAGCATGCTGAGGATTAAATGGATAGATCACTTAATCAATGAGAAGGCACTGAAAAGAACGGGGATAAAAGAAATTTCTGGCATAACTTTACTTACACAAGGGATCGGTTGATAGGACATTTTATGAGACAGCAAGGTTTCGCTGCTTGAGCATTGGAGGGAAATGTGAGAGGTAAAAATTGTAGAGAGCGAATGAGAGATGAATACAGTAAGAAAGTTCAAGAGGATATCGGTTGCAGGTGTTACTCATACATGAAAAGGCTTGCCAAGGAAAGAGTATCACGGAGAGCAGAATAAAACCAGTCTTCGTTCTGAAGACCACAATACCAAACAGACATGGATAGAGCCCTCATTCCATACTGTTCAGTCACGCATCGAAGAACCAATGACGGAAGTAAAGGGAAGTAGTGGGGTAAGGGCGGCACAAGCGCTTGTTTGATAACAAATTGGTATGTCAATTAATTAAATTGATCAATTGATTACCAGACCCCCACCCCTTTACCTCCACCCCCAAATGATGTAATGTGTTTTCCTGAGTCTAAACTTCCTCCCCGCCGGCCGCTGTGGCCGAGTGGTCCTAGGCGCTTCAGTTCGGAACCACGCTGCTGCTACGGTCGCAGGTTCGAATCATTCCTCGGGCATGGATGTGTGTGATGTCCTTGGGTTAGTTAGGTTTAAGTAGTTCTAAGTCTAGGGGACTGATAACCTCAGATGTTAATTCCCATAGTTCTTAGAGCCATTTGAACCTTTTGAACATCTCCCCATCCCCACACCTGCCCATCCCCCACCCTCTCTAGTCCATCCCCCAACGCTATTGGTGGGAATTTCGAATTTTGGTGTGAATTTCTTAGTCCGTCTGTGCTGACATCCAATCCCACTCCCCACCCGTAAGTTGGTGGGAAATTCAAAATGGTGGTGAACTTCCTGGGCCCCGAATCATGGTCCTTCTGCACCTCCCAGCACATCGAAAGTGTCCAGAGTCAAGAGAGGTCGCTTAGGTTAATGCACTTCATTTATTTTGGTTGGGAAGCTGAAGTAAAGATCGGTCCTAATTACACAACTATATAGAAAGCGCTACACAAAAAATGCCTAACATCACCATACGGCTCAAAAATTGATGATAACATACAACTGATGTTATCCTGCTAGGAAAAAATTTCCCCATACCATTCAAAACTAGTGGCAGACGTACTCAAACTCTAACCTTCATATACTAGCTGGGAGGAAAATGGATCGTGTGTAAGGTACTGTATTTATATTTTTGGTAGGAAATACGTTCAACTGACGAGACGCTGGTGTTGAACAGGGAGGAGTTAAATAAGTGTATTACCTATAAGCATACAGCTGGGGACAGCAACTATCGCTGTTTGATACCAGGGTTTGCGACAGATGCCTCCCCTTGCATTGTTTAACAATCACCCTGCAAGCCAGGTAATCGATGCCAATACACGCTACCACAACTGATGGATAATACTTCACAATTGTAATAGCACATCGAAACTGTCGTAAAGAAAGGAAACAGCACTCGTAATCAGTGGGTCACAACGCAACACATGTACTTGGGAAAAGGCAAAAAGGAAAACGACGCACCACGAAGGAATTACCCGATTGGGACGGAAAACGGTAGTGTGATTTGAGTGTACAGACAAACTAATGATTACAATTTCAGAAAAACTGGATGATTTATTCAAGAGAAAGCACAAACTGAGCAAGTTAATAACGTGTTGGTCGACTTTTGGCCGTTATGCAAGCACTTATTCGATGTGGCAGTGATGACAAAGTTGCTGGATGACCTCCTGAGGGAGATAGTGCCGAATTCTGTTGAATTATCGCGTTAGATCGTCTAAATCCCGAGCTGGTTGGAGGGTCACGCCCATAATGCTACAAACATTCTCAAATGTCGAGAAATCCGACTACCTTGCTGGCCAAGGTATGGTTTGGCAAGCACGAAGACCAACAGCAGAAACACTCGCTGTGTGTGGGAGGGCATTATCTTGCTGAAATGCAGGCTCATGATAGCTTACATGGACGGCTACAAAATGGGGCGTAGAATATTGTCGACGTATCGCCGTGCCGAAAAGCACGGATGACAACCAAAGTGGTCCTGTTACGAAAAGAAATTGAACCCTAGACCGTTACACCTGGCTGTCGGATTATACCGCGGATGACAGCCAGGTTGGAACCCCATCGCTGTCCTGGCCGTCTTCAGGCGCGTCTTGGGCCTGGAGTCTCATTGACCGGAATATAAATATCTTCAGTGAAGAGTCCCGCTTTGAACTGAGCCACGATGACCACGAAGACTTGTCTGGAGAGCCGCAGACATCGGCGGGATACGAACCTCACTGTCGCCCGCCGTACGGCCCTACAACTAGGAGTATCTGGTGTGCCATTTCTTTTCATAGCGGGACCCCTTCACCCGCGACACCCTTAGAGCACAGTGGTAACTCGACGACATCCTACGTCCCGTTTCGTTGTCCTTCAGGCAAGCTATCCTGAGCTTACGTTTCAGCAAGATAATGCTCGCTCGGGTCAGCGAGTGTTTCTGCTGCTTGTCTTCGTGCCTGCCAAGCACTACTTGTCCTGCAAGGTAGTCGGATTTCTCCAAATTTGAGAACGTTTGTAGCATTATGGTGGTGGCCCTCTAACCAGCTCGGGATTTAGACGATCTAACGCGATAATTCAACAGAATTTGGCACTACATTCCTCAGGAGGACATCCAGCACCTCAGTCAAACACTGCCAAGGCAGAATAAGTGCTTCCATAATAGCCAGAGGTGGATCAACTCGTTATCAACGTGCTCAATTTGTGAAGCTTTTTCTCTTGAATATATCATCCAATGTTGTCCCAAAATTGTGATTATTTGTTTGTCTGAACATGCACATAACATCGACCGATTTCCATTCCTTTCGGATAATTCCTTCAAGGCGCGTTATTTTTATGTCCCAGATACAACTGTACTTCTGTAAATGTTGAACTTTGTACTTCAGGAGAAAAGTTCGTAGCTGTGTGCATCAAACGTAGCTTCACTGTCCAAAGCAACCTGTAAGTACTCGACACACTCCGTGCAATCGATCTTAAAAGCCAAGAAAATCTTTTTATCATTGTTGTAATAAAGTGAACTCATATGTTGCACTTTCGATCAGCCATCTCCCAAAGCAATCGAAGGACCCACAGTCATGACCAGACGACTGTAGTCTCATCAGGTCAGTAGCCATTCTTGGGACAATCGTCTGACCACTTGCTAGGTAGTCGAAGGATGCCCTTCAGACAGGGACAGGGAGCAATACCGAGCCGCAATATATGGACGTGCGCGAAATACTCATTTGCGGAACTGTAAACAGTTTGGGATCCGCTGTTGCCTCGGACGTGGTGACATCCCCGTGGGATGAACATCGCATGTAGCCCGCAAGCCGCGCGGGATTAGCCGAGCGGTCTGTGGACGCTTTTGTCATGGACTGTGCGGCTGGTCCCGGCGGAGGTTCGAGTCCTCCCTCAGACATGGGTGTGTGTGTTTGTCCTTAGAATAATTTAGGCTAAGTAGTGTGTAAGCTTAGGGACTGATGACCTTAGTAGTTAAGTCGCATACGATTTCACACACATTTGAACATTTCATTTGTAGACAGCAAGGTGGATTGCGGTGTTATTGTTCCCAACTAGACTCTCAGTCACTCATCCATTTAGAGGAAGGTTGGGAATCCGTCTCACCTCAGGACTATGGATTTTATGGTGTACGCCCACTTCCAGCTACGGACAGCAGTTCTGAATTTGATAAACAAGTGCTGTGGCGGCGGGCATCATGGTTATCTTTCTAGTTTCCCTGTGACTGGCCTGATGTACTGTAACGCGCGCATGCACTCGTTTGTTTGTGTAATGACCTATCACTAGGCGCTTTTAGGACGCTAAGTGACATGTGGTGAGTATGAGCTAGTTATTAAACTTACTATATGGTACATTTATTTTTCTCTGAAATTGGCCACTGTTTCAGAGGAAGATATGCAAATTCTCTTGACCAAATAGACGTTCAGCTACACTACTCTGTAAAGACAGATCTGGATTAGCATCGCTGGTTGTTGTTGTTTCACTGTTTGCCCCTCTGATTTTTGTATGCGGCTGGTGGAGTTTTCGAAGACTTGAAAGTTTCCGAGTTGACGGATGTCATTCAGATGGGAAGTTAATAAGCTCCCACCAGGAGTCAATTACGTAATTTTAAAGTGACGCATCATGTTGGTTGTTCTCAATGTGCATTTAAGCACTCTCATGTTGTCCGTTCCTATCTTTCTGTGGCCTTTCTACATCTAATTAACAATTTTCGCCGACATTGGCCGTGTCCACAAATTACTAATTTAATGTGTTTCTTCCTTCCCACCACCTGGGCCATTGTTATACTTCAGCGCTATAATCCCTTGTCCGTTTTTCAGTCGTCCTTTACGAACATCAGTGAGTAATTCTCGTTTTGAAAGAGAATAAATCTAATTGTTATGATGACCATTTATTTGCGATCATAGCTACAAGCTTCCTCCTCCCATTAATATATTCATGTGAGTAGTGTGGTGCGTATTTGTTTCACGCCTAATTGAGCCACATCCACTAATATTCGTTTAAATAAGACGTTTTTCTTTGTGTGACAATATCCTTGTTTGAAATTAATTTGCAAAAAAAGCGAAAGGGGACAGGAGGCTCCTTGGAATTTCTGCTTAACGTTTATACGCCATTAGACAGTTGGACAAAGGTATCCTGCGCCTTCGTAAAACAGCTGGCCAGCTAATTGCATGTATGCACTTTATTATAATTTGTTTATTGTCCTACTGCATTTGAGTGTGCTGAGTTCTTGTGCTACTGTCGAGTTGTGCGACTGTTTGTCTTCCTCTGTTGCCCCAGTGGGCTGAAGCTGATGTATTTGATATTCTACTTTTATTTCACTGCTGTGCTGGCATCTAATCTTTTGCAATAATATCTAGTAGTGCTCACAGTTAATTTTATAACTGTCTTAATAATCTGCGTGAATGGTACTAAATTAATTGCTAACGCCTATTGTTGTTAAACCCTTTTGCTAGAGCTATTTTTGAAAATCTCTCATGGCGCCGTCGAGAGGTGTCTGTTGGTATATTACTGCATTTGCAGAAGGTAAAATGTTTCAAAAATGGAAATCAGCTCTTTTTACAAAAATTTCATTCGCTGTGAGCTGGGAAATTAATTGTGTTCAAACAAAAGTTGCAGCCTCTCCGCCGGCAACGGCGTATTTCAATTAACATGTTTTTGGTATACCTTCTTGTATTCTTGGTAACTATTCTGTAACAACCTGATTGGGCCTAGGCCAATAATTTAGATGTTCAAGATTATTGCTAGTATTATTATTATTCTTGTTATTATTATCGCTTCATCTGAAGCTCTCGGTCGCAAATGGCTAATGTGGCCTTGACGCATTTTGTTTTCTATTTTAGATGCTGCATACTGTTCCGTGCTATTAAAATTTTGAAACTGTAGTTAATTTTTGCTTGTGGACCATTGACTGTGGACCATTGACTATTCCACCTTAACTCTTACCCTTTACTATTGTGAGATTGTTTTGTTGAAGAGATAATAACTTGTTATTTATGAAAATACAGTTTAATTTTCCCAGCACTTTACTGTCCCCATCCGGCTCTCTACCGTTTGAGTAGTACAGATAGAGTAACGGGTACTTCCGCAACGGCTGAGCGGACTGTTTGATAGCGGTAGCAGTCAGTGCAGGGCCAACGGCATTGCCGCAGTGATAGCGCCGGTTCCCGTCAGATCACCGAAGTTAAGCGCTGTCGGGCTGGGAGCATTTGGATGGGTGACCCATCCGGTTTGCTGCCGAGCGCTGTTGGCAAGCAGGCTGCACTCAGCCCTTGTGAGGCGTACTGAGAAGATACTTGACTGAGAAGTAGCGACTCCGGTCTCGGAAATTGACATACGGCCGGGAGAGCGGTGTGTTGACCACATGCTCCTCCATCTCCGTATCCAGTGACGTCTATGGGCTGAGGATGACACGGCGGCCGGTCGGTCCCGTTGGGCCTTCATGGCCTGTTCGGGAGGAGTTAAGTTTTTGCTAGCGCAGTCCAGGGCGCTGCTGTCACTGCTGGTGTAATTGTTACTCTACGTATATTTCTATCAATGTTTCTATATCGATGAAAGTAATATTGCACTAAACAAATTGGGGGGCGTTCTGTGAAACGAGCGTGCAATGTTCTACTTTAAAAATTGTTTTGCTTGTAGCGGGAAATAAACCGAAACTTTACGAGTGATACCCTATTACACCGGGTGAAGCATAACTCCGCCGACTAAGTTTCTGAGGTTTTACAGAGACACCTTTTGAGTATTCTGGTACAAGCGACCCACGATCTCCAGCGGATCGTTATAGAGTTATTGAATTTCGTTTAGCCTATACACCAGTAGGATCGTATTGTGACGTGTACTGCCACGAGTTTGTTGAATTGTAACTCAAAGCACTGAAGATGGCTTTGCAGCAGAAATATCGGAGAGAAGTAAAAACTAATGGGATAGCAACTGACTGCTATGTGCCTCTCCTTCCAGTACGACAATGTTTACATATATGTGTGCAGTGAGAATTTGAACTCTTTTTGTTGCGTTTGCTTCAACCGACTTAAGAATTTGTCATGGCTGAGTCTGGAAATGAAATGGCCGGGATATCCCCAAAATGGCTCTGAGCACTATGGGACTTAACATCTATGGTCATCAGTCCCCTAGAACTTAGAACTACTTAAACCTAACTAACCTAAGGACAGCAGACAACACCCAGCCATCACGAGGCAGAGAAAATTCCTGACCCCGCCGGGAATCGAACCCGGGAACACGGGCGTGGGAAGCGAGAACGCTACCGCACGACCACGAGATGCGGGATATCCCCTTTCGGGATTCGGCCGCCGTATTGTAAGTCTTTTTAGTTGATGTCACTTAGACGAGTTGCGTGTCAATGGTGATGAAAATGATGGACACACAAAACACAGTCCCCTGCCGGGAATCGAACCCGGGCCCCCTTGCGTGGTAGGCGGTAATGCTACCGCTGGAGTTTCTGCAACAGTAACCGTATTGTCTAGACGAGCAATCAGTGGTGGCTGTTCCAGCGGTTGTGAGCTGAGGGCAGGGAAAGAAATATTTGAAGCTTAAACCTTGTCGGTTTGATTTTGTACTCATCATACTATTATTTCGTTTTCATTTTAGATTTTGTTCGGTACATTCTGATTGCCTTAAATGTTTAGTCTACCATGTTCAAGAGCTAGTACACGTGCACCTCTTATATGAGTCCGCTCAGTGCAATGGAAGAACGACCCGACGCTATGCTGACCTGTTCCACAACAGCGGCAGCCACGTCATACTACTTTTGTGTAAGAGGGTTGTAACATGACTCTTCGTTTTGTGTTGTACGTTTAGGTAACAGCATATTACAGTCCTTATCGTTTTTGTGGAGGCATCTTCAGAAAAGCAAAGGTTACTGCGGCAACAAGCCGAATGAATTATTGTTACATTAATGTTCTGTAACGAGCCGCCGGAGACCGTGGGTCCCTCATACACCTCCTACCACACCTTGGTAGTCGTGACGCCACCAGCAGTCGATCATATGTTCGCCCTGAAGATGGCCCCTGCGATGGGCCGAAACCGGTCGGCACTAAATAAATAAAAGCTCGATTAAAACTGTTTTCTTAATACTAAGTTAATTTATATTAATCGCTGTTAAACCATAACCATGTTGTCCAAACGTATTAGAAACGTTTGTCGTTGCAGTTATGCTTCACTCTGCTTGTAGAAAGTATTTTAAAATTATCAACTGAACAGCAATTCCTCTTACTTTAAGATGTTACATTGTGTAGATGCTACACTTGGATGTCCAGAAAACTCAGCGCTGTCGACATTTTCTCAGCAAATGTTTATACAGGGTGAAAAGTATTTAAACCGGCAAACTCTGGAAGGTTGTAGGGGACATAAAAACAAATATCTTTCCCTAGTGTCATTTTCTCCCATGAGGAGTATTTAAACCGGTAGAGGATGATTTCTCTGGCGCAAGTTAATTAAACCAACAAACACTTTTCCATTTTTTTATGACCAAGACACAACGCATTAACACAACGCAATTTCAGTTACAGTAGATTTTCAAAAATGCCTCTATTGACACGTAAACAAAGGTTACAACGTCGGATCATGTTCTGTCTGACACGGGCAAAAACCCCAGGAGCAGCCTGAATTTTTCCTGCTGCTGCTACTATCCGGGCAACCAGATCCTCTTCTGATGCAACAGGAGTTATGTAAACAACGTTTCGCGTCTCTCCCCACACAAAAAGTCCAGAGGGGTCATATCGGTGAACCGAGTAGGCCATGGTACAGGACCACCTCTGCCAATCCACTTCTCTGGGAACCGTCGGTTCAGGAATCGACGCACACGACGACTGAAATGTGCCGGCGCTCCGTCATGTTGGAACCACATGCGTTGTCTTGTAGGCGGCGTGACGTCTTCCAGCAGTTCTGGTAGTGCTCTGGCGAGAAAATTGAAATAGTGCCTGCCAATTAATGGCCTAGGTCGTAGATACGGCCCAATTAAACAGTCTCCAACAACACCGACCCACGCATTAACGAAGAACCGCACTTGATGAGCGCTAGTAACTGTGGCATGTGGGTTATCCCCACTCCAAACATGCGAATTGCGCATATTTAAGACTCCATCACGCCCGAACGTTGCTTCATCGGTAAACATCAAAAATGTTCAAATGTGTATGAAATCTTATGGGACTTAACTGCTAAGGTCATCAGTCCCTAAGCTTACACACTACTTAACCTAAATTATCCTAAGGACGAACACACACACCCATGCCCGAGGGAGGACTCAAACCTCCGCCGGGACCAGCCGCACAGTCCATGACTGCAGCGCCCTAGACCGCTCGGCTAATCCCGCACGGCGGTAAACAACACAGAGGATGGAAATGTAGGATGCATTTCACACTGTTCCAGGTACCACTGCGAAAACTGTGCTCTGGGTGGATAATAAACCGGTTCCAGGTTGTGGAAACGCTATAAGTGAAATGGACGTAACAAGGACTGTTCTTACATTCGTCTGATTCGTCCCCATGTTACGTGCAATTGCACGAATGCTGACTGGAGGATCCCGCTCCACATACAGCGAAACATCTTCCTCAAATTGCAGCGTTCTTACCGTGCGACGACGTCCCTGTACAGATAATCTGCTAAATGACCCTGTCTCACGCAGACGTTGGTACCCAGCAGCAAAGGTCGTACGATGCGGGATACGGCGATTAGGATGTTGTTGTTGAAAAACTCGCTGTGTAGCTCGTCCGTTGTGGTGCGCTACGTAGTACGCACCAACCATATCAGTGTACTCACCCCATGTGTATCGCACCATTAGTAAACAGAGACAATGCACTACTACTCTGGTGGACACCAGTTGCCTACAACTGAAGAGCGTAATACGCGCTCTAACATCTGAAGATCGTAATACGGCCTCCAACAACTGAAGAACGTAATTCGGCCTCCACCGGTTTAAATAATTCTCATAGGAAAAAATGACATTAGGGAAAAATACAGGTTGTTACAAAAAGGTACGGCCAAACTTTCAGGAAACATTCCTCACACACAAATAAAGAAAAGATCTTATGTGGACATGTGCCCGGAAACGCTTAATTTCCATGTTACAGATCATTTTAGTTTGTTCTTCCACCTACGCTCAATGGAGCACGTTATCATGATTTCATACGGAGTGCTCTACCTGTGCTGCTAGAACCTTTACAAGTACGACACAACATGTGGTTCATGCACGATGGAGCTCCTGCACATTTCAGCCGAAGTGTTCGTACGCTTCCCAACAACTGATTCGGTGACCGATGGATTGGTAGAGGCGGACCAGTTCCATGGCCTCCACGCTCTCCTGACCTCAACCCTCTTGACTTTCATTTATGGGGGCATTTGAAAGCTCTTGTCTACGCAACCCCGGTACCAAATGTAGAGACTCTTCGTGCTCGTATTGTGGACGGCTGTGATACAATACGCCATTCTCCAGGGCTGGATCAGCGCATCAGGCGGAGGGTGGATGCATGTATCCTCGCCTAAGGGAGGACATTTTGAACATTTCCTGTAATAAAGTGTTTGAAGTCACGCTGGTACGTTCTGTTGCTGTGTGTTTCCATTCCATGATTAATGTGATTTGAAGAGAACTAATAAAATGAGCTCTAACATGGAAAGTAAGCGTTTCTGGACACATGTCCACATAACATATTTTCTTTCTTTGTGTGTGAGAAATGTTTCCTGAATGTTTGGCCGTACCTTTTTGTAACACCCTGTATTTGTTTTGATGTCCGCTACAACCTCCCAGAGTTTGTCGGTTTAAATACTTTTCACCCTGTATATCTCAGATGTCTGGAGTGATGCTATCTCCACTCTTATTGGTTTGTGGGAAATGATTTCGAGTTGCAAATAATAAGAAGCTTCAAGTGTGCGATTCCTCTAAATTAGTACCGTACCATTCCTCTCAGTGGGAATTCTTTTGCAGAGAAATATCTCGAAATTCGGAACCTAAAGCCTTGCGACATTTTTCCAAAAACAGCAATAAGAGCGAAGCGGCTAATGAAAGCTCTCGGACGAAGGTGGCCAGCTGCGGCCAGCCCTGGGCTCCGCTGCCGGAACTCACGTCTGTGTGACAGCAGGGAACGGCAGTGCCGCCAGCGGAACCGGCGAGAGCTACCTCCCCCCCCCCCCCCCCCAACCAGCAGCCACACACCGGTTGCCTGATTGGACGCCGCTTTTTCCGCCGCTCGCTTGACACGTTCCAGCCCGAAAGACAATCCAATTAGCTGTGACTGGCGCCAGCCCGCGGTGTCCTGCTGGCGCGGAAACATCCTGGCTCACCTGCTGCGAAACGAGAGGCAGCCGTCACGCGGTTCGCGACGCGCCAGCCGACCACAAATGGTGGGACCGGCACGCAGGCCTGCGTCTGCTAATCAACTTGTCCCGACGTATATGAAATCGCACGCAAGACGTGAATGCTCCAGCTCGGCACGTCTCCGTCACAATTCGATCGCAGCACAGCCACACACACATTATTCATTCGCCTATCATGATCATTTTGCGCCTGATGAAGAAAGCACATCATGCCAACGAGAGCACAAATCCTTCAGCATCAATTAGGGCACGTATCAGTTGTTCCTACCAACTTTGCAATGCATTTTTTCTACTAGGTAATGAACAACCTTCACGCCTAAACGAAAGTAAATTAGTTCCAACATGGGATTAAACAGCCAACCGGTTGCACATAAACGGTAGGTACATTGACCTATGTTTCGACACCTATTAGAAGTGTCTTCATCAGAATCAGTTGTTGCTAAATCGTTAAATTACATTGCTAAAAAGCAGCAATCAGAATTTGGAGCAGCTATGCTCAAGTCAGAAGTAAAATAAAATGATCTAGCATTTTACTAGTGTCCCCAGCTGGGAACATCACACTGATAATAATACAATAAAACTTCCTCAAAACGGAATCGCCTAGAAAAAAATAACTTTCCAAATTGGACAGGTTTCCGGATTACACGACACTCACTAGGCTACTTAAAATTTGTCAGCTGTCATGCACAAAAGTACAATAAAAGATTTTTAATTATGCGTATACTGTATTTATTTACCTTCACTCCAGCACCGTAGATGTTCATTTACTGTGTATTGGACAATAGAACATTGGAGTATAACACTAACAGATAAATAACTCTGCATTTCTCTATTTTTACTCTAACTTTAAATTAGTTCATTATTGTATGTACTTTCATATTATTCCCATGTTTATTTGCTTTACATTTCACTTTTTTCCGCCACATATCAAGGACGGAAAATTGTTTTAATTTCCTGTTCAAAACTATTCTTTATAGGCAATGTTTAGCACCATACAATAGTTCCAACAAGTTGGGAGAATTTGTGTTCAAATGGTTCAAATGGCTCTGAGCACTATGGGACTCAACTGCTGAGGTTATTAGTCCCCTATAACTTAGAACTAGTTAAACCTAACTAACCTAAGGACATCACAAACATCCATGCCCGAGGCAGGATTCGAACCTGCGACCGTAGCGGTCTTGCGGTTCCAGACTGCAGCGCCTTTAACCGCACGGCCACTTCGGCCGGCGAAAATTTGTGTGTGCTGCAAATTGCATAACATCGATTATGCATGCAACAGCTTCTTCAGGCGTATTAATTTTTCTAGGGACAACATTTTGCTCCTTTGTCTTCCTGTTTTCTTCTTCATCATCCTCTGTGTTGCGGATTTCTATTAAATCTGTTGCAGAAGTGAAAGTGGAGTGAGTTGATAGAAAGTCGACACTTGGAATGTAATCATCTGTACTATGTGAAATTTTCGCATTTTCATTAATTAATTTCGCATTTTCTTGAACTTCGGTGGCCACAGAAGCGTCTTGTTCTTCACCCCCAAACCCCGGTTTGTTGAAGTACTTGGTGACAGTTGCGGGTTTTATTCCCTTTACTGCCAAGCCAATCCAATTTATTGCATCCAGGACAGAAACTGACCTCGCAAGAGCAAACGCACTTTCGGCCTCTTCAACATTAAGAATAACAGACTGCATCAGCAATCGCCTATAATGATACTTAAATGTGTAAATAACCCCCAGGTCAAAAAATTGTTCAAATGGCTCTGAGCACTATGGGACTCAACTGCTGTGGTCATTAGTCCCCTAGAACTTAGAACTACTTAAACCTAACTAACCTAAGGACATCACACACATCCATGCCCGAGGCAGGATTCGAACCTGCGACCGTAGCAGTCGCACGGTTCCGGACTGCGCGCCTAGAACCGCGAGACCACCGCGGCCGGCTAACCCCCAGGTCCATGGGTTGTGTGAGGCTGGTTGAACCTGGAGAGTACCAAGATAATTTCACGTTTGATAACGTTACTTTCGGCTGGCGGGTCGCATTGTCTAGGGAAAGGAGAACTTGGCGATTTCTTTTTTTCATTTTGGCCTTCTTCCGTAAGACTACTCACCATCCACGCGTTTTTATTGCTTCGCCATGTGACTGGAAGCTTACTGACGTCGATGTTTTTGAAACAACGCGGTTTTGCCGCCTTTCGAATCGTCAGTGGCATCTCCCTTTCACCTAACACGTTTCCAGGCAGCAGTACAGTGAGTCTTTCCTTGGACATTTTTCCGCCGGTGCGCTTTTCAGCTCTAATAGCTAGCGACTTTGAAGGCAGCGCGAGGTAAAACAGTCCCGTTTCATCGGCATTGAACACGTCTTTCGGGTCATAATTCACAATTAAGTTGGACAGTATTTTTTTTTATGTCTTCAATTCTATTGCTACACTTTCATGCACATGCTTCCTCACATACTTCATTCTACACGATGTTGTACCTAGCTTTGTCCAGGCATTCTGTGCATGCCTTAACCTCCGTAATTCCAAGGTTTTTAGTGACTTTCAGAGCCTCACTCTGCAACACGAGTCCAGATAAAGGTAAGTTTTCCGCCCTCACACTTACGAACTATTCCCACACTATTTGGTTAATTTCTTCATTTCCGGTCTTCTTCGCCTTTCTTTTCATCTGCCCGTTCCCTTTCATCCATTGGCTTCGAATCTTATCCTTGTTTCTTAAAGTCTTATAAATCTGTGTTTTGCCGCATTTGAAACGCAACATAATTTCGTGCACAGAGAGTTTGTCTTTCTAACTCGCCTCGATTACATTAATCTTTTCGTTAACTGAAACGACACATACCGTTTGTTCATCACGTTACTGTACTAACAGAAATAATAATAATAAAAACAATAATAATAAGCAACTGTGACCGTGTCTGAAACTGCATAATGCACTTAAATATTAGTGCAGTTACTGTTGTTAATCAGCCGGCCGAAGTGGCCGCGCGGTTCTGGCGCTGCAGTCTGGAACCGCGAGACCGCTACGGTCGCAGGTTCGAATCCTGCCTCGGGCATGGATGTGTGTGATGTCCTTAGGTTAGTTAGGTTTAACTAGTTCTAAGTTCTAGGGGACTAATGACCTCAGCAGTTGAGTCCCTTAGTGCTCAGAGCCATTTGAACCATTTGAACTGTTGTTAATCAATTAATCAGATGTTCACACGGACAACGCAACAACACTTCTTCAGCAATTACAGTGTCACAGATTTGGTGTTCATGAAGGTGGCAGCAATTCTAAACAGAGAACAATGGGCAAGATGTGTTCCGTGTGGTGCCGACTTTTAACGATCAGTACTTGGACACCGGCAGCCAACATACCACTGCATATTGTAGCTAGTCTATTGGGGCCTCATGGCGTAAGGTGTAGACTACTGCTTCCCAAACTTCGTGATATCATTACCCCTGTGTGCAGTCAGATATCAACTATTACACTACCCCCCCCCCCCTTGCCCCTTCCACGCAGTCAGATATCAACTATTACACTACCCCCCCCCCCCTTGCCCCTTCCACCATCATCAACAGTACTGCGTAATTAAACTTTAGAATGGAAACTAGTTTCCTTTCGACATTTTTATTTTTAAATGGACGTAAGGTAAATTACATTTAGTTTTTATAGGTGTTTTATTAAACCACGAACTGAGGAATCAATAAAATAGTTGGTACTGTTTACTTCTAACATTTAAAAAAATTCACTTTTTAGAATTAGGAAGCACTTTACAAGTGCAGCAGGAGTTCGACTCCGTCCTAGAAAAGAAAGTTAACCGTACAAACAGTACGTGGGGTAGAGACTTTTTAGGAAATATGCTTCCTCAGCATCATTCCTCTCTCTAGAGACACTTGCTTCACCCACGCCCTGCGCCTGCATTTGAAGTCAGTCAGAACGTGAGGACTACACTTATTGCTTGCATGTCACTTGATTTGACTGTTGGGCTCGTTACTTCTGAAACGGCAGAATTTGGAAGACTTCAGGCTGTTAATGCTTTGTGTCTTACCAGTGTGGCTAGTGCTAATACTAATAATAATAATAATACTGTATAGCTCCTACAGCAAAGTAGCAACAGTTAAATATTTACTGTTGAGTAGTGCTGTCAATTTATTTGTAGTTACGAAGTGAATAATGAGGCAATTTCTAGTCTCATCCTGGAATACAATTTCCAGAGATATTAACTTTGTGCGATGTATATGTCTCAGTTTTACTGTCATACTAAGGAAGTTAATACAATCGTATCTCAACTTGTAGCCTCCACCACTTTGTGCTAGTAGTTGAAAAACATTTAATTATTGGTAATTACGTAATTAGAGATAAACTCCTACGAAATAGTGGTAACAGAAATGACTTTTTAGAATAATTTACTTTCGATACTGAAATACTACTGTATCCTTTTATTTTTACCCCTCAGGAAACTGTTCGGTCAGAGAGCCGGTTGGCCTCTGTAATAAAAAAAAACTGAGTGGAAGGATCAACCACCGAACTTGAACAGGATGTCTTGCGACGTCCGCAACGACCATACACAACGATAAAAAAAAGAGAGGGTTAGAGCGTTAGCTACCCTTTATAATAAAAAAACTGAGCCAACGTGTTATCTGAATCTGCTTAGTGTATTCATCTCTTGGTCTCCCTCTACGATTTTTACCCTCCACGCTGCCCTCCAATGCTAAATTTGTGATCCCTTGATGCCTCAAAACATGTCCTACCAACCGATCCCTTCTTCTAGTCAAGTTGTGCCACAAACTTCTCTTCTCCCCAATCCTATTCAATACCTCCTCATTAGTTACGTGATATACCCACCTTATCTTCAGCATTCTTCTGTAGCACCACATTTCGAAAGCTTCTATTCTCTTCATGTCCAAACTAGTTATCGTCCATGTTTCACTTTCATACATGGCTACACTCCATACAAATACTTTCAGAAACGACTTCCTGACACTTAAATCTATACTCGACGTTAACAAATTTCTCTTCTTCAGAAACGATTTCCTTGCCATTGCCAGTCTACATTTTATATCCTCTCTACTTCGACCATCATCAGTTATTTTACTCCCTAAATAGCAAAACTCCTTTACTACTTTAAGTGTCTCATTTCCTAATCTAATCCCCTCAGCATCACCCGATTTAATTTGACTACATTCCATTATCCACGTTTTGCTATTGTTGATGTTCATCTTATATCCTCCTTTCAAGACACTGTCCATTCCGTTCAACTGCTTTTCCAAGTCCTTTGCTGTCTCTGACGTCGGCGAACCTCAAAGTTTTTACTTCTTCTCCATGAATTTTAATACCTACTCCAAATTTTTCTTTTGTTTCTTTACTGCTTGCTCAATATACAGATTGAATAACATCGGGGAAAGGCTACAACCCTGTCTCACTCCTTCCCCAACCACTGCTTCTCTTTCATGCCCCTCGACTCTTATAACTGCCATCTGGCTTCTGTACAAATTGTAAATAGCCTTTCGCACCCTGTATTTTACCCCTGCCACCTTCAGAATTTGAAAGAGAGTATTCCAGTTAACATTGTTAAAAGCTTTCTCTAAGTCTACAAATGCTAGAAACGTAGGTTTGCCTTTTCTTAATCTTTCTTCTAAGATAAGTCGTAAGGTTAGTATTGCCTCACGTGTTCCAACATTTCTACGGAATCCAAACTGATCTTCCCCGACGTCCGCTTCTACCAGTTTTTCCATTCGTCTGTAAAGAATTCGCGTTAGTATTTTGCAGCCATGACTTATTAAACTCATAGTTCGGTAATTTCCACATCTGTCAACACCTGCTTTCTTTGGGATTGGAATTATTATATTCTTCTTGAAGTCTGAGGGTATTTCGCCTGTCTCATACATCTTGCTCACCAGATGGTAGAGTTTTGTCATGACTGGCTCTCCCAAGGCCATCAGTAGTTCTAATGGAATGTTGTCTACTCCCGGGGCCTTGTTTCGACTCAGGTCTTTCTGTTCTCTGTCAAACTCTTCACGCAGTATCTTATCTCCCATTTCGTCTTCATCTACATCCTCTTCCATTTCCATAATATTGTCCTCAAGTACATCGCCCTTGTATAAACCCTCTATATACTCCTTCCACCTTTCTGCCTTCCCTTCTTTGCTTAGAACTGGGTTGCCATCTGAGCTCTTGATATTCATACAAGTGGTTCTCTTCTCTCCAAAGGTCTCTTTAATTTTCCTGTAGGCAGTATCTATCTTACCCCTAGTGAGACAAGCCTCAACATCCTTACATTTGTCCTCTAGCCATCCCTGCTTAGCCATTTTGCACTTCCTGTCAATCTCGTTTTTGAGACGTTTGTATTCCCTTTTGCCTGCTTCATTTACTGCATTTTTATATTTTCTCCTTTCATCAATTAAATTCTATATTTCTTCTGTTACCCAAGGATTTCTATTAGCCCTCGTCTTTTTACCTTCTTGATCGTCTGCTGCCTTCACTACTTCATCCCTCAGAGCTAACCATTCTTCTTCTACTGTATTTCTTTCCCCCATTCCTGTCAATTGTTCCCTTATGCTCTCCCTGAAACTCTCTACAACCTCTGGTTCTTTCAGTTTATCCAGGTCCCATCTCCTTAAATTCCCACCTTTTTGCAATTTCTTCAGTTTCAATCTGCAGTTCATAACCAATAGATTGTGGTCAGAGTCCACATCTGCCCCTGGAAATGTCTTAAAATTTAAAACCTGGTTCCTAAATCTCTGTCTTACCATTATGTAATCTATCTGATACCTTTTAGTATCCCCAGGATTCTTCCAGGTATACAACCTTCTTTTATGATTCTTGAACCAAGTGTTAGCTATGATTAAGTCACGCTCTGCGCAAAATTCTACAAGGCGGCTTCCTCTTTCATTTCTTCCCCCCAATCCATTTTCACCTACTATGTTTCCTTCTCTCCCTTTTCCTACCGACGAATTCCAGTCACCCATGACTATTAAATTTTCGTCTCCCTTCACTACCTGAATAATTTCTTTTATCTCGTCATACATTTCATCTATTTCTTCATCATCTGCACAGCTAGTTGGCATATAAACTTGTACTACTGTAGTAGGCATGGGCTTTGTGTCTCTCTAGTCCACAATAATGCGTTCACTATGCTGTTTGTAGTAGCTAACCCGCACTCCTATTTTTTTATTCATTATTAAACCTACTCCTGCGTTACCCCTATTTGATTTTGTATTTATAACCCTGCATTCACCTGACCAAAAGTCTTGTTCCTCCTGCCACCGAACTTCACTAATTCCCACTACATCTAACTTTAACCTATCCATTTCCCTTTTTAAATTTTCTAACCTACCTGCCCGATTAAGGGATCTGACATTCCACGCTCCGATCCGTAGAACGCCAGTTTTCCTTCTCCTGATAACGACGTCCTCTTGAGTAGTCCCCGCCCGGAGATCCGAATGGGGGACTATTTTACCTCCGGAATATTTTACCCAAGAGGACGCCATCATCATTTAATCATACAGTAAAGCTGCATGTCCTCGGGAAAAATTACGGCTGTAGTTTCCCCTTGCTTTCAGCCGTTCGCAGTACCAGCACAGCAAGGCCGTTTTGGTTAATGTTACAAGGCCAGATCAGTCAATCATCCAGACTGTTGCCCCTGCAACTACTGAAAAGGCTGCTGCCCCTCTTCAGGAACCACATGTTTGTCTGGCCTCTCAACAGATACCCCCCCGTTGTGGTTGCACCTACGGTACGGCCATCTGTATCGCTGAGGCACGCAAGCCTCCGCACCAACGGCAAGGTCCATGGTTCATGGAGGGAAAAAATAACTTTATAAATTTAATAAAAGTTCATCCGATTATACATATTTTTCCCATTATTTCAATTGTAATATAAATAGTAAAGAAAATGACTGTTTTAAAAATAAAAATAAAACTGACGAACGGTACTCGATGCAGTGAACCAGCGGCTTGAACGCCAACCAGGTTTTTTTTTTTTTTTAATTTTGATCTATATTGTTTGTTGAATTTGTTCAGGGCAGACGTCCGACGACACCCGTTCTGTTTGTTCGTTCATCCGTTCGCTCAGTTATTTTATTACAAAGGGTAGCTAACGCTCTGACCGAACACGCTGAGCTACCGTACCGGCACCACTCCGCTGCAGCCGCTTCATGGTTAAAATGCCCACGCACAGATATATATCTGACGACCGAAATTATCTTGCGATTTTCTCAGTTACGCTTGAGAAGTACACGCTACTGTTTACACATATCGTTGTCCTTATGGAGAACTCCGAGTGTACGAAGTTTACAGTAAATCCGCTTTCCAAACGTCGTGGCCTCCCCTTGTAAGAAAGACAACTAACTAGAGTTTCACGAGGGCCTTATGTGGAATGATTCGTCACTAAGTGAGATGAGATTTGATGTGTCATAAGCTGGATACACTAATAAATCCACGTACATTCTTAAGACAGTGAACAATATTTAAGGCTGCTTGGAGGACATCTGAAGCCATTGCTTCCATAAATTTCATCTCTCAAAGACAGGTAGATTTGTGTGCAGAATAATGTAAACGTTGACTGGTAAATAATGTCGGAACGATCCAAATAGCGTTGCCCACAAAACAAATAACTGTCGTACACATAGAATTATTGAGGAACATTATCATTCATTACTTTATAGAACATACAGCATAGATGTGTTCGTTTTCAAAATCTGCCACATGCAGGATGATTTGGCCAAGACAGATAACCCAATGTAAATATGTATAGCGGGCAATGTGACGAGTCTTCTGACTTAGGCAAGTAATTCTTAGCGTTAATTCCAACTCGAGTATGGCATTGAACTTTTTTAATGGAATTACAATTTTATATGGCACTGGAAAGAGCTTTTGAAACCCACTTGAGCGACACACGATGTGTGGAGCATGATGAGATATAGCAAGACCAGTAAACCCCCGAGTCTTCAAAGAATCTAACTACCGAGCGAGGTGGCGCAGTGGTTAGCACACTGGACTCGCATTCGGGAGGACGACGGTTCAATCCCGCGTCCGGCCATCCTGATTTAGGTTTTCCGTGATTTCCTTACATCGCTCGTGAAAATGATGCCCGACGGACGCGGAATAGCGGTAAAGGTGGAAGACACTGATTTTGTAAACATTTACGCTCCGTCGGGAACGGAAAACAAGCGTGCCAGGAGCAAATTTTACAACGAGGACATCTGCGAGCTACTAGTACACAGCAACAACGTCGTGCTGGCAGGTGACTTCAACTGCGTAATTTCACCCGAAGACCAGATCCCGGTACCCAACTTGTGCGCCGAACTGCAGGATTTAGTTAGGCGTCTAAAATTAGCAGACACCTGGCGTCTACTACACCAAAACCACACAGTGTTCACGTACCTGTATAACTGCGGCAGAAGCAGAATCGATAGAGTGTACGTAAACAGAGACATGGCCACCTCGGTGACACAAGTAGAAGTCTGCCCTGTGATCTTCTCAGATCACTGTGCCTATCAGTGCAAACTCCGTCTACCGAGAAGCAATCTTCCAGCAGGAAGAGGAACGTGGAAGCTAAATAATAGCCACCTCACGGACGGGAAGCTGAAGCAGGAAATTGCCGACACGATCCAGGCATGCAGACAGCGGCGAGGCGAGTACAATTCCACTACTGAGTGGTGGGTAGAACACGCCAAACCGCAAGTAAGACGGGAACTCATAAGGCACAGCGCTGAGAAGGCCTTCTGGAAAAGAAACACGGCAGACTTCTACACTAGATGCCTACGAGTCGCGATGGACGCCTCTGCGGACGACGAACTGTTTCTGCCACGGATCAGAAGACTGAAGGCACGTATACTGAGCCTGAAAAGAGACAAAATGAGAGGAGTCATCGCCCGTAGCCAGACAAACGGCGAAATCGAAGGTGAACCTGCCACGCTGCACCACCTGCACAGGGAAAGACAGAGGGCTAATAGCAAACAAATAAGGCAACTCGTCGACAAGGACGGGAACAGGGTAACGACGAAGAAAGACATCATGAGCCACGTCGAAGACCATTTCAACGACCTGTTCCGAAGAGAAGAAAATGACGACGGAGAAATGGCGAGGATCCTGCAAGAAACCCGTCGGATCCTCACCAACGCAGACCGGGCACTACTGAACGAAAACGTCACAGATGATGATGTGAAAGCTGCCATCAAAGACAGCAGAAACGGAAGAGCACCAGGCGCAGACGGAATCCCAACAGAATTCTACACTGCGCTCTGGGGCACAGTCGGCGGAATACTCACCGAAATAGTAAATGAAGTTCTGAACGGGACAGAATTGCCTTCAAAATTCCTGCAAGGGACAGTGATTCTGCTCCCCAAAACGAAGGCAGCCAACAAAATCGAAGACTTTCGGCCAATAACCCTTCTAAATTCAGACTACAAAATAGCAGCAAAGTGCCTGGCTGCAAACATTAAGGTCGCTCTAAAGAAAGCCATTAGCCCATGGCAAACCTGTGCAGTGCTTGGCAGGAACATTTTCGACGCCGTCTGCACATACAGGGACATCATAGCCCACGCAGCAACAACGAGGAGACACGCAGCCGTAATCTCTGTCGATTTCCACAAGGCTTTCGACAGGATCAGTCACCGGTACCTGCTGAAAACCATCGCACGCCTCGGATTCGGACCAAAATTCGGAAGAACAATCAGGAACATCATCACAAATGCCACCTCAACCGTAACAATAAACGGATGGACTTCCAAGTCGCTTCCCGAGCACGGGGTCCCGGGTTCGATTCCCGGCGTGGTCAGGGATTTTCTCTGCCTCGTGATGACTGGGTGTTGTGTGTTGTCCTTAGGTTAGTTAGGTTTAAGTAGTTCTAAGTTCTAGGGGACTCATGACCATAGCTGTTAAGTCCCATAGTGCTCAGAGCCATTTGAACCATTTGACTTCCAAGTCAATAAGACTGGGAAGATCCGTCAGGCAAGGATGTCCATTATCGATGGCTCTTTTCACAATAGCTCTCGATCCCCTACTTCGAAAACTAACAGCTGACGTCGAAGGATACACAGTGGGTGCAACAAACATCGCATGTATGGCCTATGCTGACGACATGGGCATCTTTATTCAGAACGAGAACGAACTAGAAATAATCCAGCCTATCATGGAATCCTTCGAAAAGGCTTCAGGTGCCAAAACGAATCCGAGGAAGACAGTGCTACTACCAATAGGCAACGGCAGACTACAACCAGCGAGACAGTGGTACCGAGTGACAAACAACCATAAGGCACTCGGAGTGGAACTACAGCAGTGCCCTTTGAAAATGGCAGCACAAAACTGGCGCAGCGTCTTGAACACAACGAGAGGGCTCGTGAGGACACACGCGAACCGGAACCTGACGCTGAGCCAAAGAGTGCAGTTGGTAAACGAAACGATCCTGTCGAAAGCGTGGTACATGGCCCAAATACTATGTGCTCCGACAGAAATTGCGCGAGCGATAGGAGGTGCGGCGTACTACCTGCTGTGGAGGCGGGAAATCTTTAAGGTCTCCCAGACGACGTGTTTCCTGTCGAGGGCCGAAGGCGGACTTGGACTGACTGACGTTAAGACAAAATGCGCGGCACTGCTCCTACACCGTGCGATGAAAATGAAGCACCAGAATAACAACAGCATAACGTCCAGCCTGATAAACGAATACAAACCGGAATCTGAAGATGCGCCAGTGGACACCACCCACATTCCATTCAAGTTGCGGCACATAAAACAGATGGCAATCGACAAAAGTTACATCACCGCGGTCGTTGCCAACCCACAACAAAGAACGGCGAGGAAGATTTACAGCGCTCTGAGGGGGAAGGCAAGAAAGTCCAAAATAGAGACGAGACTTACAGACCACGACTGGCCACAGGTCTGGAAGAACGTCTCGGATCGGACACTTCCTGAGCACGCCAGGGACACGTGGTATAAAGTCATCCACCAAACAGTGCCGACAAACGAAAAACTGGCACGCATAAAAATGCGAGAATCCCCAAACTGCGAACTCTGCAACCAGACCGACACCATCGAGCATCGTTTTGGCTGCAGAGAGAGCGGGGAAATATGGGCGACAGCGAGAAGAATGATCGCCCACGTCAACAGAACCGACGAGAGGGCGATACATGTCTCAGCTGTCACTGTACCGGACGCGAAGCCTTTCCCCAACGCGAAACACCTGGCCACAATGTGGATCATCGCCATGACGGCACACGCCATCGTCACCAAACGGCAGACCGACAAGGCGCAGTTCTTCACGGACCTGTGGGAGGAACACAAGAGGGCCAAACAACGCTCCAAGTACCGAGAGACCTTCCAGAACTTCCTGCAGGTCCCGCTGGACGCCGCCTTCCGTGACGCCTTCAACACGACGTGACCGACGCCCTCCCACAACACCCACACTCCAGTCGCTGAGGACGTCGCCCACCGATCCCTCCAAAGCCCCGACGGCAAGAGTGGTGCAGCGCGGAAAGCGTCTACGAAATGTGCACAAAGTGAAAGTTTATATGTGTAGCAGTGCAAAAGTGAGTGTGACGTGTGCCAGTTGTAGTGATACAGTGTCCAATAGCCAAATAAAAGCAGGCAAAGGAAATGATCAGATATAAATTTAGTGAAAGTGATACAAAGTGCTCCAAGAAAACAACAAAATGTCAAACAGTGTATTGCATGTAATTAGTGTGTTCTCTCTCTCTCTCTCTCTCTCTCTCTCTCTCTCTCTCTCTCTCCACGCAAGATACGTTTTTCCTTTTTCTTATGTTTTTAGTTTTTTTTGCTTATTGACTTGATTTTTTGTTTTTGTTTGTTGTTTTCGTTGTGTTGTAAATTTCAGCCCATCATGTGCCAAACGTAGCATGCCCCCTGCGACTAATAATCCCCGGCATTCACAAATTTAATCACATAGATGTTTCTGGTCTATATTCCCCTTTTTTTTAGCCTTTGGGAAACATATAGCAAACATGCCAAAATAGGTGCTATTCAAATAGCATAGAGGCAAATTTCTATTTTGTATTTTTTTTCCATTTTGCATGTAAATTTAAAAAAAAAATCGGAGTAACGCAAGTTTTGTAATTAAAAGACATAAAAAAAAATCAGACAGGAAAATCTATCTGAAGGACACTCAGTGAATAAACGTGTCGTAACTCGACCAAGAACTACCAAAAGAACAATCAGAACAGAAACCTAGACAATGAATATCACCGTTCAATAATCAAGTACACCATTTAATTTAAAGATTTGTAATTGTTAAAAATTGTAAATAAAAGTCTATATACGTTACAAAAAAAAGGCAAATGCCGGGATGGTTCCTTTGAAGGGGCACGGCCAATTTCCTTCCCCGTCCTTCCCTAATCCGAAGAGACCGATGACCTCGCTGTTTGGTCTCTTCCCCCGAACAATCCAATCCAAAGAATCTAAGTGTCAAAAAACTTTAAATATAATTTCAAAACTTTTTTTGCCTATATTCTTAACGACGAATATGTAACACATTACATCATTCGTAATGTGATCAGAATTTTGAAACTGTTTAGTACCTGGGAGTTCATTCGAGTCGCTAAGTGCTCTCATTATCAAACATTGAATGAGTATAGTTTGGGTAATTTGCCCTCCGTGCCAAGAAACACATCTCAATGTTTATTGACGTCACGTCTCCTTAACTATGTGTCTTACAATTACATCTGCACGTGCATTCACTGGTATTTTTGGATGTGATTTGCAAAACGTAGTGCGAAAAGAGTTACTATTAAAGAAGTAATACGTTAAAAATTCATACCCAAAGCGTTACGCCGACTCAAGAAACATACACAGTTTTAACAGCAATGCTTGTCTTACTGTGGCAAACATTTAACATAAGATTATGTGCCTTAGTGAGCAGATTATGACAGTATTATACAATTTTGAATTCAGTCATTATTTATACGAAATTAAAAAAAAGCTTTTATTTCTCCTGGAAGCAGTTAGAAAGGCATCCTGGAAATAGGACTGTGAAACATGCACCATGTACCATGAACCATGAACCAATAACATAGACAACTGCTATCCCGCCGTTAGAGAAAGAAGTACCACAAATTTCTGCACTACTGTTCCAACTGTAAGCAAACACGTAACTCAGTAGGGTGATTTTTTTACCTATGTACTTGAGGTGCCTCTGTGTTGTACTGCTGAATTGCTCTGAAAATTTACTCCTTCAATTATTCTATGTTTCAGGATGTATATGGCAGTCGAAAGGGGCAACCGCCTACGATAAGTCTTTCCAAACATAATTTCAAACAATCTAAGCACGCAAAGTGTGAAGAATAATGTACCGCAACCAAAAAGAACAGCAACTGAGGAGTGACTATTTCAGTGTTAGCCACAATCAGTCTACTTTTCATATTAATTGCATAATCGGGATAAGCCAGAGGATCCAGCGAACACGACGAGGGCGCGCTGAAAAGTAATACCTCCGAATTGTTTATCTGAAAACTCTTACATCATTTGAATAGAACAAACATTATTAAAATTCTATACCTTCATTATTTATGTCTACGTAAATGGAAATGAAATGAACGTATGGCATCGTTGGCCGGGAGGCCCCTATTCGGGGAAGTTCGGTCGCCAAGTGCAAGTCCTATTTTATTCGACGCCCCATTGGGCGAGTAGCACGCCAGTGATGAGGATAAAATGATGATCAGGACAACACAACACCCGGTTCCCGAGCGGAGAAAATCTCCAACTAGGCCGGGAATCGACCCCAGTGTGCGTGCACAGCAGGCGAGCACGTTACCACCCAGCTATGCAGGCGGACTATGTCTACGTATTTGCAGCCCTCTACTGCTAGAGGTATCCGCATTGTTGTGTCACACATGGAGATATTTGACGTAACTATGCCGGTCCATGAGAAATAACATGCTGTAATTGAGTTTAGAATTCGAAGAGTTCCTTCAAACATGGAACACGCCCTCCTTCAGCACGACAATGCCAGACCACACAAATGTGTTGCGATGTCTGCAATAATTCCGTACCTTGATTCACTGTCATTTACCATCTTTCATATAGTCTAGACCTGTCTCCATCTGATTTTGATCTTGTTCCAAAACTTAAAGAACGAGGATTTCAAGTCCAGAGTGATGAAGCGGTGCAAGCAGAAGTGAGATTAATGCTCCGTCAACAAAGTCAAACTTTATAGAGTGATAGTATCAACAAACAGGTCTCTCGTTGGGAGAAATGTGTTCATGACCATGGTACTACATTGAGGAATAAATATGTAGATATGAAGAATAAACGTCTGTTTTAATTAAAAAGCATTAAGAGTTATCGCATTAAAAATTTATAGGCATTAATGTCAGCTCGCTCTCTTACATTTCACGGGTTACGTTCTTTCGTAATTTCCACCCACAAAAAGATTCACAGTAACGAGTTTGAAACTCGGTTACTGTTTTCTGTGTGGTGTCTACGAAAACTATCACGTGATGACACTTATCGCACAAACAGTTTGGTTTCTGGATAAATCATCGTTTGCGAGCAATGTTATATCAATCTTCGCAGTATGCACAACTGGTCAGTCGAAAATGCATGCTGGCTGAGAGAAATGTTTACATAACAACTGTGGTCTGAAATTGTATGGTGCGGGTGTTACGTGACCGTTTTGACTAAATTGTCCCTCAACTTGTGTAAAACCAACAAGTGATAGTAAAGTGGGAATGGAATAAAATAATCCCCAGTTGATAATGAAGTATGAATTAGTACTAGTGATTGCCAACATATAACTAATGTACTCAGATTTTGGTTTTCTATGTTAAATTGGATGTAAAGCTAAATCAGAGGTCGCTGTGGAAGCAGATTCAACGCCAATAAGGGCGATTGATGTAGTGCGTGTCATAAAACGCCAGGGAGTCGCCCCCCCCCCCCCCTCCCAGTTCGATTCGCAGAATCTCTGCTATCCTCCCAGGGTGAAGGGAAATGCGAGGCAAGTCAAATTGTGGAGGGCAGTGCTTTGTTAAGGTGAAAACGAAAAACTCCGCAGTTGGTGTGGTGCGTCTACGTCAGACAAAGGAGAGTACACCGCTGGAATGTTTGAGTCCGTCTTTAACAAGCCATGTCGAAGGGGTACGTGACACGTAACGTCCAGGATCCATGGAGAATTGCTTTTGTCGGAGGGAACAGTGGGAAATCAAACTTCTCAGACAAACACGGGCTGTTAAAATAGCATCTTAAAGAGAGGACTTTGGACAGTAGGCTAGAACCTCTTTGTAGTGCGTAAGATACCAATACTGAACAGGATGACGCCAGACTGAATGAATGTTTAGAGAATCACAAAGACAGCTCCTATAGAGTTGCTCCTATAGAGTTGCGGCTGTGCCTACAGAGATCTAACTGCAGTGGCAGTAAGGCAGAATGATGGAGTAAGCCGAATTAATTTTGAAGCCGCAAGATAAACAAGTTTTCTAACTGGCTAACCACCTGAAATCCCAGTAAGGAAGGGAGGTCAGCATCTTATAAAACATCATCATACGCTTTGGCGTGAGAAGAATCACTATTCCATCAATCAAAATAATGAAATACAGAAACTGCGCTCAAGGTTTTCTTAGTCAGAAGCACTCTGCAAATAGTCGCTTCACTACTTCTCATCCAGACTATTACATCGAGACTCTACGTAGATTTCTGCTCATCCAGGACAAGAGGGTGTCACTCATCTGAGTTAGACGCAGGAAGCGAAGGGTTGTTTCTACTGAACCAGGGACTGCTTCAGCAACCACCTCAGCTGCTACTCACAGATGGTGAGGTACAGCCGAACTGTAGAGAAAACCAAAGTTTACGTAACGATATTCAGTAATTTCAGTCGTCGTTCTGAAGACTTACTTATAGTTAGGATTTCCATATGCTTTCAACTCCGGCAATTAGATGCACATACATATCTTTCTGTAGTATTTTGCATCTCTGTGTACTACCTTAAGGCAATGATGATAGAACCTCCGTAGATGTAAATGTTTTGTTCAGATAGACGTTAACTTTAAATTAACATTCCAGATCATTAATCAAAGTTTTCCAAGGCACTAAAGTCAGATCCACGAACAATGGCGATTGCACGTTCCAAGCGACATTTGTCGTACGCGCGTACTCGTACTTTGCGCTTGGTGAAAGCGTGTGTCGCTCAAATTATCTCTCTCATTTACTGCTTTAGAATTTGTCGTTTGCCACCACCATCAGCCGTTACACCTCGCAACATATGGAATTAAATTTTACTAAATAACTAGCTGCGATCACACTGAATGACCGCTTTCACCACTGAATGCAGAGCAGAGCGTTCAGATCATTAATGAACGCTCATTGGCTGTCGGCGAATGCGTGGCGTGCACATAATAATCCAAAACTCCATCTATAGTTTATCAATTGCATGTATTGTTGAATTCGTTTCTTCTGAGATTTTGTTATTTGGTAATAATAAACTTAGTTCATTGTGATCATTGTTTCATTTAGCAGTCAGATTCAATACCTACTTATTGATTTTATGAGCGATAATTTACTTGGTTGCAGGGCGGCATTAATTTCTCTAATTAAATCATCCAATTAATCAATCCCATCCATAAACAGGCGAAGACAACATGGAGCATACACTTACCCTGAATTTCCTATATTGGCATAATGTGTACCTGTTTTAATGATAAGTTGCTATGAAACCACTCGTATTTACTGTTCTTAACAGAGTTGTTGTCACAGGTTGTGGAAGGCATGTCACTGGACGTTTGGGAATCTATATGTTTCCAACAAGACGGAGGAATCCCTCTTTCTGTCCAAGTAAACACAGATCATAACAGAACTTTATTTTGCACACTGATGGATGGGGCGTTTGAAAAATACAAAATGGGCTGCACACCCACCAGACGTAATACCTCCGGACTTCTGTTTGTGCGAAAACTTAAAACAAAATACTTGCAAGGAAACACCATCACCTACCAAAAACGTGAAATGACGTATGACAAGGGCCTGTGCTAAAACCAGATAATTAGTTCAGTATTATTAGTAGTACTATTAGTTCAGTATTACATGTACGAAATCGTGTTATATCGTGTACCAGTGCTAAGGGTCTTCATTTTGAGAACTTCATACGGCAATTACAATAATAAACACGCTCAGTGTCTAAGTTAAATGTCTACTGTCTTTTAGTACAGCAGAGCAGACCTTTGTCGGATGTCTTCTCCTGACGGCGAGACTACGGTTTGCGGTGCTGTTATCTTGTTACTAATCGATGACGTTTCAAATGCTTTATGTCACTGATTTCGTCTTAGAGGATTCTTTCCAAGCCGCAGAATCGCACAAGAATTCACCAAGAAACAAAGTGAGGCTTATCACTAGGCAGTCGCTACCATCAAAAGTTTCTTACGTTCACCAGAATATTCGCAAACTGTCCGATATAACACTGCAAAAAAGCCACTTGGATATATTTACTAGTTCTATATATATTTAAGGTTGTGCGCTGTACCTACTTCAGTAAGTTGAGTTATCCAGAAGTGCAACTGCAGAAACAGTAACATCGACAGAAAATCAATGTCTCGTCGGAGAACGCCGATAACCTCCGTAAGATGACACTTATTGAAGTTTCTCCAAATTGTGACGTAACGTACTGTACTCACAGTTGTAATCTTCATTTACCTAACTTTTTACTCGCAGCAGAGATGCTACATAATCTCACATATTTTATCTATAGTTCATCTGCTTACCATTCATTCACATCATGTGCGAGGTCTGTTCAAAGAATTCCCTAACATTCGTAATTTCTCGCCAGTGGTGTGGTGAATCGAAATGTCACTGACATCCCTTCACACGCCTTTGTTTAATGTGTGACTACCGGAAGTTTCATTGTTATGTGACTGTTAGTTGTTATTCGGTGCTGTATTGAGTAGAACGTTGTATCGCACAGTTCGCGAATTTCGAGTCACAGGAGCAACGCGTCTGCATTAAATTTTGCGTGAAACTCAAGAAAACCTTTACAGAGACACATAAAATGATGGAGAAAGCCTATGGTGATGAGTGTTTAAGCCGCACTCGGTGTTAAGAATGGTTCACACGGTTTAAAATTGGTCGGATGGAAGTTAAAGGTGGCTCTCGTTCAGGACGCCCTTTGACGTCTACCGACCATGCTCACGTCAGGAACATAAATGAAATTGTGCCTGCCAGTATGACTGTACGAGAGACTGCAGAAAGAAGAATGAAACATTTCAGTAGGATCATGTCATGAAATCGTGAACATCGTTCTGGAATACATCGTATTGCCTCCAAGTTCGTCCCACGGCCCATGAGTCAAGACAAGAAAGATCTTCACCTCGCAAACTGTGAAGAGCTTTTGAGTCGTACAAATGAGAACGAGATGTCTCTTAAGGGAATCAAAAGTGGTGGTGAGGTGTGGGTCGGGAAACGTTCTCCAAGACAAAAAAAAAAAAAAAAAAAAAAAAAAAAAAAAAAAAAAAAAAAAGAGTCAGGTGAGATCAGGTGTCAAAGCTATGCTAACAGTTTTCCTTGACTTTGAAGGATTAGAGAAAAGAGCGACCTGAAATGTGGCGACACAGTTCATGACTCTTGCAACACGATAACGCATCCTCACATTCATCCCTGTTGGTGCGTGACTATTGCACAAAAACGGAATTACTGTGGTACCTTATCCTCCGGACTCTCCAGGCCCGGCCCCAGTGGACATTTTTTTTATTGCCAGAGTTGAAAACCCCGTTGAAAGGACGAAGATTTGCTACGATAGATAAATACATATATATCCAGCGATCACAGGCCCTGCAGACAATGCGCTGCCTTCACAAACTGCCTCTATTCCTTCCTGTTTTGTGCCCGGTTCCTCCAGGTGTCTTCAATTCGCAGGGCTGCTAGGTCCTTCGCCAGGTCGTCCACCCAGCGCTGCCTTAGTCGTCCAATGGAGGGTTTGGTGTTTGGTTTCCCCTCTAGTGCCATCTTCGCCTGTCTTCCATCTGGCATACGGGCTACATGGCCCAGCCATTGTATTCTTTTGCTCTTTATCTTCTGTAGGATAGTTGGTTGTCGCATCAGAAGGTATATTTCCTCGTTTTTCCTCCTCCTCCATTCTCCTTTATCTAAAACTGGTCCCCATATCTTCCTCATTACTCTTCCTTCAAATATTAATAGTTTTTCCTTTTCTCGCTTAGACAGGATCCATGTTTCTGAACCGTACATTCCTGCTGGGCATATCACTATTTTACAGATTTTCCTCTTGGTGTTCACTGAGATCGGTTTAGAGCCGAGCGTCTCTCTGAGGGAATGTCTGTCTTTCATTCCCACTGCTATTCTTTCCTTGATGTCCGTTTTCATGTTGTTGTCCGTGGTAAACCAATATCCCAAGTATTTGAACTGGTGTACTCTCTTGAACCTCTTGCCATCTATGTCAAGAAATTCTTCCTGTTCTTGTCTTTTTCTTGATAGCACTAACTCTGTTTTGTCTCGATTCACTTTGAGCCCTACCTTGTGTGTATAATTTTCCATTTTCTGGCACATTCCTTTCAACTCGTGCTTTGATTCACTTAGTAGTACTGTCATGTGCTTATGTGAGACAACTGAAGTTACCGCCCATCTCCACTCCAGCTCACTCTTGTTGCCTACACTCTTTTATCACTTTCTCTAAGATGACATTGAACAGAACACATGAGAGCGCATTCCCTTGCCTGAGGCTTGTCTCAATTTCGAATGTTTCTCATATGGCTCCTCAGAAACGTACTGCTGCCTTTGACCCTTCCATACAAGCTTGCAACATTCTCACTAACTTCTCAGGGATTCTGAAGTCACGCGTTCCATTTTATAGGCTATTTCTGTGGATGATGTCACATGCACGTTGAAAATCGACGAACAGTGTTTTTCAAAAAATTGTCTTGGTGTGAAATTGTGATCGATTGTCGATCGGTTTGGTCGAAAGCCAGCTCGGTACTCCTGTATGTTGTTCTCTATGAATGGTTGCAATTTTCTGAGGATAATGATGGGCAGCACCTTATACGTTACATTCAACAAGCTGATTCCTATGCAGTTACCGCATTCCATTTTGATTCCCTTCTTGTATTTTGGGCATATTATAGACAATTTCCATTCTTCTGGCAGTGTCTCCTCCTCCCATATCAACTGGATCAATTTATATATCTCTAAGTGTAAGCTCTCACCTGCCTCCTTGATTAATTCTAATCTTATTCTATCCTCCCTGGGGCTTTGTTGTTTCTGATTCCGCCGGCCGCGGTGGCCGATCGGTTCTAGGCACTTCAGTCTGGAACCACGCGGCTGCTACGCTCGCAGGTGCGAATCCTGCCTTGTGCATAGATGTGTGATAGTTAGGTTTAAGTAGTTGTAAGTCTAGGGGACTGATCACCTCAGATGTTAAGTCCATAGTGCTTAGAGCCATTTTTGTTTCTGAGTCCTTTGACTGCGATCTCCACGTCTTCTTCACTAACTTCCCAATCTTCTTCATCTTGCCTTTCCTCCCTGAGAAGTATTCTTTCCATCTTTCTACAATTCTTTCCTTGTTATTTATCAAGTTGTTGTTCTTATCTCCAATGAAAAAAAGCTGGGCTCTGAAATCCACGTTTCCAATCTTTTATGTATTGGAAGAATTGCCTTGAGTTCTTGTTTTGGCTCTTTGCCTCAGCTTGTTCTACCAAACTGGTTGGATATATTCTCTTCTGTGCTCTTAGTATTCGCTTTGTCTTCTTTCTGATGTTGATAAAATGTTCCCTTTTCTGCTCATTCTCTCAGTCAGCTACCCACTTCTCCCTCATCTTCCTTCTCTTTTCTGTAACCTTCTGGCATGTCTCATTGAACCATTTCCTCTTCTTCATTAACTTATTTCTTTCCAATATATCCTCCGCTACACTTAGTACCGTGGACTATATTTCTTTCCATCTTTCCTCCACGTTCTCTCTTCCTTCCAGGGTCTCTAGGACCTCAAAACGGTTTTTGTTTTCTATAGCATATTGTTCTTTAGTGGCACTTTCTCGTAGTTTCTCAACATTCAAAGCAGGTTCTATAGTCCCCTTCTTCTTATGCATGTAGGTGAACATGAGTTTAAGCCCGCAGACAATGAGGAAATGGAATGATAATTAAATCACCGCCCTAAGCTGTCGACAGGCGTTCATATACATCAATTGCAACAGTTGAAAATGTGTGCCCCGACTGGGACCTGCAACTGGGATCTCCTGCTTACATGGCAAACGCTCTTTCCATCTTTTTTTTATTGTTGTGTTTGGTCGTTTGATCCTTCCACTCAGTTTTTTATTACAGAGGCTCTCTGACTGAACACTCTGAGCTACCGTGCCGGCTCCCATCTGAGCCACCGAGGGCACAGTGAATAGTGTGACTACAGGGATTTATCCCTTGCACGCTCCCGGTGAGACCCACATTCACAGCTTAATGTCCACACACTACATTCGTAGTGCCCCTGCAAATTACACTCATTACTCGCAGCAGACAATCTTACCGAGTCCCGTAAGAGTTCGGGCAATGTGTGTGCATCCAGCACAGAAGAAGAAGGTCAATGGCCGGTTGGCCTTAACTATATGAAGATACAATGAGGAAGTGGTCCGATGCACAGTCGGCCCCTCTGACCAGACGTCCATGACTCTATGGCTATAGCGCTGGTTTACCAAGATGTGATCTATCTTGTTGGTGTTCTTCCATCCGGTGAGCATCATGCTCCTCTAAGTATTCTCTTGTGTTCGAAGTAAGTCGAACTTAATCTCAGGTTCTTTGAGATACCTAAGTTGCTCATCCTCTGACCATTCTCATTGGTCTCATCATGCAAACTGTGCCTTGGTATGTAGAATTCTTCTTTTCCTATTTTTCCATTAAAATCTCCCAGCGATTGCCTGATATTTGTAGTTGGTGTGCTCTGAATTGTTTGTTGTATTTGGTCATATAACTCTTCCGCATCTGTTTTATCCTCAGTTGGGCCTTGAACATTGATGAATGTGATGTTTGACCCTTGCTTTCCAAGTACTATGCAGGACATTCTCTTGTTAACAGCTTTAAATTTCTTCACCGAATTTGCTGCTTTGTTGTCTCTTACAAAACGAGTGCCAAATTCGTGTTTATCTAAACATCCGCCGTAGAATAATGTGTATCCATCCTCTTTGTGAGTTCCTTCTCCTACCCATCTTGTCTCTTGTACCGCTACCAGGTCCAGTTCATATCTGTTAATTTCTGTGATCATAGTCTGAACGGCTCCTGGTCTATAGAGGCTTTGAACATTCCAAGATCCAATATTAAAATTTCTAAATCGTATACCGTTTTTCCTTTGCAGATTTCGAATTCCGTTGTATCCGTCCACGTCCAAGAGTTTTTACAGGATTGGGTTGTTAGCCCAATGCCCCACCCTCCTCCTTTATCCGGGGTTGGGATCGGCAATGCAAGGCAACTGACCCCAGGCGGAGTTATTTGTAACGATAGACGAGATAACAGAAAATACTCAGACGGCGCTTGCGCGATCCAACTAGAGGCGTATCAAGACTGCTCCCGGAAGTGCAAACGACGTTGGGAGCGTTGTATCAATTGAAGGAAACCATGTACAATAAGAGCACATAAAAATTTTGTGGACGAAGTTCCGGAATTTTTTGAACAGACCTCGCAAAAAGTGGTGTTGTTAAGTTCCTATGGGACCAAACTGCTGAGGTCATCAGTCCCTAGACTTACACACTAATTAATCTAACTCAAACTGACTTACGCTAAGGACTACACACACGCCCATGCCCGAGGGTGGACTCTAACCTCTGACGGGGACAGCCGCGCGAACCGTGGCAAGGCGTTATAGACCACGAGGCTCTCGTATAAGGAAGTTTGTGTTTACATGGTGGTTTTGTCGCTATGAACAGGGAATGTTCTTTGAGAGACCAAAGAATCCACACAGCTGTGGAGAGGGTTTCAGTCTATTTTGTCTTTACGGAACTCTTTACAGAACGAAAAGTCAAGAAGCTATACTATTTGTACTTTGTGATGTACATAGTGCTAGCCAGAACATATCTCCTGTTATGTACAGCGAGGGGGTTTGTAACAAATTCTATAAAACTCTCATTATAATAAGCCATTTCTGACGGTTGCTGATGGTCTGTACTGAATATTAGTGTGTGGGTCTTGAAATGATGTGGTATGGACTAAGAAACTGTGCATTGGCTTGATACAACACCGGAGCTAATAGCTTCCTGGATCACAAACATGTGCCAAGCGTATGAAACGAGCCATGTCCTCCTTGACATCATAATCCAGGATGGTGGAATTCAAAATGGTCGTGACAGGAAATTAAAAAAATCCAAGATGGCGAAATACAAGATGGCACTCGCGGAAATTAAAAATTGTAAGATGTCGGCTTCTTCTGCTGTGCTTTGCAACCCCTTCGATGTCACAATCCAAGATGGCAGAACTAGCCCACTTGTGATAGGGGGAAATTTAAATAGAGCACTTGTACTTGTGGGACTGTGTTTTTCCAGTCACTGAAATCAAACAGCCTATCACTATGTATCCAACTTGGCACCATATTTCAACTTATTGGTAAGGTAGGCCTATGCCCCTTGGATAATCACGAAGATACTAAGTAAACACACATAGCTAGAGCTCCAAGTCACGGCCAGTTGGTATGTAACCCTAGGACCGCCATCTTGTCCGTGTTCAGTATCATCCAAACGACCTGAATTACATAAATGAAGGAGACAATCAGTTTTTAGCCCCAGAGCTTGCATCTTGGTCAAGTTTAGCAGTATACGAAGAACTTGAGATTTGTGTAGACGAAACGGCCAATCAATAATGTGTTACTGCAGTAACGTTTGCGCATAATTGCCAAAAGTTATAAGTGGAAGTGAGGAGAGCAGAGGGATGCCTTGTCAGCAGAACCACAGCTTGGAATTGTTTGAGATCTTGCTGATCTCGCGGAAACTTGGCATACCACACACACACACACACACACACACACACACACACACACACACACACACACACACACACACACACGTTTGTTTTATATTTCACTAAAATACCAAACGTTCTGCCTAACACTATGATTTATCAGTAAATTTTGTCTCCCTCTTACATGCGGAATTTGGCAACACGCACAATGTTTACGTCGGCGCTATTTTGTCGTCTAAAATACCTGTCAAAAGTACATAGATGGTTGTAATTTACAGTACCGCCACGTCTAAAATGTCTAAATACCTGGTCAAATTTACAAGGTAATTTGAACTGGGAAACAAGCAAACTTTGATCTCTCTACCACATTAGATGCAAGATATAATGGAGACCGAAAATTAAATATTTCCAAAACAATATTCCTTGTCTTACTGTTATATAAGAGCACAGACACGTGATTGCTAAAATAATGTGTCAGCTACTCGAAGAGTGAAATTAGTGTCTAGCTTACAGGTTAAGATTGACTTGACTTGACTCCTAGCACACGGTCTTCGACTCTCAAATTAGGTGCCCAATGCTATTTCCACGTCTAAATTGATATTATTCTATAGAAGAATAAGACAAATGTGACTAAAATAACATAGTAAGCAGCCAGTTCAGTAATATTCCACATTTCCTTCCAGTCCTAAATAAAGTACAAGAACGAAGTGACTAAGTGGCATTGTAAAGAGGAAGAAGATGATGCATAAATAAAAATACGATTAATGGTATTAATTGGCAAATATACCTTTTTTATTACTTTTCATCTTGAATCTATCTGTGGTTATGTTCAACTAGTATTTCATCAAAAGGCGACACATTTTCGGATCATGCAGCAAAATAAAAACGTATTACAAAGTTTTAACGAGATCATCAGTGCACTGAATGTGCGCCCCCGGCAGCTGAGTGTCAGCGCGACGGAATGTCAATCCTGAGGGCTCGGGTTCGATTCCCGGCTGGGTCGGAGATTTTCTCCGCTCAGGGACTGGGTGTTATGTTGTCCTAATCATCATCATCCTTTCATCCCCATCGCCGCGCAAGTCGCTGAACTGGCGTCAAATCGAAAGACGTGCACCCGGCGAACGGTCTACCCGACGGGAGGCCCCCGTCACACGACATTTTTTTTTAGTGCACTGAATAACATTTTCTACTACAAGACAATTTCTGTAACAATACTAAACAGATGTAGTACTTCTGTCATACCTTAATTGTTCTGTAATATTAAAAATTTTCACTTCGCTCTCGTATTTACGCTACTGGTGTAACCTAAAGGTTAATCTTCATTTGGCAACAAGCAACAATAAATTATTGGACTACAGCTTAAAGAAATTAATAGTTCTGTATATTGTTTATGAAATTACGAAGATATTTCTTCTACTACTTTTGAAAATACAAGTTGGTTCTATATACTGAGCGTAATTTGCAAGTCTAGCTTGTTCTTTTTCCAGTGGAGAGACAGGAAGCGAACAGAAAAAACAACCTTGGTTGCACGGACTTTTATTGATTTATATGCATCCATATGCATGCATAATGGTAAGACAGAGATTTTGGAACCAGGTTTTAAATTGTAAGACATTTCCAGGGGCAGATGTGGATTCTGACCACAATCTATTGGTTATGAACTGCAGATTGAAACTGAAGAAACTGCAAAAAGGTGGGAATTTAAGGAGATGGGACCTGGATAAACTGAAAGAACCAGAGGTTGTAGAGAGTTTCAGGGAGAGCATAAGGGAACAATTGACAGGAGTGGGAGAAAGAAATACAGTAGTAGAAGAATGGGTAGCTCTGAGGGATGAAGTAGTGAAGGCAGCAGACGATCAAGTAGGTAAAAAGACGAGGGCTAATAGAAATCCTTGGGTAACAGAAGAAATATTTAATTGATGAAAGGAGAAAATACAAAAATGCAGTAAATGAAGCAGGCAAAAATGAATACAAACGTCTCAAAAATGAGATCGACAGGAAGTGCAAAATGGCTAGGCAGGGATGGCTAGAGGACAAATGTAAGGATGTTGAGGCTTGTCTCACTAGGGGTAAGATAGATACTGCCTACAGGAAAATTAAAGAGACCTTTGGAGAGAAGAGAACCACTTGTATGAATATCAAGAGCTCAGATGGCAACCCAGTTCTAAGCAAAGAAGGGAAGGCAGAAAGGTGGAAGGAGTATATAGAGGGTTTATGCAAGGGCGATGTACTTGAGGACAATATTATGGAAATGGAAGAGGATGTAGATGAAGATGAAATGGGAGATAAGATACTGCGTGAAGAGTTTGACAGAGCACTGAAAGACCTGAGTCGAAACAAGGCCCCGGGAGTAGACAACATTCCATTAGAACTACTGATGGCCTTGGGAGAGCCAGTCATGACAAAACTCTACCATCTGGTGAGCAAGATGTATGAGACAGGCGAAATACCCTCAGACTTCAAGAAGAATATAATAATTCCAATCCCAAAGAAAGCAGGTGTTGACAGATGTGAAAATTGCCGAACTATCAGTTTAATAAGTCACAGCTGCAAAATACTAACGCGAATTCTTTACAGACGAATGGAAAAACTGGTAGAAGCGGACCTCGGGGAAGATCAGTTTGGATTCCGTAGAAATGTTGGAACACGTGAGGCAATACTAACCTTACGACTTATCTCAGAAGAAAGATTAAGGAAAGGCAAACCTACGTTTCTAGCATTTGTAGACTTAGAGAAAGCTTTTGACAACGTTAACTGGAATACTCTCTTTCTAATTCTGAAGGTGGCAGGGGTAAAATACAAGGAGCGAAAGGCTATTTACAATTTGTACAGAAACCAGATGGCAGTTATAAGAGTTGAGGGACATGAAAGGGGAGCAGTGGTTGGGAAGGGAGTGAGACAGGGTTGTAGCCTCTCCCCGATGTTATTCAATCTGTATATTGGGCAAGCAGTAAAGGAAACAAAAGAAAAATTCGGAGTAGGTATTAAAATTCGTGGAGAAGAAGTAAAAACTTTGAGGTTCGCCGATGACATTGTAATTCTGTCAGAGACAGCAAAGGACTTGGAAGAGCAGTTGAACGGAATGGACAGTGTCTTGAAAGGAGGATATAAGATGAACATCAACAAAAGCAAAACTAGGATAATGGAATGTAGTCAAATTAAATCGGGTGATGCTGAGGGGATTAGATTAGGAAATGAGACACTTAAAGTAGTAAAGGAGTTTTGCTATTTAGGGAGTAAAATAACTGATGATGGTCGAAGTAGAGAGGATATAAAAAGTAGACTGGCAATGGCAAGGAAATCGTTTCTGAAGAAGAGAAATTTGTTAACACCGAGTATAGATTTAAATGTCAGGAAGTCGTTTCTGAAAGTATTTGTATGGAGTGTAGCCATGTATGGAAGTGAAACATGGACGATAAATATTTTGGACAAGAAGAGAATAGAAGCTTTCGAAATGTGGTGCTACAGAAGAATGCTGAAGATAAGGTGGGTGGATCTCGTAACTAATGAGGAGGTATTGAATAGGATTGGGGAGAAGAGAAGTTTATGGCACAACTTGACTAGAAGAAGGGATCGGTTGGTAGGACATGTTTTGAGGCATCAAGGGATCACAAATTTAGCATTGGAGGGTAGTGTGGAGGGTAAAAATCGTAGAGGGAGACCAAGAGATCAATACACTAAGCAGATTCAGAAGGATGTAGGTTGCAGTAGGTACTGGGAGATGAAGAAACTTGCACAGGATAGAGTAGCATGGAGAGCTGCATCAAACCAGTCTCAGGACTGAAGACCACAACAACAACAACATGGATCCATTTACACAAATAAAAGAACAATATTATTTACTTTTCACCAGTTTGTTACTTTCTGCATAGTTTTACCAAACATGCTGTTTTCATATCCACTTTTTCATAATACTCTAAGGAAGCTCCTGATGTCTCAACATATATGATACATGCTCCCTTCTTAGTCATTCATCAGTAACACTTGAACCTGATGGAGTCATTGTCTTTGACATTCTTTGTATAGCGTCTGGGTGTCTGTGGAAAAACAGTTCCATCCACTTCCTGCCATGTTTCAGGTCTTTGAACGGAATATCCAGCTTCAACGCAGAAAAGTCGAAGAAAACGAGACACGTGGGAAAAAATAAGTAAACTGTTTATTATTTCGAAAGTAATTGCGTAAGTGTTAATACATTTATCCCATTTTAAGACAAGACAGTCAGTGCCGTCATGGAAAAATATCTGTAGTTGCCTATGGAAACGTGATTGTACCTAGGCGTGTTGCCCATCGTCCGAAGAAAGTCAACAGCTACGAATATCCTTTTCCAGCGATCCAATAACATGGAAATCACATGAGGGGGGGTGGGGGTTGGATGGGGGAGGGGGGAAAGCATAGTGTAATGAGGATGTGTAAAGACGTAAATTAATCAAGAAAAGAGTGATCAGTATGGCACCTTCGTGGGGATCGCACTCATTTAACCGAGTGCCACCTCAGGCGGCCCAACACAAAAGCAGTTTATGGCACGATGCCACGCAGTAGATGCAACCTTTACTGGTAAATTTAAATCATCGATCAAACACTAGATACGGTTCGCACTTATTTTGGAACCTCCAAAAAAAAAAGAAAAAAAAAAAAAAAAGAAAAAAGGAACACATAAATCTTGTACAGCAGTGATTGGTAGCCGATTTCTCAACGGCCAGTATCGATACAAGCACGTAAATGGTGGCGCAGCAATACTTTATGTTGTTTGATGATATCAACTGCCACAGCCTTCCCACAGCAGTTTGCACACCGGTGACGTAGCTTCATGGCAGAATTTAGACCTGGATTTGCCGCATGAGAATGCACCGAACCGGAAATGGAAACGCCACGAAGGAGCCGACGACCTTAGATGCGGCTACCCATGACCTAGTCACCTCCAAACAGTGAATCCTGCCTACTTTCCATGTTAGAACTCGTCGCCATTCTCTGCTATCTTGACGAGCACGCAGCTGACAGGGGACGCACTGATCCATGTACTGCTCAAGTTCTACAAGCCGTGTCTTACAATCGGTTCTGGGAGAACTCGCGTCCTTGCGGAGTATTCCATGGATAACTCCAGGTACCCCAAGTCGAGCACCGCCTCTAGCTTACCAAAATATCTATGCAAACGTATCAACCACACACACTATCAGCTGGCGTCAAAACCATTTTTTGTACCGCAATTCCCGTACGATAGCTTGAAAAACTGCGTCAGTATCCTTCTGCAAAGAGTGAGATGTTGAGCTCAGAAAGAGGATAAGCTGTTAGTATTATATATTGCCGGCCGGAGTGGCCGAGCGGTTCTAGGCGCTACGGTCGCAGGTTCGAATCCTGCCTCGAGCATGGATGTGTCTGATGTCCTTAGGTTAGTTAGGTTTAAGTAGTTCTAAGTTCTAGAGGACTGATGACCACAGCAGTTAAGTCCCATAGTGCTTAGAGCCAATTGAACCATTTTTGAGTATTATATATTGCTTAGCTTTGGGAGTACATTTTTCTGGAAGATGTAAAAAGAAGGAAGAAGTATAAAGTGAACGAGTTATGTGAAATGTCAGTTGTTTTATTATCATTATTATTTATTTGCGTTACGTTCTTTTTGCCTAACGCAGTTTCATCTAGGTAATCCTTCAATGTACAAAATGTATTGTTTAACAGCTAATTTTTAGCTACCTTTTTAAATAAGTTTGCTTTAGGACTTCTTCTAACCCTATTTGAAAATTTGTTGTACAATTTCTTGGTTGGTAGAAAATGCTGTTTTGAGTCTTGTGTTTGTTCTTTCTTGGTAAATGTAAGTTCAGTCTAGATCTTGTTCCATGGTCATAGGCAGAGCTGTTTGCACTATAAACCAATATTATTTTTGATGTGTACAACTGATTGATAAACGTACTCACCTAGTGGAGTTAAAATATACTGGCTGTACACACTGATGACAAGACTCTAATTGCTTAACATGCTGACGACATTCCGTTTGCACTACTGGGAAAGTCACTGATGTATATCAGAAACAGTATTCATCCTAATAAGCTAACCTGAAGAACTCCTATGTTCATGTATTTTGGTTTTGATAAATGTTTTACTAAAAATTTAGACTTATTTTGGGTGTATGTTATCTCTACACTCTGAACACTATCTGCTAGGCATGATCGGAAGTAGACATTAGCTACACGCCTTATTCCTAGTGCCTCTATCATACTTAATAGAATCTTATGGTCAACAGCATCAAAAGCCTCACAAAGAATTAAAAATATGCCTGTGACACTCTCATGTGTGAGGAGAGCATCAAGTACCACTTCTGCGAATTCTGCTGTGACTGATTACGTCCTTCTACCACTTTGGAATCCAAAGTGTGAGTCCATTACAAGTTTAAATTTATTCAAGTGAATTCATTAATCCGTCTTTCATAACTGGTCCTTTTGTTTTTGAGAATGGTAACAGCAGGGAAATGGCTAATTACTTTCTATGTCTTTTACGTTACCTTTCGTGTTTTAAATATTCTGTATATTTCTCTGATGTTATGTTTCTTAGGTGAGGTTGCGTACTCTCTATGCGTTGTACCGGTACACAAATTGGTACGTGATCTAAGCCTACTATCTAATCATTTTTTGTGCAATTTTATTTGACTTCATGCTCTGTGCTTGGTAGTAGTATCATTGTAACTTAGTGCATAATTATTTACAGGTGCGGTATTCGTTCTTTGGAAATTGTAGTTGTAACATCCCTGCAATAATTGAAAAATACTCATTCACATAGTTTTCTAGGTGTTGTAGGTCATTTAATACTTTATCATCGATATGTCTGGGTAACATTAGTTATCGTATTCGGACGAACATTTTGCAATACCATTGATTACCAAAAACGTACATGAACTTATTAATATTCGGATTATGCATTACTAGCCACATGTGTATATTGTTCCTGCCGCCCCGTTGATTGTATTTTTTGGAGTACTTGTCTGTTCTAAAGAAAAACCGGTGAGAACGAAGATAGCACAACGGGAAGGTATATCACAATAAGACAGCTATCACTCGTCGGTCGGCGGGCCGGGGTGGCCGAGCGGTTCTAGGCGCTACAGTCTGGAACCGCGCGACCGCTACGGTCGCAGGTTCGAATCCTGCCTCGAGCATGGATGTGTGATGTCATTTGGTTAGTTAGATTTAAGTAGTGCTAAGTTCTAGGGGACTGATGACCTCAGTAAGTCTCATAGTGCTGAGAGCCATTTGAACCATTTTTGAACTCGTCGGTCCTTACACACGCACACACACACACACACACACACACACACACACACACACACACACACATTCTATCTCAACTTCCACAGGAGACGCTGCGCCAGATTCTCAGCTGTAATATTGGCGAGCAAGAGTGGGAGCTGGTTTTTGTGTTTCGTCAGTTTCTCATTAAATACCGGTGCTGTTGGGGAAAGAGGGGCCAGAGGGTTGTACGCTGCAGTAGCTGCAGCTGCCACACATGTGGTATCGAACTGCCCTACCAACTGCTCCCAGCTCTGTCCCTTATTTTCCCTTCTTTTCCAATACAGCAGGGACGCATTTTTATCTTCGAAATAGGTCTTAACAGACGAAGAGATACTGCTCCACATGGTTGTTGATAGGGAGCGAGTTTCTAGTCTCAGATAGTTTTGTAACAGTATTACTATCGCAATTATCTATCTAAATGTCATACGTTACCCTCATGCCTTAACTAACCAATGAAATTGTAAGGTTTTCTAATTTCAGATTAATGTTGAAACGTTTCTGTTACGTAATGTGAACCGAAATTTTACAACTCTGAAAATATATTGGCAGCCCGATTCCTCACTGCGAGTTACAGCATCAAGAATAATAGTGAAACTGTAGGCAGCTCGATTGTTCTTCGTTACGTCATCGGTAAGACATTACAATGGGAACGTGAGCGTGATCATCGAAAATAGTACCACATGTACAATAACTCTTCATTTGCAACTAGTAAAATCATATGCTAGGCACCAGGTATTGGATGCTACACTCCGGAAGTCAAACGTGCTTTTTCAGCACGAAACCGCAAAGAAAAAATGTGTTGAACAGTTGAACTGGTCTCAACATTAACAGACCGAAGTTCAAATTTTATCATTAACTCTTACTGAACCCCATAATAATAACTTCAAAGGTAGAAATTAGAAAAAATTTCCGGGTGGAGTTACATAGCTGAGTGCGTTTTGCTGGAACATTGTGACGCATTCTGTAGAAGATGCCTGAAGCTTTTTTAACATTTGTGGACAACGTACTTTAGCTTACCACTGTATTTACAGTTCGTGGATTAAAACACATTTAAAATGCGAAACACTGAGGGAAGTCCCCGCAGGTGCCCTGAGTGGCGTTCACCCAGCATGTTGTAACAAAGTATAACTCTGAGCTGTTTTCACAAAGTATGCAAGAAGTCTCTTCTTACTTCAACGGGTAAGCACGAAAAGGCGTCAACGTCCCAATTTGTGTGGACCATTATAATCTTCAGGTATCCAACACTCTTCAGGCCCTAGGGTGACACTAAGTTTCCAATATCAGAGGTGTAGCTTTGCTTTCTCTGAAATCAATAGTCCGCTGTCACTTCGTCATTTTCCTCCGTTTTGGTCCTTCCTCATCCCTCATTTTTCCTCGTTTGCACCGGCAATTTAACTTCTGCAAAGGGTTCTAAATGTTATATGCGGCCTCCAGAGAAATTTGCTTGATTCCCGTTAGTTGGTCAGCTCTCAATATCTGTTAGGGAGGTAATAGGGTGCCTTATGGACGTCACTGCCAAGGAGGGGAAGACGTCCAGTGTGGAATCTATGTGCATACTGGTGTGTGTGTGTGGGTGATGGAGGGGGGGGGGTGGAGGGGGTATGAGTCACGCCAGATGTGGATTACGTGCTTCCAGTTACCACGAAGAACACAGGGTGCAGCTAGTTGCAGATGTTGGTTCATGTCTGTACCACCGACATGCGTCACTTTGGATTGGAAGACATTCTCTTCCATTTCAGGTGGAAATCTGAAGTGATAAGGACTGCCAGTGTTGCGAGATGAGGACACAGCAAAACAACCGTACCGTTGTTCTGAAATAGAGGCTCAGACGGTTCTGCGACTGTGTAGGCTGCGGATTGCTCGACATATGCCTTGGGGTGGTGGCGTTTCGCGTTCCGCTTAATAGATGAGGGTTCCATTTCACACAGGATGCGGCTACACGTGTAGCTTGGGTTGTGTGGGATATACTGGACAGTTTTTTACGTTACAGTCTCTCGGGAAATTACAAAATAGGCTTTGGCAACAGGGAGTAAAAGACAAACACAGCACGATATTACATCTACAAACAAACTCTATAACAGTTGTATATTGTCGTACTGTACTGGCAGGGAACCGAGGCTCCAAGTGCTATTGGGTAGCACTGAAACTCAAATCGTTGTAGGTACTGAAAGCTGTCTAAAGCCAGACATAAGTGCAGCCGAAATTTTTTCAGAAAAACTAACGGCAAGATTAAATGCAATTGGTGGTGGTATGTCTGTTGCTGTCATTAATAGTTAATCAAGTAGACAAAGTGAAGTAGACAATTCCTGTGAGTTAGTGTGTTTAGAAATTATACTTGACGACCAGAATAAATTAATAATTGTTTCCTTTCGCCGACCCCCTGGCAATTATTGAAAGTTTCAAAGAAAACTTGAGTCTAATTTCATATAGGTACTCTACTCATCCAATGATATTTTTTGGTGACTTCAATCTACCACAGATATCTTGGCGACAGCACATGTTTAAAGTCTATGGTAGGTATAAAACATAGTCCAAAATGATTTGTCCACAAACTATTTCCAACAATTTGTTCAAAAGCCCACAGTAAGTGTAAATGATTGAGAAACATACATTAACTCTTAGTAAAAAATAATCTTAAGGAAACAGCGAGTATCAAGACGGATACAGGGGTTAATGACCACAAGATCGTTGCAGGGAGACTGGTATTTAGTCCATAGCATTCAAATCCACCAAAAACAAACGCAAAATGAATCTACTTAGAGAAGCAGGAAGATATTCGTTTATTCCTAATAGACAGTCTCCACTGCTTCCAAACTAAGAAGCCCTGATGGAAAGAAATGCCTTCGAATTTTTCGTTCTCTTCTCGATATCGGTTGACGACATGCATATTACTCGGACGACTTCCGGCTTCGCTGGCGCCAATTTGCGGCCCTCTGCTAGTACAGGGTCCCCAATTGTAGCGTGTAGCATCATGGTGTGTACCGTAACTGTGTCGATGAGTGAGAAACAGTGCTGTAACCGAGTGTTCGTCCACACATGGAGCACGCTCTCCTTCACCATGACTGTGCCAGACCACACACGAGCGCTGCGACACCTGCAACAATCACCATAGTCATCGGTCATCCTCCATACAGTCCCGATTTGACTCCATCCGATTTCATCTGTTTCCAGAACTTAAAGAACACCTTCGAGGACTTCGCTTTTTTAATGATAAAACGGTGCAAACGGAGGTGAGGCTTTAGCTCCGTCAACGATTTCTAGCATTCCGCAGTGACGACATCAACAAACTAGTCTCTCGTTGGAAGAAATGTGTTCGTTGCGACGATGCATATGTTGAGAAATAAATGTGCAGACACGAAGAATAAAGATGTATGACGTCATTAAAGTTTATTTTACTTAAAAATCTTGAAGAGTTGTCACACAGAAAACTCGGAAGCATTCTTTTAATCACGCCGTCGTGACTGTTGGAACGTAGAACGCAAGTTACTCAAATTCATAGAATTAGTATTGACGGCAGTTGAGAACAGATGAAACTGACCTCTCATGGAACACAAAATAGGTCAGAACACTGCTGAAGGGCTACGGTCGCAGGTTCGAATCCTGCCTCGGGCATGAATGTGTGTGATGCCCTTAGGTTACTTAGGTTTAATTAGTTCTCAGTTCTAGGGGACTAATGACCTCCGAAGTTGAGTCCCATGGTGCTCAGAGCCATTTGAACCATTATTGAACTGCTGAAGGACGAAAAAAGAAAGTCAGATTTAAGACATCGCAAAAGTCCAAATTTGGCAATGTTTTACAGGTGCTGTATATTTGGCGCGGACATCAACGCAAGATGTTTTTAAGAATTTCCACAAAGAAACTCTGTCCCGAAATATGACAGAAAATCCTAAGAGAGTCTAGACGTACATAATGCATACAGGCAGAAGAGACACAAGCAATACCTTCACTGCTCGACATCAGTGGTAATGTTGTCGGTGACGGTACCACAAAAGTGGAGTTACTAAATATGTTTCTTCTGAAACTCCTTCATCAAAAAGAAAATGAACTTTGTGGGATCCTGCCCACTCGTCTAGTATAGGGTGCCTAGGAAGCTGTTTTCTCAGATATCTGAACAACATAGAAGCAAATATTATTAATGAAGTTTATTACAGTAAATTAAATGGACAATACTTAACTTTGCCTTTTCACAATGAAGTGTCGCAAGCATTTAGCGACATGCAAAATACCAATCCCCCTTCGATAGATACAATTCCCATTTAAGCAAATCACTTCAGTTCCTAAGTCACTGCTACAGAGTTTATATCACAGTTCGTCTTCTAGTGTGGCTCTTCTAGTGCGCCCGAGGCAATTTTTTTTCCTTTATTGAAATTCAATTCCCCCCGAAGGGGGCGGGCTGGCAGTAGCTTAGTATGCCGCTCTTCAGCCTACAGACTTTGTTAGAATGATGAAGAGAATAAATAATAAAAACAGGCGATAAAATCGGAGACTTAAAGAGTATCATGGCGAAAAGAAATCGTGGAACTTAAAACAAAGAACAGAGGGATGATGACGCTAAGAATATACATATAAAGCAGACAGGTAAAACAATAGACAGACAATTAAAAAGACACGGCGACAGTCTGGTTTCCGTTCGCAAAAGACATAAAATTCACACCCAGCGACAGCATGGTTTCTGTTCGCAACACGAGAAAGACGAACAACACTGAACAGTCACTGAAACACTGCACTAAAAAGTTGGCAAATGTGACATACCACAGCCGAGAACAGGTGGGGGAAAACTGATGATGGGAAAATAAAAAAGGGGGGGGAGCCGGGAAAGGAGCTGATGGAGGATGAGGACCCATAAGAGGGGTGGGGGGCGCTGGGCAAACGCGACAGGAAGTGGGGTAGGCAGAGGAGGGGAATACAAAAGGACTCGGGGGGGGGGGGAGAAGGGAGGTAGGGAGAGGTTTAGTGGGGAGAAAACAGGACGGAAGGGGGGGAGCCCAGGGAAAGGACAGAGGAAAGGAGGGGGAGTGAGGATCAGAGTTGATAGGAGGGATACATGGAGGGAGAGAGGGCATCATCCGAGAGGGGGAGTTGATGGAAGCCACCTTGGGAAAGGAGATGTAGGGTGTAGAGATGGAGGGTAGGGGGGACACAACGGTGAAGACGTGGCAGGAGGCGGGGATGGGAGAGGAGAGGAGCAACCAGGGGGTGAGGGGGTTCAAGGCGGCGGGAGGTGTAGAGGATGCGGATATGTTCGAGGAATAGGAGCAGATGGGGGAAAGGAATGAGATCATAGAGGATCCGTGTGGGGGACGGGAGGCATATATGGAAGGTGAGGCGGAGTGCATGACGCTCAAGGATGTGGAGGGACTTATAGAATTTGGGGGGGGGGGGAGGCTAGTTGGAGCGGCCCTTTTATTCTCGTCGTATATGTGCCGCTCCTGTCGTGGTGTCGTCCTAGTCAGCGTTCTATTGGCTGACGTCGTCTCACAGCCTTCTCTGCTGTATCGTTCCAGGGTGACGTGCCGGCGCTTGATGTTACGCCGAAACAAAGTAAATAGTTAAGAATTCTAATAGAGAACAGCTGTCAACACGAATTACTTGGAAGAAAATTAATCGATATAGCGAAGCAGTAGAAATCGCCGAATAAATGCGAGCCTTCCGGTCGAGATTATATACTAGTTAGATACGAATTAGATTCTTTTCAGAATAAGGTGGCATAATAGCTCCACATTCACCAATCATATACAAACGCTCACTCGACGATGATCCGTAACCAAAGACCGGTAGTTGCATAGGTCACACCAATACTCGACAGAGGAGATAGGAATTATCCGCTGAATTACAGGCTCGCATCACTGGCGTCGATTTGCAGTAGAATTTTGGAACAGAAACTGTTTTGGAACATTGCGAATTTCCTCGAAGAAATCGATCTATTAACGCACAATCAGCGCGTATTCACAAAATATCGTTATCGTGGAGCACAATCACCTAACTTTTCACACGACGTAATGAGTGGTATCTACAGGAAATCTCAAAATGATTTCAATTTTCTAGGTATCTAGAAGGCTTTCGACACCATTCCCCACGAACGACCTCGTACGAAATTGCCTGCTTATGGAGTACAGTTTAGATTGAGCCTTGCATTCGTGATTTCCTGTCGAAAAGGTCACAGTTCGTAGTAACCGCCGGTAGTTCATCGAGTAAAGCAGGAGTGATATCTGGCGTTTTCCATATAAGTCTTCTAAGCTCTCCGCTGTTCCCATCTGTAGAAACGATTTAGCAGACAATCTAAGTAGCCCTCTGTCTGACAGTAATGAATGGGTAGGCAAATGAGCAGGCGTGGTTAGTCCGTAACCGGCTCATAACAGTCCATAACGTAGTAGTGCGTGACATCTTTAGACAACGTTCCAATCCTTACTCCTGTTGATGTTAAAAGTACTTGCAGCCTTACTCTCATGTTATTTACGCTTTACTCCTAATTTTTGAACAATGTTGGAGTACACATACCTTAAAAATACCAAGAATGAAACACAGTCGGTATGTAATTGACTATAGTAATATTCGACATCATATTAGTTTATTCTCCTTTCTGTAATTTGTACGAAGCATCCCATCTCGTAGAGAGAACCATTAAAGGTTCTAACTGCCGAATTTTGCAGTGAATTTATGCACTTCACTGTATGATCAACTGTTACCAAAGCATTGCGCACTGATACTGGAGAATAATATATTTTTTCTTAATATTTTTTTTTCTTATTGAAAGTTTACCCTTTTTCAAAGAAATTGAAGATTTACCAATTAAGATAGTGTGATGTTATGCTTTAGGGTTTACGGTGAAAATTATCGTAGAAACAGGTAGAGAAAGGGATTGGGCAACACTGCTAATGCGTGGCCTGCTTTATCATGGAAGCATCGCTTAGTGGGATGGAACATCAGCCGCTCAGAGTCTTGGGTAACAACTTAGCAAATTTATCACCTTGGGAAACTTTTCCTGATTTTAAGATACACGAACATGGTATTAACTCTTCATTACCAATACTGCGTAGGATCAATGGGGGAATGCCATTACTTTTCCATTACTGTGAAAAATACTGAGACATAAGCTAATAGGAAGTATTCACTGCAGCAGGCTACATTACAAGTCACTAGTCGCTACGGTGTCTGAATCTGCATTTGTCGGTCAGAATAACTCACAACACTTCCATTCAGTGTCTCTCCCTGTCTAAGTTTCCGTTCACTTACTTACTAACGTACGTAGCAGCATCATATATATTCCAACACACTTAATGTTGTGTTTCATTTACCGTTAACTGCCCGCTATATTTCTGTGTTACAATAACAAGCTATGAAGGAGTAACTAACACGATAAGCTTTCATATCATAATTTTATTTTGCAAGCAAAACTAATATTGGTTACTTATTTCTCAGTACACCAACGTCTTCATCTCTCTGTTTTACTTATGTTTGCAGAGGATTCCATAGTTTGTAAGTTTTGTCTGTACATCTTTTCATTGCTCGGCAAGCTCCGTAACAATTTCTGACAATCCCGTAGCTGTTAAAGTCATTGTCTTGTATCGTCATCGCAGTTACCTTTAGGGGCGGATTTTGAAATAGATTGTTTTCTTACGTTGCCATTACTGCTCTAGTCTGCAATGTAAACAACTGCACGATTTCGGCCTAATCCACGAATTAACGCAAAAGGGGAGTAACCGGCCGCAGGAGGCTCTGCGCCGTGTTTTTCGAGCTGTGGAACCAGGAGGCCAGAGGCTTTGCGCCTCCGTACCCGCATGGGTGACAAAGGAGAGCCTTAATTGTGACAAGGGAAGAAAAATCCAATGTTTGCTCTCCACGAAAGCTCAGGAGGCCCATTAGTCAAGGTGTTCCGCTGGTTGCCACGGAGATGGGCACGCATTTTTATCGTAGGACGGGAGCAAACCCTGGCACGTTTACAACACGTGTACGTAAGTTGTGACTACGTAGCGCTGAAACTGTGGGTCTCGTCAACAATTATAATCAAAGTTCGAAATAAGTGAATTTCGCCGGCCGCGGTGGTCTCGCGGTTCTAGGCGCGCAGTCCGGAACCGTGCGACTGCTACGGTCGCAGGTTCGAATCCTGCCTCGGGCATGGATGTGTGTGATGTCCTTAGGTTAGTTAGGTTTAAGTAGTTCTAAGTTCTAGGGGACTGATGGCCACAGCAGTTGAGTCCCATAGTGCTCAGAGCCATTTTTTGAACAAGTGAATTTCGGTCACAAAATTTACCAGCAGGTAGTATTATTACAAAATTCATAGCAACATAACGAAACATAAATGTAGTTTTATCCAAACAAGACCTATCTGTGTTTAGTGGGTGTCCTTGGTCTATAATCATGCAAAACTGTCCAATTTTAGTATACAGATCGCTTCTCTTAGTTTTCAAACATCCGGTGTCGGGTCAGTTACCTAATTTCAGATAATTTGATACATTGCGGAGTAGCTTGCCGAGAGGTTTAGTTATGACACAGAATATAGACTTTCCTATCGACAAGTTAATCCGTAACAATAACAAATGGTCTGAAGACGGGTAACTGGTCCGAAACCCTAGACAGTTTTGTAGAAATCTTGTTCGCGTCAGCACCAAATATTTCTCTGCTTTAGAAAATAACCACACGAAATTTAAAAAAGACCAGCGATGTAACTAACAACGATAGTACTTATTATCAGTCATTCCTCTCAAATGATCACAGTTATCTAAAGCTTGTTTTCTTTATTTATTTACTCATCTTGCAAGATTAGTGCCATCAGGCCCCATCCTACATCTAATCAGGAACATTACATACGAGGTGTGGCTAGAAAAAAACGGACTAGTACTGGTGAAACAGTAAAACGAATGCAATAAGGCTGTAAGTCGCGTGGCCTGTCACGTGACTCTCGCTCCGCCTACTGCTCGAGTTTCATCTGCCTCCTGCACTCAGTCTGCCCGTGGCGTCTGTTTTAAGTAGTTGACGTTTTGTCTGTGCGTCGGAAAATGTTGAGTGTACAGAAAGAACAGCGTGTTAACATCAAATTTTGTTTCAAACTAGGAAAATATGCAAGTGAAACGTTTGTAATGTTACAACAAGTGTACGGCGATGATTGTTTATCGCGAACACAAGTGTTTGAGTGGTTTAAATGATTTAAAGATGGCCGCGAAGACACCAGTGATGACACTCGCACTGGCAGACCATTGTCAGCAAAAACTGATGCAAACATTGAAAAAATTGGTAAACTTGTTCGACAAGATCGCCGTTTAACAATCAGAGCAGTGTCTGAGTTAACAGGAGTTGACAAGGAAAGTGTTAGGCAGATTCTTCATGAAAGTTTCAACATGAACAAAGTGTGTTCAAAAATGGTTCCAAAGTGTCTCACAATTGAACAGAAGGAACGCCGAAGAATGATTTGTTCTGACTTCCTGGAAAACACTGAAAGTGACCCCACCTTCTTACAAAATGTTATTACTTGCGATGAATCGTGGTTTTTTACTTACGATCCCGAAACTAAACGCCAATCGATGCATTGGAAAACTCCTGGTTCTCCACGACAAAAAAAAGCACGAATGTCAAAATCGAAATTCAAGGCAATGATGATTGGTTTTTTTTTTTGACATCAAAGGGATTGTGCACATTGATTGGGTACCAGAGGGAGAAACAGTGAATCAGCATTACTACATTAGCGTCCTGGCTACCCTACGTGAGCGAGTACGGAGAAAACGGAACGATTTGTGGATAAAAAAGTCATGGATCCTTCACCAAGACAATGCCCCAGCTCACAGTGCGTTGTCAGTGAAGACGTTTTTGGCAAAACAGGACATTCCCATCTTAGATCATCCACCCTACTCACCTGATTTGGCCCCCTGTGACTTTTTTCTTTTCCCTAAAGTCAAGTCAGCTTTGAAAGGAACTAGATTTGAGGCTGTTGAAGCAGTAAAAGAAAAAGCGACGGAAGTAATGTATGGACTTACGGAAAATGATCTGCAGCAGCGGTGTAGAGACCGAGGAGGAGAGTACATTAAAGGAGATAACATGAAATTGTAAATAATTGTAAATAAATGTTTTTTCCAGCATCAGTCCGGTTTTTTTCTAGCCGCACCTCGTATTTTGTATTATATCCGTTACGATTAGGAAGAAGTCAAGAGCAGGAAGAATTTCTTGAGAAAAATGGCATGAGGTTCAAGAGAGTTCACCAGTTCCAAGACTTGAGATTTGGTTCACGAGTGAAAGAAGTATGGAAATGGACAACTAGGAAAGAACAGCTGTGGGAGTAAAATTCATATATTCCCTCAGCTCAGAATCAATACTAGCGAATACCAAGATGAAATCTGTAACAAGGTGATGCGCACAGCAGTTATGTACGGTTCAGAAACCTGGAGCAAAACTGAAGGAGAAAATATTGTATTTTAATATTTGAAAGAAGAGCAAACAAGAATGTATTGGAAACAATAACCAATCTTAGATGAAGGAGAATGGAGGGGGAACGAGGGAATCTACCTCTCGTTGCAGCAGGCAACGAACGTACAGCAGCTGAAGAGCTGAAGAGCCCAGCGGCAGGGCCATTAGCCCGTATACCAAAAGTAAGACAGACGAAAAAGGTCCTTGAGGAGAAACCAAACACCAAACGCTGGACGAAAAAGGCAGCGCTATATAGACACGACTATGGATCTAGAAGCCTTGGGGACTGAAGATACTTGGAGGAACCAAACACAAAACAGAAAAGACTGGAGGAGTTTGTGGAAGCAGCGTGAAGTCTGTAGGGACAGTGTCGCTGGATATCAATTGCATCAATCGGGTACGATAAGAGTGTGATAAGTGACATCTAGCATATAAAAATATAAAACATTTTGTGCCTCCTATGGTACTGCAGCAAAAAAGTAAAATAAAATAAATAAATATATAAAATAAAAATTTCCATTCGTTTATGGGTACATCGGAGACAAGTTAGAAGAAGGTAGCTTTAAACTATGAGGGCAAACAGCAGTAGTCCTACGACAAGGATGAAAGAGGGAAATAGAGAGGATTGTGATGAAACCGAATTTGTAAACGGAAATTTTTGCGTAAACTTTATGAAGGCGACAGAAGCATGTCTTTCAGCTTCTTCTTAAAAGGAAATGTACACTGAATTGGACCCAGAGTGTAGGGATTCTTGTTCCACAGGCGAACGGCAGCAGCAACAGGCACCTCGCCCGTGTTCGTACGGCGTACAGTGGGGTTCGTGGCTTGCGGACATGCTAAACCCGTCGCGCAAGCGGAGACCACGCTAGTTCCTTCAGTGGGGGCTCTTCTGGGTGCTTATAACTAAACTTACCATTTTTAACATGTTATAACAGGGAAATTAACTACCGTACGAGTACCAAACTTGGTAGCATAAACGTCGCGGACATGGGGAAGAGAAATAATGCAGAATCAGTTCAGCTGAAACACTAATGTGCTACTACGATACATCGTACATTACACACCGGTACCATTACTACTACAATAGGGGCTCAATATGGCTTCCATCAGTGTCCAGAAGAGTATGAAAGCTCAGTATTGCATTCTGCACTGCAGAGTGCAGGATTGTACTCTGCACAGCAGATCGAAGCATGTCCGTAGGTATGTTGGCTATCTTTCTTGATATGCTGCGCTTCAGATCAGCACATCCGTGAATGTTCCCCTGGTAAACCCTATCCTTCAGGTAGCCCCGTAACCAGAAACCACAGATCAGCACATCTGTGAATCAAACTGCCTATTGGCTTCTGTCTCGGGTTCTTCGGCCGACGTTCATCTAATGATTTTTCTGACGTTTCGCCAGCACGAGTGGCTGGCATTGTCAAAGCTTCACCCTCCATTGCCGGTGGTGAACTGGAGGCGAGCTCGCGGCCGCAGACTATATGTACCTGGCGCGCCAACGTCCGAGGGCTTCTCCGCGGTCATTCCCGGTGCGGTTCTCCTCTTGCTACCTGCGACGGTCGTTCGCTGCAGTACGGGAAGCCAGGATCCGTTTACCTTAAGGCGTTCCTCTTTCTTGTTGAAACTGTTCGCGTGTTTTTGGATTTCTACAGCTTCTCTGAACAAGCGCGTGTGATAGTGCTTCTCTACAGCCAGAACTTCCGTGTCGGCGAATTTTATTACGTGGTCGGTCTCATTCAGTGCGTGTTCTGCCACGGCCGATTTCTCCACCTGCCCCAACCTGCAATGTCGCTTATGCTCTTTGATCCTGGTGTTAATGGATCGTCCAGTCATTCCGACATAAACTTTTCCGCATGTGCAAGGTATACGGTATATTCCCGACATTGCAAGTGGGTCTCTTTTCTCCTTCGCCGATCTGAGACACTCTTTGATCTTCCTTGTCGGTTTGAAAATCGTCTTTACGCCGTGTTTGCGCAATATACGGCCGATTCTGTCCGTCACTCTGGGAATGTATGGCAGAAAGGCCGTACCCGACATTTCTTTTTCTGGTTCCATACTTCGCCGAGTGTTTGGCTCTGTTACACTTCTAATGTAATTTGTGGAGTACCCATTGCTCCTCAGAACAGTTTCCAGGTGTTGCATTTCTCGTTTGAGGTGTTGAGGCTCACATATTCGTCCTGCTCTCGTTACGAGCGTACTAATCATGCCTCTTTTCTGGCTCGGGTGGTGGTTTGACAGTTTGTGGAGGTATCGGTCCGTGTGTGTCGGTTTTCGATACACGCTGTGTCCCAGGTTTTCGCCGTCCCTTGTGACCAGCACATCTAGAAATGGCAGGAAAGGACAGGAAACTGCCATTTCTAGATGTGCTGGTCACAAGGGACGGCGAAAACCTGGGACACAGCGTGTATCGAAAACCGACACACACGGACCGATACCTCCACAAACTGTCAAACCACCACCCGAGCCAGAAAAGAGGCATGATTAGTACGCTCGTAACGAGAGCAGGACGAATATGTGAGCCTCAACACCTCAAACGAGAAATGCAACACCTGGAAACTGTTCTGAGAAGCAATGGGTACTCCACAAATTACATTAGAAGTGTAACAGAGCCAAACACTCGGCGAAGTAAGGAACCAGAAAAAGAAATGTCGGGTACGGCCTTTCTGCCATACATTCCCAGAGTGACGGACAGAATCGGCCGTATATTGCGCAGACACGGCGTAAAGACGATTTTCAAACCGACAAGGAAGATCAAAGAGTGTCTCAGATCGGCGAAGGAGAAAAGAGACCCACTTGCAATGTCGGGAATATACCGTATACCTTGCACATGCGGAAAAGTTTATGTCGGAATGACTGGACGATCCATTAACACCAGGATCAAAGAGCATAAGCGACATTGCAGGTTGGGGCAGGTGGAGAAATCGGCCGTGGCAGAACACGCACTGAATGAGACCGACCACGTAATAAAATTCGCCGACACGGAAGTTCTGGCTGTAGAGAAGCACTATCACACGCGCTTGTTCAGAGAAGCTGTAGAAATCCAAAAACACGCGAACAGTTTCAACAAGAAAGAGGAACGCCTTAAGGTAAACGGATCCTGGCTTCCCGTACTGCAGCGAACGACCGTCGCAGGTAGCAAGAGGAGAACCGCACCGGGAATGACCGCGGAGAAGCCCTCGGACGTTGGCGCGCCAGGTACATATAGTCTGCGGCCGCGAGCTCGCCTCCAGTTCACCACCGGCAATGGAGGGTGAAGCTTTGACAATGCCAGCCACTCGTGCTGGCGAAACGTCAGAAAAATCATTAGATGAACGTCGGCCGAAGAACCCGAGACAGAAGCCAATAGGCAGTTTGTCAACAAGTGGCCACGAAAGCCTTAACAATTTTGTATATCTGTGAATGTTCCCCTGGTAAACCCTATCCTTCAGGTAGCCCCATAACCAGAAATCACAGGGAGTGAAATCCGGTGATCGTGCTGGCCAAGGATTTGGAAACTATCGCCTGATAATGCGATCGTTTTCAAATGTGTTTCGAGAATCAGGTGAAATTGACGAGCGATTTGCGTTGGGACGCCATCTTATATGCAAACTGTTGACTTCAATGCGTCTCTCTCCTGTAGGACGGGTATGACATGCTGGCGACGCATATCGCAGTAACGCTGGCCAGTCACACTGCACGTCTTTTTTCCTTAGCGCCAGTCTTTAAAAAGAATGGGGCAAAGATGAACATAGCCGTGAAGCCACACCATACCGTGACAAGTTCACCATTCAGAGGATCTTCATGCACAGTGACTGTCGGTGAATATTCCCACAGTCGGCATTTCTGTCTATTCACCTCACCCGTCAGACAAAAATGGACTTCGCAACTCCATAGAATGGTCCAGGGCCCAGCCCTCGTCAACTTCAGTCCTTGCGAGAGCGAAGTCAATATTTCGTTGTGCGACCTCTGGTGCAAGCTGCTGTACGGTGTGGACCTTGTACGAATACCATTTGAGAATGGTTCGAAGCATCTTCCATACAATGGACCAAGGGATATTCAACTGTCGTGAGACAGAACATGCGCTGCCTGATGACAGGGAATTGCGCGCAGCGTTTTCTGCCTTAGGAGCAGCGATTTCAAGCAACCGGTCGGCCTCTTCCCGGAGCGGCGCCTGGTTCTCCAGTTGATTCCAACTTCTTCCTTATGCCCCGCACAGCAGATGGGGAAAGAGTATCCTTCCGTAATCCCTTCACCCGACGATATTCTCGACGTACAGCTGCAGATTTACTGTTTTTTTTTTATAATAGAACTTCACCAAAATTGCCCTACTCCTTTCGTCCAAGCTCATCTTTACACGTCAACATGTGCAGTGCGACTGGTCAGGCGTGTGAGACTATGAATCACGATGACTGATCGCGCCACCTGTTGGCCATAGGTAGACTGGACGGTGGCGTTGTGATGCATGGAAATCATGCACCCCATACTCTGGGCATCAGTGCTACCAAGTTTGGTACTCGTATGGCAATTAGTTTCCATCTTAAATAAGGAAGGTTTAATTACAACAGTCCGTTAGATGTCGACGTCCTCTAAGGACCAAGGAGGTATACAGGCCCTACGGTTTTGGTCGCATTAAGTGACACTATAGGTCTTCTGAGTTACAGCTACCTTCTCCAGCGAGGAGCGAGTTGCTATTTTAGACCAGTTTAATACTTCGCAAATGCGGCTTTAAAAACCTTTATGGTATCGACAATACATGACAACTTCACAGATTTTTCGTTCGTATACAGATTTCCTACCCGACCCCGTACGTAGCCGAGTGTCCGCGATGTATGTCGGGCAAGGCAACTAATGTAACGCTACAAGTTCGTTATGGGACCCGTATTCCGTGCTGGCTCGGCGTCCTCAATAGTAACGTTATTTCTCCACTCCTTGGCGCCTCCACTTTTCCAGCGAGCGAGTGAGAAACATAGCGAGTGACGAAAGCAACGTGTCAGTAGCGTAAAAGACACTTTCTGCTTCGATTATGGTAAGATGAGAGGTGCTTCATCTCTGATACAAGGTTCTGGGGTACTCGTGAACCGAGGAGCCGCTGAAGCAAACATGACGTTTCGTAGTCACTTAAGATTTCTGGCGGCAAAGAAGCTAACTGCGCGTATGAGGCACAGACACAGCCATAAAAACGGATATTGCAGAGGTAAGGCATACATGCATCCACAGTTAGTTTTGACAGTCTAGTGTCCTTACTACTCGTGCTGTGTTACATTACATCGCAATATCAGAGATTCGTCAAAACAAATGATAGCCCAAGTTTGCACTCAACGCTATAAGTAAATAAGGACCGACGATTTTGAGCGACACAATGGAAGCTCCCTGCGTGTGGCGACAATATTTTATGACGCGTTGCGACGAACATCCAAAGCTTCACCCAAGTTCTTCACTGCTTTTGGTAAGGTACCGGGGTAAAAGAGTAGGAGGCAGATGTTAATGAAATTCAGATTTTATTAATTTCTGATAGGATGTTAAAATTACTTGGGCGTATTCTGTCATCGTTAACGTTTTCAGTTTTTCTAGCGTTATGGTGCTTACACGTAAATGCCTACCAGTCAAGATAATTAGTCCAAATGGCTCTGAGCACTGTGGGACTTAACATCTGAGGTCATCAGTCCTCTTTAACTTATAACTACTTAAACGTAACTAACCTAAGGACATCACACACATCCATGCCCGAGGCAGGATTCGAACCTGCGAGCGTAGCAGTAGCGTGGTTCCGCACTGAAGCGACTAGAACCGCTTGGAGATAATTAGTGTGTCGTCCTATTGATAGCAGCGCAGTAAAGAGAGTTACCATCCATGCAGCCTGACGTATCGATATCGAATGATTTTGTAATTAAGACAATGAGCAGTCCGAAACAATCACAATTGATTACTTAGATAGATTTTGTAAGGTCCTGTTGCGATTTTCTCGTGGTTGCGAAATGAATTTGGTTAAAAAGAAGTACTACCGGAAAAACCGTAGTGGTTCCTTCGCATTGGTGAAAAATTGTATGTTTAATTGCAAACCCAGAATCAAACCGAGGATGCACAATCTGATAAAGAAAAAAGTACAGAACGTCCACTACTGCAACTCTCAAGAAAAGTATGTCAAACATTTACTTTTGGCGCAGATGTAGCGCTATGAAGCCAGAAGGGCATCAGGTGCAATGCATCCATTAAAATTAATTCACCTTCAGGTGAGCAAAGACAGTAAAACTAATGCAAATGTCACAGTTTTACGATTAAAACATAACACAAACCAAAGTTTTGTATAATATGTTACAGAAATAAAACAAAGATGACCAACAGTTTTGGAGACGTGTGTGATTTAGTAACGTTGATGCTCCATTTTCCGCCCCTTAGATCTTGTTTAACAACACTCTCGTAATGAGATGCTGGAGCTTGCCAAGGTGTTTAAAGAGAAATAATTTCTATGGAGATCTCGCGTGGGGTCGTCAGACTCCGTCCCCTGAAGGAGGGACGTGTGTGCTATTTCTCGACAAGCCCATAAATATGATAAACGCGTCTTGAAAGCGGCCAGAGGGCGTAATGGGGTGCCTTTATGGGTGCCTCAGGCAGCGGACTGCGAGCCTCGATAGCACCCACAGGCCGCCAAATGTGAGGCGCTGCGCTGCAGCCGCGAACTGCCTCCACGACGCAAACTCTTCTGCCTCTGACCCCTTTTACAGACTGTTTTCTGCACGCCTCGACAGTTCGGACAGAAATTTCAAAGGTGTGTAAGAAATCTCTCTCCTAAATGTCTTTATCTGCATCCACACCACTTTATGGAACGTGGTGTAAGATAATGTGTGTACTTTCCTGTTCTAATCTCCACAGTAAGCGCGAAGAACGATTGTTGGTAGACCTCCACATAAACTACAGTCTTTTCAGTTTCACTTGTTTCGCCTTTTTGCGAGATGTCCGTTGGTCAGCCACTCTTCTATGGATGTATACTTTCAGAACATTAACAGTAAAACACACTGTGATGCACTATACCACGCTTATAGCATCTGCCACTGCAGACCGATGAGTATCGTGTAACTCTTTCAGATTTCCTAATCGAACCATGATGAAACTTGCAGGTTGTCTATGGACCTTGATAGTAAGCTGTGTAGATCCAGATTCTATGTATAGGTACTTTTAACATTTTGCACCATGGTTGCATGCGTAAAGTGGCAGATCGATAGAGAGGTGGGAGGTGAGTTGACACATTTGCACATGTGCATGCAAGCAAACATGTCTACACAATCTTCTTAACCAATACACACATCCCCACCCAGCCACGCCCACACTATATATATATATATATATTCCATGTCTAAATTGTCTGTATTATTGATTATTATTCTGTATCATTACAGAAAACATGTGACTCTCTTTTCTAACAGTACTGGAGTAACAGACTGAGGCGCATTTGGCAAGACTGTTCTTCAATCTTCGCAGCCCATTTGGTGCAAAGCTCATTGCACCCTCAAATTGATGCAATGTTCTTTACACCTTTAAATAATTGTCTGGATTGTGTTTATTGTTGTCCTAATACATTAGAAAATACATGTGGCTCACTTCACTGATAGAAATTTCAGACTTTTCTTTTAGACTTTCACTGTGGTCATATGTCAAAAATGTTTTTATAAAACTGTGTTAAATTATATCTCACTAACACTAATAATTGAATGTATCATATTATAGCTTCACATATCTAGGAGAACATTATCAAAGATATACGTACCTGGTTTGATAATTGAGGATAAAACTAGTTGATCAAGTCTGTTAATTAACTGACTGAATATTTTCATATTATGCTACTTACATCATCCTGACAGGGAAAAGGTGAGAATGGTCATTTTTAATGACATAAGCGATTGAAAGAAATCAGTCAATAATACCTTATGCATCCTCCAACCATGATTGTGAAACAATGGTTAATCAACTTTAATCAAACACAAAGAAACTGAGTTTTGTTCCTTTGTTAAATTCTTCATATGTGTGTTTTTGTATGGACACACAAGCTGAGGATTCCACTGGGATAGACATTCAGGGGATACCTTTGCCGTTCGCTCACAATAAGATGGAGGACCTCCGCCTTACACAAGGTGGCCACCTCGCTGGCCCGCCAGGCCGGCATTGGTGCAGTGGTCACTTGCGATGTATCTCATCTTTTTTAGTTACATTCCTTGGTCAAGCTCTCACAAGCGAACTGAGAACGAGGTACTTGTTCCTAGCAAAAGCTATTTTCCCCAGACTGTGTTCCCATATATCTTCCTGGCGCCGACCAGACTGCAGTCACGTCTACTCAGGCAATTGTCGTGTCATGAGGCATAAGCGGTGATCACATTCCCGTTTATTGTCATGATAAACTTGCTCCAAGCAGTTCGATAAACAACAAACTTTTCCACTCATGCATAACTTCGCATTTCTCTCACTTCATTGGCAGACCAGTTGCAGTACTACACGTTTTTCTCTTAGCAGAGGCAAGACGTGAGGTACAAGGGACGTTCTGCTCGTTACCAGTAAATTTCCTCTCTCCATTTATAAACAAGAGAAAATTTCCTCTCTCTTTGTAATGTTGACTTTACTAAAGAAAGAAGAATATAATCTATTACAGATGGCATGAAAGACATATATTTTTCCGTAATCTGGGGAATCATCTCTCTGATTTATGCACCTATGTAAATTTCTATGTTATGACACTCTATTATATTACAGAGGTCCTAATAGTAATACAGTTTTTTCTGCCTGAGATTCCACTGTATAACAGCAGACTATGAAAACGTTTTGAACTACAAGAGAAAGTTAATGCCCTAGCGTGGAATCACTATAATCTTCAATTTACATTCATATAGATGGGCTTTGAAGAATTTAAATGTGGGAATAATACCTTTTATTTTGCGATTTGTCGATGAAAAGTGCACATAGGCTGGACATCAGTGGGAGGGCTGGTGTTTGTTTTGGAATATTATAAACCAACTTCTATGTATTTTGATCTATTTAATGCATGTCGCTAAGATCGAACTATATTTGTTGACTAACCTAAATTTTATTTCGCTAGTGGCATTAAGGGAGTTAATTGCATTTAAATAAGTAATGCAGACATTTTACATGTAGAAATATTTAATATGATATTATGTGCTTCCGAAGTGTGGCACAACGATCGACATTTGATCATTAACATGTGCTGCTTAAACCAGTTTTTGTTAGTAGTGATAAATGCAAGTCTTGTGCATTCTTTTGTAAATCTGATAGAACAATTAATTTATAAGAGTAGTGCCAAGTTTGTTTTGTGCTTCAAATCTTGCACATTTTGAGAACTAACACAATTTTACTTTGCTGCGATGTTTCAATTCTCGTTTTTTGAAGAGCAGTCTGTAATTATACTTGCGTATGTGATAAGTAATTTTATTTCGAAAGCAAAGGTTTTCTTTTCGAGATTCTGGACATTCATCTCCACCTTGTTGTACTATTGTCGTCATCTATATTACATGTGTCAGAATGCTAAGATAATTATTCTCTATGCAACTGCTTATGAACTCTTTACAAGTACTCGTATTTTGCAATTTCTTGTACATTAAACTACTTTTTGGGGGATTATATGATCACTAAAAGGACATTTCATGGGCATACATCAAATTTAATACAAAGTAGCTGACGTTTTGGAATAGAAAGGACATGATTTTTTTTTCAGTTTATGCAGTTCATTCGATTCTCTCACAGTTTAGCCAGATTTACCTGGTTCTAAGAGCACCTCAGCAGTAGTGTCACTTAATAAGGAATCAGGAAATCAGTAGGTGCGAAAAGGGAGGTATATGCCGGACCTTGACCAATGACAATGACTCTAGAAAGAGATGGGGATTATTAGCATGAGCACTACACTGATAGGGAACAGATTGAAGAACTACTCGCTACAGGGCAGATAAAGAAATAACGTGGCCTCCTGTCCGCACCTTACGTAAATTTCGAGAAAGTTCACCACACTATCTTTGGGTTATTTAAATGGAAAGTTACTGTTACTATCGCGAGCACAAATATTTATCTGTTAATCCCTCTATTGTAAGGCGTCAACCACTCGCCACATCGTCTTTTTCCAACTCCAGGTTCCCGTGTGTGCTGTACAAGCTCTCGTCATCTCTTTTTGTCTCCATAGATCTTCTGTTAATGGACAGCTTCCCACATATGTCCTTTCTCCGCCACATCTGATCTTACAGTCTCTACCCAGCGTTTTCTTGGTCTTCCCCGTGGTCTTCTTCCTACTAGACTCAGGTAATACCTTTTGGCAGGACTTTGGCTGTTCATTCTTATAATGTGCCCATACCACTAAAGCCTGCGTATCTTTATGACACTGGTAACAGGAACTTCCGTGCCAGTTACTTTTCTGTTCACCTCATTCCTGATCTCGTGCTATCTTGTTGTTTCATAGTTCTAATGAATCTCATTTCTGTTGCCTGAATTCTGCTAAGGTCTTCGTTTATCAAGGTGCACGTTCCTAAATCATATGTTAGGACTGGTACAAAATAGCTGAGTACCTGGTCGCTTTTACTTTTCGGGGAATTTTATCATGCCAGAGATTCCTGATCTGACTGTAAATTCTTGACTGTAGAAAATCTTGGTCCCAAGATCTCACACATAAAGAACATTACTAATATTCAATCCGCACACGTATTACGGAACAGGGCGAAAAGCGACAGGGGCGAAAACAATCAAAGTATGGACGAAAACAATCAAAGAAAGTGCGAAAGGCTTTACTTGACGTGGGTACCAACTGGATCCACATGCATAAAGACTGACTGACTGACTGACAAAACTCCAACACAAAGGACAATGTGGATCAAAAATCAGTGAATTTCGCAAGCAATAGTTATAAAAATACTGAAAGAATTAAAAATGGGGACGAGTTTACTAACGTCTTAACTCGGTAAACACATCGTGACGTAATGTAATATCGCGCCCACTAGGAACACTCATGCTTACCGACCAAGGGTTGTAACTTGACCCTTCTGCAAAGACTATCTCTGTCCATTGTACAGAGCGGAGACAGACATTCTTAGGAGAGGAAGGTGGCGCCCACCCCACTGCCATGTGAGGATGGACAGAAAAACCTCAAACCTACTCGCTGTTTTAGTAAACAGAATGAGGAGGGATAGCCAACGATTCGCTAAAGCTCATTCAGAGAGACCTCAGTGTGGCAGCAAAAGTATTGAGAAAGCGGGATCTGACTGGTTGGTATTATTGCTTGCGAGAATAAGAAAAGGAATCTCGTTAACCTCTATAAGATGTTGAAACCACTCATCCATTCTTTCAAGCTAAATGGTCAAGGAGAGAAAGGAAACCATTATGGCCACAGGAGTTGGAGTAATGAATTTAAGGAAACATAAAACAAAATAACTTCTCCCACACTCCCTCAGCTCTCAGTGTGACTTTGACCCAGAAACGTAACAGCAATAAGAATTTACCACTGTAACATAATAAAAAATGCTAAAGGAGCACAAAATAAGTTTTAAACTTCTTCTTCTTTCCCACCATCGAGTACTGCCACATCGTTTGCCTTCTGACTACGTAGTGTGCGAGTGTGGTGCTTCTAATGGCATATTTTTATTACATGTTGGTGTTACTTAATAGCTGATTAGGGGAAATGCATTTAGAGAGTCTTAACACCATAGTTCCCCTTTAGAAAAATTGTAGGTCGTTGAAAAGTGTTGTTGTACAGAACCTTGACTAGGTCCAATTGTTTGTAGTAAAAAGCAATATTTGTCGATCATTACCAACAATTATACTTTGTTGGTGGAATACAATACATTATCTTCTCTTCCCCTAAATTTGTGCTTGCTACGGAGAAACATTACTAAGAATATTGTAAAAACGTGAAGCAATGACAATTCGCTCTATTGTCGATAATTATCATACCTCAGATGGAAATGATAACACTTTTTGGATGTGTGAGGAATTGAGATACCATTGTAACACCTGTTAATTCGATGGGGAGAAATTTAATTTTGAAGTCCATCATGACCTACACCAAGAGCAGACATTACATTACCTATTTAGGATGTTAATAATTTTTATCCACGTGTTTTTATAACCATTTAGAAGTGAAAAAACACTGGTATACTTAATTTCTCAATCCTGTTTAGGCACCGATTTATATGTAACGTTACATTTGTTGTATTGTACACTTTTTCGGTCATTTCAGATGTTGGATTAACACTAGCACTTGAAAAGCGTCGTAGATCAATTTAGTTGTGAAAATTCTTCATTTAAGGGCACATTGTGTCTTCCATCAAGTATATGCCTAAAAAATGATACTGATTACGTTTTTCTGCTAATAGTACTCAGCTGCCTATTTGTATGTGGACTTACCTGCTTAGCATAATTGTTGTAGCTAACATGTATTTTCTGTAGTTACAAGTGTTGTTAGGACGGTTTTACTACTTCACTCGTTTATGCCCTAATTGAATTATCAAGTGTCTGTTAACCACGTTATTTGTAACTATTTATGTATGAGAACTATATTTGGGTACTTGTTGTAGATTTCAGTATCGTGTTTTAAGAATGTGTTTGAATGTATGGAAAACATCACTGTGATACTTGACGTAAACACTGCAGTTTTTGCGATGCTGAAGTATTTTTTCAGATATTTTAAATGCTGAATTAACATTATGACACTTGACAAGCATCATAGGATAATTTAGATGTGTCTTTGCCATGTATATTAACAGGGTTTTGATAATTGTCTGTTCTTGGGGTTGGGAGTGGGGGGGGGGCAGTGGAAGGGGTCACTTTCATTCAGGTACAAGATGGTCATTCAGATCGGTATACCAAATTATACGCAACTGAATTGCCATAAACTGTCTCAGTGTTTAGATTTGGAACACAAGTTCAGACATAAGTGAATAGAAGAGAAATCACTGCGGTAGAAAAATTGCATTGCTTATTAATGTTGATGTAAGTCGTTCCATAAATCGCGAGTATTTAGGGACAATAAACTGTGTGTTATGCTACCGTCCACTTCAAATGCTTTCTTTCTCAACATAGTTACCCATATATTGCTTTATGTTGAAATCAGTCAGCGTCGCTTAAGTTATTTCTGTCTGAGCCGTGGCGCCATTGAATTGTTCTGTCTGGCGCCAGTGGCTCAGATGTAGTATCGACTATCCCTCTTGCGGCCCCATTGTGAATATCTATGAGGAAAAGTTGGTATCTGTGGGTTGTGCCCTTAGAAGGTCTTTGCTTCGATATATATGAGGGGTTCGCTCGAGAGAGAGAGAGAGCGAGAGAGGCACGAAGTTTGCGGATTGGCGGTAGCGTCGCAACAAGAGGCGGCCAAGAGGTCCGAGCAGCAAAAGGCACAAGCTACGCAAAGGGGGCCTGCGCAGAGCGAAGACACCGGAGTATATCACTGGGGTCAGCGTCGACAACAAGCAGCAGGCCGACATTCCGTCGGTTATTTGGCAACATTCGGACGACCGCTAGTCGGCTGACTGCCCTCTTCTGCCTGGCTTTCATCGGCACCACTAAGTAACCGCTGCGACGCACCGTGGGTCCACGGAACTACTCGCTGATAAAGGGAAGTAACATTCTGTAAACCTCGTAGTGATTTGTTTCATTGTCTACCTGCCCTCCTTCCTATTTTCTGGTTTGTACCCGACCCTCTGTGTTTTACTCGGTCGGCTCTTTGGTCGTAAATATAAGGAATAGTATTGTACTAAAACAACCCGCCAGGTTAGCCGAGCGCGCTAACGCGCCGCTTCCTGGACTCAGGTAGGCGCACCGGCCCTGGGTCGAAGCCTCCCGGCGGATTAACGACCAGGACCGGTGTCCCAGCCAGTCTGGATGTGGTTTTCAGGCGATTTTCCACATCCCCCTAGGTGAATAACGGGCTGGTCCCCACGTCCCGCCTCAGTTACACGGCTCGCAGACATCTGAACACTTTCGTACTATTTCATGGCTTACACTAATTCCTTCCCGGGGGGTACGGGGTGGCGGCATGAAGGGCATCCGACCACCCCTTCAGCTAACATTGCCACATCTGATTAACCATGCCGATCCTGCGTATCTGCGGGAAAACGGCACAAGCAAAAGAAAGCCAATATTGTACTAAGACACTAGTTGTCCTTTGAAAATTCGTCCCACTATTACATTGCCTTTCCTTCCTGGTTTGTACCCGATCAATAATGTTCTAATTATTACCTCTGGGTCGTAAATATAGCGTCAACAATTGTATTAAGGCACAGGTTGCCGTTAAACAAAAGAGGGACCTTGTGGTTAGATTTAGCTGTTAACCGATTCAATTCGTTGTTTGTAATTGCATTTCTCAGTCATTAGTCATAATCTGAACAACCTGTTGTACTAAGCTGTTTGGTTCTGTGTTTGAAAGGTCGGGTCATTATTGGTGTATTTTAGCTCGAACTTGTGGTTGCGCCAAGTGAGTTCTCTTGTAATAAGTCTGCACAAGTAATGTTTTAAGACGTTCCTTCAGAGCGGTCTCAATAACTGACGATCAGTTTAACTCTGACAATATTAACAGCCAACTGACACCAGGACTTGAGTCAAAATAAAATTGTCAGAGGGGAGTGGTTAGGATCCAGGCGCAGCTTGGCTGCTGATTGAAATTAAGTGATTGGTTGCTTGAAGTAAGCCTTATCATTACTACATTGTTTGCTAATCAGGTTAACCTTTAAGCACAGGTGCGCAACTTAACCCCGAACCTTTCGACATACAGCTGTCATATTAAAAGTTAAGTCATCTGTTTTGAGTAATTGAATGACTCTTGTCATCAATGGTGCTCGTATAGTTTTCATGTGTTGCAGAAGGGCAAGACAGACTGTATCCACTGTATCCAGCGCGGTAGTAAACCACGCTGTTTCACCCAATCATCATATTGTTTGCTGTTTTGCAATACAGCACTTCAGATTTCTTTTGCAAAGATTAAACGTTTATTCAGCTTAAGGTCTAAGAGCAAAAGAATTTTGCAAATTTGTTCATTTTGTTACTGAAAATTTTATGGTTAAATGCTTCGATTATCTGTAAAACACAGTTTATATACATTGTTAAATAAACAGGTTGTTTGAAAAGAACGTTACATTGGTGGTTCCTCCCTTCCACGTTTTCCTTAGTTCAAGTAAGCACCACGTATCACTGTCCTTGCAGGAGGATATATCATTTTTTTGAAAAGATGCAGTTGGAAATGGGGGAACGTTAACACAATCGTACCGGTCTTCTGAACTGACTACAGTGGACTAACAACAAGAAGTGAAACTGGATCTAAGTTTCTATATTTATGTTTCACTATTTTCGTTCAGGTCTTCAATGGGTGATTAATTTTTACTACTTTATTTGAAAAAAAGATTTATTTGATGCTCACGAAGGTCTTTTTTCAGCTGTTGGCACATTGACAGTTCCTAAAAAAAGGCAATAAAGCAGTGAAATGTTCGGTGTTTAAACGTTGTGGCATAGCAGGAATAAAATAATCATAAAAATGTGCGTTAAAATAAAAGAGTGGCACGTCTGAGTAAGGTGATTCTCTAGAATGCGTTTTGTAATGCATAATCTGAAAAGTGAAAAATAAAGTAGAACGAAATGTCGAAAGAAGTCCACAGAGTGATTGTGGTAATACTCCAGAAAATTAAAAAAAAGCATAATGCCACAATGTTTTACTCATTACAAGAAGATAAATATTAACCATGGAAGTACTAGTATGGCTGTCACTAAATAGTTTTTTTGATTTTTTTTTCATTTATTGATTAGCTCCGTCGCGTAAATTGAAGAGAATTATGTTTCTGTGAATTACACTTCAAGTCTGAAGTTTTCTGAATTTAAATGGAAAAGTAGGATTGTTGTACCACTGTTCACAAGAAACTCGTTGCTTTTTTTGTTTCAAATCGAAAATTTTCCCTATCTAAGTGAAAGCAGTTAACATGTCACATACCATTCCCTTTTTCTCGCCTTCCTGTAGCGACGATCCAATCAACGGGCCCTGGTCATGCGTGAATTTTTGCGTCAAGTAACGTTGCAGTTTCTTACTTCGTACTGTAACGGCCATGTGCATTCTTCTAATGTGACCCTACAATATAACTCGTTCAACTTTTGTTGAGGCAATACCCACTAGTACTGCCTAGGAAGCGTCGATAAAATTCGGAGTTTTCGTGAAGCTTGTCACAGCGCTAACCTACAGGGTGTTTCAAAAATGACCGGTATATTTGAAACGGCAATACAAACGAAACGAGCAGCGATAGAAATACACCGTTTGTTGCAATATGCTTGGGACAACAGTACATTTTCAGGCAGACAAACTTTCGAAATTACAGTTGTTACAATTGTCAACAACAGATGGCGCTGCGGTCTGGGAAACTCTATAGTACGATATTTTTCACATATCCACCATGCGTAGCAATAATATGGCGTAGTCTCTGAATGAAATTACCCGAAACCTTTGACAACGTGTCTGGCGGAATGGCTTCACATGCAGATGAGATGTACTGCTTCAGCTGTTCAATTGTTTCTGGATTCTGGCGGTACACCTGGTCTTTCAAGTGTCCCCACAGAAAGAAGTCACAGGGGTTCATGTCTGGCGAATAGGGAGGCCAATCCACGCCGCCTCCTGTATGTTTCGGATAGCCCAAAGCAATCACACGATCATCGAAATATTCATTCAGGAAATTAAAGACGTCGGCCATGCGATGTGGCCGGGCACCATCTTGCATAAACCACGAGGTGTTCGCAGTGTCGTCTAAGGCAGTTTGTACCGCCACAAATTCACGAAGAATGTCCAGATAGCGTGATGCAGTAATCGTTTCGGATCTGAAAAATGGGCCAATGATTCCTTTGGAAGAAATGGCGGCCAAGACCAGTACTTTTTGAGGATGCAGGGACGATGGGACTGCAACATGGGGCTTTTCGGTTCCACATATGCGCCAGTTCTGTTTATTGACGAAGCCGTCCAGGTAAAAATAAGCTTCGTCACTAAACCAAATGCTGCCCACATGCATATCGCCGTCATCAATCCTGTGCACTATATCGTTAGCGAATGTCTCTCGTGCAGCAATGGTAGCGGCGCTGAGGGGTTGCCGCGTTTGAATTTTGTATGGATAGAGGTGTAAACTCTGGCGCATGAGACGATACGTGGACGTTGGCGTCATTTGGACCGCAGCTGCAACACGGCGAACGGAAACCCGAGGCCGCTGTTGGATCACCTGCTGCACTAGCTGCGCGTTGTCCTCTGTGGTTGCCGTACGCGGTCGCCCTACCTTTCCAGCACGTTCATCCGTCACGTTCCCAGTCCGTTGAAATTTTGCAAACAGATCCTTTATTGTATCGCTTTTCGGTCCTTTGGTTACATTAAACCTCCGTTGAAAACTTCGTCTTGTTGCAACAACACTGTGTTCTAGGCGGTGGAATTCCAACACCAGAAAAATCCTCTGTTCTAAGGAATAAAACATGTTGTCCACAGCACACTTGCACGTTGTGAACAGCACACGCTTACAGCAGAAAGACGACGTACAGAATGGCGCATCCACAGACTGCGTTGTCGTCTATATCTTTCACATCACTTGCAGCGCCATCTGTTGTTGAAAATTGTAACTACTGTAATTTCGAAAGTTTGTCCGCCTGAAAATGTACTGTTGTCCCAAGCATATTGCAACAAACGGTGTATTTCTATCGCTACTCGTTTAGTTTTTATTGCCGTTTCAAATATACCGGCCATTTTTGAAACACCCTGTATCTACGCGGGGCAACTTTAAATGTCAATGCACTAGCCTTTACTCAGTGAGCTGCTTGACCTTGAGCTGTGGCATTAACTTCAGTTGATCAAACAACTCAGCTCTCACATTTCAATTCATGTTCAAAGCTACAAATAAGTACCAGATGTGGACATCAACATAGCTGTAACGCACTTTCACGGAGCCTTGTTACGTTCTTGCGTCGTTTCCTTCAAAGCAGATGGTCAGATCCTAACTTGACCTGCGAATGTTCCCTCCGCCCACACAACAGGCCTGTGCGCATGGTAATTAAGTCCCCGTAATTAAATTAGTAAGGAAACATTTTCCGTTCGCTTACGATCATTATTATACTCCCAAGGATAGATGCATACTTATGTTGACCCATTGTCCCTTCCAGAATGACGAGATCACCCATGTAATACCATGAAAAACTTTCACAGACCATAACGTCCCCTCCTCTGGCCTCTAGTGATTCCTGCAGTGTGTTCACTTTCAGACGTGCGCGTAAACGCCCATCTGATCAATGGAGCATCAAAAGTGATTCATCTGAAAAGGCCGGCCGAAGTGGCCGAGCGGTTCTAGGCGCTTCGGTCTGGAACCGCGCTACCGTTACGGTCGCAGGTCCGAATCCTGCCTCGGGCATGGATGTGTGTTAGTTAGTGTGTGAGGTTAGTTAGGATTAAGTAGTTCTAAGTTCTAGGGGACTGATGACCTCAGAAGTTAAGTCCCATAGAGCTCAGAGCCATTTGAACCATCTGAAAAGACCAACTGCGAGGTGCATTCGTCGCCATTGAACAGCAGTCAGCATGGGTGCATGAACCAGACCCCAGCTGAGGAGGGCCATACACAGCACGTTCACTGAACGGTTGTTGAGAAGAAACTCTTCATAGCCGCTTGGTTCATCTTGGCGGTCACCTACTTGACAGTTTCACGTCTGTTCGCATGAACACATCTTTGCAGCCGTCGTTCAGTCTTACGTATGGCTAGTGGTGCACCACAGTTCCCTCGGCGGTGGTTTTGGATAGCGACATTTTGCCATACACGGCATACTTTAATCACGGCGTCGCGGGAACAGTTAACAAAGCCGTTTCGGAATGCTTACGCCATTGGCCCAAAAGCCACTGACTATACCCTTTTGGACGTCAGATAAATCGCTAAGTTTCCGCCTTACGACAACCACAGCAGTGTTCCCTGCATGCCCTCGATGTGCTTCACATACCCTTCACTGCTACTGCTGCAACCTGCCGTCTGTGAGTGATTATTGCATGTTACCGTAGAACATAGGCGATGGTCACATTAATTTAAGCGGACCGTGTAAAAATTACAGCACATATAAACACAAATCTTTGCTCTCGGTTTTTCCTCAATTGGTATGTCTACAGTAGCAATACCCTCATTTATAAGGCTTTTAAAAGACCATTAGAAACAGACTATATTCGGTTTATTTAAGAGGTAACCCCCTAACCTTAACATTGAATGAATGATACAAAAGTTACATTTACTGTCATGTAAAGTTAACATGATTAAATTAACAGAAATATATAATAACACTTCACTTTTCCAAAACGTAAATATAAAAATTACTGTGGAAAAACATCCCAAGTTAAGTGGACGACAATACAGTCTGAGTCATACTAAGAACTGCAATTCCCTTCTTGCTAACACTATGACGACACGTCTTAAAAATTCCATAGACGCTATGTATGTTCGGTGATTGGTCAGTGACCTTAGGACACAGCCACCAGGTATTGTTACGCTATTGGAAATACGTCCAACGTACGTATTAGGCGCACTCACTGATATTCACAGAAGGTTCTTCCAGGAGGACAAGGTTTTAGTGTTGTGGTTTTTTTTATGTAAATAAGTTTATCTGTTTCGAGACATGCTACGGTATAAGAACTAAACTGAATAGGTTACACAAAAAGCATGTTATGTCACCGAGAATTGACAGTTGTTCACTCAACACATGAATAAAAATTCCAATTCCGGGTTGGCTCGACGGGTGCCAAATGCAATCTACTGCCTCACCTTGCTGACGCTGACGCCATTTGTATACTGTTGTTGCATCACTAAAAACTAAACTCTGAAACAGACTAATGCATTAAGGCCTTTCAAGTTTTTGGGAATCTTTACCTTCATGAAAACAAGTTTTCGTTTATTTCAGGTTTTACTGATTTCAGATACCGTAGTTCCACTCTGCAGATATAGACAGAAGTCAATTTAAGCTGTATGTGATAAGCTAAACTTCGACCTCAGTGGTGTGTAAAGTGTGCTGGAAGGGAAATTTTGTCTCCACGTTGAGGAGCCATTTAATGGTGGGAATTTTATCTGACTACTACACAGTAATTGGTGCAGATTATCAGTAGCAGTGGTGCAAATTACACCCTGGTTGTTTGAATACATATCATAGAGTTGTTAACGTTCGAACATACTCGTTACCCTATTAATTCTTCAGCTTACACACACACAACACAAGTTCAGTTCTACAGCTACTGGATCACTAGAGTTGGCAGCAGTCGTAAATATGAGAGAGTCTACACGAAGTGAACATATGTCTACCGATGACAAGCTGAGGGTCGAAGCTCAACTTAATAGGGAACATTCCGAAGTGCCAAAACACGATCGTGATGAAACTTGGCACATATGTAGAGCGGTTAAAACAATGTAATTCGTATTATTTCTTTCTGCCCAATTTCACTTATAAGGTGTAGAACACAACCCAAAAAGTAATTTACCATATCAGGTTTGGAGAGAATATCTTTGAACGATGATGTATATGAAAAATTTTTCTTTAAAAGTTGATGAGTAATTAACGTTCTTGAAAACTGGATAATTGAATTTTGTAATAATCTGAAATGTAGCAAAATACATCACCACCATTAATCAATTTTGGAAAATGAAAACTTTTCTTACAACATAAATTAAAGAAGTTTTCAAGCCATATAGATACATGTGAAATAAAGCTCGTCTCTGAAACACCATTTTTGCAAAATAGCCACACAATGTGATGTCAGAATATCGTCAACATACATAATTAAACTACCCCAAAGAGCTTGATAGCAAAGTACAGTCGTGAGATGTATACACCCTTCGATGTTGGAAGAATGTGATAAGATTTTCATATCTAGCTCTATTGACTGATTTTGATTGCTATATCCACTTGAGAAACAATATAATTAAGCTGCAGTACTATACATAGTCAATTATTTTCGCCAATGCTTACAGATTTACTAACATATGCCTGATTCAAATCAGGATATTCAGAGGATCAGCCTTGACAATTTGAAATCTTACTTCAATTTGTTTTATATTGTGTTCTCTGTTATGTATATTATGTGAAGAAATTTCGTTCATTTGCTGTGCATAGTGTAACAAAACTTCACGTTTTAAGCATTTATTCACAGATGATCATTACTCTACTGAGTTTGTACCATAACAATGAGTTACTTATTCTTTTCAATTAGCAAAATACATACACTACTGGCCATTAAAATTGCGACACCAAGAAGAAATGCAGATGGTAAACGGGTATTCATTGGACAAATATGTTATACTGGAACTCACATGTGATTACATTTTCACGCAATTTGGGTGCTTAGATCCTAAGAAATCTGTACCCAGATCAACCACCTCCGGCCGTAATAACGGCTTTGATACGCCTGGGCATTGAGTCAAACAGAGCATGGATGGCGTGTACACGTACAGCTGCCCATGCAGCTTCAACACGATACCACAGTTCATCAAGAGTAGTGACTGGCGTATTGTGACGAGCTAGTTGCTCCACCACCATTGACCAGACGTTTCCAATTGGTGAGACATCTGGAGAATGTGCTGGCCAGGGCAGCAGTCGAATATTTTCTGTATCCAGAAAGGCCTGTACAGGGCCTGCAACATGCGGTCGTGCATTATCTTGCAGGAATGTAGGGTTTCGCAGGGATCGAATGAAGGGTAGAGCCACGGGTCGTAAAACATCTGAAATGTAACGTCCACTGTTCATAGTGCCGTCAATGCAATCAAGAGGTGACCGAGACGTGTAACCAATGGCACCCCATACTATCACGCCGGGAGATACGCCAGTATGTCGATGACGAATACATGCTTCCAATGTGCGTTCACCGCGATGTCGCCAAACACGGATGCGACCATCATGATGCTGTAAGCTGAACGTCGATTCATCCGAAAAAAATGACGTTTTCCCATTCGTGCACCCAGGTTCATCATTAAGTACACCATCGCAGGTGCTCCTGTCTGTGATGCAGCGTCAAGGTTAGCCGGAGCCATGGTCTCCGAGCTGATAGTCCATGCTGCTGCAAACGTCGTCGAACTGTTCGTGCAGATCGTTGTTGTCTTGCAAAATTCCCCATCTGTTGACTCAGGGATAGAGACGTGGCTGCACGATCCGTTACAGCCATGCGGATAAGGTGCCTGTCATCTCGACTACAAGTGATACGAGGCCGGTGAGATCCAGCACGGCATTCCGTATTACCCTCCTGAACCCACCGATTCAATATTCTGCTAACAGTCATTGTATCTCGACCAACGCGAGCAGCAATGTCGCGATGCGATAAACCGCAATCGCGATAGGCTACAATCCGACCTTAATCAAAGTCGGAAACGCGTTGGTACGCATTTCTCCTCCTTACACGAGGCATCACAATAACGTTTCACCAGGCAACGCCGGTCAACTGCTGTTTGTGTATGAGAAATCGGTTGAAAACGTTCCTCATGTCAGCACGTTGTAGGTGTAGCCACTGGCGCCAGCCTTGTGTGAATGCTCTGAAAAGCTAACCATTTGTATATCACAGCATCTTCTTCCTTTCGGTTAAATTTCGCGTCTTTAGAACGTCATCTTCGTGGTGTAGCAATTTTAATGGTCAGTAGTATATATATGAAATGGGAAATTAAGAGAAATGAAAGAAAATAATGTAATATGTAAAACGGCAATTTAAAACATAAAGCAAATAGAAGTAATATAAATAAATAAATAGACTGATTACATATTTCAATCAGGTATGTTAAAAATACTCTGACAGCACACTGTATACCGTTTATTTTCCAAAAATTGTATTTCAGAAACTAGTTTCTTTACCCGTAGATGTATGTAGCTTGAAAGCTTCTTTAATTTATGTTGTAAGAAAATTCATTTTTCAAAATTCATTGATAGTGGTAGGGTATTTTGAAAAATTTCAAATTATTACACAATTCAATTTTACCGTTTTTAGGAACATTAATTACATCTCACGTTTCGTATGAGAAACATTTTTTGTGTTATCATCGTTTCGAAAATATTCCCTCCAAACTTAATAAGCCAAATTACCTTATGGAGTGTGTTTTATCACCTGAAAGTGAAATTGGGTGCAAACAAAAAATATATATATTAAATTTTTCCCTCATGTTCAGACCCTCAAGATTTCATCAAGATCGTCTTTTAACACTTCAGAATGTTCTGTTGTCAGTATCGCAACTTATAGACATAATCCCATTTCTCACTGCTGCTAAACTTTGGTACCCAAGAGTCATTATAAGCTTTCAAGAGGCAAAGACACATTGAAAAACTTTGTGGCTCGGTAGGTGGGATTAGGACCCCCCTTGTCCTCCTCTCCCTTGTCTACATCCCTGTATAATACACAGATCGAACTTGAAAGTTCACTGGTGCTGCTTAGCCTGTAGGTTTATGGTAACAAACAATGGGTATGTGTGAATTGCTGATATATTTTAGACATGGAAATAGTACAAGGGACATCCTTTACAGAATTTTTGCATGATGCAAAATTTCAGATTGTTCAGATACTTTTCATCACAGTCAAGATACTGCTCTGCAGCTACACTGTGAGCAGAGTACTACAAAGTGATTTTTCATTTTGATGGTACACTAATGTGGCTTGGAAGGGGGGATGGGAGGGGTGTGGTGCAGCACATAATATATATGGTAGGTGTGATGTGTCACATAATAGATATGGCAGCTGTGGCTTGTCACGTGGTAGGTATGGAGATATGGCTGCCTTCGTTTCGAATTGTAATATCATGACTTCACAAACGTAAGCAGAGTATTCCGGATAGTTCGTAGATGTACTACATCAGTCTTTGATGCTCATAAACTTTTAGCATGATTGCTATGAAAATATTCCTACATCCAAAGTTTTAGAAACTGCATAAACTGTCTTTGATTTAAACTTCCTGAATAATAAAAACTGTGTGTCAGATCAGGACGTCAGCTAGAGTCTTGTTTTATTCAAGCTGTGAATCGAACTGCTATAATTCAAGTCTCAAGAGCATTCAGTTCACTATAAAACCTGCAGGGTTTATCTGCCAGAAACTTATATAAAAACGCAAATTATCCTAAAGAGTGAAATTCTGTTATGGCTATGTCGATCTCTTAAGTTCACTCTTCTTGGAGTATCATTATTGCGAGGTATGAAGCAGGTCTTCTTTAGAGTTTGGAATATCGTATAGTGGTACTAGTAAACCTGAAACCATGGGATGACTCGTGACTCACACATGAGTAGCTCGTTCGGAGGAAAATACTGTTTTCGGCCTCCTACTGTACCTTAAAATGTTTTAGGTCTGGCACTTCAATGTGTACCGAGTAGAGTGGCATAGTTTTTAAGATCCTGGATAGATATAAGAATTCTTGTTGTTGTATCCTACCTAGTTGTCAAAGATGGGGTGTCTAGCTTCTCAGATCGCTAGACAACAATTCAAGCAAATCGTATTAAAGAGTTTTTATTATAGAAAATAAATGACAATACTTAACTCTGAGAAATAGAGACGTGTCAGGACCAAAGGGCAACAGACAAACAAATCTCTTTAGCATATACAATTCGTAATACAAGAGAAGTAATACAGTGAATGCTTCTATCCAGGTCGCTGGTCTTGACGCTTCTCGTAGAGCTTACAAAACTGTGCCATGGCCAGGTGGCGCGGCACTTATGTCCTCTTCATGTAGAGGACGCTGCCGTCGCGTTGTCGTCCTGGAAAGGGGTCGGTCAGTGTGCAGTTGGCTGACGTCATATCACAGCCCTCTCTGCTCTAACGTCGCCGCCTGGCGTGCCGGCGCTTGACTTTACGTCGGAACACAGGATCCCTGAAGAAACTTAAGTCCCATTAACCAATTCAGCTCCAGAATCATTTGCACTGTATTCTGGATAAGGTAAGGTGTTTTATTTGTCTTTATGTTGCCTGTGTTAAGGACAGTCAATACAGACACTTATTGTGAGATCTTAAGTAAAATGTGCAGTACACCAGAAAACACTGGGTGAGGTATGCTATGTAGATGCATCTTTTAGCTGCTTGAAAATGCCCATCCGAACTTGGTTCATCGTCCTCATTATCTTATCGCGTCGTAAGGTTGCGAACCAATTCATCAACCTCCATGTAGCCAACCTGCACTTAAGGAATCAGTCAGTGCTACGAAGATGACGACGATGTCAAAATTCAGTATAGGAGAGGTAAAAAAATTTGGGGCGGGAGATTTCTATGTGAATGGATTTCCGAAGCTGACCATATGACACGATTAATGTCTTAATGTAGGTGGAAATTACGTTCAGAAGAAGTTTAAGTTACGACATTCCTGTAAAAATAAATTTGTTAAAATATTGTTTTGTTTTTATGTTATATTAAATCGGCACTCACATCAAGATCACCCCTCGTATCGTCCATGCAGTAGTTTGTCGGTAGGAGCCCAGGAGCCTGTAGTGGTTAGTAGGCGGCGGGGGACGTATGCCGAGACAGTGGTGCATAGCAGCGGGCAGCGACCTTGCCGATCTACACGTGTGTCAGCTGCAGCGCAGGCAGATCACGCCACATGGCTGGCGTGCACCACCTGCAGCCCGGGCTTTATTCTCCCGTCAAGTAGTAGACGCTATGTTTCCCTGTAGCTTCGAGTCTGCATTCGTTTAGACTATCTTCTTTGTGATTTGTCAACGTTTCTTCTCTCTCCAATGTGGCAAAGGAGAAATTTTACTCAGTCCTTTTGACCTCTGTGTACGTGGATCTTTCCTGTGCCTATATTATACGGTGCCAAAGTTGTTGTGACACACAGAACAGTTTTATTTTAATACCGAATATTGTCGAGAACTTAATCTCCTCTGTAACCACCAACACTTAAGGGGCTGTGATTAATAGTCACTGTTAATTTTTATGGCCACATTTCATTTAAACCATGATATTTGCCTATAAATGATAACGGATTGTCACTGGTGATTGAAAGCATTTGTCAAATTCTAAGCTTAACTCCCTTTTCGTTATTTTTTCGATATTTACCACCGGTACCAGTTTTAATTATAGGCACTTGCACGTTATTTCAGTGGAGGCGAAGAACTCACATAAGATAAACAAGCTGTGGTATAGCCGTGAGCGTGTTCCTAGTACCAACACCTCGTGGCTGTTCCGATTTTAACACTGCATGATTACACTGCAATTTCAGAAATAATAGAATGCACATAGTTCGTACTGAATTTTTGTCAATGAATGACACCATACGTTATAGTCACTGTCCGCTAGACAACGTCAAGCTAGCAATACTTCTGACGGGCCGCAAGAGGTAGCCGCGCTGTCTAAGGCTTCGTGCCGCGGTTCGTGCGGCTCCCCTCTTCCGAGGTTCGAGTCTTCCTTCGGTCATGGGTGTGTGTATTGTCTTTAGCTTAAATTAGTTTGAGATGGATTAAGTAGTGTGTAAGCCTAGGAACCGGTGACCTCAGCAGTTTGGTTCCATAGGAACTTACCACAAGTTCCCAAATTTCATACTTCTGACCGTACTTGGCTTTGGCATTAGCTTATAACACTACATCACTCATGTTAGCGACATTCTGGATACTTCCTTATTAAAATCACTAGTTCCGATGAAATCTTGAAGACAAATAGAGTATGCCACCAATGATGCCCGCCCGGCTAGCCGCGCAGTCTAACGCACCGCGTCCGCAGCTCGTGGCCGTGCGGTAGCGTCCTCGCTTCCCACGCCCGGGTTCCCGGGTTCGATTCCCGGCGGGGTCTGGGATTTTCTCTGCCTCGTGATGACTGGGTGTTGGGTGCTGTCCTTAGGTTATTTAGGTTTAAGTAGTTCTAAGTTCTAGGGGACTGATGACCATAGATGTTAAGTCCCATAGTGCTCAGAGCCATTTGAACTGAGGAGGAAATTTGTTTGTAGCATTATTTTTCAGTCCTTCCATTTCTGCCAGAGTACATTTCTTGTGTTCTTTACCAAGTAACTCTTTAACTTGAGCTCACATTAGTTTAACGCAATTGAAGTGGCAGTGATATGGTGGCCATCTGATTACGCTACAATCGAATTGGACATGGTGAGGCTGGACAACTTCTACTGCAGCATACAGCGATAGTGGAAATTATATTTACTGCACACTGTAGTGAAATATGGCGCCCCTGTTACCCTTAAACACAACTTCGGTATGATGGCTGCATTTCGTGTACAGAACATATGACCTAAAGTCCACTAAATGCAAAGTGTCATGCAACAACATTTTTTACTTCTAGCTCTCCGAATTAACTGGTGTATGTTTCTTAATTTCCAAACATCATTTAAAGAGAAGCTACCACGTAAAACTGAAAGAAGCGAATACTTTCATTTAATCACATACGTAGTTTATTTATGACTGCTTGATAAAGATTGTAAACCTGAATCTCTTTACAATATTTTCTCAGAAACTGAACATTTACCAAAGGACTAATTTTAGCGAGAGGTATATTTTTGCCTTATTTGTATAAAAAATTCAGTTACAGTTGTGTAACAAAAGATGTCAAATTTACTGCGTGTTTGGCGGTTCTTCTCCTTCCCCTTCCCTGTCATCCTTGCGACCACCATCGACTGGCAATCCCCAACCCCCGCAAGTACATTCACCTGGTACGGCCAGTTCTCACAAAACAAGCAATGCAGAGAGTGTTTCGAGCCCGAGAAACAGCTGGGACGCATGAGACAATTAACATGTATAGTGACAATTAACAGACCTAAAATATGTCGAAATGAGGCTGAATAGCTTGTGCACCAATTACACTTGCTATAAAAACAGAGGGGGGGGGGGGGGGAGCGTTCTACACTCGTTCCCCACTCTTGATCTTGTATGTCCTGGCCGCAATGTATAAAGGAAACTCGTCACAACGTGGCAGACATCCTAGAAATTCAAATGGTTATATTTTTTGTTAAACGTCACCTAACCGTAGTGGCTGTAGTACATTAGTCATCTCAAAATATGAGTCAGATAAAGAAAGCAAAATTTTAGTTTCATCTAATCAACTGAGCAACTAACGATGAATAAGGCACAGTAATGTTCTAGAAATAACTGAAATGAAATGTCTCTGGTATTCATATGACTCACCTTTAATAGGAGGACTGCAGGAAGCAAAAATGAATCAGACTTCCACATTTGGGTAACTCGCAAAAGCAAGATAATTGAGACACAAATTTAATATAGGTAAGGGAGAATTCCAGATGAATAACAAAATGAGTTAAAAGCGAGCTGCTGTAAGACAGATTACGCTGTTGCCTGATCGAAACTTAGAATCGTCAAGTGCAGTGAGAGAGAGCGTGTCGGCACCAGGCGAGAGCCAGAAAGCAGATCCCCTTGAAGTCTAAGTTCTCTCCTGAACTCCCTGCCATTCCAAAACTCCACTTGGAGGGTAGAATGAATTCTGCTGCCAATCTAACAAATATGATCTCCTTTGTACGTAAAACACAAGAAAGCAACAGAAACTACCCAGTCAAACTTCGTAAATAGCATCTTACGATTCTGGAGATTGGTTACGGTTACGAACAGTTTCTCACTATTGCTGATCACCATCGGCACTGTGTCTGATGCAGGTGGATTATTTAGGATTGTGTAATGTCGGAAGGAAACGACGAAATTTCTCACACGGCAGAAGCGCTGATAGGTGACTCCTCTTTGATGTGTGAAGAGAAAGGCAAGTTTCACGCTCAAACATCCTCAGGGAAAAGCTGTGGCAGCCGGCAGCAGCGTGCCTTTGGGAAGTGGATTAGTGGCAGGAACTGTCCACTATGAGAATTAGGGGAAACAGGCCATTTCTGCGAAAACTGGCTGTCACCGAGGAGAAGCTCATATGCCTCTTTTGGGACGAAACTATTCTGTCGTTCCTACGGTACTTCTCACTTCTGGCGAGGAATCGAATAATTCCCACACACAGCAGAATGAACAAAGCTGACAAAATTAATTATCTACTTGTACTAAGAGAGCTGAAACAAAATCGCAAAGCGAAATGTGACCGTCATGTTATCGTTTCTAAAACAAAAAACGAAAAAGAAGGAACAGATTTTCTTGGATCCTCACAGACTATTAATATTGTAAAACAATTTATTAGAAATAAAAGGTTACATATAAGAGTTGGGAAACTATACCTTCCCAGGAAGTCTCGTTTCATTATAATTTCACTTTTGCGTTTGCTTACTTTAAGTGAAGCTAACTCGTTGATCCATAACTAAAGTCAAGTGCAGCATTATATTCTATCGGTAAGCTGCTAATTTTGATGGTCTGACTTACCTATCACGACCTTAAGTAGTCTTGTATAGTCTTTAATTTGCTGAATCTTTGTTCACAAGATGATGCAGTCACTGTCATTTTTATAAATTTCTTCAAAGGTATTTCGATGTTTAGATAAGCAACCATTAACCCATAGTTTCAATATATCTTTGAAATATCCAAATGGAAATCTGAGTCAAAGATATACAACCTCGTCTGCATCAATATCTCTACTGTATCTGACATCAAAAGCAGCTGCATATTTTTCAAGATAAAATATGAAATGTGAGATGAAATGATGTATTATACGATACATCTGCTTTCCATTTTAGTTATTATTTTATCAAGTTCTTTGAAGTCTTCTGGCTGAAACAGTTTCGCTGCAGTCGGCAGAAATTCGCAAAAATCGGCAGTTTCCAGGTAACTAGCATATTGTCTTGAGCCCCACTCGTAGATCTCTGAGAACCTACAGTTCTATAGCTTAGCATCAGCAAGAACTCTTTCCAGAATGACTTTCCACTCTCCAGTGGAGTTTGCACTGATTTCAAATTTCCTTACAGATTAAAGCCGCGTTCCGGGCGGGCTATCGAATATGGGACCATTGCCTTTCGCGAACAAAAACTGAATGATCTCTCCATGCACTACTCACGACATGCCCTCAGTTTCACTTCCTCCAGTGGCTCCAGAAACAGTCTCCCAGGCTGTGGCTAAGGAGAGGAGGTAGTGCCGGAAGTGGAGCAAGGAAGGCGGGTTGTGATTCGTGCTTTGACAGACGAGTCGGCTGATCCAATGAAAGCAAAGACCCCAGGTTTGAGTCCCAGTCTGCCACACAGTATCCGCTAGAAAGTTTCAAGAACCTAATTTTCCGTCATTAGTCAGGTGTGTAGGCTGCGGCTGTGTGGACCACGCGCACTGATGCTACATAAGCCATGTTAACCGTCGACGAGTATCCGGTAATGGTCATTCCCCTATCTCATTACAGTGGAAATGGCTATAAGCACTATGGGACTTAACATCTGAGGTCATCAGTCCCGCAGAATTAGAGCTACTTAAACCTAACTAACCTAATGACATCACACACATCCATGCCCGAGGCAGAATTCGAACCTGCGACCGTAGCAGCCACGTGGTTCCGGACTGAAGCACCTAGAACCGCTGGACCACAGAGGCCGGCCACTTTGATTTACTGGGCGACTTTATAATTTTTGAAAAGAGGATTTTCTTTTTTTTTTCTAAACATAGCTGTATGATTTTGTCTTTTGCTTTGGCAGCTCTGAATGTCATTCTTTATCACTGCCAAAGCGCTGCACGTACAAAAGGATCGATATCGGAGATTTTCATAAAAACTGTGTGTATTGCATTTTAACTATTTCAAAGGCTTAAATATCTTCAAGGAAACCAGACTGGATGTGAAAGGTTCTAAAAAAATATGATTGTTTATGTTGCTAAGTGTTCATTTAGTTTGAGAAGGAAGCCTTGCTTTGTATTATAAGCTTAAAATTTCATTCTCTGACGGTTTTTCTTTTCTACCAGGTGTCACAGATCATTTCTTTGATCACTGATGAGTCTCACCCCCCAACTCTAGCGATTTTACAGTTTTTGCCATTTTTAATATAAATTATCAATATATCAGAAATATGCTTTTCTTTTCTTTCAGCGGTATGCCAAGACTCTACACAAAGCGTTTCGACGCTGGCGCCTATCGAAATTACAATGAAGAGGTTTTGGAGCGAGTTGCAACAGACTTTGCAGATGGTCGTATGACGTTGGGTGCGGCTTCTGAAAAATTTAACATATCGTACAGTAAGCTTTCCAATAAGTACCACGGAAAATATGTAAAAAATACTGGAGCTCAGCCAGTATTTTCCGAATACAAGACTGGGCATACTCACTACTCAAGTGTCACAAAGACAAGTATTTTAAATAGACTGCTATTAACATCAAACGAGCTTCAGCAGAAGTATCCCCTGCATTTATCGACCAATGTGTCAACAACGTTGAAAAAATTTTAGATGTGCCTGACTCATATATTTTGAAGTACGACCAGCCTTATTTGAGTTATGATCCAGGGAAGAAGATAGGGAGGTGTCAAATACCCGGAAAAAGCAATGAATTTTTCTAAAAGTGCGTGCGCATCGATATTGACTTGTTGGTCTGCTGATGGAGTGCTGTAACCACCTTCTGTCACATACAAAAGTCTACACTTTTGTGACACCTCGAAAAAGATCACGATTTACCCGTACAGTCAGTGGTTGGATCGATGCCCCAACGTTCAGTGATTGGTTTGTAAGTAGCTTTTTGCGTCATACGAAAGTATTGTCTGGGCTTAATTTTGTTATTGGAGATGATTTTTCCTTTCATTTAGATGAAAATGTCATAAAACTCTGAGGTGAAAATAACGTCGATTTTTTATGTTTAGTGCCACATTCGACCCACCTACGCCAGCCTGCGGATGTGGCGTTCCTGCACCCAGTGAAAACAGTCTGGCGACAAATGGTGACAAATCGGAAGAAGAGAAATGAGAAACTAGCAGAAGTTCTAAAGGACACATTTCTGGATCTTTTGACAAAAATTTCGATAAAATGTATCAATCTCTACGAAAACCACACTCTTCTTACAAAGATATAAGTGCCTGTGTCAAAATCAATGTCGTGGGGCGATTTTGTACAACTGGGATTCATCTTTTTAACAAACAAAAAGTTATTAATAGCTTTCCGGAAGAAGATACAGAACAATAGGAAGCTGAAAGCTTTTTATAATTTTTTTTATGAAAACAGGACATGGAAGCACTTCAAACTAACCTGCAAGAAAGAGAAGACATCTGGATCTAACTCCCGGAAAAAGTATTTCAACGCACGAGAGGAAACGTCCCAGTCTGAAAATCAGTAAAGTAATTATCAGGGAGATAAACAGACCACCACCGCAGATTCCTATCGTCAACCAACAGGAACTCAAGCATTCATTTCAGGCAAGAGCTGCTCGTGCGCGTAGTGAGGAAACCCGGATAGACAACTGAATGAAAATGACCCTGAGATGTGGTAGAATATGAAGACGATGATGCAGAGTGCACTTTAGGAAGATTCTTATTGGTGAAATTCCTGTAGAGACGTGGCGATAATATCTACAGATTTGTTTACCAAATTACTGAAACATGTCCCTTAGTCGTAGAAGGTTTCAAGTCAGCTGGAAATAAAATGAAATTAAACGAAATTTAAAAGAATTCAGGACGATATATCTGAAATAGAACATGACGGTATTGTATCTTTATTTATCGAAACCTATAGAGGAGGATGAATTTGTTCTTTTTCCATTTGAAATTAATATTCAAGAGTTGTAGATTTAAGATGATGACTGATATTCGTTCCTAGTTATGCTTTTAGGATTCAGATCTCATTGACAATGTGACTGATGTTTCGATTTTTTTTTAATCTTTATAGAATTCTTAATAATTTGTAAGGCTGAATAACTGGTAACGAAATTGATTTTTATAAAAGTCTCCTTTATTGGCTTCTTCCTGTCGTTGTTGATTTTCAAACTGCCGTTCTTGTTTTCTGCTGGTCAGTTCTTTTTCCGCCTCCTATCCCTTGCGGGTGTCTGTCTCGCCAAAACGTCGACGTTTACTTCCTTTTGACATACAGTAGCATCCAATATAATATCCCTTCGTTCCACTGGAAATTCCTTTGCTCGCGGCAGAATTGCTAATCGAACCTCCGGTACCGATACCTCGAGAACTCGCGCTAAGAGTCCACAAGAGTAAATAAAGCATAATTTGAAAGTAATACCTAACGAGCTCGATGCTGATGTCTCCTCCTGACTGGCATTGTTCTCTGGAAGGCTGTTGCCTGGGGCTGTTGTGTGGGTGGCCCAGCGCAACCTGCGCCCCCCTGATTACAGTCAGCACACCCCCGCCTGCGACTCTTTTAGCGCGGGGCGCGGTTAAGCGAATAACTCGACTGCAATTTGCGTCGCGGAGCCAAAACAAAGCTGGCGGCGACGCCAACGCATTAGCGCCGAGCCTCCCACACAGGCGCGCAAGCACACACTCACACGAACTCACCACGTGTCACACTCACCCACGTGCAGAGCCGGTGGGGACTGCCTCCTTTTGTTCGTCGCCGTCTATCTCCTCATCAGAGTTCCAGCACGTGCCACGTTCTACTCTTCTTGGAATAGACTTCCAGTGGCGAAAAAGACGCGTCTAGTGTAAACCATAACCCTAGTTCAACTATCTCCAGTTCACGGATGTGCAAACTCTCTGATGTGAAAGTAGATATACATTCCGAAATCTCGCAAGTGATAACTTAATCGGATTTCTAGAATATTATACGAAAGGGCGTGAAATAAATGTCGTTATAATGTGTTTCACAATCGTTGCAGGATACCTATTCAGCTTTTTGAACAGCTCTGAACTTTGATATCCATAGTCAAATCATAACGCTACATACTGTTGTGCATGTCCAATTGAATGCACATCGAGCCAGCTGACAGCTCCTCCACTTTCGAAACTAGTACCCAGTTGTACGTTCACCCCTTATACTGCTCGGCTAATAACCGATACTGTAAATTCGAATCACAGACCATTACATTTATCCCTTGTCTTACCAGATGTTCTGTGTACTCTGAAGATCAATATAAATGCGTCATGGGAACTACTTTACAAATAATAGCCCACAACTTACAACCGTAGGCCCCACACCTGGATCAGCTTAACTGAATAATGTCATTTATTGTTTATAAAATATATAAGTAAAAATATAAACAAGACCGCTAATTACAATTTCACTTTTGACGACCGGCTAATCTAAGTTGCCACCATCGGAAATGTAAGACGTATAGGTTGAAAATTTCAAGTGTAATCAGGTCAGATGTGAAAAGGCAGGGTACATACACACTTCAAAAAAAGTTTTGCATCACCCCAGTTCCCAGAACTCCTGAAGACAGATGTTGACTGTGGATATTGTATCACAGACACAGTCGCTTTGACTATTCAGAGATGTCACTAAACCCGCCCAAAGATGTAAACAACCATGCATGAGCAGCGCCTATTATGCGGAGGGGGTCCGACAGCCGATCAGTTCCAGTCATTCCACAGGAAGGAGGTACACGACTCGTGTTATCTGTAGTTCAACCATGCCTAGACGGTCAATACCGCGGTTCGATGGCGTCCGCATTGTTACGTTGTGCCAGGGAGGGCTCTCAACAAGGGACGTGTCCAGGCGTCTCGGAGTTAACCAAACCGATGTTTTTCTGCCATGGAGGAGATACAGAGAGACAGGAACTGTCGATGGCATGCCTTTCTCAGGCCGCCCAAGAGTCGCTAGTGCAGTGAATGACCGCTACCTATGGATTATGGCTCGGAGGAACCATTAAAGCAGCGTCATGACATTGAATAACGCTTTTCGTGCAGCCACAGGACGTCGTGTTACGACTCAAACTGTTCGCAATAGGCTGCATGATGCGCAACTTCACTTCCGACGTCCATGGCGAGGTCCATCTTTGCCACCACGACACCATGGAGCGCGGTACAGATGGGCCCAACAACGTGTCGAATGGACCTCTCAGGATTGGCATCACGTTCTCTTCACCGTTGAGTGTCACATATGCCTTCAACCAGACAATAGTCGGAGACGACCAGGTCAGGCTGAACGCCTTACACACACTGTCCAGCGAGTGCAGCAAGGTGGAGGTTTCCTGCTGTTCTGGGGTGGCATAATGTAGGGCCGACGTACGCCACTGGTGGTTATGGAAGGCGCAGTAACAGTTGTACGATACGTGAATGACATTCTCCGACCGGTAGTGTAACCATATCTGCAGAGTATTGGCGAGGCCTTCGTCTTTATGGACGACAATTTGCGCCCATATCGTGCACATTTTGTGAATGACTTCCTTCAGGATAACGACATTGCTCGACTGGAGTGGCCAGCAAGTTCTCCAGATATGAACGCTATCGAACACGCCTGGGATGGATTGAAAAGGGCTGCTTATGGACGACGTGACCCACCAACCACTCTGAGGGATCTATACCGAATCGTCGTTAAGGAGTGAGTCAATCTGGAGCAACAGTGCCTTGATGAACTTGCGAATAGTACGCCACGGCGAATAGAGGCTTGCATCAATGAAGAGGACGTGAAAAATTTGGAAACTTGTGGTAAGGACTATGGGACCAAACTGCTGAGGTCATCGGTCCCTAGGTCTACGCAGTACTTAATCTAGCTCAAACTAACTTACGCTAAGGACAACCCACACACCCAAGCCCGAGGGAGGACTCTAACCTCCGACGGGGGGCAAGAGGTCGTGCTACTGGATATTAGAGGTACCGGTGAGTACAGCAGTCTGGACCACCACATCTGAAGGTCACGCTGTATGATGGTACAACATGCAATGTGTGGTTTTCATGAGCAGTAAAAAGGGCGGAAATGATGTTTATATTGATCTCTATTCCAATTTTCTGCACAGGTTCCGGAACTCTCGGAACCGAGTTGATGCAAAACTGTTTTTGATGTGTGTATTTTCATGAAATGGATATATACAACATACGCTACGCAAATACACCTCAACACATTTCCGTCGTATGTACAATATATCTTGTCGAGTCGTGACACGTGATTGCAGGAACAGGAATAAAGTGGTACATCGGTATTTTAATGACATAATAATATTTGCATAAAATCTCCTGCTACTGCATCGACTGCACAAGCTCATTTTACGCTACAGATGAAAGGAGACTGAGGTTCACAAGACAAAGCAAAGATGTTACGAACTACCAGCAGGCGCCACTGTAATAGTAAACATACAGAAGCACGATCGTAGCATATAAAGCGTGGTTGGTTTGAAAAGGTTCAAACGGTTCAAATGGTTCTGAGAATTATGGGACTTAACTTCGAAGGTCATCAGTCCCCTAGAACTTAGAACTACTTAAACCTAAATAACCTAAGGACATCACACGCATACATGCCCGAGGCAGGATTCGAACCTGCGACCGTAGCGGACGCGCGGTTCCAGAATGTAGCGCCTAGAACCGCTCGCCCACCCCGGCCGGCGTTTGAAAAGGTTGACGCCGATTTCATGCTCCGTCACTGCCACAGTCTTCGTATGTAAGAATATCATCGCAACCACAACAGGTTCAGATAGTTCAGTGAAGATGAATATACAGTGACAGAACAAAGATATGGAAACAAATGCGGTCTTGAACATAAATGCAGATGCTACCCAAGCCTCCAAGTTGCGCTGTTTTACTTCACTGCGAACGGCGTCTGTACAGTGTCCTCAATACCATGCAAGTGTCAGTCGTGGTCGTGAACACAACACTGTTCTGTGATGTGAGTGCGTTACATCTTAGTTAAGTAAATTAGAACACGGGCTTCACGCCAGAGCTAGACACACGGTGTACGGACGAACTAAAGCATTGCCGTGATGAAAGAGCTTGTAAAGGGAAACAGACGTTTTACTGAAAGCATTATAGCCGCTATTTCGGATATTAGTGTTGCTAGTGAAACATGGATTGCAGAAAACCCCCAACAGAAGAGCATCCAAGCAGTTGATATGTGGTGCTACAGACGAATGTTGAGAATTAGGTGAACTGATAAGGAAAGGAATGAGGAGGCTCTGCGCAGGATCAGAGAGGAAAGAAATATGTGGAAAACACTGACAAGGAGAACGGATAAGATGATAAGACATCTGTTAAGACATCGAGGAATAACTGCCATGGCACTAGAGGGAGAAATGGAGTGTAAAAGTAGTAGAAGAATGCAGATTGGAATACAATCAGCAAATAATTGAGGACGCGGATTTCAACTGCTACTCTGAGATGAAGAGGTTGGCACTGGAGAGCAATTCGTGGTGGGCTGCAGTAAAAGACTGATTACTTAATTAAGAGAAAAAAACGTTTTGCTTCAGCACAAACTATTGTCCATGATCTGTTGGATTAAATAAGTTGTCCACAAAATTATGCCACGTCAGTTGATAGTTGAATTCAGAGATCGCCACGCCGTTGCCTATGAAGAACTTCAGGGTCGTTTCCAGGTCGAAGATAATGGTTTTCTGGACGGAACTGTTACATATGATGAAATCTGGGTGCTCTTTTCCCATCTGTTCAAGCTTACCTCCGCTAGCACTTACCTACGATTTACTTGAGTTTACTTTCAAGTACGTATGACTTACAATCAGTTGTTTATTCTGAATATTTTTAATCCTGCCTTTGCAGTTTATAAGAGTTATAAACTTTATACTATTGGACAGTTAACTGTAGCCTTCAGGTCGACTAATCACAGCGCTGAATTTTTTGCACTGTGGACGAGTTTCGTGGCTTGTTAAATTCAGGTTTCATTGAAATGCTGTAATAATCAATTTGATGAATTACGATGAGAAGCACGTTAGCCATACACAAAAGCTGCTGTTATATTGTAGCTTTCTTAGTAGTTTAATATTCCACTATTTTCTTTCTGCGGTTCTGTAACTCAGTAGGTGAAATGTAACCGGTAGAGGGTCACTTTGTTCTCCGTGTGTTTGCCCGTCTGTCTGATAAGATGCCTTTTACTCAAGAACGGGTTGAGGTATCAAATTGAAATTCGTGTCAAATGTTAAGATCTATGGTCCCTTGTCACTGGAAGCAATTTAAGCTTCTAAATTTAAGTTTCTAAGACATTGCAAGCAAAAGATGCGGCCATTTATATCACATACTTTGATACTCGCAAACTCATTGATTCGCTATCTATTCGTATATACATGATTAAATTTGTACAAAGTTTTAAATGAGTCATCTGATGAAGTCTTTAGAAGAAGTCGAAACCGGAAGTGATAAAATTTCGGTGTCCCAAGATTGGATGAATAGAACAAATTAATTTAGTAATTCGTCTGATTTTATTTTTAGTCACCTTGCTTTCTACTGCTGCACTACGGTAATCATTAGTTTCCATGGCACCACGAACGTTAAACGTTTCTAATTACCTTTTAATGACGGTTATTTCGTGGCACTATGGCTTCGGAGAAGGCGAAATTCCTATTTATATCAATTAAATATGCACTCTATATCATAGTGGGTGCAATACTGGTACAATACCGTCGAATACTCAGTAAACCTTTTCTTCCTAAAAGTAGAGTACTACGAGAGGCATTCAGTAAGTTATGGAACACAATCCTTTGTCGCCCAGTTTCGATTAAAAATATCCGAAGCTTGTTGTGGGATATTGTGGAATATTTCCGCTTCAGGCTTTTAGATTCATGAAGTTTCGATAAGTGACGGCGCTTTCCATAGCCTTCAAAACGGTGTCTGTAACGGAGGCCCGTTTAAAGTAGAGAACTGTCATTGAGTTTATTTTGGCTGAAAACCAAAGCATCGTAGATATTCATAGGCGCTCACAGAATGAGTACGGTAAAGAAAAGCACGGTGAGCCGTTGGACGAGGCGTCTGTCATCATCGCAACAAGGTGGCGCAGAACTATCCGATCATCCGCGTGCCAGCCAGCCGCACACGTAAGAGATTATTGCAATGTTTGAACGTGCAGATACTCCCATCCGAGGTGATCGACGGATCAGAATCAGACAACCAGCTGTGCAAGTGGATGTCTCAGTCGGTAGTGATGAGCCATTCGTCGACCAGTTGGCGTACTCCTCATGCACCCTACAGATCGGATGTCGACTTCCAGCTCTTTTTGCCCAATGAAAGACGCACTCCGCGGGAAGCAGTACGTGGTTGATGGGGAGGTTATTGACGCAGTAACACGTTAGCTGCCATGCTGGTCAGCAGAGTGGTACCACCCGCGCATACAGGCCCTCCCAGCAAGGTGGCCGGGGATTATACTGAAAAACAGGGTTTCGCAGCTAAAAGAGTGAGGAATAATATTGTGTACTGAAATCCTGAATGTAACCAAATTGCTTTCAGAAAAAAAGTGTTGCATTACTTACTGAACACCCCTCGTACGTAGTGGATGTTATACATGCGTATGTCAAAGTGTCCCCGAATGCAGCCAGACTGCCTTGCAGCCCACTATGCTGCCACGCGCTGTACCGTGAAACGGCGTTCGTGTCAAGCGTCAGTTTAATAAATCTGCATACACGTCCAGCGTCCCGCGTCCATGGGCACGTGCTTAATTAATGGATCTCCCATCTGATAAAGCTGGCAGCTGCGAAGTCACAACGAGGTGGTGGCTGGCACCCAAGCAGCCCTCACGTGCACTTCGAACGTCATTTCATGCACCAGTATGTTCCCGACTGGTACTACGCTTAACATAGATCGACATAAATAAGTTCGTTCAAACAACTGAGATCCAACAAGCAATCCTTCCTCTGCTCTGCGCTCATCCAGCGGCCCTAACCCATTTCTTTTTTCTTTCTTTTTAAAAAAACCCAGAAAGGAAGTAGCGGTTCCAGCGATGCATCTACTATTAACTGAACCGTCCAGATTCGCTTGTCTACAGACATACTTCTGTTGGTCATCGACGTATCTAAGTTACATAGTATTTTACATATGCATAGCCTTTATTGTTATCGAGTGAAGAAACAAAATAATCGCAATGAACAAGAAATAAATCATATGACTGCTTACGTTCTACAAAACGTATCCGCCCACACATTTTTCTCTTTGTCTGTGCAATTTTCCTTTTACCATTTCTTGACTAGTCGTTAATTAATGGCTTTAGATTTTTGGATGTGTCTATTCTTGTCACCTGTTCCTTATAATCATTCGTTCAAATGTTTGTGAATTTCTAAGGGACCAAACTGCTGAGGTCATCGGTCCCTAGACTCACACACTACTTAAACAAACTTATGCTAAGAACAACACACACACACACACACACACACACACACACACACACTCATGCCCGAGGGAAGACTCGAACCTCCGGCGGGAGGGGCCGCGCAATCCGTGACATGGCGCCCCTAACCGCACGGCCACTCCGCGTGGCTATAATCATTCCTGTATTTTCTTATTTGCTCACTAGAACAGTTATATTTAAATCTTACTTAAGGCCTTCCCCTTTCTTATTTCTTTATGTCATCACTATTGTAAGGAATACCATGTTCTGGAGATACGTTCAGCAAAAAACAGATACCAACGATTGGAAAAAAATCACCAGTTGACTGAAAAAGAGAGCAGAACGGAGGAGAAGAAGAGCCGGCTATATCACTCACTTCCAAGTGTAGCAACGTTTACGATATATTTGGCGTCCAACACCCGTTCGACTCCTGGTGGGCTGGCAAGGGTGGCTTTAACTTTCTGAGTAGCAGTCTTTCCGTCAATGTCCTGGTTTAAATACCAAACCTCTTCGCAGAGTCCCTTGAAATGAGAGCATGTAACACTTGATGATTGTCCGCTGTATGAGGACGTGAAGCTTGGCAGCCCCCTCGGTGCTGTTCGCGACGAGTAAACTGTATGTCGGCGCCAGGTTTCACCGTCTCTTCTTTCATCATATATCATCATCATCATCATCCAACACAAACGCTACACTACACATACACACACACACACACACACACACACACACACACACACACACACACACACACACACACACACAACATACATGGAGTATTTCAATATAGTCATAGAGCAAATTTGGAACAAATGATCAAAATATAAGTTGCCAAACAGAAAAGTAATGCCCTCTATGAGAACCACAACAGATTACGCAAAAACTGCTTACGCGAAACTCGACTCTCTTAGTCGTTTTCAATCGAGCTGTAAACCATTTCGTATAACCCGCAGGAAAGCATTTTCTTAAGGAGGATATATTGTTGCGTAATTGCATCGACAACGCATCTGTGTAATTAGAAATTGGAAATTTGTGGTAAGGTCTTATGGGACGAAACTGCTGAGGACATTGGTTGGTCCCGAAGCCTACACATTACTCAATCTAACTTAAACTAACTTACGCTATGGACATCGCACACACCCGTGCGTGAGGAAGGACTCGAACCTCAGACGGGTGAAGCCGCACGCACCGTGACAAGGCGCCAAAGACCGCTGGGCTACCCCTCGCGGTTGTGTAATTAGACACTTGACACGAGTACAGAGAGGGCAAGTACGGTGAGGAAAATTGGCCGTCTCCTCGTCACTCCCAATTTTCGCCTTAATTAGAAAATCTGCACCTTGATGACTGGACCCACATCTCAACCCCTTTCATCCAGAACACATATCACGGTCGCAACCAGTGCGCCAGCTCACTTTGTTGCATTATCTTCGGCAGTTGTCGACATGTAAAAACAATAATAAAGAGGAGAAATAGTATACGCTTGTCTAAACATAGAGAAAACATTATTAAACCGACGTTGAGGGTGATGCCGAGTTGTGGCTTCCAGAAGACGTTACGGGCCGTTCCGCACTACCGCCTAGTGAACAAAATACCGGCGCACGAAATACGAGGCCAGCAGTGTCACTGGACTGAAGAGTTCTACCAAACTGACGGAGAAAAAATCTTCAGACGTAAAAATAACTTCGGGCCTGCTGCAAGAGAATCTAATTGGGCCATTACTGTTCATGATGTATACAGGGTGTGTCAGGAGGAAAGGAACATGCTTTGAGGGGTGACAGTATTAGTGATTATTTATATGGACATATGCCGTATTCTGAATGATTTTCGAGATAGAACACATTTAATATCACTTTTGTACATTTTCTCTTGAGTTACTCGAAAACCAATCCTTCCAGAGATAAAGTATCGCAGTAAAAAATTAAGCTTTGTCAAATTTCCTACCAAAAGGGGCCTATTAATTTTTTTCTCTAGAACTAATAGTTTTTTCTAAGAGAGGGCGAGAATATTCAAACCTCGCGCAACGCGTGTGCGCTGTAAATTAAGTAGTTTTTGTAGGCCAATGAGAGGCAGTTTTCTGATTTACTATACCATAAATGTCCCTATCAAATTGTACTTCTCAGCTTCCTCTACAAATGGTTCAATTGGCTCTAAGCACTATGGGACTTAACATCGGAGGTCATCAGTCCCCTAGAACTTAGAACTATTTAAACCTAACTAACCTAAGGACATCACACACATCCATGCCCGGGGCAGGATTCGAGGCTGCGACCGTAGCAGTCGCGCGGTTCCGGACTGAAGCGCCTAGAACCGCTCGGCTACCGCGGCCGGCTCTGCTTCCTCTACAGTACTCCGTTACATTGTAAAAAATGATTATGTTTACAGAAATTATACACAATGTACATTAAATATGTTATGTCTCAGAAAAAATTCGGAATAGGGCATATGCCAAACTGAGGTTTTTTTGTTCAGAAACGCTAATACTACCACACATCAAAATTTGCACCTTTCCTCCTGTCTCACGCTGTATAGATATACACTGAGGTGATAAAAGCCATGGGATAGACATATGCACATATGCAGATGACGGTAGTATCTTGCACACAAGACATAAAAGGGCAGTGCATTGGCGGAGCTGTCATTTGTATTCAAGTGATTCGCGTGAAAATGCGTCCGACGTGATTGTGGCTGCACGACTGGAATTAACATGCTTTCAAAGCGGAAAGGTAGTTGGAGATGGATGTATGGGACATTCCGTTTCGGAAATCGTTAGGGAATTCAATATTCCGAGATCCACAGTGTCAAGAGTGTGCAGAGAATACCAGATGTCAGGCATTACTTCTCACCACGGACAACACAGTGGCCGACGGCCTTCACCTACTGACCGACAGCAGCGGCGTTTGCGTGCACTGTCTGTGCTAACAGACAAGTTATACCGCTCAAAATGACCGCAGAAATCCAACGACGGATGTATCCGTTAGGACAATGCGGTGAAATTTGGCAATAATGGGCTATGGCAGCAGTCAACTGACGCGAGTGCTTTTGCTAAAAGCACGACATCGCCCGGAGCACCTCTCCTGAGTTCGTGACCATATTGGTTGGACCCAAGACGACTGGAAAGCCGTGGCCTGGTCAGCTGTGTCCCGATTACGGTTGGTAAGAGCTGATGGTAGGGTTCGAGTGTGGCGCGGATCCCACGAAGCCATGAACCTATCAACAAGGCACTGTGTAAGCTAGTGGTGGCTTTATAACGATGTGACCTGTATTTATATGGAATGGGTTGGGTTCTCTGGTTCAGCTGGACCGACCGTTGACTTGATATGGTTACCTTCGGATACACAAGACGCGCAAATGTCTGTCAAGTGCTACAGTAGACATTTAGGCTAATATCAACGAAAGTACTTATTGCAATCAGTATTTAACTGTCCGCCCCCAGGTAGCTGAGTGGTCAGCGCGACAGAATGTTAATCCAAAGAGTCCGGGTTCGATTCCCGGCTGGGTCGGAGATTTTCTATGCTCAGGGACTGAGTGTTGTGTTGTCCTAATCGTCATCATTTCATCCCCATCGTCGCGCAATTCACCGAAGTGGCATCAGATCGAAAGACTTGCACCTGGCGAACGGTCTACCCGACGGGAGGCCCTAGTCACACGACATATAGTATTTAACTTTCTGCACAGAAGCTAGGCGTGCCTTTTAGACCTATTCTATCACTAGTTACGGTTAATAACAAGATGTGTGGTTTGAGACTGGGTGTGTCAGCCCGAAACCGGTAATCAAAATGGCTCTGATCACTATGGGACTTAACATCTGAGGTCATCAGTCTCCTAGAACTTCGAACTACTTAAACATAACTAAACTAAGGACATCACACACATCCAGGCCCGAGGCAGGATTCGAACCTGCGACCGCAGCAGCCACGTGGTTCCAGACTGAAGCGCCTAGAACCGCTCGGCCACAGCGGCCGGCAACCGCTAATCACTACAGCAAATCTGTATATCAATGCACCTGACACGTGTGAAAAAAAATGTAAATTTCTGTGGCCGGCCTCTGTGACCAAGCGGTTCTAAATGCTTCATTCTGGAACCGCGCGACCGCTACGGTCGCAGGTTCGAATCCTGCCTCGGTCATGGATGTGTGTGATGTCCTTAGGTTAGTTAGGTTAAAGGAGTTCTCAGTTCTAGGGGACTTACGACCTCAGATGTTATGTCGCATAGTGCTCACAGCCATTTGAACTATTTTTGTGTATATTCCTCAATTCTGCAGTACTGTTCGGTTTACTTCAGAAACGAGTTATTTTTATTTTCACTAATACAAGATTAACAAGGTATTTCTGTAAGTCTCACATTTTCTTGAAACATTAAAATCAAGTGAGATCTTATACCGATTTACCCTATTTTAAAACGAATCGTAGCTGAGAAATCTGTGGTGTGCGCCGAGGTAGTCGATATCAGTGTGCAAGAAGGAATGAGAAGTAAACAACTAGCGGAGCATTCGTATAGGGTATGAGAAACGAACGTTGATGAACATCGAACATTTTGAAGAAATTATAGAATTTTGAGGGAGGAGTAGTGTAGAAATATAGATTTTAGTGCACATAAGTAAGCACCTCATCTCTCATCGGTGAACGAGTACCCCGATATGCGCTACAGTTAATGCTCTGTTTGCGGTGCAGGTTGTGGTAGGAGTACGTCGTTCAATTTCACTGACCCACGGCTGAAAGTCGTAACTGCAGACTCATGCTCGGCTGCTCGGCCACCTGTTCTTGTTGCGGCGCTGTTGCGACCGAATACAGATTAGACTGCGCGGCGCTACGCCAGTCACGTCGCGGTATCTGGAGCAGCATCGCTGCGCGATACAAAACGGCGGCCTTTTAGCCGCCACGGCTGCGCCTGCCGCGTGACCGGAATATGGAGAGGCGGCCGCAGATTGTGTTGGTCCCTTATCGAATCTCACTCCTCGCGCTAACTGTGATTGCTACCCCGCCGCCGCATTGGCACACCGCTTCCGAGGTCGAGATACGCCCGTTTCCCTTAGATAGCAACTCGTACTGGTCTGCATAACCTTCCGAGGTATTTTGGCACAGCGGAACTAGGAGCAAGAGTATTTCAAGCGTATCACAAGCCTCTACATCTACCTGCAATAACTACCCGCAGAGAACAGGTGGCAGTACTAGAAGTGGAGGGTATATAAACGTGTCGGGGGTGCGGGCGATGCGGAAAACAGCTCAGTCCTTGTAGTTACGTGGAAACGGAGGTATTTATCTTATGTCCAAACGGGCATGATCATTGCCTATCTACATTTACATATGTACTCCGCTAGCAACCAAGCGGTGTGTGGCGGAGGGTACAATTGCCGCCAAAGTCATATCCCCCCCCCCCCCCCCCCCCGCCTCTGTTCCACTCGCGGATCACGCGAGGGAAAAACGATTGTCTGAACGCCTCATCGCGAGCTCCAATTTCCCTTATCTTTGAAAGATGATCATTGCGTGATTTGAAAGTTGGTGGTAATACTATATGCTCTACATCCTTGGCGAAGATTGCATTTCGGAATTTGGTGAGCAGCCCCTTCCGTTTAGCGCGTCGTCTATCTGCAAGTGTGTCCCACTTCAAACTTTCAATGAGATTTGTAACGCTCTCGCGATGACCAAATGTACCAGTCACGAATCTTTCCGCTCTTATTTGGACCTTCTCAATCTCTTGAAGCAGACCCAACTGGTAATGGTCCCATACAGACGAACAATACTCTAATGCTGGACGAATTAACGTATTGTTGAAGGACTGCAACGCCTCAGGATTCTACCAATAAACCGCAATCTAGAATTCGCCTTGCCCGCTACTTGTGTAATCTGATCATTCCATTTGAGATCTTTTCGAATAGCCACACCCAGATACTTGACGGATGTTACTGCTCCCAAAGACTGGGCATTTATTTTCTACTTGTACAGTAATGGGGATTTTCGTCTTGTTATACGCAGAAAGTTACACTTACTAATATTGAGACACAACTGCAGTCGTTACACCACGCATTTATTTTCTGCAAATCCTCATTGATCACAACTTTCGTGTAATACTACTTTCCTGTAGACTACAGCATCATCGGCAAACAGTGTAATACCGCTGTCAATACCATCAACCAGATTGTTTATGTAAATCGTAAAAAGCAGCGGACCTATTACGCTGCCCTGGGACACACATGAAGCTACACTTCTTTCTGTTGAAGCCAACCCAGTCAGGACGACATACTGCTCTCTGTCTGTTAGAAAACTTTCTATCTAACAACATATGTCATCGGATAGACCGTAAGCGCGCACTTTCAGGAGCGAGCGACAATGCGGCACTGAGTCGAACGCCTTTCGAAAGTCGAGAAATATGGGATCAACGTGGGAGCCGGTATCTAGATCCTGTTGTATATCATGCACAAAGAGGGCCAGCTGTGTCTCGCATGACCGCTGTTTACTAAAACAGTGCTGGCTTCTGCAGATGAATTTCTCAGAGTCTTTCGGGCCAAGGGTGGAAGCATTTCCAAAATGGCTAAGTTTTTTTAACTATTCATGTGCCGCCAGGGTTCAAGTATACAGAGCATCGCAAAATGGCGCCACTGAAACTGCCGTCGAGGCGACTGTGACGCTCCAAGGGCCGTAGGACAGTGGTGAACGAGGAATAGAAGTGCGACAGTTGAACAGCTGTTCGCCCAGATCAGCCAACGGGATACTAGCAGTGTCTCCTCAACAACCGTTCAGCAAAGCTTGCTGTGTATGGGCCTCCGCAGCAAGCCCCTAGTTCATGCATGCATGCTGACTGATGTTTACTGGCGACTAAGGCTGTCATTGGCACGCCAGTACTGCAACTTAAACGTCCACTGAGTGGCGACAGGTGACCTTCTTGGATGGGTCACGCTTTATGCTCCATCCCAAAGACAGCCATTGTCTTATATGGAGTGAAACGTCCGAAAGCAAACACCCTGCAATAATCGTCAGAAGGGTCAAGGCCAAAAGACATTCGGCCTTTTGTGGCCGAGCTGTTCTAGGTGCTTCAGTCCGGAACCGCGCTGCTGCTACGGTCGCAGGTTCGAATCTTGCCTCGGGCATGGATGTGTGTGCTGTCCTTAGGTTAGTTAGGTTTCAGTAGTTGTAAGTCTAGGGGATTGATGACCGCAGATGTTTAGTGCTTAGAGCCATTTGAACCATTTTCGAACCAAAAGGCATTCCTTCGGTTATCTTGTCATTCGGGGAGGCACAGTACATCAACACAGCTATATATCTATCCTTAGGAATCATCTCCACCCCTAATGCACAAGACATACAGATTACAGTAGGTCTCTTTATTATCACGTCAAGGTGAAGCAAAGACAGACGCGTGCCCTCATCCGGTGGCCGCAGTCTAGTGTCCTTTCGCGGGGTCGTCATCTAACCCACTGTACCGGAGGCACCATGGCTGAAGCCCTCGTATTCCACTGGTGGCAGCGTGCTGACGAAGCGCTACGGTAGCGGTCAGCTGGTGGGAAGTAAGTTCGCATGGCACGAGCAAGGCCGACCATGGGGTGTGAAACTGCACACGAGCATGATGTGCGGGCAGAGGCTCGGCTTGGATCGGATCTCTTCGTAAGTACTCGGTATTGCGCGGTGCGGCTTTGTTTGGTTGGCACGACGTCCTTCCGTACGACGGAACTGACGTGACAGTGCTGTCTGCCCTTCCCTATTGATTCGTGGTATGAGAAGTTTACAGGTTCAATGGCTGTTTGCACAAAAAGAGCAAGTCTAGCAATCTGTTGTCACAACCTTTTAAAAGTAAATCGGAGTGACGGTAGGGAATGATAATAGTTCTCAATATCTATTATGTAATATACATTTGCATAATCAGTGGAGCCACAAATTTGCTGCGGAAAGAACCCACAACACCATGCAGAAAGTAGACGATGAAAGAGCAAAACATTTCAAACATCAACAGACGGGATTTATTGTTGTGTACTAAAAAACACTTAGACCTAAATTTGATAAAACTGCTGGTTGTAACAGTAAATTTTCTGAAGTCTCATCCATTATTCCACTGTCAGTTGCTGTTTTCGATTGAACAGAAAGAAGGGTATGGAAACTTTACATGTTAATGCTGAACCGTAAAATTACTACTGGTTCACCAAAGGTTATTAATCACAATTAATACACAAAATGTAAAGTGGAAGCAGGTGCCAAAGAGTAACTGCTAAAATTACACACAGTTTTCAGTAACACTCTTTATTGAAATTTGACGCAAGACATAACGATATTTTAAAAAAAAATCATTTAACGAATAAGTCACAACTTACGATCGGGAAGGACTTTTAAATTATTAAATTATTATAAAAAATTTCAGGCCAGTAAAAGGCAAGTACAGGAAAGCAATTTAACGCATACAACGCGACGCGGTATAATATTTCAAGCTCAGCTAAATGACAGGTGAATTTCACTCCATTAATAAATGAATACAATTTGAATATGTTGTTGTGGTCTTCAGTCCTGAGACTGGTTTGATGCAGCTCTCCATACTACTCTATCCTGTGCAAGCTTCTTCATCTCCCAGTACCTACTGCAACCTACATCCTTCTGAATCTGCTTGGTGTATTCATCTCTTGGTCTCCCTCTACGACTCTTACCCTCCACGCTGCCCTCCAATACTAAATTGGTGATCCCCTGATGCCTCAGAACATGTCTTATCAAACGATCCCTTCTTCTAGTCAAGTTTTGCCACAAACTTCTTTTCTCCCCAATACTATTCAACACCTCCTTATTAGTTATGTGCACTACCCATCTAATCTTCAGCATTCTTCTGTAGCACCACATTTCGAAAACTTCTATTCTCTTCTTATCTAAACAATTTATCGTCCATGTTTCACTTCCATACATGGCTACACTCCATATAAATACTTTCAGAAACGACTTCCTGACACATAAATCTATACTCGATGTTAACAAATTTCTCTTCTTCAGAAACGCTTTCCTTCCCATTGCCAGTCTACATTTTATATCCTCTCCACGTCGACCATCATCAGTTATTTTTCTCCCCAAATAGCAAAACTCCTTTACTACTTTAAGTGTCTCATTTCCTAATCTAATACCCTCAACATCACCCGACTTAATTCTACTACATTCCATTATCCTCGTTTTGATTTTGTTGATTTTCATCTTATATCCCCCCTTCAAGACACTAACCATTCCGTTCAACTGCTGCAGGCTACAACCCTGGCTCACTCTCTTCCCAAACACTACTTTCCTTTCATGCCCCTCAATTCTTGTAACTACCATTTGGTTTCTATACAAATTGTAACAAGCCTTTCGCTCCCTATATTTTACCCTTGCCACCTTCAAAATTTGAAAGAGAGTATTCCAGTCAACATTGTCAAAAGCTTTCTTTAAGTCTACAAATGCTAGAAACGTAGGTTTTTCCTTTATCGAGCTTCTAAGATAAGCCGTAGGGTCAGTATTGCCTCACGTGTTCCAATGTTTCTACGGAATCCAAACTGATCTTCGCCAAGGTTGGCTTCTACTAGTTTTTCAATTGGTCTGTAAAGAATTCGCGCTAGTATTTTGCAGCCGTGACTTATTAAACTGATAGTTCGGTAATTTTCACATCTGTCAACACCTGCTTTCTTTAGGATTAGAATTATTATACTCTTCTTCAAGTCTGAGGGTATTTCGCCTGTCTCATACATCTTGCTCACCAGATGGTAGAGTTTAGTCAGGACTGGCTCTCCCAAGGCCGTCACTAGTTCTAATGAAATGTTGTCTACTCCCGGGGCCTTGTTTCGACTCAGGTCTTTCAGTTCTCTGTCAAACTCTTCACGCAATATCATACCTCCCATTTCATCTTCATCTGCATCCTCTTCCATTTCCATAATATTGTCCTCAAGTACATCGCCCTTGTATAGATCCTCTATATACTCCTTCCACTTTTCTGCCTTCCCTTCTTTGCTTAGAACTGGGTTTCCATCTGAGCTCTTGACATTCATACAAGTGGTTCTCTTTTCTCCAAATGTCTCTTTAATTTTCCTGTAGGCAGTATCTATCTTACCCCTAGTTAGATAAGCCTCTACATCCTTACATTTATCCTCTAGCCATCCCTGCTTAGCCATTTTGCACTTCCTGTCGATATCAGTTTTGAGACGTTTGTATTCCTTTTCGCCTTCTTCATTTATTGCATTTTTATATTTTCTCCTTTCATCAATTAAATTCAATATTTCTTCTGTTACCCAAGGATTTCTACTAGCCCCCGTCTTTTTCCCTACTTGATCCTCTGCTGCCTTCACTACTTCATCCCTCAAAGCTACCCATTCTTCTTCTACTGTATTTCTTTCCCTCATTCTGCCATTTGTTCCCTTACGCTCTCCCTGAAACTCTGTACAACCTCTGGTTTAGTCAGTTTATCCAGGCCCCATCTCCTTAAATTCCCACCTTTTTGCAGATTCTTCAGTTTTAATCTACAGTTCATAACCAATAGATTGTGGTCAGAGTCCACATTTGCCCCTGGAAATGTCTTACAATTTAATACCTGGTTCCTAAATCTCTGTCTTACCATTATATATTCTATCTCATACTTTTTAGTATCTCCAGGCTTCTTCCATGTATACAACCTTCTTTTATGATTCTTGAACCAAGTGTTAGCTATGATTAAGTTGTGCTCTGTGCAAAATTCTACCAGGCAGCTTCCTCCTTCATTTCTTACCCACAATCCATATTCACCTACTACGTTTCCTTCTCTCCCTTTTCCTACTACCGAATTCCAGTCACCCATGACTATTAAATTTTCGTCTCCCTTCACTATCTGAATAATTTCTTTTATTTCATCATACATTTCTTCAATTTCTTCGTCATCTGCAGAGCTAGTTGGCATATAAACTTGTACTACTGTAGTAGGCATGGGCTTTGTGTCTATCTTGGCCACAATAAGGCGTTCACTATGCTATTTGTAGTAGCTTACCCGCACTCCTATTTTTTTATTCAGTATTAAACCTACCTCTGCATTACCCCTATTTGATTTTGTATTTATAACCCGGTATTCACCTGACCAGAAGTCTTGTTCCTCCTGACACCGAACTTCACTAATTCCCACTATATCTAACTTTAACCTATCCATTTCCCTTTTTAAATTTTCTAACCTACCTGCCCGATTAAGGGATCTGACATTCCACGCTCAGGTCCTTAGAACGCCAGTTTCCTTTCTACTGATAACGCCGTCCTCTTGAGTAGTCCCCGCCCGGAGATCCGAATGGGGGACTATTTTACCTCCGGAATATTTTACCCAAGAGGACGCCATCATCATTAGCCATACAGTAAAGCTGCATGCCCTCGTGAAACATTATGGCTGTAGTTTCCCCTTGCTTTCAACCGTTCGCAGTACCCGCACAGCAAAGCCGTTCTGGTTAGTGTTACAAGGCCAGATCAGTCAATCATCCAGACTGTTGCCCCTGCAACTACTGAAAAGGCTGCTGCCCCTCTTCAGGAACCACACGTTTGTCTGACCTCTCAACAGTTACCCCTCCGTTGTGGTTGCACCTACGGTACGGCTATCTGTATCGCTGAGGCACGCAAGCCTCCCCACCAACGGCAAGGTCCATGGTTCATGGGTGGTGGTGGTGGGGGGGGGGGGGGGAATTTGAATATATGGCTTCACTTTTGAGCAGACAAATTTGCCATTTCGTTACAACAGCCGTAGCTACGGCCGCTCACAACAACTTCACTCATGCTCATTACATGGCTCAGAATCTAACTTTCTCAACATATACAGACAATCCTGTTAACAAAAGTTCTCAAAATAGAATAACCAAAATGCATGGATCATGCGCAAGGGGGGGGGGGGGGGGGAAACTACCAGTTAATAACATAAACATTTCCAAAATATATTAAAAAAAAAACAAGTTTTACAAATTTCTGCCAGCTAACTTACGGCGAACACACACGCTCGCAAGGTAGGACTTGCGAACCTTTACTACTTTCTCCTCTCAAGGCAACAATTTCTACCCGTAATGAAATGGCAAACTTTTGCATGGCAACAAAAACACACTAATAACCAACTACCTGTGTAAAACACATAAGCACTTTGAGTAAAAGCCTTAAAACGTATTGAATTGGAAAAACACACAACACTTTTTGCTGACTAGAAACAATATAAAAAATGATTGATTATAGCCAAAAATACATAAACACAAATTTACGTAAGTTACAGCTTCCAGATGAGCAGGAATTCGTTATGCAATTGACTCGTTCTTACCACGAGGCAAAAGTAATTTTTCTTCTTTCTTAGAGAACTTTCTACACGTGAATCTAGTAATACTAGTTGTGGCAGGCGAGTGAATGGATCAGGTCTTAATGCCTTTTATTTTAAACAGTAAAGCCATTGGTGCCTTATACTTTCACAGACATGGCAGAGGCTAACAGTCGAATAAACCCGTAGGTAAGCTGGGAGGGGAAAATAGCAGTCCGAACCACAAATTTACTCTGACTCCCCCTCCCCCCTTTCGTCCTCAAAAGGGGACAAACGGACCACCCTTTCTAATATTACCACCTTCCCGCGCGTGGGCAGACGAGAATGAATGGCGGGAAAACCCCAAAATATACGGCTGGTATAACTAACCAGAATAAGTAAATTGAATTCAATTAAACTTCATAAAATCTGTTAACAATCAATACTCAACTTCTGGTGCGTTACGACTCCCAGGATTGAACCAACGCAGCACCTCCAAACGCTCTGCCGAGCCGCCCGCTGCCAGCCGTTTCATCGGACCCAGGAAGGCGCGCCGATTTTCAGAACCTCCTCGCCGGTCGACATCATAAGGCCGAACTGCAAATTAGGGCCCTCGCGGACCCACGCTGAGGAAGATTCCTTTCGCGACGAGCGGTTAACGCCTCATACGACGGAGCCGCTGCTCGCGTCGCTTACGCTGATGCCGCTGTCTGCGCGCTGTCCCTGTAGCACCGGCAGAGAAGTCGCTTCTTGATGCCCCGACTGCCAACTCTCCACGAGAGCCCATACAGCCACTTCTTAAACCCACGCAAACAGCCCACTTTTCGCCTTTCCCGCTAGAGGGAGACACCGAAGAATTCAATTGCGACAACGGCGCCACTGCCAGAAAACGAGGGCGACTGCTCCACGCTACGCGTTGCGGCGCGCTTTCCCAAGCTAACTTTACTACGGCTCAAATGCAAAGGACGATGGTTAAATCAAGGGATATGCCTAAACAATGTTCGATTTAAAACCCGCTATTGTTTAATGTATAAAGAAAAAGGAGAGCTGGAAAGAAAATGAAAGCCTCTTCTACGAATTATAGACCTTGCACTTTAAGTAGATTTAGACACCCCACAGTAAGACATTGCAAGGTAAGAAACAGCTTATTTCTAATTTGATGAGAATGCATTTAAAAGGAAATTCGCGTCGTGGAAGCGACAAATTCTGACAAAAATCGCATTCAGTCCACTTAATCTCATCAGCGAAGAAGAAAACGCGAAGCTAGAAAAATTCATTGTAGTTCTGAAAAAATTACAGGAATAGCCTTCTGGAGGTTTTGAAGACACTGTCGGTCTTACGTCTGTTTTCGACCTGTTTCCGAGAAGATTTGTGGTTCAGATGAATGCGTCCCTGTGTATGTGCAGTTGGAACTAACTGATATCTACTGTAATTCTCGTTTAAAAGACTTTTTTTTTACTTTAAAACTGTCGATGAAGTCTATGTTACCTTCCTCTGAAAGAGTTTCAACGTCTTCATTATATGCCTGTAAATCTGATAAAATGTTTCGGTTAACATATGTGTGTGAAATGGTTTTCCCATTTCAATATTACGTAGCAACTGCCGGCCGATGTGTCCGAGCGGTCCTAGGCGCTTCAGTCAAGAACCGCGCTGCTGCTACGGTCGCACGTTCGAATTCTGCCTCGGGCATGGCTGTGTGTGATATCCTTAGGTTAGTTAGATTTAAGTAGTTCTAAGTCTAGGGGACTGATGACCTCAGATGTTAAGTCCCATAGTGCTTAAAGCCATTTGAACCATTTGAACGTAGCAACTTGAGTGTGAAAATCTGTAAAATTGTTTGCGTCAGTCCATATGCCAGCAGTTTGTACCAGATAAAAATTGTATTATATATTCAGCACGCCAGAAAGAATTAAATAATACCGACAATTTGTTTCGTTTGTTATCTATTTTGTTGAGAAATGTGAAATCAAGTCGTATGTCCTTTGATGCCAATGCCATTTAAATGCGGCACTTCCACAATTTCTACCTCTTCCCCTGCCCTAGACTCACAAAGCTGGCATGGCCGTCGGGGAAGAGTCCATCCAGGGGCGAGAGCTATGGCACAGATCACGAGCGAAAGCACTACTCGCGTTCTCGTGCCGATTTCTTGTCCGTCCCAGCTCGAGAGGGATGTTCAGCTGCCGCTTTGCAAGTTATTTCAACTGATCGCCGTTTCTGCGACATGCGTGCCCTTAATTTACCTCAGTAATTGCACCCGGGAAAGGGCACATACAGTTTCACATGAAATCTGAACCACTTGTCGTTCTTGACATACACCGACGGTAAAAAATCGCTGCACCAGGAAGTAATTGTGCAACTTAAATGAAAGCTGGCCGGCGTGTTTCTACAGCTAAAAGATGACGTCCGTTCAGATTTCGCCAGTCGCATAATAATGGCACCGGTATGGCCACTACGATGATGCTGATAAGATTTGCTTCAAACACAAGTTGTAACGGTCGTGAGCCTTAGTTGCCTTTGAGTTGTGGGTTGATGTTCGTCAACAATGCCTTTAAGGCAACAGGGACGCCATTATCAACACCTCACTGAGTTCAAACGAGGCCATGTGTTAGGGCTATGAGAAGCCGGATGCTCCTTCTGTTGTACTGCAGAAAGACTTGGTAGGAATGGAGCCACTGTACATGATCCGTAGCTACGATGGTCATGAGAATTTACAGTGACAAGAAGACCGGGCACTGGACAGCCACGAGCGAGATCGTGTACCGTGTACAGTTGTGGCATGTCATACTGCATCTGTAGCAGCAGTTGGCACCACGGTGACACAAGAAACTGTTACAAATGGGTCACTTCAGGGACAGCGACGAGCCGGACGTCCTGTATCGTGCATTTTACTGACCCAAAACCACCACCATATGCGACTTCAATGGTGTCAAGCGAGAGCTCCTTGGAGGATAGAGTGAAGGTCTGTTGTGTTACCTGATGAAAGCTGGTTCTACCTCGGTGCCAGTGATGGCTGTGTGTTTGTTAAAATAAAGGGAGGAAGATTGTGTTGGATGTTCATTCGTCATCGAGGTAGTTACGGACGGAGAACAAGCTCGGTTTGTGTCAAGGATGGGAAAGGAAATCAGCCGTGCCCTTTCAAAGGAATCATTCTGGAATTTTCCTGGGCTGATTTAGGGACATAAAGGTAAACCTAAATCTGGATGGCTGGGCGCTGGTTTGAATCGCTGTCCTCCCGAAGTGCTTAAAAGAAGGCGCGTTTAGGGACTGCAACCAAACAGTCTGCGTCCTATGATTTAAGGTGTGATTTCCTATAACACCAGGAGCACTCTCGTAAGAAACCCAGGCTGCAAATGTATGCGTTAGCCTGGTGATTCGACCTGTTGTGCTGCATTCCAGGGGGTGTTTTCCAACGGGATAACCCTTGCCCGCATCTCACTGTTGTAACGCAACATGCTGTACAGAGTGTTGCTATGTTGCCTTGACTTTCTCGATCAGCAGATCTGGCTCCAGCCGAGCACATATGTGACATCTTCCGGACGAAAACTCCAGCGTCGTCCACAAATAGCGTCAACCGTTTCTACACTGACGGACCAAGTGCAATAATCATGGAATTCCATCCCATAAACTGACATCCAGCACCTGTACAACACAATGCATTGCACTTTTTCAAGCTTGCTTTCAACATTCTGGCAGTTATTAATGTAGCACCATATCATATTTGCAAATGGCTTCTCTAGCGCTTGCACTAGCTTGTGATCTTGCAGTTTTAAACGCTTAAAATGTTACCTAGACAAACATAGCCTCGAAATGTCGTTACTATACATTATTTTTTGGTGTTGCGATTTTTTCCCTTCAGTGTATCTCGATATCACTGAGAGGAAAAGGTTAGCGTAAATGGAGACTGAAAGACTGCAATATCTGAGCGGATCCGATCCCACAACCCCATCCTCTCCGTTCTCGGACTTCACCATTCGACCACCAAGGCCGACAGTCGTTTGTTGCATACCCAGGGTGGTTTCAGGCCAGGGAGACAATAATTACTACAGCTGTCGGTGACTTAGAAAAGGCTCTTCAAGTTCACAACATTCCACGAACAGCCCGATGGCGTCAAACCCCTAAAAAGCGTGGATAGCGACAGCCAGGAGTAAGGTTTATGACCCGATGCGTTGTCCTCTGTTGCCGAACTTTTGGCTCCTGGTAGGTGTCCGTACACCGAGTTGTTTTTCTGTCTGGCGGCGGAAAGCATGCACTGCTGACTGACGTTATGCTGCTTCAACGCCAGTCTGTAGGATTCTTGTCACATGTTGCCGCAATGCCGTGGAAGTTAGCAGGTCGGGTGTATCATCAGCCATGTGCCTTCAGAGCGACAGTAATTTGATCACTGTGAGTCGAAATTCTTGTGCTCCGTCGTGGTATTCTAACTGCAACGTGACACTGTGTTGGTACTTAATAGTTCATCACGTACGAGTATATGTTAGAGGCATAACCTTCTCCAATGATCACACAGTTGACGGGACGTTAGATTAGATTAGTACTTACTCCATAGATCATGAATACAACACTTCGTAATGATGTGGAACGTGTCAGGTTAATGAAAGGTGTTTACACAAGACATTACACAAAATACTATATGACACTTAATATTTTTAATTTTTTTTCTGTCCTTCCTTGATTCTCACCTTCCTCTTGCGGGCAACATAAGACCGCGGTACTTCCCTCCGAAGCAAAAAACAACAGGAATCGGCGAATTGCGTTACCGCGAAGTGAGTTCGTGATATTTTTAATAGGAATCTGTGTCTGCAAACGACATCCAGCGACACTACAGAGCGTCAGAGTTATAGGCGCCACCCCCTGTAAATCAGTATATATACAGGGTGATGACGTCACAATCCTGCTAGGATGATGGAGGAGGATAAATGTATCAATCTGCGGTAAGAGTCTTTCCGCCGGAAACGAGAGAGTTTGAAGTTGTCAGCGAAAACCGTTTTGATAACTATAACAGTGGAATATGTTTACTGGTAGCCAGCTTTAAGTGTTTGCAGTATGGACCAAAACAAGAAAAAAGATCTCACGAAAATGGGCCCTAAAACGCATACCTTAAGAAATACGAGCACTCGTTCAATAGTGGAGATGTGTTTCACAATAGCGAAAATGACCAATAGCTCCTCAGGTATGCATTATAGAGCCCATTTTTAGTGGACTTTTCTCGTCGTTTTGATACGTGCTACCATCTCTCAAAGTTGCCTCCCTTACAGTCTTAGCAACAAGTCTGGTGGTGACTTTAATTTACACTCGATACGTAGGCGAAAATACATGTTTAATTCCGGAGATACGCACAAAATATCGTCCGAAATTGTGCTAAGCGCATTCTCTGAAAATTATTTCGAGCAATTAGCTCATGAGACCTCGCGAATTGTAAGCGGTTGTGAAAACACAGTTGACCTCTTAGCAACAAATAATCTTGAGTTAATACCGAGCATTAAAACCGATTCAGGGATTAGTGAACACAGGGTTGTCGTAGTGAGATTGAATACTGCAATCAACAAATCCTCGAAAAATAAGCGAAAAATATTCAACAAAGCAGATAAAAATTCATTTGACGCCTTCCTGAGAGACAATCTCCACTCATTCCAAATTAATAATGTAAGGGTAGACCAGATGTGGCTTAGTTTCAAAGAAATAGTATCGGCAGCAAATGAGAGATTTATACCAAATAAATTAACAAACGACGGAGCTGATCCTCCTTGGTATACAAAACGGGTTAGAACACTGTTGCAGAAACAACGAAACAATCATGCCAAATTTAAACAGACGCAAAATCCCCAAGATTCGCGAGCTTTTACAGAACCTCGAAATTTAACGCGGACTTCAATGCGAGATGCTTATAACAGTTTCCACAGCGAAGCTTTGGCTCGAAACCTGGCAGAAAATCCAAAGGGATTACGGTCGTATATGAAGTATGTTAGCGGTAAGAAACAATCAATGCTTTCTCTGCGCGATAGCATTGGAGATACTATCGAAGACAGTGCTACCAAAGCAGAGTTACTAAACACTGCCTTCCGAAATGCCTTCACAAAAGAAGACAATGTAAATATTTCAGAACTGGAATCGAGAACAGCTCAAATGGTTCAAATGGCTCTAAGCATTATGGAACTTAACAACTGAGGTCATCAGTCCCCTAGACTCAGAACTACTTAAACCTAACTAACCTAAGGACATCACACACATCCATGCCCGAGGCAGGATTCGAACCTGCGGCCGCAGCAGCAGCAGCGCGGTTTCGGACTGAAGCCCTAGAACCGCTCTTCCACAGCGGCCGGCGAGAACAGCTGCCAACATGAGTCACGTAGAAGTAAATGTCCTCGGAGTAGTGAAGCAACTTAAATCACTTAATAAAAGCAAGTCTTCTGGCCCAGACTGTATACCAATTAGGTTCCTTTCGGAGTATGCTGATGCATTAGCTCCATACTTGAAAATCATATACACCGTTCACTCGACTAAAGATCCGCACCCAGAGACTGGAAAGTTGTACGGGTCACACCAATATTCAAGAAAGGTAGTACGAGTAATCCACTAGATTACAGGCCCATATAGTTAACGTCGATATGCAGCAGGATTTTGGAACATATATTGTGTTCGAACGTTATGAATTACCTGGAAGAAAACGGTTTATTGACAGACAGTCAACATGGGTTTAGAAAATGTCGTTCCTGTGAAACACAACTATCTCTTTATTCACATGAAGTGTTGAGTGTTATTGACAAGGGATTTCAGATCGATTCTGTATTTCTGGATTTCCGGAAAGCTTTTGACATTGTATGGTACAAGCGGCTCGTAGTGTAATTGCGTGCTTATGGAATATCGTCTCCGTTATGTGACTAGATTTATGATTTCCTGTCAGAGACGTCACAGTTCGTAGTAATTGACTGAAGGTCATCGAGTAAAACAGAAGTGATTTATGGCGTTCCCCAAGGCCCTTTGCTGTCCCTTATCTATATAAACGATTTGGGAGACAATCTGAGCAGCCGTCTTAGGTTGTTTGCAGATGACGCTGTCGTTTATCGGCTAATAAAGTCATCAGAAGATCAAAACAAACTGCAAAACGATTTAGAAAAGATATCTGAATGGTGGAAAAATTGGTAGTTGACCCTAAATAACGAGAAACGTGAGGTTATCCACATGAGTGCTAAAATGAACTCGTTAAACTTCAGTTACACGATAAATCAGTCTAATCTAAAAGCTATAAATTCAACTAAATACCTAGGTATTACAATTACGAACAACTTAAACTGAAAGGAACACATAGAAAATGTTGTGGGGAAGGCTAACCAAAGACTGCGTTTTATTGGCAGGAGACTTAGAAAATGTAACAGACCTGCTAAGGAGACTACCTGCACTACGTTTGTCTGTCCTCTTTTAGAATACTGCTGCGCGGTGTGGGATCCTTACCAGATAGGACTGACGGAGTACATCTAAAAAGTTCAAAGAAAGGCTGCACGTTTTGTATTATCGCGAAATATGGGAGAGAGTGTCACAGAAATTATACAGAATTTGGGCTGGACATCATTAAAGGAAAGGCGTTTTTCGTTGCGTTTTTCGTTGCGACGGAACCTTCTCACGAAATTCCAATCACCAACTTTCTCCTGCGAATGCGAAAATATTTTGTTGACACCGACCTACTCACGGAGAAACGATCACCACGATAAAATAAGGGAAATCAGAACTCGTACGGAAAGATATAGGTTCAAAAATGGCTCTGAGCACTATGGGACTCAACTGCTGAGGTCATTAGTCCCCTAGAACTTAGAACTAGTTAAACCTAACTAACCTAAGGACATCACAAACATCCATGCCCGAGGCAGGATTCGAACCTGCGACCGTAGCGGTCTTGCGGTTCCAGACTGCAGCGCCTTTAACCGCACGGCAAAGATATAGGTGTTCATTCTTTCCGCGCGCCGTACGAGGTTGGAATAATAGAGAATTGAGAAGGTGGTTCGATGAACCCTCTGCCAGGCACTTAAATGTGATTTGCAGAGTATCCGTGTACATGTAGATGTAGCTGTATTGCACTATTAGAGGTATCAAAATAGTTTTCAGTAATAAATTTCCACTAGTGAGAATCCGGTAGATGGACCATTACCTCAAATTGATACACTTACCTTTCTCCGTCATACTAGAAAGATTGTAACATCATCACGAATTCTCCTTGTGTCTACATACATTTACAAGCACCGGCGCTTACAACTTTGGTTCTCTGTAGCGTCGTTGGACGACATTTCTCGACACTGATTTCTGTTCAAAATATTATGTACTCACTCCCGTCTACAAGTCCTAGAAATTTATAACTTGAATTTCTGAACACCCTGTACAACTTCGTGTAAAGATTTCGTGAGATTATCACAGTCTCTGAGATATTTGGAATCACAATCCGCGTATTATAGTGTCCTATTCTGCCACATGTTGGTTCGCACTAGCAAAATGACACGAGTACGCAGAAATGACGATAGGCGATTAGTTGGCACCAGGGCACTGCTCAGGTAACTGGTATAGATGTTCTCGTCCAGGATACGTTTAATTCGCATAATACGGGGATTCCGATATATCTGCATTCAAATTCTACAAACAAACGATTCGAGTATTACGCATATTCAGCAAGATAACACCCAAGTAACGGGAATTTCCGAACACGATGCATACAAGCGGAAGTTTACATTGTAATATTGCTAGCTTAATGTATCTATGAAAACTAGTTGACTTTGCATTAAATTAAGCCAACAGTGTTAATTCTGATCAGTTTATATAAAGATTGTACTATAATCCAAAAGTATGTTGAACCAAACGTAAACACAGTTATAAGCATTCTATGTAGAATTAATTTATAAAAGGGTAATATATTTAGTTATAATGATAGAACCCATTTTAAAGAAACCGAATTACGTCAGGAGCAAAAATTTATATTATTGTGAATTATTTAACAAAATTAGTCAAGGTATTGTTATCAATATATATTTTATAGAATTTTAAGATATCTGTGGTTTTTCAACATACTAACTAGATCAGAGGCATTCACTGACAGTCAAGTCAAAATCTGTAACCAGTTTTATGAAATCATATAAATTTCAGCTCTAAGTCTAATTATGCACAGTTCACACAATTCATAAATAATCATGTAATTAGAATGAGATTTCCACTCTGCAGCGGAGTGTGCGCTGATATGAAACTTCCTGGCAGATTAAAACTGTGTGCCCGACCGAGACTCGAACTCGGGACCTTTGCCTTTCGTGGGCAAGTGCTCTACCAACTTTTTTTTTTTTTTTTTTTTTTGTTACTGGGACTCGAACCCGGGATCTCCTGCTTACATGGCAGACGCTCTATCCAACTTTTTTTTCTTCTTTTTTTTTTCCAGAACGTGTTGCATATAGGAAAAAAATTTTTTTGCACCCATCTGTGCGCGGACCTATGTCTCTACGTGTAGTAATCCCGCGCGCTAACCACGTTTTTTTTTTTCGCCGCTGCTCACGCTAACCACGGGACCATTTTTTTTTTTTGAGGTTTTATTTATTTATTTTATATGAAGGAAGATAGGAGAAACAGAAACCTTTATTATTCACAAAATAAACATAGTACGTCCTGCCACATGATAACTGTTCTGGAAGGATCCTCGCTGCCGTCCTACCATGCAGCATGAAATAACAACAAAATCGAAGTGGGGCCACCTCCGGCACCCTAAAGAAAAGTATGTTGGATATGAAAACAAAATTTGAAATACATCCATTTGATAACTGTTCAAGCGTGAGTGTTTCGTAGGTCGCATACTCGCATAGTGTTCTTAGTCGATCACTTTAACTTGGTCGGTTTCACAACGACAGCACCGCCGCTCATCTTTGCGCACCCGGCACACCCGAGGTATATGGCGGGTCCGCAAAAACCGTTACTAGGAAATTGGCATACCAATCCTTGTACTTTTGTTGCCGTAATAGTGTTGTTTGTCCATATTGCAAGTATTGCCAGTAATCCAGGGCGTGGAGTAAGTTCGTACGTCTTATGACGCGGAAAATACGTTTCCTCTGGAAAAAATACTATGTCAGAAGAGACTGCTGTATAGATAGTGCGCCGCATGAACGCTATTATCTTTCTTGCGAGAGTCCAGACAGCCAATGCCTCGCCGCAGACCAGCCGATGGTCGTCCGTATCCAGCACGCCGCATTGCTGACACAAGGGCGAATCCGCCAAATGTATTGCGTACTTTCTATCGTTTGTAGGGTATTTTCGGTTGACGACAACGTACCATGTTGATCTGACTGATGTAGGTAGGTGGGGGTGGTGGACCGTGCGCCACACCACGTGCCAATTAACAACTGGATGTTTGCGTTCCACCCTATTCCGGGCGATCTGTCGAAGAAGCAGATGGTCAGATGGTACACGTCCTTCGATGTCGACTGCCGGGTCGTCGGTAAACGCTCTCCAACGTAACTGTGTTCCACGATGAACGTGCGCACATACGTTAAAGGGGGCGATATATGGCCGACACTGACTGGAGGAAGATGCGATGTTGGTACGAGTTCTTCGATCATTGTCCCCGTAAGCGAGTGGTTCCTGTTGCGCCACCGCTTGAGCATAGTATTAATAAACATGGCACGTGCCTTCTCGAGCACGTTCACTAAACCAACGCCCCCCTCTCGCGCTGGGAGGGTAAGCGTGTTGTACTGTACCTTAAAGAGTTGTCCCAGGCACACATAGTACCCAAAAGCCGCCTGAATCCTCATAGCCATCGTACGCGTCAAGGAGAGGTGTCAGGTGGCACATCATGGGCGCAAGATAAAGGTTGACGAGTAACACTCGCTGCAGCATATCCATCGACCGTAGGGCGTTTAGTCGTACTGCCGTGCGGACTCTGAGTAACAGTCTTCGGTAGTTGTCCGCAGCCGTTCCCGCTGTCTCTTTATGAAAGGTGATACCCAAACAGCGGAGGGTTTCCACCGCAGGTAAGGGCCCTTCCGTTCCCGGTTCTAGTCCACGCCCCACATACATGAATTGTGATTTTCGGTAGTTGACCACACTTCCAGCTGCCATCCCATACGTCTGTAGCCAATCCAGTGCTGTTTGAGTCTCCCTCTCATTCCGCACGAGGAACACAATATCATCCGCGTATGCTCTGCATTTGAATGATAAATGCCGTAGGGAGATCCCGGTAAGACGGCGGCGAAGGCCTGCGAGGCACGGTTCGAAGGCGATCGCATAAAGGAGGATCGACGAGGGGCAACCCTGTCTCACTGATCTTAAGATCGTAAAATACTCAGTTCTCCCTCCGTTGACCAACATCGCTGATCTGGCGCCGTGCAACAGCCGCATCACAGCATTGGTCAGTAATGGCGAGACTCCCATCCTGTTCATCACCGCCGCGAGGTACACATGATCCACGCGATCAAAAGCATGATTGAAATCTACAGCAACCATCGCCCCCCGGAGGCGGCATGCAGCCGCGAGGGCGACGACGTCACGATAGTCTCCCAAGGCTGTGTGGATATTACTGATGCCGCCAAGACAAGTCTGATCGGCATGTATTCGATGCTCCAGCGACCTTTTGATACGACTTCCCAGGATGCGCATGAAGATCTTGTAGTCACTATTAAGGAGGGTCAAGGGGCGTTAATCACAAGGCCGTTTGCCACCACGGGGCTTCGGTATCGGTATCATGAGCCCTTCCGTGAATTGAATGTGAACCGGTACTTCTTGCCGCAGAAGCTCATTAAACATACATAGCCACATCGGTGTCATAATGTTCACGAAGGCACGGTAAAATTCCAACGGGAATCCATCTGGACCTGGGGACTTGTTGCAAGCACCTCGTGTAATCGCTTCCTCCAGCTCTTCACACGTAATTTCAGATAACCCGTCTGCTTCCCCGTTCACACTCGTCGCGTCTGGGATCTCTTCCACGACGTTCCCCAGCTCCCTCGGACCCTCCCCGTTGCTCGCATAGAATCTGCTAAAATGATCTGTGAACGCCTGTGCTATGCCCCTTTGTGTTGTAAAACGACGGCCATCGCCGAGATCGATCTCATGTATTAAATTCCTGCGTCTTCTTCGTCTTTCCTTTATCACGTAATGCATCGAGGGAACCTCGTTGGGCAAAAAATCCTGCGACCTCGCGCGTATCATCGTACCTGCCATCCTCTGCTTCGCAAGTTGTACCAGCTTCGCCTTAACTCGGTGGACGGCCGTCTGGCGTTCTGGTGTAGGTGGTTGAGCTAACAGTTCCCGGAGAGCCGTAAAGTAAAACTCAGTGGTCGTGCGCTGCCATTGAGAAACCTCCTTCCCGTAACCTATTAACGTCCTCCGTAAAGCTGGCTTCGCGCACTCGATCCACCACTGCAGGATAGAACCGAAAGAATTTCGGCGACGGAGACAGCCATGCCATGCGTCCTCCACCATGCGTCGGCATTCTGCATCTCTTAGGTGGGAGACGTTCATCTTCCAATTACCCCTCCGTCTCCATACCTGCTGTCTATCAAGGTTAACCGTACAAATATATGCCTCGTGGTCCGTAAACGCTGTCGGCCATATTTCTGCGTCCACCGTCGACACTGCTAACGCCCTTGAAACGTAGATTCGGTCCAAACGGCCCGCGGAGTGGCTAGTAAAAAATGTATATCCTGGTTGGTTGCGATACTTCAGGTCCCATGTATCGACTAATTCCATCCCGTTGACCAGCTCCCTAAGTTCTGGGCTATTAGTATAGTTAGGTTGTTGGTCCTTCCTGTCAAGCACACAATTAAAATCTCCGCCGAGTATGCAACCATCGTATCGTCCCTGGAACAACGGTGCAACCTCATGGGCGTAAAAATCTGCTCTGTCCCTTCTCTTATCCGAGCCTGACGGTGCGTATATGTTGATCAAACGTATTCCTCCTATGGTCACGGCCGTACCACGGGCAGAAGGCAAATACTCTACTTCGTCTGCACGTATCCCTTCCTTTAATAATATAGCTGTGCCAACGCCTCTCTCGTCACACGGGGAACAGTAAACGTCGTAACCGTAAAAGTCCGAGGGGGGAAGTACCCGAACTTCTTGTAATAGTGCGATGTCTAAATCCGCAGCCTTTATCATGTCACTGAGCATCTTGATTTTTACCGGCGTCCCAATGCTATTGATGTTAACAGACCCTATCCGATAAGCTTGTTGCATGGCGGTCTACGTAGATAGGGTACCGTACAGTCGCTAATTTTGCCGTACATAGGCTGCTGTCGGACTAACGTCCCCCGCCGTCCCCTCATATGGTCTGCCATTATTCCGTGCACTCTGCCGATCTTACACCGGGATAGTGCGTGGGAGCAGTGCCTCCGGCATCATCTGTCCCCCACGGGGGTGGCTCTTCTGACCAGTCCCCTAGTGTCCCATCGTTGTCGTGCGGTGCAGGCGCCGTAGCCTCCTCAGTAGCCTGTTGCCGTCTATTGAGCTCCTTCGCTGTGTCTGGAGCATCATCAGCGGTAGGTCGTGTCGCCGTCCCGCTGGCCACCGTTGCATCCACGCTAGGCAGTTCTTCTGTATCCATGGTCGTCTGTTCTGTACCCGTAAACTTCTCAGAATTATCTGCTAGATCAGAGTGGTCGTTCTCCACCGTGAGGCGGCGCTTCTTCCGGCGTTTTGGTGAGCGCTGTTTACGTTGCCGGGCCTCGGAATCAGAGGACAGCATGGTCTCCAGTTGTTCGTGGGGGACGTCAGAATCGTGCGCCGTCGTATTATCGACGTCTCCAAGTGCCTTATCGGAAGGGGCCGCAAGCGGAACCAAAGAGAGGGCGTCCTGTGACTGCTGCAGGCGGTCCAGCGCAACGTCGTCTTTCTGTGGCTCGCCACGATCCGCCGCTGTCTGTGTGTTCTGGTACGCGTCTGTCTCGCGGCCCACGTCATCGCGTAATGCGGCGACGTAAGTCATGGGGAGCACTGTCGGATGCGGCGTGAGGGGTGGATCATCCCGTGGCAGCTGTAATAACCTTCGTTGAGCACACTCAGAACGTATGTGTCCCTCCTTCCCACATCCAGAACACGTCCTTGGTTGTCCGTCGTAAATGACAATCGCCCTACAACCGGCGATGTACAAGTATGACGGGACGTGTTTTCGGAGTTCAATCCGTATTTGTCTGACGCCATTGAGGACAGGATACGTCTTAAAACTCGCCCATTTTTCAGCCACGTGGGATAGGACCGTTCCGTAAGGACCCAGGGCGTCTGTCACCAATTCTTCTGGCACTTCGAATGGGAGCTCAAAGACGCGGATCGTTCGGAGTCCCATGCCGGCGTGTTCAACTGTTACCGCTCCAACATTCCCGTCCGAATGACAGAAACGAAGTCCTTGTCGGTGTCGAAATAGTAATTCGTCACATGCCGCTTCATTTATAAGCTTGACGTAAACCACCCTGCTGACTATAGATAAGTGTATTCCAACTAGAACGTCAGGTTCGATTTTCACCTCGTCCCGTAAATAACGTTCGATCTCGTAAGCCTTCGGTCGAGCATATTCGTTAGCAAAACTAAATTTCAGTGTCGATTTGCGGAACGACAAGGCCATGATTCGTTCTATGTATTACCGCGACACACCGCTACACACGTAACGTAAACACCTCTCGCGCAGACGTGCGGCAGGGACGTAAACACCGTCCGAACCGCTGCGCCGTCGAAGGCTGACTGCTACCGAAGCACGACTCACGCCCTGTACTCACAGCTTTACTTCTGCCAGTACCTCGTCTCCTACCTTCCGAACTTTACAGAAGCTCTCCTGCGAAACTTGCAGAACTAGCACTCCTGAAAGAAAGGATATTGCGGAGACATGGCTTAGCCACAGCCTGGGGGATGTTTCCAGAATGAGATTTTCACTCTGCAGCGGAGTGTGCGCTGATATGAAACTTCCTGGCAGATTAAAACTGTGTGCCCGACCGAGACTCGAACTCGGGACCTTTGCCTTTCGCAGGCAAGTGCTCTACCACCAGAAGCATCGAATTGTTACATTGTTCCAGGAACTTTTTCACACTTAGTGTGCGATGTTCCATCTCTCACGCGTATCCCTGTGTCCTGTGACATTCACTGACGCTGAGGACAGGTACAGTTGTGGGGCGGTGGTTTCTGTGTCCGTCACTGAGTGATTTGGTGCACTTACAATGTATGATAGACACAGCAGTGCCTGTCGTCAAACCGTTATTGCCCCTGTCAGTTACCTCTGGAGGCGACTAGTTTATTTGGTTCGAGGTGTTCTTGGTGCAGCCTTCAAATGAAGACGTATGAGAATTACAGTGCCTACTCGACGTTGGAGACAGAATGTGGCATGCAGCGGCCACCCGCGATGTGCCTGCGCCGATACTGAGCGTATTATCCATACTCTTGACTGACTGAGCGCCGCCGGCGAGGACTATGACTGATGACGCTCGCGGCCACGTGGCGCGAATAAAAAAATGGTTCAAATGGCTCTGAGCACTATGGGACTTAACTTCTGAGGTCATTAGTCCCCTAGAACTTAGAACTAGTTAAACCTAACTAACGTAAGGACATCACAAACATCCATGCCCGAGGCAGGATTCGAACCTGCGACCGTAGCGGTCTTGCGGTTCCAGACTGCAGCGCCTTTAACCGCACGGCCACTTCGGCCGGCTGGCGCGAATAATTATTCCAGCTGTCATGGTAGCAACAGCACTCTGTCTCCAACATAGCAGATTGTGAAAGTCTATCCACTACATTGTACTATATAGGCTACGTGTAACTTGTGTCTAGCTGTATTGCGATTGCCCTCTCCTTTTGGGTTGCACTACTTTACTTGTCTACAGATCATATGCGTACAAAAAAGCAACGAAAACAGGCAGAACTCTTGTTTTGACGATAAAATACTGTCTCTTCATTCCCACACGTCTTCTGATACCAACGAAAAGTACATCGGAATGGAGCAAAACAGAGTTCTTGCAAGCAAACAGAATCTGTGTTCGATATTGTTTAATACCTTTTTCCAGAGAGAAAAATGAAACTGACGGCAAAAAGTTGTACAGAGTGTATGGAAATAGTTTCATTACATTTCCTGAGTATAGTCCTCCTGTCATCATTATGCAGACACTTTTTTTAGTCCCGTGCGATGTGATTCCGTGGTGTAAAGAGGCAGTAATTTTGTTGTACTTCGAGATATAATTAACCAACAGTTTGGACATCGTGCTCCTCCTGCAACGCCAGTCTGCCCTGGAACCTGTATGAGAGTGAAGGTCGGGCCTTTGTTGGACAAATACTTTGCCACTTCACTTGAAATCAACTTTAAAATTAGAGGCTTTGTGATGTAGTGATGCGCCCATGTACGAGGGACATTCCGAAAGTAAGTTTCGTCATTGTTTTAGAAAGAGAAGGGGGTACGCCAGATGACAGAGGCAAAGGCCATATGAATCCTCACCCGTTGCTGGTCCAAAGACGGAAGGCGCGTTGCTGGAAGAGGAATGACCCATGCGCACAGAACGGAAGAAAGGAAAGTGGCAGCAGGCCGGCGTCCTGATTGCAATTCTCGTACAGATCACGATTGTGGACGGACATGTACTGACATCGTGGTTCTCAATGGAAGTGCTCGCTGTTATCCGATATGAATGGTTGAATGGTCACGTGGGACTAGTGTGCGTCTCCATGAGCGCCCACAGACCGTGTGTGATGAAGAGATCATGTCTCGGTGCATGGGTGGTCGCTGGTGTTGCGTATTCTAAGAAGAGAGGCGGAATCTGGGGGATGAAGTTCGAAGTGGGCGTCCCTCCTCATCCACGAATGAAAAAATCATTGCTAGACTACAGAACATGGTGTCAGCAGACAGGGACATAAAGGTGACGGTCGTGGCGTGCGCACTGCTTGTTGGCCATTCTCAGCCCATCACATAGTCGGTCATTTTTTGGGTTACCGAAATGTGTCTACAAGATGGGTCCCGAGAACCCTAATCCCGGATGGCCTCACACAGCAAGGCTCACACAGGATCAGATTAATCATTTCGGATGGGAGATGACAGATCACCAAACCTACTGCCCCGATGTTGCCACAGCAGACTTTCACCTGTTCCTTGCATTGAAAGCCGCACTCTCGGGGCACCAATTCCAAACAAATACTACAGTGGAACAGTCTGTGTGAAAGTTCCTTGCATTGCAGTCACTGAATCTTACCAGAGTGGTCTCTCAAAACTGGTTGCACGCTACTAGAAATGTGTCAATGTCAGTGGTGACTCTGTCGAAAAATTGTGCAACGTACTTAGTTCATTACGCTATCGCGTATTTGTTATTACCAATAAAAGTTTCGTGTGAAAAACAGCAACGTAACTTACTTTAAGAACGTCTCTCGTATTATTAAAACACAGTTCTAAGAAGTAGTACATTTACTCTTGAACAGGAATGCGAAGGGAATGAGGGGGAAAGTCAGGGCAAATTCCAAGTCGTAATTTCAAAGATAATAATGCATTTATTGCATTTTGGGGTTTACAATGGGACCTTCCAAGAAGGATGGAGTTAATATGACATTCTCATAGGCAACAGGGATGAGTACCCGAAAGTTGGAAAAACTTTTAAGTGAAGTGATTTTTCATGGGAGAATTCTGAATCATAGAAGGGCAGAGGGAAGTTACAAAAGAGAGAGGTAAACGACCGAAGGATGTCAACTTTGTAGCTGAGTTAAAATACTAGAGGGAGAAAGGCAGGTGGCCTGAGCCACTAAAGCTCTAGAACACAAGAGAGGGAAATACACAAGTGTGTTTCTGCAGGCAGATGGGAAGAGCAGCCACATGGCCTCTTTTCCACATCTCCTGTTTGGTTATTAGAGAATGGAGAGCTATACTACGTCCTTGTACGGGCTGTATACTGAACTTGGTCCATCGATTCAGCACTAACAAAGCTGGCGGGAGAGAGATGAAAATACAGCAGAAAGGTTTTGTAGGGGTCCACTGTGCGACTGACAGCTGGTGTTGCACATCCTTCCCTCTTTCGAAAAAGCGCATGATACCTGGATGATGTGGGCTGTATTTTCATTCGATGTGTCATACTTCAAATGTGTGCTCTGGATACTTTTCAACAGTACTTTTCAATTGCCGAGGTGTTACACCACAGTGGATATGAGAGCAGTCACAGTAATCTTTGGTTATTAGTTACATTGTCATTGATACTAGCATTCTGTAACAAGTAAGTGAGTGAGTCAGGCGTTGGTTGCACTACTGAGCGATCTGGATATAGCTTGCAGTGCATAGAGTTAAGGATAAAGAGGATTGTGAATGTCGGAAATATGATTTGGCAATGGCTGATTTGAGACGTGTGAATATTTACTGATAAGACTGCACGTAATTTAAGATGTGTTTGGGAAAAGGGGACAATTTAGTGGAATTTTTCTTTATTGGTTCCGGTTCGTTAGTTTGATTGTCGAAACGTGATTACGCAAACTTATCTATTCACATGGTTTGCACTCAGGTGTTATATATTTACCGCTCCCTTACCATTCTACTAACTGATTTCATGGCAGAGTAAGACATTTTAGCATAAGTGATTTTTGTAAACATGATGTCAGTTGTTAAGGTATCATAGTTACAATATAGTTTTCTAATTCTTGTTTCTTATACATCGTTTAGTAAACGCAATTGCTCCTCCGTCTCATCCTGAAAATTTATATTTTTATTTTTTGTTTGCACTCTTTGGAACACAATGGTCAAAACCGAATTTTAATGTTCTTAGAACAATTCCATGCTCTTCCATTGCACTGAGCAATGGGTAGTGTGCTGCTGGGCGTAATGCTTTTTTGTCATCACTTCGAGTAGTACAGAGCTCCGTTGTCCTATGTAAGCCATATACAAATTAGTTACGGCCAGTTTAATATCACAGTCAGAACATAGCAGGATCATTTATACTTGCTTTTGCATTTCATAATAATTATCAGGCTTTCAGTTTAGGTAAGGTCATTTCAAATTTCATTTCTTATGCAGACGGACTTGTTCTCACAGTGCAGTGTTACAAATGGTTCACATGGCTCTGAGCACTATTGGACTTACCATCGGAGGTCATCAGTCCCCTAGAACATAGAACTACGTAAACCTAACTAACCTAAGGACACCACACACATCCATGCCCCAGGCAGGATTCGAACCTGCGACCGTAGCACTCGCGTGCAGTGTTACATTTGCGAATTTATCATTTAGTGACGATTTTACTTAGTCAATCTCCGTTTGTAAGATCACACAGCATTTCCAAAGCAACATAATAACCATAATGTTGCTTTGGAAATGGTGTGTAATTTTACAAACGGAGAATGACTAAGTAAAATTCCTTCAGATTCGATTTGTAATTTTATGTATCATTTTTGTTTTGTTAGCTTTGAGTGTTGAAAATGCAAGTCGCGCATGGTGACATCGCGCATTATAGCCCTGTCTACTGGACTGCATAATACCGAGTTTCACATGGCAGTTCATGTAGAATACAGTTTTACGATTTCTAATTCATTTTACAGAAGTTTATCCTAATACAATGGTGCAGTTTCAGGTGGTTGTGGCGGCTGTTTTTGTTGGATAGCATTTACATCATTACACCAGTTGCAATGCTCAGGATTACAACACGGACACGCACACGAAGTTTAATCTAGGAAACCAATTCAAGTCCTCTCTAGTTTCAGTTGCACCATTAATTTTTTCAAAAAGTCACAAGGTATCGTTTTATGGTCTTACTGACTAAGCGCTGTCAGAATTCCGACAGTATTTCAGTTGGATTTACATTACAGAAGTATAAAAGTTATCAACATACTCCACTCGCGCAACTCCGTTCAGCGCTAAAAAAGTAAAGGTACTAGAATGCGACAAAACAAGATCAACCTTAGCATATCTTCTGTTTTCCTACGGAGATCGTAATATTCCACCTGGCACCGAAATTATTTATTGCAACATTTCACCGGGAGCTTAATATTAAACCAATATTTGGTTTTAATTATGTCAGTTAACGTTAATTGTAGACTCACAAAACGTATTCAGAAGTTTCCAGCATTTCATCATGAACACATCGAAAATTGTATTATTGGTAGAAGTGGGACGTCGATCACTTATTTTCATTTCCTTCGATCTTGAAATGGCAGTTAAGCACTCTTCTGTACATCTCGCGTACACTTCTGCAATCACTTGTATCCTCGCCTGTGCCGCAGCGCTTGTTCGCTTTCTTGCTAATGTCTGCTTGTAATATTGGTGAAAAAACGATATTGTTTAACAGAATTTTGTCGTCTACACAGAAACAGAAGCGACTTACGAAAAACCACACCATTCAGGTTAACACAACACGGCTACGGAGCACTGGGAATGGTAAATACCCGCCGGTAAGCAATCCCATCGACTCTGCTGCAGCTTTTAAGGAAGTGGGGATGAGGACCTCAACTAGTATTTTCCGCCGTAACCATGAAGACACTCGGTGACGTTGATACACACCACGGTCGATCCACAAACTTAGTTAATAAACCAAAGTTTGAAACAATTTCTGCAACCAGAAACAAAAAAGCCCGAGTGACAGAAACAAGAAAGCCCGAGTGACATCAAACTCGTGATTTGTCTAGAATAATTTACCACGATAGTTAATGCTGTAGAGTAACGGAGACTAAAAAGGTGCACTAGCGCCGTTATTTGTGTGCCTACAAAAATCATTGGTAGCCTCACCCACAAATTGAAGACCAGTACAAATTAAGTGGCTGCCCGGAACCGAATGCAGTGTGGCTTCGTCGACGTCAACAGTTTCAGTTTATGACAGAGTTCGAGCAGTGAAGAACAGTCGGTCTTGAGAATGAGTTCATCATACTGTGACAATTCGGCATTTTATTACGACAGTGTTCCTTGTATGGAACTCTGAAAACCCCCCTACATTCTAATTCTAACCTATGAGTACGCAGTATATTATCTCCAGCTTTAACGCCGTGAAAAAGTTCCAGTTTGTAAGGCCCTTGAATGAAGAATTAGGCTAGTGACTACTTTTAGTGAAATATGAGGTAGTGAATCAACTTTCAAAGCGCAACGGAATAATAATGGGGCATTTAACGTAAGTTAAATCAAGATCAATTGCAACCATAATCTTGAACTGTTCCCATGAAACCTGTCACCATTAATGTATAAATGATACTTGCCATGCAGGTCTAACTTCGCACTGTATTTTTTAACACCTAATGACTCGAAAATGATTCCTCTGAAATCAAAGTTTCGAATCATTTGTTGCTGCAGCACGCGTCTTGAAGACCACTGCAATTCGCGGTCATCTCTGTTAGCTCAAAACTGCATATAAAACAGAAGATAATGCTGCTGCCGAAGGCAGTTTAGGAAATATTTCAAATATGTAGCAAGTGAGTGTGGCGTTTTCACGACTGCAGGCAGTTACTTCAGGAATGTAACTGTCCACAAACCATTGCAAAGTGTTGTGTACATAGTTCCGCGTAGTCAGTGCGTACACAACTTTCCCACTAGAGCGCGCCCCGCTAAGCACAACAGCGCAGGCGCAGCGCTCGTCCGTCTCCACACTACGAGATGGCGCTGCCATAGAGACGGACCAAATTCTGCTTCCGCCGATCCGCGTATTAATTTGTAACGCAGCCAATGAGATTGCTGCTAACGTAGAACCGTTTCTCCTCGCAGATCACACTCGTGCAGTGATACATGAACGCGCGAGGTATTACAACGAGTGTACGGACCTCCGATTAGTCAGTCTGCATTTGTCTGTACCAGTCTGTACCAGTCTGCCTTAGTCTGTACCATCTGTATGAGTTCTACATTTGTCTGTACCAGTCTATAGTCAAGTTTCAGTCTGCGCCTAATAAGATTACCATATTCCTGTACATAGCCATGAAGATAAATGTACAGACACTTTTGTCAAGTATCAGAGATATATGTGAGAATAAGATTCACGTACCAATACCAAAGGAACTTCAGATTGTCAATTGTAAATAGCATCCAGAGCCAAGTTAAGTAATTTTTGTGCTTGTTATTATTTTAATAAATGTGTGTGAAAATTAATCAAGTTCTGTTTAAAGTTAGTTACCGTCAATCTGCTACTCTACGCTTGCAAGTGGCATTTCTATCGTCTGACCTAACGGCAGAAGATAAACACGCCACGATAAGACCACTAGACATATTGCTGACACTCGCCTACTTCGTTAGAGCGACAAATCGAATAATCTGATGGTGTGTGTACTGAAGGTCTTACAGTAAGCACACCACACAAAGAAATACTGTTTTATGACTGGCTGCGCGGTTTGTATTTGTTTTAAGTTCAGTGTGACTATGGCACACGCGATCAAAATTACTTTCCAACCACATCACGCGCGTCCTCGAGCCTATGAAATAGAACAGTTCATACGCGACGATCTACGTTTAGATCCGGCGACTGTCGTCGGAATGCATTTTTATGTAACGGCTAGCGTGGTTTAAGTTAAAATGACCAGTGCAGAGGTCTGCGCGACAGTGGTGTCTAAATACTCGAACTCACTCATATTCAAACATTCTGACGGACATATCGGTTCAGTGACGGTGGATCATGCAGGCATGGGCCTAAGGACTGTAAGAGTTTTTGAGCTCCACTTCGAGGTCCCAGAGGAAGTTGTCAAGGACGCCTTCCGACCATATGGCAATGTTATCAGCCACGTTGCAGAAAGGTGGCAAACTTTCCCGACGTATAAGGTCTACAATGGTGTGCGCCAAATTAAACTTGAGCTCGGAAAAACATGTGCCGTTCTATTTGAACATCGGTGGCTGTCGTGCAATCATCATGTACGACGGTCAACCGCCCGCCTGTTCTGGATGTGGGCAGGAAGGCCATGTTCGATCGAGCTGCTTACAACGTACAGTTACGCAGATATCAGTGGGAGACTCCGTTTCCCCGACGGGGACGACAATCCTGCCCCTCACGTACGCACAGACGACGATGCGCACCATAGATGAGGACGAAACGGGCGATCAGACACATCCATCGACGTTCAAATGGCTCTGAGCAATATGGGACTTAACATCTTAGGTCATCAGTACCCTAGTACTCAGAACTATTTAAACCTAACTAACCTAAGGACATCACACACATCCATGCCCGAGGCAGGATTCAAACCTGCGACCGTAGCGGTCACGCGGTTCCAGACTGAAGTGCCTAGAACCGCACGGCCACACCGGCCGGCCATCGACGTCAGAAGTACCAAGGAAGGAAGAGGAAGGACCCCCGATGCCAACAACCCATATGTCGCCCCCTCCACAGCAACAACAGCAGCAACAGTCCCACGGAATCCAGACGCAACATAACATTCAGAACGCGATGGACGTGGACACGAACATTATCCCGACCGCGGATATCCTAGCGGAAGGTGATACGACGGTGGATTGCCTCCCACATTCGGATACGGATGTCCACGTTCGAAAGCAACGTTCCCCTCGACGACGCAAGCGACGTCAGCGGACCCCTTCTGACGATTGCCTCCTACACACCGCCGGTGAAGAAGGTGACATCTCATCAGACGGCATGGATGCTGCCCCTGCTGAGGATCTAAGTGGTGTAGACGTTCACTTGCCCATACTACGAGTGCCCAGTTACTTCTTACACCACAGATGCAGCAGGTCGCGTCGATGGATGGCGCTTCGTCTACCTCTACCAAAGACGACGTACGTGAGAGAGATTTAGGTGCCGATCAGCTACACAGCATCGTGTTGCACCCACTGTGGTCGGACGATGTTGAGGAACTTCCTGGAGAGGGCACGGGTGACAGGGGAGGGGCTTGCATTGGGGATGCCACTCCTAGCGTGAAAGACTCATAATTTGTAACGTGTTTGGTGGGCCCGGCATCTCTTGCGGTTAGCTTTGATTGCCATGGCGTCTACCCTAGGTGAAGAGGCTAGGCAGCACACCTTTCGCCTTGCCACAATCAATATCAACGCGATAAGGGCACCACACAAACTGACAATGCTGCAACGCATGCTTGATGCGGCGGACATCGACGTGGCCTTCTTACAGGAAGTATGTGTCGCTAGTTTCTCTGACTTCTAAGGATATACCGCCCACATCTCCCACGCCTCTTCTACCGATTGTGGCAGTAACTGTCAACCGTGTACGACTCATCAATGTATATGCCCCTTCAGGATCAGGGAGACGGAGAGATCGAGCCCGCTTTTTTTCGGAAGATATTACCCGTCTATTTATGGGCCGCATAGACGATATGGTGATCGGAGGAGATTTTAACTGTGCATTATCTCCGTCTGATCAGCAGCCACATCACGTCTCGTGTGCGGAACTGGAAATGCTAGTGCGTGACCTCCACTTGATCTACACTTGGCGCCACATCCATGGCCCAGCTCCTGGTTACACCCATTATACAAGTCATTCATCAAGTCGGTTAGACAGGATTTACGTCACAAGCACCCTTTCGACGGCGACGAGAGGAGCAGAGCTCTGGCCCACTGCATTCACCGACCACACAGCCTATATTTGCACCATTGCCCTCCAACCTGCACGTGTGTGGCGCAGCAGCCCCCCTGGAAACTGAACGTCGCCCATCTGGACGAGCCGGCATCTAAAGGTGCTATCGAAGAGTCGTGGAACGCGTCCTTGCAGCGTCGTGGTCGTTACCGATCGACCCTCAATTGGTGGATTGAATGTGCGAAGCCGGATCTTAGGCGCACCTTCATGGCTTACTGCCGGGAAGCGGCGGCATGGAGGAGGAGTACGGAAAACTTTTATTACACCGTCCTACGGGAATATCTTGCTATGGAGCCGTCACCTGACAGGCAGATCATAGTCAATCGCGCGAAAGCGCAGCTCGTCTCCTTAGCACGCCATCATTTACAGGGCGCTGTTATACGGTCGCGTGCTCCAGATATGATACAAACAGAAAGGCCATCTATGCACCACGTGCTCCTAGAACGCAGGATGCGCCGTAGGGCACTGGTAACCGACATGATAACGGACGACGGACGACACGTGGCAGAACAAGCAGGTATAGCAGAAGCCTTCTATGGGCATTACGCTCAACTTTATTCAGCAGTGCTCCCTGATATGGCGATGGTAGACACCGTTTCAGCACATGTCCACGGCACAGTTCCACCAGATATGGTACCGATTTTACTGGGAGAAGTGACAGAAGAGGAAGTGCTCGACGCCATTGGTAAAGGTGCTCCCCATAAATCACCAGGAATCGATGGATTACCATTAGAGTTCTATCGAGCCTTTAAACAACTGTTGATACCGTGTTTGATTGAAATTTGTCAGGTATTGATGTCCCCAGGTATAACATTGCCGGCACCGTTCTTGGATGGTCTGATTGTCCCCATCCATAAGCCGAAGGGACGGAATCGTGTCCGCGATTATCGCCCCTTAACGTTATTGAACAGCCACTTCAAGATCTTTCCGAGGCTGCTATCAGAACGTATTCGCGGCACACTATTGCACGTCCTGTCCGGCGATCAGACGTCCTTGGGAGGACCCAACAACAGAGATCTCATCTCCCTTGCACGGGTGAGACGTATGCCGGCAGCCCTGGCGTCTATCGGCTTCAGCCAGGCTTTTCACCGTGTGGGCCACACTTTCCTCACGGCCGTTCTACGGCGCATGGAATACCCCGACCCCTTTATCACAGTGTTGACACGCCTACTACATGGTGCTACTTCTCGAGTTCTTGTTAATGGAAGACTGACGGCACCCATGCCGATCCGCCGATCAGAACGATAGGGATGTCCATTATCAACATTGTTATTTGCATTGGCCTTAGAACCTTTGTTGTGTGGTCTCCGAGACAGGCTCACTGGGATACAGTTCGGCGGCTCCATCTATCGCTGCACCGCATATGCGGATTATTTGATTATCGTCATACGTGGAGCTGACGACATGGCCGCGGCTTTGGACTGGATGGCAACCTACGGTACAGCTTCTGGTAGTCAAATCGACGTTGACAAGTCCGTCGCCTTGAGCATCGGGATTGGGCTACCGCAGGAACACATTGCCCCCTTACGCTTCAGTGATACGGTATGCTCCTTCGGCTTAGGTTTCATGAACGACATGCGACGCGCGACGACGCTCAATTATTGAAGCCTTCTTAACCAAATTAGGGCCGGAATTGCAAATCAGCGCTTGCGATCCCTCACCATCGTTCAGCGGGCGTATTATGCCAATGTATACCTTGCGTCCCGCACACCGCATGTCGCCCAAACGCTACCCATTCCGAAACCCTTGGCTCGTAGCATTATGGCAGCGCTGGGATACTTCGTCACCGCTGGTATGTTACTGAAGATCAGATACGTATCTCTTACCCTCCCCAAGGAAAAAGGTGGTCTCGGCCTAGTTAACGTCCATGATAGGGCCATTGCCCTCTATGTTAGCTCACATTTATGTCTGCTACGCCGTTGTCCTACGAGCCTCACGAGTCTGCTTCTGACGGCGCTACGACCTGCTTCACTAAGAGCACCCGTGCCATTACAGTACATCCCAGCGCCCCTCTTTTATATAGGACGTTTCTATTTAGAACAAAGTTATTGCAGTGTAGCGCTCACGACACCGCGAATGGCCACAACTCGACGGATATATCACGACATGCTGCAATGCCGCCCCCTAAATATGGTCGAACTAAAATATCCTGATGTACGGTGGCGCGTGGTGTGGAAGACTGTACACGATGCCATGCTTGATTCCGATGTTGTTTCCCAATGGTACGTAGTCGTTAATGGGAAGCTGGTGACGCAAGAACGTCTCTACAATATCCACATGGCAGAATCTCCCAATTGTGTGAGTTGTAATACAGTAGATTCTGACGAGCACCGCCTCAGCTGTGGAGAGGCGGAATCGGTTTGGCACCGTGTGCGGCATATGCTGGCTTATCTCTTGCGAGTTAGGCCGGATCATATATCTGCACGCACGTTATTGTTTCCGGATGAGACATTTTACCCCACGACTCGAACCAACTCTGTCACCTGGATAAGTGGACATGCGGTCCATTACCTCTGTCGTGACGGACACAAGAATTTACTTGACTTCTGGCTCTATTTACAAGAAAGACATCATGCTATTTCCGGGCATACCAGATATCGACAGTGCTTCGCAAACTACCTCTGGAGAGCCTTTCACAGCCAGCCGTGTAGCTGGAATGTTCCAGGCAGTGGCAGATGAGGTCAGAACGAACTGCAAACGATCATATATTGAACAATCTTTATCAGTGGGCGCAGTCGCTGGGAAGCCTAACTACGAAGTGGTGGCTTTATTTTCATGTTATTTATTTTTACTACCTTCGATGGTGTCTTCATTCTGTTTTAGTTTTCCAGGCTTGATTAACTATGACTGTTCCCACATTGATATCTACATAAATAAAAAAATGAAAAAAAAAAAACAAAAAAAAACAAAACAAAAAAACACTCCGAATCAATCGTTTCCAATGTCCGCCCCTGGTAGCTGAGTGGTCAGCGCTGCAGAATGTCAATCCTAAGAGCCCAGGTTCGATTCCCGGCTGGGTCGGAGATTTTCTCCACTCAGGGACTGGGTGTTGTGTTGTCCTAATCATCATCATTTCATCCCCATGGACGCGCAAGTCGCCGAAGTGGCGTCAAATCGAAAGACTTGCACCCGGCGAACGGTCTACGCGACGGGAGGCCTTGGTCACACGACATTTGTTATTTAATCGTTTCCAATCATCCACTTTCCACTGGTGTTGCTATTAACACTGCGTCAAGTGTCGTTTCTCATTCATTACATGAATGGGTGACTTACGAGGAGCCGTTCTACCTCCATAAACTATTTTTAGCTCCCTTGTCCTGTCTGGACTGCTGGTAGCACTTTGAAAGTCGCGAATGATTTTTTCCGCTCATTGTATGCGATTTTTTACAACCACCCTGCGCAATGCTCAACGGTCCCTGTCCATCAGTAAGTAGGTCTGCTTGGTGTTTGTGTATTTGTAGTTGTTCACTGGCGATTCCACTACACGGGCACATCGCCAAGAACCGACTTAGGCAGCTGTAGAAGGATAAAAACGTCACTTCAAATGGCTCTGAGCACTATGGGACTTAACAGCGGAGGTCATCAGTCCCCTAGACTTAGAACTACTTAAACCTAACTATCCTAAGGACATCAAACACATCCATGCCCGAGGCAGGACTCGAACCAGCGACAGTAGCGGTCGATCGGTTCCAGACTGAAGCGTCCAGAACCGCTCGGCCACCACGGCCGGCATAAAAAAACGTCACTGATTTATTTCTCAGATGGCATCCAATGAGTAGTCCACGTTCGACATCAGTGAACTCTTCTGACCGACCAACTCTTCTGTTACAGCTTTTCTTTTGACGACAGATTATTCCTCGCCTGCTTTTATAACGGTGTGTCTGCCTCTCGTGATACCTAGTGGTCTATATCTACATACATTCTCCGCAAGCCACCGTACAACGCATGGCGGACGGTACCATGTACCACTACTATTCATTTCCTTTCGTCATCCACTCGCAAATAGAGCATGGGAAAAGCGACTATCTATATGGCACCATATCAGCCTTAATTTCTTTTATCTTCGTGGTCCTTAGGCGAAATGTATGTTGAAGACAGTATAGTCGTTCTGCAGTGAGCTTCAGTTGCCACTTCTCTAAATTTTTTTAGCAGCGCTCCTCGAGAAGAACGTAGCTTTCCCTCCAGGATTCCCATTCTAGTTCCCGAAGCATTTCCGCAATATTTTCGTATGTATCGAAACTACCATGAATAAATCTAGCAATCCGCCTCTGAATTAGTTCGATTTGTTCCTTTACTCCGACCTGGTGCGGAACCCAAACACTACAGCAAGCAGTACCCACTATGCCGACCATTCCCACTCCCCCCCCCCCTTCTCTACTACAGTCCTTATATGCTTATTCTAGCTTATGTAGCTTTGGAACATTACGCCTAAATATTTAACCGATCTGACAGTGTCATGCAGTTAAGCCTAAATATTTAACCGGTCTGACTGTTTCATTTAATTTACGTCTATGGTCATAAACTTTTTGTTAACAGATTACCGGTTTAGGTCTGTAATGACCATCATCAGATCTGCAGCAATAATGAGAAAAAAACATAAATACACTTGCAAACTGTCTACAGCTTAAGAACAATACATAGACCATAATGGAAAGTAGTACTGACAAAATTTACATTTGTGTACTTCAAATATGAAGAGGCCTACCCGTTTCATAAAAACAAAGTCCTAATGTACTGCAGCCATAGTGGCATCGTCAAATGTTAAACGCGGAATCAGCACCAGCACCAGCATACATATAAATAACATCATATGACGAGTCATGTTGTCTGTAGCACTATTTTTAAAACAAGCTGCCATACGGTAGCCACAAGATGTTTGCGTTGTAAGTTCACCAGATGTCGCTAATGTCGGCATACACTAGTTTTCAATAATTAAGTGAGACAGCGAAAACAAAGGGGCATAGAATAGTTGAAGTCTGTAATAAACTTATAACGTATAAAAGGCATTGCAGTAATAAAAAGCAATAAAAAGAACAACACGACAAAAGTAAGATTGTTAAAAAGAGGAAGAATTAAACAGTGGTTGACATGTGCTCTAGTGCCAATATTCTAGATAATGACGTAAATATTGAACACCGTTGATAGTGCACCGGGTAATACAAAAATAACATAAAACAAATCGCTAAAGGAGCCACAAATGAAAGAAAACATAATGCTGCACATAAGCAGCGCCCTCTGTTAGCGCTAACGCCAGAATTCCGCACAGGCGGGAAGTGGTTGGAGGAACGTGACCGACAGAGGGCCCCTCGTACCCTGCGGCACTCCGTTGCAAGAAAAGAATGATAAAATTCCGTAACAGTGGATGACCCACATTATCTGATTAAGGCAGTCTATGAAATGAACAGAGAAGGAACAAGAACATACTACAGTCATGCGTAAAACGTAAGAAAACGAAGTAAATATGTGAGGCACTCAATGCTAGGTGAAATTAGCAACACAGTATATATAACAGAGGCGTGCAGAGATTAGTGTAAAACATTGTTAAATGAAGCAAAGTTTGCATTGGGCACAAAGTTATTTCGCCAGTTAAGCAGTTTAGTTGGTTCCTTATTTTTTGCTTTATATATATATATATATATATATATATATATATATCAAGTTCCTCTCCCAAATTAGGAGTACGGCTCTTTCCACTCTATGAAGAATACGTATACAATTCTCGATGATGCATATGGAATGACCAGTATCAGATAAATGCTGTCCCAAAGCCGTTTTGTTTCGTGGCTGTGACTGTTCTTTAAACCTTAATTTAAAAGATCGGCCTGTTTGACCGTTTGACCGATATAATATTTCTCACAGTTACTGCACTCAAACCTGTATACTCCAGAGCCATCAAATTTATCATAGTTTCCTTTCAGTTTATGTTTTATTCGCAGGTTTAGGATGTTATTAACCTGAAAGCCGCAGCTGACATCAGACTTTTTAAAACATTTTTCTATTTGCAGGGACATTTTGCTGTTAAATGTCATAGGAATGGTTTTCATTCTATCTTTGCCGGTTCTCTTTTGTGTGTGGGTGTGTGTGTGTGCCTGCTGTTTGTTAAACGTTTCTTTAGCCTACTGTAGGGGCGTGTGACGTCATTTATATAAAAGCCGTTAGCTACCGCAATCTGCTTTAAAATGCTAAGTTCTTTACGTATTTCGTTTTCGTCCAAAGGTAGACGAAGGAGCCGGTGAACCATGGAAGTGAAGAAAGGTTTTTTGTATCGGGGAGGATGGCATGAACAGGCATTGATGATACTGTCTGTGTAAGTTGGTTTCCTATGTTTGTTATTAACATTCCTAATAGTGAGATCAAGGTAGTTAATGGAGCCATCTTCTCCTATTTCAGTGGTAAAAGTTATTTTTGGGTGCATGCTACCTATTGCTTGGACAGATGTGTTGACCTCACTAGTGTCACCTTCTATCACTAATAAAATGTCATCGACATACCGTTTGTAATAAATCGTTTTATCTTTCAGTTGTGGATACTTGACAAAAAACTTACATTCTAAGTTATTGATAAATAGGCTATTACCCATCCCAAGCCCGCCTTTTTGATAATAAATTTTGTCATTAAATGTAAAAAAATTGTAAGCTAAGACAAAATATAGGACTTCAATTAGTTCTGTACACTCTGCAGTACTAATCTTGTTGTGGGAGAGGAGATTGCGTCCAATAAGGTCAATAGTTTCTTTTACTGGGAGATTACTGTAAGGATTTTTTACATCCAGAGATGCTAATGTCGCATTATTTGGTATATGTATATCCTTAATTACATTTGCTAGCTCAGCACTGTTTTTGACCCCAAAATAATTATCGCACGTGTAAAATGATTTAAGTTTATTATTAAGGAACTTATTTAATTTATAGCATGGTGATGACATATTGCTCACAATCGGGCGAACCAGATTTCCATCTTTGTGGATCTTAACTTGAGATCTGAGCTGGGAAAGTTTGACATTCATCATTTTAAGCGATTTCTTTTCATAATCGTTAAGAAGAAACTGGGAGCTGTCAATCTTTCGCCGCAAATTAGTCTGGAACTTATCAGTAGGGTCTTTGTGAATTTCTATAATATCGTTTTGTGCAAAAAATTCTTCTGTCTTCTTAATGTAATCATCTTCGTATATAAGAACTGGAGTGTCCCCTTGTCAGCACGAATGGCCATTGCTTTCTCGTTCTCTAACTTGGTATTTAGACCCTTTAAAATACGGCTCTCGTGATTAACCACTTTATTAGAACTACACTCCTGGAAATGGAAAAAAGAACGCATTGACACCGGTCTGTCAGACCCACCATACTTGCTCCGGACACTGCGAGAGGGCTGTACAAGCAATGATCACACGCACGGCACAGCGGACACACCAGGAACCGCGGTGTTGGCCGTCGAATGGCGCTAGCTGCGCAGCATTTGTGCACCGCCGCCGTCAGTGTCAGCCAGTTTGCCGTGGCATACGGAGCTCCATCGCAGTCTTTAACACTGGTAGCATGCCGCGACAGCGTGGACGTGAACCGTATGTGCAGTTGACGGACTTTGAGCGAGGGCGTATAGTGGGCATGCGGGAGGCCGGGTGGACGTACCGCCGAATTGCTCAACACGTGGGGCGTGAGGTCTCCACAGTACATCAATGTTGTCGCCAGTGGTCGGCGGAAGGTGCACGTGCCCGTCGACCTGGGACCGGACCGCAGCGACGCACGGATGCACGCCAAGACCGTAGGATCCTACGCAGTGCCGTAGGATCCGCACCGCCACTTCCCAGCAAATTAGGGACACTGTTGCTCCTGGGGTATCGGCGAGGACCATTCGCAACCGTCTCCATGAAGCTGGGCTACGGTCCCGCACACCGTTAGGCCGTCTTCCGCTCACGCCCCAACATCGTGCAGCCCGCCTGCAGTGGTGTCGCGACAGGCGTGAATGGAGGGACGAATGGAGACGTGTCGTCTTCAGCGATGAGAGTCGCTTCTGCCTTGGTGCCAATGATGGTCGTATGCGTGTTTGGCGCCGTGCAGGTGAGCGCCACAATCAGGACTGCATACGACCGAGGCACACAGGGCCAACACCCGGCATCATGGTGTGGGGAGCGATCTCCTACACTGGCCGTACACCACTGGTGATCGTCGAGGGGACACTGAATAGTGCACGGTACATCCAAACCGTCATCGAACCCATCGTTCTACCATTCCTAGACCGGCAAGGGAACTTGCTGTTCCAACAGGACAATGCACGTCCGCATGTATCCCGTGCCACCCAACGTGCTCTAGAAGGTGTAAGTCAACTACCTTGGCCAGCAAGATCTCCGGATCTGTCCCCCATTGAGCATGTTTGGGACTGGATGAAGCGTCGTCTCACGCGGTCTGCACGTCCAGCACGAACGCTGGTCCAACTGAGGCGCCAGATGGAAATGGCATGGCAAGCCGTTCCACAGGACTACATCCAGCATCTCTACGATCGTCTCCATGGGAGAATAGCAGCCTGCATTGCTGCGAAAGGTGGATATACACTGTACTAGTGCCGACATTGTGCATGCTCTGTTGCCTGTGTCTATGTGCCTGTGGTTCTGTCAGTGTGATCATGTGATGTATCTGACCCCAGGAATGTGTCAATAAAGTTTCCCCTTCCTGGGACAATGAATTCACGGTGTTCTTATTTCAATTTCCAGGAGTGTATTTTGAACAGACAATGCCTTATTGACCTTAACAGCTGTGTCTGCAATTTCTAATTTCGTCATCCCAGCCGCTTCGCAAGCCATTTTAGTTTCAACCATTACTCGCTTAAAGGAAACTTATTACATATACGGGTCACTGTTTTTTCGCGACAATGTCGCAGCTTGCGGTCTGTGTCATGCAGTACACTACTAATGATGTATTCGAATATTACGGGTTTGTTTTTCCTATCCGTCTGTATTAGCTTACATTTTTATACATTTGGAGCTAGGTGGCACTCTTCGCGCCAACTAGAAATTTTGTTTAAGTTATCTTATAACCTCCTCACTGAAGAAAAACATCCTCCTATACACCACAGCTACATCAGCAAACAGCCACAGATTGCTGCCCATCAGATCATTTATGTACATAGAAAATAACAACGGTCCTATCATGCTTCCCTGTGGCAACCCTGACAACATTCTTCTCTCTGATCAACACTCGGCGTCCAAGACAACGTATTGGTTTCTGTTGCTTATGAAGTCTTCGAGCCAGTCATATCTGGGAACCTGTTTCATACGCTCGTACCTTGTTTACAGTGGAACCCCATGACAGACGCTTTTCGGGAACCTAGGAATATTCGATTTGCCTCTTGCACTTCTTCCATAGTTCTCAGAATGTCATATGAGGAAAGGCAAGCTCAGTTTTGTATGAGAAACGCTTTCTAAAATATTGCTGATTCGTGGTGTAATCTTATCATTCCCCAAATCACTATTAAAATTCTCATTCCTTGCACAAATTTTTAAGGCTTCGAGAGGCGTAAGATATACAAAAGAGTAGTTTTTCTCATCTTCATTATCTCGTTGTTGTTGTCGATGGCTCAAAGTCTTGTCTAGAAGTTCATTCTTACAGCTGAAATTTAGATTTTATAGGTTCTTGATGACTAAATAACTGATGACGATTTGCCTATATTATTTTTGAATTTTATTCTTTGTCACGTCTTTCAACATCACACCGTTTTTACGTTTTCCACATTCAAATAAAAAATCAATAATAACATTGTTGGTGACAAACTTAGAACACATCTACTTCCATCAGAGGCATGCCCACCATTACTTACATTCTGCTGTACTCACAGTTTCCCAGGAGTTTACAAAAGAACAATCTTCAGCAAATTATATCATTATTTTATAAATAATTCCAGCAATAAATTTAATAACCTGCGTTAGAATATGCAATTAGTTATATAAATTTTAAGCATGCGTCAGATTTTGTAATTTCAATTATTTTGGGAAGAAGAGTAATTTTAACTGCTAGTACATATCGATTGTAACATATTAATTTCTTTTTTATACATTTTAAACTGAAATATAATACATCGTATACAAAAACATATGAATTATTTTAATGAAACAGATGAGATAATTTTAACCTGTGCAAGAATCGATAGTATAAACGGTATCGGTTATCTCTCTAAAGAAAAAGCGTAATGTTAGAGGAGGGTGATTCTTCACAGTGGACAGAAGATTGTCCGTCTCAAAGGAATTTATTATATTCGAATTGAGAATATGTTTAAGATTTCTACAGGAGACGGCTTTTAGGGAAAGTGATCTGTAATTTCACGAGTCTGTTCTACTGCCCTCCCCATCCACAGGAGTCACCGGCTCTTTTTCCAGTCGCATGGGGCTCTTCGCTGGACGAGAGATTCGCACAACGTAGGAGCATATGGATACTTTACATCAGATAATGTACAAGTATTGGATACAGTTTCAACACATGGCCCATCCACAAAGGCTGACTGGTTTGATGCGGTCCGACAAGTATTCTTCTTGTATGCCAACGTTCAGGTTTCATCTTCTGCAGCTCCCTCTAGCAACATGGAAGATACTTATACTCTCTCATGTCCTAACAAATGTCCTAACATCCTGCCCCATTTTGTTATCAGTGTTACCCATGTATTCTTCCCCCACCAACTCTGCGGAGAACTTCCTCATTCCCTACCTTATCAGTCCATCTAATTTTCAACATTTGTCTGTATCAACGCATCTCATATGCTTCGATTCTCTTCTGTTCCAGTTTTCTCACAGTGCATGTTTCAGCTACCATACACTGCTGTGCGCCAAACCTCAATTCTCAGAATTTTCTTTCTCGAATTAAGGTCTATGTTCGATACAAATAGACTTATTTCAGCAAAGAATGCCCTCTGCAATTTTTTCCAGTGCTACACTGATTTCTATGTCCTCCTTGCATCGTCCGTCATGAGTTATTTTGCTGCGTAGGTAGCAGAAGTCCTTAATTCCGTCTACTTCTTAATCGCAAAGTGTGATGTTAAGGTTCCTTTTGTTCTCATTTCTGCAACTTCTCATTACTTCCGTCTTTCAATCCATATTCTGTACTCATTAAACTGCTCATTCCATTCAACAGATCTTACAATCCTTCACTTTTACCGACGATAGCAATGTCATCAATGAATGTATCATTGATATACTTTTTCCTTGAATTTTAATCCTACTCTTGATCCTTTCTCTGCATAGGAGCGAAACAGATTTCCTTCTTAGATCTTTCTTAATCCAAGCACTTCGTTCTTGGTGTCCCACTCTTATTGTTGTTTCTTGGTTCTCGTACATATTGTTTATTACTCGTTTTTCCTTACAGCTTACTCTTATTTTTCTCAGAAATTTGATCGTCTTGCACCATTTCATATTCTCGAACTTTTTCTCCAGGTCGACAAATCCTATGAAATGGTCTTGATTTTTCTACAGTCTTGCTTCCCTTATCAAACACAGCGTCAGAACTGCGTTTCTGATGCCTTTAACTTTCCTAAAGCCAAACTGATGATCATCTAACACATACTCAGTTTTCTTTCCTGTTCCTCTGTATATTACTCTTGTCAGCAACTTGGATACATCAGCTGTTAAGCTGACTGAGCGAAGATTGTCGCACTAGTCGGCTCTTGCCATTATCGGAATTGTTTGGATGATGTTAATCCGGATGTCTGAAGGTATATCGCCAGTCTTATACGTTCCACATTTCAACGTGTGTGGAATGTATTAGAAATTCCGATGGAATATTATCTATTCTTTTGACCTTCTTCAATCTTGAACCGTCCCAAGGTCTTTTAAATACTGTTCCTAATATAACGTCCCTTCTCTTTTCCCTATCGACCGCCGTTTCGTCTTCCATCACGTCATCAGACAAGTTCTCCCCCTCACAGGGATTTTCAGCGTACTGTCTCCACCCATCTACTCTCACCTCCTCATTTAAGAGTAGAATTTCCATTGAACTCTTAATGTTAGAGGCCTTGCTTTTAATTTCACGGAAAGTTGTATTGACTCTCCTATATGCTGGGCCAATCCTTCCGATAATCATTTCTTTTTCGATTTCTTCACATTTTTCATGCAGCCATTACGCCTTAGCTTCCCCGCAGTTCCTTTTTATTTCGTTGCTAAGTGATATGTATTTATGTATTTTCGAATTTCCCTGAACATTTTTGTAGTTCCTGCTTTCATTTATTAACTGAAGTATTTTTTCTGTTACTTATGGAGGAGGAGGAGGAGGAGATTAGTGTTTAACGTCCCATCGACAACGAGGTCATTAGAGACGGAGCACAAGCTCGGGTTAGGGAAGGATGGGGAAGGAAATCGGCCGTGCCCTTTCAAAGGAACCATCCCGGCATTTGCCTGAAGTGATATAGGGAAATCACGGAAAACCTATATCAGGATGGCCGGACGCGGGATTGAACCGTCGTCCTTCTGAATTGTTGCTTATGGTTTCTTCACAGTTACCTTCCTTGTAACTATGTTTTCCTTTCCAACGTCTGCGTTTTCCGTTTTTAGACAAGTCCATTCCCCTTCGACTGAACTGCCTACCTAGCTATTCTTTATCACAGTATCTATAGCCTCAGCGCGTTTTGTCGTTCCACAATACTTCCGTATACCACTTCCTTGCGCACTGATTCTTCCTGGTTGATTTTTTAAAATTCAGCCCGCTCTCCACCATTACTAAATTGTGGTCTGAGTATATATCCGCTCCTGGTTACACCTTAAAACCCAATACCTGATTTCAGAATATATTCCAGACCGTGATGTAAAATAACTCGAACTTCCCCCGAATCTCGCGGCCTGTTTTGAGTATACCTCCTCCTCTTGTGATTTCTGAACAGATTATTCACTATTATTAGTTGAAATTTATTGCAGAACTCAATTATCAAAAGTAAATGTATGGTTAGAGAGACTTTCCCATGTCTCAAACATGTATGATGTAAATATGCAGGCTGAAAGGCCGAATTAAAAATTATACCAAAGCAGGGTTCGAACCAAGCCTTTTCGTTCGCTGGGCAGACGCGCTAACCACTGCGCTACCTAAGCACATCGGCTTTTGATATCTGCATGGACTATCCCATAGCGCTTAACTCCTTAATCAAATTGACCATTCACATTTCACTCGGTTTTCCCCTTAAACTCGAACAACACAGCAGAGTCTCTCCAACTGTATTGGAATAACACCTCAGAATCGAACCGAACGGGTTAATGCATACGTCTAGTGAGCAGGACGCCCAGGTTCGAATCCATACTTGGAACAATTTTTACTTGTCGCTCCAGTCTGCATATATGCGTTATAGAACTCAATTAGTATTTCTCCTCTGTCATTCCTACTATCAAGCCCATATTCTCCTGCAACCCTTTCATCTACGCCTTCCCCTACAACTGCACTCCAGTCCTCCATGAGTATTAAATTTTCGTTTCCCTTTGCATACAGAATTATGCGTTCAGTATCCATATAAATTTTCTCTACCTCTTCATCTTCTTCTTGCGACGTCGGAATATCTACCTGAACTACCCTTGTGGGTATTTGTTTGCTGTCGATTCTGACGAGAACAACCATATCACTAGCTGGTGAACAATAACTCATTCTCTGTCCTATCTTTCTTTTCATAACGAATCGTACTCCCGTTGTTGATAGTGCCCTATACTCGTCTGACGAGAAAACCTCGTCTTCTTCCCATTTCACTTCACTCATCCCTAGTGTATCTACACTGAAGCGCCGAAAAAACTGGTATAGGCATGCGTATTCAAATACAGAGATATATAAACAGGCAGAATACAGCACTGCAGTCGGCATCACTTATGTAACACAACAAGTGCCTGGTGCAGTTGTTAGATCGGTTACTGCTGCTACAGTGGCAGGTTATCAAAATTTAAATGAGTCTGAACGTGGTGTTATAGTTGGCACACGAGCGATGGGGCACACCATCTCCGAGGTAGAGATGAAATGGGGATTTTCCCGTACGACCACTTCACGAGTGCACCATGAACATCAGGAATCCGGTAAAACATCAAATCTTCGACATCGCTGTGGCCGGAAAATAATCCTGGAAGAACGAGACTTAAGGGAATCGTTCAAAGTGACAGAAGAGCAACACTTCCGCAAATTGCTGCAGGTTCGAATGGTGGTCCATCAAGAAGTCTCAGCGTGTGAAACATTCAACGAAACATCGATATGGGCTTTCAGAGCTGAAGGCCCACTCGTGTACCCGTAATGACTGCACGCCACATAGCTTTACTCCTCACTTGGGCCCATCGAGACCGACATTGGACTGTTGATGATTGTAGACATGTTGCGTGATCGGACGAGTCTCGTTTCAGATTGTATCGAGTGGGCGGACGTGTACGGGTATGGAGACGACCTCATGAATCCATGGATCCTCCAGGTCAGAAGAGGGCTATTCAAGCTTGTGGAAGCTCTGTAATGGTGTGGGGCGTGTGCAGCTGGTGTGATATGGGACGCTTAATACGTCTAGATAAGACTCTGACCGGTGACACGTACGTCTAATCACCTGCATCCATTTACGTCCATTGCGCAGTCCAACGGACTTAGCAATTCCAGAAGAACAATGTGACACCCCACATGCGCAGAATTGCTGCAGAGTGGCTCCAGCAACATTCTGAGCTTAACCATTTTCACTGGCTACCAAATACCCCAGACATAAACATTGCTGAGTGTATCTGGTATGCCTTGCAACATGGTGTTCAGAAGAGATCTCCACCCCACCATACTCTTACAGATTTATGAACAACCCTGCAGGATTTATGGTCTCAGTTCCCTCCAGCACTACTTTTGACATTAATAGAGTCCGTGCCACGTCGTGTTGCTGCAGTTCTGCGTGCTCGCGGGGGCCTTACACGATGTAAGGCAGGTGGACAAGTTTCTTTGGTTCTTTAGTGTAGATTGAGCCTTAGAAGTTTCCTTTTTAGATTTTCTAGATTGTCTACCACGTTCAAACTTACGACATTTCACGCCCTGATTCGCAGAAGGTTACCCTTTCGTTGGTTGGTTAGTCTTTTTCTCACGGTCACCTCCATTTGGCAGTCCTCCAAGCCTAGTACATCCGAATGAGGGAGAGATTATCATGACACTTTTTCAGTTATATTTGTCTTTAACGCAGTGGTTTCCATTGCTTTCTGCACCTTCGTGCTGTTGATTGTTGCTGATTTTTCCGTCTGTTAGGGGCAGTTTCCCACCCAAAGAGCAGAAGAGTGTCCTGAACCTCTCTCCAACCGTCTGGCCCGACACACTTTTAACAGCGCCCGACTTCTTATGACAGAAGTCTCCGGCCGCCACTGCTGACGATTTTTATTGAAAATTTTAACAGTAACGAGGTTCGAACCAGGTTCCGAGGACGTTTCGATTACAAGTTAAATACGCTGGCCTAGAACAGAGGTCTCATAGAGCTAGTAAAGTAAATGAACTTACAACTTTTACACGGGTCGTAGCTGGACATTAGATGTTATGTCGAGTGTTCATCCCACCTCCCTTACGCTGGAGCTTAACGCCGCTGAGCTGGTGTTTCCATAATGTACGAGGCTGGCAGCTGGTGGCGCCAGCTGTCGGGGCCCAGCCAGTGGCACACAGGAGAGGGAAGGGACGGGCCGGGCCGCCTGTTGCCGGCGGGCTTTCCGCTGGTCCGGCTTGTAATCGGATCACCGCTCGTTGAGTGGACAACAGCGTGATTAGCACACGGCGCCGCGTGTTCAGGGATATGCGAGCACCGACGCTGCCTGCTGGTGCCGAATCTTTTCCCCGTGCGTTTCACGGAAGGCTAACATAAAATGCGTTAAAATATGTGATAATTGAAAGTGAGAACCACAGCAGCGCTTGTCCAAATTAATCATGATTTGTAACATCGAAACAGCCCGTCCAACTTCGGGATTTCGGCTACAAGTTTCCCTCTGGCTTTACTTACGTATGAACGTTTTCGTCGTACCAAGCGAAAGTTTTGTTCGTTGTTATACAGGGTGTAACTGAACCCCCTTTACAAACTTTGACGATAGCTTCCTTACACCCAAAAAATGGGTCTATTAAACATGTGGCCTAAAATGCATCATTCGTTAAGAGCTATGAACACTTGTTCATCTTCGACCCTGCGAAACACAGCTCCTCTGTAGAAAGCTCTTTGATTTCCATATTTTGAAACGAGACAGTACAGATAAACCAAAGGGAATAATGTCCAGTAAACATGGGTCCTAAAAAGCATAACTTGAAATGTATGCGCATTTGCTCAACACTAAAGATGTGTTTCACTGTAGGAAAGGTGAACAAGTGCTTAGACTTACTAAAAAAAAAAAAAAAAACGCTTTACAGCCCATGTTTATGGGACCTTTTTTTCTTGTTTTATCCATAGTACCTCCTCTCCAAATGTGGAAGGCAAACAGCTCGTAGTACAAGAGACATGTTTCAAAATATCGAGGCTAGACGAGTCGGCTGGTCCTGGCGGATGTTCGAGTCCTCCCTCGGGCATGGGTGCGTGTGTTTGTCCTTAGGATAATTTAGGTTAAGTAGTGTGTAAGCTTAGGGACTGATGACCTTAGCAGTGAAGTCCTATAAGATTTCATAAACATTTGAACATTTGAATTAGACGAGTGTTCTGGCCCTAAGGCATGCAGTTTGGAGCTCATATTTACAAAATTTTTTTTGTTTATTTGTAAGGAGCCTGTTCTCAAAGCCTGTAAAAGGAATTTAGTCGCATCCTCTCCCGCTTCGGTGCTTTGATCTTTTCTGTTTCAGTTAATCGAGTTTTATAAATGTGATGAAATTTCACCAAGTATAATATTACCATTGTAACTGGCGACAACAGTTTTTAATATATGACCAGTTATAAATATTGTGAGAGTACTCCAAGATAACAAAGTTTGGAACGCTTAAAAAAGAGGTTTTTCTGTTCGTTGAAGGTCATCTTTTGGGAAGAACTTGCATGGTGCATTGGACATAAACGCAGCAAGGTTTTAGGAAAGCCCAGAGACTTGGACACTGGAAAGAACCTTGGCGAGGGTGAGAGACAGTAGCAACAGTACTACGAACAGTAAAACGTTTAGTGTTGGTGCATATACCAAAAAATAAATATTGAAACAACATAAGATGTATGATGTAGAAAAGAAGATGCGTTTTACAAATCGGGTCATTCTTTGGTTGACGCACAATGGCACAATAGTACGAAAAGGAAAACGTTAAAAGACACTTGTTCTGTAGCCATTTAATTTTCCTAGACATAGTAGTGAATAACTCTCTCTTTCTTCTGGCCCCACAAACCGCAGTCGGTTTTTGACCTCGTCTAGTAGCCTCTTCCACAGTTTTCTGTCTTTGGCATCTTCTTTTCTTGCTTCCAGTACCTGGAGATCCTTGGCAACTTGGTGTCTCCATCTCAATTTCGGCCTGCTTAGACGCCTTAGTCCTTCCGGTTTATTCTCTGAAACTTCTCTCAGTAAGGGTCCCTGCCCTCTTCTATATACATTGCCAACCCGTCTTAGTCTTCTTGTCTTGGCAACTACATCTGGTTCATTGTAAAGCTCGCTGTTCTTTCTTCTTAGCCATTCTCCTCCTTCACAGATTGGTCAAAATATCTTTTGCAGGATTTTATTTTCAAAAACTGTTCTGTTTCTCCCAGTGTATTTATCTATTCTCCATATTTCTCCCCATATAGTAATACCGATCTGATTGTGGTTTTATATATTCTTGATTTTGAAAAAATTTTAGATGACAGTAGTTTGTTGAGTGAATATGATGCTCTGGATGCAGCATTTCTTCTTGCCTCTATTTCTTGCTTATCATCATTTTTATTGTTTACTACTACCCCCAGATATTTAAACTCATCTATTTCTTCAAACACATGGATATCAATCTGCAGAGTTTCCCGTCTTTTTGTTCTGTAATTTCTTTCTACCCTCATGAATTTTGTTTTATCATCATTTACTTTTAATCAAACTTCCTCTGCATTTGGAAACAGTCTTTTTGCCACTGTTTTAAGGTCATACGAATTTTCAGCGATTAGTTCTACGTCGTCTGCAAAGGCCTGCACATTTATTTTTGCAATTCCTATTGTAAGTCCCTCTTCTGCTTCCCTTGCTGCGTCCAGCGCTTCGAGTATTAAATGTTAAACAAGAGGCGTAAAACTCCATCTCCTAGCCTGACTCCCGTTTTTATTTCAAACACCTCGGAATATCCTCCATCCACGTTCAATACCCGTTACGAGTCTTTCAGTGTCAGCTTCACAAGATTTATAATCTTCTTCCGTTTTCCGAATCTCTGCATTTCTCCCACAACTCGTCTCTCGATGTATTGTCATAGGTTTTCTCAAAATCAATAAATAATATAGCTCTTGTTGTAGTCCCAAATGTATGGATATGGCTTCTTTCAGTATGAATGTCTGGTCAGTAGTTGAACGATTCTCCATAAACCCCGATTGTTTCTCCTTTATTATTTCTTTTAAAGATCGTTCTTATTTTTTCTGGAGGATGTAGGAGAACACTTTATATGCGGTACTAATTAATGAGATGCCTCTGTAGTTCCTCCATTGTTGTTTGTTGTCCTTTTTATGAAATGGTATTATTATCGCGTCTGACCACTCATCTGGCATTCTTTCTCCATTCTTGACGTTCGTAACAAGTTTGAGTATGTGTTTTGCAATTTTTATTCCTCCCTTCTTAAACAATTCAGCTATTATGCCATCTCTCCCTGGAGCTTTGATGCTCTTTAGTATTCTGATCGAGTCTATTGTCTCTTTCATTGTCGGCAGCTCCTCGAAAGGATCTCCACCCTAACAATCACGTTGTAGCTCTATTTCTGCACGTCTATCTTCAACATGTAGAAGCTCCTCAAAATAATCTCTCCAAATTTCCATACCTTTGGATCTTTCCAGAACTGTATTGCCACTTTTATCTTTAATGAAGCAAGTCCGGCCGATTATGTTGTTTTAGTCGAAAAATGCGATTGCCTATGCCAGTAAATATGCCGATATTCCGTTGTTGGCTACTATTTATAACATTTTCAACCTAGTTATTTCCTTGATCTGTTGATAATCTTATATGGGTGCATCAGAGTCAGTTGTTTACTGTAGTAGTTGAGGTAGCACTGTTCCCCTCCAGTGTCTTAGCCACAAACGTCGACCATTCGTGTATCATACTCACCACTGCCACCTTGTCCTGGAAGGTATGCAGCCATCTGCTCGTTTTCTTTCTAAACACTTCCATCAGGTAACGTATGTTGTAGAATCCAGTGAGGATGGGTTATGGGAGGAGTAGTTATTCGACCTGCATTAGAATCTGAAGTTGAGTTTTACATGCTCTCAGTACGTGACGAAAAACAGCACTATCATGGAGACCACTCTGAATAGCAAGAGAGCTGAGATACTTGTTTCAGCAGGAGCTATTTTCCTCTACTCGTACCATAAAAATTAATCATGAAACCTGCGAGGATAAATGCGAAGTAATCGATCGATGCTTGGGGGACACAAAAGTGGCGGCAGAATGGGAAATGATTGCAGGGCTGCGGAAAGAAGCAAAAGAAATAGCAAACCTGCCGGTTATCATTCTGGTAGAATGGGGGAAACATTTTGAAGGTCTGTTAACAGAAGAAAGAAGAGAATACATAAGTTGGACATATGGGAGAACTAGGAGGGTGAGCAGGTGGAGAAAGTAACTGCGAAAGAGGTACAGAAGGAATGGAAACTGAGAAACCATCAGATCCTGGAAATGTACAAACAGAATTTGAGTGGTATGGCCAAGCTATCCGTATGAACATCTAAGCAAGTTGTTCATTCAAGCAGAGTACGTGTATCTAAGCCCCATACATAAAAAACGAAAGAAGAAATTACGTAGTGATTATTGTGATATAAGTGTCACAAGTACAATTAGTAGGCTGTACGGAAGGATTTTAAAATCAAGAATGGAGAACTTTATAAATGAAGTGGAAGATCAAAATGGCTTTAGAAGAGGCAGGATGTATGCAGATAAATTCTTTACCCTAAGAGATTGGAATGGAATCCAAGCACTCATTTTGTTTTTATACACAATGACAAAGCATATAACACAGTGTCATTGAAGCTATTGTTCGAGGTGCTGTGGTCAGGGTAACTGCCAAAACTTTATGTAAGAAGAATCATAAAACTCTACAAGTAGGCGGAATTTTGTCATTAAAGTAGGGAAAGAAATTTGTAGAGAATCCTTCGCAATAAATAAAGTAACGAAACAAAGATTATGTCTGTAACCCACACACTTTAACCCTGTCAGAACCTCTGGCTACAATTGTGTGCATTAACTTTTACTGTGTCTTAGCTGCAACGGAAGTATTCTTTTCCAATTGATAAACCTGAGGTACGCTTTTCTGAATGTTCAACCTTTACATAATGCAAATGTGCTGCCAACTGTTGGGCATCATTATGAAAATAGCAGCAAGTCAATGTATCAGTGCGCAGCAGCTCGTCATCAGCAGAATTTACGGATGTGGTTGGTTCGCTATATTCCACTGAATAACTGAATATTGTTATTATCGATCGAAGATTCCGCTGGCGTACTGCCGGTTCCTACTGTCAAACAGTATAATAAAAAAATAAATAGCCGTTCCCTTCTCTTAGTCCTGTTCTGGCATAAATTCCTTTTTCTCTCATTTCAGTTTAGCAGCTACCCACTAGTCTTCCGATCCATCCATCTTATCTGCAGCATTATTCTGTAGGACGACATTTAAATAGTTTCTAGCGTCTTCTTGTGTGAGAATGTTACTATCCACGTTCTACCTCTGTACAAAACTACCGCCCAGATACGGTTCCCCGACATTGAAATTTATATTTAACGTTAACAAGTTTCTCTTTCTAGGAATCGTTTTTTTTTATATTTCAAGTCTGTGTTTTATATCCCCTCTACTTCAGGCATTATCAGTTATTTTGCTGTCAAAAGAACAAAAATTAGCCGGCCGCGGTGGTCTCGCGGTTCTAGGCGCGCAGTCAGGAACCGTGCGACTGCTACGGTCGCAGGTTCGAATCCTGCCTCGGGCGTGGATGTGTGTGATGTCCTTAGGTTAGTTAGGTTTAAGTAGTTCTAAGTTCTAGGGGACTGATAACCACAGCAGTTGAGTCCCATAGTGCTCAGAGCCATTTGAACAAAAATTATCTACTACTTTCAGTGTCTGATTTCCTAAACCAATATCCTCTGCATCGTCTAACATCAACGGGCAATTAGATGTGACAGATAAAATGGCTACCAGACTGCATTAGTGTTGTTCTTGTTTCGTGCTTTTACCAGGACTGGTAGGATACATAAGGGACATGAACATCATCAGCTATTGAGTGGTCACTGTGAATGACAGGGTGATGTCGTGTACTTGGGTGAGACAGCTTTATAAGCACGTGACCAGAGTTTAAATTGTGGATCCCCGTTTGGTCGGCTGGTAGAGTCGCTCAGACCCAGGTTTGCAGGGCATTCGGATAATGGTTCGACATAGGACTTCATGGGAATGTGAGGGCAGGCGTAGTCGTCATCAAGTTTCCAGTCGGCGACGTGTGACCGCCACTTGGAAGGATTACATATTGTGCACCAAGCAGGTCGTAACCCCCTTCCAATCTGCGCCTGCTCTCCGATAACAACTAGTGGACTGACTGCAGCTGCTTCATCCCGCACCGGTGGTCGGAAACTAAAAGCGGTACGTCACTGACATCCTGCATATTCATGTGTTTCCTCTCATGCGACGGTATTCTGCTGGCATATTCCAACACGCCAATGCTCATCTACACATGTCACGTGTCGCTGTGAAGTGTCAGTGTGATGTTGAGATACTCTCGTCCAGCAAGGTAGCCAGAGCTGTACGACACCTTACCCTATGAAATCCGAGCATGCGTCCAGGCCACATGGGGTGCAAAGTCTTTCTGATTATTAGGCTATACCACTCCAGTACTTTGTAAATACGACTTGATTTTGTAAACACTGAAATAACGTCACATACCATCTCAGTCCGCTAAGTTTCATTTCGTTTCCACCTCCCCTTATAGATGCTACACCCTTTTTATCGGGCAGTGTATTTCTGCGTTAATTTAGCTTAATTATGAGATCCGCCCCCCCCCCCCCCCCTGAACCATGGACCTCGCCGTTGGTGGGGAGGCTTGCGTGCCTCAACGACACAGATAGCCGTACCGTAGGTGCAACCACAACGGAGGAGTATCTGTTGAGAGGCCAGACAAACGTGTGGATCCTGAAGAGGGGCAGCAGCCTTTTCAGTAGTTGCCTAGCTGTTGTGGTACTGTGAACGGCTGGATGCAAGCGGAAACTACAGCCGTAATTTTTCCCGAGGGCATGCAGCTTTACTGTATGATTAAATGATGATGACGTCCTTTTGGGTAAAATATTTCGGAGGTAAAATAGTCCCCCATTCGGATCTCCGGGCGGGGACTACTCAGGAAGACGACGTTACCAGGAGAAAGAAAACTGGCGTTCTACGCATCGGAGCGTGGAATATCAGATCCCTTAATCGGGCAGGTAGGATAGAAAATTTAAAAAGGGAAATGGATAGGTTAAAGTTAGATATATATGGGAATTATTGAAGTTCAGTGGCAGGAGGAACAAGACTTTTGGTCAGGTCAATACAGGGTTATAAATACAAAATCAAACAGGGGTAATGCAGGAGTAGCTTTAATAATGAATAAAAAAGTAGGAGTGAGGGTAAGCTACTACAAACAGCATAGTGAACGCATTGTTGTGGCCAAGATACACATGAAGCCCTCGCCTACTACAGTAATACAAGTTTATATGCCAACTAGCTCTGCAGATGATGAAGAAATTGATGAAATGTATGATGAGATAAAAGATATTATTTAGGTAGTGAAGGGAGACTAAAATTTAATAGTCGTGGGTGACTGGAATTCAACAGTAGGAAAAGGAAGATAATGAAACGCAGTAGGTGAATATGGATTGGGGCTAAGAAATGAAAGAGGAAGCACCTGGTAGAATTTTGCACAGAGCATAACTTAATCATAGCTAACACTTGGTTCAAGAATCATAAAAGAAGGTTGTATACATGAAAGAATCCTGGAGATACTAAAAGGTATCAGATAGATTATATAATGGTAAGACAGAGATTTTGGAACCAGGTTTTAAATTGTAAGAAATTTTCCAGGGTCAGATGTGGACTCTGACCACAACCTAATGGTTATGACCTGTAGGTTCAAACTGAAGAAACTGCAAAAAGGTGGAATTTTAAGGAGATGGAACCTGGATAAACTGAAGGAACCAGAGGTTGTACAGAGTTGCAGGGAGAGCATAAGGGAACAATTGACAGGAATGGGGGAAAGAAATACCGTAGAAAAAGAATGGGTAGCTTTGAGGAATGAAATAGTGAAGTCAGCAGAGGATCAAGTAGGTAAAAAGACGAGGGCTAGTAGAAATCCTTGGGTAACAGAAGAGATACTGAATTTAATTGATGGAAGGGGAAAATACAAAAATGCAGTAAGTGAAGCAGGAAAAAAGGAATACAAACGTCTCAAAAATGAGATCGACAGAAAGTGAAAAATGGCTAAGCAGGGATGGCTAGAGGACAAATGTAAGGATGTAGAGGCTTGTTCAAGAGGGGTAAGATAGATACCGCCTACAGGAAAATTAAAGAGACCTTTGCGGAAAAGAGAACAACTTGCATGAATATCAAGAGCTCAGATGGAAGCCCAGTTCTAAGCAAAGAAGTTAAACCAGAAAGGTGGAAGGAGTATATAGAGGGTCTATACGGGGGCAATGTTCTTGAGGACAAAATTATGGAAACGGAAGATGATGTAGATGAAGATGAAATGGGAGATACGATACTGCGTGAAGAGTTTTACAGAGCACTGAAAGACCTAAGTCGAAAGAAGGCCCCGGGAGTTGACAACATTCCATTAGAACTACTGAAAGACTTGGGAGAACCAGTTCTGACAAAACTCTACCATCTGGTGAGCAAGGTATGAGACAGGCGAAATTCCCCCAGACTTCTAGAAGAATATAATAATCCCAAAGAAAGCAGGTGTTGACAGATGTGAAAATTACCGAACTATCAGTTTAAAAAGTCGCAGCTGCAAAATACTAACGCGAATTCTTTACACACGAATGGAAAAACTGATATAAGCCGACCTCAGGGAAGATCAGTTTGGATTCCGTACAAATGATGGAACACGTGAGGCAATACTGACCCTACGACTTATCTTAGAAGAAAGATTAAGGAAAGGCAAACCTACGTTTCTATCATTTGTTGACTTAGAGAAAGCTTTTGACAATGTTGACTGGAATACTCTCTATCAAATTCTGAAGGAGGCAGGCGTAAAATACAGGGAGCGAAAAGCTATTTACAATTTGTACAGAAACCAGATGGCAGTTATATGAGTCGAGGGACATGAAAGGGAAGCAGTGGTTGGGAAGGGAGTGAGACAGGGTTGTAACCTCTCCCCGATGCTATTCAATTTGTATATTGGGCAAGCAGTAAGGGAAACAAAAGAAAAGTTCGGAGTAGGTATTAAAATCCATGGAGAAGAAATAAAAACTTTGAGGTTCGCCGATGACATTGTAATTCTGTCAGAGACAGCAAAGGACTTGGAAGAGCAGTTGAACGGAATGGACAGTGCCTTGAGAGGAGGCTATAAGATGAACATCAACAAAGGCAAAACGAGGATAATGGAATGTAGTCGAATTAAGTCGGGTGATGCTGAGGGAATTAGATTAGGAAATGAGAAAGTAGTAAAGGAGTTTCGCTATTTGGGGAGCAAAATAAACTGATGGTCGAAGTAGAGAGAATATAAAATGTAGACTGGCAATGGCATGGAAAGCGTTTCTGAAGAAGAGAAATTTGTTAACATCCAGTATTGATTTAAGTGTCAGGAAGTTGTTTCTCAAAGTATTTGTATGGAGTGTAACCGTGTATGGAAGTGGAACATGGACGATAAATAGTTTAGACAAGAGGAGAACAGAAGCTTTCGAAATGTGGTGCTACAGAATAATGCTGAAGATTAGATGGGTAGATCACATAACTAATGATGTGGTATTGAATAGAATTGAGGAGAAGAGGAGTTTGTGGCACAACTTGATTAGAAGAAGGGATGTTCTGAGGCATCAAGGGATCACCAATTTAGTACTGGAGGGCAGCGTGGAGGGTAAAATTTGTAAAGGGAGACCAAGAGATGAATACACTAAACAGATTCAGAAGGATGCAGGCTGCAGAAGGTACTGGGTGATGTAGAAGCTTGCATAGGATAGAGTAACATGGAGAGCTGCATCAAACCAGTCTCAGGACTGAAGACCACAACAACAACATGAGATCTTGTCAGTAAACAACAGTCACATGTGTATATGCACCGGATTTCGAGTAGATCACGCTCGAAATGCGTAGCCCTATGTTAAGCTAAACACAAAATCAATACGAGTATAAATGTATCTGGCAGTAGTACAAGGGAAATAATTACCCATACACCGAAGTGTGATGAGAGACAGTACGAGCTGAGTAATAGTTGGAATTCTTATCAGCGTAGAGAACGATAGCAATCAGCAGCAGCCATCACGAGACGTGGTAGCCAGTTACCAGGTGACAGAATGGACCGCACAGACTTTTCTGACAACACGGTACGCCGTGTGGCGCCTCGCCACCCAATCGGCCGAGGTGTCGTTGTTGGCTGGCCCGTCACCCGCTATCGCGCGGCGCGCCGGAACCACCTCCGTTCCGTGAAATCAATTTTCCGCCGTGCTGAACGGAATCGGCGACTGGCAGCTCCGGGTTCCTTGGGACCGTCATTACAAATGCAATCAGTACTCTCGGACAGCTACGACTGATTCGAAAACAACAAAAGCTTCAGAAAAAATGTGTAATTGCCAATGTAAAACACTCATTCTGTAGAGAGATTCAGTAGTTTAGAAACAAATTTTGAGCGACGATCACCCGTAGTGGGTCATGTTTCCTTAACTGTTTAACGCATAGTTTATAGTGTATGAGCATGAATGAGATAAATATCATAGCACCCAGCGAACAAAGGCCAACTCGTCGTTAGTTCTTATCTTTCCGAGTTGGCAGAATCTGCATCTACATCTGCATATATACTCCGCAAGTCACCTAATGGCGTGTGGCGTAGGGTGCTTCTGCTACCTCCATCCTTTCCTTTCTTCTCTACTTGGTCAGCACATAGCGCAAAGGAAGAATAATTGTCGGGAAACCTCCGTACCATCTCTAATTTTTCTAATTTTCCGTTGTCACGATTTCACGAGACTTCTGTGCGAGGAATTAATATGTTGACTGAATTTTCCCGAGACATACTCGACAGGGCTTCCAGTTGTAAACATCTCCGTATATAGAACGCCTCTCTTATATTGTTTGGCACTGGACTTTGTTGAGCATTCCCGCTGCTTTCTCGTAGCGAATCAATGATCTGGTGTCGAAACACACCACTTTTCGTCGGACCTTGTCTGTCTCTTCTGGTAAAGCCACCTGCTGAAGGTCCCAGACTGATGAGCAACACTCAAGAATCGGTTGAACAAATATTTGGTAATCACCTTCCTCAGTGAATCTCGCCCTGGCATCCCCTTCTCCCAACGATTCTTTTTATGCTGTCACTCAACTTTAGATTACTCTGCATTGTTACTAATAGTTTTTTTGCAGTAGTTGCTAATAAACATGAGCAGTTGTTTTTTTATGTGGAATTCGCGATCCAGCAGTAGCTAGTTTGACGTCACTGACACATACTTTTCTCACGTGACATACTGAGAGCCTCGGATTAAGGCAGTCAGATGGAGCAGTATTTTTACTTTCGAAAAGCGTTTCACTCGATGGCACTTATAAAAAAAAAGTACAGTTGAGTAGGTATCTGAACAAACTGGGTTACTGGACCTTTTTTTTCTGAGGACTCAGCACGCTATCTTAGAAGGAGCGTAATAAGCAGATTTAGAAGTAACTTCAGGAGCGTCTCAGGAATGTGCGTTAGGACCCTTGTTGTTGACGCTGTGTGTTAATGACATGACAGACAAAACCAACAGCAGTGCAAAATGGTTCAAATGGCTCTGAGCACTATAGGACTGAGGTCATCAGTTCCCTAGAACTTAGAACTACTTAAACGTAACTACCCTAAGGACATCACACACATCCATGCCCGAGGCAGGATTCGAACCAGCGACCGTAGCAGTCAGCGCGGTTCCGGACTGAAGTGCCTAGAACCACTCGGCCACCGCGGTCGGCCAACAGCAGTGCACCTCAGACTTTTTACAGATGATGAAATTATCTAAAACAAAGGACTGACGGAAAAAAAGCTACCGCAATGTTCAGTCAGATCGTGGAAAGATTTCAGAGTGGTGCAAAGACTGGCAACCTACTTTTTATTTACAAGAATGTAAAACTGCACCTTTGACAGAAAGAAGGAATGTAGTATCTCGTTAACACAGTATCAGTGACTCACAATCAGAATCTGTCAGCTCATACAAAAGCGTTGACGTAACAGTTCGTATCAATATGAAATGCAGTGACCACAAAAGCTCAGTCGTCAATGGAACAGATAGCACACTTCGTTCGTTGGAAGGATACTGGGAAAAAGGAGTCAGTCTACAAAGGGTATTAGTTAACAATCACTTGTGCGTCACATCTTAGAATATTGGTCACATGTGTGAGACCCTTTTCAAATGGGAGAAGCAGGGGATACTTACTCAACGTTTGCGAAGAAGGGCGGCCAGAATAGTGACTGGTGTGCTTGGCTGACGAGTGAGAGGACATCGTTGCGGAAATTTACAGAAACCTGACTTCTTAGACTTATCCCACGAAATAGTAGTTACAAAGTTTCCACAACCAGTAGTGAGTGTAGAGTCTAGAGGTATCTTCAACCCCGTAGGGATCACTCCCGTAAGAATCGTGAAAATCCGATTAGACTAATTACAGCATTTAGAGAAGCGGTAATGCTGTTATTATTCTTCCGATGCTTCATAAGCGATTGGATCTGTAAGAAAATTTAACATCTGGTACGATGCTAAGCACCCTCTGCCATTCACTTCACAGTGATTTGCAGAGTGTGTATGTAGATACAGATATGGGCAAGACGCTCGCCATATCTACAGCCATAAGTTTCCTGACCTGGGGCGGTCACATTGTACAGATCTGGCGCAGTTGACTGATGCTCTTGAACACCTACGCACCCTGTCGACGACTTCCTGAATTTGGGAGGTTTCGTGATAACCAGCTCATTGGTGTAGAGCCTAATGTGAGATCACCAGATTTTTAGAATATCCCAATGAATTTGATAATGCAGTCTCAACCAGTGCGCGAGCTTGGGACTTGTTTCTGACATCGTCACGCAGTAGGCTGGAGGCTAGGGCTCGGCTACAACCTACAACATGAGGGCCATTCGATTTTGCGATGTGTATAGAAATTCAGTAATGGTTTCTTTAGTGAAACATTACTAATGCTTTTCTCTGTATGCCAATCAGAATATTCGCATCTGCGAATATGGCAGTCGACATGTAACTCACGCCAGATTTCACCATACAAAGGTTTTGTTTAATCTTTCGTGTGGGGTGGTTGATGACCCTCTTGTAGGATCTGATAATACAACTTCGGAGCTACTAAAGTCTGTTTGAGGTATCAGAACCGGAAGGTTATTTGGGTTAGTGTCAAAAATCTGTGAAATGGAGGGCGCACCAAAAAATTTGCAGAAAAGTGTAAATATCACATTACCAAAGAAGGAGTTTTCAAACAAATTGGAAAGCTTTCCCATGATTTGTTTGACTAATCGCGATTGTAAATTGCTTAATTCGAATCATCTCAGCATTGCCATATGGCAACGCAGCGCAAGCGTAATCGTTTCCACGAATCGGCGCTACACGCTTGTTGCGTCACAGATAATCGCATCGGAATTTCATTGTAGGAAACTCGAGCAGGCGTCTGGTACAAGTCTATGTCGGTTGTTGCTTTGCCATGAGCGAAAGAAGACTTGATGTCGGAGAAAGATGATCCCTCGTATGTGACAAGGTGAAAGTTACTTTTGAATTATTTACTTATTCAATGCAGCAATGATACCTATTGGAGATTCTTATTGAAATATGTATCTTTATTTTAGTATTGCCGTTTTCCAAAAAAAATGCATTTTGAAAGTAGTTTTATGGTATATTGTATTTTTGTTGTCGTATGTCAACACTAGGTCATACAGCGCTTTTCCTTATTGTTGACACTTTTGATACGCTATTACATATTTTACGGTGTTTTGAATAGTGTTATTCAGAACTCAAGCTTCATGACAATAGATGGATAACTTTCTCTCTGTTTTCACGTTCTTGTCGACCCATTTCACTGAAAGAAGCCCGTGATTACTTAGAGGAAATTATGGATGACGAAGACGAGCCAACAACATTGTATTTACAACCCCCTGAAATCGAAGGTGGACCTGTCCGCGGAGAAGATGACGAGGAAGATGAAGAAGGCGGGTTATCAGATAATGTGTGCCGTGGACAGTTAAATGGTAATTGTGAAATAGTTATTAAAAGTGGCAGCCGTATTGAGACTATTGAACGAATGAAATCACAACAAAACGTGGAAGCAGAAACTGTAAGAGATGACAAAATTTTGGCTAAAGTTTTAGAATGTTCTCAACAGACTGTGAATACTAATAATGAAGATATTATGAACAAACAGTCTTGCAAGCCTTGTGTGAAGTTACAACGTGTTCTGTGAACGAGATCTACATGTACAATTCCATCGTTCAACAAGAACGCAGATTTCAAATGGGTGCAATACAATGGTTCAAATGGCTCTGACGACTATGGGACTCAACATCTGAGGTAATCAGTCTCCTAGAACTTAGAACTACTTAAACCTAACTAACATTACTCACATCCATGCCCGAGGCAGGATTCGAACCTGCGACCGCAGCGGTCGCTCGGTTCAAGACTGGAGCGCCGGCGTGGAAGACGAACCTGAACCAAATACTGCAGTATTTCCTCCCGCCAATTATCAAGATTGTTTTATAGTGCCACCCAATGAATAATTTGAGAACTTTTCCCATGATGCTCTATTACAACATATTTGTGATGAGTCAGGAAAGTATGCTATATTTCTTGGGAACCCTAATCCAAACATTACTGTCGAAGAGTTGAAAGTCTTTGTTGGCATTTTGATTGTAACTAGATACAACTATCGCCCATGTGTACGATCATTTTGGAGCAATGATGGTGATCTAAAGAATGAAATGGTCTCAAACGCTATGCGAAGAAACCTCTTTCAACAGATACTGCAGTTTCTTCACTTTGAGGCCTGTGAGAAAAAAGGAAGTGAGGGGAATAAAATGTGGAAATTACGTCCCATTACAGACCATCTGAAAGCAAATATGCTAAAACATTTCCATCCAGAGCAGAATCTTTCATATGATGAAAATATGATAGCGTACTTCGCAGTTTATAAAGGAAAAACCAGTGCGATTTGAATACAAGGTTTGGTCTTTATGCACAGAAGCAGGTTGCCTAATAAATTTCGAAATACATCAGGGTAAAAATCCACGAACAGTTCAAGAGTATGAAGAAAGATTTGGAAAATCGGCAGCTTCATTTGTGACTATGATTGATGAATTTGAAACAGATGTCCAGCAGCTCCTTTTTTCATTTTATTTTGATAATTTATTTAATGGATTTCTATTGTTAGTAGAACTGGGTTCTCTGGAACAGGAACCATCGGTGAGAAAGAATTCCGAAAAACTGCCCACTTGAAAGCAAAGCAGTTCTGAGAAAAGGCCAAGAGAATATGTTACTTCTATCAAAATGGAGGATACTGGTATAATTGTCACCAAACGGTTAGATAATGCTGTTGTATATGTTGCATCCCATTTCATTGGTGCCGGCCGCGGTGGTCTCGCATTTCTAGGCGCTCAGTCCGGAACCGCGCGACTGCTACGGTCGCAGGTTCGAATCCTGCCTCGGGCATGGACGTGTGTGATGTCCTTAGGTTAGTTAGGTTTAAGTAGTTCTAAGTTCTAGGGGACTGATGAGCACAGATGTTAAGTCCCATAGTGCTCAGAGCCATTTGAACCATTTCATTGGTGCAGCGTTATTCAAGAGAACACAAAAAGAAAATCAGTGTTAGCCAGCCCTGTGTTATCAAAGAATACAACAGACCAATGGGAGGCGTGAACCGAATGGACCTGAATGTAAACCTTTATCGAATCGGGAATCGTGGTAAAAAAACGGTGGAGCTGCATCTTTACATGGTTGGTTGATGAGTGCGTGCATAATGCATGCCAGCTACATAGAATTTCCCATCCTACCATATTTCACTTAGAATTTCGCCGCCACATTGCCATCTACTACTGCAATCACTATGGAGAAAAATCCAAGCGTGCGTTACAAGATACACCTTATGAAGATGTACGTTGTGATGGACTTAGCCACTGGCCAGCTACAATTGAGAAGAAAAGGATATGTGCTGGTGAAAACTGCTCCAAAATCGGTCGAACTGCATGCTCAAAGTGTGAAACTGGACTATGTATAAAATGTTTTCAAAATTACCATTTAAAAATTTAAAAAAAGGTGCTAAACACATGAAAAATATTATTGTATGTTCATATTTCATGCAAATAATGAAATTTCTCGTGTCTGTACACAATAACAGCTAGTATGGAATGAAAAATGCGTTGGAGTATTATTTTTCTCTGTATGACCCAGCGTTGCCACATGGCAATGCATTGTTGGGAGAAAGTGAGAAGTGTAAGAAGAAAAGTATTGATAGTTTTTAGTTACAGACATCTCTCTAGTTATGATTACGAACATTTTTCGTATTTTTTTAAATTAATGCGGGACATATTGGGTTAAGAGGAATGATACACAGAAATAGAGAAGGAAAAACTTGAAGACGTAATGACGAAGACCACTTTGGTATTAATAAGAAAAAATCGCCTAAATAAGTAATTCTTACTCTATGCTTAGTAACGGAACACAGACTAATGATAAATCAAGCTACCGAGACCTGAAGATCGTTTTCAAAAAATGGTTCAAATGGCTCTGAGCACTATGAGACTTAACATCTATGGTCATCAGTCCCCTAGAACTTAGAACTACTTAAACATAACTAACCTAAGGACAGCACACAACACCCAGCCATCACGAGGCAGAGAAAATCCCTGACCCCGCCGGGAATCGAACCCGGGAACCCGGGCGTGGGAAGCGAGAACGCTACCGCACGACCACGAGATGCGGGCAAGATCGTTTTCGATTGAACATATTGTTGACTGTGTTTAGAAAATTAGAAAAACAGGTATAGAGAAAGAAGAACCATCTGCAGACTCTAAGTGGGAGTAATAAAAATGAAAGATCAAAGGACAAACGTTCGTGTTGAGAAAGGTGTAATACATCGCTGCCGAAGAGAGAATGAAAGCAATCAGATTCAATTGCCAAGAGTCTCAGATGACAAAGTTTTTCAGGCCAGATGTATCGAATATTTGTAACACCTTCTGAAAGCAATGGACTATATAATTAGCAAAGAATACACCACCTTATCAAAACTATCGGGGACAGCCTTACGTAATGCGAAATTGGCCATTAGGTGTCCCGTGAGATGGACCAGCTGAGGAGGCGGGGATTGTTGTGTTGCCGGTAGACAAGCAGTTAACAGAAGAATGAGTCAGTCGGGAGAGTTGTGTGATTTCTAATGTGAACTAATAATTGGATGTTACCTGAGTAAGAAATTCACCAGCGGAATTTCAGTCCTTCTATGTCTGCCCAAGTCGATGTTGGTGATGTGATAGTAAAGTGGAAACGCAAAGGGACAACCACAGCTAATCCATCACCAGCAGATCTCGTGTAGCAATGGACAGCGTTCGTCGAGAAATGCGGAACTTGAATATAAAAATCGCATGAAATGAGCGGAATGATCTCTCGTGAATTCCAGAGTGCCACCAGCAGTCCAGCTAGCACAAAGACTGCGCGTAAGGAGAAAAACTTCTCATAAGCCACGCATTTCTGTAGTCAGCGCTGTGCAACGCTTGGGATGGTGCAAGGAGAGACACCAAAAGACAGTGGATGACTGGAAAATGGTCCATTTGTAGTGATGAACCACGCTACATCTCGTTGTTTTCCTACACAAGCTTTTTAGCGAATTCCTGGTTAACGCTACCAGTCATGAAAAACACCTCCACACTATGAGGCGTTTTTGATGTTTAGAGTTTGGCTCTCTTATTGCGCTTAAGGCAATGGTAAACGCGGAGAGATATGAACACGTTTCACAGCATTGTTTATGGCTTATATTAAAAGAACGGTTCGGAGACGATGATTGATTATATTAACTTGAACAATGCACGCTGCCAAAAAGCAGCATATGTGAGGCAATGGTTTGAGGACAATAACGTTTCTGAAACTGAGTACTAACCAGATCCCACTGCAACACATTAGGGATGAGTTGCAACGTCGACTTCGCTCCAGACCGCTGCGCATAAATCAATAGCTTTCTTGATCTCGGCTCCTGTGGAGGGAGAGCTACCATTTCTCTAGACATTCAACCACATCAATGAAAGAAGAGTTCAAGCCAGAGTAATGATGAAATGTAGACACACCACACAGTAATATTCACTTATAGGTCCCCACATAGTTTTGATCAGGCAGTATATGTTTTAAAGATACATAAGGCAAAGACGAATACGAGGAATAATAAGAGAGAGGAGAACCACTTGCTTGATCTGGGAATGACGGCATGGGAAGAGGGGAAAGAGATGTCCTCAACAGGAACAGGACACGCGCGGAACAATATGCGGCTTTGAAATTTTGCTTTCGTCTCAGAAAATCTTCAGCTGAGGCTTATACAATGTTACAGGAGGCCTATGGAGAATCTGTTCTTCCCTACAGCACAGCTCGAAGGTGGACCCGGTGCTGCAGTTACTGCTCTTACGGAAGAAAACCTCAACAATGCTGCTGTCATTGTGAGAAAGAATCGACGAATTACCTTAAGATCACTTTCTGAAATACTGAACATTGCATTGGGTGCCACCACATGTTGGTCACAGAAAAATTACACATGACATGTGTTTGTGCTGAAACGTCCCCTTTGCAGATTTTATATTTTTAATAGCCAAATCAATTATGTCTTTGTGTCGAAGTTTACGTGTATTCGGGAAAGGTACAAGCTCTCTGATTCTGTTCGGTGGTTTTTCATTCTTCAGTACAAGAGTAGGTGGTAAAGCAGTGGAGTCATGAGGCATTTCATTCAGCACGTTTTGAAATAAGTGTAAATATCTGTCCCAATGCTGATGCTTTCTGTGACAATAAAGTCTGCAAAGCTTATTGATTTCTTTCATAATCCGTTCGGAGGGGTTACAATGTGGTGAGTACAATGAAATAAAAACAGGTTTGATTTTATGATTGCGAAGCATGCGTGACCAAACAGCAGATCTGAATTGCGGTCCGTTATCTGAAATGACTTTACTAACGTGTCCAACTTCACGTAAGAAATTTTTAACAAAGGCATTGGATACAGATCGTCCAGTGGCTTTACGTAACGGAGTGAAAGAAACAAATTTTGAAGTAAGTTCAACAGCGACTAGAACGTACGAAAATCCATTAGATGTTCTGACAAGCGGTCCTAAGAGATCAACAGCAGCAAATTCTTTTAATTTAGAAGGAATGATAGGAAACAACGGAGCACGATGTGAGATAGTAGATGGTTTCGCCTTTTGACAAAGTTTACAAATAGACAGGACTCTTCGAATTCTCTTTTCCATATTGTTAAAATAACAAGTCGTTCGAAGAATATGATAACATTTTCGTGGACCAAAATGTGCGTAGCTGAAATGAATGTACCAAATGAGCTTATTAACAAAATCGTCAGGAATGCAAAGTACCCATAGCTTGTCATCAACAGTGCAGCGTTTGAAGAGTATGTTGTTTCTAACCAGGTAATAATGCCGAATCTGAGTGTGTGTCTTTTCATGCCATTTACTCTTTCCAAATCGGATCTTTATCTTGTTCATGAGCAATGTCCTTTAAAGATGTGGTGATGAAGTTTTCAAAGGCGACTTTCTGAATGTAAAGAATACTGAAATTTTTCTCAGTGTTGCCTTCTGTGTTACTTTTCTCAAGCCCAGCCGGTGCGCGTGACAGCGCGTCCGCAACAATGTTCTCCTTGCCGGGAATGTAGACTATTGTGAAGCGGAATTCTTGCAGAAACAATGCCCAACGTTTTAACCTGTCATGATTTAATTTTGAAGACATAAGAAATTGTAATGCACGATGATCACTGTATACTTTTACGTGCTTACCAGAAAGAAAGAAACGGAATTTGTTAAATGGCCAAACGATAGCTAAAGCTTCTAATTCAGTAACGGAATAATTTTTTTCAGATTTTGTTAGCACTCGGCTAGCAAAAGCAATGGTTTTCTGAACAGTAGTGTCATTTTCTGTGGCTTCTTGAAATAAATGGGCACCAAGACCGACTTTAGAAGAATCCGTGCTAAGGCAGAAATCTTGTGACAGATCTGGATGAGCTAGTATTGGCGCATTAAGTAGCGATTCTTTCAAAGAATTGAATTCCAACTGTGCTTGTTCGTCCCAGTTCCAAATAGTATTTTTTCCAGTGAGAGAACAAAGTTTTGGTGTAACAAGGATTTGCATATTCAGAAAACGACGGCAAAAATTTACGAGACCTAGAAAACTGCGGACTTGTCTTTTTGTGGATGGAACTGGAATGGCTCTGATTGCTTCTAACTTTTCAGGATCCGGCTGAATGCCTTCAGAAGAAATAATATGTCCCAAAAACCTCACCTTTGACCTACCGAATTCAGACTTTTCCAAGTTAACTGTAATTCCAGATTCTGCAAAAATACGTAACAAACTGTTGAGGATGCGATTATGCTGTTCCCATGAAGCTTCTGCTCTTAGAATATCGTCCACATATAAGGTGATGTGACGTTTTAAGAACTCAGGTAATGTGGAATTTAGCCCGCGAATGAATGCTGCTGAAGAAATGTTCAAACCAAAAGGAAGTTTCCGAAACTGATAACAAACGCCGAAACAAAGGAAAGCTGTGTATTTTCTACATTCTGGATGAAGTTCGATCTGATAAAAGCTGGATCTGAGATCAATGGAAGACAACACGTTTACACCATTAAAATTTTGAAGAAGTTCTTCCAACGTTTGCGGCCTATCTGTTTCAGGAATGATGATAGTATTGATTTGTCTCGAATCTAAGACAAGCCTGATCGATCCATTTTTCTTCTCAACAACATGTAATGGATTGTTGTATGAGCTTACTGCAGGCTCAATAATGCCCTCGTCAAGCATAGATTGTATTTCTGTTCTAACACGGTCCCTATAATGCGCCGGAATTACGTATGGTCTAACACAAAATTTAGTATGCTCACGAACACGAAATTGGTATTGAAATCCCTTGATTGTTCCTGTTTTGTGAGTAAAAACTGTGGAATGTGCTTGTAAAATCTCAAAAAGGTCTTGCCTATCATTGTCATTACAATTCTCAATTGTTTGAATTTTATTCTGAATTAACTCATTAGTATCAAATGCGCCGTCGATATCACCCCTGTCAGTACTTGCAGAGTGATTGTTAGTGTCAAGTTCCGTCGAAAATTCCGAACTGTTGTCTAACAGGAGGTAAAGCCGATTAATTTCTTCGTCATGGTTTGAGAGCCAATCTTCAAATTTCAAAGCTATTGACTTACCTTCTTTCTCTAAACTTATTTCAGCATCGTGAAAGTTTAAGATTGCTTTGTATTCATTCAAAAAATCTACTCCCAATATAATTTCCGTCGACAATAATGGAACAATGAGAAAGTTCATAGAGAAGCTGTGGCTTTGACAAAAGAATTCTAAGTAGGTTTGTTGGCGTACATCTACACTTTTTCCAAAGACTGCACCTTGTAATTTAATCTTACGTAACGGAAGTGTGGGGCAATCGTTCGATTTGTTGCATTTGCTAAAAGCTGTTTCACTAATTACTGAAATGGGACTGCCAGAGTCAAGTACTGCCGTAAATTTTACGTCATTTACAGTAATGTGAATCACAGGATATGCAATGTTGTTAAGTTTTACGTCGTGTTCCTGGAGTAAGATGTCCCTAATGTCTTCCATTTTTACGTAATTACTAGCTACGGCAGCTGCGTCGTTAGTGTCACACGTGCGTTTTGTGGCTGCCAGCGGTATGAGTCATTGCCTATTGTCTCTTTGTTGGCGCGCGTCGTTATTGGGGTTTGGAGACCTAACTTCTACAAATTCACCGTGACGAGAGGGCCCTGCCCTGTTTAAATCCCGCCAGCTCTGATGCAATTCAGGTCTGTTGTTACGATCACATCGTCTGTCGTCATGTTGGTAGTTCCTGTAGTTTCTTTCTTGTCAGTTAAGTGGTGGAGAATTTCTCCCTGAATCGTAACTGCGCGCTGGACCGTTGCGTCTCAAGTTATTCTGTCTCCCGTAATAATAATTATTTTGGTTCCCATATTGTCTGTTTCTCTGATTGTCTCTGTAATAGTCATTACCGCGGAGAGGTGATCTTTCCCTGTAATTATTACTACTCTGCCAACGGTTGTCATACGGGTGGTGTCTGTTTTGGTCGCGATTTACGTTATAAGAATAGCCTTGTCGTGTATTATTTCTGTCATCGCGGAATTGTGACAGATGTGACCTGTAATTGTTGTGCTCCTGTTCCCGCGTTCCCCGATTGTCAGTGTCAATTTCCTGTTCTTGTAACAGTCCCTGAAAAGCCTCAATGTCTTCTTTGCAACGTCCTGCTAAAATAATGTGTCGTAAATGTTCAGGTAATTTGATTAAGCAAATGCGGATGAGTTCTGAGGAGCTGTATGGGTTTGACAGGTACTGATTCTTGTGCAACATGTCTTCAAAATATTTCATAAGACTGGAGAATTCAGATTGTTCGAAATGTTTCATCATTATGATGCCATGTTTTACTCGGTCTTGTGTGGCGTGAGACCAATATGCTGAGAGGAAGGCATGATAAAATTCTCCTTCACTGTGACAATCGTGAATGACCGATCGCATTCTTACAGCTGGTTCATTCTCTAAGTAGCCACACATAAATTCTAATCTGTGTTCTAACGACGAGTTGGGAGGAAATCAATGAGAGAATTGATGGAGCCATGCTTGTGGATGAATGTCGTTGCCAGAATTCTTAAATGTTTTGAAGTGTAGTAATGAACAGCTTATAGTCAAAATCATCATGTCGGCGAGTCGCATGTCGGTCATTGTTACGTCGTTTCGGCGGTTCCATCTCAATCGGTGTACCTTGCCAATTTCTTTCATAATTTCCGAAGTGCCCTGTGTTGTTATTTTGTGTCTGTTCCGTATTTCTATGTCCCTCTTCCCGTACTGGAGCGCGAGTGTCCTCTGAAATATGTAATTCTAGTATTACTTGTGCCAAATGATCTTGTACTTCCCGGATTTCTCTTTTGTACTGTGTATTGATTTGATTTTGATTTTGTTTGAATTTTCTAATTTGTTCATACTCTTCTGTGTTAGTGAAGGCTACAGGTCTTGTGTCATTCAGATCATCATCTACCTTTGTAGATAAGTTAGTGACCTGATCCGAAAGTTCGGCTACTTTCTCCGATAGTGAACACATTTCCTCAGCGTGTTTTTCTGGACCAAGTTTCAGAGTGTCCATTTGTGTTAAAATCGAATCTACTGTGTCCTTTAAGTTTTCCTGAGTTTTTGCAAGTTGCGTAACCGAATCGGTAGATGCAGCTGAGTCAATTTTAGCCCACAAGGTCTCATGATGTTCATGAACAATGGTTTACAGTTCTTTTATGGCTGCTTCGTGATTCTGTAATGCATTTTCATGCCGCGAAAAAATAGGTTGAAAATGCTCACAAATTTGTGTTTTTACTTCATTACAGACTTTTTGACATTTCGATTCAATGTTATGTAACTCAGTAGTTAAATCTTCACGTGTTTGTTCAAGCGTGGTGTGAAGATTTTGTTCCATTGCGTCTAACTGTTGCTGTGTTTGTCTCTGGTATTGTTCCATTGAATCTAACTGTTGCTGTGTTTGTCTCTGGTATTGTTCCATTGTGTCTAACTTTTGAAGATTTTGTTCCACTGTGTCTAACTTTTTAAGATTTTGTTCCACTGTGTCTAACTTTTTAAGATTTTGTCCCGTTTGTCTCTGATTTTGTTCCATTTGTTGCATTAATTGCAATAATAATGTATTAGTGTCTGGAATCTGTTTCTCTATGCTTTTTGGCAGTGCATTTTCACCGGCAACATTCACATTTTGACAAGCAGAAAATGTGTCTTGACTCATTTGAGAAAACGGTGATGACGCAGAACCTGAATCTACAGTATTTGCGAAATTGTGTCCTGTCATTTCGAATTCCTGAGGCGAGCTGTTGCCGACCGACCGATCGATAATGCTTCCCTGCTCACTAATTGTTTCATTGTCTACGCCATTGTTTGCCGCCCGCTCCATTTCCCTATGCACAATTACCAAATTATTACTTTGAACATCAGTTAATTCATTACTCGGTGGCGCTAACACACTGCTTTCGTTTTCACTGTCATTTCGCAGTTTACTTTGGAGCCTAGTATTACGTTTTTCACACGCCATTATTGTCACAGTATTTCACATGACAACACAGAAAAACACAATTTGAAGAGCAAAAATAAGAGAACACATTAACATAACACTGAAAATAATATCTAGTTAATTGCAGCTGCGAAATACTTGGTGCAAATCTACATGCATGCCACAACTGTTTTACTGTACAACAATGAAAAACTACAACTACAAAGGAGATTTTCTCTACAATTACGCGCTAGCAATAAACAAAAGCTACACTAATTACACAAACTACAAGAAAAAAATCAGAAGATTCCAGTGAGGTATCCTCGGCTAAGGGTCGACATATGAAACGTCCCCTTTGAACAATTTTACAGGACTGTGCTTAAACTGACGCACAATATTTTTAGCGCAACGAAATCTGACTTTCAATAATCTCTACAAGAGAATGGCCCTGACTAACATTAAACTATACCTTTCACAAATCACTTACCTCACAAAAATCTTCGCTACTCAAGCTACTGCAATACAGCAAGCGCCACTACTTCCAGCTAAATAAAAGATTCAAACTATGGAAGGCACTAACTACTGATAGGGATAGTTAGCAATTGAAAGATATTAATAGAGAACAAACACTGTATTTACCTTAATAGTCATAATATATATAGCAGTTCATGACAAATTACAAAACTCCGCCATCTCTCTCCCCACATCCACCACTGCTGGCGGCTCACCTCCAACTGCGCAACGCTACGCGCTGTTCACAGCCAGCTGCCTAACACTACAATGGCGACTATTACAACAATGCAAAGCAGCCACAGACTGCACACAGCACAGCCAGTGATTTTCATACAGAGGTGGCGTTACCAATAAAAAAACCTAAACAGCCTACTTACAGTGCGGGATGGGTTCCAAGACTGTCGACTCCCGAACAAAAGGACATTCGCGTGCAGGTCTGCATGCTGTTAAAGTTGATGTCAGAGGAAGATCCGGAGTTTCTTTCAAATGGTATCTCTGCTGATGAAACTTGACTACATCATTTTGATCCTGAGAGCAAACAGCAAAGCTCACTGTGGAAATCTCCTTCATCACCAAACCCAAAACAAGCAAAAGTGGTTGCTTTTACTGGGAAAGTTGTGGTCCTCTCATTCTTTGGTATTCATGGGATGGTTTATCAGAATGTTGTACCTGTACACACATCAGTAACTGGGCAACACTAAAGGGATGTCCCGAAAACACTGCAAGTCCATATCAGGCGCAAAAGACCGCATGTCCGTGAAGCAGGCTAGATGCTGCCCCACGATAATGCGAGGCCGCATATTGCCAATGTTGTTGCTGAATATCTTACAAAAATCAACTTGAAGTGCATCCTTCACCCCCCTTTAGTCCGGATATGGCCCCATGTGAGTTTTTTCTATTCCGTAACATGAAGAAATGCCTTCGTGCGAGCCATTATCAATCATCAGAAGCAGTGGTGAAGGCTGCGCAGGTGATTTTGAAGGATCTCTCATTAAATGGTTTCCAGCATGTATTTGAAGACAGGCAGAAACGCTGGTACAAGTGCTTCGCATTCATGGGAGACCACTCTGAGAAGCTTCATCAAAATTATGGGGATGAGTAAAGGTATGCTGTCAAAAAAATTATGATCATTCTTTGTTGGATAGCCCTCGTGTATAACACAAGTGAACTACCATTTAGTTGGTTTGTAGCCAGTTTGACGTCCCACTTTTGCATTATTTCTGCATCAGATCTAGGAAACTGCCTCATGTGCTCCACACAACATACATATGTACCTTATGTACCCGTCCCCTAGATTTCTCCCCTACTCTGCAGCTCTAGCAGGGTGTGCACACATGACAACATTTAACTAACTAAACAACAGACTACCTATAACGATATGATACAAACACCACAGAGCTTCTTAGTTTCCTCTCGCTTCAGTTTCCTGCCAGGAGTGGTTAAAAAATGCCAATCAGATTAGTGTAGTTACAGAACGCTTCTTACATTAGCAAATTTTCAACCCTTTCCAATTTTCTTTCGTTTTTCCGAAGGGTTAAACCGTATTTTCCCACGTGACACCATACATTACAAATTTCGACGGATATGTCCTCACTGTTTTTAAACAAGGTTCTTTGTTGTCCGCACCTGCACTGTTTCATGGCGGAGCTGTTTTAAACGAAGATACTACGCTTTTTCCGAAATATCATCTAGGAAGTACTTAATTACGCGGTGATACCTCTATTTGAAAGGTTCTGAATTAGAAATACTGATAAACTAAAGGTAGAAACGGTAAGTAATTCAGCTGTTATAGAAGTCAATGTTATGATTTGTACTGCTTGTGGGCATCGAATGCTGTTTTTAACATACACCTGTGATAGCAAATTTACACTTTCTACTATGCTAGTCTGTCATACTGTAAGGATCAAAGTTCATTAAGTTTCTTGCGATACTTTACAAGCAGATGGTTCCTATATCGCGTCTCGTTGCAGTATCATAGACCATTAATATATTAGCTTACAACTAAGTCCACTGTATAATAACAGACCCTTAAGAACATTACGTCTCACATTGACGATATATGATCTTCATACTATTTTGAACAGTATTTCTCTTGTTATTTCTTTGCGGCTTCGTAACTGTATACTCAAATTCTGAGGGCTAATAACTTTATTATTGCTTTTAATACCGTGTGATTTGTTCTTCAGAAGTGTGCTACGTAGCCAACAAAGCCAAACTTGACTGTTTGTGTCACATGCTGTTTACTGTTTTGGGACGATACTGTTTACTGTCTTGGGACGCCACTGATGGTTAGCTGTCCGTCAGCACGTGAGGGTAATATAACCATCCGTTAGCACAACAAAGAAATAAAACAAATTGTTACTGCGGCTATTCAACATCTATATTAAATGGATGGCGTTGATATTAGTGGAGGGATTGTGCCGGGAAAGCATATTAAAGCCACGGCGATTATTGATGCAATGAGTCTAAAAATATGGATAGAGGAAAAAAGTGGGTATGTTGGTGCTGGGCTTATATAGTAAACGTTCTGTCTGGCTGGTAGGTGATACCAAGTTTCCACCTTTCGTGTGTGTTACCACGTTTATAACGGAATTACACTCTCAACTGTTTTAATTAAATTTCGTGTTCTCTCTATCTCACGTTGTGGGATTTCGCGTGTGAAATGCAAACGCAGCGTCATAATGCCCTAAGAGCCGCAAATTTTCAGCAAGTAGTTCTGCGTTACAAACTCTGTTTGCGGTAATAGCATCATTTCCGACCTCACCACCGTCCAAGTTCAATCTCAGGACCAATTTCATTTTTTAATATCCGTCTGTGATGGCAAAACGACTGTTCCCACTGTACTACTGTGATTTACCCATTGCATTCACTGGAATAACGACAAGAAGTGTTAACACCCGCTTAGGCGAACAGAAAAGGAACTGCTGTCTGGGATCAACTGTCAAACTGGTCGTAGCGGAACCTCATCGAGATCATCATATAAAAGCCAGTGAAACTAGCGTTTTGCATTGTATTGTTTCCTTGTTTAGAAACAAGATGATAATTTCAACAGGCAAGAAGAGGGAATACCGTTAAATAAAATATGGGTGCCGACTATGGACCAACAGATTGTCGATTGAGTCTTTGAATGGAGCTCCATGACACCAATCTAACATAATTACACATTCGGCCGGCCGGTGTGGCCGAGCGGTTCTAGGCGCGTCAGTCTGGAACCGCGCGACCGCTACTGTCGCAGGTTCGAATCCTGCCTCGGGCATGGATATGTGTGGTGTCCTTAGGTTAGTTAGGTTTAAGTAGTTCTAAGTTCTAGGCGACAGATGATCTCAGAAGTTAAGTCGCATAGTGCTCAGAGCCAATTACACATTCGGCATTATGTGACGAATGGTTGTGCCCTCTATACACCTGTATAAGTTTGGATATCCCTTGAGCCTTTGATGGATGTCTACCGCAGTCGGAGCTGAAACATCAGTGAAAAGTTGTCCCGTATATATCGAATAAGGCCTCTCTGACTGGAAGTATGCACTGAATTTAACACCGGCCGTGAAAGCCTACATTGTGTGATTCCATTCAGATACATTGTGTTTTAGCAGTTTTATGCAAAGAGGAGTCATGAAACCGAAAGAATATTTTTTTCAGTTCTCTTAAGAAGAAAAGGATAAAATATTGTGTAGAAGTATTACTTCAGTATGGTTGACTGTTTTTTTCATGAAAAATTTTAGAAGGATATTCTGTTTTTCCATTACCTGTTCATCAATTCTTTGCATGTTATGTGGTTTAAATTTTTGCTATGATGTTGAATGTTGTTATCTGTAGGTAAAAACTTGTCGTCACAGTGCATAAAAGTGCCTATGAACTGCCCACGGCTGAGGAAAAACCAGGAAATACGAGCATCGAAAATTTTGAGATATGGTTTGAGGTAAACTCTGATAAATTTCCGCGCCAATCGAACCCGACGGACAGCTTGTCATCCTCTACCAATGCCGTTATCGGATGTGGTAAGGAGGGAATGTGGTCAGCACACCGCTCTCCCTGTCGTCGTCGGGGTTTTGGCCATAGAACCGCTGCTAATCGGTCGTGTAGCTCTTCAGTTGGCCTCCCGAAGCTGAACGCAGCACGTATCAGTTCTCTAACCAAGGCAAAATCCCTAGCAGTGTCGAAAACCGAAACCGGATCCCCCGCACAGCAGTCATCCGCGCTGACCAATCAGTTACGGACGCAGACAAAGTGTTCCAACAGGATGCTGAAAAACTGAGTCACGTGATAAGGTAAGAAAGGACAGTACAGTCGTTAATGCATCAGGGAATAAACTCGAAAACACTAGAAGGAGCCATGGGGTCAACAATTATAGGGGGACATCGAGATTAGGGTAAATAAAACAAGAAATTCAGGATACTGGGCGTACACTTTATTCAAAAAATTTTAAGAAATTAAGACACATACAGGGTCTAAAGTTTATCTGACTTGTCGTTCATCGAACAAGTCTGGAATGCGACAGCTCGGTGGCTTGTTCGTCACCGTCCATCAGCTTCGACGGTTTTCGTGCTTTGTGGGCTCGCCTGCAAACTGCATGGAGGATAATTTACCAAAACAAACAGAGAGCTACTTTTACGCCATGGCGTGACGTTTAGAGACTGACTGCAATGTTTGTGTCTTCACAATATACTGAATATTATTCTTGTTCAATAGTCTAATGCCAATCGAATCATTTGTTTGTTGTTACTTACCTAAACGTTGGTAGAAATTTTCAGTAACATGTATTCTTGTCTGTGTTATAGTTTACGCAACCTGTAGAGCTATTATTGTAGTAGGTCTATTCCAGATGAAATTTAAAATTGAGTACCAGTGTCACTGTATTGTCTTTGCGGTCATATTTCTTTCTTTTCTTCTCTGAATTATTTTGATTTTCTCTGCCTCGTGATGACTGGGTGTTGTGTGATGTCCCATAGTGCTCAGAGCCATTTTGAATTATTTTGAGGGTTGAAGAGGCTGAAGATACAAGTTGATCGACACCAAGATGCCTGCAGTATCTATGAAACTTTCGTTCAAACTACTTACTGTACAACTGACACTCACGACACATTACGCCATGGGTTGCGTAATCTATGTCGCATGTTGGACAATTACAGGTATTTAATTACTCTTCTATAGTTATTAAGTGCAAACAATTGTAAAATGTATTTCACACCACTGTTGCTATTGAAGTGGAAGCACGCGTTTGACTGTGTTACGTCCTTAATAAGACATTTTGTCATATTCTCTACACACTGAATTTATAACACCCTTTACAAGTTCGGTGCACTTTCTCACAAGCATATCTGTACTGTGTAAAACTCACCGTGTACTTGTTTTACCTAAATGTTGGATATCGAAATGTGTTATACCGAAGTTAATTGAATAGCTGGATATAGGATTAGATTGAGTTCAAACGTAAGTAACGTCCAAATACTTGTGTAAATCGTTGATTACAAATACAACAAGATTTAAGTGGGTTTGAACGAGGCGTTATAGTCGGCGCAGGAGCGACGGGAACCAGCATCTCCGAGGTAGAGAAGAAGTGGAGATTTTCCCATACGACCATTTCATGAGTGGACCGTGAATATCACGAATACGGTAAAACATCGAATCTCCGTCATCGCTGCGGCCGGAAAAAAATCTGCAACAATGGGACTAAGGACGGTTGAAGAGAATAGTTCAACAGAGGTAAGTGCAAACGTTCCGCAGATTGCTGCAGATTTCAATGTTGGGCAATTAACAAGAATCAGCGTGCGAACCATTCAACGGAACATCATCGATATGGGCTCCCGGAACCGAAGGAGCACTCGTGTACCCTTGGTGCCTGCACCTCACAAAGCTTTACGCCTCGCCTGGGCTCATCAGCACCAACATTGGACTGTTAATGACTGGAAACATGTTGCCTGATCGGACGAGTCTCGATTCAAAATTTATCGAGCGGATGGACATGTACAGGAATGGAGGCAACCTCATGAATCCATGGATCCTGCATGTTAGCAGGTGACTGTTCTAGCTGGTAGAGGCTCTGTAAAGGTGTGCGGCCCCTGATACGTCTAGATACGGCTCTAACAGATGACACGTACATAAGAATCTAGATACGGCTCTAACAGATGACACGTACATAAGAATCCATTCATGTCCATTGTGCATTCCGACGGACTTGGGCAATTCCAGCAGGACAATGCGACATGCCATACGTCCGTAAGTGCTACTGAGTGGCTCCTGGAACACTCTTCTGAGTTTGAACTCTTCCGTTGGCCACCGAACTCCCCAGACATGAATATTATTGATTGTATCTGGGATGCCTTGCAACGAACTGTTCAGAAGAGATCTCAACCCCCTTGTACTCTTAAGGTTTATGGACAGCCCTGCAAGACCCATCGCGTCAGTTCCCTCCGGCACTACTTCAGGCATTAGTCAAATCCATGCTACGTCGTGTTGCGACACTTCTGTGTGCTCGCGGGGGCCCTACAGGATATTAGGCAGGTGTACCAGTTTCTTTGGCTCTTCATAGTATATGCATATGATAAGAAATTCAGCGTAACTGCACAAGACACGCAGGAATAATCTCTTCTACATTCTACAGACAGGGAAAGATAAGACAGCTTGTTCCAGTAATCGCATTTAAACTTTAGTGATTTGTGAGAAGATGCTGTTATGTGTTGTATAAGAAGGTGAATCGTCTACTAGGACGCGTGGAAGCTCGACAGCTGCTGCATCTTCGTGTAACAAGAATGCTGTGTTTCTTCATGCGATATTACTGCTCATGCTGATCAATTTCCCACGACTGTAATGAGAACATGGACTCGACTGGTTCAGGGGGGCCATACACACTGTTTCAGGATGTCACCAACCACACGTAACTGAGCCCGAAAAGACACATTGTTCACTCGGCCTTGCAGGAATCTATAGGCACGTAGCTTACAATTAATTAGGAAATGGGCTTGCTTCCAACAAGACAATTATTCACATGGATAGTACGATGATTACCACGGACTGTGACCACGGTAGCTGTTGTTACGGGGTTCCTTGACGCGGCAGAGGGGCATTCCGGCAGTTATACGTCAGGTGACATAAATGGACACAGGAGCAGCGCAACATCGTCTATCCAGACGATTCCCGGTTCTGCGTGCAGCATGAGGGTGAATGTATTTGTGTGCGGGCGCTCTGAGAAGAACGATGTTGCCAGACAGCATTCGTTGTCGTTGTATGAGCCTGATAGCTGGTGTGGTAGTATGGAGAGCCATTGAGTACACATCATAACCACCTTTGGTTCACATAGCTAGTAATTTGTACAGCAGGCTTTACGTCTTTTACACGTTAAAGCCAGTGGCTGTACCCTATCTTCGAGCTCTCAGTGACGTCAAGTTTCAGCATGGTAACACAAAACCTCATTTGTCAGCACCGCCGTAACCTACCTCGATTCAAAGAGTGTTCGACTCTCGTCCTGGACAGTACAATCTCTATACCTCTCACGGATTTGAAACATTTGGTTATGGATTCACGAGATACTGGTAAACGATCAGTCGCCAGCCATAGTGATTGGTGAACTCTAAAACTGAGTTGTAGCAGCATGGAATGACATATCTGTATCTGCCATTCAAACTCATTTCGACTCGGTGCCCAACAAAGTTAGTGCCACTGTTACTTGAACACCACCAACTAACCCCACATTTTCTCATGTGTTCTTCTTACACATACTGCACATCCCAAAAGGTAAAATTCCGTTTCTTCTGCTATCCTTTCTGCTATTACTTTTTTAATAGCTAACAGTGTAATTATTTTAGGTGGTATCAGATGGATGTTGCACTAAATATTGCAATTCAGGTTATAACTCTTGTGTATAGTACTGTCTTCTTATCTTCAAAATTTAAGATTTAAGTTGTACAAGCACAGGTGATCAGGATAACGAATTTACGTAGGCAGTGGATCTATTGTACATAATTTATTAAGAGTTACCACTATAGTTTTCAATGCAATAGGGTTCGAGGCTGCGATGAATTTTTTGAATGACTTCTTGAAGCCTTCAGCTGCCATCTCCTTTATTTCCTGTACGATTGTACAATTTCGGCCTTACGTCATTTTCAAGTATTTTATGGATGATTTTTTGGTAACAGATTATGTCATATTCGTCGTTGTTCCTGTGACATGGTGTCAGATAACTTCATATACGTCGTTGCTCCTATGACATCATGTCATAGGAACAACGACGTATATAACATAATCTGTTACCAAAAAATCATCCATAAAATACTTGAAAATGGCGTAAGGCCGAAATTGTACAATCGCACAGGAAATAAAGCAAACTGCAGCTGAAAGCTTCATGAAATCATTAAAAAAAAGTTATCACTGTATTTGTGATTGTCACTTGAATATAATTGAGCTGTTGGGATTTAAAACGTTAATGAATAGACATATCACCAACAGAATCAATGGCGAAGTGTTTAACAAAGGGCAGATGTGATCATAGTTGCAGCCAACATCTCCTTCCTCGACCAACCAATTAAACCCTGACGTTCGATCATAATTAGCACGCTTATTTCACAGCATCTTGAACATCGTCAAAGACCAGTGGATAAGTTTCACGCCCATCGCAGCCTCTCGTGCGATGCAACTACATCGACGGAAACAGCTTGGTGGTAGAATGAGCAGAAACCCTGCCCAGCGCGCTATATCATAATTCTAGCTTTTACAACATCTTTGATTCCAACGAAAATATAGTTATCCAACTAGACATTATAAACGAATGTTTATGCAGTATCCTTTAGAGGTGTTGTGTATTTTGATCTACACATTTCTCTCATTTGTACTATTGTTCTTTATTTTTGATGCATGAAAATTATAATTATAATTTCTGATATAACACATTGGTCTACTAGATTACAAATGGCCTACAGGTTCTGTGTTACTACATACAGTACCAAATGGAACATAGACTTGGTATTTGTATTTCCACGTTTATAAATCATAAATGTTCAATTAAAAATATTATTAATCTACATATAAATGTCAGGTGGTAAATTATAAAGTAGTGTCTAATTGTACGTATCTTTCCATGCGATATCTCGGTTCACTAAAGGGAATCACAGATAATTTCTGCATCTGGTATAATAATTCTGAGTAGATTAATCTCAGATTTAAATGAGATGATGACGACAGACAGTGAATAAGTCACCTGTGAGTGTGTAGACAATGCTTCCAAATACTTAACCATTAATAAAGGCGTAAATTTTCCCCATAACTTCATTTACTTTCTATTGCCTCAGTAATTTATCATAAAAAAGTATTACCTTGTAGTATAGCCAGTAATGAAACTATGCTACAAATATACTCAGATTTCTGTGTTCTGAATGTCGTACATTATTCTTATCGATACAAGAAGTACCTAACAGTTAATTGTGGGTCCTTCTCTATGGCGTTGCTATCAGTGAGTTTGCCCAGTTAGACATTCTCACCGGTTTTATCATTACCTGTTGACACCCCGGAGATGTACATACCTTCTATTTCTGTATTTCCCACTAAACAAAGGAGGGTGATACGTGTTTTTTTTAACTTTAAAAGGATCCGTTTGTGTAAATCCACTTCACATACTCGTATTTTACAAAGCATAATTTCCGATTCTGTCTGTCGATCTAATTTGCTTTTGTTGACAACACACTGTTCATCACCTAAAGAATGTGCATCTCATAAGAAAACGGTTGTTCCTGCCTTGTGACGAATAAACTGGTAGGTCACTGACATAGCAGATGAACAGTGGGAGACATGCGATCAGATTCTGCCGAATTTCCAGTGGATCATCTTCGCTTAAAAACTGACTTGTCATCCGTCTGTGAACTAATCGAATACCTTTGTCTAACTTTCTATCCTGTGCATATTCTTTCTGTTTTACTTTACATTCTTACCCTTTACGTTGTAGTAATCAAATGAAGCATGTGATAAATCATTAGTTACACATGAAAGTAACTTCTCTAATACAATACTATAACCGACTGAAAAATTATCACGAGAAGTAATAAAAAATTTACAGATAGCTAAATACATGTTTTTTCGACAGAAAAAAATAACACAGCAATGTCTCTGTATGCAGAAGATTACATCAACCAAACCTTACAATTCTTTCCTGAAAATAACGTAAAAGAAGTGAACACAGACAACGTGCCTAAATTCCAGGCTCAGCTTAGGAAATCAATTAAAAACTTCCAACGATTTTCGTCTGCTGTATCTGAATATCAGATGCTGCTGTTCAACATAGCTTATTCATGAACCCTGTACCTCCTAAACTAAAATCTCAGCCAAAGATTCATAAGCCGTATTGCCCAATAAATGTCATTGTTAATTCAAGGAACAGTCATTTACATCACGTCTCTAAGAAGCTTAAATATTTTGTAGCAATGTTTACAAATTCGACGGCATTCTCTGTCAGAAATTCCCAACAACCTTTTACTGGTGTAGGTGATGTGCACTTAACAGATAGTGTCAGCTTTGCATCTCCAGACATTGTGGACCTTTACTCAAATCTGTCTGTCCATGACACTATGCAAATAATTAAGTGAAGGAAATAAAAAAACAGTTTTGCAAGGACAAGATATAGAAATTCATAGATATTTTAGAATTAATTCTGTCACACGACTATTTCTCATCCAACAAGAAAATCTATATGAAGCTAGATGGCCTACCAATGGGAAACAATCTTCCACACTTTTTAGCTGATATTTACATTAAACACTAGGAAATAATTTTTTTGAGCCAGTACCCATTTGAAACAAACTTAATTATTTCACAATCCATGTTGATGATACAACTACTTTGTTCAAAGGTACAGTAGATGAAGTAGAATAGATGAAACAGAATCATTTGCAAATGCCATGAGCAACATACACCCTAATATCAAATTCACTGTTGAACATGAGGCAGAAGAGGTTGTAAATTTTCTTGATCTTAGAACAAAAACGATGAATCAATAGCATTCCTTCAAAATTCGTGGAAAACCCACCATTACACATGTAATTATAGATAATTCCTGATGCCACCTTATACAGCACAAAATGGCTTATTTCAGATAAAAGCGAAATTGTATACCTAATTGTCCCTTCAGTTCGCCTGACAAAGAGAAAGAACTCAATATTATCAAAATTGTAGTTAAAATAATGGCTATAAGCAACAAATTATTGACCACCTATACATTAGGATAGTAAATCATATACAGTAAATTCAAACTCTGTAACAGAAAATAAACTGTTTGCATTCCCTTTCTGGGCACAATCTCATATCAAACTGCCAATCTTTTCCGATGGAGAGTAGTTTTAATTACTGCAATTTTGTCATATGATGACATGTTGGAGACCGCGGCTGTTTTTGAAGACAAATGTTGTTGGTGTTAGGACAGCAACCAGCCACAAATTTAGTTTGAGTTCCTTTATTCAAAGGAAACCGTTACTGGTTTCGAATCGTTGCGATTCATCATCAGACGGTTTACACGCTTTCTTTCTGACATTTGGTGTGTTTTTATAGATTAATTGTTCTAAAATATAAATAAAACATAATTCCAAAACACGCCACACACAGATGGTTGCGTTGCAGATTTTCGTTGCATGTGACTTACGTGAAACGTCGGTTTCGAGTGATTGTTTCAATAACGTTCATCCAATCGATGTAAATACGTTCCCACTGCATCCTCGTTGTTGCACACGTAATAGTTCTCACTGTACACTTTAGATTTGTCGCTCAGATCATTCCAACCACGCACCACATGTTTTGGTACATACAAAGAGCTTACAAACATATGGGTGTCACAGATGCTATGATATATCGTAACATTTGACGATGACGTCCTATGTTTGGAAAGGATCATACATTCTTTTACAAAACTGTAATGTCTTTTACATTAGTACAGAGAGAATTTTTTTTATATATAAATCTGTTATGGGGTCAAGGTGGTTGGTAGAGGCAGCACCTTTGCTTGGGGTTGACTCAGTACTGGTCCTCACCACCCCAGGTATGAGCTGAGGAGGTATGCAAGACCTTTGCCTCTGAGGAAGCCACGTCCAAGACCGTCCGTGCGTGGTGAAGAGCCACATCCTACACGAGGTGACCCTGTTAACGCAGAACACGGCGGATCTATAGGAGAAAACCTTGAAAAAAAATCTCACATTTCAAATCCTCAATGCGTCTGTACTCGAGTCGAGCGGCAGCGAGGTCAGCGTCTGTCCATCTAGTAGGTGCGGCTGTATTATATGCTCCAGGAACTGACAATCCCTGGTTCTAAACACCCAGTGGAAACACTGGACCAAAACTTACAAGCTATCATGATTCGTGAGAGTAATGACAGAATTACCCCAGGTGGTAACCAATCCACTCGTCGACAGACGACAACTGGGTTTTCGGATTCTGGGGAACCCGGGCCATCACGATCAGAGTTCTCAAGCAAACTTCGTCCCAAGGTTCCCATGTACATTGGTACCTTTAACATTCAGACCCTAATTCAACCTGGAAAATTACACAACTTAGTAACAGAGCTAGACCAACAAAAAATTAAGATCTTAGCGTTACAAGAAACTAGATTCACGGATGAAAATACAATAACTATGGAAACTATCGCATCTTCAAGAGCAAGACTGACAAACGAATTGCCAATGGTACGCCACTCCTGGGCATGGCATTTGCGGTGCACAGAAATATATTAGGCTCAATTAGAGAGGTCTCTTCCATAAATAATCGCCTCATGACCATGCGTATCCAGTGCGCCAACCAGAAATACACATTGATAAATGTTCATGCACCCACAAACATAGACAACAAAAAACGCCAACTACAAACTGAAAAATTCTGGACTAAACTTGAAGATGTCATGGCCAAAATTCCCCGGATGATATCAAAATCTTAATGGGAGATTTCAATGCACAAATTGGCAGAGAGAAAGAACACCAAAAAACTGTAGGAAAATATCCAGCACACAGATTCACCAACAGAAACGGACTGAGATTCATTGAACTATGCCAACAAAATAATCTAAAAATAATGTCTACATCTTTGAGAAAAAAACCTAGAAAACAAAAGACCTGGAGGTCCCCCATACAAGAGATCGGCGAATATCAGATTGACCACATTGCCATCTCCTATTTCGTACAGAAAGAGATCCATGTTGTCCAAGTCCGCAGAGGGGCGAACATTGACTCAGACCACTGCTTAACGCGCATTAAAGTGAAATTCACCCCAAAAAAATTCTATCCGAAGAAAACACACATGATGAAATTTGACACACGAACAATCAAAGAAACCAATCTGAAGGAGGAGTGGGAAAAGGAACCAGCTGACTCTTGGGAAAAATTTCGAACAAAAATTACAAAAAAGGCAAAAGAACTGATCCCATTGAAAAAGAACACAAAACACCCCTGGTGGGACTCTGGATGTGAAAAAGCGCTGGAAGAAAGAAAGAAAGCCTTTCTGAAGTATAACAGTAAAAAATCCCCAGAAAATCTAGATCACTTCCACAACACCAGAAGACAAGTGGCAAAAACAATCAGACAAGTCAAGAGGAAGTACCTCAAGGAACAGTGTGAGTCTATTGAAGAAAATTTCCGTAACTATAATGTACGAGACTTCTATAAGACCTTTGCTGGGAGAATCAATGGATACGGCTCACGAAATCTATGTTTCAGAAAACCAGATGGAAAACTAGCGCTCACAAATCGGGAAAATTGTGAGGAGCTGGCAAGATACTTTTCCGGACTCCTCAATTGCCCTGAACCTTCTTCAAGATTCCCTCAAGAAACTGCTGTCTACACAAATCCAGAATCCCCACCACCTACACTAGAGGAGATCCAAAGACATATTCATAGACTGAAAAACAACAAGGCATCCGGAGAAGATAATATCACTGCAGAACTACTTAAAAATCGTGGACCAAATTCCCTCAAAGAACTCACTCAAATCATCACAGACATTTGGCAGACAGAAAAACTACCAGAAGATTGGAAATGCGCCCTAATTCATACACTGCATAAAAAAGGAGACATGGCAGATATAAACAACTATCGAGGAATCTCCCTTCTCCAAGTCACTTATAAAATCCTCTCAGCTTGTCTTCTTCAACGAACACAAGAACAACTCGAACACAGTATTGGTGAATACCAAGCTGGCTTTCGCCCTCACCGATCCTGTGCAGAACAAATTTTCAATTTGAAGACAACACTAAAATACAAAGCAGTCAGAAACAGTCCGATCATTTGTTCCTTTGTTGATTTCGCAAAGGCTTATGATTCAATCGATAGGCAATCTCTCTTTATTATCCTTGAGGAGCTAGGACTCGATCCGAAAACCCTAAACCTTATCAAAGAAACGCTCACAAACACAACTTCTAAGATAAAATTCCTGGCTGAAATATCAGAGCCCTTCCTGATCAAAACCGGCGTCAGACAAGGTGACGGCTTGTCTCCACTCCTCTTCAACCTTGTCTTAGACAAAGTCATCCGAGAATGGGAAAAAGAACTGAAGAATCAAAATTACTGGAAGCCTATACAACTAGGAAGATCTAAAGATGGTATTAAAATTTCATGCTTGGCATTTGCAGATGACGTGGCCATTCTAGCAGAAAACGAGACCACAGCAATTAAACAGATAGACATTCTCAAAGAATGCGCCGAAAAAGTTGGGCTACAAATTTCCTTCCAAAAAACCAAATTCATCTGCTCAAAATTTGAAACTCAAAAACTGACTACAAAATGTGGACAAATTGAGAGAGTTCCATTCTTTAAATACTTAGGCGAGGTCCTAGAACCCTCAGGGGGAGAGAAAACTGCACAAAAAGTTCGACTGCAAAAACTGAAAAGAGCATACTGGAAAACCCACAACATCTACAATAAAAAGTGTCTCTCCATTCACTCAAAAATACGACACTACAATACAGTAATCAAGCCCAAAGCACTATATGCCAGCGAAACGCTCAGACTCCATAGAAAAGGCGACCTGGAAGGCATCCTGAAAGAGGAACGCAAAATTATCAGAAAGATTCTTGGCCCAAAAAGAACTGAAGATGGATACATGTTACAGTCTCGGAAAACTACAGAAAAATTATCTAACCTCGCCGCAGACATCCGGAAAAGAAGACTAAAATTTTACGGTCATATCCACAGACTCCCAACACCCAGACTCTCCCACAAAATTTTAATATACATTGAAAAATTGAAAACCATACCCTGGATACAAGAAACCGAAACAGATCTAGCAAATGCACAAATAAATTCTTCAGAAGTTATAAACAGAAATGTATACAGGCAAAAAATCCATAGTTGGAAAGTACAACCCGAGAATGAAGTTTGCAAGAGACAGGGGACAAAATGGACAGAGGAAAGAAAGAGAATTCATGGGGAAAGAATGAGAGAAGTTTGGAGAATTAAAAAATTGAATCGGAAAAGCTTTGCGTGATCCGTATGGGTCCAATCGCACATAATAATAATAATAAATCTGTTATTGCTAATTTAATTATAAAGTTTTTTATATATACTTAGAACTGTATAGGTAAAATAGTATATTATTTTATTACATTTGGCAGCATGAGGATTATAGTAACATATAAATTTTCTACTTGATCTGCAGATAGGTGTATTAATATTATTTGCTTTGGAGGCTGGAAAGTAATTTTTGGAAATTTTTCAGGAAAGGGGTGTTAGCCAACTCTGTTTGTTCGTTAAGGATATAGTGTGGGGTGCTGTTTTTGTGTGTGTGTATTTCTAATTCTTCTAATATATTCATAGTGGCTCCTTTTTCTGTTAGATGTAAAATCTTTAAGTTGTCCTCAATGTTTCCCACTGAATGGTTTTCTTCAGCAATATGGGCTGCAAATGCTGATTTGTTCAAGTTACCAAGTCTTAGAGCGTCAATATTTTCTTTGTATCTAATTTCAAAACTTCTGCCTGTCTGTCCAATGTAGAATTTTGGGCATGTATCACATTTGAGTTTGTATATTCCTGATTTACGGTAGGGACTCTTGGAAGTGTTTACATCATGGATTACTTTTCGTTGTATTTATTATTTGTGGAAAAGCTGATTCTGATATTTTTCTTCTTTTTAAATAAGTTTGCTATTTGGTATGAAAGTGGGCCTATGTATGGGAGAGTAGCATATTTAGGTTTGGCTTCAGTGGCACACTGATTTGGCTTGAAGTGACTGCTGTGAAGTGAATCTGTGGGTTTTGTCTGCATTTTGTTGTGGAGTTTTTCTATTATTGTGGGTTTATGTTCATCATTATGAGCAACTGTTTTAATTATATTGATTTCATTTTGTTGGTCTGCATCACTCATTGGTACTTTTTTAAATAGGTGTAGCATCGTTCTGAATTATGCCAATTTTTGTTGCGGGGGTGGCAAGATGAGTTGCTAATACTGACATCTGTGGTGGTAGGTTTTCTGTAAATACTGAATTGATGTTTATTGTTACTATTGCAAATTTTCAGGTCAAGAAAGTTAATGCTTTTATTAGTTTCATGTTCAACTGTGAATTTAATATTTTTGTGCATTTTGCTAAGATCTGCTGCTAATGTATCTATTTCATTGCTTGTACCATCAAAAAGCAGTATTGTATCATCAACATATCTTCTGTAGTATATTATTTTGTTTGAGATGTGCTGGTTGGCAGAAAAGAGTTTTTGTTCTATATGGTTGATGTAAATGTCAGCCAATATCCCAGCTAAGCTACTTCCCATTGCCAAACCATCATGTTGTTGGTACAGTTTGTTGTTGAAGTTAAAGTAATTATGCTCTAGAATAAGTGAAAGTATTTCTATGAGTTCACAGATCTCTGCAACACTAATTTTCTTATATTTAAGCTGACTGTTTCTTATAATGTTAATAGTCGCTTTTACAGGGATGTTCGTGTACAGGTTGACTACGTCTAGTGATGCTAATTTAGCTGTTGGTGGGATGTGGATGTCTTTAATTAAGCTTATGAGTTCATGTGGGTTATGTATGGTGTAGTTATTTTCAAACGTATAGTATTTGGTAATGAGGTCTTTTAATTTATGGCTTATGAAGTATGCAGGGCTATTTCTTGAGTTAACAATCGGACGAATGGGACAATTTTCTTTATGAACCTTTGGCTGTGCACGCAGTTTTGGTGCCGAGGGATTCATTGTTATGCAGTTACGTATTTCATATTTGTTCAGTAAAAAGTTACAGTTTTGTAGTAGCTTTCGGAGTTTAGTTTGGAATTTTACTGTAGGATCTGTCTTTATTTCAGTAATATTGTTGCTATGGAAAAATTGCAAGGTTTTCTCTACATATTCTCTTTCATGCATTATGATTAAAGAATTTCCTTTGTCAGCTTTTACTATGAGTGCTTTACTTTCAGACAGTTTGCTGTTAATATTTTTCAAATCTTTAAGTTCAGTGTTTTTGCGGGTGTTATTTGTTTGAAGTTGTTTCCTTATCAGTTTATTTGTCTTGTATGCAACTGCATTTTTCTCACATGTGTCTAGTTTTGCTGTGTCACAAGCAAGTTTTGTGCAGGCTATGAGGTTTTTAACACTGTGATTATTGAGATTTGTTCCAATATTATGTTTCAGACCTTTCTTTAATAAAGTGAGTTCACTGCTGCTAAATTGGATGTCACTTGTATTAATGACTCTATCAAAAAATTTGTGTTGGCTTAGCTGTTTGTTATTATCAAACTCTGGATTGTTCGTAGATTTTAAGGCTTCAATTTTCTTTTTGTGTTTGGATAGGATAATCTTTTGTTCTTTGTCTACTTTATCGTCTATGTGCTGTAGGATGTGCGAGAATTGTAAAGGTGAGAGGCTGTGTCCTAGCTGCAGATGCAAGTTGTACATGACATTGTTTAAGTGTTCTTTTTTCTTGTATTGCAATTTAATCTCTGTTTTTAGCCATAGATTTTCACATTTTTGCTTAGCTAATCTGGCAGCTTTAGTTTTGCAGTTAATTTTGACTTTGACATATTTTGGGACTATTTTAAGTGACATACACTCTTTGTTGAATTTAATGTTAAGAGACGTTTTCATTAGGTTGATTTTATGTTTCTTGAAAGCATGTATATTTCTCATTACCTGGCAAGGTAAGCTTAATGCAATTTTGTCATATGATGACATGTTGGAGACCGTGGCTGTTTTTGAAGACAAATGTTGTTGGTGTTAGGACAGCAACCAGCCACAAATTTACTTTGAGTTTCTTTATTCAAAGGAAACCGTTACTGGTTTCGAATCGTTGCGATTCATCATCAGACGGTTTACACGCTTTCTTTCTGACATTTGGTGTGTTTTTATAGATTAATTGTTCTAAAATATAAATAAAACATAATTCCAAAACACGCCACACACAGATGGTTGCGTTGCAGATTTTCGTTGCATGTGACTTACGTGAAACGTCGGTTTCGAGTGATTGTTTCCATAACGTTCATCCAATCGATGTAAATACGTTCCCACTGCATCCTCGTTGTTGCACACGTAATAGTTCTCACTGTACACTTTAGATTTGTCGCTCAGATCATTCCAACCACGCACCACATGTTATGGTACATACAAAGAGCTTACAAACATATGGGTGTCACAGATGCTATGGTATATCTTATATGATATATCGACTTTTTAAATTTTTTTTACAAATAACTGGTACTATTTCACATTCAAAAATAATTTATTTACAATAAGTATGCTATGTTTAAGCAAGAAGATTTGCATCGACTTGGAAAACCACAAGGACCACAACAAAACAAATTGCCATCTACTGGAAATGTATTTCACATTATATCTAAATACATACAAGCACTTCAGCGTGTTTTTATTAATGATACTGCCTATAAAGTGGCACTAAATACTGAAATATTCCTGTGCATTGTGGAAGCACACGATACGCTGTTGATCAAAACAGCTCTTTAACTGAAAATATTAGCCATCTGAAGATGATCATGGTAGCCCGAAACCCATTACGCAACTAAAATAAAAAGTTTAAAAATATTTGTGACTGGTTGCGTCAACCACAAACTCTCATTCACTAGCTAGTTTTATCTCTTCTTAGTGTTTTATCTTTGCTTAGTGATAAATTTTGCATTTTAAACAAAACCATCAAGTGTGTAGCACATGTGTGATGTTCAACACTGACATTAAGAAAATTATGATGTTTTCCACAATAATTTATTTACAATAAGTATGCTATGTTTAAGCAAGAAGATTTGCACCGACTTGGAAAACCACAGGGACCACAACAAAACAAATTGCCATCTACTGGAAATTTGTTTTACATTATATCTAAATACATACAAGCACTTCAGCGTGTTTTTATTAATGATATTGCCTATAAAGTGGCACTAAATACTGAAATGTGCTTGTGCATTGTGGGAGTAGACGACACTCTGTTGATCAAAACAGCTACAAGAAATATAAACTCTATTATAAATAATGTGCAGGGATATGTATTCGCATAATTATTTATTAGCGTCAAGTGTGTCTTCTGAGGAATGGGGGTTCCTGCGTTCAGAGGGAGCTGGACGGATACGTTATAGGTGGGCCACAGAATCTCCGCCGTGAACGAACAGCCCCTGCCCTAAAGGGCTACAAGATTTTTGGTGGCAGGTAAGCCCGATTTGGACTAGAAAGTTATTACGTAATAAATTCTCTCAAATCAAGCTAACGGCGTTATCTTATAGGTATTTTCAGTAATTCCAGTAAAAAAGTGCGTTATAAATGACGAAGATGAAACTCGCGTCTCTGACTGGAGTCTTCAAGTTCATAATATAAAATTAAACCAGGTATTCTTGTTAATTCAAACTAGATCACCCGTGACTGGCCGCAAACAATTTCAAGATAATATACTCTTCTCCATTCGTTATTCTGCTGCTTCTAGGCGGCTTGGTCAAACGTGTTCTTGCCACGCGATTACGTCGTGGTCGTCTGGCGTGAGATCTTCATATTCGGCTATATTTAAATGTTATGTCTGGCATTTTATTCATTACACGGAAATGAGCACTCTCTCCAATAACAGCGAGATGACGGACGTAGTTTTTTTGGAATAGGGCAGGCCAGCAATAGCCGTTTGTTCCAAGTGGAATCTGATGACTATTGAGGGACGAGGTTTCACGTCTGACGGTTTACTTCATACACTGTCGCAAGAAATTGTCAACCACTTGTCAGAGACTATGGAAAGAGAAATATTTCAAACACCGTTATGAAGAAGCGAACTGGAAAGGAAAGTTGCTGTGGACCACAGCCAACAGTCTAACAAATCAGTTATCACACAGTAAACTACAGCCATCAAATCTTGAACAGGTAGATGTAAAAGTCTCACATGTGAAGTTTATTCCCCATAAATAAAAAAGGGGGAGATACTTTTACGACTTTTTCAGCCGATTTCATTCTTATGTAAACAATTTACAACGTATCACCTCCGTTACAAAAGTGTGTTGTGACACATTGCCGCACTAGGAAGAAAATAAATTACTATAAGCCTATTGTTTTGATCCATAAACATATCGGACAAAAAATTTGGCAGCTGCGGAAGATATCGTACCAATACTGTGTAACAGCGACTCTAGCCTTGCTAAAGGTCTCAACTCTACGAGGAATAGAGCCCGTAAGTTCCTTCAGGTATGTCAATTCATATGAAGCCACTGGCTGATTATTAGACTCCGCAGAGTTACCAGTTTTGGGTATGTTATTTGTTACTTTTCACCCCTGTTCCACATGGTGCCAGACATTTTCTCTGAGGATAATACTGTACGATTTGGTGGACCAGTCGAGGTGTGTCAGGGTCTTTGAATGTTTGGCAAACCAGTAACGTATGCTACACTCCTGTGAACACGCCCGTTATCATCTTGTTTGAATAGTATTCGAGGCAGGGAGGAAAACGTCAAATTTTCAGTCACAAACTGGAATTTATATCTCTACTTAATCATTCGCTGGGCAACAGAGCATACTCTTTACGGAAATTGTTTTCCAGAGCGGGATCCTCTATGTTTCAGCGGCAACGTTCTTACCGAGTAAACTCTCTAGAAGTGACTTGCACTATAGTTTCCATCTTCACTTTCCCCGTATCATACCTCACTTTCTAAATTTCACAAATGCTATATTCCAGTAGCATATTATCCAATGCATTAAATTCCTTGCTGATGGCTCATCTCCGGGGTAGGGGGTGGGGGAACTTCGTAACAAACGAGAGATCGTCAGCACCCCTGTTCGCTGTTGAAGCACTCTGTAGCTGCGAGTCCATTTAATTGCAGCTGCCGCACGTGTGACCTGTCGAGGGACGGCGACCGACGATTACAGGCGGTGACGAGGACGCGAAATCGCAGAGTTTAATGGCCGGCGAGCGGGAAGGTCGAGGCCGCTGCTGCGGGCACCAGCTGTCGCGCGCCATCCGCCACAGGTGGCAGGACGACCGACCTGCACACTCTGACATTCTATTTCAAGTCTCCGCTCTTAGGACTAGTTTGATTCTTAGTTTCAGTCCATGCAAGAATGATCTGGTCCCTCCGCTGCTGGTACTAACTGCTCATGTCACATATGCTTCTATTCATTATGATACCAATAACCGATACTGTATCAGTGATACAACATTTACTGATGCCCTTGCAATCTCAGAGTATATTACCAAGCTACTGGCTCGGAAACCAACACATTGAAGGTTGCCTACCTAGAGCTCTACAGGGGCAACAAAAATTTGATATTCAATATTTCGCATAGCTATTGATCGAATTTAAAAATTTAAAATGCTGTTATAACCTATACATTTATAGGTATAACCTTACGTTAAAAGTTTAAGACGATAATGGAAATATTACATTTAGAAAGTGTGTCTTTGCCTTGAGGGAGAGAAACTGAGATTGTGCAAATACCCGGACTTTACTCAACCAGTATTTGAGAACGAGAGCACTTGCTGACTGTCAACAAAATTAACACCCAATTTCTAAACTACACGTAATTTTTTCTCTTTGACTCCTACAAAACGAAGAAAAGCAAAAAACCATCCCTTTCTATATTTTCACTGTACATGCAATAAAGCTTCAGCACCCACCAGACATGACGTTTCAATTTCCTGCTTCTTTACTACTGCGACGCAGTCTGCAGACAGTATCCACATGAACCACAAAATGTACCTGCAAAATAGTATCATTGTACGGCACATAATTCAGGATATGCGACGACGTAAACATTCAGATGCGTGAAAAACTGGTTTTTGCTAAAAATGTAGCTGAAATTACCCAGACTATATTCCGTAATGATTAAATGGCTCTGAGCACTATAGGACTTAACATCTGAGGTCAGCAGTCCCCTAGAACTTATAACTACTTAAACCTAACTAACCTAAGAACATCACACACATCCATGCCCAAGGCAGGATTCGAACCTTCGACCGTAGCGGTCGCGCGGTTCCAGACTGAAGCGCCTAGAACCGATCGGCCACCACGGCCGGCCCGTAATGAAAGCACTTAGCGATTTCGAGCAAGATTTAAGCACAAGTTCAAATTATTTTTAAATTTTTTCACGCTGACATGTTTAACGTCGAATACTTAACGTCATGACTCACCGAGGCATGGCCATGACCGCTGCATGCCGATCGCTTTTCGCTGTGTTGTTGGAAGCGCGTTTATGAAATAAAACGCTTGAAACTGTTTTATGTAAGGGATTTAAACTCTATAAAGAATCTAGGATTCACTGGTTTCACTAAAATCACCTAACCAGGAGTTTCCTTTAATTCAACCTCATTATATCTTACTAAGTCTAATATCATCCTATGCACCTCATAAGAAACTGTATGGTTCCAGAGATCTTGCCAAGTCTAAAATATCTAGGACGTATTTATGCAGACTGGCGAGACGAATTGAATATTTTGCAAATCTAGTATCGGCCTCAGAACAAATTTTCATTCGTGCTACATTCTGAATATGTACATCTACTCCTTTCACTTATCATATTCACCAATTTACCTACAAATTTCGCACTTTTAACGTACCAAGCCGAGCTTCGTAGAATATTAGTTTTATTCGCTATCCTCCTGGTAACCCTCTCCTTCACAGCGCTCCCTCCTCCTTTATGTCCCTCTCCCCGCTCGCCACCTGAACCCCAGAGAAGGGGTAGCTTATCTCCACATTCACTTGCGGAGGAAGAGGCCATTATGAGGTTATTTTTTAAAGATTGCATATACTGTAGGTATGCTTTCGTGCCTTTAATGCGGCAGTTTACATTGCCTTTTGCAGAACTCATGTCGTTGATTATTTCTGATTCTTCCGAATTTAGTGGCAGGCTACCACTGCAAGGACAAGAGGTGACTCGAATCCTGCATCCCCGATCCTTAACTGCTAATCAAAGACACCACCCCTACAGCACGGGATTCCAGTCTGCCTGTCCTCACGGGTTCTCACCGGACAAAGGAACGAGAACCCAGAATTCGTGTCTAATGGTCTAGGGAAAGCACAGGAAATCGAAATCAGGATGACGGGGCAAGAATTAGAATCCTGCTCATTTCGAATGCGAAAAAGGAATACAGATTGTCATTTAATACCCCATCAACGGAAACGTCGTGACAGGCACAGAGCAGGTGCGGATATAACAAGAAAAGGAAAGGCAATGGACCTCGTCCTTTTCTACACTGACCGTCTCGTTACTCGACGTAATCAATTTAGGGAAACAGCGCTGGCGTTTCTAGTAACTCCAATCACTACTTTTAATCACGGAAACTTTTTTGTGTGTACCAGGAGGGTTCAAAGACCCTGGTCCTGGCACGGGCTCTGTAACATTTGCAAATGGTTCGCAGACAGGGAGGACAGGAGGCAGCCTGAAACGTCACAGTTATTACGTGAGTTAATTTTTAATACAAGTGTACACAAAATATGATAAAACATGATAAATTATGAAACTGAAGTGAAAGCTTATGTTAAGAAAATGGACGTTTAAGAGAATAAGTACAGAACCGTACCCTTAAAACTAACTTCTACGTCCGACATGGGACATGAACTCCTGACTGCCTCGATGCCAGTCAACGACCCTTTTGAGAGACCGTGGAGCCCAGAGACAGAAACAAATCAACGTCCATTCAACAACTGGATCATTAGGGACTACGACGTGCAAGGGGATGGGTCGTAGCGTTGGAAGAACCGTGTTGTATTTAAAAGGGTCTACAAACTCATGAAAACATAGATCGAACTGGTCAGAGAGGCCTTTAAATCCCACTCATTCCGAATACGAGTTCAGTGTCTGATGCACACAGGTATAATGCTCAACTTTACACACAAGGGTCTACTGGATTCATATGACTGCCTTAGTATGCTTCGGAATGGCGAGACAGTACGATTGTACAGCATAGTATGTAAATTTCGTAGCGACAGAAAGAGACCGCACTTTACACTAAGAAACTGCTAGTTGAAAGGCGAAAATATCAATCACTGATACGTCGAGCACGCTATAAGACGTATCACTGGAATGCCCTCGGTCGAATTCAAAATGATTGGGTGTGTTATGTTTACGTGGCATATATTATATTCTGTACGGTACGTACTCTTAATTGGCCCCATGGTGATCGTGACTGGAGTAATTCGGAATACTTGCAAGAATTCGATTTTTTACTATTTTTCCTGATACTATGAGTATCTGCAACACTGGTGATCAGAAACATTCGCAGTAGACAAATGCAAAGTGCTACTAGTTGTTTGCAGTATGCATACCTGCCAACCTCCAGAAGGGCCAGAGGCAAGCTTCAATGCTTAATACGAACAGAACGATTGATAACGATAATGAGCGTTCTGGGGTGATACCTGAAAAAGACAAATCTTAGAGTACTGAACGCAACTACTGCCATTTGGAAAGCGATGATCACTGTCACAGCTTACCGACTTAGAAGTAGAATTAACCGTGTACATTGAAGTTACATTCTTATGAACTGTTATTTGTTGCATGATGGTTTGCTTTTGTCCTTGCGTCGTCGTCGTGGGTCCTACCAGTTTTCTGACCAGACTGAGTGAAGCAAAAGTGTCAGATCTTAAACAACAGTTGGCTTCTGGCTGTCTGCTCAAACTCCAACCTGGTGCACTGGAATTTCTTTAAGGTTTTCTCCCCTAACTTTTGGTTTAAAGCCCTTTTCCTCAACACGGTGGCTTAGGACCCTCAGTTCCCCATGTCTTTGGGATTCAGCGTAAACGTCTTTCGCCAATAGGACCGGCGTGGAAGAGACAGAGGTAAAGGACATGAGAGTCACAAGAGAGAGAAATTAATGATTGTCAGAAAAGCCAAAGTTTCATGCGTTTGTTGAAGTGTATCTTTAATTTGTTTCTGATTTTGTTCCATTTGTTGCTGTGATTGGTTTTGATTTTGTTCCATTTCTTTTTGTTTCATTTGTTGCATTAATTGGAATAATAATGTATTAGTGTGTGGAACATGTGCCTTTGTGCCTATCGGCAGTGCATTTGCACCGGCAGCATCCGTATTTTGAAAAGCAGAGAATGTGTCTTGACTTAATTGAGAAAAAGGTGAGGACGCAAAGCCTGAATCTACGGTATTTGCATGCTTGTGTCCTGTCATTACGGGTTCCTGGGGCGAGCTGTTGCCGACCGATCGATCGACAATACTACCCTGTTCACTAGCTGTTTCACTGTCTACACGACTATTTATTGCCTGGTCCATTTCCCTATGCACAATTACCAAATTACTATTCTGAATATTTGTTAATTACACGGTGATGCTAACACACTACTCACCAGGGCTTAAGTCAGGGGAGTGCAGTAAGAGGTACAGCACTTTAGTATTCCCATCAGTCAAACAAATCAGTAACAGCTTGCACTGTATGTGGAGCATTGTCCTGCAAAATGATGTCTCTGGTCGTAGGTTATGTTCCAAAAATGAACAGCATTGAGGCAGAAGTGATGGCACTTTCTGCACGACTTGACCATCATTTTGCAGGACAATGCACAAGCACGCACAGTGCAAGCTGTTACTGATTTGTTTGACTGATGGGGCTGCTAAGTGCTTTACCACTTACTGCACCCCCCTGACTTACGCCCTTGTGAGTTCAACTCGATTTCTAAACTGAAGGCAACGCTTCACGGCATTCGCTTCAGAACTGCTACATTTTCGTTAGGCAACAGACCGCGCCGCTCGAGCTGTCAACACAACTGGCACTACTAAGAGTATTCTGCGACTTCCACATCGCTGGCAACGGATTATTCACAATGCTGGTGACTGCACTGAAAGTCAGTAAAACTTTGAAACATGTATCTACTTTGTACGAGGTGTAAATAAATATTTGCCACTATTAAAAGTTCTAACCCTCGTACAATTCTGATAGGTTCTAGAAATTTGTTATGATTGTTGTTATTGTGGCTACACTTCATAACTATCTTCATTATAAATAACTAACTTATTGAGTGATGGGAAAGATCGATTTCAGGTTAATCACGAAATCCGTCGTTCAGCGGTCAATAAGTAAATCAGGTAATCAATGGCGTATGATGTACTGTTCGGAGTCTATAATTAGATGTCAGGCTGCTGTACACTGACAACGCGACATTATCGCAGAAGACCTCCTTAGGTAGAATTTCGAGGAGATAAGCGTGGAAAGTTCTTCAGTAAAACCTGATTGATTGTATGCAACGTAAACTTGTCATACCGCCAGATTATAGTGAAAAGCTAGGAGAGTTACAGCATCATTTCAAAAGCGAACAGACACATCGAGTTCACAGTGAAGATACAGAAAGATGATTCGCTTCCTTTCATTGATATCCTCATCTTTCCAATATTCGACGGATGCCTGAGCCGTAGCGTGTGCCGAAAATTCATATATACGACCATGGCCGGTATCAGCACCTGACACTTAGGTGCGCCGTTATGAGGACCTTAGGGCGTAGGGAGAAACCACGTAGGCGTTGCACTTAGCCAGTAACGACACCGTTAGATATCACAGACCACTCCACAGAAGGCACGCAACCACAGCTCCTCCGAGGAGCAGAGCAAGGGACTGGGACGCCTGCCATTTCGTGGCTCACTTGCGGGGGAGATTGGTCTGCTGGTGGAGAGCAGCAAATTTAAATCAGTCTGCTGGCGCTCAGCAGAAATTGGGCAACTTATTAGTCCTGTGAAGGACGCTATATGTCTCAGAACGTCCGGGATGTATAGGAGACGCTGTGAACGTCAGAAAGGCATTGCACGCTACAGCGCTATCCATTGTCGCGATAAATGAGCAGTTGTTGAGCATGCTCTCCAAAGTGAAGTCACACTTGCATGCGATGACGCCTCTATCATTACATGGACAAATTGTACTTAGAATAGCTATGTGAAGGTAGAGATTTAAATGAAAGGTTCGAAAAAAAAACTCTTAATAAAGTCAAACGAATGCAGCTTAGCACAGTTTGGAATCCTGTAACGTAAGTCCGAAGGAAACGTGGATGCGCAAGACATTAATATTGTTGTTTATTTCGATGGGTGAGCACCACTGATGTGACATATGGCAGCGCGGCTGTGTGACGCAGTCGACCACACAGCAGTCGAAGCATGCACCGTGCAGCAAATGCTTTGGCTGCGTGAGACGCGTTAGGCCTTGTAGTGCAGACAATGCAAGGGTACTGGATTCGCGCGTTTGTACATTTTCGTGTAGTCATTGAGATTCTCGAATTAGGAGGAGGCAACCAAATGTGAGGAATGGCATCACGTGGATCATTACTGGACGAAAAATAAGGGACGTGAAACGAGATGTTGTAAGACTATTAAATTACGATACAAAAATTTACATTTTTTGTAAATAATACGGAACAGTAACTGAAGCATACCGAGTTTCTACAAATTTTTATGGTTTTCTTAGGAAAGAGTCCAGAATTATATTGAAAATATTGAAAATTCCTTGTAAGGGTAGTGACGGTTGAGAGTGTAAAGAAGAACTGTTAGGGATGAAATACTTCTCGAATAAACAGTGGCTATTTTAACGTAGTATTTTGTCCTCAGTTATTCCAAACAAGTGATACATACATTTTTATCCAACTGAATTGTAATGAGTACTAATAACGTTCCATCTAATCGAAAAATAGGTATGTGATGTGTATTAGGCACATATGCACTGCTCCTGACCTTCCCGTGTTCCCTGTGTGTGAGTTCCACCCGCCAACCAAATTGATTTCAATTATCTTAATTACACTTACACTGCGTATGTTCTTGAAATATAAGGAGTAAGGGGAAGGGGGGTAACAGGAAAGTTACTGTAGCCATTATGCACTCGGAAAAGCCTGGGGAATACTCGGTGGAAAGTTCGTATTTGACCTTCTCAAGAGTTAGCTGTCCAAATCCTTGCAATTCATCATATTATGTTCTCAGAATATCTATCTATGCTCGTATGTGTATTCCAGCACAGCTGTCTAATGCTTAAAGTAATACCAACAAAACGTAGACTATATGCGCCTTATTACCTGGAAAAGAAATGCTACCAGGAGAACAATGCTGGGTTAAAATTAGCATAAAATAGCAACGACTGGAGTTAACCAGAGAAAATAAGCTTAAGACTTTTCTGTAGATGCAGATGTACAGTAGGCCATTACAATTACGACACGAGAATGGATGGCAAGTGAATTACTTATTGTGTTATACACTATAGTAGGAAGAACACATTATTATATCTGTAGACGGTACTGCCGGCGATGGTGGCCGAGCGGTTCTAGGCGCTACAGTCTGGAACCGTGCGAGCGCTACGGTCGCAGGGTCGAATCCTGCCTCGGGCATGGATGTGTGTGATGTCCTTAGGTTAGTTAGGTTTAAGTAGTTATGTTCTAGGGGACTGATGATCTCAGATGTTAAGTCCCATAGTGCTCAGAGCCATTTGACCCATTGTTTTTGTTGGTACTAGGGCGGTAAACAGTAGTACTTTGTCACGTCTGACAACCACTACGGTCCTACTGCACCTGGGCAACGAGTCAAAATGATCCTTGGATGACACATGTGAGTACATCATTCTGTGATGCTTCTGTTGTATGCCGCTGTTCATAAATTATGGGGGCTGGAGAGCGGTGGCATTCCAGTTTCTCGACAATCTATGGTCATGTGCCTTCCGTATGAGACTCATCTGGAGAATGTGCACAGCAGGAGAGCGGGGCAGTAGTCTGACAGTCTCTTTATTGAGGTAAATCAGGACAGCCAAGGTAACCTGCAATCTTCCGTTGTATTGTCACAGAAATCATGAAAATAGGACACGACACCAGTCTTACCATGTCAATAATGTAAATGCTAGAAACTCTGCGAACGAGAGGTGATCGTGTCCTGTAACCAGTGGTACAGGTACCAGGCCACCATGGCGATATGGAGGATTTTGAGAAGAGAGTGATGGAATCAGTGGCCCTTCAAGCAACAATATTTTAGAGATATGCGGACGTTACTTACTGGAGTGATCTCCTTTCATAACATCCAATTCACTACGGAAATAGAAAAAAACATGTAGGTAGCTGCCCTTCGTGGATGTCTTTATTAGAAGCAGAATGATAACTCTGGGAAGCATTCGTTTTACCGTAAGACCAATCGTACAGAGTAAAACGTTCTCGGTTGTTAAGCCGCGTCAATTCGAATAAAATCTTCAAGCTTTCGATGACCATCTCCGCCATCGTTGTCAGGTGTTCACTGACTGCCGGGACTGCTACGGTTTCTCGCTTATATAGGCATGATGACATCATCAGCAGCCAATCAGATAGACCCAATATGGCGCGCGCGTTGAAATTGTTGTTGTTTAAACGAATCTCGGCCGCTTCCTTTATAACGGAGTCCCAATATGTAGATGCACGAGTCAACACTTTTGTATTTTCCAAATGTATTTTATGTCCGGTTTCTAGACAATGCTCCGCTGTGACCGACTTGTCAAGATCCCTTTGTTTTATATGCTGCTTGTGCTCAGTGCAACGCTCCGCTACTGTGCGAATTGTTTGTCCGATATTCATGCTACTTTCGAATAACCACTCACGCTGGAAAACGTTTCCCTTTCTTACATAATGCTTAACACGATCGTCTCCCGAAGAACCAACATTTAAATACGAATTTTGGATGACGAACCAGGTGAATAATCTGTGTTAAAAATCAGAATGTAGATGGTACTACTCATACCTACTTCGCCGGAAACGCTAATCATTTGCGCATTCCAGTTCATAGCGTGCTTCATACCAATTTCACATCTGTTGCATGCTATTTTCTTGGTGTTACAGTTTTAGTGGCTAAGATACCTGCTGGTCCGAGAACATTCTTCCACACAAGCGCCTTATCATTTTGCGCACCCCTCTCCCTCTTTTGTCACCGTACACTTTCACCAGCATCAGTTTTCGCTATTAAATTTGTGTTTAGCACTGTATACAAACATTGCACTATCGTGCTTGTACCAGCTTGGCGCCCCAAGCGGTCACTCCTAATTATGAGGAGCTTTGTATGGAAATGTTCGTATGGTATTATTGGCCGGGAGACCCCATCTGGGTTTCAAAAGTGTTCAAATGTGTGTGAAATCTTATGGGACTTAACAGCTAAGGTCATCAGTCCCTAATCTTACACACTACTTAAGCAGTGGTTTTCTGTGTCCTGGCTGTACAGTCTAAAGATGGTAATTTACCAGCATCGAAAGGGGAGTAGTGGCCTACAGTTCCTGAAATCTTTATCGTCAGTTAACGGCCTGAGCTGCGCAGCTACTGTGAACATACTGCTATAGTAAACTTTATACTCCCTTTTTTTCCTTTCGTTTCCAAATTGCAATAGCGCATGACTTGTGTTTCTTTCAGTTTGCTTTTTGTACCTGCTGCCTACGATACTGTTATTTTCATTTTCTGAAATATTTCTACGTTCATGAAGTTGTATATTTATATAAAATTGTCATTTCACACAAAAGTTTAAAATATTGTGATCTAAGTAATATTCTGGGGGAGATGAGCTTTGAAATGTATCGAGAGGCCTCTATGTGAAACGGCAACGAAGAAATAATCTGGAGAGAATAGCAAGCATATATTATTGTAGCGGGTGAACGAGAGACTGGCGTGTTTGCAGTAGCAGTTTTAGACTGTGTTTTCTATGTATAGCGAGAACTTTTTTCTATGAGTGTCGTGGAATTTGAAGTTAAAATGCAAGAGTATTATGGTGCTACCTGTCGTGGACTATCGTCTCAAAAAGTAAAATTTAAAATTTCGACGTACGGACGGTGGAGTAACGTATCTACTGAGTGGTCTGCTAGCGGCGTGAATCACGAAATGTAAATTTAAAGGGCATATAAATCAAATTGTTCTATTTCAAAAAGTAATAATCTAACAGCACAATGTGTCGGCATTAGAGTAACATGTTTACCGAGTGATCTGTTCCCGATGCGTAGTGAGGACTGTAAAATATAAAATGCACAGAAGAGCTTCTCGGCATAAACTAATTTCTAGGAAAGAAATGTACAAACCCTTTAACTTCCGAGCAGTGAGAACAATACTGATAAATATTTAATAAGCGCGGTGACTTTGGCAAACGTCACTTTGTGTGTGCGTCTCTCTCTCTCTCTCTCTCTCTCTCTCTCTCTCTCTCTCACACACACACACACACACACAAACACACACACACTCGTTTTTTTTTCTTTTGGTGGCGGGGAAGGGGGGGGGGGGAGGAAAGTGAAGCATTTTTTATCTACGCTGCCGACTAAAGATACTTTAACGAACGATGAGACTGTAAATAAAGCACTTTCTATTGCATATGTATACAGGAGTGGCTTTAATCAAAAGAAAAATTCCTGTGGCATTTCTTAATAAGGATTACACTAACATTGGTCATGGGTCGCCAACGTAGGCTGACAGGACAGCTAAGCGTTTATTCATCGACTATGATAGCTGTCAGGCGACTCATCTCTCGCAGATTAATGTCAGAAGGACATACCTGACGAACATATACAGTTTTTGCTCAAATTACGTTTAGGACTTCTCATTATGTTACCCTGCTACATATCCATCTGAAGTAAAAGAACTTCTTTCTTTTCTCATGTTTCCTCCATCTCTTGCTGCAAAGTTACATGTATTTGCAGTGTTTGAGTGTTACTCTATTATTTTCCATATTTATCCACGTTGCATGTCGAATTACGTGTTGTTTCATTTAATGTGCAAATAAAATAGGCGTGTTGTGTCATGACCATCATTAAGCCAGTTCACTACGACCATTCAAAAGAGAGTAGGGGAATTTACATCGGCGAAGCATTCACATTGAGCGAAAATTTTAAAATTCTCTATGCCTGTTGTCTGGCGTTTGTTTAAAAATATCAATTCCTCATACAATAGTGTTCCAGAGCTACTGTGGGGTCTTGTTAATTTTTTGCTGAATACTGGTAATTGAGTAGGTCCAAGTGAGTGTAATATTGAGTGACTTCTAGGAAAAGAAAAATTTTACATTTGTAGTTACTCCAAATTTACGTGCATAGAACCTTACAATCATTTCAACAGAAACGTACCAGGTTTGAGCCATTTTTGGGCCAATTCTGCTTTAATTTGAAGGCTCGGTTATTTTATTAATACATTTTTATACGTTCGCGGTCATTTCTGGTAGAAATAATATTAGAGAGGCTCTTATTTCATTACTCGAAGCTCTTCCAAGTGTCCTACAAAGTGAGAGCGTGTGAAATGGTTAATGGCAATATGTGTATCAGGTAGACACAATTCGACTTGAGTAGACTATCTGAGGTACATGTAAAATTCTAATTTTGACCTCGAAAAAGGAAGTTAACATAATCAACGTTTTATTTGATTGTATGTACATGTCTGCAGTATGGGCTACTTAAGCTACACTACTGGCCATTAAAATTACTACATCACGAAGATGACGTGCTACAGACGCGAAATTTAACCGACAGGAAGAAGATGCTGTGATATGAAAATGATTAGCTCTTCAGAGAATTCACACAAGGTTGGCGCCGGTGGCGACACCTACACCTACAACGTGCTGACATGAGGAAAGTTTCCAACCGATTTCTCATACACAAACAGCAGTTGACCGGAGTTGCCTGGTGAAACGTTGTTGTGATGCCTCGCATAAGGAGGAGAAATGCGTAACATCACGATTCCGACTTTGATAATGGTCGGATTGTAGCCTATCGCGATTGCGGTTTATCGTATCGCGACATTGCTGCTCGCGTTGGTCGAGATCCAATGACTGTTAGCAGAATATGGATCCGGTTGGTTCAGGAGGGTAATACGGAATGCCGTGCTGGATCCCAACGGCCTCGTTTCGCTAGCAGTCGAGATGACAGGCACGGATCGTGTAGCCACGTCTCGATCCCTGAGTCAACAGATGGGGACGTTTGCAGTATAACAACCATCTACACGAACAGTTCGACTTCGTTCGCAGCAGCATGGACTATCAGCTCGGAGACCATAGCTGCGGTTACCCTTGACGCTGCATCACAGACAGGTGCGCCTGCGATGGTGTACTCAACGACGAACCTGGGTGCACGAATGGCAAAACGTCATTTTCGGATGAATCCAGGTTCTGTTTATAGCATCATCATGGTCGCACCGTGTTTGGCGACATCGCGGTGAACGCACATTGGAAGCATGGATTCGTCATCGCCATACTGGCGTATCACCCGGCGTGATTGTATGGGGTGCCATTGGTTACACCTCTCGGTCACCTGTTGTTCGCATTGACGGCACTTTGAACAGTGGACGTTACATTTCAGATGTGTTACGACCCGTGGCTCTACCCTTCATTCGATCACTGCGAAACCCCAGATTTCAGTAGGATAATGCACGATCGAATATTGCAGGTACTGTACAGGCCTTTCTGGATACGTAAAATGTTCGACTGCTGCCCTGGACAGCACATTCTCCAAATCTCTCACCAATTGAAAACATCTGGCCAATGGTGGCCGAGCAACTGGCTCGTCACAATACGCCAGTCACTACTCTTCATGAACTGTGGTATCGTGTTGAAGCTGCACGGGCAGCTCTACCTCTACACGCCATCCAAGCTCTGTTTGACTCAATGCCCAGGTGTATCAAGGCTGTTACTACGGCCAGAGGTGGTTGTTCTGGGTACTGATTTTTCAGTATCTATGCACCCAAATTGCGTGAAAATGTAATCACATGTCACTTCTAGTATAATATATTTGTCCAATGAATACCTGTTTATCATCTGCGTTTCTTCTTTGTGTAGCAATTTTAATGGCCAGTAGTGTAAAAGAGATATAAAACTTTTATTGATGTGTCGAAATGTGGTAAAATTGCGTACTACCTTTATTTAAACATTTGGTTTGATGTAAATAGTGAAAAATGATTTCCAACCAGAACGACACACAGAAAGATAAGATTTTCTAATAGTCGCTACTCGAGGTGTTATTACCAAGTGAGATGGTGCAGTGGCCAGCACACTAGACTCGCATTCTGGAGGTCGACGGTTCAAACCCGCATCCCGCCATCTTGATTTAGGTTTCCAGTGATTTCCCTAAATCGTTTCAGGCAAATGCTGGGATGGTTCCTTTGAAAGGACAGAGCCGACTTCCTCTTCCTTCGTTTCCTAATCCGAGCTTGTGTTCCGTCTCCAACGACCTCGCTGTTGAAGGGACGTTAAACACTATTCTCTTCCTCCTCGAGGTGTTATTAAGAAGTAGCTGGTAATATGTGCCACAGAACAAAATATTAATTTTTAAATGAAAATGACGCTTTTGTCGTGTAATAGCAGTTTTAATCTGTTTACATGTGAAAAGTACAATATAATTACAAAGCAAAGTCAAAACTTGCAACAGAAATGTAAATTTTCTATGGAAAACAATATTTTCGTTCTTTCACACAATGCAAAGTAACTAAACAATGTTTGTGTAATTTTCAAAGTTGAAAGCGAAAAATACCGTATGTTCATTGTGACACAGAGAACCCTCAACGTCAGCAGAAAACTCATGCTCTTGCGTCTTTCACACTGGACCGAATTCTCCACGAACGATGTTGGTTTGAAAAACGGCATCTGCTGTGTCACAGATGTCTGCTGATTCCCAGCAGTCGATTTTAATCTCCGTTGCATTAAGAAGATCCGAGAAGCGCATTCGATTATTTAGCCTTCCAGAACACTTGAAACCGCTCGCTTCATTGCAGTCTCAGACCAGTCCCTTCGGCCACCGTGAGCAGGGTTCTTCTTGAAGCTTCGCATTGTGCCCTAAAAACGAAAAGAAAATCACTTACATGGTCCATACCACGTGACTTTGGTACGGCCCACACTACCCGATGGACACAGCACATTAAAACGTGGCGGTATCAGGAACAATGTTGAGTGATATGGATTTCTTTATTACGACACAGTGTACCTTAGATTACTTCAGTATTAATACTGGTATACTTATCTTCAACCATATAAACTGTTGTTGAAAATTCCATCGGTCACTAGCAAAATGGTTCAAATGGCTCTAAGCTTTGTGACACTTAACATCTGAGGTCATCATTCCCCTAGACTTCGAAATACTTAAACCTAACTAACCTAAGGTCATCACACACATTATTATTTATTTATTTATTGCCAAATTATAGACCTGTTACCTGATGTTTAAAACAGGTCGTACATCTTACAATTTTCGTTTTTCATCTTCTTACAGTTTTCTTTCCTTTTGTTTTATCTACAACATTTACAAAGAATGATTCAAAATAACAATAATTTGAGGTTGAAATATAAATAAAATTTTGTTGTTTTTAAGAAGAATATAAAAAGAAGATAGGATAGATGAGAGATTTGTTAGTACCATCACCGAGTGTGACTGACGGTGAATACCTCGGAATGGTTTCATCGAGCCGTTGACCGCCAGTCACACACACACAAATGGTTATTTGTAGAGAAATGATGTTTCTTATCCTATTTGTAACTAATCCTATGTATTAACTACATTAGGTGCGCATCCATGTACAGCATTTGGTGTTTCCTTGGCTAGATTGCTAGCAATTTGCTTATTTACTGTCACATCTCAGCTTCCTCCTCCTGCTCCTCCTCATTGTTACTATTTTCGCTGTCACTGTGGGTATCGCTGTCCGTCCTCTGGAGATTTCTGTTACGCTGCACATAGGCATGTCTGTGATGTCGTGTCCGCATATACTCTTCATGTGTTGTTTTTGAAATACTGTTTGTCAGTGCGTTAAATTGTGCCCATTGTTCTTCGTCTCTTATTGCTGTGTATATATCTATGCCTGTATCTGTGTAATCTAAGTGTAGTGTATGTCTATTGTTCGCATATTGCCCGCAGAAAAAAGTGTGTTCTGGGGAACCTTCTTCCCCGCATGTGCATGTAGGTGTCTGCCTCAGACTCACGCGGTTTAAGTGCGTGGGATAAGGTCCGTGCCCGGTTAAGAAATGTACCATACCGCGGCTGGGATCGATATGTCTCATTCTCAACCGCTCCCTTATGTCAGGGAGGAAGTCGTGCAGTCTACGTCCCTTATCACTTACATCCCACTCAGCTTGCCATGTATCCAAACGCCAACTTTTAAGCTGACGTATCGTCTCTATGGGCACACCGGTTATTGTGTGTACCTTATCTAGTCTCCCCACCTTTAACCAGTACCTTGCAGCTCTGTATTTGATCGTGATTTCTATGGGGCATATTCCGAGCACCACACACAGTGCATCCGCTGAGGTGGTACCGAAGGCTCCAGATAGCCTAAGTAGGACACTTCTCTGCCCTCGTCTGACGGATGCTTTGTTGGTGACCACGTTCAGTCTATGTGCCCACGTGCTAGCCGCGAAGCTGAGTACTGATTCGAAGAGCGCACAGTGGTATGTACGTATGACTGGTAGAGGTAGTCTGTACTGTTTTGAATTTAGCCTCACCAGTTTGTGGAGTATTTTTTCTGCTTTGTCTGTTGTTAGCCTTATGTGTTCGTGGAAATTCAATTTTTCATCTATGTGTACCCCAAGATAGCGCGTAATGCGTGCTCGTTTGATGTTTGTGTCCCCAATTTTAACCGAAGGATTCCTTTGGAGTGATCCTTTCAGTAAAGTGCATGTTGTTTTGTTTTCGGCTATCCTGAGTTTGTTATTGTGACACCACTGAGTAATTGTTTGTAGTAATCCACTGGCTTTCTCTTCTAACTGGGCTCTGTTGTTTGCACTGACTACAACTAATAGGTCATCTGCGTAGGCGACAATTCCGTCTGACCTGTCATCCCCATCCAGAAGTTGTAGGAGGGCTTCGATTGTTATGTCCCAGAAGATGGGGCCGCAGATCGACCCTTGAGGACAGCCTTTGGTAATTCTTTTAATTACTTTCCGGCTGTCCATCTGCTATTCGACTACTCGGTCTTTACAGTAGTCCAGAAAACTGTTGTACAGTGATTGCGGTACCTCCAGATGTCTTAGCCTCTGAAACAGTGCTGGCCAACAAAGATTATCAAATGCTCCGGCAATGTCAATCATTATTGCCATGGCGTATTTCTGTTTTGTGGTGTTAACTATGTGCAGGGCCTGGTTGATGGCATCATCTATTGATCTGCCAGATCTGAAGCCGAACTGGTGTTGGCTCATACCCCTGAGAGCTCACACACATCCAAGCCCGAGGCAGGATTCGAACCTGCGACCGTAGCAGCAACGTGGTCCCGGACTGAAGCGCCTAGAACCGCTCGTCCACAGCGGCTGGCCGATCACGAGCTTCGACAATCAAAACCAAACAAAATTTGTGACACAAACGCGACAGCTACATCAGTCAAGCTCCCCCAAATAGCGAAGTGATACCTCGTCTTAATTCCAAGCGTCCGCTCTCTGAGGGTAAACCCGAGAAACACCAAGTGGCTCATACTGACCGCCGGCCCATAATAACCTAGTACCGTTCCCATACCACAGCCAACGCCACCTAGATTAAGAAGGCCTATGCGCTGAGAAGCCCCCCTGCGAAAAGTAATCACTCATGTCTTGTCTACCCGAGAGCACTTTCTACTGACAGACACTTCTAGAAATGCTTTTTTCTAGCTATATATATTTCTAGTGACATACATCACTTTCATATTTGTAAATATCCAATATTACATTTGTGGTAGACATTTGTGATATATTAGTTGAGTTCTGTTAACGGCCTTGCCGTCCTGCCATTTTTATTAGGCTACTGATGTTTCCCAAGTCATATTATTACTGTGCAACGGCAATACACAGTACTAAAAGACCAAAATAGAATACCCTCTCTAATTATTTGGCGTCAAGACGGAATCCTCTACTCTTCAGCCTACCTTTCAACTGACATTCGAAAACTTTGCTGTTAGTCTACTGAACCACTAATACAGCATCTGCTGAACACAACGCATTTTTACATTTCTGCGAGCAGCTTGGATGTCGTAGTAGCAGCCCCACGCAAGTAGTACTCTAAATCAATATTGAACGACCTCTCTAAACACGTTATATGGAGCAAGCCAAGGCATACGTTGAGACCTTCTTGTTCCATATCAGGCTTCACTTCCACTGCAAACAAGCAACTAAAATACAACGGGAAATAACAACACGTCGTGTGGAAAAATTCGCATACAGGTGCTATACGCATAACCCAACAAGGAATTGGTGTTTGGTGTCCTGCGGGTATCCTGCGGCTTCTGTGAATTCAACGATACCCTATTGGAACATTCATTTAAAACGAGAATTCCGAACCTGCGGGGTTTAAATTCCTACACAGCATTTATATAGAACAGTGGACATGCTAAGTTAAGTGTAAATTTAAAATTATGCTTCACATTATTAACTTCGTACTACAGTATATCACAAAGGAACTTAAATGGCTAATCTCTCTTATTTTGCGAGTTAAATTTTCCCTTGGGACAGTCAGTTTCCATTTACTAATAATCGCTCTGCCTTCGGAAACGGAACAAAAGTTTTGTACTTCCGGATCTGTCGGATAGTTCCCTTTACACCCGGTCACACAACCTCTGTTTTTCTGTTACTAACGCAAAAGCCGAAATATGCATGTCATTAATGAAATTAAAACATTCTAAAACAGTCACACTGTGCAACATGCACTTTTGCTCAAGCTCAGCTCAGTGCTACACAACACTTGATTTTTGCTATTGTTATGACTACTCTTGGTACACCCATCGTGCTGTTCGCAGGCAGCCCAGAGGCCTACTTAATGTACGTGGCGTTGCTATAGCACCCCGGTAGAAGAACCAAAAGAAAGTGGCGTAGCGCATTGGTAAAGTACAGTTGTTTCTGTTGTGGTCTTCACTCCGAAGACTGGTTTGATGCAGCTCTCCACGTTAGTCCAACCTGCGCTAGCCTATTCATCTCTGTGTAGCTGTTGCAACTTACATCCATGTGAACCTGCTGACTGTTGCCAACCCATGCTCTCCCTCTACAGTTCTTCCCCTGAACTTCCCTCAGTTACCAAATTGGCGATTCATCGATGCGTTAAGAAGTATCTTGGGATTTCGTGGGGTACTTAGTTTTGTGTATTTTCAGAGTTATTGGAAGCATACGCCAACAGTGTACTACCGTATGACGCAGTCTTTAGGTGGAGAACACTCTTACATTTGTCTCCATAGTCATATATGACACCACAAAGTCAACCCAGTATTCCGGTATCAAAAACACATCATGTAGTAATTTTGCACATCACTAAATGAAACAATAAGTTCACTGTTACTAGTCACCGTTTTATTTATTTCCACGACGCGTTTCGAAGGTTTAAACCTCCATCATCGGGTGGATTTACATTAGTAAGTATTACATTTGTGTGTGTGTTGTGTTACGATTTTTGGAGGAACTTTTGGCACTGCCTAGTGGAGAAACGAGACACTATTTCAGAATATGGTTTAGGATAACTTTTGACGAAAAATTAAACTGATATCTAATGGTAAACATTAAATAAGTAAACTACAGTACCTTCAGTGATCACAGGTTCCTTTTGCTGTCGTAACACATCACATGTATACTGCCACATTTGTAAACAAATATGGCGTCTGGAATCAGCTGGGTGCGAAGTTCGTATAACAGAAGTGAAGACATAATCGCAAAGTGCAAAGAATATACATCATAACAATATTATTACAGAATAATTGCTTTAAGCATTTGCGGTGTTTGTTTTGAGGTGTCAAATATATGTGTGTGTACTTCAGGTGTATAAATCCAATTCTGACAAGTTAGAACAGCAAACATTCGTACTCGTTTATACAATCAGGTGAAATGTTAAAATGGCTTAAACTTCATACTTATTGATAACAATTAGGTGAAATGTTACAGACTATAATTACAATGATCATATTGGCTACAACAGTAAAATCATACATACATTACATTCTTTGATTGGGGTTTAATAAACAGATGTGAAGTGAGGGGCTGGAGGCAGAAGGAGAGGTAGAGAGAGAGAAAAAGTGTGTGTGTGTGTGTGTGTGTGTGAGTGAAAGGGAGAGGGAGAGGGGGAGGGGAGAGAGAGAGAGAGAGAGAGAGAGAGAGAGAGAGAGAGGGAGGGAGAGAGGAAAGAGTGATTATTGAGAGGAAACATTTACATGGCAAGGAGTCTTAAGATTGCATGTTGCATATACACTCCTGGAAATGGAAAAAAGAACACATTGACACCGGTGTGTCAGACCAACCATACTTGCTCCGGACACTGCGAGAGGGCTGTACAAGCAATGATCACACGCACGGCACAGCGGACACACCAGGAACCGCGGTGTTGGCCGTCGAATGGCGCTAGCTGCGCAGCATTTGTGCACCGCCGCCGTCAGTGTCAGCCAGTTTGCCGTGGCATACGGAGCTCCATCGCAGTCTTCAACACTGGTAGCATGCCGCGACAGCGTGGACGTGAACCGTATGTGCAGTTGACGGACTTTGAGCGAGGGCGTATAGTGGGCATGCGGGAGGCCGGGTGGACGTACCGCCGAATTGCTCAACACGTGGGGCGTGAGGTCTCCACAGTACATCGATGTTGTCGCCAGTGGTCGGCGGAAGGTGCACGTGCCCGTCGACCTGGGACCGGACCGCAGCGACGCACGGATGCACGCCAAGACCGTAGGATCCTACGCAGTGCCGTAGGGGACCGCACCGCCACTTCCCAGCAAATTAGGGACACTGTTGCTCCTGGGGTATCGGCGAGGACCATTCGCAACCGTCTCCATGAAGCTGGGCTACGGTCCCGCACACCGTTAGGCCGTCTTCCGCTCACGCCCCAACATCGTGCAGCCCGCCTCCAGTGGTGTCGCGACAGGCGTGAATGGAGGGACGAATGGAGACGTGTCGTCTTCAGCGATGAGAGTCGCTTCTGCCTTGGTGCCAATGATGGTCGTATGCGTGTTTGGCGCCGTGCAGGTGAGCGCCACAATCAGGACTGCATACGACCGAGGCACACAGGGCCAACACCCGGCATCATGGTGTGAGGAGCGATCTCCTACACTGGCCGTACACCACTGGTGATCGTCGAGGGGACACTGAATAGTGCACGGTACATCCAAACCGTCATCAAACCCATCGTTCTACCATTCCTAGACCGGCAAGGGAACTTGCTGTTCCAACAGGACAATGCACGTCCGCATGTATCCCGTGCCACCCAACGTGCTCTAGAAGGTGTAAGTCAACTACCCTGGCCAGCAAGATCTCCGGATCTGTCCCCCATTGAGCATGTTTGGGACTGGATGAAGCGTCGTCTCACGCGGTCTGCACGTCCAGCACGAACGCTGGTCCAACTGAGGCGCCAGGTGGAAATGGCATGGCAAGCCGTTCCACAGGACTACATCCAGCATCTCTACGATCGTCTCCATGGGAGAATAGCAGCCTGCATTGCTGCGAAAGGTTGATATACACTGTACTAGTGCCGACATTGTGCATGCTCTGTTGCCTGTGTCTATGTGCCTGTGGTTCTGTCAGTGTGATCATGTGATGTATCTGACCCCAGGAATGTGTCAATAAAGTTTCCTCTTCCTGGGACAATGAATTCACGGTGTTCTTATTTCAATTTCCAGGAGTGTAGTAGTCACGGTAAAGCCTAACCTAAAAATGTTCGCATTTAAAGTTTGCACATCACTGTGAAATGTGTGGTGGAAGGTGTTTTTCGTTGCTTCAGATAATTTTTAAGGTTTCCATGTGGTCCGTAATAAATAAAGCGATCTCAAGTAGAGTCGCGGCGACCAGCGCCTTTCATAGTAGTTAAGAGTTGCAACATATCTGTTACCTCTACCGCTACTCGAACAAATCTGTGATATTAAAATTTGAAACGGTACACTCAGAAGCTTGACAGGAATGGAAACTAACAGCCAACCCGCGTATGGTTAAGGGTTTACTAATCCTCTACATGGTTTCGAAAAATATAAATTTGTCTTCTTCATAAATGGACTCGTAGAATTACATATTGACAACAACAGATGTCGGAGGTGAAAGGCTCATGTCTTGGGACGATTGGTACTCATGCCTCGCCACCTTCTTAATTTTGACATGTTTTATAATACCATCAACGTCCTTATCTCGTGATCTAGCAATTAGCAACGCCGCCTGTAGATCGCTGGGCCATCGCGGGGCCTCTGGTTCGATTCCCAGCCTGCTCAGAGAGTGTTTTCCCTCGGCGTTTGTCTTATCCTGCTCTTTTCGTCTCACCTTCTCCGACGCATGAGCCGCGGAAGTGGCGTCAAAAAGGATGACCAGCACCAGGCAGCCAAACAACCCCTCATGGGCTTTGCCGGACTATAATGCCATATCACCATTTCATTTAACTCCATCAGTGCTGAATATTCCAGTTTGAGAATGAATTACATTCTATTTATATACTTCCCACACGCAAGGTTTTGCTCTACTCCGTATTATCAAAAGCGATCTCCAAATCTATGAACGTATATGTTTCTTTGGTTAAACCACAATGATGGAATTGCTTCTTGCGTCTGACTCATTCTTCTAAAATCGCAATATTACTCTCTTAATTTGTTTTAGATTTTCCATTCTTCATCAAAGTACTATCATGAATACATTTTGTGCATGTGGTACTAGGCCGACTGTGCAGTTATTTTCACATCCATCCGCTCTTGTCTTCTTCGAAATTGTAGTAATTTCGTACTTTTCACAATCCAGTGGCCTTCACGATCTTCTATAGTTCCTTTTCACGTCTTTAGTATAATATTTATAAGAGTTTAGCTGGTAGGGTACCAATTCCTAGCCGTTAACTCTATCCGATTTAGTGCATAGTTTTGAAATTTTGAAAGGAAATGAACTGCTCTATCATTCTGAGGCACCAAGTTTTTTTTTTTTAATTGGTCTTGTAATGTCCCCACAGAAAATACCCTCTACCACGCACCAATTAATCATTTTCAATCAAACCACCCACATTCATTCACTTTGGAAAAGTTATCTGATCTGATGATTTTCTCGTAATATATGCGGCGACAGCTCGACGACGCCATAGTATTTTCTAGTGCGTTTATTCTTTGAAATAACAGAGATGCATATATGCATTCTCCATGGTTGTTAGAGTGGTAACTAGGACAGCTTCTGGAGTATCTGTTGAGGGATTGACGTGTTTCTGAGAGATACATATTCAGCTTTTCTTCTCGCTAAAGCGAGCCAATTAACATTTGTGCCGCTAGCGGTTTGTTTGAAGAGAAAGAGACCGTAAAAGAAAAATAACTAAGGCGTGGAATCACCGGAGATCTGGACATGTAATGGAGATGGATTTAATACACAATTTCCTTCATAAATAAGGTTTGTGACTTTTTTGTTCTGGAGTGAATGAACGAATGAGTTTTTTCTGAATCATTTGATGATCACGTTGGCCCTGTAATTAGTGGGGAAGTTTCAGCTGTGTCGAAGAGAGCCTGCAATCACTGAGTCTGTGTTAAATCGTCCAAAAAAGCTTCGTACACATCTGGAATTCGCAATCTTTCGTAAAAGGAACAAATTGTCCAAACGATTGATTCTCCCGACTGAATGCAGTGTTTAACAGTAATAATAAATGTAAAGATCTCTTACAGCAAGCCAGCCACTGATTACCAAGACGAAGGACTCCACTAAAGATTCTATTTGGCTGATTTCACGTAATGAAATATTATATTAAAAACTGTACATAGACAAAGGAGAGAAAGAGAGAGAGAGAATGAAAATAGCGATAATACTGATAATCATCCATTAGTCTAACTTTTCGCCTATCTTATCAGGGATCAGCCACGAAAGGGGAGGCCCTTACTTTACTGTATAGATTTATGTGTGAAGGTGAAGGGATCTTAAAGGCAACAGATACACGTCTATACAGACAAGACATTACACAGAGATAGCGGCTAGCTGCATTCATCATCTATTCTTAGATGAAAAGACGGCAACTTATTATCCGAACATTTAAAAAATATTAAATTCTGTAAAGTATTTTTTCCTTCTTCCCGGTTTATATTTTGCTTCTATTAACAGATTACCTTTTTCGTCTCTAATTATTCTGTACATTGTTCTGTGCTCACAACAGTAATTTTTTCTTAGTCTATGTGCAGCGTTTGCTTTACCCTGCCTCAATTTCGTATCTATCTCATCTTACCTCAATCCGTTCTCCATTAGCTGTTCTACATTTCACGATATTTCATATCTGAAAAATATGGTTCAAATGGCTCTGAGCACTATGGGACTCAACTTCTGAGGTCATTAGTCCCCTATAACTTAGAACTAGTTAAACCTAACTAACCTAAGAACATCACAAACATCCATGTCCGAGGCAGGATTCGAACCTGCGACCGTAGCGGCCTTGCGGTTCCAGACTGCAGCGCCTTTAACCGCACGGCCACTTCGGCCGGCTTTCATATCTGACTGACCAATATTGTTTATATTCACTTACAACAGTTTTTAATTTCTCGTTGTTTATTTATTACATATGTTGTCCATAGTTGCCTCTTTTCGGGCTTTATCAATTCTGTTTCTTTTTCTGCTACAGTCATTGCACCTTCTCTGTGTCTATTCCATCGGTTTTCACAGCATTAACTCCCTGAAGTGTCGTTATTTGTTTTCATCTCATTGTCAGGTCAGTTAAACCTACCAAACCGAAAGTCGGCTTAGACCATTGTCGTCACTTTGTTGTTGCGTGTTTCTTTTAACGTGTGCAGAAACGTGATTGCGAAGACGTGAATACGAAACACTTACTTATTGCAATATGCGAAAAAGAAGATACACTATCAACAATTTTAGAAGTCGGTACACTGCTGTGCTTTCCAGTGGCTTTTGCATCAACATTTTCTTGATACTTTTCGGTTCTTCCGTTTTGGGGAGTGTTACGGTATTCTGAAATGGATCATTCAACTACCATTATTTCAGAAGGTAATTGCCAAGATGTTAATTTGTTCTTGAATCGGAATTCTGTCATTTTAAAGGCATGTTATTTTTATTGATAACTTATGCGGTGATTGGGATGGAACCAGAGACTGAAGAAAGAAATGTTGGTCTTCATCTGAATAACATCTCGGGTTTTCAGGGAGAGAACAACAAACCAGTTATACAAGGATAAGCCTGCAAACAAAACAAAAAAAACCATTTCACCATACTCTTGAAGAGATTTACGGAAACGTCGGAAAAACTTAGTCTGGAAAGACAGAGAGCATTTGAAAGTCAGTCTTCCTGTATGCGAGTGCAGTTTCTTCTGTTCAACCACAGCTTCACCTTTCTCTGTAGTTACTATGGACAGTAATTACTTGACTGCGGTAACGGAATTCCAAGTATTGCATTCACGAGCAAAGCACAGTACAGACAGAGTCTTGGAATACTATCTTGTGATACAGCCCACATGGCTGTTACGTTTTCCGAGAACACTCGCTGACCGAAATGTGTTGCTGTTGCTTTGTGGCAAAGGAGAACTAAATAGGTAAAATATAAATTTGAAAACGAGGTACAGCCTCAAAGGACCGAGCGTATAATACATGCAGGAAGCAATTACAACTTTCTGGATTAGCCCAGACTGTTAAATAGCCTTGCCACTCGTACGATTACCAGCTATATGACAAAAACTCATTTTACTATCCACGTTTCTCTGCAAATGAGCATAAATATCAACTGAGAGAGAAAATACGGGCAGTTTATGACTAAACAGATGCCATTCTATAAAGCCCATGTCACTGACATACATGTCAGCTTCCCAAATGAAGTTTCACATCTGTAATCGACACTTCCAGTCTCGTAACCGTCGCCCTCATTTTGAACTTACTGATGTTGAAGAACTTCGATAACAGTTCCGGAATCTTGCAGCTTTCTTTGTGCAAGTGATTTATTATTTTTCTTCTTTCACATACAGGTTTGATGAAGCACAACTAAGGCCAGTATTATAATACAGATATCTAATACTAAGTACGTGTAAAGATTTATAAAGCAGATTGAAAACTTAGCTACATTCACAGAATCATAGGAGGCATAAAGGTACCTCCAAGAGAGGTTGCTTAGAAAACACTTGTATGAACCACAGCTTACCCCTTGTCAGATGTATAGGATCCATATCAGGTCTTGAATCTTTGTAATTTCTTCCACTAATATCCTATAGAAACGTACAAGATCGTTAATTACCGTACAGCACCACATCTTATTTCGCACAGTTCTACTCATGTTTTCACACAAGTCTGTAAAACTTTTAACAACTATCTCGAGGTGGCGGAATATGCAACACACGTTTTTAGTTTTGTGATACAATCGTGGTCACAACATTTACTGAATGATTCAGTAGTTACATACACCTGCAGAATCTTCTGTAGCTGTGACCACAGAGTTATTATCAAGTTTAGAGACACTTTCCATTGCAGATCGTGGGCATTTACTATATTATTGCAAGAGGACAGTGAGAGTAAATTAAGAATGAATGTAGCGAATGATCACAGATTTAATTGGATTGGAAAACAGCACCCAACCCGCAGCAGAGTTAAATGTTAACTATGCTTTCGACAAATATAAATTTATGTTCTCCAGAAGAAAAATGGACTGGTAGAATCACATATTGACAACAATGTATGTAGGAATAAAAAAGCTCTTGTCTAGTACAATCTACGATGAAAGAGATAAAGGACCATCTCGATGTGGGGGAGTATCCAATAAAGTTTTTCAGTTTTGTGACACTATCATGGTCACAACTTTCGCTGGATGTTTCAGTAGTTACATTCCTGGCTATGACAACAGAGATCGTGGGCATTTACAATATTATTGCCAATACATAATTGGACACGCATACGACTGTCAATCTTTACACTAACTTGAATTTTCGGAATTTCTCCCAGTAATATCCTACGGAAACGTACAGAATCGTTAATTACAGTTTGGCGCCACATCACACTTCGCACAGTTCTACCCATGTTTTCACCCAAATCTGTAAAACATTTTAACAACGTCTTCTGCAAGTCACTCTTCATTTCTCTTGTGAAGACCTTCCACTCGCTTTCCTCTACCTCCGTTTGGATCTTTTCTGGAGTCAGATGCAGACTGTTTTCTTAAATAATGCGGTAGATTGGCGGACTTGCTTGATATTGCACCATCTCTTAATTTTGGTCGAGCTCTTGGTAATTTCTGCTCGTTTCCTAGCATATCTTTAAATCTATCAAAGTTCATTACATCCTCTTCTTCGAAACACTTAGCACAGGCCGCAGATCTCTTTAAAGGTAACTAGTCTTAAAGACATTTTCCACACTGTCCACACTATTAGCTATTCAGGTTGCGTTTCCGTGTCTGTGAAGAAACCGAACACAATAATGTTGCTTTCATCGCCATTGAAAGGGTAATTTCTTGAGCATCCTGGGACACAACACTTGTCTGTCATCTGAAAAATATAATTGAATTAATGGTAATACACATTTCCAGTATACAACAAACAACTATTCAGTAACATGTCTATTATGTGGCTTCACTCTCTACATTATATTTACATACCGTTTCTACGAGGGCCGTTCAGAAAGTAACCTCCGGTTGATTTAAAAAAATACACCAAGTTAAATAAAAATATTTTAATATATACATCTTACAACTACATCTTTGCACTATTTTTCTACATAGTCTTCATAGCGAATGAGGCACTTATCGTATCTCTTCACAAGCTTTGAAATTCCTTCTGCATAAAAATCACCCGCTTGTGCCTGGAGCCAGCCTGTGACCGCATCTTTGAGCTCTTCGTCGTCATCAAACCGCTGTGACCCGAGCCATTTCTTCAAATGCATGAAGAGGTGATAATCACTTGGCGCCAGGTCTGGGCTGTAAGGTGGATGGTTGATAACGTCCCACTTGAAGGACTCAAGAAGGGCCGTTGTTTTGCGAGCAGAGTGAGGACGGGCGTTATCCCGCAAAAAAACGATACCGGAAGTCAGCATACCACGGCGTTTGTTCTGTATAGCCAGTCGTAACTTTTTTATTGTTTCACAGTACACGTCTTGATTAATGGTCATACCACGTTCCATGAATTCAACCAACAAAACCCCTTTGGCATCCGAAAACACCGTTGCCATCAGTTTTCTGGCAGAAAAATCTTGCGAGGCTTTTCTTGGTTTGGTAGGCGAATTTGAATGTGCCCACATCTTTGATTGTTCTTTTGTCTCAAGGTTCACGTACTTAATCCAGGTTTCGTCACCGGTCACGATTCTGTTTAACAATGGTTCTCCTTCGTCCTCATAACGTGACAGAAAGTCTAATGCAGAGGCCATTCTTTGAGTTTTGTGGTGGTCGGTAAGAATTTTTGGCACCCATCGTGCACAGAACTTACGGTAACCCAATCTTGCTGTCACTATCTCGTACAAGAGAGTCTTAGAAATCTGTGGAAAACCAGTAGACAACTCCGACATTGAGAAACGTCGATTTTCACGAACTTTTGCATCAACTGTCTGAACGAGTTCGTCAGTCACCAATGATGGTCTACCACTCCTCTCTTCATCATGAACGTTTTCTCGTCCACTTTTAAATAAACGTACCCATTCACGGACAACTCCTTCACTCATAACTCTTGGTCTGTACACGGCACAAAGCTCACGATGAATAGCTGCTGCAGAATATCCTTTGGCTGTAAAAAACCTTATGACAGCACGCACTTCACATTTGGCGGGGATTTCTATTGCAACACACATTTCAAACTGCCACAAAAACTAAACTAGCGCAGGTACGACGTTCACTCGACCACGGCTTGATGCCGACTGACCTGTTGAGTGCGTGAACGCACAGATGGCGTCGCTACTCCCCCCACAACCCGCACTGTGACCAATCGGAGGTTACTTTCTGAACCGCCCTCGTATTTTAAAAAATGTAAATGCCGCGTGGCTAGGGCCTCCCGTCGGGTAGACAGTTCGACTGGTGCAGATTTTCGAGTTTACGTCAATTCGGTGACTTGCATGTCGATGGGGATGTAATGATGATGATGAGGACATCACAACACCCAGTCCCTGAGCGGAGGAAATCTCCGACCGAGCCGAGAATCGAACCCGGGCCGTTAGATATGACATTCCGTCCCGCTGACCACGCAGCTACCAGGGGCGTACATCGTTTCTATAAAAACATGTCATTCGAAAACTCACCTTTACAGAAATACCAGCAATCTTTGGACGTTTAGAGAAAAAGTTAACATAAGTAGCAGATCTCACAGCAAACGAAGCCAAACATTCACAATCTGTACGTCTCATAACAGAGAACTGCATCAGTTCAGTAAGCCGTCTTCACAGTTGTGCCCCTTCTCATGACACCGATTTGTGTCATGTGGGATATGGCTGAGCGGTGGTGTGTGTGTATGTGTGTGTGTGTGTGTGTGTGTGTGTGTGTGTGTGCGTGTTCACTCATTATATGTCTATCAGTGGCATGGTCGTGGATTGTTTTCCATCGTTATTCCCGTAGCGGCCGGTGCGAAATTTACGGCGGTTGGACAGCAAAATATACCGAAATCAGTCACCCTGGTGGTGAGATTCGAGGGGACTCATCGAAATTAAGCATCCCAATGGTGCGAGGGTTCTTTGAAATTAACCCGAAAGAGAAAAGAAAAACTACGTTACGTTAAAAGTAGCTTGTTTTCCAGAATTATGAGTGTCTGAACCTAGATGTTTTACTATACAGTCAAATTTGCAAAACTAAATTAAAGTTTTAACAAAAATTGTCAACTGTTTATAACAAAAGGTTTACATCTTTATCGCAAATGCAATGTTAAATGTAGAATCAAATGAGTCTGCCCTTAATTGCAGAAAACGGAGAAACTGCATTTTGTTGATTATGGCTCCATCTACCATGAAAGGAAAAAATGTTTCGAGTAAAACCCAGGTATTTTTTGGCGTAAAAACCGAATCTGCAGTAAAACTGGGGAAGGGGGGGGGGGGGAGCTCAATTGAAATAAGTGGGCCCTCTCCCACCGCAGCCTCCCGTGGGCAGAGTGTTAGGGGCGGCCAGTTTCAGCACAAACAGCTGTCTGCTTTAGACAGATGCCTGCTTTGAAAACATATTAGCTTTTCACGGGAACATTTTTTTGTACCATATGTATATTTTGTGTTGTAAGTGTAGATCCAAAAAGTACAACAAAAACAGAAGGAAGATGCAGAAAGGCTACATGAGTAAGGGTTACAGGAGGCAAAAAGGATTTATTCACAATGAAAGCGCTTTTAACATTTAAAACCATACATGTTGGACCAAAATAGGTTAATGAAAAGCTGTGTTCGGAGTGCAGTCCTGGAAAAGAGGTAAATAATGCGAACGGAAGCGTGTGACATGTTGCGTTATGAAAGACCCTTTAGGGTCAGATGGATTTATAGAGAAAGGAATGAAGATAAATTACAATGAGTGAACGAAAAGAAAATGTAAAATGAAACAAAATGAAAGGAAGAGAGAAAATGGTTTGGCAAGCATTCTGTGAGACGTTGCTGGAAACTGTAGTTGAAGGTAAGGCGGAAAGACGGAATCACACTGGCACTCCTAGCTATGAATATGCAAGGCTTTCATCGATGATGTCGGATGCACGACTAATTCAAGGAGAAAAAGGACACCAGACAAGCAGAATGAGCAGGGAGCTGCGTCAAACCGCCTCCCTGTTGACGACTGAGCCCAAATTTGAGAATAAGTAAAGCAAAGGTGACTGTGACGTAGCGAAATGGTGAGATGTTGAACACCAAAACTGGTAAAGACGCAGTGGAAGACAAAAAGTTTTCTACCTAGGAAACATGGTAACGTAGGCAGAGAAGATTTAAGTCAACTTAATAGCCCTATTGTTGCCAGGTATTGGAATGTAATTGTGGATGAGATGTCTGTTAACGTAGTTTTCAAGTATAAGGTATGTATAAGTATGGAATTGAAAGCTGTAAGAAAACACTGAAAGAAGAAATTGGATGCAATTATAATTAGATGCCACAGGTGGACGTAAGAAACTCGGTGGACGAATACAATTCGACATAAAGAGATAAATAAAATGAGTGCAAGGATAGCACTTTCGAGAAACAATTATCACAAACAGTCAGTTTAGTGGGACGTTTGCTCCCGGACCCAGGAGTGTTTCACGCTAGAGACGTTGCCCATCATTTGTAGTCCCCTTACACCAAAAAACTGCTATATTTTGGGGGTGCTTTAAGAGTAAGTTATCCAGCAGTAGGTCCCACAATGTGTGGCAACAGAAAGACAACATAGAAGCGGTTAGTGACTACTTCGAAATTGATGCGCTGACTGAGAATTCCTTGAGATCAGTTGTATTAAATCTGGCACAGATTTTCGAAGGTCACTGCTTGGTAGTAGGTCCACGCACAATACAGCTAAAGTCAAGGAATTTGCAGCAAGCTAATTAATTTCGAAGTACTTCACAAAGCTGTGGATCATCAACAGTATTTGTTCTTGTAGACACACATTTGTGTATTACAAGCGTAGCGCGGCAAACGACGACAAGAACAATGGTCTCTATTCCTCACTGTCTCGTCCTCCCTGTTCTGGAAACCCAATTTATGTAGCGAGAATTATGTGATAAATTTAGTGGATTACCATTAAGGATGTAGACAGTGAGACGTATTGAATTTGGGCCGGTCCGGATGGAGTCCACGGATAGGTAAGGTGGCTAAGGCAACCGCTCGTGGTAAGCGGGAAATCCGGGTTCGAGTCCCGATACGCCACAGATTTTCACATTTCATTATTGGGTGGTAGATCTACGCCTAATACAACTGATATAAAGAAATTTCGAAATACTTCACACAGCTGTGGATCTTCAACAGTGCCTGTTCTCTCAAACACGTGTGTGTTAGTAACCATGTTGTCGTCGGGAGTCTTGAATGCCACCAGAAGGTTCACGAAGAGCACTATTTCCGAAAAATGAGAATCTGTTTGTCATACAGCAGTCCATTAAACGAAGTATGGAACCCGAGTAGACGCATCTACAAAACAGCAATTGTGACTAAATCTACAACTACACTTTATCGTACACCATTAGACGCATCTACAGAGTAGTGATCGTGACTACATCTACAACTACACTTTGCAAAGCTCGTTTTGGTATATGTTTGTAATAGGCTATTAAAATTTAATGTTAACAGCTGAAATGTAGGCATTTGGTCATTTTCAAACGCAACTCTGGTGAAATTTCCGACGTCAATGAAAGGTCGATTCTGAAATTGTAGACTTTGTTTGTAAATAATTTTTACATTGGAAGGTGAAAATGCCTATGAAACCGAGTCTTGTTGTATAGCTAAAAGTATGGGTTGTGGCTAATTTCGCAAGTACGTGTACGCTTTGTGCGTTTGTAGCGTACTGAAACGTGACTCTCATTATAGCTCTTGTTGAACAAATAATTTATCGTTAGTAAATCAGAGAACTGTGTTTAACGCAATTTAATTATTATAAGAAATTCATCTTACTCATCTTTCCACCGACTTCGCTTGACGGAATTTTAAGAGAATATTAGTGTAATGATACTTTAGCCTTCAGGCGGAAGAACCAACGCTAATGCATCCTATGCAAACCTCTTCATCTCTCCATATCTATGGCCAAATAAACGCAAATAGTATGATTATCTCAGTTTATTTTAGGGGGAATTTTCCAATTGTTTACGAATTTCACCAAGAAATCTTTCTCTTGGGAACAATATCAAAGTTACACTAAACTGAAACACAAATATACTGATCTCCGAGGGAATGCTGAAAGGTAATGCCTCCGAATTTTTTATGGGAAAACACATGAAGCTTTTTAAATAAAGCAACAATTACTAACGTGCTGCATGTTTATTCTTCATACCTACGTATTTATCTCTCAACATTGTCAACCTGCCGACGAACGCGTTTCTCCATATGACCTTCGCTGTTGAATGTTCGACTACGTTAACGGAGCCATAACCTCACCTCTGCTTGCGCCTCTTCATCCGAATCAAACTGAAGTCCTCGAAGTTGTACTTTAAGTTCTGGAAACGGATGAAAATCGGATGTGGCCAAGTCGGAACTGTATGGACTATGATCGATGATAGAGAACCCAAGGCGTGGGATGTTGCAGATGTCGCAGCACTCGTGTGTGATCTAGTATTGTCATGCCGAAGGAGAGGGTGCTCCATGTGTGGACGAACTCTTAGAATCGCCGTTCTCATTACGCTGTCGCAGACGCACGATGTCGTGCGAAGCTCGATCACATCCTCGACGTAGACGGTAACTAGCCTGATGTGAAGAAATCAGGATATGTCCACAACGGCTGGGATGTTATGCTTGAAAAAAAAAAGTCTTCGTTTCTGAAGATATTGTCTCTGTTCTGGTAAGCAAATATCTGCTATTAATAATTACACTAATCAGAAGCTCAAGATTTATCATTTTTACCCACTTGTGACTGATGACGTCTCTTTCAACAGCTGTTGTGCATGAAATGTTTTGGATTTTTACGTTTGGAATGCAACCAGTACTCATTTTGCGTATTAAAGTGTGATTGCTGCTGAACACTTTATTGCAAATCTCGCAGTGCTTGCAGCCGGAGTGGAATCCTGGCGTTAATAACATTAGCTTGTTTTTATCGCCCTTCAATCAAGTCACAATTAGTTCGAATTCGAGAGACCGTACAACGGTTTGACAGACAGATGACGTGCGCATTGGAGATCTGCACGCATCTCACAGCAGGACTCATCGTGCAAAATAAAAGCCTGGAGAGAGGGTGGGGGGAAATACCGGCAAAAAAGGGGGAATTAAAGTTTTGACAGGGCGGACGTATTAACAAGGGCCAGCGAGCCATTCATCATTGCTGACAATTAACAAGGGCCACGTGCCGCCGGCCGCTGGGGCTCCACGTCGGACGCCGCCGCCCTAACAGAGTTATTTAACATTCGGCGGCAGTTCATTCGTTTCGCATAGCACACAGGTGATAGTCTGATGGACCCGCTGCCTCTGGCTCAAATCGAGACCAGCGGCTACTCTAGCGTGCCAGCAGCGGGTGTTGCCAGACCAGCAGCACACGAAGAATTTGTAGTTTGCCGCGACTCGTATAAATGATGATGTTTGAAGTGAGTTTCCTTTTTGTCTTTCTAATACTTGAAGAACCTTCATAAATTACTTAAAATAAGATTGTCATTCTCCAACCAATAAAATCCCACGTACAGAGCTCCTTAAAATGTAGGAAAATTAATATCGCAGTACTCAAGATCCTGAAGAGAAAAACTGTTGACAGTGCAATACTGCACATGTAACAGCCATGTAAGTTTCCATACTCCGGGTAACTTACCGACAGTCCAACAGCGTTATGCCAACAACATTGAAACAGAATTTCGTAGTCTACTGCAGATTGTCCTCCGCAGTTTTTTTGTATTACAGTCTACATTTATAACAAAAGGTAGTTGCAGAACAATAAAGCTTCATAGTATAAATACAAAATCTTTACACTCGTAGATTGACTTAAACCAGTACGCGATTTAAGTATCACAAGACAATAGGGAAGGTACATGAGGATCAATACACCAGCTACTAACGCTCAAGTAGACTGTTATTATATGCTAAAAGCCCGTTACTCACTCAGTATCAACAAATCGTAGGCGAAAATAAAAGTTTTTGTGTGAGTTTTTTTGTTTCAGAAACACTTATTAACAAGTTTTCAAACATCACACTAAATCCGACGTTTATAGTCAGCCATACTGGTTGAAAAGTTTCAAATGGCTCTGAGCTCTATGGGACTTAACTTCTGAGATCATCAGTCCCCTAGAACTTAAAACTACTTAAACCTAACTAACCTAAGGACATCACACAGATCCATGCCCGAGGCAGGATTCGAACCTGTGACCGCAGCGGTCGCGCGGTTCCAGGCTGTAGCGCCTAGAACCGGTCGGCCATCCGTCCGGCTAAAATAATCCAGTGGAATATCTGGATGTAAATATTCTCAAAGATGACTACACAAAATTACTTCTGCTGCATAAGAGAAATAACTAGTTCTCTGACAGAAGCCAAGGCAACCAAATAAATTAGCAGAGTCCTTAAGATAGTTAGCAAATGCTGTCTGGATAACAGAAAAGATACCAAAGACACGTCGTTACTTCGAAAGCTCCAAGAGACAAATGCTTGACTTTTCTCTACATCGCAAAAAAATATTCTGCGATTCGGGATTTGCTATTCTTCGTATACCCATACACCCATTTCAGTAAAAATTAATCAGATCGTGAACAAAAACAAAAACATTAGAAACGATCCATTTTTCGCACTGAGTTAACCATCCATTTTCGTGTACAGATTTCTTGCAGTCCATTTTTTTACACATTTCTCTTATACTAGATTATTATTATGCACTGATCTTATCCATTGTAGAAGCGTGCGTTGTGTACAGTATAATTTTTATAGTGCTCATTTCTCTTATTCGATTACTTTCCACGTCCTTATTTCCAAGCTCAAAATTGTTATTGTCATTTGGCAATACATTTTTCTTATGTCCGGTGTCACACCTAGAAGGATCACTGCGAAAAGTGTTATAAAAATCTTAATAAAAGAGGATAAGAAACCAAATTTGTACCTGATATACCTTTACGGCAGAGGAAAGAAGTTACATTACGAGAAATAAAAGAAGTGACCTCTCTCCCAACTGCAAACAAAGGTCTACACTGTGCTACAATTTCGTGAAGGTTACTGCCAGAGTGTGAGACCTGACTCCCTAGATTTCATGGAGGATGCCCTATGCCCTCACTTACATCGCCGATGGTGAGTGGTTAGTTCTTGTACAATTTACCTTTAAGGCTGTGCCACAGATGAGAATGGGGGGGGGGGGGGGGGCGGTAGAAGGGATTCACGGGCGACGCCAACAATAGTGCCTTTACATTATTCTCAATTTCTTGCAATAACTCCCGGTGCCCCTCCCCGAGACATGTGGGGCAATAACGTTCCTTGTGTCTCCAACTTCGTCGTCAAGCCTTCAAAACAGCTTTCAGACGGTTCATGTGCCCGACCACAGCATCCAACACTGTTTCACAAGAAACAAGTACTCTTCAGAATATCGACAAATCTTCAAAATTAAACGGCACTGGGAGAAGACCCACGCCACACAGCGGACAGAAAGCCACACCACACTGGAACACGAGATACACACAGAGCTCGTGGAACGTCACTGTTGTCATATTTCGCAAATGCTGTCACGTTAACTAGTTCCATGAGAACATTCGCCGTGAAATCCAGAACTGTGGCAGAAACTTCCACGAGTAAACAACGCCACGCGGAGCTATGTATTCGTCTCAGCGTCAGCTCACTTCGAGCACCTCCTGCAATGTACAAGCACCTTCATTTCTCCACTATAATCGTATGTCATGTACAAATCTGGTTTCTTACCCCTTTTCCCAGAGGCCTCTTACGAATGGGAAAACATATCATTGTTTCTTCGCCAATCTCTAATGCCATATTCCGTGAACAATTTATTCCTGATTTTATACTCTGATGTCATACTGTTCGTTTCATTTAATTTCCAGTATTTATTTACAATAAACTTCTCTTGTACCAGCTCTCTGAATGTCATTGGGCTCGTACCTATTCATTTACCTACACAAATTACTTAAAGTTCAATTTAACTGAAACATTTAAATTCAATTTCACTGCATACTTTTCTCGTACCGAGTTTTACTATGAGTTTTATTTGTTTCAAGTTCGTACTGCCCATATTCCTCAGTCCGTTTTTTAAAATGTGTATCTATTGTTCAGTTGTTTCTGCTTTGGACATGGTTTCTAATTTTGTTTCACATGTATGAACTCCAGTTTTGTAGCTCACAGAATTGTTTAACAGACGTCTACAATATTTTCACTACCCCAAGTACATATTTTGGTTTACGAAATTAAATGAAATAGAGACTTTTCGTCATATCACAACAGGAATTTTAACTTATTGATATCAACACTGGGAATAAACTGTATTTTAAATAGGAAATTGAAGATAACATTTCCAGACGTGTGTCCATGCATAATTAATAAATATGGGATAGGTTTAAGAAACAAAATCTAGCCCACATTGTTTGTAGAGGGTTGAAGGAAATTAATACCGTAAAAGTGGGCAGCCTTTTGGCTGAAGTACTGCTTCGTAGCCACAGTACATATCAGCTTCTTATTCTGTAATATTTTAGTTCTGGTCAACATTAAACATATTGCTCTGCTGCAGTTTGTTATTGCACAGTATTATTAAACATATTGCTCTGCTGCAGTGTGTTCTTGCACAGTATTGACATTAGTGATGGAACCTATTAGAACATGCATTACACCTGAACCATTTTGTTGCATGGTGGTGAAAGGTGTTTGTAGATTTCTTGGAAACTTTCTGCTGCTACTGATAACTTTCAAGACCTGACTACTTGAATGTAAGTCGATAAAAATTAGTTATACGCACAAGTTATCCTGTGTAAGGGTTAAATTTTACCAAAAATTCGGCTATTGGAAAACGAATAACGTCTTCTTTAGTCCGCAAGAGTCATTTGTGAGTCTATCATAAGCCTAAACACGTCTGTGACTGGCCTCTTTCCGCCTGCCTTAACCTTAGCAATGCCAATTTTTCGCAAATAGCTTAACACACTTGGACGACTTCAGCTTATATTTGACGTTAACAAATTTGCCTTTCTTCAGAAAGGCTTTTCAAGCAATTGCGAATGTGTCTATTTTATTTTCACTGATTCGCTTGTCGTAAGTACGCGTGCTGCAAAAATAACAAAAATCGTTTACCACTCTTAGTGTTTCTATGCTATTCTAATTCCCTCAGAATTCCCTGATTTAATTCCACTATAACCCAGTACAATAATGTAGTTTTTGTTAAAATCCATCTGTGGCCCCTTTTCCATTCCATTGACCTGATTCTCCTGATCCTTTGCCGTCTCTCACCGAATTGCATTGTCATAAGCAGACCTCAACTTTCTTATTTCTAGCCATTGATCTTTATTTTCCTTCATCGCTTCGTCAACCTACAGGCTGAATAACACTGGGGATATGCAGTAACTTATGTCACTTTTTTGAGCTACTGATTTTCTGTTGTCCCCTTTGGTTCTTACAACTGCAGTCTGGTTTCCCAACAAGTCGTGCATTAACACCCGTCAGTGTATTTAACTCTCCCCACTTTCATAATTTCAAAAGTGTATCACAGTCAACAGTCTCAAAGGCTTTCTCTAAATCTACAAACCCTAAATGTGTAGGTTTGTCTTTATGCATTGCATCGTCTAAGTCAACTGCAGTCATCCTCGTTCCTACCGCTCACTAGTCAGCGAACAGGCGGTATGGGCTTTAAAAACCATTTCATTGGGATTTAATTAAATTTTAACATAAAATAATTGATTAGTAATTATTATTATTTGCCTTAACTTTCTATAACACTACTTTATAAGTATTATATAATTACTTCCGTAATTTATTAATCACCGTTACTGTGTAACCGGTGGGTGGCTAGACAATTTTACTACTAAGAGAGATATAGTAGGGCTCGGTAAGTAAAAAATGTTGACTACTCATGGTCTAAGCTAAGTCGTCCGGTCAGTAGTGCTTTACGTTTTTCTACGTTTCTCTGGAACACAAACTCATATTTCCCGAGGTCCGCTTGTAACACATTTACGTTTATTCTCATTGTAATTAATGCAGTATTTTCCAACCAAGTCTTATTGAACTGATGGTTCAATAAAATTTCCACTTGTTAGTACCTGCCGTCTTTGGAAATGCGATTTTTCATTCTGAGGGTACTTTATCTCTCACATATCATGCATACCGGACTGAATATTTTTGGCGAGTTATATTCTCCCAAGGATCTCAGTAATTCTGAGGTAATGTTGCCTACTCCATGTACCTTCTTTAGACTCAGTATTGTGCAAATAATTGTCGCAATGTCATACCTCCCATCTCATCTTCATACAATCCCTCCTCTCTTTCTATAATACTGTATTGTTCTTCCTCTTTTCTCTTTCACCTCAGAGTAGCACTTGTAACCCACGTCTCAGGTATTTGTTGGATGTATTCCAATCTCTGTCTTCCTCTACAGTTTCTACCCTCTACTCTTCCCTCTAGTACCATGTAACCTATACCGTGATGTCTTAACAAATTCCAACAATGGTGTACCTTCTTCTTGTCAGTGTTTTCCATACATTTCTTTCCTCGTCGATTCTCCGGAGAACCTCCTCATTCCCTTCCTTATGTCCACCTAATTTTCAGCACACTCCTGTAGCACCACATCTCAAATGCTTCTGTTCCTTTCTGTTCTCGTTTTCCCACAGTCCATGTTTCACTCCCATGCGATACTATGCTCCAAACGTATATTCTCAGAAACTTCTTCCTCACATTAAGGCCTAGGTGTGATACTAGTACACTTCTCCTGGCCAGGAATGTCGTCTTTGCTAGTGTTACTCTGCTTTTTACGTCTTCCTTGCTATGTCCGTCATTGATTATTTTGCTGCCTAGGTAGCAGAATTAATTAACTTCATCTATCTCCTAATCACCAACCGTGATGATAAGTTTCTCACTGGTCTGATTTCTGATACTTTTCATTACTTTCATCTTTCTTCGTTTTACGCTCAGCCCGTATTCTATACTCATTAGAATGTTAATTCCATTCTGTGGATCCCGTAATTCTTCTTCACTTACAGTGGGGGCAGCAATGTCATCAGCTTATCTTCTCATTGATATCCTTTCGCCTTGAAGTTTTCTTCCACTATTGAAACTCTCTTTTATTTCCGTCACTGTTTCATCGGTGTATAGATTGAAAAGTAGAGGGGAAACAGAGCATCCCCGTCTTTCACCCGGGTCAATCCGAGCACTTTACTCTTAGTCTTCCACTCTTGTTCTTCCCTCTTACCATCTTGTACATACTGTACATTACCAGTCTTTCGCTAAGCTTACCCTTAATTTTCTCAGAATTTCCAACATCTTGCACCATTTGACACTGTCGAAAGCTTTCTCCCGTTCGACAGATCCTATAAGCGTGTTTGGATTTTTCGTTAGTCTTGCTTCCATTATCAACCGAAACCTCAGAATTGCGTCTCTGGTAACTTTACGTTTGTTTATCCCTACTATATATTCCTTCCAACTTTCAGGCTTACCTTCACCCTCGTATATCCATTCTATGTACGCCTATTCCTTCAAACTTTCAGCCTTACCATCTTTGTTTAGTAATGGTTTGCCATGTCAGGTATTGGTATTCATTGAGCTACTACTCTTTTCCCTAAACGTTCCTTTAATTTTCCTATATGTCGCATCTATCTTTCCCAGATTTATGCATGTTTCTTCAGGTTCGTATTCATCCCACAGCCATTTCACGTTTGCCATTTTGGATTTATGTCAGTCACATTTTTAGACGTCCATATTCTCTTTTGCCTGCATCATTTGTTGCCTTTCTTATATTTTATAATATCGACAGTGCCCGTGAGTTCTCCAAGGACTTCTACTGCGAACTGTCTTTTTATCTACTCGTTCCTCTATCCATCAGTGTAGGTGTAGATGCATAATCGGAGTATTCGATGGATGCTCAGTTTCTTTATTCTCTGTCAAGACGCAAGGAGGAAGGACTTTCAATACAGCTGAGCCATACTCGAGAGGAATTACGGTTTTTACGTTACTACGGATGACCTGTGTTTCGTTACTTCACCCTGAAAACAAAAGACATGAAATGTGTTCCACCACATAATATCCTGTCCCTGAATTTGTTCTGTTTATTTTCGAACGGCTAATTTTGATTATTGATATTTAGTTCTTTAAACGGTGCGTGTCAAGTATCTCCATTTCCAATGCACTCTACATGATGTACTATTTAGTATAAAAATAAGGTAAGAGTCTAATGTCTGCTCTCAAATACAATATCCCGTGTGAAAAATGGTCGGAATAAAATCATCCTAGCCGGCCGAAGTGGCCGCGCGGTTCTGGCGCTGCAGTCTGGAACCGCGAGACCGCTACGGTCGCAGGTTCGAATCCTGCCTCGGGCATGGATGTGTGTGATGTTCTTAGGTTAGTTAGGTTTAACTAGTTCTAGTGGACTAATGACCTCAGCAGCTGAGTCCCATAGTACTCAGAGCCATTTTTTAAAATCATCCTATCTTATTCAAAGAAACTATCTTGATGACAGTTAGTTGTGACCGTAGAAAACCCATGTCTAAATAGCTAAACTGGGGGTTTTAACACTCTTTCCAGTTTATTAGAAACTGAACAACTTTGTTAGATTCTTTGTGAAGTATTCGTGTCTAATGATATGTGACTGCTTTTAATGACATTTCAATGCTTTCAAGATCTCTAGGAAAACATGACAAGTATCATTAACCATGTCAAGAGAAGTGGCACTGTGGTTAATATACGAGACTCTCACTCAAATCCCGTTCGACCATCCCGACTGAGCCGTGACGGCTTCATTTCATCCCTTCTTTCCCCTTCATATGCTGGTGCCCCGCTAGAAGACATGAATTATCCTTAGCTTCTTGTGTGTTATCACTGGCGCGGAGTTTTGATTAGACGCTTGAGCGTGTGGAGTGTCTGGGTACGTGACGAAAGGATAACACGGACGGTGGTCGGCCCGTCAACTGTGTGGGCCGTTGGCTGTATCTTTGCCGAGACTGGTTAGTTGCGAGTGTACCGTTAGTGGTTACATCGAAGCTTCCATCACGACCTTCAATGTGCTTCATCTGAATTGTCCTCCCGTATATCGATGTGCGTTTTTGGATGCTGGCGTTTTGCATTGAGCTGACATTATGGAATAACAACTTCTTGTAGTAGTAATGTTTGGTGTCGCTCGCGCTGTGATATGCCCGCCTCTGTGTCTCTCGCTTTTTGGATCTCAGAACTTTTTAATTATTGCTAATCACAACTGGTCTTTTTAAGTTTGATCCATTTAATGGCTAGAGTTGTTTCGTACATGTGACGGTGACTGCTTGCCATTATAAGCCCTACTTGAAATTTTGGCTTACTGTTACTTGTTTATGCCACAAGCTCTCTGGTACCTTAAGTCTAGTGGGTATCAAATCAGTGTTATTTTCCCGTGAGCCATCAGGGCATTTGTCGTTACCTAAAGTTTAATGAAATTGGCTATTTAGTACTGTTAAATTGTTCACTAACTCTGTGGTGTATCTGGTTTATTCATTTTTTTTAGCGCCTTAGATATTTTCTTGGATGTTTTATTTAACGTTTTAATTATTTTAAGGAAATTTATCAAACTAAGGTATGCTGCTCAGGTTGTACTCTATATCGTTTTGAACTCTAAGTGTCATGGAAGAGGGCCTTACTTGTAAATGTTAGGAATTAAGTACGACCTCCTAGAGGTAACGTACCGTTCCTCATAGAAATTTCTGTTTGGCGCAAACAAGTGTCTGGCTGTGTAGCCTAGATGACTTAGTGAGTGTTTTTCCATTTCAAGTAACTTTATGAGGTTAATGATTTCGCCCTTTTCAGTTAAGTTGTCTTTCGGGAGACGATTATTACGCCATCATTTTACCGTTTTACACTATTAAGCGGTGTTTCTTCTATGCAATTTTGAGTAACGGTACTGTTTGATTATTATGGCAGATTTGAAAGTTTTACGCCATTAACTTATTAAGATGGAGCCGAATTACATTTTGTTAATTTGTCGTTTTTAGTTTATGTCACAACTGAGGGGTGTTTGTGAACAGCTCTTGGTTTTACGAGTTGCGGCTTCGCCTTTTGGAGCGGTGCTCGGCTGCAGAGACCTGTTGCTGTTATGCACCGGCATGGTGTTTTCTGAAAGTGTTCGTGGTTGCCCGACGTTACCTTTTTGGAGCTCTTCGCGCTAGCAGTGTATTTCTCGAGTTTGTTTCGCCTACACTTACGATAATATTTTCCACCACATATTTTATATCTACAGGGTGTTTCAAAAATGACCGGTATATTTGAAACGGCAATACAAGCTAAACGAGCAGCGATAGAAATACACCGTTTGTTGCAATATGCTTGGGACAACAGTACGTTTTCAGGCAGACAAACTTTCGAAATTACAGTAGTTACAATTTTCAACAACAGATGGCGCTGCGGTCTGGGAAACTCTATAGTACGATATTTTCCACATATCCACCATGCGTAGCAATAATATGGCGTAGTCTCTGAATGAAATTACCCGAAACCTTTGACAACGTGTCTGGCGGAATGGCGTCACATGCAGATGAGATGTACTGCTTCAGCTGTTCAATTGTTTCTGGATTCTGGCGGTACACCTGGTCTTTCAAGTGTCCCCACAGAAAGAAGTCACAGGGGTTCATGTCTGGCGAATAGGGAGGCCAATCCACGCCGCCTCCTGTATGTTTCGGATAGCCCAAAGCAATCACACGATCATCGAAATATTCATTCAGGAAATTAAAGACGTCGGCCGTGCGATGTGGCCGGGCACCATCTTGCATAAACCACGAGGTGTTCGCAGTGTCGGCTAAGGCAGTTTGTACCGCCACAAATTCACGAAGAATGTCCAGATAGCGTGATGCAGTATTCGTTTCAGATCTGAAAAATGGGCCAATGATTCCTTTGGAAGAAATGGCGGCCCAGACCAGTACTTTTTGAGGATGCGGGGACGATGGGACTGCAACATGGGGCTTTTCGGTTCCCCATATGCGCCAGTTCTGTTTATTGACGAAGCCGTCCAGGTAAAAATAAGCTTCGTCAGTAAACCAAATGCTGCCCACATGCATATCGCCGTCATCAATCCTGTGCACTATATCGTTAGCGAATGTCTCTCGTGCAGCAATGGTAGCGGCGCTGAGGGGTTGCCGCGTTTGAATTTTGTATGGATAGAGGTGTAAACTCTGGCGCATGAGACGATACGTGGACGTTGGCGTCATTTGGACCGCAGCTGCAACACGGCGAACGGAAACCCGATGCCGCTGTTGGATCACCTGCTGCACTAGCTGCGCGTTGCTCTCTGTGGTTGCCGTACGCGGCCGCCCTACCTTTCCAGCATGTTCATCCGTCACGTTCCCAGTCCGTTGAAATTTTTCAAACAGATCCTTTATTGTATCGCTTTTCGGTCCTTTGATTACGTTAAACCTCCGTTGAAAACTTCGTCTTGTTGCAACAACACTGTGGTCTAGGCGGTGGAATTCCAACACCAGAAAAATCCTCTGATCTAAGGAATAAACCATGTTGTCTACAGCACATTTGCACGTTGTGAACAGCACACGCTTACAGCAGAAAGACGACGTACAGAATGGCGCACCCACAGACTGCGTTGTCTTCTATATCTTTCACATCACTTGCAGCGCCATCTGTTGTTGAAAATTGTAACTACTGTAATTTCGAAAGTTTGTCCGCCTGAAAATGTACTGTTGTCCCAAGCATATTGCAACAAACGGTGTATTTCTATCGCTGCTCGTTTAGTTTTTATTGCCGTTTCAAATATACCGGTCATTTTTGAAACACCCTGTATCTTGAGATGTATTATATTATTCGATTTATGACTGACTCTCAAATTTTCTAAATCGGATTATTTCAGCTAGGATTTGGAAACTTTGAGCTCACTTTCTCTAGTAATCGATGTTCGAGATGTCTTTGTAATTGTTTTGCAATCGCTTCTGTATTGTATTCATTCCATGTATCTAAAAGAAAATCTTGCTGGATTGTAGCTGTTGGCACTTAACTTTTATGATTGGTCTGTTCTGAAGACTGAATGTTTGGACTTGTGGCTGATTTATTTTGAAATTAATTTAAATTTCGCTTTCAAAACCACTTGGGAGCTGTAAGTGGCGATTTGCTCTTTAAGTTTTGAGAGAGTAACTCTTTTAATTATTCCAGTTCCAAAATGCTTTAATTTGAAAATGTCTTGCGCTGTTACGAGTACCTAGCAATCTGTATTTACTACTGGTTTCTTGCTTGTGGCTCGGGCCTTTGATCAGTGGCTTAAACTAATTATTTGTAAGAAAATAGTCCTGTTGATGATCCTTTAACATGGTTAATATTGTCTTCCGTTTGTTAGTGTAATGTGGTCTGCAAATAAATGTGAACTGTCAAAGGCAAAATGAAGTGATTATTGTGGGTCCACCCTTCCATGTGTCATTTTCCTTTCCCATCTTATGTAAGGTGATTTCACTGATGTTTCGTGATTACTGTAATTTCCCTAAATCTCTCCAGGCAAATGCGAGGATGGTTACTTTGAAAGGAAACGTCTGATTTTCTTCCCAATCTTTCCATAAACTGTGCTTGCGCTCTGTCTCTAATGACCAGGCCATCGATGAGACTTTAAACCTCAAACTTACTTACTTCCGTTACCATTAACCATAACCGTAAGCTGCAGACATCTGTAATATAAAGTGACATTAAACGTGAGTTATACGGACACTGTTGTCTTGGCGACACTTTATGGCAGAGTTTGACTGCGACGACGGGAAACGGTCTCTGCTCCAGCCGGAGAATAAACTGTTTTTCATCACAGATTGTTGGCTAACCAAAAGACCTGGTAATAACAAAATAGGACGACAACAGCCTCCGATGTGTGCTGGCTTCATCTGGATTTCTCAATACTTTCTCTGTGTGATGAGGCACCATACATGATGGAGGCTAATGGAGAATACTCAATCGACAAATTGCAAATGTTCGTACAACGCATATGCATTCTCTTCTTTCGCTAAGCTTAACTCATCACACCACGATCTTCACATAGTCGTTTGACAACTTAATTTGCAGTAAAATTTCTAAGTTGACTGGGCCGAAATGATTCACGGTCACTTGACGGGTTCTTCAGATTCTCACGGTTCACCACTTAGCTAGGATTTTAGAGGTCGGCCCCCTGCCAGCATCAATCCCTTAGACTGAAGTACCGACGTCGGGGCATCCCGCGGCGACCGACAATGAGCGAAGGCTGCTAGTGTCTCCAAAACAGTACGCCAGTTCGTGCACGCTCTCGAAGCAAATGATCCCAAGGCTCCAACGTACAGACTTCGGACGACTGTCGTTGGAATTCAAAGCAGTTCTTTTCTGGGATCAGATCTGGCGACGTTCCCACACACAAAATATGGACTATATGGAATTTTGAAGTTTAGTCGAAGACAGGAGGAGCCTGTAACATACTCAGAATGATAAATATATAATATTGATGTCTCTCGGTAGCTACGATCTGAAATCGCTACTTTATTTGACAGTATAAGTTTTGAAAAACTTAACAATCTACTATTAACTGAATTTTCATTCACTCCCTGGCAGAACACGATAACGATATCAAATTGGAAAACATCCCCTAATGTTCTTCAACAGTTTTCAGCATTGATAGTGACATGTACCTCCCTCCTTCCCTTTCAGTGATGTACCACTGCTCCATCGCACGACGCGGCGGCTGCAGGGCGTTGATGTCGAGCGGTGCGTGAGCGGGCCGTGGGCAGTACAACGCATCTATGCACTGTGCTACTGAAGCAACTACACATCATACAACGTGGACATTATGCAGCAAATTTAATAACTTATTGACATACTTTATGTTCACTGATGCAAGAAAAGATGTTCCATCCTATACTTATTCACACCCTTAGGGGCTGACCTACTTTTCTTACGTTCTAAAATAGCCTATATTCTTCCTGAGGCTTCAAGCTATTGCCAGACCAAATTTAATCGAAATATTTTCAGCAGTACAGTCGTGAAGTCCTAACAACACAGCTAAACTCACAATTAATAACATTAATAAGAATTTGTGGAATAAACACGTTATATTATTCAAACGAGACAAAACTTTAAATTATGGTATCTTTCTTCTATGGTCGGATTTTAATGAAGTAAAGCCGGCATGCTGCTTCAAGCGATTCTAAACTTACCTGTGAGAAACCCATGAAAATTCGTCTAGTAGTTTTGTTGATTGACGTGTTCAGACAGACAGATAGTTTTAGGTAAAACTTTAAAACGTGACATGTTTTTTTTTCGTGATGAAATAAAACCTTTTCTTTTTCTCCAAGGTACGCTGATGTTACATGTGAAAAACTCATGAAAATTCGTTTAGTTCGTTTGGAGATCAGCAGACAGCAACAAGTAGACAGATATGAGTGTTTCAAATTTTTTTATTAGTATCATCACATTAATTGAACATTATGCAAAATAATGTATGTTTTGTAGCTGTCTAGCCAATTCAGCCTCATGTCAATGCTTAACGCGGTATGTCACCTGCAACACCACTTAAATTTGTTACGCAAATTCTAGAAATAAACAAATCCCAGCTTTGCTTTGTAAGGGCTCCAAATTTGCCTGCACTCCCCTCTTCATGAATCTAAGCTTAGTACATTACAGACCATCAAAATGAAACAGGCTCTCAAAATGTAACCTTCTTGATTGTTCTCTAAACTATCTGAAACTAATAACTTTTTTTGCGCCATGTTCAAAATTATTTATCCAAAAAATTATTGCAGAATTTCCACATCCAAAAGTACCTTACAAGCCATTAAATTGGATCTGTTGATCATGATACAGCCATCTTGGCCATGCTGAAAAGTATCTGAACTACCAAATTCGTTTTTTGTACCATGTTCAAATCATTTTTATCCAAAACGTTATGTAAAGCAGTAATTGCGTACACGAGAAGTTCGATTTTTGTTCTATAAATGGTGTAAGGCACAACGGTGCCTCAAATTAACTATTTTCCACAAGTAAATTTGGAACGTCCCCTTAGAAAAATTATTGAATTACTGTGCTGATAAATCTCTCACATTATTTGATTTTCAAACAGCTGAGCAAAACTGAACGTACCCAGACATTTCGTTCTTTACCTATTTTGATCAACACTAAACTGACACACAATATTTTTTTAGCGCAATGCAATCTGACTTTCAATAATCCCTACAAAAGAATGGCCCTAACTAACATTAACCTATACCTTTCACAGATCACTTACCTCACAAAAATCTTCGTTACTCGAACTACTGCAATACAGCGAGCGCCACTACTGCCAGCTAAATAAAAGATTCAAACTACTGAAGGCACTAACTACTGATAGGCATAGTTAGCAAATGAAAGATTTTGATAGAGAACAAACAATGTATTTACCTTAATAGTGTTTAAAAGTCATAATATATATAGCAGTTCATGACATCCATTCTTACAAATGTACTGTTTCTGACGGACACACGTCCAGATCATCCGCTCTCAAAAATCCGCCATCTCACTTCCCCACATCCACCACTGCTGGCGGCTCACCTCCAACTGCGCAACGCTACGCGCTGTTAACAGCCAACTGCCCAACACTACAATGGCGACTATTCCAACAATGCCACCCAGCCACAGACTGCACAAAGCACAGCCAGTGATTTTCATACTCAATTTTTAACCCTCCTTTAATTTTTAAATTTTCCCTCCATTTACCAACTTGAATTTTTAAATTTGCGATCCACCATGTTTAATTTTGAAATTTCCTGCCCCCAACCATCTTTGATTTTTACGTTTCCTACCACCTACCATCTTTGATTACTAGATTTCCTACCAACGCCGCTTTGCATTGTTTAAATTTTCCCACCCACCACAGTCTTTTATTTTTAAATTCTCACCAGTGCCATCTTGATTCCCTACCACTCACAACGTTTGATTTTTAAATTTTCTGTCATTCATCATGACTACATTGCCCATGACATGTGGTCAACCCACACTAACACTTGCACTTTTGAAGGTAATTTAAGTACAAAGTGAATCAAAAGTCCTATACCAAACCTATTGATATGGCTCTCACATGATTCAATATCTTTTTTAATAGAAAATCTGACGAAGGTGGTCAGATGAACTGTGACCCATCTGTCGGTCGATGTAGTCTGGTGACTTGTGGTGATGGTGTATTGCAAGCGTTGTCTGTATCGCTTTGACCACCGCCTTTGACACAGACTCGGCTCTGTTAATCTGTAACACAGCCACTGGGGTCATGTTAATAGTGTTTTCTCTTTCCATCTCTCTCTTCTTTTGTCTTATTTATTATTTTTTCCTCAGCCTTCACAGAGATTCATTTTCCTCTGCTGCTGCAATCAAAAATAGCACTTATGTGCGACGGCCTCAATTACTTGTGAAATTTCTGCCTCCGTGTTTACCCACATTTTTTGCTCGCTATTGAAAGTTATTCGCTGCTAAGTTAATATCCCTTCGATCATCCTTTTCCTCCTTCAGATTGGTATCCTCAATATATTGCGCAGTGATTCTGCTGAAAATAGCCTCTTGCCTTAAAGTACGACAGTAACATCACTTCTGTAACACTTACATTCTCTTCTTTACCAGTGTTCTCCGTCCAGATGTCGACCTTCTTACTTCATCTGTTGGTTGGTTCGAACTGGCTTGTAATTAAACTGTAACCAGATATTAAGCTACTTTCAGAAGGCAGAGAGGGCATCGTGAGCGCTATTGGGTGATGAACCAGCTGTTGTGTAAGATTCCTTGAAGAGGCAATCAGTTCACTACACCTGACAATGAAATTCCAGCTATTTTCGAAAGAAGACAAAAGCAGTGACATAATATTTTTTTTTATTTCCAAGACGAGCACATTAAAAAGTCAACGTCTTCACTGATGTAAAGTGAAAGTGTTGTATCACAAACATCTGGACCTAACCTTATTTGATTGATACTCCAGCATTACCATACAGTGGAATGCGTTGACCAAAATATCATCCTTAAAATAACTCATTTTCAGTAAAAGAAGGAGCCATTCCATGACATGAAGAATGATGTGAGTACACGTTGCCCATCTGGCGTGTCTAACAACACTGGAACACTTCGTGTAGAGTTGGCAACAGTGTATATCCAACGGAGGTGGAAGTTGAGGCTGTCGCCATTTATCGAATTTAGGGAAAGTTTCACCAATGGCATGAGAGACACGGGAGCAAAAACCTACAGATCGCACACACAGCTGGCGGTAGTGCAATAAATGCAGAACGAGCGGTTAATGATGAGACCTATTGACAAAAAAAAAAATGCTTCAAATGGCTCTGAGCACTGTGGGACTTAACATCTGAGGTCATCACTCCCCTAGAACTTAGAACTAATTAAACCTAACTAACCTAAGGACAGCACACACACCCATGCCCGAGGCAGGATTCGAACCTGCGACCGTAGCAGTCGCGCGGTTCCGGACTGAAGCGCCTAGAACCGCACCGTCACCGAGGCCAGCTATTGACAACAGCATGGCAAGAAGTGTAGGGACGAGTTCTAGAAAGGCTACACCACAAGAGTATCGTAAGACTAATTGACTGGTTGTAATGGATCCCAGTATGTTAAATTCAGGAAAGCAGAGTGTTACCACAAACTGTCGGGAACAGATTACTTGAAGCTGGATTGACATCTCGAGTTTGCCATGTTCCGGTTATCTCTGTGGCCTTACCATGGACAATAGAGACGACCTAAAACTGTCACGTGAGGAGTCATTGCATTATGTGAAAAGGGTTGCCAGCCCCTTCATCACAAAGTTACCAAATGAAGTATACCACAGTGTAATGCAACACACCATGCTTCAGTTCACATCACAAATGCCTTCAGGAATCTGTAGATCCTAGACTGCCCTGCCCGATCATCTGAATAGTTTCCCATGAGCATGTCTGGGATGCAACAGCACAAATTTTAGTTTCATAACATGCTGCTGGCAGTAGTCTTCATTAATTGACACAAAATAAGCTTCAGTGTTTCTGGCATGGGAATAGAGGTGTATCTATGTCACAGACAATCTTATTCTTCTCTTGCCAAATCAGAATTAAGCCTTATGGCCTGTTGCGGCCACATCATCTCCTCCTCAGGCTTCCCACACTCCTTCTTCCAGCAGAACTGTATTTCATTGCTTGTCGAGGAATACAAGAATACAACAGTTTATTGGGGCGCATGGAGGTCATTTTAGGTAGCACTCGCAATGCACTGAGAGTTGCTTCATGATTCTATGACAAAGTGACAAGCAGTTCCAATTGTCTCACTAACTCATTAGTTCGTTCTTTAATAAAACTACATGTTTTATTAAACCAAACTAAATACCGTACCGGAAGACCCTAACGGTACTGACCGACCCCCGTGTCATACTCAACCCCTAGGCGTCACTGGATAGGGATATGGATGGGCGTGTGGTCAGCACTCTGCTACCCCGCCGTTGTCAGTTTTCGTGACGGGAGCAGTTACTTCTTAGTCAAGTAGCTCCTCACTTCGCCTCATAACGGCTGACTGCCCTCCGCTTGCCAACAGCGCCCGGCAGGCCGGATGGTCACCTACGCAAGTCTTAGCCAGGCCCGACAGCTGTTAACATCGGTGATCTGAAGGGATGGACATCAATTCAGAATGGCATGAAAGTGTTCATTCAGTATTCGTTATGTACTGAATATTCACGAAGTTTGATGTATGTGCTTCATGGTGCAATATTTTTCGTTGCCATCAGTGAATCTGTAAGCTACTTTCATAACATGTGGAGCGAGCTAATGACTGGACGTAAGACTACGGGAAGCGCGAACAAGTCCAAGAAGTGTATTCCCTGTCTGACGTGGGCCATCCTGGCGCGGCAGGTAGGGGGCCACGGCTCGGGCCACTGCTGCAGTAGCAGCAGCAGCAGCCGCCGCCGGCCGAGCAGTTTACGGGCGGGCGATAGCGCGCGCCGCTTCCTGGCCTCGCCACGCCGCGCTGCTCCGCAGCCGTTTCCAAGGCGACGCCTGATGACGCACACTTCCTGCTCCCTACAGCCGCCGCCCCGCCCAGCCCCACCGCTCCCATACCGCCCCTCTGCGCCAACCTCCTGGCTCTCGCAAATGTTCTCACTGCGCAGCATAGTTTCTGACTCTTCTCCGTCCCTCTCTTGTGGGTATACTTTTCTCTTTTAAAATGATTTAACCGGAGGGAACACGTATCGTAAAACCAAATACGAAAAACAGAATACGAAATGAGATAAGGAAGAGTGTAAGTTAACATGTAGGTGAAGAAATAGACGAATTTTGGTATCTGGGCGGCAAAGTGACGACGTCAGATGTGAACGGGTTATGAAAGGGAGACTGCTGGTGGCCGGAGAGTCTTTCCTGAAACAGAGAAAATTAACACCGACTATAAATTTAGCTTTCATGAATTCTTTTCTAACATTTTACGAAATATATTTCCATTCTGCAACTGGGCATTAACGTCAGCTGTTTGTATCACTGAAAATTTGTTCCGGACCGGGTCTCGAACCCGGATTAATCGCTTATCACGAGTAGTCGCCGCAACCACTTCGAGTATCCGAGCACACCTCCTGCACCAATCCAGACTTCTGTATGTCACGTAGTCACAAACCTTATGCTAGCACATTTCGTGATTCCCGCATACGACAACAAATTATACCAGGTGATCAAAAAGTCAGTATAAATTTTAAAACTTAATAAACCACAGAATAATGTATATAGAGAGGTAAAATTGACACACATGCTTGGAATGACATGGGGTTTTATTAGAACAAAAAAAAAAAAAGCAACGTTCACAAAACGTCCGACAGATGGCGCTGGACAGCTACCGTGACGGGTGAGAGGTACGCCGATATGTTACAGAATCGCATCATCCCCAGCCTGGCTGATAACCACCTGCTGGAACGTACGATGTTTATGCAGGATGGCGCTCCACCCCATATTGCTAGACGCGTGAAAGAATTATTGCACGCGTCGTTTGGTAATGATCGTGTGCTCAGCCGCCACTATCGTCATGCTTGGCCTCCCAGGTCCCCACACCTCAGTCCGTGCGATTATTGGCTTTGGGGTTACCTGAAGTCGCAAGTGTATCGTCATCGACCGACATCTCTAGGGATGCTGAAAGACAACATCCGACGCCAATGCCTCACCATAACTCCGGACATGCTTTACAGTGCTGTTCACAACATTGTTCCTCGACTACAGCTATTGTTGAGGAATGATGGTGGACATATTGAGCATTTCCTGTAAAGAACATCATCTTTGCCTTGTCTTACTTTTTTATGCTAATTATTGCTATTCTGATCAGATGAAGCACCATCTGTCGGACATTTTTAGAACTTTTGTATTTTTTTGGTTCTAATAAAACCCCATGTCATTCCAAGCATCTGTGTCAATTTGTACCTCTCTATCTACATTATTCCGTGATTTATTCAGTTTTCAGATTTATACTGGCTTTTTGATCACCCGCAATGTTGTCAATTTAGTCCATCGAGGCGCGAATACATCACTGACGGTTACGATGTCTGTGTTTACACAGTGTCTGTAGCTTTACAATACAATGATTACGTGACATGTGGAAGTTTGCATCCGTCATGGAGCCGTACTCTGACAGCCTAAGTTGTTAAGCCTACCACTAGCGATAAGCGAAAAATCCAGGTCCGGCACAAATTTTCGTATGTCACAAACAGCTGACGTCAGTGCATAGTCGCACATTGCGAATCTACTTCGTAATGTTTGCCACGGCTGTAATCGCCAATGGCAGTGTCTGTTCCTTCAGACATACATGCATGTCTGAAGGATACTGTACGGTGAAAATACAGAACTGCATAAAGATAGACACTGCAACCATCAATGAGTTCATCAAATTATTTGGTAGGAATGTAGTCTTATATGGAAGTGCTACGTGGTCGTTAAACAGTAGAGGCAAAAAGAAAATCCAAACTTCTGAAATATGGTTCTGCACAAAAATGTTGACGATTAGCTAGCCTGACTGGATGGCTAATGAAGAGATATTTTATTGTATCGAGGAGGAATATTTATGGTACAAATTGACTAAAAGAAGTGACTGTTGATAGGAAACATCCTGAGAAATCAAGGAATAGTTAACTAGGGAATGGAAGGAAGTATTTATGCGTGTCTGTGGCGAGGGCAGGGGCGTAAAGTTCGTAGAGGAGCACCAAAGGTTGACTACAGTAAACAATCTGAAGCGGAAGTAGGATGCAATAATTATACAGAGACGAAGAGGCTTGCACAGGATATACTAACATGAGGAGTTGCATCAAACCAGTCTTCGGACTGCACATCCTGCCTACAACAAACCTAAAAAATTTTAGACAGCAACACAAGGCAACGGGGAATAAAATGTAAATAATATAAAGTAAGATACAGTTCCACACTCTGGCCCTAGACGTACCAATCGGGCCGACCGACAATCGTGTCATCCTCTGCCAAAGGCGTCATCTGGTACTGTACGGATGGGGCACGTAATCAGCACACAGCATACCCGGCCATTGTCGGTTTTATTTACCTTGGAACTGCTGATAACTGGTCTAGTAGCTCCTCTGTTGGCATCACGAGGATGACTGTACCCGTACCGGTCCTCCCACCAAGGAAAAAGCGCTGACGATACCAGAAATCGAACCCACGTATCCAACATGGATACCTCGCTGACCACTCATCTATAGGGATGGACTATACAATACAACACGGCTTTTTAAAAGAAATCTTCATGCAACACAATGCAGTTATTGTAATCTAACAATGTAATCAGATAGACTTCATCATAAATGTATTGGAGAGATCTCTTAGCAAGTCAGTGTCAGGATGAGGTTCAGACAAGAATATAAACTGCCCCTGAGTGGGAGTTTCTTTCACCTACGAACAAGTTTCCCGTTTGATGAACACCCCCGTATTGCATACCTTTCTGAATAATTTACGCACGTCAACAAGAGGTTGGTCGGTAGCACACGCAACATACATTACTCTGATCATATGTGATATTATAAACTCATAATATAGTTCCATTTCTTTCTTAGACTTGTATTATTTAATTTACAAGAGGACCGTGCCTACTCGTAAGTACCGATTTCATCCAAATTTATCGTAATTGCAGGGCTTCGCAAGAAATGAAATTGAGAACGTGGCAGTTCAGGATGGTCAAGAATTTTGAATAAATAGCACTTTTCTACATCTACATCCATACCTCCATACTCCGCAAGCCACCTGACGGTGTGTGGCGGAGGGTACCCTGAGTACCTCTATCGGTTCTCCCTTCTATTCCAGTCTCGTATTGTTCATGGAAAGAAGGATTGTCGGTATGCTTCTGTGTGGGCTCTAATCTCTCTGATTTTATCCTCATGGTCTCTTCGCGAGATATACGTAGGAGGGAGCAATATACTGCTTGACTCTTCGGTGAAGGTATGTTCTCGAAACTTTAACAAAAGGCCGGTACCGAGCTACTGAGCGTCTCTCCTGCAGAGTTTTCCACTGGAGTTTATCTATCATCTCCGTAACGCTTTCGCGATTACTAAATGATCCTGAAACGAAGCGCGCTGCTCTCCGTTGGATCTTCTTTATCTCTTCTATCAACCCTATCTGGTACGGATCCCTCACTGCTGAGCAGTATTCAAGTATAGGTCGAACGAGTGTTTTGTAAGCCACCTCCTTTGTTGCTGGACTACATTTTCTAAGCACTCTCCCAATGAATCTCAACCTGGTACCCGCCTTACCAACAATTAATTTTATATGATCATTCCACTTCAAATCGTTCCGCACGCATACTCCCAGATATTTTACAGAAGTAACTGCTACCAGTGTTTGTTCCGCTATCATATAATCATACAATAAAGGATCCTTCTTTCAAGCGTACTGTAACCTACTTCCTTTGTTTTCGGATTGCATTTCCTTAGGATTCTTCCAATGAATCTCAGTCTGGCATCTGTTTTACCGACGATCAACTTTATATGATCGTTCCATTTTAAATCACTCCTAATGTGTACTCCCAGATAATTTATGTAATTAACTGCTTCCAGTTGCTGACCTGCTATTTTGTAGCTAAATGATAAGGGATCTATCTTTCTATGTATTCGCAGCACATTACACTTGTCTACAATGAGATTCAAATATTAGTCCTGACTCCCGTCTAGCGTCAGTAAGGGGTGGTAACTTACGAGGGAACCTCCCCATCGCACCCCCCTCAGATTTAGTTATACGTTGGCACAGTGGATAGGCCTTGAAAAACTGAACACAGATCAATCGAGAAAACGGGAAGAAGTTGCGTGGAACCGTGAAAAAAATTAGTAAAATATACAAACTGAGTAGTCCATGCGCTAGATAGGTAACATCAAGGACATTGGGTGAAAAGTAAACCATTTATGTTAGTATTGTTGGCAGGCTGTGGTTAGTGCAGCGGGAAGAGTACGAAACGACGTTTTATGGTCGTAATGTCATGTAACTTTACGGTATTTCTTTTTATATTTCGTCGGTAGGAGTGGCCGAGCGGTTCTAGGCGCTTCAGTCTGGAACCGCACGACCGCTACGGTCGCAGGTTCGAATCCTGCCTAGGGCATGTATGTGTGTGATGTCCTTAGGTTAGTTAGCTTAAAGTGGTTCTAACTTCTAGGTGACTGATGACCTCAGATGTTAAGTCCCATAGTGCTCAGAGCCACTTCTTTTTATCTTCAGTTTTCCCTTTACTTACATCGCAAGTAAACCGAAACACTTGTCAATATATTTTATTTTACACTGTTTTCATAAAAGACATGAGAACGAAAGGCAAAAGTAAATTTGGGATTGTAAATATATTTCTAAGTTAGAATTATACTTACAGCGTCTACAAGGATTCTGAAAATAGCTTTCCAAGAAGAGATTGTAATTAAAGCGTACGGGACTTGGCATTCTCTTGGCTGGCGGTTCGAATCCTGCCTAGGGCATGTATGTGTGTGATGTCCTTAGGTTAGTTAGCTTAAAGTGGTTCTAACTTCTAGGTGACTGATGACCTCAGATGTTAAGTCCCATAGTGCTCAGAGCCACTTCTTTTTATCTTCAGTTTTCCCTTTACTTACATCGCAAGTAAACCGAAACACTTGTCAATATATTTTATTTTACACTGTTTTCATAAAAGACATGAGAACGAAAGGCAAAAGTAAATTTGGGATTGTAAATATATTTCTAAGTTAGAATTATACTTACAGCGTCTACAAGGATTCTGAAAATAGCTTTCCAAGAAGAGATTGTAATTAAAGCGTACGGGACTTGGCATTCTCTTGGCTGGCGGCAGCTGCACTCGAGCAGTAGGTACCAGGTACAGTTAAATTCGGCCCATGGAGAAAGAAAACGAAATCACAACCCAAGAAGTCTGCATCGAAATACATTCCATTCTACATCACCAACTATCCTCGCCAATATTTGACGAAATGTTGCGTTACGTGTGATTTGCTGCCAAAATGTGCGATGTGAGAGAGAATTTTATGAAAGTTATTCCAGTTTTTCTATTGCAATTTAAAACAGCCGCGTAATTGTGAAAATATAGATTTTATAACGTGGACAAAATACCAACACTGTTACTACGCACCCTGTTTTTACGCGGAGTATCATCCTAGCACGTGTAAATCATCAGCTGTAAAATTAGAGCCGGCCGCTGTGGCCGAGCGCTACTGGGCGCTTCAGTCCGGAATCACGGGGCTGCTACGGTCGCAGGTTCGAATAATGCCTCGGGCATGGATGTGTGTGATGTCCTTAGGGTAGTTAGTTTTAAGTAGTTCTAAGTCTAGGGGACTGATGACCTCAGATGTTAAGTCCCGCAGTGCTTAGAGCCATTAGAACCAATTTGTAAAATTAGAAATTGGAAATTGGAAATTTGCGGTACGTTCTGTGGGACCACACTGCTAAGGTCATCCGTCCCTACTTAATCTAACTTAAACTAACTTACGCTAACGACAACACACACACCCATGCCCAAGAGAGGACTCGAGCCTCCGACGGGCTACCCCCCGCGGCTGTAAAATTAGAAAAGTATCTAATTCTACATAGAAAATTCTCGTGTACGCCTTGCAATCCCTTCCTGGAAACTTACCTGCAACCCATATGTTTCCTCTGCCTTTTCTTTTTGTACCTTTTACGCAAATACCAGTAAATACGATACATTCAGCGTTGTCTCTGATCAATTATAGTGTAAGCAGCGTTAAAACTAAAGATAACAAAATAAAAAGTTTCTGCATGGAGGCTCTATCCAAAACCGCTAAGTTAATCATTCTGCATGCTAGCAACCCGCGCCAATAACCTATGTTTTCTATGAGCTTGGTTGTCTGGAGCTCCCATGTCCGTCACTTTCATTTCTGGTCAAGCACTGAAATACCACAAATTTGATTGAAATCGGTACTTTTCGGGTAGGCGTGGACCTCTCGTAAGACAAAAATAAAAGTCCAAGAAAGAAAAGTACGTGCATTATGAGTTAATAATAGTATATCATGTGATCAGAATTATGTATGCTGCGTGTGCTATCGATCCATTTCCTGTTGATGCGCGGAAGTTATTCCGGGAAGCATACAATAGAAACATGTTCATCAGACGGAAAACAGTTAACCCAGCACTACTCCTAATGGTTTCATCAGATTAGATACACATATACAAACGAACAGCCGGCCACGATAGCCGAGCCGTTCTAGGCGCTTCAGTCCGTAATCACGCGGCTGCTACGGTCGCAGGTTCGAATCCTGTCTCGGGCATGGATGTGTGTGATGTCCTTAGGTTTATGTAGTTGTAAGTCTAGGGGACTGATGACCTCCGATGTTAAGTCCCATAGTGCCTAGAGCCATTTGAACCATTTTTGAACAGACGAACAAGCGTGCAGGCTGCTGAATTTATCACGAAAGAAAAAGGATCAGCAAATATCATGGTGTTATACTGGTGCTTTTTAATGCAGTGTATGATCAGGATTAGCTGCAGAACTGCAAACTATGATTACAGGAGTGTCACTATCTTAATCGAACGGTCCTAAATAAATTCAACAAGAGGAATATTAAATTATCAATGTGTATACGTTAAGTGAGATGTCTTAGACCTGTCGGCAGCCGCCATGTCTGCTGGGACAGAGCCCCAGTAAGCGACGAGTGAGCAGTACATGCAAGAAGTTGCCAGTTACCCAGGTACTGCAGAGGTGCAATAGCTTTACTAACTTTCCTAGTGACTACATGACCATTCGCAAAAGGGACTACAACAAACTTTATCCTATACGTGAAGCACGTGTCTGACCACGAAGATACCAGTAAATGTCCATATGCGTGAGGACACAGCAACAAACCGGTGAAAATTAATCCTGATCTTGTTCCGATTGGTCCTTTTCGAAAATACGACATTCACCTTCTGTATGATATTGCTTGACCTGGTACTTTTTTCACACATGAGTCTCCTGAAAGACGCTTATTATTGATTCTGTTATTTATAATACATGTGAATCATCTCCGCTACCCACATCCTCATGGCCTTTCAGCCCTTCCAGTTACTGAACGAATTTCTTCAAGTAATTCCGAAAAAGTCAAACATATTTATACCTACATTATCTGCTCAAAAGTATCCGGACACCATGTAACGCGAAATGGATCACTTGATGTCAGAAGAGGGGACCCAACAGTATAAGAGGTGGTCGAGAGGGGTATTGTGTTATTAGTAAAGAAGCAGTAAGAGCAAAATAGGTCTGACAGCAGAGCTTATGACTTCGAATGTGACATTTTCATTGGATGTGAGTTTAGCAACAAATTTATCAGGGACATTTCAATATTTCTGCAGCTACGCTTGTCGGCAATTGGTGAGGTAAAGTGCAGACGCGAAAGGATAGCCTCAGCTAAACTAAAACCAGACAGACCTCGTTTACTGACGGTCAGTGACTGACGAGCATTGAGGAGGGTGGGTGTAAAAGTCGCATGGAATCAGCAGAAGGAATGCCATTTTAGTTCCAAAGTGCCACCTACCACAGTAACTGTTTGTAACAAGTTAAAAATAATGGGATACAACGGTCGAGCAGCTCGTCAATAACCCATACATTTGTCTAATGAATGCCAAGCGGCTCTTGAGGAGGTGCAAAGATTGATGCCAATGGACAGTGGAAGAATGGAACCGAGTAATTTTGGGATATCAATCAGGCTGTAATACGTGGCAATCTAATGGAAGTGTTTGGATCGTGGGAATGCCATTGAACGTTACCTGCCACTGCGTGCAGTGCTCAAATGGTTCAAATGGCTCTGAGCACTATGGGATTTAACATCTGAGGTCATCAGTTCCACAGAACTTAGAACTACTGAAACCTAACTAACCTAAGGACATCACACACATCCATGCCCGAGGCAGGATTCGAACCTGCGATCGTAGCGGTCGCGTGGATCCAAACTGAAGCTCCTAGAACCGCTCGGCCACACCAGCCGGCTACGTGCAGTGCCAACAGTGAATGACAGAGGAGGTGGTATTACGGTATGGCGGACGTTTTTGTGGTTATGTTGTGGTTACCTTATTGCTCTTAAGAAAACACTAAATGCGAAAGGATATGAACACTTTTTACAATATTGTGTACTATGTACGACAGACGAAAATGCCAGGGACGATGACTGCATTAGCATGGCAGTTTATCCCGTCATAAGGCAGCTTCTGCGAGGCAACGGCTTGTGGACAATACCACACCTGAAATGGACTGTCTTGCCGAGAGTCCCCACCTGGAGCGAATGGAACACCTTCCAGAGGACTTAGAACGTCGACTTCGCTCCAGGCTCTGTCGTTCCCCGCTTTCTAGTTCAGTTCGCGAAAGGCAGATGGAAATAACGTCGCTCGGATTGTCTTCGTTTAAGTAGGAATGTCTTCGATTTTGCAGTCGCGCCCTCGTAGCATTTGCCAGTTTGTTTGAAGAACGTCTCCGTAATGCTGTCGCGATTACTCCACGAACCCGTGAGGAAAGGCATCGCTCTTCTTTTTATTTCCTTTGTTTCATCTATTACTCCTATCTCGTAAGGTTCCGAAACTGAAGAGCAGTGCCCAATAATCGCTCTTACATTAGTTTCGTCAGCTAGTTCGTTTATAAATGAATTACATTTTAGCAACATTTTTCTTAAAAACAAGAGAATTTCAGCGAAATTTGTGATAATCCTGCATACATTGGCACCATGGTAACGTCTGTGTTCCACCATAGTAGGAAAACAACGTCCGGAACTGGTAGCGACTTCCATCTGGTTCCTGGCTGGATAATTTCGCTTCCAGCCTAGGGTCCCGAACCACCTGAATTTAAAGTAAAGTATTTCCTTCTTCTTCTTCATCTTCTCCTTGGTTAGACTTAGGGCACGTTTCTCACTCACCATCTCTTCCTCAGTCTTCCACACTTCTCTTGCCCCATGGTTTATGATCCACTATTAGTTTAGGCAGTCTTTGTGGTGACATACGAAGTTCATATTCTCTGCATCTTTCTTTGTACTGGATTTCCTTTTAGGTTAATAGTTTCAGCTGTACTTCTTCCCTTATTACTTTGTTTCTAATTTTTTATTTCCTAATGCAGCCTTTCATAGATCGTAGAAATTTCATTCCTGATACTTCTAGTAGTCGTCATCTTTCTCGGTTTCCTACGTTCTGTACCGTATAATAAATTTGGAATTGCCATAGTTCTATAAAACATTAGTTGTGCCTTTTCCAATGATTTAAATGTTCTCCTTATTATGTCATATATACGCTGGTAAGTATTAATTTTTTCTGTATTTCGATATCTTGATCATATGATGGGTGACCCCTCTTATTATTCTGTACTAACTTTTCGGGCTGATCTTTTCAGCGGTCATCTCATATGAATGAAGCCAGTATCCATGCGTCTAACGTAACACACCCTCGTCTCCAGTTCCCAGTAGCGTTCGGTGAAATGAGTCGCACTTCTGTTGGCAAAACCGCTAATACTTTTAAAAGGATGGTTAAGCGATTTTTGGCCGATGGAAGCGAGTTCGATTTCGCAGAAGGCTGACGTCAACCCTACCTCATTTCATTCAGGTGGGACTCATAAAAGGTGAAGGATTGTTTTTGTTATGCAAAGGTCGCTCTACGAATATATATAGACTTACAGTCACGAACAGCAGTGGAGAGAGGCCTTCTTAAAAACTGAAGTTGATTAAGAGCAGGCTCCGAGCCTCCATGTTTGACTTCGTTCACCGTTGGAAGTGACGTCTTGACACAACTAACCTATGAAGGTATTATAATTAATTGCCATTATTGATATGATATGCATGCGCAAACCAATTACACAGTAAGATTATTTGAAACGTCCATTTTAAGGCTGATTGTTTGGTAAAGTATTGTATATGAATAAAATAAACATTAAATTGTGCTTTTTTGTTACATTTCTTTTATTATTCTGCGTTTGTCTAACAAACAGTGTTTGCTTCTACCTACGATATCTTGATTTTAAATTGCACGACTTTACACACCACTTTTTGTTCTCTTAAAAATTCAGTTGCTGTTGCCGACGTTAATAAATTAAGTTGAATACCTTAATGGTTTGATTTGTCATCTTTCTTATTAATCTCATCAGAGTATTAGGTCATAAATTATACAGCACGTTTTTATTAAATATTGAATCTGAAATGTTCCGTTACGTTCTTTTAATCCAAAAATTGCTCTGAATGCGATTTTTGCTGGGTAGCAGTCACAACATTTCCCCTTCTCCACAAGCTGAACCTATGATTCTAAGGATCCTAAATAAATCACTGGTCCTATTTAAGTTTCGCTGAAGCCATTAACAGACGATGATCCTCCACGTCTTGAAATATATCTCACGTAGGAATAAACTTACCAAGGCAGTAAACAGCATCGTATAGTTCTTCGTCAGAATCATTCTCTGAATACACAGTTTAAAATTTCAAGAGAAAGTCACAGTGCTCACACCAGTTTACACTCTACAGCAGATTAAATGCAAACAATCTACCGTGTAGAACTGATGTCCTTTGCAAAGAAAAAATTGCGTATTTTTGTAGCCTTCTACTTCTTGTGCATATGTCTCAGAAGGCTCCTACAGAAAACTTTATTGCTTAGCAATTTTTGTCGCTGATTTGTGTTATGTGAGTGGGACACGTAATTTTAAAATCGTGCAGCATATCACTGTGCTCATTTAGACAAGATCGTAAATTCAGATATTACGTGAGGAGTGCCAGAATACAGCAACAGTGATCTGCCAGTGAGTATATGCTAAATAACATGCTGTAGGTAATTAACAGCTGGTGTATGTGAGCGACAGGTGGCGAACGAGACAGCGAGGGCGCGTAATGCGGCGTGTCGACGACCTACATGCCGATGTCGTGGACTGGCGACGCGCCACTGCTGGAACACCGGCACGGCGCCACCAGGAACTGACCAGTTTGTATACACCTGAAAGGTGTCTGTTCTGTTGGACATGTCAGACAGAACAGACACCACTCGCGGTGTAATGGCTGTTGTACACATTTATATGAAACAGAGAAGAGGAAAGAATGGGAAGGTGTGGGTGGGCGACCTTGACTTTCAGCAGCACAGAGCATTGTGGTAATGCAGAGGCGAGAGCTGAAAATTTGTGCCGGACTGTGACTCGAACCCGGATATACCGCTTAGCAGTTGCCTTAAGTGCATGACCCACCCGAATACGGTCCCAGACCGATTGAAATTCCCAACTTATCGCATCCTGAAATACAGAGTCCCTCGTCAATTAAACTCCTACTCGTAAATTATTGATACCCGTAGGAGTTAGGACAAATTAGTGCATCCGAACAGAAACAAACGTCAAGATATCGTCGCGCTCTTACAGAAATGCGTATATCTGAGTGGTACCTGTTAGACGACGGACGCTGCACTGCAACGTCCGGTAAATTGGAAATGGGAGTCGGTTCGGGACCTTGTCTGGATGGCCGAAGTGTTTAAGGCAACCGCTCGTGAGAAGCGGTAAATCCGGTTTACACTCCTGGTCTGGTACAAATTTTCAACTTTCGCCGATGCATTTCCATAATGACCAGTTTGGCCACGCCTCACCGACCTGACCTGTCCGCAACCTGCTCATCTGTAACGTTTGAGCGCGTATGTCAGGACAAGGATCCTATCATAAGGGTACATGGCGTTTCTTAGATGCAGGAAGTGACAAACACCTCGCACAAAGGTACAGACAAAGTAAGCTTCAGATCCTTTTCAGGTCAGTAACATAGATAGCGAATACTAAAAGAGAATATTTTAACATTAGAAATTGAAGACCTTTTTAATAATACAGTCGACATTTCATTCCCTGTATTGGCAGAGTTTGAGAATGTTGAGTGTAATACCCTTATTAAACTCTGTAACTGGCAGAGACAAAATAGAGGGAGCGAAAGGTTATCAACAACCTGTACAGAAACCACAAGACTTAAAGGACATGAAAAGGAATCAGTAGTTTAGATGAGAGTGAGAAAGGTTTGTAGCTTCATGCAGAATCAAAACAAACCGGCTGTTCAGACAGAAGACTACTTGACCTCACCTTCGTTACATATATTTATTACATACATTTATTGCTGAGTGGAGGTAAGTGTGGACATTAGCTATGTACAGTGTCACCAAGGGGTTCGTAAGTGTTTTGTAGAATGGGAAGACAGCAACAAACCTAACTACATAGAGCACATATAATTCTAATATTTTTATTTGCTGACAAGGGGAGGCCGCCAATTGTGAAATTCAGATTCGATTCATACTGCGCATAAAAAAAGCTCATGGCCTGAGGTGTAATGTGGCAAAGCACCAAGATGCACTTCTCAGCCTTTGTCGAGAAAATCGACAGTTAAAAGAAACCGTTGCGGTGAAGTACTCTCTACAATTAATAATTTTCTACAGCGTCGTGGCGCAGCGGTAAGCGCTCGAGTTCGTAATCCGAAGGTCGCCGGATCGAATTTCGCGCCATGCAACATTTTTTTTATTATTTGTTTTTTTGTAATACAAATGTACACACACACACACACACACACGAAGGCCGTCCTGGTAACCCGACACGACATGAACAAGGTGACGCATTCGTATACGGCACAATATTCAATCACGATGTCTGGACGAGTCTTGCCACATGTTTTCGTATGCCTCCAAGAGTCCACAGATACGTTTGGACCCAGAGTACAGAAGACAGTCGACGAGTACGCCAAGAAGTATATCAACGTTTTTATTACATCCTCCAAATCCGGTAAACTAACAACGAGTTTGTTCATGGACTTCTTGCGTAATGCTGTGCAACCATACGTACAAAAGAAAGAATTTCTCCTTCTGATCGACTCTTGGGGTGGGCAAACGAACCCGGCATTATACGATGAGATGTTCCAGGACGATAAGAAGTTACCAACGTGCACTATAAAAGTCATTCCTCCAAAGTGCACTCCTCTCGTCCAACCGTGTGACGTGTATTTTTACCGGCAGGTAAAAAATTTGATCAAGCGCCTTGAAAATTGTGCTTTTTTAATCGAGCGAAACCGTGACATCAACTCCAGAGACGATTGTATAAAAATCCAATCCATCGTCCACCACCAATTGTCTTCTCCGATTTTTGCCGATATGATACGCTACGCGTGGTATGCATCAAACCTGACGAACGATGGAACAATTTTTCAGAATGTCAATCAGGTGTCTTTCCCAACAGATAATTTAAAAAACAATTGCTCTTGTAAAAACGCATCGTTTATCAGATGTGCTCTATGTCGTGCTGTTTTCTGCTTTCCATGTTTCTATCGTAACTATCACTCTGGTCCGTGCGATACTCCAGCTACTTCTGGTCACTAATTGTTAATTATGTGCGAGTGTATACCGAACTTTTCAATAAATTGTATCCACTTGAATATTATTTGTGATATTGTGTTTTGTTTCAAGTATTGTTTTTCCACGACAAACGACTTTCAACAACTTGTTATATGCATAATTGTTGCAACTGATTGCCGGGAATTATATATATATATATATATATATATATATATATATATATATATATATATGTGTGTGTGTGTGTGTGTGTGTGTGTGTGTGTGTGTGTGTGTGTGTGTGTGCGTGTCTGTGTACATTTGAATTACAAAAAACAATTAATAAAAAAAGTTACATGCCGCGAGATTCGATCCGGCGACCTTCGGATTATGAACCCGAGCGCTTTCCGCTGCGCCACGACGCTGTAGGAAATTATTAATCGTAGAGAATATTTCACCGCAACGGTTTCTTTTAACTGTCGATTTTCTCGACAACGGCTGAGAAGTGCATCTTGGTGCTTTGCCACATTACACCTCTGGCCATGAGATTTTATTATGCGCGGTATGAAGCGAATCTTAATTTCACAATTGGCGGCCTCCCCTTGTAAGCAATATTCAGTAGATTTCAGACGAACTGTCTAAACGGCACTGAGTCAGGGCCAAACTCAGTCTGTCGTTGCAAATGTGTTTGGCGCCTCGCAAAAGCTTGTGAGTGTCTGGCCTTGGCTTCATAAAAACGAAGGAGACAACAGAGGATAATGCATGAAGTGGTTAACCCGAAAAACCAACCAATAAGAAAATACAATCAACTAAAGGCAATCAAAGTAGCATGCCAAAAAATCGGCCCGGGCAATACTGATGGTCTACAGATAAAACACGATGTGAAGGTCAATGTTGCGACAGTTACACGTAGCATAGCAGCTATATCTCTTAATGGCAAGCTACCTTTTCGAAATCTTACGATAAGTGCGAAAAATAGAATGGCCAGAATACAATTTGCTAAGAAGTAAGCGTCAAAGACTGGTCAAAAATTCTACAGACTGATAAAATCAAGTTTAATCTCACCTCCTCAGACGGGATACAGTACGTTCGACGGCTGAAAAGCATTGGGAATGACATAGAGTACCAGGTACAGACCACGAAACACGGAGGAGCAAATCTCATGGTGAGGGGCTGTTTCTCTCGAAATTGTGTGGGGCCTCTCGTCGAAATGCCTGAGGTAATGGATTGTCTAAAGTACAGTGAAATTTTTCTGACCATGTTATACTTCACGAGGACGAAACATTACTCGCAATTGGCAGATCAAGAGTGACAATGATTCGAAGCACACTTTTGGCCATGTGAGGACAGTTCTAAAGCAGCTCAAAGTAAAGGTATTCGAATGGCCAAGCCAAGGTCGAGACTTCAACCCAATAATATCTTCTGGACGAGGTGGATAGAAGTGTTCGCCATAATTGTCCAACAAGGTGGCTTTCTACAAAGAATTGTGTGAAATATGGAAGAAGATTCCTTAGGCGCGGTTGGCCAAACCCGTGGATTATATGCCATCTGCGTGTTCTCCAGTAACAAAAGCAAAGGGTTTTGCAACCAAATATTAAGACAAGAGCATCATGGGTCAAAACTTCATTATCGTTTTTCGCTTCTTAGGTTTTTACAGATACTTTTGAGCCAATGTAATTAGTTAATTTGTGTTTTATTATTGATGCAAAGTTTAGAACTGTATATCAGATGTGGGAAACAAAATGCTCATTATACAGGGTGGTCCATTGATCGTGACCAGCCCAAATATCTCACGAAATAAGCATCAGACGAAAAAACTACAAAGAACGAAACTCTTCTAGCTTGAAGGGGGAAACCAGATGGCGCAATGGTTGGCCCGCCAGATGGTGCTGCCATAGGTCAAACGGATATCAACTTCTTATTATATATTCCTGTAGTACGTAAAGAAATATGAATGCTTTAGTTGGACCACTTTTTTCGCTTTGTGATAGATGGCGCTGTAATAGTCACAAACGTATAAGTACATGGTATCACGTAACATTCCGCCAGTGCGGACGGTATTTGCTTCGTGATACAATGCCCGTGTCAAAAAGGACCGTTTACCAATTGCGGCAATGGTCGATATCGTGTTGATGTATGGCTATTGTGATCAAAATGCCCAACGGGCGTGTGCTGTGTATGCTGCTCGGTATCCCAGACGACATCATCCAAGTGTCCGGACCTTACGCCGGATAGTTACGTCATTTAAGGAAACAGGAAGTGTTCAGCCACGACCTGTGATAAATGATGATGCCCAAGTAGGTGTTTTAGCTGCTCTCGCGGGTAATCCGCACTGGTGGAATGTTACGTGATACCACGTACTTATACGTTTGTGACTATTACAGCGCCATCTATCACAAAGCGAAAAAAGTGGTCCTTCAGTAGCAGACAAATTACGCGAGAATCGGGAATCTCAAAAACGTCGGTGTTGAGAATGCTACATCAACATCGATTGCACCACTACCATATTTCTGTGCACCAGGAATTGCACGGCGACGACTTTGAACGTCGTGTACAGTTCTGCCACTGAGCACAAGAGAAATTACTGGACGATGACAGATTTTTTGCATGCGTTCTATTTAGCGAGGAAGCGTCATTCACCAACAGCGGTAACGTAAACCGGTATAATATGCACTATTGGGCAACGGAAAATCCACGATGGCTGCGACAAGTGGAACATCAGCGACCTTGGCGGGTTAATGTATGGTGCGGCATTATGGGAGGAGGGATAATTGGCCCCCATTTCATCGATGACAATCTAAATGGTGCAATGAATGCTGATTTCCTACGTAAAGTTCTACCGGTGTTACTACAAGATGTTTCACAGCATGACAGAATGACGATGTACTTCCAACATGTTGTTGTAGATCGCGGGCGGTTGAAACGGTACTGAATAGCATATTTCATGGCAGGTGAATTGTTCGTCGAAGCACCATACCATGGCCCGCACGTTCACCGGATTTCTTTCTGTGGGAAAAGTTGAAGGATATTAGCTATCGTGATCCACCGACAACGCCTGACAACATGCGTCAGCGCATTGTCAATGCATGTGCGAACATTACGAAAGGCGAACTACCCGCTGTTGAGAGGAATGTCGTTACACGTATTGCCAAATGCATTGAGGTTGACGGACATCATTTTGAGTATTTATTGCATGAATGCAGTATTTACAGGTAATCAAGCTGTAACAGCATGCGTTCTCGAAAATGGTAAGTTCACAAAGGTACATGTATCACATTGGCACAACCGAAATAAAATGTTCAAACGTACCTACGTTCTGTATTTTAATTTACAAAACCTACCTGTTACCAACTGTTCGTTTAAAATTGTGAGCCATATGTTTGTGACTAATGCACTGCCATCTATCACAAAGCGATAAAAGTGGTCCAACTAAAACATTCATATTTCTTTACGTACTGCACGAATATGTAATAAAAAATGGGGGTTCCTATTTAAAATAATGCAGTTGATACCCGTTTGACCTATGGCAGCGCCGGCCGGGGTGGCCGAGTGGTTCTAGGAGCTATAGTCTGGAACCACGCGAGCGCTACTGTCGCAGGTTCGAATCCTGCCTCGGGCATGGGTGTGTGTGATGTCCTTAGGTTAGTTAGGTTTAAGTAGTTCTAAGTTCTAGGGGACTGATGACCTCAGAAGTCCCATAGTGCTCAGAGCCATCTGAACCATTTGAACCTATGGCAGCGCCATCTAGCGGGCCAACCATAGCGCCATCTGGTTTCCCCCTTCAAGCTAGACAAGTTTCCGTATTTGTAGTTGTTTCGTTTGACACTTATTTCGTGAGATATTTGGCCCGGTCACGATCAGTGGACCACCCTGTATAGAGTTCTCGTAAAGAAATTTTTTCCGAATTTAATGTCTCTACAAAGTACTCTTGAGTGATACTGTAATTAAATTCGAGGTTTGCTGGCAATACGGATGCTTTTCAGGACATGTTATGCCCCAATGACCAATGGCCGCAATGGATACTATCTAAAAAAGAATTTATAAGAAGAGTATCAACAAAAGTATAAAAAAAAATAATGGAATGTTGCCGAATAAATCAAGTGATACTGAGGGTATTAAATTTATCTGTAATTTTGTTTACCTTCGACTTTAACATATTCCTTTTCTTTCTTTTTAAAGGGATCATCTGATGATAACTTGGTTATAAGTCGAAAACTGTAATGGTAACACTTGTGTAACATGAGGCTGAAACGTGCAATTAGGAAAGTTGACAAGACAATCACTGTGTTTCCCAAACCCAGTATTTCCAGCCAGTGTTAAATGTTTGTATTGTAATAAAACTCTAAAGAATCACTACCGCTATCATCACCTACGTGTCGTAAATGCTAAAGTGGACCACAGTTTGCGTTCAGATTACTTTCAGGTCAACTCGTACTGTCGCCAAACATGCGAAGAAGTTGTTTACTTTCTCTCCATTATAAAACAGAATAAATATTTTAGGCCACTACCTACATAGGGAGAAGAACCATAAAGGTTTTGGTTGCCGATAACACTGTATTTGCGCCACGATCGGCAAGGGACTTGAAGTAGCAGATAAACATACTGGACAGTACATATTTGGTTCATATGTTGGTCCACAGCCTCCTAGAATTTTGTGAAAGAAAAAATTGTCCGCAGTAAGCTGCGTAGTTATCTTTTATTTGTTGTGCGATGGGCCAGTTTCGATTGTCCAGTCATTTCCCGCACCGACAAAATTACATGAACATGGACGAGTGTTACATTAAAATACATACACCGTGGAATATCATTACCCTATTGTGTTTACATTGCGTAGTGGCAGTACCACTTACTTATTCATAAGCAATGCGCTATATGCCCTACGTGCGTGGCTTTCAATCGATAAAAACCATTCCATGTGTTCACCCGTAGGTAGAATAATACGTCTTCATTGCAATCTGAGATCGAGTACATCGTATTGGAAGCAAATAACCACTTCATCTCATATGTAAACCACACAACTTATACATTCAGACTGTGGCAGAGATCGATTTTTCTATTTTCTAGAAAAGAGTAAACTCAAAGTAAGACAGATGACTATCGATAAAGTGCTTCAGTGTACATTATATGCTTTGTTGGCGTCCGATTAAGTACAATTTAATTTTATGTCCAACAACGGATATTGTGAAACGTATCTTACAATGTCACTTAAAATGCATACATTCAGTATGATTAAATACTGTTTTGTAATATGTATGTCATGCATACCACTTCGACATCCTTACATTTGGGTCATTAACTTATTTTGGCGCTGTAAAATATGTTTCACAAAATCTGTTTTTAGACGTACGGTTAAATTACACTTAGTAGCACTTCACCAAAGCATGTAATGTACACAGAGGTTTGTTATCGGTAGTGATCTGTTTAACTTTGAGTGTATTCTTTGCCAGAAACTAAAACATCTGACTTCTGCCATAGTCTGAGTGTGTAAGTTGTGCGGTTTACATATGAGATGATGTTAACTGCTTCAAGTATTCTGTTTCGGTCTCAGATTGCAATGCTGATGCATTATTCCACGTATGAATGAACATACCGAACGGTCTTTCCCATTCTATGTCACAAAACGTTGGGCATATAACGTACTGCTTATGAGTAAGTAAGTAAGATTGTCTTCATGGAATGTAAACGCAACTACAGTTATGGTTTCCGATATTCCGAAGTGTATGTACTTTAATGTAATACTCGTCCATGTTCACGAATTTTTTAGGTGCTGGAAGATGATTCAATAGTCTAAACTTGTGAATTGCAAAAAGAAAAACTAACGGATAATGTGGTGTCACCGCCAGACACCACACTTGCTAGGTGGTAGCTTTAAATCGGCCGCGGTCCATTAGTACATGTCGGACCCGCGTGTCACCACTGTCAGTGATCGCAGACCGAGCGCCACCACACGGCAGGTCTCGAGAGACGGACTAGCACTCGCCCCAGTTGTACGGACGACGTAGCTAGCGATGCACACTGACGAAGCCTCGCTCATTTGCAGAGCCGATAGTTAGAGATAACACTACAGTCTACTGCGGACAACTGTTTCTTTCACGGAATGGATAGCATCTTGAAAAGATATTATAAGATGAACACTGAACAAAGTACAACAAGGGTAATGGAACGTAGTCAAATTAAATCAGGCGATGCAGGGGGAATTAGATTAGGAAATGAGTAGCAGACGAGTTTTGCTCTTTTGGCATCAAAATAACTGCTGATGTAATGAGAATATATAATGTAGATAGGCCACAGAAAAGAAGTGTTTCTGGGTAGGCGAAATATAATATCACCTAAAGTACACTCCTGGAAATGAAAAAAAGAGCACATTGACACCGGTGTGTCAGACCCACCATACTTGCTCTGGACACTGCGGGAGGGCTGTACAAGCAATGATCACACGCACGGCACAGCGGACACACCAGGAACCGCGGTGTTGGCCGTCGAATGGCGCTAGCTGCGCAGCATTTGTGCACCGCCGCCGTCAGTGTCAGCCAGTTTGCCGTGGCATACGGAGCTCCATCGCAGTCTTTAACACTGGTAGCATGCCCCGACAGCGTGGACGTGAACCGTATGTGCAGTTGACGGACTTTGAGCGAGGGCGTATAGTGGGCATGCGGGAGGCCGTGTGGACGTACCGCCGAATTGCTCAACACGTGGGGCGTGAGGTCTCCTCAGTACATCGATGTTGTCGCCAGTGGTCGGCGGAAGGTGCACGTGCCCGTCGACCTGGGACCGGACCGCAGCGACGCACGGATGCACGCCAAGACCGTAGGATCCTACGCAGTGCCGTAGGGGACCGCACCGCCACTTCCCAGCAAATTAGGGACACTGTTGCTCCTGGGGTATCGGCGAGGACCATTCGCAACCGTCTCCATGAAGCTGGGCTACGGTCCCGCACACCGTTAGGCCGTCTTCCGCTCACGCCCCAACATTGTGCAGCCCGCCTCCAGTGGTGTCGCGACAGGCGTGAATGGAGGGACGAATGGAGACGTGTCGTCTTCAGCGATGAGAGTCGCTTCTGCCTTGGTGCCAATGATGGTCGTATGCGTGTTTGGCGCCGTGCAGGTGAGCGCCACAATCAGGACTGCATACGACCGAGGCACACAGGGCCAACACCCGGCATCATGGTGTGGGGAGCGGTCTCCTACACTGGCCGTACACCACTGGTGATCGTCGAGGGGACACTGAATAGTGCACGGTACATCCAAACCGTCATCGAACCCATCGTTCTACCATTCCTAGACCGGCAAGGGAACTTGCTGTTCCAACAGGACAATGCACGTCCGCATGTATCCCGTGCCACCCAGCGTGCTCTAGAAGGTGTAAGTCAACTACCCTGGCCAGCAAGATCTCCGGATGTGTCCCCCATTGAGCATGTTTGGGACTGGATGAAGCGTCGTCTCACGCGGTCTCCACGTCCAGCACGAACGCTGGTCCAACTGAGGCGCCAGGTGGAAATGGCATGGCAAGCCGTTCCACAGGACTACATCCAGCATCTCTACGATCGTCTCCATGGGAGAATAGCAGCCTGCATTGCTGCGAAAGGTGGATATACACTGTACTAGTGCCGACATTGTGCATGCTCTGTTGCCTGTGTCTATGTGCCTGTGGTTCTGTCAGTGTGATCATGTGATGTATCTGACCCCAGGAATGTGTCAATAAAGTTTCCCCTTCATGGGACAATGAATTCACGGTGTTCTTATTTCAATTTCCAGGAGTGTATATTTAATTGTTAGAAAGTTTTTCGTGAAAGCATTTGACTGCTCTGTACGATAAGCATTACACTCAAGAAGAGAAGTTGAAACTTTTGACTCGCAGTCTTGCAGAGTAATGCCGAAGATTTGGTAGGTCAGTTAGGTAACTAATGAAAAGATATTGAATTAGCTTGGGAAGAAAAGAATTTGATGGCGCAACTTGACTGAACAAAGCGGGTGGTTGACAAGATACATTTTCAGGCATCAAGTAATGGCATAAAGTGTGAAGAGTAAATACCGTAGAGAGCGAAAAAGGCTTCACTACAGCAAGCAGGCGTAGTTATGGAAAGATGAAGGGCATCGCGCAAAAAACTAGCTTGGAGAGCTGCGTCAAAGCCATTTTTGGACTGAAAATCGCAACGACAACTTAGACAGTTACAGTTAAAATATTCACAGTCCTATTTGCCTCACCTGAGATAAATTAGAAACCGAAATAAGGGTGGATTACATACAAATTAAACAAATATTGATGGAAATAAAAAGAAAATATTTTTTCTACTGTAGTGTTTAATACAAAGAAGGTCTCCTGTCGTTATTTACTTAGTTAATTACTTCTTATATTAAGGCCGCCTTCTCCGGCTCAGTTCTCTATCTACAGATTCGTCTTCTGCTGCGACAGACGTCTTCAGAAGCTATGGACTTTCCTGCTAAGTGGCGCAAATGACGTTATTTCGTCCGACGAACGAGTTCCAGGTCAGTTCCTCCGGCACTGGTGATCTCTCACAGCTTTCGAATGACGTCATGACGGGGTGGCCGTTGCGTGGATACGGCTGCATTCACTGTCAGCTCCCGTACAGCGGTCGAAGCTTTTGCTCTTAGAAGCAACTAACCTCCCACAGTGAGACGCGAAACAGTCAGTAAATTATGCGTAACACGACGGTTTCAGTCTCAGGACCAATTTCTCACCAAGGAAGTTTAAACATAATTATTGGACTCGGAAGAGAGAGCAAAAAATGGAAATTAATCACTGTTCCTACTATATTCAGAACGCGTAGAACATTAAGAAGCGAATGTTGGGTCATTATTCTACTTATCAAGGAAAGAAATTCAAAAATTATAAAACATAAATTAAGCAAAAGAGCATGAAACATCTTGCAAGAGGAACCCACTATCTTGCATACAGTAAGGTTGTGAGGACATAAATTGCTTAATCTTACCGAAACAACCTACGATGATTGTGATTACTACGTGGGGAAAAACTGCAAATCATTCCAGAGAAACTTCAGTTCGTAAATATTATAAAATATTATAAAAGGTGTCCACTGAGATTTAATAAAAGCGATTGCTGGAAACGAAAATTTTCAGATGTCCATGGACTGAAGCTTATGAGAATTTTAATTTTCGTGCGGATGATATGTTACGGCAGGAGACGAATTTAATATTCAGAAAAAGTACATACTTCACGGGGATTTAATACATCAGCACGAGATAGAATGGGGCTGATGCTCAGAGCCACAAAAACAGAACTATGAAACGAATTATACTGGAAGTACACCTGCCACCAGACAGGATCCTGTTCAAGGTGGTGTGTTCTTGTCTTCACCTCTCCTATTAGACAGTTCACACAGTCAGCTCTGGGCAAAACTACGATCAAAAGAAAAAATTACTAACTTGACAGTGCGGACATACACAGATATTAGTCTGAGGTCACAGTAAAATACAAAAACCCTTTTGCAACCGACCAGAATTTGAAACGCTACCGTTTGCTTTTGTAGCACGGGTACGCTTAAGATTAATTATGATTACAGCCGCAATTCTCAGTGACAGGTAGAACGGCCACCGTTAGTGTTATTGGTGTTTAGTGATGTTACCAGGCCTGGCGAGGGATATAAAGGGCGTGAACTGCGCCTGGTGACTGAGAACGTTGATCGACAAGGGAATGCTTCGTAATGGTGTAAGACAGCGTTATCAGTATGTGACAGAGTTTGAAATGGGCCTCATTGTCGGCCTCCATTTGGCTCGCTGGTCGAATTGTGCAATATCTAGATCTGTGGGGCATTCGGATCTGACAGTGTCACGATGTTCGACTGCAGGGGAACGTGACGGCAGGCGTACTCGTCCTCAAGGTCGCGCCAGCAATCTTCTGAGTCGCCTCTCATCTTTAAGATGCCGGAATATGGATTTATCGTACTATACGTACGGTGATGTCGACTTTACAATGTAAACAGCTGCATTTGGAGTAGTGCTGTGACCGATAAATACGGACTGCTGATGCATGGCGTCGTATAGGGTTCAGCGATGGATGAATCACGGTTCTGCACGACACCGTCATACATGACGACGAACTTCACAGACGTCACACTCTTCCCATATTTTGGAGGGGCTCATCGGTGGCGTCATGGCGTGTGGAGCAATCGCACACGACCTAAGGTCACGGCTGGTAGCGATTAGAGAATTATGGCATAACGGCACGTCACGAACGTCCTGCGACCTCGTGTGTTATCTCTCTTGCAACAGGACCGTGATGCCACTTTCCAACAGGACAATGCTCGTCCACTCAAGGCACGTATATCTATGAAGTGTCTGCTTGGTGCTTATGTACTCCCGTGGCCAGCAAGATCACCATATTTGTACCCAGTTGAACTCGCATGGAAGCAGCACGGACCTCAGTGCCGTTCCAGTGCCAGTATACTGGACATCGGGGACCAATTGCAGCAGTTGTGCACCAGCTCGCCTCCGGAGGCGATACAATGACTTTATTACATCCTTTTCAAACACATCAGTGCATTCATCCAGACGACAGGGGCTGCAACGCCACACCGCTCCAACTGCTAAGTTCCAAGTAAATTTGACACTGTTTAGTTGTCACTGAAATAGTATCACATATCCACTTGACGCCTGTGAGTGCGATCGATAATGCGTGTGTGACCATATATTTGCTATATTGACGAGTATTTGTTCATCTTTCCTGCCCAGACGGGGCAACCGGGCTTCGCCGACCTAGGCGGGGCGGTGGGGGTTCGTCGAAACGGTCGTATCCTGGAGGAAGTGCGGCCAGTGTCGCCGCTCGTATCCTGCTTAGTCATATCACTCCCTGTTGTGGCCTAACGGGAGGCTTCTACTGGTGAGTCTACTGAACTACAGGCCAGGCTGTTAAGTTCGAGAAGCTCCTTAAGAAGGAAGTGAGCACGCGTGCATTAACATTGGCACCCAACTCCGACGGCTATGAAATATTTATTCCAGAACGATCACAGGGGAAAATTATTTTGGCAAGAACCTTAGCTAAACATTGTCCTTCAGGATATCTGGCATTGAACTGTAACTTATTGCTCCTAGGCATGGTAGACATTTTGTGTTTATAGTCACCAGTGAATTTTATTCTTGAAACTTCCTGGCAGATTAAAACTGTGTGCCGGACCGAGACTCGAACTCGGGACCTTTGCCTTTCGCGGGCAAGTGCTCTAACAACTGAGCTACCCAAGTACGACTCACGCCCCGTCCTCACAGCTTTACTTCCGCCAGTACCTCATCTCCTACTTTCCAAACTTCACAGAAACTTTCCTTCGAAACCTTGCAGAAATAGCACTCCACATGTGCCCCACCCTTCCTTAAACAGTTTTCCTCTATCTACAGCGCCTCTGTGTTCATGAAACTAGAGGGGCAGTGACAGTTCGAGTCCACTTTTCAGTGTCACTGATAAGACTTCGAGTGATAAGACAAGACATCTGGGGGATGTAAGTTGCACTTGAGGCAATTTCGCGAATATATTCAAGCTCATTCCTCCCCCCTGGGGACATCCCACCTACCTTCCCTCTCTCTTTCTCTCTCGACCAATACTAAGGCTTGATAAAGACGAGAAACTTCTGGACCGTTATGAATAAAGTTCCCCTTCCTCATCCATTCCTTACTTGAACAAATGCGTGGGCCTCATCATTCTTATTCTCTTACATGTTAGTGAGAGGAAGGATCATGGAGCTCCAGCAGCAGGGTTATCACACTTAAAAAATGGCGGTTAAAATTACCACAACTGTCGAGGTAAGACACTTCGACATTACAGTATCTATTACTGTAATTTTATGACATCATGGCATATTCTACAAAATGTCGGATGATGTTAGTCCATCCACTGCACTAGGCACATGGTGTGTGACATGGTTTTATCCTACTTACAGATTATAGCCAATATTAGCTTAATTAATAGTTCAAAATGCCCACCTTCAAATTCTATTTCTTTATTGACACAATTAGCAGCGAAGTTTTGCGACATTTTCTGTCACCATTCCTATTGTAATTCGCTACAATTTCAGATGATTTTTCCACAAAAAACCGGTCTAAGCGTGACACTGAGGAACTACCCAGTGCAACAAATAAGCTATTGTTGTGATGAAAAAATCCTTGAATTACTAATATGTGATATCATAGTTTGTTAAAAGCTATGTCATAATCGCTCCTCCCAACCCCCACCACTGTTTACGTTCTTCGACCACTTAGCATTATTTAACAACATATAAACCCCTTCTTATACTTTCTGCATTCGCACTGATGAATTACCACGTCGCTTCATTACTATCTACTGGTAGCTTGGATGGCTGAGGAGAGACGTCCATGATCTTAACCACTATGTTATATTTCTACTACCCATGAGAATTCTTCCCTTCTCTCTTTCTCTCTGGCCCAATAACAACAAGCTCTCTCTTCCCTAGTTCCTCTTTTATTACCAGAGCAATTTTGTGGGTCACATTACTCGATGTCTGCTCACTACAGTGTGAGATCATCAAGCACCAGCAGCAGCATGGTGAGTCAATTGCCCCAAATACAATAAAAAGAGTAAGAAGACATATAAGTAAAATTAGCCTACAACAATATATTATTTGTTCAAATAAAGTGTTGTATATCAAATCTGCATCACCCTGATATTATTAGCGCGCGTGCGAGTGTGTGTGTGTGACATCATTATGTTTGTTTAAATGGGCACATCCTGTCGGCAGAAGTACTACAATTTAAGTATGTCACGGTGTTTTCTGTAAGTACTAGAAAGTATGACTACTGCGCACTATTCCAAAGCATGAGGTAAATATAAGATGCTTGAATGTTTAACAAATTCTGCTATGCATTATTTAACGACAAATAGATTCTTACTAAGAAGAAATATGTACGTAGTAGCGTTTGCCTCTGCTGACACAATGGTAGCAAGACAGCACCCAGCCATAGAGAGCTACCACATTAACATGCAGTCTCTTGATAAGCCAACACATGTCAACGGACAGTGATCACAAGCCATCGAAAGTTGCATAAGGGGTCCGTGAGCAATGTACACAGCTCACAGAAGGGTAATCACTAATACGTGCCGTTCTGGCTGATATCGCTCAACGATACAGATGCATGCCAAAGGTGCCTATGAATGGTAGTTAGGAGCTGCCAACAGGAAGCAGCTCTGACAATACTAGCAGGATACATTCTTGTCAAAACAGCCAGCAGAGGACACACTACGCACGTTGTCTTAAATACAAATTTTTTATTACATATTTCTATTATTCCTGAGGATAATTCCATAAATGAAGTTTTATTAACATTCTGAATACCAGCGAAGTTCACCTATATATCTGTCTACTGATCCTTTGACTCCATTTCTGTAGCTATTATATCCATCTCTCATGGGCTACACACGTTGAGTGGATGCGCCAATGTGAAATTCTTTCTTCAAAGACAGATGGAGAAAGGCAAAGGCGTTTCCCAGCCGGGTACCACAAAATGCATACAAACATTTGTAAGTGGTGGCAAGCTTACCAACTCCAGTTACGTAGTATTATTTATGAAGCATCTTGGGTGCATGTACATTTAGCATCAGACGTTCTCTTATCAGCAAGACAGTCAGGTGTCTCCTTTGTTAAAAGAGATGTATAACTGTTCTTTACATTCTAAGATTTACTGTCGTGCAGACAATGAATTTCACTAGATTTTTCGATGTTCTTAACTCTACTTTTATGATAAAAAGCTTTCCAGTGTTCCACGTTAGAATCTACATCAACACTAGCAGGCATTAATATGGGATGGGTCTACCATCGAAATGGGCACTCTGTTTAAAAAGAAAAGCACAACTGGCAGTAGGCAGGAATTACTTAATAAATGAACCCATTACTTATATGTGCAGGAATAGCAAGTTTTCGTCATTTTTATAGGTTTCAACAGGGGGAATAAAGCTTTGACTCCCATTGAACGGGCGCTAGCACGCGACTCTTCCCACGCAGCCCTTTTGTTGGGCAGCTCACTCTAGCTCCAAAGTATTGCCTAGAGACATACGTACATTTCACAGAACACCAGTGCGACTGATAAGAAACTCTGAACTCCAGTGAAGGGAATAATTTGAAAGGTGAGTATTTAATTAACATCTTTCCGTCTAATACGGGCGACGAAAAGTGGTCGTAGAAACGTCTTAGCCGGTACGGCGACAAATGCTATGCTTTGCCAAAGACACTCGACTTGGTTCCGACGAGAATAGCTATTGTCAGCAAAGACAACAACATGGATTTGATATTTGAAGTTGCGTACTTAGCGAAAGGTGGTTGCTTTCTGTGTTAAATAGAGCTACACTTTCTCAGTGAAGAAAAGCACAGAAATCTAACAGTAGCTGGCTGCGCTACGGTCGCAGGTTCGAATCCTGCCTCGGGCATGGATGTGTGTGATGTCCTTAGGTGAGTTAGATTTAAGCAGTTCTAAGTTCTAGGGGACTGATGACCTCAAACGTTAAGTCCCATAGTGCTCAGAGCCATTTGAACCATTTTTTTAGCTGGCTGTTGTAGTGTGGTGTGACGAGTAGTGATTTTGCATTCTTTATGAGGAGATGAAACATCCAGTGGCCCAACGAAACGTTTATCCGCAGTGTGTGGAAGGTGTGGTTCAGGCTGAAGACAGGACTGTTGTTTTCTTTTTCGTACCATGACTACGGCCCACTCATTCAGGTTGCCGATAACATTAAGCAAGAGGTTTATTTGAAGGATATCTGCATACTACGGCTTCATGATGAGTGTGCCGTGGACACACTAGTATTGTAAGATGACAAATGCGTTCACAGGGTTGCGTGCATACGTTCCTCGTTCGACGAACACTCAGGAACCCCGACGCACCTCGACAGACCCGGTAAACCATTCCATCTTAAACCCATAGAAATGTGTGAGACTACTCGAAACAACGGATGGAACGTAGCAGTCAACTTTTTGGTAGCAGTATGGGTTCTAAACATCAATGAGTGTATTCACCGGTATATGACATACCTGAATAACCTTAGGAAATGTCTTTCTCGACGAAATGAGGCGCGTTTATCAAGGCTAGAGCTGGTCGTACTTAGCATTAGCGTGATTTCTCCTCGGGTGACAAATTACGGAACCGCGCGACTGCTACGGTCGCAGGTTCGAATCCTGCCTCGGGCATGGATGTGTGTGATGTCCTTAGGTTAGTTAGGTTTAAGTAGTTATAAGTTCTAGGGGACTGATGACCACGGCTGTTAAGTCCCATAGTGCTCAGAGCCATTTGAACCATTTTGACAAATTACTCGTCTGGTCTGCTGTAGATGAAGTACCTTACGTTCCGGTAATTGTGGCATCAGGTTTAATGAAGTACATTTTAACCTATTTTCACAGTCAATCGTAACCTGGCAGTCAAATTCACCAACCAAGAGAAGTGCTCGAGGTGCGAAGATACAATGAAATCTGACCTGTCGCCGAAGTGCGTGAAAACGAAGTGTTCCTTTTTTTCTTTAGTTACCAATGGCAAGACAAATCAATGTGTAGCAAAAATATAAGGAATGCTCCCTCCCGGACTGCATGTTTCAAATTGCTGCACGGAAGGTCAGTCAGAATGTACGTGGACAAAAATATGGAATACACCAAAAACACAACACACTGGCATGCCTATTGTGACGTATGAAAACAGTTGACCTTCAAAACATCTTCCAGTCGCCTCGGAATTGCCATATAAATGTCTTGCATGTTTTTCACGGGTATCTTATACCACTCTTCCTCTGAAATACGATTAAGTGTCAAGTCCAATAACGACGATGAAAGTGGGTAGATATCACGCACCCTCCTGTCCAAAGTACACCACAGAGGTTCAATTATATTGAGATCTCATGACTATGGCGCCCAGGGCAGATGCGATAACTCATTCTTGTGCTCACCAAACCAGCCCTTGACGATAACAGCTGTGTGAAAGTCTTGAAAGATAGCATCACCATTGGGAACAAACCATGGGATAGACCTGATCAGCCAAACTAGTCAGTGACCCCTGGCAGTAATGCGATCTCGCCACGACATGGCTGACCATATCATCACCGAACCCCCGCCATGTTTCACCCTTGGGACGTAGAATCAGCCAGTAGCTGGAAACAGTTTACAACAAAGCTCACCCGACCAAATTACTTTCTTCGATTGCTCCATGATCCCCGTTTTATGACTTCGGCACCAGGTTTTTCTGTTATGGGCACCTGCACAAGTGCTGAACAGGTTTGGTATTCCAGTTCGCCCTGCAGTGCCCTGATTATGGAGTTCCCTTCGCGTTGTTCTGGTGCTGACAAGGTTAGTAAGTGCGACGTTCGGTTCTGCAGTGACTTTTGGTGCTGCCGTCATTTCACTTTTTGTCCCAGTCGTCTTCATTGACAGTCTGTCACCATCATTCACCACGCATTGTGACATAGCCGATGATGCTTCTCCGCCTTCCCTGTGTGCAGTGTAAATCTTCTATGTGGTGTGTCTTGAACCAGCAAACATTTCGGCTCCCTTCATTACGAAAGCACGCACCTACGAGCACCGACAGTCCGACAGTTTTCCCACGCTCGAATGTACTAGCTCCGACATAATGTACACACAACAACATAGGACACAGCTCTGACCACTAATGTACTCGCAACGTATTCGGGACACTCCACATGTGCTGTTGGTGTCCAAATACAACAAGCTCACGTGCAGTCATGGCTATCATCTGCATTAACATTCAAGCTCACATTTCCCGCGGTTTTTCCATGCTGTTTTTTCAACAACTATACATACATACTCCACAAGTCGCTTTGCTGTGTATGTCCGTATGATTACCTTTTTACTCATTTTCCTATTCGATTCACGAATGGCGTGTAGTAAAATGACTGCCAGCAGACCTTTGTGTGAGATGTGGTTCCTCTGAGTATCTGTTCGTGATCATTTCGTGAGACGTGTGTGGGAGTTATTAACATGTTACCCCACTCTTCTTTTAATGAATGCTGCCGAAATTTCAATAGTGAACTTCTCCATGATGCCCCTCTTGTAACATCTGCCACTGGAGTTTGTTGAGCATCTCTGCAAAGATCTGGCATCGAGTAAACGATTCTGTGACAAAACGCTCCGCCTTTAGTTGGGTCTTCTCCATCTCATCTATTAATTCTACTTGGTAAAGGTTTCAGGCTGATGAACAAAACTCAGGACTCGTCTGGTCGAGTGTTTTGTAAGCTACTTCTTTCGTGGATGAAATATATTTTCATAAGTCCGGTCAACGAATTTTAGTCAGTCATATGATTTCCCTGGTATTTCTTCTGCGTGGTAAATAGACTTTTTACAGCTTTGGATGGTGATCTATAAGTAGTTTTTGGGTAGTAACTGTGCTGCCGTAAACTGTCGCCAGCACACCAGTTGCAAGAAGAAGGATAATAGGCGCTGAATCAAGCGCTTCTAACAAGAGAGAGGCGAAAGACAAACTCGCAAGTAACGCGAAACCAACGCCCTCTCTACCGCCAGTATTGACATCTACATCTACGTGATTACTCTGCTATTCACGATAAAGTGCCTGGCAGAGGGTTCAATGAACCACCTTCAAGCTGTCCCTCTACTATTCCACTCTCGAAGGGCACGCGGGAAAAACGAGCAGTTAAATTTTTCTGTGCAAGCCCTTATTTCTCTTATTTTATCGTGATGATCATTTCTGCCTTTGTAGGTGGGTGCCAACAGAATGTTTTCACAATCGGAGGAGAAAACTGGTGATTGAAATTTCAAAAAAAGATTCCGTCGCAACGAAAAACTTCTTTGTTTTATTGATTGCCACACCAATTCACGTATCATGTCTGTGGCACTATATCCTCTATTTCTCGATAATACCAAACACGCTACCCTTCTTTGTATTTTTTCGATGTAAACCCGTCAGTCCCACCTGATGCGGATCCCACACGGCACAGCAATACTCCAGAACAGGGCGAACATGCGTGGTGTAAGCAGCCTATTTAGTAGACCTGTTGCACCTTCTAAGGGTTCTGCCAACGAAACGCAGTCTTTGGTTTGCTCTACCCACAATATTATCTATGTGATCGTTCCAATTTAGGTTATTTGTAATTGTAACCATTAAATATTTAGCTGAATTTACAACCTTCAGATTTGTGTGACTTACCGCGTAATCGAAATTAGCTGATTTGTTTTACTACTCATGTGAATAACTTCGCACTTTTCTTTATTCAGGGTCAATTGCCACTTTTCGCACCATACAGATATCTTATATAAATCATTTTTCAAGTCGTTTTTATCATCTGATGACTTTACAAGACGTTAAATGACAGCATCATCTGCAAACAATCTAAGACGGCTCTTCACATTGTCTCCTATGTCGTTAATATAGACCAGGAACAATAGAGGGCCTATAACACTTCCTTGGGGAACGCCTGATATTTCTTCTCTTTTACTCGATGACTTTCCGTCTATTACTACGAACTGTGACCTTTCCGACAAGAAATCACGAATCCAGTCACACAACTGAGGCGATACTCCATAGGCATGCAGTTTGTTTAAAAGACGCTTGTTTTTATTTATTTATTTATTGTTCCGTGGGACCACATTTAGGAGAAGTCTCCATGGTCATGGAACGAGTCAATACATGAAATTATAACACGATTGTAGAAACAGATAAAATGAAATATAAGAAACATATTCAGGCGACAAGTCGTTAGTTTAAATAAAGAAAATCAAGAATGTAACACTGGAATTTGCTTAATTTTTTAGCTCTTCCAGGAGCTCCTCGACAGAATAGAAGGAGTGAGCCATGAGGAAACTCTTCAGTTTAGACTTAAAAGTGTTTGGGCTACTGCTAAGATTTTTGAGTTCTTGTGGTAGCTTATTGAAAATGGATGCAGCAGAATACTGCACTCCTTTCTGCACAAGAGTCAAGGAAGTGCATTCCACATGCAGATTTGATTTCTGCCTAGTATTAACTGAGTGAAAGCTGCTAACTCTTGGGAATATGCTAATATTGCTAACAACAAACGACATTAAAGAAAATACATACTGTGAGGGCAATGTCAAAATTCCCAGACTATTGAATAGGGGTCGACAAGAGGTTTTCGAACTTACACCATACATAGCTCGAACAGCCCGTTTTTGAGCCAAAAATACTCTTTTTGAATCAGAAGAATTACTCCAAAAAATAATACCATATGACATAAGCGTATGAAAATATGCGAAGTATACTACTTTTCGTGTTGAAATGTCACTTATTTCAGATACTGTTCTAATGGTAAATAAAGCGGCATTTAGTTTCTGAACAAGATCCTGAACATGGGCTTTCCACAACAGCTTACTATCTATCCGTACGCCTAGGAACTTGAACTGTTCCGTCTCGCTTATAACATGCCCATTCTGTCTGATTAAAATGTCAGTTCTTGTTGAATTGTGAGTTAGAAACTGTAATCAAATTATTTTCCACAAGCCACGAACTTATATCATGAACTACATTATTTGATAATGTTTCAGTATTACACACAAGATCCTTCACTACCAAGGTGGTGTCATCAGCAAACAGAAATATTTTTGAATCACCTGTAATACTAGAAGGCATATCATTTATATAAACAAGAAACAGCAGTGGCCCCAGCACCGACCCCTGGGGAACGCCCCATTTAACAGTGCCCCATTGGGACTGAACATCATTACCACTCTCAATATTGCGGAGGATTACCTTCTGCTTTCTGTTCTTAAAGTAGGAGGCGAACCAATTGTAAGTTACTCCCCTTACTCCATAATGTTCCAACTTCTGCAGTAATATTTTGTGGTCAACACAGTCAAAAGCCTTCGTTAAATCAAAGAAAACACCTAACGTTCGCAACCTTTTATTTAATCCGTCCAAAACCTCACAGAGAAAAGAGACTATAGCATTTTCAGTTGTTAAGCCATTTCTAAAACCAAACTGTACATTTGACAGCAAATTATGTGAATTTAAATGCTGCAGTAACCTTGTATATACAACCCTCTCGATAACTTTAGCAAACATCGATGGCATAGAAATAGGTCTATAATTGTCAACATTATCCCTGTCTCCCTTTTTATAAAGTGGCTTCACTACCGAGTACTTTAATCGGTCAGGAAACCGACCACTCCTAAAGGAAAAGTTACAGATATGGCTAAGTACTGAGTTAACATACGTGGAACAATACTTCAGTATTCTGCTAGATACCCCGTCATATCCATGAGAGTTCTTGGTCTTTAGTGATTTAATTATTAACTCAATCTCCCTCTTGTCAGTATCATGGAGGAGCATTTCAGGTAACAGTCTCGGAACACTTTTTTCTAAGAGCGCTATATGATTCCCTGTTGGGACTAGGTTTCTATTTAGTTCACCTGCTATATTCAGAAAGTGATTATTAAGTACTGTACATATATGCGACTTATCAGTAACACGGACATCCCCACTACGCACTGATTCTATATTCTCGACCTGTCTCTGCAGACCAGCCACTTCCTTTACGACTGACCATATGGTTTTAATTTTATCCTGAGACTTAGCTATTCTATCTGCATACCACATACTTTTTGCCTTCCTAATAACTTTTTAAGCACCTTACAATACTGTTTGTAATCGGCTGCTGCATTTAGATTTTGACTGTTTCTAACGTTTTGATATAATTGCCACTTTGTTCTACAAGATATTCTTATCCAATTAGTCAGCCACCCCAGGCTGCCTGTTTGTGCTAGTACCCTGTTTTGAACGTTCTAACGGAAAGCAACTTTCAAAGAGCACGAGAAAAGTCTTGAGGAAAGCATTATATTTATCGTCTACTGTATCAGTACTATAAACATCTTGCCACTCTTGTTCCTTGATAGGGTTTACAAAAGTCTGTACAGCAACTGGATGAGCTTTCCTAAAAAGTTGGTAACTATATTTAACGTGTGTTACAGCACAAAAATCTTTTAGCCTTAAAATTTGTGCATCATGATCTGAAAGGCCATTCACCTTTTTGCTAACAGAATGCCCTTCTAATAATGACGAATGAACAAAAATATTGTCTATGGTTGTTCTACTGTTCCCTTGCACTCTCGTTGGAAAGAATACGGTTTGCATAAGATTATATGAATTAAGGAGGTCTACCTGCATGCTTTTCCTTGCACAATCACTTATACAATTAATATTGAAGTCACCACATATAACTAACTTTTTGTATTTCCTATAAAGTGAACCAAGAACCTCCTCTAGCTTTAGCAAAAATGTTGTGAAATCGGAGTCTGGGGATCTATGAATAACAACAGTAAGAAGTTTAGCTCCACTAAATTTAACCACACCAGCACAACATTCAAACACCTTTTCAGTGGAGTACTTTGAAACATCAATTGACTCAAATGGGATACCGTTTTTCACATACATGGCTACTCCTCCACACCGCAAAGAGCTCCTAGAAAAGCTGCCAGCCAACCTGTATCCTGGTAAAGGAAGCCTCTGAATTATCTCCTTGTTTAAGAAGTGTTCAGATATACCAATAATTTCAGTCAACATCTATAAGCAGTTCACTAACTTTATCTCTAATACCTTGTATATTTTGATGAAATATACTAATTCCCTCATTAATCGGATACCCAAGCTTTGTAGAAAGTGGTTTCTTTGTTAGAGAGACTTCCCTTAAGCAGGAATACCTATCAGCTGACTTCAATCTAAAAAAGGTACAGCTCTAACACCCACAACTACCGGAATTGTCCCATGAGTGATCCCACCACCCCCACCTATGCTGTCACCTATAAATTTTGCCAACCTCCCCTTCCCATACCTGTTGAGGTGCAGGCCATGTCTAGTGAAACCCGTCCTGCTGATAGACTCCACCGACACCACTGAAATGTGACTCATGCCTTCTGTCATCAGCGCACCCCCAAGTCTCATGTTATTACGCCTGACGGCTGTATTAAGATGAGGCCGATCGTGACGCTGAAACAGTTCCACGAAATGCACATTCGTGTTGCCAGTATGAGTGGCTATCTTTTCCAAGTCACCATCTATGTCGTACTCCCCATCCCTATCAATACTATTACCAGCCCCACCCACAATCACTACCTGATCCTCTTTAGTAAAATCCCTACATAACCCCCTTATGTTAAAAGTCACCTGAGCCAATCCTGCATTAGGCTTCACAATGCTGGTGACCTGGTACTCACTCCCCAAAACTTCCTGCAACTGCTGGCCTACACCTCTACCATGAGAACTACCTAACAGCAGAACCTTCTTCTTTCTCTTAGACTTTGCTACTGTCCTAGCCACCGTAACTGCTGAGGTCTGCTGCATACTTCCTACATCTACAGCAACTAGAGAGGAACCGTGTCGAAAGCCTTCTGTAAATCTAAAAATATGGAATCAATTTGACATCCCATGTCGACAGCACTCATTACTTCATGCGTATAAAGAGTTAGTTGTGTTTCACAAGAACCATATTTTCTGAATCCGTGCTAACTATGTCTCAATAAATCGTTTCCTTCGAGGTACTTCATAATGTTCGGATACAGTATATGTTCCAAAACCCTACTGCAAATCGACGTTAGTGATATACATAGATCGTTGCAGCAAACCGGAGGGCCCAGTAAGTCCCAGACAGTCACCCAGTCGCAGACAGAGTCAGGTCAGTTAATAGCTCAGTCACTATTCTAGCTGGAGTCTGTCAGTTCACACCATCGGCCACGAGAGTGTAATGTTTATAGAGGGACTTGTAATTCACCAGCAGCGAGGCTAATGTGGACTATTACGGAAGAGCTCGTACCAAAACACATGGGCTAGTTTAAACATAAGTAGCTTCTTGTTCTTGTTAATAAAGAAACCTGTTATTTCATGTGTGCAATTGTGTTGTAGAAAGAGGATACTGGCCACCAAACAACATCGTCCCCGTGCTTCCCTTGGTGCAAGACTCGACAATGGCAAAGAGACAATGCAAAAGTAACTGTCTCCAGAAGTAGTGGACCTCTTAGCCTATTTATGGCCAGTAGGTTACATTTATTTAGCTTCAGGGTCATTATCATGTCAGTACCTTTAGTGGATCCTCATCAGGTTGTCTGCTCACCGTTATGGTCATTTGACGTCGCACAGTGCCCATAAACAAGAGCATCCAACGCGAATAGCCTCACGGAGCTTCCATCGTTTTCCACTAGATCATTAACATGAAATGTAAATGAGAGTGCCCCTAAAATGCTCACTTTGAGTGGTCCCTGAAATAAGGTTTTTTCTGTTCCTCTATTTTGCTCTGTTAAGAACGACGTGTGCATCTCCAAGGCCGTAGTGAATCGCGTTGTAAATCTGTTGTCATACTCGGTAGAGCCAGTGATTCTTTCTTTTAACACGATGGCCCTTTGCGTCGAGGGTAAAGTTGAAGTTAGAGAGTGGGTCGGAGTCTGAGGCGGACACCCGGCGGACAACGCGCGGCGGAGGTCTCGCCTCGTGCCGGCGCCCGTGCGTCGCGTCGCCGTTGGCGGCTGCTATTGATTCCGGCGCGGCGCCGGCCGCGGTCGCTGTAAGCCGGTGATCGGAGCCCGGCGTTCCCCGCCCCCGTTATCACGCGCCGGCCAGCTGCCGCCGCCGCCAGAGTTACTGCCGCCGCTCGCCGCCCGCCTCCCCGTCTCCCTGGAGGCGCGACCTGTGGAGTTCCGGAGCCCGCCGTGCATCTTACGGCCTCCACAATGCCTCTTTTCACGGAACTTTTCGTACGTGCTCGCTTTTACTTTGTCGTTTGGCGGGTTCTACAGTTATTTAAAGTATACAAATATAAGCACAAAACTTTAATCTATTGACTTGGACAGGATTTGTGATTGGTGTAAAGAATGGCAGCTAACTGCAAATATAGATAAATGTAAATTAATGCTGATTAATAGGAAAAAGCATCCCGTAATTTTTGAATACTCCGTTAGTAGTGTAGCGCTTGACACAGTCACGTCGGTTAAATATTTGGGCGTAACATAGCAGAGCGATATGAAGTGGGACAAGCATGTAATGGCAGGTGTGGAGAAGTCGGATATTCGTCTTCGGTTCATTGGTAGAATTTTGGGAAGATGTGGTTCATCTGTAAAGCAGACCGCTTATAAAACACTAGTACAACCTATTCTTGAGTACTGCTCGAGCATTTGGGATCCCTATCAGGTCGGATTGAGGGAGGACATAGAAGCAGTTCAGAGGCGGGCTGCTAGATTTGTTACTGGTAGGTTTGATCATCACGCGAGTGTTACGGAAATGCTCCAGGAACTGGGGTGGGAGTCTCTAGAGGAAAGGAGGCGTTCTTTTCGTGAATCGCTGCTGAGGAAATTTAGAGAACGAGCATTTGAGGCTGACTGCGTACAATTTTACTGCCGCCAACTTACATTTCGCGGAAAGACCACGAAGATAAGAGAGATTATGGCTCATACAGAGGCACATAATCAGTCATTTTTCTCTCGTTCTGTTTGGCAGTGGAACAGGGAGAGAAGATGTTAGTTGTGGTACGAGGTACCCTCCGCACCGTATGGTGGATTGCGGAGTATGTATGTAGATGTATATCTCTTCTCTTATATTGAAGTCCTTACTTGCGTCCGTCTGTATATGCAGATTAACCTCAGGAAGTGCAACAGGGATTTTGACCCAGTTTTAACTAATGGATACACTGATCCAAGAAGGTTTGGTAGAGGCCTATAATTTAGAAACACTCTGACGGAAAAAAGTCACAGTGCCAAGAAGCAGCTGTATTGCATAAACGATAGTTGGCAGGCGTGTTCCTAGCAACATCTGAAAGATGATGTCTATTCAAAGTTCGCGCCAGTCGCGTAGGATTGGCGTCAGTAGCGCCACTATGCGGATGCAAATGATACTTCCTTTAAATACACGCTGTAATGGTTGTGAGGGTTACTTACGTTTGAGGGTGGACGGTGTGAGTTGATCTTAGTCAAGAAGGCCTTAATGCGACGGACACCTCACCATCAACACCTCACTGAATTTGAACGCGGCCAGGTAATAGGGCTGCGAGAAGATGGACGTTCCTTCTGCGATACTGCAGAAGGGCTTGAAAGGAAAGGAACACTGGACATGAATGCTGGCAGCGGTGGTCAAGAGAATCTACGGTCGCAAGAAGACCGAGCCCCGGTCGGCCACGTGGCACTACCGGGAGGGATGACCATCGTCTTTAGCTCCTCTGGCGCATGGTACTGCGTCTGCAGCAGCAATCTGAGTAGTAGTTAGTGCCAGTGACACACAGAACTGTTACAAATCGGTTACTTCAAGGATAGCTCCGAATCAGACGCCGTGTAGAGTGCATTCCACTGACCCCAAACAACCGCCTTTTGCGGCTTCAGTCGTGTCAAGCGAGAGCTGATTGGAGGCTCCGTTGTGTTCTCTAATGAAAACTGGTTCTGCCTCGGTGCCAGTAATGACCGCGTGTTGGTTTGGGACCTACACCTTGGGCTATGATCTGTGGTGCGATTTCCTATGACAACAGGAGCACTCTCGTGGTCGTCCCACCCATTTCTGACTGAAAATTTATGCGTCAGTCTGATGATTCGACATGTTGTGCTGCCATTTATGAACACCATTCCAGAGGGTATTTTCAGACAGAATAACGCTCGCCCACATACCGCTCTTGTAACCCAACGTACTCTACAGAGTGTCGACATGTTGCCGTGGGCTGCCCAATCACGAGATCTGTCTCCGGTCGAGCACGTATGGGATATAATCGGACGACAACTCAGCGTTATCGACGAACAGCATTAACCGTATCCGTGTTGGACAAAGTGCAACTGGCATGGAACTTCATCCCAGAAACTGACATCCTTCGCCTGTACAACACAATGGATGCACGTTTGCATGCTTGTATTCAACATTCAGGCGGTTAAATTGGTTATTAATGTACTAGCATTTCACATTTGCAGTGCCCTATCTCGCGCTTACATTAACCTGTGGTCTTGCAATGTTAATCACTTAAATATGTCAGCTAGAGAAATGTATTCCCGAAATTTCTTTACTCTACCCTTGGTGTTGCGATTTTTTCCGTCAATGTGTTTCGTACAAATTGTCTGAATTATGACGAATTAAAGTTACTTTGTGGAAACAGTGCTATTTTCAGGTGTCGAATTGCCGCCATAACTCGAGAGAGCAAAATGCTTCGAAAACACAGCAAGACGGATCTGATTTACGTTGTTGTCTAGTGGCAATTCCGCTCCCGACGTCGTATGGTAACGCGTTGTTTACTTCCTCACCGTCAAAGTACTACCAGTATTGGTAGTGTAACCTCCCCACAAAATTCGTTCTCATTTAGTGTAACCTCAAAACAGAAAAATTCCTAAACTTCTCAACAGTGTAACGTCCCAACAAAAAAAATAAATTTAGTAACCTGGTAATAATACAATGTAACTAACCTCTCAATTAAATTGTCGCTCACTTACAATTTTTTCAATAATTGACTATGAATTTAACCTGGTAAATTTTGAATTTTGGACGTCAGCAGTGCTGCGTCATGGCCCTGAAAGATCATTCTGAATAAAAAAAGAAAAATTCTTACATCAATGAAGTCGCCGGATAACGCATATATATCTGCTCTTACAATAAATTTTTCTGGCACAGCCCTGTGCAATGCTGGCCGATAGATTTGTCATTTATGAAAGGAAACAACTGATTTTTCTTTTGCAATAATCGGGATGATCATGGATTGGAGATATTAGTAAATTCTTTCAATTGAAATGAATGGTCGTTAAAAGTTATTTTTTTATGAGAAAGATTATTATTAGGACATTTTTAAAGCATTTACATGGGACTTGAGATAACAATACTACATATGCGTGAGGCTGCTTTTTGCCTTATACAATAATGCTCAGGCTCCGGCATCGCTGCACCACGACCGGCCCAGCCAACACGATACACCAGACTACTCGCTAGCAACGACTTACTGCTACAGCTACACAGTTCCTACTGCAGTCAACACTGCTCTCTGGTCTGAGATTCTCTTATACCTTGCATTGCGTGAGCAATACATCGAAATTACATCTGCTCGGACCTCTTACATAACCCTCCACTGGGGGGGGGGGGGGGGGGGGGGGGCAAAAATTTGGCAGTGATGGTGAGTCAATTGGACTTGCCATGAGCAACAAATTTTTCTAAAAATCTATTTAGTTAACTAAGTCTACAGTCACAGAGTATATACATTATTGACAAGTGCAGAAGATATTAAGTAATGACAAAATGTACACGCAATGAGTATAAAAGATATTAACAAATGACAAAGTGCACACGCACTGTATATGTCTTTAGTATTTTTAGGACAACTGATCTTATTAACAAATGAAATACAGTGCACACGCACTGTAAAAATCTTTAGCATTTTACAAGAACTGATTACCCTAAAAATGAAATAAAGTGCACACGCACTGTAGAAGTCTTTAGCATATTTACAACATATCATGGAGTGAAATAAAGTGCACACGCATTGTATAAGTCTGTAGCATATTTATAACATATCATGGAGTGAAATAAAGTGCACACGCACTGTAGAACTCTTTAGCATATTTAGGACGACCGATCATATTAACAAATCAAATAAAGTGCACACGCACTGTAAAAATCTTTAGCTTTTTACAAGAACTGATTACCCTAAAAATGAAATAAAGTGCACAAGCACTGTAGAAGTCTTTAGCATATTTATAACATATCATGGAGTGAAATAAAGTGCACACGCACTGTAGAACTCTTTAGCATATTTAGGACGACCGATCATATTAACAAATCAAATAAAGTGCACACGCACTGTAAAAATCTTTAGCTTTTTACAAGAACTGATTACCCTAAAAATGAAATAAAGTGCACACGCACTGTAGAAGTCTTTAGCATATTTATAACATATCATGGAGTGAAATAAAGTGCACACGCACTGTAGAACTCTTTAGCATATTTAGGACGACTGATCATATTAACAAATGAAATAAAGTGCACACGCACTGTAAAAATCTTTAGCATTTTACAAGAACTAGGAAAGGAATGGGAAGGATTGCATCATGGTTGTAGCACAGTAGGTTGCACGTAGTTGCACCGAAAGTCCATATCTTTCTACAGAAGCACAACACTAAGTGAGACAATCTGAAGTTCTCTTCCCTAAAGTATTTATCAGTGTAGCCAAGATACTCAAATGTTGTATTAATATTCAATGTTATCATTGAATGGTAGTACATTAGGTACACCAAACAGTAGGACAATAACATCTCCATCGTTCAAGGTGGTGGACAGTTTGGTATGTCAACACCACATTCTTGTAGAATCCATACTCTCACAACAACAGAGAATTAGTGCAAAAACTAAATATAGTGCTCCATGACCATGAGGATGGACAGCACAAACGGATATTGCAGTAACTTCTGGTAATTAGGTCAGAAGGTGAAGGACATTAAGTCTTATGCCAGTCATCATTGATAATTACACTAGTCTATCAACCGATTTGAGTAATTGTTGGCACTCATTGCCTAGTTACTAAACATTTCTGAACTATGTATCGAGTATTACAGAACATTATTCATAAGTCATCTGATTACAGTAAATATTGGCACTCATTGGCCAGTTACAAACCATTTTTATGCATTATTCAGAAGTCATCATACAAAGCAAGAGTTAATTAATGGCATAGCATTTATACATAAGTCATCATATTACAGTAAACAGTGGCATTCATTGGCCAGTTACTAAACATGTAGGAAGTATTGAATATTACAAACCGCTTTTCATAACTCATCTGATTGCGGTAATTATTGGCACTCATTGGCCAGTTACAAAGTATTCATATAGTTTTACAAAACATTATTCAGTATTATTCAGAAGTTATCATTCAAAACAGGAGCTAATGAGTGTAGAATCAAGCTACTGGTATTCATATATGATATCATGTAAGTGACATAAGACAAATTTAAAATATAAGACATTGGAACTATTACTCAAGGTCGGTATTACAATAATACATAGATATAATGGATTCAATACAACAGAGAAATTTGTATTATATTTAGGACTAGAAATATATCTTCCACTGGTAGCATTATTTAGTTGTATACCGGTAAAAGCTGGGACTGGTAATAGATTTTTTTGTGCTAGCAATGCATTGCGTTGAGATCGATAATTAATTGCTGGGGGATGAAAATATTTGCTTTTGACTTATTGCTGGAAGTAGGATTAATAACGTCATTCGTCATGAGTCAGCTGTAGCAAGGTTATGAAACAAGTAGAGTATATGTGATCACATTCATGAATGATACACACAAATGGGAAAAAAATTGCAAGTATTAGAACAGGATTCATAACTGTTTATAGCATATTAATATCATGAAAACCTTCTCCTAGAAAAAATACAAAATGGATTATTGAGCTGAAAAAAGAAATGCATTTTATGCTGAAAAGTAGTGAACTTCGAATTAACAGGTAATGAAACGTGTACTCAATATGTATGTACTCTAGCTGTCTTTTCCAAAACATTCAGTCATTATACCATGCGACATAAGACATACTGTCAAAACGAACTGCAACAAATACTTAAATAACTACATAGCATCTCTTAACTAATAGTAAATATATAAACGTCATCATTATCATCATCTGCAAAGAAAGACTTCATTATTCATATTACCATAACTTCATCACTATCATCACCTGCAAAGAAAAACCTCATTATTCTTATTAGTATATTCTTCATATAATTATTCATCATAATTTATTATCATCTGCAAAAAAGACACTTCATTATTCATTATTCATATTACCATTTACTTCATACAGCTATTCATAGTATAGAGTTTCTTATTTCTAGAATATTTCATCACTAAAACTAAGATGTGTAGTTCTGTCTGACAGCCTGCATCAATCGCCTCGTATTCTGAAAGAAAAATAATTAATTAAGACTGCTATCATACGATGTGTTAATTCTGATCCATTTACTCTTCATGACAAGATATTGCATTTTCTTTCGTTCATTCCGATTGTAAAATTTCCATTTCAGAGTAAACCACTGTGGTTTGTTTAATTTATTTCTTGTACACGCTATTGCTTTCTGAAAATGATGAATAAGGATTAATATCTTGCATTTAAATCATATACTCATTAAATAAAACTTATTTCTAGTGATACAATTAAGCATACAGCATAGCACGACAGAAAACGTATTAGGTCAAAAACATAGACAGTTTTCAAGTGCAAAAAATGTATGCACAGTATCATAATGTAGTGGCAAAAAGTGTAGAATAGTCAAGATATTGAGATATCATAAGAAAAAATGTCAAAGTCAACTGGTGTTTGTTATATCTTAAAGATTACATAGTGCATACAGACAAAAATTCTACTTTCGATAGGAAAACAATCATATATACACAAATAATGGAAAATGTGCACGATCTGATATATAACGACAAGAAAAGCGACCTGCCAACCTTACCTTGATGGGCACTTGCCAGGAAAAATATGATAATCATCAGTAAGTGTTCATATAAATATAATTGCATAAGTGGTCATATAAAAATCAGGAAATGGCATTACAGTGTGATAAATCATAAAGTATGTTCATTCAATAAAGGGTTTAATATTGGAAATATTGTGATTGCCCTTGCTTTTCTGGTTCTCAAAGTTTCGACGTGTACTACATTGGGGTGAGGAATGCTGCGAATTCGATATGGACCTGCATATAGAAGCTCAAATTTACTGCATTTGCTCTTTTCTCTGTTGGATAAATAGTGTGTACGTACTAATATCTTCTGTGCAACGTGAAAGTCACGGCGTGTACAAACCTGTTTTTGCTGTCTTCTCCGGCGCTCTGCGGCACGTTTGATGTTGTTGAGCGCAATGTCAATTATTTCATGGTGGCGTAGTCGACGAGATGTAGGAAAAGATACTAGTTCTCTAATTTTGTTGGGTGGTTCAACATTTTTCAATATAACAGTCGGAGATAGCATAGTGGATTCATTTGGTATCGAGTTAATTACATCCTGGATTGACAGTATGTGTATATCCCAATCAATATGTTTTTTATGGCAGTATATTCTACATAGTTTACCAATTTCTTTCATTAGTCGTTCACAAGGGTTCGAAGAAGCGTGATACTTGGATATATAGATAGGAGAAACGTTTCTTGCTCGTAAGATACGTGTCCATATAGCAGATCGAAACTGTGGTCCATTGTCGGAAATTACTTTCAATACATGCCTACATGAAATAAAAAATGTTTTACAAATGCATTCGAAAGAGTTTTAGCAGTAGCTTTGCGTAACGGAGTGAAGGTAACAAATTTCGAAGTGAGTTCAACAGCGACAAAGATGTAGCAAAAACCTCTATTAGATCTGGGAATCGGGCCAAAAATGTCTACATCGGCCATGTGTCTCAATTTAACGGGTACAATGGGATGTAATGGAGGAATATGTGAAGTCGTGTCTGACTTAGCTTTCTGGCAGATTTTACATGACGCTAAAACTCGTCGTACACGTTTCTCCTAGTTGGTAAAATAACAGTTCTGTCTCAGTATAAGAAAACATTTTCTGGCTCCATAATGTGCATAACTTAAATAAGTATACCAAATTAATTTGTTAACAAGTTCGTCAGGAATGCATAATAACCAATTGTTGCTGTCAGGGTGAGAGCGGCGAAACAGGATGTTATTGCGTACAGTATAATGGTTTCTAATGGTAACATTATTCTTATCTTGCCAAAGGCGTTTAATTTCTTTCCACACCTTGTCTTTGCTCTGCTCTTGTGCTATGTCTCGTAATGACGATGAAATGAAATTTTCAAATGCGACTTGTTGAATATACATGACGCTAGAATTTGCTTGGCAGAAATTGGTTGCGATGTTTTGCTGATTGTTGCTGAGAGAACGCGATAGTGCGTCTGCTAAAATATTTTGTGTACGGCTATGCGGATTAGGATAATGTTCAACTTTAAATGTGTCATGCTGTGTAACTTGAAATTCATGTATAAAACCGGACATATTACCAGGGACGTTGTCAAAAACTGGAGCTTGCTGTAAAAGAATTTTGCGTAGTTGCGTACGTTCGTCGTCTGTATTTGCACTGCTTTGTTTCACTTTATCAGAAATCATTTGCATAACGTCGTAGTCGACTTCGTCTGGTGTATTGTAGTTGTGAACATACGTATCTGTGAACAATGTGGACTGACAGTCTATGTCACGCGATGTAGAAATGACCTCTGTCCGATTAATTGTTTGTTCTTCTGCAGATAAAGAATGCTGAAATTCTAATGCCAGTTGTACATTTTCATCCTTTAACATTAAACAGGAATTTTGAAAGTCAATAACTGCGTCGTGTTGTACCAAAAAATTCGTACCTAGAATAACGTCTATTGTCAATAAGGGAACAATCCAAAAATTTGAGTGAAACGTATGACCTGCAATACAAAATGATAAGTGTGTCTGTAATTTTACATCTACTCCTTTACCAGATACTGCTCCTTTTACTTTAGTTTTGCCTAATGGTAACGTAGGATAAATATTCTCTTTGTTACATTCGTTGAAGGTTTCTCTATTTATAACTGACATAGGTGATCGAGAATCGATTACTGCTGAAAATTTGGATGATCCATTCTCTACTTCAATGACAGGGTGGGAAATGGTTTTTTGAATAACTGGTTTTTCCTGCAAAAGAGTTTCTCGGATGTCGTCAAAAGTAATAACATTTTCGTGAACAAGATTCTCTGTGTCAAAAGGATTGCTTGCGTTGCTGGAAGATGCAACCTGTACTGTATCTAGTCAAATTCTATCTGACGTGGTATTATTTGCGGGAGGATACTGTGGCATCTCGACTATTTGTACTGTTCTGTTATTTCTTCCTGACGTATTAGGTTCGGGATGATATCTACTGTGTGGTTCATTCATGATAATCTGTTGTAGCGGATGATTCTGCTGCTGATAAGACCGACTGTTATTAAACGTACGCTGAAAATTGTGCTCATTACTTTTACGTCTGTCATGACAGTCATTTCTATACGGCGCGTTGCGATAGGGGTTGAAATGATGTGTTTTCTGTACGTAGTGCTTTCCTTGTTGCTGTGCGTTACTATTTGGTGGAGCCGACGCTATACGTGTAGGCGGCGAAACATTAAAGCTTGGTTGACCTTGCTAACCACATTGTTGGTTAGGTATGCTAACCGGCTGGATTTGATGCTGTTGCGGGGAAAACCTTCTATTGTTGCCAAAATGCGTCTGCGATAGCTGAAAATTTTGTATATACTGATGATTAAATTTTTGTCTTTCATTAAAATACGCTGGAAGTTCTGGAGTGTCTAATGAAAATTGTCACTTTCGGTAAAACTTGTCATATCGGGTTTTCATTACACGTTTCTAATCCTAGATAGATCAATAGTTGAAGAGCTGTTTTGATAGATGTAAAGGATAGTAAAAGAGAAGGCAGCAGTGCAGAAAACTGAAGATGATATAGCACTACTACGGCTCGAGGCCCTGTGCACGCTACGGCACATATTCATTGAACTGTAATGAATCCCCTGAGGTCCCTTACGCGCTGCAAATAAATTTTAGTTTGATATTTACGTCGAGTTCGTCTTTGTGTAGGGCCGTTGTCCGCTTCTTTTGTTCCCATTGAGACGCCTTGCTAAACCCGCAGGACAGGACAAGCAGTAGGAATTGTGGAAGGGGGCCAGAATGAGCGGCTATCAGTTACAATCCAAACTAACACTGTATTTAGTTGTCCAAACATTACAGCGCAGCTTCTAAGTTTGACTATCAACAGAAAAACGTCTTTAATTCCAAAAGCGGCTGAAGGCACATAAATTTAAAACAACATAACTACAATAATCTTTCAATAGGCAGAAGACCCAAGCTTTATGACCAATAAGAAACCTTACTTCAAAACGGCTGAAGGCCTTTGGTTAAAAAAACTGGAACCAATTTCCCAAGGCAAAAGGCCCAAAGCCTCTAACCTTATATAGTATTTAAGCCCAAGTGATGTAAGACTCGATAAGTAAGAATCCAAAATTTTAGAGTGGCTGAAGGCCCATCATTTTAAGGACAACGCTGCTACAATAAATTTTCAACAGGCAGAAGGCCCACAGCTTTATCTTGAAAGAAAGTAATACTTGACAAGTAAGAAACTTAAAACTTGAAGCAGCTCAAAGCCGATGCTTTTAAAAACAATACATTAGAATACTTTTTCAACAGGTAGAGAGCCCACAGCTTTATCTTCCAAAATGTAATACTTGATAAGTAAGATCCTTAAAACTTAAAGAGGCTGAAGGCGAATGCTTTTAAAAACAATACCATAAATTTTCAACACGCAGAAAGCCCACAGCTTTATCTTCCAAAAGGTAATAACACTTGATAAGTATTACCCTCAAAAATTAAAGCGGTTGAAGGCCGATGCTTTTAAAAGCAATACACTACAACAAATTTTCAACAGGCTTTATCTTCCAAAAGGTGAGACTTGCCCAATTTAGAAAATTTACTTTTAAACCGTCTGAAGGCTTTTGACTTTAATAACACAATTACAAGCATACAAATCCCAACCATCGGCTATGAGCCATTATAAATACGCAATTAAAAGCCAATAAGAAAGGCAGTATAGGCAACGGCGCTCAGAAGTTTCTAGGGGGCTCTGTCTGCCCTTGAAATCTTACGTTCGGTTAGGCGAGACAAGAATTCGCCCCAACTATACTCCATCTGCCGGCAACACAACCAACAGACAGTCAGGGTCCCACTGACAAGACGACTTGTTAACCACTGACTAGTATACGAGAATTCCAAAGCCAAAACGTTACAGACATAGCCACCCACAACCAAAAATGCATTAAGCTGTCAAAACTCCACACCATGTTGGACAGCGACAACAGTTGAGGAAAGGACACTGCCTGAACTTACGCCAGCGACGAGGGCAGGTAACCGGAACACTAACGTCCACAAGGCAGGAAATTCCGCTGGTACATTTAAATTTCAAACCGACAAATGTAGTTAATTCCACCAAACAGCGACTAAATCTTCACCAACTCGAACACTCGCTGTTGCTCCCAGGAATACCGCCAACAGCGAACCGCCAAACAAGGGGACAACGTGAAGACGTGGCTTCGGTAATAAAATCACCACTCAACATTCATGTCCTGGGTCGGTGAGCCACGAACCTTGTAGCACTCAGAACAGCCCCCACACCCTCCGACACTACGTAGAGACCGCCAGTGAGCCCGGCTGACTGCACCGTGCAGACACTTGTTCGCTGATCCACTCCAACCGACTGCGCGACCGCTACGGTCGCAGGTTCGAATCCTGCCTCGGGCATGGATGTGTGTGATGTCCTTAGGTTGGTTAGGTTTAAGTAGTTCTAAGTTCTAGGGGACTGATGACTTCAGATGTTAAGTCCCATAGTGCTCAGAGCCATTTGAAGCCAACCGACTGACTGGCTGCACACTGCCAAGCCGGAACTATAAGCACCAGACCAAAGATGGTATACGGTACAAATATCGATACACACCCCTGCTGCCACATGTAGAAAGAGGAATAACCATGGAATAACCACAATAACCGCAGGAAACCAAATGCAAAGTAACAGCCAAGTTTTAAAACAATGCATAAGCCGGGGTCTGCATGGTTTACCCATGGCGTTCAGGTCTAGTCCACGTAAGGCTGCAGTGAGTTTTCTTTTGATAAATCGACCCGTCACGTGCAGTCCAGTTCTCTGGAAAATCGCTATTTTTTGTTTGAGTACGGATCACATACACACAGCGTATTTTGACACCGAATTCTTGAGCAGCGGACCTTATCCCCAATAGCATTAATCAGCATCAGTTACTAGCAGTCTTCTGCTAGTAATGTCCTCAGAAGAGATTTGAATTTTGCTGTGTGTGATTTTTCTCCATTTCGACCGAAGATGGGTTTTGATGTGATCGTCCCTCACACGGATGCTCAAGTGATTCAGAATAATAGGCGCTGTACACAGGATGGGCATAGTGCTGATGTTATTTCCCACATCCGGCTCCCACCCCATGAAGCTTATGGACCTGCTGATCCTCTGAATTGTGGGGATGGAGTCAGGACTAATGACCCTGGAGCTAAGATTTCCGCTGGTGATGCTTTGAACCTCTACAGCAGTCGGAACACTTGGTGTCGATTCCTTTGTCGCCTGATCCGTTTGTTCCACCTGTTAAGTGGCAGCACCCCACTGGTTTCTTGACAGCACTCATGAGGGGCGTATCTAATTCCTCGCGCTTAGTGTAGCTGGACGCGGGTTTTGTTTGAAATTTTTTTCCTCCCATGAGACCCGGTCTGCCCTGCGTTTTGTTGACATGGGCTGGCTGCTTTCAGGGGAGGCTCTTCTTGTACAGTCAGCTTCTCATTCCTACCTGGCAGTGATTGGCTTGGAATCGGTGAACGATTCTCCCACCTCGACGGCTGTGGAGGATAACTTGCCACACAGCTAGTGTAAACAACGAATCCATCAGGATCGTGCTATTGCAAGGAAAAAACTAAAGCACAAAGGTTCGGCAGTGCGCGGTACTAGCTCCCCTCCCTGAGACTTGTCGACGGATGTGCCGATGGACTAAGACAGTCGAGGGGCGGAAAAGGTGTGTTTCTCTGTTGCCATTTTCACTTGTCTCTGATTGTTATTGATGACCCAAGCTTAAATCTTATTACCCTAAATGTTAATAGAACTACATTAGATTTACGTTTTGCTTCGTCACGTCAATTTATTTTATGATTCCTGAGTTGATTTCACCCACTTACAAGAAGTTAACCATTTTTGCTCTCCCAGCATTTCAGGCTGTTTTTAATGTGGCACCTGAATGTGCGACGGCTATCGCTCTTTTCTTTCGTGAGGATATTCTCATTGCAGATAATGAAATGCGCCGGCCGGAGTGGCCGAGCGGTTCTAGGCGCTTCAGTCTGGATCCGCGTGACCGCTACCGTCGCAGGTTCGAATCCTGCTTCGGGCATGGATGTGTGTGGTGTTCTTAGGTTAGTTAGGTTCAAGTAGCTCTAAGGACTGATGACCACATCTGTTAAGTCCCATAGTGCTCAGAGCCATTTGAACCATTTTTTATTGAAATACGTGATTCTGGTAGGGGGATAAGGTGTCGTCTTTTTTGGTTATTTTATATCCAATGTTTTCGGTTCGGGCCATACAGTGGCGTGTTCGCGGTTTTACAAAGAGGAGGTTATCTACCTATTTGCGCAAGAATCCTAGGTGTCTCACGCTAGGTGGCGATTTTAATTGTGTTTTACAACCCAGTGAGCAGGTGCCACATTACCAATCCCGTCATGATTTGAGTGAGTTGGTCCATTCGATGCCTTGCGTGACGTGTGGGAGCAGAAATATCCCAACAGAAACATCTCACCTTCGTTACATACACGTTTTGTAGCGCCGCCTGATCCAACCGCATCGTCCGGTTCTTTTACCTAATTGTTTATGTGACACAATTCTTGCGGTTGATATTTTCCCGTTTCATTTTCCGACCTACCTGAAACCTTGAACGGCAACCTACGAAACTGTTTCGGATTCAGTGAATGCTGAATTTTTATTGCCTCCTTGCCTCAGCTCTGCTCTTCACCGTTTCATTAATGGACAGATTTAGCGAAGCCTAAGCTTCGTCAGTCCTTAATATCATACTCTGCTGCTCGAGCGACACAAACTCAGAAAGTTTATTACACTCTTCGGCGTGACCTGTATGAAAGAGCAGATGACATCCCTCTACGGATCCAAGACGTTCGCCGTATTAAAACAAAATTGCTACAGCTCAAGCGGCATCACATGGAAGGTTGACAGGTCAAATTTAATCCTTGGTCCCTTGCTGGAGGGGAACTGACATCCTTGTGCCAGGTTTTTTGCCATCTGTCGCGACCTCGTCTCTCCTTCATTACGACTCACAGTTGCTGACGGTAGGGTGATACTGCTCGCGCTCTCCAACAATATTGCGTTAAACTATATGCTGTGGATGACAATGTAGACCCCTTCTCGCCAATGTTAATGAAGCCCTAAGTGGGAGGATCACACTTGCTCAGGACGTTGAATTTCTGGCCGCTTTCAGGTAGATAAGGTGTCTGTTCTTATTGCTGCTTCTCCCTCTCGTAAATCACGTGGTCCGGATGGTCTCCATAAGGGGTTTAGTGTCCGCTTTTGGCCACTGTTGAGTGCGACCTTAACGGCGATGTTAAACGAGGTTATGCAGGGGAAAACTGTGCTCGCAGCCTTTAAGGAGTGTAAAATGCTGACCGTGTCACTGTGGTTTCTTTTAGACATCTCTCTTTGCTCAATTTTGATTATAAAACTGTTGCGAGGCAAATTAATAGCAGCTTATCTTCTGTGTTAGCGAATTGGATTGGAGAACATCAGAGTTGCCTTCGCAGTCACTCGATTTTGACTGCAGTAGCGGACTACCGGGGTGTGATTTGATTTGCTTCAGCTACCTCTATTCACTATGTCCCTGCTTTTCTGGATTTCAATAAGGAATATGACTGTGTTTCTCATAGTTGTGTGACCCATGTGTTGTAGATACTCAGTTTTACTCCTGAGGCTCTATGGTTCTTTCTCACAAGTTTCAGGGCATCGCTGCGGAAATATTTGTCAATGGTCAGTTGACGCCCCCGATAGCGATTAATCGAGGTGTGCCACAGGTTACCCAGCTTTACACGTCTTTACTTGTTCTCTCTCTCTGGAACCACTGGTCCTCCGTCTCTCACTTCAGTGGAATCATCCATTCTCCCGGTTAGGGCGTAGTGAGGATTCTTCTAACTTCGCGGCTTCGACGATAATACTGTTCCGTGGGCAGCTCCTGGTGACCGGAATACGTCGTTGAGGCTCATCGTCGATCGTTACCCTATTAAAATAACGACACTTAATTGGAAATTTACAGCAAACAGAAGGCCTTACTTGAATAAGAACGGAGCCACATTATAGTTCTCCAAACAGTACTCATTTTGGATACTTGTGTGTCGCATTAAGGCTTTTTACGTTGCCCAATTGTTCCCACTCCTTGTGATGATGGCAAAAAATTGTAGAAATTTTCTCGGCGGTTTTTATGGACACGTCATATACTTAGATTGCGCTATGCACGACCAAACCACGTATCTTACCGAGTTTGTGCTTCTCTGACATCAAGACCAAAGCTACTGTTTTGATTGTTACCCAGGAGTCACATACTTTCACAGCTCCGGTGTTAACACTTGTGCGTCCGCCGTGTCTTCTTCCGTCTGTTGATGTTGGGCACCTTAATTTTAAAAGACGCTACATCAGAGAATTTTACTTTGCTGTGAGCTGTTTGGGTGCCGATGTAGTGCAGCGGGCGATACTTAGGACTCGGTCTTTGCTCGCTCGCTGGGAGGGTTAAAAAAAAATGGCTCTCAGCACTATGGGACTCAACTGCTGTGGTCATAAGTCCCCTAGAACTTAGAACTACTTAAACCTAACGACATCACACACATCCATGCCCGAGGCAGGATTCGAACCTGCGACCGTAGCAGTCGCACGGTTCCGGACTGCGCGCCTAGAACCGCGAGACCACCGCGGCCGGCTGGGAGGGTTCGTCTGTCCCAAGCCCACAGAACTAATGTCGCTGCGGATTCCCTGCAAGACGGCGTGGAACAGTGTTAGTCACCCTGATCACTCCATGGCAGTGGCCTCTTCTTGGTATAGAATCGTAAATATTTGATCTCCACAAACGGTCATTTCCATCGGATTGGGGTTAGTGGCACTCAATCCAGCATCGATTTACCTGCTGTGGACATTTGGTGAAATGGCATTGGTTCCAAAAAGAGTTGGATTTCCTTACCAGATCTGTTGACACCGCCTACACTACTGACATTGTTGTGCGGCCTACAACTTTTCTTTAGAACAAAGAATAATAAAATAATGTACCTCATTGGTCATTTTGTACACTTTGTAGTTACAGGTGATGGGGCAGACGACCACGCGACCACAAATTCATCGTTCTGAGCAGGTGTGATCCTCCCACTTAGGGCCCCATGAACATCATCGGGAAAGGCACTCATATTGTCATCTACCGCTTATAGTTCAGTGCAATGTTGGTGGAGAGCGCGAACAGTATCATCTTGTGCAGTCAGCAACTGCGAGAGATGTAATGAAGCAGCGGTGTCGTTGTGACAGGTGGCGAAACAGGACAAGCAGTAATGGCCGACGGGTAATGGAAAAGTAACGGTTAGAGATATTATATAAAATTTAAGGAGGACAGCGTAATATAGCTACCAGAAGTGATACCTTACGGAACTGAGGTTACGTTGGTATGACGTTAGCGTATCGCTGTATTCTAAACTTTTTTATTGCACCTCCGCGTTTCCTAATGGTTGTGGTACTAAGTTACGAAAATAAATGAAATCATTTTGGAAATAAAAGGGCAGTAAAGCGCGTGCCAGAGAGATTCAGGGAAAAGAATGCGGTAGAGGGCATGGGAGATTGTGGGATTGACTCCTGACTGGTTCACTCTTATTCACTCTGCCTTTTAATTTAGCATTCACCTGTCTTTAGGCGGAAATACACATTAAGAAATATGACGACTGTTTCAGACTGTCTATTTCTGCTTCCCTCTTATTAGCAGTCGCTTTCCAGACCTTGATTTCACCGCACATTCTTCGAGCAACATTCAGTGCTGCGTAGCGGAGAAACATGTAAATCTGAAACATGTAGTGCTTTATTTTTTAAGTTACAAATAAAACTTTTCCAGGAAGCTACTTCAGCAACTTTCCTTAGTTTACACACCGTAAGTTCTTCCAGCAGCTAGCAGATGACTCAGCTTTCAATTTTCTGCCTTCCTTAATCAAATATAGAGATGGAAACAATTCTTTGCATGGCACAAAAGAACTACTGTACAACGAGCTAAACATGTCCATCATGCGTGTTTTCTCTTATTTCTTCTTTTATTTGTGCTTCCTCAACCAGCCTATGATACGTAATAAATTACTCACGCGCACAATACCCCCATACACATACACCACATACAACATTTGCGTAGGTTGTGAACAGTTATTTACATGACGATGGGCTCTGATCATTGCTACGAGATGTCACTGAAAACGCCATTCAGTATGCAACACATGATACCCATGCCTCCAGATAACCTTAATAGTGTACACTGCTTACATCATATAAGTTACCTGAAGGCGATAGCATTCAGTTACTTAACGTTGTGCTCTGAAATTTATTCGTAACAATAAGCAGTGTCCCGCAAACAAAGTATGCTGCGCCACAGTAGTTGTCTGGCTGTAGATACGTACTGCTACCAATGCGAAGCTGTGACCCATCGTTAGCTTAAATTTAAATTTAGAAATATAACTCGAAGTTATCCCATTTACCAACACAACGTCGGAAGATTTCCTGTGACAGAAGGCTGTACTGTTTCACTCAACGAACAGATTTTTGTACTTCTACACAGTATACACAGTTAAAGAAGAGTTGCTACAAGCACACCAACACTGGAACTAGGATATTTCACTTCCATGGAGAGTAGTCTGAAAATCGCCATATTCAAAAGTAGAGTGTCACTACAGTTTCTGGCCAAGTGCACAGTCTCATTACCCATCAGCACGTTCTTATCAGCATCAGCACTTCCTTATCTTCAAGGTAATGACATCATCACATCTGGTTCTCAGGCAGTTGTGCTTGTTACATTTCGCTGACATCAGCGCTTTGTTGTCATCTAGGCCATTCCCAGAATTCTGCCATCATCGCACCTGGGCGTATGCACCATGGTCATTCTGAGGATCCTGACTTCAGCACCAGCACTTTCTTATCATCAACGTCATCTCCCACGCCCACCCAACTGCCCCCACCCCACACCCCGCACCTTCTGTGCACCCACCTGCCACATACCCACCCCCCGTCCTGAGCGCCACCATGCCCCCTCTCCTCATCATGCTGTCAGCTAACGGCATGCAGGTTCAGTCAAGCAGTTTTAATTTGATTGCCATATGTGCTTGAGGATGATGGGACTACCACTGCTTTCCAACAACATGCTCTCCATTCTAGCTTGGGCATTTGTTGTAAGAAATTAATTTATTACTGCCCAAAAGTATCCAAACGATCTGACAATGACACACATGTGTCACACATAAACGCCACATCAGTGTAACGTCTCTCATGTGCGACACATACACCAGTATAACGTCACGTCAATGTCCGTAATTGCTTAGTGCTCAGGTATTTGTTGTAACAAATTAATTTTGTTTTCCCCAAATAATCTGACGACGACACACATATCTTACACAAAGCAGTGTAGCGCCACATCAACGTCCGTAAGTAACTAGTTGTCAAAGTTCTCCCTTCATTCGAGGCATGTGCTCAGTAGTGAGGAGTCTAGGCATGGCAGCGGGAAGTGGAGATGATCGTCTGACATTCTCGTATAGGTAAGAAACGAGACCTAATATACTTTCATCTACCTAGTTTGGACTACTTTTCAGGCCCACTCAAATACCCACATCCCATTCATACAGATTACCATAAACAGCAGTATTGTTTGGGAATTTTTGAGACATGCATTTACAAGAAGAAAACAACACTTAATTTATTTCTGCTTAGTGTAGTTTTTACTTCCGTGCATGTTATTATTTGGAGTCAGTGATCCCAAATCACTTTTTCGACATTCCACGGAGCAGGCAACAACACCGCTGGCGCTTACACACTGACGTCTTGGGCTGCCTCGCACGCCTAACTTCAGTGAAGTGCTGCCAGAAGTTTACTCGAAGCTTGTATTTATTGGGCAGATACCACAGCATTCGGAATCCAAATAAAGAGCGCTGCAGAATCTTGTTGCTGGGTACAAAATGGATTGTATGTTTCACCCCGTGCAAGACTTCTTGATGAAATCCAACACAGTATTTACAACATAAACCACGTTAGTCGGTGTCAATCACTTCCGCGCACTATCAGTTAACGAAGAAACTTCGCAACAGCTGCTGTTTGGTTGTAACTCATCAGAGCACCACAAACTTGGATCTTTAGAGAAGAAAAGAAAGCTTGACAGCCACAACTAATCAGTCTTCTGTAGTAGTGAATTGTGTGAAGACGAATTCTTCCAGAATCCAAAACATCGCTCAGATATTAAGGAGGAAGATGAGGCCAATTGTTGAACGGTTTGGTTTATGGTTGTTACTGGAGAATCTGGACAATCTTATTGCTAACACTGGTAACGTATATACACTCCTGGAAATGGAAAAAAGAACACATTGACACCGGTGTGTCAGACCCACCATACTTGCTCCGGACACTGCGAGAGGGCTGTACAAGCAATGATCACACGCACGGCACAGCGGACACACCAGGAACCGCGGTGTTGGCCGTCGAATGGCGCTAGCTGCGCAGCATTTGTGCACCGCCGCCGTCAGTGTCAGCCAGTTTGCCGTGGCATACGGAGCTCCATCGCAGTCTTTAACACTGGTAGCATGCCACGACAGCGTGGACGTGAACCGTATGTGCAGTTGACGGACTTTGAGCGAGGGCGTATAGTGAGCATGCGGGAGGCCGGGTGTACGTACCGCCGAATTGCTCAACACGTGGGGCGTGAGGTCTCCACAGTACATCGATGTTGTCGCCAGTGGTCGGCGGAAGGTGCACGTGCCCGTCGACCTGGGACCGGACCGCAGCGACGCACGGATGCACGCCAAGACCGTAGGATCCTACGCAGTGCCGTAGGGGACCGCACCGCCACTTCCCAGCAAATTAGGGACACTGTTGCTCCTGGGGTATCGGCGAGGACCATTCGCAACCGTCTCCATGAAGCTGGGCTACGGTCCCGCACACCGTTAGGTCGTCTTCCGCTCACGCCCCAACATTGTGCAGCCCGCCTCCAGTGGTGTCGCGACAGGCGTGAATGGAGGGACGAATGGAGACGTGTCGTCTTCAGCGATGAGAGTCGCTTCTGCCTTGGTGCCAATGATGGTCGTATGCGTGTTTGGCGCCGTGCAGGTGAGCGCCACAATCAGGACTGCATACGACCGAGGCACACAGGGCCAACACCCGGCATCATGGTGTGGGGAGCGATCTCCTACACTGGCCGTACACCACTGGTGATCGTCGAGGGGACACTGAATAGTGCACGGTACATACAAACCGTCATCGAACCCATCGTTCTACCATTCCTAGACCGGCAAGGGAACTTGCTGTTCCAACAGGACAATGCACGTCCGCATGTATCCCGTGCCACCCAACGTGCTCTAGAAGGTGTAAGTCAACTACCCTGGCCAGCAAGATCTCCGGATCTGTCCCCCATTGAGCATGTTTGGGACTGGATGAAGCGTCGTCTCACGCGGTCTGCACGTCCAGCACGAAAGCTGGTTCAACTGAGGCGCCAGGTGGAAATGGCATGGCAAGCCGTTCCACAGGACTACATCCAGCATCTCTACGATCGTCTCCATGGGAGAATAGCAGCCTGCATTGCTGCGAAAGGTGGATATACACTGTACTAGTGCCGACATTGTGCATGCTCTGTTGCCTGTGCCTATGTGCCTGTGGTTCTGTCATTGTGATCATGTGATGTATCTGACCCCAGGAATGTGTCAATAAAGTTTCCCCTTCCTGGGACAATGAATTCACGGTGTTCTTATTTCAATTTCCAGGAGTGTATTATATGCTTAATATGGCATGCACCTTAGCAAGGAAATGTGTCTACACGCATCACAGAACCGTTTTGCCATAACATTACCTACATCTACATCTACATGGATACTCTACAAATCACACTTAAGTGCCTGGCAGGGGGTTCATCGAACCACCTTCACGATAATTTTCTATTATTCCAGTCCTGAACAGCGCGCGTAAAAATCGAACATCTACATTTTTCCATGAGAGCTTTGATTTCCCTTATGCTAGGTAACATGTGTTATCAACTGGGCTGTTAAAAGTGATTAGACCATATGCGGTCAGTAAGAAAAAGCTGTGTATGTAATTTAATTAGTATTTCCGTAATAAATTCCCCAAGTTCCCCACTGTGAGACAGTGTGTCAAGGCAAAGCTTTCATGGAAATGACAATGTGACAGCAAGAGGATTATTGGAAAAAATCTGCAAGGAAGCACTGAAAACCATTTCAGAGAAATATAAAATGAAATTACCCAATGTTAAAATAGACATTATAATACAGGAGCTGCTTCCGATATTGGAGCAGGTACGTGAGTACGATTATTACCTTTTGTATTTGAAGTTACCGCCAAGTTATTGGTATCCATCTTATGAAGTGTCCACAGATGGGAATATGGGAAATTCTTCCACCATACATGGCTTAGGAACATGGTATCAACACGCTGGGGCCCACGATATACAGCTACAGAATAGATCATGTGTTTCACTCAGCGCAAGACTGTTTAAGTGTATTAAACACCAACAAACAGTTTTTACAATGTGCTCCACTCTACTCTGTGCCACCTGCTTTTTTTGAGGCATCAGTTAACGAATAATTTACAGAAAAGCTGCTGTGCGGTGTTTAACGAAGTTATGCGGTTTGTGTCCCGGGGCAATCAGAATACACGAAAGTTTTCTGATGTACAAATAGACCTTTCAGACACCCAAGACGGAGAAAAGCTTATTACTTACGTTCTGTCTGCCTAGAGTTTTAATTATCTACATGTAAAGTACGCTAGATTCTTAACACGAGGTACAGCAATACGACGTAAGTGTTATATTGAAGCAGGAGAAAAGTATTTCTCTCAGTCTAGGACACTGTTCTCCACAATACCATCAGTTATATATATTGCCAAAGCCGGACTGGTTGGTACTAACAATTTTATGCCACAAGTACCTTATTAAGAAAAAAAGTAAATTTATTCGAAAGACATAAACCATTCCCCATTAGAGAATTCCCCTTCAAGTGCTGTTAATGTGTTATGCACACGAAAAAGAGAACTGCAAATGGAGAAGTTCGACGTCAAAAAACAAAAATGAACATATGGTTAAAATAGCTGCCACAATGGAAAAGTATGACCTGCATTTGAAAAGAGACGAAGCTATTGCAGAAGTACAAGCAGTGTTTACATGTGGCTTTAAACACAGTGCGTGTAGAAATCTGGCTATGAGTGAGGAATGCAAGGTATTAGCATTTATAGTAAACAGCAATGCTAACTGGTAATATGTTGAAGTTCTGGGTGAAAATAATGGATTGGAGCACGTTTGCTACGTTAAAGGACATATGACAAATCTGTTTATAAACCTCCATTCCCAGCTGGATCTGCTTTAAAAGAATGGTTGTATTCTGTCTAATCGTGACAGCCTGGGTGTTGTGCACGCAGCAAGAGAACAGCCATGGCATAGCAATATTTAATGGGTACTCATTTGCAAAAATTCCAGAATGACGTGGAGCAGAAGAGTTGCCAATGTGCACTTAGGAAGATGTGGAGGGTTTTAAACAGTAGTCTTATGCAGAAATAAAGGCAAAATGAAAATCACAAAATGGTCTCGTTTAGAAGAACTGCAAAAAGGAATATAGACAGCTGTTAAACCACAAAACAAATATTTTAGATAATAAATATTTCTTTTTTGCACTTTTCAGTTACTGGCTGGAGAAAGAAATGGGTGATTCAGCTGTAGATTTTTTCCAAATTAAAAACTAAGTTAGATGTTATTAAAAATACATCCAATAAAAATTAAGAGAGAGTTGCTTTCTGTATGTAAATGTATGTGCGAGAGCTAATAAAGTATTTGTACGAGAATATTTTATGCTCTCTTATTCGCTGCCCTGCCAAAAATCTTAAAGGATCGCGTTTGTATGATGATCTAGATGTAGGGGGAAGAAAGAAGCTATTGCAAATAGTCAGGCAGGTCATACAGACTGTTTTAAACACACTGAGATATTAACACTTCTTTCTCTGCCTCGTGATGACTGGGTGTTGTGTGATGTCCTTAGGTTAGTTAGGTTTAAGTAGTTCTAAGTTCTAGGGGACTGATGACGATAGATGTTAAGTCCCATAGTGCTCAGAGCCATTTGAACCATTTTTTTATTAACACTTCATTGTAAACAGCAGTGGTGAGTAGCCATAAGTTGGTGGAAAATGGTGGAATAGAGGCTCATTATTGCATTCCAGGTCTCATCAAAAAACCATCTGTTCATAAAGCTCCCCTCACATCTGAACCTGCCTAGATGTTGTACACCTAACAACATAACAACCATTTATCTGAATTCATAGTGTCTGTTCTCTCGGTCATGTGTGAAAGAACAGACACCACACATTCATACAACTGATTCCCCTGAATAGTCAATGAATCCACAGCCTTCGGTGTGGATGCAAAATTACGTCCGACCTCCAGTAGGAATCTGAAATTCGCGATCATGGACAGATACTGCAGATAGGTGGTGATAGGTGGGAGTGTGAGTAGGCCAGGAAGCGTGCGGAGATAGGCGGAGCATTTACGATAAACACTGCGTCCAGGTGGTGCAGTGGTTAACACAAATGCCTGGTAAGCAGGCGACTCCGGGTTCGATCCCAGTGTGGCATACATTTTCACTTGTCGCCACTGATTCCGTATAAAGTTCCGATGCAACATCATTGGTTCCTTCCCTTTCCTTCCTTCTCCCCTCTCCCTCCGTCTTCAATTTACATAAAAGATAACAACCGTTTGTAGAATTTACAACTAACGGAATAACAGCTTTCAGTGGTAATTAGTTTGGAAAAGAATCGTTAACTTAATGTTCTTCGTGGCTATATGACGTTTAAATCGGATACTCCACAGCAGCCTGACCTCACTTTCCACTGGGGAAACCACTCTGCATACTGCAAAATGCTTATCCGTGTGTGGTGTGAACGGCGTTCTGAAGTTAGTGTGCCGGCCGAAGTGGCCGTGCGGTTAAAGGCGCTGCAGTCTGGAACCGCAAGACCGCTACGGTCGCAGGTTCGAATCCTGCCTCGGGCATGGATGTTTGTGATGTCCTTAGGTTAGTTAGGTTTAAGTAGTTCTAAGTTCTATGGGACTAATGACCTCAGCAGTTGAGTCCCATAGTGCTCAGAGCCATTTTTGAAGTTAGTGTTCTGGACTCACAAAGCCTTAAAAGCACGATTAATGTGCTATGTATACGAAAAAAAAGGAAAACTGATAATGTGGAACCTCGAAACGAAGAAATCAGAACTGGAGTATATGAAATAGACGACTATCGAGTTGATGAGTTGTCCGTAAGCACTACAAAACATGACCACCGTTGCTCTTTTACAATCTCACACGGTGAAGCGATATCTAAAGATTAAAACAGGTCCATGTATCTAGTAATGTATAACATTAGGCGTCTTTCTGTAAGCGAGATGTCACCTCCAAGCGACCATTACACCCCGCCTACGAAATTTCATGAAACTACCAAAGCAAAGTGTTTTTGCCGGAAGCTACCATAGGATGCGCTCACTGTAATGTGTGGTACTGTATTGCAGTTTGGTTCTAACAAGATGACGTATGGAGTCATTGATAACACAGACTCAACCGTAAGTTCAAATGGTTCAAATGGCTCTGAGAACTATGGGACTCAACTGCTGAGGTCATTAGTCCCCTAGAACTTAGAACGAGTTAAACCTAACTAACCTAAGGACATCACAAACATCCATGCCCGAAGCAGGATTCGAACCTGCGACCGTACCGGTCTTGCGGTTCCAGACTGCAGCGCCTTTAACCGCACGGCCATTTCGGCCGGCCAACCGTAAGTATTATACAGAAGTGTGCCAGCCGGTGTGGTGGAGCGGTTCTAGGCGCTTCAGTCCGGAACTGCACTACTGCTACGGTCGCAAGTTCGAATCCTGCCTCAGGCATGGATGTGTGTGATGTCCTTAGGTTAGTTAGGTTTAAATAATTCTAAGGGACTAATGACCTCAGATGTTAAGTCCCAAAGTGCTTAGAGCCATTTGAACCATTTGAATAGAAGTGTTACAAAGTTTGATTCTGTGGAGACGGATTTAGCAGGGTGTTTGTCTTACTAGTGGGGAGTTCTTCTTAAGACTTCGCACCGTATATTGTGTTCAAACAGCAGGAAATACCTAGGGAAGAGAAAAGTAGAAAAACAGTTCCACACGTTCAAAATCACTTAGCTCCAGCATAACGTGATATATTTGAGATAGTGTGCCATCGTTTACAGAGATGATTTTGCTTCTGTCATGCGATCTATCACGCGCCTCTGGGTGGCCGGCGTGAAGCGCCGAAAGCATGAATGTATGACGCACAGGCTATCTGGAAGAGCACTTCATGATGGCCAAGAGAATGGCGGGGCTGAGAGTTCCAGTGGTTTGCTGGGTTCGGCTCGATTATTGGTTCATTGATGGGCACTAGATAGTGTGGCGTGGAAGTGTACCGTAATGATTCTGGCAGAGAGCAGTTGAGATTGGACAATGTGTAAACGACAGTTGTGTTAGAAATGTAATGTCTGCTGCGTATATCAGAGGAATTCTACTTTTCTCAGCTTGATGTCTTGCCCAAGCTTGTATTGGGATACGCCATCCCATATGGAAGTACCCTCCATGTTGCAATGAGTTGAGTCAGTCGTTGTAAACGCACCAGGTGGTTTTTGGGTGGATCGCGAAATGTCGGGTACGGTACTATGCATGCTATGCGCCTTTAGTAGATAGTGTAGACAGATAAATGACCTAGTAGATAGTGTCGGAAGTTCCATGCGGCTTATCGCGGATGATGCAGTTGTATACAGAGAAGTTGCAGTATTAGAAAATTGCAGCTAAATTCAGGAAGATTTGCAGCGGGTAGGCTCTTGGTGCAAGGAGTGGCAACTGACCCTTAACATTGACAAATGTAATATATTGCGAATACATAGAAAGAAGGATCCTTTATTGTATGGATAGCGGAACAAACACTGGTAGCAGTTACTTCTGTAAAATATCTTGGAGTATGCGTACGGAACGATTTGAAGTGGAGTGATCATATAAAATGAATTGTTGGTAAGGAGGGTGCCAGGTTGAGATTCATTTGGAGAGTCCTTAGAAAATGTAGTCCATCAACAAAGGAGGTGGCTTACAAAACACTCGTTCGACCTATACTTGAGTATTTCTCATTAGTGTGGGATCCGTACCAGGTCGGGTTGACAGAGGAGGTAGAGAAGATCCAAAGAAGAGCGGCGCGTTTCGTCACAGGGTTATTTGGTAAGCGTGATAGCGTTACGGAGATGATTAGCAAACTCAAGTGGCAGACTCTGCAAAAGAGGCGCTCTGCATCGCGGTGTAGCTTGCTGTCCACGTACCGAGAGGGTGCGTTTCTGGATGAGGTATCGAATATATTGCTTCCCCCTACTTATACCTCCCGAGGAGATCACGAATGTAAAATTAGAGAGAGTCGAGCGCACACAGAGGCTTTCCGGCAGTCGTTCTTCCCGCGAACCATACGCGACTGGGACAGGAAAGGGAGGTAATGACAATGGCACGTAAAGTGCCCTCCACCACGCACCGTTGGGTGGCTTGCGGAGTATAAATGTAGATGTAGATGTAGAACCTATCTTGTATGTTATGTTTGTTATCTTATGTGCTGACTGCATTTAAAAATAGAGTTTTGCTATTACACTTTATTTTTAAAGTTTGTTTAAATTGTCTTCTAGCGGTTTACATTTTGTAAAGAGTTTTAAAAAAAGTTAGCAGCTCAATTGTTATAGCGCCGCCATTTAGAAGATGCCCTGTATTTTTAATGTAAAGCTTCGTTTTGGAGATGTATAAAACTTCTCGTTGTGCACAACTTATTCTTTAATTAACGACTGTTAGAAGATTGGCAAATTCTTTGTTCATTCCCGTTCCTTGATAGCATGGACTTCACAAAAATTGCGTTTTAGCTGTTACATGTATACTCTTTTCTTATTTCGGAGGTCACCTGTACCACCCTGTACCAAACTGTTACTGCAGGCGGCCGCTGTCGGCATAATATGTGGCCTGGGGTCGTGTTGTGTTCGTTTTGTGATATATGATTGAACAGTCTTGTGATTAACGTTGTTTTTAGTTATGGATATTTGGTAACTGCATTCGTAATAGTGTTGTGAATTTCAAAATTTGTTGCCTGGCGGTTATGTTCCTAGCTCTCCGGATTTTGGACGTAACTTGTCCTTTCCTTGTGTTTATGATTGCCCTTTGCTGAGTTTTATTTGTCTGAAGTTTAATGCTACATTTACACAGATACACAGCTTTGTCTCAAGGAAGTCTTAACATATTATCATTCAGGGGATGACAGTTCAGTACATGGAGCAAAAAATACAACAGTCCAACCGACTCCACAGCTGATTAGCGGTACGTTAAACACCTGTGGAAGCTTGTGTCCACGAAAACCCTACAATCGGTATTTTAGACGTTTTGGTAAGTCAGGAACAGTATGTCTCTGGCGCGTCCATAATGCGGCCTATTTTGCAGCTAGCATAGCACTATGCAAACACGGTCACCTACGTACGTTAGGATCGATAGTCTATGGAATTCTAGGTAGGGCAGAGAGAGAGAGAGACTGTCAGCCTCTTGCAAAACCAGTACTGTGAATGTAAGATACACCAATCCTTTGGATGCCAAGGTGTGAGGTTAACTCCCTACGCAGGAGTCCGGCACCTCTCTCAGCAGCAGATATATCAAGTCACCACAGACACACACACACACACACACACACACACACACACACACACACACGCACGCACACACACATACACACACACACACACACACACAGTTAGCACGCACACGCATTGGGAGTCAGCCATCTCGGACGTAAGACGCTGGCAATTTAATTTTTGTGGCACAAATCTTTGACGGAAAAGTAACCAGGCAGAACAAGCTGTTTTCGGAATTGGAACTGCTTTAATGTACAGCACTTCCTCTCACAAAACCGATAATAATGATAATAATAATCATCATCATGTTACACTTAGTCCTGATTCTGTGGCAGTATCCAACTGCGAAACGATTTCCATTCCTTCCACCTTCAATAAATGTTCCGTTAAAAAAGTCGAATATTAAAAAAACCGAATACGTAAAGTGCTGTGCATACGATAGCAACATAAGGTCCGTTTTTTTAGAGTTTAAAACCGATGATATAACAGATTTCTTAAAGTTGTGCACGGAAACTCTGCAAGAATGTTGACAGTCTTAAGCAGGAGACAAGAGGTACAATAACATGCCTTCTTTGTACTGGTCAGATTACTGACTGGAGAATTTAAATCCGCAATGGATCCAAATTCTTCGTAGGAAAATGCCGGACTCTAGATCGTTTACCACATGAAAGGATACACAAAAAAAAAAAAAAATAATCTATTACTAAAGCTCACGTACTAGATGTTGCATACCCTGTAATATAACAACCGTTTCTCCATAGTTTAAAATCGATTCTCTTACTTGGTTTATGTATTAAGGCATTCAAAGGTTGTTATTAATAAATACACACTTAACAAAATAGCCTTTTCAAAACACCATATTTTGTTATGATTGTGAGTAACTATATCTGTAAATTTGGATGCTGTTAACAGCAGTTAGAGCTTCCTGAAAAATAAAAATACGTTTTGAATTAAATTTTATTGTGGTGAGCAAAACCACCAGCACCTTCCAGTTCCTAATTAGCCCGTTCTCATCCACCATTCCAATTATTTCAGTAACGCCCGCTGTTGCTGTAGCTCGATAATGCAAAATATTTATTTCCAAATATGTGCTACTACTCGGCAGTTCAATTTCCTGTCGTGTGAAATTGGAAATCTCTGACTGTCTTTCGAATTAATACAATAAAACGCATTTCTAGTCCGCGTTATGTTGCCGCAGTTTCAAAATCATTAGCTAGCTACGCCTTATAGGGCACTACAAATGGTAGGTAATCGTCCTTAATTATCATCCTTAGACAAATTGACGTAGTGGTGGACACGTAAGCGATAAATGTGTTTTTATTAAGTGCTATTTATATACCCGTGTACCTTTTTACCTCCACTGTTTATTATCAGCTTGCCATGAAGCAACTCATTTCAATGACATAACAATAGTGAAATAAAGGGTTGTAGTGAAGAGCCTTCCAGAAGTTCACGCCCGCCTCCTTACAGCTCTTAATTTTATTAACACCGAAAACTATCGCATCTTGTCGAACATTCATCACGCATTAATGAAGCTGGAAAACGTCGATTTCCATCCTTCCCAAGAAAACTGCTACTGCATAGTGTCTTGAGTTGCTCTTCAGTCTTAAGGTCTGATACTTTACTTTTAGTTACATTACTTTTTCAGTTTTTTCGCCCTAAAATGAGGTTGGCGCTAAACATTTCTTCCTCCTCTCCTTTACTACTTTTGTGTGTTTTATGTATATTTCCTGTTTTCCCGAAACGAAGGTCTCAATATTTCTTAGAGCAGTTCGTCTGACTGCACGCTCTGTAAACGATTTCCCTTTACAGACTTTTGACTTCATAACATGAGACTCTCAACGTAATAAAAATATTTGCTACATAATTTTAACAAACGAATATAATTTCTATTGTATTGAACGTGAAGCTGATCTGTATGTGACAGAATTGAGTACGAAATTTTAACCCACCACATTTTCTCAAAATAATCGCGTTAAAATGATTCTCGTCTCAATACCATCAGTAGTAGTTGCATGTGCGTACAATAGCAGATCATACATGTGTACCCTGCATACAACTCTCAAGTCCATGATACAGGGTATTTACCATTGCCGCATATGTTGACGTTTCTTGCCATCCCTATCCTTTACTAGCGCACTCTAATTTAGATTTATGGAGCCAGAAGTATATTCCTAGATTCTTCGCAATTAACGCTGGTTCTTGAATTTTTGGTATAGCTGATATCTAACTCCAGATGGCTGCCTATTCAGTTTTTCAGAAATTCCGTACAAAAACTGCGACTATTTATGCTACTTTAATTTGCGCTATTTCACTATTCCCTATCGGTATTACTTTATTATTTGGTGTGGGTCCATCACAGTAAAAGAGACTCTAAAATGGGAAGTGCTTCGTACACAGTTTCCATTTTTAGACTGGTTACATTTTCCCAGTGTCCTATCAATCAAATGATGTCGTCTGCCATCTGCTTGACGTGTAAATGACCCTAAGTAATCATTCCATCTCACATGCCCAAAATTGCTATACCCTAGTATTAGTATGAGTTAACTGTTCTAACTGCGACTCATTGATGTTGTAGTTGTAAGATACCACTTTTTTACTATTTGTAAATTGCACAATGTTATATTTCTGTACTCTTAAGAAAGCTGTCAATATCTACACGACTTCGTAGTCTTATTGTCTTCGTGGATATTTATCCCTCTTATTTCAGATACTGCTACATTATGTATAACTGAAACATAAGCAAGGAGTGTGAATTTGAGTATAGTAATGTCTGCCGGGTCATTAATATACAACATGAACAGCAAGGTACCCGAGACGCTGCCCTGGGACCCGTCTGATGTTACTTCTGTTTCTGATGACCGACTCCGCACCCCAAGATAACATTCTGTGGCCTCCGTACCACTAAATCCTCAAACAGCCACAAATGTTTGCTACTCACTTTGGTCGCAGTTTCGTTTATAGACGTTGGTATGTGACTCAGTAAAATTATTTTTTAACCATTTGATTACCTTGACCCATTACTTTCAAGATATCTGAAAAAAGTGCAAGTTTGGTTTCTCACGTACATTGTTCACGGAATCCATGCTGATTGCCATGTTCAATAAATAGCACTATCTACGTTTCGTCTCAGAAGAGGCAGCTCACAACTCTCAGACGCGATTCACGATGAGGAGAAATGACGTGTTATACGACACAACGAAGCAGTAATGGAAATATAAGAAACTTTCAAGAGCGGAATTAAAATTCAAGGTGAAAGGATATCAATGGTAAGATCGGCCGCCGACATTGTTGTCCTCAGTGAAAGTGAAGAGTAATTACAGGATCTGCTGAATGGAACGAGCAGTCTAATGAGTACAGAAATTGGACAGAATAAATCGAAGAAAGAAGAAAGTAATGAGAACAGCGAGAAACTTAACGTAAGGATTGATGATCACGAAGTAAATGAAATTGAGGAATTCTTATACACAGGCAGCGATATAACACATGACGGATGGAGCAAGAAGGGCATACAAAACAGACTGGAAGTGGCAAAAATGGCATTCCTCGACAAGGGAAGTCTACAAGTATCAAATATTGAAATTTGAGGAATAAATTTCTGAGAATGTACGCTTGGAGCACAACATTATATGGTGACGTAACATGGACTGTGGGATAACTGGAACAAAAGAGAATCGAAGCGTCTGTGATGTCGCGATACAGGAGAACGTTGACAATTAGGTGGACTGATAAGGTAAGGAAAGAGGAGGTTCTCTGGAGAATCGGAGAAGAAAGGAATACATGGAAAATACTGACAAGAGGAAGGGACACGATGGTAGGACATCTGTTAAGACATCAAAGAATAACTTCCTTGGTTCTAGAGGGAGCAGTGGGGGGTGAAAACTGTAGAGGAAGATTACAACACATCCAGTAAATAATGGACCTAAGCTGCAAGTGCTTCTCTGAGATTAAGATGATGGCACAGTAGAGGCATTCGTGGTGGATCGCACCAAACTAGTCAGAAGACTGGTGACTGAGGAAGGGAAATAAAAGTAAGAAAAAGCGACACGCAGTGCCACTCGCGATACGACACGGAAGCAGCCTTCAGCAGCAGAATGAGACTTAACTGGTTCACACTGGAACAACAGCTATACGACACCAACACGTACCTCTGTCGTATCGCCTGGTGCAACAAGGACTCCTCATTAGTCCACGCAATTTGTGTCCCACGATACACAGTAACGGAAATTTCAAGTCATCCGATGTGGCTCAAAAAATTTTTTTTATGTAAATGAAGCAAAGCTACATCCACCTCTGTAGTTAGTTACTCGATAAAACGTTTACTTTTAACGTTAAAAGTTAAAAATCACTGTTTTGTGGTTCACACGTGTTCTCTGTTATGCAGTCACTCTAGTACAGGTTTGAGAAAACTATTTCGTAAAATAATTGATTCTTCCGGCCGGAGTGGCCGAGCGATTCTAGGCATTACAGTCTGGAACCTCGCGACCGCTACGGTTGCAGGTTTGAATCCTGCCTTGGGCATGGATGTGTGTGCTGTCCTTAGGTTAGTTGGGTTTAAGTAGTTCTAAGTTCTAGGGGACTGGTGACCATAGCGCTCAGAGCCATTTGAACCAGAATTGATTCTTTTTCTTCTTATAACCTGACATTTCAGCTTCTTAATGAGCTGGATTTCTTTTCGTTATGGCCCATAGTTATTATGACATTTTGTAAACAAGTACACTACCGGGCTTTTTAAGACGTTTATAGTGAAGAATATAGTCGCTGCGCAGCTTATGTTTGGTGGGTTTGAAGCCATAGATTGTTGCATACTAAACACAGCTAACATATCGAAATAGTTTTTAACGATGGAAGGAGAGAGATACCTCTTTCCATTCTCAATAAAACACGGGAAATACATTGGAGGGTGTTTGCAACGGGGCTGCAGCAACGTGCCGCACCCGATGTTATTGCCGCATACTATACAGAGCTGACGTGTGTCACTCTTCTTCACATGTTGCCAAAAGAAACCGAAGCCGGAAATTGAAAACTTACTGAATTGGAAAGGCACCAGGAGTCACTAGCTGATGATGCTGAGTAAGTTATTTTCAGTCATTACTGTCCGATTTCAGGAAACTTCGTGACACACATGAAAGATTCAAATGGTTCAAATGGCTCTGAGCACTATGGGACTTAACATCTGTGGTCATCAGTCCCCTAGAACTTAGAGCTACTTAAACCTAACTAACCTAAGGACATCACACACATCCATGCCCGAGGTAGGATTCGAACCTGCGACCGTAGCAGTCGCGCGGTTCCGGACTGCGCGCCTAGAACCGCTAGACCACCGCGGCCGGCCACATGAAAGAGATCTAACAGTTAAATTAATTCATTTTACTTCTGAATGAGCAGCTGGACAAAGCGGAGAAGGACACGCTGAGATTTTTCTTATCATCATGAGCTTCTTGCACTTCTTCACACACATTATCTACCCCTACGCAGAGTTCATCACCCACTACTGCACCATCGGTCGTGACTGGTCTCACTTCAAATCCAGCACCATTTCCTTAGAATACATCTTAAGCAGAAACATGTACCACTTCGAGAAACTGAACAGTTGTAATTACTAGGTTTATTAATTTTTAACTATTATTTATAAAACTACTACATTTATTGAATAATAGTACTAAGTGTTACTCACTTTTGCCAACATACATTATTGTAATGAGTACTTTCTCTGTAGGACAAATGGCAAGTCGAAAATTTTTATTCTGTGTTGTCAGAGTAGGTGATACAAGTTTTTCCAAAAATTGGAAATTGTATAAACTCACTCCTTAGAGCACTTGAAATTTTTTGTGTTGAGGGACGGCCCGAAAAAGTGCGTTTAATATTAATAGCATTGTACGAGTGCACTGTGTACTTTTCTCTTTTTCAGCTTTTTGGACTTTAAATAGATAAAAGATAATAATTTCCTCTTCAGAGGACTTCATGGCTGCAACTGAAACAAAACAGAAACGTGATTCGTGCTGTATTGTTGCTTGTTATATGGTGATCGTATAGCCTGTCGTATAGCATACCGTATCATCTCAGCAGGAACACGAGTGTAGCACTGGTAACCGTCGCGTCGGGAGACCTTTACTGCAACGCGCCCTATCGCATAGCCTAAGTGTAAACCACAGGTTAGTGCGGTTGAACGCTCGTTCGGAAGCACAATGCAGAGGCGTAGCCGCTGCTCTGTTTAAGAGTCCGACCAGTTCATTAAAAAACAGAAAATGATGCAACACAATCTGAGCATCTACGTCCAGAATTAATTAAATTACTTTCCAACAAAACAGCCATTGGTAGATATTACACAACTTTCAGAAATGACTGAAGGAAATTTTAAAAAAAAAAACATGTTTCTTGGGAACAAAATTAAGGTAAAAAAAATATTATGCTTTGCACAGCGTATGATACAAGTGGGAGTTGCAGAGTCAAGCAATTTCTCTTTCTACACTTAAGTGTAATCAGATCATAAGCCTGTAATGTTGAACTGCATGTTTCAAAAACATATTAACATCAGCCACGCACTATTACGTGACTGTTTGCAGATAATTTGAAGGAAGACCACTGGTTCCAAAATAGCGGAATAACCTGATAACAATTATTTCTATGAATGATACAAGTCTCCTTCAAATTCTAATGGTGGCAGCGGTAAAATACAAATGGCTCTCAGCACTACGGGACTTAACTTCTGAGGTCATCAGTCCCCTAGAGCTTAGAACTACTTAAACCTAACTTGACCTAAGGACATCACACACACCCATGCCCGAGGCAGGATTCGAACCTGCAACCGTAGCGGTCGCCTGGTTCCAGACTGTAGCGCCTACAACCGCTCGGCCACCTCGGCCCGCGGTAAAATACAGGGAGCGAAAGGCTATTTACAATGTGTACAGAAACCAGATGGCAGTTGCAAGAGTCGAGGGGCATGAAAGGGAAGCAGTGGTTGGGAAGGGAGTGAGACAGGATTGTAGCCTCTTCCCGGTGTTATTCAATCTGTATATTGAGCAAGCAGTAAAGGAAACAGAATAAAAATGCGGAGTAGGTATTAAAATCCATGGAGAAGAAATAAAAACTTTGAGGTTCATCGATGACATTGTAATTCTATCAGAGACAGCAAAGGACTTGGAAGAGCAGTTGAACGGAATGGACAGTGTCTTGAAAGGAGGATATAAGTTGAACATCAACGAAAGCAAAACGAGGATAATGGAATGTAGTCGAATTAAGTCGGGTGATGCTAAGGGAATTAGATTAGGAAATGAGACACTTAAGGACGTAAAGGAGTTTTGCTATTTGGGGGGGGGGGGGCCAAATGAGTGATGATGGTCGGAGTGGAGAGGATGTAGAATGTAGACTGGCAATGGCAAGGGAAGCGTTTCTGAAGAAGAGAAATTTGTTAGCATCGAGTATAGATTTAAGTGCCAGGAAGGCGTTTCTGAAAGTATTTGTATGGAGTGTAGCCATGTATGGAAGTGAAACATGGACGATAAATAATTTGGACAAGAAGAGAATAGAAGCTTTCGAAATGTGGTGCTACAGAAGAATGCTGAAGATTGGATGGGTAGATCACATAACTAATGAGGAGGTATTGAATAGAATTGGGGAGAAGAAGAGTTTGTGGCACAACTTGACTAGAAGAAGGGACCAGTTGGTAGGACATGTTCTGAGGCATCAAGGGATAACAAATTTAGCATTGGAGGGCAGCGTGGAGGGTAAAAATCGTAGAGGGAGACCAAGAGATGAATACACTAAGCAGATTCAGAAGGATGTAGGTTGCAGTAAGTACTGGGAGATGTAGAAGCTTGCACAGGATAGAGTAGCATGGAAAGCTGCATCAAACCAGTCTGAGGACTGAAGACCACAACAACAACAACACATGATACAAGTGGGAGTTGCAGAGCCAAGTAATTTCTGTTTCTGCGTTTTTGGACGCCAATCGCCACTAGGAGGACGCTCCCAATAAAGGCATTTGTCGTATCCAGGCATCTTTAGCTGGACACATAAATAAACAACACATGCATCAAACTATTCTGTAGCATATAAAACACTAATTAACATAACATAAATAACAGATGCATCAAGCTATCCTGTAACATATAAAACACTGCTTAACAATTTGCATTTACAACACAAATAGAAACCGTAAATACTCTTGGAAAGGGGGAACGTTGCCCTTGAACAACCTCATACCAAAATAAACGACTAATTTTAGTTATAGGTACGGCCAAACGTATTCAAACAGCTCGAGCGCCACTAGTTCAGTCACAGACACTTAACTTGAGTGAGATCGTTTAAAGTATTCATGGAAGAAGATATCTACATGTCACAATGGATAACCAGAATGGCGAGTTAGAATAGCCACTGCGCGACACAGCATAATCGGACGCTCGCCATAGTTTCTTGCACACGAAGGGCTGCCATCAAGTAGGAGTTACGAGGAATCAGAAACCAACGGACGCTATTCACCAGATGTCCCTGCGCCCGGTTCTTGACACTGGCAGACAGGAACCCTACCGGACACGACAGTGGACACACGATGTTAGCAAATTCACATGCCGACAAGTCACGTTCCGTGCATCGCACAGCTTTATCAACGAGCAGCCTTCACGACCGCAGCCGACACTCAATCCCACCAGACCCGCAGTGACCAAACACACAGCTTTTAGCTGCGGGCCAAGGACACTGTCACCCACGACGTCATTGTGTTTACTCCTATTCGCTGTCAAACGCACCGCTCAATCGCTCGTCACCTCGAGAGCATCCGCTGCCCGCGCAGCGCTTAAATCCTGGGCCATAGACCTTCCCTCTTGCAGACGCAAACCGCTCAAGAAGCTGTTGCGGCTGGAGAGGCCAATAACGAGCGGGAACTGTCGATATCAAAACGATCCCGCAAGATAATTATCCCCCACCCCTCCTTCCCCCTAAGCTTCAACAAGAGAGGGCGTGGTGAGGGTTCTGCTTGACTCTAACCCGGCATCCCATGGTCGCTTTGAGTTGCCTTACGAGATGTGTTCAAAAAAGAATGTGACTTTATATTTTTATGAAAAAATATTTATTTATTCATAAATATTCATGTGGTCTTCTGCAAAGTAATCCCCCTCAGGTACAGGACACTTGTGACAATGCTTCTTCTAATCCTCAAAGCACTTCTGATGAACACTTTTCCGTATAGCCTTGAGTACTTCAAGCGATGGGATTTTCATTTCATCAATCATTGAAAATCTTGGTCCTTTAATGGGTCTCTTCAGTTTTGGGAACAGGAAAAAGTCACATGGTGCCAAATCTGGTGAATATGGTGGCTGAGGCACGATTGTTCAAAAAAATGTTCAAATGTGTGGGAATTTCTAAGGGACGAAACTGCTGAGCTCATCGGTCTCTAGACTTACAAACTACTTTAAACTAACTTTAAATTATGCCAAGAACAAAACACACACCCATGCCCGAGGGAGGACTCGAACCTCCGGCGGGAGGGCATGATTGTCGTGTTGCTTCTGGCCAAAAAGTCTCTCATAAGCAACGGTGAATGAGCAGGTGCCTTGCCCTGATGCAAAAGCCATGAATTGTTTTTCCACAATCCCGGGCGTTTCTTGGGTATTGCTTCTCGCAAACGGCGCACAACGTCACACCCAATGTCAAGGTAATACTCCTTATTGACCGTACGACCTTGAGGCAAAAATTCCTGATGCACTACGCCAAGGTAATTGGAAAAAACCGTGAGGAAAACTTTGACATTTGATCGAACTTGGCGTGCTTTTTTCGGTCTTGGCTCTCCGGGATGCTTCCATTGGGACGATTCAGCTTTGGTTTCGACATCATAACCGTAAACCCATATTTTGTCACCAGTTATGACCCTTTTGAGCATATCAGGATCATCATTGACGTCATTCAAGAGCTCCTGAGCAATGCTCATGAGACGGTTCTTCTCATCAAAATTGATAAGTTTTGGAATAAACTTCGCTGACACACGACTCAGCCCAAAACATCGGAAAAAATTGCATGACACAAGCCGAAAGATATGTCAACATCCTCAGCAACTTCTCTTACGGAAATTCGACGATTTTCCGAAACAGTTTTCTTCACACCTTCGACGTTATAGATGAGCTGGGGCGTCCAGAGAGAGGTTCGTCATTAGCATATTCTCAGCCATCTTGGAAGAGCTTGTACCACTAGAAAACATTTCTTTTCACTTAGAGCAGACTCACCGTATACCACTGTGAACATTTCAAGTGTTTTAGAATACTGGATTCCATTTTACGCACCAAATTTGACCCAAATTCTTTGCTCCATTTTTTATAATAATCAAAAAGCGCCCAGCACACTAAAACACATTTAACCTTTCTATCTGTCAAACGAAATATGCTGAACACTTGAAACTGTGAACATATGTTCGGGACATGTGTACCAACATAACAAAAAAATCTATAATCGAATGTACGTTACCCGCGCAGTTTCAAAAGTCACCTTACTTTTTGAACAGCCCTCTTATATGGATCTTAATAAGTTTTTGCAAAGATTAATTCTGGATCAGGAAATTGACAGAGAAGATGAACCTTGGTTCAAAATGGTTCAAATGGCTGTGAGCACTATGGGACTTAGCTGCTGAGGTCATCAGTCCCCTAGAACTTAGAACTACTTACCCGAGGCAGGACTCGAACCTGAGACCGTAGCGGGAGATAGACCTAACGACCTTATAAGGGCCCAAGAATGTTGGAAGCATCTTAGCGGTGACCTACTTAACAACTTTGCTTTGTGCAGAGAAATTTTTCAGAAATGCCGTGCCACCAACCGGTAACGATACCGTATGCCTCCTCTGGTTATAGCGAGCGGCCTGCCTTCGATGCGCCAGCTGAATATTCTTCTTTGCGGCCCTCAAGTTTTCCTTATGGTCTCAGGATTACTGTCCTCCGGGAGCTAATCATTGATCCCCCACAAATTATGTATTTACTGTGTAAGTAAACATCAACGTGGCAGGAACTGGATGCAAAATTTAACCAATTGATACATTGATACCACTTGGTCTGTAACTGTGAATGAAAGATGGTAAGCGCCAGCTTCAAACTTCGGTTCACCCGCTTGGCTATAGTTGACCGAGGGTAAAAGTGGGTGGTGGTTACGAAGGATATCCCACTATCAAATCTGTACCTCTAAATGCTTTAAACATAAAGGCCGGCGCATTATCACTCAGTAACACTCTTAGCTAGTACCCCTAGCTGAAGCCGAAAAGAGGGCGGAAGTGATTAATGATTTAGAAAAAAGTTATGAATTAATGAATAATTTCATTTTCGGTAAAACAATGGAGAATGTAAGAAATGATCGTGAAATTTTGAATCCTTAGGTTAGTTAGGTTTAAGTAGTTCTAAGTTCTAGGGGACTGATGACCATAGATGTTAAGTCCCATAGTGCTCAGAGCCATTTGAACCATTTTCTTTTTTTGTGAGAAAGTGCATGGCCAGACCACATTTTAAGTGGGCCACTATTTTCAATGAGAACTTTATTGCTGTAGACGAGTCGAAGGTTTTAGTAGAGTGTACGAAACCTATCTATTTGGGTATGTGTACACTGGACATCTCAAACTCCACGTGTACTGCTTCCACTATGAGTTTGCTAAAACTCATTTCATGGAACCAGAGTTACTTTATATGGAATGTACACTTGAACACTAAATACTTGCTCTCGTGTGGGCACTCTGTCCGGCAATAACTGGAGGTTGTCCACGAGGCCACCGCAAATAGACCAAGGGCCACATACCTACAGCGTCCGCGTTGATAACAATCGTACGATCCAGCGTGCAGCGCAGACGCTGCGTCAACTCAGTCACTCTTCCTTAATGATTTTGTCCGTGGATGGCCGGCTCATTTTTAATCTGTTCCTTTGTCAAATAAGAAACTCTGACCACCGGTCTCGGATCGATGATCCACTTTCCATAACATATTACTGCGCCACGAATAAGTACAGTTGTGAGTTTGGGGAATTTCTGTAAATTTCGCTTAGCTATGGCTGGAAGGCAGTATTTACGGGACTGGTAGGAACATCGAATGACAGGGAAAGTTGATGTTAATATTTTGAAACGATCCTGCGCGCATTAAATCACCGCTCGTACGCTAGAAGACACGGTCCGGTAGGCAGTACATACACTATGTGATCAAAACCATCCGGACACTCTCAAAAACACACGTTTTTCATATTAGGTGCATTGTGCTGTCACCTACCGCCAGGTACACCATATCAGAGGGCTCAGTAGTCATTAGACATCATGAGAGAGCAGAATGGAGCGCTATGTGGAACTCACGGACTTCGAACGTGGTCAGCTGATTGGGTGTCACTTGTGTCACACGTCTGTACTCGAGATTCCACACTCCTAAACACCCTAGGTCAACTATTTCCGATGTGGTAGTGAAGTAGAAAGGTGAAAGAACACGTACAGCACAAGAGCGTACAGGCCGACCTCGTCTGTTGACTGACAGAGACAGCCGACGGTTGAATAGGGTCGTAATGTGCAATAGGCAGACATTTATCCAGGCCATCATACAGGAATTCCAAACTGCATCAGGATCCACTGCAAGTACTATGACAGTTAGGAGGGAGGTGAGAAAACTTGGATTTCATGGTAGAGCGGCTGCTCATAAACCATACATCACGCCGGTAAATGCCAAACGACGCCTCGTTTGGTGTAAGGAGCGTAAACTTTGGACGATTGAACAGTGGGAAAACGTTGTGTGGATTGACGAATCACGGTACTCAATGTGGCGATCCGATGGCAGGGCGTGGGTATGGCGAATGTCCGGTAAACGTCATTTGCCATCGTGTGTAGTGCCAACAGTAAAATTCGGAGGCGTTGGTGTTATTCTGTGGTTATGTTTTTCATGGAGTGGGCTTGCACCCCTTGTTGTTTTGCGTGGCACTATCGCAACACAGGCCTACATTGATGTTTACCTTCTTGCTTCCCACTGCTGAAGAGCAATTCGGAGATGGCGACTGCATCTGTCAACACTATCGAGCACCTGTTCATAATGCATGGCCTGTGGCGGAGTGGTTACACGACAATAACATCTCTGTAATGCACTGGTCTCCACAGAGTCCTGACCTGAATCCTATAGAGCACCTGTGGGATGTTTTGGAACGCCGACGTCGTGCCAGGCCTCACCGATCAACAAGAATACTTCTCCTCAGGGCAGCACTCCGTGGACAAAGGGCTGCCATTCCCCAGGAAACCCTCCAGCACCTGATTGAATGTATGCCTGCGAGAGTGGAAGCTGTCATCAACGCTAAGGGTGGGCCAACACCATACTGAATTCCAGCATTACCGATGGATGGAGCCACAAACTTGTAAGTCATTTTCAGCTAGGTGCCAGGATACTTTTGATCACATAGTGTACAAGTGTGAAGTAATCAAGGCAGCAGAGGGCATTGACGTGCTGTGAAGAACCCATTTTTTGCAGTTGCAACAGCTCCTTGAGACCTGTGTGTGGGGGCCGAAGCCGGATGAGGAAAGCTAACATTGTAATTATCAAAGATCACTCTACTTGTCTCATCCAGAGGAAGTACTTCAGAGGCGTAGGGAAATGACTATAAATAAGCGAGCCCGAACGTTCAAAGCAGGCAGTCGTGTCACCATTTTGTCTGCATCTAGAATCGGAGAGAATGACGATTGTTAAGTTGCAGGCCGAACACGATGACCCTTTGATGATGGATATCGGCGGCCAACCCGCCCGCTGAAGCTACCTACGACTTTCGCTGCACGGACGCGCCATTGCTGTGGCGCGGCGCGTGGAGTGAAAGGGCTGCTAGCCTCCGCTCTCTGGGTGGCATCGTCCGGCAACTGCAAGCTGCCGTCCGCAGTGGAGCGGCCAGGGCGCGAAGTCGCAGCCTCCCGTTTGCAGAGCTGTCTGCGTACTCCGAACGAGCTGGCCTGGGGGACGACTAAAGCTACTAAGGCTCACCACAACTACGGCGGTCGGCTGTTTGCCTTCGGCGCTCTGCATGAGGTCCACTAGTCGTGCTTGAGGGAGCTGTCAGCCGTGTTCCGGGCCACAGAGCGTAGCTAACGCACGCGGGGGCCACCTAGCCGTGGCATCAATAGGAGCGCTACGTCTGCAAGGCTGGCCGACCGGACGCCCACGCTGCGGATTCCGGCATTGGCGTGCGCCGTGCTCAGCGAAATGCCTGCTGTGTACCTTGATGTAATAAAGTCAATCACACACTTGCCAGTTTTTCTCTGCACTCTTCAGCGTGAGTCATCCATCTCTTCCAAACCATACCTCTCGGTCGTTCTCACATACTACAGCCCCTGTGCTCGGAGTGGGGGGTGGGGGGTGAGGGGGGCTAACACTACCCGCTTGTAACAGGAATGTATAACACGGTAAACTGTTCCACACAGTCTTAGCCCTACAACCAAACAAGATCAGAACCGTGCCACTCAATCACAACCACGCTCTGCTACCACTTGCAATGTGGTTCGGAGCAGATGTTGAGTGGAAGGATACTGGTCCGCAAATTTACTAACATATTTACTAAAAACCTAACTGATTTATTAAAACACAGAAAAAGATGCAACAAAATCTGAGCACCTACCTCTGGAAGTAAATTAATCATACCTGTTGGTATATATTACGTAACTTCCAGAAATGAGTGGCTGAAACTAAAAAAATTATTTTTTCAGAACATGAGTAACTTAAAAAAATTGATAGATGATTATCAAAGAGGTCTAATCAAATCACAAGTCTATAAAATTAAACCGCATATTCCCCATTACAACTTCCAAAAAGTAACATCAGCCGTTGACTGTCACATCAATGTTATTAATTTATCAGAGGGAGATCACCGGTTCCAAGCAAGCGGAATAACCTGACAACATTACATTCGAAGTATGATACAAGTGAAAGTTTCAGAGCCAAGCAGTTTCTCTTTCTTCACTTAAGTGTGGATGGCGATCGCTATTAAGAAATAGACACTCTCAGTAAAGACTTTTATTAGTATTTTACCCAAACCTCTTTGACTGAACAACAAATAGCTCAAGCTACCCTGTAAAATACATCCTGTTAATTAACAATTTGCATTTACATCAGAATCAGAGAATGTAAATACACTTGACAAAGGCGAACGTTGTGAATGAAGCACCTGATTAAAAAATAACAAATTTCAATTATACGTGTGGCCAAACTTAGTCAGACAGCTCTAGCACCACTAGTTGAATGACACACATTCACAGAAACGGAACTTGAGTGACATCATTTAAAGTATTCGTGAAGGAAGGTGTTAACATGTTACGATGGACTACCAGGATGGCGGGTTAGAGTAGCCACTACGCGACACAACATAATCATGCACCCGGTAATTCGAAGCTCGCCGTAGTTTTTTGCAGATGGAAGCGTAAGTTGAGAATCACTCGGCCAAGGGCTGGCATGAAGTATGTGCTATGACGAGTCTGCGAAGAATCAGCAACCAACGGGTGCTGTTCGCCAGATGCCCCTGCACCCGCTTCTTGAATCTAGCACACAGGAGCCCAACCCGGCACCGCAGAGGACACAGGCTTCTTGCAAATTCAAATGCCGAGAAGAAATCGCGCATCGCGCAGAGATAGCTTCTTCCACGAGGAATCTTCACAATCCCAGCCGACGTTCAATGCCACCGGACCGTCAGTGACCGAAAACGCAACTTTTAGCAGCGGGTCACGACGTCACTGCGTTTACTCCAGCCGCTATCAGACACACCGCTTAACCGCAAGTGTGAGAGCGCCTCCTGGACGCAAGAGCTCTTCAAAGCTGGCACATAGACCTGCCGTCCTGCAGGCGACAAACCGCTCGCGAAGCTACTGCGACCAGAGAGACTAATAGCTAGCGCAAACTAACGATTTAAAAACTTGCCCGCACGGGACAAGTTTTGTTTTGTTTATTTATTTACAAAATGCTCCAGTGCAGTATTTGTAATAGCCTACTACTTGTAATTACGCGGTCGTGGGTTTGTGTTTGTGTTGTGTAATGTACGACTAGCATGATGATCATGATGATGATAATGGCAATGAGAGGAGAGAAAGGTCAGAACCGAATGCCTACACATAGCCTACACATCGCGAACAGCACCAAAGGTGCCGCCAAGCTTAACGTCGCCATCCTACGGTCGCATCACCGTCAAACTATCACATGCCCTCACTTCATGAGACACTGCGGAGGGGTCTCGTATTTAAACCAGGACACTGGCGCAATGTCCGGGGATCAGGAACTTCGCGCCACCACCTCTCCTCCTCTTGCTGGCTAAATACTGATAGTGAAATTTTTTTCATCATCAGCACTCGAACCGGCCAATCCCCAGACTGAGCGCCACCGCACAAGAGTGCGTAGCGACCTCGGCTACGGAGGCGGGTAGCGTGGCTGGCCTCCCTCCTCCCTCACCACCTCTCATCATCCCTTAACAGTCTATGAATGGGCCGCAACTTTCGCCTTCTGTTTCCTGCAACTCATTCCAACAATGATCAAAGCAGTCTATGCACATAATATTTATAACAGCATTTGTTTACTTCAGCCACACCCACATTTAAATTGACAGGTGCACAGGTGTACTATTTAGTTTAGCCATTGGTAAGTCTTAAGTACCACAAGAAAACTTTTTACTCCATCTAAAATTTTTCTTTTTCTTTTAAATCAAACAGCTATCCTGTTTACCAATATTACAAAGGGTTTTTTTTACTACAGCTTTTATAAAGAGAGTTTTATATAGAACCGAATATTGCATTTTCCTGGCAAATATATAATTTTATTTGTAGCTTTGTATTGGTGTCATTAGTTTGCGTTATTGTTCAGAATTTAACACAACACATCTATAACGGATGCTTTATCTGCTCTTCTTACAAGTCATCGGGAGAGCGGTGTGCTGACCACATGCCCCTCCATATCCGTATCCAGTGACGCCACTGGGCTGAGGATGATACGCAGCCGGTCGGTACCGTTGGGCCTTCCAAGACCTGTTCGGACGTAGTTCAGTTTAGTTTTCAGGTCATCAGTCGTCTGACATTGACCACCACACTTTCCTCTCGTTTTTCTTTACAGTGACATTTACATTCCACGTCCATAATTATTTTCAGTTTATATTCCAATTTCTGGCACCCCCATGGCTCCATCTAGGACACTGGATGATATTCCCTGATGTCTTGCTAGAGATCCTATCTTTTTGTCTTTTCTTTTAGTTAGCGCTTTCTGCATATCCATCTGCTCACCCACCCTGTGTAGAACCTCCTCACTTACGTCTGCATCTACATCAAAACTCCTCAGGTCAGCTTATGGTGTGTGCCAGAGGGTTCTTGTGTTACTAATATCTGTTCCCCTTTCCCCGATCCATTCGCGAATGGCATGTGGGAAAATCGACTCTACATTACCTCTAATTTGTTGAGATTTATTGCTGTGATCGTTTCACGGGACGTACGTGGAAGGAAATAATATGCTGCTTGAGACTTCCAGGAATATGCGCTCTCTAAATTTCAGCACCTGTCACAGAAGTTCGTTGAGTATCTCCGTAATGTTGTCACGCCGGCTAAACGATCCTATTACCAAACGCGTCGCTATTCGTTAGATCTTCCCTATCTCTTCTATTAATTCAGTACGGTAAGGGTCCCACACTGATGAGCAATACTCGGGAATCGGTCGGAAAAGTTTTTTGTAAGCCACGTCTCTTCTGAATTAATTATAGTTCTTTAAAATTCTTTCTGTGAATCTTAGCTTGACATTTGATGTTCTTACTATTTCTCTTACGTGGTCCTTCTACTTTAGGACTCTCTATATGGGAACGTTACGTATTTTGCGGTAGTTACTGCTTCCAGTGGTATGTTAACAGTGCTATCAATTTATGTACTTTTCAGTATCACTTTGTAACACTCGATCTCAATTAATCCTCTTCTCTTCTGTTCCATTGTCCCGTCAAATCACGATCATCTCTATATAACGCTGTGCCCCAGACGTACTGACGAACAGAAATTTTCTTTTCAAATCGTGATCAATGTTTGATATTAAAAGCCTTTTTTATCGAGGAATGTTCACTTTGTTTGTGCTAAACCTCCTGGAATGTCCTCCTTCTTTCGTCGTTAAACATTACTTTACTTTTAAGGTAACAAAAGTTCTTAACATCATGTACCACCAGATATCCCGTTCTGATGTTAAGTTTGTAAGTAATCTCATTTTAGCTGCTCTAAACAATTATATTCCATCTTTCATTATCATACCATATTGGACGGTTCGTAGATTTCAAAACAAATAATGAAATCCTTTACTCAGTGCTCAGTTCTGCGGCATGTCTAGGATCTTCTAACCTCACGAATCCTGTAATTACGTACTTCAGAGAACTATGGAAGCTGACGGAGCCACGCGGAGTGGCCGCCCGGTTAGAGGCGCCATGTCACTGACTGCGCGGCCACTCCCGTCGGAGGTTCGAGTCCTCCCTCGGGCATGGGTATATGTGTTGTTAGAATGAAATTTTCACTCTACGGCGGAGTGTCCGCTGATATGAAACTTCCTGGCAGATTAAAACTGTGTGCCGGAACGAGACTCGAACTCGGGACCTTCGCCTTTCGCGGGCAACTGCTCTAGCGACTGAGATACCCAAGCACGACTCACGCCCCGTCCTCACAGCTTTAATTCCGCCAGTACCTCGTCTCCTACCTTCCAAACTTCACAGAAGCTCTCCTGCGAACCTTGCAGAACTAGCACTCCTGGAAGAAAGGATATTGCGGAGACATGGCTTAGCCAAAGCCTGGGGGATGTTTCCAGAATGAAATTTTCACTCTACAGCGGAGTGTGCGCTGATATGAAACTTCCTGGAAAATTAAGCTGTGAGGAGGCCGCGTGAGTCGTGCTTGGGTAGGTCAATCGGTAGAGCACTTGCCCGCGAAAGGCAAAGGTCCCGAGTTCGAGTCTCGGTCCGGCAGACAGATTTAATCTGCCAGGAAGTTTTATGTGTGTTGTTTTAGCATAAGTTAGTTGAAGTTAGTTTACGTAGTGTGTAAGTCTAGGGACCGATGACCTCTGCAGTTTGGTCCCTTAGAAATTCACACACATTTGAACATTTGACAGAACCTGACGGGTAACGTCAACCAAGACAGACATTTCGTCGACGACGAGATCCTTAGAGACGGTCCCGACGGTCCTTTTGGATCAGGATGAATGCACATTGGCCATAACTTGTCAAAGACAATAAATTTTGCATTCGCTTTGTTCGATATATTGATACCACAACTAACGTAAATATGAAGGCTGTGGAGAAGTTCGTCCCTTGCTATCCTAAATGTTGGTGCATCGCCTTAACCACTGCTCTACCTCACTTTTAGTTGTATATTCAGTGGTAGTTGAAAGGACCTAGTGAAACACGGGCGTACGTCTTTATAGGGAACCACTCCTTTTCTTTTCTAGTCATTAATCTTCTGACTGGTTATATGCAGCCCATCAAGAATTCCTTTCCTGTGCAAACCCTTTCACTCTAAAGCATCAATTGCAACTTACGTCCTCAATTATTTGCTGAACGTGTTCCAGTCTCTGTCTTCCTCTACAGCTTTTACCCCCTACAGTTCCCTCTTGACCATGGAAGTTATTCCCTGATGACTTAACGCCCTATCATACTCCCACTTCTTATTGAAAGTGTTTTCCATATAATCTTTTCCTCGCCGATTCCGGGGTGAAGGCCCTCATTCTTTACGTTATCAGTCCACGTAATTTTCAATATTCTTCTGTAGGAACACATTACAAATCCTTCGATTTTCTTCTGCTCCGGTTTTCCCACAGTTTCATGTTTCACTACCGTACAATACTGTGCCCTAAACTACTTCTCATGAATTTCTTCCTCAAATTAAGGCCTTTGTTTGATGCTAGCACCAATATTGCCCAGGAATTCCATTTTCTCCAGCGCTAGTCTGTTTTTTGTATCGTCTTTGCTCCATCCGTCACTGGTTATTTTGCTAACTAGGTAGCAAAATTCCTTAACTTCGTCACTCACGTTTCTAAGTTTCTCGCTGTTCTCACTTCTGCCACTTCTCATTACGTTCGTCTTTCTCCGATTTACTCTCAATCCAATTCCATACTAACTAGACTCTTCACGCCATTCAACAATTCTTGTAATTGTTCTTCACTTTCACTGAGGATAGCAACGTTGTCAGCGTATGTTATCTTTGATATTCTCTCACCTTTATTTTTAATGCTACTCTTGAATCCTTTTTTTTATTTCCGTCATTCTTTTTCGATGTATAGATTGAACAGTAGGAGGAAAGTCTACATCCTTGACTTACAACCTTTTTAATCCGGGCACTTCGTTCTTGATCTTTCAGTCTTATTGCTCCCTCTTGGTTCTTGTACATATGTTACATTGCCCTAATACCTGATCACAAGCAGTACATCACTGGGTGTGAAAATCATATAGTCAACAATGCTAGCTATTTGTTTGGATGAAGTATGTTAAGATGAGCGTTGACCCTGTTAGTGACTGTCAGTCTAAAATGATGGCTACAAAAGTTCTTTCTTAAATGAATAAATTTCGTAGTCAAAACGTTTTATTCTTTTCGCCGTCCGCTATAAATACCAGCAGTGCATCGGTTCACTATTCCTCTGTTCGCTTTCATTGAATTTTGGAGAGGGATAGCAACAACCAGAAACTGACTTTTCGTTTACTGATAGTGCACAGTTCACTTTAATCACCACTCACAATCCAGAAACCTAACACAAAGGATCATTTCACTACATCTCCGGGCTGGATGTACCATAAATTAAAATGTCGTTCGTGTTGAAAATCGTCAATCAAAAGTCTCCAGAAAAATAACAATATTTATTTGGAGACACAGCATCTGATTGCTTAAATATAAAATCTAAATGGTGGAAACAATGGCGAGGCTTAATAAGTTCAATATTGTACACAGTGCCTATAATATATAAGTTTCTTTTTGTCCTATGGCATACGGCGCAATTACTTCGCGTACTGTAAAGGATAATCTTATGCAGTAAGATAAAAGAGAAGCTTAATGCACAGCCCTTTTACTCCCCAGTTCCTTGTCCCCTTTCAGTGTCTTAGTAACTAAATCACGACTCCACTTGCACCAGCAGATCCCCTCAGCAATCAGAACTGAAACTTCGTTGCTCCTGTTTGCGGTACTCCGCAACCAGCGAGAAAAATCGCGACCGTAATATATGAGCACAATATGCTACAGAGCTGTTTAAAAGCAAATGTAAATTTATACGCGAGAGACCGAATAATGGCGGAGCGCTGTTTCCAAATTCTGCCGCATCGCAGCGCCACTTGAATTTGCGGTGAAACATTTCTCTGGGCCTCGGAGACACGTCCATGAATACAAACGGTGTTGTAAAAAGCTGAGAGCGTGAATAAATTTTAACTACATCTTCGTAAGGGGCGCACAGAGAGAGCGGAATTTATTCAGCGGCCAGCAGATGCCGTCCCGGCCCGTCCCGGCGGGGCTCGTCGGGGACTCCCCTGTCGCGATGGCGGCGGCGTCGACTCTGCGTGCGCCAGAGCCCTGCGTTCTGCCCTGCCAAACGAAATTATCCCTGCGTGGAGGGACGGCCTTTAACTCTCAAGGCAACAAGTTTTAAGAGCAGGACGAAGATTATAAGGTAACACTTATTTCGGCAGTACTTTTCAGTCAATGTAAAATGTGGTCTTCTTTGAATCTGCAACTAATGACTCAAAAACTTACCCATTCATACAATGTCAACTGAACTGAAAGGCCATGAGAATATATAACTGCTATAGTGTGAGGTGAGAAAAGTACATCCTCTGTGGAACACTGTGCTTACGAAAGAGATACCTACAGCGTGACTGTGTGAGCTAGCGAACCATGTGGGTGAAGGTATACGACGTACCGAAATAATTTTAACAACTTCCTAGTCTTTTAGCGGATGGTGGGTAGAAATAACAATAGAAAATTTGCTTCTCTGTTAACCACAGATCTTTCTTTTGTGTACCGTCAAGATCATCGCATAGGTTGAAACTTCCTGGCGTTCTGGATCGCAAAGGTTGTTTGAGACGGGATTTTAAATACTTCATGACTGATCTCAGAAATATCGCCATGTTAAAAAAGATGAAAGCCACTTTGGAGCCAATTTACGTTTTCAGATTACAGAAGATAAGGCTATTTCCCACGGATCAGTGCTAACATCAATTGATTACAGAAGATTGGAAAGAATGGAAGTCGACATCGGGAAAGATCAGTTGGAGTTCCAGTGAAATGTAGGAGCGCTCGAAACCATATTGATCATACATCTTATCGTACAAGATAGACTGAAGAAAGGCAAAACTGCGATGTGGCATATGTAGATTCAGAGAAACCTTTTGAAAATGGACTATATTCTTCGAAATTCTGAAAGTAACAGGAACAAAATACAGAAAGCAAAAAGTTGTCTACAACTTGCATAGGAGCTGGAGGAGGAAGCGTCAAAGTCCATGAAAAGATTACAGTAACAGAGAAAGGAGTAACACAGGGTTGTAGCCTTTCCCCACGTATTTCAGTCTGTACACTGAGGAAGCAGTATACGAAACGAAAGATGAATTCTGAACGAAAGCCGGCCGAAGTGGCCGTGCGGTTAAAGGCGCTGCAGTCTGGAACCACAAGACCGCTACGGTCGCAGGTTCGAATCCTGCCTCGGGCATGGATGTTTGTTATGTCCTTAGGTTAGTTAGGTTTAACTAGTTCTAAGTTCTAGGGGACTAATGACCTCAGCAGTTGAGTCCCATAGTGCTCAGAGCCATTTGAACCATCTGAACGAAAACTAAAGTTCACGACTTCGAAAATCAGTTGAAAGGAACAGATTGTGTAGTGAAAAGAGGTAATACGTTGAAAATACATGAAAGTAAAACAAAAGTAATGGACTGTTGTCGAATTAAATCAGGTTATGCTGATTGCATAAGATTAGGAAATGATAAATCAGAAGTAGTCATGGCTATATAAATGCATTGATTAACTGTTCCTCAGTTCTTTGTAGAATATTTCATACATTATGAGTGAAAACTCACGCAGCATTGGTGTAAAACTCTACAATATTTATTATTTATTTCACAAACCGGTTTTCGGCTGTTAAGGCATCATCAGGTACAATAATACTTACGTGGTGCAGTGAAATTGAGTTGGATAAAGACTTTAAACTAGTGGATCTACAGAGTATCTCTGTAGCATTTACAGATATGAGAAATGTTAGGTAGATTTAGGAATGAAACATGAGGGATTACTTCAGTCTAAATGCGATGTAAGATTATTTAACCAAGATAAAATATGTGAGAACTTAATTAAAGAACTATATGCAAATTACAACAGCTGATCGCAGAAGAGAATAAAATGAACAATAATCTTTACTGCCGTAGTTTCCAACTGCTATGGTTTTCTTTCCAGCCGGTACATATTGCCCTATCGGACTGACCTGTACAAAATTTGCCTCAATTACAAGTAATTTAATATATTTGTTTCTTTTCCAAAGCTGGAGTGCTCTCTTTACCATTGAGCAAGAAGTATCTAATGGTGTGGTGCACATAAAATGATGTTTTTACGTTCCTAAATTTAAACTTTCTGCCTACATTCAGTGACTCTTTTCCTGAATAAGGTATTTTAAACCATTTATTGCGTTCTTGATGTGATAGGTCAAGAACTGGGCAGAAGAGTGTAGTACACCTGTTGGTTTTGCTTATTCTGCGTTATGGAGTCCATTAAGGTAGGAGGGTAGCCATTGTTTTATGCCATCTGTTTGAGTGCATTTAATTTCGTTTAAAAGTTTTCTTCACTCATGGGGAAGGATATTAGGCGATTGAATGAAAGGCAGTATATTTATGGGTCTGTGTGTAGAGAATTGGTAGGTATTATAATATATGTGGTGGCAGGTTTCCTAAATGTTTAAAGTATGAGTACAGTCATTGATGTTAGATGTAAATAATTTGTTCAGTTACCCTCAAACTCCATTGTGAATTTATACTATTGTGTTTAGAATTTAGTTATTTGAGGAATTTTTGAAGTTGCTCGGTAGTTCTTGAGGTAATCACAATACATCATCAACATGCCTAAATTAGTATCCAACCTTGCAAGAGAGGGTTTTCCAAAAATTGTCTTGCAAAATTGTCTATAAGGATTTCAGCAATAACTGTACTGAAGGAAATCACATGGCTAGTCTGTCCAAGTGAAACTGAAATAATCGCTCTAGTTTTATTTATACCTCTAACATTAACAATCTCCATCTCTGAAAATGAAGATATTCTGTAGATGCACCAGTTTAAAATCTTTGAGCAATATAATTTTACTCCACCAGGCCTATCTTTGTACCTGATCATGATGTAACAGCCAAAACGAGATTGTGAAACAAATAATAAATATTGCAGAACATTACACCACTCTTGCGTGTGCTTTCATTCATAATTCTATTTAAGCAACGAAATAGGTGCTGATGGCCTGAGTAGAGGGGATACACAACGCACAAGGGCAATGGTAAAAAAAGTGTTTCTGAATAAGAGAATTTTGTTCACATGAAATATAAATATCAGTTCGCAAGTATTTTCTGAAACTGATTGTCTCGAGTGCAGCCTTGTACAAAAGCAACAAGTAGACAATAACCGATATAGACAGGAAGAGATTGTAACAGAAAGAACCTTCCTAGGACTGGCAAGTGGCGATCCGGGCACATTGGTGGCCACACAAGGCCGCAAACAAAGAAAGAGTTGACTAGGAATCAATAAAGAGTCAGTCAGGTAACAGATTCGGAATTCTTTAGAAATGAGCCCTTCCTTCCCGCCGGCCGGTGTGGCCGAGCGGTTCTAGGCGCTACAGTCTGGAATCGAGCGACCGCTACGGTCGCAGGTTAGAATCCTGCCTCGGGCATGGGTGTGTGTGATGTCCTTAGCTTGGTTAGGTTTAAGTAGTTCTAAGTTCTAGGGGACTGATGACCGCAGAAGTTAAGTCCCATAGTACTCAGAGCCATTTGAACCATTTTGAACCTTCCTTCCCATACGGCTGGCTGTTTTTTTTTACAGTCGGAAGCTTACAGCAGTTTGTCACCAGCTAAGCCATGGAAGGTCTGGCCGTCGCCAAGTGTTGCCCCATTCAGTTTGAGCTTCGAGGCGGACCAGCAGCAGCAGCTTCGTCACCGACTCCGACGTTTGTTGCCACAGGCATTTACTGCCAAACAGTTAGTAGCAGTTCAGCTGTTCATCACCTTGAACCGAACACTGCAATGATACTTCTTTATGTAGTTTGGCAAATCACTCGACTGAGGACTTACTGGTACTGACCTGAGCTGTTGAGTTGCTATTCGGAGTGTTCTACGAACCAGTGGTAGGGTACGAGTATGTAGATATTGCAGCTCTCTAGAAGGGCAGCGTTCGTACTTGTGATGGAAGTAATTTAATGTAGAGGATATCTGCATGAGACAAAATGGGAGTCCTCATTCGCCTACCATCATCCCTCACCCTTGACTTATGCAGGAATCTACTGTTCAGTGGCTCGCTTACGGTATGTTGCTGGCAAGGTTTACTTTCAGCAAGACAATGCTCCACACCGGCTCTTCAAAATTATTATAATGGTTTTAGGGATCCCAATGGACCTTCGCGAACCTGTGTGGGCTTCCACGTCAATTCAACTCCCTCCTGTTGAGCATGCCCGTGATGTTATTGAGGGAAAAATACGCACCTTGCATTCAGCCCTGATTAGTGTCCTTGAGTAGTCAATGGCGCTATAGCATCTGAACGTATTCTGTGTCTTGTGGAGTCCACGTAGCTACACGTTGCATATTGTCTTCAAGAAGAAAGTAAGTGCTAACAAACCACTAGGGCCGTGCCCGCGCTTCGATTATTCACTAAGAACAACGAATATCGTCGAAAGTAGATACGTAATACTTCACACGAAAGTACTCAAGGACATGTAGTAGACTAAGTGCCTAATTGCTCTTCGTAAAATGTCACCATTTTCTACATTTCGTTTATTTATTTATTTACATATTTTACGCCCACATAGGAGCACTTTGTCCAATCCATACACATTTAAGTCTTAATACCAGTTGTAGATTTGGCTTTCCTCTTCTGCTCCCAAATCTTCTTCATCCTTTCCGACCTGGCAGCCCTTTCTTCATCAGTTATGGTGCTTTTTTGCGTGTAAATGTCTTTAGTTTAAATCTCGTGTCACTGCGTTTCAGGATCTTCCTCTCTTATCTGCCTTCAGTTTGTTTCATTGTTAAGCCTAACTCGTCTAAATCATCTTGACCTTCTTTGAACCAGTTGTTCATGGTCTTACTTTTCCAAAAGTAGGTGAACAGTTGTTCCAGTAGCTTGGTTTCTGGTAGTCTGGAAATGTGGCAATAAAAGCAACCCTCCTTTTTCGCATTGCGTCAATTATTGACTCAGTTAAATTTTTTTAAGAAACAGAAAGCAATAAAATCTACAACAAATATTTTAGAAATATCTGTTCTAGCACGTAGCCAACGAGAAGTGGCTAGCTAGAGTATTGTACGTGGAGTCTGTAAGTGCAGAGAACCAGCGGCAGGCTCCTGGAGACTACTCAGCGGAACAGGCTGTTTTTCCTGGCGCATGCCGGCATCAACAAGCTGTTCAATATTGCATCTGGCGGCGGTTCCGAGGCAGGCGGGCGCCCCAGTCACTCCAGGAGGACTGCGCACTGCACCACGCTCCACCTGCGCCCAAAACACCACTGCGTTCCTCCCATATCCGCTCATTTACCCCATTTAAATCCACTCATTGTGTGAATTCGTTGGACAAGTCAGCAACATGCAAACTGAGCCATTCGAACATCTGAATCCATATACATACTCTCTAACCCACTGTGAAGTGCGTGACGTAGGTTACTTACCATTGTGTCACACATTAGGGTTTCTTTCAGTCACGAATGGAACGCGAGAATACTGACTGCTTAAATGCATTTGAACGTGTTGCTATTAATCCTGTCTTCACAGTCTCTACAGGAATGATACGTAGGAATCTAAAGATTGTCTGCAGCTATTTCATTTATTTTGGAAATTTTGCATGTAGGCTTTGTGTATGTCTTCAAGAGTCTTCCAGTTCAGGTTTCTCAAGATTCCGGTGACGCTCTCTTGTGAGTCAAACAAATCTCTGACCATGCATGCCATGCTTATTTGTATATTTTAAGTATGCCCTTTCAGTTCTATGTCATATAGTTCCAACGCATTTGTGCGTTATTTTAAGATAGGATACAAAAAAAAAAAATGGTTCAAATGGCTGTGAGCACTATGGGACTCAACTGCTGAGGTCATTAGTCCCCTAGAACTTAGAACGAGTTAAACCTAACTAACCTAAGGACATCACAAACATCCATGCCCGAGGCAGGATTCGAACCTGCGACCGTAGCGGTCTTGCGGTTCCAGACTGCAGCGCCTTTAACCGCACGGCCACTTCGGCCGGCTAGGATACAAAAACTCCTTTGTAGACTAAGTACAGTCTCCTTATATCTTTCCAATAAACCGAAGTCAACCGTATGCCTTAACTACAACTGAGCCTATGTGAACATCCAGTTCATATCTCTTCAAATTTTTACAGCCAGGTATTTGTATGAGTTCACTGATACTCTGAGTCACTGATCTTGTAGTCACAGGATACTATGATTTTTCGTTTTCTGAAGTGCATAATTTTATATTTCTGTGCATTTAAAGCGGATTGCGAATTTTTTCACCACACTGAAATCTGATCAAGATATGACACTTCCCACGCCCGGGTTCCCGGGTTCGATTCCCGGCGGGGTCAGGGATTTTCTCTGCCTCGTGATGACTGGGTGTTGTGTGATGTCCTTAGGTTAGTTAGGTTTAAGTAGTTCTAAGTTCTAGGGGACTGATGACCATAGATGTTAAGTCCCATAGTGCTCAGAGCCATTTGAACCATTTTTTGACACTATTTTTGCAGCTTTAGGCAGACAGTGCTCAGCTATAGACAACCGCATCATCTACAAAAAGTATAAGGTTACTGTTAATGATGTCTGCAAGGTCATTAATATATAACACGAACAGCATGGGTACCATCACACATTCCTGGCGCACGACTATAGTTACTTCTGCTTCTGTCGACGACTCTCCAACCAAAGTAACAAGCTGCATCTTCCTCATCAAGAACCCGTCACAAATTTTGTTTGGTTCCCCATATAATTGCACTGTTGTAAATAGTCTTCACGGGTTTGCCGCTGGATCATGTTGTGCAAATTCGACAATATTTCCTCGGAGCAACTGTCCGACATCTTAAGGTGGTTCAACCTTGCTCGTGGCTAGTTACGACTGACGGTATCCGCACGCCGACGCTCCGACACAGAGCCTATGACGATTAGGTTAGACCGCCTAACTGGAATGGAGTTTCTTCCTTTGCTCATAATATCACCAGTCCTTCACAAACATTAAGAGTTTTGTCTCAGTTATGAATCTATCATAAAGGTGACTGTAAAGTGCATAGCGTATTTCGTATTTATGTTTTTGATTATCATTTGTTCACAGGTTTTGAAATCAGTTACCGGTATGTAGCTTATCTCTGCACGAAGCCTACTCCAGTGTTAGCATCGGAAAAGACCCTTAATGGAGATTCCCTCCAATATCACCACGTTGTACGCCAATCTTCTCGTCCTCATCGGACAGACGGGTCACCATTATCAATAGTGTGACATACACTCGCACTACGAAAAGCCGCGGAGGAGTTTGGAATTTAGTCCAGGACAATGACATCAAGTGTGGTGACATGGAACTTTACGCCACCGTCTCCAATCCCCCTGCTGGCCAAATAATAGTGTTGAAAATTTCTTCCATCACGGACAGGTTTCTCTGTGTCTTTTTGCTCAAGATATTCCGAGTACATATCATACACGACTCTAATGTGCGACTTAGGCCGTCAAAAGGCGATACCAATGATAGGTAATGATAGTAGTACTTTGCCCACATTTCTCATCTTCAGAAAAGAGTCTACAGATAATAATAGATGTAAACCGAATTTAGATTCATCTCATCGCTACAATTTGCAAGAAAGCACCAAAATTTCTCCATTTGTTACAAAAGTGTAAAAAGCTCTTTCCTCTTGACTTGAAAAAGGAACTTCACTTCTGTTTCCAAATGTTGACTATAGCGATGTTTTCCTGTAAGATACTTTTCAAAAAAATTCATGGAGCTTGTGATGTACGACTGGATACGAGTATGACGTTCGACTCTTTTGTCGTATTTCACCACCAAATGCGTAGCTATCACGGCTACGTGCAGACAATCGCATTGATTTTCATACTCTTTATTCCTTTGCCGTCTCATCAACATGTATAGTCCCTCATATTCCTCCGTGACCTCAAGGCGCCTCTCTGAACAACACAGCGCAAAAACTCGTCCCCTTCAATCAACCGTTTTCCCGGCGTCTTTCTCAGTAGAAAGAACCCAATTAAGAAGTGGTGTTCGGAGGATTAAATATCCCTAGCTTTCCCAGAGTCGCTAGCTAGTGCATCTTACCTGGCTCTGTCTCTCTCGGAATTCATTACGCCATTTTTGTAGTCTCATAAACGTATATATTTAACTTCTAGTGTTACTATTGTTATCTTCACTATCACCTGTATTAACAGTATCTCTTTAGTCAGTACTCTTATTTAAAATGTCATTAGACACATACAGATTATGCCTAAAATTAATTTTAATCCTATTCCTTTGATTTTTTTCTGTGTATCTAGCTAAAATTACAATTTTAAGTATCTGTGATGTAATACGTATAGTATGTGTAAAAACACAGTCCAGGTTATCCACTTTCAAACTGGAGTCTTTTTCGTAAAAGGTAGCAACACATGTTTGGATAATTTAGCGTCTAGACTGACTATCTATTCGAACTTTCTCCCTAGCACTATGACTGAAGCCAGTCAACTTCATTACATCTTCACGGTAGTCCACGAAGCGCCACCTAGGGACTGAACAACGTCCTGATATAAGTAATATACTATGCAGGCAACCTAGAGAGGATCCCTGGTATTACTCACCCATTGTTAACTGCTGTTTATAGACCTTCCTTCTCCTGGTGAAAGTGTTTCAATATGAATATGTCTCAGTGCTAGAGAATCCATGTTTCATAACTTTATTGTGGCATTCAAATGAGACTCGCCTTATACATCCTGAATTTTGTGTGCGAAGTAATGCCTCAGTTCCTGATTATAAGATGCTGTAGTTTGACAAGTATATCATGATAAGAAGATAAGTGGACAGAAAAACTAAGAAAAGAGTATTTCTCTAATGCAGTGAGTTAATCGAACTGAGACTAGAATTACTGGGTGTTTCACGATGATTAGTAAATATTTTAGGAGGTGGTAATGTAGAATAATTCTAGTAAAACAGTCCATACAACGAGTGCCATTTTTGGTTGCAGAGATACACCTGTAAAAATGTAACTCAATCAACTGCTTGCAGAAGGTTTTAAACAAAGGCACGTATTCAGCTCAAATTTTATTTTCATACTCTACCCCCGATTCTATGCACTTTCTACTGCTCTTAACAATACCCCGCTTATCTCTTCTGACATCGTGTCGGCATTCTTTTATGGGTGGAGCACTACCTGTAATCGAATCAGTTCGTCTCTTCAATGCACTTTCTACTGCTCTTAAAAATACCACGCTTATCTCTTCTGACATCGTGTCGGCATTCTTTTATGGGTGGAGCACTACCTGTAATCGAATCAGTTCGTCTCTTCTATGCACTTTCTACTGCTCTTAACAATACCACGCTTAACTCTTCTGACATCGTGTCGGCATTCTTTTATGGGTGGAGCACTACCTATAATCGAATCAGTTCGTCTCTTCTATGCACTTTCTACTGCTCTTAACAATACAACGCTTATCTCTTCTGACATCGTGCCGGCATTCTTTTATGGGTGGAGAACTACCTGTAATCGAATCAGTTAGACTCTTTATGCACTTTCTACTGCTCTTAACAATACCACGCTTATCTCTTCTGACATCGTGTCGGTATTCTTTTATGGGTGGAGCACTACCTGTAATCGAATCAGTTCGTCTCTTCTATGCACTCTATACTGCTCTTAACAATACCACGCTTATCTCTTCTGACATCGTGTCAGCATTCTTTTATGGGTGGAGCACTACCTGTAATCGAATCAGTTCGTCACTTCTATGCACTTTCTACTGCTCTTAACAATACCACGCTTATCTCTTCTGACATCGTGTCGGCATTCTTTTATGGGTGGAGCACTACCTGTAATCGAATCAGTTCATCTCTTTATACACTTTCTACTGCTCTTAACAATACCACGCTTATCTCTACTGACATCGTGTCGGCATTCTTTTATGGGTGGAGCACTACCTGTAATCGAATCGGTTCGTCTCTTTATGCACTTTCTACTGCTCTTAACAATACCACGCTTATTTCTTCTGACATCGTGTCGGCATTCTTTTATGGGTGGAGCACTACCTGTAATCGAATCAGTTCGTCTCTTCAATGCACTTTCTACTGCTCTTAACAATACCACGCTTATATCTTCTGACATCGTGTCGGCATTCTTTTAAGGGTGGAGCACTACCTGTAATCGAATCAGTTCGTCTCTTCTATGCACTGTCTACTGCTCTTAACAATACCACGCTTATCTCTTCTGGCATCATGTTGGCATTCTTTTATGGGTGGAGCACTACCTATAATCGAATCAGTTCGTCTCTTCTATGCACTTTCTACTGCCCTTAACAGTACCACACTTATCTCTTCTGACATCGTGTCGGCATTCTTTTATGGGTGGAGAACTACCTGTAATCGAATCAGTTCGTCTCTTCTATGCACTTTCTACTGCTCTTAACAATACCACGCTTATCTCTTCTGACATCGTGGCAGCATTCTTTTACGGGTGGAGCACTACCTGTAATCGAATCAGTTCGTCTCTTTATGCACTTTCTACTGCTCTTAACAATACCACGCTTATCTCTTCTGACATCGTGTCGGCATTCTTTTATGGGTGGAGCACTACCTGTAATCGAATCAGTTCGTCTCTTCTATGCACTTTCTACTGCTCTTAACAATACAACGCTTATCTCTTCTGACATCGTGTCGGCATTCTTTTATGGGTGGAGCACTACCGGTAATCGAATCAGTTCGACTCTTTATGCACTTTCTACTGCTCTTAACAATACCACGCTTATCTCTTCTGACATCGTGTCAGCATTCTTTTACGGGTGGAGCACTACCTGTAATCGAATCAGTTCGTCTCTTTATGCACTTTCTACTGCTCTTAACAATACCACGCTTATCTCTTCTGACATCGTGTCGGCATTCTTTTATGGGTGGAGAACTACCTGTAATCGAATCAGTTCGTCTCTTCTATGCACTTTCTACTGCTCTTAACAATACCAGGCTTATATCTTCTGACATCGTGTCGGCATTCTTTTATGGGTGGAGCACTACCTGTAATCGAATCAGTTCATCTCTTTATACACTTTCTACTGCTCTTAAGAATACCACGCTTATCTCTTCTGACATCGTGTCGGCATTCTTTTATGGGTGGAGCACTACCTGTAATCGAATCAGTTCGTCTCTTTATGCACTTTCTACTGCTCTTAACAATACCACGCTTATTTCTTCTGACATCGTGTCGGCATTCTTTTATGGGTGGAGCACTACCTGTAATCGAATCAGTTCGACTCTTCAATGAACTTTCTACTGCTCTTAACAATACCACGCTTATATCTTCTGACATCGTGTCGGCATTCTTTTATGGGTGGAGCACTACCTGTAATCGAATCAGTTCGTCTCTTTATGCACTTTCTACTGCTCTTAACAATACCACGCTTATTTCTTCTGACATCGTGTCGGCATTCTTTTATGGGTGGAGCACTACCTGTAATCGAATCAGTTCGACTCTTCAATGCACTTTCTACTGCTCTTAACAATACCACGCTTATATCTTCTGACATCGTGTCGGCATTCTTTTATGGGTGGAGCACTACCTGTAATCGAATCAGTTCGTCTCTTCTATGCACTGTCTACTGCTCTTAACAATACCACGCTTATTTCTTCTGACATCGTGTCGGCATTCTTTTATGGGTGGAGCACTACCTATAATCGAATCAGTACGTCTCTTCTATGCACTTTCTACTGCCCTTAACAGTACCACACTTATCTCTTCTGACATCGTGTCGGCATTCTTTTATGGGTGGAGAACTAGCTGTAATCGAATCAGTTCGTCTCTTTATGCACTTCTACTGCTCTTAACAATACCACGCTTATCTCTTCTGACATCGTGTCGGCATTCTTTTATGGGTGGAGCACTACCTGTAATCGAATCGGTTCGTCTCTTTATGCACTTTCTACTGCTCTTAACAATACCACGCTTATTTCTTCTGACATCGTGTCGGCATTCTTTTATGGGTGGAGCACTAACTGTAATCGAATCGGTTCGTCTCTTTATGCACTTTCTACTGCTCTTAACAATACCACGCTTATATCTTCTGACATCGTGTCGGCATTCTTTTATGGGTGGAGCACTACCTGTAATCGAATCAGTTCGTCTCTTCAATGCACTTTCTACTGCTCTTAACAATACCACGCTTGTATCTTCTGACATCGTGTCGGCATTCTTTTATGGGTGGAGCACTACCTGTAATCGAATCAGTTCGTCTCTTCTATGCACTGTCTACTGCTCTTAACAATACCACGCTTATCTCTTCTGGCATCGTGTTGGCATTCTTTTATGGGTGGAGCACTACCTATAATCGAATCAGTTCGTCTCTTCTATGCACTTTCTACTGCCCTTAACAGTACCACACTTATCTCTTCTGACATCGTGTCGGCATTCTTTTATGGGTGGAGAACTACCTGTAATCGAATCAGTTCGTCTCTTCTATGCACTTTCTACTGCTCTTAACAATACCACGCTTATCTCTTCTGACATCGTGTCAGCATTCTTTTACGGGTGGAGCACTACCTGTAATCGAATCAGTTCGTCTCTTTATGCACTTTCTACTGCTCTTAACAATACCACGCTTATCTTTTCTGACATCGTGTCGGCATTCTTTTATGGGTGGAGCACTACCTGTAATCGAATCAGTTCGTCTCTTTATGCACTTCTACTGCTCTTAACAATACCACGCTTATCTCTTCTGACATCGTGTCGGCATTCTTTTATGGGTGGAGCACTACCTGTAATCGAATCAGTTCGTCTCTTCTATGCACATTCTACTGCTCTTAACAGTACCACGCTTATCTCTTCTGACATCGTGTCAGCATTCTATTATGGGTGGAGCACTACCTGTAATCGAATCAGTTCGTCACTTCTATGCACTTTCTACTGCTCTTAACAATACCACGCTTATCTCTTCTGACATCGTGTCGGCATTCTTTTATGGGTGGAGCACTACCTGTAATCGAATCAGTTCATCTCTTTATACACTTTCTACTGCTCTTAACAATACCACGCTTATCTCTACTGACATCGTGTTGGCATTCTTTTATGGGTGGAGCACTACCTGTAATCGAATCGGTTCGTCTCTTTATGCACTTTCTACTGCTCTTAACAATACCATGCTTATTTCTTCTGACATCGTGTCGGCATTCTTTTATGGGTGGAGCACTACCTGTAATCGAATCAGTTCGTCTCTTCAATGCACTTTCTACTGCTCTTAACAATACCACGCTTATATCTTCTGACATCGTGTCGGCATTCTTTTATGGGTGGAGCACTACCTGTAATCGAATCAGTTCGTCTCTTCTATGCACTGTCTACTGCTCTTAACAATACCACGCTTATCTCTTCTGGCATCGTGTTGGCATTCTTTTATGGGTGGAGCACTACCTATAATCGAATCAGTTCGTCTCTTCTATGCACTTTCTACTGCCCTTAACAGTACCACACTTATCTCTTCTGACATCGTGTCGGCATTCTTTTATGGGTGGAGAACTACCTGTAATCGAATCAGTTCGTCTCTTCTATGCACTTTCTACTGCTCTTAACAATACCACGCTTATCTCTTCTGACATCGTGTCAGCATTCTTTTACGGGTGGAGCACTACCTGTAATCGAATCAGTTCGTCTCTTTATGCACTTTCTACTGCTCTTAACAATACCACGCTTATCTCTTCTGACATCGTGTCGGCATTCTTTTATGGGTGGAGCACTACCTGTAATCGAATCAGTTCGTCTCTTTATGCACTTCTACTGCTCTTAACAATACCACGCTTATCTCTTCTGACATCGTGTCGGCATTCTTTTATGGGTGGAGCACTACCTGTAATCGAATCAGTTCGTCTCTTCTATGCACATTCTACTGCTCTTAACAATACAACGCTTATCTCTTCTGACATCGTGTCGGCATTCTTTTATGGGTGGAGCACTACCGGTAATCGAATCAGTTCGACTCTTTATGCACTTTCTACTGCTCTTAACAATACCACGCTTATCTCTTCTGACATCGTGTCAGCATTCTTTCACGGGTGGAGCACTACCTGTAATCGAATCAGTTCGTCTCTTCTATGCACTGTCTACTGCTCTTAACAATACCGCACTTATCCCTTCTGGCATCGTGTTGGCATTCTTTTATGGGTGGAGCACTACCTATAATCGAATCAGTTCTTCTCTTCTATGCACTTTCTACTGCCCTTAACAGTACCACACTTATCTCTTCTTACATCGTGTCGGCATTCTTTTATGGGTGGAGCACTACCTGTAATCGAATCAGTTTGTCTCTTCAATGCACTTTCTACTGCTCTTAACAATACCACGCTTATATCTTCTGACATCGTGTCGGGATTCTTTTATGGGTGGAGCACTACCTGTAATCGAATCAGTTCGTCTCTTCTATGCACTGTCTACTGCTCTTAACAATACCACGCTTATCTCTTCTGACATCGTGTCAGCATTCTTTTACGGGTGGAGCACTACCTGTAATCGAATCAGTTCGTCTCTTTATGCACTTTCTACTGCTCTTAACAATACCACGCTTATCTCTTCTGACATCGTGTCGGCATTCTTTTATGGGTGGAGCACTACCTGTAATCGAATCAGTTCGTCTCTTTATGCACTTCTACTGCTCTTAACAATACCATGCTTATCTCTTCTGACATCGTGTCGGCATTCTTTTATGGGTGGAGCACTACCTGTAATCGAATCAGTTCGTCTCTTCTATGCACATTCTACTGCTCTTAACAGTACCACACTTATCTCTTCTGACATCGTGTCGGCATTCTTTTATGGGTGGAGAACTACCTGTAATCGAATCAGTTCGTCTCTTCTATGCACTTTCTACTGCTCTTAACAATACAACGCTTATCTCTTCTGACATCGTGTCGGCATTCTTTTATGGGTGGAGCACTACCTGTAATCGAATCAGTTCGACTCTTTATGCACTTTCTACTGCTCTTAACAATACCACGCTTATCTCTTCTGACATCGTGTCGGCATTCTTTTATGGGTGGAGAACTACCTGTAATCGAATCAGTTCGTCTCTTCTATGCACTTTCTACTGCTCTTAACAATACCACGCTTATCTCTTCTGACAACGTGTCAGCATTCTTTTACGGGTAGAGGACAACCTGTAATCGAATCAGTTCGTCTCTTTATGCACTTTCTACTGCTCTTAACAATACCACGCTTATCTCTTCTGACATCGTGTCGGCATTCTTTTATGGGTGGAGCACTACCTGTAATCGAATCAGTTCGTCTCTTCTATGCACTTTCTACTGCTCTTAACAATACCACGCTTATCTCTTCTGACATCGTGTCGGCATTCTTTTATGGGTGGAGCACTACCTGTAATCGAATCAGTTCATCTCTTTATACACTTTCTACTGCTCTTAAGAATACCACGCTTATCTCTTCTGACATCGTGTCGGCATTCTTTTATGGGTGGAGCACTAACTGTAATCGAATCGGTTCGTCTCTTCAATGCACTTTCTACTGCTCTTAACAATACCACGCTTATATCTTCTGACATCGTGTCGGCATTCTTTTATGGGTGGAGCACTACCTGTAATCGAATCAGTTCGTCTCTTCTATGCACTGTCTACTGCTCTTAACAATACCACGCTTATCCCTTCTGGCATCGTGTTGGCATTCTTTTATGGGTGGAGCACTACCTATAATCGAATCAGTTCGTCTCTTCTATGCACTTTCTACTGCCCTTAACAGTACCACACTTATCTCTTCTGACATCGTGTCGGCATTCTTTTATGGGTGGAGAACTACCTGTAATCGAATCAGTTCGTCTCTTTATGCACTTCTACTGCTCTTAACAATACCACGCTTATCTCTTCTGACATCGTGTCGGCATTCTTTTATGGGTGGAGCACTAACTGTAATCGAATCAGTTCGTCTCTTTATGCACTTTCTACTGCTCTTAACAATACCACGCTTTTCTCTTCTGACATCGAGTCGGCATTCTTTTATGGGTGGAGCACTACCTGTAATCGAATCAGTTCGTCTCTTCTATGCACTTTCTACTGCTCTTAACAATACCACGCTTATCTCTTCTGACATCGTGTCGGCATTCTTTTATGGGTGGAGCACTACCTGTAATCGAATCAGTTCGTCTCTTCTATGCACTTTCTACTGCTCTTAACAATACCACGCTTATCTCTTCTGACATCGTGTCGGCATTCTTTTATGGGTGGAGCACTACCTGTAATCTAATCAGTTCGTCTCTTTATGCACTTTCTACTGCTCTTAACAATTCCATGCTCATCTCTTCTGACATCGTGTCGGCATTCTTTTATGGGTGGAGCACTACCTGTAATCGAATCAGTTCGTCTCTTTATGCACTTTCTACTGCTCTTAACAATACCACGCTTATATCTTCTGACATCGTGTTGGCATTCTTTTATGGGTGGAGCACTACCTGTAATCGAATGAGTTAGTCCCTTTATGCACTTTCTACTGCTCTTAACAATACCACGATTATCTCTTCTGACATCGTGTCGGCATTCTTTCATGGGTGGAGCACTACCTGTAATCGAATCAGTTCGTCTCTTTATGCACTTTCTACTGCTCTTAACAATACCACGCTTATCTCTTCTGACATCGTGTCGGCATCCTTTTATGGGTGGAGCACTACCTGTAATCGAATCAGTTCGTCTCTTCTATGCACTTTCTACTGCTCTTAACAATACCACGCATATCTCTTCTGACATTGTGTCAGCATTCTTTTATGGGTGGAGCACTACCTGTAATCGAATCAGTTCGTCTCTTCTATGCACTTTCTACTGCTCTTAACAATACCACGCTTATCTCTTCTGACATCGCGTCGGCATTCTTTCATGGGTGGAGCACTACCTGTAATCGAATCAGTTCGTCTCTTCTATGCACTTAACAATAAACGCTTATATCTTCTGACATCGTGTCGGCATTCTTTTATGGGTGTAGCACTACCTGTAATCGAATCAGTTCATCTCTTCTATGCACTTTCTACTGCTCTTAACAATACCACGCTTATATCTTCTGTCATCGTGTCGGCATTCTTTTATGGCTGGAGCACTACCTGTAATCGAATCAGTTCGTCTCTTCTATGCACTTTCTACTGCTCTTAACAATACCACGCTTATCTCTTCTGACATCGTGTCGGTATCCTTTTACGGGTGGAGCACTACCTGTAATCGAATCAGGTCGTCTCTTTATGCACTTTCTACTGCTCTTAACAATACCACGCTTATCTCTTCTGACATCGTATCGGCAATATTTTATGGGTGGAGCACTACCTGTAATCGAATCAGTTCGTCTCTTCTATGCACTTTCTACTGCTCTTAACAATACCATGCTTATCTCTTCTGTTGTCGTGTCGGCATTCTTTTATGGGTGGAGCACTACCTGTAATCGAATCAGTTCGTCTCTTCTATGTACTTTCTACTGCCCTTAACAATACCACGCTTATCCCTTCTGACATCGTGTCGGCATTCTTTTATGGGTGGAGCACTACCTGTAATCGAATCAGTTCGTCTCATTATGCACTTTCTACTGCTCTTAACAATACCACGCTTATTTCTTCTGACATCGTGTCGGCATTCTTTTATGGGTGGAGCACTACCTGTAATCGAATCAGTTCGTCTCTTCAATGCACTTTCTACTGCTCTTAACAATACCACGCTTATATCTTCTGACATCGTGTCGGCATTCTTTTATGGGTGGAGCACTACCTGTAATCGAATCAGTTCGTCTCTTCTATGCACTTTCTACTGCTCTTAACAATACCACGCTTATCTCTTCTGACATCGTGTTGGCATTCTTTTATGGGTGGAGCACTACCTATAATCGAATCAGTTCGTCTCTTCTATGCACTTTCTACTGCTCTTAACAGTACCACACTTATCTCTTCTGACATCGTGTCGGCATTCTTTTATGGGTGGAGAACTACCTGTAATCGAATCAGTTCGTCTCTTCCATGCACTTTCTACTGCCCTTAACAATACCACGCTTATCTCATCTGAAATCGTGTCAGCATTCTTTTATGGGTGGAGCACTACCTGTAATCGAATCAGTTCGTCTCTTTATGCACTTTCTACTGCTCTTAACAATACCACGCTTAACTCTTCTGACATCGTGTCGGCATTCTTTTATGGGTGGAGCACTACCTGTAATCGAATCAGTTCGTCTCTTTATGCACTTCTACTGCTCTTAACAATACCACGCTTATCTCTTCTGACATCGTGTCTGCATTCTTTTATGGGTGGAGCACTACCTGTAATCGAATCAGTTCGTATCTTTATGCACTTTCTACTGCTCTTAACAATACCACGCTTTTCTCTTCTGACATCGTGTCGGCATTCTTTTATGGGTGGAGCACTACCTGTAATCGAATCAGTTCGTCTCTTCTATGCACTTTCTACTGCTCTTAACAATACCACGCTTATCTCTTCTGACATCATGTCGGCATTCTTTTATGGGAGGAGCACTACCTGTAATCGAATCAGTTCGTCTCTTCTATGCACTTTCTACTGCTCTTAACAATACCACGCTTATATCTTCTGACATCGTGTTGGCAGTCTTTTATGGGTGGAGCACTACCTGTAATCGAATCAATTCGTCCCTTTATGCACTTTCTACTGCTCTTAACAATACCACACTTATCTCTTCTGACATCGTGTCGGCATTCTTTCATGGGTGGAGCACTACCTGTAATCGAATCAGTTCGTCTCTTCTATGCACTTAACAATAAACGCTTATATCTTCTGACATCGTGTCGGCATTCTTTTATGGGTGTAGCACTACCTGTAATCGAATCAGTTCGTTTCTTTATTCACTTTCTACTGCTCTTAACAATACCTCGCTTATCTCTTCTGACATCGTGTCGGCATTCTTTTATGGGTGGAGCACTACCTGTAATCGAATCAGTTCGTCTCTTCTATGCACTTTCTACTGCTCTTAACAATACCACACTTATCTCTTCTGACATTGTGTCGGCATTTTTTTATGGGTGGAGCACTACCTGTAATCGAATCAATTCGTCCCTTTATGCACTTTCTACTGCTCTTAACAATACCACACTTATCTCTTCTGACATCGTGTCGGCATTCTTTCATGGGTGGAGCACTACCTGTAATCGAATCAGTTCGTCTCTTCTATGCACTTAACAATAAACGCTTATATCTTCTGACATCGTGTTGGCATTCTTTTATGGGTGGAGCACTACCTGTAATCGAATCAGTTCGTCTCTTCTATGCACTTTCTACTGCTCTTAACAATACCACACTTATCTCTTCTGACATTGTGTCGGCATTTTTTTATGGGTGGAGCACTACCTGTAATCGAATCAATTCGTCCCTTTATGCACTTTCTACTGCTCTTAACAATACCACACTTATCTCTTCTGACATCGTGTCGGCATTCTTTCAAGGGTGGAGCACTACCTGTAATCGAATCAGTTCGTCTCTTCTATGCACTTTCTACTGCTCTTAACAATACCACGCTTATCTCTTCTGACATCGTGCTGGCATTCTTTTATGGGTGGAGCACTACCTGTAATTGCTTCAGTTCGTCTCTTCTATGCACTTTCTACTGCTCTTAACAATACCACGCTTATATCTTCTGACATCGTGTCGGCATTCTTTTATGGCTGGAGCACTACCTGTAATCGAATCAGTTCGTCTCTTCTATGAACTTTCTACTGCTGTTAACAATACCACGCTTATCTGTGCTGACATCGTGTCGGCATTCTTTTATGGCTGGAGCACTACCTGTAATCGAATCAGTTCGTCTCTTCTATGCACTTTCTACTGCTCTTAACAATACCACGCTTATGTCTTCTGACATCGTGTCGGCATTCTTTTATTGGTGGAGCACTACCTGTAATCGAATCAGTTCGTTTCTTCTATGCACTTTCTACTGCTCTTAACAATACCACACTTATCTCTTCTGACATCGTGTCGGCATTCTTTTATGGGTGGAGAACTACCTGTAATCGAATCAGTTCGTCTCTTCCATGCACTTTCTACTGCCCTTAACAATACCACGCTTATCTCATCTGAAATCGTGTCAGCATTCTTTTATGGGTTGAGCACTACCTGTAATCGAATCAGTACGTCTCTTTATGCACTTTCTACTGCTCTTAACAATACCACACTTATCTCTTCTGACATCGTGTCAGCATTCTTTTATGGGTGGAGCACTACATGTAATCGAATCAGTTCGTCTCTTTATGCACTTCTACTGCTCTTAACAATACCACGCTTATCTCTTCTGACATCGTGTCGGCATTCTTTTATGGGTGGAGCACTACCTGTAATCGAATCAGTTCGTCTCTTTATGCACTTTCTACTGCTCTTAACAATACCACGCTTTTCTCTTCTGACATCGTGTCGGCATTCTTTTATGGATGGAGCACTACATGTAATCGAATCAGTTCGTCTCTTCTATGCACTTTCTACTGCTCTTAACAATACCACGCTTATCTCTTCTGACATCGTGTCGGCATTCTTTTATGGGTGGAGCACTACCTGTAATCGAATCAGTTCGTCTCTTCTATGCACTTTCTACTGCTCTTAACAATACCACGCTTATCTCTTCTGACATCGTGTCGGCATTCTTTTATGGGTGGAGCACTACCTGTAATCGAATCAGTTCGTCTCTTTATGCACTTTCTACTGCTCTTAACAATACCATGCTCATCTCTTCAGACATCGTGTCGGCATTCTTTTATGGGTGGAGCACTACCTGTAATCGAAACAGTTCGTCTCTTCTATGCACTTTCTACTGCTCTTAACAATACCACGCTTATATCTTCTGACATCGTGTTGGCATTCTTTTATGGGTGGAGCACTACCTGTAATCGAATCAGTTCGTCCCTTTATGCAGTTTCTACTGCTCTTAACAATACCACGCTTATCTCTTCTGACATCGTGTCGGCATTCTTTCATGGGTGGAGCACTACCTGTAATCGAATCAGTTCGTCTCTTTATGCACTTTCTACTGCTCTTAACAATACCACGCTTATCTCTTCTGACATCGTGTCGGCATTCTTTAATGGGTGGAGCACTACCTGTAATCGAATCAGTTCGTCTCTTCTATGCACTTTCTACTGCTCTTAACAATACCACGCTTATATCTTCTGACATCGTGTTGGCATTCTTTTATGGGTGGAGCACTACCTGTAATCAAATCAGTTTGTCTCTTCTATGCATTTTCTACTGCTCTTAACAATACCACGCTTATCTCTTCTGACATTGTGTCAGCATTCTTTTATGGGTGGAGCACTACGTGTAATCGAATCAGTTCGTCTCTTCTATGCACTTAACAGTAAACGCTTATATCTTCTGACATTGTGTCGGCATTCTTTTATGGGTGTAGCACTACCTGTAATCGAATCAGTTCGTCTCTTCTATGCACTTTCTACTGCTCTTAACAATACCACACTTATCTCTTCTGACATTGTGTCGGCATTTTTTTATGGGTGGAGCACTACCTGTAATCGAATCAATTCGTCCCTTTATGCACTTTCTACTGCTCTTAACAATACCACACTTATCTCTTCTGACATCGTGTCGGCATTCTTTTATGGGTGGAGCTCTACCTGTAATCGAATCAGTTCGTCTCTTTATGCACTTTCTACTGCGCTTAACAATACCACGCTTTTCTCTTCTGACATCGTGTCGGCATTCTTTTATGGGTGGAGCACTACCTGTAATCGAATCAGTTCGTCTCTTCTATGCACTTTCTACTGCTCTTAACAATACCACGCTTATATCTTCTGACATTGTGTCGGCATTCTTTTATTGGTGGAGCACTACCTGTAATCGAATCAGTTCGTCTCTTCTATGCACTTTCTAATGCTCTTAACAATACCACACTTATCTCCTCTGACATTGTGTCGGCATTTTTTTATGGGTGGAGTACTACCTGTAATCGAATCAATTCGTCCCTTTATGCACTTTCTACTGCTCTTAACAATACCACACTTATCTCTTCTGACATCGTGTCGGCATTCTTTCATGGGTGGAGCACTACCTGTAATCGAATCAGTTCGTCTCTTCTATGCACTTAACAATAAACGCTTATATCTTCTGACATCGTGTCGGCATACTTTTATGGGTGTAGCACTACCTGTAATCGAATCAGTTCATCTCTTCTATGCACTTTCTACTGCTCTTAACAATACCACGCTTATATCTTCTGACATCGTGTCGGCATTCTTTTATGGCTGGAGCACTACCTGTAATCGAATCAGTTCGTCTCTTCTATGCACTTTCTACTGCTCTTAACAATACCACGCTTATCTCTTCTGACATCGTGTCGGTATTCTTTTACGGGTGGAGCACTACCTGTAATCGAATCAGTTCGTCTCTTTATGCACTTTCTACTGCTCTTAACAATACCACGCTTATCTCTTCTGACATCGTATCGGCAATATTTTATGGGTGGAACACTACCTGTAATCGAATCAGTTCGTCTCTTCTATGCACTTTCTACTGCTCTTAACAATACCATGCTTATCTCTTCTGTTATCGTGTCGGCATTCTTTTATGGGTGGAGCACTACCTGTAATCGAATCAGTTCATCTCTTCTATGCACTTTCTACTGCCCTTAACAATACCACGCTTATCCCTTCTGACATCGTGTCGGCATTCTTTTATGGGTGGAGCACTACCTGTAATCGAATCAGTTCGTCTCTTCTATGCACTTTCTACTGCTCTTAACAATACCACGTTATCTCTTCTGACATCGTGTTGGCATTCTTTTAATGGTGGAGCACTACCTGTAATCGAATCAGTTCGTCTCTTTATTCACTTTCTACTGCTCTTAACAATACCTCGCTTATCTCTTCTGACATCGTGTCGGCATTCTTTTATGGGTGGAGCACTACCTGTAATCGAATCAGTTCGTCTCTTTATGCACTTTCTACTGCTCTTAACAATACCACCCTTATCTCTTCTGACATAGTGTCGGCATTCTTTTATGGGTGGAGCACTACCTGTAATCGTATCAGTTCGTCTCTTTATGCACTTTCTACTGCTCTTAACAATACCACGCTTATCTATTCTGACATCGTGTCGGCATTCTTTTACGGGTGGAGCACTACCTTTAATCGAATCAGTTCGTCTCTTCTATGCACTTTCTACTGCTCTTAACAATACCACGCTTATCTCTTCTGACATCGTGTCGGCATTCTTTTATAGTTGGAGCACTACCTGTAATCGAATCAGTTCGTCTCTTCTATGCACATTCTACTGCTCTTAACAATACCACGCTTATCTGTTCTGACATCATGTCGGCATTCTTTTATGGCTGGAGCACTACCTGTAATCGATTCAGTTCGTCTCTTCTATGCACTTTCTACTGCTCTTAACAATACCACGCTTATCTCTTCTGACATCGTGTCGGCATTCTTTTATTGGTGGAGCACTACCTGTAATCGAATCAGTTCGTTTCTTCTATGCACTTTCTACTGCTCTTAACAATACCACACTTATCTCTTCTGACATCGTGTCGGCATTCTTTTATGGGTGGAGCACTACCTGTAATTGGATCAGTACGTCTCATCAATGCACTTTCGACTGCTCTTAACAATACCACGCTTATATCTTCTGAGATCGTGTCGGCATTCTTTTATGGGTGGAGCACTACCTGTAATCGAATCAGTTCGTCTCTTCTATGCACTTTCTACTGCTCTTAACAATACCACGCTTATCTCTTCTGACATCGTGCTGGCATTCTTTTATCGGTGGAGCACTACCTGTAATTGCTTCAGTTCGTCTCTTCTATGCACTTTCTACTGCTCTTAACAATACCACGCTTATATCTTCTGACATCGTGTCGGCATTCTTTTATGGCTGGAGCACTACCTGTAATCGAATCAGTTCGTCTCTTCTATGAACTTTCTACTGCTGTTAACAATACTACGCTTATCTCTGCTGACATCGTGTCGGCATTCTTTTATGGGTGGAGCACTACCTGTAATCGAATCAGTTTGTCTCTTTATGCACTTTCTACAGCTCTTAACAATACCACGCTCGTCTCTTCTGACATCGTGTCGGCATTCTTTTATGGGTGGAGCACTACCTGTAATCGAATCAGTTCGTCTCTTCAATGCACTTTCTACTGCTCTTAGCAATACCACACCTATCTCTTCTGACATTGTGTCGGCATTCTTTTATGTGTGGAGCACTACCTGTAATCGAATCAGTTCGTCTCTTCTATGCACTTTCTACTGCTCTTAACAATACCCCGCTAATCTCTTCTGACATCGTGTCGACATTCTTTTATGGGTGGAGCACTACCTGTAATCGTATCAGTTCGTCTCTTCTATGCACTTTCTACTGCTCTTAACAATACCACGCTTATCTCTTCTAACATCATGTCGTCATTCTTTTATGGGTGGAGCACTACATGTAATCGAATCAGTTCGTCTCTTCTATGCACTTTCTACTGCTCTTAACAATACTACGCTTATCTCTTCAGACATTGTGTCGGCATTCTTTTATGAGTGGAGCACTACCTGTAAGCAAATCAGTTCGTCTCTTCTATGCACTGTCTAGTGCTGTTAACAATACCACGCTTATCTCTTCTGACATCGTGTCGGCATTCTTTTATGGGTGGAGCACTACCTGTAATCGAATCAGTTCGTACCTTTATGCACTTTCTACTGCTCTTAACAATACCACGCTTATCTCTTCTGACATTGTGTCGGCATTCTTTCATGGGTGGAGCACTACCTGTAATCGAATCAGTTCGTCTCTTTATGCACTTTCTACTGCTCTTAACAATACCACGCTTATCTCTTCTGACATCGTGTCGGCATTCTTTTATGGGTGGAGCACTAACTGTAATCGAATCAGTTCGTCTCTTCTATGCACTTTCTACTGCTCTTAACAATACCACACTTATCTCTTCTGACATTGTGTCGGCATTTTTTTATGGGTGGAGCACTACCTGTAATCGAATCAGTTCGTCCCTTTATGCACTTTCTACTGCTCTTAACAATACCACACTTATCTCTTCTGACATCGTGTCGGCATTCTTTCATGGGTGGAGCACTACCTGTAATCGAATCAGTTCGTCTCTTCTATGCACTTAACAATAAACGTTTATATCTTCTGACATCGTGTCGGCATTCTTTTATGGGTGTAGCACTACCTGTAATCGAATCAGTTCATCTCTTCTATGCACTTTCTACTGCTCTTAACAATACCACACTTATCTCTTCTGACATTGTGTCGGCATTTTTTTATGGGTGGAGCACTACCTGTAATCGAATCAGTTCGTCCCTTTATGCATTTTCTACTGCTCTTAACAATACCACGCTTATCTATTCTGACATCGTGTCGGCATTCTTTTATGGGTGGAGCACTACCTGTAATCGAATCAGTTCGTCTCTTCTATGCACTTTTGACTGCTCTTAAGAATACCACGCTTATATCTTCTGACATCGTGTCGGCATTCTTTTATGGGTGGAGCACTACCTGTAATCGAATCAGTTCGTCTCTTCTATGCACTTTCTACTGCTCTTAACAATACCACACTTATCTCTTCTGACATTGTGTCGGCATTTTTTTATGGGTGGAGCACTACCTGTAATCGAATCAGTTCGTCCCTTTATGCACTTTCTACTGCTCTTAACAATACCACACTTATCTCTTCTGACATCGTGTCGGCATTCTTTCATGGGTGGAGCACTGCCTGTAATCGAATCAGTTCGTCTCTTCTATGCACTTTCTACTGCTCTTAACAATACCACGCTTATATCTTCTGACATTGTGTCGGCATTCTTTTATTGGTGGAGCACTACCTGTAATCGAATCAGTTCGTCTCTTCTATGCACTTTCTACTGCTCTTAAGAATACCACACTTATCTCTTCTGACATTGTGTCGGCATTTTTTTATGGGTGGAGTACTACCTGTAATCGAATCAATTCGTCCCTTTATGCACTTTCTACTGCTCTTAACAATACCACACTTATCTCTTCTGACATCGTGTCGGCATTCTTTCATGGGTGGAGCACTACCTGTAATCGAATCAGTTCGTCTCTTCTATGCACTTAACAATAAACGCTTATATCTTCTGACATCGTGTCGGCATACTTTTATGGGTGTAGCACTACCTGTAATCGAATCAGTTCATCTCTTCTATGCACTTTCTACTGCTCTTAACAATACCACGCTTATATCTTCTGACATCGTGTCGGCATTCTTTTATGGCTGGAGCACTACCTGTAATCGAATCAGTTCGTCTCTTCTATGCACTTTCTACTGCTCTTAACAATACCACGCTTATCTCTTCTGACATCGTGTCGGTATTCTTTTACGGGTGGAGCACTACCTGTAATCGAATCAGTTCGTCTCTTTATGCACTTTCTACTGCTCTTAACAATACCACGCTTATCTCTTCTGACATCGTATCGGCAATATTTTATGGGTGGAACACTACCTTTAATCGAATCAGTTCGTCTCTTCTATGCACTTTCTACTGCTCTTAACAATACCATGCTTATCTCTTCTGTTATCGTGTCGGCATTCTTTTATGGGTGGAGCACTACCTGTAATCGAATCAGTTCATCTCTTCTATGCACTTTCTACTGCCCTTAACAATACCACGCTTATCCCTTCTGACATCGTGTCGGCATTCTTTTATGGGTGGAGCACTACCTGTAATCGAATCAGTTCGTCTCTTCTATGCACTTTCTACTGCTCTTAACAATACCACGTTATCTCTTCTGACATCGTGTTGGCATTCTTTTAATTGTGGAGCACTACCTGTAATCGAATCAGTTCGTCTCTTTATTCACTTTCTACTGCTCTTAACAATACCTCGCTTATCTCTTCTGACATCGTGTCGGCATTCTTTTATGGGTGGAGCACTACCTGTAATCGAATCAGTTCGTCTCTTTATGCACTTTCTACTGCTCTTAACAATACCACCCTTATCTCTTCTGACATAGTGTCGGCATTCTTTTATGGGTGGAGCACTACCTGTAATCGTATCAGTTCGTCTCTTTATGCACTTTCTACTGCTCTTAACAATACCACGCTTATCTATTCTGACATCGTGTCGGCATTCTTTTACGGGTGGAGCACTACCTTTAATCGAATCAGTTCGTCTCTTCTATGCACTTTCGACTGCTCTTAACAATACCACGCTTATCTCTTCTGACATCGTGTCGGCATTCTTTTATAGTTGGAGCACTACCTGTAATCGAATCAGTTCGTCTCTTCTATGCACATTCTACTGCTCTTAACAATACCACGCTTATCTCTTCTGACATCATGTCGGCATTCTTTTATGGCTGGAGCACTACCTGTAATCGAATCAGTTCGTCTCTTCTATGCACTTTCTACTGCTCTTAACAATACCACGCTTATCTCTTCTGACATCGTGTCGGCATTCTTTTATTGGTGGAGCACTACCTGTAATCGAATCAGTTCGTTTCTTCTATGCACTTTCTACTGCTCTTAACAATACCACACTTATCTCTTCTGACATCGTGTCGGCATTCTTTTATGGGTGGAGCACTACCTGTAATTGGATCAGTACGTCTCATCAATGCACTTTCGACTGCTCTTAACAATACCACGCTTATATCTTCTGAGATCGTGTCGGCATTCTTGTATGGGTGGAGCACTACCTGTAATCGAATCAGTTCGTCTCTTCTATGCACTTTCTACTGCTCTTAACAATACCACGCTTATCTCTTCTGACATCGTGCTGGCATTCTTTTATGGGTGGAGCACTACCTGTAATTGCTTCAGTTCGTCTCTTCTATGCACTTTCTACTGCTCTTAACAATACCACGCTTATATCTTCTGACATCGTGTCGGCATTCTTTTATGGCTGGAGCACTACCTGTAATCGAATCAGTTCGTCTCTTCTATGAACTTTCTACTGCTGTTAACAATACTACGCTTATCTCTGCTGACATCGTGTCGGCATTCTTTTATGGGTGGAGCACTACCTGTAATCGAATCAGTTCGTCTCTTTATGCACTTTCTACAGCTCTTAACAATACCACGCTCGTCTCTTCTGACATCGTGTCGGCATTCTTTTATGGGTGGAGCACTACCTGTAATCGAATCAGTTCGTCTCTTCAATGCACTTTCTACTGCTCTTAGCAATACCACACCTATCTCTTCTGACATTGTGTCGGCATTCTTTTATGTGTGGAGCACTACCTGTAATCGAATGAGTTCGTCTCTTCTATGCACTTTCTACTGCTCTTAACAATACCCCGCTAATCTCTTCTGACATCGTGTCGACATTCTTTTATGGGTGGAGCACTACCTGTAATCGTATCAGTTCGTCTCTTCTATGCACTTTCTACTGCTCTTAACAATACCACGCTTATCTCTTCTAACATCATGTCGTCATTCTTTTATGGGTGGAGCACTACATGTAATCGAATCAGTTCGTCTCTTCTATGCACTTTCTACTGCTCTTAACAATACTACGCTTATCTCTTCAGACATTGTGTCGGCATTCTTTTATGAGTGGAGCACTACCTGTAAGCAAATCAGTTCGTCTCTTCTATGCACTGTCTACTGCTGTTAACAATACCACGCTTATCTCTTCTGACATCGTGTCGGCATTCTTTTATGGGTGGAGCACTACCTGTAATCGAATCAGTTCGTCCCTTTATGCACTTTCTACTGCTCTTAACAATACCACGCTTATCTCTTCTGACATCGTGTCGGCATTCTTTCATGGGTGGAGCACTACCTGTAATCGAATCAGTTCGTCTCTTTATGCACTTTCTACTGCTCTTAACAATACCACGCTTATCTCTTCTGACATCGTGTCGGCATTCTTTTATGGGTGGAGCACTAACTGTAATCGAATCAGTTCGTCTCTTCTATGCACTTTCTACTGCTCTTAACAATACCACACTTATCTCTTCTGACATTGTGTCGGCATTTTTTTATGGGTGGAGCACTACCTGTAATCGAATCAGTTCGTCCCTTTATGCACTTTCTACTGCTCTTAACAATACCACACTTATCTCTTCTGACATCGTGTCGGCATTCTTTCATGGGTGGAGCACTACCTGTAATCGAATCAGTTCGTCTCTTCTATGCACTTTCTACTGCTCTTAACAATACCACGCTTATCTCTTCTGACATCGTGCTGGCATTCTTTTATGGGTGGAGCACTACCTGTAATCGAATCAGTTCGTCCCTTTATGCATTTTCTACTGCTCTTAACAATACCACGCTTATCTATTCTGACATCGTGTCGGCATTCTTTTATGGGTGGAGCACTACCTGTAATCGAATCAGTTCGTCTCTTCTATGCACTTTTGACTGCTCTTAAGAATACCACGCTTATATCTTCTGACATCGTGTCGGCATTCTTTTATGGGTGGAGCACTACCTGTAATCGAATCAGTTCGTCTCTTCTATGCACTTTCTACTGCTCTTAACAATACCACACTTATCTCTTCTGACATTGTGTCGGCATTTTTTTATGGGTGGAGCACTACCTGTAATCGAATCAGTTCGTCCCTTTATGCACTTTCTACTGCTCTTAACAATACCACACTTATCTCTTCTGACATCGTGTCGGCATTCTTTCATGGGTGGAGCACTGCCTGTAATCGAATCAGTTCGTCTCTTCTATGCACTTAACAATAAACGCTTATATCTTCTGACATCGTGTCGGCATTCTTTTATTGGTGTAGCACTACCTGTAATCGAATCAGTTCATCTCTTCTATGCACTTTCTACTGCTCTTAACAATACCACACTTATCTCTTCTGACATTGTGTCGGCATTTTTTTATGGGTGGAGCACTACCTGTAATCGTATCAGTTCGTCCCTTTATGCATTTTCTACTACTCTTAACAGTACCACGCTTATCTCTTCTGACATCGTGTCGGCATTCTTTTATGGGTGGAGCACTACCTGTAATCGAATCAGTTCGTCTCTTCTATGCACTTTCGACTGCTCTTAAGAATACCACGCTTATATCTTCTGACATCGTGTCGGCATTCTTTTATGGGTGGAGCACTACCTGTAATCGAATCAGTTCGTCTCTTCTATGCACTTTCTACTGCTCTTAACAATACCACGCTTATTTCTTCTGACATCGTGTCGGCATTCTTTTATGGGTGTAGCACTACCTGTAATCGCTTCAGTTCGTCTCTTCTATGCACTTTCTACTGCCCTTAACAATACCACGCTTATATCTTCTGACATCGTGTCGGCATTCTTTTATGGCTGGAGCACTACCTGTAATCGAATCAGTTCATCTCTTCTATGCACTTTCTACTGCTCTTAACAATACCACACTTATCTCTTCTGACATTGTGTCGGCATTTTTTTATGGGTGGAGCACTACCTGTAATCGAATCAGTTCGTCCCTTTATGCATTTTCTACTGCTCTTAACAGTACCACGCTTATATCTTCTGACATCGTGTCGGCATTCTTTTATGGCTGGAGCACTACCTGTAATCGAATCAGTTCGTCTCTTCTATGCACTTTCTACTGCTCTTAACAATACCACGCTTATCTCTTCTGACATCGTGTCGGCATTCTTTTATGGGTGGAGCACTACCTGTAATCGAATCAGTTCGTCTCTTTATGCACTTTCTACTGCTCTTAACAATACCACGCTTATCTCTTCTGACATCGTGTCGGCATTCTTTTATGGGTGGAGCACTACCTGTTATCGAATCATTTCGTCTCTTGTATTTAATGTGCCGTCTTCGTTTTTCAGTCATTCTCACTGCCAAAACTCTCAATGAGTAAGATCCGGGGACGTTGGTGGCCAAGATACGTGATTATTTCTGACAATCCATGCTCCGGTAACTCCGGGTTTAGATTACCTGTCACTTGAAGACCAGAACAAGCAGAATAACATACCCATTCTTGAAGGCAAAGGAACCTCTTGAGCGCTGTAAAAGCGTTTTCAAAGAATTCCAAATAACAAGAGCTGCATGTCTGTGCGATAACACCATTTGAATCACCTGATTGCATGTTATACCACACCACACAATTCCTGTGTATTCAGACGTGGTCTTGAAAACGTGTATCCAAAAAGAAATGGTTTCTTCGGAGCACCCAAGTGAGCTACAAATGTTACTGATACTGTGGCGAGTGAAAATGGCTGCCTCAGTACTCAGTATTAACGCGACCCTCGGTGATTTACAACTAGCCAAGTACAAAATTACAGTCGTCTGCCTTCATATCCTTTCAAAGGCGTTAAATCGATTGCCAATTATAATGATGATAGAGACTGGAGATACATATTATCCACCATACTTTTGTATAGGGAATACCAAAACACACAGAAATTCTGCATGTCCTTCTTGATGGAATACTTTCCACCAGCAGAATGATATCTTATACTTCACCCACACTCAGTCCATTTGCACGTGCGCATGAGATATGACTGCTGGACACTGAGCCATTTTCACGGCCTTTCGTGTCAAATAAACACTCTTGAATCTGGCAATCTGCAGTTAGGAATTCATCTACTGTATTGTCTACAAACAGCAAGAACAAAGGCATCTGCATTACGAAACCGGTACACAAATTTCACGTCGGCATACTCAGTCTTTGAAAATATGTGTGACAAGCTTAAATATTACAGTAGAACTGGCCAACAGTTTACAGTCACGATCATAGTTGAAAAATTAATTTCTGTAAATTCATCCAGAATTTAAAACATGAACTTCAAAGCAAGAATGACAGTCGTTAAATAAACCAGTAGCAACCGGAATGCTAACATGCGAAATGAAACCTTTCTCTGTAACCGTCTGTATATCTGATATAAATCCCAAGGGTTCCACGGCTGATGTTATTTTGAATAAAATATTTTTTTTTGTTGGGCCACGTCATTATAAAGTACTAAGGCAACTAAATTGAAGACGTTTCGACGGAATTTCTGCGATCCCCTTCGGGTAGGTTCGCTGCTGGATACTGGTGAATGTCTACTTATATAGGGTGATTCATCCTGCCCTAATTACGAGTTTTACGCAACCCACGAAGTTTTTAAAAACCACACACGACATTTTCATATTCTCTTGCTCGTTACGCGCAAAATAATAATCCTACGGAAAGAAATGAACAGAACATTTTTGTGGAAAATTTAATTTAGTTAAACTTTGTAGTCGGATACGTTTTCGCTGAAGTTATTCAAGAAAAACAGATTTGGAAGTCACTTTTCTACGTATTTCTTGAATAATTAGAAAACCACGGTCTCTAGTGAAAACGTATTCCAGTACAAAATTTCACTAAATTAAATTTCCTGCAAAGAGTTCCTGCTCATTTTTTCTATAGGATCGAAAGTTTGTATGTAGACACCGATACACTATGGAAACATTGAGCTTGGTATCTGAATGCTTTGTGGGATGTATAAAACTCATAAATAGGGGTAACTGAATCACTACGTACACTATCAACTTCGGTCATCTGGAGGCTACTAACATCGCATGTCTGGGATGTCGTTAGACAATTTAAAGAGATATCATGGTGGATGGGTAGCTGTAATGAAGGTCACTACCCGTGCCTGATTGGAAGGTAGCTCCAGTAGTCGATTGGCAGGAAGTACCATACCGGCTTGCTGTTGCCTACACCACTCTAGTAAGTGATATGTAGGCAATCTCTTGTTGGTGACTAGAAGGCAATAGCAAAGTGGTAGTTTGTGCCCAGATGGTAGGGTTTTCCTGCAGCGGAGCGATATGACCTCTGCGACCGATGTTTATAGTGTTAGACCCGGGTCAAGAGGTGCTGCTGGTTGGCGAACACACGCGGTGTGTCTGGCTGGAATCCCCAGGAGCCAGCCCGGTGGAAACTTACAGCCATCCTCCCTGTTCATGTAGTTACGGCGTTTAATTATTTCAGTAGCCCCTCTTACTTTCCGTGCTGCTTCCACTACTGCCGAGCAACTTCCTACCAGTCTTCTACTAGAGTGGCCTTCACTCAGCCACCAGAGTAACACAGGTAATAGCCAACCGTACAACAATCCTCTTTGCAAGAACCTCTCTTCTTTAATAGTTTATAATGAAGCAGCCCACTATTCAATAATATTTTATTCATCTGTGTGTCTACAAACAATAAAAATTCGACACATGTTTTATTAGAATGTTTTATTAGAAATAGTCATTATTACCACCTCCTAAAATACGATATTTACTTACCCTCGTGAAACACCACGTGTACCAGCCATTTTTTCCTGAAATATTCTTCGGTTTGCACGTGAACTTGACGAGCACATGTTTTCCGTTCTGGAATCAGCGAAGTGTTAGCGTGCAGTAAAAAGGCTTCGCCAGCGGGGGTGAAGGTCTACGTGCGAGGGAAAGTCGGATTGGAGCGGACGGGTTCGGCTCCCCCGCCTTCGCCCTCGCCCTCCGCTAGCGAGCTGTGAGCTGCCTGCTGTCTCGCCGCCTGCAAACAACGTGCAGTCGCTAATGCGGCAGCTTTTGTTGGGCCCCTCAGGCGCAAATTACAGCAGAGTTAGGCGCTTAACTGGAGCCTATTGCACAGGGGACAGCCACCCGTTAGTGAACCAGCTCGCAGCGCTGGGTGTATTGCGTGCGTTCGTTGAGTAACACCTCGCCGGCTCGCATTTCTTATGGGACACAAAATCACAGGGAAGCGTATGCTACATTTCGAAAAGTAAATACGCTCACGAAACTGAGAAGTTGTCGGGCGCCATTGATTCGAATTCGAATATTCGGATGTAATCAGAATACCGTAAAATGCGCTGGCTCGTTTTTTTTTTTTTTATCATGCGTGTAATGGTCATGCCAGGCCCGCGATATTGGATCTTTACCCTATCATTAATGGCGCGAGACCTGCACGACATTATAGCAACCGTTATAGTTCTGCATTATTCTACTGTGACGCTAAAGGTGATTTCACGTAATGAAAGGAGAATGTAAAGATTAAAGGACTCATTTATTTAACAGTTAAATATTGAACAATTATACAATCAATTGGGGGTGGGGGAAGAAAGAATTGAGTTCAGCAGCCTGCCCAAACGCTCGTTCATAATAAGCCACGATAGCAGGAGAACAGCAATTTTGGGAATGATCGCCGTATTATCAAATGGAGTCCAGTTTACTAAAAGAAGGGGTTGCAGGCATGCAACGGCCACCACCATGAATCAGCCAAAGACTAAGAAAGATGCTACTGTTGGTGAATCGCTAGGTAGCCTCCTGTACTAAAGGAATAAAACCAGCAAGACGCGAAACTATTCACGCGGGCGATACTAGATAACTTTGGCTCGCGGTCCGACTACGTGAACGAAACATGATGGTGCACCAGACACTCACCACGTGGCGTAGGACAAAGGGCAATAGTTTTCAAGCTAACAAGACCTAAATTCTGAGTCGAATTTTGCACAGGAGAACTGAAAGAGCTACTGCCATACGAATCGGAAAAGTGAGCATGAAAGTATACACTTTAGTGCCGCACTGCAAGCTACTGTGACTAACCAACACATCTCGCACATTATGCCCAACTATACAAGCAAACCTACAGTCTTATAACCCGGAAAAATTACGTAAACCGTAATTTAAGGAACGCACATCAGTAAAATGACCTATAAGGTTCTCTCTGGGCCGCATTGCGCGAAGCTAGAGTGCACGTCGGCGCCCATCGAACTTCATCTCCTTGAAGCAGCACCTCCGGTCTCAGGCACGATCACACTAGAACTGACTTACTGCCCCTTTGTCCACCATCCACCCGCGGAGGGCGGTTGGCGCCTACCCGCTAAAAGCGGGCGCGCACCTGAACTGCCCAATCAGAGGGCCGGAATCTCACAGGGAGGCGACCTCGCGACGTTAAAATCGAGCAGAAATAGGAGTTACAAGGTTTGTAAGGCAGGTTGGGAAACAGAACAACAGAAACTTTGGCCACTACTGAACGTTCAAACTGCACCACGTGCTGCCCTGGCGATCGGAAAAAGGATGGGAAACGGGAAGCCATTATGGCTGCTAGGAAGACTGCTGACCTCGCCTATAAATAAAGAAAATTTGTAGCGCACCAAGATCCTCTCACAGATCAGCGTGAAACACTCTGTACACATCGTCAAATAAATTAGGCAACCAATTGAAATTATTAAGATTGCCTGAATTATTATATTACCGAATACCAGACTGCTTGGATTAGAAATATGAAATACGAACTCTGAATGGTGAATGAAGTGCATGTCTTTCATCTGTTTCACTTACATTGTTCATACCATATTAGGTGAGTCTGTTAGAACGGATTGCACTTTTCCCCCTCTGTTTACTTGGTGCGTCTGCGTATTATAGAAAATAGAACGATACGGGATGACAAAATTAAGTTCATACTGTTTGTGATACTTATACAAGGTTTAACGGATACAAGTGCAGATTTTTTATGTGAGGTACATTAATATGTAAGTTTATTCTTTGTTTCTTCTCTGCTTCGAACAATTTTCCCACAAAAACGTCACAAACTTCACGAGCTGACGTTTTCTACACTGTGGTACTGCAACACTATGTGGACTACTAACAATATAGACTAAGCGTTCCCAAATTTTCCTCTGACGGAGCGCTTTGAGAATCTTGATACTTTGATAGAACACATTCTTTATTAGGACGGTTTGTAAAATTAAAAAGAAAATGAGAAGTACTTGTTGTATTCAGAGATTACTTGAGAAACTTACTATTTCTTTTCTTTGTACATGAGTCTTAGGGCACAGGAAAACGTTTTAATTCATTTATTGTTTGACATTCGATTGGGCTCTGAACTCGGTGATCGATTTTTCGCTTACATGATAGCCTTAGGCCATTTTTGTTATATGTTGTTAACGTTTCGATCTATGTATTCCTACTGTACTTAACGTCGTTGATGGGTGAAACTGTTTGAGACGGTTTGCCTTTAGCATATGTATATTAGCTTATGCCTTAGAACTAAACATTACTGTTCCGAATTTCCCCCTCCACCGTCCGGACCCGGTAGCTGAGTGGTCAGCGTGACAGACTGTCAATCCTAAGGTCCCGGGTTCGATTCCCGACTGGGTCGGAGATTTTCTCCGCTCAGGGACTGGGTGTTGTGTTGTCTTAATCATTATCATTTCATCCCCATCGACACGCAGGTCGCCGAAGTGGCGTTAACTCGAAAGACCTGCACCAGGCGAACGGTCTACCCGACGGGAGGCCCTATTCATACGACATTTATTTACTGACAACATAAATCTGGATGGCTGCCTGGGATCTAAACGAGCTCAATGCGAATGTGACTTCAGTCCCTTGCTCCTACACCACTAGGACCGGTTTCCTAACAAATGAAACATCCATATTAACAAACAGAAGTTTTCCCTGGCTTGATCCAACTATGGTCCTTTGATCGTCCCAGACTCTCTTGTCTGAGAACTCTGTGAACGCTATAACTCTTCTGGAGTTGCATCTGGTAGAAAGGACCCTGTCTCACCTCTGTTGTATGAACGGAAGTTAACTGCATCTCTCTTAAGTTGCTGAATAGTGGCTTCTTTTTGCAGTACTTGTATGTCCAATTTTACATAATGTTTCAGCATCTGCATCCCTGAATTCTTCCAGAAGTTCTCCCTGACGAAGATATTATAAAGTTGTCACATCAGGCATTGCTGTATTGCGTCCCCCTATTGGGCGGTCTATCAAATCAGTTCCTCCTTTTATCATGTTGTAAATGGTTATCACGTTTGGACAAGGGGTGTTCTGATGTTACTTTATTTACCTATTATAGGCAGAAAATTGTAACTTCAGACAGAAAGCTGCACCTGTCGTCCCACTCTAAGACCGCTACACACTGCAGAAGAGAGTACATGTTCTGAATTTCCTGCAGAAACAGTTCTACTGCGGCACTGTTCACAAGTGGTTCGCGGAGTGGGAGTTATATGACATGGCAACTGCAAACATACTGCAAAGCTGAACTGCGCGAGACAGTAAGATTCTTCTGGATAAAACGAATAAATTACACACATACTCATAGCGTAATTCTGACGATGTACGGACCAAATACATTTTCGCATCCAGCGGTACTGAAGTGGTGCCAACAATTTGATCAAGGCAACATAGACGTGGATGAAGCTACTTAGGAAGAAAGGTCGTCGACTCGACCACAAACGAAAATGTCCAGGCAATCGAGAAACTGGTTTTCAGCAAGCACAGATTTTCCGCCAACGCAGGCGTTCGCGCAACGGTTCTCGAATGACTCTGTGACCGAGGAGAGGATTTCTGCCGTCGAGGAATTATTCAGGAGTTGGTAGAACGTTCGTCCTGTTGTTTGCAGAGACTCGGTGACTATGTATCGAAATATAGCGTTATGGATCTATGTCAATTTGAAGAGTAGTGCAGCATTAAATAAAAGTGACGTGACCTGCCATAATGACATGTAACTTGCTTTATCAAGTTCTCTCGTATAAACGGGTCATTACCAAGAAACGAGGATAACACGGAGATAATTCTGTTGCCTTTCCACATAACGAATGCAATTTCACAACCATCGATATTAGCGCACCATTCCTCGCTGTATCCTTTTGGTCTGCTCTTCAGCTGCTCACCACGTGATGTTAACAGTTCGGAACAATGTCGTGAAGTGATTTTTTGAAGGGATGGACACCTTTGGATTCCTTGTCTGCTATCAATGGTAGTGATGCGTAGTAAGTGTCGTGATACAAAAAATGGTTCAAATGGCTCTGAGCACTATGGGACTTAACATCTGATGTCATCAGTCCCCTAGAACTTAGAACTACTTAAACCTAACTAACCTAAGGACATCACACACATCCATGCCCGAGGCAGAATTCGACCCTGGGACCGTAGCGGTCGCGCGGTATCGTGATACACTGGTGTGCAGTCTGAGGAATATGTCAATCAGTTCTCACAAGGACGTTCTCAGTTGCTTGTGTCACTGTTACAGTGTTGTAAATCATCATTTGTGCCCATTAATTTCAATGTTGTAAGCATCTCCAGTTTCACTGCTCAATAAAACTCTTTGAATCTATGTTGTGAGGCTTACGTAGCATGTACCGCTTCAAGTGATGCTGTGCTTTGAAAAGACACATTTGCTTATCAATGGAAAGAAATTGATTCAGCGGTACAGGCAGGTGTAGCTTGTCTCGTCGTCTCTCTCCACTGGTAACACATCTTTTTTTCACTAAAAAGAATGAATCGCCTGATTGATTCAAAATAATTCTACAGTATTGCTTTTTGAACGAGCTGGATGCAGAGCGTTTGATTCCAGTTGTGTGCTACGTCTCTCCTACACTTTCCATTACGTATTTTCCAACAAATTTAGTTATATCAAGTGAGCTTTGAAGACAAACCTATACACAATAATTTATTCTAGAACAATATTTATCAGTTCTTGAGTAAAATAATAGTTCAACAAAGTCGTAAGAACTCAAACGAGCTTTTGTAAGGCCACTATGTGTGTTATCGTGATTTAGGTCAGTACTCTGTTTCCCTATCAGAACCTTTTCCTTCTTAGCTGTTATACTTCTGTCTTGTGTAAATGAAATGGAACTGTGCTTGGTCAAACACTTGAAGAAAATAAATACCAACAGCGGTAATTTTATAACGAAATAACAAGCAACTAGTCACATACAGAAAATTTAATTTCTTTGGTCATTTCAGGCATTTAGTGCCCTTCTTCAGAAGGTCATATCTACCCCATTAAATGCAAATGTCAACATTAAGGTGCACACAGCAAAATTCCGTAGTCCCCAGCGACAAGCACCAGCCCCACGACACACTCTGCACCCCGCCTCTGTTAACATGTTCTTAGGGAACCTGCCAACAGGGGCGGGATGCAGAGAGTTTCGTAGGGTTGTTGCCTGTGCCTGGGACCACGTAATTTTGCTGTATGCACCTTATTGTTGACACTCGCAAGTAATGCTTTAGAAACAACCTTCTGAAAAATGGTGCTAAGTGTCTGAAACCGCTAAATAAATTAAATTTTCTTTTTGTAACTGGTTGTTTGCTATTTCGTTATATACAACCACAGTTGCTGAGGATGTATAAAATACTAAGCTGTAATTTTATTAACTACTTTATGTGGCTACCAGTTTCGGTGCCTGATTGGCACCATCTTCAGGCCACTATACGTGTAGCCACATAACTCATGCTCCAAGATGCTACTCCAAGGGGCAGTAAAATGCATGTGCGCAACGGAAGATACTGAACTCTAAAATGATGATTTGGCCATGTCTATCCCCCTGAAGCAGATCTTCGGATCTCTTAATGCTCTTTAACGTATAAATTACAACCTAAACATAAATGAATGATTAAGGCCTCTAATACTGGTAAATAATAAACGTTGTTTCTTATTATACATCTATTGTAGATTAAAATATAACCCTTTATTACAAATGTCTATATTTCCTAACTAAAATTTCTGATCAATTGCCCAACTCTACCCCTTTTTATGGCCAAGCGATCTAACATAAATAACGTGAAATGACTGACATCAGCTATGTACCAAGCACTATAAGACACTACTTTCAAAGATGATTTACGGTGGTGTGGAACCTCAGTGGAAATAAACTACCGTGATCACAGCTGTTTAGCTTTATAGCTCTAATAAGCCGAAGCAGTTAGCAATATCACCGTATGTACTGCGTCCGGTTCGTCGGAGTGTTGCTTCTCGTACACGTCTGCGATGATGAAAGAACTCCGGCCGCGAAATAAAACTCTTTCAAACACTAGGACGGCAGAAGGCGGTCCTCTGACTAATATACTCTAATACTGTCTTCTCCTCCCTGTGTTCTACAGACGAGGAACTCGAACCCCCAGCCACAAGGACAGAGTTCAAATAACATCTCAACGTAAGTATAGGCAGAGGAAGTGCTCTCAATCACTGAACGCTGCATACTCAACGACGACTTCCAACCCTGAGGCGAAGTCCAGAATCGTTTAAGTTCGCAACAGTACGGTGCATACAGTTATGCACTGTACTGTTGCGAACTATAACTCTCCTGACAACAAAGACAGCAAGTCTGTCTGTACCAACAATGCTGATACTGAGCGACCATCACACACGGAGCTCAAAACGGAAGACCGTTCCTCTCCACCGCTGGCTTCCCAGCAAGACTCGGCTCCCCTCCTCGTAACTGCAGAGGGCGAATCATATTCTCGAAACCGCGGAATATTCTCCCTCTCTACAGATTCTTCCGAACACCGACCAACCATATTTTAGTCTTCTGTCGTCAGGCGTGGAAAGTTTGCGAGGAAAACTCGAACAATGGTACGCTTCTGAGTAAAAATCCTTGGAAATTACGAGGTGACACTTGCTTGTTCCTGTCAGCTGTGTCCAAGATTTGCCGAGTTCCCAGTTATCCTTCCGGTCTGTCTACAGCACTGACCGGCCGCGACTCTGTTGTGCTCCAGCGTTCAGGTTCCCCAATGTCTGTCTTGATACTTCCTGCGTTTAAGCAGGACCGACACACCTGTGCGGGCCTTCGAGCCAGGGCTTCAGTTCCGCCTGCCGTTTCATATCCACTGGCGTTCCAACCTCTACTAGTATAGGCAGTCATTCATTACGCCGGTTTGATAATAAAGATACTCCTTCACCTTTCATACAAAAGAATTAACAATTATTTACAAGGCATACGTGGCAATATCAATCTATTTAAATATTCATATATGCGATGTACAACCTATCAAATGATACCTAATTGTGGTTGTAGAACACGGCAAAGTATGTAGATGACTGCTTGTACGGAGCGAAATTATAGCCACCTTACAGTGAAAACGTCTGGGCTATTATACTGATCACTAATTTCAGCTGGCTTCTGTAGATTTCTAAAGCTCGTCTGTAAACATGGTGATGGCAGTTGACGTTACAAGTGTGAGAATTCCACACAACAAGCACCGCCCACTACAGATGCTATGCCACCTTTTCGACAGTTTAGTGAACAAGACGAGGAATAATGGCACGAGTGGTTTTCCCAATCTGAAGCGCACCTCATCGCTCACAATGTACCAGGTACTGTGAAACTTCCCTATCTAATGTCAACAGTAGGAAGGGCAGCGTTTAGGCTTCTACAAAAACTTTTCCATAATGCTACTCCGAGTGAACTTAATTACGAACAGGTGACACAGTCGTTAGCTGACTATTACGACCAACAAGTCAATGTGGTAGCAGCTAGGTATCAACTCTTTAGTTGCGAAAACGGCCAGAACAAACTTATCGCGAGTGGGTAACAGATCTGCAGGGTATGACAAGGAAATGCAAACTTAAATGTGCTGGCGGTGTTTTATATTCAGATGTTATGTTGCGTGATGCGATCGTGTGCAATGTACCTGAAGTCAGACTCAGAGAACAAATTCTGAAACAGTCCGATCCATGAGCAGGTAGTGCAAATACTAGATCAGTACGATTGAGGTGTCTTCTTGGCTCAGACATTTGAGTAGCGACATTTGAGTAGCCAGCTTTTTGTCGGGTTGATTCCTTTAGTTGCGATCGGCCATTTTTTTAATTTTTTTTTAATTCCACAAAAACAGTAAGAAAAGTGGCTACAATGAAATGATATAAATAAGGTGACAGATAATTGCAGTTACAAATTACAGCATTCAGTGTGTTCCTTCCAGGGTAAATTACGTGGACAGAAGAGCAGTCCCGAACAGAGATATCGCAAAATCCTTCACTACCTTGTTATTCTTTATCAATTCCAGCCTTCTAAACACATCCTTAGGGAGTTCAAGATCTTCCTTTATATCACACACCAGATGATTGCCGTCATATTCTTGTATCTGCTGTACTACTGATTTATTTTTCAAGTGTGACTTGCAGGTGAGGTTAGGGTCGGGAACGTGACCCAACCCATCCCCTCTCTACGAGGAATCCACTTCCTAACCTATAACCATTCTGTTGAAGACAATTCGGAGCATGTTACTATATTTCTTATTGTGATTCTGATACTTAAGTGTTTCCTCGAAATCATTTTCCATATAGATCTTGTATTCAGCATGTTCATCGCTCCCAATATTGTTAAAAACGTAACTTGTATATTTGCCCATTAAAGAAATCACTGCGTTATTTTTTGCCTGAGGGTAGTAACTTTCTTCTGGTCTGAAGAAAACGTTAGTCGGTACATTGTTTGCTGAAGTTATTTTTATTTGAGCAGTTTTGTCCCTGGTCCACCTCCAGTTGATAATCCGATCCCCACATGTTTAACGATGAGGCACACTATCAACGTGGCTGCATTTGCTGCAGAGGTTAGTGTCACTTAAACCGATGGTATAGAGACGCTCATTAGTGCTGATGATGTTATTGACTACCTTGTGCCAGAAGTCGGCCCATTCACTAAAATCTAGTCACAAGGCCCATGTCGTTAATGCAGTATATTCAATGTCTGCAATAGGCATTCGCGAAACTAGCAAGTGTGGAGTTTCTTTAGTGATACGCCAGTCCTATAAACTCTTTGTTCATTTACTTATCTGTTCGGAATGTGGGAGTCACACTGCTCAATCATCACACATATCTACTGTTAGGCTCCCCACGCCTGTCTAAAACTAGCACGCAACTGACGGCTTATACTGGACAAGACATTCCTGTTTCAGGAACATGTACTTTTCCTGCCATGTATCGCTCACATACGCGAACATTGACTTTCACAGCGCTACAATCCCACGAGAGTGAGAACATATTTGGTCTTGATTCTTTGATTTGTTTGGCTTTAAAATTCAGGACAATGTATTGTCAGTGCAAAAGACAGTGTAGCTAGTCTGCTAAAAGAATTCATGGAATTGTTTTCTGATGATTTAGGCAAAGCTAACAGTTTTGTTGCATATATTACTTTGAAAGAAAATGCTCAGCCGAAATTTTGCTGGGCCAGAGCTGTGCCCATTGCAGTAGCAGACAAAGTCGCTGCTGAACTTAAAGAATTGCAAGACAGTGGAGTTATGGTTCCCATCTCAGCTAGTCAATGAGCAAGTCCACTGGTATTGCTCCCCAAATCTTCAGGTGACATACGCCTCTGGGTTGACTTTAAGTCTACCGACCATCCACAAACTGTCATTGATACTTATCCATTGCCATGCCCAGAAGATCTCATGGACAAATTAGACACTGGGCGCGATCTTTCAAAAATTGATTTGCACCTCACGTATCTGCAACTACCGCTCAATGAAGAATCTCAAAAAGTATGTGTAGTAATACTCATTTGGGTTTGTTTAAACATTTGCGGTTGCCTTTTGGCAGTGCTTCCGCACCTACTATTTTCCAACGGTATTTGGAACAGCTGACTGCGCAAGTACCAAACTGTTCTATTTGGTCGCAATCACCATGGCAACGTGTGGACATAGACATTGCGGAACCTTTTTGGAACACTCGTTGGTTGATTGTGATTAACTCGTATAGCAAGTTTCCTTTTGTTGTGCCAATGAACTCTAGAATGTCACGTAGCACAATTCAGGTGTTGTCATTAATTTTTTGCCTCGAAGATTTACCTGAAGTAATAGTGTCAGGAACGGCCCTCATTTCACGTCAAATGAATTTGAAACATTCTGTGAACGCAATTGCATACAACATGTAAGTAGTGCACCGTTATATCCACAGTCAAACGGTGAAGCGGAACGTTTTGTCACAACGTTCAAGCAGCAGGTGGCCAAACTTCGCCCCGCACAGAACAGGGATCAAGCACTGTAACTGTTTCTCTCCTATCATTTGCATCCACGAGATGGACCATCGCCGGCGGAAATGCTTCACGGCCGCCGCCATCGGACACTGCTCAACCTGCTCCAGCCTCCTCAGCATCGGCGTCTATGGAAGGCCGCAAGTATCGCTTCGCGCCGCATGATATTGTCTTTTACAGGGTTTTTAGCGGCAGCAGTTGGTGGGCGCAAGGCGATATCGTCCATCGACTTGGTGCTTGCATATATCTTATTTCAGGTCCGGATGGCTTGCAGCGGCGTCATAAAAACCAACTCCGCTTCTGTAATGTGCACGATGATCTTGCAGTGCCTCTTACCCCAGATTCACGCGTCCAGAGGACAGCACAGCCACAGCAACCGCCAGGGTGTCGTCACGACACCGCGGGACGACCTTATAGAGACTGAATCTTCGCCTCCTCCGCTTCCTCTAGTCCTACCGATGGAGCTGGACACGTCCACACCGCAGCAGTCGCCGCCTTCTTCATCTGGTTCATGGCAGCAGGTGGTGGATGCGTACTCTTCTGATCGTTTGCCAGGGGACGTTTCTGCCACAGCGCAGGCCAGATGGCAGGGTATCGCCGGAAGCTTGATGTACCCTGCAGCCACAGCTTCTGGTCCCTCAGAGCATCCACACTCCTGGCTCGTCCGCCGTGGTCGCACTCCCTACACGACGACGGCCCGTCACTTTGGGGGGGGGGGGGGGGGGGGAAGGAATGTTCTGGCATAATAACAAGCGCCGGAACGAAGAACGAAAGAGCAGAGAAGGCGGTGAGACGTCGTCGGCCAATGGTGCGTTGACTAGAACCGCACCACGACAGCAGAGTCCTCTAGCCGAACACGGACCTTGTATACAGCAAAGGACATTGATTGTTGGCATGTGGCCCATCGCTTGCGTCACCGTTGTAAATTCAAAGTTAATTATCGTCAAGTCTGCTTTAATGAAATAAAACTATTTTACTGTCATTTGCTTCAACTGTTGTATAGCATTCCGAGAACGCTGCATCTTTTAGGCACCCTATAAGTTACGAGTGAGCAGGACCCCACACACTAGATCAGATGAAATGTTATCACAAGCATGTTTGACAGTATTACGTAATATAATTACAAAGATATTTTGTTCCAATACAGGTCCATGTATTAAGAACTCTAGACCAGACCCTTACGTGCCACCGAATCCACTGACCACAAAAGAAAGGTAGAAGCAAATCAGAAGCCAAAGAAAACTAGATACCATCAGCTTCATACCAGATAGAACAATATAGACTCTGTATTTACGAGGGAGTAGTAAAAAGTAATGCCTCCGAATTTTTTATGTACAAAATTCTTAAAGCTACTTAAATAAATCAAACTTAATTAACATTCTTCATCTTTATTCTTCATGTCTACATTTTCTATTTTTCAACATAATCATCCTGTCAACGAACATATTCCTCCCAACGAGAGACCAACTTGTTGATATCGTCCTTCGTTGAAGGAGCACCAAATTCACCTCTCTTCGCAATACTCCATTACTGTCAAAGTGAAGTCCTCGAAGGTATTCTTTAAGTTTGGGAAACATATGAAAACCGGATGGAGCCAATTCGGGACTGCATGGAAGGTGATCGATGACAGTGAAGCCAAGGCGTAGGATTGTAGGGATGTCGTAACGCTCGTGCGTGAGGTAGCATTGTCATACTGATGGAGGGGGTGCTATCTGTGAGGACGAACTCTTCCAATTTCTGCTTTCTTATTCATAACGGATTATAGTACGGTATGTCTCACGGAACGCACTGACAAACTCAAGTTACACACCCCTGCCAGAAGGTGGCAACTGGTGTCCGCGAAGAGAGAAAGTCCACCGACTAACACGCAACTGAGAACAGAATGAAAAATGCGGAGGCATTATTTTTCAGCACCCCCTCGCATGTAATGTTTGGAGACAAATGCACCGCATTGTACACCACATTCATTTCGCATTGCCTTCCCATGATTTTTGGCCGTTCTACGCAATCAGAAGAGTGTGCCAAATTGCGTATCGATTTCATCTGCTTACACACGTTCTCCAAAAACTCAGAAAATGTCGCCTTAATCAGCGCCAAAATTGTGCTAAGAATGACGTGGAGGCTTGTGAATTGTAAGGGTATAAAGTTTTGAAAATTAATTCCAGGAAGTCACAAGTATCGAGAGACCTGTGTAAGTCACGATGAGACAAATTCAGAGGCATTACTATTGATCAGACTGCACAACATAGGTGGTGTAGAAACGCATTTAAAATTGAGGTTTTCCTTTTCTTGTGGTGAGTTGTATGATGCGCCAACTAGACGTTTACACCTCTTTTGACGGTGAAATCACTAAGGCAAGTGTTTAATCTCTTGTTTCTGCATTTCTCTGGGTTTCAGCGAAGTACAGCCGTACGAAAAGACTTACAAATTATCATGGCAGGCCAAGTAACTTTTATTGAATGCTGCACTACACTTCAGAGTGATGCACATACATGACACTGTATTTTATCATAGTCACCAAATCTCTGTAAACAACAGTCGGAACGTTTTACCAATCGTTCAAATCCTCGACAATGCAATCCACTCCTTGGTCACGGAGACATTTAGGAACCTCTGTGTCACAATCATCAAATTTGGATTATCTCCTCCCTCTCAGATTTTCCTATACTTGCAGAGTGACTTGAAAATTTCGTCTTTGCTCAGGGTCGGCGGCCTTCCTTACTGGGCAGCATCAGCTACGTCTGAATGCCTTGACATTTCACTACGACTAGACGCGACATTGCATTCGGGCCGACACGCTAGAATTTCGTGGTAATTCTGCGTGACATTTAGAGGTTTTGCCCACAAGAATCGTACTGTCCCGTGTACGTCAACTTTGGAGTACGTGTCCGGTCGTCGGGTCATTTCACTCCCACACAGTGATGCACCTGTAGCCTATACCGCAGCAGAATTGTGACTGCAGGAAAGCCAGAGCATCCACTCTCTACTGATAATGCGGCACTCTTATTGCGGAACGGTTTTATTACGGAACGACCTGCATAGCTTACTTTCTGAAGTTACCTCCTATCACCATTTATGAGGAGCGTTCAAAAAGTATTGCAACACCTTTTTTATCGGCCAGTTTCGGTTCCAGAAAAGCGGATTGCGTTGTAGGACATCGAAGAATTTTGCCGCTTCAGGTCCTTTAGATTCATGACGTGCCCTTTGGTGGCGGTGCTATACATAGCCTCCAAAATGGCGTCTGTAACGGAGGTGCGTTCCAAGCCGAGAACTGTCACAGAATTTCTTTTGGTGGAAAACCAGTGTATCGCAGATACCAGCGGCGGTTGCGGAATGGGTATGAAGACCTGGCAATGAACAAAAACGCATTGAGTCGTTGGACGAAGCATCTGTCATCCTCGCAACAAGGTCGGGCAAACTTGTGCAATCGTCCACGTACCGGCCGTCGGCCCAGAGCTGTGACTATTGCAATATTGGGTCGCGCAGACACTCTCATTAGAGGCGATCGATCGATTACAAACAGAGCCCTCGATGCACAGCTGGACATCTCTATTGGTAGTGCTGACACTTGCATCCACCCATTGGGGCACCCAAATGTGTCTGAACGATAATTAAGTCAAGACCCTTAGCTGTCGACAGGCGTTGATATACATAAACGGGTACAGTTGAAAATGTGTGTCGCGACAGGGACTCGAACCCGGGATCTCCCGCTTATATGACAGACGCTATATCTGAGCCAACGAGGGCACAGATGATAGTGCGACTGCTGGGATTTATCCCTTTCAAGCTCCCCGTGAGACCCACGTTCCCAAAATAATGTCCACACAGTACATTCGTAGTGCCCCTGCCCATTACACTCATTACTCGCGGCAGACAATCTTACATGTCCGAAAGAGCAGATATCATCTTCGTATATAGTTAAGGAAAACCGGCCATTGACCTCCTTCTGTGCTCGATGCACACGCATTGCCCGAACTCTTACGGGTCTCGGTAAGATTGTCTGCCACGAGTAATGAGTGTAACGGGCAGGGGCACTACGAATGTAGTGTGTGGACATTAAGTTGAGAATGTGGGAGCGTGCAACGGATAAATCCCTGCAGTCGCACTATCCTCTGTGCCCTCGGTGGCTCAGATGGAGAGAACGGCTGCCATATAAGCAGGAGATCCCGGGTTCGAGTCCCGGTCGGAGCACACATTTTCAACTGTCCCCGTTGATGTATATCAACGACTGTCGACAGCGTAGGGTCTTGATTTAATCACCATTTCATTCTAAGAGAGCATGGTCACCGATGGTATCTGTTCTTCCGGACATGTCCGAAAGAACAGATACCATCTTCATATATCAAAGGTGTCTGCCCTCTGGCTTCCTCGCCACCTAACAGAAGGACCAACCATGCGGAATTACTGGCATGTGATATTTTTTGGCCGGCCGGAGTGGCTGTGCGGTTATAGGGGCTACAGTCTGGAACCGAGCGACCGCTTCGGTCGCAGGGTCGAATCCTGCCTCGGGCATGGATGTGTGTGATGTCCTTAGGTTAGTTAGGTTTAATTAGTTCTACGTTCTAGGCGACTGGTGACCTCAGAGGTTAAGTCGCATAGTGCTCAGAGCCATTTTTGATATTTTTTGTCGAACATATTCACAGGTGATGAAACATGGGTTCATCCCTTCGAACCGGAAACAAAACTGCAATCCATGGAATGGTGCCTCACCACCTCTCCTCGGAATAAAAAGTTCAAAGCCGAACTCTCAGCCGATAGTCATGGAGACGGCCTCTGAAGGGGCTATTCTCACAATCCAACGATTAGCTTTGAAATTATTGTGCTGCCCTCAAGAAAGGGGAGAAATGACTTCAGCGCGTCCGTCGCCGCAAAAATGCAAACGAATTTCTCCTTCTCCATGGCAATGCGAGGCCTCACAGAAGTCTGCACACCCGTGGGGAAACTCACAAAACTTCATTGCCTTATTCTTGCTCACTTACCCTATAGTAGGTATCTCACACCTTCCGACATCTGAAGGTGGGGCCCAATGCAGGATACTCTCCACGGGAAGCGTACGTCGATGATGGGGAGGTTACTGAGTCAGCATGGCGCTGACTCCGACGTCAACCGGTAGAATGCTACTTACTATCCGAGCAAACAAGCCCTCTCACTGTGGTGGCGTAAGGCTGTCGCTCTGAACGGAGATGATGTTAAAAAATACACTCCTGGAAATGGAAAAAAGAACACATTGACACCGGTGTGTCAGACCCACCATACTTGCACCGGACACTGCGAGAGGGCTGTAAAAGCAATGATCACACGCACGGCACAGCGGACACACCAGGAACCGCGGTGTTGGCCGTCGAATGGCGCTAGCTGCGCAGCATTTGTGCACCGCCGCCGTCAGTGTCAGCCAGTTTGCCGTGGCATACGGAGCTCCATCGCAGTCTTTAACACTGGTAGCATGCCGCGACAGCGTGGACGTGAACCGTATGTGCAGTTGACGGACTTTGAGCGAGGGCGTATAGTGGGCATGCGGGAGGCCGGGGGGACGTACCGCCGAATTGCTCAACACGTGGGGCGTGAGGTCTCCACAGTACATCGATGTTGTCGCCAGTGGTCGGCGGAAGGTGCACGTGCCCGTCGACTTGGGACCGGACCGCAGCGACGCACGGATGCACGCCAAGACCGTAGGATCCTACGCAGTGCCGTAGGGGACCGCACCGCCACTTCCCAGCAAATTAGGGACACTGTTGCTCCTGGGGTATCGGCGAGGACCATTCGCAACCGTCTCCATGAAGCTGGGCTACGGTCCCGCACACCGTTAGGCCGTCTTCCGCTCACGCCCCAACATCGTGCAGCCCGCCTCCAGTGGTGTCGCGACAGGCGTGAATGGAGGGTCGAATGGAGACGTGTCGTCTTCAGCGATGAGAGTCGCTTCTGCCTTGGTGCCAATGATGGTCGTATGCGTGTTTGGCGCCGTGCAGGTGAGCGCCACAATCAGGACTGCATACGACGGAGGCACACAGGGCCAACACCCGGCATCATGGTGTGGGGAGCGATCTCCTACACTGGCCGTTCACCACTGGTGATCGTCGAGGGGACACTGAATAGTGCACGGTACATCCAAACCGTCATCGAACCCATCGTTCTACCATTCCTAGACCGGCAAGGGAACTTGCTGTTCCAACAGGACAATGCACGTCCGCATGTATCCCGTGCCACCCAACGTGCGCTAGAAGGTGTAAGTCAACTACCCTGGCCAGCAAGATCTCCGGATCTGTCCCCCATTGAGCATGTTTGGGACTGGATGAAGCGTCGTCTCACGCGGTCTGCACGTCCAGCACGAACGCTGGTCCAACTGAGGCGCCAGGTGGAAATGGCATGGCAAGCCGTTCCACAGGACTACATTCAGCATCTCTACGATCGTCTCCATGGGAGAATAGCAGCCTGCATTGCTGCGAAAGGTGGATATACACTGTACTAGTGCCGAAATTGTGCATGCTCTGTTGCCTGTGTCTATGTGCCTGTGGTTCTGTCAGTGTGATCATGTGATGTATCTGACCCCAGGAATGTGTCAATAAAGTTTCCCCTTCCTGGGACAATGAATTCACGGTGTTCTTATTTCAATTTCCAGGAGTGTATGATTTTGTAGCCAAATGAATGGGGTGTAATATGGTGTATTGGAATCCTGAATAAAACCAACTTGATTTCAGAAAAAAGTTTTGAATTACTTATTGAACGCCCCTTGCACAGTAATCATATTTTAGTGGTTACAGCGTCTTACAAATCTGGCTATCTCGACCCCGACTCCTTCTGGTGTCTAGCTCCAAGTGTTGAAATCAATCTGCATATTTGTGGTTTAATGCAGAAAACATTTTCGTATTGTTGCCTTTTTGCTTGGAGCGCAACTGAGACGAAAATGCTTATTCAGCCCACCAGTGCATAGACAAATGCTGGTTTCCCGTTGAAAATCGCATTACGACTGACCAGCAAAAGAGCCTAGCAATGACCTGGAAATAAACTGAGACAAAATGTCCCTTCAGGAAGTGACAGTTTTGCCACGTTACTACACAACCAATGGAGAAGGTTAACGTTTTTATTAATGTTAAGAGAGAAAAAAACAAGAGTGACATGTTTTTACTTGCCTAAAGGGTAGTTTTTCTTTGTTGTGTCAAACAAAAGAAAGCAGTCTTAATGGTTGTTTTAATGCGGTGGGTAAGGTTTGTTGTATTGGTCACCTGCAAGTTCATAGCATACTGTAATAATAAGTAAGTGAAATAAAATATTATTAGATATTACCTTTGTATGTTATCTATACTAAGAACAAAGTTGTAAAACTGTCATGTCAGTCTGTAAAAAAAAATTATAAATCTAGTTAAAGACAAAAAGACTAAGAGATGCATTACAAGAATTAAAACTGATGATGATCTGTGCTGTCCTAGAGCAGTAATTGTTGCATTAACGTACCACACAAACAAAATTTTCGGAACAGAACTAACCACAGGAGAAATTAAGAAAAATCAGAGAAGGAGATAAATGCAAATTACAGAAAGAGTTAATTGACGTATTATGTACACCTGGGTGAATACAATGAAGAAGGACTAACTTTATATGAGATTTAAAATGTTGAAGAATTGTTGGACATTCAAGTAAATGTTATATGTGCTGATAATTTCAATTCGGTTGTATATAGTGGCGCTGAGAAAGAAATCAAGATTTATCTGTACAAAGGCCAGAACCATTTTGACGTAATTAACAGTATGACAGCTTTCCTGGGATCAGTGTATATCTGTGATAAATGTAATAAGCCGTATAAGAACAAGAATTCTCACAGATATAAAATAGAGAGAAAAGTATGCGTATTATGCAAAAGTCTAGAACATGAAAGTGAAAAAAATAAGATTTATTGTGAGAAATGCAATAGATACTGTTATAATGAAGAATGCTTGAACAATGAACAAGAAGTTTGTGATACAGCTTACAAGTGTGAAGGATGCAAAAAGATTGTTTAAGGTCTAAATAACATAAATGTGGCTTTGAACTTTGCAGAAATTCTAAACAAGTAGTGGAAACTGAAAATCATAAATGTTTTATGCAACCTGTATTGCAAAAAGGTGGTATCGGTCAAAGAAGATTTGATGAGGGTTTTATAGTGCAAGGTAGTCCAATTTGCAATAAAGAAGGCTGCTATGTTAATGGAGAATTCAAAGGTTTTTATGTTTACAAGTGCCTCGAATGTAATAAAATAGTCACAGGTAGGAATTTCAATGTCGTGAAAAAGGCTACCGTAGGAAAGTGAATTGTACCTATACCGAGAGATACATGTGGTTTGATTATGAAGCAACTCAAGGAACTGGAACACATATTTCAAATTTCGTAATTGTTCACAATTGTAAAGGTGACACTGTTTATAAATTTAAGACAAAAGATGAATTCTGTAGGTGGATGATACTTGAAAAAAAAACAGGTACCACACATTCAAAGCTCCCTATGCAAAAGGTTACGATTTCCAATTCATTTTGAAGTACTGTGTTCAAAATACAATAAGACCGTATACCATCTATACAGGAACTAAACTGATGTTATTGGAGATCAAACAGTTAGGCATAAAAATTACAGATAACAGTAACCTTATCCAAGGCCCATTCAATAGCTTTCCTAAACCTTTTGATTTGAAAGAATTGAAGGAAGGCTACTTCCCACATTTATTCAATACACCAGAAAATGAAAGTTGCATAGGACCGATTCCTAATACTGAATGTTACTGTGTTGACACTACGAAGCCATAAGATAGGGTAGACTTTCTCAAGTGTCATAGCTCCAGAGTTAAAGATAATTAGGTGTTCAATATGAAGAAAGAAATTAACGAGTGCTGTAATTCTGATGTAGATACATTAAGAAGAGGCTGTTTGGAACTAAGAAAACAATTTCTAGAAATTGCCATTCTGTTATTTAACCATTGCTGGAGTTAGTATGGCTATTTACAGATCTAAATATTTACCGATAGATACAATCGCTGTATTGGATAAAGAACAGAAAGAGAATTATAGTAAATAATCCATAGCTTAGTTGAACAGCAACAACGTTCAACATGCTCTTAATGGCGGTGAAGTAAGAGTAGCTGGTGCCGAAGTAGATGAGTTTGATAAAGAAACTAATACTGGTTATCAATCCCATGGTTGTTATTGATATGGATGTAAAAAAATATAAAATTGTTAAGGCTTTCTTGGCCACTTGTTGACAAACTGCCTATTGGCTTCTATCTCGGGTTCTTCGGCCGATGTTCATCTAATGATTTTACTGACGTTTCGCCAGCACGAGTGGCTGGCATTGTCAAAGAGGAGAACCGCACAGGAAATGACCGCGGGGAAGCCCTCGGACGTTGGCGCGCCAGCTACATATAGTCTGCAGCCACGAGCTCGGATCCAGTTCACCACCGGCAATGGAGGGTGAAGCTTTGACAATGCCAGCCACTCGTGTTGTCGAAACGTCAGTAAAATCATTAGGTGTAAAAAATGTTTCAAAAGTGAGACAATTAACAATAAAAATAAGGAGACAATGGATGACCTTTATCAAAAGACTTTGAGAAGAAGCACAGAAATACGAAATGCTCGATACAATTTGGTAGAGATGTGAGAATGTGATTGGCTGAGCTCAGCAGAGTATAAAAGCATAATAAATTAAAGCAGTTACCTGAAATCGTTGAACCACTAAATCCAAGATATGCTTTTTATGGTGGCTGAACAAATGTAATAACATTAAGAGTTAAAGCAGATGGTAGTAGTCTTTATCCTACTGTGCAATTTTATGACTTTCATCCTGCACAACATCCGAGAAAAAATATATAGACCAAGATATTATTCTAAAAATATGTATGGTTTCATAAAATGTAAAGTATTGGCTCCTAGAGGATTGTTTCACCCTGTGAGGATAAAGATCGATAAAAATGAGAAACTACTGTTTCCTTTGTGTGCCAAATGTGCTCAAGAAAAAATAGATAAGCGAAATCACAGTGATGACGAAATAAGTCTTATTGGAACTCGGACGACTGATGAAGTGAAGAAAGCTGTAGAAAAAATATATGAAATTTTAAATGTGTATGAAATTTGGGATTTTAAAAATAAAAGCAGGTTGCTGCTTAAAAGTTAAATGAAAGATTTTCTGAAGATAAAATGAGAGACCACTGCACATAATTTTGAAAGTGATGATTTAGATACTGACAGAATAAAGGAAAATCCCGGAAAACGAGCTGTTGCTATGATATGTCTTAATTCATTATGGGGACATTTCGGCAAAGGGGAAATATGAGTCAAACAAGATATATAACGAATTTACAGCACTTTCATGAGATACTGCTGGATGACCGATTACATAATTTAGATATCCATTTTATTACAGAGCATATGGTTCAGATGATATATAATTTCAAGGATTATTATGTGAAAATAATACAGCTACAAATATTTTCATAGCTGCATTCACTACATGAAATGCAAGACTCAGATTATGTGATATGTTAGATAAACTAGGAGAATCTGTTATATATTTTGATACCGATTCTGTAGTACATACCGATGATGGTGAAAATACTGTGGAAACAGGTTGTATGTTTGGCGAATGGACTGATGAATTGGGAAATAACTGAATTACAGATTTGGCCTGAACAGGCCCGAAAAGTTACTATTATGAGAAAAATGATAAAAAACAGAGATGAAAGTAAAGGGCTTCACTCTAAATTGCAAGAATATTCAAAGGTTGAATGGTGAATCGATGATAAGGCTAATAGAGAATGAATTGAAAGAAAAGATACAGCTAGATTACAATCAGATAACCAGAGATGTTGATACTACAAATCTGGTCAACAAACAAGTTAAGAAAGAATCCTCATTTCAGTATCATAAAAGAGTGGTTCTACAAAATTATGGTACGGTGCCTTATGGATAATGAATATCTTCTAATGTAAAGAAAAAAATTCATACCACATTCCTTATGCAAGTAGAATAACTTAGTTGCCTTTTGTTGTATTCATTGTTATCTAATTTTTTGGTTATAGAATGGTAAACTTTAAAAAATAATGAATAGGCTGTAATGTAATTTTGTAATGTTGTTGGTAGATTATTTATAGGTAAATTATACTTTTCTATTAGTTTTACAATCTTAAAAAAGAGGGAATCTGAATTTTATATTTCATCATACAGTTCTATATCATATTCTTCCACATTGTGATGCCGACTTTTCAAATGTTCCATAGTTAAAGACGGTTTAAAATATTCATTTCAAATATTACATTCAACTTGTCTCTCTCGTGGTTTATGTCAAATTTTAATTCAACACACACATTAGTCATATTGGTAAGATTAAAATTTTAATTTTATTAAATAGAGGTTCTACTGAAGAAGGCAAATAATGCAAGGAACTGTAATTGGTTTAAAACGATTAGTGAGCTCGAATTAATTGAGCGGTATTCCATTACTGATTGTGTACGTTTAAAAACTGGATATGGAGCTCGATAATAAATTTAAAATTATTTTGCCACAAAGATTTAATAAAATAATAACTAACTGCGACTTCCAATTTTTTAAAGATGGTGACATTAAACTAAAATATAAAGGGATGAAGAAGACTAAAAATAATTAGAACGAATTTCATGATCTGAAGTTTGATGTGTAATTTTGAAGAAGTCTTTACAGAACATTTTCTATCTTATCTTCCGTACGACTTATCGCCATCCATGGGCGGGTTTGGGACCTGTCTGGCGTGTTTAGGCCCGAAATAATGGAGCACTCTGTTAACTCAGAGGCAGGTCTCCGTGATGCGCTGACGTACAGAAGGCAGACGACTCAGTGATCACTGAATAGAAAGTGTTCGATGGGAAATATTTTGCACTTTTTTTCATGATTTGGCAGTTCTGAAGTAGCTTTCCGGTGGTAGTAGTAAGTGGGTGCGTTGGGGTTGCTCGCAGATAATTTATCAATTTTGGCATGCGATGGGGGGCTTTTATTTTTTTACTAAGAAAGATTTTGAGCTAAATTATCTACGATTGCGCTCAGTCTACTCGCTTACTACTATTACTAATTCGAAAACTGATCTAAATGCTATTTTTGCGGTTCAGGTATCACAATATTTCCCCTGGCAGGGTTATCACTGCAGGTTCCGCCTAGATCCTGAATGCGACTCTGCGCGTGACTTATGAGTATTTGACAGTAGTCATAACGTAAGTGCGAGGGGCGTTCAATAAGTAATGCATCACATTTTTCCCGGCCAGTTTCGTTTGAAAAACTGCGGAATTTGTTGTGGCACATCGTGGAATAGTCCCGCTTCAGCCCTATAGTTTCTTGCAGTCCCGAAAGGTGGCAGCGCTAAAAGTACCTTCAAACGGCGTCTGTAGTGGAGGTGCATACCAAACAGAGAGCTGTCATTGTGTTTGTTTTGGCGGAAAACCAGAGGAACACAGATATTCGTCGGCACTTGCAGAACGTCTGTGAAGACCTGGCAGTGAACAAAAGTACGGTCAGTCGTTGGCCGAGGTGTCTGTCATCAACGCAACACGGTCTCGCAAACCTTAGTGATCTCCCGCGTGCTCATCGGCAGCAAACAACCGTAACCCCTTTTCCACAGTGCTACGCTTCACATAAATCGGCGGATCCGACTGGATCTCATAAAACTTCATTGGATTGTTCTTCCTCATCCCCCTGCAGTCCAGTCTTTCACCTTACGACTCCTATTTGTTGGTGCAATTAAGGATGCAGTCCGTGGAAAGCACTACTTCGAAGATGGGGAGATTATTGATGTAGCAAGACGTCGGCTGCGAAGTCGAGAAATACAGTGCTACCATGGGGGCATATAGCCCCCGCCCCCTCCCCCTCCAGTACGGTGTCGTAGGGCTGTCGCATTGAACGGAGACTATGTTGAAAATAGGGTTTTGTAGCCAGAAAAGTGGGGAATAATTTGGTGTATTAGAATACTGAACCACACCAACCTGCTTTCAGAAATAGTATGCGTTGCATTGCTTATAGTGCGCCCCTTATACACTGAAGAGCCAATGAAGCTGGTACACCTGCCTAATATAATGTAGAGCCTCTGCGAGCACGAAGAAGTGCTGCAGCACAACGTGGCATGAACTGGACTAATGTCTGAAGTAGTGCTGGAGGGAATTGACACTATGAATACTGCAGGGCGGTCCATAAATCTTTAAGAGTCCTAGAGGTAGAAGATCATTTCTGAAAAACACGTTGCAACGGATCCCAGATATGCTCAATAATGTTCGTGCCTCGGGAGCTTGGTGGCCAGTCGAAGTATTTAAATTCAGAAGACGGTCCATGGAGCCCGGACGCGTGAGGCGTCCCATTGTTCTGCTGTAATTGCCAAAGTCCATCGGAATGCACAATGGACATGAATGTGTGCCGGTGATCAGACAGGATGCTTACGTTCGTGTCACCTATCGCATCTAAACGTATCAGGGATCCCATATCACTCCAGCTGCACAAGCCCCACGCCATTACAGAACCTCCACCAGTTTGTCCCTTGCTGACATGCAGGATCGATGGATTCAAGAGGTTGTCTCCATACACATTCACGTCCATCCGCTCGACACAATTTGAAACGAGAGAAGTCTGACCAGGCAACATATTTCCAGTCATCAACAGTCCAACGTGGATGTTGTAGGGTCCACGTGAGGCGTAAAGCTTTGTGTCGTGCAGTCATCAAGGATACACGAGTGGACCTTCGGCTCCGAAAGCCCATATCGATGATGTTTTGTCGAAAGGTTCACACTCTGACATTTGTTGATGGTCCAGCAGTGAAATCTGCAGCAATTTGTTTAACGGTTGCACTTCTGTCACGCTGAACGATTCTCTTCAGTCGTCGTTGGTCCCGTTCTTGCAGGATCTTTTTCCGGTCGCAGCGATTTCGGAAATTTGATGTTTTACCAAATTCCTGATATTCACGTTAGATAGACAGATAGATATCTAGCGATCAGAGGCCCTGCAGATCATGCGCTGCTTCCACAAATTGCCCTTAATTCCTTCCTGTTTTGTGCCCCGTTCCTCCACGTGTCTTCAATTCGCAGGGCTGCTAGGTACTTCGCCAGGTCGTCCACCCAGCGCTGCCTTAGTCGTCCAATGGGGTGTTTGGTGTTTGGTTTCCCCTCTAGTGCCATCTTCGCCTGTCTTCGATCTGGCATACGGGCTACATGAACCACCAATTGTATTCTTTTGCTCTTGATTGTCGCATCAGAAGGTAGATTTCCTCGTTTTTCCTCCTCCTCCATTCTCCGTTATCTGAAACTGGTCCCCATATCTTCCTCATTACTCTTCTTTCAGATATTAATAGTTTTTCCTTTTCTCAGTTATTCATGCTCCATGTTTCTCAACCGTACATTCCTGCTGGGCATATCACTGTGTTGTAGATTTTCATCTTTGTATTCACTGAGATGGATTTAGAGCCGAGCGTCTCTCTGAGGTAATGCATGCATTTCATTCCCACCACTATTCTTTCCTTGATGTCCATGGTAAACCAAGATCCCAGGTATTTGAACTGGTGTACTGTCTAGAACCTCTTGCCATCTATCTCAAGGAATTCTTCCTGCTCTTGTCTTCTTCCTATTGCATGAACTCTGTTTTGTCTCGATTCACTTTGACCCCTACCTTCTGTGCATAGTTGTCCATTTTCGCCGGCCGAAGTGGCCGTGCGGTTAAAGGCGCTGCAGTCTGGAACCGCAAGACCGCTACGGTCGCAGGTTCGAATCCTGCCTCGGGCATGGATGTTTGTGATGTCCTTAGGTTAGTTCGGTTTAACTAGTTCTAAGTTCTAGGGGACTAATGACCTCAGCAGTTGAGTCCCATAGTGCTCAGAGCCATTTGAACCATTTGTCCATTTTCTGGTACACTCCTTTCAACTCGTGCTTCGATTCATTTAGTAGTACTATGTCATCTGCATATGCGAGACAACTGAAGTTACCGTCCATATCTACTCCAGCCCACTCCTGTTGCCTACACTCTTTTGTTACTTTCTCTAAGATGACACTGAACAGAACACATGAGAGAGCATCCCCTTGTCTGAGGCCTGTCTTAATCTCGAATGTTTCTGATGTGGCTCCCCGGAAACGTACTGGGGCCTTTGACTCTTCCATACAATGTTGCACCATTCTCACTAGCTTCTCAGGGATTCTGAAGTCACACATTGGTTTGGTCGACAGTCAGCTTGGTACTCCTGTATGTTGTTCTCCATGAATGGTTATAATTTTCTGAGGAAAATGATTGACAGCACCTTATACGTTACATTCAACACGGTGATTCCTCTGTAGTTATCGCATTCCATTTTGCTTCCCTTCTTGTATATTGGGCATATTATAGCCAATTTCCATTCTTCTATCAGTGTTTCCTCCTCCCATAACAACTCGATCACTTTATATATCTCTAAGCTCTCACCTCCCTCCTTGACTAATTTTGGTGTTATTATGTTCTCTGGGGCTTTGTTGTTTCTGAGTCCTTTGACTGCAGTCTTCACGTCTTCTTCACTAACTTCCCATTCATCTTTCCTTTCCTCCATAGTATTTGTAGGTAATATCTCATCTGGGTCTGGGCGATTGAACAGTTCTGAGAAGTATTCTTTGCATCTTTCTACAATTCTTTCCTTGTTATTTATTAAGTTGTAGTTCTTATCTCCAATGGAAAAAAGGTGGGCACTGAAATCCACGTTTCCAGTCTTTTATGTATTGGAAGAATTGCCTTGAGTTCTTGTTTTGGCTCTTTGCCTCAGCTTGTTCTACCAAACTGGTTGGATATATTCTCTTCTGTGCTCTTAGGATTCGCTTTGTCTTCTTTCTGATGTTGATAAAATGTTCCTTTTTCTGCTCATTCTCCCTGTCAGCTAGCCACTTCTCGCTCATCTTCCTTCTCTTTTCTGTAGCCTTCAGGCATGTCTCGTTGAATCATTTCCTCTTCTTCATTATCTTCTTTGTTCCCAATGTATCCTCCGCTACACTTAGTACTATGGACTTTATTTCTTTCCACCTTTCCTCCACATTCTCTCTTGCTTCCAGGGTCTCTAGGCCCTCGAAACGGTTTTTGATTTTTATAGCATATTGTTCTTTAATGGCACTTTCTCGCAATTTCTCAACATTCAAAGCTGGTTCTAGCGTCCCCTTCTTCTTATGCATGTAGGTGAAAATGAGTTTAAGCCTGCACACAATAAGGAAGTGGTCTGATTCACAGTCGGATCCTCTACACGACCTGACGTCCATGACTCTATGGCTATAGCTCTGGTCCACCAAGATGTGATCTATCTGATGGGTGGTTCTTCCATCCGGTGAGCCCCATGTTCCCTTATGTATTCTCTTGTGTTCGAAGTAAGTCAAACTTACTCTCAGGTTCTTTGAGATAGCTAAGTTGATTATCCTCTGAGAATTCTCAAAAATGGTTCAAATGGCTCTGAGCACTATGGGACTTAATTTCTAAGGTCATCAGTCCCCTAGAACTTAGAACTACTTAAACCTAACTAACCTAAGGACATCACACACATCCATGCCCGAGGCAGGATTCGAACCTGCGACCGTAGCGGCGAGCATTCTCATTGGTCTCATCATGCAAACTGTGTTTTCCTATAGTTGGTATGTAGAATTCTTCTTTTCCTGTTTTTCCATTAAAATCTTCCAGCACTGTCCTGATATTTCTAGTTGGAGCGCTCTCAGTTGCTCATAGAACTCTTCCTTTACGACATCTGTTTTATCCTCAGTTGGGGGCATGAACAATGATGAATGTGATATCTGACACTGAGTTTCCAAGTACTACGCAGGATATTCTCTTGTTAACAGCTTTAAATTCCTTCACCGAATTTGCTGCTTTGTTGTGTATTACAAAACCAGTGCCGAATTGAATGGTTCAAATGCTCTGAGCACTATGGGACTTAACATCTATGGTCATCAGTCCCCTAGAACTTAGAACTACTTAAACCTAACTAACATAAGGACATCACACACATCCATGCCCGAGGCAGGATTCGAACCTGCGACCGTAGCAGTCGCGCAGCTGTGGACTCAGCGCCTAGAACCGCTAGACCACCGCGGCCGGCAGTGCCGAATTCTTGTTTATCTTGAGTGTGAGTTCCTTCTGCTAGCCATCTGGTCTCTTGTACCACCACCAGGTGCAGTTTATATCGTTTAATTTCTAAAACCATAGTCTGGATGCTTCCTGGTCTATACAGGCTCTGAATATTCCAAGATCCAAAATTAAAATTTCTAAATCGTATACCGTTTTTCCTTTGAAGATTTCGTATTCCACTGTATAACCCGCCAGGTTAGCGGAGAGCGCTAATGCGCTGCTTCCTGGACTCGGGTTGGCGCCCCGGCCAAGATCGAATCCGCCCGGCTGCTTAACGACGGAGGCTGGTGTGCGGGCCAGCCTGGATGTGGTTTTTAGGTGGGTTTCCACATCCCACTAGGTGAATTCTGGGCTGGTCCCCACGTCCCGCCTCAGTTACACGGCTCGCAGACATCTGAAGACATTCACACTATTCCATGTATTACACTGGGCACAAATAGTTGGGGTACACTAGTTTCGTCCCGGGGGGGTATGGGGTGGCGGCAGGAAGGGCATCCAGCCACCCCTTAAATTAACCTTGCCAAATCCGAATAACCATGCCGACCCTGTGTCCTTAGCGGGAAAAGGCACAAGCAAAAGAAAGAAAGTAGGAATTTCGTATTCAATTGTACCTATCCACGTCCGAAGCAAGTTTGTGTTTTGTAACAAAGAATTTTTTACACGATTGGGTTGTTAGCCCAATGCCCCACCCTCCTCCTTTATCTAGGCTTGGGACCGGCAGTGGCTGTTTCAAGGCAACTGACCCCAGACGGAGTTGATATACGGTACTCTCGTGAAAGGGTCGTACGAGAAAATCCCCACTTCATCGCTATCTCGGAGATGCTGCGTCCCGTCTCTCGGACGCCGACTATAACACCAAGTTCAAACTAACTTAAATCTTGATAAACTGCCATTGTAGCAGCAGTAACCGATCTAACAACTTCACCTGATACTTGTGTCATATAGTCGTTGCCGATCGCAGCACCATATTCTGCCTGTTTACATATGTCTCTATTGGAATACGCTTGCCTATAACAGTTTCTTTGGCGCTTCAGTGCATAAACACAGTGCAGGAGTATTCGCGACCCGTAGTGGTACACAGCGTTCTTGCTTCAGTAGGAATACTTCTTTCCCTCATAAATGATTCTTATTCATGGGATAATTCTGACAGCCGTTCGCAGTGGTTGCCTCCCCATCACTCAGCCCTATTTCCCTTCTTATTACTATTACGATTTGGACATTATTGTATCAGTAGGACAGGAATTACACAGTCCCAGTGGAAAACTGTTTCGCGTGGAGCGTCGGGTGAATGGAGCAGGCATTCTGTGCAGCACCTCAGTAATTATGAATTACATTTTCGCACGTGTGGCGCCGCAATTGCTTTAAAACAGCGCGATAAGCACCATAATCGCGGCCCGGGACATAGATTCGAATACGCGACCGAAATTAGCCGGCGTGGCGCATGTGCGGCGGAATGCAAATGAAGCGAGAAATTAAGGTAGCGCTTACCGCGGGGGCGGCGGCCAGGGCAGCAGCGGTGGCGGTGGCGGTGGCGGTGGCGGTGGTGCAGACAGCGGGGGCGGCGGTGGGGGCGGGGCACACGTGCCGGCTGACCCAGATCCACGGCAGACGGCCGGCTGCGGGGGGATGTGACAGCTGTAAACGCTCCAGCGAATTACACGGTGTCGCTGAGGGTCTAGTGCGCTGAGGAGGATCCTACAGCTAAGGCCTCAACTGTTTAACCGAGAATCCTCCCGTAAACTTTAATGTTGTTTACCTGTATGTCGTCAACTGCTGTGTGGCGTCACAGCCATACCTAAAGATACCTCCCTTTTATCCAAATGAATAGTGTCAATTACGCGTAGTGGAAAAAATATATTGTTTTCTGAAAATTTGTCATCTGTAAAAGACAGCGACATGCGAACCTTGTTATTAAAATGTATTGTAAAAACAATGGTGATTATGTCCATGAAACCATTATGCATATAATGGATAGACCATTAGGTCTAATTTGTGTGTGTAGATTGAATGTCCATTACAAGTATTAAAAATATTCTGTAGCAGTAAAACTACATCGTTTCAAGAACCTCTTTCATTTTAGATAGAAAGAACAGATAAATTTCACTTGAAAGCCCCTCATTTGGTTCGCGACTATTTCAAAAGACATTTTGTGTGTAATTACTATTTCGTCTTACAGTCTTTATAACCTTTTTCTTTCGAAGTCTGATAACTTTTGTGAGTGCAATTATTCCAAAAGGGATAGAAGACCGAAGGAATTGTTTCAAACCTAACTGTTGGCCGTAGATAGTTTGCGGTTTTAAAGCAAATGAAAATTAACAATATTATTGTCATTCTAATCTTTTACGGAAGCATTTCAGATCAAACCAAAGACATAATCTTGCCCCAGATATTTTTTTTTTTTTTTGTAACGTTATCGCCAAAGACAGAGATTCAATAAATAATTTTACGTAACACTTAATGCTCTTCAGTACCAGATTCAGGATGTAATGCAATACATGTTTCCCCTGGCTTATTTCGTCAGCAAGAACACACACAGAGAATCATCAACACAACAGTGAGTAATAAAAGGTATTTGTAGTTGAAAGATAATCTGTGCTTTTGTTACACTAACATTTATTATTTCGAACCAGGTTTCGGCTTATTGGGCTGTTTTGGGCTAACAACTGACTAGCACCCACAAGAAACACTAATGTGTCAGATACCGAACATTAGGAACAAAGATTCTATCAACGCACATAGAATTACTGATCATGGCATTATACGAGAAGTGTTAAACCGAGAGTTTATCATTGATGACGTATTAAGTTAGTCTTAATTTATAATTTACAAGATGAATGCTATAAAACAGAGTTATTAACATAAATACAAAGTTGAAACATTCAAGTTGTATGAATGTTATACTAGAAGTTGTAAGGAGAAACAATGTGACGTGTAATGACCCGGCTGCCCCCGCCGTAGGTTCGAGTCCTCCCTCGGTCATGGGTGTGTATGTTGTCCTTAGCGTACGTTAGTTTAAGGTAGATTAAGTAGTGCGTAAGCTTAGGAATCTTACCACAAATTTCCAGTTTGTAATGACAGTTCTATTGTAGTCCGAGTTTGTCGGGCTCAGTGTGATCGTTGGGACTGAGGTGTGGAAGGGTGTGGTTCGTCCTTTGGATCATGTGGGGCGTAATAATAGCAAAATGCTCAGCTTAACTGATCATTTCGAATTAGGTCATGTTTTTGAGATATGTGCTTATTAACGTTGTCAGCCAAAGTGGAGTCTGACTTGCATAAAATGTAGCTACTTTCGTGCTCAGTCGGTCTGTCTGCAACGACTCTGACCAGAACACAATTTCTTATACTCAATGCAAATGATATTACAAACATCACTATTACTTAATAAATCTTCTCATCCATATGAACTATGGTCCTTCTTATATAAAATGAAGTTTAATTGCGGCAAAATACGACAGTTTGGGTTAATTCGCTGGATGACTCTGCTAAATGTGGGACAGTACAGCAACTGATTTTAGGCACCTCTGCTCTTTATCTACCAATGGGGCACACTGCGAAGAACAGAGGGCGCAGTTCACCTCCCTCCACCACGACCCCAAGAAATTAGAAGCTGACGTGCTCCACAAAATTAACATGAATCTTTACCAGCCATCTGCTGTGAAATCACGAAACTATTTTGCCTTACCCTACTATTCTTCCTATAAATAAAAATACGCTCAACGTTTGTGAATTCTGAAAGCCAATTATTTGCATTGTTCCTTCGATTCGTGGTGTTCCTTCTCACTTTTGAAGCCTATGCAATTTTTTTTCGTACATTATGCCAGGTTTAGCCCGTGACACTCACAGAATTACCATGTTTACATGGAAAATGGCGGATGTGACGAACTGCCCTTCCTGTCGTCATCCAATCAACCCTCGCCCTCACCACCCCTCTCATCAGGGTGGAATTTGTGCCCACCGTCAGTCTGGATTTAGCGTTATACCTTGTAAAATCGTGTGAATGTCCTTGATGTGTTTGCTAATCGTGTAACTTAGGTTAGACGTGAGTACCAGCCCTGTATTCACCATGTCGGATGTGGAAAACCACCTAGAGACCACGTCCACGCTGGATGGCAAAAGGCTCTTCGTTAATCCGCCGAGGATGGAGCCCCTACCCGAATTCCATAAGCGGCATGCTAACCTATTTAGTAAACTACGAAAAATACCCAAGTGATAGCGCCTTGTCGAAGAAGGTGGGGGAGCGGACAGGTTGAGGGCACTCCCTTGTCCTTGGGGTGGGAACCCCTAAAAGGTGAAAGAATCACAAATTACCAACGACCTGTGGATGCAGAAAGCAATGGAAACCACTCTGATAAAGACACATAACGTGTACCCATAGCACATGTGGCCTGTAAATGAAAGAAAAAGTATCACGATGATCTCCCTATCGGTGAACGATTTAGGACTAGTCCCTCATTCCGATCTCTGGGAGGGGATTGACAAGAGGGACGAGAGCATGAGAAAAGGATTTAACAACCAACGAAAGAATAACGTTCTATGAGTTGGGACGTGGAATGTCAGAAGTTTGAACGTGGCAGGGAAGGTAGAAAACCTGAAAGGGAAATGCAAAGCCTTAATCTAGATACAGTGGGAGTCAGTGAAGTGACATGGAAAGAACACAACGATTTCTGATCTGTTGAGTGTAGGGTGATATCAACAGAACCAGAAATTGTTTAACTGGAGTAGGAATCGTTATAAATAGGAAGGTTCTACAGAGAGAGAGTTACTGTTGTCAGCTCAGTGTTAGGGTTGTTCTCATTAGAATCGGCAACAAACCAACACCAACAACGATTGCTCCGATATACATGCCAACGTCGCAAGCAGAAGGTGAAGAAACATAAATAGTATATGGGGACAGAACAGGTAATTCAGTATGTAAATGCAGATGAAAATCTGATAGACATGGTGGCAATGGAATGCGTTGGAGGGGAAGTAGTAAAAGAAATGGTTATGGGAGAAGATGGGCTTGATGGTAGGAATGAGGAAGTCTAATTGAGTACTGCAATAAATTTCATCTAGTGATACCTAAAACTCTGCTCAGGAATGTCAAGAGGAGGGGGTGTAGTTGGAAGCGGCCGGGAGGTACGGAAAGATTTCAGTTATATAACACCATGGGCAGGCAAGATTCTCGAATCAGATGTTGGATTGTAAGGCGTACCCAACAGCAGATATAGGTTCAGATCACAATCTAGTAATGATGAAAAGTAGGCTGAAGGAAAGAGACTAGTCAGAAGTAATCAATGGGCAAATAAGTGGGGCACGGATATACTAAGGGATGATGATATATATTTGAAGCTCTCGGAGGCTAAAGCTGCTGCTACTTCTAGGCAGTTCAGTTGAAGAGGACAAACGTGTTTGAAAAGGGCAATCACAGAAACTGGGAGGAAAACATAGGTACAAAAGTTAGTTGAGAAGAAACCGTGAGTAACTGAAGAAATACTTCATTTGATCGACAAAAGAAGGAGGTACACAGATATTCATGGAAATTCAGGAATACAGAAACATAAATCACTTAGGAATAAAATAAATATGAAGTTGCAGTGAAGGTAATGCGAAATCTCTGTGCGAAAAGTGTGAAGAAATCGAAAAAGAAATGAATGTAAGGAGGACTGATTCAGCAAACAGAAATAAATTTAAAGCAAATGCCGTGACAGGAAGAGAGTAAAGGAAATTCACTGTTAAATTTTTAGGAGAGAGCGGATAGGTAGAAATAGTACATTGAAGGCTTCTATGACTGCAGCACTTGTCTGATGACGTGATAGGAGAAGAAACAGGAATCGTTACAGAAGACATACGGGATCCATTATTAGAATCAGAATTTAAAATAGCAAAGGCAAAGGGGATCCAGTATTTGAATCAGAATTTAAAATAGCTTTGGAAGACTTAATATCAACAAGGCAGATAGGATAGATGACATTACATCAGAATTTCCAAAATCATTGGAGGAAGTGGCAACAAAACGACTATTCACATAGGTGTGCAAACTGTATGAGACTGGCGACATACCACTAGACATTCGAAGAACTATCATGAACCATGAACCATGACCTTGCCGTTGGTGGGAAGGCTTGCGTGCCTCAGCGATACAGATAGCCGTACCGTAGGTGCAACCACAACGGAGGGGTCTCTGTTGAGAGGCCAGACAAACGTGTGGTTCCTGAAGAGGGGCAGCAGCCTTCTCAGTAGTTGCATGGGCAACAGTCTGGATGATTGACTGATCTGGCCTTGTAACATTAACCAAAGTGGCCTTGCTGTTCTGGTACTGCGAACGGCTGAAAGCAAGGGGAAACTACAGCCGTAATTTTTCCCGAGGGCATGCAGCTTTACTGTATGATTAAATGATGATGGCGTCCTCTTGGGAAAAATATTCCGGAGGTAAAATAGTCCCCCATTCGGATCTCCGGGCGGGGACTACTCAAGAGGACGTTGTTATCAGGAGAAAGAAAACTGGCGTTCTACGCATTGGAGCGTGGAATGTCAGATCCCTTAATCGGGCAGGTAGGTTAGAAAATTTAAAAAGGGAAATGGATAGGTTAAAGTTAGATATAGTGGGAATTAGTGAAGTTCGGTGGCAGGAGGAACAGGACTTCTGGTCAGGTGAGTACAGGATTATAAATACAAAATCAAATCGGGGTAATGCAGGAGTAGGTTTAATAATGAATAAAAAAATAGGTGTACGGGTAAGCTACTACAAACAGCATAGTGAACGCATTATTGAGGCCAGGATAGATACGAAGCCCACACCTACTACAGTAGTACAAGTTTATATGCCAACTAGCTCTGCAGATGACAAAGAAATTGATGAAATGTATGATGAGATAAAATAAATTATTCAGGTAGTGAAGGGAGACGAAAATTTAATAGTCATGGGTGACTGGAATTCATCAATAGGAAAAGGGAGAGAAGGAAACATAGTAGGTGAATATGGATTGGGGGGAAGAAATGAAAGAGGAAGCCGCCTGGTAGAATTTTGCGCAGAGCATAACTTAATCATAGCTAACACTTGGTTTAAGAATCATAAAAGAAGGCTGTATACATGGAAGAACCCTGGAGATACTAGAAGGTATCAGATAGATTATATAATGGTAAGACAGAGATTTAGAAACCAGGTTGTAAACTGTAAGACATTTCCAGGGGCAGATGTGGACTCTGACCACAATCTATTGGTTATGAACTGTAGATTAAAACTGAAGAAACTGCAAAAAGGTGGGAATTTAAGGAAATGGGACCGGGATAAACTGAAAGAACCAGAGATTGTACAGAGTTTCAGGGAGAGCATCGGGGAACAATTGACAGGAATGGGGGAAAGAAATACAGTAGAAGAAGAATGGCTAGCTTTGAGGGATGAAATAGTGAAGGCAGCAGAGGATCAAATAGGTAAAAATACGAGGGCTAGTAGAAACCCTTGGGTAACAGAAGAAATATTGAATTTAATTGATGAAAGGAGAAAATATAAAAATGCAGTAAATGAAGCAGGCAGAAAGGAATACAAACGTCTCGAAAATGATATTGACAGGAAGTGCAAAATGGCTAAGCAGGGATGGCTAGAGGACAAATGTAAGGATGTAGAGGCTTATCTCACTAGGCGTAAGATAGATACTGCCTACAGGAAAATTAAAGAGACCTTTGGAGAAAGGAGAACCACTTGCATGAATATCAAGAGCTTTGATGGAAACCCAGTTCTAAGCAAAGAAGGGAAAGCAGAAAGGTGGAAGGAGTATATAGAGGGCCTATACAAGGGCGATGTACTTGAGGACAATATTATGGAAATGGAAGAGGATGTAGATGAAGATGAAATGGGAGATATGATATTGCGTGAAGAGTTTGACAGAGCACTGAAAGACCTGAGTCGAAACAAGGCCCGCGGAGTAGACAACATTCCATTAGAACTACTGACAACCTTGGGAGGGCCAGTCCTGACAAAACTCTACCATCTGGTGAGCAAGATGTATGAGACAGGCGAAATACCCTCAGACTTCAAGAAGAATATAATAATTCCAATCCCAAAGAAAGCAGGTGTCGACAGATGTGAAAATCACCAAACTATCAGTTTAATAAGTCACAGCTGCAAAATACTAACGCGAATTATTTACAGACGAATGGAAAAATTGATAGAAGCCGACCTCGGGGAAGATCAGTTTGGATTCCATAGAAATGTTGGGACACGTGAAGCAATACTAACCCTACGACTTATCTTAGAAGAAAGATTAAGGAAAGGCAAACCTACGTTTCTAGCATTTGTAGACTTAGAGAAAGCTTTTGACAATGTTGATTGGAATACTCTCTTTCAAATTCTGAAGATGTCAGGGGTAAAATACAGAGAGCGAAAGGCTATTTACAATTTGTACAGAAAGCAGATCGCAGTTATAAGAGTCGAGGGGTATGAAAGGGAAGCAGTGGTTGGGAAGGGAGTGAGACAGGGTTGTAGCCTATCCCCGATGTTATTCAATCTGTATATTGAGCAAGCAGTATAGCAAACAAAAGAAAAATTCGGAGTAGGTATTAAAATCCATGGAGAAGAAATAAAAACTTTGAGGTTCGCCGATGACATTGTAATTCTGTCAGAGACAGCAAAGGACTTGGAAGAGCAATTGAACGGAATGGACAGTGTCTTGAGAGGAGGGTATAAGATGAACATCAACAAAAGCAAAACTAGGATAATGGAATGTAGTCGAATTAAGTCGGGTGATGCTGAGGGAATTAGATTAGGAAATGAGACACTTAAAGTAGTAAATGAGTTTTGCTATTTGGGGACCAAAATAGCTGATGATGGTCGAAGTAGAGAGGATATAAAATGTAGACTGGCAATGGCAAGGAAAGCGTTTCTTAAGAAGAGAAGTTTGTTAACATCGAGTATTGATTTGTCAGGAAGTCGTATCTGAAAGTATTTGTATGGAGTGTAGCCATGTATTGAAGTGAAACGTGGACGATAAATAGCTTAGACAAGAAGAGAATAGAAGCTTTCGAAATGTGGTGATACAGAAGAATGCTGAAGATTAGATGGGTTGATCACATAACTAATGAGGAGGTATTGAATAGAATTGGGGAAAGAGGAGCTTGTGACACTACTTGACTAGAAGAAGGGATCGGTTGGTAGGACATGTTCTGAGACATCGAGGGATCACCAATTTAGTATTGGAGGGTAGCGTGGAGGGTAAAAATCGTAGAGGGAGACCAAGAGATGAATACACTAAACAGATTCAGAAGGATGTAGGTTGCAGCGGGTACTGGGAGATGAAGAAGCTTGCACAGGATAGAGTAGGATGGAGAGCTGCATCAAACCAGTCTCAGGACTGAAGACCAGAACAAAATCATTCATATAATTCCGAAGACTGCAAAAGCCACCAAGTACGACAATTATCACACAGTCAGCTTAACAGCTCATGCATCCGCGTTGCTATCAAGAACAATATACAGAAGAATGGGAAAGAAAACTGAGCATGTCTTAGATGACGAACAGTTTGGTTTCAGGAAAGGCAAAGGCATCAGAGAGATAGTTCTGGCGTTGCGATTGGTAAATGAAACAAGATTGAAGAGAAATCAACACACGTTCATAAGATTTGTCGAACTGCAAAAAAATTGGACAATGTAAGATAGTCCTTCATGTACGCTATAAGGATAATTTACAGAGGAAGGCGGTTAATACCAGGTGTAGAAGAATGAAACCGAAATTTCGTTACAATAATTACACGTCTGTTGTTTGCGACTGATAAACAATATTTTATTAAAAATAATCTCCATTGCTATTCATACATTTCTCCCACCTCCCCGACAGGATATGAATGCCACTCCAAAAAAGTAGTTCTTCTTTCGAAGCGAACCAGTCAGCGAGCCATTTTCGTACATTTTCATATGAACTGAAGCGTTGTTCATCGAGAGCGTGTCCCCGTGATGCAAATAGATGATAATCAGACGGAGCCAAGTCTGGAGAATAAGCCGCATGCCCTGTTATTTTCCAACTGAACGCCTCGGTCGTTTCTCTTACACGTTTTGGTGTGTGTGCGATGGGGCGTTATTATGGAGCAATAAGATTTGTGTTGCCTTTTACGATATTCCGGTAGTCTTTCACGTAATGTTTGATTTAAATCGATCATTTGGTGTTGGTGGTGCTCATTGTCAACGTTTTAAACAGGTTTTAGCAGCTCATTATTGATGACACCGTCAAATCTCACCAGAGCATTGTCTTCTTTCCAAAGCGATGTGGTCTTGCGGTGGATGTCGATGGTTTGCGTGGTTTCATCCATGATGTACGACGCTTAGGATTCTCAAAATATATCCATTTTTCATCACCTGTCACTATTCGATGGAGAAACGACTTTCTTTTGTATCTAGCGAGCAGCATTTCACAAGTGTTCTTTCGATTTCCTTGCTGTCTTTCATTTAGTTCGTGCGAAACCCATTTTCCCCACTTTCTGCACCTTTCCCATACGTTTCAACCGAAGAGAAACGGCTTTCTGCGTCACATTCAATTGTTTCGCGAGTTACTGTTTAGTCTGAGTACCATCTTCATCCAATAAGGCCCGAAATTCATTGTCTTCGAACTTTTTCAGTCGTCTCCCACGCTCGTTGTTTCTCACGTCAAAAAAAAAATGGTTCAAATGGCTCTGAGCACTATGGGACTCAACTGCTGAGGTCATAAGTCCCCGAGAACTTAGAACTACTTAAACCTAACTAACCTAAGGACATCACACACATCCATGCCCGAGGCAGGATTCGAACCCGCGACCGTAGCGGTCGCGCGGCTCCGGACTGTAGCGCCTAGAACCGCGTGGCCACTCCGGCCGGCTCTCACGTCAAAATCACCACTTTTGAATGTTTTGAACCACTCGAAGAACTGTGTTTTCCCAAGAGCATGTCCACCGAAAACTTCGACAAGCATTCGATGCGATTCTGCAGTTGTTTTCTTCAAATGATAACTGCAAAACAATGCTTTTCGCAAATCACAGTTCGAAGGCACAAAACTCGACATGTTTATGGGTTTGGAACAGATACCAATGTAAGGAACTTATGTCGCCGTGTGTTGAAATTCGTCGTCAGCCATTACAGGAAGCAGATGGCGCTGCAGACACGGACTCACAGGCTCTACACTGACGGTTAGCACCATCTATATGGATAGTCCGGTTTCATACTTCTACACCTGGTATACGTCGTTTACAGGAACCGAGAGAGCACTATAAGATCGTTACGACCAAGAACGAAGTGCTCGTATTAAATAGTGTGTAAGACAGAGATGTCTTTCGTCCCTATTGTTTAAGCTATGCATCGAAGAAGCAATGATGAAAATGAGAGAAAGTTTCAATAGTGGGATTAAAATTCAAGGTGAAATAATATCAGTGATAAGATACGCTGATGACACTGCTATCCTCAGTGAAAGTGAAGAAGAATTATAGAATCTTTTAAACGGAATGAACAGTCTAATGAGTATAAAATATGGATTGAGAGTAAATCAAAGGAACTCGAAAGTAATGAGCAGTAGCAGAAATGAGAACAGTGAGAAACTGAGTACCAGAATTGTTCATGAGGTTAAGGAATTCTTCCACCTAGGCAGTAAAATAATCCATTCATGGCCAGAAGAAGACTACTACTATCTAACATAGGTCTTAATCTGAGGAATATATTTCTGAGAATGTACGTTTGGAGCATAGCATTGTATGGTAGTGAAACATTGTGGGGAAACCGCAACAAAAGAGAATCAAAGAATTTGAGACGTGGTGCTGCAGAAGACTGTATAAAATGAGCTGGACTGATAAGGTAAGAAATGAGGAGGTTCCCCGAAGAATCGGCGAGGAAAGAAGTATATGGAAAACACTGCCAAGAAGAAGCGAAAAACCATCTGTTAAGACGTCGGGGAATAACTTCCATGGTACCAGAGGGAGCTGTAGATGGTAACAACTGCAGTGAGAGACATCCAGTAAATAACTGAGGACGTAGGCTGCAATTGCTACTCTGAAATGGAAAGGTATACATAGGGGAAGAATTTTCGGAAAAAGAATTCGCCCATAAGGTTTAGTTTTATTCTGTAAGAAATTTGACCTCGTTTTCTCCTCTCCTTTTCCCTTCCACGAGACTAATATGAGTTATCCCCCCCCCCTCCTCCCCAGCTCAGAAAGATTCGAGTTGCACACGTGTCATCTTCAGGCGGTGATGTAGTGTGTTGATGGAAGGAGACCGCACGGCATTAACTGTATTCGCGAAGTACTCTGCGCATGTGCGAAGCGACGCCCGGGAATAACGGCTGTAACTTTTCTGAATAAAAATAAATAATTTGTTGAATGTCGTGAACTATAATTGTATTGAACTGAACAGGTTTCCTGTCTTTAAGTTGGAGCGTGTCTGTTGTAGTGCTGAACAATGAATGTAGCTCTCTCACAAAATGTCGCCTAACTAAAATTGTATAACGCTCTCACAATTAACTTCAACAAATTTAATTAGATAACCCAAAGCAATAAACTCAAGAAACCGTCCCGTGAAATTCTGTATTGTGCAGTGCAATGAACAGTGCTACAGTGCCTGACGTCACAGTATGTAATTTGCAATTTCAACGATGAAAACTAACAGAATGAAAAATGCTATTTAAAGTCACAAATTGAGTTTTCAAAGAATAAATAGCCAAAATGTTTCCGTGGAAATGGCTTGTGATTTTGTGTAAGTAGCTGCTTAAATAAAATTCGAAACGTTACATGATACACTCGCAAATGTAACACTGAACTGTAAAAATAAATCTGTCTGCACAAAATTGAAATCTTAACTTATCTTTACCTAAACTGAACTAGCTAAAAACTTCTAAACGAAACGCATGACTGTCAGTGATTTAAATATGTCCTTACCGTAGTTTCAAACTGGCCCTTGGAAATTTATGTGGCTTACTTGAGGCAGTGGAAACTTGGTACTGCTCGAAAGTGATGAACATGAAAAATACAGCACAGCAGCAAACCAGCTAAATAAATGAAAATCCTTGCGTAGTGCAGTGCAGTGCGAGGACATGAAACTGTGCTAGGCACATTAACCTCCAGCTTTACTTCTGTGCAACTATGTACCGGTCAGCGCAATGCGGCGACATAGGTAATTAAAAAATGAAATTCTTCAAGAGACGGAGGAGACTGCATTTATTAAATAATGTAAACAAACTGACATTTAAAAACTATATAGCAACTCTGTTACCTTCTTTAAAAACTTATTGCTTATTACAAAAGTGAGTCTGCCATGAAATTAACTACTGAAATGGTAAAGGAGTTATAAATGTATAACTTCTGACTGGAAGCCACGTTAACAGATAACTTTACGTATTCACGCCTGAAAAGTGAAACTAACTAACCCAACTAATAAAGGAAAATCCCACAAAAGCTTTCCGTTTTCAAATACATCCGAGATTAGGCGCAGGCAAGCAACGCAGCAACAACATTGTCTATAAGTCTTCAGACTTCTCAAATTAATATTTAGCGAATCACATTTCCAAAATTCAACATGTTCTGTATCTTCGTGTCCTGCAAACTATTTCCTGATCGCTCAGTAGTCTTACTAACACTCGAGTCACTCCCTTACTTCTCACAGAATGCTGCTGGAACGAAAGTGCTACTGACAAATAGAAGTCACAGTGCTTGTACTCTGAATTTCTATGGGGCAACATATCGACTGCTGAAGATCACAGTTTGAAAAATGTTCGAGGTACAGATATGAAGTGCTAGACAACGAATGAAAATGTACATTCCTGGAAATGGAAAAAAGAACACATTGACACCGGTGTGTCAGACCCACTATACTTGCTCCGGACACTGCGAGAGGGCTGTACAAGCAATGATCACACGCACGGCACAGCGGACACACCAGGAACCGCGGTGTTGGCCGTCGAATGGCGCTAGCTGCGCAGCATTTGTGCACCGCCGCCGTCAGTGTCAGCCAGTTTGCCGTGGCATACGGAGCTCCATCGCAGTCTTTAACACTGGTAGCATGCCGCGACAGCGTGGACGTGAACCGTATGCGCAGTTGACGGACTTTGAGCGAGGGCGTATAGTGGGCATGCGGGAGGCCGGGTGGACGTACCGCCGAATTGCTCAACACGTGGGGCGTGAGGTCTCCACAGTACATCGATGTTGTCGCCAGTGGTCGGCGGAAGGTGCACGTGCCCGTCGACCTGGGACCGGACCGCAGCGACGCACGGATGCACGCCAAGACCGTAGGATCCTACGCAGTGCCGTAGGGGACCGCACCGCCACTTCCCAGCAAATTAGGGACACTATTGCTCCTGGGGTATCAGCGAGGACCATTCGCAACCGTCTCCATGAAGCTGGGCTACGGTCCCGCACACCGTTAGGCTGTCTTCCGCTCACGCCCCAACATCGTGCAGCCGGCCTCCAGTGGTGTCGCGACAGGCGTGAATGGAGGGACGAATGGAGACGTGTCGTCTTCAGCGATGAGAGTCGCTTCTGCCTTGGTGCCAATGATGGTCGTATGCGTGTTTGGCGCCGTGCAGGTGAGCGCCACAATCAGGACTGCATACGACCGAGGCACACAGGGCCAACACCCGGCATCATGGTGTGGGGAGCGATCTCCTACACTGGCCGTACACCACTGGTGATCGTCGAGGGGACACTGAATAGTGCACGGTACATCCAAACCGTCATCGAACCCATCGTTCTACCATTCCTAGATCGGCAAGGGAACTTGCTGTTCCAACAGGACAATGCACGTCCGCATGTATCCCGTGCCACCCAACGTGCTCTAGAAGGTGTAAGTCAACTACCCTGGCCAGCAAGATCTCCGGTTCTGTCCCCCATTGAGCATGTTTGGGACTGGATGAAGCGTCGTCTCACGCGGTCTGCACGTCCAGCACGAACGCTGGTCCAACTGAGGCGCCAGGTGGAAATGGCATGGCAAGCCGTTCCACAGGACTACATCCAGCATCTCTACGATCGTCTTCATGGGAGAATAGCAGCCTGCATTGCTGCGAATGGTGGATATACACTGTACTAGTGCCGACATTGTGCATGCTCTGTTGCCTGTGTCTATGTGCCTGTGGTTCTGTCAGTGTGATCATGTGATGTATCCGACCCCAGGAATGTGTCAATAAAGTTTCCCCTTCCTGGGACAATGAATTCACGGTGTTCTTATTTCAATTTCCAGGAGTGTAGAATTCAAACCATATTCCTTGAATATCAACAGTGCTCTCTGCGGAGAGGCAGAGTAATGGGCAGATGGGACTGCTGACGAATCAGAAACTGCTTTATGAGTTTGTAAAAGTTTTCTTGAGCACTTGTAGATGCGGCTAAAAGAGCGATGGAACGGAGGAAGTGAGCTCCACGTAGAAAACTGAGGCTCATGAGTAACGAACGGGGGCTCACCTCAGTCTCGCATTGCAGCCATTAAAGCAATGATTTGCGCCACTGCCATTACCACGAATAGTGAGGTCCTTTTCCGAGACTGAGGTATAAGTAGCGTTGTCGATGGAGTAGAAACTGCATCACTCATTCCTGAACACTCAGCCTATACCTAGAGCACCAGTTTTTAACAACTCATTTAACAGTGGGTGTACAATAAGTGATATTTCATCGTTAAGGTTGGCAGTGCTCAGACGCAAAGGGTGTCCACAAAGTATGGATACATAGGGAAGTTTAAATTCTAATAAATACTCTGTATTCTATCAATATCAATAAATAACAATAAATATTAACAAATAAATAAAGAAAAATAAAATAAATTCTGAGAATTCTAATAATTTTTTTCAGATTAAATGTTAGCTCTGTCTAAAGAAGAACGAGTCGAGTTGGCGCTCTTAAGTGGACGGGAAGAATGGTAGATAAACTGGACGAAAATATCACTTTTACAAAGAACTGTGTGTCGTTCAATGATGAAGCTGTCTTTTTGTCAGTGGTGAAGTGAACCGACAAAATCTTCGATACTCGTCTCAAGGCAGTCCACTCTGAATGAACTCATCCAAACAGAAGGGCTGCCAAAAGGTGATGGTGTGTTGAGGTTTGTGGGAAGCTTATGTGGTAGGGCCGTTCTTCTTTGATAAACATGTAACGGATGAGACTTATCTCAACATGCTGAGAGGCAAATTGAAGACTCAAATTGAGTGTTTGTGTAAGGGACTTCCACACTGGTTTCAGCAGGATGGGGCCCCTGCCCATTCTCCTGTAACTGCTAGAGATTGGTTGAATGATAGTTTTTCTCACTGGAGTAGGAGAAGAGCTTATGTGGAATAGTCCCCTCTTTCGCCAAACCTTTCTCGCCTTGATTTCTTTTCTGGGGTATGCTGAAACAGAAGGTTTACTCGATGAAGATTACAAATTTAAAATACCTGACAGATCGCATTATCAGTCAGTGCGCTAAAATCAATGACAATTCAGACATGTTGCATCGAGTTCACCTTAATCTTGTGTAGCGCATAAAATTATGCATGGAAAAGCATGGAGATCATGTTGAAAATAATATTTATTAAAATTAAAGTGACTACTTATTAGAATACCCTATGTATCCAGACTTTGTGGACATCCTGAATTCTTCTGACTCCCACAAAGTGCCCGAAAGAGTACACTGTGTACTGGGGTAATGCTATTGTTGTGGTATTGAGTCCGGGGACTGGTTTGAAGCAGTTCCCACACTAGTCCACCCGTTCATCTCTATGATTACCGCTACCTACTAGCGTTCGAACCTACTACCTATACTCAACTTTTGGCCTTTCTCTGCAGTTTTTACACCACACAGTTCCTTCCGCTACCTAACTGACGACTCACTTCTTCAGCTTCGAACGTTATTGTAGATAAATTAGGGACTTAAATGTCTCAGGGAAAATTTGATTTAAGGTCTATACGATTCCTTCTATTCAAGTTGTGCATGATACATTTTTTCCACAGCTCGTTTCAGTATATACTATTCCCTTATACGATCTACCCATTCAATTTTTATCGTTCACTGAGAAAAGACTTCCCAACACTTCAGTTTAAATGCAATCTTAACAGTTCTTTTTCTGAATTACTTTCCTTTACTATTTCCAATCTGCAATTTATATCGTCTCTATTTCGGCCATGTTAACAGGTCCCCCCCCCCCCCCCCCCAAAAAAAACAATAACAATGGACTACTTTTGGGATCATATTCCCTAATCGGATTACATCAGCTTCATATTATTATTATTACTATTATTACCAGCTGGGGTGCCCAGCTTCGCTCAGAGAGTTGATACGAGACTGTGTGTAGTTGGAATAAAAGGAAAAACTTTAAAACATAAATGGTAAAAAATATATAAGTAACATATTGTAACTGTTCACAATATTTTTTAAAGTATAAAAGTTAAAAAAATTATTGAAAACGTATTCTAATTATTTGCCACACTTGCTTATAAATAAAATTTATCATTTTATTTTCCTGGCTATATATGTAAAAATTTTTCGATTTCCTACTTGGAAGCATGCTACGCGTTTAGGCCATGAGAGAAGTAGAAGTCTTTGAGGTTGATGCCTCAGTATTTTAAAGTATATCCTTGCGCTTTGTTAACCGTAAAACTGCAGGTTAATTTGATTGGAAATTGTAGTCTTTTAAACTGAAATGGTAATTCAGAAGAGTTCAGTAGCACTCTGGAGATAAATAATCTGTGTCATTTGTACTTTCCAGTCATTAGTTCTGCTTCGATGACGTTATTCGATAGCTGTTTTACTATCATCCTTGTTTCATTACATGCTTTGATGAGTTGAGATTTCTGAGTAGTATTAGCGGAGATCCAATTTTAAGCTGAAGGCAGTGTAATGGCATTTCTGGTACTTGCAAAGCGTTTAGAACATCTGTAGGGAGAGTCATACTTTCTTCAAAGTTTACAATCGTGTCGAGCAATTTGTATATTCTCTCTTCACTGGAAATTTTCTTTTGAATATTAAAGTTTATATCGTCGACGATGTTATTTTTATTTTTCAAAATTGCCCTTTCAGATAACCAGTATGGATTCGTCTGGTTGTGAAACAGTGCTTGGATAGATTTAGTTAATGAGTTCGTTTCCACCGCTGGCTATGTTGCAGAAATCTCTGCTGACTTTAATGAGACCTGTCGCCGGGTCAGTTGGATATGTGCTTTCGCCTATTTGTAAAAATTGTTAAGCTAAATGTGCTGTTCTTTCGTGTTTCGATAGTTCAATTTTCATATCATTTGTTAGTCGCAGTATTTGTAGGTGTGGCCAGAGACGAGATTTTTTTAAGCATGCATTTATGTCGTCTGCTAGTGTTGACTTGGGTCAACTGCTAGTGTTTTGTCCAACATCTCCTGAGAGTATGAGTAGATCTCCTTCCATCACCTCAGAGTTCTAGATTTTACATACCGGGAACTGCTCCTCGGCTATATTCAACGCTAGTTGTGGAGCGGAATGGACAGTTCGCTCTTCTTCCGTAAGTGTGGCTACAATGCCGGATGATATCAGTCAAAGTGCAATGTGTTGTTTAGCATGTATTTCCACCAGCAATAGATTCATTACAAATGTTTTCCATTGCCTCCTGGTGCGTCCAAGTAAATAATTCGGCCATTGTTGTTGTCGATTTGGTCCATGATAATGTTGTAAATTTCCTCTTGATTGTCATTGAGGAGTTGTTTGCTGTGAGTAATGTATTAAAGTAGTCCGCTGTTGTATCTTGTTTTATTTGTGATTCAGAAGTTTAGCACACTAATAGTATCTTTTCGTGGTACTTGCATCCCAAGTTGTACTCAGGTCTGGTTGTTGGTTGGTTTGGGTGAGGGGACCAGACAGCAAGGTCATCGGTTCCGTCGGATTAGGGAAGGCAGTCGGCCGCGCCCTTTCAAAGGAACCGTCCCGACTTTTGCATGAGGCGATTTAGGAAATTCACGAAAAACCTTAATTAGGATGGCCGGACGTGGGTTTGAACCGTCGTCTCTCGAATGCGAGTCCAGTGTGCTAACCACTGCACCACCTCGCTCGGTGGTCTGGTTGTTTGTTTCCAAATGTTTATCTTCTGGGCGAATGAATGTCTCACTTAAGATGTGGTCGTTGAATTCGAAGATCGGTTCAGGATGAGCTTGTCGGATTTGGTACAGTATGTCATCACTCATACCCTCTTTGAAGCAGTTCCATAGCCGTTTTAGATTCGAAGGGTGATACGTTGTTAGAATTATGGCGAACAAATCTCTCATTTGTTGAGATGAGGCTGTGAGTGTTAATTCCCAGTGTTTGTCGTTTTCCAGTAGTCCTAAGCATTGATATGCTACTCTGTTAGTCTGTGTTAGGTAACCGCCGGCCGGTGTGTCCTGCCGGCCGGTTTGGCCGAGCGGTTCTAGGCACTGCAGTCTGGAGCCGCGCGACCGCTACGGCCGGAGGTTCGAATCCTGCCTCGGGTATGGATGTGTGTTATGTCTTTAGGTTAGTTAGGTTTAAGTAGTTCTAAGTTCTAGGGGACTGATGACCTCAGATGTTAAGTCCCATAGTGCTCAGAGCCATTTGAACCATTTTTTTGAACCGGTGTGTCCGAGCGGTTCTAGGCCCCGTCCTGACAGCTTTACTTCTGCCAGTACCTCGTCTCTTTCTGGTATGTTTTTGTTCTTTTTTTAACAATTTCCATCACTCATAAATGCGAATTGGTGTTTAATGGGCCGCACCGTTCGTGAATCACGTTTTTCACTACTCTGTCGTGCAGTTCTGTTTCTTCGTTTCCAATTCAAGATACTTGCAGAAATTTATGCTCTTCGTTGGGCAGTGGTAGCGATGATCCAATGTTGCCACATATTTATCCTTGGGTGGGGGAAACATAATAGATTTCATCTCTGTTAATGTTGATCGATGTGAGACCGAAAGCTGTTATTTGGAAGTGGCGTTGTACGCTTTCATATGATGAAGAAAGTGTTTTGAATCCGGAGTTTTCCCGGTCATGTAATGTAATGGTGGTAATGGAATTTTTCCATTGACGCAGCAAAATCCTGGTGTTTCTGCATTGAACTTTTTAGCGTTGCAGGGGCAGATGTTATCTATTTTTCCGATTACGACGTGTTTGTGCTTGTTTCATTCTTTCGTCGTGTCGTAGTGGAATGCTTCAATTTGTTATGTAGTCCTGTTTACTTGTTCCCGTCCGCGCTCTTCGTCGGGTGCCATTTTCGTGGATGGCTTTATTTCGCAGTCTTTTATTATAAGATTGTGTCATTATTCTGATTCTTCATTCCGTTCATTTTGTTGTTCTCCGATTTCTCTGTTCCTGAGAGAGTTCATTATCGTTCGTTTGGAAATTAAACGTGCTTCGTGCTCTTCATCTCTTTCGTTTTTTCGCTCATTTTCTTGTTTTCACCGTTTTGCTTCTGAATTCTCAAGAACTCCTCTTCTTTTACGTTTATGCATTGTCTAAAATATAAATCAAGACAACTTTTTATTAACAGATAAACTAAGTACACTTTCACACTCTTCGCACTTTATTTTCGATTTATATTCAGTCACTATGTTACTTTGACTACTCACACTTCACTGTTCATTTTTATTCACTCACTGCACTACTTTTTCGTTCCCTCCTTTCGTCACTGATAAAAAATTGGCATTCGAGCCCACGGTGGGTCATTACCAACCGATAGCCCCACCAGTGGGGAATTCCAGAACTAATCAAAAAGCTTCGACTGATCCACAATGTTCTAGAAGATTACACAATATTCTAGAGTGTTCTGGAATGTTCCGCAATTATCTTGGATGATCTGGGATGTTCCCAAACATTCTGGTATCTTCTCAAATGTTCCAGACTATCCCCGAGCATTCAAGAGCATCCGGGATCATTATGAAACATTCCGGAACATTCTGTAATGTTATGGAATACTCTCGAATACTCTCGAATGTTCTGGAATGTTCTAGAAATTTCTGGAGGGCGAAACTTACCAGCTCTGATAACTTCAAAAGCACGCCCTTTGGGTAAAATCGGGAACGTTCATCATGGATGGGTAGAGGGCTACCACACCATATAACTCCCTTAGTCGTATCGGGATTCGTTTCTGAGTTTTATCGGCACGCAGTTGTACACTTACGTTTATAATATATATTGAACATTAATGATAATGACTATAATTATTATTATTGCACATTTTCCTCCAATACAGTGATTAACTTAAATTATACATGATTATCTATTTTTTCTTGCTGTCTTCTTTTCCTCTTTTCAAAATCTCTTCATTCTTCCTGTTTCCTGTTCTGTCTATATTTTGCCTGTTTTCTTCCTTTCTTTTACTCCGGATTTCGTGTTCATAATCTTGTTTCTGAATTCGTCTCTTTCATTTATCGTTTCAGTAAGATCCACGCTTGTTTTGGGTCTCCATCTATTTCTCGAAATGAATTGGCTTTTTGGACCAAACTGTTCACTACATCAAAAATCTTCTTTCTGAATGTGGTTCATTCTACTTATGTGTCCACAGAATGTTGGTCGGCGATATCTGATCGTGTCTGTGAGCCTGTGTGTTCGTTCATGTAATTCTTTAATTGGTCTCTTCATCCATATCCTATCACTGTGGTACTTGTCCAATAATGTCTGGGAATTTTGAGTTCTATATTTTGTCTGTGTGATGCTTGATGCCCCGATTGTGGTCGTTTCTGTTGCGTAGCGTGCTTTTGGTAATACAACTGTACTGTAGTGCCTGAGTTTAGCCTGTCTTGAAATATTGATAGAGTTTTAGCCCATACATGTCAGTCTCCACGCTTTCTGAAATTTTGCTGTTATTTGTATGTAGAATGGCTTGTTTGATCCTCCTGTTTGACCCCCAAGATATTTGAATTTTTCCACTCTGTTAATCTTTCCGTATTCTGTGCATATGGCTTTATCGTTGTTCTTTCTTTCCATATATTGCATTTTCTCATGCGATATCTGTAGACCTGTTTCGGCAGAGACTTCATGTAAGTATTTCTTCTGCTTCTTGTCTCTTGTTTCTGGGTAGCGCCAGGTCATCTGCTAATGCCAGCCAATTTATGATCGTCTTGTCGCTACACATTCTTCTTAACTGAATTCCTATCACTTTTTTTCCTATTGTTGATAATTTTGTCCAAGACAATGTTGAATAAAAGCGGTGAAAGACTGTCTCCTTGTTTGGCCCTGTATGTGTCTCGAATCGATCTGAAATTTCTCCCATAAATTTTAGTTTGTATGTGGTGTCTGTAAGTGCCTATTGTACGAGTGTCGTAGTTTTCTGTCTGTTCTGTATTCTCGTAATGTGTCAAAGAGAATCTACCTGTCCGTGGAGTCGTAGGACTAACTTCACGAATGTGACTATAGTGTTGTTCGTCTATCTGAACTTGAGGATTGTTCTCAGGTTCCAAATCTGTTCAGTACAGGATCTTCCTTTTCTGAAGCCTGCTTGGTATTCACCTATCTTTGTATCAGCATGTGGTTCTGTTCTATTGAGTTATGCCTTGGAGAAAATTTTGAAGTTGGTCCGTAATAATGGGACACCTCTGTAGTTATTGTGGTGAGTTTTGTTGCGTGGGTGTATCAACGCCCATTGTTTCTGCGTAATTTCCTCTGTACTCCATATTTATGTAAGAATATGATCGATTTCATTTGTGATGGTTTGGTCTTTGTGTTTCTAGATATCGGAGATAATGCCGTCTTCTCCTGGGGCTCTGCTGGTTTTTAGTTGTTTTATAATTTCTTCTACCTCTCTTACTGAAGGCGACTTTGAATGTGGGTTTGTACAGTTTTCGTGAAGTGTGATTTTGTTTAGGCTTCTCGCAATTGAGGATTTAACCTGAATAAATTTTTAGAATTTTAAGGTTTTCTTTAGTATTTCTTTCCAAAGATCCGTCTGTTGTTTAGAATTAAATATTTGGGGGCTGATAACCCTTTATATTTACCCTGAACATTCTGAAGAAATTCCTCATATTCTTTCCCTTGAAGTATTTCTCGGTTTCATTTAGTCTATTTTTGCCATGTATGCTTTTCATTCTTCTAATACCTTTCGAGGTTTGTTTCTGAACTTTTTGGAAATACTGCCACTTCTTTTTTGTTCTGCTACTGCTAAACTTCTTCCAGGCCTAGATCCTACCTTGCATTCCGAATTGTCTTCGCAAGATCTGCCCAATTTTCTGCTGAACTTCGTTTAATTTCTTCTATAATTTTGTCTTAGTTTATCTTCAAGTATTCTATCTCCGATCTCATAATATTTTTCTGTGCTGTCTTTCTGTTTCTTGGGATTGGCCTAATTTTTATTTGTAGATAGTGATGGTCAGACTCGAACAATCCTTTGCGTGTTCTCTCATTCAGAACATCGCTTGTATTTTCGAACGTTATGGCCACGTGATCTGTTTTAAATTCTCCCTATATGTTTCTGGGAGTTTTTCATGTTGTAAGTTTTCGTTCTGGGTTTGAAATTACTTTGTCATACTTCCTATGTTAAAATTTTGACAGTGAAGTATGAGATGTTCCTCTTCTTATTGGTGTGGTTGTGTGCTATGTATGGGGCTGTGATTTTCCTTTACTTCTTCTTCTTGCCTAGTTGGGAATCAAAGTCACCTAACACAATTTTAAAATGTCTTTATGGTATTTTATTTGTTATTTCTTCTATGTCTTCCCAAAAGTCTTCGACTTCTTATAGTTTCTTTCTGTTTTGATTGTTTGTTGGCGCATGTGCATTGAAGATTGTGATTGTTTTGTTTCCTGTTTTGAAGATTTTGTAGAGCTTCATTCTGATACTGGACTGAAATCTAGGATGTTGTCTCTGATTGATACGTGAACCGCAGTTCCTATGCGAAACTTTGTCGGTGTTCCTCTTCTGACTGCACGTTTTTCTTCGTATATCCTGTAGTTTTGTGTGTTGAAATGATTTTCGTCAGTGAAACGTATCTCTTTTATTGCAAGAATTTTGACGTGAATTTTTTTCATAACATCCGCAAGCTATTTGAGCTTGCCTATCTTGACCAGCATATTTGTGTTGAGCGTGGCAATACAGTTTTTGTGAAGAAGTTTCAAGAAGCTCTGACTGGACCCTGGGACAGTGGGTATTTTTCCTATTGTTCCATCATGATTTTTTCAAGTTTAAGGTAGTTGTGGTGATCTCTGTTGGAGATCACAAATGTGAAAGTAACTGAGATCAAGACATATTTGTAGCAGTCGCATCAACTTGGTGAAGACACGCTGACCACTGGTCGCTGGATGCTAGAACTGCCACTAATGTCCTTGGGCTTAAGTCAGTATTTGGCCCACATGGGTATTTCATTTCCCCAGGGCAACCTATAGCTGGAAGGCTTTCCCGTATCCGCCACCCGGGGAGGCGTCCGATGGGGGCTCTAACAACCCCAAACGTGATACCAGCATCATATAATTTAAAGCAACTGCATTCCATTACCTTTGCTTCGCTATTGTTGGTATATATCGTATGTCTTTTTACGGCACTGTATATTCAATTCAGTCGCTCTTCAAGTTCTTTTCTTTCTCTGGCAGAACCACTATTTTTTATACTTTTTTACTTTTTCTCGTTGACCTTTAATTCCTACTCCATATTTGACATTTGTTTCCTTTACTGCTAGCTCAATGTACAGACTGAATACCATCGGGAACAATTTACGACCTTTTAGCTCCCTGTATTTTACCCCTACTCACTTCAGAATTTCAGAGAGTGGCTTCCAGTCGATACTGTCAAAATCTTTCTGTAAAACTACTAATGTTATAAAGATAGGTTTACCTTTTTCCAGTTTATCTTCTAATATAAGTCGTACTGTCAGTATGGCCTTGCGGTGTCCCCGCATTTCCTTGGAATCCAAAGTGATCTTCACAAAGTTCGACTTCTACAGGTTTTTCCCTTCTTCTGTACATAATCCGTGTCACTATTTTGTCTTCATGACTTATTAAACTGGTAGTATTAACAGCAGTCTTAACTTACTTTTTCTCAGATGTGAATTATTACTAGGCCTATTTTTTTCAACGCCTTATCGATTGCTTATTGGAAACTCCAATGATAGTCATAAAACGTTTACTTGCAACATTTAGCAACGCCATTTTGAAAAATGAAGAAGCTGCAGAACAGTCGCTTCACCCGCAATCTCTTATTGTGTACACGACCGGTTTCGGAACACTTAAAATTCCATCATTTGGTGTAAAAAATAAAATCAGTTAATCATCTGAGGTCATCCTCACCCCCAATGTTGTCATGGAAGCAAACTTTCCGTTTCAAAAGGACAAAAAGGGGAGGATAGACCGTCAGAGACAGAGCACCTCGCAATCCTGCTGCTAACAAGGCGAGTACACCGTTCGTTTGTTATATATTTTGAGCTTCGAACAGGAACGACTTACTTACAGATACCTGTGTAGTTACTACTTTATTTGTAATTTCTTGCATGTTAGAGTGCTTAATAGGCACAAGCTTTTATTTTAAGCTTTGGATCATTCTACGTCCTTTGATACAGTTGACCACAAGATTATATTAAATAAATTAGAAGCATTAGGAATAAGAGGGGTAGCTAGTGACTGGTTTCGATCATACCTAGCAGATAGGGTACACATACTTCAAATAGATATAACCATTTAATAAAACACTTATCAGAACCAAAATACATCAATATAGGGGTTCCGAAAGGTGGCATATTAGGACCAATATTCTTCTTGATATACACCAATGACTTTCGCAGTAGTGTTACTCGTAGTGAAAAATTCTCTTCGCTAATGACAGTAATATTATAGTCACTGAGAAAACAAGAGAACTCCTGGCAGAGAAAGCAAATAAAGCTCTCAATGAAGATTAAGATTGATCAATAAGCAATAAAGTGGCTTTGAACATAAAGAAAACTAATGCCACAAATTTCAATTTGAAGAGGAAATAATAATTTAAAATTAAATGTAGATGGCACCTCTATAGACTGTGTAACAAATACAAAATTTCTAGGAATGAATATTGATTTTCAGTTGAAGTAGTGTGAATACACAAAGGTACTTGCATACAGAATGCTATCAGCATGTTGTGCCCTTAGTATCCTATCGTCAGAGTGTAACTTGCCTTGTCTTTTAGTTACATACTATTCATATGTACACTCAGTTCTTAGGTATGGCATTCATTTTTTGGAGAACAAATACAGAAAATATGAACACAATTTTTGAGTTCCAGTAAAGAGCCATAAGGATCATAACCAAAACTGGTAGTCGACCTCGTTTTAAAGCTCTGTTCAAAACACTGGGGATTTTAACTTCTCTGTGTGAATATATTTACCAGTCAGTTGTACACATCAAAAATAACATTGGTAATTACTGCACAAAAGTTCTGCCCATGACCATGGAACAAGAGGTAGACTCAACTTACATTTGCCAAGAAAAAATAAACATAAAACTCAAAACAGCTTTTTCTACCGAGGAATAAACGTGTACAATAAATTACCAAAAGAGATAAAAGAAATTGCAAAAATACACATTTAAAAAAGCATCAAAAATGGACCTGTCATGCAATGCATTTTATACATTGAAAGATTACTTAGATAAAAACAGAGAAGGGGTTTGATAAAAGAATGTTACACAACTAAGTAATAATAATAATTACAAAACATCCAACATTCCATATAACACCTTCACACTATATTGTTTCCTTCTTTTTATCTTTTCTAGAAAAACTTACTCCCAAGCTACGCATTGGACAATACTAACACCTCTTCCTGATCTCAGTATCTCACCTATTATAGAGGGATGCAGTTTTTCAGGATAGCAAATGGAAAGTTTTGGCACAGAAAATGGCCCAGAGATCACCAGTGTGTATGTGTTTGTGTGTGTAGTGAATGAAGCGTTATAGTGTGTATAGAGTGTGCAGTGACTGATAATGAGATATGAGAGAACAGTGTGGCATTACATTATTTTATAAGTTATTTGTAAAAAAAGTATTGTATACCAGGCGTAAATCTAATGATTGTATCTAACTAGAAGTCTGTAAATGTATTTGCAAAATGTATTAGCTTACTTTAAATTGGTCTAAACTTGTAAATATTTTGACATGTCCTACATCCTTGTGAAAAGAGATCTACGGATGAATAAAGCTACTACTACTACTAGTAGTAGTACTAATAAGAGTGTAGCATACAGTGCCAGTTATCGACTCTCGTACCGTACAGGCTTTAGTTTATTTTGGTTAGTGTAGCTCAGTGTCGGATAGGCCATCAGAGACAGAGCACCTTGTGTTCCTGCTGCTAATAAGGTGAGAACACCGTTTGTTATGTATTTTTACGAGCTTCAGACAGGATCCAATGCAGTAATGGATAGGAACTGTGATTGCTACGTGCAGATGCGAGCTGAGTTGGTGATCCTTCGATCACAGTTCCAGGCTGCATTGGTTTCCGTCACACAGCTTGAGGCTGCTGCCAAGGGACATCACTGTGGGGGGGAGGGGGGGGGCAGGCGCGGGGTTGCGAGGGACGTTGAGCACGCCTTACATGTCCCCCAATCGGTCCACTGCTGTGGCCGCCCCGGTTACTGCCTGCACTAACGTTGACCCCTCACCTGTGGTCAAGTGGGAGACAATTCCAAAGTCTGGCAGGTAGAGAAAGGCTTTCTGAGAGACTGATCGTAGGGCCCTCCGGTTCGTTTCACAAAAAGGTTTCGAGCGTTATTTGTGGCTGACCAAGTCTCTAAGCCAGATGCAGTCGTCCACCCTGTTCCAGAGGAAGCTTCTCGGCCCGCAAGGTCTGGGCATTTAAAGAGGGTGGGTTTACTGGTAGTTGGGAGCTCCAACGTAAGGCCCATAATGGGGCTCCCTAGGAACATGGCTGACAAGAAGGGAAGGAAGCCAGTGCGCACTCCGTGTGGATACCGAGGAGAGTCATTCCATATGTGGAAAGGGTGGATCCGGATGCATTGAAGAGAACAAGTTGCAGCCAACTATAGGTGGTGGCTCATGTCAGGACCAATGACGTGTGTCGCTTTGTGTCGGAGGAGATTCTCTTTGGCTTCGGGCGGCTAGATGAAATAGTAGAGACTGCCAGTCTTGCTTGCGAGATTAAGGCAGAGTTCACCATCTGCAGCGTCTTCTGTAGATCCGACCGGTGTCCTTTGGTGAAGAGCCGAGTGGAGGGTCTGAATCAAGGGCTCAGGCGGTTCTGTGACCGTGTAGGCTGCAGATTCCGTGATTTGTGCCATCGGGTGGTGGGTTTGCAGGTTCCGCTTAATAGTCCACTACACACAGGAACCGGCTGCAGGGTAGTGCAGTGGAAGGGACTGGGCGTTTTTTTATGTTCGAGGTTCTCAGGGAACTACAGAAAGGGCGTCCGTCTAAAACGGGGCAGTTAAAACACAGTAAGGTAATTGTAAAACGATCTGTGTCGTAGCTATACTGGGAAAGAACCAGAGCTCCAAGCCTTAATACAAAGCACTGAAGATCAAATAGTTATAGGTACAGAAAGCTAGCTAAAGCTGGAAATAAGATCAGCCAAAATTGTTTCAAACCATCTAACAGTATTCAGAAAGGCTATATTAAATACAGTTGGTGGTGGATTATTTATTGCTGCCAGAAGTAGTTTGCCTTGTAGTGGAATTGAAGTAGATAGTTCCTACAAAATAGTATGGGTAGAGATTATACTTGACAATCGGACTAAACTATTAATTGGGTCGTTTTACCGCTCCCCACTCCCCCAGCGATTCAGTAGATACAGTTGCTGAACAGTTCAAAGAAAACTTGAGTCTCATTTCAAATAGCTACCCCACTCATGCATTTATAGTCGGTGGTGAGTTCAATCTACCCTCGCTGTTCTGGAAAAATTATACGTTTAAAGCCGGCCGCAGGAGTAAACCGTCATCCGAAATTCTACTGAATGCTTTCTCAGAAAATTACGAGTATTTTGAACAATTAGTTCATGAGCCCACTAGAAGCGTAAATGGTTGCGAAAGCAACAAATAATCCTGCATAAATAGTGAGTATCCTGACGAATACAGGGATTAGCGACCACAAGGCAGTTGCTGCTAGGCTGAATACCGTAACACCTACAACCATCAAAAGATACGAGAAGTATATCAATTTAAAAAAGCTGATAAAAAATGCTCTTAACGCATTTTAACAGACGGTCTTCACTCCTTCCGATCTGATCATGTAAAGGTAGAAAAGATGTGGAATGATTTCAAAGAGATAGTATCGACTGTATTTGAGAGATATACACCGCATAAATTAACAAATAATACTGAGGAGTATGCTAGGGAAGACGAGGAGATACAGAGTGAAAAATGAAGATCTTGGAAAGGAAGTTGGAGTGGAGAAGTTGCTGTGAAAATTGTAAATAATAGATTAAAAAGATTTGGGCATGTGAAGAGGATGGGACAGGGATGAATACCAAGAAGAATGATGGAGTTCAAGATAGAGGGCAAGAGACCAAGAGAAAGACCGAGAACAAGATGGACTGATACAATAAACATGAGTTTAAGGAGGATAGACCTGCTATGGAACCAAATTGTGGAAGAAGGATAGTGGAAAGACAGAGTAAAGTGGCGAAGTACCATTGATACCCCAACCTGACCAGATGTTGGATAGAGAGGAAAGGAAGATGATGATGACGGTACTGATCACCCAAGGTAAACAAAACGGGTCAGATCCTGTTGCAGAAGCAACGAAAAAAACATGCCAAATTTAAAAGAACGCAAAATCCCCAATATTGCCAACGTTTTCCAGAAGTTCGAGATATAACGCGTACTTCAATGTGAGATGCTTTTAATAATTTACACAACGAAACACGGTCTCGAAATCTGGCATAAGACCCAGAGAGATTCTGGTCATACATAAAGCGAACCAGTGGCAAGACGCAATCAATACCTTCTCTGCGCGAAAACAACGGTGAGGTCATTGATGACAGTGCCACTAATGCAGAGTTATTAAACACGGTTTTCCGAAATTCCTTCACCAAAGAACACGAAGTAAATATCCCTGAATAACAATCAAGAACAACTGCCAAGATGAGAAACAAAATGGTTCAAATGGCTCTGAGCACTATGGGACTCAACTGCTGAGGTCATTAGTCCCCTAGAACTTAGAACTAGTTAAACCTAACTAACCTAAGGACATCACAAACATCCATGCCCGCGGTAGGATTCGAACCTGCGACCGTAGCGGTCTTGCGGTTCCAGACTACAGCGCCTTTAACCGCACGGCCACTTCGGCCGGCTGAGAAACATATAAGTAGATATCCTCAGTGTAGAAAAGCACCTTAAATCACTTAATAAAGGCAAGACCTCCGGTCCAGACTGTATACCAGTCAGCTCCAATTACATACAACCGCTCGCTCACAGAAAGATCCGTTCTTAAAGACTCGAAAATTGCTCGGGTCACACCAACACCCAAAAACGGAAGTAGGAGTAATCCGCTGTATTACAGGCCCATACCACTAACGCTGATTTGCAGCAGAGTTTTGGAACATATACTGTATTCGAGCATTAAGTACCCCGAAGAAAACGATTTACTGACACATAGTGTGCATGTATACAGAAACATAGTTCTTGTGAAACACAAATAGGTCTTTATACTCATGCAGAAGTGAGTGTCATCGACGGGGGATGTCAAATTGATTCCATATTTTTAGGTTTCCAAAAGGTTTTCGACACGGTTCCTCACAAACGTCTTCTAACCAAACTGCGTGCCCATGGAATATCACCTCAGTGGTGCGACTAGATTCGTGTTTTCCTGTCAGAAAGGTCCCAGTTCGTAGTCATAGACGGAAAGTCATCGAGTAAAACAGAGGTAATATCCGTCCTTCGCCAAAGAATGGTTATAGGCCCTCTATTGTTCCTGATCTATATTAGCGACATAGGAGACAATCTGAGTAGCCTTATTAGATTGTTTGCATATGATGCTGTCATTTACCGTCTTGTAAAGTCATCAGATGATCAAAACGTTTTGCAAAATGATTTAGATAAGATATCTGTGTGGCGCGAAAAGTGGCAGTTGACCCTGAATAAAGAAAAGTACTAAGAAAAAACCTCTAAATTTCGATTACGCGATAAGTCACACAAATCTGAAGGCTGTAAATTCAAGTAAATACTTAGGGATTAGAATTACAAGTAACCTAAACTGGGACAATCACATCGATAATGTTTTGGGTAGAGGAAACCAAAGACTGCGGTTCACTGGCAGAACACTCAGAAGGTGCAAGAGGTCTACTAAAGAGACTGCTTATACCACCCTTGTCCGCCCTATTGTGGAGTACTGCTGTGATTTGTGGGATCCTCATCAGGTAGAACTGACGGATGATGTCGAAAAAGTTCATAGTAGGGTAGCGTTGTCCAACTTTCCAATACTCGTCATAGAAAAAAGCCACCAATAATTTCCGCCAGCTTCCTATGCTGGTCTGCAGCTCGTTGTCTGCCCATGAGCGAAAGGATGAAACTCAGAGTGAGCCAGGTCAAGGCTATATGGTACGTGATCAAACAATACCCATGGAAAACGCTGCAGAAATATCTTTGTTTCCACTGTAGTGTGCAGATGAGTACTGTCAAACAGAAAGTAGCGCATGGCAGGTACGTTACATGGGTGCGTGAAAGCCAGTGTAACCACTCAGCAGGACTGGAAACTTGGCGGGAGGCACTATCGTTGTAGGCACCTTTACGTATAGACAGTGCACAACTGATCTGCCCAAAACTCCATTGGATTTTAAATGTGGTTTTAATTTAGCTGCATACTGGAAGTAGGAAAAAAAACTAGCGTACACTCAGGTGACAAAAGTCGTGGGATAGTTTCTAGCATCACGTCGGACGTCGCTGTGCTGGGCGTAGTGCAGAAACTTGACGTGACATCGACTCAACAGGTCCTTGGAAGTCTCTTGCAGATATATTGAGCTATGCTACATCTATAGCCGTCCATAATTGCGAAAATATTGCCGGTGCAGAATTTTGTGCTCGAGCCGAGCTCTCGAATATGTCTCATAAATGTTGAGGGGTCCATGTTGGGGGATCTGGGTTCCCACATCATTTGATCGAACTCTCTAGAATTTTCTTCAAACCAATCATGAGCAGCTGAGGCCCGATGACATCATTGTTTGGGAACGTGCAGTCGCTGAAAGCAAAAGGTCTCCATGTGGCCGAATATAACCATTCCCAGTCAATTATCAGTTCAGTTGCACCTGAGGACCCAGTCCATTCCATGTAAACGGAGAGACCACCAGTTTCAACTTGGGTCCATTGTTACGTCAAAGTTTGCCACACTGTCCTAACGGATGCGTCTGTCGCACGTCCCACATTGACTTCTGCCGTTACTTCAAAGACTGTAGCTTGTCTGTTAGTAATGGAAAATCTAAGCAAACGCCGTTGTTCTCGGTCGTTAAGGGAAGTACGTCGGCCACTGCGCTGTCCACGGTGGGAGGTAATGCCTGAAGTTTGGTATTCTAGGCACATTCTTGACACTGTGGAACTCGGAATATTGAATTCCGTAAGATTTCCGCAACTGAATGTTCCGTACGTCCACCTCCCACTACCATTCCTCGTTTAAAGTCCGTTATTCCCGTCGTGCGGCCATAATTACGTCGGAGACATATTCAGATGAATCACCTGAGTACAAATTACAGCTCCGTCAATGCACTGACCTTGTATAGCTTGTGTATGCGATACCTCCGTCACCTGTATATGCGCATATCGCTATACCATGAGTTCTGTCACCTCATTGTATTCTTCTTGTAGTCAGACGCTGTTTCGCCTGCCTAATGTACCTTGTTGAATAGTTTTGTGATGGCTGACTCTCGAATGGATATCATTCATTCTGAGCGTATGTCGTCTGCCCCAGGTGACTTGTTTCGACTTAACGTCTTTCAAGTGTACTTACATATAAAAAGTACACTCTTTGACATAAAACTTGACCGGCGGCCGGCCGCTTCAGAGGCTAAGTCCGCGCCGATCGCGACATGGGACAAAAAAACTGGCCAACTCGCTAATTCTCTAAGTCCGGTTATCTGCACAATCTGGCAACACTGTAGACTGCGGCACTTCCTGGAGGAAAACTTGTCCCATGATAGAGAAACGCTAGGCTGATTACGCCTGTGGTCTAGCGGTAGCGTGCGTGGTTTCTGTTCATAATGTCAGTGGATTGAGAGCAGCTGGCATAAAATATTTTTATAGCCTCTTCTGTCTGAATGCTGAAGACGTGAATGTAATGGTAGCGCAGATTCAATCTATTTCACTTTGTGACACACCGATATCAAAATTTTATCCAGTAACGATTTTGCGGCAGGTTTCCTGCAGACTGTCCTCCTCTGGACGCCGTATGCGGCAAAGCTCCGGGATCCATTTGCTGGCTACTGGCAGCGGCCGTGGCGACAGCAGCGGCGCTGCACTCCCCCGTTCTTTATCGAAAGCGCCTGCTACCGCTCATCGCTTTTGATGATTTAAAACGCTTTATTATTAAATGTTGCTCCACAGAAAATTTCTACAATTTCCATTCACGCTCAAAAGCAACGGAGACAGACGCCCTGATTAGGAGGCGGGTATTATATTACATTAATCGGCAAGAGCTGAGTATGGCCCGAAATTAATTTTATAGACTGGGACGAAATTAAACCACCTCACTACATTCGATGAATTTATAAATGCTTCATACCTCGTTTCTTTTCCTTTCAAACTCAATTATTTGTGCAACTTTTGGTCAATGTTTGGATGTTTTCGTCAAGCCAGAGTGAGCGTCTGTGGTGTAAAGTGTATTACAGTTCTTGTTTCATTCCTTATGGTAAGTCTATGCGATAAACTGTGTGAATACCTTGCAATGCATGCTCTGTAGCAGTGCAGGAACATTGCACATTTGGAGTTCCATGTATGGGTTCATGAAGTATTTATTGTTGATCGGAAGTGATAGTTAAGGTCATCAGATTTAAACCAGAAAAATTTGTCGTTTTGAAGGTTTCAGAGAACGGAAAGGAATTGCTAACGCCGGTGTTAGAAAACGTCTACAGTTAAATGCTATTGCAAAAATTTAGAAGAAGGGAACTGTATTAATGAACATGTGCACTTCATAAACAACTTTCTGACATGTTAGACCTATATGACGAACAAAGCTCAAATTTATATCGTTGACAGTCGGTTTGAATCTTTTCAGGGTCTATTTTACAGTGAAGCACCTTGGAATTTGCAAAGCAGAAATCCATGATATTAACTTAATTTACTAAGTCGAAATCGGACGAAGATTGATGTTTAAAGGCATTCTTCAGATTTCGCATAAGAAATTTTTACTAGCAGTTTGCAACTCCATTAATTAAAATGGAAAATGAAAGGTTGTAGTCAGCGGCTTCTACCGTGATTCGAACTGCTATGTCTTATAGTACAAGCACTGCAACGCACAAGGGAACCTCTGAGCTAACGACACACTGGCGGCCAGAGGCGGAATATAGTCACTGAGATGTTGCCTGAGCCTCAAAACGCAACCTTAAACACACGAACAGAGGAGGTGGAGATTACTGTTTTAACGCCCCGTCGACAACGATGTCATTAGAGACGGAGCACAAGCTCGGATTAGGGAAGGATGGGGAAGGAAATCGGCCGTGCCCTTCCTAAGGAACCATCCCGGCATTTGCCTGAAGCGATTTAGGGAAATCATTGAAAACCTAAATCAGGATGGCCGGGCGCGGGATTGCACCGTCGTCCTCCCGAATGCACACACAAACAGGTGTTACTTATGTGAAGAACGCCGTTCTTGGAGTCCAGAAATTAAATATACTTTCTAATTGTGTCATCTTGCAGTGGATTATATCGTACGAGTCTTCGATGTGGAAAACGAATGTCAAGTGAATTTAGCGAGGTAACGCCGACCTACACCCGGAAGTAAATGCACTATCAGAGTGTTGACAAATACTTGCTACGACGCTGCTATTTCTAGGCTCTCTGACGAGGCAGCTCTTCAGCGAAATGCTTGCCGTGATTCTCCGATACGGTTCTTCAGAGTGGAGACGCGCGCGCACGTTTGGTTTTTATGCGGCGTTCTCCCCTGATGGTTTCTGACGTCGCCTTGTGGGCTATGTATACATATGAGACATTCAATTATCATTAATCCAGAATGATACAGGTTTCAGCTTCCGGCGTGGAAGAAGGCTGTTGACGACGACATTATATCATTTCAACGTAGGGAAAGCAAAACGGATCATTCAATGTTTCTCATTCAACATAAAGCATGTGAGATAATTTTCCGTAACGTTCATAATCATCTAAAAATACAAACGAAGTAAAAATACACCGGAAGCTTATTCGAATTGAATATAACGCTTTGCACCTCGATGTCGAATTTGTCCACTTGCAATCTTTTGCAGCATACACATAGAATGTCATGATTACCACGAGAATGAAGAAATATGTTGGTAAGGATGGAAGCAAGAAGAGACGCAGTCAACAAATATTCTATTCCTCATGGCATTCATTTCATTTGACACGTAAGAAGAGGTAAAACGGGAATTTACTTTCGTTAACACGAAAGATATGCCGCACATATTGATAACGAGGAAGTCTGCGTCTTCATACGTTTCCTCCTTGAAATCTATATGCTCTATTATATACTAAGTAGCCCGATCATTGTTTCAGTAATGTTACCCTCTTGTTTGACCCCGTAACGATGAATAGATTCCAAATGCATGTCTCCCTTCCTGGGTTGTTTTTTGTGTTTTATTGCTTGGAATTCCTGAAGCAGACCACTGTGCCTTCCCCCCTCGTGGGTTAGGTCTCAAAACTAAACCGCTTTGTATCCAATGACATAATTTATTCAGACAGCATCAGCATAAGACTATCAAACAAAGCCTTCCATTTACAGTTGCAGCACTCTAACCAGCACTGACCAAAGTGTAATCCACGGTCATGGTCCTAAATTACCAGCTGTCTGCTACTGTGGCAAAGTCCGTACTATACTTTCGATTCCGCAGCACCATTTTATCTGGTAACACTGTGTAGTTGCACAGTTGTGCTACCAGGTCTGTCCTCACACTGTCAACTTTATGTATCTCACTTCTCCTGTAGCGTAGATCACGAGGAGCCGAAGTAAATGAGTGTATTCTGCATGACGTAACATTCAGTATTCCCTTCTTTCATAGCCACTCTTCATGTGCATCGATACCAAATAGGAATGCGAAAACTCTTGCGAGTGAGAGAATGACAATAACAATCGTAACAAGAACAAGCAAATAATGAATGATGTTTATTCCAACGCAGAACGAGAATGGTTTTAAATATAAAAATCTGCATCTATATCCATATCTATTGATCTTTGAGTTGGCACAATGCAAATATATTCTTAGCATTTAGTTACTGAATTTAGTTCTGGATGTTTGCAGAGAAAAGGAAAAGTCGGTACTTCTCGCTAGTGTAATATAATGTGAACCAGCAACTACCCTTTCCTTAGAACACGACTCAAGCAGGTCCTCAAGTAGGTAGCAAGGCACTGCTGCATTCTGTGCCCTGACATTGCTCTGATGACGGTTAATGCAGATAGTTCCGATTATGAAATACAAAACGTATTGCAGGTTAGTTCCTAGGATAGTAACATTAAATTTGCGTTGTAGACGGCACATGAACGTGACGACTATCCATATTACTCATCAATATAAAAAGACAATATTTTGGGAATTTAGCAGGATTACTCAAAATGAATTCTGAAATTGGGTGACTGACTGCACAGGTGCTAAACGTCGTCAAGAGTATACAATGTCCTAATCGCATTAGGAATATGAAGATCGTCTTCGACAGCACACAACTTTCACATTGCTATCTCCACCCTACTCCAGACAGCCCTCGGTGGAGTTGCACTACGTTGCCGATGTTATGGAAGGCCTTCAAACCGACAACAGACCACATATTGAAAAATACAAGCGAATTCTCTTGCAGCGTAAGCTTATTTGAACTAATCTAAAAATTATTGGAGAGGAACATTGTCCTATTCAAAAAAAGTAAAATGTTACACACTGTTGACGTCAAACGGACATTATCTATGTCCAGTCTTGTGTCCTACTCATCTATAATATCAAGTGTACTATGAAAATGATTATATATAATGGATGATAGGGTAATGCATTGATACCAGATGGTGGGGGCCGGCCGGTGTGGCCGTGCGGTTCTAGGCGCTTCAGTCTGGAACCGCGTGACCGCTACGGTCGCAGGTTCGAATCCTGCCTCGGGCATGGATGTGAGTGATGTCCTTAGGTTAGTTAGGTTTAAGTAGTTCTAAGTTCTAGGGGACTGATGACCTTAGAAGTTAAGTCCCATAGTGCTCAGAGCCATTTGAAACATTTGAACTATTTAACACAAAATGACATTAAAAATTAAAGTTATTCACGAGCAGCTAGTTGAGAATATGTATGAACATTAAATGACACGACGAACTGAAATAATATGACGAAGAGTTCAGCGCTCACTGGGAATAGAGCCCCACACATATCGTTGTTGACTACACACAAAGAGACGTCAGCTACCGAATTTTTCTCCACCAGCTGCTCAGAATAGCATCTTGAACTTACAGTCATCTCGCAAATAATTCTGCGTCTCACTGGGAGTTAAAAACGTCAGATATCGTTAGTGTTGACAACGAATGAAAATACGGTAAAAATCAAAATTATTATCCACCAGCAGATAGGTGTTCTCATGATAGAGCTTGATAATACATAATTAAAGCTTTAGTGCCGGGCCAGGATTCGATCCCATTCACGCGTAATATGTGAAGGTGTTGAGGAATCTGCAGTTTTGAACAAACAACAAATTGTAGCCGAGCTGTATTGCCACGAAGGGATCAAATTCCGCGTTAAGGGCGGTCTGAGTTGCATTCCCAGTTTAGAACCAATTTTATCGACATACAGAAGCTCAAATAAAAGATGGAATAACTGTCCTGTGACCATACATAGCGTTTGTGTCGTCACTTGAAATAAATAACTAGTATAAGAAAGGTTACTGGTGATAGAGTTTCTACATGTCGCCACTCCAAACTTTATTGTGGTTCAACCTACCGTCTACTTGGTAAAGAAGGAATATCATCTTTAATGTGAATTTTCAGACCACGCAGCCATTATATCTCCTTCACTTGGTGTAGCCAGGAGAGAATGGAATCTGTCTCTCCCTATCTAAAATCATTGACGGAAGTGGGAATCGAACCCAGACCATAGGTATAACAAGCTACATCCGTCCAACAGACCACGAAATCCTCTTCTCTGCGAGTCATTTTTCTATCGTAACGCAGTTGCGCCACACTGGATGAGAATTCTGACACACAGGCTCCCTGTAGTAATTTGCAGCATGTTCAGTAAATTCATTTACTTGGTTGACCGAATCACCATGAACTAGCTGCCTCGGCTACCCAGTGCATACATTCGACTATTTTGTAATCACAGAAATAAAATCACGTAACTGCCACCTACACACAACTGCCAACAGTGTAGGATGCAGAAGTTTAAATAGGAAGTGTTCCTTTCCACTTGAGCTATTCTATTGCGCTATCTGTTACTAGAAAACGTCGTTCAGTCCAAAAGAAAAACTGTAACTGTTTGTCTCTCAGAAGTCAAGACCTGGCCATATGCATAATCTCACAGTGCTGTGGAATCCAAAAGTTCTGGAGGAACAGTTGCCGAGCTCTGGAGCTGCTGTAGCTACGTGTCAGCTTGTAGCATAGATAAGATGTCGCGAGTTCGAATACATTCAGTGCTACATTTTTTAAAACGCAATTCTGCTCTCTGCTGAAGGTATCAATCTAATGGAACTTTGAACATAATTCCCTTCACTTCTCAACCCAAAGTAGTCGCATGTGGAAAAAGGGCTAACTACTGTGACATTTTGTTCGATTCAGGTTTAATAGACAGCAGGCAGCAGATGCATCTCGAAGATGTGCAGGGAGAGCGCATCGTGCCATAATATGTCAGAAAAGTATTTTCTACATTAGCCGTCGTGTGGTAGTGATATTTTATTCTTCTTCAAACTTTGTTTGACAGCTTTAACTCAGAACAAGTTTTCTACATGCATGTAATCAATAAACTGCATGTGCATTGTCAGACTGTCATAGGTAACATCAGAGAATTCGCATATATCGTTGATGATTAATTTCTCTCTCATGTTTACTATTGTTTTAACAACACTAAAGGAAACCTTACGAAAATTGTGCACTGTATTATAAGAAATGAAATAAAACTAACCATGATAACCTTACGACGAAAGTATCTGTACACAAGCATGCCTCTATCGACACGAATTAGTGAAATACTACTCACTTAGATTTTGATTGGGTCTGTGTTTAATTGGTATGCTGTGTCATACTCAAGAGGTATGCAAATGTGGCATTTCATAAATATAGTTACGTATTCCTAGAAACCCAAAATTCGCTTGTCAGCAGCGGAAAGAGGCCTTACCTGTTGTGCAGCATTGTAAGTTTTTCAACATTGCACTATGAGCTGAAAGCATTTTCTTGCGATTTCCTTATTGATGTTTGATCTGACTGCTTGTAGCTCTTTCACAGAAGGGATAAAAACGTTGCAGTCAGTGAGACTGGAACTGCGAACCGTAACAGACGCTTTTTCACAGGTCAGCACGTTACAACAGAGCTGGCGAGGAGGTATAGGTCTTAGCTTCCTATTACGAGGGCAATAGTAACTAGAACTCGTAAACCGCTATTTGAAGGTCGAGATTAGTTGCGGTTTCCACCTGCAACGACTTTCCTGGGCTGAAAACCGTAAATTTTCAATCTTTTGTTACCCTTCAAGCGATAATAACTCAGATTATTCAATGGAAATGACAGGTAAAATCAAATGAACTTTGAGGCTTAATTCCGTGCACACCAGGAAGTAACTCGTCGATCACAGAGTTGCCAAACATACGTTGCCTTGTTGCCAAATCTCAGTTACAGTACCAGCAGGAAGAAGACGAACCGATGTGATCCTACAGCGGTCTGGGAAGTGACCATAGCTGGTGTCTCCAAGTCGCGGCTGCTACGGCCTGGAATACGTAATGCGTCTGATTCGCTTTCTGTAACTAGGTTTAGGGACTGGAGCGTAGTTACTAATAATACTCAGAACTGACTGCAAACTGAGCATCATAAATCAGTAACTCTCATTGTTGTTTTTATATTTCTTTCGTAAGTGTACTCAAAACTAAGAAAGTCATTCACAGGCGTTTTCGTGCCTCGCCGATTGTCGAGCACAACATACAAATAAAAATAAAAAAGAATGTGTGTGTGTGTGTGTGTGTGTGTTTGTGTGTGTGTGTGAGAGAGAGAGAGAGAGAGAGAGAGAGAGATAAATAAAAAGCAATGAGAGAGAGTGTAAAAAATTGTTGTAAAGAAATTGAATCATGGTATTTAAAGAAATCTTTCATTAAAATGACACGTTCCACATCATTACGAAATGTCGTATTCATGATCTATGGAACAAGAGTTAATCTAATGTAATCTAATCTAATCTAATCACATCATATTGATGATTAGCCATGAAGAGTCATGAATTACCGAAATTTTGGCCAATACCAGTAACCAAATCTAAACTTGAAAATAAAAGACGACAATTTTTGTAATAAACCGTGACTTCTATCAAGACCCTTTCGTCCCTGTTATCTAACCACGAAAGATGTCTGATATACCTCCATTCTGAAGTAACAAAGTGTGCATGCATTTAAAGATGAAGTGCATGATGTGAAGTTCTGTGACGGAGATACGAACCCAACACGTAATCCGATTGTTAACTAAGACAAATCAGATGTTACGTATCGGTTTTTCTTACGAGCCGCTAGGTGTCTGAATCTAAAATAAGGATACAAACTTTTGTGCCTAAGTGGCAATCGAACTGCACACCTACCGTGCATCCACGAATATAGCTTAAGTATCAGTTGCTTACTCATGAACAGTAAGATGTGTGAGTGTTTGACCAGAAATAACGACACCTGTTGCGATTGTTGGAAACACATGAACAGACATTGAAATTGCGCGTTAATTTTCACTAGCAGGTGGGTGTGCACTTGATAAAGCTAGAAATGAAATTATGAATATTTTTGTACTGGATCAGGTTTCAGACCCACGTACTTACCTTTGGAGGAGACCTAGAGAAGACTGCAGTCTTGGGAAAAGGAACGAAATGACTGAACTATACTGTTCCGAGAGATTCAGATCCTCGAAAGAGGAGATACGAATTCGAATCACAGTCCAGCACCAAATTTTTAAACGTCTCTAGTTCAATCAAGTACAAGTAAAATAAGAGCCCTGTCCCTTTAAATGGCTATCGGTTCATCAAATAAAATAAAATTTTCTAAAGTAAGTAAGCTTACTGGCGACTGTATTTCTGTTTACCATGACTTCCGCTGTGTCATTTCCCAACGTAAACCGGCTCTGCCCAGTTGGTAATGAAGGAACGTGATGTTTAATGCGGATTCTGGATTATAACGTCTTTCTCTTGAGGTTACCAGAGGTAAAATAAATCTGTTTGTGCCTCTTAAAAGTAAATGCCTGAACCCACGCATTGCACCTGTGATAGCTCGTTCCACCATACCATTGTGGCCACATTACCCAGCCCCAAGAGTGTGCTGTAACGGATGATGTGCTTAGCTTACAAAATTAGTCACGGTGGAAAAAATGCGAGTCTATTAAATGGTCAAGTAGAAGCAAGCTTCTGACGCAGAGATTATGCTATTCTCATGTCAGCAGGATGTAAAGACTCTTCTAGGCATCATAGGCTGGATGTGAAGCCATTTTGATTTTTCACAAATTCAGCAAATTTCTTAGTTCGAGAAAATCCACTGTGAAGTGTGAAGTTGCCGGATAATTCGATTATTACTGTTATTATTAATATCATTTTATTCATACCGCTGCTGTAACACAAGTGTTTGAACATCATTTAATGCCTTTTGGTCACTATAGATGTAGTTTCCCAAGAACAGGTTCTTTCCCTGTCTACGGAATCCTTTTCATGTTAATATCAAACACCAGCAATTACTCGTAGATTACTTTAAAACTAAAGTAATTGACGAAGACGTTACTTGGTAACAAAAACGCACTGCCTTTCTTCATTTACTTTCGCCTAGAAATGGCTATCGAGTACTGACAAACCAAAAGGCAAGAGATCTTACTGCCTTCCGATATACGTTGGTGTTAGTTCTTCCACATGATTTGGTCGACATGACCTGTTTCAAGTTGTGTATGACAGACAGTGTTTTAGAAAATCTATTGTTTCCCTTTGAAATAAGCAGAAGTATTTTCATTCTAAGCTGTCCAAGTACAAAATTTTCGCAATATTAGTTCAAATTTAATATTCGCTTCTATAATGTAGGAAAGTATTTCACAGTCGCAAAACTCGCATCCGAAACGTTGACCTTACACTTAGTCGCTGACCATAAATTCTAGCTCAGAGTGACACCAGTTTAAATAACCTAATGTAGCGAAGACTGTTTGCCAGTGCTCTTTCTCACCGGAAAATACGCAATTCACTCATTTGGCTCCATAAGTACACTGTAACAGTAGTTTCTGTGTGAAATTTGTCAGTAAGCTTTTGCCTTCCAACCGGCAAAATACGGCAGAGTACGGCCGGTAAACAATTCACAAACCACGATTTAGTGCCAATAAGACGATTTCTTTAAACATTGTCGAAGCTGAGGGAATTTAGTTTCTGCTTAAATCGTCTTAAGCAGCAACGTTCACAGATATCTCAAATAGGAAAAAGCTGAATATCCAGCTACGAAGGTTGTAAAACAAACTTCCCACAGTTTGTGTCAGGTTGATCTTTTCGTCTGATAACACTGCTTAAGTATTTTGTCTAAGAGGTATCACAAGTAGTATCCCTGTAGCTGTGGGAATCATTGGTTGAAAACGAGTTTAACACCAATGGGTACAGTGCTGCTAAATTTTCACAATTATTATCAACCTAAGTCTGAGTTCATCCACAAACTGAGGCGTATTTATAATATTGGAGCTAGACTGTGTATTCTTGTCTTTCTTGAGTGGTCATTGGAAGGCGTTTACACACACGTATACAATACTATGAATACTTCGAACGCTATGGTTAACGTTGCTCTCATAAACTACTTTTTTTAAAAATTCTTCTGGGTCTTCAGCGTGCAATATGTGTTGTAGATACGGTCTCAGACCAAAAAATTGACCACCGAGTCGTTCACGTAAGGTGGACAATACAGTCGTGCTCCTCTCAGAACTCTATGTCTGGCAATATGCTCGATCTAGCAACATGTAGACTGCGGCACTTCCCAGAGGAAGTCTTGACTCCAGTCTTAGTACATTACTCTTGACTACGACCGTAGTCTTGAGGTAAAACGCGAGACCAGCTAATATGATATTGTAGATTCGCTTGAATTACTCTCATAGCTTCAGCACCGAGAGGAAAGGGGCGATAAAAATTTTGTCGATATGTGCTTTCGGTCGCCAGACGTTATATTAGCTGGTCTCGCGTTTTACCTGAAGACTACGGTTGTGTTCCAGCAGCGGTATGAATAAAATGATAGTAATAATAACAGTAATAATCGAATTATCCGGCAACTTCACACTTCACAGTGGATTTTCTCGAACTAAGAAATTTGCTGAATTTGTGAAAAATCAAAATGGCTTCACATCCAGCCTATGATGCCTAGAAGAGTCTTTACATCCTGCTGACATGAGAATAGCATAATCTCTGCGTCAGAAGCTTGCTTCTACTTGACCATTTAATAGACTCGCATTTTTTCCACCGTGACTAATTTTGTAAGCTAAGCACATCATCCGTTACAGCACACTCTTGGGGCTGGGTAATGTGGCCACAATGGTATGGTGGAACGAGCTATCACAGGTGCAATGCGTGGGTTCAGGCATTTACTTTTAAGAGGCACAAACAGATTTATTTTACCTCTGGTAACCTCAAGAGAAAGACGTTATAATCCAGAATCCGCATTAAACATCACGTTCCTTCATTACCAACTGGGCAGAGCCGGTTTACGTTGGGAAATGACACAGCGGAAGTCATGGTAAACAGAAATACAGTCGCCAGTAAGCTTACTTACATTAGAAAATTTTATTTTATTTGATGAACCGATAGCCATTTAAAGGGATAGGGCTCTTATTTTACTTGTACTTGATTGAACTAGAGACGTTTAAAAATTTGGTGCTGGACTGTGATTCGAATTCGTATCTCCTCTTTCGAGGATCTGAATCTCTCGGAACAGTATAGTTCAGTCATTTCGTTCCTTTTCCCAGGACTGCAGTCTTCTCTAGGTCTCCTCCAAAGGTAAGTATGTGGGTCTGACACCTGATCCAGTACAAAAATATTCATAATTTCATTTCTAGCTTTATCAAGTGCACACCCACCTGCTAGTGAAAATTAACGCGCAATTTCAATGTCTGTTCATGTGTTTCCAACAATCGCAACAGGTGTCGTTATTTCTGGTCAAACACTCACACATCTTACTGTTCATGAGTAAGCAACTGATACTTAAGCTATATTCGTGGATGCACGGTAGGTGTGCAGTTCGATTGCCGCTTAGGCACAAAAGTTTGTATCCTTATTTTAGATTCAGACACCTAGCGGCTCGTAAGAAAAACCGATACGTAACATCTGATTTGTCTTAGTTAACAATCGGATTACGTGTTGGGTTCGTATCTCCGTCACAGAACTTCACATCATGCACTTCATCTTTAAATGCATGCACACTTTGTTACTTCAGAATGGAGGTATATCAGACATCTTTCGTGGTTAGATAACAGGGACGAAAGGGTCTTGATAGAAGTCACGGTTTATTACAAAAATTGTCGTCTATTATTTTCAAGTTTAGATTTGGTTACTGGTATTGGCCAAAATTTCGGTAATTCATGACTCTTCATGGCTAATCATCAATATGATGTGATTAGATTAGATTAGATTACATTAGATTAACTCTTGTTCCATAGATCATGAATACGACATTTCGTAATGATGTGGAACGTGTCATTTTAATGAAAGATTTCTTTAAATACCATGATTCAATTTCTTTACAACAATTTTTTACACTCTCTCTCATTGCTTTTTATTTATCTCTCTCTCTCTCTCTCTCTCTCACACACACACACACACAAACACACACACACACACATTCTTTTTTATTTTTATTTGTATGTTGTGCTCGACAATCGGCGAGGCACGAAAACGCCTGTGAATGACTTTCTTAGTTTTGAGTACACTTACGAAAGAAATATAAAAACAACAATGAGAGTTACTGATTTATGATGCTCAGTTTGCAGTCAGTTCTGAGTATTATTAGTAACTACGCTCCAGTCCCTAAACCTAGTTACAGAAAGCGAATCAGACGCATTACGTATTCCAGGCCGTAGCAGCCGCGACTTGGAGACACCAGCTATGGTCACTTCCCAGACCGCTGTAGGATCACATCGGTTCGTCTTCTTCCTGCTGGTACTGTAACTGAGATTTGGCAACAAGGCAACGTATGTTTGGCAACTCTGTGATCGACGAGTTACTTCCTGGTGTGCACGGAATTAAGCCTCAAAGTTCATTTGATTTTACCTGTCATTTCCATTGAATAATCTGAGTTATTATCGCTTGAAGGGTAACAAAAGATTGAAAATTTACGGTTTTCAGCCCAGGAAAGTCGTTGCAGGTGGAAACCGCAACTAATCTCGACCTTCAAATAGCGGTTTACGAGTTCTAGTTACTATTGCCCTCGTAATAGGAAGCTAAGACCCATACCTCCTCGCCAGCTCTGTGGTAACGTGCTGACCTGTGAAAAAGCGTCTGTTACGGTTCGCAGTTCCAGTCTCACTGACTGCAACGTTTTTATCCCTTCTGTGAAAGAGCTACAAGCAGTCAGATCAAACATCAATAAGGAAATCGCAAGAAAATGCTTTCAGCTCATAGTGCAATGTTGAAAAACTTACAATGCTGCACAACAGGTAAGGCCTCTTTCCGCTGCTGACAAGCGAATTTTGGGTTTCTAGGAATACGTAACTATATTTATGAAATGCCACATTTGCATACCTCTTGAGTATGACACAGCATACCAATTAAACACAGACCCAATCAAAATCTAAGTGAGTAGTATTTTACTAATTCGTGTCGATAGAGGCATGCTTGTGTACAGATACTTTCGTCGTAAGGTTATCATGGTTAGTTTTATTTCATTTCTTATAATACAGTGCACAATTTTCGTAAGGTTTCCTTTAGTGTTGTTAAAACAATAGTAAACATGAGAGAGAAATTAATCATCAACGATATATGCGAATTCTCTGATGTTACCTATGACAGTCTGACAATGCACATGCAGTTTATTGATTACATGCATGTAGAAAACTTGTTCTGAGTTAAAGCTGTCAAACAAAGTTTGAAGAAGAATAAAATATCACTACCACACGACGGCTAATGTAGAAAATACTTTTCTGACATATTATGGCACGATGCGCTCTCCCTGCACATCTTCGAGATGCATCTGCTGCCTGCTGTCTATTAAACCTGAATCGAACAAAATGTCACAGTAGTTAGCCCTTTTTCCACATGCGACTACTTTGGGTTGAGAAGTGAAGGGAATTATGTTCAAAGTTCCATTAGATTGATACCTTCAGCAGAGAGCAGAATTGCGTTTTAAAAAATGTAGCACTGAATGTATTCGAACTCGCGACATCTTATCTATGCTACAAGCTGACACGTAGCTACAGCAGCTCCAGAGCTCGGCAACTGTTCCTCCAGAACTTTTGGATTCCACAGCACTGTGAGATTATGCATATGGCCAGGTCTTGACTTCTGAGAGACAAACAGTTACAGTTTTTCTTTTGGACTGAACGACGTTTTCTAGTAACAGATAGCGCAATAGAATAGCTCAAGTGGAAAGGAACACTTCCTATTTAAACTTCTGCATCCTACACTGTTGGCAGTTGTGTGTAGGTGGCAGTTACGTGATTTTATTTCTGTGATTACAAAATAGTCGAATGTATGCACTGGGTAGCCGAGGCAGCTAGTTCATGGTGATTCGGTCAACCAAGTAAATGAATTTACTGAACATGCTGCAAATTACTACAGGGAGCCTGTGTGTCAGAATTCTCATCCAGTGTGGCGCAACTGCGTTACGATAGAAAAATGACTCGCAGAGAAGAGGATTTCGTGGTCTGTTGGACGGATGTAGCTTGTTATACCTATGGTCTGGGTTCGATTCCCACTTCCGTCAATGATTTTAGATAGGGAGAGACAGATTCCATTCTCTCCTGGCTACACCAAGTGAAGGAGATATAATGGCTGCGTGGTCTGAAAATTCACATTAAAGATGATATTCCTTCTTTACCAAGTAGACGGTAGGTTGAACCACAATAAAGTTTGGAGTGGCGACATGTAGAAACTCTATCACCAGTAACCTTTCTTATACTAGTTATTTATTTCAAGTGACGACACAAACGCTATGTATGGTCACAGGACAGTTATTCCATCTTTTATTTGAGCTTCTGTATGTCGATAAAATTGGTTCTAAACTGGGAATGCAACTCAGACCGCCCTTAACGCGGAATTTGATCCCTTCGTGGCAATACAGCTCGGCTACAATTTGTTGTTTGTTCAAAACTGCAGATTCCTCAACACCTTCACATATTACGCATGAATGGGATCGAATCCTGGCCCGGCACTAAAGCTTTAATTATGTATTATCAAGCTCTATCATGAGAACACCTATCCGCTGGCGGATAATAATTTTGATTTTTAATGTATTTTCATTCGTTGTCAACACTAACGATATCTGACGTTTTTAACTCCCAGTGAGACACAGAACTATTTTCGAGATGACTGTAAGTTCAAGATGCTATTCTGAGCAGCTGGTGGAGAAAAATTCGGTAGCTGACGTCTCTTTGTGTGTAGTCAACAACGATATGTGTGGGGCTCTATTCCCAGTGAGCGCTGAACTCTTCGTCATATTATTTCAGTTCGTCGTGTCATTTAATGTTCATACATATTCTCAACTAGCTGCTCGTGAATAACTTTAATTTTTAATGTCATTTTGTGTTAAATAGTTCAAATGTTTCAAATGGCTCTGAGCACTATGGGACTTAAAAAATGGTTCAAATGGCTCTGAGCACTATGGGACTCAACTGCTGTGGTCATAAGTCCCCTAGAACTTAGAACTAATTAAACCTAACTAACCTAAGGACATCACACACATCCATGCCCGAGGCAGGATTCGAACCTGCGACCGTAGCGGTCGTGCGGTTCCAGACTGTAGCGCCTTTAACCGCTCGGCCACTCCGGCCGGCCTATGGGACTTAACTTCTAAGGTCATCAGTCCCCTAGAACTTAGAACTACTTAAACCTAACTAACCTAAGGACATCACTCACATCCATGCCCGAGGCAGGATTCGAACCTGCGACCGTAGCGGTCACGCGGTTCCAGACTGAAGCGCCTAGAACCGCACGGCCACACCGGCCGGCCCCCACCATCTGGTATCAATGCATTACCCTATCATCCATTATATATAATCATTTTCATAGTACACTTGATATTATAGATGAGTAGGACACAAGACTGGACATAGATAATGTCCGTTTGACGTCAACAGTGTGTAACATTTTACTTTTTTTGAATAGGACAATGTTCCTCTCCAATAATTTTTAGATTAGTTCAAATAAGCTTACGCTGCAAGAGAATTCGCTTGTATTTTTCAATATGTGGTCTGTTGTCGGTTTGAAGGCCTTCCATAACATCGGCAACGTAGTGCAACTCCACCGAGGGCTGTCTGGAGTAGGGTGGAGATAGCAATGTGAAAGTTGTGAGCTGTCGAAGACGATCTTCATATTCCTAATGCGATTAGGACATTGTATACTCTTGACGACGTTTAGCACCTGTGCAGTCAGTCACCCAATTTCAGAATTCATTTTGAGTAATCCTGCTAAATTCCCAAAATATTGTCTTTTTATATTGATGAGTAATATGGATAGTCGTCACGTTCATGTGCCGTCTACAACGCAAATTTAATGTTACTATCCTAGGAACTAACCTGCAATACGTTTTGTATTTCATAATCGGAACTATCTGCATTAACCGTCATCAGAGCAATGTCAGGGCACAGAATGCAGCAGTGCCTTGCTACCTACTTGAGGACCTGCTTGAGTCGTGTTCTAAGGAAAGGGTAGTTGCTGGTTCACATTATATTACACTAGCGAGAAGTACCGACTTTTCCTTTTCTCTGCAAACATCCAGAACTAAATTCAGTAACTAAATGCTAAGAATATATTTGCATTGTGCCAACTCAAAGATCAATAGATATGGATATAGATATAGATACAGATTTTTATATTTAAAGCCATTCTCGTTCTGCGTTGGAATAAACATCATTCATTATTTGCTTGTTCTTGTTACGATTGTTATTGTCATTCTCTCACTCGCAAGAGTTTTCGCATTCCTATTTGGTATCGATGCACATGAAGAGTGGCTATGAAAGAAGGGAATACTGAATGTTACGTCATGCAGAATACACTCATTTACTTCGGCTCCTCGTGATCTACGCTACAGGAGAAGTGAGATACATAAAGTTGACAGTGTGAGGACAGACCTGGTAGCACAACTGTGCAACTACACAGTGTTACCAGATAAAATGGTGCTGCGGAATCGAAAGTGTAGTACGGACTTTGCCACAGTAGCAGACAGCTGGTAATTTAGGACCATGACCGTGGATTACACTTTGGTCAGTGCTGGTTAGAGTGCTGCAACTGTAAATGGAAGGCTTTGTTTGATAGTCTTATGCTGATGCTGTCTGAATAAATTATGTCATTGGATACAAAGCGGTTTAGTTTTGAGACCTAACCCACGAGGGGGGAAGGCACAGTGGTCTGCTTCAGGAATTCCAAGCAATAAAACACAAAAAACAACCCAGGAAGGGAGACATGCATTTGGAATCTATTCATCGTTACGGGGTCAAACAAGAGGGTAACATTACTGAAACAATGATCGGGCTACTTAGTATATAATAGAGCATATAGATTTCAAGGAGGAAACGTATGAAGACGCAGACTTCCTCGTTATCAATATGTGCGGCATATCTTTCGTGTTAACGAAAGTAAATTCCCGTTTTACCTCTTCTTACGTGTCAAATGAAATGAATGCCATGAGGAATAGAATATTTGTTGACTGCGTCTCTTCTTGCTTCCATCCTTACCAACATATTTCTTCATTCTCGTGGTAATCATGACATTCTATGTGTATGCTGCAAAAGATTGCAAGTGGACAAATTCGACATCGAGGTGCAAAGCGTTATATTCAATTCGAATAAGCTTCCGGTGTATTTTTACTTCGTTTGTATTTTTAGATGATTATGAACGTTACGGAAAATTATCTCACATGCTTTATGTTGAATGAGAAACATTGAATGATCCGTTTTGCTTTCCCTACGTTGAAATGATATAATGTCGTCGTCAACAGCCTTCTTCCACGCCGGAAGCTGAAACCTGTATCATTCTGGATTAATGATAATTGAATGTCTCATATGTATACATAGCCCACAAGGCGACGTCAGAAACCATCAGGGGAGAACGCCGCATAAAAACCAAACGTGCGCGCGCGTCTCCACTCTGAAGAACCGTATCGGAGAATCACGGCAAGCATTTCGCTGAAGAGCTGCCTCGTCAGAGAGCCTAGAAATAGCAGCGTCGTAGCAAGTATTTGTCAACACTCTGATAGTGCATTTACTTCCGGGTGTAGGTCGGCGTTACCTCGCTAAATTCACTTGACATTCGTTTTCCACATCGAAGACTCGTACGATATAATCCACTGCAAGATGACACAATTAGAAAGTATATTTAATTTCTGGACTCCAAGAACGGCGTTCTTCACATAAGTAACACCTGTTTGTGTGTGCATTCGGGAGGACGACGGTGCAATCCCGCGCCCGGCCATCCTGATTTAGGTTTTCAATGATTTCCCTAAATCGCTTCAGGCAAATGCCGGGATGGTTCCTTAGGAAGGGCACGGCCGATTTCCTTCCCCATCCTTCCCTAATCCGAGCTTGTGCTCCGTCTCTAATGACATCGTTGTCGACGGGGCGTTAAAACAGTAATCTCCACCTCCTCTGTTCGTGTGTTTAAGGTTGCGTTTTGAGGCTCAGGCAACATCTCAGTGACTATATTCCGCCTCTGGCCGCCAGTGTGTCGTTAGCTCAGAGGTTCCCTTGTGCGTTGCAGTGCTTGTACTATAAGACATAGCAGTTCGAATCACGGTAGAAGCCGCTGACTACAACCTTTCATTTTCCATTTTAATTAATGGAGTTGCAAACTGCTAGTAAAAATTTCTTATGCGAAATCTGAAGAATGCCTTTAAACATCAATCTTCGTCCGATTTCGACTTAGTAAATTAAGTTAATATCATGGATTTCTGCTTTGCAAATTCCAAGGTGCTTCACTGTAAAATAGACTCTGAAAAGATTCAAACCGACTGTCAACGATATAAATTTGAGCTTTGTTCGTCATATAGGTCTAACATGTCAGAAAGTTGTTTATGAAGTGCACATGTTCATTAATACAGTTCCCTTCTTCTAAATTTTTGCAATAGCATTTAACTGTAGACGTTTTCTAACACCGGCGTTAGCAATTCCTTTCCGTTCTCTGAAACCTTCAAAACGACAAATTTTTCTGGTTTAAATCTGATGACCTTAACTATCACTTCCGATCAACAATAAATACTTCATGAACCCATACATGGAACTCCAAATGTGCAATGTTCCTGCACTGCTACAGAGCATGCATTGCAAGGTATTCACACAGTTTATCGCATAGACTTACCATAAGGAATGAAACAAGAACTGTAATACACTTTACACCACAGACGCTCACTCTGGCTTGACGAAAACATCCAAACATTGACCAAAAGTTGCACAAATAATTGAGTTTGAAAGGAAAAGAAACGAGGTATGAAGCATTTATAAATTCATCGAATGTAGTGAGGTGGTTTAATTTCGTCCCAGTCTATAAAATTAATTTCGGGCCATACTCAGCTCTTGCCGATTAATGTAATATAATACCCGCCTCCTAATCAGGGCGTCTGTCTCCGTTGCTTTTGAGCGTGAATGGAAATTGTAGAAATTTTCTGTGGAGCAACATTTAATAATAAAGCGTTTTAAATCATCAAAAGCGATGAGCGGTAGCAGGCGCTTTCGATAAAGAACGGGGGAGTGCAGCGCCGCTGCTGTCGCCACGGCCGCTGCCAGTAGCCAGCAAATGGATCCCGGAGCTTTGCCGCATACGGCGTCCAGAGGAGGACAGTCTGCAGGAAACCTGCCGCAAAATCGTTACTGGATAAAATTTTGATATCGGTGTGTCACAAAGTGAAATAGATTGAATCTGCGCTACCATTACATTCACGTCTTCAGCATTCAGACAGAAGAGGCTATAAAAATATTTTATGCCAGCTGCTCTCAATCCACTGACATTATGAACAGAAACCACGCACGCTACCGCTATAACACAGGCGTAATCAGCCTAGAGTTTCTCTATCATGGGACAAGTTTTCCTCCAGGAAGTGCCGCAGTCTACAGTGTTGCCAGATTGTGCAGATAACCGGACTTAGAGAATTAGCGAGTTGGCCAGCTTTTTGTCCCATGTCGCGATCGGCGCGGACTTAGCCTCTGAAGCGGCCGGCCGCCGGTCAAGTTTTATGTCAAAGAGTGTACATGTCCGCTAGATCTCTACGTTCACCGTTGTGCCTCACACAGTCATCAGTTCTCCTTGAAATCATGTGGGACATCTCAGGAGTTATGCATCGAAAGACTTTCTCAACACTTTTTTATTGGTTTTACTCCACCGTAAGGTCACATGGCACTTGATTGTTCCCCGTAATGTGCTGTCTGTACAGATAAGGTACAGGGGTCAGGATGGCAGCTTCAATGGGAGATGTTCGCGAATCATGTACAATTCAGTGGACTCGAAATTGTTCACTAAGGAATTAATGCACCTCAGTACCAAAGTGTGCTACAACTCTGTCCTACTATAACCACCCCTGAAACATGATTTCCTTGTAGCTGGACTCTACGTATTAACAACGCTTGCAAAATGTCCAAATAAGACTTTCCATTTACATATTATTAAAAGAAAAATATGGGCTGAACGGATATTGTGATATCCCTCCAGACACAGATCGAACATGAGGCACGTTCCTTTCCAAGTCTTAGATAATGATGATTTTCTTTAGAGCAGAAAACCACATTCCTCCTGTGTGAACTGTGAAATGTGGCACAGTCATCAGAAAGTAACTCTCTCAGTGACACCTATATCGATTAGAAGTAGGTTTATACAATGTCACTGTGTATCTGTGATAATGAAGTGTTTGGTCTTTGTTACTCAAGGTCATTGATTTGTGTCAGAAAATGTCGTGTGTGTAATAGATGTATGCAAAAAACTAAAAAATGTTTAAAATAATGGAATTTTAATAATATTTGTATGTTTATAAAGAATACCTTGTATATTGGAAGCTGATTCACGCTTAGGACACTTGTGTTGTGTAACGTAAAAGATGTAGGGAAGTCCCTCCGCAACTGAAGTGGCTTGGAGCGATGTAAAATGGTGGTTTTGGCAGTCGGACTGGGTTGCTCCCGGAGGGGGGGGGGGGGCGGTAATCAGTCACTGGCTAGCCGTTGCACGGTACACATCGAGGGTGCCAAGGAAGGCATTTGGAAACCATTTTGCAAGGAACTTTGCCTCGGATGTGGATTTGGCTGTTGCATGGTACCCTCGGCAATAAGGAGTGGCTCTAACATGTCAAAAATTCGTCGCCAAGAAGAAATTGCAAAGAGCATTCGAACATCAAGAACCGTGAGTACAGTTAGCCGCCAAGTCGCTTGCCACCACTATTTCGCCACTGCTCCACCAACTTCAAGCATACAGATATCTATTAGAGCATGAACCAGTTACGTTTTGTGAGTGTTTGCAGGAATAATTCAAGTGCTATAAACCTGTGTTTAGAACCATAACTTTTATCCTAATAATGAACCTATGCAGGATCCTCTCAAGTGTTCAGAAAAGAGAGTATCCTGTTTCAAACGAACTAGTGATTTATTTCTGTGTATTAAATGTGCACAAATTCAACGCCAGACTGAGTAAATTTTACTGCCTAAAATACCTGCTTCACAGGTGATGAAAAAGGCACATTAAGTTAAACTTATTTGAAATATAACTTTGCCTTGATTACTATTACGGACGATTTTTTTAAGTTAATCGAGTTCATTCTTGAATAATTTGCTTTGATAATTAATAACTTAAACTATTGCAAGTGAGGCTAGGATCGAGATTTAGTGAATTGAATTTCTACGAAAATAATCATAGAGTGTGACCAGTGATACGGTATCAGTTTATGGGTCCCACCATATTCTTCTCATATTAGAATAATGATTGGAGTATTATTGCTACTAAAGAAATATGATACATTTCTATAAATGGGAGTATAAAAAGTGTAATTGTGGTATTATTTATTTTTATTTGTGATATTTATATGTCAGTTAAGTCATAAGCTTCTCCATGTCCAACTTTAGTTGGGTGCTTCCCTCAGTAACATCTCAATATTTTGTCACGTAAAGATCGCGATTTTAACCGTTGTTATTATGCGTTGGGTATAATTTTGCTTTCTATGATTAATGGTTTGCGCATTTATGGTAAATATTGCTACCCACAACTTAGATCGTCCTGTATTCGTGTGTATCCAGTGTGCTATTCAAAGGGAGTCTTAATGGAAGTCACTACAACAACTAATATTTAATTTTCTTCAACATAATATTTCAATTTAATGTGCCTAATTGGGCTGGCGACCATTCGATTTTTCATTCGTATTTGAACTTTATTACTTTCATTATCCCAAGGTAAAAGTCTGATTAGTTTTTCTATTAATTACAATATATTCAAAATTACTGTCGGATACGCACTGACAAAACACAAAATCCTCCCAGTGGGGAACATTGGTTTGTGTCACAGCAAACGAGTGGCACGTGGCACCGCGTGACAGGACGTTCGTAAGTTTTATTCACAAAAATACAGATCAGAACGTAAATATTGGGCGCAAAACAATTGTAAGACGAGTATTGAAAGTCAAGCGGCGCGAACTTGTAATATATCGAGCAAAGAAATTAATAGAAATCTTGACAAGTCTTTAAAAGATAAAATATAAAGATCTGACAAAATTAAAAAGGATAAAAAAGGGGACATTAGGTCAGGACGAGAGAGACGAAAGATTACCTAGTGTAATAGGTGGCAGTAGTTCACAAGACGAGAACACAGATGATGACACAGGACAGCAACAGGATTACGTGGAATTCCATACACACGTTAACGATCACATTCAGAGAATGAGCTCGTCACATATAAAACAAAGCAGGAAAGACGAAACGATCGAAGACAGTGGTTATGTCAATGACTCGATGGATATGTTCAATTCAATTGAAGTCGAAACTGAAACTAGCGAAGCACGGAAAGGAGAATATGAATATGAGGATACCATAGAACAAGATAGCGAAAAACCACTGAGTATGACCCATTTGTTAAAAATATTGTCTGTACAAATTGTAGAACAAGGCAGGAATATTAACAAATAAGCTGCAGCACATGGTCATCGAACTAAAGCTCAAAGTAGAATATTAACAACCAAATTGAAATAGAAGGTGTTAAAATCAGTAAACAAATCTAAGAAGTAGACGTGTAAGTAAGTGTTGTGAGTAATGCAATCAGGAAGTTAAAAACTGAGATAGACACTATCAAAAATAATGTCGACATTATGCAGGGACAGATAAATGACATCAACGACATATTCGACACCGAAATAATGTAAATTCAAGACACTGTAGAACCTTTGGTGTTAACAAAACTTGATGAAAAAGTTTCTGTCCTAAAAACCGAATTAATAAACAAATGTATCACCAAAGTTTCTCAATTCAGACAAATGGTAAATGAGTCTGAAAAAGAACTGAGTAAACAAGTGACAACTTGCGAAAAGAAGTGTGAACAGAACACCTCACAGATTCACGGTAAAATGAGCGATCTTGAACGGAAAATGAGTGAAAAACCAAATTATGCCACTGATAGAATAATTTGTAGCAAATTGCTGGAGGGTGAAGAACGATTCGATCCGGCTAAAAAGCATTTTTTGAAAAATTGTGACAGGAATTTTCCTGATTATGTAACGGATCAGGAAAAGATCAATGTGGTCATTAGCGCCTTACCAGGCAGTGCAAAAAGATGGGGATTCAACTTAAATATGGAACAAATGTTATTTGAAAAATTTAAACAAATATTTATATTGGAATACTGGTCAGGACAAAAAATGCATTGCCTACGGCGAGAATTTATCGTGACAAGATTATATGATAATAGAGGCAGGAGCTCAATGAAGAATTTTGTAAAATGTGGTATCGAAAATTGACAAATTTGAGAAACAGGTCAACAGAATCTGAATAGTGTGGGAAATGTGGAAAAAGCTCCAAAAGGATTCGAAACGATATATGGAAAACATTCACAAAACATTTCATTCCGCGGTAGGAGTTTGTACCACGAAACTGCCGCAGAAAACTAAGGCCCACATGTTTTATGGGCCAGATTCGCGTAGACAAGCATTATGGGCCCAAAATAAAGAAAGGGTGCTGGATAAAATGGAGTGAATTTAAGACACGAGCAAACGGCAGAGATGTGTCACAAGGTGAACCGTGCAGAACGACAGGGGCGAACATGAATGAGTCATCTATGGGATACAATGCTGCAGGCGATAGCGTGGAACTAAACCACAGCATACATTGAACTTGGTGGGGCGCTCAGCTGTCCATTGTCCGGCTGCAGTAGCAGCATTAGGAAGAGATGACATCGCCAAGGAATTCAGTGGAACTTTTTTCGTGGAGAATATCACCGAAATGAAAAGAGAATCGCATATGTTATTAGGTAAAAGTGAAAAGACAGATAATTTGTGGGAAAGGGAGTCGTCAGGGATCGCAGAATGGCGTGTCGATTTGTTTCACAGTTCAGTGCAATACGAGCGGGAAAAGTTTGAAAAAGGTTATATGGCCAGAAATTTAATAAAAGGGAGAAACGAAAGTCTAAACGTAGGAATGAGGACATTGTCCGAAGATGAAAAGGAGGTGGAAGTAGTAAGTGCCACGCAAGGTGCGCAAGCAGTAATTTTAGAGGAAGGGGTTGGTATGAGAAAGGAAGGCACCACACAAAACACGCGAGCTGCCAATGTTAGGAAAATTTACGCTGAAAATAGAAACATGGTCGTTATAAATAGGAATCTGGAGGAGTAAGAAATCCTCAATAGTGTGTATGAAGCGATCCTGGATGATGAAAAACTCGTTCAAGCAAATATTAGTGATGGTCACGAAAATATAGATACAGACGAGTATATGCGAATCACTGAAATCCAAGACGATTATACGAAATATGAAGTTAAAGTTGACATCATCCGGAGTGGTATTGAAGAAACACCTGTGACTGAAAATGAAGTAGAAATTTTAGAAAAGGATCGGAAAATTGAAATTAATAGAATAAACAAAAGATTGAAAGAAGAGTTGGCTCGTTGTCTTAGAGTAGCATTCATGCTAGAATCAGACAGTGAATGTGAAATGAGTGATAGTTCAGACAAAGAAAACGTAGAAATAGATGAAAGAGAACAAAGCATAACGGAAAATATATCTGGAAAGCAAAATGAGGTTTTTTCTAAACAAAATCTGGCAGTAGATACCGAACCGAAAAAGTAACAACCACCTGGCAATACGATACTGGAGCGAGAGTTGATGAGAGTTGTGAAGGAAATAGAAATAAAAAAACCGAAAAATCCCCCAGATGTTTGTGATTTGCCAGTAAATAAAGTATCTTGGACCGATTTGATGGACGAACAATTATTTGTTGTGAGAGGGGAGGAACAAGAAATTTCGGAAAGCAGAACAATCAAACAAACTGTCGTCCCTGTAGAAATTTACGGTATGAAATTGCAGGTACTTTTCGACACTGGATTCCAAATTAGTGGTATTTCACAAACTTTCTTTGCATATTTCCAATAAACCATGGTAGTTTTGATGTCAGTAAATAATGGAGTGAAAATTGTAGGAGCAACTGGCAAATCCAGTAACCCTATTGGAAGACAAATATTGGTAAAATCTGAAATTAATGGACAAAAATTTGAACATAAATTCCTGGTCGTACCTGAGTTGAGTGCTGTAATGATTTTAGGTATTGATTGGTTAGACTAGGAAAAAGTATTCATTGACTGTAGTAATGGGATTGTCAAAATTAATAGTATATCTGCCATTTTCGAAATTACGTTTGCAGAAAACGAAACTTCACAGGACACCAACGTTGATGCATTGATATTAGAATTAAACTCGGGAAATGATGGTTTGTCCAATTTATTTGAAATACACAATGTGAAGAACGTAATGATTGATGACACAAAAATTGAAACTTTTAGAGAAATTATTATTATTCGGGACAGAAAGCCGATATGCTTAACATTCTAACTGATAGTCAGGAATTGTTTTCAGATATCCAGGGATAGTAAAGAATTCTGAATACTATATTGAAGCAGTAGAACACGAACCATTTTTCATAAGACCTTCTCCAGTACCCCTAGCTAACAGAGTAGCTGTGCAGGCAGAAATCAACAAAATGATGGAATAGGGGATTATTGAAAAGAGAAATAGTGAATGTAATGCCCTCTCATTACTGTGAACAAGGAAGATGGAGGCGTGCGAGTAGTAATCAATGTATGAACTCTAAACAAAGTTGTCAAAAGAGAAGTAGATCGTCCGGAAAATTTAGACGATCTGTTGCATAAGTTCCACAATGTGCGATGTTTGACTGGCTTAAACTTGACGGCGTGGTATTGGCAAATCCCACTACATAAAGATTCTGGAAAGTATACCGCATTCCTATTTGCGGGAAAATGATATCAATATAAAGTTGTTCCTTTTGGTCTCAATACTTCTCAGTCTCCATTAGGGCTTTAAATTCTGTACTAGGAAGAAAACTAAGTGCTAGATTGACAATCTATGTGGACGAATTATTGACAACCACAGAAAATTGGAGAAAACGTTGCAAATTGTTAAACAAAACCCTTTCTGCTCTTCAAACAGGTGCAAGGACATAAAAGCTGAAGAAGTACAAGTTAGTAAAACAAGAAATAAAATTCTTGGGACATATTATTACCACTTCTGGGATTGGAAAGGACGCAGAGAAGTTAAATGCTATAGAAAAAGCCTTCCACCTAAGAACCAAAAGCAGTTTAAAGCGTTTCTCGGTCTCTGTGGATTTTACCGCAAATTTGCGAAGGGACAAGCGTTTAATAGTCCTCATTTAAATGGGTTCTTAAGAAAAATAGTGCATTCATTTGGACACAAGAATGCCAAAACGATATCGAAGATCTAAAGAATGAGTTAATAAGGAACAATATTTTGCATCACCCTGTTCTGAGTGAACCATTTCATATGAGTACTGATAGCAGTGCATATGGAATCGGAATAGAAATTTTCCAAGAGAACGTTGACTCATTGGAACCAAAATGCAGGATAATAGCTTTTGCTAGTTGAACCCTGACCAAAATACAAAATAAATTACAAGATTTCAGAAAAGGAAGCTCTAGCTATCATATGGGGTTTGAAAAAGTTTCGAAATTATTTATGGGGGAATGAAATCATTATACATACTGATCACAAAGCATTGACGTTTCTTAGATTATACTCTTGAGCACTGTACCTCCAGCAGTTTGACTACGAAATTTTCTATGTCAAGGGAAGTGACAGTCATGTAGCAGATACTCAATCCAGACTACTGGAAGGAATAGGCTGAGGGCCAGAGGAAAATAACGAAGATGGCACTTTTCATACAAGATTCATCAAAGAGATTCATGGGAACAAGAAAATAGAAGAAATTTGCAAAATTTGCGGTACTACCAAAACCAAGATGAAGTCAGGAAATCAGTTAAAGTAAATTTTACTTACACCAAGTATCCTCAAATTTGTAAATTTTATAAGATCTTTAAGGGTATTTTATATGAAGGGAAAGATGCGAATAGAGAGGAATGGAAAGTATGTTGGCCATCTCAATTTGAGACCGAGGTAATTGATTATTTCCACCTCGTCTTACTACTACTGTGATCCGAAAAAGTTTTACAAATCGAACCAACCATGATTATGTGCAGAACAATGTACTGGAAGTCACTCTTGACATATTGTCAGTAGATTTGTATGGGCCTCTCCCGAAAACTTTCGGAAATTGTACATATATTGTATTGATATTGGAAGTATTTTCTAAATTTATCAAATTATTTCTCATTAGAAAAGCTACTGCAAAAGCAGTATTTAATAGAATGGCAGAATATTTCAATACAATAGGAAAACCAAAGGCAGTACTATCAGGTAATTTGCCACAGTTTATTTAAAAAATATGGAACGAATGGATGGAACAGAATGGCATCCAAGTGAAATATATTTTGGCTTACCATCCTGTAAGTTGTTCAGTGGAACGTTATATGCGTGAAATAGGTAGGTTGTGTTGAACTTACTCCCATCACAATCACAAGGCATGGGGCATATTTATTGCGGATTTTGAAAATGTAATTAATACACTCCATCATGAAACTACAAGATTTACACCCAAGGAAATTCTGTTTAATTATAAGAGCAAAAGTATAATTGAAGAACCCTTACAATTTCAACTATAAGTAGAACATGACCTGAAAGATAAAAAAGACTTGGTAAGAAAAAGGATGAAAGAAAAAGAGGAAGCCAGATCTAAAAGGCATGATAAGGGCCTTAAAGTTGCGAAATTCAAAACAGGTGATTTTGTTGTTGTAAAACCTCACGAAAAATCTAGTGAAATAAACCAGGAAATTTCTAGGTTCAAATATACTTATAACGGTCCCTTTTAAGTGCGAGGAACTCCGCACACTAATTCCTATAATCTTGTTTATCCTAGATGAAAGAATCCATTGGGTGTTTGTAATATTGTAGATTTAAAACCTTAAGTAAACAGAAATGAGTAATAAGAGGCAAATCAAAAAGTGTATAGGAATTCAATCAAATGGTAATTTACTCTACACGTTCTTGTTATTGATGTTGTATTACCAAGTGTTGTTATGTTGGAAAAATATTTTCTATTATCAGATTTCTGGTGCATGTCTATATGTTTCAAATTCGATGTAATGTAATGGGACATACATTGTATGTAAACTCCAGGGTATGATTTGTATAAGAACTGCAATAATGGAATGTTGCAGTACAATCAGAAGGACTGCCAAATGTGTCCATAGGCAGATAAAGCGTTGATGATGAAAATAACAAAGGACTGCCTTGAATACAGAGTGGGCAGCAAGAAAGACTTGCCAAACTGGGGCAAGAACGTATGTCTGAATATCGCAAAATGTTGTCAATCATGGACTGCCATACCTCAATGATAGACAGTGTTCGAAATTGAAAGCCTTTTGAGTGTTTTATGGTTTAAACTTGTGTCAGTAATGAACTGCCATAAAATCCAAAGTGGCCATTCAAATTTTTGATGCATAATGAAAATATAGTTTTGAAATAGTTGCAAACATGGACTGCCAAATGCTATTACAGGCAGCAAAATTATTTTGTTATTATTTTGATTAGAGCTGTATGTGTTTCACTATGGTTTTCAAAAATGGAATGTGTTTCAAGTAAGGGCAGTGAGAAAATAATAGTAGATACAATTTAAATATGTTTATATGTCTATATAAATATCAAAGAATGGATTGCTATTATTAGAAGCAGCATTGAAAAATTTTTCACTTAATGATTTAATAATTATGCTACAGTATGTACAACATGTGCAGTGTTAAAATTTTTTTTTATATTGTTGGGTGTATACCCACGTTTTTTGAATGCTTACAAAATGCTACTCAGTATTCTCGGTAGGTGTAGAGAAATGAATACTGATGTTTCTGTCTTGTTTTGGTAAGGATGTGTATATCGTCTGTTGTGTTTTAGTGTATTTTTGTGCCATAATTTTTTTCATTTTCAACTCCGATCGATTGATTATTTTTCTTGACTGCTCGACACCATGTAGGTGCTACTGATGTTTCATTGATGTATCCCTATAGGGAAACCTCAATGACACATGGGGCATGTGTAACACATACAGCGATTAGAAGTAGGTTTATACTATGTAAATGTGTATCTGTGATTATGAAGTGTTTTTTCTTTGTTACTCATGGTCATTGATTTGTGTAAGGATATTTATGGTTTATAATGTATCTATGCAAAAATAAGAAATTTAACTAATATATGTATAGTTATAAAGAAATCATTATATATTGGAAGCTGGTTCACGATTAAGGACGCTTGTATTGTGTAGCGTAAAAGTTGTAGGGAAGTCCCTCCGCAACTGAAGTGGCTTGGAGCGATGTAAAATGGTGGTTTTCGCAGTCGAACTGGGTTGCTCCCGGGGGGGGGGGGGGGGGGACGGTAATCAGTCACTGGCTAGCCGTTGCACGGTATACATCGAGGGTTCCGAGGGAGGCATTTGGAAACCATTTTGCAAGAAATTTTGCCTCGGATGTGTATTTGGCTGTCGCACGGTACTCTCGGCAATAAGGAACGGCTCTAACACATTAAAAATCCTTCGTCAAGAAGAAATTGTAAAGAGCATTCGAACATCAAGAGCCGTGAGTACAGTTAGCCGCCCGTCACTTGCCACCACTTTCTCGCCACTGCTCCACCAACTTCAAGCATACAGGTACGCGTTAGAGCATGAACCAGTTACGTTTTGTGAGTGTTTGCAGTAATAATCCAAGTGCTATAAACCTGTGTTTAGAACCATAACTTTTATCCTAATAATGAACCTATGCAGGATCCCCTCAAATGTTTATAAAAGCGAGTATCCTGCTTCAAACAAACTAGTGATTTATTTCTGTGTATTAAATGTGCAAAACGTCAGTGCCCGACTGTGTAAATTTTAATAACTAAAATACCTGCTTCACAGGTGATGAAAAAGGCACATAAGTTAAACTTATTTGAAACATAATATAGCCTTGATTACTATCATGAACGATTTTTTTAAGTTATTCAAGCTCAATGTTGAATAATTTGCTTTGATAATTAATAACATTAACTATTCCAAGTTAAGCTGGGAATCAAATTTAGTGAATTGAATTTTCTGCTGAAATAATCAAGAGTTTGACTAGTGATACAGTATCAGTTTATGGGTCCCACCATATTCTTCTCATATTAGAATAATGATTGGATTATTATTGCTACTAAAGAAATATGACACATTTCTATAAATGGGAGTGTAAACAGTGTAATTATAGTACTATTTAATTTTATTTGTGGTATTTATACGTTAGTTAAGTCAGAAACCTTTCCATGTCCAACTTCAGTTGGGCGCTTCTTGCAGTAACATCTCAATACTGAGTCACGTAATGATCGTGATTGTAACCGTTGTTATTATGCGTTCGGTATAATTTTGCTTTCTATGATTACTGGTTTGCGCATTAATGGTAACTATTGCTACCCAATACTTAGATCGTCCTGTATTCGTGTATATCCAGTGTGATATTCAAAGGGAGTCTTTTAAAGGTCACCACAACAACTAATAATCAATTTTCTTGAACATAATATTTCAAATTAATGTGCCTAATTGGGCTGGCGGCGGTCCTATTTTTCATTCGTATATGAACTTTACTACTTCCATTATTCCCAAAGCAAAAGCCTGTTTAGTTTTTCTATTAATTACAATATTTACAAAATTACTGTCCGATATCTTAACCCACATCAAGCGAGTGTTATATCTCGAACTAGACAGGCCATTTGGAAATTGTACCAACGAAGCTTGACAGGCTGCAACTTGGTGCACCTCTTCACTGTCAAATAATTTAATCATATAAAACGGTCGCAATTTTTGTCTTTCACATATCTTTTAATTTGATCATGTATTGTTGACCCTGGTATTTGAATTTCAGCTGCTCCTTTGCGACTTGATATCATGGGAGGACTGCTGAGAAAATTGAGTCCCGGAGGCTCAGGTTTCTTCTTGCGTTTTCTTAAGCCTAGTATACACGGCGACACTGGCTGCGCCACTCATTGTGCGAAACGAGATGAGGCAAATTGTTTCGTATATATCTGTGGTCACGGCACCACCAGATGGAAAGTCAATACATTAATGACTTTCCAGCAACACAAAGCATGACGTTAGCCATCTATGCTGATGCTACAGCGATCCTTGTGCAAGATGGAAACCGCCGAACATACACTACTGGTCATTAAAATTGCTACACCAAGAAGAAATGCAGATGATATATGGGTATTCATTGGACAAATATATTATACTAGAACTGATAAGTGAATACATTTTCTCGCAATTTGGGTGCATACATCCTGAGAAATCAGTACCCAGAACAATCACCTCTGGCCGTAATAACCGCCTTGATACGCCTGGGCAACAGAGATTGGATGGTGTGTAGAGGTACAGCTGCCCATACAGCTTCAACACGGTACCACAGTTCATCAACAGTACTGACTGGCGTATTGTGACGAGCCAGTTGCTCGGCCACCATTGACCAGACGTTTTCAATTGGTGAGAGATTTGGAGAATGTGCTGGCCAGGGCAGCAGTCGAACATTTTCTGTATCCAGAAAAGCCTGTACAGGACCTGCAACATGCGGTGTGCATTATCCTGCTGAAATGTAGTGTTTCGCAGGGATCGAATGGAGGGTAGAGCCACGTGTCGTTACACATCTGAAATGTAACGTCCACTGTCCAAAGTGCCGTCAATGGGAACCAGAGGCGACCGAGACGTGTAACCAATAGCACCCCATACCATCACGCCGGGTGATACGCCAGTATGGGGATGACGAATACACACTTCCAATGTGCGTTCACCGCGATGTCGCCAAACACGGATGCGACCATCATGATGCTGGAAACATAACCTTGATTCATCCGAAAAAATTACGTTTTGCCATTCGTGCACCCAGGTTATTCGTTGAGTACACCATGGCAGGCGCTCCTGTCTGTGATGCATTGTCAAGGGTAACCGCGCCCATGGTCTCCGCTCTGACAGTCCGTGCTGCTGCAAACGGCTCTAACTGTTCGTGCAGATAGTTGTTGTCTTGCAAACGTCCCCATCTGTTGACTCAGGGATCGAGACGTTGCTGCACGATCCGTTACAGCCATGCGGATAAGATGCCTGTCATCTCGACTGCTAGTGATACGAGGCCGTTGGGATCCAGCACGGCGTTCCGTATTACCCTCCCGAACCCACCGATTCCAAATTCTGCTAACAATCATTGGATCTCGACCAACGCGAGCAGCAATGTCGCGGTACGATAAACCGCAATTGCGATAGCCTACAATCCAACCTTTATCAAAGTCGGAAACGTGATGGTACGCATTTCTCCTCCTTACACGAGGCATCACAATAACGTTTTACCAGGCAACGCCGGTTAACTGCTGATTGTGTATGAGAAATCAGTTGGAAACTTTCCTCATGTCAGCACATTGTAGGTGTCGCCACCGGCGCCAACCTTGTGTGAAAACTCTGAAAAGCTAATCATTTGCATATCACAGCATCTTCTTCCTTTCGGTTAAATTTCGCGTCTGTAGCACGTCACGTGGTGCAGCAATTTTAATGGGCAGTAGTGTACATTCACGAATACAGACGGCACTCAGAACTGCCGAGCATTGGTTGGAACGATGGTATATTAAAGTAAACGTCGACAAGTGCGAAGCATTTCTGCTCACACGGAGACCGACTTTCGACCCAATCTATCTCCAGATGAGCCCTTATTAATGGTTAACTCTAATGAGACGCACGCAAACATCGCAGTACCCACCTCCTGCGAGACCTCACTTTAGTGAAAACAAACCCATATGCAGAGATGGCATTAGACCTTTGTGTTGGCCATCATGCAGGTGTGGGCGTGGAGGGGCTCCACCTCTTATAACCTGTACACACTTCAGTTTAGTCGGTGAGTGCAGTGGTTGTGTCCAAAATGAAAGTTATGTCAGCTGTACGAGTTGTGGCGGAGTTAATGCTTGTTTGCATGAAATCACTCCTTAAGAAAGAAAATAAAAAAATAAGAAACGTGTTTGGGTTCGTGACTGGATAAACAAAATACGTCAGCTCGGCTGCTCAGAGACCTTGCTGAAAGAATTTGTACTGGAAGACCCTAGTAATTATTTTAATTAACTGTTTTACAATTTATGAACGGGAGGTACTGCTGAGACATTTTGAATAAATAAATATTGAATAAGAATTTCAGCTCCCCATATTTCTGTCAACTATTTTTTTTCTTAAAAATGTACCTGTCCACTCGAACCACAGGATATTAATCTCGTAGACGTGGGCAGCCCCACAGCTAGGCGCTCCACTTCTCTGTATTTTTCTTAACTCATTTGTATATGTGCTCCTAATTAAATGGATTTTGCAACACTTTGCTGCTTGTTTTTGTAGTGAACATCATTAAAATCCCACAAACACCTATGCAGGGGTTTGATACCGAAATAGAGAACAATTTCCTCCGTTTCCCACTCCATATTTCTATTTGTTTACACTCCACGGTCACTCCTCTGCAATACTAGTGTCGCCAAAGTTGTAACAAGATGAAAATGTTTAGTTGTGCAAAAGCGCGCCGCGCATGTGCAGTGGCCGGTAGTGCAGTTGCGCGGAAGTTAGCGTTAAGCCTAGTATACACGACGACACTAAAAAATGGTTCAAATGGCTCTGAGCACTATGGGACTTAACATCTAAGGTCATCAGTCCCCTAGAACTTAGAACTACTTAAACCTAAGCTTACACACTACTTAACCTAAATTATCCTAAGAACAAATACACACACCCATGCCCGAGGGAGGACTCGAACCTCCGCCTGGACCAGCCGCACAGTCCATAATTGTAGCGCCCAGGACCGCTCGGCTAATCACGCGCGGCCCATATCAATAGAAATAATTACTAAATGACAGCAGTGCTCTTAAGTGAAACAACATTTAATTTTACTCATTAAAATATCTACAGTACTCAGTGATGCAAGGATCTTGTAACTAGTACTGAGATAGGAGTTACTCAAACGACATCACACACATCCATCACACACATCCATGCCAGAGGCAGGTTTCGAACCTGCGACCGTAGCAGTCGCGCGGTTTCAGACTGAAGCGCCTAGAACCGCTCGTCCACACCGGCCGGCACGACGACAATAGGTTGCAGGCAACTGAGCTACGGGCCATTAGCGTGCGCGTCGCGTGGTTGCGAATCTCGTTGGTGAAAGTAAATACTTTCGGCGTGTTCCAACTTTGGCGACAATAGTTGTATGAGTTTTGAGGTTATGTGCGTTCGTAGAGCGTAGACAATTTGAAATATGGAGTGGGGAACGGAGAATAATGTTCACATTTTGGATATCTATGCTTTGCATAGGTGTTTGTGAGATTTCAGTGATGCAGATTATAAAAATAAGCAACACATTGCTGCCGCTGAGACCGTCAGGTGCGATTATAACATAGATGGTATGACAATATCTGAGCTGCAGGGCAAAATTTATTGAGTTAGGAGCACATATACAACTGAATTAAGAAAATTACAAGCAAGTGTAATTCCAGCTGTGCAATGCTCTCGTCTATAAGACTAAAATCCCATCGTTCGAGTTGGCCAACTCTTTGTTAAGGAGTATTGTTGACAGGAGGGAAGATTATACAAATTCAAGAAGCCGCATTCTTCATTAGATATTCAGCTATTTAAAACGTCGCTGCTGTGCTCCCCATTCACATATGTTAGAATTTTGTAATAGTGGCACTGTACAGATCTATCGTCAAGAGAGTAGTCTGCAAACCATTCTCTTCTTAATGCGGCCTGCTTCGAATAATTACTGCTGTTAATGTTAATAATTATTACTATTAATGAAAAAGCGTCATCACCAACTAAAACCGCATCTTATAGCATGTCGAGTGTTCTCGATTGTAATGCATGCAATGTGATAAGTAATTTCAGTTCGGGCGACAGTGCATCATGCATTACAGTACCTTTATTCCTTATCGCATAATTAACTCTATTTAGAAGAAACTTGAACAATTCTGGTGACATTGTAAGATAATTAAAATAACTTCTTGGATCTTCCGTTATAAATTATTTCAGCAAGGATGCTGAGCAACCGAGCTGACGTCTTTCTTCATCCAGTCAAAAATCTAAACACGTTTCTTATTTTTTTCTTAAACAGCGATTCCACACAACAGGCTTTAACTCCATCACAACTCGTGCGACGAGCAGCTGCCAAAACCTTCATTTCAGACACGACTCAGGGACCCACAAAACGACGAAACTGAAGTGTATAGTGGTGTCGCCGTGTCTAGTCATATATGAAACCACTTGCGTGCAACTAATTTCACGCAACGACCGGCGGAACCCAATGTCGTCGTGTAAACTAGGCTTTAGTCTCGTCGTATGAACTAACCTTTCTGTCCACAACCTGGCCAGCCTTTGACATTGTCTCAAACAAAAGCACGTTTCTTCCCGCTCCCTATATACGTTCGTACACCCGCACTGAAGTGTCTCTTATTTCTGGTTTGAATTTTTCGTCACGTTGTTCCAAACTTGGTTCCATTGCACAAGAAAAACAGTTGTAACTCAGGCCCTATAGTAGAAATGTAAGACTTGGCCCTCTGCATCAGAAGTAATAGCTGATTAATCGATAACTTTTACTAACTTAATTCATTATTAATATTGCAGTATGAACTTTGATAATACACTGCGCATGGCTACAATGTACAATATAGTGCTTGCAAGGTAAATACGACGCGAATATTGCATCTTCTTTCAAAAATTTTCTTTGACGAACCCCGGAAACGTACGACTATATTGAGGTGTGGCCTGCAAATTAATTTTTGTAGTCCTCCAATAGCTTGACGCCCCTTTCAGCCGGAACATGTACAACATTCAGTTTAATACGTAAGCACAGGGCGTTGATGGAAACTTCATTTTCATGACACTGCGAATCTTTCTTAAGATACTTACAACTCATATCTAATTTGGTAAATATTATTTTGTAACCTTTTGATGGTGTACAGCAACCAGCAAAAGTTTATTTTTAGGTTACTTATTCAAAAAGTACCGTTACCGATGTCGAATTTTTCACAATTCATCATCAGATGGTTTCTCCATGCTTCCACTTTTGTTATAAACAAATTTCTCAGACCTAGTGTTGATTATTCATGGGGTTTTATCGATTCCCGTTTCAATAATTTTAATGTTTTCATCTGTGTCACAATTAAGTGCATTGGCCGTTTTCATTTTTGACTCGGGAAGCTACTAATAATTAAACAGTGGCAATGTGACAGAACAGAGGGTAGATGCCTCGCAATCCTGGCGAGATCCTACATATTTGAAACCCACGATTATGGCTAAGGCTTCAACAGAAAAAAGGATCTTATTGCAGTAATTGGATGATTTATATTCTACTGAATTCATAACGGCACAAATCATGTGACGATTCCTAATCATAGTTTATTGTCTTTGACTTACTGCAGCTGGAAGTTGACATCAGATGTTATTTGCACAGACATTGTATTTAGCAAGTGTTGTATAACTGATGGAAAATCAGAGACACTGATTTAACATTACACAGCAAAATCGCGTATATACATATGCTGAAAGGGTGTTGGTGAGACACAGAAACTAGATAAAAAATGTACGAATATTATAAGCTATTCGAGGCTTTAGAACGTGTAGCGGAACTGTAGCCTCGACCCAAAATTCATCCCATTATTTATGCGCGGACAAACTGATGAGATCTCCACAGAAATATTTTTAACTGCACTGAGCAGCGAGGCAGAGAAACAATGCCAGAAATTTTTTACTGCTGTAATTAATTATCAGCCAACTAAAGACTCACATTTTTTGCCGATGTTCCTCTGAGCTCAATATTTCATTCAACTTTGAGTCCAATTTTGTGGGCCGATAATTAACTTTAAGAACATAAACGAATGAGTATCGGAAAGAAATTTTAAAAGCATTAACATCACACGTCGTTACGAATAACGGTACTTTTCGTTTAACAGGATTGCGCGGTCCGAGTGGAGCCACAGAGTTAGATACATGGACTAATAAAGAGATTGTCTCCAAAGCGGCGTATCGTCATTAGTAATACCAATAACATTTACAACGTGTTGTGAACCGTGTTGTAAAATATAAACAAAAATACCTAACACTGTGTGACATTGGACAAAATTCAGTTAAATCAAGTGTTGGGAGCCAAAGCGTAAATGTGAAGTATTTACCAATTTCTAATTATAAAGCGATTGACTATCCAGGCTGTAATACCGTGTGGGAAAAAGATACCGTACGGATCCAGAATATGACACATGGCAAGTAGAACATTCCGTTGTCAGAAAGAGCTGAAGCAAATGAGTGGTATTTCCGGAGAGATACGGGTAATTGCATGTCATGCAGAAACTTGACGATGTGCTATAATCTGATTAAAATCACTTGTCAGTTGAACTTCAAATAGCAGCTGAGTTTCTCCAGCGGAAAGCAACTAGATTCTGGCACCACACAGAGCCTGTCTGAATACACTATCACCACAACAACTGAATTTTGGGATGAAAAAATGGCTTAATCTTGTATGTTCCACCTTCTGAATTCATCAGTTACCATAATAACGATCTGTTAACTCTGGGTTTGCCTATACAACGACACATAGTTTTCTCTGATTTACTTTTTCGGTTTGGGGTTATTATGTTTTTGGAATTGTCACACATGTTCAACGCCTGAACGCAACGTCCTCCAGGCGTCTGTAGATTATAAACGATACTATTGTTGCTGTTAATGTGGGTTTCATATTTTTTGCATTGTAATTAGTACTGAGTTTCTGTTGTCCGAGTGAGTCTGAAATGTAGAATTCGTTAAACACGGAAGCCACCAAAATATGTACGTTTGAAAGACAGCAGGCAAATTTGCACTCATTTTTCCTAAATTTTGATATCGGTTTAGCGATTTAGAGAACGAGAACGGTGGTGGCTGCAATAAGAGAATATTTATTACATATCTTGGACCACAGTGACTGGTAGTATGCTTTTTTTAACACGCTTAAAAAGACTTGTAACGACACAGCCAGGCTCAATTAATTTTTCCCATATCAACAAAAAATTGTTCAAATGTGTGTGAGATCTTACGGGACTTAACTGCTAAAGTCATCAGTCCCTAAGCTTACACACTACTTAACCTAAATTATCCTAAGGACAAATACACACACCCATGCCCGAGGGAGGACTCGAACCTCCGCCTGGACCAGCCGCACAGTCCATAATTGTAGCGCCCTAGACCGCTCGGCTAATCACGCGCGGCCCATATCAATAGAAATAATTACTAAATGACAGCAGTGCTCTTAAGTGAAACAACATTTCATTTTACTCATTAAAATATCTACAGTACTCAGTGATGCAAGGATCTTGTAACTAGTACTGAGATAAGAGTTACGCAAAAATAACTCCGTTATATGGTTGCCAACTTCAGCTGAAGACAAAACCTGACAGCTCAAATATGTACTATTGTTATCATTATCATTCCCAACACATTATACGGTACATACATAGTAGGTGCTATAACAGGAAGCATGCATGCATTTAACACGATACTCACTGTTAACTGTGCGAATACAGCAATTTCTGCGAGCCTCTACTTTATATGTTAGTTCTTTTCCGATTTCACAGCTTTAACAAGTTCTTTCCAGGTCTCGGATTTGACAAGTTTAGCCAAGACAGCACATTTCGTTCGGTAGTTAAATTTCACAAATAGTTTGGCTTCCACCTTTCCACTTTGTCTGTTTCTGTCATTGCTTCAGATATTTAGTATCACACTGAAAACCCACTCTACAAACGCTGTAGATGGTGAGACGGCTAGCACATGTTGAACAGCTTTCAGAAAATTATGCGCTTTGCATCTCTTAAAACCTGTGACCCGTTTGTTTGAAATGTCTGAGTGCGGCAAGTCCTTAATGAATGGCAAGACGTCGTTCATTGCACATATTTCACAAAATATTTCGTTTCTGTTAATATTTATGTCGAAATAATTTAGAAGTTTCATTACGTTCTCGATTTTAAGGGGCTGTTCAAGATTTAACTGAGAACTAAGCTTGAAAATTTAATCTTGACTAAAGTCATACCGTTTTTCTAGATATTGCAGAACTCTAGGAATATGGAGCCAACACTTTCTCTGCTATAGCTTCAGCTTTAATCTGTCCGCAGTGAATTCCAGATGAAAGTTTCGAATCCTAAGAAAAAAACTGAGATAGGAGGGCATTTGCACAGTCTTATGAAAGGTAACTGTGGTGACGTTTCGCTCCATGATGTGTTAATATTAGTTCCTTGCTGACTCTTCCTCTTCCTGACTAGTTCCCGCTGGCACGAAGTACCTTTGAACGGTAGAGTTTCTTAACACATACCGTACCTAATCAGTATGATTCTTGGTACTGCGATGATGCTTTACCGCTTGCACTGAGTCGTATTTCACTATAAAACTTACATGGCATGTTTTACAATATCAGATATATCGATCTCGCTTCGAAAGCCATCTCAAAAAGTATATTTCTTGTAGCCATCTGTCACTTAAATGACACTCAAGGCGCTGTTTTTTAGCCTGCTGCATTTGAAAATCTATATATACGTGTCCGCTATCACTCAGTCACTACAATGCTGGTCTTAACCATACCGTGTGTGGTTCACCTAACACAGACACGACAAAATACTTCACTACATCAATCAGCTGCTCGCAACAATGAGTGCAAATTTGCCTGCTGTCTTTCAAACGTACATTTTTGGTGGCTTCCGAGTTTAACGAATTCTACATTACCGGACTACATTTCAGACTCACTCGGACAACAGAAACTCTGTACTAATTACAATGCAAAAAATATGAAACCCACATTAACAGCAACAATAGTATCGTTTATAATCTACAGACACCTGGAGGACGTTGCGTTCAGGCGTTGAACGTGTGTAACAATTCCAAAAACATAATAACCCCAAACCGAAAAAGTAAATCAGAGAAAACTATGTGTCGTTGTATAGGCAAACCCAGTCATCAGTCCCCTAAAACTTAGAACTACTTAAACCTAACTAACCTAAGGATATCCCACACATCCATGCCCGAAGCAGGATTCGAACCTGCGACCGTAGCAGTCGCGCGGTTCCGGACTGAAGCGCCTAGAATCGCTCGGCCACCGCGGCCTGCCCATCAACAACCGACTTATGACTATGCTCATTCAGAGCCCCAGTAAAAAATATAAACTCATCAATGCACATGCCCCCACCAACATCGAAAATAAGAAAAACACCGAATATGAAGCAAACATAATATTTCCTTGTGTGCTACTACTGCATACATGAAAACCCTGCAGTTAATTTTTGTATGTTGGATAAATTTTAATACCACCTCACATTCCTTTCTGAGAAGGTTCCTGTTTCCGTGGGATTCAAATAGAGTGGACATTTCATCACTGGTTGATATTCTGTTGACTAATGACATGATACCCGTTGCAATTGCTCCATGGCACCTGTGAGTAGAGTCTCACGTTGGTTACTATAAGAACACGCAGGCAGTGATATCCGCTCACTGCAGTCAGAGCCAAGGTGATTTCCTTCTGTTTGTGGCGAAGCGTCTGCTGCAGTGTCCGCGCTCAGTCAACTAAAACAAAGCGCGGCGGCATGGGGCACTGCTAATCGCTGTACTTGTCGCGAGCCTCGACAACAAGAGCGCACTGTCTCTGCTAACGATACTATGGAGTTAATACATCTTACTTAACGTAATACGCAGGACGTGGGTTGGGTAAAAATTCAGTTTCATCGCATTAAATTACTTTACAGTCATATTTTATGCAATATTTATTGTTGGTTGTCTCTCTAATGTTAGTAGTATTGATTCAGATTGTGCGTGAACACGAAAACACACACACACACGCACAAACAGTTATTGATTCCAGTGAGGGTGACAACTACTGTGTGTTGAACAACACATGCACCAGTCAGTTCCTCAGTTGGCGTCCAGTGGATGAGCCCCAGTAAAAATTATAAACTCATCAATGCACATGCCCCCACCAACATCGAAAATAAGAAAAACACCGAATATGTCGAAAAATTATGGAACACACTCAAAATACAATGAGCAAAATTCACCAAGATGACGTGAAAATACTAATGGGAGACTTCAACTCTCTATTTGGGACAGAAAAAACCTGTAGAAAAATCATTGGTACAAATTCAACACACCGAAACGTTTAGACCAACGGCACATGTCTGACTGACTTTAGGAAAAAACCAGTTCCGAGGTAACATGCTTGGCTACCAGGTGCAAGCTGCTTTCGTTCGCCTTTCGAGACTCGCTGAAAGCCAGATTTTTAATTCTTTTGTAGCAGAGCTACAAGCAGGCAGATACAAACTCAATAAGGGAATTGTAAGACAACGCTCGAGCAAAATTGGTCTTGCTACTGTCAGTAACCCTTAGTGTCAGAACGAAAACCTTACGGCACTGCCAAATTCATAATGCCACTTTTGTTTTCTGCCTACATATTTTTTGTTGTTGTGAATACATAATTTTATCTATGAAATGACACATTTTTCATAATACTTGCGAATGATACAAAAAATGGTTCAAATGGCTCTGAGCACTATGGGACTCAACTGCTGAGGTCATTAGTCCCCTAGAACTTAGAACTAGTTAAACCTAACTAACCTAAGGACATCACAAACATCCATGCCCGAGGCAGGATTCGAACCTGCGACCGTAGCGGTCTTGCGGTTCCAGACTGTAGCGCCTTTAACCGCACGGCCACTTCGGCCGGCTTGCGAATGATACACGAAATGAAGTAAATACAGATCTTTTCGATGTCAAAAGTCGGTAATATCCTACTTATTCGCGTTAAAATATGATCAATCGTCTTATAGACGCTTAATGTTTTATTAAGATAGACTGCCGTCGTGTTGTTACTGTAGTAAGCTGAATTTAATTTGTATTAGTACAGTGAATATTTTAATTAAATTTTCCATTAATTTACTAAACGCATCAGTAATCGCCAAAGAGAAATTAATCAGGAGGACAATTTTCTTTCACGATATCTAAAACAATCTGACAATGCTAATGTTGTTTACAAATTCTACGCCCGTAGAAACCCACTAGTTCTAACGATGTCATTAAACCAGTGTAGTTTTAAAAGTATTTTCGTCTAGAAATGAATTGCCTTGACGGTTGATCGATCAAGAGCGAGTAAGGTAAAATTTTACGAATATATGACGAGAGGGACGAGTGCTTGAGAGAGGACTTCCCTATCAATACAAATGCCTGAGAGACGACTTTCCTATCAATCTCCTGGACAGTTTTGTTTCTCAAATCAACAGAGTGCGTCATCATGCAGTAGCACACGTGATGTAGTTTTGTTGCTCGATTTCCTTATACTGCGACCAAAAGGTGTCTTAGTTGTTGGCAACAAATTCCAGCTGTGTAGCACACACCCCGTGGGGCAGAATTCGTAGCCCAAAACACACTTTTGGAGCTATCAGATGTAAAATATTATGTTCACACTACTCTTTGCTCGAGTTTACGTCTTTTGGTGGGGCTCAGCCTTTCATTTCTTCTTAGGAAGTTAACGATAAAGGCATCATAACACGTCACCAACAACAGTACTGCGTACGAATGCTCAATGAGCGACCTGATGACGTTCAATAATAGTCACTCCATGATTTTTGTTGTTTCGAATTAGAGCATGCAGTACTCCTACGCCAGACTTCTGAACTTTGCCTGTTGATTGCAAATGTCGCATGATGGTGAAATGGTAATCTATCACATGTATCAGTAGTCGAGACTTCCTTAATGTGGAAAATCATTCATGCCAGAACGATCTTTGTTGAAACAAGAATATCTTTTTCTGGCGTATTTTTCCCAAAAGCACTCGCTCCACACACAGTTCAAATCTTACTAGTTGCCTCCTCTGCATTCACCCCTCTGTTATACCAAAAGTAAACGTTGTGTTGCAGATGTTACACCTTCTTCCACTTGCGACTCAATTTTACAATGCTTAACCGTAGTTCATGATTTTCAAGTATGCAAAATGCAATGCTTAACTGCAAGATGATAACTAGAGCTTCAAATTCGAAAATGACAGTTAATACATATACTGACAGCGTCGCGCCGCGTTCACATGGGCGGCGCCGGATTTCAGGTGGCGGGTGGCGTCTGGCCGATGGCCGGTAGCCGCTGCAGCGCGAGGAAACGCTCGAGCGTAAGCTGTTATGATCGCGACGCAGCCACGAGCTGTCCTGCGGAATTGTTTCTGGAATACTTGTTATTGCTGGTGGGTAGAATGTCAAGCGAATTATCTTCGATGTTCAATCAGACTCATAACTTTATACGAGGGCCGCAATGTAGTAATATATATATATATACATATATATATATATATATATATATATATATATATATATATATATATATAGGTGGACGCGAACAGACGACTATCAGTTTAGAATGCGCGACTATTACCGCTAGACCACGGGCTCACACAATGCGAGCACACATCGGAAGTAGACAACACTTCCTCGTAACAGTTCCGCATCTTACAGTGTTGCCAGATTGTGCAGATGGTCGGACTTAGAGTTGTCAGGGGCGGCCAGTTTTATTGGCCACCTTAAGTGAACGACTCGGACTTAGTCTCTGTGGCGGCCGGCCGGCGGCCAGTTTTTATGTCTAAGACTGTACAATGACTGACATACATTAACAGTTATTCTCTGATTCGAACACATATACAGAATAAAAGGATACTGTAGTTCAAGTTAACTTTGATTCCACAGTAGGTAAGGTACCTACTGTAGTAATTATAGACACAGGGACAGCGGCTAATGTCTCTCGTCTTAGCCTATGTAAGCAAATATGTAAGAATCACACATCTACCTCATTACCACCAAAGAACTGTCGAGTAATAGATGCCACTTTCAGCATCAAAGAATGTCATCTGACTGACCCAGGTTGAAATTGTTACAGGTAATGTGCCTTAATGGTACGTTCTTCGTAGTGGATAATTTGTCAGCCACTTACATATTTGCTATTGGGTTTTGCTAGAGGGGGATGCAAAAATCGACCTCTCCATAGCAAAGTGTTTTGTGAAAGTTGATGGTAAGGAGCTAGTTCTGATTTCACTAAAACAAAAGCCAATTACCGTAAGTTTTGCCACCGGGTGAAGGTCAATATTGCAGGTACTGATGTATGAGACGTAGGTAGTCTTCTAACTACTGAAGAGGTGGACAAAGCATGTAACTGGCTCTGAGGCTATGCAATATCTAGAAGTGGCATTACAGTACAGGATCCTGGGATCGGAACATTTAACTATCGAACGAATAAAGAACTCAGCACCTTATTGTAAAAATATTAACAAGACTGAGACAAAAATTAGGTGTAACAAAGGGTTGCGTGTATCATATGCAAGTAAAACATCCACAGATGTCTTCCTGTTCTTCCTATGCAGTTTCTTAGACCAACAGAGAGGCAGTAACTAAAGAGATGTACACAGTGACTACGAGATTTTCATGTCACTTGATTACTTCTGTTTTAATATTAACATATATTTTGTTGTTTCTTTATGTAGTTATGTTATTGACAAGATGTTTTGTTCTACTGTATAAACTACTGGTAGTATCAGAAACCAGAAATGTTTTAAATAAATACGAAATGCATACAAGTATGCTCATATAGAACCAAGGAATTTATGGGGAATAAACTGTTTAGGACGATTACCACAGAATTTAGGACCAGTAACCTACCTATATGACAACAAGAAATCCAGTATACTGACAATTTAAACAGTGTTTTGACATACAGCATTAATTAGTTAGCAAGTGTTTATACGTAGTTTAAGTCCAAAGAGTATCTAGTATTTAAGATTTGTGGGCATTTGAACTAGGATTAGTATTGCTTATTAATTTTCTTGTGCGTTTTTCCTGGTAATTTAATTGTGTGCTGTGAAATGTTAAGACAACTCCACGACCAGAAATGTCTGAGGAATGATGCAAGTATGCCGTAAAGAGAATATAGAACCATTTAATATAGCCACTTTCTGATGAAGTTAAACAGAATATGTATCTAATTACTGAGATAATATTTTGCTATTTTCAGTAATAACAGTTTTAAGTAAATGATGACTGTGTGTATGCCTATCTGGGAAAGTAAAGAAAAGTCCTCAACTTTCGGTAAGGCTTTGCATTTGAATTCTGTGCATTTAATTGTTGCCAAAGTTCGATGTCTTCAGACGTTGGTTCAATGAAAGTAATGTTAGGCATTTTTCTTTCCTCGGGTTCTTCTCTGTTTGATTCACAAAGACTCGCAAATCTCTTGAGCAGCGGGTTCCTTAAGTTAATGAATTTACTGTCAAAGTAAAAATACACAATTTCGCAACGCGAACTGGAAATCACCACCAGAAACAGTTATTGTAATGAAAGTAAATGTGTAGATAATGTTTAGGAGTTCGCCTGAGATAGGTTTTATAACGAACTACTGTGATGAAAGCTACACACGACTCATAGAAGTAAGTTCTTCTGGAATTTATATAAAGCGATGGCTTTAACAATCCAGTGACACAAGTAAGGATCGGTATATAATAGATAATTCAGAATATAACCGAAGGTCAAAGTCAGTAATACCAGAGACTTGCACTGAAAGCCGCAGTGCATGAACTTCGATTAAATAAATAGCGAACAGTACGATTCTACTAGTGTGTTGCAAAGGTCAATAAATCTAATGATGCTGTAAAGTTTATACTTGCCGAAACTGATGTGCCTGATCGTGCGAGCACGTGCAGCATCATGTGAAAGAAATCCTGTGTGGAACTAAAACCAACGTACTGTCAGTCTCAATAATTACACCCGCGAGTCAATACAGTGGGCCCAACAAACTGCCGTTACTGCGAACCTAGGTCGACGACAGTGATTTGCCGCTGTAAAATGTCAGCCACGTGATTGCTCTAGATAGGACACCCCTCAAGTGCGTGTTGTAGCATCATAATGCAATGAAAATTGACTGTAAACCATGGAAAATGAACAACGTATGAGGTGCAGTAAATAATCATTTCACGTTTACAAAGTACCTCAGACTAACCATTAACTCTCGAGGTGTTGTCTCTTAGACCGCGCCAGAATTTTCCACGTCGCTCTCGTAGGTCAGTTATGGCTGATCGTTTTTATACACCACCTACCCTCCTTTAATCACCAACCCTATAAATTAATATTGTCAGTTGCGTTATCGCCTTATTTGATCGTTGTTGACATATGTTGTTAACATGTAATGGGGTCTTCTTGACCGCGTCTCGTGAACTAACCACCTGCTCTCGTCAGTACAGTACAAAACATGTTAGCTGGAATGTGACAATTTTACACACTCTAAGTTCGATGAAATTTTTATTCAGTGGATAGAAAATGATGTCAATGATATAGAACAAGAAATAGGCGAAGAAGACAACGATTTTTCAGTAGCCTGTAATCACAATTCTGCTATCGAACAAGATGACCATTCAGAGAAAGAACTTCAGGACAATGGTGATGAGGACCTTTCTGTTTCTCCAACAAAATACTTAGTGTTAGTAAAAATTAAATGTGTTCCGAGTGGTGGTAACGAATGATGTATATCTCAGTACTGAATATTAATTTTGCAGCCTTTCTTTTTTATGCTATCGATTTCAGTTATTACATGCAAGTTTAAACCCCGGAAATTAGTTTTATGCGAAAATTTGCTTTTCAGAACGTAAAATTCAGTTCTATAACAGTTCGTTTGGTGTGCCATTGAAAAAGCTTCACACAAGTCTGTGACTTCTACTTGATGCAATACTAAAATACTGTCGGCTTTATTTAGTGCAATAAAATCAACAAGGAGTATTTAAATGACATCTACGTATATAGCTGTAACCCTAAATGTAATATAATATAAATTAACTTTTCAAATGATTTACAGCTTAAAGCTTGGTTTAAAGATGGGGGTCTCAGACACCACACCATATACTATACTTTACTGAAAAGTCACCTCGTGAGTTAAGGGTAAAACAACACAGACAAATTTGTTGAACAAGCGTGCCTGAATCGAAAACTGTAACCACAAACAACAAAACACGAACCATGCATCCTTGGAAAATTCTCTGTACTGATGAAGCATCTTTCTAGCTACATCTATCTACATCCACATCTACATGGATACCCTGCAAATCAAATTTAAGTGCCTGGCAGAGGGTTCATCAAACCACCTTCACAATTCTCTATTATTCCAATCTCGTATAGTGCGCGTAAAGAACGAACACCTGTATCTTTCCGTACGAGCTCTGATTTCCCTTATTTTATCGTGTGATTGTTTCTCCCTATGTAGGTCGGTATCAACGAAATATTTTCATTCGGAGGAGAACGTTGGTGATTGGAATTTCGCGGGAAGATTCCGTCGCGACGAAAAACGCCTTTCCTTTAATGATGTCCAGCCAAAATCCTGTATCACTTCAGTGACACCGTCTCTCACATTTCGCGGTAATAAAAACGTGCTGCCTTTCTTTGAACTTTTTCGATGTACTCCGTCAGTCCTATCTGGTAAGGTGGTAAGGATCCCACACCACGCAGCAGTATTCTAAAAGAGGAGGGACAAACGTAGTGTAGGCAGTCTCCTTAGTAGGTCTGTTACATTTTATAAGTCTCCTGCCAATAAAACGCAGTCTTTGATTAGCCTTCCCCACAACATTTTATATGTGGTACTTCCAGTTTAAGGTCTTTAGTGTGATTTACCGCCTTTACATTTTACTGTTTTATCGTGTAACCGAAGTTTAGCGGATTCCTTTTAGCACTCATGTGGATGACCTGACACTTTTCGTTATTTAGGGTAAACTGCCAATTTTCGCACCATTCGTACATCTTTTCTAAACCGTTTTGCAATTTTTTTATCTTCTGATGACTTTATTAGTCGATAAACGACAGCGTCATCTGCAAACAACCCAAGACTGCTTCTCAGATTGCCTCCCGAATCGTTTATATAGATAAGGAACAGCAAAGGCCCTATAACACTACCTTGGGGAACGCCAGAAATCACTTCTGTTTTACTCGATGACTCTCCATCAGTTACTAGAACTGTGTCCTCTCTGACAGGAAGTCACAAGTCCAGTCACATAACTGAGACGATATTCCATAAGCACGCAATTTCACTTTAAGCTGCTCGTGTGGTACAGTGTCTAAAGCCTTCTGGAAATCCAGAAATACGGAATTGATCTGAATTCCCTTGTCAATAGCACCCAACACTTCATGCGAATAAAGAGCTCGTTGTGTTTCGCAAGAACGATGTTTTCTAAACCCATGTTGACTGTGTGTCAATAGACCGTTTTCTTCGAGGTAATTCATAATACTGACACGTCAAGCCTTCGTATCTGTGTTTTTACGCAAAACGGTTGTGTTTCATGTACCCAATAGTAATGAAATGACTGACCAGGATAACAGAATCTGGCCGTCCTGAATCCTGTCGAACCCTTTCGATATCAAGGCCTTCCTATCCGTGTACCTGGCCACCTCGAATGTCCTGGCATCGGTCCTCAACCAATCCGACCAGCCGTTGTGCCTCTTATTCTCCTTGACAGCTCGACAGACCTTCCACATACAACTGTTTTACACTTACTGACGTCAAATCTGTTTGAAAATGTGTAATTGAGAAAACTAACTATTCTAACAATAATCGAAGAATAGACCAACACTAACATTTTCCAATTTTTCATGAACTAAGACAATATTAACTACTTGAAGACAAAAATGTTACTGTGTCTATACAGTATAAACTGTTAAAATTATAAATTTTATCATCCATGAAAATATAGCAAACATGCTCTGAAGGGCTAGTCATATTTCCATTTAATGACTTTTCGAGTGGGTATATTGTTTCTAAACCTTAATATACAAAAATCGGAGGAAATCGTAATCATGTCTTCTTCTAATGTGTCATACTTTTATTTAAACCTTAAATAAAATCATCAATGTTAAAAGAAGCCAAAGGCCTGTTCGTCCATCTCTAGGTTTTGCCTTATTTTTCAGTGGAATATGGATGTTGGATGAACAATCGAGGCATGAGTTAGAACACAGACCTCAATCAACCGACAGAAACTGTCACCAACAATAACAAATGTCAAAGTCTTAAGAACAGATTAAAATGCAATAAGCCTTAATCAGTCAACTTATATCATAATCGTAATAGAAATGAAAATCGTTATGCGTAATATTTTTGTCGAAACAATACAAATCTAACTGAAAGCAAAAGGACAGACCCCAACAATGAACTGCGTACGACAAGTGAAGTGACTTTTGTGGCGTCACAGCCAGACTTAAGGAATTTTGCCAGATTCCCCCACATCAAGAAAAATAATCACTAAATTGCAGCGTCTAGTACGCTTAAGTGAATCAATATTTAATCTTATTCATTACAACGTCTCTGTAATGTAGCAACGCGTGAACATCGTAATTAGTACTGGGGCAAAATTTACACAAATATACCACTGTCAGAATATTATAGAAGGACATAACGACTGTGAAGAGCTCTCTGGTTCTTTAGCTCTCGTTTACGCACTTATTCTCTTACACTGAAGTCTTGTTGGGAATTAGGTCTCTCTTCGCCGCTGTGCTGAGCTGTATTACTAACTGGGAGTTCTGTAGACCGACTATTTATTAAAGCACAAAAAGTAAACTGCGTATTATGACTATGTTGTTTGAAGATCCTCTTTTATTTAGGATAAAAAGGAAATAGAGATTTTATTCATAAAAGGTCAGGAAATTAAGTACGGAAGCTTTTCGTTTGGTTTGAAATTATTTCAAAAGCAGTTTTGTGTTTCAAGTACTATCTGCTTATTACATTCTATCAAACCTGCAGTCATTTATTCTTCTCGAGGTCTGATAATTTTTCTGAGTGCTATTATTTTAATTTATTTCACGGTCAGTAAAATACCAAACTAACTCTTTCCATCTGTGGACCGCTGGTATTTTACACTTTTAAAGTAAATGAAAGTTGAAGTATTATTATGATTCTTGATTCTCAGGAAAGTAAGTGACTTTAAACCAAAGATACAAATCGGCCCAGTTTTTTTATAACATTACTGCAAAGGCAGAGTCCACTCAATAATTTCAAAAGCAACTTAATGCCCTTGAGTATCAGTTCCAGAATATAGAGCAAATTCCACGTAATCACAGGAATAATATTATAGACCAGTGATCGCCAAAGCTTTTTGCTCGAGAGCCAGTATTGACATTGAGGGACGACACCTCGGGCCGCATATGTACCGATCTTATTATTAGTTGGTAAGCTTCACAAATTGGTATGTTGCAAGCGTCCAGTGGACTAGCTGTCGTAAGGGCGCGATAAGTTGGCACCTGGTCCCCATGTAGTGATCGTTAAAAATCGGTACCATTCAGACCATTTCGTGTCAGCTGTTCTCTGTTTCAGACTATTGTACCCTCACCGACCCCAGATGTAGCACAGCTTTGCCTGACTAAGCCTTGTGTTGTCTGTGTGAACGGATGGTTAATTGGTTAATAGAAGTAACTGTACTTATGTTTCAAAGCATTATTCAATATGAGACACTATGACATATGATTTGCATGTCAGTTTCCTTCTACTCATTGCACTGTATTATAAGATCTTTAATGTAATGTTCCTTGCTGCAAGTAAATACCACATTCGAAGATGACGTAACACGCATTCACAAATCCATGTTACTTCCGTCCCAAAATTTATACCGTAGCAGCTGATCGCTACGAGAGCTCGCACACGTGAGTTATCGGTACTTGGAGACAAAACAATAAACGTTTCCAGCTGTAACACAGCAGTGGCCACGCTACTTGACCCCTATACCCCTGAGTTAAGCGACCAACTTTCCTTCGCTCATGGACGAATTCATCAACATCGATTAAAATTAAGCACATCTTAAAATCATAACTGGCTGTGTAAGTATTTTTTTGTTGCTAAGCAGCAAAAGTAAAGCTCTAAACGTTAGTTGACATTTTGCATTCGGCTGTTAGTTGTCAGATGCATATTGTTATAAAATACGGCTGAGAATCGCGGGCCACACGAATACTTGATTCGAGCCGCATGCGGCCCACGGGCCGCAGTTAGACAACCACTATTAGGCTCACAGATTTTGAATGCGTTTGTGAGCATGGGAAGACACAATGCGCTGGAGCGAGATGGACCGACAGAAGACAGAACTCTGCCCGACAATTGGTGGGACAGGCATTGACTTCATGGGTCTGAGACTGCCACAGTGCCCCGTGAGGCAGCTAAGCATTGTCCACTTTACAACCTCAGGCAATTGAGTGGGCCACCAGAGGATGTAGCTGCAGGCGAGGGCTGTTTTCCAATGTTTGGCAGTTCGGCTTAGTAGGAAGCCATCGGCCACTTTCGAACACACGAAGTGTGCAAAATAATGGACTAGCTCCACAAGCAGTGTTTCCTAATTCAAGAGCCTCTGTGATATGAGACCAACTCCATGGGTACGCAGTCGTGGCAATGGTTTGTTTTAACAGTAGAAGAAGTTATGTGATGAGACTGTTATCTAAAGGTGACACGCTGTTTTGGCGGGACTCTCTATGCTGGAGGAAAACCTCGCTATTGGGCCTCCTCAGTGTTTTGTAATTTTGCTGTTGGGAACAGTCAGTGTTTGGCGGGAGAAATTAAAGCAGAGCGGACAGGAAAGCCGATTTTCTTTTTCGCAAGTGGACTTCCGTCGAAGGTAGTCACTAGGGATTTGCTGCCAGGCTTCGTTCGATACAAGATTGTTGTCGGGGTTCACTGTCGGCTGCTGCTGCCACTAATATTGGCAATAGTAGCAGTAGCAGTACTAATAATAATGACAACAATAACCATAATGTTAGTCGCAGATATAAAAAGAATTTATAGATGTACGAAATACACATTTCCTGATACAGCGAGTATTGGCAGAGGAAATTTAAGGAGACGGCACCAGCTAAGAATACTAGGAAATTGATAAGACCTTGTTTGAAAGGAGGATGTACAAGGGTAACGAGAGCGGGCAGGGACAATGTTAATCATTATTGTTCCCGTAGCAGATATGTCGATAACTGTCATCTGAAGAGGTTATACCAGACTCGGATTCTTGCAACTGAGAAGGACGTCGAGAAAGTGTGTGAACGATGGACGAGGACAGAAAAGACTTTGCTCGGTTGAGAACAGGTGTTTCTGTCATGTTGTTCAGACAAGACCGTTAAGAGATATGAGAGACAGTGCACGTTGATAAGATAGTAGAAGAAACGGATGTTGCGGAAATCTCTGTGCTTGTCTGCACGCTTTCGGTTTAGCTCTGCATGCGATGGTGAAATATTATCAAGACTGGATCATCACGGATTTAACGAACACAGACATTTATGAGCAGTTCCAGACGCCATGAGCTTGCAGAGTAACATCGCTGTAATCAATAATTGGAAACGTAATTGTTTGCACGGCGGGGAAATTTTATTTTTGTAGGGCATGAAGACATTCTGATGCCTTCTTCCCCATTACAGTTACGTGCTCAATCCAGTTTAGATTTTTATCTATTTTACTCCTAGATTCCTTGCTGAAGGGGTGAAGTTTATATTTGTTTCATTTCGGGTTAAAGATGGTAAAGATTCCCGAGCCTAGAACGACCATTCAGTACCGCTTGGGCTATAGATGAGTTGAGTTACCTCTATATAATGTGCCCATTTTGTTAGTGTACACAAGTCGGTACAGGTCTCTATTGCTACCTACATGTTTATAGGTTTTTCACTTACATATAACTGGAAATCACTGACGTAAATGTGATGTTTGCAGTAGGAAAAAACTGATGACACATTGCTGATATACTATGAAAAGAGTAGTGAACCTAATAACGAATGCTGGGGGACGCCTTTACTACTCGCCTCCACTGTGACTTTACGCTGAAACGCTTTGCTTTAGTCTAAGAAGCACTTGATAGTCGCCTCTTGTGCATCCATGTAAAATTCAGGTCATGTGTTACCTTTATTAACGCGAATGTTGTGCTGCGAAGTTTGTGATAACCTAATTGGCATTCGTCTAGTACGTCGTTTGTAGTTAAGAGTTTCGGTAACTGGTCGTGGAATGTATGTTCTAAGGTCTTGAACAGTGCAGAAAGAATGAAAGTAGGTCGGTAATCAGAAGTGCTGTGGCAATGTCGTTTTCAGATAGTGTGTTAACTAATCCCTGTCCGTCAGGGTGCACACTTTTAGTTAAGAAGTGTTTGAAGATATCTGTTACAGTGGGAAATAGTAAGTCAATAATAAGAGTCACAATCTGCGACATGGTTGCGAATAGCACAGTGATCTAGAAAGTGTAGAATAAATTTCTCTTATTTCCATCAACTAACGAGGAGTTTCGGTCAGCGATGACCACCTTCAGATCTGTTTCAGTACGTATCCGATAATAATGAAGCCCTAGTGCCATCGTCAAAAGATACACACAAAACCAGCATAGCATCGCAGCACATATGAGTATTTAAAATATGGTATACACTAGGCCACAGTATCGAAGTCGGAGCCATCTTGTCAACGGAGCTACTATTCATAACAAACTGCGTTTATAGTGTTATAAGTTTCATTACATGATCGAGTCTCACGCCTCATCCTCGAGTGATGATAATTCATTTATTGTCATTACCCACTATACTGTTTGTTGCGGCATTGTGTGATCTTCGAAGTTACGTATGCCAAATGCATAGAACAGCGACACTGTGGCGGCCTTGACCTCATCGATTTTATGCTGACATGCTGCACGCTGTTAGTACATTGTACGTTGTGCACAACTGAACACCATCTTGATAAGCCTACGGCAATATTGCGCCGCGAACATCAGCCGCAGCCGGATACAGCCTCCATAAATCCAACGACAATACCATCTAACTGGGATATGAGAGAAAACATTCCTTGTAGAAGACCAAGCAATAAGTTAGATACTCGTATTTGAACTGTTCGAAATGTACGTAGACTGCTTTATGCACTGCGACAACACTCATTGTCTAACAAATCACAAAACAGATATTCCTACACCTTTCAAAGACTATCTGTTGTAGCACAATGCATCATTATTATTCCGTCAGACAGGGAATGGCGAATGGCAGAGGGTGCTTTGTGCCATTAATAGTCATTTTCTTTCCTGTTCCACTAGCAAATAGATAGGGGGAAAAACAACCGCCTTTATGCCTCCGTATGAGGCCTAATTTTTCTTATCTTCATGGTCATTACTCTAAATGGACGTTGGTGGCACTAGAATCGTTCTGCAGCCAACTTCAAACTATGATTCTCTACATTTTCTCAGTAGCGTTTCCCGAAAGTAACATCTTCTCTCCATTTGAGTTCACAAATAAGCTCTGTATTACTTGCATGCTGATCGGGCCTACTAGTGCCAAATCTAACAGTCAGCCTCTTAAGTGCTCCGATGTCTTCATTTAATCCGGCGTGGTGTGGATCCAATGCACTCGAAGAATATTTCCGTCGTGAAGGCATCCTACAGCAGTATTATAAGTCAGTAATGCGAATATTACGCACCAGTTGTCAGAGGTGTGACGTGTTCACCACAACATGTTTTGGATTACGTTATCCCATTATTAAGCACTGTAAAACAAGGAAAGAAATTAACGCATCGCAATACTGCACACACTGACATCTAAGTAAATATTATATCATCCTGTAGTGTTACATACCTTAAAGCTTTTATGTCATTGGGATGAAGAGTATATAGCTAAAGGCAACCACGCATTGTCACATAAAACTCCTCCCTGAACGTCTCATGTTGGCGCATCATGCTCCCAAAAAGCTCAGATGTAGAATAAAGGCAGCTTCCTTCACCTACCAAAGATAGCACTATTCTATGATGCATGTACCACAACTCTGAACTATGCTACTGTATTTCTCAAAATCTTTGAATGCTACACGTCAAGTCCTAGTAAATTCTAAAAACCAATACTCAACCTATGTTGAACGTGTACATCCAGAGAGCTAACCAACGGAAAATATTAAACCACCATATAGGGTTGTGGTACTTACGTCATGGAATAGTACTGTCTTTGGTAGGTGATGGTAGCTGCCTTTAATTTACAGCTGAGCCTTCTGAAAGTATGGTGTGGCAACTTCAGACGTACAGGGAAGAATTTTATGTTTGACAATGCATGCTTCCCGCTGGCTACCTACTCTTGAGGGTGGTATGTTATACCAATATATTTGAATAGTTGCCACTATGTGTAAAACTCAAATATATTGTTTTGTTTCCTTGTTTTATAGCACTTGATAAAGGACAAAATAGTACGGAAACATGTTTTGGTAAATATTTCACATGTTTGACAACTGGTGCTTAACATTCTCATTACTGAATCCATCAGTACTCAAAAATGAGCCGCACTGTTGTTCCATACACGGTGTCGTTCTAAACATGAAGCACACTTCCCTGAAATTCTCCCAATAAACCTAAGTCGATCTTTCGCCTTGCCTACTACCTCCATAGGTGATTTCAATAATAGCCCTCTACTTTCAACCGTATTTTTCGTGCAATGGGTAAGCTGGAACTTAGCTATTTGTCTGCTTCTCTCCGTCTAAATGAATCTTCCTAAAACTGTCTACCAGATCTAATCAATATTGATTACCGGACAAATTAATTCTTAACTTACACTCGTGCACTGAGCGACACTTTGACTATACTGAATTATACAAAGACTTAGTATGGTTTGCTCAAGACAATATACTGACTAAAGCTGTTTCAATAAAAATGCAGTGCTACCATGAATGTAGCCTCACTTCTGAAATCAGTGCGCAACTGAATTTATAAAGAAGTGCCTGGTCCTGAACTGTATTTTCACTTACATCGTGTCTCGGCAAACATCTTGGCAGATTTCTCGAAAGCAACGCACGGCGTACAGCAGCAAAGCAACACAAGGAAACTACGACTGAAAATTCCGTACCACAAAGTGCAGCGTACGTACGCACATAATATACTGAACGCCGGATGGGAATTTTAATTGGTAAGAAATGACAAATTTCTAATGAAACTCTATTTTCGTAAGTAATGCTTTAAAAATCAACTGAGTGTTCACAATAGTATCTACGCAATATAAGCAAGGGAAATCTCACCTTCTCATAAGAGCAATCCTATAAAAATCGTTCAATCTGAGCTCCGTTACTACAATCTCAGTAACACAAAACAATCTTATGAACTTGAATGCTTAACTCAACCTCTCAACATTTCAGGAAAACTCACAAATTATCTCTTTACCTTCTCTCTCCATAACTGCATCAAAAATATTCACACTTCCATTCCATCAGTCTCATTTCATTGTTATAAAAAAATTTCCTGACCGTTCCTCAAAATACGTCTGCCACTCAACACTGCTCAACTTACAATAGGTGTTACTTCGCTAGCGCTCTAAGACAGAGGCGGTGTATCATCACACAGATATTGTAGCAATAGTAAAAGATTACTCAGCTACATGTTTTTGCCAGAATCCAGTAAATACAATCGCGCCAGTCTCTGGTTAGAAAGTTGTTACCAGTTACCAGCTGATGCGACACTAGCGCACCAAACGACGAGAAAGCAGTAATTTACATGCGTCGTAAGGATACTTAACTAACGAAATAGTTGCTATATTTTTGCGTTCCTACGTTAGTCAACTAACAATAAATATGAATTATCGTCAAATTTATGTGAAAACAGCTGAATCACACTGATTCAACGACATAAGTTATAGCTTACCCACGAAGAAATATTTTTGAATACGTGTATATTTGCAGAGTACTCCACTGAAAGTGACAGAATATAAACACATATTTCATGTGCGAGAAGCATAACTTATGTTTTTGTTTGTTGCTATTATCACAGGCACTTTCCTTGACACATAGAAAAAAATTTTATGGACTCTAATGATTCATCCATAGTTACACTTCACTCGACTTTATAATGCACGAACATTTTTGTAAATTTAATTACTTTTGTTTCAAAAGCGAATGTGCTGAAGATTCTTGCTGTTTGTAGCTCAGATTTAAAACAATAGTGGAATTGGTCTCGTCGTTGTTAGGGAACAGTTTTATTGCTTTTGCAGTTTTATTGACACGTAATGTGGTTTGTCCTTACGCTACAAGTGTGGTGGTTTATTTGGGACGTTAAGTGAAAAATGGCTCTGAGCGCTATCGGACTTAACATCTGAGGTCATCAGTCCCTAGAACTTAGAACTACTTAAACCTAACCAACCTAAGGATATCACACACATCCATGCCCGAGGCAGGATTCGAACCTGCGACCGTAGGAGTCGCGCAGATTCGGAATGAAGTGCCTAGAACCGCTCGGCCACCATGACGTTAAGTAATGCAGGTACTACATTCCATATATGATTCCTACGTTCCACATTCACTGATTTGGCTGAAAGTATATAGAACAAAAGTCCGTTTTCTGGGCTAGATCTACGACGTCTTTCTGCAATAGATCAGCGCTTCTGATGTTTACTAACAGTTTTTGTTATTAAAGGAAAACGACATTATCCAGTAAAATATATCTGTACGCTGCAAGAGAATCGTAAATAAACTGTCGTGTAATGTAACGTTCTGTACCTCCAAGAGGTTCTAAAAAACCTAAAGAATGACAAATGAGGTATCACTTTTTACATATTGCCGATATTCATGGCACTAAATACTCTTTCTGTTGTAAAAACTGTGTAACAGATCAATATAAACGATAAAATTTTGTTCTCACCCGATATCGTACTCCGAAGTGACACTTGCTGGCCGCTTGGAATGCTACTATCGCTGTGAGTAACAAAAACGGGGCATAGTGTCGCGACTGCTATGTTAGACTGTGGTTTTGCTGTGTGTGAGATATGGATGTCGATATTTACGGAAGAAACAGAGTTTACGGAGTGACCAGAATAATATACATACCTCACAAACCTACTGTCCGTGTAGTCGACTGCACATCAATTTCTTCCTTGCTTGGTAACATCAGCTATTTTTCTCAAACTGCAACTACAAAAATGCCTTCATAAAATTTATGAGGATAGCTATAGATGAGGCATAACATGCCACTTCAGCTCTACGCCACTGTTGTAGTGGCAACCCATGACCAAACGTTTTCCATGGGTGAAGGATCTGGTGAACATGTAAACCAAGGCGCCGACGCCTTCTGTAGCTATATTGATCACCACAGCTAGTGCAACTTTCTGTCTGGCGTTATCTTGTTAAAAGATAACGTTGAGAGAATTCGAAGGTACACCAAAGTCTCCGGCATTAACGCTCTGAAATGTAGCACCTACTTTCCACGTTACTGCCAATGTGACCCACAGCTGAACGTGTGATGTGCCCAATAGCAGCCGTCTGATAATAGCGCATGAAATCTCGAAACTTTCGTTTTCCGTGGAGCCTCCTAACACTCATTCGACCATTGTGATTCTATACGCGGAATCGGAACTTTTCTGAAATGACGAAGTGTTGGCAATCCTGAGTCCAGTGGTTTGATTTGGCGCAGCTGTATCGGGGCATCTCTGTCTGCTGTCGGCGGAAACCGCAACAGTCGCCGTGCCGTGATTCAAAAATTGTGCACACACCGTCGTACTTACTGGGTATGTACTCACCTTTTGTATGTATGTTTCTTATATTAACTTTTATATAAACTTTGTACATTTGTAAGTGATTGTGACGTAATAAATTATTATGCAAACATTTACAAAGTTTGCATACTTCCAACTGGCAGTAAATAAATTTCCAGAATACTAGCCTTCCTGCAAACAAGGCCATTTGCTGACTCAAGCTACGTGACATTGCTGTGCGATCCTTTGCACGAATGCAAGCAAGTAGCCCTCGTGTACTACCCTTGCAGAAAATGCCAGCTATATCCTCCCTAGTGTCGTTTCTTCCCTTTTTTTCTAGGCAATATCAGCACTCGGATATACATTTCTTTTTTGTTTGTCGTTATCCATTCACAATCTACATTTCACCTTCGCATACTTTTTTATCAAAACGTAAAATAATTATAATTTTTCGTTGTCTTTTCCGTATCTGGCTCGCGCTCTTCGGATCGCTCACTAACATTTAAATAATTTAATTTCCTAATACAGGTAAATGTTTACATCGAAGTGACTATGGATCCTGACCGCAAGAAATTCTTATGAATGTATCATCATCTTAGCGGCCAGCAAAATTTTGGCTTTGTTTCATGGTACATAAATTTCCTCATCCTTTCATTTCTCACAACATGATTACACTTGATACCAGAACAAGGATGGGGATCAATTTAAGGAAAACACTTGGAAGGATGTCCCAAACAAATAATTTCATTCACAAACAAATATTCTATTTAATAACAATTCTATCATATTGATTGGCGACTCCATGGAGTGCTGTGTGCACAACGACCATATACGTTAAATTAGAAGGAAGGTCAGCATTGGCGGTAATATTGATGGTTTATTGATAGCAAAATCGATTTTCAATCACATAATGATTTCTCCAGTGCTGTGGTGTACAAATTAAACTCATAGGCACTCGTATCAAGTTATTATCAGTAACCAAAGCAAGAAACGATCACAATATTACGGGCAACGCCAACCTTCCTTCTAAATTCTATCACATCCCAACTAACAGTTACCATACAAATATTTAAGGTTTCTAAATTAACATCACGATGCATAAGGACATTTGCACTATACATGAAATTATAGATGGTATTCGGAGAAAATGTCAACTGTATAATACAATGAAATCCAGATCTTTAGCTGCTTACAAGCGTTGATAAATATCAACGGGGACAGTTGAAAATGTGTGTGTGTCCCGATCGGTACTCGAACCCGGCATCTCCTGTTTACATGGCAGACGTTATATCCGACTTGTTTCTTTCCACTTTATATATATATATTATTTCTATTATTTTAAATATTGCCCGACCGGGACTCGAACCCAGATTTCCCGCTAAGCTTGAGCGGTCGCCTTAACATATTTTTCTATTTTTTTTTAAAAGTTTATTAGACCAGGGGGCAAAGTGGGCATGGGTCGTACTTGGAGGACTGACCGCGGTGTCCCCGTCTCCTGACAGGATAAGGGAGAGGCAGCGGAAAGGAAACATTGTACAAGTGTGTAATTCTTTTTTATTATTATTTTTATTTATTTATTTAATGTTAATATCCCAGAAGAAAAATCTTATATGAAAAAGGAAAGGAAATAAATATAGCACCGAAGTGACATCCTCGTCACTACACTGAGAGTAATATCCTATCCCTGCGAAACTATGAAAACCTGGGACCCCCACCTCTTCGGGGGGTCATGAAACATGCTGCCTAGAAAGTTCGAAAAGTGCATTTTGTATTTTGAGTGGCGTCGGATTATTTCGTGTTGTTCTAGTAGATAATGCCAATAGCCCATGCCCGACTTCCAAGGTCCGCGAGAGCAAGTAGTGTGATGTGTGTCCTCCAGCCCTGCGGATTGCAGGCGTTTTCTGTGAGGGGGAAAAGACAGCGTCTACATCTACATCCACATCTACATGGATACTCTGCAAATAACATTTAAGTGCCTGACAGAGAGTTCATCGAACCACCTTCACAATTCTCTATTATTCCAATCTCGTATAGCTTGCGGAAAGAACGAACACCTATATTTTTCCGCGTGAGCTCTGATTTCCCTTATTTTATCGTGGTGATGGTTTCTCCCTAAATAGGTCGGTGTCAACAAAATATTGTCATTCCGAGGATAATGTTGGTGACTGTAATTTGGTGAGAAGATTCCGTCGCTAAGAAAAACGTCTTTCTTTTAATGATGTCCAGTACAAATCCTGTACCATTTCTGTGACACTCTCTCCCATATTTCGCGATAATACAAAACGTGCTGCCCTTCTTTGAACTTTTTCGATGAACTCCGTCAGTCTTATCTGGTAACGATCCCACACTGTGCAGCAGTATTCTAAAAGAGGAAGGAGAAGCGTAGTGTAGGCAGTCTCCTTAGTAGGTCTGTTACATTTTCTAAGTGTCCTACCAATAAACGCAGTCTTTGGTTAACCTTCCCCCAAAACATTTTCTATGTGTTGCTTCCAATTTAAGTTGTTCGTAATTGTAATTTCTAGGAACTTAGTTGAATTTACAGCTTTTAGATGAGACTGATGTATCGTGTAACCGAAGTTTAACGAATTCCTTTTAGCACTCATGTGGATGACCTCACACTTTTCGTTATTGAAGGTCAACTGCCAATTTTCGCACCATTCAGATATCTTTTCTAAGTCATTCTGCAATTTGTTTTGATCTTATGATGACTTTGTTAGTCGATAAACGACAGCGTCATTATATTGTCTACCAGATCGTTTATATAGATAAGGAACAGCAAAGTGCCTATAACACTACCAGAAATCACTTCTGTTTTACTCGATGACTTTCCGTGAATTACTACGAACTGTGACCTCTATGACAGGAAATCACTAATCCAGTCACATAACTGAGACGATATTCCATAAGCACGCAATTTCACTACAAGCCGCTTGTATGGTACAGTGTCTAAAGCCTTCTGGAAATCCAGAAATGCGGAATTGATCTGAAATCCCTTGTCAATAGCACTCAACACTTCATGTGAATAAAGAGCTAGTTGTGTTTCACAGGAACGATGTTTTCTAAACCCATGTTGACTGTGTGTCAACAGACAGTTTCCTTCGAGGTAATTCATAATGTTCGAACACAATATATGTTCCAAAATCCTGCTGCATATCGGCGTTAACGATATGAGCCTATAATTTAGTGGACTACTTCTACTACCTTTCATGAATATTAGTGTGACCTGTGCCACTCTCCAGTCTTTGGGTACGGATCTTTCGTCTAACGAACTGTTGTATATGATTGTTAAGTATGGAGCTAATGCATCAGCATACTCCTAAAGGAACATAATTGGTATACAGTCTGGACCAGAAGACTTGCTTTTATTAAGTGATTTAAGTTGCTTCACTACTCCGAGGATATTTACTTCTACGTTACTCATGTTGGCAGTTGTGAGGGAAAAATAATGCGTCCTTCGAGATCGTGGATTCGTCGGTGCGTCGGAGTAATGCCATGATGCATTGCGTGAGCCGCCAAACTTCCTTCGCCTCACCGCACTGCAGAGAATGGACGTCGGTGTCCTGCATGCCACATATAAGGCAGACCGGGCAATGTACCATGCAAATGCCGTACAATCGTTGGCGGTTGACTGTCATGCGGTTGATTAATGTATACCAAGACCATCTCGCTGCCGTGGTGAGAAGAGGCGTATGGACAGCTCACCAAATCTGTCACCAATCCCTCGTTGGGTATTTAAGTTCCACTACATTGCTGCAATGAAGAGGCCTCAAGTATCGATATATCTCACGGGTAGTGGGTATGCTTGCAGAAGGTATCTGTAACTGAACATAACTAAAATCAACAAAGAATCGCGCGACGTGAGAAAAGGAAGGCGATGTTGTGCCTACCGTCACCCGTGGTTCAAAGGACAGGGGAAGAAGCACGTCCAGGATCGCCGACGTGATGGCGTGTAGCCGTTGGTTCCATGTTCGTAGCGTCGCTCGCAGGTATAGAGCTAGAGCTTTGAGAGTAAGTCCTCCAGAATGGTGTGGGAGAGTTAAAGTCTCGTATTTGACCTTAAACAACATTCCTTGGCTGTCATAGTATCCAAAGGCCGCCATTAACCTGTCAGCAATGGCAGTATCTATATCAGTTGCGGCAGTCGCGAGGCCGGATGAACATTAGTGTATTCCACCGTTTGGAGCAGGTCGTGGGTTCGGAGTGAATTGCTGCGTTTGTGCAGTCGGACGTGCTAGAGCAGACGTCGGTAGCTCGCCGCCGCTGATTGCCGTAGCGATCGGGTGAACAATACTCCTAAGCATTGCAAGATGTCCACCGTCGTAAACGGGCTGTGTAGAGCGCCCAGCCCTCGTCTGATGTCCATAACCTTGGTTTTATTCATGTTGACCCTGCTTCCTGCAGCTGCTCCGTACATTGTAAGAAGGGCAACCACCTTACGTACTTCGTTCTCCGACCGGACAAGTATCATCAAGTCGTCGGCATATGCACGACACGTGAAGGAACCCGCACGGAGTCGGACGCCTGTAAGAGTCCGTCTAAGAATCTACATAAATCGTTCGAGCGCTATTGCAAACAGCATCATCGACAAGGGACATCCTTGCCTAACTGAGCTGCAAACAGGAATCGTTCCTACCTCCCTGCCATTGACTCTCACCGTCGAAGGAGCGCCGAGAAGGAGGCGCATGAAGACGGTAATAAAATCCTGAGGTATTGCCATGCGTCGCATGGTCGAGTCAAGGAAATCATGGTTGATCCCGTCAAAGGCACGAAAAAAATCCACTGATACGAACGCCGCTCGTATTCGCCTAGGATAGAATGGATGTTGCTCCGAACCTTAGACAAGCCTGGTCTGGTGGTAATGTCTTGGATTTACAGTCTTGAGCCTTGCCGCCAACATTCGCGCAAAGATCTTATAGTCATTATTGATCATTGTGAGAGGTCTACATTGATGGGCGCTGACACTCGCTGCCGATTTCGGTATTGGTATAAGCAGTCCCGCCATGAACTGCGACGGAACGTCCGTGTCAAGGCTCAATAACTCATTATACATCAACACCAATTGGCACATCATTAAATCCGCAAATTTTCGAGTGTCAACCAATCCGGCCCAGGGGATTAATGCACCGCACCCTTTGTAAGTACCCTTCGTATGTCATCTTCCATTAGGGGTGCCAATTACGCCTCTGCATCCGGACCATCCACCTCCGTTTGCATCTGTGGCAAAATTTCTTCTCCTATCAGATCGTCCGTCGGCGTCCCAGTGAAAAGGAGGCGGTAGTGCTCCAGAAACACAGCAGCAGTGCCCCGTTGTGCCCTCAAGGGCCGACCATCATCATCGTGGAGCGATGACGCGCAAGTCCTTTGGACACATGATGCATGCTAATACGTCCTCCATCTATGTTGTCCAACCATCGAGCACGGATCGAAAGTCCCTCCAGTCGGCGTCTCGTGATCGATAAAATGCAGACCTAAATACGATGGACTTCCGCTTGACGCTTGGGGGATGGGGCCCTGGAGGACATGTCACGGAGCACCATGTAGTACTAATCAAGTGTATCTCGGACCCATTTCGCTTTTTCCTTGCCACACATTATGAGAGCTCTTCGTATCGCCGGTTTTGCACATTGCAGCCACCATGAAAGAACCGTACGGTGCAACGGCAGATTGCGAGTGCATGTCTACCTTGTTTCTTCGATCCGCTGGCGACATTCGAGATCCACTAATAAGGATGAATTAAGTTTCCATGAACGCTCAGCCAGACCAGCTGTCGGGTTAAGGTGCATAAATACGCAAGGTGATCCGTAAAAGTTGTGGCTCAAAGTTCAGCAGCCAACACGTGATCTCTTAATCCGTCAGAAACATAAATCCGATCCAGCCTGCTCGCCGAGTGGCTAGTAAGAAGCGTGTAGCCCTCTCGCAGCCCATGGGTCTTTTCCAATTAGTGACAAGTCCCGGCAGATCGTGTGCAAAGCGTAGAAGGAGCTGAAATTAGAGGTTTGATCCTTCGGCGTGACAACACACCTAAAATCCCCTCCAATAAAGATGTAGCCATATCTCCCATGGAATAGGCGGCAATCTCCTCCGAGTAGAATCGTGCTCGCGCGCATCGATTGTCAGATACGGAGGGTGTATAGATGTTGACAGTACGAATGCCATTCACGGTCATAGCCAAACCCCGAGCCGAAGGGAGGTAATCGAGGTCACACATCGGAATCCCTTCCCGGACTAATATGAATGAAAAGATTTGAACGAAATAATTCAGAGCAAATGTGCGAAATATATGTAAACATTTTTCTCAAAGAGTGCAGATATTCAAAAAGCCAACAGGGGTTCTCTATGCAGTATATGGAAGAAATTTCGTCGAAAAGAGTAAAGAAATTATACGTATGTTCTCGGTACTCGACGTCTCGCGAAACAATAACTCATTTACAGCGCAGGAGAGAACGATAAGTTTAAATCTACATCGCTTCCGTTTAATGAAAAGTGAGAGAACTATGAATCTTCTTACTCACCCTGATAGCATGGCAAGTTCTGTACAAGGAATGATCACAAGATACTGTGAAAACTTAGATGCATGATTAATGACTCATACGTCGCCTGCTTAACACCAGAGCAAATAATTCAAAAGATCTCACCCTTAATCTTCAACACTGTAGAAACTACGAACCGGCTCGCATCGACACCAGATACAGCAAGAAGTAGAAGAGAACAGCTGCCTTCCAAGGCGAACAGCAGAAGCAGACTTCACATATAGAGTCCTCATGCAGAATGGCCTAAACTTGATAACCTTGTGAGAACAAGCTCGCGAACATTTCCCTTTATCTGATGGCCCAACAGGGCTCCAAAGATATTAAAAGCATGTGAACTTAACAGAGAGCGTTAAAAGAAATTATTTCGAGTAATCATAACACAAACACGCAAAGCATTGCAAACATAAACTTGCGATTGTAGTAAAATCAAAAATATTCTGGAAAAAAATGAAAGTTGAAATGGAAATGTAACTTTGAGAGAGTGCTCGGTTTTAAACCGGAAAAATCGTTTTACTGTAGATGGTAGAAAACTAACATTCCAACAATCACTTAGTCAGTATTATATAACAGAGAACTGAAACAACTTTTTTCTGTGGTCCTTTCAACCAACTTTGTAACATTTCTCTGTAAGCTACAATCGTAAAAAATTGTGAATACCACGTATTTTAGATTTGTTAAATACAGATTACTTCCAGAATTCATTCGCAGATTTTCGGAGGCAGAAGGAGATAACCAACATTAAAAGTTCACAGTAGTGTCAGGTGCTGCTTTTCGGTACCAAGATCTTTATTAGGGGAGACACGTGTTTGGTCAAAGTATCACAAAGCTTAGTTACGCGTATGAAAGTTTATGGATTATTCATGTTTGTATTAATAATTTCCATTACCCTTTACTGCGAAATTGTGCTCACTCCTCCCTCCACTATTCGGAAAACAACATCTCTCCGGTTTTCTGGGAAGGACTTTCCTCTCCGGCGTTCCAGAAAGAACTCCCCTCTTCGGTGTTCCGAGAAGGACTCCTGTCTATCTCCATCTAAAAACCCCACTTTCAAAAAATGTTACTCCACTTGGAGCGTCTTTGAAATCATCATAACAATTGGACGCAGCAAGATTCCTTTATACTAATGGCGTAATCAAAAATAGCCGCACTGTCTTTCTCCAGGTGATGGGCAAAAGACACTCCACCAATAGAGAGGACTGCTGCCAAAAGTTACTGACGCTACCGTCTGATTCCCGATCATGGCCCTTATTTTTTAGTGCGCGAGTGACGTCACTTGACATGGGCGCCAAACGTACCAACAAATACACCGGCTGCGTTGGCGACAGACTATCGGACATCCAGAACTGCGGGACTCTCTCAGATTCGGAGAACATTTCACTGTGTTAGCGGATAAGCTTCTCTCAACAAACAGGTCCTCGGGCATCGGCCTGCAGATACATGCAGATTTCGAAAAAATTACTCTTTCGACGGGGAACAATTTTGAGGATATCGGCCTGCTGTGCCAGTGGACCAGGAATCAGTATAAGCCCTCTGGGCAGCGTCGTGGACAGTACGAAGGGCCGCATCGGCAGGAGACCCTGCTGGTCGCCGATCGACTCCCCGTGGCATCTAGCTAGGCCCTTGCGCAAACTCCTGTAACGCGAGAACAGCCACGAGTCACCACATGCTCTCTGTAATCCCAGCTGAGGCTAGCTGCTCCCGAATTCAACTCTTTAAGGCAGCCCCAGGGTAGCAAGTTTTTCTCCACGTAATGGCAGCACAAACATAACACAAAATCTTAGTCAGTGGAAGACAAAACTCACCAACACCAATTGCCTAGAGCAACTAAATGCCCATGCTACACAGTACAGTCACTGTTAAGCCATCTCATTAAACACCATAACAATAAAAAAAACTAAAGTACGTGCCGTCTTTCACAGTCTTTAGAGCCACATTACAAACCTTCCAAAACATCGACCACCCAAAGCAGAGAGGCGGCACAAACAAATGATGAAATACGCCATCACGTTTTATAGTGTCTCGACGTGAATGGATTCAGTTGCCACAGAGATAGGCGATTGAAGCTCATCCAGCACAGCGGAACAGTTATGGTAGACAGTGTTTTCCAATGTGCTCTTCAAAAAGTAGTCGCAAGGAGTCAGGTGAATATGGAGGCAAATGCGTATCTACATTAGTAAATTTGGGATATTCCAACACAGTGACACTGTTTTAAAAGCAGTCATCATGGAAGCAAAATACTAATGACAACAGCCGTCCGGGGTGGTCGAGTGGTTCTAGGTGCTACAGTCTGGAACCGCGCGACCGCTACGGTCGCAGGTTCGAATCCTGCCTCGGGCATGGATGTGTGTGATTCCTTAGGTCAGTTAGGTTTAAGTAGTTCTAAGTTTTCGGGGACTGCTGACCTTAGTTGTTAAGTCCCATAGTGCTCAGAGCCATGTGAACCATTTTGAACTAATGACAACAAGATGAGCTCACTGATAAACCTAAACAGTGATTTGCTTCAAGAATCTGTCCTGGCCCCTTTCCTGTTCAGTCTGTAAATATCAGATATGTCTGAAACCATATCAAGGAATTTTCTGTGCGCTGACGACTAGGCACTCGCTGAGAGACACAGTGATCTTTGAGTTGTCGAGTCTGCAGAGACCAATGGTTAATCAACTATTGTTGAGTATTTCGCACATGGAGCTTGCAACCAAGTGTCAGTAAGACGAGAGTCTCAGTATTTCACCTTCACAACAAGTTGGCCAACAAAGAACTGTGAGTTCGATCTTGGAATCTACTGAGACATTTCGTAAACCCGAAATATCTAGGGGTCGTGCTTGATAGAATGCTCAGTTACAAACAACATCTATTAAGAGAAGCTGCCGAAGTGATAACTCGATATAACACTGTGGCACATCATGGGATCCTCTCCATCGACATCCCATACTTTATCTCGGCGGTTCGTTTACCCCATTGTGGAATATTGCTCCCTAACTTGAACGAATGGTATTCAGACAACACTTGTTAACACACAGCATAACCATACCATTCATCTTATACAGTCAGACCAACAGCTATTTTATGGCTACCCATATGTACCCACATACCACCTCCATCTCTGCGGCACTTGTATGGCAGTACTGCAGAAAATTTCCCACTCCTCTGTTCATGCAGACATTCTAACCCCTAGCAAATGAAGGCTTCGCTCTCGCCACCGATCCCTAGAAACTGAAAGGATATTAGTTGACAACGGCTGTAATGCCAGTGACTGCTGAACATATAGGTGGATGATTAATCCTATTGTGGAACAACTAAGGATGCCATGATTATCGACCAAGTCATCTGGCCTTGAATTGTCAGGCAAGATCTGGTCATTTCTTAACCGAATAAGAACCAAGAATTTATGGTGTACTGATTCTCTGTATAAGTGGAAGAAAATAACTTGCGCTGAAAAGCAGATCGTTGACCAAGTAATTCAAGAATTTCATCTGAGAGCATTCCCTGGCGATTCAAAAGAATTCATGGTTGTAACGGAGACTAAATTCGTGGGCCGGATATTAATTTGTAATTTGAGACAATTATAAATACTTTTCTGTGGTGTAGGCATACGCAAAACAAAAGTAAATAAATAAATCTGTTCGGTGAGGTGTGGTGTGGTTTTGTACCATCTAGTATGAACCACACAGTGCCTGGACTATCCTCCCAACCGAGCGAGGTGACGCAGTGGCTAGCACACTGGACTCGCATTCGGGAGGACGACGGTTCAATCCCGCGTCCGGCCGTCCTGATTTAGGTTTTCCGTGATTTCCCTAAATCGCTCCAGGCAAATGCCGGGATGGTTCCTTTGAAAGGGCACGGCCGACTTCCTTCACCGTCCTTCCCTATTCCGATGAGACCGATGACCTTGCTGTATGGTCTCTTCCCCCAAACAGTCCAATCCAATCTATCCTCCAATGTTTGCAGTGTGGCGGCCAGTTGTTCCAAAACTGCAACGTAACGTTCATTGGTTACTTATACTCGAATGAAAAAAGAGCCCATAATATCTCTGCTGCATACTGCAGCCCAAACAGAAATTTTAGGGACATGAGAGGTGCTTTGATTCACACAGGTGGAATATACCCCATCTGTATGAGTGTAGTGTTGGTCATGATGAAAGTGAACGAAAGTTTTCTAAATGTTTGCGAGTCGTGTAAGTGAGGGGGAGTTGGGTTCTACCTCCGGTATTCACCTAGTGATACGTGGAAAATCGCATAAAAGTGCACCTATATAGACTGGAAGGAGCAACGACTTTCTTCGTGAATCTGCTGGCCGAACTCGATGCGGGTCCGGCTCCCCTCCCCGTCCCATAAACGGGGCTTTAACACGTAGGTGTACGTCCCTCTGCAGATCAGGTTACAAAGGTAAATAAATTGCAGTAGTAGAAAAAACCGTTACGCTGGCTGCGTATATGTGGTGACTAAGAGACGCGAAGCAATGAAACTAGTGGATACGCTTTTATCAGCAATCACGAAGTTAAGAGGCAGGTATTTAGAAATATGTCGCATCCGGCGCATCTGCCGTAAGGTTCGGCTCCGAAACGGTTATATTTTACGAAATTAGTAACTTCGTTTTCATCGAATCGTAACGTTTGTAAAAAGACTGAAATGGTATTTTCAAACGAATGTTATTATCGACTTTCGTCATCTCTTTTCAGCTACTGGCTATTCAGGAAATTCACTGGTATTGTGCTGATTACTAAGGGACAGTTAATTCCATCGGAGCAGACTGCGGTAATTCAATTCCACTGCTTTAATTGCAGTGGAATCCGCAGATAGGCAGCAAATGAATCACGCGGACATAACGAGGACGCCAGCTGCGACCCACGCGTGCGCCTCTCAGTGGGGCTTTTTATTTCACTTTCATTCACCCTTCGCTCTGTCAAGTATCATACAGTCTACGTCATCAAATATATCTGGGAAATCAAAAAGCCAACTTTACAAAACCGTAATGTGAAACGAATTGAACGTGGCCATACATAATTCTTACATTAGTTACCGTCTATTAACTATGTTCGACATAAGAAACGCAGGTGTCTTTTAAAATACTTTGACACAATCAGCATTAACATAAATCGTTCACCGTTGTGTATATTAAGAGTATCAGGACACTTTCAGAAATTTGCAAATTATTATAGCATACTTGCAAGTAATGTGTGAAAGCACGAGTAGCGTTCAGTAAGTAAGGCAACAATTTTTTTCTGCCAGTTTTCGTTGAAAAATTCGGAATTTGTTGGGTGACATCGTGGAATATTCCCGCTTCAGTCCCTATGAAGATCCGATAAGTCGCGACGCTGTATATCACATTCATTGACGTCTGCAGCAAAAGTGCGTTCCAAGTAGCTATCTATCACTGAGTTTCTTTGGGCAGAAAATCAGAGCATTGCAGATATTCATAGGCATTTGCAGGATGTATATGGAAACTTGGCAGTGAACAAAAGCACTGTGAGTTGTTGGGCCAGACGTCTGTCATCATCGCAAAAATGTCGCACAATCTCGTCCGATCTCCCGCTTGCCGGCTGGCAGCACACGGCTATGACTCCTGAAATGTTGGACTTGCGGACACTCTCATTCGAGGTGAACGTCGAATCAGAATCAGGCATCTCGCTACTCAACTGGACGTCTCTGTTGGTAGTGATCACACTAGTCCACGAGTTGGAGGTACTGAAATGAGTATGTCCGCTGTTTTTCTCGCCGTCAAACAGAAGACCATAAAGAGTTACGAAGGACCAAGTGTGCAGAATTGCTTGCACCTCGTAAGGTGCTGAACATTCTCGGGCGATGAAACATGAGTTCAGACAGCACTTGGAATCTGAAACAAAACGGCAATCCATGGAGCGATGTCATACCACATCTCCTCAGAAGAAAGAGTTCAAAGCCGCATCGTCAGTCGGTAAGTCACGGCGACGGTCTTCAGTGACTCTGAAGTTGCTGTTTGATGTCCTCCATAATGGTGCAACGATCAACCCTAAAGTGTACTGTGCTACTCTCCGGAGGTAGAAGAAACTAATTCAACATATTAATCGGCACAAAAAAAGAAGATTTCTCCTACTCCGTGACAAAGCAAGGCTTCACTCAAGTCTGCACACCCGAAAGAAGCTCACAAAACTTCATTGTATTGTTATTCCTCATCCACCTTACAGCCCGGATCTCCTATCTGCGGATTTGGCCCAATGAAGGACTCCCAGAGTGAAGCAATACGTGGATGATGGGAGGATTATTGATGCAGCAAGACGCTGACTCCGACGTGGACCAGTAGAGGGGTTGCATGCGGGCATACGGGCCCTCTCCCAGTGAGGTGGCGTAAGGCCGTCGCATTGAACGGAGTCTATATCGAAAAATTTGGTTTTGTAGCGAAAAGAGTGGGGAGTAATTGGTGTATTTGAATCCGGTATAAAACCAATCAGCTTTCAGAAAAAAGTTTTGCAATACAGTAGAGCGTCGATTATCCGAAGTAATTGGTGCACATGGGTGTTCGGATAACTGGTTTGTTCGGATAATCGAACTGTATATATTTATTTGCTAAAAAGAAATACTGTACAGTAAATTTATTCTTAAAAACAGGCATCTCTTTTAGTATTACAAAGTAACATTGTCGACTTCCCCACCTTGTACTCACTGGATAAAGTGGTTGCAGATTAACCTTCTTCTAACCTTTTAATAATCTCGTACTTGTCCCTCACAGAAAGGACAACACGTTTACGTTTAAGCATTTTGTATCGTCAAGTTCACTTCTTCACGCAGCGGCACACAAGTGGTCGTAACAGAGAACAGAAGGTGACTGATTGCACCGTGAGAAGCTCTTCTTGGTGGCGCACAATCCTTCAAACTGCGCGTAGTTGCACGCCTCAACTCTTAAGCTGGCGCAGCTGTTGCTGTGAACAGCTTCGTTACTGCCACTACTTCTACTGGCAATGCCAAGCCGACAGAAGTGTGCTGATTGTTGAACACAGCGACTGGCGGCTTGGCCGGTCAGCAGCGCCTTGTGAAGGCCCCATTAGAAGCAATGTTCCGCCGGCAGTGGCCCAGTGCGGCGACTACTGTGGGGAACTTGGTTTGGGAGTGAGGGGGATGATGGACGGTACGGTGGGAGAGTAACAGGCGCGAGGCGAGCACACAATTCGGTTAAGCGGCCGTTCGGTTGATCGACGTTCGGATAATCGACGCTCTACTGTACTTATTAAACGCCCTTCATAGGCCTACTAGTGTAGCAGCTCCTTAGCACCAATTCTGAAAATTCACCAGGGACTGAAGTTGAGTTTTTCACCAGGAAGCTTGTAGACAGATGTTACTGTACAACTGCTCACCGCAACTGATAAATCTTAACAATTGAGCTGAGCAATTGTACAGTAACATCCGTCTACACGCCTCCTGGTGAAAAACTCAACTTCACTCCCCCGGTGGATTTACAAACTCAGGACACTCACTTCATCGTGGGCGACTTAAACAGCCGCAGTAGCGTCTGGAGCTATGGGGATGATGATGTAACTGGAGAGGAGTACTAAAATTGGCTGACTGCAGAAGGTGAACTCTCTTACATGACTGCAAGTTACCGTCTTCATTTAACAGCGGCCGCTGGAAAGTAGTCGACCGGCCTTTCGTCAGCGACACCCTTTCCCACCACTGTGTGAAGGCTGTATCATCACCTGTTCCTGGTACCCACCATTTGCCAATCAGCTGCCAACAGCTTGCCCCTTCCGTAGGCAGTTCAGCTTTAAGAAGACCATCTGGAGGAGTTTTGCGGAAACTCTGGATGAGGCAATACGAAGCATCGAACCCGTGCCAGACTCCAACGATCGTTCTGTAGATGCTGTAAAGAGATACTATCGCGCTTTGATCCCCAGAGGCTGCCGTACAACATGCAATTCGGGAATTACTGAAGAATTAAAGTCAAAACTTCAAGAATACCTTACACTGTTTGATGACGACCCGTTCAATACGGATACAGTAAAATCTCGACAGAGACTAACCCAGGAATTGGCGAAAGCCCAACCGAATCTACGAATTGTAACAGTAGAGAGTAATGAGATGTCTAAAGGCAGCGGAAAGGCTTGGCAACTGTTCAAACGATTCCGTAATGACCCTGTTATACTCAAAGTAAGACCCAACATTACTCCAAATAAAGTCGTCCACGAGGTGCTGCGGAATTGGAAAACCGAAAGAAGAAAGAAAAAAATAGGGATTACCCTGCAAAATCCAGAAGCAAACGTGCTGTCCGGTAAGTTTACTTTGGAAGACTGAGAGCTGCCATTAAAACGTGCAAATCCGGAAGAGCGCCAGGTCTTGACGATTTTTTGACGAAGCCTATAAAGCATTGTGGGCCTGCGACTACGGGATGGCTACTGCAGTTGTATCATAACTGTCTAACATTACAGGAGATTCCTCAAATCTTGAGAAGGACAAGGGTCATTGACATACTGCAACCCAGCAGGCCAGCGTCTAATGCCAGGAAATTTAGCCCGATATCTCCGTTGTGCCACCTTTATAAAACACTCGAAAGAATGTTGGTTAATCGTCTCAGCCCCGTCACCAAGCCTCAACTGATCCCATAACAAGCTGGATTTAATTCAAAGAAAAATTGTACAGCACGTATCCTCAATGTGACACAGAATATGGAGGATGGTTTTGAGCGGGGTTTTGTTACAGGAGCGGTATCTGTAGATCTCTCCGCAGTGTATGATACTATGTAGCGTAATATCACTTTGCACAAACTATATAAATTAACGAGAGATTATAACTTTATAACTTCATGGGAACTCCCCTTCAGAACCGTGGATTCTATCGTGGACTAGACGGCAAGAAAAGTAGATGGAGAATACAAAAAAGCGATCTACCCCAAGATAGAGTCATAGCACCATCCTTGTTTACCTTCTATAGCAACGATCGGGCACAACCTCTTCGCACAAACAGCTTCATCAATGCTGACGAACTTGCACTAATAACTCATGCCAAAGACTTCGAAACAGTGATGAGGCATCTAACAAACGGACCTTTCATTCTCGCGGCATACTACCAAAATAACTACCTGAAAAATCATCTAGCCGAAGCTGAAGTATGCGCTTTTCATCTACGAAACAAAGACGCCAACAGAAAGTTAAAAGTCGTACGGGATGGCATGGAGATGGAGCACTGTCGTAATACAAAACATCTGGGGGTCAATCCGAACCACGCGCTGACATTTGGGAGGCACTGACTAAACACAAAACAAAAAATATCTGCCCGTATTAACATCATTAGAAAGCTCACATGGGATGCCCAAGCGGCACTCCTCAGAACATTCGCACTTGCATTATGTTACTCTGCCGTTGAATATGAGTGCGCTGTTTGATAGAGTTCTGTTCACGGCAGGCATGTTGACGTTGCCCTCAACGAGACATACACAATAACATCAGCATGCTTGAGGGCAACGTTTATCTACAAATTCTACTGCCTGGCGGGGATAGCCCCACCACATATAAGACGGGAAGTTGCCGCGAACACAGAGAGAAGCAAAGCGGAACTGAACGTGCTCGCTAGTTGCATAGACACCAGCCTTCCATAGTCAGGCTGAAATCTAGGAAGATCTTTCGGTCAATGGCAGTACATCACTGTCAATGACAGGAGAAAACCTGTGACGTCCGGAGATGATATCGCGTCATGGCTCCCATCTTCGAAGGCCCTCATCCCAGGCGAAAATCTGTAATGGAAAAATTAGAAGCCCCTCAACAGACTAAGAAGTAAAGTGGGTGGAGTAAAGGATACTATAGCCAACTGGAACTGTCTTCGGGGCCCATCAACTTTATGCGAATGTGGAAGCGAACAAACCACCAAGCATTCGCACAGTCGTCCTCAGAGCCCAGTTTAATGCACGCTGTAGAAGTATTGAGGGCAGGGACAATGCCGTCGACGTCTCTAATTTTTGGTCTTATTGTATTTAGCGTTTGTAACCTGATTATAGGTAACTATTTCTATATGGCTCACTATATTGCCTCACATTGCATCTGTATTTCTTTTGTGTGTTTTAATCTTGTATAGTTAATCTGTTTTTCTCTTTTTGTCTATTTAGTACGAAGTAAATAAATACCTACTTTTCTACGTAGTTACCAACGGTCTCAGCACATTTTTCCCATGGTGGTACCTGTTTCAATAAGCCCTGTTCGTAGAAGTCCGTATGGCTGGAGTATAGCCAACTGCGGACTGTTGATTTCACTTCTACATCTGTCACAAAACTTTGGGCAGTCACGAATTTGTTCATAGGCCCAAACAGATGAAGGTCGGACGATGCAGGGTCCGGACTTTATGATCGCTGATGGAGAACTTCCTACCCAATTTTGGCGATTTTCTCACGAATAGGAGCAGAAACACGAAGGTGAGTATTGTCGTGAAGGAGTTTGACGCCCTCAGGCCTAATATTGTGGCGTTTGTCACAAAGGGCACGACGGAACTTAACGAAAGTTTTAATGCAGGCTGCAGCACTCACAGTTGTATCGTGTTCAGTAGAGTCTAACAATAATACACAATGCATATTCCAGAACACTGTCACAAGTACTTCCCTAGTAGATTGAGTCAATTTGAATTTTTACTGCACTGAGGAAACATCATGTGTCCAATGCATAGAGGCCTCCTTGGTTTCGGATGTGTAGTGGTACGCCCAACACTCATCACCAGAGACGATTCTTTTCAAAACGTCATGCTCTTCAGCGGCGTAGCGCGTTAAATGATCGATGCTTGTCATCATTCGCTGGTTGTCTGTCAGGTTCTTAGGCATACAGCGAGCAGTAACGTTAAGAAAATTCAACTTGTCTTGGACAATATTGTACATCGCGACAAACCAGCTATTGAACTGCTGCGATAAGGTTTACAGTTGCACACACCATGAAACGTCCCCTTAGAAAAATTATACATGAATGTGCTTAAACTGACACACAATATTTTTTAGCGCAACGCAATCTGACTTTCAATAATCCCTAGAAGAGAATGGCCCTGACTAAATTGACCTATACGTTTCACAAATCACTTACCTCACAAAAATCTTCGTTACTCGAACTATTGCAATACAGCGAGCGCCACTACTGCCAGCTAAATAAAAGATTCAAACTACTGAAGGCACTAATTACTGATAGGCATAGTTAGCAAATGAAAGATTTTGATAGAGAACAAACAATGTATTTACCTTAATAGTGTTCAAAAGTCATAATATGTATAGCAGTTCAAGACATCCAGTCTTACAAATTTCAAAACTCCGCCATTTCTCTCCCAACATCCACCACTGCTGGCGGTTCACCTCCAACTGCGCAACGCTACGCGCTGTTAACATCCAGCTGCCCAACACTACAATGGCTAACAACAATGCAAACCAGCCACAGACTGCACACAGCACAGCCAGTGATTTTCATACAGAGCGCTACGTGGCGTTACCAATATAAAAACCTAAACAGCCTACCTACAAAGCCCCCATGCTCCCCACAAAAAATTTTACAAATTGTTTTGGGCAGTGGCCAATACAGATTTGAAAAAAAATTTTCATAATCACAATAACAAAGATATCAAATGCACACACTTACCGATACAATGTTGGTCAAAAGCTAAAATTTTCTCACAGTCCATAAAGACAGTCCTGATCATTCATCACAGTAAAATTGCAGTGTTTCTTTTTTCTCAAAGTCTGAGCAGTAAAAGAGAATGCACACGGAAGTAGTGGAATTCCATGCAGTCTTGAAGAAGTAGTGTTGTCCTTCCAACGGAAAGACAGTGCTGGCTCTTGACATGCAGACAGATAATGGGCCACAACAGAGCAAACCCACAGCACAGTCAGTCGAAGTGTTGAAGAATATTGGTAGGTAGGTCATCACAGAGCAGACCCACTGTAGTCTTGGTAGACAGTATGGTATTGGTGGGCCACCAGAGGTGCAGACCCACTGCAGTCTCTGTAGAAATAATGGTATTGGTGGGCCATCAAAGGTGCAGACCCACTGTAGACCTTGTAGAGACGGCCAACAGCCATCTGTTGCGACTGTGCAGGTGCACAATCACCATCGAAGAGTCTTGTGGAGAATATAGCAAGTCCATAAACCACCACTTGTGCACTCACAAAGTTTTTGAATTGTCCTTAGAACCAGCAATGCTGTTCACCAGTCCCTTGCTGAATTATCAACACACGTCCAAACATTAACAGTCCTCTTTTTTTCACATATTGTGCATATACTATGACCAACAGAAATGTGTGCAGTGAAATGATACTTAATTTGAAGAACTGGTGTCTATTACAATATTATAACATGAGAATACAATAACAAAGGCACAAAATACGTCATTAAAGAACATAACAATACAGATAACATTTGTAGTTATACAGGCTTTACAAAAGAATAGAAATAATCATATACACCAGTGTTACAGGAATTATTACATAAGTAAATATATGAAAAATAATGAGAATAGTTTTCGAAACATTAATTTCACATATGAGCATTAAAACAGAACAGGATCAATAATGTCTAAACATCTCTACAAAATAAATAACATATTATTAATGCAAATTATATTTGAGGATAACAGTATTCCTCATCATAGTGAATGAAGCTTAGTATTCGAAGAGAAAAAATTCTATGAAACAGTACACAGAGACAGGAAGAAAACAAATACACAAGGGTACACAAACACATAGTGGGATAACACAAAAGGAAAGGACAGGGTTTGTTTTCAGTGTAACATTTGGTACTGCAGTCCAACCCAAAACTTCATTCCATAGATCATCCCTCTTATTTCAACATTTGCTCCAGCCAAAAAAAAAAACCTATCCAAGCATGCTTCCTGTATTCTGTTCACATCCTCTTTCAAAAATAGTTTTTCTCCACTGTACACTACTTTTTTGGCCAAACCATTTTCTTATAGCTTCTCAATGGATTTCTTCCAATTCATCATAGTTAGTTTCTTATATAGTCTACCCCCTCTTAAGCTAACTTAAATCTACTGAGATCAGATGCTAAACTAAGGGACGACGCAATGCAGCAGCACAAAACAATTAACACAAACAGCAATGACAACAAAATGCAAATTGGCAAAAGAATCAGCAATGTATATAAGTTATATATAAGTTAGCGAAGCAAATGCCACATTATCACTAATATGAGCCAATGTGCAGCAAAAAGAAAAATAAAGCAGTAGTAAAGCTGGCTTAACAGAGTAATACAAAGTGAAATTCAGTAGCACTATGCCTGGCACACAGCAGCAGCAAATGCAATAACTTATACCTAAACATGACAAAGTTCAAGCAGAAAAAATATTACAGTAAAAATGGCCATGTTTAATACCCATGTCACAACTTAATACTAGAGTGATGCATCACCTTAACTTACACTACTAAAAAGTTACCAGTCATTGACAAAAATTTTGTATGCAATTCCTGTGAAGGGAAATGTCTTTATGTGCTCCCTCGTGTTTTTGGAAGTAGATCATAAAATTACTGTTCACTGGATCTGTAGGCATAAATATCTATATTAGTACATCTATTAAATTTTATTTTAACCAATGCTGCAGTGCAGCTAGAAACTAGATATTAAACAAAATGAGCAATCTCTCAACTAGAAAGACAACAGATGTAAAACGTTTCTCATCATTTCATTAGGCATTTTAGTAAATATCATAAATTAAGAGTTCCACCGTATAATCATATGTTTTCAAGTTTGAGTGTGTCGTATTTGCGATGCCTTCTACAAAGGAATGTCAATAGCGAGGATAATGGCCTCTTTTTTTCTCCACCTGTGCCTCTGAAAGGCACACAATAATGCTTTTTTCCAGGCGACTGTCATGCAGCTTGGTGCCCACGATGCATTACATGAAGGTCGTCACTCAACTTTCTTACCGACATATTTACACCAGTTTGCACTACAGTGACAGTCTCATATAACAATTTCACAGGTCCAGAATTTGCGTTTCAAATCTGTAGAAACAAAATCCTGTAAATATAACAGTGTCCAAAAAATTTTCGCCAACATAGTGATACATTCACGCACATACACACATTTTATAACTCTTAAAGTACGGTTCTCGGTTTCCAACATCCTTTTTCACAAACCAGAGTCCCTAACCACTACTCATTATTCCTTGCTTCATTACACATATACTTATTCGTAGACACTTCTTCAATATTTCATCATAATAAATATATAGCATAATCAAATCCCTCATATAGCATCAGCCTATTGATCATAAACATACCGCAACAGCGTAATACACATCTTCATCATAACATCATAAAACCTCAGCCAAATCTCAAAATCGTCGTAGCTTCCTCTAATAATTTCAAATCCTAAAAAAAAAAATCTCTGCTCATGTCAAAAGTTTCATCTACCGCAAACTTACTTTAAAAATCATGATCCCATACCAAATACATCACTCAAAGCTCTCATGGTATCAGAATGGTTGCGAAAAAATATGAACAGTTCGCAAAGTACAGACAAAATACAATTTCGTAAGTGTGAAGTTATCAAATGCTGTAATTACGTAAACATCTGTCACTGATGTAGAAATAAATGTTTGTCTCTGTCAGTTAAATGATCAGATAGCTGTGTAATTTATGTGTTAGAGAAATATGGTTTCGATGTGTAAAGTTGTATGAGCAAATACCATATTAGCTAGGGCTCCTTGTACTTGTCAAACACATGGTACACAAAGTAAGCGTGTAGCCCCCTGAGGATTTATGTAATTATACCCTCAGGTGTTACAGATTACAGCAATGGAATGAAATGTATCACAGAAAACCTTTGTATCATTGTACTTCAAATATCTTTAAAAATAAATGTTTTAAGTACAAAATTAATCACTCAAATACATGTACTGTAGCGCTAAACTGTGCATCTTGTTGTAAAATAATCTCTGTGGAACTGTCGTACTTATCGTCCTCCGAAAGCTAAGTTCTGCAGAAGTCAATGTACTTACCTCATGATAAACAAAAGTGAAATGCTTTGCGTATAGATATTTTAGTTATTACACTTATTGCCGTGATAAAGGAAGTACTGTGCTCTAATGTATTGTTGTGGTACGGAAAAGTCTGTCTCATTGTAGCTATACCACAAAAGTTACTACTAAAACATGTTTTACTTTCCAGAATTATTCAGAAAAACTGTGCAGATATAAAACAGAAACACCGCAAAAGCAACATTGTAAATTGTCACTGATTAATAGCATCATGATAAAATCGTGTAGCTGTCAGATAAACTAACCACTGTGTCATCTGGTATCTCACAGAAAGTACTTTAAATAAAGAATGTCTTTTCAAGTAAACCAAAACGTTGCATTAAAATCCCATTAGCAGTACAGGTTCTAGGTATGTAAGCCTTATAGTCGTCACGTAATCGTGAAACTAACAAGCATGAATGTACACACACAATAACACAGTGTCGTCTGTTCACAATAACAATGCATTCGTAATTACTGTCTAAATATGTACCCTAGGTTCTAGACTGGATAGTTAACTTCAAACACTGTTGCATGTTAACAGATTCTAAGTCTGACAAAGCATACTAGTAATGTAAAGTGAAAAATTTTATAGCAAAAACTAAGTTAAAACAACCGATTATCTCCCAATAAACGGTTTTACATGTGAAGTGTGGTGCAATCCTTTACTCTTCCTTGTACACAGAGTTTCAACTCCGACGCAATTATCATGTGGTATACGTCAGTAGAGAATACAGGAATTTTTCTCAAGGTTAGCGTCTATGTTATTTTTCTCTGAGCCAGCCGGTGCACGTGGCTGCCTGCGGTGCGAGTCATTGTCCATCTCTTTGTTGGCGCGCGTCGTTATTAGGATTAGGAGACCTAAGTTCTACAAATTCACCTTGTCGAGAGGGCCCTGCCCTGTTTGAATCCCGCCAGTTCTGATGCAATTCAGGTCTGTCGTTACGATCATATCGTCTGTCGTCATGTCGGTAGATTCCATAGTTTCTTTCTTGTCGGTCACATGGTGGAGAATTTCTCCCTGAATCGTAACTGCGCGCTGGACCGTTGCGTGTAAAGTTATTCTGTCTCCCTTGATAATAATGATTTTGGTTCCCATATTGTCTGTTTCTCTGATTGTCTCTGTGATAGTCACTACCGCGGAGAGGTGATCTTTCCCTGTAATTATTAATACTCTGCCAATGGTTGTCATACGGGTGGTGTCTGTTTTGGTCACGATTTGTGTTGTGAGAATAGCCTTGTCGTGTCCAGTTATTATTTCTTTCATCGCGGAATTGCGACGGATGTGACCTGTAATTGTTGTGTTCCTGTTTTCGCGTTCCGCGATTGTCAGTGTCAATTTCTAATTCTTGTAAGAGTCCCTGAAAAGCTTCAATGTCGTCTTTGCAACGTCCTGCCAAAATAATATGTCGTAAATGTTCAGGTAATTTGATTAAGCAAATGCGGATAAGTTCTGAGGGGCTATATGGGTTTGACAGGTACTGATTCTTGTGCAACATGTCTTCAAAATATTTTACCAAACTGGAAAATTCACATTTTTCAAAATGTTTCATCATTATGATGCTATGGTTTACTCGGTCTTGTGTAGCTTGAGACCAATATCCTGAGAGGAAGGCATGATAAAATTCTCCTTCACTGTGGCAATTGTGAATGACCGATCGCATTCTTACAGCTGGTTCATTCTCTAAGTAGCCACACATAAATTCTAATCTGTGCTGCAATGACCAGTTGGGAGGAAAACAATGAGAGAATTGATGAAGCCATGCTCGTGGATGAATGTCGTTGCCAGAATTCTTAAATGTTTTGAATTTACGTGTAGTAATGAACAGCTTATAGTCAAAACCATCGTGTCGGCGAGTCGCACATCGCTCATTGTTACTTCGTTTCGGCGGTTCCATCTCAAAATTCAATGCACCTTGCCAATTTCTTTCATAATTTCCGAAATGCCCTGTGTTATTTTTTTGTGGCTTTTCCGTATTTCTCAGTCCCTCTTCCCGTGTTGGAGCGCGAGTGTCCTCTGAAATATGTAATTTTTGTATTACCTGTGTCAGCTGATCTTGTACTTCCCGGATTTCTCTTTGGTGTTGGGTATTGATTTGATTTTGATTTTGTTTGAATTTTCTAATTTGTTCATACTCTTCAGTGTCACTGAAGGCTACAGGTCTTGTGTCATTCAGATCATCATCTACCTTTGTAGATAAGTTAGTGAACTGATCTGAAAGTTCGGTTACTTTATCCGATAGTGAAATTATTTCCTCTGTGTGTTTTTCTGAATCAAGTTTCAGAGTGTCCATTTGTGTTGAAATTGTATCTACTGTGTCCTTTAAGTTTTCCTGAGTTTTTGCAAGTTGTGTAACCAAATCGGTGGATGCAACTGAGTCAGTTTTAGCTTGCAAGGTGTCGTGATTTTCATGAACAATAGTTTGCAGTTCTTTTATGGCTGCTTCGTGATTCTTTAATGCATTTTCAAGACGTGAAAAAATAGGTTGAAAATGCTCACAAATTTGTGTTTTTACGTCATTACAGACTTTTTGACATTTCGATTCAATGTTATGTAACTCATTAGCTAAATCTTCACGTATTTGTTCAAGCGTGATGTCTAACTTCCGAAGATTTTGTTCCATTGTGTCTAACTTTTGAAGCTTTTGCTGTGTTTGTCTCTGGTGTTGTTCCATTGTGTCTAACTTCTGAAGATTTTGTTCCATTGTGTGTAACTTTTGAAGCTTTTGCTGTGTTTGTCTCTGATTTTGTTCCATCGTGTCTAACTTTGGAAGATTTTGTTCCATTGTGTCTAACTTTTGTAGCCTTTGTCCCATTTGTTGCATTAACTGTAATAACAATGCACTGCTGTCTGAAACATGATCCTCAGTGCTATTCGGCAGTGCATTTGAACCGGCAATATTCGCATTTTGAAATGCAGAAAATGTGTCTTGACTTATCTGAGAAAACGGTGAGGACGCAAAACCTGAATCTACAGTATTTGCAAGATTGTGCCCTGTAATTTCGGATTCCCGAGGCGAGCTGTTGCCGACCGATCGATCGATAATGCTTCCCTGTTCACTAATTGTTTCACTGTCTACACCATTATTTGCAGGCCACTCCATTTCCCTATGCACAATTACCAAATTACTACTTTGAACATTAGTTAATTCATTACACGGTGGCGCTAACAGACTGCTTTCGTCTTCACTGTCATTTCTCAGTTTACTTTGGAGCCTAGTATTACGTTTTTCACACGCCATTATTGTCACAATATTTCACACGATAACAAAGAAAAGCACAATTTGAAGAACAGAATAAGAAAAAACATTAGCATAGCGCCGAAAATATATCTAGTTAATTGCAAGCGCAGCTGCGAAATACTTAGTACAAATCTGCATGCATGCCACAACTGTTTTACTGTAAAACAATGAAAGACTACAACTACAAAGAAGATTCTCTCTACAATTAAGCGCTAGCAATAAACAATAGCTACACTAATTACACAAACTACAAGAAAAAATCAGAAGATTCCAGTGAGGTATCCTCGGCTAAGGGTCGACACATGAAACGTCCCCTTAGAAAAATTATACATGAATGTGCTTAAACTGACACACAATATTTTTTAGCGCAACGCAATCTGACTTTCAATAATCCCTAGAAGAGAATGGCCCTGACTAAATTAACCTATACATTCCATTTGTTGCATTCGTCTGTCCAGCTTTGTTTTCAACATGTGTGATAAAATCCGAAGCACTTTACGAAATGAATAATTGATCATGCGAGTTTTAATGTGCTCAACTCCCTTACATTCCTTTACATATGGAAGCAGATGGTGGTCTCTTCGGCTTGCTTATATTGCGTTCCAGGTTGTTGCAGTTAGTCGTCCATTCCGTTATTCATTATTATTTCCCTTTTTTGTGTTATGATCTCTAACTTTTTCATGGTTCCTCTATGGAGAAAAAGGATTACTCTGCATCTTCTGTTTTTTTTAGATCTATTGGATAATAATCGGTGAGCGCTAACAGATCTTCTGCAGACTTTATTTTCTAACTCCTAGTAAACCACACAAGTTCACCTTACTTCATCATATACAGGACTCCGACAGGTGCATTTGTTTATGTTAATGTGCCTACATTCGTCCACCAATGACTGTAATAGCATTTACAGTATTGGCTCAAGTTAATGGGACCAACTGTCAAACACCAGAATAACCACCTTTGCAGGGCGGACCGCTGGAACACATACAGGAGGAAGGTATCGACAGGGATGTGGAACCGCACGCTACGTTTCTCGGTTGAATATCCACGGCACGAAAAGCCGAGTCGAAGTTGTCCCACAGATTCTCGATTCGGTTTAAATCCTGAGAGTCTGGTGGACGGGGGACTACAATAAACTCATACTCGTTCTCTTCGAACCACGGACGCACACTGCGAGCTGTGTGACACGTTGCATTGACCTGCTGTAAGATTAATGCCAAAGAAAAACAAACTTCATGTAGGGGTGGACATGGTCCACAAGGATAGATCCATACTTATGTTGATCCATCGACGTTTTAAAATGACGCTGTCATCCAGGGAATGCCCTCTGAAGTGGACGCTTCGGGCAATCGTTGTAGGATGTTCGTTTTCACATTGTGGTATTGGCGCTCAAATTCCAGTCATCGTCGCCGTTGAACAGCAGCGTGGGTGCGTGAATTAGGGGCCTGGTGCGGAGGTCCATGTGCAGCAGTGTTCGCTGAAAGGTCGTTGACGAGGCATCGTTCATAGTCACTTGTTTCATTTGCGTCGTCTGTTGCTCAACAGTTGCACGTCTACTTGCCCGTACATATCTCTGCAACCGTCGTTCAGGGGACTGATGAGCTCGGAAGTTAAGTCCCATGGTGCTCAGAGCCATATGAAGCATTTTTGAACCGTCGTTCACCCCTGTCATCTACGGTCAGTGGTGCACCGAAGTCGCCTAGGCGCCCGTTTTTGGTAGCACCATTTTTGTACGCACGGTATACTTTAACGACAGCGGCGTGGAAACAGTTTACATCCTTAGCATTTTCGGAAATGCTTCCAGCCATGACCTGAAAGCTCATGTTCATCCCCTTTTGGACATCAGATAAATGGCTCCGTTTCCACATTACGACAACGTCTGCAGTGTTTTCCGCACCCCTCCGACACACTTTATATACCCTCCACTGCTAGTGCTTCCAGCTGCCGTCTGTGAGTGGTTGTTGCACACAGGTGTCAAACATAGGCGGTGGTCACATTAACGTGACTGGATCGTGTAGAATCTCTTCGGGAATATGCACACTTAAAGACAGGAAAATGCAGCATGTATCAAAAAGAATCACCCGATTTGGCACTTATATATTTCTGAGGACCTAATATAGGAGATTATCAAGCAGAATTTAGAAAAGGTAGATCATGTGCAGAACAGATTCTTAATTTTTTTTTAAAATTGAGAGTGAGAGCTATACAAAATAAAAATACAATAGTTAATTTCGTATACTTCAAGAAGGTCTACGACTCAGTTAACAGACAAACACTATTCCAGATACTTTATGAATCAGGGATAGACCAAAACACCAGATGCCTCGTTGAACAAACGCTCGCACATAAAACATCAAGAATTAAGTTTCAAGGCGAAATTTCTGAACCGTTCAAAACCAAAACAGGAGTTCGACAGAGAGATGGACTGTCCCCAATTCTCTTTAACTTGGTTTTAGATAAAATAGCTAAAACATGGTAAAGCAAATTAAAAAACAGAGGCACAAAGGGTATAAGCATGGGCCAACGAAGGAACAAATTTGAAGTGAAATGTTTAGCCCTTGCGGTTGATATGGTATTGAAAACTGAAAACCGGATAGACGCAACAGTTATGTTTGATGTGTTACACGAGATTTCTGAAAAGACTGACCTAAAAATATCCTATGAAGAAACCGAGTATATAGAACACAAACATAATACAGAAAAGTTTATGAAAACAAAAGTATGGAAAAATTAAAACTGATAGATTCAAATACCTTGGGAAGGGGATCCAAGTCAATGGGCTGGGTAACACAACAAATAAAGAACGAACGAAATAGTTAGAATTTGCACATAAATTAACACAAAATTACTACAGTAAGAAATCAATATCCATACAAGCGAAGATTAGACATTATAATTGAGTTATTAGGATACAAGCAACGTATGGATCAGAGTGCCTAACATTGAATAGGAAAGGTGAATTAAGAGAACTAGAAAAAAGAGAGAGAAAAATGCTAAGAAAAATTTGATGGACATTTAGAAGAATGGAAGAAACACGGATTACAAAGATAATTTTTAATTACCGATACGTTGGTAAGCTGAAGAAAACTGTAGGATGGATAGAAGCAGTAAACAAAGATGCCAACAAATTACATGTTACAGAAGAAATAATACGTGACAGGAATCACTTCAGGCTACTGATAGAAAACGCAAACTATGAACAAGATGAGCCAAAACCTCGACCCAAGAGAATGTGGACAGATGATCAGAGACAAGCAGTTGGCGAGAAAATGAAGAAGTACTGGGAAGAACGGAAGAAGAAGAAACACCATAAATCTTAAGTTGTATGCGGTCCATAGCTGGACAAATTCATAATTAAAAAAACATTTATAATGAATTTTGGTTTTTGATGAACGGGAAACACATAAAGTTTTTTGTCATGCCTCTTTACAGGTGTTGAGTACGCCCCCCTTTAAAAGCACGGCATGTATCAGTGTGGTATTCAAATTCTTCCCACATTGCAGCGAGCATTTTTTGAGTTACAGCTTCCACAACCGCTGTTGTGTGACGTCTCTGTTCATTCACTGTTGGTGGTAACGGAGACACCTAAAGAGAGTCTTCTATTTGCCCCCACTAGAAATAAACACATGCTGTCAGGCCCAGTGTCCTTGGAGGCCAGTAACGTAAGGCTGAATCATTTGGTCTAGTGAGACCGATCCATCGTTCGGTAATCCTTTTATTTAAAAATTCCCGCACTTCCAGATGCCAGTGTGGCGACGCCCCAATCTGTTGGTAAACTAAGTCATTCGAATCAGTCTCCAATTATGGGAAAAGAAAGTTCTCAAGCATATCGGGATGTGTGCTTCCTGTAAAAGTGTTCTCAGCAAAGAAAAATGGACCGTACACCTTTTGCTGTGAAACTGCACAAAACATTGTAAATTTTGTACAGTCCCTCCCATCTTGTACAACTTCATATGGTTGTTGCGTACCCGATTCTCACATTATGACTGTTTATCTTTCCATTTAAATGGAACGTTGCCTCGTCGCTAGACATTAAGCATGGAAGAAAACTGTCATCCTCCATCTTGCCAAGAACGAAATTAGAGAACTCCACTCGTTGTTGTTTGTCACAGTCACTAAGACCTTTCAGTAGCTGAATTGTGTGTGGTTTCATGTGTAAACGTCGACGCAACACATGTCAGAAGGATATCGGGGGCATGTTAAGCTGTCGAGCTGCACGGCAAACGGATTTCTGCGGACTCCGTTAGACGTCTGTGTCAGATACTCGGGGACGGGCCGGCGATTTTCCTTTACACAGACAACCTGTTTCTCGGAATTGTTCGTGCCATCGTCTAATGCTCTGTGCCGTAGGAGGACCCACACTATACCTAGAACCAAAGTCTCGCTGAACAGTTATTACTGACCGGCACTGCGCAAAACTTAGAACACAAAACGTTTTCTGTCGTCCCAACACCATTTTTACTAGATCTGAAGAGGGCTCACACTGCTGCTACCTAGCGGGAACCATGTAAAACTCGAGAGTTTGCTCTTTCCAGCAATACGTTGTTCACGCACATGTCTCAAATAACTTAATAGTTATGATTTTTTTAAAAATCGTATGATTATTTTTGATACACCCTGTTTATTGATACCAAGATATCACGTTTCAAACAAACGTTAGTAACGTGTGTACTGAAGTTAGTCTTTACCTGTAATGATGCCCGGAAACTTCTTCACTGCCCCATTAGTGATTTGTGTTCCATGCGTTCCATGTAGTTTCTGGTCGTTGATAGCTTTCCACGCAGTGTGAACTAAACTGTCTTATTCATAGCCACTCTGAAAGCTTTCTGACCTGCTTACTTGGGAGGGAACTTACTTACGCTTCTTTTTCAGCTTTGCTGAAGGCTATTCGTCAGATCAGCGGCATATGCTACGACTGCTTCAACTATCACCACTTCTCCAGCAGTTCGGGCAGTCATCAGGTAAATTGAGCCCAGACCACAGGGTCCAGGCAGTTTACTTAGAGACCTTAACAAAGATTGCCGTTGCACGAGTGGCCCATTTTACTCCTCTCCCTGTTCAGTAGCTCTTTAAGCATAAATACAAGCATCTTAAACATTCAGAAATATTAGTCTGTTAAATAAGACAGATCACTAGAGATTGTCCAAAGTACTGGCTATGTCGAACATTACACCAACCCATGCTGCTCGTCACAGAAAAAAAGGACAAAATTTTTTGCTGTGCTTTTCCTTTATGCACTACCGAATTCCATTAACATCACGTGTAGCGTTAAAGTGGAAGAGTTTATCGAATTTTTTGCCTAAGGCGTCAAAAAAACCTGTACGTTTGTTCAATCTCAGTTTCCTTCCACGTGGTCGGATTCTGCCCTGGGTAAGGAACTCATTTGTCATTGTCGTCAGGAAATTACTTATTTCTGGTCTCCTGGAGCGCTTCCATTTATTATTCCATCTTTCCTTTTTTAGGAGATAGTGATTACAATTCCGCTATTATTTTGTGGTTTATACATGTGTTGTCACTCCGTAGTCTGTTGGTACTGTAAGTAGGCTGTTTAGGTTTTTTTATTGGTAACGCCACCTCTGTATGAAAATCACTGGCTGTGCTGTGTGCAGTCTGTGGCTGCTTTGCATTGTTGTAATACTCGCCATTGTAGTGCTAGGCAGCTGGCTGTGAACAGCGCGTAGCGTTGCGCAGTTGGAGGTGAGCCGCCAGCAGTGGTGGATGTGGGGAGAGAGATGGCGGAGTTTTGTAATTTGTCATGAACTGCTATATATATTATGACTATTAAGGTAAATACAACGTTTGTTATCTATAAATATCTTTCATTTGCTAACTATCCCTATCAGTAGTTAGTGCCTTCCATAGTTTAAATCTTTTATTTAGCTGGCAGTAGTGGCGCTAGCTCTATTGCAGTAGTGGGAGTAACCAAGATTTTTGTGAGGTAAGTGATTTGTGAAAAGTACAGGTTAATGTTAGTCAGGGCCATTCTCTTGTAGAGATTATTTAAAGTCAGATTGCGTTGCGCTAAAAAAAAAAAAATATTGTGTGTCAGTTTAAGCACAGTCGTGTATAAATTTTTCTAAAGGGGAAGTTTCATATGTCGACCCTTAGCCGAGGATACCTCACTGGAATCTTCTGATTTTTTTCTTGTAGTTTGTGTAATTAGTGTAGCTTTTGTTTATTGCTAGCGCGTAATTGTAGAGAAAATCTCCTTTGTAGTTGCAGTCTTTCATTGTTGTACACAGTTGTGGTATGCATGTAGATTTGCACCAAGTATTTCGCAGCTGCAATTAACTAGATATTATTTTCAGTGCTATGTTAATGTGTTCTCCTATTTTTGCTCTTCAAATTGTGCTTTTCTGTGTTATCGTGTGAAATATTGTGACAATAATGGCGTGTGAAAAACGTAACACTAGGCTCCAAAGTAAACTGAGAAATGACAGCGAAGACGAAAGCAGTGTGTTAGCGCCACCGAGTAATGAATTAACTGATGTTCAAAGTAATAATTTGGTAATTGTGCATAGGGAAATGGAGCGGGCGGCAAACAATGGCGTAGACAGTGAAACAATTAGTGAGCAGGGAAGCATTATCGATCGGTCGGTCGGCAACAGCTCGCCTCAGGAATCCGAAATGACAGGACACAATTTCGCAAATACTGTAGATTCAGGTTCTGGGTCATCACCGTTTTCTCAAATGAGTCAAGACACATTTTCTGCTTGTCAAAATGTGAATGTTGCCGGTGAAAATGCACTGCCAAAAAGCATAGAGAAACAGATTTCAGACACTAATACATTATTATTGCAATTAATGCAACAAATGGAACAAAATCAGAGACAAATGGGACAAAATCTCAAAAAGTTAGACACAGTGGAGCAAAAGCTTCAAAAGTTAGACTCATTGGAACAAACTCTTGAACAAACACGTGAAGATTTAACTACTGAGTTACATAACATTGAATCGAAATGTCAAAAAGTCTGTAATGACGTAAAAACACAAATTTCTGAGCATTTCCAACCTATTTTTTCGCGGCATGAAAATGCACTACAGAATCACGAAGCAGCCATAAAAGAACTGCAAACTACTGTTCACGAAAATCATGAGACCTTGCAAGCTAAATTTGACTCAGTTGCATCTACCGATTCGGTTACGCAACTTGCAAAATCTCAGGAAAACTTAAAGGACACAGTAGATACTCTGAACTTGGTTCAGAAAAACACACTGAGGAAATGTGTTCACTATCGGAAAAAGTAGCGGAACTGTCGGATCAGTTCACTAACTTATCTACGAAGGTAGATGATAATCTGAATGACACAAAACCGGTAGTCTTTAATGACACAGAAGAGAGCGAACAAATTAGGAAACTGAAACAAAATCTGAATCAAATTAATACGCAACACCAAAGAGAAATCCGCGAAGTACAAGATCAGCTGACACAGGTAATACAAGAATTACGTATTTCAGAGGACACTCGCGCCCCAAGACGGGAAGAGGGACTTAGAAATACGGAAAAGACGCAGAATAATAACACAGGCCATTTCGGAAGTTATGAAAGAAAATGGCAATGTGCACCGAATTTTGAGATGGAACCGCCGACACGACGTAACAATGACCGATATGCGACTCGCCGACATGATGATTTTGACTATAAGCTGTTCATTACTACACGTAAATTCAAAACGTTTAAGAATTCTGCCAGCGACATTCATCCACAAGCGTGGCTCCATCAATTCTCTCATTGTTTTCCTCCCAACTGGTCATTGGAGCACAGGTTAGAATTTATGTGTGGCTACTTGGAGAATGAACCAGCTGTAAGAATGCGATCGGTCATTCAGGATTGCCACAGTGAAGGAGAATTTTACCATGCCTTCCTCTCAGCATATTGGTGTCAAGCCACACAAGACCGAGTAAAACATGGTATCATAATGATGAAACATTTCGAACAATCTGAATTCTCCAGTCTTGTGAAATATTTTGAAGACATGTTGCACAAGAATCAGTACCTGTCAAACCCATACAGCCCCTCAGAACTTATCCGCATTTGCTTAATGAAATTGCCTGAACATTTACGACATATTATTTTGGCAGGACGTTGCAAAGACGACATTGAAGCTTTTCAGGGACTCTTACAAGAATTAGAAATTGACACTGACAATCGCGGAAAGCGGAAACAGGAACACAACAATTACAGGTCACATCCGTCGCAATTCCGCGATGAAAGAAATAATAACTGGACACGACAACGCTATTCTTACAGCGTAAATCGTGACCAAAACAGACACCACCCGTACGCCAACCGTTGGCAGAGTAGTAATAATTACAGGGAAAGATCACCTATCCGCGGTAGTGACTATCACAGAGACAATCAGAGAAACAGACAATATGGGTACCAAAACAATTATTATCAAGGGAGGCAGAATAACTTTAGACGCAACAGTCCTGCGCACAGTTACGATTCAGGGAGAAATTCTCCACCTGTTAACCGACAAGGAAGAAACTACGGAACCTACCGACATGACGACAGACGATATATTCTTATCGATAGACCTGAAATGCATCAGAACTGGCGGGATTTAAACAGAGCTGGGCCCTCTCGGCAAGGCGAATTTGTAGAAGTTAGGTCTCCTAATCCCAATAACGACGCACGCCAACAAAGAGAAAGACAATGACTCGCACAGCAGGCAGCCGCGTGCGCCAGCTGGCCCAGAGAAAAATAACATAGACGCTAACCTTGAGAAAAATTCCAGTATTCTTTACCGACGTATACCACATGATAATTGCATTCAAGTTCAAACTCTGAGTACTATGAAGAGTAAAGGATTGCACCACACTTCACATGTAAAACCTTTTATTGAAAGATAATCTGCTTTTTAACTTAGTCTTCGCCATAAAATTTTTCACTGTACATTACTAGTAAGCATTGTCAGACTTAGAAACTGTTACCATGCAACAATGTTTGAAGTTAAATATCCAGTCTAGAACCTAGGGAACATTTTTAAACAGAAATTACGATTGCATTGTTATAGTGAACAGACGACACAGTGTTGTATTTGTACATTCTTGCTTGTTAGTTGCACGATTACGTAACGACTATAAGGCTCACATACTTAGAACATTTACCATTACTACTAATGAGATTTTAATTTTGGTTTACTTGAAAATACATTCTGGATTTAAAGTACTTTCTGTGAGATACCAGACGACACAGTGGTTAGTTTATGTGACAACTACACGGTTTTATCACGACGCTACTAATGAGTGACAATTTACAATGTTGCTTTTGCGGTGTATCTGTTTTATATCTGCACAGCTTTCTGAATTCTTCTGGAAAGAAAAACATGTTTTAGTAGTAACTCTTGTGGTATAGCAACAATGAGACAGCCTTTTTCGTGGTACAACAATACGTTACAGTACAGTACTTTCTTCATCACAACAATAAGCGTAATAACTACGATATCTATACACAAAGCATTTCACTTTTGTTTATCATGAGGTAAGTACATTGACTTCTGCAGAACTTAGCTTTCGGAGTACGATAAATACGAGACTTCCACAGAGATTATCTTACAACATGACGCACAGTTTAGCGCTACAGTACACGTATTTGAGTGATTAATTTCGCACTTAAAACATTTTTTTTAAGATATTTGAAGTGCAATGATACAAGGGATTTCCGTGATACATTTCATTCCATTGCTGTAATCTGTAACACCTGAGGGTATAATTACATTAATCCTCAGGGGGGTACACGCCCTAGCTAATATGGTATTTGCTTATACAACTTTACACATCGGTATCATATTTCTCTAACAGAGAATTACACAGCTATCTGATTATTTGACAGAGATAAACATTTATTTTACTACATCTGTGACAGACGTTTACGTAATTACACCGTTGGATAACTTCACACTTACGAAATTGTATGTTGTTTGTACTTTGTGAACTGTTCATATTTTTTCAGAACCATTGTGATACTATGAGAGCTTTGAATGATGTATTTGGTATGGGATCATGATTTTTAAAGTACGTTTGATGTAGATGACACTACTGAAATGAGCAGAGAATTTTATTTTGGTTTCTTAATTATTGCAGAAAGCTACGACGTTTTCAAGATTTGACTGAGGTGTTATGATGTTATTATTACGACGACGATGTGTATTATGCTATTGAGGTATGTTTATGATCAATAAGCTGATGCTATATAAGGAATGTGATTACGTGTTTATATGTATATGAATAATGAATAGAAGTTAGGGACTATGGTTTGTGAAGAAGGTTGTTGGAAACCAACAATCGTACTTTAAGGGTTATGAAATGTGTGTATATGCATGAATGTATCACAATGCTGGCGAAAATTTTTTGGACGCTGTTATATTTATAGGATTTTGTTTCTACAGATTTGTAACCCAAATTCTTGACCTGTGAAATATTTTTATATGAGACTAACACTGTAGCGGAAACTGGTGTCGTAAATATTTCGGTAAGAAAGTTCAGTGACCACCTGCACATAATGCGTCGTGGGCACCCAGCTGAGCGGCCAGGTGTGCCAGACACCTGGAGAAAAAGCCATTATTACGAGCCCTTTTCAGCGGTACAGGTAGAAAAAAAAAAGGAGGCCATTAACCTCGCTTCTGACATTCCTTTGTAGAAAGCATTGCAAAAACGACACGGTCGAACTTCAAAACATATGATTACACTGTGGAGCTCTTAATTTACGATATTTACTGAAATGCCTAATGAAATGACGAGAAATATTTTACATCTGCACACCTGATTATGACAAGCATCTTTCTAGGAGAATTGAGAGAATTTCTACTAACTTATGAAATGTCACATGACTCAAAATTGTTGAGGCTTTCGTGGCCACTTGTTGACAAACTGCCTATTGGCTTCTGTCTCGGGTTCTTCGGCCGACGTTCATCTAATGATTTTTCTGACGTTTCGCCAGCACGAGTGGCTGGCATTGTCAAAGCTTCACCCTCCATTGCCGGTGGTGAACTGGAGCCGAGCTCGCGAGCGCAGGCTATATGTACCTGGCGCGCCAACGTCCGAGGGCTTCTCAGCGGTCATTTCCGGTGCGGTTCTCCTCTTGCTACCTGCGATGGTCGTTCGCTGCAGTACGGGAAGCCAGGATCCGTTGACCTTAAGGCTTTCCTCTTTCTTGTTCAAACTGTTCGCGTGTTTTTGTATTTCTACAGCTTCTCTGAACAAGCGCGTGTGATAGTGCTTCTCTACAGCCAGAACTTCCGTGTCGGCGAATTTTATTACATGGTCAGTCTCATTCAGTGCGTGCTCTGCCACGGCCGATTTCTCCACCTGCCCCAACCTGCAATGTCGCTTATGCTCTTTGATCCTGGTGTTAATGGATCGTCCAGTCATTCCGACATAAACTTTTCCGCATGTGCATGGTATGCGGTATATTCCCGACATTGCAAGTGGGTCTCTTTTCTCCTTCGCCGATCTAAGACACTCTTTGATCTTCCTTGTCGGTTTGAAAATCGTCTTTACGCCATGTGTGCGCAATATACGGCCGATTCTGTCCGTCACTCTGGGAATGTATGGCAGAAAGGCCGTACCCGACAATTCTTTTTCCGGTTCCTTGCTTCGCCGAGGGTTGGGCTCTGTTACACTTCTGATATAATTTGTGGAGTAACCATTGCTCCTCAGGACAGTTTCCAGGTGTTGCATTTCTCGTTTGAGGTGTTGCGGCTCACATATTCGTCCTGCTCTCGTTACAAGCGTACTAATCATGCCTCTTTTCTGACGCGGGTGGTGGGATGACAGTTTGTGCAGGTATCGGTCCGTGTGAGTCGGTTTTCGATACACGCTGTGTCCCAGATCTTCGCCGTCCCTTGTGACCAGAACATCTAGAAATGGCAGTTTCTTGTCCTTTTCTACTTCCATGGTAAATGTTATATTGGCATGGAGGCTGTTCAAGTGTCTTAGGAAGTCACTGAGCTGTTCTTCACCATGGCTCCACACCACGAAAGTATCATCGACGTACCTGTACCACACCTTAGGTTTGCAAGTCGCCGAGTCCAGTGCCTGTGCTTCGAATTGTTCCATGAAGAAGTTGGCCACCACTGGACTGAGAGGACTACCCATGGCGACGCCTTCCAGCTGTTCGTAGAAATCGCCATTCCACGTGAAATAGCTCGTGGTGAGACATGCATGGAAGAGCTTTCTGATGTCTAGCGGAAAAATGGAACCGATGTGCTCCAGAGCGTCACTGAGTGGCACTTTCGTAAATAACGAAACAACATCAAAGCTGACCAGGATGTCGTTTGGTGCAAGTTTCAGTTTCTTCAGCTTCTCAATGAAATGTCCTGAGTCCTTAATGTATGTGTCGGTCTTCCCCACGTGTGGCTGGAGCAGAGAGGCCAAGTGTTTTGCCAGTTTATATGTCGGTGATCCAGGAGCGCTAACGTGCTGGCGAAACGTCAGAAAATCATTAGATGAACGTCGGCCGAAGAACCCGAGACAAAGCCAATAGGCAGTTTGTCACATGACTATTGAATGATATTTTTATGCTTCGCATTTCATAGTTGCTTATTTCATTTGATATCTAGTTTCGAGCTGTGTTGCAGCATTGCTTTTATAAAATAAAATGCATTTGCTAATGTGAACACATTCTGTCAACAGATCTATTAAATAATAATTTTGTAATCCACATTCTTAAAAAAAAAAGGAGCACTTGGAAAGGAAAGAACAATAAGAAGGGACTAGTAACAGTAACTGCACACATAATTTTCTTTTCAAGTATATGGTAATATTTTTTTACAATAAGTTGTTGTGGTGCACCACTTTAATTACATAGTCATTAAGATGTGAATAGACATTTCCCTTATATGCATTGTTGTCTTTAGTGTACTATTTTTTTCTGCTTGACCTTTGCCATGCTTAGGTATTAATTATAGCATTTGCTGCTGCTGTTTGCCATGCATAGTGCTACTAAATTTCACCTTGTATTATTCTGTTAAGCTAGTTTTACTACTGATTCATTTTTCTTGTTTGCTGCTCATTGCCTTATATTAGTTGTAATTTATGCTGCTTGCTTTGCCTTTTATATTTTTTATCATTGCTGTTTGTGTTAATTGTTTTCTGCTGCTGCATTGCCTCGTTCCTTAGTTTAGCATCTGAGCTCAGTAGATTTAAGTTAGCTTAAGAGGGGGTAGACTATATAAGAGAACAAATTGTGATGAATTGGAAGAAATACATTGAAAATCTATAAGAAAATGGTTTGGCCAAAACAGTATTTTGAAAGAGGATATGAACCAAAAAAAAGTAGGGTTTAGGGACAACAGGTTTAGGTAGGATTTTCTTGGAAATAAATGATGAAGTAAGATAATGGAAAACAAATAATGAGGTAAGAAATATGTGAACATATACACTCCTGGAAATGGAAAAAAGAACACATTGACACCGGTGTGTCAGACCCACCATACTTGCTCCGGACACTGCGAGAGGGCTGTACAAGCAATGATCACACGCACGGCACAGCGGACACACCAGGAACCGCGGTGTTGGCCGTCGAATGGCGCTAGCTGCGCAGCATTTGTGCACCGCCGCCGTCAGTGTCAGCCAGTTTGCCGTGGCATACAGAGCTCCATCGCAGTCTTTAACACTGGTAGCATGCCGCGACAGCGAGGACGTGAACCGTATGTGCAGTTGACGGACTTTGAGCGAGGGCGTATAGTGGGCATGCGGGAGGCCGGGTGAATGTACCGCCGAATTGCTCAACACGTGGGGCGTGAGGTCTCCACAGTACATCGATGTTGTCGCCAGTGGTCGGCGGAAGGTGCACGTGCCCGTCGACCTGGGACTGGACCGCAGCGACGCACGGATGCACGCCAAGACCGTAGGATCCTACGCAGTGCCGTAGGGGACCGCACCGCCACTTCCCAGCAAATTAGGGACACTGTTGCTCCTGGGGTATCGGCGAGGACCATTCGCAACCGTCTCCATGAAGCTGGGCTACGGTCCCGCACACCGTTAGGCCGTCTTCCGCTCACGCCCCAACATCGTGCAGCCCGCCTCCAGTGGTGTCGCGACAGGCGTGAATGGAGGGACGAATGGAGACGTGTCGTCTTCAGCGATGAGAGTCGCTTCTGCCTTGGTGCCAATGATGGTCGTATGCGTGTTTGGCGCCGTGCAGGTGAGCGCCACAATCAGGACTGCATACGACCGAGGCACACAGGGCCAACACCCGGCATCATGGTGTGGGGAGCGATCTCCTACACTGGCCGTACACCACTGGTGATCGTCGAGGGGACACTGAATAGTGCACGGTACATCCAAACCGTCATCGAACCCATCGTTCTACCATTCCTAGACCGGCAAGGGAACTTGCTGTTTCAACAGGACAATGCACGTCCGCATGTATCCCGTGCCACCCAACGTGCTCTAGAAGGTGTAAGTCAACTACCCTGGCCAGCAAGATCTCCGGATCTGTCCCCCATTGAGCATGTTTGGGACTGGATGAAGCGTCGTCTCACGCGGTCTGCACGTCCAGCACGAACACTGGTCCAACTGAGGCGCCAGGTGGAAATGGCATGGCAAGCCGTTCCACAGGACTACATCCAGCATCTCTACGATCGTCTCCATGGGAGAATAGCAGCCTGCATTGCTGCGAAAGGTGGATGTACACTGTACTAGTGCCGACATTGTGCATGCTCTGTTGCCTGTGTCTATGTGCATGTGGTTCTGTCAGTGTGATCATATGATGTATCTGACCCCAGGAATGTGTCAATAAAGTTTCCCCTTCCTGGGACAATGAATTCACGGTGTTCTTATTTCAATTTCCAGGAGTGTATATACAGAAATCATGCTTGAATAGGATTTTTTTGGTGGAAACAAATGTAGAAATAAGACGAAATATCTATGGAATGAAGTTTTGGGTTGGACTGCAGCACCAAATATCACACTGAAAACAAACCCTGTCCTGTATTTTTGTGTTATTACACTATGTGTATTTGTGTTTTTCCTGTCTTAGTGTGTTTAGCTAATAAGAGTTATGTTGTAGAATTTTTCTGATAATATGTTATTTTCTTTGTAAAGATGTTTAGACATTATTTATTCTGTTTTGTTTTAATGCTCATGTGTAAAGTTGATGTTTCAAAAGTTATTCTGATCTTTTATGTATTTACTTATGTCATAATTCCTGTAACACTGTTGTATATGTTATTTTGATTCTTTTGTAAAGCCTGTACTACAAATGTTATCTGTATTGTTATGTTCTTTAATGATGTATTTTGTACTTTTGTAATTGTATTCTTATGTTATAAAATTGTAATTGACACCAGGTCATCAAATTAAGTAACTTGTAAGTTCCATTTCACTGCACACGTTTCTGTTGGTCATAGTATATGGACAATATGTGAGAAGTAGGGACTGTTAGTGTTTGCACATGTGATAACAAATCAGCAAGGGACTGGATAACAGCATTGCTGGTTCTAAGGACAATTCCAAAAACTCTGTGAGTGCACAAGTGGTGGTTATGGACTTGCTATATTATCCGCAAGACTCTTCAATGGTGATTGTGCACCTGCACAGTCACAACAGATGGCTGCTGGCCATCTCTACAAGGACTGCAGTGGGTCTGCACCTCTGGTGGCCCACCAGTACCATTATCTCTACAAGGACTACAGTGGGTCTGCATCTTTGATGACTCATCAGTACCATTATTTCTGCAAGGACTGCAGTGGGTCTGCGCCTCCGGTGGCCCACCAATACCGTAATCTCTACCAGGACTACAGTGGGTCTGCTCTGTGATGTCCTACCAAACGATATTCTTCAAAACTTCGATTGACTCCGCTGTGGGTTTGCTCTGTTGTGGCCCATGACCTGTCTGCATGTCGAGAGTCAGTACTGTCTTTCCGTTGGAAGGACAACGCTGCTTCTTCAAGATTGCATGGAAATCCACTACTTCCGTGTGCATTTTCTTTTACTGCTCAGACTTTGAGAAAAACACTGCAATGTGATGAATGATCAGGACTGTCTTTATGGACTGTGAGAAAATTTTAGCTTATGACCAACATTGTATCAATAAGTGTGTGCATTTGATTTCTTTGCTATTGTAATTATGAAAAATTTTTTCAAATCTGTATTGGCCACTGCCCAAACCAATTTGTAAAATTTTTTTGTGGGGAGCATGGGGGCTATGTAAGTAGGCTGTTTAGGTTTTTTTATTGGTAACGCCACCTCTGTATGAAAATCACTGGCTGTGCTGTGTGCAGTCTGTGGCTGCTTTGCATTGTTTTAATACTCGCCATTGTAGTGCTAGGCAGCTGCCTGTGAACAGCGCGTAGCGTTGCGCAGTTGGAGGTGAGCCACCAGCAGTGGTGGATGTGGGGAGAGAGATGGCGGAGTTTTGTAATTTGTCATGAACTGCTATATATATTATGACTATTAAGGTAAATACAACGTTTGTTCTCTATTAATATCTTTCATTTGCTAACTATCCCTATCTGTAGTTAGTGCCTTCCATAGTTTAAATCTTTTATTTAGCTGGCAGTAGTGGCGCTAGCTGTATTGCAGTAGTGGGAGTAACCAAGATTTTTGTGAGGTAAGTGATTTGTGAAAAGTACAGGTTAATGTTAGTCAGGGCCATTCTCTTGTAGAGATTATTTAAAGTCAGATTGTGTTGCGCTAAAAAAAATATTGTGTGTCAGTTTAAGGACAGTCGTGTATAATTGTTCAAAAAGGGGACGTTTCAGTACTTGTTATTCTCCTTGCAGTCAACCGGGTGTAAGGTATCCACTACGTATTGTAAGGTCTAAAATTTATGATGTGTCCTTTTTAATAGGCGTAATTAAACAGAGTAGTGAGTTATCTTGTCATATGCGCAAACCCGTTAAAATGTTTGCTTGGGAATTTACTTTTTTATCTTTAACTGACATCGTTTCTGAGCCATGCACGGCTCGTGTTCGTGCCATTAATTATTTGTCATCTTCTGTTACGTTACTGACGTCTCGTTTTCTTATTCCATTTACTGGCGTCACCAACTTCCTGCCTTACTTGCCCTTGAGCGGTAGCAGCAGTGCGTATCGAAAAGTGCACTGTCGTACCACCTCTGGGGTGAACGATAGTATTTCCGGGTTGTCGTGTGTCTGCCAGTCAGTTTTGGAGACGGACCATCAATGCAGTCGCGACGCAGCAGCAAGGAAGTCGGGGACGGAGATCCGCGAGGCGCGGACAGCCAGTGCTCGCCGGCCACTGGCGACACACATGAACTGTCCAACGGAGGGAGATTGGAGGGGGACAACCGTTGGTTGGTCGTTTGGTTGGTCGTCTCATTGGCCGACGTATATTTGCTGCTGTCACCGTTTCCGAGCCTGGGAGTTGGTTGGTTGGCGTGGAGGAGCGAGAAAATCTCCGCGCAGCGTGAGTTTGGCCGAGGCCGCTGGCGGCGTCCACGCGCGATCGGAGTGTGTGCTGTTGTTCCCATTGCTACGAGGTCCGTGGCTCACCGATCCTGGACACGAAAGTTGAGTTTTGACTTAAGCTACCATTTCCGAGAGCAACAACGTGTTTCTTCAAGTTGGAAAATTTTAGCCACCCTCCGGTGGAGTTTAAGTGTACTTGGTTATTTTGAATTGAAGTGCACCAAAAAAATGGTTCAAATGGCTCTGAGCACTATGGGACTTAACATCTATGGTCATCAGTCCCCTAGAACTTAGAACTACTTAAACCTAACTAACCTAAGGACATCACACACATCCATGCCCGAGGCAGGATTCGAACCTGCGACCGTAGCAGTCGCGCGGCTCCGGACTGAGCGCCTAGAACCGCTAGACCACCGCGGCCGGCGAAGTGCACCAGGTAGTGTATTTTCCTCATCGTGTTGTCGCTGTCCGGCACGGTGTGTAGTTTGACAGCTCAATGTATAATTGGTTGTGGGCACCAGTACCTTCTACCTTATTTCATTGAACTCCCTGTTGTGTGCTGGTCGCGTGGAGCGGAAGTTATCTTGTCGGTGGGTCCGTTTACTGTCTTTCAATTGGGTTGTCGTCGGATCGAGAATGGTTGGGCCAACTGCCTGTCTCACCTAAGCGAGCGTTAGTGTTTCAATTCCAGGCCGACCATCGGAAACTTCTGAGCGCCGTTTGGTGTACTGCCTTTTCGTAATTGGTCTTGATGTTTGTATTTGTGTGGCTTCTAGCCGATTGTTAAATTAAGTTTGTTTTGCCCTCAAGGCGTAAGATTGGCCCTTCAGCCTAATTTAAAGAACTGTTTTAAGGTAAAAATTTATTTAAAAATTTATTTTGGTTTGAGTCTTAACTGATGGGCCTTCAGCTGATTTTTAAATTAAAGTTGTTTTGCTCTTAAGGTGTCAGATTGTTTGGGCCTTCAGCCTAATTAAGGAACTGTTTTAAGATAAGGCCTTTGGTCTTTTAAAAATTTATTTTGGTTTGAGTCTTAACTGATGGGCCATCAGCTGATTTTTAAATTAAAGTTGCTTTGCTCTTAAGGTGTCATATTTTTGGGCCTTCAGCCTAATTAAGGAGCATTTAAGATAAGGCCTTTGGTCTTTTAAAAATTTATTTTGATTTGAGTCTTAAGAGATGGGCCTTCAGCCGAATTTTTTTTTTAATTTAAGTTGTTTGGCTCTTAAGATGTGAGAGTGCTTGGGCCTTCAGCCTAATTGAAAGACCTGCTTTAAAATAAGGCCTTGTGCTTTTTAGATTTCTGAATTTGGTTTGAGTATTAAGTTATTTCAGCCGATTTTAAATGAAACTGGTCTTGCCCTTAAGGCATGAGATTGTATGGCGCATTCAGCCGTTAATTAAGTTCGAAAAATTAATACTGTGTTTTTTAAGAAATTTTTCTTGTCTCTTGTAATGATTGGTCAAATAAATATAGTTGTATGTTCGAATGTAACAAACTGCCGCTTATTTTCGTCCCTTACCACAATTTAAACTACCTGTCCTGTCCTGCGGGTTTAGCAGAGCGTCTCAGTTTCTTATTCGTTATTCAAATACTTGTTACGTAGTGTATCGTCATCAACAGATACTAATGTCGTTTTCAGCAATATTTTGATAAGCTTTATAAGTTTTTCCAAACGTTAAAATTGAATGATGCACTTTGACAACGAAAAGACAATTCTTTAAGAACCATGTTTGCCTACTTCACTTTACGGTAAGTTAATTATTAAGTTCATTTCAACTTCCAGAATCTAACGGTATAAAACATCATCTCTGGTAGTGGTAGTACGCGTTTTCTTTTGTCACGTACTCTCCCTTCAGACTGCAACATGTATTATGTACGGCCTGGTGCCACGCTGCGCTGTTAATAATTCCGAATCCGAGATTTATGCAGCGCGAACAATCAGTCGGAAGTTCATTGACCAAACGACGATCCAGTGAGTTACGGCCTACAAAAGCACTTCGTTGTGAATCAACACTAATCATTTATTTCAGATGTATTTGCGGTCTAAATGTTTAAAATGAAATTCCAGTCCTGATAGCATTGTCTGCTGGTGAGAAAATCAACACTGATCATTTATTTCAGATGTATGTGCGGTCTGAATGTTTAAAATGAAATTCTAGTTCTGATAGCATTGTCTGCCGGTGAGAGATTGCACTGCGATTCCGCATTTGATAATCAAAGTTAATACTATATTTTCAAGCAAATCCCTTCAAAAGGAAGTTAGACTGAAGAGTGGCAATATTTGATGCTTAGTCTTGTAAATGAATAATTCTTCAAATTTATGTCGACACGATCAATGTAAGCATTACGACCAGCAGGGCAGGCACAGTGCCGCTGAAATTTCCGATGTAACTCAAACATTTTCTCAGGGAATATGCACCGATCAGCCAGAATATTACAACCACCTACCAAATAGCCGGTATGTCCACCTTTGGGCCGCATAGCAGCGAAGATGCGTCGGGGCATGGAAGCAACGAGGCGTTTGGTAGGTCGCTGGAGGGAGTTGTCATCACATGTGAACACGAAAGTCACGTAATTCCAGTAAATTCCGGGCAGGGGGCGATGAGCTCTGACTCCACGTTCAATCTCATGCAAGATGTGTTCGATTGGGTTCAGTTCTGGCGAGTTGGGGGCCAGCACATCAACTGGAACTCGCCACAGTGTTCGTGGAACCACTCAATCACCCTCCTGGCCTTGTGACATGCCGCATTATATTGTTTAAAAATGTCACTGCCGTAGGGAAAAATGATGGTCATGAAGGGAGTGCATGGCCTACAACCAGTGTACAACACTCCTTGGCCGTCATGTTACCTTGCTCGAGCTTCATTGTACCCATGGATGCCCACGTGAATGTTCCCCAGAGCACAACAGAGCCGCCGCCAGCTTCTTTCCATACCGCAGTAAGGCTGTCAAGGAGCTGTTCCACTGGAATACGATGGATTCGCTCCCTTCCATCGGCATGATAAAGACGGTATTCGCATTCATCAGACCATGCAACGCTCTACCACTGCCTCAACTTATAGTTCCGACGGTCACGTGCCCATTTCTGTCGTAGTTGCCGATGTCGTGGTGTTACCCTAACATTGGCACATGCGTGGATCGTCGCCTGCGGAATCCCATTATTAGGAGTGTTCGGTGAACTGTGTGTCCAGACACACTTTGCCCAGCATTAAAGTCTGATGTTAGTTCCGCCACAGTTTACCTGCTGTCCTGTTATACCAGTCTGTGCAGTCTACGACGTCCGACATACGTAATGAGTGGTGGCCGCGCAATCCCACGACGTCTGGGCGTGGTTTCACCTTGGTTTTGCCACTTGTTGAAGACTCTCACCACAGCACTCCTCTAACATCTGACAAGTCGTGCAGTTTCTGAAATGCTCGTGCCGAGCCTCTTGGCATCACAGTTAGCCCTCGGTCAAACTCAGATACGAGGGCTATTCGGAAAGTAAGGTCCGATCGGTAGGTAAAGCGAAACCACCGTGATAATCAAAAACGCTTTATTTGCAGCAGTTAGCTACACCCTCCAGCTACTTCTATACATAGTCGCCGCTCCAACTTAGACATTTTTCTTAGCCTTCTGCTTACTTTCCATCACCGTCGTCGTAGAAGGCAGTCGCCTGTGCCTCCCGCTAATTCTCTACGCTGGTCTTTAGTTCGTTGTCTGTGCCGAAATGCTGTCTCCATTGCCAGTGCTTCTCGTAAGCAGAGATGAATCTCAGAAGGAACCAACTACAGGCTGTACTGTGATTGATCGAACACTTCCCATCGAAATCGCTGCAGGGGCATCTTCATTGCCCATGCAGAGTGCGGCCGAGAATTGTCACGAAGGAAACGCATAACAGTTACATTATGTGAGCTGTATGACATCGGGTGAAATCTCTCACCGGGCCCTGATACTTGCCGGGAGGCTCTAATTTTTAGTCATATTTACGCCCTCACTGTGTGCTCAGAACTGAAAACAGTGACGTGATGCGATCGACGGGCATACTAGAGACACTGCCCAACACATGTGTGCAAGGTTTCATCGGATTGTCATTTTGGTTTCCATTTCGCACCTGATCGGACCTTACTTTCCGAACAGCACTCGTAGATCATACGCCTTCCCTATTCTACACGCGGACTTCATGCTCGCTGATACTATGTGTACTGTGCGTATGTCTGACAAACAGCCATTCCTCGCCAGGTGACGGTGCTATCGCCTGGACGGTCATACGCCGGTAAAAGGTCAGTGGTCATAATGTTCTGGCTGATCAGTGTATTTGTTGAAATGCATGAGGAACACAATGCTGTCTTGTATATCAGTTTATTGACGACCGACTTCGGTCTAGGACTATTTTCACAGTCGACGTAGCGATGTAAGTGCCACACCGGAAATTAACGGCATGTCTCTAAACTGTGTATATATATTACGTAGAACAGATACCCAACTTGGGCCCAGCTCCGTGCAAGACCTTGAAAGTCTACGTACGACTGACACTAAAGTCAAATATCATTCATGATTCCATGTTCATAGTAAGTAAGAATTCTATATTTGGAACGCAGACGTTTGGTGTTTGCTTAAATTCTACATGACCGAATATTGTAGCAAATGTACCCGCAGTAGATCCGAATGCGACAGTCAGAGTTCCGATTCCTAATTAGAAAACCCGTGGGTATTTTGCGACCTTACAGATTTATCTCTCAAGACTGGCTCAAACAAAACTCTCTTTGTGCAAAGTACTTGGTACAGAACAAGGAAGATCAGGAAGGTTATGCTATAGCTCACACTAAGTAACTACGTCACTGACAGGCGCCTGTGGTGGAGTGTGGTGTTACCGGCGCAAGTGATCAATAAACCCTATCTGATGAAATGTATCCGGACTTCTATTGCTGAACATTAATAAGGTGTGTTTCGTGACAGATTCAACTCTGTTCGGGACACTTTCTATGAGGTATCTTAAATGTTTGTGGAGGAATGACTGCCCATTGTCCCAGAAGAGCCGAAACTATAAAATGATGATGGACACGAGGGTTTGGAGCGAAGTTGACTTTCAAACTCATCTCAAAGATATTCCATGGGGTTCAGATCGGGTCTTCTTCACGGCAGAATAAGTTGAATCCCAATGAGGCATAGCCCTTGCTATGGGGACTATTTGAAAAGCTCGGTTTCCTTAGGCCACAGCCGACTGCATAGAGGGCTCTTCTTTTCATACCCAACATTATTCTGCTCGTTTGAACAGTGTTACGCAGGCTGCTACTTGCGCTAGATTCCCATACACTGATTTCTTCAAACGACCATAACTAATTCCTCTCTGGTATATTCATGCTTCAAGGACCATTTAAACATAAGACAAAAGGCTCCTTTTAACAGGAAAGGGCACCTAGGCGAAAATTACTGTCTTCTGCATTAATTTCACTTACAACCAGGAAAATGGACAGTACCTCCATACTGGGCCTTCATTACTGTGTGTTTGGTATCTCTCGTGTGCCCCCGCAACACCCACATGACATCATGAATCAAATCATAGTAAAAAATAGTTCGTACCACAATACAGTTCTAGTTCCAAATTCTTGTGAATCTCTAATTAACCTGATGTGGCGATAAACTTTACCGTCACTTGAGCGTGTGGCATCACAGACTGTCAAAAGCAACAAGAGAAAGGGGAGCAAAGGCAAGATGCTTTGGAAAATACTTTTTCTCGGGCACAGGAAACACGGTCAACAGTAAAGAAGAGGAAAAGGGAAACTTCGCTGCAGTACTCAAGAGGTTACTATTGAAAGATGGTCGTTCTTGTAAGAAGCCTGCACCATTCCTATTAAAGAGAGGAGCGAATAAAAGCACTCAAGCTCGTGAATCGGCAGTGATTGCTGCGTGGTGCACCCGTGTAAGTTATTGACATACAAGTACATGACGTGACTTGAATCAATGGATGCACTGAACCTCCCACCTATGTGTGAGTTATCTGCCTTGGTGTGCCTATGAGTACATTGACAAAGTTCTAGAAGTATTCATTACTCAAAGATGTGTAGTATATCAGCATCGATCAATAGTTCGATGCTGCACTTCGTTTTCTTAAGCACAGCGTAGCATTGCAAAACAGGTGCTGCGTAATAAAAGGCGATATCCAGAGAATATGTGGTTACGCAAGGACTCCAGAATTCCTCGGAACCATCCACAAGCAAGCGCACATCTGTGTCCATGCAAAGCTGTGCATACTCTCCTAAAGTGGAGATGTTGAATTCCCGCCAGATATTCACGGCAGGCTCATACACTGAATCCATTATGGTATCGCCTTTAGGATTGCTGGAGAACGCAGTTACGTGAGGTAGCCTGGTTTCGTTGAGTTGTGCCATACTATCCAGGTACTCGCATGAGACAATCCCATTCCTAGTAAAAATTGAAACTTTTCCTCATCGGGGGAAACGCAGCTCGAGTGATGTGCATATCCTTCAGAATTAGAGCTTCAACAAACCTCTGGAGTGGTGACTGCACAAAGCGGAGTGAGTCAAAGAAACGGAGTATACTCCTTGGCGTCATAATTTTGGAGAATGAAGTATATTTCTCAGCACTCTTAAGCAGGACACTAACCCGATTTTTCTCCCAGCTGAATCAAGTGTTCAACTTGAAAATTAACTTCATACACGCTTAAATTACGGAAGAAAACGGGTGTGTGTTGTGGTAATTGATACTTCAGGTAGCATGTATTATGAACTTCGCCAAGGAAGTTTCCCATAACATGACAGTGGTCCGTACCAGGAGTTCCCGCTTTTCCATCTAATGGCAGCCCACAAATATGACAGTCAAACACCTTCAAGTACAAATCTTCATTCTATTTCGGTTTTGTAGTGGGAACGTTGTCGCTGCAAAGCTTATCAACCTCCCTTGAAAGTTGTTCACGCTCAATGAGAAGCCAAATCGCACGATTATCGCTGACATAAGAAATGCATTGCTTAAGACTTGAATCATAAACACACGACTTGGTACGCTGTAGCATATGGAGCGTGTTTTTCTGTGAAGGCAGGATGTTAGTCCGTATGGTCATCTTCACCGTGGGCCACAGGAGCGAGGAGACATTCAATGTCGGCATACCACAAATGAGCATCGCTCCTGATGGTGAGTATTCTTAAACTTAATTAATTTGTTTTCCTCAGTAGGCATAATAACACGTATCAGGTCCTTGGAAGTGCACTATTCTAGATGCTTTGCTAATAACTTGTGTCAGGAAAAGACATTCAGACACCTTAAAAAAGTACACTATTTGCCCTTGTGTTTTCTCAGTTGGGATGCAATAAGTCTGGACATACGAGGTGCGACTAGAAAAAAACCGGACTGATGCTGGAAAAAACATTTATTTACAATTATTTACAATTTCATGTTATCTCCTTCAATGTACTCTCCTCCTCGGTCTCTACACCGCTCCATACGAATTTTCCACTGTTCATAGCAATGCTGCAGATCATTTTCGCTAAGTCCATACATTACTTCCGTCGCTTTTTCTTTTACTGCTTCAACAGTCTCAAATCTAGTTCCTTTCAAAGCTGACTTGACTTTAGGGAAAATAAAAAAGTCACAGGGGGCCAAATCAGGTGAGTAGGGTGGATGATCTAAGATGGGAATGTTGTGTTTTGCCAAAAACGTCTTCACTGACAACGCACTGTGAGCTGGGGCATTGTCTTGGTGAAGGATCCATGACTTTTTTCTCCACAAATCGTTCCGTTTTCTCCGTACTCGCTCACGAAGGGTAGCCAGGACGCTAATGTAGTAATGCTGATTCACTGTTTGTCCCTCTGGTACCCAATTTACCGATTTTTTCAATGTTTGCATCAGTTTTTGCTGACAATGGTCTGCCAGTGCGAGTGTCATCACTGGTGTCTTCGCGGCCATCTTTAAATCGTTTAAACCACTCAAACACTTGTGTTCGCGATAAACAATCATCGCCGTACACTTGTTGTAACATTACAAACGTTTCACTTGCAGATTTTCCTAGTTTGAAACAAAATTTGATGTTAACACGCTGTTCTTTCTGTACACTCAACATTTTCCGACGCACAGACATACCGTCAACTACTTAAAACAGACGCCACGGGCAGACTGAGTGCAGGAGGCAGATGAAACTCGATCAGTAGGCGGAGCGAGAGTCACGTGACAGGCCACGCGACTTTCAGCCTTATTGCATTCGTTTTATTGTTTCACCAGTACTAGTCCGGTTTTTTTCTAGCCACACCTCGTATCTTTGACTCGGAACATAATGGTGCCTGTCTCCATTAGAGAATAGCAGCATGTTCATGTGCATGTTACGCTCACTGGCTAATTTTGAGAAATGGAGGGCCTAAACCACTATGTGCTTCTTCTGCTCATTTCTCCAGGCCATAAACATGAAACAATATTCCAGTATAGCACCTCAAATTAAATATGTCCTAGATCTCGATAGGTAAACTGATACCGTCTAATTTATAATTTCCAGGGAAAGTGTATTTACGCCTGTGACTCCTACCAAGAAGCCCTGGATGAACCAAATAGTTTCTCTCGCAAGACAGGATTGACCATACAAAACAATTCTTGTCGGTTATATTTTGAACATTAATACATGCTTGCTTGGCTGCTGTATCGTCAGTAGGCTTGACGTAGGTGGACCCCCCATTTACTCTATCACAGACATATGTCTGGATATCAAAGTGTAGTATTTGGCAGAGTTGATTAGCTGACCTTCTGACCTTCATCTCGGTAAACTACACTCCTGGAAATTGAAATAAGAACACCGTGAATTCATTGTCCCAGGAAGGGGAAACTTTATTGACACATTCCTGGGGTCAGATACATCACATGATCACACTGACAGAACCACAGGCACATAGACACAGGCAACAGAGCATGCACAATGTCGGCACTAGTACAGTGTATAGCCACCTTTCGCAGCAATGCAGGCTGCCATTCTCCCATGGAGACGATCGTAGAGATGCTGGATGTAGTCCTGTGGAACGGCTTGCCATGCCATTTCCACCTGGCGCCTCAGTTGGACCAGCGTTCGTGCTGGACGTGCAGACCGCGTGAGACGACGCTTCATCCAGTCCCAAACATGCTCAATGGGGGACAGATCCGGAGATCTTGCTGGCCAGGGTAGTTGACTTACACCTTCTAGAGCACGTTGGGTGGCACGGGATACATGCGGACGTGCATTGTCCTGTTGGAACAGCAAGTTCCCTTGCCGGTCTAGGAATGCTAGAACGATGGGTTCGATGACGGTTTGGATGTACTGTGCACTATTCAGTGTCCCCTTGACGATCACCAGTGGTGTACGGCCAGTGTAGGAGATCGCTCCCCACACCATGATGCCGGGTGTTGGCCCTGTGTGCCTCGGTCGTACGCAGTCCTGATTGTGGCGCTCACCTGCACGGCGCCAAACACGCATACGACCATCATTGGCACCAAGGCAGAAGCGACTCTCATCGCTGAAGACGACACGTCTCCATTCGTCCCTCCATTCACGCCTGTCGCGACACCATTGGAGGCGGGCTGCACGATGTTGGGGCGTGAGCGGAAGACGACCTAACGGTGAGCGGGACCGTAGCCCAGCTTCATGGAGACGGTTGCGAATGGTCCTCGCCGATACCCCAGGAGCAACAGTGTCCCTAATTTGCTGGGAAGTGGCGGTGCGGTCCCCTACGGCACTGCGTAGGATCCTACGGTCTTGGCGTGCATCCGTGCGTCGCTGCGGTCCGGTCCCAGGTCGACGGGCACGTGCACCTTCCGCCGACCACTGGCGACAACATCGATGTACTGTGGAGACCTCACGCCCCACGTGTTGAGCAATTCGGCGGTACATCCACCCGGCCTCCCGCATGCCCACTATACGCCCTCGCTCAAAGTCCGTCAACTGCACATACGGTTCACGTCCACGCTGTCGCGGCATGCTACCAGTGTTAAAGACTGCGATGGAGCTCCGTATGCCACGGCAAACTGGCTGACACTGACGGCGGCGGTGCACAAATGCTGCGCAGCTAGCGCCATTCGACGGCCAACACCGCGGTTCCTGGTGTGTCCGCTGTGCCGTGCGTGTGATCATTGCTTGTACAGCCCTCTCGCAGTGTGCGGAGCAAGTATGGTGGGTCTGACACACCGGTGTCAATGTGTTCTTTTTTCCATTTCCAGGTGTGTAGTCCAGTATAGCACTCAAGGCGTATTTTTTGAACCATTCGGCGATTGATGTGCTCCCTAATATCACGTCATCAGCCCCCCCCCCCCCAAAAAATAGTAAAGTCTTGTCTCTCTGATACGGCCAGTGTCGGGGTGTAGTTCAATACACAGCATAGCGCTGCATTTTGAAGTAGGATACCATGGGGTACTAATGACCTTCAGGAGCTCTTTTTACAAACTAGGGAGTAGTGTTCTGAGAAAGCTACAGGGACACAGAACCCCAACTGGATTCGTGATCCTCGTGGATGAGATCTGTTCCTCAAAGGCATCTGTAATCACCCTGTAGTTTAACTGTGGTATAGTTTTACTAATTTTACTCTGTTCACTAAAAGGACAGGGTAGGGAGCTGCCGCTAGCTACCGGATATTACTGCTTTTACTATAACTAAGAGAAGCTGATGATGCTGCAGTTGCGATCACTCACTGGTTGATACTCACCGCCGACGCTTCCGGTGCTGCAAGTTAAATATCGTCGTTTCTGCCTCCAGCAGATTCCCTTTGGTTGTAGGTCGTTAGCGCCGCTTCCGGGTCTCTGCAAGTTCGAAGTCACTGTTTGTAACCGTACAATGATTTCCTCGCCACGGAAATCGACCAGTTGATCATCCTGGTCCACTCTACACAGCTCCAGATAATGCAATGTCTGAACTGTTACTGGGAGGTAAATAGTGTTGGTAGGGGTTTCAACGTTCTTACACACTGATCCCATTGATTTTAAGAATTCGTAAACTGTATGGCTGAATCCATCGTTGATCTAAAAGTTTGTATCAATATTACACTCGGCATGCATTGTTCTGACAGGATGTATATCCACAGACAGGTCGGATCAGTAAAATACATTAGGATCCTTCTTCAAAATCTGTCCTTTTGTGTAGCCTAGTAACCGTCCTATTGAACCTTTCTGGTTAAAGTCAATCGTTGCACTCGTTGTCTTTATTTCAGATTTAAGTGTATTAATGTCTGCATGTAGCACACAGCCTTTACCAGACGTTTTAAAACATCGTTTAAATCGTCAGTATCGTATGCACCAGGTTCCATTTCCACAATTTCTTTTCCACCATTAATTTCCAGAGGAAATGGATTGTTGTCCTCAGTCATATTCGGAATGTTGTTGTATGCCTCCAGCCCAATCGGCGCAATAATCAATTCACCGTTTCTTAAATCAATCGATTTATCATTCCCAAAAATATTTTTGTTTGATAACACTTCTCTCATATTACACTCCTGGAAATGGAAAAAAGAACACATTGACACCGGTGTGTCAGACCCACCATACTTGCTCCGGACACTGCGAAAGGGCTGTACAAGCAGTGATCACACGCACGGCACAGCGGACACACCAGGAACCGCGGTGTTGGCCGTCGAATGGCGCTAGCTGCGCAGCATTTGTGCACCGCCGCCGTCAGTGTCAGCCAGTTTGCCGTGGCATACGGAGCTCCATCGCAGTCTTTAACACTGGTAGCATGCCGCGACAGCGTGGACGTGAACCGTATGTGCAGTTGACGGACTTTGAGCGAGGGCGTATAGTGGGCATGCGGGAGGCCGGGTGGACGTACCGCCGAATTGCTCAACACGTGGGGCGTGAGGTCTCCACAGTACATCGATGTTGTCGCCAGTGGTCGGCGGAAGGTGCACGTGCCCGTCGACCTGGGACCGGACCGCAGCGACGCACGGATGCACGCCAAGACCGTAGGATCCTACGCAGTGCCGTAGGGGACCGCACCGCCACTTCCCAGCAAATTAGGGACACTGTTGCTCCTGGGGTATCGGCGAGGACCATTCGCAACCGTCTCCATGAAGCTGGGCTACGGTCCCGCACACCGTTAGGCCGTCTTCCGCTCACGCCCCAACATCGTGCAGCCCGCCTCCAGTGGTGTGGCGACAGGCGTGAATGGAGGGACAAATGGAGACGTGTCGTCTTCAGCGATGAGAGTCGCTTCTGCCTTGGTGCCAATGATGGTCGTATGCGTGTTTGGCGCCATGCAGGTGAGCGCCACAATCAGGACTGCATACGACCGAGGCACACAGGGCCAACACCCGGCATCATGGTGTGGGGAGCGATCTCCTACACTGGCGGTACACCACTGGTGATCGTCGAGGGGACACTGAATAGTGCACGGTACATCCAAACCGTCATCGAACCCATCGTTCTACCATTCCTAGACCGGCAAGGGAACTTGCTGTTCCAACAGGACAATGCACGTCCGCATGTATCCCGTGCCACCCAACGTGCTCTAGAAGGTGTAAGTCAACTACCCTGGCCAGCAAGATCTCCGGATCTGTCCCCCATTGAGCATGTTTGGGACTGGATGAAGCGTCGTCTCACGCGGTCTGCACGTCCAGCACGAACGCTGGTCCAACTGAGGCGCCAGGTGGAAATGGCATAGCAAGCCGTTCCACAGGACTACATCCAGCATCTCTACGATCGTCTCCATGGGAGAATAGCAGCCTGCATTGCTGCGAAAGGTGGATATACACTGTACTAGTGCCGACATAGTGCATGCTCTGTTGCCTGTGTCTATGTGCCTGTGGTTCTGTCAGTGTGATCATGTGATGTATCTGACCCCAGTAATGTGTCAATAAAGTTTCCCCTTCCTGGGACAATGAATTCACGGTGTTCTTATTTCAATTTCCAGGAGTGTAGATTAAACAAGTCAAGGTATACCTCTACTGGAGCCTCTTAGGACTAATAGGTGCTGTAATTTGGATACGCACCAAATGGCAGATGGCCGGTTAAAATGTACACCTATATCCCGAAGGGCTCCTCAACATGGAGTGAGAGAGTGTGCAAATACGGACACCCATACACACGTGACCCAGACAACACTCTTGTTACAGGCCAAATCCAATAACTCATCCCAGCAAGGGCCATAAGGTCTATAACAAACAGAAATTACTATCAGTAATTTCAAATAATCAATGATGACAAATCATGATTTCAAGTATCAGATTAAAAATTGCTAAATAGTAGCTAGAGGCTGGCGGAAACCTCCAGATTGACACATACAGCCCCAAAAGGGGCCACTGAAAGGCATAAAGCAACCAGATTCCTGGCCAGTTCACAAAAGGCATAACTATTTTTAAGTGCAGTTGTTACTGAGCAGTCTTTATAAGTAACCTGAAATAAGTGTCAATGTAGCCAATAACCTTAGGTCACCAGGCAGGCGCAAATACTGTCCTCCTTCTCGTAGCTGCTAACTATTTCTCCAAATGGTTCAAATGGCTCTGAGCACTGTGGGACTTAATATCTGATGTCATCAGTCCCCTGGACTTAGAACTACTTAAACCTAACTAACCTAAGGACGTCACACACATCCATGTCCTAGGCAGGATTCGAACCTACGACCGTAGCAGCAGCGCCGTTCCGCACTGAAGCGCCTAGAACCGCTCGGCCACAACGGCCAGCTAGTTCTCCAAAATATCTGCGTGTATTTACCACACAACCCCAGAGGGAACACACAACCAAGCAAAGACGATACGAAGAGGGCCAGAGTTAATGAAACGCGAGCACAAGTGGCGCCGGTAGGACCGCGTGTATGCCCTCACAGAAACTATCACGGCTCATTATACGTATGAACTTGTCCATCATGCGATGTGTACTAACATACTGCACTTCGTATCCAGCTTTCATGCTACGAGAGCCGACCCTTGCCCGCTAAAGTCGGCGGTAGCAGCGGTCAACGCTGTAGGAAAACGTGCCCCCCCCCCTCCCCCTAACAAAACAGTCCACCATTTCAGCTCTCTGCAGTCTCCAGGTCGCTGAGTATTCGGGCGCATCCGTCCAGCCCGGTGTTCCACACACCACTCACTACCACACAACCCCAGAGGGAACACATAGCCAAGCAAAGACGATACGAAGAGGGCCAGAGTTAATGAAACGCGAGCACAAGTGGCGCCGGTAGGACCGCGTGTATGCCCTCACAGAAACTATCACGGCTCATTATACGTGTGAACTTGTCCATCATGCGATGTGTACTAACATACACATCCCTTTTTTCGTAGAAGTATAAAAAGAAACTCCTGGAAATTCCGTCTATATCAATCGTCATTTAGTTTTCTTGGTTTATCAATAATGAGAAACCTGTACTGTGTGTCAGTACAGCTATTCGCAAATATCTTCAGAAAATCACGGAATGACGACAGTTCCTACATGCGACTGGTAATTGTGTAAAAAAACAAAAAAAAACGTGGTTCAAATGGCTCTGAGCACTATGGGACTTAACATCTGAGGTCATCAGTCCCCTATAACTTACAACTACTTAAACCTAACTAACCTAAGGACATCACACACATCCATTCCCTAGGCAGGAATCGAAACTGTAACCGTAGCGGTCGCGCGGTTCCAGACTGAAGCGCCTAGAACCGCTCGGCCACACCACCCGGCAAATGTGTTTCAAATTCATATCGACTTATTTGAAAGCTACAATGAGATTTGCATTATCCCTCCCCAATTATTTGGGAATCTCGAGTATGTTTGACTCAAATAAAATACGTCAAGGCCTACAAGATGGCCAAAAGAGAAATTTCGTAGAGTTTTATCCTTATTTTCCACAACAGCATCGTCAAATATGGACAATGTGTTTGGCTTTACGTTTTCTGATGGGAGATTTGACTGCTTTGATTGAATGTCGTGTATTTTATATCTGCATCCTGCGGTATCTTTTGCAGTCACTACCAATTGGCCTGAAACAGCGTTTTTGAAAACACACTTATATGCTCAAAGCGGATTCCATCCGGGTGTGTTAGTAGTGACATGAGAACGTTTGTCTTGCCACAGTTGGATGGACGGGTAGCAGTATCCAATTCTTCTTCTGGTCTGCTTCTCAACCATCATGGGATCAGTCACTTACAGCAAAGTCCTGTTGCCTCCCCGACCCTGCCATGATACCGGCTACATCAAGTTTTGTTGTGCAATGAGCATTTATAGAAAAATTAACACTTCTAATAATAATAATAATAGTATGTGTAGCCACTACAACGCAGTCATCTTACCAACTGGGCTACAAGGGCTACACCTTACATTATGTAACGACGGAGTAGTTAAATAAGAAAAACTACCAGTATTTCCAATATTAATTTTTTTGTACACTTCAGAAATGGTGTACATCAGTAAAAATTCTTTGATTCAATCTTCACAAAAGTGGAGTATTTAGCAAACGAAGCATTCTTGTATGCACAGAATGCAGTGCGCATTTCTCACAAACTTATGGATGTTCCTTTAGCCTCTTCTTTTGACACCATATTGATGCAGTGTTTTAAGTCATCTGCATGCATACTATTTGTACAGAAATAGTTCACAATGTCTTTATATACAATTATAACATAAGGCATCCCACGGTTCAGTCTTTCCAAGACAAGGCGTAGCACTGTCCTCAGGCCCAACAATTTTGTAATGGTGGAGTGCTGCAGATAAATATATCGACCTCCAGATCTCAACATTTGTGTCATACCGTCGTACGATGATGTTATAGAGCAGGGGTTCCCAACAAAATTTTCTCGAGGACTCCCTCATCGAGCATGATTGGTACCTTGTCATATCGCAGTATCAAGTACCTAAAAAAGTTTTTATACGTTTTCTATTTTTTGTGCTTAAAAAAACATTGACATATTCATTATTGAAAAAATATTGAGCGGCCACAACAAAAAATCTGTTATCATACGAAATATGTTTAATATATTTTTTTATTCTAGATCCCTCTGGCATAGCTCGCGGACCCCTGGGTGTCCGCGGACCACCTGTTGGGAACCACTGTTATAGGGAGTGTCAAGTCAGTACAGTAAATATTTGTGGGTTGACTAGATTGAGAATACTTGGAGGTCATCTGTTGATTGATGTAGGGTTCTGCATGGCACAGTTAATCCCATTCCAGCTCTGTAAAACACACTTTAACACTTACAGAATCACTTTCAAACTCTAACACAATATGCCATTCACCGCCCACTGATGGTTCTACACCAATATTTAAGTGCTTTGGGAAGCTAACTGTAAAATTATAAGTCGAAATAGAGCACTGGGAGGAATCAGCACCTTATCATCCACCACATCAACTCTCTGCCCTTGCAGTAACACCAGAATATTCTGGGATGGTCCATTTGCCGGAGACCAGTACTGATCGTTCATATTGGCTCCTTCTTTATTCAACAAAAAGTAGCCACTTCAGAGGGACTGATACACATGTGATCCTCCAGTCCTGTACCAGTCATTGCATGTGGGAATATGCAATGTGCTGGCCAGCACAGCTGCAGTTCCTGGTACTCATGTAGTTGGCTGATGGCGAATGGTGACACGTGGCTCCAATATACATCTTTAGCAGCATTCAGCGTGCTCTGATATATAAGTAGTGCAGTGATGAGTTGATCAGTGTTCTCATATGGGACCTATCGATGTATTTGTGATGGGAATTTAATTCTTTTACTTGTTTACTTTTTGCAATATGAATATATGTGTGTGATGGTCAAGCGTAGTTGAGGAGTTCAGATATGATTTGTGCAACGACATATCTGTATTTACCTTTTTTAACTGTGTGATTCTCAGGTATGTATACTGGTAAGTGTATTTCCTGTATTCCACCATGCATGATCGGAATACCGATTTAATTTCTTTGTCATCACCAATCAATATGCTCCCAGTGCAAGCACATGAAGACATTCCCATCAAAATTGGTAGTGTGACATCCTCCCACAAATTGTTTAGATAAACAATATTCCACACTGCCCTGGTTTCTGCAAATTAACAATGATACTGTGAGCACACGAAGACATTCCCCGCCAAACTGACGAAGCTTGGTAGTATGAGCAATAAGTTGTATTATCAACATGAAATTCACCGCACGAAGTGTTTAAACAATATACCACTGCCTTAAATTGTTGAATGCAATGTGATTGACAATATATTACTGCCATGAGATCTTCCCAGTCCAGCAGCTCAACACAGATTGTGAGATTTTTGTAGCCATTTTCTTCCAGGCAGGGATAGGGTGGAGGTGAGGTCAGAGGAGGGGTGGGGATTCCCCAGAGGGGTGGCAAAAGGGGACATGTGCCAGCTGGGGAAAACCTATGATGTCATCAGGAGGGAAGGAGTAATTAATTGTTCAATTTAATAAACCTATGTATTTCATTTGATATCAATTTCAAATAAAACTGCCCTGTTTCCTGCTTTACCCTACTACCGGTGTAATGTTTTGGGATAGGTTTAGTAATATAGATAGCTCTTAAATTGGTAGATAGTTGCGCAACCAGTGGTTCAAATGGTTCAAATGGCTCTGAGCACTATGGGACTTAACTTCTAAGGTCATCAGTCCCCTAGAACTTAAAACTAATTATACCTAACTAACCTAAGGACATCACACACATCCATGCCCGAGGCAGGATTCGAACCTGTGACCGTAGCGGTCGCGTGGTTCCAGACTGCAGCGCCTAGAACCGCTCGGCCACCCCGGCCGGCCGCAAGCAGTGGACTGATTGGCTAACTGCAATACTAATTAACTAGGAAACGGCGCAAAGCATGGAATTTCTTTTCAACAGTTATTTTTCAGCACAACCGACCTGCAACACGTGTGTGTCAGAGCAAAGTAGTTCGTAATGAGAAACATTAGTAGTTGGACAGATTTTGAAATCAGACGCAAGTGATGAGTTGTCACTCATATTCTACAATGACAAGTGAATCTCAACATCGACAATAGCAGAAATTAAAGTCAAAGTTACTCGAATGAAATAATGTTTACTTGAAACGTTCACTAACCCAAATTCAAAACTAAAACTTTTTGAATTATGAGTTCAGGAGGAAATTATGAACGAACACAAAGACTCAATGTCGATCTGGGCAGCAGACTGTGACCGGAGTGCTTTAGTGCTTTATGTTATCAGGTGGTGCGTATGGTTTGTCGGCGGCATGGCCACAGCTTTATGACCGCACTGAGCGCTGAGCGGGGTCAGGCTGATGTTTCAGCAGTACCAGGGCTGGTCTACTAGGCTACTTGGCGTGGGGCGTCCTCGTTAATGTTCATAAGAAAAGACTTGCGAGACCTAAAGCAGTTGAAGTGGATTACATCAAACAAAGCGCCGAAATGTCTCACGAGGAATAGTAACCAAGGCCTGCATTATGAGTGCCACAGTAAAAACTGTTCATTTATTTAAATGGCCAGTGCAGATTCTTTCTCTCGCCATTCGCGGCTTTTTGTTACATGTTTTAAGGTGCTAAGAGATACCAACACACTCGCCAAGAAATTTCTTCTTGTAACTTGTCTACTCTTATTGTAAATTGTCTACACTTTTTGAAATTTGGTTTACTAGCGCAAGTTAAAACACAGCATAATTACATCCGAACAAACTGCAACGTATTATATACGATTAAGAAACGAGTGTAATCTGACTACATAAAAAAATGCAAGTTACTTTAGCAGCAAACACATACATTAGATTGGTGCATGAGTTCTAAGCCTTTTTGTTTTGCATGTTGGTATTCCGGTTGCTATGAGTTTATTTACCGATTGTCATTTTTTTTATGGTTCACTGTTACTATTTGAGTTTACATATCGTCATTTTGTCATTTGGAATAGTTAGTGGAGCTGTTGATGTTAAAAAATGGAGTGCCAAGTGGAGAAACCTGAACATTTCCGACATATATTTCTGTTTGTGTTCAATAGAGAGGTGACAGCAGCGGAGACAGCCAGATACATTTGCGCCGTTTATAGGGATACGCCAAGGGACAGAGTACGGAGAGGTTCAAATGGTTTAAATGGCTCTGAGCACTATGAGACTTACCATCTGAGGTCATCAGTCCCCTACAACTTAAAACTAATTATACCTAACTAACCTAAGGACATCACACACATCCATGCCCGAGGCAGGATTCGAACCTGTGACCGTAGCGGTCGCGTGGTTCCAGACTGCAGCGCCTAGAACCGCTCGGCCACCCCGGCCGGCCGCAAGCAGTGGACTGATTGGCTAACTGCAATACTAATTAACTAGGAAACGGTGCAAAGCATGGAATTTCTTTTCAACAGTTATTTTTCAGCACAACCGACCTGCAACACGTGTGTGTCAGAGCAAAGTAGTTCGTAATGAGAAACATTAGTAGTTGGACAGATTTTGAAATCAGACGCAAGTGATGAGTTGTCACTCACATTCTACAATGACAAGTGAATCTCAACATCGACAATAGCAGAAATTAAAGTCAAAGTTACTCGAATGAAATAATGTTTACTTGAAACGTTCACTAACCCAAATTCAAAACTAAAACTTTTTGAATTATGAGTTCAGGAGGAAATTATGAACGAACACAAAGACTCAATGTCGATCTGGGCAGCAGACTGTGACCGGAGTGCTTTAGTGCTTTATGTTATCAGGTGGTGCGTATGGTTTGTCGGCGGCATGGCCACAGCTTTATGACCGCACTGAGCGCTGAGCGGGGTCAGGCTGATGTTTCAGCAGTACCAGGGCTGGTCTACTAGGCTACTTGGCGTGGGGCGTCCTCGTTAATGTTCATAAGAAAAGACTTGCGAGACCTAAAGCAGTTGAAGTGGATTACATCAAACAAAGCGCCGAAATGTCTCACGAGGAATAGTAACCAAGGCCTGCATTATGAGTGCCACAGTAAAAACTGTTCATTTATTTAAATGGCCAGTGCAGATTCTTTCTCTCGCCATTCGCGGCTTTTTGTTATATGTTTTAAGGTGCTAAGAGATACCAACACACTCGCCAAGAAATTTCTTCTTGTAACTTGTCTACTCTTATTGTAAATTGTCTACACTTTTTGAAATTTGGTTTACTAGCGCAAGTTAAAACACAGCATAATTACATCCGAACAAACTGCAACGTATTATATACGATTAAGAAACGAGTGTAATCTGACTACATAAAAAAATGCAAGTTACTTTAGCAGCAAACACATACATTAGATTGGTGCATGAGTTCTAAGCCTTTTTGTTTTGCATGTTGGTATTCCGGTTGCTATGAGTTTATTTACCGATTGTCATTTTTTTATGGTTCACTGTTACTATTTGAGTTTACATATCGTCATTTTGTCATTTGGAATAGTTAGTGGAGCTTTTGATGTTAAAAAATGGAGTGCCAAGTGGAGAAACCTGAACATTTCCGACATATATTTCTGTTTGTGTTCAATAGAGAGGTGACAGCAGCGGAGACAGCCAGATACATTTGCGCCGTTTATAGGGATACGCCAAGGGACAGAGTACGGAGAGGTTCAAATGGTTTAAATGGCTCTGAGCACTATGAGACTTACCATCTAAGGTCATTAGTCCCCTACAACTTAAAACTACTTAAACCTAACTAGCCTAAGGACATCACACACATCCATGCCCGAGGCACGATTCGAACCTGCGACCGTAGCGGTCGCGCGGTTCTAGACTGAAGCGCCTAGAACCGCACGGCCGTAGCCGGCAAGCCCAAAGCGTAAGGCTTTGTGTCGTGCAGTCATCAAGTGTACACGAGACGGCCTTCGGCTCCGAAAGCCCATATCGATGATGTTTCATTGAATGGTTCGCACGCTGACACTTTTTGTTGGCCGACCACTGAAATCTGCAGCAATTTGTGGAAGGGTTGCATTTCTGCACGGTTCTGTTCAGTCGTCGATGGCCCCTTTCTTGCAGGATCTTTTTCCGGCACCAGCAATGTCGGATATTTGATGTTTCAGCGGATTTCTGATATTCACGGTGCAGTAGTGAAATACTCGTACGGGAAAATCATCACTTCTTCGCTACCTCTGAGATGCTGTGTCCCATCTCTCGTGCGTCGACTGTAACTCCACGTTCAAACTCACTTCAATCTTGAAAACCTGCCACTGTAGCAGCAGTAACCGATCTAACAACTGCGCCAGACAGTTGTTGTCTTACATAGGCGTCGCTGACCGCAGTGTCGTATTTTGCCTGTTTACATATCTCTGCATTTGAATACGCATGCCTATACCAGTTTCTTTGGCACTTCAGTTTGTTTACGCTAGTATTATTATTGCTAGTTATTTGAATGGTATAATTTACAGGAATTTTTTTCATATTTTTACGTCGTATGAAGTGTACAGTTTAACTTTCTTTTCGTGAAAGGCTTATTCTGAAATCTATATCTTACTGATATTTGATAAGACATGAGACGTATGTCTGTTGGTTAGTAGATATTTCATCAGATAATACATCCACATCCGTGTTCGAGGTTTCTTCTAAGAGTCTTACATTACAACCAATACCATCAGGCAAGAGTTGAGTAGACTACGGTCTGTGTCATTTATCTAGATTCTTCTCAGCATTTGGAACACTATACCGCAAGTTATACTGTCGGAGAGTTACTCCAGTTCCGAAGCAGCCGACGGATAACGATAAAACAGTCTCTGTTTTACGGAGAGGCCCACGCAGCAGGTGTGGGTGACGTTGACAGCGAGTTGGCGTGATGAGCTCCCGCAAACAGTTCGCTTCTTAAAGCCCAGCCAGGTGAACTTGGCGGGCCGCACCGGGAGTTCTCTCATTAGCGAGGGCAGAACTTGGGCCGGCCGCCAGCCGGTGTATCTTTGCAGAAGAGATTAATTCCGATGTTTGCTCAGGGCGGTGGAGAAGAGTGGCAGGCGACCCTGAAGCAGCCAGATATGAATCTGTCGCCCAGGCGTCTCGTCTGCAGCGGCTCCGGCAAATACATTAACAAAGGCCGAGTTAAACATGCACCGTCTCTGCCAACGGGCGCCACCCGTATTGACTCAGGTACTAATCTGACACTGAAATGAAGCTCGTCTGAGACTTCGTTGTCCTATGGCAAGACGATAGAGTTAATTTTTCACTATGGTTTGTTCGCTGAAGAACAGTTTCAGCTACCTGCATAAAGCAGACTAAAAATACCATCTCACATTAGCAATAAGGCCATGGATTAATAAACCATTTTGTATTCCAAATACTTTCATTTAAGTTACACTTGTACTAACAGCATATTTGCTTCTCCAGTTCTGGACATTGCGGGGATTTTTAAATTTTTAAATTACTTCATTGTGAAACGAAGTGGAAGAATAGTACACCCGACACTTTTTTTTACTTGATCGTAGCAATTAACGTAATACTCACGGATTTTGCCACCGCAGTGAAACCAGAAACTCTACACGGAATCGAACTGATCACTTCTCACAACAGCTACCTGCCCAAGAAGCGGAAAATAAAAAGATAAAAAATCCAAGGAGAACTATACTGCCTATAAATTGGACCAAATAAGAAAAAGTATGAGAATATATATAAAACTGGAATTATCTTGCAGGAGAAAATTAGTAGTTTTGGAAAGACGATATCAATTTTGATCTGATGGCAGCATGTGCGACCTGCGGGATAATAGATGTAATGATAATGGTTTCAACATACTCTGCCAACAGATAGCGTAGTGGCCTAGCTAGGAGGGCGCCATACTCATTAATGGAGAATGCTCACAACCAGAAGGCACATTGTTGTGCAAAAATGTGAAGCAAGCAGGCAACCATGCCATGGATACACACTCGGGCGTCCTGCAGCCAAATGACCGAGTGTTGAAGGGGTCAGATTGTTGCCTTCCGACTGGCGCGATGCTCTTCCGAGAATTGCAACATAAATTGGACGTGCTGCATCAGTTGTGCAATGATGGTGGTATCAGTGGAAACATGAACGTTTCACACCCGTAGACGAGGTTCTGGACGTCCACACGACACAAATGCCAGCCAGGATTGTAAGGGCAGCAGTGGCAGCTCGTACAGCTACCACAGCACAGATAAGTGAAGATGTATCAACATGAACTCTTTCGGACGGGACGGGTTATTAGCAATAGGACCACGGGCACACGCACATACAGCCCATGCCGTACCATCGACGTGCACAGCTGAACTAGTGCCGCCAGAGGATCACTTGCAAGATGGCACGCCTAGTCTTCAGCGATGAAAGCAGATTCTGCCTGCGTGGAAGCGAAGGTCGTTTGAGCGTACAACGTAGACTTGGTGAGAGCTGTTTTGTAGAGTGCATTCGTTTAAGACACATTGGATCTGCCCCAGGCCTCACGGTCTGGGGCGCGATAGGATACAACCCTCGTTCACCTTTGGCATTTCTGGGGGGTGCGGGGAGCTGTGGCGGGGGGAAGGGGGGGAGGGGACGCTAACCAGCTCTCGGTTCATTGTTAGACCCTTTCTTGTAACAGGAAAGTGATGTGTTGTTTCAGCAGAATAATGCTCGGCCGCACAGTGCTCGTGAAACTCCACGTGCTCTGCAAGACGTGCTTCGTCTTCCATGGCGAGCACGATCTCCGAACTTGTTTCCAATGGAGCACGTGTGGGATACGATGGGACGAGAAGTGATGCGTGCGACTCATCTACCAACAACTCTTACAGAACTACGTGAAGAGGTCGAACAGGCGTGGCATGGTCCAAAGTCTGTGTACTTCGACGATGTCCCACAAATAAATGTCCATCACCGCAGGATAACTAGTAGATCGCTATTCTAGCGCTACTGCATGGAGGTAGCAATCGGCGTGGACCAGAGCGCTGCTAGTAGCTGCTGGAGTACCGGTTAATCTTAGTGTTTTACCGTCCCACTTAATACAGATCGATGCAACAAATATCGCACTAGACTAATTTGGGACCGCTATATCGAATGGACACGTAAAATTCAGCATTAAAAATCAAACGGGAAATAAACCGACGCTTTCTGTCGACAGTGGGCATCGCATAATATATATGCTGAGCTTTATTTGTGTGGGCTGGCTCCAGCTATACATAGCAAAACGAAATTGCAAATATCTGCGGAAATAACAGACAAAATGCGTCAGTTCTTCTGATAGCTCTTAGTAGAGACAGCCGGCATATATACAATATTAACAACAACCATTGTTCATATTAACGTAGTAATAAAAGAGAATATTTGAAAGATAATCAGCTAAAATTGACATAAAAAAGTGGAATTTGGTTCAAGTTCTAGGTGATTGACCTCCGGCTTATATGAGTACTTCTGTTACTAGAAGCCTCGGAGAAACTCGCGGTTTGCCAACTAACTATAACAATATCTATCCGAAGATCTCTTGTTGTGACGCTATTTTACGTTGATGGCACTGGTAAATGCGTGCCTCGGCAATTCTCTAGTCTACGCATACCCACGTGGGTGACCATTGCAGTTTTTGAAATTTTTTACGCAGGGTGAATCAGGAGGAAACGCATATGCTTTGACAAGTGATAGTACGAGGGCAGTTCAATAAGTAATGCAACACATTTTTTTTCTGAAACAGGAGTTGTTTTATTCAGCATTGAAATACACCAGGTTATTCCCCAATCTTTTAGCTACACAACACAATTTTTCAACGTAATCTCCATTCAATGCTACGGCCTTACGCCACCTTGAAATGAGGGCCTGTATGCCTGCACGGTACCATTCCACTGGTCGATGTCGGAGCCAACGTCGTACTGCATCAATAACTTCTTCATCATCCGCGTAGTGCGTCCCACGGATTGCGTCCTTCATTGGGCCAAACATATGGAAATCCGACGGTGCGAGATCGGGGCTGTAGGGTGCATGAGGAAGAACAGTCCACTGAAGTTTTGTGAGCTCCTCTCGGGTGCGAAGACTTGTGTGAGGTCTTGCGTTGTCATGAAGAAGGAGAAGTTCGTTCTGATTTTTGTGCCTACGAACACGCTGAAGTCGTTTCTTCAATTTCTGAAGAGTAGCACAATACACTTCAGAGTTGATCGTTTGACCATGGGGAAGGACATCGAACAGAATAACCCCTTCAGCGTCCCAGAAGACTGTAACCATGACTTTACCGGCTGAGGGTATGGCTTTAAACTTTTTCTTGGTAGGGGAGTGGGTGTGGCGCCACTCCATTGATTGCCGTTTTGTTTCAGGTTCGAAGTGATGAACCCATGTTTCATCGCCTGTAACAATCTTTGACAAGAAATTGTCACCCTCAGCCATATGACGAGCAAGCAATTCCGCACAGATGGTTCTCCTTTGCTCTTTATGGTGTTCGGTTAGACAACGAGGGACCCAGCGGTAACAAACCTTTGAATATCCCAACTGGTGAACAATTGTGACAGCACTACCAACAGAGATGTCAAGTTGAGCACTGGGTTGTTTGATGGTGATCCGTCGATCATCTCGAACGAGTGTGTTCGCACGCTCCGCCATTGCAGGAGTCACAGCTGTGCACGGCCGGCCCGCACGCTTGACCTTGCGGCGATGATGACACACGCTTTGCCCAACGACTCACCGTGCTTTTGTCCACTGCCAGATCACCGTAGACATTCTGCAAGCGCCTATGAATATCTGAGATGCCCTGGTTTTCCGCCAAAAGAAACTTGATCAATGCCCGTTGTTTGCAACGCACATGCGTTACAGACGCCATTTTAACAGCTCCGTACAGCGCTGCCACCTGTCGGAAGTCAATGAAACTATACGAGACGAAGCGGGAATGTTTGAAAATATTCCACAAGAAATTTCCGGTTTTTTCAACCAAAATTGGCCGAGAAAAAAAATGTGTTGCATTACTTATTGAACTGCCCTCGTATTAGCGGGTTTTGAACAGCCATGTCATAGGAACACATTTACTGTTATTCACATGAAAATAATGTGGCCTAATGGCTTTTTTTTAATTGTGTGCATTCCCTCACGAAAGATGTTCAAAAAGTCCATCGTCAACTGCAATTTAGTTTCGCGCTCGTGTAGACACCTGCTGTGTTGCTGATCTGAGCTCATTCCTACGGAACGTTGCATTCGATGTATTCCGTTCACTGATGAATCAGCATTTACCCACAACGGCGTCAATAACACGTGCAACTCTCGCGTGCGGCAGACGAAATTCTTTATAACGAGGAAATACTTTTCGTAATCGGTTGACGTTTTCTTAATATTCGGAGTGCCCGCTTAACCATTTTAGATATTCGATGTGCAGTCGTATTAACAGTCGTCAGTGTTCTGCTCACTTAACAATCGTTTGCTGGTCCCTTTCTAATTCTCTGGATTCTCCGCCTACCTGGAAACGAGGGAAACTGAAAACGATGTGATCAGCGGTACCTCCCCCTCCACATTCACAAACTGACGTCCTACTGCTCCCCACTCAATGCAGACGTCTAGTATACGAAACGTGACCTGTTAGTAAGTGCCACATACCTCGAGTAGCGACAATGGGGCGAAACCTGAGCCAGGGCCTAATGCTTCGGAACGTGCTATATAGCCGCCCAGCACTGATTCTTCTGGCCTTGTCAGTCTGCCGTTCGTCTGACTTTAAGGCTCTTAATGTCACAGAAGAGGCTGCCTCTGTGAAGGGTGTGTCTGGTACCAATGTCGGGCCCGTGCGCCACTGACGTCACTGTTGCTGCTGTGGCGCTCATGAGAAATACGAACCCGACAACGAACTTGTGACGTCACGCTTGTTGCTTTATCCGTCATACTTCACGACCGCTCGGCTCTGTTGGTTGGTTGTTTTGTAGATTAAAGGGAATAAACTGCATGGTTATCAGTCCCTCGCTCGACTCTGTGCAAGGCCCGCAGGAAGTCAATATGTCAACGAAAAAGTACCCACTAGAGGTCTTAACTTTGTCAGTTACTATCTAGGATTTAAACGGGCAGTTAAGAATTATTAAACTCGTCTGAGACAGTTACTCGCTTCCCACCAGAGATGGTCGCTGGCACTAGTAACACATGTAGTGTCACGTACTGTGACGTACACGTTGCCACCTGTCTTTCTTGTGGGGCTCGTTCCGCTGCCAACCACTTTGCAGTATGATTCGGCAAAATTCTCTGAGCGTAGCAAAACTTTGGAGCACTTGCTCCTCAGATCTCCTACAATCAATGCCATTCTTTGCGTTTTCTCAGGTTACATTGTTCATTGAAAGAATGGAGTTTCTCACAGGATTCCTGTGTGTATAAATTCTTTTGCATCAGCAGCCCAAATAATAAAGTCTGTGTTGTTAGTACCACCCCGTCTTGTAACTCTGGAATCGATACACGACGACTAAATTGTTCGTTAACTAGGATGGAACCGATAGTATTTGACCTAGAGCATCTCTGTTTCGATCTTTGTGACTGCTCTTTCAGAAGCATCGTTGAGGAACATTAATCTGGCGACCGTATTTTGTTCATTTGTTTCAGCTAGCCATACAGCCACAGCCTGTGCCATTGAAACATTCCCGTCTTCTCTATAGCTCTTTTACTTACGCAACCTTCCCTTCTACAATAACCTATGAAACCTTTCCTTAGGATTTCTATCTCTTGCTTAATAATAACAAATGAAATCTTCCCTTTGAAATTTATTCTCTTTCTCAGTCTTCGCATACGAATTTAACTGCTGATTATTAAAAATGATTTTCTGATTATTTCGACGAAACATAGAATGTGTCGTCGTCGTGGCCCTCAGACGTTATCTGCAACAACCCAAAACTGTTCCTTACCTTTTTCACTGATACTGGATCGCCATCTGACTGCTACATCGAACAGCGACATGAATATACTTACTCTGGTTTACTATACTCTATTAACTGCTGGTGGGCTGTCATAATGTGTGGCTGTATTTATTACCAAAGCTGACTTTATTCTTTAATAGCAAAGCTGACGTTATTCTTTAATTTATTTGACTGAAGTTGCGTAATTCATAGTTACACTTTTTCTTGACAACAATAAAATTTTTGCTAAGTTTTACGTTGATGGCTTTTGGGATGGATTATAATCAGTACTGCAACATTGCTGGCAAAAATTAATTATATTCTGAAAACGTTTCTTCAAATATTTACTGCTGGTAATGAAATGATTTTACAAACGTTCAAATGGGACTTACTTTTTACAATAATCTTACAACTAGCATTGCGCAAACATATCTTCAGTAGTCTCGAGTTTCGCAAAGAAAATAATTCAATAATATTAATTCCTCTTATGATAATAGTTATCTGATGTCTCTGTACATCCGTTTATAATCTCTTGTAAATCATAGCTGGTGGCTGGCAGGCACATTGCTCCTCTCAACCTCTCGCTTCAGACCTGCTACCAGCTGGCTTCACATCTCGCTTACTACTGACTTCCTACGAACGCTAAGGTGCGGTCTCTCCTGCCAACAATGCTTCCTGGTGCAGACAATCTCTGCCACCATTACAAAATCTATCAATGCGCGGTCTTTCCCGCTCTTCTCTTAAAATGTATCCATACGCGGTTTCTCCCGCCCTTTTTAAAATTATATCAATTTGCCGTCACTCTTGTTAACAATACTTTGGTGCAGACATTCCCTGCTACCACAATTATTTCCAACACGACAAACATTAATTATTCCTACTTAATCCTATTAATAAAATATAAACATCTTTCATAAATTGTGGTTTGACAATAGACAATAGAAATATACACGTCTTACACCATGAATAATTATTTGATCTCATGCGGAGGCCGACAGCAAGGTTCTAACATATGCTAACCGTCAGTTAGTAATTGATTACCTACACCGAGAATACTGAGAGCTCGATTGTGCTTCTATATGGCTCTCCCGACGTTATTTCGGTTTCTGTAGAACATTTCCTTCTGTTACAGCATATTGATATTAATAGACGAACATTCTTCGATCCAGTCGAATAGTTATAGGAACATTCGGTGGGATCTAATCTCACCTATCTATCGACTGTGTGTAACGCTTTCAAGACATCTGGATAAACTAAATCCACCTTTTAACATTCATATGCTATTTACGAGGTGTGCTATGAGAAAAGTATGAGTTGCGCTATTACATACAAATGTTTCCTTCTCAGACCGTGCTGATTCATTGAAAGAAGTTTCTTTTCCTCAAGACGACGCGAGATGGTTCAAGACAATAGTTTAAATTGCCGTCTGGACCTCCGAATTTATATTTTCCGTGGTTTTCCTAAATTAACTTCTGTCAAATGGTGGGATGGTTCTTTTGAAAAGGACAGGGCTCATTTTCCTTCCGATCATTCCCCAATCCGTCTCTGTGGTCCGTATTTAACGACCGAGTCACTAACGGAACGCTAATGCTAATTATCTGATAATGTTAAAGATAAGAGATTGCTCTAGGATCTCACAGGTTTCTCAGCAGACGGGCGTAAAGGCATTTTCTTTAAATAAATGACCTCTGTGGGTTGATGAGGCATTCCGCAAAACTCTTCATTTCTTAGTGACAAGCGTGGATTTTCTACACATTTATTTCCTTCTATATTGAACGGGAAATGTGACATGATCATTAAAGTGAGACCACAACCTCGAGTTAGGGAATGATCTGACGAAACGGGCCTTGTCCTCTTCAAAAGAACCACCCAAGCATTTAACAAAAGTAATTTTTAGGGAAACCACGGGAAATCTAAGTTCAGATGTCCAGACAGGGGTTCAAACTGATCCCTTCCGCCTTCTCACTTGGTCTTGAGGAAAAGGAGCTTGTGTCAGTGAATCAGCATGATCGATAAGAAAAAAGTCGTATTTAATAACGCAACTCACACTTTTCACATAGCACGCCTTGTAAATAGCACATGAATGTCAACAGGTAGATTTAGTTTATCTAGGTGTCTTGAAGACGTTGCACACTGTCAACAGGTAGCTGAGATTAAATCTCACTGAATATTCCTAGAACTATGTGACTGGATTGCTGCCAGCAATTCTTATTGTTGATACACTTGCACCTTGACGCCAAATCAATTTCTTACCTCATATCCTTCTTAGATGTGGAGGATGAGCGCTGAACGAGAAAGACTGCATCCCTGCCTTACATCCTTTTTAATTCAAGCTCTTCTCTTTAGGTCAGCCAGTCCTTGGGCGTAGTGCACGTTATCCATGTTTCATTACTACGGTGCAATTTTTGAGAATTTCTAACGTCTTGCACCATTTTATGTTGTCAAACACTTTTTCTGTGTTGAAAAATACAACGAAAGATATATATTTCCCCTAATTCTCGCTTCCATTATTAACTTCAGAACTGTCCCTCTGATGCCTTGCCTTTCGTGAAGACAAACTGCTCCTCAGCTAGTAAAGTCTCATTTTTTAATCCTTCTGTATGTTACTATATCAGCAGCAACATACAGCTGATAATGCTATATTTCTAGCTTTTTCCTTCCTTAGGTATGTTCAGCAATGTGTAGATGAAGTTCTTCAGAAAGCCCAGTGGAAAGCCTCCAGTCTCATGGTTTCTACAGACTAAGCTGACTAATTGTTTAGATACTGCTTTCCTGAAGGTTGTAAAAGGAGCGGTAGCTATCATTTGTGCCTTCTTTGTTCACAAATGCTGCAAAGCTCAGTCAAACTCTAACTCTGGGACCATTACCTCTCCTAAATTGTGGCCCATTTCTTATTTTTTCACGTGGCAGACTGTTCCCGCACTCATAGATGTTTGCAGTACGGATACAGGTAGAGCACTTAACCCGCAGTGGGCAAAGGTCTCAGGTTCAAGTTCCGATGCGGCTCACAGCTTTGAACTGCCAGAAACACGATATCGCTCTTCTTCCGAGCGTCCATTCTTCCTCATCTGTTATAACCAGGAGTGAAAAGTGCTTTTTCCGTTAGGTGGGACTATTTCCTTCAAGAGATATCCTCGAAAATTATGAGCTATGAAGGCGTTTAATTGTGCAGAATTTTCAACGTAAGATATGAAAGGAATTTTTTCATGTCCTGGTGTGTCGTTCTCTTAGAATTTTTCAATCCTAGAGTACATACTTCAGTAACAGTCTTCGTATGTTCGCACTGGTCAACTATTTATTCATCTGTGGGTCCACAGCTGCGATAAACTTTTTAAATGAAGAAATTTTGCATCTGTCTCAGAACTTCGAATGTATACTATCGTATGTAGTTACGTTGTGGTTGTTTCGTTGGCCTTCTCGTTGGGTATGATAAAGCAGTCGAAGTTGGCCGATGATGATGTGTAAATCATTAAGATGAATACAGAAAGCAATCTAACTGGAAAATAGTTCCATTCAAGAAAGGTACCGTCATGCATAAATTCATTCAGTAAAGCCACCACCACCCGCGAATGCATTTAAAAATGTGGAATTACATATTTTGGGCTTCTGTCTATTGTGTCCAGCTTCATAAGCAGACAGTTGAACGATGGAGTTGATGGTAGGCTCTAATCCGTCAATGATGTTGCCTAGCTCCTGAACTTCCAAATACTTTGTGCTATCTCAATGCCTAGACTTAGTGCCCAGCCGTTCTTACGGATGAAGTTTCTGTTAAGTTTCCCCTACCACTTTCCCCATATTACTTTTCGTGACAATTCTGTAAAATTATCTGGTTATTCTTAGTTTTTATTAGGAAAGTCTGTCAAATACATTAAAATGACTTCTGTGAATGCAAGCATGCCTCAAGCATTCCACAAGCCGATTCCTGATAATGAATTTCATTCCTCCAGTGACCAACACAATTTCATTAACTGTGTTCCACAAACGTATTTTGGAAACTACATTTTTCATTATACGAGTACAGTTAAAAAAAATCATTTCATTATTTACAGATAGTTTTACTGTGTAACATAATTTGATAAGTCATCATAATAATTTGTTAGGATACATGCCGTGAACGATAAATACACTCTCTGCAACTCTAGTCTTTCTCTGCATGCAAAATGTTAGTCATTCTAACGTCTGTGATGGAAAACAGGTTTTAATAACGCGTAATTAATAACATACATTTATTTTCATGCTGCTTCATCCACGAATGAAGTATGGGAAATAAATACCCTCCCTAAACTTTAGGGGTGAAATGTTAGTAGTAGTGGGGGCGGGGGTGGTGGGGCGGTGTGTTCAGTTCCGTTCAATAACAAGATGGTCATTCAGATCAGTATCTGAAAATATTAGCAGCTGAACTGTTATAAACTGTTTCAGCGTTTAGAGCTGGAAAACAAATTACATTTACTGAAACTCTGATAAAAGTGAATGGAAATGAAACCAGTGTGGTAGAAAAATTGCGACACTTCTTGATGACGATATAAATCGATCCGTAAATAGCGAGCATTTTGCACATATAAACTGCATGTTATGCGAAATTTCACTTCAGATGTTTCCTTATTCAACATACACTCCTGGAAATTGAAATAAGAACACCGTGACTTCATTGTCCCAGGAAGGGGAAACTTTATTGACACATTCCTGGGGTCAGATACATCACATGATCACACTGACAGAACCACAGGCACATAGACACAGGCAACAGAGCATGCACAATGTCGGCACTAGTACAGTGTATATCCACCTTTCGCAGCAATGCAGGCTGCTATTCTCCCATGGAGACGATCGTAGAGATGCTGGATGTAGTCCTGTGGAACGGCTTGCCATGCCATTTCCACCTGGCGCCTCAGTTGGACCAGCGTTCGTGCTGGACGTGCAGACCGCGTGAGACGACGCTTCATCCAGTCCCAAACATGCTCAATGGGGGACACATCCGGAGATCTTGCTGGCCAGGGTAGTTGACTTACACCTTCTAGAGCACGTTGGGTGGCACGGGATACATGCGGACGTGCATTGTCCTGTTGGAACAGCAAGTTCCCTTGCCGGTCTAGGAATGGTAGAACGATGGGTTCGATGACGGTTTGGATGTACCGTGCACTATTCAGTGTCCCCTAGACGATCACCAGTGGTGTACGGCCAGTGTAGGAGATCGCTCCCCACACCATGATGCCGGGTGTTGGCCCTGTGTGCCTCGGTCGTATGCAGTCCTGATTGTGGCGCTCACCTGCACGGCGCCAAACACGCATACGACCATCATTGGCACCAAGGCAGAAGCGACTCTCATCGCTGAAGACGACACGTCTCCATTCGTCCCTCCATTCACGCCTGTCGCGACACCACTGGAGGCGGGCTGCACGATGTTGGGGCGTGAGCGGAAGACGGCCTAACGGTGTGCGGGACCGTAGCCCAGCTTCATGGAGACGGTTGCGAATGGTCCTCGCCGATACCCCAGGAGCAACAGTGTCCCTAATTTGCTGGGAAGTGGCGGTGCGGTCCCCTACGGCACTGCGTAGGATCCTACGGTCTTGGCGTGCATCCGTGCGTCGCTGCGGTCCGGTCCCAGGTCGACGGGCACGTGCACCTTCCGCCGACCACTGGCGACAACATCGATGTACTGTGGAGACCTCACGCCCCACGTGTTGAGCAATTCGGCGGTACGTCCACCCGGCCTCCCGCATGCCCACTATACGCCCTCGCTCAAAGTCTGTCAACTGCACATACGGTTCACGTCTACGCTGTCGCGGCATGCTACCAGTGTTAAAGACTGCGATGGAGCTCCGTATGCCACGGCAAACTGGCTGACACTGACGGCGGCGGTGCACAAATGTTGCGCAGCTAGCGCCATTCGACGGCCAACACCGCGGTTCCTGGTGTGTCCGCTGTGCCGTGCGTGTGACCATTGCTTGTACAGCCCTCTCGCAGTGTCCGGAGCAAGTATGGTGGGTCTGACACACCGGTGTCAATGTGTTCCTTTTTCCATTTCCAGGAGTGTAGTTACCCATATACTGCTTAATATTTCAAATTGGTCGGCATCATTTAAGTTACTTCTGTCAATAAAAGGAAAAACATCGTTCTTTTACAGGTGAAGTTTGAAATGGAGAACTTTTAACACAGTCGTACCCTCCTTCTGGACTGACTACATCAGACTGATATCAAAAGATTAAATTGATGCTTGCGAAAATCTTTTTTGAACTGTTGGCGCCATAATAGTTCCTAAAAGGAAGCTATAACATTTGAAATGTTCGGTGTTGCAATGCCGTGGCATTGTAGGGCTAAACTAACTATAAATCCTGTGTGTTAAAGTAAAAGAATGAAAGTTGTTTAAGTAAGGTGATTTTTTGCATTGTGTGTTTTGTAATGCATAATTTGAAAAGTGGGAAATTAGATAGAATGAAATGTTTAAAAACTCCTCATATTTACTTTAATAATATTCCAGAAGATTTAAAAAAGCATTTCACTGTAATTTTTTATTCATTACAACAGGATAACTATTAACTTTGAAGGTATTAGTATGGAAACAGCAGACTTTTTTTTTTCATTGCTTGATTAGCCTCGTCGGGTAAACTGAAGACTGTGACTGGGGTTTGACAAGTTATGATTCTATGACTTAAAACTTCAGTTTGAAGATTTTTTATACTTAAATCGAAAGGTTGGTTGCCAAACCACCGCTCACATTTATTTCACTTTTTTTCATTTAAAATCATAAAGCTTCCCTATCTAAGTGAAAGTAGTGAACACTTAACTTGTACCATTCCTTTATCTTCCACACTCATGTAGCGGTGATCCAAGCAATGGACCCGGATCATTGGTAAATTTTTCTGTCAGGAAACCTTGCATTTTTTTACTTTGTACTCTAGGGGCCACTGAATCCTAGTAACGTGACACTACTACATATACTGTCCAACGTTTCATGACGCAATGCTCCCTAGTATTGCTCAGAAGTTGTCGACAGAATTCGTAAATTTTCGTGACGCTTGCCACCATGCTTGCCAATCTACACGAGCTGATACTAAATGGCACTGCGCTAGGCTTTACGCAGTTCACTTCTTGACTTTGAGCTGTGGCATTCATTTAACTTCATTTCATATTCATAGCTACATATAAGTACCACCTGTGAACATGAACGTATCTGTAACACGCTCACGCGAAACCTTGTCACGTCCTTGCGCGTATCCATCTTAGCAGGTGGTCAGATCGTAACGTGAGCTGAAAACGTTGACACCATTGTGGAAGATGCCCCTCCATAACATTTCATTGAACAAGCTATACTGCTGCTAATGCTTTATGACAGATAGATAGCTCCGCCATACTGACTTTCCGTGATTACGCAGTATGCAAGTGTTCTCAGTTTCCTTCAACATGTTATCGAGTTTCGCGGTTTTCTTGATTAACATAATTTGAAAACGCTCTCTATACTTCGTGTTTTAAAATAAAATTTGTAAGTATGACGTATCAGAGAGAGGATCGGCAACCCTTTGGAACTATTACCGAAATGAAATCAAATGCTAAATCATATATCGAGACATACCAAACTATAGGATGGCTTCTTTGTGGTCTCCCCCTTCCACAATACAGCAGTCCCTGTGAGCATGTAATTACATTTTTGTAATCAGGTTAGTAATGATATATTTTTCAGTTATTTACGAACATTATTCTACACATTACAGTACATATAAAGTGACATTTCCGCTCTAAAGTGATTTTACACCAATGTGTCTGACTCCTGCTACGTTACTCTCGTTGCTAATGCATTTCTGGTTTATTTAAATCGTAACACCTAACTTTAATACTGAAATGATGGAAAAAAATTTACGTAAGATTAATACAATTAAATTAACACAGTTTTTTAATAACACTCCACTCTTCCAAAATATGATTTTTTCTTACCGTGAAATATCACCTCAGGTGAACTCGACGAATATCATCGCATTCGCGCTACATACTGCAACTTGCTTCTTGCTATCAGTGTGACGAAAGTTTCTGAAAGTTCCTCAGATTCTATTCATCGTTTAGCACTCAAGTAAACAAGCACATGCTCACTGATTGGTCAGTAACCCTAGAACGCAACCACCGGGTATTGTTGCGCACTTGGAAATGTGTTAAACATACGTATTAGGAATACTCATGGGAGCTCACAGAAATTTTCCGTGAGAGTGCGTGGGGCAAAATAGTAGGTTTCAGATTTTTTTAAATTTATACATCAAAAAAAAGTTTTGCATCACCCCGGTTCCCTGAACTCCTGAACATAGATGTTGACTGTGGATATTATATCAAAGACACAGTCCCTTTGACTGTTCAAAGATGTCACTAAACCCGCCCAAAGAAGTAAACAACCATGCATGAACAGCGCCTACTAGATGGAGAGGGTCCGACCGTTGATCAGTTCCAGTTATTTCACCAGGAATGAGGAACACGGCTCGTGTTGTCTGTAGTTCAACCATGCCTAGACGGTCAATACCGCGGTTCGATGGCGTCCGCATTGTTACTTTGCGCCAGGAAGAGGTCTCAACAAGGGAAGTGTCCAGGCGTCTCGGAGTGAACCAAAGTGAGGACATACAGGAAGTGTCGATGACATGCCTCGTTCAGACCTCCCAAGGGCTACTGCTGCAGTGAATGACCGCTACCTACGGATTATGGATCGGAGGAACCCTGACACCATCCATGTTGAAAAATACTTTTCGTGCAGCCACAGGACGTCGTGTCATGACACAAACTGTGAGAAATAACTGAACAATGCGCAACTTCACTCCCGACGTCCATGGCGAGGTCCATCTTTCCAACCACGGCACCATGGAGGGTGGTACAGATGCGCTCAGCAACATGCCGAATGGCTCACTCAGGATTGGCATCACGTTACCTTCACCGATGAGCGTCGCGTATGCCTTCAACCAGACAATCGTCAGAGACGTGTTTGGAAGATACCCGGTCGGGCTGAACGCCTTAGACACACTGTCCAGCGATTGCAGCAAGTTGGAGGTTCCCTGCGGTTTTGGGGTGGCATTATGTGCGACGTACGCTGCTGGTGGACGTGGAGGGCGCCGTAACGTAACACGTGAATGCCATCCTCCGACCGACCATATCGGCAGCTTATTGGCGCGGCATTCGTCTTCATGGTCGACAATTCGCGCCAACATCTTGCACATCTTGTGAATGACTTTCTTCAGGACAACGACATCGCTCGAATAGAGTGGCTAGCATGTTCTCCAGACATGAACCCTATCGAACATGTCTGGTATAGGTTTAAAAGCGCTGTTTATGGACGACGTGACCCACCAACCACTCTGAGTAATCTACGCCGAATCGCCGTTGAGGAGTGGGACAATCTGGACTCATAGTGCCCTGATGAAAACATGTATAGTATGCCACAAGGAATATAGGCATGCATCAATGCAAGAGGGCGTGATACTGGGTATTAGAGGTACCGGTGTTTACAGCTATCTGGACCACCACCTCCGAATGTCTCGCATGCAATGTGTGGCTTTCATGAGCAATAAAATGGGCGTAAATGATGTTCACGTCGATCTCTATTCCAATTTTCTGTACAGGTTCCCGAACTCTCGGAACCGAGGTTATGGAAAAAATTTTTGATGTGAATATAGATGAGTTGGTCAGTGTGAAGCAATAATGCTCTAAGAACTAAACTGAATAGGTGACATAAAAACATGTATCAGAGAACTGACGATGATTCACTCAGTATAAGAATAAAATACTCTGTATTCGAGTGTGAGGGGGACAAGAGCAAAGAGCACGTTGTTGGCTCTCCCTTGGTGACGCCTGAGGTATACTGGCGTTACATCACAACATTAAACTCTGAGACACACTAAAATCAATAGCGTGAAAAGCGACCAAGGTTTTGATAATCATTATCTTGTTTAAGTCATGTTTCTTGTATTTCAAATTTTAGTGATCTCAGACGCCACAGTTCCGCTCCATATATATCGATAGAAGTCGATATAAGTTGTTGGTGCTAAGATGAGCCTCAACCACAGTGGAGTGTGATGTACGGTGAAAACAGGAAGGTGGATTTTGTCCCCTATCATTGATGCCAATTTCAGCATGCATACACGCAAATATTCAGCAGCTATGCTATAAATCACACACGGATGTAAGATGGATATGTTAAAGCATGTCATAGAGGTGTTCATGTTGAAATACGAGATCGCTGCCCTGTTATAGTGCTACAACTGTTAGATCACTGTCACTGGCAGCAGTCGTTAACGTAAGACAGTCAACACGAAGTGGACTGACATGTACTGATAACAAACAGAAAGCCGAAGCTCAGCTTAAGTTTACTCCACACCACAGAGTAGAAATGTCTCTGGAATGAGCATTCAGATGCGCAGAATTGATTTTTTGTTGTCAACATACGATACCATCGTGGTAACCTGATCTCGGGAAGGCGAAGGGTTGGCCGTAATGTGTCCCATTAATTTTAAGTGTTTCCTTATCGCTAGTACAGACAGACTCTCTTGTTACGTGCAGTGGATATAGTATAGGCGCTTTGTAGACACCGTAACAGTTTACATTCGATACCTGGAATAAAGTGGCTCTTAGCTTTGAAGAACAAAATTAACGGACTTCACGTTACGGCACCGTCACGACAGGGTATATTTACACCGTCTGTCAGGTCACTTCTCACCACCTCGCTTAGCCCAGTACTGAAAGGCAAAATTGAGGTTATGGGGCACCATCTGTAATAGTAAAAGTCAGAGCACAGTATCGGAACTGAGGAACTAACAACGACAAATTTTATTAATGGCCTAAGCAAACTTTATAACCTGTGTTCTTTATTAGTTTCTTTCGATAAAGTCCTGAGATGTGAAACAACATCAGAACTTAGACGCCTGTTTGCTAGGGGTAGTATATAAATAGAAACACATCAAACAATAATCATAATGGATTAAATACAGCCTGTTAACCAATCCACTATGTTGTTTCTTCTTTAACTAACAACGTCATAAACAACTGAACTTTCTCCTCCATTAAAGCTCATTATTCACTTAAAATGTTATGTGGTGGAAGTTGGTTCATCAATTTACGTTCTTATCTACAATATTAAGGCGTTGGCTCTGTTGTGCTACTTGTCAGTATGTGGGTGTTATGTTGACGAGTTGCGCAACGTATTGATCTGACAAGTACCCTTTGGATCCTGCAAGAATCAATTTCCAGCCCAAACTATTACAGAAGTCGGGCAGACGCTCCTAACTTACCAAAAAGAAATGCCTGAAAAACTTTCACCAATAAATACCTTCTGGACTCGTCCGCTGTAAGGAGAAGACACAAAAATATTCTATTTTCTTACGTAACTAGTGGGATACTTGGGTACTGGAGTATTGCTAGTTACTGTAAGGAAAACATTAAACGAACAGAAAATATTATTTATTGTAAAATTTAAGAAAAATCAAATGAAACTTTTATTTATAAACTGAAACACAAATTTCCGTGTTCTTTTCGGAATAGGAGGTTACCTCTTATGGATAGAAATCCTGTTAATGACATTTATATACAAAGTGTGGAAAAGCTCTTTTATCCCTTTTCTTTACAAAATGTTATTTAATCAACTCGAATAATTATCCAAATGAATTTTTCTAAGTATGGTTGAGGCTGTCACGTGAGAAATGTAATGGAGTGACGTGAATGAAGTATGTTATTTCTAATGGGGGACAGATGGGGTTTACCTATGCTGTAGTGCACAGTACCATGAGCTCCGAAGGCTGTAGCCTGCGTCGTTCGCCGCTGAAATATAACAACACTACCTCTTTCTATCTGGATAGACCGCCAATCAAACTCTCACTACGCCTTGATGAAGTCAAGGACTCCTATCTGCCCCTAGACTAACTATTGGCGTGGTACACCGGTCAGATAACCAGTCCACTGTGATGCCACTCAATTTTCGCTCTCAGGCGCTAACTATTACTCTGTCTGTGTTCACAGCACACATTAAGTGTTGTGATCAACACAGTGAACAAACACTTAATTGCAAGCGACTCAATGAGTATCACTCCGATTCGCCAGCGAGAGAGGTGCTCTCTCAGTGCAGTACTGAGTAGAGACTTTGTTCTTCACTCTCTGCATACACGCATGAGCGCAGTCGCTCCCACTACGTGTTCCTGCTACAAGAACGTCACTGGAACGACTTCCCTCCATGCAAAAAGGGAAAGGTTATATCATCCGCTGTCTTTCTCTCACTCATCCAGCTCATTGCATCAGAAATAGTCCACCAATCAGCGTTACTCTTACAAATGGGAGAATGGCGAAGCCGACCAATCTGGAAATATATAGCATCTGCATTAGGCGTTTACTGTCCACTTGTGAGAACTCTGAGATTGCGCACTAGGTCCATAAAAAAATTCATATGCTGGGGCTCTCCCAATACAGCGCATTTTGCTTTTAAGGTGACACACAGGCCATTATCCCTTTTCACTGGCAAAAACTGTTCTGGTGCAGCTGCGTGTTAACTCACCCTCCTACGGACTTTGCAGCAGGCTGGTTGCCTCCGCCGAACAAAAACTCCTGTGGCCGTCGCGTCTTGAATGTTTGTGTACGCCAGCCTCGACTTTTTAATCTCGGTGCGCATTTGCTGTTTATTTATTAGATTTGCATATCGAATAAATGGAAATATGTAAAATTGATTCTACCCTATCGAGTATGGATTCGAATGAAACGTGTCTATACACAGAATGCGATGGTGAGGTCGGAATATGTAAGAAATGAAGGTCGGGAGACCACGCCACCTTACATACTGTATAACCTAAATAAGTTTTCGATTTCAGGTATCTAACTTCCCTTCTATAAGAAAAATCAATAGAAAAATATCCAAGTCGTCATGAAACATTTGTAGTTTGATACGAAAACAAAGTATAATGATAAAATTAAAAACATGTAGATATAAAATACGAAAATCCACTATTACAAGTGAGCGCAACAGTTTTAGTAGACGACCATACAGTCAGACTTTTCTGCCCATAAGACTTTGAAACCCTAATATGGCATAACGTGTGGTACGTTGACAGCCTGAGTGAATGCTGCCATTTTAAATGCGGTGTTGAATGTTTTGACATGACTGACGAGACATGACATGATGAGATGGCGGGTGCGTATTGCCCATAAGCAGTCAGATCGTCCCGAGATCATGTGACAGTTCGGGTAAATGTTGACAACATGCGCAGAACGCAATGCCCACTACAGAGACACCTCTAGTCAATTGTGCACACGATGCCTTTTTGCTGTTCAATTCTGCGCATGCACTAGGTCGTATTTGAACAGGACTCGAACTATTCGAACAGTTTAGGTCACAGTTTGGGAAATCCCAGGTTCTGTTCTGTCCTTAGATTAGCCTGCAACCTAATGACTGTTGCTTGTACTACGTCCCTGACCAGTCTTACTGCTTTTAATGCACTATACATTTCAATAGAAAAAATAACTGTGAAACACTCAAAATATCTTCAGGGGTGCAGGTCAAGATTAACAACGGCAACTGATAAATAAATAAGAGAATACAATCATGATTGTATCCAGTTCTCGGACGTTAGCTTCTCCCGCAATTTAGTGACGTCTGATGATGATATGTCCAGGACTGATCTTGTTGTTGTAATTTATACAGTTTACGAAGATATATTTCGTACGTTAGGCATTAAATTATTGCTGAATTTAATTCCTTGTTTCATCTGAATGTTGTCAGCTTGTTTTCAAAACTGATTTATCACGTTTTTACGTACCATTAAACTGAAGAGCCAAAGAAACTTGTACACCTGCTTAATATCGTGTAGAGCCCCGCGAGCATATGGAAGTGCCGCAACACGCCGTGACATGGATTCAAATAGTGTTTGAAGTAGTGCTGGAGGGAATTGACACTATGAATGATGCAAGGCTGTCAACAAATCTGTAAGAGTAAGAGGGTGTAAATCTCTTCTGAACGGCACGTTGCACGGTATCCCAGATATGCTCAATAATGTTCATGTCTGGAGAGTTTGGTCGCTGTAACAATTCTGGGCTCCTGGGGTGTCGCATTGTCCTGGTGGAATTGCCCAAGTCTGTCGGAATGCACAATGGACATGAATATACATAGGTGGTCAGACAGGATTCTTATGTACGTGCCACCTGTCACAGTTGTATCTAGACGTATCAGGGGTCCCATAACACTGCAACTGCACACACACCGCACCACTCCAGAGCCTCCACCAGCTTGGACAATCCTCTGCAGACATGCGGAGTCCATGGATTCATGAGGATGTCTCCATAACCGTACACGTCCATCCAATCGATACAGTTTGAAATGAGACTCGTCCGACAAGCTAGTATGTTTCCAGTCATCAACAGTCCAATGTCCGTGTTGACAGGCCCAGGCGAAGCGTAAAGCTTTGTGCCCTGCCGTCGTCAAGGGTACATGAGTGAGCCATCGGCTCCAAAAGCGCATATCGATGATGTTCCGTTGAATGGTTTGCACACTGACATTTGTTGATGAATGCAGCAATTTTTCGGAAGGATTGCTCTTCCGTCACGTTGAACGATTCTCTTCAGTCGTCGTTGGTCCCGTTCTTGCAGAATCTTTTTCCCTCTGCAGCAATGTCAGAGATTTGATGTTTTACTGGATTCCTGATGTTCATAGTACACTTGTGAAATGCTCCTACGGGAAAATCTGCACTTCATCGCTACCTCGGAAGTGTTGTGTCCTATAGCTTGTGGGACCGACTATAACACCACGTTCAAACTTACTTAAATCTTGAGAATCTGCTATTGTAGCAGCAGTAACCGATCTGAAAACTATGCCAGGCAGTCTTATGTAGCATTGCCACTGCAGCGCCGTATTCTGCCTGCTTACATGTCTCTCTTTTAGAATACGCAATGCTATACCAGTTTATTTCACGCTTCAGTGTATAATGCCCCCCCCCCCTCCCCCTCATATCGAAGCCTCTGGTTAGTAGGCTAATTTTACCTTCAAGTTACATATGTAACTCGTGAAACACATCTGAAGAGTACCTGCAAATTACATCGAAATTTTCTAAATTAATTTGGCATTTTCCATATGTATCCACATAATATTTTAAAAAAGTTTTTGCAACAGTCACTCTCTAGTTGAAATTTCTGTCGATGTTATGACTGACCTTTTTCAAAATATTTTGTTTCCTACGTTCGTCCAGCGTAATGGGTTTATGCCCTTCAGCAATGCATGAGTACATGTGTTTCTTATGAATAATCTCTTCCCAGATTTGTTACCACTTTCAATAACAATAAAATAAACCAAACTGTGCAACAAGCTTTACTCTTAAGTGAACTTGTTTTACTCATATTTTGTTGTCCCATACAGTTTTTGAGATGATGACTCTAGTAGGTAGCAGATGACATAGTTACAAAATGTACTACCTGTCTTTCTCGGGAAATCTCCGCTATCACTTTCTTTTTAATGGCTCATTTCACTCTGTATACCATAGAGCTCTTTGAATATCCCTTGCAACCTCCAAGGACGTTTAATGGGCTCAGAATAGGTAACATTACTGCCTAAGGCAATGCAATTTTAATGCCATTTTGATAATTATTACACTTAATAGTAAATAATTAATGATATAATACGAGTATAGTAAAAGCCAAAATCTGCTGTCATTGTCAGGTGGTATATTGACCATAAATAGAAGAAGATTGTATAAGAATTGTGGAAACCCTGCTGAAACCTACCGTTTTTCCTCAGCATGTATGGACTGAATTTCAAAAAGTGATCAGTTATACTGATAACCTCTTTGTGAAACGAGCTACAGGACTGTGGGTGGTAGAATGACACAGATTTCCTTAACATCAATCTTCAGCAACAATCTAGCTCATGATAGAGTAGTGAGACTTACCAATACATATTATTAAGTTTCATATTGTCATGATACATTGATTAAGGGATATATTTACAACATATAAATGCTTTATGCATGAAAATCATCTGTTTTAGTGACGCTTCATTATTATCCAGGGCTACACTCTTTACATACTTTAATGTATATTTAGATACAATTACACTTGAACATATATGTGTTCAATTATTTTTTAAAAGAATGTATTTTTCTAGATAAAAAATTACAAACAGGATAATGATGTCTTATAAAAACTTGCCACAGAACTAAATAAATGGTATGTTCCATTCATGATATGGTAAAGTATTTCTTATGTAAGACTGTCAAAAAATTTTGGGAAATTTGTTAATTGCTAATTTGTAAAACAATTCATTTTCATATATGCACTCGATTGTAATAAAAGTTTATTATGCTTTCGGTACATACATTCAGTGACAACAGTTTCTTCTAGCTACACTTTTATTCATATTAACTGTGATATTAAACTGTATGCACGTTACAATGAAAACAGTTTTGTGAGAATCTGGTATGTCCATAAATTAATGGCAGAAAATTAAGTATGAAAGATGTGATTAGATTTACAGTAAACCAAAATTAACCTATGTTTTGAATAATATTTAATTATGAAGAATATCTAAAGAGGGAGCTGTATGTTGACTCTGATCATCAAATCCACTTTCCTAATTGGGTGTATTCCTGTATGAACAGTGAGTCATAATTTACTTCCCATGAATAGGAGTTTCTCGCTAATAACATGAACTTCGATGTTCAGTGTGATATTAGCTTCCTATTCATTACAAATCTGTAGAAGACCACAATGTTATGGCCCAAAAGTATTAAAATTAGGGGGAAAGGAAATAATTATATAACTTCAACCTTATAGAATTTTTGAGAAGGAAGGTGATAGTAGTGGAAAAGAGAGCTATCAATATGTATCACACCACAAGAAATGTTTCTTCACAAACTTCTCAATCCAGTATATATATATTTATTACACTTACAATACATTGAAGGCTGGTAAAATGTATGTCTAATGTGTTAGTGTCTGGGGTATATGGTATGGATACCATTCACACGAAAGTGTTGCACTAATGATCTATCTATATCATAGTTGTTTCCTCATTGTACAAATCTATTATAACAACATGGAAATTACATTATGTCTGAAAGTGTTGATACTAATATATTACATATTTACACTTCATAGGCCTTTTCTCTCAGCCATCGTGTTTGCCTCATTATTAGAAACATTACGCCATAGAAATACAAAGTAAATTCTGAACTGCTGAAACATTTTACATTAAAGTAAACTCTTGAGCTTATCGAAGGATAGAGCTTTAGCAGTTTCAGTATCTTAGATAATTAAATTTATTAGTACAGCTTATCTGCTACATAAGTTTTACTGATACACTGATGAACCAGCAACAACAGGGAATAGTTACGTTTCAAGTGAAAGTACAACTTTGTGTGCATACATTACTGAACATTTACCTTCAAAATAATTTTAAAGTGGCACCCTGTTCTGAAACACAGGATTTACTGAAACTGATGATGCCAAGATTTAAAAACAATGTAATACTGACTTGTGCAACAGATAAAACATAATATCACTGAACATGTTCCAGTGCAGTAATTAATGTTAGGTTTGGCCAATCATGAAAACAAATTTATTTCTTAAACACGTTTTCTGTCATGTGATAGCTTTTGTTGCGTTACTTTTGCCAATCTGTTTTCATTCATATACGATATTTATCACTTTATAACAGGTAGTGTAAATCAGTACAATCCATTTCTTTAATTTTATGCCAGAACTGCCATCAATCGCTGTTTACAGGTACCAATAACACAGTGAATTTAAGGTACTGTTTTGGATATGTATGTGTTTCCTCACTATTTATTTGCACTTCTAGAAAACTTGAAACAGCTCACCTCAGATTTTGACAGTTATCCAAGATATGAAAAGATGTTTGTAGGTGAAACATTTTTTCATATTTTCAATTGAATAGTGTAGCTAGTCAGCATACACATTATGTAGACAAATGTATGCTAATAGAATCAGATCCTTCTATCTAGTAAATGGAATTCATTAATGTGAATTCAGAGTTATCAAACAAGGTAAAAGAGTTCATTAAAATCCTGGGTTATCTTTGAGAGTGTGAATATTTTCTCTATTTTTCGATAGTATGTTGGTATTTTGATGGTAAATTAAATCATAAGGGCTACTTTACAGCTATAACTCCACATTCATTATTTTCGTTTGAAATATCTGCACAAGACAACATAGGTACTTTTGCATATCAATAACATTATAGTTCCACATCTGTACACAATATTTACAACATTTTTCCTGTAATGTTGATGTCCTGAAACTGATTCCTTTAGAGCAACCAGACAGAAACAAAGTAGTATCTATGTTCAAGGATTTGTTAACTATACGACACTAAATGCTCGGTAAACAATGAAAAACTGCTGTTTCAGTTAAACGCACAGTACAGTTGCATGAAAGTGCATGTTTCATATTATTATTCAATAACTGTAACAGGCTACTTCTACAGTACACAATAAGTACAAAAATAGTAATATTCTAAATTCGCTGACAGGTCAGTGGTATATCAAATTCACGTAACTCAGTTCAGTAAATCACCAGTCCCGTTATCACTACATCTCAAACACAACAATTTTTAATATTATAAAAATTTAAGTGGCTTTCTTTTCAACTGTGTGGCATAAACACTGCCTATAGATTCATGTTAAACATTTTAATGTTACATACCTTCATCAAATATATCTACATAAGACTGTCACTCTTTAACTTTATTTATATCCACAACATTTTCCTCAGTACTGAATTTTAAACTAATAACGTAGATTCTCTGCTTTATTAGTGTGAAATAAATTTACTTTTTAAATTTTTATCTTTAATCAAGAATTATTTATCTAAACATACACTTCTCATATTTTCCAACAATTTTATAATCTTGTGTTGAACTGTATACATTGTAATCAGAAAGTACTCACAACTTACCAGAGGTTGAAAACCATTTATCTCACCCAAATATATGCAGACAGTTGCCAGATGCTCTGTGTGAGGTTTTAAGTTGTAATCAGAAAGCACTCACAAGATACTATACGTTCTAAAACATTTAACTCACGCCAATGTATGAAGAAAATTGCTTGATAATTTATGTGATGTTCTTTTAACTTCTCAGTCTTCACATCTTTAACCACTGCTTTTAAGATCTGAAGGTATCGTCTTATTATTAACTATAGCATTACATTTGAGCTGGTAGTGACAAACATGTGGAGGTTCTACGAGTAACAAGTGTCTTACATGAAGGATGTTCACACGAGAGGGCATCAGAACGCTACAGAATTTCACAAATGACATAACACTTATAGATGTTGAATCAAGTGTCAAGTCATGTACTTAATTGTCTAATAACACAAGGCTTTTTTTTGTCATACTGCTAATGTAACCTTCATTGACAATATATTCAAGAGGTATTTTGCAGCGAACTAACTGCCAAAATTATCTTGATGAAAAGGAGCAGATTTGTGATATCTGTTATTCTAAGCAAGTCTGATATTGTGAAAACCCTGCAACACATACACTAAGTTAGTTGTTTCTAACTTGGAATTACAAAGAACAGAATTGATTTGGGTAATGGAAACACCTCTGGGAAAAAGAGTAAATTCAAGGCAAATTACTCGCAAAATGATAACGTATAAACCCAAGAGCACTGTTATCTTCCAGTAGCATGAGTCAGGACACTTTCTTGTCACAAGCAAGATGCTGCAATTTTCACCATTTAAGGACGGAAAGTAACGCGAAAATCGTTACCATATGACAGTTTGTGCGCTGCTGGTGTAATCTGAATGGTCTAAGTTCTCAGTATAAAAATTTGTGCCATTAATTTTAGTTGTCGGGAAACATATTTTATGTGATTAACATTTGCATCACTATTACTTTCTTAGCGAAAATCCACCAAAAAAGGAATAATCGTTGTCGAATTTGTTATTTCTTGAAGTCTGTGGCAAAAGGTATTGTTATTACTGTATGCCATTCCAACGCAGTAACTTGTTAATGAATAGTGGATCACCAAAAAAAAAAAAAAAAAAAGCATTTTGCATCTCCATTTAAACAAGTACATACTAAAGTATTTGCTACAATTGTTTCCTAACATTTCTCTTGTCACTCTTATTAGGACGCACGAAATGGTCCATACCCACTCTGAGGTGGTTTTTTATGAAATCTGTGCTGCAAGAGCTACGAAACGAAAAGCTGCCATTTCCTGTTCTTTTATCTAGTACATTCTGTGAAAAACAAAAGAAGTCACGGATTGGGAACCTACAATATTGTACAGTTTAAACAACAATGGCTGCAGCACCAGCATACATGCATCATATTCTGTTATACTTCAATGGATTTTTCGAGGGAAGTGACTGATTTTATTAGGATTTGAATGCCAGAAATGTGGGTGAAGCATGTCTAATCCTTGATCAACTTTCTTTATTGGAGTCGTAAACTTAATTAAATTACACTCTTAAAAAATAACCGACCCTCTACAAAAAAGGAAGTATCCGAACGGGATGGAAATCAGAAGATATAATGTAAGTGTACGGACCAACAAATGATTTCAATTTCAGAAAAAATGGATGATTCATTCAAGACAAAGAGCTTCGTAGAATGAGCGAATCAATAACGCCTTGGTCCGTCTTCTGCCATTATGAAAACATTATTCGGCTTGGCATTGATTGATACAGTTGTTGGATGTCTTCTTGAAGGATATCGTGTCAAACTCTGACGATCTAACGCGCCAATTGGACAGAATTTGGCACGATATTCGACATGAGGACATCGAAGAACTCTGTCAAACAGTGCTAAGCCGAATGACAGCTAGCATAAACATCATAGGTGGCCCAGTGGGTTATGACTTGCTCAGTTCTTGACGCTTTTTCCCTTGAATAAATCATCCAATGTTTCTGAAATTTTAATGACTTGTTTGTGTGTACATCACGCCTGCCGATTTCTGTCCCATTCTGATAATTAATTCATCGTTTTTTTTTTTCTTTCTTTCGTAGAGTGTATTTTGTGTATGGCTGAGGAATTTTTACAGATACGCATATATCTTCGAAAGATAAAGTACAGAAGCAGTTTATCTCAGTCCAGATATGGCACACAGATATTTGGTAACATTTTATGCAGAGAAGTGCGAAACTATATAAATTTTTGGACCTAAAGGCAGTACCATTGACAGGCCTATGTTCCACATCAAACTGGGAGTTTTATGAAGGCTACATTGAGGACATGTAGAAAAATTTTCTAGGCATTTATTATCATGAGAACAAAGATATTTTGCAATGAATGCAGCTGCTTCATTGGTTGTAAACTATTTTAGAATTATTGTAAAGTAAAAGTTCAGAAGTCATAAATCTGGATTAAACCTAATAACTGCTTGCATATGGGCTAGAGGCGGACCAACGCGTTATTGACTTGCTCCATTTATGAATGTCTTTCTCTTGAATTCTCGTCCTGTAGCATGATTCGACGAGTTTCCAGTTTATCATCTGTTGGACAAATAGCGTCGGAACGATTCAGCATGATAAACAGGTAAGATTTCATCAAAGAAATTGGCCGAGAAAGACAGTATTCGCTTACACGTTGTTAGTATCACACGTCTACCTCTCCATAATGTTCCCTCTAATATTCATTTTTCGAAGGGCAACAGCCATATGTTTCCCTGTATTCCATCACTGATTGAGTTGTCATTCATACACCTTCCTTCGGAGTTCATAATTTTGACTGACGACAATCTTCAAGACCGGGACTGTGTGTCGTGCAGACCGGAAGTGACTTCGCCAGCTGGGCTTACGCGAGGCAGCTGTCACCAGCCACCTCGGCTAGTGCAGTGGCGGTGCCGACTGCAGCTACGCGCCGCGCAGCGGTGGTGGCACTGATGTTGATGTCGGTGGTGTGGGCGGCGGGCATCACATGATGCTGCAGCTCTTGGCGCGGCCCTTCAGCTCGGCCTTGAGGTCCAGCTTGCTCTTGCAGGGGTAGCCGCGGCCGCGCTGCTGCAGCAGCAGCGCGTGGTGCTTGTTGAGCTTGCCCAGGGCCGCCAGCGCCGCCACCTCGAAGGCGTCGCGCACCGCCTTCGCCGACGCCTTCGCCGACGTTTCCACGTACGTTGTGGCGCAGATGGTGCGGCTCACGGACACAGCCTGCAACACATCCAAGTTTTCCGTTCTGATGCAGTTCCACTACTTGCGCTGTGCAGGGGCTGTCATCTGGGAAATGATTGTGGGCAGGAGCAGACACATGGTTAGGTTCTGGAGAGAGGTCTTTCTTTGTAACTGTCTCTGCCCCACTCCCTCTACAAAGAAAGCTTGCCGTCACCATCCCTACTTTTTAACAAGCCACAAATATTTACAATTTTAATAGTAACAGCAATAAAATATATAAAACGAGCGATCCGCCCGAGATTCACATAGGTATCACAAGTATCTACGGGTGGACGGCTTGTCTGACGTAGTGGTAATTACACTAATGGCACCAAAATTGCTACACCAAGAAGAAATGTAGATGATAAACGGGTATTCATTGGACAAATATATTATACTAGAACTGACATGTGATTACATTTTCACGCAATTTGGGTGCACAGGTGATGAGAAATCAGTACCCAGAACAACCACCTCTGGCCGTAATAACGGCCTTGATACGCCTGGGCATTGAGTCAAACAGAGCTTGGATGGCGTGTACAGATACAGATGCCCATGCAGCTTCAACACGATACCACAGTTCATCAAGAGTAGTGACTGGCGTATTGTGACGAGCCAGTTGCTCGGCCACCATTGATCAGACGTGTTCAGCTGGTGAGAGATCTGGAGAATGTGCTGGTCAGGGCAGCAGTCGAACGTTTCCTGTAACCAGAAAGACCCGTACAAGACCTGCAACATGAGGTCGTGCATTATCCTGCTCAAATGTAGGGTTTCGCAGGGATCGAATGAAGGGTAGAGCCACGGGTCGTAACACATCTGAAATGTAACGTCCACTGTTCAAAGTGCCGTCAGTGCGAACAAGAGGTGACCGAGACGTGTATGTAACCAATGGCACCCCATACCATCACGCCGGGTGAGTATGGCGATGACGAATACACGCTTCCAATGTGCGTTCACCGCGATGTCGCCAAACACGGATGCGACCATCATGATTCTGTAAACAGAACCTGGATTCATCCGAAAAAATGACGTTTTGCCATTCGTGCACCCAGGTTCGTCGTTGCGTACACCATCGCACGCGCTCCTGTCTGTGATGCAGCGTCAAGGGTAACCGCAGCCATGGTCTCCGAGCTGATAGTCCATGCTGCTGCAAACGTTGTCGAGCTGTTCGTGCAGAAGGTTGTTGTCTTGCAATCGCGATAGGCTACAATCCGACCTTTATCAACGTCGGAAACGTGATGGTACGCATTTCTCCTCCTTACACGAGGCATCACAACAACGTTTCACCAGTCAACGCCGGTCAACTGCTGTTTGTGTATGAGAAATCGGTTGGAAACTTTCCTCATGTCAGCACGTTCTAGGTGTCGCCACCGGCGCCGACCTCGTGTGAATGCCCTGAAAAGCTAATCATTTGCATATCACAGTATCTTCTTCACGTCGGTTAAATTTCGCGTCTGTAGCACGTCATCTTCGTGGTGTAGCAATTTCAATGGCCAGTAGTGTACTTTATCCACAAACCTTTCTCACGCCTCGCTCTATCTACGCTGACGGAAAGAAAATCACAGAACCAAAAAATAATTAACGTAGAGTAATGAACATTGCAAGATCACAGGTTAATGTAAACGCGAGTTAAGTCATTGTACGTGTGAAATGCTGGTTCTATAGTAACTGTGTAAGCGCCAGTATGTTGAATGCAAGTGTGTTATACAGGCGCCGGACGTCAGTATGGGGCTGGAGTTCTGTGTCTGTTTCACCTGGTCGTCAATACAAGGACCGTTAATGCTGTTTGTCTATGACGCTGCAGTTTTCGTCCGATGGTGTCCCATATGTGTTCGATTGGAAACAGATCTGGTGATCGAGCAGGCCAAGGCAACAGGTCGACACTGTGCAGAGTATGTGAGCGAGCGTTATTCTGTTGGAAAACACCGCTTGGATGTTGTTCGTGAATGGCGGCGCAACAGGTGATGTCAAGATCTGCAATCAGGATTCGTCGGATAACCACGAGAGTGCTCTTGCTGTCATACGAAATCGCACACCACACTATAATTCTCGGTGTAGGTCTACTGTGTCTCGCACACTGACAGGTTGGTTGCAAGCCCTCAATTAGGCTCCTCCTAACCAACACACAGCCATCGCTGGCATCGAACCAGAACAACCTTTCATCATAAAACACAGCAGACTTCCGTCCAGCCCTCCAATGGGCTCTCGCTTGACACCTCTGTGTCCCAAATGGCGATGGTTTGGGGTCAGTAGAACGCACGCTACAGGACGTCTGGCTCGGAGCTGTCCTTGAAGTAACTGATTTATAACAGTTCTTTGTGCCACAGTGGTGCCAACTGCTGCTCACATTGCTGCTGTAGATGCTTTACGGTGGACCAGAGCCAAACGCCGAACACGATGGTCTTCCCCTCCGTAATGCTACGTGGTGGTCCAGAGTCTGGTGTTGCGGCCGAACATTCTCGCTACCACCGCTGTAAGCAATGATATACAATGGCTACGGTCCTGCCAAGATTTTCTGCAATATCGCAGAAGAAACATCCATCTTCTCGCCGCCCTATTATACGACATCGTTTAAACTCTGTGACGTGTTGATAATGGCGTCTTTGCCGCCTTAAAGGCATTCATGACTACTCATCACGTCCAATCTCACAGATAAGTAACGTTCACGACCGTTACAGAGTGTATTTAGAATAAATCTGATTTGCATCCTCGTAGTAGCTCTACTTTTATGCGACTGGTGCAAAATTTGAACAGATATCATCTCTCAGTTGTGGAAAGACGACTACCATCTTTCATTTATGTCGCTCAACTCCTTGGTGTAGTGATTTTTTTCCCGTCAGTGTATTACCGACAACCGTTATTAAAATCACCAGTTACCTCAAACAGCCACCACAAATGAACGGCAAAACGCAGCAGGGGACATTAGTTCATCATAGTTCAGCCAATTGGTACGAAGTATTTGAAAATATGGAATCTAAACCACTCGTCGTTTCTGGCTAATCCCCACGTCATTGAGTGTCGAATGGTGGGTGTAAAGTGAGACTGAAAAGTACGTGGGCCAGACGGAACTCGATCTCGCTAACTTTCATCTAACCGCGCGCGTTTTACCAATAAAACATAAAGCCCGACAGTGAATTTGGTCAAGCTTTGCTGTTCTGTGGAGTTATAACGGCTCTTTATTGTACTGCTTTTCCCGCCAGATACCGTCTCCATTATAGCTAACCAGGTGACAGCTCCCATCAGTGGCGCGAGACGTCGCTACCAATGCTAATTAAATGAGAAAAAGATAAAGGTACGAAGAATGACACTCATTATTACTTAGCGGCAAAAAATTATATGCACGTACTTCGTTGTGAGTTATTCAATGTATTCGTGTAAACCGTATCGAAACCTCTGGAGCAGTTCCTTCAGATTAGTCTGTACAGCGGAAACCACTGTGGGGGACCCTTATGATAATTAAACAGTGCTACATTAGAACATCTGTTCTAAACTTATAACGAATTAAATTACTAGGAAACATATAGAAATATATTAACGTAATAATAATAACAGTAATAACATATAGTTTTCGTATGTGAGTAGTGCATTGCTTTACCATAACATCTGACAAATTGCAATTTAGAAACGTACAACCTTTGAAATGCAAAGTTCCAAAATTAGAAAAATACACATAACACACAATTAATCTGAGAAGTATAAAAGCAATAAATTCTCGTAACACTGATACTGTCGTTATGTACACAATACACAGTTAAAGAATGCAGTCAGAATAATCAGCAGATAACCAGGTACAACGATTGTGAACACTGGTCTGCAAACTATGGCTGAACGACCGTGTAAATGATCGGAATGCCGTTTCTTCTAGGAAATCAGTTTCATTGGTATTTCTTTTCTTAGTGGAGGGTCTTTCCCCTTTTGTCTTCCTTACGCAACTTTTTGTGGGTTTCTTGGTTGTACCTGTGGATTCACGTATTGTGTCCAGTTTGTTGTTGAGAGCTGTTAGGTCAGCCTGTGGACAAGAGCCTTCACCTGGCTGCAATGTTACCAGTCTAGACACAAGACCTATTCAAGCGAGCAGGCGGTGACGTAAATAATTTAAAAATGACTTGCGTTAAAAATACCCTTTAATTTTACAAGAATATCTTGCCCTTCTCGAGACTTTCAGTTTTGATGCAACTACTTGTCCGAAATTTAGCTATGAAATTTGGTAATTAATTTATGTAAAAATGTATTTAAAGCATATCTTGGCTGTGTACACATCAGAATTTGTGCAAATATTAATGTGTGTGTGTGTGTGTGTGTGTGTGTGTGTGTGTGTGTGTGTGTGTCTGTGTGTCTGTGTGTGTTTGGAGCTTATGCGCCCTCAGTGGTGAGGTTATCAGCGTCCATACACTCATTAAAACAATCGAATATGGATAACATCTCTCAAATTATTATACACTCATCCACTGGAATTGACCACACAGTCACACAGTCACTACATCGCACTTGCGCTGAAACAACCGAGAAAAAGTAAACGTAGTTATATATGAAGTTATAGAACAAGTAAAAGGACATAGTAGCCGAAGAAAGGGCATGGAAATGACAGTGGCTGACTATTTCCAAGGAAAAAAAAAATAACGTGGGTGAGGCAGTCACTCTGTTAACACATTAAAACCATCTCCCTCAAATCTTGGGACAAACATTCGACAATTCACAAAACTTTAAAACTCGAACCACATTCGTTTGGACATTCCCTGAAATAGAGGGCACATGCAAAGGCATTTACGCCGCTTCCCGGTGGTCGGAAAATAAAACATAGTCCAATAAAATGTGACGCTCAGTGGTCTGTAAGCCACAAGCACCCAATACTGTGGGGTCCTCTTGCCGGAGCAAGCCGGCCGTTGGTGGCCGAGCGGTTCTGGCGCTACAGTCTGGAACCGCGCGACCGCTACGGTCGCAGGTTCGAATCCTGCCTCGGGCATGGATGTGTGTGTTGTCCTTAGGTTAGTTAGGTTTAAGTAGTTCTAAGTTCTAGGGGACTTATGACCTCAGCAGTTGAGTCCCATAGTGCTCAGAGCCATTTGAACCATTTTTGAACCGGAGCAAGAAGCCATGCGCAATAGGGCTGTGGCCTATATGAAGACCCCAAAGGACGACCTCATCCCGTCGACGTGACTGGAAGGGAGTACGACACAGCTACGATGTGGGATTTTCTGGATGGGGCTTACAGTCAGTCACTTACAGCCACTCATCCTCCCACCGACATCTACGCTCTGGATCTCAATGGCGAGACCATAGCATGCAGGGGGATGCTACACTGAAATAACTGAGGATCACGACATGCCTCCTTGGCTGCTGGATCCGCCCATTCGTTCCCCACAATATTCATGAGGGCTGGTACCTGTCAGAAAGACAGATTCTTTTCCAGTCGACGTAGTTGGAGGACGGCATCCTGGATATTCTGGAGTACATTATCTGCTAGGTGCAAACGTTGTTGAGGGTGAAGAGCACTGAGAGAATCAGAACAGACTAGAAATTTAGGATTGGATGAACGTTTCATCTACTCCAGTGCCCGCAAGATCGAATATAAGTGCATCGAAGACAATAAAGTCGGACCTTGAGGACAAAGCCTGGGAAAACAAGAGAGCAGCCAACGGAGTCCCCCTATTTCGACCTATCCATAAAGACACTTACATAGTTATCGCGCTCACATAAATTATCTGAAAATACCGCAGTAAAACTAGAAGCATGATTGCAATCTTTCCTATACTGCACTAAATCTCAAATGATTGGGTCTCTGCAGCAACGAGGGTGGTAGGCGGTTAAAGCCCTGAATTTGAGCTTGGACTTGCTCCACTCCGAGTAACTCCAGCACATACTGCACGCGGAACTCAAATGGTCTTGTTGCTCGTGGAGAAAGGGAGAACAGGTTTTCCAAAGGGGACGAGCAACAGTGTGGTATGTGGGTGAATTCTGAGCTGCGAGAAGCTTACATGTCTGACGCACCATGAAGAGTTGCTGTCGAATTGTAAGTGGCGATTCACCAGCCTCAGCAGAGGGACTGGGAATGAGCTGGTGCTGTAAGCATCCGACGTAGCCTAATCCCCTCATGGTGAACAGCGTCAGCCATCTTCAGACAAGAAAGCGCCGCCGATCCTTACACTGTACACCCGTAGTCAAGAAAGTCCTATAAAAGTGGAGCAGACGCATCATGTCCACTCCCCAAGACCTGTGGCTAAGGCAATTTATGATGTCCAGTGCCTTATGGGTTCTGGCTTTCCTTTCTCTCAGGTGTGATAACCACGACAATTTAGAGTCAAAAATGATGCCCAGAAACGTCCCGAAATCTCTGAAACGTAGAACAGTGTCCGCCACATGCAAGGCAGCTAAATTAAAATTACGGCGAGAACGATTAAAATGATTCACAAACTTTTACTTCCTGGAAACTGAAAATCCATCTTCGTAGTGCATTCCTCCAGTCTCCACACTGTGCGTTGCAACTGACGGCTGGCTGTTGCAAGACTGGAGGAGGAACACAACAGCGAATTTTTCCACAAATAAGAGGCACTGTAGATGTGATAATGTTTATGGCTACGGCAAAGAGGATAACACTTAAAGTACTGCCCCGAGGGATATCATTCTCCTGCTCAAAACGATTTGACAGTGTGTCACCATCTCTGTTCTTAAAAACTACTTAGGCAGGAAAGACGCTATGAAAATGCGGAGGTGGCCACTAAAACCATATTGATGCAGTTGTGCTTCAGCACTGCGTCTCCAAACAGTATGCTACATTTACTTTGTCCACTGTATCTGTCGGTTTAGTTCCATTAAGAACGACGCATTATCAGGAAATCCTCATCCCAGTGGAAAATCTCAAATACTCATTAGAGTATCATTATGTTCGTTTGTTTGTAACGTAATTGTAACTGAAACAGCCCATGTGTCTACTGTGAGAGGGCAGTATGTGCAGTCTGTGGCAATAGTTCACGTGTAAACATTACGGTACTTGTGCTACGTGTCATTAAGAGAGTTGTGTTGCTTCTGGGTGGTTCGCACAGCAGTAACGTATTATCAAAGGCCTTTATAGTCACTCCAATGAAGCAGAGAATGAGACTGGTGGACGTCGGAGGGATATCGCTCTGGGTCAAAGTGAGGTCTCTGCAATATGGAACAACTGCAAGCGACAGAATCAGTTGAGAATCGTCACTGGCGTGGCCGTGGAAGAAAAACAACAGGTGTGCAGGACCGTTATCGACGTACAACAAACAGAAACCCTCAGAACAGTGCTATACGTGTACGGTGGCAGTACCAAAACAGCTACAAGAGTGCAGGTGCAAACACAAACGGTACTAAATAGGCTCCGTGAGTAGGGATTACATGCCCGGAGACCTCTACAGGCTACCTTTCAAAACAGGGTTCGGAGAAGGGCTGGTGTCGCTTGGGCACGGAATTACCAGCGGGACACAACACTCTTTTATGATAAGAGTTCTGTCTGTCTCCGCCGCGACAGTATTCATATTTGTGTATAGGGGCAACGAGGACAAAGATTCACCGTAACTGCATAGCAGACAGCTACCTTTATCGAGGCGGTTCAGTCATGTTTTGGGGTGGAATCTTGTACGGCAGCGGGACACCACTTGCAACATTACAGTGGAGAACAACTGGAGCGAAAGCATCCCTGTAAGTACTGAGGCTCCATTTGGTGAACATGCTGGAGCGGAATTTACGCTGATGGACGACACTGCACACCCCCACCGTCACAATCTTGTGAACACTTTCCTAGTGGAGCGTAGAATGATTTGGATGGAATGGCCCCCATATTCTCCAAATCTCAACTGCATTGCGAGTGCATGGGCCATGCTAAAACGAATGTCTTTCAACCGTCCTGTCCCTCCAGAGACCTTACAGGGCAGCAGAGAGGCCGCTGTACAGGGGTGAGACAGTGGCTTACAGGTTTACCTCGACTATTAGGTAATGAGTATGCCAAACCGCGTTCGGAAGTGTTTCAAATTACGAGGAGACCATTTTTTACACGAGATGACCTGAGAAGAAGCTGCTGTGTTTACAGTGGAACCTTTTGTATGCTTTTTTTTTCTTTGTGTTTATCACGTGTAAATGTGTTTATCCTTATTTTCCTTATGACTGCATCTGACAGGACAAAGTTTCTTTTGTTTTCTGTTATGTACAGTATTGACAATAAAGCAATATGCCATATTAATTTTGATCGCTGTATAAAGCAAATTTGTGAAGTAGCTCAAGGGAATGGTTTAGAGCCGCTACTGCTTAAAATTTATGTTAATGATCTAGTGGATAACGTTGGGGGTTAAGAAGGGCTACTCGCGGGCGGTGCTGTTGCTATAGGGAGCTTGCAACGCCAGAACACAGTACCAAATGCAGGAGCACATTCAAATAAACGACGAGCAGAGCAGGGATTCGAGGGTTACCCTGAACATAAACAGATGTAATGTATTACTTACAAACAGGCGAAGAAATCCGCTGCTGTTGATTACACTGTTAAGGGCAAATCACTGGAAACTATAACTATCGTGAAGAATCTACTAGTAACTGTACAGAGTGACCTCAAGTAGTATGAGCACATAAAACAAATATTAAGAAAAGCAGATGCTACAATGAGATTCCTTTAAAGATTACTAAGGGAATGTAATTCATCCATAAAAGAAGTGGTTTACAAAACATTTGTTCGAGTGCTTCCTGAGTACTGCTCACAAGTTTGGACTCCTACCAAGCAGAATTAGTTCCAAAAAAGAGCGGTGCGTTTCTTCACGGAGCTGTTCGCTCGAGACTAGAGCCTCACGGAGACGATGAACAAACTCCATTTGTGGAAGCTTCATGAGAGGAGTTGCCATTCACGCAGAGGCTTACTAACATCACTGCGACAGCTTACTATTCGGCCATAGTCTCACGAAATGACGACGAGAAAATCAGAGAAATTAGAGTTCAGAGGATGCTTTACCTTCAGTCACTCCCTCTGCGCACTGTTCGTGAAAAAATAATGGTACCAGAAGCAACGTAAATTGGCTTGTGGAGTGTAGATGTAAATGTAGATGTATGCAAAAATCTGTTTGTTCGCCCTGCCCTGTAGTTACCACCCATTCTTATACTTGATTTTCTCCTCCTTCTTATACACTGAAGAGCCAAAGAAACTGGTAACTGGTACACATGCGTAATATCATGTAGGACCCCAGCGAGCACGCAGAAGTGCCGCAACATGACGTGGCATGGACTCAACTAATGTCTGAAGTAGTGCTGGAGGGAACTGACATCATGAATCCTGCAGGGCTGTCCATAAATCCATAAGAATACGAGGGGTGGAGATCTCTTCTGAACAGCACTAGTAAAGGCATCCCAGATATGCTCAACAATATTCATGTCTGGGGGGGGGGGGTTGGTGAACAGTGGAAGCGTTTAAACACAGAGTTTTCCAGGAGCCACTCTGCAAGAATTGTAGACGTGTGAGGTATCGGATTATCCCGCTCGAATTACCTAAGTCCTTCGGAATGCACAATGGACACGAATGATGCAGGATATCAGATAGGCAGTTTACGTACGTGTAACCTATCAGAATAGTATCTAGACGCATCAGGGTACGCATATCACTCAAACGCCCTACACCATTACAGACCCTCCTCCATCTTGAACAGTTCCCTGCTGACATGCAGGGCACATGGATTCATGAGGTTGTCTCCATACCCGTACACGTTCATCCGCTCGATACAAACGAGACTCGTCCGACCAGGTAACATGTTTCCAATCATCAACAGTCCAATGTCGGTGTTGATGGGCCCGGGCGAGGCGTATAGCTTTATGTCGTACAGTTATCAATAGTACACGAGTGTGCCTTCGGCTCTGAAAGCCCATATCGATGATGTTTCATTGAATGGTTCGCACGTTGACACTTGTTCATGATGGCCCCGCACTGAAATCTGCAGTAAGTTGCGTTAGTGTTGCACTTCTGCCACGTTGAACGATTCTGTTCAGTCGTCGTTGGTTCCGTTCTTGCAGGATCTTTTTCCTGCCGCAGTGACGTCGGAGATTTCATGTTTCACCGGATTCCTGATATTCACGGTACACTCGTAAAATGGTCGTACGGGAAAATCCCCATCGCTCCTCGGAGATGCTGTGTCTCATCGCTTGTGCGCCGACTACACCACGTTCAAACTCACTTAAGTCTTGAAAACCTGCCATTGTAGCAGCAGTAACCGATCTTATAACTGCGCCAGACACTTGTTGACTTACATAGCGTTGCCGACCGCAGCGCCGTATTCTGCCTGTTTACATGTCTCTGAATTTGAATACGCATGCATATACCAGTTTCTTTGGCACTTCAGTGTAGAGTTACGAAGTTTTGCTAATCCCCTGACCACTCTCGAATCTGATTACGCGCCTAGGGCACAGCCTTCTTACATGCGTAGGTTGCGAATGGAGATGGAATGTGTTCCCTAGCTGGAAATGTAAATTATCAATGTGAACGGGAAGATCACGGTACTTGAAATTCTCGAGCAGTTTATCGCTCGTTACACGTATGTGATAGGTGTTGTTGTTAGAGGTGTAAAGAATATAGTAGTGAGTATGAACGACGTCAGTTGCCTTTCTGCAGGCGTGTCGGTCTCCAATAGAGCTGGGAATTTGTCACAAAGAAATTGTTGATTCACAGCCTCTGTTACTTTGTGCAATAAAATGTATGTCCCTGAGAGCCTCTTCACCCCGATTCGTGCAGACGCATTGATATTAAGGCCAACCTGACGCCTTACGTGAGGATTTACCTCTGGTGCCACATGATTACTTTGGTAATCTACTGTCCCATTCTGTGTCAAACCTGTACTATCCGTAATTAAATTCAAGCTGTGAGCTAAGGATCTTCCGTGCTGCGTCATCGACTGACGAAAGTTTAAAAAAGAAGGACGGAAGTTTAGGGTTTAACGTCCCGTCGACAACGAGGTCATTTGAGACAGAGGCAAAACTTCACTCTGACGTGGTATTCTTGTGACCAGAGAGTTTGCACACGTTGTATGCAGTGTGGATTAAGTAACCGCTCGTGCAGAATTGATGGCGCGACAGTGTGGTTATACTTTCAGTAGCTCCAATTATTTGTACACACGCTTCAGTAACATCTTTTATTAGTCTTAACATTTGTTTCTCCACATACCGCGTGCGAAATCTTGTGACGTTCATTGCTATCCCTTGTTCGTAAATGAATTTCCACTCTGCAGTGGAGTGTGCGCTGATTTGAAACTTCCTGGCAGGTTAAAACTGCGTACAAGACGATGACTCCAAGTAGGAACCTTTACCTTTTGAAGGAAGGCGCTCTCCCGACTGGTCTATCACAAAAACACGTCTGAGTCGAGATGGGATAGCTCATTTGATAGAGCACCTGACCATGAGTGGCAAAGGTCCCAGCTGCGAGTCGCTACCTGTTGAGAAGTATTTTGCCACTGCTGGTGCAATGTGGCTTTAAGGATTTCGCTCGTCTTACATGACACCTGCCCTGTTGAACTGAACAACAGCAAAATACCATGTTTGCCTCTCCTCCACTGAAAAATAGGAATTTTCTACACTGCTTACGGTTTTCGCACTCCAAGGAATGATTAACGCTGTTCTGATGCCAAAGGAACACAACCAATACGACGTGAGCAATGAACGTTGACAGGAAGCCTGCCTACGACAATGAGTACCGACCGTACTCAAGACATTTAAAACAGCCCGTATGTTAACAAGTATTTGTTTCTAGGCATACGATTATAGCACTTCTCTATCTGTGGCCACCACAATCTCCTATAAAAACATGGGACACCTACAGTAGTAAAGGAGTTTTGCTATTTTGGGAGCAAAATAACTGATGATGGTCGAAGTAGAGAGGATATAAAATGTATCCTGGCAATGGCAAGGAAAGCGTTTCTGAAGAAGAGAAACTTGTTAACATCGAGTATAGATTTAAGTGTCAGGAAGTCGTTTCTGAAAGTATTTGTATGGAGTGTAGCCATGTATGGAAGTCAAACATGGACGATAAATAGTTTGGACAAGAAGAGAATAGAAGCTTTCGAAATGTGGTGCTACAGAAGAATGCTGAAGATTAGGTGGGTAGATCACATAACTAATCAGGAGATATTTAATAGAATAGGGGAGAAGATGAGTTTGTGGCACAACTTGACAAGAAGAAGGGACCGGTTGGTAGGACATGTTCTGAGGCATCAAGGGATGACAAATTTAGCATTGGAGGGCAGTGTGGAGGGTAAAAATCGTACCAAGAGATGAATACATTAAGCAGATTCAAAAGGATGCAGGTTTCAGTAGTTACTCAGAAGGTTGCACAGGATAGAGTAGCGTGGAGAGCTGCATCAAACCAGTCTCAGGACTGAAGACCACGACAACAACAACAACTTCTTAATACCCAGTATACCACTAAGATGTTCGTGAAGTAATTAAGATTCTGAATTATTTTTTCTCGTGTGCTTGATGTTCGTTTTGCAGCTTCTTCTTCGAATATTGTACAAACATTCCTAACATTTCACATCAACAGACGCGAGAAGACAATACCATCATGAAGATCTGATTAGCTACGGTGTTGGAGGGAGACCGTTTCTGTCGAAAAAGGTAAATGAATAGCTGGACATTTCAGGTGATTAAGTCGTAGTCGTGACAGCCGAATGTGTTGATGGACCCGCAGTGCTGTATCAGCGCGTTTCATCACCGCCAGAGAGTGGAAACCCAGCGCGTCGCACGTTCCATATCCGAGTTCGCGGAGTAACAGAGCTTACCAGATGCCACAGTATCAACGATGTTCCACGAATTTCTCGGTTCGCTGCCACTGGTGTACAATGCAGTCAATAACAAGGTGTTGATGAGATACGTCGCCATGGGTTGTCGGGGACGGTAACAGTAGACACACAGGCTAATCATTCGTCTATTCAGTAAGAGACAACAGCTACTGGTGAGTAGTACCATCCGGAGCTGCAGCAGGGACGTAAGTACAGACATAGGGACCACGGAGCAAGAATCTAATTTGGGATATCCTTCCTCTCCTAGAAGCCTCGTCCCATGGAAGCTTGTTCCCGATTCAACAGAACGCCGACCACACACCGTTTCTCACAGCCACTCCCTTACTCCCCATACACACACACACACACACACACACACACACACACACACACACACACACACACACGCACACACACACTAAAATGCATCTATATCCCGGTCGGCCTCTTGCTGCCTGAGTAAAAAAAAAATTAAAAACCGTTCTAAATACGTTGATAAAGCGATATATATAGGCTTGACAATTTTTCCTGATTTATTCAGACAGGGAATATCACTTCGTCCCTACATCGCTACGAAGGTACATTTTAATTAACTGCAAAACCAAACTTGCGAAAACTGCTATTTAGCGAGTAAGACAATATTCTTACACTCAGAATAAAAAATTAAAAATAAATTAATTATAACAATGAAAAGTACAGTAAAAAGTGAAGTACTTCCTAATAGTGTATTAAAAGACTAAACAAAAATGAATAGATAATTTCAAAGAAGTACAAAAATAAGTGTGAATATCAATGTGAAAATAAAACCTACCAATCAAATGCTTGCCGCGTGGAGTGGTCACTCGGTTAGAGGCGCCATGTCCCTGACTGCGAGACTCCTCCCGTCGGAGAATCGAGTCCTCCGTCGGGCATGGCTGTGTGTGTTGCTCTTAGCATAGGTTATTTTAAGTTAGTATAAGTAGTGTGTAAGTCTAGGTACGGATGACCTCTGCAGTTTTGTCCCTTAAGAACTCACCCACATTTTGAACAATCAGATGTTTGAATTCGGTCAGTTAAATTCTTGACTTACGTAAATAAGTTTTCCTTGTTTTTGCGTATGCAAAATAAACCCTTATTTAAAAAAATGTAATTAAGGATCTTATATTTTCTAAATATGAACATAAATCTTTATCTATATTCAACGAATCTGTGTGAGGACAGAGAGAGCGGATACTTTCTTTGAGCTATACGTTAGTGGCTGTTCCTGTCCCATTTGCGGATAGAGCTTTGGAAGAATTTTGCTTATACGTCTTTCTACAGGGTTGTGTTTTGCCTGATAGTATCTACGAGATAAGGATTCAAGAATATTTGTAATTTCCGCACTGACATAAGGGTTTATGAATTTTATAAACACGTTCCTCCGAGATGTACGGAGACTTGATTTCATTTCTGAAAATTAAGACTCTTTTTAAAATAATTTCTGTTACAGTCCCTCATGAGTTAAAGAACTCTGTAACTATTCGTTACCGCCCTTCTACTGCTGATAAACCAGCTAACCCTTCCTGACTCAGTGCAGAATACAATTATCTTTTTTAAATACTTCCAGCTTGAAAAATGAACAGGCATATAGATTCTATTAGAGACACCAAGACGGCAGCGTATACGTCACGACAAATCGATATCAGCTCTGCTAATTCTTGCACAGAAGCTATATTTTATATTTGTACATTAAATGAAGTTCTTGTCAACATTAGTTATGCCGGAAACACAAGAGGAATATCATGAGGCAATGTCATTGAAAGCACTTCATTTTTAAGATCTTCGTCACAGGCAATGAACACACAAAAAGATTGTATCTGTTACTTACTTAATTGCTTAACATCAGGCAACTAGTTGTGAAGAAATATTGTCAGTGATCCCAGTGTCGCTTTTGTTCCACGGAGAGCGGGTCGAACAGGTTCTTCACTAATTTACTGCGACAAACAATTTACACTCAACGCTCCATCTTTTACAGATGCCGAAAATTTCGTGAAGTCGTTTGTTGAATGATCCTTTGACAGCAAGCGAGCGATGTGGCTAGGGTAGTGCTGAGACACTGGACTCGTATTTGGAAGAACGACGAGTGAAATCCTCGTGCGTCGATCCAGCTCGAGATTTTCAAATGGCTTAAGGTAAATGGCGATATGGTTTCACTGAAAAAGATCCGGCAGATTTATTTCCCCATCCTGTTCCTATCCAAGTTTGTGCTCCGTCTCAAATGGTCGTCAACAGAATGTTAAATCATTTTTGAAAATTCATAATTCTATGATCAATTTAGTAAGAATTTTTCTGTTAACCGTAATGTGATTTAGTTGTGTAATCATCTAAGTCTCTTGATGTTTATTCTGCATGTTGTTGTGCTTGTTTCTAGCTCAAGGTTTAGGAGTATTTAATCCATTTGCACATATTAACTTCTTAGGAAAACTCTCTGTAAAGTTAGTACCGTATTATGCTACAGAATATACAATATTTTTCATTCACGCCAACGGTGTTGTGTAGATGTGATCTGTTTGTATTTCATAAATATACCTTGAAGGCCTCAACTTTGTCGTATCCTTGGCCTTGACCAGATCTAGTCCCTTTTTTTATAGATTCATTTAATAGATGTTTCAGTCATAATGCAGACTGATCTTTCACATGAGTAAATGAGTTAAATTAGGGTCATATCTTTACATGTTAATGGTTTCCCAGACCAGTTTACATTGTTTTAACACAGGGAAAGACTTCACTTGACTTTTGAGGTACAGATGAGCTAGCATAACTCACAATGGCTGTTCAAAGCTTTCCGTGTCTCTCTGAGTCCTTGCTGTAACCAGGTGTCCCTAACTGAAATGTTCATGAATATATTTTGTTTCTTGATCATTATTATTTGCAACTTCGTCCAAGGCTTGTAACTACGCTTCGTTCATGCTTCTGTTGTTCAGTGTCAACCGTAGCTTGTTTGACGTCCAACATTATTGGCTGGCGCACTGTTCTCAGCACGTTGCTTTGCCAATGATGTGTATAGCCACTATTAAATTGCCCGACAAAGATATACACAACTCCCTGCGCTCACTTTGGGTTTCGCTATCTGCAGTGCAAGCAACAAACAAAATGATACAGAAAATGAAACACCCTAGATTTAAGAATCTATATTTGCCGCTGTTATGAAGTAACTGACTTCTGGTTACCTCTCTTCAGTGCGTGGTCAGAAGCATTTTTTAGTTATATTTAACGGGAGGAGACAGCAGCTGTTTTGCTTCACGTATTAATTTTTCCTTCTACTTCTACGACAGAATAAGTAAATAAGGTTCTGTCGCTTAATAGAGGTATAACAAAAAACATTTAGAATTTCATTCTCTCTGATTGATAACTGCTTTTCAGTTAATTTAGTGGAAATATTTCAGCCGAACGTCTCAGATTTAGAGATTTAATAACCAGCACACTTCTGAGCGCCAAGGACAACAGAACATCGTTCGCAACACAGGCCCACCCATTGTGCAGTTTTACATTCTAAGGATTGCTCAGATCACATCGAATGGCAAAGACTGAAATAAGGATGTATGCATTGCTTTCTCACTCTTCGTCGGCTTGTCTGATTTAAGCCATGCCTGACACATCGTCAATGCGCGAATATCTATGGTCCTGCTGAGCAGAGAACTTCACGCTCATTTCGAAGACCATCTTGATCTCAGAAATACTTGTAAAAGACGTTGTATTCATATAACTTAATTTTTAGGTGTTGAGGCAGTACCAAAAACTGCAGACACGAACGAAGGTTGGAGATGCAGAAAGGCGAAATGGAATCACTAGCTGGCAGGAAAGTACAAACGACTAGACAGAATAGCTAAACCTTGGCCTGTTTAAACTTTATCTATCTTTGGACGAGACGTTAGACCTTAAGCTTCTTTCTTTCTCTGTAGCTCTCTGAACTGTACGTGGAATTTTCCCAATAAATTAAACCAGTGTGATAGACAATCGTTCTCCGAGGACGAATAAATGCTTACTGAACGATTGTTGCGGTTGCGGTGACCACAGACACAGCGGGCTCGATTGCAGATGGCAGTAGAAATTTCTATCTCCAGTATTTGAATGGTAACACGGGGAGAAGTGGTGACTCATCGCGAGACTGGTACCTTTGTCCCTCTAAGTTGAACCCTGTATTTCGCCTCAGTAGTCATTCTCCGAATAAGGGTGTGGGATGCTGTTTAAGTATAGTTCGACCACTGGATGGGGAATTTGAAGTAGGAAGTACCCATGTTGTTTGAAGAAAAATAAAGATCAAGTGCTGACACCAAGTTTAACCCTCTATCTCAACTTCATTTTAAAATTATTCACAAAACTGCAATTATGTTACTGAACATCAAAAAAAGTAAAACAAAGGTAACGGAATGTACTCCAATTAAACCAGGTGACATGAGGGAATTATGAAATGAGACACTAAGTAGTCGATGAGTGTTGGGCAGCAAAATAACTGATGATGACTGAAGTAGAAAGGATATAAAATACAGACTGATAATAGCAAGAAAAACATTTCTGATAAAGAAAAACGTGTTGATATTTAATATAAACTTAAGTTTTTCAATGATGAAGATACTAAAAAAGTTTCGGACCCCATGACAAAATTAACTCTTAACAAATGCCAAATCTAAAGTGAGGTTTAAAGGAGAAATATCCGAACCGTTTACGATTCAAGCAGAGTTTAGACAGGGAGATGGTTTATAGCTATTAGTTTCCAACTCTGCTATGGACAACGTGATGAAGGAGTGGTACAAGGAAGTCCTTAAAACTTAAGAGTTGCAACGAAGAAAAATCAAAGAAACTTAAATAGCTAGGTTTTTGAAGATGACTTTGCGTTACTAACTAATGATGTTCAAGAAGGCAAAAATCAAATAACACAAAGCATAAGACAAAAAATTAGGACTCCAGGTATTATTCTAAAAGACGCAGATTATGGTAGCAGAGCCACTAGTAATCAACCATATAACAGTAAATAACAGGGAAGTAAAAGTACTGAAACAAGTCAAATACTTTTGAAATTATGATATACAACTTCGATGAGCAACCGGCATGGCAATAAAGGACTAATAAAACGATATAAGCTCAAAATTTAGCATGGTCTATATACAATAAGAAATGTCTATCAATCAAAACTAAATTAAAACATTACAAGATGGTTTTTGAACCACAGCTGACATACAGAAGTGGAACTCTTTTCAAAATCAATCAGAAAGACAAACTCCTAAAAGTAGAGACAAGAACAGCTAGAATGCACATAAATAAGAAAAGTCAAAAAGATAAGAGAGTTGCGGATAGTTCCAAAGGAAGTGGTGTACAGCGAACTGGAGCACATTACAGATGTTATACCTAAGAAAAGGCACACTTTTTTTGGTCACATTATGAGGACACCAGAAACCTCATTACCAAGAAAATAATCATGCAGAAACTTCGGAAAATGAAACAACAAGTTGGATGGATAAAGGAAATCAGCAGGATATGAAAGAGATAGAACTAACCCTGGACGATTTGCAAAACAAAACAGTAAATTTAAAGAAACTGAAAAACATAAAAAATATTGAAAAAAAGGCAAACAACATACAATAAAAAGGGTATTTACAGATAAGGAACGCCACAAAATATCAGAACAAATGAAAAGATACTGCGCAGTTCGGAAAGAAAATTTATTGAAGAAGATGGCCAGATAGTGACTGACTGAAGTGGCCCAAAAAGGCCTTAAAAGCACGAGAAGAAGAAAGTTAAGTGTTAGAATGTCTTTCTGGAGGTACCTGTATGGAGTCTAGCTTTGTGTGGAACTGAGACATGGCCGATAAACTGCTCAGACATGAAGGGAACAGATCGTTTTTTAAACGTGGCGCTATAGAAGAACGCTGAAGATTAGATGCGAAAATAGAGTAACTAATGAGGAGCTACTGAACCGAAATGTAAAGTAAAAGAAATTGCGTCACAACATGACTAAAAGAAGAGAGCTGATGATTGGAAGCATTCTGAGGCATCAAGAAATGTTCAGTTTAGCAACCAAAGAAATTTTGTGTGATATGTATCGCACAGCGAATCAAGGCTAGATTAAAATAAACAGGTGTAAATGCATAAACGAAGGAATTTCAAAAACTAAGTTACAGATTATTATTGCAGACTAAGTAAATGTTACTGAATGTCACACTACACTTCAAAGTGACACAGTCAAATGGCACTATTTTTCAACGTAGTTACCAAATCTCTGTAAACGACGGTTGGGACCTTCTACCAATCTTTCAGTTCAGAAAACCGTCCTTGGTCGTGGAGCCACTCAAGAGCTGTTTCGTGAACGTACTGACAGTTGGAAAATTTCTTACCCCCAAATGTTCTTTCAGCTCGCCGAGAGGACATAAATCGCCTGTGTAAGATCCGGACTTCCAGATTGGCATTACCCGCGTCTGTGTGGTCATAGTTAAATTGTTGGCACCATTTCATCTTCACCGGAGCTGGAAGCGACACTGCATTTAGTCCATATACTAACAGAAATTCACGATGAATGTATGAGAAATTAGAATGTTTCGACTCCAAGAATCTTACTGTCCCCCGTATTTCAAATTTGAAGTACGTTTCTAGTTGCCGTGTCACTTCAAGCGCACATGGTGATGGACCTGTCATTCGTGCCAGGGTATCTGTGCGAACATTTGCACTTTTATAGTTTCAAATAATCACAGTATTTGGAAAAAGTGTAGTCGTTGGGGTAAGGATAGTTGTGGGAATGAAGAGAAAGCATCTTTAAAACTGAGCCGAACGACACGAAATAATAACGATGAATTCATGATACATCCTTGTATATACATTTCAGTATCGGGCACGGGTGTGTGTGTTGTTCTTAGCAAAAGTTAGTTTAAGTTAGTGCGTAAGTCTAGGGACCGATGACCTCAGCAGTTTGGTCCCTTAGGAATTCACACACACACCAACACTTTGCATTCGGAATGTTTGTCACGGCTTGTGCGACAGCCAGAGATCATGGACCATCGGTAGCATCAGTAGGACCAACATGTCCAATTACAGGAATTACGTTAAGTCGTAGTACTAATAGATAAATCATAATTCAAGGTGACAATGAGAAATATGTTTGTCGTTTTGGACAGTATATTCGCTTAGAAAAATCAACTAGTATGACGGGCAGAGATAATAGATTACCGCAAGGGTCACGGAAATTATACAGTTAATAAGTATCTTAATGCAAAAAATGGTATTTGTAAAAAAATAACATGAAAAGGAAGTTCCTTATTCGTCATTAATAGGTCAGCTTCGTAAAATATAGTTATGAAACTGGCCGTCCATACTGCCCTTTTGCCCATCGTCGTTAAGTCTCTTTTATGTTAGAATTTTCCACAAACAGCAGATTTCAGCCAAAAATCGGCAATCACTGTCAGAAGCCGGTGTTTGTAATCCTTTTCCCTGTACGACTACTACGTGTTGAGAAAAAACGATAAAGACGTGTGAAATAATAGAGAGCGTTTCAAAAAGAACACTCTAGTTTCAAGTATAAATTTAAATGGGAAATTGATGAAAAATTACAGCAATGAGTACATATCATGAAAGAGAATTCCTTCAAGTTTTGTTTAATGTTAGTAGACGTCAACGTGGGATCCATTTCTTGCCCTGCCCACGTCGAGACGATATTCCACTTCTCACCACACAATCACCAACATTTCAGCCGCGCGGAGTGGCCGCGTGATTTGAGGCGCCTAGTCACAGATTGCACAGCCCTCCTGCAAGAGGTTTGAGTCCTCCCTCGGGCATGGGTGTGTGTGTTGCTCTTAGCAAAAGTTAGTTTAAGTTAGAGCGTAAGTCTAGGGACCGATGACCTCAGCAGTTTTGTCCCTTAGGAATTAACACACACGCACACCAACATTTCAGGTTTAACTGTCCCAACCGCCGCGATGATTCTTTCCCGTAAATGATTGATGTCTCTGATCTTTTTATGTGGCCCCAAAAGAAAAAGTCCAGTGGGGTTAAGTCTGGGCTTCGTGGTGGCCAAGGTATTGGGGCAGCCCTGCCTATCCACCTTCCTGGGAAACGAGTGTCAAAGCCACACACACACATGGTAACTGTAATGAGGTGGGGCGCCATCTTATTGGAAAAACACAAGCCCCTTTCCCGCCTCAATATCTCCACTTGGGAAACACGTACTCTGTCAACATGTCACGGTAAACGTCCCCATTTATTGTTTTTTCTACAAAAATGAGAGGACGAGTCACACGATCTTCCATCAAACTGCACCAGACGTTAACTTTGGGAGAGTTACGTTGATGCTGAATAACTTCAAGTGGATGCTCTGCGCTCCAAATTCTGCTGTTAGGACGATTAAACTGTTTCACTGACATGAAATGTAGTCTCATCACAAAAGAGAATCTTTTTTAAACAATGGATATCATCATCAATTCTGTGTGGAAAGCCAACAGAAAACTCATACCTTTCGATTTTATCGGTAGGTTTTATTTCACGTAACAGTTGCAATTTGTAGGCGCGTAATTTAAGCCTCTTACGTACAGTACCATACACAGTACCTTTAGGCACACCTAATTTTAGACTACGTCTGGCCAATGACTTCTTCGGGCTCCGAACACACGAAACACGGATCTGTTCAACAACAGCTTCAGAAGTTCTCGGTCTACCTAGTGTTTTTGCTTTTAAAACACTCCTGGTTTCCTTGAAAGACTTTAGCCAATGACGAATAGTTCTTGCTGTAAGTGGTTCACCACTATACTGACGTCCAAAATTACGTTGCACTGTTATAACTGACTCCATTTTCAGAAACCAAACAACACACTGCGCTTTCTGTTGCGGAGTACACGCTGTTGTTGAGTTGCTCTGCACGCCTGCCTGGACTGAACTGAGGGAACAGAGGAAGAAAACAGCACTGGTGCCGTCTCAAGGTCAAGCAGATCTGCCAACTGCAGGGGAGGCAAACTTAGAGAGTTGATAATCAAACATCACAAACTAGAATAGTGTATGTCACTTTGTACGGATTCTAGGACACATTAAAACTTTGGAGTTCTTTTTCAAACACACTGTATTTGTAATCGCACGATATCTATCCTGCAGAAACCAGGATCATTTACTCCCCTATGACAATGCACCACACCTGGGCAGTGGTCTCAGTGTGGGAATACATTGCGAAGCTACTTTCTGAAGTCCCTATGTCGCTTGCAGAAACTATACAGAGAATAAATAGAATAGATTAGCATGGAGACCTGTATCAAACCAGTCTTTGGGCAATAACTTAAGACAATAACCGAACCTCATGTGCACTAACCAGTCATCCACAGGTGGTAGCTATACTGTATAGCTGGTGTTACACCTACAGGTCACAGGTGCCGATTACAAATTGCACGGACAACGATTTTGCAAACAGTGTAGGATTCTGTGCTCCGTCATGCTGCTCTCTACTTAATGCAAGAAGCAAATAACTTAACGAAAGGGATATGCAAATACAAGTTCCTATTGGTGTAGAGCGAAAACAGTGCGCCACGAAGGAAAACTGGGAGGAACTCAGCGTTATGATCACTCTGATATAAGTGTAGGCGTTAGGACATGAAAGAGAGTAACCATTCACCAGTGAAATGCCGTACAGTACTAGAAATTCTAGTGCTAATTTAGGAGTTGTTACACAGTTCACCCTCGTAAAGATTAGTTCATCCAGATAAACCACACTGCCGCTCTCCTTCATCTATGGATGTTTACACTTGCTCGTAAATCTTGACATGCCCAGTGGTTAAGGAGGAGAAAGGACCGCTGGGATACTGGGGCCATGTCTACAGCGTTTGACTGATATCTGGCCTCTACGGCGTCAGCAGTAGGAGGGCAGGTTGACCCACCTGCTCCGAGGAGACGGGCGCGTGGTGCAGCTTGGCCAGCGCAGAGATGGTCTCGATGTCGTTCCTCAGGTCGCTCTGGCAGCCGCACAGGATGACCGGCGTGTTGTCGCAGTGCTGCCGTATCTCCGGGTACCACTGCACACAAGGTAACCATCACTGTGCTAGTGGACGGCTGTGACACGTATACTTGTACAGGCACATGTATTTTAATTACAACTATGCACAACCGATTAAATCAATTAGAGAAGGTGGCTCTCATCAAACATGAGTCACGCATGAATCTTACATCACTATACAATTAAAATGAAAGATCGTCTGACTATGAAATGAAATAGGATTGCAAACTAGAGTTCTATGGTTCAATTACATAAATATACACTGAGGTGACAAAAGTCGTAGGATACCTCCTAACATAGAGTCCGGCCTCCTTTGTTGCGTTGTAGTGCAGCAAATCGAAGTGGCATAGACTCAACAAATGGTTGGAAGTCCTCTGCAGAAATATTGAGCCATGCTGGCTCTATAATCATACATAATTGCGAAAGTGCTGCCGTTGCAGGATTTTGTGCAGGGACTGACCTCTCTACTATGACCCACAGATGTTCGATGGGGTACATATTGAACGATGTGGGTGGACAAACTGCCCAGAAAATTCGTCAAACCAATCACAAACAGTTGTGGCCCAGTAACATGGCTCATTGTCATCATTAAACGTTCCATCGCCACTGAGCGGGGTAGCCGTGGGGCCTTGCCATGGTTCGTGCGGCTTCCACCCGTCGGAGGTTCGAGTTCTCCCTCAGGAATGGGTGTATGCGTTCCCCTTGGCGTAAGTTGGGTTAAGTCAGATTACGTAGCGTGTGAGCCTAGGTACAGATGACCTCAGCGGTTTGGTCCTGTAGGAACTTACCACCACCATCATCATTCCATCGTCGTTTGGGAACATGAAGTCAGTTAATGGTCGCAAAGAGTCTCCAAGAAGCCGAAGATTGGTTCAGTTGGACCAGAGGATCCAGCCCATTCCATGTTGGCACAGCCCGACCACGCAGTGCCTTTTTGACAACTTGGGTCAATGGTTTCGTGGAGTCTGTACCATGCTCGAACCCTACCATCAGCTCTTTCCAACTGTAGTCGGACTCATCTAACCAAGCGACGGTTTTCTACTTGTCTAGGGTCCAACTTATGTGGTTACGAGCCGCCGGTGGTCTGCTGCCATACCTCATAACGCTAGATCTCTGAATACTGAATTCCCTAAAGATTCCCTAAATGAGAAGTCCAAGGCATCAAGCTGCAACTATGATTCCACGTTCAGAGTCTGTTAATTTCCGTCTTGCGGCCATAACCATGTCGGAAACATTTTCTCATTAATCAACTGACTAGAAATGACAGCTTCGCAAATGCACTGCCCTTTGGCACATTGTGTATGCGATACTGTCGCCATATATATATATATATATATATATATATATATATATATATATATATATATATATATATATTTTACAAATGATTGAAGCATTTCACAGCTCTACAATAACTTTATTATTTGAGATATTTTCACAATGCTTTGCACACACATACAAAAACTCAAAAAGTTTTTTAGGCATTCACAAATGTTCGATATGTGCCCCTTTAGTGATTCGGCAGACATCAAGCCGATAATCAAGTTCCTCCCACACTTGGCGCAGCATGTCCCCATCAATGAGTTCGAAACGGTAAGGCTTCTGCTTTAGCCTTTTCCGTAAGATTTTCCAAACCGTCGGCTGTGGTACGTTTAGCTCCCTGGTTGCTTTATTCGTCGACTTCGCGGGCTACGCGTGAAACTTGTCCGCACGCGTTCAACCGTTTCTTCGCTCACTGCAGGCCGACCCGTTGATTTCCCCTTACAGAGGCATCCAGAAGCTTTAAACTGCGCGTACCATCGCCGAATGGAGTTAGCAGTTGGTGGATCTTTGTTGAACTTCGTCCTGAAGTGTCGTTGCACTGTTATGACTGACTGATGTGAGTGCATTTCAAGCACGACATACGCTTTCTCGTCTGCTGTCGCCATTTTGTCTCACTGCGCTCTCGAGCGCTCTGGCGGCAGAAACCTGAAGTGCGGCTTCAGTCGAACAAAACTTTATGAGTTTTTCTACGTATCTGTAGTGTGTGGTGACCATATGTCAATGAATGGAGCTACAGTGAATTTATGAAATCGCATCAATCATTTGTAATCGCTGTCCCATGACTTTTTGTCACCTCAATGTAAATTTTATTACAAGATTTACCTGAAGTCGAGAAACGACACGAACGTAGAATGAATATTCGATTAATATGAAAGATACGAATATCATGGCAAAGACCTGAAGCTAATGGAACATGTGAGGTCCTGATCTAATAAATTAGCTGTGAAGGTACAAATTCGCAGCCCTGTGATTGCACTGAAAGAATGGTTAACTAAAACATGTCTACTGTGTTAGTTCAAAAAATGGTTCAAATGGCTCTGAGCACTATGGGACTCAACTGCTGAGGTCATTAGTCCCCTAGAACTTAGAACTAGTTAAACCTAACTAACCTAAGGACATCGCAAACATCCATGCCCGAGGCAGGATTCGAACCTGCGACCGTAGCGGTCTTGCGGTTCCAGACTGCAGCGCCTTTAACGGCACGGCCACTTCGGCCGGCTACTACTGTGTTAGTAGATGAATCGTGAATGACCTCAGATCTTCCCAAGAAATTACAAGGATCGCAACAGTTACACGCTTCTAACATGGCACCTGCAAATAATCTCTGAGTCTCACCACCGATTCACCTAACCTCTCATTATGCCTAGTATTATGTGCCCTTTGCTTAAAGTCATTGGTTGGCCAGTTTTGAGGACTGATTTCTGTTTGCACCTTTCTTGTATTACTTTCTCAAGAACATCGTTAGAAAGTTATAGAGACAGCCCATCTCCTTGTCTTACTCCAATTTTGATTTCGAAAGGGCATGACGATTCCGAAATAAATATAATTATGTTTCTTTGTACGTATCTGTGTCTGTTCTATAGCTGCAAGTGCTTTCAGATCTACACATTGTTCTTTTAATATCTGGAAGAGTGATTAGCGGACAACTCAGTCATGGGTTTTTTCTTTTTAAATCAACAAATCTGCAGACTAAATTTTTGCTACAAATTCCATGATATCAAAGGATTACCTTTCCGTTCATGATTTTGTCTGGGCATGACCAGCCTGGTCTGAATCGTCCCAGATATCCTCCAAGGTTTGGTTCCTGTTGCTTCTGTGCTCCATCGAGAAGCTGAAATAAAATTTTGTAGGCAGCTGATATTATTGAGATCCCCTTGTAGTTATTTACATCTGTTCTATACCGTTTCTTGTACTTCTGATTAATTTGGCTGTCCCTTTCCGCAATGTCAGGAATGTTTTGCAGTTGTCTTCTGTAATAATACTCCAGCCGTTGTGCTCATTCTGTCGAGACTGAATTTCATACTCACAGTCCTCATTCCATCAATGGTGATTTTTCCTTTTCTGCAGAGGAATTTGCGCTGTTTCGATAATTTTGCTTTTGAGTTGTATGTAGCTGTTTGACTGCTTTTTCTGTAGTTCTTCTATGAGATACTGTGAGATGCTGCTAGTATCAAACTTGAGGGCTTGGATCTTCTTTTTTGTGAAGCTCTGAGGTTTAAAAGTAGTTTTCCTCTTGTCAGTCTTTCTGATTTGAACGTTCGTAACTTCTCTTTAGCATGTATAAGATATTGCTACATGATCCATTTGGAATCCACAGATGAATGAGTTCGGTGATTCCCATTTTATCTGTTGTGGTAGTTTCTTTTCGAATTGTGCTGTCACTATTTTAAGGTTGAATAACCTTTTTCCGTCCTGGTTAGTCCCTTTACGTGTTGGGAATTCTCCAGTTTTTTTTTTTTTTGCTTCCTTTCTTTGCCTAGCTCTATACTGAAATCGCCTACTAGAATTTTGACATGGTTTTCTGGAATTTTAGAAACTATTTCTTCCAGTGCTTCCCGTGATTTGTCCTCATTTGTTATACTTGATGTTTACTTTTACTTGTCGCTCTCTTTGTACTTGCACCTCCTTTGTTGTTTGTAAAAGTAATTTGTATAGTAATTACTCCTTTCGTCTGTTTCTCTATAATCTTAATTTGTAAGATAATGAACATCTTATTTAATTTACACTTACAAAATTTTCTCTTCTCAAATAAAGTCTTATAATTACAAGTACGACGGGTGTTCGATAAGTAATTCAACACTCTTTTTCTGAAAGCAGGTCGACATTATGCAGAATTCCAACACACCATACCAGTCCCCATTCTGTTCGCTAGGAAACCCTATTTTTAAACGTATGCCCGCCTGGTAGCCACTCTGCTGGTCGACGTCGGAGCCGACGCCTCGCTGCATCAATAACCTCCCCCTCATCCACCTACTGCTTCCCGCCGACGGCGTCCTTCATTCGGCCAAACAGATGGAAGTCGGAAGGTGCGATATCCGGACTGTAGGGTGGATAAGGAAGACCAGTCCACTGAAGTTCTGTGAGCTCATTCCGGGTGCGCAGACTTGTGTCAGACCTTCTGTTCTCATAGAGAAGGAAACGTTCATTTACATTTTTGTGGCGGTGAGTAGGCTGAAGTCGTTGCTTCAATTTCCTTAGGGTGGCACATTACACTTCACTTGAGCGCTGATCGTTGCACCATGACACAGGACATCGAACAGAAAAACCGATTCTGTGTCCTACGCTGAGGGTATGGCTTTGAACATTTTCTTGCGAGGAGAGGTGGTGAGGTGCCACTCCATGGATTGCCGTTTTGTTCCCGGTTCGAGGTAATGAACTCACGTTTTACCGCTCTTGACAATTTTCAGTAAAAAAAACTGTTACGATCAACCTCGTAATGCGCAATCAGTTCCGCACAGATGGTCCTTCGTTCCTCTTTATGGTCTTCTGTTAGGCGACGAGGACAACAGCGGACAAAAAGCTTTGAGTACCCCGACTGGTGAATGAGTGTGTTTGCACTACCAACAGAAAGGTAGCTAAGCGGCGAAGACTTTGATTGTGATCCGTCCATCACCTCGAATGTGAGTGTCCCCGCACATTCCAGCACTGTAGCATTTATAGCAATGTGAGGCCGGCCGCCACGCGAGAGGTCGGATAGGTTTGGGCGGCCTTGGTGTGATGACGGTAGATGACTTTCCCAACGACTCGCCGTGCTGTTGTTCACTGGCAGGTCACCGTAGACAGTCGTCAAGTGCCTATGAATATCAGTGATGCTCAGGTGTTTTGCCAAAAGAAACGCAATGACAGCTCTCTGCTTGGAACGTACCTCCGTTGCAGACGCCATATTGAAAGATACGCATAGCTCCAACTATATAGGTTGAAATGATAATTAAATCAAGACCGTACGCTGCCGACAGGCGTTGATATACGTCAACGGAGACAATTGAAAATGTGTACCCCGACTGGGACTCGAAAACGGGATCTACTGCTTACATAGCAGACGCTCAATCCGTCTGAGCCTTCGAGGGCACAGAGCATAGTGGGACTGCAGAACTTATCCCTTGCACGCTCCCCGTGAGACCCACATTTCCAACTTAATGTCCACACACTACATTCCTAGTGCCCCTGCCCATTACACTCATTACTCGCGGAAGACAATCTGACCGAATCCCGTTAGAGTTCCGGCAATACATGTGCATCCGCACAGAAGAAGAAGGTCAATGGCCGGTTAGCCTTAACTATATGAAGATGGTAACTGTTCTCTTGAACATGTCCGAAAGAACAGATACCATCTTCATATATATGGGCTGAAGCGGGAACATTCCATGACGTCCCACAACAGATTTCGCATTTTTTCAACATAAAATGGGCAAAAAATGTGTTGGGTTACTTTCTGAACGCCACTCGTATGATTTCATATTTCATAAGTTGTTTTCTTTTCTAAATGACTTTATTCGACAACGTCTGTACTATTTATTACAATATCCACTATTACAGTTTCAGTCTTCAGTCATTTTTCAAGTGATCGTACTTGCTGAAAACACAGTAATACTCTACATCAACAAAGATAATACTAAAGAGTAAGCCTGTATGGCTCGTCTCACCCTTTGTAATATAGGCCGTCGGAAAGTCACGGTAGGTTTACATCTATGGATCTGTAATCACTTTAAATTCGAAGGTGATTCAGGACCCTCACATCCAGTAATAAGGTTTAATACTTATTGTTAATTTAATTGCGATCCATTTGACCCCTGTTATGTCCATTTTGTATACGCTTTCTTCAGCACAAAGACGTTGAACTTTTCTGCAAACACTAGTAGTCCGAAATTATGGTGTCTGACTTTCTAGTATTTTCATGGAGTCTCCTACTTAGGATCTGTCCTCTATTGTGTGTGCTACCTTCGTATTAATACCTGCCCCCCCTCCCTCCACCACACACAGTATCATAACTATACGCAGAATTAAAAGATTTCCACGAAGTATCTTTTGTCTGGTTTAGAATAAATTTTGTTTCTCTGTTAAGGATATCTTCTGTGTCTGTAACAATGTTTTTAATTTTCATGTTTGCAACGACGGGGAAACCTGATTTTAATTCTGTTTGGCATAAGTTTTTTTCGCCCAACTTCAGTTACCGATGTATCGTATTTGATCTTATTAAGTGCTCTTTTTCTTCCCCCATGAACCATGGACCTTGCCGTTGGTGGGGAGGCTTGCGTGCCTCAGCGATACAGATAGCCGTACCGTAGGTGCAACCACAACGGAGGGGTATCTGTTGAGAGGCCAGACAAACATGTGGTTCCTGAAGAGGGGCATCAGCTTTTTCAGTAGTTTCAGGGGCAACAGTCTGGATGATTGACTGATCTGGCCTTGTAACATTAACCAAAACGGCCTTCCTGTGCTGGTACTGCGAACGGCTGAAAGCAAGGGGAAACTACAGCCGTAATTTTTCCCGAGGACATGCAGATTTACTGCATGATTAAATGATGATGGCGTCCTCTTGGGTAAAATATTCCGGAGGTAAAATAGTCCCCCATTCGGATCTCCGGGCGAGGACTACTCAAGAGGACGTCGTTATCAGGAGAAAGAAAACTGGCATTCTACGGATCGGAGCGTGGAATGTCAGATCCCTTAATCGGGCAGGTAGGTTAGAAAATTTAAAAAGGGAAATGGATAGGTTAAAGTTAAATATAGTGGGAATTAGTGAAGTTCGGTGGCAGGAGGAACAAGACTATTGGTCAGGTGATTACAGGGTTATAAATACAAAATCAAATAGGGGTAATGCAGGAGTAGGTTTAACAATGAATAAAAAAATAAGAGTGCGGGTTAGCTACTACAAACAGCATAGTGAACGCATTATTGTGGCCAAGATAGACACAAAGCCCATGCCTACTACAGTAGTACAAGTTTATATGCCAACTAGCTCTGCAGATGATGATGAAATTGATGAAATGTATGACGAGATAAAAGAAATTATTCAGGTAGTGAAGGGAGACGAAAATTTAATAGTCATGGGTGACTGGAATTCGTCTGTAGGAAAAGGGAGAGAAGGAAACATAGTAGGTGAATATGGATTGGGGGGAAGAAATGGAAGAGGAAGCCGCCTTGTAGAATTTTGCACAGAGCATAACTTAATCATAGCTAACACTTGGTTCAAGAGTCATAAAAGAAGGTTGTATACCTGGAAGAATCCTGGAGATACTAATAGGTATCAGATAGATTATATAATGGTAAGACAGAGATTTAGGAACCAGGTTTTAAATTGTAAGACATTTCCAGGGGCAGATGTGGATTCTGACAACAATCTATTGGTTATGAACTGCAGATTGAAACTGAAGAAACTGCAAAAAGGTGGGAATTTAAGGAGATGGGACCTGGATATACTAAAAGAACCAGAGGTTGTAGAGAGTTTCAGGGAGAGCATAAGGGAAAATTGACAGGAATGGGGGAAAGAAATACAGTAGAAGAAGAATGGGTAGCTCTGAGGGATGAAGTAGTGAAGGCAGCAGAGGATCAAGTAGGTAAAAAGACGAGGGCTAATTGAAATCCTTGGGTAACAGAAGAAATATTGAATTTAATTGATGAAAGGAGAAAATATAAAAATGCAGTAAATGAAGCAGGCAAAAGGGAATACAAACGTCTCAAAAATGAGATCGACAGAAAGTGCAAAATGGCTAAGCAGGGACGGCTAGAGGAAAAATGTAAGGGTGTAGAGGCTTGTCTCACTAGGGGTAAGATAGATACTGCCTACATGAAAATTAAAGAGACCTTTGGAGAGAAGAGAACCACTTGTATGAATATCAAGAGCTCAGATGGCAACCCAGTTCTAAGCAAAGAAGGGAAGGCAGAAAGGTGGAAGGAGTATATAGAGGGTTTATACAAGGGCGATGTACTTGAGGACAGTATTATGGAAATGGAAGAGGATGTAGATGAAGATGAAATGGGAGATAAGATACTGCGTGAAGAGTATGACAGAGCACTGAAAGACCTGAGTCGAAACAAGGCGCCGGGAGTAGACAACATTCCATTAGAACTACTGATGGCCTTGGGAGAGCCAGTCATGACAAAACTCTACCATCTGGTGAGCAAGATGTATGAGACAGGCGAAATACCCACAGACTTCAAGAAGAATATAATAATTCCAATCCCAAAGAAAGCAGGTGTTGACAGATGTGAAAATTACCGAACTATCAGTTTAATAAGTCACAGCTGCAAAATACTAACGCGAATTCTTTACAGACGAATGGAAAAACTGGTAGAAGCGGACCTCGGGGAAGATCAGTTTGGATTCCGTAGAAATGTTGGAACACGTGAGGCAATACTAACCTTACGACTTATCTTAGAAGAAAGATTAAGAAAAGGCAAACCTACGTTTCTAGCATTTGTAGACTTAGAGAAAGCTTTTGACAACGTTAACTGGAATACTCTCTTTCAAATTCTGAAGGTGGCAGGGGTAAAATACAGGGAGCGAAAGGCTATTTACAATTTGTACAGAAACCAGATGGCAGTTATAAGAGTCGAGGGGCATGAAAGAGAAGCAGTGGTTGGGAAAGGAGTGAGACAGGGTTGTAGCCTCTCCCCGATGTTATTCAATCTGTATATTGAGCAAGCAGTAAAGGAAACAAAAGAAAAATTCGGAGTAGGTATTAAAATTCATGGAGAAGAAGTAAAAACTTTGAGGTTCGCCGATGACATTGTAATTCTGTCAGAGGCAGCAAAGGACTTGGAAGAGCAGTTGAACGGAATGGACAGTGTCTTGAAAGGAGGATATAAGATGAACATCAACAAAAGCAAAACGAGGATAATGGAATGTAGTCAAATTAAATCGGGTGATGCTGAGGGGATTAGATTAGGAAATGAGACACTTAAAGTAGTAAAGGAGTTTTGCTATTTAGGGAGTAAAATAACTGATGATGGTCGAAGTAGAGAGGATATAAAATTTAGACTGGAAATGGCAAGGAAATCGTTTCTGAAGAAGAGAAATTTGTTAACATCGAGTATAGATTTAAGTGTCAGGAAGTCGTTTCTGAAAGTATTTGTATGGAGTGTAGCCATGTATGGAAGTGAAACATGGGCGATAACTAGTTTGGACAAGAAGAGAATAGAAGCTTTCGAAATGTGGTGTTACAGAAGAATGCTGAAGATAAGGTGGGTAGATCACGTAACTAATGAGGAGGTATTGAATAGGATTGGGGAGAAGAGAAGTTTGTGGCACAACTTGACTAGAAGAAGGGATCGGTTGGTAGGACATGTTTTGAGGCATCAAGGGATCACAAATTTAGCATTGGAGGGCAGCGTGGAGGGTAAAAATCGTAGAGGGAGACCAAGAGATGAATACACTAAGCAGATTCAGAAGGATGTAGGTTGCAGTAGGTACTGGGAGATGAAGAAGTTTGCACAGGATAGAGTAGCATGGAGAGCTGCATCAAACTAGTCTCAGGACTGAAGACCACAACAACAACAAGTGCTCTTTGAACTCCACTGACCCAGCCTTAGGTACAAGAATTCTGCAATTTATTTTCCCCAAACAACAAGTAATAGAAAGAGTTAGGTTTATAAGGCCTATGTTATGGTTTGTTTGGGCAATCTTCGTCGAACCAGGAAAAGGCCAGAGCGCTGCGTATAGCCCGCTAATAAAACTTGACGCAGTACATTACACACTGATAATTCATCTCCCTGCAAAGCACAAGAAAAACATAAACAATCTTAGTGAGCTGATAGAATCAACATGGACACAGCCATGTGTTTCCGGAGGTAGAATTACACCTACAACCGTCTCGAGCAAGCCAGTCTACCCGCAGGTCTCAGAGATGTAGTATTTCTGATAGAACTACTGATGTACAGGATGAGCCAGAAGATACGCAACCCCCAATTCAAAAAATTCTAATCTTCATTAATGTACCTATAATGCATACACTCACAGTATATATTATCTCATAACAGATGCTGGATATGTCCTCGGTGTGCTACAGCAAACGCCTCAACACGTTTCTTCATGTAAGCTGCTACGTTTTGGATGGTCGCTACTCTAATGCAGGGTATTTCGTCTTTGCTGTTGGGCATCAGTTGCTCGATTGTGTGATGGTTAATCTTGCACACGTTACCATTCAGGTGCCCTCAAAGAAAAACGTCGAGCGGAGATAAATCTGCGGATCTAGCCGGCCACAGACCACGAGAAATAATGTGTTCGCCAAAGAAATCACACAACATTATCATTGTTCTGTCCCCATGTGCACCGTTGCATCAGCTTGCTGCAGCAAGCAGTGTCGTTTATTACCCTCTAACAATGCTACGAATTGCATGATGATGTAATGGTAACGTTCAGCTATTACCGTTTCCGAGAAAAAATTTGGGGCTACAATTCTCTTGCGCGGAACGGCACACCAAAGTCCATCCCTCTGTAAATGTAATGCGGTCTCATGTGAAATGTGAGGCTTTTCGTAGCTCCAGTATCTGTCTTTGTGGCTGTTTACATAGCTAAGTAAATGAAGTCATGCTTCATTTGAGCAGAAAACATAAACCAATACCCGAAAATTGTTGCGAATAAAACGCAAAAAAATTGACACTAATGTCGTCTTTTTCCTCTAGCAGGTTCTCGAAGCTCGTACACAAAGCAAATGAGATACGGACGGAGTTTCAGCTTCTTTATGGTTCTCCGAATACTTCCGTAAGACATTTCAGTTCGGTGACACAGTTTTGTTACCGACTTTTTTGAAGAACATAGCAAGGATGCGCAGACATTTTCCATTGAGGCATCATTTAACAACGAAAATCGGCCGGAACATTGACATTCATTCAAACTACCAGTTTTTCTGAAACGAGCCACTGTGCGTGAAATGGTTGATCTGATAGGCGCCCTTCTTTCAGGGAAAGCTATCCTAAAGTTTCAAGAACGAACTCACATTCAGCCAGGGAAGAAAGAGTGTTCGTTCGTACAGAACTAAATCAATACTGACATCAAAATGACGGTAAACTGCTCGGATATCAGGTGCTACGCGTCTCCTAGAAGCTCATCCGTTCCCAACACAAACATTCCCGCCGGTATGACATTCATTTTCCCATTATTTTAATTTATGGCTGCTTAACTTTTGGATCATCCTGTAGATACAAGAAACTGCAGTACATGTACAACGAGGAACATAATGAAAAGGTAAATCTATAACCGTATGCATGAATCTAAAGGAAACTGTTTTCTATCGTGTAATATTATATGCTAGGTAATAATAAGCAATGACAATAATAACAATGATAGAAACGAATATACACCCATCTTGAAGCCGAGACACAAGAGTTCAGATACCACAAAGTTAAGACGACTCACCTTGTTGACAGCGTTGTCGAGGGAGTCTGGATCACTGACCCTGAAGCACAACAGGAACACCTTTGCATCCTGATAGGCCAAAGGTCGCACCGTATCGTAAGCCGCAGAACCTGCAAGCAGACAAAATTAAAGTTTGCCACCGTTTTCAAGAAACGGCCAATGGATGCACTTAACATCTGCGCATCATCGAGAATAGTTGCAATAAAACTGTCTGTAACGTCAAAGATGGCAGCGTTGTACACACTACGTATGTTTCTTATGCCCACCCCCTGTATCTTTGTGTAGAAGCCATTCGCAGTTCTGTGTATTAGTCTAAGATTATTTTGCCTGAATTTACAAGTACTTCATAATGACACAGATTAAATTCATTTGTTTTTCAAGTATGCGATTCTAGAGCACAATTCTTTATATATAGGTAGAGCAAGTTCGGTCATTTCATTGCATGGCTGTAAGTCAGCGTATGCGGATTCATAAATCACTGTACCACAACGTTGCACTTATTCCCACGCAATGAAAAGGCAAACCAACATCTGTTGCCTGAGACTTTATCGGATTTGAGGTTTCGCCACTTTCTGGTAGAAGATTTTTAATAACAAAACAATTGCGCAAAATATTACTGCAAAAAGCAGTCTTCATTTTAATTTATGATGAAAGGACTTGACGCTTGTGTTTCGGACGTGGAGCTAGAGAATCTTGTGTGTCAGGTGTGGCACAGTAAAGCGTGGCAGACTTCAAAGAAAACTCTCCTCTGCAGCGGAGATAGATGTAGTTCAGTGTTCAGGTTCTCAGCAGAGCACTTCTAGGTACGCCAGACAAGTCAGTGGCGGTCTGCTCACGTTACATCAACGACTGTGGTAAGAGTAACTTGCAGCACTGGCGTGTTAGGATGAACGGAATTTAGGTATTCAACATCGTCTTTGGTGTAGCCTCGGCATGTTCAACAGTACTGTCACAGCTGCATGATTAATTTTAGTTTTTCTTTAAAGACACGCAATCACTTATTAATGTGTAGGCAGGTATGCGATAATTTCACAAGGAAAGGTAGAAGGAGTTCAGCAAATTTCAATTCCCCACCAGTTTACTTCACTAACTGTTGTTTGAGTTATCATAATTTTTCCTTAATCAGTATTTGAACTGTTGTTGTTGTTGTTGTTGTTGTGGTCTTCAGTCCTGAGACTGGTTTGATGCAGCTCTCCATGCTACTCTATCCTGTGCAATCTTCTTCATCTCCCAGTACCTACTGCAGCCTACATGCTTCTGAATCTGCTTAGTGTATTCATCTCTTGGTCTCCCTCTACGATTTTTACCCTCCACGCTGCCCTCCAATGCTAAATTTGTGATCCCTTGATGCCTCAAAACATGTCCTACCAACCGATCCCTTCTTCTAGTCAAGTTGTGCCACAAACTTCTCTTCTCCCCAATCCTATTCAATACCTCCTCATTAGTTACGTGATCTACCCACCTTATCTTCAGCATTCTTCTGTAACACCACATTTCGAAAGCTTCTATTCTCTTCTTGTCCAAACTGGTTATCGCCCATGTTTCACTTCCATACATGGCTACACTCCATACAAATACTTTCAGAAACGACTTCCTGACACTTAAATCTATACCCGATGTTAACAAATTTCTCTTCTTCAGAAACGATTTCCTTGCCATTGCCAGTCTACATTTTATATCCTCTCTACTTCGACCATCATCAGTTATTTTACTCCCTAAATAGCAAAACTCCTTTACTACTTTAAGTGTCTCATTTCCTAATCTAATCCCCTCAGCATCACCCGATTTAATTTGACTACATTCCATTATCCTCGTTTTGCTTTTGGTGATGTTCATCTTATATCCTTCTTTCAAGACACTGTCCATTCCGTTCAACTGCTCTTCCAAGTCCTCTGCTGTCTGTGACAGAATTACAATGTCATCGGCAAACCTCAAAGTTTTTACTTCTTCTCCATGAATTTTAATACCTACTCCGAATTTTTCTTTTGTTTCCTTTACTGCTTGTTCAATATACAGATTGAATAACATCGGGGAGAGGCTACAACCCTGTCTCACTCCTTTCCCAACCACTGCTTTCCTTTCATGCCCCCCGACTCTTATAACTGCCATCTGGTGTCTGTACAAATTGTAAATAGCCTTTCGCTCCCTGTATACCAAGTAATTTGATGTCATGCTATTTCCATTTTTTGTGCAATGAAACTTTGTAAAAATTCGGAGTCACGCAAATTGTGCTGTTGCGTAAAGTACACACATGCTCATAAATTAAGGATAATGCTGATACATGGTGAAACAACGCTCTGGTGGGCGGCTTGCGGGTTTAAATCACCTCGGGGTATGACCATGCGGTGAATTTTACCTTTGGCCGTCGCACGATGGCGCTGGCAGCAGTCCACATATGCAGAGGTGTGTTGGTGCATGTCAGAATACGGTGCAGCAGACGTTTTCAGATGTGCTAATGGTGACTGTGTGTTGACACTGGCTCAAAGAACACGTATTGATGACATTATGAGGGGTAGAATACTGGGGCGACTGGAGGCTAGTCAAACACAGCAGGTCGTAGCACGGGCCCTCCGTGTGCCACAAAGTGTGATCTCAAGATTATGGCAACCATTCCAGCAGACAGGAAACGTGTCCAGGTGCTACAGTACGGGACGTCCACAGTGTACAACACCACAAGAAGACCGTATCTCACCATCAGTGCCCGCAGACGGCCTCGGAGTACTGCAGGTAGCCTCGCTCGGGACGTTACCGCAGCCACAGGAACAGTTTTCTCCAGACACACAGTCTACAGAAGACTGAACAGACATGGTTTTTTCGCCCGGAAACCTGCAAGGTGCATTCCACTGACCCCTGGTCACAGGAGAACCCATACAGCCCTGTGTCAAGAACACAGTACGCGTTATATAAAAATATACAGCCTAGAGTTGCAGGTTAACTCTATCGTTTACCTAGGTTTCAACGTTAGTAATAACGTCTTCAGATCATAAAATATTATTTAAATGTTTGTCTAAAACAGGCCATGTCCTAAATTAACTTTATAAAACTTTATGCATAACCATAAGGTTTTGTCACTTCTATTGAACAAGCTGTAGCACATTCACTTTAAGCCCGTTGTATGTGCCTCGTCGTGTTCTGTAGAAGACGTTATTACTAACGTTGAAACCTAGGTAAACGATAAAGTTAACCTGCAACTGTAGGCTGTATATTCTTATATCAGTTGCTGTCGCTGCATAAAAATGTTAAAAAAAAAACAGTACGCGGTCATTGGAACAGTGGTCCCAGGTTATGTTCACGGACGAGTCCACGTATAGTCTCAACAGTGATTCTCGCCGGGTTTTCACCTGGCGTGAACCACGAACTAGATACCAACCCCTTAATGTCCTTGAAAAGGACCTGTATGGAAGTCGTGATCTGATGCTGTTGGGTGCATGTCTTTGACAGAGGAACTGTAACAAGTCAGGTGTATCGGGACGTCATTTTGCACCCCAGCATATCCGCCTTTTCAGGGGTGCAGTGGGTCCCACATTCCTCCTGATAAATGATGACGCACCCCGGCCGCCCCTCCTCCGGGTTGCCATCGTGGAGGAGTACCTTGAAACAGAATATATCAGCCGAATGGACTGGCCTGCCTGTTCTCCAGACCTAAACCGCATCGAGCACGCCTGGGTTGCTCTCGGTAGACGTATCGCTATGGCACTTCAGCAGCTCCGACAGGCACTGTGCAAGAATTGGATGCTATACCCTGGCAGCTGCTCGACCACCTGATCCAGAGTATGCCAACCCGTTGTGCGGCCTGTGTACGTCAGCATGGTGATCATATTCCATACCGATGTCGGGGTATATGCGCAGGAAACAGTGGCGTTTTGTAGCAGATGTGTTTCGGGACGGTTTTCTCAACTTATCACCAATACCGTGGACTTACAGATCTGTGTCGTATGTGATCTGCATGTGCCTACGCTATTAGCGCCAGTTGTGTAGTGCCACGTTATGTGGCACCACATTCTGCAATTATCGTTAATTTTTGAGCATGAGTATAGTTAGTAAACCCTCTATCACAGTACATGTTCTTGTAAAAAAGAATTTGGCTACCCTAAACGAATGTTCAGTACCAGGGCAAAAATCTTGTAAAGTGTTAATTCAATGCATTGTGCACATTTAATTCGGCAGATTTTTAAGGGTGGCTCTGTCTCACAGTTCATTCCAATACACATTGTTCCTCACAACACTGTGGTTTCACAAGATAACCTCCTCGATACATCTGCCAAACCCAAACCCTTCCATCAAATTGCCACAGTGTATAGCCCTAGTCAGACAAGTCCCGATTTCAGTTGGGAAGAACTAATGGTAGGTTCGAGCGTGTCACCAACCCCACGAATGTCAGCGCCGTCTGGAGCCAACTAGGGAGGTCACACGGTGCTGCTAAGGAGAGCGTTGGGCGCCGCAGAAGCGGGGACCTCACAAGGAGCCGTACGATCCGGCTGGACGGACTCGATCTCGTAAGTGTGCAGCCGCGGTTCAGTTGGGCGGCTGTAGGCTGAGGTGACAAAACGCAAGGGATAGCGATATGCACACATACAAATGGCGGCAGTATCGTGTACACAGGATATAAAAGAGCAGTGCAATGGCGGAGCTGTCGTTTGTATTCAGGTGATTCATGTGAAAAGGTGTCCGACGATTTTATAGCCCCACGACGGGAATTAACAGGCTTTGGACGCGGAAATACAGTTGGAGCTGGACACATTGGACATTCCATTTCGGTAATAGTTAAGGAACCAGTATTTCGAGATCTACAGCGTCACGACGGTGCCGAGAATACCACATTTCACGCATTACTCTCACCGCGGACAACGCAGTGGCCGACGACCTCCACTTAACTACCGAGAGCAGGCGCGTTTTCGTAGAAATGTCAGTGCTAACAGACAAGCAACACTGCGTGGAATAACCGCAGAAATCAGTGTGCGATGTACGAAGGACGTACCCATTAGGACAGTGCGGTGACATTTAGCGTCAACGGGCTGTGTCAGCAGACGACCGACGCGAGTCTCTTTGCTAACAGCACAACATCGCCTGCATCTTCTCTACTCGGCTCATGACCATATAGGTTAGACCATATACGACTGGAAAACCGTGCCTTGGCCAAAGGAGTCCAGATTTAAGTTGGTAAGAACTGGTGGTAAGTTCGAGCGTGGCACAGACTCCACGAAGCCATGGACCCAAGCTCTCAACAAGGCACTGTGCAAGCTGGTGGTGGCTCCCTAATGTCTGGGCTGTGTTTACGTGGAATGGACCGGGTCCTCTGGGCCAACAGAACAGAATGGAAATTGTTGTGACTTACAAGTTTGTGGCTCCCACCATCGGTAATGCTGGAATTCAGTATGGTGTTGGCCCACCCTTAGCCTTGATGACAGCTTCCATTCTCGCAGGTACACGTTCAGTCAGATTCTGAAAGGTTTCTTGGGGAATGGCAGACCATTCTTCACGGAGTGCTGCACTAAGGAGAGCTATCGATGTCGGTCGGTGAGGTCTGGTACGATTCAGGTCAGGACTCTGGGCAGGCCACTCCATTACAGGGATGTTATTGTCGTGTAACCACTCCACCACTGCCCGTGCATTATGAACAGGTGATCTATTGTGTTGAAAGATGCAGTCGCCATCCCCGAACTGCTCTTCAACAGGGGGAAGCAAAAACGTGCTTAAAACATCAATATAGGCGTTTGCTGCGGTAGTGCCGTGCAAAACAACAATTGGTGCAAGCCCCCTTCATGAAAAACACGACTACACCATAACACCACCGTCTCCTAATTTTACTGTTGGCACTAGACACGCTGGCAGATGACGTTCACCCAGATTTCGCCATACCCACACCTTGCCATCGGATCGCCACATTGTGTGTCGTGATTCGCCACTCCACACAACGTTTTTCCACTGTTCAATCATCCAATGTTTCCGCTCCTTACATCATGCGAGGCGTCATTTGGCATTTACCGGCGTGATGTGTTGCTTATGAGTAGCCGCTCGACCGTGAAATCCAAGTTTTATCACCTCCTGCCTAACTGTCATAATACTTGCAGTGGGTCCTGATGCAGGTTGGAATTCCTGTTTGATACTCTGGTTTTATGTCTGCCTATTGCACATTACGAGCCTCTTCAACTGTCGGCGATCTCTGTCAGTCAACAGACGAGGTGTGGCCTGTACGATTTTGTGCTGTATGTGTCCCTTTACGTTCCCTCTTCACTATCACATCGTAAACAGTGGACCTAGGGATGTTTAGGAGTGTGGAAATCTCGCGTACAGACGTATGACACACGTGACATTCAGTCACCTGACCACGTTCGACGTCCGTGAGTTACGCGGAGCGCCCCATTCTGCTCTCTCACGATGTATAATGACCACTGAGGTCGCTGATATGGTGTACCTGGCAGTAGGTGGCAGCACAGTGCACCTAATATGAAAAACGTATGTTTTTGGTTGCGTCCGGATACTTTTGATCACATAGTGTAGATGGCAACGTACCATGTCACCAGCCGCATTTGTTCTTGACTGATTTAAAGAACATTCTGGTCAATCCGAGCGAATGATTTGACCACCCAAATCACTTGACACGGATCCAGTCGAAGCTTTATGAGACGTAATTGAGAGGTCACTTCGAGCATGAAGTCCTGCACCGGCAACACTTTCGCAGTTATGGACGGCTACAGAGGCAGAATGGCTCATTTCTTCTGCATGGGACTTCCAACGACTTATTGAGTCCATGCCAGGTCGAGCTGCTGCACTACGCTGGTCAAAGGAGGCTCAACACGATATTAGGAAGAATCCTATGACTTTTGTTACCTCAGTGTGTAGAAAAGTATGGTGGTCGAGTAGTGTAGTTCCAGAATGTCGAACTCTGCTATAGAAATGTCTATCTTGTCGCTTCCTGGAAGGCAAAACTTGGGGCAACGTATTACGTTGTGTCTGTTTGTTGTCATGCAGTACATCCCTAAATTCTTTCTGAAAGTGTTTGTTAACGATCATCCGATACCATCGTTAGAGTACTCATAGTCGAGAGCATCGTTACTGTGTTTCTACGTTTCTATTCAGTGCTGATATGACTACTCATTATTGCGTGCATACTAACTCTTGTCAAAAAATTACAACTGTTTCTCAGTACGATATTTTGTTGACTCAGTGTAATTGTGCCGTAGTAATCAGTGAACCGTGTATGTTATTCTACCTGTCACCATGTCATGTAAGGACGTATAATTGAAACTAACCTGTGCCATACTTTCTGCTAGCGTGCATGTGTCTCGATGTGGTTTACTCTTGGAATGAATGGGTTCGAAGCCTTGTTTTTCTGATTAATGTTGGTCATAACTGCACCGTGTATACGGTCTAAAGAATTTCTGAAATCGTTTGGTCATTTTGTTGCATTTTCAAAATGGGTTCGATATTGGCTGTGTCTGATAAGAGTGTCGGTAAATTATAGTTGCCTTATTGGCCAGACAGTGTGAGCAATGTTGGTAACTGTCACAGGAGCTTCACCAGTGCCGGCCGCTGTGGCCGAGTGGTTCTAGGCCCTTCAGTCCAGAACCACGCGGCTGCTACGGTCGCAGGTTCGAATCCTGCCTCGTGCATGGATGTGTGTGATGTCCTTAGGTTCTTAGTCTAGGGACTGATGACCTCAGCTGTTAAGTCCCATAGTGCTTAGAGGTATTTGAACCATTTTTGAAGCTTCACCAGTAAACAGTACTGAAGGGATCGCTCAGCAGTTTCCAATAAGCGAAAGAAAAAAATCCAGTCGTCTACCTTCATATTCTTCTGGAAACTGTTCAGTCCGCCGTAAATAGTAAAGGTAGAGGCCGCGCAAACATAACGTCTTCCACATTCTTGCGTGTGGAACAACAATATATATGGAGCTTTTGCGTGTACTTGTTGAAGGAATACGTTCTAACAGCGTAATAATGTCTTCTGTTCAATCACATTCGGTTCGTTTGCGGTTCGGATGAAATATGCGTGTTGAGCACTGCAATCAGCCTCACGCAGTTCAGTGAACACTTGAGTACACACTCCAGAATATGGCACTCTGCGGTTAGGAAATCGTTTACCACATTAACTACAAGCATCAGCAGCAGCGCTTACGTTACAAAATCGGTATATCAATATCTTATCAGCATACTCAGCGCTGTAAATACGTGCAGCATACTTAAAGGATACAGCACAAATGGTCGATGCATCACTATAAAAATGACAGTTGAAAAATTCAATTATGTGAACTCAAGTACAGCTACACAGCTTGAAATTCAAAGTAAAAATCGATAAAAAAACACACAGCTATTGGAATACCAACATCCGAAATGGAAGCAAGGTAAGTAGTCTGCATAAGAATGGGATTCACTGTCAAAATATCAAGAGCGCATATTCCTAGAAGAGTCACCCAACATATTATGGCTTCGCACCACGTACATCTTGCGAATAGACCAGGAACGTAAAATTGAGGCTCACAAGAGGGTTTCCTGACAGTGTCTCTTCCCGCGAACAATTGTGACTAGAGGAGGGTAGTGAGAAAGCTACAGCTGTACGCAAGTTATCCTCCACTACACAACATAAGGTGGCTTACAGAGTGTGGGTGCAGACGCATCTTTGTAACCAGCTTTATAAACAGTTTACAGTACAGTGCAATCCGGATTATTCACATTTCCTAGCTCTGTTTATTCTTATTACCAGGGTTGGCAATTTGTGAGGAATTCCCCAAACTGTGGGGAATTTCAGATCGATTAGGGATTTTGTGGGGATTTGCATTACGTGGGGAATATGTGGGGATTTTAACGTTTTACAATTTATTAATGTGTCGTAGATGCTACATCGATAATTTGATGACTGGTGAGATTGTTACTGGTGTTGATCCTAATGATTTTCAAGATCTTAAGCTCGGAATGAGTTTCATAAAGAAGATTTCAAGCAGTACTATATAAACAGGGTAGATAAATACTCTTTTATATACAGGTATTACTCAAGAGAGAGACTGAAAATAATAATGGTTGAGCGCATGCGAGAAAAAGCTGTTGAGTGCATGCATAGAACAAAGCATTGTTCCCCTTTCACATTCTGTTTGTTGGGGAGTACTTTCTTGCCACTCTTCAGCTCGTATAGCTTGTATTCTACTACGTTCGACTGTTTACGTTTTGTTTTCTTTCCTTCGGAAATAATAACCGTTTTATGCAAAAATGGATAAATGGTTGCTGAAAGGCAGAAACTAATCCCGAGGTACACCTACATCTACATCTACGCGATTACTCTGCTATTTACAATAAAGTGCCTGGCAGAAAACGGGCACTTAAATTTTTCTGTGCGGGCCCTGAGTTCTCATTTTTTTATTGTGGTGATCATTCCTCCCTAAGTAGGTGAGTGCCAACAGAATGTTTTCGTAATCTGAAGAGAAAACAGGTGATTGAAATGTCATGAGAAGATCCCGTCACAACGAAAAACGCCTTTGTTTTAATGAGGGCCACTTCAATACTCGTATAACGTCTGTCACATTATCTCCCCTATTTCGCGATAGTACAAAATAAGCAGCCCTTCTTTGAACTTTTTCGATGTCATCCGTCAGTCCCACCTGATGCGGATCCCACACCGCACAGCAATACTCCATAATACGGCGGACAAGCGTGGTGTAAGCAATCTCTTTAGTAGACCTGTTGCACCTTCTAAGTGTTCTGCCAATGAATCGCAGTCTTAGTTTGTTCTACCCACAACATTATCTATGTCATCGTTCCAATTTCGGTTATTTGTAATTGTAATCCCTTAGTATTTAGTTGAATTTACAGCTTTAAGAATTGTGTGACTTATCGCGTAATCGACATTTAGTACTTATGTGAATAACTTCACACTTTTCTTATTCATGGTCAATTGCCACTTTTCGCATCATACAAATATCTTACCTAAATCATTTTGCAATTCGTTTTGCCCATCTGACGACTTTACAAGACGGTAAATGACAGCACCATTTACAAACAATCTAATAGGGCTACTCAGATGGTCTCCTATGTTTCTAATACAGATCAGGAACAATAGAGGGCCTATAACACTTCTTTGGGGAAGGCCGGATATTACTTCTGTTTTAATCGATGACTTTCAGTCTATGACTACGAACTGAGGCCTTTCTGACAGGAAATCACGAATCCAGTCGCATAACTGAGGCGATGTTCCATGGGTACGCAGTTTGTTTAGAAGACGCTTGTGAGGGACGGTGTCGAAAGCCTTCTGGAAACCTAAATTTATCGAATCAATTTAACACCCTCTGTCGATAGCACTCAATACTGCATGAGTATAAAGAGCTAGATGTGTTTCACAAGAACGATGTTTTCTGTACCCGTGCTAACTATGTGTCAATAAATCATTTCCTTCGTGGTAATTCATTATGTTCGAACACAGTATGTAACCTCCTCCTCACTTATCGACCTTAATGACAACGAAAAATTAAACCGCGTGTACCTAATGGAAATTTGGGAAAAGCAATCGTCACCGAAGTTAATCTGTCGGTAAAGAGGGAGGAAAGGGTTACATCTAAATGAAAGGAAAAATGCAAATGAAACCGGTGGAAATTAATTTTGAAAAGGGGTAAAGTTAATAAAGAAAGTAAATGTGCGGCCGTTACGTCAACAATTAACTAGCGGTAATTAGATATTTGAGATTTGGGGGAAATCACGGTCGCCAGTCCTAAGGGCAATTACTATAGTAACTGAAAAAGAAAGGTTATTACACATATAATTAGCACTAGAAGCGTGGCAACTGAAGGTTGACACGTGTAGTGTGAAAACTGAAAGTTTGTCAGAAGTAATAAATTTCGTTACACTCTGACTTAATTTAGCAAAAGAATTAATAAAACCTGAAAATTGAAAGTTAATTTAGTGACTGAAATTAATAGTGAGCTTTCTTTCTGAAGAACATCGAAATTCAGTAAAATACGGTTAGTCATGGACTACCTCAACAATCATTTCAAAAGCTACTCGAATCTACGCAATTTAGAAATAAGAGATTTAACTTTGAACTTGAATTAAATGATTCTGAACAATTAACAATAGTAAAATTTAGTACGTACCAAGCTGAGCTGCAGTCACAGGTAAGCTAAAATACGGTAACAAAACTCGCACTCTTAATTTGTGCTTGGGTTATCTAAATATTGTAGCCAGCTATGAATACCTTAACTGAACTTTGAAATTAAAGCAGTGAAATCTAATGATGCTGGCGTTTGAATTTCAACGACACTCGGGCTCATTTCGGAAAAGGAAGGGACCCTGCTTGGCAATGCAATTGGGACAATGAGCAACAAAGGTTCATGCTAAGTTGCTGTAATTTTGTGATGCAACAATTTTAAAATTTGAAAAGCTGAGGTCTGCCATACAATTCTAAAACTTTACGTGCTTCCAGTCTTCCTTGTTGGCTGATTGAAGGTTTGAAGCCGTCGATCGAGGAGGTGGCGACAGTCACTCATTGTCGGCCGTCGCTGTTGCAGAAGCTGGATGTTGGCGCGCCTTCTTCTCGACACGGTCACCAGACGAAACGGGCTCTTGATGTGCGCCAGCTAATGCTTCCGTCCGCGACACCATGTCAGAAACTATCATCGCAAGTTGAGCGCAATTACATGCTGCCAAACCCCGAAAGCGCGGCAACTCGCGGGAGCTTCACACAACACACCTGCTCCACAGCACCGCCCCAGCCAGACTATCCCTGCTGTGCCCGCGCTCCACGTGGCAGAGTTAACACTACCAAAGATCCTAAACACTTTCTTTCTCCACACGACCTATCGATGTATTTGTTCGATAGTATAGTTTTCCCTAGGCCAGACCCAGCGTATAATACAAATAATATTTACAAAACAAACCAATTATACATCGACATAAATGCATATATATATATATATATATATATATATATATATATATATATATATATATAGTAAAACAATTACAATATATAAAGACACAGAAATGTCATATCTTGAGGTAACAAGGAAAAAAATTCTAGTACAATAGATGGAAATAGGAGGCTATGCATTTCCGGCGTTACAAGTATATGTTTTAAAACCCTACTCCAACGCGACATTAGTGATATGGGCCTGTAATTCAGCGGATTACTCCTATTTCCATTTTGCGTATTGGTGTGACTTCAGCAATTTTCCAGTATTTAGGTACGGAACCTCCTGTGAGCGAGCGGTTGTATATATTTGCTAAATGTACAGCTATTGTATCAGCATACTCTGAAAGGAACCTGAGTAGTATACTATCTGGACCGGTTTGTTAAGTGATTTAAGCTGCTTTGCTATACCGAAGATATCTACGTCTATGTTTCTCATTTTGGCAGTTGTTCTTGATTGGAATGCAGGAATGTTTACTTCGTCTTCTTTGGTGAATGAGTTTCGGAAAACCGTATTTAATAACTCTACTTAAGTGGCACTGTCATCAGTGACTTCAGCGTTGTTATTGCGCAGTGAAGATATTGATTGCGTCTTGCCACTGGTGTGGTTTATGTATGACCAGAATCTCTTTGGGTTTTCTGCCAGATTTCGAGACAGTGCTTCGTTGTGGAAATTATTAAAAGCATCTCGCATTGAAGTACGCGTTATATTTCAAACTTTTGCAGAAGTTTGCCAATCTTGGGGTTTTGCACTCTTTTAAATCTGGCATGCTTTTTTCGTTGCTTCTGCAACAGCGATCTGACCCGTTTTGTGTACTATGGGGGATCAGTACCATCACTTATTAATATATGTGATATACATCTCTCAGTTGCTGTCGGTACTATCTCTTTGAAATCATTCCACATCTTTTCTACGCTTACGCGATCTGATCGGATGGAGTGCACACTGTCTCTTAAAAAGACGTTAAGAGAATTTTTATCAGCTGTACTTTGCGTTTCTTTTTGATGGTTGTAGGTGTTACGGTATTAAGCCTAGCTGCAAGTGCCTTGTGGTCGCTAATCCCTGTATTCGTCATTGTAGTCCGTATTTGTCCAGGATTATTTGTTGCTAAGAGGTTAAGTATGATTTCGCAACCATTTACGCTTCGAGTGGGCTCATGAACTAATTGTTCAAAATAATTTTCTGAGATAGCATTCAGTACAATTTCGGATGACGATTTATGCCTCCCGCCGGCTTTAAACGTATAATTTTTCCAGCATATCGAGGGCAGATTGAAGTTACCACCGAATTTAATTGTGTGAGTGGGGTACCTAATTGAAATTAGACTCAAGTTATCTTTAAAATGCTCAGCAACTATTTCTTCTGTGTCGGGGAGGGGGGGGGGGGCGTCGGTAAAACAATCCAATTAATAATAGTTCAAATGGCTCTGAGCACTATGGGACTTAACATCTGAGGTCATCAGTCCTCTAGAACTTAGAACTACTTAAACCTAACTAACCTAAGGACATCACACACATCCATGCCCGAGGCAGGATTCGAACCTGCGACCTTAGCGGTCGCGCGGTTCCAGACTGAAGCGCCTAGAACCGGTCGGCCACTACGGCCGGCCGATCCAATTAATAGTTTAGTCCGATTGTCAAGTATAACCTCTACCCATACTATTTCGCAGTAACTATCTACTTCAATTTCACTACAAAGTAAACTACTTCTGACAGCAATAAATACTCCACCACCAACTGTATTTAATCTATCGTTTCTCATCGCTATTAGGTCGTTTGAGAATTCGGCTTTAGCCAGCTCTCTGTACCTATGCCTATTTGAGCTTCAGTGCTTTCTATTCGGGCTTGGAGCTCTGGTTCTTTCCCAACACAGCTACGACAATTAACAACTACAGTACCGATTGTTTCTACATCTACCTTACCGTGTTTTACCTGCCCGCATTTAGACGGTCGCTCTTTCTGTGGTTTCCTGATACCCTCCTACCTAAAAAAAACGCCCAGTCCCTTCCACACAGCCCCCGCTACCCGTCTAGCCGCTTCCTGTGTGTAGTGCACCCCTGACCTATTAAGCGGAACCGGAAACCCACCACCAGATGGCTCAAGTCACGGAATCTGCCGTCTACACGGCCTGAGCCTCTGATTCTGACCCTCCACTCGGCTCCGCACCAAAGAACCACAGTCGGTTCTCTCGACGATACTACACATGGTGAACTCCGCCTTAAAATCGCAAGCAAAACTGGCAGTCTTTACCATCTCCTCCGATGCAAAGCGACACATGTCATTTGTACCGACATGGGCCACCATCTGCAGTTGGCTGCACTCTGTACTCTTCATGGCATCGGGAAGCACCCTTTCCACATCCTGAATGACTGCCCCCAGTATGCACACTGACTTACTTCCCCTCCTTGCCAGCTATGTTCCTAAGGGGCCCCTAACCTTGGAGCTCCCAACTACCAGCAAACCCACCCTCTATTTATGTAGAGACGTTGCGGACCGATAAGCTCCCTCTGGGCCAGAGTGTACGACTGTATCCGTCTCGGAGACTTCATCAGCCACAGATAACTCCCGAAACCTGTTCGTCAAACGAACCGAGTAGGCCGTATGAGCTGGCCGGGGTGACCGAGCAGTTCTAGACGCTACAGTCTGGAACCGCGCAACCGCTACGGTCGCAGGTTCGAATCCTGCCTCGGGCATGGACGTGTGTGATGTTCTTACGCTAGTTAGGTTTAAGTAGTTCTAAGTTCGAATGGACTGATGACCTCAGAAGTTAAGTCCCATAGCGCTCAGAGCCATTTAGGCCGTACGATCGCCTCCTCGGCAAGTCTTTTGCTGCCTTCCAGACTTTGGAATGATCTCCCACTCGACCACGGATGAGGAGTGAACCTCAGTGCAAGCAGTACCCGGGATGGCCACAGCAGTAGACCGATCTAGGAACATGTGGGACGTGCTCGACTCGACGTCCCTTGCATACCCGCCTCCGACACTCCACAGTGTTGCCCCATAGCAACAGACTCAAGCTGTGTGACGGAAGCCAACACAGCCTGGAGCTATGCGCGAAGGGTCGCCAACTCAGCTCGCATCTGTACAAAACAATCACAGTTCCTATCCATTACTGAAGTAGCTCCTGTTTGAAGCTCGTAAAAACATGTAGTAACCGAACGGTGTACTCGCCTTATTAGCAGCAGGAACTCGCAGTGCACTCTCACTGAGGTGAGAAGGTAGGTTATTAACTAAATTTGTTCGAATTCTTTTAAACAGCTCATATATAGCTTGTTCACTTCTTAACGATACCTGTGACTATACTCTGGTCTGGAGTCGTCGGTGGTAATTCGGAAGTTTTCCTGCTAGTTTTCTGACAGCCTTTACCATTTATCAAAGTGTGACGGTACATTACTCATTAAGACACTGAAAGGATTATTGATGTTATTGTTGGTTTGCTGGGCGTTGCGAATCCACGTGATACATGATTGTTCATAGTACAATATCATCGACGTAGGATATTATGTTAAATTAAGATGATTCTGAAACAAATATTCAATGAGTAAGATAGGCATGATGTTTAATTTATTTATTAAACCTTTACAGTCCGATTAAATGCCTTCGGGTCGTTAAAGGCGTCGATGAAGCAACATTTTCTTTTCTATACATGAATTATGGTTGTGGTCTTTACTTTTATTCACTCCTGTGTGAATTCATTGCCTTCCAAACCGCAAACGCTCCGACATCCGAGCCACATTTTGTCAATGGTCTCGTCTCTGCGTAACACACGGCTACGTGACCGCGCTCATTGTTGGTGCAGCATCTCACACACTAATTTCCTCCCGCCGATAATAACTCAGTGTTCACGTTTCCTCCCTCTTTAAAAAAGGAAAAAGATTCTGGCCAGAACAGTTGGAGACAGGGGTCATGTATGTGTGAGTTTTGTGTGTATGATAATATGAATGTGTGTGTGTGTGTGTGTGTGTGTGTGTGTGTGTGTGTGTGTGTGTGTGAGCTCGCGTGCGCTTTGCTTCTTCTCTGACGAAGGTACAGGCTGGTAGGAGTTGGAAATTAACAGGAAAACTTCAGAATTACCACAGACGACTCTTTTCATCGTGCTTGCCTGCTGCTCGGCTTATGATTAGCGATCTGTCGGCTTAACAGTACAGTTATTCCCTCATGAAATTTGTTGTAAATAATCCACTTCACTTCAGCAGGTACAATAACGTACATGATTAAAATACCAGAAGAAGAAAATCTGGCATTCATTAAGCCACACAAAGATTGTCTGTAGGACAAACAGAGAGGTTCACAACGCTGCAACCGAAAGTTCTGATCACTTATCCACCCAAAAGTTTTGATCACTTGGCCAGTGATAGAAAATTCCCGACAGACAGCAAAGTAAAATTCGAAACTAAACTGAAAACATTTCTCTTTGGCAACTTCTCCTATTCCGCAGAAGAATGCCTATTATTGTAATGTGTAAATGGTAATGGGTAGGAACTACTGACTACCATCTGTTTAGTTAAAAAACAAAACTCTACGAAATCATCAGCAAGGAGGCATATTTATAAAACAAATCAATATAAAATGCCCCGTTCCACATCACCATGATTTATCACGTAAATGATACATGAGACTGACTAACTAAGTACTGGTACAGCAGAAAGAATGCTAAAGACTCATATATTCTGAAAACCTCAGAATGAAATTCAGAAGTAATCTGAAGTAGATGATCAAAGTAGCACATTCAAATTGTGATATATTTGGTTATTCCTGAAAAACTGTCAGTTCGTGGCGTGAAATGTTCCGGGAAAATAAGAAAATAGGCTACTGTTGGAAAGGTGGCCTAAATGTTACACAGGTTAGGCTACCATTACTTAAAAAGTGAACTACATACATGTTAAAGCAAAATATTCATTTTATGGGGTCTAAGCGTTTGAGACCATTCCCTTAATCACATTTAATTTATAGTACTGCACAATGCTCGAACATGCTTAAAAGATTATATCTTTTTTTTTACCCTGTCAGTTACTAATATTGGTCACACACTGAATGACACATCATACTAAGATTAAAAATGCACTGACGGTTTAAGAACTCTATTGTGCATGGAAGTGCACCTCTATGCTGTTCTGTTTCTTTGTCATTTGAAGTTAAATGTAAACACCCGTACATAATCAAATATTAAATGACTGTTGCAGAGTAGCACATTTTTTCATGGGGAACTAATAGAATAGTACGTATGATATGCTATGTTTACTAATATGGAAATGATCGTCAGAGAAGAAGATACCTGAAGTCACAACTATATCTTTCGGATATCTACGATGGAGCTACAGACACGTCTTAAGCATCTTCTCACATTTGTAATAATCAGAAACAGTTTTCCAGAGTTGTTACAGATTTATTTCTACATCGTGATACTACATATAATTTGTAGCTCATTTTCCACAACATAAATTCATATACAGTGTGTTAACTTCTGTTTCTACTTGTAAATACTTAAATTTATGAAGAATAAGAGTGTATTTTGAGTATGAAATAATGTAATCAATAATAAACTGATGTCTAGTACCAAAGAGCAATTTTCTCCTCAAATCTGAGGAACTTCATATGGAAGTTACAGCAAATTTGATTATTGACGTACGAAGTATTGGATTTAATACGTTATAACAAATGATGGAAAATGTGCGTTCATACACAAGTTTACAATCATTGTTACGTAACCATATAATTTATTTAACTTCCATATAATTTATTTAACTTCGCAGAGAAATAATTTAGCTGCGAGTTTTTTTTTTAAATCAGTGTGACCGCGTTGTATTGCAATAACAATATTTGTAGCGTACAAAATGACTGTATCAAGAACCATGGCTGACGTAAATTGGTATGATATGGTGTTTTGAAGCAGGTAATATGTATTAGAAGACTTGCTTGGTCATTTAAAATATTTAGGAAATAAAAATGCAAAGGTAACATGTCAGACCAACCGGACAAACGTCACAACACCACGATAATCAGATGTATCCAGTGGCGTATCCTGGGGTTTGAACACCCGCAGCAATTTAAAATGCCACGCCCACTCATAAACTGTTACAAATTCAAGTTGTAGATCTATTGGTTTCTAAACAGTTAAAATTATAACATCAAATTATTACTGTAAAGTCATTGATGTTTACTTTGAAGCTAGTCCATCTTACAGGTACCAATAACCAGTACAGGTACAGTATAACAAAATACGGAAACAGAAATAATTATATATTAGACATTTCAGTATACGTACATATCCAGCTGTCACAGGCACTGAATACCACGCGCTGCTTCTACAAACTGCCTCCATTCCTTTCTATTTTGTGCTGGGTTCCTCCACGTATCTTTAATCGCGAGGCCTGCCAGGCCTTTCGCCATGTCCAAGATCACCCATACGATAATTTGTAGGGTGGGGGACGGGGGTGGGACGGGGGGGGGGGCAACCGGGGGTACTAAGAAGTTTTAATATTTTGGGAGACGAAAGGCGAATTGTAAGTAGTCATAGTAAAGTTCCAGCTTCAACCATATTAAAAAAATATATGGTACAGACATTTAAATCATTCTTTGAAAGAGAAACAACTGACTACACTACATTTTTTTTCCTTTCCCTGACAGGTAGGGGGAGGGGAACAGCCCCCTCCTTACCCCCGGGTATGAGCTCTCTTGCCTATGTCGTCCATCCAGCATTGCCTTGGTCGTCCTCTGGGGATTCTAGTGTTCAGTTTCCCCTTCACCTGTATGTGTTCTGGGATACCGGCTACATGCCCTACCCCCTCCCTCCCCCCTCTGGATTCTTTCCCACTCCTTGCTTCATGAAGTAGATTTCCTCATTCTTCCTCCTTCTCCATTCTCCTTTATATAAGATCAGTTCCCATATCTTCCTCATTACTCTTCTTTCAAATATTGATAGTTTTCCTTTTTTCGTTTAGTAAAGCTAGGGAATAAAATGCATTTACTTAAAATTATGAATTCTGTTCTTGCAAATTTTTCAGTTGCATGGTTAAAATTTACATGTTTTTCTTTCAACTGATAAAACTGTTAAGTTACTTAAACTTTCATGGCTTGTAGTCGATCTCTGATAGGTCTTCTTTAGCTTTAATTTCGGAACACTTCTTCCACAAGAATCATTTGACACAACGATCGTCAAAAATATTCTTAGTGCCACAACAGTGTTAATTAAACTCTCTTGCATGGTCCAGTTAATTATCGAGCTTAATAATTTTCATGTGGTCCGCGCCGAAATGTTCCCCTCTGCACGTACTTCGTTAAATAAAGGAATTTGCCGTTTAGTACGCTGTTCTTCAGTAATCATAACTCAAGCATTCAGTTCGGAGATTATTCACGTAAATGTCGAATGTTTCGAGCAATATATTCAGCTTGCTCTGCATCCAGTAGTATCCTAGGTTGAAGTATACTCATTTGTAACGTACGTTATTCTTAATTTTGATGTTAGCTTACTTCCTACTTCAAGTTCTCGAAGAGTTTCCTGAACTTAATCTAAGCCAGAGTGGATACTTTTCTCACCAGACTTTTTCTGTTGTCTTCAGATTCTTCTTTCTGTTTAAATATCAGGTATATAGCATATCTCCATAGCTCTCTCAGCTCCTTTTGTGACTAGAGAATAACGCTTTTCCTCATAAAATAGTCAGTCCTTTCTGCGTTCGAACACAGTGATAGAGACCAAATCCTCTCTGCTGTAGGCTTATCTGAGCAACATTCAGTTCGTAACCACTAGGTTCCAAAAATAAAGGAATGCAAAAAAAGGATAGGTCATAATGCAAATCAACAAAATGCCTTCATCTCGTTTGGTTTCTGATGTATCTTCCGATGCATCCGTCAAGACTGCCAAGGCTTGTATTATTCTTTCAATGTGCTAAGCAAGCAAATGTACAGATTCATGCTTTGAACTCACATCTTGTCTCCCAGGATCGCTTCACATTAATTCAAACGTTTTGTTTAAGAACATCTCACCTACTTAGAGTCTGAGAAAAATGTGTACACATTTTGCACAGTGCCAAAAAAAAAAAGTCACCAAATTGGTTCCAACAGGAACTGCATGTACTCCAGCAAGACTAAGTGATAGTTACGTGGCGCAAACATTGTTTTGGGGTTTATATTCAAAGTACGTCTCTGAACACCAATCATGTGTCATTCAAGAACATAGATTATCGTACACTTGTCACCAGCAGTACTTCAGTTTTAGACAGTCTCTTTGCAACTTGTCACAAATTCGTTTTGTGGTTTCAATAGCTGATTTCCCTTGTAACAGAATGAAGTTACTATAGGATTCCTCTGCTGTGACCTTCAATTTGTATATAACGCAGAGACATTTGGTCGATGTGCGTTGAATTTTAGGAAAGAGTGGTTCACCTGTGGAGAAGACCGCATATAGGACACTGATGCGACCTAATCTTGAGTACTGCTCGAGTGATTGGGATGCATACCTGGTGGAATTGAAGGAAGACTTCGAAGCAATTCAGAGGTAGGCTGCTAAATTGGTCACCGGTAGGTCGGAACATCAAGAAGAATATAATAATTCCAATCACAAAGAAAGCAGGTGTTGACAAATGTGAAAATTACCGAACTATCAGTTTAATAAGTCACAGTTGCAAAATACTAACGCGCATTCTTTACGGACGAATGGAAAAACTGGTAGAATCCGACCTCGGGGAAGATCAGTTTGGATTCCGTAGAAATGTTGGAACACGTGAGGAAATACTGACCCTACGACTTATCTTAGAAGAAAGATTAAGGAAAGGCAAACCTACGATTCTAGCATTTGTAGACTTAGAGAAAGCTTTTGACAACGTTGACAGGAATAATCTCTTTCAAATTTTGAAGGTGGCAGGGGTAAAATATAGGGAGCGAAAGGCTATTTACAATTGGTACAGAAACCAGATGGCAGTTATAAGAGTTGAGGGGCATGAAAGGGAAGCAGTGGTTGGGAAGGGAGTGAGACAGGGTCGTAGCCTATCCCCGATGTTATCCAATCTGTATATTGAGCAATCAGTAAAGGAAACAAAAGAAAAATTCAGAGTAGCAATTAAAATCCATGGAGAAGAAATAAAAACTTTGAGGTTCGCCGATGACATTGTAATTCTGTCAGAGATAGCGAAGGACCTGGAAGAGGAGTTGAACGGAATGGACAGTGTCTTGAAAGGAGGATATAAGATGAAAATCAACAAAAGCAAAACGAGGATAATGGAATGTAGTCGAATTAAATCGGGTGATGCAGCAGTAATTAGATTAGGAAATGAGACGCTTAAAGTAGTAAATGAGTTTTGCTATTTGGGGAGCCAAATAACTGATGATGGTCGAAGTAGAGAGGATATAAAATGTAGACTGGCAATGGCAAGGAAAGCGTTTCTGAAGAGGAGAAACTTGTTAAGATCTAGTATAGATTTAAGTGGCAGGAAGTCAATTCTGAAAGTATTTGTATGGAGTGTAGCCATGTATGGTAGTGAAACGTGGACGATAAATAGTTTAGACAAGAAGAGAATAGAAGCTTTCGAAATGTGGTGCTACAGAAGAATGCTGAAGATTAGATGGGTAGATCTCGTAACTAATGAGGAGGTATTGAATAGAATTGGAAAGAAGAGAAATTTGTGGCACAGCTTGACTAGCAGAAGGGATCGGTTGGTAGGGCATATTTTGAGGCACCAAGGGATCACCAATTTAGTACTGGAGAAGTCTCAGGACTGAAGACCACAACAACAACAACAGGTCGGAACAACACGTAAGTGTTACGGAGATGCTTCGGGGAGTGAAATGGGAATCCATGGAGGGAAGGTAACGTTCTTTTCGAGAAACAGTGTCGAGAAAATTTAGAGAAACTGCATTTGAAGCTGACTACTGAATGATTCTACTGCAACCAACATACGTGGCGCCTAAGGATCACGAAGATAAGGTACGAGAAATTAGGGCTCATACGAAGTTAGACAAACATCGTTTTTCCCTCGCACTATTTTCGAGTGGAACTGGAAAGGAAGTGACAAGTAGTGATATAGGGTACCCCTCGGCAAGCACAGTACGGTGGCTCCCGGAGTATCTGTGAAGACGTAGCTGTAGCTGTAGATGTACTATCAAACATGATGGGGAAATACATGTCCTAAAAAATTTTCTTAAATTTTTCTATTTGATATAATCACCAAGTAGTTCTTTTTGGCTTCGTGGAGAAAGATAAGATACAACCAAGTAGCCTGCATGCTGAACTTAGTGAAGATGGTGATTCGCATCTGCCTCATGTTTGCAGAGTAGCTCACAGATTTCAAGGAAATTTCCAAGGTCCTCATTTCCACAAAGCTCTTCTGAGTGACCATCTAAGGGTAAGGACTACCTGGATAAATACAATACACATTCAAGAATTCTTGTTGATACAGCTTTCCATTTCTCAAATCACTTACGTTCTTCTGAGCACCGTCATTGACTGTTTCACATTTCTGTAGTCGTATTGCAAGTTCTTTCCAGTTTTCAAATGTTTCAATAGGATAACTTTTCTCGTGATATAACGCTCTGAGGTTAAGCTTTTTACATGTTTTTAGGCGATGTTGTTGTACAAAAGAAAGGTTTTTTAAAAAAGCATTCTATGTAAGCAGATTGTTTACAGGGACTTGGTAACTACGTTTAAAAATAGTGTCATGTATCTGTGTCACTTTGAAGTGTACCGCAGCATTCATTAAAAGTTACTTCACGTCCAGGATAATAAGTAACTTACTGTTTGAAGTCCCCTCATATCAGAGAAATAGCCTAATGTTCCTCTCACGGAAAGGGACACCCTAGAGTGTCAAAATCGAAGATAGTAACAGCGATAAAAGTAAGCAAACGCACACAGATTGAACCTGCGAAGCTTTTTGCTCTTAGGGCGGAAATTCAGCTACTTGTTCCATTTGACCGATCCACGCAGAGACCTGAGTGGTCCTCCGCCTTAACACGGCAGGAGCACACAGAGAGCTACAAGTGACCCCTCACGGGCACGTCCAGAGCCCCCCACGGAAGGAACAAAGGTGCACGTACAGTATGTGATCAAAAGTATCCGGACACCCCAAAAACATACTTTTTCATCTTACGTGCATTGTGCTGCCACCCACTACTAGGTACTCCGTGTCAGCGACCCGCGGAACTTACGGACTTCGAACGTGGTCAGGTGATTGGGTGTCACTTGTGTCGTACGTCTGTACACGAGATTTCCACACTCCTAAACATTGTTTCCATTGTTTCCGATGTGATAGTGAAGTGAAACGTGAAGGGACACGTACAGCACAAAAGCGTACAGGCAAACCTCGTCTGTTGACTGACAGAGACGCCGACAGTTGAACAGGGTCGTCATGTGTAATAGGCAGACATCTGTCCAGAACATCCCACAGGAATTCCAAACTGCATCAGGATCCACTGCAAGTACTACGACAGTTGGGCGGGAGGTGAGGAAACTTGGATTTCAGGATCGAGCGGCTGTTCATAAGCCACACATGACGCCGGCAAATGCCAAACGACGCCTCACTTGGTGTAAGGAGCGTAAACATTGGACGATTAAACAGTGGAAAAACGTTGTGTGGGGTGACGAATCACAGTACACAATGTGGCGATCCGATGGCAGGGTGTGGGTATGGCGAATGCCCGATGAATGTCATCTGCCAGCGTGTGTAGTCCCAACAGTGAAATTCGGAGGCGGTGATGTTATGGTGTGGTCGTGTTTTTCATGGAGGGATCTTGCACCCCTAGTTGTTTTTCGTGGCACTATCACAGCACAGGCCTACATTGATGTTTTTAGCACCTTCTTGCTTTCCACTGTTGAAGAGCAATTCGGGGATAGCGACTGCATCTTTTAACACAATGGAGCACCTGTTCATAATACACGGCCCCTGGCGGAGTGCTTACACGACAATAACATCCCTATAATGGACTGGCCTGCACAGAGGCTTCGCCTGAATGCTATGGAACACCTTTGGGATGTTTTGGAACCCCGCCTCATCGACCAACATCGATACCTCTCCTCAGTGCAGCACTCCGTGAATAATGGGCTGCCGTTCCCCAATAAACCTTCCAGCACCTGACTGAACGTATGCCTGGGAGAGTGGAAGCTTTCACGAAGGCTACGGGTGGGCCAACATCAAATTGAATTTCAGCATTAAGATTGAGGGCGCCACGAACTGTTAAGTCATTTTCAGCCAAGTGTCAGGGTACTTTTGACCACATAGTGTAAGTGAATCCACAGCACATGAGGCCAGTAGCAGGGGCGTGTGTTAACAAGTCCAGAGCAGTCAAAGTATCACTGCAAGTTGTCAGTCTCTACACCACTTGTAAGTCGTATCAAGATCTGACCGAACAGTTTAAGAGCTGTCAGTCATTCCTGCCCCGACATATCTAATTTTGCTCCGTGAGTTGCATTAATCAGAATTACTGTAATGTTTTACTCACTGATTTAAGCTTGTTATTAATCATAGCAATGAAACCAGTGATTGTATTAACCTTCTCTATTCTGATCAGGAATTTTGTCGTAATTAATAGCTAACTTCACTTGTGAGTCAGCGGATGGCACAACAAGGGCTGAGGTCTGAGATACTAGCCGATATTCTTTCTAAAGGACAGAGACTTACTTATGAAGACCCTGCCAACTGGTGGTGGCATAGTGTCTCTGGTCAGCTGGGGCGCAAGTACTAAGACGACCAATATTATTCTGATAGGTGCCCTTCTGGCGTCCAGAAAATAATTTTGTCCTTGCGCCGTAGGCAGCCAGTGCACGCAACACGGGTCTGGCTAAAATGCTAAGAATAATAAGTGACGATGAGGCTTGTCCGAAGCAAATGAATGGCCGTTTTACAGCCAGGTCCACTGTCGTCGAAGCAGGCTCTGCAGAGGACATTCACGCAGCCCAGCGACTTCTCGGAAGGCCGGTGGAATGGGAAACAGTTTGAACAGATCGCTATCCCTTGCCCTCCAGACTATTCATTCTTCTGTCTCCTGGTGAAAGTGAGCAACGTCAATCAGGTGCCAGACCTGGTGCTGTCAGGAATCCTTCCACTAAGAGACGGTAGGTTTTTGCGTGGGGCATTCTTAAAAAATACAAGAGAGTGGGAGATTAGGAGCTGACATTCTGATCATATTGCACTTGCTATAACCAAGGACTTATGAACTAAAACAGAAATGAATGAGGCTGAAAAGCGATATAGAATGTTCTAGAAACGGTTCCATCAGGAAGCCAGCTGTATGGAGAATTTTTACGCAGATTCTTTAGTTAGAGAACAGAAACCCCCTGTCCTTTATCATTTGCTTCGTTAAGATCCGTATTAATGTAATTGTTTCTCTTGTGTAGCCTGAGAAATATTATAACAAACGTATAGTCACTTGGGCCAAGATTTTAGCTCAGTAGTTAGTGGAACACTTTTCCAAGCGGTATCCCATTAATGATTTTGTGAATCCCAACACCCAGGACTCATTTCTTAGGGACACAGATTTAATACCATTAAATACGTTGTACAGCAGCTCATAATTCAGTATCTGAGTTAATTAGGGAGCGATCTGCACCTCTGTTGCCGTCCTGATGCAAATCTTTATAGGAGCGGAAGGTTCGCGTCCATAGTTCGGTTTACTCTTCAAATTTCAGCTTTTTCCATACAATACTTCACTACAGACATGATCCGTAAAAAATTGGAGTTGCTGTTACTATTGTCTGTAAGGTCATAAATACACTATAAGAAAACAAAGGAAAAAAGGAACGCACCACGAAGGAATTATCCAAAAGCGACGGAAGTCGGTAAATGAGATCCACATGTGTAGAAAAAAAAATTATTTCAATTTTTAAAAAATTGGATAATTTTTCTAGGAGAAAGAGCTTCACAAAACGTTTTGGTCCACCTCATGCCCTTCGGCGCACAGCATTGATTGACAGAGTTGTTGAATATCCCCCTGAGGGAAAGCGTACCAATTTCTGTCCAATTGGAGCGTTATGTGCTGGCCGGGGTGGCCGAGCGGTTCTAGGCGCTACAGTCTGGACCGCGCGACCGCTATGGTCGCAGGTTCGAATCCTGCCTCGAGCATGGATGTGTGTGTTGTCCTTAGGTTAGTTAGGTTTAAGTAGTTCTAAGTTCTAGGGCTTCCCCCATGAACCATGGACCTTGCCGTTGGTGGGGAGGCTTGCGTGCCTCAGCGATACAGATGGCCGTACCGTAGGTGCAACCACAACGGAGGGGTATCTGTTGAGAGGCCAGACAAACATGTGGTTCCTGAAGAGGGGCAGCAGCATTTTCAGTAGTTGCAGGGGCAACAGTCTGGATGATTGACTGATCTGGCCTTGTAACATTAACCAAAACGGCCTTGCTGTGCTGGTACTGCGAACGGCTGAAAGCAAGGGGAAACTACAGCCGTAATTTTTCCCGAGGACATGCAGCTTTACTGTATGATTAAATGATGATGGCGTCCTCTTGGGTAAAATATTCCGGAGGTAAAATAGTCCCCCCTTCGGATCTCCGGGCGGGGACTACTCAAGAGGACGTCGTTATCAGGAGAAAGAAAACTGGCATTCTACGCATCGGAGCGTGGAATGTCAGATCCCTTAATCGGGCAGGTAGGTTAGAAAATTTAAAAAGGGAAATGGATAGGTTAAAGTTAGATATAGTGGGAATTAGTGAAGTTCGGTGGCAGGAGGAACAAGACTTTTGGTCAGGTGATTACAGGCTTATAAATGCAACATCAAATAGGGGTTATGCAGGAGTAGGTTTAATAATGAATAAAAAAATAGGAGTGCGGGTTAGCTACTACAAACAGCATAGTGAACGCATTATTGTGGCCAAGATAGACACAAAGCCCATGCCTACTACAGTAGTACAAGTTTATATGCCAACTAGCTCTGCAGATGATGAAGAAATAGATGAAATGTATGACGAGATAAAAGAAATTATTCAGGTAGTGAAGGGAGACGAAAATTTAATAGTCATGGGTGACTGGAATTCGTCAGTAGGAAAAGGGAGAGAAGGAAACATAGTAGGTGAATATGGATTGGGGGGAAGAAATGAAAGAGGAAGCCGCCTTGTAGAATTTTGCACAGAGCATAACTTAATCATAGCTAACACTTGGTTCAAGAATCATAAAAGAAGGTTGTATACCTGGAAGAATCCTGGAGATACTAATAGGTATCAGATAGATCATACAATGGTAAGACAGAGATTTAGGAACCAGGTTTTAAATTGTAAGACATTTCCAGGGGCAGATGTGGATTCTGACCACAATCTATTGGCTATGAACAGCAGATTGAAACTGCAGAAACTGCAAAAAGTTGGGAATTTAAGGAGATGGGACCTGGATAAACTGAAAGAACCAGAGGTTGTAGAGAGTTTCAGGGAGAGCATAAGGGAACAATTGACAGGAATGGGGGAAAGAAATACAGTAGAAGAAGAATGGGTAGCTCTGAGGGAAGAAGTAGTGAAGGCAGCAGACGAGCAAGTAGGTAAAAAGACGAGGGCTAATAGAAATCCTTGGGTAACAGAAGGAATACTGAATTTAATTGATGAAAGGAGAAAATATAAAAATGCAGTAAATGAAGCAGGCAAAAGGGAATACAAACGTCTCAAAAATGAGATCGACAGAAAGTGCAAAATGGCTAAGCAGGGATGGCTAGAGGACAAATGTAAGGATGTAGAGGCTTGTCTCACTAGGGGTAAGATAGATACTGCCTACAGGAAAATTAAAGAGACCTTTGGAGAGAAGAGAACCACTTGTATGAATATCAAGAGCTCAGATGGTAACCCAGTTCTAAGCAAAGAAGGGAAGGCAGAAAGGTGGAAGGAGTATATAGAGGGTTTATACAAGGGCGATGTACTTGAGGACAGTATTATGGAAATGGAAGAGGATGTAGATGAAGATGAAATAGGAGATAAGATACTGCGTGAAGAGTTTGACAGAGCACTGAAAGACCTGGGTCGAAACAAGGCCCCGGGAGTAGACAACATTCCATTAGAACTACTGATGGCCTTGGGAGAGCCAGTCATGACAAAACTCTACCATCTGGTGAGCAAGATGTATGAGACAGGCGAAATACCCACAGACTTCAAGAAGAATATAATAATTCCAATACAAAAGAAAGCAGGTGTTGACAGATGTGAAAATTACCGAACTATCAGTTTAATAAGTCACAGCTGCAAAATACTAACGCGAATTCTTTACGGACGAATGGAAAAACTGGTAGAAGCGGACCTCGGGGAAGATCAGTTTGGATTCCGTAGAAATGTTGGAACACGTGAGGCAATACTAACCGTACGACTTATCTTAGAAGAAAGATTAAGAAAAGGCAAACCTACGTTTCTAGCATTTGTAGACTTAGAGAAAGCTTTTGACAACGTTAACTGGAATACTCTCTTTCAAATTCTGAAGGTGGCAGGGGTAAAATACAGGGAGCGAAAGGCTATTTGCAATTTGTACAGAAACCAGATGGCAGTTATAAGAGTTGAGGGACATGAAAGGGAAGCAGTGGTTGGGAAAGGAGTGAGACAGGGTTGTAGCCTCTCCCCGATGTTATTCAATCTGTATATTGAGCAAGCAGTAAAGGAAACAAAAGAAAAATTCGGAGTAGGTATTAAAATTCATGGAGAAGAAGTAAAAACTTTGAGGTTCGCCGATGACATTGTAATTCTGTCAGAGACAGCAAAGGACTTGGAAGAGCAGTTGAACGGTATGGACAGTGTCTTGAAAGGAGGATATAAGATGAACATCAACAAAAACAAAACGAGGATAATGGAATGTAGTCAAATTAAATCGGGTGATGCTGAGGGGATTAGATTAGGAAATGAGACACTTAAAGTAGTAAAGGAGTTTTGCTATTTAGGGAGTAAAATAACTGATGATGGTCGAAGTAGAGAGGATATAAAATGTAGACTGGCAATGGCAAGGAAAGCGTTTCTGAAGAAGAGAAATTTGTTAACATCGAGTATAGATTTAAGTGTCAGGAAGTCGTTTCTGAAAGTATTTGTATGGAGTGTAGCCATGTATGGAAGTGAAACATGGACGATAACCAGTTTGGACAAGAAGAGAATAGAAGCTTTCGAAATGTGGTGCTACAGAAGAATGCTGAAGATAAGGTGGGTAGATCACGTAACTAATGAGGAGGTATTGAATAGGATTGGGGAGAAGAGAAGTTTGTGGCACAACTTGACTAGAAGAAGGGATCGGTTGGTAGGACATGTTTTGAGGCATCAAGGGATCACAAATTTAGCATTGGAGGGCAGCGTGGAGGGTAAAAATCGTAGAGGGAGACCAAGAGATGAATACACTAAGCAGATTCAGAAGGATGTAGGTTGCAGTAGGTACTGGGAGATGAAGAAGCTTGCACAGGATAGAGTAGCATGGAGAGCTGCATCAAACCAGTCTCAGGACTGAAGACCACAACAACAACAACAAGTTCTAGGGGACTGATGACCTCAGCAGTTAAGTCCCTCAGTGCTCAGAGCCATTTGAACCGTTTTGAGCGTTATGTCGGAAACCCCGAGCTGGTTGGAAGATCCTAACCATAAAGCTCAAAACATTGTGAGTTGGAGAGAGATCCAGCCACCTTGCTGACAAAGGTAGTGTTTGGCAAGCACGAAGACAAGACACTCATGCCGTGTGTGGAAATGCATTATCTTGTTGAAATGTAAGGCCAGGATAGTTTGCCACAAACAGTATCAAAACGGGTTGTAGCATATCCGTGACATACCACTAGGCTGTAAGTGTGCTGCAGATGACAATCAAAGGTGTCCTGCTATGAAATGAAATGGCGCCCCAGACCATCACTCCTGGCTGTCAGGCCGTACGGCACGTGACAGTTCAGTTGGTAGCCCACCTCTCTCTGGGGCATCTGCAGACAAATCTTCGCTGGTCATCGAGGCCTGAGTGGAACTGAATTTTCATTGATGAGTCCCACTTCGAGCTGAGTCCCGATGGCAAGTGAAGACGTGTCTGGAAGCGTTCCGGACAGCAATGGAATACCAACCTTAGTGTCGCCGGCGTACGGCCTGACAACCAAGTGTGATGGGCTGCAGTGCCATTTCTTTCCATAGCAGTAACCCTTAGGTTGTCATCCGCGGCATCCTTGCAGCACATCGGTACGTCGACGATATACTACGCCTCACTTTGTGGCCCTTCATGGCAGGCCATCCTGGCTTACATTCCAGTTAGATAATGCCCGCCTGCATACGGCGATAGTTTTCACTGTGTTTTCGTGCTTTTCAACCCCTACCGTGGCCAACTAGGTCGGCGAATCTCTTGAGAACGTATTGAGATTATGGGCACGGGTCTCCGATAAGCCCGGGATTTTGACGATAGAACACGTCAGTTGGACAGAATTTGGCATGGCAGCCCTCAGAAAGACACCCTAGAAAACTATGAACCAGCGCGAAGCCAAACACCCATTCTATGTGGTGCATACTTTCGGTAACAAGTGCAAGTGTGGTACTCAGGCAATTGCCTTGCAGAAGTCACAAAATACTGCACCTAGCTGACTGCCTTGATCAATGGTTTTCAGATTGTTGTGTTTTCGGAATGCATGCTGGTTGGTACGGAGGTGATCATTGTTTTAGAATAACATCTTTACATTTGAGCTCAGAATACGCTCTAACATTCTACAAGTGAAATATTATCAACAGCATTGGACATGAGTTGTGTCTGGATAGATTAGTCGGTTGAGCACTTGCTGGCGAAAGGCGAAGGTTCCACGTTCGAGTTCCAGTCCGACATACTAGTTACATTTTAACTAGCCGGGTACGTTTCAAATCAGCACACACTCCGCTGAAAAGTGATAATTAATCCTAGAATTGCTGTATTACACATATTTGCTCAGGTACGATAATTTAGGTGTGACGATACCCTTCATTCTTCTTTGTAATGGGTCATTTGAAACCCGAGTTCAGAATTACTGCTTTCGCTTTAGTACCCTCAGTTTCAGTTCCTGTGAAATCCGTGAGACTCTGGACATCGCTCAGACCCTTCATCACCGAGCGAGGTGGCGCAGTGGTTAGCACACTAGACTCGCATTCGGGAGGACGACGGCTCAATCCCGCGTCCGGCCATCCTGATTTATGTTTTCCGTGATTTCCCTAAATCACTCCAGGCAAATGCGGGGATGGTTCCTTTGAAAGAGCGCGGCCGACTTCCTTCCCCTTCCTTCCCTAATCCGATGACACCGATGACCTCGCTGTTTGGTCCCTTCCCCCAAACAATCCAATCCAATCCAATCCAGACCCTTCATATACGACCACAATTTGCTTGGGTTTTGTGAAAGACTTTCGACTATAGTCATCTACGGTTGTGACTGAAGGCTTCCCACGTTGCCCTCTGGACACCTATCACACCTTTGATTTAGCATTTATCTATCTATAGCCCAATTATTTATGTTGTGCGTATTGTGTAGCAGTTCCAATTACTTAAGAACTTTCCTTACAGTAAATGTATGCCACTGCGCGTCCCTGCCACGATTAACCTTTGTACTGGGTGCATGACCGACTATTCTTCTAAACTTTAGCAACAGTTCTAATATCTGACGACACTAGTGTCTCTTTATTCAATTTACTGAATACATGTAATTAAATCTCTGCTAACGGAGATCGTGTCGATGCCTGCGAGTCCACTGACGTCATTGGAACGTAGATAATTTCGCAAATTTCTCTGTAGTACCTCAACATCAAGAACCCGTTTCCATGCACTTCCATAATTATAGCCGCTGTCCCAATCAACGTTATTGCTGCACGTTCTGATCTTTGCAGCCTATTTAATGAGTACAAGCTAACCTGATAATCTCCTGTTAAATTGTTGTGTTACTGTCTAAAATCCACTTATGTCAACAATAAATGTTCAGCGTCGCTTAGAGTGAAACAGTGAAACAAGCACAGCAGTTATTGGCGTTTAGAGCACTGGAAGAAGAATTTATGGAGTGATGCATTATGATGCTACGTGACTATAATAAATTAATGGGCAGATACACACAGAGATCCCTTGTGGGCTGTAGTTATCATATGGCAGCGAAACTTCGTAGGTATTCTAATGCGTTAATGCGGAACCGATTTTCCCTGGAAAAAATTAATTCCAATTTTGGCCACCAGGTGCTAATCTAGCGCTGTAAAGCACCTCGTCGACACCTCTTTTGTTCGTATTGAACAAACTGTATTAGCGGCGGTAATAATAAAATCAACGTTATGCCTTTCTCACTTGTTTGACCTTTTCTTCCCACGTCCCGTTCCTAATCCACTGCATTTGCAAACGTATCTATACGTCTTTTTTGCAGTCACGGGGCCAGATTTGCACCTGGTGGCCAACATTTCAACCAATGTTTTCCAGTGTACATCGGTTCCGCATTAACGCATTAGAATATATACCAAGTTTCGCTGCCATACGACAATTACAGCCGACACTGGACATGTGTGAGTAGATACACGTTAATTATAACGACTCAGTACATGGCGCGGCGCACTGCTTCTAGTCGGGGGTGCGGCTAGTGGATGCTGAGGGAACGCTGTTCACATGAGTGTGTTGGGGATAGTCGGGTATAGAGCGATTCTCTGTGATTCTGTTTACGTATTAAGGATTAAATTGTTAGCTTTGGTAATTGACAAAACGATATACGAGGGTTGGAACTTCATTTAAGTTACATGTTTGCAGCTCTCACTGTCCTTCAGAGTAGTCACCAGCGTTGTGTAGAACCCGTTGCCAGCGATGTGGAAGACGTAGTATACCGTTAGCAGAGCTTGTTCCGTCGAATCTCTGGAACAGTTCTGAAGCGAATGCCCCGAGTGGTTCCTTCATCTTCGGAATCAAATCAAAGTCACAAGGACTTAAGTCCAGGGAGCATGGTGGATGGTACAGTACTTCCCAGTCCCATCGACAGAACAGACCAGCCACAGCTTGCGCTGTATGCGCCCGTGCATTGTCGTGAAAAATGATTGGTGGGTTGCGCAGAAAGCGTCGCCGCTTTTTTCGCAAAGCTGGTCGCAGGTGATGCTCCAAAAACGAACAGTAATATTGTGCTTTGACGGTGGCATTCGCTTCAGAACTGTTCTAGAGATTCGACAGGCAGTACACCGTTACATTCGCACGATCAACAGAACAAGCTCTGCTAACGGTATACTACGCCTTCCACATCGCTGGCAAAGGGTTCTACACAACGCTGGTGACTACTCTGAAGGACAGTAACAGGTGCAAATATCTCTTTTGTATCGGTTGTGAATAAGTAGTTGCTACTATTTGAGTTGCAACCCTCGTATACGTTCAAGAAAATGGTTAAAAGTTATGGCGTGCTTCCCATTTATTTTGGAATCGATTTTTTTCGTGGCTGTTGACTTTGGTACAAAGAGCAACGTGTGCCTGAGGAAACGATACGGTAGCTCCTGCTGTACCCATCAGAGTCCGTTGTTTCTTGGCATAGCAGACATTCTGAATTAACCGCGCACACTTAGAATAGACAGGGAAGTGCTCAGATTTGTGCCTTTTTTGCCGCACAGTGTCGTAAAAAAGCAGATGTGGACGTCCTCTGTACGTCATTAAGGCGCAGCAGACGACGGTACATTGGCTCTGCAGAAGAAACGTCCATTTTGTTCGCTTTTTTCGTATTTTTTCGCACAAAGAACGTGTATGAGGGCCCTTTATGTTGAAAGGCACGTAACACAATCATTACATGACAATATCTGCCTGAGAGTTGTACCAAATGTGAAAGATATTTAGTAATGCCAAGAACCGTGTGGTTACGACTGATTAGAACTGAGACATCTCTCTTCTCGAACTGTGCAGAGTGGTTACAATTAAACTGCGGCTACTCATAGAGATACAGTGTGGGCTGTAATCATCGTACGGCAACGAAACTTGACACATGCTAATGCGTTAATGTGGAAGCTATTTACGCTGGAAAACCTTAGTTCCAATTTTGGCCAGCAGGTGCAAATCTGGCGCTGTACACCGTTTGGAAGACGGTACGACAGCCACGCTGTCGTTTGACAAGCCATTACGTAAGAGGACAGTAAGGCTATCGAGAAGAGAGACCGTGCGTTGTAAGTGAAACTGTTTTACGTGAACGGCACCGATTACAGTAGTGCATTGAGAGAGTGTCACCAACTGAGAGGCCTGAGCAGAGGCCCGATGTATGATGCCATTAAATGGTTCAAGGAAGATGATGACTGAATTCGAAGCCAACGGCCTTGCCATAGTGGTAACATCGGTTCTCGTCAGATCACCGAAGATAAGCGCTGGATTGCACTTGCGTGACCACCCGGTCTGCCTAGCGCTGTTGGCAAGTCGGGTGCACTCAGCCCTTATGAGGCAAATTGAGGGACTACGTGAGAAGTAGCGGCTCCGGTCACGAAAACTGACAACGGCAGGTAGAGTGGTATTCTGCCCTCACGCCCCTCCATATCCGAATCCAGTGACGCCTATAGAGTGAGGGTGACACGGCGGTCGGTCAGTACCGCTAGGGTGTTCCGAGGCCTGTTCGGAAGGAGTTTAGTTTAGTTGGTTAATTAAATTCGAAAACACGCCTGAGCTTTGTGGAAACTGGAGAAGGAAGACTTTCTACGCCGGTGGAAGTCACTGACGACGTAGCTGTTCTTGTAACTGACCATACAGCACGTGCCCTGGGTAGTGCTGGTGCTCGTGCAGTGTCACGAGAATTGTCCGTTCCATGATCAACAGTACGTAAAGTTCTGTGGGCTATATTACACCAGTATCAGTACAAGATCCATACGGTGCAGCAACTGAAACCTCGTGATCCGCAGCAACGTTTTGAATTTGCTCTTCGGTTCCCGGCACGGATCGAAACTGATGAAACATGACAAGGCAGTGTTCCATGGAGTGATGAGACACATTTTACAATACACAGTGCAGTGCCCCAAATTTGGAGTAGTGCTGAATCGCGTCTTGTGTACAAAGAGCCACTGCAATCGCCGTAAGTGGTTCTGTAGTGATTATTCGCAAGCATCTTTACCCTCGGTCCGTTCTTCTTTGAAGAGATTACACCCAGAAGTCCTGTCAGGTGTACCACGACGGCTGGACGTTACCAGTATCTAGTTGTACAGCGTGACTCCTGCCTCGGAAGAGTGCAGATGTGTGGCAACCACTGTCTTCATGCAAGATGGGGGCAACGCCTCATGTCGCTCACCCAGTGACAGACCTGGTTAACTCAACCTTCACGAGCGCGTTATGTCAAGGGTTTATCGAGATGCATAGCCTGTAAGATCACCTAATCTGAATCCATGTGACCTTTGGCTCTGAGAATAACTACCAGAACGCGTTTACCTGGATACTTTCGGTCTCTACCTGATCAGAAGGCCAGTATAAAGAAAAAAGTTGCTCAGCTTCCACCGGAAATGTTGCAAGCGGGATTAGCTGAGCGGTCTAAGGCGCTGCAGTCATGGACTGTGCGGCTGGTTCCGGCGGAGGTTCGAGTCCTCCTTCGGGCGTGGGTCTGTGTGTTAGTCCGTAGGATAATTTAGGATAAGTAGTGTGTAAAATTACGGACTGATGACCTTAGCAGTTAAGTCCCATAAGATTTCACACATATTTGAACATTTTTTTGTTGCAAGTATCTGTTGATCAAATCGTTTTACGGATGCAGCATCCCGTCACCGCCTCCACTGCTCATATTGAACCAACTGTGAAAGCAGCTGTTAATAATAAAATCATTGACAGCGTCACATTGGCAACTAGCGATCACAATTGGAACTATTTCTTTCCAGCGTAAATCGTTTCGACATTAGAAATTCTACCACGTTTTACTGCCATACGATAATTACAACCCACACTTGACTTCTGTGAACAGCTGCACTTTAATCTGTTATAACCATCCGGTATTTTCAGTTATCTCCGATTCAAGGTAATGGCTCTAAATAGGCCTTTGTTGTGTTTGCGCAGTTTTTCGCATCCAGAGTACAATTTTTAAAGTAAATCTTGTTTTCCATTTCTAACAATGATCTATGTGCCCCAATAATTCGTGAGAAGTAGCTTACGAAACCCACTTTTTACGAAAACACACTGGTTACGCAAACAGCAACCCTGTGAAACGCCCCCCTTTTCTGGTCGTCCATCAGATACAGGAAGCAATAGACAAAGCTGCACATTTTGAAACAGTGGTTATTGACTTCCGTAATGCGTTTTTGTTTCTTCTTTTTTTTTCCTTTAGAAGAGGAAGAAGTGTCGGATGTGAAAATTAATTCACACACACTCCGAGTGTATTACAGGTCTCCTACTGTTCAAAACGATCTATCGGATAACGTCGGAATCGAATGAGGCTGTCGATGGGTGTTATTGTTGTATATAGGGTAGTTGCAATAGACAGATGCTTGAAGTGAAATACAGGGTGACTTGCAGAGGACTGAATTTGAAACCGCCTCATACCAGTACAAAAGAAGTCAGATGCCGACAAGTGAGTCATTTCAGTAACTCATGGTTGTAATACACTAATACATATTATTTCACAGAAGTAATGAAAGACTGGAAAACGCCAACGTTGCAGAAGATCAGTTTTGATTACGGAAAAATGCAGGAAAATACGAGGCAGTGCTGAATATGAGACATGATATAGATAGATTGGAAAAAGAGAAACGTGCATTTATGGCTAATGTAGATTTACGGAAAGTTTTAATAATGTAGAACAGAGTTACCTGTATGATCTTATGTAGGTAGCAGAGATGAAATGCGGGGAACGAAAGGTTATCTACAGCTTGTACAGAAACCATACTGCAGTTGGAAGAGAAGGACAGGAAAGGGATGCAGTATTTGATAGTTATTCAATCTGTATACTGAGCGAACAGTCCAGCAAAATAAGGGGATATCTGGTAAGGGAATTAAAGATCTTCGAGAAGAAATAAAAACTTTCTGATGTGCTTAGGGCAACGTAATTCTCCCAGAGACAATAAAGTTCTTGGAAGATCAACAACGGAAATGGGTAGTGTCTTGGAGAGATATTGTCAGGTGATCATCTACAAAAGTTAAGCAGGGGTAATGGAACGCAGTCGAATTAAATCACACGATGATGACGGAATCATATTGGGAAATGGGTTGTAGATGGATGCTTTTCTATTTGGGGAGCAAAAATTTTATAATGATACAACTAAATACTATATAAAATGCATAATTACCGTAGTAAGAAAAAAGACATGTTAGCATCTAATATAAATATAAATTTTGGGCTGTTGTTTCTGAAAATATATGTATGATTGTAGATTTATATCGATATGACACACGGACGATAAGCGTCACAGAGAAAAAGAGAATTGAAGCTTTTGAAATATGGTGATACAGAAGAATGCTGAAGATTAGTTGAGCGGATCGGGTAGCTGCTGAAGAGGTGGGGATTCGTTCGGGAGAAAAAGAAATTTATGCCACAACCTGACTAAAAGAAGGGGTAGGTTGATATAACACGCCATGAGAATTCAATAAATAATGAATGTGTCACTGGAGGAAAGTGTAGAGGGTAAAAAAGAGTAAATAGTGACCAAGACTTTATTATGATAAGCAGGCTCAAGTGAATGCAGGTTGTAATATTAACCTCAGAACACTGGTGGTGGTGGGGGGGGGGGGGGAGGTGAATGTTACGTTACTATTAAAACACTGCAAATTTTACTACTCCAGATTTTATTCAAAGGAAGTCACAATTTTTATGTTATCTGCTAGTCAATTATTAGATCTCCATTGGTAGGCTACATACAAAATAGGTGCAAAATGCCCTTTTTCATATTCTATAATAACAATTTGACTGCTCCAAGTATTATGGGAAAAGAAGTCGTAATCTACGGTATGCCCTAGTTACACATTACTATAATTATTATGACTCCAAGAGTATGTATCCACAAAATGAGCAGAGAGTCTTCTGCTTTCTTCGACGGTCACCCCGAGATTCTTCAACCGAGTCGTCATTTGCCATTTCAGCGCCTGGGTCTACATCACTGTCATCTGTACACACAACATTAACTTGCTGAAGAAAATCTCCCTCTTCACTAAATTTGCCATTGTGTCTTTATCAGCTCCTTATAGCTAATCACCCAGTGTATCAGTGTCAAAATCAAATTCAAGACCACCCACATTGTGCTAATTTTAGCAGCAAAAGACAATATTAGCACTGATGAGGACCAATGTGGTACACTACTGGCCACTAAAATTGCTACACTATGAAGATGACGTGCTACACACGCGAAATTTAACCGGCAGGAAGAAGATGCTGTGATATGCAAAGATTAGCTTTTCAGAGCATTCACACAAGGTTGGCGCCGGTGGCGACACCTACAACGTGCTGACATGAGGAGAGTTTCCAACTGATTTCTTATACACAAACAGAAGTTGACCGGCGTTGCCCGGTGAAACGTTGTTGTGATGCCTCGTGTAAGGAGGAGAAATGCGTACCACCACGTTTCCGACGTTGATAAAGGTCGGATTGTAGCCTATCGCGATTGCGGTTTATCGTATCGTGACATTGCTGCTCGCGTTGGTCGAGATCCAATGACTGTTAGCAGAATATGGAATCGGTGGGTTCAGGAGGGTAATACGGAACGCCGTGCTGGATCGCAACGGCCTCGTATCATTAGCAGTCGAGATGACAGTCATATTATCCGCATGGCTGTAACGGTCGTGCAGCCATGTCTCGATCCCTGAGTCAACAGATGGGGACGTTTTCAAGACAACAACCAACTGCACGAACAGTTCGACGACGGTTGCAGCAGCATGGACTATCAGCTCGGAGACCATGGCTGCAGTTACCCTTGACACTGCATCGCAGACAGGAGCGCCTGCGATGATGTACTGAACGACGAACCTGGGTGCACGAATGGCAAAACGTCATTTTTTCAGATGAATCCAGGATCTGTTTACAGCATCATGATGGTCGCATCCATGTTTCGCGACCTCGTGGTGAACGCACATTGGAAGCGTGTATTCGTCATCGCCGTACTGGGTTATTGCCCAGCGTGATGGTATGGGGTGCCACTTGTTACAGGTCTTGTTCGCACTGACGGCACTTTGAACAGTAGACGTTACATTTCAGATATGTTACGATCCGTGGCTCTACCCTTCATTCGATCCCTGCGAAACCTTACATTTCAACAGGATAATGCACGACCGCATGTTGCAGGTTCTGTACGGGCCTTTCTGGATACAGAAAATATTCGACTGCTGCCCTAGTCAGCACATTCTCCAGATCTCTCACCAACTGAAAACGTCTGGTCAATGGTGGCTTAGCAACTGGCTCGTCACAATACGCCAGTCACTACTCTTGATGAACTGTGGTATCGTGTTGAAGGTGCGTGGGCAGCTGTACCTGTACACGCCATCCAAGCTCTGTTTGACTCCATGTCCAGGCGTATCAAGGCCGTTATTACGGCCAGAGGTGGTATTTCTGGGTACTGATTTCTCAGGATCTATGCACCCAAATTGCTTGAAAATGTGATTACATATCAGTTGTAGTATAATTTATTTGTCCAATGAATACCCGTTTATCATCTGCATTTCTTCTTGGTGTAGCAATTTTAATGGCAAGTTGTGTATAACCTAACGCCCTCCCAATTGTGACTGCCTGATATTTCACGTACGTTGCGACACTGAGAAATTCTAAACGAGCATGGCGACTATTAGAAAACAGGCACACCATTAGCAAACATTCGTAATATTCACGACAAAGGCATCAGTGCCGGCAAACCGCTATTCCATGAAGGTATTCATGAGCACGTGTCACTAATGTGTCCAGATTGGGGGGGGGGGGGGAGGGGGGGGGAGAAACACGGAGAGATACCGACTGCAATCCTAAATTTTACGAGAGTGTGGTAATACAGGATTAATGCAGAGAAGAGGCTTGCGCAACACAGACAATCGTGGGGAGCCGCTTCAAAACCAGACTTCGGACTGACGAACGCAGCGATGTATAACGTGCAAATGGGCGGAGAGAAGCATTGTTGTTCAATCTCTGGAAAGTCAAAAGTGTTAAATATTTTACATTATACGTCTGGAGTGATTTTGAAGGGAAATAACTCTTTAAAAATATACTCCGCTATAGAGTGAAAATTTCGTTCTAGACAGATTCGTTCGAAGTAACCTAAGGATATTCTAGTATGTGCTTACGAAACCCTTGTTCTACATGTATTTTACCATGGTTCCTGGCTTCTTGCCATAACCATCCGCATCTTCTTGATTCATCTTTCCAGAGGATGTTCTGTTGGTTTGGTGACAGTCCTCGCCGACTTCTGTCTCCCTTTCTGCCCGGATCGATCGCTGTTCTGATGTGTCTGGCTTCCACGCTCATCCTTTACGTGGAGGCGATTCATGAATAGCGCAGCAGGCAGGTGAGACGGGGCATCGTTTCTAAGAGCGCTTTCATGTGCACACACCTGGGCCGCGCTCCGTAACAAGTAATCTCGGGCCACAATGAGGGCGCGCCCGCGCCCCGCGCGCCACGCCTACTTAGCGACGACCGGGAAGGCGGCTGCGGCGCGGCTGTGAAAGGCGGGCAGTCGGCAGGCTGGCAGCGCGCTTTGTGCAGGTGGCGCGCCGCGCATGAGCACTCACCAGACGTGTCCCAGACGGCGAAGCGGATCCGGTAGTCCGCCACGTTGTACGTCGACGCGTACTTTTCGAAGCCAGTCGGCGTGTACACCTGCAACAAGAGAACGCTCGCTGCAGCCACAGCTCCGACCTCTTCACCGTCTGCACTCTGAAAATTGAGACCGTTGTACTGTAAATTATCTAGCTGTCGTAGGCTCACATGATGCTTAGTGCTGCGTGCTGCGTGCTCCGCCAGCTACGGAACACAGCTATACGCACACGGGGTGCCAAACAACAGAATTGTCTCCACCGTGGCTCCACGTAGTTATCTGACAATAGAGCAGCGCCTACTCACCAACACCGATTTCATCCAAATTACCGATAAGCAGGGATTGGCTAGAGCTAAAAGTGAGAGAAGTAGGAGCTCCAGAATGCAAAGTGCTTTGGAAAAAAAAGTCTATTTGGCACGACTCGTGTGAGGCATCAACCATTTGTGATAATGTACTTCCAAGGCAGCGCTTGCACAGTGGAAAGAATACGGAACGTTACAGAATGATCCCTATGAGAGAATTATTTTTTTATTTTTATTTTCAGTTCTTGCGTTACTCACACTGCGAATAAGCCGAGGCCGGCCGGAGTGGCCGAGCGGTTCTAGGCGCTACAGTCTGGAACCATGCGACAGCTACGGTCGCAGGTTCGAATCCTGCCTCGGGCATGGATGTGTGTGATGTCCTTAGGTTAGTTAGGTTTAAGTAGTTCTAAGTTCTAGGGGACTGATGACCTCAGCAGTTAAGTACCATAGTGCTCAGAGCCATTTCAATAAGCCGAAGTAACGCTCAGTATACTGTTTTTATTAATACCTTCGTAAAAGGGCTGACAAGGAAAGGCAAAAGAAAATGGCAAATAGTTACCAAGAGATGAGTGTAGTAACAGCACCCACGGGGACTGTGCAAATAGCTTTCCAAGAAGAGACCGCACGTAGAGTGTACAAGACTTTCGTTTGTCTCATTTCCCATTCGAGCAGCCCTTGGCAAATGTACGCAAACAATAAGTTCTCTTGTTTTTACGTGTCAGTCATCAACTGTAAAATAATAAAGGAATCCAGTTTTACACTGAAGAGCCAAAGAAACTGGTACACCTGTCAAATATCGTGTACGGCCCACGCCAGCACGGAGATGTGCCGCAACACGACGTGACATGGACTCCACAAATGTCTGAAGTAGTGCTGGAGGGAACTGAGAGCATGAATCCTGCAGGGCTGTTTATAAATCTTCTGAACAGTACGTTGCAAGGCATCCCAGATATGCTCAATAATGTTCCTGTCGCAGGTGTTTGGTGGCCAGCTGGAGTGTTCAAACCCTGAAGAGTATGTCTGGAGCCACTCTGTAGCAATTCTGGACGAGTGGGGTGTCGCACTGTCCTGCTGGCGTTGCCCAACTACGTCGGAATGCACTATGGACATGAATGCATACACAGGTGATCATATAGAATGCTTACGTACGTATTACCTGTCAGTGTGGTATCTACACGTATGAGGGGCCCCACATCACTCCAGGTGCATACTATTACAGAGTCTCCAAAAGCTTGTACAGTCCCTTGCTGACATGCAGGGTTCATGGATTCATGAGGTTGTCTCCATACCCGTAAACGTCCATCCGCTTGATACAATTTGAAACGAGAGTCTTCCGACGAAACAACATGTTTCCAGCCGTCAACAATCCAATGTAGGTGTTACAGGCCCGAGCAGGGCGTTAAGCTTTGTGTCGTGCAGTCATCAAGGGTACACGAGTGGGCCTTCGGCTCCGAAAACCCATGTGGATGATGTTTCGTTGAATGGTTCGTACGCTGACACTTGTTGATGTCCGACCACTGAAATCTGCAGCAATTTGCGGATGGATTACTCTTCTGTCACGTTAAACGGTTCTCTTCGGTCGTCGTTGGTCCATTTCTTGCAGGATCTTTTTCTCCCGCAGCGATGTCGGGAATTTGATGTTTTACCGGATTCCTGATATTCGCGGTACACTCGTGAAATGGTCGTACGGGAAAATCCCCATTTAATCGTTCCCTCGGAGATGATCTGCCGCATCACTTGTGTGCCGACTATAACAGCACGTTCAAACTCACTTAAATCTTGATAACCTGCCATTGTAGTAGCAGTAACCGCTCTATCAACTGCGCCAGACACTTATTGCCTTATACAGGCGTTGCCATGTGCAGCGCCGTATTCTGCCTTTTTACATACCTCTGTATTGGAATACGCATGCCTATATATCAGTTTCTTTAGTGCTTCAGTGTATATGCGAAGTCTTACAGTGTGCCTTATAACCTTCTACAGGAAATTTATTTGAGTCCCCAAATTTTACCTTACCTGTGCTATTCATTCTTTTTTTAAAAAAAGATATTAACAAATGCAATAAACGGAGCACTAGTTTGGTTCATTTGCAGTGCAATCTCGTAAAAATGGACAAAAGTGAAGAAAAAAGAATTCCCACATAGGAACTCGAACGCCCGACTCACGTTCTCTTTTGTACTCTTCCTGCTGAACCTAGCGGTGCCCTGAAACAATAAGTAAGACAAATGGGTCATATTTAGCTCGACCTACGCCATAAATGCTTCTTTTCCTTAACGCTTGGCCTGTAGCTCCCACTTTTGTGACTTTCATTTCTGACCAAGCCCTAGATACACTACAAATCTGAACGAAATGGGCGATGATCAGCGGGCGCGGTCTTCTTGAGAGCGTATACTTAACAGGAGCATCGTAATGCTTCCACGAAACGATTTAAGGCCGATTCATACTAGATACTCACGTCACGTCATGTCAATTCCATTCGTTTAGCCTAGTACCGAATGATGAAAGTAAAGTTATGAGTTAGTCCGCAGCTCGTGGTCGTGCGGTAGCGTTCTCGCTTCCCACGCCCGGGTTCCCGGGTTCGATTCCCGGCGGGGTCAGGGATTTTCTCTGCCTCGTGATGACTGGGTGTTGTGTGATGTCCTGTATTGTAATGAAGGTGCAGCTACTCGCGGAGGCAAAGTGTGGGCCGTAACTATCGTATTGCCAGAGTCTGAATATGAGTCACAAAAGTCGGAGAGATTTTCTGCAACTTCGCTATTGCAGCGCCTCCAAGTGGCATGGCTGTATAAACAAAGTACTGCCACATAGGTGCTGTGAAAGTATTTCTGTATACTGTTAGTTAGGTTTAAGTAGTTCTAAGTTCTAGGGGACTGATGACCGTAGATGTTAAGTCCCATAGTTCTCAGAGCCATTTGAACCATTTTTTGAAAGTTATGAGTTACCATCCGTGATACAAGAAGTCGGAGTACAATGTCAAACTTGCGGAAATAAACAAAGCTAAAGTTTATTAATGGCCAAAGCAAACTTCATAAAATATGCCCTTCATCAGTTTTGTGTGGTAAACTGGTGAGAAGCGAAACCAAAATTTAAAACATTGACATCCATTTCCCTGTGAAAAAATATATATATAAACACATCAAAACTATTTACAAGGGAATAAATAGAGTCTATTTACCTTATTCATTATGTTTTCCCCTATGCAACTAATAACGTCATAAAAAGCTGTATTTTTCTCCTTCATTAGAACTGACGTTTTCTCTTAAAATGGTATTTAATGAAATCTGCTTTATCACCTTACGTTATTATTTATGTAGAGTATAGGCGTCAGCTCTGTTTTGTTATTGTGAAACTTTCACATACCTGATCTCGCTTTTGGGAAAATATTCAAAAGTATCCAAGTTGTCATGGAACATTTGCAATTTGTCACGAAAACAAAGCAAAATAACAAGACTAAAGTTTAAGAAGATACAAAAGCACAAAGTCCCTTACAATAATATCAGTGAACACGACGAACATACGTTGTATTCCGATGTTAGCAGACGACGACACCATCAAAACTTCCTTACCGACAAATCTTGGTGTGACGTGACTTGACGGTCTGTGTGAATGCTGTCGTTTGAAATACATTGTGGTATGTTTTGATGTAACGTGACGAAACCGACGTTCCGTGACGTGATGTGAGGTGGTGTGACGATGAGTGTGAATTGGCCTTTAGTAGTCGTCCGATCCACCCGGTGGAAGTTCTGTCTGACGCCATAGAGGCCGCTGATACCAGAGACGACTTCCTTCATCCATCAAATAGTTCGGAGACAAACATTCTTCCGTAGATTACAGACGTAAGCGGACACACAGCTTCACTCGGCACTTTGCGCAGTTGTCAAACAGTTGCTGCAGTTGCCGCAGTTGTCAGCCAGCAGCAGTCAACGAGTGAGGATGGCACAGTCAGTATGACAGTTTATGCCTATTAACAGCCTGAACTTAGAAGCTGTTGCTGACGGTAATCCTGGCCGAACAACATTTAGATTAGTTAGTCATCGTTCACTGAGTTGCGTTAGGACCAGTTTTCAGAACTTTTACATTAATGTCAGACCTTGTCATTACAAAAAAAGTTCAGTATTTTTGTGTCATATTATCTCAATAAAAGTTTGTTAATTGCTGCTCATCGCGTTACTAACATTATTTACGTATTAGTTTAATAATGCCCTGTGAGAAGACAATTACGGCATACAAGCTCACCTCACCGATACAGCGAGAGCAAGGGGTTCGCTTCCCGCTATTTTTATGTTGGGAGCCTTCTTTATTTCGTGAATACTACACCCAGCACAGTTATTTGGCCTCAGAAAGCAGGCTTTCCCGTTTAGTATTTACTTCTTTCGTGGAGTGACTGTTGTGTCTTAGACAGCGATCATAGAAAAAGTGCTGATGTTCTTACAGTATTAGCAAATATAACCACCGTCGGGGAATATTAGTATGCATCTTCGAAGCCTTCATTGATTTCTCCTGCAGCAGCAAATGAAACCTTAGCCCCGAAGATTATTCAGGGGTTCCTGAAGCTATGTATTACCAGGAAACTGTTACTTGTCTTAAGCGAAAAAGTTGGAGCAATGTTTAGCTATCGTCATTGGGTTTTCATTTCTTACCCTTACTCACAAGTTATCACGTTTGATCTTTAGCAACTAAATAAATAAATGAGCGGAACTTGCAGATAAATACGGTTCAATGTATAGAATATGATTCTACATTGTAAGAGGTCCATCACTAAGGAATTTATTGCTAGCGCACTCGAGCAGATGTAACTTCGGTGGATTGATCACGCAGTGCCTGCGAAATGTGTATTACAATAGAATCGCAGACCAGAGAGCAATGTCGGCAGCAGTAGTGGTAGTAGCTCGCAGTCGAGCGGTTGGGTCAGGTCGCTCTTAGAGAGCCGTTGTCTAGTTGTATAGCTCACAGAGAGCACTTGTGTCATGTTTGGAATTGCCAAGGCCGGTCGTGGAGAACGATGTAGTATAAGGTAAAAGCAAAGATTATTATTATTTATTGCCGTGCGCATAGGTAATTTGCAACAACTGATTTTGTTCTATTGCTACATCAAGTCCCATGTAAATGTTTTTAAAAATCGTTGAATAAAAATCTTTCTTATAACGATAGCTTTTGACAATCATTCATCTGAATTTAAAGATTTTACTAATTTCTCCTACCCATGGTCATTCCGATTATCCTAAAGAAAAATCAGTTTTTTTTTATACATAACAAATCTAGCGGCCAGCATTGCACTGGGCTGTGCCAGAAAAATCTCTTATAGGAGCAGATATACAGGGTGAGTCACCTAACGTTACCGCTGGATATATTTCGTAAGCCACATCAAATACTGACGAACCGATTCCACAGACCGAACGTGAGGAGAGGGGCTAGTGTAATTGTTTAATACAAACCATACTAAAATGCACGGAACTATATTTTTTAACACAAACCTACGTTTTTTTAAATGGAACCACGTTAGTTTTGTTAGCACATCTGAACATATAAACAAATACGTAATCAGTGCCGTTTGTTGCACTGTAAAATGTTAATTACATCCGGAGATATTGTAACCTAAAGTTGACGCTTGAAACCTCCGACGTTCAGTTGCGTGTTGTAACAAACACGGGCCGCGGTCGGCGAGCAGCATCTGCTGGGACATGTTTACGATGACGACCGTGTTTACGAGTGTGGCTGTAGTGCACTGTTGTGTTTTCGTCTAGCTGTCGCAGTGTCCGCATGTAGCGCTTGCTGCTATTGTTATTCTGCATTCGTCTCCGCACGCAGACCAACTGTAGTACACCGTGTTACCAGACGTCTGTGGTAGTGTAGTGTTGTAGGAACTGTGACCATGGTGTATTCGAACTCTGAAAAGGCGGAGATGATACTCATCTATGGCGAGTGTCGACGAAATGCAGCTGAAGCCTGCAGGGTGTATGCAGAACGGTACCCGGACAGAGAGCATCCAACGTGCCGCACATTGCAAAACATCTACCGCCAACTGTATGCAACAGGTATGGTCGTAGCACGCAAACGGGTCCGTAACAGGCCCGTCATAGGAGAAGCGGGTGCAGTTGGTGTGTTAGCTGCTGTTGCCATGAACCCACACATGAGTACACGGGACATTGCGAGAGCCGGTGGACTGAGTCAAAGTAGTCATGCGCATACTGCATCGTCACCGCTTTCACCCGTTTCATGTGTCGCTACATCAGCAATTACATGGTGATGACTTTAATCATCGAGTGCAATTCTGTCAATGGGCATTAACAGAGAATGCGTTGCAGTTCTACCTGTTTACCGATGAAGCGGGTTTCACAAACCACGGGGCAGTGAATCTACGGAACATGCATTACTGGTCCGTGGACAATCCTCGCTGGCTCAGACCGGTAGAGCGACAGCGACCGTGGACTGTAAATGTATGGTGCGGAATCATTGGCGACCATCTCATTGGTCCTCACTTCATTGCAGGGGCCCAAACAGCTGCAACATACATCGCGTTTCTACAGAATGATCTGCCAACGTTGCTCGAAAATGTCCCACTGGAAACGCGTCGACGTATGTGGTATCAGCATGACGGTGTACCTGCACATTCCGCAATTAACTCTAGGCTGACCCTTGACAGGATGTTCGACGGGCGTTTCATATGACGTGGAGGATGCATAAATTGGCCAGCCCGTTCTCCTGATCTTACACCTCTGGACTTCTTTCTGTGGGGTACGTTAAAGGAGAATGTGTACCGTGATGTGCCTACAACCCCAGAGGATATGAAACAACGTATTGTGGCAGCCTGCGGCGACATTACACCAGATGTACTGCGGCGTGTACGACATTCATTACGCCAGAGATTGCAATTGTGTGCAGCAAATGATGGCCACCACATTGAACATCTATTGGCCTGACATGTGGGGACACACTCTATTCCACTCCGTAATTGAAAACGGAAACCACGTGTGTACGTGTACCTCACCCCTCATGGTAATGTACATGTGCGTCAGTGAGAAAGACCAATAAAAAGGTGTTAGCATGTGGACGTAATGTGCTGTTCCAGTCTCTTCTGTACCTAAGGTCCATCACCGTTCCCTTTGGATCCCTACGTAATTCGGTGCTCTCCGATACACACGATCGAACAGCGGAGGAGTGGTACTCAAGCGTCAAGTTTAGGTTACAATATCTCCGGATGTAATTAACATTTTACAATGCAACAAACGGCACTGATTACGTATTTGTTTATATGTTCAGATGTGCTAACAAAAGTAACGGGGTTCCATTTAAAAAAACGTCGCTTTGTGTTAAAAACATACTTCCGTGCATTTTTTTATGGTTTGTATTAACCAATTACACTAGCCCCTCTCCTCACGTTCGGTCTGTGGAATCGATTCTTCAGTATTTGATGTGGTTTACGAAATATATCCAGCGGTTAAGTGACTCACCCCGTATACGCGTTATCCGGCGACACTATTGAGGTAAGAATCTTCAGTTTATTCAGAACGACTTTTCAGGGCCATGACCCAGCATTGCTGACGTCTAGATTTACCAGTTTAGATTTACAGTCAGTTAATTACTGAATGATTATATATGAGTCCCGTTAATATTGCGAGGCTACGGAATAAACTGTTGGGAGGTTGCAACATGTCTATGAAGAAAATGGCGCAGGTGAGACCAGCAAATAAAATCCCTGAATATTTGGAAGCATAACTGGACGATGGAAATTAGAGAGTACAAGTAAACTAAATAAATTCCAAAAAAGAAAAATAGACACGCACCACAAAAGAAGTATGCGAGTGTGACGGAAATCGGTAGATGTGATGTAGGTGTACCATCAAACAGATGATCACAATTTCAGAAAAATTGGATGATTTATTCAAGAGAAAGAGCTTCACAAACTGAGCAAGTAAATAACGCGTCGGTCCATCTCTGGCACTTGGCAATAGGATTTAACAGTGACGAAGACAAGGAGCAGAAACTGTCGCCATATGCAGGCGAGAATTATCGTGCTGAAGTATAAGCCCAGAACGGCTTGCCATGAAGGGTTACAAAATGGGGCGTAAAATACCATCGACGTACCGCTATGCTATAAGGATGTAGTGGATGATAAACAAAGCGGTCCTGCTACAAAAAGAAATGGTAAACCCGACCATCACTCCTGGTTATCGAGCCATATGAAAGGCGAAAGTTTGATTGACATCCCACCACTGTCCAGGGCATCTCCAGAGACGTCTTCGGGCTGTAATCTCATTCACTGTAGTACAGTTGTCTTCATTGACGAGTCCCACTTCAAACTGAGTCCCGATGATCAGCGAAGACGTTTCTGGAGACGCACCGAACAGTTGTGGGTATCAGCCTGACTGGCACCCGCCATATGGCCCTACAGCCAGGAGTGATGGTCTGGGATGCCATTTCATTTTATGACAAGCCCCTTTTAATGTCATGTCACCAATACAGCACAGCGATACGTCGATAACGTCCTAAGCCCCGTTTTGTTCCCCTTCATGGAAAACCATCCTGGGCTTATTGTGCCGTGTGCTCCTGCGATTTGATTGTTCCGGTGTAGTGTGTTCGATCTCTTTCGATTCGCTTTGCGGTGCGCGGGTTGGTGCGCCCTCTGGGATTCCGTGCGGGAAGCTGAGAGGGGGTTGGTTGGTTGGTTGTTTCGGGGGAAGGAGACCAGACAGCGAGGTCATCGGTCTCATCGGATTAGGGAAGGACGGGGAAGGAAGTCGGCCGTGCCCTTTGAAAGGAACCATCCCGGCATTTGCCTGGAGCGATTTAGGGAAATCACGGAAAACCTAAATCAGGATGGCCGGACGCGGGATTGAACCGTCGTCCTCCCGAATGCGAGTCCAGTGTCTAACCACTGCGCCACCTCGCTCGGTTGCTGAGAGGGGGTCTCGGGTAGACAGAGACGAGCGGGCCTGGGCGGAGCGACGCCGGAAGATCGCGGAAGTCGCGTCGGCAAGTGGTGTGAGCGTGGCAGCCGCATTGGGGCCGGCCGAGCAGCGGAACTGGAAGTGCTGCAGTGACTCGCTATATGTTAGTTCTGTTTACGAGTTCAACCTTCCTCACGCTGTGGCTACGGGCTGGTGTTATTCTGGCCATTACCTTATTAGCGGCATTTGGTTAATATTGTTAGAGGTGAGCTGTTGGTTTGGTGCATCTTCATCCGGTGGAGTTACAGTGAGACTTCTTTCTGTCGTATTCTGGCTTGCGCTGCTGAGCAGTGAGTGTTCCCACGTCGCGTGTCGAAATACTGACTTGTGCCTTGGTTGATTTACGTATGACCTGGAGTGCCTTTGTGGACGTGTTTGCTTAAATTGTTGACGAAATGTTTCACAATACCCTTACTTGAGTGTCTTTAAATTGCATTTCAGTTTGTTACTGAGCTTATGTCATTTAAGGGACGCCCAAATTGTCACGCTACTCAAGTAAAGTTGAAGTCTACTGTGACACCACTGTTTACCTGTTGGATTAAAATTAATTCAATCTTAACCACAGCTAGGAATAATTCAAGGGTACTTGAAAGTGCCGTGTGTGTTTGTTTTTGGTCCTTTTCTCTTACTCACTACTGTTGAGTGTTAAACTGTTTTGGAAACCCCTTTGACGTCATTTCACGGTGTGGTTTCAGGAAGAGTTTTGTGGGTACTGTTGTTAACGGGTACTGTTGTTAACTGCTCCTGTTGCAACGGGGTTTCTGGCCCACACATCCATCGCACGCCAGGGGTTTAGTGCCAACCGCCAACAGTGCGGTGACTTGTTATCAATCCTTTTCGAACCGCCGTCTGGTCTACGACTGTTGATGGATTTCTGTGGTAAAATTCTAATGGAGGCACTGTCTTGTTAACTTGTCTGCACTGAAGGTGTTTGCCTTGTAAAACAGTTCATTACTGATCCTGGGTAGTTTAAGCAGTGGTAGGGCTCTCGTTATTCTGGACCAGACTGTACTTGGCATTAATTGCATTGTCTTGGTAAATCGGTGTACTACGCAAGATTGTAACGCAAGCGCCATTGTGTGTAATATTTACCATTTGACTATATGAGTTGGTTCTGTGAATCATCGTGGCACATAAGGTCACGTAAGACAATACTGTAGTGGGCAGATATTGCTACACGTCTGTGATATTTTTTCCTGTAAGCCATTGTACCCATTAGGTTATGTAAGGCTTAAATACAGTGACCAGTTTGTTATTTTTATGTGTTTCGTAATAACATTTTACAAGTATTAAAATTTTGGAAAAGGTTTAAATCTCATATTTGCAGATTGTTTGATGTTAGACAGATTGTTGATGACTCTTGTTAAATCAGCTGATGTACACTTAAATTGCACAAGTTATATGTCAATATGTTGTTACCAGTACCATGCATGAATTTTCTTGAGTAATAAATTAAATTTTGTATTATATCATCAATTTGTTGCTCAGCCTTCCACACCAGCAGCCCCTGTATCCTGCTCCCAACCATATCACTTATATTTGAGAAAGTGAATGCTCGCCAACAAAAGTGCTTTTGTGCTTGCCAAACCCTATCTTGGCCAGCAGCGTCGCAGGATCAGTCCCCAACTGAGAAAGTCTGCAGCATTATGGGCAGGGCACTCCAACCACCTCTGTATTTTGATGATCTAACGAGCCAGCTGCACAGAAGTTGGCACGATATCCCTCAAACGACATCCAACATCTCTCGCAGTCAGTGCCACGCCGAAGGGCCAGAGGCGGACCAACACGCTACTAACTTGGTCAATTTGTGAAGCTCTTTCGCTTGAATAAATCATCCAACTTCTCTGAAACTGTGATCATGTGTTGTCTGTACATGTACTAAATCAATCTACCAATTTCCGTTTTATTTCGATAATTCCTCCGTGGTGCTACGATTCTTTTTTTCTTAGAGTATTAGCATAAGTGGCAAAATGCAACTGATTGAAGCTCTCATTCGAGAGAAGAGCTATCACATCTCTCTCTGGCCTCACGTTTATGATTTCCGGGATTTCCCTAAATCGATTAAGTAAAATTTCGATACGGGAACGTTGAGAAAGACATGGCCAATTTGCTTCCCTGTTTTCACCGATCCCGTATAATTCTTCACTGACGTCATGCTTTCTTTTCGAGCGCACATGAGTCCACTAAGAAGGAATGGAAAGCTATTTAAAAAAAATGGCTCTGAACACTATGGGACTTAACATCTGTGGTCATCAGTCCCCTAGAACTTAGAACTACTTAAACCTAACGAACCTAACGACATCACACACATCCATGCCCGAGGCAGGATTCGAACCTGCGACCGTAGCAGTCGCGCGGTTCCGGACTGAGCGCCTTGAAAGCTATTTAACTACACTTAAATGAACAAATGCGTAGTCCAATGGAAACCGAAAAGGAGAATTTAAATCTTTGTGGTTTATACTCGTAGGTTGGAGCTACGCTTTCGATTTGGCTCCACTTGGTGACTAGGGTGGCAACGTCAGTCGTAAGTAATAAAAGCGCTTCTCTTTTGATCTACTAGGGCAGTGTGCATCCTGTTTCAGATCTTTCCATATCTTTCATAAAATTCGGATATGACGCACAATAATCGAACCTTCAGCTTTCGGGTCAATAGCCACCGAAGTTAAGCAAGGTGACACTGTTAACTACTTGTTGTCCCGTTGTCCTCAATTGCGTGCAATATATAATTATCAGCATAATTAAGACAACTATCACAGATTCTGATGTCGTGTTTTTTTTTATTTCTTTTATTTTTTTTATTTTTTTTTTTTAAATAGGACAGCATACCACTGCTTTTGCTTCTTGTTCCAACTAGTCCCAACTAGTAAAACTTTCACTGCTGTGCTTGATGTTTCCTGCTATTTTAATGACTTGTGGTTCCTCAGTCTCAGCTTGCTGTTAACTTAATATTTCCGCGAATACGGTGTTGTTATCGCAGCGACCGTGTCCTACCAATTGTTTACAAGATTAACTTGCTGATTACACTGGGCAACAAAAAAAGATTTTTTTAAAAAAGTCTAGGGTTTTCCCGCTGAATTAGACTAATTTTGATGCCCTGAGTCCGAAAATGACCTTGGTTTTGTTCTATCAGGTCAGGATTTTTTGCTACAGAAATTTTTAAAAATCGATTTTTCGTAAAAAAAACAAATTTCTTTGTATCATCTGCTGAGAAACCCCGGAAGATTTTTTCCGTTTTCCTCAAGAAATAAAAGTCAACGTATGCAAATTCATTAAGTTTTTATTTACTCCATCAAAGTAAATAAGCATATTTATCATAATATTAGAATAACAATGAGCGTTACGTGACACAAAAGTTCAGAGTTCACGGCATGAATCGGCGTTTCTTCGATTCCCGTTTGTGAGCGGCTGCTGGGTTGTCTCTCTTCAGCATCCAGCAGTAGTCCGCCATCATGACTGCGTCCCACCTCCCCTGGTACCTATCCTCCATTTGGCGCATGTCCTGATGGAACCTTTCTCCCTGCTCGTCGCTCATCGCCCCAAGGTTTTCAGGAAACTTCTCCATGTGTGAGTACAGCTTTTGAAAGGCCTCTATCATGCTGCTGATGAGTCTGGCGTGGTTTGCTGCCTTCGTGTTCCCCAGGAAGTTGTTCACCACCTGCACAAACGATTTCCACGCGGCGCACTCTAACGTGTTCATGGAGTTTTCGAACTCTGTGTCCTTTATGAGCTGCCGTATCTGTGGCCCATAGAAAATGCCGGCCTTCAGCTTCTCAATGGTCAGTCGCGGAAAGGCTCGGCACAGGTAGTGGAAGCACCTCCCATCCTTGTCCAGAGCACGCGTGAACTGTTTCATTAACCCAAGCTTCATGTGTAGCGGTGGGATCAATATCTTCTCCCGGTCAACAAGAGGTTCGTTTATGATGTTTCTCGCACCAGGTACTAACTGCTCTCGTGGCGGCCACACTTTCTTTACATAGTGCTGGGCTCTGTCTCGACTGTCCCACATACATATAAAGCATGGGTATTTCGTGAACCCGGACTGCTGACCAAGTAGAAAGTTCACCATCTTGAAGTCGATGCAGATGATCCATTGGTGCTGCTCATATTGGATTTTGTCGAGCACGTACTTCACTGCTTCATATTTCTCTACGAGAGTTGTGGAGTGAGCAAGAGGGATTGAGGCGAACTCGTTCCCGTTGTGGAGGAGCACACACTTCAAAGAGCGCTTGCAGCTGTCAATAAAGAGTCGCCAATCTCTCGGATCGTATGTAGGAGCCCCGAGTTCAACAAGAAGACCGGCGACATCTCGGCAGTACACTAGGTCTTCCTCCTGGCAGAAGTAGCCCATGTAGTCCTCATGCCTTCTACGAAAGAAAGTGATACGCGCGTCCTCGCCAAGTAGATTTTTCTCTTTGAGTCTGGAGGCCAACAGCTCGGATGAAGTCTTCGACAAGCTGAGATCCCGAACAAGATCATTAAGCTCACATTGTGAAAAGAGCTGCCGACCATCTTGTGCTTCATACTCCTCGTCTGCTATATATCCTCCCTCGTCTGCAGTGGTGGCCTCGTCGTCGATGTTAGGAAGCTCTGTGAACGCTGGTACAGGAATTTCTTCGCAGTGAGCAACTGGACGGCGGGCAGATGGAAGGTCGGGGTACTGGAGGCTGCGCCGATTCTTCCGGTTGATGCCAGTAGTATTGATGGCGCAGAAGTAACAATCCGATGCATGGTCAAAGGGCTCCCTCCAAACCATCGGAATCCCAAACTTCAGTGAAGTTTTCGTGCCCTTCGTCCACCGCCGGAGGTATTCCACGCACTTCTTGCAGACCGTGTGCGGTGCCCAGGGCTTATCTTGGTCACCCAGCTTGACTTGAAAGTAAGCCTGGTAGGCCTTCTTCACAAATCCAATGATGTTCTTCCTGTCCACTGAAAGCGTGTATTCTCCGCAGATGTAGCAGAAAACGTCTGGATTATTCATGCATGAGCGTCGCGCAGAAGCCATATCAATCTGAAATAGTAATAGAAATATGCAGTTGACTGTCAGACAATAAAAATTAGAATAAATTTTATACTATCGTAAGAAAAAAAGGCATCTATTGGAATGATTAACTGTTACAATCTTAAAGGCTTCTTTTGTTTTCATATGTCCTGAATAATCCCCTTAAAACCCCTAATATTAGCGTATTGAAGCCTATAAAAAGGCTTACATTTCAGGGAAAAATGGTCATGTAGGCCTATGGCTGTATCTCAAAAAGTTGACCTGATAGAGCAAAATCAATGTGATATTCGGACTCAGAACACCAAAATTAGTCTAAATCAGCTGAGAAACCCATGACGTTTATTTGGTTGTTGCCCAGTGTTATAGAATATGTGATCTTAGAACCTCGTAAAATAAACAAAGAGCCACCTCTTGGTGAAAACCGAAAGAGATTACATCTGGGAACACATAAAAAGAGCCGTATAAATTTCAACTCTTCATTAGAACGTCTTTGGGAAAGACAAGTAAGGTCATTTCACCTCAGGACTGTCGTACACATCTACTCGCTGATTACAAACTAGGTTCAAATGGTTCAAATTGCTCTGAGCACCATGGGACTTAACTGCTGTGGTCATCAGTCCCATAGAACTTAGAACTACTTAAACCTAACTAACCTAAGGACATCACACACATCCATGCCCGAGGCAGGATTCGAACATGCGACAGTAGCGGTCGCGCAGTTCCAGACTGTAGCGCCTAGAACCGCTCGGCCACACCGGCCGGCCTACAAACTAGGGCCAGCATAGGTAACAAATAAAAAAATAGACTGACGTATTCTGAGAGACCTGTAAACACTTCATTTACAGACACAAAGTAATACAATAATGTACAGAACAGTTTATATCACAGAGTAATACAAAAAAACGCTTAAAAACATAACAAATTAAACGATAATATTTCTATAAAATATTTGTCACTTAAATACCTTTATTGGTTTACAAAAACAGAAACAGACAAATGAACAGTCTGGAACCGCCGACCGCTACGCTCGCAGGTTCGAATCCTGCCTCGGGCATGGATGTTTGTGATGTCCTTAGGTTTAAGTAGTTCTAAGTTCTAGGGGACTGATGACCTTAGAAGTTAAGTCCCATAGTGCTCAGAGCCATTTGAACCATTTTAGACAAATGAATACTCGCAATTTTAAAGAAACACAACACACACTAAAACTTATTTCTCTCAAATATTAAATTTCTTATATGTTATTTGTTTAAGACTCAAATAGAATGCTTTGTTGGAATATTTGTTCGACGTGGCTGTTTCTCCTCACCTCTGAAAAAGAGATAGCAAAAGTTTAAAACAACAGGCATCATTTTGTGTTTAGAGTTTCCCTGTCTGTTGACCTATTGAGCAACATGAAAAACAAAAACAAAAGGGAAGAAGCAGCGTCGTTACTTTTAACAGCGAGAAAGAGAGGGGGCGGGATAGGAGGGAAGGAAACAAAGTCTATGAACCGCTTTGCAGTTAAGAGAGATTACGTCCTGGCCCGTGTTATGAAGACCGTGCACTAACACCATTGCGATGCCAGGAATGATCATATGTTGTCATCTGTAGACCACTCATCTATATGTTATTGTAGGTTCTCTTTGGAAGCTCCCTCCTCCGTAGCTGAATGACTTAGAGAGAAAAAAAAAAAAAAAAGAAATTGTCAGCGCGGCTGTCTACCATGCAGAGGACCAGGGTTCGATTTCTGGTATTGCCAGGGGTTGTACCTTGACGTGAGGATTGCAAAGAGGTGTCCTCAGCTTTGTAATGCCAGTGAAGTATCTACTTGGTCGAATAGTAGCGTCTCCAAGTCACGGAAACTGACGTCCCTCCATCCCGCATCCACTGACGCCATTGGCAGACGACCACTCGGAGGTCCGTCGATAACGACTGCCCTCCAGGGCGCACACATCCAGTACGACTTTGAAGTATTTCCGAAGTTTTTACATGATCTAACTGATACAGTTCTGTTTCTGCATACTAACGAAACTTATAATAAAATTATAGCAGCAATAGGAACTAAATAATAGTAAAATTATTACTTATTGATAGTAATACTCAGAGAATACAGGGGATGGAAAAAATATGGAAATATCGAAATCACAGCACATTACCATGCCTAATACAGTGTAGGAAACCCACTGGCCTTCAGAGCAGTTTCCAATCGCCTCGGAATAGAGGTCCTGTAAGGTTTTCAACGAAACCGTATAGTGGCTAATTCAGATAACAATATGCAAGTGAATAGCGATCATGCACCTTTCTCTCCAAAGTAGACTAGGGAGCCTCAATAATTCTGAGATGCGGCAATTCACCCTCGTACCAATCCCGGAAGATGTCTTGGAACACAGCATTACCAATGGCGAACAAACATTCTACCTTGGGATGTAACTAAAATGGCTATGAGCACTATGGGACTTAACATCTGTGGTCATCAGTCCCCTATAACTTAGAACTTCTTAAACCTAACTAACCTAAGGACATCACACACATCCATGCCCGAGGCAGGATTCGAACCTGCGACCGTAGCAGTAGCGCGGTTCCGGACTGAGCGCCTAGAACCGCTAGACCACCGCGGCCGGCCGGGATGTAACTGATCAGCCAAAATGGTTACATAATCCTTGACATGAATGAGACCTTGTAGAGTAAACATGGCGCCCATGGAATACCACCATATGGCTGCCCATATTATCACCTAACTCCCGCCACCATTCACTCTCGGGACATAAACTCGGCCAGAAGTTGGAAACAATATGAAACAAGACTCATCAGACCAAATGACTTTCTTCCATTTATCCTTAGTCAGATTGTATGGCTTTGGCATCACGATTTCCAGTTACGGGCATTTACACCACTGATGAGTCGTTGTTGGATTCTAGATCCTCCTTCAACATTCACGATTATGAAGTTCGCTTCGTGGTGTTGTGCTGACAACGTTCTCGGATGCGACATCGTGTTCTGCTTTTGCACCGGTCGTCCATGTTTTCCTCATCGCACTCCTCTCCAATGGCTGTCTGTCACGTTCACTCAAGACACACTTTCGTCCGTGTTGTGACACTGTGGGTGTCCTTTTTAAGCTTTCACTGTAAGAGGTATAAATGTTCGATACGATTTCCCCTGAATATTTTGTCTACTTGGTTACGGAATCACTCACAACACGACGAGACATTCACTCAGTTCCGAAGTAGTGCGCTCACAAATAAACAGTACACTGCTGTTATGATCAGGAATGACAACTGAAAGGTGCTCGGGACATTGCACAGATGCCTTTCGTGGTCAAATACACTGAAGCGCTAAAGAAACTGGTATAGGCATGCGTATTTGAATAAAGAGATATGTAAACAAGCAGAATGCGGTGCTGCGATCGGCAACGCAGTTGTTACATCGGTTACTGCTCCCACAGAGCCAGGTTACTAAGATTTTAATGAGTTTTAACGTGGTGTTATAGTCAGCGCACGCGCGATGGGTCACAGCATCTCAGAGGTAACGATGAAGTGGGGATTTCCCCGTACGGCCATTTGACGAGTGTAGCGTGAATATTAGGAATCCAGGAAAACATCAAATCACCGACATCGGTACGGGCGGAAAAAGATACCGCAAAAACGGGACCACAGACGACTGTAGAGAATCGTCCAACGTAATAGAAGTGCAACCCTTCCACAAATTGTTGCAGATTTCACTGCTGGGCCATCAACAAGTGTCAGCGTGCGAATCATTCAACAAAAATAATTGATATGTGCTTTCGGAGCCGAAGGCCCACACTTGTACTCCTGACGACTGCACAGTACAAAGCTTTTCGCTTCTCCTGGCCCGGTAAACACCGACATTCCACTGTTGTTGATTGGAAACATGTTGCCTAGTCGGAAGGGTCTCGTTTCTAATTCTATCGAGCGGATGGACGTGTACGGGTACGAAGACAACCTCATGAATCCATAGAGCCTGCATGTCAGCAGGGGACTATTCAAAGTGGTAGACGCTCTGTAATAGTGTGGAGTGATATAGGACATCTGATACATCTAGATACGACCCTGACAGGTGAAACGTACGTAAGCATCCCATCTGATCACTTGCATCCATTCATGTCAATTGTGAATTCCGACGGACTTGGGCAAATCCTGCAGTACAATGCGACACCTCACACATCCAGAATTGCTACTGAGATGCTCCAGCAACACTGTTCTGAGTTTAAACACTTCCACTGGTCACCAAACTCCCCTTATTGAGCATACGTGAGATGCCTTGCAACGTGCTGTTCAGAAGAGACCTCCATCCCCTCGTACTCTTACGGATTTATGGACAGTCCTGCAGGATTCGTGGTGTCAGTACCCTCCAGCACGACTTCAGGCATTAGTAGAGTGCATGCCACGTCGTGTTGAGGTAATTCTGCGTGCTCGCGGGACCCCTGCACGATATTAGGCAGCTGTAGCAGTTTCCTTGGCTCTTCAGTGCACAACAGCGCCACCTCCAGCCCTGGCTATCATCTGCGTTTATATTCAAGCATACATTTCTCGCAGTGTTTCCGTATTTTAGTGCGGTTCCTGTATATGGGTATGTACTGCTAAAAATTAAGAAAATGACAGTTTAAAAACAGAATGAATACTGAAAAAATCGGACAAGGGCAAGTAGGAATCAAGCTCCGAAGGTTTCGTACAAACTTATTTATGTATACAGACAGTTCGTTATAGGTTTCGATGAGTATTTTTCGAATATCTTTTGATTGCATTGACTTGAAAGTTTAAATTCTTTATACCGCCACGGGCTATAGATCGTAGTATGCGACATAAATTTCAAGTAGATACATCTAGTCGTTCCTGAGAAAAATTGGTCTAAACAGACGGAGGGTCATAGAGACAGGCATACGGATAACAGAGTAATCCCACTAGGGTTCCGTTTTTTACCGATTGAGGTACGAAACCCTAAAAAGATAAAATCTTATCACTAAGCTCCATTACTAACATGGTTGTGGCTTCTTAGAAGTTAAAGAGAAGAGGGGTCGGCGTGTCGCTGCTAACGTAGAGCTGCAGATTCTGCTTGTATGGGCTGTGATGTTGGCTACATACGCACATCCACTAACAGAACACTCGAATCAAATACACTACTGCCCATTAAAATTGCTACATCAAGAAGAAATGCAAATGATAAAATGGTATTCATTGGACAAATAAATTATACTACAACTGATATGTAATCACATTTTCAAGCAATTTGGGTGCATAGATCCTGAGAAATCAGTACCCAGAAATACCACCTCTGGCCGTAATAACGGCCTTGATACGCCTGGACATGGAGTCAAAGAGAGCTTAGATGGCGTATATAGGTACAGCTGCCCATGTAGCTTCAACACGATACCACAGTTCATCAAGAGTAGTGACTGTCGTATTGTGACGAGCCAGTTGCTCGGCCACCATTGACCGGACGTTTTCAATTGAGATCTGGAGAATGTGCTGGCCAGGGCAGCAGTCGAACATTTTCTGTATCCAGAAAGGCCCGTACAGGACCTGCAACGTGCGGTCGTGCATTATCCTGCTGAAATGAAGGGTTTCGCAGGGATCGAATGGAGGGTAGAGCCACGGGTCGTAACACATCTGAAATGTAACGTCCACTGTTCAAAGTGTCGTCAATGTGAACAAGAGGTGACCGAGACGTGTAACCAATGGCACCCCATACCATCACGCCGAGTGATACGCCAGTATGGCGATGACGAATACACGCTTCCAATGTGCGTTCACCGCGATGTCGCCAAATACGGATGCGACCATCATGATGCTGTAAACAGAACCTGGATTCATCCGAAAAATGACATTTTGCCATTCGTGCACCCAGGTTCGTTGTTGGGTACACCATCGCAGGCGCTCCTGTCTGTGATGGAGCGTCAAGAGTAACCGCAGCCATGGTCTCCGAGCTGATAGTCCATGCTGCTGCAAACGTCGTCGAACTGTTCGTGCAGTTGGTTGTTGTCTTGCAAACGTCCCCAGCTGTTGACTCAGGGATCGAGACGTGGCTGCACGACCCGTTACATCAATGCGGATAAGATGCCTGTCATCTCGACTGCTAGTGATACACGAGGCCGTTAGGATCCAACACGGCGTTCTTCATTACCCACCTGAACCCATCGATTCCATATTCTGCTAACAGTCATTGACTATCGACCAACGCGAGCAGCAATGTCGCGATACGATAAACCGCAATCGCGATAGTCTACGATCCGACCTTTATCAAAGTCGGAAACGAGGCATCACAACGACGTTTCACCAGGCAACGCCGGTCAACTGCTGTTTGTGTATGAGAAATCGATTGGAAACTTTCCTCATGGAAGCCCGTTGTAGGTGTCGCCACCGGTGCCAATCTTGTATGAATGCTCTGAAAAGCTAATCATTCACATATCACAGCATCTTCTTCCTGTCGGTTAAATTGCGCGTCTGTAGTACGTCATCTTCGTGGTGTAGCAATTTCAGTGGCCAGTAGTGTAGTTCCTACGAACATCTTTCACAACATTCGTTACACTCGGTGGCATCTCACCTTTCACATTCACCTTGTTACGATTATGCTATGTGCGATTTGGGAGCAGTATTTGGTAAGTGTCGTACCCCTACATGTTTCTCTTTTATTGTCGCGGAAATATTAGCGTCACTGATTATTGTCTTCCAGCATTCGCAATTACTAACAAGTTTCTGTAGGTGTTGGTTTGATTCGATGGGTTCCCCAGTTCCATAATGGACATCAGAGATAGACCTAATTTTGGATGCTCACGTATGAACACACTGATACAGTACATAACGCTGTCCTTCCTGTTCAAGTTGTGCGGGTAAGCTACGTAAAGGCCATGTCTTGTTAAGTAACACGATGCACTGAATGGTGCTTGCAAAGTTCACGAATATTAGACAACAGTTGTAATCTCACACGTTTCACTGTTGCTCCATTCGTTCAGCCACGTATTTAGTTTCAAGTGCAGGAGGTTGACAGTGGTTGGTTTTCTTTGTTCCACGATTTGCTAACGTTGTCAAACCCCGTTACGAAATCAATAGGGACCCTCACGACATCTTACCGTAATATCTACCGAATAGATCCCGAAGATCACCAGCGAAGTATCGGTCGGTGTTGTGCCAAAGTCCTCGTGTGTCGAAAGACCAGAGCCACCCTTCTGTGGCCACAGTTTGGCTGTTCCCTCGCTCGCAAAGGTCTGTGCAGCCAGAAGCTTGTTGCGAAGCCTATCATGGCCGCGAAAATGGTTTTGTATGTTCTCACAGTATGTATCATACCTTATCATTAGCTTTGAAGGCACTGAAAGTTTCTTAACATGATGTTTCTTCCTTTATGTGTGATTGGCTGAAAGTGTCGCTCGAAGTTTTCCGTTTTCGTGCAGCTGTACTCCAAGGTATCGTGTGACTGTTTACTGGTTGAGATATATTCTAATATTACTCTGGGACATTTACCTAAGGAGAATTATCGTGGGGCTACTGCTAGTTCGTTATCTTTACTCTATATTTGGATTCGGAGAGGAGTTCATTTGCTATTCCCTGCAGCTCAGCTCATGAGTTCCCCGACACCACAGACATCGGCGGGAACGGACAGTGAGGAACTGTCCTTCAGAGGAGTAGCCTTGCTCGCCTACGGGTTGCCACAGCCGAGGTATGAATGGAGCGGGTGCTCCCACCTGCTGCTAGACAATGGCTGCACACGTCGTGCGTGGGGGAACGCACTCACTGAGATTGGCACAGACGCGTCTGGCAAGCGGCAGAACTGTTGTTCTGTCGCGGCCAAGCAGAGTACACGCTCCTTTTACGCAGCAGCAGCAACGTAAATGGAACCGTCATGGACAGGCAACGTTGCGCTCTTGCTTCCCACAACTACTACTTCCTTGTCAGGCTAGGAGGTGACTGCACTAATAAAGAAACAAACAAAAAGTTACTGTTAGTTTATTTCATCGCATTTCCTCTAGAGCCGGACCTAAGATTGACACGGTGCTCATAGCATACACCATCTTAGTTTGTATCTTAGTGAATAAAAAGCAGACAAAACGGTCTAAAATTTTACACGTCGACAGGATGTTAGTGTGTTTTAATCTTCTGTCGGAATACTGGCTTGATGCAGCACTGCACGCTACTGTATCCTACGCAAGCATCTTCACCTCTGAATGTCCGCCCCGATAGCTGAGTGGTCAGCGTGACAGATTGCCGTCCTACGGGCCCGGGTACGATTCCCGGCTGGATCGAGGATTTTCTCTGCTCAGGGGCTGGCTGTTGTGATGTCTTCATCATCATTTCATCCCCATCCGGCTCGCAGGTCGCCCAATGTGGCGTCGAATGTAATAAGACGTGCACAAAGCCCACCGGACCTGCCCCGCAAGGGGCCTCCCGGCCAATGACGCTATACGCTCATCTCCATTTTCATCTCTGAATAACCACTGCAACTTACTGTCACTGGTGCTTACCGTGCCAAGATTTTGTTTGGTACCCTGTCCACCGATACCATCTTATAGTCAAGTTTTGCTACAAATTTCTTTTCATCCCAATTCGATATAGTACCTCCCCATTAGTTACTCCATGCAGCCATCTAATCTTCAGCATTCTTCTGTAGTGGCATATTACAAAAGTTTCTATTCTCTTTTTGTCTGAACTGTTAATCGTTCATTTTTCACTTTCGTAGCCGGTCACTGTGGCCGAGTGGTTATAGGCGCTTCAGTCCGGAACCGCGCTGCTTCTATGGTTGCAGGTTCGAATCTTGCCTCGCGTATGGATGTGTGTGATGTCCTTAGGTTAGTTAGGTTTAAGTAGCGCTAAGTGTAGGGGATTGATGATCTCAGATATTAAGTCCCATAGTGCTTAGAGCCATTTGAACCATTTTCACTTCGGTACTATGCCACAATCCAGGTAAATATCTACAGGAAAGAATTCCTAACACCTTCTAATAAGCTTTTATTGTTTTTTCCAATCTGCATTTGGTATCCTCTTTACTTCGATCGTAGTCAGTTTTTTTATCTGCGGGAATAGCAGATTTCATCTAATATTTTTAGTATCTCATTTTATAAACTGATTCCAACAACATTGCTCGGTTTATTTCGGCTACATCTCATTATCCTTCCTTTATTGTCCTTGGTGGATATATGTCATGAGATCATTTCAAGATACGGTATTATCAATTTCGTTCAGCTTTTCTTCCTAATTTTTTTCTGTTTATGATATAATTACAATCTCATCAAAGCAATGTGTTTCTGTGGTTCGCAGAATTGAAGGCCATGATTGAAAAGAGAGCAAATAAAATAAACGAAAGAATGTAACTGACCTGGAATCCTTTTAAAAAACGAAATGTGATACTGAAAACTAAGTTTCGTATCCAGTTTGTCTCAAACTGTAAGTTTACAGTCGATGTATATTACTTATTAATACTTTTGACAAAGACAAAACGATACAAAATCTGAAGATTGCTCATCGACTAATAGAGAAACATATGGCGGGAATTCTTGGAAGAGAATGAGTAGCAGGCAAGAGGTTCAGGGAAGTCGTATTCACAGCTACAATGAAACTGAAATGAAACTGCAGACGGATGAATAGGTGGTAGATGGACCAAGGAATATCTCTGATTCCATTCAAGAGACACGAAAATATGAAGACATTCTGTTAATAGAAGACTAATGGATGAAATTAAATAAAATGGAGGAAGAATATGAACGCCTCCAGCTAAAGACTGAACTGTATGGAAATATTTGGGGAGGACTCCATGTAGCAGCGTGAATTAAATGGTTGATTCATGCATGGCGAAGTTTATATTACACAGCGTCATGTCGTATCATTTTCATCTGAATATTCTGACTTTTCATGTCTCTATTTTATTGTACCTTTAAGAGAGACTTAAAGATATCAAATATTGTGAACCCTTGTATCAACAAATAGTAACAAAGAACTACGATCTATACCGACAAATAGTTAAATTACTTTTTTACCACAATACACCGACGGCTGCTAGAGATCCAGTGTTTGAGCAATGCCATACGAAAACGGTCGTCGCCAATTCGACGTATCTAGCTTGGCAGAAAGGTATTCCCTCCCAGTGGAAACAATGAGTATTTCCACTCCGAGCTGTCTCAGGCACAACGTTGCACCCGGAATTTGCCAGCACATATAGACACAGATTATATGTGACGCTGACTCTCGTGTTTTGCATGAACGGCGACACCACTTGAGTAATCCGGGTACACTTCACGCAGCAACTCTAAACTTAAACCTGTCTTTAGTCCCTCTTCATTTCAGAAACCTTAGTTGCTTAGACAACTGCAAAATCAGTTTTAGGAAGGAAAAAGAGGTTTCAACGTCCAATGGACCACGAGATCATTAGAGACGAAGCCCAACCTCGGAATGGGGAAGGGAATTAGCCGTGGCCTTTCAAAAGAAGCATCCCTGTAATTACTTTAAGCGGGTTAGGTAAATACAGAAACCCAATACGCGTTGTACCATGAGGAATGGTTAATATTCGTGGATACCACATACAGGATTATTTGAAGCGAAAAGCTTCTTATGAACATATGCCCTATTTCCAACAGTTTCCGGGGCAGAACACATTTAATGTACATTGTTATTTATTTTCTGTATTGTTCACTACACTGTCAGATTAACACATGTACAACAATTAGTAAATGTTACAATACGCGTTTTAAAAATGCCGATTGAAAAATAATTGCAGAAAGTCATCGTGTGCTGATTGAATGACTACTCTGCACCTTTTCAACTATGTGTTGTTCTCGCTACACAGGTTGTAGTACTTCACGTCCAGGAGAAAAAGAACAACTGTTTCAAGCAATCTGATGAAAACCCTGGTAAACACTGTTTGATCCGAGCGGTTCTAGGAGCTACAGTCTGTAACCGCGCGACCGCTACTGTCGCAGGTTCGAATCCTGCCTCGGTCATGGATGTGTGTGATGTCCTCAGGTTAGTTAGGTTTATGTAGTTCTAAGTTCTAGCGGCTTATGACCTTAGAAGTTGAGTCCCATAGTGCTCAGAGCCATTTTTGAACTGTACGATCAGGATTTTGACGATTCCGAATGCACCGACGGTATTGTTCGACAGTAACAACAGCACCACCATTAGAGAAGCGGTAAACTTATCAGCACATTCTTCATTAGTGTGGATGGGTGGCATTTTTGTCAGCGCTTGTACAAACATAGTTAACCGATGCTTCTCTCTGATACACACTCAGTCCCTCGCGCTACTACAGTCACAAAATACCATAGACAGGTGCGCGTTCAACAGGTTGGTTAAAAGGCAGATACAGGGTGTTTCAAAAATGACCGGTATATTTGAAACGGCAATAAAAACTAAACGAGCAGCGATAGAAATACACCGTTTGTTGCAATATGCTTGGGACAACAGTACATTTTCAGGCAGACAAGCTTTCGAAATTACAGTAGTTACAATTTTCAACAACAGATGGCGCTGCGGTCTGGGAAACTGTATAGTACGATATTTTCCACATATCCACCATGCGTAGCAATAATATGGCGTAGTCTCTGAATGAAATTACCCGAAACCTTTGACAACGTGTCTGGCGGAATGGCTTCACATGCAGATGAGATGTACTGCTTCAGCTGTTCAATTGTTTCTGGATTCTGGCGGTACACCTGGTCTTTCAAGTGTCCCCACAGAAAGAAGTCACAGGGGTTCATGTCTGGCGAATAGGGAGGCCAATCCACGCCGCCTCCTGTATGTTTCGGATAGCCCAAAGCAATTACACGATCATCGAAATATTCATTCAGGAAATTAAAGACGTCGGCCGTGCGATGTGGCCGGGCACCATCTTCCATAAACCACGAGGTGTTCGCAGTGTCGTCTAAGGCAGTTTGTACCGCCACAAATTCACGAAGAATGTCCAGATAGCGTGATGCAGTAATCGTTTCGGATCTGAAAAATGGGCCAATGATTCCTTTGGAAGACATGGCGGCCCAGACCAGTACTTTTTGAGGATGCAGGGACGATGGGACTGCAACATGGGGCTTTTCGGTTCCCCATATGCGCCAGTTCTGTTTATTGACGAAGCCGTCCAGGTAAAAATAAGCTTCGTCAGTAAACCAAATGCTGCCCACATGCATATCGCCGTCATCAATCCTGTGCACTATATCGTTAGCGAATGTCTCTCGTGCAGCAATGGTAGCGGCGCTGAGGGGTTGCCGCGTTTGAATTTTGTATGGATAGAAGTGTAAACTCTGGCGCATGAGACGATACGTCGACATTGGCGTCATTTGGCCCGCAGCTGCAACACGGCGATCGGAAACCCGAGGCCGCTGTTGGATCACCTGCTGCACTAGCTGCGCGTTGCCCTCTGTGGTTGCCGTACGCGGTCGCCCTACCTTTCCAGCACGTTCATCCGTCACGTTCCCAGTCCGTTGAAATTTTTCAAACAGATCATTTATTGTATCGCTTTTCGGTCCTTTGGTTACATTAAACCTCCGTTGAAAACTTCGTCTTGTTGCAACAACACTGTGTTCTAGGCGGTGGAATTCCAACACCAGAAACAGCCTCTGTTCTAAGGAATAAACCATGTTGTCTACAGCACACTTGCACGTTGTGAACAGCACACGCTTACAGCAGAAAGACGACGTACAGAATGGCGCACCCACAGACTGCGTTGTCTTCTATATCTTTCACATCACTTGCAGCGCCATCTGTTGTTGAAAATTGTAACTACTATAATTTCGAAAGTTTGTCCGCCTGAAAATGTACTGTTGTCCCAAGCATATTGCAACAAACGGTGTATTTCTATCGCTGCTCGTTTAGTTTTTATTGCCGTTTCAAATATACCGGTCATTTTTGAAACACCCTGTAGGTATACTAGCAAAGGGATTGAAAACAACGAGATAGTTCGGGCTAGAATGAAACGTCATAGGTGTTGGACGGGTAAGAAACATACACGCGTGCCACTAGCCCTAGAAACAAATTTAAAGTGCTCTCTTTCGGAAACCATTCGTAACTGGACATATGTCTGCATGCAGTTATTTGTTTCAAATGAGCATTTCTGTCGTATGTCTTAATGCTGACCATTTCTCCTAGGACATCCTGAATTGTGTGTGTGGATGGCCGGATGGGGTTATGAACCACCGTCAGTGTCTTATCGCTGTGTCACATCCTTCTGTATACCTGAAACCAATTTTCAGCTCTGCTGAAAATATTGAGCAAAAGACAATGTGCAGCATGTGTTCAAAGAACGAATGAAACGATCAAATATACTGTGATACATTTAGAAATTCTTTGCAAAAAAAAAAAAGGGGGTAGAGAGAAAACGAGCATTGATCATTGTCGCACAGAGCATATCTCCTGGGCTGGTCTTGTCACTGTGATACAAGGCACATAAAACTTATCGGGTCTCAAACATCTCTGTAACACAGAACGGAAATCTCCTCCATATGCTGCTGCTCTGCAAAGGTTAACGTGGCGTGTGATTTCAATACCATTCCGCGCTCCAAAGAACGATGTCCTCGGATCACAGGGAACCCTCCGATCTGCCGGCGCTATTCAAACATTTGGCGCTGCCTTTAGAGAAGGGCACAACACAGTGGCGAAAGCTCCTTTTGAACGCCCCTTTGGATGGGAACCCCACAATGGAAGCGGAGTCCTGCTGTGTTGGTCGGCTGTTGTTAGCAAGCGGCGCGGCGCTGCTGGCAGCTGGGCTGGAGGAACCAAGCAACTCTACTCGCAGCGTTACGACCGCGTCGCCCCATTGACTAACCCAGTACTAAGGGACCTAACCCCAGCTCCGGAAGGCCGAGGTCACCGTCGCTTGGTCCCAGCCCTCTTTCCTCGCCACACAGCCACTATTTATCTCCCGTCACATCCTACTGCGGACGTAACGAATGCCTCAGCCGACAGCTGCCCAGGCTGGTTTTATAGCCGTAAACGTAACGACTATATTCCCTGTCGCACTACCACCTGTCCCAAGAAAGCTGTTACTCGCGATTTTGTTTACTGAACGCTGTTGTGACGCGTCTTATATGTCATTCAAAACATTGTAGACAGTAATTGCACTAGTATCGTATGTACCGTTTGCTTGTATGTAGCTGACATTAAAGAAAATTATATTCCATTTGAAATAGCAATCAAGCAGTAAATTGTAATTCTTGAGTATCACATCGATCCCTGCAACATAGACTATACAGCGGTTGGACGAAAATACGGAAATACTGGGGGCAATTCATGCTTGAACATAAATGCAGATGCTAGCGCTGTCGTATCTGGCAACGAACGGTACGTGTGCCATGTCCTCAATGCAGAGTGTATCAAAAAGAATCGTCTGATTTGGCACGTCTATATTTCTGGAACTAATGAACATATAGAATGAATATTGTTTTTTGATGAACGAGAAACTCAAGCAGTTTCTTTCATATCTTTTCATAGGTGTTCACTATGTCGCCCTTGAGATGCACGACATATGTCAATGCGGTATTCAAAGGTAACGGAGGCATAGAAACAGTCTTTTATAAACCCCCAGAGCCCCCTGACCTTGGAGGCCAGTAGTGTGAGGCTGAAACATTTGGTCCAGTGCGACCAATCTAGCTTTCAGTAATCCTGTGATTTAACAGTTCCCGCACTTCCAGATGCCGGTGTGGCGGTGCCCCATCCTGTTGGTAAATGGATTAGTTCGAATCAAACTGTGGGAAAAAACAGTTCTCAAGCATATCGAGATATGTGCTTCCTGTAACAGTGTCCTCGGCAAAGAAGAATGGACCATACACCTTTTATCGCGAAACTGCACAAAATACATTAAATTTTGGAAAGCCCCTCTCAAGTTGTACAACTTCATATGGTTGTTCCGTATCCCGTACTCTCACATTATGACGGTTCAAGTTTTCATTTAAATGAAATGTTGCCTCGTCACTAAACACTAAACGTGGAAGAAAGCTGTCATCCCCCACCTTGCCAAGCACGAAATTGGAGAGCTCCATATGTTGTTGTTTGTCACCTTTACTAGTAGTCTGCAGTAGCCGAATTTTGTATGGTTTCGTGTATAAACGTCGATGCAACACACGCCAAACGGTCGTCGGTGGCATGTTGAGCTGTCGAGTTGCACAGCGAACGGGTTTCTGCGGGCTCCTCGTGAAACTATGGCGGATGCGTTCGACGTCTGTGTCAGACACTCGGGGACGGCTTAGCGATTTGCCTTTACCCAAACAACAGATTTCTTGGAACTGTTGATGCCATCGTCTAATGCTCTGTGCTGTAGGAGGGTCCACGCAATAACCAGCACGTAAGCACGCTCAACGGTTATTAGTTACTGACCCTCGCTGCGCAAAACGTAGAACATAAAACACTTTCTGTGGTCCCGACACCATTTTTACTAGAACTGAAGTGAGACTGCCGCTACCTAGCGGGAAACACGTCAAAGTCGAGAATGTAATGGCTCTGAGCACTATGGGACTCAACTGCTGTGGTTATCAGTCCCCTAGAACTTAGAACTACTTAAACCTAACTAACCTAAGGACATCACACACATCCATGCCCGAGGCAGGATTCGAACCTGCGACCGTAGCAGTCGCACGGTTCCGGACTGCGCGCCTAGAACCGCGAGACCACGGCGGCCGGCCAAAGTCGAGAGTTTGCTCTTTCCAACAGTACGTTTTTCACGCACATACCTCAAGTAACATAATAGTCCTGACTTTTTTTAAATCGTATGATTCTTTTTGAGACACCCTGTATGTTGCAGCTGTGCTCGTGGTGAAAGCAACGTTCGATTTAGTTGCGAGCGCAGTATATCGGAGCTAAGTGAATTCGATCGTGGGCGAATTGTTGGTGCTTGCGTGGAGGGTGCTTACGTAACTAAGGTGGCCACAACGTTTAGTGTTTCAAAATGTACCGTATATAAGATTTATACCGCATACAGGGAAAGCGGAAAACTCGTCAAAGCGGGAAACTGCCGCTACCTAGCGGGAAACACGTCAAAGTCGAGAATGTAATGGCTCTGAGCACTATGGGACTCAACTGCTGTGGTTATCAGTCCCCTAGAACTTAGAACTACTTAAACCTAACTAACCTAAGGACATCACACACATCCATGCCCGAGGCAGGATTCGAACCTGCGTGTAGAGTGATTGAGACGCACGGTCATTGAAGGGGATTCTGGCGAAGAGTAAGGCACGACAGCTGCAAAAGTTACTGCAGAACTGAATGTCGCATTCGTTAACCCTGTCGGCAACAAAACGAAGCAAGTTCAAGAAGCAGGGAATTTCAGGCTGAGCCAGAATTTCATAACCACTTATGGGTGATGTAAATACCTAACAGAAAAAAGCGGTACTGAAGCCGTAAAAACTGGACTATGGGGCAACCGAAGAAAGTCGTTTGGCAGGCCAAGTCTTGTTTCACACTGTTTCCAGTTTCTGGCAGAGTTTACGTCCCAAGAGTGAAAGGCTGCGTTCGGTGATGATGTGGGCAGCCATTCCGTGGTATTGGTTGGTTCAAATGGCTCTGAGCACTATGGGACTAAACATCTGAGGTCATCAGTCCCCTAGAACTTAGAACAACTAAAACCTAACTAACCTAAGGACATCACACACATCCATGCCCGAGGCAGGATTCGAACCTGCGACCGTAGCGGTCGCGCGGTTCCAGACTGAAGCGCCTAGAACCGATCGTCCAGTGCGGGCGGCATATCGTAGTATTCCGTGTGCCCATCGTTACTCTGCAAGGCCACATTACTGCCCAAGTTTATGTTACCACTTTTACTGATCAGGTCCATCCTATGGTACGATGTTTGTCCCACAATGGTCAACCTGTGTTCCAAACGACAGGGCCCCTGCTCACACAGATCCCCTCGTCCAGGACTGGTTTTGTGAGCAGTTGGACGAAGTGTCGCGTTTCTCCGGGCTACCACAGTCACCACATCTCAACATTAGTGAGCCTTTGTGGTCTACTTTGGAGAGAAGGGTACGCGTTCGCTATGAGCCTCCTTCACCGTTAACTTGCCGCCATTGTGCAAGAAAAGTAGTATACGATTCCCTTGCAAAACCTATAGGACCTGTATTTAGTCATCCCGAGACGAGCAGAAGTTGTTTTGATTGACAACGGGTTTCTTAGAGAGCATTACTCATCGGAAAGTATTGTGTTCTTGGTGCTTATTTTTGTCCACCCACTGTACCTGTTAATCACAATACATAATTTACCCCGTCGATACAGCTGTTTCCTACAACAGGTTGTTCCATTTATCTTGATCACCCCGAATAGCGTGTTGTCCAGTTGTATCAAGCAAATGGTGTTAAACTAACAGGGGGACATTAGCCGTCATGGCTGTCTTCCTTGAAAATTTCTTCGTTACGAAGACATCAACAGCATTTGCAAAAACAGACATAATGTCTGATAGGATAGCCGCAATCAATGGTTTTACGTCGTAACTTTTAATCCGTCTTGATTGAAAAATGTTTATTCATGTGACTGGTTTCGGTTCCTTTAGAACCATCTTCAGATCAGTATCGATAATGATACTGATATTTCGGTTACAGGAGTAACCCGTCCAAACACAGCAACTTTCACATGCTGCGTCATGTGACACAGCATGTGAAAGTTGCTGTATTTGGACAGGTTACTCCTGTAACCGAAATATCAGTATCACGCAGCATGTGAAAGTTGCTGTATTTGGACGGGTTACTACTGCAACCGAAATATCAGTATCGTTACTGATCTGAAGATGGTTCTAAAGGAACCGAAACCGGTCATATGAATAAACATTTTGCAATCAAGACGGATTAAAAGTCACTTTAACATCAACAGTAGTACTACTTCTTTTTAGATAGCAACCTACAATTTTTATTCTGTAATCCACTTCCTCTCCTCAAGAAGAGTTGAAAACAGTATCACAGTGTACTGTTCACGTAAAAATGACGTTATTTGAACCTAACTTTTCCGCTTGCTGGAGGTGACAATAAATAAACTGAAACACAAGGAAAATGCAACCGGTTATTCAGTTAACAGTTTCGGTTGACGGTTCGTACGAGAACATTGTGTACCAACGAATGATAAGGAGGCATGCTACTCTTCTATGGAGCCGGCCGGTGTGGGCGAGCGGTTGTAGGCGCTGCAGTCTGGAACCGCGCGATCGCTACGTTCGCAGGTTCGAATCCTGCCTCGCGCATAGATGTGTGTGATGTCCTTGGGTTAGTTAGGTTTAAGTAGTTCTAAGTTCTAGGGGATGATGACCTCAGATGTTAAGTCCCATAGTGCTCAGAGCCATTTGAACCATTTCTTCTATGGAGAATGTAAGTTAAACTGTTTCACCAATAAATTTCTTTTCTTGTGGTAGAAAATAGGTGTAACGCTATACTAGCAGGGAAACTCTACACAGAGCGATATTATGATAAACCCAAACGCTGCAATCGTCGTGTGAGGGCGTGCTGAAAAGTAATGTGAAATTTCTTAAAGTTTTTAAAATAAAACAAACGTTACTAACAAAAAAATGGTTCAAATGGCTCTGAGCACTATGGGACTCAACTGCTGAGGTCATTAGTCCCCTAGAACTTAGAACTAGTTAAACCTAACTAACCTAAGGACATCACAAACATCCATGCCCGAGGCAGGATTCGAACCTGCGACCGTAGCGGTCTCGCGGTTCCCGTTACTAACATTCCGCGTCTTTGTTCTCCACTTCTACAACCTACTTCTCAACATAGTCACCCTGGCGACGAACAGATTTTTCCCGACGAGAGACTGGTCTGTTGATACTGACACTTCAGAATGTCTGTCTTTGTTAACGTGAGCCACAACGTCATCTCCGCTTGGGCCGCTTCGTCGCTACCAAATGAAGTTCTCAAAGGTGTTCTCTATGCACTGGAAACAGATTACAATCGGATGGGTCCCAAGGCGCCCGATTGTTGCAGTGCCAGCGTGTGGTTTGGTATTGTCTTCCGGACGGAAAAGGTGCACCGTGTGTAGACGAACTCTTCGAATTCGAAACTAGATTACAGCACGCTGTTTCTCATGCACCGCCATATTTATGTTACACAGCGCCATTTTATACGCTACAATTCGTAGCTCTCTTGTGACACAGATCTGCAATATGTAGACATGAATAATAAATAGGTACAATATTTATAACGTTTGCTGTAATTAAAAAGCGTTAAGAGTTTTACATTAAAAATCAGAGGTATTAAGCACGCTCCCGCATAATACCAATTACTACGTCACGTCAGATGTCACAATTTGCTGTACCATCCCACCTGCTACAGGAGATGGCCCACGGTCTTCTCGTCGCATTTGGATGCAATACTGTGCTCGTCTCTGCAGTGAGTTACAAATTATTTGCACCATCCCCAGATCATCTCGTAAAATTTGACAAGGCTACACAATTCGCTGCCCTAATCATTCAACCGTATCAACGGAACTGTTGTACATTTCTCTTTTGAGATGACCTGAGACACAAATCCAGATAACTGAAGTCAGGTTGTAACACCCCACCCGTCACTTATCTGGTTTTGGCGTGTGTTCGCCCCAGCTAATTGACTAACAGATCAACAGAGAGTGCAAAACTGCCGCAATATCGGATAATGCAAAAAAAAAGTAATAAGGTCCTGTGACTCCTGACTGAACTGCGGTGGCAGTGTTGACATTAATTGATTCAGAATTGATCACTTTTAATTAAAAAGGGGTGCAGATTGGTGTTATATTCAGCTATTGAACACCAGATGCAAATGTTGAACACAAAATTAATTAAAAAAGTGACTTAGGATTTCAACTACTTGATTGAAAACAGATGCAGTCGATTAGCATAAATTTATTTTAACTCCCGACCTCCAATTATCACATTACAAGACTCTCCTATCAGGCAGTGGTAATAAATTGCGTATGCGTGGAGTAAAGCGCGATAACTCAAAAGTGATTCCTATCGACTAACCCAGGCGTAATGCGAAGTGCGAGAAGAATTCTACAATACATGGCCCATGAAACCCTCGAGGAAACTTTGCCGATGTGATTCAACAAATTAATCAGTGGCTGGAACGGGCGCAATATCACTGAATACAGCGTGGCGGAGCGGCGTCGTTGTGTAGACCTCGGCCGACCTCGTGGTGCTGCAAGGCTGCGCTCGTCTATTCACTCCTAGCTATCTTGCTCAGCACATAGCTGAACCAAAACTTCCTATCTCCAAGCTCAATCGTTCCATTTTTTAAGTCCTAAACTGCGGAGATGCTCACTCTTTCTCAGGCAAGCTGAGTAAAGAACGCCACGTTCGCACTCTAGGCAAGCTGGGAACAGAAGACCACTACGGGGACTTCTCCCAGTCCGCTCTTTGCCTCAGTTTCCCCTCCAGCAAAATCACTTACGCCAATTGCAGCGCAAGTCGCGTTAATTATGAGTCGCTTCCCAGCGCCGACCAATGCCTGCTCTGGGAAGTGAACAAATTCCCACAAAATTTCCCTTCATCTCAACTTCTGCTATTTAGCTCCTCCCAGGCCACCCATCAAGGTTAGCATCTGCACAAAACACCATATTTTCCGGAATTCTGACTCCCAGGAGAGTACTTCAAATTCCTTGTCCTACGTTCCCATCGGAGGCTGGCGTATCTCATTCTGTCGCTCTTCACCTGATTTACTTCAGACTCTGCGGACTGTGACTTCAGCGTGAAGTTGCTATAGTCACGAACACGCATATTTTGGCCTCTGTTGACCGCTCCACCGTAGCTCTGTGCGGCTTACTCGCATGTTTCACTGAAAATGGGATGACGGACATTTATCAACAGGCACACAAGTTCTCCGTCTGCATCCTGGTACACCAGCATGGGGTCAACCACCCACTTACTGTCACTCATCTTAAGGCAGCTGGAGGCCACGCCCCGTTACCGCTTTCTCAGAGCTTGAGCCACCCTAAGCTGCCTATTGTCGCTTCCCTTCATCGCTCCCCAGCCGGCCACGGTCACTCAAATACTTCCCTGGGATAAACTAGCCTCCAGTAAATCAACACATTTCCGAAAAGTTTTCATGTCGTGTGAATTATTTTAAAACCATCACCCGACATTAATTATTCCAATATGTCCATACTATACCCTCTACAAGATGCATTGTGCCTTGTCAGTCATTTTTGTTCAGCCCTACTGTTCGCTCAATGTGAGTTAGGTGATCTTTAATGACTTCATGTAAGGGGCATAGTCCTTGCTATCTTACAAGGTGAACGGAAATGGAAATGCCGTGTGGCTAGGGCCTCCCATCGGGTAGACCGTTATCCTGGAGCAAGTCTTTCGAGCTGACGCCACTTCGGCGACTTGCGTGTCGATGGGGATGAAATGATGATGATAAGGGCAACACAACACACAGTCCCTAGGCGGAGAAAATCTCCGACCCAGCCGGGAATCGAACCCGGGCAGTTGGATATGACATTACGTCATGCTGACCACTCAGCTACCGGGGGCAGACACTGGAGTCACGTGATCTTGTGCTGGATGTCAGTTTGTGGGATGGAGTTCCATGACTGTTGCACTTGATCAGTCAATACAATGTGAATGATGCTGGAAATGTCGTCCGATGATGCCTCATATGTGTTCGATTAGAGACACATCTGGTGATCGAGCAGGCCAAGGCAACGTGTCGACACTCCGCAGAGCATGTTGGGCTTCAACAACGCTATTTGGGCGATCGTTATCCTGTTGAAAAACACCCCCTGGAATGCTTTTCATGAATGGCAGCACAAGCCGAATCACGAGACGGACGTACAGATTTGCAGTCAGGATGTGTGGGGTAACAACGAAAGTTCACCTGCCGTCATACGAAATCGCACCGCAGACTATAGTTCGATGTGTAGGTCCAGTGTACTGTGTCTAGCACGCAGACAGGTTCGTAGCAGGCCCTCCAGTGACCTCCTTCTAAGCAACACACGGCCATCACTGGCACCGAGGGAGAACCAGCTTTCACAAGAAAACACAACAAACCTCCAATCCGCCATCCGATGAGCTATCGGTTGACACCACTGTAATCGCAAATGGCAGTGATTTGGGGTCTGTGGAATGCACGCTACAGGACGTCTGGTTCAGAGCTATCCTTGAAGTAACCGGTTGTAACAGTTCCTTGTGTCACTGTGATGCCAACTGCTGCTCAGATTGCTGTCGCAGATGAAGTACGGTGCACCGGAGCTATACGCCAAATGCGATGGTGTTCCCTCTCGATAGTGCCACTTGGCCGTCTGGAATCCAGTCTTTTGCGACCGTACATTTTCGTGACCACCGCTTCCAGCTTTAATGTACAGTGGTACACGGTACAGTCCTGCCAAGTCCTTCAGCAGTATCGCAGCACGAACATCCAGTTTCTTGTCGTGCTATTACACGACCTCGTTCAAACTCAGTTGGTGTTGGTAAACGCGTCTTCGTCGCCTTAAAGGCATTCTTGAGTAACATCAATTCACCACGACCAATGTCATAGTTCAATGTCAACTAATGTTCACAACTGTTACAGCATTTGGCCGGCCGGGGTAGCCGAGCGGTTCTAGGCGCTACACTCTGGAACTGCGTGACCGCTACGGTCGCAGGTTCGAATCCTGCCTCGGACATGGATGTGTGTGATGACCTTAGGTTAGTTAGGTTTAAGTAGTTCTAAGTTCTAGGGGGCTGATGACCTCAGAAGTTGAGTCCCATAGTGCTCATAGCCATTTGAACCATTTCTTTGTTACAGCATTTATTTTGAGCAAACCTGATTTGCATCCTCATAGTGCCGGAACTTACGCACCCCTTATGTGACTGGCGCGAAATTTGAATATACATCATGTTTCAGATGTAGAAACTATCGGATATGTGGCATAATTCTTTGTTGTTTGCGTTTTTCCTTTCCGTCAGTATATATTGGTGCTTTGTATACTGTAGACATGTAGCAAAATGCACATTCATCAGCGATGGATTAAGAGTTAGATTTGAGCTCATTTGACGAGAATTTAATTGTTTATATTTCAAATACGTTTGTACCAGGTACAAGATTACTTCTTACTGACGTCAGTGGCTGCTTGTGACCTCAAATTCGCAATTACTAGTAAACGGCTCGTTTGGGGATTCGCGTTAACTGAAACTTTTTTGTTCGCATAGACTTTCACCCGTGTCTGTTTATATGCTATTAATTTAGACGCACCCTGGATACACTGCAAGAAAACTGTCTAGTGAATGGAATAGAAACTTTCTACGAGATTTTGTCAATCGCTGCCTTATTCCACTCACATTCAAAGCGGAGCACAAGTGGCTATCTATGTGTCTCAATACGAGGGCTAATTTACCTTAAGTCATTCTTATCATTGCTATGCGAAATACATGACAGGCGCAGCAGAATTTTGTAGAGCTTTGCACAGTCAAGCTAGGAGCACAAAAGCGATCAAAATCTGATACAATATTACTTCACTGGTCAGTCATGAGCGCGATATACAACACTGGCTCGCCAGTTTCAGTATCTGCTTGCATACTGTCACCAGAATAAAGACGAAAAATGAATCTTTGTTCTATAAATGAAATACATACTCTTGAAAAAGTTGTTCGAGGATGGAGAAAAGCAGGTGCACCAGCACACAGACTGGGACCAAAACGTAAGGGCATAGAATTAGACTATTTAGCATTTACTGACGACATGGCACTGATCGCCCAAGACATTACCGATGCACAGAAACAGCGAGAATTATTACAAGAGCAGGCAGCAAAATTAGGATTAGAAATTTCATTTAAAGAAACAAACTTTATGGCCGACATCAAAATTTGCACATTCTGATCTCAAAATTTGTAATAACTACATCTCTCGAGTAAAAGAATTTAAATATTTAGGTGAATGGATTGCAGAAAATTGTAATGAAAAGAGATTTGTCAGATCAAGAGTCCAGAAAATGGAGAGGGCGTTTCAGTTAACAAAAAATGTTTACAACCAAAGGAGTTAATAATTTAGCTGACTCAGCCTCATACAGTAACAGGACAGGACAATAATCTATAGATGTCGTGGGTCCATATTCAGAAGTAAAAATCAACTTATCATAAAATACGCTATCTGATTAAATGTATCCAGACTCCCCTACGATACGTGGGATTGACCACTAGATGTCTCGAGAGACCAGACTAAAGGGAGGCGGAGAGCACTGTGTTGTCAGTAGAGATGCAGTGACAGCAAAATAGATCGGTGAGGATATCTCAGTGACTTTGAACGCAGTTTTCTCATTGGTTGTGACCTGAGTAACAAATCCATTATGACAACTCAACTTTTCTAAAGCTGCCCAGTTCGACTGCTGGTAATACGACTGCGAAGGAGAAACGTGAACAAGAAAGCACAGATGAATATGGACCAGGCAGACGTCATGTACTGACGGACGGGAAACGTCAAGTGTTTTGGAGGATGGTCGTAAAAAATTGTTTGAAATCTATAGAAGGAATCACTCTTAAGTTCAGAGTGCTACCAGCAGTTCAGATAGCACAGTTCCTATGCGTAGGCAGCGAAAAAGAATGGGGTACAATGGACAAGCACCTAGTCATAAGCTACGCATTACAAAGGTCAACGTTAAACAGCGAATCAGGTGGTGTAGGGAGGGACACCACTGGGCAGTGTATGACTGAAAACGAGTGATTTGGAGTGATAAATCATCCTGCGCCGTGTGCAAATTCGATCGAAGAGTTTGGTTTTGGCGAATGCCCGGAGAGCGTTACCTGCAAACATGTGTAGTGCCAAAAGTGGAATACAGACGATATGGTGTTACGTTATGGAGGTGTTTTTGGTGGTTATGTTGTGGTCCCGTCGCTGTATTTAAGAAAACGATAACTGCGGAAGTATGTGAACCCCCCCACCCATGAACCATGGACCTTGCCGTTGGTGGGGAGGCTTGCGTGCCTCAGCGATACAGATGGCCGTACCGTAGGTGCAACCACAACGGAGGGGTGTCTGTTGAGAGGCCATACAAACGTGTGGTTCCTGAAGAGGGGCAGCAGCCTTTTTGGTAGTTGCATGGGCAACAGTCTGGATGATTGACTGATATGGCCTTGTAACACTAACCAAAACGGCCTTGCTGCGCTGGTACTGCGAACGGCTGAAAGCAAGGGGAAACTACGGCCGTAATTTTTCCCGAGGGCATGCAGCTTTACTGTATGGTTAAATGATGATGGCGTCCTCTTGGGTAAAATATTCCAGAGGTAAAATATTCCGGAGGTAAAATAGTCCCCCATTCGGATCTCCGGGCGGGGACTACTCAAGAGAACGTCGTTATCAGGAGAAAGAAAACTGGCATTGTACGGATCGGAGCGTGGAATGTCAGATCCCTTAATCGGGAAGGTTGGTTAGAAAATTTAAAAAGGGAAATGGATAGGTTAAAGTTAGATATAGTGGCAATCAGTGAAGTTCGGTGGCAGGAGGAACAAGAATTTTGGCAGGTGAATAAAGGGTTATAAATACAAAATCTAATAGGGGTAATGCAGGAGTAGGTTTAATAATGAATAAAAAAAATAGGAGTTCGCGTAAGCTACTAGAAACAGCATAGTGAACGCATTATTGTGGCCAAGATAGACACGAATCCCATGCCTACTACAGTAGTGAGAAGAGGAGTTTGTGGCACAACTTGACAAGACGATGGGACCGTTTGTTAGGACATATTCTGAGACATCAAGGGATCATAAATTTAGCATTGGAGGGCAACGTGGAGGGTAAAAATCGTAGAGGGAGACCAAGAGATGAATACACTAAGCAGATTAAGAAGGAATAGGTTGCAGTAAGTAGTGGGAGATGAAGAAGCTTGCACAGGATAGAGTAGCATGGACTGAAGACCACACCAACAACAACAACATATGAACTCATTTTGCAGCACTGTATACTACGTATAGCCAAAGGAACAGTTCGAAGACGATGAAAACTTTCATCATACAGCACCTCTAAGCCAATAAATTGTGGACAACGTAAATGAAATGAACTGTCCTTTCCAGCGTCCCGATATCAATCCCATGGAACAACTTTGGGATAACTTAGGACTTCGTAAAGTTCCTAACGTCCGACGCCATTACCTCCTATGGTTCCGGCTGTCAATCCTCCAACTCACTGAAAGTGCCCCAGCAGATTTCGAGCCGAAGGGTGAACGCACCCCATATTAATGCCCCATAATAATAGTCGAGATATCTGTGATTAGATAGTTTACGTAATAAACCGGAAAAACGTGTAATATTCTAGTGGAAAGAGGATTGCAAAAGGTGTAAACCCGTTATGAAAACGACAAACAAGTTACAGCCATTACTGTAATAGATGCAAAACAACAGGCAAGTATCACACCCTAGGAAAACTATTCTGGGAGATCCATTTTGTAGCTCAAAATACGGAACAAATTCTTCATGTGTTTTAGTGATTCGTTCTAGAAATGATAGTGTCCTATTGAAACTACTAAATATAGCAGACAGAACTCACCAACATAGTATTATGATAGTGAAATTGTAACACAGTCAACCTCGTATATATTCCTCAAAATCCACTCAACAAGATATTGCGAAACCAACGTCGTCTTTTGTTCCACTGATTCTCATTTAAGTTCCCTGTGTGTATGTGCTACATCTCTCTGTGCGCTAACGGACCCGTAACTGTTCTAGAAACGCGTTTCTTAATTTTATTGACGGGTGCTAACAGTTCCTCAGAAGGAGTTCAAACATTGGAGCAATAGTTCACAGTACTGAGCACTAGTCTCGTACACAAAGTCTACGCTTTCCAATAGCCCTCGTAGTAAATCTAAGGCTTTCATTCAACTACCCCACAACTGATTTTCTTTGTTCATTTCAGTTAACACTGTTTCCCAACTTTATTCTTCCTACATACTTTAGTTAAAGTCTAGAGTTATATAGTTTGTCACAAAACTATTAATTATTACGGGGTGCCATTTGTTTTCTATGCGCATTAACTTACTCTACCAGTTACTATTGCCGTCATCGAAAAATATTCGTCAGACTAGTTGTGAAGATGTTTCATTCAACGCATCATACATTCACCTCAGACAGGAGAATATTAAATACTTATATCTATAGTGGACAATTAGTGAAATAACGTTGCGGCATGTCTTTATTTGTGGTAGTGAGGCTGACAAACGTTGATAAAGAATTCACTGGAATAATAAAACTTATCTGAAAGTAAATAATACCAATATGTCATGAATTGCGCAAATCAGAAAGCAAAGGAAAGGCTCGTGACGAAACATATTACATTCTGTGGGCCTTGTTGTATTCGGTTTACATAGTGAAGCTTGTCATGTAGATACTAATTCTTTCGCTGTCTGCTTGTGTGTCGTACACAAAAAGTTGGGTGTGGAACACGAAAGGACAGAGAGAGAAGGAAGGCAAAGAGATTAACTGCGTGTCTACTTCGGCTGTTTAGAGACACAACTCTGGCACAGTTGCACCAAGGACAAGAGAAAGAAACAGGCACAGCTTTCTCGAAAGAACCATCATTGCGAAGCTGTACATTTAAGATTTCACCTGAGTATTATTGATACCTGCGTAATCACGGTTGTAGATGCGGTAACAGATAACAGAAAGAGTTAGTGGTACAAAACACCGTGTCTACGAGTTAAATCAAGAAACTTGAAGCTAATTTTAATTGATAACCAGGTATTAGTTGCATAGAACGGTATCCAAGAGACCATTTTTTTTCTTTTTTGCAATGGAGTTTTCACTCTGCAGCGGAGTATGCACTGATATGAAACTTCATGGCAGATGAAAACTGTGTGCCTGACCGAGACTCCAACGCAGGACCTTTGCCTTTCGTGGGCAAGTGCTCAACTAACTTTTTTTTCTTGCATCACTTTGGTGAGTGCCCCACTTTCTACTTCTCCCACCATGGAAAAATCTCTGGCCATACCGGGAATTGAACCCAGATCCTCTGCATTGCAACTAGGCACGCAGAACACCTTTTCCATTCTTTCAATCTCTCGGTTTGCTGGCAAGCCCTTTACCACTTTGTTTGACACGTTGAAATTACGTTAAATAAAAATGAAAATAGCAATCTAGAATGCACTAGTTTGCACCACGATTAGAGTAGAGAACTCAGGCCACCATTCTGTGACAATACATGAGTGAAACTGCATTTTTTTTTATTTTTTTTTTTTTTTTGCATTCTCACAATAACATTTTACGAGACTTTTCTAACCGAAGGCGCCATAAATCAGAGAAGAAAAATTTCAGTTGCTGCCCGATTCAGAGGAGGGCAATCGATAAATGTAAAAGAAATGTACTCTCAGTGAGACTCGATCTGGGTACCCCGGGCCCACGAAACCAGGCGCATACTTATTTAATAACTGTTTTATGTTGATCTCATTTTGTTCGTTACTGTTCGTTGCATTTGTTCGGGGCGTACGTCCCACGACAACCGGTGAACTTCATCATTGATCCATTCACCCATTTCTTTCTTCTTTTTTTTTCGTTACAGAGGGAACCTAACCCCCTGGCAGAACAAGCTGAGCTACCGTGCCGGCTGTCCGACTGAGCTATCCAATCACGACTGAAGACCTCTCTCCAGATCTGTACTTGTGCCAGTACCTCTTTTCCTACCCCCCAGACTTACCAGAAGTCTTCCTGCGAAACTTTCAGGATTAGCAGTCCCAGAAGAAAGTACACTGCGGAGATATGGCCTAGCTACAGCCATGGGGAGAGTTTCGAGAATGTATTTTTCACTCTTCGGCAGGATGTGCGATGATTTGAAACTTCCTGACAGATTAAAGCTATGTGCCGGACCGAGAGCACTTACCCGTCAAAGGAAAAGACCCTGAGTTCGAGGATCGGTCTGGCACACAGTTTTAGTCTGCCAGGAAGTTTCGGTTGTATGTTCTACCCGTTTCCAGATCTCAGCGAGTCGCTTAGCAGACGGATTCCTCCGATGTTTTCCACTCGTTTGTAGTAGTAGTACTTTGTGTAGCAATAGGTTATGATGTTCTTATGACGACGGCAGCCGAAATACTTACCATTGTATAAGATGCTTATGGAAAGTTACGAGCTCGACTGAACGTCTATACATATTATAAACTGAAGTCGCCTGACCCTTTTTTCTGTCTCCATGTGGGATTTTGATACAGTTTCCACTAACACACAGAGTAATTCAGGAAGAAGGTCTGTGTTTACTGTTTATAGATTAACAATAGTAATGATGTGTTTATAATATAAGTATTTTTACGTGCTCCATGTTTAACTATCGTTTTCAATGACATCTCAAGGCAGTGGTAAGAGCTAAAAGCTGACCAGCTAGAGAGCAGGCAGTACCTGGCGGGAAAAGCACTGATGTAAACAGCCGCTCTAGAGAACAGCGAAGCTTGATCAGTGCCCAAAATTAAAGCAACAAACGGAATTTTACAGGGTTGCGTTTATTTTTCCACAAAAAAGTATAAACAGATGATAGTGAAGTAGAAACGCTGTAAATAGTACCGAACGTAATCAACTGCAACATGTACAATGGTAGACAAACATGCTTCTCTTTTTTCTCCAAATTAACGGATTGGTACACACATTCTGACAACTGGTTAATGTGCTCAGTATGAGGTGTGACTACTTCTGGCACGAATACAACCTGAAAACGACGGGACATGCTGTGTTTGATGTCATCAATACTATTTTGAGGCAATAACGCCCGTTCTTCCTGCAGAGCTGCTCACAAGTTTTGGAGAGTGGTTGGTGGATGCTGACGTCTTGCAACCTGTCTCCCTAGTGCATCCCAGACGTGCTCTATGGGACTGAAATCGGGAGAGCAAGCAGGCCACGCCATGTGTGCAGTATCTCCCGTTTTCAAAAAAACGTAAACCAACGGTGCTTTATGATGTCGTGCATTATCGTCCATCAATACGAAGTCTGGGCGCACAACACCTCGCAACAAGCGCGCATGAGATCCCAAGATCTCCTCACGGTACCTGACAGCCGTTAAATCTTGCTGATTCAGCCATACAATTTATGAAGAGGTGTTCGAGTGGAGTGGCCGCGCGGTTAGAGGCGCCATATCACTGATTTCGCGGCCACTCCCGCCGGAGGTTCGAGTCCTCCCATGGGCATGGGTGTGTGTGTGTGTGTGTGTGTGTGTGTGTGTGTGTGTGTGTGTTGTTCTTAGCATAAGTTAGTTTAAAGTAGTGTGTAAGACTAGGGACCGATGACCTAAGCAGTTTGGTCCATTAGGAATTCACACATTTGAACATTTTTTAAATCCCTGCCTACACCGTTGAAATCGTGTTCCACGTGCCTTCCAGATGCGAATCCATCAACAATTACTCTCCAGACTAAATCGGGACTCATCTGTTAAAAGAACATTGGCCCACCATTCGACCGTCCAGGTGGCATGTTGACGGCTCCACTCTAGACGTTCCCTTCTGTGAAGGCACGCCAGAGGTAAACAGACGGCAGATCTGCAACAATAAAGGTCAGAAGCCGTCTGCGTATATGCAACACACACAGTGGATGTTGCGAGGTCAGAGGCCAGTTGCGGTGCAGTTTAAGGCGGTTGCGTCGTGCCCTTACAACCAAATAACGGTCCACTCTTTCTGATGCCACACTTGGTCGACCCTTTCCTGGTCTCCAGGATACAGTTTCGGTCTCTATAAACAGTAGCCTCATCCGAGAAACAACAGAACGGTTCACATTAAGCCATCGGGCCACATCAATCTGTGAGTCTCCTGTTTCTATTCTTCCTACCGCCCTCCACAGCAGAGAGTATGTAGGCGTCTTGTCTGTGCCATACTGCACCGTCTGTGACTGTGTACACCGCGATTGTGGCTGTGAGACTACCCTTCAAACACTATCCTGCTGGATAGGTGCTCTGACGTCATTGCTGGCATGGTCGTCCGTTGATCGGAATGCCAGCATCCGTGCAGAACACTATAACGACACCCGTTGACAGTTTGTATGGTGAATCAGACACAAGTTTGTTGTTTTAATTTTGGACACCAGTGTACATACGAGGGACGTTCAATAAGTAATGCAACACATGTCTTTCTGAAAGCAGGCTTGTTTTAGGCAGAATTCCAAAATACACAGTATTATTCCCCACTCTTTTGACCATAAAACTATTTTTTAACAGAATTCCATTCCATGCGACGGCCTTACGTCACCTTACTGGGAGGCTCTGTATTCCCGCAAGTTGCCACTATGGCACCACTCTACTGGTCAACATCGGAGCCAACGTCTTGCTACATCAATAACCTCCCGATTATCCCCGTACTGCTTCTCGCGGGCTGCATCCTTCACTCGATAGAAATGGAAAGGTGCGAGATTCGGGCTGTAGAGCGGGTGCAGAAGGACAGTTGAATCAAATTTTGTGAGGTTCTCTGGGGTGAGCAGACTTGTGTGAGGCCTTGCGTTGTCATGAAGAAGGAGAAGTTCGTTTGCATTTTTGTGGCGACGAAAACGTTGAAATCGTTTCTTTGGTTTCTTGAGGGTAGCACAAAAGACTTCAGAGTTGATAACTGTACCATGAGGGAGCACATCGAACAAAATAACACCTTCATAGTCCTAGAAGACCTTCGTCATGACTTTACTGGCTGAGTGTGCGACTGTGAACTTCTTCTTCGAAGGAGAAGTGATGTGGCGGCACTCCGTGGATTTAAGTTTTGTTACCGGTTCCAACTGCTGAACCCTTCAACGCCTGTGACGATAAAAAAGTGGTTAAGGTCAGCCTCGTAACGCCCAAGCAATTCCGTCAGATGGTCCTTCGTTGCCCTATATTCTTCTGTTAGGCGGCGAGGAACTTAAAGGGCACACACCTTTGAGTACGCCATATGGTGGACGACTGTGTAAGCACTTCGAACAGAGGCGTCCAGCTGTGCAGCGAGGCGTTTGATTGTAATCGTCGATCAGCTCGAATGCGAGTGTCCGCACGTTGCAACATTGCAGGAATCACACCCGTGTGCGGCCGGCCAGCACACGCGTGATCGGACAGGTTTGTTCATCCTTGTTGCTAAGATGACAGACGCTTCCCCTAACGGCTCACCGTGCTTTTGTTCGCTTCCAGGTCTCCACAGACATTATAGAAGCGCCTATGAATATCTGCGATGACGGCTCTCCGCTTGGTACACATCTCTGTTACAGACACCATTCTCAAGACTGCGTATAGTGCCGCTACCTATTGGAACTTCAGGAAATTATAGGGACTGAAGCGAGAATATTTCTGGATATCCCACAAAAAATTATACATTTCTTCATCCGAAACTGGCCGATAAAAAAAATGTGTTGCATTACTTATTGAAAGCCCCTCGTGTCTTCTGCACAGATTGTGAAGTCCCCACCGAGTATTCCTTTCTATATATGAAGGCTAACCTCAGGAACTACTGCAGAGAATTTTATACGGGTTTTACAAATAGATAGTCTGAGTCACTTGGAAGGTTTACGAGCACAATTCATTACCGTTACGCCAGCCAAGCCGTCCAGGCTGGGTCGCTAGTTGGTTTTATAATCCTAAAAGAGGCGTAAGTCCACCTCAGAGACCTCTCAATTACACTTCATTATTTTATTTGCCTTTGCAAGTTTCACGGGTAATGGATAGTAATGGGTGAGGCACGTTTTATTACATTTTTATTCGTTTTCGCGTATCTGTGATACCACCTCACATGAATCTAATACATTAGTTGTCACAAGATTACGGTTGTGAATTACAGTTGATCCAGCGTACTGCAGGAATATAGCGTCTTCTTTTTCTCTCTCCTTTTTTTTAAAAAAAGGAAACAGAAAGATAAATGTGTGCATGCAAATAAGTACATAAGAGGATGTAAAGGGCGCAGAGAAGTTACAATCTTCAGTCTGAAAATCTGCAGCGTATTTCGTATATTATTTTTCTTATTCCTGTGGACCATTGCAAATAAAACGTGCAGAATAATGTCTACCTTTTTTTGCAATGGTATCTGAGTAAGGGTTATTTTCTCTCTTGTGTTTGTTGAGTAAATGCTATAGTTGCTTTGTAATAAGTCAATGTTGCTAGGTAATATTACCATGAGAGGATATATATACTGGCATATCTCTGTCATGCATCGTTGAATTTTCAACAGAAATTTACTCAGAGTTAGAAAACTTACACCAGAATTCTCTATGCTCTTCCTTTCTGGAACAATAATATCATCTGGGCATACAAAAATATGACTTAATATTGACACATCGTACAGAATGCAATGAAAACAACTGAAGTAAATAAGTTTTCAAGTTTTTGGGGTCAGTATCTACAGAGAGAATTCAGATGCAGACGATTCCATTCAACTTGAGTGCAAATTTTCAATCCAGTACTGAATTTGCGCTCAGTATCAAATGAAAGACCTAGGTTACTACACTCATGCTCATAAATTAAGGATAATTGCAGAATGTGGTGCCACATAACGTGGCACTACACAAAACTGGCGCGAATAGCATAGGCACATAGGGAACACACATGACACAGATTTGTAAGTCCATAGTATTGGTGATAAGTTGAGAAAACCGTCCGGAAACACATGTGCTACAAAACGCCACTGTTTCCTGCGCATGCACCCAGATATCAATATGGAATATTGTGGTGTCACCGCCAGAAACCACACTTGCTAGGTGGTAGCTTTAAATCGGCCGCGGTCCATTAGTACATGTCGGACCCGCGTGTCGCCACTGTGTGATCGCAGACCGAGCGCCACCACACGGCAGGTCTCGAGAGACGTACTAGCACTCGCCCCAGTTGTACGGACGACATTGCTAGCGACTACACGTACGAAGCCTTGCTCTCATTTGCCGAGAGACAGTTAGAATAGCCTTCAGCTAAGTTAATGGCTACGACCTAGCAAGGCGCCATTAACCATTTGTAACGTTGCATGTATCTCAAGATAGTCTCACTTGTATCATCAAGAATGCTGTATACCAAAGGACGATATAAAAGTTAAGTGTTCTAGTAGCTACGTTCTTTTCTTTATCACATTCATTACGAATCCTGTTCCAGACTTAACGCCAGACGGCGTGAGTTGACGCGTGCCCTTTCGGCTACTTCACTGTGGACTGGCTGCCTTAACAGTCCACTACAAATATTATCACCATGCACGCGTACACATGCCGCACAACAGGTTGGCATACTCTGGATCAGGTGGTCGAGCAGCTACCACGGTATAGCCTCCCATTCTTGCACCAGTGCCTGTGGGAGCTCCTGAACTGTCATAGGGGTTTGAAGACGTACAGCGATACGTCGACCGAGAGCATCCCAGACGTGCTCGTTAGGGTTTAGGTCTGGAGAGCACGCAGGCTACTCAATACGCCTGATATCTTCTGTTTCAAGGTACTCCTCCACGATGGCTGCTCGGTGGGACCGTGCGTTATCATCCATCAGGAGGAAGTACCCCTGTAAAGGTGGACATACTAGTGAAAAATGACGTCCTGATACACCTGACCTGTTACAGTTCCTCTGTCAAAGACATGCCGGGGTGTGCGTGCACCGACCATAATCCCACCCTACACCATCAAACCACGACCTCCATACAGGTCCCATTCAAGGACATTAAGGGGTTGGTATCTGGTTCCTGGTTCACGCCTGATGAAAACCCGGCCAGAATCACTGTTGAGACTATACCTGGACTCGTGCGTAAATATAACCTGGAACCACTGTTCCAATGACCATGTACTGTGTTCTTGACACCAGGCTTTACGGGCTCTCTTGTGACTGCGCCTTGAAGGTCTCTGGGCGAATAAACCATGTCTATTCAGTCCTCAGTAGATTGTGTGTCTGGAGGCAACTGTTCCAGTGGCTGCGGTAAGGTCCTGAGCAAGCCTACCTGCAATACGCCGTGGCTGATAATGAGATATCGGTCTTCTTTTCGTGTTGTACACTGTGTACATCCCGTACTGTAGTGCCTGGACACGTTTCCTGTCTGCTGGAATAGTTGCCATAATCTTGAGGTCACACTTTGTGGCACACAGAGGGCCCGTGCTACGACCTGCTGTGTTTGACCAGCCTCCAGTCGCCCTAGTTTTCTACCCCTCATAACATCATCAATATGTGTTGTATGAGCCATTTTCAACACTCAGTCACCATTAGCACGTCTGAAAACGTCCGCACACTTACTCGCTGCACCGTACTCTGACATGCACCAGCACACTTCTGCGTGTGAGGACTGCTGCCAGCGCCACCGTGCGACGACCGCAGGTTTAATTCACCACATGGTCACACCCCGAGGTGGTTTAAGCCCGCAAACCGCCCACCAGAGCGTTGTTTCACCATGTATCAGCTTTATCCTTAAGTTAAGAGCATGAGTGTAGTTTGAGGCATCTAACCGAAGTTCGTTACAGTTTCTTTTATTTCCACAAAATATCTCGCTTTGGAGAACAGATAAAATTATTTCATTTACCTTTCAGGAAATGTAGTTTGAAACAATAAACATCTTAGCATAATGTTTTACAGGTAACAAGAAAACACTAATATGCTCATTGTATTAATAATTACCAGCGAGCCGTTTTGTTGGCTATTAGTTAAAATTTTGTGAGAAGTGGAATATTAGTAGGTGGACATTTACTCGAGTGCTGTATTGAATTGTACGACAGGGAGGCGATCGGAATAAAGGCGGCAGCCAGTTATTCTCTGTGCTACAACTGCAGTGGTATCTGCAGGCTATGATTCTGACTGACTCCCTCTGTATTCAGATTCGAAGTACTGAGTGACTCTGAGCAGCAGTTGAAGCGTGTTGGCTTCATTACTGTGAGAGGGTTTCCACTCTACGAGGCCTCTCCCCCTTGTGTTCTGCGAAATTAATTTCTTTTTTTTTTTCCTGGGCGTCTGGCTTGAGCAACATTAATCAGACCGTAAGTCATCTTTTCACTGGATGTATGTGAAGCATCGGAATGACTGAAAGATGAAAACAAAGAGCAATACCAAAACGATTCATTAAAAAATAACAAAAAAAAGAAGAAGCACCATTAAATACAGGGTCTCATTGCGCTTGGAATGGGCAGAAAAAGCACAAACTGGTTCTTTGAGCAGCTGGCTTGTCAGTTGATCTCACTAAATTCATTCATCGATCGCTGATAGTGCTGAATTGATTTTCGGCGGACGTCGATCTGCAGCGGGGTGGGTCTCGCCTTGATGTACATCACTGTGTGCTTGGAGATGAATGACAGCTGACGGCAGTTGGATGGCCTGTTGCCTTTGTGCAGGATGAGAGGGTTAGCACAGAGATACGCTGGCGACGCTGCTGCATTCACTTTTCAGGTAACAGTGTCACAAGGTGTCTGCTCTCTGGCCGCAGTAAATTTTTCATGTGGCTGTATTACAGAGGCAGCACCGAAGAAATCTAATGTTAACTGGACGGCGGTGGTCAAGCAAATAACTCGCTGCCAGAAGAATCAGAACATGGTTCAGCATTGGAATCAGACTGAAAAAGCAGCATCAGATGGGAGAAGGAAGACTGGCTTTAGAAAAGGAAACAAAGTCGAATGCTCTTGAGAATAATAGTCACTCTGGAATCAAGTATTGCAACAATGAAAGGAATTCGGAGTGAACGTAAAATTTTTAAACTTTTTTCTTCTGTAAGCATTGAGCGAAGGCAAGTCAGGGCAAGTGTTGTATCACAATTAGAATGCTACCAGGGAGTAAGACCAGTGTAGCAAATAGTGAGACACACAGGTGTGGCATTGCCACACCACAGTCGAGCAGAGGGCACAGAGTGCGGCCACAACAATATGATCGCATCATAACGTCAATCTGACGGCATTGCAAAGCGCTGTAACTACATGTCAGTTATGCGCAAGAACGAACTTTAGGCAAATGACGTGGCATAAAGCGCCAATTGAAGAAATGAAAGCCACAATTGGGACACCACAGTACTATTTGAAGCGCTGACAGGCTTAGAAAATGGGGCCAAATTCACTCATTGCAACAGTTTGGTAACAAACCAGTCAGAATAAATACTGGGACTTCTGGAGAACGCATTCTATTCTGTTCAGTTGCCAGCTGGTAGTCGTCAGTCAGTTTGACCGTCTTGTGAGTTACAATGAATCCACATCGAGGCTGTTCCATGATGTGCTGCCTAATATTTGTCTTGTGACTTCAGCTAGGAGATATAGCCCAACCTGATGCACTACACTATCCTGAAATTTCGCTGCTGCTACTTTGCTGCCACTCCGGTGAAGGCCTGAGTCTCTTACATCAGCATCCCACTGGGGGTCAATTGATGGGGAGGTGCTAGCTGAAGGCAACACATTACGTCCAGGAGAGGTCCATTCTTGCTGCCCCCTGGCTGTACCTGTCAGCAGCTATCGTAGTCTTGACCATCTCGTACAGCGAGACCAAGGGCATGCTTCTGCATGGCTAGCATCATTGCATGAGGAGCTTTTGGGCACTGATTGGGCCAAATTCTGATGTCTTCGAGAGCGTCTCGCTAAAGCAGTGCACCATGATGCCGGTGTCCTGGTTGGGTGGACGACTGCCGAACCCAGCATGATGCCACCCAAGATGAAGATGCAGTACCGACCTCCGACATGCAACATAGACGTGAGGCCACCCTGCCGCTTTCGCTCAGTACCACGAAGATGCTGTTGCTTTGTATGTATCCTGAAATAACTGTATTTACAGCCAGTACTGTATCAATGACGTCCTCAGACCTTTCACTGGACGACTCTCCCGCATTCCTAGTTCGGCATCCTGCGCCCGTAGAGACCACAACTTCCCAGCTCTCCACAAAAGTCTTGTTAAAGACTGAAATGGAATTCAGAACAACATGGAGTAGACTGAAGTCATCACATTATCGGATCAGCACCAAGGACAAGTCCAGACCAAGTTCTGACTACCAACTCTTCAGATGAAATCCCAATATGAAGTCTCTGTAATGAATCATCATGTAGTTTCACTCCTCACTGAGTGTCTCCACTGACTGTCCTATGAATGTGATCACTCTGCCAGCGGAAAGCCCTCATATCGCTCTCTCTCACTTATACTTCATTAGAATATCTCATTTGTTGAGACAGTCGTTTGATCGACCTTGTAGGAATTAAGAGGTTTGGGGTTTCTATCCAAACGATCATGATACTCCGCTTAATGAAGTCATGTATCCACTCTCTGACACTTTATGTTCATATTCCTTGATTGATTTATATGTTTGCTTTCCTGTCTATCTATGTATGACATGATGTACCTGTAACAAATCTAATTTATGCTCTCTTCATTACTCTTTAGCTATTTTTTCCCAGAAACAATATAGCAGTGCTCAGAATACAAAAAAAATATTCACCTGCATTGAAACCATAAATGACCTACGCTAGAAGCAAGTATAAAGAGATGGTTTTCATGGAAGAGACTGCAAGTGTAATCCCGACTTGTATTCTTACTTACCTTGCAATATTCTTCTAAGGATTAATGGGGAAACATAAAAGTTTACCACTATATTCGTATATGAAAGAAGTGCCTCTTTAGGACTGAAGTTTTGTCTCTGGGCAATTCCTGAACCGTGTTGGAGTGGGCTCTCCAACTTTATACTTTTATTTATTCTTCCTCTAAAGCCCCACGCCACGTCAAGCGCGCGTTGTGTCGTGAAACAGCGCGGCATCTGCTCACACACTGCCGCCACTTTTCAGCCCGGTCCTCGCCTCTTTCTTGCTGTATTTCTCTTCTGGTTCTCTTCTTTTTCCAAGCCTAGCGGCGGCGCCTTCCCTCCGCGGCGTTTGACAAACTCGGTTGCGGTCGCCGCTGCTGCCTGCGGGGCTTCCCCGGCGAGGCGCTGCACGGCACGTGACTGCGATGCCAGCGCCCCTGCCGGTGTGTGATCTAATTACCGCCGCCGCCGTTGCTGCTGCAGCCGGCCACCGGCAGACAGGCGTCCCTCCCCCGGTGTCCCTGGGGCCGCCGCCTGCCTCCTCCGTGACGGCATTGTCTCTCCCAGTCTCTGCTGTCTCTGGTACTCTGCCTCTACCACAGTAGCTGTGGCAAGGCCTGCGGAGAGTTAAACGCGCCCCGTCCGTACACTCTACAAACTGCGTAATTTATACAGCGACCGCTCTAATGCAATGCCTCCCAGAGTCTGTACATAGTTAACTCCTATTAACAAACAAACAGAACTTATTATGCAGTCTGTTCCAAGCTCTTACAAAAAAAAAATCCAAATTTTGTAGTGAGTGCCTGTAAAGGAAAACGGGAGATTACGGTTAACGCTGGGGTGACAGTGGCACCAATATCGGTGGATTCCACCGACGACCGACATCGGCGAAAGACAACCAATGTTTTCAAATCAGTGCGCCACTACGGGCACGGTTACACTGCAGACGATTTCATCGGCCGAAGGTACAGCTTTCGGACGACCATCCACGAATTTCAAATCAATATGTTTTCTTCGGTCAAATCAGTCGACGTTTTTACACACGAAATATGGACTGTGAAATACTGGTAAATTTAATATAAGACAGGAGTACGTACCATTTTGTGGATAAAAAATTTCATAATCGGGCTTTAATTAGGAAGCTACGGAATGGATATGCAACTTGACTGGAAACCACAAGTAGGCAGATTTTTTCGGAAATTTTATTTCTAATTTATAATGTCAAAACAAATTTGTTCAAGTGAGAAGAGTGGTGAATATTACGCTTAAGGATACAGGGTACTTTTCCGGCTCAGTATTATGTAAAAATCAACATCTATTTCTTTCAGGCACTGTTTATAATGTATATGTTTCACAGATTTTTTGTTGATATCAGTTAATACAGCACACTTTTTAAACAGTTTAAAAGTATTTTGAGTATTTCTGAACCTGCTTAGGGTTATAAAAAAAATTACAAAGAAATTGACGCACTTAGTTTTTCCAAAATGCTTCCTCAAATTGAGGTACCATTTAATCCAATGTTTTATATTTGAAGGAGACCAAATTTTTACCAGATATGCATGACATGATGGGTGAGGTACTAGACCTATTTAATTCCACCAATTATGTATATTACAAGGATAAAAAATATCAAATCTTAAATTTTAGTTTTTATAATTTTTTTCCTAATAAAAAGGTTATTTTTTCTATAATTTAGTTGATTCTGCAATAAAGCTTAGGTCTGCTACATAAGTACGGGCTATTGCAAGTTACAGAAAAAAATTAGAGCAATACTTTATAAACTTTACTAAGCAAAACAAGGTCACTCAGCTCCCTAAAAATTGGTTTTATTTCATTCATAACAGGCTCAGGAAGAGAATGCTTTATGATGGTATATTTGACCACTTTCTTTTGTTTTTTGGTAACCACACCAAGAATCTGCTCCTTTAGGGCAAAGTTCGTAAACAGGGTGGTCATCTGTGGACAACTTATGAAAGTAGGTGGCCCATACAGCTTTTCTCATTGCTGTAACATCATTCAGAAGTGCAGTTCGTCTAATGGCCAGTCCATAATAACTCTGAAGAAGGTCTATTTCAGTTTCTGTCAACCTGCCTCGGCCAGACAGAGATTTTCCATCACATAGCAACTTTCCCTTCATTTCTCTTCGTAGCTTCCTTAATCTAGTACCCATCCTCTTGTGCACGTGTCCACAACGCTCCAGTTTTATTACCAAGGTATCACCATAAATATTGAATTCATTAATTTTATTGAAAACTTTAGAGTCAGCATCGCCTAGATACCTCGTATATCTAACGGTATATACGGTACCCGACATGTGAAATATTTTTAGAGCTCCATCACACTCCGAACCTCCACTGTAACCATCACAGTTCTAACAACACTGATGTTCAGTATCTCCTTCAGCGTTACCATGGCAGGTGTGGCAGTACTCAGATAAGCACTCAACATCAACAACTTTTCCATTCTCCAGATAAGTAGCATTTACAACACCATTCAAGGAATGATATCCTCGACGTTGCCATGTCCCATCAAGTGCAACAACAACGTTCCTGGTTCCGCTAATATTTAGTTTCTTCTACTGCACGTTTCATAATGCTTTAGACACAACTGTTAAGGTACCTAAAAGTATTTTTATATACTTGCTGAACCTACTGGGAGGAGGAGGAAGGTCCATGAAACCACAAAACGTTTGAGCAGCCTTTTTTCCTTTTCCTATTGCACGCATTGCATACACTAACTTCAGATTCACAGAATATGAATTACGCACAATGTTGGAAGTCATTTTCGAGGTAGATTTATTGCATGATCTACACAGAACAACTAATTTTGACGCTAAACCCTACCTGCTACTTCGTTGTTCAGTTATTTCCAGACAGTCTACACCATAACATTGTTTACATTTCGCCACTTCCTTTAACAACGAAGATAAGATGCCCATATAAACAACAACAAATCCACTACAAGAAGCGTCATCGTTAACACAAAAATTTGAATCACCAGGAGGCGTGCCATATGGGAGTTTCTCCCCTGAAGAACTGACACATAGGTTACTTTCAACAGTGTGGCTTGCTTTGTTTGTGAACTGGTTACCACGGAATTTCCTTTTATTGAATTTCTTGATGCGTGGCATAGTTCGTATTTATTGCATACTAAACGATATGTACTTCCACAAATATATGTAGCACTTGGGAAACAAACATTCAGTAACATGCGAACGAACTGCTTCAGCGTAACAAAAGTAAATACTAGCAAAAATAATCATTTACAGACACTAGAAACCTGCACTGTTACCAACATATACAATGTATTATACGTATAATCGCTGGAAACAGAAAGGTCATAGTTCTTTTCGAAATAATACTGGGTTCTATAACAAAAATAAAGGGGGCATGGTGGCATACATGGCCGTAACTTTAAAATTTGGCATACATATATACCAAAAGTAAAAGAAAATGCATATATATATATATATATATATATATATATATATATATATATATATATATATATATATATATATATATATATATATATATTGAATTGAAACCCTATAATGTATACATCAATGTAATCAAAAAAGACTATAGAATTTAATAAAGTCATAAAAAAATTTCGATTTTTCCACCAATTATAAGTACCTTGTATCCTTAAGTTCACTGAAGTGGATCTTTTTTCGGTTGAAGTAGCTCAGCGTTAGCTGCCTACAAATTATTATTGCTGCTTACTGGCGTGTTTGTGGCAGGAGGTTGATGATTCTGTCATGTGAAGTGGTTTGCAAAAGTGTAGTATGTTTTTGTGCTTTTCAGTGTGTCTTATTGTAAAATTTAGGATTGTGATTTACAAGTATACAGAATGACAGTCATTGAAGGTTAATTTGCATATGTCTTGTTTGTTCAGTTTATCTGAAATTGAGAACGTTTCTCACTTCATCTCAACTTGTCTGGCTAACGCAATAACTGAGGAAAGAATGTACGGTATTAACCACCTTATTTCGAGTCAGTATAGCTCATTCACATTCATTCAGCGTCTTTTTAATAGCGAAAGCCACAATGCAGCACTCGCCTCCAAGCACAGAGACGCCGTAGAATCCATCACGCCTCCAGAGTTTAAAATAAATTCTACCGCCTTAACGGAATAGATTATAACCTAATCTACGCTAAACTTCTTAATCCTCCAAAAACTGACGAAGAGACCGGACGTACTGCAACCAAACTGTCGGCCGGAGTTATCGGGCGACATCTGCTGACGGCGCTTGGTCTTCATTGTCGATGCGACTGTGAATGCAACATTAACGGAGCATTGAAAACTATGACATCACAGACGGAGAACAAGGCGTATAGACGACGAACAAGCCGCAAGAAATCGGCCGTATTCCAGTGGCTCAGTCACTCTGCTACTTACCTCCGTAGGTGACAGAAACAATAAACTGATGCCAGGAATTCATAATCGGAAAATCCATTCTATGAGGTTACAGAGCTTGGGAAATATGGGGAACACCATTTATCGCAATACATTACTACTTACGTAGCCGTAAGCAACAATCCAAGTTCGAAGAATTTCCCTCTTTTCTTATAATAATTAAAAGGACATACAGTGCAAACATAATATAATAAGGAAACCTATTTGTGTGGGAAAAGCAATTGCGAGAAAGTAGTCGATGTTGTTCAAGGTATCGGTAAAAATTGGGGAAGTGTCTAAACATATGACGTCAATTTACCACCGAGTGATGCCTTTGTTTCAAGATGGCTAGCGTAATTATTAATTCTTCATATACTAGAAGTATGATGCTGACGGAAAAACTAAGGAATGAAGCAGAGCACAGACTGGAGAGTACAGTGACATAAGAAACAAACGCAGCTGAATGTTACAAGTAACGTCAGTCATGAGACTGAATGCGATTCCCCTCTCTGTGTTGCCACCGATGGCACATAGCTGTGTCCATCATCGCTCAAGTGGAAACACATGTGAGTGGCCTAGCTGTGTCTTGTCTATGCCAAGTGGAGCTGCTCTACGCCGGGCGAAAGGAGGTCCGACACGATATACACTATTGGCCATTAAAATTGCTACACCACGAAGATGACGTGCTACAGACGCGAAATTTAAGCAACAGGAAGAAGATGCTCTGATATGCAATTGATTAGCTTTTCAGAGCATTCACATAAGGTTGGCGCCGGTGGCGACACCTACAACGTACTGACATGAGGAAACTTTCCAACCGATTTCTCATACACTAACAGCAGTTGACCGGCGTTGTCTGGTGAAACGTTGTTGTGATGCCTCGTGTAAGGAGTAGAAACGCGTACCATCACGTTTCAGACTTTGATAAAGGTCGGATTGTAGCCTATCGCGGTTGCGGTTTATCGTATCGCGACATTGCTGCTCGCGTTGATCGAGATTCAATGACTGTTAGCAGAATATGGAATCGGTGGGTTCAGGAGGGTAATACGGAACGCCGTGCTGGATCCCAACGGCCTCGTATCACTAGCAGTCGAGATGACAGTCATATTATCCACATGGCTGTAACGGATCGTGCAGCCACGTCTCGATCCCTGAGCCAACACATGAGGACGTTTGCAAGACAACAACCTTCTGCACGAACAATGCGACGACGTTTGCAGCAGCATGGACTATCAGCTCGGAGACCATGGCTGCGGTTACCCTTGACGCTGCATCACAGATAGGAGCGCCTGCGATGGTGTACTCAACGACGAACCTGGGTGCACGAATGGCAAAACGTTATTTTTTCGGATGAATCCAGGTTCTGTTTACAGCATCATGATGGTCACATCCGTGTTTGGCGACATCGCGGTGAAAGCACATTGGAAGCGCACGTTCGTCACCGCCATACTGGCGTATCACCCGGCGTGATGGTAAGGGGTGCCATTGGTTACACGTCTCGGTCACCTCCTGTTCGCATTGACGGCACTTTGAACAGTGGACGTTACATTTCACATATGTTACGACCCGTGGCTCTACCCTTCATTCGATCCCTGCGAAACCCTACATTTCAGCAGGATAATGCACGACCGCATATTGCAGGGCCTGTACGGGCCTTCCTGGATACAGAAAATGTTCGACTGCTGCCCTGCCCAGCACTTTCTCCAGATCTCTCACCAACTGAAAACGTCTGGTCAATGTTGGCGGAGCAACTGGCTCGTTACAATACGCAAGTCACTACTCTTGATGAACTGTGGTATCGTGTTGAAGTTGCATGGGCAGCTATACCTGTACCCGCTATCCAAGCTCTGTTTGACTCAGCACCAGAGGTGTTCTGGGTACTGATTTCTCAGGATCTATGCACACAAATTGCGTGAAAATTTAATCACATGTCAGCTCTAGTATAAGATATTTGTCCAATGAATACTCGTTTATCATCTGCAATTCTTCTTGGTGTAGCAATGTTAATGTCCAGTAGTGTAGCTCCGTGCATGAAGCCGCTAACGTCCCATTGTCTATGAGAATTTGCTAAGTCGCTCAACCGTTCTCTGTCGTCACTCATGGTTCCTCAGCAACAGCCACATTGATATGTGAGCAGTCTTTCCACATGAAGTGTGCTCCTCCCGTTGTTACAAGACTGTTTTTCGCAGAACTGTCAGGACAATAATTAGATTCCAGTAAATTAATAAAACCAGTTCATCAAAATTAACCCCAAGCTAGAAACAAGTGTGCAAGTACAATTAAAGTTAATGTTAGTGATTGCCACATGCAGTTACTCTTTCTGTACTGAGTACTTCTTCTGGAGGTGGTTTTAAATTTGTTAGGGATCGTATTGAGTACGGGTTGGGCAGTGGAAACCCGAGCAGGAAGAAACAGTCAGCGTTCAGCCATCAAGTAGGCCATAGGTCTCTTTGAAGGGCAGGCACCGCCAAGAGGATGTGAAGCAGAGGCGGAAGACAGAACAGTATATTGCGTGCGGCTAAACTCCGCCAAAGAGGCACCATCTAACTTTTGTCCTAAATGACAAAAAGCCATTGTCAACATTAATAGCAGTCTGCTGGCGCCGGTAAGACACGCAGTGAGCAAACTGAGAGTGCAGTTTTGTGGCGCCCTCTGCTCAGTCGGAAGTCAGCATTGTAGGAAACTCTAGACTTGCAGCAATACACAGATAGAAATCTCTGGAGTAGAATGAGACGGTAGGCCACCCTGTGCTTTTGTGATTAAAAACACGGGGCTCGCAGCCGTCAGGCTGGTGCCACGTTAGCTGCCTTGTTGACTCTGTTAAGAATTTGTAAAAGCTGCTACCGTTGGATAATTGGGATAAAAGCCAGAGTGAGAGAAGAGGAATACCTGTGTGTACATGCAGGAGACCTGGCTGGCCAAAAATCAAAGGGTCAGGAGCAGCTTGTTTCTGAGCTCCAACACTAAAAAATCACACGACTGGGTAATTATGTTTAAACCGAGTATCAAAAATGGTTCAAATGGCTCTCAGCACTATGGGACTTAACTTCTGAGGTCATCAGTCCCCTAGCGACCGTAGCGGTCGCGGAGTTCCGGACTGCAGCGCCTAGAACCGCTCGGCCACCCTGGCCGGCAAACCGCGTATAGACGGGAGGTTTATTTTAGAACGGACTTGGTTGGCCAACATTGGTGCTCACAATCATGCACAAATAAAATTCTGCTTCTTGGTGAGACCACCCTGTGGAACTTACTTGCATCGGGGACACGCCAGAGGACACTTCAGCCTAGAGAAGGACTTCGAATCTGAGGGAAAGCAGACTAGACGATTTAGAATTGTCAACTACTACATCTGCCACTCGCAGGCACCGGTACTGCTAAGTATGGTTAGCCATTGCAAAGTCCGAAAACCAAGTGATAGGACGCACATGCAGTTTTGAGTTTGACGTTAGGGATTTTACATTTATGATTCAAGTACGGTCATTAGCAATCTCTAACTCAACATGTGCTCAGTCAAGATAGTGGGTATATGCACAATTCTTTCCATGTTTTTCTCTTTCCTCTCTGACTAACGATCTTCAGTCTTTGAGCGATTTCCGCAAACTAGATTGTTCACCCAGTACTGCGTTGACTTTAACGTATTCACCACCATCTCATTACCTGACCTCTTGCCAAGGTGTTGTTATTGTTAACTGTGTTGTGATATTGTACTGATACTCGATGAACGTAACGCTTGTCCTTTTGCCAATGTGTTGTTACTGTAACTCCGTTGTGAATTTATCTAGATACTCTATGAACGTAATGCTTTCATATCCTTGTATACTTGGATTTATCTTGAAGACCACAGAAAGTTGTAATAAATACGGTTTTATAGTGAGCATTGTTTCATTCAGTAGTTTGGCGAAAATCTCTATTTCGTCATCTTATTAGTTACTGCCCCTGTTTCACGTATGCTAGGGCCACTCCTATTTAATGAATTACATTCAATAATTATCAGGCCTGACACTTGTAATTAAATTCAGGTGTTTCTATGGAAAGGAAGATGATTATTGGGAATCTTCGTACATCCATATTTAAACTGGATGAAGGCGGGACACAGCTGGTATAATTTTGATTAAAAATGAAATTACTCCCACTGTGCTTAATATCTTTTATTTACTTCGAAACTAGTAGCGAAGTAAATAAAAATCTTAAGCACAGCTGGAGGAATTTAATTTTTAATAAAGATAATTGGTAATGTCACTCAGAACAGCTCCACAGGGGTATGTCGATGGCTCAATTGTAACCTCACACTGTCATTGCTGTTCTTGATGCATAAAACACTTTCGCATTTCCTGTTAAGCCCTTCCTAGGTTTCTTGTGGGTAACTAGATGTAGAAATGCAATGATTTTGCCGTGTGTACCTTAAATATGTGTACGTGCATCTTTATGTGTGTGTGATTCCTCATATCTTTTGCTTAAATGTAAGGCTCAGTTTTCTGACAGCTAGATAGTGTCATTAACCTAGAATACACTACACTGTTGAAGCTCTATTCCAGTATGGTATCGCTGCCAAAGGCTTTACTTAACTGCTCTTTTTTTTCTACAGACAACGATGCAGTTTTCTGTTGAACACGGATGGCGTCAAAATGACTTGAGGTCTACTCTACAGATATAAGGCCTCTTGGCTTCAAATGTATTGGGAACAAGTGTGAAGCTATCGAGCCATATCTGCGAACCACAGACGCTATGTTTTTAGTAGAATCAGTTGCACGTCACATCACTGCCACTACTGTGGACAGCAGAGATGCCAACGCTACTAGACTAGTGACTCCGGCTCACTCATAAGTGTACACTGTAAACTGCATGTTTGTACATTCCATAATGTTGTCCACTAGGATGTAATGGCAAATTCAAGGGCTTGCACCCATTTTCTAAACCTTTATTACAATGGGTATATCTCTTCAGACAAATAGTGCCTTCATGAAATGTCGTTTGCAATGCATATTAGTCTTCTAAATAGACTTCCGTTTTGGAAGAAATATGAGCTCCTCAGTGTGGAAATTAAATGAGTGTAAACTCCGCAGCAGACACGACGACATTCTACGGAAGGATGCTTACTAACTTTTATTAAATAACAATAACTAAATAAGCCCCTAACAGACACGTGTATACCATGCTGTACAAATATTCAGTAAGAGGTGTGTCACAACTACTGTCAGTCCTCGTCTGCTCTGGTGCAGAAGTAGGCACGTGTCTCATCAAACTCGTCCTTGAAAGCCTAGAGTACAATGCAAAGGTTGTCCAAGAAATCCTAGACTGGTGTGGATTAATAGTGCGGGTGGTGGGGCAATGCACAATAACAAGAGGCAAACAGCAGCCAATAGGGTCATTCTGCGTGGGCGACTATTATCGTCTGTGAGTGGCTCAAATGGCTCTGAGCACTATGGGACTTAACTTCTAAGGTCATCAGTCCCCTAGAACTTAGAACTACTTAAACCTAACTAACCTAAGGACATCACACACATCCATGCCCGAGGCAGGATTCGAACCTGCGACCGTAGCGGTCGCGCGGTTCCCGACTGTAGCGCCTAGAAACGCTCGGCCACCCTCGCCGGCGTCTGTGAGTGTCTACATGATTTTAGTAGTAGTGCAGCTCAGTCTAACGAACCACAACACAGTAAATTTGTACTTAGTGGCTGCTCACACGCAACGTTACAGATTTAGAGCTCTAATGTACCATCTTCATTACTGCCAGTATTATTATAGATGTTAAAGGACGTTAATCCGAGGCGAACTTTGAATATGAAACCAGAAAAAGATCTGGAACCCACAATCAGTGCCACGTCTCCTTGCAACTGGATGAGAGAGCCTGCAAGGAAGCAAGTGAATTTGTTCGTTGGCGACACGTGCATGGCACGGAACGCTGTCAGAGGGTGGGATTCCCCCTTCAACTCTCTTCCATTGATGGGCCAAACGCGTGTGCAGCTAGAGGCAGAGAGACAACACACTCAAAAAATCATAACAATTAACACACTTGAAACTGTAGCTTAAACTGTTCAGATTAAACTGTTCTTGAATTTAGGGTTGATTAATGTGGTAATTTCCGGAAAAAATTGAATTTTCGTAATTTTTAGAGGCGCGAAATATAAACGTTTCGAACTTGAAATTTTGATAGTATATGTGCTTACGCACAACGTAATCACCCTAACGTTCCTACTGCGCTGCTTTTATTATTTTTTGAGTTTTTCCTGATACAGAATTAGCAGAAGTGTTGTATATTATCTGCCTTCTAGAGGCAAGCTAGGAAGCAGAAATTTCGGCTCCATATTCCACCTAATATATTAGAAACAGTATGAATTTGGAAAATAATAGCTGTATAATGTGTGATGTTTTGGCTTAAGGCACTGGATGATAAAGCGCAATATTTAAGTACTGGAACAGCCCGTCTTCCTCCATTCCAAGGAAGGAATGAAGTGTGTCAGGAAGAAAAGTAAGGTCTGCTTTAGTCACCCGCGAGAAGTTCGCGTCGGAGGCCGCGAGTGCTGTAAGCCAAATACGTGACCCTCACTTGTGATAATAGCCGCGGAACGCGGACCTCTCGGATAACTGTACCCAGATGAAACTTCTGTATCACGAACAAAACTAGATAATATTCCAGTTTTGTTTTATGAATTTAAAAAAAAATGGCTCTGAGCACTATGGGACTCAACTTCTGAGGTCATTAGTCCCCTAGAACTTAGAACTAGTTAAACCTAACTAACCTAAGGACATCACAAACATCCATGCCCGAGGCAGGATTCGAACCTGCGACCGTAGCGATCTTGCGGTTCCAGACTGCAGCGCCTTTAACCGCACGGCCACTTCGGCCCGCTTTTATGAATTTCACCGTAAGTGTGGAGTGGTGCAATTTCCATACCTTTCGGTATTTGCGAGTTTTTGTACACCCCCCGTCCTTTTCTGGACGAACAATGCATCACCGATTAACCAACCGCTGTTTAATGGGAACAGTAACTGTAATGAATGGAAACAGGGCGGAATCTCCGACTCTGAGTAGTGCCAGGTGCTGAAAATAGGTTGAAGAGTTTTACAGAATTTTACTTTCTGAGTGTTTTGCCTAAAAGAACTTATAAACCACGAGCTTTGAACTGTGTTTAAATAATTTCCTTGAAGAAATTCTTCATTGCCTCATATTCTCATTACGTAAGAATTTCCCAGCTAGACAGTCTGGGATGTCAGGAAGAGGAATGAAGACTAGTACATCTTTCCGACTATTCACAAGTCACGTATGTGCGTAGTTTACAAGCTCTTACTGCGTCTGTTAGCCTTTGAGACGGATTTTCATCTACTTTCAGTGAAACGAAATGTACAGAAGCGATATGATGATCTACATCAGACTGACTCATGTTAACGGAATGATGAAATAATTATTTCGCCTCACTGCAAGACGATTTTCAGGTGGTATTAAGAAAGCAGCAAATCGCCTTCAATGTGGTTGTGCTTTGCAAATCATTGGGGTTTAAAAACATGCCTTCCGCCTGCAGTTAACAAGACTCAGTCCTACAGCTTTAAAACTACGTGCAACTATTTTGTGATGGGTAGATTAAAAATTCTGAGAGCACAGCACGACTGACGAGGTACTGCTACAAGAAAACACGTGGGAACGCTGTTAGTCAGTGTAGTGAAACGGCTCAGTCGTACACTCTTGCTGTTTAGTAAAGAACACGATACACTTATTTGAATCACGCAGCGATCCAGAAATTTTTCATATTTATACCAATTATAACGCAAATTATATATATATATATATATATATATATATATATATATATATATATATATATGTGTGTGTGTGTGTGTGTGTGTGTGTGTGTGTGTGTGTGTGTAAATAAGAAATATATTTAGATCTGCACTTGAATGACGTTTCTTCAAAAATACTTCAAAAATTTTCATTTTTTATGCAATAACTTTATTTGGAAATTTTCAGTGTTAAATTCACATTTAAAATTATCATTATTATTGTTGTTGATTATTAAAACATTTATAAAATAAGAAGAGTGTGCCGTAGGAGTGATTTGCTTTTGTTTTTGGTGTGATTGATAACTTCATAATGTATTATCTCTGGAGGAGTTGCCGTTGTCTTCAAGTGTCTGACATTCTGTGCAGTAAGTATGTTTTGATGAGTTTGAACTCATGAGATTGGTTTTACTGTAAGAAGAATTGTATAGAAAGTGATTACAAAATGTGGGAAGTTGAAGTTATGGCCTGCAGAATTTCATCTAAACAACCTATATTAAGAGCCCGTAAGCGTCAAAATAAAAATATATATCTTAAGTAAAACTGCGCCAACAGCGACACCAAGATGAAACGGATGAGAAGAAGAATATAAGTAAAATACAGTATATCGATTTTTAGAAACATCAGTTTATAATTTATTGACATTTCTGACATGTTTAACAAGTCATAATGGAAGCGGGAATACAGGTGGAACATGTGCGGTTTGATGACTGAAATTAATTGTTATTAATGGTAATCTTTAACTTCATAAATTAAGGCGCTGATTAGAACAGTCGCAGACTCACTTCTTGTTGATCAAATTAGACCAAAGACTCTGAATCAAACTCCAGTTTGTCTCGGGTTGTCTGCTTTATTGCAGTTTCAAGCTAGGAGTGTTGAATTTTTAATAATAGCGGGAATCCGATATATCGATATAATCGATTAAATAATATCATTGTCGTCTTCCGATGGATCTAACGCAAGTATCTATATACCTACGGAAGAATAGTCGACATATCGGCCTATGAAAGTATTGGCAGCACATTGCAAATATAGTGCCGGCTTTAGAGTTGTATATTTATGTACTCATTTATTATTAGATATTCTGTACATCAGCAAGCTGACAGCATGCCTATCCCCCTTAGAGGAAGACTTGAAAGGAAAACGATGGACGTTCCACTCTTGGCGATAATCTCTTCGATAACAATGTTACTGTATATAAGTGGCACAATAAAAGGCGTTCGAAATACTTCATGTGGAGCGTTATTTCATTTCTGCTAATGCCAGCGACCTAAGAGCTGTAGCGTCAAAATTGTGTGTTGACGCCTAAACGTTGCAGTTTCTGTTGGTAGCCACAAGCGCCGATTGCGTCAGCATTTCCCCTCACACGCCTTCGCCCACCAGAAAGACCAATCTTGTCATTTAGATTTTTGTACATAATTTTCAGAAACTGTTTTCGAATAGTGCCGATGTGAAGAAGTAGTACACTAGTTTCGTTGATTTTTTTAACGCTACTGCTGTGCTATTTCTTCACATAGGAAATCTTGTTATTCCATTACACCGCAACCTACCAATTGCAATCGGTTGGTTGGTTAATTTGAGAGAGGGGACCAAACAGCGAGGTCATCGGCTCCATCTGATTAGAGAAGGATGAGAATGGAAGTCGGTCGTGCACTTTCAAAGGAAACATCTCTGCATTTGTCTCAAATGATTCAGGGAAATCATGGAAAACATAAATCAAGATGGCCGGACAAGGGTTTGAACTGTTGTTCTCCCGAATGCGAGTCCAGTGTACTAATCACTGCGCCACCTCGCTCGGTACTGGAAACGGACTTCTTCTTTTGTGCCACCTACACTTGCCTCACAATGTCAAATAGAAAGACTGGATGTGATGAAATCTCAAAACGTAATAAGGCTTCTTCACTCAATGAATCCAAAATTATATTCTACTACAATTTTAAAACAACAACTTCAAATACTTACCGAAAATTGTGAAAAAAGTAATACAAAGTAAAAATATCGTCACTCGATATGGTCATTTTGATATATATATATATATATATATATATATATATATATATATATATATATATATATATATATCGGAGAAAATATGTAGCTGATATATGTTGATATTGTTGGAAAAATATCGATACATCGATATTTTATCAACAGACCTTTCAAACGTATACCCCAGCCTTACCCCAGTCCCTGATCACCTGTCCCAGATTTTTTAAACCACTACGCCTCATAACCGAGGACGGAGCTGCAAATCATTGAACGATCGTCAGAATTGAGGTTTTCTTGGTTTCCTTGAATAATTCCAGGCACACGCCAGATTGGTTCCTCACAAGGACGCCACTGACGACGTCCGTCCCCATTTGGCTTATTTTCCTTCGAGGGTTGTAACAGGGTTTCGGGTCGACCACGAAAGGTCTTATCTTCCGACTGAATCTGCCCCTGAGATTCTGTCTCCAGCTTCGATAGGTTTCAAACGAAGGACTGACGGAAGTTACAGCTTCAGAGTTTGACTTAAAATTTCAATCATTAAAATGTGGTCTAACAGCAACAAGACCGTCCGCGTATACCTCAGGGATTTGAAGCAGTTTTCTGCCTTTCCAGCTCCCACGGCACACTACAAAGGAATACGCTTGTTTACAAGCCACTTCAGATATTTCCTTTAAGGAGAGCTGTAGTCGTTCTTCATATTCTCAGACCCAACGTGTAAAATGACTTTTATTGTGAAGTCGTTAAAGAACAGGTTCAATACCAACTATCACGATTCATTAATCCATTGCATGAGCTTCGTAGTCAAACTGAATATTCTGGCGCCCTTGCCCAACACGTGCATCGGCAGAATCTGATGTGTTGGCAGAAGAGCCAACACCGTGTTGCTAGAGGAGGCCGAAATGCACGCGTTTAATTACACGCAGACTGGCGTGAGGTCTGGAACAAGGTAAAGTTATTATAGTAGCCAAAAATAGTACATAGCTTCTGAAATACTTAACTTTAATCCATAATTGGAGAACATCGCTCTTGATGATACATAATTACAATCTCAATATAACTGGTAATGGCGCCTTGCTAGGTCGTAGCAAATGACGTAGCTGAAGGCTATGCTAACTATCGTCTCGGCAAATGAGAGCGTATTTGTCATTGCTCCATCTCTGGCAAAGTCTGCTGTACAACTCGGGGCGAGTGCTAGGACGTCTCTCTAGACCTGCCGTGTGGCGGGGCGGCGCTCGGTCTGCAATCACTGACAGTGGCGACACGCGGGTCCGACGTATACTAACGGACCGCGGCCGATTTAAAGGCTACCACCTAGCAAGTGTGGTGTCTGGCAGCAAAGTTACTGACGCTGTGACAAGAGACAGGTAAACGCAAAGATTCTTGTGAAGTGCGGAAACATAACAGCAAAATTACTGTTATTTAAATATAACTTCCACCTTACGTTTTACACATTTCCATTATACCTTGTAATCGTTATTGCTTCTTCTTCCACAATTAATATACAATGAAATTAATTTTTTATGGCAGTAAATAAACTGATTTATGTACACATTCCTTTTCCGACTGAGGAATCATATCTATATAAATACCACCTCCGTAAAGGAAACAAAATTGAAGTCGTTGTAATGGAAAGGGAAAAGGAAGTAGATAATGTTGAAACGGGAGACACGAAATTGCGAGGAAAATTTGAAAAAGCATTGCAGGATCAAAGACGAAACAAGCCACCTAGAGTAAACGACATTTCCTCAAAACTGCTGAGAACCTTGGAACGATGTACCGTTACAAGCCTATTCCACATCCTGAGAAGTATACTGGGTGGTCCATTGATAGTGATGGGGCCAAATATCTCACGAAATTAGGATCAAACGATAAAAGAAGAAGAACAAATCACTTCATGCCTGAACGGGGAAAACAGATGGCGCTATGGATGGCGCGTTAGATGGCGCTGCCAAAGGTTACATTGATAGAAACTACATTTTTTATATAAGTCCCCTCGTTTTTATTACATATTCGTATAGTACTTAAATAAATAGGAATGTTTGATTTGGAACATTTGATTCGCTTTGTGATCGATGGCACTGTAATATTCTCACAAATGTAGCAATGTGCAATTCATTACTTAAATTAGGGATGATAATAATTACGCGGAACCACTTTGCCTCCCACCTAACATGTTTTTTTCCATCCCAGATGATCCCCACTTTGATTATTCCCTCTTCCCTGATGTCATGGACCGTACGAATACCTCTGTTCCTCCCCTTGCTCCTAGCTTCCAGTACTTGGGCCACACCCCACCATCTGAACTTAACACTCCCATCACTACCCAGGACATCAGTCTCACACTCTGCACTAAATTCAACACTGCTCCCGGCCACGACTGCGTTACCTACCGCCACCTCAAACACTGCCCTCCCTCCTTCCTTTCCATCCTTGCCACCCTCTACAATGTCATCCTTGTCACTGGCTTTTATCCCGACCTGTGGAAAACCTCCCGTATCCTGATGTTCTCCAAACCCAACAAGCCTCCATCTGATGCCTCTTCCTATCGTCCTATCTGTCTCACATCGGTGTTCAGCAAGCTCTTGGAATCCATCCTTTCCCGGCGCATCCATCACCACGTCCGCCAAAACCACCTCCTCCCACACACCCAATGCGGCTTTCGACCTTCCTTCTCTGCCGATGACCAACTCCTCCGCCTCACTCATCTCCTCTCCCTCCAGCTAAACTCCCGTCGCTCCGCCATTTTTGTCTCCCTTGACCTCGAAAAGGCCTATGACTGTGTCTGGCATCCTGGTCTCCTGTTTAAACTCCACATCTACGCCCTTCCTATCAACTACATCCGTCTGGTGGCCTCCTTCCTCTCCCACCGCCCCTCCTATGTTACCATCCATAATGCCAATTCCCACACCTTCTACCCCTCTGCAGGTGTGCCGCAGGGCTCTGTCCTCTCCCCTCTCCTCTACCTCCTGTACACGGCACATATGCCCCAACCCCCCCCTCCAGTACACCTCTGCAATATGCTGATGACACCGCATTCCTCGCCCTCGCCCCTACCCTCCAACGGTCCCAACGCCTTCTCCAGAATCACCTTGACCATTCTGCTGCATGGTGTAACCAGTGGCTCCTGAAACTCAACCCTTCCAAGACCCAGGCGATCATCATAGGTCGTACCACTCGCTCCTTCCTGCTCCTGGATTTCTCCCTTACTGTCTGTGCCCGTCCTGTCTGCCTCACCCCCACCCTCACCTACCTTGGCCTCACCATTGACCGTCACCTCACCTGGATCCCTCATCTCCGCTCCATCCAATCCAAAGCCCACAACCGCCTCCGACTCCTCAAACTCCTCTCCAGCCGGACATGGGGGTTGCACCCCTCTACCATCCTCCACACCTACAAATCCTTAATCCGTTCCATCCTCTGTTATGCCAGTCGTGCCTGGATATCTGCCCCCCCCCCCAAATTCTATAAGTCCCTCCAGATCCTTGAGCGTCATGCACTCTGCCTCGCCTTCCGTATACGCCTCCCGTCCCCCACGCGGATCCTCTATGATCTCATTCCTTTCCCCCATCTGCTCCTATTCCTCGAACATATCCGCATCCTCTACACCTCCCACCATCTTGAACCCCCTCACCCCCTGGTTGCTCCTCTCCTCTCCGATCCCCGCCCCCTGCCACGTCATCACCGTTGTGTTCCCCCTACCCTCCATCACTACACCCTACATCTCGTTTCCCAAGGTGGCTTCCATCAACTCCCCCTCCCAGATGATGCCCTCTCTCCCTCCATTTATCCCTCCTATCAACTCTGATCCTCACTCCCCCTCCTTTCCTCTGTCCTTTTCCCAGGCTCCCTCTCCCCCCCTTCCATCCTCTTTCTTCCACACCTCCCCTCTCTTTGCCCCCTTCTCTCCCCCGAGTCCTTTTACATTTCCCTCCTCTGCCTCCTCTCATTCCTTCTCGTGTCTGCCCTTCTCCCCCTTTATTAGTCCTCTCCCTCCTTGGTTCCCCCCCCCTTTTCGTTTTTTCCTCTCCTCCCTTCTTGTTTTTCCCCCTACTCCAGGTCCCCCCCCCCCATCTGCCTTGGATCGTGAGTGCCATCTTTGTGCCACCTTTTTCGTGCAGTGTTTTACAGTGTGTTTTTCTAGTGCGTGCTCCATGTTGTGTCTTTTGGGAAGTGTAGCGAACAGCCATCATACCGTCGCTGGGTGTGCTTTTTCTTTTTTTTTTTATCACTTGCGAACAGAAACCAGACTGTCGCCATGTTTTTTAATTGTGTGTCTACTATGTTACTTGTCTGATTCCTGTGTATTTTATCAACATTGCCAACCCCTTTTGCTTTCTGTTTTAACTTCCCGCATTTTTACGCCATTTTACACATTAAATCACCATTTTATCGCCTGTTTTTCCTTGTTTCTTTCTTCTTCCTTTTTTAAACAAAAGTCTGTAGGCTGTAGAGCAGCGTAGTAAGCTGCTGCCAGCCCGCCCCCTTCGGGGGGATTTGAATATCAATAAAGAAAAAAAAAATTACGCGGAATACATAACCTTTTTAAAATGGAACGTATAACAGTCGCAGCAAAGGTGGGTATGGTTTTTATTTATGGCTATTGTGATCAAAATGCCCACCAAGCTTGTGCTATGTATGTCGATCGTCATCGTGACGGACAGCATCCACGTATCCGGAACTTTCGTCGAATAGTTAATGTATTTAAAGAAACCGAAAGTGTTCAGCTAAAGTAGAAGACGCAACCAAGAACAGCAATAAATAAAATGCCCAAATAAGTGTTTTAGCTGCAGTTGAGGCTAATCCGCACATCAGTAGCAGACAAACTGAGCGGGAATCGGGAATTTCAAAAACGTCGGTTTTGAGAATTCTACATCATCATACATTTCACCCTTACCATATTTCTAAGTATCTGGAATTGCATGACTATGATTTTGAACGTCGTGTAAATTTTTGCCACTGGGCACAAAATAAATTACGAGACGATAACAGGTTTTTTTTTTTTTTTTTTTTTTTTTTCAAGAGTTCTATTTAGTGACGAAGCGTCATTCACAAACAGCGGTAACGTAAACCGGCATAAAAGCACCATTTGGCAACGAAGAATCCACAAAGGCTGCGACAAGTGGAACATCAGCGACCCTGGCGGGTCAGTGTATGGTGTGGAATTATGGGAGGACATGTAATTGGCCCTTATTTTCTCTAAGGAAATCTAAATGGTGCAATGTATGCCGATTTCTTAATTAGTGTTTTACCGATTCTGCTACAAGATGTTTCATTTCATGACAGAATGGCCATGTACTTTCAACATGATGGATGTCCGACACATAGCAAGCGTGCAGTTAAAGCGGTATTAAATAGAATATTTAAGGACAGGTGGATTGGTCGTAGAAGCATCATACCATAGCCTGCACGTTCACCGGACCTTACATCTCCGTACTTTTCTTTGGAGAAAATTGAAAGATATTTGCTGTCGTGATCCACCGGCAACGCCTGAAGACATGCGTCAGCGCGTTATCAATGCATGTGTGACAATTACTGAAGGTGATATACTCGCTGTTGAGTGGAATTTCGTTACCCGTATTAGCAAATGCATTGAAGTTGAAGGACAACATTTTGAGCATTTATTACATTAATGAGGTTATTACGGTTGCTCAAACAATAACAGCATGCGTTCCCACAATTTTTGATAAGGTCACAAAAGTAAATGTATCACATTAGAACAACAGAAATAAAATCCAAACGTAACTACATTTTGTGTTTTAATTTTAAAACCACATTGTTACCAACTTTTCATCTAAATGGGTGAGGCATAGTATAAGTGTTGGAATATTACAGGGCCATCACAAAGTGAAACAAATGTTCCAAATCAATCATTCATATTTATTTACGTACTATACGAATATGCAATAAAAATGGGGGTACCTACTTAAAAAATGCAGTTTCTATCAATTTAACCTATGGCAGCATCCGCCCCTGGCAGCTGAGTGGTAAGCGCAACGTAATGTCATACCCAACGGCCCGGGTTCGATTCCTGGGTGGGTCGGAGATTTTCTCCGCTCAGGAACTGGGTGTTATGTTGTCCTTATCATCATCATTTCGTCCCTATCGACACGCAAGTTGCCGAAGTGAGGTCAACTCGAAAGACTTGCACCAGGCGAACGGTCTACCCGACAGTAGGCCCTAGCCAAACTGCATTTCCATTACCTACGGCAGCGGAAACTAGTGGGCCATCCATAGCGCCATCTGTTTTCCCCGGTCACGCTCGAACAGGTTTGTTCTTCTTATTTTTTCGATTGATGCTAATTTCGTGAGATATTTGGCCCGGTCACTATCAATGGAGCACCCTGGAGATGTGAGTTAGACGAAAATCCGTGAGAGTTCAAGATCAATGTAATAACTGAAAAAAACATTAGTTTAACAAGTTATGAGTGCAAAATATTGACGCGAATTAATTACAGAAAAATGGAAAAACTGGAAGAAGTTGACTTCGGCGAAGATAAGTTTAAATTCTGGAGAAACGTAAAACCACGCGAAGCAATGCTGACTCTATAGCTTATCAGCAAGCCTGTGTTTACAGCATTTGTAGATTTATAGAAGATTTTGCCAATGTTGACTGGAATACATTTATTAAACTTCTGAAGGTAACAGGGGTAAGATACATGAAGTGATGGTTCAAATGGCTCTGAGCACTATGGGACTCAACATCTTAGGTCATAAGTCCCCTAGAACTTAGAAGTACTTAAACCTAACTAACCTAAGGACATCACACACACCCATGCCCGAGGCAGGATTCGAACCTGCGACCGTAGCAGCCCCGCGGTTCCGGACTGCAGCGCCAGAACCGCACGGCCACCGCGGCCGGCTACATGAAGTGAAAAGTTATCTACAGACACCAGATTGCAGTTATGAAGTCAAAGGACATGGGAAAGCAATGCTTGAGAATATAGGAAGACAAGATTACAGCCTGTCCCCAACGTTAATCACTCTGTGGATTGAGCAATTATGTAAATATTTCTAAAGGAAATAAAAAGTTCTGCAAGAAGACCTAAAACTTTCAGGTTTGCTTATGACACCTGAATCTGTCAGAGACGGCAAAAACATTGGAATAGCAAATGATTGTAACGGTGAGTGTCTTTGAAACGAGGTTATAAGATGAATATGAACAAAAGTAAAAGAACGTTAATGGTACGTGTCAAATTAAATAAGGCGACGGTAAGGTAATTAGGTTAAGAAATGAGACATTAAAACTGGTAGATGAGTGCTTCCTCCTCCTCCTTCACCTGCTGCAATGCAGAGAAGAGGGACGAGTGGAGACAAGCAGGCTGTTGTTGATGCAGTAGCATTGAGTCCGAAGACTAGCGTGCTGCAGCTCCCCTTACTACTCTATTTTGTGCAAGCCTCTTCACCTCCAAATAGCTACTGCAATCTTCATCCTTCTCAATCTGTTTACTGTATTCATTTGCCACGTGGTCTGGGGCGCCTTGCCACGGTTCGCGCAGCTCCCCCCGTCGGAGGTTCGAGTCCTCCCTAGGGTATGGTTTTGTGTGTTGTCCTTAGCTTAAGTTAGTTTAAATTAGACTAAGTAGTATGTAAGCTCAGAGAACGATAATCTCAGCAGTTTGGTCCCATAGGAACCTACCACAAATTTTCAAATTTTATTCATCTCTTGGCCTCCCTAACTGATTTTTACCCACCGCACTTCTCTGCAGTACTAAACTGGTGATCTCTTGATGACTCAATCAGCTTCTCAAACATTGCTTCGCTTTCATGCCCCTCGACTCTTATAATTTTCATCTGGTTTATTCACAAGTTGTAAATAGCCTTTCGCTCCCTGTATTTTACCCCTGCTACCTTCAGAATATCAGAAAGAAAATTCCAGTAAACATTTTCAAAAGCTTTCTTTTAACCAAGTCGTGCAAAAATTCTACTCAGTATCTCCTCATTGGTTACGTAATCTACCCATCAGCCTTCAGCATTCTTCTTTAGCACTACATTTCAAAAGTTTCTATTCTCTTCTTGTCTAAACTGTTTATAGTCCGTGTTGCACTTCCATACCTGACTGCATTCAATAAAATGTTTCCCAAAAATTTTTGTCTTCTCAAGAAACGCTTTTCTTGCCTTTGTAGACTACATTTTATATCCTCTCTATTTCGGCCATCATCAGTTATTTCGCTCCCCAAATAGCAAAACTCATCCACTACTTTAAATGTCTTGTTTTCTAATCTAATCCCCCTAAAGATCGCCTGATTTTATATGACTACATTCCAATATCCTTGTCTTGCTTTTGTTGATGTTCATGATACATCCTCCTTTCAAGATACTGTGTATTCTGTTCCGCTGCTCTTCCAAGTCCAAAGCTGATTGTGACAGAATTACAGCAAAACTCAAAGTTTTTATTTCTTCTCCCTGAACTTTAATTCCTACTTCAAATTTTTCGTCGGTTTCATTTATTCCTCGCTCAGTGTACAGGCTGAATGACATCGGAATAAGCTACAACTCTATCTCATTCCCTTCTCAAACATTGCTTCGCTTTCATGCCCCTCGACTCTTATAATTTTCATCTGGTTTATTCACAAGTTGTAAATAGCCTTTCGCTCCCTGTATTTTACCCCTGCTACCTTCACAATATTAGAAAGAAGATTCCAGTAAACATTTTCAAAAGATTTCTCTAAGTCTACAAATGCTATAAACGTACGCTCTCCTTTCCTTAATGTATGTCGTAAGATATATCGTGTGGTCAGTATTGCATCATGTGTTGCTACATTTCTCCGAAATCCAAGTTGATGTTCCCCGAAGTCGGCTTGTGCCAGTTTTTCTGTTCTTCTGTAAGGAATTATTATTAAACTGATAGCTCGGTAATCAGCAACTGCTTTCTTTGAAATCGCAATTATTACACTCTTCTTGAAGTCTTATTTCGCCTGTCTCATACAATTGCTCACCGTATGGGAGAGTAGTTGTAGACAGGCAAGTCGTTCATCTTTGAGATTTGGTTCACTGGTGAATGGACCTTTTTGAGACATGCTCATATTTACCCATTCACTTTACTTTTTTATCTAATTACGCGATACTGTACGTGTATTTCTAATTTTAATATACTTTCCCGAGTGTGAATTAAAAACAAAAATTCGTTATTTTAATTAAAAATTTAACTGAAGATGCGTTAATTAACATTTCCATTCGATAACTAAGATGTAATTTAAATAAAACTAAATAACAGACTTGTCTCTAGTGAGATTCGAACCAGCGGCTTTGCAATTACGAAATTAATACTACTCATATAGCTACTCGCAACTACTTTTATAAACCTGAATTGTTTTGTTGTTAACAGAACTCGGAAATCTTTCAGCATTCAAAGCCGCCGTTCACTTATTTGAGAATTGCGTCACTTTTAAAAATTTTCCGATCTTCAAAGCCGACTTACTGAGTTTTTAAGAACTGGATCATACTGCTGTAGACAGCTAATGCCCGGGCACTGACCTTCGGACTGACCTTCCGGACTCATCCTACAGCCCGATTCTCGCAGCTTCCGACTTCCATTTGGTTGTCGCAGTGAAGGTTACACTCCGTGAGAAGCAGTGGATGAGGGGGAGGTTACTTATGCAGCAAGACGATGGCTCTGACATCGACCATTAGAGTGGTACCATGCGGGCATACAGGCCCTCCCAGTAAGGTGGTGTAGGGCCGTCGCCTTGAACGGTGATTATGCCGAAAAATGGGGTTTCTAGCCTCAAGGGTGGGGAATTGTATGGTGTATTGGAATCCTGAATAATACCAACCTGCATTCAGAAAAAAAGTTTTGCATTACTTATGGAACGACCCTCGTATATATGAGGGTCACCCGAAAGTAATGCACCGCATTTTTTCTTCAACAGTTCTTATTGAACGTAACGAGAATTACACACACGAAAGGATGGTGTTTTATCTACACACCCAATTTTTCCACATAATCTCCATCCCGTTTTATGGACTTCCTCCAGCGCGACTCAAGGGCGTGTATGTCCTATCTGTACCAACACTTGTCCTGATGGCGGAGCCAGTACTTCACTTTGTGAATCACCTCCTCATGATCCTCAAAATGTCTTCCACGAATGACATCTTTTAATGGCCCAAACTAGTGGAAGTCCGAGGGAGGTAGGACAGGGCTGTAGGGTGGATAGGATAACATTGTCCACCCATGTTTTGCAATGTGTTCAGCAGTCCTTACACTTGTGCGGTGTCGAGCGTTATCGTGTTCCAGCAAAACATCTCCTTGGATGCTGTGGCGCTGAAGTCTTTAGAAGCGCATCTTGAGTTTTGTTAATGTATTGACAGACGCTTCTGAGCTAATGGCACAGCCTCTCGGCGTCACATCAGTGAGAATCACACCGTCACAGACCCAAACACGGAGATCAGGACCTTGCTTTGAATTTTTTCTTCTGTGGGGAGTGGAATTGGCGTCATTCCATCGACTGTCGTTTTGTTTCGGGCTCAGAATAGTGAACCTAGGTTTCATCGCCTGTCACAATCCGAAACAAAAAGCTTCGGAACGTTGCAACAAATCAAGACAAATGATTTATCTGTGCGTTTTTTGATCCATCGTCAGACACCGAGGGACCCAACTTGCACACACATTTGAATATCCAAGAGTGTGGATAATTGCATCCATACCTCCTTTGCTGAGTGACAGATGCAGTGCCAACTGCCGAGTTGTAATGCGACTGTCCTCGCCAATGACATCAACCCCCTGCAACATGTCAGGTGTGACAGCCGTGGATGGTCTCCCGGACCGCTGCAAATCGTGGAGCTCCGCCGAACCGCCTTCTGATGACCTCACCCTCCGTGCACAGCGACTAACTGTACTTCTGTTGCCAGCAGATGCTCCATACACATTGCACAGAGTTTGTGAATATTCCCCACAGTTTCTTTCTCTGCAGTGATAAATTCAATGACGCCACGTTACTTATAACATATTTCACCTACAGACTGTCCTACACCTACGCTTTCTGTCGGAAGTGACGGAAACTTGGCGCGCTCATTCAGGAGACATCAAATAATACCTACGTAACGTTTCGCATAAGTAGCATTGTTTTCGGCTGAGAAAAAAAAAAATGCGCTGCATTACTTTCTGGGCCGGCCGGCGGTGGCCGAGCGGTTCTAGGCGCTTCAGTCCGGAACCACCCCGCTGCTACGGTCGCAAGTTCGAATCCTGCCTCGGGCATAGATGTGTGTGGTGCCCTTAGGTTAGTTAGATTTAAGTAGTTCTAAGTTCTAGGGGACTGATGACCTCAGAAGTTAACTCCCATAGTGCTAAGAGCCATTTTTTTTAAAATCACTTTGTTTTTAACGGACAGGGAATCACCCTAGCGAAGATATAGGCTGCAAATGGGGAAATCCATTGAGATAAGCAACTTTGACAAAAGGCAGATTATTATTACGCACAGTCCGTCAACGACTGACTGGAAAGCGGCGAAGCCGTTCGAATATTCACGTGCTACTGTCGTCAGCATCTACGGAATGCTGTAGAAGGACAGTGAAACTATAACAAGGCGCTAAAGGATTGGACGTCCACGACTCTTCACAGAACGTGGGGTTCGGAGGCTTATCTGTTCTGTAAAGTAGGATAGATGGTGATCTCTGGCATGTCTGCCGGAAGAGCACAATGCTGGTGCACGGACAAGTGTTATGGAGAACACTGTTCATCGTACATTTTTAAACATGGAGCTCCGCGGCAGACCACCCCCATGTGTTCACACATTGGCCCAGCGACATCGTCAATTACTATTGCAGTGGGCACGTGCCCATCAGGATTCGACCGTCGATAAACGAAAACGTGTCGGCTCTTAGAGTGAATCACGTTTTTGCTACACTAGGTCGATGGTCGTCTCCAAAAACACCGTCACCGTGGTGAACGGCAGCTCGAAACGTGCAGTGCGCCACTGACGCAGGCTGGTGGGAGCAGTATTATACTGTGGGAGACATTCTCCTGCGCTGGAATGGGACCTGTGGTAGTAATCGAAGACACGCTGACAGCAGCGAACCACCAGCATCCCTTCATGCTCGAGGTCTTCCCCGACGGTGGCGTCATATTTCAGCAGTATAATAGTCCATGTCTCGGAGTCAGAACCGTGTTACAGAGAGTTGAGCAGCTTTATAGTAAACTCACTTTGATGTCTCGGCGACCCGGTTCGCCTGATGTAAACTGTTAAATCTGTACATCGAGAAACAATGATGGAAACAAAATAAAGGTTCAGGAGTGGAAGAGTGGAACTAAAATTCAAGGTGAAAAGATATCAATGATACCATTCGCTGATGACATTGCTATCCTGAGTTAAAGTAAATAAGAATTACATGATCTGCTGAACAGTGTAATGAGTACAGAGTATGGATTGAGAGTAAATCGAAGAAAGACGAAGGTAATGAGAAGTAGTAGAAATGAGAACAGCGAGAAACTTAACGTCAGGACTGATGGTCACGAAGTAGATGAAGTTAAGGAATTTTGGTACCTAGGCAGTAAAATAACCAATGACGGACGGATCAAGGAGGACATCAAAAGCAGACTAGTAATGGCAAAAAGGGCATTCCTGGCCAAGAGAAGTCTACTAATATCAAATATTGGCCTTAATTTGAGGAAGAAATTTCTGAGAATGTACGTCTGGAGTACAGCATTGTATGGTAGTGAAATATGGACTGTAGGGAAACCGGAACAGAAGAGATTACAAGCATTTGAGATGTGGTGCTACAGATGAATGTCGAAAATTAGGTGGACCGATAAAGCAAGGAATTAGGAGGTTCTGTGCAGTATCGGAGAGGAAAGGAATATGTGGAAAACACTGACAAGGAGAAGGGACAGGATGATAGGACATCTGTTAAGACATGAGAGAATGACTTCCATGGTACTAGAGGGAGCTGTAGAGGGCAAAAACTGTAGATGAAGACAGAGATTGTAATACATCCAGCAAGTGATTGAGGACGTAGGTTGCAAGTGCTACTCTGAGATGGAGAGATTAGCGCAGGAGAGTAAGTCGTGGCGGGCTGCATCAAACCAGTCAGAGGACTGATGACCAAAAAACATCTTATGGAACCCATCTGGGTCGCTATCGGGCGGCATCATCACGTACGAAAATCTGAGGCCCGTTATTTATACAAATTACCTGAGCTGTACATAGATATCTCATGCCACATGTCACATAATCCACAAACCTACCAAAAAACAGTGGGATCCCTGATACGCAGAATCATTGGTGTATATCGTTCCAGAGAAGGAGAAAAGAGCTACTAATCAGGTGGTCGTAATGTTCTGGCTGAGGTGTTAAAGTCCGTATATCAAACGACTATGGGAGGTAGATCACGTCATGGGGAACAACTTTGTTTAGAGGCAAAATGTTCGCTGTCACTTGCTGACGGCACTAGACCGATTTTGTTATTAGTTATTCCCATGAGAGGCGGCAGAGCGTAGGCCACCTGCAGTGGGTGTATGCCTTGTGTGTTGCCTCTAATCCAGTTGTCTGCTCCTTATGAATGGAGGTACGCGCAGTAAAGTTTTCGTTACTGATTCACTCCTAAAATAGTTTTCTCAGCTTGGAGACAATCACTCTCAGGCTTTTCTCGTTAAAAATCACTCTATCAGTTTAATGGGGTAGGTAGAGTGGAAGGCACCTGCTTAGCACACACGGCTAGTTAGCTAGCATCTCGTCGTCCCAGGGCCGGCAAATCCTACAGCATGCCTAGCATCACTGGAAAGCATAAAAGAAAGTATTATGTCTAACAACAGTTGGTTCCCATAACGTGAACTATCACCCACAGCCATTTGACTTAATGACTCTCGAACACCTGCTATTGATAAATATTATTTGTAAATGCCGAAATTGAAATGATGGAGACTGTGTTTTCTAAAACAACCAGTACAATGGGAAAAAATGAGTTCCAAGGAAGTGGGGCTATTTTTTTTTTAAATTTTAACGTACGTTGATAACGGTGTTATGAATTACCACTGTTGGATGTTGAACAGCATACGCAAAGAAGTCGATATTTCGAGAATAGTTTGAAACTAGGCAAGAAAAACCAAACGCAGAGAATGTAAGCAACAATAACTGAATGAAGGCAGGTGGAGTGAGACGAGGATCTAGTGAGCACGCGAGAAAGACCAAACTAACCGAACGAGACCGAAGCGTGGACGAGGAATGGCGGCACTGAAACGAGGAGCGAGACCGACCGAGCGAGAGCGATGTGGGAGCGAGACCGAACGGAAGGGAACGGTGAATGCTCGTTCCTCAGAAGTCGTCCCTCAGCCCTTCCATTCAGTTCAGACAACCGTTCCTTCGCGAGCGACCCACCTCCAGAGCGGCTGCGCTGCGGCGGTGACCGGTTTGTCGCGGCCACGGCGCACCGCATTCCGCCCCCACGGCAGCTGCTGCTGCGGTTGCGGCTGCAGCTGCTCCTTCCTGTTAAGGAAGGTCGTCCGCCAGCGGCAGTCAGTGACCGCGGCCAGGCGGCTCCTCCGACTACAAGCCCACTCCGTACAAAGGCTGCTCCTGCTCTTACATTTAACACCGTGTAGGCGCACGTGGATGCTGTGCTCAATCAGTCTGAAGCCTTCTACGATAAAGGCGTACTTAATATAATCAGCTTTGCCCTCTAGCCAGCCTTCAACCTCGCGGCACTGGCGGAATAGCCGGTTGGGCTTCGTAGTATAGCGATTCGACTTTGCGGCAAAATAAACGAACCCTTTTGGTGCCTCTGAACTCGGACGCAGCCGTTTCGGATTCTACTCTCGGAAGAAATTTTCATCGTCGTTATTTAAGGGGTAAGTAACGGTATAAGGTTTCCGATAACCAACAAAATTTGCTAGTTTCATAGATCAGGTCGTAAATGTCTTCTCAATAATGCTGATGAAAATAATGACTAAATTGAGATACTCACATCAGACTGAGATGTTAATCTCCTCTTGGTGCTGTTCGTACGGTAAGCCGTCTGTCGTCACATGGTTTCAACATTGTGTTTCCTTACACCTATAACACGAAGACAGCTAATTAATAATCTCAACCATTCACACTGTACAGTCTCACAACTGAAAGGCAGATGGAGCAACAGTCCGCGACGTTTGCTAGGCCCTTGTCGAGAACAGCAATGCGTGATTCCCGCGTCTGTTCCCAGTTCTTATTTCCTGAGTTTTTGGCTGTCTTTGGCTGATTGCTGAAAACTATTGGCCTTGATTTCATCGAGTACCTGTGCAAATACACTACGCTGTTTCACTATACTGGCATCAACGATACCTCTTTACAATAGCAACTGAAGATAATTTGCTTCCATAATGAGTATTTTTCAGAGTCTTTTTTTTACGTTGTCAGTGATACGACACACTCGTGGCAACTTAGCGAGTTTATTTTAATGCATTCATTCCTGATGGTACACATTTGGGTTTTGTCTACGGTGACTATCACATAACAGTATAAAAAGTTTTATTTAATAATATTGTATACGAGTTTTCATGACTGGTTAATTGAACTGCTTGACTCAGGGCTCTCGATTGCATAAGCGACAGTAAAAATACACGAAATAAGAAAACTGACAGAGTTACCTAAGCGCTGACCTTAAAATTGTTCCAGTCGTCTCGGAAAATGACTACTTCCTCTTTCCTAACAGTTTTGGTATTTATCTCTTCAGAGGCTATGGTGGAAACATATTTCAGGTTCGCTGGGATATATTTACAGTAAGACTAACACAGGATAGATCCACATTAACGACTATCAGAGAATATGCTATAAATGGCCATCGTTGAGATTAATATACAGCAGTGCTGCGAGACACGTGTAGCATCTTTGTCTGAGTGATACTAGCAATAGCATTCACGATGTTCTGGCTTGATTTTCCAGTGTGTCTGAATATTATGCGTACGTCTCACTCTTCTGCTGGTCCCTAAGGTAAAAATCGCAGAGAGAGATATCTTGCGATCGAGGTAGCAAGGAGACCGCACTGCTTCTGCTGGTTGTCATCTTCTCAAAAAATACCTAGAGCCTTCGTGACTAGGCTGTCAAGACGGCGTGTGCCTTGCCTCTGTTTTTCAGAAAATATCCATACACTCGTGCATCCTCTGTGAGCTGATGCAAACATGGCTTAAACAGTTTCCGGACGTACCGGTTACCATTAACAGTTTGGCGAAAGAATCGTGTTACCATGCAGACACCAGATATTGGTCAGCAAACAACAATCTTGAGATAATGCAATGGTACATCAAAGTACCGATGGTGAGAATCGTGTTACCATGCAGACACCAGATATTTGTCAGCAAACAACAATCTTGAGATAATGCAATGGTACATCAAAGTACTGATGGGCATTGGTGCATAATTGCGCATGTTCTGTGAGTTAACATATCGTGACATCCTGATCCAGGCCCAGTCTCCACATCTGCACAGACTTCCGCTCATGACGCAGTAAACCACAAACACCGTCTGGCGTGGAGGGTAGTGTGTCACACAGTTCCGCAGAAGAGATGATTCGTACGTTGCGCAACCAGTACACTTGAAACATCCTCAGTGAGAGAAGCCCAATCAGGTGGGCGTCGAAGCCAAAGAATAGAGTCATTTTCCATATTAATTGAGTAGGAGGAGGAAACTAGTGTTTAACGTTCCTTCGACAACAAGTTCATTAGAGACGGATCACAAGCTCGGATTAGGGAAAGATGGACTAAGAAAGTGGCCGTGCGCCTTGGAATGAACCGTCCCGGCTTTTGCCTTAAGCGAGATTAGAGTTACAAAAGCTACACTAATTAAAACACAAATAACCAGCAAAAGAAAACTCAAACAAACATAAATAGATTTAGGGAAATCGTGGGAAACCTATGTCAGGATGGACGGATGCGAGTTTGAGTCGTCGTCGTACCGTATGCGCGCCAGTGTGCTAACCATTGCCCTACCTCTCACGGTTCCATCCAGCTTAATTATGACTACTTAACGTAGGAGACTGCGATGTGTAAGTGTGGAGCGCATTGTATAGTTTATGTACTTGATGGTGGGGAAAGAGAAGGGAGAGAGTTAACACCAGTGTCGCAACATGGTCGGTACCTCTCACTTAGTACCGAGGTACCGGCTTAAATTCCCCGTCCGCTGGAAGGGTTACCATAAATAGCGTTACATGTCTCCACCTTATGGGAAACTGCAGAGATGTGGAATTCGATCTAGGCCAGTGTCGGAAATTCTGAGATACACAATCTGATCAAAAGTATCCGGACACCTATTAGTGGAATTTAATGGACGTATGTCCATCCTTGGCCTTTTACGTCGGCTTGAACTACGCTGGTGACAGTTTCAGTGAGGTGTTTGAGTGTCTGTGGAGGAACGGCAGCTCATTCTTGCTCAAGAGCAGAAACATGAGAAGGTAGCGATGTTAGAGAGTGGGGTCTGGAGCGAAGTCAACGCTCTGACTAATTTCAGACGTTTCCCAATGCATCTGGTCTGTTCAATTCAGAAACGTTACTGTCCACAAACCGATGTCTCACAGATGCTTCTTTATGAGCAGGTGTATTGTCCTCCTGATACAACAATCGTCTCCGAACAGCTCCCCTAACGTACCCAGAACACAGTTCTGTAAAATAAGTTCATATCCTTCCGCAGTCAGTGTTTACTTAAGTGCAAGAAGGAGACCACACCCTAAACACGAAAAACACCCCATGCCCCAACACAGCCACTTCGCTACTTCACTGTTGGCATTACACATGCTGACAGGTAACTTTCACCGGACGTTCGCCGAACTCAAACCCTTCCATCGCATTCTTGCAGGTTCTAGCGTGGTTCATCACTCCAGATCACTCGTTTCCAGACACACACACTGCCCACAGGTGTCGCTCTGCAGACCATCTCGAGCGTCGCTTAGCAGTCGCTAAAGAAGTGTGTGGCTTACGAAGAGCTGATCGACTATTGCATCGCAGTCTGTTTACCTGTCTGTGCATGGTCGCTGTGTTAGCTACGCGTTTCCACTTCGTAAACACACCGCCAACAGTTGACCCGTGCAGCTTTAGAAGGATGCTTTTAAGGTGGCATCCAATTATTAGTCCCCGTTCGAAGTCACTGAGCCATCCTGAACGAACCCTTCTGCTGTTACTGCGTCCCTACTGCCAACACTACATTCCCCACTTCCTGTTACAGTAGCAGATCCATCTTATAACACTACAACCCAGTGCCTCAAGTATTTTTCAGCTACTTAATTTCTCGAGTTTGTAACTGTTTTTTGTAAAGATATGTATTAAAGACTTTTCTCAGTGATTAGAGTTTACGAAAATGTAACCTAAGTTGATAGCATAGGTAAGAATTATTTATATTAAGGCATTGTAGTAAACATGTTGGCCCTCTAAAGAATTTTTTTATTGTATAAAGCACAGAGAATATCCTTCGTGTAACATTAACATTAAATGGTTCAAATGGCTCTGAGCACTATGGAACTTAACATCTGAGGTCATCAGTCCCCTAGTACTTACATCTACTTAAACCTAACTAACCTAAGGACATCACACACATCCATGCCCGAGGCAGGATTCGAACCTGCGAACTTAGCGGTCGCGCGGTTCCAGACTGAAGCGCCTAGAACCTCTCGGCCACTCCGGCCAGCACATTAACATCATTGACGCGAGGGCGGGCAGCTGTAGAGGTGAGGGAAGAAAAGTAGTTGCGAAGCATCTGTGGTCCTGTTGGCGCGCAAATGCCAGAGTGTTTTGGGTCGAAAATGTTGTAAAATATGACCAGGCGATTTATAAGTGGGCGAGCAAGTATGTGGGCACAATATACGGTCGCATGAAGATTATGGAAGTAATGAAGAATACAGGGTTTATTAATGGCACATCTATATTTCTGAATCTAATAAACATATACAATGAATTTTGTTTTTTCATGAACGGGAAACTCCAAAACCTTTTTTATACCTTTACATAGGTGTTTAATATGCCCCACTTCAGATGCACGGTAGATGTCAGTGCGGTATCTAAATTGTTCCCACTCTGCAGCGAGCATATCTTGAGTTACAGCTTCCACAGCTGTTGTTATGCGAAGAATCAGTTCATTAATTGTTGTTAGTAACGGAGGTACATGATCACAGTCTTCTATACTCATCCACAACCCCCTGACCTTGGAGGCCAGCAATGTAAGGCTGAATCATTTGGTCCCGTGCGACTAATTCATCGTTCAGCAATCCTTTGATCTGAAAATTCACGCACTTCTAGATCTCAGTGTGGTGGTACCCCATCCTGTTGGTAAATGACGTCATTTGAATCAGTCTCTAACTGTGGGAAAGCAAAGTTCTCAAGTATATCGAGATATGTGCTTCCTGTAACAGTGTTCTCGGCCAAGAAAAATGGACCATAAACCTTTTCCCTTAAACTGAACAAAACACATCAAATCTTGGAGAGTCCGTCTCATATTGTACTACTTCATGTGGTTGTTCTGTACCCCATATTCGCACATTATGATGGTTCGCCTTTCCATTTAAATGGAATATTGCCTCGTCACTAAACTCTAAACGTGGAAGAAAATTATCCTCCATGTTGCCAAGAACGAAACAACAGAACTCCACCCTTTGTTGTCTGTCATCTTCACGAAGAACTAGCAGTAGCTGAATTTTGTATGGTTTCATGTGTAAACGTCGACGCAACGCTCAGCTGTCGAGCTGCACAGCGAAGGGGTTTCTGCGGACTCTGTGAAATTATGACAAATGTGGTCGACGTCTGTGTCAGACACTCGGGGAGGGCCCGGCGGTTTGCCTTTACACAGACAACCAGTTCCTTGGAACTGTTCATGCCATCGTCTAATGCTCTGCGCTATAGAAGGATCCACACCATACCTGGTGCGAAATTCACAATGAACAGTTATTATTGAGCCGCACTGCGTAAAACGTAGAACACAAAAAGCTTTCTGTTGTCACGACACCAGTCCGCAGCTCGTGGTCGTGCGGTAGCGTTCTCGCTTCCCACGCCCGGGTTCCCGGTTTCGATTTCCGGCGGGGTCAGGGATTTTCTCTGCCTCGTGATGACTGGGTGTTGTGTGATGTCCTTAGGTTAGTTAGGTTTAAGTAGTTCTAAGTTCTAGGGGACTGATGACCATAGATGTTAAGTCCCATAGTGCTCAGAGCCATTTGAACAATTTTTTTTTGTCCCTACACCATTTTTACTAGAACTGAAGTGGGGGTACACTGCTCCTACCTAGCGGGAACCATGTAAAACTCGAGAGCTTGCTCTTTTGAACAGTACATTGTTCACTCACATATCTCAAATAACATAATAGTTTTGATTTTTTTTTATCGGATGAATCTTTTCCATACTCCCTTTACTGTGTGGCCCAAACTTACTCAAGCTGCTCGCTAGTTAAGAAACGTCTGTTGCAATAAAGGATCTCTATAAGCACTACTACCACCATAAGCAATAAATCGCAAAGCAAGATCCAGCCAGTATTTTGTATCTGTGTGATAGGCATGCCAGCGTCTTAGTAGCTTTGTGGAACATTATAGCGGTTTTACTCAGGAAACAAACTGGCAGAAAGAAATTTCATCGACAAGAATCGTTAACCATCAGTAGGGCCCTGTCCTTTCATTATAAATTCCGATAAAGTCTCAAGTGAAACAAGTAGTCAAAAGAGGCCGAATCTAGTTAAATTTACAGTTGATTTTTAATCAAGTATTTATTACTTTCATAAACGGTAGTAACTGTAATGGTTTGGATAAAGTTACACTGCTACTGCAGACAATGAGCTAAAATTAAAAGAATTGTATGGAAATTTATTTTCTATGACTAAAGTTCGCAGATTTTCTTGTACTCAAAGTAGTTTTAGAATTTAACGTTGTATTTCATGGTTGATACTATGTGTGTACGTCTACGTAACATTAGTACCGAAAATAATAGAAGTCATTATCACGGCATTAATCTGAGACGCAATAATTTACAAAGTGATAAGCAAAGAATGGTAAACAGTTTGATTCACGTTTAGGCATTTGTTCAAAGAGACTCAATTATCGCGAATTTCGTAATACAGTAGTTTCCCTAAAGTACATTTGAAATTAATATCTTTAGTGTTCATGTCACTCGTGTCTTTTACATGAAAGTTAGTTCGTGTGCACCTTTTGTCCAGTTGCCGCTTTGTCTTTCTCATACGATATTTACGCGATTTCAAAGTCATTACAATCATTTATCAAATTTAACTTTTGCTAGCGACCGTTTTATTGTGCGGTCTACATTCATTCAAATCGTATTCCGGCATTCAAAATTACGACTGACTACGGTGAAACCTAAATTTATCACCATTTTTTTACATTTTGGTCATTCTGCACGTATTAACAAACACTCGTGCGATATCGCTCAGGTTGTAACTACATGTATTCTGTTGGCAAGCATTGATCTTCAGATTCGATGCCTTGTTTCCACTAACAGCGGAACTTTTGGTACACGTGTCACAACCAAACCTGATAAGCACCGTAGAGTATTGATATGTTATAGCCTCTTTTGACATTTGGTGGTCAGCTCTGCAGCGCTCATTTATGTCTGGATAGTTACGCGACGGGTTTGGACACATGATATCCCTAACGAGATTGTTGGGTTAGGAAGATAGTGTTACGTCACTGACCAGCCACCGCCGTTGACAGCCAGCGACAGGTGGCCCGTAGGCAGCGCGGTGCCTTGTAAGGGCAGCCGGCTGCTGCGTCCTAAGCGCGCCTGCAGCTGGCCGCGTGGGCAGCCACTCGCCACTGCTGTGGGCGATGACTGATGGCCCTGCCTCGCCGTGCAACTTTTCCCTATTCGGCCCGTACTCATGTACGTTGTATCTCGCAGTTACTACTCGGTCCAATCACATTGAACTGACCACCGCCTATGCTCGACGTAACCACTCACAGAAGCAGGTGGCAGCACTAGCAGTAGAGTGTAGGTATGAAGCGAGTTGGGAGCTCGCGGAGAACAGTGGAGCCGTTGTCGTAATGTGGAAACTGAGGATTTATCTGACGTCCGAAAGGTCATAGCCATTAACTTTTGAGTCAAGGGGGGAAGCCTGTCCGAAATGGCTAAGTTTGTAAAGTGTTCGCGTGCCGCCGTGATTAAAATATACCGTGCATGGCAAACTGGCGCTATCCAAATCCGGCGCTGGGGTAACTGTAGTCCACCACGGGCCATAGGTGACAGGGGTCAACGACTGCCGCGGAGCTGTGTACGGGCGAACAGACGTGCATCTATTGAGCAACTGACCGCGCAGGTGAATCAGGGGGCTACAAACAGTGTCTCCTCAAAGACCTTTCACCGAACGTTGCTGCGTATGGGCCTCTTCAGCAGGCGCCTAATTCATGCACCCATGCTCACTGTTGTTCATTGGCTGGAATGTGCACGCCAGCACCGCAACGCGACGTCCACTGTTCTCTGCTCCATAGGACAGCTGGTCGTTGGCGTCCACTGTCCTGCAACAATCGTCGGAGGCTCCAGGCTGGAGGCGAGAGCATTATGGTCCGGGGAATGACTTTCTGTGGCCGAGCTGTTCTAGGCGCTACAGTCTGGAACCGCGCAACTGCTACGGTCGCAGGTTCGAATCCTGCCTCGCGCATGGATGTGTGTGAAGTCCTTAGGTTAGTTAGGTTTACGTAGTTCTTAGTTCTAGGGCACTGATGACCTTAGTAGTTAAGTTCCATAGTGTTCAGAGCCATTTGAACCAATGATTTTCTGTCATTCCCTGACTCGTCATTCTGGAAGGCACAGTAGATCAACACAAGGACTGATCTATCCTTGGGGACCACTTCCACCCTACATCCAATATATATTTCCACGGCACGGTGGCATCTATCTACAGCACAATGTAACGTGTCAGACAGCTCACAGTGCACGTCCATGCTTCTAAAAGTACCAGCTTCAGTTTACCGTACTCCCATGGCCACCAAACCCCTCGGATTTAACCCAGTACTGTGTAAGTAAGTCGGTGAGATGAAGTGTGTTAAGCCACATTGGTATAAGCTTTCAGAATCACGAATTGTGATAATACACTATCTAGTCCTATTAGTGTGACCACCTGCGAAAAGCGTAAATAACCAAATTCTGCAGCGCGGGCCATAGCGAGACATGCAGGAAAAGACAGTGAATGAGGTTCCGAAAGGCATCGACACACATTTCGAGCTCTGACGACTCGTGTGCCGTCACCAGATGCGCTAGGTTTCTCAGTTCAGGATCCACGGCGCGAACAATCCGCTCAAGGTGATCCCACAGATACCCAACTGCATTTAAATCCGAGGAGGCTAGTGGGCAGGGGAGAACAGTAAACTGATGCTGGTGCTCTTCGAACCGGACAGGTACAATGCGAAGTGTGTGCGGCTTTGCATTGTCTAGCTGATAGATGTTATTGTGCCGAGGAGAAACACACTGCGTGTAGAGGTGGACATGGTCCGCAAGAATAGCTGTAAATTTGTGTTAATCCGTTGTGCCTTCCAAAATGACGAGATGACCCAGGGAATGTCACGAAAACATTCCCCAGTCGAAAACAGTCCTCAATCCATAACGCCCCCTCCTACGGCCTGGAACTTTCTGACGATTGTTGCAGGGTGTTGGCCTTCTGTCCAGTGGAGCATACAACGTGACTTATCTGAAGAGGCCACCTATCACCACTCAGTGAACGTCCAGTTGCGGTATTGATGCGTAAATTCCACCCTTCGTCACCTATGAACAGCAGTTAACACGGATGCATGAACCAGGTACATTAACAGCAGCCAACATGTGTGCATGAACCAGGCGCCTGCTGCAGAGGACCATCTGCAGCAACGTTCCCTTAACGGTCGTTGACGAGTCACCGTCGGTAGCCCCTTGGTTTACCTGGGCGGTCAGCTGTTCAACCGTTGCACTTCTAATCTCCCGTACACATCTCCGCATCCGTCGTTCACACCTGTCATCTATGGCCCACGGTGCACCACAGGTGACTCAGCTCCGATTTTGGACAGCGGCGTTTCGCCATGCGCGGCATACTTTAACCATGGTGGCACGTGAACTGTTCACAAACTTAGCCGTTTCAGAAATGCTTCTACTTTTGTCTCGAAAGCCAATTATGAAGCCCATTTGGGCGTTAGACAAAACGCTCCACTTACATATTACAACGATTGCACTCTTCTCTGGAGCAGCGTATTTTCCTAAATAGACTGAAGTATGCCATTGTTAAACCACTGCATAAAAAAGGGGATACGTCTGATGTCAACAACTACCGCCCAATCTCTCTTCTGATTGCCTTATCCTAAATTCTTGAAAAAGTAATGTATTGTAGACTAGCTTCACACCTTTGTAAAAATAAAGTTTTAACAAAATGTCAGTTTGGTTTCCAGAAGGGTTTTTCAACGGAAAATCCTATATATATCTTCACTAATGAAATATTAAATGCTCTGAGTAACCGGATGTCACTAGTTGGGATTTTTTGTGATCTATCAAAGGCTTTTGATTGTGTAAATCATGGAATACTTCTAGATAAGCTCAAGTACTGTGGTATGAATGGGACAGTGCTCAAATGATTTTAATCATACCTAACTGGAAGAATGTAGAAAGTTGAAATAAGCAGTTCAAATTATATGCAAAAACTGGTGATTTCTCAAACTGGGGAACAATCACGAATGGGGTGCCACGTGGTTCAGTCTTGGGTCCTCTGCTGTTCTTAGTATATATTAATGACTTGCCATTCTATATTCAGGAAGATGCAAAGCTGGTACTTTTTGACGATGATACAAGCATAGCTATCACACCCAACAGACAAGAATTAACTGGCGAAATTGTAAACGATGTTTTTCAGAAAATCATTAAGTGGTTCTCTGCAAATGGGCTCTCATTAAACTTTGACAAAACACAGTATATACAGTTCCACATAGTAAATGGAATGACACCATTGATAAATATAGACTTCGATCAGAAATCGGTAGCTAAGGTAGAATATTCAAAATTTCTAGGTGTATGCATTGACGAGGGGTTGAACTGGAAAAAACACACTGAGGATCTGCTGAAACGTTTGAGTTCAATTACTTATGCTATTAGGGTCATTGCAAATTTTGGCAACATACATCTCGGTAAATTAGCTTACCACGCCTATTTTCATTCTCTGCTTTTGTACGTCATCATATTCTGGGGTAACTCATCATTGAATAAAAGAGTGTTCATTGCACAAAAGCGTGTAATCAGAATAATTGCTGGAGCTCATCCAAGATCATCCTGCAGACACTTATTTAAAGAGCTAGAGATCTCCACTGTAGCCTCACAATATATATATTCACCTACGAAATTTGTTATTAACAATCCTAACGAATTCAAAAGTAATGGCAGTGTACATGGCTACAACACTAGGAGAAAGGATGATCTTCACTACTCCAGGTTAAGTCTAAATTTGGCTCAGAAGGGGGTAAATTATGCTGCCAGAAATGTCTTTGGTCACTTACCTAATAGCATCAAAAGTCTGACAGATAGCCATATAGCATTTAAAAGGAAATTAAAAGAATTTCTTAATGGAAACTCTTTCTACTCATTAGATGAGTTTTTGGATGTAGTAAGTGGGTAATTTCCCCAACCATCACAAAAAATTAAGTGTCGTAATATTTTGTGTAATGTAATATCTTGTATAGACGCTTTTTATTAACCTGACACATTCCACATCATTACGAAGTGACGTATTCATGATCTCTGGAACAAGTACTAACCTAATCTAATCTAATGTAATCTAATCTGCATCACCTGGAACGCTTTATATAACCTCCACTGCTAGTGCTGCCACCAGCCGTCTGTGATTGGTTATTGCACGCTGACGTTGAACTTAGGAGGTGGACACATTAATGTGAATGAACTGTGTAGGTTACTTTAAACAATCGTAAAGTGGCGGGTTACAGTGTCAACCCAGACTAATCGCCATCTTAGCGTGTGCTACGTGGTCGGGAAAAGAAAGTCTGATTGTGGCCGCAGAGGTGTGGGTGCTGGGGTGGAATTCTCAGGGACGTTCGGTCTGCTCCTCCTACATTCTGGCGCCCCCTGCCCTCCTCCAGGCTTTCACAGATAAAGAGGCGGGCCAGCTGCAGCTGGCTCCATTTTGCACACGTCTGAACCGCAGTGTGTAGCAGCTGCACAGGTGTTAGGTACTGGAGCAACCTTCAACGTCCTCGCCTTTTATTTTTACTACACATATTACATAAATTTGAGGAATTAAATACACTAATCACTCATTTGGTGTACCAGAAAGTTTAATCGACATCTTTGTGACGAGGGCATAATAAAGTTGCTACGTAAGTCAGGTTACTGTGAACAGTTACAGTATTTATTGCTTATTTAAACAGACAGTACTCATAAACCATTATATTTTTTCTTTTGCTCTCCTTTGGAGACGATTGTTACGGCGGTGGTGCGTCAAACGTAATCGCGTAAACAGATATGAGCTCCAAATCTAGAAGACAATCCACCTTCGTGAACAATGTATCGGAGCCGCAACAGTGACATCTTGTTTCACTGGAGATGCAAATCTCAACAAAGAAATTAGGGTAGCTTGATTACGATGCAACATCAAAGGGTACCACTGAGGACCAAAAATGTTGATGTTCCTGCAAGACATTTCAGCGGAAGTGTATCAGTTTCTCTACAAACAACTTAACTTCACAGTGTTTGACTCCAATATAAGACATACTAATGACAAGCTATTAATATTAGCTCTCCGAATAGGTAGACGCAAGAAATTTTCTGATGTACTCATTTTTGGTACGTGCACTGCATGCCATCTGACAAGAGTTGTGAAATTTGCCATCAAAAGCTTCAGAAACTTACTTCACGTCTTCCCATAACGAAGACGTTGAAATCTTAAGGGACGGAACTCAAGTTGGAATTGGAAAACGATGAGATTTGAAACTGCTAGTGCCCAATTTCAGTGAATCATCACGGTATTTGTCAGATGAGGTTTAAATAATACACAGCGTGTTAGGGGTGTAAGTATAGATATCGTGGTCATTGGTACCTTAGAATGTACCCACTTCAGTGTGTTGCTTCTTTTTCTCGCTGTCTAACAGTCTTTCTACAAACACATCACATAATTGACTATTTGATGTTTTCTGGACAGTCGCAACTGCATCGCGAAGTGCACTAGACTTTTCTGTGCAGACTATCCGTTTTGCATCCAATCGTTCTCACTTTATTACCTTACCCGCTGCGCAGGTAAAAATAAACATTAATGGCTTACTTGCGACATGTGCATTTGGAGATGCTAACAAACGAAAAACCATATTGCTCGTAATACGAGGGCTATTCGGAAAATAAATTCCGATCGGTTATGAAAATGGAAGCCACTGTGAAAATCCAATGAAACTTTGCACAGATGTGTTGCGTAGTGTCTCTAGTACGTCCATCAGTCTCGGCATGTCACCGTTTTCAATTCTGAGCGCTCAGTGAGCACGTAAAGATGCCTAGAAAATAGTGTCTTCCACTAGTTATGAGGGCCTGGTGAGAGATTTTGCCTGATGTCATGCAACCCAAATAACATAACTGTCATGCGTTTCGTTCTTCATGACAATTCTCGGTCGCACTCTGCAGGGGCAATGAAGATGCAAATGCAGCGTTTTTGTTGGGAAGTGTTTGATCACCCTCAACACAGCCCGTAATTGGCTCGTCCTGACTTTAACCTCTGGTCACGTGAATCGAGAGCTATGAAGACAACACTTTGACACAGACAACTAGCTGTAGACAAAGCGTACAGAACTGGTGGAAAGCACAGGCGGCTGCCTTCTACGACAATGGTATTGGGAAGTTGGTACAGCGCTAAGACAGATGTCTCAGTCGGAGTGGCAGCTATGTAGAGAAGTAGCCGTAAGGTGGAGCTAACTACTGCAAATAAAACATTTTTGATTTTCACAGTTGTTTCCATTTCGCGACCGATTGGAACTTACTTCTCAAATAACCCTCGTAGCTGTAATTATTACTCTGCACATGAATTAAATACTGAAGTAACGTTGTTCAATGCATTGCCATCGTTAAAATATCTACACTTATATCACTAACACCTTGAATATTTTAAAGTTTGAAGGTAGCGTCTGTTATAAATGTAGAGTTTACGGATATGTTAAGGTGTGATCCAAGATGTCTGTATCTCGTCCCTCACGATTCACGTACAGTTGCGTCGGCCTTAAGCAAAGAACTGCTGTTTCTCTAACGGACATTCCTCATAGATATGAGACGCTGACCAGTAGGATCACGAGGTATCCGACCTGTGGTGTTTTATATACCATCGGTATCGCAAAATCTAGGAAATCCTTACTCCGGACGGTTGGTCAGGGATTTGAACGTCGTTTCTACCGAACGTTATTTCATTGTTCTAATTTGTGCGCCATCTCGGTCGTAAACAGATATAAAGGCTTTCACATAGCTACACAGATGTCGCTGACCGCACGCTTCCAGAGACTTCTGTAGGGTGTGGTGTTTAGAAATAATCAGTTCTGACCACAATTGTTAATAGCTGACACAGGACAGTGTAAAATTATCGTACCGTGCAGAAATAACCGACAGTCTGATGTAGGTGCCTTTTTGAAGCTGTACAGCTGTACACACTACTTTCAGATCAACAGTAGACCCACGAGACGTCATCCTTTGTTAAGTACTGCAAACGTTTTAATGAACTGTGCAATAATATAAATAGATGGGTCAATCAGTTGGCAATGAAGTATGGTAAACTGTGGATGCTCCTTGTCATCCGTCACTCATGGCCACTAATTTCTCAGTAATGTGGCGCATAACAAAGGAGATTGGATTTTCAAAGATTGGTTAATACCGAGTACTGACAACAAAAGAACCCCACTCAACGGGCGTAGCACAACCAACGTCAGAATTACAGTGGAAGCTGAACTGAAAACGACAAAAACCAGAAATTCTATCAAAGAATGACAATGTTTGGTGCTGAGTTTCATATTCCAACACTGAGTTAATGGAAGAACGTTTCTCTCACAATAGCAGCGACTCCATCTCCGGTTCCAGGAAAAACTTTGAAATTCATAGAGTAAAAGGGTAGAAAACTTCCAGTTCTCTAGAAAGCTACGGGAAAACATAACGTTGTTTACCATTTCCCGTTTTGTCCATGGAACTTACTCTCTATTTGTGTTTCAGATTCGAGGAATAAACAAATATCTCGTACATTGATCCCCTAGCTGCTATCACTGCAACTTCTAAAAAGCCTATGAGACAAGGAAGTAACTGTTCTTTTATACAGATTATATTGGTAGTAAGTTGTTCCTCTTTCCACACCAATATAGGGTCACAGATGTCTAATCGACAATGAGGTTGTTAGGGACGGGAAGCTAGGCTATTTGCAGAAGTACAGGAGAGGAGTTTCCTTTCAAAGAAATAAGTCGTGTCAGAAGATTTAGGGATAGAAAGTTCTACGACTAAGATGAGCCACCCCGATACGTCAACTGTCTTCTGATATTTATTTCAATGATTTATTTCTAATGCAGCGCTAATTTTCTTGGTCGTCAACTCACGTAACGCATTAATAATGATAAAAACTTCCGCAATGCTTTAAGAGTCATATTGTATTATGCCTCAGTAGATCAAAAATACTGATACACTCTAGTCAGCTGTTAGAGGACTAACTATATAGACCACCTGTAGATGCAGATAAACCGATTTATAATGTTCATTTTCGATCCCAGAGGCATCTTCATATTGTTACACTATAATATTGTTCATCATAATTAGGAAAAAATTGCTTAATCGAGTAAAAATGCAAGAGTTGCGATTTTGTGATGTCGATATGTCGTTCGACAACGGGATACAGAAAGAGTACTATTACACAGAACGCAACAAGTGCAAAGATACGAATAAGAATGCAATTGTATCAAGCCAAAATTCGTGGTGGGTTAAGTGCTCTGGAAACAGTAGTAGGAGACAAGAAGAAGATATTCAGCTCAACGGTTTCACGTACTGAAGTCGTGCCAAGCGGTGTGCAAATTATCCACGGTCCTGGTGCGGCGCTGCTTAGCATAAGAACTGAATAACCAGCAACAGGCGCCGAGGCACGTTCCGAGGCAAACGCCTCTGTTTGCAAGTCAGGAAATTTCCAGGATGGGGGTACGTATGTTGAAAGTACACTATCGTACTCCACTGCTGCACAGAAAGTGGTTGACGAATCGCAACGTAATCACTGTTGGTCTGTTAACAGACGCTCATTGTGTTGACCGTAATTAATCGGTTCCAGTAAATATTTCTACTAACGAACATTAGGAAAATCACCTTTGTTATTGGCGCTAAACCATCATGCAAACTGTTATGAAATCGTCAAGGCCCAGAGTACACTGCGGTGACAAAAATTATGAGATAGCGATATGTGCATATACAGATGGCATTAGTATCGCGTACAAAAGGCATAAAAGGAGCGTGCATTCGCGGAACTGTCATTTGTTCACAGGTGATTCACGTGGAAAGGTTTCCGACGTGATTATGGCCGCACGACGGGAATTAACAGAGACTATGAACGCGGAATGGTAGTTTGAGTTACGTGCATTGGACACTGCATTTCGAAAATCGTTAGGGAATTCAGCATGAGTAGTCCGAGATTCACAGTGGCAAGAATGTACCGAGAATATCAGATTTCAGACATTAACTCTCACCACGAACAACGCAGTGGCCGACGGCCTTCACTTAACGAGCGAGAGCATAGGTGTCTTCATAAAGTTGTCAGTGCTAACAGACAAGCAACATTACGCGAAATAACAGCAGAAATCAATGTGGGACGTACGATAGACTTATAAATTAGGACAGTGAGGCGAAATTTGGCGTTAATGAGGTATGGCGGCAGACGGCACGAACTCGCCTACTGCGCCTCTCCTGGGCTCATAACTACATTGATTGGACCCTTGACGACTGATAAACAGTAGCCTGGTCAGATGAGTGACCGACTTAAGTTGATAAGAACTGATGGTAGGGTTTGAGTGTGGCGCAGACCCCACGAACCCATGGAGCAACCTTGTCAACAAAGCACTGCGCAAGCTGGGGATGGCTGCATAATGGTGTAGGTTATGTTTACATAGAATGGAATGGGTCATCTGGCCCAACTAAACCAATTATTGACTGCAAATAGTTATATTCTGCTACTCTGAGAACATCTGCAGCCACTCATGTACTTCATGTTCTCAAACATCGATGGAATTTTTATGGATAACGATGCGCTCTGTCATCAGACCACAACTGTTCATGAATGGTTTGAAGAACATTCTGGACGGTTCGAGCGAATGATTTGACCACGCAGATCGCGCGTCACGAATCCCATCGAACATTTATGGGACTTAATCGAGAGTCCATTTAGAGCACAAAATACTGCACCGGCAACACTTTCGCAGTTATGGGCGCCTATAAAGGCAACATTACTGAATATTTCTGCCAGCAGGTGACTTCCAACGACTTGTTCAATCCATGTCACGTCGAGCTGCTGCACTACGCCGCACAAAAGGACACGATATTAGGAGGTATCCCACAGATTTTATCACCGCAGTTTATTCCATTTGTAATGCAATCTCGACATGGCAGAGCTCCTACATGTACGGGACCATCAAGAAGTCAATAAAATTTTGCTCGTATAGGCCCTTCGTGCATTTAATTACATAATTAATGAGACGCTACAGCAAACAATAGTGAAGGATTTTGCACATCATTGAAACTATATTTCTCACATACCAGTTGATCTAAATTTAGCACTAACACTGATGAGAATGAATTGGATTATGGCTATTTCCTCATGAGGTACTGCCATGCGTTTCGTCCTCAACACAGAAACGAGGGAACAAAATATTACTTAATGTGCAACTTATCTTTGATCTAGCGTTAAAAAGACTTGAGATGCAATTCTTGTCATTATACTCTTAATTTAGGTCTTTCATGGTTCATAAAAAAAGGTGGGATTGGGAGTTGATCAAGAATACCGTCTATCTCTCATCGCCTCTTTCCCGCTCTCTGATATAGAGAACTGATTGACTGTTACGTCCCATACGAACTTCCGTGACTTCCTCAAAGTGCTTAAAATGCGTTCCAGTATGGTGCATGAGGAAAGCCCGCTATCCACTGCCTCCTTCATTCTAGTTTCATTGGGTCTGCTCTCCATCTTTAATGAGATCCTAGTTTACATAATATGGTAACTCGACCTTCCTTCCTTCGAACGAGCTTACAGTTGCTAACATGTTACAAAATTGAAATGAACTTACTTGCCCCTCTGTCATTTTCTGTCCCTTGATCGTACATCGTCGCGGATATTAATCATTTGGCGTCTGTTAAAAGATGCTCCAGGGTGCAGTTCCTGTCGTAGAAGCGGAAGGCGCCCGAAAGAGGTAGGGTTTTGTAATATTATGAAGGTATCGAGAAGCTCTAAAATAGAAAGAGTACGGTAAGCAACTCTGTGTGGGCTTACAAGGCATTATGCACTGACCTATAGGTAGAAAGCCATAGAAACTAAAATACACTGCGTATCATAGTTAAAGGGTCACTTCTTCCGAACCCCGTAATTGCATCCCGTTAGAATGCAGGAGTTTGAAATTTGGCTCTAATATGCGTATAACCTTCTTCTGTAATAGTACAGAAGCGTGGCGCCCTGCGATGTCACATCCGGACTTGGTGAAGCTTCAGACAACAACGTGTAGACACATGCGAAAAGAGGAGCATTCCTCAGACGATCATGTGAGGTATAAGGTAGGTTAATGACGTCACACTGACATCAAATTTCTCCACATATATGTCCAGCTCCATCATGGAAGTCTCATACGAAGGGAAGGTCAGCATACCCACTCTTATCGACATTGATCCCTTCTTTTGGCGCCTCTGCGATGGAAGTCAGAAACGCAACGACCAGCGTTGTAATCGTGCAGTTTCCTTATGTATGCCCAAGGAAAACAATTCAGACACACCGTCGGTTAGAATAGACATGAAAAGGACTCCGGAGGTAGCATAAAGGGCGTTAATGAAGCCACCCCTTCTCTTGGGGGAATGATTCCCACACGTTTCACTCTCGGAAACGACAGCTGCCAGTGCAGCAAGCAAGAGGACTATGTTCTAGAGAACTTTTGACACTGCTGACCACCCCCAGACGATTCAGTCCTTCTCTCAGGACATTGATTGTGATCACACACCTTTGGAGTGTAGCGCTACCACTATGTTTGCTCAGGTGTACTGGGTGGAACAAGTAGGGCCTGTTGAAATTACTTGACGAAATTTAAACGTGATACAGAGTAGCAAAGTGTGTGTATGCTATTTCAATGCTATTGATTGCGCCGTCCATTTGCTGCGTGACAACAGGAGACCATGACGGATTTCTAGACACCTGCAAGCAGGCAACCCCTTCTACATCCCACAAATCCCGCATGTGGGCAGAGCAGGTGCAACGGCAGCAGCACGGAGCCATTCAGCTGAAGGGAGTGACGGGGGTAACCTGCCTGCAGGGGCCTAGGATTCCCTCACGTGTTGTCTCTGTGGACGTACGTTTTTAAATTGCCCAATAAAGGTGCGTGGGTAGCACCGAGGGTGTTACAGAACTGGGGGTCAAAGAGGACCCTTTGCAATTTTAACCCACCTTACACATCACATGAACTTCTGAGCTCTGGCCTTTTCTTCACATGTGTCGACACGTTGCTGTTTGAAGCGCACTGGCGCCAGGGGGTGAGGTCGTAGGTTACCACACTTTTGCATCTTTCACATAAATTTCACTGCATCACAATGGCAGACAATTACGGTGTTTCGAAAAAGCGACCATTAATTGTGTTGGGCAGTGTACTTTAACTCGTCACCCTGCTCTAGGTGATTCGAGTAGCTGCAAACAAAAAATTTTCTCATACTTTCAACCATAGCATACAAGTGAATAGAGTTGATTTTTCGATACTCATCGATTTATTTCCTCTTGCTACAGTAAAAAATGGAATGGAGAAAACACATTTTAAATGTCTGTTATTTTTGCATTAGTTAATTATATATTTTTTGTATCGTGTTAGTAATGTGCTATTAGTTCGAGAAAATTTTGGTGAGATCTAGTAAGTTACACTGAGCATCGAGGAGTTTGCTACACAAAAAGTAACTGAAGATGCGCTACAAAGAAACGTGACAGGACCGTATATAGACGTATATGGAAACAATTTACTGGAAAGGGTCAGCCATTCTCTAGTGTTGTTTCCTGACATTTTAGTTCTCTTCGTGTCATTATTGAAGCTGGTTGGTCGAAATGAACTCCAGAACCAATGTGAAACCACGTACAGACATCGTGGTGTTGGGCGACATTACATACGTCGGACGTTGTAGGCTGGGCAGAGTGGCAAAATAAGACAGGCAGCGAACTGTGGTGGAACTAACATCGGACGTTAAGGCTGAGCAGACTACAAGTGTGTCTGAACACACAGTGCACCGAACGCTCCTAACGATGGGCCTCCGTAGCCGACGACCCATACGTGTGCCAATGTTAACATCACATCGGCAGCTACGACTGAAACGGGCACGTGGCTATCGGCGCCGGACGTTGGCGCAGTGGTGGAGCGTTGCATGGTGTGATGAATCCCAATACCTTCTTCATCATGCTGGTGGGAGGGCGGGAATCTCTCGTCCTCCAGGGGAACAGCTCCTTGACACCTGTACTGCGGGACGGAGACAAGTTAGCAGCGGCTCCATTATGCTCTGGGGAACATTCACATGGGCGTCCATGGGACCACTGGAGCACCTGAAAGGCACCATGACGGCCAAGGAGTGTCGTACATTGGTCACAGATCGCGTACAGCCCTTCATGACGACCATGTTTCCCCACGCCAGTGGCTTTTACAAGAAGATGTCACGAGGCCGGTAGCGTGATGGAGTGGTTCGAGGAACACAGTGGCGAGTTTCAATTGACGTGCTGGCCCCCATCTCGCCACTTCTGAACTCGATCGAACACATCTGGGATGTGATCAAACTTGGCGTCAGAGCTCATCGCTCCCCTCCTCGGAATTTACGGGAATTAGTTGACGTGTGTGTGTGTGTTTATGAGCAGATGTAGTTTCAGCTCCCTCCTGTGACCTATCAAGTCCTCACTGCTTCCATGCCACGACGTGTCGCCACTGTTATCCATGCCAATGGTGAACATATCGGCTATTAGGTACTTGGTCATGCTGTTCTGGCGGATGAGTTTATACAATATTTGCTGGGAGTAGGTAAATGGAAATCATTACAAGAAGCTCTTGCTACCCGTAGCTCGATAGGATTTAGTGAAAAGGTAATTAAGATAGGCTGTGAAACAATACTCTACTGCCTCCAAAATATATCTCAGGCACTATCAATGACACTAAGAGACGATAGATTAGACCACGAACGGAAGGATAAAGCCACGCTCCGAACACGTATGAATTAAAACTTCCTAGCAGATTAAAACTGTGTGCACCGACCGAGACTCGAACTCGGGACCTTTGCCTTTCACGGGCAAGTGCTCTTCCATCTGAGCTACCGAAGCACGACTCACGGCCGGTCCTCACAGCTTTACTTCTGCCAATATCTCGTCTCCTACCTTCCAAACTTTACAGAAGCTCTCCTGCGAACCTTGCAGAACTAGCACTCCTGAAAGAAAGGATACTGCGGAGACATGGCTTAGCCACAGCCTGGGGGATGTTTCCAGAATGAGATTTTCACTCTGCAGCGGAGTGTGCGCTGATATGAAACTTCCTGGCAGATTATGAAATAGTTCTTCAGTATGTACTGTACAGTGACTTGTCGAGTACACTCATATAGATATATACAGGGTGCATCATAATTAATGGCGTAAATGCGTACAGTTTAAAGTACACGATACTGGAAACAAAAAAGTCTCAGTAACATAGCGTCGAAAATGTATACCTTAAGAGCTACGAACAAATTTTCATCTTCGATACTGTGAAGCAAATGTCTTCTACTGCAAGCTCTTGCTTTCCACATTTTGGGAAGTAGTAGTAAGGACCAAAACAAGGAAACAAATGTCCAGTAAACATCTGCTCTAAAATGCATACCATAAGAGCTATGAGCAGATGCGCATCTTCACTACTTGGAAACACAACTCTTCCACTGAACAATTGCTAATAACTTTTAAGGTATGCATTGTAGACCAAATGTTTACTGGACATTTTTTCTTGTTTTGGTCCATACTACTACTTCCCAAAATGTGAAAAGCAAAGAGCTTGCAGTAGAAGAGATTTGCTTCACATTATCGAAGATGAAAAATTGTTCGTAGCTCTTAAGGTACGCATTTTCGACCCAATGTTTACTGAGACTTTTTTTCTTTTAGTATTGTGTACTTTCAACTGTATGCGTTTACGCAATTAATTATGATACACCCTGTATATAAATCAAATGTAGGTTGCCATTGGGTGGATGTCTTCAGACAATGGCAAACGGTTAGCGCACATCTGTAACCACAAATATACATCCTCTCACTTGTTCATTGTCGTAGAGTGGCAGACCCCTCAAAATACTTGCTGTACTGTTTTATAGCTTTTAATAATGTTGGGGGTTCTCGTATTTTGCGGTACTAAGGATCAAGGTTTCATTGATTTCATACTTATGGTACATGTAGTACGTCAGTCCTTGCTGGGTGCTGATGTGTTGGCTATGCAAGCGCTATCGTGATTCTCTGAACTCTCTGCATTCAGCGCTATCAACCTCGCCACACTTCATGTGGAGCCAGTGTTGCGCTCTCCAATAAGATGATCTGTCGATTATGGATTCTAATAACAAAGTATAATCTGGGAGAGGAAGTATTAGATGGGAGCTACAAGAAGTGCGTTCAGAAATAGACCTTATCATACATTACATCAGAATGTAAAAATTTGACACCTATAGAATATTACAGAAGGCTTGATGAGGCCGTTAGATTATGAGTTTCCTCCATACTACATATATGATCCTCTCACTCGGGTAGGAAATGAGTAATTCATTATTAACTGGAACCGAATATAATTACTAATAAGACGAGCCTATTCAAACATGCTGACATAACAATGATAAATGAACTTGAGCAAATCCTCATCCTCATAGACGTAACTGTAACGAACATCCACAATTTGTAAATAACCTGGAAGAAAAAAATGTCTAAATATAGGAGTCATGAAGGAAAAGTAAAACTCATGTGGACACAGGCGACTGTGCACATCCTCCCCCTTATAATATCTGACATCTGTTCGTTCTCCCAACGACAACTACGAAGAGTCTGTAATGCTGTGTCTCCCACTCTGATGGCAATCGCGAAAGGGAGGTCTTCTGAAAACCTATGGAACAGTTTGTTGGGTTCTTTCATAGTATAGTAACCTTAATGACAACTTTATATCTATAACGTTATAGTTAGTTTCATGTCAGACGTCACTGATTGCTCCGCCCTGCGTGATTTCGTACATTTGTGGAGGATTTCAAGCTCGGTGTCCGGACATCAGTTTCCTAAAGCAGCACGATGAAATTCTCAAAGTATCCCGAAAGAACAGCTTTTGAGGGTTAGAAGTCTCCCGAACGATGTTAAATATAAAACGTTGCTAACTTATTAACATCATTTATTGGAGCTAATTGCGTTGCATAAAGGCCATGTAATCGATGTCTCTTGTTCAGATCGCACTAGCAGCAACTTTTCTTGCTTTTAAAGACCCTGTTACCATATTTTTACATAAATATACCTATTTTAATTTTTACTTACTGATCGCATGAAATATACGTGCAATCACAACGAATTAAAATTCGGTACAAAGGTTTGAAAAATGAAATCTGTTATATAAACATGAATATTTATTTTTATTTATTTATTTACATTTTTTTTGCTCGTCTTCTATGCGTTCCTATACATTCACCAAACTGCGGTAAGACTTCAGTAAGTTGTTATGCGCACGCTCGTGAAGGTTTCTGTAACGGTAATAGGCACTTGAAGATGGGGTTGACATGAGGGTGACACAGAAGCGTAACTCAGGAACGTCTGCAGCAATTTCAGTCAAATGTTTTATGTTCCTGACTGATTATTTGTATAAAAACATTGCTAGTGTATTATACCCCAACCACCCATAGAGGTTAGGGTGGTGGTGAGAAGATGTGACGTGCAAAAATTTTCGATAACGACCGATATTAGTATTAAACCCATAGATTTCGGGGTCGCTAGACTTACTGGTGACATTCAGCATAGCGTTCCATCTTTAGAGTTGGGGGTAGAGGCAGTTAGCGGGGGGGATTTCCTACAAATACTGGCACAGCTTCCATTTATTATGTGGAAAAATTTCTGTGCAGTCCGCGGCTCGTGGTCTTGCGGTAGCGTTCTGCTTCCCGCGCACAGGGTCCCGGGTTCGATTCCCGGCGGGGTCAGGAATTTTCTCTGCCTCGAGATGACTGGGTGTTGTGAGTCTTTCATTATCAGTTCATCCTCATCCACTCGCAAGTCGCCGTAGTGGCATTAAAGAAGTTGTGGAGCGGCGGCCGAACCGCCCCGCAAGGGGTCTGGTTCAAATGGCTCTGAGCACTATGGGACTTAACGACTTAACTTCTGAGGTCATCAATCCCCTAGAACTTAGAACTACTTAAACCTAACTAACCTAAGGACATCACACACATCCGTGCCCGAGGCAGGATTCGAACCTGCGACCGTAGCGGTCGCGCGGTTCCAGACTGTAGCGCCTAGAACCGCTTGGCCACACGGCCGGCGCGAGGGGTCTCACGGCCACCAATGCCATACGCTCATTATTATTATTATTATTATTTCTGTGAGAGGAAGAACACCCATACCACGCTTCTGGTTGACAGTTTGGGGTGAAAAAGGTTGAAATAGAAGCATAATTCAACCAAGGACGGAGCAATTTCAACCAAATTCAGCACATAAATGACTCATTATTTCTGTCAAAATACCGTCGGCTTAAGATACCCCTTACTGCCGCTAGGGATAACTTATAGAAACGATAGGAAACGACCTCTTGGTACATCTTCCTTGTTATTAATAGACGTGGAATACTTTAAAAGTATGAAGCGTAATGCGTCTGTTATTTGTGCCGTTCAGTACATCAACCACTCCGTGAGAACAAGAACCAGAGCGAGCCAGTAATTTTTCCAGCGAGTTTCGGAATGAAAGATCGTGCCACACGGCTCAGTGCCACAGATTCAATACTTGTTAACTAATATTTTTATTTCATAATAGATGTGTAATTTAAATAAAGTTAAAACGGTTCACATCCAGCGACTTCATGACTACTAGGCTTGAACACTACGTACTCAGCTACGGAAAATTATGTTAATATTCTAGACCGTTTCATATTTAATACAACTTGTAGATGTTCAAATCGTCAAAGCCTACTTCCTCATGTTTTTATGTCAACTCTGTCGTACTACTTTAAGATACTGGTGACGGGCACTGACTTTTAAATCCTTTAAGTATGACGAATATCGAAGAGAGCTGACCAGTCCATCAGATCTTCTTGTGAGTAAGCCAACAAATAAGCACTTCTGTTGTATATTTTACAGGATGGCGCCTAAAGCAGCACTGCTCCCCCGGTAAAAATGCAGTTACTGATAAAAATACAGCTCACGTGTTCGTCTCAGAGAAGAGGTGCGTTACTTTGAAGAACTTGTGTGGAACCATTTAGGGAGGTCCAATGGGGAGTCGTGCTCCTAACCACTTTCTCCGGCAGCTTCCTCTGAACAGGATGGATGTGGAGTCGGTGACTTTCATCAGCCGTAAATTGCCGCGACAGCTGGCGCTATGAAGTCGGCTGCGGTCAGTGTACTGTAAGGTTGTAGTCACGGTGGTACCGACAACGGTCGCTTCTACCGACAAACGACGTCGCTCGAAGACGGCGGATCTTTTCAAATTAGTACACGACTAAGTGTGTCAATCCATTATAGCCGACCTCATCGTCCGAATGAAGAGCTTTCGGACGATAATCGGTGAAACTCAGATCAGAATGTCTTCTTCGACAAAGCCGAACGAAGTTCTCACGCAAGAAATATGGACTGTGAGAAATTGGTAAATTTCATCTAAGAAGGAGTGGCTTTGTCCCTTCCGGAGGATGAAAAGTGTCCTGGTCGGGACAGAGTTAGAAATCTGTGGACTGAAATCGCAGATGTATTGGAAACCAGAAGTACCCAAAAACTTTATCGGTATGTTGAATGACAGTCACTGAAGGTTAACTGACGTATGTCTACACAGCTTCAAATAAATACAGCAACACGGCGTGTTTGTAATCTTGCTTTGCAATGTCACCACGAAACATTTGAAATCGTAACAGAACGTTTTCCCTTTTCCCTTCATCTCATCTATTGGTGAAACTTACCTGGTTATTACGATAACTGAGGTCTGAATGCGAATACTCACGAAGTTCTTTTCCAGACAGATACAACTCATTTCCGTGCATTCGGCGTCCTTTTAATAGCAAAATCTGCAATACTGCGCTCTTCTCCAAGCATAGAGGTGTCATGATATCAGTCCCACCGTAGTATGTTAAAATCTAACTTCACGCATAGAACACATGCTAGCCTAACATGACCTCTTTGAGCGTGCCAGAAACAGACGAAGGGGATTGACGCACTGTGATCAAGCTGTCGGCCGATGTTATCGGCCGACTTATGGCGACAATATATGACAACTGTTGCCGGTGCCATTGTGAATTCAGCCTAAGTTTGCGGTCGCCGTGACACTGCCACCGGTGGCTTACACCAACGACCTATACTATATGATCAAAAGTATCCGGACACTTGGCTGAAAATGACTTACAAGTTCGTGGCGTCATCCATCGGTAATGCTGAAATTCAATATGGCGTTGGCGCACCCTTAGCCTTCATGACAGCTTCCAGTCTCGCAGGCATACGTTCAATCAGGTGCTGGAAGGTTTCTTGGGGAATGGCAGCACATTCTTTACGGAGTGCTGCACTGAGGAGAGGTATCGATGTGGGTCGGTGAGGCCTGACACGAAGTCGGCGTTCCAAAACATCCCAAAGGTGTATCCTATAACTCTCCCAACAAACCAAAGTCGACAGTTCGCATTCCCTACCATAGTTCTCACATACTGGTTCAGTTTCATGTCACAATGCAATGGTTAGGGCCAGAGCTTTAAACGACTTGACTGTGTCAAGCAGGACCCTAGTAATACTGTATCCGAACACTGCAGGTTCGTCCCATTTTTATCAATTTCCATTTTTACATATTTATAGCTAGCTGCCTTTTATCACGTCAACTGGAAATTTTGTTAAGTCGTCTTGTATCTTTCTATAGTCACTCAACTTCGACACCTCAGCGTACACCACAGCATCTTCAAAAATCAATAGTAGATTGCTGCCCATCCTATGGCCCCTACAGTGGCAGGTTAATGGCTGATGGCAAGTCAGGATGAAGTACTGCCTCCCAGCCTGGACATGGGTTGTGGGTGTGGGTGTGACTGGAATCGTGCAGCACACCAACAATGTAATATCCCAGGCTATAACAATCCTTTCTTCACTTCAATCACACAGGAGGAGCTGAAGCGAGAGGGAAGCTCGTTGGCTTCCATGATGCAAGTGACTGCAAGCACATAGCGAGTTAGCCTAAACTTTTCACCTGAGTGCAGCTGCTGACATCGTCCACATGGCCGGAGAAGACTGACACTAGCACCATCTGCAAGAGATCAGCATCGCAGCTCCTTGTGGACCAGCTGCTCTGTGGCCACAGTGACAATACCCCAGGACAGTGTTACACCGTGGTACCCAGCGTGAATGAAGATAATAGCTTGCACACACGGCAGGTGATGGTCAGTTAAATTGTGGCCCTTACTGTCCAGATGACTGCGATAGTGCAGCTAGGCAGCAAAATGACCCACTAGGGATGTGACTAACAACAGAAGATGGCCAACAAGAGAAGATAGTCATCCAGCAGTGCTGAGGTACCAAGTTGACGGTATGCGAACCTCACCCTAGGAGGGAGCCTGTAGGTACTGGAAGTGAACTCTGTGGATGGTGGCGACATCTTGTGCTGACAGTGTCCTCCAGACAGTAATCATCAGCTGATGTAGACTGCATTGCACCACTTATTGTATGCACCTAGATACTGTTGGATACAATGAACATCTCAGAATTAGTGTCTGATTTGACATTCCCAACCTGGAATTCATAGTCGGCTGATGTGGCAGGGCGTTGCCATTGGTCGACAATGTCTTCATTTACCCCCATTTTCTTGTTTAGTCAGCTCTTCCAGAAGCCCTGCCAGAGCTGTAAGGCTTCCTAACTTTTCCTTCAAAAGGCTCTGACTGGCGTCTTCCGCTTTATCAGCGTGCTGAATGAGCGCTCTTGCACACTGAATACACCTTATTGTGTAATGGTGCCTGGACTCAAGAGTGGCGGCTGCTTCCCCTCTCTATGACATTGATCTGCTCATTGATGAAATTGTGGTCAACACCTTGCTGTCTTTGACAGAATTAAAATGTTTTTGTGATTGTTTTGTTTTTGTACTTTTTCTGTTTTCAACGTGTACTGCGCACTGAAAAATGTGTTAGTGAAATGTAATGTTGTGACTTCTGCATAAGTGGACTACAAGAATACTTAAAGACAAGAGAACAATACAGCACCTCACACATCGAAAACATCAGAAATATATGGCGTATGCACCCAAGAAAGGCAGTTGAAAATGGGAATAATTTCGTGACACATATCGTGCAAGAGATAAACAAAAAGGAAATTGTTACTGGCAGCAGAAAAAATGTTATTTTGTAAACAAAGACATCGTTTATACAGTCATAGAATTTCACAAATAATTTCCAATGGATAAAAAAATCACAACGTCATCAGCAAATCTCAAAATTTTTGTTTCTTCCACGGAACATTCATTTCCTTTTCAAATTGCTCCTTGGTTAGCTTTATAACTTGATCGATGTACTGATTGAATAACATTTCAGAGAGCCTACAACCCTGTTTCGCTCTCTTCTGAAGTACAGCTTTCCTTTCATGCCCTTTGACTCTTGTAACTGCAGTCTGGTTTCTGTACAAGCTGGAAATAAACTTTCGCGTTGTTTATTTATCCCTGGTACATTGGCAAAAGCTTTCTCTAAATGTACACAATAGACTCTCAAGAATCATACTTCTCCTGTACTATTCATAGATTAATGAAGTAGGGAGTACATTGTCTTGAAAGGAGACATAGAAGGATATGTACAGCGCCAGAAAAAAATGCAGCACCCTCAAGGAGTGCACCCAGTGAGACCAGGGTAAAATATGTGCACACTGAGGGGTTGTAGTGTTAGTAATTCATTTATTATGGTCATTGGTGGTCAGACGGCGCACAGGAGGTTTGTAAATGCACTCTCTGTTTTTACTCCACAAGCAGTAACTGTGCTGAGTTTAGAGCTTAACAGTGTTTACAACACTCATACTATGGTACAACCGTGCCCCACCGACGAGTACATAATCCTCTTGAACAGCATAACAGCATCATATGTTTCAGTGGGGTCACACTGTTGGTTTGCAGAAAGCTGGATGGATGTTCGACCGATTGCTGCACATCTTGCGCACACTGTATCAGTGGTTTGTCGCTCGTTTCAGCAGTGGTCTGTGAAATATGCCCACGCCTGTACGAAAGGTCCTGGAGGTCCGCATAGTACATATGCACGTCAAGATCGACGCATTGTGCGAGAAGAGGTGGACGACCGAATATCACCTAGGGACGAAATCTGGTCACATTTTACATCTTCTGCGTCACCAAGGACATTTGCGAACCGTCTGCTTGCATCAGGATTAAGATGAGGTGTACCTCTGGCCAGGCTACTACTGCGACCACGACGCTGCCAAGCATGGCTATCTGGTGTCGTAGAAGTGTTGACTGAAAAAGGGACTATTGCTGTGTTTTATACAGTGATGAGACTGTGTTCTGTCTGTATGAGAGTTATGGGCATACGAATGTATGGCACAGGCCTAGTGAGCTTTGCTACTCCAGAGTGCATTCTCCCACGACACACAGGTCCTGTACCTGGCTGCCTGGTGAGGGTGAATGAGTTACAACTCTTGCTCATATCTGGTGCTTGTGCAGGTTAAAGTAATACTGCCTTATACATTGTACAGGTTGTTATTCCCATTGACACTTCCTCGACTGGAAGGCTGTGTGTTTTTCCAGCAGGGCAGTGCCCATCCACATACTACTGCTGCGGGGCAACGTGCTCTTTGTCGTGCGCAACAACTGCCTTGGCCAGCAGATCGCCAGATCTCTTACCAATTGAATACGTCTGGGACACGAGGTTGTTACAACTTACTTGTTCTCCAGAGCCTGCAAGAGCCATTGGCGGATTAAAAAAACTGCAAGATGCTTGCGACAACCTATTGCAGGATGCCACTCGGCCACTTTATAATCAGTTACATACGAAAATACGTGCTTGCGTTGCTGCCAGTGGGGGGAGGAACCCTTTGCTGTGATATAAGTATTTAAGTTGGTCTGACTTTGTTCCCATATACTCCTTCAATGAGGTACCTGTCACCTCACTCGTCGATAAAATGACCTTGTACTTAGTGTGGTGCGTTTTCTTCCTGCACTATAGGAATAAGTTCGAGGATTGCGTTGGGATTCATGCTGTACTTGTCCGGTATTTAACGCGGCAACATGCGGGGCAGAGCGAGTAGCATGTTTGTGCGTGGGAAAGCGGCCGCCTGTAGGGGGAGGTTTTTGTGTGGGAGAGGGGGAGGGAGGGAGGGGGCGTGCCCCGGGCAGGTCAGGCGCGGCGGCCGCTGCCGCGGCTGTCCCCATTAAAGACGGGAAATTGAGCGGCGGCAGGGCCACGCCAGGTACAGGCGGGCGACAGAGCAGGCGCATGCCGGCGCGGCGGACGCGTCCAAACACTGCGCCACGCGTGTACAGCAGCCGAAGCTGCGGCTGTCTTTTAATTAAAAACAGCTAACACTCACGTCTTTAATTATACAAGATTATTAGCAGTCGACAGAATTGCGTTCACACAGTCCGGAAAATAAATATTCCATTCAAAAAATTTGTCGCCCTCGTGAGGCATCACAAAGAATGGTTCAAATGCCTCTGAGCAGTATGGAACTTAACTACTGAGGTCATCAGTGCCCTAGAACTTAGAACTACTTAAACCTAACTAACCTAAAGACATCACACACATCCAAGCCCGAGGCAGGATTCGAACCTGCAACCGTAGTTGTCGCGGTTCCAGACTGTAGCGCCTAGAACCGCTCGGTCACTCCGGCCGGCTGAGGCATCACACTAATGGAGTGTAAACGGGCCTCTAGCCTTCTTAATGTATATATTTTGGAGAGGGACAGAGAACACAAGTTTATTCAGGTTGTAACAGTTACGTTATTTTTGTTGTTCTTGCGTGTTGTTGATGTAAGCTAAACTGGTTTCCTATTCTTAAACTTTCGTGTATATATGTGTTAAATCTGAATGTGAACGACTCAAACGGTTTGATTACGTAAATGCTATCAGATAAAAAGAGTTGCCAAATTTAACTGCAACCAACTTTTATCAAAAATATTTAGGAAGCGTAAAACTAGGTACTAAATAAGCTGTCCTGTGAAATTCTGTGGCCGGGTACGGTGGCCGAGCGGTTCTAGGCGCTTCAGTCCGGAACCGCGCGACTGCTACGGTCGCAGGTTCGAATCCTGCCTCGGGCATGGATGTGTGTGATGTCCTTAGGTTAGTTAGGTTTAAGTAGTTCTAAGTACTAGGGGACTGCTGACCTCGGATGTAAGTCCCATAGTGCTCAGAGCCATTTGAACCATTTTTTTTGAAATTGTGTATTCCGCAATGCTGTGAGCAGTGCTACAAATCATGACGCCACAGTACGTAACTGGCAGTTCCAACACACAAAACTAACAGAACAAATTAGGCTCTACGTAAAATTATGAATCGAATTTTCAGAGAATAAATGTCCAAAATGCTTCTATGAAAATGTCCTGTAAATTTAATGTGCGCAAACTGACTAAATAAAACTCCAAACATTAAATTATGCACACTCGAAAACAACACCACCATAACAATAAGACTGTCGGTATAAGGAATCAGATACGAACTTTACCTAAGCTGAGGTAATAATTTTGAAATGCAACACATGAAAACGAATGGTTTTATTGTGTCCTGACTGATGATAAAATAGCCCGAAAATTAATTTTGTCTTATCTAGTGGCAACCGGAACTCGGTACTGCTCGAAAGCGGTGAAAATAAAAATGCAGCGCAGCAGAAAATCCGCTAATGAAAATAAGAAGGCTTGCCCACGTGCAATGAAAGGGCAAACAGCTATGCTAAACATACCATACATTAGTTTGAACAACTGTGTTCCGCTAAGTGCAATGCACCGACACAGATACAGAACAAAATTTTCGTAAGGAGACAATGGTAGAAACTCGATTTGTTAAAAGATTGAACAGGAAACTATCATTCAAAACTCTATTATGAACCTCATTCGTGAACAATTACAATCATCTTTGCAAAAATAACTTATTATTAAAAAAATGACTATGCCATGTAATTAGGTAACGGAATGGTAAAGAAATGGTGGATCTATAACTCTGACTGCAAACTACCTAAGCAACTAACTTTGTTTAATCTCGTCTGGACAATCAGACTAATTAACCAAAACGCACATCGCAGAAAATTTCACAAACTGACCGTAATTACACACGAGCAAACAACGCAACGACACAGTTCTCTAATCAGTCTTTACCAAATCGTATTTCCAAAAATCGAGGTCATCTACATTTTCATCTCTGCGTTCTGTTTATTATTTCAACACTACTAAGTAGCGTAACCAATACCTGACTTCCTCTCTTATTTCTCACTGAATGCTGCTGGCAACGACAGTGCTGCCGACAGCAATAAGTGCTTGTATTTACAACCTCTGTGGCGTAACTTGTCGACTACCGAAGACATCTGTTTGATAAAATATCCAGTGTAAGCCATTCATTAGTGACTGATTCAGCAGAGCTGCTAAGTTACGGAGAAGCTGACTGCCACATTCCAGCAGCTATTACAAATAGCGTCCGATATTTTCTGTGCGATTAAGAGCGGCTGATCTAGCGAGCAAGTCGAGATGTGACAGTGTGCTTGAGTGCTCATCATACCAGGAAAGTACAGGTGTCATTCAATAAAAAACCAGATTTTTTAAAAAAATAATATATTACGAGAATGGAATATAACATTTATTTATTTTTCAACGTAATCCCCATATGTATTTCGCCAACGCTGCACAAGCTTCTCAATTTCACATGCGAAGAATTTCTGGGGTGTGTGCGTAACCAGTTTTTGGGTCGCTGCCTGGAAGTTCTCAACATCATCGAAACCTGAGTCACTAAGAGCTGCTTTCAGTGGGTGAAAAATGCATCCAACTGCCATCTCGCTTTACAATGCGGTGAAGAAACGTCACACCTTCAGTTTCGTACTATTACAAAAGCTTCCTGCGCACATCCACGTGATTTTATTTCATATCTCATTTCAGATGTTTTGGAATCCACATCGTAAACATCAGTACGCCATGAACAATGTAGTAGGCTGATCCGACACTAATGTTCATAGTTGCTGCAATATCACTCGCCGCAATACGCCTGTTTTCCCGTACAAAATTCATCACCTTCTCATTGTTTATAAATTGGCTTTCGGGACGTGCAGATACAGTCATTTCAAAATTGGAAGATGCGACAGTGCGTTTCGACAATTGAGCACATTCATTGTGGCCAAGACGTATCCTAGTACTTACACGTGTCATGTGACGTCAGGCAAGTGATTTCCAAGATATTAATGACGGTACGAAGATAAAGAGAACATAGCACCCACTTCGGGAGTGGAGAAAATCTCTCTCGCAATGTAGTTCTTCTTCACTGCACAGACAGAGCATCGTGGGCGTGGCGAATCTTCAATACGTGTTACACAACGTTTGTACTTACCTGCCCACACTTACACTTGTGTTCGACTCAAATTACTTTCATCATATTGCACTGCCATTAGTCAGAGAATTTCCATTGGTTTCAACGCTTCATGTAACAGATATTTAATGATGCACAGTCGCTCCACGTTGGTACAAACCAGCACTGAGGCCGCCATCTTGTGTCACTGATTTCCAGCACCCCGTTTGTGAAGCAGGCGTGTCAGATCCATCTGATGATAATTCTAGGAAACCACCAAAAAATAACAAAGAAACACTAACTTTGTCTAACTTTTGAACTTTTTTGGTAATTTATTGAATGGACCTCGTATGTGCGCCACCCTGTGAACACGGACGTTGAGTGTTGTCATCTTGGAAGATGGGTGTGTCCAGAGCACACTTATCATGAAGATGTAGAAGAAAGGGCATTGAGAATGTTGAAATAAACATTCTAGATCATATTCACCTGAATGAGTCGGCCCAAGCAATGGTACGAAAAATACCCCCAAAACATGACAGAACCACAGCCTGCCAGAACTGCTCCCTACACACACTGTGGTTTAAGCACTTTTTTGGGCCGCAAGAACATTCGGCGTCTTGCTTCATTCGAAAAGAGACAAAATTGCGACTCAGTGGACAACACGACACACCTCCTGCGAGCTTCTGACCAGTTCTTGTGTATCTTGGCACTTTGAAGACGTGCAGCCTTAAGTCCCACTATGATCAATGGCGTTTTGCGAAGTATACGACTCCAAATGTCCAGTCAGTTTTTAAACCGACTGTCACTGACAAATAATTCTCGCCTTCTCTTTATGTCAATTAGGATCTCTTTACGACCAGAATCCTTACATTTTATATAGATGGGAGTGGTACACCTTTCCTTGTAGAACACGCACTAATGCAAACTGGGTACCTTCATTCACGATATGGCACTGTGCACATCCAAACACGATAGCTCCTTTCTGCCAGTCTCTTATGTCTTTATGTCTGCGTATCTTACTGCTATGGTTCTATTCAACCGGTTGACACATACAACACTGCACTTCACGTCCGAGAACTACGTCTGCGGCGTTGGATCACACAAGCGCTTGGTAACATTTCTGCTCCATCAACAGCGCCCCAAAGCGACCACTGATCTCTTTCAAAGGGGTGACTAATATTTTCTCTGTTGAGCATGCAGAAAATAATTCGAAGTACGAAATCTGTCTGGAAAGTAAACTGCTTTTAGTATGAGGATATTGAAGAGATGCTGGCAATAGATCAGTGTGCTTAGAACTGCGACAACAACAAATCGATATGGCTACACGGTTGTCTACGGTAGCCGTTCACAGTACACTGATCAGCCAGAGCATTATGACCACCTGCCTATGAGCCGGCGAGTCCATCTTTGACGCGGATCACACAGGCGACACATCGTGGCGTGAAGGCAATGAGGTATTAGTAGATTTCTGGAAAGAGATGGAAGCACGTCTGCACACACAACACAAACAAATCACCTGAATTCCTGTAAATTTCGGGGACGGGGACGATGAGCTCTGGCGTCACATTCAACCACATCCCATATGTCTTCGATCGGGTTCAGATCTTGCGAGTTTGGAGGCCACCACATCAACTGAAACTGGCCACTGTGTTCCTCGAACCAACCCACCACTCTTCTGGCCTTGTGACATGGCGAATTATCTTTCTGAAAAATGCCGCTGCCGTCGGGATACATGATAGTCATGAAGGAGTGAACGTGGTCTGCAGTCAGTGTACGATACCCCTTGACCGTCATGGTGCCTTGCACGACCTCCAATGGACCCGTGGATGCCCACATGAATGTTCCCTAGAGCATGAAGTAGCCGCCGCCATTTACTTCCGTCCAGTAGCACAGGTGTCAAAGAGCAGTTCCCCTGGAAGACGACGGATTCGCTCCCTCTCATCAGCATTATGAAGAACGTATCGATATTCATCAGGCCGTGCAACACTCTGCCACTGCTCCAATGGCTAGTGCGGATGGTCACGTCCCCATTTCAGTTGTAGTTGCCGATGTCATGGTGTTAATATTAGCTCATGCATGAGTCATCGGTTGCGGAGCCAAATCGTTAGGAGTGTTCAGTACGCTGTGCGTTCAGACGCAGTAGTTATCTGCCCAGCATTAAAACTGTTTTACCACTCTGCCCAGCCTAAGACGTCCGACTGTAAGGAGTGGCCGCCCAACCATTACGACGTGTCGACGTGGTTTCGCCTTGGTTTCGCCAAGTTTTGAAGACACTTACCACAGAACTCCTCAAATACACGACGAGTCGTGCAGTTCCCGAAATGCTCGTGCCGAGCCTCCAGGCCTTTGCTATCTACCTTCGGTCAAACTCAGCCAGATTGCGCGTTTTCCCCACTTTACATACGAACAGCGCTCTCACTGACATTACATACACCGTGCGAGTGTCTGACTAGCAGTCAATCCTAGACAGACGATGTTGCTGTTGCCTTGACGGGTTGATACCAATAGTAGATCGGTGGTCATAATGTTCTGGCTGATCAGTGTAAGCACTGCAGTTGAAAATCCAGCCACATCTCAAATGAGAATTGCATTCTTGTTTTAGTGAAGGGCCCATCGAGTAAAGGGAATAAAAGTCTCACTAAACCGCTGTCACATCCTCCACCGTCAAACAGACAGACGTTTTATTGGATATCACTTTGACGAAGTCTGCTTTCTGCAACCGAACAAAAGTGAATGTAGCCATAGGAATTTGTTACGAAGTCTCAAAATTATTTGGTAATTCAAGGCGAAACCAGCATAAATTGTCTTCCCCGCCGCCTCCCCCTCAGATAAGATCCTGGGTTCACTTGCTTTTAGGGGCAGAAACATTTGTAATCATTTGAAATATGTTGCGAAATTTGTATACGGATTAAGTGTGGTGAGTAAAGGTGCTGGGAATCAATAGTGTCGTATGGTGAAGAAAGAAACGAAGAAATTTCATTGTGAAGACAGAGATGGCTGTCCATCTGTTTTCAGAAATAAATGATACGGGAAATTCACAAAAAGTTCATGAAAGCTGGGTTCACTATATGTCATCCACTGAACAACTTCCCGCTAGTTTCGTGGAGAGTTTTACACGTGACCGTCACTAATTCTGTGTTCGTTGCATTCCACATTTCCTTTCTGAAGGTCACAAAAGTCAACGGATGACAGCCGCTCTGGACTTCCTTTTTCGTAACGATTTCGAAGGATAAAACTATTGAAGAGTATTGTGACTGGTGACGAGACATTTATTGCCTGTGCTAACGCGTTGATGGAACAGCAGTCAGAATAATCTACAGCCTCCTGTGAAACATTAAGAGAACTGCGAAAAGCCATTCAGAGCAAGTTGAACTCTTGACTACTATTGGCGTCCTGTTTCTGCCCGTCTAAGCGTGGCCTTACACTCCCCGAAAAACACAATAACTGTCGCGTCAGCTAAACTGAGATGTATTTCAACATGCGCTTGCCTGCAAGTGATGTTCGCCTCATCACGACCATAAAAAAACGGCTTGGCTTCAAATGGTTTAACTCCGACTAAGAACTTCAAGACATTGTCAAAGGCGGGCTGAGAAATCAAGCGTCAGAATTCTATGCTGAAAATTTCTAAACTCTCTAAAACACACAATCCACGCTTGAATTTGAATATTGATCATGTTGAGAAGCAAAACAAATTACCTACGACTTATACTATATTATTTATACTCTTACGGAGATGAATTTCCAGATAGCTCTCACGTACTGTAACTCAAAGATAGTAGAAAACACAATTGCTATTGCTTTTTTCGCCAGTATAGTCTCGAACATCTACAGTGCCCTTCGGAGCAGTGTTAAAGCTGCGAAGGCTCCTTTTGGAATCGATTTGAGCTTCTATGGAGACGCTGAAATTATCGAGTTGAGCTAAAGGGCACATCACAGTCTGTAATAGTAATAACAATAATAAAGCACTGCAATACGATTTTAGAGACACGACAGAGTGCGAGGGGAGAGCTTTATGTTGCATTGGCAACGCTTTTGCAGTAATTCTTTTTTAATTTCCAAGAAGTGAAAACATCATTGTTCTTTTTATCTAGTAAGGCCAAGCACTTTTTAGCTGCATTCGTTACCAGTTGAATAACAGACTCTTGTGGTCTAGCATTTCAGTGTCTGGAATGACAGGTTCTTGTATCTAGGAACGCGGGGTGTTGTTATGACCTCCAATTACTTCATAGCCACGCGAGGTGTTGTTATGACTTCCAATTATTTCATTCGTCACATAAACAACACAGAAAGGGGATCGAATCCAGTATATTAATTGACCACAATATTATTTCACCTGGAAAAGAGAGCGTTCCGGTAGGAATATCGCGGGTTATTATCGTGATATTTCACGAGGACACGCTGAATCATTTGATAGTATATGCACAAGTGTCCTGTAGGAATTCACAGCGCTATGCGTAATCCTTAATCACCACTCTACTTATTTACTGTACGTCACATGTTTCCGATAATGGCTACGGGAGGCCAAGTGCGACAATATTGCTGTCAAATAGTACATTGGCAACTCAGAGAGCAAAATTGTACCAGGGTGTTTTGCCTATGTAGCACTAGAGAAACATTTTAAGTGGGGTTCCACGTCCTTATCGACATCGGAATGAGATTTATGGAATGCAGAGCATTACCACCGGGGCCAAGTCAACAACACACTGGCAAAGGAACATATTGGCAGATTATCGGACGAGACATCGTAATGGCTGACCAACATCTTAGCAGTGACAACTGGGACAGCCAAGGGGTGATTGCAGACCTGTATCTTGGATCATCGTGGTGTAAAGACCATCTCGAAGCAGCAGTGGCTGCTGAGCACCTTGACTCCTACAGGACTCAAACAGAAACGAAATGTTTCCATTGGTACATTTCTCAGGCTCCAGCTAACAAGCGTTGCTTCTCTTTCGCATGCTCTTAGTTGTTCGCCCATTATTTGTTCTCGAGTCAGTGAGGTGTGGCATAAGAAACTCATGCCCTGCACTACAATCCCCTAGGTGCCAACTTTTTCATACCCCAGAAACACGCTGCGATAGGGATTTCCATGTTTGGCTGCCAGTTGCTTCTGGGTATGGAAAAGTTCGATCTAGAACGGCCAATTTCCGAAGGACTCGCTGATTTCTAGCGGTGTATTTGGTGTAGATCTTCCACCCTCCCGCAGTCAGTTTCCAGATACAGATGTCTGTTGTGTCCAGGTGGACGGCGTAGAGCTTACGATGGCGTATCAATGCCTACAAACAGCTAACTGGAGGTTTCCTTCCTTTCCCAAGAACTCCCATTGTGGGCTGCATCGTAGACAGCATCTACAAACGTGACTGGAATCAACACTCGCGCAGACAGAATCAACCGCTTATTAAATCACTTCGCTCCTACCATTACCACAACTTACACACATTTCTGTCACGGAGCACATAATTGCTCAAATATGCTTCCACAATTACTATATGATGTCTCTTTTCATATCACTAAAGACATGTGGGTCAGAATGATTAGACTCGAGGCCAAATTATAACATTCTTCGAGACATTTGGAACAGTGTATCGGAATAGCATGATCCATTATTGTCTAGACAGCAGAATTCAACAATAATGGACTTCTTCCTATGGCGCCAGAATAGTGTGAAGGCAAAGAAGATATTGTGGCTTGCTATCCATCGCTTTCGAAACTGTCAACCATACCTAGGGATTCTAAAGAGGGGCATGAAAATTTTGATGTATCCCAAACCCGCGGAGACAGCGAACCATATTGTGGCTTTCACTCCAAAGTTTTTCAAATTTTTCAGCTATTAGGCACAGTGCCGGAATTATGAATTGTAGCAACAATCATTACTTCATAATTTTGTCTTTGGCGACTGTTTGCTTCAGGTTATACCAGTCCATTGTTACAGCCTTCATTGATTAACATTGTAACACATTGTTTCGAACAATATCCAATTCCTTATTGCCACTGTTGTCATCTACAATGAATCAGTATTCATACAGTCATTTTGTGTTGACACATTGAAGCCAGAAGATGGTCAGGTCAGTGGAAGCACCCTAGTAAGAAATCTGCTGTGCTTGTGTATGCTTCATTTGGTTTTAACACATGGGCGATATCCTCTAAAAGAAATTTTTATCACTCTATAATTTCGAGGTTTCTGGAAAAATATAGAGGGAAAGATAAAGTTGATCGTGAGAAAGGAAGAGGTAGGAAACAGGTGTCTACTGTCAAACAAGATAAGAGATTGGAAATGCTTCTTCCAATAGATCGTCGCCTGTCGTCAACTGAGCTAAAGGGGCAATGGGAAGAAATGTGTGATGTCTTAGTAAGCAGAAGAACCGTCAGAAACAGACTGCTGGAAGCTGGAGTCGTTGCCCGTCGAGCAAGGAAGAAGCCTTTACTGTTAACAACAACCACAGCAGCAACTAAGTTGGAAAAAGCACTTGTGACATGGACGCCGGAGTTGCGGAACTGAGTCGTCTTCCCAGATGAGTCTAAATTTAATGTGCAATGTTCCGATGGCAAAGTGTTCGTGTGTCACAGAGTAGTCGAAGAGTTTTTGCCTTCGTGTGAAGCACAAACAGCCGAACAACCAACAGGACCGGTGGTCTGGGAATGCATTTCTAACTGCGGAGTAGGTCGTCTGGACTTCATAAATGGCACAGCCAATGCAAATTTTACGTCAGCATACTTGACAGGAAGCTTTTGATCACAAGAAGAAACCAGCTTCGAGATATTTCAAGTTGAATTTTCCAGGATGATTCTCCTCCGTGCCACAGAGCTTTAAAAGGATATCTTGTGTTAATATTTGTATCAAGCATGAAGCAGATGATGATCCAACTTAATTTTTAAGTATTTCTGCATTTCAGGTAAAAACCATCCTTAGTCAAAACGGAGTTCAAAAGTTAGAAAGATCAGGAAACAGCCCAGATCTCAATCCTATTGAGAAACGCAACAGACAGGAACTCGCGCGTGTGTGGTTTCGTTGGCTGAGCGAGGAATACATTATCAAGTTTGTTATCACCATGCCTAAACGGTGCAAAGACGTTGGTTAAGGCAAGTAGAGAGCCAGCCAAGAATTAAATGGCAAAAGTGGATTCATATAAGATAACTGTGCACGAACAATTATTAGATGCTGTCAATATTATGTCGTAAAATTAATATTCCTTTTTTCTTCCGAGATAAGCACTCATAGTTCACAAAAAAAAAAACAAAGACAGATCAGATGGCATATGTATTTCCACCCGGTTAATTCAGAAAATATTAAAATGAAACAACAACCCATTTTATACGAGGGGCGTTCAGAAAGTAAGCTCCGATCGGTCGCGAAATGGAAACGACTATGAAAATCCGATAAAGCTTTGCACAGATGTGTTGGGTAGTGTCTCTAGTATAACCCCAGTTAGCATCACGTCGCTCTTCTCATTTCTGAGCTCGCAGTGAGTGCGTAAAGATGTCTAGAAAATAGTGTCTGCCGCCAAGTACGAGGGCCTGGTGAGAAATTTCGCCTGAAGCTATGTAGCTAACATTACATAACTGTCGTGCTGTTTCTTCTTCAAGACAATTCTCAGCCGCATTCTGCAGGGGCAATGAAGATGCTCCTGCATCGTTTTCAAATGGAAATATGAGATTACCCACAATACAGTCCGCAATTGTCTCCCCCTGAGTTTCATCACTGGTCACATGAACCGCTGTCTTTGAAGACAACATTTTGACACAGACAACGAGGTGTAGGCCAGCGTGGAGAATTGGCGGAAAGCACTGGCGGCTGCCTTCTATGATGAGGCTATTGAAAAGTTGGTACAACGCTATGACAAAAGTCTAAGTCAGAACGGCGACTACGTAGAGAAGTAGCTGAAAGGTGTAGCTAATTGTTACAAGTAAAACATTTCTGATGTTCACTGTGGTTTCAATTTGGCAATCAATCGGAGCTTACTTTCTGAACAGGCCTCGTAGAAACAAATCAAGAGAATAAAATAAAATTAGATCAAATTATTAGGCATATTTGCTTCCTATAGTAACAGAGGGAAAATCAAACCAGTTTACTTGAGACGTTCAGTGATTATAACAAAAGTAATGATTTATAGAAGGTGAGGCAATAAATAATTCCACCACTGTTCTACATATACATCCACATACATACTCCACATACTCCGCAAGCTGCTGTGTACTGTGCGGTGCGTGACGGGGGGTTCCCTGTACCGTTACTGTACTAGTCATTAACTTTCCTATTCCACAACCAAACACAGCGAGGGAAAAGTATGTTGGCGGTGGTAGAATCTATCCGCATTCATCTTCAAATGCCAGTTCTCTAAATTTTCCCAATAGTGTTTCCCGAAAAGAACGTCATCTTCCCTCCAGTGATTCCCACACGGGTTCCCGAATCGTCAGTGCAGTCCGTCAATTTTAGCTTAACAGATTCGTTTTCTGTGGGAGCCGTCAGCTCATTCTCGATCACGTGGATCCGGGTTCGATCCCAGACAGGGTCAGTGATTATTCTCCGCTCGCTACTGGGTGTGTGCGTGCGTTGTCCTCATCATAATTTCATCGCCACGGACACGCAAGTCGCCAAAGTCGCGTGAAATAAAGAGACTTACACCACGCAGCCGAATGTCTCAGATGCGGTTTCCCGTCGAAAAAAGCTGTGGGAACGTGAACTGTAAGCGTTGAGCTGTTACTGTTATAAGAATGTGTTAACAATGAAATGTAGTCATCTTGACATTTGGGTCACTAGACGAAAATTTGTCAGTTCTTCAGCGTTACTCGCTTACCTAAAATACTTTGTAAATTCTAAATGCCCTCAATAGTCTGTTTGTAGGTAATGTGTCGTACCCAAAGTTTTAAAACTAGTTTTCCCCGCAGCCTGCAGAAGTGTGTGCAGCTCCGTGACACCGCCCAGCCGCCAGCCACCAGCTGTCGCAGGCTCGGCCGCTGGAGGTGACCCCGTTTACTGCCCCAAGCTCCACAATACCGTCTGGGAGGAGAACGCAGGGTCGCCCAGGTGCCGCCGCGGCTTTGTGAGCGGACCATTGTGCTCCGTGGCCACGGGACCCGCCCTTTCTTCTTTTCTCTGTAAGGCGCATACAGTTTACTTTTAGCTTTATTTTACCATTTCCCTCATTAATATCCTCGGGTGAAGAGGAAGATATTATCGAAGACACACGAAATGCTTTTGGAATCTGTAAAACTACAAAATGACAACAGGGCACAAGTTCATGGAATACCTAATGTGGACGTTTAAGCACCAGTAAATGAGGCGCAAAGCAATATTTTGGAAACCCAAGGAAAATAGCCAGAAGAATAAGGCTAAGAATCACCTGCAACAATACAAAGACACTGAATACCAACGGAGAATGGAATTCAGTCGAAGGCACTGTGGTAGTAGTACGGGGTAATTATAATTAAACTTTCCCTATTTAACCTACCAGACTTGATTGAATTAATGTCCAGAATATGGGGTGCACGATTTCCATACGTCACAGCGCCACTGTTCAGTTCCAAATATTGCCACCAGGTTCCGTGATCAGTCATAATGATTCATAGTCTCACACACCCGACCAGTCGCAGTGCTCTTGTTGACGAATCAACATGAGTTTGGACAACAGTTTGGTGAAGCTCTATTATCAAAACAACAGTAATGCTGCAGCTGCACTTCGAGAATATCGCTGCCTGATAGGATTACGTAAGGGTCCTCTTTCTCCATCTCCTGTGCGGATCATAATGAAGTAATTCGAATCAACTGAAGAACTGGGCGTCGCTCCGGGAAGAGGTCGACGACCGGTTGCACCACAGGTGGTTGATGAAATCGCTGTTGTTATGGCAGTGCGCGTGCTGTGTCACGACAGTTGAACATCCCGTGATCCACTATATGGAAGGTGCAAATGGTACTCGTACAAGACCCATATCGTATAGCACCTTGCTCCACAGGGAGCATATCGACGTATAGACTTCGCTCTCCAGTTTCTGAGAAGGATTGAAGTTGACGGAGGCTGGCCCTGGACCATCCTATGGACAGGCAAAGCTCAGTTTTCTCTGACGGCTGAGGTGAATACACAGAATTGCCGAGTGTAGGGGTGTTCACCTCAGTCACTGTCAGTGAAACTCCACTGTATGGTGACTGCTCATCATTGGCCCGTCGGCCGATGGGGCCGAGAGGTTCCAGGCGCTTCCGCGCGACCACTACGGTCGCAGATTCGATTCCTGCCTTGGGCATGGATGTGTGTGTTGCCCTTAGGTTAGTTAGGTTTAAGTAGTTCCAAGTTCTAGGGGACTGATGACCTCAGTTGTTAAGCCCTATAGTGCTCAGGGCCATTTGAACCATTTATCATTGGCCCATTCTTTTTTGAACAGGTTGGCGCACAAGGACCAAAGACGTGCTGTGTGACTGGTCAGATTAAACTGCGATATGCTTCGCCAGCATGTCATACCCGCCCTACAGGAGAGAGACGCATTGAACTCGGAACAGTTTTCATGCCAGATGGGTTCCCACCGCACATCGCTCGTGAAGTTCACCTGCTTCTCCGAAACACATTTGGGAACGACCGAATTATCAGTCGATCGTTTCCAAATGCTTGGCCGGCACGATCACCTGATCTCACTCCCTGTGATATATGGTTGCGAGGCTTCCTGAAGAACAGGGTGTACCAGGGGATCTGAGGTGCAGCGTATCAAGAGAGGTATGCTGGCTACGGACATGCTTCGTCCGGCTGCGCAGAATGTAATCCTGCGCTTCCAGACTCTTATGGACACTGGTGGGCGCCATATTGACCCCCTTTGCAGCGGTAATGGTACCGGTATGTAACGGTATTATGTACCGTAGCAGCACTTTAAAAGTGTTTCAATTGAACTGATTCTACATTATTACTCTTCCCCATGTCCTTGACATTAATGATATGAAGTTTGGTACTTGTACGGTAATTAGTTTCCGTGTTATAACGTGTCAAATAGGTAAAGTTTAATTATAACCACTCGCTACATAAAATTAATTATGTGGCGAATAGGTAGCAACGAGAAATCGGGGTTAGGAATGAATCGGAAGTGAACAAGATTATAATACAAATAATATATTAATGGGCTCAAAAGGCCGGACACTAAAAGAGAAAATTATTTGAGGCTGATACGACAACACTGAGAACGCATGGTGTACAGTAAACAATAAAAGTGCACAAGGAAAGTTGTTAACCAAATGATGGGTTCTGGAAGACTAGATAAAGGATGGAAGCGGTTAACCAAATGATGGGTCCTGGAAGACTAGATAAAGGATGGAAGCGGAGGTAAACACAAAAACTGTACTAAAAGAGAGTTTAGGAACAGAACCGAGGGCTACTAATTGGGTACAAGCGATAAAAATATACAGAGAGTCTTAGGAAAAGAGTGGTAGAGAAAGGAAAGGGATGCAGAGAAGAAGTGATCTCAATGAAAGGATTACCGTTGATCTTACGAAGGGGATGAGGTGGGAACAATAATAATACCACAAAACTTGGTAGTCTGGAAGTACAACCGACTGTGTTTCTCTACGGTGTTCCAACAGATGATCTGTAGGCCTGCAACATTCGATGGAAGAACATCCAAATATGCCTCTCACAAATATTGTATACCGAAGGTGCAGGTGCATGGGTTAGCACACTAGACTCGCATTCGGGTGGAGGGCGGTTCAAATCCCTATCTAGCCACTCACATTAAGGCTTTCTTTGGCTTCCTTAAATCGTTTGCAGCAAAGGCCGGGATGCTTCCACTGGAAAAAACACTGCCAGTTTTCTTCCTCGTCCTTCCTTACGTCCGAGCTTGTACATCGCATCTAATGACATCAACAGGACTGTAAATCCTAACTTTCCTTCCTTCTTCTTTGTAATATTATACACGAAATTTCGTCCGCCGTTACAGTGTTAGCAAGCCAGCCAGATATTGCAGCTCCTCCCACGAGGTAGACTGCATGCTTCATCTGCATGATAATGCGCTCGATTCAGTCAGCTTTTTGTCTCTGATTCTAATCTGTGGACTTGACAGTGACTGAATTTTCTGTGGCGTGACGGCATTGTGGTACCTGTGTGTGTTTATGAGTCTACCGCAGAGCTTAACATTTTCTGGAGGAGTGATTTCGATAGAGTCGAAGGCTTCTACTCTACTGGTGGCCATTAAAACTGCAACTGTGGTTGTGTAGTGCAACGGACAGAATTGATGATTAAATTTGCCTGTGATTTCGCAGCATACAAGTTAGTAGCTTCACGGTGCTGAAATCTCTGGCAGTGGCAAATGCTCTAACCCTTCTGGACATACGCGAACAGATCTTGTATGACAGCCATCAGTACTTCATTCCACGCAGCTTCAAGTCTGTGGTAGAATTCTTCATCTGTCTTGGCTAGTGAGTGGTGACATGACACTCTCTCAAAATGTTTTCAGTGGGTTAGAGTTCTGGAGAAAGTGCTAGCCCGGGCATTAGTCGAGCGCCTTCTGTATTGAGGCAGGCCAGGACAGTACGACCAACTTGGCGGTTTTGCCTTACATAGTTAAGACATAACTTCATGGAGAATTGGAAAATAAGGCACCCTAACAAACCTACTCTCCGAATTCCTGCACGCGAGACAGAGGTCATCGTGTTGTGTATCCAATGGCGTCCCATACCATCACGCCCCATGCTGGGACATATGGCGATGACGTTTTCTTTGAAGCCTCGACACCTGGATACCTCTAGTGTGACCTTAGAATTTATCACATGTCAGATTATAACGAGAAGAGTGCACAGGATTGCATAGTCAACCCGATCCGTGTACGTGACAGCTAGAAGACAAACAGGATATAAGGAGAAGATAACGCTCCCCCAAAAAGCTGCACACTCTTTTTCCAACCGGCTGGTCAAATACGCCAGCAAGCATCACACATGACACTTCGCCAAAGGCGCCAAGGGTCAAGATCAATGGGAAAAGAGGAAACATTCCGACGAGCATGATGGAAGAATCCCGAATGGAACTTAGATAGATTAACATTAAGGCTACCAAATGTTAAGGTAATTTCTAGACAGATACTGAAGAGGGGCGTATGCACCCAGAACCGTTTAAGAACAAAATAAAAGGTCAGACAGTAGCTGATTACGACGTCAGTAGTCAGTAATCAGTACCGAGCACCCAGAGGGCTGTGACGCTCCGCAGCAGAACCCGACGGAGCAATAGACACTGCATCTACGAGAAGACGGTGATAGACTCTGGTAGATACACAGCAAATGCTAGCTAAGTAGCGTTTCACAGTATTCATTGGAATAGTGCTCAACAGAGACTGCCTGTCTCTGTCTCAAAGAGCTAGAATAGTGGAACTTCAGCGAATAGCAGGAACAACTCACTGCTTGGTACTACCACTTGCAAGGAGGACAAGTCGCCCTTGAGTACTATTCACTTAGTACGAAGTGCAACTCATTGGTTAGTTAGCCCGAGTGGCCAATAGTTAGCAGACCGAGTGACTGCGGGAGCACTCGTCGCTGATAAGAAATTACTTCTAGTAATTATTGAGAGGATCTGACGTTCTGATTAGACGTTTTGGTTCGACATCTTACTAAACGAACGTGGCTTTTAGAACAAGAAACTGATTAAGGAAAGAGTAAACACTTGGTTATTCAGCAAACCATTACTGCAAACTCCACCAGAGTTACCAGTCTTCTGTAATCTAATCCCCTCCAACAAGGGAGATTTACTGCTTCTCATCTCCGCTATCGTGGCTGCAAAAAATCAAACTAAACCCACATGGTCGTTAACGTCCTGATTGCGCCACGCAGATCACGCCGAGTGCCATTTGGTATAGTGGACCGGTGGCGGGAGGCGACAAGCCGTACGTAGAACCGGAATCGTCTGGAAAGATGACGTAATTCCACTCCTGTGTCCAGTGCTATCACTGCGCCCACCGTTGTCGGTGCAACTCTCTTAGCTGCCGCGTCAAATGAAACCACAAAAGTGCTTGCCATGCACGCCGCCCATGTTGCTCCAGAAGTCATTGCACTGTCCGTGTGGATGCGTCTTGCTGCAAACAGAGCCCAACTTCTCCCTCAAGGAAGATAACGCGGCTGGAAGAACCTGGGCTGGTCGCTAGGGCCCGCAGACATCCTGCATAACTTTGGGTATAACCCTACAGCACCCATTTATTAAAGCCTACCCGTCAAGAAAATAGTCACCCCTAGAGAAATCACTGCAACTATCATTTAATACTGTATAATTACGTTCCTATACTTGTTAACCGCCTGGATTCGGTTAGGAAGTGAATTCACAAGGTTGCGCAGGTACGTCGCGTCCAGGTTAAGCCAATCGCTGAGGATATGATCGCGCAGTTCCACCAAATTGTGGGGAAGCTGATGTCGGTGTTTAACGCGCTGTTCCAACATATCCAACAGATTTTCTGTGGGATTCACGTCAGATGATTTTGCAGATCAATCGAGGTTTCACGGAAAGGGGACGTATTCAGAAAACCAGTCACATAATCCGACGAACTTTGCTGTTGTCGTCTTGAATAATAGGGGTATCAGAAGCATATTCATCATGCAGATGTTCACTGAAACGCAACACCTGATAATTCTGAATGTTTAAAAAAATATGCCGGTTCATATTAGTGGTACAATTCATGTTAGGAGTCACCTCAGTGGGAGGTTTCAAATCAAGGTGAGGAAATCACCTCCAAAACATCACACACCAACCTTTGGCTTGAAGCTGACGTTGCACAAGCTCAGGATGAAATGCTTAATCTGGACTTCGTTGCAATTGACGATGTGCGCCATTTGAATATAGACGAAAACGTGATTCGTCAAACCACATTACGTTCCGCCAGTCAGCCACTGTCCATGTTCGATGATTTCTAGCCCGCTGAAGACGCAGAGTATGAGCAACGGCCTCTTGCGAGGTGACCGACTAAAAATGTACATTAAACGCAGTTCCCATCACAATGTTCTTTCACAGGCTGGTGTGGTCATTCATTCACTGCGTAAAGCATTTTGCATCGGGTTTGGAAGCGATTTTGATTCACAAGTTGAAAAAGGCGTCTCCGATCTCTCTCAATCATGATCTTTTTCCGACAACAATTCTGACGACGCGTTTCGTGGCCATGTCCGTTACACAACTGCTAGTAAGTAGGCACGCAGAACAGTCTCAAGATGAACAGTCCACCATGAAACACCAACAAATCCAGCAACGTCACATACCGTATGGCCATCGGCACGGCCAAACACGATTGCCCCTTTTTGCTACTCTGCCACGTCCTTACATTTACCCACGTTTAACCACAATATCCGCTTCACACATAAATGTCTCACTGATCCCTACTGCCTTAGGCTCACATAGAAGCAGAGCGCGCGCGTTTGACCACACGGTTCGAACCCTGCGCCATCTGTAAAGGCTTAATGGGCATACAGGGGTAGTCACCTCAGTTGGTTCGATGAGCTTAGATACGTATGGCGGTCATGGGATCCTGACCAATGCGAGCAGCACTATTGAAGTATAGTGACCGTTACTATCGATAGGCATCGATCCTGCCACTATTGAAACCTCACATATGCTGGCAGACGTTTCCCCCTCTTGTAGGAGGCTTAACACAATATCGTCGCAACCAAAAAACCTTGTAATGAAGATTCTGACTGCGGAACCTGTTGCGTACTATTGTCGTGACATACAATTTGTAGATGTCGTTACTTTTACATACTTAGTGCTGTTGCGCTGAAAGGTAATCATCTGCGTATTCAGAAGTGTAGTACATTTCATTCTAGTTTGACAACATTACACATAGCCTTTTTGGTGTTCCAATTTTAATGAGAAAGGAGATCTAGGGGACGTTGTGCGGAGGTATAGGTTGGGACAAAAAGGGTAAATTTTGTTGAAGGTGTAAGAACTTTATGACACTGACTTAACTAGCAAGAGTATGGCACATTTAAATTAGTTAAACTGGCAAATACATACGTCTTTTAGGTACGAACTCCTGCCAAGGAAAATTTTCTTTAAATTCCGGAAACATCGATAGTTCTCTCAGGTTATCTAGAGCAATCGTAGCTGCAGTAGGAAATTTTCGATCCATGAAAGGATTTTTGAAATGTCAAGCTTTGTTTAGCCCGTATCTGCTTAGGCGTGTTATTCTCATCTCTCGTATAAAAGCCAGGTTGACGATCCAAAAATAAATATTTTCGGTACTATATCATTGTCCGGGAGAAGACGTGGAGCAGTTGTAAGACTAATACTTTTTAATAGTTGTTAATCAGTTTCTTCTTACTTTGAAACTGCTCATGGTACATAATTATTATAAATACATGGAGAAAGCAGCTCCTCCAAACATTATTGTTTTCCCATCTGTAAAATAAATGAGCGAAATGTGACAAATTTAACAAAACGTGTAAATGAGCATTGTGCAAAGTAATGCACTACATTATTAATTTCTCTAGCCATTGTATGTTCTGAAGGCACCGAGGACAGACATGAGAGTTACGACGTTTAGTAGCGTTTAGATCGAGAGACTTCTAGCCAGTGGGAAGTGGCAGAGAGTTAGTGATGTGACACACCCCTCCGTTGTGAAAGTTACGACCTTGTTCCTTCTGATAACGCTTTTGGATTGCTATCTCGTTCGTACTATTCGTTCGGTGAGCACTCTCCACTTAAGAGCAGCAGCTTACCAGAAATCGTCAGTGACTGACCTTCCCAATATTTGAGGTCTTTTGCAGAATCTACTGCACGAAAAACTATCTGGTGTTGTGGAAGTATATGACGTGCTGGATTCGAACCCGGTCCCTTGACCATGGAAAGTTTGAGCGCGATCTCTCACTGGTCAAACAATACGAGGGACAGAGTTAGTGCTGCTTACTGACCCGTTGTTGACCAGTACGAGTATTTCACAATCTATGTTGCGCGACGTTTTGCATCACTGAATGCGTGGTGACGCTGTAGTAATAGCCTATATACTGCCTTTCTGCATATGCCGTGATTTAGTTTCCAGGTTGGTGTAGCTCCGGCCGCCGAAGCATCAAATTGCAACGCACAGGGTTATCTCGTTTCATTTCTTCCTTGCAAATGACGAGGTGTTCACGAGTCAAATATCGGTATTTGCCGATGACGTTAACTGGATGTATTCCGATAAGTTATCTGAACATACATCACGCCGGGAGAAACTCAAGTCCGTGACAGAAGGATTTTGTCATTGCCTATTCATTGTCTTTGCCTTCATAATACTGTAATATAGTTCTGAGCTAAACTCTGATTTATTTGCAAAAATATCTTGAATAATATGTATTTACCTTGAAAGCGATAAATGAAGTTCCCGGTGTATGCGAAGGGTGTATTTAATGAAGATTATGGATGAACTGTTTGAATCACCAGTCAAATATAGAATTACATATTACTACTAGAATAATTACATAAAATGTACTTTGCTTAGAAGAATGAAAACAGATACTAAAAATTAATTTTATTGCAAATATAATACGAAATTAATTAATGATGTGATTTAAAAAAGGACTTGGTACCTTATTCTAAAATATCAGACACTGTAGTACTGAAATATACATACACAAAGGTAAACAAAGTTTCACGGTTAAGATGAGCATCTCAATACAAGGTGCTCATTCCACTGCCTGAGATCATCGGTAGTATCGGACATTGTGCTCACTCCGCGGTTCCACGATCACCGTCGTCTGTACATAGAGGCGGAAGGTTTATGCGCGTAAAGAAGAAGAGACGTGGAAGGTTAACCAAAGGTATTGCTCTCCTACACGGCACGCACACAACACACTCCTTGCTTCATTGTGTTCGGTGGGAGGTTTGAAAGAATGCACAGTAGAGTCCAGATAATGCACCGTACGATTTTCATCTTTTTGGCAACTTGGAAGAACATCTGATGGTAAGAGGACATTCACACAGTGGTTATCGAATGCCTCCTTTACCAAAAAGCGGATTTCTATCGTCGAGGATGTGAACGATTGCTGGAACGCTCCTACCGTTGCTTACGATGACCTGATGGAAAATAGTGCCATGTACCTGTGTCTCTTTGAAGTACAGGGCAGTACTCATTAAAAGTTACTTGACTGTCATAAAGTTACTTTCTGAAGACCACTCGTAGACCTACTTGCGCACTACACCATTTTAGGAAATTTGTGTTTATTTGTAGTGTTCTCCATTGTAATGAAAACGTAAATTTGCGTAAAAATGGTTACTTGTTTTGGCTACAAATAAAAGAACCGACGTATAAGGTCTCCTGTTACTTTCTACGGGCAGATGCTCTTTAACTAAAATAATACTTTTGATTTACAAGTAGACTGTTCATTTCGATATTTCACTCACTAACGTCAACCTTCTATGTTTGTAATACGTAGACGTACAAAGAAGGAGTCCAAAGAATAGCTTCTGAACTAAGGCATTGCGGTAAAAGACTAAGATAAAAAAAAAATAGCGCAATACGTTCAGAGCGTTTTCGCTACGTTGACAACGAGCACTTTACGTTCGATCAGAGGCGGTGCCGTGCCTTGCCTTTTTCAATCGTTTCTGTTAAATCTGCAGAATGTAAGTTGGCGCAGTTGCATTTATTTGACAGAATGCTCATTCACTGTATATTTTCCTACAGAATTTACGTTTGAATTAAAAACAAACGAGTTTTTTTTCTCATTTAAAATTATCAGCATATGAATCTTTTTCGTGTAAGTATGATTGTTGTGCTCTGAACTAATTGTTATGTTTGGAGATTCTTCTATATTTCTGGAGCTGTAGCTTCTGAAAGCAGACATAATTCTGTGCGTCAAAAACTTGACAAGTAACTACAAACTCTGTCGTTCCTCGGAAATATGGCTCAGCTTAGACATCTTTTGCATTAACATTTATTCTACAAGAGCGTATGACCAGGTGAGGGCTAGTTTTGATACCAGCTTTCCACATCCTGGAACAATAGCTAGTGGCAATAAGGTGTGAACGGAGCATTTGGTTTCACAAATGATGCATTATGTACGTCCTCAGAACTCCATTGATGTAATAGAAAGTGAAGTTATGAGTATGTGTGCAAACATGAAATTATTTTTAAATGAAGTTCTCACAGGAGACATCTGTTATCACTTGATAATCACTCGGTACTACTGATAAAAGCCATCACAGTGCGGTATGATTCATGTGATGAAATTGGTGAATGTCTTTTCCTACAGAAGTAAAACCAGATGCAAATAAACAAAATCAGCTATCTTTGAAATACAGTACACATGATTTGTGGTAAAGCATATTGGTTATTAGGTTGCAAGTTCGGATGATTTTGGAAAGTACAGAATTAAGTTCGCAAGCCACTAGATTCTTGTTTTTGTGTAAATAAAACAATAATTTAAGTGAAAAACCTATTTGTTGGTGAAAATCCTTCCTGCAGACATCATAACTGAAGACGTGTACACTAGTGCCTCTAACAGTATGCTGAAATTATGGCTGAAATACACGCTCCTAACTTTGCAAAATTGTAAAACAAAGTCGATCGTGAACTAAACATTCTCAGAAGGGGAAAAATATATGAGGCAGACAAAGGAAGTCTTTGCTTGACATGTACCAGTTTTTGTAGGGAACTTCATACAGCGTTGTCGTATTCTTCTGACTAAAAATCGTCACTTCAGTATTTACATTTTGAAAATCGTACGTTTTGGTTGTAAGGCTGTTTTGCCGCGATGTAGTTCATCCTTAGCGAATTAAATTTCACTTTAACAAATCAGATTTTCAACTACCTGTTGACGAGTATTCCTCCACAGAAGTACATCGCATCTAAATGCATACGGGAAAGTGACGGTCCGTTCAGTGACTGCAAGTAGAGAGAGCAAGCGTAACACACGGTGGTAACGAAGAAACTCTCATCTTGGTCTCCTGAACATGGTGGAATGCCACGCATCAGGTGAAAATCACCCTATGTTGAGTGCTCACTGTGAAGACGCGGAGATGCTGTATACCAGTAAGAGACAGCGTTATCAGCACCTGACAGAATTTGGAACAGACCTCATTGAGGATTTCCATTTGGCTGTCTGGTCGAATCCTGCAATATCTAGATTTGTGGAGCATTTGGATTTGAGAGCGACCCGATGCTGGACTTTATGACTCTGCAAGGGCAAGCATACTCGTCGTCAAGGTTTCGTTTGACCACATCTGACCATCACCAGGGAGAATCGCCTTCTTGTGCACCAAGCACATCGTAGCTCTTTCACATCTGCCCCCACCAGCCGAGAACACGAGCTATTCTGTGTCATCTCGTACCATTGGTCTGAGGCTAGCATCAGCCAGACAAAGAATCGCTGTCCCATACATAGGCTGCCGTTAACACCACGTATGGCGTGGCCCGCTTCCGGAAAGCATGAACTGCAGATATATGGCATCATACTGTGTTCAGTGGATAATCGCCGTTTGGCACTGCCCCAGTGGACTAGAGGGAGGTCCAATTCCTCCAACGTATTGGAGAAGTGCAGCGGTGTAACTTCTGGCGTAATGTTGTGGGGACCCATCACGTACCACTTCAGGTCACTGCTGAAGTGATTGAGAGAACTCTGATGACACAACGGTACGTCAAAGACGAACGTTTTCTCATGTGACTAAATAGTGGTGCCATTTTTCAACAGGACAATGCTCATCCACACATGAAATATATATCTACACTACTGGTCATTAAAATTGCTACAACCCAAAGATGACGTGCTACAGACGCGAAATTTAACCCACAGTAAGAAGATGCTGTGATATGCAAGTGATTAGCTTTCCACAGCACTCACACATGGTTGGCGCCGGTGGTGACACCTACAAAGCTTCCAACCGATTTCTCATACACAAATAGCAGTTGACCGGTGTTGCCTGGTGAAACGTTGTTGTGATGCCTCGTGTAAGGAGGAGAAATGCCTACCATCACGTTTCCGACTTTGATAAAGGTCGGATTGCAGCCTATCGCGATTGCGGTTTATGGTATCGCGACATTGCTGCTCGCGTTGGTCGAGATCCTATGACTGTTAGCAGAATATGGAATCGGTGGGTTCAGGAGGGTAATAGGGAACGGCGTGCTAGATCTCAACGGCCTCGTATGACTAGCCGTCGAGATGACAGGCAACTTATCCGCATGGCTGTAACGGACGTGCAGCCACATCACGATCCCTGAGTAAACAGATAGGGACTCTGCACGAACAGTTCAAAGGCGTTTGGAGCAGCATGGACTAACAGCTCGGAGACCATGGCTGCGGTTACTCTTGACGCTGCATCACAGACAGGAGCGCCTGTGATGGTGTACTCAACGACCAGCCTGGGTGCACGAATGGCAAAACGTCATTTTTTCGGATGAATCCAGGTTCTGTTTACAGCATCATGATGGTCGCATCCGTGTTTGGCAACATCTCCGTGAAATCACATTGGAAGCGTGTATTCGGCATTGCCATACTGGCGTATCACCCGGCGTGATGGTATGGTTTGCCATTGGTTACACCTCTCGGTCCCCTCTTGATCGCATTGACGGCACTTTGAACAGTGGACGTTACATTTCGCATGAGATATGACCCGTGCCTCAACCCTTCATTCGATCCCTGTGAAACTCTACATTTCAGCAGGATAATGCACGACCGCATGTTGAGGTCCTGTACGGGCCTTTCTGGATACAGAAAATGTTCAACTGCTGCCCTGGCCAGCACATTCTCCCGATCTCTTACCAACTGAAAACGTCTGGTCAATGGTGACCGAGCAACTGGCTCGTCACAATACGCCAGTCACTACTCTTGACGAACTGTGATATCGTGTTGAAGCTGCATGGGCAGCTGTACATGTAAACGCCATCCAAGCTCTGTTTGACTGAATGCCCAGGCGTATCAAGGCCGTTATTACGGCCAGAGGTGGTTGTTCTGGGTACTGATTTCTCAGGATCTATGCACCCAAATTGCGTGAAAATGTAATCACATGTCAGTTCTAGTAAAATATATTTGTCCAATGAATACCCGTTTCTGCATTTCTTCTTGGTATAGCAATTGTAATGGCCAGTAGCGTGTGAAGAATCTGTGTGGTGTTCAAGTATTGGCGTGGCCAGCAAGATCCCCAGATATGTGTCCGTTGGAATGTATATAGGATCAGCTTGTACATTAATTCGGTCCCAGAGCCAGTATACAGTACATCAAAGTTCAAGTAAAACATTCGTGGGCTAGTTTACCTCAGGAGAGCTTTCTACGGCTTTATCACACCCTTCCCAACGAAATCAGTACATACATATGGGGCAAAGTGGGTGCAATGTCATACTGATAAGTACGCTCATACTAAGAAATTCTTTGTAATTTTGACTTGAGATTGTAATCAGTAAAATAAAATCACATAACCTCTCAACCCGTGAAGCCTGATTTCGTTTGCTCTTTTCCTTCCAGATGCTACAGCTTTTTCTAGGGCAACGTATTTCTGGAATGAAATTTTCACTCTACAGCGGAGTGTGCGCTGATATGAAACTTACTGGCCGATTATACTGTGCCGGACCTGGACCTTTGCCTTTCGCGGGGAAGTGCTCTTCCAACTGAGCTCCGGCGGGGTCAGGGATTTTCTCTGCCTCGTGATGACTGGGTGTTGTGTGATGTCCTTAGGTTAGTTAGGTTTAAGTAGTTCTAAGTTCTAGGGGACTGATGACCATAGATGTTAAGTCCCATAGTGCTCAGAGCCATTTGAACCATTTGAACCAACTGAGCTACCCAAGCACGATTCACGGCCCGTCCTCACAGCTTTAATTCCGCCAGTACCTGCTCTCCTACCTTCCAAACTTCACAGAAGCTCTCCTGCAACCTTGCAGAACTAGCACTCCTGGAAGAAAGGATATTGCGGAGACATTCGAGAAACATCCCCCAGGCTGTGGCTAAGCCATGTCTCTGCAGTATCATTTCTTCCAGGAGTGCTAGTTCTGCAAGGTCGCAGGAGAGCTTCTGTAAAGTTTGGAAGGTAGGAGACGAGGTACGGGCGGAATTAAAGCTGTGAGGACGCTCCGTGAGTCGTGCTTGGGTAGCTCAGTTGGTAGAGCACTTGCCCGCGAAAGGCAAAGGTCCCGAGTTCGAGTCTCGGTCCGGCACACAGTTTTAATCTGCCAGGAAGTTTAATTTATTTCTGGTTACTCACTGTTTCCTCTTCAGCTATCACACATTAGGCTCCAGGCAACCTTCTGTGTGAAGGACTATGAAGTGGACGCTCTACGATTTTAGTTTATAGAAAAAGACTTACATATTTCAAACTTAAAAATCCCGCACTTTCTCAAATCTCTAGCCACATCGCCGATTCACTAAAGATCACACTGAGTAAGGTGTCCTAAGCGTAAAGTACGGAAGGTAGGTGCGGGTTTGTCTCGCAGACAAAGCACCAGGCACACCTCAGGTTTGCAGGCGGTGCCCCGCAGAAGTCGGCGGCGACGGCCTCCCATCGCGAGAGCAATTCCGGCGGGAGTCTCGGCGGATCGGCGGTGATGCCGACGCTATTGATTTCCGGACTCTAGGCACGCGCTGCGCTCTCCTGCGCCCATAAACCTTTGATCCGCACAGCCCTATCGTTACCGGGCGCAATCCGTGTATTTGCCGCCGCCGACTCGCCTCGAATTTATCGCCGCCGAGAAGAAAGAGAGGCGCGCCGGGCCGTTAGCCAAACTGCTGACGAGCAGGGGGAGCCACTGGAGTTGCGAGGCACCTGAGGACGAGCCGCTGCTGATGGGCTGCGCCGTTACAGTCGAAACGTCACTTTTCGTCGTCACATAACGGTGTTCGGTTTGAAATATTAGTATAGCCTCCGCTGGTTGTAATGCATCTGTCCTTTCCGGTTAGTAAAAGTGAATTCAGCATTAATTAATAATTGTGTTAGTAAGGAGCATATCGAAGCAAATATTTTATAAGAGAAAATATATAGCGATTCTGGACTATTCGTTAAGGTAGCAGAGTGGTATAATGTAAATATAAATTTTTTCTGTACAGTTCAGTCTCTTGTAGAATTACTGAAGAACGTATGTTAATACTATCACTTACTGCACTTTAAAGAAAATGTAAAAAAGTTCTTCAACAGTATCGTTTTTAAACTGACAGTATTTACGTTTCGTAATGTTCGTTATTCAATAATTTCTTCTCTGTTGCGCAGCAGCATATATAAGGTTAAAACATGAAATTTCTGTATAAATTGAATCCTAGTTCGCTGCAAAATATTTTATTTAGCATGTGCTTCACTACAGCCATGATTCCGCTAGTAGGCCAGTGTACCTGTTAATGCCACAGTTAACGTAGATTACCTACAAGAAGAGAATAGAAGCTTTCGAAATGTGTTGCTGCAGAAGAATGCTGAAGATTAGATGGGCAGATCACATAACTAATGAGGAGGTATTGAATAGAACTGGGGAGAAGAGAAATTTGTGGCACAACTTGACTAGGAGAAGAGACGTATTCTGAGACATCAAGGGATCACCAACTTAGTATTGGAGGGCAGCGTGGAGGGTAAAAATCATAGAGGGAGACCAAGAGATGAATATACTAAACAGATTCAGAAGGATGTATGTTGCAGTAGATGCTGGGAGATGAAGAAGCTTGCACAGGATAGAGTAGCATGGAGAGCTGCATCAAACCAGTCTCTGGACTGAAGACCACAACAACGACAACAACCTACGTCTGTGTATCTTTCATATAAGGTTGCCTTACCATTTTACTTGCGCCTTGGTGGAATGACGTTCATAAATACGACTCGGAGTGGATATTTGTCTGGTGACAGGTGGTACGAATCACATAATTTGTTTTGTATAGAAAACTTTTTCACAGATAAAATGACATTTTTCGCTCCTGCCATGCTTTGTGTTTACGGAATAAGTCGAACCTCTGAAGGTCAGAGATGCTGGCTGTATATCATAGATACTATAATTTTGTAGTTAAGCATAGGGGTAAAAAACGAAGGAGTTCTCATTATGTAACAAACCTGAAACCGACGTCCGCCATCTTACACAGCCCAAAACATTAGGCTCTCCGCATTTATACATGAATGGTTCACCGCGGTCATATTTCCCTGTTATGTCACTCTGACGTGCCCGTGACCAGTTTCGACAGTTGGTGATATGAATCGACTTTTGTGGTCGTATCCCAAGTAACATCTAGTGCTTTGATTGACGTAGCTGTTTAATTAAGAATGCTAGCTTGCGTCGTTTACTTGTGTACTAACCGATCCAATCGTAATCTAAAGCCTGCAGGAATCACGTTTCATTCGTAAGTGGAGCCGTTGAAGCAATATTTTCTTTTGTATACATATATTATGGATGCGCTGTTTACTTTTATTCTTTTCTATGCTTTTTATGGCCTTCCAAACCGCAAACGATCCGTCATCCTAGTCATACTGTACCAACAGCCACTTCACCGTTCAACAGAAGACTACATGACCGGTTTGGTTGTTAGTGCAACATCTCATGTCCTAAATTCCTCCCATTGACAATTATTCACTGTTCACATTTCCTTCCTGTTTAAAAAGGATTATGGCTGGAACATCCAGACACAGCAGTCATGTCTGTGTATGTTTGCATGTGTTAGTGCTTTGCTTCCTTTTTGAAGAAGACTTTGGCCAAAAGGTAATGTGAATACTCTCTTCGTCGTGCCTGCCTTTTGCTCGGCTTGCGAGCAGCAGTCTATCCGCTTCACACTATAGTTATCCCTCGTGAAGTTTGTTGTAAGTAATCCACTACACTTCAGCTAGAACAATGAGTACATAATTACATTAGCAGAAGAAAGGAAGACATTCATTATGACACATTAAGGTTGTCTGTAGCACAAACAGCAGTTTACAACGCTGCAGTCAAAAGTTTAGATCACTTGCCCACTGATATAAAATGGCTAATAGACAACAAAGCAGAATTTGAAACTAAACTGACAAAGTTACTCTTTGACAGTTCCTTCTATTCCGCTGAAGACTACTATTCTAATGTGTAAATGGTGCTGGCTAGGGATTATTAACTTTTGTCTGTCTTTAATTAAAAAATAAGGAAAGTAATAAATGTTCGGCATGGAGGCATATTTACATAAAAAATGATGTTAATGTTAAATGTCTAGTCCGACATAATTATGATGTATTGTCCAAATCATAAGAGGAACCTGAAACTAACTGACTGACAAACTACGTGTTGGTATATCACAAAGCATGGTAAAGACTTCTATAATATGAAAACCTCAAAGTGAAATTCAAAAGTAAAATAAAACTGACGATCAAAGTAGATGTACCTTCCAATTCTGATACGTTTGGTTATTCCTGAAAAACTGATTATTACTGGAGAAAAATATTCCTGGAAAACATGAAAACTGGCTGCTGTTTTTCGGAACAGGAGGTGTCGGACAACATATTACTTCCCCCACATACATCTCGCGTATTGACCAAGAGAACAAAATTCGAGAAGAAAGGCCGGCCTATAGTACTCACGCGTTAGGCTGTTATTACTCACAAAATTACTTACATACATGTTAAAATAAAATACCCAATTTACGGGCTCTAATCGTTTGAGACCATTCTTTTAATCACATTTATAGTATTTGTTAATGCTGGAACATGTTTAAATTTATATCGTTTTTTATTCTGTAAATTGTTGTTATTCGTCATACACTGAATGACGCATCATAGGTACGATTTCAAGGTGAGAAAATGTGTAAACTACAGTGAAACTATTGCAATGAAAATTTAATAAAACAAGAAATCTATTCTGCATGGAGGTAAACCTCTATACGACAAATCTATTATGCATGGAGGTAAACCTCTATGCAGTCTTGTTTCTATGACGTTTCAGTAGTCGTTCCTTTTCTTGACATGGACAGGATACGACAGCATGCCTTGCGTCTTCCCTCATTACACACGTTTATGGGCTAGCAAAGAACACGTACCTAAGTTTTTTGTAAATGTAAACATTAGAAACGTTGCGCACACCATTTGAAAGCTGAAAGCGGAACGAACAAGAAGCAACACCTACTGGGACTTGTTTCTAAATTCCAGCTTCAGTTTCGAATGATACAAACAGACTAAAAGTTGAACTAAATGCGCGGGATTAGCCGAGCGGTTTAAGGCGCTGCAGTCTTGGACTGTACGGCTGGTCCCGGTGGAGGTTCGAGTCCTCCCTCGGGCATGGGTGTGTTTGTTTGTCCTTAGGATAATTTAGGTTAAATAGTGTGTAAACTTAGGGACTGATGACCTTAGCAGTGAAGTCCCATAAGATTTCACACATATTCGAACATTTTAGAACATTTTTTTCGAATTAAATGGATTTCGAAAGAATGCTTTTCAAACACTTCCTTCTCTTCTTCGTTATTCGAAATATATAAACGAAAACTTAGTTACGTTAAAGAGACAAAATGTGTCGCATTACAACAACAAAAACTTTCAAGATCAGGAAAACGTTCGAAATTGCCTTCCTGACGCTATATTATTCATGTAAGCATGTCATTTTTAGCATTTAAAAGAGTTGTTGCGTGCACACGACAGAAATACTGAACAAGAAGCAATATGATTATGTTTTGGGCCAATTAAGATGGCGGCAGACTCCGCTCACTCTGGCTTCAAAAGACGTACAGCGTAAGACTGCAGTGCCATATTCCTCCTTTTTTTAACTCCATGTTGTTAACTGCACTTAAAAGTTGTCTATTGTTTTTGTGATTCATGTGCATTTCTTGCTTACTTTTTCCAAAATTTCAGTCAAGTTTTCTAAATAATTTTACGTTTCAAATATGTTAGTTCTTTAAGAATGCTGTTAGGATATCTCTTTGCATCTGTGTAAATTGGCAACTCCTCCAAAATGTTCAGTGTAGAGCCTGTAGGTATCGTATGTAAAATTTTAAATTATTTTCGATGTATTCTGCTGTGTTGGTTTGGTTCATAAGGTGTAAGTAGAAGCTACACTGATTGCTTTCACAGTTTCTCATGTGTTCTTTAAATTTAATTGTAAGGCTTCCTCCTCCACTTTGACCAATATAAAACTTAGTGCAGTCGCCACACGAAATTTTGTAGAGGTCTGGGTTGAAATTAATGTGGGCTTTTGTCTTTCCTGATCTTAGTTCCGTTGCTAAAATTACTGTTTGTGCAAAATGCCAGACTGATGTTAGTTTTCTTTAACAGGTCGCTCATTTCATCGATATGTTGCCTAAGTATGTAGATGGTACGTATGTTGGTCTCGTTTTACTTCTGTCTTCTCTTTTCCATGTTATGTCTTTACTTGTTTTTGGTTTTGTGTGTCATTCATATAATTTGAACACTATGTCAACCTTGAAATTATTCTTTTGCGCTATGTATCATACTGATGTAAGTTCATTTGTATTACGTTTTGTTCCAGCGGTAGACTTGATTCGAAAAACGCATATTTGTGTAAGTTTGCGTGACATAAATTTTTATTTATGTCATTACCTGTAGTGGTTGTGTTCCTATAAATTTCGAATGTGTGACTAACTACTCATATCACATATTTTTAAGCTTAGAACATTTATAGATCTGTTTTTTTTGTGTCCAGTGTTAATTTTACTTTTGGATATAAGGTATCTTCTATGGCTATTAGCAGTAATGCTTCATTTACATAACGGTGGCAATATATAATTTTGTTAAGTAATAGCGAATTGGAATTGATGCGTTTTTCTTCTAATGTGTTAATGAATATATCCACAATTGTACCCACAACACAGTTTCTCATTCCGACCCAGTCAGCATGTGCATAGAGTCTATTGTTAAATTCAAAATAATTTTGGGATAAAATAAAATGCAAGAGATCTATTGTTTCATATGATTCTGTGATAGAAACTTTCCTGTATCTGAGCACCTTGGTTTTATATATATAATGTGAGTAGTTTCGGTAACAACTGAAACTTTGTGCTAATTCAGTGATTTTGTTATCCTGTAAAAATGCCACGACTTTACATATTCATCAGGTTTAACATGAGTCAGACTATTTCCTGTATCATATTTCACTGCATTTTCTGTGGGTAAGTGGAATGCATTTTAAACCTGTCTGTTTGCTGTAGATTTACCTATTTTCTATTTTCATCTCTAAGAATTTTTGCTATCTTGATTGTTAGTTTATTTTGTTTTCTTAGAGCCGATCTTGCCACATCAATGGCTACTTTTGTTGTGGCTGTTATGTATTTTATAAATGTGTTGTAAAACCATGGGTTCATTTTGTATTTAATACCTTTATTAAGTAGATCCATTTGTCGTTTGTGAATTCTGTGGTTGTTAGCTGTTTGACTCGCATAAAACTGAAAAGTTGGTACAATTTCATATGTTACTTTTTGTTCATGACATCTGTTTTCGATTACCTTAGCAAATTTCTTTTTATGTATTGTGTGTATACAACGATTTGTATACCAGATATGTCTGTCTATAACATTGGCTACACAATCGAATATTAATGGTGTTTCACAAGTACTTAACTGTAAATGTTCTACAGACTGCTCTTTGTTGATTTCATTTTTATGGTGAAGTTTGTCTGTGACTTCCTCGTCCTTCAAACCTTTGCTCCAAAGCTCTTGATGCGCTGCACTAAACTTGATTTTGCACTAAATTTTATGTTTATGTACAGACGTATGATTTTGCGCTTTAGACATTATTTTTTATAATGTAAAGTTTCATTGAGTTTCAACATTTTAATTTTCATACATAGTTAATGAAGGATATTCTACAACAAACAGAGGCATGTAGGATGCGTTACACTTACCCACATAAATAAAAAATTATTAACACCAAACACAACAGCAGTGAAATCTGATGAAGGAAATAGTCTGGTTGTCATAGAACTTGCTGAATACACAGACAATGGATTTTTTCCTGGAGTAACAGTATCACTGAATTACCATAGAATACGACCAACAAATTTACTGCAAAAGCTACGAAAGCAGTTAAAAATTGCTATACACTCTTAACTGGTCAAGAAAAGAAAACATGCACTTTTATGAACCAACGCACTTCAACATTACATACATAATCGAAAATGCATAAAGGCCTAATTCCAGTCCATCTGATTATTCATTCTATTAATAGCCTGGCATATCTACTAAGGAAGGCACTTAATAAACCAATATCTTACCTGTACACATTTAACAAACAATTCGCTATTACAAATTCGAAAACATTTGCACATACTCTAAAAGATACACAATCCTGCAGGCAGGTAAATTTATCTTATTTGATATAACAAATCTATATGCGAACATATCAGTTTCTAAAACAACTAGAACTGTGTAAAACAACCTGCTCAGAAGCCTATGAAAGGATAGATCTCTGGCAGCTTACTTTATCACAAAATCAATTTGAAATTAATAAGAAAATCTAAACAGAAGTGGATGGAGTAAGAGTGGGGAACCGTATTGAAGGTACGATTGCAGATATATTCATTAACACACTAGACGAAAAATTTCCAATTCATATTGTCCACTACTTACGAAAAGTATATATTCCCTCCATTATGTAGGTGACACTTTACCACTAGTGTCTAGAGACGATAGTGGCAGCTAACAACAAAATCCTAATACCCATGACGTACAACTATCGTCTATGACCTTCAGAGATGTGATTTATTCTGTAAACACGAAGTTTTAGAGATGTGAGAAGTGTAATTTTCTCTGTCAAACATAGAATTCTATACAGATGAAATTCAGTGATTTGTATACCCTGCCACCAGACAAATATCTGGTCCACGTCCATTATGAACTTTACTCCACATTCACGTAAACGAAGCTGTAAAACAACTTTATATGAAAGATACATAAACATCGGTAAGCTATATTACTTTTTACATACCAAGTACAATTCACAACGGCATACAAGCCGAAACAAGCTTGTAAGGAAGAAATGCGACCAGCACAAACTAAATAAAATATCTGGCAGCTAACTGGGAAACAAGGTTTGCTGTTGGTGTTTACTGCAGAAGAAGCCGAGTAGAAATTAGGCTTTTGGAGTTCATTTATCTCTACTGCTCTTGTAGGTATCATTTCAATAAACGAACAGAGTTAAAAATTAAATGAGATAAGAATTTTTAAAAAATGAGATCGTGCCGGTGCTCGTTTATCTATAACCTTTATTAACAAACAGATAAAAGAATTATGACCTATTTTACATTGGACAATGGTGGTAAAAGATATATTTAACTTCTGTAAAAACGATTTCACCAGCAATGTGTTTCTTTTACTTTTGTTCGAGAAAGCAGCAAACGAAAGGTAAGTAAAGCAGATTTTAATCTTTTACCTGAGCTATTACAAATTTCACGCCCTGGTCTAAAATGGTGCAAATATGGTCTTACAGAGTTATTAAAAGATATTTGTACAAGAAAAGGAACTTCTCTTCTGAACCTCCGTCAGCGTCGAGCAGACGAAAAACAAAACCACAGACATCAGTGCAATACTGGCAGAAAAGATGCGTTAAACAAAAATACAAACAATTAAAGTACAACAAAGGAGTATTATCAGGGAAAATCCAAGATGGTAGAAGACCGACCTGCCCTTGTAAACAAAGCAGACGAGAATTCTAACACTAATAACAATCCATATTATTTTCATCTCTGGAGAAGGCATGAAAAGGATAAACCTGTTGAATACACTTAAACAGTTTGGAAATGCACAGGTGCCCTTCCGTGTCACTTGCTTAGCCAATACATTCCAAAACATATGCAGTCCTTGCACTTTATTAACAGTAGCATTAACAAATTCTATCATCGTCTTGGCCCCGTCCTCACATTGCTGTTACGACCATTTTTACAGCCATGGCCGTTTGTGGTGGTATAAGTAATATTTGGAAGTTTAAAATGTATGTACGTGTCTTTGACTACTAGAACCGTGTCCCTCAAAACGAAAAATACGTCTCAATAAAATTATTTGGTGGCACTAATCTCAAGAACTTTATTATTAATTTTTTTTGTATTCAGATAGTTTTTTTGCTTTAGTGTCTTTACATAACTTTGGCTTTATTACGACAACGCCCAAATATCCTACATTCTCGAGCCATACCCTTCCTCTCTCTCTCTCTCTCTCTCTCTCTCTCTCACACACACACACACACACACACACACACACACACAGAGTGCAAGTTTTCCAAGCCGTTGAGAGTATATGTTAGTCAATTCACAACGCGCGGAGCATGAATGTATGCAACGTGCTGGTAGTGCTGCTGATTCTGAGGTCTCGTAGGTGAGAACACATGAACTCCGTCGATATAGACATCGACCATAGCTATCCATCTTCAAAAAATTGTAGACGAATGTAGTTGCTTTCAGCAGAGTGTCAAACACTCCAAAACTATTAGGCTTAGCTTAAATGTCAGAGGTTTTACCACGAATTCACTGAAAATTTTCTCGATATTAGTGAAAATTATAGTAACAAGAGGTTTTGACATGAGGCAGCACTAAGCGCAGAAGGGTAATTACAGGGGGAGAGGCGATACTGAAGGAAATGTTTCTGATTAAGGCCAAAGACATGCCATCTGTAGTCGCAATGCTAACTGTGTAAAAGGCGGAATGTTGAACAATTTTCATAAGCTATTTCTGCAAAGTAACGTGGATACGATAAGTGTTCTGTGGGACGAGTTGGAGAGGAGGAAACATTTCTAAAGCCCTGATACTACAGAAGAGGGTGTGGGTTTTGGCAACCGAAGAGTGACAGCGGATGAGGAAGTGGCTATTGGACGGTAGGGCTGAAATTTAGCGGAGGAGTGAATTACTGTTGGAAACAGCTTAATATTTGGGTTCCGCTGTTAACCGCTTGATGGAGAAGACTTTGAACGAGACGACGACGTGGCTAGGTTTGTTAAAGAGACAAACTGTTCTGTTTCTGGGGGAACTGAAGTATTTACATTAATGAGACTACTGACTCTTCTGCTTCTAACTGCAATATCGAGTCTCTTCCCTTCTGAAAACCGCGGGGGGGGGGGGGGGGGGGGAATTGGAACTCTACGGCGATTAAGTGGAGTAAGTGATCTGTGTGTATTCTCCGATCCAGTGAGTGGCTGAGGCATCTGCGTCATCCCGTCGGAAAACATCGTTCAGCGCCGCTGGGAAAGGAGCAGAGATTAACTAACCCTCTCTCGCAGATCAAAGAGAAGCTGGTGACCCTTATTAATACGATTTGCTAATCCGTAAACGTTATTCTTATCTGACTATGAGGTAATTGACATTCGTAGAGAATCTGAACTAGTCACACTGTGTTTGGTTGACGATAGTGAAGTTCTTAGACCACATACGAAGGGGGAACATTTCAGTGTGAATGACGAAGCGTGTGAAGCTCCACTTTGCAACAGTTCTAATATTTATACTCTACTTGTTTCTAATGGTAGCGTCTTTTGACTATTATCGGTCATGTAATCCCAAGTCATCTAAGGATTTATACTCGCTGAAGTTCGGCTAAAACTCCAAATTCGAAGCATTATGAGTTACTATTGAGGACTGCGAAACGCAGAGGTTCTTAAATGGGCTACTTTTTATGGGAAAATACCCCATTTTCTTTTCCTGAAAAAATTTCTTAGCATACGTTTGACTTTCTAAAACACATTTATTCAGATTTTATTGTTTTGATTCCGTTGCGTCGTCTTTAGAGAGCGTTGTTTATATAATAATACTTTTTACGTAATGCTTTACGGCTGAGATTCGAGTCCTCCCTCGGGCATCAGTGTGTGTGTTTGTCCTTAGGATAATTTAGGTTAAGTATTGTGTAAGCCCTACCCCCATGAACCATGGACCTTGCCGTTGGTGGGGAGGCTTGCGTGCCTCAGCGAAACAGATGGCCGTACCGTAGGTGCAACCACAACGGAGGGGTATATGTTGAGAGGCCAGACAAACGTGTGGTTCCTGAAGAGGGGCAGCAGCCTTGTCAGTAGTTGCAGGGGCAACAGTCCGGATGATTGACTGATCTGGCCTTGCAACACTAACCAAAACGGCCTTGCTGTGCTGGTACTGCGAACGGCTGAAAGCAAGAGGAAACTACAGCCGTAATTTTTCCCGAGGGCATGCAGCTTTACTGTATGGTTAAATGACAGGGAGCGAAAGGCTATTTACAATTTGTACAGAGCAGTAAAGGAAACAAAAGGAAAATTCGGAGTAGGTATTAGAGTCCATGGAGAAGAAATAAAATCGTTGAGGTTCGCTGATGACTTTGTAATTCTGTCAGAGACAGCAAAGGACTTGGAACAGGAGTTGAACGGAATGGACAGTGTCTTGAAAGGAGGATATAAGATGAACATCAACAAAACCAAAACGAGGATAATGGAATGCTGTCGGGTGATGTTGAGGGAATTAGATTAGGAAATGAGACACTTAAAGTAGTAAAGGAGTTTTGCTATTTGGGGAGCAAAATAACTGATGATGGTCGAAGTAGAGAGGATATAAAATGTAGACTTGCAATGGCAAGGAAAGCGTTTCTGAAGAAGAGAAATTTGTTAACATCGAGTATAGATTTAAGTGTCAGGAAGTCGTTTCTGAAAGTATTTGTATGGAGTGTAGCCACGTATGCATGGACGATAAATAGTTTGGACAAGAAGAGAGTAGAAGCTTTTGTAATGTGGTGCTACAGAAGAATGCTGAAGATTAGATGGGTAGATCACATAACTAATGAGGAGGTACTGAATAGAATTGGGGAGAAGAGGAGTTTGTGGCACAACTTGACAAGAAGAAGGGACCGGTTGGTAGGACATGTTCTGAGGCATCAAGGGATCACAAATTTAACATTGGAGGGCAGCGTGGAGGGTAAAAATCGTAGAGGGAGACCAAGAGATGAATACAATAAGCAGATTCAGAAAGATGTAGGTTGCAGTAAGTACTAGGAGATGAAGAAGCTTGCACAGGATAGAGTAGCATGGAGAGCTGCATCAAACCAGTCTCAGGACTGAAGACCACAACAACAACAACAGTGTGTAAGCTTAGGGACTGATGACCTTAGCAGTTAAGTTCCATAAGCTTTCACACACATTTCATTTCGTAAATGCTTTATATTAGGAAGTCATAAGGATGCGAAAATTTACCTTCAGAGTCCTAGGCACATTGGTTTTGTCATAACGATTTGTTTAGAAGAAATTTGTCATTTTAAGTGGGCTGATTCTTAACATATCCGTGGGTTAATCAGTAAACTGTACGGAATACACTTTGAGGAACTCTGCTGCTGTATACACAGTTTCTTTTAGACTTCTTTTTCTTATGGATATTTAGTTTTCGTCCTAGGATGAGATACGACTTGCATAAGCGTAAGACTTCCTGGGAAGAAATAGCCTATGAATTGACATCTCATGGATGACGTAGGACGAAATATCAGTAATACAGAGGGGATGAAGTGATGATGACCAGATGAAGTACTTAACTTACAATCTTCCGTTTTCAACCTTATGTAACTACAGCAAACATCTGGTTCGTTCTTTGTTCATAGTTTCCGTTTAAGTGGAAGCTTATAGAAATTTTCACGCAGTTGCTTTTCTTAAATCAATATTTCTGCTGCTAATAATACATACAGACGTCGGCCGTTTGTCAGTAGTTCATTTTACTTCTTTTTCCCCTGTGAAAACTGTCCCTTCAGTTAAGACTCAAACTGCGTCACTGAAGTGGATTACATTGCCTCCGCTCCGGCAGATTCCTGAGTTAGTTCTAAGATTCGATCACTAAATGTTTTCAAATAAATGTACATGTGCTCGGTTTTGACGAGCTAACACTGGAAATAATCTATGCCGTATCGGCACGTACGCAATGGCACTCAGCTCGTGTAATGTAAGCGAATAAACAATATTTAATTTACAGCAGGCTGTACAGAACTAGAAACATGGTTTTTCCCAATGGTAAACAAAAATTTGAAATATTCGATTGTCTACATTGCAATAAAGAAATGAAACTGTTGAAGTAGTTGAAAACTAGTTCATTCCTTTGTGATAGTTCACTACTTTTCTTCAACCTTGCTGATATTCAAACCAAGACATTTGTTTAGCAAAAAGATGAAAACTTCGGAAAATAAGGAATTTATTACTAGCGTTGTTTTAAACAGGAATTTGATGTGTGTTATCTGAAGCCGACAGCTTGTTACATAGGTGGTATGTCTGATGATTAAAATTAGAATGTTATACCAAACATGATAACTGAATGTAATACGATATTATTCTAACTTACAGAAATTAAAATAATTTTTTCATTATTGACTGGAAAAACTGGAAGGAATTTGAAAAAAATTCTTAATTTATTATGAAATGAAGCCGCTACATGATCTTCAGACTATAACACATATTCTAGGTGTTAACAGTACGTACGTAGAACACTCCCACGTGACAGATAGTCACTGGCTCGTACAAAAGCTCTTCATACAGGCTGCAATATATTAGAAAGTTTACAATGATTAGGCATGTTGTTACATTCGTTGATGAGAAGACAGTAGTAATTATAATGGGAAAATGGTAACTCAAGTGGGTTAGTCTGTTACAGAAAGTGACAAGCTAATCGTAAAACCACTCATACGGTATGAACTTAATGTTTAAATTGCCTTCTGCAGCAGAATATCAGGAACAAGCAGGGCAGCCTTTTACACCTAGCCTGCGGAAGTTCCCTTGTAGACGAAGGTCTTGTGTTGAATACTGTGGCATCGGCGGCCTTCAAACTCTTCTTTCCCTCGTGACGTACTTAAGCTTCAGTCTGAGGAAAGTGGCCGTATGTGTTGACGTAGGGGATAAGTAAGTATTTGTCCTTTCGGAGAAGGTCCACGTACTTTGTTCAGTGCCTTGGTGAGCTGGTATCCAGACAGAGTCTGTCCAAATTCCACACCTCTGCAGCTCACCCAATCCACCGTTACGTTCGTAGGAAGAGGCTGCATTTCACTGGTGAGACATGATCAGGGTCCAGTTCAACCCTTACAGCCTGACGATGTGGAGTCTTTTCATAATGACCACTGCTTCATACAAAAAGATCTAATGTGTTCTAAGAGAGAGCAGTATCATTCTGTTGAGAAACGAGGTCCGAATGTGGCGGTTACCACATTAGATTGGTCAGCATTTTCCATTTGTCAGGGAAGAATTTAATAGCACCTCACCATTGAATTTTCACGTATACCGAGAATTTGTATTACTTTTATTTGTTTCACTTTTGGAGAGGACACGGATACAGCTGGAAACGAGCGGCTGAAAAAGTAATGGCTTCTAACTACCGATAGGAAACTTACAGTATCCATTACTATTTTAAAGGTGTGGTAATGTAAATTTTGCAGAGTAATTCATCGCTGACGGTCTAAAGCAAATACTGTAAACATTAGATCGTTGATTTGTCTGCCGTCTACGGTTTTTATTTTACTGATGAGAGATTATTTCGCATTTAGTATTCACATTTCTGTCGTCATTGTTCGTATGGGCAGGACGCGGAATTCGACTACTTCCATAATAGCACATCCTAAGTTTCAAATATAAATAATTTGTCGGGACGTATTGACTCAGGAACGAGTCTTCCTTGCATCATTCTCCAGGCAAATGCCGGGATGGTTCCTCTGAAAGGGCACGGCCGACTTCCTTCCCCATCCTTCCCTAATCCGATGAGACCGATGAGCACGCTGTCTGGTCTCCTTCCCCAAACCAACCAACCAACCAACCTTGTATCATTGTGACTCGTGAGAAGATAAACTGAACAAGTAAATTATTGTCAGTGGGACGAACATTCATTTATAGCGTGTGTTCACTCATGATATTAATCGTTTTCACATGTCTAAATGTTATGCACAAAAAGGCGTATTTACAATGTGACGGAATGCGAAAACACGATGGTAAGCTATTGGGAAGTAAGTAATTAATTTGCATAATTTCCATCTTCACCGAATAGCTTGATTACTAGCAATCAAAGACGCTGCTAATACGCTGTTGGGGGTACAAAGCTTTTTACTGAGTTACTTACTCACCGAAATAACTATCTATAATCATTATGTTTATTGATATTATACGTAATAAATTTTATTTTTCGTGGACGCTACAATCTTTGTATTTTAACAATGGCACACAGCTACAGATTTTTCTACAACATCCAAATTCGGTTCACAGTAACATTCGGTTCACTATGGAGACTGAGAAAGATGAAAAACTACCCTTTCTTGATGTCCTAGTGGAATGGAGGTCTGATGGCTCACTGGGTCACAGTGTGTACCGCAAGCCTACACACAATGACCTGTACCTACATGCCTCCAGCTGCCACCATCCGGTGTAGCTTCATGGAATGCTCAACACCTTGGTACATAGAGCACACTCGATCTCTGATGAACAGAACTTGCCAACGGAACTCTAACACCTGGAGACCGTGTTCCGCAAGAATGGGTATGGCAACTGCCAAATCCAAAGAGCCTTCCGACAACAGAAGTGCAGCAAGAAACGAGATGAAGAACAACCCGAAGAAGAGAAGCAAGATCTGGTCTTTCTGCCATTTGCTGGCAACGTGTCGTCAAAAATAGCGAGACTGTTCAGGCGACACAAGATTGACACAGTTTTCCGACCACCAGCAAAGATTCGTGACCTACTAGGAACGGCAAAAGATGACGTAGGCCTTAGGAAAGCGGGCGTATACAAAATCCCGTGCGGCTGTGGCAAATCCTACATCGGCCAAACAGTTCGCACAGTCGAGGACCGATGCAAGGACCACGAACGTGACACACGCTTACGCCAACCCAGCCATTCAGCCCTAACAGAACACTCCACTGAAACCGGACACACAGCGAATTTCGACGAGACAAAAATCCTGACGCCCACAAGTGCCTACTGGGATAGTATCTACAAGGACGCCATAGAAATTCGCGTAACAGATAACCTCATCGACAGGGACACCGTGTATTAACTTAGCAAGGCCTGGAAACCATTATTAAACACCATCAAAGAGCAACGGCGCGAGCGGACGCGAGATCCTTCCGCCACGGCGGACGGAGATGAACTACGCCTACCACCGGGCGTGGCTGCAGCTACCCCCCCCCCCCCCCATCACCCTCTTACCAAGCGGCGCGGCGTTCCGCCGGCCGTCTGCGCCGGGGTACGACTCGGGACCCCGCGGACATAAATACCACGGACACTGCGCAGACAGATCATTCCATCAGCACCACCTGATGATGTCGGAACGGTTATTCGCCGAAATACAGGATGTTTTAGAATAACACCGACAAATTTAGAGGGTATGTAGATGATGTCTTGAGGAACAAAATGAGGATAGGAACCGGTGTTCGGAAGTATCATCCTGCGATGCGACAGAGAGGCGCAGTTACAGGAACCGGCGTCAGTATATTTAAACACAGGGTGATTCAGTGATGATCTTAGAGGTTGCCAGGGATTATGGAGAAGGAGAACTGTACCTATCTGAGTTGAGGGACCCTGCTCGGGAAACGAACGAATCGGAATTTATAAGCGAATTCTATCTGTAACCTCTGATGGCGGAATCCATGTACCAGTCCTGTTGCTGCTAAGATTGTAAGGTAGACAAGTTCCAGAAGTTATGGACCAAAATAAGAAAAAACAATGTCTAATAAACATGGGCTTTTAAGTGGATACCTGAGGAACTCTGAACAGTTGTTCATCTTCGCTGCTGTGAAACACATCTAATCTATTTAACAAATGACCGTAGCTCTTGAGGTACGATTGTAGAGTCCAAGTTACTGGACATTTTTTGTGGTTTTGCTCCATACAGACGCCTCTGAAAGCTGCCTACTCTACACTCTTAGCAACAACAGTACTGGTACATATATTCCACTGTCAGAGGTAGCAGAACGATTTTCTCTTATAACTTTCGACTCAGTCGATTCCGGATAAGGATTCCTCACCTAATGTTGATATATAGACATCAAAAATGGTTCAAATGGCTCTGAGCACTATGGGGCTTAACATCTGAGGTCATCAGTCCCCAAGAACTTTTAACTACTTAAACCTAACTAACCTAAGGGCAACACACACATCCATGCCCGAGGCAGGATTCGAACCTGCGATCGTAGTAGTCACGCGGTTCCGGACTAAAGCGCCCAGTAACCGCTCGGTCACCGCGGACGGCTAAACAGACATAAAAAACTTTTGCATCACCCCGGTTCCCAGAACTCCTGAAGATAGATGTTGACGGTGCATATTGTGCCGCAGACACAGTCCCTTTCACTGTTCAGAGATGTCACTAAACCCGCCCAAAGATGTAAACAACCATACATGAGCAGCACCTATTAGACGGAGGGGGTCCGACAGCCGAATGGTTCGTAATTACATCAGGAAGGACGTACACGACTCATGTTGTCTGTAGTTCAACCACGCCTAGACGGTTCGATCATGACCGCATCGTTACTTTGTGCCAGGAAGGGCTCTCAACAAGGGAAGTGTCCAGGCATCTCGGAGTGAACCAAAGTGATGTTGTTCGGACATGGAGGGGATACAGAGAGATAGGAACTGTCGATTATATGCCTCGCTCAGGCCACCTAAGGGCTGCTATTGCAGTTGATGACCGCTACCTGAGGTTTATGGCTCGGAGGAACCCTGACATCAACCCCACCATGTTGAATAATGCTTTTCGTGCAGCCACAGGACGTCGCGTTACGATTCAAACTGTGCGCACTAGGGTGCATGATGCACAACTTCACTCCCGACGTTCACGGCGAGGTCCATGTTTGCAGAGCGGTACAGATGGGCCCAACAACATGCCGAACGGACCGCTCAGGATTGGCGTCACATTCTATTCACCGACGACTGTCGCATATGGCTTCAACCAGAGAATCGTCAGAGACGTGTTTGGATGCAACCCGGTCAGGCTGAACGTCTTAGACACACAGTACAGCGAGTGCAGCAAGGTGGAGGTTCCCTGCTGTTTTGGGGTGGCATTATGTGGGGCCGACGTGGCCATGGAAGGCGCCGTAATGGCTGTACGATACGTGAATGCCATCCTCCGACCGATAACGAAACCTTATCGGCAGAATATTGGCGAGGCATTCGTCTTCATGGACGACAATGCGCGCTCCCATCGTGCACATCTTGTGAATGACTTCCTTCAGGATAACGACATCGCTCGACTACAGTGGCCAGCATGTTCTGCAGACATGAACCCTATCGAACATACTTGGGATAGCTTGAAAAGGGCTGTTTATGGACACCGTGACCCACGAACCACTCTGAGGAATCTACGCCGGATCGCCGTTGAGCAGTGGGACAATCTGGACCAACAGTGCCCTGATGAACTTGTGGATAGTATGCCACGAAGAACACAGGCATGTATCAATGCAAGAGGACGTGCTACTGGATATTAGAAGTACTGGTGTGTACAGCAATCTGGACCACCACCCCTGAAGGTCTCGGTGTATGGTGGTACAACATGCAATGTGGGGATTTCATGAGCAATAAAAAGGGCGGAAATGATGTTTATGTTGTGATTCTTGAGTTTCTCCCGGTTTATTTGATAATCAAAATATCCACGGGTGTGCTGCCGGTCAATAGTGTCCAACGGGCACAATATTTCGGCGATCATACATGTCGCCATCATCAGGTGAACCGACGGACTGAGCTCCTGTGAACGTGCCGGCACGGAGATCCGTACGCTATGGCTGCTCAGAGGGAACTGGGTTCGGTCGCGGCGGCGGCCGATTTAAATACCCTCCGCCCGCGGCGCGCTCCCTCCGCCGTCCGCGCCCCGCGCCACGGTCGCGCGGCGGAACAGATTGCGACGGCGTCTGAGATGACGTCGGTGTTATGGCTCTGTCCGCCGTGGTCGTCACAACTATACGTTTGCTAGATTTACTCTTGATTAACCCAATCGCTGGTTCCCAAGCCTTGCTAAGATTATAGCCACAGTCACGGTTTATGAGGTCGTCATTGGTGCGAATTTCGATGGCCTCTCTAACAACGCTGTCCCAGTATCTCGTCGTCTGTACCAGAATCCTCCTGCGGTCATACTCCATAGCGTGATTTTCCGACAAACAATGTTCAGCGACCGCCGACTTGCTCGGATACATCAGTCGAGTGTGCCTCTGGTGTTCACGGCATCGATCCTCTGAGATTAGATTAGATTAGATTAGTTTTCATTCCATAGATCCGTGCTGAGGAGATCCTCGTGGATGTGGAACATGTAATTTTTTTTAAGCTGAAATAACAATACTAATAGTATGAATATATACAATACATCATTTGTTTCTATTAAAAAATTCGTCAATGGAGTAGAAGGAGTTGGCCACTAGTAAGTCTTTCAGGCTCCTTTTAAACTGATCTTCATTCGTAACTAAATTTTTTATGTTTACTGGCAAATTATTGAAGATGAGTGTTCCTGAGTAGTGGACCTCTTTTTTAACTAAAGTAAGCGCTTTTAAGTCCTTCTGCAGATCATTTTTGTTCCTGGTATTGTATGTATGAACTGAGCTGTTTGTTGGAAAAAGAGATATATTATTTAGGACAAATTTCATTAATGAGTAAATATACTGAGAGGCAGTAGTTAGTATACCCAGTTCTTTGAAGAGGTTTCTACAGGACGTCCGTGAATTTACTCCACAAATAATACGTATTACACGATTTTGGACTCTGAAAACTTTTGTTTGACTTGAAGAGTTACCCCAAAATATTATTCCATATAACATTATGGAATGAAAGGAGGCAAAGTATGCAAGCTTTTTCATTTTTATGTCGCCTATGTCTGCTAACACTCGAATTGCAAATACAGATTTGTTAAGGCGTTTCTGAAGTTCTGTGGTGTGCTCTTCCCAACTGAATTTATTATCAAGTTGTAATCCCAGGAATTTAAGACTGTCAACCTCTTCTTTCTGCTCTCCTTCGTATTTTATGCATATGCTGGGTGGAAACCTCTTACAGGTTCTGAATTGCATATAGTGAGTCTTTTCGAAGTTTAATGTCAGTGAGTTGGCTTTAAACCATTTATTAATATCCATGAAAATATCATCAGCAGATCTTTCTAGAACTACACTTGACATACTATTTATTGCAATACTTGTGTCATCTGCAAACAAAACGAACTCTGCTTCTGGCAGTGTAACTGATGAGAGATCATTAATGTACACAAGAAAAAGCAATGGCCCTAAGATGGATCCTTGTGGGACACCACATGCAATTTCTTCCCATTCTGATGATGACTGATGACTTAATTCACTAGTCCCTTGCACTGACACTCTTTGTTTCCTGTTAGTGAGGTATGACTTGAACCATTTTGCAGCACTGCCCGTGACACCATAGAATTCTAATTTACTTAAAAGGATGTTGTGGTTCACACAATCAAATGCCTTTGACAAATCACAGAAAATACCTGCTGCTTGTAATTTGTTATTTATTGAATTAAGTACATTTTCACTATAGGTGTAAATAGCCTTCTCGATATCAGAACCCTTCAGAAATCCAAACTGTGTTCTTGATAATATGTTAATTGTGGTCAGATGGTTGAGCAGCTGCCTGTACATTACTTTTTCTAAAATTTTGGAGAATGCTGGCAAAAGTGAAATCGGTCTGTAATTTGATGGTATCTCTTTATCTCCTTTCTTGAATAGAGGCTTAACATCTGCATATTTTAGCCAGTCAGGAAATGTCCCAGTTATAATTGACTGGTTACACAAGTAACTTAGAATTGTACTAAACTCACAAGAACATGCCTTAATTAACTTTGTTGATATTTCATCGTACCCACTAGAATGCTTTGTTTTTAAAGATTTTATTATGGACGTTATTTCTTTTGGTGAAGTGAGTGATATATTCATGTACATGAAGCTATTTCTGAAGGCTAGTTTCAGATATTCAATGGCATTATTTACTGATCCTGAAAGTCCCATTCTATCAGTAACGCATCGTCTGACCAATATACGACTTGCCACATTGACACGGAATCTGGTACACGCCGGCCTTCCTCAAACCGAGGTCATCTTAGGCGCTCCCCACCATTGCACGGGTTTAATTCGGAGGACAAAACACAGTTCCGACCCGGTGTTTCTTCAGAATGCGGGCGATTTTCCCCGAGAGTGCGCCTGTGTATGGAATAAATGCAGTGCCTATCTCCTCCCTCGTGACTTCATCCATCTCAACAGGTTGTGCTGCAGTGGTTGGGCGGAGAGCACGTTGAATCTGCCACTCTGAGTACCCATTTTTTCGAAATACAGTTCTCAGATGTTCCAATTCCTGGGTTAGACTCTCTGCGTCAGAGATAGTGCGCGCCCTATGTACTAGAGAGAACTAGAGCGGACAGAGCCATCACACCGACGTCATCTCAGACGCCGTCGCAATCTGTTCCACCGCGCGACCGTGGCGCGAGGCGCGGACGGCGGAGGGAGCGCGCCGCGGGCGGAGGGTATTTAAATCGGCCGCAGCCGCGATGGAACCCAGTTCCCTCATTCCCACAACGACCAGGTCCACCATGACGGAGGAAGCGCTAGGGAACCCCTCACACACTCCCCCCCCCCCCCTGGATCAGATGGAAATGATGAAGGAATTCAGGGAAGCCCAGAAGCAGAACACACAGATCCTCGTCGCCCTTCAGGCAACAGTCCAGCAGTCGCTCCCCTCTGCGACTTCCTCAGTAGCACCAAAACCCCATCATGAATAGACGACCGAATATTCAAGGCCTGACAATGTGCGTCTTTAACGCAGACGGCATTGTTAATCAAGAGGTCGAGTTCAGAGTATTCATGAAACAGTTCTCCATCGACATATGCATGATGGGGGAAACCCACCTAAAACCGGGAATAAAAGCGACAGTTCCCAACTGCTTTAGCTACCGTAAAGACAGGCCAACCCAAGGCGGAGGAGTGGCCATATATGTAAAAAAGAGGGATCCCCCACCACCAGGTATTCTTACCAGCTATCAACAAAATCGAAGCAGTGGCGGTGGAAGTAACCACTGCTACTGGACCCCTAACAATTGTTGCAGTCTACCGACCCCCACATGACCAGATAGATGAGGGAGACATAGCTGCTCTAGGGCAAATAGGGGGAGACTTCAATGCCAAACATCCTGATTGGAATTCTAGAGTAACCTCCAGAGCAGGCGCCAAACTGCAACAACTAGCGCGCACCCACCACTTCGAAACATGGGGTCCAGTCGAGCCCACACATTTTCCAAAAAATGGAGGCAGGCCCGACGTGATAGATATAGCTCTCACTAGGAGGATGGCAGGGTTTGTGGCCGCAAGGACAATTAACAGAATGTCCTCCGACCACAACCCAGTGATTCTGGAGGTCGATGTGGGAGAACGGGTAGCACTCCCACGGTACCAGACGACGTACAAACGTACAGACTGTGAGCGATACCAAGAAACTGTCGCCTCTGATATCGCTCGCGCTCCGCCACCTACTGCCGAAACAGTAGAACAAGCGCTACAAGACCTAACAGGCACCATCTTGCGAGCAGCGGAAGAAGCCACCCCTCCACAAAGGGATGGCCCACCGCCGCAAATACAGCTCCCGGAAAACTTGCTAGCTCAAATTCGACATAAGAACAGAGTGGCAAAAGAGTGGAAGATCACCAGAAATCAGGCCACCAGGAGGCTGCTCAATCGTCTACAGAGAGAACTGAAGGTAGCACTCAATGAGCACAGAAACCAGCAATGGCAAAACCGCCTCACAGCTCTCAAAGTCGACGATCATACACTATGACAAGCGACCAAACAGTTTACAAAACGACGCGATAGGATGCCGCCACTGCATGGCGAGCGGGGACTGGTCTACGCCATGCTGGAAACGCCAACGCCCTCGCCGACTCCTTCGAGAAGCAGTTCCAAGCGGCAGAACCCCAGGATGAAGAGCATGAAGAGGTAGTCAGTCGTCAACTGACTGTCTTCCTCAATGCCGAGGAGTACCCAGAGGACGAACCCATACTTTTTGCCCCCGAGGACGTGGCAAGAGTAATCAGGTCCCTCCCTACTAAAAAGGTACCAGGGCACGACAGTGTCACTAATCAGTTAGTCAAAAATCTCCCACCCACAGCAATCACACACCTCGCGAACGTCCTCAACGAGATTATTCGATCCCGTGTTTTCCCAGCTTGCTGGAAACATGCGGAAGTGGTCGCGATACACAAACCAGGGAAAGACCCTCTATTCCCGCAGCACTATAGGCCGATTAGCCTCTTGCCAACTCTCAGCAAGATCTATGAGCGCCTCCTGCTACGACCCATACAAGAACATATTACCAGAGAGCAAATTCTGCCGGATTTCCAATTTGGAAACCACTCTGCCTCTCAACAGGTCATGAGAATGGTTGAAACAGCTACAGAGAGCTTCAACCACAGAGGCTACTGCGGGATAGTGCTACTAGACGTAGCCAAAGCCTTTGATTCAGTATGGCATAGAGGGATACTCTACAAGTTGTGCACACAAGGGTTTCCCGGGAGCATAGTTCAGCTGATCAAGAGCTATCTCACGAATAGGACTTTCTCCGTCAAAGTAGAAACTGCCACCTCCACCAGAAGGCGTATTCGTGCTGGGGTGCCACAGGGATCGGTCCTGGGGCCCGTATTGTACAGTCTGTACACTGCGGACACTCCAATGGCCCCCCTGGTGCACACTGCACAGTACGCTGACGATACAGCCTTCTACACGAGAAACACGAACAAGGACCTGGTCATCCGTAGGCTACAAAAGGTTCTAGATGACACAGAAACTTGGGCCCGTCGCTGGCGCATCACCATCAATTCTGAGAAGACGCAGGCAATGCTGATTACCCGCAGGCTCGCAAGGCGCGAACCTCCTCAACGTCCCCCCTCCACCTTCACCTAAATGGAACCCAACTCCCCTGGCGCAGAACCGCCAAGTGCCTTGGCGTAACCTTGGACTCTCGTCTTACGTGGAAACCCCACGTAGACGAGGTCCACAGGAAGGCCTGCGCCAGAATGTCCATCCTATACCCTATCCTGAACACAACCAGCTCCCTTCCCTGCCCAGTAGCAGTAAATGTGTACCAGGCCCTGATCCGGCCAGTCATGGAGTATGCGTGCCCTGTCTGGGGATACGCGGCAGAACCGCGCCCTTAGAAGGGCACTGCGTCTACCTCTTGGATTCCCCACAGACGACCTGCACGCCGCAGCCGAAATCCCACTCCTGAGAGAGCGTTTCCAAGATCTGGCAAGGGCCTTCTATGAGGGTTCTTCCAGATCCTGAAACGCACTCATCCACTGCCTAGGTCGGTATGACATGTCCCACGATAAGCACAAGCGCCCTATGACGATCTTCGACGACTAAGTCGAAGAGAAAATCCCAACACCCAATCCATAATTCTGTTCCTTCCCATATAACACCAATCTTCTCGCCTACCTCAGGCAAGTACCAGACACACTCACAACAATCATCACAAATCACAGACACCAAAAACTATAGAAAAATCACACACACACGTTCACAGGGGAGTAAAAGCCGAAAGGCTACAAACTCCCCCACACACTTCACCAAAGAGGGGAAAGTAACAGATGAGAGCAGCAGTGACCGAACCCAGTTCCCTCTGAGCAGCCATAGCGTACGGATCTCCGTGCCGGCACGTTCACAGGAGCTCAGTCCGTCAGTTCACCTGATGATGGTGACATGTATGATCGCCGAAATATTGTGCCCGTTGGACACTACAGACCGGCAGCACACCCGTGGATATTTTGATGATGTTTATGTTGATCTCTATTCCAATTTTCTGTGTAGGTTCCGGAACTCTCGGAACCGAGGTGATGGAAAACTTTTTTTGATGTGTGTATTTATCCTTCTCCATCATCCCTGAAAGTCTGTAACATCATCATGGAACCATCCTGTATATGCATACATATACAAGCACCAACGGCTACAACATCGACTATCTGTAGCGTCGTTGGGTGACGTTTCCGGTCACGGGTTGCTACTCTCATTTTGTTCCTCCAACCCCCTCCTACATCGCCTCGAAGTTTGTCGGCGTAATTTTTAAACACCTTGTATGCAACAAATGTAATTTTATTTCCGTTACAAAGTCCGTTAATTGTGACCTACGTCTCATTTCTAATAACAGCTTTGTCACAGAAAATCACGGGCAGTATTTTAAACTGTGTACAAGGTCAATAATACTTATAAGCGACTGTACTGAGCAGTATATTGTCAAATAATAATGAATTTTATGTAAATGAAACTTCGATTTAATTTTATATCTCGAAATCGCTTACCGGTACACAAGGAAGTTTCGATATAGTACAGGATCAACGCTCTTTCAATTTAGGAACTGTATATCCCGAATACTTTATTTTTCAATTCTATTGAAAATAATGTTGGTGCTGCAGCGCCACTCTGCACACTACGTTTGAAATTAATATGGACAGATCATCAAAGGGGTGCTTCACGAGATTCATATGTTCGCACGCCGCAAATAGCACGCGATAAAATACGGAAGGGGTTTGTTCCGCTAAATACAGAAGTAATTTATGAAACTCTGACACATATATTTGCGCCCAGAGACGCAAACCATTCATTCTCTTAGTACCTACGTGGATTAAATCGCTAACTGGAATGTCTTATAAAATTACCTTAAGTGGTCAGTATAGTGTGTTAAATGAATGTGGAAATTATTTGATAGTAACGAAATGCATCAGTCCTCACTCCTCACATTAGTTTAGTCAGATTCTGACACTATTAATCCCACTATAAAACTCTTATTTCAGAAATGCTGTGCTCACTTATTCTTTCCTTACCAAAAATCTGATACCTTCTTTTAATAGTTTTGCATCGTTTGCGAGCATCCAAAGCACCTGACGTGACAGACGTTTACAGTGTTAACATGAACTTTTATTACTGTTACGTCCACCTTAGTTAGCGTATTATGCATAGCAGATGTCATTAGTTTTATCTCTCTGAGTACCTGACGTTGCCCGTGTCTGTATGTATTTCCGTCTTCTATTAGTCCATCTCCTCCGTTCCCCTCTCTCTGTCGATCACCTCCCACCCTCTCACTGTCCATCTACTCCTCACTCCTCTCTCTCTATCCATCTCATACTTTCCCCGCCCCCTGTCTACCACTTCCTCCCCCCTCTCTTTGTCAGTCTCCTCCTCCCCTCTCTCTCTCCCTGTTCATTTCCTCCTATTACCTTTCCCTCTCCATCTCTTCCTCTCCCCTCTCTCTTTCCGTCTCCTCTTCCTTTTTCTTTGTACACTTCCTACTGCTTCTCTCTCTGTCTGTCTCCTCCTCCCCCTATTTACATCCCTGTCCTCCTTCCGCTCCTCACTGTCTGTCCATCTCACCACTTACCTCCCGACATTATCAGGTCACCCTAACAGGACGCTGGTGGTTCTTAGCCTCACAATTTTTCTTTCAGATCGTAATTAACGTGTGTATCACATTTGTCAGAAATCGTTCCAGGTGTGTAGGATAAACTTTTTATCTGTGCCTTGCCTGCGTACACACATGTCAGATTTATTCCTCGTATATTTCACGTATTTCACACATGTTTCACCTGTATCTCTAGCAAATTTCTACCAGCAGTTTCATTTTCATGCAGTTCAGTGTTTATGAGGTCCAAATGTGTTGTGAAAAGAGTTAGCAGTAAGGAAGCAATAAATTTAAACGTTATGCTTCATGTGGCTGTGTTACTGCGAGACCAGAGCGAAAATGTAGGTGGGGGGCGGCTGTCAGTGAGAAACAAAAATGGCTCTGAGCACTATGGGACTTAACATCTGAGGTCATCAGTCCCCTAGAACTTAGAACTACTTAAACCTAACTAACCTAGGGACATCACACACATCCATGCCCGAGGCAGGATTCGAACCTGCGACCGCAGCAGCAGCGCGGTTCCGGACTGAAGCGCCTAGAACCGCTCGGCCACAGTGGCCGGCAGTGAGAAACAGTTTCAGATTATCTGTAAGATTTGTTGTAAGTCACGAAGTGAACTAATTCTCACGCAATGGATGATCAGGGTATGGGTATTCGTCTGTCTTCAGCTACACTGCATTCCCGTTCCCCCCACCCCATTTTGGTAGGTAGGTGGTTCTTACACCCACAGCAATTCGTTCCAGACGTGTATGTGTACCAAGTTTGGTTGAAATTATCCCAGTGGTTTGGAGGAGACGTGGAACATACATACATACTTACATATACATGTACATCCATTTCTATAACACGTCTGCCGGCCAGAGTGGCCGAGCGGTTCTAGGCGATACAGTCAGGAACCACGCGACCGCTACGGTCGCAGGTTCGAATCCTGCCTCGGGCATGGATGTGTGTGATGTCCTTAGGTTAGTTAGGTTAAAGTAGTTCTAAGTTCTAGGGGACTGCTGACCACAGCAGTTAAGTCCCATAGTGCTCAGAGCAATTTGAACCATTTTCTATAACACGTCTGGGTATATTCCATCTGTAGCAACGCTCACATATCGGTAGTTTTTTTGTGATAAGTGAGTAAGTTAATGCACGTACAATAACATTAGCTGCCCTCACGTATGTGTTCGGGTAAGCATAGCTCGTGATGTACGCTTCCCCCTCGTCTAACGCTGTCCCTCAATTGCCAACTGCCAAACGCACGACGACGTGGCACGCGCAGCGTCGCTGCCGAGCAGTGTGTTTGGATTGGTATGGCAGGATCGTGCATCTATGCATCGTACTGCTCAATAACTGTCTATTATACAACGTGTGCATTATTATGCAGCACCTTTCCCTTTTCTCTCTCTTTTTTTTTTTTTTAATCTCTAAAATACCCACTGCTCTTCCTCATGATGTCGAGGATTGTATAAACACTGTACCCATTACGCTAAATCGTATTACGCAAAACATATCAACCAACAAAAGAGTTTTCACAAATATGATAAGGTTAAAATGTCAACCTCTTTCAAAGAGTAAACGTTTTGCCTTAATTCGCTTAATATTCTTCAGATCAATAAATGTCTTGTATTACAAACTTTCTAAGGTAGCCTATGCTGTTCCTCAAGGTTTAAGCTACTCCGTACCAAATTTAAACGAAAGTGGTTCAGCGTTTTAGTCGTGGAAAAGTAACAGACAAAGCTACTTTCCGAATAATATTAGTAAGGATTTGTCCGAACGCGATATTCGATGTTCATAGAGAGTACACGCCATAGATCTGTCTATGTATGATCCCAGTCCTGTACTATGAGACTCAGTGACCACTTTCAGGTTTTCTTAGTCCGTTGTCTTAGTGTCCGACAGGATCATGAAGTATACCATGTACACACAACGATCTGCGTACTTCAGGGGTAGGAAATATCATGGACCACACTGTTGTTATGTAGGCATGGTTACGCATTGGGGTAGAATAAGATTTTAAATATTCAGGAGGCTCCATGTTTTCTAGACTCAGATCATTTTTAACAATCATAAAGATGTTATTCTTGACAGACAGTAGCCTGATATAACATGCACAGAATGCAAGTAATCTAATGCTTTTACTTTGGTATATGCAATATATTACTGTGTTATCAACATCGATATGTTTGTTTATCCTTTTTATTATGCCACGGAGGATAAACTACACTCCCAAGTACCGGTATGATAAATAAACTCTTTTGAAGCACTACTCATGATGTAAAAAGATGTCCTCTCTCATACGAGATACACAATCCTTTACAAGCTGTGAGAGAATCTGGTGTAGTTGTTTCCATGTCTTCTTAGAAAAGAATTGTGTATGTGTCGCAACAATATTATGCCGGTGTTTAAATAGCAAAATAGGTTACAGTAATAATGCACACAACAAAAAAAGTTTTCCATCACCCAGGTTCCCAGAACTCATGGAGATAGAAGTTGACTGTGGATACTGTATCACAGACACAGTTCCTTTGACTGTTCAGAGATGTCACTAAACCCGGCCAGAGATGTAAACAACCAGCACGAGCAGCACCTATTAGACGGAGGGGGTCCGGCAGACGATCAGGAATGAGGTACACGGCTCGCGTTGCCTGTAGTTCAACCATACCTAGATGGTCAGTACCGCGGTTTGATCGCGTCCGCATTGTTACTTTGTGCCAGGAAGGGCTCTCAACAAGGGAAAAGTGTCCAGGCGTCTAGGAGTGAACCAAAGCGATGTTGTTCGGACATTCTGGAGATATAGAGAGACAGGAGCTGTTGATGACATGCCTCGCTCAGGCCACCCAAGGGCTACTATTTCAGACGATGACCGCTACCTGTGGATTATGGCAACGCCACCATGTTGAATAGTGCTTTACATGCAGACACAGGACGTCGTGTTACGACTCAGACAGTGCGAAATTCACTGCATAATGCGCAACTTCACTCCCGACGATCATTGCGAGGTCCATCTCTGTAACCACGACACCATACAGAGCGGTACGGATGGGACCAACATCATGCCGAATGGACCGATCAGGACTGGCATCAAGTTCTCTTCACCGATTGGTTTCGCACATGCCTTCAACCAGACAGTCGTCGCAGACGTGTTTGGAGACAACCCGGTCAGGCTGATCGCCTTTGACACACTGTACAGCGATTGCAGCAATGTGGAGGTTCCCTGCTGTTTTGGGGTGGGATTATGTGGGACCGACGTACGCCGCTGGTGGTCATGGAAGGCGCCTTAACGGCTGCACCATACGTGAATGCCATCCTCCCACAGATATTGAAACCATATCGGCAGTATATTGGCGAGGCATTCGTCTTCATGGACGACAATTCGCGCCCCCATCGTGCACATCTTATGAATGACTTCCTTCAGGATAACGACATCGATCGACTAGAGTGGCCAGAATGTTCTCCAGACATGAATCTTATCCAACATGCTTGTGATAGATAGAAAAGGGCTGTTTATGGACGACGTGACCCACCAACCACTCTGAGTGATCTACGCCGAATCGCCGTTGACGAGTGGGACAATCTGCAACAACAGTACCTTGATGTACTTGTGGATAGTATGCCACGACGAATAAAGGCGTGCATCAATGCAAGAGGACTTGCCACTGGGTACTAGAGGTACCACTGTGTACAGCAATCTGGAACACCACCTCTGAAGGTCTCGCTGTATGGTGGTAAACATGCAATGTGTGTTTTTCATGAGCAATAATAAGGGCGGAAATGATGATTATGTTGATCTCTATTCCAATTTTCTGTACAGGTTCCGGATCCCTCGGAACCGAGGTGATGGAAAACTTTTCTTGATGTGTGTATTATCGTGCTTGAAGTATTACTTTCAGAACAGAGCCCGCAGGCGTACGCCCCGTTATGCCCACTATGAACCCTCTGTGCAGTTCTTAATACCGTTCGACCAGTAACTAAACACATCTGAATAGTTGCTGTAATGCAACTTGTCAAAGCTCTTGAATTATGGCCATAGCTGTTCCACTGCGTCATCTCTGTATATTAACAGGTACTGGTCGCCGAAACCCTCGCTCCCTTGTCCCTATTGTGTGTAATGTCCTTGGCGAATATTCGACTCCCGGTGGTGACACTAGAACTGATTCATTTTCAATATATCGACTTCACACTCGACTTATACGAGTTTAGGTTCTGCTTTATCTTAGAGCTGATGATAAAAGAATATGCTTAATGAAATTTACACTTTTGCTATTCAGTGTCGACCAAACCTCATTTTTACTTGATTTCAATAAAGTCACCTCTGGATGACCTTACCTGTCATTTCTGTTGACGTCATTGTACAAACGTTTTGAAAATGTAATGTACTGCAGGAAACTGTTCCACAGAGCTAATAATATCGCATTTACGTTTTCGGAACAGCTCCCAAGAGATACTACTATTTACACATAAATTAATAAACTTTTACTAGCGTTAAATAAAAAACTAGCAGTGTCGGCGTTTATTATAACTTGTTCTTGGAATTTTTCTCATCTGGAATCGCTATCAAATTGCTATAGTCGCATTTATCGAAAAGAAAACATAAAGTTATGGTACATAATTCACTGAACATAAACCGTTGAGGTTTTTGTTATTCGGGATAAAACTAATGTAGTTCTACACGGCTCAGTTTTTTGCAAGACGTGTAAGGTTTTCATATGTTTTCTATCGTCGTAAATAACTTCTTTAATAACGTCTTTACTCTATTGGGACAACGATGAATATCTTTTTGACAGTAAACAGAGTTTAATTTTTCAAGGTCGACTTCCTTTATAGTAAAATCCTCCTCCATCATTCTTAGTAAAGTTTGAATACTTTGTCGCTTGTGCATTGCACCTTATGCCACACGAAGACAGATTGCATCTGACAAGCAAATAACAAAATTTTATAATGAGTAGTTTACCCTTTCTTTAACTGCTGCTTCTGCTGGTTTTTATTTGCTTTAGACAACGTCAGTACACAACACATAAAACAATTCTAGGCATGAGGTAAGTTCCTTTATATTTCAGGACAGGCCTCGCTTTGCGTTCTTATGAGGAAACAGTTCGTTGTCAGAATCGTCAGGTGTTGTGCTAAACAAGCAGATTAATTTACAGTGAACAGTGTATGTAATCTCAAACAGTAATTTTTCTTCTGTGTAGAGCAGTATTTTACTTTTGTGAACATTTCGAGTCAGATATTGCACTTCATGTGCAGCTTTCATAATGTACTTCAGTATTTTATTTAAATAGTTTTAATTGTCTGCAAAATTGTTTACTTTTGGCATTTAATTACATTAGTTTTCATTATTTAAGACTTTGTAATTTTTGTTTTTTTGTAAGTTTTGTTTCACCCGAGGAGAAAGTTTTTCTTTAAAAAAGGAATATTCAGTATTGTCACTTATAGATAATTTTTATGGAAAGCTTACCGAGGCAACATACAATTAGCATCGTTGCCCCTTTTGCCCATAACAAAAATATCATAATCAGTCACTAGAGATACACTCCTGGAAATTGAAATAAGAACACCCTGAATTCATTGTCCCAGGAAGGGGAAACTTTATTGACACATTCCTGGAGTCAGATACATCACATGATCACACTGACAGAACCACAGGCACATAGACACAGGCAACAGAGCATGCACAATGTCGGCACTAGTACAGTGTATATCCACCTTTCGCAGCAATGCAGGCTGCTATTCTCCCATGGAGACGATCGTAGAGATGCTGGATGTAGTCCTGTGGAACGGCTTGCCATGCCATTTCCACCTGGCGCCTCAGTTGGACCAGCGTTCGTGCTGGACGTGCAGACCGCGTGAGACGACGCTTCATCCAGTCCCAAACATGCTCAATGGGGGACAGATCCGGAGATCTTGCTGGCCAGGGTAGTTGACTTACACCTTCTAGAGCACGTTGGGTGGCACGGGATACATGCGGACGTGCATTGTCCTGTTGGAACAGCAAGTTCCCTTGCCGGTCTAGGAATGGTAGAACGATGGGTTCGATGACGGTTTGGATGTACCATGCACTATTCAGTGTCCCCTCGACGATCACCAGTGGTGTACGGCCAGTGTAGGAGATCGCTCCCCACACCATGATGCCGGGTGTTGGCCCTGTGTGCCTCGGTCGTATGCAGTCCTGATTGTGGCGCTCACCTGCACGGCGCCAAACACGCATACGACCATCATTGGCACCAAGGCAGAAGCGACTCTCTCGCTGAAGACGACACGTCTCCATTCGTCCCTCCATTCACGCCTGTCGCGACACCACTGGAGGCGGGCTGCACGATGTTGGGGCGTGAGCGGAAGACGGCCTAACGGTGTGCGGGAGCGTAGCCCAGCTTCATGGAGACGGTTGCGAATGGTCCTCGCCGATACCCCAGGAGCAACAGTGTCCCTAATTTGCTGGGAAGTGGCGGTGCGGTCCCCTACGGCACTGCGTAGGATCCTACGGTCTTGGCGTGCATCCGTGCGTCGCTGCGGTCCGGTCCCAGGTCGACGGGCACGTGCACCTTCCGCCGACCACTGGCGACAACATCGATGTACTGTGGAGACCTCACGCCCCACGTGTTGAGCAATTCGGCGGTACGTCCACCCGGCCTCCCGCATGCCCACTATACGCCCTCGCTCAAAGTCCGTCAACTGCACATACGGTTCACGTCCACGCTGTCGCGGCATGCTACCAGTGTTAAAGACTGCGATGGAGCTCCGTATGCCACGGCAAACTGGCTGACACTGACGGCGGCGGTGCACAAATGCTGCGCAGCTAGCGCCATTCGACGGCCAACACCGCGGTTCCTGGTGTGTCCGCTGTGCCGTGCGTGTGATCATTGCTTGTACAGCCCTCTCGCAGTGTCCGGAGCAAGTATGGTGGGTCTGACACAACGGTGTCAATGTGTTCTTTTTTCCATTTCCAGGAGTGTATGTGTAAAGCATCAAAGGAAATCTTAAATATTCTCTGTCTGGGAAATAACTTATTGCTAATTAAAAATCACAAAAAAGGGAGCGAAAGACATCATACTCAGGCCCCTACATCCAATTCTACAGCGTCAGTTGTAAACCTAACAGGCAGACAAGAATAACTAACTAAACTCATTCTGTGAAATTTCTAGGTGTGCGTATTCATGAGAAATTAAACTCGGACGCATACATACTATTGCTAATTTTGCATTTAGTGCCAACTTAAATTTCGGAGAGAAAGAACATTTTTAAGATAACACATTTCGTTGTCTTTATGTACTAACGTTCTTTGAAGATTTATTCATCCACAGATCTTATTTAAGAAAGAAGTTTTCATTGTACAAAAGAGTGCAATAAACAATAAAAATACATCACACTGCTACCAATGAGCATTTCCCATACACTGTCTAAAGAGTTAGGTAATTTAATTTCAGCACCACAGTATTTTTATTCTCACAAAATTTCTTGCAATTGACTGATATTTTTAGTGGATTATGAGTTTTGCAGCAGCCGTACAAGAAGAAGAAATTCGATCGTTGTCTATATTAAACGTGACTTTAATGTGAACGGGTTAAATAAAATCGCTATCAAAACCAGCGAGCACTTGGCTTATGACATTAAACGTCGGATATACAATAAAGTTAAATTTAGAAGTAAATTGACAGCATTTAATATTTCATAGACGAATTGTTATTTGGAATGTGGCTTGTGTAATGCAAAATAATCAATATTTTAAGCGTGTAGGTGAACTTAATTTTATTTACTGGTGTATAAACGCATGCACTAATAGTATGTAGTTCCTTAAAATATGAACTGTAAATAGTCTGTGCCCATTTTCGTTGTTTGTCGACAAAGTTTCTGAAGTTGTTCAGTGATATTTTCTAAGAATTAAGGTATTAGGAACCCGCTTCTCCGGTAGCCCGTTATAGAGTAATCGCATTTCGTTTGATTTCTTACCTCACTGACTTCCGCACTTTTACTGTACTGAAAATATTTGTGCAGCAGTAACAACTCGTCGGTCAGCACTGTGTACCATGTTTGAAAATAAACCTGTGCCATTCACTCACTGTACTTGCTGTGCCACGTTACTGCTTTCGAGGCTTCGTGGCTCCGTTTTGGGTTTGTTTAGCAGGCAGTGTTAGTTTCATGTTGACAGTGACACACATCAGTCCGGACGACGAAGAGTCGGCCGATGTGAACCTCGCGTGTGGGTTCACTGGAAGCAATACAAGAGCAGCGCAACGGCGCTGTCGTGAAGGTCTACCTGTTTTGTCTGACCGTTGTTACACTCCTGGAAATGGAAAAAAGAACACATTGACACCGGTGTGTCAGACCCACCATACTTGCTCCGGACACTGCGAGAGGGCTGTACAAGCAATGATCACACGCACGGCACAGCGGACACACCAGGAACCGCGGTGTTGGCCGTCGAATGGCGCTAGCTGCGCAGCATTTGTGCACCGCCGCCGTCAGTGTCAGCCAGTTTGCCGTGGCATACGGAGCTCCATCGCAGTCTTTAACACTGGTAGCATGCCGCGACAGCGTGGACGTGAACCGTATGTGCAGTTGACGGACTTTGAGCGAGGGCGTATAGTGGGCATGCGGGAGGCCGGGTGGACGTACCGCCGAATTGCTCAACACGTGGGGCGTGAGGTCTCCACAGTACATCGATGTTGTCGCCAGTGGTCGGCGGAAGGTGCACGTGCCCGTCGACCTGGGACCGGACCGCAGCGACGCACGGATGCACGCCAAGACCGTAGGATCCTACGCAGTGCCGTAGGGGACCGCACCGCCACTTCCCAGCAAATTAGGGACACTGTTGCTCCTGGGGTATCGGCGAGGACCATTCGCAACCGTCTCCATGAAGCTGGGCTACGGTCCCGCACACCGTTAGGCCGTCTTCCGCTCACGCCCCAACATCGTGCAGCCCGCCTCCAGTGGTGTCGCGACAGGCGTGAATGGAGGGACGAATGGAGACGTGTCGTCTTCAGCGATGAGAGTCGCTTCTGCCTTGGTGCCAATGATGGTCGTATGCGTGTTTGGCGCCGTGCAGGTGAGCGCCACAATCAGGACTGCATACGACCGAGGCACACAGGGCCAACACCCGGCATCATGGTGTGGGGAGCGATCTCCTACACTGGCCGTACACCACTGGTGATCGTCGAGGGGACACTGAATAGTGCACGGTACATCCAAACCGTCATCGAACCCATCGTTCTACCATTCCTAGACCGGCAAGGGAACTTGCTGTTCCAACAGGACAATGCACGTCCGCATGTATCCCGTGCCACCCAACGTGCTCTAGAAGGTGTAAGTCAACTACCCTGGCCAGCAAGATCTCCGGATCTGTCCCCCATTGAGCATGTTTGGGACTGGATGAAGCGTCGTCTCACGCGGTCTGCACGTCCAGCACGAACGCTGGTCCAACTGAGGCGCCAGGTGGAAATGGCATGGCAAGCCGTTCCACAGGACTACATCCAGCATCTCTACGATCGTCTCCATGGGAGAATAGCAGCCTGCATTTCTGCGAAAGGTGGATATACACTGTACTAGTGCCGACATTGTGCATGCTCTGTTGCCTGTGTCTATGTGCCTGTGGTTCTGTCAGTGTGATCATGTGATGTATCTGACCCCAGGAATGTGTCAATAAAGTTTCCCCTTCCTGGGACAATGAATTCACGGTGTTCTTATTTCAATTTCCAGGAGTGTATATTGCTCTGTATTTTGTGTTCGGTTTCTGGTAATACCACGCGGTTTTCCACGTTATGTAGGTATTTTCACAGAAACAAACCCAGTCAACATGAGGGCCCGCAGCCCCATATATCTTGCAGAGACATTGTAGATAGAGAAATACTAATCGCTGCAATGTTTAAAGCATTTAGAGTATTTTTGATTTGCGATAAGCCTTCTTCGCCTAAAGTACCATTTTCAAGCTGCCTTCGAGTAAATCATTGTTTCGTTAACCTTTGTTACTGTTCTTATGTATCATTCATGACAATGTTGGGGGATTATACAATTGTACTTACGTATAGCTATTTTTGACATCCATGAAACATCGACTGGTGCTATCCTGTCTAATTATTTTGTTGTTACGTCTTATAGATGACGTGATTATGTGACTGTGGTAGCTATACTGCCGTACCTCCATGGTTAATGTTGCTGTAGGCGAGACTTTTTTTGTTGCTATGACCTTTTTATTCTGTTACAACTTCTGTGATTTTGACAGCTTTATTTGACAGAAGTCCATCGATTTTAATGGTTATACTTTTGTTTTGGTTTATTAATTTTTTATGTGCTTTTGACAGCTTTATTTGACAGAAGTCCATCGGTTTTAATGGTTATACTTTTGTTTTGATTTATTAATTTATGAGTTTTTATCATGAAGCTAAAAAAGAGAGCAGTTGTCATTACGCCGCAAACTTGAAGCCGATGTCCCCCATCTTGTTTTTGTTGTGGTCTTCAGTCCAGATACTGGTTAGCTGCAGCTCTCCAACAGTGTGGCTCGGAAGACGGAGCGTTTGCGATTTGGAAGGCAATGAAAAACACGGGAAAGGAGAGAAAGAACGGATACTGAGTAAAGCAAGGCAAATCTAAAGTCAAATGACAGAAATAAAATCACTACAATAAAAGCAAAAAATTGCAATCATAATTCGTGTATAGAAAAGAAAATATTGCTTGAACGGCTCCACTTACTTTAGATTACGAGTCGGTCGATTAGTACACCCGGTAAACAATGCAAGCTGGCATTTTCGATGAAACAGCTACGTCGCGACATAACCAAAGCACCCAACCCGTCGAAACTGGGTACAGGCACGTCAGAGTTACGTCACGGGGAAGCATCATTGGGATGAACCGTGTAGGTATGAATGCGGTGATCCTAATGTTTTGTGTTGCTTAAGATGGCGGACGTCGGCTTCAAGTTTGTGGCGTAATGACAACTACCTTCTTTTTTACTTCCGTAATCCAAACTCATAGATTAATAAATGAAAACAAAGTACCAACCATATAACTTCGCTGGTGTTCTTGAAATGAAGCTGCAGAAGTACAAAAGCTTGTACACACACCGGAAAGGCCATAGCCAATTAACAAAATTTCTTCTACAACAACATTGATGATCGAGATATGGCAGTGTAGCAGCCACATTCACACCATCACACAATCCGTGAGACATAAAACCAAATCATTGGACAGCGACAGCACCAATCGATGGTTTATGAATGTCAAAAACAGCTAGACGCAAAACTATTGTTTAGTCACCCAATATTGTCAATAATTGTGGATAAAAATAGAAAAAAAAAAGATTAACGAATTCATCTATTGTTCGCAGGCAGCTATGAAATAGCACTGTAGCCTAATTAGGCCTGTGGCAAACCAATAAAGCACTAAATACTTTAAACATAGCAGCGATTTGGATTTCTCTACTTACAACAGAATAAATTTTGATTATATTTTTACTCTGTAACTAGGAAAGAGAGACTACGCTTCCATTATGCTAAAATGTTCAGAAAATATTCTTGAACGACCTGGGATTTTGAGTTTAGCTGTACAAGATTTTCAAAGCGGATCAATGACTTAAACCAGGGGTCTTGAAACTACGGCCCGCGGGCCAAAACCGGCCCGCGTTAGCTGGCTGGACATCCCCGGTATCCCACCAACAATTGAGTTTCGAGGCCTATCGCGACCAATACATCGTGACACTGGCTCTGCTACTCGCTACGAGACTACATAACTAAACTTATTGTTGCGCCGCTTGAAATAACAATGCGTTGACATACTCTAACTCTTGTTACGTCTTGCAGTAATAGTGTTGCTAACAATGATTTTGAGATTTCGTTAACTTTGCAGGACGCTGTCGTGAAGAATGTGCAGTGACATACTTTTCTGTCAGTGAAATTCGCCAGAATAAAATACGCCAGAATTTCGGTCAGGTACGTCCACCAATCAAAATTATGTAATTAAATAAAAGTCTTAGTTCGTTTCAGTGCTAGCTATTCCCACAACCTTAGATTTTTGCGATTTCATCTTTCCTTTAGCCTTACATTACGGTGATCATGGAGTGCTAGGGTGCTTTAATCCAACTAGGTAGATCTTGGCCCTTATGACTTCGTGGAGGAGTCAATGTGGCCCGCGGACTAAAAAGTTTGGAGACTCCTGACTTAAACAGTAGGCATGGAAACAAAGTAGTCAGAGATACTAGTAGCTCCGTAACGAATATGTGATGTTCACGTCGTGGGGATATCACGCCGGTACGTTGAACATTATTGCAAAAGGCATCTCCAGAATAGTCAGCAATCAGTCCTAAGATGTGCAGATGATAAATTTAGTTACTAGAAATACCATACATGTAAGAGATTAAGAAATAAAAGTGCCACCGAAACTCTTTAATACCAGCCGTACTGACCACACCCTGAACACAATTTACACAGAGCGTACCCGAACGCAGCGACCTACAGCAGACCGGCATTGCCCACTGCAGCGCAGTGCATCACTAATGCTGGTCGGGGAACCGGTTTGAGCGCCGCCGCTGCGGCTCCACGGGCGAAGCGCGCCCACTGACCACGAAGGCCGCTCTTTAAACAGCCACCGGCTCCTCTCGTAGCGGGCACGCCCAGTCTGATCGCCGGATTAGGTTTCTTAATCTGACAATAACTTAAGGACACACGGCCTGCCGCAGCTAACCGCACCCTCCACAAGTCCGCCTGGGAGCTCCATTAAGCTTAATGGTCGCTGTGGACTGGGCGGTTTGAGATGCGTGCTCCCACCCACAGGGCGCAATCAGCTGTACCGTTAACGCTCAGAAGTGGTTTCAACTCGTCCTCTTTTAAAACGTATCACATTCGGGATCACTAGAACGATGTGTCACGAATAGGATGAAGTTCACTCCGTCATTATTAGAAGAATGAAGCACAGTCGTCATCACGATGAAGGAAGGTTTTGTGGCAGCCGTGTGGTGTTGGCTCAAGTAGTGTTGCTGAAACGACGCAGTATTTCGACTAAGCACGTGTTCACAGTCTACCGGCAATGGTGGTTACCTCTGGTGAAAGACTCAACAGTGTTCCCAACATTTAAATACACTCGATACTGCATAACCAATTATCAGCGCCGATTTTTAATGATATACTGCGTTATCCATGGTTTGCTTCCAAACTATCGTCTGAAAGAGAAGGTTTTGAAAATGTTAACGAGGTTTGTTTTTCCACGGAAGAAGGTCAAAAGACCTTGCGTATACGGAAACATAGCATTTATTCAATGCAGCTGGTGCCGTTTAGGTTTGTGTGTTCCATGTTTTACGAAAAATACCACCCTGCAACTAGTAATGTCAGAAGCGACGATTAATTGTACATCTTTCGAAAGCCGTCTGTACCGGTCAAAACTTGGAGGTAACAAGTCGTTTCGGGCTCCTTCCAGATATAAGGGATTTCTCAAATCACGGGCAAGCATACATTTTCAGTATCACTTTATGCGTTTGGCCGTTTACTAGTCGATAGTTATGAATGTTACATTATTTGTGCCAAATAACATTGTAAATTTAATAAAATTTCATCCGATTACACGTATTTTCCCCATTATATCAATTGTAATACAAATAATAAAGAAAATGGCTGTGTTGAAAATGAAAAACTGACGAATGGAACTCGATCCAGCGATCCAGCGGCTTGAACGCCAACCAATTAAAAAAAAAATTCTTGTTCTATTTTATTCGTTGAATTTGTTCAGGGCGGACGTCCGATGATACCCGTTCAGTTTGTTCGATGGCCCGTTCGCTCAGTTGTTTTGTTAGGAAGGAAAGCTAAAGCTCTAACCGAACACGCTGAGCTACCGCGCCCCTACCATTCGCATTCGCATGTAGCCGCTTCATGGTTAAAATGGCCACGCAGAAATATATATTTGACAGCCGAAATTATATTGCGATTTTCTCAGTAACGCTTGAGAAGTAGGCGCTACTGCTTACACATTTTGCTGTCCTCATGGAGTACTACGAGTGTACGAAGTTCGCTGTAAATCCGCGTTCCAAACGTCGTGGCCTCCCCTTGTGAGATATTAGATAGCCTGGTGAGCTCCTCAATTTAACTGCGCAAAGTCGGAGTTTTCTTACGTCTCTTGTGAGGAAATGGACAGTCTCTATACGATAGTATCGTCCTAGAAACAGAAAACAACAGGGAGAAACTTGGTGTTCGGGTAAACCATCCAGCTAATAGCCAGGAGACCACAGCAACACCGAATATATCGGGAAAGCATTTCACGGCAGCCCAGAGGGTTGGTTTGAATGCTGAAGTAGTATACGAGGCACATTACTGTACCAAGCGCCATGCCAACGTATTTCTCTGACTTGAAAAGTTACTCCTCCAAATTGTTACACGTTTACGTGTAACACAAATTATAATGCTATTTTTCTTCATACGAAATGTTTGACGTGGAAGTTTCGTTTATTCCATGAATAAACTGCAGGTCCAATCAGCAATCTAACCCTGTACCTTGCCAGTGCTAGTTTAAGACTCTGCCAATGCATCGATCGAGTCGCAAAGTATTGGTGTGTGTGTGGGGGGGGGGGGGGGGGAGGGGGAGGGAGGGGGGGGGAGGAGAATTATGCAATAAAACGCCAAAAAACATATGTTCCGAATACCAAAATAGTATTCAGACTATAATAGGCAATGCCCACATAACATCTAAGGGTACAACACTGAAGCACGTCACTCCGAAATTTACTCTGAGAGATGTTGCCGAAGTATGGAAAGCTAGCAAAACCCCCGACTGGTAAAGCACTAAATATTATGGAGGCACGGTTGTTATTCGTACTTCTAAAGTGAATTTATGGTGGTGTATGATGTCAACAAAGTCCAAAGACAATGGACGCGGGATTATTGAACAGAATACAAATGTAACTATGAATTTGAAGCAATGATTATTAATCTGAAACTCGGATTGTCGTGTGCTGTAAACTAGCAAATTATGGCAGGTCGCACATACTAAAAAGTCTCATTTGAATGTTTTAATTCTCACCGTAAAATTTTATCGATCTGAGACTGGGAATTGTGCTACATTCTTCTACCCGCAGAATGTAAAATATTGTAATGCTGTAAATGGCCATCACCCAGATCGCAGGATTCTGTCAGATTTTTTTCGAAAAGAGAAGGACATCCTAGGTGCAATAGATTCATCCCTGAAGCATGATTTAGGCTGAACACGTCAGCAAACTGAAGTAATTGTAAGTATGATGCAAAGGAGAGGAAGACATTAGCTGCTATTGGGTACTGAAATAAGTTACATCAGTGGGGACAGCTGAAAATTTTTGCCGGACTGGCACTCGAACCCGGATATTTCCGTTTCTCACGGACCGGCCACCTGCACGGCCCAGCTCATCCAGACACTTTCAGCGATTCGCTGGTTCCCATAAGAGTTCGAGCATGTTGTGCATCTGCAACGAATGGATCATTGCCCCTTCGCAATGTGTGTATATATTTCGGACATTTCAGAAACAACAGACACCATATATTTGACATTAAGCAATTGTTACAGTACGGCCTTGCCGCAGTGGTAACACCGGTTCCCGTCAGATCACCGAAGTTAAGCGCTGTCAGGCTGGCCTAGTATTTGGATGGGTGACCATCCAGCCAGGCGGTCTGCCGAGCGCTGTTGGCAAGCTGGGTGCACTTAGCCCTTGTGAGGCAAACTGAGGAGCTATTTGATTGAGAAGTAGCGGCTCCGGTCTCGGAAACTGACCTACGGCCGGGAGAGCGGTGTGCTGACCACATGACCCTCCATATCCGCATCCAGTGACGCCTGTGGGATGAGGATGACACGGCGGCCAGTCGGTACCTTTGGGCCTTCATGGCCTGTGCGGAGGAGTTTAGTTTTTTAGTTTTAGTTGTAACAGTAAGTAGTTGCTTGCAGATCTACAATTCAGTGAAAGTGATGTTGATGTTGATTATGTTCCAGTTATCTGTTTCTACGATTCCTCTTTGGATGTATGATAGATGTCCAAGTGCATGTGAACATGCGTGCATTTTCATTGTACACGCCCTTCATACACCTTGCGGCAACGGGTGATTTGCACTTTCAACACAACCGTGCAGCATCGCATTGTCAGTGAAACGTACGAAAGTTGATGAAATTTTCTTGAGGACGAATGAGAAGTGTGGTTTTCGGTACAAGGTTGGTGTGCGAAGAGGAAAACACAGCAGGGCCACCTTCTCCCCTCCAGTATGTACTTGGGCACAGCGCAGCAAGAACTGAAACAGAATCAGGCAGCAGCAGGCCAACACAAGGTGGCGATCCACGAAATACTGCGACAGTGTGTTCTCTTCTTTTGCTCTGTAACTGCATTTTTAGTTACATGCCTCGAAATTAAATTTAATTTTTCTGTCAAAATCTTTGTAATTCTTCTGTCCTAATGGAAAACTCACAAGTTTATCTGCTATATCATAATTTTATCGTATACTGTAATTAAATATGTCAGTTTTCAGTGTCTCTTTGTTGTTATAAGTTTTAACAACAAATTTTATAACCCTATAAGGTAATTATACACGTACTGTAAATGACGACTCAAAGACTGGAAAACATCAAATCAGACGAATTTATGCAAATAAATTTACCTTTCGTTCCCAGGTTTCAATACTTTGCTACTGCTGGTGAGTCATATATTTCTGGGTACTGTCTAAAAGCAGAAACAGTGACAGAGCTTTGGGAAGATCTTTAACAGCATGTGTATCATTCAATGCATTCATTGTAGACTCTTCACCAGACATGGACAGTAAATGACAGTTCGTTGTTCTTAAAAGCGTCTGAACGCTGTTGGTGGCCTTTCGAGGCCACCGTAGTATTTGTGGGAATCTAAAGTGACTGGTATTTTCTTTTTATCGATTCGTTGGTGTCATATTTACATTCTTCCTCTTATTTTCTTGAAATACACATATGGATGGATTATCCTTCGTAAATAACATTTTTCAGTGTGACATCGAAAGTGAATTTTAATGTGTTGAATGAAGTCAACGAAGCCGGCCGAAGTGGCCGCGCGGTTCTGGCGCTGCAGTCTGGAACCGCGAGACCGCTACGGTCGCAGGTTCGAATCCTGCCTCGGGCATGGATGTGTGTGATGTCCTTAGGTTAGTTAGGTTTAACTAGTTCTAAGTTCTAGGGGACTAATGACCTCAGCAGTTGAGTCCCATAGTGCTCAGAGCCATTTGAACCATTTTTTGAAGTCAACGAAATTCAGAGACAATAACTTGTAGGGGCAACCGGTGATCGAACTCTATACCTTTTTAATGCTAGTGTAGCACTTACAAATATTTCGCCATCGTAGATGGTTTAGTATTTTTCCTGTAGAGGTAGTACGCTCCAGTAGTCGTTCTTACGGCTCGCCTGCAGTTTATCACGAAGTGAGAATGAGTGAGACTGTTGATGGTGATTTGTTCTTTGGATGAGGGCGTTAAAACCGGCGACTCCATAAGGGGAACAGGCTACTTGCCGGCTCTAGCTTTTACTCTCTCCGTCTGTCTCGTCGTAAGGCGCGAGATGATCGTGAAATTCCAATCCACACGCACTTATCAGTCGACTACACTAAACACTTAACGGAAGACACAGTACTCAAATTTAATGATAGCAAAGCCCAAACGTGTACGAATGAGTATATATTCTATTAGACGTCAGAACCTACCCTTCCCCAAATCAGCAATACCATACGACATGACTGTCTTCCATTCCATCGAAAAGAACATAGCCAATGCACAGCAAACGCTAATGTACAAAATAGGCTACTTCCATTAAGGTTTTTGTTAACTGGGTGTCAGGACATGGTCTAAGACATGTTTCTGCAGCTTACGTTTCGTTTCCTAATGCTGGTGACACCAGAAAAGGCTGTAAGTTAGTATTTTCAAAGGTTAACTTGATCGTAAAATTCTAGCTACTTCTATATAGCCTCTGATAATGTCTGTGACATTAGCAGACAAAACGTCAAGCTGCGGTCTAGTTCCCGTATAACACAAATTAATAGGGCTGGAAACAACCACGGTGAAAACTTCCATGATAAAGTAGATTTCTGTTACGCGTTAAGACAGACATTGGGGATTATGCTTGTGGTACATGCTGAAACTCATTGTCCTGTTATTTAAATCTCAGAATGTGGATATGATCTACAGCCATAAATTATTCCATTATTGTTACGCAACAACTTGGATACGACAATGATAGTATAATCACTAATATTTTTACTTAGCCACTGGAAGTAATTCTTCGTTTAAAAGTAATAACTGGACCAAATAACAATCACTATATTTCGACTGATCGTGCGACAGTTCAACAGGCATATCTTATACAAGGAACGCAGGTATCAGTTACTATCTCAACTACTGCCTGCACGTAAGCGAGAAAAGTGGCGCAGTTTCCTCACTTGCGTTTGCTCATACCGGATAGTGCTCCGTTTACAGAACTGTATATCCTTTGCCTTCCTCCACTATTCTCCATATTTTTAAACCGCTCTCGTAGTGGTGATAAAGAAACACCCATCACGCCCTGTCACTTTCGCTAATAGATCTTTCGTTTGATAGCACAGGCCAACGACGGAAAAACTTTTCTGCTGAAAATGCCTTATTCTTATGCTTTTTAGGGTGGTAAATCCAAATATGATTCTTAAAAACCTGCATCGCCCACCATTTCTTCACATTTTACAGTTAAATTTATTAAATTAAGCGACTTTTTAAAGAATTTAACAGCTTTTATATATTTAAAATAATTTTAAAATGAAGTGTAATGAATGTAGATGACGTTGGTAGCACTGCCGAAAAACATTTGCTGGCAAAAAAGGTCGATTTTATTTTTGTGTTAACAGATGGTGTTTTGTTTACTGTCAACCTAACCTCACTTTCCCATTTCCTGTACATGTGCTCAGTACAATGTATAATCATGGTTGTAAAAACTCTGCTGACAGTTTTTGTTGTATTTGTGGTGAATTTGTGATTAAAAAACACCAAAGAAACATTACAGATTTTGTGAAAAAGGTGTATCTATCATACTTTGGATCTAAACTTGGTGGTCAAGATAAATCTTGGGCTCCACATAAGGTATGTTATGTGTGTGTTGAAGATATGAGAAAATTGTCCAAAAAGGAGAAAAAAGTCTTTAGATTTGCTGTTCCTATGATATGGAGGGAGGCAAGAACTCATTCCGATGATAGCTACTTTTGCAGTGTTGATGTTACTGGTCATAATTCGAAAAACAGGAAGGTAATAAGCTACCCCAACCTTCCGTCCCCATCTGACTAGTAGGGCATGGTGTAGATTTGTCGGTTCCCTAACCACCAGATGATTTAAATTCTATTCCAACAGAAGTATTTTCTGATGTACAGTGTGATTTAGATTAACCAGATGCTGATGAATTCCATTATAATACAGAAAGTCTAGAGCCCAAATTGTTTACTCAGACCGAGCTTAGCGGTTTGTATAGGGACCTGAGCTTAACGAAAGAAAAAGCTGAATTGCTTGGCTCTAGATTAAAACAAAAGAACTTATTGGCAGTTGGAACCAGCATATACATGTACAGAAAGAGAGAGCAGCAATTTTTCAAGTTTTTTCAACAAGAAGGTGATTTAGTGTACTGCTCAGACATCCCCAGTCTGATGAATGTGTTTGGTATTGAATACAAAAAGAAAGACTGGAGGCTGCTTATTGATTCATCCAAAACTAGTTTAAAGACTGTTTTATTACACAATGGTAACATGTATGCATCTATACTTGTTGGACATTGTGTATATATGAAAGAAAGCTATGAAAATCTAGAAATAGTGCTAGGTAAAATAGGCTATTGTGCTCACAGTTGGATGATATGTGGCTGTCTAAAAGTAACATGCATGCTCCTTGGTCAGCAAGGTGGCTTTACCAAATTTCCATGTTTCTTGTGTGAATGGGGCAGCAGGGCTAGGGATGAACTCTGGTGCAAAAAGAACTGGCCTGTGAGGGAGTCTTTAAAACCTGGTGAGAAGCACATTCTACGCAAAAACCTTATAGATCCAACAAACGTACTCCTACCTCCTCTACATATAATGTTAGGCCTGATGAAACAGTTTGTAAAGGCTTTGCTTAAAGATGGACCATGTTTTAAGTATCTCTGCCAGAAGTTTCCACACCTCTCAGAAGCTAAACTAAAAGAAGGAGTCTTTGTCGTGCATGACATTAGAAAATTGATGTTTGATGTTAACTTTGAATCCACAATGACCTTAAATGAGAAAGAAGCATGGGCATCATTCAAGCAAGTCGTTATAAAGTTCTTAGGACATGAAGAAGACCCAGGTAATATGTTTCTATTATAGCTACAGTGTTAAAGAAGTTTAAAACTTTAGGATGTTTAACGAGCCTGAATATTCACTTTTTGAACAGTCACCTTGATTACTTCCTGGACAATATGGGAGATGTTAGAGAGGAGCAAGGAGAGCGTTTTCACCAGGACATTAGTGTGATGGCGAAAGGCTACCAAGTCCACTGGAGCACCAACATGATGGGGGACTACTGTTGGTCACTTCACCGAGAAGTTCAGCAAGTTACTCGTCGTAAAAAACACTACACAATAAACTTCAAATAAAAATGAGAAAGAAAATGCAAACCAATTCCAGCTGACATGTGAAACATCTATAAACAAATACCATTGTTTTAAGTAGCTTACTGTAAACAGAAAGCATGCTTATGTTGTAACAAAGCGTTTCATTAATTTTCCCGTTTACCGTATAGCAAAGGATTTTTGTACTATATAGTAAAAGGCATATTGCTCGAAAACTATGGATGATACAGAAAAACGGATGCTAGATTTGGATTCAGCTCATAAAAATCTATAACGATCAGCTATCAAAACAAAAAACAATTTTTAAAAAAATCTTCGTTGGCCTGTGTAATTAGTTTTGATGTTTTGGGGATAGTCCTTAAGCTGAATATTTGGAAATCTCTCATGACATCGCTCTTGTGTGTACAGTTTCTGTAATGGCTTCACTTGCGGTGCGGTAGTTCAGCCATTCTTACGGAAAAGCTATCTTCCTGTAATATAGAAATGATTTCACGGTCTTTATTAATAAACTTTGCCTCGTAACCATAAAAATTTAACCCCTTTCGGTTCTGAATAACAATATGACTTTGTAACCCATATTCCAACAAATCTGCTCTAACTGAACCCCTGGTCTCTTTCTCTCTTAGTTTATTAAGAATTTTCTGTGAAAGACCCGTTGTGTGCGGGACTATATTGCAGCTGGTACGTACCACACGGAAACAACGTTACAGAGCTATCGGTACCGCAAGTATGTGCAGTAGTAAGAAGTGGGAAAAACCAGTAACCGAAAATTATTTAGGTATTAAAAACAAAATGTGCCTTCTCAGCACTAGGTATTTTCTTAAATTTTTGTGAGCTTGTTATTTCAAGCTTTGAAATAATGAGCGTTGGTAGATTTGACGTTAGGAATTTTAATTGAGTGCTCCAATCTCTTGATGGAATCGCGCTGTTAAAACTTGAGCGAAAGTCGGAGTTAAGAAATCGCCCTAACGATATAGTCTACTTCAATGCAGAGAATAGTTACAAATTATGTCGGCATTGGACCATAATTTAGATGAAATCTCGCGATTCTTGCGCAACAGCTGATCAGAGGCGTACGGTGGGGGGAACATGAATAAGTGATTATGACTTACGGCGGATAGCAAGGTATCAGACTGCCTTAACACCTGCTTCCAAGTCCCAGGAAAGTAAATAAAAGCGAAAGGCCCGCAGACAGCTATGAGCCATTCTCCGCTGAGCTCTGCAGTCGTGGGAGTAAATGCTCGTAGTCAGGCAGACTCAACACACTGGATGGTTAATAACATATTTGTAACAGCACGCTAAGGATCCGATCTGCTGTGATAAAAAAAGAAAAAATAACTGGAGAAGTGGGAACGAGTAGGACTTGGACTCTGGGGGTTCTGTACAAACTTAATTATGCCACGAGTAATGAGGATAATGGGCAAGAGGCACTACATTAGTAGTGTGTGGATAAACTGGGAATTTGCATCTGATGGGAGGCGTGGTAGGGTAGTGCGTGCAGATGCGATGACCACTGGGCCCAGATGGCACAGTGATCATCACATATACCTACCAAAGGGGAGACTCGATTCGAATCCCAGTCTGGCACAAGTTTTCAACTTTCCCAATTGATTTAATCAGCTAATGTCATTAATTCCTTTGTATTGTTTGATTCATAATGGCTGCAGTTTAGAAATTGTAACTTTTCTTTCGGATATGCCTCAAAAAACAGACACCACATGTAGAAGAAGGTTGCTGATGCCAAAGAAACCAATGTGCGTGTGCATCTTGACTGATTAACAGACAGAGAATATCTGCACACCAAAACTCAAACTATCTAAATTCTCCATTGTCCATTAAAATCTGATTTAACACAGTACTCGTCGCTGTATGTACAGGTGGTGAACGAAAATATGGAAAAACCAAAAACACAACACAATACGACGACAAATACGGTGTAGGAAAACAGTTAGAATTCAAAATGGCTTCCAGTTTTCTCTAAATGGATTAGTACGGGCCCAGTATGGTGTTAAAGCGAATCTTACACCATGTTTCCATCATGACAGTGGTAACTTCATATAACGACGATGAAGATGGACAGCGATCGCGCACTCCTTACTGCAACGCAAACCACAAAGGCTCAGCAACATTGAGATATGGTGGACAGAGGAGATGCTACAATTAATTCTCGTGCCCACAAAACCACTCCTGGATGAAGCGAGCCACATGAACAATGTCCTATCGTCTTGGAACATGACATCACCATTGTGGAGCGAACACTGCATCAGGGGTTCGACTTGATGAAACAAAATGGATAGGACTGACAGGAGACGTAGAGAAGATCCAACGAAGAGCGGCATGTTCAGTCACGTGATCGTTTAGTCGACATGAGAGCGTTACGGAGATGCTAAACAAACTCCATTGGCAGTCGTTACAAGAGAGTTGCATCACGGAGAGATTTGCTTCAAATTGTTCAAATGGCTCGAAGCACTATGGGACTTAACATCTTAGGTCATCAGTCCCCTAGACTTACAACTACTTAAACCTAACTAACCTAAGGACATCACACTCACCCCTGCTCGAGGCAGGACTCGAACCTGCGACCGTAGCAGCAGCGCGGTTCCGGACTAAAGCGCCTAGAACCGCTCGGCAGAGATTTACTATTGAAATTTCGAGAGATCACTTTCCGGGTAGAGCCGGACGACATATTACTTCCCCCCTACATACGTCTCGCGTAATGCTCTGAGGAGGAAATTCCATAAATTTGGGTCAAAGCAGTGGCTTACCGCAAATCATTCTATCCACGCGCGATTTGGGAGTGGAAAAAGGTTGGAGGGCTCAGTTAGTGGTACGGAAAGTACAGTATTAGATGGGATGCTGAGTACGATGTAGACAGACAGATAAAACAGACACATAATCCTTGGCAGTAGTGCTACCGTGCAGAGTACCCATGGGGGGAATGGAACTCCACAATATGGATGCCGAAATCAGTACCGAACGCCTCCACGTTTCACTCTTGCGACATAAACTCGGCCAGTAGTTGGAAATGGTATGCAACATGACTCAGAGGACCAAATGCCTTCATTCCATGGCTCTGCAGTGCAGGTTTTGTGGATCCGGGGCCACGTTTTCTTGCTGCTGGCATTTACATGAGGAATGTGTTGGTTTGTAAATCTAGCATGCGCTGTAATTCACACCTTATGGAGCTCTCTTCTCGTTGTTTGGTGCTGACAGGATTCGCGAATGTGACGTTCAGTTCTGCAGTGAGTTTTGCAGCCGTCGTCCCCTTCTTTTTCGTCAAGAGCCTCTTCAATGAACGCCTGTCGCGATCACACACATTCGCCTGCGTTGTGGCTAAGTGGATGATGTTTTTCCGCTTTCCCCATATGAAGCGTAGTTCCCGGAGTACAGTGGAGCGGTGTTACAGAGCATGTAAGTAGGCTGTTTAGGTTTTTATCTTGGTTACGCCACGTAGCGCTCTGTATGAAAATCACTGACTGTGCTCCGTGCAATCTGTGGCTGGTTGGCATTGCTGGAATATTCGCTATTGTAGTATTGGGCAGTTGGATGTGAACTGCACGTAGCGTTGTGCAGTTGGAGCTGAGCCGCCAGCAGTGCTGGATGTGGGGAGAGAGATGGCAGAGTTTTGAGAGCTGACGATCTTGACGTGTGTCCATCAGAAAAAGGAAATTTGTAAGACTGTATAACATGAATTGATATATATATTATGAGTTTTGAACACCATTAAGGTAAATACATTGTTCTCTACCAAAATCTTTCATTTGCTAACTATGCCTATCAGTAGTTAGTGCCTTCCGTAGTTAGAATCTTTTATTTTGCTGGCAGTATTGGCGCTCGCTGTATTGCAGTAGCTCGAGTGACGAAGATTTTTGTGAGGTAAGTGATTCATGAAATGTATAGGTTATTGTTTGTCAGGGCCATTCTTTTGTGGGGTTTACTGAAAGTCAGACTGCATTGCGCAAATAAATAAATAAATAAATAAAAAATAAATAGATTGGGTGTCAGTTTAATGTTGATCAGAATAAGTAGAGAGAGAAATGTCTGAGTACGTTCAGTTTTGGTCAGCTGTTCGAAAATCAAATAACGTAAGAGGTTTACCAGCACAGTCATTTATAAATTTTTCTAAGGGGATGTTTCAAGCAGAGCGGAGCTGCGCGTCGGACGGCTGCTGCAGCACTGCTTCGCGCCGAGTTTTAGTGGGATCCGGGAGCGGCGTATGCAATCTTACCCTCCCACGCATCACCATTAAGTTTCTCTTAGTCTCTTCGTTGTTTTCAAAAACTTCGAGAGGTGTAAGATATACAATAGAAAAACTGTTTACTTATCTTCATTTTCTCTTCTTGTTGGCTCCAAGTCTTGCGAATAAGGATACATTCTTCAGGCTGAAATTTTGATTTAACGTTGTGGGTTCCTGATGACTAAATAGCTGATGAAGATTTGCCTGTATATTTCTTGAATTTTAGTCTTTGTCACATTATTAAATATCACACCGATTTACAATTTCCACTTCTATCACATCAGAAATTACATTATTAGTGACACAATCAAAAACACATCTGATACCATCTGAGGCATGCCCACTACTACTTACATTTTACGGTAGTCACAACATTCTAAAAGAATGCGAAAGAGTTACAAATTTTCTTGAGGAAAGAAGAATCCTCGCCAAAAACATGACTACGTTGTAAATGGGTCCAGAAATAAATTTTATAGTTATCGTCAGATTTTGCAATTAATAACAAGAATTTTAAGTATACCCGAAATTTCGTAGTTTCAAATATTTATAAAAGAAGAATAATTGTAACTGTACATGCAGAGTGTAACAAACTAGTTTCTTTTTATGCATTTTAGAATGAAACGTAACACATCGTATACAAAATCATATGAAGTTCAGTCAGTTAAATAGGTGATAGAATGTTCACCTATACAAGAATCGATAGTATACATGGTATCGGTTACTTCTATAAAAGAAGGTAATGTTAGAGGAGGGTGTCCCACTGCACGCGCCAGCGGCAGGCTCGCCTGGCTGCGTGGACGCCAAGCGCGCAAGCCGGCCGATCTGCAGACTTTTTCAAACGATTGCAAAGAGACTACTCGGTAAACAAATTTGATTCTCACGCATCTCACAGCTTTATTCGTCAGCTTCCTAATGAGGTGCTTAGTATTTCATTATTCTTAATGGTTATTCTTATATTTCAAAACTAAGCGAGCTAGTGCAAGAAAATCGCATAGTTTTGAAAGTTAGAGGTCGCTATGAATTTGCGTTTGGTGGACATTAGATCATTTATTACTGCGTTTCAAATGTAGTTAGCATACTGAACTATTCTTTAAACTTAAGATGGGATCTATAACTAAGTGCACTCTCGAGAAAATGGATCGTATAGGCCCTGTCGCGCACTCAGTTCCATTACCGAGCACAGACGATAAGGCGAGAGTGAAATATTTGTACCATCCTCATATCTCACAAACTGTTTGAGATAACGAAAAAAGAATTTGGAAAACGTAGGTTGCCATATAATTACTGTGTGTAACATCCTTATCTAGTGCGATATACAGCAAACTACAGAGATTTCAATGCAGTACTGTAATATTTAAGGGACATCTACAGCTGATGAAACGAGAATTGTTACGAGTTCCTAGAAACCAGAAGACCTTTCGGGATTTGGCTCTTACCATCATAATAGGATTCATAACCATTTTAAGAATTGTGGAGTCAACCATCAAAGCGTTGTGGGATTGCTTCCAGTCACAACACACAAGTACCATTGTAGATGACTTTCTAAGTACTGTAAATGATTTTTACAAGATTTGGAGCTTTCCAAATGCACTCGACAACGTTGATAGAAAACACATTTGTCTAAAATTGTCAGATAATTCTCGTAAAATGCTTCTAACTATAAAACATTTCCATTCAATGATCTTACACCAAGTTCCAGATTCCCACAGGAAATTCATTGGAGGTGATGTTGGGTAATATGGGAAGGAAAGAGAAGGTGCACGTTCCATTCTTCTAGTGTATTTCGCTTGAGGCAAGAGGGAAGCTTAATATATCGCCAGACTCTCCACCACCAAAGACATCAGGTGTGTTGCCTTTTGTGTCCAATGGAGATGAGGCAAATCCAGCATTGAGGTATTTTACCAACTCTTACAGTCGGTAGATTTCAGATCCAGGAAAAGAATGTTTCGACAAATGCTTTTCCAGACCACAATGATTAAATGAACATGCGTTGCGAGTAATGAGCGCTAAGTGGAGCATATTTTGCAAGCCAATACAAACTTCACCAGTATATGTTGACGATGTTGTGAAATGTACATGTTCTCCATAACACTATTATTGATCTACAAGGATCTCTGAATGTCGATGAACAACATACAGTAGAAATCGAGTGTTCAGTACAATGCACTTATCAGTCAGGACGAAACTTCAATACAGCTTTAAATGAACCCGTCCTAATGAGACGGTTTTGAAAACATTTAAAACACGATTTTCATATATTTCTCAGCTTCGTTACTTCAACTTGCTATCGTCTATCGTTTCAAGAGAATGAAAGAAATAAGAGATTGAGGAATTGTATTCTGTACTTGTAATTTGTGATATTGCTTCCACCTCATATGATAACTTGTCCAAAATGCATCGGCTGTGATGATACTTGTTCCCCAAGTTCCATAAGGGATTTCGAGTGAAAACAACCGTTGATGCCATTTCCTCAACAGTACAACAAAAGGAATTTAAGCGCATAATCACGCGCACAGAGTAGCGCCGGTCTGTGTCACATGGTTCAAATGGCTCTGAGCACCATGGGACTTAACTTCTGAGTTCGTCAGTCCCCTATGACTTACACCTACTTAAACCTAACTAACCTAAGGACATTACACACATCTATGCCTGAGGCAGGATTCGAACCTGCGATCGTAGCGGTCGTCGGTTCCAGACTGTAGCGCCTAGAACCGCTCGGTCACGCAGGCCGGCCCGGTCTGTGTCGCCAGCGCTGCTCTGCTCGCCGCACTGCTCTGGCCGCGCCACAGCGCTCCACTACAACCGCAGCAGCCTTTGGTGCACTGACTACACTGACTTTTGAAACATTAATGACTTTACCTTCATGGGTTACGGAAGCACACACCGTACGGGCACCAACAATTTCACCATATTCGAATTCACTTAGCTCCAACATAATGCACTCACAACTACAGTGAACTCTGTTCTGATCACATCTGACATTTGCAGCGTATTGAGGACATCAGCCAGGTGTCGTTCGTGGTTAAATGCAGCATCACAGCTGCATTTATGTTCCAGCATGCATTTCTCATGATGTCTCCATATTTTTTGCAAACCCTGTACGTACGTCTGAGCGCTAGAGAATTGTAACAAGACGAAAACTCCAGCAAAGAACAGTAGACTCAACCACGGACTACCACCTGTCATTATTAGCTTGCACTGATGTAACATACTGAGTGCAAACAAGCAGAAAGTTTAATTAATTGCTGTTTAAGAACATGGCTGGTTGTCAGCCAGTGGAAACAGTCAAACCCTTAACTGTCTAGAAGAGTCCCGAGAGATTTAAAGTGGAACGACAACATAGAAATAATTGTAGAAAATGCAGATGCCAGGCATAATTACTGGAGGAATACTTAAGGTAATGTAATTCATTCACGAAAAAGCCAACAGTTGACCGATTTTTACTTGTTGCACGTTAGTCGGGGTAGGTTTAACAAAAGAGAAAGAGAAAATGTAAAGACAGCTGCACATTAGACCATAGGCACGAGAGCGATAGTGAAACCGTCAGACTGAGGCTGCAAGACAAATATTATGCGTCAGAGAGAGACCTACTGCTAAATTCCGTAAGAGCACATCCCAAGAAGAGTTAAATAATATGTTACATGCTCCTCAACGTATTTCATCAAATGACCATGACAACAAAGCAGAGAAATTCGAGTTTATGAAGAGGCGTTTCGGCAGTTGCTCTTTCCGCACTCCGTTTCAGCATGGAACAGGAGGGGAATGAAATGATAGTGGTATATGATTTGACATCCAGCACACAGCATTAAATTTAGTTTGGCATATAAATATAGTACAGTAGTTCTACGGCAATCTCTGCAGTGCGTGTAAAGTACTCTTTAACGTAGCTTCACTATCTTCCGATGATGCGAATTATAATAGAGGACTAATTTAAACGAAACAGTCAGAGAGAGGGGGAGGGCGGGGGGGGGGGGGGGGGAGGAGAAAGAGAGAGAGAGAAAACTTTGCCATTCCCAGAGCGGATATATAGATGAACTATCTGATGGATAGGGTGAGCAGCAATCTGCACTGTTTGCTGCAGTGTACGTCGTTGGGTGACTGTAGGAGGAGGCAGGATGATTTTGACATAATTTATATTTGGTGCTATGAAAAAATAAAAAATAAATGTAGAATAATACGAGTAGGAAAAACAATCCTGCAATGTTCGAGTACGTTATTAGTAGTCTGTCGCCTCAGAGTCACGTCCATTAAAACTCTAGGCGTAACGCTGTAAAACCAATTGAAATGGAACGACCACCTAAGGTTGGTAGCAGGAAAAGCAAGGGGTCGACTTTGGTTTATCGTAAGAATTCTAGAAAAGTGTAGTTCATGTGTAAAGGAGCCCGCGTATAGAAAACTACTGCGATCCTTTCTTACGTACTGCTTGAGTGTTTGGGACCCCTACCACGTAGGATTAAAGGAAAGCATCAAAGCAATTCAGAGGCGTGGTGCAAAATTGGGAAATGCTCCATGCGTTCAAACAAGAGAATAAAACATTCTTTTGGAGGAATGGTATTGAGAAAATTTAAAGAACCGGTATTTGTGGTTGACCGCTGGACAATTCTAGTGCCGCTAATGTAGGTTTCGCGTAACGACCGCCACGAGAAGAGAAATTAGGGCACGTACGGAAGTGCATAGATAATTGTTGTTTTCCCCCGCTCCGTCTGCGAGTGGAACAGGAAAGGGAACCATTGGCAGTGGTACAATGTATGCTCTGCCACGCACCTTTTGGTGGCTTGCGGAGTATGTATGTAAATATAGATATAATGTCAAACTGAGACTCTGTTTACATGTAAACGAAAGATATGATCAGTGCACCTTACGCGAGATTTATCCGGTGAGTTACGAGGTGCAAAAGAAAAAAAAAAACAAAAAGAAGGCAAATGAATTTTTGTAACGGCAACTGCTGACGCTACAACGATTTCATGGAGTTTGTCCGATACCCTGATCCACTGAGACAGGCAGCGTCAAGTTGGAACACGTTCTGACTTGTCAGTCAGCGTCCAGAGAAGCCGAAGAGAGGTTGGGTTTATTGTAACTGTGGCGCACCATAGATTTCTAACAACGTATGAAAAGTAACGTTTGTTCTAAGTTGCAAAAAAGTGGCGAAGAAACCCTTGAAATGTTGAAACTGGTGTATAGCAATACTGCTGTAACTCTAAATACTTTTTACAACTGATTATACCGATGTAAAAGCTGAAATGATCCGTAGAAGACGAGCAACGTTCAGGACGTCCATTAACCTCTAAAAGAGAAGAAATCATGCAAAAAGTGGCAACATTTTTCTTTCGACAGGCGAATAGGTATCCGAGACCTTACCGAAGAGCTTAACAATCTCGCACGGGTCCGCGGAAAGCATTTTTGCATATAATTTGTAGTTAAGACAAGTGAGCGCAAAATTTGTTCACGGACTTTTGAGTGGTAAACAGAAGGAAAATCGTGGGTCAGTTTATACGGACAAGAAGTATGTCGCTTTTCAGATCCGGACATCATGTGCAAAATTTTAACTGAAGGTGAAGTTTGAGTTTATAGGTACGAACCTGAAACGCTAAAGGGAAACCAGTGAATTTCATCGTCCTAATAAGGTACTATCGTTAAAATCGAATATGAGAGCCATGTTCGGTTTTTTTCGGTATTGAGGGCGTAGTGCGCTCAGAGCTCGTTCCAAGAGGAACAATTGTAAACGGAGAATTTTACAAGGGCGTACTGCAATGTTTTCGGAAGGATGTACAAAGAAAGGGACTAGAAAAATGGGAAAGTGGTTCGCTTCTTCATCATGACAACGCACCGTACCGCATCTCCATTTTGATTCGCGAGTTTCTCGCCGGGAAAAGTGTTCCCATCTGCCCGCATCCGCCGCCGCTGTAGCCGAGCGGTTCTAGGCGCTTCAGTCTGGAACCGCGCTTCTGCTACGGTCGCAAGTTCGAGTCCTGCCTGAGGCATGGATGTGTGTGATGTCCTTAGGTTAGTTAGGTTTAAGTAGTTCTAAGTCTAGGGGACTGATGACCTCAGATGTTAAGTGCTTAGAGCCATTTTTACCCGCATCCGCCTTACTCTCCAAATTTAGCGCCATGCGACTTCTGGCTTCTCTCAAAATTTAAAGCGATGCTTAAAGTTTAACTTTTTGACACTATTCCTGACACTGAGAGGACAGCTACAGAGCAGTTAAGCGCACTATCAAAAGAAGCTTTCGAGAAACGCTTCCAGTTATGGATACAACGTTGGAATAAGTGCATTGCTAACCAATGCTTTGAAGCAGATTAAATCAGATTCAATGCAAGCTTATTACTTTGTTTCTAGTATTTTTTTTTATCACGCCTCGTACAAAAGACCGGTGCGTGGCTGTCACACAATCTTCATTGGGCTCGAAACGGTTTAGAGACACAAACTGCTTTACTATCGCAATAGGTGGTAATGCGACAAGGTCAAATGTGGTGGATGGTATCGATCTCCCAACATTTTATGATTCATATCCATCAGTTTTCATATTGCCGAAGCTCGTCCGTTGACACGCGCAATTTTTTTCTGAGGAAGGACAGTTTCCTTTTCTCCTATGCCTTACAGTCTAGTTCTCATATTTTTCATCAATTGCTTGCGTACATGTGTTGTTCTACTCTTTGCAGGACTGGCGACATCCGACAGACGACGACTTAAGTGTGTGACTACATGAGGCCGCGCCAGGTGGGCGCCTGGGCTTGGGGCGGTCAGCTGCAGCTCCGTGGCGCCACGCACCGCTGCGCCCGCCGTGACCCCAGCCCCCCCCCCCCCCCTTCTCCTCGCCGCTCCTCTCCTCACCACAAACAACCAGCGCCGCATTCTTGCGCGGCAGAGCCTGTGCGTCTTGAGGCTCACCTCTTCAGTGGGCGGGGCGGCACGCCTGCCAGCCTAGCCCCATATGGCAGCACGGGGCTCGCACCTGGTCGCCTACCACGTGTTCTCTGCCACGTTACTACTGGCAGGGCACTAAATGAAAGTTTATTCGCAGGTATGAGAAGGAATAGACACAGTGGACGCAATCACTGGTCAAACATAGGCAGTAAGCTGGACTTCAATACGAAGGGGCGCTCAATAGGTAATGCTGCTTTTTTTTGTCAAAGGGGGTTGGTTTAGTTCAAAATTCCTATACACCATATTAATCCCCACTCTTTTCTCTACAGAACCCTACTCCGTTCAGTGCGACAGTCTTACGCCACCTTTCTGGGAGGGCCTCTTCGGTCACATGGTACCACTCATTGGTCGACGTCAGAACCAACATCTTGCTGCATCAATGATCTCCTGATTATCCATTCTGCTTCCCACGGAATGCATCGCGCATTGGACCAAACAGATGGAAGCCGGAAGATGTGTGATCCGGGCTGTAGCATGAGCGAGGAAGAACAGTCCAATGAATTTTTGTGAACTCCCTTCTTGTGTGGAGACTTGTGTGAGGCTTTGTATTGTCACGAAGAAAGATATAATTGGTTTGCATTTTCGTGGTGACAAACACGTTGAAGTTTTCAGAGAGTAGCACAGTACACTTCAGAGTTGATCGTAGCACCATGAAAGAGGACATCAAACAGAATAATCTCTTCGGAGTCTCTGGAGGCCGTCGCCGTGACTTTGCCGGCTAAAGCTGCGGCTTTCAACTTGTTTCATCCGAGGAGAGATGATGTGGCAACACGCCAAGGATTGGTGTTTTCTTTCCGGATCGAAGTGGTGAACCTATGTTTCATCGCCTGTGAAGATGTTCCACAAAAATTTGTCACCATAAGCTTCGAACGCGCAATTATTTACGGACAGATAATCCTTCGTTGGGCTTTATGGTCTTCTGTTAGGCGGTGAGGAAACTAACGGACGTACGACTTTGAATTCCCCAAATAGTGGAGGAGTGTGTTAGCACTACCAACAGAGATGTCAAGTTATGCAGCGATGTATCTGATTGTAGTCGTCGTTCACCTCGAACGATGCAAAATTGCAGGAGTCACAGCTGTGTACGGCCGGCCGGCACGCCTGAGGTGGGTCCGATTTGTGCGACCTTGATGCGATGACGACAGATGTCTTTCGCAACGATTCACCGTGCTTTTGTCTCCGAAGACAGTCTGCAAGCGCCTATGAATGTCTGCTATGCTCTGGTTTTCCACTAAAAAGAAACTCAATGACATCTCTGTTTTTCCAATCGAAGTTGGCCGAGGAAAAATATGCGATGCAGTACTTATTGAACGACCCTCATAGATGAATTGGTAAGAAGCAGGAAGAGATTCGGAACAAGGAGAACAGTAGAAGACGAGTTCAGCAACTTGCATTCGAAGCGTGCATCTTCATGCTTCCTCGCCAATGACTATGTACACCGATAGACAGCGTCCTGGAGCCGTTGCGGGCACGTGACACGGTAAAAAATGTCTACATGCTCTTTAAAAAAAGTTTAAAAGGTTTTCCATATTCTGATAGGTTGTCGCTTAGACCAAAACAAGGCAAAAATATACAGCAAACATAGGCTATGAAATGCATACCGTGATAGCTATGAGAACTTACTCGCCTTCGCTCGCACGAAACTCACCTCTTCTACTGTAAGCGAAGAACCAACAGACTGCAGTAAAAATACGTTATTCTGTTACTGTGAAAGAGCGAAGTTTCTAATGTAATCTGCTTGCTACTACATACAAGGTATGGTCTAAAAAGGACCGAACTGTTGAAATAGTGCATCAACCAGTAGTGGGATTGCGCTGCGGATACTGAGCACAGAAAATGGAAAGTATAGACAACAAAATCCCGTTAGCGTCGTTTCGCTGTGACCATTAGTTGCAGAGCTGCAGCTGCTGAAGTGAGCACGTGCACACGCTTTAGTGACAATCTGACAATGAAGTGGTTGCCTTAGATCTAATGTATGCGATGAACTTACCCACTGTGAATACTGTTTACAGTAACAACACTAATAGACATTCACTGCATGCTGTAGCCACGGACAATAATTGAGAAATGCGTTCTGTAGCTTGTAGGCAATAACAAACACCTTACAGGAGATGTGATGTGTTTCACTGTAACAAACATGAGCGAATCCTTGTATGTTTAAGGTAATAATTTTAGAGCCCATGTCGATGGGGCGGTTTTGTCTCGTTTTGGTACATACTACCATCTCCCAAAGTCTGGAATATTCTTTTCAACGTCCTGTATAAGCGAAGCTGAATAGAATGGGTATCATACTAGTGACGATACGGGCTGCAAACGGGGGAAATCCACTGACATAAAAATCATTGACAAAGACTGGATTGTTTCTGCCCGGCAGCTGGTACGACCATCTCGGAAATGGCGGAGTTGCTCGGCTACCTGCGTGCTGCTGTCGTGAGCATGTATGGAAACGCCTTGAAGAACGGTGAAAACACGAGTAAGCGACAAGGCGTTGGACGTCTACGCTTCATCACAGAATGTGAAGGCCAGAGGCTTATCCCCTTCGTAAAGAAGGACATTCGGTGATCTATGGTATATACGAGGGAAGAGCACAATGCTGGCGCAGGCAAAAGTGTTTTGGTGAGCGATGTTTAGGGGACAGACGACTCCTACATGTTCCTTGCGTTCACCCAACGACATCGTCAATTACGACTCGATTGGGAACGGTATCATCTAAACTGCACCGTGGATCAATGGAAACGTGTCACCTGGTCGAATGAATTTCTTTCTTTGTTGCACCAGGTCGATCGTCATATTAAAAATATATATATATATATATATATATATATATATATATATATATATATATATATAAAATAATAAAAAAAAATTCAAATGGCTCTGAGCACTATGGGACTTAACATCTAAGGTCATCAGTCCCCTAGAACTTAGAACTACTTAAACCTAACTAACCTATGGACATCACACACATCCATTCCCAAGGCAGGATTCGAACCTGCGACCGTAGCGGTCGCGCGGTTCCAGACTGAAGCGCCTAGAACCGCTCGGCCACCAGCGGCCGGCGATCGTCATATTCGAATACGCTATCATCCACGTGAACAGGTGTTCGAAACATGCTCCGTGTCATCAACGTAAGCCGACGGGGGTAGCATTACGCAATGGGGGACATACAGATGGCCGTCCAAGGATTCTGCGGTAGCAATCGAAGACAACATAATAGCCGTGGACTGCGAGAATATTATCGTGAACGACTGGCATACTTTCATGCTTGACGTCTTTCCCGACGACGGTGATACCTTCCAACAGAATAAGGTCCATCTAGTGAGTCCAAAATGCCAAAATCATGCTCCAGTGGTTTAAGGAGCATGTTAGTAAATTTAAGTTGATGACTTGGCACCAAATTCGATTGATATCAACCCCATTGCACGTTATAGAACGCCAGCTCCACGCACACAAAGGACCAGCGACTAACTGACGGGAATCGCCTCACTTGTATGCAGCTGTTACTTAACTCCGGAGACCTACGAAGCACCTGTAAGACCTATGGCATTCAGAATCAGTGTTGTATTGCGTTTAAACACGCTATTAAGCCAGTGGTTAGAATATTTCGGTTCGGTGTAGGTACGCTGTATAAAATTCGCAGTCGCATTTGCTTACAAGATTAGTAGCATATGTTTTCATCGTGTCGCTTTGTTTAAATTCTTACACGCAATATTGCGAGGAGATATTAAAGGGTAAAAAAACCTATCAGAAGTAGTAGCAGGGAAATCGAATAGAAGAGTTAGATTTGGTGCAAGAATTCTGGGAAAGTGCTGTGCATTCAGACAGGAAGCTACATGCACGTCACTCGTGCATTTTATTTTAGAGTATTGTGTGAAGAAGAAGGGACAGCACATGTAGAAATTCAGAGAGACACTGCAGGTATTCTGAAAGTGGGTTATAGTTCATTGGCAAGTGTTGGTCAGGAAACCAAAATTTGGGTTTTTTTGGTAGAAAGACACCGTAGCTCTTACGAAACCGTACTGAGTGACTTTATAGAGTCAATAGTTGCAGTAGACTGTAAGAATTCCACTCTTTCTATTGCACTGTTCACGTAATGATAATTTGAATAAGATAACCAATTCTATTCATACACGGTTTAAACTAAAGTGGTTATATGAGGAAAGTCCTAGTCTTGTAGATTTGCTTTTACTTAGATTGGCGTTTGTACTCAATGGGAGACACGCAACGATAGAAAGCTAGCTTTAAATACGAAAATTGCATTAATATTCGTATTGTGGTCGTGTCGCTAGGAGTGTGAGCACTCCACAGAACATATGATAACATACAATAAAGCTTACCATACCTACGCTACTACAGCATTTAGAAAACCATCGGCATAGCGTTGCAAATGTCAGCAGTCTAACAAACAGCATTAACACATCATAGTGGTTCCAGTTGTAGTCGAAAGTGGAATATCTTAATTTTTACGAGTAGAAACGACTTTTAACACCGCTACGAGCTATCAAGATGGCATACCAAACCACCTTCTTCATTTCGCAGAGTCTACATGAGAAGTTAAAGCCACCGAGCTTCTACAAAAATTGAACTTTACTTGTCTCCCTGGGAATCCAGAGTGAAACAGTCCTTGAGGGATGTAACGTTCTGCACTTAAGAAGGGCCAATAACGCGGCAGCCATCCCCAATCCATTCTGTCAACTTTTGCTATTACTTTTCGATGTCAGCTTGTATTAGATTCTAGTTTCTTCGTCTCAGTCAGACTTATCACTATCGTAAGCTTCTAGTTCTTCCTCCTAAACATTAGTTTTAATTATTGTTGAATTAATCTAACTATCCCTGTTCTGTTATTTTCTGAGTCAATATCTTCTTTCATGTTCTTTTAATAGCTGCACAACAGGACTGTATCTTTATAGAAGGCAAGGAGATTTTTCCTTTTGCTTCGTGTGGTAGAGAATGTAACAGACTATACGAAGGCGTACGAAATATGTAGAATTAAATGTACTTACTTGCTATGCGAGATACGGGAGAAACGTCAAACCAATCACACCTAGAGCGACAAAAAAGAGGAAGCAGAGGTTGCCGAACAGTACCGCCACTAGCAGATGCACCTCCTTTCATGTACATTCCGGAGAGCCATTGTGCATACTGCTCCCAGGGACATGACCCAGGGCTGCTTCTTTTCTGCCTGCGATAGCTGTACAACATATAGTGAAGAGGAGGAGGAGGAGATTAGTGTATAACGTCCCGTCGACAACGAGGTCATTAGAGACGGAGCGCAAGCTCGGGTGAGGGAAGGATGGGGAAGGAAATCGGCCGTGCCCTTTCAAAGGAACCATCCCGGCATTTGCCTGAAGCGATTTAAGGAAATCACGGAAAACCTAACTCAGGATGGCCGGAGACAGGATTGAACCGTCGTCCTCCCGCATGCGAGTCCAGTGTGCTAACCACTGCGCCACCTCGCTCGGTCATATAGTGAAGAGCTGAAGAAACTGGTACACCAGCCAAACCTTGTAGGGCCTCCGCGAAGACGCAGGAGTGCCGCAACACGACGTGGCATAGACTCCGCTAACGTCTGAAGTAGTGCTGGAGGGAATTGAGACCATGAATCCTGCACAGCTGTGGGTAAATCCGTAAGAGTACGAGGGGGTGGAGGTCTCTTCTGAACAGCACGTTACAAGGCACCCCAGATATACTAAATAATGTTCATGTCTGGGAGTTTGGTGGGCAGTGAAAGTGTTTAAACTTAGGAGAGTGTTCCCGGAGCCATTCTGTAGCAATTCTGGACGTGTGGGGTGTCGCATTGTCCCGCGTGAACTGGCCAAGTCCGTCGGAATGCACAACGGGCATGAATGCATGCAGGTGATCAGACAGGATGCTTACGTACGTGTCACCTGTCAGAGTCGTATCTAGACGTATCAGGGGTTCCATATCACGCCAATTGCACACGCCTCCACCATCTTGAACATTCGCCTGCTGACATGCAGGGTCCATGGACTCATGAAGTTGTCTCCATACCCGTAGACGTCCATCAGCACGATACAATTTGAAATGAGTCTCGTCCGACCAGGCAATATGTTTCCACTCATCAACAGTCCAGTGTCGAATTTGACTGTCCCAGGCGACGCGTAAAGCTTTGTGTCCTGCCGTCATCAAATGGGTCTGAGCACAAGGCGACTTAACTTCTGAGGTCATCAGTCACCTAGAACTTAAAACTACTTAAACCTAAATAACCTAAGGACATTACAAACATCCATGCCCGAGGCAAGATTCGAATCTGCGACCGTAGCGGTCGCTCGGTTCCAGACTGTAGCGCCTAGAACCGCATGGTCAGTCCGGCCGGCCTGCCGTCATCAATGGTACACGAGAGGTCTACTGCTACGAAAGCCCTTATCGATGATGTTTCGTTGAATGGTTCGCACGCTGCCGCTTGTTGATGGACCAGCATTGAAATCTGCAGAAATTTGGAGAAGGGTTGCACTTCTCTCCCGTTGAACGATACTCTTTAGTCGTCGTTCGTGCCGTTCTTGTAGGATCTTTTTCCGGCCACAGCGACGTCGGAGATTTGATATTTTACCGGATTCTTGATATTCAGGGTACACTCGTGAAATGGTTGTAGGGGAAAAATCCCCATTTCATCTCCACCTCGGAGATGCTGTGTCCCATCCCTCGTGCGCCGACTATAAAACCAAGTTCAAACTCATTTAAATCTTGATAATTAGCCATTGTAGCAGCAGTAACCGATGTAACAACTGCGCAAGACACTTCTTGTCTTAAATAGGCGTTGCCGACCGCAACGCCGTATTCTGCCTGTTCCTGCATTTGAATGCCCATACCTATACCAGTTTCTTTGGCGCTTCAGTGTAGAAATTTGCAGGGAACTGAGAAATTGACGGTTCAGCACAACACATAGTTTTCCATATATAGGATAATACCGACAAAAGCAAGCAGGGATTTGAAATGCGTATGGTTTGAGTCGCACATCACTTCTGTACTAATAAACATGTGCGTCTCAAGCTTAATGTGAGCCCTGACTTCAGTGGCGACTCGTCCCTTCCGCCGGCTGAGATGCAACTCGTACTTGGTAGTAATAAATCCAACTGGCGACTCTTTAAGTGAGACGGGGTGGCTCCCAGTCTCTTGAACCACCTCAGCTGGTGTTGTCAGCATAGTGCGAGCCCTCCTTTATTTTCAGTCTCAAGCTTTGTCTATCAAATAATCAGACACCGTCAGTGGTAACCTCGGGCATCAAACCTATTTCCTTCTTGAACGATTTTCTTGCCCCCGCAATAAAAAGTTCACATTCCGCTGAAAAATTCACATTTTATACCGTTCTGCTCACGTTAACTGTACAGTTTATTGAATTTCTTGCCTATTCCCCATCTAAGAGATGGATTCTTTTCTGTTTGCAGCGGAGCCATAAATACACTCTCCCATATATTAGACGCATTAGGTTTATTACCTGTTTCGTTCGTATATGTTTTTGTTGACCCTGTTTTTGAAAATTGTTCTGAAACATCATTTTGTGCTAGTGACACCCCAAACCAGTACGCACGGCTTATTTCAGTCAGAGAAATGGCTTCCTTACCCTTTCCGATTCTGGCTTTGCGTTTTGTTTATAATGTCACCGTGACATTAAAAGAGTTCCACAGCGGGCGTTGCAGAGTAGACTGTTACATAATTGCGAGACGTTAATCAGCAGCACTTCTGAAGTCTCTCCTGCAGTGACATGTTTACTTCTCACTTCTGAAGTCTCTCCTGCAGTGACATGTTTACTTCTCACGTCTGGAGTGTCTCCAGTAGTGAAATGTTGGTCTGTTCACTTGGCCGCCTCTTCAGGCACCTAAGAGCAGTGAGCCGAGCCACGTCTTTGATTTTCGAAGACAATGTCCAGGCTGGAGGTAAAGTTATTCCATAGAATTTTCTCGCGAGGGCGTCTTTGATTAAAACTTCCTCGATTTACTAGTCGCGTAAATCTGGGTGATATGTCGAGATTTCGACGAACTCCTCAGGGAGAACTGACTATCGTGGCTGAGGTGTTGACCACTTGCAGCCCATAGACAGTTTGCGACTGGTCGGCGTCCGTCTTCAGTATGTCGTACGGTCATAGATTGTGTCCATGTCAGCAGTGGTGGCGCCAACGCTTTCGTAAGGACGTAAACAGTTCAGTACATTTCTATGCGTAGTCTCAGTGTCGATAGCTCGCGTCCACTCACCACTAAAACTATATAGCTGCTGTGCCGGTTGAAGTTGTTCTCGCGCGTCCTACTTTTCACTGCTTCTTTAATAACAGGATCCCAGAATGTAGAAGTGTGGAAGAAGATCAGATTTTTAATGTGGTTATGGAGTTTTGTGCAGCGGTCGTTAACGACTGGGATAGACTGGCGGATTTAGTTCCTTCCTCACTCACAAGGAATGTTGGAAATTCCAGGGACTCTGAGACCGACACTTACCTTAACTGGGTGCAGCATCTGCTTTTTCTGCTTGGATGGGCGGAAAGTTGATCTTATGCCTCTTCTTCTCGGCACCTTGCGTACAGGATGATTTTAATTAAACTTCCACTACTTTAGAGTGCCTTCGTGAAAAACGAGTGATGATAGGACAATGAAACTGTGACGAAAAATTTTAAGGACATGCAGAAGAAACGTATAAACTATTGAAAGAACCACATTTATTTTTCACATGAAAGGATTCAAATCTGTTGATCTTGGTGGTTACGCTGTTTGGAACGGTAGGCCCATGATCGAGTTTGCTCTTGAGAAAGGCTGACGGCCAACTGGACCACAAATTGCTGAAAAAGTTACTGTTGCCATGATTGAGAATGCTAAAGGTGGAAACAATGTGCGACATTCAAGCAGTGCACGGGCTGTCTAATGACAGCTGAGCATCCCATGGTCCACCAGTCTAAAAGTGCTGCGAGCAGTTGTGAAATGGTACAAATTTAATATTGCTCCTCAACTTTTGACATGTAGCTGAGACATTAGAGTAGATCACCAGATATTAACGGTCTCCTGAGGAAATTAAAATGTGTTTCTTTCAGTGGTTTATTAATTATTTCTCTTCCGCATGTATTTATAAATATTTCCACAAAGTTTCATTGTCCTGCTGTCTCTCGATTTTATTGGGGACGGGGGGCTCCTCTCAGGTAGAGAAGGTTCAATTATAACTAACCTGTATTTTGCTAGAAATAGCGCCGCGGAAAGGAAGACACGAAATAGGGAGATCGTTACGTGATTGTTCAACGTGGCCGGCCGGAGAGGCCGAGCGGTTCTAGGCGCTACAGTATGGAACCACGCGACCGTTACGGTCGCAGGTTCGAATCCTGCCTCGCGCATGGATGTGTGTGATGTCCTTAGGTTAGTTAGGTTTAAGTAGTTATAAGTTCTAGGGGTCTGATGACCTCAGCAGTTAAGTCCCATAGTGCTCAGAGCCATTTGAACCGTTTGTTCAACGTGTTCGCTGAGAAAGCGCAGAGAAATGTTCTGAACTGATTACATCCCTGCGAGAAAAGCATCGTGTAATGATATACAGAAGCTGCAAGCATCTATAGGGTATAAATTGTCACCACAGCTGCAGCCAGGAGAGTCAGTTGCTTGCAACGAAGACAATGGAGGAATTCGTCGAAAGCTCGAGATTTCATTTAGATTTGAAGCGACATGCAAACCGAATGCGTTTTTACGAACTTCCACTTCCAGTACGCTGGAGTAACTTGGGTCGGGGAACGAAGAACCAGACCAAGTTGTAAGTTTTTACTTTTTATTGATTAGGTGCCTAGTTGCGGGAGGAAACCCATTTTCAAATCATCGTAATATAGTCGAAAACAGCGCTTCCGAAGATGTCAAAAATGTTTAGTGAACATTTACAGTCCGTACAGATAACTTAATCCATTATAAATGTTCATTGCACATTTTTGACATATTCGGAAATGCCATTTTCGACTAAGTTATGATGATCTGAAAATGGGTCTCGGCCCGAAGATAGTCATCGAATGAATGAAAGGTAAACATTTGAAAACATTTACATCTACATCTACATGGATAATCTGCAAAATCACATTTAAGTGCCTGACAGAGGGTTCATCGAACCACCCTCACAATTCTCTATTATCCCAATCTCGTATAGCGCGCGTAAAGAAGGAACACCTCTATCTTTCCGTACGAGCTCTGATTTCCCTTATTTTATCGTGGTCATCGCTTCTCCCTATGTAGGTCGGTGTCAATAAAATATTTTCGCACTCGGAGGAGAAGGTTGGTTACTGGAATTTCGTGAGAAGTTTCCGTTGCAACGAAAAACGCCCTTTTTTAGTGATGTCCAGCCCAAGTCTTGTATCATTTCTGTGACACTCTCTCCCATATTTCGCGATAATACAAAACGTGCTGCCCTTCTTTGAAATTTTTCGATGTACTCCGTCAGTCCTATCTGGTAAGGATCCCACACACCGCAGCAGTATTCTAAAAGAGGACGGACAAGCGTAGTGTAGGTAGTCTCCTTAGTAGATCTGTTACATTTTCGAAGTGTCCTGCCAATAAAACGCAGTCTTTGATTAGCCTTCTATGTGTTCTTTCCAACTTATGTTGTTCGTAATTGTAACACCTAGGTATTTAGTTGAATTTACGGCTTTTAGATGAGACTGATTTATCGTGTAACCAAAGTTTAACGAATTCCTTTTAGCACTCATGTGGGTGATCTCACACTTTCTGTTATTTAGGGTCAACTGCCAATTTTCGCACCATTCAGATATCTTCTCTTTATCGTTTTGCAATTTGTTTTTATCTTCTGATGACTTTATTAGTCGATAAACGACAGCGTCATCTGCAAATAACCTAAGACGGCTGCTCAGATTGTCTCCCAAATCGTTTATATAGACAAGGAACAGCCTGTAACACTACCTTGGGGAACGCCAGAAATCGCGTCTGTTTTACTCGATGACTTTTCGTCAGTTACTACGAACTGTGACCTCTCTGACAAAAAATCACAAATCCAGTCACATAACTGAGACGATACTCCATAAGTACGCAATTTCACTACATGCGTTGTACAGTGCGGTACAGTGTCAAAATCCTTTCGAAAATCCAGAAAAACGGAATCGATCTGAAATCCCTTGACAATAGCACTCAACACTTCATGTGAATAAAGAGCTAGTTGTGGTTCACAGGAACGATGTTTTCTAAACCCATGTTGACTGTGTGTCAATAGCCAGTTTTCTTCGAGGTAATTCATAACTTGGACTCGCTTTTCGTTGTACAGAGAACGTTTTGTGCAAGGAGGGCAAGTTGTTATTAATAGCAAACAGACGATAGCGCTTCGCGAAACAGAGCATCTCAGTTTTCCTGCAAGTCACGATTCGTGAGGCACACCTTGGCTTTATCAATATTCCCCAACGGAAATACTGAACTCAGCTAAAGCAGGAATCCCTTCTGAGAAAAAATTTCTTCTTATGTTGTTGTGTTAGGTAATGGCAACAAAAGCTGTTACAAAGTAATTCCATTTGCATGACGAAGTACTATACCTGGCGAATTAGAATTGAGGATATGCCTCTCGTAAGTTTTACAGAACGCTAGGGGACAGATCATCCTGGTGTGGAATACCTTACTGCTAGGCTTTATAAGAGACAAATCGCTACTAGGCCTCAGGTACGTACTTGAGCTGCTGGCTAAAGGTCGTTGAAGGCTCTACTTGTGTGCGCAATGGCAGTCAGCCGAAGCCACTGCCGCCGCCGCTTCGCAGGAGGCGCGCTCCAGCCCTGGCCGCAAACACGCAGCCGCTGCGGTAGCCTTCACACGGGATTCTGGATCGCCCACCACCTGGCAGCACTGCCGTCCAGCGGACGCAAAGACAGTTGCCTGTCGCCCGCCGCCCACAGACAGCGCGCCGCCTTCTAAGCGAACTGCACCGCTGCACTCCACCAGCACTCCACCTGCCGGTCCCCTGTTTGGCTCGGAGCAACAAGTAAAGCCCAGAAAAAGCGAGCCTGAAGATTTTCGTTAATACACACCTGGCAGTCCAAAAAGCTTCGAACCTGGATTTAGGGACCGATGATCTCAGCAGTTTGGTCCCTTAGGAATTCGCACACACGCATATTTGAAGCTGGATTAATAAAACATAAAGAAAAGTTAAATTCGTGGTATTAATGTTTCGGATGTTCTACACAGTTTCACTCTCACTTGATTCTAATGTGCAGAATGTTCATACAACCATGTCAAGCTGCCGAAAATGAGGTATCGTCCGAAGATTACTGTGCCACATCAAAATCGGCAACATTTAACTACACCACAGATGTTTGCGAGGTCTCGCTGAAATCCTCAGCGATGTATGGGAGCTGCTCCCCTCTCAGCACAGCACTGCCCCCACACTGGACGTCAATACGGAGCCGAGAACAGACGCGCTCTGCTCTGGCTCGAGATCTCAGCTTCAGCAGTCAATATTGTCGTGTAGCATAGTGACAGTTAAAGCTTCTCATGAAATTTACCTTCGTAAATGTTGCGTTTTGTACTGTAAGGGAACAGTTTGTTAATCCGTGCATCAAGAGGTGCTTTCATGGTCAATGACAGATGTAAATTATGAAGCAATCCTGTGGCAAAGGACTGTGTCAGAGTTAAGTCAATCTTTCGTTCATTTATGGAAAAAACTGAACTAATATTTCATGTGTTCTAGTTGATGAGCGTTCTCCCAAAACAATCAAAGAAATCTGTCGGGCCCCAACAACAAATAAAAAGGTCCACCACTGGGATACTGTTCAGCTCGCTCGTCTCACTGCCTTGAACCTAGCTTATGTCGTCGAAGCGTTGACGCTTCATGTGACTTTCTGCACTTTGTCTTTTCGTAGTAGGTTCGGACTGATGACACTAAGTCTTGTCAACTGTGAAGATTTTTTTTTTCAGAAAAGGTTTGTCCATGTTTTGTATTTCAATCAAGATGCGTCGGGCGTTCACGCGTCATGGTCTTTGTTTGGGAGTGAAGCTGCATGGTATAAACTTGGCACACACTTCTCTCTACTTCAAAACATTCTGATTTCGAGAATTTGCTCCTAGCAACGTTGCCACTCTAGGGCCGCACGTCCACTAAGTTCCACACATCCTGTTCGCAGCTGAGTGGTATAATGCACATCTTTTGTTTACAGTTCTTAGTTCAAGCTACCATCGCATGTACTGCCCTATATCAGGAATAAAATCAGTGTCGAAACTTTCTGCACTGACTATGCAATCGACAAACTATTGTTGTTTTATTCAAATCATAATGACGAAAAATATTAACTGTTATGTAACTATGTTTCTGTAAAGGGTAGTTGAAAACAACTAGTGATGGTCCAAACAGATCTATTTGTGGAAGCGAAAGAAAATTAATATATCCATCAAAGATACAAATTTCTGTAAGTCACATTTACTCCTCTTTCCGTTACACGTTTCGGAGGAATATTCTTACAACAGGAGATGGATTTTTTCACTTAGTATAGCATACTAGAGATAGTCAGAAAGTTTCAATTACCGCCTCGAAATAATAAACTTACGTAATTAATTATTTGCTTGTTTGCACGTACGTGGCAGCACATGTGCACTTTCAAACAGCCGCGTCATAGTTCAGTAGCGTGCCGCTAGAGAGCCAAAACAAAATCGCGGAGACTATTGAGAAAGTGGAATACCATGCGGTAATTCGTTTTTTTTTCTCTTTTTTTTACATTTGAAGATGAACAACGCAATAATCCTTGCAGAGTTAGTGGTAGTGTCCGCCCAAAAGCTCTATACAGGGTTTCCAGCGAGGGCGTCCCTGAATTCAGATCCGAATACCTCGAAGCCTAAGACCGATAGACGAGTGCAACAAGTTCTATGTTTATTGTGAAAGCTGTAAGAATTTTATATAGAAGTTTAGAAATGCCAAGACATAGCACTTTACGCTGTGCAGTCCGTATAATATCAGCATGTTTAAATAAACTGTCTCTCTGCGAGAAATATCTGCAATCGTATCACAGTCTTTTCAAAATGCCCACCACTCGTAGTATGGACGTGACCCAAACGAACAATGAAATTTGCCATCACTTCGTGTAGTTTATCGAAGGAAATGGATTCATATGCCACACAGATCGCCAATTGAAGCACGTCGAGCGCGGTGAGATGGTGCCGGTAGCCAGTGCCTTCCAATGTGTCTACAAAAAGTAGTCACAGGGAGTCAGGATATAGGAGCCAATCCATGACTGCACCAGTAAATACGCAAATAATCCAGTGCAGTGTCTCTAATCTCGAAGTATTCACCAAGAAAGCGAAACACCTGTTAGGTTTCATGCGGTCTGGCCACATCTTGCATCAACTACTAGGTGCCTGGTCGATCTTCCAACGCTAGCTGTGTGGTGACAAACTGGTCCACATTACGACATAACGTTCACTAGTGATCGTTTCTCGACGTAAACAGGGCCAATAATACCTCTCCATTTAATACCTCTGTTGCATACTATAGCACAAACAGTTACTTAGTGGTTTCTCTTCACACAAATAGACATTTTCGTCTCCACAGAATCGCCCGTTTTGTTTATTCACTACTCCATTCGGATGTAAGCGTGCTACAACTCTGAAACAGACGCAGCCGACATCAAATCCATCACTATGAGTAACTTTGAGAAACTTTCTTCGCAAATTCAGACCTCTGTCTCACAGCTCGTACAAGTATGGCCGGGTGGCTTTTGTTTTTGAATGGAACATGTGTAGACTCTATCTTAGTATTTTCTGGGCGCTACAACGCTTCGAACCAGTCTCTGCTGCAACTGTGTGTGTGTGTGTGTGTGTGTGTGTGTGTGAAATCTTATGGGACTTACCTGCTAAGGTCATCAGTCCCTAAGCTTACACACTACTTAACCTAAATTATCCTAAGAACAAACACACACGCCCATGCCCGAGGGAGGACTCGAACCTACAGCGGGACCAGCCGCACAGTCCATGACCGCAGCCCCCCAGACCGCTCGGCTAATCCCGCGCGGCCTGCTGCAACTCTTCGGACGGGTTTCCTTTGATTTTGCTGAATAATTCCAGAACCGGGGAGACGTTTTCAGGAGGAACTACAGATTGCCTGGGCCAACGATCGCCTCTAGACCACCAGCTTCGCTGCCTGTCCGCTGGAACTTCGCGAAGAGCTTGCGAATGGGTTTCGCATCGGATCCTTTAGGAAAACTGAATCGTGTTTTCAAACTGTGCCTTGTTGTGTTAGAACCGAGGTACCTTCGGTATTCCAGTATGACAAAAATTCGTTGTCCAACGGAATACATGATTTTAAAATCATCCTTCAGTATGCAAACTTCCTGTCACGTTTCAGCGATGGAACTACCGCCCTGAGCTGCGACGCACTCTTTATAGGCACTACATATTGCGGTTACAGCGCCATTTGTTAGAAGTTTTTTGAACATTTGTATAACTTATATATAAAATTCTTACTAGTTCCACAATAAACTGGCGGTTTTTTGCAATCGTCTATCCATCTTAGTTTTAGAGATATGCAATTTGAAATTAGGGACTCCTTCGTTGGACACCTGTATGGCACGGTGGTTGGGTGGCCAGACGCTTCCAGTCTGGTTAAATAAGTGTGAATAACGAAGAACAGAAATCTTTCAGTGAAGAAATGACAGTCGCAAGAGAAGTGGAGGCCGTCACTGTCGCAGACGTGCACATCACACTCGATAGGGCAGTAAAAATAAATAAATAAATAAAAAACACTGACGGAATATTTGAATGCACAGTGCCTTTCACTTCGAAAGAACAGACACAATGCAGATCCATGAGCTCTGAAACACTATATGGAAATTTAAGGGGGATTAGTGCTATCAGTCGCAGCGAGACATTATTCAGCGACGGCGAACGAGAATGTGTACCGAACCGGGATCCGAACCCGGGTGGAGCTAAATTGGAGTATGGATCGGCCATGAGGCGTACCTAGACAATCCGCGCAGTTGCGATAACGCTTTGTCCCGGGCTGCGCAGTGGTTATAACACCTGCTCAGAAAGCAGCAGATTCCGGGTTCGAATCCCAGTCCGGTGCACATTTTCGTTCGTCGCCGCTTATTCTTCTTAATGTCCCGCTGCAGCTGATAGCAGTGATACCCCTTCAATTTGCATATAGTGTTTCACAACTGCTGGATCTGCTTCGTGTCTGTTCTTTCGAAGGAACAGACACTGCGCATTAAAATAATTGACAGCCTGACTGAGCAATGGATACACTTTCTTCAGTGCGAATGCATCAATACGTCCATCCTCCTGTGGGAACCTGTAAGTCATGAACTGTGTGGATCAGCCGTGAGGCGTTCCCAGATAGTCCGTGCAGTTGCAATAATGCTGCGTCCAAGATGGCGCACTGGCTAGAGCACCTGCCTATTAAGCACGAAATCCCAGGTTCTAATCCCGGTCCGGTACACATTTTCGTTCGTCGTCGCTGATTCCGCTTAATGACCTCCTGCAGCCAATAGCAGTGATCATCCTTCAATTTACATATACTGACGCGTCAGTTGTCAACGTCTTTCTGGGGATTTTGAACATGACAGATATGATCGCCCGATGAATTTCGCGATTGCTTGCACCCATTCGAAAAGCCGCCGACTCGAGGCAGAAGCGGAAATGTTACAGCTCTGTCAGGCCAGTCCAGATGACTTCTTTAGCTGCCCAACCGCCGCAGGTGAGTGGTGGTACAGGGAGCGAGTCTCCGTATTTTTTTAAAAATACGTTTTGAAGCGCAGTTTGTTACACTTCAACTTCACAATTTTATGTCAGGGCGCTGATAACGAGCTGCCCGGTGCAAATAAAACAGAGGATCTACAAGCTCAGACAAAGAATTACATCACTTTCCATTGCTCTTCCACTGATTTATCCCGCACACTGCAATACTTGGGAGGTCAGTTATAAGATGCATGACTTCGTAGGGTTTTTGTTTTGCATGTTGGCATTCTGCTTGCTATGGGTGCAGTTATCGTTTGTCATTTTTTATTTCTAGTTCACTGTTGCTATTTGAGTTTACATATTGTCATTTTGTCATTTGCAGATAGTGAGTGTAGCTGTGGACGCTAGAAAATGGGGTGCCAACTGGAGAAATCGGAACATTTCCGACATGTTCCTCTCTTCGTGTTCACTAGAGTGGTGGCAGAAGCAGAGGCATCCAGAAAGATTTGTGCCGTGTATTGGGATAATGCCGTTTGACAGAGGTGGCAAGAAAGAGGTTTTCTCGTTTTAAGCAGTTTTTCTTTGCCATTAGTGACTCTCCACGTTCAGGAAAACCTTCGGAGTTTGATGAAGATAGTTTAAAAGCATCAGCCCAGAATGATCCACGTCAGCACACTCGAGTACTGGCAAATGTAATGAGCGACATTTGCATACGGTTGGGAACGTTCAGAAATCGAGTTTATGGGTACCCCATTTTCTGAGCTCAAATAAAAAAAAAAAAAAAAAATGAGCGGCTGGCCATATGTGCATCCCTGCTTGTTCATCATCAGTTGGCTCGTGAACAACACAGGCCATTCCTATCCTGTATCGTTGATGCTGATGAGAAGAGCTGTCTTCATGCTAATATAAGGAAAATAATGGAGTGGTTGGGCCCAAACAAAGCAGCAACTACCTGTACAAAGAGCTGCGCGCATCCACAAAAGACAATGCTACGTATTTGGTGGAACAACAATGGCTTGGTATATTGCGAATTGCTTTCCCGAGGTGTAACCATCACTGCTGACATTTATTGTGAACAACAAAGACGTCCTGCAGCCGCAATGGAAGAGCAACGACCAGGAAGACCGTGCGAAGCGATTCTACTCCACGATAACGCCCACCCACATTCCACTAGAGCAACAAAACACACTATACAGGAGTTGGTTTGGAGGTAATTCCACATGCAACTTATTCACCTGATCTTGTGTCCTCAGATGTTCTATCGAACAGCATTCAGGGAACTTCCTTTCGGGATGAAAATGCTCTCCCAACATGACTCGAAGAGTTCTTCACGTCAGAACCACGACACTCCTACAGGTGCGAAATCGAAAAGATATCCCAGCGTTGGCAGACTGCTGTTAACGTCGAAGGAGAATACATTATTGACGACTAAAATGGGTGTCAAGTGAATTTGTTGTGTTAATTAAACGTATGGAAAAACACTTCGAACTTAGGCAGCAAACGAGTATTTCACCGGGCAACATGTACACCACGGTGGAGTGTATCCGATTACTTTACACAGAGATAATTAATTTAGATTTCGGACTGCGTCTTTGTGCAGGAATGAAGAGTATAATTACCCCACAAATTCACAAGACTGCTGAATTACCCTTTCGCATAGCTGCACGCGTTAGCACATCGGATCGGGGATTCAGGGAGGCGAGCCGGCTTGGGATCACATCTACTCGGCAGATTAACTTCGCCGGCCGGTGTGTCGGCCAGTCCCAAAGTGGATGTTAAGCGCTTTCCTAACTAGATTACTACCGTGGTAGTACCCACGTCCGTCTCCGTTGCACGATTCACATTCACTTCAAAAAACGTTTACACGCTTTCACATGGAACAACATTTGGCACATACAAATTGGGTACATAAAACGCAGGTGGTTGGCATCAGGAAGATATCTGGCCACGCTCTACCACCGACATCCCCAAATCCTGAATACTATGGCGACCCTGTGAAGATGCCGCATAAGAACAGAAAAAAGAAGAAGACACCAGACGACAGAATATCCGACGATTCTCTATATCCTTAATACCAGGGAATACCTACGGAAACATAATGAAAAACTGCTTCTAATTCTACATCTACATGATTACTATGCTATCCACGATTAAGTGCCTATTTCTCTACCTTTCTGCTCTCGAAGAGCGCCCAGGAAAAGCAGACACTTATATCCTTCCGTGCGAGCTCTGGTTTCTCTCATTTTATCAAGATGATCGTTTCTCCCTGCGTACGTGGTTACCAAAAAGATATTTTCCTTTGGCAAGGAAAAGTCGGTGACGGAAATTTCGTAAGCAGATCCTGCTGCAAGTAAAGAAGCCTTTGTCTTTGTGATTGTCATCCCCTACTTGCGTATCATATCCATCACGTTCTCTTCTCTATTTCGCGATGATACAAAACGAGCTTCCTTTCTTTGAATTCGGTGACGTCCGTCAATTTTATCTGGTGAGGATCCCATACCGCACAGCCACACTGCAGCAGAGAACGCCGCACAAGAGTAGCGTACGCAGTCTCTTTAGTAGACCTGTTGCATCCTCTAAGTGTTCTGCCAATATATCGCAGTCTCTGGGTCGCTTTCCCCACATCATTATGTATGTGATGGTTCCAATTGAATTTATTCGTTATTGTAATCGCTAAGTAATTATCTGAATTCACAGCCTTTAGATTTGTGTGATTTATCGTATAATCTAAATTTAGCTGAAGCCTTTTAATACACATGGGGTTGACTTCACATTTTTCATTATTCATAGTCAATTGCCACTTTTTGCAGCACGCAGTTATCTTGTAAAAATCATTTTGTAATTGGTTTTGATTATTTGATGACTTAACAAGACGAAAAATTTCAGTATCATGTGCAGACAATCTAAGAGGTGTGACGTATATTTTTATATACAGGGTGTTACAAAAAGGTACGGCCAAACTTTCAGGAAACATTCCACACACACGAATAAAGAAAAGATGTTATGCGGACATGTGTCCGGAAACGCTTAATTTCTATGTTAGAGCTCATTTTAGTTTCGTTAGTATGTTCTTCCACCTACGCTCAATGGAGCACGTTATCATGATTTCATACGGGATACTCTACCTGTGCTGCTAGAGCATGTGCCTCTACAAATACGACACAACATGTGGTTCATGCACGATGGAGCTCCTGCACATTTCAGTCGAAGTGTTCGTACGCTCCTTAACAACAGATTCGGTGACCGATGGATTGGTAGAGGCTGACCAATTTCATGGCCTCCACGCTCTCCTGACCTCAACCCTCTTGACTTTCATTTATGGGGGCATTTTAAAGCTCTTGTCTACGCAACCCCGGTACCAAATGTAGAGACTCTTCGTGGTCGTATTGTGGACGGATGTGATACAATACGCCATTTTCCAGGGCTGCATCAGCGCATCAGGGATTCCATGCGACGGAGGGTGGATGCATGTATCCTCGCCAACGGAGGACATTTTGAACATTTCCTGTAACAAAGTGTTTGAAGTCACTTCCATTCCATTCCATGATTAATGTGATTTGAAGAGAAGTAATAAAATGAGCTCTAACATGGAAAGTAAGCGTTTCCGGACACATGTCCACATAACATATTGTCTTTCTTTGTGTGTGAGGAATGTTTCCTGAAAGTTTGGCCGTACCGTTTTGTAACACACTGTATATATAAATTTTCGGTGTCTACAGTGTCACGTCTTTCAGTGTCACACAAATTTTTATTTTTAAAGGGTATCACTTAAGACTATTTCCATGGTTTCGCCCCTCAAATTTCTGCCTCATATCACAAAATTGTCATCTGATGTAATACAAACTGAAAAAATAAATTCCTTTTAAAGCATATTTTCGTATATAATTTAAATTCAAAACCTTACACCTATGTCACAGAACAAATCCTACATCGAGAATACTTTCAAAAAATGGTTCAAATGGTCTGAGCACTATGGGACTTAAGATCTTAGGACATCAGTCCCCTAGAACTTAGAACTACTTAAACCTAACTAACCTAAGGACATCACACACATCCATGCCCGAGGCAGGATTCGAACCTGCGACCGTAGCAGTCCCGCGGTTCCGGACTGCAGCGCCTAGAACCAAACGGCTACCGCGGCCGGCGAGAATACTTTACACACGTTTATGGGAAGAAATGCTTCCGATAATTATTGCAGTATTTAAAGTACATCAAAATATGAACAGGCTGAAATGAAGAAACAGTACATGAGACTATGTAAATCAATTCAACTGTAAAAAGCTAAGGAGCATATTATTAGCAAAATAGAAATATGCAAAAGTGAAATGCCTAAAATGAGCACTCCTCAATTGGGAGTAAATCAAAACAATCAGAATGGCTGAAAGAGAGCACAGTAACATGTGCCATAAACGAATATGAGCTAAGCAACTAAGCAAATAAGCAAATACGAGAATTGGCAAAAATGAGATGCCAACGAAATGAGAGCTGGCCAAACTCCGTCGGCACTTATATACGGTTGCGCTCGTGGCGGCACCTCGCGGCCCGTATGCAACACGGGCGCATGCGATCGCAATGCACTCTTAGCGCTCGCGGCGGTGTCTAGCAGCCCGTACGCAAGTTGTGCGATTGCTGTCGCAGATCGACCCTTAATCTATGATGTTACAGAGGGTTGTTCAAATTGTCTCCTAAATTCTGTATATATATCAGGAACAGCAGAGGGCCTATAACAGTTCCTTGTGCAAGCAAGGTGTTTTACTCGATGACCTTCAGTCAGTTACTACGAACTGTGGCCTTTGTAACAGGAAATGACGAATTCAGTCGCACAAATGAGACATATTCCGTAGGCGCGCTATTTGATTAGAAGTCGCTTGTGAGGAACGGTGTCAAAAGCCTTCGCGGAAATCTAAAAATATGGAACCAATTTAACATCCCATGTCCGTAACATCCATTACTTCTTGACAATAATGAGCTAGTCGTGATTCATAAGAACTATATTTTCTGAATCGTGTTGGCTATTTGTCAATAAATCGTTTACTCCAGGTAGTTCACAATATTGGAGCACATTAGATGTTGCAAAATCCTACTGCAAATCGACATTCATCATAAGGGTCTCTACTTAAGTGCATTACTCCTATTTCCTTTCTTGAGTATTGGCGTGACCTGCACAACTTTCCAGGATTAGGTACGGACCATTCGTCGAGCGAGTGGTTCTATATGACTGCTAACTATGGGGCTATTGTATCAGCATACTCTTCAAGGAAACTAAGTGGTATGGCTTGGTTCAAATGGCTCTGAGCACTATGGGACTCAACATCCGAGGTCATAAGTCCCCTAGAACTTAGAACTACTGAAACCTAACTAACCTAAGGACATGACACACATCCATGCCCGAGGCAGGATTCGAACCTGCGACCGTAGCGGTCGCGCGGTTCCAGACTGCAGCGCCCAGAACCGCTCGGTCACACCGGCCGGCCTAAGTGGTATACAATCTGCACCGGAAATCTTGCTTTTATTAAGTGATACAAGCGAATTCGCTACAGCAAGGATTCCATGTATACGTTAGTCGTGCTGGCAATTGTTCACGATTCGAATTCTGGAATATTTACTTTGCCTTTTTTGATGACGAAATCGGAAAACCTTGGTTCGTAACTCAGCTATAGTAGCACTATCAGTAACATTTCCATTGTTATCGCACAGTGAACGTACTGATTGCGTCTTTCCGCTGGTATACTTCATATGTGACCAGAATCTCTTCGGTTTTCTGCCAGATTTGAAGACAGTGGTTTCGTTGCGGAAACTATTACAAGCATCTAGCATTGAAGAGCGCGTTAAATTTCGAGCTTCTATAAAACTTCGCCAAAGTTGGAGATTTTGCATTCTTTTAAATTTGGTAATTTTTCGTTGCTTCCGCAACAGTGTTATGATCTCTTCAGTTAAAACTTCTGGGCTGACAGGACGTGGTCGATGCATAAAAGTGCTTTCTGAAGTTTCGTCTCCAAACGCAGGAGACGTCTTTCGAGATAAAATGGCTACCATCTCTAAGGCTTAAGGAAGTCTCACATTTATAGAGCGCATAGAGGGTACCGCCGTACGTCACGTGACGTCGACTGTGTGATGTCTCTGGCTGGAATGAATTCACGACAAAAATAATCGATTGTCTTTCTGTTGGCGCGAAGTCGTCGTCCATATTTTACCCAACTTAAAATTTTCTTCTTTTCCGTTAAAATTATTATAGTGCTTTTCTACTCAAGCGTGCTAAAATTCTTGAAGCACCACGAAGCATTTTTATACATCTACCACGGATTCTCAGCCGGAAGTTTTAACCAAAGAAGACGCCTGTCCTGAAAACCTGCAATTTGTGAGTGTTCTGGTGTATTTTGTGAACCACGGGGGATCAGTGCGATCTCTTATTAATTTATTTTGCAACTCGTGTTACTTGACCTCCTTTAACATCTACTTGTTGGTCTGTCTGTCTTTCTCTTCCTTTTGCTGCCCTTTTCTCCTTGTTCTCAGCTTGTGGAGGCTTATCTGCGAGCTGCCGGTGGACAGAGTCCCGAAGACGCGCCGGCGCTTGTTGGGTATTCAGGAGGCGGCGCGTCTAAAGAGCTGAGCCGGCTCGGCTCGGGTCCTTCCGGGCCATTAGGGGCGGGAGGAGGCGCCGCCCGCGGGCGCACACCCGCGTCAGGGGATCAGCGCGATAACAGGAAACTACTCTCACGTCGCTACGCCCTTCAGAATATTGCTAAGCTTGTTATTTCCCCAGCCCAAACACGTATACTTGCCGGGAAGATTCCCCTTCTGCGTTGCTACATTGGCTTCTCACTCCGTTAACCGGAATCGGTGAACAAAAATAGCGAAGTGGAGCAAAGAACATGTTTTTAAGTAACTTAAAGAAATGCAGCCTGGTGGCGTCGTCGATAAACGCCGCTATTTCGATACGAAAACATACTGTCATTTTCAAGTCTGAACTGCAGCAAGTAAGCGCTGTAAAAGGGAATTTAAGACCTTGGTTTGCAGAGAAACTGTGGAAAAATAAGACACACACACACACACACACACACACACACACACACACACGCACACACACTGTTCACACTAGTGCCATCACAAACCAAAGATTACCGACGTCAGAAGTTATCGATAGTCTGTCAATAATCAACGGGCGAGGTAGCGTTAGCTCTGTTCCTCCGTTTTTTTTTTTTTTTTTTTTTTTTTTTGTTATGCAAGGGAGAGAGAGCAGGATTCCATGTAGAACTCAGAACAAAAATGATTACTTGCTAATTCAATTTCAACTGCTTCCTTAACGTCACTATCCCAGTAGCTGGAAATACAGGCCAGATTCTCCGTGGTGTTATATTTCATAGGATGACAGCTGCCAAGACAGTGTTCTGCAATGGCGGTTTTACTTGGCTGTTGTGAGGGTGTGGGACGCTGATGCTCAGTACACCAGTCCTCCACAGTCCTGTTAGTCTGGCCAATATATAACATGCCACAGCTGCAAGGAATGCGGCAGATACCCGCCTTACGCAAACCGAGATCATCGTTTACAGAATCTAGAAAGATCCTGATTTTAGATGGTGGTCTAAAAACACATTTCACATCATATTTCTGCAAACTATTACCAATTATGTTTGAAATACTCCCTGCGTAAGGCAGAAAGCTCGTAGACTTTGCTAATACATCGGTATTATCATCACTGACCCGGTGAACAGTTGATCGATAGCGCAACGCACATCTGATCTGTCTTTCAATGTAACCGTTCTGACGAAAGTTGACCCCGAGGTTTGCTAATTCATCTAGAAAACCCTCAGAGCCCGAAATGACATGGGCCCTTTGAACAAACTAGGATGGTGACAACTATCAGCCAGCAAAAACAAGTCAGTGAGAGTGGTCTTTCAATAAACGGTAGTCCCCACTGTATCATCAGCCACCCTCCTGACCAACACGTCAAGGAAAGGAATACAGCCATCCTTTTCCGCCTCAATCGTGAAACAGATATTCGGGTGGACTGGATACAGATGTTCTAAAATGTCGTTCAAATTCTCACTGCCTTGAGGCCAAACAACGTAAGTATGGTCTACATAACTGAAAAAAAAAAAACCCCCACAGGGCTTTCAGAGTCACCGACTTTTAGTGAGTGCGCGCGCGCGCGCGCGCGTGTATGTGTGTGTGTGTGTGTGTGTGTGTGTGTGTGTGTGTGTGTGTATGTATGTGTGTGTGCATGTGTCCGTGAGTGGATATGTTGTCATACCGAGTTTCTCTACAAACTGAGGTTCCTTGCACACTGCTTACTTGCTGCAGTTACGCCTTGAAAATGGCAGTCTGCGCTCCTTTTCAAATATAGGTGGTTGTCGACGACGTCACCCGGCTGCATTCCCGTAATTTATTTGAACTTCGTATGCACAGGAGAAACTGCGGTCTGACAAGTTGTTTTTATTTGTAAGTGAGAAACAACATACGTGCTTCTGGAACGGAATCAGCACTACGGATATGTCGATTTACAATACTTCATTGACTGAGCAATTCAGGAGTTCGTAACTACAATTGCTGAAAACTGCTACCGAATAGAGATATAACATACCCCTCGCTACGGTGGGACAACGTATCTTCGTATCAGAGCAGGAGATAGATAGTGAAGAATCCGAAAAAGATTTTCAAGTCGAAAAATTGTTACTTCTTCGTGGAGCGGAAACAACTAAACTCTCGATAAAGGAAGAGACACGCATTTTTCCACGAGGCAAGAATGAAAAGTTTTAGCTCCACAGTTAAGGTTAGGGGAACCGGTACAAGACGAGCGATATGCGGACATTACCCTCCGCTGACCACCTTGGCTCTAGCTAGATTTCATGAAGAGTGACGAAGACGATTGATGCCAGACTCAGTGCCTTTCTTACGTTTCCGTACCTAACGACCTCAACGTCGACTGAGCGTTCCTTCATTCAGAAGATACAGAGGACTACTAGGGTGTAGATGCACGCAGGGGAGAGTGTTCTGCATAGGGGGTAACGTACTTAGGAACATATGATGTTTCCTTGTCGGGACTTCGGTCTAGTAACTGATATTATTATCACAAGTAGGAATGCGCATTTGAGACCACCATAAGCAGGTTCCGCCATTGTCTATTTTCGTTGTTGTAAGATATGAGGATGTTTTTGAACTATTACAAGGCAGGTACAAGAAATTGTGAAACATTTCCCCATTGGGAGACGGTCATCTATTACAATGTCCAAACGTCAACCACCAGGACACTGCTTTATCCCTCTGTACATATCTTCTCAGACTGAATTCTGAGAACGATATCCGCTTTACAAATAAAAACTGACTAATTCGCTATCGTGTGACCTGAGGACGATTCGACAGGCTACTCAGCAACTCCACATCGCCGCAGACCATTTTCTGGTTGAATATCACTGCTTCACAGTACTGTTATCAAATTATAAACATATTTAAAACAACTTGTTGTTGCCAGGGGAAGTTTTTGAGAGGAGTTTATGAGACAAACGGGATCTGTTAATGGATCATTTGGTGGTTAGCTTCATTTGCAGAAATATTTTCGTTAGGGTGTTTCTTCCGTGTCTCGGCGTCAACTGCGTACGTTCTAAAACAGTACCAGACGATAGTTATTGATATGCTTGCTAACTTGTACACTCCTGGAAATTGAAATAAGAACACCGTGAATTCATTGTCCCAGGAAGAGGAAACTTTATTGACACATTCCTGGGGTCAGATACATCACATGATCACACTGACAGAACCACAGGCACATAGACACAGGCAATAGAGCATGCACAATGTCGGCACTAGTACAGTGTATATCCACCTTTCGCAGCAATGCAGGCTGCTATTCTCCCATGGAGACGATCGTAGAGATGCTGGATGTAGTCCTGTGGAACGGCTTGCCATGCCATTTCCACCTGGCGCCTCAGTTGGACCAGCGTTCGTGCTGGACGTGCAGACCGCGTGAGACGACGCTTCATCCAGTCCCAAACATGCTCAATGGGGGACAGATCCGGAGATCTTGCTGGCCAGGGTAGTTGACTTACACCTTCTACAGCACGTTGGGTGGCACGGGATACATACGGACGTGCATTGTCCTGTTGGAACAGCAAGTTCCCTTGCCGGTCTAGGAATGGTAGAACGATGGGTTCGATGACGGTTTGGATGTACCGTGCACTATTCAGTGTCCCCTCGACGATCACCAGTGGTGTACGGCCAGTGTAGGAGATCGCTCCCCACACCATGATGCCGGGTGTTGGCCCTGTGTGCCTCGGTCGTATGCAGTCCTGATTGTGGCGCTCACCTGCACGGCGCCAAACACGCATACGACCATCATTGGCACCAAGGCAGAAGCGACTCTCATCGCTGAAGACGACACGTCTCCATTCGTCCCTCCATTCACGCCTGTCGCGACACCACTGGAGGCGGGCTGCACGATGTTGGGGCGTGAGCGGAAGACGGCCTAACGGTGTGCGGGACCGTAGCCCAGCTTCATGGAGACGGTTGCGAATGGTCCTCGCCGATACCCCAGGAGCAACAGTGTCCCTAATTTGCTGGGAAGTGGCGGTGCGGTCCCCTACGGCACTGCGTAGGATCCTACGGTCTTGGCGTGCATCCGTGCGTCGCTGCGGTCCGGTCCCAGGTCGACGGGCACGTGCACCTTTCGCCGACCACTGGCGACAACATCGATGTACTGTGGAGACCTCACGCCCCACGTGTTGAGCAATTCGGCGGTATGTCCACCCGGCCTCCCGCATGCCCACTATACGCCCTCGCTCAAAGTCCGTCAACTGCACATACGGTTCACGTCCACGCTGTCGCGGCATGCTACCAGTGTTAAAGACTGCGATGGAGCTCCGTATGCCACGGAAAACTGGCTGACACTGACGGCGGCGGTGCACAAACGCTGCGCAGCTAGCACCATTCGACGGCCAACACCGCGGTTCCTGGTGTGTCCGCTGTGCCGTGCGTGTGATCATTGCTTGTACAGCCCTCTCGCAATGTCCGGAGTAAGTATGGTGGGTCTGACACACCGGTGTCAATGTGTTCTTTTTTCCATTTCCAGGAGTGTACATTGATAATGCGGAACCTATACAAACTCAGTGTCAGTCTTTGATTTTCTCAGTCACGTTCTCACTAACAGGTACAATCAATCATAAGAATTTAAGAATCTGTTGATACACTTGTTGTATTACATTAATATTTAATTGTAAGAGAAACAACAATTGTTAAGGTAAGAAATGATAGGTCGTGTGACTACCTCATTGATTAAGAAATAAACTTAGTGAACCAGCCACTCTGGCAGTAGCATATAGTACCCAGTAATTCTCGGAGCTAGCCAGACATCACACAACATCTCTGCTCCTTATTCATCACACTGCGAGTTAAATCAAACAGGAATAATGGTCCAGCTACCCCGTACTCAGCACATAGAAAGATTATTTCCAACCTATTGCCATAGTGCTGTACTATATCATAAGAACTGTATACCACTCGCCCTCTCGCGGGAGAAGGAATTCAGGCATCATAGAGCAATGTCCTGTTTGAATGTGGGTTATGGTAACTTCATCGTGTCGAAGCGGTTAATATTTTCGAGTTGAGGTTCAACTGAAAATCCTTGCAATTTAGTTTCGATACCCTTTAGGTCTTCCAGCATTTCGCTACACACTTTTTAGCGTTGTGACCTTACTGTATACAACGACGTCAACTTTGAACAGTGTGACGGTGATTCCCCCGTTACCGTTAAAGTCATTAGCACCTATCATGATCACCAACTCCCTACATATCCTTGTAGTGCTAAGTACGGAGTTAGTTTTATACCTAGAATTTTCGCCACGTTAACAAGGACTTGTTGATCTGTGCTCTAGGAAGTTTTAAGTCCAAACACGAAGCTGATCCGACATGCCGCACGCTCGTATTTTGCTCACTAAACGACAGTGTAGAACTAATCTGAATGTCTTGTGGTAGCCAAGGTGCTTGGTATCAGTATGGATGCCTGTATCTACTGCTCTCTGGTGCAAAGCTTCACAACAGACCTCCCACATGAGAACAACACGGTGCGGACGGAGGTAGTATAGAGGTCTGTTCTACGCTTGCGTAGTGCAGAGGCCCTCGTCTTCACTTGCATGAACAGCAACTCCTGTTCATAGAGAACAGGTCGCTTTGCTGAGACAATGGAAGACGAGGAAGTTGTACGAGGGGAGTGATCTGAATCTCTGTCAGATCTAAATACCAAACGTGGAAAGAGCGCGGAAACCGGATGGTCCTTTTGCATAGTCGACATTAACATCGACGTCGCGGCCATTAGATACGCGGCACCCACCCACACACACACACACACACACACACAGTGGATGATGAAAGTGACCATGATCTGTTCAAGGAAATGCACCAGAGTTAAACTGGACTTGGGGAAATCGTGGAAAGCAGAAACCGAGACCTCTATATTGGGGCTTGCACCGTCTCCCACCGAAGTCATACGGGTTTAACAGTTCCTCACTGTCTATCGTTACGTACAGCCAACATCGGCCAGTGATGGTAGAGCCTGTGTTTACTTTAGTCAGTACGGCTTCGTGTTATACTTAAGTCAGTATTACTTCCCGTTAAGGGTTGGTCGTTACCCTATGTGTTAGTTCGCACGTGACTAGAGCACGGATAGAATCAAATTTATCATGTACAACCGTTTACACTTTTAGTCATTTTCATGTTTCATACAATAGATATCCAGTGCCAAATCAATTAATTGACAAACGTAACTTACGATACGAGTGTAATCTCTGAAGCTTTCACGTTATTCTAAACTTTCAGCGAAAAATAAGCAGGTCTTGAAGACCCAACGATATCGATCGGGCGCCATATCATTCTCAGTACCGTAAGCGTCACCGGATACGGATACGAAGGAGCATGTGGTCAGCACACCGCTCTCCCGACCGATGTCAGTTTTCGTGACCGGTGCCGTCAGCATGAGAGTACTGGGAGATAAATATCGAAGATCTCAGTGGGGATTAAGTGGTGGAGCGATGTGACCAAACAGTTGGCCATGACCATCCCCAGCCTGTTAATTGCTTGGCCAGGAAACTCCGATACTGTGTGAGTGTAATGTTCCTACTTCATCGGAGACATACATTTTGCTCGTCTTCGTCTATGTCTGAATAAAGGGATTTTTAAGAACTCGGAAACCAAGTTCCACACGTGTGATTCTACCCCATAAGGAAGACTGACCCATTAATTTTAAACATTATGAAATCATCAAGACTATCCACTTCATCTGGTATTGCTTATACCAAACACGCACTTGAGTTCCTTCAGCATCATGTTCTCTAGTTGCGAAGTCAACCTTTGTGAAAGACTTGTTTGTTCAACTCTCGCTGTCTTCTTTTAGATTAACTTTTACGTGCACTGTAGATGACTAAAAGTCTTATCAGCTGCTGGTACCTGTTGCAACATGGCGAATTTTTACATCTGAAAATGTGAAAAATTTCCAAAACCAAACCAGTCACCGTGCATTTCTCATGCGGTTGGAAGATGACGAAGTATTTGTTTCGTAGAACATCAGGGGCAGTCTCGGAATTGTTCCACGAAAAATATGTTGATCTTGTAGATAACCATGTGACTTTTCTCTCTAATTTTGTACTGGACACTAAGTAGAGCCGCCCGCATCTCGTGGTCGTGCGGTAGCGTTCTCGCTTCCCACGCCCGGGTTCCCGGGTTCGATTCCCGGCGGGGTCAGGGATTTTCTCTGCCTCGTGATGGCTGGGTGTTGTGTGCTGTCCTTAGGTTAGTTAGGTTTAAGTAGTTCTAAGTTCTAGGGGACTTATGACCACAGCAGTTGAGTCCCATAGTGCTCAGAGCCATTTGAACCATTTGAACTAAGTAGAGCCGATGTAGTGCAGCATCGGTGTAATGTTGTAACTCTATATCATGGTGGATACAAAATATATATCGAGGTTGACACGGTAATATCATCTTCGTTCCATATGATCAGTCGTTTGGCATATCAATCCACATAAAAATAAGTGAGTCAAATTGAATCTCACTCTTTTAGTGTTATGTGGAGGCAGGACGAGCGGAATTATGCGAAATTTATCGTCAAATGGTGCCTGTCAGTCCACATACCACCCCGCAAAACTTCCTAAATAAATGGTGGATGAATCAACCTGTTTAAAAAATTCCGCGTGGACCAGAGACCAGTGACCAACTCCAGCCTGCATAAGTTATATCAACATTATAGTGGTTTATAACCGTAGGGCTAGTGAATAACGTAGGGCGTGTTAGCGAACGCTTGGAACCAAGCTGTCCAATAGTTGGCAAACTGAGTAACGATTCTAGTTGTCCTCTCCCCTTGGCAATAACGGGTCCGCCTAAATCTGTGGACGCACCGGCACTTTTATGGTGGTCATCGCTCTTAGGTATAGGCACTTCCTTCACTATACTGCTGTAGTTTGGTATTAGGCACCGAATCGTTATATCATCATGTAGTAGTTTCCAGTTGGTTTTCACTTTAATGCTACAATTCAGTAGTTAATTTTGTGGTTACATTTATATTTAATCAATTTTTGACTGGAGAAAGAGTCTTGGTCAGACAGCCTTTGTCTATGATGAAATGCTTCCACGTGTACTTAAAGATCAATAACCTTAGTGTTTCATCCTAAATGTCATTTCTAAATTCACAGTAATCTATCAAAGCACATCCTGAGATGTTTAAATGAATGTATCATCGCCTTAACCGATTACATTTAGTCATTTCGCAGCCATATTTCTAGGCTTACGTTTACCCAGTGTAAGGTATTTTCCTTCTATGCTGAATATTATAGTCATTGGCAGAATCTACCATGTGTCCTTTAGTTGGTATCAAACAAACAATGCTATGCTTCACATTGTCATACATGAAGTTACGAACTGAAGGAGTACCAATATGCGTACTGAATTTCTCCTTATTTAGGATTTACAGAATTTAATGTGTTTTTCAACATTTGAGTGTAATGGCCAGTGACATGACATGCATGTACTCACCTATTTTCACCATAGTCGGTTTAATTGTGGTAACAGGGCACCTCTAGGATCTTAGTAGTTTCTGTCTCTTATTTACGTGACTTTGAATGAACAGTTTCCATAGCCTTTGATCCATACAACTCTCCCTATCTACTGTGCACACAAAACAAGCTACGTCTGCAATTGCCCCTCCATGTTACTGATATTTTAGGGGACCATGTAATTCTATCTTTTTTCTTGTTGTACATACTTCATTGTCTGAAGACGTTTTCAGTGGTTTGTAGTGGAAACATCGATGCCCATGTTATGTATTTACAGAATAAATACCAATTATTGGAGATCATTGATCCCCTATTTCATTAATGAGCACTTCACGCATCCTCGCAAACTAATTTTTTACCTTGACGTAAGAAGAGTTATAAAGGCAGATGAAATCAATTACTGCAATTCATATAAAATTCCTCCGCGCACAGTCTCGTGTGTAGCTCGCGTGTTAATGAAAATTTCCGTTGTGCGTGAAATCAATTCAGACAGATTCATGTCTTTTGCTTACCCACTTGCTTCACACAAGCTCAACGATAAGCCAAATACATGGTGTAAATACACATTAATTAGACAGCCCATCGCTTTCCACACTGGGCAACTCCCTCTTACTAACAAATTAAAGTCTATTAAACATCCTCCATTCAAGATGAACTCTCATACAAGCTTTAATACTAATAAAATCAAGAGACTGTATTTAGTGAAATATTTTTCAACACTGACAACGTAGTCGCTTCTTTATACTAAAGTGCCATGAGAATGGAACTTAATAAGCTGATCGTAGCCTGTTGGTCCATCGCCAGTCAGAAAAAGAATTGGTGTCGTGTTGTCTTGAGTTTTAAAAATCCTTAGTTTAAGGCCATGCGTTGATGGCTCCAAATATCCGTGCACAGAGCATGAAAGTCCTATGGTGTACGACGAAGTGATTCGTGAACCCCGAACGGAATCTCCACAGCAGCCTCAATGCGTTCCATAGTCGCCTCGTCTGGCCTGTTTTGGAAACAGGATTTTATGTCGAACTCATTATGATGCTTTTAAAACAAAACGGAGAACGATCATGGCCTTTTAGGTTTGAGGATTCTCTCGCTGGAATAATTGATATTTGGAGCACAAAACATCAGACATATAAATTTGCAACATGGCAACGACAAATCGATGTAGTCCATACCTTGTAAAGCGATTTCTGTAATAACCATACGTACCAGAGTGCTGAATATAAGCATTTATCATGACATCGCCTACCATCAGCATGTGAAAAAATGCTAAGCAGAAGTCCTTCCAGAGAATGACATTTGTTGTGACGATTTTAGAAACTTCATTCATTGGACAGTGAACTTGATACTATGGTCAAATATATTCACGCGTCCGCAACAGTAACAGGTGGTGGAGTCACTTGATCATCAGGGGCACATCGTCTGCAGTGAGACCGGAACTGTATGAACGTGCAAGGAACAGCGTGTTCAGATACGTAAAAATCTTCCCCATCATCTTCCTCAAAGACGAGTTGAGACACGGACTGGCTACTGTTACTTTTTGAAGAGCGTAAAGACCTGATATCCATTGTCTTAAACCAGACACCATTGTTCAGTTTATTGTAAACGTTAGTGCAGCAAATTCTACGATAACGTTCCGACAAGAGCTTTCACCAAGTAGACAAGAGGCAACCATCAAAGGAATTCAGACATGCTCTGATAAGCTTGTAACAGATCTATTATGATCATACGACAGTGTAAAAACGATGCTTGTGAAATAGAAACTGGATCTTTGGCAGGAAGACGAAATTGCTCTCTCGAAATTTTGTTGAGTAAACTTAGAGAACCAATATTCGAGGAGAGTTGTATGGCAAGACGCTGCTACAATTTTAAACCCCACGTACAAGCCATTAAACAAACGACATATCAGTGTATGTACAGATCCATATAGATAGTCATTCCTATCTCGCATAGTACACGAATGGAGTAGGAAAAGAATTCGCTAACATTGGCACTTGGTATCCTCGGCCAGATGTGCAGTGAGTTGTGGAGTATTTAGATACAGACAGAGACAATCGGCGCTTTCGTATCGGAGAGATGGTGATGATAAGGCCATCGCAAGAATCCACAATTGCACCGTTAATGTGACGCTAGTTTAAAGATTGCAAATCACCAGTGCCTACAGTTTCCCAAAGTTGTTGAAATTATAACATTTTCCCCATTCTGTACGAGACTATTCTTACGCCCTGGAAGCTGTTACACACTTTTCACACTATGCAATGTGTGCTCCACGTGATTCGGCCATTATGGTTCCTATGATAGACAGATGGTGACAGTCTTCTGGCTAGCCAAGTTACGTTTTCATTCAAAGTGAGGAATGCGTAACTAACCCGAATTATCTGGATAAAATTAACATATTTTTAATGCTGCCATTTAGTACTGGAACACATAATTAACACAAAGAGCGTATGTAAATTGACGTAATCTTTCAAACCAACCTTTGTTGTCAGAACAGTATCTACCAGAAGTTGTGTATGAAAGACCTTATGTTACTGTAGCTCTCGTAAATAAGAATCATCTACTAGAAGTTGTGTATGAAAGCACGAAGAACTTCTGTTACTGTAACTCTCGTAAATAAGAAACTGTCACGCCATTTTCGTAAGGTGACGAAAGAATCGAAAACCTGAACCAGGATGGAGAGAAAAAGATTTGAATTCCACTTCTCCAAATACTTACTTCGTATCGATATCAGATCACCTCATAATCGTTGTTCATTAGTTCAGCCAGTACTCACATGCTTCATCTGGGACGTCTACTGTATGTCATTTCCTCACAGTAGTAATGCACGTTTGTAAAATCACAGCTCTGTGATTCGTTCGTAAACATTCGACGAGCTTCGATACTTACGTTGTGCTTGTCTACAGTCGTAAACTGATCACAATTTCTAGGGAAGGATGAGGCATTATTTCATAGGCTTGTATTTTGCTCAAAAACATCAGCAACTGCTGTGAGATGAAAAGCTGTTATTATATGATCACCTAACAAATGACACAGAAGATGAGATTATGATCACTGACAATGAGTTAAGCTAACTGAAGAGTTTGAAATAAACTCTTTGTTCTACTTCAGATCACCCGCCAGGATAGCCGTGCGCGTTAAAGCGCTTTCCGGGACTGGTAGGCGCGCTGGCGCCTGATCGAATCCGCCCGGCGGCTTAACGATGAGGTTAACGTGTAGTAAACTCTCGCCCACTTGCACGTGAATAACACTACACGCAGACAGTCGGGATACAAACATTCCATCCCCGGGTAACGGGATGGCGACACGAAGAGCATCCGACAAACACTTAAACTAAACCACGCCAAATTAGTTAACAACAGTGTCGACCCTGCGCCGATGCGGTATAAAGGGATAAGAAAAAGAAAAAAAAAGATACATCTTCAGATCGAGTGTTCAAAATAAGAGAAAATATCAGCCAGCGGAAGACTATTCGGATGTTTTGCTCATGGCAACGATATCTGAGCTCTCTCCGCGCGACTGGATGCAGGCAGAATCAGATAACGGACTAACGCTGTTCTGTGAACAAGCAGAGAGACACGCAGGATCAATGTTGATTACATCAATTTTATACAGAATACCTTACGGGCTTGCATGGTTTGGAATTGAGCTGATCTGTGCGGAAATGACACCACTCGAGAGAAACAAAGTACCAAAGTTATTAAAATCATACTGTTGTCGAGTGGAGGGTGTACAATGGATGCAGGGAAAGCGCTTCTGGTGCTCCACAGTGGAGCATACTGCAAACTTTACTTTTAAAAAAAGCACTCCTCGTTTTTCATCTGTAGTAACCCACCCCTGCCATCACGAGTAATTGCGGCCGAGTTTTAACGTATCCATACGAACTGTATTGTTGTATGGGAGAACCCGGAACAAATTCTAAACTGAGCCAGTACAATTTCTGAACAAATAATAGCTCTGTTCGGATTTCTCTAGTGGTACCACAACGAATGTGTTGTGCCAACTGTTTAAAAAAGCTGCTCACATTTCGTTTAAAAATGGTGAAGGAACCGGGTCGCAAATCATTCCACAAGTACATAAATGTCATGGTTAAGGAAGTGACAGAATTCTCCAATCGTTGCTGCAAGACGATTCGTCCCGTCTTACGCTCCTATTACGAAATATGTAAGTTCATATAATTACTCGTACAAAATTTCACCATCTTATTCCACCTTCTCTCATGTGTAGGTCGATCGTAAAAGTATTACAGAGCTAACTCGGTTTCTGCGTAGCACTGGCAGTAGCAGGGACAACGAAACAATCGATACACTGAATCACCAAGTAGGTCAGTCTGGTTAGTTAGAATCTATGGTAGTGAGAAATCCAGGAAACTTCTCGTTCGACTACAGGTAGCTGCTCAAAAAGAATGTGGCAATTGAAAATCCCGTCAAATGCGAAGTCCGTTCTGTAATACGTTTCTTAATGTCAATTAATCAAGAAACGTTAACATTTATGGCAAAATTTGTGCTATATTCGCCACGAGCGTGAAGACTGGAAGAGTTGTGTGTCAATGGTGTCATTTGGTTAAGAGTGGAAAGAAATTTTCATGGTGATGACAGAAGAGACCTTTTGTTTGTAGTCAGCCACGAAGTAACACAGAAAATTTGACGAACACCAGAGTTTTACGGAACCTCAGGAGTCGGTCACCTTTTCGCACAATCCTCCGGTTGTTTTGCCTGAGGTCGCATTCAAACAAATGGTGCACTGGAAGTTCTATGATCGTTTGATTCTAAGACCCTCAGATGGTAGAATTTTATGCAGGTTGATATTGTCGACTCTTTAAGATATATCACTTTAATAATTTTTATGTAGAGTAGTAATAAAGGGTGCAGTTTGAAATTAATTGACCTCAACTAATGTGGACTTTATTACAGCGTGACAAAGGGTGCTTTCCGGATAGCTCACTTACTTGTATACGGATCCGAACCAAAACACTTTAAGATTTCCCTGATTGCTAACCCTTCAAAACAGAAAACTGTGATGTTTCTAAACGACCCTATTATCAGTTTCTACGCTAATCGCCAGTAAGAAGAATAAATATTAGAAAAAAACTAAATTTGGAAAGCTGAAGTAGAAGAGAATGATGAAATGGCTCTAACAATGCATCAGGTACCACAGAAAAATTTCCCAATGATGACAGTGAAAAGCCGTTCGTGAGGCAGACTTCATGTTAAAAGAAAGAACTTCAGCGTCAGACAGCGCCACAGATCATTGCTGACTAGAAGGAAGTTTGTGCATTATCTCTGTTTGGAGGAGGTATTTATTGATTTTATCAATATAGTTGGCTGAAATTTTCATAATAACATTTAATTTGTTAAATAAGGGGGATATTTCCTATTTATTACCACATTTTACAGCTAAAGTTATTAATCAGCGGGTAAGGGAACGTGGACGTTGTCGATTTCGTCCATTCAGCAACAGTGGCACGCTAAGTTTGTGTTCTTGAGGATGGTGGCTGAAAACCTACCTGGTCACACAGGTTTAGATCTTTATAGTGTAGAAACAATGTGCTATATTTACGTTGGTGTGAATGTTTCTAGCCGGCCGCTGTGGCCGAGCGGTTCTAGGCACTTCAGTCCGGAGCCTCGCTGCTGCTACTGTCGCAGGTTCGAATCCTGCCTCGGGCAAGGATGTGTGTGATGTACTTAGGTTAGTTACGTTTAAGTAGTTCTAAGTCTAGGGGACTGATGACCTCCGATGTTAAGTCCCATAGTGCTTAGTGCCATTTGAACCTTCTTCTTTTTTGAGTCTTTCTTTGTCTTATCTGGGTTTCGCTTATTTTGTTCGTTTGCCAGCTTTTTGGCCTAGATTTAACTCCAGTAGCTATTGCTGCGAACAAATAGACGTACTAACTGGGAAATATGTGGTTTTACTATTTAGCCAATTGAGGGGTGCGGCTGCCGGATGTGAAATTTGTGAAGAAAGGGGGCAGTAAAGAAATCAGATGTCTTAGTCCAGGCTCAAAAACGCTAGCGGGTTGAGTAGTAGTAACGCAGTTAATAAGCGTAAAATGTTTGCTTCCCCGGAGTGAGAGTTGATGCTGTAAAAGCTAAATATTGCCATCGTTATTATCGACTAACTGAGCTCTGTTAAAGGGAATAATTTATACAGTTTTATATACTGAAGCGTTAGAGAAATTGGTATCGGCATGTGTATTCAAATACAGAGATAAGTAAACAGGCAGAATACGGCGTTGTGGTCGCAATATCTATACAAGACAACAAGTCTGCCGCAGTTGTCAGATCGGTTACTGCTACTACAATAGCAGGTTGTTAAGATTAAGTGAGTTTGAACGTGGTGTTATAGTCGGCGTAGGAGCGATGGGATACAGAATCTTCGAGGTAGCAATGAAGTGGGGATTTTCCCGTAGGACAATTTCATGAATGTACCGTGAATTTGAGGAATCCGGTAAACCATCAAATCTGCGACACCGCTGCCGTCGGATAAAGATCCTGCAAGAATGGGACTAACGACGACTGTAGAGAATCATTCAACGTGACAGAAGAGCAACTCTCCAGCAAATTGCTGCAGATTTCAATGCTGGGCCGTCAGCAAGTGGCGGAGAGCGAACCGTTCAACGAAATATCATCGATATGGGCTTTCGTAGCCGAAGGTCCACTCTTGTACCCTTGATGATTGCACGACTTAAAGCTTTATGTCTCGTTTGGGCCCGTCAACACCGACATTGGACTGTTGATGACTGGAAATACGTTGCCTGTGTCGGTCAAGTCTTGTTTCAAATTGTACCGAGCGAATGGACGTGTACGGGTATGGAGACAACCTCATCAATTAATGGACCCTCCATGTCAGCAGGGGACTGTTCAAGCTAGTGGAGGCTCTGTAATATTGTAGGGTGTGTGCCGCTGGAGTGATGTGGGACCCATGATACGACTAGATACGACTCTGACAGGTGACACATACGTAAGCATCCTGTCATTTCAGCTGCATCCATTCATGTCCATTTCACATTCCCACGGACTTGGGCAATTCCAGCAGGACAATGCGAAGCCTCACACGTCCACAATTGTTACACAGTGGCTCCAGGAACACTCTCCTGAGTTTAAACACTTCCGCTGGCAACCAAACTCCCCAGATATGAACGTTATTGAGCATATCTGGGATGTCTTGCAAAATGTTGTTCAGAAGAGTCTCCACCCTCTCGTCCTCTTACGGATTTGTGAACAATGCTGCAGGATTCATGGTGTCATTTCCCTCCAGCACTACTTCAGACATTAGTCGAGTCCATGCCACATCGTGTTGCGGCACTTCTGCTTGCTCGCGGCGGAACTACACGATTTTAAGCAGGTATACCAGTTTTTATGGCTCTTCAGTGTATATGAACCTAACGCCTTCTTATTTAGAAAGATATCGTTCCTAAATATGGATCAGTGTAGATCAGAACTTGCAAGCCATATACATCTACACGTGTACTCTACCAATTATCGCCCAATGTGTATTAACCAGAATTTCTCTGACTCTAATGTCGTGGTCAGTATGCGACATATATGATAGGGCATTAAAATTTTTCGTCACTCGTTTTGGTACGTGGGCATTTCTCTGAATCTGTCACACTGACTAAATGAATCCGTGACGAATCGTACAGGTGTACGTTGATTTCATTTTTTCCGTTCATCTAATCAAACAAAGGCGCAAGATCCACGAGGGCGGACTGAAAGGTAGTGACTCCGAACTTCTTATGTGAAAACTCTTAAAGCATTTTAAGTAAAGAAAAAGGTTATTACTATTATATATATATGCAGTCTTCATATCTACCGGGTCATCAAAAAGTCAGTATAAATTTGAAAACTGAATAAATCACGGAATAATGTAGATAGAGAGGTACAAATTGACAAACATGCTTGGAATGACATGGGGTTTTATTAGAACCAAAAAAAATACAGAAGTTCAAAAACTGTCCGACAGATGGCGCTTCATCTGATCAGAATAGCAATAATTAGCATAACAAAAAATGACAAAGCAAAGATGATGTTCTTTACAGGAAATACTCAATATGTCCGCCATCATCCCTCAACAATAGCTGTAGTCGAGGAAATATGTTGTGAACAGCACTGTAAAGCATGTCCGGAGTTATGCTGAAGCATTGGCGTCGGATGTTGTCTTTCAGCATCCCTAGAGATGTCGGTCGATCAGGATATAGTTGCGACTTCAGGTAACCCCAAAGCTAATAATCGCTCGGACTGAGGTCTGGTGATCTGGGAGGCCAAGCGTGACGAAAGTGGCGGCTGAGCACACGATCATCACCAAACGACGCGCGCTCGAGATCTTTCACGCGTCTAGCCATATGGGGTGGAGCGCCATCCTGCATAAACATCGTACGTTCCAGCAGGTGTCTATCAGCCAGGCTGGGGATGATGCGATTCTGTAACATATCGGCGTACCTCTCAGCCGTCACGGTAGCAGTAACAAAACCAGAATCACTCATTTCCTCGAAGAAAAAAGGCCCGATAACTTTTTTTTGTTCTAATAAAACCCTATGTCATTCCAAGCATGTGTGTCAATTTTTACCTCTCTATCTACATTATTCCGTGGTTTATTAAGTTTTCAAATTTATACTGACTTTTTGATCACCCGGTATATATTTGCAGCCCTCTGTCGCTTGTGGCGTGTAACATGGCGGTGTGTAACGTAGCAACGTCGGTGCGCGAGAAACAGCGTAGTGTAATCGAGTTTCAAACTCGAAAGTTACTCCACAAGTGGAGAACCCTCTCTTCAATATGACAATGCCAGAACACACACAAGTACTGCGATCTGCAAGAATCCGACCATTGCGTACACTGTAGTCGATCATCGTCCGTACAGTCCCGCCTTGGCTGCCTCTAATTTTCATCTCTTTCCGAAACTTAGAGAACAGCTTCGAGGACTTCACTATGATTTTAATGAAGCGATGCAAGCAGAAGTGAGATTGTGGTATCAACAGCAAAGTCAAACATTCTACAATGCCGGTATGAACAACCTAGTCTCTCGTTGAGAGAAATGTGTTCGTCGCCAGGGTTGCCGCATTGAGCAATAAATATGTAGATATGAAGAGTGAAGATGTAGAATGTTAATAACGTTTGCTTTATTTAAAAAGCTTTAAGAATTCCCACGTAAAATATTCAGAGGCATTACTTTTAAGCACGCCCTTGTAAAAACAATATTCAGTTACATGTTGAACCTCTTTCACGTGTGAATTACGTTTCCATATGATTCGTCCACTACATCTGAGTCTAGAATTTGCCTTTCTGACGGCTACATTCATCCAGCGTGTATCACTCTGGACAGACGTTTAGAGTCACATGCCAACCTGCCGATCTTCTGCAAGGCTACATATTTCGTAACACGTCGCCTATCACACAACTGGGTAGACTGTGAAAGGCATTACATGGCCACAGACGTCTTCCGCCAGGGCGCCAATGCAAGCTGCTCTCCATCAGAATGCCAACACCACAAACACGGCTGGGACAGCTATTTTGTTATTTAAGAATCGCATTTGAATGTTCGTTGTGTATGAGTAGACAGTGTTGTGATGATCCCATGGCTACCACATGAATATGGACTTTTTGGTCTCAGAAGCACCATACACAACCCCATGTAGGAACAAAACGACTCCACGCGACTAGTGCAGGTACTCAACCCCATGTAGGCTGTCAGTGGCCCCAAGTGACTAGCACCTGATAGAACACATTTATCGTTCACTCAGTTGCGCAGTTTCATATAGCCACGTCACGTACTTTAATGCAGAAAAAGAGCCTGTTTGCAGCACGACAAGTAATCACATGGCGAATGCAATGATTTCTGAAGTACCACTGATTGGCAGCATGTCAGCCACTGTTACGGCTTCCTTTGACGCAGCAACAAAGAGAGACTCACTACCAGTGACGCGCTAAGTGACAACACTGGGCGCAGAAGTAGCAACACGTCGTCTTTTCACACGAATCGTAATTCTTTGTGCAGCATCCCTGTGTGGAAGCTCTTAGGACAATTAACTTCAGCATATTGCATTGGTCATCGTTACAAGGGACCAGCGCTTCGCGTAATGGTATGAGATGCCTCTAGGAACAACAAAAGATTACCTCTGGTTCGATTAGCCGGTAATCTGGACATCAGCCGCTACATTTCAGACATGTTAAGATGTGAGACTGTGACCAGTCTCTGTGGCGTTACTTTTCAACAAGTTATCAGAAAACCGTTGTTGCCCTTGCTGTCCTGCCTTAATTTGATACAGAGGGTGTTCGAGTGTTGTTCTAGGCAGCACGGTCTCCAAATCCCACAGCCATTGAAAAAACCTCGTCATGAGTTGTCGTGATACTGAGACGCTATCACTGATGAGACACTATGATTCAAGAACTCTTCAATACTGTTCAGGCAGAATCGAAAGATGAACCCGTATCTGTCGTCCAAGTTCAGTTCAACTTGATGCCCGGACAGCTCAAAGCCACTATTGTGCTAGGTGTGACAGTTCATGTATTGCATTTGGCACTATGTATATCTGAAACAACTTGCAAACTTCAACACTGCTCATCCTGTTCTGCTGTATAAGTACAATTTTGTTGTTTGCTACCCTTCCTCGTGTTGGAATTTTTATGGAAAGCTGTGTATCTATTGTGTACAGAAGCGATCGTATCAGACTACGCTGAAACACTCGTCACTGCCTTTGCTTCTGGTACCACCCCATTACCATTGACACAATGATCCTACTGAGCTGTCTTCATTCCGATCGTGTATCCGTTTCACTATTCCGTGTGTACGTGTTTTATTTTATGGGCGAACGTACGAAGCTGCATCGATGGACCACAGGAGTTTAAGAAACACATCAACCTGTGCTCCGCCATCTACCGTCCTCTGCCATTGGACCATTAGACACTTGATAACAAATCTAGTACACTCACTTACCGTTCCACAGTTTAGGAACTGAGCGGTATTCCGTTACGAACTCGGTGAGTGCAGACGTACTTTCCTCAAGAAAGCCTTATTTTCTTCCTTATCACTTCCCATTCGAGGTAATGTTCCGTCTGTAATGACCCCGAGATTGTGAAAAATATGCCCGACTCTTAATTTTCACTTCTTTCTGTGGATTCGCTTGAACGCGCATATGCTACGACAGCAAAAGCATCCGAAAACACGAGGAATTTGCAGAAATAACGATAATGCATGCACGTCTTCCTTTCGCAGTTGCTGAAGGACACTAGTGGAACAGCAGCAGCAGTTCGTGCTGTAGACTTCCATGTCCGGTTGCAGTAGATGTGTTTACTTTCCGTGAGGCTCGGTTTCATACTGTAGTGGGTTTATACCGCAGTGTCGTGCTTTGTTTGTGGACTGACGATGATAAGAAGAAATGGAGACAACAAAACCTGTTTCTAGCAAATAGCGTACTCATAACAAACAGCGACAATAAGCGTAGGTGTTCAGCTTGCCCTTCCGTTGGACAGATTACCAGCAACAGCGTCATATCCCCTCATTCCATGACGCGCTACAGAGAGTATTAGAATTTAGCCAACGATATTGGCACAAAGTCTGGTCTCAACTGAAACTCTGTGAGTGTACAAGAAATTATTGCACTACATCGTTCTCAAGTCATTTCAGAAAATCAGTTTATAATTAATATATTTCCTTTTTTTTGTTTTTCTCTAGGATTCGAGCACAGTCCTCACGCTTATCTCCAGCACTTAATTAAACCAATTTGGGTATCCGAGCATGCCTATCAGGCCAAATAAAACATTCAGTTTCATATGCGTTTTCCTCGTATCTTTTCGAACAAACATCCAGAGGTTCTCTCTTAGGGACACGTTCGCTACCTCCGTCCAAGAATACCAATGACTTACTGATTTCCAGATGCAGTGCTTGTTGCCTTTCATACGAGGGGGGTTCAATAACTAGTGGAACACATTTTTATCTGAAAGCAAGTTGGTTTCATTCAGGATTACAATACACCATATTACTGCCCACTCACTTGCATACAAAACCCTATTTCTCGACGTAATCTCTGTTCAATGCGACTGTCGTACGCGCAGTGTGACATTCTATTAGTCGACGTCTGAGCCGACGTCTTGCTGCATAAATAACCTCCCCATCATCTACGTACTGCTTTCCGGGAGTCCATCCTTTATTGGGCAAAACATTTGGAAGGCAGAACGTGCGAGATACGGACTGTAGGGTGGATGAAGAAGAACTCCAGTGAAGTTTTGTGACCTTCTCTCGGGTGCGCAGCCTTGTGTAAGGTCTTGCGTTGTCAAGGAAGGAAGAAGTTCATTTGCACTGTTCTGGCGACGAACACACTGCAAGGAGTCACAGCTTTGCGCGGCCGGGCGGTCTGCGGGAGACCGGACAGGTCTGCGCGACTTGTTGCGATGATGACAGATGCCTCACTAAGCGACACATCGTGCTTTTGTTCGCTGCCAGTTCTCCATAGCCTGCAAGAAGGAACTCAATGACATCTCACTGCTGGAACGCAGCTCCGTTACAGACGCCATTTTGAAGGCTACGTATAGCACCGCCACCTATCGGAATTCGTGAACCTATAGGGGCTCAAGTGGGAATATCCACGATGTCCCACAATAAATTCCGGATTTTTTCAACCGAAATTGGCCGAGAGCAAAAACATGTTGCATTACTTACTGAACGCCCCTAGTAGTTGTTTAGTGGGAGAACGGAATCAGTAGCCGAACAACCCCCTTGACAATACAGCGCCGTTGTTCACAGCAGTTGTGAAACAGACTACATTACGGTAGATGGGATACGTTCATCGAATGATCCCAGAGGTGAACGCGCTAAGACAGACCCTGCGTTTGAAGAGACCTCTAGGATATTCCACACTTACGATAAATTATGTTACCAAATATTACAAGCAGGGATTTCAAATACGCACAATTGCAGGTGGGAGACATGTAGATCTATACGGTGACGCTGCTTATCTAACGGGAAGGTAACAACGATGAAGAGTGATTAGGAACGCTGATCCAAAGTGACTTCCTAACACCGCCAACGACCCTGAACAGCCAAAGATAATTGGAAATATCGTGGTGTTGTCAAATTTATCACTGAGAAATGCGGTCGTGACAGCGTTAAAAAGAAATATATAATTAAAGAAACAACGCTTTTCCAAGAAGGTCAATGTGTCCCCATCACCTATTGTTTGTAGTAGTTAAAACTTTCATTATAACAGTCGTGTGTAAAGACGTTATCGGCTAATTGTATCGAAAAACATTTCGCAAAAATAGAATTAGAACGTAGAAGTCCACTCTTTCGTGTTCAGTGTTTTGGAGGATACGGTTTCACGGTACATTCTTGAAAATGACAGGTACGCTTCAGAGTTCACCAGCTGTGAAACCTCTGTTGGATTTTTCGAAGAGTTGTTTGAGGAGGTTCATTTTGTGCAACACCACAAAAGCCCATATCAGTACTTACTCATTACAGCACTCGAAATGGAATACTGCGTTGCCACTTAACACTAGTAACTTCTCTTAAAACGTTGAAGGTATCTCATTCTAGTAGCTCGCAGGACATTTATTAAATAACTTTCGTAATTTCATGCTGTTGTTCGCAGCTGTAATTAAAGTGAAGAACAGATTTTGTTATCTCCAAATGAAAGCAATGTCACATACATGGCGAGCTGTCGTGTGCCTAAAATTATCGTCTTTCTTCAGTCTCTAGATAAAATAGCTGCAACAGTTATCAGTAGGTATTTTGAGAAACAATCGCATTACATACAAAGAAATCAGTACTAAACATTGTAAATATAGTTGAAACATATCTGATAAACTAACAGTCAAAAAATAAGTTAAAAAGCCTGTGCCACGAAAAGAAATCCGGTCTGTGAGGGTGAATGACTATGTTCCGTAAGCTATTAGTTTTGTAAAGAAACAGAAACTCTACAGGATACTATGTCCGTCTGACATCGAACTGTGCAATAGATGATTAGAAAAATGTATTCCTTAAATGTGTGTCAGTCCCCAAAGTATAGTGTGGAAGTTGTTTTTCGTCGTTTGTGAAGCGAATTTTAGGTTTCTTGGCCTAGTGAATTGATGAGATTATAGGGCCAACAAGATTTTTTCATATTATTACTGATGGATTTCCTCTAAATTATTTGGTACGTGGATGATTGCCCTGGCTGTTACCTAGTGTATGTGTTGAGAGCATAGTGGGGAGCGTCCGCCATATCTCGGAAAACTTTGTTTTAAATAGCTTGCAGTCTTTTCAAGCGTTTCTCGGCGGCCAGTGACCAAACTTGCGATCTACAAAAGATGGAGAGGAGTGTGATGGCACATCAGATTGCCAGTTTTGCATTTTCTGATATTCGCATCGCTCTTGAGGAGTGTGTATAACTGACAAAATAGGCCACAATCAGTATAGACTGAGCAGGTAATGTGCGACCTCCATGTCAATCTCTTGGCTACGGTAAGGTATGGCTTGCAACCAGCTGTGAGTTGACAACTGGAGATCTTGAACTTGGTGGTGAACAGAATGGACTGGCTCTTGTTAGGATTGGTTTTCACCTTCCAGACAGTCGAATATTGAATTACTTTGTCTAAAAGTCTCCGGAGGCACCTGAAAATGGAGTTTACGCTGTAGCACCGCTTGAACAGCGCAGTGTCATTGGCATACTTGGCGATTTCTCCTCCCACCTGCTTAGGCTTGTCACTGATATCGATAGAGGACAGCACGGGTCCGAGTACGGAACCCTGCGGCATGCAGCCAATACCGGTTTTGTGATGTTGCACGATCTGCGCTTCCTGACAAAGTACATCTTCTCCCTAGGGAAAAAAAGAATCAATCGTCTTGAGTACATGTCCTGGACAACCTATGATTTTAATATATTGTGTGAAGCCATCATGCCACACGCGTCCTAAATGAGTTCCACCTCCGGGTCATGTAGGCTCAAGGGATGTCTACCGGCCGCCATGTCATCCTGTGTCTTGCGGCGTCACGCGGATTCGGTGTAGAGTGGCATATGGTCAGCACACCATTCTCCCCGCTGTTGTTGCGGGCTTTCCAGACCGTGGAGCCGCTACGACTCTGTGAATTAGGTCATAAACTGGCATCACGAGGCCGAGTGCACCGTACTGGTACTCTCACCTACGAAAAATCCTTGGCAGTTCCGAGAATCGAGTCTGCCGCAAGATAACATCTAACGCGTTCAGAAGCCAGCCTTTTCTATATCAAGGAATACGTCGCTGTGCTCCTCTCTGTGCAAATACTCAGTCAAGATATGGGGCTGGTGGACTGTGGAATGCTTTGTGCGGAAATAATCATATTTATAAAAGGCTCTGAGCAGTATGGGACTTAAAATCTGAGGTCGTCAGTCCCCTAGACTTAGAACTACCTAAACCTAACTAACCTAAGGACATCACACACGTCCACGCCCGAGGCAGGATTCAAACCTGCGACCGTAACAGCAGCGCGGTTTCGGACTGAAGCGCCTAGAACCACTCGGCTACAGTGGCCGGCGATCAAATTTATATACACTCTGTGTTGTTGTGTAATGAATCTACACTCCTGGAAATGGAAAAAAGAACACATTGACACCGGTGTGTCAGACCCACCATACTTGCTCCGAACACTGCGAGAGGGCTGTACAAGCAATAATCACACGCACGGCACAGCGGACACACCAGGAACCGCGGTGTTGGCCGTCGAATGGCGCTAGCTGCGCAGCATTTGTGCACCGCCGCCGTCAGTGTCAGCCAGTTTGCCGTGGCATACGGAGCTCCATCGCAGTCTTTAACACTGGTAGCATGCCGCGACAGCGTGGACGTGAACCGTATGTGCAGTTGACGGACTTTGAGCGAGGGCGTATAGTGGGCATGCGGGAGGCCGGGTGGACGTACCGCCGAATTGCTCAACACGTGGGGCGTGAGGTCTCCACAGTACATCGATGTTGTCGCCAGTGGTCGGCGGAAGGTGCACGTGCCCGTCGACCTGGGACCGGACCGCAGCGACACACGGATGCACGCCAAGACCGTAGGATCCTACGCAGTGCCATAGGGGACCGCACCGCCACTTCCCAGCAAATTAGGGACACTGTTGCTCCTGGGGTATCGGCGAGGACCATTCGCAACCGTCTCCATGAAGCTGGGCTACGGTCCCGCACACCGTTAGGCCGTCTTCCGCTCACGCCCCAACATCGTGCAGCCCGCCTCCAGTGGTGTCCCGACAGGCGTGAATGGAGGGACGAATGCTGACGTGTTGTCTTCAGCGATGAGAGTCGCTTCTACCTTGGTGCCAATGATGGTCGTATGCGTGTTTGGCGCCGTGCAGGTGAGCGCCACAATCAGGACTGCATACAATCGAGGCACACAGGGCCAACACCCGGCATCATGGTGTGGGGAGCGATCTCCTACACTGGCCGTACACCACTGGTGATCGTCGAGGGGACACTGAATAGTGCACGGTACATCCAAACCGTCATCGAACCCATCGTTCTACCATTCCTAGACCGGCAAGGGAACTTGCTGTTCCAACAGGACAATGCACGTCCGCATGTATCCCGTGCCACCCAACGTGCTCTAGAAGGTGTAAGTCAACTACCCTGGCCAGCAAGATCTCCGGATCTGTCCCCCATTGAGCATGTTTGGGACTGGATGAAGCGTCGTCTCACACGGTCTGCACGTCCAGCACGAACGCTGGTCCAACTGAGGCGCCAGGTGGAAATGGCATGGCAAGCCGTTCCACAGGACTACATCCAGCATCTCTACGATCGTCTCCATGGGAGAATAGCAGCCTGCATTGCTGCGAAAGGTGGATATACACTGTACTAGTGCCGACATTGTGCATGCTCTGTTGCCTGTGTCTATGTGCCTGTGGTTCTGTCAGTGTGATCATGTGATGTATCTGACCCCAGGAATGTGTCAATAAAGTTTCCCCTTCCTGGGACAATGAATTCGCGGTGTTCTTATTTCAATTTCCAGGAGTGTATATAATCAATCTACTGATACTCTGCATACCGAAGTGAAAGTGGTCTGTAATTTGTCAGCTTGAGTACAACAAGATATAACGGCATATTTTAGTCATATTATGAAACAAAACTGTGTATCTTTACATCGTGAACCCCAGCTAGGTGATACGAAATGAAGGTTGCGTAAACTTTTCGGAACACAGTTGGTAAGAAACTAATGATCAGCTTTAACTTTATTTCGATGACAATAGGAAAGGACTTTGTCAGGAATGATTCATGGACAGCACCATTAGGAACGCTTGGCCGGCTGGAGAGACAGGTCATATCGCTAGTCCAGCCACCCACCGCTGTTCTGTCTCGCTCAGTCCCTCTGCTACCTGCTTGTCCTATCGGCCTCGTGCTTTGTGTGTTTGCTTCGTCAAACACGCCAAATTTCTAATAACAGACGCATGGCTCTTATATGCCCGAAAAGTGTTCGGTACTGAACCATACGGTCGACTGCTGACGAAGCTGGTGTCACACGGAATATCTACGAGGTACGATACCGGTGTTAAAATTTTTGACAGTTTGAAGAAGAACCACTATAGCCTACTCAAAATAGTGTATTTGACTGAAACAGAAGTAACAATGAGCATGCCACACGGATGACTGACTACACATAAACGACCAATTAGTTAGGGTCCGCAGCACTCCCAAATCGATCTTTGGAGATACTATTGTCTACCAGAAGGTGCTGGCGTCGCTGATTGATGGTAAAAGAATGAAGAACGGCTTTCACTCTCTGTACTGGCTGGCAGCTTTCCTAAAATCGATAGTGTTTAGTGGTCATACGCTGGAGCCTCTCATGTAGATTAAACACCTTACGATATGAAACGGAATTAACAATGGAAGTCACTAGCGAAATCAGGAAAGCGAAAGGATGACTTAGATTCGTTGGCTGTACTCTGGTAAAATTGTGTGATACTATTAAGAAAGCTGCATAAAAGACACTAGGCAAACTGTTCTACGAAGCTGTTCCAGTGTTTCAAATAGTCCGCATGAAAGCTATTGAATAAATTTAGAGAGATGCTGCTTGGGCTGAAAACATGTTAGTTAGTACAGCACATATGACAGATTAACAAAGAACCTTAGTGAACCTAATTAGTATCTTTGGAAGAAAGATCACATTGTTTTTATTGAACCCTTTCGAAAAAATTTAGAGACCTAATTTTTGAGGAAGGCTGCAACAAGTCTATCCTGTATATTACACATCTTATGTAAGGATACAGTTGTCACGTTAAGAGATATTACGGCATGAACTGGTATGTACACAGATTCAAGTTTATCTGTGTTTGGAGTAAATGGTACAGGTAGCCAGGAGCTCCAGGTGCGAAGCAAAACCGTCCATTACTACACTGTCGCTCTCACAAGGGAACCTCCCCATCGCACCCCCCTCAGATTTAGTTATAAGTTGGTACAGTGGATAGGCCTTGAAAAACTGAATACAGATTAATCGAGAAAAGAGGAAGAAGTGGTGTGGAACTATGAAAAAAATAACCAAAATATACAAACTGAGTAGTCCATGTGCAAGATAGGCAACATCAGGGATGATGTGAGTTATGAGCGCCGTGGTCCCGTGGTTAGCGTCAGCAGCTGCGGAACTAGAGGTCCTTGGTTCAAGTCTTCCCTAGAGTGAAAAGTTTATTTTCGCAAAGTTATGATCTGTCCGTTCGTTCATTGACTTTTCTGTTCACTGTAATAAGTTTAGTGTCTCTATTTTCCGACCGCACTGCAAAACCGTGCGATTAGTTGACGAAAGGACGTGCCTCTCCAATGGGAACCGAAAACATTTGATCGCAAGGTTACAGGTCAACCGATTCCTCCACAGGAAAACACGTCTGATATATTCTATACGACACTGGTGACGGCATGTGCGTCACATGACAGGAATATGTTGTCGACCCACCCAACTTGTACACTTGGCGAATGGGTAAGAAGATTCTTCTACCTTGCCCGATTTAGGTTTTCTTGTGGATGTGATAATCACTTCCAAAAAGTGATGAAAACATAAGAGTTTGTCACATAAACTGCAACAAATGAATGCAACAGTTTCACAGTCGCACAGTGTGCTCTGTCAAAACATATGTTTTAACGTTTTCAAATTTTTCCGTGTGTAGACCGTCAAATCCTGCATAAGCAAATAGAACATGTCCTGGAATTTTGGAGAGCGAAGTTGATTATGTGTGAGTGCCTGAACTTTGATAATTGACACACGATCACGTAAACAATACTGATCTGTGTACCTGTGCAGCTTTGCAAAATCATAGAATCTTTTCACAAAGTATTTCACTTGCCGTTTCCATACTACGGCGCACTTATCTTGCGGACGGACGGAGAGATAATAATTGTCTGAAAATAAAAAATTAAACTTTTCACTCGAGGGAAGACTTGACCGAAGGAACTCTCGTTCGGCAACTGCTCATGCTAACGAAGGGACCAAGGCCCTCATGAGCTCACACTGTCCTTCATGTTGCCTATCTTGCGCATGAACTACTCAGTTTGTATATTTTGCTTATTTTTTTTCATAGTTCCACACAACTTGTTCCTGTTTTCTCTGTGTTCAGTTTTTCAAGGCCTATCAACTGTGCCAACTTATATCTAAATCTTAGGGGGTTGCGATGGGGAGGTTCACTTGTCAGTACAGCTGCTACATGCCTCTCCTCCCTTTGTCTCGTTTAACTTTGACATCTCATACCATTTATTAAAAATCCAACTCCTATGCCCATTTACACGAAAAATCAAATTCACATCATGGTCATGTATTATTAGTTTGTTACTATATACGCTAATATCTAGAATATCAGAAAGCACAACATATAATACTATATCAGTACGACAATTGGAACTAGGCAGCTAAGGAAAAGAAACACTGCTCTCTCTCTTTTATTTTTGGTCAACAGACTGTGCTGTTCAGACGCAATTCACCATGACCACTCACCTCGACAAATTTGTCCGAGACGAACCTCTCGACGAGCGCCGTCTTGCCGCACTTGGAGTCGCCGACGAGCACGATGTTGCAGTCGATGTCCTGCAGCGCGTCGCCGCCGCCGCCGCCGTCCCCTCCCGTATCCATGGTTTCGACAACAACGCGCCGCCCCGTCTCCCGCAGCCCGCAGCGCACCGTACGGCAGCGGACGCACACCTCAGCGCGACACGGCACTTGCTAGCTCCGGGCAGCCCGCGGCGCCAGCATCCCGCTACTGGCACGGCAGAGGCGCGCCGGGCACGTGCAGCTGCTCTCCCAGACGCGCATGCGCACTGGCCGCCGTCTCCGAGTAGGGCAGCCCCAGGTAGAAGCAGACAGCGCGTGACCCCCCACGGCAGCAACAGCTGGCAGAGGACCACAAAAATTCTCACATCGTACATCAAGAGCTGTACACGAACTCTATTATTTATTGTCATTACTTTTATTTTGGACCACGTTTATGCCCTGCATTCACTACATTGAGTTTGGCAGAGAGTACTTCTCGCTGTTTCGTACTATAATGAGCCAAAACGTTATGACGACTTGGTTAACAGCGTGATAGTTCACCTCTGGGACGCAATACAGCGCTGACTCTGCGTGGCATGGATTCGACAGTCCTTGAGTGGTTCGCGGAGGTATGTGACAGCAGATGTATACACAAAGGTCACGCAGTTTCCGTAAATGACGAGCCGGTGGTTTAAAGGCGCGGACAAGACGCCCAGTTGTATCCAGATTTGTCCTATCGGTTCCCAGATCAGGCGAATTTGATGGGTGTGACATCAAGTCCCTATCAGGTCGGATTGAGGGAGGACATAGAAGCAATTTAGAGGCGGGCTGCTAGATTTGTTACTGGTAGGTTTGATCATCACGCGAGTGTTACGGAAATGCTTCAGGAACTCGGGTGGGAGTCTCTAGAGGAAAGGAGGATTTCTTTTCGTCAATCGCTACTGAGGAAATTTAGAGAACCAGCATTTGAGGCTGACTGCAGTACAATTTTACTGCCGCCAACTTACATTTCGCGGAAAGACCACGAAGATAAGATAAGAAAGATTAGGGCTCGTACAGAGGCATACAGGCAGTCATTTTTCCCTCGTTCTGTTTGGGAGTGGAACAGGGAGACAAGATGCTAGTTGTGGTACGAGGTACCCTCCACCACGCACCGTATGGTGAATTGCGGAGTATGTATGTAGATAGATGTAGAAGTGAGACACTACCAAAACTACTGTAGCACGTTTGTGTCCTTTGGACACGTGCAGTTACGCTGCTGTAAGACGACACTGAAGTTGGAAAAGAGATGACGCATAAAGAGCTGCAGCAGGTTGAAACTTCCCCTTTGAACAATTATAAATGACTGTGCTTAAACTGACACAATATTTTTAGCGCAACGCAATCTGACTAAAAAAATCCCTACAAAAGAATGGGCCCTGACTAACATTAAACTATACCTTTCACAAATCACTTACCTCACAAAAATCTTCGCTACTCAAGCTACTGCAATACAGCGAGCGCCACTACTGCCAGCTAAATAAAAGATTCAAACTACTGAAGGCACTAACTACTGACAGGCATAGTTAGCAAATGAAAGATTTTGATAGAGAACAAACAATGTATTTACCTCAATAGTCATAATATATACAGCAGTTCATGACAAATTTCAAAACTCCGCCATCTCTCTCCCCACATCCACCACTGCTGGCGGCTCACCTCCAACTGCGCAACGCTACGCGCTGTTCACAGCCAGCTGCCTAACACTACAATGGTTGAGTATTACAACAATGCAAAGCAGCCACAGACTGCACACAGCACAGCCAGTGATTTTTTTATACAGAGGTGGCATTACCAATAAAAAAACCTAAACAGCCTACTTACATAGCCCCCTTGCTCCCCACAAAAAAATTTAACAAATTTTTTTGGGCACTGGCCAATACATATTTGTTAAAATTTTTCATAATCGTAATTACAATAACAAAGAAATCAAATGCACACACTTATTGATACAATGTTGGTCAAAAGCTAAAATTTTCTCACAGTCCATAAAGACAGTCCTGATCATTCATCACATTGCAGTGTTTTTCTCAAAGTCTGAGCAGTAAAAGAAAATGCACACGGAAGTAGTGGATTTCCATGCAGTCTTGAAGTATCGTTGTCCTTCCAACGGAAAGACAGTGCTGACTCTCGACATGCAGACAGGTCATGGGCCACAACAGAGCAAACCCACAGTGGAGTCAGTCGAAGTTTTGAAGAGTATTGGTGGGTAGGTCGTCACAGAGCAGACCCACTGTAGTCCTGGTAGAGATTACGGTACTGGTGGGCCACCAGAGGTGCAGACCCACTGCAGTCCTTGTAGAAATAATGGTATTGATGGATCATCAAAGATGCAGACCCACTGTAGTCCTTGTAGAGATGGCCAGCAGCCATCCGTTGTGACTGTGCAGGTGCACAATCACCATTGAAGAGTCTTGCGGATAATATAGCAAGTCCATAACCACCACTTGTGCACTCGCAAAGTTTTTGAATTGTCCTGAGAACCAGCAATGCTGTTAACCAGTCCCTTGCTGAATTATTAACACACGTGCAAACACTAACAGTCCCTACTTCTCACATATTGTCCATATACTATGACCAATAGAAACGTGTGCAGTGAAATGTAACTTACAAGTTGCTTAATTTGATGACCTGGTGTCAATTACAATTTTATAACAGAAGAATACAATTACAAAGGTACAAAATACATCATTAAAGAACATAACAATACAGATAACATTTGTAGTACAGGTTTTACAATAGAATAGAAATAAACATATACATCAGTGTTACAAAAATAATGACATAAGTACCTACATAAAGATCAGAATAAATTTTGAAACATCAACTTCACACATGAGCATTAAAACAAAACAGAATAAATAATGTCTAAACATCTTTACAAAGAAAATAACATATTATTAATGCAAATTATATTTGAGGATAACAGTATTCCTCATCATAGTGAATGTAGCTTCGTATTAGAAGAGAAAAAAAATTCTATGAAACAGTACACAGAGACAGGAAGAAAACAAATACACATGGGTACACAAACACATAGTGGGATAACACAAGGAAAGGACAGGGTTCCTTTTACTGCAGTATTTTGCAAACAAAACTTTCTTTACTTCTCGGAGATCTCCCTTCGTTCCTCATTATTTCCAAAAAGTCCTATCAATACCTGCTTTCTCTACTCTGTTCATATTTCTTTCAAAATAATTACGGATCATTGTACAATACTCATTTTGGCCCAAAACGTTTTCATACCTTCAATGCATTTCTTTCCATTCATCACAACTTGTTACTTATATAGTCTACCCCCTCTTAAGCTAACTTAAATCTACTGAGCTCAGATGCTAAACTAAGGGACGAGGCAATGCAGCAGCACATAAAACAATTAACGCAAACAGCAATGACAAAAAAATGGAAAATTGCAAAGCAAGCTACAGTAAATCTAAATTACCAAACAATGCAACATTACAACTAATATGAGCCAATGTGCAGCAACAAGAAAAATAAATCAGTAGTAACTAGCTTAACAGAGTAATACAAAGTTAAATTCAGTAGCACTATGCCTGGCACACAGCAGCAGCAAAAAAAAAACTTATCTCTAAACATGACATAGATCAAGCAGAAAAAATATTACACTAAAAATGGCCATGTCTAATACCTATGTCACATCTTAACACTAGAGTGATGCATCACGATAACTTACTCTACCAAAAAAATTACCAAGTAGTTGAAAAGAAAATTATGTATGCAGTTCCTGTTATTAGTCCCTTCTTATTGTTCTTTCCATTCCAAGAGCTCCTTTTTCGAAGAATGTGGATCATAAAGTAATTATTTAATAGATCTGTTGACAGAAAGTGTTCACATTAGCAAATGCATTTAATTTTATTTTATGAAACCAATGCTGCAAGACAGCTGGAAACCAGATATCAAATGAAATAAGCAATTACGCAAACCAAAGCATAAAAATATCATTCAATAGTCACGTGACATTTCATAAGTTAGTAGACATTCTCTCAACTCTCGTAGAAAGAAGCTTGTCATAATCAGGTGTGCAGATGTAAAAATATTTCTCGTCATTTCATTAGGCATTCCTGTAAATATCATAAATTAAGAGCTGCACAGTGTCAACATATGTTTTCAAGTTCGACCGTGTCGTTTTTGCGATGCTCTCTACAAAGGAACGTCAATAGCGAGGATAATGACCTCCCTTTTTTTTTCTACCTGTGCCGCTGAAAAGGGCTCGCAATAATGGCTTTTTCTCCAGGCGTCTGACACACCTGGCCGCTCACAATGAATTACTTCATGGTCACTTACCTTTCTTAACGAAATATTTACGACAGCAGTTTTCGCTACAGCGACAGTCTCATATAAAAAAATTCACAGGTTGAGAATTTGGTTACAAATGTGTAGAAACAATATCTTATGAATATAACAGTGTCCAAAAAATTTTCACCGGCATTGTGATACATTCACGCATTTACACACATTTCCTATCTCTTAAAGTACGATTCTTGGTTTCCAACATCCTTTTTTTACAAGTCAGAGTCCCTAATTCATTACTCCTTACCTTATTACACATATACAAATTCGTCGACGCTTCTTCAATATTTCCTGATAATAAATACGTAGCATAATCAAATAACTCATATAGCATCAGCTTACTGATCATAAACATACCGCAACAGCATAATACACATAGTCATCGTAATAATAACATCATAACACCTCAGTCAATTCTCAAAATCGTCGTAGCTTCCTCCAATAATTTCAAAACCTAAAAAAATTCTCTGCTCATGTCAGTAGTGTCATTTACCTCAAACGTACTTTAAAAATCATGCTCCCTTACCAAATACATCATTCAAAGCTCTCATAGTATCACAATGGTTCCAGAAAAATATGAGCATTTCACAAAGTACAGACAAAATACAATTTCGTAAGTGTGAAGTTATCCAACGGTATAATTACATAAACATCTGTCACTGAGGTAGTAAAAAAATGTTTGTTTCTTTGTTAAATAATCAGATAGCTGTGTAATTTATGTGTTAGAGAAATATGGTACCGATGTGTAAAGTTGTATAAGCAAATACCATATTAGCTAGGGCCCCTTGTGCTTGCCAAACACATGGTACACAAAGTAGGCGTGTACCCCCCTGAGGATTAATGTAATTATACCCTCAGGTGTTACAGATTACAGCAATGGAATGAAATGTATCACGTAAAACTTTCTTTGCAATTCAATAATCTTTAAAAATAAATGTTTTAAGTATAAAATTAATCACTCAAATACGTGTACTGTAGCGCTAAATGTGCGTCTTGTTGCAAGATAATCTCTGTGGAAGTGTCGTAGTTATCGTCCTCCGAAAGCTAAGTTCTGCAGAAGTCAATGTACTTACCTCACGATACACAAAAATGAAATGCTTTGCGAATAGATATCTTAGTTATTACGCTTATTGTTGTGATGAAGAAAGTACTGTACTGTAACGTATTGTTGTGCCACGAAAAAGGCTGTCTCATTGTTGCTATACCACAAAAGTTACTACTAAAACATGTTTTTCTTTTTCTTTCCAAAAGAATTCAGAAAACTGTGCAGATATAAAACAGATACAGCGCAAAAGCAACATTGTAAATTGTCACTCATTAGTAGCGTCGTGATAAAATCGTGTAGCTGTCACATAAACTAACCTCTGTGTCATCTGGTATCTCACAGAAAGTACTTTAAACCCAGAATGTATTTTCAAGTAAACCAAAATGTTGCATTAAAATCTCATTTACCAGTATGTGTCCTATGTAAGCCTGATAGTCGTTACGTAATCGTGCAACAAACAAGCAGGAATGCACACACACAATAACACTGTATCGTCTGTTCACAATAACAATGCATTCGTAATTTCTGTTTAAATAAGTTCTCTTGGTTCTTGATTGGATATTTAACTTCAAACATTGTTGCATGTTAACAGATTCTAAATCTGACAAGCATACTACACTCCTGGAAATTGAAATAAGAACACCGTGAATTCATTGTCCCAGGAAGGGGAAACTTTATTGACACATTCCTGGGGTCAGATACATCACATGATCACACTGACAGAACCACAGGCACATAGACACAGGCAACAGAGCATGCACTATGTCGGCACTAGTACAGTGTATATCCACCTTTCACAGCAATGCAGGCTGCTATTCTCCCATGGAGACGATCGTAGAGATGCTGGATGTAGTCCTGTGGAACGGCTTGCCATGCCATTTCCACCTGGCGCCTCAGTTGGACCAGCGTTCGGGCTGGACGTGCAGACCGCGTGAGACGACGCTTCATCCAGTCCCAAACATGCTCAATGGGGGACAGATCTGGAGATCGTGCTGGCCAGGGTAGTTGACTTACACCTTCTAGAGCACGTTGGGTGGCACGGGATACATGCGGACGTGCATTGTCCTGTTGGAACAGCAAGTTCCCTTGCCGGTCTAGGAATGGTAGAACAATGGGTTCGATGACGGTTTGGATGTACCGTGCACTATTCAGTGTCCCCTCGACGATCACCAGTGGTGTACGGCCAGTGTAGGAGATCGCTCCCCACACCATGATGCCGGGTGTTGGCCCTGTGTGCCTTGGTCGTATGCAGTCCTGATTGTGCTGCTCACCTGCACGGCGCCAAACACGCATACGACCATCATTGGCACCAAGGCAGAAGCGACTCTCATCGCTGAAGACGACACGTCTCCATTCGTCCCTCCATCCACGCCTGTCGCGACACCACTGGAGGCGGGCTGCACGATGTTGGGGTGTGAGCGGAAGACGGCCTAACGGTGTGCGGGACCGTAGCCCAGCTTCATGGAGACGGTTGCGAATGGTCCTCGCCGATACCCCAGGAGCAACAGTGTCCCTAATTTGCTGGGAAGTGGCGGTGCGGTCCCCTATGGCACTGCGTAGCATCCTACGGTCTTGGCGTGCATCCGTGCGTCGCTGCGGTCCAGTCCCAGGTCGACGGGCACGTGCACCTTCCGCCGACCACTGGCGACAACATCGATGTACTGTGGAGACCTCACGCCCCACGTGTTGAGCAGTTCGGCGGTACGTCCACCCGGCCTCCCGCATGCCCACTATACGCCCTCGCTCAAAGTCCGTCAACTGCACATACGGTTCACGTCCACGCTGTCGCGGCATGCTACCAGTGTTAAAGACTGCGATGGAGCTCCGTATGCCACAGTAAATTGGCTGACACTGACGGCGGCGGTGCACAAATGCTGCGCAGCTAGCGTCATTCGACGGCCAACACCGCGGTTCCTGATGTGTCCGCTGTGTCGTGCGTGTGATCATTGCTTGTACAGCCTTCTCGCAGTGTCCGGAGCAAGTATGGTGGGTCTGACACACCGGTGTCAATGTGTTCGTTTTTCCATTTCCAGGAGTGTAGTAATGTAAAGTGAAAAATTTTATGGCAAAGACTAAGTTAAAAAGCAGATTATCTCTCAATAAATGGTTTTACATGTGAAATGTGGTGTAACCCTTTGCTCTTCCTAGTACGCAGAGTTTCAACCTTAACGCAATTGTCAAGTGGTATACGTCGGTAAAGAATACTGGAATTTTTCTCAAGGTTAGCGTCTATGTTATTTTTCTCTGAGCCAGCGGGCGCACGCGGCTGCCTGCTGTGCGAGTCATTGTCTGTCTCTTTGTTGGCGCCCGCCGTTATTGGGATTAGGAGACCTAACTTCTACAAATTCGCCTTGCCGAGAGGGCCCAGCTCTGTTTAAATCCCGCCAGTTCTGATGCATTTCAGGTCTGTCGTTACGAACATATCGTCTGTCGTCATGTCGGTAGGTTCCGTAGTTTCTTCCTTGTCGGTTAAGTGGTGGAGAATTTCTCCCTGAATCGTAACTGCGCGCAGGACCGTTGCGTCTAAAGTTATTCTGCCTCCCTTGATAATAATCGTTTTGGTCCCCATATTGTCTGTTTCTCTGATTGTCTCTGTAATAGTCATTACCGCGGAGAGGTGATCTTTCCCTGTAATTATTACTACTCTGCCAACGGTAGTCATACGGGTGGTGTCTGTTTTGGTCACGATATGTGTTGTGAGAATAGCCTTGTCGTGTCCAGTTATTATTTCTTTCATCGCGGAATTGCGATGGATGTGATCTGTAATTGTTGTGCTCCTGCGTTCCGCGATTGTCAGTGTCAATTTCCAGTTCTTGTAACAGTCCCTGAAAAGCTTCAATGTCGTCTTTGCAACGTCCTGCCAAAATAATATGTCCTAAATGTTCAGGTAATTTGATTAAGCAAATGCGGATGAGTTCTGAGGGGCTGTATGGGTTTGAAAGATACTGATTCTTATGCAACATGTCTTCAAAATATTTGACAAGACTGGAAAATTCAGATTGTTCAATGTGTTTCATCATCATGATCCTATGTTTTACTCGGTCTTGTGTAGCTTGAGACCAATATGCTGAGAGGAAGGCATGGTAAAATTCTCCTTCACTGTGACAATCGTGAATGACCGATCGCATTCTTACAGCTGGTTCATTCTCTAAGTAGCCACACATAAATTCTAATCTGTGTTCTAATGACCAGTTGGGAGGAAAACAATGAGAGAATTGATGGAGCCATGCTTGTGGATGAATGTTGTTGCCAGAATTCTTAAATGTTTTGAATTTACGTGTAGTAATGAACAGCTTATAGTCAAAATCATCATGTCGGTGAGTCGCATATCGGTCATTGTTAGGTCGTGTCGGCCGTTCCATCTCAAAATTCGGTGCACATTGCCAATTTCTTTCACAACTTCCGAAATGCGCTGTGTTATTATTTTGTGGCTGTTCCGTATTTCTATGTCCCTCTTCCCGTATTGGGGCGCGAGTGTCCTCTGAAATACGTAATTCTTGTACTACTTGTGCCAACTGATCTTGCACTTCCCGGATTTCTCTTTGGTGTTGCATATTAATTTGATTCTGATTTTGTTTGAATTTCCTAATTTGTTCGCACTCTTCTGTGTCATTAAAGACTACCGGTTTTGTGTCATTCAGATTATCATCTACCTTCGTAGATAAATTATTTAGCTGATCCGAAAGTTCAACTACTTTCTCTGATAATGAACTAATTTCCTCCATGTGTCTTTCTGAACCAATTTTCAGAGTATCTACTGTGTCCTTTAAGTTTTCCTGAGTTTTTGCAAGTTGTGTAACCGAATCGGTAGATGCAACTGAGTCAATTTTAGCTTGCAAGGTCTCATGATTTTCATGAACAATAATTTGCAGTTCTTTTATGGCTGCTTCGTGATTCTGTAATGCATTTTCATGCCGCGAAAAAATAGGTTGAAAATGCTCACAAATTTGTGTTTTTACGTCGTTACAGACTTTTTGACATTTCGATTAGATTTTATGTAACTCAGTAGTCAAACCGTCACGTGTTTGTTCAAGCGTGGTGTGAAGATATTGTTCCATTGCGTCTAACTGTTGCTGTGTTTGTCTCTGGTGTTGTACCATTGTGTCTAGCTTTTGAAGCTTTTGCTGTGTTTGTCTCTGATTTTGTTCCATTGTGTCTAACTTTTGAAGCTTTTGCTGTGTTTGTCCCATTTGTTGTATTAATTGTAATAACAATGCATTGGTGTCTGAAACATGTTCCTCAGTGCTTTTCGGCAGTGAATTTGCACCGGCAACATTCACATTTTGACAAGCGGAAAATGTGTCTTGACTCATTTGAGAAAACGGTGAGAACCCAAAACCTGAGTCTACAGTATTTGCGAGATCGTGTCGTGTCATTTCGGCTTCCTGAGGCGAGCTATTGCCGACCGATCGATCGATAATGCTTCCCTGTTAACTACTTGTTTCATTGTCTACGCCATTATTTGACGCCCGCTCCATTTCCCTATGCACAGTTACCAAATTACTACTTTGAATGTCTGTTAATTCATTACACAGTGGTGCTGATAAGCTACGCTCATCGTCACTATTATTTCTCAGTTTACTTTGTAGCCTAGTGTTACGTTTTTCACACGCCATTATTGTCACAATATTTCACACGATAACACAGAAAAACACAATTTGAAGAGCAAAAACAAGAGAACACATTAACATAGCACTGAAAATAATATCTAGTTAATTGCAGCTGCGAAATACTTGGTGTAAATCTACATGCATCCCGCAACTGTTTTACTGTACAACAATGAAAGACTGCAACTACAAAGGAAATTCTCTCTATCATTATGTGCTAGCAATAAACAAAATCTACACTAATTACACAAACTACAAGAAAAAATCAGAAGATTCCAGTGAGGTATCCTGGCAGGGTCGCCATATGAAACTTCCCCTTTGAACAATTATAAATGACTGTGCTTAAACTGACACAATATTTTTAGCGCAACGCAATCTGACTAAAAAAATCCCTACAAAAGAATGGGCCCTGACTAACATTAAACTATACCTTTCACAAATCACTTACCTCACAAAAATCTTCGCTACTCAAGCTACTGCAATACAGCGAGCGCCACTACTGCCAGCTAAATAAAAGATTCAAACTACTGAAGGCACTAACTACTGACAGGCATAGTTAGCAAATGAAAGATTTTGATAGAGAACAAACAATGTATTTACCTCAATAGTCATAATATATACAGCAGTTCATGACAAATTTCAAAACTCCGCCATCTCTCTCCCCACATCCACCACTGCTGGCGGCTCACCTCCAACTGCGCAACGCTACGCGCTGTTCACAGCCAGCTGCCTAACACTACAATGGTTGAGTATTACAACAATGCAAAGCAGCCACAGACTGCACACAGCACAGCCAGTGATTTTTTTTATACAGAGGTGGCATTACCAATAAAAAAACCTAAACAGCCTACTTACAAGGTCCGCAATAACGTTCACGTAGCTCACAGTTGGGCTGACGTTACATACTGGATCTTGCCCCCCATCCTCCACCCCCACCCCCCTCCCCAGCCAAAAATAGGACTCAAATGGCTCTAAGCACTATGGGACTTAACATTTGAGGTCATCAGTCTCCTAGACTTAGAACTACTTAAACCTAACTAACCTAAGGACATCACACACATCCATGCCCGAGGCAGGATTCGAAATTGCGGGCGTAGCAGCAGCGCAGCTCCGGACTGCAGCGCCTAGAACCGCTTGGCCACAGTGGCCGGGCGCCCCCCCCCCTCCCTCTCTCCCAACTCCCTACCCGCCCCGGCGAATATAACATTTCATCCAGCAATTATTATGAAATTGGTTATGGTATATACTCTGAAGTTGTAGATGTATGGTATTCTCGCAAGTTAACTATGTTCTTCAAAATACGTGTCTGTTAACAAGATTGAGAACATGTTTCACGAGCATAAGTAATAACCTTATTGGTTGAAAGTAGCCAACCACAAACAATACGACGTTTCGTGACGCTACTGGTGAAGTAAATAACTATATAAGAACCAAATGTAAGTGGCTTTTCTACGGGAATGAGCGCGAACTTGAATAGGTTGTTGGAGTTGCAGCCCCGCTGCTGAAGATAGTCGCGAATTTAAGGAACAAAAAATTTAAAGAATGAGATTTTCACTCTGCAGCGGAGTGTGCGCTGATATGAAACTTCCTGGCAGATTAAAACTGTGTCCCCGACCGAGACTCGAACTCGGGACCTTTGCCTTTCGCGGGCAAGTGCTTGGTAGAGCACTTGCCCGCGAAAGGCAAAGGTCCCGAGTTCGAGTCTCAGTCGGGCACACAGTTTTAATCTGCCAGGAAGTTTCATATCAGCGCACACTCCGCTGCAGAGTGAAAATCTCATTCTGGAAACATCCCCCAGGCTGTGGCTAAGCCATGTCTCCGCAATATCCTTTCTTTCAGGAGTGCTAGTTCTGCTAGGTTCGCAGGAGAGCTTCTGTAAAGTTTGGAAGGTAGAAGTAAAGCTGTGAGTTCGGGGCGTGAGTCGTGCTTCGGTAGCTCAGTTGGTAGAGCACATGCCCGCGAAAGGCAAAGGTCCCGAGTTCGAGTCTCGGTCGGGCACACAGTTTTAATCTGCCAGGAAGTTTCAAAAAATTTAAAATTTTCGCTCTGAAGTATTTTGGAATGGATTTAAAGAGGGCCTCACCTGACATATGGATTAATTATATTCCAAACACAATACATTTTATAGCGTTCGGAATTAATAAAATTGAAAGGCACATTAGACCTAATTCTTTATTATATTATACATATTTCACAGTGATAATTGGCAGTACAAATTATGTATTAAGGAAAATGATAATTGTGTCGGAGGAATTACATATTTCTCGTGGGTTACCTTTCATCAAATAAAGGTTCTAGAACTAGCTAGGAGTGTACTATAACTCTCTTTATATCGCTTCTGTAGGGACAGCGAGGACGAAATTCCATTAATTACGAAACACATACAGCCATTTAAAAAGTCATTCTTCCGACGGTCATTACGTGAATGGAACAGAAAGAAGGACGCTACATCTAGGGGCAAGGGGACGGGAAGGGTGCGCTCGCCCGTCTAGTTCTCAGGGGAAGTAGGAAATATGGTGTAGACATGTGTATTTCTTTCAAGAAATTGATTTAAAAGCTGGTTTTACGCAGGTATTTAACAGAGTCGGAAGTGGACCTTACTTTGTGGGTTCTTACAAGTAGCTATTCGTCTTCCAAAATACTGAAAAATGGTTCGCCTCCCCCCCCCCCTGCCTACTCATTACTGGGTAGTAACTGGTAAAATGGGAGGTACCCTCTGCAAAGCAATTCACAGTGGCTTGTAAAGTATGGATATATAAGTAGATTTACAATCCTATTGTTATTTTTCTAACTGGTAAAATACCTGAAACTGATGACACAGGTGTGGGTCCCAAAATCCCTGTCGATGGTAGCAGTCTGATCTGTCACGTAGCGCGAAGTCTAGGTTACTTTGGAATGCCAACTAATGTTATAGCGATAACGTGTGTGTGGTGGTAGACTGCTCCCTAACATGCGCCGAGGTCTAGGTTATGCTAGTATGCAACAGTTTGATTGTGGGTTGGTAATGCCTACGAATGTGTCATCGAAAAACATGTTTGTGTTTTGCAGACTGGATTGTGGAGTAGCCCGATGTCTAGGTTAGGGTGGAATGTAACAGTTTGGTTGTGAGTTCGGGGAGCTAACGAATGTCATATGTGACAGAGACACATCTTGGTGACAGACTGGTCCGTACCGTAGCCCGAGGTCTAGGTTAGGTTAGAATGCGACAGTTAGGTTGTGTGTTGGAGAAGCCGACGAATGTGATAGCGAAACACGTGTCTGTGGTAACAGGGTGATCTGTAGCGTAGCCCGAGGTCTAGGTAAGATTGGAATGCTCAGTTAGGTTGCGAGCTGGTGAAGCCAACGAATGTGATTGCGAAAATTGAGTGTTGTGACAGTCTGCTCTGAAGAGTGGCTCGAGGTCTCGGTTAGGTTTGAATGCAACAGTCGAGTTGTGAGTTGGTGAAGCCCACGAAGGCGAAAGCGAAAATCACGTCTGCTGTTACAGACTGGTCTGTAGCGTAGCCAGAGATCTAGTTTAGGTTGGAATGTGACAGTTTGGTTGAGTTGGTGAAGCTAACGAATCTGATGGTGGTAAGCGTGTCTAGTGACAGGCTGGCCTGGCCCTTAGATTGTCTAGGCTACGGTGGAAGCTGAAATTTCAGCTGATTGATGTTAAATAATGATCAGGCCATTTGAAATGTGTTTCAAGTGTTTGTCCTTAGGTAGCTGATTTTATACCAAACCTGATAAGTGTAGGCCTATCATGCTGTACTGGACTTCTGTTACTTTCCTTTTGTAATATCAGTCTGTAAAAGTGCGCTGTGTCCTGCAACGGTTTGTTATCGATACGTACTGTGGTCTTTATTCAGTTTGTGATGAGTTGGAAGTATTGTCACTAAACATCTGATCTTTGCTTTTCTTCCGTGGCGTCAGTTGCTGTTTCTTTGGCTTCCTTCGCGAAGTGAATAGTTCGACGCCTTTTCGAGTACTGTTAGGTTCGAACATGTAGTGAATGTTTGTAGCGCCTTAAAAGAGCCAGCGAGATTGTCAGGAGTTTATATATAGTCTGAAAGCCGCAAAACAAATTGTAGGTTTGTGTATGTCGAGTGGATTCATTGCAAAAGAGAGAAGGTGTGAAGTGTGCCAATCAGCAATGAGGCTGGGAGTGAAGAAGAGTTTGAGTGACGGATTCAGGTGGCAGTGTCGGGCAAAAAATGGAGTAAAGGGCCTGAGAAACAATGTTCAGCAATAGTATGTTCTTGGTTTGCAGCTAGCAAAGTACCGATAAGTATCATTTCGTGATTGATAAACTTTTTTGGTTGTATGAATGTGTCAGCAAATACATTGGTTACGACCTACAATGTGGCCATCAATCTATTTTTGTTTGGAAAGAATACTGTAGGAAAGATTGTAATACTGATTGTTCAAGAAAAATGAAGAACTTGGTGGGAAGGATGTAATTGTAGAAAGTGATGAATCTCTATTTGGTAAGAAAAATCTGAGAGGGCCAACAACGCGCCAGGGCGATGGATATTCGGTGCTGTTGAAAGATGCACTAATAAGCGCTGTTGCCTTGTAGTTCAAGAGAAATCTAAAGAGATTAATTTGGAGATAGTTAAAGAAAATATTTTACGTGGGACAACAATACTTTCTGATTGTTTCAATTCCCATATACACCTAAAAGGCGAGGGAGTGAAGCATCTATTCGTAAATTATAGCCTTTATTTCAAGGATCCAAGAAGTGGAGGACACACAAACACCATTGGAGGAACGTGGCCAACAATTATAAGATCATTACAAGGAACATGGCAGTGCATAGGATTATCTGAGTCTTATTTATCTAAGTATATACAGAGAAAGCAAAATATAGACGAAATAACTTGATTACGTATTTCACGCCCGGAAAGATGTAGATGTTTGTTTTTTCCACAGGCTGTTCGAGAGTGGAATACTAGAGAATTGTTGAGCAGTTGGTTCGATGAACCATCTGCCAGGCACTTGAGTGTGATTTGCAGGGTATCCACGCAGATGCAAACGTAGATGTAGACGAATTGTGCAACTCTTCGGTACAATCGCAACTCGTAAATGATCACATTTTCGGGTGTACCGTTCATGAAATTTACAAAAAAGATTCTGGCAGTCTATAGTTGCTCCATACATATTCAAAAAAACCTTTGCGACAATTTTTCACTTGCATTTGTGATACAGACGCACCTTCTAATAGTAGGTCTCGCTTCTTAAAGTACATTTTTATTTGCTCCAGTGTTCGTTTCCTTGAAAGTTATTCGTGATTTATGGTGAGGTTTTTGGATCCTTCGTACCTACAAGAACCGAAAAATCGTATCGCGAAATTATCGCTTGTAGTCCGTTGTTTTGGTTGATTCTATCACTACTGCTTTGCTTAAATATGCCGCTACACGAAAACTACGGAGAGTATCTTTTTCAGTTAACAGAATACTCATCCCCTCTTAAACATTTTCACTTTTCCGAATACAGATATGATTTTTTGCTATTATGTACTTCGCTCCAGTCAGTTCATTATCTCTAAAATACACTCTTTTCTCGGTTCATTCCAACTGACAGCAGATTTATTTCCAATATTCGTCACATGAAATAAATTGATTATTATACTGTAACTGAATATCTCTCGAAAATTATGGTTTATTACAGGTTTGTTGTGTGCAGTCAGAGTACTATTTCGATTTAAATACCAATTCTCTTGCCGATTTTCTCACCATCTCCACAGCTGCCATACCAATATTCTTTGTAGGTACCAGACTGATCGTATAATGACACTTCTCACAGCAATGGTCTATTGCTAGTATGACAAGGTAACTGCTAATCTATAAGGTGAGTCGTGAAATCCGAGTTGAATGGTTTTCTTTCTTTTCTTTTTTGGTTTCCCTCCGCGTGTGACGTCCTTATGAGACTGTGGGAACCGAGATTTCTCATTGTTTAAACGTTTCCTAAGTTTCAGAACTATCTGTCGTTGCCAAAATTCTCTACGTATTTAAGATACTTTCCCTTATAAATTAACAAAAGTGTAAAACAGGCAGTGAAATGTTGTTTTACACGATAGAAAAAATCTTTGCTGATTATCGAATGGCGGAGGGATTGAAGTTGGTGCAACTCCTGATTCAAATCATGTTGAACAGACTACTTTCACCCTGCGACATATTTACTTCAGTAATGAAATTGATAAATATTTAATAAACGGTTTTTGGAATTCGTAGATCTAAATCAGAAAACGGGAGTTGCTATTGCACAATCAAACCGATCAGTACTTGTGAAACACCCAGTTTCTGTCAGCGAATGCTGCAGACAAGTTTATGATTACGGAAGTAATATGAGACGGTATTGGAAAGGAGCTCAGACCCATTTTCGCCAGTGGAACCATCTTCCCAAATTTTCTCTGTTTGCTTATCATAGCCTTATGCGGTGTATGTTCAGCTGAGAGTATTCATGAAGCAGATACTTCTTTCCGAGTGGGAGTGATCAGTTTTTTTACAACCGTTCAGGTTCAGTCCACAACGATGGGATATTCTGAAACAGTCTGTTAGAAACTGTTTATAATCCACGTCGGACAGCCTCTGGAGTGCACGAGCCGACGTAGTAAGACCAACTGGAGCTCACTGGGATACGTTTTCCATTACTGTTGAAACTCTCAGTAAGTTAAATTAGTCAGCTGAAACAGGGTACTTTCGATATTGTGAAACCATTCAAGTGTTTAATCATGACATCTGTTCAGCTGAAGTTGTTGATACCAACTGACTAAAGAGACACACTGCTTCAAATTCGAAATTCTACCACTGATGTTGAAGGAAGAGACTCTGAGTGCTTATTAAATGACTTAAAATATCTTCGTGAAAAATTGGGACACAATTTTCCCTAAATCTTAAGTTGCTCCCAGCGCAATTAATGTCGATTGCAAATCTCCGGAAGTGCCCACTAAGGAGTGGGAGACCAGGGATGAAACGACGGATGTGAATTAAAAAGATTTATTCAAGATAAATGATTTTATGTCATTTTTGACAGTCTAGTGTCGGACTTGAAAAGTCGATAGAAAAACAGTGAATATTGTAAATGAAGCTTTAAGATTTTTATAGAAAAGCTCAAAGATGATTCACGACCAGGTCGCTGAGGCATGCAAGCTTTTTATTAATAAATACCCTAATGATGTCGGAACATATTTAGAAGATGAAATTACATATCTGACAGAAATTCACACTTAAAATTTTAAATACATTACTTTGGAACCATTAGATCACTTGAGTAATATGCACGAGATTAAAAGTACAACCTTACCTACGAGTGTATGTCTAGCTACAGGCGTCTTTCACACAAAACCAGTTATAATAGCTGAAGCAATAACGTCGTTCAGCACTCTGACTCGTGTTAAAAGTCGTTTCAGATCAAATGTACGTCACCAACGTCTCACGAATTTGGGGACATTGGCAACTCAGTATACACTGAAGCGCCAAAGAAACTGGTAAAGGCATGCGTCTTCAAATACCGAGATATGCAAATAGGCTGAATACGGCGCTGCGGTCGGGAACGCCTATGTAAGACAACAAGTGTCGGGCGCAGTTGTTACATCAGTTACTGCTGTTACAATGGCAGGTAATCAAGATTTTTGTGAGTTTCAGCGTGGTGCTATAGTCAGCGCACGAGCGATGGGACACAGGATCTTCGAGGTAGCGATGAAGTGGGAATTTTCCCGTACGACCATTTCACGAGTGTACCGTGAATATCAGGAATCCGATAAAACATCGAACCTACGACATCGCTGCAGCCTGAAAAAGATCCTACAAGAACGGGACCGACGACGACAGAATAGAGTCGTTCAACGTGACAGAAGTGCAACCCTTGCGGAAATTGCTGCAAATTTCAACGCTGGGCCATCAACAAGTGTCAGCGTGGGAATCACGCAACGAAACGTCATCGATATGGGCTTTGGGAGCCGAAGGCCCACTCGCGTACCCTTGATGACTGCACGACAGAACGTTTTACGCCTGACCTGGGCCCGTCAATACCGACGTTCGACTGTCGATGACTGGAAATATGTTGCCTGGTCGGACGAGTCTCTTTTCAAATTGTATCGAGCGGATTGACATGTACGGGTATGGAGACGATCTCATGAATCCATGGACCCTGCGCGTCAGCTGGGGACTGTTCAAGCTGGTGGAGCCTCTATAATGGTGTGGCGCGTGTGGACCCATGATGTGTCTAGATACGACTCTGACAGGTGACACGTAAATCAGCATTCTGTCTGATTACCTGGATCCATTCACGCCTATTGTGCATTCCGCCAGACTTTTGCAATTCCAGCAGACAGTGTGACACCCCACACGTCCAAAATTGCTACAGAGTGGCTCTAGGAACACTCCTATGACTTTAAACACTTCGCTGACCACCAACCTCCGCAGACTTGAACATTACAGAGCATAGCTGGGATGCGTTGGGACGTGGTGTCCAGAAGAGATCTCCACCCTCTCGTATTCTTACGGGTTTATGGACAGGCCTGCAGGATTCATGGTGTCAGATCCCTCCAGCACTACTTCAGACATTATTCGAGTCCATGCTCGGTCGTGTTGCGGTACTTCTGCTTGCTCACGGGGGCTTTACATAATATTAGGCAGATGTACCAGTTTCGTTAGCTCTTCAGTGTAATTTGGCAAGGAAGCTAGATTCTGATGTACTAATTCAAAAAATTGCTGAACGGTAGGCTCACAAAGCGCCATTCATAGTGTTATAGGTAAGTATATTGTAGGATGCTACCCGTTGCACGACAGCTTATGTGTCAATGCGCTGATGTCTGTCTACTGCCATGTGCGGGCACACCTGGGCGCGAGCATGGATAGAAGACTCCACATAGCAGCGTTGCAGGCACAAGATACTTCGTGTGCTGCAAGTCAATACAATACTTAGCCTTTTGTTTTAAAGCGAAGTGAATGTAAATTAAACCATTTCAAAATGTAAAACTGAATGAAGCCTACATGCATTTTACAATACTTTCTCATCGAATAGCATCTGAAGGCGAACCTGCAAGTTCGTCGATCGTATCAGTTTTCTCTCTTGCCATTGCAGGTTTCGTTGGAGCTGTTATCCAGTTCCCTAGTTGAGGTGGTTTTAGGTTCCTGGTAAGTGTCTTCATCAGTACTTTTCTAACCAATATTTATTACTTTCCTTCAGTCTCCTACTCCATGAAAGCTTTATGATGTTGGTCGTCTTTCTCGATATATTTAACTTTCGCAGACTAATTCGTGATCTGTCCAATTGGTCTGTTAGTTTCTTTCAAAGCCACAGTGGAAAACTGGAGACATGATTTACAGCTGTTTCTTGTTTTACTACATTTCAAATGGGTTTAATTATAAGAGAACATTGTACAAGGTATACCACAACAACAATTTCCAGTTTTCTCAAATAACAGAGGGCATGAAATTAAACATTTTTCTTGATAAAAAATGTCTAGTAATACGTCGTTTTCAAAATGTACTGCGGTGAAGGAAACTGTATATTTTAATTCAAGTGCTGATAGGACTTTTAATATGAAACTAGTGCGCAGCTTACAGCACGATCTAAGCAATGGCACATCACGAAATGTGCTGCAAACTGTTTTATTTTTTCTTTCTACGAAATCATTGCCATTAAATCTAATGCAAATTGCAAATATATTTATAAAAGTTATTTGAATTTGTAGCTAATGCAAGCTACTGTAATTCTGACTGGAAATATGTGTGGAAATCAGAAATATGAATGCAGGAAGTGTGCTCGGGAAATAGTAATAGGAAATTTGACTTTCAGTGTCAGTTGTATGGTTTACCACGCATTCGTAGAAAAACAATGTCATATGTTTTAATACCCGAAACTAAGATATTCTGTGAGTTAACCATCTTAAGTCTGAGTGATGAGCATTGGCTTTTGCATAGAAAACGAAGCATTTGCAGACTTTGTGTTATTGATACGTAACATTTATGTTAATTTATTCCACATCAGAAAATTAGGAACAGTTAATCTGTTACTCCCATATATAAAATTCGCGCGATTTCTTCAGGGGCATCTGCTTTCTAAGTACGAGTGTAAGTCAAATGAAAACCTTAAATATTTTTTTTAAAATGTTATTTATTGTGCAGAAGTGGTACAAAGCTGTATCACTTTTCAACAAAATCTCCCCCACGCTCAATGCACGTCCTCCAGCGCTTACAAAGGGCATAAATTCCTTTAGAAAAAAATTCTTTTGGTAGTCCGCGCAACCATTCATGCACCGCGTTGCGTACCTCTTCATCGGAACAGAACATGCTGCAATCTCATTCAGTGTCACACGGCGGTTTTCCTTCACTGTGGCTTCAACTGCTGCAATATCTGAGGAGTCACATCTCGTTGTGCCTGACCTGGACGAGGAGCATCTTCCACTGAAGTCACACCATTTGCAAACTTCCTACTCCATTAGTAGACTTGCTGCTGTGACAAACATGCATCACCGTACTGAACCTTCATTCGTCGATGAATTTCAACAGGTATCACACCTTCACTACGCAAAATAACAGAACGTTGTTCTTCACTGGTGAAAGTCGCAAGTGGGGCGGCCATCTTTACACTGATACTGCGACGGGATGTGTGCATCTGCACTATGCTGCCACCTACAGGCCATTCTGCACGCTGTTTGTAGCACGCTTACCAATCTACGGGATAACGGCGCGAAATTTCGATTTATTATTACAAATTTAAGGTTTTTATTTGATTCAACCTCGTACAATGCAGTGTCAGGTCACAGTCTGTATAAATTCCTTGAAAGTTTACTATCTCTGCAATCCAGAATAACAATGCATCCAGCATTCAGCCGAAGTTAGTGTTGTTAATAGTAACTCCATGATACACGTGTGTATAGTACCAAGCACTCAGTTTCAAACTTTTGAGTCACTAACTACTCTCAACTCATTCGGATTGCGATGGCAATATCTTGTGCGACGTATCTTACCATAGTATACATTTCATTTGTGAACATGTGTTGAGAATTTAATGAGAATTCTATATATCATCCCAGTTGGTATTTCTTGTGTATCTCCTCTACTCACCCGAATTACGTTATGCTTGAATCATGTCAGATCTTCTATAAAATAACAATAAAATTCGGATGCTACTTTTGGATCTGGGCTCACTCACTCATCCTGCCCCGGGCTCAGTCCTGGATCTTAGCGGCACTGACCACAGATCCTAAGGAAGGCCACATGAATGAGATCCATAGCACAGTACTGCCTCTATTTGGCTGCGTCCGTGGCACACTGCATGTTTTGAGCACCCTTTCGCTTGGATGGCAGCGTATCCGGGAACCACCATAGACCTGGTGAAATAAGAAACGTGATTCAATCAGCCAAGTGAGATGTTTCCATTGATTTACGGTCGAATCTCGATGACCCTGTGGCCATTGCGAACATAGCTTTTGACGTCAACATTGAACATGTAGATGTCAGCTGTTGTGGAGCCGTGCCACGAAACATTTGTGCTTGCACCAGTATTCTATTCTCTCGCCAGATCTGCCACATATTGCCGCGTATCCTCCTTCACAGAGCGGGTATATCTCGTACCCCCATATACTGTGATGAGGCGTGGTAATCCAGCTTTGTTACCTACTCGTAGGTTCTCCGTTCTTCAGACGCCTCCCACAGATGCTCAACTTCCCCAGCTACGAGATGTTCATTCTCAGGCCTTATCGCATAGCAATCTCCCTTTGTTACAGTCCTTTATGTTAGTACATCACCGCTATAATAATTCCCCATTCGTCATCTTCCGTTTCTGTTCAAGAACATTCGTCACCAGAGACGAAAAGAGATATCCAATTTTTGGCACTCCGCTTCGTTCAGTCATCTGACAACAATTATGGCGAAGGGTACGTCAGACATTAATGTGTGGACTTTCCCACTCGCAGCACTTAATTCTGGGTCTCCTTTGGAAGTTACTGGCTGGTTTTCCTTCACTGGACCACTGTCTTCATTATCCTCGATGATCTGAACTGCGACTGTCTCTCCTGCCTTTACGGCAGGTTGAGAAAAATGCTGCACTTAATAAATACTAGCGTTGTATTGACATATTTACTCTTCTTCAGTTCTTTTGCTACCTTCTCTAACAATGGTGTCCGGCAATACGCACTTTAGTATAAACTAACGCAATGATGGACACATTTATCCGACAGATCAGTGGTTGACAAATGTACTTATATACCACCACAAGACAGGAAGACAGTTCGTATCTTGTGGACAAGAGAGCAATACCAAGTGGATCGCAAAAGATGTGGCAGATTCGTTTAAAAATTGTCCCACGTCAAGTAACTTCAATAGGACAACAGCTGATACGAGATAACTGAAGTCGAGGCTACGGAAAACTGACTCTGTGCACTTGTTGTAAATGTTTATATGAGAAAGTCGAAGAAGCAGCTCGTGAGAGGGGGAAGAAGAGACTCTCATATTCCTTTCGGTACGTTGATGAGAGTTTCGTTATATCGGTTCATGGAGAAAAAAGACCTCTCAGAATTCCTAATGACTCCGAATGATACTAGTTCTAATAAAAAGTTTACTGTGTTAAAAGAGAAGAAGGATAAAATTTCGTTTTTGGAAATACAAGCGCTTAGAAAACACGACGGATCAGGCGCATATGGATAGATCTTTACAGAAGTTCTAGTCATCATCCCTGAAAGAGTAGATGAGTGATCATAACATTGTCAGTACGAAAGCTGAAGGAATCTGTGAACCACAGCACTTGGAGGACAAGCCCCATCATTTAAGAATTCTCGTATCAGCTGTTGTCCTATTGAAGTTACTTGACGTGGGACAATTTTTAAACGAATCTGCCACATCTTTTGCGATCCACTTGGTATTGCTCTCTTGTCTACAAGATACGAACTGTCTTCCTGTCTTGTGGTGGTATATAAGTACATTTGTCAACAACTGATCTGTCGGATAAATGTGTCCATCATTGCGGTAGTTTATACTAAAGTGCGTATTGCCGGACACCAAAATATCTGCAGTTTCTAATGAAGAAGAACCAACTATAGGAAAAATTTCCTGCCATTCATAAAAATTGTCAGCCGGCCGGTGTGGCTGTGCGGTTCTAGGCGCTTCAGCCTGGAACCGCGTGACCGCTACGGTCGCAGGTTCGAATCCTGCCTCGGGCATGGATGTGTGTGATGTCCTTAGGTTAGTTAGGTTTAAGTAATTCTAAGTTCTAGGGGAGTGATGACCACAGATGTTAAGTCACATAGTGCTCAGAGCCATTTTAACCATAACAATTGTCACAGATTAAATCAGCTAAATATTAAGAAGACACGACTTTGGCAAAGTGTTTAAACAAACAAAGAGAATGGGCGAAAGTTTGAACACTGTGAAAGACCCTCGCCTGTCGCTTGCCACAGCGAGAGCACACACTGACCAGCCAGAACATTATGACCACCACCTACCTAATAGCCGGTATGTCCACCTGTGGCACGGATAACAGCGGCGACGCTTCGTGGAATGGAAGCAATGGGGCCTTCGTAAGGGACTCAGCACCAATTCTGCAGGTCACGGCAGGTTTTTGAATTTTCTGTGCCCGAGGACTGGGTTTTTGTGTTGTCCTCATCATTTCATCATCATTTGTGAGAGTGACTAGATTGGATTCTGAAAAGAAAATGGACTGTGTAAAAACTGGGACACTGTACAGGACCTGATGACCGTGTAGTTGAGCGCCCCATAAACCAAACGTCATCATCACCAAATCTGCCCACACACATCATCTAACTCCCGCAAATTCCAGGGATGGAGACAATGAGCTCTGAAGCTACGTTTAATCACATCCCACATTTGTTCAATCGGGTTCAGATCCGACGAGTTGCCGGCCACACATCAACTGGAACTCGCCGCTGTGTTCCTCGAACCATTCCATCACATTCCTGGCCTTGTGATATGGCGTGTTACCTTTATGAAAAATGCCACTGCAGTCCGGAAACACATGAAGGGGTGAACGTTGTCTGCAACCGGTGGAAGACCCTATTCGGCCGCCGTGGTGCATTGCACTAGCTCTAAATGGTTCAAATGGCTCGGAGCACTATGGGACTTAACATCTGTGGTCATCAGTCCCCTAGAACTTAGAACTACTTAAACCTAACTAACCTAAGGACATCACACAACACCCAGTCATCACGAGGCAGAGAAAATCCCTGACCCCGCCGGGAATCGAACCCGGGAACCCGGGCCGACCGAAGTGGCCGTGCGGTTAAAGGCGCTGCAGTCTGGAACCGCAAGACCGCTACGGTCGCAGGTTCGAATCCTGCCTCGGGCATGGATGTTTGTGATGTCCTTAGGTTAGTTAGTTTTAACTAGTTCTAAGTTCTAGGGGACTAATGACCTCAGAAGTTGAGTCCCATAGTGCTCAGAGCCATTTGAACCATTTTGAACCGGGAACCCGGACGCGGGACGCGAGAACGCTACCGGACGACCACGAGCTGCGGACTGCACTAGCTCTACTGAACCCGTGGATGCCTATGTGAATATTCCCCAGAGTACAATGGTGCCGCCGCCGGCTTGTCTCCATCCCTCAGTACAGGTGTGAAGGGGGTGTTCTCCTGGAAGACGACGGATTCGCGCGCTCTCGTCGGCATGATGAAGAATGTATCGGGATTCATCAGACCATGCAACGCTCAGTCACTGCGCCAAGGTCCAGTGCCCATTTCAGTCGTAGTTGCCGATAATGTAGTGTTAACATAGTCATATGCATAGGTCGTCGGTTGCGGAGGTCCTTCGCTAGAAATGTTCTGTGCACTGTGTGTTCAGACGCACTTGAACTCTGCCCGGCAATAAAGTGTGATGTTAGTTCCGCTACAGATCGCCGCCTGTCCTATTTTACTAGTCTGCCCAGCCCGTGACGTCCGACATCGGTAATGAGGGGAGACCGAGCAGCCCCACGACGTCTGGACAAGGTTTCACCTTGGTTTCGCCACTTGTTACAGACACTCGCCACCACATTCCTCGAACATCCGACAAGTCGCGCAGGTTCCGAAGTACTCCCGCCGAGTCTGCGGGCCATCACCTGCCCTCCGTAAGACTCTGGATAGATGGGACGCCATCTCCATCCTACATACGGACAGAGCTCACCAATACTACATGCATCGTTCGTGTGTCTGACACTCACTCATTCCTCGCCAGATGACGCTGATATCGCCTGGATGGGTTTATATCAATAGTAGCTAGGTAGTCATAATGTTCTGGCTGATCATTGTTTAAAATCCCTTGCACATGCGGTCAGGTGTTCAATTAATGATGTAATTAGCGAGACCTGTTGCCCTTTTGTCATACTAACATGGCAAGCTATACTATCTGTTTCTCAGCGTAACAGGCTATGAGACACAGTGCTACCAACATGTACTGTTAATTCGCATACAGATGTAGCATCCCTTACAGGAAACACGAAATGGCATACCAAATGGACCGAAGTGAGGAATAAAATTTTAATGAAACCAACTGGGACGATACAAAGCGAAGCACGCTCATCGAGTATGCAAGGATGGCGTAATGTCAGCACTCAGAAGAACCGCAGTACAAACAAGCAGAGAGCTCATTGCCTCAGATTGTGTGAAGCAGAGCAGTCACAACACTTTTCTGTAATGGGGCTATGTGTAGTACATAAATCTGGGAACGACTCAAGAACCCATTTCAGACTGCAAATTTGCATAAATGAACGTTATGAAGCTCTGAAATCAAACATTAGATCGTTGATAAGTCCAAAAAACGGGAGCACGTCCGTCACCAGTATCGGGCCATTACGTCACTGACTGCTATAAAACCCCCACCTTCTTTCCGCTCGTTCTCAGTCTGGCCACTACATCTGTGTCACTGATACCGGTGGATGGGCAGGTGTGGCAGTTGCAGGATGAGTCGGTGAATATGACGAAGTGTTTCCAGCCGCCACCAGCTTATAGTCTACTGATACGAGTCTGCTGCCATCTGGCAGTGGAGGGAACTTCAAATTCATGAACTGTGTACTTGCCGGTCATACCTGTGACTACCCGAAGTTGAGAGCCGAGTCGATCTTCCGTGACTGAAAAACCGATCTGCTCGTTCGCAGGCTGCACTGCTAGGTAGCAGGGCCCTGTGCCACCACTCCTAGACAGTACAAGTGCCACCTTTACTACTGTAAGCAGGGACCGCCCCTCGGATTGTCCTTTGTGATGCTGTTGAGTCTTCTGCCGACACGCCTTCACGGAAACCGACAACAGGGGCATGCAGATTTCTGGGGCCAAGCCTAAGTGCAGCTACTTTCAACGAGAGCGCAGAGGCTCATCCACAGCCACGCCGGGCCTCCATAGCCTCCAGCGACAAGTCCCCGGCACTGACCTCAGAAAATGCCATCGGCTGCTCAACCTAATTTTTCACCGGGTCCTGATACGCAACCACGCACCTCTTTGCAGTGCAGGCAGAGATTTCCACTCGTGGGCTGCACTGGGAAGAAGACAGAGTGACTCTAAGACTCTCGGCAATAATTGACTGTTAATTGAATGACGTCTTATTAGTGCCTTCTCACACCATAGGACCACAAACCCACACCTTACCCCGACTATCCTACACCTATAGGGTAGGCGGCATCTGGCGGACTACTACATAAGTTACGACACATTAATTGACATTTCTGGCGCATTGAGATAAAACTGTGTATACATCACATGAAATTCCGTAAATCAGGTGACGAACGAACTATGGCAGCATATAATGCTTCAAGTTTCGGTTATCTTTATCAGACCAGAGTGAAGATGGACGTTTGGTGAGTCGCTAGGATGCGAATAACGATAACTTCAGAGAAGGATGAGACAAAAGTGATAAGAACATATCTTTATCGAAATAAATATGATTTTATATCTATATGCGAACCAGCTAATGTCTAAAGGTAGTCATCGCAGTACGAGGGTCACTCCAAAAGAAATGCCCACTATTTTTGTAAAAATACAGTTTTCATTCTGCATGTGTGAAAGTTTTACAGTGTGTAGATACATCCTTCCCGCTTGTTTTAAAACTTAGTTCAACCTGTTTCTGTGAGTGACGCCGTCACAGCATGTCTTCAAGATGGCTGCTACACTTGACGTTCGTCAGAAACAACGTGCTGTCATAGAATTCCTGTGCTGTGAAAACGAGACAGTGGGAAACATCCATAAGAGGTTGACAAAGGTGTATGGAGATGCTGCTGTCGATCGCAGTACAGTTAGTCGGTGGGCAAGCAGGTTACGTGATGAAAGCGGGCATGGCAATATTGAGGATTGTCCTCGCAGTGGAAGGCCTCGTACTGCACGCACTCCAGACAATGTGCAGAGAGTAACGAATTGGTGACTGCTGACAGACGCATCAAAGTGAATGAATTGTCACGTTACGTTGGGATAGGGGAAGGAAGTGTTTGCAGAATACTGAAAGTGTTGACGTTAAAAGGGTTTCTGCAAGGTGGGTTCCCAGGATGTTGCAACTGTACCAGAATGGTGGAGATGAATTTCTTGGAAGAATTGTGACAGGTGATGAAACATGGCTCCATCATTTTTCACCAGAGACGAAGAGGCAACCAATGGAGTGGCATCATGCAAATTCACCCAAGAAACAAAATTCCAAACCACACCTTCTGCTGGAAAAGTTATGGCTACGGTGTTTTTCGATTCTGAAGGACTCTTGCTTGTGGGCATCATATACCAAGTGGAACCACAATAAATTCTGATACATATGTGACGACACTGAAGAAACTTCAAGCTCGACTGAGTCATGTTCGACCACATCGGCAAAAGCAGGATGTTTTGCTGTTGCACAACAATGCTTGGCCACATGTCAGTCAAAAAACCATGGAATCGATCACAAAACTCGGATGAACAACACTGAAACACCTGCCTTACAGTCCTGATCTGGCTCCATGCTACTGTCATCTCTTTGGGAAACTGAAAGACTCTCTTCGTGGAATAAGGTTTGAAGATAATGACTCCCCTGTGCACGTTGCCAAACAGTGGCTCCATCTGGTTGGTCCAGAATTTTACCGTGCGGGTATACAGGTGCTGGTTCCAAGATGGCGTAAGGCAGTTGAGAGGGATGGAAATTATGTGGAGAAATGAAAATATTGTTCCTAAAGGATGTATCTACACACTGTAAAACTTTCAAACATGTAGAATAAACGATGGATTTGTAAAAAAAAAAAAAAAAAAATTGTGTGCATTTTTTTTGGAGTGACCCTCGTAGTACTAAAATCCATATAATTTATTTTTTTCTTTATGATTGTCAGAAGCTTAACTAGAACTAAAGTCGGTAACAAACTGGATCAGTAGTAAGGAACTTTATTCGTTGCCAGGACAAATTAGAGGGTTCCAGCTTTACACTTCCTGGTACGAATCATTGGAGGCCAAAGGGCACACCAATTTACGGGCCGGCCATGTGGCAGTTCCAGCTCACTGGCTCTGTCAGAGGCCAGTATGGCACAATACTCGTCGACAGTAGTCTTTAACATTTATGGTAGATGTAGGAAATAAAATTTTATACACATTTAAGTTAACTGTGATGCGCCTGGTGACAATTTCATTTATACCCTGCGCAATAAAATGAAAGGATCACATTTCCGAAACCCCGTAATTTCTTACCTTTGCGAAACATAAGTTTCAAATTTGGTTCAGAGGTTCCTACAACTTTCCTCTGTAATGCTGGAGAAGCGTGGCTCCTTCTAACGTCACCCTCACACAGGTACATGTCGACACATGCGAAAAAAGGGCACCAGCTCAGAAGTTCATGTAAACTGTAATGTGGGCTAGTGATGACACACTGGTACCAGATTTCACCACAATTCTTCCCAACGCCACCGTGGACGAGTTGCACAATGAGAAGGTCGTCACGTACCTGTTAATCACATTTCACCCCTTCCTTCGACGTCTCTGCGATGGAGGTCAAAACCGCGATACCCAGCTCCTCTACCACCAATGGGTCGGGCAACCCCCTCGAGATCTGAGTCCGGTTTGCCTAGCTTCAGCCGCAAGAGCAGCCGACAGGCTGAAATGGTGACAAAATTTCTGCAAAGTACATTTGTAACGTGAGCAACGAAGTTGCTTGGGTGACATCTGAGTGATCAAGCCACAGGAGGGTGGAGAACATGAGGATTGAAAAAGTGTAAGTATCCTTTCCTGCTTCAGAGGAAACTGCTTAACGCAAATTTCGGGATGGTTCCTTCGAAAGGATTCGGCTGAGTGCTTCCCCATTCTTCCTGCCTCTGAAGACCTAGATATCGATGGGACGTTAAACATTGATCTTCAGAACGTCCATTTTCCTTCACGTTTGTATCTTTTTGAAACGGTAAAATGTTGCGAACTGCATCCACTGCTCCATTATCAATATCCATATTTTTAAAACCTCGCGAAAGCGAAGTGAAGAACGTCGGACTTAAACGTTGTTCATAATCCCATTACATGGAGATATCTCTCGCTATTAACTGGAGTGAAGTCGATTTAGCTTAGATCACGACAGAGGTGGATACTGCAGCAAATAAAATCTCCTAGATACGAAACTTAGTTTATGTGACTTTCTGAAATATAGCAAATGTAAAAAGTCGTTCTCAATTTGTAAAAATAAGATTTCGCGAAATTCGTTAGGTGTTACAAAGTTCTCTTTCTTTTCTTAGCATCAGAGTTTACGGAACAAGACCGTGAGTGATCACAATCGTTTCTCTGCAGAGTTTGCAGCTCCGCAGTATTATCAAAATTAGATATGTATTTTACTTTGTGATGACAAAATCATAGTGAGCTTTCGAGCTCCAGATCATGTTACACAGAATAGTGGGTATTAATGTGAACGTCGATGTTGGTGAACTTTGATGTTCTTGTCTGCGATGCTCGTAGATGACTAGTATTTTCCTCCCAAGTCTTATGGCTGAATAAAACGGATCTTTTTGTTTCCGTTTAAAACTTGTGTCTTCTTAACATCTAAGACGCTGCAGGTGGCATCTCATTTATTTATTTATTTTGCTTCCTGGAAGGAAAGCAAGCCACATATGTGAGTTGATAGTACTATGTTGGTAGCCTGTTATGCTGTGTAACAGTCTATATAGATTTGTAGTTCAGCAATACGACAAGGCGAGAGGACTCGCTCATTCTGTCACTAAAAGTATGTAGAAACTACAAAAAGAAGTATTAACATCCGCCTTAAGGAACACAAAAACAATTGTTGTCTGGCTTACACTGATAAATTTACAGTACGAGACCCTGACCTGTTGCCAGGGCTTCACCATATTCGTTTCCCTATTTTTACTGTGAAACTCTAATCATTATTACTACGCTAGGACGTACACGGAGACCATTGAAATGGAAAAGCACAACAACATCTTTAACAGCAAAAAAGCACAGAAATTAGACAATTTTTGCGTATTAGCGTTAAACAGGCCTAAAACAAAAAGTGACATCTTCCCCGCTACTAGTTCCGTAACACGCGTTCACGAATTTATGCGATGGTATGATGGTGTCATGAACCGAGCGTTGCGTTGCTATATATAAACAGTTCGGCTTTCTGAGCCTGTTTGAAATTGTAAATGCTTTCTCAGTCGTTACAGCCTCTTACGATGCCTCCATTGAAAGAAGAACGTTAGGCAAATGAATATGCCTTGGACCGCCGCCTAATGTTTATGAAACAAAAACCCACCTATTTTGTCGGAGAAAAACTATTGGCATATCTTTTGAGGTCATGATGTCATGACTCCCCCCAAAGGTCACTGTCGGCTCCGAACTATACATTCGCAATGGTCTGCGGGTACGTGGTGACTGGACCCATGTCAGTTTTAAAATGGTTCAAATGGCTCTGAGCACTATGGGACTTAACTTCTGAGGTCATCTGTCCCCCAGAACGTAGAACTACTAAAACCTAACTAACCTAAGGACGTCACAAACATCCAAGCCCGAGGCAGGATTCGAACCTGTGACCGTAGCGGTCGCGCGGTTCCAGACTGTAGCGCCTAGAACCGCTCGGCTACCCTGGCCGGCTCATGTCAGTTTTCACTTTTATTGCGATACACGCTGTACATTGCCACATTGAAGATCGTATTATTTTGTGTATTAAAACATGCATTTAATATGACACTAGTGCGTCAAAACGAATAAATAAGGTGGTTGTTTGATTTGTGACATCTAAATATTACATTATTATTTATAAGTAGATGGCCTTCCAAATTATGTAATTTGTACCTCATACATGCATTATTAAGCAAAATAAGCATAATGATCATTACAATTGTTGAAAGGATACAGTGCTTTATATTAAATTGTGTGTTCCATTAAAACAAGTCAATTACAATTGTCTTTTAATTTTGTGATATAATCGTAGTTGTTAAAAAAATCAAGATAATAATAAATAAAAACAATGTATTGAAAATAAGTTTAATTTCCTTTACCACAAACAGTCGTTGTTTTGTCGAAATCAGTACACACCTGTAGGAAAAGTAGTCCTTTTCTCCCTTTTCTTTGTTTGTGTATTATAATGATATATTGTTTCCAAAAGATAAAATATGTTGTTATACAACGTCACTGGAGAGTTTATATCTTCACCTGAAATATAAGTGACTACTATTAATTCAGAAAACTATTCCTAGCCTTAAGTCACTGCATCTGTTCAAATGTCAGTAGCTGAAAGGGTCAAGCCGGACAAACTTTGCTTCTAAATGGTCTTCCAAATATTCAGTTCGAAAGATTTGGCCCCTTGTAGCTTATTATGTGCTTCCATTTCTAAGAAAAATGACTTCGGGAAACAAATGTTTTGACAAATAGAAAGACTGTCTGCTATATACGAGTATTATGTTGACCTGGAGACAAAGGTATTTTATTTGGGACTGAAACTCTTTTAAGCTCAGAGGAGACAATAAGAAAAACAAATTTTTATTTCCCATAAAATGATCTTTACCACACATTTTTACCAAACCTCAAAATACACTCTCGTAATATCGCGATCTTTTGGATTGAAGACTGTCTCATTTTATTTCCTATTAGAATAAGATGACGTCCAAATCCTTATCGAGGCCAACCAGTAGTGATGCAAAGCTACTTTTATTACCTATAATTGACGATATGATGGTTGGACAACGTCATGCATTGTTCTGAGCAACAGGGGACAGTGAAAGTGGATTGTGTGACGGTCTGGAACACACTCGCTGTCAGACTATGGACCAGTCCGCAAGAGCTCTTCGCCGTTCGGCGTAATACCCCAACGAGCGTCGCAGCCACTGTGGCAGTTAAAAGCTGACCGCCGCGCCGCTTCACGCGTTATCTCAGCAGCACTCACAAAGACCAGTGGAATACGCATACATCGATACGGTTTGAAAGTTCACAGAGATGTTGGTCACAGTCGACATTAACTCTGGCCGGCCAGTGTGGCCGAGCGGTTCTAGGCGCTTCAGTCTGGAACCGCGCCACCGCTACGGTCGCAGGTTCGAATCCTGCCTCCGCCTTGGATGTGTGTGATGTCCTTAGGTTAGTTAGGTTTAAGTAACATGACCTAAGATGTTAAGTCCCATAGTGCTCAGAGCCATTTTGACATTAACTCTCCTGAAAGTAAATTAGGTGAACACTGCTAGAGTAGGAAAGCGTACAGATATGTTGGGCACGGAAGACGATCTGAACACTCGTGAAAGAAAATCAGGGGAAATTCTTTCGTGGTATTAATGACGTACGTCAACCATTATCACGCAAGAAATAACCTTTCACTATACTATACAGAATTACGTTCGTTATGGGTAACAAGGCAGTATTTTTTTAATTACTATTTCTAACGAGAGTTTCGGCTTGTATTTGAAAAAAGGGACGAAGAGCTGACGGTGTCGAGATAATAAATCACTTCTTACTACCTACTGAGGACGATTTCTTTTCCCATTTCCATGAAATAAAACGATGTGTTTAGTGTGTGTCCTCCACTTGAAATCTCAGTGGAATTTGCCTGTGCCATCACTCCTAATGCGAGTACTTCACTATACATTCCTTTATGCTCAAGAACACTAGGGGGCAAAATATACTTAACTTTGTTCTTCACAATTTCGTAGAAGTCTAAGTTGCAATTCCAATATCTCTAGGTTCGAAAAAACAATTCCACAAAATAATTTAGATGCGTGGATTTCGTGAAGTTAATCAAAGTAAATTAAGAAAAAGTTGCTAGTCTCAATACTCTTCATGGTTTATTGTTGCTCTTGGATCCAATAACGTATCATACATGTAAAAGATTAAACATGGTGCACTTAAGAATTACAGACTTGTTTTTCTCACAATACACTGATAACTTTGTGACGGCTCCCTAACCCAAGGTCCTCGGCGGTATTTTTGGGGCAGCCACCACAAAATATATAAAGCGTGGGTAGTGACCAGGTTGTAGCTATGTCTCTTGGCAGAAAAATAATTAATGACAAGAATTGCGCCAGCTAGAATGAAGAGATAACTTATGTTTATTTCTGACGAAACGTGTACCAGCAATACAAATCAAGTAATATCCAAGAGTAATACGTGTACTGAGCCTAGTCGAATACAATAGTAAATATCACACTGCAATGGCTCCACTATAATCTCCACGAAAGGCTAGCAATAGACAATCGACAATAGACTGTCCGTCTCGGGGCCAGCGCTCCTCCTTATATGCAAAAGGCAGAGGGCGCTGCGGACCCGAGCTCAACCGTGGCGCGATCTCTTCGGTCGGCGGTAACGCCCTGAGACGCCGACGGCCGCGACAGCAACTGTGGCCAGCGATGTCACGGTCAGGGCGCGCGTGCGTGAGTTGGTTGGTTGTTTGGGTCCGTGGATATAACAGATAAGAAACACACAACAGAATATCTCCACTTCTGGGTAATGATCCCATTCTATAGGTGTCCGTAACTGAAGTTGCAGTTTCAAAACGCAGTAGAAAAAAGAACAGTTGCTCAGAATAACGTTCAGTTTCAACAGGGTGTTATTGACGCAGGGGGAAACGCCATGGAAAAAGGAAGAAAGCAAGAGAGAGAGCGAGAGAGAGAATTAACGAAAATTTGACCAATAGATGGCGCTGAAAGCGTCAGAATAATCACACCAACTGGCGCGCGGCACACGGTCCATTCTCACTTTGCGTCCTAGGTGCCCGACATCACCGCCTCCATGAAGGATCGCGCGCTCCTGCAAAAGATCTTTTACAAGAGTAACTACGCACCAGTAGCCCTGCAGAACCTCCGAACACCCTAGGATGTGAGAAAAGGCAGTGGTCTGATGTCCACTGTGGGTCTGGAGTAAAACATTACAAAATTCGAAAAGACAGGTTCTTTCGAAGTGCACTGTGGCAGAGGGAGAAAAGCAGTTGATCTGACGTCTGTCGAAGACTGGTGCGCAAACAAGTAGTGCAAAGAGAACTGCCTGAACATTGGACCCGCCTGCAAGCACCGTGCAAAAGAATCCTACGAAACACCCTGCATTGCTATCCACACAAACTCTCACAAGTTCAAGTTCCTTCCTGTTGACCTACCAGCAAGGTAAACGTTCACTCTAGAATTTCTTGCTCACGGGGAAGTAGACAATGAATGGGCATGGAAAATTCTGTGGACAGACGAAATCCATTTACATCTCCAAGGATATGGCAAAATGCAGAATTAGGGAATATGGGCAATGGAAAATCCGCACGCACATCATCCGGTACCAGCTCATTCTGCAAAGGTGACAGCGTGGTGCGGATTGACGGCATCGTTTATCGTAGGGACGTATTTTTTCGAGGAGATGAGTCCTGTGGGGTCTGTTACCCATATCAGCACTGGTAAATGTTTTCAGAGTCTTTCGCGCACCAACATGATTTCAGACCTTCAGCAGCTTGGATGTGTGAGTATGTAACGCCGGAAATGCATATCCTCCTATTTCCATCTATTGCACTGCAAATTTTTTTCCTTATTTTGTTACCTGAAGATATAACATTTCTGTGTCTTTGTATATTGTAATTGTTTTACTATTTGTATATATATGCATTTATGTCGATGTATAATTGGTTTGTTTTGTGAATATTATTTGTATTTATACGCTGGGTCTGGCCTAGGGAAAACTATACTATCGAACGAATACATCGATAGGTTGTGTGGAGAACGAAAGTGTTTAGGATCTTTGGTAGTGTTAACTCTGCCGCGTGGAGCGCGGGCTGAGCAGAGAGGAGTCTGGCTGGAGTAGTGCGGTTGAGCACGTGTGTTGGGTGACGCTCCCGCGAGTTGCCGCGCTTTCGGGGTTTGTCAGCATGTAATTGCGCTCGACTGGCTATAATAGTTTCTAGCACGGTGTCGCGGACGGGAAGCATTAGCTGGCACACATGAAGAGCCCGTTTCGCCTGGTGACCGCGTCGAGAAGAAGGCGCGCCAGCATCCAGCTTCTGCAACAGCGACGGCCGACGATGAGTGACTGTCGCCACCTCCTCGATCGACGACTTCAAACCTTCAATCAACCAACAAGGAAGACTAAAAGCACGTAAAGTTTCAGAACTGTATGGCAGACCTCAGCTTTTAAAATTGTTGCATCACAAAATTACAGCAACTTAGCATGAACCTTTGTTGCTCATTGTCCCAATTGCATTGCCAAGCAGGGTCCCTTCCTTTTCCGAAATGAACCCGAGTGTCGTTGAAATTCAAACGCCAGCATTAAAATAGCATCATTCGATTTCACTGCTTTAATTTCAAAGTTAAGTTAAGGTATTCATAGCTGGCTACAATATTTAGATTACACAAGCACAAATTAAGAGTGCGAGTTTTGTTACCGTATTTTAGCTTACCTGTGACTGCAGCTCAACTTGGTACGTACTAAATTTTACTATTCTTAATTGTTCAGAATCATTTAATTCAAGTTCGAAGTTAAATCTCTTATTTCTAAATTGCGTAGATTCAAGTAGCTTTTGAAATGATTGTTGAGGTAGCCCAAGACTAACTGTATTTTACTGAATTTCGATATGCTTCAGAAACAAAGTTCACTATTAATTTCAGTCACTAAATTCACTTTCAATTTTCCAGTTTTATTAATTCTTTTGCTAAATTAAGTAAGGGTGTAGCGAAATTTATTACTTCAGACAAACATCCAGTTTTCACACAACACGTGTCAACCTTCAGTTGCCACGCTTTTAGTGCTAATTATATGTGCAATAACCTTTTTTTTCAGTTATTATAGTAATTGTCCATAGGACTGGCGACCGTAATTTTCCCCAAATCTCAAATATCTATTTACCGCTAGTTAATTGTTAACGTAACGGCCGCACATTTACTTTCTTTATTAACTTTACCCCTTTTCAAAATTAATTTCCACCAGTTTCATTTGCATTTTCCTTTTTACCGACAGATTAACTTCGGTGACGATTGCTTTTCCCAAATTTCCATTAGGTACACGCGGTTTAATTTTTCACTGTCATTAAGGTCGATAAGTGAGGGGGGGGGGGGTTACAAGTAGAACCATTCTGATACAAGACGGCGCTAATCCGCACTTTGCACAGCCAGTGAAGGGGCTGCTGCAGAGGCATTTCGGAAATGCTAGAATTATCAGTTGTCGTTTCCCTACATCCGGGCTGTCCAGGTCGCCAGATATCGTCCGTGTGACTTCTGGCTGTGGGGTCATTTAAAAAATGCTATGTCAGTGCTACAATTACGGACGTAGCTGATCTGAAGGCACGCGTTGCGCAGCACATTCTGAACATGACCCCCGAGATACTCAGATCTCTTGTGAAACGTGCTATTTCTCCATTTAAACTTACGGCAGAAAACGGTTGACAGCACACCTAACTTGTCTTGCGCCCGTGTTAACGACAATTAGAAACCGATGTTATTTTGCTTTTAATGCTGTTTTTGGTCTCAGAATTATTAAAAACCAATGTCGCTTTGCTTTTTATGCAGTTTTTGCCTCAGGATGATTAAAAACCCATGTCATTTTGATTTTTAAACGGTTTTTGGCCTAAAGACAATTAAAAACCGATTTTTCCCGACGAGTGTGCTACGAATTGCCGTGGTGGATAGGCTTACCTAACTGACAGTGCCACAACTTTTGACAATCAAACTTATACAGTCATGCACATTGAACAGTGTGGATGGTGTTACATGCAACTCAAACCATAGCCGTCCTATTGCAGTTAGTCTGTCATTTACATTAAGACGCCATCTATTAGCATAATGTTCGTTAATTTTTTATTTGTTCCATAACGTTTCTCCCTGTGTCAATAATAGGCTGTTAAAAGCTGACGTCATTCTGAACAGTGTTTCTCTTCCTACAGCGCTTCCAAACTGGAACTTTTATGATCTACATCTACATCTACATTTATACTCCGCGTGCCACCCAATGGTGTATGGCGGAGCGCACTTTACGTGATGATGTACACTTTGTCACAAGATATTATCTTTGGATATGAAGGTCGTCGCGAACGTGGTTGTGATTACTATATCTCAGAAAGCTTTCATTATTTTACAAACACGCGGGAATATAAAGTGAACAGTATGTAATTCTACGAGCATAAATATCAATAATAGTAATATGATGAGTATTTCCTCATCTACGTGATTTTAACAATATTTAAGTGTCCAAGCCGGTCGGTGTGGCCGAGCGTTTCCAGGCTCTTCAGTCTTCAACAGCGCGACCGCTACAGTTAGTTAGGTTTAAGTAGCTCTAAGTTCTAGGGGAGTGATGACTTCAGATGTTAAGTCCCATAGTGCTCAGAGCCATTTGAGCCATTTTTTATGTGTACAAAAAGTATCGTAGTATCCGATACGCGTCCAGTTGCGTTACGTGTTCTGGAGCACAATTCTCTCAGAATACTGAAAATAAGACAATAAAAAGACAATTGCAAAATACTTTCGATAAGAACCTGTTTTATGATAGATTAAATTTATACCAAAAATACCCAGTGAAGTCACCTTTCAGTTGTCACAAACCGCGAAATGTATCGTGTCATGAAATAAAATCACGATTGTGACTGAAGGTGGTTGTTCCTTTTTAACGAAAGTAGTACACTCACGGTAAAAACACTGGCGCAACTGATAAAATTAAGAAATTATTTCCGTACTCAAATGAGAAGACAAATATGGTGGGAATATGTGTTGAAATGGTTCAAACGGCTCTAAGCACTATGGGACTTAACATCTGAGGTCATCAGTGCCCTAGACATAGAACAACTTAAAATTAACTACCCTAATGACATCACACACATCCATGCCCGAGACAGTATTCGAACCTGCGACCGTAGCAGCAGCGCGGTTCCGGACTGAAGCGCCTAGAACCTCTCGGCCACATCAGCTGGCGGAATTTGTATGCCCGGTGGAAAGGAGAACATGTCATCTGGTCAAATCAGTACAGGGTTATCCACAAAAAGGCAAATAGGGGCAAGGCAGGAGTAGCCCTAATATTGAATAGGAAGATGAGAATGCGGGTTAGTTACTCTGAACATCATAGTTAACGCATTATCGTAGTCAGGACTGAAACGGCGCCGAACCATCAGTAGTACAGACGACGCAGATATTGAAAAATTTATGACGATGTGATGAAAACTATTGGGATAGTCAAAGTAGACGAAAATTTTTCGTACTGCTTGCTTTGGTCACCGCTAACACATCGATTAAAAATCATGAAAGAATGTTGTGTACGTGAAAGAGACCACGGTACACTAAACGATTTCACAATGATTAAATTATGGTAGGAAGAGATTTCGAAACGAGATCTAAAACTGTATAACGTTTTTAAGGGCAAGTGTGGAAACAAAGCTTCTAAAGTAGATGACATTCTCTCAGTATTGTTGACATCCTTGTTAGAGGCACTCACGACAAAACTATTGCACCTGGTGTGCAAATTATGTGAAACAGGGAAAATATCCGCAAACTTCAAGAAGAATTTAGTAATTCCAAATCGAAAAAAGGAGGTACTAAGAGGTGTGAATATTTCCGTACCATCAGTCTAATAATTCCTGGTTGCAGAATACTTACATGCATTATTTGCAGAAGAACGGAAATACTGGAAATCTAGAAACACGCAAGGCAATAATGACCCTACATCTTACGTCAGAAGACGGCCTGAAGAAAGGCAAACACACGCGTATAGCATTTGCAGATTTAGATAAAGTTTTGGCATTGTTGACTGGACTACCTACTTCGAAATTCTGAAGGCAGCAGGGATGAAATACAGGGACCAATGCAAGTTGTACGGAAACCAGACTGCAATTACAAGAATCGAAGGAAGTGATAGGTAAACAATAGTTGAGAAGGGAATGGGACTGGGTTGTAACCTATCTTTTTGTACATAAGCAAATATTAAAGGAAACCAAAGAGATACTTGGAAAGCGAATTAAACTTGAGGGTGATGAGAGAAAAATATCGACGTTTGTCAGAGGCCTCGAAGTGCTTGGAACAGCAATGTAAGTAACTAGATAAGAGTCTTGAAAAGAGATTATAAGATCGAAAAGAGTAAACACAAAAGAAGGAACAAAAGGAGAGTAATAGAATAAATTCAAACTAAATCAGTGGATGTTGAGTAAATTAGACTAGAAAATGAGCCACTAAATATAACGGGTAGGTTTTGCTGTTTTCGCCGAAGTATTAGATGATATAAAAAAAGCATATTGGCCATAAAACGAAAAACATGTATGAAAAAGAGCAATCTGTTGTCGTAAAATATAAATTTAAATGTTAGGAAATCTTTTCTGATGATTTTTGCCTGGAGTGGAGTCCTGTACGAAAGCCAAACGTGGACGATAAGCAGTCCAGACAAGAAAAGAATAGAAGTTATTGAAATGTGGTGCTGCAGAAGAATGCTGAAGATCGAATAACTGCTTAGGAGGTACAGAATAAAATTTGGGAAAAAACATAATTTGATTGAAGGAAGGAACCAGTTGATAGGACACATAGGGTGGTTTCAAAGAATAGTCAGTTTTGTAACGGAGTGCAATGTGAAGGTTAAAATTTGTAGCCGGTGAGCTAGACATGGATACAGGAAGCAGGTTCAAGTTGACGTAGGTTGCAGTAGTTATTCAGAGATGATGAAGCTTGCACATTATAGACTAGTGTGGAGAGCTGCATCAAAACACTCATCGACTTGAAAACCAACAAACAAACAAAACCAAAAAAGGGTAAGGAAGGTGGTCCAAATAAGGCCATATTAAGATTTGCAACTTTCTTTAGAGTCCACAAATTTTTCATACTGGGAAGTGGGTTTTAATTTCTGTTCAGAAAACATTAGTACTTCATTTAACACGTAACTTACGAATGCCGGAAGGATGATGAAATTTTGATGTGATATGAACTATAACTCCGCACAATGGCGTCGTTAGGGCCTAGGTTTTGCACACTAAGGCTATATCGTGTTACTCAAGTAGTCGATTATCTGTAACGATATGGACGTTGTTTAACTCATTTCATACGCCATGAGAACAACACTATGTATTGGTATAATACTTATAAGATAATAAACAGCACATTTGTGTGATAATATCAAATTCCAGTTTTAAAATGAATTAATTTTCACACTTTGGGCAAATGAAAGTGCCAGAATCATTTTTTGTTTGTCCAACACACTCTTCTTGAACATAATTGTTGTGATGAGTACAAAGTTTCATATGACATACACGGTCATCCTCACATACAAAATAATACCACCTCACAAATAAATTTTGTAGACTGGCATAGACTGGCACTTATGCTTGGTTTAGAGATATTCTCGGAGAAACTCTTGTTTCTTTGCTCGTCATCGTCTTCTTTGTACACTTGCTTGCCACCAATGTCAGTTTACTCATGTTGTGAACAGTGACTTCACAACTACAAGGCCCTTGAAATTCAAGGCTTAAAGTCTGGATGTCTTTTGCTGATTAATTTTAGGCGTTGGGGAGATTGCGCTTAGATAACGTTGGGAAACATTGGAAGAAACGGGTATCTCCATACCTTCATTTGGCAGTTGGTGCATCAAAGCAACAGGTGTGGGTTGTGGAGAACTATTCTCAGAAATGTTCAGCGAGATCTCTGACAAAGCTGAGGGAACACATGCAACTTCCGGAAAAAGATCTCAGTTATATAGATGTATCTCTATTGTTTTTAACGAAGATATCAAGTCTACAGTTATGGACCAATACCAAACGCTAGGGAATATTTTCCCAAATGAAGCTCTGTATATTTCGTGTTCTGAATGGGACACCCAGTGCTTCTGCTCTTCATCATCCCAATACGTCTCAAAGCATTTGAAAACTGATTTGTCTAGCGGTTGCCATTGGTGCGTGGTATTACTTCGGAGACAAAACGGAGCAAGGATTCAGCTTTCCTCTGTGGAAACAATACCAATATGAAGGCGCGAAGAAGCCCCATAAAAGGTGAGTAATGTCTTATCTACATTCTTACTGGGAAAAATGATCGATCTAGTGTGTAAAATCTTCGGAATTCATGCTCCCCTTCGACGCAATAACAACTTTCCTACCAGGAGAAACATTCCCTTCCTATTCGAGTTTCAGCCTTTACACCTTGAACAAAATAAATTGAAGAATATCATGTCCCAAAGAGTTTCCACAAGTAACAAGTATTTCATTGTCAGCGTGTTCTGGAGCTAGCAAGTGAACTCTTTTTGCGAGCAGTTGTTGTTAGTAGCGAATGTGGTTCAAATGGCTCTGAGCACTATGGGACTCAACTGCTGAGGTCATTAGTCCCCTAGAACTTAGAACTAGTTAAACCTAACTAACCTAAGGACATCACACACATCCATGCCCGAGGCAGGATTCGAACCTGCGACCGTAGTGGTCTCGCGGTTCCAGACTGCAGCGCCAGAACCGCGCGGCCACTTCGGCCGGCTAGCGAATATGAGATGAGGTTTACCAGCTACGTCGATATGATCCATCAATTGTTATGGTTTTATGAACTAGTCAGTCACAATAAACTTATTTAATTTGGAAGCCCTTCCGGGACTTAGGTTTAATGTTCTGCGCCATGCTACTTATGGGGGCGTTTTATAAACGGCTCCAGCCAACATAGCCCTACTTCATTTGCATTTTCACTGAAAGGGTTTGGAATTTTGTTCTCTGTATAGAAGGTGTGTACACTACGTTTGAGAATATTGTTTGTGGCAGGCATTCCTGTTCATGCCAGTCGAAAAATACGACATAGTGATTTCTCTTGCTCTATGCTTAGAGTACAGTGTCATCCTAATTTCCTTTGTGGATGCGACGTGTCCGTCTGGGAATATGAAACATTCTTGATGCTTCCATCACAGACATGCCATCGAGAATAGCAGCTAAAGCTAATTCCGTCTGCTCCTTTGTCCGCGTTGCACGTGGCTCGATTCCACTGTCTACCACTAAAAAGAAAAGACCTTATTTAATGAACTATTTTTATATTCTTTAAAAAGATAAAATTTATGAAAAAACAGTATTGAGATTGCTTGTATACGAACTATAAACATTCTAACGAGGAACCACCAATGGAGGCCTATAAAGTAATGTGGCAAAACCGTGTAAAAACTTCGAATTTCTATAATTCCTACACATACCCCGAAATTAACTACCGAAGGTAGCATATATGTGCATAAAAATAAATAAGGCCATCACAGTATATAATAAGGCCACACCTGGCCTTACCGGTAACACTCTGCCGTGACCAAAAGCTTTTGACCAGATGTCTAACAGATTGAAAATTAATACACTACTAGGTGAAATACCAAAATATCGTTAAATAAGCTTTGAAATCGCACACAAACAAATTAAGTAATACAAGTCTTACCTCTGTTATCTCGAAAACCCTATGCCATACAAATTACAACGAAGCGCAAACCAAAACAAGATGACATGCGGCGACAATGAAATCTGCTAGAAGCAAAATCTTCGCATCAAGTGAAGAGTGTTATTTCATAAATTTCAAAATCAAGCAGGTACCGCCATCTAGAAGTTGTCTATCATACTTTTTTCACAGATGCCCACTGGCCTTATTTTGTATATACACTACTGGCCAATAAAGTTGCTACACAAAGAAGAAATGCAGATGATAAGCGGGTATTCGTTGGACAAATATATAGTACTAGAACTGACATGTGATTACATTTTCACGCAATTTGGGTGCATAGATCCTGAGAAATCAGTACCCAGAACAACTACCTCTGGTCGTAATAACGGCCTTGAGACGACTGAGCATTGAGTTAAACAGAGCTTGGATGGCGTGTACAGGCACACTGCCCATGCAGCTTCAACACGATACCAAAGTTCATCAAGAGTAGTGACTGGCGTATTGTGACGAGCCAGTTGTTCGGCCACCATTGACCAGACGTTTTCAATTGGTGAGAGATCTGGAGAAAGTGCTGGTCAGGGCAGTAGTCGAACATTTTCTGTGTCCAGAAAGACCCGTACAGGACCTGTAACATGCGGTCGCGCATTATCCTGCTGAAATGTAGGGTTCCGCAGGGATCGAATGAAGGGTAGAGCCACGGGTCGTAACACATCTGAAATGTAACGTCCACTGTTCAAAGTGCCGTCAATGCGAACAAGAGGCGACCGAGACGTGTAACCAATGGCACCCCATACCATCACGCCGGGTGATACGCCAGTATAGGTGCGTTCACCGCGATTCGCCAAACACGGATGCGACCATTATGATACTGTAAACAGAACCTGGATTCATCCGAAAAAATGACATTTTGCCATTCGTGCACCCAGGTTCGTCATTGAGTACACCATCGCAGGCGCTCCTGTCTGTGATGCAGCGTCAAGGGTAATTGCAGCCATGGTCTCGGAGCTGATAGTCCATGCTGCTGCAAACGTCGTCGAACTGTTCGTGCAGATGGTTGTTGTCTTGCGAACGTCCCCATCTGTTGACTCAGGGATCAAGACGTGGCTGCACGATCCGTTACAGCCATGCGGATAAGATGCCTGTCATCTCGACTGCTAGTGATACGAGACTGTTGGGGTCGAGCACGGTGTTCCGTATTACCCTCCTGAACCCACCGATTCCGTATTCTGCTAACAGTCATTGGATCTCGACGAACGCGAGCAGCAATGTCGCGATACGATAAACCGCAATCACGATAGGCTACAATCCGACCTTTATCGAAGTCGGAAACATGTTGGTACGCGTTTCTCCTCCTTACACGAGGCATCACAACAACGCTTCACCAGTCAACGCCGGTCAACTGCTGTTTGTGTATGAGAAATCGGTTGGAAACTTTCCTCATGTCAGCACGTTATAGGTGTCGCCACCGGCGCCAGCTTTGTGTGAATGGTCTGAAAAGCTAATCATTTGCATATAACAGCAACTTCTTCCTGTCAGTTAAATTTCGCGTCTGTAGCACATCTTCGTGGTGTAGCAATTTTAATGGCCAGTAGTGTGGGTGTATCGAAAAGAATCGACACCAACTTCGATTTTGTAGCCAGAATGAATCAAGACCTAGAGGAACGGAAGACATTAGGTTGCCAGTGGGCAATGATTTATATCAATGGTGCAAGATGGAAATTTGTGCAAGGCTGGTATTCGAACCCGGGTATCCTGCTTACTAGGAAGTTGCCCTCACCACTGCGGCATCCGGACATAGAGGTCGCCAAAACCGCGCCGACTTACTTGGCACGCCTCCATCGGACCCAATTTCTGAGCTACCACCGTCCTCTACTGATGTGAAGTCCCTGCTCATTAGCCTCATTACTCGCGATATCTGGCTCGGTTGTGGTCTCTGTGTCCGGATGGCGTAATTATTAGCGAAGCTGCCTAGTAATCAGGAGACGCGGTTTCGAATCCTGGTGCGTCACAATTTTTCAGCTTGTCCCATTCAGATGAATCAGTGACCACTGGCATCTAAAGTCTTTAATTCCTGTTTGTCTTAAGTGGTCTTACTATGTACCTGACCTTTTTCGGACAACCTACCGTATTGAAACACCAGCAATGAAAACTGTGTGGAACACGTGATACCGTAGGCACATCCCAAAGAGATTACGGTTCATCGTACGTCAGGAATCCCGTGTGACAGTACGTGAAAGAGATGTATGACTCAGATACTGGCTACCGACAAAAGGCAAAACGAATTTCACACCTCAATGTGTGCCAAAGAATCATGTCAAAGTTAAGATTCTTTTATTCATTTGTGTAATAAAGTGAACCAATATTTTAAGTGTTCTAGTGTAATGTGCCAGCTCACCGAGCAATCAACGAACCAGCAGTTGTGGCCAGACAGAGGTAGTTTCGCCTGGTCACAACACAACATAAACTGTGATATTGGGCATCCGTGGTGGAGTTGACTGGCTTTAACAAAAGTACACTGGACAAATAGTTGTTGTACAGCCCGCTGGATGCTGTTTGCTTTGTTGTTGCTAGCCAACACTTGATACAGTGAGGTAACTTGTGTGAGTGTGCGATCGGACAGGACTATTCTAACTTTCCGTGACTTATGGTAGTTATCTCTCTCCCTGATGTAATCAGTCGTGTGTTCGAGTGGAGAGAGGGGAGTCATTGCTAGTGCGACATTTCTTGCCGTCACTACCCTTATATCTAATTGCTGTATGTTCCGTTGAATGGTGATGAAATCACGTTGCGCAAAATATATTGGTCAGTCGGAGCAGTAGTATTCGGTCCACTACACATGTCTTGTACTTCCTATCTCTGCATATGCGAGCATACAGCGGCAACATACCCACAGAGTATTTGTTTCAAAGCCCTCTTCTATTGATCAGGTCCTTCGCAGTTCACTGTGTCCCAAGATTGTTTATTTTCTTCACTGCGTTCTGGTGGATCCGCTTTGAATATAAATTATAAGATACGTAGAGAGTTTTAAAAGTTTCCTGGCAAGTTGTGTTCTTCCCACCTCAAAAAGAATCAACCTCAACTAACAATCGCTGTCCTTCGACGCTGCGTCGCTTATTTTGCATCTCATGCTCGATATGAAGCATATATTCCTATACTTGGGCCACGATTTACTGTTTCATTTCTTACGATCACGTGGTGGAAATATCTTTCCAAATATGAGGGTAGCGTTATGATCCTCTTTCATTCGCGTTACATTGCGCCAACAGCTCCGGCTGCTCTTTATCCAATAATGAAATAAAATAGGCGCGCAGTGCGCAGCAGCCACGGTCTGCTAGCCTCCTTAAAGCGACGAGATATCAGCAATCCGAGCGCAGCGGTGGCATGAATAAACATTAAACGCGTGCTGGGTGGGGTGGGCCGGGGGGGGGGGGGCGGGGGTCCCGAATTAAGCGCGGTGGAGCGCGCCGCCAATCTGGAGCCGGGGACGGAACGCAGTCGAGCCACCGAAACGGTTATGGCGCCTTAATTTCCCGTTCCATTTGCATTCTCCGGCTGACACACGAGCTGGAGACCCGCGGGTAATTTAATCAAATATTTACGTTTGCGTTTCCCTCCACATTCATGGCGCTTACGGCCATCACAACAGCGTCTCTTGGCGACGACGTTATTTTCGTGAGCTAGGTACATATGGTCATACGGCGTCGTTTGCGAGAAACGAAACGTACTACTGGAGGCAAATGGATGATTCTTTTTTCGTAAAGTTTGAAACAGTCATGGAGTACGACTCAGCCAGTTACGATAACAACAGAGATGGTTCGAACCATGTATGCTTCTAGTGGTCTAGTCACCTTGTTCTGATCACGAGATTGTATTTACAGTAAGCACCGGAAACGGAACAAACAAAGTTCTCGAGTTTCTGGTAACCGTGCAACCTGCAGAGGAGGATTTTCGAGAGAGCTCGATCGATATATACGCAAACATCGAAGGCAAGCCAACTGCCGACCTCGCTGTCGCTAGCGAAGCGTTTAGCTCGTTGTTGAGTGCTGCTGGAAGAAAATAATTAATATGGCTGCAATATTACTGCACATTGATTCTTTGGCATTGTTTTGCGTGTCAGTTGTAAACACTATAGAGACCGTCCGTCTATAAGAATATTAAGCCCAGTAAATTGGCCATTTATACTATTATTTAAAGCGTTACTGGCACATGTGTAGTTGATGGATGTTCAAGATTATTACATACTACGGGAAGACCAAGCTTCAAGTATTATTTTCCATAGTTACATTAGTTCTTTTCACAGATTAAGTGTTTTATCGTAATGATAACAGACATTATAATTACCCTCCCAAAAAGAGCAGATTTATCGAGCAATTTCTTCCTCCTGGGCTTCCAAAATTTTTTGTTCACTCACAAACATAGGGTATTTTTAGCTGAAGTACAGTCAATTGCGAAATCCATCGAGTGTACGAACGGAATTATGTCACTGCTATCATACTGGCTCAGCCATTCGCGACAGCAGTTGTTACGTTTACTAATGTTGCTTTCAAATTAATTCTAGCAAATGACAACAGAAGGATGCACCAGTCATGGGACCGGTAGCGAGACGGCCGTACATTGTTCTCATACTCAGTGACTACAGTTTTAGAGTAACAGATGACTTGATTGTACAGAAAATCGCGGCGCGACCTTTACTCGGGCGCTGTCTTTTTAACACAAAGTTGTCAGCCCGAGCAATGTTCGGGATTGGTCTACAAAGTGTTAATAATGCACATTATAACTGTAATTCTTGTTTTTTTTTAAAAAAAAAAAGAAAGTAGTTGTTCAATACGACGAGTGAAGTGAAGAGAGTAAGTGGTGCAGAAAATAGGAGGTGAACTATTAAACGACAAAGGAAGGTGCTGTCCAAAGCTAAAATATTTGGGGAATATTTTTATAACCTTGTAAATGCCAGTTTTAAATGTCTGACCGGGAATAGCAACATGACCAGTCAAGGTGAAATTTTAGCAGCATTTAATGAAAGCGTTGATGGCGGTGAAATATATGACGACAGCATTGATCGAGTTGTGGAGGCAGTATTGTTGATGTTGCTGCCGAAAAAACATCAGTGGACTTCAGAGCATGGATATACCAACATATGGAAACGAGAATATAGGTAAGGACACACAACCCGTGACAAGGAAAGTCTTGGAGATTATGTGGAGGGGAAAAGAACAAATCATGTGTGTGAGTGCAAATGCCATTGTGGACATACTAACAAAACCGTATTTGAAAGATGCGAGCAACGAGAACGAAACAATGACCTAGCAAATTGGGCTATGAATGATGCTGCGTGAGACTTATTGCTGTCCAGAGTGCTCGAAAAAACATAGATTGTAATTTCTATTCCACCATAAGAACGGCAGCTGTTCAAAATCTGCGCCGACTGAGCTGCAGCCACCAATGAGCGACCTCCTGCGGATGCTACCTTCAGTAGGTCGCAGCGTGGGTGCTACAGTGAGGCGCCGGTCGAGAATAGCTAGCGAGAGTGCGGGCCTCACTGATCGTGCTTGCAGCGCCCTCACGTTGAGGTCGGTATAGGGCCGAGTAAGTCAGAGCGAGCCCAGTTCGAGACCTCAGCTACAGCAGCTAACCTCATGATGTCGGACAGTGACAATTAACGTCTCTCATAAAATAGTCTTTCGTGAGCGTTGCATTTTGTACTGCAGGCGAGCAGTTCGTTAATTAGTGCGTCAAATGATGCTTTGCTAGTGCATGACAGCTCTAAATTATCCAGTACATCTGTGCCAAAGAATCATGTCAAAGTTAAGATTCTTTTATTCATTTGTGTAATAAAGTGAACTAATATTTTAAGTGTTCTAGTGTAATGTGCCAGCTCACCGAGCAATCAACGAACCAGCAGTTGTGGCCAGACAGAGGTACTTTCGCCTGGTCACAACACAACATAAACTGTGATATTGGGCATCCGTGGTGGAGTTGACTGGCTTTAACAAAAGTACACTGGCCAAATAGTTGTTGTACAGCCCGCTGGATGCTGTTTGCTTTGTTGTTACTAGGCAACACTTGATACAGTGAGGTAACTTGTGTGAGTGTGCGATCGGACAGGACTGTTCTAACTTTCCGTGACTTATGGTAGTTATCTCTCTCCCTGATGTAATCAGTCGTGTGTTCGAGTGGAGAGAGGGGAGTCATTGCTAGTGCGACATTTCTTGCCGTCACTAGCCTTATATCTAATTGCTGTATGTTCCGTTGAGTGGTGATGAAATCACGTTGCGCAAAATATATTGGTCAGTCGTAGCAGTAGTATTCGGTCCACTACACATGTCTTGTACTTCCTATCTCTGCATATGCGAGCATACAGCGGCAACATACCCACAGTGTATTTGTTTCAAAGCCCTCTTCTATTGATCAGGTCCTTCGCAGTTCACTGTGTCCAAAGATTGTTTATTTTCTTCACTGCGTTCTGGTGGATCCGCTTTGAATATAAATTATAAGATACATAGAGAGTTTTAAAAGTTTCCTGGCAAGTTGTGTTACCTCGAGGTGTTTTTGTATCTAGCACATATGATCAGATGGTCCTTTGGTTGCAATCGCTTTAGTGTCCAGACAGTGTGTACACTTTCTGAAATTGTTTCCTTGTAAGAGTAATTACTGTTATTAATAAGCTTGGTGTGTTCAGCAATACGCTACTTGCATAATTGCAAATTAGCCTTATTTCAAAGTGTTCTGCTGAGTGTATTTTTGCTAACCGCCGTTGGACAATTTTCATGGCTCAAGTACTTGTAGAATTATTCGAAGAATTCGTTTTTTAAGATTATTATGGAATACCAGATATCATTGCTTTTCTTTTACTTGCCAATTTTGGTCTTTTTTTAATTTTAAAAGTTCATTGTGGCCCTCCTCTTGTGGAACTGTTAAACACATTAAGTTGTATAATGAAAATTTAAAACGTGGTGCATTGATTTACTGAACACTTTTTGTAAAATTAATTTTAGACTGTGTTGAATAAAGGTTTTAAGACTAACAGATCACCCGCATCTTAACTCAGTCCTACCAATCCTTCTAGCGGCATAGTTTCATAAAGTCAAAAGAAGAGTATTCACAGCACAATCGGCAATTGTCAAATACTCTGTTCTAGTATGGTCTGTGCAGAATTCATGATTTGTTTCTTTTAAATAATGCCATCATACATTATATTTAATTGGGAAACAAATAATAAATGAAAACTGAAATATCGGAAATATACGAGACGAGCTGAAGGGGACGAAAGTCTCTGGCCGACGTCGTCGCCACCTATAAATAAGCCCTGGCATTCTACAGCGCTTCCATACCTTTGAATGCGTACGGTACCAAGAACTGACACGACTAACACAGCCATCGAGATGCGTAGCGGAAAAATGCAAAGCTTATTTATGGGAAGTGCTTCGTGCTTTCGTCGTTCTCTTCGAGCCATTCTCGAATATACAGGTACGTACTGTTGACGCAAGGAGCATTACCTTAATCAAGGATCTCATCCTCAGAGAATGTCACATTGTATGTAATGATTCAGCCAGGAGGTAACGCCGCTAATGTCCTCCGAACATAACTCTGCTACCGTCGCCACGTATTCCTCCAGGAGTTTTTACAGGGTGATTGATCTTCTATGTTTCTCACCAGGAAGCCAACGTTTATCTTCGGAACGTAGCAGGAAACGTGTGGAAAATGGCTACAAAACTACACGTCGCTAATATATTTAATTTCTATACTTCTGAGTATATTCAGGTCTGTTCTTCCACTACAACGTTGTTAGCGTAGATGCAGAGATACGTTTCTGTTTCAGAGTCTCACACGAAGCAATGTTCGCTGAAACTGTATAGACACGAAACTCGTCTTACTCCCTGGTTGAAATGGAGGTGAACATTTTCACTGAAGCAAATCATTTGAAGTTCATACTTCATCGTAGTTGACAGTCACTTCGGATATCAGTGATCTGGTCTCTTGCTTCCCCGTTTCAGAAATACTGTCTCACTTGTGCCGAAAGCCGGTGATCAGAGTTTGATAACCAGATGAACTATTTCCCTTACGAAAGACACCACAGAGCGAAAGATTACGAGAGAATGACAGCGTGTCGATCCTATTGGTTCAAATGGCTCTAAGCACTGTGGGACTTAACATCTGAGGTCATCAGTCTCCTAAGATTTATATCTACTTAAATGTAACTAATCTAAGGACATCACACACATCCATGCCCGGAGCAGGATTCGAACCTGCGACCCCAGCAGCAACGCGGTTCCGGACTGAAGCTCCCAGAACCGCTCGGCCACAGCGGCCGGCTGTCGATGATATTAGTTGAGCTTCCTTTCCACATGATGATAATTGCCTGACAGCATTTACAAGCTTCCCCAGGAGGAATAGTCAGTATTCAGTGATATGACAGGAACGATCATTCGAAGCACAAACGTCTAGCAAACATGGGCTTTAAAATGTACATCTTAAGGGCTATGACCACTCCAGTACTGTGAAACAAGTCCCTTCTAATGCAACTGTTTTTTCCGTATTTTGAGAGGTGGTAGTATGGACCACGTCCGCCCTTCGTGGTCTCGCGGTAGCGTTCTGACCACGTCCGCCCTTCGTGGTCTCGCGGTAGCGTTCTCGCTTCCCGAGCAAGGGGTCACGGGTTCGATTCCCGGCGGGGTCAGGGATTTTTCTTGCCTCGAGATGACTGGGTGTTGTTGTGTCGTCTTCATCATCATCATTCATCCCCATTACGGTCGGAGGAAGGCAACGGCAAACCACCTCCATTAGGACCTTGCCTAGTAAGGCGGTGCGGGTTTCCCGCATCGTTCCCCAACGCTCTGTAAAGAAGCGTGGGACTTCATTTCATTTTCCAGTATGGACTACAACATGCAAAAAATGTCCAGTAAACATGGGCTCTAAAGTGCATATCTTAAGACCTATGAGCTCTTGTTCATCGTCGCTACTGTAAAACACACCTCTGTTACTGTATAAGTGCTCAGAACTCTTAAAATACGCATTTTGGAGCCCATGTGTGCTAAGAATATTTGCTTATAATGATCATTCCTGTCATACCCATGAATAATGATCATTTCTTCTGGGACATCCTGTAAATGCTGTGAGGCACTTATTAATACGTGTAAAGGAAGCTCAAATAACAGGACCGACAGACATCTGTCTCGTTGCTCTGAATATAGCGGAAAATAGCTGTGACCCTCATTCAGACTAATACAGTAAGTAAGTTCTGGCTCCAGAACACCCTCTGTACTAAAAATCAGCCTCCACACTACAGATACTTTCACCTAATCCGACGCATTCATCTCTGGACAGCCGTCGAAACTCGTCAATCGGCAGCGACTGCTGTATGATGTGCCTGTGTAGGTTATTGATGTCTTGGTAAACGATGTAGCTCTCACCGTCGGCTCCACTGAACCTCTCCCCCGTCTGCGGGTTATTTGCCTTGGTGTGTCTATGGACACACTGACAAAGTCCGCCATGGATCCCTCTGTTAAAGAAAAGAAGCATGGCGACACTGGATAATAGTTCGATGTTGACTTGCGTTTTCTAGAAAATCGCGTCCCAAGATGATCCAGATGCTATGTAATGAAAGGCTGGATCCAGAGTATATGTGGCCAAGCATACACTCCGGAATATCTCAGAAACATAAGCAAGTAAACAAACGTCTGTGATCATATAAAGTTTGGCATACTCCCATAAATTTAGGATGTCGAACTCCTGCGAAACATGCACAGCGCACTAATACTCTGCATCCGATATGGCTTCGCCTATAATGTTACTAGTGAATACAGCTATGCCGGGTAGTCTGGTTTCGTCGAATTTTTCCATACAGTTTAGATACTCGAATGCGAAAACCCACTACCTCGTCACAAACTGAAACTTTGCGCCATGAGGATATGCATCTAGAGTGATGTGTCTATCGTCCTCAGGTCGAGCTTCAGCAAGTTTCTGGAGTGGTGACTGCATAAAACGTAATGAGTCTAGGAAGTGGAGCGTAATTCTTGGCGTAATTCATTTGGAGAATGAGATGTATTTCTAAACTCTCTCACAAAAGACACTGAACTGATTTCTCTCCATACAGAAATGAGCCAAGTGCTCAACAAGAAAGTATCATACTCGCCCAAACTGTAAAGAAAATGGGTATGTGTCGTGGTAATTTACACTTCAAGTTGAATATGATATGAACTGCGCCACGGGACATCCCTGTTAGATGACAGTTATCCATGCGAGGAGTTTTCGCTTTTCTAACAGCAGCCCGCAAATATGACAGTCAAACGCATTATTATACTTATCATAATTCTCCTTCGACTTAGTTATGGGAACGCTACTGCCGTAAAACTTACCTACCTCCCATGAAAGGTTTTCGAGGTGAATGAGCAGCCAAATCGTTGCATTATCGTCGGAAAATACTTTGGTGGTTAAGACTCGAATCAAATGTACACACGACCTGGTGCACAGCTGCAAATGGTACATGTTTTTCTGTGAAGGTACCATGTGAGCCTTCACAGCATATCACGAAGTGAGGACACACTCAAAATCAGCATTCACTATAAAGGGACATCGCTTCTGAGGATGGGCGTTTTTAAAATTTAAGATTTCGTTTTCCTTCTGTTGACATGAAAACACGTACTAATTCCTTGGTAGAACAGTCCACAAGATGCTTTGACAATAACACGCTTGAGGAAAAGCTATTGAAACACGTAAGGCAAAAATATCTTTTACCATTATGGTTACTCAATTGGGAGCTAAGGAGTCTGGACATATGTTTGACCCATACATAATGATTATTATTATCCCCCTTAGAGAATAGTAGCAGGGTTATGTTCAACTTACGCTGAAGAGCAAATTCAGAAAAATGAAGGGGTCCGACGACTTTATGTTTATCCAGTTTGTTCTGCTCATCCGACTTCTGTTTTTCATTCTCCAGGCTATAAACATGGACGGAAATACTGGTATTCTGAGCCTCGAATCAAGGAATGTCCTGGATCGTAATGGGGAATTCGATATGGTTGAAGCCATAAAAGCCACAAACGTCAATATCCATATCGTCTCGGGATGTATGCTGCAGATCTTTCTTGTAATTTCTCTCGCAATCCTGGATCGATCATGCAAAACAAAACTCGTCATTTATACTTCGCACATTAATAGATGCCTTCTTGTTAGCTATGTTCTCAGGAAGTTCGATATAACTAGACCCTCCCAATTTATCGGATCAAAGGCAAGTGTATGGTTGTCGAGGTGTGGTACTTGGCTGAGCGCTTTACCTGAGGCTCTAACTTCCATCTTGGAAGACTTGGTCGGTATAGCAAACAAGGTGAATCCATGAAACCGCTTAATTATTGAGGTGCTTCGAGATACCATGCCATTTTTGCCCCAGATATACACAATATTCGTCCTCTCGCGCATCTCACCATACAGAACTATGGGTCTCCTCAACGTAAGAGCTCTGTTTGGGGAGATGCGTGAGTTCACAACATAGGACAGCGCTACAATTTATGGCGGTGCATCACAGGTCACTAACAGTTTTGAGGAGCTCTGTTTCCAGAACAGAAAGATACGCTTTGAGAGAGCTGATCGGATCTCTGCGCCCTTCTGCTGTGTTCTCTACGTGAGAAAACGAAATATGCTCCTCAAATGCATCCTGTGTCGCCTCGTACTTTAACTGCAGCATATTGTTACTGGTGTCCTTCACTAACAGGATGGAAGAAGGAACTGATACTAGTCACAGGATCATTACTACTACTACTACTACTACTACTACTACTAGAAAGAACACCCATGCTGCTGGGATGGCTGCCACGCGCCTACTGTAGCGGTGACTCCTAGCCCTGATACGGATGGTGGCGGCGGTGGCCTAGCGGTCGGAAGGGTGCAAGCCTATCGGGTGTTTGTTAGTGATGGCCGATAGGCCGTTGCTATGACGTGGGCGGCGGCAGAGCCTGTACCAGCGAAGGTTGCAGCTGCAGGGGAAGCCAGAGTGGGGATGGCAGCTCAGGCAGCGACCCATGCAGCTACGAGCCTCGTCCTAGTGGGCCAGGCGGGTCTTATGGGACCGCCTTTTGGCGATGCCATCTTCATCTGCCATGTCACCCACGCCACTGCATACTGCAGGGATGGTTCATTCGATCACACCCCCGACACTGGCGAATTGCCAGCAGTAGAGAAAGAATAACCCAAATAAGTACTCATGTCCTACACTTGCCTGCTGCTGCTGCAGCAAAGGAAGAACACTGACTGTGTATGCTACAAAGGATAATGGTGGGTATTTAAATTACTGGAATCGCCCTCCACCGACGATGACACCATACCCCGAGGTCATCGAGTATCACCACGCACTCTGGGATCTCTGACTCGAACTTGTGAAGCTGTAGCTCCTGCTGCTTTTCTTCCGCCCACTGTGCCATCTCATTATCCAAACTGACGTGGAGCCATTGAGGCAGCTTCTGTGCCGATGCTGTAACAACATATTGATTTCAAAACGTATACAGCACTACGAAAAAAAATTTTAATGAAAAGAATGTGTGTTTACACGACAGCTCTGGTGGGTTCGCTAGGGGTGGTGTAACAGCGCCTTCAAACTCATCAACTTCCCAATGCTCGAAACTGCCTACAACAATAACATACTGACATAAAAACGTGTTCATCAAAGACACATACAAATTACATCACTATGAAGAAAAATTTAAGTAGAGTATCTACTTTCATGAGTGTTGTAATGGTTGAATTGTCGCTAGAGACTTCTGCACCATCTCAGACTCGTTGGCCCACCTTCTTTCATATTCCAGCTGTCGATCGAGGTCGGGCAGAATTTCAGGAACAAATGCTGTAACATCAACAAAGAAAAATTGTAACATACGAAATGGTTCTAAAATAAAAGATGCTAGAAACCCAATGATTTGATAAACACATACACTGCTGGCCATTAAAATTGCTACACCAAGAAGAAATGCAGATGATAAACGGGTATTCATTGGACAAATATATTGTACTAGAACTGACATGTGATGACATTTTCACGCAATTTGGGTGCATAGATCCTGAGAAATCAGTCCTCAGAACAACCACCTCTGGCCGTAATAACGGCCTTGATACGCCTGGGCATTGAGTCAAACAGAGCTTGGATGGCGTGTACAGGTACAGCTGCCAATGCAGCTTCAACACGATACCACAGTTCATCAAAAGTAGTGACTGGCGTATTGTGACGAACCAGTTGCTCGGCCACCATTGATCAGACGTTTTCAATTGGTGAGAGATCTGGAGAATGTGCTTGGCAGGGCAGCAGTTGAACATTTTCTGTATCCAGAAAGGCCCGTACAGGACCTGCAACATGCGGTCGTGCATTATCCTGCTGAAATGTAGGGTTTCACAAGGATCGAATGAAGGGTAGAGCCACGGGTCGTAACACATCTGAAATGTAACGTCCATTGTTCAAAGTGCCGTCAATGCGAACAAGAGGTGACCGAGACGTGTAACCAATGGCACCCCATACCATCACGCCTGGTGATAGCCAGTATGGCGATGGCGAATACACGCTTCCAATGTGCGTTCACCGCGATGTCGCCAACCACGGATGCGACCATCATGATGCTGTAAACAGAACCTGGATTCATCCGAAAAAATGACGTTTTGCCATTCGTGCACCCAGGTTCGTCGTTGAGTACACCATCGCCGGCGCTCCTGTCTGTGATGCAGCTTCAAGGGTAACCGCAGCCATGGTCTCCGAGCTGATCGTCCATGCTGCTGCAAACGTCGTCGAACTGTTCGTGCAGATGCTTGTTGTCTTGCAAACGTCCCCATCTGTTGATTCAGGGATCGAGATGTGGCTGCACGATCCATTACAGACATGCATATAAGATGCCCGTCATCTCGACTGCTAGTGATACGAGGCCGTTGGGATCCAGCACGGCGTTCCGTATTACACTCCTGAACCCACTGATTCCATATTCTGCTGACAGTCATCGGATCTCGACCAACGCCAGCAGCAATGTCGCGATACGATAAACCGTAATCACGATAGGCTACAATCCGACCTTTATCAAAGTCGGAAACTTGATGATACGCATTTCTCCTCCTTACACAAGTCATCACAACAACTTTTCACCTGGCAACGCCGGTCAACTGCTGTTTGTGTATGAGAAATCGGTTGGAAACTTTCCTTATGTCAGCACGTTGTAGGTGTCGCCACTTACGCCAACCTTGTGTGAATGGTCTGAAAAGCTAATCATTTGCATATCACAGCATCTTCTTACTGTCGGTTAAATTTCGCTTCTGTAGCACGTTATCTTCGTGGTGTAGCAATTTTAATGGTCAGTAGTGTATTAAGAAATACGTTTTAACGTAAATATACTACTAACGCAGTGATTTGATAAACACATGCTACAAAATGCTAGAATGAGGATGAATGTGGAGGGGGCAGGGTTTATATAGACCCATTATCCACCCACTTATTTGGCAGAAACAAATAAGATCACTTATACAGGGGAAAAAGCCAGCCTGCATCTAGTGGGAACCGGTAGGAATGTTTCTACAGGGTGAGAATCGAGCCCTGGAGGTTCAGACACGTCAGGTATTACTCACATCCAAGCAAGATGCCGCCGACACAGATCCCCTGGGACATTTGTGATGTGTTGGTATTGAAACTTGTTCACAAGGTCAGGACGGTTTTGGAATGCCTTTGAAGCAACCTCCCCCCCCCCCCCACTTCCTTGCCAAGAAGCGTCTGATATTCCCCCCTTCCCCTTCTGACAGTTCAGGTGATCACTGACACTTAAGTGTGCAAGTGTTTGCTCATCCTTCCAAGACGAATGTAGATGCTTTTATAAGTCTGAGAAATATTTTTGAAGTACCTGCTTGTGTGTCTGTTTGGGGGGGACGGGGGGGGGGGTTTAAAAATGTGTTGGGATGAAAAATTTTTGGAATAAAATCCAAGGGAGGAGTATGAAACGGAGTAGTTGAGGAAGTTAACAAAATGTCAGAGTTATAACGCAGATAGCACTCTATATCTATGGGCAGGCAACGTGTCTGGCCCAGCAGTAATTTTGTTTACGAGCCACTGCTTATAGTTATGATTGAAAGTGAGAGAATAGTGTTATGTAAGTCAGCATCAACACTGTCATATAACTTAAACAATTTAAGCAGTGCATGATAGGAAATTCCACATGAGGCTCAAATGCTATCTGTTCTACATTTGATTGACGTTTGGAGTGACGTAAAGTGAGAATGATGGGAGTAGTGAGTTGCAGCGTTGCCTGGTCTGCCCGACTATAGCGTCCGTTCAGTGCGCGCGGCTGACACTTGCCATTACGGCACGGACGCCTGACTGCTATGAAGTTCGACACGAGATATTGCGACTTGCCAGTCTCTCGACTTCACCTGCAGTCCAGCGTGAGCTACACTTTCTGTGTGACCTTTTGCCACATTTATCTTCACCATCTGAAATGTTCCTCCCCATCAGTCGTCTCGGAACTTCTGTAGCATCTACTGACGTCCGGTCACGACTGTGACCAAAGTCCACGAGCTCTTAGCGCCTTGCAGTGCGTGAGACAAAATCACACTGCATATTCCTCCGCAGATTTCCTCCAAACGTTTGTTTGCGGACTTGGATTATTTCTAGACCCTGCTACACCAATGCTATAAAACAAAATAAGGGTCGCCAACCTTGCTGAGACCCGTGATACAGGGTTAAAACAGGCCCTTCCTCTGTAGCCCTGAAGCCATCTAACTACCTTCAAAGCCGCCAAATCGGCTTCGTTCGTTACAAAACGCTTTCAGCTAGCCAGTTTCTCCACAATCAGTTAGGCGGCCTCTTATTTAACAATCCGCTTACATCAACACCCACCTCGTCCGCCCGCTGTAGCAGCCGGCACGGTAGCTCCGCGTGTTCGGTCAGAGCGTTAACAGCCCTCTGTAATAAAAAAACTGAGTTCATGGATCAATGTCGAACTGAAACGGATGTCTTACGACGTCCGCCCCGAGCCTATGCAACGAACGTAAACGAACAAAATGAGATTAAAGAAAAAGAAAGTAGCTGAGTGCTAAGCGCGACAGAATGTCAATACTAAGGGCCTGGGTTCGATTCCCGGCTGGTCGTAGATTTTCTCCGCTCAGGGACTGGGTGTTGTGTTGTCCTAATCATCACCATTTCATCCCCATCGACGCGCAGGTCACCGAAGTGGCGTCAAATCGAAAGTCTTGCACCCGGCGAACGGTATACCTGACGGGACGCCCTGGTCACACGACATTTTTATAGCACCCTCCTCAAAAACCAGCAACAGATTGAGATGTTTTCCACGTCTGCAAAAGGGAACGCACGTCCGAGCGTTTCTGAACTTTCCTTATCTAGATAACAACCTGACTACCATCGTTCTAAATACGCCTCCACACCACGTCTGTCCCAGAAGGCTCACTATCTATCGACTCCTCGAATTCTTGAGGTGCTCACCTCTTCACCAGACGCCTTTCACATGACGACGTTTCGGCCAATCGGTCTCCAGAGCAGAAAGTAAATCCCTACTGTCGGCCATTTCCTGGTCACGCTCGTAGTACTACCGTAAAGTGCTGCTCCCTCCCGATACTTTCAGTAGTCTACTCCCGAAGCGTACTAGGAAACGCGAGCCATTCTGTGGGAAAGACCCACCTTTGAAAACTTTCTGGTCTGGCCAGGCCACACCCATTAGCCAGATTAAGCAAAGACTGCTCACTTCACTGCAGATGTGAGAGCAATTGCCAGCCCCCGGAGGCTGGGAAGCAGTCGGGGTCCAGCACAAAATCGACCGACATTCGTATACTGTCGCGGCCCAAAAATTATGTGTTACAACTCCTGAAACATTAAATGTAAGACAAAAAATTTGTTCTTGTCAATATATTTCTGATGCTTTCTGCATCATAGCTTATTTAGGAATCAGCAGTAGCTCTTGCTGGCCTTCCCATACTGGCAGCTCTGCCATTATAGTCGTGTCGCCTTATGGGTGAATGAAATGAAATGAAATGAAATGATCGTATGGCATTGTTGGCCGGGAGGCCCCATGCGGGGAAGTTCGGCCGCCGCATTGCAAGTCCTTTTTAGTTGACGCCACTTCGGCGACTTGCGAGTTAATGATGATGAAAAGCATACAACACCCAGTCATCACGAGGCAGAGAAAGTCCCTGACCCCACCGGGAATCGAACCCGGGACCCCGTGTGCGGGAAGCGAGAACGCTAGCGCAAGACCACGAGCTGCGGACATGAGTGAATGATTCCAAGGAGTTCTGATATTCACTGCTAGATTTCAATGGAATCGGTATCACAGTAGTGAGGGACTTTAATTCATAATCGTTCAGACAATATGAACAGACTATTTACAAATTATTTACACTGTTCTTCCCTGTGGATAAGTTAGTCTATTAATGAAACCCATATCAAACAGGATGGCCCAAAATAGAAAAGAGTAGTAGCAGCAACAAGGCAGCGTGTTCAGAAGTTGATGATGTACAGGTTTCATCCACCTGTGGATGCAATGCTTCTAGTGAGTTAATATCAGGGGCTGAAACTTCATTAAGTTTCGCAGAAATTATCTCAAACTAGTGCCAAACTTATGAGGGGAAGTCACAAAATCTTAGATAACACATTAAAAACTAAAGGCACGTAATTTTTTTTTTGTTTACACATACATGTCTGCAGTTATGGCACACATTGAAATCCCAGCGCCAGAAAACGTAGCACGCCGACAGAAGATAGAGAGCCAAATGATACAGACCACTGACCGAATGGAGCATCGTGCACTAATTCATTTTCTACATTTTAAGGGGAAACTCTTCAGCAATCCAAGCAAAGTCTATGGCGACAACAGTTCAGCGTATGATGCAGTGGTTACGTGGCCCAGGCGTTTCCAGTGTGGTTAGACAAGTCTGATGAAGAACGAAGCGGCAGCCATCTCTCTGTCAACAATTGATAAAGAAATGAAGACCCTGGAGCGTGAAGACCATCGCATCACGATCTAGACGATAGTGGAAAGAGTCAAAATGAATCATAAATCAATATCCAAAAGCTTGCGTGACATTTTGGTCACGTCAACGGTCGCCGCCCTGTGGGTTACAAGGCTGCCCCACAGATTCAAAATGCGCCCCGAACCGAGCAACAGCGGAAATACATGGTCCTGTCACATCAGCATGCAATAACCAGTCACAGACGGCAATTGGAAGCACTGGCATTGGAGGGTATATAATGGGCTTCCGGGGGACACGGGAATCCGTGTAAGTGTTGTAATGCGAAAACAGAGCGATTTATCTGACGAAAAACAAGGGCATGATCATTGGCTTTCGTGCCACGGGTGGTAGCATTTACGGAGCGGATGAGGTAGCAAACAGTTCGCGTGCCGCTGTGTCAAAGTATACCATACATGGGAAAATGGCGCTCTCTAAAACCGGGCCGAGGCAACTTTGGTGCCACACAAACGATAGATGACAGTTGTTAACGGCTGCTGCGGAGATCTGTACGGGTGAAGAGACGTGCAACTGTTGGGAAACTGTCTGCTCAGATGATCCAAGTGGCTGCCAACGGTGTCTCCTCAACGAACGTTCAGCGAACGTTGCTGCATGTGGCACATGGTTCATGCACCATGCTGACTGTTGTGCATCGGCGACGAAGGCCAGAACTGGCGCGCCACCTCCGCAACGGTACGTTCACAGAGTGGCGACAGGTGATCTTTTCAGGCGAATCACTTTTACGCTCCATCAGCTTGAAACGTCTCAGAGTAAACACCCTGCAGCATTCGTCGTTAAGTGTCCAGGACGCAGGAGGGAGTGTTACGATCACGGAATGTTTTAGTGGCATTCCCTATCGTTGTGGACCATGTTCACTCCTACGTAGAGTTTGCTTTCCCTTGACACAGAGGCATCTACCAGCAGGACAGCGCAACGTGTCACACGGATCGCAGTGTACGTGCATGGTTCGAAGAGCAAGAGGATGATTTTACTGTATTCCCCTGATCACAAAACAACCCAGATTTAAACCAATCGAGAATTGTGGGACAACCTTGATCGGGCAGTTCGCTCCATGTATCCACAATCGAGAAACATAGCGCATTTGGGCAAGGCACCGTAGCCCTGTGACTCCACATCTTTGTCGTTGCCCTCTAGAATCTCACTGACCGCTTCCTGCACGTCCCACAACGGTCCGCGGTGCGAAAGATATTTTCAGGCAATAGAAAGGTGGTCACATGAATGTTACGGGACAGTGTATTATAGTTGTGTCATGCCAATCAAGATGACCTCGAAAGCCGCCTGGTCATCATGGACAAATGCTGGGTGTGTCACTGCGACCCCGAGATATAGGAACAAAGCAAGCAGTGGAAACATATGCATCCACCACCACCGAGATCAATGAAGAAGCGAGTATGATAGCATAAGACGTTTGTAACCTCCCAACAAATAAAAAATATAATAATATCAGTCACATTTTAGCGTAACCTACCAACAGAAAAATTGCGTAACCTACTAATAATACAATGTGACTAACCTCTCAATAAAATTGTGGCTCACTTATAACCTTTCAATAATTGACTGTGAATTTAAACTGGTAAATTTTGGACGTCAGCAGTGCTGCGTCATGCCCCTAAAAGATAATACTGAATAAACTGAAAATTCTTACCTCAATCAAGTCGCCGCATAACGCATATATATCTGCTCCTATAAAGAAACAACTAATTTTTCTTTACAATAATCACGATGACCATGGATTGAAGAAATTAGTAAATTCTTTAAATTGAGATGAATGATTATCAAAAGTTAATTTTTATAAGAAAGATTATTACTAAGAGATTTTTTGAAAAACATTTACATGCGACTTGATACTACAATAGTACATATACGCGAGGCTGCTTTTACCTTATACTACAACTCTGAGGCACCGCCATCGGTCCCCACGACCGGCCCAGCCAACTCCATACACACGACCGCTAGCTACTACTTACTCCCACTGCCACAGTTCCTACTGCAGTCACCACTGCTCTCTGGTCTGAGATTCTCTTATAGCTTACATATCGCAGGCAGCGCGTGAGCAATCCATCGAAATTACTTCTGCTCGAGTGCGCTAGCAAAAATTCCTTAGTCATGGACCCCTTACACGATGTTGACTGTTTTTCGGGATTGCCATGGCATGGTGCTCATACACTTACAAGTGCCAAAATGTTAAGGGCCACAATACAAAAAATTTCCTGGCGATGTTATGGAAAGCTGCAAGACGAAGAGTAGCATGAAGAGAAGCTCTCCGAGTGGAGGTTTTTCTTCTTATCTTTTCAGAATAAGGCCCCAGGAGAAACTGCACATGACGCAGTCACACGTGTTTCTTCATTACTCTACAAATGTTTTTCGTCGTCCCCGCATTCCACTGACATCGCAAACCAGCGACTTCTTCCTCCTTCTCCAAATGAAGAAACCACTGCATGGCAGGCATGCCCAAGTGACAGCGAGGTGTTCTTCGAGATAGTACGTGTCTATAACAACCTAAGTACATACTTCAACAATCAAGGTCATCCGTTGCTGGGAGAAACGTGTCGCTTTGAAAGGCGGATATGTAGAGAAAGACCAATACCACCACCAACTGTCACAGTCGCAGCTTGATTTCTTCAAGGCGTATATGTCGAAGATTCACAATTTCATGGTTCGATGGTGACCTTCATGTTATCCAGATACAGTGTAAAAAAAGAAAACAGAAGTATGCTACAAAACAGAATTGAAGCAAAAGTTCTTCACAATCTGCAACCTCTAAACAACTCTCTGATACTAGCTGTCGCACTCTTCGCCGCCTTCCTGCAGTTCCACTTGGTAAAAAGAGCGCATAATGAAATGAGAATGCTCTCGTGCTACAGCGTAATGTCTTGCGCTGTGATAACGGTAATCTCAGTTTCTTTGCCAGCTCTGCTGAGATAATCGCCTAATAGCAGGGGCCACTCTGGTAGTAAAGTCGGAGATATGAGCCGACCCACCGCTACCAGCGCACCCAGCACGCGGCCCGGGCGCTAGTCGTAGCTCAGGCGGCGCTATTTGTAGCTAATAGCGAGGCCGTTTAAAAGGTACTCTGGTTAGGCGAGTAATTTGCGAGTAATCTCACCCGGCAGGCCGTAACCCAGCTGGCTGGGTGCATTAGCGCCCACTCACTGTTCACGCGCCCTCCCCACCCCCGCCTCCCCGCCCCCGGCTTATCGCTATTATTATCTACAGCGCTGCTGTTGTCCGCTCCAACCCCAGTGACTTCCGCATTAACCGAACATACTCTGTGCGACGTGTGTACGAGTATTTCGTTTAACAGTTTTCTCGGTTTCTGATCAATGACCAGTACACACAAGCCAAATATAAAAATCTAGTGAACGGATTAATATGCAACGTGTTTAATAGTACTATCATGTGCATGAACACGACATGACAAACCGAGAACAGGCAGTTTCGAGACTGCATCAAGCACTTACCCCAGATGAAACTCCTTATTCTGTCTTCCTTTCTGCCAGTCTACCATTGCTGATCTATCTGCATGTGCACTTCTGGATCGCTTCTAAATGTCTTCCACGATCTTTCAAGACAGCCGACTTCTCATGTAGCTGTATGAAGGTCTCCATTGTGTGATCGAAAGTATCCGTACAACTGGCTGAAAATGACAAGTTCGTGATGCCCTCCATGCTGAAATTCTCTATGGTGTTGGCCCACACTTACCCATGATGACAGCTTCCACTCTCGCTGGCATACGTTCAATCAGATGCTCGAAGGTTTCTTGGGGAATGGCAACCCATTCTTCACGGAGTGCTGCACTGAGGAGAGGTATCGATGTCGGTCGGTGAGGCCTGGCACGAAGTCAGCACCACAAAGCATCCCAAAGGTGGTCTGTAGGATTCAGGGCAGGACTCTGTGCAGGCCAATCCATTACAGGGATGTTATTGTCGCGTAATCACTCCGTCACAGGCCGGGCATTATATACAGGTCCTCGACCGTGTTGAAAGAAGCAATCGTCATCCCCGAATTTCTCTTCTACAGTGGGAAGCAAGAAGGTGCTTAAAACGTCGATGTAGGCCAGTGCTGTGATAGTGCCACGCAAAACAAATTGGTTCAAATGGCTCTGAGCACTATGGGACTTAACATCCGTGGTCATCAGTCCCCTAGAACTTAGAACTACTTAAACCTAACTAACTTAAGGACATCACACACATCCATGTCCGAGGCAAGATTCGAACCTGCGACCGTAGCGGTCACGCGGCTCCAGACTGAAGCGCCTAGAACCGCACGGCCACACCGGCCGGCCCACGCAAAACAGCAAGCTGTGCAACTCCCCTCCATGAAAAACGCGACCACACCATAACAACATCGTCTCAGAATTTTACTGTTGGCACTACACACGCTCGCAGATGACGTTCAACGGGCATTCGTCATACTCACACCCTGCCCTCGGATCGCCACATTGTGTACCGTGATTCGTCACTCCAGAAAACGTTTTTCCACTGTTCTTGCAATGTTTACGCTCCTTACATCAAGCGAGGCTTCCTTTAATATTTACCGGCGTCATGTGTGGCTTATGAACAGCTGCTCGACCATGAAATCCGAGTCTTCTCACCTCCCACCTAACTGTCATAGTATTTGCAGTGGATCCTGGCGCAGTTTCGAATTCGTGTGTGATAGTCTGGATAGCTGTTGCCTATTACGCATTACGACTTGCAGTAGGTGGTAGCACAATGCACCTTATATGATACTTTCGATCACATAGTGTATGTATTAAAAGTGCATGTAAATACACTTCTGCCATATGATTCTTTGTAAACGTTGTTACGATGGTTTCTTGGCACAATTACTTATTTTATAATTATTATGTTTGTGCGATGATGTGTAAAAGAAAAGTACCTAATACTCATATTTTACCTTGTCACTAACAGTTTTTTGCCTCTGGGCATTAACATTATTAATATAAACGTACTAGGAAGGCAAATTTGAAACCATAACTTTGAAAATGTTGTGGCAGTAATAATATAATTGTACAGAATTATATGTTTACCAGATAATAAGAATTATCTCGTGTTTCAGTGTAATGTCTTACGCTTGCACTACTTTCGACACAATATATGATTTGCATGTTCGGGTAGTTTGGTGACAGCGTACTCTCTACAGACACGTATGGAACACTTTCGAGCGTACGACTCACAGAAGTGCAGATGTGCTGTGACTGTTTTTACTATCTCGTAGCTTCACAGAAGACGCGACAAAATAAAGTATGGCTTTGCCACTTGAAAGAAATGCAAGCATAGTCAGTGCTTCGTGAGCTAACGAGAGCAGACCATAACATTAACCAAAAGCGAAATATAGGTGCAAAAGCAAATGTAATCCACCATACAACAAACGCGGCGGAACGAAAAGATTAACAAACTGCAGCGAAGGCAGCGCTGTGGCCAAATAGCGCAAACAGTTTGGCACGCGTCCACTCTTTTGTTGTGACGGGTCGGGGTGCGCAGTGACTACTACTGGGTGGTAGGAGTCGCTACGGTGGTTGCCAGGAAGCGTTAGTGCCACCTCGCGACGTCCTGGGTTCGTGTGAGGACGTTGTAGCAAAGAAACAATCGATAAACAAAACAGTTATTTAAGAAGGCTTACCGAAAAGTAATGCTTTTATTCTGTTCTCAGTACCGGTTGAGATATTACATGTGCATATCACTCGCTTCCCACGCCCGGGTTCCCGTGTTAGATTCCCGGCGGGGTCAGGGATTTTCTCTGCCTCGTAATGACTGGGTGTTGTGTGATGTCCTTAGGTTAGTTAGGTTTAAGTAGTTCTAAGTTCTAGGGGACTGATGACCATAGATGTTAAGTCCCATAGTGCTCAGAGCCATTTGAACCATTTTGAACTAAGTTAACAGAGCATGTAATATGCTGCACCAGATAACGAAAGACAGACATGCGCATGCATTAAAATCCCTCCACTTTGCTTACAAAGAACTTCAGTATTAAAAAATGGTTCAAATGGCTCTGAGCACTATGGGACTTAACATCTATGGTCATTAGTTCCCTAGAACTTAGAACTACTTAAACCTAACTAACCTAAGGACATCACACAACACCCAGTCATCACGAGGCAGAGAAAATCCCTGACCCCGCCGGGAATCTAACCCGGGAACCCGGGCGTGGGAAGCGAGAACGCTACCGCACGACCACGAGCTGCGGACTGTTAACTTAGTTGCTGATGCACTTAGTCACACGTTTGAGGAGTGTGGTGAGTGTAACCCTCAATGTTCGTCTTCCTCTGGTGCCCCTGTACGTAGCATCCTTGCCCAACTTTTTGTGGACCTTAAGTTCAAGGAAGATCAGTGCCCCCATTTACTCCTATTACGAAATAGGTCTTTGGGGTCTGATCAGCTACGTGTTATTTCCTAAGAAAGGGCATTCATTGTCGCTGATTCAAGTTAGGATTTCTTTACCTGTAGAACTTCTTCCTTTGGTCTTTCGATACTGTCATGCTTCATTGTAAGTAGAGCATGTAGGTATTTACAAAACCATCACTATGACCCGGTGCCATGTTATTTGGCCATCCCTCTATAAAGCTATATCTGATGATTGGTGGGGGAGTGTGAGCTATGTAAGATAGGGGTACTGCCAACAGTCCTCGTCTCGAAGTAAGACCGTGGTGTTGGTATTGTAGCTCAGCGTCACGTACTCGCCTGGACACTGTCTGAGAGTATCTAATTTGAAAGAGATGGTCTGATTCAAGTACTGTTTATGTGAACCAGGACGGCTAGTGCTCTTCTTGCCTGTACTTCAGCCCAGAAACAAAAATAAGTTAGCGGGCTCACTCACCACATTTGCCCTGCTTTTCTCGTCCGACCAGCTTTCCTGGACGCACTATCATAGCTGAAAGGTATCTCAGTTTTGCTTTTCAGAAGCGGTTGCGGTCGTATTATGCAGCGTCGACCTACTGAATAAATACAGCTGCACTTTGAAAGAGACTTCTTATCCACAGTGCGTAGTCACCGCATTGGCGGCACCTCGCTCCCTATAACCTCATTTAGCGGAATTGGCGCCAGGTACTTCTGTGCTCCAAACTATGTCGTGGCGCAGTAGGTAATATCTCAATTCCTAGCTACCTCTCACTTTCGAAATCTACAATTAGGCCAGTGTCCCCACATAATCGAGCTCACCGGTTCCACGGAGTTACTTCCTAGATCACAGTCGTATTTGAGCCTACCCTCTCTGCCCTTAATACACCTCTGAAGCTTCATGTAACCTTCCCTAGTACCTGATATGTTCTCCCTCACCGTCAAATCACTAGGCTGAACAGATATGGTTGCAGGATTTTCTGCTATTACGTACACTACACCTTGGAAGTGTTGTATGATGCAGAGACAGGCAGTCGTAAAAAGAACAATACCGACACATAGACCAGTTTCTACACTGTCAGCGCTGTACCGTAATTTACGTCTACATAAATCATCCATCTCACATCTGGGCACTAAATATCATTTACTAACTGATGTCCTTTTGGTCACCATACCACCAGAATATCCTATCTCCTAGTACACATTTTATTGAATATCGTGCTAGAAAACATATAAGTTTCTTACTAAATTAATTATGCCAAGTTTCAACTGCAGTACTCCGTAATCCATGTAATATGGATTTCACATAAAAATTTCTCCAATCATCAAAACACATACATAAACTATTTATAGTAGTCACTCCATAAATTCCCACTTACAGAAAAAATCATTATGGTTACGATAGCCTATTCCAAAGTTTTCTCGGTACAGACGATTTCCCACTTCTAAGCCAGGAAACTTCTGGCACTGGCTGGCGTAAGGCCCTTTTCGGTGGCATACCAAACAAATTACGTCGTACGACATAGTTTGATATACCGGTGATCTTCGCAAAAGCGATCGGCAATCCTTCGGGCAATACGGGCGCGCGTGCAGCCTATATAGCCCCTGCACGCCTGAGATATGCAGGTGTTATTTAGGACAGCTTATTTGGCCTTAGAAAATTATTCATAAAAGTGTATTTGCGTATGAAGTATTTGCCCAGTCGCAGTAACGGACAGTGATACCAGCGCTAGCAGAGGCCGCCACTTTCATGAGATCTATTCGCGTCCGCCACACTCGTGACCAGAAAATAGTGGCGCGAGTTTACCGCCGTCGGCCGCTACGAAGGTTGGCACTGAAGTTACACAAGGCAGTACTTCAGGATTCGAGAGCCTCTACTAGCCCCGGGCGGGTGCTACATACCACATCGTCTTAGAACTCTCTCAAAGCTCATCGTAGGGACGACGCCGCTGCATTCAGGATTCATCGTTGTTCCATTGGCGCAATCAAATTGTATCCAGGTTAGACTTTTCTGATGATATGCAGGTGTTGTTTAAGATGGCTCTGAGCACTATGGGATTTAATATCTGACGTCATCACTCCCCTAGAACTCAGAACTACTTAAACCTAACTAACCTAAGGACATCACACACATCCATGCCCGAGGCAGGATTCGAACCTGCGACCGTAGCAACCGCGCGGTTCCGGACTGAAGCGCCTAGAACCGCTCGGCCACCACGGCCGGCGGTGATATTTAGGACAGCTTATTTGGCCTTAGAAAATTATTCATAAAAGTGTATTTGCCTATGAAGATCCTAATTGCGTTTCTTTATGACAATCCAAAATCTCCATACTGTCAAGTCTTCATACCTGTGAAACACTGTAATAGAGATTTTGTTATTATCGTCGAAACAGACGTTTCTTCCTTTGCTCAATAAACTTTTCTAAACTTTGATCACTGTTTTCCTTGTGTAGGTGTGAAAGACACATGACGATGCAATGCCTGGGTGCCCAGTTAATTACAATGGCTGCATATTATCGGCACTCGTACTTTGACCAAACACTACTATAGCATCTGTAACTGACAGAGTTAAAAACAGGTATATGACTACAAGGATACCACGAGTCCCAATCCAAAATTTGAGCTGCTAGTTACATACGCTGCTGTCGAAGTTGAATCACCATTGAAATCTCCATCTCCTGTCATCAGAATGAAGCGTATCTTTTTATTCGTCTCCAAATCATCCCGCTTATGACTCCAGAATATAGCGGATCGAGCGACTTGGTGGTTGGCAGAAGGCTTCGGCCATTCCCTCGTGGATATGATGGCGAGAAACAGGAAGACATTGATGAATAAGACAATTCTTTATCATTTCAAGTGACGTGGACAATTATATTGGTGGGCCCTAGTCCTGTGCGCGGCATGGCTTATCTCATGTAACTTCTCCTCAGCGCGGCAGGCGAGGTAGACATATGAAACGGCCTGCAGCGTTAGCACACAGCTGGAGAGCAAGTGCCTTGCACGGAGAATGCCGACCCGACGGACTTCTCTATTGTTATTACGACATTATTATTATTACTACTATTGGCGTTCGGAGCGTGCCCATACAACCGCCTCAATAATGGAAATGTTGCACAGCAGCTGACTTTTGACAGTTCATAGTAGGCGTAAGTTTATATCTTACCCGAGTACGAAGTTACATAGGCTTAACAAAGGAAAGATTCCGACATAAAACAAGTTTTGATTACTCGGCGATTGTTGACTCGGTAGCGGCGGCCTGGACATTAATACAGCTGTGCTGCCGGCACGAGGCAGCCAGAGACATCTTCCAACTCGCTGGTAGGCGATCGTGTCGCCCAGACACCTACTATGGACCACTGGCTGTGAGCGCCAGCGGGTGGCTGGCTGTCTCCGGCGTCACGAGAGTGGCAGGTACGTCAACGACGGGTGTCATAGGAACGGCTGTGGAGTGTTGGCTGCGAAGGCCATGGACGGTCAAGCAACGAGTGGGGCGGCCGGTGGAAATTAATATTGTATATATAAATGTTAGAATGTTTTGTAGAAAAAATGCATTCCCTGCCGTTTTACCCTATGTGGGGCGGCGGGTGGAATTAATTGTTGTTAAAATGTTCCTATTATTTGTGCTGTCTTTTGCCGTTCTCAACACTGGCTCTCTAACTACAATATTGGCAACCAGAAAGTGATTAGCAAAACGTGAAGCCTGTAATTAGAATTCCTAGTGCCCACTTCATCTGAGAAATACACTTATAGCTACAGCTTATAGCTCTGAGGAATTAGGAGATTGTCTGGGATTCATAATCAAAAACGATCGTGAAAAAAAAAGTTCGCTATATTCTGAAAGTCACAGATGAAGAAAAAAAAAAAAAAGAACCCACACAGTTCGAAGTCCAATGCGCAGATGAAACTATAACTGTCCAAATTAAATGTTTAAGTGAATGCTGGCCATAATTTGATGATAATGTTCATCAAATGCCACGATAAATAATGGTAGAATGTCTGTCCCGTGAAAATACGACATACGCAAACTGAAGATAGATAATTAAAGTCATCCCAGAATTAACACTTCACTCTAAAATGATTTCATGGTTACGCGTATCCCAAGTAACTTAATACGGCATCCGAGGCTGTTTATAGCAATGATACCGACGCGACGCGACTCCCGACACAGATGGTGTGCTATTCAGCGTCTGGAGAGAACTGGGGCCTTCTTTCCTCGCGCAGCGTTCTTATATATAAAGCCGCGGTGCGGACGGCTAAGGGAACGCCTGATCACATCGGCTCCCCCGACTAGCCGCTGGGCTAGTAATGCACCACTTTAAGTTACCAAATAAATCATAGCTTCTTTTGCTGATGGCCGATGAAGCTCTCAATTTAAATGTGCATACAGCACCCAGGCAAGTAATCATAATACAAGTTTGACGTGGCTAAGTTAAATATTTTGGGCGAGAGAATTAATTTAATTACACTACACGCAGTGGGCGAGCTCTGAACTTGCCCTTTGGAGATACGCTATCACTATAGATTTATAGTTATTCAGTTGAAACTTCTCACATCTTTATGATTATAGCGGATCTCCATTCTACTTAAATTTAAACATCCTAGCCTTATTTATTAGCCTACTTAATCTATCTTGCTTCCTTAATTTTTAAGACAAAAACCAGAAAATTATGACTTTCAACAAAACTTTTAATTTGTGAGATCCAAAGTACTGTTTCTATTAAATTATTTTGGAAAAGGAATCAAAATATAAATCTTTGAGTCTCTAGCTCTTTTCTGTTGCGACAATGATTTTTACAGAAAAACGTCCAAATTTCGAAAATGGTTAAAGTTATCGAACTGACATTCAACATACACTCCTGGAAATGGAAAAAAGAACACATTGACACCGGTGTGTCAGACCCACCATACTTGCTCCGGACACTGCGAGAGGGCTGTACAAGCAATGATCACACGCACGGCACAGCGGACACACCAGGAACCGCGGTGTTGGCCGTCGAATGGCGCTAGCTGCGCAGCATTTGTGCACCGCCGCCGTCAGTGTCAGCCAGTTTGCCGTGGCATACGGAGCTCCATCGCAGTCTTTAACACTGGTAGCATGCCGCGACAGCGTGGACGTGAACCGTATGTGCAGTTGACGGACTTTGAGCGAGGGCGTATAGTGGGCATGCGGGAGGCCGGGTGGACGTACCGCCGAATTGCTCAACACGTGGGGCGTGAGGTCTCCACAGTACATCGATGTTGTCGCCAGTGGTCGGCGGAAGGTGCACGTGCCCGTCGACCTGGGACCGGACCGCAGCGACGCACGGATGCACGCCAAGACCGTAGGATCCTACGCAGTGCCGTAGGGGACCGCACCGCCACTTCCCAGCAAATTAGGGACACTGTTGCTCCTGGGGTATCGGCGAGGACCATTCGCAACCGTCTCCATGAAGCTGGGCTACGGTCCCGCACACCGTTAGGCCGTCTTCCGCTCACGCCCCAACATCGTGCAGCCCGCCTCCAGTGGTGTCGCGACAGGCGTGAATGGAGGGACGAATGGAGACGTGTCGTCTTCAGCGATGAGAGTCGCTTCTGCCTTGGTGCCAGTGATGGTCGTATGCGTGTTTGGCGCCGTGCAGGTGAGCGCCACAATCAGGACTGCATACGACCGAGGCACACAGGGCCAACACCCGGCATCATGGTGTGGGGAGCGATCTCCTACACTGGCCGTACACCACTGGTGATCGTCGAGGGGACACTGAATAGTGCACGGTACATCCAAACCGTCATCGAACCCATCGTTCTACCTTTCCTAGACCGGCAAGGGAACTTGCTGTTCCAACAGGACAATGCACGTCCGCATGTATCCCGTGCCACCCAACGTGCTCTAGAAGGTGTAAGTCAACTACCCTGGCCAGCAAGATCTCCGGATCTGTCCCCCATTGAGCATGTTTGGGACTGGATGAAGCGTCGTCTCACGCGGTCTGCACGTCCAGCACGAACGCTGGTCCAACTGAGGCGCCAGGTGGAAAAGGCATGGCAAGCCGTTCCACAGGACTACATCCAGCATCTCTACGATCGTCTCCATGGGAGAATAGCAGCCTGCATTGCTGCGAAAGGTGAATATACACTGTACTAGTGCCGACATTGTGCATGCTCTGTTGCCTGTGTCTATGTGCCTGTGGTTCTGTCAGTGTGATCATGTGATGTATCTGACCCCGGGAATGTGTCAATAAAGTTTCCCCTTCCTGGGACAATGAATTCACAGTGTTCTTATTTCAATTTCCAGGAGTGTATGTTGATTTAGTATTACTCCTGACATGCTAGACACGTTTCAGGTTATTTACTTGATTTTTAAAGTATTGCGCAACATTATGACGTCAGAGCTAGTTACAGCAGAGTAGGCTGGCACACAATGGAAAAACTGATGTGAATTTACTACGGCGTGAGTAGGCTGCTTCCCTACAAACGGTCGGTGGTTTGCAGCCTGGAGACGGTGGTGGTGTCTGTGTCAGAGCACGGCGTAGGCTCCAGAGCTGCGTCAGTTGATCTCGTGGTGACGGCTGAATCAGGACAAGTTCCTTGCGTAGCCCTGCCGTGACGAAACCGGTGGGCTGGCTCCAGCAGTTTAAGTAGAACCATCTCAAGTTGAAGGCTTGGTAGAATCCACGTTTCTGTGTCACGTGGAAACGTTTCGAATGAGAGCCAGTGTTATAGTTGGGGGTGTCACCATGCGGAGGGTGGTCGACGGCAAAGTGGCCCAGCAGCAAAAGGTTACTACGTCACCAGGTCGCTGACTCCGGCTCTCGTTGCTCCAGATACGGCACTGTGTACTGTCTGTGATCGATATCGTTGCACTGCAGTTAGTCCACCGGTAAGCTGCCTTCTTTTGCTAAAAGTGGACTGTAATAACTGTCGTTGTAGTCGACAGTCCGAAGACTGGTTTGATGCACCTCTTCACGCAATACTCAGGGGGATGAGCTTCACAAATTGAGCAAATCAGTAACACATTGGGCCATTTCTGGTCGTTATGAAACCAGTTATTCGGCTTGGCAATGATTGACAGAGTTGTTGGATGTAGTGCCAATTTGAGTCCATTTGGCGCGTTAGGTTGTCAAATCCCGAGGTCGTTGGAGGGCTCTGCTAGTAATTCTCCGAACGTTCTCAGACGGGGAAAGATCCGGCGACCTTGCAGGCCAAAGTAGGGTTTGTCAAGCATGAAGACAAGCAGTAGGAATTCACACCGTGTGCGGGTGGTTATAATTTTGCTGAAATGTAAGGCCCGGATGGCTCTCCATGAAGAGCAATAAAGCAGTGCGTAGAATATCGTCGACGTACCGCGTGCTGTAAGGGTACACGGATGGCATCCAAAGGGGTCCTGATACGAAATATAATGGCACCCCAGACCATCACTTCTTGCTGTCGGTTCGTATCGCGGGCGAAAATCGGGTTGGTATCTCACCGCTGTCCGGAGCATCTTCAGGCATGTCTTCTCTCTGGAATCTTATTGAGTGGTATAAAATTCTTTGTTCATGAGTACCGCTTCTGAAAGATGCTCGATGACCAGTGAAGACGTGACTGGAGACTCCCTGGATAATGGGTGAATATCTACCTGACTGTCGCCTACTATATGGCCCGACAACCAGAAGTGACTGCTGCGGTGCCATTTTCTTTCGCAGCAGGGTCACTTTGTTTGCCATCCGCGTACCCTTACAACACAGCAGAACGTCGACTTTATTCTACGCCCCGTTTCGTTGCCCTTCATGGCATGCCATCCTTTGCTTACCATCCTTTCAGCAAGTTAATGTACACCTGCACACGGCGAGAGTTTCTAATGCTTGTCTTCCTAAATTCTACCTTTGCCAGCAACGTTACCTGATGTCTCCACAGTTGAGAACGTTTGGAACATGGGTAGAGCCCTCCAACCAGCTCGGGATTTTGACGATCTAACGTATCATTCAGACAGAATTAGGCACGATATCCCTCAGGAGGACATCCAACAATTCTGCCAATCAACGCCAAGCCGAATAATTGGTTGCATAACGGCCAGATATGGACCAATGGGTTAGTGGCTTGCTTAATTTGTGAAGCTCTTTGTCTTGAATAAACAGTCGAATTTTTCTGAAATTCCAATCATTTATTCATCTGTACATATACATCACATCTACCTATTTCCAGTCCATAGGAATAAATCCTTCGTGAAGCATCGTTTTTGTCTTAGAGTGTAATATTTCTACATAACTGGTGTAGAAACTGCTTATGAAATTCAATTCATGCTGTTCTGAATATATAAAATGTCTAAATATGTGTATAAATGAAGACTTGCATGAATAGATTCGTAAAATAAGCCTGTTCACAGTAGATATTCATCCATAATTCATCCGAAACATGGACAGCACTTTACTGAAATGTAAGTAATTTGGAAACTTCCGTCAATACCAGGAAAATATCAAAGAAATATGATAGAAATGGAAACGACCACAATAGAAACAACGATAATGACAGATATGAACAAAATGCTAACATGGTAGGAGGAAGAAAAATTTTACAGCCTTAATGATACTCATGTGCAGCATTGATGAATAGAAGGTAAAGATATTTCAGAAAACAGAATCTGATAAAACGTAAAGTGCAGACTTGCCAGGACTATCGTTGTGCGAGCTTCAGGCAGATCAAGATTTACTATGGGAAGAAGTAACGTAACTATCCGAACAGCGTAAATCGACTTTATGGCCAAAGAAATAACAATGATTACGCCAGATTACACTTTTCAATGTCACGAACAATAGGAGCAATGGTAACCGCAACGAAACAAGAAACGTAAATTTTACACCAAGTAACCTGAAAATGGTCGACAGAATAAAATACGTACATGACATATTGTATTTTGCTAGCGGCAGTAAATTCAAATTGTCAGATATAATATGGTGCAAGAAATACACTATACAATATTTAGTTAGCATCCGGCAATCAATTGGGATGATTACAGTTTTGTTAGTGACAGGCGTGACAAGACATCCAGTGAAGCATTAGTAAATACCTTCTCTGAAAACTACTTAAAACAGAACAGATGGTTCCGAACCCTATCTGTGATGGAAATATACTAGATCAAATAACAACAAGCCTCACATATCATTCTCCAGAATAAGACGGATGCTGCATGGTGGTGGTCTCTTTGCCCGATGAGCAGAATGTCGTGTTTTGTTGACTAACGCACATCGGTGGCACCGACTGCTATAGGGACCGGACTAACGACAAATGGCCGGCCGAAGTGGCCGCGCGGTTCTGGCGCTGCAGTCTGGAACCGCGAGACCGCTACGGTCGCAGGTTCGAATCCTGCCTCGGGCATGTATGTGTGTGATGTCCTTAGGTTAGTTAGCTTTAACTAGTTCTAAGTTCTAGGGGACTAATGACCTCAGCAGTTGAGTCCCGTAGTGCTCAGAGCCATTTGAACCATTTAACGACAAATGGAGTCACGTGCTCTTCTCGGATAAGAGCAGATTCGGTCTGAGGAGTGTTCTTGTACGTGCTCTCACATCGCGAGAGTTTGGAACGTGTAACGCACGCAGGAACTTTGTCGAATATGATCGTTTTGTGGTGCATTTGTTATTGAATAGTGAAACATAATGTTTTATGGGCGTGCTGACCTTCAAATGTTTGAACATGTTCACTCGCCGGCTAACATTGTCGTGACTCTACACGCCCTCCACATCCGCATGTTTTCGGAGGTGCATTCGGCCCTGACTTCACTTTTATGGACGGCAATGCGCGACCGCGAAGCTCTTGGAACGACAGAATGTTCGGTGAACTGATATGCTTGCCTGTCCTCCGATTTAAATCCCATCGAGCACTTACTGGATGAGTGGGGCATACATATAACAGCTCATCCACATGCAGGGGCTACCATCAAGCAGTTGCAAACCTTGCTGGTGGAATGCGACGAGCTACCGCGAGAGCTCCTCACTAATCTTGTGGCCAGAATGAAAGCACGTTGCAAAGCATGCACTGCTGCCGCTGATGATCGCACACCCCACTAACATCCGTGTCACACCTTTCGTAATGACCCGGAGAAAAACGGTAAATTGTGGTGATTTCAGTGTAATCACTGTCGATGAATAAAAGTATCATTTCTGTTCACATCACTGCCTATTTCTTGGGTACATTGTTGCCGTTCTTTCTGTATATCGTCCAGATTTCTTCGAGCTTTGTTACTTGGCAGTGAAACGTCATGCGAAACTTAATTTCGTCCTTACGTTTTGTACATCAGTGTAGTCTATTTACGGCGCAAGTTAGAGAGGACCTCACTTATTAGTGAAACCGAGCATAAGTCGTCTCCATTATTCGATATCCCGGCACTATTCAACACCTTAAAGGAAAGTCAAGAGAAAAACGAAAAGAAGTTTAAGAAGAGTTGAGAGAAAATGAAAAGAGTCATTAAAAATGCCAGTAAAATCAGCACACGAGCCTAGTGTTTTTCACCGACTATGCTTGCGACGAATTTTTAACATAAATTATTGCGACCATTTTTGCAGCATATGCAGCAGGAGTTTGGAACATATATTGGGTTCGAACGTTATGAAATACTTCGAAGAGATCGGTCTATTGCCAAACCGTCAACAACGATTTAGAAAGCATCGTTCTTGTGCAACACAACCAGCTCTTTACTCACACGAAGTGTTGAGTGCTATTGAGAAGGGCTTTCAAAATGATACCATATTTCTAGATTGAGAGACGGCTTTCGACTCTGTGTCTTGCCAGCGGCTTGTAGTCAAATTGCTTGCTTATGGAATATCGTCACAGTTACGTGACTCGATTCGTGATTTCCTGTCAGAGAGGTCACAGTTCGTAGTAATTGACGGAAAGTAGTCGACTAAAACAGAATTGATTTCTTCTGTTCCCCGAGGTAGTGTTATAGGACTTCTTCTTTTCCTTATATACAGGCTGGTCCATTGATCGTGACCGGACCAAATATCTCACGAAATAAGCGTCAAACGAAAAAACTACAAAGAACGAAACTTGTATAGCTTGAAGGGGGCAACCAGATGGCACTATGGTTGGCCCGCTAGATGGCGCTGCCATAGTTCAAACGGATCTCAACTGCGTTTTTTTAAATAGGAATCCCCATCTTCTATTACATATTTATGTAGTCCGTAAAGAAATATAATGTTTTAGTTGGACCACTTTTTTCGCTTTGTGATAGATGGCGCTGTAATAGTCACAACCATATGGCACACAATTTTAGACGAACAGTTGGTAACAGGCAGGTTTTTTAAATTAAAATACAGAACGTAGGTTTCTCTGCCTCGTGATGACTGGGTGTTGTGTGATGTCCTTAGGTTAGTCAGGTTTAAGTAGTTCTAAGTTCTAGGGGACTGATGACCATAGATGTCAAGTCCCATAGTGCTCAGAGCCATTTGAACTAGTTTGATCAGAACGTAGGTACGTTTGAACATTGTATTTTGGTTGTTCCAATGTGATACATGTACCTTTGTGAACTTATCATTTCTGAGAACGCATGCTGTTACAGCGTAATTACCTGTAAACACCACATTAATGCAATAAATGCTCAAAATGATGTCCGTCAACCTCAATGGATTTGGCAATACGTGTAACGACATTCCTCTCAACAGCGAGTAGTTCGCCTTCCGTAATGTTCCCCACAGAAAGAAATCCGGGAACGTCAGATACGGTGAACGTGCGGACCAGGAAAATATCAAAGAAATATGGTAGAAATGGAAACGACCACAATAGAAACAAGGATAATGACAGAAATGAACAAAATGCTAACATGGTAGGAGGAAGAAAAGTTTTACAGCCTTAATGATACTCATGTGCAGCATTGATGAATAGGAGGTAAAGATATTTCAGAAAACAGAATCTGACAGAACGTAAAGTGCAGACTTGCCAGGACTATCGTTGTGCGAGCTTGAGGCAGATCAAGATTTACTATGGGAAGAAGGTTGTGTGGTGAATCGTGCAAGTGGTTCATTACTGCTGTGAACTTGTACAACGGAAATAAACTGATTTTAACTGATACAGGCGGTGGTATCGGAGCTTTTTCGGAAACTTTTCTGATATTTTATGGATTAAGAGGCAACAATCACGGGCCAGTGTGTGATAACAGCGCTATAGGCACCAATAGCAAGAGTAGCAAGCCGATTCAGAGTCAGGCTTCTTGGTGTTTAACTATTAGTGGCGTGCAATTTTAACATGACCTCTTAGGAATTTTCGGATTAACCACTCGGATCATCCAAGGGACTGACAGACCAGCAAAGGAGCACTCAACAACTGATTGCAAGAAACGATTTCTAAATACAGAGCCAAAAATAGGAAGATGGAAAAAGTTTTTTGTGAGATGAGCAGATTGTAATCCACCTTACAATATATTCCAAATATAGAAAAGCAAACTAACGATGGTTTAGTAAATGGCGTAGAATGCTACCATGTAAACCGTAAGAAGTCTGAATGTTGTCAAACATTATGATAATGAATTTCGCCTGTTATGAGATAACGTTGATGACCTTACTTCCGAAGAATGAAGTATTTTCTTACAAGCCTTGCCATGATTAGGGGTGTCTGTTATATGTTATAGAAAATTAGTTATTCTATTCATAACCATACACTATGCCCTTATCAAAAATGTGATAAAAAACCAATTAGTTCGTGCATGGGGATTTTATCAAATATAGTATCATCTGTTACAATAACCTTTCAAATTTCGTGGTCAAACGAGATGGAGGTGCTAGAGCAGTTATCGATGCTCGCGCTTTGAATAAGATCGTCAAACGAGAAATAGAATGACCAGGTTGATTAGATATTGCCACTGTTTCACAGTGTGCCATATGTTACTGGTTTAGATTCATTAACTGTGTGCAAACGGATAACATTGGCATCTGAATCGCGGGAATGCTCAACGTTTTTATTAACATAGTGCTGTTACCATCAAAAGGTAATATGAAATGGTTTTACACTCGAAAGTTGAGTTTGTGTACCGAAAACTCACAAGCAATTGATAACGTGCTGTCACTGCGAAACAGCGATGCTCTAATTCAGAATCCTTTGAGTCGTTTCGTTCTTCCTTATCATACTGCAGTGGCGTGAAGTGCTTTTTCACTAGCGTTAGTTTCAGAAACATCTATTTGCCGATACTCTGGCGACCGATACTGCGAGATGAAACCGTATTAGCCATCTCGCGCAGATACGTTTCCTTCATCTTCCGGACGAGTCATGAAAATCTGTCGCCTCTTGCCCTACTAGCATACGTTAGTGAAGTCCGTTACGCTGGTTTGTTGGACGGAACTACAGTATTGCCGTAATTCATTAGCAAAGCTACCTACCAAGGCGCCTTCAACGAAACAATATAGCAACTTGCTAGTCTCCTGTTTCCCGCAGTTTCACATATCCTAGGGTTTCATGCAATTCGTGCCGGCTCTGAGTAATTTCGCTGGTTCGTCATCCAAGCTCAATAAAGAGTTTCAGACAATGATACAACAGAGACATTTCGAAGAATGTAATCTCATACCACTGACCATTCAGTACGTAATAACGTGGGCCACGGTGCCTCTTGTTATTTCTGTGCTGCTATCGTCTGACAGTTATGGTGTTCTTGGTGAAGTTTAATAGATATTTACTTGTAAGTATCTTGAGCTCTTCTGTTACCTCATTGTTCCCTCATTTTCCAAGAGAACTGTACCTTGAATTCCTCAGACCTTTCCTTGGTCTCATAATTAATTTCTGTAAGAATTGTTATAAGGGTCAGGTCTTCAACCATTTTAGTTATTATGTCTTTCTCAATATTAATAATCTCCTTCGTAGATGTTTCTGATATTTTTGTATATTTACATCACTTCCGAAGCGTTGCAGTTGGTGGCGCTTTTGAAGTTGAATTTCCTGCTAAGCCGGCCGCTGTGGCCGAGCGGTTCTAGGCACTTCAGTCTGCAACTACGCGGCTGCTACGGTCGCAGGTTCGAATCCTGCCTCGGGCATGGATGTGTGTGATGCCCTAAGGTTATTTAGGTTTACGTAGTTCTAAGTCTAGGGGACTGATGACCTCAGATGTTAAGTCCAATAGTGCTTAAAGCCTTTTGGGCAATTTTTTTTTTCCTGCTAAAGGTCTCGTATTAATAAAAGTGTCATTGTTGTTGTTGCGGTCTTCAGTCCAGAGACTAGTTTGATACAGGTCTCCATGCTACTCTATCCTGTGCAAGTATCTTCATCTCCGAGTAACTACTGCAACCTACAGCCTTCTTAATCTGCTTAGATTATTCATCTCTTGGTCCCACTCTAAGATTTGTGCCCTCCACGCTTCCGTCCAGTACTAAACTGGTGATCCCTTCATACCTCAGAACATGTGCTACCAACCGATCCCATCTCCTAGTCAAGTAGTGCCAGAGATTCCTCTTCTCACCAATTCTGTTCAGTAACTCCTCATTAGTTATGTGATCTACCCATCTAATCTTCAGCATTTTCTGTAGCATCACGATTCGAAAGCTTCTATTTTCTTCTCGTCTAAACTATTCATCGTCCATGTTTCACTTGCATACATACCTACACTCCATACAAATACATTCAGAAAGAACTTCCTGACACTTCAATCTCTAATCGATTTTAACGAATTTCTCTTCATGAACGCTTTCCTTGCCATAGCCAGTCTGCAGTTTATCCTCTCCACTTCGACCATTATCAGTTATTTTGCTTCCTAGATAGCGAAACACATCTACTACTTTAAGTGTCTCATTTCTTAATCTAGTTCCTTCAGCATTACCTGATTTAATTCGACTACGTTCCATTACTCTCGTTTTGCTTTTGTTGATGTTCATCTTGTATCCTCCTTTCACTACACTATCCATTCCGTTCAACTGGTCTTCCAGGTCCTTTGTTGTCTCTGATAGAACTGCAATGTCTTTGCAAACCTCGAAGTATTTATTTTTCCTCCATGGATTTTAATTCCTACTCCTAACTTTTCTTTTGTCTCCTTTACTGCCTGCTGAATGTACAGATTGAATAACATCGGGGATAGGCTGTCCCACTCCCTTCTCAATCACTGCTTCCCTTTCGTGACCCTCGAATCTTATTACTGCCACTTGGTTTCTGTACAAATTGTAATTTGGCTTTCACTCCCTTTATTTTACCCCTACCACCTTCAGAATTTGAAAGAGAGTATTTCAATCAACATTGTCAAAGGTTTCTCTAAATCTACAAATGCTAGAAGCGTATGTCTGCCTTTCATTAACTCATCTTTTAAGATAAGTCGTAGGGTCAGTATTTCCTTGTGTCTTCCAACGTTTCTACGGAATCGAAATAGATTTTCGTCGAGGTCGACTTCTAATAATTTTTCCATTCGTCTGTAAAGAATTCATATTAGTATTTTGCACCCGGACTTATTAAACTGATGGTTCGGTGATTTTAAAATCTGTCAACACTTGCTTCCTTTGGGATTGGAATTATTATGTTCTTCCTGAAGTCTGAGAGTATTTCTCCTGTCTCACACATTTTGCTCACCAGATAGAAGGGTTTTGTCATGGCTGACTCTCCCAAAGCTATCAGTAGTTGTAATGGAAAGGTGTCTACTCCTGGGGCCTTGTTTCGACTTAGGTCTTTCAGTGCTCTGTCAAATTATTCACGCGTTTCATATCTCCCATTTCGTCTTCATTTACGTCCTCTTGCATTGCCGCAATATTGCCCTCAAGCACATTGCCCTTGTAAATACCCTCTAAATATTGCTTCAACATTTCTGCTTTCCCTTCTTTGCTTGGGACTGCTTTTTCATTTGATCTCTTGATATTCATACAGGTTGTTCTCTTTTCTCCAAGGGTCTCTTTAATTTTCCTGTAGGCAGTATCTACTTACCCTAGTGATATATGCTTCTACATCCTTACATTTGTCCTCTAGTCATCCCTGCTTATCCATTTTGAACATCCCGTCGAGATAGTTTATAAACGATTGTATTCCATTTAACCTGCTTCATTCACCGCTTTTTTATGTTTTCTCTTTCATCTATAAAATTCTATATCTCTTCTATTACCCAAAGGTATCTACTAGCCGTCGACTTTTTACCTACTTGATCCTCTGCAGCCTTCACTATTTTATCTCTCGAAGCCACCCTTTCTTCTTCTACTGTATTTCTTTCCCCTGTCCTTGTCAATCGTTCCCTAATGCTCTCTCTCTGAAACTCTCTAAAACCTCTGGTTCTTTCAGTTTATCCAGGTTCCAGCTCCTAAAATTCCTAACTTTTTGCAGTTTCTTCAGTTTTAATCTACAGTTCGTAACCAATAAATTGTGGTCAGAGTCCACATCTGCCCCTAGAAATGTCTTACAATTTAAAATCAGGTACCTAAATCTCTGTCTTACCATTATACAATATATATGAAACCTTCCAGTTTCTCTAGATCTCTTCCGCATATACAACATTCTTCCACGATTCTTAAACTGAGTGTGAGCTATAATTAATTCATGCTCTGTGCAAAATTCTACCAGTCGGCTTCCTCTTTCGTTCCATACTCGCAGTTCATATTCATTAACTACAGGGTGATTCAAAAAGAATACCACAACTTTAAAAATGTGTATTTAATGAATGAAACATAATATAACCTTCTGTTATACATCATTACAAAGAGTATTTAAAAAGGTTTTTTTTTCACTCAAAAACAAGTTCAGAGATGTTCAATATGGCCCCCTCCAGACACACGAGCAATATCAACCCGATACTCCAACTCGTTCCACACTCTCTGTAGCATATCAGGCGTAACAGTTTGGATAGCTGCTGTTATTTCTCGTTTCAAATCATCAATGGTGGCTGGGAGAGGTGGCCGAAACACCATATCCTTAACATACCCCCATAAGAAAAAATCGCAGGGGGTAAGATCAGGGCTTCTTGGAGGCCAGTGATGAAGTGCTCTGTCACGGGCTGCCTGGCGGCCGATCCATCGCCTCGGGTAGTTGACGTTCAGGTTTCATAACTAACCTTTTTCGTAGGACTCTCCATACAGTTAATTGTGGAATTTGCAGCTCTCTGCTAGCTCTGCGAGTCGATTTTCCTGGGCTGCGAACAAATGCTTGCTGGATGCGTGCTACATTTTCATCACTCGTTCTCGGCCGTCCAGAGCTTTTCCCTTTGCACAAACACCCATTCTCTGTAAACTGTTTATACCAACGTTTAATACACCACCTATCAGGAGGTTTAACACCATACTTCGTTCGAAATGCACGCTGAACAACTGTCGTCGATTCACTTCTGCCGTACTCAATAACACAAAAAGCTTTCTGTTGAACGGTCGCCATCTTAGCATCAACTGACGCTGACGCCTAGTCAACAGCGCCTCAAGCGAACAAATGTACAACTAAATGAAACTTTATAGCTCCCTTAATTCGCCAACAGATAGTGCTTAGCTCTGCCTTTTGTTGTTGCAGAGTTTTAAATTCCTAAAGTTGTGGTATTCTTTTTGAATCACCCTGTACTTTACCTTTCCTTTCTTTTCCTACTATCGAATTCCACTCCCCCAATACTACTGAATTTTCGTCTCCCTTAGCTATCTGAATAATTTATATTATCAAATCATTCATTTCTTCAGACTCTTCATCACCTGCGTAAGTAGTTGGCATATAAACTTATACTACTGTGTTAGGCGTGGGCTTAGTGTCTATCTTGGTTACAATAATGCGGTCACTATGCTCTTCGTAGCAGCTTGCCTGCGTTCCTATTATTTTATTCATGATTAAACTTAATCCTGCATTACCCTTATTTGATTTTGTATTTATAGCCCTGTATTCACCAGACCTGAAGTTCTGTTCCTCCAGCCACTGGACTTCACTAATTCTCACGATATCTAACTTTCTCCTATCCATTTACCTTTTTAAATTTTCTAACCTACCTGCCCGATTAAAGGATCTGACATTCCACGCTCCAATCTGTAGAACGCCAGTTTTGTTTCTGGACTATTTTATCTACGAAATATCATCATCATTTAACCATATAGCAAAGCTGCATGCCCTCGGGAAAAATTACAGCTGTAGTTTCCCGTTTGCCTTCAATCGTTCGCAGAACCAGCGCAGCAAGGCTGTTTTGGTTGATGTTACAAGGCCAGATCAGTCAATCATCCGTACTGTTGCCGCAGCAACTACTGAAAAGACTGCCGCCCCTCTTCAGGAACCACGCGTTTGTCTGGCCCTTCAACAGATACCCCTCCGTTGTGGTTGCACCTACGATATGGCTACCTGTAAAACAGGCAAGCAAGCCTCCTCACCAACAGAAAGGTCCATGGTTCATGGAGAGGGGGAAGTAAGTGTCATTAACAACAGGAAAACTCACAGAACGGCTTAAGATAAGAATTCCGTTAGGTGTAATTAATATTAGCTGCCCTAAACTATTGACTGCGTAGCAGGGGAACCAGATAGTCTGTGAGCGCTGTATTAGCGATCAGTATATTACTTCATTCTCACACCCCTGTTAACAATCCATTTGTAGCCTCACGAAGAGCTATAAAGTGGCAGACACATATTAACTTGAATTATATTTAAGAACAAATTCTGGAAGAGTGTGATACATCCAGACAAAAGGATGTGGAGAGAACATTTTCTTTACCTACGGATAAGAGCAACTCGAGCTTTCTGACATTTTCAGTAGATCGGTTTAAAGGTTAAAATAAAGGAAAGTTAGTGAGAGCTGCTGAAAATGTGATTGCACGGTGGTATCCTATACTTCACATTATCCCTTATAGTAAATATAATTAATTAATGTAATTAAATAGTATAATCATTATAATTAATGTAACTAAATTATTATTGATTTCGTATGACTGTGTTATATCCTCATATGTAAAATTTTTGATAAAAATATATAATTTAAAATTACTATAGAAATGAGTTGAATTGATCATATGTAAAAGTTGAACCATTCCGATATAGAGAAATGTGGACTTTTACTTGATTGCATAGAAATCTCCGTAGTGGGCTCCGTCGGACAGCAGTTGTTACAATGGTTAAGCCAAGAACGATCAACGAGCTATGACGGAGCGTGGCCATCAGAGTAGTTTTTAGTAGCCATCAACAACATGTAGGTTACATGTTGGCTGTGGGATGCGGACACTGCATTGTCGAGAGTGGTGATTCAAGGAAGAACGTGCTGAATCGCGGGGACTGTCTTACAGTCACTCGTTTTTTAAAAGTGATATTTTCTTTCACATCTAGGTAAAAGCCGTATGAGGCACCTCATTCTGTCTCTTTTGCTTCCAAAAAAATATAACTTGTTTCCATATAATAGCTCGTATGGATTTCTTAAATAACCTCCATGTTATCTGATTGTCCATCAAAGACAGCAAAAGTGTTTTCCTGCATAAATAAGTGACGTTTGAATGCACTATCTCGATTTTGGCATAAAGTAACGTCTGAAACCCAGATAATGTAGAATTTCAGTGAGCAGCTTACTTTCTACATTGTAATACTCTACAGATAAAGTAAGAATTAGTGTTTTAATTGAAAGTATCGTTATTTATATTTTTCCTTAATATGCATTAGCAATTCAAGTTTTTAGTAGAACATGCTTACAAAATTTCACAAATAAATTAAATTAAGATTCATAGTCAAACAGATACTTGACAGGAAGCCTTTCAAAAGCTGACCTATTAAATGTAACAGTGTCACTTAAGTAGCAAATGAAAGTCTAAGCACTTTTACAGCTCTGTCAATTGTGTCATTATCTGGGCAGAGATACCGTTACTGATGCGGACATCCAATGTAGAAAGGTTAATTTCGTAACGTGTAAAGAGAAATTGATGATGCTGAGTTGTGTATTTCACAGTAATCGTATGTTTTTGTGGAAAACAGCTGATTTATTTATTTAGCATATGGCAAGTACAAATCACGTTTATAGAGAAATAAGCTGCTACAATAACTTTATAACTTTGGCACTAAAAAACAAGACATAAAGAATTAAATACAGTTATGTCATGAACAACATATATATAATTACAAATTAACATTTAGGTTTTTAATATATTGAACTGCACTTCGAGTCGCATCCAGGAAGTCCGTTGTTTGACCTGAGTAGGCTCTCAGAGGGAACTCTGCAATGATGTGCCGGATCGTCTGCTTCTCAGCGCCGCAGTCGCACTTTGGGGATTGTGCTCTTCCCCATTTGTGTAGAGAGTCCGCACATCGACCGTGGCCCGTCCTGATCCTGTTGAGGATAGTCCAGGTTTTACGTGGTAAGCCAAAGCCTGGAGGTCTGTTCGACGGTTTCAGAAGGTGTTTACCTGTGGTGGTGCTGTTTCTTCCCATTCCACTTTCCAGCGTTCTTCAAGACAGAAACCATTTTCCTCCAGATCTTTGGCCCTTATAAGAGGTGGATGTCTAGAGCGCAATCTATCTCTGTCAATGCCATTGCTCAAAGCGTGAATCGGAAGTTGCGGGTTGTCTTGTATTTTTTTAAATTCTCTGAGAAGCGCATGTTTATGGAGACTACAACCTAGTCCAACTAAAACTGAGGCTATGTGTTTCCACCTGAATAATAAATTGGTTAACAGACGCCTTAAGATATATTTTGATAATAATAGTCTGCCTTATAATAAAAATCCAAAATACCTGGGAGTGACATTTGATAAAACCCTGATCTACAAACAACACCTCATCAACACTGCTGCAAAAATCCGTACTAGCAACAATATCATTCAGAAACTGTGCTACCAGCTGGGGCTCCTCCGCCTCTACCTTGCGATGCTCTGCTTTGGGACTTGTCTATTCTGCGGCAGAGTACTGTTCCCCTGTTTCGCTAAAGAAAACAACTGAAATCCTACGTTACAGGTTCACGTAATTCTCGTTTCCGTATCACGTCACAGTTGCAAAAGGTAGTAGGTTTAACGTTATCTTCTTTTAATACAATAGTTGTATTTCAATGTGAAGTGTCAGCAACAATTTATTTACCAATCTCAATATAACTACCGTTGATCCTTCACTGACATTCTGGACACATCACTTTATCAAATGGACGCATCACAACCTTTATATCTTTACGTCTCAGTTGGAAACGCGATAGAATAAGTAAGCTTAAGCTGTTTGTTCAGAGTTCAGAAAAGTATCAAAATTAAACAATAAAATTACTTCTCAGAAAAGAAATGCCTAACTTATAAAGTAAAAAACCACCCCATTTCTCATCTTATGAGACCACCTAGATTTCAGCGGCCTTCCGCAACACCGCATCTCAAACGTTTCGATTCTCATCTTTCTGGTTTTCTGACTGTCCGTGACTCACTTCCATGCAATGCTGTGTTCCAAAAGTATATTCTCAGAAATTTCTTCTTAAAATACACGGAAGAGGAGCATTCTGTACAATCCTCTCTCTCAAATTAATACTGTTTCAGAACTAAAGGGAAACCTTCTGAAAGTGTCCTACAGGAGTCGAAACATGTTTGAGTAAGGAATTGAAAACCGGAAAAATATTTTTTGGTTCAAATGGCTCTGAGCACTATGGGACTTAACTGCTGAGGTCATCAGTCCCCTAGAACTTAGATCTACTTAAACGGTCGCGCGGTCTCAGACTGTAGCGCCTAGAACCGCTCGGCCATGTCGGCCGGCAAATATATTTTTCCAGAAGTCGGAGTTTTAAAGGCCCAAAATTAATAGCGAAATGAGGAAAAGTGCAATATGAGCTTCCAACCATAGCGAGATGAACAGTATAAATGAATTAATATTCGTAACTGTCGATAGTGATGTAAAAGTGAAACAAATAATAAATACGCCTACCTGTTAAGTAATGAGGTCGGGCAAAGCTTGACGAAAGCATCAGTACCAAACCTTATCATTTAATAGCACACTTAGTAGTTATCAAGCAGTTAAAACTTAAAACGTTTTACCGAATTGTTGGTTAATGGTAGCGAGAGTAGTTAATGATACTGTGGCAATCGTGTGTTCATATTCATTAGGAAGGAATACAATGGTGCAGTCGTCTCAAAGATCTATAAAAAACGAAATATTTAGCAAGACAGTGGGGCATACTCGACCCTACGATCAGTTACAAACAAGCCTCCTATTTAATGGTTCGCGAATGTCAAACAGCCGCTGCTAACCTTACGTGTGTAGAGGGCTGATTATATGCTTAGTGTACAGCAATATAATTGAATTAGTCAACTAACCTAACATTCATCCGTTGGTATTATTAGGTATCGTACCAGTAGTATATAAATATGGACCATCTTTTCGCGACGGCATGCCTGAATAAACTCTCCTCGGTTAACAAGCCGCGTCATTTAGAATAAAACACACGAGCTTTCAATAACTATGTCCGCCATCGTCGCCACATATGAAACTTCCGCTCTCTCCTCCCTACAAGTGTCAATAATTCGTTTTTGTTTTCGCTCGATATCCAAAGCCCGTCCCCATATACTAATAAATGTGTACCCCGATCCCAGTTAAAATTTTTTGTTTATAGTAATCTAAGCGGCTTGTTCAGAACGGAATCGTAATATCATGACGCATGAGCCAAGACTGTTGTCTTTTCAAACTGTGTTTTATGTCCATTTTCTAGGCAATGCTCAGCTGTGACCGAATTCCCAAGCTCTCTTTGATTCATACGTCGCTTGTGCGCAATAAAACTCTCCGCAACTCTAACCAGTGTTCCGGCCCGCCCCCCAAGATACAAGATACGTTGTAAGCTGTTACAGACGACATAGGTATTCGAGTTCCGCCGGGCGGGACTAGCCGAGAGGTCTTATGCGCTGCAGTCATGGATTGTGCGGCTGATCCCGGCGGAGGTTCGAGTCCGCCCTCGGGCATGGGTGTGTGTGTTTGTCCTTAGGATAATTTAGGTTAAGAAGTGTGTAAGCTTAGGGACTGATGACCTTAGCAGTTAAGTCCCACAAGATTTCACACACATTTGAACATTCGAGTTCCCGGTGTGTATGGCGTCCCTTACGAATGCGGCAGCATCTGTATAGGTCAAACAGTTTGCACAGGTTGTACTGAGCACAAGAGACTTATTGAACATAAGGTGCTTGCGAGGTCGGCCATAGCACAGCATTTCTTGGAAAACGGACGTAAAGTACAATTTGTAAAGACGAGAATCTTGTCTCATGCATCATCATAATGAGATGCCACTATAAAGGCAATAATTCTAACAGAGGCACGGTGCACACACTTAGCAGGACGTGGGGGCAGGTTTTGGATATCGAGTGAAAATAACGACGGATGGGTGACGCTTGGAGGGAGGTAAGAGCGGCCATTTTAGAAGTGGCGCCGGCTTCTCGCGCCACCTGATGTCATTTGTTCTGCGACAAATCAAAGCTGCTGGGAGCTGAGAAACACGTCTTCTGCGCACGCGAGGTTCGGTCTTCACTGATTGGTTCCAGATGCTGAAATCATGCCAGTATACAAGGAAATCCGTGCCAGCATCGGCAGTTATCGCCCTGTTTTTTTCTTACTCCTGACGACGTTGACGGAGACAGTCATCGAAAGCTCGAGTGTTTTATTCGAAATGATTTGGGTTGTAAACGGAGAAGAGTGTATTCAGTGTAGACATACGTTTCACTCTCAGAAACATTTGCAGTATTTTGTCATTTTGGGAAAGATTGTGGGCTATGAGTGAGTATGTGGAGTGTTGAATAGATAAAGACAAATCATGTGAAACTTGAGTTCCTCACAGTGTATAACATGTTCAAAGCACCTACAACAAGGTTGCCAGTGACGTCTTCGGCGAGCGCCTATATTTCAAAGGTGAACAGCCCGTCGTTTTCAAGGCACAAATGAAAAAAAGAGACAGCAATGCATGGAAATTGAAACCACGGTATGCGCGGCATATACAGAAAGACTAAACGCACGCACTTTAAACACTAGCACCATTATACAACTATAGACGACCAACGTCAGACTTAATCGATTGTGAGTATTAATTTCTGCCGGTGAACATACAGCATTTCCTCTTCCCTTGTGTTGTTTGGACATGGAGAAAACAGGATTCCCAACAGTAAATTAAATCAAAAACTTCTGTCTCTGTTTATAAGGTCACTTGCAAATTTAAACTGTTTTCTCAATCATACTATCTCAACGGCTAGAAATGCACGCTAGAAACTCCATGATATCGTATAACCAGTTCCAAGGCCCTGTTCTGCAGTAGCAGATTGCCGGCGAGTTACAAAACGAGATTCCCGCACAGACCTCGACCACGAAGCAAAGTCTGTTATTGTCTGTCAGTCTGCTAATATTAACGTTCCCTTGGTTCGGAGAGTAACTTTACATCTCGATGTTCTGTGGTCAATCACGCGGATATACCTTTGCACGACACAGCTGTATCTGTGATAGGAAAGGGTTTTAAATCTGTCCACACGCCCAGTTCTTTACCAGTTCTTGATTTTACGAGTTATGTGTAGCAGATTGTTTAAACTATCCCTAATGGTGCCGAGAAGATCAGGAGAGAAGCACATAGTGTGGTGATTGGTGCATGTTCGCCCAAGGGTAATATTACAACAGCTGAGGGGGCTACTTTACGTTCACTCGGGGCGGACTGACATTGTTATGTTACCAGTGGGCGATGGCCACGTTATGGTTGTGTTGGACAAGCAGGATTTATTTCAAAACATACAGAGTTTATTATATGATCCAGCGTATTGCAGACTGACCCGACAAAAAGGGTTCAGAGGAAGACTAAAAATCTGTCGAAGAATAGTTTTTTGTCACAAGAGGCCATGGGTCTTAACCTGCTGTCCTCCCTAGATTATATGACCATCTGAAGATCCGAAAGAAAGAGGTTCACCTTAGGTTTTTATCACCAACACAGGTGCTCCGACATAACGTGCTAATAAACACCTTGCTACCCTGTTGAGCCGATAATGGCTCGAAGTGTGGATCACATAAAGAACTCAGCAGTTTTCTTGTATCGAGTAGAAGGATTGCATTTGAATAAGTCTGATATTTTGTAAGTTCTAATGTCGTCTCATGCTCCAGTTGGTTTCTTCTGTGTGATTCGTTACTGTAAACTGAGGTTGGATTTAGTGTTAAATTAACTAACCTATTTTGACATGTGTTTACTTCACATTATCTTTTATTCAATGAGCAGTTATGTGTGTAGACACATGGAGCTCCGATGAGAAGGCCACTGTTACCTATTGTTGACAATCTGTTCTTTAGAGATTTCGAGGAACGTGCCCTGGAGTCGGAGGCATTGAAACACACGTGATTATTCAGGTATGTAGACGATACCTTTGTTATTTGACCTCATGGTAGTGAGAATTTAAACACGTTTTTAGGATATCCGAATTCAATCCACCCGAATATTTGCTTCACAGTGGAGGAGAAAAAGGATGGTTGTCTTCCCTTCCTTGACGTTTTGGTCAGGAGGAACGTTGATGGTACGTCGGGATGTGCTGCTTCTGGAAAGCCAGCCATCGCTGTTTCGTATCTGCAGGCTGATAGTTATCACCAACTGGTTCGGCGTGTGGGCGTACTTCCGAACCTAGGTTCCTAATGCGCGCTTAAACTCAGTCCCTGAAAATTTGTCAGCAGAGTTAGCCGACCCCGAAGTCACCTTTCACCAAAATGGTTATGGTGAAAGCTGAAGGGCGAGTTGTATTAACGACCAACCGTGAGTCACATGGTTGATGGAAACAATGAGGTGGTACTTCAGGCTACGACTTTCCTGCCTCACGCAGGGAGCATTTCCTTCAGGATCGGTCGTATTCTGCGAAAACATGGTGTGTAGTGTATTTCTCCACCATAATCTAAAATTAGGCACTTTTAGGGTCAGCAAAGTATGGTCTTGGATTGTGGAAGGCGGGTATCTACCGCATCTCTTGCAGTTGTGGTATGTCATACCATCGCACATTTGCCAAACTATAACAACCGTGTATGACCGATGTAGTGATCGTAAGAATCACAACCGTTTACGACAAGTGAGCAAATCTGCTATGGCAGTACATTGCCTTGACACTGGTCCACCTACGCAACACTACACAGAGGTTCTTGAGTGCACTTTCAGCTGCAGGGATAGTGTTATTAAGGAAACAGTTGAGATTAGGAAGTGAGACTATAGATACAATGGAGGTATTGATTTAATTCGACTGAATTCCATTACCCTTATTTTACGTTGTTAATATTCATCTCTTTAAGGCACCATCCATTTCTTGCGAATTCTTTACTGTCTCTCAGTGGATTATAGTGTAATCGGTAAATCACAAAGTTTTAATTTCCTCTGAATGTTCTTTAATCCCCTTCCGAAATTTCTGCTTGGTTTCCCTCACAGCTTGCTCGATGTACAGATGGAATAACACTGAAGATGGGCTGCAGCCATTCCTCGTTTCTTCTCAACTTCTGCTTCCTTCATGTCATTGGACTTACAATTGCAGTCTGGGCTCTGCTGCACAATGTAGGGATTATGGACTGAATTAATTCCGTTGTGAGCATCGTTATACGGATGGATGGTAAAACAAGTTATGATTTAGTTCGGACAAGAGGGAAGTTGAAGGAAATGTGGTCTCGATTGTTACTGGTGGACAAATGTGAGATTGTATTGATACCCTGTACCGATGGGAAAGGAGAGAATAATATTTTGGACATTGACAGTGGATGGAGATACTAGGGAGTGTGCAGAAGTGGGGATTACTGGAAATCCTCTTCCAAGTTGTGCACCTATATCCAATACTTAGAAATATATAAGCTGACTACGAATCCCTTGACGTACCTGTGGCAGGTATGTTAGCGACATCGGGATTGGAAGTCGAATTTCCTGCATATCGCAAGCGGTCATCTTAACCCCTTTCGGCTACCCATAACGCCCTTTGGACCGATCAAACGTCCAAATGCCACATTGTTTACACCGTTATACCAGAGTTAACTACATTCGTAACCTAATGCTCTAACCATTACCTGGATTCGCGCCACAGGGAGAGTGAGACTACGAGAACAGCCGAGCGTTTAAGGCAACCGATTGTGATAAGCGGGAAACCAGGTTTCGAGTCCAGGTGCGGTAGAAATTTTCACATGTCAGTAACCTGTAGTTTATCTACACCTCATAGAACTGATTTAGAGGAATTCGCAGTCAGTGAAGATACAGGGCGGCCCAAAAGCCCGTTGAAATTTGAATATTCGGTGCTTCATGGAATAATGGAGTTAGAGAGGTAAAAATTGACAGACATGCCTTAAATGACGTGGGGTTTTATTGAAACCAAAATAAGTCCACAAAATGACCAACAAAAGGCTTTATATGATAAAAAAGCAATAATTAACATAAAAATTGATTTTTAACAAGAACGATGTTGTTTATTACAAATTATCGGCCCTTATTCATCAACAGTATCTGTAATCGAGGGACAACGTTGTGAACTGCACTGTAAAGAACATCAGTAGGTGTGCAGAGAAATTGCAGTCGAGTGTTATCTTTTAGTACCGATAACGAGATCCGACGAGCGCAATGGACTTGCCATTTCAGGTACGCCCACAACCAGTAATCACACAGACTGAGGCCTGAGAACCTGGGAGGCCAACTATATGGGACGTGGCGGCTCAGTATGCGATCATCAAACGACTGCGCAAGAGATCATTCAAACGTGTAGCAGTAGAAGGTGGAGCATCAACTGGCATAACAGTCGTACCATCCAGCTGGCGTTTATCAAATTCAAATGGTTCATATGTCTCTGAACGCTATGGGACTTAACATCTGAAGTCATCATGAGAGGCACCCACTTGCCTTTCTCATACTGTGGCATCAAGCAGTCAGGCCTGCAAGATGAGTGGTTTGCCAAGCGAGTGGATTCTTCCTTAATTTATCGCTTGTAACATGAATTCTCGTATTTTACTATTTAGTTACAAATTATCCTCCTGTATGAATAACACGCAACGGAAACACGCATCTGACTATCAGTGATTTATAGAACTCTGTTTGTACACTACACACTGGCAATACCACATTTACTTTTTGTCTTTGATTTAACGGCTTTTATATAAATTCGGGACATTATGGCAACATACAATTTAATGAAAAAGGCCACCAATCTCTTTCTTTTCACTAGCTGATTTATTCCTAAACACACAAATTCTACAACCTACGACAATATCATATGAGAATTTCCGCCCAATGGGCATGGCTTTACATTAGTGAACCTCTATACTATGGTCTCGTAATCTATTTACCGCAACAGTGCACTTCCTGGATAGGATGGAGGATCTTTTATTATACCTCACACTTCGGCTCTCACAATCATCCTCACGAAACTTTCCTCCAGATCGAGCGATACAGAAGGAACAAGCATAACCCACAAATCTTTCGAAACTACCTTGCTACTCCCATGCAAAACACACATACCCAAATTACATGACATACACAACACAACAATATGAAGTACTACACAAAGATCTGTTACAACATCATCACTTTCCGCTTTCCCACTTCAATCAATATTTATCCCAGTTTCACACGACACTGCCCCACTTTGTAATTCTACTTTCCTACTCTGAACTCTGGAGATAAACGCACGTCTTCCTGTGCAATGCAAGCCAAGTGGCGTTGCTGGAAAGACGGCCGACTCACCTTGATTCTCTCTCAGAGTTTAAATTTAGCGTCACACGGAATGATATTTCTTAAATACTTCAACTTATGATACACACGCTATTTCTTAAATATTTCAGCTTATCGTACACACGCTAGTTATTCAGCTTAAATTAAGCACACGGAGGTATCTCAACTTATAACTACACGTGGGGTCATTGTGACCGTTGGTTTACTACAATCCCCTTAAAATTACCTGCCTCACATTTAATTCTCCCCACAAAAGTTCCTGAGGAAGAGAAATTATTAATTCTAACCACTCTTAAATATTCCACATCCATACCATGCCTCCACTCTTTCATTACGGAGCACAACAAAAAACAGGTCTATACAGCAGAAGGTCCAGCGGCAGAGTGCCGAAACATGGCCGTATTCCGGTTCTCTCGCACCTCTGTCGAAGTGGGAGAAGCACCTTGCTACCTTATTGGTCAGCCACATTTCAGACGCTCAAAGCTCTGGTAACTTCCATCTCTTTGGTCCCACAAAAGGTGGCGAAAGGATCGACTCAAAGATGATCATATATTCCCATTCACTATCTGTGGTTAGCAGACGACCATACATTCATTCATTTACACCACACAGATCTCACCAAACTGGATGTAGGGATTTATTTTGAGGGAGTGCACATGTGATCAATTAAATAAATAAATTGTCATTCTGTCCCACACTGGTATCCGGCTTCGCTGTATTAATTGAAATTGAGTTACTTTTACACAAAAAATGTGTTGTTCTGACAAAAATATCGAAGTATTTCGTACCTATTTTCAATGTCGGGCGGTACTGTACCCTTTCAATCAGTCTCCTACACTTAAAACTACTTAAACTTAACTAACCTAAGGACATGATACACATCCATGCCCGAGGCAGGATTCGAACCTGCGACCGTAGTAGCAGCGCGGTTCCGGACTGAAGCGTCTAGAACCGCTCGGCCACGACGGCCGGCTAGGTGTTTATCAGTCAGGCTAGGGATGATCTGACTGCTCTCTCACTACTGCTCATTTTATGCTCGATTCTCATTCGCTGTCACTGACAAGTTGCTGTCCAACGTCATCTACCAGCCATGTATTACACTCACTTTTATTTTCAATAAAACCTCATGTTATTTCAGGGACGTGCGTCAATTTTTACCACGCTACCTACATTATTCTTTGAATTAATGCATTTCAAAATGCTAACGGACTTCTGGGTCACCCTGTATTTCGAAGTTTTTCGTACATACGTGAATCGTCAACAATGTCACCTCTTTCAGACATGCAACTAACTACCTCAATGCTGATAACAGCAGCATGCAACACGACGAATGTTTAATTGTTAATTCCTGTACCTAAGATGATATATGAACATGTATTATTAAATAAAGCCCTAACGGAGTGTACGTCATTTAAGCGGAGAGTAGGGCACGTGAAGGAAGGTCGGAACACTCTGGGAGCGCGACTGGTCGGTAATGGAGTGCGGGCGTTGGAGCGGGCGGCAGCTGGCGTGGCGTGGGAGCCGGCGGGCCGCAGCTAGCAGCCGCTCGTTACTTAGAGTGGCCGCCGCCAACTTGGAATTGTTTGGCCCAGCGGCGGCGGCGGCGGCAGCGGCCACAAGCACCTCGTTATGCCGACACGGCTCTCGCGCCGCCTTCCTCGCGCACAGTAGTTAGGTTCGCAGTCGCTCCATCGGCGTCCACCTGAGTTATTCGCCGATTCCTTATCCTTCGTTCATTAAAACCTGCTGCAGCACTTCGAAAAATTAAAATTTGCGCTACTACTTTTCCCTACAATACGTATTGGAAACGCAGCGTGTTTTAGTACCGACACTTCTCTCAATCAGTCCTGAACCCTAATTATATACGCGGAAAACATTCCACCGGGCACTCTTCATGCTGTCGTAAATTAGGAAATGTAAAGAACATATCTGTAGGTGTAATACACTAAAAAAAAAAAAAATGTTCAAATGTGTGTGAGATCTTATGGGACTTGACTGCTAAGGTCATCAGTCCCTAAGCTTACACACTACTAAACCTAAATTATCCTAAGGACAAACACACACACCCATGCCCGAGGGAAGACTCGAACCTCCGGGACCAGCCGCACAGTCCATGACTGCAGTGCCCTTGACCGCTTGGCTAATCCCGAGCGGCAATACACTAAAGCGCCAAAGGTACTAGTCTAAGTATGCGTATTGAAACACAGAGATATGTAAACAGGCAGAAGACGGCGCTACGGTCGGCAACACCTGTATAAGCAAGTGTCTGGCGCAGTTGTTAGATCGGTTGCTGCTGCTACAATAGCAGGTTATCAAGATTTAAGTGAGTCTGAACTTGGTGCTAGAGTCGGTGCACGAACGATGGGACGCAGCATCAGCGAGGCGGCGATGAAGTGGGGATTTTGCGGTACGACCATTTCACGAATGTACCGTGAATATCAGGAATCCGGTAAAACATCAAATCTCCGACATAGTTGCGGGCGGAAAACGATTCTGCAAGAACGGGACCAAAGACGAATGAAGTGTAGCGTTCAACGTGACAGAAGTGCAACCCTTCCGCAGATTGCTGCAGATTTCAGTGCTGGGTCATCAACAATTGTCAGGGTGCGAACCATTCACGAAACGTCATCGACATGGGCTTTCGGAGCCGAAGGCCCACTCGTGTATCGTTGATGTCTGCACGACACTAAGCTTTACGCCTCGCCTGGGCCCGTCAACACCGACAGTGAACTATTGTCGCCTCGTCGAACGAGTCTCGTTTCAAATCTTATCACGCGGATGAACGTGTACGGGTATGGAGACAACCTCATGAATTCATGGACTCTACATGTCAGTAGGGGATTGTTCAAGCTGGTGGAGGTTTCGTAATAGAGTAGGGCGTGTGCAGTTGGAGTGATGTGGGACCCCTGATATGTCTAGGTACGACTCTGCCAGATGACACATACGTAAGCATCCTGTCTGATCACCTGCACCCATTGACGTCCATTGTGCGTTCCGGCGGGAGCAATTACAGCAGGACAATGCGAGACCCCACACGTCCAGAATTGCTACAGAGTTGCTCCAGGAACACTCTTCCGAGTTTAAACTCTTCCGCTGGCCACCAAACTCCACTGATATAAACGTTATTGAGCATATCCTGGATGACTTGTGACGTGTTTTCCGGAAGAGATCTCCACCCTCTCGTACTCTTAGGGATTTATGGACAGCTCTAAAGGTCTGATCGTGTCAGTTCTCTCCAGCACTGCATCAGAAATTAGTCGAATCCATGCCACGTCGTGTTGCGTCACTACTGCATGCTCGCGGGGGCCCTACACGATATTAGGCAGGTGTAACAGTTACTTTGGCTCATCGGTGTATATGTATAATGTGTATATGTATAATTCTATGAACACAAAATACCGAAATTTTATATATTGCCCGTATACAGCTTAACAAGAAGAGCATGTGATTAAATTTGCAAGGTGTACAAGGTGTGAAAGTTAGTACACAGAACTGCGATTTCTGGCAAGTGCAGTTGCGCCAACCCGGGTGGGCACGGAGCTGAAACGAGCTAGGATGATACGTCATTCCGTACTGCTTGAGATCTTGCCAGAGTTCACCAATCACAGTGACTGGCAACTGGTGGCGTGCAAGTCTCTCTACAGCCTTTGAACAGATGTTTTCTATGGATGAGAGAGCTAGAGAATGTGCTTTCCTGGGCAAGAGTCGCAAACCCTCTGTATCAAGGTAGGCCAGGGCAGTACAGGCAAAACACGTGCTGTGTTAAAAGATCACGTCACGGAGACACTGAAGATAGGGAACAGCCACTGGCCTTAATTAGTCATGAGCTCAACTGACAAAAAAGTCATCCCTAGCGAAATCATTGCATCATTCAGTACCGTGTAATTCCACCAATGGACATAACCGCTTAGATTCGATAGGAACTGAGCCGACAACGTTGCGCAGGTACATCGTATCCAGGTTAAGCCACTCGCTGATGATTTGAGCGCGCAATTCCACCAAATTCTGGGGATGCTAACGTCACCGCTTTGCCTTCTGTTCCAGCATGCCTCACAGATTTTCTGTGAGGCTCACGCCAGGTGATCTTGCAGGCCAGACTAGATGTAATACAGTCAGGGACTGTTTAGAAAATCAGACATATATTCTTCTGACCTGGTGAACTTCGCGGTTGTCTTGAAAAATAGGGGTATCAGTGGTCTCTTGCGAGGAGACTAACTCAATTTGTTCATTGCACACTGTTCCCGTCGCAACGTTCTCTCGCTAAATTATTCCTGTTAAACAGTAAGGAGTCCCGTTCTAAGTTTTCAACGAATTGTCCATGCTGACCTGTGTGAAGACTTGGACCTCTATATTTCTCACGTTTCAACAAGGTGACTCCTAACCTCACACCACAAGCTTCTATGAAGGACTTTGGAAGCTGGAAACAAACTCCAGTTGTCAAAGAATTACGCCTAGATGAGCTGGTTCGTTAAGCTCGGCGACTCTGCTAGGGTTCTACCGCTCCATTATCTGATTACCCTGCAAGACTGCCGGACCACACCTAGTAATGCGAAATACGGTACGGTGGCCGCTCTGAGTCTTACCACAGGATGCGCATAAGACTCAGACTCAGTCCGTTGGGAGCAGGCGGCTTAACCGCACCTCCGCGCGGGACCTCGCAGTACCCGGCCCTTAAGCCGAAAGGGTGATGCTAGCTCCTGAGTGCTATACCAGACTGCGCTTTGCTGTCCGAAACAAGATTCACATGCGGTGTCTTGGCCTGGGATTCACCGTTCACAAAGGTACAGAAGCATTTGCACGAAGGTGCCTGTATATAGATAGAGAAATAAGATGTTAATGGACGATCTCACCTCCGCAATCAGTGGATATTGCTTTCTATAAACATAAGCACACGTCAAGTACCTTCAGTTGAACCCAAATTAATGATTTAAAGTAGATCATGACGTGGGTCACTCCTGCAAAAGACTGGCGCGTATTACTGCACACAAAAATAGAATGTTCTGCACGAAGTGTGATCCATTGTCTCTAACTTAACACGTAATGAAACAGAAACTTACAAAAATTGTAGAAGGCTAAGAATAGTACAATGAAGATGAAAAGACAATTGAGATTTTGATTGATCTTCACTCAACACAAAACTTTCAGTGCATGCTGGAGGATAATCCGTTGCACTATTAACCAGTCCATCTCTCATTTAGTTTTCGATTGAAGAGAAGGAAAAAAATATTGATTTCTATGTCTTTGTAGGCACCTTAATCTCTGTAAACTCATTTTTATGATTCTCATGCAAGAATCATTATAGAGTAGGCAGCAAAAGAATTGCACAGTCATCTCGAATGTTGCTCCACTGGATTTCTGAAGAGAGCCACATGAATGTCTACCACTCTTACAGGAATCCTCATTTATGTTCTTCAGTGAATTGCCTGTGTAATTAAATTATGATGAATGAAATACAAACAAAGAAGCTAACTGCACTAGGAGAACAGTCGTAAGAACCCCGAAAAAAGAGTTGAGTAAGAAATCCTTAGGAATATTTGGTACGTTGTTGAATGGAATACATGCTAGCTTAACCCTTTGTTGCCTGGCGGTACTTAAAAGTACCAGTAAGTTTTGACACTCATTATTTTCTCGTGGTGCAGTTTCGTGATCTGAGAGCCTGTCAGTACGTAACAGTAGCTCTGCTCTACTGTTTCATAGATGTTATTGTGCAATACATAGACCTCTCTGGCGGTCAGAGCTTGAAATTGTTTTTCGCGCGCTGCTGTGAAAACAGAAGATTGTATGTGCTTGTTTCCATGGTGTTGCCTGAATTTGTGCGCAATTTATTGAAACTTCCGTTGAGTTTTCCGTTGTACGTACTTCTTTGTTTTTTTTATAATAGTTTGAAGCATTACGTTACAAGTGAATGAGATAAAGTGGAAAATATAAGGCGGACTTATTAGTACCGTCAGGTTGTGCGAACACTTTATTGTAGCAACAACGCGTTACCTCTCACTAGTTGTTCTGTCCAGTTTTTCTCTCACAGAAATCGGTAATTACATTTACCTGTGGAACAATTAGAACAAACAGGAAAGGTTTGCCAGGGAATTTACCTAAAGAAAAAGGTCTAAATCAAATCACAGAGAGTCATCTTTAGACCTAACAGTATTTCAATGGAAGGAAAATAATGTAGTGTATTTTGCGTCAAACTTCCATGGCACTGAACAGAGCGTAGTGACACGAAAATAGAAAGATGGAACTAGTATGACTATAACATGTCCAGTTATTGTATGTGATTACAATAAAAACATGGGTGGTGTGGATCATGCAGACAGATTACGTTCAACTTATGGTCTTGACAAGCGATAAAAGAAATGGTGGCACCGTCTCTTCTGAGGAGCAATAGAAATGGCTTTTGTCAATGCTTACGTCATTTTCAGTGATTTACTTGGGGCACTGCCACTGCTGGAATTCCGGCGTGCTGTGGCACTAGGGCTAATGAATGAACAGCAAGTGCCAAATCTCAAAAAGAGAAACTCTGGTAAAGATGAAATAACTCTCCCAAAGAGAAGGAAGGGTAACTTTTCTGTTCCGAAGGATGTACGTCTTGGCAACCGAGGAAACCATTTTGTAGTGTTCAGTTGTAAAAGAGGACGAACGAAATGTGTGCGAAAAATAAAATTCAGTCGAGACCACATTCACAATGTAGTACATGTAAAGTGTATTTGTGCTGCAATGAGAAAAAGAACTGTTTCCTACAATTTCATGAGGTATCACTGAATATGTGATATGTATATACTGTCAAAAATGTATAGCTAAGTTACTATGTATTGTGAAGTTGCTCTAGAATAAATTTATGCGAAATTTAAAAAAAAAATTCAGAAATATATTTCTGTTAATTAATTTTCTAATGTAAAAATATTTAATATTTATGTGGAATAAAGTACAAGTTATAAAAATTGGAGCATTTTTCTGCGCATGCTGTGATTCGGTTCATGAAGTCTGACGGTACGTACCAGGAGAGAAAAAAGTTGTGAAAAATAAAATAAAATTTTACAAAAAATCCTACCGTCATTTGAGGCCACAATAGCATAAATTCTGCAAAGAAAATGTTAAAAAGTAAATTTTTTCTTGTGCCAGGAAACAGAGGGTTAAAATGATGAAACATCCTAAGTAAATGGAAGCAAGTGTCATACGACCTAAACTCTTCCTCTGTCTAAGTGAACACATACTTGTACAAACGGGTCATACATTTTATAAAAGCCGGCCGTTGCAGCCGAGCGGATCTAGGCGCTTCAGTCCGGAACCGTGCAGGTTCTAAGTCTAGGGGACTGATGACCTCAGATGTTCAGTCCCATAGTGCTCAGAGCCATTTTTATAAAAATGGGTGTACATACGTATGCATGCGCCACGTCTCGTAAATCACTGGACGGATTTCAATCGAACTTCGGACACACATTACTAACTATCTGGAAAGACTGTCTGCATCACCTACAGTTGAAACGAATGGGAGTCAAAAAGAAGGGTAACACATGATGTTCGAATTCCCAGACTTTATTCATCCAGTACATGAGAATGAGAGCAGTTAGTTACTTGTGATAAATTTTACACACATTTTCAACTTTTTACGAAACTTTCTGTCGCTGACCCTGCCCCCCCCCCCTCCCACCCCCCTCAAATGATGAAAGGAGAAAATTTTATCGCTTTCACATTTTCGGAGTTTGTGCAGTAACACTGCCTCATCAGATATGACGTTTTAATTTATTACTTCTTTACAGCCAGTTCTTTTCGCGACACACTTTGCAGATGGTATTCACATGGACCACTGAATATACCTGTAAGATTACAAATCTCTACAAAATAAAATTTTTTTTTCGTTGCCAGGGAAGTTTGAACGAAAATGGGATATTGTTATGATACTCATTCCGAGTATATTTGTACTTTTTCCAAATTGGCTCTGGTTTTTGAGATATAGGTTATTTGTGGAAATGAGAGTTTCATGTGGATAATATCGACTGCAGGGTCCATATATGGTGTAATGTATTTGCTACCTGTTTTTTAATTAGTGATATTGTACTATCTTTATTAAACAATTGTGCTCAGGGAGTGCATCTGTGTGGTTGAGGATTACATCATGCAAACATCACACTGTCAGCATGTGTTCAGTCCTGTTGTGCGGTGCGTGTGTTGAAGATATTGAGGGTTGTGCAGATTTGAATTCGGCGGTACTCGACATTCATTTGTTGGCCGAGGTAATCCCCGCAACAGCCGATAGGTAGCGTTCAGTGTAAACAAGAAAAATGGCGATGGTCGAAAGTCACACACATGTGCAGTGCAGCTTCAAGGAGACAGAACCTTTTCATCGTGACGTAGCAAATAAGAGGTGAGTATTCATTTCACACAAAACAATTAATGATGTTTGTTGGATGTGATTGACATGCAAATACAAGAAAGTTCTGCATAATATGTAGTATTTGTGCAATTTTGTTTTAGGAAAACATGAGTTCTTCATGCCGTCTTTGCGTGAACCATCCAGATGAGTTCTGCTACATTTGTGGTGAATACGGTCTTCAAAAGAACTGGAAGAATATCACTCCTTTTGTGAAGGAAGCGTATCTGGCATATTTCGGAATTAAACTTGGAGATCAAGACAAGGCGTGGGCACCCCATAAAGTTTGTAAATGCTGTGTGGAATGCTTACGGCAGTGGACAAAACGAAAAAGGAAAAGCTTAAACTTCGGAGTGCCTATGGTATGGCGAGAGCAGAAGAACCATACAGATGATTGCTATTTTTGCATTGTTAATGTGAAAGGTTTTAATAGGTTCAAAAAACGAAAGTGGGAATATCCCGATTTGGAGTCAGCAAGAAGACCGGTGGTGCACAGCAACGATGTTTCTGTACCAACCTTCACAACATTACCCACGCTAACATCATCAGATGACGATGTGCACGGCGAGGAATGTACAAGTAGTGGTTCGGAATACGAAGGACGTGAGACACAACCCCAGCAGTTCGACCAGAAGGAGCTCAATGACTTGATACGAGAACTCAATCTTTCAAAGCAAGCATCAGAACTCTTAGCATCCAGGCTTAAGGAAAAGAACTGTCTTCATCCAAGTGTTAAAATAACAGCTTACCGGACGAGAGAAGAAAACCTTCTTCCATACTTCAACCAAGAAGAGGTTATAGTGTATTGCAGCAATATACCTGGACTTTTACTTGAATTGGGGCTGCCGGAATATAGACCAGAGGACTGGCGTCTCTTCATAGACAGTTCCACTAGAAGTTTAAAATGTATTCTCCTACACAATGGCAATCGTTACGCATCTATTCCAATTGCCCACTCAACAAAACTTTGTGAAGCATATGCTAACATCAAGATGGTTCTGCAGAAAATTCAGTATATGCAGCACCAGTGGTTGATTTGTGTTGATTTGAAAATGGTGAACTTCTTGCTTGGACAACAAAGTGGATACACAAAGCACCCATGTTTTATCTGCATGTGGGATAGTAGGGCAAAGCACGAACATTGGAAGCAGAAAACATGGCCTCCAAGGGAACATATGGCTGTTGGTGAAGCAAACATCATTAATGAACCTCTGGTTAGTAGGGACAAGATTGTTCTTCCACCATTACATATTAAGTTAGGACTAATGAAGCAATTCACCAAAGCTTTAGACAGAAATGGTAATTGCTTCACATACATCTGCAATACGTTCCCTGGACTCAGTAGTGAAAAACTTAAGGCAGCAATATTTGATGGTCCTCAAATTCGCAGGCTCATCAACGATACCAATTTTACAAGTGTCATGACTGTCACTGAAGCATCGGCCTGGAACAGTTTTGTCGCTGTTGTAAAATGTTTTTTGGGCAATCATAAAGCTCCCAATTACGAGGAACTGGTCAAAAACATGCTCACTAACTTTCAAAACTTAGGAGCTAACATGAGCATAAAATTGCACTTCCTTCACAGCCACTTGGATCGATTTCCTCGTAATCTAGGTGATTTCAGTGAGGAACAAGGAGAGCGGTTCCATCAAGATATGAAAGGAATAGAGGAAAGATATAAAGGAAGATGGGACAGGCATATGATGGCAGATTATTGCTGGAATCTGCAACGTGACTGTTCTGAAGAGACCTATAAAAGGAAAGCGTGCAGGAAGCGGTTCGTCATGGACGGAAAATGATATACTTATAGAGAAACTTTTCAATTATGTTTTATACGTGGACAAATGCCTATCAGGTTTTCATAGAAGCTATTTATAAAGATTATTTTCTTTTTTCATTGTAGTTTGTAGCGCTCGAGTTCAGTATTAGCAATTTTTTCTAATTTTTTGAATAAATCATGCATTATCTCAAAAACTAGAGCCAAACTGCATAAATGGTTGCTATATTCGTCCTCAGCACCACTAACCCATCCTAAAGCCACTCAAATATCCTTGGCAAGAAAATGAGTGTTGACCAGTGTTATCATTGTACGTCACATAGTTCAGGCCATATGACGTTACAGACGTTGAGCAGCGTGAGAACGGAAGTGCAGGGCGAAATTCGCTGTAGACACAGGTGAAAGATACGGGAAAATTTGGCACGAGCGTATGCAGCCAAATTCTCTAGTAAAAAGTTTCTCCTAAACCCCTCTATCTATTTTAAGCAGACTTGGCATGCATATTACTTACTATCAGGAAGGAAATAGTGTGTAAAAAAATGGTTCAAATGGCTCTGAGCACTATGGGACTTAACTGCTGAGGTCATCAGTCCCCTAGAACTTAGAACTACTTAAACCTAACTAACCTAAGGACGTCACACACATCCATGCACCAGGAAGGATTTGAACCTGCGACCGTAACGGTTGCGCGGTTCCAGACTGTAGCGCCTAAAACCGCTCGGCCACCCCGGCCGGCAATAGTGTGTAAGGTCCAGCAAGTTTCTACAGGGGTTGGGGTGATAACGTGAAGAGACAATAGCGTGAGGAAGAGATACAGGGGGAGTAAGTATTCAGAGACAGAGAAGCGGATATGGACAGAGGAAAGAGAGAGGAGGAAATGGACAGAGAAATGGGGGAGAAGATGGTGGATTGATTGTGGTGGGAGGAGGAGATAAACAGAGATGGGGAGAAGATAATGGGCACAGAAAGGGAGAGGGGATGGACAGAGAGAAGGGGGAGGAGATAGAGAGAAGGGAAGGAGATAGAGACAAGGGGAGGAAGAGATACAAGGGGTGAGGAGGAGATACAAAGGGTGAGGAGGAGATGGAGGGGGGAGATGGTCTTAGGGAGAGGAGGAGAAGATGGACAGAGGGGAAAGAGAAGTTAGAGGTGGGAATGGATGGATTAAGAGGGGGGGGGGGGAGGGACAGAGAAAGAGACAGGTAGATAGAGAGTAGGAAGGAGTATTTGGACGAATAAATACAAATCTGGGCAGTGCCAGCTACTCAGATAGTAAATTGTATAAAACGTACAGAGGAAAAGAAACTTGTTACATCCATGACTTTTCGACATCTGTTTGCCACGAATACAACACAAAAATTAACGAATAGAATATCTAATAAATAACGAAAACATCGATGGCGTTATGGGAGCAGTTGCGGAGAGCCTAATTCGCAGCGGACCCTTTGCTTTGTGGCGGTCAGACACGGAGCAGAATTCCTGCCTGAGCCGCTGCCGTGACCCGCCGTCGTTACGCGTCTCAGGAAGTCCGCCTGCATTATACAGGCCGACAGCGCAGCGGAGCAACTGCACTGACTGACGCCTTCCCCCTTGGGCGATAGGACGCACGCGAGTGTGGCTGGGCCAACCCTCCCGACCTGCGTACTCCGAAGCTGGCTTTTACGACAGATGCTGATACAGCAACACAAGTTCACCGTAGCGCTAATCTACACGTGCAGTCACGCATTTTAAAGATTATAATACGATTACGAAATCAGCGATAATTTTTCCTGTTTCTGTGTTGTGCACGAATATGTCTTCATTTGCTCTTTCCGGTTTTTTCTGCACCCATTGGCCTGTACATTTTCGCGGAATCCTGTGGTACCAAATACATTTCGCGTGTAATACTGTAAGAACCGGAAGGAAAATCCACCTCTACCCCCCCCCCCCCCCCTCACACACAAAAAAATTCTGTAAGTAAATTCTGCTGAAGATACTGAAGGAGTATCAGTATCCTTTGTACTGTGGAGAAGGGTACAAAGATTTTGATTTAAAGACTGGAAAGGTTCATCGATACATTGCACAGTTAAAACTATCTGAAATTCAAAAGTATGAGCGTAGCAAGTTTTAATGTGGAAAAGGTTTCGACAGTACGGTGAATAAATCATATGAGGAAATTATAGAACACTAGCGTCTTTCGAAGGAGATAAGATCATCATGCAATTTATGTATATCAGTATAAAGTTGGAAATTGCCTAAGTATAGTATTAAGAGCTAGAGTAACTTCAAATGGTTCTGTTTCGCGCCGATTTCGTTCACTACTTACTTGGAAGGACTGGTATAGAAATATCTTCAGCAGTCATCAGGAATCTACGTTGAAAGGAGTATAATGGGGCACATTTGTGTAAGACCGCAGACCCAGAGATACTGCTTCTGGTCTGAGATTATTACAGTGCTGGAGTAAGAGAGCGCTTGGCGCACAGTTGTCGTTCACTACTTACTTGGAAGGAATGGTATAGAAATATCTTCAGCAGCCATCAGGAATCTACGCTGAAAGGGGTATAATGGGGCACATTTGTATAAGACCACAGACCCAGAGATACTGCTTCTGGTCTGAGATTATTACAGTGCTGGAGTAAGATAGCGCTTGGCGCACAGTTGTCGTTCACTACTTACTTGGAAGGAATGGTATAGAAATATCTTCAGGAGCCATCAGGAATCTACGCCGAAAGGAGTATAATGGGGCACATTTGTATAAGACCACAGACCCAGAGATACTGCTTCTGCTCTGAGATTATTATATGCTGGAGTAAGAGAGCGCTTGGCACACAGTTGTAAGTAGCTGTCTGTGAGGGAAAGACGATGGAGTAGGCAGTTTTTGTGGTGTGATGTGTGAAGCCATCAAGTTTTAGATTAATTTAGGTATGTCATCATTGTTGAACATGGAAGCAGAAGTATTCATGTAACCGGATTAAAGATGTTAAATAATTATGATTTCTGTTTTTACCAGGGTATTAGTATAGATGAGTTGGGTGATAATTTGTAACTGTACGTAAACTGCTTTGAAAAAAAGGCAAGTTAGTACACTGTGCCCCAGTGTACTCCTTTCAAAGTTTATTGATAACATAGTGCTGCTAGTGGAATACTATAAGTAATAGAGAGGCTACGCCGATAACGACCTCAAGATAATTAAAAAAAATAACAAAATTGTAACCATAGAGGATGATGACAGGTTCTAGTATTTGAGGTGCATAATGTACAGTTGAGTTACTGGTCAAGAGGAAACGCTTTTTATATTTTTGTAGGGCATGGAGAGATGCTAGTGCCTTCTTGCACATTTCAGTTATGTGCTCAGTAATTTAGATTTTGACATATTGTTACCCATGGACTCTTTGCTGAAGCAGGGAAGTTGATATTTGGCCCATTTAGTGTTAACGATGGTAGGGATTCCCAATATTTCTGGCTAATGAGCCTAGAATGACCACTCAGTTCTGCTTTGGTTTCGGTTGGGTCTTTCATAGAAAGCGTGTCCTAAAATGTTCCTAAAAAACGAATAATAAGAAAATTTTGTACAGTAACAAATACTTCGTTAAAGAGCTTACTGTAATTACTGTTGTCAGCAATGTTATTATATTGGCGAATAAAACTAACCACAAGTGTAAAGATAAACAAGTAATAGCTTGTCAGTCAATCATATTTTCTTATTTCTTTTTTGACTTGTGCGTTTGGGGGCGAGTGCTGAGTCGGATAAACCCTGATCGTAGCGGTGGGAAAGCGAAGTCCTTAGAAAAACAGTTCTACCACTCTACTGTCCTGACCGAAGAGGAATTGGAGCCACAAGCGTCACGGAACAAATGTCAGCGAAAACGTGACTTGCAAGTAACAATAAAAAAATATCGTTTTTCAGTAAGCTTAATGTATGTATTACTTAAGCGATATTTTTCAAATAAACGGACTGAGGAGTGTTAATCTGCACGTGGGAAGTATATAGGTTCTTCACGGCATCCGAGACTGTGAAAGGTGGCTTTCATTTGTGACGTTCATTTCGCAAATTATTCTGCATGTTTGAAGTAAATATACCCATATAATGGTTAATTAGTCTTATTAGGTGGATTAGAAAGAGCGATACGTGATGATTAAACACATGTCTGAAATAATACGGGCTTTGGTAATGATAATATTTAGTTGCATGCTGTAGGTGTAAGCAAAATAAATTTGCCAGTAGAGGCGAGGAGTGGACAGGCACAGCCGGGGAGGCGAAGGCCGGCGAGCGCCGGAAGAGCATTGTGCAGGGGCCGGGGGTCCCAGGGGATGGGGCCAGTGACCGGCAAGCCGAGTGCCAGGTGAGAGAGAGAGCGGAAATGTCGAGCAGACAGAGAGCGTCCAACGTACGCGCTGGCGCCGCCCGGTCGCGCGCTGTTTTTGCGGCAAATGGGCTGAGCTCTGATTGGGCTGTTCATAATAAAGTGCAAGAAACGCTGAGGGTCAACGCCCGCTGTTTGAACAGAGAAATTTTTGGATAGGTGGAGAAACTGTATCTCTCCACGAGGGAGATGTGGGAGGCCTTTGCAGTGTTGGGATTGGCTGATTAGAGTTTGGCGGCGAGATTGTCGCAAGAGCATCGGGGAGAGCGAGGCAGGAGGGAGAGCGTCTTGTAGAGGTGGGCCAAACGATTATTCTGGAGTAACCGTTATCACAGTTCCAGTTATTCTTCGATAACCGTTTTCGTTAACGGTTATTAACAAGTGCCAAGTTATTTTTCGCTAGCGAATACCGATTACTCCGAGGGGCTACAGTTAAATAACGACATAGTTGGAATCCATTAGTTTAGTTATCAGTATAACTGCGATTAGTGTGAAATGGCAGGAATGTCGTATGAATCGTGTCATAACCTTAGCTTGTTAACTCCGGGTACATTTTAGTTGATGTTAGAACGATTATTAGTGTCTCATATTATAAGTTTGTACAGGGTGTTTCAAAAATGACCGGTATATTTGAAATGGCAATAAAAACTAAACGAGCAGCGATAGAAATACACCGTTTGTTGCAATATGCTTGGGACAACAGTACATTTTCAGGCAGACAAACTTTCGAAATTACAGTTCTTACAATTGTCAACAACAGATGGCGCTGCGGTCTGGGAAACTCTATAGTACGATATTTTCCACATATCCACCATGCGTAGCAATAATATGGCGTAGTCTCTGAATGAAATTACCCGAAACCTTTGACAACGTGTCTGGCGGAATGGCTTCACATGCAGATGAGATGTACTGCTTCGGCTGTTCAATTGTTTCTGGATTCTGGCGGTACACCTGGTCTTTCAAGTGTCCCCACAGAAAGAAGTCACAGGGGTTCATGTCTGGCGAATAGGGAGGCCAATCCACGCCGCCTCCTGTATGTTTCGGATAGCCCAAAGCAATCACACGATCATCGAAATATTCATTCAGGAAATTAAAGACGTCGGCCGTGCGATGTGGCCGGGCACCATCTTGCATAAACCACGAGGTGTTCGCAGTGTCGTCTAAGGCAGTTTGTACCGCCACAAATTCACGAAGAATGTCCAGATAGCGTGATGCAGTAATCGTTTCGGATCTGAAAAATGGGCCAATGATTCCTTTGGAAGAAATGGCGGCCCAGACCAGTACTTTTTGAGGATGCAGGGACGATGGGACTGCAACATGGGGCTTTTCGGTTCCCCATATGCGCCAGTTCTGTTTATTGACGAAGCCGTCCAGGTAAAAATAAGCTTCGTCAGTAAACCAAATGCTGCCCACATGCATATCGCCGTCATCAATCCTGTGCACTATATCGTTAGCGAATGTCTCTCGTGCAGCAATGGTAGCGGCGCTGAGGGGTTGCCGCGTTTCAATTTTGTATGGATAGAGGTGTAAACTCTGGCGCATGAGACGATACGTGGACGTTGGCGTCATTTGGACCGCAGCTGCAACACGGCGAACGGAAACCCGAGGCCGCTGTTGGATCACCTGCTGCACCAGCTGCGCGTTGCCCTCTGTGGTTGCCGTACGCGGTTGCCCTACCTTTCCAGCACGTTCATCCGTCACGTTCCCCGTCCGTTGAAATTTTTCAAACAGATCCTTTATTGTATCGCTTTTCGGTCCTTTGGTTACATTAAACCTCCGTTGAAAACTTCGTCTTGTTGCAACAACACTGTGTTCTAGGCGGTGGAATTCCAACACCAGAAAAATCCTCTGTTCTAAGGAATAAACCATGTTGTCTACAGCACACTTGCACGTTGTGAACAGCACACGCTTACAGCAGAAAGACGACGTACAGAATGGCGCACCCACAGACTGTGTTGTCTTCTATATCTTTCACATCACCTGCAGCGCCATCTGTTGTTGAAAATTGTAACTACTGTAATTTCGAAAGTTTGTCCCCCTGCAAATGTACAGTTGTCCCAAGCATATTGCAACAAACGGTGTATTTCTATCGCTGCTCGTTTAGTTTTTATTGCCGTTTCAAATATACCGGTCATTTTTGAAACACCCTGTAGGTTATCGGTCGCTATTAGAAATATTATCTTCGCAGCTGCGACAGAAAGTATGCGGAACTGTTAAAGTAAAATGTTAACAACGTGCGTTTTTAAGTATGAAGTAATATGTAAACTGAGTACTGTAGGTTAAATTCGAAGCTTAATTTCTTGTGCTGCCCACATAATAGAATAAAGTGTACAGCCTTGTAATACAACAAAAAATATACGTAATGTGACAGATTCGTTTACTCCTGTGCTGTAAAAGCTAGTCCTATTGGGGAAAGTGTGAGTATGCTAATCCAAGTTTTATGCCAGATTTGGAAAATGCTCGATTTCTCCAGCTACAGCATGTTTATAACATATGAAGACAAGCAGATCGAAAAGGTTGACAGTGTTACATTTCTGGAACTACATCTCGATAATAAATTCAGTTGGGAAGGGCATACCACATGTTTTCACTCTATTATTTCATATGGGTGCATATTGTGTGGTAACTTATCAAACGTAGCAAAAGTTTTTCGCATGTAAAAGCGTGTGATAAAATTCGTTTGTCGTATAAATTCAAGAACATTATGTTCAAGGAACCTTGTATTCTAACCACTGCTTCCTAGTATATTTATTCCTTAATGAAATTTGTTACAAGTATTTCCAACCAATAGCTCAATACATAATATCGGTACTAGAAATGGGAACAGGAATCTACATAAAGACCTAAAATCACTTACCTTGGTCCAAAAGGGGTCCAATATTCAGGAACATGCATTTTCAATAAACTGCCAGCAAGTCAGCAACCATTATATACTTGGTTTCAGATAAAGCACGGTTTACAGTGTGCTTGAAAGACTATTTGATACAGAAGTGTCTGATTCCACCCGTCATCAAATTGCCGGGAATGGCTATTTTAAGTGTGTCTATGACGTCACTACATACACATGGCAACAAACACGAAGATACATATAAATAATACAATAACATCTCCCACCAAAAATACAATCTAACCAACGGGACAAGTGCGGGAAGTTGGGGGTTTTAGGATGAGGACAAGCTAGTAAAAAAAAAGCACACCATGATCCCAAAACACAAAATGAAGAACAAAAAGAAAAAAAAAATACAGCATTCTGCTACACCAACAAAAATCTGCAGGAATCGGACACTTCCCTTGAACAATATAGGTCAACCATAGGTGACCATACCAAAACACCAATACCCACAACTAAAAGTACGAAAATTGGAAACGGACATTTCCCTTGACCTACATAGGTCAACCTCAGATGACAATACTAAAACATTAACACATACAACTATGAAAATGGGCATCGGTCATTTCCAGTGACCTATATAGGTCCACCACAGCTACTGATGCCAAAAAAACAACACCTACAACTGCGAAAAATAAAACCACAATCCCAAAAGTCCACAAATCAATCATTCCTACATAAATTAAATCACATTCAATACTCCATAAATACACAAAACATCACAGCTAGAAAAAAAAATTAGTTACCACTAGCAAATTCCGGCACTGCAAACTAGATCGGCAGCCCCCCCCCCCCCCACACACACACAAAAAAAAAACCAACACCGTGCCGTAATGACATTCACACACCACACCACCTTTATGTCGAAGCAGACGGGTGGAATCAGACGCTTCCATTGACCCCTCCTTCTACTCTGTAGATGAACATCGTATCAGAGACTGATAGACCAGCTTAGGTAAAAATTCTGATACATTTCAGTTTTGACAGCACTTGGTTGCAACAGTCAAGATCGGGTATTCTGTGTATGATAAATTTATTAAAAGTGCGTAACTGTGTTTTATTCTGACAGTGTATCAATTTTGTAAATATTAGCAGTTACTGTGATATATGCACATATTTTGACAATCTCCTGACAAATGATGAGGATAATAATCATTATATTCAACTGTATTATGTTATATTTTCTGACATGCTATTTGTCATTCGCGATGGCCAGCGGCTATTTCCGAAGAAGTACTTAAATATTTGTTCGCTCCAGTAACTATCGTCTCTGTAATATCACCGGGGTCTAAGACTGGAGTCACTGTATCAGGAACACAGACACACAGTTATTCCGTTACCAACTTCCAGGTTACCTGTAATGGTAGCCCGATAACTGCCAGAGAGCGAGAACTGTGAGCCAATAACGATAACTGCCAGAGGAAAATACCGATCTCTGACAGTTATTTCCATAGTCGCTCGAATTCCTTATGGTACCTCTCTTTATACAATCCGTCCAAGCTAAATTTACATATGAGGCGGTGGCTTAAGGGAACGACCGTTCTTATCAATGCCTGTACTGCAGCTCCTATCACCCACCGCTCGGACATTACCTTTATTTAATTGTTTGTGCTAAAAGTAACGAAGGCGCACGATATAGTACACAGTTATTATCAACACATGGCGCGCAGTCTCACAGTTATTCCCATGGCCTATAGAACGCCTTCCAAATGGTCTGCCCTCTCCGTAGTTCCTAGCCAGATCTCCGATGAGTTGACGGGAAAGCGTAGTACGATCTTCGGTCAACTGATGGCGCGAGGCACTGTTGACATTAGACAGTTATTGAAATAACTGCCTGTATCAGAGGAACGGTTATCGCAGTTACCGTTACTTTTCAGTAACCGGTTATATCTAACAGTTACGTTATTTTTTGCCACCTCTAGCGTCTTGTGCCGTGAAAGCGGACAGTCGCAAAGTTCGGTAGCTCTGAGATACGGACTTAGATTCTGAAGACTGTGCTATGTATGATCTCGAGTCTGCAGCTACAGTAGGACATCGGCGTCCACGATAGGCATTGCACTGACTACTAGTACAATTGCAGTTGATTCTGCCTTATAGGCTGGCAGTCACCATTGAACGTAATCAACCAGTGCACAGAGCTATCATACTGGTGTTGCACGTTAGTACAAGACACACTGGGCTGCACCTTAAAGGTTGTTGAGCCAGTCTTGAAAGCGTTGTATACCATTTAGAGGAAATATAGGGCTTGTAGCATTAGCAGTTTCCGAGTAGTTTATTCTGCTCAAGATAATTGAGAGACTGATCTTAATTCAGCGACTTCGCAGCTGCAGTCGTCGCCCCAGCAGTATCGACGGAGCCAGCACGCTGGTAGACGGTATTGTAAACTTGCAGCAGCGGTTGTAAAGTTCAGAAATAGTTGTTGGATCGTGTTCTTGCCATCCACTGAGCATTCGTGCAGTTTTGCTGACCATTCGTTATTGGTTATTTGTCTTTTTGCATGTTGTTTGGTTTGTTTCTTGGTGGTGGTGTCCGAAGTACGTATTATTTCAGACACAAAAGAGATTATAGGAAAGCAGTCAGATCACATTTACCATTTGCTTATCCAGGGGCATAATTAAATCTAACTTCGCATCAACTTAACATTAAGAGCTGAGAGCCAATCTTACCAGTGTAGTATATCTAAGAACAGTGTACAATTTGTTTAATTTGTTTTCATTCATGATTTGTTCAATATGATCTAATTTCTATAGTGAGATAATTTACAATAAATACAAGTTATTTACAGTGTGCTCCCTGCCGCCGTTGGATAAGCAGCTGCAGCAGCAAGTCGTATACTCCTAGCTCACTCATTTGTTGCATAGTTTAATTCTTAATTTCTTTGCGTGTGTTTGGTACTTGCATTGTTTAAATTCATAAATTTCGGGCGTATTATAGTATTTGAGAGTTGTAGCATCGCGTTTTAGTACCTGAATAGTGTAAATTCGCGTAGTCTCCTTCCGCCGCCAAGCAGTGTGTCAGCAGTGCGCAAGTAGCAGCATTACTGCATTTACTAAGCAATCTTGTATTTTAATACGCGTTTAAATTTTGTGTCGATTTGTTTGTGCTCTCTGTAGATTTGTTCAGACGTTCTTTGCACAACAGTTTTTAGCATGGATAGGGACTGCAACTGCTGTGTTCGGATGCAGGCTGAGTTGGCATCCCTTCGCTCCCAGCTTCAGGCAGTGTTGGCTTCGGTCACACAGCTTGAGGCTGTTGCCAATGGGCATCACTGTGGGGGTCAGGATGGGGGTTTGTCGGGGACGGCCAGCTCGTCCCACGCATCCCCCGATTGGACTACGGCTGTGGCTGCCCGGGATACTGCCCACATTGAGGCTGATCCCTCACCTGTGGTAGAGTGGGAGGTCATCTCGAGGTGTGGCAGGGGGCGAAAGACATTCCTGAGGGCTGAACGGAAGGCCTCTCCAGTTTGTCTGACGAACTGGTTTCAGGCTCTGTCTCTGGCTGATACTGATGTTCGACCGGAGATGGCTGCTTGTCCTGTTCCAGAGGTTGCCCCTCAGTCTGCAAGATCCAGGCAGTCGCAGAGGGTGGGCTTACTGGTAGTTGGGAGCTCCAACGTCAGGCGTGTAATGGGGCCCCTTAGGGATATGGCAGCAAGAGAGGGGAAGAAAACCAATGTGCACTCCGTGTGCATACTGGGGGGAGTCATTCCAGATGTGGAAAGGGTCCTTCCGGATGCCATGAAGGGTACAGGGTGCACCCATCTGCAGGTGGTCGCTCATATCGGCACCAATGATGTGTGTCGCTATGGATCGGAGGAAATCCTCTCTGGCTTCCGGCGGCTATCTGATTTGGTGAAGACTGCCAGTCTCGCTAGCGGTATGAAAGCAGAGCTCACCATCTGCAGCATCGTCGACAGGACTGACTGCGGACCTTTGGTACAGAGCCGAGTGGAGGGTCTGAATCAGAGGCTGAGACGGTTCTGCGACCGTGTGGGCTGCAGATTCCTCGAATTGCGCCATAGGGTGGTGGGGTTTCGGGTTCCGCTGGATAGGTCAGGAGTCCACTACACGCAGCAAGCGGCTACACGGGTAGCAGGGCTTGTGTGGCGTGGGCTGGGCGGTTTTTTAGGTTAGATGGCCTCGGGCAAATACAGAAAGGGCAACAGCCTCAAAGGGTGCGGGGCAAAGTCAAGACATGCGGGGACCAAGCAGCAATCGGTATTGTAATTGTAAACTGTCGAAGCTGCATTGGTAAAGTACCTTAACTTCAAGCGCTGATAGAAAGCACCGAAGCTGAAATCGTTATAGGTACAGAAAGCTGGCTGAAGCCAGAGATAAATTCAGCCGAAATTTTTAGAAAGGCACAGACGGTGTTTAGAAAGGATAGATTGCATGCAACCGGTGGTGGAGTGTTTGTCGCTGTTAGTAGTAGTTTATCCTGTAGTGAGGTAGAAGTGGATGATTCCTGTGAAATATTATGGGTGGAGGTTACACTCAACAACCGAGCTAGGTTAATAATTGGCTCCTTTTACCGACCTCCCGACTCAGCAGCATTAGTGGCAGACAACTGAGAGAAAATTTGGAATACATTGAACATAAATTTTCTCAGCATATTATAGTCTTAGGTGGAGATTTCAATTTACCAGATATAGACTGGAACACTCAGATGTTTAGGATGGGTGGTAGGGACAGAGCATCGAGTGACATTATACTGAGTGCACTATCCGAAAATTACCTCGAGCAATTAAACAGAGAACCGACTCGTGGAGATAACATCTTGGACCTACTGATAACAAACAGACCCGAACTTTTCGACTCTGTAAGTGCAGAACAGGGAATCAGTGATCATAAGGCCGTTGCAGCATCCATGAATATGGAAGTTAATAGGAATATAAAAAAAGGGAGGAAGGTTTATCTGTTTAGCAAGAGTAATAGAAGGCAGATTTCAGACTACCTAACAGATCAAAACGAAAATTTCTGCTCCGACACTGACAATGTTGAGTGTTTATGGAAAAAGTTCAAGGCAATCGTAAAATGCGTTTTAGACAGGTACGTGCCGAGTAAAACTGTGAGGGACGGGAAACCCACCGTGGTTCAACAACAAAGTTAGGAAACTACTACGAAAGCAAAGAGATTTTCACTCCAAGTTTAAACGCAGCCAAAACTTCTCAGACAAACAGAACCTAAACGATGTCAAAGTTAGCGTAAGGAGGGTTATGCGTGATGCGTTCAGTGAATTTGAAAGTAAAATTCTATGTACCGACTTGACAGAAAATCCTAGGAAGTTCTGGTCTTACGTTAAATCAGTAAGTGGCTCGAAACAGCATATCCAGACACTCCGGGATGATGATGGCATTGAAACAGAGGATGACACGCGTAAAGCTGAAATACTAAACACCTTTTTCCAAAGCTGTTTCACAGAGGAAGACCGCACTGCAGTTCCTTCTCTAAATCCTCGCACAAACGAAAAAATGGCTGACATCGAACTAAGTGTCCAAGGAATAGAAAGGCAACTGGAATCACTCAACAGAGGAAAGTCCAATGGACCTGACGGGATACCAATTCGTTTCTACGCAGAGTACGCGAAAGAACTTGCCCCCTTCTGACAGCCGTGTACCGCAAGTCTCTAGAGGAACGGAAGGTTCCAAATGATTGGAAAAGAGCACAGGTAGTCCCAGTCTTCAAGAAGGGTCGTCGAGCAGATGCGCAAAACTATAGACCTATATCTCTGACGTCGATCTGTTGTAGAATTTTAGAACATATTTTTTGCTCGAGTATCATGTCGTTTTTGGAAACCCAGAATGTACTCTGTAGGAATCAACATGGATTCCGGAAACAGCGATCGTGTGAGACCCAACTCGCTTTATTTGTTCATGAGACCCAGAAAATATTAGATACAGGCTTCCAGGTAGATGCTATTTTCCTTGACTTCCGGAAGGCGTTCGATACAGTTCCACACTGTCACCTGGTAAACAAAGTAAGAGCCTACGGAATATCAGACCAGCTGTGTGGCTAGATTGACGAGTTTTTAGCAAACAGAACACAGCATGTTGTTATCAATGGAGAGACGTCTACAGACGTTAAAGTAACCTCTGGCGTGCCACAGGGGAGTGTTATGGTACCATTGCTTTTCACAATATATATAAATGACCTAGTAGATAGTGTCGGAAGTTCCATGCGGCTTTTCACAGACGATGCTATAGTATACAGAGAAGTTGCAGCATTAGAAAATTGTAGCGAAATGCAGGAAGATCTGCAGCGGATAGGCACTGGGTGCAGGGAGTGGCAACTGACCCTTAACATAGGCAAATGTAATGTATTGCGAATACATAGAAAGAAGGATCCTTTATTGTATGATTATATGATAGCGGAACAAACACTGGTAGCAGTTACTTCTGTAAAATATCTGGGATTATGCGTGCGGAACGATTTGAAGTGGAATGATCATATAAAATTAATTGCTGGTAAGGCGGGTACCAGGTTGAGATTCATTGGGAGAGTCCTTAGAAATTGTAGTCCATCAACAAAGGAGGTGGATAACAAAACACTCGTTCGACCTATACTTGAGTATTGCTCAACAGTGTGGGATCCGTACCAGATCGGATTGACGGAGGAGATAGAGAAGATCCAAAGAAGAGCGGCACGTTTCGTCACAGGGTTATTTGGTAACCGTGATAGCGTTACGGAGATGTTTAGCAAACTCAAGTGGCAGACTCTGCAAGAGAGGCGCTCTGCATCGCGGTGTAGCTTGCTCGCCATGTTTCGAGAGGGTGCGTTTCTGGATGAGGTATCGAATATATTGCTTCCCCCTACTTATACCTCCCGACGAGATCACGAATGTAAAATTAGAGAGATTCGAGCGCGCACGGAGGCTTTCAGACAGTCGTTCTTCCCGCGAACCATACGCGACTGGAACAGAAAAGGGAGGTAATGACAGTGGCAAGTAAAGTGCCCTCCGCCACACACCGTTGGGTGGCTTGCGGAGTGTAAATGTAGATGTAGATGTATTGCTTTTGATTCAGCAGTAGTGGTAGTTAGCCGTCACTGTCACATTAATATATTTTATTCATGTTTAATACCGGCCTCTACCCGAATGTGGAAGTCCTCCAACTGTGATCAAGTAAACCAAAATATGAAATACGAATTTCAGCCGTATTATTTATTACAGAAACGAAATTTGTTGGAACTTAAAGTAATAAATCCGTAGCGAAAAACTTCGTTATCTTGGAAAAGTATAGTTTTTTGTTGCCAAATTATCAACTTCTCGAAAATTCGACAAATTTCTAGAATTGGAAAATGTAGGACTCCGCCTGTCACATGAAAGAACCACACTGTGCGAAAGCAGTTAGGTTCGCCCTCCAAATTAATTTCCATACTCATCTCTGTCATTACAAACCATTCATTATACTACCCACTGGTTAACAATCACATCATTAATGAACATGTTAGCAATACGGTCCCTGTTAGCTGTACCAAAGAAAATTGTAAACATACAGTTTGCGGCTGGACAAGATGCTTCTCAACTCTAAAAATGGCGACGGTAGACCATCTTCAGCAAAATAATGCTTATTTAAGTATGGCTTTGCTGAGAACAACCTTCCGAACGATGAAAGGCTTATTTTCCTTTCGCAGTGGTCGAGGTAAGATCTTCAACAGGATTATGAATACCTTGGCAAAGTCCTTAAAACTAGAGATCTCAGTAGGGGCCTTTTACAGATAGTACGTTGACTGTGTTACACGAAAGAACAACAGAATACATCATTCCGAGAGCTGTTATAATGTTGAATCTATATCCCTATTTTATTGCCTGATAGACATCGAAATTTCCAATTGATTTTCCACTTGTTTGAAATACAGAACAAAAATCAGGTTTTTCGCGCAAAGATTCTTGTCATCGTTGAACAAGATCGACTGCAGATGTTCGTGTCTGCCTGTGAAGTTACCGTAAATAAACTACCGTTTTTATTGTTTCTCGTGGAGACACATCTTGGAATAAAAAATAAACAGGCTATTCACTGGCCTCTACGACAAACTGCGGGAATGGGTAATAAAAATGAAGACATTACTCTCCCCGCTAGAGACAAGCGACGTTTCCTGCCATACGTTACCACGAGGCTACGTGTCGTAAGCGTTGCTTCCTGACAAAAGTTATTAATGTGTTTGCTGCATTAGCCCGACTTTCGTCGTCTGTCTCCTCCGTCCCTTTCTGTAGAGAACTGCTTACTGGAACAGTTCTCCAGGTTATTCTTGTGACCGTTGGCTGCATGTGGCAGCAGAATGATTAATACCTAATTTTCTACTGAGGGCATGGTGCGCTTATTATGCTTTCAGCTACACGAAAAGGTGTAAGGTTTCTGATCACAGAACTTTGCGCCAATGTTCTGCATTAAATTTCAATCCTCTCCGCAGTGTGTCATGGAATGGCATATGTGACACTGTTGATGGCGTTTCGCGATCCCATTGGTGCTGTTAGAGAAGAGTATGCTATGAACCAGCAAAGGATTTCACCGTCTTCCTTCTCTTATTATACTCCTCAAACATATCACGTGACACATACAGTCACTACACTCGTTTACACTCAACACATACACGCAAGACATAACTGGCGCGTATAATGTGGGGGAAGTAAACCCTTTTCGATTAGGCAGTTGAAAATCTGTCTGTGGCACTCAGTCAATAATGTCAATAGACTCCTCTTTTTTTTTTTATTTTCTGGCATCTGAAGTCGGCTCCTCCCTTTGTCATTTTCATCGTCGTCCATGAGAACATAATATCTATTCTACATAGGACACGCTCTTATCACGATCTTCCTAGAAACACATGTAAGAATAATGTAATACATTACATAGAAGGAAGTGCAGTCCTCCGACTTCAGCCTTTAATTATGAATAGCCTTGAAGATGGTTCAAAGCATTTTGATACCAGTTACGCAGCCCTCTTGAACTGTATAATTTTGTTGGGTTAGTTTCTTGATGAATCGGAAAGTTTTGCAAGTGAATTTGCAGTTATAGTGACAGATTTAGCAATGATCAAGGTGAAAATTAGAAGCAACTGGAGAATTAAGGTTTTTTACACGAACATAGGTTACTACTTATGTTATTATACTTATAGATGGTTAAAATTGAGATTTTCTGGCTTTCTCAAAATGTTTATTCACATCCACACAGTGCTGCGGTCAAATCGTAAATTATCATAAATGTCTTCTTGAGATCAAGGCTGATGTTTGATACTAGTAGACTTAGCCTTAGTCTTCTTTTTATGTCATTTACGCTTCTTCCATAATGTGTTATTTTGCTTCGATGGTAACAGAGTTTCCTTGTATTGTATTGTATATTAACCCTAGAAACGACGGAGAGGCTCCGCCCCCGCTGCAGCCTCAGTGGTCCACAACCCCACAACGACTACCGCACTCCACTTCACCCCTCCGCCGCCCCACACTGAGCCACTCTTTCAGGGTTATTGTGGGGTTCGGCTCCCGGCGGACCCCACCCCCCCGGGAACGTCTCACACCAGACGAGGTAACCCCTATGTCTGCGTGGTAGAGTAATGGTGGTGTACGCGTACGTGGAGAACTTGCTTGCGCAGCAATCGCCGACATACTGTAGCTCAGGCGGAATAAGGGGAACCATCCCGCATTCGCAGAGGCAGATGGAAAACGGCCTTAAAACCATCCACAGACCGTCTGGCTCACCGGATCTCGACACAAGTCCGCCGGAGCAGTGTTCCCTTACTTCCTCTACTTCGTGGTCTCCAGTTTTGATGTTAGGCTTCTCGCTAATCTAATTTATTCTACTCCTCATTACTTTCGTGTTTTCTCTGTTTACTTTCTGTCCCTAGTGTCTACTCATTAAACCATTCATTCCACTGAAAATATCCGGCAGCTCTTCCTCATATTCACTGAGGATAATTACGTCATCTGTGACTTTTATTATTCATATCCTTTCACCCTGACTTTTAATCCCATTCGTAAGATTTTTTTATATCTGTAACTGATTCTCCAATGTATAGATTGAAGAGTATGCAAAAAAGACTACAGTCCTGTCTCACACACTTTCTAATCCAAGCACTTCGTTCTTTTTCTTCCATTCTTCTTGTTTCTTCTTGGTTCTTTTCGTATTTATATTACCCTCCTTTCCTTGTAGCTATTTGTCTGAGAATGTCAAATATCCCTCCCATTTTAGATTGTCGAACGGTTTTAGAAGATCGACAAATCTTTTGATAGTGTTCTGAATTTTCTTAAGTTTTGCTTTCAGTATTCACCACAACTTCAGAACTGCCTCTTTGGTATCTATTCCGTTTTGCTGAAAGAAGTCATCTAACTGATCCTCACTTCTTTCTTCGATTCTTCTGTATAATTCTTTTGTTAGTTACTTTGATGCACGCACTGTTAATCCTATTGTGCGATAGTTCTCGCACTTGTGTGGCTTTCGTATATTCGGAATTATGTGAATCAAATTTTTTCGGAAGTCCGGTGATAGATCTACAGACTCATAGACTCTGTCAACCAAACTCAACAGTCATTTGATTGCCACATTCTCAATGACTTTAGAAACTCCTAAGGAGAATTTTCCTTCCCTTCCGCCTTATTTGATCGCAAATTATACAATGGTCTGTTAAACTCTGACACTTATAATCATTTTGTGGTCGAAGCTCTTTACTTGTCCGCGTTTGCTTTCTAATACGGTATAAGGAAATGTGGTTCTGCCTTGAGCAAACACAATTTTTCTTGTTATATTAGCCATCCATGTTTCGCAGAAGTTTCTCCATCCCGATGAAGACGGAGAAACTTGTACGAAACATGTATGGACAGTAAAACAAGAACAACTGCGTTTGTTCAAGGTAGAAGCACATTTTCTTTTTTACTCTTACTCTTATATTGCTTCCTCCCTGCTTTTCGTATAGATTCACGACTCTTCTAACACGTCATTACACCGTTCCACCCCTGTATAGAGGCCTTCAGTATACTCTTTCCATCTATCTGCTCCGTACTCTACGACTAGGCGCCTTTGCTTTTAGTGTCACCAAGGGTTGTATTTACCTTTCTATACGCTAAATTAATTCTTCGAAAGAACACTTCGTTGTATATTCACTCCCTGTATTTCCCATCTGTTTTATTCTTAATTAACTAACATTGTTGTGTTTCTGGCCTTTCGTGAACATTTTTGTACTTCCATCTTAAGTCGACAAGTTTTCTTTTGTTCCGCAACTTTCTTTGCAGTTACCTCCCTTATGCCTATGTTTCTCCTTGCAAATTCTGTAACTACCCTTTTTACATACGTCTATCACTCTCCACTTGCACTGCCTGCTGTGGTATTCATTATCGCAGTATTTATAGCTCGTGCGAACTACAAGCGCATCTCATCATTCTTTAGTGTTTCAGTGTCCCACGTTCTGGCAGATTGATTCTCCCAGATTAGTCTCTTAAATGCCAGCCTGTTCTTAATCATTACGAGGTTGTGATTTGAGTTTGCATCTGCTCAAGGGCAAGTCTTATAATCCAGTATCTGACTTCAGAACTTCTCTCTGACCCGCTGAGTCCGCTGGAATCTTTGCGTGTCTGTAGGTCTGTTCTAAGTACACTGCCTGATCGCATACGGATTTGAGGCTCGTTAACGCGCTGCATTTTCCTCTCCCGCTTGTTGTTACCCATAGGATCACATTATTGTCATGCACACTCCTCCGGTACCCGCATTTTTCTCGATGGTTTTAATGTGCATTATTCATTTACAAAATATTCTGCCCTCGGATGTTGCCTCCATTTACATCTATGCTCAGCAAGCCACTGTACGTGCGTGACGGGAGGAACTTTAAACGGCTACCGTTTCTCCGTTTCCCCGTTGCCCTTTCCATTCGCGAATGGTACGTGGAATGAACGAATGGAGGTAAATCTCTGCATGAGGTACAATTACGCTGATTTTCTTTTTTCAGTCTATCTCATAGATTAATCCAACCGGATAAAACTACCATACTGATGTGCAGTACGTCTACATCTCCATGATTATTGTGGAATTCACTCTTAAGGACAAAGGGTACTTTTCCGGCTGAATATTATGTAAAAATCAACACCTATTTCTTTCAGGCACTGTTTAAAATGTATCTTTTACAAATTTTTTGTTGGTATCAGGTAATACAGCACACTTTCTAAACAACTTAGAAGTATTTTGAATATTTTTCAACCTGCTTAGGGTTATCAAAAAAATTAAAAAGAAATTGATGCAATTTTTTTCCAAATTGCTTCCTGAAATCGAGGTACCATTTAATCCAATGTTATAGATTTTCAGGAGACCAACTTTTACCAGATATGCATGACATGACGCCTGAGGTACTAGATCCATTTAATTGCAGCTATTATGTATATTACAAGGATAAAAAAATATCACATCTTACATTTTAATTTCTATGCTCTTTTCCTAATAAAAATGTTTTTTTCTATAATTTAGTTGATTCTGCAATAAAGCTTAGGTCTACTACATAAGTATGGACTATTGCAAGTTACGGAAAAAAAACTAGAGCAATGTCTTATAAACTTTAGGAAATATTTGTACCTGAATTCTGAAAGATACAACTTGCGGGAAATTGCGAATGAAGATATGAGTCCAATTAAACTGTGCCTCAGAACATTCCTGAAGCATAGTCTTCATCCTGCAGCATTTATTCATCTTCAAGCTTCCTCTTGTCATTCCTTTTAGCACTTCTTGCTTCTTTTGTATCTTGAAGAGCGAATCTTTCAGCTTCATGCACACTTTGTCACACGCAAGCAGTTGATCTTCCATACTAGAGCCACATTTTATGCCTAAATTTTTCAGGATTTCCAACCTTCGTATCACTCTATCATTGAAACATATCACTGCATCTAGTACACCAACGTTTAATATATTTAGTACTACAAAAACGTAATTGGGTAATCCTTCCCATACGCAATGGTTGAAACTTTCTGAGTGCCCCCATGAAGGCATTTACTAAGCAAAACAGGGTCACTCAGGTCTCTAAAAATTGGTTTTATTTCATTCATAACAGGCTCAGGAAGAGAATGCTTATGATGGTATATTTGAACTCTTTCTTTTGCTTTTTTGTAATCACACCAAGAAGCTGCTCCTTTAGGGAGAAGTCCGTGAACAGGGTGGGCATCTGTGGACAACTTATGACAGTAGGTGTCCCATACAGCTTTTCTCATTGCTGTAACAACATTCAGAGGTGTAGTTCGTCTGATGGCCTGTTCATAATAACTCTGAAGAAGGTCTGTTTCAGTTCCTATCAATCTGCCTTGGCCAGACATAGATTTTCCATCAGATAGGAACTTTCCTTTCATTTCTCTTCTTAGCTTCCTCAATCTAGCACTCATCCTCTTTTGCACGTGTCCACAATACTTCAGCTTTGTTACCAAGGTATCGCCATAAACATTGAGCTCATTAATTTTATTGAAGGCTTTAGAGTCGTCATCGCCTAGTTACTTCGTATATCTAACGTTATAAACGGACACCGACCTCTGGAATATTTTTAGAGCTCCATCACACGACATACCTCCACTGTAACCATCACAGTTCTAATAACACTGGTGTTCAGTGTGTCCTTCAGTGCTATCATGGCAGGTGTGGCAGTACTTGGATAAGCACTGAATATCAACAACTTTTCCATTCTCCAGAGAAGTAGCACTCAGAACACCATTCAAAGAACGATGTCGCCGGCCGGGGTGGCAGAGCGGTTCTAGGCGCTACAGTCTGGAACCGCACGATTGCTACGGTCGCAGTTTCGAATCCTGCCTCGGGCATGGATGTGTGTGATGTCCTTAGGTTAGTTAGGTTTAAGTAGTTCTAAGTTCTAGGGGACTGATGACCTCAGAAAGTTAAGTCCCATAGCGCTCAGAGCCATTTGAAACTTTTTTTTTTTTTTTTTTTTTTTTTTTTTTTTTTTTTTTTTTTTTTGAACGATGTCCTCGACGTTGCCATGTCCCATCAAGTGCAACGGCAATGTCCCTGGTTCCACTAATGCGTACAGTTTCTTCTACTACACGTTTGATAGATGCTTTAGACACAACTGTCAAGGCATCTAAAAGAATCTTTATGTACTTGCTGAACCTACTAGGAGGAGGAGGAACGTCCATCAAACCACTAAACGTTTGAGCAGCCTTTTCTCCTTTTCCTATTGCACTCATTGCATGCACTAACTTCAAATTCACATCATATGAATTATGCACAATGTTCAAAATCATTTTCGAGGTAGATTTATTGCAGGATCTACACATAGCAACTAATTTTGACGCTAAACCCTTCCTGCTACTTTGTTGTTCAGTTATTTGCAGACAGCCTACACCATCATATTGTTTACATTTCGCCACTTCCTTTATAAAAGAAGATAAAATACCCACATCAACAAAAACAAATCCATTACAAGCAGCGTCGTTGTTAACATAAAAATTTGAATCACCAGGAGGCGTGCCATATGGGAGTTTCTTCCCTGAAGGACTGACACATAGGTTACTTTCAACAGTGTGGCTTGCTTTGTTTGTGAACTGGTTATCACGGAATTTCCTTTTATTGAATTTCTGGATGCGTTTCAAACCATTTGGAGGGGTTCAAAACTTTGTAAAAAATGAAACAGAACGACCAGTTCCGTGCATTACGTGTTCTACTATCCGAATGACGCTTTCTTTGCGTAGAGCGCGTCTGACCTAGCGACGGAAGCCCTGCAATTATCCATCCCATTGCGGAAAATGAGAACTTCGCATCCGAAATCTTTGTCGAACGGTATCAGCCTCTGGTTCAATCATTCCAGTCGTTTTCAAACGAGAGGGCAGTGATCGATTGTGGGTAAGATGCCGCAAATAGTGAGGCTTCCTGTCTTCACCAATTTAGCCAGCCGGCTAAAAGGCTGTTCCAGCAAAAGTGCCCGTCCGCGGGCAGCAGTGGGCAGGGGTAGCCAAAACGGCTGATGTGCTAGCAGTGAGGCAGTTGGGCTGTAGCTTTTGCGACACTGCTGAACTAGACTCACGTCCGCGTGCAGATGCGGGCATCTTGTTGGTGTCGGCTGGTCCCGGCGGAGGTTCGAGTCCTCCCTCGGGCATGGGTGTTTGTGTTTGTCCTTAGGATAATTTGGGTTAAGTAGTGTGTAAGCTTAGGGACTGATGACATTAGCAGTTAAGTCCCATAAGATTTCACACATATTTGAACATTTTTTGTTGGTGTCGAGTCTTGTACCGCAGGGAAGCTAGGGAGAGGATGTTGTTACGGGTGGCCTGTATCCTCTTTATGCAACACAAATGCACAAGCGGATTAAAACTGTTTTTTATTTACATGAACTGGATCATTTACTTAACTTGGACTCTATTCATGTCTCGTGGCACAAGCTGATCAGTAATAGCCTTCTTGTAGACTGATGTCTATATCGATAATTTTGCTACTACAAACTTTAGTTTCTCGCTGCTAGTAACGTACGATTCTAGTCCCACCCTAGTGACTAATCTGGTCGTTATGCACTGTCATAACCTGTGACAAACTAAACCCGCTCTGCGGGTATACTGACAGGCGCCAAACTGCATGACTGAGTGAGGCCCTGCGGTCAGCGGCGGCGGCGTAATTCCCCCTGTCGAAAGGGCGCTGGTGGTGTGTTGTTTGTAGGAGTGTTCTGGCCACTCTCGTGATAGGGGCGCCTGATACAGCGCCTACTAATTGATCTTATCGCTTCATCTTCTCCGACTGGTGCGTTGGCGACAGCTTAAAGCAACAAACCAGTATTTCCCCGTCCCGTGTCTAATTCATGGTATAATCATACAAATTGTCAACAGATGTCCGTACGATAGTGTCCTGCACGGAAGATGGCACTCTGGTCAATGGGCAACCACGCCAACGATGACATCACGCCACCTACCAAACGAGATAGTGTTTGCCGGGTAGTCCCTCGTCCATAATCGCTGTGGACACAGTCACAGATAGTACAGTACGGCACAGACAGACTCTTTGCGGTGGAAGGCAGTGGGAAGAATGGAGGCAGGACAGTCGCAAACCGATATGGCCCTATGGCTTAATGTGAATCATTCTGTTGTTTTTCGGATGTGCTGACAGTTGCACTGCCGACACGGGTTGCCGGCCGTTGTGGCCGTGTGGTTCTAGGCGCTTCAGTCTGGAACCGCGTGAGCGCTGCGGTCGCAGGTTCGAATCCTGCCTCGGGCATGGATGTGTGTGATGTCCTTAGGTTAGTTAGGTTTAAGTAGTTCTAAGTTCTAGGGGACTGATGACCACAGATGTTAAGCCCCATAGTGCTCAGAAGCATTTGAACCATTTGACACGGGTTGCATCACGTCAGGATGCACCAACCACTCTCGACGACTTGTCACACACATCCATGCCCGAGGCAGGATTCGAACCTGCGACAGTAGCGGTCGCGCGGTTCCAGACTGAAGCGCCTAGAACAGCTCGGCTACCAGCGGCCGGCAATGGGCGTTATTGCCTCAACATGAGATTGATGGCATCATTCACAGCACGCCCTGTCGTTTGTTAGGCCTGTACTGCTGCCAGAGGTGGTTACACCCCAAACTGAGCGCAATAACCCGTTGTGGGAATGAGTGTGTAAATCCGTTAAGTTAGAAAAAACTAAGAACATTTTTGTCTACCATTAAGCATATTGCAGTTGTTTACGTTCTGTATTCTTTATATTGTTTCTACTTTACTATCATTTGATTATACTGTTTTGTGAAAAAATAAACGCATCCTTGCAAAATTTCGGTATGTTGCTTTAATTTTGGACACCAGCGTAGTGTAGTTTCGCCTCCTCGCGGACGACCTGACAAGCGCTCCCAGCAGCTGTGCCTCGTGGGCACTTTTTGACCAGTCTAAAGCAGTGATTGCCAAACTGTCCATTGCGAGCTACTTGTAGCTCTTGGAGACATTTTCGGTAGATCTCAGTAACGCTCAGATAGGCTAAACAGGATTGCTCCGCTGAGCTCGGACCGCGCTGACGGCAGCTGCTTGTTTCCTCCGCGCAATTAGCACTGCAAGTCAAGAATACTGCGTTTTCAGCCGCATAGTTGTACGCGCTTGATATTGTGCACTTTTATATTTTTCGTTCGTATACCGGACATTTGCATTGATAGTAAGGTAGATTTGTTATAAAGGTGGAGAAAATGGTTAACATGGCTGTGAGCACTATGGGACTGAACATCTGAGGTCATCAGTCTCCTAGAACTTAGACCTATTTAAACCTAACTAACCTAAGGATATCACACACATCCATGCCCGAGGCAGGGTTCGAACCTGCGACCGTGGCAGTCGCGCGTTTCCAGACTGAAGCGCCTAGAACTGCTCAGCCACATCGGCCGGCTCAAAGGTGGAAAGGAAAAACAAATAAGTCATTTCTCGTTCATTTAAAATACAGGAAACCGATTAAGTACTTCTTTAGACAGGTGAAGAATAAATGTATTTTCTCTGCTGTGAAAGTGTATCAATTGGGAATAAAGGGTACTTCGAACGCCCCTTCAAACCCTTTCACTCAAGGCTTGAAAAGATTTTCCATTGTTATCTGCTCCAAAGAAAGAGCAAAGGCCACTAAAATCCGAACTTAATGCTCAATAATCAACATTTTAAAAACTATTAGGCAATTATAAAGCAGCAACTGAGGCGCCATTCCGAATTTCAAACACAGTGCTCTGAATAAGAAACCATATAAAGACGGCGGGTTAGTGACAACTACATTTTTAGAAGCTGCAGGTTCACTATTTAATAGTTTCAAAGACAAGATTTAATTAGAATTCATTTCATATTTACAGGAAAGGTAAGTCTGTAGGCAACAAACAAATGCAATTTTTTGAAAAGAGTTCCTATTTCTGTCCTGGTTTCTTTTGGTAGCTCACAGTAAGGTTCCAAAATGGTACGGTATCTCAGAAGCTTCGTAAGTTTGGCTAACATTGGTCTCACAGTTAAAGTGGGCACATCATTCGTGCAGACATGAGCAACTATTAGCAACGAGTTTCACCCAGTCTGTTTAGTAGCTGCTGACAGGCCCCCGCCACACGATGGTAAACATACCGAGTGCACGCAGACTTCCTTTCTCGACCTGTCTGCTAGTAGCCTGCCTGCGGCTTGCTCCATCACACACCTAATGTTTGAGTACTCCCAGTGACAAGCACACCCACCCTCCGCGCCTCTCTCGACTTCCCCCGCTACTGGTGCCCCATTGTTTCTGCAGCTTGGCTATGGCTGGCGCAGCTTCTAGTTGTTCCCAGGCAATGTGGTCAACTTACCTCATGGCTGCAGACAAGTACAGCTCCTCTCCATTCCCTGCTATTAAAATTGTTCCGGCGTAAAGTCAAGCGCCGGCACGGCGGCCGGTAACATTAGAGCAGAGAGGGGGCTGCGGAGAAGACGTCAGCCAACTGCACGCGGACTGAGCCCTCTGTAGGACGACAAGCCGACGGCAGCGCCCTCGACACGGAGGGGACATAACCGCCGAACCGCCTGGCCGCGGCCCAGTTGAAGATTAGCCGTTCTATGAACGCCACAGCAGCGACTTAGGAACTGTATTCCTTCACTTGTCTTGGTATTGTACATACGGAAGAGATTCCTTATTTGTCCGTCGCTCATTGCTTGCGACACATCATTATAAATTGAGTACTGTGATTTACGAGGCGTGTTTTTTTATGTAAGTACCGTTTTGAAATTAAACAAGACGTGCTAAGATATCTCAATAATTTTATTTTTACATGAAAGCCTGTACCTTAATCTACTTCTCTACATAATTTCCGTCAATATTGAGGCACTTGTCATAACGTTGTACCAGTTTTTGAATACCCTCCTCATAGAAGTCTGCCGCCTGACTTGTTAACCACTGCATCACCACTGTTTTGACTTCGTCATCGTCTTGAAGACGCTGACCACCTAGGTGTTTCTTCAAGTGCAAAACAGAAGGTAGTCACTGGGCGCAAGATCGGGGCTGTACGGAAGATGATCTAGAGTTTCCAATCGAAAAGATATGATGAGATCTTTGATCTGATTCGCCACATGCGGACGCACATTGTCTTGCAGCAAAACGATGGCCTTGCTCACCTTCCATGGACTGTAGCTTTGATTCTGGTGCGACGTAGGACACATGTTTCATCGCCCATAACAATTTGACTTAAGAAATCATCACCGTCGTTCTGGTACCGCTCAAGGAAAGTCAATGCACTGTCTAAACGTTTGGTTTTGTGCACATCCTTCAAAATTTTCGGTACCCCACAATTTTCAGTAATTCAAGTGCTCGGTCACAATGCCGTACAAAACACTACGAGAAATATTAGGAAAGTCATTCCGCAAGGAGTAAATCGTAAAGCGTCTGTTTTCTCTCACTTTATTGTCTACTTCCAGCACCAAACTTTCATTAACAACCGAAGGACGCCCACTTCTTTGTTCGTGATGCACATTCGTGCGACCATCTTTAAATGCTCTCTCCCACTTTCTTACCATTCCGTCACTCATAATGTTTTCTCCGTAAACTGCACAGATCTCACGATGAATATCGATTGCTTTTAGGCCTTTGGCACTAAGAAATCTTATAACTACCCGTACTCCACAGTCGGCAGGACTCACGATTATCGGAGGCATCTTAAACACTCAGTACACAACGTAAACAAGGAAGAATCAGACTGTAATGGCGTCAGTGAGTAGATTAAGGTACAGGCTTTCATGTAAAAATAAAATTATTGAGATATCTTAGCACGTCTTTTTTTAATTTCAAAACGGTACTTACTCAAAAAACACGCCTCGTATATTACTGTTATAAAAATTCGCTAATAGATTTGCTTGAATTGTTGTCTAGCGATCGGAGAAAGCAGGTTTCCTAGGCACACCATATTTGAAGAGTAGGCAGGATGCAATAAAAATTAGGGAAAAAAATGACCTTCAGGGGCGAAAATGTAAAAGCAGACCACAAGCAGAGATCAAATTACCCAATTAAAGCACTGCAGGCGGGATAAATGTATACTACTAAAATTACGACACATGGAATTTGAAGACGATAAATAAAAGCTAAGACCTACATCTATACTGCAGAATCAGTTAATGCGACTTTGACGATCCGAAAATATAGCATTTAGAACAAACATAATAAAAACAGATAAACAATTGGTATTCAGTTCGCTTCAGAAGCACGTAAGAAAACGACTTTTGGCTCCGGTCTCCCCTACGACTGAACCAATTGCTTAAATGTTGCTTGAGTTTTCCTCGTTCTTCGTTAAAAATCATCGGTATACTTTAAGCGTCTGTCATGTTCCCAACTTATCACCTAAACACGAGCGTCTGAGTATTCTGATGGGTGGTAATTCGTGTGCTTAGACACTGAGAAACACATCAGGTGGTCTTTTCAAATCCCTTGCACTGTCCTCAGCCGCGAGTGCTTCAAAGTTCCTTTCCCTTTTTCTGTGAGCGTAGAAAACAGGGAGCCGTGAACGCCAGATGATGATCCGGCTGGAGATCAAAGAGACGCGCCTCGCCTGCCGCAAGTGGTCGCACGCCCACTGAAGGCCGGAGAGGGTTCTGCGGCTGGGCGCCTTTGAGGACGGCCTGCGGCGCGAGAGAGGGGACGCAATTAAATGGAACTTGGCTGCCTCCTGAGCCGTCGCCACGGCAGTGACGTGTCGCCGTCTGTAGGGACGGGCGCTGTCATTTGTAAACAGGGTGGGGCGAGACGTGGAGAAGAGACGCCTATGAAGTGAGATGAGCGGGCACGAAGAAATTTTGCAACACCGGAGCTATTTGCACTCTTCTTTGATCTATTGTGGACGTGATTCTAGTAAGAACAAAGAAAAGAGATAAGATACAGACAAGAAAGATGTCTGGGAATAGCAGGAGAATCTGGAAATAAGGGTACAATTACAAGTAGAAAACATTAGAAATCGAACACGTCAGTGAAAGATAAAATTGGTAACTAACCCCTCAGAGGTAAAATGGAACTTTCTGAGGAGTAAAAACATAACGCAATTACGTTGCGGTATCGAAGAGGAATAATTTTTGAAGATCATTACCATTATCACTATCTCATAAGATTGTAATACTGATTACATAAGTTACCAATAATTACAGTTTATTTTAAAATACTGTCGTTAACGTGGGACGTAGCGTGCCGTAGTTTATACCTTGTCAACCGAATTTATGAACCACATTTTCCGCACATAGTCCGCTCAGTAAACACATACTTCCCTCTCTGTACTGTACATCGCTTCTGTAGAAATACCTTATTAAATTCGTTTTCATAGCTGTTGGTAGTTCCCGGAAAAGGCCAAAAATTGCTTCATTATGCCCTTCGTGATATTAAAAGAACTAATTGACAGCACAAGAGCAATGGCACTGAGGTATCAAAGTCAGAGGATAGCGATACGCACATATACACAAGATGGCAGTATCCAGGGCACAAGTAATCAAGGTGATTTATGTGAGACGGTTACCGGGGTGATTAGCACAGCAGGACGGTAATTAACAGACTTTGAACGTGGAATGGTAGTTAATTAGATATTTGCCGTTAATGGGCTATGGCTGCAGACGACCGACGCGAGTGGTTTTGCTAACGGCACGACATCGCCTGCTTGGCTCGTGGCTGGACCCTAGACGACTGGAAGACCGTGGCATGGTCAGATGCGGCTCCATTTCAGTTGCTAAAAGCCGATGGTAGGGTTCGAATGGGGCGCAGGCCACACGAAGCCATGGACCGGAGTTGCCAACAAGACACCGTGCAAGCTGGTGGTGGCTCCACAATGGTGTGGGCTGTGTTTACATGGAATGGACTGATCCCTCTGATCCAGCTTGACCGACCATTGACTGGAAATCGTTATGTTCAGCTACTTGGAGACCATTTGCAGCTATTCATGGATTTCATGTTCGCAAACAACGATGGAATTTTTATGGATGACAATGCGCCATGGCCCCAGGGTAGAAATATTTGTGACTGATTTAAAAAAAAACATTCTGAACAATTCGAGCGAATAATTTGGCCACTCAGATCAAATGGTTCAAATGGCTCTGTGCACTATGGGACTTAACATCTTAGGTCTTCAGTCCCCTAGAACTTAGAACTACTTACATCTAACTAACCTAAGGACGTCACACACACCCATGCCCGACGCAGGATTCGAACCTGCGACCGTAGTGGTCGCGTGGTTCCAGACTGAAGCGCCTAGAACCGCTCGACCACAACGGCCGGTGCCACTCAGATCGGCCGATATGAATCATGTCGAACATTTATGGGACATAATCGAGAGAAGGTTGTATACATGGAAGAACCCTGGAGATACTAAAAGGTATCAGATAGATTATATAATGGTAAGACAGAGATTTAGGAACCAGGTTTTAAATTGTAAGACATTTCCAGGGGCAGATGTGGACTCTGATCACAATCTATTGGTTATGACCTGTAGATTAAAACTGAAGACACTGCAAAAAGGTGGGAATTTAAGGAGATGGGACCTGGATAAACTGAAAGAACCAGAGGTTGCACAGAGTTTCAGGGAGAGCATAGGGGAACAATTGACAGGAATGGGGGAAAGAAATACAGTAGAAGAAGAATGGGTAGCTTTGAGGGACGAAGTAGTGAAGGCAGCAGAGGATCAGGTAGGTAAAAAGACGAGGGCTAGTAGAAATCCTTGGGTAACAGAAGAAATATTGAATTTAATTGGTGAAAGGAGAAAATATAAAAATGCGGTAAATGAAGCAGGCAAAAAGGAATACAAACTTCTCAAAAATGAGATCGACAGGAAGTGCAAAATGGATAAGCAGGGATGGCTAGAGGACAAATGTAAGGATGTAGAGGCTTATCTCACTAGGGGTAAGATAGATACTGCCTACAGGAAAATTAAAGAGACCTTTGGAGATAAGAGAACCACTTGTATGAACATCAAGAGCTCAGATGGAAACCCAGTTCTAAGCAAAGAAGGGAAAGCAGAAAGGTGGAAGGAGTATATAGAAGGTCTATACAAGGGCGATGTACTTGAGGACAATATTATGGAAATGGAAGAGGATGTAGATGAAGATGAAATGGGAGATACGATACTGCGTGAAGAGTTTGACAGAGCACTGAAAGACCTGAGTCGAAACAAGGCCCCCGGAGTAGACAACATTCCATTGGAACTACTGACGGCCTTGGGAGAGCCAGTCCTGACAAAACTCTACCATCTGGTGAGCAAGATGTATGAAACAGGCGAAATACCCTCAGACTTCAAGAAGAATATAATAATTCCAATCCCAAAGAAAGCAGGTGTTGACAGATGTGAGAATTACCGAACAATCAGTTTAATAAGCCACAGCTGCAAAATACTAACACGAATTCTTTACAGACGAATGGAAAAACTGGTAGAAGCCGACCTCGGGGAAGATCAGTTTGGATTCCGTAGAAATACTGGAACACGTGAGGCAATACTGACCTTACGACTTATCTTAGAAGAAAGATTAAGGAAAGGCAAACCTACGTTTCTAGCATTTGTAGACTTAGAGAAAGCTTTTGATAATGTTGACTGGAATACTCTCTTTCAAATTCTAAAGGTGGCAGGGGTAAAATACAGCGAGCGAAAGGCTATTTACAGTTTGTACAGAAACCAGATGGCAGTTATAAGAGTCGAGGGACATGAAAGGGAAGCAGTGGTTGAGAAGGGAGTAAGACAGGGTTGTAGCCTCTCCCCGATGTTATTCAATCTGTATATTGAGCAAGCAGTAAAGGAAACAAAAGAAAAATTCGGGGTAGGTATTAAAATCCATGGAGAAGAAATAAAAACTTTGAGGTTCGCCGATGACATTGTAATTCTGTCAGAGACAGCAAAGGACTTGGAAGAGCAGTTGAACGGAATGGATGGTGTCTTGAAGGGAGGATATAAGATGAACATCAACAAAAGCAAAACGAGGATAATGGAATGTAGTCGAATTAAGAAGGGTGATGTTGAGGGTATTAGATTAGGAAATGAGACACTTAAAGTAGTAAAGGAGTTTTGCTATTTGGGGAGCAAAATAACTGATGATGGTCGAAGTAGAGAGAATATAAAATGTAGACTGGCAATGGCAAGGAAAGCGATTCTGAAGAAGAGAAATTTGTTAACATCGAGTATAGATTTAAGTGTCAGGAAGTCATTTCTGAAAGTATTTGTATGGAGTGTAGCCATGTATGGAAGTGAAACATGGACGGTAAATAGTTTGGACAAGAAGAGAATAGAAGCTTTCGAAATGTGGTGCTACAGAAGAATGTTGAAGATTAGATGGGTAGATCACATAACTAATGAGGTGGTACTGAAGAGGATTGGGGAGAAGAGGAGTTTGTGGCACAACTTGACCAAAAGAAGGGATCGGTTGGTAGGACATGTTCTGAGGCATCAAGGGATCACCAATTTAGTATTGGAGGGCAGCGTGGAGGGTAAAAATCGTAGGGGGAGACCAAGAGATGAATACACTAAGCAGATTCAGAAGGATGTAGGTTGCAGTAGGTACTGGGAGATGAAGAAGCTTGCACAGGATAGAGTAGCATGGAGAGCTGCATCAAACCAGTCTCAGGACTGAAGACCACAACAACAACAATCGAGAGGTCAGTTCGTGCACAAAATTTTTCAGTTCGTGTACAAAATTCTGCACTGGCAACACTTTCGCAATTCTGGATGGCTATAGAGGCAATATATTTCTGCATGGGACTTCCGACTTGTTGGGTCTATACCACGTAGAGTTACCGCACTAAGGTAAAAGAAAGTCCGACACGATATTAGGAGGTGTCCAATGACTTTAGCCACATCAGTGTACTTATTTGTAGTGGCTACTACAATGTAGTAGCACCTACACATTATTATTATTATTATTATTATTATTATTACCAGTGGCAGTGGTCAGACACAAAGCAATCTCAGCTTGAAGTCTTCCAGTTTCTGCCATTTCAGAACTAAGGGGTCTTGCAGTCAAGTGATTCACAAACAAAATTCGTAGTGCATGAATTTTAATTTGCTTTATTTTAAATGAGTATATGGGCATGCGGGGTGTGGGTGGAGCCAGTGCCAGTAAGGGGAGGAGTGGTGCGGGGGAATCACGTTTTGTAGCAAGTGTCTACCCTCAAGTGGATAATTAACTTCCTCTTCCGAAAATGAGTGGGTGCTATAGTTGAATTCTTTTATCTTGGCGGCTCGCGCATGCCCGCCCAGACGCGGGAGATTGCTGCGTTGCCAGTTGCACACGACGCACGCGCCAAGAGAAACAGCGCCATAGTACAGTATAGTTCGCAAGCTTACGTTTAGGGGGGAGCGCGCAGTTTATGAAGTAAAGCCACCACGGCCGCATTAACCCTTTCGCTGCTACAGAGACGTGCTCCCCGCATTCCGCGCTGTGCGCGATTTTGTCACTACACTGATCGCCTGTGCTGACACATGGTGTTTCCGACTGCTTTGACACACTTATCATTCGATTCCACAACAACTATTTGGCCCAAAAATTAGATTTTTACACATCCTCTTGACTGATACCTTCCCCCCACTTCCTTTGACTGACTGAAGTGCTTTAAAATAAAGCCAAACGCACCCGGTGTAAATAAAACTTTTATTACAGTCGCGAAAGACGGAATATTTCTGAATATTACATACGACACCTATGTGGTACTTAAATTAAATGAGATATTGTTATACAGTAAATTTTATATGGAATTTAGGTACCTTGTCCACATTTCATTCTCAACATTGTGGCAACTAAAATCGACCATACGGAAAGTATACGCTATGGACTTTTACCTCCGCATACTCTTCAAAATTTCGTGCAATGGTTTACTACATTTAATGCTGCACAATAACTGGGTTGAACATCGAAACAAAATTAAGTCATTTATGGGGGGAAGGTATCAGTCAAGAAGATGTGTAAAAATCTAATTTTTGGGCCAAATAGTTTTTGTGAAATCGAATGATAAGTGTGTCAAAGCAGTGGAAACACCATGTGTCTGCACAGGCGAGCAGTGCAGTGATGACAAAATCGCGCACAGCGCGGAATGCGGGGAGCACGTGACTGCAGCAACGAAAGGGTTAATGAAGAGACAAAGCACCAGAAATTTCAAAAAACTGCATTCAAACGAATAAAATTCGTGAAGTAAGACACTTCCATATTGTTTTAAAATTAAAAAAATACTTAGCATTGCACAAGGTTTGAACTCGTTACCTATCGCCTTTTAATCCAACGCCTAAACCATTACGCTAACGCAGCTCATCCTGCTGTATCTCTCCATAAGGACTCTAACACGTCACGCAAAATTCTGACAAACACTGTTGGTATGCCTATGAATTACTCGCACTTCGTCGAAGTACATTAGGAAATAAACAATTACCGCTGTTCTTTATTGCGGAAAAGCGGTTCGTGAAATTGATACAAACACCTTTCCTTGCTATCGCCTGAATTAAGAGTCTTATTGCTTGTTTGGTTTAATTAATTAATAGAAAATGAAGCAATTGGCATAATGAATGGTTTTTCCAAACTTTCAAAAAACGAAGTCTGCTATCAAGACATTGCTTTTGTTCTATTACTTTATTTATGACTGAACGTTTCTAAAACTGAAGACACTCGTCCGTGCTCTGTACTACAGTCGAGATCTGGCAACGTCGTTCTCTGTTCATTGGCTGACTGTATGTTTTGACGTCAGATGCGCAGAACGAACCTAAACTCGGCCGCCAAGATATATGACGCGCACTTTAGCACTCACGATGCACTGAGATGTTCGATACAAGCAGTTCCAGTTGTCTCAGAGATCAATAGTTTGTGGTAAAAAAAGGCTACAAAAACGAAATACCCTATCTTTCATCATTTTAAAAACGTATTCAAAGAAATAGATTTTTATTATAAAGTCTCTTTAGGCCCTACGCTGATGATTTTTTTTAGGGGGGGGGGGGGTTGAGGTCAAACCCATGATGACAGAGGACAAAGAAAACGAACTAAAAGACTATTGGTGTTTTGCTTGAGGAGGACAACAGAAACAAGTACGTGGAACTTTAGAAGAGGAACGTGATTAGGGACATCTACCATCGGCTGATAAATACTAACAAGAATGGATATACTGGTAGAAGCCGACCTCGGGGAAGATCAGTTTGGATTCCCTAGAAATGTTGGAACACGCGATGCAATACTGGCCCTACAACTTACCTTAGAAGGTAGATTAAGGAAAGGCAAATCTACGTTTCTAGAATTTGCACATTTAGAGAAAGCTTTTGCCAATCGAATACTCTCTTTCAAATTCTGAAGGTGGCAAGAGTAAAATACAGGGAGCGAAAGTCTATTTACAATTTGTACAGAAACCAGATGGCAGTTATAAGAGTCGAGGGGCATGAAAGGGAAGCAGTGGTTGAGAAGGGAGTGAGACAGGGTTGTAGCCTATCTCCGTTGTTATTCAATCTTTATATTGAGCAACCTGAGAGGAAACAAAAGAAAAATTTGGAGTAGGAATTAAAATCCATGGAGAAGAAATAAAAACTTTGACGTTTTCCAGTGGCATTATAATTCCGTCAGAGACGACAAAGGACTTGAAAGAGCAGTTGAACGGAATGGACAGTGTCTTAAAAGGAGAATATATGATGAACATTAACAAGAGTCAAACGAGGATAATGGAATGTAGTCGAATTAAATCAGGTGATGTTGAGGGAATTAGATTAGGAAATGAGATACATAAAGTAGTAGATGAGTTTTGGTATTTGGGGATCAAAACAACACCGTATCGTCGAAGTAGAGAGAATATAAAATGTAGACTGGCTATGGCAAGGAAAGCCTTTCTGAAGAAGAGAAATTTGTTAACATCGAGTATAGATTTAATTGTGAGGAAGTCGTTTCTGAAACTATTTGTCTGGAGTGTAGCAGTGTTGTTGTTGTTGTTGTGGTCTTCAGTCCTGAGACTGGTTTGATGCAGCTCTCCATGCTACTCTATCCTGTGCAAGCTTCTTCATCTCCCAGTACCTACTGCAACCTACATCCTTCTGAATCTGCTTAGTGTATTCATCTCTTGGTCTCCCCCTACGATTTTTACCCTCCACGCTGCCCTCCAATACTAAATTGGTGATCCCTTGATGCCTCAAAACATGGCCTACCAACCGATCTCTTCTTCTAGTCAAGTTGTGCCACAAACTTCTCTTCTCCCCAATCCTATTCAATACCTCCTCATTAGTTACGTGATCTACCCACCTATCTTCAGCATTCTTCTGTAGCACCACATTTCGAAAGCTTCTATTCTCTTCTCGTCCGTACTAGTTATCATCCATGTTTCACTTCCATACATGGCTACACTCCATACAAATACCTTCAGAAACGACTTCCTGACACTTAAATCTATACTCGATGTTAACAAATTCCTCTTCTTCAGAAACGCTTTCCTTGCAATTGCCAGTCTACATTTTATATCCTCTCTACTTCGACCATCATCAGTTATTTTACTCCCTAAATAGCAAAACTCCTTTACTACTTTAAGCATCTCATTTCCTAATGTAATTCCCTCAGCATCACCAGATTTAATTTGACTACATTCCATTATCCTCGTTTTGCTTTTGTTGATGTTCATCTTATATCCTCCTTTCAAGACACTGTCCATTCCAGAATGAGATTTTCACTCTGCAGCGGAGTGTGCGCTAATATGAAACTTCCTGGTAGACTAAAACTGTGTGCCCCACCGAGACTCGAACTCGGGACCTTTGCCTTTCGCGGGCAAGTGCTCTACCAACTGAGCTACCGAAGCACGACTCACGCCCGGTACTCACAGCTTTACTTCTGCCAGTACCTCGTCTCCTACCTTCCAAACTTTACAGAAGCTCTCCTGCGAACCTTGCAGAACTAGCACTCCTGAAAGAAAGGATATTGCGGAGACATGGCTTAGCCACATCCTGGGGGATGTTTCCAGAATGAGATTTTCACTCTGCAGCGGAGTGTGCGCTGATATGAAACTTCCTGGCAGATTAATCTGGACTGATGATCACAATAGCAACAATCATAAATTCAGACTACTGTCGGAGTGAAATGTGATTCTTCCTCTTTGAAGGTTTACTTCACCGTTATCTACATATCTGTGTATTCTTGGTCATAAACTGCTTCCAAACAGGAATCCTGGTAGGCCTATTCGCAGATGAGAAATTAGTGTAGAATTTGCAGAGATATAAATGAGTTACCAAATACAGCGTGGTTATAGTTAAACTTTCCCTTCATGAACCAATGTAGACAGAAAAATATCTACCATACGGGTATCCAGCTGTATAGGAATGATGTTCAGACAGTGCACTGCAGTATGTGCGTTGTCAGTAATGTCATGACTTGCCGCTGGGCGCCGGTACTGGTACGGCGGCGTAGGGTTGATACACAGGCATCAGTGTGCATTACAGCTGTAAACAGTCATCGTGAGTGTGGGCAAGCTGAGCAACGATTTACTTGTAAAGCCGTTTTACCAAAACAAGAGCAATAGCGTTGATGCTCTTCACTCTTCACACCGTATGAAAGTAGCACGATGTCCTCTTTCCGCACCTGGGCTGAAGTACATCATTCGGAATTTCGAATTTACTGGTGATTCCGGAACTGCTGCTGGGAAAGACTGACGACCAATTGTGCCGAAATTGTTGATGTTGTCGTTCCCATAGCTGAAAATACTGGACGCTATATGCTATCTTCAAGCTGCGTCACGACAGCTAAACGTTCCAAGGCCCATCCCAGCTGAGATGTCAGAGCAATCTTTAGTGCGGTTCCAGGCTGCCATGGAAGAAGATAGTCACCACAGTGAACTATGTTTCTAACATGGAACGTAAACGTAGTACGCGATTAAGATGTTACCATCTCATTTGGAAGTTAAATTGTTTCTTTCAACGATTTATTCATAATTTCTGTTCCGCACTTCCTTCTTTACAAATGCTTCCACAAAGTTTCATTTTCCTACATTTGCCGTGCTCATTTTTCGTGGAGGCCCCATCAAGTAACGAAAGTTTGATTATAACCATCCTGTGTATTGCTAAATGTGTTTCGAAGCAAATGTATTTTTACATGATAATCAGACACTTCTTTGAAATTTTCTATGGAAGTTAATGTGTATTATGCGGTCCAAAAAATTAAAAACCTTCTAAAAATATGTGTCAAACGTGAAAGGCAATTTAATATTCGTAAATTAGTGTGCATAAATTAGGCGTTATTGTTCCCATGTTTTGGAGAGCGCTGTGCTGAGCTGGTGCAGCTCATTAATCAGTTTTCTATTGTTGTAGGTGATTGCAGGAATCTAAAACACCGTGCAACCACTTTCGATGAACTTAACGCGCGCTATTAACAAGTCATGAAGTTGTTTCTCATGGACAATCCTAAATTCTGTGTTTTACGTAATTTTTCCTATTTCCGAACTTACTTTATGTCTACATATGCATGGAAACTCTGCAAATCATATTTAAGTGCCCTGCAGAGGTTTAATTAAACCACTTTCACAATAATTCTCTATTATTCCACTCTTGAACAGCACACTGAAGAAACCAACATACGTATCTTTCCGTGCGAACTCTGATTTCCCTCATTTTATTTTGATGATCATTTCTGCTCATGTAGGTCGGCGACTAAAAAATATTTTCGGATTCGGAGGAGAAAGTTGGTGATTGAAATTTCGTGAGAAGTTCCCGCCGCAACGAGAAACGCCTTTGTTTTAACTATGTACACCTCAAATCTTGTATCATGTCCGTGACACTCTCTACCCTCTTTCTCGATAGTACAAAACGTGCTGCTCTTTACTGAATTTTCTCGATGTACTCGGTTAATATTATTTGGTAAGGATCCCACACAGCGCAACAGTACTGCAAAAGGGGACGGACAAGCGTAGTGCAGGCAGTCTCTTTAGTAGATCTGTCGTATCTTCTGAGTGTTATTCCTTTAAAACGCAGTCTTTGGTTCGCCTTCCCCACAACATTTTCTGTTAGTTCTTTCTAAATTAAATTGTTCAAAATTGTAATTCCTAGGTATTTAATTGAATTTACGGCCTTTGGATCCCATTGATTTATGGTGTGACCGAAGTTTAACGGACTCCTTTTGGCACTCATGTACATGACCTCAGACTTTTCACTTGCCAATTTTCGCACCATGCAGATATCTTGGTTTTGATCTCCTGATTACTTTACTAGACGATAAACAACAGCATAATCTACAAACATCCGAAGACGGCTGCTCAGATTGTCTCCTAAATGGTTTACATAGACAAGGAACAACAGAGGGGCTGTGACACTACCTTGGGGAACGCCAAAAATCACTTCTGTTTTACTCGATGACTTTCTGTTAGTTAGTACGAAACGTGATCTCTCTGACAGGAAATCACGATACAGGAGCGTAACAGACGGTATTCCATGAGTACGCAATTTTATTACAAGCCTCTTCTGAGGTAGGGTGTCAAAGGTCTTCTAGAAAGCTGTAAATACGGAATCAGATCGAAATCCCTTGTTGTGTTTCACTAAATCCGTGCTGACTGTGTGTCAACAGACCCTTCTCTTCGAGGTAATACATAATGTTCGAACACAATATAAGCTCCAGAACTGTGCTGCATATGGACCTTAATGATATTGATTTGAAATTGAGGGGATTACTCCTACTATCTTTCTTTCAATATTGGTGTGACCTGCGTAACTTACAAGTCTTTAAGTACGGCTCTTTCGTCGAGAGAGCGCGTGTATATGATTGTTAAGTATGGAGCTATTGCATCGGCATACTCGGAAAGGAATCTAATTGGTTTACAGCCTAGACCGGAAGACTTGCTTTTATTAAGTGCTTCAAGCTGCTTCACTACTTCGAGACATCTACTTCGAAGTTACTTGTTGGCAGCTCTTCTTGATTCGAATTCTGGAATATTTACTTCGTCATCTTTGGTGAAGGAATTTCGGAAGGCTGTGTTTAGTAACTCTGCTTTAGCAGCATTGTCGTCGGTAGTACCGGTATTTCCATTGTTATCGCGCAGACAAGGCATTAATTCTGCCTTTCCGCTTGCATACTTTACATTCTTTAGGTAACAAGCTGAAATTAATACTGCAGTTTAGTGTTACCATTACAAAAGGCTACACTAAACTTAACTAGAGGTGGGTAATGAGACTTGTCTTTAATAATTCATATCAATACACGTGGTATGCAATCCCCGTTCAGTGCATGCTGTCGGCTTAGCTAGAAGAGCTTGTGACTGATGTGTAACATAATGTCACTGTCAGCATTCGAAATTGTTCTCTGGAGTCATGACTCACTACGTGTGGCAAGAAACCTTCTGTCAGATTCCCTACTGGCGATGTATAGTCTTATGTCTCACTCCCTTGTGGCTTTTCCCACTGTTTGGATTACTTTTCTGTATTTGTACGATTTCTCCACCCTCTCAGTCTCTTGAGCTGCTTAGAGTAATTTACTACGCAAAAAAGTCATAACTCGGCCAGTCATATCACCGAGTAGAACAACAAACATTCTAGCGCACAGACCATTCACAAGCCACCTACACAGCAGCACGAGTCCCTTAAGTTTTATTGACGTCCTCAGATATGTCTGGATGGGGAGAATCTCTCTGAAAAAAATGTGTGCGGACTGTGGCCGGGATGCGGCGCCAGCGAGGAATGTAATTACAAAAGAAGGCAGGCCGGCCGTGTGACGCGCGGTGAGACATGTGCAGCGCGCCGCAGAATGCAGCCCCATAAGGCGGCCGCTGCCTCCCCCCATCCCCCACCCCCTCTGCCCCTCATCAACAGCGCCGGCAGCCAGCAGCCCCGCCCCCCTTCCGCTTCACAAATCTGCTTGGGACTGCTGCGAGACTCACAGTGCTGCCGCAGAATTAACATCTTCTGCCGCAGTCCCCCGTGTTTACAGTGTTAGTCAACGAAGTGGTAAGAGGGCGCTGTAAAGTCGGTGGTTCCTCAGGTTTCCCGATTTATGTTTACGTCTACACATCAGTGACATGTATTGAAAATCTTCCTCCTTTGTCCTGAACACTCTGTCCAGGAATTTGCGATGCACAGTATAGTACCATTCTGTGTGACTCCCGAAATCTCAGCGAAATGAGTGTTCTGGGTCAACATTTCACACTGCTACATTAACGAGATCCAGCGTTTTGACCCACGACACAAGGTCAAATATTAGGATTTTGACATTACTGACTATGGCCGTGTAATAATCCGAATGCATTTAGAGAAACTAAGATTTATCTGGTGGTTCCTTGTAACCTTCGGCAAACTACAGCTGGGAAGCAGAAATAAAGGAACATGGAAGGACCATATGTTGCGTGCCCAGTCAGAGACGACAGTGGCTGATGATGTTGATGGGGATGATGATATTACGATGATGATAAATATATGCAATGAATCCTTTCAAGACAGTAACATAGTAATGAATTTATCAACTCTAGAGTTGTGATGACAAATCATGCGACATAGTCTTCAACAGATGTCGAATTACAACATTATTCAGAGGGTGTCCAACAAATAATTTTCCTTATTTATATAAAAAAGGACATTACACACAATTTATCATGTTGAAATGGTTTTTTTGACGTTGTACAATGTTTCTGTTACTTCCCAACTTAGTTTCCATGTTTTCCAAGCATTCTTGGTAAAGCGGGACCAGTATTTCCAAACCAGAGTTTTACCAGGTTGTGTGCCGTGCCTGTCTTGAATCTATGAGCTGCCATCAAAAGAAAACTTCCAGGACTTTTGCCTCTCAGTTCTCTTCCATTATGACAATGCTCGGCTTCCTACAGCACGAATGACCCAGGTGGAGATCGGAAAATTCAACTGGAAAGTGTTCTCGCATCTTCCATATTCAGCAAATCTTACTCCAAATGATTTTCACATGTTACCCCAACTCAAAGGTAATTTTGGAAGAAGGCACATAAACAACGATGATGAAACCACATAAACAGTGAACAAGTGTTTGCGAGCATAGAACCGAACCAGGTACAACACTGGTTTGAAAAAACTTTTGAAGCTAGCAAAAATGCTAAGAGAAATATGATGCTATGTAGAAAGGTAACAGAAGCATTTTACAATGTCAATAAAATTATTTCAGCATGATAAATTATGCGTAATGATTTTATAAACAAGTGAAATAATAATCTGCTGTATATGTCTGACAGCAAACTAGCATCTGAAACTAACTTCGTCTCCAAGGATACGCGCAGCCGTTGAGTCTGTTTTCACCTCACAGATGCTAAGGTGTTTCTAGCGAAGGACTCACACAGCTCGAACGCTGACTGATGCGTTCCCACAGAGGGTGAATTGGATTTTGTAGATCATTGAAGTGCTTTGAAATTTTGAGCACACTCGTCTATGCATTTGACAACAGAGAGTAGCGCTCAAAAGTATTTTGACAAACATTTATTTGATTGATGGATATTGAATATACTACAGAATAGTGACCAAGTAGCCCTTGTTCGCAACATAATAGACTGTAATTTTTTTTAATAAGGACAATGACGGAGCAAAAGTATCTTGTCATTTCTGAAAAAAAATCATTTTTAACACACAATTGTCATCTACCGTAGTAAGAAAATCAATATTTAGTGAGATATCTCTTCGCTTATATGACAGCCTCATAGCGCGCCAACACTGAGTCGACAAGCTTTTGGAATTGAAACGTCCCCTTAGAGAAATTGTACAGGACTGAGCTTAAACTGACACACAATATTTTTAGCGCAACGCAATCTGACTTTCAATAATCACTACAAAAGAATGGCCCTGACTAACATTAACCTATTCCTTTCACAAATCACTTACCTCACAAAAATCTTCGTTACTCGAACTACTGCAATACAGCGAGCGCCACTACTGCCAGCTAAATAAAAGATTCAAACTAGACACTAACTACTGATAGGCATAGTTAGCAAATGAAAGATTTTGATAGAGAACAAACAATGTATTTACCTCAATAGTGTTCAAAAGTCATAATGTATATAGCAGTTCATGACATCCAGCCTTACAAATTTCAAAACTCCGCCATCTCTCTCCCCACATCCACCACTGCTGGCGGCTCATCTCCAACTGCGCAACGCTACGCGCTGTTAAAAGCCAACTGCCCAACACTACAATAGCAAATTCCAACAATGCCACCCAGCCACAGACTGCACACAGCACAGCCAGCGATTTTCATACAAAGCGCTACGTGGCGGTGGCGGTGGCGTTACCAATATAAAAACATAAACAGCCTACTTACAGAATCGATCCATCGGAAATATATCCCACTCATTGTTCAACAGATGCTCTATAGGATTGAAATCCGGACTTTGACTTGGCCACTCCAAAACCTTTACGTTTTGGCGTTTTAAAAAATCACTGATGCGCTTGGACTTGTGCTTGGGATCGTTATCTTATTGAAAATCCAGCGTATGGTAGCACTTGAGTCTTCGATACTTTTTCTTAAACGAACCGATCCATATTACCTTCAGTTCGAACTAACTGTCCAACTCCAGAGTGTGAAAAGTATCCCCAAACCATCACACTGCCACCTCCATATTTGACCATGGGAATTTGGTACCTAAAGTCATAGCTTTTATTTACAGGACGTCGAACATACTCGATACCATCAGGTGACATTAAATTAAATTTGCTCACGTCACTCCACAGAATTTTAGACCAGTCTAATCTTGACCATGATCTGCACCATTTTGCAAACGCAAGTCGGACCTTCCTGTTTTTCGTAGATCCTAAAGGCCTTTTTGTCGGTCTTCGTCTATGTACTTCAAAGAGCTTCAAGCACTGTTTGACAGCGGAAACATAAATGTCGACGCTATATTTTTCTTTCAGTTCTCTTTGTATCAGTACAGCCGACTTGCGAACTTGTTGATAAATTTTTTATGATGTGAACAACTTTAGGAGACTTTTTTTTTTTTTGACGTCCACCGCGAGATTTATTTTCGGCAGTTCTGTTTATTATACAATTTTTCCCATGTACTAACGATTTGACAAGACACTTTAAAAATACGAGCAGTTTCGGTTTCTTTCAGTCCTTGCTTTAGTGCAGGGCCGGCCAGAAATTCTGCACGCGTGCGGTGCTCCTGCACATGTGCAACTTCCGGGTCGCAGCGTGCACGCCGCAGCCGTCAGCGTTCATGTAGTGCATGTTTCTAATCACAGATGTCGCTCCTCTGTTACACAAAGTGCGTTATCGACACCTCGTATGTATATCACAACCTGGGCTGTATCTGTAAGATCTGTTGCTTCATCGAGCGCAACAGAGAAAGCAACAAAGTATTTAGCCTTATTTCTTAGCTGCCTGTGCAGATCGCCGGCCATAGCACTGATACGTCTTGTCACTGTTTGTTTGGATGGACTGATTTCTTGAAACCTGATAACGTTCGTGGGACACACAAGTTCTGCAGCATCAATCAGACACCCTTTCACATCTTCCCTTCGGAAAAGGGTTGCCCAGATTGTGCAATTCTTAATGCGATTTTAAAACTTGCTCGCAGTGAAGATTTAGTGTGGTTGTCATTCTGGAAAATTGAAAACAGTACATTGTACAGCGTACAGTAAAACAGGCATAAATGTAACACAAGAAACTAAGAGTTCAAGAAGTATCAGTTACTTTGACGTACAGTAAAATCGAGTTGATTTGTCTCATCCATTTTCTGAAGGACATTTAATTTTGCTTGCCGTTCTTCACTGTTGAGTACACTACACTCGTCTTTGTGATATGTATTGTAGTGTCTTTCAATTGAAAACTTACGCTGGACACCTATTATTCGGCGGCACAGCAAATACTGTGAGTTTTCACCAACGGCTACAAAAAAGAATTGCAGTTCCCAGTCATTTTGAAACGACTGAGAACATAGATCTCCCGTCCTTTGCTTTTTCACAGTACTTGCCATTTCTCAGTACTTCTCTGTTAAGATTACGGTCACCAGGGGTAAACGAGACTGGATATGTTGCGCTCTTGCTTGTACCACAGGGAAGTGGAGCCGCCGCCGTTCATTTAGGACACATGTCTAATAACAGATGTCGCTGTCGCACACATGCGCACATGTGCAGCACTTCCGCACGTCTGCACACTGTGCAGCGTTTGGCCGGCCCTGCTTTAGTGCATTTATCACGGCGTTTTTAAAGTCAGTGGAATATTCTTTACGTTTCAGCATACTGGAATAATCACTGTAAGTAAATATCAGTAGAAATCACAACTAAGAAGCAAGTAACGCTCACCAATTCACTGAGAAAACTGCGTGTCAAAATACTTTTGAGCTCACAGAAAGTCGCATTCGTCCGGCAGCGGAAAGTGTAAACAAACTAGTCACAACCTGACAGCTTCAAATAATCGCAATTAAACTGCCCTCCACTATACTGAAGACACTGTCCCATAGTGTTTTACATTAAGGGAAATAATAACGAATTTTAGGTTGTCAAAATACTTTTGAGCGCTACTGTATTTAGTCGTGCGGAAATACGTAATAACTTCCTAGAAGATCTCATGCCGCCACTCCCTCACCACCCATTGCTGCCACTCCGGTCTTCAGAAAGACCATAACTTCGTACCAGACATTGTAACCTTCGAGGATGGATTCGTCACCAAAATTATCAAGAGTTGATGATCCTATAAAATCTCAGAAAAATATTATCTATATGGATAGCCGCAAAAAAAAAGGATCATAAGAGAAAACTACCCGTTGGCAGTTATCACAACTCCAGTTTGAACACAATCAAGCAAGTACAGTTCCTTGCAATAAACGCATCGTGACAAGCGTATATGCAATCACCAGCCATCTGACTCAATGCGATAAACATGATGGTGTTCGCCGAATTATAGTGACATCAGTACACGTGGCTGCCTGTTTGTTTGTTCTGAAACTGAGCTGTTTCACTAAAATTTCTTTTGGTTTTCAAGCACCGCCACGGCCCACCCAGAGTGGCATTCTGAGCTCCCGAGTTACCACTGTGGGGTCTTGTCAGTCACTACACCGAAACCCTAAAAGTCTACAAACTTTAGTTTCAAGAAATAGCATCCCTTGGTACGGACCTCAACGATCGTATCTTTAGGAACTCGAAGGCCTCTTTGCGTTTACCCGCAACCGAAATAGATGCAAAGAGACTGGGAATTCCATTATATATATACTTATCCAGTTCAGTCCATAAGGTACACACTTCGAGCACGTATTGTGGATATGTATACCTGGTGAACCACACATAATTTTACTTCGTTTTATTTGGTGAACGTTTCGAGGTATAAAAATAAGGTTCTCGATAGACAACAGTAGGCAGAAAGGCAGGTAATTTTATTGTATTGGTAATTTATTGATTTGATTAGAGTCATCAGACCCCGTCTTACATCGGACCAGGATTTCACACAGTGGGTTCCTTCATTACATCGTAATTGCCGAGGAAATAATTGTAATATGACAAATAGTATTAATGTGATTTGTGTGTCTATAGTGACAATGTGAGTACTTAACACTGACTATGAATTAATAAAGCTAATATTGGCAGTACTTCTACAACTGCTGCTGCTGCTGCTACCATTAATAGTGACAGTAGTAATATTAATTATTATTATTTAGTAATAGTAATAACGATAATAATAATAATAATCTCTTGCATCAACCTAGACACTAAAGGAAGGATGACTTTTTAATGTAACCGTGTCCTTTATTTAAAGGCATTCGAGTACAGTGGCATGGCACTCCTTATTAATTACGTTGAAATTTTTCGCAAAAATTTCAGATATATATGTTGAAATCGAAACGCTAGCAGCTGGAATTGGGTATTGCAATGTAAAGACTGCTAATTGGTGATTTCATACCGTGCTCTGCCGGTGTATCAAGCTTTGCCCACAGTTTACATGTTCCCAGAAAAGCTGTTTACTCAAATGTTGGTCTGCAGACACATTTGAATTATTTTTACTTTTAGCATTATGATACGACAGAAGTAGGCGTATAGCCGCATTTATAACAATTGTAGTTAATGTACATCTACATATACGCTCCTCAAGCCCCTTATGGTGTATGGTAGAGGCTACTTCGTTTCCACTGTCAGTTTCCCCTTTCATGTTACAGACGCGAATGCTCTGCGGCAAGTAAGGCTGTTGGTAAGCTTCTATGTGAGCTCGAATCTGTGAGATTTTACCATCAAGATGTATTGGCGAGAAATAAGTGCGAGGAAGCGTGTATCTACGTCTTATATAATACAGGTGAGAGAAAATGCAACCTTTTGTGAGAAATTTTATGCCAGCATTAACGAACGTTATATCACTGTACTCACCTTTTCAAGGGATTCTGAATGCGGTTGTAGAGAGTACATATTTCTATTAAAAATATTTGTTTGTGTATCTTGATTGATACTGAAGTTGAGTGTATTACTCACTACACAAAATGACGTGCCCCTGTGTCTAGTATCATCTAGTGCAAACCTTGTTTCGATGTCCTGTGAACCCTTCACTCAATAAAAAGGGGTGTTCATGCTAATGATTCACCCTCTTTGGCGGGTAGCGATAAATACGTATCCAAACAATGTAAACTATGGATATTATACCCCATTCAAATTGTGATATCCAGCGTCCCAATATTCGTTGTAGCCGTATACCGCTCACTTTTCCCAATCAAAGCTTTGACTATGTTGTGTGAATTTCGAAGTATTTGCCAAGACATACCCCTTAGAATCTTGGAAGAAACAGTCCAAAGATCCTTATACCACAAATATTTACCATCATCCCTCAGTTGCGTTTAAAATGCAAGGACAGTGACAGACAGAGCAAATTACCGTCAGCTTTTTTCCCACACGCAAAGATCTGTCTGTGTAATCTGTTTGGATAAGCACAGGAGCAAATATTAGTAAAGTAGTGAGTTATATTTTCAGTTTACTAGCCATTTTTGCTGTTTTGTGAGAAGAATTATAATGTTTTTATCAAAAAACCTACAGTTAGGGCATAAGGAGATTCCAGTGGCACTAGTCACCCACCTGCGAACAATATCCTCGCTTGCTATTGGCCAAGCAAGGCTCTGCTACGTGTAGTAGCATGAAAGTTTCTTTGCTGTGACTGTCTAAAACGTTGGGGCCAGGGGCTGTCTTGCTGACAGCATCAGTCTGGCAGCGAGGGTCATACTAGACAGTTGAATCAGTTACAGTTATATTCAACAGCTGAAAATAATTATTTACTCGGTATTTGGCTGCAGGTGGCCAGAGTCTATGGATACACTTTGTTGTCCACGGAATAATTTATTGTTTAATAGTGGCAAAAGTTAATTAAAAATACTGGCCTGGTGATGTGTGTGGTTATGTATGTAAGCCAGAACTAGGTGAAGATTTAATTTGAGAATGATTTCAGGATTTTAAATTTAAAATATATGTTGCGCTGTACACATTGGGCATTGTTGACTATGAGGTGATCGAAAACCAAAGGAATTAATAAATGACATTCTTTGGAAAAGAACAACTGTATGCTCTTTACTGCGAAGTAATTAAGGATTCCCTCTGATTATCAGAATAAACGTACCGCTTCTGTATTAGACTATGATTGAGCAAATCCACAGCAGCGTCTAGAAGCACCTCCAGCCTCTAGAAGCATCTCTACAGAAAGCAACGCGAGTGATTTACAGAGAACAATCACAAGATGTGATGCACGTGCAGATTTCCAATGAGACCTCCCACGCGCTTTTTACATTGTTACCACCAGAGACAATGGCATGTGTTGTTAACACTATTATAATGTTGTAACGGCATCGTCTGAAGAGAAGGATTCAGAGAACTGTAACACTGAATAACAGGACTGAAGAGTAAATTTGCGACAATAGTAACCTGTGGAACAGTGTCGTGGGATGTACAGTGACAATTAGTATTAGTCGTAAAAAGCACAGTGGAAGACATGTAACACTGTTTAATAGTGAAATGTAGAGAAAATTCCGTGGTAGCGGCCTTGCCGCAGTGACAACACCGCTTCCCGTCAGATCACCGAAATTGAGTTCTGTGGGTCTTGGATAGCACTCGTATGGATGACTGACCGGGTCTTCTGAGTGCTTTAGGCAAGCGGGGTGCATTCAGCCCTTGTGAGGGCAACTGAGGAGATATTTGTTTCAAAATTAGCTGTTGTGTTCACGAAGACTGCCAGCAGCCGGGGGAGCGGAGTGCTGACTGGGTGCCCCTCCATATATGCATCCAGTAACGCCTAATGGCCGAGGATGACATGGCGGCCGGTCGGTATCTTTGGACCTTGAAGGCCTCTTCGCACGAGTTTAGTTTTGAAGGTATTACGTGCCATTCCGTGACAGTGAGTAACAGTACATGCTGTAGTAAATGTTTATATGGGGTGTGGAACGTGAAGGATAGTGAAGGGGGACACCAAGCAGGAGACTGGCCTCGGGAGCAGAAGACACTAGTACAACAACTAGTACAACAACTTAGTGCTCCGTAGACCGATGCGAGAACAGACGAGATGGCTGGCGGCTGGCGGCAGCTGGACACGGCCATGGTTACAATTTTTGTGTGATGGCTTGTTTCAAGCCGGGCAGATGACCCGTACCACAGCAGGAAGGACGCTCAGAAAGGGTCTAGCAGGCCAGCCAGCCCCTGTAGTGCTTATGGATGGTCTTGCATCTTAAAATACGGTATGTTGTCAGATGTGACCGCTTTATAAGGCCCAGCAGACTAGTGGGCTCTGAACTGTAGTGACTGCACAGTACAGAACACTACGTACTTTTAGATTGAATTTAGTGCAGCAAATTTTTCTTTAGTTAGTTGTATCAGTATTATTCACAAAGCAAATGACAAACCTCACTGAGTTTGATAAGCAAATAATGAGGTTTCTCAGAAAAAGTAGGGAAGAACTAAAGGAATCTCTGAAAAACCAGGAAAAATTTACAAATTCACATAAAGAAGTCGAAGAAAAGTTCGTGGTCAGGTTAATGGAAACTGAAAAGATAAATCAGAATCTTGATGAGCAAGTAACAGAGATTGAACCTTATTATGAGAATTAATCAGAAATTAATATTTACTTAGGAACTTCTGTTTGCTTTGAAGATACTGTGGCAAACAATTTCTATTAATATTAAAGAAATAATTGAAGTAAATGAGCTGCAAGTAATGGTTTTGGAAGTCAGTGATATGAATCTAACTGAAGCTATTCAGTTAATCAAAAAGTAAATGAAAATTGGGAATTGTTACATTTCACATAAGCAGCAGTGCTTCAAAGAAAAAAACGTTTGCAGAGCTCCAGTTGATCTAAAAGTTAACAGAGATCAGGTTCAAGTGAAATATAACGAGAATGTAAGGAAACTGAGGAAGTCTCGTCAAAAACAGAGGTGTAATCGAGTGAAGATGTAGATTTGTTGGCTAGTTTTGCAAAGAATGTTAAAGTAGCTACACAGGACACTCTGAAAAGCGAAGCGTTTTGAAATTATTGTATAATAGAGGGTTACGAGAAATTTACGCGAGACCAGCGCAAAATCAAGCACATCTTATTACACGGGAAAACTCATTGAGACAGGAGACTGATGGGTAGCATATTAGATTCAGATGAGGTTCGGTCATTTACAGTAACGACTAAGAGTCTTGAGTTCAACGAGAGAAGTGAAACAGAGACGTTAAGACTTGATAAACACGACGATTTCTTGACCTTGTGTATTTGTGTTAAATAACGTTTTTAGCGACCACTGCTTCATTCAGTAGTATGATTAAGCACAATATATTTTATCATCATATGCTAGGGCCACCCGTGTTTAATACATTAAATTCAATGCGTTATCCGTTGCGCGACAACTGTAATGAAATTTAAGTGATTGTATGAAAAGCGAGCAGATTATCGACAAGGTCACTCAGTACAGCTCTTTCTGACATCCTCAGGGGATATATCGAGGGCTCAGCCGCAATCTGCCTAGGTGACGGAAAAAAATGGAAGTAACTGAATGCCGTGTATCAATAATCAGAGGGAGACACTTTTAACAAAAACGCTAATGGAGATGGCAATGAAAGAACCTCTGTAGATGCTAATTTTCTGAATCCATGCCAGAGGAGTCACATATATCACTCAGTGATTCGAAACTTCCAGTGCCCCTGCTATCGACACACGAAAAGCGAAAGCCAAGTCAGGTGACATTCAGTAGTTGCTCTGGTCTAAACACAAGGGCACTTGTGCATAGACAGACCCACCAAAATGTACATACATAATATACCGCACGGAAATTCATGCATCGACAAACTATTCCTGTCCAACGATTGCTAAGCAAAAGCATATAAACCAGGTTGTGACACACAGCGACACGTCATTGCAGGAAGCCTTAATGGTAACAAAATAGAGGATATGTTGCCAAGGTGTAACAAGCGCTGTGCATGACAGTGCACAAGTTTTAGTCCTTTCCATCGTTCCCGTGAGAAAAGCAGCACAATTAGCATGTAGAACCATCGTTCTTTCACCCAACCTGCCACAACTTCCCTCGCACTGCAGCTGACGCAATGCACCAGAATGACGGTCGCCGCGCAATTCTATTAGTATAGGTGAGTGGTCACCCTCACGTGCGCCAGAACGAGTGTCGTGACGCACTGGCTGACGATGGAGCGACAGACTGTACCACCGTGAGCAAACAAGTCTCCGACAACGGTGGTATACCATACACATTCGTGCCTACCAATTACGCAGCACCTGTATCCTCTGTAATAGCGCTGGCTGCCAACAAATACTCAAACCAGAAAAGCACTGGTCATCAAATTTCGTTGCATGTTTACTAGAATTTTCACCTGCACGTCGAACTGCACTTGGACTGCAACTGACAGTATCAAAGACCTATCAAGATATGAAAAAGTCAACAGGTCTTTCCTGTCAATATGGTAGTTTTTATTAACAGCATATAACGAGAAAATTTGTGTTTCTGCATTAAAATAATAAAATAAACGAAATAACTTTTTCTTGTACCAGAGAATTTAAATGTGTTCGAAAACCACATAAGCATCATTCACCCACCGCCACATACCGTTAGGTGCCTAGCGGAGTACTGATGTAGAACATAAATTGTTTACCACCAATAAGCGGTGTCAATAAACACAGAAACGATAAAGCTGTTCATTTCTAGCATAGTGAGTCCCCAGATTTCAACGTGTAGACTGTATCTTGTAAAAAGCCGCCTCCTGTAGTCCGAACCTGCATTGTGCTACACTATCATCACTCTGTATGACAGATGTGCTTAATGAAATAATGATTTGGATCACACACTCTGTAAGTAATAATAAAGGCGGTCACAGTGGTTGCCTTAGGATGCATTGAGTAAATAAGTGACGTTATAGGAGAAACATGTCTAGCGGATTGATCACGGACGAAAATAGATTAGCCAGTAGAAAACAGTAGTACGGGAGACCTGAATTTCTCTACTCCCTGTGTTGCTTTGACTCTTACTTAGGAAATCTTGCAGGATCATCCTCGTTCAGAAAATCCTCTGTTGTGTTCCCGTAGAACAGTGACAACTAAATGTCTAATCCAGTCAAATTACAAGTGAAGTGTAAGTGGTTGGACTGTACTGAGACTGTAAGTAGAAAGTGACGAGCAATGAAAAGCTCCAAATGTAAAAGGTGACGCAATGGCAGATTATATCAGTGCCGTTGCATGAACTGAAGAGGTGAGGTGGACATACATTCAAATGTTTGCCGAACTAGGTAGAGAAACACCTGACGCTGCTGCCAACCCCCGCTGCTCAGTATTCGGACAGTATTTGCAGAGTATTAGCGCGGCCTACCAGAGAGTGCAGTTAGCAGTGATCTATATCAACTGCTTGTTTGGACATTGTCTATAGCGAAGATCATTACTGTTTGCACATCGCACATCGCTTGCGACACTTGTTCGTAAATTCAAAGTTGAGTATTGTCAATCTTCTTATTTGTAATAAAAACTATTAATGTGATTTGCTTTAATTGTTCAAATGGTTCAAATATGTCTGAGCACTATGGGACTTAACTTCTGAGGTCATCAGTCCCCTAGAACGTAGAACTACCTAAACCTAACTAACCTAAGGACATCACACACATCCACGCCCGACGCAGGATTCGAACCTGCGACCGTAGCGGTCGCGCGGTTCCAGACTGTAGCGCCCAGAGCCGCTCGGCCACCTCGGCCGGCGCTTGAATTGCTGTATAGCATTCCGTGAACGCAGCATCCTTTAGGCACCCTATAAGATACGAGTGGGTAGGACCCCACAAAATACATAGGTGATACATAAAAATGAGGCCCATTTCACTGTAACAATAATATTTTCAATATCTTAAATACTACAGAAGCTAATAATACACAGTGTCACAGTGTACTTTGGTATTAACAACTTTTAAACGCTTCATGCAGCTTAAATAGAAGTTATATGATACAACTGTATTACAGCCAACATCCCTGAAAGTTACATATCTGTGTTCTCTTATTTATTAATTCATTAAATTTTTATACGCTTTTCATTACGCAAATCTGTATCACAACATCGTATCCTCCACAATGACACAGCAATTGAATGAAGCGTGTCTTGTGATGTTTGTGTAGTTATTTAAGGAATATGTTACTATTTATGCTAGTAGTTTTATGTAAATGTTGATTACAATCCGTATTAAAAACAGAGGTAATTTTAAGGTGGTCAGTCACATGTATTACTTAACACCATCAATGGAAAGAGTAACAAAAGCCTTTTCTATGAAGCGGACAGAAATAATTGCTTAAAAATATTTAATGACAATTTGTTATATACTGTGAGCACATTTGCGCTAAAATACTAGCCTATTCATTAATGACCAAATCTTTATTTATATTTACTGTGGATGAATGATCTAAGGGTGACAATGTCTATAAAATTTCTTTGTTTAATTACTGCTATAATATATTAGTTCAGTCTGGAAAGCGGTCAAGTTCAGTCAATTTCATGTCTGTAGAACATAACAACGATTTTGCTGGGTATACTCTTTAACCAGTGAGGGGTAGACCGTAGCGGAACACTCCGGAACACTCCCGAACAGTCAAGTGGAGACCCACTTTTGGAGTGGTGCACTCAAGGGACCAATTCGGAACACTTTTACCTTTAATTGGGAAGAGTGCAGACCTACCTGTCGTAACATATGTTATTTGATTGTGTCGGTGATATATTATGGGCGGTGTGCTGCCGCTACAACGCTGTAACAGGGACACATCGAGTTTCGTTATATCTCGATGTGCTCCAGTGCACAACTCTAACTTATCCACTTGCATTACGAAATGTAGAATAGACAGAGCATGAGTCTCGACGCATTATCTCTCATGTGTTTTTGTGCAAATTGTCGTACCGAGCTTTGAATTATTTTGAGCTGGTGAATATTTCGTGCACTGTGATCACGACATGGAATTAGCTGTTAATGTGTCTTTGATAACTATTTAGTTCGAGGATTTTGATGCCGTTCTCGAAGCGTTCTCAATGAGACCTTCCTGCATTTAATAATACGAATTTAAATTAGATTGTCTCTGAAAATGTAAAAAATTCTAAACAGGTTGTTCTTTCAGTTTGTGCGTTTAATATGAGGCAATATAGAGTAAATTATCTAGATTTTATTTCTTCAGTGGCAGTCACTTCACGCCAGATTCCTAATGGACAGTTTATAAGCAATGGTTTAACGTAATATTGTGCAAATCTAGCTACAGGACCGACACGAATAGTAGGTAGTCGAAATTAAATGGTTTTGACGGAATTCTCAATCTCTTAAATATTTTTTAATGCCACTTGCTGAATAGAAGTATCAGTAAAATAGTAAATGTTTCTATCGCCTGACGCTCCGAAAATTCAGGAACTGAAGCATTATATGAACTCGGAAGTGAATTCGCAGAATTAAAGTTGTATAAACTAGACGTACTGCTACGAATAATAAATTATGACGGGTGAAAGACAATACTGCTTCATACTCAGAATATCGTGTGATCAAACCGTCTGTACTTTGTCAATTTAAGGAAATCAATGTTATTATGGACTTATAATCCTCAGAAACACAAAAAAGAAGTATTACTAATAGCGAAAATCTGCTGCCGTGTTTTATTAAACAGAGACTGTAATCGTAAAATGGAAATTAAGATTTTACGATTTCGATGTCAGACATAAAGCAAGTATTAACTCATGCTACATGCTTTTTATTACTTGTTTTATGCCCATATTGACACAGTAAAGGATAATGGTTATAAAAGCGAGTGTTGACAGTTATTAACACTTTTTCATAGGCATTCGCAACGAACTTTAATTAGAGGGGGTAGGTGGGAGAGCTGCATGTACCGTAATTGAGTCAGGTAAAAACTTGGAAAACATACACGGTCGCCAAACCTATCGTAGGACAGCTTAGATAGAAAGTCGGCTACGAACGCTAATTGCCGCTGGTGCAGTACTTGCAAAGACTCAGTCAGTGAAACATTGCGAAATAACGTTAACTGAGAAAAAATACCATTATTGGACAATACTCTGAGATCGAACACTAGCTGGGAATGCGTTAAAATGAGAAAAATAGTCGGTAGTGTTGTTTACTAAAGTGCCCTTATGGATATTGCCTTACCACATTTAGAAAACACATGGAAGCAGTCGAATGGGATTTTGCTCCTCCAGAATACATGTCCAACGTGCTAGCCATTGGGTCAACTAGTTCGACTGGAAAAACAAGAGAATACACCAATGCGGCACTCAGTTTACTGTACTTACAACTTTGTTGGCCCCCTCCATATTACACTATGAACAGGACTTTCAGCAGCGATGAATTAGTCATGGTAGTGTATTATTCCATAACGTCTTTGACTCCCTGTGTTTATTAAGTATGGACTTCGTTGTGGTGCCTTAACGACAAACAGTAGTGCACTGCAAATTTATCCCCTCCTCCCCCCCCCCCCACTTCCTACCCCCATCCCCCGCCCGATATTTGTAGAAAACCAGATTAATATGTCGTTCCTAAAGAGAAGTAGCAACCTTTTCAGGACTTGCAGAAGCAACAGTCAGGACGATTGACAGATCTGGACTTAACCAATATGATATTACTATGTTCATACCACCAACAGCTGAAAACAAGGGGGAAACTACAGCCGTTACATTCCCCTAGAATGTGCAGCTCTATTGTATGACTTAATGCTGATGCTATCCTCTTGGGTAAAATATATTGATCGTAAAATACGCAGCATGACAAAAAATGTGAGGCACCCAGAAGACGTGGTCGGATGTTAATATAACTTCACACATGAACACAGAATCGGCTGGAATGTAAAAGGTATGAGGTATGCCAGAAAGAACAGCCACCAGAGAGCATTATTATTTGAATACATTATGGGAGTGGTAGTCATCAATGAGTTACAAATATTTACTTTTAAAAACAGTCTTGATCACGATTTATTTATTAAGGTGACCGGTTTCGACCACTGCTGTGGTCGTCTTCAGACCATTGATTAGGAACCTCTTTCTGCTGGAGAACCACTACTCTAGTGATTGTCCAGCAGAAAGAGGTTCCTACTCAATGGTCTGAAGATGACCACAGTAGTGGTCGAAACTGGTCACCTTAATAAATAAATCGTGATCAAGACTGTTTTTAAAAGTAAGTAAGCATTATTATTGTTCAGACGGTGTTGTTACCAAGCTTTTTAAATAAGGGCGTGGACAGCTTCAGATGCTGAGCGACCACTGTGAAGTGTTCTATCACCTATCGATACCCTGCAAGCGAAACTGGCAATGGAGTAGCAAGTTTCCGCCTGACGCCAATGGCTATTACGCAGGATCTGTCGGGCCCAGTGGAGCGTGCCTGCTGAGCCACACCTCCAGTGACTCCGTACTACGAGCGCGCTCTGCCGCCACAACGCAGGATGGCTGGCAGCAGCTGCTCAGCTGACTCACACTTCTCTCATTCTTGGAGCCACTTCGCTATGGGACACTACACAGAAGCCGCCTAGTCCTAGTCGCTGATCTGACTCCATTGTTGTTGGCAATGTGATCTTAGACTGTTACTCGCTGCAACATCTGTAATAAGTCTTTGGATACACAAGTTAAATAACTCTTTTTGTTGCATTACCTTGTTCGCTAATCATTTCTCCTCCTGTCCAGCTTTTCCTACGACAACAGATGCCTCACCAGTCTGTAGTCCACCTTTCCTTACTGTTGTGTACAAAGATGCACACAACATGGACACGGAGATTCCTCATACCTGCGTAAAACAGTGTTCATCAGCAACAGGAACCTCAGTGTAGACCTCCACTTGGCTAACGGGTTGAATTGTGCAATATCCAGATTTGTGGAACTCTGGACCTGACAGTGGACCAATGTTAGCCTGCAAGGGAGACTGAGGGTAAACATACTCCTCGTCCAGGTTCCTGTCACCCATGTCTTCCCACCATAATTAGGATTGCCGCGTTGAGTTCGAAGCACATCGTAACCCATTCACTTCTGCATTTGCCATCAGAGACCAAGTACTGAACTCCCTGTGACAGTCTGTGTCGTGCTGCACCATAGATTGGAGACTAGCAGCAGCTGGTCTAGAGAACTCACGATCCGTGCATAGCATGTCGTTAACTCCATTACAAAAACTGCTGCATTTGCAGCGTCTCAGGAGATGATAAGGCAGCTCTGTGACACCCTTCCCAAGCGAATCAGCCCCAACATCATACTAATAAGTAGGCTAATACTGCCAAGTTCTTTGTAAATTGGACTCGGTTTTGTAATGTATGAAAAACTTTTTTGAAAAAGAGAGACTTATTTACATCAGATATAAATTCAAGTGTTAGAAAGTATATTATTAATTGATTTATCTCGAATCCAGCGTCGTGTGGAATTGAAATGTGGGCGAGGAACAGTTCAGAGAAGACGAGAACATATGCTTGCGAGAAGTGATGCCACAGATAAATGTTGCATATAAGACGTGTAGATTGGATAAGTGACGAACAGGCATTGAATGGCAACTAAGAGAAATAAAATTTTTGGTTCAATTTGACTAAAGGAAGGGATGACCGATTGAGCTGACCGCTGTGTCCCATGCTAGAGGGAGCGGAAAAGGGTAAGAATCTCTTGATCGTAGGACGTTTATACGCACGGTCAATAATGAGATCCATGTGTAAGATGGAGCAAAGGATGAGAAGGATCACCTTGTGTACGCCTGCCGTCTTCGCTTCGAGGTGATACTTGCGTCATTGGTTTTATTGGCAGGAAAACTTGAGAAATCTTGCCGCGCTCGTGAAGTTTTAGCGAAAGTCGCAATCTGAAGCCTTGTCCCTAAAATTAATCACGGCTTCTGGTTCTGAATTGAGTGGAACAGAGACTTCAAATGTTGCGTGAAAAAATTTGTTGTGACTTCCTAGACGAGTGCCGTACAATTGAGAACCATAGGTTCCTCGTAAATAGGTCACGAGCGTACTAGACATCAGACTCTGCTATTCATGTAGCTGACTGCACGTGGGATGCACATATGAACTCAATAGATTTGGAGCCTCGCCATCCAGTCAACACAACAATTGCTACAGGAAACACCGAAGTATTAGTGACTCATAATAAGTGATTCCTGCTGCTGTGTCAATAATGGTTGAACTTGCGAAAATCTGCACAAGTCTCGTTTTTCTCGTGCAGAGATCGACACTTTTTAGTGTTTTATTCCAATTTTTATGTGTTAACAAGTACATGGATATAATACGGCATAGTACTTCAAACTTTTAACTGACGACTGAAGGGAAGAGAAGCAGAACAATACACTCTCAGGCATCACATAGTACAACAAGGTAAACAACAGCACTTGAAAGTGGTAGTAAATTCATGAAATGCCGTGGAATGCATAAAAAATATAACCTGCGCAGTGTTTTTCTATCTAAATCATTAGCGTTAAATTCGAAGAAACTCCTCCCAACATATCAAAATATGGCAGTGTCAAACCTCTTTATAAGACAGGTTACAGGAAAGACTTCTATTATTGTAGCCCAATTTCCTCGCTGACTTATTTTTCTAATAATCGAGAAAGTAATATATTCACGTGCAGTCTCACATTTAAGTAGAAACAACGTACTTGTCATAGAATGAAGGCTTTCACTGTACTTGGCACATGGCACATCGCATTTTGGATTCCGGAAGGTTTGGAAGACTGAAAATGCTGTTTATACGAGGCCTGTTCAGAAAGTAAGCTCCGATTGATTGCCAAATTGAAACCACAGTGAACATCAGAAATGTTTTACTTGTAACAATTAGCTACACCTTTCAACTACTTCTCTACGTAGTCGCCGTTCTGACTTAGACCTTTGTCATAGCGTTGTACCAACTTTTCAATAGCCTCATCATAGAAGGCAGCCGCCAGTGCTTTCCGCCAATTCTCCACGCTGGCCTACACCTCGTTGTCTGTGTCAAAATGTTGTCTTCAAAGACAGCGGTTCATGTGACCAGAGATGAAACTCAGGGGGAGACAATTGCGGACTGTATTGTGGGTAATCTCACATTTCCATTTGAAAACGATGCAGGAGCATCTTCATTGCCCCTGCAGAATGCGGCTGAGAATTGTCTTGAAGAAGAAACAGCACGACAGTTATGTAATGTTAGCTGCATAGCTTCAGGCGAAATTTCTCACCAGGCACTCGTACTTGGCGGCAGACACTATTTTCTAGACATCTTTACGCACTCACTGCGAGCTCAGAAATGAGAAGAGCGACGTGATGCTAACTGGGGTTATACTAGAGACACTACCCAACACATCTGTGAAAGCTTTATCGGATTTTCATAGTCGTTTCCATTTCGCGACCGATCGGAGCTTACTTTCTGAACGCCCCTCGTATATTCTCGCACTAAATGTGTAATAAAATATCTCCAGCTGGTATTTTTTTGTTATCTGTCCAAGGCATTTGACTGGGCAGCTGTTATTACCATCTTAGAAAAACTCAAGCTTTACGGAATTCATGGCTTCACAAGCAACTGGTTTCAGTCATACTTGAAAAACGCAGTACAATAAGTTGTGCTGAATAACTTAAGCAACGTTGTAAGGAGAGAAAGTTTAGTGACTGAGGAGAAATCTCGAATTTCGAAAAAAAAAAAAGGCGGAAGAATTACCCCACTTCATTTCTCGCGCCACTGCGACACAGATGTTAGAATCAGTGGATTTACAAAAAGCTGAAATCTCTGAAGCTGAGTAAAGTTCCAATGCCCAACGGAACCCCTATCAAATCTTTATTTAATTTGTGTCTGACAAGGAATCTCTCGAGTCCGAGGAACCAAAAGGCCTAAGATGTTTACGGCATTCGATGCACCACATGTTGTCTACCATGCGTGCACAATACTGGCTGCTAGTGACAACAGTGGGCTTGACTGGAGTTATACAATAGAGAGCACGGCATTAGGCTACGGAGCATGGTTGAATTGGTTAGTCGACGAGTAACTCAACAGTGCTAAGGTGCTAGTAGTGTTGTTGCAAAGCAGATCAAAGGCAACAATAAATAAGGCAGACATTGCACTACGTGTACAACAACAGATAATAATGTTGACATTTCGTCAGAAAGGGATCCAAGGAATTTCGCCGAGTGAGAAAGAAGCGGTGGATGACGTATTAGCTTTCCTGAAAGATTAGTCAGTGACATGTATGATGTCGTATACGCTCGACTGTGCGGAGAACTGTACATGAGGAGTACAATGGTGACGATATGGGAAGCGGCGGATGACGTATTAGCTTTCCTGAAAGATGAGTCAGTGACATGTATACCCTCGACTGTGCGGAGAACTGTATATGAGGAATACAATGGTGATGATATGTGCTTAACAGGTGAAAGTGATACTGAAACAGCCGTCGAGCCACGTAATTCACTATCCTTGTCGCACAACGACACGTAGTAAGGGACAATCGTTGTCCTAGGAGCGGATACTAAACATAATTACGTATATGGAAGATTATCAACAGCACAGTAAAAGAACAAGAATGGCTCTGAGCACTATGGGACTCAACTGCTGTGGTCATCAGTCCCCTAGAACTTAGAACTACTTAAACCTAACTAACCTAAGGACATCACACACATCCATGCCCGAGGCAGGATTCGAACCTGCGACCGTAGCAGTCGCACGGTTCCTGACTGCGCGCCTAGAACCGCGAGACCACCGCGGCCGGCTAAAAGAACAATAAAGGACAGATTTCGAATGAGTCCGCAGCAATATGAGCGTGTAGCGCATAAGAAAAACTACAGACATTCGTGGGGAGAGGGGGATGAAGTGCACTTTTACAAAAACTAGTATTTTCGTTTTTCAAGGATGCTTGATACAATTTACAGGATGTGCATGATTGTGACCTACTACGTTATGCACATCAAATAGGCGAAACATAGATTACAGTGATTTCAAGGGAAGCAATAAATGGTTGCATAACTTCAAACAGTGCTACAGAACTGGAAGACGTAAGATAAATAAATTTCAAACAAAGACGAGGATGCGCAGGGAATTGCGAAATCGGCCCGAAAATTTATAGATGAGAAACAAACTTATGTCATCGTTCAGTAAGGAATTTGTTTTCAACTCAGACCAATCGGGAGTTGAAGAGGAAATGCATATGAACGGAACAGTAGAAATTAGAGGTTTCAAGAAAGTTGTATTACGATAGCCTAACATCAATGCCTTACCACATTCGTATACAAGTATGCCGACAGCTAATCTGGAGATAAATTGGCTAGGAAGTTATTTATTGCGCTGCGAGATGTTGAAGATGCTCTGACCTCTACTATTTTTTACCGTGTGCGTAATCTTGCAAGCGTAGTAGGGAATATTTACGTCACAACAAGCAAGAGTGGGATAATGGGCGTAAGAGATCTATGGTATGAGCACTGTTTTTAGCCAATAGCTGGTCAAAATAACCTGCTTTGCTTGATTCCTGGTCTGCGTATGAAAGTCATATTCTTTTAGAGCATTATCCCTGCTAAAAACAGTGTGACCTTGCAGTTCATTCAGAGTGGAACCACTGTAAAAATTCAGCCTCTCTATGTCTGCTTTCCTCGTGCCTATAAAACGTATTATCACACTATCTGCAGCTTTGTGTTAAATGATAGCCTGTTTAACGATAAGCTCCATGACAGGCTTTTGCGCATTCAGTTGCATGCAGTCACATTCCGTCAGTTCTGATCACCCCGTTACACCAATATGAATCAACGTGCATTTTTTAAGAGTGGATACCTAGCTGAAAGTCCTGCTCGGCTTATAACTCCGAAGGAGTTCGCCTTCAGTCTTCATGACGTGACCCTTAGTGACCACTGTGACGGCAATTTTTGATTCTGTGTGCATGGAACAAGTTAATGGTTTGTTCTGAACATTTCTTGGCTGTCGGAGAGGTCAATTTTGTGAAGTGTAATACATACATCCCGTAGAACGTCGACCTCTGCATCTCCCGGGAACTCATTTTCTGTCGCCCTCCTGATGCACATAGTGAGTCACTAGCACATAATATTTTTCCTGTCATAATTGTTAACACAAAACTTTCAAAAGAACCTTACTGAAGACTGTACTCGTGACGTCGCACTCAAGGGATTTTTGTGAGGTAGGTCTTCTATTACCGCAGACTCAGCGAATAAAAATCTTTGACCAGTTGTTGGATGAAAGGACAGGTCGAACCTGTACACGAGAAGGCTGCGTAAGTGATAAACGAATCTACCGTCCTGGTTCAAATGGTTCAAATGGCTCTGAGCACTATGGGACTCAACTGCTGTGGTCATTAGTCCCCTAGAACTTAGAACTAGTTAAACCTAACTAACCTAAGGACATCACAAACATCCATGCCCGAGGCAGGATTCGAACCTGCGACCGTAGCGGTCTTGCGGTTCCAGACTGCAGCGTCTTTAACCGCACGGCCACGTCGGCCGGCCTACCGTCCTGTATCTCTGACATCTGTCTATTGTTGAATCTCTGAAAATATTTTGGGCTGAAACATAACAAGTTATTTGAAACAGAATGACATCCTCAATACCAACCAACGCGCCTTCGCGTATATAAATGATGCGAAACTCAACTTTAACTTTTCTCATGTGATATCCTGAAAGACAAGGACCAAAGACATCAGACAGATGCAGGATTTATAAACTTCCGGAAAGCACTGGAGTGACCGCCACCTCAATGTTTACTAACAAAAGAATGATCGTAAGGGTGTCAAATAAAACTGTACAGTGTCAGACGTAGAAGTAAATTCAGATGAGCCCCAGATAGTGTGCTACAGCCCTTTCTGTTCACATAGCATATTAACGAGCTGGCTGACAATATTGGTAGTAACCAGAGAGTTATTGTGGATGATGGTTCTCTATAATGGGGTAGCGTCTGAAAAGAAAGCATAAATATTCAATCAGATCTTGATAAAATTTGACAGTGGTGCAAAAGGTTGGAAATTTGCTTTGCCGCACCTGGACTCAGTCAACGCATTCTAATACTACAATGGAGGTATAATTAATAGAATTTTACGGCATTAATCAGGAAAAAGGCTGGGCATAAACTTGTAGGCGGATCCTCCTGTCGACCTTCACTCATCCAAACGCGGATGGAACGAACAACAACTCTTAATGTGTGGTACAACGGGATGTACCCTCTTCCATGTATTACAAAGTGATTTTCAGAGTATAGTTATAGGTGTAGTTGTAGATCGGTTGATACATCGAGAGGTATCTTCGAATCGTCACTTTTGTAATGAAGTGACGACTAGGATGTAAAACATGTAGAGACGACCAAGTCTTGACCGCTGGTTAGAAGGTTGAAATGGTTGTACAAGGACGTGCTGAAAAGTAATGTCTCAGAATATCTTATGTGAAAACTCTTATTAAGGTTTTTAACATAAAAAACGTTATTAACAGTACATATCTTTATTATTAATGTATACATATTTCTTTTTCAACATAGTCACCCTTGCGACGAACACTTTTCTCCTAAAGAGAGACCAGTTTGTTGATACCGTGTTTGACATTGTTCACGTACCCACAACCTCACCTCGGCTTTCACCGCTTCATCACTACCAAAGTGAAGTGCTCGAAGGTATTCTTTAATATCTGGAAGTAGATGAAAATCCTATGGGGCCAAGTCGGGATTGTACGGAGGATGATCGATCTCAGTGAATCCCAAAGGGCGGATTGCTGTAGGTGTCCCAGCGATCGTGTGTAGTCTGGCATTGTCATGGTGAAGGCGAGGGTGATCCATCTGTGGACTAACTCTCCGAATTTCAAACTCGATTACAGCAAGCCATTTCTCGCGCTCCAATGTAGTTACGTTGCACACTGCCATGTTATGAGGTATAGTTCGAAGACCTCTAGCTACAGAGGGCTGCAAATATGTAGACATGAAGAATAAGTATGCAGCACGTTAATTACATCTGTTTTTTAAAAACCTTTAAGGGGAGCCGGAGGTGGTCAAATCCAAAAAATTACGATTTTTTTGCTACCGAAAATTAATTGGAACATTCCTCTTTAATGTAAACTTTGAATTATTGTTCTACTCGCCCTAGAAGTGGAGTTATTACCATTTTTCCCCGCGCCTGCAGAGGAAATGGGCGGCCGCTGAAAGCATCTAACACCCTCTCGTGACTTCCTGGCGAACTGCTTGGGATTTTCTCGGCCTGTTACGCATACAGCGAGTGTGCAAGGGTTGGCTACATTGTTTTCTGTGATAAATGAAGCGCTAAGAGCGCGGAACATCGTCTTTTTGCTGTTTACCGTTTCGAATTAGTTCAGTGTTGCGCCTGTTGTTCGTAGTATTACACTTCTTGTGTAAAGCGTTGTTCTGGTTACGATGCCACGTTTTAGTAACCGTGTATATAAGAAGAGGAAGAACGTAGGGAAAAGAAAATTAACACTAATACCAAGTTGCGATACTACAATTACTGAAACAGCGCGTTCTTCTGCTAAGCAACACATGGCCGGCCATAGCCCTGTGACATCTTCTAGCAAAAGATGACTGGTGGAAGTGACAGATTTCGTGAATATGTTAGTGACAGTGATGATATTAACGAAGTACTGAGTATTGGATTATTATATTCTGTGCTGAAAGAAAGTGTTCTGTGCAAAATGTGTTCAAGTGTAGGAGTGGGACTAGAGATAACAAAGCACTTTGGTTTAGCTTGTGAGATGAAGATAAGCTGTGCATGTTGCAAGTATCAAGTGACTTTCTGCAATTCACATGCCAGTCTCTTTGGGAAAGTGGACGATCTAGAGTGTTTGATGTGAATGTTCGACTTGTGTATGGTCTTCGATCCATTGCAAAAGGGTCTGCTGCTGGTAAACTGTTTTGTGGTATTATGAACTTGCCATCGCCTCCAAGCAAATTTGGGTACTACTGTGAACTGGTAGGATCCTCTGTTGAAGATGTGGTTTTGAAAACTATGAAGGAAGCAGTGGAAGAATCTGTAGAAATGAACTGTAGTTCTAGGGATTTGGTAGTGGCATTAGATGGTTCCTGGCAAAAGAGGGGTCATAAATCCCTGAATGGGGTTGTAACTGCTACTTGTGGTGATAGTGCAAAAGTGATAGATGTTGCAATATTATCAAAACATTGTAGGTGCAAAAATAAAATCAAAAGAGAGCACAGTGGAACCTGTGAGACAAATTTTAGTGGATCAAGTGGAGCAATGGAAGTGGATGGAGTGAAACAAATTGTTGAACGTTCAGTTCCCAGATACAACGTTAGGTACAAATACTACCTTGGGGATGGTGACACCAAAGGAAAATAGAGGAACTGAAACCATATGGAAATGAATTTGTAGTTGTAAAGTTGGAATGCATTGGGCATGTGCAAAAGCGTATGGGTGCATGGCTTCGAAGGCTCAAACAAACTTTGCGTTCAAGTAAGCTCAGTGATGGAAAGGCAATAGGAGGGAAAGGCAGACTTACTGATGAGGTGATTGAACGTCTACAGAGATACCATGGGTATGCTATAAGGCAAAATACTAGTAATGTTAGTGACATGGGGACTGATGACCTCAGATGTTAAGTCCCATAGTGCTCAGAGCCATTTGAACCATTTAGATATTCTGCTTAAGAGAAAACTGTTATAATATAATAATGTAATACACGGTTAAATACAATTAATCAATTTTAAAATACTGCAAGGCATGTGTCATGTTAAGTAGAACGGACAGTCGTTATGACGTCGAAGAAATTAAGGGCTTCCATCCGGTCGTCGCTAACCGCACTCCACTATATTTCAACTGGGCACCTGAACGTCATCCTTAGGCGAGCCATCGAAAACTGACGATGACGTCCACAGTTCCGCAACACATATTTTGCGTTGTGGGTATTCCGTGCATGTGTCAGTCATGCTGGCAGACGGACCACATGGCTCGGCGGCAGCGCCCTCCATGGCGGAAGTGCGGAATTCAGCTTTCCTCAGAGTTGCTGCTCGCTGCTGCCGCTGGCGCACTCTCACTTATTCGTTTCGAACCCATCGTGCATCTGATCGGATTCCACACACTATCCACTTGGTGGCCACTGTCACTGTTTGTAAGATTTTCCGCCATACGTGTATCCACATATTCTTTAATAATGGAGTCCGAAAAAGGTGTTGCTGTGACCAAAATTATTGTTTTATCTTACATACTCCATTAGATGTTCGGTGGACACGCAATTTTCGGCATCAGCATACTTGCTTGGTTGCAAAATCCGAGTGCATCGTTGATGTTCGGTGCAGCACTCTTCCACAGTGTGCATGCTTTGTACTAAACAAGCTACCCTCACTCACAAGGTATTTTGCAAATTACAGCATTCCACAATAACAAATTATTGTTCACTGAACCTAGCACGTTTACATTTCAAAGCGTTAAGACATATACGTAAATACGAAAAATATCATAATTTTCTGTGTGACGTCTCGCAAATACACGGATTTTATTCATCCAGTGTTTGAGAATGACAGTACTTAACGACTTTCAACAAAGTTAACACATAATTTCAAACCTTTGCGAAACTTTTAGCCCAGCAAAATGTTGAAAGGAAGAAATTTATCGCTTACTACATTCTCCCTGTTACTGCAGTCAAACTTCAGCAGAAGGCATAACGTTTCAATTTGTAACTGCTTTAGCACTAACTCCATTCATAATGCAGTTTGCAGACAGTATCTACATATACCACTGATTGTGTGGTGTCACCGCCAGACACCACACTTGCTAGGTGGTAGCCTTTAAATCGGCCGCAGTCCGTTAGCATACGTCGGACCCGCGTGTCGCCAATGTCAGTGATTGCAGACCGAGCGCCGCACGGCAGGTGTAGAGAGACTTCCTAGCACTCGGCCCAGTTGTACAGCCGACTTTGCTAGGACAGGTTCACTGACAAATACGCTCTCATTTGCCGAGACGATAGTTAGTATAGCCTTCAGCTACGTCATTTGCTACGACCTAGCAAGGCGCCATTACCAGTTTATATTGAGATTGTTATTAATGTACCGTCAAGAGCGATGTACACCAATTATGGATTAAAGTTAAGTATTCCAGCAGCAACGTACCTTATTGGCTATATTAATTACATTGTCCTGTTCCAGACCTCACGCCAGTTTGCGTGAGCTTAAACGCGTGCCTTTCGGCTTCCTCTCATAGTGACTTGGCTGTCTTACCAAGTCACAACAGATTGTATCTGCAAAATTATATCACTGTACCACACCAGTCCAGGAAATTTGATGTCGTAAATATTGAGATGCGTGAAAAACTAGGCCCACTGTTGTACCCTTGATGAATGTACGACACAAATCTTTATGCCTCTCCTGGGCCCGTCAATACCGACAATGGACTGTTGATGACTGGAAACATGTTGCCTCGTCGGACGATCTCGTTTCCAATTGTATCGAGCGGATGGACGTTTACGGTAGTGGAGGCAGCCCCATGAATCCGTGGACCCTGCACGTCAGCAGGGGACTTTTCAAGCTGGTCGAGGTAATGATGTGGGGCGTGTGCGGTTGCAGTGACATGGGACGCCTGATAGTCTACAAACCGCTCTGCCAGGTGACACGTACGTGAGCATTCTGTCTGATCACCTGCATCCATTCATGTCCATTGTGCATACTGACGGGCTTCCAACAGGACAATGCGATGCCCCACACGTCCAGAAATGCTACGTAGTGGCTCGAGGAACACGTTTCCGACTTTAAACACTTCCGCTGGCCACCAAACTACCCAGACATGAACATTATTGAGCATATCTGGGATGCCTTGCAACGTGCTGTTCACAAAACATCTGCATCGCCTGGTACTCTTACGGATACGTGGACAACCCTGTAGGATTCACGTCGTCAATTCCCTCCAACACTACCTCAAACATTAGTATAGTCCATTCCACGTCGGTTTTCGGAACTTCCGCAAGCTCGCGGGGGCCCTTCACGATATTAGACACATGCACCAGTTTCTTTGGCTCATCAGTGTATATATATTTATAGGAAAACGTAGTCTACTGTCACAAAAATAAGTCATTACCTTTTAAGAGCTTAGAGGTTCATAAATCGTAGACAGTACTGGGGTGAAGATAAGATATAATTTGAGCAAGATAATAATAAATTTATGCCAAAACGCGGAGTATTAATGCATACTGCACTAGACAGAGGAGACGAGAACCTTATAAAAAGAAAATGTCCACATGGTTGAATCATTCACGTTTGTGTATGTGAAACAGGTTTCTCGGCAGCCCTGTGTGGACGCTACATAGTAGAAGTTTGTTGGGTTGCCCAGGTACGATACAGCGAAGGGCAAAGCGAAGTGGCAGGGTGCACTCTGGATGAACACGTACCGCGGAACTAAGGCCGTTGCCATCGACCGTCCATCGCGTGCGGCCACATCGCGGCTCCGGTTCAAGGGGCCTCTGGCAAGACAGCAATGTTTATTGAATGGAAATTGAATGATCTTATCAATTCCCACTCTCACCGAAACACTCGTGCCGCTCACTGTGTAGGAGCTCAAACGGCCTCTGGACACGTTCCCATCACATCATCGACTTCTCTCCAATTTTGGAAGTGTGTGTGTGTGTGTGTGTGTGTGTGTGTGTGTGTGTGTGTGTGTGTGTGAGGAGGGAGGGGGTGCTACTGACAGTGGCGCAACTAGGGTAACTGAGGACCAGGTCAAACTTTGACTATGCCACCTCCCCACTCCTCGGTCCGAAAACGAACCACTTTCTTTTTCCTCATAGATTTTTGCACTGTTTAAGCGTTTTTTGAGATTAGTACCACTTTACAACGAACCATGTACTCATCTGATCAATATTCTTCTGTAGCGCCACATTTCAAAAGCTTCTATTATCTTCATGTGTGAACTGTTTTTCGTCCTCGTGTCACCTCCTTCCAAGGCTACATCCCACACAGATCCCTTCAGGAAACCGTCCTGACTCTTAAATATTTGTGCTACGGTAACAATTTTTTCTTTTCAAGAAATACTTTTCTAGCTGTTGCCATTGTTCTTTTTTATTCACTCTAACTCGGTTATGATCATGAAATTTCTAGCCCAGAAAGCAAGACTCGTCTACGATTCTCGTTTCTTAATATGATTCCTTCAGCACAGGCCGAATTCGACTACATTGCAGTACATTTTTTTCATTTTTGTTGGTATCTACGTTATAACCTTTTTTCAAGGCACTCGTATTGCCTTGGATATTCCTACATATCGGAACCCAGACTGATGTTTCCCAACGGTCGGCTTCTACTACGCTTTCTGTTCTTCTGTAACAAGTTTGTTAGTATTTTGCAATAATTAAACTTTAAGTTCCGTGTCATTCGCAACTGTTGGGAAATGCATTTTTTTATGTTCTTATTAGATTAGAAATATAGGAAACATTCATTCTAAAGTCGCACTGCTTGCAATAAGTTTGCGATTAATTTCTCATTGCTTCACAACTACCACAAACTAAAAAAAGAAAAAAAATGCAGAATATACATTTTCGACTTTCGTTGCACTGGTGCACTAGGCACAATGTATCACTATCTAAATACTTCAAACGAGACTCAAGCTTGAAGTCAGTCTCATTGAAGTATTGCTGAGCACAGTATAAGCAGAATCTTCTCATAATTTTCTTTCTTTCATATCTGATGCCTTCCTGCTTTAGCGTTCTCCAAATCCTTTCTGTCACTCCGCTTCTTCTTTTTCTCCTACTGCGCCTTCCTTCTCTCTCCTTTGTTTTGCCATTTCTGTTTCTTCTTCTGGCTCAAAGCTGCATCTCCACAAAACCTTGCTCACACCCTCAGTAACTCCCTACTGCAAATGCGGTTATTTCTGAAGTAAGCTACTCGTTACGTGTGATGATAGCAATAGGGTATAATAAAATCAACCCGGAAAGCGTTTTGAATGAGTTCCATTCAACACTAGGCACATAACATACTGGAATAATTTGTTTGTTTTTGAACTGAAGTTTATTTTGTTGAGCTGTGATTGACAAACTGCGGCCCGAAGATCCGTGAGGTCCCAGTCAAGTATTCGTGCGGCATACGATTTTTAGCCGGATTTTATAACAATGTCGATCTTGCTACTAACAGCCGTATCTAGAAAACGTCAGCTAATGTTAAGAGCTTTTTTATTCAGTAACAAACAAAAATATCTACGGAGACATTAACATTTTACTTCGCGCTTAAATTTAATTGACTTCGGTGATTTCGGCTGTGAACCAATAAAAGGACGTTTACTTCAGGGGCAGGGCGGTAAGTATAACGGCCACTGAAGGATTAGGGATGTGAGAAGAAGAAAGTTTTCTTGTTTGTCTGCCAGTACCGCTAACTCTCGGGTGTGCGTGACTCATACCGATCAGCTGCTATTGTATAAATTTCAAACAGAGATAACACAGATTAGTGGAAGCTTATTATGTAGACAGTCGTCTTCAAACGATGTACATACGTGTAACAAGAAATATGAAACTAGATTAAAGTTGTTGTAATACAACGAAATGAGTAGTAGACAAATGACACTCAAAGATTTAGTAATCATTTGTGATCGTATTTCGTAATGTGTAATGCACTTAAATGCAACTACAGTTACTGTTATTAATCAACGGATCATCCCCTCACACAGACAACGCAACAACACTTCGTCAGGCAATTACAGTGTCACAACTTTGGGGTCGATGATGGTGGCAGCGATCTGAAACAGAGAATAGTCGACACGAAGTGTTCCTAATGGTGCAGACTTTTAGTAATTATTACTAGAGAGCGCCCTTATTATAGCCAGTGTCTTGGTTAGGTGGGTTATCAATTAATAATACTTTTAAGATCGGCAAGTATGCCGCCCGAGGTGCCGCCCCAAAGTAATGGCTCTTGGGTAAAAAACTTTTGACTGTACTGCTATACAGGGTGAAAAGTATTTAAACCGACAAATCCTGGGAGGTTGTAGGGGACACCAAAACAAATATTTTCCCCCAAAGTCATTTTTTCCTACGAGGAGTATTTAAACCGGTAGAGGAAGATTTCTCTGGCGGCAGATAATTAAACCAACAAACACTTTTCCATTTTTTACGACCAAGAGAAAACAACTAGGTAGTAGATACGGTCCAATTAAACAGTCCCCAACAACACCGACCCACACATTAACGAAGAATCGCACTTGATGAGCGCTAGTAACTGTGGCATGTGGCTTACCCTCACTCCAAACATGAGAATCGTGCATGTTGAAGACTCCATCAGCCCCGAACGTTGCTTCATCGGTAAACAACACAGAGGATGGAAATGTAGGATGCATTCCACACAGTTCCAGGTACCACTGCGAAAACTGTGCTCTGGGTGGATAATCAACTGGTTCCAGGTTGTGGACACGCTGTAAGTGAAATGGACATAACAATTGCTCTCGAACGACTGTTCTTACATTCGTCTGATTCGTCCCCATGTTACGTGCAATTTCACGAGTGCTGATTGAAGGATCCCGCTCCACATGCTGCAAGACAGCTTCCTCAGCTTGCAGCGTTCTTACCGTGCGACGGCGTCCCTGTCCAGGTAATTTGCTACATGACCCAGTCTCACGCAGATGTTGGTACACAGCAGCAAAGGTCGTATGATGCGGGATACGGTGATTAGGATATTGTTGTTGATAAACCCTCTGTGCAGCTCGTCCGTTGTGGTGCGCTACGTAGTACGCACCAACCATATCAGTGTACTCACTCCAGGTGTATCGCTACATTAGTAAACAGAGACAGTGCACTACTGCACTGCTTGACAGCAGTTGCCTACAACTGAACAGCGTAATACGCCCTCTAACAACTGAAGATCGTAACACGGCCTCTAACAACTGAAGAGCGTAATACGGCCTCCACCGGTTTAAATAATCCTCATAGGAAAAAATGACATTAGGGAAAAATATTTGTTTTGATGTCCCCTACAACGTCCCAGAGTTTGTCGGCTTAAATACTTTTCACCCTGTAGAGTATGGTAGGAATGTGTGAGGCAATATACTGTTTGAGGGACTGTGCCTTGAGTTCCATATTTCCTGCGGTTTGTATAACGGCTTGGCCTCCTGACCTCAACAGTGTGATCTAGACGGCACGTGATGACAGTAGGGAGGCAGCAGCTTTAAGTAGTCGTGTACATGCGTGTTCATGAAGCAATATTTACGTGGTCACACTTAAGTAACTGGCACCTGCTTCGTTGTTGAACCATTCGATTTTTCCTTTCAGTACAATATAGCTACTGAAGCACACCTCTGAACATAAAAATTATCACATTGTCTTTAATATTACGCATGAAGTTACTTAGGTCTTCACAGAACGCTCTATGCAGGCACTCCTTGTTGAAAGTAAATTTTGTGTTTTATATTTATTACAAAAATGACCGTTATGTGAATGTGGAGCTATTTAAAAATCGGTGGAGGCTGACTGTGGCGGTGAATTGGCAAGGGTGCATTGACATGATTCTAAGGTATCTGAATTTGGCTTCCTGCACAACGACTCTCAGCTTTGTAAACACATGAGCATACAACATTTTTATCTTACATACGAAACCTCGACAGTATACGAGTCGTCATACTTCCCATGCTTTACGTTCAATTATTTATCCGTGTACTGGCTCAAAAACAACAGAGAAACTCGGTTGTCGTATTGACAATTTTTCTGCATGATTACGTTTGTGAGGGAAAATTTAAAGTTGCCCTCTCTTCTGTGAAGAGGATCACAGGTTCTTCTTCCGCTTAGGCTACGTGAACTTATTCCTTAATAAACACATATTTTGGCTCGATATCTGTTTATATCATTCTAAATATTTCCACTGTTTGTGACAAATAGCTCTCAAAAAGAGCGAAACACCAATTGTTTCCCATAGTGTATAGTTTTCTTTCAAAACCAACCAGAGTTACTTCTGTCAGTAGTTGCGGTGAACCCTAAAGATCATAAGAATTCAGTGATAGCAAACTGCGTCGTTAGCGTAATTGTGTAGGTAGGCTTTGACATGGAGTTCCTATCGTATGAAGAAACCATTTGCATTTGAACATGCACATATAGGATACGATTTCTCAGTTTCTTGATGTATTCTAGTGACTAAGAGAGTGACGCGTTTGTTTTGTGGCAATGGCTGCGAAATAAGCAAAAAAAGGTGTGCTGCAGGGGAGTGTCGTAGGACCGTTGCTGTTCACAATATACATAAATGACCTTGTGGATGACATCGGAAGTTCACTGAGGCTTTTTGCGGATGATGCTGTAGTATATCGAGAGGTTGTAACAATGGAAAATTGTACTGAAATGCAGGAGGATCTGCAGCGAATTGACGCATGGTGCAGGAAATGGCAACTGAATCTCAATGTAGCCAAGTGTAAGGTGCTGCGAATACATAGGAAGATAGATCCCTTATCATTTAGCTACAATACAGCAGGTCAGCAACTGTAAGCAGTTAATTCCGTAAATTATCTGGTAGTACGCGTTAGGAGTGATTTAAAATGGAATGATCATATAAAGTTGATCGTTGGTAAAGCAGATGCCAGACTGAGATTCATTGGAAGAATCCTAAGGAAGTGCAATCCGAAAACAAAGGAAGTATGTTACAGTACGCTTGTTTGCCCACTGCTTGAATACTGCTCAGCAGTGTGGGATCCGTACCAGATAGGGTTGATAGAAGAGATAGAGAAGATGCAACGGAGAGCAGCGCGCTTCGTTACAGGATCATTTAGTAATCACGAAAGCGTTACGGAGATGATAGATAAACTCCAGTGGAAGACTCAGCAGGAGAGACGCTCAGTAGCTCGGTATGGGCTTTTGTTGAAGTTTCGAGAACATACCTTCACCGAAGAGTCAAGCAGTATATTGCTCCCTCCTACGTATATCTCGCGAAGAGACCATGAGGATAAAATCAGAGAGATTGGAGCCCACACAGAAGCATACCGACAATCCTTCTTTCCACGAACAATAAAAAAATGGTTCAAATGGCTCTGAGCACTATGGGACTTAACATCTGTGGTCATCAGTCCCCTAGAACTTAGAACTACTTAAACCTACCTAACCTAAGGACATCACACACATCCATGCCCGAGGCAGGATTCGAACCTGCGACCGTAGCAGTCACGCGGTTCCGGACTGAGCGCCTAGAACCGCTAGACCACCGCGGCCGGCCATGAACAATAAGAGACTGGAATAGAAGGGAGAACCGATAGAGGTACTCAATGTACCCTCCGCCACACACCGTCAGGTGGCTTGCGGAATATGGATGTAGATGTAGATGTCAGGTTCACCTTTTGGTCAGGGTTCGCAACACAGTACTTACGTTGCAGCTCGTGTACTCAGCAGTAACCCTGTCACATCTAAGGATTGGTTGAGTATGTCAGAGCCTCTTTTTCATCTTTTGCTCGAGTTAGTTGGTCCAAAAATAATGAAGGAGAACACCAACAGGAGTTTAGCTTTGAGTGTTGGGGAAAAACTAACAATAATACTGAGGTAAGTGTGAACCACTTTATTACTTCCTAAAGTTATTAATTTGTACGAATAATGCGAAAAAAGGAAGAAAAATATTTTACACAATAAGAGGCAGTTGAATGAAAAGTTACCTACTTACGCAAAAATAATGGTAAAGAATTACTTTAGGGAGTGTTTGTAAGAAAGGGTGCCAGTTCATTATAATCTGGATCACGTTGTGGCATCCTGACGCTCCGTTATGAAGAGAAATTTGATTGGCGGTAGCTGATGATGTTGATAATGGAGACTCCCAAGACAATGAGTGTGCAAACATTGGGCTCAGAGGTGGCTGCTGTTGGTGGCCAGACTAGTGGTAGTTAACTGTTGGAGACCACGACGGAGCAGCAATCCCATCAATCAGGTGAACAACCTCTTTTCCAAAGCCTTTGCATTGGGATGTAGTTATATTTTCTAGATTCGGACGCAGAAACCATAAAAACTGCTTTCCTTTTTTTTTTGGTCATCAGTCTACTGACTGGTTTCATGCGGCCTGCCACGAATTCCTTTCCTGTGCTAACCTCTTCATCTCAGAGTAGCACTTGCAACCTACGTCCTCAGCTCCCTCTAGTACCATGGAAGTCATTCCCTCATGTCTTAGCAGATGTCCTATCATACTGTCCCTTCTCCTTATCAGTGTTTTCCACATATTCCTTTCCTCTCCGATTCTGCGTAGAACCTCCTCATTCCTTATCTTATCAGGCCATCTAATTTTCAACATTCGTCTACAGAACCACATCTCAAATGCTTCGATTCTCTTCTGTTCCGGTTTTCCCACAGTCCATGTTTCTCTACCATACAATGCTGTACTCCAGACGCACATCCTCAGAAATTTCTTCCTCAAATTAAGGCCGGTATTTGATATTAGTAGACTTCTCTTGGCCAGAAATGCCTTTTTTGCCATAGCGAGTCTGCTTTTGATGTCCTCCTTGCTCTGTCCGTCATTGGTTATTTTACTGCCTAGGTAGCAGAATTCCTTAACTTCATTGACTTCATGACCATCAATCCTGATGTTAAGTTTCTCGCTGTTCTCATTTCTACTACTTCTCATTACCTTCGTATTTCTCCGATTTACTCTCAAACCATACTGGGTACTCATTAGACTGTTCATTCCGTTCAGCAGATCATTTAATTCTTCTTCACTTTCACTCAGGATAGCAATGTCGTCAGCGAATCGTATCATTGATATCCTTTCACCTTGTATTTTAATTCTACTCCTGAACCTTTCTTTTATTTCCATCATTGCTTCCTCGATGTACAGATTGAAGAGTAGGGGCGAAAGGCTACAGCCTTGTCTTACGCCTTTCTTAATACGAGCACTTCGTTCTTGATCGTCCACTCTTATTATTCCCTCTTGGTTGTTGTACATACTGTATATGACCCGTCTCTCCCTATAGCTTACCCCTACTTTTATCAGAATCTCGAACAGCTTGCACCATTTTATATTGTCGAACGCTTTTTCCAGGTCGACAAATCCTATGAAAGTGTCTTGATTTTTCTTTAGCCATGCTTCCATTATTAGCCGTAACGTTGGAATTGCCTCTCTCGTCTCTTTACTTTTCCTAAAGCCAAACTGATCGTCACCTAGCGCGTTCTCAATTTTCTTTTCCATTCTTTTGTATATTATTCTTGTAAGCAGCTTCGATGCATGAGCTGTTAAGCTGATTGTGCGATAATTCTCGCACTTGTCAGCTCTGGCCGTCTTCGGAATTGTGTGGATGATGCTTTTCCGAAAGTCAGATGGTATGTCGCCCGACTCATATATTCTACACACCAACGTGAATAGTCGTTTTGTTGCCACTTCCCCCAATGATTTTAGAAATTCTGATGGAATGTTATCTATCCCTTCTGCCTTATTTGACCGTAAGTCCTCCAAAGCTCTTTTAAATTCCGATTCTAATACGGGATCCCCTATCTCTTCTAAATCGACTCCTGTTTCTTCTTCTATCACATCAGACAAATCTCCACCCTCATAGAGGCTTTCAATGTATTCTTTCCACCTATCTGCTCTCTCCTCTGCATTTAACAGTGGAATTCCCGTTGCACTCTTAATGTTACCACCGTTGCTTTTAATGTCACCAAAGGTTGTTTTGACTTTCCTGTATGCTGAGTCTGTCCTTCCGACAATCATATCTTTTTCGATGTCTTCACATTCTTCCTGCAGCCATTTCTTCTTAGCTTCCCTGCACTTCCTATTTATTTCATTCCTCAGCGACTTGTACTTCTGTATTCCTGATTTTCCCGGAACGTGTTTGTACTTAACTGCTTTCTAGAACTGCTTTCTAGGAATGTGATTTAAGGCCATGCTTTTGATCTGATGTAATTCGTAACTATTTCATTAGCATCAGTTAAATGGATTTTCTTCGTTCCCTAATTTTTCTTGGGAGAAGGTCCAATTGCCCTACTTTCCTCTGAGTTGTGATTTATTGTGTCACTTTGTCTTCTCTAAGCATCATCTTCGTCTGAAAGCTAATTTATTGTTTAATTTATGGCCTGGTAAGGTTTCTCTTCTCCCAGAGTTTCAATGACAATTGGTAAGTCATCAGCCTCTAATTATAGAAAAGATGAAGATGGAAAATTCCCAGGTAGATATTTTCCCATGGCAATCACATGCGATTTCAACATCATCATCGTTTACTCATGAACCATGGACCTTGCCGTTGGTGGGGAGGCATGTATGCCTCAGCGATACAGATAGCCGAAACGTAGAAGCAACCACAATGGAGGGGTATCTGTTGAGAGGCCAGACAAACGTGTTGTTCCTGAGGAGGGTACTGCGAACGGCTGAAAGCAAGGGGAAACTACAGCCGTAAGTTTTCCCAAGGGCATGCAGCTTTACTATATGTTTAAATTCTGATGGCTTCCTCTTGGGTAAAATATTCCGGAGATAAAACAGCCCCCAATCGGATCTCCGGCCGGGAACTACCCAGGAGGACGTCGTTATCAGGAAAAAGAAAACTGGCATTGTTCGGAAAGGAGCGTGGAATGTTAAATACCTTAATCGCGCAGTTATGTTAGAGAGTTTAAAAAGGGAAATGAGTAGGTTAAAGTTCGATATAGTGGGATTTAGTGGAGTTCGGTGGCAGGAGGAACAACACTTCTGGTCAGGTGAAAAAGGGTTATACATACAAAATCAAATAGGGGTAATGCAGGAGTAGGTTTAATAATGAATAAAAAAATGCTAACGCAGGTATGCTACTACGAACAGCAAATTGAACGCATTATTGTAGCTAACACAGACACGAAGACCACGCCTACCACAGTAGTACAAGTTTATATGGCAACTAGCTCTGCAGATGATGAGGAGATAGAAGAAATGGAGCCAAAAATTTAATAGTCATGGGGGACTGGAATTCTATAACAGGGAAAGGAAGAGAAGGAAAAGTATTAGGTGAATATGGACTGGGTGTAAAGAATGAAAGAGGAAGCCACCTGGAAGAATTTTGTGCAGAATATAACTTAATCATACCTAACAAGTGGTTTACGAATCATGAAAGAAGATTATATACGTGGAAGAGACTGGGAGACACTGGAAGATTTCAGATAGATTCTATAATGGTAGGACAAAGACTTAGGAACCAGGTTTTAAATTGTAAGGTATTTCCAGGGGCAGATGTTGACTCTGACCATAATTTATTGGTTATGAAGTGTAGATTAAAACTGAAGAAACTGCAAAAAGGTAGTAATTTAAGGAGATGGGACCTGGATAAACTGAAAGAACCGGAGGTTGTAGAGAGTTTCAGAGAGAGCATTAGGGAACGATAGACAAATACAATGGAAAGAAATACATAGAACAAGAACGTGTAGCTGTGAGAGATGAAATAATGAAGGCAGCAGAGGATCAAGTAGGTAAAAAGACAAGGGCTAGTAGAAATCCTTGGGTAACAGCAGAGATATTGAATTTAACTGATGAAAGGAGAAAATATATAAATGCAGTAAATGGAGCAGGCGCAAAGGAAAACCAACGCCTCAAAAATGAGATCGACAGGACGTGCAAAATGGCTAAGCAGGCATGGCTAGAGGACAAATGTAAAGATGTAGAAGCGTGTATCACTAGGGGTAAGATAGATAGTGCCTACCGGAAAATTAAGGAGACATTTGGAAAAAAGAGAACCGCTTGTATGAATATCAAGAGCTCAGATGGAAAAGCAGTTCTAAGTAAAGAAGGGAAAGCAGAAAGGCGGAAGGAGTATATTAAAGATCTATACAAGAGCTATGTACGTGAGGAAATGGAAGAGAACGTAGATCAGGATGAAAATGGAGATGTGATACTGTGTGAAGAATTTGACAGAGCACTGGGAGACCTAAGTTAAAAAAAGGACCCGGTAGTAGACAACATTCCGTTAGAACTACTGATAGCCTTCGGAGAGTCAGCCATTACAAAACTTTTCCATCTAATGAGCAAGATACACTCCTGGAAATTGAAATAAGAACACCGTGAATTCATTGTCCCAGGAAGGGGAAACTTTATTGACACATTCCTGGGGTCAGATACATCACATGATCACACGGACAGAACCACAGGCACATAGACACAGGCAACAGAGCATGCACAATGTCGGCACTAGTACAGTGTATATCCACCTTTCGCAGCAATGCAGGCTGCTATTCTCCCATGGAGACGATCGTAGTGATGCTGGATGTAGTCCTGTGGAACGGCTTGCCATGCCATTTCCACCTGGCGCCTCAGTTGGACCAGCGTTCGTGCTGGACGTGCAGACCGCGTGAGACGACGCTTCATCCAGTCCCAAACATGCTCAATGGGGGACAGATCCGGAGATCTTGCTGGCCAGGGTATTTGACTTACACCTTCTAGAGCACGTTGGGTGGCACGGGATACATGCGGACGTGCATTGTCATGTTGGAACAGCAAGTTCCCTTGCCGGTCTAGGAATGGTAGAACGATGGGTTAGATGACGGTTTGGATGTACCGTGCACTATTCAGTGTCCCCTCGACGATCACCAGTGGTGTACGGCCAGTGTAGGAGATCGCTCCCCACACCATGATGCCGGGTGTTGGCCCTGTGTGCCTCGGTCGTATGCAGTCCTGATTGTGGCGCTCACCTGCACGGCGCCAAACACGCATACGACCATCATTGGCACCAAGGCAGAAGCGACTCTCATCGCTGAAGACGACACGTCTCCATTCGTCCCTCCACTCACGCCTGTCGCGACACCACTGGAGGCGGGCTGCACGATGTTGGGGCGTGAGCGGAAGACGGCCTAACGGTGTGCGGGACCGTAGCCCAGCTTCATGGAGACGGTTGCGAATGGTCCTCGCCGATACCCCAGGAGCAACAGTGTCCCTAATTTGCTGGGAAGTGGCGGTGCGGTCCCCTACGGCACTGCGTAGGATCCTACGGTCTTGGCGTGCATCCGTGCGTCGCTGCGGTCCGGTCCCAGGTCGACGGACACTTGCACCTTCCGCCGACCACTGGCGACAACATCGATGTACTGTGGAGACCTCACGCCCCACGTGTTGAGCAATTCGGCGGTACGTCCACCCGGCCTCCCGCATGCCCACTATACGCCCTCGCTCAAAGTCCGTCAACTGCACATACGGTTCACGTCCACGCTGTCGCGGCATGCTACCAGTGTTAAAGACTGCGATGGAGCTCCGTATGCCACGGCAAACTGGCTGACACTGACGGCGGCGGTGCACAAATGCTGCGCAGCTAGCGCCATTCGACGGCCAACACCGCGGGTCCTGGTGTGTCCGCTGTGCCGTGCGTGTGATCATTGCTTGTACAGCCCTCTCGCAGTGTCCGGAGCAAGTATGGTGGGTCTGACACACCGGTGTCAATGTGTTCTTTTTTCCATTTCCAGGAGTGTATATAAGACAGACGAAACACCCTCAGACTGCAAGGAGAATATAATATTTCAAATTCCAAAGAAAGCAAGTGCTGACAGTTGTGAAAACTGCCAAACTATCAGTTTAATAAGACACCGTTGCAAAATACTAACACGAATTCTTTACAGACGAATGAAAAACTGGTAGAAACAAACCTCGGGGAAGATGAGTTTGGATTCCGTACAAATGTAGGAACACGCGGGGCTATACTGACCCTCCGACTTATCTTTAAGCATAGATTAATGAAAGGCAAATCTACGTTTAGACATTTGTAGACTTCAAAAAAAGCTTTTGACAATGTTGAATGGAATGTCCTCTTTCAAATTCTGAAGGTGGCAGAGATAAAATACAGGGAGCGAAAGATTGTACAGAAACCAGATTGTAGTTTTAAGAGTCGATGGGCATGAAAGGGAAGCAGTAGTTGAGAAGGGGGTCATATAGGAATGTAACTTACCCTCGATGCTATTCAATCTGTGTATTGAGCAACCAGAAAGGAAAAAAAAGAAAAATGAGGGGTAGGAATTAAAATCCATGGAGAAAAAATAAAAACTTTGAGGTTTGCCGATGGCATTGTAATTCTGTCAGAGACGGCAAAAGCCTTGGAAGAGCAGTTGAACGGAATGTACAGTGTCTTGAAAAGGGGATATAAGATGAACATCAACAAAAGCAAAACGAGGATATGGAATGTAGTCGAATTAAATTAGGTGATGCTGAGGGAATTACGTTAGAAAATGAGACACTTGAAGTAGTAGATGAGTTTTGCTATTTGGGGCGCGAAATAATGGATGGTGGCCGAAGTGGAGAGGATATAAAGTGGAGACTGGCTATGGCCAGGAATGCGTTTCTGAAGAAGAGAAATTTGTTGCCATCAAGTATAAATTTGTCAGGGCGTTTCTTCTAAAAGTATTTGTTTGGTGTGTAGCCAAGATAAACGATAAATAGTTTAGACAAGAAGAGAACAGAAGCTTTCGAAACGTGGTTCTACAGAAGAATGCTGATGATTGGATGGGTAGATCACGTAACTAATGAGGAGGCACTGAAGAATTACAGAGAAGAGGAATCTGTGGCACAATCTGATTAAAAGAAGTGATCGGTCGGCAGGACATGTTCTGAGGCATCAAGGGATCACCAATTTAGTATTGGAGGGAAGCGTGGAGGGTAAAAATCGCAGAGGGAGACCAAGAGATGAATGCACTAAGGAGATTCAGAAAGATGCGTCTTGCAGTAGTTACTCGAAGGTGAAGAAGCTTGCACAGGATAGAGTAGCTTGGAGAGCTGCATCAAACCAGTCGCTGAACTGAAGACTACAACAGCAACATCGTTTATAGCAGAGGCAAGAACTCATGTAGCCATACCCGAGAGATTGTAAGACGAATTTTCGGTCTTCGATTGACCTTAGGTCGGAAGACAGTAGGATGTTCATTTGCAAGGCTCACAACAAAATTGCGTATTTTGTATGCCTGTTGCATGTTCAGAAAAAGTACAGTTAAATCCAGAACCACAAGTGGACAAACACATCCGGAAATTAGGTGTTCTATTGACAGCTAAAAAACCCTTATTTCGGCATTGGAGTCAGTCGTGGTAGTCAAGATTCGCGGACTGATCTGGGCATAAATCTGAGGTCATCAAAGGCGATCGTGGAATGTCTTAGAAATATTTCTTGATTGCCGCCGTATAAATTCCTTCACAATGGGAGAGGATCAGTGAAAACAGCCAGTAGGTACTTCCGTTTATCTTTGTGTTTACTCACTTTTTTCTGATCGTTTTAAGCTCGATTGCCTTGGACGTTGAAAATAACAACATGATGATTAGGTAGTTAATTATTATGCAACTAGGCGTTAATAATCGTACTTGAGTTCACTTTTTATATGCTTACATATTTTTATGAATGATATTATGTTCATCTGCCTACTTGATATACTAAATATTTCAATTTCGTAACAACTTACATATGCTACTTTCATTTGGCACAACGTGCTTAGTATATAAATACTTAAATGAAACCTGAACTATCTATTTCCTGGGCCATTGAAATTTGTCCCTATTGTACTCATTGAGATAAAATTCATATAAGTACGTTGTGTTTAGACAGCTTCTTTGAACTCAATTGGAATGAAATATTTGCGAATTTTTGCCTGCAAACACAGTACAGTCAAATCAGTACGATCAGTGTAGAATTGACCAAACGAAACGTCAAACCATTTTTATAAGTTTCAACAAACACGATGAAACTGGTGTTTCATGAAACACCATGTGCACGGCCCTGTGTTATATATCTGTTGCTAGCAACTTCAGTTTCGTGATTCATGAAACCAGTTGTCGAAGGAGCATAGAATCTGCTCGCCTACAAGACACTGTGGTGACCGTTTAAAGAGCACTTTTACTGCGTTTGGCGTGCTTGTGTAACGGTCATGGCAATAGATACCGCAAGAGTTTAAAGACACGCTATTCGCATCGAAACGGGTTGATATAGCTCGTACGACAGTGTGACCAGTTGGATCTTAAACTGGCCGTTTTTATAAGATAGATGGCGTTTTCTCGTGAATATGTTGATTAAATTAAGAGGACAGGTATTGTAGGAATGTATGGCTCTTCTGCTAGCCCCAGAGTAGATATTTGGACGTATACCGAGGCACAGCTAATCTCTCTTGTCCAGTACGCGAATGAAATGGGACAGAAAAACGGTAATACTTTTACGAAGTGCATTTTGCAGTGCACTGTATTGTAGCGTGTCGAGACGTTTCAGGAGGAATAATACATATTTAAGGAGTTGGCAACACAGATTAATCTGAAAAAAACATTGTCTGTAACATATGTCCACATTTTTTGGACATCATCTTTACGCCAGTGACTGTTATAAATTTTTATTACACTATTGCAATTTCGGCCTTAGGCCATTATCAAGCGATATTATCGCTTTCAGCCACGTCAACGTAATGTAAGCTGACATGGCTTAAAGGCATAATATCACTTGATAATGTCCTAAGGCCGAAATTGCAATAGTGTAATAAAAACTTATAATAGTCACTGGCATAAAGATGATGTCCTTAAAAAAAAATTTGTGACTGTGAATCCCAGCTACAACAGGTTTATTCATATGTGCAAAATACCACGTAAATTCTTCTGAGGTCACATTGCCCTTCTTTTATCAAGGCAACACTACTCACAATGCAAATGATAAATTCGTCTCTTGTGTTTACTTTTTCTCTGTAGAGTTCACCTTGCAACCAACCTCACAGACAAACATACACTGAAGAGCCAGAGGAACTGGTACACCTGCCTAATATCGTGTAGGACCCCCGCGAGTACGCAAAAGAGCCGCAACACGACATGGCCTGACTCGACTAATGTCTGAAGTAGTGCTGGAGAGAACTGACATCATGAATCTTGCAGGGCTGTCCATAAATCCGCAAGAGTACAAGAGGGTGGAGATTTCTTCTGAACAGCAAGTTGCAAGGCATCCCAGATATGCTCAATGATGTTCATGTCTGGGTAGTTTGGTGGCCAGCGGAAGCGTTTAAACTTAGAAGAGTGATACTGGAGCCACTATGTAGCAATTCTGGACGTGTGGGGTGTCACACTGTCCTGCTGGAATTGCAGAAGTCCGGCGGAATGCACAATGGATGCAGGTGATCAGACAGGACGCTTACGTACGTGTCACCTGTCAGAGTACACTCCAACTGCACATGACCCATACCATTACGGAGCGTCCACCAGCTTGAATAGTCCCCTGCTGACATGCAGGGTCCATTGATTCACGGGATTGTCTCCATACCAATACATGTGCGTCCGCTCGACACAATCTGAAACGAGACTCGTCCGGTCAGACAACATGTTTCCACTCATCAACATTCCCATGTCAGTGTTGACGGACCCAGGCGAGGCTAAAGCTGTATGTCACACACGAGTGGGCCCTCAGCTCCAAAAGCCAATACCGATGTTGTTTCTTTGAATGGTTCGCACGCTTACACTTGTTAATTTCCCAGAAGTGAAATCTTCATCAATTTGCGGGAAGGTTGCACTTCTGTCACGTTGAAAGGTTCCCTTCAGTCGTCGTTGGTCTCTTTCTTGCAGCAACTTCTTCCGGACGCAGCAATGTCGGAGGTTTGATGTTTTACTGGATTCTCAATTCACGGCACACACGTGAAATGGTCATACGGGAAAATCCCCACTTCATCGCTACCTCAGAGTAAATATGTCCCATCGCTCATGCGCCGACTACAACACCACGTTAAAGTTCACTTAAAACTTGATAACCTGCCACTGTAGCATCAGTAACCTATTTAACAACTGCGCTAGACACTTGTTGTCCTATATAGGCGTTGCCGACTGCAGTGTCGTATTCTGCCTGTTTACCTCTTTATTTGAATACGCATGGCTATAACAGTTTCTTTGGCACTTCAGTGAATAAAGGGGATAAGTTGCGGGTACAGTGGTGACCAAGAAACGTGACCATTCCTGCCGATCCATCTTCAGGTAAATGTTATATTTGGATGATGGATCATATGGATCAGCAGGAATCGTCATATTTCTTGGCCACCACGGTGTCCAGATGGTAACCATTTGCTTTCTCTGATGGCGTGAAAGGATAATACTGTAAAGAAAATTAAATACAAGAGACAAATTTATCGTGTGGATTATGAATAGTGCAACCTTCAACAAAGAACCCGGGATGACTTCGGAAGAGCAACTCGTCGTATAGTGAATAGGATTCGAAAGTGTACTTACGTCAGATGTGAAATTTATGAAAAATCAACTTTGAGCTGAAACATTTTCCTTTTTTAAATACCTTTGTAATATTTGTAACTCTGTAACGAATAGAAAATGACGTTATAAGGAACTTTGTTTTCGAATTAATCTATATTAACCAATCATAAATTGTTTCATGTTGCTCCTCAAACACCGTGCATACACAGGGTGTAACAAAAATGACTAGAAAACTATCTTATACATGTGTCTGGAAACGCTTCATTTCCATGTGAAAATTCATTTTATAGAATTTATCATAGTTTATTATTAAAGGAAAATGCACATATCAGTTACACAAGCATACAACATGAAACCCTTCCTTGCAGAATGGCTCTGAGCACTATGCGACTTAACTTCTGACGTCATGAGTCGCCTAGAACTTAGAACTAATTTAACCTAACGTACGCTATGGACATCACACACATCCATACCCGAGGCAGGATTCGAACCTGCGACCGTAGCGGTCGCTCGGCTCCAGACTGTAGCGCCTAGAACCGCACGGCCACTCCGGCCGGCTCCTTCCTTCCAGAAAAATGCTGTATGTTAGCATTGACCGATCCATCGACTCACGGTAGCATTAAATTCCGGATGCGGTTTTAAATCCTTGAAGTATTACGGATGGTTTAGCAGCCTTGAACGAATTGGGAACGAGGAGCCTCTGCATCTTGCGCCGGGGTTCGAAACTGCGAGCTCCCTGGTTCCCCAGTCACTAAAAGGCCCTTGTGCTTTAGGTCGAGTGCGAGCAGAGGCCAGAGAACTGGTCCACCAGTTGTTATTCATCTGTTACGGGATCTATTATTTAGAAGCTGACGGTCGTTATCAAAGAAATGAAGAGTTACATCGTAATCGAGTACACTTTCCGTTACACTGATAACGTTGCATCTCGAACAGATCAGGTAGAGCATTCTCAAAGAAAACTTGGCAGTTGGTCTCTTGAGACTAGTTTGGAAAATATGAGCTGTAACACGGTCATCAACCTCCCGCCCCTGTGACAAATAATATTTGTTGATGACGTGCTTCGACTGTTGCGTGAGGATTCACGGCAGTCTGTACGCGCTGAGTGTGTGACCTGATCACACAGTAGCAACCGCTCATCCGTGAGCAGCATGGTCACACTAACGAAGTTTGACACTTTCCCAATTCAGGCTGCAATGTAACATACGCCAGACACTCGTAAACTGACGTTAGGTTCGTCATCAACTATGTGAAGAAATTTGTCCTCCATCTGAAGTATGAAGCTCCCCAAGACGCAGACCTGCTACTTCAAACATCCTTCTGAAAGGGCCTTGCCAATTGTGTATTTGTGTACATTTCCATTCCCCTTTATCGGGAGTCAAATCAGTGATGAAAACTAGCAAATAGTGACGTTCTCATAACACTGAACAGTTGCCTGCCAAGGGCAGAGGTCCTAGGTTCGCGTCGAAGTTCGGCGCTCTCTTTTAATTTTGCAGTAAGTTTCAAATCAGTGCAGACTCTCAACTGCAGGGGGAAAAATTCATTCGAGCAACAGTCCCGCAAGCTGTGGCTACGACAAGTCCCCTAAATATTCTTTCTTCCAAGAGCGTTAGTACACAAAGATATGCCGGAGAACTTAAGTAACGTTTGGAAGATGGGAAACGAGGTAGCGGCAGAAATAAAGCTGTGAGGGCGGATTGTGAATCGTTCTGTGTTAGCTCAAGTGGAAGACACGTGACCGGGAACGGCGAAGGTTCGCGTAATACCAATCACCAACACAGTTATAATCTGCCAGGAAGTTACAAAGTCAGCAGTGACCACCTACACAGTTTATGATACGTGTAAGTAACGTAATGAAGTGAGTTGTTTGTCGACACAAGCAATAACGTGAGTCGAATATCAACCTAAGAATTACGCATTAACTACAAGTAATGATATAAGAAACAATCTTGTAATGCACTCCTTGCGTTTATGTTGCTCTGGAAGGAAGAACTGAGCCATAGGAGATTGAAAATCATTGATAATGTTCATATAAGTCAACGTAATTTATTAAAATCACAACTGTTACAACTAAAGCAGATCACGTTAATTAAAAAAGACAAGATCCATAAGCTGAATTTTGAGACTCTGTGGCTTGGCTGGTTGGACTTTTACTATCCTTTAAACAATCTGTCCACCTGTTGTCTGCCCCCAACTCTGCGGTGGCAGATACTGGTTTAGACGATAAAAGCAGCGTCGACGAAAAGTTAGCTAAATACCTACCACGCAGACGCCACACAACTCCAGTCCATGGGCTGCATCTGAAAGTTAGTTAAATTATCGAGCCTTCGGGATTTTTAGCATGACTCATTTTTAAAAAAGTCTAAAATTTCCTATAGGCTGGTTTATTGTCTTTAAAACACAAAAAATGGCTATCAAATCCTTAATATCCCGATATCGATTATGAATTGTTACTGTTTGTCTCTGTTCCAAGTTGACACCCGAAAGCATCCTGAAGATATTTAGTCTGACACGATATTTGAAACGTTCTGAACAGCCACTGACCCTTGGCTTAACACAATCAGTCGTTCAGTAGTCTTCTTGTAGGAAGTGCTAGCCGTAATGTCTCGTAAATTGCATGAAACACACCACGCAGAGTTTATGTACGACTTGAAATGCTCACACGCAAAACACCTAAAACAAATCACTCAAAAAGCTCAAACTTTCTCAGAGGTGCACGAGAATGGATCAGTGAGATTTAATATGTGTTAACCAGAACACGGTTCCCGAGTGACTATCTTGTTTCATAGGCCTGAGGCACAAAGCCCTACCCAAACGCTCGGGAACTGCTGAATTCCTCTCGGCTAGTATGTTAAGCAGCCAATGAGGTCATCTCGAAAACTCGCAGTATTTATAATGTCACCCAATCAGATTACAAGTAATTTAGACTATAACATTCGTAGTCCCGAAATTAAATAAAATTTAATGAAAACAAAATACGACACCTGTCCACAAAATAAATTACTGACAAATTTAATACCAAATGACCCTTCTGGCTGTCTTTTACACAATCAGGCTCACTCGGACATAAGTCACAAATTCTCCTATTACACGACAACATTCTTACGCTTTCATTACATAGTTTTAATGAAAGGTCACATTCTCACTTTACGTACGCCCTGCATTCACTCTCTCAGTCTTTTCAAAACACTGTCACAACCAAAACAGAATGAAATAAAATTTTTCCAATGCACTGTTAATTACGTCAGAAATCTGTAGCAATGAAACTAAAGAAAATTCCAGAAGACTAGATTATGTAAATCTATCCTCTTTGTTCTAATTATGGTATAGATGAATACAATACAGTATCTAATTCGCTTTCACAATGCCAGCACGGTTATTGTGTGTTTTAGGTAAAAATTTATATCTCTGAAAATATTGATGTAACAGGTTTGAAATTTTAACAGTGTGGTCATGTCATCGATAGAATTTGGTATACTAAGTATGAAAAAGAACGATTAATATTTAGTAATACTTCAGACTCGTACACAGAATGGGTAAGCTGTTGCACGAAACGTTAAGCAAGTGCCGGCCGGGGTGGCCGAGCGGTTCTAGGCGCTACAGTCTGGAACCGCGCGACTGCTACGGTCGCAGGTTCGAATCCTGCCTCGGACATGGATGTGTGTGATGTCCTTAGGTTAGTTAGGTTTAAGTAGTTCTAAGTTCTAGGGGACTGATGACCTCAGAAGCTAAGCCCCATAGTGGTCACAGCCATTTGAACGTTAAGCAAGTGCAACGGCTCGCTCGACCCAGCTGTGCGAGCTTCAGAACCAAAATCTGCTCTCCTCACTACTCCTCGGTAAGCTACGCTTTCAATGCAAGATGACATCTCGTAATAATTTGCTACGTTCCAACTTTCAAAATAATTTAAAACCAAATCAAATTAATAAAATTCAGCAGTTGAACACATAGTGTTAATTAACAAAAAACTTAAGCAATTTAAATATGTCATCGAGCCTAATAAAATTAAATAGGGAAGAGGGTTTAATAAATTCAAGCAAAATTAAAAAAAATATATATAAGGTTCCCCTGTGGGAGATAATACCAAGTAACAGAAACTAGCTCCGTGCTGTCCCACAGTTTTTAAGTGTGGCTTCGATTTTACAAGCGAGAAAGAATGAGGAAGTGCGTCACCCCGACGTCACACTAAAAGAGACATTGGGACGCCTTACAACACAGGCAACCTAAGGAGTTCTGAGATCTCTGCCTTCTGTATCACAGTAAATAATTTTAAACGGAGGCAACACTATATTAAAACAGCTTAAGTCAGAGTTCAGCTGCAAAGGGGGCAGATAGTACAGGGGCTAGTCAACCCAACTTAAGCAAACACCGGTGGACTACAGTAAACAATACACGCAAAACAGTTCCCTAAGCTCCCCGTGCGTAAACACTCAAGGACTAAGGTGCTGCCTCAGGATACCAGGGTTAAACTACACAGCAATATGCTTTGAACGAGTAGCAGACAACGGGGAATTCACAGTGGAACACTGAAATCCAGATTTGCAAAATATCTCTTCACGTAAAATATGCCATTTGGGAAGAAACACATTTCAGTACAAAATATAAGCATTAGCACCTTTTAGTTAGAAAAAAGCATACACAGTAATTGGCCTGAACTGTCCAGACACTTAAATGAGAGACTGAGCAAAGCACCACGTTTAACAGACAATGTCTTTAAAAAATACGGCCATTAAGAGGGATCAAAACAAACTGTGGCACCAATTTCACGCCAAACGGCAAAGAGATGGCCGGCACACCAACACCAGAGACTTTACAAACAATTTGGCAATGTTAAGTGGCTTACAAATCGCCCAGCAGGATTTAAAAAGGCGCTCATAACATAATAAGTCCTGGGGCGACGTTCGGAGACCCGAACTGCCAGCGCAGACACGAGTGGCGGCCATGACTGTCATCGATCCAAGGAAGAGGAACAGTTGACAGCAAGAGAAGCTCGCCTGAAAACTCCACTCGGCAAACAGGAGCAGCCCCAGCCCGGTCGAGGAACTTCTCGTCGCATACACAAGGACGTGCCCCGCACGACTCACATCAGTAATGGGCTCTGTACACGTCACTATCGGCGCCTCACCAGTCGACCCAGCAGTCTCACCGACGAGGATCTGGCCCGTCCCCTCGGCCTCGAAGCCCCGCTAGGCACACACTGAGAGACCACCACATCTCTCGGCAGCTCGACCACACTTCCACCTTCTTGGGCAAGTTCCAACATAAAGACGTCACGAGACTATCGAGCGTGGCACGATTCAAATATTAATGTTGTAAAACGGTATGTTCTATTCGTACATATTTCCCATAAGTAAGAACACACGAGTAGTAGGGTAATTATGCAAATTAATTAAATTGGTCAATTAATCCCCCCCACTCCCAACCACATCATGAGATCATGTGTTTTTCTCATGGGACTCAGCCCACGAACCCCCTCCCCATCCTCCCCCTCAGCTCCCTCACATACCCTATAGGCCAGAATTTCGAATTTTGGTGGGAATTCAGAAATTTGGGGGAACTTTTCTCCCAGGGTTGTGCTGACATCCCACCCCGCTCCCCAACGCAGGAACTGGCGGGATATTAAATTATCAGTGCCCTTTCTGGGACTCGAACCCAAGTTCCTCTGGATGGAGAGCTCAAGTGCATACGCATCACATGGAAACTGACCAGATGCACGAAATGAAAGTTAGGTTATGTATTTATTTTCGTCGGGAAAATGAAGTAATTATAGGTCCAAATTAGACAATTAATCATAAAGATGGGGCCTAATTACACAACTATATGCATAATGCTACACAAGGACGGAATAGCAATACAGCTCAGAAACTGACGATACCATAGAACCGGTGTGTTATCCTGCGGGGAAAAAATTTCGCAGTACCACGCGAAACTAGTGACAGACACACTCAAACTCTACCCTTCACGTACAAGATGGCAGGAAAAACGCAGAGGTGTGAGGTACTCTATTTTGTTTGGCTGGAAATATGTTCAACTAACAAAATGCTGGTGTTGAAAACAGAGAAATTTAAAAATCAAAATCAAATGTGTGTGAAATCTTATGGGACTTAACTGCTAAGGTCATCAGTCCCTAAACTTATACACTACTTAACCTAAATTATCCTAAGGACAAACACACACATCCATGCTCGAGGGAGAACTCGAACCTCCGCCGGGACCAGCAGCACAGTCCATGACTGCAGAGCCTGAGACCACTCGGCTAATCCTGCACGGCGAGAAATTTAAAAAAGTGTATTTATTACCTCTAAGTATACAGCTGAGGACAGTATCTATCGTTGTTTGACGTCTGATTTCGCTACAGACGCCTGCTCAGTAACTACCCTGCACCGCATGTAACGCAAGCCAATATGTGCTACCACAACTGATGGAAAAATGCACTACAGTTCTACTTATACTTCAAAATTGTCGAGAAAAAACCAGCACTCGCCATGAACGGAACATAATGCAACACATGCGTTGTGGAAAATGGTCGTCTGGAAAGGGGGGCGGTAGTTGAACATGCGTTCTCCTCGAGAAACGTCCAAGAACTGCCAAAAATCGCGGCCTTCATACTTCTCCTAATCCCTCCCTTCCCTCCCTCCCTCCATCCATCACCTACAGGGAGGACACAGGCTTCTTCAAACGGACAGCCACTCCGAACTGCTTTGCACTCTACCGCCCTTCTGCCTTTGCTGCTGCGCCTGCTAACAGCCCTGAGGCGACGATCCTTCACCAACACAACAGCATGTGTAGCCAATGAAACAATAGGACGGCTGCCCCAAGTGCAACTTATTTGTCTAAGATATAGCAACACAGCCCCACCCCCACACGCTGTCGTAATGGTTAGGCGGCGCACGTGTGGCGGCGAACTCACACAACTAGGCATGCTCCCAACTCCTCCAATAGGCCTGTCGTTCTGGGATGGAGTACACTTTTATTTAACGTCAACGTAGTTCTTTCTTGCAATCTGTTAAACATATTTCTTGGAAAGACTTGACCCCTTTGGAACAACAACGAAATACTGGAGAACACTCCAGATAGCTTTTTCAAATGGCAAAGTGCTTCGCGAGCGCTTGCTGTTTTGTTACGGCTCCACTGCCATCCCTCTGCAGCCACTGGCCTCCAAAGGCCTTCCACCATCCTCCGCGGCCACATGCAGCACGCGGCCTGTTTACGGCGACGGCCCTTCATCACCACAAAAGGGAAATTTAGCAGCACCGCCCCAGTCCTAGTCAAAGCGCGGCTATGTCCGGCGACCACCGTTCTGTGATGGAGGACAATTGTATTTAACATCAATGCGTCTCTTACAATCGAGCATCTATTGAAAAAGGAGAACACAATTGGGATAACAATAAATGTCCTCTTTCCATGAAAAAAAAGGCGCAGTTCATTGTTTTTAGTTTTATCAGCAAAATTGGTATAGCTTTTTATGTTCAAATGGAGGATACAATTCGCAACTCATTAATTTGTGACGTCCAATGAAGTGCGCCACCACCGATTACAAATGATCAGCAGAGACATGTCCACGCTGCGTAAAATCTGGAAAAAGACTTCAACTATTTTGCTGCTAAAATTACCGATCACCGCACAATGTTACATCGGAACCGATATCAGAGTAAAGAAGAAGCGAGAATTAAACTCAAAAAAAAAAAAAAATCTATATTAAGGAATCTATTTCAGCTTGATGAACAAAATACACGACCTGAGAGCGTCTCTCGTGTTCCGTGTCTGTAAATAAATTGTCATGCGGTCGTGTATTAGAAACATTTCAGACACATAAAATAACATTAGAGAATACAATCTTGCACGTCATTGGCTCATACGTCGGAGAAAAACACAATCGTTTTACATTTGACAACAACAAGCTATCATTCGAGAGGACGTGGGTGTTTTGTAAACTGTGGCAAGTTTCATTTTACCAATGCGATGATATGTATACTAGCGTTTATGAAACAAGTCATGAGAGCCTATCTTGTCCTGTGTAGGTAGGAGATTGAAATCTGATTAAAAGACATCGCCATATCGAAAAAAAGAAAGAAAAAGGAAACGCCTGTCAAGAATCATTCCATGGTGCTCTAGCCATCTCTTCCACACACCAGGCAGCAAATCATTGATACCCATTTGAAAGGTTAAGTAACTAAATTGATCATGATAGTCTCTTTGTAGAGTAAGTAAATTGATCATGAAAGTCAGTTTGCATGGTGAGTATTTTTTTTTTTCAGTAGTCGCATTACACTCTCCAGGTAGGTCAAATTGCAATCCATGGGGTGAAGACAATGTTCTTTTCCAAGAACACTATTGGGAACCGACATTTGAAGCTGACCACAGATGGATTCTACAGCGCACACGATACGTTTCGTGTAAGGATCGTGCTTTTAGAAACACAATCATAGCTACTATGTTACCGTCACCCTGCATAAAAAGCAGTCTTGAGTCTACAGGCATTCATGAGTCACTGATAGCGTTACGCTTTCTAGTAGAAATGCTGTATGCAATTTGGAATCAAATATATCCATTCTACCACACACTTGTGTTCGATCCTGTAGAGACGTCTTTTAATTTAACATATTCGTGCCACTCTCATATCTCGAAACGAGTAATATGACATGCACCAAAGACGTTATGCTCTTTAGCACAATGATTAAATGTGCTTCCAACACCTACAGAATCGCTTTGCAATCAGTTTTTCTCTGTTTGCGGGGTTGTAGCACCGTCGAAAATATCGTACAAGTGGTTAAAATCGAGACGTCCGTATTGGTAATATGCATGCATAGTCTCTATATGTATGTGTGTAGTGCTGTCAGTGGTGGACGGTTGTAGTTCGAGTGCATTACTTGCTAACTGTATGTCTACAAATTACGCCGTCGGGGGTGCGCACTCTGTAGGTACGGGGAAGGCAAACTCTCATGTTCCAGGATGCTATTTGCAGTCGACACACTGTCAACTACCAACTAATTCATTACTAGGATAAAAAAGTACATGAAACCTACAGTTTGCAGATCTCCTGCTGTGGTTGTGGGGGCGTATCAGAGTTGGGTAATGTAAACAAAAGTAGCGAAGCTAATATGGTAAGCAATAAGAGCACATACCTACTGGGATAAAGAATATCAGAGAAGCAGCAGAAATCACTTCTGAACACATGTCAACCTCCTGTTGCAGATCCCTACATGGTAGGGTGTAAATCAGATGAACGTGTAGAACTGTGTCAGACTTTAAGTTTCCGTCAACTGCGTGGCTACATGAGTCTGCAGACAAGTTCTCTGATGAGCCACAGCAGTACAATGATTTGTTTCCAGACTACGAGTTTCCAGTCTACACCACTCACTGACACTCATCAAGGTGCGGTGATGCTATACTTTTCATGACCTTCCTATGCAAAATGCGTGCATGTTGATCATCAGGAAGAGGGGAATTAGTAGAGATTTTTAAAAGGCGTGTGTGTAGTACTGGGAAATTTGCCGTATAAAATCAAACAACGCGTGGTCATGCCTACATTATGACCAGATACCTACGGTAAAATATTTTAGAAAAACTATGAAAAAAGACATAAAATCCATAAAAATCGACGAAAACCTGATACAAATACTACAAATCGATGGGAAAAACGTACAGTTGAGGGAAATACGACAAAATATGTAAATCTACGAAAAAAGCTTGCAAAATTACTTAGATTGACTGACAAAACATAAAATTAGGAAAAATGTACCATGAAATGCTGAGAATTGAGGAGGGTTGAGGGGTACCCGGTCACTCGATACTGACAAAAGCTTAAAAATTATGGTCTAACTGCATTCAGTTTTAACCCTCTCCCTCCCACTGTAAACAACGTGGGTTTTCGTAACAAACACTGCAACAAAGGCGACATATTCATTACACAGAGGAGTCATATTAAACCAGGCAACCCACGTGCATCCCGATCCACAACTGCGTTCTCGCACATGCAGTCAAATATATATATATATTTCTAAGTTACGGCTGGTTCTCAAAAACAGTATTAAAGACAAGAATCATTGCGTTTATCAGACTTAAAGAATTCCTTAGAGAGTTCTGTAGGAGTGTCGATCGATGTCACATATATCACCTTTAGTAGTGTGAGGGGTGTATACTCGAGAGATGTGGTGTTAGGATGAAATTGCTATAGTATCTTGCACATGATCAAAGCAATCTAACAAGTGACTAGGACTTCTTTGTGCAAGAGGAATGCTACCAGAGCTGTGGTGATGCTACTGTAAACAGCAATAGCACTGTTACGTCTCCCTTGTCTACTGATCATGAGGCTTACTCTCTCATAATAATTTGCTGTTTCTTCGTGTGCGTTTTCTTACAGCGGCGTGTGTGTGCTACCTAAATGTATCAGCTATCGAAAATATTCAAATCTGCTTTTCCTTTGCTCTATTTCCTAGTGATACATAGCCGCATCCTTCAAAACCGATACTACTAGTATTACTAGTGATATGCACGACTGATATTGGATGTGTAGTTGAGAGTATGTACGTTTCCGACTTAAAAAGATGTATAAAATCCATTAATTTCCTAAGAGACAGAACAACAGTCTCCAGACTTCGTTCTAGTTGGTTTATAAGCAGCTCAAGCTGTGGATACACACTGACGATGCCTTCCTAGGATACCAGAATAGTGTAGGAGGAAGTGGAACACCGAGACATCTGTTACTCTGTCAGTGGGGAAGATGAGATTAACTGTACCTTTGAATAGTTGTTGGAAGCGTTGTACAATACCGCAAACTCTTCCAGTTTCCGTATGCTGCGATGTCTTTCACATTTTCGTGAATGAGAAACATCGCCTCGTCTACCAGTCTGTGTTGTGGTATCTGTATAGTATATGTCATATGATGTTCAGCTTTCTGTGGGAGCCAAAGCATCAAAACGTGTTAATGTCGATTTAGCAGCAGCTGACACACACCTCTAAGACATAGCAGAAAAAACAAAGTGTATGGTTGTGTACACTGATTGGATGTGTTACAAGCTAAAAAACAATGTATTAAACTGCTTATGAAGGAACAATACAGGAACACTCTCATGTGACTGACAGGCTGTTTGATATGGTCCTTCCACAGTATAGGTGACAAAACTTTACACGAGGCTGTGGAAGCAACTGCGATCACAAGACACCTGCTCCAATGAACCAGTACCTGCATATTTAACAGGATCGCCACATGTGGTCAATTCCGGAAAGCAGACTGTATTTTTTCCGAAAATATCAGAAGACAGGAATGTGGTAATATCTTATCAAGTTCTCTAATGGATGAAGTTGGCCGAGTTCTAATAGTTCATAGATTTTCTCTGTTGGATGATACAAAATGTTGAGGTGGGAGAGAATCTCTGGGTGATAGACATGAATGCGCACTGAGAAACACAGATCTCTTTCGGATTGCGGTACCTGTATGTAGTTTGGAAATGTATGACAGTGCGGTAGCAAAGTCGTCGTCCTTCCTCTGTACCCTGTGCGTGTGGAGTCTTCCTAATTTTCCCAACGAGAGACACCACCGTAACTGCTCATACTATCTTTTTTACTACCTCATGTTGCAGGGGAAAGCTTCATTTGGCGCTGGCCTTACACACTGTACATGGTTGGCGGAGCTACAACAACATGTTCTCATTTCCACCAAGTGGTCAAAACGCTTTCCTGTAGCAGTAATTCAGCTCGGCCTGATTCTCCATGGGATGCAGTAGGTCTTAGGTATAGCGCCCTCCGATTTCCGTTCAGGTCCGACTTAAATTGGGACGATTATGGGGGTGGTGCAGAGACTGAGGAGCAGTTACAACATGCAGAGGGACTGTCTAAAAAATCAGCACTGGATTTTTTGCTGTATGGGATCCTTACCAGATAGGTTCGAAAAAAGTGACTCGTTTCGAGATATGAGACCGGTACGAATATGATTCACCCTTGCTATAGCCATTAGAAGACTTCTGTAGAGGATCCAACGCAAGTATGTATTAGAATGGTTAGACTTGGTTCCAAATCAAATACAGCATGTCACCAGAATACGTAATGTTATCAGCGACTCATGTGTTCCTGTAGACACAAGACCACTTTCATGCAGGGTGACGATAACATAGTCACTACTATTGTGTTTTTAATAGCGCGGTCCTTACGCGAAATGTATGGTGTGGGCTGCAGTACCCCTCTCCAATCACCTTCAAATGCCGGTTGTCAATAGTGTTCCTATAATGGAACATCGTCTCCTCTCCACGGATTCCCATTTGACCTACCTGTTGAGTGTAATCCAACTACAGAAAAAATAATACTTGCCATGCAAACTAATTTTCATGTTCAATTTAGTTACTTAACCAATAAAACTGATATCAATGATGTGCCGCCTCGTGGGTGGAGGAGATAGCTAGGGCACCACGGAATGATTCTTAACAGGCGTTTCTTTTTCCTTTTTCTTTGTTGTGGCGATATCTTCTAACGAAATTTCAATCTGCCACCTACACAGGGTGAAACAGGCTCTCACGATTTGTTTTGTAAATGCTAGTGTGATACAGCATGATATTAGTAAAATGGAACCTGCCACAGTGCACAAAACAGCAATGACCTCTCGAATTATAACTTCTTGTTGTCGAATGTAAAATGATTGTTTTTTGCCAATGGTGTGAAAGATTCTATTGTCTAATGTTATTTCATGTGTCTGAAATGTTTGTAATACACATTTGCATGACAGTTTACTTACAGACACTGAACATGAGAGACTCTCTCAGGTCATGTATTTTGTCCATCAAGCTGAAAATTACTTAATATAGATGTTTTCTACTATGGAGTTTTTTCCGTTACTCTGATGACGGTTTCGAAATAACGAGGACATTCTGCGGTGACCAGTAATTTTCGCACAAAATAACGAGGTGCGAATCTTATCCTTCAGTTGAACATAATAAACTATACCGATTCTGCTGATAAAACTAAAAGAAAATGAACTGCCCCTATTTTTGTAAAAAGAGGACATTTATTATCATTGTGATTGTGTCCGCCCGATAGTTGCATGGTCAGCATGACGGACTGCCGTCCTAAGGGGCCCGGGTTCGATTGCCGGCTGGCTCGGGGATTTTCTCCGATCAGTGACTGCGTGTTGTGTTGTCTTCATCGTCATTTCATCCCCATCCGGCGCGCAGGTCGCCCAATGTGGCGTCGAATGTAATAAGACCTGCACCAAGGCGGCCGGACTTGCCCCGTAAGGGGCCTCCCAGACAATGGTGCCAAACGCTGATTTCCATTTCCATTGTGATTGTGTTCTCCTTCTTTAATATGAGGCCACGAGTTGATGTTAAATGCAATTGTCCTCCATTGCAGCACGGCGGACTGCTGGGGGCATGGGCGGTGAGTGTTCAGTGGGTGGTCGCCAGACATACAAGCACTGCGACTAGGGGTGGGTCGGGGCTGCTAGATTTCCCTTTTGTGTTGATGTATGGCATCGCCATAAGGCAGGCCAGGTACAACGAGTGGCCGCAGAGGATGGCGGAAGGTCTGGTGAGGCCAGTGTCTGCAGAGGATGGCAGTGGAGCCGCAAAAAGTCAGCAAGCGCTCTGTGGAACACTAGTCGTTTGAAATAGCGATCTGGAGTGTCCTCCAGTATTTCGTTGTTGTTCCAGAGAGGTCCAGTCTTCCCAAGATATGTTTAACAGGTTGTAGGATAGAATTACGTTGACGTTAAATAAAAGTGTTCTCCATCCCAGAACGAAGGGCCTATTGGAGGTATTGGGAGCATGCCTAGTCTGTGTGAGTTCGCTGCAACAGGTGCGCCCTCTAACCATTACGACAGCGTGTGGAGGTGCGGCTGCTTGCTATATTTTAGCCAGATAAGCTGCACTTGGGGTGGCCGTCCTTTTATCTTCCATTGTTTGGTTGACTAAACTTGCTATCATGTTGGTAAGGAGCATAGCCTCAGGGCTGTTAGCGGTCGCTGCGAAGGCATAAGTGCGGTCGAGTGCAAACCACGTTGGAAGACCTGTCCATTTGAAGAAGCCCGTGTCTTCCCCACAGATGGATGGATGATGGGAGGGAGGCAGGGGAGGGACTAGGGGACGTAAGAGGGCCTCGATTTTTTGCAGTTTGTGGACGCTTATTGAGGAGAACGCAGCGTTTTGGGACAACGATTTTCCCCAGGACATGTGTTGTGTTATTACCCTTTCATTATGAATGCTGGTTTTTTCATGACAATTTTGAAGTGAAATGAGAACTGTGATGCATTTTTCCATCAGTTGGGGTAGCACATATTGGCTTCACTTACATGGGCTGCACGCGTCTGTAGCTAAATCAAAACTCATATAACGATAGTGTGAGTGTGTCTGTCACTAGGTTCGAGTGGCACTGCGAAATTTTTTCCCAGCAGGATAACACAAGTTGTATGATAACGTCAGTTTTAGCTGTATTGGCATTTTAGGCTATCCTAGCGCCATGTACTCTATGTGTAGCGCTATTACACTAACTTAACCATCCAGAAGAACTTGCGTTCGCATCCCAGAAAGGCGCTGCTATCGTGAATTTCCTCTTAATTCCAAACGCCTCTGGTGATGTAATTGTGTTAGTGGGTGCACCTGGGCTTTGCGCCCGGAATAACCAGGATTAGAGTCTCCAGAAAGGGCACCACCAATTTTAATGTCTCTCTGATTCCTGGGTTGAGGGCGGGATGGGATGTTTAAACAGCCCTGGGACAGAGAAATTCCCACCAAAATTCGAAATGCCCACCAAAAGTCGAAATTCCCATCAAAATTCGAAATTCTGGCCAATAGGGTACGTGGCGGGAGGGAGGGAGGGAGGTAGGGAGGGAGGGTATGGAGGGGGAGTTGAGGGCTGGGGCCCACGTGCAGGCTGTGGAAAACACATGACGTCATTGATTGTGGTCAGGTGCGGGGGGGGGGGATAATTGATTAATTTAACTAATTTGCATATCAATTTTATTTCAAAAATGGGGTGATGCTGCCACTACCCTAATATAGGGTACTACCAAATGATTTACCTGATTTCACAAGATTATATACTACAGACGAATGAAGACTTACGCTGAAGGATACGAAGTATTTATTTCAAAAATAACAGTCCAACGTTACAACAATGTATCTTTTAATCATTTACATGCATTAGTACACTATCTTTGGTTCGCTTTTAAAATTAAGTTTATTATCCAAGTTCTGATTCACCTTTCATTAACTTTGAATGTGCCCTCCACCAGATGCTCTACAGACATCCAGGCGATAGTCAGTCTTGTCCTATATTTTTGCGAGCATGTCTCGAGCTTTTGCATTCAGTGCCATTGCTGTGCGGCGTTGGGTGTCCATCAAAAAGTGTTGGAAGGGAAAAAATCACCCTACCGTGAGTCCAAGTGATCACAAAAAATAGAAAGAAAAAAATGACACTTACGTTCCTTATGGCCTATCCATCTTCGATACAGCTCATCGTCAAGAAATGCTCTTATGTTCAGGTGCCATCTCGATGGTGCGCCGTACTATTGAAACATGAGTCAGCAAGCCAAATGCAACACGAAGAACTCTGCCGTTTTCGATGCGCGATTTAAAAAGTACTCCAATACTGTACCTTCATTGTCATAGAAGATATAATCTTGTGAAATCGGTCGAATCTTTTTCAAACACTATGCCTTCTAAAGAGTTGCAGAAAATTAAGTTTATGTGGCACCGCTAAGCAGCAACAAATAGCAAGCTGTCAACATGTAAAGAAAAAAGTGAAGAGCCGAGAAGTTCATGCTATGTGTAAGCTGGGTTAATGATGTTGCCTGTCCAACGGGCGGGTAGAAATTAGTGGATGGGTGCCTCTATAGAAAATCATTTTTAAAGTGAAACTTCCTGGGAGATTAAAACTGTGTGCCCGACCGAGACTCGAACTCGGGACCTTTGCCTTTCGCGGGCAAGTGCTCTTCCATCTGAGCTACCGAAGCACGACTCACGCCCGGTCCTCACAGCTTTACTTCTGCCAGTATCTCGTCTCCTACCTTCCAAACTTTACAGAAGCTCTCCTGCGAACCTTGCAGGACTAGCACTCCTGAAAGAAAGGATATTGCGGAGACATGGCTTAGCCACAGCCTGGGGGATGTTTCCAGAATGAGATTTTCACTCTGCAGCGGAGTGTGCGCTGATATGAAACTTCCTGGCAAATTAAAACTGTGTACCCGACCGAGACTCGAACTCGGGACCTTTGCCTTTCGCGGGCAAGTGCTCTACCATCTGAGCTACCGAAGCACGACTCACGCCCGGTCCTCACAGCTTTACTTCTGCCAGTATCTCGTCTCCTACCTTCCAAACTTTACAGAAGCTCTCCTGCGAACCTTGCAGGACTAGCACTCCTGAAAGAAAGGATATTGCGGAGACATGGCTTAGCCACAGCCTGGGGGATGTTTCCAGGAGTGCTAGTCCTGCAAGGTTCGCAGGAGAGCTTCTGTAAAGTTTGGAAGGTAGGAGACGAGATACTGGCAGAAGTAAAGCTGTGAGGACCGGGCGTGAGTCGTGCTTTGGTAGCTCAGATGGTAGAGCACTTGCCCGCGAAAAGCAAAGGTCCCGAGTTCGAGTCTCGGTCGGGCACACAGTTTTAATCTGCCAGGAAGTTTCATATCAGCGCACACTCCGCTGCAGAGTGAAAATCTCATTCTGGAATCATTAATCCGCCTTACACCTGACATGAACTTCTGAGCACTGGCGTTTTCTTTGCACCTGTCGACGCCAAACTGTATGAAGTGTCGACGAGTTGGAGAGTAAGGTTGTAGATTGGTTGGTTGATTTGAGGGAGCGGACCATACAGCGAGATAATCAGTCCCATTGGGTTAGGGAAGGATGGGGAAGAAAGTCGGCAGCGCCCTTTCAAAACGACCATCCCGGCATTTGCTTGAAGCGATTTAGGGAAATCACGGAAAATGTAAATCAGGATGGCCGGAGGCGGGTTTGAACCGAAGTCCGCCAGAATGCGAGTGTAGTGTGTTAACCACTGCGCCACCTCGCTCTGTGAGGTTGTATGGCGCTACGCTTTTGCGCAATTGCGTAGAAAGTTTGTAGGCATTTTCGTGCCAAATTTAGGACTTCTACGTCGCACTGAGAGAAAATGACTCGGTTACAAAAAAGTTGATCTCTAATTTTGCTCCGCATTGTATTCCCACAGGACATATTTCCCTCTTCTGTATTTGGGGAACGTCTACTGAATGTTTGGCCATACCTTTTTTGCTACGTACTCAGTGTACATGTGGAATTTCGCTATTGTTGTTTAGTACTGAAAGCGATGATCTTTTCTCGTAGCGAAACGAAGGTTTTGTGTTACTCGTTGGGCGCCTACGGCTTAACTGCTTCGCCATTAAAGCTGGAAGCGCCCCTGTGGCAGCCTGCGGTATGCGACGAGCCACGATCGGCGCCGCTCCGCCACGCGGCAAAACCGGCCGCCGGCCGCCGCTCTGGGAGTGTTGGTTTAATAAAGCCGCCGACACGGCCCGGCGCCAGTGACGCTCACGTAGACGGGCCGCGTTAATTAACGGCGCGGCGTGTTCGCCCAGCGGGCCGGTAATCTGCAGCGCGCTGCAGATGCCCTGCTAACGCGGTTTTGCGTGTTTCTCGATGCGATGAATTAAACTCACTCGCTTGTCGCGATTGTACTGCCGGGATTCAGTCCGTGCCAGAATTGCCGCGAACCGCCTGTCTGTGTGTCGCGACACGTCCTAACCTATCCCGCGATTTATAACCACCATCACTGCGTCAGTGAAATAAGCTGTTGTGTCTACTTTGCAATGCTACCCCGAATGCGAAGTTACTATGCGCGGTCTCTCTATTATGGGGGCTTAATAAGTTGGTTGTGGGTGTTAGGAAGTGTATTCGGGAGAGAAGTACCGTTATTATTTAACCAGCCTACGACAACCATTCTGAAACAATAATAAGTTATAACATCACCTGCATATTGCCAGTAAAAAACACATTAATTAATAAAAATAACTTCGCATCAAATACCCCAAAGAAAACAGAATAAACAAAAACCAAATAATAAGAAAACTAAAGTATTCCAGTGAGGTAATAGTACTTGTTCCTACGGTCGCAGGTTTGAATCCTGCTTCGGGCGTGGATGTGTGTGATGTCCTTAGGTTAGTTAGGTTTAAGTAGCTCCAAGTTCAAGGGGACTGATGACCTCAGATGTTAAGTCCCATAGTGCACACAGCCATTTGGACCATTTAGGACTTGTTCCGGGGGGGGGGGGGGGGGGAGGGGAGTCGGGAGAAGACAAAACCAAGGAATATAATTACAGTCCACATATGTATGGTTACAACGGGATGTGAAAGAAGAACTATGAATGATATTTGATTAACTGAATGAGATTATTGGAAGAAATAAGAGACATGGAAAATTATCTTCCTGACTGTCATTAGTCATAAGTACTACATCAGGAAAGGACAAGAAACGGAGAAGTAATTACAAATTTTAGACTGGGATCGGGCAATGAAAAGTGCATACGTTCGTGGGAAAAAATCGCATCTGAACAACAATTTTTCGCTATCCTCCAAAATAAACTGCTGGATATAGTAACAGATACTCGATCCACTTCATAATTCTTAAATGCTAAAAATCTGGTTAAAAACAGTAGATCCTATCCAGGATGTAATGGTAATGATGAAAATCGTTCTCAAATTCAATAAAAACGTGGAAGTAAGAATATATGACTTGGATTTAGCTAAACTTAAGAACGAATACATCCTGGAATTGTATTTGTATAAATTAGGCAAGAAAACAAATGCAGAAGACTATAAGAATGTGCAAGGTAGTAGGTCATTAATCATGATATCCAGGGCGGTAAATAAAATCGGAATAATAGGCAACGAAAATGGGAAAAAGCGAAAAGACTGGGTAGACCACTGAGATGCTGAACATGAAATAACAAAGAAGGAAACGGAAGATCTCAAATTAAGAGGAAAACTAACACATGTACAAATTCTTGAAGGCGGTCTGCATATCGGGACAACATAAAATGATGAAGGGAAATTTATATGGGGAATATAAACTTGTAAAATCTTATTATGGAGGTCAAAGAGACAGGCAGAACAGTTACCGATCAATGTGGCATTGTACTGGATGATTATGAAATGTAAGAAAATGAAAGATGTTACCTACATAATGAGGAAAAAAGATGTGGAAGTATCACCGAAAAAGGAACAGAAATAGAGGTGAATTGTATTGGCGAATTACTTTCAGGAATTCGACGTTTGTCTGATAAATCAGAAAGTAACAAAACTTCAGATATAGACAACATGCCTAGAGGAGGCACCGAAAATGTCACAAAACTATTGTAAATAGGTGTTATAGTACACAGCAAAGGAATAGAAATGCTAATGAAATAGCTGTTGCAGTCGAAAGTGTGGTTCTAGAAGCCATTTTAAACAGAATAGAAAAAGCTATGGAAGAGGTTGTTACATGAAAACAAACGACCCTAGAAAAACGGAAAATTTGTGACAAATCATGGCAGACAGGGTCCGGATATATATATAATGCACTACAACAAGTTGACTTACTTGCTTACTTATTGAGAAAGCAAGATCATCATAGTTGGAAAAAACGAGGGAGTATGAAGCAGCATTGTCCAACCAGAGAGTGCATTCAATGAAAAGCAGAAGGTTTAACCACTCAAAAAGTAACAGCCTACAAATTAAGAAATGATTTCTGAAAGCGTATGTTTGGAAAGTGGCATTGTATGCCTTGACTCTAGGGACTACAGACCGAGCGAGGTGGCGCAGTGGTTAGCACACTGGACTCGCATTCGGGAGGACGACGGTTCAATCCCGTCTCCGGCCATCCTGATTTAGGTTTTCCGTGATTTCCCTAAATCGCTACAGGCGAATGCCGGGATGGTTCCTTTAAAAGGGCACGGCCGATTTCCTTCCCCATTCTTTCCTCACCCGAGCTTGCGCTCCGTCTCTAATGACCTCGTTGTCGACGGGACGTTAAACACTAATCTCCTCCTCCTCCTAGGGACTACAGAAACGAAAAGACTGAACTCGTTTCAGATGAGATGTTTAAAGTCGAGCTGACTGCTAAGATCACGAATGAAAATTTCCTCAAAAGAATGAGAGAAAACAGGAGTTTATGGAAAATTATCGTAAAAGAAACAGTTGAGATTTTTGGCCATCTTTTACGACACGACGAGCTCCTAATAACAATAGTACTCGGCTGTAGCTACCACAAAGAAATGAAGAAGGCTAAATGACGCGGAGATTGGAAGCTGATTCTCTTTCCAGACAGCTGCCAAGAAATTCTTTGACTAAAAAGGGGAAAGCCTGATTTTCTTACAACTCCGCTGTTTTGGTGGTTGAATGATGCAGATCTGTCAGGGGCTTTGTTTGATATAGATCTTCAAGAGATTGTAAGGAAACAAGCAACGGACAGTCTTAGACAGCATGTTGTTGTGTTTGTCCTGTTGAGTAACAGTCTTCTACTTGAAAGAGATTTGTCATCCCCAGCTAATGAAAATAGCTATAACTCTCTCTCATCCATATTTTTTACAGTTCAGTTCAAACAGTGTGGAGAGCACGGGTTTTGATCCCAGATACATAACTGCCGGCTTTCCTCTTCGCATGACGTTTGGTGAAGTCAGAATATCTTAAATACTTTGGAATCATTGCCAGTGCTAAATAAATTGGTTGAATGCCTAAAAATTTCACGAACACAATTAACATTACTAGTAGCTTCATATCAAGGCCAGAGATTCAAGTTGATTAATACGTACGCGAGAGTCAGTATACCACAAAAATGATGTTACTGAAGTAGTCAGGGGATATCGTAATAGAGTAGCTGTGCAGTCCTGCCGATTTATGCAACCGAAAGAGAAATGTTCGATGGACTCTTCATCAACATTTGCACATACAGTGAGCCAAATGCAATGCAGATGTTCAAAGACGTTTAAGCGTCTGAAAAACAAGGACTACTCCCGTAAGTAGCGAAAATGTATGATTAAAAAGGTCCCAGAAAAATAATTTGATTATCTTCATTCACTTCACAGGCCATAAAACGCTTTCAACCATACACATATGCTTTCATAAACTCGATATGAAGGCTATAGCTCAGTCAACAAATTACTTGCTATCAAAAGTCAATAGAAGACAGAAGCATAATACCATGAAATTTTGCAAAACCTCTTCTGATGCCAGCGGTCTGCGATAATTATATTAGTCTGCCTAAAACGAAACACCACCCTAATAAGATCTGTCTTGTTTGGCATCACTAAACACCAGTTATGAACTGACAACAAGTTAATTCGTGCTTTGCTGCATCTTCTCAGTTTGTCGCATCTCTCTCTCTCTCTCTCTTTCTATTTAAAATTATTGATAAATGATATGGTATGACAAAGAGTCTCCAATGCTCCATTACCTCTAATTGATATGAAAATTCTTTTATTGTACCAGTACATTCAAAAAGCACTGAAAAAGACATCACAGTACACAAAACAGATTTCCTTTCATTAGCTCATATGCCTCGTCAACACAGTCAGTCGATTCCATATTTCTTGTACAGTACAAATACTGTTGCAATATAGTAACAGAATTATATTAGCACTACTCTCACTCGGAACAGATCGACTCAAAACACTTCTCAGATCTGGTGAGAAATCTAAACTGTTCTCGCTAACTGCATGTTCATCAAAACACAACTTCAGTATCTCTCCATCGCAACCCCAGTTCATCACTACTTGGTGCTTGGACAAAAGATCAACCTCCACAGTCACATCTTTCGCCAGCGTCGACAGAATTACGAAACCCGCAGAAAGCTAGCTTTTTTACGTTGGCACAGAAAATCGATAGTCACTTGTCTTTCCACCTCTACACTTCTCCCAGTAATCGCTCCTTTCACGTTAATCCACTGCGAAGAAAGAATAAGCCATGAACCTACACCTTCACACCTCTGCAGTACCGACTCACTCAACACAGACGCATGGCTACCTGCACTTAGAACACGGGACACAATAGCTCCACTATCTACACGATTGACGTTCAAGTGACTAAAATTGCTATTACTATTACTCAAGAAATTACATTCTCCTGACTCTCATCAAACACAAGTTCTCCTACATCTTCAAAATTCAACATTTTCGTTTGTACACAGCTATTGTTTGTCATATTTGCAGCATATGAATCGGCTTCAGAAAGCAGTTGTCAGTCATGTGATTGTGAGCCTTCCACACACCGTTTGTAGAACAACTGATAACACCTACAAAATGCACAAACCTGAATCTCTATCATTCTAGCGACCACTACTACCATTTCCTCCATTTACTGGATCGTAACCAAAGCATGTACCATTCCAACTACCTCTACTTCTTTCGCAAGAATTAGTTTCAAAGCGATCAGGTTGTTTCTCCTGATGCTTCCACTACCATTACCGTATCTATCATAACATGAATCAAATCACCAATGATAGCAATTCCTATTCCTCTGTGGCTCAGATGAGGATAAGAGAACTGATTATCATCTCGACCACGACCACCGTCATCACTGCTCTCGTATTTCGATACTTTTAGTGGGTTCTGAAAACCTTCTTAACATCACTAGCCACAACGATCCGCCATATATGTGATAAAAGCTTCATGAGACAATTGCCAATCAACTAAGTTGGGCTGCTGTATGGGTTGTAAAGAGGTTTACTCTACAACACTGTACAGGGTGATTCAAAAAGAATACCACAACTTTAGGAATTTAAAACTCTGCAACGACAAAAGGCAGAGCTAAGCACTATCTGTTGGCGAATTAAGGGAGCTATAAAGTTTCATTTAGTTGTACATTTGTTCGCTTGAGGCGCTGTTGACTGGGCGTCAGCGTCAGTTGATGCTAAGATGGCGACCGCTCAACAGAAAGCTTTTTGTGTTATTGAGTACGGCAGAAGTGAATCGACGACAGTTGTTCAGCGTGCATTTCGAACGAAGTATGGTGTTAAACCTCCTGATAGGTGGTGTATTAAACGTTGGTATAAACAGTTTACAGAGAATGGGTGTTTGTGCAAAGGGAAAAGTTATGGACGGCCGAGAACGAGTGATGAAAATGTAGCACGCATCCAGCAAGCATTTGTTCGCAGCCCAGGAAAATCGACTCGCAGAGCTAGCAGAGAGCTGCAAATTCCACAATCAACTGTATGGAGAGTCCTACGAAAAAGGTTAGTTATGAAACCTGAACGTCAACTACCCGAGGCGATGGATCGGCCGCCAGGCAGTCCGTGACAGAGCACTTCATCACTGGCCTCCAAGAAGCCCTGATCTTACCCCCTGCGATTTTTTCTTATGGGGGTATGTTAAGGATATGGTGTTTCGGCCACCTCTCCCAGCCACCATTGATGATTTGAAACGAGAAATAACAGCAGCTATCCACAATTGTTACGCCTGATACGCTACAGAGAGTGTGGAACGAGTTGGAGTATCGGGTTGATATTGCTCGTGTGTCTGGAGGGGGCCATATTGAACATCTCTGAACTTATTTTTGAGTGAAAAAAATCCTTTTTAAATACTCTTTGTAATGATGTATAACAGAAGGTTATATTATGTTTCTTTCATTAAATACACATTTTTAAAGTTGTGGTATTCTTTTTGAATCACCCTGTATATTCAAAGAAACATGCAAGATTTTCGAAACCAGAATGATTAAATTTTTGCTCCATGAAAGCACAATGTCTATGTCTTATGCTGCCTCAGACCAATATACAGACAAGAATAAATGCCTATACTCCTTCATTTAACTCCTATTATTTTCCATCTGACATTCCTTATTTACTGCCTCAGATTCATCGACACTGGAAGTCTGTTCAGCATTAACTCTCAGAATGTAACATCCATCTGAGAGGCAGATATCGTTTACGTTTGTTCCACTGGAGGCGCTGAAAATCGACCCAAGGTTCTAGCCAGCTACGAGAGACACAGTTGGTAGCTGTACTGAAGTAGTCACGTGTCCCGTTGTACCGATTTACGCAACAAAATTTGCTTCCATTCCCGACCCACGCCGCCTCATAGCCGGATGTTCTGAGTAAGAGCAAATATTCACCTGTCACACGCACTTATGTTCCTCAACTCCACTGCTGTGCGCCACAGGTGGGTAATCCTACTTATTACTTGAGCTCGTTCATAGGACATGTTTATTCATCTGACTATGCTGCAGTTTAACTAATGTTTTGGTCATTTTGCTTAGAGGAATCTGAAGTGTTTAACTTTGCTCACCACATTTATGATTTTTAAGTGAAATTTCAGTTCCTTTTAGAGTGGTTCTCCTTCTTAAACTACAATTTTACTCTTTCGAAATATTTTCTGTACACTAGTGCGTGCTTTTACGCAGTATTAGTTTTGATTTAATTCGTATCGCTGATTCATTTTATCATTGTTTCTTGTTTGTTTGCTTGTTTCTAAGGATAGGCAGCTACTCTTTTTACAACTCTTTCCCTTAATTACATTAAGTAAGGAAGTCGTAACATATATTGGTTTCTAACTCAGGCTGTTTCTTTCGAGCGCAGTGGATAGAAAAATACCTGAAAATGTATCTACCACAAGCAAATGAATTATGGAGACCATGGTCGAGATGTTTTTTGAAGACTCTGGCTCTGAAGTTGTCTCCGGTGATTCATAAGTTCCTGATGAAAACGATCCGTCAAAGGCAGAACACCACACAGGCTCAGAAATACCGAAAACGAATTAGATCAGAATATTTTGTGTGAAGAGAGTGGAACTATTACTAGGAAAGGCAATCACTAGCATCCAACTGAAATAGTGAACGATCACAATCCTGGTGGCAATATGCCTTACTTACTTACTCACTGGTCATACCGGACTCGAGAGTCCATTACCGCAGCAACATATTTTCGCCATCTGTCCCTGTCTTCGGCTATTTCCTTCCATTCACCTTCAATACCTAGGCTCCTCAAAGCAGCCTTCACATTGTCCTCCCATCTACGCCTCGGTCTCCCCACAGAACGTTTTCCCTCTAGGTGCCCTACCAGTACTCTGCGCGCTGCCCTGCCCTCATCCATTCGAGCTACGTGACCCGCCCATCGCAGCCTACGTGATTTAATAATACTGATTATGTCAGGGCTTGAATAGGGTTCGTGAATCTCTTCGTTACGCAGTTTTCGCCACTCTCCGCTAATGTCATCCCTTTTTGCTCCGAAAATTTTCCTCAAAATTTTGTTTTCAAATACTCGAAGCGGCTTTTCATTTTGCACAGTGAGATACCAAGTCTCACACCCATACAGCATAACTGATAGAATAATAGTTTTGTATATTCTAATTTTTAAATTCCTAGACAATATCCGTGATGAAAGTAATCTATTCAGTGAGAATTAGCACGCATTTCCCGCCCGTAATCTCTTCTTCAGTTCGGATTCAATCTCAGTTCTCGAAGTGATGTCCACGCCTAGATACTTAAATGTGTTCACTTTTTCCAACTGCATGTCTCTAACTCTTAACATTTCCTGATCTACTGCTGTTGGCATTCTAGTAGTAACCAGGTATTTAGTTTTGTCTTCACTTATCCTTAGACCTACATCTTCACTAGCCTTGATTAACGCATTCGCATTTGCTGTTACAGATTCTTTCCTATCGCTAATGATGTTTAGATCATCTTCATACCCTAATATCATAATATTTCCATTTAACTCCACACCCTCTAAATTATCTGCTGCCATTCGTACAATATATTCTAGGACTAAATTAAAAAGTAGCGGAGACAGGGCATCTCCCTGCTTAAGTCCGTTCTTTATTGCAAATTCTTCTGACTCCAATTTCCCCACGCGTACTCTACCTTTTGTGTTTTTCAAGCTCGCTTCTATAAGTCTAACATACTTCTTTGGTATTCCAAGTTCCAAAAGAATTCTGTACAATTTTGACTGCAATACTGAATCATATGCTTTTGTAAAATCCATGAAAAGATTATGAACTGGTTTATTGTATTCCCATTTCTTTTCCAAAATTTGACGCAGGGTGAATATTTGGTCTATAGTTGATCTGTTCCTCCGAAAGCCGGCTTGGTAATCCCCCACAATTTCATCTGCGTATGGTGTAAGCCTGATTAGCAGAATATTCGAGAAAATTTTGGAACATACTGGTAATAGCGATACCCTCTATAATTACTAAAATCCATTTCGCCACCTTTCTTAAAAATTGGGATCAGAATCGACTCCTGCCACTCTTCAGGTATCATCTCTGAGTCCCATACTTTAGTTATCACTTTGTGAACTACTTCCACCAATTTCTGTTCCCCATTTTTAAATAATTCTGCAGTTATGCAATATGATCCTGGTGCTTTACGGTTTTTCAATCTGTTGATTGCATTTCTTACTTCCTTTAACGTTGGCTCAGGTATATGCGGTTCTGCTGTATGTATTTCGTACGCCTGCTCATTTCCTGCTTCCTGGTGTACATTTAATAGATGCTCAAAATACACCCTCCATTTACTTAATATCGCACTGGGGTCTGTCAGTATTCCCCCAGCATCCCCTCGAAGTGCATTTGCCCTAGCCTTGAAGCCCTTCCTATATCCATTTATGTCTAGGTAAAGTTCCCTGATGTTTTTTTGTTTTACTGTTTGTTTCCATTTTTGTAATCTGATTGTTCAAATAATCCCTCTTCTTTGCCCGTAGCCTACAACCAACTTCCCTTCTCAAGTTCAAGAACTCCTCTCGTTCTCTGTCTCCCATTCTATCCCAATCTAATCGCGCTTTTCTCCTTTCCTCTACCAATTTCTTGCATTCCTCATCAAACCACGGTTTCCTCCAAATGCCAGACACGGTACACAAATGTTGCATGGGGGCTTAATTATAATAAAATGCAAATAATTTTAATTTTTTGATTTAGTAGCTGTCTGTCCGATTACGAAGTCTCGTAAACGGTTGGCCCTGACTATTTTTGTACGCAATCTGACTGCATAGAACAACAACAATGAATGAAATGGAAATTTTCATTAACACAATTAATTAATTAAGTCCCCAGCAACTATAAAACCTACGAAACCAAAGCACAAGTGTAACTGTTCTGTGTGTGGAAGTATGACTCAACGTACGCATCTGGCACGGTTCTTCTTCAACAACACAAGAAATTTTAAATATCATTTATACTGAATTAATTAAAGGAAATAGAAATACCATAATTACTCAAGAAAACCAGAATTACACTCTAATACAAGAACACAAGCCAGATGCTTTGTTGACTGAACCTGTAATGACGCATTATTTAAAACATGGAAATAATGAAAAAGTTGAATATTTTACCTTCATATATATTGACGAATAGCACTCTGATCACTACAATATTTCCATTCAAATAACATCTGCTGTCTAGCCCATCAAACAACTGCATAAAACATGGAACAACATCTCGACAAACACTGCCCACTAGCACATCTCAACACACACTGACTACTACGAGTCCTCGACAGGCACTGCCCACTATGACATCTCAATAATCACTGCCAGTGGAGGCGGCGGAACAATACTCTCTAGCGCGATCTCTGGCGCTGTGGCTCAGTGTAGCCACCTTTCATATACCCTTCCTCCACGGGCTAGAATTTGATGGTATTTTTGCCAGCATTGGTGGTGAAAATACCACCAAATTCGTCAAAAAAATACAGACAAAAATAAAAGATAATATTAATGCGTAAATATCATATAACTAGATAAAATTTTGGCTTTGCACTGACCTTTCAATAACCTAATATATAGAATACAGTAAGCAATACAAATTCTTTCATACATGTGACTTTACATAATAGTTTACACAAGTATTATGTGGTTAAACAATTCAATCAATAGCGTCAGCAATGATGAATATGTGCAGGTAAGAGTCTCATAACTTTTCACAAACAGTAATACACAAAAAATCAGTTTATACAAATATTTACATAAACCCTTTCCATAGCTCAAGAATAAGCAGTTGACAGTTCCAGCAGTAGCACCCAGCAATGGTCAACAGGTGCAAATACCAACAAGTAACATCATTTCAATAGAAGCAGTCCATCAGTGGCACCCAGCAATGTTGAACAGGTGCAGACACCAACAAGTAACATCTTTTCAGTATAAGCAGTTCCATTAGTGGCACCAGCAATGTTGAACAGGTGCAGATATCAACAGGTGACATCTTTTCAGTAGAAGCAATCCATCATTGGCACCCAGCAATGTTGAGCAGGTGCAGACATCAACAGGTGACATCTTTTCAGTAGAAGCAGTCCATCAGTGGCACCCAGCAATGTTGAGCAGGTGCAGACAGCAACAAGTGACATCATTTCAGTAGAAGCAGTCCATCAGTGGCACCCAGCAATGTTGATCTGGTGCAGACAGCAACAAGTGACATCATTTCAGTAGAAGCAGTCCATCAGTGGCACCCAGCAATGTTGAACAGGTGCAGAGACCAACAACTAACACCATTTCAGTATAAGCAGTTCCATTAGTGGCACCAGCAATGTAGAGCAGGTGCAGACACCAACAAGTAACACCGTTTCAGTATAAGCAGTCCCATTAGTGGCACCAGGAATGTTGAACAGGTGCAGACATCAACAGGTGACATCTTTTCAGTAGAAGCAGTCCATCAGTGGCACCCAGCAATGTTGACCAGGTGCTGACCGCAGTCCATAAAATTCACTATCACTAATCACACTGTTCATCAGCAGAAATTAAACATGTCCTAGTGGCACCAATCATGTAGAAAAAGTGCAAATAACAGTCCATAATATTCCCTATCAAATCAGTCAGTTACTCAAAGTTCATTAGCACAAATTAAACATTTCCAAGTGGCACCCATTATGTTGAACAAGTGCAGGTAACAGTCCATAATATTCACTATCACTAAGGAGACAGTTCAGTCTTAACAATAGTTTGAGTGCACACACAATTAACAAAATTATTATCAATGCTCTTACACTAAACATACAAATCATAATAAACGCACAAATGATATCAGGTAGTAGTCATATTAACTATTACAATACACAAATAGCAGTAAACCTATAATATTTATGGGTGTCAGTGCAAGCCACAACAACAAGTAAAATAATATTTAGGAGATAGGTTGGGATCACTTCTCTGGGATTATAAAAGGAAAACACACAAAACACACTCACTCATCTTTCATCCACATTAGTGCTCCTGTGTAGTTGAATAGTGTTAACTGTGTAAATGCAATTCTGTCAAAATTTTATGTTCATCATGTGTATCAAGTAGTAGTGGCAGCAATGTATAACAGTCAATAATAGTTAGTCAACGTCATAGTCATCATGTCAAGACCAATGTTTGCCAAGCCAGATGAAAATGTACGGTTGCTGAACAACTGTCAGTGAGCCAAGATATGCAAATGCTTCCTCTCTCAAAAAAAAAAGTGTGTACTGCTTATTGATTTAACAAAGAGTGTGTAGACAATCTTCCTTCTACTTAAGTGTTCTAGTCTGCCATCTTCATCCTCCTTGTTCCATATAAACCAACAAAAAAAAAAAAAAAAAAAAATGCTCCTCACTTACTTTACCTCTTATTCACCAAAACTCCAATAATCATCAGCATCACATAATCTCAATAATTCAATAATACCTCTTACGTCGATACATATAAACCTTATCATCAATAATACCTCTTCAATACGTCGATACCTATAAACCTTATCATCAATATTATTTACCTTACCTCTTGTCCACGAAAACTCCAATAATCATCAACTTCACATAATCTCAATATCTCAATAATACCTCTTCAATACGTCGATACATATAAACCTCAGCACCAATATAATTTCACTTCCATAAGAACTCTTTCCTCTAGTCAGTCTCCTCGAACAAGTACAGACAAAATCCTAGTGCAAACCTCAATTCATCATCTTATGCAATCCGAAGACACAGTGTCCACACACAACCTCTGTGTAATCCATCTGACCCAAATTTTCTACTCATTATAAATTATAAGATGGATTTTGGTCACCTTGTCCATCATTAAATAAAAGAAATGCATACATGACCTCTAACAGCCTTTAGTTTGAATAACTTTCAGTAAGTAAGTACGATTACGAAGTGTTAATGATCATAATATTTCACAGTGTGTACACCACTTCAAGAATCATGGCAAACAGAAGCAAACATGTGGAGTATTTCTTGTGTCAAGTGTCACTTCCTATTTCAACTGCTCACGAAAAATGCAGTGTAATAACTGTCAATGGTCTAACCTAGTGTTGGTATGTCATGTCGTTAGCTTCCTTCCTATTAGTATAAATTTATACAGCTTCCATAAAACCTCCAGCTCATGTGACTTCTATGCAGTTTCTTGTACCAATGTCGTTCGTAGAATTATAGCAGTTCATTTTCTTATCTTAAAAATATAAGGCACTGAGCGTAAGCAAAACATGCAATAGCGAGTAAATATACCAGTAGAGAACAGAATGTCAACAAGTGGATGCAACACAATTCCTACAACAAGGCTCTGCCAAGCGAACAATCTATAATTAATACCATAGTGTGACCTAAACTCCATGTTCGCACACAGTATATCAGCATTTCTATACACCAAATTAAAGAGTACTTATGACAACAAAAGGAAATGTGTTAATATGCAATCCATACGCAAAGCAGCAAATATTATCTTACATAATAAACAGGTCATTAGCATCATATCAGCATTAGCAAATAAATGTTCATATGTAATCTTAATAAGCAAACATGAAGGCGCAAGCAGATAAATCACAAAGTATAACTTACATACATAACCACAGTCAGCACAATTAATCAGTTGACAATTACAATTTAAATAAATAAGCACAGCAGGCACATAATAAAAAAATATGACATCAGTGAAAACGCAGTGCAGCCAAGCGATGTATAATATACATAAGTAACAACACTGTTCATTAATCAATAATTGTCAAAATCAGTAAATGTACACAAGCACGTCGCTTCACAAGTAAATTCATGGAATATGAAATTTTGCACAAAGTATGAGTCACGTAATCGCGAGCAGCAATTACGTCTAAAGTACGTACCTAGGTGGAATTATGTTACCTGAAAAATAAACTCAATTAACAGTTACCTTTTTTAGTTTATTACTTTTTTCTTCGAAATTACATTCTTCCTGAAATTTTCTCCATAGTAAGTCGTCTTTACGTCGGACATGCACAGAATTTACCTGAAGGTCTTAAATATTTTATAGAACCGTATCCTGAAAAATACTGAACGTTAATAACATAATTTATCAAGTCATTATAGCTTTATACTGAATTTAATCGGAGAAATTAGACTGTGTATTTGTTTACTTCTGTCAGTGCATTCGCACTGAGCGCTCGATCAGCTGTAGGCACGTGACGTAGGAAGTGATTGTTTGCGGTCAACCGACTGCCTCGTGCGCCGCGCAGACTTGACTGTTGCTTTGAGTCTGTGCCGCCGCCAAAACACAGCGCGGTATCCTTGTATTCTCTGCATGTTTACGTATAGCTGTTCGTTTCTCAAAAGTATGTCATTCCACAAAAATTTTAACGTTAGATATATGATGTATTCCCTTAGAGCGTCGAGATTTAAGAGTTTCTACTCCAACAGTGTTATCATGGATAATTTTGCGAATTCTGTATGGACCGTTATAAAGCAGAAAAAATTTGCGACATAACCCTTTCCCTTTGTGAGACTAACACCTTCTGACCAACTGACAAAGTTTTTAAACGACCAGGACGTTTAGTTGATTTCTCTCTTCTAGCAGCCGCAGATGCAATATTTCGTAGAGCCAGGTTGACAACTTCAGAATGCCACAGTTTCCGTGAAGGCGGAAAAGGAACGATTTCAGAAATGCGATTTGTTGGTACTTTATTTTTTAATATCAATAGAGGCGGTAAAGAAGTTGAGTCATTAGGAAGTTCATTCAGAATGTTTTGAAAAATATGAAGATACTGATCCCAAGTTCTGTGATTCTGATGACAATAAAGTCGACACAATTTATTGATTTCCTTCATCCATCTCTCTGAAGCGTTAGATTGAGGGTGAAAAAGTGAAATGAAAATTGGTTTAATCTTACGACGCCGTAGAGTACGAAGCCAAATTTTAGAGCGAAACTGTGATCCATTATCTGATATAACCTTATCAACCTGACCAACTTCTTTAAGAAAATGTTTGATGAAAGCATTAGATACTGAACGAGCTGTTGCTTTGCGTAAAGGTGTAAAACACACATATTTTAATGTCAATTCCACTGCTACGAAAATGTACGCAAAACCATTAGTAGAACGAACCACTGGACCGAACAAATCGACTGCAGCCATGTCCTTTAATTTCGCTGGAATGATAGGAAACAACGGTGCTCTGTGAGAAATCGTTGGCGGCTTAGCTTTTTGACATAATTTGCATTTGGCAAGAACAGATCGAATACGTTTTTCCATATTACTGAAGTAGCAATTTTCTCGTAATTTATGAAAGCATTTTCTGGGACCAAAGTGCGCATAACTGAAATGTGTGTACCAAATCAATTTATTGACCCACTCATCAGGAATACAAACTAACCAAACAGAGTTGTCGACCGATTTTCGTTTGAAAAGAATATCATTGCGAACTAAATAATACTGTCTGATCGCTACGCTTTCCTTTCTCCTCCACTTCTCCTTAATGTCCTTCCAGATTGGATCCTTGTTTTGCTCCTTAGCGATGTCCTGGAGCGAAGACGAAATAAAATTCTCAAACGCAACACCTTGAATGTACATCAAACAATAATGGTTTTCTTTGCAGTCCTCTTCAGCACTTTGTTTCAAACCCATAGGTGCACGTGATAAAGCATCAGCAACAATATTTGAAGATCCCTGTATGTACACAATACTAAAATCAAATTCCTGTAGGTACAACGCCCATCGTGACAATCTGCCATGGGTTAATTTTGTCGACATAAGAAATTCCAAAGCTCGATGATCAGTGTAAACCTTAGTATGTCTACCGAACAAAAATGTGCGAAATTTTGTGAAAGCCCAAACAACAGCCAAAGCTTCAAGTTCCGTAATCGAATAATTCTTTTCGGATTTAGAGAGAACACGACTTCCAAATGCAATAGTCTTCTGTACTACAACGCCGTTTTCTTCTATCTCTGGAAATAAACGTGCACCTAGGCCTTTGTATGATGAGTCCGTCGCCAAACAAAAATCTTTAGATAAATCCGGATGTGAAAGAAGTGGAGCAGCAACTAAAGCATCACGAAGTTGTTCAAATTCTGACTGAGCTTCCTCATCCCAACACCAATTAGAATTTTTTCCAGATAGTTCACATAAACGAGGTATGGCCAAATTGTCCAATCTAACAAAGCGTCTAAGAAAATTACAGACACCAAGGAAACTACGAACATCGCGTTTTGTGGTAGGAACAGCATAATTACGAATAGCGTCTAGTTTCTCTGGATCAGGAAGAATACCGTCTGTAGAAATAATGTGACCGAGAAATTTCACCTGAGAACGACCAAATTCAGATTTTTCCAAGTTCACTGTCATGCCAACTCGTGCAAAAATACGTAATAATGAATCCAAAATTTTGTTGTGCTCACTCCAAGAATGTTTAGCAATAAGAATATCGTCAACATATGAAGTAATATTGTCACGAAGATAAACAGGTAAAATTTCATTTAAACTACGAATGAATGCTGCAGAAGATACAGTAAGTCCAAACGGTAATTTCCGAAACTGGTAACAGTTACCAAAGGCTAAAAAGGCAGTATATTTTCTACAATCAGGGTGGAGTTCTATTTGCCAAAAACTTGCGCGCATATCAATCGTGGATAAAACTTTAATTCCATGGAAATGTTGAAGAAGTTCATCTAAATTTTGTGGACGGTCAGTTTCAGGAATAATATTATTTATCTGTCTGGAATCCAGAACCAAACGAATTGACCCATCCTTTTTAAGAACAACGTGTAATGGGCTGGTATAAGGGCTGACTGCTGGCTCAATAATGCCCTGATCTAACATGTATTGAAGTTCATTCTTAACCTTGTCTCTGTAAGCCAAAGGAATAGCGTACGTTTTCCCGCGAAATGGTGTGTGTTCTTTTACTTTAAATAAATATTGTAAGCCTTGTATAGTTCCTGTGTGATGACTAAACACTGTAGCATGTGAAGTCAAAATATGGTGCAGCTTTTCTCTTGCAACGTCATCTGGCACTTCAGCTTTTCTAACCTTTTCATTAATTAATTCTTTGCTACTAATTATATACTCCATCGCGTCTTTGTATCTATTGTCATTGTCATGAATAAACACACTGTCGTCATAATGCTCAACGAAAACATCAGAAGTAAGGAACCTTAAACATTTTGTATCTGATTCAGATCTTGCTAAACACTCGAAAAATTTCAAACATTTCGGCATTCCGGCAACAGTCAAATTCACACTTCCTTCTTTAAAGTTCAAAATTGCCTTATGTGTGTTAAGAAACTCCATACCTAATATAATCTGTGTACTGAGTAATGGAACAATAATAAAATTAGCAGACAATTCGTATCCTTGACAAATGAAATTTAGGTTGGTCTGTTGTTTAACTTCCACACCTTTTCCAGAAATCGCTCCTCGAATTGTAGTTTTAGAAATAGGTAACACAGGACAGGCAATAGTTCTTTCACATATACGAAAAACTGATTCACTAATGACGTTCAATGGGCTCCCAGAATCTAAAACTGCAGTGAACTTATTCTTACCCACACATACTTCAATAACAGGATGTAAAAATGCGTCTACATTATTTTCCTTTTCGCCTAGCAAAATGTCTCTTATATCTTCCAGGCGTACGTAGTGTAAAGTTGTAGTGTCATTACTTTCTGAACCGTCTATATTGCGGCCAGAAGCCGAAGCTGCAAGTCATGGTCGATTGTTTGCGTCACGTCTTTGATTATTCCCGTCATTTCGCGGATCAATTTCTACTATTTCCACTTGTCTCTCTGAATTTCTGTCACGCGGAGGATGCCAATTAGGTCCTTCCTGTCTGTTAGATGCAAATTCTTGGTTGTGTCTGTTATTAAAATTTCTGTTTTCCTGTCTGTCTGCATAACTACTTCTTGTATAATTTCGACTGTCACTTCTGAAATTATTGTTAGACCTACTACCCTGGTTATTTCTGTAGTAAGAGTTTCTATTATTGTATGAATAATTTCTGTCTTGATGATACCGATTACTGTTTCCGTATGATTGATCATTCCGGTAAGAATTACCGTTATTATAATTGTCTGTGTAATTTCTGTTAGAACGTCTGTTATTGTCATAAGGCTGGTATCTATTGTCCTGTCTGTTACGTCTGTCATTCTCAAAATTACCCATATAACGCCCGTTCCGATCACTATCCCTTTTCTCTGAAAATCTATCGTAATTACTGTTACTGAAAAAGTTACAAGAAGTCCCGTCGTCGTTGTCATACTCAAGTTCTTGTAACAAAGTCTTAAAAGTCTCAATGTCGTCTTTACATCTTCCGGCTAAAGCAATTTGTCTTATGGATTGTGGCAGCTTAGTTAAACAAATGCGAATTAATTCAGTCGGGCTATAAGGGTTGGACAGGAACTGATTCTTTCGAATCATGTCTTCAAACTATTCTGCCGGCGTGCGGAACTCAGACTGTTTAAAATTACGCTGCATAATCAGACTATGTTTGACTCTGTCTTGTGTGTTTTCGGACCATTATGCCGATAGAAATGCATGATAAAAATCATTCAGATTATTACAATCTCTAATGAGTGCGCGCATCCGCGTCGTCGGTTCGTTTTCTAAATATCCACACATAAATTCCAGTTTGTGACTTAGTGGCCAATTTGGTGGGAGCGCATACATAAATTGATCTAACCATGCACATGGATGTATGTCATTCTTAGAATTGCGGAAGATCTTAAATTTCCGAACAGTCAAAAAGTGTTTATAGTCAAAGTTTTCGCCTCGTGGCGACAAAGACCTACCGCGTCTGTCCCAGTTTGAATGTCGATTATTGTCAAGTTCGCGCGCCTGGCGCTCTCTTGTTGCATCCCGTAAATGAAACAAATTATTTTCTTCAAACCCTTCTGCTATCTGTGATTCCAAATTTCTTTTGCTGTCTTTTCCTACAATTTCCCCTTCAATTTGTTTGACTTGCTTTCGTAATGCCTCGAATTCCCTTTTCACGCGTTCATTAAATTTTCCCTGATTTTCAACATGCTTATTTATGTTCTGGTACTCTTCGGTTTCTGCAAATGGTAATGGAGCTGTATCATCCAAATCTCTGTCCCCATTTAAGCTAAGACTTGTCAATTTATCTGAAATCTCCTCAACTCTTTCCGATAAGTCACCTAATTGTTCTTTCTGTTTATTTACGTCTTCCATAAGTGTCGCGACTCGGGTTTCAGTATTAACACATTTAGTAGTTAACTGTTCATACTGTTGTGTTAGGTTATTTAATCTGTCATTTGGTACGGAATCCTCGATTCTCTCAAATATTTCTTTCTTATCGTGTGCACGTTGTAAATTTAACTCTGAAAATTTCTGTACTACCACGCGATCTCTTTCTTCCTGTTCTCTATCCTGTTCCCTTTGTCTAATCTCTACTGCAATTAATCTATTATTGTGAGAATTCAAAATCGGTTGTACTTCTTCTCTAATTTCTTTCTTTAATTCATCTTTCATGTTTTTGAAACATGTCCCTATTCGTGAGTCTAACCGTGTTTCCATTGTTCCCATATCAGTTTCTAAACGTGTTGCCAAAGTTCCCATCTCTGTTTTAATTGTTCCTATCTCTGTTTTAATTGTTCCCATTTGTGATTCCTGTGAGTCTAACCGTGTTTCCATTCGTGCTCCCAAATTTAATATAGCACTCATCAACTGCTCCATAATAGCCGGTTCGAAATTCTTTTCGCCCCTAACATTTCCCACGAGACCAACTTCTTTCGTCATAGCTGTAGAGCTATCTGTGTTCGATACTATTTCAGAATCTTCTATCGTTAATCTCGTATACTGTGAATTTTCTGATTGAGAAAAATTTTGAAATGGTTCCGGACTATTTTCCCGACTTATTACATTGTTTTCCACTTCATTATTCTCCTGTGTTGGCGAGTTCGCCATGTCAACAACTTCGTCATTCTCACTATTCATCATTTTTGCCTTTTTCATCGATCGCGTAATCATTTACAAAATATACAAAACTCGTCACTATACGAAATTTACACACAATGACACTATATCTCCAACAATATCATTCACACGAAATGCTTCCCTCAACCACGATTAACGGACAATTGAAATCTTCCTAACTGCACAAAATTGTCAAACCCGTATACAAGATAACAAAATTAAATTCTGCAAAAAAAAAAAAAAAAAAAAAAAAATACCATTAGAAGAATGACAATTACCAAATCTACACATGCAAAATAGACTACAATTACTAACTAGAAATTACTACAACAATACTACTGTCCACTATTTTTACAATCAGAAGAATTCCAAGGGACGATCCGAAGCAGCGGTCGCCACGTGCATGGGGGCTTAATTATAATAAAATGCAAATAATTTTAATTTTTTGATTTAGTAGCTGTCTGTCCGATTACGAAGTCTCGTAAACGGTTGGCCCTGACTATTTTTGTACGCAATCTGACTGCATAGAACAACAACAATAAATGAAGTGGAAATTTTCATTAACACAATTAATTAATTAAGTCCCCAGCAACTATAAAACCTACGAAACCAAAGCACAAGTGTAACTGTTCTGTGTGTGGAAGTATGACTCAACGTACGCATCTGGCACGGTTCTTCTTCAACAACACAAGAAATTTTAAATATCATTTATACTGAATTAATTAAAGGAAATAGAAATACCATAATTACTCAAGAAAACCAGAATTACACTCTAATACAAGAACACAAGCCAGATGCTTTGTTGACTGAACCTGTAATGACGCATTATTTAAAACATGGAAATAATGAAAAAGTTGAATATTTTACCTTCATATATATTGACGAATAGCACTCTGATCACTACAATATTTCCATTCAAATAACATCTGCTGTCTAGCCCATCAAACAACTGCATAAAACATGGAACAACATCTCGACAAACACTGCCCACTAGCACATCTCAACACACACTGACTACTACGAGTCCTCGACAGGCACTGCCCACTACGACATCTCAATAATCACTGCCAGTGGAGGCGGCGGAACAATACTCTCTAGCGCGATCTCTGGCGCTGTGGCTCAGTGTAGCCACCTTTCGATGTGACCTTCCATATTCACTACGTGTTCGAAATTCATTTGTTAGATCATCTACAAACTATCAAAATGACTCTATTCATTATTTGTTTATAGATAAAATATCACACAAACTGATAAAACACGAAACTGATGGAGTTTCTTTCTGAAATTGAAAAAAAAAAACATTAAAGCCTCTGAATTTCAACAATGTAGTCGTTTTAAATATTCATAAAGAACTTAATATTACACAATGGCTTAATATATATAACGAAACTGCAATATTAACCCCACAGACTGATGTTCCCAGAATGCACTGTAAAATGATGTTCCTAGCAAAGTATTAACAACCAATTACGTAACTGGAGTACTCAGACCTGAGCTATTTGCCTAATTTCTTCAGTACTTTCTGAGATTTCTGTCTATGAACTAATCTTCAATTTCTTCTCTTAATCTTGTGATAATGTAGTGTGACTTGAAATTTGCTTCTGAATATGAGCAACAATTGCCTGACTAAGCACTAACTGAAACCTCTTTGATAGTTCTGTTCTTTTTTTATATATATATCCCTTCGGTAAATTCTGAAAACCTCGTTGTAAGTCTTTATTCTTTCCATTAACACCTTGAAGACAAGCGATGTAGCGTCTAAGGCGCATAGATTAAAAAAAGAGAGAGAGACGGAGAGAGAGGCAACGTAGGACTTACGTTAATCATTTCTGATCTTTGTAAATGTATCGTAACGTTTGTTGTACGTCTGTCATCTTTTGCTCTATGATGCTTGTATTACCATGAAAATAATACAAATAGCAGCAACTGTCTGTCATATAGTTGGAAAATGAATTTTACTTGGTCTGCGGTGTTACCATGCGGAGCACGTTAAAAAGTCACACAAGGAGGTAAGGCCATCCATCGTTTCCTGTGTTATCTGCTACATGCTTTGTATTTGTCTCCGAGATGACCGTATGTGATAAGATGGAGTTTCAAATGATCAAATTTCAAGTATCGGAAGCAGTAATGGTAAGATTCTTGCTGCATAGCTTTTTTTCTGTAAAAATTGTCTATTGTAGAGCAGAAAACTAATTTCTATGGTTTATGTTACAGATGAGGAAGTCACTTCTGATGCTGAAGTGTAAGCGAGCGCTCAGTGTGAAACTGTTGGTGTGCATGTTGTATCACAAATCCTTCCGTCTCAACCTATCAATCACCTTCTTTCGACTAGGCAGCAGGCAGATGACGACACTACTGCATCAAAGCTTCCAGTTTTTGATGAATCGTGCGGGTTTTAAATGGTTCAGAACTCCACTGTGTCTGATTACTTCACCTGTTCATTTTATCAGTAACTGCTGAAGACCGCTATGTTAGAACACATGTTGACAGGCTAACTGCAAAAGGGAATTGAAGCCACACCCACTCTGGCATAAGTGGAGTCCTGTCACACAAAGTGAATTTTTTGGTGTTGTTTTACGTATGTGTCTTGTTAGAAAATCGAAATTTACTGCTATTGGTTTACGAAATTCGTACTGCAGATGTCCTTTTCAGGAAAGTATCTACCAAGAGATCGATTTCTGTCAATTCTGCGAAGGTTACATGTCGTAGATAATACGACTTGTATTTCAAACAGCAAGAAGGGCCTGATTCTGTCCAAAAAGTGAGGCTCATCTTCACTATATTCATGATAAAAAAGGAAGAGCGTGCAAACGAAGAGAGAATCTCGCTACATATGAAGATATTTGCTCTTTTCGTGGCAGATTTGTTTAAACGTTTGTATGAAAAATAAGCCTAACAAATATGGTATATTTTTTATATTACGTGGCAGTGAGAGTGGATATATTTTGAAATGCGATAGTTATTCTGGTAGTCAGGCAAGTGCCAATAACCGCATTCTGTACCTACTAAACAGACTGCGTGAAAGTTTCTGTGGTAAAGGCCATACCCTATACATGGATGGCTTTTACACAAAACCTGATTTACTTGGTGATTTATGGAAAAAACAAAACTAAATCATTGAGTATAGCAGTGAAAAACAGAAAATGGCTAGCAAAAGATCTAATTGTCCAGAAGCTGAAGATAAATGAACTTTAATTTCTCACACGAGACCATTCGCTATTTGTGAAATGGAAAGACACTGGGGATGTATTCATTTTGACAACAAAACAAAAAATGATAGATCTAACGTGAACATCAGAACAAAGTTAGGAATGATAGACAAGATGAAACTTGACTCTTTTTTCGATTATAGTAAAAACAAAGGTGGTGTGGACCAAGAAAGATTTTTTCAAATTTTTGTGGTGATAGTCGTAAATTCGTATGTGTTATATAAAAATTCGAGGCCTGCTAACAAACACTTTGCTGAGCTCATTACCGAACTGGCAGAGGTTTTGGTGAACAGAGGTGGCGTGGTCGAATTAACTTCCACTCAAACCAGTTCACTTGTAAACAGATTCAGTGGAAGATGTTTCCCTAACTTGATTCCAGCTGCAGAAAAGTTAAAATGGCCTCCGAGAGATGTAAAGATTATGCAGAAAGAAGCAAGGCAAGATCAAGCATAATGGCAAGTAGATGTACCATGCACTATTGTGAAGAAATAGATGTGGAACTTTCTTTGCAAGAATGCTTCACCATTTTTCACACTAAGGTCAACGTAATTAAGTAGTTTTCAATAAATAAAATCACATATTCCAATGGTTATATTTCTAGTACCGTCAACTTCTGTTGTTATCTTCATTTAGGAAATTAAAGACGAGAAAATATTATTGCTGCTGTAGAAGCAATACATATTGACTTCAGCGTAAAAAAACTTGTCACTGATGAAAGCATATGTTTCTTTTGATCATTTCAGAGAAAAAATACCCCTCTTTCGAATGTAATAAACTGATCTAATTTCTGTGCAGTAGAATCTGTTACATAAAATTCAGAAAAACTGTGAAAATACACAGTATCAGCCAGTTGAACGACACCCTAGTTTCCCAGTCCTCAAACTGTTAACAACTAGTTGAAATTTAGTCTGACCTTCTTCAACGGTGGAAGATTTACTTTACTTTCATCAGCAGAAATTCTCTCAACGAAGTACGAATGTGATTTCTCCATTAGCTGCGTACTAACGAAATCAATTTTCCAGCAACGTCATTTTAAGTGTTTCACATCTTTGCTCTAAACTATGTAACTTTCCGTGTAAAGTAATAACATAACCCTCAATTTTCAGTTCACTGCCAGGGGCTGGTCATAGTTGATCAAATAGTATGTTTTTCTTTTGTTTTCTGTTTTTATCCTTCTTTAATTCAGCCGTGTACTTTCCTACATGCTACCCATGGCTTGTATCACTGCACTGAATAAATTTTAATCGATATTATTTTGTGGAACTAATCCAGTATCTTGTTGGTCATTTGGATCAGGCCAAGGGACGGAATTCCCAGCAACTTCTGATGATGCACTATAGCTACTACTACAGTCAAGTGGTGGAACCACTTCAGATTTAATTTCTCTATCATTCATGACTTCGTTGGTCTGTTGAATCAACACATTAAGATCACTACCTCGAACACCTTCTACCTCACTTACCGGTATATTAGCTGGATGACTATGATGTATATTGTTATCTCTCTTAGTAGCAGCAATGTGCAAGATACCAGAATCAGAAAGTTCCATCACCTTAACCTACACCCCCGCCTCCCCTCCCCCCACCCCAAACTTTCTCTCCACTTACCAAAATGTGTGCTCTCCAACTCTCCTTTTCACTAACTTTATACTTCTCCATCTTATATTGAATCATATAACCACCATTATAGGAAAACTAATCTTCAGAATTAACCTCAAGATACAAAGCCAAACATTTCCAGAAGTTCGACTTAAATTCGAAAACTAAGAAATTATACACTAAACATTAAACACTTCCTTATAAAGCTCTTAATTATCTGCGCAAAGAAGATAACTGTTCAAACTTTTGCTAGACGTCACAGATCTACATCAAAACCAGAAATACAACGAAAAATATATGATAGGAAAAATGTTTAAACCTGGTCAAAGTACCACTGTAGAAATGGAATATTTAAAAATGTACAACAAAATGTTAATCAAAAACATCGCACTGATTAAAAAAAATTGCCTATGATGGAAGTATGCTCAACACCACCTTCAGATCCTGATTCACATAGAAATGGTCAAACCCCAAGTACCATTCTTCAAGATAAATAAATAAATGAGGTAAATTACAATCCGCTCAATCACGTTAGCATCAGTTGATCATCCAGAATTGCCTTCTTAATCAGCTCTGTATCTCAACAGCTTCACCATACCATACTACCAAAGAGGCATGGGAGAGGGGGCATTTACTCAAACCTACGCTCCAAGCCACAAAAACTGATTCTCCAAGAACGACTACATTGAAAACTGACTCACAAAACCATTAATTTCTGCAGGAAGTCAACTGAGTTACTCAGATGAATCAATACATCTCTGGTTCATTCCACACATGGTTTCCTTCATACATCTCTGGTTCATTAAACTAAACAAAACAGATGACAATTCCGACACTTTCCTCAATCAAGAGAATTCAGTTGTATAGCACCAGCATCTGTGGGTGAGAATAATCATCTCAGACTGTCCAGAACTCAATTACGTCATCGTCATGAAGACTTCAATTAGAAAATAATTTCATTCTTCAAACCTTAAAAAATAATCTCCCATCCATTGAACACTGGATTTACAAGTCTTTTTCAAAATAAGAGACAAGCTTCCACTGCATGTTTAAATCTGAGCCAAAGTTTCGATCACCGCCTAATGCCAAAAATTTTACTAAGCCTTTGCACCATGTTTCCTTACATTTCAAAATAAAATTAATAAATCTTCTCTCCTGCTGCAGTATGAAGGACTTGGGTTTGATTCCTTGTATTGCGAGGGATTTTTTTGTGAGAGTGCGGGGATGGAGTGCACTCCGCCTTGTGATGTCAACTGAGTCGCAAAGGGAGTAAGAAACAGTGGCTTGAAACTCTAGATAGCCTATAACGGCTGGGAGAGAGATGTGCTGCACCTTGCCTCACCATATTACATCCGATGAATACCACATGGTAGAGGATGACACGGTGGTCGGTCGATCACGGTTGGGCTGTCTAGGGTAGAACACGGAGCTAAAATGTTATCATAATTATCCCGTATTATCTTTTTTAAACCCCACACGAAAAATGATTATGTCCCACAGTACTTCACCAGCACATCACAACTAGATATCAGGATCCATTCAGCAAATGGTCAGCATCTGCGCCGAACTGTTTTATGAACAACAGGACTTCCAATTCAGTGATGGGAAAAAGCAGGCACATGTCCCACAAGAGCTGCCTGGCGTCGCTCTTTGGACTACGCATGGCAGGTTACACAGCGCTGTGAGGGACGTCAGCTGATGGTGTCTCAGCTGCCACGACTGTCAAGACACGGCTGCTCAGGGCTACTGAGTTTTGCAGTCTGCAGCTTTGGTACTGGGGGCGGCAGTGAGTCCGTTCGGTCTCAGCAGTACCGGGTTCCCGATTGTGACGAATGAGTGGCTACCCAGTGGATGCTGAGAGAATGGGTGGTAGATCCGGCCGTACGGTGGGTAAATGCCTCCACAAAATGATGTATGCCTCTGTGGCAAGACGGGTACTTATAAACAGCACCTTGGCGACTGTTTGTTTTGTCACTGCTGTTGGCGTCGTGCTGTCATGGCAGTTACTACAACGCCTTGTTGGCGCAGAGTGTGACAGCTTCCTGCAACGTCGTCATGCGGGCGGTTTTCTGTGGGCCAGCTGCAAGTTAACTCCAGTGACAGATGCGAGAAGTACGCTTCATAACTATTTGTAAGCCGGCCGCTGTGGCCGAGCGGTTCTAGGCGCTTCTGTCCGGAACCGCGCTGCTGCTGCTACGGTCGCAGCTTCGAATCCTGCCTCAGGCATGGATGTGTGTGATGTCCTTAGGTTAGTTAGGTTTAAGTAGTTCTAAGTCTAGGGGACTGATGACCTCAGATGTTAAGTCCCATAGTGCTCAGAGCCATTTGAACCACTCGCACCACTATTTGCTAGCACTTTACCGAACTAATTGTGTATCTATTTTTCTCACAGAATTTGAATATTCATGTCAGTATCTTTAGGTTTAGCTTATTCTAGGAAATTTGATATCTGAATTGGCCATTCGAAACTGGTATGAGTAAACTGTAATATCGAAGTGCCGGCACTAAAGTTTTAGTGTAAGTGACAAAATAGCAAGGAGCCCACCGCGGAGTATCTCGGTACCAGCGCTGGCGGTCGGCCACACTAGGTCGGATGTAGGGCACAATAACATATGCGCAACTGAGTTGATAAGCGAGGAATTGTCCCGTGCAGCAAAGAACGATGTAATAAGCGGGTTATTGTCACCACGCCCTAGCAAGTCTCTTTGTTATGGGCGACGTGACTACTGACGAGGTTTGAGAGAAATAAATGGGCAGTAACAGAGTACAAATGAGGCTGAATTTGACGACAGGACGTCATTCGATTCGGGGACTCGATCATCACCACGACGCCGGAGCACAATTGGACCGCCAGACGACTGGGCAGTGCCAGCAGCAGCCTCCAGTTCGAGACCAGGATGCATCTGCCACTGCGTTGTGTCCTTCGAGAGACTTGGTGCCACAGCACCACCGGCCTGCTGCCTGTGCATCCTACTACCGACGATGAGGCCCGGGGAAGGACTCGACGTCACAACGGCAGTCTCCGTCTGCCGTCAGCTGCCTATCCGAGGGACACGGGTTGGCAGCTGCGCTCTGGCGCCTCCGCTATAGCAGAGTGAAGAGCAGCGGGGCTGCCTCCTGGCGTGTTTCTCCGCTGGGAAGCGCCACAGTCGCAACTGGCAATGGCCTTACTTTCGCCGCCTGGCCGGAATCCTGAAGCAGCATCGCCAGACTCCGTCCTAGCAGCCGACGCCAGCTGCACCATCCAGAGCTTACAAAGAAAGGCGTGCCTGTCTCATGTCGAATTGGGGATATAATAAAGCAATGCTGTAAAACTGGCGACAGTGTTTCTGCAATCTACAGCATCACCACACTCGCACCACCCCCTACAAATGTGCCACTACAGAGTTGTCCATACAGAGCGGTGTCAGGAGGGCCGAAGTGACAGCAATCAACAGTGGAGGGTGTGCCAGCTCCACAGGACGCCGTTTGAGCCACAGCCCACTGTGTCGTCACTGCGGTGAGTGAGACGATTTCGTTGTTGTGTGATGGTAATGATGGAGACGACGTTTAGAGGGCGTGATTTTGTGGAAGTTGCATTTACGAAACCACAGGAACATGGTGATCTATGGCAATTTAAGAGTAACTGTAAAGATGAATTGTTACTACCTGTACGTTGCACTCATTGTAATTTTCTCTGGATTCTGCACCTTGTGCTGAATCAGTAGCGGAACTGCTTTACTTGTAACCATTTTGGGCACACGGCTAAGCAAGGTAGAGAGTACAGTTGGTTCATGGTTAAAGAGAAGAAATAACTTTGTAGAACGCTTCTGTGCGAATTGTTTTCTTCTACTGTAATTTTTATCGTAAGTAATGCACGCAGAGGCAAAAAAAGAGAGACGCGGTGTGTCTAGTGAAGAAGCGGTGCAATCATTAGTGGATCAGATGGCTCAATTAAGAACAGATAATGTGGTTATGTTTAATGTACTAGCCGGAAAGAATGGCGAGAGAGAAGTTTTGAAGTAGCAAACTGTACGAGTGGATCCGACTGTGGCGAGTCTAGAAAGAAAAGAAGAATTCGCAAACTTTAGGAGTGGATCTGACTGTGGCAAATCTTGTTTCTCCTTTCTCTGGTAAAGCGTCAGATGATGTGTTGGCATTTATAGAGGATCATAAGTCATCAGCTGACATACGGGGTTGGTCAGGTAAATAACTGTTGCATATCGCAAGGTTACGTTTGTCAGGAGATATACAATTATTCAGATGGTGCACAGAAGTATTACGAAATGCGGAAACTTTTGACCAGTTGAGACAGTGGTTGGAGCAGCTATACAGGAAGCAGAATAGTCCACGGTTTCTTCGTTAACTATTAGGGATGGTATCTAGGAGATATAATGAGACAGTAGAAGACTGCGGATAGAATCAGGAAAATGAACGTTAACACGTACGAGCACCTTATTAAACAAGGACGTAAATAAAGTAGCGCTCCAAGATGTCGAGCAACGATCACTCGATGCCTTTTTAAGGGGAGAGGATCTTACTAAAGGGTTTAGGTTAACTCTGGAATACGAAGAAATCGATGGATCGCCAGGGTCGGGAGGTATTTACGTCGAATATTAAGTGTTTCAATTGTGGTCGAACACGTACAAAGACATTGTTACCAACTGTGGAACCCACACCACAACTGGAGTACCAGGGGTCGCCGACAATTTGGTGGAAATGACAGCAAAGGAGGTTTTGGCCAACGGCATGAATGTAGGGATAATGGTAGAGGTAATACAGGGAATGGGATGGGTTCGTTAAAGTTAGAGCTCCAGGTAGGAATTAATTCAGTCAGAATGAACGCAGAGGCGGAATGTGCGATAACGGGTATTGTGGATGGAAGAGAGTATAAAGTATTGTTGGACCCAGGAGCGTATGTGTGAGTAGCCTTGAGAGAATTAGTAGGTAGAAGGCAGTGGAACCTACCACATCATGATTTATGTGAGATAGGGGATAGCGATATACGACCATTGGAGTCCGTAATGGTGAATTTTACGTTGGAACAACCAAGCTTGGGTAATGTCTGGAATTGGTGTCTCATGTAAGTGAGTGGTACAGCATGATCCTAGGGTTAGCTTTTCTACATCAACACCACGCTATAATTAATCTACTACGACGTATAGCGAAACTGAGTGGGAAGACATTCCAAAACTGTTGTCAACGTTAATCTGCCGTGTGGAGTGTCTAGTATACAAGACGGTCCAGATAAACCGTAAGCAATAGCATTAAGGCTTGATTTGCATGACTGTCTGTCCTACGGTACCGTATAATCATTATGGGTGAATGCGGAACTAAACTTACCAGTAGGTGTGATATGTGTAATAGAACCATTGGAGGGTAGTGAACTATTACACAGAGAGTTGTCTGGTGTAAAGTAGTATTGCACGAGTACGCGAAACGAATGGAAGAAATGTGGTACCCAACATTGCGGATAATTTTGGCGCAGAAGACGCAAAGCTACTGAGGGGAACGTTATCAGCTACACTAGAGATTGCCACTCAGGAGATGTGAGCTATAAGTGCGGACAGGACACACTGCTAAGATTGTATTTCGTGAGAAGTTGAAGCATCTGAAAGGAGCAGAAAGAGCACAGTTGGAGGACCAGTTGCTAAAAATCTGTTTTTCCGAGAGGGCCGTTACCTGCTACGCCAGTATCACAACACAGGATTCATAAAAGGAAATGAACCAATGGTATATTGAAGAGCATACAGAATACCACCATCGCTGCAACCAGTTTTATAAGATTTCATAGACCAAAAATTAGCTGACGGAATAATAGAAGAAAGTAATAGTACATGGGGGGATGGGGGGCAGGAATTGTAATCATACCTAACAAGTCTGTGGACAGTTTGCAGAAGTATTGATTTGTAACCTCCCCGCAAATGTGAATGATAATTTTTAAATATAAATGGACATAGAGCTAAGTGTAACCTCCCCGTAATTATTTTTAAATAATATGAATTGAATGAAAATGCAATTAGAGCCAAATGTTAGCTTCCCACAGTAGAAAAACTCAAAGATAATAACAATGTGCAAAATTGATCATTATTAGTAGTTCTTTCTAGTTACAAAGCATTGGTCAGTAATTAGTAGAATTCATTTTTCAGGTGACATATTATTCATAGCTGATCAGCATTACTCAGAACTCTCTTAAACTGGTATCATTATTTGTTGACTGGTAATACATTTTTTTTTGTTAGCAATGCATTGCATTGGGCGCATTGGGTAATTATAGAGGAAAGCAAGAGAGAAAAATTTGCTTCTGGGTTGTTGGTGTAAATGAAAATGTGTAACGTCATTCGTCATAAGTCAGCTGTGACAAGATTATGAAACAAGTAGAGTATATGTAATCACATTCATAGATGACATAGATTTAATGAACCACTGCTTATAGCACATTAATTTCATAAATAATTTCTCCTGCAAAAATATATAAAAAAATGGATTATTAAGCTGAAAGAAGAAGTGCATTATATGCTGAAAAGTAGTGAATTTCGAATTAACAGGTAGTGAAATGTGTATAAAAATGTGTTCCATAGCTGTCCTTTCCAAAACCTTCCGTCATTATACTATGCAATATAACACCTGCTGTCAAAGCAAACTGCAACAAATACTTAAATATCTATATAGCATAAATACATAACTTCAACAATATCCTCATCTGTAAAGAAAAAAACTTCATTATCCATCACTTCATTACTTATATTATCATAACTCCATTATTATCATCACCTGTAAAGAAAAACCTCATTATCCATAGTAGCATATTCTTCATCATTATTCATCAGTATTCATTATCATCTGCAAAAAATCACTTCATTACTCATTACATAACTATTCCTTATCTCTAGCATATTTCATCACTAAAACTAAGATGTGTAGTTCTGTCTGACAGCCTGCATCAATCGCCTTGTATTCTGAAAGAAAAAATTAGTTAAGACTGCTATTCTACGATGTGTATTGTATATTCTTGTTAATGCTTGTTAATTCTGATCCATTTACTCTTCCTCATAAGGTTTTTGCATCTTCTTACGTTTATTCCGTAGGTGAAATTCCCATTTCTGTTTAATTTATTTCCTTTACACGTTATTCGTTTCTGAAAATGATGAACAAAGATTAATGTCGTGCATTTACATCATATACTTATTAAATAATGACTGGTTTATAGTAACATAATTTGAGCATACAGCATAACATGACAGAAAACGTAATATGTCAAAGACATTAACAGTGTTCAGATGCAAAAAGTGTACACAGAATATGACAATGCAGCAGCAAAAAAAAAAAAAAAAAAAAAAAAAATGTAAAACAGTCACGATGTTAAGATATCATAGGGCAAAAAATGTCAGTCAACTGGTGTTTGCTATATCTTAACTATTTCATAGTGCATACAAACAAAACATGAAAACAATCGTACATACATAAACAAATGATGACAACTTGCCAAGAAAAAATGCGATAATCATCAATAATTAGTCATGTGAATATAATTGCATAAGTAGTCATAAAATGTGTAAGTTCATCTGAAAAAATATGCAGGGTCTGATGTGTAACGACAAGCAGAGCGACCTGCTAACCTTACCTTGCCGGACACTTGCCAAGAAAAAATACGATAATCATCAATAAGTAGTCATGTGAATATAATTGCAGAAATAGTCATAAAATGTGTAAATGGCATCATAACATGTTAAATCATAAAGTGTCTTCATTCAATAAAGGATTTAATGTTAGAGACATGGTGGTTGCCTTTACTTTTTCTGGTTCTCAGAGTTTCGACGTGTACAACATTGGGGTGAGGAATGCTGCGAATCCGATATGGACCTGCGTATAGAATTTCAAATTTACTGCACTTACCTTTTATTCTGCTGGATAAATAGTGTGTACGTACTAATAACTTCTGTCCAATGTGAAAGTCTCGGCGTGTACAAACCTGTTTTTGCTGTCTTCTCCGGCGCTCTGCGGCACGTTTGATGTTGTTCAGCGCAATGTCAATTATTTCGTGGTGTCGTAATCGACGAGGTGTAGGAAATGTTACTAATTCTTTAATTTTGTTAGGTGGTTCAATATTTTTCAGTATAACAGACGGAGATAGCATAGTGGATTCATTTGGAATGGAATTAATTACATCTTGGAATGAGAATATGTGTGTGTCCCAATCAATATGTCTGTTGTGGCAGTATATTCTACACAGTTTACCAATTTCTTTCATTAATCGTTCACAGGGGTTCGAAGAAGCATGGTACTTGGATATATAGATCGGAGAAATGTTTCTAGCTCGTAACATGCGTGTCCATATAGCACAACGAAATTGTGATCAATTATCGGAAATTACTCTCATCACATACCGTACATGAAATAGAAAATGTTTTACAAATGCTTTCGAAACGGTTTTAGCAGTAGCTTTGCGTAACGGAGTGAAAGTAACAAATTTTGAAGTGAGTTCGACAGCGACAAAGATGTAGCAAAAGCCTCTGTTAGTTCTCGGAATTGGGCCAAAAATGTCTACTGCGGCCATATGTCTTAATTTAACAGGTACAATGGGATATAATGGAGGAATATGTGAAGTGGTGTCTGACTTAGCTTTCTGGCAAGTTTTACATGACGCTAAAACTCGTCGTATACGTTTCTCCATGTTGGTAAAATAACAGTTCTGTCTCAGTATAAGAAAACATTTTCTGGCTCCGTAATGTGTGTAACTTAAATGAGTGTACCAGATTAATTTGTTAACCAGTTCGTCGGGAATGCATAATAACCAATTGTTGCTGTCAGGATGAGAGCGGCGAAACACAATGTCATTGCGTACAGTGTAATGGTTTCTAATCGTAACATTATTCTTATTTTGCCAAAGGTGTTTAATTTCTTTCCACACATTGTCTTTACTTTGCTCTTTTGCTATGTCCTGTAATGACGACGAAATAAAATTTTCAAATGCAACTTGCTGAATGTACATGACGCTGAAATTTGCTTTGCAGAAGTTGGTTGCGACGTCTTGCTGATTGTTGCTGAGAGAACGGGATAGTGCATCTGCTACAACATTTTGTGTGCCGGGAATGTGAACAATTGTAAAATTAAATTCCTGTAAATAAAGCTTCCATCTGCTTAGTCTGTCGTGTGTAAATTTAGCTGAAAGTAAAAATTGTATAGCTCTATGGTCTGTGTAAACGGTGGTATGTCTGCCATAAAGAAAGTGCCGACATCTAGTAAAAGCCCAAACAACACATAACGTTTCCAATTCTGTAACAGAATAATTTCGTTCCGCAGGTGACAGAATGCGGCTTGTTTTTAATTACTGTAGAGCCATCTTCTTCAATTTCCTGAAAAATATGTACGCCTAAAGCGGTGTTGGAACTGTCGGTGGCAATGGAAAAATTTCTGGTAAGATCTGGGTGCGATAAAAGTGGTGCATTCAACAAGGCGTGTTTCAAATAACATTCTCGTGAACAAGATTCTGCGTGTCGAAAGTATTGTTTACGTTGCTGGAATATGCAATCTGTGCTGTATCTGGTTAAATTCTATCGTACGTGTTATTATTTTCGGGAGGATGCTGTGGCATTTCAACTATTTGAACAGTTCTGTTATTACTTCCTGACGTCTTACGTTGTGGATGACACCTACTGTCTGGTTCATTCATGATAATATGTTGTTGCTGATGTTCTTGCTGCTGAAAAAATCGCCTGTTATTAAATGTACGCTGAAAAATTGTGCTCATTATTTTTACGTTTGTCATGATAGTCACTTCTATACGGCGCAGTGCGATAGGAATTGAAATACTGTGTTTTCTGCACGTAGTTATTTCCTTGCTGCCGTGCGTTACTACACTCCTGGAAATTGAAATAAGAATTCACTGTCCCAGGAAGGGGAAACTTTATTGACACATTCCTGGGGTCAGATACATCACATGATCACACTGACAGAACCACAGGCACATAGACACAGGCAACAGAGCATGCACAATGTCGGCACTAGTACAGTGTATATCCACCTTTCGCAGCAATGCAGGCTGCTATTCTCCCATGGAGACGATCGTAGAGATGCTGGATGTAGTCCTGTGGAACGGCTTGCCATGCCAGTTCCACCTGGCGCCTCAGTTGGACCAGCGTTCGTGCTGGACGTGCAGACCGCGTGAGACGACGCTTCATCCAGTCCCAAACATGCTCAATGGGGGACAGATCCGGAGATCTTGCTGGCCAGGGTAGTTGACTTACACCTTCTAGAGCACGTTGGGTGGCACGGGATACATGCGGACGTGCATTGTCCTGTTGGAACAGCAAGTTCCCTTGCCGGTCTAGGAATGGTAGAACGATGGGTTCGATGACGGTTTGGATGTACCGTGCACTATTCAGTGTCCCCTCGACGATCACCAGTGGTGTACGGCCAGTGTAGGAGATTGCCCCCCACACCATGATGCCGGGTGTTGGCCCTGTGTGCCTCGGTCGTATGCAGTCCTGATTGTGGCGCTCACCTGCACGGCGCCAAACAAGCATACGACCATCATTGGCACCAAGGCAGAAGCGACTCTCATCGCTGAAGACGACACGTCTCCATTCGTCCCTCCATTCACGCCTGTCGCGACACCACTGGAGGCGGGCTGCACGATGTTGGGGCGTGAGCGGAAGACGGCCTAACGGTGTGCGGGACCGTAGCCCAGCTTCATGGAGACGGTTGCGAATGGTCCTCGCCGATACCCCAGGAGCAACAGTGTCCCTAATTTGCTGGGAAGTGGCGGTGCGGTCCCCTACAGCACTGCGTAGGATCCTACGGTCTTGGCGTGCATCCGTGCGTCGCTGCGGTCCGGTCCCAGGTCGACGGGCACGTGCACCTTCCGCCGACCACTGGCGTGGCGACAACATCGATGTACTGTGGAGACCTCACGCCCCACGTGTTGAGCAATTCGGCGGTACGTCCACCCGGCCTCCCGCATGCCCACTATACGCCCTCGCTCAAAGTCCGTCAACTGCACATACGGTTCACGTCCACGCTGTCGCGGCATGCTACCAGTGTTAAAGACTGCGATGGAGCTCCGTATGCCACGGCAAACTGGCTGACACTGACGGCGGCGGTGCACAAATGCTGCGCAGCTAGCGCCATTTGACGGCCAACACCGCGGTTCCTGGTGTGTCCGCTGTGCCGTGCGTGTGATCATTGCTTGTACAGCCCTCTCGCAGTGTCCGGAGCAAGTATGGTGGGTCTGACACACCGGTGTCAATGTGTTCTTTTTTCCATTTCCAGGAGTGTATTTGTTGGAGCTGAGACTATACGTGTATGCGGCGAAACATTAAAGTTTGGTTGACGTTGTAGACTGCATTGTTGGTTAGGTATGCTAAGCAGCTGACTTTCATGTTGTTGTGGTGAAAAACATCTATTGTTACCAAGAAATGCGTTTGCTGTTAATTTTACATATACTGATGATTAAATTTTTGTCTGATATTAAAGTTCTCATGGTTGTCATTTCTTGAGCGTCTAATGAAAAATTGTCACTTTCAGTATAACTTGTCTTATCAGGTTTTCTTGACTCATTTTTCTTAATTCTAGTTAGAGCAATAGTTAAAGAGCTGTTTTGATAGATATAAAGGATAGTAGAAGAGAAGGTAGCAGTGCAGAAAACTAAAGATGAAACAGCACTACTACAGCTCGGGGCCCTATGCACGCTACGGCACATATTCATTAAAGCGTAATGAATCCTCTGAGGTCAATTACATACTGCAAATAAATTTTAGCTTTTGCGTTGCAGGCAATGGCGGTAAAAATCCAAATGAAAATTGTAGTATCCAGTTCAAAACTAGTTTCTGCATTACAGGTAATAGCGGTGAAAGTACAACAATAAATAGTCGTATACGGTGCAAATCGTGTATCTGTGCTCTGTCATTATTAAATACTTTAAATTTTCTCACTGACAGAAAATGTTTGTAATCAAAATTATCGTCTCTGTATGATGGAACAGGTTCATGATTGTAAGAGATTCTATTTGTCTGTGTCTGTTCTGAATCTAAGTCCCGTACTCTCTGTAGATTACTCAAATTGTACGCACTGCGTGTGTCTGACAAATGTTCGCAAAGTGGCGTCTGCTGTGATGTGTTAAACCCAGAAACATTTTTTATCTCTGTTACCTCTTGCTGTAAACATGACAATTTTCTATGTAAGGTGTTGTTAGATGAATCGATCTCATTAATTGTCTGCTGTAAATTTTGGAATTCAGGTGTTTGGTTAAACGAAATCGGTGCAGTATCGTCTGATTTGTTGTCATTATTACTTTCAATAACATCAATGCGACTGGCCAATTCATCATATTTTTCAGTCAGTATTTTTGCCTGAACATCGTTTTTACTGTCAGAAGCATTAATCTGTTTTTGTAATTTACGTGTGGTTTCGTTCAATTTTTTAACGTCAGCTTTCACGACATCGGAATCCTGTGTTAGTTCTAATTGTTCGAATCTGTCTGTCACTGACTGAATATCTGCTGAGTGTGTATCTGTTTTTGATTTAAGATCAGAAATTTCATCACGTAATTCGGCGTTCAACTGTTTGATGGTATTAATTTCGTCGGACACTGTACCAATATTGTTGTCTACGTATGTTTTTGCCTTCGCAAACAATTTACGTTTGTCTTCTTGTCTCTGTGCTGTTATTGTTTCCATTACTTGACGTTTTACTTTATTTTGATCCTGTATAAATTTGCGGAAACGCGTATCACTGTTTTGTATGTGGTGATTAAAGCGCTCGTCAATTTGAGTGTTCTGTTGTTCGAATTTAGCGTCTATCTTTGCGTCCGTTGTCCGCGAAAGTTCTGCTGTCATTAATTTAAATTCGTCGCGTAATTGTGTAGCTTTTTCAGAGCATTGTTTACCGACTGTACTAATTTCGTCTCTGAGTGATTCTGTTGCAGCTGTTTGCATATCCCTTAATTCTTGCGCAACAGATCTAATTTCTTCGCTACTTTTCTTTGAACAAGCCTCAATTTCCACGTGTAACTGTTCCTTAGTATCATGACACTGCGCGGCAACGTCTCTAATATGTTCACTAAGCTGTCTGGAATTGTTGTCCAATTTTTCATTAAAGTATTGTTTGAGTTTTTCGTTATCCTGTTTGTTATCTTCACTAAGGTTGTCTAATTTTTTACTAAGGTTGTCTTGTTTTTCATTCTGTTGTCTGTTCTGTTCACTAAGTTGTTGTTTGAAATCTTCTTTAAGGCTGTCTTGTTTTTCATTAAGGTGTTTGTTCTGTTCAAGAATTTGTAACAATAATGCCGTCGTTTGATCCAAGCCAAAATTAGCATTTCTATCCTCTGTGCTGTTTAATGGTGGATCTGGAATTGTCTCGCTTTCTGTAACCATTTGGTTATTCTGAGATTTACAAAAAGGTTTGCCAGTCAAATGTACACTGTCAGTCACTATTTTGGAATTAAATGAATCCGTCGTACTTTCAGTACACTGTCGATTTTCATTAGAAAAATTTGTCTGCACGTTACTTGAATTTTTCAAACCGGGTGTGTTAAGCTGGTCAGCGCTCTTTACAATAGGGCGCCCCGCGTCATCAATTCTCGTCAAATTAACAGAGGAGACAATTGAGTTCGTTTGTTCATCACTAGGATGATTGTCAATAAACGGTGGATTGTCATCATTATATTACGTGTCGCAAGTACCATCGGTGAAGTTATTTAATTCGGTTATTTCATTCATAATACCTCGCGATACACTATTCACAGTCTTTCGTGGCATTTTTTTTTTTTTACAATAGTCACAATTATTCACGAATAAAATAAGCACAATGCAAAAAGCAACAAACACAAATACAACAGAGCAACGAATTGCCGATGATCTGAGGAAAGAAAGTCATAAAATTAGTAAAAGCGTTGCGCCAAATGCTAATTATATTAAGTAAATAAGAGCAAATATCTGACTACTTTTCAGAAGATTCTCAACGAAATACGATCCTGGACCGGATGTCGCCAAGTGTAACCTCCCCAGAGAATTTTGAAACGTGACAATACTTAAATGTTAATGGGAATAGAGCTAAGTGTAACCTCCCCATAATTATTTTTAAATAATATGAATTGAATGAAAATGCAATTAGAGTCAAATGTTAGCTTCCCACAGTAGAAAAACTCAAAGATAATAACAATGTGCAAAAATATTAAGTCCCCACAAAATTAACGTAATGATCAACCTGATAAATTGATTCTGGGAGGAAAAGCAAAGGAAATATTGTTTCAATTGTAATGATTATTTTCTTAAAAAAATTGCTTTCAGAACATAATTATTATTGGGGCAATTCTTGAACAAATTAATTACAGTTAAGATACATTAAATTATCTGATGTGCGCAATCCTGCTTCATTACCTTATTTAAAAAATATACCTCGTTCCGAATCTTGACCAGAGACCCATGTCGACGCCCGCCGACTCTTCACACGCAACTCCGACTGTCTCTCGCGCGCTACAGGCACGAACGAACTACATGCTCTCGCGACTCGCTACGTACAACAACAGCCTCGCAACTCCACTGAACTCTCGCGCGGTCAAGCGCAGACTAGCAACGATAAATAACTCTCTGGTCAGAGATTCTGTCATGCCTCGTCATCGCTGCTACTGAATACATACGTGTTTCAGATTTTGTTGCGTTTATAGCTATTTAAATAGAAAAAATGCAACACACACACACACACACACACGCACACACACACACACACACACACATATATATATATATATATATATATATATATATATATATATATATATATATATCCTATTCCAAATATTACAGAGACCATAGATAACCTAGGCAAAAGCAAGTACTTCTCGACTTTGGACTTAGAGCTGATACCATTAGTTAGAAGTGGCTCCTGAAGATAAACCAAAAACAGCTTTTTCAGAAGATGGGGGACACTACCAATACAGGAGGATGCCTTTTGGGTTGAAAAATACGCCATCGACATTCTAACGGTTGCTGGACGGAGTACTGAGAGGAATGAAAGCACACCAATACGTAGTCCATCTTGATGACGTAATTGTCCAATCAAGGGATATGCAGGAACACAAAAAACCTCTAAAAGAAGTATTCAGCAAATTACGGGCAGCACGTCTCACACTCAGTGATGGAAAATGTCACTTTGCATTGGAGCAAATTCACTATTTGGGCCATGTCACAAGTATGGATGGTGTAACGACTCATCTGAGATTGGTGCAAGTAATGCAAGATTTTTCAGTACCACAAACTACTAGGGAGCTATAATCTTTCCTCGGTCTCGTAAATTATTATAGGAGGTTCGTGAAGGGATTTACAGATATTTGCAGGACCGCACACGCAATTTTTGTAGAAAGGAGTTACGTTTGTGTGGTCGGAGAAATTTTCAGGGAACATTTGACGAGATAGCGAAGGTGTTGACATCTAGTTCAGTTTTGGTGTTTGCAGACTTTCAGAAAGAATTTACAATGACATGTGAAGCGTCAAAGTACGCCTTTGGCTGCGTTTTGAGCCAGAAGGTCGATGATCAAGAACATCCTGTGGCCTTCACATCAAGAAAACTGAATGCCACAGAAAGAAATTACTCTAAAATTGAGAGACGCTTAGCCTTGTATATGGAATAAAGTATTTTCCATGTTTTTCATACGGTAGGAAGTGCAAGGAGATAAAAAAACCACGCAGATTTCAAGTGATTACTAGGCTTGAAGGACCCATCTAGTAGATTAACAAGATGGACATTGGAAGCCGGAAGGAAACACGGAAATGCGGTCAGGCCAAGCAAAATGATAGCCGTAATACAAGCACTGGGTCACGATCTTGCAGAGTGGCAAGTGGCGTAGAACACTGATGAGGAATGCAGGAAGAATAAGAAACAGCAGCAATTTGATATGCATAACGAAATACAATACAATAGTGGTGGTTCCGTCTAAGTTAAAATTGGAAGCACTACATGAGATACATGATCACATTTTGTAAGGTCATGGTGGAAGCAGGGCGACGAATAGAAGGGTGGCAGAGGAGTATTGGTGAAAAGGAAGGAAGGATGATGTGGATCGATACATCAAGAATTGTGTGGATTTTGCACAGATGGTCAATTTGAGTCAGAAGCAGGTATTGTTACAAAGACTGCCAGAAACAACAGAACATTTTAATTTCGTTGGGGTGGACGTGTTTGGACTATTCCGGCGAGCACCAGCGGGTAATCGTTCTTTTTTTTAACATAGTAGATCACTTTTATTGTTACACTTAGACGGTGGCAATGCCATATCAACATGCAATCACAGTCGCACAGGGGGTGTATAGCAAAAAGAAGCCGTCACTTCTCGACATTACAGATCAGAATAGTGTCGAAAAGTAAGAAGCAGTCCGCAGTTTTGCAAGAAAAGTAAACGAGGTGTGGAATAACGAACAAAAAGCAAATTCGAAGGCTTTGGAGAAACCAGAAGATGCAGTGAGGCATGTGGGGACATTACTGTAGTATAAAGGGAAAGACAAAGAAGTTTTTATCATGGTACCAAGGTCCATACCAAGTAGTCGTGACTACGTCACCAGTGAATGTGAAGCTGCAGTTGCCAACAAGGACGCCGGTTGTGCATGTGGAACGTCTGCGACCATTCAAGGGTGCGCCAGAGACTATTCCACGAGAAGTGCAAGCAAAGGCAAGGAGGGATATTAAGAGGAAGAAAGCGAAACCATGAGCAACGGGAGAGGGAAGTCCGGGTACCTCAGACTCGTTGTAAGTGGGCTGCTTCTGTGTCGTCAGCGCTGTGTAGCGCTTTGCATTGGATCTCTGACTGCGCTTTCTTTGTAAGAGACTCTGTGGCAGGTTGGACTCGTTGTTGGAACTTAATCGCCAGTAGTGTTGAGCAGCTGGAAGTTAGTCGCCAGCAGTGATGGAAGCACTGTTGGGAAGTTAGAGGTGAATAGCTAGCAGTAATGGATGCTAGATGTGAGAAGTTAGCATTGATGGAGGGTAGATGTCTGAAGTGCTAGCCTAGGCTAACGATCTGTACATGTTCGACTTGGAAATTGAATATTATTCATGATTATGTACCTTTGTACTAGATGTCAATGACGATTTATATTCGTGTCTGAACTGGATGTCACATTATTAAGGTGAAAAAAATACATTATTTGGTCTGCAACAAAACCTTTCCTTTGCTAACCACATGCCTATTAGTAGTTAGTGGCTTTAGTAGCTAGAATCTTATATTTAGCTGGCAGTATTGACGCTCGCTGTATTGCAGTAGTTCGAGTAATGAAGATTTTTTTCAGGTAAGTGCTTAATGAAATGTGTAGGTTATTGGTCGGATTTCTTTTTAGTCAGAGCCATTTTATTTGAAGTCAGGTTATCCTTTTTTTTTGAGCAGTCAGATTGCTAGAATATTGTGAGTCAGTGTTGACATGATAAGAAAAAATAAAGAGAAAGTAGGCTCAATACGTTCAGTTTTACTCAGCTGTTTCAGAATCAAATATCGTAGAAGTTTCATCTTCTCCATCATTCAGCAATTTAAGTAGAGATTCACACATTTAAATAAAGAAGTTTCATCGTTCAACATATATGCCAAGAGAGTAGTTATACGTATCGATTTTGTGCACTTTATGTGCACTTGTAGTGTAGGACATAATGTTGATTGTAGGAGGGTTAGAACTACATGTTTATTTGTGGTAGTCTTGTCAGTAGAGCAATACGATGACCGCTTTTCACAGACAGCAGCCTTCTTGAGCGGAGAGGAGGTGGTATGGATCGCTGTCCTCAGTTTATCAGACGAAGCAGAAGAAGAATTCCAGTTTTGGTGGCACTGTACCACTTCGCCGGGGGCAGACTAACGGAACTGCAGGCGTAACACCTGGGCGGTGGAGTGCTGCTTTCCAGACAGCCAGATGTGATATGTTATAGCCATAAATCGTCTGTAAGTTTAGTATTTAACGTATGGGAGTTACGAATGAAATCAAGAGGTTGGAAGCAGTATTTTCAGGGGTGCAAGAATTGGCGATTAGCAGTGGAAAACAGAGAGAGATGTCAGAGGAACACAGGAACTTGATCAGGGCATGTGCACTATTAAAGGAGCTGATGTAAGAAGTGGTTGAAGTAGTCCCGGAGGAGCTTAGGAGAGTAAAAAGGGAGCCAATGGATGCTTGGGGCAGAATATTGAAGACAATCTTCGGGGAAGCAGAAGCAAGTGATTTGAGCAAATTGAATGAAATAGCACAAGACGCAACAGGATTAGCAGAAGCGAATAAGGTGATTGTAGATTGGCATTCCCCGCAAATTATGAACTTGAAGAGTGGCATGCTGAACAACACAGGTCCGTTCCGCAGGCTAAGGAAACTATGGATAATGGCAGGACATCGGCTACTATCCTGAAGTGGGATTTAGAGGCAATGCAAGCACGTATACAAACATTAGACGCAAGGTTAACCTTCACAAGGTTATTGCAGTCCATAGATGATAGCATCTGGGACGCAATGGGTCGAGCTAACAAATTTGCAGGAGGCAGTCCGTCAGGTGCTACGTGGTCAATTAAGTCCTCTCTTGCTGTCACCTGAGCAATTTCTGAAGGGGATGAGGAAGGTGCAAGGAGAGCTGCGATCGGAATTACAACTAGTATTGGAACCGACTAGTCAGAACGTACCATTTTACTAAGATAGTGCAGCAGCGGGGGTAAGAACAGATAGCGCGCGATTGTACGGATCGGTAAGATTGCCAGTAGCTGAGGAACAAGCAATATTTAGATGTTACACAGTGCACACATATCCTGTGAAGCTAGAAGCAGTTGGGAAATTTATGCAAATAAGGGAATAAGGGGTGTTACTACTAGCAGAAGACGGGGATTGGCACGTGGAGCTGAACGCTGGTGAGCTCCAGGAATGACAGAACAGGGTGGTCACCACATGTCCAACTTGCAAAGTTACGAGTAGGAACGCATGCATCCTACAACTATTTAAGAGAAAAACGGAAGAACATTTCTGGCCAAAGGAGGTGACTCAACCAAAACTTTATATTCGGAGAGCAGGTCTCCACTGGGTCTATTCAGTGTACAATGACACGGTGGTGTCGCTAGCCGTTATGAGCAAGGAGAACTCACAGGGGCAAAGCGTTTGGAGCAGCAAGGTAGCCGAATACTAGTTAACGGGACAAAGTGTGATATAGTACGACCTACGTTTTATTTAACAGAGACTATGACGTGTGTCACTCTACTTAACGTGACACAGCCACAGCTGTGCTGGCAAGACGACTCGCTAGAGATGTTATCTAAACAGAATCTTACCTTTCTGATCGATACTTGGGAGCCAGGTCTGGACCACTCCTTCAGCCAAATGATAGCAGGCCAAGAAGGACGGGTAACTGAGGAACAAATGCTATAGCATGTAGAGTAGTATCGGAACAGGAGACGTAAAATAATAGTAATTTTAAGTGTCGCAATCCCTAGCACCATGGTGATTTTCATTTTTCTCTGCCTAACTTTTATATTTGATGCTAGACAGCGTGAGGCAACTAGATTCAGGGATAATACAAGTTCCGGTAGTTTGAATTTCCAGGGTAAGAGATGACAGATCGACTTATTTGATGTACTATTTACGTAATAGTTGCCGGCCGCTTTGGCCGAGCGGTTCTAGATGCTTCAGTCCGGGACCGCGCTGCTGCTGCGGTCGCAGGTTCGAGTCCTGCCTCAGGCATGGATGATCTAAGTGGGCTGTTTGGGTTTTTATGTTGGTAACGCCACGTAGCGCTCTGTATGAAAATCACTGACTGTACTTGTGTGCAGTCAGTGGCTGGTTAGCATTGTAGTGTTGGGCAGTTGGATGGGAACAGCGCGTAGCGTTTGCGCAGTTGCAGTGGTGGATGTGTGGAGAGAGATCGCAGAGTTTTGAGAGCGGACGATCTGGACGTGTGTCCGTCAGAAAAAGGAAATTTGTAAGACTGGATGTCATATATAATGACTTTTGAACACTATTAAGGTAAATACATTGTTTGTTCTCTATCAAAATATTTCATTTGCTAACTATGCCTATCAGTAGTTAGTGCCTTCAGTAGTTAGAATCTTTCGTTTAGCTGGCAGTATTGACGCTCGCTGTATTGCAGTAGTTCGAGTAACGAAGATTTTTGTGAGGTAAATGATTCATGAAAGGTATAGGTTATTGTTAGTCAGGGCCATTCTTTTGTAGGGATTATTGAAAGTCAGATTGCGTTGCGCTAAAAAAAAATATATTATGTGTCAGTTTAGTGATGATCAGAATAAGTAAAGAGAGCAATGTCTGAGTACGTTCAGTTTTGCTCAGGTGTTTCAAAATCAAATAACATAAGGGGTTTATCAGTACAGTCATTTATAATTTTTCTAAGGGGACGTTACAATGTGTGTGATGTTCTTAGGTTAGTTAGGTTTAAGTAGTTCTAAGTCTAGGGGACTGATGACCTTAGATGTTAAGTCCGATAGCGCTTAGAGCCATTTGAACCATTTTTACTTAATAGTTAGGAATAGACAAGTTGGGGTAACTGTACAGATAAAGAGTACAGCTCTAATCAAACTAGGGTAATGAGTCGGAGTAAGACCCGAGAGACCGGATCTTCTCCGTGAAGGGTCGCAGTGTGGTGGCAGTACCTGGTATCTTACCTAAAAGTATTAAATTTTTAGTGTAAGTGACAAAGTCCCAGGAAGGCCGCCGCGGAGTATTGCGGTAACAGCGCTGGCCCGCGGCCCCGTTACGTCGGCATGTAGGGCACAATAAAAGTTTCGCTAGTGAGTTGCGAAGCGAGGATAGCTGAGTGCAGTGCTCAATTCACCGTGCGGCAAAGAACGATGTAGTAAGCGGCTCGTTGTTACCACACTCACGCGAGTCTCTTGTTATGGGCGGCGCATTTAGGCAGCAGGCTTTAGATAACGAAATGGGTAATAACAGAGTATAAATGGGGCTGAATTTGAGGACAGGACGTCATTCGATTCGGGGACTCAGTCACCGCTGAGTAGCCACATGCGGGCTTTCAAAAACACTAAAATGAAATGGTGTCATGGTGGCCCTCAACTATGTACCCTCAGATTCAGAGTTGAAATATTAAAAGTTTTGGCTGTTTTCATCGTCTAGAGGCTGGGATACGTAGTTGCCGCAGTACAAGCCAAATACTGCTCAGTCTACAGTATACGATATGAATATACACATGAATCCAATAGTCGAAAGTTCCTATCACTTGGCAGTTGCGAATTTTTAATGCAAGGTAGTAATTTATAAATGAAAGTTTGGAATTAAATAACGTCTGCATGTACTATTTTGACGACTTTAAATTATGAGTACGATGGTAGAAGTACTTTTGAGAATGCGGTAAATTTCAGCAAAACGCTTATTGGTGTCGATGGTTCAGCAGCTAAATAAAATATAAGTTGGATAACAGGGAAACAGTAGGTTCCTACAGCACACAATTAATTGTGGACGACAACATAGCTCGCAAGGTACTCACTTCTAAACGCATACTAAGTTTTCACTGTAGAAACCACGGAAATCTACAAGTTCACAAGTCGGCACTCGGAAGTATTTCTATCTCCCACGACCTTCCCTCCGTTGCGCCGTACTGACCAAAACTCCCCGCGTCCTGTGCAACTGTCCCTCGCGCCGCACTGGTAACGAGCTCTGTGATTGGCTAGAGCACTCCCTCCATGTCTCAAAAGCATCTCACTCTCACAAACATATTGAAACACATACGAAATACCGGATTTATATTTAAATAACTTGAAATTAAATAAATATTCCTATGGCTGGACCATAAACACGCTCTAATACACATTATTAAATACATAAACAAATTAACTAAACATATGTCAAAGGAAGAGAACAAAACGTAGGCCATTAGCCTAATGTCTCTGTGCTTTCTAAATGACAGTAAATATTTAACAAATTTCTTCATGAATACGATATTCCTTATTTTCATTTCTTGTTACCAATGTCAAAGGAAGAGAACAAAACGTAGGCCATTAGCCTAATGTCTCTGTGCTTTCTAAATGACAGTAAATATTTAACAAATTTCTTCATGAATACGATATTCCTTATTTTCATTTCTTGTTACCAATAGTAGTTTATTTCCAAGAACAAGCAGCTTTCACTCGGTTAATAGTCGGCAGGAATCAAACCTCCATTTGGATCGGACGTCCTTAACTCTTGTGCAAAAAGGTGTGAAGTATACTGCTGCATCCATTTTCAATAAGCTGCCACTCGAATTCAAAAATCTTAGCAGTAATCCACGCGCTTTCAAATCGAAACTGAAGAGTATCCTCATGGGTCACTCCTTGTATTCTGTCGAGGATGTTCTTGAAAAATTAAGCTGATTCTTATTGTATTGCTGATAGCGTTTACTTAAACTTATGGACTGATTTTTTTTTTCAGGTTTATGAACATTTATTTTTATCTGTTATTACTTTTATGTTTTAAGTTCATGTACTGACACGTTCCATGACCTTGGAGATTTGCTCTTCAATTTGATCTTACGGAACTTGACGTGTAAATAAATAAATATATCGGATATAAACAAAGACATAGACGAATAAATATATTTATAAGCTTGCTGCTACCGTTTCTTCGGGTAACTGTGGAGCACTATATATATTTATACCAATTTACGTTTACACTAATAGTTTTCTAAACGCACGTCGATCGAAAAAATCGGATGAACCGTTTAGATGGTGGAAATTCGTTGCTGGGTGTTACTTGTATAATTTATCATCAGAGACTAAACTTTAAACTGATAAAGATATTGAAAATCAGATTACACCATCAGAATCGTCATGCAAATAATGGTAATGTACATGTTTCTTTTTGAGGTGTCATGATTCATCTGGCTACTATTAATATCTATATGAACTGTGAAGTGTTTGCCATGATGGTTTCACAAAGTCCGCCATCTTTTGGCACTCTCGGCATACAAGTATCTGTCATCGACACAGCGTCACCATGGAATTCCCAGCCACGCACTCCGGCTGGACCCCTCTTGCTTCGGCCAAAATCCGGCACCACGTGGTCGGCCTACCGAGCGGCCTGCGCCCACCGAGCGGACCGTGCGGCCACGCCAACTCCGAACTTGGAATATTTTCAGCGCACCACAGTTCACCTGTTACCTCACACGCACCACGACGCCTGAGCAGCGAGACGACTGGGCAGCGCCAGCAGCAGCATCCGGTTCGAGACCAGGCTGCGTCTGCCGCCGCATTGGGTTCTTCATGGGACTTCGTGCCACAGCCTGCCGGCCACCTGTCTGTGTCAGCTGCCGCCAACACTGAGGCTCAGGGAGTCTGCGTCACAACGCGAGCTGTCTTCCACCGCCTAATCGACGGGTGCGAGTCGAGACCCGTGCACAGTCGGCTTCGTCACCACATGGCGAAGACCAGCGGGACCGCCACCCGGCGTGCCGCTGTTGCAACCGGGCACGCCTTGCCTATGGTATCGGCCCAAGTCGTGACGCAGCAACGCCGGGCGCCGTCCTAGCAGCCGACACCAGCTGCACCGTCCACAGCTCATGAGGAGAGGCATTTCTGCCTCATAACGAATTGAGGACATAATAAATTTATATTGTTAAATTGTCCACAGCGTTTCTACTGGTTCCTAAGATCGACTGCATCACCTCACACGCACCATCTCTTACAGAGATGGCTCTACAAAGTGGTCCAAACAAAACTTGCTGCTTTTCCCTGAAAATGTGGAACGTATTATCACTTTAATGTGTTTTCCATCAGAGCACTAAGAAATTTTACACATTACGTTCCAATTTTTTACATGGTTATTAATAAAATTTTCTGGTACTTGCATTTTTTGTATCTGAAATTGCGTAATAAGATTATTTTTCAGTTAAAGATTTGTTTTGTTTGTAAAACTCTTAGTACATACAGTTCAGTAATTCTCATGACACTCTAAAGCTGCCTTAACACACTGCTCAAACAGTGATACAGAACCAGTCGAAACTTTTAAGATCTTAGGAGTTCAGTCAGATTTCAGCCTTAACTGAATAACGGACACTAAAGTTAACAAAATGGCGTAGTTCAGCTACATTTCCATTATGTGTGGTTAATGTTACAGGTTCCGTGTTTTAACAATTTGAAAGTACCATACTTTCATTCAATAATGAGCGACAGAACAATTTCTGCGGGAAATCAAATCACACAAATAGTATTTTCAGAATACAGAAGCATATCATGTACATCAGGTGTTTATTCTAGAACAGTCTGTAAAGACCTACTCAATTCGGTGCATTCACCATTATTCCACGAAACATATAGACATTAATTTCATTGCCGTTTCCAATGTTTATCTTTTCTCAAAAAATGGCACAAAGGATGTACGTGATACTAGCACTTCAATGAATTGTACAAAAACTCAGGAAGACTTATTCATAAGTCTGCCAGATTTAAAACTGCCTTTCCCTAAGTCCAATAAAAAGATCTTTAATACGAAACTGTTGATGTTTTGTTTGCACTGCTTCAACAGGACAAGCGGATATATGAATACGCTGCCGAACAGAACTGGAAACAGTAGTACAGAAACCCAATTCTAAAATTGTTGTTACAATGAGTAGAAAAATTGTTTAATACTTGTCTTGTGCTGTCGTAATATTTGCGGCCCCGGTCGTAGTCTTGATAACGTCGAGGGTATGATTTTTAGATTCGCGAAAATAATGCATCATAGTTTATTTCTAGTTCGTACATGGCAAACAAACAATCCGCTTTGCTAAACAGTCTTTCTCATCGCAAGATTATAAATCGTTTCAGGTATGTATACACTTAAAAATCGCGGTTTTGAACATTAAAAAAGCGTACATAGCGCACATCTAATTCAAAGTACGAAAAATGATTCAAATGGCTCTGAGCTGACTTAACATCTGAGGTTATCAGTCCCCTAGAATTTAGAACTACTTAAACGTAACTAACCTAAGGACATCACACACATCCATGCCCGAGGCAGGATTCGAACCTGCGACCGTAGCGGCCGCGCGGTTCCAGACTGAAGCGCCTAGATCCGCTCGGCCACACTGACCGGCAATTCAAAGTATGCCTGTGCAACTTTAAAAACATAGTCTGTTCTGCCCTAGTTCCAAACAAAAAGTTCCTTACTCCATTTCTAAACCAAGACATGCCCAGTCTACATTCAAAACAAGACTTCTCTACTTGAGAGCGAATCAAAGACTGTCCGACTCCCTGGTGCGAAACACCAGCGACATATTTTATGGCATGAAAATGCAGATCTTTCCAGAATAACTGATTAACAATTAAACCTGGTACATGCTTTTCTGCATACTTGAGTTGACACTTACTAAGAAAACATGACTCTGTATATAAACAAAATTTGTAGAAATAAAATAACAGTATATTAGTGAATATAGATTTGAAATGGAATTTTCGTAATGTTTATGTCGCATATCACATATCTTCCGTTTTCTCCCTCGTAATTAATTTTTATGAAATCGTTTAGTAGTTCATTGCTTAATTGATGGTGAAACTAATTACAAATTTCGAAACCAAATGGTGTATAATGCAAAACCAATCCAAATACGGTCAGTTGATAGAACTGGAATTTATAAGATAATTAAGTTCTCTAAATTCAGAGATAAAACTTTGTTCTAAAATACTACAGAGCACATGAAAAGCATGGAATTTGAATAGATATTTCCATTCAATGCATCTGTCCCATAGCCCCACCCCCTCATTGTGAACATAAGATTTGTAATTTTAGGTAAAACAGCTGAGAAAATGGATCCCAAATTTCATCTCTCAGGATTGGTATTGTAATCTACTGCTGAATGAAGATCACTGTAAAGTAGCTTCGTTGTATATAGCTTATTAAATAGGAAATGTGGTAAATGTGGTAAAACTTCGTACTGAATTAAATATCGATCTTCCACGATACAGCTTCAGTGCCAAGACAACATTTGGACGAAGTTATAAAGTTAACGTTTTAACTTATTTGACAATTTATATTAACTCTGTAATACAATAATATTTTGTAATCTTTAGGAATTTCATTTTATTGTATTTAAATAAATTGAGCATCCTTAACTTCTTTCCACATTGCAAACAGCTGTCTCCGATTCATGCGATGTATCTTACGTAAATTAGTTGTAGTTAGAGTGTATACTGTGCTGACATGGGTCAATACAATCAGCACCGCTGTGCATTTTGTTGATTATCCAACAGTTGTACAAGATTAATATTATTATCGAGAGGAGGTAAATCATAATCAATTCCGAAAGGCTATCAAGTTTGATGTTCAGCACGTAAGAGAAACACGTATGCTATATGTTGAACGCTGTCGTCGCCGACTATGAGCTACCATCTGTCGGTTGCCTAGTCACAGGATATCCCACCCGCTCACTGGCCGCTACGGAGAGTTTTTAATCCGATAACAAGGCACAGCGACTATTTGTTTCACGGCCAGTAAATGAGCGGTGTAATACGAGGCCTCGCCATCATTCGTTCTTAACGCTCTATCTGCACGGCGCCGAACGTGCGAGAAACGAGTTTGTCATTCGGGAAGGAGGAATTATAGAGCCTGCGCAACCGCTGTGGAAATATTGCCGATGGAGGTTAAGCGGGATTTATTCGCGTGCGTTATCACCCGCCTGGTGTGAGCTGTGGCCGGTAGTGACACCTGGCGACACGCAGCCGAGTTAGCGCGCTCTGGCCTGCCAGATTATCGCTGCAAATCCCGTGACAAACGCCGGCGCACTTTTTACGAGCGCACCGCTTCGGTCGACGTACGTTGTCGAAGTGCGTGACGCACGGACAGCGCCGTGCAGCGGGCTGATCTGGAATATTTCCCTCGCCCGCGCTACGATAAACGTTCCACATACCGTACGCTGAAATTTACTGCTGTCCTGTGACAAACAGCTCATATCACACAATTCAGTTAAGCTGGAAGATTTTCTTTTTCTCGATAGAATCTAACTCGGTAATTTAGTGGTTTTGGTTTAGGGGTCTAAGCGAGGAAGAGACCCATCTGAAAATCTATTTATGGCTGAAATGAAGCTAAGTGCCACTACCTTTTCTGAAAAGACTGTTTTCAGCAACTGGCCATTATATACCGACGGAAATAATCCCAATCAAGATATAATTAACGTACAGTAATAAAATTACAGAAGTACGTTTGTCTAGGTAACATATTTAAGTGGTTAACGCTGCAATATTATACGAGGAGCGTTTGAAAAGTCCGTGCAAAGTCCAAGAGATGGCACCACCGGCGCGTATCGAGGTCATGTTAAGTTAGTACCACCTTTGGAAAGAACGCACACCAAGTTTCAGCCATATTGGTCTATTTCTTTGTGTTTGGCATTCGTGTGTATCAAGGAAGTCGAGTGATTGTCACAAAATGGACGAAAAAGAATTTCATGTGGTGATTAAACATTACTTTATGAAAGGCAAAACGCCTCAGAAGACTAAAGAGAAGCTTCATAACCATTACGGTGACTGAACTTTCCATTAGAACAGTTTGTAAGTTGTTTCAAAATTTTCGGAGAGCCTCTATGGGCACAAGTGGTGCTGAACGTTCTGGACGCCGTGTGGAGGTTACGATTCCAGAAATCATTAATGAAATCGATGATATGGTCATGGATGACAGAATAGTTACGGTGCGTGGGATTACTAGTGCTGTAGGCTTCTCAAATTAATGGGTACATAATATTTTGCATAAACATTTGGACACTAGAAAGCTATCCGCAAGATGGGTTCCGCGATTGCTCACGCTTGACCACAAACGGAATCGTGTGAAGTGCTGCAAGGATGGTTTGCAGCTATTCAGGAAAAATCTGCAGGATTCGTCACTGTGGATGAAATATGGATACATTACTATACTCCTGAGACCAAACAACAATCTAAATAATGGCTTACCAAATGAGAACCAGCACCAAAAAAGGCGAAGACCATTCCTTTGGCCGGAAGGGTTATGGCGACTGTCTTTGGGATTGGCAAGGGATAATCCTCATCGACTATCTGGAAAAGAAAAAAAAAATGTTACAGGTGCATATTAGTCATCGTTATTGGACCGTTTGAAAACCGAGCTGCAAGAAAAACGCTGGCGATTAGACTGCAAAAAAGTCCTTTTCCATCACGACAATGCACCAGCACACATCCCAGGGTCGCAAAATTAATGGAAATAGGATACCAACTCGTTTCACATCCCCCCTGTTCTCCAGACTTGGCTCCCTCAGACTACTGTTTGTTCCCCAATTTGAAGAAATGGCTGGCGGGACAAAGATTTTATTCAAACGACAAGGTGATTGCAGCGGCCAATAGCTATTTCGCAGACTTGAACAATTCCTATTATTTGGAAGGGATCAACAAATTAGAACAGCGTTGGACGAAGTGCATAAGTCTAAAAGGTTTACCCCAAACACGTAAGTAGTTTTTATTTTTGCACGGACTTTTCAAACACCCCTCATAGGTTAATTCAAGCGCGAGAAAAGCCATAGCAAATGTGAAATACTGGTTCATTAATAACCGGTGTAACCGCCAGAATGTTGAATGCAGGTTTGCAAACGTTCATGCATTGTGTTGCACAGGTGCCGGATGTCAACTTGTGAGATGGACTTTCATCCCTGTCGGATTAGGTCGGTGAATACAAGGACGGTAATGTTTTCCGTGGTTGACGCTGGAACTGTCGTCCGATAATGTCCAATACTGCTGGGTTGGAGACAAATGTGGTGATCGAGCAAGCCAAGGCAACGTCTCGATACTCTGCAGAGCACGGTGGGTTACAGCAGCAGTATTTGGGCGACCGTTATCATGTTGAAAGACACCCCCCTGGGATGTTGTTCATGAATGGCAACACTACAGATCGAATCACCAGACCGACGTAGATATTTGCAGTCTAGTTGTGTAAGATGACCACGAAAGTGCTTGTGCTGCCATATTGAATCGCACACCGCACCGTAGCACAAGGCGCAAGTGAACTGTGTCTGGCTGGATGCGGTGGCCTAGCGGTTCTAGGCGCTTCAGTCCGGAACCGCGCGACTGCTACGGTCGCGGGTTCGAATCCTGCCACGGGCATGGATGTGTGTGATGTCCTTAGGTTAGTTAGGTTTAAGTAGTTCTAAGTTCTAGGGGACTGATGACCTCAGATGTCAAGTCCCATAGTGCTCAGAGCCATTTGAACCATTTTTGAACTGTGTCTATGCCGGAAACAGTTTGGTTGCAGGTGTCCACATGGCCTCCTAACCAACACACGGCCATCACTCGAACCAAGGCAGAACCGCGTTTCTTTAGAAAACTCATCAGTCCTCCACTCAGCTCTCCAGTGAGAACTTTGACGCAGGATACAATAACAATCTTTCAAGTGACGCACTATACTGGTGTCCAAAATTAAAGCAGCAAACCACTGTTTCCCTGTCCCGTGCGTAATTCACGCTATAATCATACTAACTGTCAACCAGATGTCTATATGACCGTGTTCTGCGCGGAAGATGCCATTCCGATCAACGGACAACCAAGCCAACGATGACGTCAGTGCACCTATTAAACGAGGCAGTCTTTGCCGGGTAGTCCCACATCCACAACCATTGTGTACAGAGTCACAGCGGGTGCAATATGGCACAGAGAAAATACCTACCAGACTCCCTGTGGTGGAAGGCCATAGAAAGAAAGGAAGCAGGACACTCGCAAACTGATTAGGGCGAATGGCTTAATGTGAAACGTTCTGTTGTTTCTCGGATGTGGCGACAATTTATAGGGATCGAAACTGTATCCTGAAGACCAGGATAGAGCAGACCACGTCTGACTGCGGAAGAGAAGACCGTTATTTGGCTTTAAGGGCACGACAGTACCGTCTTAGTACTGCACGGCATTTGGCATGTGAGCTCACAGCATCCGCTGGACTTGTTGTATCGAGGCAAACGGTGTATAGAAGCCTTTGACAGAGTGGCCTTTACTGCCAGAGACCTGCTGTATGTCTACCTCTGACGCGTCTTCACAGAAGGGAACGTCTAGGTTGGAGTCATCAACACGCCACCTGAACGGTCGGAGAGTGGACCAAGGCTGTTTTCACAGATGAGTCCCGATTTAGTCTGCAGAGTGATTCTGAATTAATTCGCATCTGGAGTGAACGTGGGACACGGTTTCGGGACCCAAACATTGTGAAAAGAGACCGATATCGTGGAGTCTCCTTAATGGTGTAGGCAGGGATTATGTTCACCACTCGAACCGCCTTCATGAAATTGTACGGGTGAATCGGCAAGGTATAGCTGCTGTCAGGTGTCGTAACGAGATCTTGGGGCCTCATCTGCGGTTGTTGCGAGGTGCTGTGGACCCAGATTTCATATTGATGGACGATAATGTTCGACCTCTCAGAGCATGGTTTGTTGATGTTTTCTTGGACACGGAAGATACGGCACGCACGACGTGGCCAGCTCGCTCTCCCGGTTTGAATCCCATAGAGCATGTCTGTGATGCACTAGGGAGATGGCTTGCATCACCTCAACATCCACCAACCATTCTCCAATACTTGCGAACACGTCTGGAGGAAGAATGGGCGTTATTGCCTGAACATGAGACTGGTGACTTGATTCACAGCATGCTCTGCCGTTTTCAGGTCTGTATTGCTGCCAGAGATGGTCACACCCCATTGTGAGCACATTAACCAGTTGATGAAATGTGTGTGCAATTCCGGTAAGTAAGAGAAAACGTAGAACATTTTTGTCCACCGTTGCGCATGTCGCAGTCGTTCACGTTCTGTATTCTTTAAATTATTTCTACTTTACTATCACCTGCTTATACTGTTTTGTGGCAAAATAAACAAAACCTTACAAAATTTTCGTCTATTCCTTTAATTTTGAACACCAGTGTATGTAATCTTGTATACTGCGTCAAATATTAAATAAAAGCTTAAAGTGTTAAGTTAAGGGGCTCCGGAACGCCCTATACTTGCAATGTTAAAATAACGCTTATAAATTACATCTTTCCTCACAAAGTATTTGAGGTAGGAAGTTGAACTTTTTACAGATTATTTATTGGAATATGGGCTACAACTTAACACAGGGATTTTACAAAATTTTAGTTCAGTTATTAAAGATGATTTTTTTTTCAATTGTAATGAAAATTCACAACATTTTTTTGCAATTTTTTATTTATATATTCAAAAATATACAGTTTTTTGGAAAAAGGCTGTGTTAAATTATGCATTTACTGAAAGTTTGAAACAAATATGTTTGGAAGATCCTTAGAAAACATGTAATTAGTATGAGAAAATAAAAGTTTTGGGAATCGAGCGACAAAGATTGGATTAACTTTTTAGTGCATTCCAGGTCCATAGGATGGATTATCTTCATCCTCTGCAAACTCCTCCTCCAGCTTCCTCTTGTTCCTCCTCCTGTTTACTCTTACTTGTATTTCTAGACTCTTTACAGCCCTGTCTGCAGCCCGAAGGCGTTCCTTGTCTAAAGCAAGTATCGCTCGTACCATGTTAGAACCTATCTTCATTCCCATATTTCTAAATACCTTGCACCTTACAATGTTGCCATCATTGAAAGTCGCAACAGCATCATACACACCAAAGTGAAGTGTTTCTATTCCAACAAATACAGTCTTGGGGATTCTCGACCATATAACACTATTTACACTATCATTGGGGTTTTGAGTTTTTCCGTGAATACACTTTTTCAACAGTTCAGGTGCTGCTAAGTCTCTGAAAATAGGTTTTATCACCTCCATTATTGCATGAGGCAGACTATACTTATGAGTGTACACTTCACCAGTTAGCAATCCTTTGTTATATTTACACCAACTGTCTTCTTCTTTGGGACACAAGCTATGTTGGGGATTTTCATCGTCTTTATTGTTTACAGTAATAACACATACCTTTGGCTTTCCAACATTTCTCCTTTTCTTAAAAGCCTTCAGAGGATTTCTAATAACTTTACTTTTACTCATTATTATACTTCAACAAAACAGAGACTCAAGAAACAGAATTAATTACGAATATTTTCGAGATAACGACAGAGTAAATAAACATGAAACAATCGACAATCACACCAGCGATATATATTGAACCATCACAGGTTAGCCGCAACACATACTTTATCTCACATCACTAAAATGTACCTGATGAACACGGACGTTAATAATAACACCATTTGACAGCAGTTTAACAGCGCCACAGTGGGTCACGGCCATGTAGAACACATTTCAAAAAAAAATTTAAAAATAGTTGTAGTCTTCGGAATTGAATAAATTATATATCTATTAAAAGGTAATAGTCTGCAGATTCAGAAAACGCAAAAAAGTAAAAATTGAACTTTTCATGATTTTGAGCCTTTCCGGAGCCCCTTAAAGACCTGCAGTAGACCGCTACTAATCTATATAATGTATTTACATGCTAATTAAGTAGATGATATGTACTAGACGGAGTCAGCGACTCTCAGTTCGACTAGAGACAATGTCATTTTATGTTCTACATGTTCTGATGAAAACAATTTTAAAACCGCCGAAACCATAGTCCAGATTTATAAACCTGTAATTTGCAACTGGTTGACAGTTATTTCTAATTAACTGAAGCTTTTTGACCTTCAAGTATCTGTCCACAACCCTGTTTGGTAAATTATGCTCCAATTCAACTGCCATACTTGGCAGTGTGACTTTCTGAGCGAGTCAAACAGTCGCTGGTGCAAGAAAAATTACGTTCATGGCACACTCGATGACGGTAAAGAATGTAGTTAATGACAAGAACTGAGGAAAGAGCGAAAATTGTCTCATTGAAAAACAGACGACGAATTTATAGAATGTGTAGAGTACTGTAAAGCAAATAGGTTGGATAGAAAGTCATTGTAAAGTAATTACTAAAGAGAAGTATGAACAGCCGACAAAGGATGATATACCTTAACTGAAGCTCCCATACACGGAATGCTACGGTGATATGTCTCTGAGAAATGCGCATGAACCGCACAGAGAATGAAATACATCCAATGTCAATAGAAAAAAACGTTAAGCGTTGGCGCGATGTCGGCTAACTCGCTTCAGAACCTGTACGCACGACAAAAATTGGCCGGGTGAGATCAGGACTCACACTGAGGGTTCCATGCAAACTTAATTATGCACGTAGACAGTTCGACCATTTTTGAATGTTATAGACACTGATACTGATCAGATACCGGTCCAAGTGATCTCATGATTTTCGAGGACGTTTTAATTTCAGTAGTACAAACGTAACATAAACTCACGCACTAGGTGACCGTTCTTGTAGTAATCAGCACTCTACATACAGGTTGACTGTGTCGCAGTGGTAAAAATCAGGCAAGTAATGACTTTATGGCTCACATGACATGTTTCTAGTCTGCGTATATTTGTTTCACATACAACTTGAAACGCCATTTCTTCGTGCAGTAATACCTTGTGGATATTTGATGAAGGATAAATTCTGAAACGCGTCACATGAGCAATAAAGTCATTTCTTGCCTGATGTCTGACTCCTATCACTGAGACCCAGTCGTCCTAAATGCAGAACTACAAATTGTTTTAAGCCTGACAGCGGGTAAAAAAGTGACTAATGAAATATTTTTTCGTATGATACAATTACAAATAACAATTTTAGGAATTTTTCCTGTGCTTGTAGGGTCAAACTTTGGTCCTTGTCAAATTTCAAAAATGTAGGTGAACGGGAAGTACCCTTATGGGTTTTGACGAGTGAGTTTGCGTATATCAAAATAAGTGACATAAATGGCTGTACCTGTTGATTACAATGACTCAGAAGTTAATGTTTATGATGCCGCCAAGAGTCTATAGACCTTAGTATGGGACAAATTTCAACTTGATTTGTCTACCTAGTCCTGAGAAAACAGGGTCTTCGCTGACCAAACAATATACAAACATTTTTTTATTCGTGTGATGTCATTATTACTATCTTACAGTTTCCGGAATTTTTCCTTTGGATGTACTACGAAACATTCGATTTTACCAAATTTTATGATTCTACGCCAACGGGAAGTACCGTATAGGTTTAAATGAGTGAGGAGGAGGAGGGGATTAATATTTAACGTTCCGTCGACAACGACGTCATTAGAGACGAGCACAAGCTCTGTTTAGGGAAGGACTGGAAAGGAAAGAGCTCATGCCCTTTCGAAGCAATCATCCCGGAATTTGCCTTAAGCGATTTACAGAAATCATGGAAAACCCAAATCTGGATGGCCGAACGCGTGTTTGAACCGTCTTCCTCCCGAATGCGAGTCTCTTGTGCTAACCACTGCACTACACTGTTCGGTATTTTTATGAGAAAGTGCGAGTATCAATATATGTGACATAAATAGCCCTAGGCCACAGTGACGGCCATAAATTTTAACGTGATATGTCTACTCGTTCTCGAGAAAAAAGGCTCTTACAGAATGGATGAACAGTCAGATAAAAAAAAATCGTGTGATACAATTACAGATTTACAATTTTCTTTGTACTGTGAAACCTTCCTTTCTGTCATATCTCTTGATTTTAGGTTAACGGGAAGTACCCTATAGGTTTTGATGGGTAATGTACCCTATAGGTTTTGATAAGTTGGAAGTATTAAAATATGTGAAATAAATGGCCGTATCTTTAACTATATTGACTTACAGACTTCAGTGCCTTACACCACTAGGAACCATAGATCTCAGTACGTGACAAATTTCAACTTGTTGCATGTCCCCGTTCCCGAGAAAAAGGTTTTTAACAATCGAACAGACGGACAGACAGACTGGCAACAAGCGTTCCATTTTTTATCGAATTAGGTACGTAACCCTAAACTGCGTATAAAATCCTACAGAACTGTATTCTTTTTAGATTCTTTGGATAGCTGATTATGAATCCGACGTCGGAATTACAAAATTCAAATTGTCAGAACCAATTTGGAGGATCAAAAATTATAAATTTAGCGGATTCGAGTAAAACTTCAGGATAACGTATTGCGAGGTCGCTGATGACGAATTATAATCCGTATTGAAATGATTTATTCGATATTTTACATTTTTGATCATAGGTTCGTTCGTCGTGTAATTATTGCCTTCGGATAGGCCGCTGTCGGGTTGTCCACTAGGAGTTGGTTCGAAAAGCAGATCTTTTACCTGAGATGGCATTTGGTTATTTTGATCAATTATTTTCTGGACTTTCGATTTGGGTGGTTCCCAAGATGCCAGAAGCCGATGAGATAGACATGCATCGTTATGCCACGGGATTTTTGTGCTGTATCCGGGAAGTGTAGAATAAAGAGTGGAGGCGTGAGCGGAAAAACAAGATTAATCTCTCAACTGAAGTTCACACAAGACCTGAATACAAACATTGTCAGACCTGGGAGTCCCTGTCGCAGTCATACAACACTGTCACTTGAAGTCTGTATACGGCCGTAGTAACAAGCAGCGAGTCAGAACACTTCGCGAGACTACAGTCTGACCTCGCACTGCCTTCCGTAGTAAGGCGTGCGCTTATGACTAGCCCGGGACCGCAGGAGTACACAGGCACATTGATAAACAGTGGAACCACCAGAATGTTGAATTCAAGCGTACAAACGTGCACGAATTGTGTTGTACAGGTGCCGGATATCAATTTGGGGGATGGGAATCTATGCCTGCTGCACCTGGTTAATACAGGGTTCAAATGGCTCTGAGCACTGTGGGATTTAACATTCGAGTTCATCAGTCCGCTAGAACTTAGAACTACTTCAACCTAACCAACCTAAGGACATCACACACATCCATGCCCGAGGCAGGATTCGAACCTGCGACCGTAGCGACCGAAGCGCCTAGAAGCGCTCGGCCACACCGGCTGGCCATACAGGGTCGGGTAATGCTGGTTGTGTATGACGCTGGAGTTGTCGTCCGATGATGTCCTACATGTGCTCGACTGGAGAGAGATCTGGTGACTGAGCAGGTGTAGGCAGTATGTCAGCCACCTGTGGAATATGTCGGCTTACAACAGTGGTACGTTGGCGAATGTTATCGTGTTGTAAACCACCCTAAGAATGCTGTTAATGAATGGCAGTACAGCGGGTCGGATCACCAGAATGATACGCAATTTTTCAGTGAGAATGCTGTCATGTGAAATCGCACCGTAAAACCAAGCACACGTCCAGTGTGTCTAGCACGCAGAGACGTTGGCTTCTTTCTAACCAAAACACGGCCATCACTGGGAATGAGACAGAAACAGCTTTTATCAGAAAACACAACCTACATCCGCCCTGGCCTCCAATAAGTATTCGAGTGGCACCACTCAGAAATGGGAGTGGCTTGGGGTCAGTGGAATACATGCTACAGGGCGTGTCACTCGGAGCTGACATTGATATAACCGATTTGTAACAGTTTGTTGTGTCACCGTGGTGTTAAATACTCGTGACCACCGCTGCCAGCAATCATACACTGTGGCTACATCCCTGCCCAGCCTTCCTGCAGGATTGCCGAAGACACATCCAGCTCCTCGTAGCCTTACTACACGAACTCGTTCAAACTCTATGAGATGTTGAAAATAATGTCTCTTGCCTTACAGGCATTCCTGACTCGCCATCTGGCCACGTCCAATCTCAAAGGCAACTATCGCTCATGTCCGTTTCAGCAAGTATTTCAGTCAAGACTGACTTGCATCCTCGTAGTGGCGCTAATAGCAGCATTCTTAGCAACTGGCCCAAAATATGAATAGACGTCATCTGTCAGCTGTAGAAACGCATCTACGAACATCCGTTTATGTCTTACGACTCCTCCTTGGTGTTGCGACTTTTTACCGTCAGTTTCATTAATTTCCTATAACTCGTCTGACCAATATCTCTATTTATTAAGATGAAATTGTTGCATTCAAGTACACTTACATTATAATTATTAATTTAATATAAGGAGCGACAAAAAGTTTCCGTCTGAGGGCGTTGCTGCAGCGTTTATGCAACGTAGCGCGATTCCGTTGCGGGTACGTAAGTACCGATGTGCAGGCAAGGGATCAGTGTCACATTCGTGTCTTTCCAACCTGAGTGCATTAGTTGTGGAAAAGTGATCTATGGCGACGTTATTAACAAATGCGTCCTAAAAGGACAAACGTGCTCTTATTCCTTTCTTGGCTGCCGAAGGACAAATACCGGAACGCTGGTGGATATTAATCGAAGAATCAAGAATGTATATGGGGCAGCAAGTCAGTCGAAAACTGCGACAAGGGGTGCTGCTTCCTCATGATAAAACGCAACAACATACCGCAAATGTCATAAAGCAGAAGTTAGGCCAACTCAGGTGTGGGACACTCGAGCTCCCGCCCTATAGTGTTGACTTCTGCCCATGCGAAAGTCCTGCTTCGGTGCCTTAAAAAGGGCCTTGAAGGGTCGATAATTGCTGTCGGACGAGGATATGCAGCAGGTTGTTAGAGACTTCTTCATGCTGCAGGACACCGTGTTTTACCAAACTGCTATCTTCAACCTGATGTGTCGATGGGAAGATTGCCTCAGTGCTCACGGCGATTTTGTCTGTTTGGCATACCGATTCTGGACTGTACGCCCTTTGAACAGATATTTTTGATCATCCATTATAATAACATTTTCAGCCAAAGTCCATCACTACGTAAAATGCGTCCACAATTGGGCACTCAACTTAGTCCATCAGTACAGCTTCTACACCTCTTTGTGTAAATACTTCTCCTCGATGTCCGAAACTTGGGGGATTAAAATTATTCATATGGTGAAGATCGCTAAAGTATGTACTTTACGGTTAGGAACTATTCATCGAATATGGATATTTTATTTTATAGATGTCAACAACTCTATAGTTATGGTAACAACGACGACAAAATTATAGTAGCAATTCAAGTTGTAAGTAGGCTGTTTAGGTTCTTATATTGGTAACGCCACGTAGCGCTCTGTATGAAAATCACTGGCTGTGCTGTGTGCAGTCTGTGGCTAGTTTGCATTGTTGTCTGCCATTGTAGTGTTGGGCAGCGGCAGCTGTATGTTAACAGCGCGTAGCGTTGCGCAGTTGGAGGTGAGCCGCCAGCAGTGGTGGATGTGGGAAGAGAGATGGCGGAGTTTTGAAATTTGTAAGACTGGATGTCATGAACTGCTATGTATATTATGATTTTTCAACACTATTAAGGTGAATACATTGTTTATTCTCTATTAAAATCTTTCATTTGCTAACTATCCCTATCAGTAGTTAGTGCCTTCCGTAGTTTGAATCTTATATTTCGCTGGCAGTAGTGGCGCTCGCTGTATTGCAGTAGTTCGAGTAACCAAGATTTTTGTGAGGTAAGCGGTTTGTGAAACGTATAGGTTAATGTTAGTCAGGGCCATTCTTTTGTAGAGATTTTTGAAAGTCAGATTGCGTTGCGCTAAAAAATATTGTGTGTCAGTTTAAGCACAGTCATGTATAATTGTTCAAAGGGGACGTTTCAAAGTTCATAAAAAATGTGACTTTTCATGCTTTCCCGACGGATCTGTTGCAAATACGCTTCTCGGGTTTGCCGCCGGATCGTATTGTGTAAATCGTACAATATTTCCTCGATGCAACTGCTCGACATCATCAGGTGGTGGTAGCTGCTGCTGTCACTGCTGCAAGGCGCGACTGATGATGTCGAGCAGTTGCATCGAGGAAATATTGTACGATTTACACAATACGATCCGGCGGCAAACCCGAGAAGCGTATTTGCAACAGATCCGTCGGGAAAGCATGAAAAGTCACATCTGGTACCTCTACGGGGAGGAGATGGCCAACGACATACGTGAGTTTGACAAGTTACGTAACAAGAGAGGTAGACTGCTGTGCACTATGGCGTTTTTATTGAGATGCCGTGACAAGCAAACTGTTCCAACGTTTGCTAAATTTAAACATCATATTGACACTGCGGCTGCTGGTAGAATTAAACGACGGGCGAGTGCAGCCCTAGTGAGAGAGAGGGTACGTTATACAAGACGGGAACTGCACATGGTGTCCACAAAATTGCTATCACTGCATCTGAAAATCTCTTCGAAACTTTCAGCGTCATCATGGGATTGGGTAGATAGCGCTACCTGGGCGCTAGCAGACTGGTCAAAACAACAAGCCAAGGCCCGCCAAATGTCCAAGTATTCTCGTCTCGAGGCCCAACAGCAAGAAGGGAATGCACCACGTCGACGCACCGTGTTTAATTTCACGGGTAGAATCCTGGACGACGCAGCTGTTGCAGTGCTCGAGAAAGGTTTGAACTATGCACCAACACCACGGACAGCTCCAATCCGAGATGTCATAGCTGGCATAGAACAGGCAATTTTGAAGCTTCCCAGTGACGTTGCAGAAGAGATCAGGAGGGACACCTGCCGAATTTTAACACGACCCCCACAGAGCAAGTACAACATCAGCTCAGCAGAAAGGAAGGCCCTGCGAGACTTGAGATCAGACAAAGACCTCGTCATTTTACCTGCCGACAAGGGGAACGCCACTGTTCTTCTCTCACGAGTTGAATACAACAGCAAGATGGAGACACTGCTCGACGATCCTGCCTATCGCAAGCTAAGAGAGGATCCGACTGGCAAAATACAGAGAAAAACATTAGATCTCCTCAAGAAAAGTTCTATTCCTTCTAAAGTGACCAAAGGCCTACGCCAACAGGCTGCAGTTCCCCCAAGACTTTACGGCCTACCCAAGATTCACAAGGATGGGACACCTCTTCGTCCAATAGTGAGCAACATCGGAGCTCCTACTTATTTTCTGGCCAAATATCTCACTACGCTGTTGGCACCTCTCATAGGCAAGTGTGATCACCATATCCGGAATTCAGAGGACTTCGTAGGCCGCCTGAAGACACTTAAGTTGCAAGCGTCGGATATTTTAGTTAGCTTTGACGTTATATCTTTGTTTACGAAAGTACCTCTGCAGGACTCGTTAGAGCTTATCAGCAGCCAGTTTGAGAGAGACATTGTGGCGTTGTTTAAACATGTGCTTACCTCAACTTATTTCTTATTTAATGACCAGTATTTTGAACAAGTGGACGGTGTCGCCATGGGAAGTCCTCTGTCTCCAATGGTGGCCAACTATTTTATGGAAGACTTTGAGGAAAAAGCACTGCAGTCGGCAAGTCTCAAACCTTCTTATTTTTGGCGGTATGTAGACGATACCTTTGTGGTGTGGCCCCACGGAGTAGAGACATTACCTGTGTTTCTCGGACATCTGAACTCGCTACATCCCAATATACAGTTCACTATGGAAGTGGAAAAGGATGGCCTCTTACCATTCCTGGACGTCTTAGTCAGAAGAAGAGCTGACGGTACATTGGGACACAGCGTCTATCGCAAATCAACTCATACAGAGCTATATTTGCAGGCCACAAGTTGCCATCATCCTGCTCAACGCGGTAGTGTCCTATACTCTTTGGTGCATAGAGCACATGTAGTCTCAGATGCTGACAGCCTACCTGGTGAGCTACAACACCTGAGAACGGTATTCCAACAGAATGGCTATTCAGAAAGGCAGATATGCCATGCATTCCGTTCTCAGCAAACTCTACGCAGGGATGTATATGAAGATGCGGAGGCACCCACTCCAACAGCGTTCTTGCCCTATTTTGGCGGCATGTCTTCGAGAATAGAAAGAATCCTCAAAAAGCACGACGTCAAGTGTGTTTTTCGGCCACCAGCAAAATTGAGGAATTTATTGTGCTCTGTCAAAGACGACCTTGGCCTCAGAAAACGTGGCGTGTACAAAATCCCATGCCAATGTGGAAAATCTTATATCGGACAGACATGCCGAACCGTGCAAGAACGTTGCGTCGAACATCATCGTCATACACGCCTGGGGCAACCTGATAAATCAGCGGTAGCGGAACATTGCCTGGACACGGGACATCGTATGCTTTACGAACAGACTGAAATTTTATCCCCAGCGTCATCTTTCTGGGACTGTGTTATTAAGGAGGCCATACATATTCGCACGGCGGACAATCTAATCAACAGGGATGCAGGTTTTCAACTGAGCGCCGCCTGGAATCCAGCACTGGCTGCCATTAAATCAAAAACAGGGAAAACAAGAACTTCCGTTTCCTCAAGTGACTCAACGCGTAGCTGAGATTTAGCTCAAACTTTATCCGCAGGAGCGTTAGGCAGCACAGTTATTGCCCAAAGCGCACGCGTGGATGGCCTTTCTGCAGCTCCCAGTAGGGGGCACCAGGAGCGCCGCTTTCTCCAACTATGCGCGTCTTCTCGCGCACGCGTATTGCCTGCTCCCGTCATGATAAATTCCGACGCCGCCGCGCGATTATCATCAGTCGCGCCTTGCAGCAGTGACAGCAGCAGCTACCACCACCTGATGATGTCGAGCAGTTGCATCGAGGAAATATTGTACGATTTACACAATACGATCCGGCGGCAAACCCGAGAAGCGTATTTGCTTCATAAAAAATGTTCACAGTAACGACCAACTACCTCAGGGCATGTATTACAATGGTGCACCAAAATTGTCTACTGTCAGTCAAGTATCACTTTTGTCTGTGATATAGTCCTATCAAACAATCCCTCTTCAGTTTCTACTGGAGTTTTATGCATCATGTAACCAAGGTGCCAGCAGACAGCGCTCCATGAGCGCGAGCGCTCCGGCCGCGCCCTTGCCTAGCGGTCAGAGCGCAGTGGCGTGGAGAGGCGAGGGGGCAAGGGAAAAACACGATAGCGTGAGGCTCTCGCGTTGTCAGACGCCAAGCGGTTTTCTGACAGTACTGCTTGCGTTAAATTAGATTTACGTTCTGCATTAGGAGTACTACGGCGTCTATGCACTTGTTACAACAACAAATATTGGTGAAGCCTCTGTTGCCGGCCGTAGTGGCCGAGCGGTTCTAGGCGCTACAGTCTGGAACCGCGCGACCGCTACGGTCGCAGGTTAGAAACCTGCCTCGTTCATGGCTGTGTGTGATGTCCTTAGGTTAGTTAGGTTTAAGTAGTTCTAAGTTCTAGGGGACTGACGACCTCAGAAGTTAAGTCCCATAGTGCTCAGAGCGTTTTGAACCATTTTGAAACAGGAGACTGTCGTTCAGGGCCAAATGGGAACTTCCTTACTTTCCGTATCGTCCAAAGACCAATCAGAGGGCGTAATTTGCCATTAAATTGTTATGAGCTGGAAAAACATTTGGTATAATGTCATTGCAACACCAACCACAAAGATGATATGATGTACTTCTTTTCTGACGAACAACGATGAATGCCGGCTGAACTGAAGGCGGCCATTAGGGAATAAAACTGAGTTAACTGTACGTAGAGTGCTGACAAAATCTTTTGGTTTTGACATCACAAATTACTGGATTTTTTTGAGTGTCTTGATGCAAGGGGAGAATCATTTGGTAACAAATGTGGCAGACAAGACTGATGCAGTCAAACAAAACTTAATCCAGTGGAAAAATTTAATTCATGACATGAAACATTTCCCATAACATAAGAGAATCATTTGTGAATACGTTTCAGTAAATAAAACATTTCACCATGAATTTTCAAGGAAACTGCAAAACATGGTATGTCTCTGCTAATGTACCTCATTACTTCCGAGTGGCAGGTGTATAGTCGAGCATCCAGCTCAAGGACCTATTTGTCCACTCCAGGAATTTGCAAGACTTTTGTAGAACGTTATCCAAAGAACAATATCCTGTACTGCACAGGCAAGGAACTAAAGTTATTTCAAAGATTGGTTTAACAACATCTTCTCTTATGAAACTGACAAAGTCCCGCCAACGTTCGGGTTTAACAGATTACAATCTGCCTAACTCCATGTGTTGACTATATCACGAACCGTATCTCTAGAATTACTACAGATTCTAGAATCGAAATGTGTGTAAGCTTATGGACGTCAGAACCTAATGTTAAATGTCTGTATTCAATGCTTATTGTAGTTCTGTTCACCATATTATCACTACGTAATGAATTTATTTAATAGGGTAATGGAAGTGCTTTGTCAGAAAAATAAAAAGTTAAAGATGGACACTCATGATAAACGTCTGCTTATAGAAGCATTCTGCAATACTCGTCTCTTAGAAATAACTGCACTGTGTTAAAAACATGTTTTCCTAAGTTTCGCGCGTGTGTTGCCTTCAGCAAACAGCTGTGTCACTCGCCGCTGCTCAGAACAGCACACTGGTGGGGAAAGCTGGAGCACTCTGCAAACTCGCTCCCTGAGTGCAAATGTTGGCCAGGGGCTCGTCAAAGACGTTTGTGTCCTACTATTCAAAGCAGAGTCATTATGTCGAAGTAATCAGCGTATAACAATATTATGTCATTCTGGAGTTCCACCAGTCCCTCTATCTTGCAGTATAATTCATTTCAAGTTACATGGTAATCACACTGAATATATTTAAGGACGAAAATGTTTCTGCATCTGCTTCGAAGCTAGGGCTGCTAATACACGGCGGCTATTGAAAATTAGTGTGGCAGCGCTAGATAAAAGGGTCATCGATTCCAAACCTGATTGAGTTCATTTTTTTCTTTTGACACCAGTCGGAGAAGAGGTGGTGGTGTAAAGTGCCTTTCTAAAACCACTTGCGCAAATGCCCCGGATTAAGTCTCACATTTCTTTTTCACGTCTCGTAAAGTAAGGACATGTGACACTGTTGGTGGAGATCCTACGTCCGATGGGGTCACTAATGCAAGTGACCCAGATAGTGGTATATGGAAAAGTATGATGAGTGTCAGCGTATTCTCCCTGTCTTTTCCTTTGATTCCGTGCACATTCACAACAATGTAAGTTCAACACTGTATTGCACCACCACTCGGTCACATCACGCACATACATCATAGCTGCTACCCAAGCAGAAGAGAGAAGAGAGGGAAACAACGAGAAATCACTTCTGAGACCTCACCCTGTCATGCACTGAAAATTTTCACTATTTCTCCGGTGTGCCCAGCACTGTGACTTGGGATCCGCTTAAGGTGTGGACTTATTTATTACACTCGTATAAGGGGGTGTCCGCTCTTTTGGACATATCTGAAAGGACAAACACCACATATGTAATTAAGGCGATGAAGGCTAATGACCCATTCAGTGCAGCTGCACAAAAAGATCGAACTCACGGAAATAGGCTAGAAGCCGCGAATAAGGAGCTTATGAACAGGGGCACTACATCAGAAGTGTGTGGTATAATCTGAGAATTTGGGTCTGACGGGAGGCGGACTAGGGTAGCCTATGCGATTGTGGTAACCTATGTGTCTGGATGGCGTAGTGTTCAGCGCATCTGCCTAGTAAGTAGAAGACAAGGGTTCGAATCCCAGTCTGTCCCTTTGATACAAATTAATATCCAGTAACTACTAATATCTTTAATTCCTATGAGTGTGGAATTACTTAGCTTATGTCGTGGCTGGTGGGGCTGTCGTCAAGCATGTGACTCTGAACCGAAAGGGATCGACTCCCGGTTGGATCACGCAATATTTTAGTCACTCCTTAAATCACTCTCAAATATGTGCATATGCACCAGGAACGACAGTTTATGTTTCCACTTTGAACTACAGCTCCAATTTCTCCTATAGGATTTCTGCGGTAGGTCTAAGACGTATAAATCCCCGAAGTGAAGTCCTATTGAAAGCCTTGAACAGGCTTTGAACTACCTTCAGTTATTACTGTTGGTTTATAAATGTTGATACGGTATGAGTACGTGACGATGAAAGAGGAAACCAGATCGTACTGAGGTCGTTTCTACAGAAGGGAATTGAGCATACACCGCTGCACATACGAAAGACAAGAACTAAGCTTGCCTCGCAAACGGTACTCTGGTTCCGCTGCCCTGTGTTTGCTGAATGGGAACAAATGTAACGGCCACCGGACGTGAGCCCCACGGCTTAGACTTAAGCCCCGCCGCTGCTGCATTGCCGGGCGGCCTTATTGGTGCCCGGAGAATGCAGTGCAGCGCAGCGAAGCAAGTACTACACAGTTCACGAGAACACGCACTTTGCGCCACCCAGTAGTAGACTAGAAACACGAACCTCAATTATCTAACTGTTGCACTTTGCTACCGGTCGCCAATGATCGTTTCGAATGTAACACTGGCTGTTGACTAAACAGATAATGACTATCAATGTCTGATCTCCCAGACTAGCTGCACATGTTAGACGGTGACGTCTGCTAGCCACAGATCGAAACCTCTTGTTGGATTAACGAGGGAGGGGGGGGGGGGGTTCGGTGTGCTGGCCAGGCTGGTTTTTTTTTGGTGTTTTTTAGACCACACTAGATGAACATCGGCTTGTTTCCGTGTTCCGGCTTGGCTACACCTTAAGCAAACATGTAGAACACCTTCTCACACTTGCACGGAGAAATTACTCTATACGTACATGTGATAGGCGCACTGTTGCTGTCCTGTGGTGTGAACATCAGACTAATGACCTTAGTTGTTTGGTGTCCTTAAAACAGCAGCAACAGCAGCACAGCATGTCGGATGACAACTGGACAATCCTGTTATCAAGATATAGTGCAGAGCTTTTCGTCTAATGAGCATACGCTGACGAACAAGGGGCGTCCAATAACAAATATTTTAACTGTCTGTTAGATAAATTTTCCAAAGACAGATTAATAATAATAATTTACGAAGTTTGGAACCCAGTTCGTCATTTCCGCATAGCTTACCTTCATTTATAATGAAAACGTTGTGTATGGGAACAGAAAGTTCTCGTTGCCGTATGAACTACAGTGACTTGAGCGAGAAAAGCCTGGGTATCTCTGCTTATATCTACGTTACTACACTGAAGAGTCAAAGAAACTGGTACATCTCGGTAATATCGAGTAGGGCCCACGCGAGCACGCAGAAGTGCCACAACACGACGCGGCATAGACTCGACTAATGTCTGAAGTGTGCTGGAGGGAACTGACACCATGAATCCTGCAGGGCTGTCCATAAACCCGTAAGAGTAGAAGGGGGTGGAGATCTCTTCTGAACAATACGTTGCGACGCATCACAGAGATGCTCAATAATTCTCATGTCTAGGGAGTTTGATGGACAACGGAAGTGTTTAAGCACAGAAGGGTGTTCCTGGAACCACTCTGTAGCAATTCTGGACGTGTGGGGTGTCGCATTGTCCTGCTGGAATTGCCCGTCTAAATGCACAATGGACACGAATGGATGCAGGTGATCGGACAAGTTACTTACGTACGTGTCACCTATCACAGTCGTATCTAGACGTACAAGGGGTCCAATATCATTCCAACTACACACGCCTCACGCCAACACAGAGTCTCCAACAGCTTGTACAGCCTCCTGCTGACATGCAGGATCCATGGTTTCACGAAGTTGTCTCCATACCCGTACACGTCCATCCGCTCGACACAATTTGAAACGAGACTCGTCCCAGCAGGCAACATGTTTCCAATCATCAACAGTCCAATGTCGGTGTTGACGGGCCCAGGCGAGGCGTCAAGCCTTGCGTCGAGCAGTCATCAACGGTACACAAGAGGGCCCTCGGCTCCGTAATCCCATATCGATGATATTTCGTTCAATAGTTCGCACGCCAACACTTGTTAATTGCCAGCATTGAAATCTGCAGCAGTATGCGGAAGGGTAGTAATTCTCTCACGTTGAAAGACTCTCTTCAGTGGTCGTTGGCCCCGTTCTTGCCGGATATTTTTCGGGTTTCAGCGATGTCGGGGATTTGATGTTTTACCGGATTCCTGGTATTCACGGTACACTCGTGAAATGGTCGTACGGGAAAATCCTCACTTCATAGCTATCTCGGATGTGCTGTGTCCCACCGCTCGTGCGTTGACTATAACACCCCGTTCAAACTCACTTAAATCTTGATCACCTTCCATTAGAGCGGCAGTAACAGATCTAACAACTGCGCCAGACACTTGTCTTATACAGGCTTTGCCGACCGCATCGCCGTATTCTGCCTGTTTACATATTTCTGCATTGGAATACGCATGCCTATACCAGTTTCTTTGGCACTTCGGTGTATATAATTCACGTTTTGACTGGGTCACCAAGAGTGCGAGCACTACAATGAAACATGTGATTAAGAGCGTCGATGTTTATTACAATCACAGTACAAACACATTCAATAAAATTTCATTAAAAGATTATGAATTTCAGCAGGCCTACAATGCTGACTGTTTCAACACATTACTCATAGTAATTCTCCCCATGTAGACCTAAACCTCGAAAGAAAATTATCAACATCGTAAGTTTTGAAACTTCCTGGCAGATTAAAACTGTGTGCCGGACCGAAATTCGTACTCGGGACCTGTGCCTTTCGCGGGCAAGTGGTCTACCAACTGAGCTACCCAAGCACGAATCACGACCCGCCCTCACAGCTTCAATTCTGCCAGTACCTCGCCTCCTACCTTCCAAACTTCACAGAAGCTGTTCTGCAAACCTTGCAGAACTAGCACACCTGGAAGAAAGGATATTGCGGAGACATGGCTTAGCCACAGCCTGGGGGATGTTTCCAGAATGAGATTTTCACTCTGCAGTGGAGTGTGCGCCCATACGAAACTTCTGGCAAACAGTTTTAATCTTCCAGGAAGTTTCATCTTCTAAAGGGTCCTGCCAAAACGAACTACGGAGGTCTATCGAGGATAGATACTTTACACCATAGAAACGCTGTAACAATTCATCTAGATTTTCTGGCCTTGTTTGGACAGGTATTAAGAATTTATTACTATTCCTAGGTCAAGTACCAATCCTACGTCTCCATTAGCTTTTATTACTGCTAAGAGTGGACTACTGTATTCCGAGTTGGATGGTTCAATGATACCCCATTCCAACATCCGTTGAATTTCTATCCTCAGCGCTTCGTTTTTTGACCAGGGTATAGAATATGTTGTCTTACAATAGGTGTCATGAGGTCTCACACGCATTGTGTATTTAAATCCTCTAATCACAGCAGGGTGACTATCAAAAACTGGAGCATATTCATGTAACAACTCTGATAGTTCCTGTCGTTGGACGCTAGACAAAGATTCTGATTCACTTATTTTATCTCGTATAATCTGTTGAAGATCTGGATTGGGATTAGCTACTGACAAGTTCTCGGTGTCACACGAAATTACATTACTATAATGACATACTACTGATAGATTCTGACAATATTTATCAGGAATCCTCATTTCTTTCAGCAGAGACAGTTCAACAATTTCGTTGACTGGGTGTAAAGTACATATTCCTTCTTTTATGCCGATGACTGCCCGGTTGTCGGCCAAATAATCCCACCCCAAAATGCATGGTACGGTAAATTCTTAATGATCAGGTACGTGCTTTTTAGTCTTTCCTCCTGAGTACATAGTTCCGCCATCACGTGAGTGTCGGTCCGGCACACAGTTTTAATCTGCCAGGAAGTTTCATATCAGCGCACACTCCGCTGCAGAGTGAAAATCTCATTTTGGGGATCGTAAGTTTCGCCGACAGAAATGAGTTTCAACCAACACCACTAACAATTACCAAATGGCATACCAGTCCAAGTTTTCCAGTCTATTAAGCGCAATTGAGAAGTCAAACCCACCATCTCTAGACTAGCTGTAAATTTTACAACGTCTCCGAAGAGGAAGTAACGATGTTGTGGATCACGCCCGAGGAATTATATGTGATAATGGTATGAGAAAAATAGTTTTCTTGGTAAGACTATATTCTTCAGAAACATGGGCTCTCGGCGTCTTTCGTGCTGGCATACCTAATTAACATAATCTCGGTGTCCAGGTCACATTACTTCAAATAAAACACACGAGATTTCGACGTCTATTTGCACCAACGCCAGCAGGAGTAAAAACCCGCAAACTATTGGGGAAGGTGCTGTTCCGCTCGAATAGACGCGATGGCGGCGTCTGCAACCTTCCAGAGACTGCCACTGTGAAGCACGCGCAGGAGGGCGAGTCGGACAGCTCACAGCAGCTCCGGCGCGCCGCTGGACCGAGTGACGTCAGGTGCCGCGACGGAGGAGCCAGCGCCACGGTTGCAACTGCCGCTCACGTCTCCTTACAAGCGTCAAGCATCACTCTTTCCTTCCGCTCGACATTCAAAGCCCAGCCTTGTACCCTACTGTGTACTCCTGGTCTAGGTTAAAATTTTTGCCGTTTATTGTAATCCCGGCCTTTTGTTTTATACTGGAATCGCAACGTGATGACGCATGTGCCAAGAGTCTCGTCTTTTCGAATTACGAGTCATGTTCAGAAAGTAAGTGCACTGTGACCATAACGGGCTAAGGTTTTATTTGGGGGTTGGCAACACTGAGTGCCAAGTGAGACCCCACGACCAGAACGAGCATCACAGGAAGACGGTAATACGTAAACTCACGTAGTGCTCAGGTGCGTGAAAGATGTCGGTAAGAAATCAAGCCAAGTGCTATGCTATGAACCGCTTACTACTCACGGAAGGAATAGCACCTACAGAAATTTTTTTGCGATTCAAGACGGTTTACGCCGAAGGGGTTACGAATAAAATGTGTTTAAGTGGTGTTGAGACTTTAGTGGAGCCAGAACATATTCGTGGTGAACAGAGGAGTGGAAGACCTTCGATTTCGGTTGGTGCAAACACTGGAGGAAACCGTTCATGAAGGCCTGCGACTGTCAGTTGATGAAATCTCTGCGATGTTTCGAGAACCCTCCAAAACTTTCTTATACGAGACACTCGCAGAAACGCTGGGATACAGAAAGATGTGCGCAAGGTAGGCCCCAGAACAACCGACAGAGGAGCACAAGAACAATCGGATCAGTAGCGCCCGCGAGTTTCTTGAGCGACTTCAATAGGAAGGTGGCGATTGTCTGAGCTCTATTGTAATTGGAGGCTGTGTGATTCATTACATACTTGGGACAAAAAGACAATCGTCACAGTGGTGTCACACCAATTTCTCAAGTGCAAAAAAATTCTAACTGACAATTTCAGCAAAAAAATCATGGCCTGAGTGTCCTGCGACCGAAAAGAAATAATTTTGGTCGAATATCTGCGTCAAGACGTAGACCATCAGTGTTCAAGATATTGAGAGGTCCTAAGCAAACTCAAAAGGAGCAATCAAAACAGTGGAGGAGAATCCTGTTGAGAGACGTGTGCTTGTAGCACGACAACGCCCGACCTCTCACAGCTTTAGCCACCAATGCGCTCTTGGACCCATTTGGTTGGGATATTTTCAGCGACCCTCCGTATTCCCCTAACTTGGCACCTTCAGATTATTATCTTTTCACCTCCCTGAAAGCACACGGCAATGGAATCAAGTTTTCAACCGAAGAAGAGGTGCTGAAAGAGGTTGTGAAGTGGGGGAAGGAGCTGGGGGAGAGTTCTTCGAGGACATGAAGAAGCTAGTGCCACGGCTCACCACATGTAATGACCGGGATGGCGATTATGTGGAAAAATAGTTAACAACTGTATCGATGTCCTATATTTTTTTTTCATTTACACTTCTAGAAAAACGTAAAAATCTAGTACACTTTCTGAATATGCTTCGTATTTTATTGTCCGTTCTTCGGGCAATGTTCATCAGCAGTCATCTACCCAATAATCGATTGTTCGATGTGTCGCTTGTGGGAACAGTCTGGTCTTTATAGATGCTGCTGCATTATCAGATGTCGCAAGGCTACGCACTCGTCACTTGAGGTGTTATCGTACCTTCCGTTGAACCCACTCATTCAGGTTACCGTGAACATAAACGAGGGTGTTTCTTTCACCACTCTTGGTGACCAAGTGTTACCCTTTCACCTGCATCTTCGTGATGACTATGCTGTGATCGCTCTAGTGTTCCAAGATTACGCCAGCCGTGTTCACAGGGCTGCCGGCATTCACTGCTCGTTTGACGAACACGCAGGCCTTCTATCGCACTTTGACTGCCTCACTAAATTTCCTGGTCCTAACCGCAGAGGAAACGTATGGCACTATCTGGAATAGCCGATGAAGCTTGTGGCGGTGTTACATGATATTAGATTCTGGTCTCCTGGTGATAATTTTTTGTCTAGTGTACGTAATTCCGCTATAGAAACACAATTAGTGTTGGGTATATTGTTGTATTCACCTTTCCAGATCCTATCTCCTGTTCGTTCCTACTTGATACAAATTTTGCTAGTGGAAAAGAGCTTGACAAACCCTTAATTTGATAACGTTAAGACCGTATTGTTGCCACCCGCATGTGGTGGTATAACACCCGAATCTGCGCTTTCAGTGCAAACAGTCAGTCTTCCTCCGCTTCATAATGCGATCTTCCTCAAATTAGTGGGCTCCAGTTCCTTTTTGCGAACAAAGAGACAAGACAAAATCCTGGAATTAAAACGCGTGTTAAAATTCTTGAACTGTAACTGCCATTTTTTTTAAAGGAATAGAAGTTGTTTTAAATCGACAGTATCTGATTCCGTCAACACGTAAATTAATTTTCATTTTCGGCCGTCGTGATAGTTGGACCAATTGATCGCACACTAGTGCCGCCTTTTAGACGAAAGTGAAGCATACGCTGACCTCGAAATTCCTCAAAGTCACTTAAAAACGTATTTCAACAGCACACTCAGCCAGCGATTATGTTCTGAGTCGCAAATACCACAACGCGTTTCTCCATAAATAATTAATACTCTTCAAAACTTCTTTGTATTATTTAATCACGATCATTTACTACGACTTATGAAATAGTCTGTTGGTAGTATCTTTTACTGAGGTCTCACCCAAGTAGCAACACTAAAACTGTCACCGATTTCGCAGCTTTCTATCTTTATTAGTTCACAACGCACATGCAATTCGTATAGCCAATGGCGTTGAATCGCCATTATTCTAAGACTTCATCTAAATCTTTATGACCAGACAAAACTCCAAAACCACGTAATGAGCTATATACGTTTCACAGTAGCAAAATTCCGTAAATTCAGAGATACTGTTTTATATGGTTCAAATGGCTCTGAGCACTATGGGACTTATCTGCTGTGGTCATCAGTCCCCTAGAACTTAGAACTACTTAAACCTAACGAGCCTAAGGACATCACACACATCCATGCCCGAGGCAGGATTAGAGCCTGCGACCGTAGCGGTCACACTGTTCCAGACTGAAGCGCCTAGAACCGCACGGCCACCGCGGCCGGCTACTGTTTTATACTTCACACTAGTAATAACTCACGTCTAAGAATGTTCGTCTTTCCTGTAAGACGTCAGTATGAGAATCTTCGTTTAAAACTTCAGACTGTCCATCCGCCTTGTGAAAATTAGCTCTCGAAGTCTTTTGAAACTAATTGATAACTTTTTCATTGCGCCATCTTAGTGGTTAGAATCACCACATTACTTCCTGTTCGTAACCATCTTGAAACAGTACTAGTCATAGGACGAAGATTTTTTTAAGAGAACAACTTTTTAATGATATGCTCACTAGCTCAGATACAACAGTATTAACATTTTTACAGTTTATTTATTTCACCTTAATCAAGATGATACCTCCCAACTTTATAGGAGCTCACAGGCCGCCTTTCACGTTGCAATTCGCCGAGCTACCTCTGACGCAGCGACGCGTGTAGCCGGCTGGAGGCAACACCACTTAGAGGGGAAGGCCGAACAGCGAAAACTCGGAGCTGTAAAGTGGACGAGGAGCAGCGAAAGTCAACAGCTGTCTTGTATTGTAACATCAACGTGTTCGGCATAAAAAAAACTCGTTTTTGTATGTAATCATTACGAGTTGTTATTTCAGTGAACAGGAATCATTCAGTGTTACGAGGTTATTGTGTCAGTTTAACGCAATTTAATATAATTTACGAAGTTTCATCGTCATTACGGTTAAGAGGTGTTGTATACCAAAAGGTAATATAAATTAGATAACGGGAAACAAGACTCATGATTTCAGTATTCCTGAAGACGCTGTAATGAGTTTCATCGTCATTACGTTTAAGAGGTGTTGCATACCAAAAGGTAATATAAATTAGATAACGGGAAACAGGACTCATGATTTCAGTATTCCTGAAGACGCTGTAATGAGATAGAAATGACTCCATTCAGTTCCAAGGCAGGATTTCGCTGATACTATTTACTCACTGGTACGTTTTGTTCTGAATGTAATTTAGTAATGCATGTGTTATATAATCGTATGTTGTTGTTTACTGGATGACTTGGCTTGGACATGCTACCATTCATGTATTTCACTGCTCATTTTTCACTTCTGTCACAGCTATTTCAAACCTAGCGGCATTATCTGGAAAGCATCCGCAATAGATGGAAAAACCATAATTGCTAGACTTTCAAAAGTATTGGACAGAGTTTTGAAAGAAGAGTTATTTTATTTGTATCGAGCTATCTGTGCTGTCCCATTACTTAGTGTATATTGTGACTGATAATCATCTGAAAGTGGAAATCTCTTCAAATTGAGTTTCAGTGAAAAAAGTTGTAGTCACCGAATTTCTTCTTGAAGCTGTACTGAGACAACATACTGATGTACATACCTCAGCGTTTTCGTATAAAAATATTTTTAAATGTGTGAATATAATAAAATAATAAGCTACCAGTTGATATAAGCAATTCAATTTCTTGACCGATTTCGGGCGCTTAGTGCCCTTCTTCAGAAGATTATGCTTACCGCATTATTTGCAAGTGTCAATAATAAAGAGTAGAAAGCACAATGCACTTTATTATTGACAGTCGCAAATAATGCGATAGGCATCATCCTCTTACGCACAGGGCTATTACAAATGATTGAAGCGATTTCATAAATTCACTGTAGCTCCATTCATTGACATATGGTCACGACACACTACAGATACGGAGAAAAACTCATAAAGTTTTGTTCGGCTGAAGCCGCACTTCAGGTTTCTGCCGCCAGAGCGCTCGAGAGCGCAGTGAGACAAAATGGCGACAGGAGCCGAGAAAGCGTATGTCGTGCTTGAAATGCGCTCACATCAGTCAGTCATAACAGTGCAACGACACTTCAGGACGAAGTTCAACAAAGATTCACCAACTGCTAACCCCATTCGGCGATGGTATGCGCAGTTTAAAGCTTCTGGATGCCTCTGTAAGGGGAAATCAACGGGTCGGCCTGCAGTGAGCGAAGAAACGGTTGAACGTGTGCGGGCAAGTTTCACGCCTAGCCCGCGGAAGTCGACGAATAAAGCAAGCAGGGAGCTAAACGTACCACAGCCGACTGTTTGGAAAATCTTACGAAAAATTCTAAAGCAGAAGCCTTACCGTTTATAATTGCTACAAGCCCTGACATCCGATGACAAAGTCAAACGCTTTGAATTTTCGGCGCGGTTGCAACGACTCATGGAAGAGGATGCGTTCAGTGCGAAACTTGTTTTCAGTGATGAAGCAACATTTTTTCTTAATGGTGAAATGAACAGACACAATGTGCGAATCTGGGCGGTAGAGAATCCTCACGCATTCGTGCAGCAACTTCGCAATTCACCAAAAGATAACGTGTTTTGTGCAATCTCACGGTTTACAGTTTACGGCCCCCTTTTCTTCTGCGAAAAAAACGTTACAGGACACGTGTATCTGGACATGCTGGAAAATTGGCTCATGCCACAACTGTAGACCGACAGCGCCGACTTCATCTTTCAACAGGATGGTGCTCCACCGCACTTCCATCACGATGTTCGGCATTTCTTAAACAGGAGATGGAAAACCGATGGATCGGTCGTGGTGGAGATCATGATCAGCAATTAATGTCATGGCCTCCACGCTCTCCTGACTTAACCCCATGCGATTTCTTTCTGTGGGGTTATGTGAAAGATTCAGTGTTTAAACCTCCTCTACCAAGAAACGTGCCAGAACTGCGAGCTCCCATCAACGATGCTTTCGAACTCATTGATGGGGACATGCTGCGCCGAGTGTGGGAGGAACTTGATTATCGGCTTGATGTCAGCCGAATCACTAAAGTGGCACATATCGAACATTTGTGAATGCCTAAAAAAACTTTTTGAGTTTTTGTATGTGTGTGCAAAGCATTATGAAAGTATCTCAAATAATAAAGTTATTGTAGAGCTGTGAAATCGCTTCAATCATTTGTAATAACCCTGTACTTGTGATAAAGCACAACAGTTCACAGTCTGGTAAGCCACTTACAATTCGTGGTAAGAGTGTTCAACGTAGAAGTTAGGCAGAAACAAATGAGCATCGGAAACTGATAATTAAAACCACCATAAAATATACAAATGGTATTCAAGGTGAATCCTTAGTACAAAAGCACGCAGAGAAACTGACCCAAAGAAACAGCTAGTTATCAAGGAAACACCTCTCGCATCGAACGCACGCGATGCTCACCGTTTCCAAGCAGCGCCCTGCCAAATGATGCGTCCAGTGGTTTGGATCAACAGTTTCCACCAGAGACATACTCATCTGTGACCATCATATTGCAGAGCGTACAAGGTCACACATAGTCCCAAAATAACCAATTACGTTCGAAGTCCAACATACGATTCATTTCTACCATATGGAAAAACTTCTCTGTTTCGCTTCCCGATTATACAGGAGCGCTTGGCTCACTGTTAGAGGAACCTTCGCCAAGACCCACTGCGGTACCACCACAGCGGCTGCTGCCAGTTGTAAGCGAATGGTAGCTCACGTAAAATCAAATCGAGCTATGGCACTCCAGACAGTTCCAGCGCCAAACTGGTTCAATTTCCGCGTAAAAGACTATATGTGTTGAAAGGGTCATGTAGTCCTCTTTCATTATCATTTTATTTACTTTCCAGTGATACAAAACTGTCTGGCAGGCTGAGTGAATGAATGTGGATGTGTTTCATGTTGCTATACGGAGGTTTAGTCTGCTGCAGGGAATCAGCGGTAGTCGCACAGAATGGTCAACCACTGTAGTTTTCAGGCAGGCAAAGAGGATTGCTCTCCTTGCGTGAAAGTTACTGGTATTAGGTTGGTGGCGGAAGCCTCATCTTTGGGTTTTCCTGGCCACGGAATCGCGTGGGAGACGTTAGAGGGAGTGAGACGGTCAGTCTGCTTCCAGCGCGCCGAGGGTCTGCAGCCGAGCTCACTTCGAAGGACGGTGAGTTGGTTTAACCGCGTGGCTCGTTGTCCCGTAGTGAGAGGGGAGCTTTTAGCTTTTGGTCTCGCATCTCGTCTTATAAAGATTGTTTAACCTTGTCGCAGCATGGAATGCAAGGCTTCTGCAGATTTTCAGTTTGATTCCTAATGCAGACTTTGATCCGTAAGAAGAACGTAACAGAAAGGTGTTGCATATGTAAGAAATGCGCCCTCGATTCAGTGTGAACGTTTGTCTGCCTGCAACTGAGTCTGTATACGTTATAATCTTTCCTGAACCTTACTAATTTTGCCTCTTCGTGAATTTTCTTTGTCTCATTTACCTTATGTCCGTTGGAAGCCATCCACGTGTTTTATTATTATTGTTGACCCACTGCCATCGCCCTTTGTCTCTTCAAATGTGCCTTCTGAAACATGTTAATTGTTGGCGGCTGCGTGGTTTAATGTGGTTAAAAACTGGCCACGGTATGTAGAAATTGTGTCTCCGCAAACCACGTGAGCATACGAGTGCGTTGTGAATCGTGTACCGTTTCACAAGAAACTGTAATTAGTTACCAGGCAACAGCAGTTGTGTAGATGCATTACATCAATGTTTTAAGGGATAAATAATTTTTCCACCAATCTTACCCTGTGTACCGATGTTACGTCTCTGCTACCTACGACAGTTACCTTGTAGTTCCCTTGTTAGCCCATCCATAGCGTTTCCCTGCGCACAGGTCCAATAATTAGTGTTCCCTTTTAATTTAAAACAAATTCTTTGGAATAGATGTTGTTTTCATTAGTGCTTCTGCAAGCTGCTCTTACGCACAGTGTTCACGCAATATTTACTTTATTTTAATATTTGATTCAAGTGAACAATGCCTGGACCAAATTAATAATTAGATCCCATTCTTTACGAGTGATATTGCAATGAATGTTCTCTTATGAGTCTTTTTTCTTACGATTAAATTAATTAATTTTCCGATTCAGCCGAACCCTTTATTTGTCGTGTGGCTACAGTTGGTGGCGACCCAATCTTTTACGTTGATTTCAATGTCAGATAGCATTTTCTTATTCAAAGTGAGCTTCACGCAACTTACACATAACGCCAATTTTTTCCGCAACTTACACATAGTGACCATGACGCAACCTAACTTACAGTGTTTCTTCTGTTAGCTAACTTCATTCAAGTATCAACTCAAGAATCTCTAATTTTACTAGCCACACAATTGTTTTGGTGTTGGCTGCTGTACATTACGATCGACGCTTGGTTATGACATTTCACTTCACGATACGGTTTTTTCGCCTTGTCTGTAGGTGGTGTCGTCTGTCATTGATATGAAGCAGATAAAGGACACACACAAAACCAGTACAATACTTGAGTAACAGTAACTATGTAATTACACAAACATATATCGATGTTTCATTTGTAAACCATTACTATTTCTGTCTAGATTTTTAATTATTCACCCCACGTGCCATTATAATCTGATCGACCCCTTATAAGGCCTATATTTCTCAACCATAAAGGGTTACAAATAATTTGCCTCTAAACAGGTTTACGTATGGATTAAACGGAAAAACAGTCTTTGCGGGCGGCATCTATTTCAGAGAAATATGGGGGATCTAAGGAGAAAAACGCAGGGCGGTGTGTAAGAGATTCACTGCATTGAGGAGAAGATGACGGAACAGTATTCTCCCCTGTGTCTGAGAGAATGGTCGGGACCAGACAGGACGCAGAGTCTTGTGCGTCACCTCGGTAATACAGTGACGGTCGTTTTATGTGGACGGGCAGCCGGGTGTGGGCACTAGACAGTTCGTTTGGACTACGCTTCAAAGAGCCGGCAAGCCCGGGAGACGGCGATATTAGGCGGCGAGGCGGTCTGCAGGTAGCGCCAGCTGCCAATATCGCCGCCACCACCCGCCTCCATATTGCGCACCGACGGAGGAGACGAGCCGGTGGAAGGCTACTCTCTCTGAGCCGCCGGAGGAGTTCCCCCTTCAAGTGGCTCATTACTAGCTCTTTCCGTAGTTATCATACCTCACTGTTGACGTTTGGCCTGCTAATTTAAGTAAACAATTAAAATAAGATTAGGAACATATTTGGCTCTGACTACAAAAACGATCTTCAGTTTCTTTTCATTGTCTCATTTTTACTTTCATTTTATTGAAGGTCAATTTTTCTGTCCGAGGCAGATTTATTCCTGATTTAAATCTCTCTTACGACTGCATTTCCGTATTCCATCAAAAATGGGAAGTTTAAATATAATTTAATAGAAGCAATGTCTGAAGCGTTCGATGAATGGGTCGATATGGTAATGTGTCGCCTGCATTAGCATGCATATGGGAAAAGACTGCGAGAAGCACCACGTAGTGAGAACGCATTCAGCTGATGCTGTGTAGTCAGTCGAACATAGAGAACGCAAAGGTTCTTGTAAATATGCTGCTACCATTGCAGAGGATATTATTATCGTCTTGTAACTGTCATTTGTATGATCTCAGTGCTTTTTGTCGCAAGTATTTGTCTGTACTAGATGTGCTACTCGTTACAGACAGGCCTTACAACTTCGTTATATTCATGGCAAGTTCAATGTAATCAAGTTTATACGTAATCTACATTTGTAAAGTTTACGACTTTACAGTTAGAGAAATTATGGTTGTCATAATGTGTTGACAAAGTTCTTTCTGCAGTTAATGTCGGTATTGACATACAACGTTTACGAGTGAACATAGCTGTTTGTGTGCTGTCACTCGTTGTTCAGACATATAAGAGCAATATTGTTCCACCAGTTAACAAGATTCCGCAGTCTGAGTAAATTGTACTATTATATTATCGAAACCTTCGATCTTCTGAAACATGTTTAGTTCTTATTGAGTTCTTTTGTCCAGATAATGTATTTGAGGTTATGTGGTGAGGGCTGGAACGCAGTGTTAAGTATCAACAGAGGTACTGTAAATGGAAAACTTCTTGTAACTTTATTACACTATTTTATACAACTTCTGTCCTCTTTATTTTTAGTATGCTCTGTTCATGTATGTATTCATGTGCCTGGTGATGGTCAGTAACAACCCAGTTATGGAGGTTTTCATAGCAGCTTGCAAGCTCCATACCCGTTTTTTTCTGAAGTTCGTTCAAATGTAGACATAGAACTGATTGACAAGCGACAGGGCTCGCGTCCGTAGATCGCATTTGTTGCTAACAATGATAGTGTTTATTAATAAACGCGATTTTCTGTTTTAAATTATGTACTATGAATGAGATGAAAATATGGAATAAAGAAAGGCTGAACACTGTACTTTTTTTTTCAATTTTATGTCTGTTCGTTCATAAATCACACACATCCAGTCTGAATATAACAATCTTCTCTTTCTCTATGAGGATGTAGCCATCGGTCTTCGCTTTTCTTTCACGGTTAGTCGCAATTCAAATACGATTAACTTTAATACTGTTCAGTGGAAATTCATTCAGTCTTTCCGCTTAGATCTCGTAATAAATCATAATTTTAAGATTTACTCAAAACCAGACACAATAACCCAAGCGAAATTAGGTGAAAAAAAGTTTTCCAAAGCTAAAAGTAAGTAATCGAAATGTCTTCACACCAGAAAATTATGTGTTGGTTCGCCATCCAAATTTACATTAACATCGTTTAGTTGCAGATGAAAAGCTACGAGTACCTGAAAATGTACACAGGATTCTGCTTAACAATATTGTGTAAAATCGAGGTAATGAAAACAGCAAACAAAAATGATTTTTAGGCTTAATTTTCTTATATAAGTTACCACTTACAACATTTTCACATCTCAGAGGTTAGGCTATAGAAAACCCACTGAGCATGGCGGAAAGGTATTGAAACATGAGTCATATGAAAAGACAGTGTTTGGCATAACAGGCAGACGTTATTTTCAATAATTTTATATGCAGACACGGTCAATGTAAGACCAACACAACCAAATGATGAACGTTTAATTACTTCAAAGATGGATCAAATGGCTCTAATCACTGTGGGACTTAGCATCTGAGGTCACCAGTCCCGTAGAACTTAGAACTACTTAAACCTAACTAACCTAAGGACATCATACACATCCATGCCCGAGGCAGGATTCGAACCTGCGACCGCAGCAGCAACGCGGTTCTGGACTGAAGCGCCTAGAACCGCTCTTCCACAGCCCGTACTGCAACAGCCGGTTGTAAATGACTGTTGATAATCCCTCATATTCTCATTGGAGGAAGTAAGGATTAATACAGACAGAATTAAACGCTACTGCTCGCAGAATTTTCGGCGAGCAGAAATTCTGCTCCAAATTTGTGCTGCACAACACTTGTGCAACCAATTTGAACAGTGTCGTACGTAACCACCACGATTTTTGTCCATTGCTGTCTGCGTCTCTGTAAACATCTGAACATATGCGAAATTAATCAAATCCAAAAGAAGAAGCTAAAAAGGTGTTACTGTCAATGCAGATTATGTTAAAGGCGAATAAAGATATTTCGTCTTAATTTATGTTTACTTCGTTTCAAGATGCATTTCATCGAGTTTATTAGACGCACCTTCTGAAAACTGTTAACAACATTACCGACCATATACTACTGTAACCTCCGCTTTCTATTATGCAAATCTCTACACCAGCGTAAGAACTTCGCCGGGAATTTAGGGCGCTCATAAATTTTTTATGTCTTGACATAGCAATAACCTGAATTCCCACATATGTGCAGCAGAAACTATACCCAGTTCGATGTAGTGAAACAAGAAGTTGAGTATGGCATTATTCCGAGAAACTTCCCCATGTTCTTAGTGACATACTGAAACTGTACAGATACCTGTCTCCGTACCTGAGTTTTCTAAGGATTACCTGGAATATCGTGCTTGGCTTGTATATAGCTGCTTCGAACCCCTGTGGTGGAAGAAGTTTTCGCTACCAGTATTTAACCAGCAAGGAAAGAGTAGGTGGTTACGCTAACTGCCTGATCCCCAGAATTTGCGCCGATACCCTAAACTGAATTTCATATTTCTACACAGTGTCTCATGCAGTAAGGGAAGAGACGGTGTTGATGGTGACCTGTCCGGGTAGGGTCCGGATAGGGAATTTAAGCATGGCGGTCCCCTCTGTGTTTCTCGTGAGGTGTGTGTGCTGCTGTCGAGCTTCAGCCTGCTTCTTCTCTCATAATCATACAACTCAATCATGACCCTGCACTAGGCACACTCATTCCAGTCCCGTGCACGTAAGATACAGCTCTCTTAGCAGCTGCATACGTTTCTGCGGGCATACTCAGCAGGCAGAAAAGTTTTATGGGCATGGTTGAGCGTTATAGTTATTTTACAGTATGACGCAGCAATATATGCAGAAAACCTTTATTCTAACAACTGTGGAAAGATGCCACTGTGTTCAGAGGAAGAAAACCGATTCCAATTAGGGGACTGGGCAACCCCTCGAGGTGTTATTACCAACAATGCAAAACGTCTCTTTCTTTATTATGCGAGGTACAAAAAACTATAGAGAAATTTCAGAGCCAATTGCGGTAGAAGAAATCAGCTCTCTTCGTGCCCTTTGACGGAGCCGTACAACATCTTCTTGTTTAAAGGCAGTGTATATACACTCCTGGAAATTGAAATACGAACACCGTGAATTCATTGTCCCAGGAAGGGGAAACTTTATTGACACATTCCTGGGGTCAGATACATCACATGATCACACTGACAGAACCACAGGCACATAGACACAGGCAACAGAGCATGCACAATGTCGGCACTAGTACAGTGTATATCCACCTTTCGCAGCAATGCAGGCTGCTATTCTCCCATGGAGACGATCGTAGATAATGCTGGATGTAGTCCTGTGGAACGGCTTGCCATGCCATTTCCACCTGGCGCCTCAGTTGGACCAGCGTTCGTGCTGGACGTGCAGACCGCGTGAGACGACGCTTCATCCAGTCCCAAACATGCTCAATGGGGGACAGATCCGGAGATCTTGCTGGCCAGGGTAGTTGACTTACACCTTCTAGAGCACGTTGGGTGGCACGGGATACATGCGGACGTGCATTGTCCTGTTGGAACAGCAAGTTCCCTTGCCGGTCTAGGAATGGTAGAACGATGGGTTCGATGACGGTTGGGATGTACAGTGCACTATTCAGTGTCCCCTCGACGATCACCAGTGGTGTACGGCCAGTGTAGGAGATCGCTCACCACACCATGATGCCGGGTGTTGGCCCTGTGTGCGTCGGTCGTATGCAGTCCTGATTGTGGCGCTCACCTGCACGGCGCCAAACAGGCATACGACCATCATTGGCACCAAGGCAGAAGCGACTCTCATCGCTGAAGACGACACGTCTCCATTCGTCCCTCCATTCACGCCTGTCGCGACACCACTGGAGGCGGGCTGCACGATGTTGGGGCGTGAGCGGAAGACGGCATAACGGTGTGCGGGACCGTAGCCCAGCTTCATGGAGACGGTTGCGAATGGTCCTCGCCGATACCCCAGGAGCAACAGTGTCCCTAATTTGCTGGGAAGTGGCGGTGCGGTCCCCTACGGCACTGCGTAGGATCCTACGGTCTTGGCGTGCATCCGTGCGTCGCTGCGGTCCGGTCCCAGGTCGACGGGCACGTGCACCTTCCGCCGACCACTGGCGACAACATCGATGTACTGTGGAGACCTCACGCCCCACGTGTTGAGCAATTCGGCGGTACGTCCACCCGGCCTCCCGCATGCCCACTATACGCCCTCGCTCAAAGTCCGTCAACTGCACATACGGTTCACGTCCACGCTGTCGCGGCATGCTACCAGTGTTAAAGACTGCGATGGAGCTCCGTATGCCACGGCAAACTGGCTGACACTGACGGCGGCGGTGCACAAATGCTGCGCAGCTAGCGCCATTCGACGGCCAACACCGCGGTTCCTGGTGTGTCCGCTGTGCCGTGCGTGTGATCATTGCTTGTACAGCCCTCTCGCAGTGTCCGGAGCAAGTATGGTGGGTCTGACACATCGGTGTCAATGTGTTCTTTTTTCCATTTCCAGGAGTGTATTCAGCGTTATAATGGTCGGTGTAGAACAAGTAATGAAAACGTGAAACCATTACAAGTTGATTTACAGCCATCACTAATAGAACTGGAACGGAAACTTCAAAATGTCTGAAACTGTCTGCACAAGCTACTGTACGGCAGGTACTTAAAGTAGACGATAGGACGAAACGCACTGAAATTACTAACGAAATTCTTTTTTAAACAGTTGTTAAAGACGGTGGTATTTTCCGTTTATTAGTTTTTTTTTATCGCGTAAGGGTTAGTTAACCCACACGCTGTACTATAAAAGAATGTCCTATACTGCACAGTTTAACCAGTGGTTATTCTTTTCGAATAATCGGATATTTGTTCATAGGCTTTTTCCAGCAGTGATTCGTGTAACTGAGAAATCAGAGTCCATAATTCTGCTACTCTCTTTCGTTGGCCAGTGATCACTAGGAAGAAGGTAGTATAACAGAACGGGGAGTCATTTACCTGTTGGTGTTTAATCAACGTACCGAACTTAGCGAGATCTAATAGAAGTTAATAAATTAAGTCTGTTTCGTAGGAACGTGAAGTGTGATGTTTGTGTGTACATCATTCTTATTTTTCAGTGTAGACCGTCGTCCTATTTTATTTTCAGAGGAGACTGTAAGCTAGAAACCAGTTGGAGGCAGCGTAGTTACCGTTCACGAAGTATGCTCACCAATCTGATGACGATATCTAATTCTTCTGATTGAAGCTGAACTGGTACGGGGCATTTATTATTTGTGGCACAGGGGTAGTGACGATTTTAACTCTGTTCGCGGATCAAAGCGAGGCTGTCGGCGCTTATTTTGATTGATTTTATAGCGTAACAGTGCTAAGGGATGAATCCTAGTCCTCCCACAGACGTTTCTGAGTAGATCTGGTGAGCAAAACGTCGTAATTTCTAAAGCGCGCCACACATCCTTAAGAATTCGTGGATTCTGGCCGCTCCCTCTAGTGGAACTTCGCTTGATGCCCAAAAGACGAGATGGAAGAAACATTTGACATACATCTTTATGCAATATGTCTCTACTGGAAGTACAGAATGGAACAGCAGCATGATACCGTTTAGATTTAGACAGCCTACAGTATCTTTTTCTTTGATTCTTTTTTCATCTTCTTATGTGGGTTATGTGACTGTATTCCCGGAAACAGTCATGCAACCTATGCAAATTGATACAGAAACATCAATTTGATCTTAATATTTAATTGGTGCCGAGAATATGATAAACAGCAATACTGCTGACTGACAGTAAGTGACTAATGCAACCATACTCTTCTTTTATTCTTGATTCGAATTTGCATGCCTTGTAGAAGCGAGAGAGCGTCGAAAGCATTCTGAGCGGTGGAAAAAACACGCCGATTGACTGGGACAGTATATCCAGTGTTATTCTGAAAGACACAGATAGGATCTCCTGTGGCGCAAACTGAAAGGTGGACACGCATAGGTGGACTGGTCATTTATTTGTGGATGGTTTCAGATTAAGTGGAAATTTCATTTTACGAGAGCGAAGCAGTCCCATGTCACATCTGTGGAATAGTCGACTTTACGGCAGTGACAGTAGTATTTCTGAACTTGGGTATCTTCAGCTCAGTTGTAGACCGGAGAGTAGTCGAGTGTCGGACATATAGTAGCTTGGCAGAACTGGTGTATATTGGGGAAGGATTTTTCTGAAGAAAATTGTTAGGAATTATTAATCTGATGGAAGGAATTAAAGGACGCAGCTTTTGTGGTACAGATAGAACAGATTTTCTATACGGATATGTTTTTAAGGTAATAATTTTTCATGTTAACTGAATCTTCTTCGGTCCGTGGTACAACAAGATTGTAATAAATGAAAAGCACTATTGTAGAACAAAAGCAAACTAGTGTTTGTCATTCACTGTAATAATTTTTGCTGGCGTTTACTAATAATGTTAGCGATTATTGCAACAGATCTCTCCACCTCCTCATCTCAGTTTAGTGCAGTTTTGTTTATTTCAATCATAAAATCATTGCCTCGTAAGACTTTTGTAAAGGAAGTAAAGTTTTTGGTTTTCTGTGAGTTTAATGTTCTTGTAAAATAAGAGTTCAAAATACAGCATTGTCATTACAATGAACTGATTAGCATTTTCATTTCAACTAAGAAGTTCTTTCAGTATACGAAAATCATCCCAATCTTTCTCGCTGTAATTTAGTTTTACTTCCGCCTATTTTATCTCGCACGATGTCTTGATGCTGTGGTGTTGCTGCTGATTATGGTATAATTTTACAGGTGTGACTCTTTTCATAATTTGTTTGATCTTTCTTTTCACATCTCGCGTTTCCGTTGACTTTGTACTTTAGATTTTGAGTGGACCAGTGAACAGCGTGTGTTTCGTTGTGTTTCTACGTAATTTCAGCGTTTTATTTTTTTGGGACAGTGCATAGTTTGATTGTGGTAGTGTCCTGAATAATAGTTTTCATTTCATGCACAGTGAACGCCAGTTACTTTTGTCTTAACGTAAATGTGTGCACTGAGACACGCTGTTCGCAATAGTAATTTTAGTTCAACCATTTTTTTATAACAAAGGATAGTACATTCAGTTTTGAGTAGAAAGCAGGTAGACATTTTAATGCTCATCAATGAAGGAATGATTGAGTCAGAGCAAATAACTTTCAGAACTCCTGGCGAAAACATGTTACACCTGGGAGTGGAGTGATGAAGTATGCTTTCTAGCAGAAGCCACTATTGTACCCAAATGCAAAAAGTAGACTCTTTCTCCAGAAAGCAAAGCAAGATCAAAATCTTGAAGGTGGACTGGGGTAATGCAGTCTGGGCCTTTTCAAAACACAAGACACCACTGAACAAATTTTGGCACAGTGTAATAACCGCCAGTATAGGCCAATGTAAGCGAATTAGAGGTTAGAGAGACAAACGCGACGGTGATGGCTGGGAGCAACCCCACTGGTCACAGAGCAATAGGGAGTGAAGCGATTTTTTCTGTAGAAGACGTTAGGGCATACGTTATTCGTAACTAGCTAAAGAAAGGAGACTAATGATTTCTAAGGATCATTTTTATTGGTCAGCACTCAGAAGATCATGATCCAGTCTATGTGAATTTAGTAAGAGATCCAAAACGTAGCACTGCGAGGTTTCACTGTAATAACATTCAATCAGAGATCATTTGAACTCGAACTCGGTATTCACGGAGCCTCTGCCACCAGATTTCCATGCTGAGAGCGAACGTCAGTTCTACCTATCTGCTGTGCTGCATGTGCTGGTGTACTGGGCACGGTGTGTGTGAAATGCTATGGGACTGAACTGCTAAGGTCATCAGTCCCTAAGCTTACACACTACTTAAGCTAAATTATACGAAGGACAAACACACACACCCATGCCTGGGGGAGGACTCGAACCTCCGCCTGGTACTGGGCACTGATCTGCACTTATCCAATGACGACTGTGGTTGGTTCCGTCAGTGATTGATTCCGCAGCTACTATAGTCCCCACCTGCAGTAGTGTGACAAGACTGAGCTAGACCTGTGAGACTATTGTAGGGACACTAGTCATTTTTTAGTAATTTGGCTACTGCAGGCTTCACTATGAGTACTTACATTTTATTGTCAATGAAAAGTCCGCTTTCAACTCCGACCACAGGTGCGACATATTCCCTTACCTGTTTTCAGATAACATCATGACAATCACTGGGCACTTGGCGACTACAGTTAATTCAGTTGCGCAATTAATAGCATCTTTCCGACCTCAATTAGTCTCACTCTGGTTTCCCATGTCAGCTTTAAGGAAATGGAAATGCATGCTAACTGGAATCGTGTAAGCGTTTTGCCGCTCTGCACTTAAAAGATTATTCACGATTCGCAGTTCTCTGTTTTATGCTCCACAGCATCGATTACTATCTGGCCTTCCTATACCGTTGCTTCATTCACAAATGATCTGTGGGAAGAACGATTAACGGGGTCTATCTTTAGCATCTGATTTCTTTGTTTTTACCATTTCTTCTCGAGATGCAGATTGGAGGATGCAATACTTGCATTGATTCTCGTACGTGCGTACGATCCTCGAAACATTAACAATATGTATTTCTATGATGCAGATCACTACTATATTTTGTAGCGTCAGACACTATTATTGGATGCTCGACTCTGTAGTGGTCACACGCTAATTAAAGAACACTTGATTAAAAATAAAACTGTACTTGGGGTTTTTTCTATATCCTCCGTTAATTTTTTGCAGTAACGGTCCCAGACTAATGAATAATGCTCGAGTACCGGTCGAACACGAGTTCTGATAGATATCTTTTGTGGATCAATTCAACTGCATTTGGCTTCATCATCCACTTAATCTCTCATCTGCCTTTCCTACGACTAACTGCACATTGTAATAGCAACATCACGAGTCAGGTTCGACGTACAGACCTATCTGTAGATACTTTACAGCTGTGGCTGTCTCCATTGATCACTGGGACTGCTTTCAAACACCACAACTTGCTAACAAAACTGCATGTAATTCTTTTGTATTACTCAGCGAGCGCATGGACATTATTCATTTTGACTCACTGTTGAATGAGAACAGTAATTTGTTGAGAAATGTCCGTCACAAGGAGTGACGAAATTTCAGTAGAAATGTAATTTGTAACTTTAAAATTCACAACGTCTCACTGTAAATAAAGGGTGAGCTGTTTGCATTATCGCAGGTCTTAAGACATTTTGCGCCAGCTTTGTTGGAATACTGTCACTTAAGACTTTACTGTTTCTTCTCTTTCGGTAGTATCACAGACCTCATAAGTAGGATTCGGATTTTAATAACCTAAAAAACAGCGAAATATGCAAGCATTTATGACTTAAAACTTATGAGTACGACCTAACAAATAAAACATGACTGAAGATAAGCTTATTTAAAAACATCTTGTGGATATTTTTGTGTGCCTTGTAATACAAAATTCACTTCCAAACAAATTGTGAGTATAGTGCTTACTGTTTCAGTGTCTGAAACTAACTAGCAATTATTTTTGAAATGTCTTCAAATAACAGCACGTTTTTCCTGCTGCGCATCACTAGTTTAAAATAATGTTAATCAGTTAACTCGTTCTGTCAGTCTTCAGTTTTTGTAGAGCTGCAGTGCATCACAAGGTGAATTTTCAGGTTTTTCCATTTTCAACGACTTACCGTTGTCGCTGAGGATGGTGTATATCCGGAAAAACTCCTCTCCACTTCACAGGGCGTCACAGTAGCGTTTATGAAGGCGGCGGGGTCACTGGAGGCCAGCTTTTGCTCATTGTCTGCAGATGTTGTGATATTCCCAGAAACACTGTTACTAATTTTGCAAATTTTAGAATATTCAGGATTCCGCTGGAGTACACTTTACAATACGTTGTTCACTGTCAGCCACATGACCACAAGCTCGACCCAAAACACCCTGTACACGCTGCACAACATACAGAGCGTCACACAGTTCAGTACCAGCAGCTCCCAGTCCTTCTAAAGGTATCTGTAAGGACCTATTTTACAGCTTTGATAACATCTGATCCGTTCCTATCAGGGCCACAAAAAATTGTCTTTATTTTGGTGTAGCTGGTGCAATACTACTCAGTAGCACTAAGCCAAGAACCTCTTCGTGTAAGAACAGGCTGGGGGTAGGGAGGGGGCGGGGGGGGGGGGGAAGGTCAGGTGAAGATGTTTGTTCCTTGAATTTCTGCACCTGTAGAGCAGCTTTCACAGAGATTTTCTTGCCACGGAAAATTAATCAGAGTAATCTGATCGCACCTCTTCTCCAACTCTGTGTAATGAGCATCTGCAATATAAGTGACGTTTCCCCAAAAGTTGTCACAGTACCATTTGCTACGTAACGCTCTCCGATATCACTGACTTCATGTATGGACACCCAGACCATTTGGTCAGCAAAACCAATTAGCATTTTGTTTAGCATCTCTTCTAGCACAAAGATTTATCTGGGACTGGATGTGTCGTGAACTTCAATAACTACATGAAGCGTGGATTTCTCATATTCTCCAATGGGGTGTTATAAGACACCTTCACGTCACACAAGTCCTTGAAGAATGAAATGGAATGACGTGAGTCTAGGGCCTCCTGTCGGGTGAATTGGTCGTCAGGCGCACGTCTTTTTACTTGATGCCACTTCGGCGACTTCGTGTCGATAAGGATAATATGATAATGAAGACAACGAAACACCCAGTTCCAGAGCGGAGAAAAATCACCTACCCAGCCGGGAAACAAACCCGGGCCTCTGGCATGGCACTCTAAAGCGCTGACCACTAAGTTACGGAGACGAATCCTCGAAAAATGACAGCACGGTTGAAGATGGACCTGTCTGCTTAAATAACAGCTTTTGTCTGCTGACATTTTCAGCACTTCCCATCAGGCAGCTGCTGTATTTGGCGGTATTTCAGTATCGTTGACATTAACGCTACAAGACAAAGTATATTCCTGTGGTAATTGCGTGTACTTTTTAGAACCTGTATTGATGGCAACACAATATTTGTGTTTCTTGATGGTAAGGAAATTGTATCATCTTCTTCACTTTGACTACTACAATCCTAATAAGTAGAGCTTTGTAGTAACTTTGTTTGTGGTATCACGTGAAAGGTAGTCATGTAAGCATCATTTTACATCTACATCTACATCTATACTCCGCGAGCCACCTTACGGTGTGTGGCGGAGGGTACTTATTGTACCACTATCTGATCCCCCCTTCCCTGTTCCATTCACGAATTGTGCGTGGGAAGAACGACTGCTTGTAAGTCTCCGTATTTGCTCTAATTTCTCGGATCTTTTCGTTGTGATCATTACGCGAGATATATGTGGGCGGTAGTAATATGTTGCCCATCTCTTCCCGGAATGTGCTCTCTCGTAATTTCGATAATAAACCTCTCCGTATTGCGTAACGCCTTTCTTGAAGTGTCCGCCACTGGAGCTTGTTCAGCATCTCCGTAACGCTCTCGCGCTGACTAAATGTCCCCATGACGAATCGCGCTGCTTTTCGCTGGATCATGTCTATCTCTTCTATTAATCCAACCTGGTAAGGGTCCCATACTGATGAGCAATACTCAAGAATCGGACGAACAAGCGTTTTGTAAGCTACTTCTTTCGTCGATGAGTCACATTTTCTTAGAATTCTTCCTATGAATCTCAACCTGGCGCCTGCTTTTCCCACTATTTGTTTTATGTGATCATTCCACTTCAGATCGCTCCGGATAGTAACTCCTAAGTATTTTACGGTCGTTACCGCTTCCAATGATTTACCACCTATGGCATAATCGTACTGGAATGGATTTCTGCCCCTATGTATGCGCATTATATTACATTTATCTACGTTTAGGGAAAGCTGCCAGCTGTCGCACCATTCATTAATCCTCTGCAGGTCTTCCTGGAGTACGTACGAGTCTTCTGATGTTGCTACTTTCTTGTAGACAACCGTGTCATCTGCAAATAGCCTCACGGAGCTACCGATGTTGTCAACTAAGTCATTTATGTATATTGTAAACAATAAAGGTCCTATCACGCTTCCTTGCGGTACTCCCGAAATTACCTCTACATCTGCAGATTTTGAACCGTTTAGAATGACATGTTGTGTTCTTTCTTCTAGGAAATCCTGAATCCAATCACAAACCTGGTCCGATATTCCGTAAGCACGTATTTTTTTCACTAAACGTAAGTGCGGAACCGTATCAAATGCCTTCCTGAAGTCCAGGAATACGGCATCAATCTGCTCGCCAGTGTCTACGGCACTGTGAATTTCTTGGGCAAATAGGGCGAGCTGGGTTTCACATGATCTCTGTTTGCGGAATCCATGTTGGTTATGATGAAGGAGATTTGTATTATCTAAGAACGTCATAATACGAGAACACAAAACATGTTCCATTATTCTACAACAGATTGACGTAAGTGAAATAGGCCTATAATTATTCGCATCTGATTTATGACCCTTCTTGAAAATGGGAACGACCTGTGCTTTCTTCCAGTCGCTAGGTACTTTACGTTCTTCCAGAGATCTACGATAAATTGCTGATAGAAAGGGGGCAAGTTCTTTAGCATAATCACTGTAGTATCTTAAGGGTATCTCGTCTGGTCCGGATGCTTTTCCGCTACTAAGTGATAGCAGTTGTTTTTCAATTCCGATATCGTTTATTTCATTTTCCATTTTGGCGTCCGTGCGACGGCTGAAGTCAGGGACCGTGTTACGATTTTCCGCAGTGAAACAGTTTCGGAACACTGAATTCAGTATTTCTGCCTTTCTTCGGTCGTCCTCTGTTTCGGTGCCATCGTGGTCAACGAGTGACTGAATAGGGGATTTAGATCCGCTTACCGATTTTACATATGACCAAAACTTTTTAGGGTTCTTGTTTAGATTGTTTGCCAATGTTTTATGTTCGAATTCGTTGAATGCTTCTCTCATTGCTCTCTTTACGCTCTTTTTCGCTTCGTTCAGCTTTTCCTTATCAGCTATGATTCGACTACTCTTAAACCTATGGTGAAGCTTTCTTTGTTTCCGTAGCACCTTTCGTACATGATTGTTATACCACGGTGGATCTTTCCCCTCGCTTTGGACCTTAGTCGGTACGAACTTATCTAAGGCGTACTGGACGATGTTTCTGAATTTTTTCCATTTTTGTTCCACATCCTCTTCCTCAGAAATGAACGTTTGATGGTGGTCACTCAGATATTCTGCGATTTGTGCCCTATCACTCTTGTTAAGCAAATAGATTTTCCTTCCTTTCTTGGCATTTCTTATTACACTTGTATTCATTGATGCAACCACTGACTTATGATCACTGATACCCTCTTCTACATTCACGGAGTCGAAAAGTTCCGGTTTATTTGTTGCTATGAGGTCTAAAACGTTAGCTTCACGAGTTGGTTCTCTAACTATCTGCTCGAAGTAATTCTCGGACAAGGCAGTCAGGATAATGTCACAAGAGTCTCTGTCCCTGGCTCCAGTTCTGATTGTGTGACTATCCCATTCTATACCTGGTAGATTGAAGTCTCCCCCTATTACAATAGTATGATCACGAAACTTCTTCACGACGTTCTGCAGGTTCTCTCTGAGGCGCTCAACTACTACGGTTGCTGATGCAGGTGGCCTATAGAAGCATCCGACTATCATATCTGACCCACCTTTGATACTTAACTTAACCCAGATTATTTCACATTCGCATTCGCTAATAACTTCACTGGATATTATTGAATTCTTTACTGCTATAAATACTCCTCCACCATTGGCGTTTATCCTATCCTTGCGGTATATATTCCATTCTGTGTCTAGGATTTCGTTACTGTTCACTTCCGGTTTTAACCAACTTTCCGTTCCTAATACTATATGCGCACTATTTCCTTCAATAAGAGATACTAATTCAGGAACCTTGCCCTGGATACTCCTGCAGTTTACCAATATTACGTTAACTTTTCCTGTTTTTGGTCTCTGAGGACGGACGTTCTTTATCAACGATGATGATGTTCTCTCTGGTAAGCCGTCAGGTATTTTATCGTTTCGCCCAAGGGGGGGTCCCTCTAACCTAAAAAACCCCCGTGTGCACGCCACACGTACTCTGCTACCCTAGTAGCTGCTTCCGGTGTGTAGTGCACGCCTGACCTGTCTAGGGGGGCCCTACAGTTCTCCACCCAATAACGGAGGTCGATGAATTTGCAACCATTATAGTCGCAGAGTCGTCTGAGCCTCTGGTTTAGACCCTCCACACGGCTCCAAACCAGAGGACCGCGATCGACTCTGGGCACTATGCTGCAGATATTAAGCTCAGCTTGCACTCCGCGTGCGATGCTGGTTGTCTTCACCAAATCAGCCAGCCGCCGGAAGGAACCAAGGATGGCCTCAGAACCCAAGCGGCAGGCGTCATTCGTTCCGACATGTGCTACTATCTGCAGCCGGTCACACCCAGTGCGTTCAATAGCTGCCGGAAGGGCCTCCTCCACATTACGGACGAGACCCCCCGGCAAGCACACCGAGTGCACACTGGCATTCTTCCCCGACCTACCCGCTATTTTCCTGAGGGGCTCCATAACCCGCCTAACGTTGGAGCTCCCTATAACTAATAGGCCCGCCCTCTGTGACTGTCGGGACCTTGCCGGAGAATCGGCCACTGGCCCAACAGGCGAGGCATCCTGTGGTGGCTCGGAAACGATGTCATCACCACTAGGAAGCACCCCGTACCTGTTGGAAAGGGGTAAGGCAGCCGCCACGCGGCCAGATCCCACCTTCGCCTTTCGGCCAGGCACGCGCGAGCCCACCACTGTCCGCCATTCACCCTGGAGTGATGGCTGACCGGTAAGATGCTCACTGCCGGAAGACGCAGCGACATCAGGGGTTCCATGTGATTCCAAGGCCACCGAAGTAGGCATAGGTCTCACCACAGTTGCCCCAACGCCACTACGAGCCGACGCCTGCGCCTCGAGCTCGATGAGCCTAACAGACAAAGCCTCCACCTGTCCCCGAAGAGTGGCCAATTCTCCTTGCGTCCGCTCACAACAACCACAGTCCCTACACATGACTATGTTTACCCTACTCTATACGGTGACAAATTCCCAAGATAATCTTCTGATGAGCTACTCTGATAATCAAGAAACACTCACTGAAATACGAGACGCGAAAACTACGCTAGGTTTTCCCAGAAAAACTATTTAAAAGCTAAGCGCAGCAAATAAGTACAAAAACACTGTTATTGAAATAAAAGGTTCTACCTAGTAAGCACTCGAACACGCAAGAAATTACAAAAATAAACTAGTAATTACACAGATAACTGAAAATAAGTCGCTGCTGTTTGTACAATATGTAAGAAGCAAACGGTGTACTCGCCTTAGTAGTAGCAGGAGCTAGCGATGCGCTCTCGCTGACGGTCTAACTGACACTTTTCATGTTTTAATTCTTGTGTCCTTAAAGATACGGCAAATATACGTATTTTTGGTGGTCGAAATATGAGTTATTACTAAAATGGCGTAAATATGACTTCATAGCACAATAAAAATACATTTTTCTCCACTACGCTACCTTGGATTCTCACGTAAATTGTTAAATTCACCATAAACTTCGGGAAAAAATGTGACTTGTCATTAAAATCCGAGCCCTATTCATCAGTTACTTGTTTCTGTGTGACTAAGTCCCACTCGAAATACTATGGCCTCGAAATCAATTACTTAACGCCCACTCTGTAACGCACTTGGAGGAAATAGTTCTGGATCGCACGTTTCCTATAGCTTTTTCCTTATGAAAGTACGCTCTTATAGACGGGATCATTTTCTCTTTACATCTTCTAGTCGGGCGATATCACTTCATCATACGGTCAGTTGCACTGAAGCCTTTTTTTTTTTCGTACGTCTGCTTAGATCAGTTCCTTCCAGGTATTCCTTGTGTAGTTTTCGTTACACTGCCTTCACTGAATGTCTTCTCACACACAAGTTAATTTAGCAGTCGTTTCCTTGGCAGTGGATCCTTATTAAAGGTGACAATCGTCTTGCCATCAGTTGTAACACCTTCACATTTAATAGGCGACTTCTAACTCCATATGCTACCGTTTAACTCAACACGATAGCAGAAGATACTCTTAGAAGATTATTGATGACTGCGACTTTAACACGTTAGAGGCCATACATACTGAAGGTTCAGAACATTTCCCGACTTGCTGCAGAGGGAAACAGAAAAGCCAGAAGACTCCAGCGCGTTAAATGTATTTCAGTAAGCACCGTCTGGGGTTAGATATCTGTAGTCGGGTGTTCATTATACATCTTTCAACCACGGTATAACTACCGAGGATAAATCTGTAAGTTTATGATTTTAAGACGCATCAGAGAGCTATGTAAAACACTTAATTCATAACTATTATTGAAATGAACTAACATAAATAAAACCCTTTGAAACATTTCGAAAGGAGGTAGGCTATTGCTTCCGATGCAACTCATCGTCGTAATGGTATCACAGCTAGCTCTTTCCTAACCTACACTGACTTCCTCTGTGTTTCATGAAACCGATGCATCTACACTGACGGAAGAAAATCGCAACACCAAGAAGAAGTTTTGCGACGTAACCGGAAGTTGGTAGGCGTCCTGGTGCACCTCAGAAATGATGTCTATTGAAATTTCGCACCAGTCGCCTGAGAGTGGCGCTAGTAACGCCACTATGATGATGCAAATCAGATTTGCTTTGAATACACACTTTAATGGTCGTGAGCGCTAGTTGCCTTTGAGATTGGATGCGGTGGGTTGATGTTAGTCAAGAATGCCTTTAAGGTGACAAAGATGCCATTATCAACAGCCCACTGAGTTTGAACGTGGTCGTATAATAGGACTACGAGAAGCTCGATGTTCCTTTTGGACACTGCAGAAGGACTTGGCAGGAATGTAGCCACTGTACACCATTCCTGGCAGCGGTGGTCTCGAGAATGTACGGTGGCAAGGTGACAGGGCCCTGGACGGCTACGTGGAACTACCGAGGGAGAAGACCACCATGTTCGGGGTATTGCTCTGGCTCATCGTACTGTACCTGCAGTAGTAATTTAAGCAGCAATTGGCACCGCAGTGACAGAAAGAACTGTTAAAAATCGGTTACTTAAAGGACAACTCCAAACTAGATGCCCTATAACGTGCATTCGACTGACCCCAAACCACTGAAAACAACGACTTCACTGGTGTCAAACGAGAACTCATTGGGGGGTAGAGTGGAGGTCTGTCGTGTTTTCTGATGAAAGCTGGTTCTGCCTAAGTGGCACTGAAGACCGTGTGTTGGTTAGAAGGAGGCCCGTTGAGGGCCAGCAACGAAGCTGCCTGTGTGGTAGACACATTGGTCTGCACTTATGGTTATGGTCTCAGGTGCGATTTTATATAACAACAGGAGCACTTTCGTGGTTATCCCATGCACCTTGACTGCAAACATTAACGTCAATCTGGTGATTAAACCTATTTTGCTGACAGTCATGAGCAACATTCCAGGGGCTGTTTCCCAACAGAATAACACTCGGTCACATACCGCTGTTGTAACCCAACATGTTCTACAGATTAGCGACATGATGCCTTGCCCTGGTCAATGACCAGATCTGTTTCCAGTCGAGAATATACAGGACATTATCGGACGTCAAATCCAGTGCAATCCATAAAACAGCATTCATTGTACCTGATCTGATTGACCAAGTGCCACAAGCATGTAACTCCGTCCTACAGACTGACATCCGGCATCTGTACAACACACTGCATGCACGTTTACAAGGTTAAACTGGTTATTAATATATCAGCATTCCATATTTGCAATGGCTTATCTAGCGCATACATTAGCCTGTGATCTTGCAATGTCAGTCGCTTAAATATTGTACATAGACAAATCCCCCCCTCCCCCATGACCTCCTCCATGAGCCATGGACGTTGACGTTGGCGGGAGGCTTGCGTGCCTCAAAGATACAGATTGCCGAACCGAATGTGCAACCACAACGGAGGAGTATCTATTGAGAGGCCAAACAAACGTGTGTTTCCTGAAGAGGGGCAACAGCCTTTTCAGTAGCTGCAGGGGCAATAGTCTGGATTAATGACTGAACTGGCCTTGTAACATCAACCAAAACAGCATCGCTAAGCTGGTACTGCCAGCGGTTGAAAGGAAGGGGAAACTACATCCGTAACTATTCGCGAGGATATGTAGCGTCACTGTATGGTTAAATGATGATGGCGACTTCTTGGGTAAAAATATTCCGGAGGTAAAATAGTCCCCCATTCGGATTTCCTGGGGGGGGGGGGGGGCATACTCAGGAGAACGTCGTTATCAGGAGAATCAAAACTGACGTTCTACGGATCGGAGCGAGCGTGGAATGTCAGATGCCTTAATAGGGCAGGTAGGTTACAACACTGATGAATTCATCAATGGAATACGCCTAGAAAGACTGAAATAGCATATAGGTTACAACATTTATAAATTAAAATTGGATATAGAGGGAATGAGTGAAGTTCGGTGGCACGAGAAACAGGACTTGGTCAGGTGCATACAGCTCTATAAATACAATACCAAAGAGGGGTAATCCAGGACTTGCTTTAATAATGAATAAAAAATAACGCTGATAAGCTACTACGAACAGTATAGTGAGCGCATTATTGTAGCAGTGTAAGTTTGTATGCCAACTAGCTCCGCAGATGATGAAGAGATTGAATAAATATATGATGAAATAAAAGAAACTATTTGTAGTGTTGGCAGAAGAGCCAACACCGTGTTGTTAGAGGAGGCCGAAATACACGCGTTTAATCTCACGCAGACTGGCGTGAGGTCTGGAACAGGACAATGTCTTGAGAATTGCAAATAAAGTACGAAGATCTTGGAATACTTAACTTTAATCCATAATTGGTGTACATCGCACTTGACGTTACATGTTTTATAATTTCAATATTAACTGGTAATGGCGCCTTGCTAGGTCATAGCAAATGACGTAGCTGAAGGCTATGCTAACTATCGTCTCGGCAAATGAGAGCGTATTTGTCAGTGAACCTTTCCTAGCAAAGTCGGCTGTACAACTGGGGCGAGTGCTAGGACGTCTCTCTAGACCTGCCGTGTGGTGGCGCTCGGTCTGCAATCACTGACAGTGGCGACACGAGGGTCCGACGTATACTACCGGATCGCGGCCGATTTAAAGGCTACCACCTAGCAAGTGTGGTGTCTGGCGGTGACACCACACTATTGAAATAGTTAATGTTGTTGTGGTCTTCAGTCCTGAGACTGGTTTGATGCAGCTCTCCATGCTACTCTATCCTGTGCAAGCTTCTTCATCTCCCAGTACCTACTGCAACCTACATCCTTCTGAATCTGCTTAGTGTATGCATCTCTTGGTCTCCCCCTACGATTTTTACCCTCCACGCTGCCCTCCAATACTAAATTGGTGATCCCTTGATGCCTCAGAACATGTCCTACCAACCGATCCCTTCTTCTGGTCAAGTTGTGCCACAAACTCCTCTTCTCCCCAATCCGATTCAGTACCTCCTCATTAGTTATGTGATCTACCCATCTAATCTTCAGCATTCTTCTGTAGCACCACATTTCGAAAGCTTCTATTCTCTTCTTGTCCAAACTATTTATCGTCCATGTTTCACTTCCATACATGGCTACACTCCATACAAATACTTTCAGAAAAGACTTCCTGACACTTAAATCTATACTCGATGTTAACAAATTTCTCTTCTTCAGAAACGCTTTCCTTGCCATTGCCAGTCTACATTTTATATCCTCTCTACTTCGACCATCATCAGTTATTTTGCTCCCCAAATAGCAAAACTCCTTTACTACTTTAAGTGTCTCATTTCCTAATCTAATACCCTCAACATCACCCGACTTACTTCGACTACATTCCATTATCCTCGTTTTGCTTTTGTTGATGTTCATCTTATATCCTCCCTTCAAGACACCATCCATTCCGTTCAACTGCTCTTCCAAGTCCTTTGCTGTCTCTGACAGAATTACAATGTCATCGGCGAACCTCAAAGATTTTATTTCTTCTCCATGGATTTTAATACCTACTCCGAATTTTTCTTTTGTTTCCTTCACTGCTTGCTCAATATACAGATTGAATAACATCGGGGAGAGGCTACAACCCTGTCTTACTCCCTTCCCAACCACTGCTTCCCTTTCGTGTCCCTCGACTCTTATAACTGCCATCTGGTTTCTGTACAAATTGTAAATAGCCTTTCGCTCCCTGTATTTTACCCCTGCCACCTTTAGAATTTGAAAGAGAGTATTCCAGTCAACATTGTCAAAAGCTTTCTCTAAGTCTACAAATGCTAGAAACGTAGGTTTGCCTTTCCTTAATCTTTCTTCTAAGATAAGTCGTAAGGTCAGTATTGCCTCACGTGTTCCAGTATTTCTACGAAATCCAAACTGATCTTCCCCGAGGTCGGCTTCTACCAGTTTTTCCATTCGTCTGTAAAGAATTCGTGTTAGTATTTTGCAGCTGTGGCTTATTAAACTGATTGTTCGGTAATTCTCACATCTGTCAACACCTGCTTTCTTTGGGATTGGAATTATTATATTCTTCTTGAAGTCTGAGGGTATTTCGCCTGTTTCATACATCTTGCTCACCAGATGGTAGAGTTTTGTCAGGACTGGCTCTCCCAAGGCCGTCAGTAGTTCCAATGGAATGTTGTCTACTCCGGGGGCCTTGTTTCGACTCAGGTCTTTCAGTGCTCTGTCAAACTCTTCACGCAGTATAGTATCTCCCATTTGTTCTTCATCTACATCCTCTTCCATTTCCATAATATTGTCCTCAAGTACATCGCCCTTGTATAGACCCTCTATATACTCCTTCCACCTTTCTGCTTTCCCTTCTTTGCTTAGAACTGGGTTTCCATCTGAGCTCTTGATGTTCATAGAAGTCGTTCTCTTATCTCCAAAGGTCTCTTTAATTTTCCTGTAGGCAGTATCTATCTTACCCCTAGTGAGATAAGCCTCTACATCCTTACATTTGTCCTCTAGCCATCCCTGCTTAGCCATTTTGCACTTCCTGTCAATCTCATTTTTGAGACGTTTGTATTCCTTTTTGCCTGCTTCATTTACTGCATTTTTATATTTTCTCCTTTCATCAATTAAACTCAATATTTCTTCTGTTACCCAAGGATTCCTACTAGCCCTCGTCTTTTTACCTACTTTATCCTCTGCTGCCTTCACTACTTCATCCCTCAAAGCTACCCATTCTTCTTCTACTGTATTTCTTTCCCCCATTCCTGTCAATTGTTCCCTTATGCTCTCCATGAAACTCTGTACAACCTCTGGTTCTTTCAGTTTATCCAGGTCCCATCTCCTTAAATTCCCACCTTTTTGCAGTTTCTTCAGTTTTAATCTACAGGTCATAACCAATAGATTGTGGTCAGAGTCCACATCTGCCCCTGGAAATGTCTTACAATTTAAAACCTGGTTCCTAAATCTCTGTCTTACCATTATATAATCTATCTGATACCTTTTAGTATCTCCAGGGTTCTTCCATGTATACAACCTTCTATCATGATTCTTAAACCAAGTGTTAGCTATGATTAAGTTGTGCTCTGTGCAAAATTCTACCAGGCGGCTTCCTCTTTCATTTCTTAGCCCCAATCCATATTCACCTACTACGTTTCCTTCTCTCCCTTTTCCTACACTCGAATTCCAGTCACCCATGACTATTAAATTTTCGTCTCCCTTCACTATCTGAATAATTTCTTTTATTTCATCATACATTTCTTCAATTTCTTCGTCATCTGCAGAGCTAGTTGGCATATAAACTTGTACTACTGTAGTAGGCATGGGCTTCGTATCTATCTTGGCCACAATAATGCGTTCACTAAGCTGTTTGTAGTAGCTTACCCGCGTTGCTATTTTCCTATTCATTATTAAACCTACTCCTGCATTACCCCTATTTGACTTTGTGTTTATAACCCTGTAGTCACCTGACCAGAAGTCTTGTTCCTCCCGCCACCGAACTTCACTAATTCCCACTATATCTAACTTTAACCTATCCATTTCCCTTTTCAAATTTTCTAACCTACCTGCCCGATTAAGGGACCTGACATTCCACGCTCCGATCCGTAGAACGCCAGTTTTCTTTCTCCTGATAACGACATCCTCTTGAGTAGTCCCCGCCCGGAGATCCGAATGGGGGACTATTTTACCTCCGGAATATTTTACCCAAGAGGACGCCATCATCATTTAATCATTTAATCATACAGTAAAGCTGCATGCCCTCGGGAAAAATTACGGCCGTAGTTTCCCCTTGCTTTCAGCCGTTCGCAGTACCAGCACAGCAAGGCCGTTTTGGTTATTGTTACAAGGCCAGATCAGTCAATCATCCAGACTGTTGCCCTTGCAACTACTGAAAAGGCTGCTGCCCCTCTTCAGGAACCACACGTTTGTCTGGCCTCTCAACAGATACCCCTCCGTTGTGGTTGTACCTACGGTACGGCTATCTGTATCGCTGAGGCACGCAAGCATCCCCACCAACGGCAAGGTCCATGGTTCATGGGGGGGGGGGGGGGGGGGGGGAAATAGTTAAGGGAGACGAAAATTAATAGTCTCGGGGGACTGGAATTAGATAGTAGGAAAAGGAAGAGAAGTTAAAGTAGTAGGTTAATACGGACTAGGTTAAGGAATAAAAGCCGGCCGGAGTGGCCGTGTGGTTCTAGGCGCTACAGTGTGGAGCCGAGCGACCGCTACGGTCGCAGGTTCGAATCCTGCCTCGGGCATGGATGTGTGTGATGTCCTTAGGTTAGTTAGGCTTAAGTACTTCTAAGTTCTAGGCGACTGATGACCTCAGAAGTTAAGTTGCATAGTGCTCAGAGCCATTTTAAGGAATGAAAGAGGAAGCTGCCTGGTAGAATTTTGCACAGAGCATAACTTAATCATAGCTGACACATCCTTTAAGAATAATGAAAGAAGGTTGTTTACGTGGAAGAGACCTGGAGAAACCGGAAGGTCTCACACTGATTATATAATCGTAAGACAGCGATTTAGGAATCAGATTTTAGGTTGTAAGATATTTCCAGAGGCAGATGTGGACTCTGACCACAATCTATTGGTTATGAACTGTAGATTAAAACTGAAGTAACTGCAAAAAGGTAGTAATTTAAGTAGATGTGACCTGGATAAACTGAAGGAACCAGAGCTTGTAGATTTTCAGAGGGATCATTAGGGAACGATTGAGAAGAACAGGGGAAAGGAATACAGTGGAAGAAGAATGGGTACATTTGAGAGATGAAATAGTGAAGGCAGCAGAGGATCAAGTAGCTAAAAAGACGAGGGCTAATAGAAATCCGTGGGCAACAGAAGAGATATTGAATTTAATTGATGAGAGCAGAAAGTGTAAAAATGCAGTAAATGAAGCAGGCGAAAAGGAATACTAGAGACCTTTGGAGAAAAGAGAACCATCTGTATGAATATTAAGAGATCAGACGGAAAACCAGTCCTAAGCAAAAAAAGGAAAGCAGAAAGATGGAAGGAGTATATGGAGGGTATATACAGGGGCGGTGTACTTGAGGGCAACGTTATGGAATGGAAGAGGACGTAGATGATGTTGAGATTGGAGATACGGTACTGCACGAACAATTCGACATTGCACTGAAAGACCGAAGTCGAAACAAGGCCCCGGGAGTAGACAACATTCCATTAGAACTATTGATAGCGTTCGGAGAGTCTTCCATTACAAAACTCTTCCATCTGATGAGCAAGATGATGAGACTGGCGAAATACCCTCAGACTTCAAGAAGAATATTATAATTTCAATTCCAAGGAAAGCAGGTTCTGACAGGTGTGAAAATTATCGAACTATCAGTTCAATAAGTCATGGTTGCAAAATAATAACATGAATTCTTTACAGACGAATGGAAAAACCGGTAGAAGTCAACCTCGGGGAACATCAATTTGGATTCCGTAGAAATGTAGGAATACGCGAGGCAATGCTGACCCTACTACTTATCTTAGAAGCTAGGTTAAGGAAAGGCAAACCTACGTTTATAGCATCTCTGACTTAGACAGCTTTTGACAATGTTGACTGGAATACTCGCTTTCAAATTTTGAAGGTAATGTAGGGAGCGAAAGGCTGTTTAAAATTTGTACGGAAACCAGTTGGCAGTTATGAGTCGATGAGCACGAAAGGAAGCAGTGGTTGAGAAGGGAGTGAGACAGGGTTGCAGCCTATCCCCGATGTTATTCAATCTGTATATTGGAGTAGGAATTAAAATCCAGGTAGAAGAAATAAAAACCTTGAGGTTTGCCGTTGACATTCTAATTCTGTCTGAGACAGCAAAGGACTTGGAAAACCACTTGAACAGAATGGACATTGTCTTTAAAAAAAAAAAAAAAAGGAAATAAGATTAACATAAACAAAAGCAAAGCAATGATAATGGAATGTAGTCACATTAAATCAGATGATGCTGAAGGAATTGGATTAGGAAATGAGACACATAAAGTAGTAGATGAGTTCTGCTATTTGGGCAGCAAAATAACTGATGACGGTCGAAGTAGAGAAGATATAAAATGTAAAATGTCGATGGCAAAGGAAAGTGTTTCTGAAGAAGAGAGATTTGTCAATATCCAGTATAGATTTTAGTGTCAGGAAGTCTTTCCCGAAAGAATTTGTATGGAATGTAGCCATGTATGGAAGTGAAACATGGACGATAAACATTTTAGAGAAAAGAAGCTTTTGAAATTTGGTGTTACAGAAGAATGCTGAAGATTAGATGGGTAGATCATGTAACTAATGAGGAGGTACTGAGTAGAATTGGGGACAAGCGGAATTTGTGTTACAACTTGTCTAGAAGAAGGAATCAGTTGGTAGGACAATTTCTGAGGCATCAAGGGATCGCCTATCTAGTATTGTAGGGAAGCGTGAGGGGTAAAAATCGTAGAGGGAGGCAGAGAGATAAATGCACTAGGCAGATTCATATGATGTAGATTGCAGTAGTTACTCGGAGATGTAGATGCTTACACAGGAGAGAGTAACATGGAGAGCTTCATCACACCAGTATTTGGACTGAAGGCCACAACAACAACAACAGACAAATCTATTCCTGAAATTTCATTACTCTACTTTAATTATATTCTTTGTGTTGCACTTTTTTCCGTAGTGTATTTTGTTCATTTCTAACATGTTTTACCTAGTAAAATATTTTAATTGTGTTTAGATATTTATTTTGCTCCTGTATTCCAAGTAGTGCATACTGTACTTTCGCTAGATTATATATTATTATTATTATGTGTGATTAGACCCTGGTAGATCACGGACAGCTTCTTGATTCTTTTTCCTTTTTCCCCAGACTGCTCTCATTTTTTCTGCATTGACTTTTCTCCTTTCCTCCGTTCATTTTGTTACTGCTTTTCTTTGGAGCTTTGTTCTCTGACTTAACTTCCCATTTGTCAACTTTCTGCTAAAATTCCCTTTCGTCCGAAATATCTGAATAATTTGTCTGAGCTTTTTGTACGTCATTTTTGACCTCTTGTATCCAAGGTAAAGTTTTAAGTCCTATGTATTTAAGAATTTTGTGAGGAAGTCTTGTTTTGGGAAGCCTACAGAGGTGCCCGTAAAATTTTAATCGAGTTTTCTAATATCTGCTGCAAGTTTGGACAATTTCTCATTTTTCCAGAATGAGATTTTCACTCTGCAGCGGAGTGTGCGCTGATATGAAACTTCCTGGCAGATTAAAACTGTGTGCCCGACCGAGACTCGAACTCGGGACCTTTGCCTTTCGCGGGCAAGTGCTCTACCAACTGAGCTACCGAAGCACGACCCACGCCCGGTACTCACAGCTTTACTTCTGCCAGTACCTCGTCTCCTACCTTCCAAACTTTACAGAAGCTCTCCTGCGAACCTTGCAGAACTAGCACTCCTGAAAGAAAGGATATTGCGGAGACATGGCTTAGCCATAGCCTGGGGGATGTTTCCAGAATGAGATTTTCACTCTGCAGCGGAGTGTGCGCTGATATGAAACTTCCTGGCAGATTAAAACTGTGTGCCCGACCGAGACTCGAACTCGGGACCTTTGCCTTTCGCGGGCAAGTGCTCTACCAACTGAGCTACCGAAGCACGACTCACGCCCGGTACTCACAGCTTTACTTCTGCCAGTACCTCGTCTCCTACCTTCCAAACTTTACAGAAGCTCTCCTGCGAACCTTGCAGAACTAGCACTCCTGAAAGAAAGGATATTGCGGAGACATGGTAGAGCACTTGCCCGCGAAAGGCAAAGGTCCCGAGTTCGAGTCTCGGTCGGGCACACAGTTTTAATCTGCCAGGAAGTTTCATATCAGCGCACACTCCGCTGCAGAGTGAAAATCTCATTCTGGAAACATCCCCCAGGCTATGGCTAAGCCATGTCTCCGCAATATCCTTTCTTTCAGGAGTGCTAGTTCTGCAAGGTTCGCAGGAGAGCTTCTGTAAAGTTTGGAAGGTAGGAGACGAGGTACTGGCAGAAGTAAAGCTGTGAGTACCGGGCGTGAGTCGTGCTTCGGTAGCTCAGTTGGTAGAGCACTTGCCCGCGAAAGGCAAAGGTCCCGAGTTCGAGTCTCGGTCGGGCACACAGTTTTAATCTGCCAGGAAGTTTCATATCAGCGCACACTCCGCTGCAGAGTGAAAATCTCATTTTGGAAACATCCCCCAGGCTATGGCTAAGCCATGTCTCCGCAATATCCTTTCTTTCAGGAGTGCTAGTTCTGCAAGGTTCGCAGGAGAGCTTATGTAAAGTTTGGAAGGTAGGAGACGAGGTACTGGCAGAAGTAAAGCTGTGAGTACCGGGCGTGAGTCGTGCTTCGGTAGCTCAGTTGGTAGAGCACTTGCCCGCGAAAGGCAAAGGTCCCGAGTTCGAGTCTCGGTCGGGCACACAGTTTTAATCTGCCAGGAAGTTTCAATTTCTCATTTGCTTGGCGAGATTGTAGTCTATATCCCTCTTCTGTTTTCTTTGGTCGTAGTATCTTTTTGATGATTTTACGTTCTTCCTTTCATAAGTTTTCTGTGTCACATTGTATATGGACTGTTAGGGTTTCACGGGCATACAGGGATTCGGGTTTCAAACTGTGTTACAGTGCCTAATTTTAGTGTTTTTGGCCAAGCATTTTTTATTGTACACCTACTAGGTTCTTCCGTAGGCTCTATTTAGTTCATGGAGGTCAATGTTTTGTGCTATTTTCTCGCGCCCCGTAGGTTCAAGGACTTCGCCTAAATATTTAAAAATGGAACTCTATTGATATGACCGTGTTTTGTAGTCAAGTATTGAGTGTCACTTTTTGTGGCGATGAACACAGACTTTGGGAAAGATATTTGCAAACCAATTTTCTCTGCATATTCTTTAAGGGTTTCAACCTGTTCGATTACTATTATCTCATGTTTCGCTAGTAAGGCTAAGTTGTCAGCAAAAGCTTAACATGAAGTCCTTATGTCATTCTTGACCCGCCCATCTGTATAAGTTTCCAGCAGTTTTTATTCTTCAATTCCTTTTTCCATTCGCGGATGACCTTGTCCAGAACAAGGTTGAATAGGAGATGAGACATACCATCCCCTTGTCGGACGCCAGTTTTGATCAGGAAGGGCTCGGATATTACATTATATATATATATATATATATATACTCCTGGAAATGGAAAAAAGAACACATTGACACCGGTGTGTCAGACCCACCATACTTGCTCCGGACACTGCGAGAGGGCTGTACAAGCAATGATCACACGCACGGCACAGCGGACACACCAGGAACCGCGGTGTTGGCCGTCGAATGGCGCTAGCTGCGCAGCATTTGTGCACCGCCGCCGTCAGTGTCAGCCAGTTTGCCGTGGCATACGGAGCTCCATCGCAGTCTTTAACACTGGTAGCATGCCGCGACAGCGTGGACGTGAACCGTATGTGCAGTTGACGGACTTTGAGCGACGGCGTATAGTGGGCATGCGGGAGGCCGGGTGGACGTACCGCCGAATTGCTCAACACGTGGGGCGTGAGGTCTCCACAGTACATCGATGTTGTCGCCAGTGGTCGGCGGAAGGTGCACGTGCCCGTCGACCTGGGACCGGACCGCAGCGACGCACGGATGCACGCCAAGACCGTAGGATCCTACGCAGTGCCGTAGGGGACCGCACCGCCACTTCCCAGCAAATTAGGGACACTGTTGCTCCTGGGGTATCGGCGAGGACCATTCGCAACCGTCTCCATGAAGCTGGGCTACGGTCTCGCACACCGTTAGGCCGTCTTCCGCTCACGCCCCAACATCGTGCAGCCCGCCTCCAGTGGTGTCGCGACAGGCGTGAATGGAGGGACGAATGGAGACGTGTCGTCTTCAGCGATGAGAGTCGCTTCTGCCTTGGTGCCAATGATGGTCGTATGCGTGTTTGGCGCCGTGCAGGTGAGCGCCACAATCAGGACTGCATACGACCGAGGCACACAGGGCCAACACCCGGCATCATGGTGTGGGGAGCGATCTCCTACACTGGCCGTACACCACTGGTGATCGTCGAGGGGACACTGAATAGTGCACGGTACATCCAAACCGTCATCGAACCCATCGTTCTACCATTCCTAGACCGGCAAGGGAACTTGCTGTTCCAACAGGACAATGCACGTCCGCATGTATCCCGTGCCACCCAACGTGCTCTAGAAGGTGTAAGTCAACTACCCTGGCCAGCAAGATCTCCGGATCTGTCCCCCATTGAGCATGTTTGGGACTGGATGAAGCGTCGTCTCACGCGGTCTGCACGTCCAGCACGAACGCTGGTCCAACTGAGGCGCCAGGTGGAAATGGCATGGCTAGCCGTTCCACAGGACTACATCCAGCATCTCTACGATCGTCTCCATGGGAGAATAGCAGCCTGCATTGCTGCGAAAGGTGGATATACACTGTACTAGTGCCGACATTGTGCATGCTCTGTTGCCTGTGTCTATGTGCCTGTGGTTCTGTCAGTGTGATCATGTGATGTATCTGACCCCAGGAATGTGTCAATAAAGTTTCCCCTTCCTGGGACAATGAATTCACGGTGTTCTTATTTCAATTTCCAGGAGTGTATATATATATATATTACCCGGTACTCGAAGGAGACAGAGATGAATCAATTTTCATTAACTGTTTAACGGATATTACGAATTCCATGAATATGAATTTGGAATTTAGTGACTATCAGATGGAACGACAACGAGGATCGTCTTTAGATCTAATACGAAAATACTGAAATTATACGAAGAATCATAGTAAAAAGTGATAAAAAATTGAGAAAGCAGAAAAGAGGAGTGTAAAGAAGTCAGCAGAAACATTTTACGAGGACAGGTAGGTCCATGGTATTTGTGTTCTGCGGTTACTTTATGATTTAAACGAGCAAGCACTGGGGAAGATGTTTTGCAATGCGCACAGACACACACGTATACACACACACACACACACACACATACTGCTGTTGAATACTCTCGTCAGCTGTCAACTGGCATCATACCAGAAAATGATCACACAGTTCATAAGCATATCATTCAAAATCTCCATGATACCTTGGATTTAAATTATGGTACATGTGAACATATTCTGTCGGAGTAATTGAAAATGAGAAGGATTGCGTGAAGTTCGTGCTACGTCAACTTCACGGTGTTCAGAAGCAACATCGTGCAGAGGCCTACTGAGAACTTAGAAAAACTGGTTCTACACGATCCTTTCTTCCAAGTTTTTTACAGCTGATTTTATGGCTGTGACACTGAAACTAAGCAGCAATCGTCGTAATGGAAGAGTCCTTTATCTTGACCAAAAAACTATCATAAAATCACAAGTAACAATAAGTAAATACTTGATCTGGTGTTTATTATTTTGTCCCTCCTGCTCAGGAGGAGAATAAATACTGTTATGACGTTCTAAGACGTTTGAGAGAGGATATGATGATAAAACGTCTACAGAAGAGACTTACTAGTGGAACTCCACCATGACAATGCACGACTGCATACGGCCTGCATTATTCTGAAATTTTTGACTAAATCCTAATTTACAGTTGTACCCCACATCGCCGTACACACCCAACTTAGCTCTTTGTTACTTCTTCTTCCCCAAAATGAAAATCGAGTGAAGAGGTCAAGATTTCGTACAGTCAAGGTGATTAAAGAGGAATCACAGACAGGTCTTAACACCCTAACAAAGAAAGACTTTCAGTGTGTGATTCAGAACTGACATAAACGATGTTATCTTTGTTTATGCCTCCAGTGAGACTCAGCTGAATGTGATGGTGCAAATTGAGTCCTATACATTCCTATAGCAGTCATAGAAGGTGAGGTTACCGCTAGCAGGAAGCTCCATCTAGGCGCATAATGGAGCCTGTCACGGAAGTGGCTTCCAGGAGGGGAAGAAGGCCATTTTGCACTCTGTGTACTTGCCGGGATGGTCATCCCAGATGTGGAACGGATGCTTCCGGATGCCATGAAGAAGTCAGGGTGCTGCTCAATGCAGGTGGTGGCTCATGTTGGTACAAACGATGTGTGTCGCTCTTCGGTTTAGGGCGGCTATATGAAATAGTAAAGACTGCCACTCTTGCTTGCGAGATGAAGGCGGAGCTCACCATCTGTAGCACCGTCGACAGTACCGAATACGGACCTTTAGAACAAATTCGAGTGGAGGGTCTGGATCAGAAGGTTATACGGTTCTACGATCGTGTAGGATGCAGGTTCCTCACCTTGCGCCATTACGTGATGGGTTTTCGAGTTCCGCTTAATAGGTCAGGGATCCACAACTCGTACGATGCGACTACACGAATAGCGGGGGCTGTACATGTATTTAGGTCAGAGGGTATCCGGAAACTACAAAAATAGCGTCAGTCTAAAAGGATGCAGGGCGAACACGGGACGAGGATAGACCTAGCAATAATCGGTATTTTAAACTTATGAGTTAGTTGTAAATCGTAGTACATGTGTTGGGAACGAACCAGAGCTCCAAGCGTTAATAGAAAGTACTGAAGCTCAAATCTTTTTAGGTACGGAAAGCTTGCTGAAGCTGGATATAAATTCAGCGGGAACTTTTACAGCGAACCTGGCCGTGTTCAGGAAGGATAGAGTAAATGCAGTTGTGGTGTTTTATTGCTGTCATGCTGACAGAAGTAGTTCTTCTCGTAGAGAAATTGAAGTAGATAGTTCCAATGAGCTATACTTGACAAACGGAATAAATCATTAATTCAATCCTTCTACCAACCCCCTCCCTCCGTCCCGACTCAGATGACACAGTTACTTATGAGATCAAAGAATCCTTGAGTCTCATTTCAAATAGGTGCCCACTCACACATTTGTAGTCGGTGGTGACTTCAATATACTGTCCATACATTGGCGAAAATACATGTTGAAAGCTCGGTGGTAAAGGAAAACGTCATCTGAGATCGTACTGAATACTTTCCCAGAAAATTATTTTCAACAATTGGTGCAGGAGCCCACAAGAAATATAAATGGTTGCGAAAACGTAATTGGCCTCATAGCAACAAATAATCCTGAGCAAAGAGGTTCCATGGTTGATACAGGCATTCATGACAACAAGGTCGATGTAACAAGACTGAAAACCGTAACGTGAGAATCCACCAAAAATAAAAGCAAAATGTATCTGTTTAAGAAAGCACAAAAAAAAAATCGTTTTACGCCTTCCTGAGTGACAGTCTACACTCCTTCCATTTTATGTGAGAGTGGACAAAGTGTGATTTAAATTCAAAGAAATAGTGTCGACGGCAGTTAAGACGTATATACCAAATAAATTAATAAGAGATGGTGCGGATCCCCCATGGTACACAAAATAGGTCAGAATTCTATTGCAGACGCAACGAGAAAAGTGAGCCAAATTTTTTAAAAAATAAATGCCAAAGACTGCTCAGAAGTCGACATTTAGTGCGAAATTCAGAGCGAGACACTTTTAATAGTTTCCAAAAGAAAACTCTGTCTCGAAATCTGGTAGTAAATCCAAAGGGATCCTGGTCGTACGTAAAGTACACCAGCAACAACACACAACCAATACCTTCAATGAGCGACAGAAGTGGTAATGTTACTGATGACAATGCCACGAAAGTACAGCCGCTAAATACGATTTTCCGAAATTCCTTGAACAAAGAAGACGAAGTAAATATATCAGAACTGAAGTCACGAATAACTGCCAACATGAGTAACTTACAAACAGATATCCTCGTTGAAGCGAAACAACTTAATAAAGGCAAGGTCTCCTCTCAGGTTTACATACCAGTTAGGTTGATTTCAGAGAATGCTGAAATAATAGGTCCATACTTAGCAATTATATACAACCGCTCGCTCGAGGAAAGTTCTGTGCCGAAAGACCGGAAAGTTGCATAGTTCACACCAATACCCAAAAAAGGAAATAGGAGTAGCCCGTTGAATTACAGACCAATATCACTAACGTAGATTTGCGGTAGGATGTCAGAGCACAAACTGAACATCATGAATTACCTCAAAGAAAACGATTTATTGACAGCTAGCGAATACGGTTTCAGAAAATGTCGTTCTTGAGAAACACAACTAGCTTGTCGTTCACACGAAATTAAGTGCTACCGATAGGGGATGTCAAATCAATTCCGTATAATTAGACTTTCGGAAGGTTTCTGACAATGTTCGTCCAGGCGACTTCTAATCAGACTGCGTGCCTACAGAGTATCGTCACAGTTGTGAGATTCGTGATTTCCGGAGAGAAAGGTCATAGTCCATAGTAAATGAAAACTGAAGTGATATTTGGCGTTCCGAAGTAAGTGTTATACGCCCTCTGCTGTCTCTGATCTACAAACGACTTAGGAGACAATCTGGGCAGACCTCCTAGATTATTTGCAGATGATGATTTCATTTATAAAGTCATCAGACGATGAAAGCCAATTGCAAAATGACTTAGACAAAATACTTCTAAGGTAGAATAAGTGGCAATTGACGCTAAATAATGAAAAGAGTGAAGTCATCCATGAAAAACTAAAAGAAACCAGTTAAGTAACGATTACACGGTAAATGACACAAATCTAAAAGTGTGAACTCAACTAAATACTCGTACGTAGGGATTACAGTTACAAATGACTTGAACTGCAACGATCACGTAGATAATGTTGCGGAGAAAGCGATTCAAAGACCCATTTGTTAGCAAAGCACTTAGAATATGTAACATATCTACTAAAGAGGTTCCTTACACTACGCTTGTTCTTCCTCGTCTGGAGTTTTACTACGCGGTGTAGAATTCGCATCAGATAGGACTGATCGGAGTACATCGAAGACGTCCAAAGAAGAGCAGCTCGTTTTGTACTATCGCAAAATAGGGGAGAGAGTATGGGTATTACAAGAGAGTTGGGGTTGCGGTCATTAACACAAAGGCGTTTTTCGTTGCGGCAAGGTTGAAAATATTTTGTCGGTGCCTTCCTTCTTAGGGAGGAATGATCATTGTAATAAAATATCGGAGCTCTCACGGAAAGGTTGAAGTGTTCGTTTTTTCCCCGCGCTGTCCGAGAGTGGAACGGTAGAGACGTAGCTGGACGGTGTTTCGATGAAACTTCTGCCGACCATTTAATTGAGTAGAGTAGTTACGTAGACGTGGATGTTACACATCAGCAACTATAATAAACCAGTCCAAACACTGAGTGTCTATCACTAATGAAAGTGTAAAATAAAAACCGTAGAGCGATGGCTCCTAAACCGAGAAGAACGGACAAATTTGTAGGTGACAGGCACGATATCGACTGGAATATGATGACAATAATAAACGTCATTGAGTCCTATCGAAAAATTAATCTTGACTATGAACCTAAAGCGTAATGTATATCAGTGCTTGTAAATATCTGTCTGACTAGAGATCTTCGGTATTCAAAGAGAGAAGCTGGACGCCAAAGGCAATCAGCAGCGCCCTCATAAAGAAAGTCAATTAATAGCCTTGTAGCCGGCATTCTGTTTCACCGAACCCAACTGAAAATCGATGACCTGCAGTTCTTTGAAAGCACTCAGCCGATTAACATATATATTAATTATTCTGAGTTGTAAAAGCACCGATCTGATAAGAATCGACTACAAGCCAATAAATTACAGGGTGTTTCAAAAAGAATAATCTGATTTTGGAAGGTAATATTCACGAAACATGGGACGTGACGGCAAGGAAATGTATGTTGTTTGAATGAGCGTGACCTAGAGTTTCAGAAAATCGCCGTCAGTGTCACTTAATGTGTCTTCTCAGTTTGAAGCCAGTCAGAAGTAAGATGGCGTCTACTTAACAGAAGGTGTTTTGTGTGCTCTATTTTGCAAAGAGTTTGGTCTATAAACCATACAGACTACAATTAGTGCAAGCTGTTCGGGTTAGTGATAAAGGAAACGAGCTGACTTCACCAATCCTCTGCTAGAGGACATGGAATAAGGTACATTTTTACTTCGGTTACTTCTCAGTGATGAAGAAAGTGCGTTATCGTCCTTTGACCTCGTGACATAGAAAAACTAAAGAACAGGATAAGATTCACCGTAACTCCTGTAAACGCATATACATTATGTAAAGTATATGATGAATTTACTTATCGTCTAGATGTTGTTCATGATGCTGCTGGTGGAGACGTAGAGTATTTGTAGTAACACAGCAAAACTTTAAGATTTTGTCAGTATTTTACAAGGTATCCCATGTTTGTAGGATGTTTTCATGAACAAGTGTAGAGTTTTGAAATCAAGTCACTTGAAGTATCTGTAATTATTTTCATACTCTTCTATTCAATCACAGCAAATTTTTTGGGTAATACAGTGTGTTGCTCATGGCATCACTGTAACCTTGACAGAGAAAGATGATAAATTTTTCCAACTTTATTGCCTGCGAAATTGTCGATTTCAGTGAGTAGAATTGACGTCTATGGATACATTTTTTGTGGCAGCTTCGAACATGATGAGTTTTATCAGAGGAAATCGGGTGACTGTTTTAATAAATTTCCGACTAAGGGTAATATTTCGATATCTGCCTTTGAGCTCATTAAAAAACTAATCAGCTGCTTAATGTTCAATGAACATGGGGACAAATGTGTAAGAGTTACAAAAACACATTTAATGTGGAAACCTAGGACTGTTAAAAAAAACTATTCAACGACGATATTCGAAGAATCTTCTTCGGTATTCGAAAGAAATATTGTGTAACTGAGATTTTTCCGAGTTGACTAGATATACGGATTGTACCGAAAGATCTTCATATGCATCCTTAGTCACTGAATTGTTACATTTGTATCCTGGTTTATTGGAACAATAAGCTGACTCATAAAAGTCTGCTACGGCAGTTACTATGTTGCTACCACATCAGTGAGGACATTCTTCCAGTATAAAAGTACTCAAACAACTCACAGACCAACCTTCTTGCACCTAATCCTGAAATGGAAACTTCAACTGAATAGACTACGGTCATTTCGCATCTCCACCACAGTCAGCGGTAAAATACAAAGCGATATAATAGGATATATAGTACAATCGTCAGCCGAACTACTAGAATTATTTATAACTGACGTTTGTGACCACATCAAGGCATTCTAACGTATCATCCACATTAATTCTACCATCATATATTGTCAAAATGACACCTGCTTCCTTTCCTCATTGATAGACAATCTTACCTATCCCTACTTCAATTCTACACTACACAGCAGAACCAATCCCACTGCATCCAAACCACTTTGTTAGCATGGAAAGGTCTTCATCCCAATCCTCATATTACTTCTTGACAAGCAACTCCTCCATCCCGTTAAATCAGCTGCATATCCCCCATCATTTCTAATGACCTTGTTCCTCAAATCGATCGAACCAACAACTATTCATAAAGCATCATCAGCAGAAACTCAGCAACACACTGAAGATCAGCATTAAGCTAACACCACACTTTGTTTGTATAAACAGATGTGTACTGCTATATAGCAGTAATATTATTGCTGCCAGCTACTCCCTGTAGGGGAATGATGCAAAAGAGAAAAATTAAAGGGCCTTCAGCCCTACTACGTATACATAAATTGTCGAAAGTAAATAACTAAACCATAATGAACGGTCACCAGTTCGAGAACGGACTGGCGATGTCAGCTAGAATGTTAGAAGACAGTTTAGGCAGTAACTGTTTCGAATAGCAAAGCGTCATCTGAAATTTTGTGATACTCCTTTGGGTATGAGAATGATACACAGCAGCTGGAGAAATAGTCATATCGCCCCCATCTATTCATACGCTTTAGTAAAAACTGTAGCGCAGTGGATTAGTAATAGGAAGAGGATGGCAGTAGCAAACATGTCACATGACTGGTGCACCTCACAAAAGTGGATTATCTGTTATGAAATGAAATAATGGTCCAGATTAACCCCAGTTCATTATTAAGTTCTCTGGTAGCAAGCACATGAACAGGAATTAATGACACTATCCATTCTAGATTGAAAACTAAAGAGAAAGCAAAAACTGAAAATTACTAACACGGAATATTTCTAGTCCAACACTTAAATGACCTCTCAATGATTGGGTAGGTTAGGTGAATGGGAACGACTGGCTACTTACAAATCACTTTTGGAAAGGTAAATTCGCGGTAGACATAAAGTGATTGCCTGACTGCGCCGGAAGAACCGAAAATTACTACGTGTAAATATCACTGGTCCAGTCATGAATGAGTCCCCAGTCACTCAGGATAGATATGAGATACCTTGAACCTATTTGACCCTAACAAAGCACTACAAACGGTCGGTGAATCTCATACCCTGATCGCCTAAGCTGCAGCTTCTACTGTAGAGCAGATAGCTCTAAGTGCCAAGACCTCCTGCTGCCTGCGCCACGTCAGGTGCTGGTTGCAGCAGCTTCCCTACTTCACTTCTGTGGGCGTAGTGTTTTCCTCTGAGGACTAAGTGCCTCTTTCAATATCTACAGATGAAGTAGTTACTCAGAATCCGCAGATGAAGTGTTTCACACCGACAAAGTTTTCTCCGTCCTCTCTACAAAGCCTGTGTGATTCCCATGCACCAGTGAAAACCATTTGTAAAATGCTGGCCAACGATACTGTTGTGAACGAAATACTAACTCTCCACCTGCCAAAAGTTTTACAATTTTAACCAATAGTCTAACTCCCATGTATGCAATTCTTAAACGATTCTTTGTTACAGATCAGAATTAGCCAAGATGCTTGTCTCAATGTATGAATACCTAGGAAACTGTCGTCCAGACGTCCTCTCCTATGCTACTTTTTTTCTTTTCAGAATAATGAGTGGGGTTTCCTTTTACAACATATTAGACAGGGGGCTGTTCATCCCAACAAGGAGCTGTCCCAGAGTTTGACCAGTCGCTTTTAAAGAGACAGAAAATGATTTCAGAACAAAATGCAGCAGTTTCGCTTCTCATGGGACCAAGGGACCTTTATCTGCAACTGACTTCCCACGCCACTGCGTTCTAGGAACACGAACCGTCGGCAAAAAACAAAGTTCTATTGAAATGTGTTTTCACCAGATGGTACAGCTTGTAAAAGCCAAGATTCTGTACAGTCCCACAGGTCACGGAACATTGTGTGACTTCTTTGGACAGAGGCTCTGACTCAAATTGTGCAGTACGCATTATGAGAAAAATCGGTGGAAGGTGACTCCCAGGCACCCTAACTAAACAATAATAGCCTCGTATCGTTGCACCGGACTAGAGTGGACATTTCTTGCCACCATCTCGCTTTTACCTCTGAAGGAAAGCTGAAACCACCAGGAGAACTTGACCAGACTCTTGAGTCACTTCCTGACAGCTCTCTTTCTTCCCTGGCTCATGATGAACCTGCAAATCATCAGAAAATTCCACTTGTAAAACTGCCACCAAAAAAATCCTTGGAACCACTGAGGTTACTTATTACTAGCTTTAAATATTTAATAATCTACAGGGTTGGGACTCAGATTGTGACGAATTTACGAGTGGCATTTAGTATGTAATGCAAAACTTTTTTTCTGAAAGCAGGTTCGTTTTATTCAGGATTCCAGTACACCATATGATTTCGCACTCTTTTAGCTACAGACACCTGTTCAATGTGACGGCCTAATTCCACTTCACAGGAAGAGCCCGTATCCCAGCATGGTACCACTCTACTGGTCGCCGTCTTCATTGGGGCAAAAACATGGAATTCAGAAGGTGTGAGATCCTGTCTGTAGGGCTGATGAGGAAGGACAGTCCAATGGAGTTTTTTTGAGTTCCTCTCAGGTGCGGAGGCTTTTGTTGGCAGTACGAACAGGATATCCAGTTGTGCGGCGAAATGTTTGATTGTGATCCGAGGATTACCTCGAATGCACTTGTCCTCATCTTCCAACTTTACAGGAGTCAGAGCCGTCTGCGGCCGGCCGGCCACTGGGAGATCGGACAGGTTTGTGTGACCTTCTCGTGACGATGAAGGAGGACTCGCTCAACGACTCGCCATGCTTTTGTTCAATCTCAGCTCTCTGTAGACATTCTACAAACGTCTTTGAGTATCTTGATTCTGTGGTTTTCCACCAAAAGAAACTCAATGATAGATCTCTGCTTGGAACACAACTCCATTATAGACGCCATTTTGAAGGCTACGTTTAGCGCTGCCACTTATTGGAACTTCATGAAACAATAGGGGCTGAGGCACGAGTGCTACATGATGTTCCGTAACAAATTCCGCTTGTTTTCAACCGAAAGTGGCCGGTAAAAAATGTGTAACATTCTTGTTGAACTCCCCTCGTTAATCAATTAATAATGAAATTTGACGGGTGCCAGTTCAGAAATGGACTGACGAGTATCAGAATGTAACCACTGATATTTCAACATTGTCTATTCGATAACCCTCTCAGAAGTAACGAATTCTGATTTTCAGCGTGTGTAAAAAATAGGTCCTATATTCTTACAAGGGGTGTTACTGGTCCAATCTAGAAAGAAAGCTCTATAAACATAAATCCAGAAAAAAAATCTTATTGAGACGTGAGCCATTCCATCCTATGACGGCTCTCTATTGATACTAAAACAGGGGCTCCATATTTTATCCACATCTTACAAATTCGTGGTCCCTCCTTCTTAAACAACCGCTAAAACTCGTGTGAAGACATTCTGTCGCGCTTATATTTGGCCGCCTTCATGGGAGATGGGCTCATGTAAAGTGTGCACGTTGTCTATGGGTATGGAAACGCCAACGATTTACGTGACTTCATGGTCAGAAATCTAAGAGGATTAGGAGAAAGAGGAGATAATGGTACTACATTTGCTCTACCAACAAATTAACAGATCGCTCGAATAGGCCACAGGTGTGCTGCCAGTCCATAGTATCCAACGGTCACAATATTTCGGCGATCAGACATGTCGCCATCGGCAGGTGCGCGGACGTACTGACCTCCTGAGGACGGGCAGTCGTCTTAAATCCCCTACCCCTGCGAGTCGGAGTTCTCTCCGTAGTCCGCGGCCGCGGCCGCGTGTCGGCGGTCGCTGAGACGCTGGCGTCAGTGTAACTGCCCCGCCCGCCCTGGTCGCCCGTTCGTTTTGTTTGCTGAGCGTCTTTTTAATTAGACTCAATGCTGGTTCTCATGCCTTGCTGAGGTTATAGCTGCAATCTCGGTTAATGAGTCAATCTCTGGTACGATTTTCGATAGCCTGTCTAACTACGCTGTCCCAGTATTTAGATGTTTGTGCCAAGACTCTGGTGTGTTGGTAGTCCATTTCGTGATTTTCGGACAAACAGTGCTCTGCGATCGCCGACTTGTTGGGGTACCTAAGCCGAGTGTGCCTCTGATGTTCTCGGCAACGACCTTAGATGGTGCGCACTGTCTGTCCAATATAAGTCTTCACACACTGACACGAAACCTGGTATTTGTCGATTTTCTGAAAACCGAGATTGTCTTTGACACTTCCCAATAATGATCATGTTTTATTGGGTGGACAAAAGACAGTTCATACTCGGTGTTTCCTCAATATTCGTCCTATTTTCCCCAATAGTGCGCCAGTATATGGTATATAGACAGTGGCTATCTCTCGCACCGTGATTTCTTCGGTCTCCACACGCTGTACTGTAGAGGTAAGGCGGAGAGCGCGTCTCTGATCTGCCATTCCGAGTATCCGTTTTTCCGGAATACAGTTTTGGGGTGTTCCAGCTCATGGGGCAGACTCTCTGCATCAGAGATGGTGCGCGCCATGTGCACCAGTGTTTCTAGCACCCAATTCCTCTGCGAAGGCGGGTGGCAGCTATCTGCAAGCAAATACAGATCGGTGTGCGTTTTCTTCCTGTATAACAACATACCTGGGTCTTGGCACAGACATCTAAATACTGGGACACCGTCGTTAGGCTATCGAAATTCGTACCAGGGATTGACTCATCAACCGAGATTCCAGCTATGACCTCAGCAGGGCATGGGAACCAGCATTGAGTCTAATTAAAAAGACGCTCAGCAAAGACAACGAATGGGCGACCACGGCGGGCGAGGCCATTACACCGACGCCACCACGGACGCAGACGCCAGCGTCTCAGCGGCCGCGGGTGCAGACCGCTGAGAGAACGCGTCGCAGGGGGAGGGGATTTAAGGCGACTGCCCGCCCTCAGGAGGTCAGTACGTCCGCGCACCTGCCGATGGCGACGTGTCCGATCGCCCGGTGGACGCTATGGACCGGCAGTACATATGTGGACTGTTGAAGCAAGTAACACGCCAGGATAAACTGAAGAATCACAAATTAACAGATCGTCTCTTGTAGATACTATTATATGAGGCATATCAAACAGGACTGTGCCACATTGTGCGGAAGCCGCATCCTCTGTCCCTTTGGTAGGGTAACGTTCTTCAATACTATTGGATACTGGTCCGGTAAATCGTGTGGCCCCATGAGTCTGTTACTCACAGTTCCTACATACGCAGTAATAATTGCCGCTATGATCACACGAGGATTTTCACCTGCCTACATATGTTTATTGAGGTGACTTTTTCTTCTGTTCTTCAAATAGAGTTCTGAAATTTCTGCCTGTTTGTCCTATAGGATATTTTTTCCATTGGGTGCGGTAATTTAATAAATGCTAGATGTACCAAAGTCTGTGTCTGGCGGTTTTATGTTATGAATAAGCTTCATGCTTAGGTTGCTGTTGGTGCTCAAGCTGATTTTTTACGTCTGCAGTTTTTAATACCCTAGTTAATTTGTCAGATGTTATACCAAAACATGACAGTCTTACATATTTAACTACGAGCGTGTTGTCATTGTTAGTGTAGTTTGATGCTGTTTGTTCAGTGTAATTTTTATATGTTGTCACACTGTATTAATGAGTGAAGGATCATATCCATTGGTTATTGCAGCACATTTTATGGTTTCTGTTTCTTGTTCTATACGTTGAAGTGAAAATTTGTGGGCTCTGTATACCATTGATTTATATGCAGCATTTTTGTGCGTTGTGGGATGTGCATACGAGTTGAGCATAGTGGTGTCTGCACCAGTAAGTTTTTTGTAAATACTAAAAGATACCTTTTGGTTCTGTTTTGATATATTTATGTCAAAAAAAGGTAAGGTGTTGTATTCTTCTTGCTTAAGGGTTAACTGGAAATTTTTATGCAAACTATCGAATTTATTTAAAAGGCTTGTCACTTTATCATCTGTACCTTAAAATAGAATGAGGGTGTCATCTATATATGTCTTATAGAATTTAACTTTGCTTGTGATGTTATCTTATAGTGTCAATATTTTATCCTCTATATGGTTCCTAAAGATGAGGGCATGCTGAAAAGTAATATGTCCAATTTTTTATGTGAAAAATCTTAAAGCTTTTTAAATAAAACAAACTTTATTAACATTCTATATCTTTACTCTTCACGTCTACTTGTTTATTTCTCAATAGTCATCCTGGCGATGGATACATTTCCCCCAATGAGAGACCAGTTTTTTGACACGATCACTATTGAAAGTTTGTTAATGGAGCCACAACCTCACTTCTGCTTGCACCACTTCATCAGTATGAAAGTGAAGTTCTCGAAAGTGTTCTTTATGTATAGGAAACAGACAAAAATGGGATGGAGCCGGCTCAGTATTGTATGGTCAATGATAGATGACAGTGATTGCTGCGGATCTCACAGTGCTCATATGAGGTCTGGCTTTGTATCCTGAAGAAGAGTGTACTCCATGTGTCGATGAAGTCTTTGTAATTCAGGAACTCGATGACAACATACTGGTTCCTACAGACCAAGAATGCTACATTACATACTACCACATTATGTGCTACAATTCGTAGCCCTCTAGGGGCAGAGTTTTCCAGCTTGTGTCAGCATAATGGGAAAGTCGACTGAGTAAAGTGCATGGCATAAAATATTTCAGCCGTCACTGAGAAAACAACAAAAAATTTGGAGGCATTACTTCTCAGCATACCCTTATATTTGTGCTATTAGACCATTAAGAGGGCTTGCCATTGCTAGCCCTAAGTCCTGCTTGTAAATTTTGTTGTTGAAAGAGAAGTAATTATGTGAGAGTACTAAACTAGGTACATCTATAACTGCTGTTTTTTCTGGCCTGCTCATTGTCTGGGCTTTCAATAGACTTTTCTTATTATAAACTGTTATATCTACTGTTATATGAGAACTTTTAACATTGCAGCGCGTCAGCAATCGTGAATAATTTAATGATTATAAAGAAGCCGCCTCGATTGCAAATAGAAACCTGATGTTGACCTAGGTTTCGGCGAGGATAACCACGCCTTCTTCGGAACACATTAAAACTACTAAGTGCCTAAAGAGTTTTAGTGTGGTTATCAGCGCCGAAACCTAGGTCAACATACAGAAACCTGATGTTGACCTAGGTTTCGGCGCGGATAACCACGCCTTCTTCGGAACACACTAAAACTTTTTAGGCAGTTTGTAGTTTTAGTGTGTTCCGAAGAAGGCGTGGTTATCGGCGCCGAAACCTAGGTCAACATCCGGTTTCTATTTGCAATCGAGGTGGATTCTTTATAATCATTATTCTGCTGTTATACTATTCCATAGATTAACATCTAACTTGATATGATACAGTCAGGTCATTCGTATTGTAATAAGTTCATGACTGTTCTTTATAGAATATGATTTTTGTTATGCGTATTTTTCACCAAGTAAGTCGTTTAGTTCCGTTATTAATTTGTAGGTTGGGCTGTTAATAGAGTTCAAAATAGGCCTAATTGGTCTATTGATCTGGCTGTGCAGTGAATCTAGGTATTGTTGGATTCATTACAATAAGGCCTTGTACTTCTTTGTAAGTGTAGAAGTTAGTGTTGTTGATACATTTTCTTATCCTGAACCTTGGTGTTGTTCTTATGAACTTCATGTATATGGATGTTTGCAGATATTTCAAGTGTTTTCAGTATACAGACATCCTTAAACGTAACTGTTGTCGAACCAAGTTCGAGTCTCGGTCCAGTACACAGTTTTAATCTGCCAGGAAGTTTCTTTATCAGGTGTTATTGTCTTGTTATTGATGGATTTAAGTACATTTATTTCAACATTGCTTGTTTTTGTTGCTGTAGAAGCTATGTTTTGCTTTTATATAATTTTATTTGCCTTTTGCCTAGTACTGTTTGTTCAGTGTTGTTAAGTTTTGCAAAATCAGCAGCTATCTTGAGTAAATGATGTCATTTACACTAAGTAAATTGGAAGTGGAGGAGATGAAAGGAAAGAGAAGGGAAGGAACTAATGACAACTGCTGAACTGCGACTTTATGAGAATCAGTGAGTGAATATGTGTGCCAGACTGGGACTCGAATCTGGGCTCTCCTTCTTATGAGACAGTTGCGTTAACCACTGTAATATGTGGATACAGTGTTTATGTCCGCAGCTCGTGGTCTTGCGGTAGCGTTCTCGCTTCCCGCGCACGGGGTCCCGGGTTCGATTCCCGGCGGGGTCAGGGATTTTTCTCTGCCTCGTGATGACTGGGTGTTGTGTGTTCATCATCATTTCATCATCATTGACTCGCAAGTCGCCGAAGTGGCGTCAACTAAAAAGGACTTGCAATACGGCGGCCGAACTGCCCCGCATGGGGCCTCCCGGCCAACAATGCCATACGATCATTTCATTCACAGTGTTTATAATAAATGCACGGACTAACTCGGCACGCTCCTTTGCGGACCTACACTCCCTCCTAGCGCCACCTGTTCACTGTCCCCAACCGTGATCTCCAGGCTCACTAATATCAGATTCCCGTCGGAGGTCAAATCTTAGCGCACATCCATACTGAAGATTGTGGACTCGTTACCCATCGTGGCACATCAATTATATGAATGCATGGTGTCTGTTCTTTCAGACATATCCAAACAACGGCCACCACACAGTCATTGTTTGGATTTAAATTATTTTCATACCATTATTTAGCAAAGCCATTTCAGTCTGAATTGGATGTTAGTTGTATTTACAACACATGGGAGAAATTTGTTGATTTACTGTTCTTATTTGTGTATTCAGTTTTGTTTCTCAAACTGTCACGTTTCCTTTGATGATTTCTATATATTTTGCTGTATGTGTTTTTATTACGTATTTCTATATATTTTGTTGTATTTGTTTTTTATTATGTTTCCAAGGAGATCAGACAGTAAGGGAATCTGTGCTGGATGTGCTATCAATATTAAATCCAGACTGGTGCAATAAGCTCAGCAATTGAGGTGTTCTTTGTTTCTCTATAGAAATAGCGCTTGACACCTTAACTGGAATTTCACACTTAGCAAGCTGTGCTTATGTAAATTTACTATTAATCGTAATATTCATGTATTTAGATACTATGTTTTTGTGTAGACGGGATTTGTTGAATTTTATATCGAGCCATGTTTTAGGTCGCTTAATCCAATGTTTCTGTATGTAAAAAAAAAAGCTTTCGCGACTTGGATGGTTGAATCGTTAGTAATTGTGGCCATACTGGCTACATTTGAGAACCATGACAGTGTGGTGTAATTATTTATTTATATTTTCTGCTACTACTTTTATTTTTTTATGTTTAATTACTGCAACACCTTTCGAGTATGATCTGCCCATTTGCAACCTTTATGCATACAGAATATTTTTACTTAAAAATAACTTTTCTTAAGCTAAATTAATTTTTGTTTACTGTTCGCTGCTGGAGTGGCTGTTTGGGTATTTGGAAGGGTGGGGAGGGGGTTATTGGTTAACCAGAAATTCATGTCTATTGATTTCTTTCCTGGTATACTCCTTCAGATTCTGCCGCTATTTTGTATTAAATGTACAGTGTTTACATGTATGTAAAAATGTTTGTAGTAAATTACATCAAAAGACCGTGACAAAATAGTACAACTTCGCTGTTTTGCCAAGGATGGAAACCGAAGCTTTGGTACGCCAAAATCATAATCGAAGATCTGTCATATAAAACATTTTATCACACGATGCTCGCAACATAATAAATGACGTGAAAGTATCTGCACCCCAAACAGGTTTCACACAAGCAGAAGGCATCACGCACCAATTTCTGGCCAACCACGATCCCCTTTCTCTCCAAGCACACCAATAGCCACTCTAGCATCGAACAGTACACAAGAAGTTCTATTTGATTTAGTTTAAGATAATTTATCTTGAAGTAACAATGTCCTGTAAGCATGAACGTCTGAAGATGAGCATAATGTGCTCGGAACTCATTGCAATATGTTAAATTAAACATTAAACAAATAAATATGACTGGTACCAGAAAATAATAATAAATGTATGGCCACAATTAATTACGATTGAAGATATTACCTTCTCGGTTAAATACCGGCTGCTTTTATGAAATGGTTTCCACACAGTTCCCGTGATCTGTTACATGATTTCACCATGTTCAGTGCACGCTCATACGTTCTTAGCCAGCAGCAATTTACCGATTTATTCTTCAGGAACACTCTACGTTCATTTTATCAGGCATTCTGATAGTGCAAATACTGCATGTTGCTATACAATAACGAAAATTTTAAGTTTGAAGTAAATTTCCGTATCTCAGCATCTATTATTAAAGTCGATGGACAACCACTCCAGTTGCTACAAAGATATTTGTTGTGTCGATTCCCTAAGGTCTCGACACAATGAGTGGCTAGGTGCACGCGAAACTAACGCAGACGGGCGTAAATTCTGAAACAGGAGACTGGATGAAAACTATAAAGAAAAGAAGAGAGATTTTAATATACTTAACTTTAATGTAGTCTTGTTCTTGTTGAAATACATCTCTTGCATAGTAGTAAGCAATTAGCAATGATACAACTGGCGCCTTGCTAGATGGTAGCTAGGGAATAAGCTGAAGGCTATTCTATCAGTCTCTCGGCAAATGAGAGGAAGACTTGGTAGGTCTAGTCGCAAGCTATGTCGTCCGTACAACTGGGGCGAGGTCAAGTCCGTGTCTTGTGACCTGCCCTGTGGTGGCGCTACGTTTGCGAATACACAGTGGCGACACGCGGGTCCGACATGTACTACAGGACCGCGGCCGATTTAAGTTACCACCTAGCAAGTGTGGTGTCTAGCGGTGACACCACATTCCTCCCCCGCAAATCGGCGAACGGTCGTGAGATAAGGCTTCCGCCCGCCGTGGGGAGGACCCCATGTTGACGTATGCGATGAGGTGGGGAGCCTAACAACAGGCGAGGCTGTGCCACCCGCACCCGGCCATTCGGTCCGAGGGGAGCTAGGAAACGCCTGCAAACCTAGTCCAGGGTGCACGTCAACATGAGGTGTATGCGCACGTAATGAGACAGAAGGGTCGACCTCCATGTGGTCGGAGCACCCGACGGGCGAAGACGACATCTGGTCCGGAGCGGGCAAGAGGTCCATGGCGGAGGACGGCTGGTCACGGGAAGCAAGCGGCGGCGCGTGACCCAGGGAGGCGCGAGGCGGCTGCAGCGAAGCGTCCGCTGCTGGCGGCGCCGGCGGCGGCTGCGGCGGCGCGACGCCATGAGGCAAAATGGAAGGCATCGTCGGTAACACCTGGGGATGAGGCGAGCCAGTAGATGGGTCCCCAGGGCGCTGACCTGACGGCTCCGTCGCTGAAAGCAGACGGGGAGCGGCAGAACCCAGGCGACGACAGAGGCGCAGCTGATTGAGATGCCGACGCACCTCACCAGAGGCCCCCAAAACCAAATACATCGCGCGGCCGAGGCAGCGAAGAATGCGCCCTGCGAGCCAACGCTGTGAACCGCGATAGTTGCGATAATAGACAACGTCGCCAGGAGCAAAAGCAGGAGTCTGCCGCTGCACAGGAACCTGATGTGGCGGATGCAGCAAAGACATCAGAGTTCGATGAGGACGACCATGGAGCAACGCAGCCGGCGAGCGACCCTCGCGGGGCTGAGAGCGATATGAGGACAAAAAGAGTAACAAAGCGTCCTCCCGAGAATGCGATGCTTTCAATTTCAACATCTGTGACTTGAAAGTCCGGACCAATCGTTCCGCGGCACCGTTGGACTGAGGCGAAAACGGCGCGGATGTCAGATGTTGAATACCATTGGCCTTGCAGAACGACTGAAATTCTGCGGACATGAATTGTGGGCCATTGTCGGAAACAATAGTCTGCGGAAGACCTTCAATGCAAAAGATAGCAGACAAGGCTTGGATTGTGGCAGAAGACGTCGTGGAAGACATCCGGACAACAAAAGGAAAATTACTGAAAGCATCGACCACAACCAACCATCGAGCATTCCAGAACGGCCCAGCAAAATCGATGTGCAATCGTTGCCAAGGGGAAGTGGCTTTCGGCCAAGCAAAGAATTTCCGCGGCGGTGCGGATTGTTGTTCGGCACACGCCACGCAAGAGGAGCACATATTCGTAATCGCAGCATCGATTCCGAACCAAGTACAGTGCCGTCGAGCAAGTTGTTTCGTACGCACTAGACCCCAATGTCCTTGGTGAAGAAGCTTTAAGACAGAGGACTGTAACGAACGTGGGACTACGACTCGGGATTGATCATTATCGGAACGCAACAACAAAACACCACGTCGTACAAAAAGTCTCTCCTTGTGAGCAAAAAAACGGCGAACCAAAGGATCCTCGATCCGTGACTTTGACAAGGGCCATTGCGTAGCAACAAAACGCAAAACGGGAGCAAGGACAGGGTCAGCAGCTGTGGCTGTAGCTACACGACGAAAATCAATCGGAAACGATGCGACCACGTCATCGGTTTCCGAATCAATGAACATGCAAGCAAGTTCGGAAGAATCGAATGCTTTATCCTCAGCAACAGGCAAACGGGACAACGCATCAGCGTTTCCGTGCTTAGCAGTGGACCGATACAAGATATCGTAGCGGTACTGCGAGAGAAAAAGTGACCAGCGAATGAATTTCTGCGCTGTACGTGGAGGTACAGGTTTGTTCGGATGAAAAAGCGATGTCAAAGGTTTGTGGTCCGTGATGATTGTAAAGTGACGACCATACAAGAAATCGTGAAACTTTGTTACACCAAACACAAGAGCCAAAGCTTCCTTCTCTATTTGGGAATAATTTCTTTGCGCAGATGAGAGCAATTTTGACGCAAAGGCAATAGGGCGATCATGCGAGCCATCCTTGTGCGCAAGCACAGCACCGATCCCGAAATCCGATGCATCGACCATCAACAAAAGGGGTTTCGGGGATCGAATGGCGTAAGGCAAGTATTGGAAAGTAACGCCGATTTCAACTGGCGAAAGGCGCGTTCGCATTCCGTCGTCCAGACGAACGGAACACCTTTACGGCGTAAGCGATGAAGCGGAGCTGAAATGGAAGAAGCATTGCGCACAAACCTATGATAATAATTTACCTGACCCAGCACACTCTGTAGCTGTTTTAAGTTCTGCGGTGACGGCAAGTCCTGAATGGCACGAAGGTGCTCTGGACTCGGATGTATACCTTGGGCGTTAAGGACATGGCCCAGGTACGGTAAGTCACGAGCAAAAAACACACATTTGTCCTTCCTCAAGCGAAGACCATTCTGACGCAAGACCTGAAATAAGGTCCGGAGATTCTGCAAATGTTCGGCTTCCGTCTTTCCTGAGATCACAATATCGTCCAGATAGTTCGCAGCAGTAGGGACCGACGCACAAATAGTTTGTAAATATTGCTGAAATAAAGCAGGGGCGGATGCACACCCGAATGGCAGTCTTTTGAAGCGATACAAGCCAAGATGCGTGTTTACCACTAAGACGCGCTGGGATTCTTCGTCCACAGGTATTTGCAAGTACGCATCTGCTAGGTCCAATTTTGAAAAATATTTTCCCGGGCACAGTTTGTCAAAAAGATCTTCCGGGCGGGGCAAAGGAAAAGTGGCAGTCACAAGTTGTGGATTCACAGTTGCCTTGAAGTCCACGCAAAGTCTCAGTTTTCCGGAAGGTTTTGGCAAAATGACTAAGGGTGAGGCCCAGAGAGAAGCCTGCACACGTTCAATGACACCTTGAGATTCTAATTCGGCCAATGTTCGTGCGACCGCATCACGCAATGCGTGGGGAACATTGCGCGCTCTGAAAAATTTCGGTTGCGCGTTGTCTTTCAGTTCCAAATGCGCTTCATAGTTCTTAGCGCAACCAAGGCCCGGTGCAAAAATGTCTGCAAATTCTTCACAAAGACTAGAAACACTGGCGGAAGGCACAGTCTGATTCACTGATAGGACCTGATTCACTATAGACAAATTAAACAATTGAAACAAATCTAAACCAAACAAGTTCACTGCACTAGAGGAACGAAGAACATAAAATGACACAAGTTTTGTCTGTCCCTTGTATGTGGCAAGAAGGCTGCACTGTCCTAACACAGGTATATGCTGTCCTGAGTAACTAGTTAACGTAACATTTGCGGCACGCAATGGCGGGGCGCCCAGTTGTTTGTACGTGTCGTGATTGAGCAAGGAAACTGCAGCTCCGGTATCGAGCTGGAATGGTATCACTTTTCCTGCAAAGTCTAAGTCCACAAAAAGTTTATTGTCTTGTTGACGACAAGAGCGACTGTCTCGTGCAATTTGAACTGATACAGGTCCAGAAGCACTTGCAACTTTACGGGATTTCCGGCGACGTCGACGCACACTTTGGGTGGGACGAACACAGTCACTGTTAGCTAAAGTGTCACTGGACGGGTGGGAATGAACTACATTAATGTCCATGGGCGAAGGTCCACGAGCCTGATTGTCCTGGATTCGATTCCGGCGCGAAGCAAAGGGCCTGGAATTTGTGTGATTGTCTGATCTTAACTTTTTCCGGCAAACACTTTGTACATGTCCTTTCTTTTGGCAGTAAAAGCAAATAGCTTGGCGTGACGGGCAATTTTCACGCGAATGTCTAGTTGCACACCGCGGGCAAGATTTCACTGCATGTGCTTGCTGACGCGGCGCACGTGGTTGCAAGCTAGGCGGCCGCAGCGAAGTAGGGCGCGAGGGCCGCTTAGCGTCCCGCGCAGCGGGCCCGGCGGGCCGATTAACGTGACACACTGCCGGCGAAGTTTCAAATGATGCCTGAGCAAAGTCAAGTGTGTCTTGCCTGTCCAATATGTCTATCACTTGTTGCAGGGAGGGATTAACTAGTTTCAAAATCTGTTCCCTTATGCGAACATCAGAAACGTTCTGTGCAATTGCATCACGCACCATAGTATCTGAATATGGGAGGCCACATTCACAGGCAAACGCGCAGTCTCTAGTAAGTCCTTGCAAAGTTGCTACCCACTCCCTATTAGTCTGACCGGCCGTACGTTTTGTACGAAAAAACGTATACCGTTTTGCAACTACATTTACTGTTTCTTTGAAATAGGCATCTAAAGCCGACAAAATTTCCTCGTAGGACAGAGTTGCTACGTCGCGTCGGGGAAACAATTTCACTATCACACGGTAGGTAGACACACCGACACAAGAAAGCAAAAACGGCTGCCGCTCTTTACCTTGAATTCCATAAGCAGTGAGGTGGAAGTTGAACTGATCGGCCCACTCAGTCCAGCTTTCGGTTGTGGCCTCGAAGGGCCTAAATGGCGGTGCGACAGCGTTGTGTGGCTGCGGTAGCGATGAAGCGGCTGCCGCCGCATCGGTTTGCAGCGCACGTTGACCCTGGACGAGCTGTCCAAGGGCTTCCAATAACGCCTGCGTCTGCTGATTCTGCAAGCGAAAAAATTCGGACAGTACATCTGGAGAATGCGGCGAAGCCATGACACAAGCAAATTAGAGCAAGTATAACACAAAGACTGCAACGTGGGCGCGGCACCACTCCTCGGCGCCAAAATATTGTTGTGTCGATTCCCTAAGGTCTCGACACAATGAGTGGCTAGGTGCACGCGAAACTAACGCAGACGGGCGTAAATTCTGAAACAGGAGACTGGATGAAAACTATAAAGAAAAGAAGAGAGATTTTAATATACTTAACTTTAATGTAGTCTTGTTCTTGTTGAAATACATCTCTTGCATAGTAGTAAGCAATTAGCAATGATACAACTGGCGCCTTGCTAGATGGTAGCTAGGGAATAAGCTGAAGGCTATTCTATCAGTCTCTCGGCAAATGAGAGGAAGACTTGGTAGGTCTAGTCGCAAGCTATGTCGTCCGTACAACTGGGGCGAGGTCAAGTCCGTGTCTTGTGACCTGCCCTGTGGTGGCGCTACGTTTGCGAATACACAGTGGCGACACGCGGGTCCGACATGTACTACAGGACCGCGGCCGATTTAAGTTACCACCTAGCAAGTGTGGTGTCTAGCGGTGACACCACAATATTTATTTTACTTCAGAGGCAGTGTATGCTTTTATTTGGCGGCATTTCCCAGTCGAATTTGTTGTGAAGCAACGTAATATGATTAAGAAAGTAAGAGTCGAGTAGGCTTTAAACTTATGTGCCTAGTATTATCGGAGCAATAATGGACGAGTAATGTTCAAAAAATTATAAATTTACATAGAACAGTTGGTTTTATATGTGCTACAGCTTTGGCATAAGCACACACTATTACTTGGTTGTAACAAATTATATTAAACCAGCGCAAGACTTCTACCAAAACTGTGGCATACACAAAATCTACTGTCGTGAAATAAAGAGCATTTTAACAACCGGAGCAGTTGTTCATCATTTCAATATTTAGTTGCGGCTCAGTAGCGCGTTCCAGGCAAGGGAAAGTTACCATATTACCATTGGACAAGAAAAAATATGGTAACAGATTACTAACGAACACCGTAGTTCCTATTCGTGCCTCTGAACTGTGCAGGCTAACATCTTCGGTTGTTCCAGAATCACTCTATTAGCCGTCGATCGTTGACTGTAGTAAACAGAATTGCCATCGGTGAGCGTAATGGCCGTATCCATTATCAGAACCCGTCAGATAAAAAAAATTAGAAATAATGTTTCTTCCACATTTACAGCAATACGCAGTATAGAGTGGTGGTCTACGGGTAGCGTCTTTAATTAGTAATCAAAATATTCTCCGTCCGTCGTTCGAAACCCGCCACCGCTTACATTTGGATTAGTAAGCAACAATGGCGGCCGAAGACTTCCTACGTAAAAAGTCCCTCTCATTCTGCCAACGGCCTTGTCAAATAGGGCAGAGAGGCGGATAGAGGTTCAGGGCACTCTCTAGTCTCTAGCTTGGGAAATTGCCCCAAAGGTGGAAGAATCCAAATGATCAACAGTATGAGGATGCAAAAGCAAATGGAAACAACTGCATTAGAGACACATAGCGTGTATCCACAGGACATGTGGCCTGTAACTGAAAAAGTGTCATGATGATCTCTCCATTGGAAAAAGATTCTGGGATAGCCCCATTCCGATCTTCTGGAGGGGGCTTCCAGAGGGAAGGTGACAATGAGAAAAAGACTGAATAACCAACGAAAGTATAACGTTCTACGAGCCGGGGCGGGGAATGTCAGGAGCTTCAACGTGGTAGAGAAGCTAGAAGATCTGGAAAGCGAAATGAAAAGGCTCGATCTAGATATAGTGGAGGTCACTGAAGTGAAATGGAAGGAAGACAAAGATTTCTGGTCTGATGGGTATAGAGTAACATCAACAGCAACAGAAAATGGAATAACGGGGAGTACGATTTGTTATGAATAGGAAGGTAGGATAGAGAGTGTGTTACTGTGAACAGTTTGGTGTTAGGACTGTTATCAGAATTGACAGCAAACCTACACCGACAACGATAGTTCAGCTATAGATGCTGACGTCGCGAGATGAACATGAAGAGGTAGAGAAAATATATGCGGATATTGAAAGTGCTGTGTTGGCAGAAGAGCCAACACCGTGTTGCTAGAGGAGGCCGAAATGCACGCGTTTAATTACACGCAGACTGGCGTGAGGGCTGGAACAGGTCATGGAAATAAGACTAGCAAAACAGGAGGTAACTGGTAGAATACTTAACTTTAATCCACAATTGGTGAACATCTCTCTTGACTGTACATAATTTCCATCTCAATATAAACTGGTAATGGCGCCTTGCTAGTTCGTAGCAAATGACGTAGCTGAAGTCTATGCTAACTATCGTCTCGGCAAATGAGAGCGTATTTGTCTGTTAACCGTCGCTGGCAAAGTCGGCTGTACAACTGGGGCGAGTGCTAGGAAGTGTCTCTAGACCTACCGTGTGGTGGCGCTCGGTCTGCAATCACTGACAGTGGCGACACGCGGGTCCGACGTATACTAACGGACCGCGGCCGATTTGAAGGCTACCACCTAGCAAGTGTGGTGTCTGGCAGTGACACCACAGAAAGGGTAATACAGTACGTATAGGGAGACGAAAATCTAATAGTCATGAGGGACTAGAATGCATTTGTAATGGAAGGAGTAGAAGAAAAGTTTACAGGGGAATATGGGCTTGGGACAAGGAATTAGTGAGGAGAGAGAGTAATTGAATTCTGTAATAAATTTCAACTACTAATAGCGAATACTCTGATCAAGAATCACAAGAGGAGGAGATATACTTGGAAAAGGCCGGGTGATACGGAAAGATTTCAGTTAGATTACATCATGGTCAGATAGAGATTGCGAAATCGCATACTGGATTGTAAAGCTTACCCAAGAGCAGAAATAGACCCAAATCACAATGTAGCAGTGATAAAGAGTAGGCTGAAGTTCAAGAAATTATATAGGAAGAATCAATATGTAAAGAAGTGGGATACGGAAGTGCTAAGGAACGAGATACGATTGAAGATATCTAAGGCTGTAGGCTATAGGTAAGGAATACCTCGGTAGGCAGTACAGTTGAAGAGGAATGGACATCACTAAAAAGGGCAGTCACCGAAGTTGGAACGAAAGCTATAGGTACAAAGAAGGTAACTGCGAAGAAACCATGGGTAACAGAAGAAATACTTCAGTTGATCGATGAAAGAAGAAAGTATAAAAATATTCATGAAAATTCAGCGATACAGAAATACACGTCTCTGAGGAACGACGTAAAGGAAGTGCAGGGAAGGGAAGACGAAATGGCTGCATGAAAAATGTGAAGAAATTGAAACAGAAATGGTTGTCGGTAAGACTGACTCAACATACAGGAAAGTCACAAGAACCTTCGGTGAAATGAAAAGCGAGAGTGAAAAATTGCAGCGGGAATTCCACTTTAAATGCAGAGGAGAGAGAGGATAAGTTGAAAGAGTACATTAGTGGCGAAATTTGTCTGATGTGATAGAAGAAGAAATAGGACTCGATGTTGAAGAGATGGGCAATCCAGTATTAGAATCAGAATTTGAGATCTTTAGAGGATTTAAGATCAAATATGAGAGCAGGCTTAGATAACACTTCATCTGAATTTATAAAATCATTGGAGGAAATACCAACAAAATGGCTGTTCACATTGGTGTATTGTATGAGTCAGGCAACACACCATCTGACTTCGGAAAAATACCATCCGCACAATTCCTGAGATAGCAAGAGCAGACAGGCACAAGAATTGTCGCACAGTTAACTGAACAGCTCAGGCATCCAAGTTGCTGATTGTTGTTGTTGTGGTCTTCAGTCCTGAGACTGGTTTGATACAGCTCTCCATGCTGCTCTATCCTGTGCAAGCCTCTCCATCGCCCAATACCTACTGCAACCTCCATCCACCTGAATCTGTTTAGTGCATTCTTCTCTTGGTCTCCCTCTACGATTTTTACCCTCCACGCTGCCCTCCAATACTAAACTGGTGATCCCTTGATGCCTCAGAATATGCCCCACCAACCGATCCCTTCTCCTAGTCAAGTTGTCCCACAAATTTCTCTTCTCTCCAGTTCTATTCAGTACCTCCTCATTAGTTATGTGATCTACCCATCTAATCTTCAGCATTCTTCTGTAGCACCACATTTCGAAAGTTTCTATTCTCTTCTTGACCAAACCGTTTATCGTCGACGTTTCACTTCCACACATGGCTACACTCCATACAAAAACTTTCAGAAACGACTTCCTGACACTTAAATCTATACTCGATGTTAAAAAATTTCTCTTCTTTAGAAACGCTTTCCTTGCCATTGCCAGTCTACATTTTATATCCTCTCTACTTCGACCATCCTCAGTTATTTTGGTCCCCAAATAGCAAAACTCATTTACTACTTTAAGCCTCTCATTTCCTAATCTAATTCCCGCAGCGTCACCCGAATTTAATTCTACTACATTCCATTATCATCGTTTTGCTTTTGTTGATGTTCATCTTATATACTCCTCTCAAGACACTGTCCATTCCGTGCAGCTGCTCTTCCAGGTGCTTTGCTATCTCTGACAGAAGTACCATGTCATCGGCGAACCTCAAAGTTTTTATTTCTTCTCCATGAATTTTAATTCCTACTAAGAATTCTTCTTTTGTTTCCTTTACTGCTTGCTCAATATACAGATTGAATAACATCGGGGATAGGCTACAACCCTGTCTCACTCCCTTCCCAACCACTGCTTCCCTTTCGCCGTCTGGTTTCTGTACAAATTGTAAATAGCCTTTCGCTCCCTGTATTTTACCCCTGCCACCTTCAGAATTTGGAAGAGAGTATTACAGTCAACATTGTCAAAAGCTTTCTCTAAGTCTACAAATGCTAGAAACTTAGATTTGCCTTTCCTTAATCTACTTTCTAAAATACGTCGTAGGGTCAGTATTGCCTCAAGTGTACCAACATTTCTGCGGATTCCAAACTAATCTTCCCCGAGGTCGACTTCTGCCAGTTTGTCCATTCGCCTGTAAGGAATTCGTGTTAGTATTTTGCAGCCGTGGCTTATTAAACTGATAACTCGGTAATTTTCACATCCGTCAACACCTGCTTTCTTTGGGATTGGAATTATTATATTCTTCTTGAAGTCTGAGATTATTTTGCATGTGTCGTACATCTTGCTCACTAGATGGTAGAGTTTTGTTAGGTATGGCTCTCCCAAGGCTGTCAGTAGTTCTAATGGAATGTTGTGTACTCCTGGGGCCTTGTTTCGACTTAGGTCTTTCAGTGTTCTAGCAAACTCTTCACACAGTATCATATCTCCTATTTCTTCTTCATCTACATCCTCTTCCATTTCTATAATATTGTCCTCAAGAACATTCTATATACTCCTTCCACCTTTCTGCTTTCCCTTCTTTGCTTAGAACTGGGTTTCCATCTGCGCCCTTGATATTCAAAAGCAAGTTGTTCTCTTTTCCCCAAAGGTCTCTTTAATTTTCCTGTAGGCAGTATCTGTCTTACCCCTCTTGAGATAAGCCTCTACAACCTTACGTTTGTCCTCTAGCTATCCCTGCTTAGCCATTTTGCACTTCCTGTCGATCTCATTTTTGAGACGTTTGTATTTTCTCCTTTCATCAATTAAATTCAATATCTCCTCTGTTACCCAAGGATTTCTACTAGCCCTCGTCTTTTTGCCAACTTGATCCTCTGCTACTTTCACTATTTCATCTCTCAAAGTTACCCATTCTTCTTCTTTCCCCCATTCTTGTCAATAGTTCCCTAATGCTCTCCTTGAAGCTCTCTACAACCTCTGGTTCTTTCAGTTTAACCAGGTCCCATCTCCTGAAATTCCCACCTTTTTGCAGTTTCTTCAATTTTAATCTACAGTTCATAACCAATAGATTGTGGTCAGAGTCCGCATCTGCCCCTGGAAAATTTCTTACAGTTTAAAACCTGGTTCCTGAATCTGTGTCTTACCATTATATAATCTATCTGAGATCTTCCAGTATCTCCAGGCTTATTCCATGTAAACAACCTTCTTTTATGATTCTTGAACCAAGTGTTAGCTATGATTAAGTTACGCTCCGTGCAAAATTCTACCAGGCGGCTTCCTCTTTCATTCCCTAATCACATTCCATATTCACCTACTACGTTAACTTCTCTCCCTTTTCCTACTATCGAATTCCAGTCACCCATGACTATTAAATTTTCGTCTCCCTTCATTATCTGAATAATTTCTTTTATCTCATCATACATTTCATCAATCTCTTCGTCATCTGCGGAGCTAGTTGGTATATAAACTTGTACTACTGTGGTAGGCGTGGGCTTCGTACCTATATTGGCCACAATAATGCGTTCACTATGCTGTTTGTAGTAGCTTACCCGCATTCCTATTTTCCTATTCATTATTAAACCTACTCCTGCATTACCCATATTTGATTTTGTGTTTATAACCCTGTAGTCACCTCACCAGAAGTCTTATTCCTCCTGCCACCGAACTTCACCAATTCCCCCTATATCTCACTTTAACCTATCCATTTCCCTTTTTAAATTTTCTAACCTACCTGCGCGATTAAGGGGTCTGACATTCCACGCTCCAATCCGTAGAAAGCCAGTTTTCTTTCTCCTGATAACAACGTCCTCCTGAGTAGTCCCCGCCCGGAGATCCGAATGTGGGACTATTTTGCCTCCGGTATATTTTACCCAAGAGGACGCCATCATCATTTAACCATACAAAAAAATGGTTCAAATGGCTCTGAGCACTATGGGACTTATCATCTGAGGTCATCAGTCCCCTAGAACTTAGAACTACTTAAACCTAACTAACCTAAGGACATCACACACATCCATGCCCGAGGCAAGATTCGAACATGCGACCGTAGCGGTCACGCGGTTCCAGACCGTAGCGCCTAGAACCGCTCGGCCACCCCGGCCGGCTTTTAACCATTCAGTAAAGGTGCATGCCCTCGGGAAAAATTACGGCTGTAGTTTCCGCTTGCTTTCAGTCGTTGGCAATACCAGCACAGCAAGGCCGTTTTGGTTAATGTTACAAGGCCAGATCAGTCAATCATCCAGACTGTTGCCCCCGCAACTACTGAAAAGACTGCTGCCCCTCTTCAGGAACCACACGTTTGTCTGGCCTCTCAACAGATACCCCTCCGTTGTGGTTGCACGTAGGTACGGCTATCTGTATCGCTGAAGCACGCAAGGCTCCCCACCAACGGCAAGGTCCATGGATCATGGGGGGGGGGGGGGGGTTGCTGATAACATTAATATACAGGAGAATGGAAAAGAATATCGAGAATGTGTTAGATGACGATCAGTTTGGCTTTAGGAAAGGTAAAGGCACCACAGAAGCTATTCTGACGTTGCATTTGATAATCGAAGCAAGACTAAAGATAAATCAACACTTGTTCATAGGATTTGTAGAACTGGAAAAAGCGTTTGAAATTATGAGAAAACCTCGATAAGCTATAGGGTGAGACGGGTAATACACAGTATGTGCAAGAGCCAAGAGGGAATGATAAGAGTGGACCACCAAGAATGAAGTAAGACAGGAATGCAGTCTGTCGCCCCTTCTGTTCAGTCTCTACGTAGAAGAAGCAATGATGGAAATATAAGAAATGTTCAAGAGTGGAATCAAATTCCAAGGTGAAAGGATATCAGTGTTGCGATTCACTGATCGGCAACGGCCTTGCCGTAGTGGTAACACCTGTTCCCGTCAGATCACCGAAGTTAAGCGCTGTCGGGCTGGGCTAGCACATGAACGGGTGACCATCCGGTCTGCCGAGCTCTGTTGGCAAGTGGGGTGCACTCAGCCCTGGTGAGGCAAACAGAGGAGCTATTTGACTGAGAAGTATCTCCTTCGGTCTCGTAAACTGACATACGGCTGGGAGAGGGGTGTGCTGACCACATGCCCCTCCTTATCCACATCCATTGACGCCTATGGCCTCAGGATGACATGGCGTCCGGTCGGTTCCGTTGGGCCTTCATGGAATTTTAGGGATGTGTTCAGTTTTTTAGTTTAGTTTACATTCGCTGATGACATTGCTATTCTCAGTGAAAGTGAAGAAGAATTACATGATCTGCAGAATCGAATAAACAGTCAAATGAGTAAAGAATGGATTGAGAGAAAATCGACGAAAGAAAAAAGTAATGAGATGCAGCAGAAATGAGAACAGCGGGAAATTTAACATCAGGATTGATGGTCACGAAGTAGATGAAGTAAAGTAGTTCTGATATCTAGGCAGTAAAATAACCAATGACGGACGGAGCAAGGAGTACATTAAAAGAAGACTAACACTAGCAAAAAGGACATTCCTGGCCGAGGGAAGTCTACTGGTATCAAACATAGGCCTTAATTTGGGGAAGAAATTTCCGGGAATGTATGTTTGTAGCACAGCTTTGTATGGTAATGAAACATGAACTGTGGGAAAATAAAATAGAAGAATATCGAAGCATTTGAGTTGTGTTGCAACTGACGAATCTTGAAAATTAGGTGGCTTGGTAAAGTCAGGAATGGATAGGTACTGGGCAGAATCGGAGAGGAAAGGGATGTGTGGGAAAGACTTCAAATGTATTCGCAAATTGCGAATAAGCACAACCATCAACTGTAGAATGGAATGATGACAATGAAAATATGTGTCGGCCGAGGACTCGAACCCGCATTATCGAGATAAGCAGGAAATCCGGGTTCCAGTCCTCGGCCGGCACAAATTTTCATTGTCATTGACAATTTTCATTGTCATCATTCCATTCTACAGCTGATGGTTGTCCTTATTTGCAATTTCGAATACATTTAGTGAATTTCATAACGGCTACTTTGCATCGTATTTAGAATAACACAGGCACTGCAATATCGTGGAAAAGAGTGACGATGAGAATCCAGAAGATAACTGAGAACGTATGCTGCAAGTGCTACTCTTAGATGCACGGGAGAGATGCTCGTGACGGGCCGTATCAAACCAGTCAGAAGACTGATGACTCAAAACACACACAAGACATACATTTAATAATCTCGATATCCTGTGTCTAGTCAATCCCCACGGTCACTTTTACCACGACTAGTGCTGTTTAGTGAGGCAGCCTATCTTAGCAAACAATCTGTGTCCGTTAGGTAACATTACGTGCAACTGGACATGCCAAATGAAATTAAAATTAACTGCTACAAATTAAGCACACACCGACAAAAGTAATCTATAGGATAACGAATTGCAGCTATAACGCTGAAATTCGAAATATCGTCAACAAATTGAACAGACAGTCATTCCATAAAAAAATAGCATAGAATCATTTCATAAAAATAAAAATGGTACGGAACATTTAAGGTACGACTTTAAAATTATACAAGGCAGCGACTGATGTAATGTAACTTATGTAAAGCTGTACTGCAATCTCTTATTCTTTACGTAAGCTGAGGATATAAAACATAATGAGTTTATTATTGAAGGGTATAGCAACGGTATTAAGAGCTGTAAACTTTGGTATTGTTGTCATCCTGCAGCTGTTGTGTTTACTTGTAGTCTTCAAGTTGCAAACGTGGCCATTCTGATCGTAATACATTGTGTCTCGACTGCACAAGGTCTGGCCCTCACCTGAAGCGACAAACCAAAACATACAATTTACGATGGCAGTAGAGAACGGAAAACGAAAGAAAAAAATTTTACTTCTGTGTTGTTTCCCTGGATGGAAAAGTTTCACCGCAATCGATTACGACTCATGTAAGAGGTGCAAGAACTTGGAAGGCTGCTAAGAGGCAGCTCGCAGCGGCGGAAAATTGATTTCACACGGGAGGCCACCTTTGCTTCGCCAGGACAGCGTTGCGCCAGGCCCAGCTGCGATAGCGGGCGCTCAGCCGTGGCGGGTCGGTGTCACACCGTGCTGCAGGAGGCAACAGCGCCGCCGCGGCAAGGTCACCGACGAGACATGGACGCTCTAGGCTGCACCGTACTCTGTCGGCTCACGTACAGGGAAGGGGAGCAATGTAGTATGAACACCCATCTAGCGACATGTGGGATGACCAACAAGTCCTGAAGAATGCTACAACGAGACAGAAGTCATGGGATACCTATATTCACACATTAAAAATAAAATAACAAAAGACAAAAAAATCATCATGTGGCATTGATGGCCGGCAGGACCCATCTGGGGAAGTTCGGGAATCGAGTTGCGAGTCTTTTTTCAGTCGACACCATATTGGGCGACTTGCGTGCCGGTAATGATAATGAAGTGGGGAGGAGGACAACACAACATCCAGTCCACGAGCAAAGAACATTTCCCACCCGAGCGGGAATCGAACCCAGGCCCGCTCCATGGTAGGCAAACAAGGTAGCACTCAGATACCCAGGCGGACTGATGTCAAGACCGCAGTGTCACATACACAAGTTTTAAAAGGTCAGTGCATTGGCGCAGCTGTCATTTGCACTCAGGTGATTCAAGTGAAATCGTTACCGATGTGATTATGACCGCACGACGGGAGTTAAAACACTTTGAACGTTGAACGTTAGTTGAAGCTAGCCACATTGGAGATTCCATTTCGGAAATCGTTAGGGAATCCAATATTCCGAGATACACAGAGTCAAGAGTCTGCCGAGAATACCAAGTTTCAGACATTTTCTCTCATCAGAGACAACGCAGTGGCCGACGCCCTCATTTATTGACGGAGAGCATCGCCGTTTGCGTGGAGTTGTCACTGCTGACAGACAAACAACAACGAGTGAAATATCCACATAAAACAATGCTGCACGTAAGATAAACGTATCCGTCAGGGCACGCGGCGAAATTTGGCGATAATAAGCTATGGCAGCAGAAGACCGACGCGAGTGCTTTTGCTAACAGTACGACGTCGCCTGCTGTGCCTCTCCTGGGCTCGTGACCACATTGGTTGGACTGTAGACGACTGGAAAACCGTGGCTAGGCCAAATGAGTCTCTATTTCAGTTCGTAAGAGCTGATGGTGCGGTTCAAGTGTGGCGCAGACCCCACGCAGGCGTGGATCGAAGTTCTCAACAAGACACTGTGCAAGCTGGTGTGAGGACTACGTTTACAAGGAATAAACTGCATCGTCTGTCTAACTGAACTGATCATTGAGTGGGAATGGTTACGTCTGGCTACTCGGAGACCATTTGCAGCCATTCAAGGTCTTCATGTTCCCAGACAATGATGTCATGTCAACGGGCCACAGTTTTTCGCAACTGGTTTGAAGAACATTGTGAAAATTTGCATAGAATGGTTTGGCCATCTATTGCCCAACAGAAATCCCATCGAACATTTATGGGACTTAACCGAGAGGTTAGTTCGTGCACATTCTGCACCGGCGAGACATTTTCAATTCTGGACGGCTACAGAGGCAGTATGGCCCAACATTTATGCAGGGCCTTCCTACGACTTAGTGTACGTTTGCACTGCCTGTGACGCGATGCGACGCGACGCGATTCGATGCGAGCCATAATGGTCAAAGCGATGCAATGCGATGGAGCGTTCACATTGCACACGATACAGCGCGCGCGCGAACTGGCCAGCAATTGAGCAGTCTCGGCACGATGCCGTTTTTCCTCGACCCTGTAAATTCTTTTTTATTAGAAAACAGTGCTCTGAGAATTCAACGCAGTCGTGAATGGGTGAATGAAATCAACAAGGTGAGGAGGTGTTTAGGAGAATTTCATCATTTGTACAGTGACTTGAGAAAAGATGAGGATAAATTTTGGAATTATTTCAGAATGAGTATAGAGACATTTGATTATATAGTGTCGCCTGTTTCAAATAGATTACAGAAGCAAAACACAAATTTCAGAATGACTATTACCCTTGAAGAGAAAGTTATGATCACCATCAGGTAAGTACACAATATTAAGTTTACATTAATCATTTTATTATGAAAAATTTACAAATTGTGATAGATTCAAACTTTCTTTTAATAAATTTTGACGTAGTTGACAATGAGAAGTTAAATACATCACAGCTGACTCACTTAAGTATCAAAGTTTTCAGAATCTTGGTGGCTTGAAATAACAATGTCATCAGGTTGAATTTCAGAAATGACTATTTCATTTTGCGGATTTCCAGCAATTACGATTTCAACTGGATTTTCAGGTGCATAAGGTGACATCGACGAATGTGCAGTGGATGTGGTTGATTGTTCCAATTCTTCCAAAAGAACCTGCTGAATTTTTATCCTGGCTCTCAACCGAGTTGCTGGTGATAGTTTTCGCATTGCTGGCAGAAAACTCACTACAAAATGATAGCTGTCATTTTGCGTTTCTGATTTCGACATTTGTTGCTCAATTAGCTTCAACTTTTGCTTCTCTATATTTAGCAACTCAGAGTTTGTCGAATTCTTGGATCTTTTGTTTTGGTTTGTGTGTAGGGTGGGTGAGGGAGGAGGCTTCGAAACGCTACCCTCTGAACTTACAGACAGTCTTGAAGAGCTGGCTTGGTTGGTTTCATCCGGTGAAACACTCTCTCTCTCTGTAAGAGCTGGTGAAAATGGTACGTCGTCGTGTGCGTCGTCGTGTTGCGATGCTGTTCTTTTACTGTGATGAACATCAGTTTTCGTCTTCCGTGGCGTCATTATGTCAGTCAGGAAGGTCATTAGCTCGTACCACGGCCAATTGGATTGGAAAGGCGGCATGCCACCTTCGTCTCCTGAACGTTCAGCACGAGTTTTTTTGAGTTCAGAACGGAAAGTGTCACGTAGGTTCTTCCATTTATTCTTCAGTACCTCGCCTGAAAATATAGACGTAAAAATATGCGTAAATAATTAAGTACACTGCATACTCAATAAATTTTTTGTCCTTAGCACATTAACTGCAAATCCTACGGAGATCCTACACATCCTTCAATTACGCTCATTTCATTCTTTTTCAGATATTTGTCGGTTGGGATGTCTTTCCATGCACTGTCACAGTCGTTTCGGATGGGTCTAACTACAGTCGCACAATGTGTGCATGAAACGTGCGCCACAATATGTGAAATTCTGAGCCCTGTACACCTGCCTTCTCCTACTATACCACTGCTTCAAACCGCTGCAAAACACATGTATGCCAACTGGAATTTTCCGAATTGTGTGTTATCGATGGGACGTTAAACACTAATCTCCTCCTCCTCCTCCGAATTGTGTGGGGGCCATTGATGGTAAGCATGTTCGGGTTAAATGTCCACCTCATTCTGGGACAATGTATTACAATTACAACAAATATTTTTCGCTTGCTTTACTAGCTGTAGCCGATGCTAATTGCAGATTAATAGCAGTTGACATTGGAGGCTATGGCAAGCAATCAGATGGTGGCACATTTAGAGCAAGTAACTTGTACAATAATATTTTGAACGAAACTGAAAACTGGCCTCCACCGAAAGAAGTACCAGGTACTTCAGTAAAAGCCCCATTAGTGTTGGTTGGAGATGAAGCCTTTCCACTACTGGAAAACTTAATGCGCCCTCTCGCTGGACTATCACTGACTGAGGAAGAGAGGTTATTTAACAGGAGGCTGTCGAGGGCTGGAACGGTGGTGGAACGCACTTTCGGAATTATGGCCAGCAAGTGGCGTCTTCTCCGAAAGGAAATTGAAATTTCTGTAGAACATGCAGACATTATTATTCAGTGCATCTGCGTCTTGCACAATACAATAATGGATAAAGATGGGCCTGACATTTCCCTTCAATTGTCTATTGACCAGGACATAACAGAACACAGTGCTTTAGCAGCATGCTTCCAGAATGACAGAGCAAACAGTAGTGCTTCAAGAAGAGCGAGGAGTGTCAGAGAGGCCTTCAAAAACTATTTCAACAGTCATTAATGCAAAAATATTTCATGTCAAAATTATCAAATACTGTACCTATTGTGAACGTCATTTCATTATCAAAATACTGTAATAGTATCTATACACAATTAAAATTAGAAAATAAACGAAGTTGTTTGTGTTACTTATTTCCTGGAGTCTTGTAGCTATTTATTTTACTTTTTTGTACTTACTGTCTGTTCCACACTCTTCAGTTATTTCGTTCCATGCTTGACGAACAAAATCCCTATTGTGGTAATATTTATTTTTCTGGTCCCACAACACGGGGCGTTCACGCACATTGTTAATTAGTCTTTCGACGTCCATCGCAAGCAAGAAATTACTCCAGACGCAAGCGCAAACAAGCAATCGCTCCAAACACTCGCGCGAAACGCAAACTCGGTTGCGACTACAGCGGAGTCATGGCATCGCACCGCATCACATCGCTCGGCCCAGCCTGCAGTCTAAACGGTCACCGCTCTGTTGCCACAGTTAAACCAAGCCTGCCCATTGTCACACGATTTCAGCGCTTCAGCGCTCCGCTCGGCTCGGCATCGCATCGCATCGCTTCGCATCGCATCGCGGGCAGTGTAAATTTAGCCTTATTGAATGCATATCGCATCGAGTTGCTGTACTACACTGGACAAAAGCAGGTCCCACACGATTTTGAGAGGAATCCGATGCCATCTCACTGTTTTTATGAAAAGGCCGCTCGCATCACCGTGGTTTGGGTGAGGAGGGGGGGGGGGGCGGGGGGGGGGGGGAGGAGAGGTCTTGGTGTTCGTTTCCTATTTGAAGAAGGAACATGGGGTACAAAGTTTCTGGTTCAGCCCGAATCAGCGGCCATTTGTATAGCGATTCGAGCATGTCTTATTGTTGCCATATCATGGTATGTTAAGCAAGGTTTCCAAGAGGAACCGGAACCGGCGACCAGGCAAATTGTGCGATCCGATCAATTCCTTTTCCACACGATTTTAGTTGGTCTGAAATTAACGCTCAGCTAATGGAACCGTTAGTATATCCACTGTTAGGATTTTAAGTGCAAAAACTATCGCTCTGGTTCGGTAAGGCATCCGTAATGCAGTTCTTGTGAGTTATATAGCGGCAGAGACGGCATCGTAAATTATTACTTTCATCACACAAACCCACCGCTTTCATGGTATTAGGTACTGTAAGCAACAGCTGATCAAAACATTTTTCCTTGCACAAATCGAACCCATAATGTACGATTTACTACACTTTGACGACTTATGGCTCTGAGCACTATGGGACTCAACATCTTAGGTCATAAGTCCCCTAGAACTTAGAACTACTTAAACCTAACTAACCTAAGGACATCACACACACCCATGCCCGAGGCAGGATTCGAACCTGCGACCGTAGCAGTCCCGCGGTTCCGGACTGCAGCGCCGGAACCGCACGGCCACCGCGGCCGGCTTTGACGACTTATGGAATGAGGTTTGCAGATAATGTTCAACTGTGTTTCATTTGCGTAAACTGCGTCTTACCCATTCATTGCGTTTTGCGTAAGCTTTGACATCTCCCAACTTAATTTTCAAGTCAGGTCGTGTTATTAATGAGTCATATTCAGTGACTCGGAGTATATTTCAGGTCTTAAACTAGCTTCGTAATTTTGTATGAATACTGAAGCACAATTTCGAAAGCAGTGGAGATATAAGTACTAACCCCAGTAGGTGACTGACGACATTGTTCATTGATTCGTCAGGTAGAAAGAGATAGAAGAACTCATAGGCAGATCGAGCCCCCGCTCATAATAGACTAGGGGTTAAGCACGAAGTAACTGCTTTGAACACAATGCTATAGGAAGTTACAGTGGAAAATGTGTAAGACGTTTTCGAGATGTTGAAAGCAACATCAAAAACGATGTGTAAGTAGGCTGTTTAGGTTTTTTTATTGGTAACGCCACCTCTGTATGAAAATCACTGGCTGTGCTGTGTGCAGTCTGTGGCTGTTTTGCGTTGTTGTAATACTCGCCATTGTAGTGTTAGGCAGCTGGCTGTGAACAGCGCGTAGCGTTGCGCAGTTGGAGGTGAGCCGCCAGCAGTGGTGGATGTGGGGAGAGAGATGGCGGAGTTTTGTAATTTGTCATGAACTGCTATATATATTATGACTATTAAGGTAAATACAGTGTTTGTTCTCTATTAATATCTTTCATTTGCTAACTATCCCTATCAGTAGTTAGTGCCTTCCATAGTTTGAATCTTTTATTTAGCTGGTAGTAGTGGCGCTTGCTGTATTGCAGTAGCTTGAGTAGCGAAGATTTTTGTGAGGTAAGTGATTTGTGAAAGGTATAGTTTAATGTTAGTCAGGGCCATTCTCTTGTAGAGATTATTGAAAGTCAGATTGCGTTGCGCTAAAAATATTGTGCGTCAGTTTAAGCACAGTCCTGTAAAATTGTACAAAAGGGGACGTTTCAGATGGAGGAGGGCTATAGGGAAGAAATCATTCGTGAGAAAACTTGTGTCCAACATTTTTCAAGAAAATGCTGAAACGGTACTTCAGGAGCAATTTTCTCAAAGGGAACGTACTCGTAATTTGGACAGTTTAACTGTAATCGCTACCAAAATTATCTGAGAAGTGTTGCTCTCGGACGATTCTGAAAATTCTCAGACCACAGGCGTCACTAGAAGCGGAAATGGAGGAGCATGTGGTAAGCACGCCGCTCTCCCGGCCGTATGTCAGTTTACGAGACCGGAGCCGCTACTTCTCAGTCAAGTTGCTCCTCAGTTTCCCTCACAAGGGCTGCGTGCAGCCCGCTTGCCAACAGCGATCGGCAGACCGGATGGTCACGCATCCAGCCCGACAGCGCTAAACTGCTGTGATCTGACGGGAACCGGTATTACCACAGCGGCAAGGCCGTTAGCACAAATGCATCAAGCTTGCCATAAATAAGCAAATAGTTAACAAGATTCCGTTGTATAATACACAATACAGACCATCAGTTCTAACACACAAAGGCAAGGGAAAGAAAGTGCGGGATGCACTGATTTCACGTAGTCTAGCGAGGAAGTATTATGTTTAACAAAGTCCCAAATACGAAAGATTTATTATGACAAGCAACTGCATAGGGTTAATCAGTCCTATGTTGGGGAAAGTGTACTGGTAAAGACCCACTGTAAACCATCACTGCTACAAAAGGAAAGTAAGAAATGGCAGTCGACGTACACCGGTCCTACATCATAACCTAATGAAGCACGTCCTGTAGGAAAAAGTAAATAAAACTAACAGCAGAGAAAATGCTTGTGTAGGTAATACTGGGACCAAAAATAGTAAGAAGAAATTAAGGCTATAGATCGGAGTATAAGATTAAAGAAGAAAATCTCCCTTTTACACAGTACTTAAGTAAAAACAAAAAATTAGTACATGTATGTGGCAAATGATACTGCATTATAAATAGGAAATTAGGCTAGGATACATTTGTAACCAGCAGATAAGAGGCGAGGGAACGTAATGGTCTGGCAAGACAGTACATTGATCACTGTGGATTAGGATAGGTAACAGAGGAATCTGGAGTCTATGGGCATGGATCACGAAAAGTATTTTAGTACAGGATGTTCCAGAAAAGTGGACAATGGATGGGACAAAATTGATTTACTTAAATGCGTGGGATAGAGTAATGGATACGTGTAGAGTTTCCCTTCTCTTTGCATACATATACGTAATCCACGCGACTTTCAATGCTAATATTGGTCTTGATTTCCACAAGGGCTAACTGTTCGGAACATGTAGAAAAGTATGAATACTATTAAGCACAGCAGTTTAATTTTGCTTTTATTTTTAAGAGAAATATGACTGCTCAGGTCTTAATTTTGGGACTGGAATGGAAAGCCAGTTCTAACTTGCAGCAGAGTAAAAGTACAAACTACTTGAGGATAACCAGCAAAATGGTTCAAATGGCTCTGGGCACTATGGGACTTAACATCTATGGTCATCAGTCCCCTAGAACTTAGAACTACTTAAACCTAACTAACCTAAGGACATCACACAACACCCAGCCATCACGAGGCAGAGAAAATCCCTGACCCCGCCGGGAATCGAACCCGGGAACCCAGGCGTGGGAAGCGAGAACGCTACCGCACGACCACGAGATGCGGGCTAACCAGCAAGTAGCTTTGTTTTGTAGTGAAGAGTGGGACCCAAATATTTATACATTTTTAGCATACAATGGTGCTCTGACAGAGGCATAGAAACGTATGAGAGTACATAAATATGTGTACCAGAACGACAAGAGCTCACTTCTATCACTCATCACATTTATTAATAGGTATGATCTACGCAGCAAGCCCTGGAAGGCGAGTTGTCATAAAGGTAAGTGTAAGGCGCAATGAAATGAACATGAACCACAAATATAACTTGATCAGTGGATACATTGAACCTAGAAGGAGAATAACAAACGGTACAGTCTTAGACCTAAAGATGCCGCTAAATAAGAAGCAAAAAGGAAATGAAAGTGAAAACATCCTGTGTAATCGAGATTTGTCTATTATGTATATTTTTATTATTATTAGAGTTTGTATTAAGATTTGAGACTATCAGATGCTAATTATCACGAAGTGTGCTCTGGGTTTCGTGGAAATGAAATTCTCCTCCAGCCCCCACAGTAAACTTGCGCTAAAAGATATTTCACATCTCAAATTTGAGACGTTCCGAGCGCTTGAAGATGCTTCGAAATTTTGATGTGAAGATAAGTACACAATTAAGAAGAATGCATTTACAATGAGGAAAATTAGTTCAAAATGGTTCAAATGGCTCTGAGCACTATGGGACTCAACTGCTGTGGTTATCAGTCCCCTAGAACTTAGAACTACTTAAACCTAACGACATCACACACATCCATGCCCGAGGCAGGATTCGAACCTGCAACCGTAGCAGTCGCACGGTTCCGGACTGCGCGCCTAGAACCGCATGACCACCGCGGCCGGCCAGGAAAATTTGTACTGTAAATTTACAAGCTATGCTTTCTAGACGAGCTGCGTGTACACACGATTCACGATTCGTTATGGCGGAAGCACAAGGCAGTCTCATGTAATCTGTTTTTGCTTACGCCCTGAATAGTAGTAAGAGGGAGCAATACTTGAAATAATTGTAAATAAAAGTAGTAAATAAATGGATATGCAGTGATGATGTTCACAAACATGTAAGGACTTTGCCCATGAGCGAGGTCAGGATGAAGGAAGACTGTTATCAAGTGAAGTTAAAGGATGACTAGAAACTGAGTGAATACATTCGAGTAATGAAGATATAGTGAAATGAAAACTGTGGTTTAAGGAACTTTTGTTTCCATTGTGAAGTAAAAGTTGTTCTGGATTCGCAAAGGTGGACAATAAAAGAATCCAAAGGCAGTGTGGGACATGAAAATAAACATTAAGCTGGGTTACTTATCGGGACCTAGTAGTAAGGAAAGGGCTCTTGACTTCTTCACCAACCTTTCGGGTCTTCTCTGGGTGTGATACAGCCCTGTGCACGTAAAACTAATATAAAAAAAAAATCTCGGCAACCCACGCTCGTAACAGACGTACGGTTTTAAAGTATGTAGCACCGCTTAACTGTGGTGGATAAGAAGACTATAGACTATTTGCCGCACTGTGTTAGCATACTGGTTGTTGCATTTGCACTCTTGTACACACCTGCATTCTTGCCGTCCAACGGACGTAAGGGACAAAGTGAATTTTAAAACAGAAAACGAACTTACCAAAGACACTTCTGCAAGTTCACATTGAGCGAATTTGTAGAGAAAAGTATAGATGAATTCTCACTAAAAACTCATGAGTTAAACAAAACGAGAAATTTTAGAACACCGAGAATGAAATGATGATGGAAAAAAAAGGAGAACGTAGTTCAAATGGTTCAAATGACTCTGAGCACTATGGGACTTAACTTCTGAGGTCATCAGTCCTCTAGATCTTAGAACTACTTAAACCTAACTAACCTAAGGACAACACAAACATCCATGCCCGAGGCAGGATTCGAACCTGCGACCGTAGCGGTCGCGCGGTTCCAAACTGTAGTGCCTAAAACCTCTCGGCCACCCAGGCCGGCCGATAACGTAGTAGTTTTGTGTATATGTACGTATGTGTGTATGTAGTGTTAGATGTCATCTAACTTATGTTAAAATATTTGTTTCATGTGTACTATTGTTTGAGAAAGAGGTGGACATTCTTCAAAAGCATTGGGTACTATTGGGTGTCTCGGGTACGAAAAAAGACATGTTTTGAAGGCCTTTACATGTATGGAGCAAACGGCGGTCCAATTACTCCACATATTCCTGATTCGTGCTACGACTGTAACATCCAATAAGTTACACGAAAAGAATATATAAGTGTGTTGGAATCTTGAATTTCTTTTCTTTTTTTCTGTTGCGCGTATGAGTAATGTAAGTGTTATACTGAAAAACGCTTCCTTTATTGTTTTATTGAAATATGAATGTATGAAATATCTATACGTTAGAATGATTTTTTATTTGTAAAGGCAATATTGTGTGTAGGCCATCGAACATCAAAGCAAAAGCGACAGTAATGAATACCAGGATTTTAAGATATCCAATATCACTCTGGCACAAGTGAAAGACACTATGTAACACACATTTTGTGATATGAATCAGTGGGCTCAGCCGTGGGAGAGTGAACTGCACAGACTTCGCCCAAGGGGACGGTGAAACGTTGCAGTAAATAACTGCGGTGCCAGGTGGAATATTATGATCTCTGCAGAAAGAAACAGTAGATATGTTAAGGTTGTTTTGTCACGTTCAGCTATCTTTACTTTTTTAGCGTTAAGTGGAGTTTGGGCAGAGGAGAGTAATAACCATTCAAGGGAAGAAATCATTATACATAATTATTATTGCAGCCTTTTGGCACCTTTTATGTAGAGAAGGCGAAGGAATTTAGCGCTTCTTCGAGGTAGTAAAAGGAGGTAAGTGGAAACGGACTAATTCCTGGCTGAATTGGACTGTGTCAAAATGGCCGCTTGCGTGGTACTTAAATTAAAGTAGTAATTCTCGCCCCTTTTCAAGCTCCTGCAGTCTGTAACGTTCCGATTTCACGGTCAAAACATAGAAATAATACATTTCCGCAGGACAGCTCATCAGAGAAGTCCTCTGCCTCCTGCATACTAAGCGAGACATATATTTTTTTCTATATCGTAAAACTAACTATAATCATGTAATATGGCACTAGGAAATAATCCGTTCGAACCTCTCTCGCTGATGTAAATCCTTCTGTGTGCTGCGAGCAATGATTCCAACCTCAAATTGCGGTCATATCTGACTTTCAAAATTATTATTTTTCTCTCGCTAAGCATTATATTCCCATCAGCAAACGCTAGTCACACAGAAGGAGATTTTACAACGCACAGGAACATGCATTCGTTCACATTTTATGTATGCAAAAATTTCTCTATGAAGTGATGTTGTCAAGCAGCATTGACTTTTTATTTGCTTTAAAAGTTGTCTTTGCTAGGGAACAGTGGAGTTCGCTAAAACCTTGTTTGAATAATTTTCTCCGTACAGATGAGCATCAATCATCCGAATACCGATCAACCCAAACATCAGAAACCGAGAGAGCTCCAATCAGAAAATTTAAATTTGCGCACCATACACTTCCACTACCGACCGCTACTTCCTTAACGGTGCAGTTCTTTTCCTCTCCCTGTCAACAATGAGCAATCACATGGTTGACATCGGATCTCTATAGTTCGATTCACGAATGATGGTCGTTAGCGCAGGTCGACGCGCAGACGGTGATAGCATTGGTGCCGGTTCCAAGTGAGAGTTGCTGTACTCACATAGAAGTGCGTTGTGCTTGAAGAAAGCACGCCCTGATAATTATGTGTCTCGCTTACATATGGAGAATTTATCGGTTGCCACCAACATCAGCGATAAGAACTAATGGAATAAATTTCAGTAAATAACTCGCTACGATCACATTTAATGCTTGCATTGGCTACGACATTCAAATCAGAGCGCTCATTGGCTGCCAGACAATGCGTGACGTAGGTGCGCACAACAATCCTAAACTCGATTGCCATTGTTCGCGACTTATACAGTCGTCACTCCTCAGCGGTGCATGAGACTTCACAACATCGTGCTGCAGTTGCACAGTTCGCAATGGCGAATAAACGTAAACGCTCGGTTCTCAATGTTTCCGATAAACTTAAAATAGTACACCAATTGAAGAACGGCTAGTGGATTAAGTTTAGCTAGGGAATATAGAGTTGGGCACACCACAATATGGGAACGCTGATACCGTTGCAAATTTGTGTCAGAACTGGCTGAAGTGATTACACATCTGCAGGATTTGAACATAATGTGTTGGAAAACATTCAAGACTGCGTGGAAGGTGATGCACGCTGGATATCAATTACTGGCAGAGTCGGAACACTGATACCGTTGCAAATTTGTGTCAAAACTGGCTGAAGTGATTACACAATCTGCAAGATTTGAACGTAATGAGTTGGAAAACATTCAAGACTGCGTGGAATGTGATGCTGTTGAGGCTGGATATCAATTACTGGCAGAGTCACTACTATTGTAATGGAAGACCAGGGCCTCTGAGACCACGAGGGAGAGCCTAGCGACAACCGTAATGTAAAAGGATTATCCGCTGAGGTATCTTTTCTCTTAGAGAGGGACATCACGTAGTTTGAAAGAGAATGAGTATGATGTTGTCCGGTTGCTGTGTATATGACTGTTGCGAGATTTAGCGGCCAAAAAGAATGTCTCAGCTCAAAAGCAAAAGTCAGTTTTAGACTTCTTTTCGTAAACTGTAGGGCTACTTTAACAGCAGGTATATACGGTATTTGTAATACGTATAAAATATATGCAGTTTTGTGTCTAATACACGCATCAGTTACCATCTCGCTTATTACTCCCACAATAGTGATTCGTTTCTTATGTAAACGATCGGTTATCCGAAAAATCAATTATCCAAACACCCTCAGTCCCGAATTGTTTCCGATAATTGTTGCTCTACTGTATAACATACTTCTTCCTGTGACAAACTCACGTTAAGTCGTAAACATTGAGCTTAAGTTTTATTCGTAGTGTTGTATTATTGGACACTACCGTAAACTCTGAATGGTTGCTAACGATTAAGTTAAGAAAGGGCCAAATGCATTGTGAAACCTTTGTTACTGGGTATATTAGCTTACAGAGGTTGCACAATAAATATAATCCTTACTGCACGTTGTAGTACGACGAATACTTTACGTCCAATTGTATAATAGTACTAGAATATTCGTGCCAAGTGAACTGACTTTATGGTGAACTGAATACCAAATTCGTCAAAAGAAGTTGTTGCATTTTAGTAAGGATGGAGATTCGTAATACTTGGCTTGTACCACAACTGCTTTCCATATACATAATAAGAAATCTTGAACATTCTGTTTTAGTTACAGTCTATCTACAGTCCCACTTTTTGTCGATGGTGAATCCGGTTTAGTAGGAAAGTGTACAAACTGCATTTTCAAGCGATTGTTCATTGCCTGAAACACATCAAAAATTTTACTGAAAAGTTCACTTACATTGCCTTTTCCATTGGACAGCAAATATTCAGTAGAAACGACAGGATCTGTTGGTCTGCGGTAAAGAACTGTATCTGGACTAACAATGTTCTCAATACTGTAGCAACCCAGGGAGCCAAGGCAGTTACGTGACAGGAAGCAGAACGGTGTTGTGGGAGTGGTCGAGCGCTACACCCGGGGAGGCTTATAATAAAACAGTATCTGCAACGACATTGTACTGCCAAGATGAATACACAGAGTAGTGTAACTGCATCGTAGTGTCATGCAGAGTAAGGACCAAACAGAACTGCTGACAAGCCACGACAGCGAGTTACGAAGCTGGTGATTTGGGTGCCGCAGCTGGTATGGTGTTGTGAGGCCTGCAATGGGAAGAGAAGTAGCCATTGTCTGTCACAGATGTGGTCTAGCAGTTCTGGCGCTCAGTCCGGAACCGCACGACTGCTACGGTCGCAGGTTCGAATCCTGCCTCGGGCATGGATGTGTGTGATGTTCTTAGGTTAGTAAGGTTTAAGTAGTTCTAAGTTCTAGGGGAGTGATGACCACAGATGTTAAGTCCCATAGTGCTCAGAGCCATTTGAACCATTTTGAACTTAACTGAGAATGGCGCGGTCCAGGACGACAGTTGCCTTGAACGACAGGACCTAGCTTCGCACAGTGGGATGGCTCAGACCGCGTCATATGTTCGTCGGACGTCCAGCGGATACACAGATACACCATACAAGGACGGTGTGAGGATGACAGCTACCAAATCATCGATAAGCGATCCTCAGTCAATGAAGGGCTGCCAGCACATCAGTCTTCTTCTCATCCGTAGTGTCCAACTAGGGTGCAACGGCCTTGAATTCGATGCGCTGTGTGTCGGCGTTGCACTCAGCAAGCAGGTAGCAGACAGACCATCGTCGATCGGCTTGTCATGATTAAACTGAAACTCAGTGGCCCGCCAATCTCTCTGATACTGGTGACATAGAAATAATGGTGGCATGACTGAATGTATCTATGAGCTATGAAAGCTTCATTATTTAAGCAGCAGATGACGTGATGGCTCTAGGTACAAAAACGGATTTGTCCGGGTTTCTTGCACTCAACGTTCCTCAAAAATGGTTCAAATGGCTCTGAGCACTATGGGACTCAACTGCTGTGGTCATCAGTCCCCTAGAACTTAGAACTACTTAAACCTAACTAACCTAAGGACATCACACACAGCCATGCCCGAGGCAGGATTCGAACCTGCGACCGTAGCAGTCGCACGGTTCCGGACTGCGCGCCTAGAACCGCGAGACCACCGCGGCCGGCCCAACGTTCCTCGCTGCACTGTGGTGGCTCAATAGTTATTCTGGGTTGCCAAGTCGGGTCGTTCTGCAATGTTTGACTACTGGAGTAGAACTCTGGTGCCTGCACATACCAAACGTAGTTCAGACACATTTTTCTTTTTGCGACATTGGGGTTATGATTGGTGTGTCAGATATCTTTCATATCTTTTTGCTTTTTCAGCTGTTCGTTGGCTTTTGTTAATTACTGAATGTTTGCGAATATAACCAGCCTCTCAGAGAGAAGTGTGCCATTTTATACATTAGGTTTGCATGTTTGATAAATGATAATCTATGTCCAAACCACTAACTACATTCCTAATCCTGCTAATATGAAAATCAAATGCATTAACGGACGACAAAGAAGCGAGTCAAGAAATGTAATGTAGTAAGATGATGGAGTGTGATTCTCTATTTGCACTTTGAACGATACATCTGCCTGTTGTGATTAAAAGATGTTTAAGATTTGTTTTCTATCGGAAACAGTCTGAATGATGGGGAAAGATGTGGTGTTTCATCAAGCCCCATAGGCTAACTCCAAGACAATACCTGTCATTGGTCGCCAATATGTCGCATGGATCGTTCTGAGGCTCATAAGAAGAGAGGAATTTTCTCTCTTCCAATAAGTCAACAAATAATGATGAGCCCTGATATGCTCCCGTGGACTTTAGACGCAATTACTCTTCGTGAAACACCGGAGTTGTGGGAATGAAAGGTACAGAGAGCAATCTGTCCCGGGGATCGGTGAAAAGAGCTCTATGGTTATGACGACGATGGAGGACAGGAGATTTTAGGCTCTGATTTTACTCGAGAGCAATTGGCATTCACTCGAGGTCAGAGACGGTAGCATAAATGATACGCGTTCTCACTGCGGTGCTAGAATTTAACTGAGGTTAGCATCATGTTAAAATTAGGAACCTTGCAGCCAAGTTGGAGTCGTTTCATGGTTGTTGTCATGATTCTTAATTTTATCACTTCAATTGTTACACAATTCGGGACTCGACGTTTATTATAGTGAATCCTGAGCTACCATGACCTACTTGCTAACTCTCCCAGTGTGCATACTAATTTCTGGTGCATGTATAACTTCTCCTTAATACCGTGGATCAAGCAATTATTTTTGGCACATCATTTAATGTCTGTTCTTTCGTAGTCTCTGGAATTAATACCTCTTTGACACTGTGCTCCTCAGTACTGTCCAGGCTCACCATACATGTATTACTTATAACTGAGACATTTTAATATTTCATGTCCTTCTGGTTATTTTGAATGAAGACATCTTTCATATTTAGTTTCACCATATATGTAAACCATTCTGAAATAAATGTGCAGTAATCGAATTCCTCTTGAACAGAGACTGACCAAGGTCATCAGTCATATGTGAAGGATATTGTTTCTTATGAAAATTCATGGTGTAAGGGTCTTCTAAGTAATAGACAGCTTGCAGTCAGTCTACAAACCGTAGGATATATTCCTTTACCTCTGTATTAATCACTGATGCTCAGGCATCTGGCGAACCTTTGTACTTAATTATTTCTAGTATCATGTAACATCTTACACAGTTCCTCCGTAACGGGTCTCTTTCGTTTTCCACACTGTGCTAGGTTCCTTCAACTAGTAATAGATACCTTTCAGTATTAAATAGCTCTGGGAATAACATAACAAAATCCAAATATTACTACTTGTCGCATTGCACAATGTGTAGGATACGCAATATGTATCATGCTTATCTACTGGTACACACTTTTTGACTTCCTTAGCTGTTTCCTTGCACACTGACTCGGTTGCTGGATTTTATGTTAAAGTATCCACCATTCCTCTTAGAGGTTTAACTCTGTAAACATTGACAACAGACGTTTTTGCTTGATGAGGACCCTGATACTTTATCAAGAACTTATTAGTCTTTCCCTTAGTGGTTTCAGTACTACTGACTAACACCCACTGAGCCACTCAGTACTGTGATGGCTCTCCTACACATTGTACATACTGTTCATGTCGTTCCAAAGATTGTGTTCGCTCACTTCAATTACTTTATAGTTTGCTGCACATCAGCTAAACTACTCTCTATTTCTGAGCAAATGCGTCCCTTCGCAACATTTTCTCTAGATGCGGAAATGATTCTTTTCAGTGAACACCAAGGCAGCTTACCTTCTAGTTCCATGATCGTCATTCCCGGTTTTATCTTTTCTGTCAGATGTAACAACCGAGAAACCCACTTTCCAGGAAACTCTTTGGTTTACTACCTGGAGTAAACGTTTTACCACTCCGAAATTCTCTCAGACATCGTTTTGTTTGTTGTGATACCAGAACTCATTAAGAAATGTAGTTTTAAATTCCGAAAGAGTTTTGCATCTAATCATTACGTAGGCAGACCATCGCAATGCATCTCTTGACAAGTTACTTCTTATGAAAGAAATTTTCTCACGTTCTGACCATGCAGTTGGTGAAAAATCCTCAGAACCATTCCAGACCTCTAATGGGTGAATTTGTTTGTCTGGATCAGAAAGAAAGAATTAACGACATCCGATGAAAGCTGTGTCAACTGGAGCAACATGCTGTTCTGTAGTACTGCGAGAGCTACCAGAAGTTACTCTATTTTCTACGTTGATAATACTAGTATTTATTTCTTCTACTTGCTGTTCTACGGCCTCCACTCTGTCAGGAAATTTTTTATCAACATAAACACATAACTTAATACGGCCATATTACTTTCTTAATATCATTCTAATAGGCATTTACTTAATCAGTTACGTTCTCAAACCGATTAGAGCAAGGTTTGGATTCATCGACTATTCCTACAACCTTCATTCTATAAGATCATCAGCGTCTTTGAAATCTTTTCGAACTACACCAATTTCGGTTTTGAAAATACTAGGCAATTTAGTTAGCTCTTGTTCTACTTTGAGTTGCAAATCATGGTGGTTAGAATCAATTTTATTATTGAAGTTATTCCGTTTTGAGGTAATTTCATCCTTTAGTTCTTTACTACTAAATTCAGTCTTACTGTTTAACGGTTTACTATTGGATTCCATCTTATTGTTCAGTTCTTCATTACTATCCTTTAATTCTTTACAATCCGATTCAAGTTCAGAAAACAGTAATTGCATTTAATTTGGTGTTTCTACTTTGCCACTTATCATTTCCACCAGTTTTAAAGAAGTTTCTAGCATTCTCTGACTTAAATAAATTTCAGAAATATGGAACTCAGTTTCGTTAGCTGATAATTCCATTAATTCTACTTCTTCTTTTCTGACTTCAACTTTAATTACATCGTCATCAGAAATGAGTTCTAACTTCACAGCAACACTCAACTCCTTCTCCGATTCTACTTTTGACAAATCACCTTCAGAGTTTGGATTTATTAGTTTGACGGTACTTTCGAATAATGAGGATTCATCGTCAGGGACCGGTTCCAACCTAACTTTCACATCATCCTTATCATTAGATTCCATTTTTAATAGCCTGTTAGAAGCAACTAACAAAATACTTTAAATATTCTTAAAATAACTTAATTGCTTGACTTCGGGCACGATGCTGGAGCGATGTAAGAGTTAGCGTGATGCGACGCGTTGCGACATAATGCAGACAGCAGCAGCAGCTATGGTGGTGAGGATGGCAGCGGTTGTCGCCTACTGCAGTAAATAACAGGTAAATAATCTCTCTAATCTTTACTTTTGGTATGTCTTTAATTAACAGACACTTAGATTGTCCGTGCGTGCTTTACACCTGCGTTCGCCGTTTACAAGAGGCTGAAGACTATTTTTGCGGTAATCTAGAAAGCGATGGAGAACATCTGACCATAATTTTCACTCTGCAAGTCCACGTTACTCACCCTGCTCACTGAAAGAAAATGTTCCTACTTGCTATTTACTCAGCGGAATCAGGGACAACGACTATAAATAAGAGTTTTAAGTTTTAAGTGATTGATATTTTCAGCAAAATTTCACATGCACCAAATATAATAAAATTCCTAATACTACTTGTCACGCGGTTTTGAAAACATTACGAGCGACACACACAGTTACTTCCATGAAATCTAAGCGATCCAGGGCGATGAACAGTCCTCGGTAGTTCACTTCCTACTTTTAGCGAAAATGTTTCTGGTAGTTGAGATGGATAGATTGATATCTCGGGGCAAAGTGTCTCTTCTGACTGGCTCTCTGGCCGTATTTATATGTGGGCGCAGCGAACAGCCTAATGGAGCAACTGCTGTCAACCGCTAAGGGACAGGTAGCAGCATCTAAATGGCCGATTTCTCTGATATTAGTAATTAATATCTCTGTCATTTAAAAACTTAGAATCTTCTTATTTTTTATATAATTAGAGTCACGATTGCTTCAATAACTGCAAAAGTTTTATCAGGTTACCTTCCATTCAGAAAGCTGTTGCACTCAGCGATTGTTATATTACTTGTAAATTATAGACTGCAGCGATCAGTCGTCCTTTTCAAACTTTATTGTGCATATCTAGATTTCGACTAGAAGCTAGCCACTCTCAACGCAGAATTATTTTCGCTCAATGCATGTAATGCCTGTTGGTCGGGCTTCATCCACAGTTCACTGAATACTACAGTAGTATTCAATGAACTGTGGATGAAGCCCGACCAACAGGCATTACATGCATTGAACGAAAGTAATTGTGAATTGAGAATGGCTAGCTTCTATCCGAAATCTAGATCTGCACAGCAAAATTTAAAAAGGACGACTGAAAAAGTTTTAGTTCAACTGCATTTAAGATTTGCCAGCTACAATTTTTAGAACGTGACCGATAGTAGAACACGGTCTTTGAACTGCCTCTTTAAGATTCTTTGTATTCACAGCTATTTACAATACAGTCTTCAAACTTGGTTCAGCTGTATTATTGCATGGATATAATCTAGTGCTGTAAGTAGAACTTTCTGTTACAAACACCAATGATACTTACTATATTATGAATAAGGACGTTTTTGTTACAAATTTGGTTTTTAGTAAATAACATGATAACTAAAAAGGTAGCTTATTGGTGTCACAGACATAGGGTTTTTAGATCAAACTGAGGTTAGATACGAATTTTCATCTTTCTGAGTCTAATATTGAGTGGCTTCAATTTTTCGTAAAAACGTCGATTTTGATCAAAATACTGCTCTGATCAAGTTGAGACTTGCAATTTTTAATTGTGACGCACATTTGTGCATTCTGAACTGTTTCTAGCTTTGTAGCTTCTTCTTCTTCTTCTTTAGTTTTGGCCATCTTAGGACCACGTTAATTCGCTTTAACTGCGTTGGCCTGAATTTTTTAATTTAAAAATCTCCCTGGTATATATCTCTGGTTTCTGTATTCTTATTTCTTCCACATCTCTTTGTATCTCTAGAATCCATCGTACTTTGGTTTTCTTGTTCATCAGGAATTTTGTGATTCGCCATCTTAACCTCCCCTGGTCCATTCTGAGTATGTCTCCGAAGAACAGGGTCCTTTACCTGATGCCGTCAGAAATTTTTTTTTTTATCTTGGTATAATTTTCTGGTTGGCTCGATTTCTAAATTGACCATCTTCTATTCTTCGAAGTCCTAATATTCTTCTGAGAATCTTTCGTTCTATCAGTTCTAACTCTTGATCGCTTCGAATTTTGCTGAGAGTTTCTGCTGCATAAGGACCTTCAGGGCTTTCTAGCTTCATTATGAAGCACCACTTATTTTTTTATTAAAATAATATATTTAGTGAAACATTATCATTTAATTATTCTGACACTTCACAATGCTAACATTAACATACTGAAGCATACATTGACGCCGGCAGGAGTGGCCGAGCGATTCTAGGCGCTACAGTTTGGAACCGCGAGACCGCTACGGTCGCAGGTTCGAATCCTGCCTCGGGCATGGATGTGTGTAACGCCCTTAGGTTAGTTAGGTTTAAGTAGTTCTAAGTTCTAGGATACTGATGACCTCAGCAGTAAGTCCCATAGTGCTCAGAGCCATTTGAACCATTTGAACCATACATTGACAAAGTTTGGAAAAGTTATTTCAATTTTTAGTTTCACCTATAGATGATGGTGCAATCTTTTGTATACTAAGTATAAGTGCGTTATGATGACTTGGTGCTATTAGTAGTGAACAGGGGTAAGTGCGGGCACACTCGCTCGCCTCTGTACGTCTTACAATGATACACCACTTCTTTCACCTCAGTGTCCCAAGAGAAAGGCGACTGCGCAGTTCACACTAATTTTCGGAGGTGGGGAAAGAAATACATAGTTGAAACAGCACGCGGCACTCATGTGAACAGTACATTATATATATATATATATAGCACGTGGCACTCTTGTGATCAGTACATTATATATATATATATATATATATATATATATATATATATATATATATATATATATGCTATTAATGGCCTAGGCTACTCACAGAACACTCTCAACACTCTCTCATTGGCGGAACAAACAGAAAATTTTGAGGAAAGGGAGATTACACCCTGTACATCATTTCTTCGCGGAGCAGGAATTTGCGGAAAAGAGAACTGAAGGTAATGTTTTGAGAGTTGGAGAAATAATTCATATGTACATAGCAGTTTAGTTGGTAGACTCCAGTTTCGGAGGAAGGCACTGTTCTTCCCAGAGAAAAAAATGGTTCAAATGGCTCTGAACACTATGGGACTCAACTGCTGAGGTCATTAGTCCCCTAGAACTTAGAACTAGTTAAACCTAACTAACCTAAGGACATCACAAACATCCATGCTCGAGGGAGGATTCGAACCTGCGACCGTAGCGGTCTTGCTGTTCCAGACTGCAGCGCCTTTAACCGCACGGCCACTTCGGCCGGCTTCCCCAGAGAAAGGAGAGGTAGCTCGATGTATGCAGCTTTTAGCCAAAGAGAGAGTTCTCTCTCTCCTAATCGTTGTGCTGATGCAAGGAGTGCTTAACGCACTTTGGGGAGTGGAGAGAGAGAGAGAGAGAGAGAGAGAGAGAGAGAGAGAGAGAGAGAGAGAGAGAGGGAGGGAGAGAGAGAGAGAGTTCTATTCTGTGGTCACTTTGATCACAGAGGGTTCTAATTAGTTCAGCGTTAAATAAGCTAGGGTCTCTCCAAGTGGAGAGATCAAGAAGAGTCGTGTCAGTTAATGCTTTCTTGGAGAACTGCGAGGGCATCACTGTGGACGTCGTCCCACCAATCAGGCGAGTGTACACAGCCGTTATACACAGACTAATCACAAACAGTCTTGTGCTTCACAGAGAACTCCGTAAGAGATTTGATTGACACTTTAGTCAAGAATAAGCTGTCAGTCGTACCTAACCACCAGCGACGTTGAACCACCTGAAGATTTCGGACAGTTGCTCCGAGGAAATATTGTGGAATTCGCAGAACGTGATCCGGCGGCAAACCCATGAAGACTATTTACAAGAATAAGCTTAAATATAAGTTGACAGGTAGCGCGGAGCAGATGCAGTCATCTGGCGTCCCATACATACAACGACACACCGTGCAGCAAAGGTAAGTGACGCATTGCAAGCACGCAGGGAGTACATTACATTATGATGTTGTCACAAGCATGCCTTTTTGTGCAGTTTAGTGATTAGTTTGGAGTAGTATACTAAAGTTGCCTTCGTGTTGCGTTGACCCAAGCGAGATAGTAATTTTGAACGTGAATTAGGAACGGTCATCCAGCTACGTCAGTTAAAGTTGTCAAGTATAGTATATTGCAGAATCCATTTCTCCAGAGTTTATTTTGCTCTTACTTGCTTGTTTTAACTTATTATGTAGCAAAGCAATGTCATCCGTGACTGAAACTTTTATCAAGATTCATGTCCTTTTTTTAAATTTAGTTATCAGTAAACCATTTCCATCATGAATCATTTTGTAAATAAGCTGATGATATAAACAGTATAATAGTACAGGGAACGCGTTGTTTGTCCTAAAAGTAGGCTACCTACTCTCATTGATGCTTCCTACCTGGCAGGGCCAGAATAGAAACACTTCTTCACGCGCTTAGAAAGATCCTTGCGTGCCGTACGGTGGGGAGTAGAATGTAAGAGCCATCGGTATGTTAGAATGTGACAGTGTGCATTCATTGACGAGAGAGTTTCATTGACGAGAGAGTTTCGCCGACCGGGGTGGTCAAGCAGGTTCGAATCCTGCCTCGGGCATGGATGTGTGTGATGTCCTTAGGTCAGTTAGGTTTAAGTAGTTCTAAGTTCTAGGGGACTGATGACCTTAGAAGTTAAGTCCCATAGTGCTCAGAGCCATTTGAACCATTCTTTTTTTTTGAGAGAGTTTCTACGATTCGTCATTACAGCAACTCCTATTGTCAACCAAACGAATTACTTAGTTAATCCAAGAATAAACTGTGACCTATGCCGCTCTAACCAAGTAGAAGTACTAATAATAAACATAGATCACGGGATTAGATGTGAGAATGAATGTACCACACGTATGTTTCGAAATAAAAATTTTATTGAAACATTTATTCTTGTTGATTTTTCTTCTCTTGTGAGCAAAACTAGAGTCATTAACGCCTTTTACACTTCACCTTCCTGGTGTCAACCGTACTTGTTTTGGTAAATTTCGTAAGTTGTGCCACAGTTCCACTTACAGTAGAATATAGCAAGTAAAACTAAGGCGTTAGTGTTAGGATCTACATATGGGGTTGTGATGAACAGAGTAAATGAAGCAGCTGTTTGCAGAAACTTACGCTCGTTTTAGATATATGGCGAAGACCGCACGGGCGATGGGTGGATAACGCAGCGGACGAAGATGTTTTGACCTGCAGCGAGCTGTCACCAACCGATCCAGGAAACGGTACCTGATTTGATCCCGAAAGTGTCAGCGCGTGCCTTGTCTCTGAGGACTGGGGGCAGCTGTAAACGCTTTGTCGCACACAGCCCTCGGCACCTGGCTACACGCTGCGGCACTTAACCTTACTTATATTAAACCACACATACTACACTATGTGATCAAAACACCCCCAAAAACGTACGTTGTTCATATCAGGTGCATTGTGCTGCCACCTACTGCCAGTTATTCCATATCAGCGACCTCAGTAGTCACTAGACATCGTGAGAGAGCAGAATGGGGCGCTCCGCGAACCTCGAACGTGGTCAGACGACTGGGTGTCACTTGTGTCATACGTCTGTACGCGAGATTTCCACTCTTGCAGACATCCCTAGGTCCACTGTTTCCGATGTGATAGTGAAGTGGAAACGCGAAGGGACACGTACAGCAAAAAAGCGTACAGGCCGATCTCGTCTGTTGACTGACAGAGACCGCCGACAGTGGAAGAGGGTCGTAATGTGTAATACGCAGACATTGTCCAGACCATCACACAGGAATTCCAAACTGCATGAGGGTCCACTGCAAGGACTATGACAGTTAGGTGGGAGGTGAGAAAACTTGGATTTCATTGTCGAGCGGCTGCTCATAAGCCACACATCGCACCTGCAAATGCCAAACGACGTCTCGCTAGGTGTAAGGAGCGTAAACATTGGAAGATTGAATTGTGGAAAAACTGTGTGCGGAGTGACGAATCAGGGTTCACAATGTGGCGATCCGATGGCAGGATGTGGGTATGGCGAATGCCCGGTGAACGTCATCTGCCAACGTGTGTAGTGCCAACAGTAAAATTCGGAGGCGGTGGTGTTATGGTGTGGTTGTGTTTTTCATGGAGGGGGCTTGCACTCCTTGTTGTTTTGCGTGGCACTATCACACCACAGTCCTACATTGATGTTTTAAGCACCTTCCTGCTTCCCACTGTTGAAGAGCAATTCGGGGATGGTGATTGCACCTTTCAACACTATCGAGCACCTGTCCATAGTGCACGGCCAGGCGCGGAGTGGTTACACGACAGTAACTTCCGTGTAATGGACTGGCCTGCACAGAGTCCTGACCTGAATCCTACAGAACACCTTTGGGATGTTTTGGAACGCCGACTTCGTGCCAGGCCTCACCGACCGAAATTGATACCTCTCCTCAGTGCAGCACTCCGTGAAGAATGGGTTGCCATTCGCCAAGAAACCTTCCAACACCTGATTGTCGTATGCTTGCGAGAGTGGAAACTGTCATCAAGGCTAAGGGTGGGCCAACACCATATTGAATTCCATTACCGATTGACGGTGCCACGAACGTGCAAGTCATTTTTAGCCAGGTGTCCGGATAATTTTGATCACATACTGTACCTCGCATGTAACAATTTTACAAATTGTGCTTGATAAGCATTTCACTTACAATCAAAACATACTCAGATAGCAGAATAGTTGCCATTAAGACATGTGCCATCATTTTCTTATAAGTCATGTTGTGCCCGTAATTAAACTCTAGTGATTAAGTTTTCAATTGTGTTTCATGTGTCTAGCCACATGCGGCAGTCACATCTCGAGATAGTTTTTATTTGTAATTTATTTCCTTTTTTTTATAATTTTGCTGCTACTTTGACCAGGTTAACACATCGTAGAGTCATTTAAAGTAGTAGCTTACATTTGTAACGTAATGTCGATACACACTCCCTTTCCCATATGGACACTTGACACGATTTCATAATTATAAAATTGCCACATCCCGCTGAGTGACCAAGTCAGTTTAAAAACAAATTTAGAATATTTTACTGTAGACTATAGCTAATAAAGCCAGTCTACCACGTGGCTCAAGCTAGAAAAGAACAAGCCAAAAAGTTTTCACTCGATTAAGAGACGAATTATACCTCTCTTTACATTACAATACCATGAATTCAGATATACTATGATGCCTTGCTATTTCTATAACAGTTTAATCAAAGACTGTTAGAACTTCCCGTTTTCTAGTTTCCAGTATTTATTCGAGGTTATCTGCTCTCTTCGAGTGCTAAGACTCAGTGACTATTGAAGATTGTCATTGCCGGAGTTTTTATTCTTTCTCAGTAAAGAGGGGTGAGAGCGTGATGTAACGTTTCCATCACAGTCGCCACACGACGATTAATACTTTTTTTCCTATATTTCTTCCAAATGCAAAAGGAGAGCTAATATGGCTGCAAGACCTCTGTGGTAAAAGCATCATAGACTACGAAGTCTGGATGGTTCCGTCAGATACAACAAATCGTTCCTACTGTGAAATTGTTTGTTAAAATAGCAAAGAGTAATTGTTAAAATAGCAAACAGTAATTGTTCCTTTTCATGAATTCATGTAGAGCGTTGATAGAATAATACGACTATTATTAAATTGGCATTTATACTGTTTTTTTTTTTTAATTTCGTAGTCCTACAACACATTCGGGTTAGGCGACAGTTAAACAATAAACATCTTTGTCCGTCTACTCCTTCCCCCTCGCTATCTGTCGGTCTCCCCCCTTCTTCTATCTCCACGTCATCAAGCTCACCCAAATAGGACGCTGGTGTCTCTTACCGCCACAGTATTTTGTTCCAGGTGTGTGTACCAAATTTTGTTGAAATCAATCCAGGGGTCTAGGATGAGCCTTTTACTTGAGGCATTGGCTGCGAACACAAATGTCAGATATATTTCACATATATTTAACATGTTTTACTCGTATTTATACATATATATCACCTGTATCTCTAGCGAATTTCGCCCTGGAGTTTCATTTTCACGCAGCTCAATGTTTATGACATCTTACGATATAATTTTGCAGCTATATCCAGTACTATGTATGGCTACTGTCTTTCAAATATGCTGTGAGTAGAGTCAGTAGTAAAGAGGTAATAAATTAAAATATCATGCATTATGCCGCACTTTTTCACGCACTTCAATGTTTATGACGCCACATCCCCTAAACTGTGTGTCGCACAATGATACAATTTTGATGATGTACTCAGTGGTATATGTGAATACTATCTGAAAAATTTGTCGGCTATACAGTTAGTAGTGCAGAAGTAGTAAATTAAAACGACATACTTCCTGAGGCAGGTTCCCTGCATGAAAAGTAAAAATGTAGTAAACGATAAACTTTCTTTTTTCCATCATTTTTGCTGGTTGTCAGTGACAAAAGGTTTCGAACAGATTTCAAAATATGTGTAAAGTTTCTTCCAAGTCACTAAGGGTTCTCCTAAAAATACTGGGAGACTGAAACATGGCTTTTCAAAAATGGTTCAATTGGCTTTGAGCACTATGGGACTTAACATCTATGGTCATCAGTCCCCTAGAACTTAGAACTACTTAAACCTAACTAAGCTAAGGACATCACACACATCCATGCCCGAGGCAGGATTCGAACCTGCAACCGTAGCGGTCGCGCGGTTCCACACTGTAGCGCCTAGAACCGCTCGGCCACCCCGGCCGGCAAACATGGCTTTCCGCGCGTCGTGTGTTACACTGCATTTACACCCCCACCCCTTTGATAGGTAGATGATTGTTACCCCCACAGCTATGTTTTCCAAACGAAAAGTGATGTGTGTACCAACTTTGGTAGAAATGGCTAAAGTGGCTCAGAAGGAGATGCATAATGTACACAACTCCCCACATACATATGTAGCGCACCCATTTTTATAATAAGTATTGATGTCGCCAAAAGTGTGCTTCGTTTGGTTTCCTAAAACAGAACAATAGAGCAACACAAGAATTGAATATGGGACAATAGAAATATCGAACTCGAGCCAAAGTCTGAATTGGCTCTTGCGCTATCGCAGATGCTGTGAGAACAATTGACTTTAATTGTCGCCGGCACTTTGCTGGAATTTGGGCGCACAGCGACCTGATTCGCAAATTTCAATGCTAAATAGCTCGGAAATGGCGCAACGTGTCGGATTTTTTCCTTGAAAGACATTTCCCAGCCTAACCTCTCGTGCAACACCACTTTCCAGACTGTTTGTGACCACCCCGTATAAAAGGCATAAACACAATGGAACGTACACGCAGCGTTTCCGACAAACCTGTTGACGTGAAGAACGTTTGGTGCCTCGCTGCTCTCAGCTAAGGTCTGTTTTTAAAGGAGGTCAGAGACAGAGTAAGAATAGTGCGGCGGCGACTCCGTAAGGGACCTCAAAGGGAGCCTCATGTTTACGTGTCCACAAATAATACTTCTTTGTTTCCTCTGCTCCCGTATTTACTGGACCACAAAGCTAGCGCCGGAAGCGCGGAATGAACGTCCGTCTCAGTGAGACTCGGGCTGTCGAGACGTCAGCTTTGTCCGCTAGAAAGCCATATTGCTGCCACGATCTGAAGTGAATCCTCTAACCTCTCTTTTTGCTAGGATAATTACGCTGTCATCTTACAAGCCGAAATGGGAATCAAAAGTGTACTGTAAAAATATGAACAGTTGGCACTAATTTTTTCTCGAAGAACAGTAAAATTACCGACTACGTTGTGAGAAAAACTAAATTTTCTGCGATAAAATATACAAATAGTACCAAATAAAAACGGTATCTTTCCTTTTTATGTTAGTTAATTCGTTCTATTAACCATATCAACAGAAATATGATACCCGTATAAATTAGTCTCTTCTTATATAAACGACGATTCAGACTCCTGCATTCAAACATGAGGACCAAACTCAACCAGTTCTACAAATATTATGATACCCTTAGTTCTTGTTTTCTGAGTTCAGCACATGTTACCCTGTTTTAGTCGTCAAAAGCATAGAAATTTCTCGACTCGAGGCTTTCGTATCTCCACCCAGTTTCACTCCTTTCACCTTCTTAAACCTGTGTAGTTAATTATATATATATATATATATATATATATATATATATATATCGTATCACTGCTAGACTATGTTTTCACCTTACACGCAACGGTTCAAGGAGTCCTAAAACTTAAGCACTTGTTTTCCACTAATGAATCCCAACAAATTGACTTTGACAAATCATGTGAGAGAAAATAAGGATTTAGTACCCATGTATAAAAGCCGAGTTCAGCTTTCCCATTTTCACAATCAACTATCGAATGGCAGAAAGTAAAAAAAAAAAGAAAAAAAGCAATAATGATAGTTAGATGTGTCAGCCAGGTGTTTTTCAGTTGGATATGTATTGTATGGAACTGGGAACCTAGAAACGACAGAGAGACTCCGTCCTGGCCAGAGCCCGCAGTGGTACACAACACCACAACAGGCTACAGCAGTCCATTCACCCCGCGACCGCCCACACCGAACCCAGGATTATTCTGCGGTTCGGGCCCCATATGGCTCATATATGACGAAGGTGCATGGTGGTCCAATGATGTACGATGTTTTTCTCCTCGAAGATGGTTGTAACAATGGAAACCGGTAGAGAATAAACATAAAAATTGTGCATCTGATGGTACAAATATGCTTTTGCCAAATTATTTAACAGCTGTAGACAATCACCCACGATTTTTTCCAGTAGTTTACGCAGTAAGACATGGACCCGCGTTCACAGCGGGTCTTAATGCTACGACTTCTTCTTGCCAAAAAAGCCCTCATTTCTACATGTATATCTACATGTACGTACCTCAAACCACCTTATGGTGTATGGCGTAGGGTAGTTAGTGTACCAGTAACACTTTCCCCCTCTCCTGTTCAAGTCCCGAATGCTCGGCGGAAGAATGATTGTTGACGAACCTCCGTGTGTCCTGCAATCTCTTTAATTTTATCTTCCTTGTCTTTTCGTTGAATGTACGTGTGCCTCCTGGGAACGTACACTCTCGGAACTGACAGTAAACCACACTGTGACAAACATCGCCTCAGATGCAGAGCCTGCCAATGGGATTGGCTGAGTATCTCCGTGATGCCTTCGCTGCAAAGAAAGATGCTGCTCTTCTTTGGACCTTCTCTGTTTCGTCTATCATTTCTATTTGGAAAGGATTTCAGACTAACGACCAGTCTTTAAGTAATTGTCGAACAAAGATTGTGTAAGGTACTTCCTTTGTGCGTGTAGTACACATCCTTAGGATTGTTCCTACAACTCTCAAGTAACGTCTGCCTACCTCAGACTAGTTTCACGTGGCCGTTCCACTTCAATCTCTCTGTACTCATATTTCCAGACGTTTAATGGGTGTGACAACTTCCACTCATTGTTATGCAGTCGTGTAATGGGTCTTTAGTCTGTTTATGCACATTACGTTACATTTTCTTATGCTGAGCGTTAACTGCATATTCCTGCACTCATCTTTTACCCACTGCACATCTTAATTCATTTGTCTACAATTTTGTAGCATTGTGAGTCCTCCCTATTAGCGTCATGCACGATAAGCTTCTTGACACATTCGGTCGTTATCGACTAGGTTACATATATATAGGACTATTATAAACTATTCATTCGTCTTCAAAGCAGTATTTTTCCCCAGTATTGCATGTAGAAATATGATTTTTGCCTGACTAGAACTGTAAACCCACCAGGTCAGCCTTTTGCTCTCAACAAAAGTTCCGTTAATGGCTGTCTGGCCACACGACACACATCCAAGCGGTAATTATATTCCTTCCACACCGTATGCAGCAACATCTGTCAATGGTCGTCACAGCAGCACTGATAGGTTCTCCGAGTTGTTCCGGTGTTCTTAGCGATGGGAGAACAAAATACGATCCTTAATGTACCCCCAAAGGAAGAAGTTACAGCCGGCCGGTGTGGCCGAGCGGTTATAGCCGGCACGGTAGCTCAGCGTGTTCGGTCAGAGGGTTAGCAGCCCTCTGTAATAAAAAAACTGAGCTAATCGATCAACAACGAACTTAAACGGGTGTCTTACGACGTCCGCCCCGAGCAGATGCAACGAACAAAAGTGAACAAAATGAGAATTAAAAAAAAAAAAAAAAGCGGTTCTAGGCGCTACAGTCTGGAACCGCGCGACTGCTACTGTCGCAGGTTCGAATCATGTATCGGGCAAGACAGAAAAAGTCTTTTCTTGGTTTGTCGCCATTCTGTCTAGGCACTGCACTCGTAACGGTAAATGGTAGGCACAGTACAAACTCGGTGAGTTTACGGTTCTATTCATGCAACAATCTTAAATTGTCCAGTAACATTAATGTGACCACCTGTCAAAAGTCTGAATAACCACTGTTTGTAGTGTGGACCGCTGCTAGACGTGCAAGAATAGTGTCAACGACGTTTTGGATGTGGAGCCAAGCCGACTCCAGCGCCGTGGTGAGCTGTTGTTGGTTGAGGGTTGAGGACACAAAATTACAGTCTGGAACCGCGCGATCGCTACGGTCGCAGGTTTGAATCCTGCCGCGAGCATGGATGTGTGTGATGTCCTTAGGTTACTTAGTTTTAAGTAGTTCTAAGTTGTAGGGGACCGATGACCTCAGAACTTTAGTCCCATAGTGCTCAGAGTCATTTGAGAAAGCAAACAGCCCAATCGAGATGGTCCCACAGATTCTTGACTGGGTTTGTATCCTCAGATTTAGTAGCCAGGGGAGTACAGTAAATTCATGCTGGTGCTCTTCAAATCAAGCACGTCAGCATTTTCACACGTTGCATTGTCCTGCTGGTAGATGCTATCGTGCTGAGGAAAAACAAACTGCATATGGGGATGGTCACTATGGATATATCCATACTTGTGTTGATCATTGCGTCTTCGAGAATGACGAGACCACCCAGGGAACATTTCCCAGACCATACTGTACCAAAAAAATGGTTCAAATGGCTTTGAGCACTATGGTACTTAACATCTGATGTCATCAGTCCCCTAGACTTAGAAGTACTTAAACCTAACTAACCTAAGTACATCACACACATCCATGCCAGAGGCAGGATTCGAACCTGCGACCGTAGTAGCAGCGCGGTTCCGGCCTGAAGCGCCTAGAACCGCTCGGCCACAACGGCCGGGATACTGTACCTTCCTTCCAGGTTGTCCTTCTCAACGTAGTTGCAGGTTGTTTGCTTTCAGACATGTCACTCCATGTATGGCAACAGTCATCTCTTCGATGGAGCATAGAAGATGATTCAGCTGAAAAAGCTACCTGTGGCCACACAGTGGATGTCCAGTTGCGGTATTCCATATTTCGTCGCCGATGAACTGCAGTCAGCGTCGGTGCCCGAGCCAGGCGCCTGCTGCGAAGCGCCGCGCGCAACAATGTTCGCTGGACGGTTGTTGATGAGACACTATTGACAGCCCCTTGGTTCATCCTGGATACATCTCATCAGCCGTCGCTCACCTGTGTCATCTGTGGCCCGTACCGCACCACAGTTGCCTCGACGCTGGTTCTTGATAGCGCCATTTTGCTATGCACGGTATACTTTAACCACGACGGCTCGCGACCAGTTTACAAACTTAGACCTTCCAGAGATGCTTCCGCCCTTGGCCCAGAAGCCAATGATCATACTCTTTGGACGTCGGTAAACCTCTTCGTTTCCACATTGCGTCAATGACTGCACTGTTTTCCGCGTCTCCCCAACGGCTTCCTTGCTAGTGCTGCCACCTACCCCTTGTAGGTAGTTATCGCGCGTTGACGTCGAACATTAATGTCTCTGTACTGTGTTTCTGTACAGGTAACACTTTGTAAAATTCAAAACTTTGAAAGTGTTGTGTACAAAGTACCGCGTAGTCAACGCGTACACAACTTTCCCACTAGAGCGCGCCCCGCTAAGCACAACATCGCAGGTGCAGCGCTCCTCCGTCTCCGCACTACGAGATGGCTCTGCCATAGAGACGGACCAAATTCTGCTTCCGCCGATCCGCGTATTAATATGTAACGCAGCCAATGAGATTGCTGCTAACGTAGAACCATTTCTCCTCGCGGATCACACTCGCGCAGTGATACATGAACGCGCGAGGTATTATAACGTGTGTACAGACCTCCGATTAGTGAGTCTGCATTTGTCTGCACCAGTCTGTACCAGTCTGCAATAGTCTGTACCAGTCTGTACGAGTTCTACATTTGTATGTACCAGTCTATAGTCAAGTTTCAGTCTGCGCCTAATAAGATTACCATATTCCAGTACATAGCCATGAAGATAAATGTATAGACACTTTTGTCAAGTATCAGAGATATATGTGAGAATAAGATTACCGTACCAATACCAAAGGAACTTCAGATCGTCAATTGTAAGTAGCATCCACAACCAAGTTAAGTAATTTTTATGCTTGTTATTATCTTAATAAATGTGTGTGAAAGTTAATCAAGTTCTGTTTAAAGTTGGTCACCGTCAATCTGCTACTCTAAGCGTGCAAGTGGCATTTCTATCGTCTGACCTAGCGGCAGAAGATAAACACGCCACGATAAGACCACGAGACATATTGCTGACACTCGCCTACTTCGTTAGAGCGACAAGTCAAATAATCTGATGGTTTGTGTGCTGAAGGTCTTACAGTACGCTCACCACAGAAAGTGAACGACTCATTTATAGAAGTCCTGTATATTGTGGAAAGTAATGGTACTGACAACCATAATTCCGAAGTAATTAGTGAGTTAAGAGTGTCTTGTGCAGCAACTCTCAGACTGGAATCTGTGAGCCGCGTATCAGCTAGCGAGCTGCCGGTGGGTGGGCACGGGTGCAGTACTGCGTCTAATATGGGTGGCCGCCTGGGGTGTGCACGAGGCTGGCAGCCCCCCCCCCCCCCCCGCACTCCTCAGCCTCGTCGGAGCCCAGCCTCTGGCTTCCGCAACAAAGCGTCCCTGGCTACAAAGCAGGCAGCGGGCAGACGCTACGGCAGCCACCGCTGGTTTCCCGCACCTCTTTTCTGGCGACTCCCTTCCCGCCCCGCCCCGCCCCGCCACACCGCGCCTAATCCCGCAGTGGTACGGCGGTATACGGCAGCCGGCATTCGCCGTCAGATGAGCTCCTCCCCAATACCTACAGCTTTCCGTGGCCCTTGTGTGTCCGCGAATAACGGAAACACATCTAATCTCACTGCACGAGCAACCTCCGACGCGTGCCATTCGAAGACATGACACCAATGCGGCGGTGAGCAACATATACATATGAAAAGGTTCAATACCAGTGTCATCCAACTCAGAACTCCCATAAGAAAATACAGATTTCATACAGGTATAAATATTTTCACTGGTGACAGAAAGGGCATCCGGCCACCCATTGACACTGACATTGCCAAATCCATAGTAACAAGGCCGAGCCCTCTTGCTTTGGGACAAAGGCCCACGAAAATGATGATGATAAATATTTTCACTGATAGCTTATTCCTATTTATTTACATTTTCGTTATTTTTGTGTAGCCCTTTACTCATTCCTGGCCTGTCCTATTTCAGCTATATGCATATATTTATATGTATATACAAAATATGGCTTTTTTTCTTAGTATTTAAATTTTCTGAAGGACTTGTGATGGTGTTCCCCGCTTCCCGTAACTACGTTGTTAATACAGGTACGGGTGTATTTAAGTTAAGATGTTCTTGAAACGCCGGCCGCGGTGGTCTAGCGGTTCTAGGCGCTCAGTCCGGAGCCGCGCGACTGCTAGTGTCGCAGGTTCGAATCCTGCCTCGAGCATGGATGTGAGTGATGTCCTTAGGTTAGTTAGGTTTAAGTAGTTCTAAGTTCTAGGGGACTGATGACCTCAGAAGTTAAGTCCCATAGTGCTCAGAGCCATTTGAACCATTTTGTTCTTGAAACCTTTTCGAAATAACCTACCGGTTTGCAATCATTGCATGTAACGGTAGTATATATCTGGTTCCTTATATTTGTTTGCCGCAGCTTCCTCGATATGCCTTAGTTTACCGGTTCTAGGCGCTACACTCTGGAACCGAGCTACCGCTACGGTCGCAGGTTCGAATCCTGCCTCGGGCATGGATGTGTGTGGTGTCCATAGGTTAGTTAGGTTTAAGTAGTTCTAAGTTCTAGGGGACTGATGACCTCAGAAGTTACGTCCCAGAGTGCTCAGAGCCATTTGAACCATTTGAACCTTAGTTTACTATATAGAGAAGAAGAAGTAAAATATACTGGAACGATATTTTTTCTCGTACTGCATCCACATGTCTGAGACAGATCTTACAATTCTTAGACCAGCTAATCAGATAAAGTAAGGCTCTATTTTTAGTAGAATACCGTATTTGGATGTTTATCCGAAAAAATAGGCAGGTGTATGACACCTAAAATAATCGTTCCATCGTGTTTTAGTTCTTCGGATTTAGGTAGTAAAAGCAGGCAAAAGGAAAAACTGTGATAAATAAGCATAATGAAGCGGGAGTGTACTCAATTACAAGCAACGATTGTGCTAAGATACAAAGAGGACAAACCCGTATGTCATTTCGCAAAAGATTTGAAGAACACCTTAATGTAAATAATCCCCTAACTGCATTCACAATGCACCTACGCGAAGCAGGGCACAGCACCGTATGTCCTTCAGAAAATAAAAAAAAAACTTAGTACAAAAAGTCGTATTTGAAATATATGAGAGGAAGTAGTAGTTTTTAGATATGAAAAAGAAAATTCACTTAACGTTGGGTGATCGAGAAGAATTAAGCACCACAGCATTCTGCCTAATTTGATTGCTTATGCTATGAAGTATTGGTATGTAATAAAATTCGGTATTAAACGGGTTAGCAAACAGATCAGCGCAGCGCTCACACTGATGAGTACAGGACGTCACACCGTTCACAAGATAGTTTCCTTTCCTCCGCTCTGTTAGTCCGCTTTAGCCGCTTGTGTGGGCCATTTCCACTCTTCCCAAAACTTAGTTGCCCTGGTGTGACACCAGTAAGAAAGTGCCGCATTATACTATGCCGCACAATAATTTGCATTGTGTCCCGACTAACCACATTAGGAGTGACAAATTTATTGCTAATCTGGCTTTTTTTTCAATTTTTACTGTCCTCATAATATATTTTTCTTCTTTTAGATGCAGGCAAGTCTTAAAACAGGGGTCTATAATCACATGATCCACTCACCAGTGATTTCAACGAAATTAATGGGCCGGCCGGAGTGGCCGAGCGGTTATGGGCGCTACAGCCTGGAAACGCGTGACCGCTACGGTCGCAGGTTCGAATCCTGCCTCGGGCATGGATGTGTGTGATGTCCTTAGGTTAGTTAGATTTAAGTAGTTCTAAGTTCTAGGGGACTGATGACCTCAGAAGTTAAGTCCCATAGCGCTCAGAGCCATTTGAACCATTTGAAATTAATGGATCAAGTCTTCGTCTCCCTTCGTTCATCAATGTAATGTAGACAGTATTCACTAATTTATATGTCTTAACTAAGGGCGATGAATATACCTCTGACCTTTTAACATGCATATATTTTAGATATAACCTTTATTAAGTTTAATAATCCACGAATTTGAGTCATCGTGTATTCCTCTTTACCTTGTGAGTTGCACCTGATAATGCAGCTTCAGGTCACGAAACAAGTTGTATATCAATAAAACAACAATTTTACCAGCTGTCAGCGGAATTGTTTATAACATCATGCTTTTTCTTCTTGTTCTGGTCTAGACACGATATGGATGCAGGCTGCTCTAGATACACCTTTCTGGCAGTAATAATTGGAATATTGTAGTTTGACCTGTTTTATATTGTAGAATGACAAACTTCTCAGTTCTCATGCTTTAATTAAATCAGGCAATTATTTTCTGGCCATATCAATTAAGTTGGAAGCGACTGGTTTCGTGATGCAACGATCGAGTGATATACGCGTTCTGATGTTAGTTATTTTATTATTAAAATGTCGGGTCTGCATCTTAATTCGAACTACGGTTAATATCTTACAAAATTACTTCTTTTGTATGAACGTCAACTACCTTCTAGGTCATTTGTCATCAAGCGCGCCATTAACCTGGAAATGACCTTTTGGCCTGAACCTAATTTTCATTGGGTCTATTATAGTCAATGAGTGTAACTCCGTTGGAGCATAAATAATCAGTATTTACAATAATTTCGTTTGCAAATGAGAATATTTGCACTTCCCCTCTTTAATCTCCTTAGGAGTGGACCCTTGTGTATGAGATTTTATGATACCTTATTATCTGGGAAATAAATCAAACCCTCCAGTACCTTCCAGAACCTCACCGACTCTCTTCCTGCACATCTCAAACGGCCTGCGCTGCAAAATGTAGCTATTCAGGCTCCTGGCAGGTAGTCACGTTAATGTGACTAGACAATGTATAAGATTTTTTAAAAAGTTACGAGTTTTAAATGAGGCCATTTTCTACAAAACTGTGGTTACTACACCTATATCGCATCACGTTGTACAGTATTTTAGATGGCCTACATAACACCGTATATAAGCCTTAGTGAATTTACCCGTAGTATACATATAATCTGTTACTGGTTCTAACAAACTACATGACGTATTAATCTTCAAATTTGTTAGTACCAAGAAGTATTTGATATTACATCATTAATGTTTTACTTTATAGACTGACTGGCATTCTACATTAAGAGGCCCGACATAACCTTTTGTGGTTCGTACTCTGTCGCGAAAATTATAATCATACATGTGGCATGACATATGGTGGATGAGCTTCGACCCTATACTTTTAATAATATAGCGCACGTCAGACTAACGAACTTAATATGAAAGTGAATATTGTGCCATTAGCCTATTTAAGGTTATCGTCCATCCACAGATAGCACTCTAAACATCTCTGGTCATTTCGGGGGAGCTGTGACTGCACTAAGGTGTGGCAGTGTGGCACCTTTCTGTATGTGTCAGCTAATGGACATAACCATGTACACTATTGTTTATTTGTGCCACATACGTACAGAAATGCTACGTATACCATCCACATGTTCCAGCGATGTAGTAAAATGTGAAATGAAGCATGAAGCTTGAAGTATGTAACTTGGGCTATGAAGTACATGTACAAGCGAGAATTTGTAGATAAGTAATGTATGAACCAATGTTACAATTTTTTTCAATGGATTAAAGGCGCTTGGTAGTGATCCACGGTTGAAATTGGCTAATTGCCCCGATAATAATTCTCAGAAACGTCGTATTGTCGCTGAGAAACAGTCAGTTGTCTGTATGGTACTTACAACGTCTTTAATAAATTATTTATTTTCTAATTTTCCTTACCCTTTCTTTTTGCAGTGATGAGATAGGTAGCGTTTTTCTGTGGCATCGGAATACGTCATAAATTTTTTTGGGTTATGTACAAAGAGAGATACAATGTTTATTACTCCTCCTGACAAGTGTCAGATTTGGCACTGAGAACTGAATTGCGGTAGGAAGCTGGTGTTGAGTGGAAAGGTACAGAGCCGTAATGAATTTATTAACCCTTCCAAAAAACACTAATAAATTCATTTTTAAAAAGCAAAAATCCAAGAATAACATTAACAAATTGCCTCCAAAACTGAAAAGACTAAATTTCAATACAACTGATAGCAAACACCTCAAAACGGCAACAGTATAAATTCACTTCCATGTAATAAAGAATATTAAATGAAGTAAAAATACATTTAACTCCGCTGTACCGGTCCCAAGCCCGGGGCCTCATTATGCAAGTGATGAGGAAGGAGGAGGGGGAGGAGTAACAACCTCGTTTAAAAAACCAGAGTTCACCTGGCCCGGGTGATAGTACTCTGTCAGGGCCCCTTGCTAGGGTTACAGCGAAGACCTCAACGGTAGTGAAGGCGGAGAGAACGAATCTCGGTACGGTGGAACTAGCGGAAGAGGCACATAATACAATAAATCCACCTTGCGTCTGACTTGTAACAAGCGGCACTGTGGTCGGCGTCTGTTCACCAGAGGTGCGGCCGTAATACATATTCTGGAACTAACCACTCCAGTCTTAACCACTGAGCTTTTCTGAGCTCAACCCTTTGATTCTAAGTACTATTATGGAGCGTTTGAGTAATTACAAAATTACCCCAGGTGGTAACAAATCCTCCGCCATCAGTGGCGCAACTAGTCTATCGGATTCTGGGGAGACTAGGCTGAAACGCTATATCCCAAACCAGAGGAAATCGAAGTCTTTTGACCGACTCATGCCCAAGGTCGAAACATTTTTTGGCACTATGAATATTAACTCTCTCTTAACACCAGGAAAACTCTATAAATTAGGAGACACACTAAAAGAACAAAATATCAAAATTTTAGCCCTGCAAGAAACAAGGTTGCCCGATGAGAATACCATGGATTTTGGAAACTACCGATTGTTTAAAAGTAAAACAGACAAAAGAATTCTTAAAAACACTCCGCATCTGGGTGTTGCATTCGCAATTTCGCAAGACATTCTTGGCTCCGTAATCGAAGTAAATCCAGTAAACAACAGACTAATGACAATTTCCATGAAATGTGCAAATAAAATGTACTGTTTAATTAACGCACACATGCCTATCAACCAGGAGAATAAAACAAATCCAGAAAAAGTAAATAAGTCATGGGAAGTGTTAGAGAATACAGTCTCCAAAATTCCTCAAAATTATGTAAAGATTTTAATGGGTGATTTTAATGCGCAGTTAGGGAAAGAGAGAAAATTTAGAAAAACGGTCGGTGAATTCCCTGCACATAAATTGACCAATCAAAATGGAAAGAGGCTGGTAGAATTTTGCAGAAATTTCAATCTCAAAATTATGTCAAGTCATTTTAAGAAAAAACCTTCAAAACAAAAGACATGGCGATCACCTAACAAGGACATAGGTGAATTCCAAATTGACCATATTGCAATCTCGTATCCATGTCACAAAGAAATTTTAAATGTTCAAGTTCGTAAAGGCGCCAATATTGACTCAGACCATTACTTAACCCGTGTGAAACTAAAGCTAAAACCCCAAAATTTCAACAAAAGGACACCATTAATCCCCAAATTTGACACCAGTAAAATCCAACCATCATTATTAGCAGACGAATTTGACAAAACAAGTGCACAAAATTGGGAACAACTCAAACACAAGATTATCAAAACAGCTCAAGATCAAATTCCTTTACGAAAACACAAGAAACATGCTTGGTGGAATGAAAACTGTGATCATGCAATTAAAGCCAGACAAGAGGCATTTAAAGCATGGAATAGCAACAAGACAGAAGACACATATGATACATTCATGGCAACTAGAAAAGACACTTCAAAACTAATTAGACAAACAAAAAGACAATATGAGAATAGTCAACTCTTAGAAATTGAAGAAGATTTTCAGAAATACAATACCAGAAATTCTTATAAAACTTTTAAAACCAAAATAAAGGGGTACCAACCCCAGAATCTTTGCTTCAAGAAGGAAAATGGACAGTTGGCTCTTAACAACCAAGAAAATTGCAAAGAACTTTCTAAATATTTTAAGAATCTTCTAAATTGCCCCGAGCCCACAGAAAGATTTCCACCAAAAATTCCCCAACAATGCAATCCAGTTTCACTTGCACCAAATGAAGAGGAAATCATTAAAGAAATTCATAGGTTGAAAAACAACAAAGCATCTGGTGAAGATGGAATTGTTGCAGAACTTTTAAAGGCAGCTGGTCCAAAAACCGTTAAAGAAATTACTTCAATCATGCAAAACATTTGGCAAACTGAAAAAATTCCTGATGAATGGAAAACCGCCTTGATTCACCCACTTCATAAGAAGGGAGACAAAACTGATGTTAATAATTACAGAGGAATTTCTCTTCTTCCAGTCACATACAAAATCCTCTCTCAATGTCTTCTGAACCGAGCACAACAGCAACTTGAATGGAAAATTGGCGAATATCAAGCAGGTTTCAGGCCAAATAGATCTTGCCCAGAACAGATTTTAGTCCTCAAACTAATTCTCAGACATCAAAAAATTTACAATAAAAAACTAGTTTGTACCTTTGTAGATTTTGGAAAGGCTTATGACTCAGTGGATCGTGAATCTCTTTTCCAAATTGTGAAAGAACAAGGCCTGGATCCTAAAACCACGGCAATTATCAGAGACACGCTAACTGGTACAAAATCAAAAGTAAAGTTCAGAGGAGAAATTTCAGAATCCTTTGAAATAAAAACAGGCGTCAGGCAAGGTGATGGACTCTCTCCGTTGCTATTTAACTGCGTTCTAGAAAAAGTAATACAAGAGTGGCGCGAACGAAAATTGGAGTTCAAAATTGACCAACCAGTGAAATTAGGACGAACAAATATTCGATTAGACTGTTTGGCCTTTGCAGACGACTTGGTTATTCTAACGCAGGACATCCAAATTGCTCAGAAACAAATAGAAATCCTTAAAGAAACAGCAGAAAGAGTAGGTCTCCAAATCTCATTTGAAAAAACACAGTATATGACTAGCAACAAACTGGCACCCAAACTTTTGGAAACTAAGTATGGAAAAATCAAAAGAGTTTCGCAATTCAAATATTTAGGTGAAACAATCTCAGAGACTGGTCTAGAAAAAATTGGAAATGAAATTCGTTGTCAAGAGATGGAGACAGCTTTTAGACTTACAAAAGACATCTACAACAAAAAATGTCTCTCGAGGTACTCTAAATTGAGACATTACAACACGGTCATAAAACCAGAGTGCCTTTATGGGGCTGAAACGCTAATTTTAAGCAGAAAAAAGGACATTCAAGAAATCCAAAAAAGAGAAAGAAAAGTAATCAGAAAAATTCTAGGTCCAAAATATACTGAAGAAGGAACATACAGGCTAAGAGCAAATAGTGAAATTCAACAATACACCAGCATATATTCAGATATGAAAAAACGCAGATTAATATTTTATGGGCATATTAAAAGAATGGATGCTACCAGACTAACTAAACAAGTAGTGGAATTCTACGAAAATCGAAGTAAAGCTATATTTGAGACAATAAAATGGATTGCTGCCATAAAAGAGGACATGAAAGAGGCAGATATAAAACAAGATGAAATTCAAGACAGAAAATTATTTAGGAAAAAAATTCATGACTGGGTAGTTGGTCAAGCTGAAAAACCAAAGAAAACTGGAACCACATGGTCTGATGAAAGGAAAAGAGCTCATTCCGAGAGAATGAAAACAATTTGGGCAGAGAGAAAGTCTAAAAGAAAATAACTGAATGCCCCGTGATTGTACTTCGCGTGGTCCAGTAGGGCCCAAACGTGAATAATAATAATAAAAATACATTTACATTACAAACAGAAAAACATATGATCAAATGAATATGCCACAAATATCAACCATTGGCTATTGCCAGTAATTATCAAAACGCCATTGCCTTCGAAGTAGCCAAAATGACTGACAAATGTGGTTCAAATTTCTGATGATAGAGGCGGTGGCGGAGGCAACGCCAGTAGCAATGATTATTCCTGCTGTACTAACATAGGACGGCGAATGTCGCTATCACAGTACTAGAAGCCTTCATTAAAAATTTCAGTCATGGTACACAGGCATCTTTAAGTAGATCACAGTTAACAAGAGATACAATCACCTTTCCTGTAACACAGAGACAACTCGTCAATTATTTAGTAAAATTTAAACATACTAAAAATGTAGAAAGTACGAACGTTATGCAGGAAACTTTGACTTTACTCAAAATGGTTCAAATGGCTCTGAGCACTATGGGACTCAACATCTGAGAGGTCATCAGTCCTCTAGAACTTACAACTACTCAAACCTAACTAACCTAAGGACATCACACACATCCATGCCCGATACATGATTCGAACCTGCGACCGTGGCGATCGCACGGTTCCAGACTGAAGAGCCTAGAACCGCTCGGCCACAACGGCCGGCTTTGACTTTACTACTGAGGCACATAAGTTTTGCTTTAGTTTTCTTTTTTAAGTAGATGCAAACGATTTAGTAAACAGATCGAGCTCGTGATACTAGCCAACAGGTAACTATAGACGTGTCTCAGAAATAAGGCAGACAGATTAAACAATTTTCACTGACTATAAAGTACAATTCGTAAATCAGAAGGATTACATCTGCATTCTATAGCCTTAGATCAGGGCCTGCCAAACGTTGCACAGTGTGCAGACGTGCGGAAGTGCGCACAGCGAGCGACAGCGACATCTGTTATTAGACATGTGTCCTAAATGAACGGCGGCGGCTCCACTTCCCTGTTTATGTGGTACAAGCAAGAGCGCAACATACCCAGTCTCGTTTACACCTGGTAACCGTAACCTTAACAGAGAAGTACCGAGAAACGGCAGGTACTGTGAAAAAGCGAAGGACGGGAGATCTATGTTTTCAGTCGTTTAGAAATGACTGGGAACTGCAATTCTTTCTTGTAGCCGTTGGTGAAAACTCACGTTTGCTGTGCCGCCGAATAATAGGCGGCCAGCGTAAGTTTTCAATTGAAAGACACTACAATACATATCACAAAGACGAGTGTAGTGTACTCAACAGTGAAGAACGGCAAGCAAAATTAAATGTCCTTAAGAAAATGGATGAGACACATCAACTCGATTATCATTTCTCATGACCAGTGATAAACGTGTTTGGATTTATTCCTTTCATAATTAAAAATTATTGTTTACTAACTGTCCATTATTGCCTCATTCTGCTCCATGTTACATTATTGTCAGGAATGTTGGTCATTAAACCGATTGTTCTAACGTATATTTACATTTAAGTTTTTTTTTCTTTTTTTAATGTGTGAAGAGCTACGCTCAGCTGAAGTCGATAAAACGTAACATTCATCTAATTGTCGGTTATTATGCAGATTTCAGACGGAGCTGATGAAAGATGTAGCAATAATGGTATTAAATAACAGGTGATCATCGAGAGGTCTGCGGTTATCATTTTGTTCAGACGTCAGTGAGACAGAAATTATGTGGGTGTAACTGAGGGCACCGAGAATTAGTTATAGGAAACCTTGCATTAGTTCAATGTTATTTGAAATCATGAATAAGGTTCGTTGGAAGTCGCTAAGTGCTCTCTTTCTTAAATACCGGATCAAAAACATTACTCGTATTTACATGCCGTCAGTCAAGCTGCCCGTTGTTAACTGTATTACTTGTCTTACTGGGTTAAACTGTTAACATAAAAGTAGACGTCTCAATGAGTAGACTGTGACAGTATTTTAAATGGTTAATACGCGAAATACCTTCCCATGGTTGTCTTGCAAGCTGTGGAAAGAGCACTAGAATGCGCCGGTACAGAGTACCCCAGCAAGTGGATAAAGCGACATCTGTGGGTAGAAACATGCACTACATGAACGCTGACGGCTGCGGCGTGCACGCTGTGACCCGGAAGTTGCACATGTGCAGAAGCACCGCACGCGTGCAGAATTTCTGGCCGGCCCTGCCTTAGATTCTAAAATCAGTTTGGAGTAGTGACAGCCCCAAGCCCACACACATTGACAGAACTGAAACCTTCATAAATAACACATTTATATATATAATAACGGGCAACCACGATACGGAGTTAAAATAGCCACCACGCTACACCAAGCGACGTGCACACTAAACGTATGCTCACGGTGATTTCTCGTAAAATCCAGCGCCCATTGTCTAACGCTTGCTTAGAGAGCGCCGAGAGGAGGATGTAACGAAGATAACTCGTAGCCGGAAACCCACGGGTGTCATCCAGCAGACGCTACCGCGTCCAGTACTTGCAGAGGTCTGACCGGACTCCAACCCGGCACCACAATGGACACAAACTGCTTGCAACTTCAGTAGCAGAGGACATACCGAATACTGTGCGTCCTGCTGACATGGCTTTTATGGAGCAATGTTCACGGCTGCTTGCAACACTCGGCCCCGCCAAACCCGCAGTGAGCAAAGGCACCACTGTCGTACGCACGACGGCAGACGCTCGGCCGCAACACGCCGCCTCATTTGCGCCCTTCGTCGCCTGTGCCATACTCTCCTCTTTTCCAGGTCTCTGCAACCCGTCACTACCTTCTCTTCCGACCTGCCCTGTACGGACGACAGTAACGCTCCATGCCCTCTTGCGGCCAGAGGTATTCCAAATCCGCGGGAATTGCGCCAAATTAATCGCGGGAGCACGGCACAAGAACCTTCCCAGTATTCACTCTTCACATACCTAAAACATTATGAAAGACAGTAAGAAATGACATCCAGTATTATTCATCACAAACACAACGGAAAGAACTAGAGGAAAATTACAACTGTGTCAATGTTGCAAAAAAGCAGTAAAAAAAAAAGCCCGTTCTTCAACACTGTTCATTTTGCTTGTAAATACTGATATCTTCCAAAATATTCGTGAGAGGCCCCTTACCAGCTATGTGTACTATGTACAATGCTTCGTCAGTATCTTTAGCTACTTAAAGTGCCGAAGCGTTGCTCTAGCTAGAGGAAATACTATTCCCTGAATCTCCTATTAAGTGGTTTTCTCTGCTATCCAACGTAGAAATTCTCACATGAGTAGCATCTGCATCTACATCTACGTGATTACTCTGCTGTTCACAATAAAGTGCCTGGAAGAGGGTTCAGTGAACCATCTTGAAGCTGTCTCTCTACCGTTCAACTCTTGAAAGGCGTGAGGGAAAAACGAGCACTTACATTTTTCTGTGCGAGCCCTGATGATCATTTCTCCCTATGTAGGTGGGTGCCAACAGAATGTTTTCGCGATCGGAGGAGAAAACTGGTGATTGAAATTTCATGAGAAGATCCCGTCGCAACGAAAAACGCCTTTGTTTTAATGATTGACACTCCACGTATCTCGTCTGTGACACTATCTCCCCTACTTCGCGATAATACAAAACGAGCTGCCGTTCTTTGTACTTTTTCAATGTCATCTGTCAGTCCCACCGGATGCGGATCCCATACCGCACAGCAATACTCCAGAACAGGGCGGACAAGCGTGGTGTAAGCAGTCTCTTTAGTAGACCTGTTGCACCTTCTAAGTGTTCTGCCAATGAATCGCAGTCTTCGGTTTGCTCTACCCACAATATTATCTATGCGATGTTTCCAATGTAGGTTATTTGTAATTGTAATCCCTAGGTATTTTGCTGAATTTACAGCCTTCAGATTAGTGTAACTTATCGCGTAATCGAAATTTAGCTGATTTATTTTAGTACTCATGTGAATAACTTCACATTTTTCTTTATTTGGTGTCAATTGCCAATTTTCGCACCATACAGGTGTGTTATCTAAATCATTTTGCAAGTCGTTTATAAATCACTGACTGAATAAACGCCTTACGTTTATATGAAATGGTCTCACTGGCTGTGGGAGAATTAGACGCATAGATCGTCGAACCGGCAGAAAAATGGGAAAGGATAGATCTTCATACCATACATGTAGTATTACAGCTTCGCGATGGAGACAGCTCTAGTATTTTACAATCCGATAATATTCATTGTAAAGTAACTGGGTATTAGCTGCTCATTCCCCGTCCTCCTGCATTTTTAAGGCTTGACATACCTTCCATATAATTTTTACTGTCATGCAAGTAACTGAAAGGTGTAAAATGTTTATACATATTTCTATACTTTTGATCTTATTTCTTGTTTGTTTTTGAAGTTACTTAACATATCGATTGTATCAACACTTAGCTTAGTAATAAATATGGAGAACAAATAAAATATTTACAGTTATGAAATAATGCACTTCTTTCACACTAAAACAATAGCCTAAATAGAAAAACGAATTCCAACAACAAATGAAAGGCGGCCGTGGACCCGTACATACTGTAAGAGGTCCGAGAAGATGTAATTTCGATGTATTGCTCACGCGCTACCTGCAATATGCAAGGTATAAGAGACTCTCAGACCAGAGAGCAGTGTTGACTGCAGTAGGAACTGTGTAGCTGTAGCAGTAAGTTGTTGCTAGTGAGCAGTCTGCTCTGGTCTAGTCTGGTGTATCGTGTTGGCTGGGCCGGTCGTGGTGCAGCGATGCCGGAGCCTGAGCATTATTGTATAAGGTAAAAAGCAGTCTCGCGCATATATAGTATTGTTATCTCCAATCCCATGTAAATGTTTTAAAAATCTCCTAATAATAATCTTTCTCATAAAAATAACTTTTAACAACCATTCATTTCAATTTAAAGAATTTACTAATTTCTCCAATCCATGATCATCCCGATTATTGCAAAAGAAAAATCAGTTGTTTCCTTTCATAAATGACAAATCTATCGGCCAGCATTGCACAGGGCTGTGCCAGAAAAAATTATTGTAAGAGCAGATATATATGCGTTATCCGGCGACTTCATTAAGGTAAGAATTTTTCTTTTTTTATTCAGAATGATCTTTCAGGGCCATGACGCAGCACTGCTGACGTCCAAAATTTACCAGGTTAAATTCACAGTCAATTATTGAAAAGTTATAAGTGAGCGACAATTTAATTGAGAGGTTAGTTACATTGTATTATTACCAAGTTACTGAATTTATTTTTTGTTGGGATGTTACACTGAATGTGAACGACATAATTATAATTTTTACTGTTGAGAAGTTTAGGAATGTTGCTGTTTTGAGGTTACACTAAATGAGGATATTATTTAAAGTATTTATTTTATTTTGTGGGGAAGTTACACTAAATGAGGGTATTATTCATATTATTTATTTTATTTTGTGGGGAGGTTACACTTGGCGACAACCGGCCAGGATCGTATTTCTTTTGAATTTCTGAGTAGTAGTCAGTTATATAGCTGCTCTTATTTACTTAATTTTAACTGTAGTTTGTATCTGGCGCAATCCATTTACTAACTTGTCACTCTTTCTTTCACAGGTCACCGGCAATTTATTGCTCTTTGTTGTAATTGTATTTGTTCCATTTTGCTTTGTCTTTGATTGATTTTGTGCTTAATTTTGATTTGTGAAAATGCCGCGAAAAACTGTTAACAGTACATCGCGATGTGCAATGAGTGAAATAGCCGACTCGAATAATTTGGCCGATAATACTAGCGACACTCAGTGCAATAGTGATAATCCTCTAATTACAGATAATCAGTGCGTACCGACCACTAGTAATGGCTTTAATCCTAATGATGAGCAAACACATTTAATTATGTCCACACTTAATTTAACGACAATTGATGACGCGGCACGTTCCGTTACAATGAACGCTGCCCAGTTTGACACACCTGACTTGCAAAATATACGCAGTGAACAGATGAATGTTTCTAACGAAGATGAACAATGTATTCAAAGTACATCAGATTTATTTGATTCCGCTGTAGTGACCAACAGCGTACATCCAATTGGCAAACCTTTTCAAGAATCAGAGAATGACCAAATGCTTACACAAAACGTGACAAATGCAGATACACCATCACACAGTATAGTGAATAGAGTCGTTAATTTTGGCTGGGATCAAGTTATGGCATTATTACTTCAATTCAATGAAAAACTAGACAACCATTTCAAACAACTTAATAAAAAATACGACAACCTTAATGAATCGAGCAAACAACTTAATTAAAGTTTCAAACAGTCGAATGAAAAATACGACAACCTTAATGAATCGAACAAACAACTTAATGAAAAACTAGACAGATTAATGCCGTTGCTGCGCAATGTCATGATACTAAAGAACAATTACGTGAGGAAATTGAGGCTTGTGCTAGGAACAGTAGTGAAGAAATAGATCTGTTGCACAAGAATTAAGTAGTACACGTGTAGTCACAACGAAATTACTTAGAGATGAAAGTAGTGCAGTCACTGAGCAATGTTCTGAAAAAGCAACACAGTTACGCGACGAGTTTAAATTAATGTCAGCAGAACTTTCATACACACTGGATGCGGAAGTCGATAAAAGATTTAAACAACAGAACAGCCAAATTGACGAACGTTTTAAAGTGACAGAAATGAAAAATGTTTCTGTCACTAACACGTCACAGCATACGCCACACTGCGAACATTTGTCAGACTCACACAGCCAGTGTAATTTAGGTAATTTACAGAGAGTACGTGAGTTAGATTCCGAACAGTCACAGACAAATGGATTATCATACAATCCTGAACCAGTTCAGACATTCAGTGAAGACAATTTTGATTATAAGCACTTTCTAACCATGAGAAAATTTAAGATACTTAATAATGACAGAACACAGAGTCACGCTTTGGACTGGATACGACAATTTACTTTTGAATTTTCACCGCCATTGCCTGTAACGCAGAAACTAAAATTTATTTGCAGCGCGTAATTGACCTCAGGGGATTCATTAAACTTCGATGAATATGTGCCGTAGCGTGCACAGGGCCCCGAGCCGTAGTAGTGCTATTTCATCTTTAGTTTTCTGTACTGCTGCCTTCTCTTTTACTATCCTCTATATCTATCAAAACAGCTCTTCAACTATCGATCTATCTAGAATTAAGAATGTGTAAAGAAAACCTGATATGACAAGTTTTACCGAAAGTGACAATTTTCATCAGACACTCCAGAACTACAAGCGTAATTTTAATGAAAGACAGAAGTGTAATCATCAGTATGTACAAAATTTTCAGCTATCGCAGACGCATTTTGGCAACAATGGAGGGTTTTCCCCGCAACATCAACAAAACCAGTCGGTTAGCATACCTAACCAACAACGCAGTCTGCAAGGTCAACCAAGCTTTAATGTTTCGCCGCCTACACGTATAGCGTCGGCTCCACCAAATAGATAGTAACGCACAGCAACAAGGAAATCACTACGTACAGAAGACACAACATTTCAATTTTTATCGCAACGCGCCGTATAGCAATGACTATCATGACAGACGTAAAGGTAATGAGCACAATTTTCAGCGTACGTTTAATAACAGTCGGTCTTTCCAGCAGCGTAGTCAACCGCAACGACAGATTATCATGAATGAACCAGACAGTAGGTATCATCCCGAACCTAATACGTCAGGACGAAGTAACAGAACAGTACAAATAGTTGAACTGCCACAGCATCCTTCCGCAAATAACAGCACGTCAGAAAGAATTTGACTAGATACAGTACAGGTTGCATCCTCCAGCAACGTAAGTAATACTTCAGATATACAGAATCTTGTTCACGAAAATGTTATTACATTTGACGACATCCGAGACACACTTTTGCATGAAAAACCAGTTATTCAAAAAACCATTTCCCACCCTATCATTGAAGTAAAGATTGGATCATCCAAATTTTCGGCAGTAATCGATTCTGGATCACCTATGTCAGTTACAAATGAAGAAACTTTCAACGAATGTAACAAAGAGAATACCTATCCTACGTTACCATTAGGCAAAACTACAGTAAAAGGAGCAGTATCTAGTAAAGGAGTAGATTTAACATTACAGACACACTTATCATTTTGTATTGCAGGTCATACGTTCCACTTAAATTTTTGGATTGTTCCCTTATTGACAACAGACGTTATTTTAGGTACGAATTTTTTGGTACAACACGACGCAATTATTGACTTTCAAAATTCCTATTTAATGTTAAAGGATGAAAATGTACAACTGGCATTAGAATTTCAGCACTCTTTATCTGCAGAATAACAAACAATTAATCGTACAGAGGTCATTTCTGCATCACGTAACACAGACTGTCATTTGACATTGATCACAGATACGTACGTACACAACTATAATACTCCAGACGAAGGCGACTATGACGTTATGCAAATGATTTGTGATAAAGTTAAACAGAGCAGTACAAATACAGACGACGAATGTACTCAACTACGCAATATTCTTTTACAGGAAGCTCCAGTTTTTGACAACGTCCCTGGTACTATGTCCGGTTTTATGTATGAATTTCAAGTTAAACAGCACGACACATTTAAAGCAAAACATTATCTCATTCCTTATATCCACAGAGAGCAAGTTAAGAAAGAATTGCAAGCTATGCTTGACCAAGGAATTATTGAACCGGCAGTTAGTCCGTACATAAACCCGCTACATATTGTTAAGAAAAAGGATGGTTCACTTCGCCTCGTACTTGATTCGCGTCACATCAATGGCATTATTATTAATGAAACAGATCGCCCACAGACACTAGAAGAACTTCTACATTAATTTCATGGTACTGCTATTTATTCCACATTATATTTAAAATCGGGATTTTGGCAAATTCAACTCCATCCGAACTGCAGAAAGTACACAGCATTTCTCTGTTTTGGTGACTGTTATCAATTTTGTAAATTACCGTTCGGTTTAACTATTTCTTCAGCAGCGTTTATTCGCGGTTTGAATACTATACTTCCGACAGAACTAAAAGACAGAATCACAACGTATGTAGACGACATTCTTATTGCAGAAGCTTACTGGTCTGAACTTAATCTGATTCTGGAACAACTGTTGCAAACTTTTCGTGCACAAGGACTCACAGTTAATCTTAGCAAATCGCACTTTGGCAAAACTTCCATAAAATTTCTTGGACATGTAATTTCAGTAGAAGGCATTGCGCCTGACCCGGAAAAACTTCAAGCTTTACGTGAAATTACTGTTCCAACGACGAAGAGACAACTACGCAGCTTTTTGGGTTTAATTAACTTTTTCCGTAAATTTATTCATTACTCTGCTTTAGACACCCCTAGATTATGCCAATTGACGGGTAAAAACGCTATTTGGTCCTGGGATAGCCAAGCACATTCTGAATTTGTCAATCTAAAACAAGCTTTGTTGAACGCACCTCTTTTATCACACCCAGATCTTACTAGAAATTTTTCCATTGCCACCGACAGTTCTACCACCGCTTTAGACGTACACATTTTTCAGGAAATTGAAGAAGATGGTAATACAGTAATTAAAAACATCGCCTTTGCAAGTCGCATTCTGTCACCTGCTGAACGCAATTATTCTGTCACAGAGCTTGAAACATTATGTGTTGTATGGGCATTTACCAGGTTTAGGCATTTTCTTTATGGAAGACACACGACCGTTTACACAGATCATAGAGCTATCCTGTTTTTACTTTCAGCAAAATTTACACGTGACAGATTAAGCAGATGGAAACTTTATTTACAGGAATTTAATTTTACAATTGTTCACATTCCCGGTACACAAAATATTGTAGCAGACGCACTATCCCGTTCTCTCAGCAACAATCAGCAAGACATCGCAACCAACTTCTGCCAAGCAAATCCTAGCGTCATGTATATTCAGCAAGTCGCATTCGAAAATTTTATTTCGGCATAATTACGAGACATAGCACAAGAGCAGAGCAAAGACAACGTGTGGAAAGAAATTAAACACCTTTGGAAAGATAGGAATAATGTTACCATTAGAAACCATTATACTGTACGCAATAATATTGTTTCGCCGCTCTCACCCTGACAGCAACAATTGGTTACTATGTATTCCTGATGAGCTTGTTAACAGATTAATTTGGTATACTCATTTAAGTTATGCACATTATGGAGCCAGAAAATGTTTTCTTATACTGAGACAGAACTGTTATTTTGCCAACATGGAGAAACGTATACGACGAGTTTTAGCGTCATGCAAAATCTGCCAGAAAGCTAAGTCAGACACGACTTCACATATTCCTCCGTTACATCCCATTACACCCGTTAAATTGAGACACATGGCCGCTGTAGACATTTTTGGTCCGATTCCTAGAACTAATAGAGGTTTTTGCTACATCTTTGTCGCTGTTGAACTCACTTCAAAATTTGTTACTTTCACTCCGTTACGCAAAGCTACTGCTAAATCTGTTTCGAATGCATTTGTAAAACATTTTTTATTTCATGTGGGGCATGTATTGAAACTAATTTCCGACAATGGACCACAGTTTCGATCTGCTATATGGACACGTATGTTACGAGCAAGAAACATTTCTCTGATCTATATATCCAGGTATCACGCTTCTTCGAACCCTTATGAACGACTAATGAAAGAAATTGGTAAACTATGTAGAATATACTGCCATAAAAAACATATTGATTGGGACACACACATACTCTCATTCCAGGATGTAATTAACTCCATACCAAATGAATCTACTATGCTATCTCCGACTGTTATACTGAAAAATGTTGAACGACCCAACAAAATTAAAGATCTAGTATCTTTTCCTACATCTCGTCGACTACGCCACCATGAAATAATTGACATTGCACTCAAAAACATCAAACGTGCCGCAGAGAGCCGGAGAAGACAGCAAAAACAGGTTTATACACGCCGTGACTTTCACATAGGACAGAAGATATTAGTACGTACACACTATTTATCCAACAGAGGAAATTTGAGCTTCTATACGCAGGTCCATATCGAATTCGCAGCATTCCTCACCCCAATGTAGTACACGTCGAAACTTTGAGATCCAGAAAAGGCAAGGGCAATCACCATGTCTCCAATATTAAACCCTTTATTGAATGATCATACTTTATGATTTATCACACTGTAATGCCATTTCCTGATTTTTATATGACCACTTATGCAATTCTATGTATGTGACTACTTACTGATGATTAACATATTTTTTCCTGAAAGTGCCCGGCAAGGTAAGGTTAGCAGGTTGCTTTCCTTGTCGTTGTATATCAGACCGTGCACATTTTCCATTTTTTTTATGTATGTATGATTGTTTTCCTATCGAAAGTAGAATTTTTGTCTTTATGCACTATGAAATGTTTAAGATGTAACAAACACCAGATGACTTTGACATTTTTCCTTATATCTCAATATCTTGACTATTCTACATTTTTTTTGGCTACTGCATTATGAGACTGTGTGTACATTTTTGCACCTGAACACTCTCTATGTTTTGACATAATACGTTTCCTGTCATGCTATGCTGTATGCTTAATTATATCACTAGAAACAAGTTTTTATTTAATGAGTATATGATTTAAATGCAAGATATTAACCCTTATTCATCATTTTCAGAAAGCAATAACGTGTACAAGAAATAAATTAAACAAACCACAGTGGTTTACTCTGAAATGGAAATTTTACCATCGGAATGAGCGAAAGAAAATGCAATATCTTGTCATGAAGAGTAAATGGATCAGAATTAACAAGCATTAACCAGAATATACTATACACATCGTATGATAGCAGTCTTCACTAATTATTTTTCTTTCAGAATACGAGGTGATTGAGCAAGCTGTCAGACAGAACTACACATGTTAATTTTAGTGATGAAATATGTTTGAAATAAGAAACTCTATACTATGAATAGTTGTATGAAGTGAATGGTAATATGAATAATGAACTGTCTTTTTTGCAGATGATAATAGTTATATGAAGAATATGCTAATATGAATAATGAAGTTTTTCTTTGCAGGTGATAATACACTCCTGGAAATGGAAAAAAGAACACATTGACACCGGTGTGTCAGACCCACCATACTTGCTCTGGACACTGCGAGAGGGCTGTACAAGCAATGATCACACGCACGGCACAGCGGACACACCAGGAACCGCGGTGTTGGCCGTCGAATGGCGCTAGCTGGGCAGCATTTGTGCACCGCCGCCGTCAGTGTCAGCCAGTTTGCCGTGGCATACGGAGCTCCATCGCAGTCTTTAACACTGGTAGCATGCCGCGACAGCGTGGACGTGAACCGTATGTGCAGTTGACGGACTTTGAGCGAGGGCGTATAGTGGGCATGCGGGAGGCCGGGTGGACGTACCGCCGAATTGCTCAACACGTGGGGCGTGAGGTCTCCACAGTACATCGATGTTGTCGCCAGTGGTCGGCGGAAGGTGCACGTGCCCGTCGACCTGGGACCGGACCGCAGCGACGCACGGATGCACGCCAAGACCGTAGGATCCTACGCAGTGCCGTAGGGGACCGCACCGCCACTTCCCAGCAAATTAGGGACACTGTTGCTCCTGGGGTATCCGCGAGGACCATTCGCAACCGTCTCCATGAAGCTGGGCTACGGTCCCGCACACCGTTAGGCCGTCTTCCGCTCACGCCCCAACATCGTGCAGCCCGCCTCCAGTGGTGTCGCGACAGGCGTGAATGGAGGGACGAATGGAGACGTGTCGTCTTCAGCGATGAGAGTCGCTTCTGCCTTGGTGCCAATGATGGTCGTATGCGTGTTTGGCGCCGTGCAGGTGAGCGCCACAATCAGGACTGCATACGACCGAGGCACACAGGGCCAACACCCGGCATCATGGTGTGGGGAGCGATCTCCTACACTGGCCGTACACCACTGGTGATCGTCGAGGGGACACTGAATAGTGCACGGTACATCCAAACCGTCATCGAACCCATCGTTCTACCATTCCTAGACCGGCAAGGGAACTTGCTGTTCCAACAGGACAATGCACGTCCGCATGTATCCCGTGCCACCCAACGTGCTCTAGAAGGTGTACGTCAACTACCCTGGCCAGCAAGATCTCCGGATCTGTCCCCCATTGAGCATGTTTGGGACTGGATGAAGCGTCGTCTCACGCGGTCTGCACGTCCAGCACGAACGCTGGTCCAACTGAGGCGCCAGGTGGAAATGGCATGGCAAGCCGTTCCACAGGACTACATCCAGCATCTCTACGATCGTCTCCATGGGAGAATAGCAGCCTGCATTGCTGCGAAAGGTGGATATACACTGTACTAGTGCCGACATTGTGCATGCTCTGTTGCCTATGTCTATGTGCCTGTGGTTCTGTCAGTGTGATCATGTGATGTATCTGACCCCAGGAATGTGTCAATAAAGTTTCCCCTTCCTGGGACAATGAATTCACGGTGTTCTTATTTCAATTTCCAGGAGTGTAGTTATATGAAGAATATGCTAATATGAATAATGAAGTTTTTCTTTGCAGGTGATGAAGTTATGGTAATATGAATAATGAAGTTTTTCTTTGCAGATGATGATAATGATGACGTTTATATATTTACTGTTAGTTAAGAAATGCTATGTAGTTATTTAAGTATTTGTTGCAGTTCTTTTGACAGTATGTCTTATGTCGCATAGTATAATGACTGAATGTTTTGGAAAAGACAGCTAGAGTACATACATATTGAGTACACGTTTCATTACCTGTTAATTCGAAGTTCACTACTTTTCAGCATAATATGCGTTTCTTCTTTCAGCTCAATAATCCATTTTGTATTTTTTCCAGGAGAAGCTATTCATGATATTAATATGCTATAAACACTTAGTTATGAAACCTGTTCTAATACTTGCATATTTTTTTACCCATTTGTGTATATCATTCATGAATGTGATCACAGATACTTTACTTGTTTCGTAATCTTGCTACAGGTGGCTCATGACGAATGACGTTAAAAATCCTTATTTCCAGCAATAAGTCAAAAGCAAATATTTTCACGCCCCAGCAATTAATTATCGATCTCAACGCAATGCATTGCTAGCACAAAAAAATCTATTACCAGTCCCAGCTTTTACCGGTATACAACCAAATAATGGTTCAAATGGCTCTGAGGACTATGGGACTCAACTGCTGTGGTCATAAGTCCCCTAGAACTTAGAACTACTTAAACCTAACTAACCTAAGGACAGCACACAACACCCAGCCATCACGAGGCAGAGAAAATCCCTGACCCCGCCGGGAATCGAACCCGGGAACCCGGGCGTGGGAAGCGAGAACGCTACCGCACGACCACGAGATGCGGGCACAACCAAATAATGCTACCAGTTTAAGATATATTTCTAGTCCTAAATGTAACGCAAATTTCTCTGATGTATTGATTCCATTATGTCTATGTATTATTGTAATACAGACTTTGAATAATAGTTCCAATATCTTATATTTTAAATTTGTCTTATGTCACTTACATGATATCATATATGAATACCAGTAGCTTGATGCTACACTCATTAGCTCCTGTTTTGAATGATGACTTCTGAATAATACTGAATAATGTTTTGTAAAACTATATGAATACTTTGTAACTGGCCAATGAGTGCCAATAATTACCGCAATCAGATGAGTTATGAAAAGTTATTTGTAATATTCAATACTCCCTACATGTTCAGTAACAAGCCAATGAATGCCCCTGTTTACCGTAATATGATGACTTATGTATAAATGCTATGCCATTAATTAACTCTTGCTTTGAATGATGACTTCTGAATAATGCATAAAAATGATTTGTAACTGGCCAATGAGTGCCAATATTTACTGTAATCAGATGACTTACGAATAATGTTCTGTAATACTCCATACATAGTACAGAAATGTTTAGTAACTAGGCAATGAGTGCTAACAATTACTCAAATCGGTTGATAGACTAGTGTAATTCTCTATGATGACTAGCATAAGACTTAATGTCCTTCACCTTCTGACATAATTACCAGAAATTACTGCAATATCCGTTTGTCCTGTCCATCCTCATGATCATGGAGCACTATATTTGGTTTTTGCACTAATTCTACGTTGGTGAAAGAGTATGGATTCTACAAGAATGTGGTGTTGACACATCATGCTGTCCACCACCTTGAACGATGGAGATGTTATTATGGTCCTACTGTTTGGTGTACCTAATGTGCTACCAAAATGATAACATTGAATATTAATACAACATTTCAGTGTCTTGGCTGCACTGATAAATACTTCAGGGAAGAGAACTTCAGTTGTCTCACTTGGTGTTGTGATTCTGTAGAAAGATATGGACTTTCGGTGCAACTACGTGCAACCTACTGTGCTACAACCATGATGCAATCCTTCCCATTCCTTTCCTAGTTCTTGTAAAATGATTAAGATTTTTACAGTGCGTGTGCACTTTATTTCATTTGTTAATATGATCAGTCCTCCTAAATATGCTAAAGAGTTCTACAGTGCGTGTGCACTTTATTTCACTCCATGATATGTTGTAAATATGCTAAAGACTTCTAAGGTGCGTGTGCACTTTATTTCATTTTTAGGGTAATCAGTTCTTGTAAAATGCTAAAGATTTTTACAGTGCGTGTGCACTTTATTTCATTTGTTAAGAAGATCAGTTGTCCTAAAAATACTAAAGACTTTTACAGTGTGTGTGCACTTTATGTCATTTGTTAATATATTTTGTATTCAGTGCGTGTGCACTTCATTTCACTTCATGATATGGTATGTAAAAATGCTAAAGACTTATACAGTCAGTGTGCACTTTGTCATTTGTTAATATCTTTTGTACACACTGCGTATACTTTTTGTCATTTCTTGATATATTCCGTACTCAGTGCTTGTGCACTCTGATTCATTACTTAATATGTTCTGCACTCATCAATAATGTATATACTCTGTGACTGTAGACTTAGTAACTAAATAGATTTTAGAAAAATTTGTTGCTCATGGCAAGTCCAATTGACTCACCATCGCTGCCAAATTTTTGACCCCCCCCCCCTCCCCGCAGTGGAGGGTTATGTAAGAGGTCCGAGCAGATGTAATTTCGATGTATTGCTCACGCGCTGCCTGCGATATGCAAGGTATAAGAGAATCTCAGACCAGAGAGCAGTGTTGACTGCAGTAGGAACTGTGTAGCTGTAGCAGTAAGTCGTTGCTAGCGAATAGTTGGTCTGGTGTATCGTGTTGGCTGGGCCGGTCGTGGTGCAGCGATGCCGGAGCCTGAGCATTATTGTATAAGGTAAAAAGCAGCCTCGCGCATATGTAGTATTGTTATCTCAAGTCCCATGTAAATGTTTTAAAAATCTCCTAATAATAATCTTTCTCATAAAAATAACTTTTAACAACCATTCATTTCAATTTAAAGAATTTACTAATTTCTTCAATCCATGATCATCCCGATTATTGCAAAAGAAAAATCTGTTGTTTCCTTTCATAAGTGACAAATCTATCGGCCAGCATTGCACAGGGTTGTGCCAGAAAAATTTATTGTAAGAGCATATATATATGCGTTATCCGGCGACTTCATTAAGGTAAGAATTTTTCTTTTTTTATTCAGAATGATCTTTCAGGGCCATGACGCAGCACTGCTGACGTCCAAAATTTACCAGGTTAAATTCACAGTCAATTATTGAAAAGTTATAAGTCAGCGACAATTTAATTGAGAGGTTAGTTACATTGTATTATTACCAGGTTACTGAATTTATTTTTTGTTGGGACGTTACACTGAATGTGAACGACATAATTATAATTTTTACTGTTGAGAAGTTTAGGAATTTTTCTGTTTTTAGGTTACACTAAATGAGGATACTATTTATAGTATTTATTTTATTTTGTGGGGAGGCTACACTAAATGAGGATATTATTCATATTATTTATTTTATTTTATGGTTCAAAAAATCGTTCAAATGGCTCTGAGCACTATGGGACTTAACAGCTATGGTCATCAGTCCCCTAGAACTTAGAACTACTTAAACCTAACTAATCTAAGGACAGCACACAACACCCAGCCATCACGAGGCAGAGAAAATCCCTGACCCCGCCGGGAATCGAACCCGGGAACCCGGGCGTGGTAAGCGAGAACGCTACCGCACGACCACGAGATGCGGGCTTTTGTTTTTTGGGGAGGTTACAATACTAAAACCTTGATGCTTTAAAAGTGCAGTGGGGTTGTCGGAGTAGAGTTTGGGGATAGAGCAGAGTATACGGACGTGTGAAATGTTGGCGTGGAGAGATGGAAATTGATTTAGTTAAGTATGCCTGTGGAGGGCGATAAACAGATGCAGGCAGGACTTGTACAGCGCCCTCTGAAAATAGACGTTTGACCGAGACCAGTTGCGGCTAAATAAACGGTTCTTCGACGAAGTCGTGTCGGCCTCAGTGTTCCCGCCGTTGTCAGATAAAGGAGACCTCTTCGGGGAGGCGGCCGCCACCCTAGGCGTTGGGCTGTGGAGCTGACGGGGCGGCGGCACGGTCGGCGATCGGACAGAAGGCGGCCCTCAGCTCGCGGGCCCCGCCACGGCACGCCCGCCAGCGCTGCTTCTCGTCTCGTGTCGCGGCAGCACAGAGCGCCCTCTGTCAGAGGCGCAGCCCTGCGTGGTTAGCGGGAAGGCGGCTGTGGTCGGGGGCGTCCCACACGAAGCTCACACCGTGCCGGAAATGCTCGTCAACATCGGCTTTTGAAACGGGATACTTGGGGTGTTTCCTCTACAGTGCTGAATTCGCGCCTAACACACTGCTCCAGCCACTAGAAGTAAAGCACAGATAGAAGTTTTCCATCTCGGCTGATTTTCACAAATATTTTGTTTATCGTATCTTCCACGTTTGGCTAATTTCGGCTTTAAAGAACACTTTCGAGCGCATCCTACAAAGAAACACTTCAAAGTCAAAACAAGTACCAGTTTGGCTTACTTACATACAAAAAATATATATATTACAACCCACCGGTGGATATAGCTGATCAGAAAAGAGCACATAACGTGCAAGCATTGCTTCAAGAAATTCCTCTGTTAATATCTTAAATATTGACAATGCTATACTTTAGGCTACTGTAAATTCTTTATCTGACACATCATTTCGCCGTTGCTTTACCTCAGAACCTTGGCTGTTGGAACATATTATTTCTCCCTACCCCTTTTTCATCCCACTTCCTTTCCATCCAATCACCTCAACTAATGGTTATACAATGATGGGACAAAACATTATGACCACCTGCTTCACAGCTTGTTTGTCCGTCTTTGGAATGAAATACGAGGCGTGTTTTTTAAGTAAGGTCCGTTTGAACATAAGTACACAAGGTAAGGTTATTTCAAAAAAGGAAATTTATTTTCAGAAAGTACATACTTCACTCTATTTTTCGACATAGTTGCCAAGTTCGTTGAAACACGTATCATACCTCTCAACCAATTTTAAAATACCCTCTTCATAAAAACCTGCCGCCTTCTCCGATAACCAAGAGTTCACTGCCGTTTTCACGTCATCGTTCTCATTGTAACGGTTGCCACTGATGTGTTGTTTGAGGTGGAGGAACAGATCGTAATGGCTCGGCGCAAGATCAGGACCGTAGTGTGGGTGGTCTAAAACTTCCCAGCCAAAACTACCCAATAAATCGCAGGTCTGACCTGCAGTGTGAGATCTTGCATTGTCACGGAGGACAATTCCCTTTGTCAGCATGCCGCGTCTTTTGTTTTGAATCGCTCTGCGTAGCTTTCTCAGGGTTTGTCAGTACGCTTCAGCATTGATAGTGGTTCCTCGTTGCAGGAATTCGACCAAAAAAATACCATGCCTATCCCAAAACACCGACGCCATGATTTTGCGCTGGGACAGAGTCTGTTTGGCCTTCACCTTTACAGGCGAGTGTGTGTGTCTCCATTCCATGCTCTGTTCCTTCGATTCGGGCGTGATATGCGAAACCCATGTTTCGTCTCCAGTTACGATCTGACTCAAGAAGCCATCACCTTCTTAGTGATAACGAGTGAAGAACTTCATCTCACACTCAAATCTTTGTGTTCTGTGGTCCTCTGTTAGCAGTTTTGGGACCCAACGAGAGCACAGTGTCCTAAAGTTTAGGTGTTCAGAACAATATTATAAGGCACTTGTAACGCCGGAAATGCATATCCTCGTATTTCCATCTATTGTACTATAATTTTTTTCCTTATTTTGTTACCTGAATATATGACGTTTCTGTGTCTTTCTATATTGTAATTGTTTTACTATTTGTATATATATATATGCATTTATGTCGATGTATAATTGGTTTGTTGTGTAAAGATTATTTGTATTTTTACGCTGGGTCTGGCCTAGGGAAAACTATGCTATCGAACGAATACATCGATAGGTCGTGTGGAGAACCAAAGTGTTTAGGATCTTTGGTAGTGTTAACTCTGCCGCGTGGAGTGCGGGCAGAGCATGAGAGAGTCTGGCTGGAGTAGCGAGTGGAGCAGGTGTGTGGTGTGAAGCTCCCGCGAGTTGCCGCGCTTTCGGGGTTTGGCAGCACGTAATTGCGCTCGACTTGCGATGATAGTTTCTGACATGGTGTCGCGGACGGGAAGCATTAGCTGGCGCACATGAAGAGCCCGTTTCGTCAGGTGACCGTGTCGAGAAGAAGGCGCGCCAACATCCAGCTTCTGCAACAGCGACGGCCGACAATGAGTGACTGTCGCCACATCCTAGATCGACGGCTTCAAACCTTCAATCAACCAACAAGGAAGACTGGAAGCACGTAAAGTTTTAGAACTGTATGGCAGACCTCAGCTTTTCAAACTTTTAAAATTGTTGCATCACAAAATTACAGTTACTTAGCATGAACCTTTGTTGCTCATTGTCCCAATTGCATTACCAAGCAGGGTCCCTTCCTTTCCCGAAATGAACCCGAGTGTCGTTGAAATTCAAACGCCAGCATAATTCCATTTCACTGCTTTAATTTCAAAGTTCAGTTAAAGTATTCATAGCTGGCTACAATACTTAGATTACACAAGCACAAATTAAGAGTGCTAGTTTTGTTACCATATTTTAGCTTACCTGTGACTGTAGCTCAGCTTGGTACGTACTAAATTTTACTATTGTTAATTGTTCAGAATCATTTAATTCAAGTTCAAAGTTAAATCTCTTATTTCTAAATTGCGTAGAGTCAAGTTGCTTTTGAAATGATTGTTGAGGTAGTCCAAGACTAAGCGTATTTTACTGAATTTCGATGTGCTTCAGAAAGAAAGCTCACTATTAACTTCAGTCACTAAACTAACTTTCGATTTTCCGGTTTTATTAATTCTTTTGCTAAATTAAGTGTAGCGAAATTTATTACTTCTGACAAACTTTCAGTTTTCACACTACACTTGTCAACCTTCAGTTGCCACGCTTCTAGTGCTAATTATATGTGTAATAATCTTTATTTTTCAGTTACTATAGTAATTGTCCTTAGGACTGGCGACCGTAATTTCCCCCAAATCTCAAATATCTAATTACCGCTAGTTGATTGTTAACGTAACGGCCGCACATTTACTTTCTTTATTAACTTTACCCCTATTTCAAAATTAATTTCCACCAGTTTCATTAGCATTTTTCCTTTCATTTAGATGTAACCCTTTCCTCCCTCTTTACCGACAAATTAACCTCGGTGACGATTGCTTTTCCCAAATTTCCATTAGGTACATGCGGTTTAATTTTTCACTGTCATTAAGGTCGATAAGTGAGGGGGAGGTTACACACTGACCTCGACACGTCAGGAAATACGTGTGAGAGACCTGTTATTGTGAAGCACCTGTTCTCACGAATCATTGCTTCAACTGAAGCCACCACACTGTCTGTAATCAAAGAAGGGCTACCATGGCTGTCCTCGTCATGGACGTTGTCACGGCCATCTTTGAATTCTCGTACCCACTTACGCACTTTGCTGACATGCATAACAGTATCACCATACACTTCGCAAATCTGTCCATGAATTTCTGCAGAAGACAAGTTCCTTGCTGACAAAAACCGTATCAGTGAGCGAACCGCACGCGTGGCGGGCGAGTTGACAGTCTTAAACACTTTGAAAGCACAGAACAGAACTGCACAGATTAGCTACAGAGCTGAAACTGAGCACAGTTGTTCTCGGGGCATGCCGGTACACGATGCACGAGCTCGTTGCGGTATGCCCGCGAACTACTAGTGTCTACAACAAAACGGACCTTACTTAAGAAACACGCCTCATACATAACTGATTCTGCGTATCACGGATCCGACATTTTTGGTGTTAGATTTGTGGAGGTATGTGGCAGTAGAAGTCTATGGACAGGTCACGTGATTCGCGTAAATAACGGGCCGCTTATTTGCGTACATGGCGATGGCGGCCGGTAGCGACCCAGATGGGTTTCATAGAATTTACATCAAGCGAATACGGTCGCTGAGGCATCAACGTGAGTTCACTTACAAAGCTCCTGAAATCACTGTAGTACGGTTCCGGCTCCGAGACACGGACAATTATGCTGCTGAAAAATGACGTCGCCTTCGGGGAAGACATCAAGCATGAAGGGATGCAGGTGGTTCGTAGCTGTCAGTGTGTCTTCGATTACTACGACAGGTCCCATGTAAAGGCAGGAGAATATCTCCCATAGCATAGTACTATTTCCACTAGCCTGCGTCCGTGGCGCGCTGCACGTTTCGTACCGCCGTTCGCCTCGATGACAGCATTTTTTGGGACGACCATCGACCTGGTGTAGCAAAAATGCGATTCACCCGAAGACGGTGGAATCCCGATGGTCCCGAGCCCACTGTAACTGTAATTGAAGATTTCATTGGGTCAACAAGTGAACACACAGGAGTGGTCTGCTGCAGGGCTCCATGTTCAACAATGTACGATTAACGGTGTGCTGCGAAACACCATCATTGTGCTCTTTCAGCAGAGATGTCACAGATCACCATGTATCTTACTTTACAGAGTAGCCAAGCCTCCGAACCCCACGTACTGTGAAGAGTCGTGGAGGTCCAACCATTTAGCGCCTTTCCTCCTGCCTCATTCCGTAGATGGACAGTAACACGTGAACATTCGACAGGCTTCGCCGTTTTCGAGATACTCGTTCACAGGCCTTGTGTAATAACAATCTGCCCTCTGTCAAAGCCGATTATCTCAATGGATTTCCCTATTTGCAGCCCATATCGTAGGGACGGTGACCCTCCGTCCGTGTCTCCTCCGCTTTCATACTTTTATTACCGCCTACGTGCCCGCAACGCCACCAGGCAGCATCCAGTGTGGCGGTGGACAATGGTCATACTGTTTTGGCTTATCAGTGTATTTGCTGCTCCTTTACACAAGATGACTTTAGGTCCAAGGTGCTAAATTACAAACTGATTCTTTTCTTTCTTTAAGAGCTTACTCATTATTTTACTATATCCATTAACTTCTGGTACGTTTTTGATATGTCTTTACGTTTTTATTTTCTTGCGTCGAAGTACTATGTTTACGTGTCGAGTGGCTAGCTATGTATTGCAGTAACCATTCCGACTCTGAATATAAACTACCGTTAGTCACGAATGTTGATTTATAGCTAAATGAACATTATTTGTCACATCTACACTGAGGTGGCAAAAATCATGCGATCGCAATATCACATACACAGATGGCGGTAGTTTCGCGTACACTAGGTGTAAAAGAGCAGTGCACTGGCGGATTTGTCATTTGTAGCCAGGTGATTAATATGAAAAGGTTTCCGACGTGCATATGACCACACAACCGGAATTAACAGGCTCTGAGCGCGGAATGATAGTTGGAGCTAGACGCATGGGACATCCCATTTCGGAAATCTATAGGGAATTCAATATTTCGAAATCCTCAGTGTCAATAGCGTGCCCAGAATACCAGATTTCAGACGTTACCTCTCAGCAGGGAAACGCAGTGGTCGACGGCCTTCGCTTGACGACCGAGAGCAGTGACCTTTGCGTAGAGTTGTCAGTGCTAACAGACAGCAACACCGCGTGAGATAACAACAGAAATCAATGTGTGACGTACGGCGAACGCATCCGTCAGGAGAGCACGCAAAATTTGGTGTTAATGGGCTCTGGCAGCTGATGACCGACGCGATTGCCTTTGGTAACAGCACAACATCGCCTTCAGCACCTCTCCTCGTCTCGTGACCATATCGGTAGAACCCTGAACTACTGGAAAACCGTGTAGTGGTCAGATGAGTCCCAATTTCAGTTGGTGAGAGCTGATGGTAGGCTTCGTGTGTGATGCAGGTCACACGAAATCATGGACCCAATTTGTCAACAAGGCATTGTGGGAGCAGGTGGTTGCTCCATAATGGACTGGGCTGTGTTTACAGGGATTGGACTGAGTCCTGTGGTCCAACTGTACCGACTATTGACTGGAAATTGGTATACTCGGCTACATGAAGACCATCTGCAGCCATTCATGGACTCCAGTTCCCAAACAATGATGCAGCGTGTCACCGGGCCACAACTGTTAGCGATTGGTTTGAAGAACATTCTGGACACTTCTAGCACATGATTTGGCCACCCATATTGCCCAAAATGAATCCCATCGAACATTTATGGGACATAATCGAGGGGTCAGTTGGTGCACAGTCCTGCACTGTCAACACTTTCGCTTCGCTTTTATGGGCGGTTATAGTGGCAACATGGCTCAGTCTTCTGTAGTAGACTTCAAACGACTTGTTGAATCCATGCGACATAGAGTTGCTGCACTACACCGAGAAAAACGAGGTCCGACACGATATTAGGACGTATCCCATGCCTTTTGTCAGTTCAGTTTATAGGTACTGTCCAAATAGGGACGGTAGATAATGGTGTATTCTCCGATGTCCTCTCAATATTCAGGCCTTCAACAGTCTAGAAGGTGTCACGTTACTGCATTGACGTCTGCACTCTTCTAACGTGTATTATCAGTGACAATTGGCTTTATTTTGATTTATGTTGGTGGTCACGTCAGCAATGCTCCGCCTTGCACCATGGAATTTAGTTAACATGGGGTATGAGACCTTAAATACACCTGTGATTGAACCTGCATGGTGCGAAACCCGTTGTTATATCTATTCCCTGAGCGACTTCAATAAAACAGCTAACGAAGCAAATTTCAAGACCTAAGTACCGGTATATTTTTGTTTGTTTGAGGTTTCATTCCAGTATGTATAATTATTTTGCAGATCTAACACTGAATCAGAGAATAGAAATGCGGGTTAGCTGCTATAGATAGCACAGTGAACGCATTATCATAGTCAAGACAGATATGAAACAAACGCCAACTACGGTAGTGCAATACACTGGCGACAAAATGTTATGACCAGCTGCTTAACAGCTTATGGGTCAACAATTAGAACATCAAGCTTGAAGGCATGCAGGTGCTCCGCAATAATGTTCACGTATGCCACAGCTGTCATGCAGTCAGGTCTCATGGCAGGACAGGTTAATGTCTCCCACAGCATAAGACTGCCCCCATCGTTCTTAATCCGTGACGCGGTACATGTTTGCCTGGATAACTACATAACCAGATACTAACCACTAACCTCATGTAACTAGAAACGTGATCCATCCGACCAGGCGACACGTTTCCATTGATAAAACGTTTAATCTCGATTATGTCGTGCCCACTGCAGCCATAACTGACGACGTCATTGTTGCAACATAGGATCACGTAGAGGTCGTCTGTTGCGGAGCCCCAATGTGCGATGAACAATGTGCTCTGGAACTCTCGTGCTTGCATCACCAATGCAGTCTGCAGCAACCTATTCTGCAGTACATAATGGGCAAGCCTCTCATCTCCGCGATCATGTTGAGGAGTGGAAGTCCAACACCTTATTACCTGCTCATGCTTTCGTTGTCCTTCAAGCACTGTACATAGATACTCACGACAGTAGTACCCAAACAGTTGAATGGCTTTCCCTTCTGAAAAGATCCTTCCCAGACGCCGAATCACAATAATCCACCCTTTTACAAATTCGCTTACGTCAGTTTATTTCACTATCTGCGACTCATATCGTTGCTATAATGATGCCTCATTCATTTCTGCTCCGCTTGTTATTTTCCTTCGCTCGTCACGTACAAACAACGTTACCGGGTGGCACTCTATTTTTCGATGGCCATGTTCGTAATGATTTGGCTCGTCGGAGTACGCCAGCTAAGAAGAGAAGTGAAAGTGGTAGGAAAACATGGATTAGGAGAAACGAATGAAAGAAGAAGTCGCCTGGTGGAATTTTGCAGAGAGCATAATTTCACTATCACAAATATTTTGTATAACACTCATGGGAGAGTGTTGCATGAGCTGATATCGCCTGGAGAGCAGTGTACAGTGAAGAGAATTGGAGACAATGCTTTATTTTATATTGACTGTACAACGGTAATACAAAGAAGCCAAACTTTAAAAATTTAAATTTAATTTTGTGGTAAGGTCTTAAGAGACCAAACGGCTCAGGTCATCGGTCCCTAAGCTTATGCACTACTTAATCTAATTCAAACTAACTCACGCTAAAGACAACACACACACCCACGCCCGAAGGAGGACTCGAACCTCCGACGGGGGAGCCGCGTGGCCCGTGGCAAGACGCAGACTGTTTCGCATTCAGTAGCATACCATCACATTCCATCGGTTCTCATCATCCCTTGCACCAATATGGCTTTATATGAATTCAATAAGAGAGGACACTTAGTTGAACATCCTGTACGGTTTGCTACCCTCAAGAGTTCTCCTTTGATCTTGATGGTGCGAACCATTGTAATCACTATGGCCAGCCATTCTTCAATCAGTGTTCATGATGCAACTTAATGGTTTGTTTTGATCATTTCTTGAATGTCGTCGATGTCCATTTCGTGAAGTGTATCACATACATCCTATAGAAGGATGATTTCTGCATCTCTCGGACACTCATTTTCTGTAGTGCTCCTAATGCACATGGTGAGTCACTAGCAGCTAATATTTTTCCTGTCATAATTTTGATCACAACACTTTCAGATGCGACTTACTAACGACTGAATCTGCTACCTCACATTTAAAAAGGGTTCCTTTTGAGAGTGTCAGCAGTGTTAAAGGATGTCAAGAAAATTTTCTTGCTCATCGCACTTCGACCACGAAATGTGTGCGATTCAACGCTCTAGGAAAGAGATTGTTTCATTGAAGTTCTTTATGCCACCGCCTGAGGCCGATCCTGAGCGGCCGTGAGTCTGAAATGTTTTCCTCGGCCATCCACAAGGAAACCGAAAGATTTTAACGCTGTGCGTCGCGGTTCAAACCTCCATTGAAGGGGCGTCGAAAGAAGGAGTAAGTGGGGCGGTGATGGCCTCCTCATCGTGTGAGATGTCCACGGTGGGGTTGAACAGAATTGTGGCGAAGTTTAGTGCCAGTGCGACATCATTAACCCCTTCATACGTCGCATGAACTTCTGAGCTAAAGCCTTTTATTCACATACGTCGACACCTTGCTGCTTGAACCGTCGTCCAACCCGAGAGCGACATCGCTGGGCGCCACGCATCTGCACCATTACAGAGGAAGTTTCTCTGTGCCTTTGAGCCAAATTTCAAATTCAAGCACTGCAGTGGATGGGGAAGTACGGGGTTGCAAAAAAAGTGATCCTTTATTTCTGTTGGGCAGTGTGGAAATCTTTACAACTCCGTATGTGTCGGTCCCATACGGATCGCGGAGACTATATTAGACTAATTGCAGCACGCACAGTGACATGTAAGTTATCATTCAGCCCATGATCCACGCCTGAATGGAACGTGAAAAGGCCCTAATAATTGGCGCTGTAGGATGTATCCTCCTACATGCAATTCTTTGTGCTTTGCAGAGTGTACATGTAAATATAGATGTAGCTCAAGTCTGAAGACAAACTTTGCAGAGAGTACGTAAACTTAGGAGCAATATCTACAAACACTGTAAGATCACAAAAATCAGCAGTAAAAAAATAAGAATAACGTGACTAGAACTCCTGTATTACTGTTGGGACTACAAGAACGTAAAAATGGGTACACATAACTAACTATTCCTACTCACAGATTCGTATGCTATATGCATCCCTGTTGTCTGTCAGACATTCTATTCTCATCGCCAGATCATCAAAAAATTTTGTAGATGAATTTTTCAGCACTTACTGCGCCAAAGTTAAATTCATTAAAGAGTAATGCAGATCATATTCCCTTCTAGTATCGTAGTTGAGAATATGTCTTCTGTAAGGCCTCGTCGCCAGTTTTGTGAACCCTAGTCGCCGGTTTTGTAAAGGCCTCATCGCTATTGCTGAGGAGGACGAGTTGCCACTGCTGTTACGGTAGGCCTAGTTTGTGAGTTCATGAAACGCCTTCTGATGCAGCACACAGCTGGGACAATTTCTCCCTGCCACTATTACACTGTTATGCCCCAGAGTCAGGTAAAAGGGTAGGAGAACGAAGGTTCTACAACACTCCAACAAATTAGTAACTGAGTCACACAAATGAGTTAAAATGGTTTACTTATCTATGTGACTAGTGGATTATTGAGGTCTGCAACACTGCATGTAATATAACACAAAAAGTCCCTCAATGGCGAAGTGCAAATAATCGTAGGTAAACTTCACAGTACATAGCAAATGCAATTTACAAAAACTGTCTGTTCAAAGAGTTCCCTGTCTGTCTACTCTCCGAGTAGGCTTCTGTCCGTTATCGTCCGGTCATTGGCGGATTGTACTCGACCGGCAACTGGCCGAGGCGAAGTCGATATCTTCATCCCCAGAGCCGCCCTTGGCGCTGGTGGAACTCGCGCAAGTGTCGAGTCTCTATGGCACACTGGCACCATCTCGCACCTTTGCGCCTGTGGTGCTTTTGTGCTAGCTGTCTCTTGTTCGGACGACGCAGCAGTGTGTTATTCTTAGACTAAAATATATTGTTGATAACAAACGTCATAAGTGAACAAATGTACTGCGGGGCTGTTTAAAGAGATTCCTGCAAGATGCATGCGTGTGAACTTCATACATAATTCTAATTAATTTCTTTTGTGCAATGAATTCTAATTTCTTTTGTGCAATGAATTTTTTTTTCTTAGTGATGAGTCATCCAAAAGCATTATCCTCTAAAACATCTGTGAATGAAAATATGCAACATATATTTACTCAAAGTTGGCAGTTTTTCTTATTCCAAAAGTTACGACCCGTGGCTCTACCCTTCATTTGATCCCTGCGAAAACCTACATTTCAGCAGGATAATGCACGACTGCATGTTGCAGGTCCTGTACGGGCCTTTCTGGATACAGAAAATTTTCGACTGCTGCACTGGCCAGCACATTCTCCAAACCTCTCACCAATTAAAAACGTCTGGTCAATGGTGGCCGAGCAACTGGCTCGTCACAATACGCCAGTCACTACTCTTGATGAACTTTGGTATCGTGTTGAAGCTGCATGGGCAGCTGTACCTGTACACGTCATCCAAGCTCTGTTTGACTCAATGCCCAGGCGTAGCAAGACCGTTATTACGGCCAGAGGTGGTTGTCCTGGGTACTGATTTCTCAGGATCTATGCACCCAAATTGCGTGCAAATGTAATCACGTGTCAGTTCCAGTATAATATATTTGTCCAATGAATGCCCGTTTATCATCTGCATTTCTTCTTGGTGTAGCAATTTTAATGGCCAGTAGAGTATCTTCTCAGTTAGTGTATAAATAGGTAGACTGTGATTCGTTAAATATTCAGTTTCTACACAAGAGTCTTATTATCCACCCCATTTGAGCTTACACGTGTTAGTGAAAAGGTGGTATTCCTTATTTTGGATAGTTCTCTCACATTTAAAAAAAAAATAAAAAAATATATGCTGGACATGAAATGCCTACTACAGTTGTCTATTCTCTATAAAAGATATAATGTCATTGTTTGTCGTTTCTTTTCTTTTTATCAGTATATTTCGGACAAGATATGCTTACTTCTTTTGTTTTATGCCTTGCTGTTCCTGACATGAAAATATTTCTGAAATAATTCTGGCTATTTTCATCATATTTCATTTCATTTGCGAAGATAATCTGATACCAAGGTTTCTTTAATGATTTCCCAATAGCTTCAATTGTCGACAACGGACAAGCTCCACACTGGTTGTGTAAAGTTTTCTGTCAGCAGAAGAGTCTCCTTTTCACAGTTCATTGTTTCTACTTCATAGCTCTCTTACGCGGACTGTGAAGATTTTACTACTAGCTGCACTCAGATAGATTCGTGCTTCCACAGTGCGTACTCTAGAAGACAAAAATTAAAATGCAAGCAGACGGCTGCTACTTCATATCCACGATCTTCATAAGCGAACAGCCAACATCTTTCCACTTCTGAAGTCTCATACTTTCGACTCTACATGTTATCTATTGATCTATGAATTATTTTGCTCTCTCTCTCTCTCTCTCTCTCTCCCTAGCTGAATGTTGTCATGTTAACATTTCTTTAATTTTCCCTGTGTAGACATGGATTAAACAGTTACTTTTTGCCAAAACACATACACGCACAAGAACGCGCGAACGCACAAGTGCGCACACACGCACACACACACACACACACACACACACACACACACACACCACAGACACGCACATAAGTGCGTGCACGTGAGAGCGCGCGAAATTTGTAAATTTTATCTCGGATAACGACCATTGTTCCAATCCCCAGGTTCCGACTATGGTTTTCAGAAGGTTTCCTGTGGTTATCAGGCGAAAGCAGGAATTGAAAATCCCCTCCCAAATATTCTCAACTTGGAATCCTCTGCCCTACTCGCTACCTTCTGGAATATATGACTGAAACCAACGAAGTTCTGCAATATATAATGTAAAAAATAATAGCCCAAAATCGTCTTCAAGAAAAGTGGAGCCAGATTATAATTCAGTACAATTCTACTATTAGAATTTTCAGGTACAAAAATGTGTGGAAAAAGGAAAGTCATTTTAGATGAGGAAGAAGCCGATTCCAAATGTGAACGATTGTTATGTCATTCCATAATTGATTAAATCACAGACCTTCCAAAAGAATTCACTGGAGCATTCAAAAATCTGTTGAAGCAGAGGAATGAACACACTGGTCTATTTCAGTCGCTGGCCCCTACAGGTGTTGCCACATACATCACTGAACATTTTTGTTTATTTATTTGACGTAAGACTGCATCTGCGATCGACAGACACATGAGGTCCATATTCTGATTTCTAATGGTAATGAATATACTTGTTCGTTCCCACTCCCTCCACATCATAGTTCTAAGTTAAGCTTTACACGCACTCGCAACAAGCGAAGATTGATGTCCTGCAATCCCTACTGCATCAGTCGATATACTTTTTCTCTACTGAAATCACCAATACCGTTTTTGTGTACATTCGCGCTTATCTCGTTCTTGAAGGGGAGTTTGTTGTATCCATGTTATTTTCAGTTATTAGTATTCCTTTGTCATATCTGATATTTATTTGAACATTTTGTGCATACTCAGGAAACGTGTAATTGCGATAACTCTGAAAATATTAATTATCCAGGGATTCTCGCGTCCAGCTATAACAGAATTGGTTGAAATACTAATTTTAAATATTAATATAATCATACTCTGCAATAACAAATGCATTTCTACTTTTTATTGTACCAAAAAATTATTAGCACATTTTATATTTTGACAACGATGTAACATCTTTGAAAGTTATTTGTAACACATTTTTGTCTTTGATATTATGTTGGCAGCAAGTGTGGCAGAGGGAGTTCTTAGTAGTAGTAGTAGTAGTAGTAGTAGCAGTAGCTTCAGCTTCATTCGTGCGTACATCTCTTTTTACGAAATTACGGGACATGTCAAACAAAGTATTTACAAGTTTAGACCAATTTAAAGTAAGCTAATTCGTATACACATATATTTACAGGCTTCTAGTTAGAGACTATCATTAGATTTACTCCTGGTATACAACACGTTTTTTCACAAATAACTTATTAAATAATGTAATGCCACACTGTTCACTCATATCTCACTATCAGTCAATGCAAACAGTATACACACATTCTTTCATAACACTTCACTCACTACACACACAAACACACACACACACACACACACACACAAACACACACACCGGTGATCTCTGGGCCATTTTCCGTACGATAACTTGCCATTTGATATCCTGAAAAACTGAGTCAGCATCCCTTTATAATGAGTGAGATGCTGAGATCAGAAAGAGGAAGAGGTTGTAGTGCTGTGCTATGCATAGCTTGGGGTAAGTATTTATAGAAAAGGAAAAAAGAAGGGAAAATATCATGGTGTGAAGGTGTTATATGGAATGTTAAATATTTTATAATCATCGTTATTATTTATTTGCATAACTTTTTGTTACCAAACCCCTACTCTGTTTCATATAAGCAACCTTTCAATGTATAAAATGTATTGTATAACAGGTACTTTTTAGCTGCCTTTTTAAATAAGTGTATTTTTGCGATTTCTTTTATCACTTTTGGTAATTTATTGTACATTTTTATTCCTTGGTAGAAAATGCAGTTTTGAGTTTTATGTTTATTTTTTCTTGGTAAATGTCTAGCTCTTGTTCCATGGTCATGGACAGAGCTGTTTGTGCAGTGATTACCAATGTTATTTTTGATGTGTACAACTGACTGTTAAATGAATTCACATGGTGCAGTTAAAATCCCCAGTGTTTTGAACAGATCTTTAAAATGAGCTCCACTGCTATTTTTAGTTATTATTCTTATGACTCTTCTCTGGAGTTTGAAAATTGTGTTAATATTTTGTGCATTTGTCTCCCAAAGCAGAATGCCATAACTAAGAACTGAGTGTACATATGAATAGTTTGTAACTAAAAGACTGTGCATGTTACACACTGATGATAGGATTCTGATGCCATAACATGCTGATGACATTCTGTTTGTAAGTACCTTTGTGTGTCCACACCACTTCAACTGAGAATCAATATTCATTCCTAGAAATTTTACGTTTCTTACACAGTCTGCACAGGTGCCATCTATATTTAAGTTAACATTGTCATTTTACCTCTTCAATTTGAAATTCATGGCGTTAGTTTTATGTTCAAGGTCACTTTATTTCTTATTGACCAATTGAAACTTTCTTGAGAGTTCATCTGCTTTCTCTGCGAGGAGTTCTCTTGTTTTCTCAGTGAGTATAATATTGCTGTCATCAGCGAAGAAGATTTTTTCACCGTGAGTAACACTACTGGGAAAGTCATTAATGTATATCTGCAGTAGTACTGGTCCTAATATGCTACCTTGTGAAACCCCGATATTAACGTATTTATGGTTCTGATAAGTGTTTTACTAAATGTTTAGATCTATTTGAAGTATGTGTTATCTCTACTCTTTGTACCCTGTCTGCTAGGTATGATCGAAACCAGTCATTAGCTACCCCTCATTCCTAATGCTTCTAATTTATTTAATAGAATCTTGTGGTCGACTGTATCAAAGGCCTTAGAAAGATCCAAAAAAATGCCTGTGACACACTCATCTTCAGTAAAGAGCATCAAGTACAACTTTTGTGGATTCTTCTATGACTGACCCGTATTTTTGCGGCTTCGGAAACCAAACCGTGATTCGCTTAAAAGATCGTATTTATTTTTTTAGCGGACGAAGAAAATACCTGTGATCTCACTCTGCGGCCATCTTGCGAAAGAGTTGTGGTTAAGTTACAGACTCTGTTGCCAGTATAATGGACTTGTTAAGGGCAGTGTTTGTCGTTAATGTACCAATTTCAAGATTTGACAAGCTTGTATGAAAAGAGTTGTTAACTTCATGGTTATGACAGCAAGGTCTGTAACAAAAGATTTGGAGCTCTAAGAAAATTATTTCCTACTTACTTTTGGAGTATCTGACAGTAATTTCGCTTCCCCTGGATACTGTCGCTGCTGCAATATGAGTTGAAATTGTCTAATCTGTTTTCTAGCTCCACTGCTGATATAATATTCAAATAATTGCAATAAATGCTCTATACATCTGATGCACAATGCTGACAATTCATCCTTGCAAATCTCTGTTAACTGTTGCTCAACAGCAGCCGGGGGATTTAGAAGCTCCTGCTTTCCATAACCTTCAAGCACATCCTTTAAGCCGTTCAAAATGGCCCCGTGTAGTTCTCTTCCGAGCCCGCATCTCGTGGTCGTGCGGTAGCGTTCTCGCTTCCCACGCCCGGGTTCCCGGGTTCGATTCCCGGCGGGGTCAGGGATTTTCTCTGCCTCGTGATGGCTGGGCGTTGTGTGCTGTCCTTAGGTTAGTTAGGTTTAAGTAGTTCTAAGTTCTAGGGGACTGATGACCATAGATGTTAAGTCCCATAGTGCTCAGAGCCATTTGAACCATTTGATTTAGTTCTCTTCCGAAACGCCCCTCCAGTTGTTTCACTTGATGTTACTTATGACTGATTTATTGATAACATTTATTACCGTTTCAGCCAAGATCTCTTGCATACCTTATTATGGTTTTTTTGTTAAGTTATTTGTTATTCGTGATGATGTGACGACACTGTTGCAGACGCAGCTGTTGGTGCCCTGGCAGCCCTCTGTAGGGTAAGCAATGGAGTGATGGGCTGGCAGGGCCCAATGACAGACTGGTGGGCCGAGACAAATATTCCATTAGACATCGCTTACACATATAAAGTTTACATTGTGCGGCACACACGTCCCACCCTGGCACGGCAGGCTGGTATTGGCCAGAGGACAGCTAGCTTCAGACCCAGCTAGTACAGGTGAAAATTATTGAACTATATGAAATAAAATGGTCATAAATTCTTAACGGTTTGCGTTAGGACGTTCAAACAGTACGGTTGTCCGCGCGGCAAGATGGGAATTAATATGCGAATATGGTTTGGTTTAACGGCGAAACCCACTATCATTTGGATGGGTTCGTCAATAAGCAAAATTGGCGCATTTGGAGGACTGAGAACCCGCATTTCGCGATCGGGAAGTACGTTCATCCTCTACGGGTGACTGTGTGGTGTGCAAAGTCAGTCACGGAGTAATCGGTGCGGTATTCCTTGATGGCACGGTGATTACCGAACGATACATGAAAGTTTGGAAGATGATTTCATCCTCTTTATCCAGAATGACCCTGATTTTGACAAGATGTGGTTCATGAAAGACGGAGCTCGACCTCATTGAAGCAGGACAGTGTTTGATGTTCTGGAGGAGCATTTTGGGGCCGCATTCTGGCTCGGCGGTACCCAGAGGCCACTGGAATGGGTCTCAATTGGCCGCCATATCCTACGTATCAGGACACATGCTATTCCTTTTTGGGAGTATTTTACAGTTTCTACATCAATAACCCCAAAATCACTGCTGGGCTGAAAACAGCCATTGAGGAGGTCATCGACAGCATCGACGTTTCGACACTTCAGCGGGTCATGCGGAATTTCGCTATTCGTCTGCGCCACATCATTGCCAATGATGGCAGGCATATCGAACATGTCATAACCTAAATCCGAATATCTGTAAATAAGTTTACATGTTGAATAAAGAGTGTGCATGTCGTAGCTTGTAACTGACTTAGGTTTTTTTTCGTATAGTTCAATAATTATCACCCTGTAGCTACATTCATCAGCGCCCTGCGACGCTGAAGTCAAGTCGGCAATAATCCAGCGGTCTGTCAGTCATCCAAGGCCCTGTCATCAGTCGTGATCTCATTCCTGTGCTGTGACTGCATTCCAACATCTAAGCCAAGGCGACTCAGGCCTAATTCGCATCCACCATGGCGACGGTGACGAGGGAAGACTGACGTGCAGGGCCACAACCCGCTGACCTGGCAGGAGTCTGCTGTGGCAGGCGCGGACTACAGGTGGGCAGCTCTGAGACGCCAAATCCCACAGGGCGGACTTAGTACGGGAGGTGACTGCACTGACTTATTTTCGAACCCATGACTTCTGCTGGCAGTGCCCAGTCATCTCACAATCTGGCGTAGCACTGTCATTGTGGTGGTGCTCCTGGACTACAAATGTACATGCCTCAGAATCCACAGTTATTTATATGACTCTGGGGCTCATTTTCTGCACTAATACCCGGCTGCCAGTCATAACGTGATTCTTGCCCTGGTGTAGTGATGCTGTCATGGTGTCTACGGCTACTTCTGCTATTCGGTGCAGCTTTCGCTGGGCCTTGGCTCCCCCATCATGGAATCCTTTGGCTCCCCCATCATGGAATCCTTTAGTGGCCATGTTGATATGACCTATATGTCGCCACACTGTGGTTACCAGCCAATGGTAGCCAACGAAACACTCCATGGAAGCTTTCTTACAAGTTGCTGCAAGTTTTACAGAAAATTAGCGACGCTACAGTATTATCACTCATTGTAAAACTGCATTCCTTTTTTTCACTAAAAACACGTCTACGCCTTTCCTGCTTCTGTTGGAATAACATCTGATGTGTAGCTTTCCAACGGAAATACGTTGCTAGAGAAATAAATATATTTCCGAATATTTTTCCTTTCTTTCTACGGATGCACAATACCTAAAAGGGGAGGAGGGTGATGAGGAGACAGCCGACAAGCATTTAGGCTCACAAGTACCAAGCAGGGCATCCAGTGAGGGTAAAGATCCATAGTAGGGATTAAAGGGTATTTCATATCAAGTTTCTGACCCCAATGGCACAACGAGTTGTAGTTATTTAAAACATCTGGAAACATAACATCAGTCACTTTGAGGCACTCAACTGGAAACCAACGTGGCTGTTAAATAAACTCTTCACAGTAATAAAGGTATCAACGAATTGTTAACGTCTGTCAGTGAAATATACTTCATATTGTCATTTAATTACCGATAGCTAAGAATATTTATTTCCCAACACGTAAACAAATTTTCATATTAATTCTACCACATAACAGTATCCTTGAGATCTAGCGTAATGTCTCTTTTACTGGTTTTTTCAGTAATCAAAATCCTGGGAAAAGTAGTGTACATATCATCCACCAGAATCTTTTTCTGGCAAAAATCGAGACTTTCAGCAGTGAAAATTAATTAACTAGGTAAATGTAGCCTGTCATAATTAATGGGGCCGTAGAGGGAAAAAATGTTACAAATTGCTCAAAAAGAATGCTAAGACATACATATCATCCACCAGAAGCTCTTTCAGGCCAAATTCCAGACTTTCAGCAGTGAAAATTTAGTAACTGGGTAAATGTAGACTGTCATAGTTAAGGATGCAGTAGAAAGAAAAAAGCTACAAATCGCTCAAGAAGGAAACTGAGAATCCGAGAAAAAGTTCAGAAAGTTGCAACAAAATTACAGGAGTTTTTATTTAATATTCTCGTTGTATAACAAGTCATATGTAGCCATTACAATAATAAAGATAAGGCCTAGTTATCATGAAACAAATACCAATAAACCAAAAATCCAATTTGGCTGATACAAACGTTATCTCTCTACCAATACAAAAAGATTTCTCTGTACCTTGCTACACAGCTATATACATGCCCTAGAGAAATTAATATATAGGAACGAGACATTGTGTACATCAAAAAGGATAGAGTAACAATTTTTGTTTTGTTGAAAGTAGAGCTTTAAAAACCAAACTTTGTGCTTTCATTTTCGTAATTATCATTTTTTTCATATAGACTAAGTATTTTGTCTTAGCGAAACTCAGTGACCATATTGGAAACAATCTTTTAATTTAATTTTCCAGCTTCTTGCCACACAAATGTTGTCATAACCACCAACATGTTTGCACATCTCTTGGCCTGTTCACTTTTACTTTATCTAGTTACTGCGTAACGTTTTCAAGTGTGTGTAGTCGTGTGCAGTACTCAGTTTCATACCATGTAATACAAAAAGCCGTTTTTCCCTCACTCTATGTGCGAGTGGAACAGGAGAAAAAGTGACTAGCGCTGGTACAGGCTAGTCTATAGCGGAAAGGGGTAATAGAAATTATTTTTGTCTGTGATGGATATAGACAGATGACATCATTCTACGGAAACGCCGACGCAAAATATAATTAAATTGTCGTAGAATGTTTGAAATTTTGGGATTTTATTGGTCAACTACTTTCCTTTCGATGCTATTGTGGTAAATTTTCGATGACCAATGTTAATGGAAAGAATGTGTAACAAAGGAATTCGGTGCGTGTGTACCCCTTTGAAGATCATTCTCCGCTAAAATAAGAAATTGTGGCACTTGCTTCGCGGACAGCCTTAGTAAACAGTAATGCTGTCTTAATTTCTTGCCGTCTTCGTTTCTTTTGGTTTCGTTTTCATTGAAGGGGAACTCTCAAACAGCTGCGAGTGCCTCTGCCTACCGTGCTGCATTTCTGCGAGCCGGCTTGGAAGTACGGCGCACTTTGTACGGACAGCGGTCGCCGCCACGCAGCTCGGAGCATCGCAGTTTCTCCACCCCCATCCCTCTCCTCCCCCGCCCAACCAAACTACCGTCGTCTTCACTGGGTGGGTCAGGAGGGGGTGAGGGTGGCGGGAACACGGCTTCCAGGCGGCCCCTCCCCCACAGCGGCTAATTCCCAAATGCACGGTCTCGCAAAGTTCCCCACCGCGTTTCTTTTTCCACGGAGACGCCAGTTGCTCCAACAGTTGACGAGTTTTCTTCCAGCTAGACAGCGAGTGGGACTTTGGCTTTTCCTGCTTCTCCAGACGAGACTTCTGCAAATCGTCCTGCCAGGTAGTCTGTCACAGTTGCAGGCACCGGTACTGTATAGTTTCATTTATTTGCTTTTGCGTTAAATAGATGATCCTGAGTACAGTGAACTACATTACCAACAAACAGAAAATACGCTCCAGCTGGATTAAGATGAAACAAGCAATACTTACGTTTTGCTCGCTATAATTTCTAAACCACACATGTGCAGCACCTACGTTCTAATTGCTGTTGAACAAAGCCATAATTTTTACTCTTCAACGTAAATCCGATGGAACCGTTTTTTCCTGCCTATTGTACGACATTAGTTGTTACAGGAAGCACTGAAATAGTAACACCTGTGTTTGGCCTACTCCTAGCAGAATATACAGTTAAATTATCTTTAAACGCGGTATGTAAAGAACTGCATGCATCATTATGCCGGGCAGTGATGTGCAAATACGTATTCCGAAAAGACACTGCACACTCGTTAAAGTGTAGCACATTTGCATTAGGTCCGATACACAGTGCGGTGTAGTGGTTAGCGTCGGTGGCTGGTCTTCTGCAGGTCGCCTATTCATAGCCGACCACTGGCAGTTTTTTTGTTATTTGGTATGTACGAGTTCGCAAATCATCCTGACATTACGTTTGTAATGTTTGCGTAGCTGGGAATACTTGATGTATGTATATTCTTTGAAATTGGTATAAATAGGTGACTTCTCCGTCCAGAGGTTCAGTTCTGTTTTAGCTGTATATGGTTGTTCCATGCACCCAAAGAATTAATTCAAATATAGATTGTTCAATGAATTGTCCAAACAGGTATACTGGTAACTTAAATTTGTAGCAGTGGATCTAACTCAACAAATGTTCTAAATCTCTAGCATATCACCACCTAAGCATCTCATCACGCTTCATACATAAACTGAAGACATAAAAATGACACTCACCGTGAAGCAAATCAAGTTTTCCGAAGTCCTTGCCTTAAATTAAAAAACAGCAACAGTCAATACTCTGCTGCACTTACCCATGTTACCACCCATGCCACAAGCGTTCCTTTTGTATGGCTGTGAACACTAGTAACATCAAGTACATCTTCCATCAGTTGACTCACTATGTTATGATTGGTTCAATAAACATGTATACGGCTCCAACTGACTGTACTGAGGAATCAGGGGTTCTGTACCATTCCAAAAGTGTTCCGAAGAACATGAAGAGGCAATATAGTGATACAAAAAGAGCATTGAAGAAAGCATTATCACTATCGCCAGTTTTTACAGTACACACGTTAGCGAACCTAACTCGTTGAATAGCTACTACAACTTCCTCAAATAAGTCAAATTTCTTTCCTTTCTTGTCTTCATTCATCCCCCCCCCTCCCCCCCCCCACCCTCCCAGGTCCTCTTTCATACTAGCCACTGATCTTTCTATCGCTAGCTATTCCTCTTTCCGTTTCTTCTTGCCTCTATTAATAAGACGGTTCACCATCCTTACATTATGCCGGTTATTTGTTGCTATTTGTTCAATAATATTTAATTCATTTAACCTATCTGCTGCACTCTTGGTGCATTAACGGCTCTGTCCACTAAGCTTATGAACATCGCTTATTTATAAATTTCTAGTGACAAAACTGGTTAAAGCCAACAACACATGTGGCCGTCCACTTTCTGAAGTTCTAGAAGGCATGTTATTTATTTTACGTTGTACCTCAATATCCAAAAACTAAATATAACCTTTACTTTCGAGATATGCAGTGCAGTCAATTTTCTCATGAAACCTCTTATACTTACCATCAGATCAAGATCCTTCTCGGTTCCATCTACGAGCTAAAGCGTGTCGTCTACATAGCGTTTAGAATATGCTATCTATTCCAATAAAGGATCGAAAAATATTAAAATATTCCCATGCAAACTGTTAGTAAAAATATCCGCCATTGAGCCTTAAATAGATGATCCCACAGCCAGCCCATTTTTGTGTATGTAAATCTCTTGTTAAATGAGAAATGATTAAAATCAGCGACAGTCATATGTTTCTTGTCTCGTGACATTAATTACGCTCACATTTCTGCTTGTAGAGTAGTTGTTACTGGACATAAAATTGCCTCTAAGAAGGCGGTTCAGTAAATTCGTCCGTTTGTCAGCAGGCCTCCCTCTTGTATTAGCAATCAGTCTGACAGGATTAGTTTCTTTCTGAACTTTCGGTTGTGTTCTTAATCTAGCTGCCGTGGGTCTCATATTTTGATCTCTGCTTTTCATCCATAAACCGGAAACTTGTTTGATTAAGGGCCCTATTAAGTTCCTTTTGAAACACACCGGTTAAATCATTATGTATGTCCATGACACCATTTTCGTCAGAAAATTCTAGTGTTTTGCTTATGTTTTCCTCTTCTTTAATGATCACTAATGTACCCTCTTTATCTACCCTAGCAGTGATCACTTTGTCATTTATTAATTTGTGATTAATAGATCGTTATTACATTCATGATACTTCATAACACTCCCCCATTTACTTTACTCAAGTTCTACGGCCGTAAGCAACTTCTGACCTACATGACCTGCAACGTACGATCAAGTTTAGTTAAGTCACCTGTCATTGTAGCAGCCTCCTCAGCTAATTTACTACTGAACATAGATTCTGTATTTACTTACAGGCCTTTATTTAAAAATATATTTTCATTTGCTTGAAACCAATGTGCATTTGATTTCCTACTCATGGGCGCAGTCTAAAGCTGTGCAGTTGTTTCACTTTCTCCGTGTTACCTGCAACTCTGTTGAGATTAACCAACTTCTTATGTTTCTTCAGTTTCTTCTTTATATACTTCCTCTACAACGCATCATCAACTCTGCTTTCACCTCCTCCATCTGTAGTACTTCAGCTGCTGATACTTGTAATTGCTGAGATGTTGAGCTGTTGACTGATGGATTTCTACGTGGAAAATCTTAACCATTTCTTGTTACTCGATACACTGGTATTCGTTTCCGTAATTCGGCCTGTTCCAATTGCGCTCATCTGGGCTCTCCCAACGACGACTTCTCCTACGCACATAATCCCTGTTATGGAGAGATGGCACTCATTTTACAGCTACATCCACTTCCGTGCACATAGTTGACAAACCAGTCCACGGTGCGTGACGCAAGGTATTCTGTACCAGTATTAGCCACTGTTTCTCCTGTTCCACTTGCAAACAGAACGAGGGAAAAACGGTTTTCCGTATGACGCAGTATGAGTCCTAATTTTCCGTATCTTATCTTCGTGGTCCTTACGTTAAATGTATGTTGGTGGCAGTAGAATAATTCTGCACTCAGCTTCAAATGGCGGTTCTCCAAATTTTCTCAATAATATTCCTCGAAAAGAACGTTGCCTTCGCTCCAGGAATTCTCATTTGAGCTCTCGAAGAATGTCCGTAACGCTCGTTGGAACTTACCGGTAACAAATCTATTAGCCTGACTCTGAACTGCTTCGATGTCTTCCTTCAATCCGACCTGGTTGGGAACCCAAAAACTCGTGAGTAGTGAAGAATACGTCGCACTAGGGTCCCATATGAGGTCTTCTTTACTGATGAACCACACTTTTCTAAAATTCTCCCAATAAACCTAAGTTGATCATTCGCCTTTCCTGTCACAATCCTCACAGCCTTGTTGCATTTAGTACCTCCTTGCAACGTTACGACCAGACATTTAAATGACGTGACTGTAAGAAACAGGACACTACTAATGCTGTATTCGAACATTACATGTTTGTTTTTCGTACTCATCCGCACTATGTAACGCTTTTATGCATTTAGAGCTAGCTGCCATTCATCAAACCAACTAGAAATTTTGTGTAAGTCATCTGGTATTCTCCTACGGTCACTCAACTCTGACACTTTATCATACACCACCGAATCATCAGCTGCTCACCCTATTCGCCGAATCATTTATATGTACAGAAAATATTAATGGTCCTATCACACTTCCGTGGGGCACTCCTGACGATGCCCTTTGATGGACATTCGCCGTCGAGGACAACAAACTGGGTTCTGTTATTTAAAAAGTCTTCACATATCTGGAAACCTATTCCATATGCTCGTACCTTCGTTAACAATCTGCAGTGGCGCACCGCGTCAAATGTTGTTCTGAAATCGGGAAATATGAAATCTTGCGGTTGTTCTTCATCCATAGTTCACAGTATATAAAGTGAGAAAAGGGCAAGCTGTGTTTCGCACGAGCGATGCTTTCTAAAATAGTGCTAATTCATGCGCCTATTTTTTACGGTCTCTAGGAAATTTATTACATTCAAACTCTTAATATGTTGTAAAACTCTGCAGAAAACCGATGTTAGGGATATTAGTCTGTAATTTTGCGGGTCCGTCGTTTATCCTATTATATACGGGAATGTTGGCGTTGGGCGTGAGATTCATGATAAATGCAAGCTGTGTAAGGGGCCAACGCCGTGGAATACTCTTTGTAAAACCGAACTGGGATTCTATCCGAACTAGGGACTTATTTTGTTTCTCTACGCCAGTGAAGCTTTTTACTATGTAGTCCATACGGGAGCCTGTGCGATGGTCAAACAACGGTATTTTTCTACGATTCTCCTTGGTGAACGGTTTCTTAAATGGGAAATTTAAAACCTCGTCTTTCTTTTTCCTGTCTTCAATTGCCACACGAGACTGGTTAATGAATGACTGGATGGAAGCCTTTGAGGAGTTTAACAATTTTACGAAGAACCAGAACTCTCGGGTTCGCGCCCACATCTTTTACTTAGGTGTGACGAGGTTTTGTTGTATGCTTCGCGCATAGATCTTTACAGATACACTAATCTCTAAAAACCTTTTCCTATATCATTTTCTCGTTCTCTTTTGAACCGAGAGTGCAACAGTCTTTGTTTCCTCAGAATTTCATTGCCAAATCATGATTTGGCTTTTCTGTCAAATGGTTCAAATGGCTCTGAGCACTATGGGACTTAACATCTTAGGTCATCAGTCCCCTATAACTTAGAACTACTTAAACCTAACTAACATAAGGACATCACACACATCCATGCCCGAGGCAGGATTCGAACCTGCGACCGTAGCAGTCCCGCGGTTCCGAACTGAAGCGCCTAGAACCGCATGACCACCGCGGCCGGCTTTTCTGTCCTTAACCCAGTTACTAGGCATGTATTTGTCCAGAACAGGATTGATATTCAGTTTGCACTTTACCCATACTTCTTCTATGTCCATCATACTGAAACTTAATGATGGCAGTTCTTATTCTACGTGAGATTATAACTACTGCTTATTTGCTCTTTCTAGCAGAAACATATTCTTAGGCTTCTTGACTGATTTAATTTTCGTCCCCATAGACGCTGTACTGACACCATGATCACTAATCCCGTGTCTATGCTGACGCCATCGATAAGGTCCTGCCAGTTTGTAGCTACAAGTCCTCAGATAATTCCATTGCTTGTGGAGTGCCGAACTAGCTGCCCAAGACAGCTTTCGGAAAACACGTACCCCCTGCAATGAGTCCGCAGGCATCCCAGTCTATACACGGTAGGTTAATGTCGCCCCCAACTAATATTGCATGATCTGGGTATTTACCCACTACTAACTGTAAACTCCCTTCGAATGACTCTACAACTGTCACAGTTAAGTCGGATAACGGGTAAAAACATCCAAGAATTAACTTGGTTTCACCCAGACCTGTTATACGAGGACAGACGACTTCACTGTCACACTTAATTTCGATTTAACTAGCGACAACAGTCAACTGCAATGAACATTCCCCCTCCTATGTCGTCTAATATATCTCTCCGATATACGTCCCACAACTCGATAAATATCTCAGTGCTTTCTACGGCGGGTATCAGTCAAGTTGGTCCTGACAATAGTCTGAGAGTGAGAACTTCCCTGGTGGACAGCGATTTCGGGAACTCCATTACCAATCCCTCGACAATTTACTGACAAAATTTTGACTATGAAAGAGTCTTCAAACCCCAACGCGGTATGTTTTAGCTATCTGAGTATCAGATGGCGAGTATTCACCAGAGTACCTCCAACTCCCGTCTAACCAAAAAATCCCCCTGTGCACTATAGAAGTAAACTGCTACCTGGGTAGCTGGTTCCTTTATGTAATGCACCCCTGAATTACCAAAGGGAGTCCTACAATTTCCCACCTCTTAAAGGAGGTCGAGAGATCTGCAGAAGAAACCATCCCGGAGTCAGTGAAGCCTTTGGTTGAGACCCATCACTCAGCTCCAAATCAAAGCGCCCCGACCAATGCTAGGAACAATGCAGCAGATTGCGAGCTCTGCAAGCACCCCACGCTTGAGGTCAGCAGCCTGAACCACCTCCTCTATCCACCTGTAGGAACTGAGGGTGGCCTCAGAACCCATGCGACAGGTGCCATTGGTGCTGACGTCAGCCACAACTTGCAGGCGACTGCGCCCTGCACGCTAGCCAGTCGCAGGCAAGATCGGCTCCATATCTCGGACGAGGTCCCCCGCCAAACGTAACGAGTGCACGTTGGCTTTCTCTCCAGCCCTGGATGCTATCTTCGTAAGCAGACACATAACTCTCCAAATGCTGGAGCTCACGATGAGTAGCAAATCACTGCCCACATGTGCCTGCTCAGACCCCACTGAAGAAAAATCCACCTGTTCACTCACAGGGCGAGTAAGTGAGACGAGAACGATAGCCTCCTCCACAGTGGCCCTCCACCTCGAGAGACGCGAACGCCTTACCATTACAAGCCCTCCTTCGAATGAATTACTTTTTGTATGTTTGTAAAAATGTAATGTATCGATTAAGAGTCAGAGATTTTATGTTTAAATAATTGTCTAATAAAAGAAGGCGCGTGCTTCAATGTTTATAGAGAGCATTTAGGAAGGAGCCTGGCTCTTCACATTTGTCCTTCTTGTTTAGCCGTCAGAATGTAGGCGTTGTGGGCTGTAGTTATTAATGATTTCTACAATATAAGGAACTGATTTTGAGTTGCCAATGTGTTATATGTTTATTCGTCCACCGATCACATACTTATGTCAGTCTTTATTGTCTTACAGCTTCTGTTTTTCAACTTTTCTCCCGCCACTGGCGTGATTTTATTACTAATTTACAAGGTTCGTTTTTGGTTGTCGTACGACCAAACCCTGCAGTGATTCGCAGAAGAACTCAGAGATTTTTAATCAGTCATGCAGCACAGAGCGGTTATCAAATTACTGCATGCAATTTGTATTTCCTAAAATTCCAACGATCCACATCCTCTGTTGGGCCGCTCCCAACACTATTCTGTGTCACTTACGGTATTCATTCTGTAGAGTACCGGTCTTTTTACATATTTTAGTCATTGGAGGTGGAATGCAACTCACACTAGCGACAATTACTAAACAACGTCTATACCTTGCGTTTCTTTCTGTAGAAGCTTCTAGTGAAATCAATGTACGATACATGGTGCAAAATATATTAACTGATGTGGCCACGAAAGGTGAAATGACCACGTTCACAAATGAAATTGCTACAATGGTATCAGATGAAATGACACGTCTGAAAAAAAAAAGAAACATTTCTCGAATGATAACATATGATTTAACCTTCGAGATCGATGAAGTAACGAAAACTATAACGACACAGATTTCAAACGTAACGTACGTAAAAAGGCATAGAAATTATATACATTATTCCTCATCATTATCGTTTGGATATATTGAACAAGCGGATGAACATAACGTAGAAAATACCAGAAACGATTTCTCTGTTCTAACATTTGCTACAGGAGAATTAACATATGACTGCTATCAAGCAGAAAAACTTGAAAATTGCCTTTCCAGCTTGTCATTTGCAGAGGACTATTTTTATTGTCAACGAGGTAATCCTGATTTAGTATCCATAGTAAAACAGAATGTAAGTGAGGGGCTAACTTTGAATAAATTTGTCAGGGATGTTAACTCTGTCACCTTTGTGAAGAAATTTAGACATCGAAACGCCTATACAATCTCACAACATTCACGTTCGCAATGCAACGTAACTTAAGTTCTGACGCATTTCCTGCAAGTCCTCACTTACATTCGTTCGACAGTGTGTGTTCAAATATCAGTAACGTTTTAGTAAGCACTGAAAGACCATTTTGAAACTAAACACAGTAGTTAAAAGCTATCTTTTCACAACAAGCCCTACGATCTGGGGCTGCGTTTGTTTCTTCAATAATTCCAGCTGTTAGCGGACTATGATCAACTCCTCATGCATTTCCACACTAAATGCACACATCTTACCATCCTAGCAAGATTGGCAGAAGAAGTAAACTGTAAAAGCAGACAGAAACCTATATATGCAACTTGCTACTCTCCTAACACATCACCAATGGACGCCGAATCATTAATGATCTGTGTAGCAGGCTGTTCTTAAGAAATTACAACTGTAAAAAGCGAGATTAAATCGCTTAAATAGACAAACATGGATGAAATTTAAGAAATATACTGAAAAGCCAAAGAATCTGGTATGGGCATGCGTACTCAAATACAAAGATATAAAACCAGGCAGAATACGGCGCTGCGGTCGGCAACGCCTATATAAGACAATAAATATCTGGTGCAGTTGTTAGATCGGTTACTGCTGCTACAAAGGCAGACTATCAAGATGTGGCGTTGTAGTCGGCGCACGAGCGATGGGATGCAGCATCTCCGAAGTAGCGACTATTTCACGAGTGTACCGTGAATATCAGGAATCTGGTAAAATATCAAATTTTCGACAACGCTGCGACCGGAAAAATATGTTGCAAGAACGGGACCAACGACGACTGAAGAGAATAGTTCAACGTGACAGAAGTGCAACAATTCCGAAAACTGCTGCAAATTTCAACGCTGGGCTATCAACAAGTCTCAGCGTGCGAACCATTCAACGAAACATCATTGATATGGGCTTTCTGAGCTGAAGGCTCACTCATGTACACTCCACGACATAAAGCTTTACGCCTCGCCTGGGCCCGCCAACACCGACATTGGACTGTTGATAACTGGAAACATGTTGCCTGGTCGGACGAGTCGCGTTTCAAATTGTATCAAGTGGATGGACGTGTACGGGTATGGAGACAACCTCATGAATCCATGCACCATGCATGTCATCAGGGGACTGTTCAAGCTGGTGGTAGCTCTGTAATGGCATGGGGCATGTGAAGTTGGAGTGATATGGGACCCCTGATACGTCTAGGTACGACTTTCACCTGTGATGCGTACGTAAGCATCCTATCTGATCACCTGCATCCATTCAAGTCCATTTTGCATTCCGACGGACAAGGGAAATTCCAATAGGACAATGCGACTCCCCACATGTCCAGAATTGCGACAGAGTGGCTCCAGGAACACTCTTCTGAGCTTAAACACTTCCGATGGCCACCAAACGCCCCAGACATGAACATTAATGATCATATATGGGATGCCATGCAACGTGCTTTTCAGAACATATCTCCGCCCCCTTGTACTCTTACAGATTTATGGACAGTCCTGCAGGTTTCGTAGTGCCAGCTCCCTCCAGCACACTTCAGACATTAGTCGAGTCCATGCCACGTCGTGTTGTGGCACTTCTGCATGCTCGTGGGGGCCCTACATGATATTAGACAGGCATACCATTTTCTTTGGCTCTTCAGTGCATATTACTATAAAAACATAGGGAAAGCTAAATATGTTACTTACCGCAGTCGAGATGTGAACAGGCGACAGCTGAGGGACTGACTATTGGTAAGTTTGGTGCTGTCCGCCAAACTTCGTGGTTTCTCGTGCCTTTGTGCGTGTCTCTAATCCATTTTATGTTTTGTGTTAATCAGTCTTAATCGTTTTGTCAAGGCAAGTAATTACATATATTATTGTCCCTAGTAAGAGACATGGACTGAGACTAGTGTTCCTCCTCGCCTTCAAAGTAAGAAATATGTTACTCCTAGTTAAAGACAACCTAGGTCTTCGAGTTCCTGTCGTGTACGGTCTCCTAGGTGAATGTGATAAAAAATACATAGGTCAAACAATTCGAACATTTGCTATGCGTTGTGCAGAGCATTCATGGCATATCCAACAAAGGGAAAATGAGATGTCGGCCGTGGTTTAACATTGCCTAGGAAACCGGCATAAAATACTATTTCAAAAAAGAAAATTTTGACTCAAACAACATCATACTTTGATTATGTTATCAAAGAAGCGGCCGAAATTAGAATAAACAGCAACAATTTTAAGAGAGGCAAGGGATCCACACGTAGGAGAGCATGGAGGCTGACTTTGGATATTAAGTGGAAGCAAAGACGCTAATAGTGACGCAGATGCCACGGTTTCAAACGTGGTGCCGGCCGCTCGCACCATGTGATGTCAAACGGTCCCACGGCGGGAGGAAGCAACACCACCTAAATCACAAGGCCTTACACCTCTCTGCTAATAGGCGAGTGACGTCATCAACTTCAGTCATACAGCCAGTGCCACCTACCGGTAGCAGCGCGACCTAGATGCCTGTAGGAATGCAATGTGGAGTATTGTAAGAAAACTGTTTTGGATCTGTGGTATTAGTGAGTTGAATTCCCTTGTGAAATCGTTTGATTTTCTTCTCTTAGAAGTATATATTGACTGTAGCAGCTCAGAAGTGATCATCACCATGGTGAATAAGTGTTGTTTTCCTGGTTGTGACAGTAATTACAATGAGAAGAAGAAGGTTAACATTTTTAAATTTCCATCTGATGAGAATACGCGAAGGAAATGGTTATCTGCGATCAAAAGATAGAATTTCGTTCCTAGCAAGCATTCTGTGGTGAGTTATTTTAAGCTGTACTTGAGTATCAGTACAAGTTTCAGCGATCATTTTCGATATAGAGAGAATATACTTTGTACCTACTATGTTAGTGTAATGAGTATTACTTAGTGGAGTGTAAGATGGTGAGTGAGCTGTTAGGTGTTAAGAGGAAGGACTGATAATTGCGTTTAGTCATAACTGTGTGTCATGTCCCTCCTTTTACATATTTCAATGTGTTTTAAAAATATTGCTGGCACTTCTTATTACCAAATCTGTGACTCATGTCCTGATGTAAGATATTATCATTTTAGATACTATGCAAATGTCAAATACTTAGTGTGGGTGCAGGATGGTGTGTGTGCGCAGTTAGGTGGTAAGAGAAGGGGGAGATAAGTGTTGTTAGTCATAACTGCTTCCCTTGTTCCTTGTTTAATGTGTTTTGAAAATATTTGGTTTGTGATTTCCAACAGGTCGTTTAAGAGTTTTTGAATTTCTGTTGTTCTCTGAGTGCTGCTTTCCTTAAGAATGAGGTGTGTGCTATTGCTGACACTTTTTATCCACTTCCTTTCACTCTTATCGTTGTTGTGAGATGATGTAGTTTCAGATAGTATGCAAATGTCAAATAGTGTGGGTGTGAAATGTTGTGAATGAGTTGTTAGATGGTAAGAGGATTGGCAGGTAAGTGCGTCTTGTCATAATTGCTTGTCTTGCTCCCCCTATCGTTTTCACTGTGGAATATTTGGTTTCTGATATCCACCAGGTTATTTACGAGATGTCAATTTTCTATTATTTTTATTTGAGTTTTGCTTTCTGGGTGGATGAGGTGTATGCTTTTGCTGACACTTGTTATTCCCATACCTTTGACTCTTGATGTGAAGTGTTATAGTGTTAGTTAATTAGTTTCAGGTTCCATGGATCATTTTGCACGATAAAAAAAAAGGTTCAAATGGCTCTGAGCATTATGGGACTTAGCATCTGTGGTCATCAGTCCCCTAGAACTTAGAACTACTTAAACCTAACTAACCTAAGGACATCACACACATCCATGCCCGAGGCAGGATTCGAACCTACGACCGCAGCAGTCGCGCGGTTCCGGACTAAGCGCCTAGAACCGCGAGACCACCGCGGCCGGCTTGCACGATAAAGCATAATGATGTGGAATGAGTCATTTTAAATTCACATTGCAAATTACTTAGTACATATGGCTACATGCTCAAGATTTTTAAGTTTATTTGGCACACAAATGTAAAATGAGCTGTTCCACACTTGTGGCCTGGGATGTCTGCTTTTCTGTGAAATATTCTGCTGGTCATATGCACCGCTTTTCATTTTGATGTTTGAACTAGTAAATTCCTGGATTCCTAATGTCTTAATGTACTTTTTCTTAGTTCTGGTGCCTTTTTTGTGCTGCATTGTGTGTTTACCGATTATGTTACATACTGTGTGTACTTACTTACTGCGTTGGCCACATAAACAGCAGTCAGTCTTTGGCATCACCAGTCAGCTTCCTCTAGCGTCCTCGATCCGTGTATTCTTCTTCTCCACTCCATATAAGACTACAGGTTGTATTATTGTCTTGTAGATCTTGGTCTTTGAGGATCTCGATAGAAGCTGGGACTTTAACAGCTTTCCCAGAGCAAACCTTGACCTGTTTCCTGCTTGTATTTGTGCAGTAATTTCCTGGTCTATCTCGTTCCTTTCATGGAGTGTAGCCCCAAGATATTTTAGTCTTTTACCCTTTCTAAGACTTTGCCCTCCACCTTCAGGAATCTGTCATAATTTTCTCTGATAACTACGAGGTATTTTTTCTTATTCATATTCAACTTCAGGCCTGTTCTCATTGCCTCTTCCATTAATGTTCTTGCCTTCTGAACCAGGTCTTGCTCTTTCTCTGCTATTAAAACTACATCATCCGCATAGGTCAGGGTGTTGATCCTTCTTCCCAGCTGTATTCCTCTCTCTAGGCTTGTTACCTTTCTCAGGGCTCTCTCCAGTACCAGGTCGCACTCCAGTTCTCACCTTGAACTTCTTTGATATTTTTCCATTTACTTTCACCACGCATGTTGTCTCCTGGGTGCATATCTGTGTCAGTTATATGAGTTTTCTGGGAACTTGAGCCCTTTCGAGTTCTTGTCATATTGCTTGTCTGTTCACACTATCATATGCTTTTTGGAAGTCCACAAAAAGGCAGTGAACGTTTTTGCGGAATTCCCAACTCTTTCCTAGCACTTACCCTATTGTAGGTAACTGGTCTACAGTTGACTTTCCCTTTCTGAAACCTGCTTGTTGGCGTCCTAGTACCTTCGCGACGGGTGGTGTTAGTCACTTCAGTAACAACATGCTCAAGCTGTACATAGTAATGTGATTCCTCTATAGTTGCTACATCTCATTAGGTCTCCTTACTGTATTATAGGGCAGATCACAGACTCATTCCATTCTTCTGGGATGCTTTCCTTCTTCCAAATTAAGCAGATGAAGTGGTATGGTCTCACTTGTAGAGTAGCTCTTTCTTCCTTCAACATCTCTGCAGGTATGCCATATATTCCTGGTGCCTTCCCCTTCTTCAGCAGTTTTATGATCGTTCTTACCTCTTCCATGCTTGGTAGTGCATACTCTCTCAATGGTACAGTATCTCTGTTTTCTCTATATGATTCCTATTCTTCATTTTCCGTTGTAGCACACGTGGTGTTTACATCCACATTCAGGAGGTTTCCGAAGTAGCTTTTTCATTCCTCCATAGCTTTCAATTCATCTGTGATTATCTGTCCCTCTTGAACTCTGATCACGTCAATCCTTGGATTGTATCCTTTCTTGAAGAACCTGACTGTCCTGTATTTCCTACTGTCTGGCCTTCTTCTGCCAGTTTTATTTTACTGTTTATCAACTCTCGCTTTTCTGTTCGAAGGACTTGTCTTGCTTCTCTAACGGCTTCCGTGTAACCCAACCTAGTTCTTTCATCCTATTCGTTTGTCAGCAATAACAGTTTCGCTGGTTTTCTCATGGTGACTGCATCTCTAAACCTATCATTAAACCATCCTCTGCTCTTCCTCCTTCTCTCCATTGGTTTCAGCACCTCACTTGCAGCATCTTTTAAACCTGTCTTGATTTTCGACCAAAACTTTTCAATATCATCTTAGTCTTCTTTTTCTATGGAAGCAAACCTGTTTCTAATTTCAAGTGCATGTCTGTGGTCCTCTTACAGTAGGTCTGCATTTATTTTCTGGTCCGCTTCTCTTCTTCTGCTGTGTGTACTCATCCTATCATTCAGATAGGTCTTTTTATGCTATATATCTTACCTTATTAATTAAAAAATTATGCTGTTTCATCCCTCCAACAATCTGCTTGTAGTTTTCCACTGAAAGCAGCACACTCTTGTTTCACATCCAAAATGCAACGATAGCAACTTCACTATTTCGAAGATGGCTCTCGTTCAAGTTGGTTATTATTTGCACACCATTCTTTTCCATGTTGCCATTTTGTAGAGTTTGGTGAGAAGTATTTACATTTATTTGACCATGTGGTATGTTGATACTGCTTTGAAAGTTAATTGTGGTTGGACCAGGGTGTCATATTTGTATTTGCTTTACGTGTCATGAATTTGGACTGTCTTGTTTTTCTTCCTCTGTTCGTGTGAAAGTTAGTTTTGTGTAGAAATCTCTTAGTGTCATGTGATCTCCCATTTGAAAAATTAAATCTATTATCTTCGGTGCGTATTGTGCTGTGCCCATTAGCACAATAACTGAGAGCCGAACTACTAATATTTAAGATGTTTTGTAGAACAAAATTTGGTATCTAGAAATGCAAATGTGATACAGTATGAGTAATTATTACCATCTGTCCTTACATGAACTATTAAGAGGCTGTGGCATCAGTGATTATGTCTCTGAAACGAACATAGCGAATGAAAACAAAGTCATATTCAAGAGGACTGCTACTTTGTAAATCTGTGAAATGTTTTTATAAGTGTAATGTAGAATGAATGCTTTCATTCTTAGAGTAATGCTGGGCTGTTTCTTGCAATTCATAGGCACTTCTGTAAGTTTTAGTTGTGCTCACATGTTTACAGTAATATGTTTTCCACTTTTATTGTTTACAATTTACTTCATATATTTGAAATATGTTATGAATGTATATAATTATTTGTTGAACGTCGTTTAGATGCGTAAGCTATATATTCTTCAATTTTGTTTGTGTCAGTGTTACGAGAATAAAACTGTGTCAGCGCAAATAAAAACTTTGGTACAACTGAAGGGGTTGTTGGAAGAAGATACTAGCCATCAATTAAGGATCAAACTGATAACTTTATCTGTTGTTTCCCAATACACATCGTTCTGGGAGGTAGTAGTTTCATGTGTACCGTCTGAATGAACTGCCTACTCTGTTTATGTCCTTCTCTTTAAAATTAACGAAACATATAACATACAATAACACAAAATATGCTGTTGTTAATTAGCACGTTCTCCCTCAGTCTACTTCAGTGTCGTGTTAGTTTACACCTGACATACCTTACAAAAAAAAAGAAAATGCTTTAAGTCTCAGTAATGTCATTTCTTACAGCTTCACAGCTTTTAGTGCCTGGAATTTTTCGGCATCCAAAGTTGTGTTAAGCGCAAAAAATTTTCATGATTCTGTGTGTGACACAGCTGAAAACTGTAAATTCTTCCGCTTTTTTCTTGGAGATAACAAATCAACTCGCAGTAATTTCATTTATAGTCAAGCTCGAATTCTTAAAGTCTTTTACTGTCTCATATTTATCCGTTTCTAAAACGGTGTTAGCGCAACGATTTGTCGAAAGGCAAGGTTGACGCTAATTTCCTTGTCTGGTTTGCGTGTCGTCATAGTTGAGTTGTGAGGCCTTGTCGTTTAGGTGGCATTGGAGGGAGCCGCGAGGAATTGCCCAACTTGTCATCCGCGCATGAGCCACTCCAGCCCTCTCTGGAAGGTTTTAGATGCTGCCATTACATCTATATAAGCAGATCGCCGGCAGTCGGAGATTTCAACTCTCAATGACGATGGCAGAGACTGCTGTCGATAGCTTGAGTGTTTTATTCTAATTGAGGCGACTTGTAAACCGAGAAGATTTTATTTAAGCATGCCACCGTGAAAGACTCCGAGGACACAGTTTAACAGCATTTTCACCACACAAAGGATGCTAAGTGTAACGCATATGGGGAGATTTTGCACTTGTTCAAAATGTGATATGTCACATTACGCATACATCCACGCACAGTGATGCCAAGTGTAACGACTGTGAGGATAATGCAGCCTATTAAAATTAACTGCTGTTTAACGTTATCCTCATATGCTACACGGTGGATTGCTGAATAGAACACTTCCCACCAAAAATATGTGCCAAGAGCAACAGACATGGTGGATTTCTGAATATAATATTTGTGTCCACGTCCCCTAGCACAGCTGGAGGCTATTTGCTTACCTCTTAGTAAAAATGTTTCGTAGCCATCGTCCCGGCTGGTACCTCCGCTGCTGGCTGTAGGCTTCAGTGTGCATGCAGTAAACCGTGCACAATGAAGTGGCAGATGGGAAAGATTTCCGTGTACTTAAAAACGAAATTACGAAACAGAGGGCTGCCACTCCATTCAATTATTATTTCTAGAACCATGAAATCAAGGAAATGATTCTGAAAACCAGTCTACTGTCGGTATTCGTGACCAAGTTTCCAGACGCTAATTATTTTTGGAGCACAGAGTTAGCAGAAGATCGCACACGCGTGGCATCTAAGGCAATTTTGATTAATAATCCTGTCTGAAAGTGAGATCAGATTTTACAGGCAATTCCACGTGTTGCTCCTCCGAAACTGATCACAGAGCTATATTAAGAGTACGGTATCTTTTTATTTAATGTATATGTGTGGATTGAAAGGTACTGCTATCTTTGGCCGGTGCAGCGAATTTCCACGATCAGTGCTTTCAGGACAGGTGCTCTGGGTATGCAATAACGTTTTGCAGACGACTACGAGGCAGAGGAATAGCATCCTCCGCGGATGGAAATGTGCAACAGCTTCGTGAGGATGACCTTAGAGGAGAACTTAACAACTAGCTGATTTTGAGCTTCCAGTTTCCGTGGAGAGCAGCTGCTGCATATTGGGGAGTGAGGGAAATGAGCGCTCCATCATGTGGTGGCGTCAACACGGGATCGCCAAGTGCGAAACGGGAGGGTCAGTTTAGACTGCGGTGCCGCTAATAGCAGCAATGGGGAGTCGCCATTCTGTAATGCTGACAATGGTTTCCCCCTTCAATCTGCAAGGCGAAGAAACTTACGATTGTAGACGAAAAGATAGCTTCGCAAACTGTTTAGTGTACCATTAGACGCTCAGTACTGACAAGAAGTTCAATTTATAAAGGTGTTACATCTTTTACATCGTCAAACAGTATGAAAATGGAAAATATGAAGGACGTGCACGTGAATAAGAGATTATAAAAATTAAAAGCGAGCTCTTTGAAGAGGAAGCAGAAGGCAAATCAAGTGAGAGTGCCATGCGGATGAGCTACAAAACTGATTTTTCTTTTTTAGCAAAGCCCTGTCTCCCATTAGCGAATGGTAATCTAATAAAATAATACTTGGTAGTTGCAGCTGAATATTTATGTCTGCTTCAGGTAGAACAGTAAAGAGCTTATTCCATACTCTTTAGCACTCCAAGAAAGCCGGCCGCGGTGGCCATGAGGTTCTAGGCGCTCAGTAAGTAACCGCGCGACTGCTACGGTCGCAGGTTCGAATCCTACCTCGGGCATGGATGTGTGTGATGTCCTTAAGTCAGTTAGGTTTAAGTAGTTCTAACTTCTAGGGGACTGATGACCTCAGATGTTAAGTTCCATAGTGCACAGAGCCATCTGAACCATTTGAACTCTACGAAAATGTAAATATTGTAGCCACTCAGCAGGATGCGAAAGTCTTAGCAGCCGTGAAGAAAGTGTAGAAACTGTAGGTTTGTCTTGCAGTTTGTTAGTTTGTATGTTTACAGAAGGCCGCCAGCCACGCTCTGGAAAAAGTGTTTGTAGGGCAGCTGAATGGGAAAATGGAAAAGCTTCTATTCTCTTCTGTTCAGGTTCCCCCACAGTCTATGTTTCACTACCATATAACGCTGTTTTCCAAACGCACATTCTCAGGTTTTCCGCTTCAGATTAAGGCTTTAAGGCTTATGTTTGAAACTAGCAGACTTCAATGGCAAGGCCGCCATTTTTACCAGTATAAGTCTCTTTTTATATCTTCCTTGATCATGGCTTATCTTGGTGCCTCACAACAGAATTCTTTGACTTCGTCTACTTCGTGGCCACCAATCCTGATCTCACTGTTCTCATTTCTGCTAGTTCTTATTGCTTTCTTCTTTGTTAGATTTACTCTCACTCCATTCGGGAAGAGCCCGTAATTCTCCATCTCTTTCACTCAGGATAGCAATGTCATCACCGAACCTTATCATTGTCATCCTGTCACTCTGAATTTTAAATCTGATTTTCAATTCTTTTATTTCCGTCTTTGCTTCTTCGGCGTATAATTTGAATTGTAGAGGTGAAAGACTAAATCCATGTCATACACCCATTTTAATCAGAGCACTTCGGTTTTGGTCACCCATTTTTATTGTTTCCTCTTGTTTCTTATTCGTATTATGTATCACACATCTTTCCCTATAGCTTACCCATCCTTTCCTCAGGATTTCAAACATCTTGCACTATTTTACATTGTGGAACACCTTTTTCCATGTCGACAGATCCTACGACGTGACCTGAGTTTTCTTTAGTCTTGCTTCCATTATCAACCACAACGTCAGAACTGCATCTCTGGTTACTTTACCTTTCCTAAAACCAAACTGATCGTCATCTAACTCACCCCTAATTTTCTTTCCCATTCTTCTCTGTGTCATTCTTGTCAGCAACTTGGATGCGTGAGCCGTTAAGCTGATTGTGTGATAATTCTCACATCTGTCTACACTTGCAGTCTTCGGAATTGTGTGGATAATGTTTTTTACAAAACTCCGATGGTATATCACCAGACTCATACATTCTACCCACCAACGTAAATAGCCGTTTTGTTGCCACTTTTCCCAATAATTTTAGAAATTTCCGATTAAATGTTGTCTACCGCTTCCGCAGTTGGTCTTTAGTCCTCCAAAGCTCTTTTTTAAAAACTCTAATAATAGTGCGTCCCCCCCCCCCCCTGTCCCCCCGTCGGAGGTTCGAGTCCTCCCACGGCAACGGGTGTATGTGTTGTCTTAGCGTAATAGCGTAAATTACTTTAGGTTAGATTAAGTAATGTGAAAGCCTCGGGACCGATGACCTCAGCAGTTTGGTCCCACAGAACTTACCAAAAATTTCCAATCTTCTTCTATTATGTCATCAGACGAGTGCTAGCCTCACAGAGACATTGAAAGTCCTATTGCATTCTTAATGTTACCTTCTTGCTTTTAATTTCACTGAGGGTTGCAAAGACTTTCCTATCAGTCCTTCAGACAGTCATTTCGTTTCCGATTTCTTCACATTTTTCACGCAGCCATTTCGCCTTAGTTTCCCTACACTTCCCATTACTTGAATCTCATTATTGTATCTCAGAATTCCCATGAACATTTTTGTATTTCTTCTTTCGTCGATTAGCTGAAATATTTCTTCTGTTACCTATCGTTTCTTCTTAGTCACCTTAATTGCATGTACGGTTTTCTTTCCAGCTTCTGTGATTGCCCACTCCTCTTCAACTGAACTGCCTATTGAGCTATTCATTATCGCTATTTGCATAGCCTCAGAGGACTTCAAGCGTATTTCATTCGCGTATCCCACTTCTTTGCACATTGTTTCTTCCTCACTAGTTTGTTAAACTTCAGTCTGCTCTTCATCATTACTAAACTGTCATGTGCTGGGTACGCCTTACAATCCAGTATACGATTTTGGAATCTCTGTTTAACCATGATGTTATCCAACGCAAATCTTCCTGTATCTCCCGGCCCTTCCCTCCTCCTCTTGTGATGCTTGAATAGAGCATTTGGAATTACTAGGTGAAATTTATGATAGTTAGTTTTTCACCTCTCTCAGTCCTACTACCAAGCCCATATTCTCCGTTAACCCTTTCTTCTAATCCTTCCTCTATAACCAATCGCCAATGACTCTTAGGTTTCCATGTCCCTTTATGACTGAATTACCCGTTCAGTACCCTATATGGTTTCTCTGTCTCTTCGTCTTCCGGTCGGCATGTATATCTGAACTGTTTCTGTCGGTGTTAGTTTGCTGTCGATTATGATGATAACAAGCCTATCACTGAACTATTCATGATAATGCACTCTATGTTTCACCTTCCTATTCACAACAAATCCTACAGCCGTCATGCCATTTTATTATGCTGTTGATATTACCCTACACAGCCTATTCATCTGACCAGAAATGCTTGTCTTCTTACCATTCCATTTCACTGACCTCCACAGTGTTTAGATTGAGCCTCTACATTTTATATCAGATATTCTATTTTCCCTAACGCATTCAAAAATTGGAATGCCACTCACCGACTCGTAGAACGTTATCCTTTCGTTGGTTATTCGATCTTTTTCTCATTGTCACCTCCCCCTTGGCAATCTCCGCCCCCCCCCCCCCCCCCAGGAGATTCGAATGGGAGACTAGTCCTGAATCTTTAGCGAATAGAGAGATGGTCGTGAGACCTTTTCAGTTACAGGCTACATGACGTCTGGATACACGATATGTGTCTTTAATGCTGTGGTTTCCATCGCCTTCTGTATCGTCATGTCATTCCATTGCTGATTTTTCCGCCTTTAGCGTAGTTTTCCAAGCCAGGGGTAAGAGAGTGCCTTGAACCTATGTCCCCTCCTCCTCTCTCTTTGACAGGGTCGTTGTCAGATGAGGGTGAGTTCTTATTCTGGATGTCTTCGGCCGACGTTGCTGATTACTTTTACTAAGCAGTGGCGGGCTTCGAACTCAGGGCCGGGAGCGTTTTGATTACTAGTCAAAGATGCTCCGTTGGACTACGGGTGCTTTGCCTTAGGGCCCGATTTCTCCAAACTATGTCTGCGGCAGACACGTCCTGAGACGTGTAGTGAAAAGTATGTAAACTGTCTTAGAGGAAGACTTAGTGAAGATATCCTCGGGTCTACATTTGCAAGTGACATCTCATCCACCGTAAGACAAATTGTTCCTCACAGACTTCAGCATGTAGTTGTGATAAGTTATGGATTCGCATAGAGGAAGATTCTCAAGAAGCCAGAAGACTATGACCACTTCACTTTGGAATCTGGTTCTAAGACGCAGGTGCTCCGCTCCATGTCGGGATATGTTAATTTTTAATGATCGTTCCAACACTCAACGGAAAAAAATCCGGTGTCACATTGATAGTGGATGTTATGGAGGCTATGACGTTACTGAATTTGACAACCAGGCGGCTGCAATCTAGTTGAGGACAGACTTATCTCCTCTTTGTTGTTGGTTGATCAAAGGGCAGGCTGGAGCTCACACCTGTAACAGGCTTTAATGGTACTTCAATAGAGTCGTTAGGACTATTCACAAAGGCAGAGCAAGAGTAGTTCAAATGGCTACTGTGCACTTCATACATAATCAGGAACGATGTCACTGAGTGTGTGACTGTTCCTGAGCATGTAGCTGAAAATTTTGTAAATTATGAGGACAGATAGCGACAAAATTTTCACCTAACGTTTATTCTTTCTTCTGTCTTTCGTAGAAGCATTAAACTTATTTTTCATATACGGAATGTGAATCACAATAGATACGAAGTTTCTTAAATCTGGTCGATCTTCCGAGAGATAACGTGCAAAACGTCTGATCGGCAGCACAATAGCTATATTACGTCGAAATTATATCAATGAACTCCAAACACCAGAGAGAATTAAATATCAGCGCTTGTAGACTTAAGAATGGAAAAGTTTTAAGTCTCCCCTGCAGCAATCTTATATTCTCTGTACACTCAGATACGGAAGTACAGGTCTGGTAGTTGGGGACCTACTTTCGACGCGACGCTCAGGAAGGGGAAGACCTGAGATAAAAGGGAAACTGTTTTCTGAAGAGGAGGGCAGCGATCTGCTGAAAGGAGGGAAGGCGTCGGGCAGCGTGAGGTCGGCGTGGGACCAGTCCTTGACTGTCTGGTCTGCCCTCAGGCCCTTCCTCGTCAAAGGGCAGAGAAAAGGGCGGGTGCGGGTAGCCACCACTCCCCTCCCCCATACAAACACACACACACACACACACACACACACACCACTCACTCGGCGACACTGGGGACGCTCGCGGCTCCCCACAGTGGGCCAGTGTGCGCGGAGGCGGCTGCTGCCGCGACCGTGGTGGAACAACTGCTGCTCGCCGCCCTGCCCCCTGCCCCCTGTCCTGTGCTAATGAGGCACCGGCGCTTCCGTGCAAGGCGAGCCTGCCGAACGTCTTCTAATGAACTTGTATAGCACACCGCCAAATCCCATAAATTCACTGATGTGCAAATATTGACGTCGAAAGTAACTCTCGCTTGTGTCACTGCCAAATAATTTAGCTCAATGAAACTTGTACCATATGTAGAAAATAACATTACAGTTGATAGGTGTCATTTGAGCATTAATCGATTGTATAATAATGTCATATCTTTGCTCTCGAGGTGTTACATGTGAGCGAGCAGTGATATAAGCTGTATCGCAGGGTTACTTTATCATTTTTGGTGTGCGCGTAGGTGCAGTAGCAGATAGTTGTCAGCTGTATTAAGTGAGGAAGCAGTTGTTATGTTATGCCTCAAATGTAGTCTCAATTTATCGACGTGTTTAATTAAACCTATTACGTAATGGTAACTAATCTGAGGAGGAGGAAGTGTAATGGAACCTTTTATTTACGTGTTGAGGAATTGTAACGTAATTTTTCTGAAATCATTGTTTTAGTGTTGCAACGCCATTTCTCACCTACTTTTCTCTTACAATTTTTAATTTGGTAAGGTTCTAGGGTTCAAATGGCTCTGAGCACTATGGGACTTAACTTCTGAGGTCATCAGTCTCCTAGAACTTAGAACTACTTAAACCTAACTAACCTAAGGACATCACACACATCCATGTCCGAGGCAGAATTCGAACCTGCGACCTTAGCGGTCGCGCAGTTCCAGATTGTAGCGCCTAGAACCGCTCGTTCACCGTGGCCGGCAAGGTTCAAGGGGGGACCAAACTGCTGAGGTCATCGCTCGCTAGGCTTACACAAAAACTAAAATAACTTAAACTAGCTTAGGCTAAGGATAAACCGTGCCAAAGTGCCTAAGACCGCGCGGCTATCCCGCCCGACCAATTTTTTTTAATTGATTATGTTTTTTTTCAAAAGTGGTAAAGGAAACAAGTGTGTTACGAAAATACTTCGATTTGCAATTAACAGAGAATTCATCGTACCGGTACCTCACGATTTTCTCTCTGTAGATACAGTAATTTGCAGCTTTAGCATAGCTGCGCGCAAGACAGAGCAGTACTGCAGCATATTATCCAGATTTGCACAGAATAGAGGTATGAACTAAATAATTTGATGTTTTTTTTATATTCAATCAGGTCCATCTTATGCCATTCAGAGACAGTTAGATTTTTCTGTGTTGTGTATCAGTTTCGATTCTGGGATCTGGGATCAGTTTTGCAAAACTAATTATCGTAGGTTTTATGTCAAAGTTCATTATTCAGGCAGTTTAAACTGTTCAAAATTCTTGCAGTCAGATTATTAACTTTACCAGTACTAAGCGCTTCCCTTCTCATTACGACAGTTCAGTTCTCTATTACGATTGATTATTACTTCTCCACAGCTCTTATTATTCAGAATGCAGTACGTCAGTCATGTTTTTATTATATAAAGAGAGCTTTCAGTTGGCGATACCCTTGTACAGTACGAGCGACAACAGGAATTGTGTATTAGTGTGTCTCACTTATTTTTATAATTTTTGCCCAACGTGAATATGTCTACTAACATTGTACATTTACTTTCAGATTTGATATCTATTGTTCTTGACGTTGTCTTTTACATCTTTTTTTTATATTGCCATGCCACGTAGTACGTTTGTCAGTAAGGCACGCACTACTATGAATTCGCAATAATCTGATTTGCAAAATGCAACCGACAGCAACAATACCTTTGCTGATCATTCTGTTGCTACTAATACTAACCGTATTTCTGCCGTAATAATGTCTCTGCACCCAGATAGTCAATGCACGAACATTGTAGACACTCTTGATCCTGATATGACTCCACATTCTGATAATAATGTTTGTGGTAATACCGATACTTTATTTTCTGAGTATAGTAATTGCACACAGACTCCCTTTGACAAAATTCGACACCCAGCCTCGACAAAACTTTTCCGACAATTTTGTTACGCAACAGCGTTCTCTGACAACCAACAATTCACATTCCTTTTGTCAATCAGATTTTGAACGCCTCTTACAAGCTATTGAGACATTATCTGACGAAGATAGTAAACGTTTTGAGAAACAATGCACTCGTTCTGACGAACTTAAAAACAGTAACGAGTCCCTTACAAAGCAATTTCAAGAACTTAATGATGAATGTTCTAAAAATCATGAATCTCTTACAGAACGTTTTGATACTCATTTGGCAGAGCTTAATCACATATCCGAAGAGCATAAAATACAGTAAATGCGATGCAAATGTTACCTCAAACGCCTCCATTTTCCTACATTTATTTATTTCCGCTTATCTTATTGATATTGCTTGAATTCCTTATGTATTCTGTAGTTACATTGATTATTGTTTCTTCTTTTAATTGGTTTGTGTATCACTGACCATGTTCTATACCTCCTGATGCAGCATCGTCAAGTATTAATTTAATTTTATTTTATTAGTTTTGTTTATTAATATAAACTGTTATGTAGGCATGCTGCTCCTATTTTGTGTTGAAGTTTTTCCTGTCTACTCCATTTTTATTTATTTACTGTTCAATTTTTTTCTTCTTCATTGCAATTACCATAACACTTTCAAACATTTTACTTACTGTATGTTTCTGTTTCAGTCTAGACGTGTTACTTCTCTTTCAATGTTGTTTGCAAACATTGTAACTTCTTTGGTGACAATACTCAGTAAATGTCTGAAGATGGCCTTGTACGCCGAAAACCGGTTAAAACAATAAAAGTAATATTGTAGAACAAAAGCAAACTGGTGCTATTCATTTATTCATATCGTTCCATTATTAACAACTGAAGCCATTCTTGGCATTGATTTCTTAAACAGATTTAAAGCAGTGATTGATTTTAACAACTCTTGTATTACGTTACAAAACGACGACATTATGATTTCTTTAACCTTTGATCAAAGCCTCTCTCGCGAGGAACAAGACATTAACCGCCTGCAATTCCTTTCTTCAAACAGAAATATCGACTGGGACGCCACACAGTTTAATTCAGCTGACCCGTACTAAGAACACAATGACGACGACACTGTGACTGACATTTTCAATGCGATTCAGAACAAAGTTGACAATTGTAAAGGCACCTCTGATTTTCATAAACAGCAACTACAGGAAATCTTACAAACTCATCTCTCAAATGGTACAAATGGCTCTGAGCACTGTGGGACTTAACATCTTAGGTCATCAGTCCCCTAGAACTTAGAACTACTTAAACCTAACTAACCTAAGGACATCACATACATCCATGCCTGAGTCAGGATTCGAACCTGCGACCGTAGCAGTCGCGCGGTTCCCGACGGTAGCGCCTAGAACCGCTCGGCCACTCCGGCCGGCTTAAAGACAACACACTACCACTGTGATCTGGATTACTACCAGAGAGATATCACTACAGCCTATTTCTCTTTTCTTATCTTATAACTTTGGATTTGCACTTATATTTAGATTTACAATGCTATTACTCAGGATAATTTTTTTACCATTCATCTTACGTTATCCATAGCCTGTTGCCTCCATACATTTTTTGTCTACTGTCAAAAGGAATATATGCTCAGAGCTACAATTTCCTTTTCTCAGGATCAATTGTCATTGTGTGTGTTTTGTGTGCAATACACAAGGAAAAAGCATTTTCACTTTATATCGGCCATACATTTAGAGCGTTGCTTTTACATTGACTTCAGACATTATATTCATTCCCATTTCCACTGAGTTCAGGCATTATCTTTATTTCCCTTGCCAATTCTTACAGTTTACATGGCTTTTTTCTATTTTTACTGCAAGACTCTACAGCTCTCAAGAAAATCAACAGATGACGACTATTTCCCTTCAGTAGTACACCTGAGCCACTCTATTGTACGAGGCGATAGAGGAAAATATTTAGGCCTCTCAATGAAATAGTGGGCTTCGCAGTACACAAATGTTTTATTTTTTGAAGTATTTCTCTTTTATTGCAATGCAATTTGCCAAAGTTTTCTGAAGTGCTTACATTCCGTCCGCGAAGTACGATTATGGCGGACAAGACAAACGACTCTATGGTCTTGGCATCTGGAAAGAATTTTATCAACAGCTGTATTTTTAACCAATTACATTAAGGCACTATCAGTTTCATGTCTTATAGCCTCATCATCAGGTTCGTATATACATTTAACAAGAAACACATTGTGACAATGATTGAACTCCTTGCACATTAATGTAATACCGGAGGCACAAGCACTTAATTACGAGGATAAAAAAAACACAAAACCACAAGAGTACTTATAAATATGAGCCGTACACTTTGATTCATCGCCATTCTCATGTACTGTGGCCGATGGTTGCTGCGGCTCATCTGGTTGGCTCGTGTGTTCTACTGACTTATTCGTAATCCTTCTCGTTCTCGCCACTATGATATGTTGCTTTTGGTCTAGCGTCTCACTTTCGCTCTTTGGTTACTGGCGCACTCTTGTTCTCCGTCGACCAACTTTTTATTCATTGCCTATCCACCCTACGCACCCTACGGACATTATGGTTTAAGTATGAAGGTCGGGCCTAATATATACGCTCCGTCTGTTGTTTACCACGTTTTGGTGTTTGTAACTATACTCATGTTCTTATGTGTATGTGATTTCCTACGGGACCCAACTGCTGAGGTCATCGGTCCCTAGACTTACACACTACTTAAACTAACTTATGCTAAGAACAACACACACACCCATGCCCGAGAGAGGGCTCGAGCCTCTGGCTGAAGGAGCAGCGCATTCCGTGACATGGCGCCTCAAACTGCGCGGCCACTCCGCGCGGCCTTTGTTTTTATCTGAACTCTTAATTAGGTGCTTTTGCTCTGGTATTACCTTGATGTATATGGGTTCAATCACCATTACTGTGTATTTCTTGTTGTTTAATTATGCACCTGATGTGGCTTGATGAAACTGCCGAGGTATTGCCAAAAATGATTATGAAAAACCTACAAAATACTGATCCATTTCTGCCAGTAGATCTGAAAATAATTTAAATTTCAAGTTACCCATTGTTTGGGAAGAAGCACAAGTGAGAGAAGGACGACTCCGGTAGGTGGTAGAGAGAATGCATCAAAACTTTCGATCAGAAGAAATTCTTAGTGCTTGCCAGTTACTGCGCTACTCGTGAGAGTACCCAGAACATGTAGTCGGGGTTCAGTGGGAGTGAGAGAGGGTGAACACTTACGTTTTGTTTCGCAGATTAGTTTCGAGAGTTCACTACATATCGGTCTAAACACACCCCCCTATTAGTCAATATCCATGACTCGTTTTTGTTTTTTCACACTGACACTTGACTGATCCAACGGAGTGGGGTGAGACTGTGTGTCTGCTGTTTTCTGCGCTGATAATGGTTAGAGAGAGGAGGGGAGCGGGGGGGAGGCAACTGCCCTTCCCACACCATCAACGGGTACGTCATTTATTCTAACCACTGTAGGATAATAAAAAATCACAATCTTTATTGCATCCAAAAGAAGACTATCTGTAAGCCTTCTCATTCTCATTTACAGTGTATCATGTCCTTCCTGCTGGTATACCTATGGCGGCAGCCACATCATACAGTCTTCTTTATCAAGTGCCTCGATGTTTTCAACTATATTTCCAATTTGCGACACCCTCCAAATGGATCATCTTCAAGATATAAACGACTATGTCTGAACTTGGTGTTGAAAGTAAAGGAACCGAACTCTTAAATACTGTCTTCAAATTAGAATGAATGTTCGTTTACAAAACTTCGTTAGAAAACATAAATTTATTATATCCTAATAGTGTAGCTTAAGGTTGTAACATTATACACACAACATAAATACTCTTAAAATAGATAAGTTGTAGAGAGCAATGGTTATTCTAGCCCAACAGGGATCGGTCTGACAGTTCAGAATGACCACCAAGGGAATCGAAATGACCACCACTTAAAAGACTTGTAACAAGAGATCACCGTAATGGCATACCTCCTACTTGGATGTCAGATGTGAAGTGGGAGAAAACTTAAGAACCCATTTAGATCAATTCGAACTGGTGGAAAATTAAGAAATGTGTATCCCGATAAAGACATCAAAATTCAGTATTTAGTTTCAGATATGGCGTCCACATACACATCTACACACCCAAAAGTATGTACACAAACGTACAGACGAACGCGCGCGCGCACACACACACACACACACACACACACACACACACACACACACAATGATGATGCAAAACGTCCTGACCACAGCACACTGTGAAACTGAATGCATCCTAGTAGCGTTGCGGGCGCCTGACGCGATAAATAAAGCGTGTTGGAGGACCAAGGACGAATAAGGAATCATTCTACCTACGATACGGGCGAGAAATGGGAAGAATCTCCTGACATAAGTGCGGTTGACAAGAGGAAGATAGCTATGGCATGGGAACGAGCGTCTCTGAAACGACGATAGTAGTCAGCCGTTCGTGTGCTACTGCCATGAGTGTCTAAGGAAAGTGACTGAAGGATAGTGAAACGGTGAGCAGGTGACAATTTGTTGGACGTCCACAGTTCATCACAAAATGTGACGGCAGAACGCTTATCAAGAAAGGAGATCTGTGGTATGTCCGATGACAGAGAACTACGCTGGTGCAAGCACAAGTGTTTTGGCACACATTGCTGAATATGACGTTCCACAACTGACGCCTCCTACGTGTTCCTATTCTGACCAAACGACATCGTCAGTTATGAATGCAGTGTACACAGAATAGTCGACTTTGGACCGTGGATCAGTGGAAACGGGACGTCTGGTCTTATGAATGAATGAATGAATGACGTTTCTTTTTACGCCAAGATTGCTGATTGTGTCCGATTATGTCGTCATCCTGACGAAAGGCAGCTCAAAGTACTGTAGTATTGGTAGTATTCGAAGGCACCGTGCAGCTGTAGACTATGTGAACATTAATGAGGACCAGCTGCTCGTGTTTGATGTCTTCCCCGACGGCAATGACATCTTCCATCAGGATAACCAGAATGACGTTAAACTGGGTTTGATAATCCTGATAGAGAATTCACGAAAATGTCGTGTCTACCATATGTTACCAGTATGGAAACGATAGAAGGCATGTGTGACGCTATCAGGAACCGGCTCCGCCCCCACGAACCGTCGGCCAGTAATTTACCGGAAATGCCTGACCTGTACACAGCCATCTGTCACCAGATAACTCCTGAAAGCTACCAACGAGTTATCATATTCATGCAACACAGAATCACTGCTGCATTGCGTTCCAAAGGAGGAAGAACGCACTATTGAGCAGGTATCACAGCTTTTCGGCTCATCACAGTATTTTATGGATGGTCTCCGTATCTGGAAGAAAATTGGTGAACGACATCTCAATTATACTGACAACATACTTCTGCTTATTTTAATCATCACATTATAATGAGTACAGCAACATCTAGTAACAGGCCAATTTATGTAACCGTCCTCTGTCATGTTCTCCAGCAACGAACAACTTCCTCCAAACAGTAATATCTCTATTCATGCTGTAGAAAACTACCCAGGAGAAGATTAAAGGAATGGAGAACGGCATGAATAGCTTCTCTTCATCGTCTGATGTTAGCGATTAGCGATCCATATTGAATACACTGGTTCTCAGACATTCTCAGACATGGAAATGCTTTCCATGCAGGTGACTTTTCATGTGAGGAGGAAGACGCTACAAAATCCCGTATACCACAACTGATGAAGTTTCTCAAGGTATCGTTCTGTCCTGCGGAGAATGTGTTGAATGTTGTGCAGAAAAAAAAAAAAAAAAAAAAAAAAAAAAAAAAAACTCTTTACACTGTTATCGACAAAGTTTTTGCTAGGTCACCTCCAGAAATCTCGCCTGAAGATTTTGACCCGCTTACACATTAACGGTCTGGTTCTCGGGGAAAACTGTAGACGGTTGCCCTCAAGGCTGTTTGTCATTTTTCTGACGACAGTGTTTCCTTATTTGTCTGCGTGTTGTTCTCTGAATAGCGGTGATAAACCCGACGTGTGTTTACGTTCATCAGACACCCACATAATCTGCTAGAAATAGCCTTGCAAAACTTCAATGTATTGAGCACCACTTTCTTTTGGTGACATTTTTGTTCATGTGCGATCAATCGTGGTATCGACTTGGTGGTGTCGTGTGACGTGTAGAGCAGCTTATGAATCACATTTACCCATAAATTATGACTGATACATGCGCTCTCCGTAAATCGGATGAACATTTTCGTTGCTCGCTGGAAGATGGACGGACAACTATCTCACCTTCCACACCCGTTTTCTCCTATGAAATCAGACTGTCGTGCATAGGGGTGTTGTCTCCCTACACGGCTACTGGCATATCATGTAATTACTTATTCTTTTCGTTTTAATTTCAAACTAAAGAAATGTATCTGTTGCGTTGGTGGAAGAGCCAATACCGTGTTACTAGAGGAGACCGAAATGCACGCGTTTTAGCTCACGCAGGCTGGCGTGAGGAGGGAAGAACTATACTGACGTGAGGTCTGGAACATGACAAGGAATTAGAATTCAGAAAGCGGACGTAATTACTTTGATACTTAACTTTAATCCATTAATGATGAACGTCGCTCTTGACTGTACATGAGTCAATATTATCTGTTCAGAAGACATAGTAACTGAATATGGCGCCTTGCTAGGTCGTAGCAAATGACGTAGCTGAAGGCTATGCTAAACTGTCGTCTTTGCAAATGAGAGCGTATTTAGTCAGTTAACCATCGCTAGCAAAGTCGGCTGTACAACAGGGGCTAGTGCTAGGGAGTCTCTCTAGACTAGACCTGCGGTGTGGCGGCGCTCGGTCTGCAATCACTGATAGTGGCGACTCGCGGGTCCGATGTATACTAACGGACCGCGGCCGATTTAAAGGCTACCACCTAGCAAGTGTGGTGTCTGGTGGTGACACCACAGTATCCATCATTGCTCGGCATTCCATTTTAGCAGGGTGTCCCATCTTGGAAACTGTACTCTAGTAGCGAACACTACAGCACATTTGATTGTCCCACAGTGAGGATTGTGAAGTTATTCTTCTTTGTCATACATGGCAGCTGATACTTCACGACCACCACGAGTACAAAGACGTTGACTACCATTCAAACTGTAATGGAACCAGATTCGTTTGGACAAGTGCCATCTTACTGTATATTAAGCTATGTCGTAAATATAGCCCGTTAAATTACCACATACGCAAAAGAAATAGTGGAACAAGCATGGTAACTGTATTGTAGAACATTGAATAGGTGTGACGTACAACAGTGATCGTTAAACTCATTTATCCTTCACAGTCTTTTGTTATCCTATTTTCTGAATAAGATTCGTTGATTGCAGGCATACGCTAGCAGAATAGGTCCAGTTTATTCTTGACAAGAAATTTCCTATGTCTCTTTTACATTCGTTGACGAAATGTTGCTCATTTAACTTTTTCTTCACCATTACTTTAACTTTTTTTTCTTTCCCGGAGGCTCCACTTACAGTCGAGGATCTGCTGCTCTGGAAGTGGGTCTTGTGAAGTTCTCTCTCCGTGTCGTCTGGGAGACGGCGGACATTCACCACGCTAAAGACCTAATTACGCCGGCCTTTACCTGTTGCTGGTGGAACGGCCGCCGCCATCCTGATAAGACGTAAATGGCTGCTGCCTTTGTCCCGCTAAATGACCTCGCTTAATCTGCCCTCCCCCTCTGCTGAGCAAGCTTGGATGCTAACGAATCGCCTGTGCTCTTGCAACACTTAGCGAAAATCATTTTACCTCCTGCGTTGTTCCTGAAACTGTTGATGTTAGAGCTTTGATGCGATATTACTCGTGGTTGTCTTATATATTGGTCACAACCGTCAAAAATTCTTACAAGGAACTCTTTCAGATATGTATTACTTACTCGACAGGTCTCAAGTGATCAACAGGTAATCAAGTGCGGTGAAGGAAACAGAAGTAATCTGATGAATTACAAAACCAAATCTTTCACATAGATCTGTAATATGATTTTGGAAAATACTATGTTCTTGGTTATGAAATAACCTCGAAGAAAACGATTTATTGACACATAACGAGCATGAAATCAGAAAATACTGTTCTTGAAGGAAACATATTCACACGAAGTAACGACTACTATGGACAGGCGATCACAGGTTGATTTCGAGATTTCTAGAAGACTTTTTTTTGACACCGTTCCTCACAACAGACGTCTTAGCAAAATGCTTGCCTACGGAGTACCGTGTCAGTTGAGCTATTTGATTCGTGATTTCTTATGATAACGGGCACAGTTTGTAGTAACTGATGGGAAGTCATCGAGTGAAACCAACTGACATCTGAAGATACCTAAGAAAGTGTTGTATGCTCTCTGCTGTTCTCAATTTACTGAACGATAAGGAGCCAGTCTGATCATCTCCCTTAGATTGTTTGCAAATGATGCTGTCTTTTAATGTGTAGTTAACTCGTCAGAAGTTCAGTACTAATTACAAAATGATTTACACAGTACATCTGCACAATGTGAAAAGTAGCCATTGACCATGAACAGTTAAAAGTTCCCTAGGGATTACAGTCACGATCAACTTAATTTGAACTGCCACCTACAAAATGTTTTGGGGAAGACGAACCAAAGACAATGTTTTATTGTCAGATTACATCGAAGATGCAACAAATCTACGAAAGAGACAGCCTATACTACGCTTGTCCATCTACTTACGAAGTACTGTAATGCGGTATAGGATCCTTACCCGACAAGATTGATGGAGGACATTGAAAAAGTTCAAAGGAGGGCAACTCGATTTGTATTATCATGAAACAGGGAAGAGATTGTCACGGAGACCATACGCGAACTGGGATGGAATGTCTTATCGCGAAATTTCAATACCCAACTTTCTCCTCCAAATCCTAAAACATTTTATTGACTCCCACCCATATAGAGAGAAATGACCATCACAATAAAATGAGAGAAATAACAGCTGACTTGGAAATAGTTAAGTGTTGATTTTTCCTGCATGCAGTTTGAGAGTGGAACGGTTGAGATATCTAAAGTGATTCTGGAACATGCCCCCATACCAAGTACTTAAATGTGAACTGCAGAGTAAACATGTAGATGTATGTTAGTTTTAAATCACAGCCTGAGACAGGAATATTAATTTTAACTTGAACCAGGGAATAAGGTAAACCAGGAAGTATTTCACCCAAAGTTGCTGAAGATCCCGTGTAAGTGACTTTATTTGTCCTCTGTCCTTGTACAGATATGTCTTCGGTTAACATTTCCACCTCTATATATTTGGTTATACACCGTTCTTGATAATTTTTGCAGATTACAGTTCTACTCTCCCTGTTCGGTACTTTCTATATACTGTTCTTCCAAATGCAAATATTACTATGGCCGGCTGCCTTCAATATATTTCACACTTATATATCTTTTTATGGGAGCTACTTTCTACGGTCCAGAAGATCCTACTCTTGTCAGGAACTTGAATACATGAGCTGTTCAGCTGATTGTACAACAATTCTCGCACTTGTCGGCTTTTTCAATCTTGGGAAAGGTGTCGATGATGATCAACCTAAAGTCTGATGATATAGCGTCAGTCCCATACATTCTACACAACAATAATTGTTTTGTTGCCACTTCCCCCAATGATTTTAAAAATTCCGAAGGAATGTTATCTATCCCTTCTGCATTATTTGATATTAAATCTTCCAGAACTCTTTTAAATTCTGATTCTAATACTGCATCCACTATCTTTTCCCTGTCGACTCCTGTTTCTTCTTCTATTACGGAATGAGGTAAGTCTCTCCCTCATAGAGGCCCTCAATGATCTCTATCCACCTATTCGCTCTCACCTTTCAATTTAACATTGGAATTCCCTTTGGCCTCCAAATGTTACACCCGTGCTTTAATTTCACCGAAGGTTGCTTTAACGTTTCTACATGCTGAGTCAGTCCTTCCGACAATTGTTTGTTCTTCGATTTCTCCACATTTTTCATGTAGCCATTTCACCTTAGCTTTCCCGAACTTAGTATTTATTTCATTCCTGCGGAACTTGTATTTCAGTATTCCTGAATTTCCCTGAAAATTTCTGTACTTCCTTCTTTTGTAGCCCAACTGAAGTATTTCTTCCGTTACTCAAGGGTTCTTGCAATTACCGTCCTTGTACCTATGTTTTTCTCTCCAACTTCTGTGACTGCCCTTTCTAGAGCTGTCCATTCCTCTTCAACTGAACTGTCAACTGAGACATTCATTATTGTAGTTTCTATAGACCCGGGGAATTTAGAGTATCTTTTCACCTTTTTGTACCTCTGCATACCGCTTCTTTGTTTATTGATTCTTCCTGACTTATCTCTTAAACTTCAGCCTACTCTTCATCATTACCAAATTGTTTTCTGAGTCTATGTCTACTCGTTGGTTACGCCTTACAATCCAATATCTGCTTTCGGAATCTCTTCTTGACCATGATGTAATCTAACTGAAATATTCCCGTACCTCCTGGCCGCTGGCCGCGATGGCCGTGCGGTTCTAGGCGCTCCATTCCGGAGCCGCGCTGCTGCTACGATTGCAGGTTCGAATCCTGCCTCGGGCATGGGTGTGTGTGATGTCTTTAGGTTAGTTAGGTTTAAGTAGTTCTAAGTTCTAGGAGACTGATGGCCACAGCAGTTAAGTCCCACAGTGCTCAGAGCCATTTGAACTATTTGAACCTCCCGGCCTTTTCCAAGTATGCCTCCTTCTCTTGTGGTTCTTGAACAGAGTATTCGTTATTACAATTTGAAATTTACTGCAGAACTCAAGTAGTCTTTCTCCTGTCTCATCCTTAGCACCAATCCTATATGCTCCTTTAACCATTTCTTCTACTCCTTTGGCTACAACCGCATTCGAATGCCCCATGACAATTACGTTTTCATCCACCTTTATGTACTGACGTATCCGTTCAGTATCCTTATATACCTCCTCTACCTCTTCATCTATTGCTATAGGTGGTGGTTTTGTGGCAATTCTGATGAGACCAACCCTTTTACTGAAGTGTTCACAGAAATTCATTCCGCCTACCTTCCTATTCATAACAAATCCTACTTCCGTTATATTCTATGATCTTCTGACTATAAATCCTCGTTTCCTGTACATTTCACTTTACTGATGCCCACTATATATAGCTCGAACCTTATCTTTTCCACTTTTCATATTTTCTAGCTTCCTAACAACGTTCAGACTTCTGACATTCCACGCCCCGACGTGTATAACGATATCCCTTCGTTGGTTATTCAGTCTTTTTCTCATGGTCCCCTCGGCAATCCCCTCCGATCCGAATGTGGGCTAGTCTCGAATCTTTTGTCAGTGGAGAGACCATCATAACATTTTTTGAATTACAGGCCACATTTCCGGTTGATACACGTTATGTATCTTTAATAAAGTGGTCTTCATTGCTTTCTGCATCGTCATGCCGTTGATCATTGCCGATTATTTCGCCATTTAGGGGAAATTTCTCACCCTAGGGCAAGAGAGTGCCGTGAGCCTCTGTCCATTCCTCCGCCATATTTGGCAAGACCGTTGTCAGATTGTGTCTGATTTCTTGTACCGAAAGTCTTTGGCCATCATTTCTGATGACTTTTATTGAAAATTTAAGCATTGTCGGGGCTATAGCCCGGGACCGAGGACTTCTGATCACTAATCAGAGAAGTTACCCCTAGACCACGAGTTAAAAAAAGGAACATAACGCGAAATAATAACGAACCATACCTTACCTTCTTCACCGTATCTAGTTCTTTATTCTCCCTAGTCCCTGTTACTTTCATACCGTATCTGTCGACCCGACTGTCCCAACGTCTTGCCAAAGCACAACACATAAAGAGCTTCCAGGTCTTACAGTTTACAACTGTCATACACTCTATGTTCCCCTTTCATCCCATGTTATATTCCAGAGGAACACTTTTAACAACTTCTTCCTAAAATCGATACCCCCTGCGGGTTCGGGGGTTAGAATAGGCCCGCCGTATTCCTGCCTGTCGTAAGAGGCGACTAAAAGGAGTCTCAAATGTTTCGGCCTTATGTGATGGTCCCCTCTCGGGTTTGACCTCCCTCTTTCTAAATTATTCCGAAGAGCGAGCCAATTGGGGAAGGGCGCCTTACATGGTCCCCTGTATCCGTCGTGCATTGAGACCTTTAGCCGGCTTTTTCGTCGTTGCAATGGTGTCTCGCTCGTTTTCCATCTCTTGGGCGAGGATACGTCCCTGGGTGCGATTACCACGCTGCACTCTGCGGTGTTGCTTTTAACTGCGACGACGACCTTGGACTTTTTTGCACCTAAGATCCAGCACGGTAGCCAGTCCGTTGTGGTGGGGCCGCCATGTACCCTCTTGGTTGTAGCCCCCTGACAACACAGGGATCGCTCTACTGATGCCTGCACCGTTCACTCCCCACGTATGCCAAGGAGTAGATGCCCATCTCCCTGGGGCATCAGGACTCCCGGCAATGGCCATCCTGCCAGGTGGCTATTGCTGTGGCTGGGTGGCGCCCGTGGGGAGGGCCCTTGGTCGGAGTAGGTGGCATCAGGGCGGATGACCCGCAATGAAGCGTGGTACATCATCTCTCGCTGGTGGGCCTCCACCAGCAGTCTCTAAGCGATCGAGGTCTAACCTCAACGGGAAGAAATTTGATCAGAGATCGTTTCCCTCCCTAGCTACTCCATGGGAGGAACGTCTTGCTAAAGACGGCAGTGGAGAATATTCACCCCGGTACCTCGTGTGTACGCGGGTTGATGGAGAATCGTTTATGTCGACCAAGCCCCAGTTTTTTGTGGAGCATTTAGAGGACAAGTTCGGGGAGGTGGAGGGCTTGTCCAAAATGCGCTCTGGGTCGGTTCTCATCAAAACAGCATCCTCTGCCCAGTCACGGAGGTTGCTCACTTGTGACAAGTTGGGTGATGTTTCTGTCACCATCACTCCCCATAAAAGTTTAAACATGGTCCAGGGTATTATATTCCACAGGGATCTTCTTCTGCAGTCCGACGATGAACTACGCGCCAACCTAGAACGACGAGGTGTTCACTTCGTCCGGCGCGCCCATCTGGGTCCGAGGGATAATCAGGTAGCCACCGGTGCCTTCATCTTGGCCGTTGAGGGTGATGTCTTACCCGAAAAGGTTAAGGTGATGGTTTACCGTTGTGATGTGAAGCCGTATATCCCTCCTCCGATGCGGTGTTTTAAATGCTGGAAGTTCGGGCACATGTCATCTCGCTGTACTTCCAGCATCACGTGTCGGGATTGTGGACGTCCTTCGCATCCTGATACTCCATGTGCCCCGCCTCCTATCTGTGTTAACTGTGGAGAACACCATTCCCCCTGCTCGCCGGACTGTAGGATCTTCCAGAAAGAACGGAAGATAATGGAATATAAAACCCTGGACCGCCTGACCTACTCTGAGGCTAGGCGGAAATATGAGAGACTCCATCCTGTGCCAATGACGTCAACGTACGCCGCTGCTACAACGACGGTTCTTCAATCTCCTGTGTCGTCCCATACGGTTGGTTCTATGATTGGTCAGCATCCAAAACCCCCCTTGATTGTGGGGGGCACTTCACACCCTGTTGCTCCTGTTCCATCTTCTCCAGGAGCAACACCCTCCCAACCATCGGGGACATCAGCTCCCCCTTCCCAGCCGGAGAAGCGTAAGACTTCTTCGGCTACTCTCGCCAGGAAGGGATCCCTTGGGGACCTCCCTTCGCAAGTTCCGACCAGTGGAAAAGCGGACGCCCGCAAGTGGTTGAAACAACCACCAGTCCCTGGTCGTAGGGCCTCACGGTCGTCGTCTGTCCCTGAGACTGACCCAGTGAAGCCCATGAAGCCTGAACCACCGAAGGCACAGCGCGACAAGCAGAAAAAGAAGAAAGTCCCCAAGACCAACGATATTGCGGTGGCACCCATCCCACCGCTTCCTACAAGCTCTGCCTCTGAGGACGAGGTGGAGATTCTGGCGTCCGCTGAGGACCTCGATCTCGCCGGTCCCTCGGACGCAATGGATGGCATTTGCACGGGTGCTCCATCGGAGGCAGCAGGTGACCCAGTGGCGTAATCTGCCTTCCCAGTCCCGTCACGCCTTTCCCAGCCATGGCCAACACCATCCTCCAGTGGAACTGCAGCGGTTTCCTCCACCATCTAGCTGAGCTCCGCCAACTTATCAGCCTTCACCCTTTCTTCTGCATTGCTCTTCAGGAAACTTGGTTTCCAGCAATGCGAACCCCCGCCCTCCGTGGCTATCGGGGTTATTATAAGAACCGAGCAGCTTATGAAAGGGTATCTGGTGGCGTCTGCATATATGTCCTTCACACTCTGCACAGCGAGTCTGTTCCTCTCCAAACACCTTTAGAGGCTCTCGCTGTTCGGGTGTGGACGCCACAGGCTGTTACCGTCTGCAGTCTTTACCTGCCACCGGATGGTGATGTCTCGCAGCATGTCCTGGCTGCACTGGTAGCCCAATTGCCGCCACCTTTCTTGCTATTGGGCGACTTCAACGCCCATAACCCTCTGTGGGGTGGGTCAGTGACAACAGGTCGAGGCGCCATCGTTGAGCATTTATTGTCGCAGCTCGATCTCTCGCTGTTAAATGATGGTGCCTTCACACACTTGAGTGTGGCGCATGGCACGTACTCCGCCATTGACCTTTCAATCTGTAGCCCTAGCCTCTTACCGTCTGTCCAATGGAGTGTGCATGACGACCTGTGTGGTAGTGACCAATTTCCGATCTTTCTGTCACTACCACAGCGTCACTCTTCTGGGCGCCCTAGCAGATGGGCTATGAATAAGTTTGACTGGGACTTGTTCTCCTCCACTGCCGCTATTGAGCCTCTCTCTTTTGATGACATTAATGCGGTGGTTCAATCGGTCACCACCGGCATCGTTACTGCCGCCGAATCTGCCATTCCCCGTCCTTCTGGGTCCCCTCGGCGGAGGGCTGTGCCTCGGTGGTCGCCTGAGATCGCTGAAGCGATTAAAGATCGCCGGCGGGCGCTCCAGCGTCACAAGCGACATCCCTCCATAGACCACCTTATCGCCTTCAAACGGCTGCGTGCGCGGGCCCGCCTCCTTATCCGCCAAGGCAAGAAGGAGTAGTGGGAGCGGTATGTGTCCACCATTGGCCTCCATGTCACTCCATCGCAGGTCTGGGCCAAGATTCGACGCGTCTACGGCTATCGGACCCCTGTCAGCGTCCCTGCGCTCTCACTGAATGGAGCAGTTTGTACTGACTCCGACGTCATTGCAAACCGATTAGCAGAGCATTTTGCTATGAGTTCCGCTTCTGCGACTTGCCCCCAGGCCTTCCGCTCCATTAAAGAGCGGATGGAACGTCGGAGACTTTCTTTTCGCACCCACGCTTCTGAATCTTACAATGCTCCGTTCAGTGAGTGGGAATTTCACAGTGCCCTTTCCGCTTGCCCTGATACCGCTCCCGGGCCCGATCGCATCCACTGTCAGATGCTGAAACACCTTTCAGTGGACTGCAAGCGACGCCTCCTCGACCTTTACAACCGTCTCTGGGTCGAGGGTGAGTTTCCGTCGCAATGGCGGGAAAGCATTGTCATCCCCGTTTTGAAACCGGGCAAGAGCCCTTTGGAGGTGGACAGCTACCGTCCTATTAGCCTCACCAACGTTCTTTGCAAGTTGCTTGAACGGATGGTGAGCCGGCGCTTGAATTGGGTACTGGAGTCTCGGGGCCTTCTGGCTCCGTCTCAGGGTGGGTTCCGTAAAGGCCGCTCCGCCGCCGACAATCTGGTGAGCCTGGAGTCGGCCATCCGTACTGCCTTTGCCCGCCGTCAACACCTGGTCGCTGTCTTTTTCGACATGCGGAAGGCGTACGATACGACATGGCGTCATCACATCCTTTCTACGCTTCATGGATGGGGTCTTCGGCGCCCTCTGCCGATCTTTATCAGAAATTTTCTGTCGTATCGTACCTTCCGCGTGCAAGTCGCGGCCTCATATAGTTCCTCCCACGTCCAGGAGACCGGTGTTCCACAGGGTTCTGTTTTAAGTGTCTGCCTGTTTTTAATAGCCATTAACGGGCTCGCTGCGGCCGTGGGAAATTCTGTCTCCGCTTCCCTGTATGCTGACGACTTCTGCCTTTACTACAGCTCTACTGGCATTGCAGCTGTTGAGCGCCAGTTACAGGGCGCTATCCGCAAGGCGCAGTCTTGGGCTGTAGCTCATGGGTTCCAGTTTTCGGCAGCGAAGACCTGCGTTATGCATTTCTGCCGGCGACGTACTGTCCACCCGGAGCCGCGGCTTTATCTTGCCGGCGAACCTCTTTCAGTGGTGGAATCACACAGGTTTTTGGGGGTGGTTTTCGATGCCCGATTGACTTTGGTGCCTCATATCCGGCAGCTTAAACATGCATGTTGGCGGCATCTAAACGCTCTGAGATGCTTGAGCCACACCCGCTGGGGCGCCGACCGATCTACCCTGTTGCGGCTCTACCAGGCGTTAATCCAGTCCCGTCTGGATTATGGGAGTCTGGCTTATGGCTCAGCATCCCCATCTGCGTTGCGGGTGCTGGACCCAATTCTCCTCAGCGGGATACGCCTTGCCACTGGTGCTTTCCGCACCAGCCCTGTGGACAGCATACTAGTGGAGGCAGGTGTCCCTCCACTGCGGTTACGACGCCAACAATTACTGGCTGCTTATGCTGCCCATGTTTTTAGCTTGCCCGGGCATCCAAATTACCGTGTTCTGTTCCCGCAGTCAATCGTCCATCTGCCAGAACGTCGGTCCCGGTCGGGTTGTCCGATCGCCGTACGCGTCAAAGAGCTCCTCTCTGGGCTTGGGTTCTTCCCTGTTCCACCTCCTTTCCGGGCACCTCTGCGCACTCCCCCATGGTGTGTGCCCCGCCCTTGCCTTCGGCTCGACTTGGCACAGGGCCCGAAGGACTCAATCCCTCCAGCGGCCTTCCGCCGCCGCTTTTATTCCATCCTGGCCACGTATCAGGGCTCTGGCATTGTTTACACTGACGGTTCGATGGTTGCTGGTCGTGTCGGGTATGCGCTAACTCTAGGGGACCATTCCGAACAACGTTCCTTGGCGGCTGGCTGCAGCGTTTACACTGCTGAGCTGGTCGCCATCTTTCGAGCCCTAGCGTATATCCGCTCCTGCTCAGGTGAGTCCTTCGTTATCTGTAGCGATTCCCTGAGCAGTTTACGAGCTCTCGACCAGTGTTTCCCTCGTTCTCGTCTGGTTCAAAAATGGTTCAAATGGCTCTGAGCACTATGGGACTCAACTGCTGTGGTCATTAGTCCCCTAGAACTTATAACTACTTAAACCTAACTAACCTAAGGACATCACACACATCCATGCCCGGGGCAGGATTCGAACCTGCGACCGTAGCAGTCGCACGATTCTGGACTGCGCGCCTAGAACCGCGAGACCACCACAGGCGGCCGGCGTTCTCGTCTGGTGATGGCTATCCACGAGTCCCTGCATACTCTTGCTCGTTGCGGCCGCTCTGTGGTCTTCGTGTGGACCCCAGGCCATGTTGGGATACCTGGCAATGAGAATGTTGACCGCCTGGCGGAAGAGGCCACTAGTAAATCATCTTTGGAGATTGGCCTCCTGGAGACTGATTTGCGGTAAGTCTTACGCCGCGAAGTTCTTTCGGTTTGGGACGCTGAATGGTGCAATCTGCCCACGCCCAACAAACTCCGTCCAATCAAGGCGACGACGACTGTGTGGCGGTCGTCCATGCGGGTCTCCCGCAAGGAGTCTGTTGTCCTCTGCCGGCTGCGCATTGGGCACACTCGGCTTACCCACGGCCACTTATTGCGCCGTGAGGACCCACCTCTGTGTCGCTGCGGCTCCGTTTTATCTGTGGTCCATATTTTATTGGAGTGTCCGCATTTAGCTGTCCTCAGGCAGTCGTTCGCACTGCCTGACATGCTCCCTGCCCTTTTAACAGATGACTCTGCTGCGGCTGACTTAGTTTTACGTTTTATTCGGGCAGGGGTTTTTTATAGTTTAATCTGAGTGTTTGTTTTTTAGTGTTGATTCTGGCTTTTAGCCTCTGATTTTAAACTGAGTTTTTAATGTGTTCTTGGTGGTTGGCTTTTCCTCTTTTTTTCTCTATGGTCGGCCAACCACCGTCACACTCTGTGTGTTTTAATTTGTTTTGTCTGATCTCTGTCGGAGTCTTTCTCGTTCTGTGTCGTCTGACGTCTTTCCTGCTGTTCGTTTTTTATTCTCTTTGGGCTGTTTTAATTTTTTGGAAAAAGGGACCGATGACCATCGCAGTCTGGTCCCTTTCATCCCACAAACCAACCAACCAACCTAAAATCGATAGTAGCACTAGAGCTGTTTCCCTGAACTATGCTTTCTTCTTGGGGGGGGGGGGGGGGAACTTTTAACAATTTTCTTGCTCCTGTCGTGTTGTGTAATCATTTTTCTTGGACATAATTGTTTCGGGACTTCTGCTATGTATCGCAGATATTTACTTTTCACTACCTTTGTTTTACCTTGCATCGTTAATCCACATCATGTACAAAGTATACTGTCCATTCTGTAAAAACAGTTATTCCTGTTATTTCTACAGGCTCTGCCAGCTGAACTAATCCTTGGTGGCTGGGCACAATGTAAATAAATTGTTCCCTTGTTGTCAAAGCCACAGCGTGTCAACTGTGTTGTATAACGTAATGAAAGAGCGAACGAGGGAAATATGGTAGTCACTGCTTGATGCAAACATGCGTCAAGGAACCAAAGTACGTGAACGATTGAGCTTCTCTTTGCCTAGAATAAAGTGATGCACTTTCTAATGGCCAATCTGACGTATGCGAACGAGACGTACGTCAGCTGACGACAGAACAAGAACTATAGGCCTATTTGAAAGTGGAAATGAGATTTGTTATAGAATTTCACGGATTCTCCAAGTTCTATTTTATGGGTAATCATAAGAGCAGGGTGAAATATTATTAAAATTGTAAAAAAAAATATGAAAAATGGAAAGACCACGCAACCGATTAAATGAGAGGGTACTTCTTAACCTAATACAATACCGGTAACATAGACCAAAAAGATGAAGAGGCGTAGGAAGTATTCGGAAAAGATGGGAGGATAAATCTCTGAATGACAGTGGAAAAGGCATGTTTCTATATCCTGAAGGTCAAGAAGACTTCTTAATTAAACGACTGTCTGTTATGTACAAATAATATTTTTACTGCAAATATTAAAAATAATAGCTTATTTGAAGCTTGATAATGAAAAAAATTTTATTTTGCGCTACCATATTAAAATAATGAGGAAGTCTTGAGTAACGGTATTTATTTAAGGAAAAATACCGATATCTACACTCCTGGAAATGGAAAAAAGAACACATTGACACCGGTGTGTCAGACCCACCATACTTGCTCCGGACACTGCGAGAGGGCTGTACAAGCAATGATCACACGCACGGCACAGCGGACACACCAGGAACCGCGGTGTTGGCCGTCGAATGGCGCTAGCTGCGCAGCATTTGTGCACCGCCGCCGTCAGTGTCAGCCAGTTTGCCATGGCATACGGAGCTCCATCGCAGTCTTTAACACTGGTAGCATGCCGCGACAGCGTGGACGTGAACCGTATGTGCAGTTGACGGACTTTGAGCGAGGGCGTATAGTGGGCATGCGGGAGGCCGGGTGGACGTACCGCCGAATTGCTCAACACGTGGGGCGTGAGGTTTCCACAGTACATCGATGTTGTCGCCAGTGGTCGGCGGAAGGTGCACGTGCCCGTCGACCTGGGACCGGACCGCAGCGACGCACGGATGCACGCCAAGACCGTAGGATCCTACGCAGTGCCGTAGGGGACCGCACCGCCACTTCCCAGCAAATTAGGGACACTGTTGCTCCTGGGGTATCGGCGAGGACCATTCGAAACCGTCGCCATGAAGCTGGGCTACGGTCCCGCACACCGTTAGGCCGTCTTCCGCTCACGCCCCAACATCGTGCAGCCCGCCTCCAGTGGTGTCGCGACAGGCGTGAATGGAGGGACGAATGGAGACGAGTCGTCTTCAGTGATGAGAGTCGCTTCTGCCTTGGTGCCAATGATGGTCGTATGCGTGTTTGGCGCCGTGCAGGTGAGCGCCACAATCAGGACTGCATACGACCGAGGCACACAGGGCCAACACCCGGCATCATGGTGTGGGGAGCGATCTCCTACACTGGCTGTACACCACTGGTGATCGTCGAGGGGACACTGAATAGTGCACGGTACATCCAAACCGTTATCGAACCCATCGTTCTACCATTCCTAGACCGGCAAGGGAACTTGCTGTTCCAACAGGACAATGCACGTCCGCATGTATCCCGTGCCACCCAACGTGCTCTAGAAGGTGTAAGTCAACTACCCTGGCCAGCAAGATCTCCGGATCTGTCCCCCATTGAGCATGTTTGGGACTGGATGAAGCGTCGTCTCACGCGGTCTGCACGTCCAGCACGAACGCTGGTCCAACTGAGGCGCCAGGTGGAAATGGCATGGCAAGCCGTTCCACAGGACTACATCCAGCATCTCTACGATCGTCTCCATGGGAGAATAGCAGCCTGCATTGCTGCGAAAGGTGGATATACACTGTACTAGTGCCGACATTGTGCATGCTCTGTTGCCTGTGTCTATGTGCCTGTGGTTCTGTCAGTGTGATCATGTGATGTATCTGACCCCAGGAATGTGTCAATAAAGTTTCCCCTTCCTGGGACAATGAATTCATGGTGTTCTTATTTCAATTTCCAGGAGTGTACTTAATACTTTATTGTAATGTAAATTATTTTCAATCCAGCCTGCCATTAAAATTCCTTCACATTAATCATCATAAAAATAATTTCAGTTTTATTTTTCATGCAGACACATTACTATTGGGGCACAAAAGCATTAACTTCCTACAACCGCACAAGCGGATAAGAGTACGCATTCAGTTGGACAAGAGTTGGCATGAGAAATTCTGCAGCTGCTATCGTAAAGATAACGTCCTACAGCTACATCACCCGTACAGTACTCACCCATCCAGTCACCAAAAAAGTCACGTCCACACACTCTGGACATTCTTGCAGATTCTTTACTTGGTGAAATCAATTTTCTGAGAATCTATTGACAATATCCACTTGCAGAACGAAGTTTGATCTGTTCTAGAAGATCCTGTTCCTTTTCTTCCTTATCCATCTGTTTCCGTTCGAGAGCATTTTACGCCGGTGATGAAACGATTTCCGAATTTTTTGCCCTTCGCATACGGACGATAACTTTGGAGGTGAATGTGCGTTTGCAGGCTTGCGGCATAAAATCCTAACACTACTCTACGAGTTACTGTCGGAGCTTCCTTCACTGGAGCGTTGTATCTAGTCGAGTGATAATACTCCATGAAATGAACTACAATTTCTTCTCTCTTCTTAGTCGACAAAGCGCAAAATCCTACCCTGTGTAAGCAATAAAATTGTATGAGCATATTCACGCTCCTTCAAATGCTTTTGCTGCCTTCTCAGTCATCGATGTCCGACAGTATTCAGCTCTAAATAAACCTTCATAAATGTGATTACTCTTGCGCGGAAGGTCACTAGTTGACTAATGTATTGTTCGATCGTATTATCTGAGGGACAGACAATTGCTACCATGTGGATAAGAATGCAACAGCATGTAGAATTATCGGTTAATAAAATAAATTAAACTGCAGGTTCTGGTTAAAACCGTTTACTACGTGTGTATGTTTTCCTAACAAAATAGATTTCTTATCTGAATATCAAGATAGAAGGAAACAACAACAAATACCTGGTCTTTACGCACGGCTAAAATGGCCCACCACGGCCCGTCTCCCGCTAAGTGCAGCCAGCGTAGATTAAAATTCGTAGTATTGGGTGATGCGTTCTCTTGACCTAACACCCATTATATGTTTAAACATATCTATGACATTTTTTTATTTTGTTTCAGCCTTATTCAATTCATCAGTGACGAGGATTGTTCTCATAACATTATCAAATATGCTCAATATACCAAAATACTTCCAAGGTAAAAGATATGTAATGACGACCGTGACAACAACGGCAATTTAGTAATGTTGTACCATCTTCCACTCTGAATTTTAAAGCTGACCCCTTTCTCTTATTTTTAAAAAAAATTTTAACTTCTTAATTTTATTCGATGTAAGGGTCGTGATTCAATTTGTTGTTAATTTTTCGTCCATAATTCGTTTACCAGAAAATCGCAGACGTACACTTGAAAACAACGGGCTGGCCCAGTTACGACTGAAGGTAGTTTTATTTGTAGAGTCATCAAACGAACCTCTCTACAGCGTTCATTCATAAGCGAAACTATACGAAAGTGGCTCCTTTCTTTTAATTTCTGCGGTGTCGTAGTATCTCCACTATTATGTGTCAACGGCCTTGACGCAATGATAACAACGTTCCCGACAGACCACCGAATTTAAGCGCTATTGGACTTGGCTAGCACTTGGACGAGTGACCGTCCGAGTCTGCCGAGTGCTGATTGCAGGCGAGATGCATTGAGCCGTTGCGAGGCTAATTGAGGAGCTACTTGATTGAGAAATAGCGGCACCGGTCACACAGACTGACAACGGCAGGGAGACCGTCATGCTCGTCATATGCCCCTCTATATCCGCATCCAGTGACGCCTCTCGCCTGAGGATGACACGGCGGTCGGTTGGTAATGTTGAGCCTTCGGAGCCCTGTTGGGACGGAGTTCGAGTTCCACTATTATGTAGGACCAAACCTCCCAATCATAAGTGGCAGTTCCAATTTACACATCAGTATCACTCTCCCTCATAACTCGAAAGCCATTTCTGCTATTAAGTAAACCACATTAGCTTTGTATATGATCACAAATTACTGAACATTCCTCCCCATTTTCTTCCTCCATCCATTCTTCCTGTAATGACTGCCACATGATTACCGATCTAGCGCTCTGTAAGTAAAGGCCACGTTCTGAGCTCTCTAGTTTTCTTGGAGAGGTTGAAGAATGGTGTGCTTCCGGGTGTTCAGCTGAATTGTTCCATTTTGTTCATAATATTTTGACAACCGATCCAATCGTCTTTTGCAAGTGCTGCAATTTGCACTTTTATGTGCACTCGCTGCCTGGACTCCAAAAGTGAAATACAGTTGGTCTCGAGCCGCTATTTAAAACTGAGTTCCACTCACGCCCACTATGCCCCAGGATCTTTTGCTTTTTCAGAGTCCGCTGACATTCTGTGAAACGCACAGTGTTTTTCAGCTCTGTTGAATGTGATGGCCGGCAAGAATATTAATAAATAGAGTGCCGGATCCCAAACCTTCTTTCAGGTCAAACTCGGCACAGCCCCTAGAATCATCCTACTGATTATCGCTTTGTTGACAGAAGGTTGAGTTCCCTCGCACACGTGTGGGATTCAGTTGCTCATTGCTGAGGGTATAGCGCCAATTGAAAGCCATCGAAGCTTACTAAAGGGGTATGGAGACGATGCAGTAGACGTAAACTATGTGGGGCACTGTGTACTGCGTGTCAGTAGAGGTGAAAAGAATGTGCACAGGCCACGGTCCTGCACAGCTGCCATCCATCACGATGGTCAACGTCTCAATCTGCACACCTGTGATGAGCGGAGGATTACGACCGAGGAACTGTATGCACAGCTGAAGTCGACTGTAATGACTTACGCAAGATGTTACGTAACCTTGATTATCGCAGACTGTGTGCTAGATGGGTTCCGTGAACTCTTAAGCAACACAAAAAAAATCTATGAATGGAAATTTGATGACATGTGTTGGACCAGTTCGAGGATGAACACCATCACTATCAGAGCTGAGACGTAATCATAATTACGTCTCAGAACCTAAAGGAGAGTTCAGGAAGTGAAGACAAAGTGAAGTTCACAGTCCGCTGGAATAAGCGAGGTTTGAATCTTGCAGTCTAAAGCAATGGTCGATTCAGAACGCTACGACACTAACCAGGCTGAAGCTAAAGGAGAAGAAAAATTTCTTCTTTCAGTACGATAACGCCAGACTCATAACGGTCTTGATACAATGGAACTGACTGGTAAATTTGAGTGGACTGACCTACACCATCAACAATGTGACCTCGATCTAGAAACTTCAGCTATCTCTTTCTTTGGTGAAGAATGGAATATGTGTCGCGCAACATTTTTCAGACTCAAGTGCTGTCACAGAGTGGTTCCGCTCAACTTGTTCAGTTTTTCACGAGCGTAGCATGCGGGGTCTTGTTCATCGGTAGTAAAAGTGCATGTCGAATAGTGATGACTATGTGGAAAAAAAAGCATACACAATTTAACAGAAATCTTGCGTTAACTTTTGTTATTATTTTCATGGAGGTAAATGGAAGCGTTAGTTTCAGCTTGATCTCCGTACAACTAGATAGACTCCAAGGAACAACATGAAAGAGGTACAATACTGGAATGTAGAAAGTGAGGGGGTAGTTAATTCACAAAGGAGCGGCTTCTATGACTGCGAACAACAGATGGAGACAACGGCGACATTAGCGTTAGACTGCGCCGGCCTGCGGACACTGCGAGATACCAGCACGTGGTAATGGACGCGCTGCTGCGACACCGGGCTGACAGATGCGCCCCGTGGGCGCACGTGGAATCCGCAGCACGCGGTCGCACTGCGTGGGTGGAACACAATGCGAAGGCTAGGGGGCCGGCTACTCCAGTCCCCCACAATGACCCTCATTACTCTCTCACGTTCCTACTCTTCTTCTTCAGTTTGTTTGCATTGTCACTAGTTCAGGCCTCATCGTGATTATTTGCAGGCTTCTCTGTTGTGCCCACAAGCGTCATAATACGTTCAGGAGCTATTATAATACAATATTAAACGGTGAATCATGAAGTTTTAGAACGAAAGTAACTACGAAAATGCTTCAAATGGCTCTAAGCACAATGGGACTTAACATCTGAAGTCATCAGTCCCCTAGACTTAGAACTCCTTAAACCTAAGTAACCTAAGGACATTACACACATCCATGCCCGAGGCAGGATTCGAACCTGCGACCTTAGCAGCAGCGTGGTTCCGGACTAAAGCGCTTAGAACCGCTCGGCCATAGCGGCCGGCTTAACCACGAAAACAAAAGCAACAATAATAATAGTGAACATAGAATACAAGCATATTCGTCATTTCAGAAATCTCAATAACGTGCAAAAAAAAAAAAAAAGATGAGGCTATTGGATAAGGCTCATCTGTAGGAACCGTACCAGAAATTGCGTGAGTCATTTGTACAGGCTTAAAAATTCCAAATTACAAGAGCAGGATCTAATACAATCCTGTATCCTCTAAATAAGTCTACGTACTTCCTAAATCATTTCAGTAACTTAGTATTATCATAGCACAGTCAACTGGATTTAAAGTATTCACACATGGGCTCTAGTACCATCGGTTTCATTTATTACAGTTATTTGCATTTCCGTAATATAGTTACGTGGGTATAAAGCACAGTAAGCAGTACTAAGCCACATTCGATAATAAAATAGTAACACACAGTACAGAAATGGGAGAAATGGATTATCTGGAGGCGACAGTCCGCATTAAGCCTTAATTTTATCTAAATTACAGGTAAAAGTCTAGTAACACAATTATGTAATAGGACGTACAATATGTGTAGCTTAATACAGTTCAAAATGTTTTTGTTGGATAATGGTAGCCGAAAGTACGAGCTTGTGCTGAAAATAAATGCCTCAGAATTTTTTATGTGAAAACTCTTGAAGATTTTCGAATAAAACAAACGTTATTAATATTCTACATCTTCGTTTTACATATGTATTTCCAAACCTGGTCACCCTGGCGACGAACACATTTTCTCAATGAGAGACCAGTTTGTTGGTACTGTCGCTGTATAACATTTGACTTTGTTGACAGAGTCACAACCTCACTTCTGCTTGCACCTCTTCACTTCTATCAAGTCCTCGAAGGTGTTCTTAATTTGTTTTACAAAGAGATGAAAATCGAATGGGGCCAAATCGGGACTGTTTCGTGGATGATCGATGACAGTGAATCCAAGGCGTCCGATTGTTGCAGATGTTGCAGCGATGACGTGTAGTCTGGCATTATCAAGCTGAAGGAAAGGGTGCTCCATGTGTAGACGAACTTTCGAATTTGAAACTCGATTACAGCACGCTGTTTCTCGCGCACTTACATAGTTATATTACTTACACACCGCCATGTTACACGCTAAAATTCGGAGCCCTCTAGCAGCAGAGGGCTGCAAATATGTAGACATAAGAATAAAGATGAAGAATGATAGTAAAGTTTGTTTCGTATAAAAACTTCGATAGTTTCACATAAAAAATTCTGAGGCATTACTTTGGAGCATGTTTCCGTTATATCAGACAGGTATCGATAATATTTGTGTGTTGGGGTACTGCAGCTGATTATTTGTATAATGTCTGCCAAAACAGAAAGTCACGTGCGATTTTATTCAGGCTGAACAAACTCTTGTTTGATGTTGCTATACGGAAAATACGGAATAACTACCGTTTGCAACAAACGCATACTCTAGAAGATCTGGAACTCCCCCAGTTAGTTGTCGTCACGTATTCACGGGTATCTCTTGCCAGGCTGTCTAGGTTTTTCCTTAACTGTTGAAATATGTTTCAGTAAAAGATTCATACTAAGACTGACATGATCAAAGAGATCACATATTACTGTTATAATTAATCAATCGAGAAGGGCTTCTAGATGATGAATTGCTTCAATTTCCAGAAACTTGTGTGCAAGCGATGCACTTTGAATTATTGACCGCGCTCTTCCACTGATTAGTGAACACTTCTACTTGTGACGGAAGTCTCTTTGGCTTGTCAGGAAATACTTTAGGGAATAGAGTCAAGACTATCTTCCTTACAGATTGATCATCCTAGAGAATTTGACGGAAGCATTACCTACTTGACAACGCTACACACATACCATTGTGTTCTTCCAGTAATGACTAAATTATGTTTGCTTTATAATATGCCTTACCGAGCATGATGATGTCATTGAAGACGTCACTGATGATACGTGACATGAAATGGGAACTTTCTTCGCAAATGGATGGTGGTATATATATATATATATATATATATATATATATATATATATAGGATGTCCCAGCTATCTTGTCCACCCAAAATATCTCTGGAACAATAACAGCTATTGGAAAACGACTTTCACCGGTGTCAATGTAGGGCTGGGGCCCATCTATGTACGTACACTCCTGGAAATGGAAAAAAGAACACATTGACACCGGTGTGTCAGACCCACCATACTTGCTCCGGACACTGCGAGAGGGCTGTACAAGCAATGATCACACGCACGGCACAGCGGACACACCAGGAACCGCCGTGTTGGCCGTCGAATGGCGCTAGCTGCGCAGCATTTGTGCACCGCCGCCGTCAGTGTCAGCCAGTTTGCCATGGCATACGGAGCTCCATCGCAGTCTTTAACACTGGTAGCATGCCGCGACAGCGTGGACGTGAACCGTATGTGCAGTTGACGGACTTTGAGCGAGGGCGTATAGTGGGCATGCGGGAGGCCGGGTGGACGTACCGCCGAATTGCTCAACACGTGGGGCGTGAGGTCTCCACAGTACATCGATGTTGTCGCCAGTGGTCGGCGGAAGGTGCACGTGCCCGTCGACCTGGGACCGGACCGCAGCGACGCACGGATGCACGCCAAGACCGTAGGATCCTACGCAGTGCCGTAGGGGACCGCACCGCCACTTCCCAGCAAATTAGGGACACTGTTGCTCCTGGGGTATCGGCGAGGACCATTCGCAACCGTCTCCATGAAGCTGGGCTACGGTCCCGCACACTGTTAGGCCGTCTTCCGCTCACGCCCCAACATCGTGCAGCCCGCCTCCAGTGGTGTCGCGACAGGCGTGAATGGAGGGACGAATGGAGACGTGTCGTCTTCAGCGATGAGAGTCGCTTCTGCCTTGGTGCCAATGATGGTCGTATGCGTGTTTGGCGCCGTGCAGGTGAGCGCCACAATCAGGACTGCGTACGACCGAGGCACACAGGGCCAACACCCGGCGTCATGGTGTGGGGAGCGATCTCCTACACTGGCCGTACACCACTGGCGATCGTCGAGGGGACACTGAATAGTGCACGGTACATCCAAACCGTCATCGAACCCATCGTTCTACCATTCCTAGACCGGCAAGGGAAGAACTTGCTGTTCCAACAGGACAATGCACGTCCGCATGTATCCCGTGCCACCCAACGTGCTCTAGAAGGTGTAAGTCAACTACCCTGGCCAGCAAGATCTCCGGATCTGTCCCCCATTGAGCATGTTTGGGACTGGATGAAGCGTCGTCTCACGCGGTCTGCACGTCCAGCACGAACGCTGGTCCAACTGAGGCGCCAGGTGGAAATGGCATGGCAAGCCGTTCCACAGGACTACATCCAGCATCTCTACGATCGTCTCCATGGGAGAATAGCAGCCTGCATTGCTGCGAAAGGTGGATATACACTGTACTAGTGCCGACATTGTGCATGCTCTGTTGCCTGTGTCTATGTGCCTGTGGTTCTGTCAGTGTGATCATGTGATGTATCTGACCCCAGGAATGTGTCAATAAAGTTTCCCCTTCCTGGGACAATGAATTCACGGTGTTCTTATTTCAATTTCCAGGAGTGTATTTGGAAACATTCTAAAACGAAAGCATATGTGTTTTGAACACAAACTTATGTTTTTTTAAATGGACCTCCTATATTTTTTCTTCAGCAATCCATAGCATGACAAAGCACATACACAGTGGCGTTGATTGCATCGCAATATTCCCAGTACATCCGGAGATATTAAGACGCGAAGTTGACGCTTGAAACACCCGACATGCGCTGCTAGCGCACGTCCTGAGGCTCAGGCGTGAACCCCATGCTGCCCGTAATCGCGATGTGATTGACATGCGTAATCACACTTCCATACTTATCAAGAGGTCCGAAACGAATAATACGGTCTGCTGCCATCCTGCAGCATGGGGTTTACAATAACAAGCCCTAGAAGGTGCCACTGCAAAATTTCTGCTAACACGTATGCTGCTATTCATTATTTACGGCCCTTAAAGACTTTTTTCTCGCAGTGCATGATCTTAGTAGACGAATTATACAGCTTACAGGAAGAAGTATTTTTAAAAAAATGTTCAATTGGCTCTGAGCACTATGGGAGTGGACTTCTGAGGTCATCAGTCCCCTAAAACTTAGAACTACTTAAACCTAACTAACCTAAGGACGTAACACACACCCATGCCCGAGGCAGGATTCGAACCTGCGACTGTAGCGGTCGCGCGGTTCCACACTGTCGCGCCTAGAACCGGCCGGCCACCCCGGCCTGCAAGTATTTTTACAGTGCAACATTATGGCAACCTAAATGTTGTTATAAATACAGTATAAAGTGATAATCCTATGTTTACTATTATAATGCCATATGATACTCATTATTACATAGATATGTACGGAATAAGCAATTAATACATCTCTAATGTACTGTGTCAATACAAAAGTTCAACCGTCACATGTAACAGAACGGCAGGACGGGACGGGTGGACGGCGGGCGGGGGAGGGGGGGGGGAGTAAACAGGTGATTCGTACTCGATTTTTTGTCTTTGACTAAACTGCGAAAAATGTATAGCAAACACATGGCAGCGCCACAGTGACATTTCCTCACAGTGCAGCACTAAGGCATGCTAAATATTGTTGGAAATACAATATAAAGCGATACTCCTATTCTAACCTTTACAGTGCTGTCTATTAATCACTATTACATAGTTATTCACAGGACAAAAGATCAATATAAATTTATTACACTGTAATGCAATGTGGCAATACAAAGTACAATCATTATATGGAGTGGGAAAGGAGGAGTTGGGTGGGCAGGGGTAGGGCAGTTTAGAGAGTGATATTTTGTGTTTGAACTAAGGTGCAACAAACGTGCAGCCAGTATCGAACAGTGTCACAGTGACGCTGCATTACACAGCATGTAAAACAGGACAGACAACATATATTTTTATAATAATAAAAAATATATAAGGACAAAAATTAATGTGGTAGGTAGCTCAAGGTCTAAGACATTGTATATGTAATTCCTTACATACTATATAACCATGTTTAAGTGACAGCATGTAACTACAACATTCACAAATGAGTTGGACTGCCTGCATTTTACGGATAATAACACTTGAAGACAAAGAAATGCATTAGTTACCATTCTGTCTATGCTATAGGATGTGTGCATTGTAGATAGTTAGATTAATTAACTGCATATAACATCATGTAATACACTCTCCAAAATTATAGGGTATTTGGCAATATTCATCTTCTTATTTTGACAAATAACTACAATGGCAAATAAAAATATACAGTGGCAGTACCAATGAACTGAAGACAACAGCTCAATGACAGTGAATACTGAATATGTAATAAAATACAGAACTGTATCAAAATTACATATCATAACAACATTTATGCGCAAGGCAAATCACAAGCATCTTTTACAATAGGAGAGACAAGTGCCATATAACAATAACACTTGTAAGTAAAGCAGAAAACCAATGTATCTCATAATGTAGGGCAAACAACCTGTAACAGTGAGTACAGAATGTGTAATAAGTTATTGATTAATAATAGAGAACCATGTAAAAGTAAAATCAGATCACACAAACACTTATAAGCAAGGCAAACAAACAATATACCTTAAAAAGTCGGACAAACACCAAAGAACAATTCATACGGTAGGCAGTTCAAGATCTAAGCTACTGCATAAGTGCAACATAGTATCTGATTGTGCCAAGTACAACATCACTGCAGGACGTAATGGACGAGTATGTAATATCTTTCATCCCGGTGTAGTTTTCATCTGCACTGCATTATGAAATGACTGATCATCAAAAATTATCATGACGACTTGTGACCCATTTATGCTGCTTTAGCTTCATTTTAATGGGTTTAGTGTATTTAAAGTAATATCTTAAAGAATTGTTGTTGCAATTATTAATGCAGTTTTTCAGGTTTGTGATGAAATTTGAAAGTGACGACTCAGTGCGTCGAAACTAGTTATGTGACCTTTTAAAAAATTCATTGTTTCAGTTGCTGTGGCTTGACGACTGTTTCTGGTGTCAAATAAACATTTTAAATTTCATTCTATCACATTCGTTGATGACAGTTATGCCGGAATACAGAGTTAATTATAACCATTTTAATCTATTTTGTGGAAATAACAGTAAATACAATATTATAATTTCATTCTTACAGCTGGCGCACCTAATCACTTTCTTTGTCCTTGATCTCAAATGATGCAATGAAAGATATTATTTTGAGTCACTGACACCATTAATGTAAATTAGCTTGCTAAAAGTCAGTACAAAAACTGAACAAGAGAGCAATAAAAAAATTGGACATGGGACAGTAGTAAGAATGGAATCCGATCCAAAGGGTGAGCAGTCTTATGTGCTATCATTTATGCTATGAGAACAACTGACTCTAATTGCATCTGGAGGGCCGCTTGAATGTGTTCGCAAGTGGCGAACTGTATCGAATATTTTTCTTAACAATCATTTCTCAGGACAACGTACCCAGCAACAACCTAAGAAAATTTTTAGAATGTTTCTGATCACTGTGCATATAACGCAGTTTCTGATCACTGTGCAGTACTATCGCTACGTGAAGAAAGGGTACTTTAACAGTTTGAAAGTTTTATTGCAGGATTGATGCAGAAAGAAGCCAAGTTTCAAAGCTGTACCTGCTATGAGCGAACAAGTTTCTTTTTTACAGCCTACTACTCGGTCAACTGTTTGTGTTTTTGATGTCAAGTGCAAATTTACAACAATTCAACTTTTTTTTAATGTCCAACGGAAAACCATCCGTTTGTAACCTCCCCACGAAATTTTATATAATAAATATTTATTTATTTGGTTAATGATTCTAATTTTTGTGTGACCTCAGAACAAAATTGGTTCCCATTTATAATCTCCGTGCAGAAATGCATTCACATTTAATGTACCCACAAATTCTTTTCTCATTTAATGTAAGCTCGAAACAGAAAAATTCCTAAACCCTGAAATGAAAAAAAATAAATTCAGTAACCTGGTAAATTTTAGGACGACAGCAGTGCTGCGCCATGGCCATGTAAGATCATTCTGAATAAAAAAGCAAAAATTCTTACCGCAATAAAAACGGCGAATATATCTGCTCTTACTTAACATTTTTTTGGCACAGCTCCGTGCAGTGCTGGCCTATACATTTGTGATTTGTGAAAGGAAGCAACTGATTTTTAAAATTGAAATGAATGCTTTAAAAAAATACTTTATATTACAAAAATTATTATTAGGACATTTTTTAAAACATTTGGATGACAGTTCAAATACATTACTAGATATGCGCGAGGCTGCTTTTTACCTTATACAATAATACTCAGGCTCCGGACTCCCAACCAGAGCAGACTGCAGACAACCGCAGACAACCTCAGACTAGCGACTGGCAACAACTAACTACTACAGTTACACAGATCGTACTGCAGTCAACGCTGCTCTCTGGTCAGAGATTCTCATATCGCAGGCAGCACATGCCTCTTACATAACCCTCCACTGGGGGGGGGGGGGGGGGGGCAAAAATTTGGCAGCGATGGTGAGTCAATTGGACTTGCCATGAGCAACAAATTTTTCTTAATTAACTAAGTTTACAGTCACAGAATCTCTCTCTCTCTCTCTCTCTCTCTCTCTCTCTATATATATATATATATATATATATATATATATAAGTGCAGAACATGAAATAAAATATAGTGCACATGCACTGTGTACAGAACATATCAAGAAATCACAAACTGTATACGCAATGAGTACAAATCATATTAGCAAATGATATAAAGTGCACCCGCACTGTAGTACAGAACATATCAAGAAATCACAAAATGTATACGCAATGATTACAAATCATATTAACAAATGACATAAAGTGCACACGCACTGTAGTACAGAACATATCAGGCAATGACAAAATGTACACGCAATGAGTACAAATCATATTAGCAAATGACATAAAGTGCATACGCACTGTAGTATTTTTTTTACCATTTTACAAGAACTAGGATAGGAAAGGGAAGGATTGCATCATGGTTGTAGCACAGTAGGTTGCACGTAGCTGCACTGAAAGTCCATATCTTTCTACAGAAGCACAACACCAAGTGAGACAATCTGAAGTTTTCTTCCCTGAAGTATTAATCAGTGTAGCCAAGACACTGAAATGTCGTATTAATATTCAATGTTATCATTTTGGTAGTACATTAGGTACACCAAACAGTGGGACCATAATAACATCTCCATCGCTCAAGGTGGTGGACAGCATGTCGTGTCAACACCACGTTCTTGTAAGGTACACCAATGTAGAATTAGTACAAAAACCAAATATAGTGCTCCATGATCATGAGGATAGACAGGACAAACGGATATTGCAGTAATTCCTGGTAATTAGGTCAGAAGGTGAAGGACATTAAGTCTTATGCCAGTCATCATTGAGAATTACACTAGTCTATCAACTGATTTGAGTAATTGGTGGCACTCATCGCCTAGTTACTGAACATTTCTGTACTATGTATGAAGTATTACAGAATAATGTTCATAAGTCATCTGATTATAGTGAACATTGGCACTCATTGGCCAGTTACAAACCATTTTTATGCATTATTCAAAAGTGATCATTCAAAACAAGAGTTAATTAATGGCATACTATTTACATAATTCAGCTAGTAATAGTAATCATTGGCACTCATTGGCCAGTTACAAATCATCAGAAGTCATCATTCAAATGGGAGCTAATGACTGTAGCATCAAGCTACTGGTATTCATATATAATAGCATGTAAGTGACATAATACAAATTTAAAATATAAGAAACAGAGGCATTCATTGGCCAGTTACTAAACATATAGCAAGTATTGAATATTACAAAACATTTTTCATCATTCGAGTGACATATGACATATTTAAAATGTAATTATTGGCACTCATTGGCCAGTTACAAACCATCAGAAGTCATCATTCAAACAGGAGCTAATGAGTGTAGAGCATGTATGCATTATTACAATATATCATTCACTATTACTCAGAACTCTTCATTCAAGTGACATATTACATATTTAAAATGTAACACACTGTAACTATTACTCAAGGTCTGTGATTAGAAAACACCATTCAGTATTACTCAAAACTCTCTTAAACTGGTAGCATTATTTGGCACTGGTAATACATTTTTTGGTGCTAGAAATGCATTGCGTTGGGATCGATAATTAATTGCTGGGGCATAACAATATTTACTCTTGACTTAATGCTGAAAATGAGGATAGGTAACGTCATTCGTCATGAGTCAGCTGTAGCAAGGTTATGAAACAAATAGAGTATATGTGATCACATTCATGAATGACACACACAAATGGGTAAAAGAAAGTGCAAGTACTAGAACAAGTTTAATGACCAACTGCTTATAGCACATTAATTTCATGAATAGCTTCTCCTGGAAAAAATACAAAATGGATTATTAAGCTGAAAGAAGAAACGCATATTATGCTGAAAAGTAGTGAACTTCGAATTAACAGGTAATGAAATGTGTATTCAATATATATGTTCTCTGGCTGTCTTTTCCAAAACCTTCAGTCATTATACCATGTGACGTAAGACATACTGTCAAAACGAACTGCAACAAATACTTAAATAACTACATGGCATTTCTTAACTAACAGTAAATATATAAACTTCATCATTATCCTCATCTTTATCACTATCATCACCTGTAAACAAAAACTTCATTATTGATATCACCATAACTTCGTTATTATCATCACCTGCAAAGAAGAACTTCATTATTCATATTACCATATTCTTCATCACTATTCATCAGCATTCATTATCATCTGCAAAAAGACACTTCATTATTCATTATTCATATTACCATTTACTTCATACAACTATTAATAGTATAGAGTTTCTTATTTCTAGCATATTTCATCACTAAAAGTGAGATGTGTAGTTCTGTCTGACAGCCTGCATCAATCGCCTCGTATTCTGAAAGAAAAAATTAGTTAAGACCGCTATCATACGATGTGTGTAGTATATTCTTGTTAATGATTGTTAATTCTGATCCATTTACTCTTCGTGACGAGGTATTGCATCTTCTTTCGTTCATTCCGAAGGTGAAATTCCCATTTCATAGTAATCCACTGTGGTTTGTTTAATTTATTTCTTTTACACGTTATTGCTTTCTGAAAATGATGAACAACGATTAATGTCTTGCATTTAAATTATATACCCATTAAATAAAAACTGATTTCTAGTGATATAATTGAGCCTACAGCATAGCATGACAGAAAACGTAATATGTCAAAAACATATACAGTGTGCAGGTGCAAAAATGTACACAGAGTATCACAATGTAGCAGCAAAAAAATGTAAAATAGTCACGATGTTGAGATATCATAAGGCAAATTGTCAAAGTCAACTGGTGTTTGTTATATCTTAAAGATTTCATAGTGCATACAAACAAATCAGGAAAACACTCATACATACATGAAGAATGGAAAATGTGCACGGTCTGACGTGTAACGACAAGAAAAACGACCTGCTAACCTTACCTTGCCGGGCACTTGCCAAGAAAAAATACGATAATCATCAGTAAGTGTTCATATAAATATAATTGCAATCATTGGTCATATAAAAATCAGGAAATGGCATTACAGTGTGATAAATCATAAAGTATATTCATTTAATCAAGGGTTTAATATTGGAGACATGGTGATTGCCTTTACTTTTTCTGGTTCTCAAAGTTTCGACGTGTACTACATTGGGGTGAGGAATGCTGCGAATTCGATATGGACCTGCGTATGGAAACTCAAATTTACTACATCTACTCATTCCTCTGTTAGATAAATAATGTGTGCGTACTAATATCTTCAGTCCAAAGTGAAAGTCACGGCGTGTACAAACCTGTTTTTGCTGTCTTCTCCGGCGCTCTGCGGCACGTTTGATGTTGTTCAGCGCAATGTCAATTATTTCATGGTGTCGTAGTCGACGAGATGTAGGAAAGGTTACTAATTCTTTAATTTTGTTAGGTGGTTCAACATTTTTCAGTAAAACAGTCAGAGATAGGATAGTAGATTCATTTGGTATGGAATTAATTAAATCCTGGAATGAGAGTATGTGTGTGTCCCAATCAATATGTTTTTTATGGCGGTATATTCTACACAGTTTACCAATTTCTTTCATTAGTCGTTCACAAGGGTTCGAAGAAGCATGGTACCTGGATATATAGATCGGAGAAATGTTTCTAGCTCGTAACATACGTGTCCATATAGCAGATCGAAACTGTGATCCATTGTCGGAAATTACTTTCAATTCATGCCCTACATGGAATAGAAAATGTTTTACAAATGCTTTCGAAATAGTTTTAGCAGTAGCTTTGCGTAACGGAGTGAAGGTAACAAATTTTGAAGTGAGTTCAACAGCGACAAAGATGTAGCAAAAACCTCTATTAGTTCTGGGAATCGGACCAAAATTTTTTACAGCGGCCATGTGTCTCAATTTAACAGGTACAATGGGATGTAATGGAGGAATATGTGAAGTCGTGTCTGACTTACCTTTCTGGCACATTTTACATGACGCTAAAACTCGTCGAATACGTTTCTTCATGTTGGTAAAATAACAGTTCTGTCTCAGTATAAAAAAACATTTTCTGGCTCCATAATGCCCGTAACTTAAGTGAGTATACCAAATAAATTTGTTAACAAGCTCGTCAGGAACGCATAATAACCAATTGTTGCTGTCAGGGTGAGAGCGGCGAAACAGAATATTATTCCGTACAGTGTAATGGTTTCTAATGGTAACATTATTCCTATCTTGCCAAAGGTGTTTAATTTCTTTCTTTACGTTGTCTTTACTCTGTTCTTGTGCTATGTATTGTAATGACGACGAAATGAAATTTTCAAATGCAACTTGTTGAATGTACATGACGCTGAAATTTGCTTTGCAGAAGTTGGTTGCGATGTCTTGCTGATTGTTGCTGAGAGAACGGCATAGTGCGTCTGCTTCAACATTTTGTGTACCTTGAATGTGAACAATTGTAAAATTAAATTCCTGTAAATAAAGTTTCCGTCTGTTTAATCTGTCGTGTGTAAATTTAGCGGAAAGTAAAAACTGTATAGCTCTATGATCTATGTAAACGGTAGTGTGTCTTCCATAAAGAAAATGCCGAAATCTCGTAAATGCCCATACAACACATGATGTTTCAAGTTCTGTGACAGAATAATTGCGTTCAGCAGGTGACAGAATGCGACTCGCAAAGGCGATGTTTTTAACTACTGTAGTACCATCTTCTTCGATTTTCTGAAAAATGTGTACGCCTAAAGCGGTGTTAGAACTGTCGGTGGCAATGCAAAAATTTCTAGTAAGATCTGGATGTGATAAAAGTGGTGCGTTCAAAAAAGCTTCTTTCAGATTCACAAATTCAGAATGTGCTTGGCTATCCCAGGACCAAATAGTGTTTTGACCCGTCAGTTGACATAATCTAGGGGTGTCTAAAGCAGAGTAATGAATAAATTTACGAAAAAAATTAATTAAACCCAAAAAGCTGCGTAGTTGTTTCTTCGTCATAGGAACAGTAATGTCACGTAAAGCTTGAAGTTTTTCCGGGTCAGGCGCAATGCCTTCTGCTGAAATTACATGTCCAAGAAATTTTATAGAAGTTTTGCCAAAGTGCGATTTACTGAGATTAACTGTGAGTCCTTGTGCACGAAAAGTTCGTAACAGTTGTTCAAGAATCAGATTGTGTTCAGACCAGTTAGCTTCTGCAATAAGAATGTCGTCTACGTGCGTTGTGATTCTGTCTTTAAGTTCTGTCGGAAGTATAGTATTCAAACGGCGAATAAATGCTGCTGAAGAAATAGTTAAACCGAACGGTAATTTGCAAAATTGATAACAGTCACCAAAACAGAGAAAAGCCGTGTACTTTCTGCAGTCCGGATGGAGTTGAATTTGCCAAAATCCCGATTTCAAATCTAATGTGGAATAAATAGCAGTACCACGAAATATCTGTAGCAGTTCTTCTAGTATCTGTGGGCGATCTGTTTCATTAATAATTATGTCATTAATGTGACGCGAATCAAGTACGAGGCGAAGTGAACCATCTTTTTCCTTAACAATATGGAGCGGGTTTATGTACGGACTAACTGCCGGTTCAATAATTCCTTGGTCAAGCATAGCTTGGAATTCTTTCTTAACTTGTTCTCTATGAATATACGGAATGGGATAATGCTTGACTTTAAATGTGTCGTGCTGTTTAACTTGAAATTCATTCATAAAACCGGACATAGTACCATGCACGTTGTCAAAAACTGGAGCTTGCTGTAAAAGAATTTTGCGTAGTTGTGTGCGTTCGTCGTCTGTATTTGCACTGCTCTGTTTAACTTTATCAGAAATCATCTGTATAACGTCATAGTCGGCTTCGTCTGGAGTATTATAGTTGTGTAGGTACGTGTCTGTGAACAATGTGGAATTACAGTCTATGTTACGTGATGCGGAAATGACCTCTGTACGATTAATTGTTTGTTCTTCTGCAGATAAAGAGTGCTGAAATTCTAAATCCAGTTGTACTTTTTCAGCCTTTAACATTAAATAGGAGTTTTGAAAGTCAATAATTGCCTCGTGTTGTACCAGAAAATTCGTACCTAAAATAACGTCTGTTGTCAATAATGGAACAATCCAAAAATTTGAGTGAAATGTATGACCTGCAATAAAAAATGATAAATGCGTCTGTAATTTTACATCTACTCCTTTACTAGATACTGCTCCTTTGACTTTCGTTTTGCCTAATGGTAAGGTAGGATAGGTATTCTCTTTGTTACACTCGTTGAAAGTTTCTTCATTTATAACTGACATAAGTGATCCAGAATCGATTACTGCTGAAAACTTCGATGATCCAATTTTAATTTCGATGACAGGGTGTGAAATGGTTTTTTGAACAACTGGTCTTTCCTGCAATAGAGTGTCTCGGATGTCGTCAAAAGTAATAACATTTTCGTGAACAATATTCTGTGTATCTGACGTATTGCTTACATTGCTGGAAGATGCAACCTGTACTGTATCTAGTCAAATTCTATCTGACGTGCTATTATTTTCGGGAGGATGCTGTGGCATTTCCACTATTTGTACTGTTCTGTTATTTCGTCCTGACGTATTACGTTCGGGATGATATCTACTGTCTGGTTCATTCATGATAATATGTTGTGGCGGATGATTTTGCTACTGATAAGACCGACTGTTATTAAACGTACGCTGAAAATTATGCTCATTACTTTTACGTCTGTCATAATAGTCATTTCTATATGGTGCATTGCGATATGAGCTGAAATAGTGTGTTTTCTGTACGTACTGATTTCCTTGTTGCTGTGCGTTACTATTTGTTGGAGCTGACGCTATAGGTGTAGGCGGCGAAACATTAAAGCTTGGTTGACCTTGCACATTGCATTGTTGGTTAGGTATGCTAACCGGCTGGCTTTGATGCTGTTGCGGTGAAAAGCGTCTATTGTTACCAAAATGTGGTTCCTGTTGCTGATAATTTTGACGATACTGATAATTAAGATTTTGTCTGTTATTAAAATTCTGGTGGTTGTCGTTCCTGGAGCGTCTATTACTTGCTATTGAAATAGCGTGGCTGATCGTAATTACTGTATGTTGGTTGTCCTTGGTTATTATATGAAACATTTTTGTTTATGAAGGAATAATCTGATTGCTGAACTTCCAAAAGCTGTAACAGATCTCTAAATGCCAAAATATTTTCTTTCTGATGACCTGTTAAAAGTGATACTCTTAACGATCGTGGTAATTTAGAAATACATAATTGAATAAGTGCATATTCACTGTATGGCTCACTTAAGTATTGGTTTGGTTGGACCATGTGCTCAAAAAATTGCGTGACAGTGGGAAAATTTGAGTTCTCATAATTCGGTAAACTAATTAACTGATCCTTGATTCCTCGCTCTGTCGTCTTCGACCAATACGCTGACAGAAAAGCATTCTGAAATTCTTCTACCGAATAGCATTGTCTCGCGATCGGTCTCATACGTGTTGCCGGTCCGCCTTCCAAAAAACTGCAAATAAATTCAAGTTTGTGTGTTACGGGCCAAGTCGGTGGAAGAGCAAAGCTAAATTGTTGTATCCAATCCAAGGGGTGGATCTGTGTTCTGTCATTTTTAAATACCTTAAATTTTCTCACGGATAGAAAATGCTTGTAATCAAAATTATCGTCTCTGTATGTCTGAACCGGTTCAGGATTGTATGAGAATCTATTTGTCTGTGACTGTTCGGAATCTAACTCACGTATTCTCTGTAAATTACCTAAATTATACTGGCTGTGTGAGTCTGACAAATGTTCGGAGAGTGGCGTATGCTGTGATGCATTAAAGGCTGAAATATTTTTCATCTCCGTCACTTCGTCCTGTAAAGATGACAATTTTCTACGTAATGTATTATTGGACGAATCTATCTCACTGATCGTCTGCTGTAAATTATGGAATTCAGGTGTTTGATTAAGCGAAACTGGTGAAGTATCGTCCGATTTGGTGTCATTATTACTTTCGCAAACGTCAATACGACTGGCCAATTCATCATATTTTTCAGTCAGCGCTTTTACCTGATTATCTTTTTTAGTATCGCAAGCATTAATTTGTTCTTGTATTTTACGCGTGGTTTTGTGCAACTTTTTAACGTCTGCTTTGATGCCATCGGGATCCTGAATTAGTTCTAAATGTTCAAGTCTGTCGGTCACTGTCTGAAAGGCTACTGTGTGTGTCTCTGTTTTTGCTTTAAGATCGGAGATTTCATCATGCAATTCGGTGTTCAACTGTTTGATAGTATTAATTTCGTCTGATACTGTAGCAATATTGTTATCTACGTATGTTTTTGCTTTCGTAAACAATTTACGTTTATCTTCCTGTCTCTGTGCAGTAATTGTTTCCAAGACTTGTCGCTTTACTGTATTCTGTTCCTGTATAAATTTACGATACCGCGTTTCACTGTTTTGTAGGTGGTGATTAAAGCGTTCGTCAATTTGGCTGTTCTGTTGGTCAAATTTCGCGTCTACTTTTGCATCCAGTGTGCGTGAAAGTTCTGCTGACATTAATTTAAACTCGTCGCGTAACTGTGTTGTGTTTTCAGAGCGTTGTTTAGCGACTGCACTAATTTCGCCTCTAAGTATTTTAGTTGTGGCTGCATGTGTATTACTTAATTCTTGAGCCACAGATCTAATTTCTTCACTACTGCTCCTAGCACAAGCCTTAATTTCCTCACGTAATTGTTCTTTAGTATCATGACATTGCGCGGCAACAGCTGTAATCTGTTCACTAAGTTGTTTGAAATTGTTATCTTGCTTATCATTCAACTGTTTGGAATTGTTATCTAGTTTTCATTAAGCTGTTTGTAATTGTTGTCTTGTTTTTCATTGTTTTCATTAAGTTGTTGTTTGAGATTTTCATTAAGTTGTAGCAATAATGCCATAACTTGATCCATGCCAATATTACCTACTCTATTCTCTGTGCTGTTTGATGGCGTACCTGCAATTGTCACGTTTTGTGTAACCATTTGGTCATTCTGTGATTCTCGAAAAGGTGTGCACTGTGGGTCACTACCTCGGAATCCAATAAATCTGACGTATTTTGACTACATTGTTCATCTTCGTGAGCAAAATTTATCTGTTCACAATTCAAATTTTGCAAACCGGGTGTGTCAAACTGGGTAGCGTTCATTATATCGGAACGTGCCGCGTCATCAATTGTTACATTTACTGTGGACATAATTGAATTTGTTTGTTGATCATTAGGATCAAAATCATTACTAGTGATCGGCATGTACTGATTATCTGTAATTAGACGATTATCGCTATTACACTGAGTATCGCAAGTATTATCGGTCAAATTATTCGAGTCGGCTATTTCACTCATTGCACATCGCGATGTACTGTTAACAGTTTTTCGCGGCATTTTACACAAATCAAAATTAGGCACAAAATGGAACAAAGACGAAGCAAAAAATGGAAAAAACACAATTACAACAAAGAGTAATAAATTGCCGATGATCTGTGAAAGCAAGAGTGACAAATTAGTAAATGCGTTGCGCCAGATGCAAACTACATTTAAGTCAATAAGAGCAGATATATGACTACTTCTCAGAGATTCACAAAGAAATACGATCCTGGCCGGTTGTCGCCAAGTGTAACCTCCCCACAAAATTTTATAAAATAAATATTTATTTATTTGGTTAATGATTCTAATTTTTTTGTGACCTCAGAACAAAATTGGTTCCCATTTATAATCTCCGTGCAGAAAAATATTCACATTTAATGTACCCACAAAATTCTTTTCTCATTTAATGTAAGCTCGAAACAGAAAAATTCCTAAACCCCGAAATAAAAAAAATAAATTCAGTAACCTGGTAAATTTTAGGACGACAGCAGTGCTGCGTCATGGCCCTGTAAGATCATTCTGAATAAAAAAGCAAAAATTCTTACCTCAATAAAAACGGCGAGTATATCTGCTCTTACTTAACATTTTTTCGGCACAGCTCCGTGCAATGCTGGCCTATACATTTGTGATTTGTGAAAGGAAGCAACTGATTTTTAAAATTGAAATGAATGCTTTAAAAAAATTACTTTATATTACAAAAATTATTATTAGGACATTTTTTAAAACATTTGGATGACAGTTCAAATACATTACTAGATATGCGTGAGGCTGCTTTTTACCTTATACAACAATACTCAGGCTCCGGACTCCCAACCAGAGCAGACTGCAGACAACCGCAGACAACCTCAGACTAGCGACTAGCAACAACTGACTGCTACAGTTACACAGATCGTACTGCAGTCAACACTGCTCTCTGGTCAGAGATTCTCATATCGCAGGCAGCGCATACCTCTTACACGTTTTCTTCAAAGGACAGTGTTTCGATACTAAATGTAGCCTGCCTGAAGGAAAGTACCAGGACTACCGGTATGAAATGAGCGTTTTTTGTGAAAATGGAACACTAATTTAGAATTGAAAAGTAAAAACATTTTATTCAAAGTACTGACCATTGCTTTCTATACATTTTGACCACATTTCTGGCAATTTGTGGACACCACGACAATAGAAATGTTCGTCTTTTGAAGCAAACCAATCAGAGAATTTTCGACTTCTTCGTAGGAATCGAAGTGTTCCTCAGCCAATGCGTGTCCCATTGATGGAAACAAATGGTAGTCGGAAGGGGCCAAGTCTGGTGAATATGGAGGGTGGGGTATCAGCTCCCAGCCAAGTATTTTGATTGTATCCTGAACCAGTTTTGCTTTGTGTGTAGGTGCATTGTCGTGTAAAAACATTACTTTGCCGTGTCTTCTGACCCATTCTGGTCTTTCTTCGATCAATGCATAGTTCAAATTGATCATTTTTTGTCTGTAGCGATTAGTATTCACAGTTTCACCAGGTTTTAGAAGCTCATGATACACCACATCTCTCTGATCCTACCAAACACAGAGCATTGTCTTCGTGCCGAATCGATCTGGTTTTGCAGTCAATGTTGATGGCTATCCCGGATTAACCCATGATTTTTCCCGTTTAGGATTCTTAAAATAAATCCATTTTTCATCGCCAGTAACAATTCGATGCAAAATTGATTTTCTTTCATGTCCTTAAAGCAAAATTTTACAAATGGTTTTTCGGTTTTCCATCTGTCTTTCATTCAATTCACGTGGCACCCATTTTCCACACTTTTGGATCTTTCCCATGGCTTTCAAACGGTCATAAATTGTTCGTTGTGCAACATTTAGCATTGGTGCCATTTGCTTCTGACTCAAAGTATCTTCTTCATCCAATATTGCTTGCAATTCGGCGTCTTCGAACTTTAGTGGTGGTTTTCCACGTTCTTCATTTCTTACATCAAAATCATTATTTCTGAACCGTTGAAACCATCTTTTGCATGTTGCTTCTGATATAGCACGATCACCATATGCCTCGACAAGCATTCGATGCGACTCTGCAGCACTTTTTTCAAATGAAAACAAAAAATTAATGCTTTCCGCAAATCATCACTTTCTGGTACAAAATTCGACATTGGTAACACAATGAAAACATATGATGTTGTTTGTTCCATGACTTAATGTATACTAAATATCTTTGACGGATGTCATACCAACCAAACAAAAAAAAAAAAAAGTAAGGCACGCTCACAACAAATGTTCCCTATTGAAACATTTGTATCTTAACGCTCAATTGATACCGGTACACCTGGTAATTCGCTCTCTGAGTTATCGATTTTCATTCATGTACGCTAATGTTTAATCTGTTAAAGTACACCTGTAGGGAGGAAGAACGATTTGTTTTGCAAGGCTTTAGCTAACGGAATAAAAAATTGGAATCCTTTTTACCAACGCATTTTCCACCTGCACGGTTCATTATCTGAAGGGAAACGACGGTACCACAGTTTGTTCTTCACTCTGCTTATCTGGCGTAGCCTTTCTGTCAGTAATGCACGAGAAAGCAACCAAAGTGGCGTGGGAAGAGTTTCCTGCGGGACCCCAAATAATTGACCGGCATGCTGATGGGCAGCGGACCGTGATCGGCCGGTGCCGGGCAGGAGGAGGCGACCCCGAGGTCAGGCCGGCCTGCGAATGCGGCGTGACGCGGCGCGGCTGTGGCTGCGGCTGCGGCGGCGACCGGTCGGAGGCAGGTGAGGCGGGCTCAGCTGCGGCCGCAGGGGTCGCCCCGGTCGCCGCTCCTCCGACTGTCGTGAGCCGGAAATACCAGCGTTTCAGACCCGCTCCTGAGTGTTAGTAAACAAGCCTGTCTGAGCTTGGCAGTGGACTCCTAAATTAGTACTACCTCGATGCTCTTAGGTTACAGGGGCTGAACTAAAATACAGAAAGCCCGCCCGGTTGGCCGTGCGGTCTAACGCACGGCTTTCCAGGCGGGAAGGAGCGCCTGGTCCCCGGCACGAATCCGCCCGGCGGATTTGTGTCGAGGTCCGGTGAACCGGTCAGTCTGTGGATGGTTTTTAGGCGGTTTTCCATCTGCCTCGGCGAATGCGGGCTGGTTCCCCTTATCCCGCCTTAGTTACACAATGTCGGCGATTGCTGCGCAAACAAGTTCTCCACGTACGTGTACACCACCATTACTCTACCAGGCAAACATTGGGGTTACACTCGTCTGGTGTGAGACGTTCCCTGGGGGGTCCATCGGGGGCCGAACCGCACAATAACCCTGGATTCGGCGTGGGGCGGCGGAGGAGTGAAGTGGACTGCGGTAGTCCTCGTGGGGCTGTTGACCACTGCGGCTGCTGCTGGGACGGAGCCTGTCCGTCGTTTCTAGGTCCCCGGTTCACATACAATACAAACAATACAATACAAGATACAGAAACACTAAAAATACAACTCATTACCATGCTTAATACGGTACAGGAAAACCGTTGCCATTCACCTTCCAGTCGTCTCGGATTGGATGAATATAGACCCTGCATGGTTTTCAACAGAATCGTATACCATTATTCCTACAAAATAGTGACACACTGAGGTAACGATGACGGATTGATAATGATCACGCACCGTTCTCTGCGAAGTACCATGTATAGAAGTATGAAACCGGATTTTCCCTATAGATGGGGCCAGCCGTCAGTGTAGGACCCGTGAAACCGCGTCGCTGCGCCATCTGCTTCCTGTAACGGCTGACGACAAATGTCAACAAAGAGTAATCCTAGATCCATGCATCGGTATCTGTTTCAAACCTGTAAACAAATCGAGTTTTGGGCCTACGACTTACATTTTGCGGACAGACTGGTTTCCTGTTATCGTTTGAAGAAAACTGCTGCAGAATCGCATCGAACGCTTGTCGAAGCTTTCGACAAACATCCTTTTGGGAAAACACAGTGGTGCGAGTGGTTCAAAAAATTCGAAAGTGATGATTTTGACGTGAGAAACGACGAGCGCGGGAAACCACTGAAAAAGTTCGAAGACAACGAATTGCAGGCCTTATTGGACGATGATGATACTCAGACTCAACGTGAATTCGCGGAACACTTTAATGTAACACAGAAAGCCGTTTATCTTCGGTTGAAAGCTATGGCAAAGATGAAGAAAGTGGGAGAGAGGGTTCCGCACGAACCGACTGAAAGACAGCAAGCAAATCGAAAGACCACTTGTGAAATGCGTTCGCCGGATACAGAAGAAAGTCGTTTCTCCGTCGAACAGTAACAGGTGGTGAAGAATGGATATACGAGTATTTTGGGAATCCTAAGCGCCGTAAATCATGCGTGAAACGATGCAAACCATCGACATCCACTGCAAGACTAAATAGCTTTGGAAACAAGAAAATACCCTGTGTTTGGTGGGATCAGAAGGGTGTCATTTATTGCGAGCTGCTAAAACCTGGTGAAACCGTTAACACTGGTCACTACCAACAGCAAATGGTCGATTTAAATCGATCATTATGTGAAAAGCGACCGGAATATGGAAAAAGGCAACACAAAGTCTTATTGCTGCAATGATAACGTAACATCACACTCAGCAGAAATGCTCAGAGAAACGATCGAGGCGTTCAGATGGGAAATATTATGGCATGCGGCTTATTCTGCAGACTTGGCTCCGTCCGATTATCATATGTTTCCATCAATGGGACACGCTCTCGCTGAACAGTGCATCAATTTGCATGAAAATGTACGAAAACGGCTCGCTCGCTGGTTCGCTTGAAAGGAAGAACTTTTATTTGCGTGGCATTCATAGCGTGCCGGAAAGGTGGGAAAAATGTATAAACAGCAATGGAGATCAATTTCAATAAAATATTGTTTATCGCTTTCAAACAACACACATGTAAATAATGCAGGCAAATTCCTGTTTCATGCTTCTATACCTGGTAAACCACAAAGGCTCAGAAGTATTGAGGTCTGATGACTGTGGGGCCAGGGGTGGTGCGACACTTCATCCTCATGCTCACAAAACGAGTCCTCGACGAAGCGAGCTTTATGTACAGGGGTCTGTCGTCTTGGAACACACATCACCTCTGAGCAACAAACATTCCGCCATGATCAGCCAAAATGGTCACGAATCTTGGGCAGTAAAGCGACCTTGCACAGTAACCATGGATCCCTCGGGATACCACGATATGTGTGTCAGAGTCATCACCGAACCTGCGCCGTCCTTCGGTCTTGGAACATCTGAAATTGGAAATAATGTGAAAAAAAGACTCTTCCGAGCAAATGACATTCTTCCTTTGCTCCAGAAACCAGGTTTTAAGGCTTCGGCTCCAACGTCATTTCTATAAGGGATATCTACTTTTTGAACTGCAGCTCGCCCTGTAATTCCTTGCTTGTGGAACTCCCTTCGTGTTGTTTTGGGCCTTACAGGGCGCGAGTGCAACATTAAGGTCAGCTGTGACTTTTGCAGCTGTTGTCATTTAATTTTGCATCTTAATTCTCTTCGATGAATGTCCGTTATGATCGCTCAACACAAGCTTTCTTGTGCGCTGTGAATTAGCGGATCATGTACAGGCTGGTCCATCTGAAGTTTCGGATGATATTATCTCGAAAACTATACATCGGGTAAAAATAGTGCGTAAGACAAGTTCATAAGCTCGTAGAGGGACATCAAGAGGTACTACACGTGACCCCCAGTCCCCGCCCCCTTGGGTGGAGCGGGGGGCTACTTTTAAATCTTAAATGGAAAACCCCATTTTTTATTGCAGATTCGGATTTTCCATAAAAAAGTAATCGAGTTTTGTCCGAAACATTTTTTAAAACCATTGACAAATGGCACTGAAATCGAGAAAAATTAAAATTGGGGATTTATTTAGAATGATCCGAGAAGGACGCATCAAACCGATACAAAATGTGCACCAATTATTTCATTACGCCAAATTAAGCTACTTTTTTTTTTACAAAATGTATCCTACCTGCAACAGTTTTTGATGGAGGGAGGCGGAATGGTATTAAAATCTCTTTAGGGAACTATTCACAATTTCATTACTCACCCGACTGTGGCGCTACCGTGGCCAAACTGCGAACTATGGCTCAGCACCAAAAAATTATCCCACGACCGAATGCACTGTGCCCGCACATAAGGCAGTCACAGCTACACATAATACAGTTCTTACTACGACTGACATTTGACACATATTGATACTATTCGACAACTGTCATTCGCGGTCCAAACAGCAACGCTACGTCAAGGCTTGACTAACATCCGCACTTATATTCGGGCATGCTTTTCTTGTGGTGTTCGCATTTTTTTTCTTCCCCCTGTATGTGGTGCTCACAAGGCCTACGCCCACCCTGCCTGGATCTCCGCCCCTCCTACCTTTTACAAATCCCTTCAAATCCTTGGACGCCATGCTTTCCGCCTCACCTATCGCATCCGTCTCCCCTCCCCCACGCAGCTCCTGTACGACCTTATTCCGTTCCCACACCTCCTCCTTTTCCTCGAACGGATACGGATCCTCTACACCTCCCGTAAACTAGATCGACCTCACCTGCTTGTCTGTCCCATCCTCTCCCACCCCGTCCGCTGCGTGCCTGTATTTCCACGTCCCACCCGCTCTCCATCTCTCCACTCACCTTACCCTCTGCCTAGGTGGCTTCCACCAGCTCCCCCTGCCTGTTGATGCTCTCATCCCCTCCATCTACCCCTTCTATCAACTTTGATCCTCCTCTTCCACTTCCTGTGTTTTTTCCTCAGGGCACCCTCCCTCCCTTCTCTCTTTCCTCCCTTCCACACCCTCATAAAAAAAAAAATGGTTCAAATGGCTCTGAGCACTATGGGACTCAACTGCTGAGGTCATTAGTCCCCTAGAACTTAGAACTAGTTAAACCTAACTAACCTAAGGACATCACACACATCCATGCCCGAGGCAGGATTCGAACCTGCGACCGTAGCGGTCTCGCGGTTCCAGACTGCAGCGCCAGAACCGCGCGGCCACTTCGGCCGGCCCCCCCTCATCCCCCCGGGCTTCACCTACCCCCATATCTTCTTTCCTCCCCCCATCTCCTCTGCCACTGGCATCTCCGCTCTCCCCTCTCCCTCCGCCCCCACCTTTTTCCCCTTTTGGCGGGTCCCCGGACTCGCACACGTCAAGTGAACATTAGCGCGCTGGAGATCATCGTCATCGGTTTTGTGTGTGTGCCGTCGTCGTGTTTGTGCTTCAGTGTTTTCGCCGCCCACGCTCCTTCGTTCACGTGTGTCATCTCCATCATCATTGTTTGTGTACAGTGCTAACAGTTTCTTTGGTTTTCTTCGCGTGTGAACGGCTTCGTGTTTTTTCGTTACTGTGTCTACTGTTTTTTGTCCCCGTTATGCTATGTTCATTCTGTCTCTCCATTGTTTTCTCATGTACTACCTGTGGCTGAAGAGCGGCGTACTGTTGCCGCTGCCAGCCCACCTTGTGTAAGGTGTGAAATAACAATAAAGAAAAAAAAGTCTCACAAGGCGGCCGTGAAAACTTCTCCTCACAGATTCAAACTGACGGTTTTGTAGAGTACAACTTTTACTTTCTCACATGTAAACAGGAAGACGTTACTCTCAAAGGTTCACGAGGAAATCAAATTTGAAAATGTAAGGCATGCTTATATAACCTCCTGACAGATTATAACTATGTGCTGGATGGAGGCCCGAACTCGGGATCGTAGCCTTTCGCGGGCAAGTGCTCTTACAAGTTTAAACGATTTAAATAAAAACATGTAGCGTAAACTGCAGGCCTACTCAAACGCTTGAGAAAGGTTTACAACTGCCCAATTCTTAAAATAAGTATTAACCACTTAAGAGGAAAAAAAAGTACAATTTAACAGACTCCCCAAAACTTGTGCCTTCAGGTCGGCTTGGCAGATTTGTATCAAATCCTCTAAGGTATTACACTCCCAGTGAGTCCAAAATATTTCTCAAAATCGTATATTTTTCTCTCAGTTAAACAAACAACAGGAAACTTTATTTAAGAAAAGGATATTAACCATTTAAGAGAAACAACCAATTAAGAGACTCGCGCAAAATGTACTTTCAAGCCAAGCTTCCAGTTATGTATAATTGCTTTAAAATATTAACGTCTCAGTGATTCCACCATAAAAGTCTTACAATTTCATTCAGTTAAACAGATAATAGGAGAATTCTTAAAATGTTAACCATTTAAGAAAAACAACCATTTGGGAGGCCCCTGACACGTGCTTCCAAGACAAGCTTCCAACTATGTGTGAAATTCTTTACGTACCTCTTGTATCTATTAGCCGTTTTCAGAGCCGTCGTCCCTCGGTTGTCGCTTGTCCGCGTCTCCTTCCGTCCCGTGAGAGCGGCGTCGTCTTGTGTAACGTGTGGCCCTCACGATGGCAAAACTAGAATACACTAAGGCGTGTGTCTACGGTCGGTCCCATACCACTTGTCGAGATATAGTTTGGATTTGATAATCACAACAGAAAGGGGAACATAAGCCCGGTGCGAAACAGCACAATGCCTTTGTGAAACCACAGTCAGTATGGAAGCGCCGAGCTGCCAGCGACTCAAAAGGCAACAGGCAGAAACCAAGGCCCGCAAAAACGGTTACTCAGGGTGTGGGTTTTATTACTTGGGGGGGGGGGGGGGGGAGGACGAGGCGGAAGAGGGACTTTTAAGCGTTTTCCATCTTGATTGTTTACTTACTCTTATAACATTTAAGGTAAATTGTTGTTATTTATAAAATGGTTCAAATGGCACTGAGCACTATGGAACTTGACGTCTGAGGTCATCAGTCCCCTAGACTTAGAACTACTTAAACGTAACTAACCCAAGGACAGCACACACATCCATGCCCGAGGCAGGTTTCGAGCCTGCGACCGTAGTGGCAGCGCAGTTCCGGACTGAAGCGCCTAGAACCACTCGGCCACCAAGGCCGGCTGTTATTAATGTATTTGTGATTTTCAGGACACAGTTCACTATGGAGGCCTAGTATTGCCCGGAGCTCAGCTTGTTAAAGAAAGAGCAGATTGCCTACGAAGCTAAGATTCGCTCCTAAGTTGATGACGGAAGCGTTGCCGATTTCACTGCGCAGGTGAGGGCGCAGCTGGACAAGCGTCCCGTCGTCACCGCGGAAACTATTAGTGAGATAGGTGACGCGCTTCCATATTGTACTGCTGCGTTGGTCACTTTAGGGCACAACATTGATTTTCTTAATGGCGCTCCTCCCACTCGTAAACAACTGGATCGCTTTCAGGAAAATCAGGCTAGTGATCTTGGCCATCTTAAGCCTGGTGCCGACCAAGTGCAAGAAGGCCTATTCAGCAACTGTAGGTCAGGTTGCTAAATTGTAAGGTGTTGTAAATCAGATTGCCTTAGAGGATGTAGTAAGTTCGAGGGGGACCGGATTTCTGACATCGAAGTTGGTTTGACTAATCCTGGTTAGGAGCTTATTTCGCCTCAGCGTTTTGCTGTGAGTAATTTTATCAAACTACCACTCGCCATGAGAATTTTATTGAGGGAAATTGATAAGTTGTCCATTGAGTCTGTGACTAACGTCGAGGTGGTTTTATGGATTTCTGCTAAAATTGAGCGTCACGTTGACGCAGTGAATTTTCCTCATAATCAGATTCTCCAGTTATTCTACCCGTTAAGTAGTGCGATATTGAGCAAAATATTTCCTGACATTTTGCGCGAGGGTAAAGGACTGAAGGAGTTGCTTCAACTGGTGATCAGTTTCAAACCGTCACCCCATTTCAACTATGAGTTGCAGTGAAAGCGTTATTTGTGGGTGCAATCAAGTAATAAGCCCTTCAATAAATGTATTGAACGGATACGAACCGACATTTTGGCTGTATAATTGCAATTTCCTGAGGGTCAGATGGTCGATAACATATTGGAAGGGATGAGGCCCGAGGATGATCATGCACCACCTTTGCTAGTAAACCCTCCACCTTTGATAAGTTAAGTGCTTTGGTTTCCAGTATTGAGGGGCTTAGTTATACTGCTAAAAAGCGTGTTCAATCAGCTTTTGGTTGTCTGGGAACTAGTGGCTGTTTGGTGCACTCTACATTCGATAGCGTCCCGTGGGAACGATCAAAAGTATGTTTTCATTGCCGGCAGATGGGACATTTTGTTGGTGAGTGTCTGGTTCAGGGAAAAGGGGGGCAGACAACTGACAGTGTCGGAAGTCGGGAAAGGAAAATTTGGAAATTTGTGGTAAGTTCTATGGGACCAAATTGCTAAGGTCATCGGTCCCTCAATTACGCTAACGACAACACACACACCCACGCCCGACCGGGAAAGGGGTTCATGCCTTCCTTGCCTAGGCTCTGTCGTGGAATTGGGTTTGTAGTCGGTGAGCGTGTACCCTTTGAGTGGGCTCAGTTGAATCATGAACCAGTTTTGTGCTCTTGTTGATTCTGGGAGCTGAGTATCACTGCTGCACTATCATTGGTACCTCAAACTTTATGTAAGTATGCTCCCTTACAAACTTACTCTCGAAGTTTCGATCTGTTAGCGGCCATCAGCTGCTTTTAGTCGACGAGTTTGTGTTTCGTTTGAGTATTGCAAAGTTTTCCTGGGTGGTTAAGAATTTGTCCGTTAATTTGATCTTTGGCTGTGATTTTACACCCCATGCAGTATTTATGTTGGATGAACAACAACGTGCTATTTATTTTGAATTTTGTACTGCGAAGCGAATCGGTTTGTGGTTGTGTAATATTTCATTGCCGGTTTTTTTTCTTTTTTTTCTGCTATTGGGGGTTATAAAGTGAGTCATTTGGAGACACACTAAGGGATCAATTGCCGCGGGTGCTCGACAAGTTTTCGGAGGTCCTCACCAATATGCTTAGCATGACAAAAAATACCAGTAGAAAATCCGGTTGATTGATCTTCCCGTTCGTCAATCGCCCTACTGGTTGTTTCCCCCCTCCCAAAATGACGAGCTGGCGTGCCCTGATGAACAGAATTCACCAACGTCCTTGGTTCCTAAGTGTAGTAAGGGTAAGTTCCGACTGGTAGTTGCTTACATGTTGGCGAACGAAAAGGTTACCTGGGAATCTGTAGCTTTACCTGACATTCGTCATTGTTTCACATGGTTCTCCGGAGCAAAGTATTTCACCGTTTTCAGTTTGAACCAAGCTTATTGCCAAATTCTGCTGTCAGAATTCTTCTATTACATCAGACAAGTCTTCCCCCTTACAGAAACGTTCATTGTACTCTTTCATTGCTGGCCGAAGTGGCCGCGCGGTTCTGGCGCTGCAGTCTGGAACCGCGAGACCGCTACGGTCGCAGGTTCGAATCCTGCCTCGGGCATGGATGTGTGTGATGTCCTTAGGTTAGTTAGGTTTAACTAGTTCTAAGTTCTAGGGGACTAATGACCTCAGCAGTTGAGTCCCATAGTGCTCAGAGCCATTTGAACCATTTACTCTTTCATTCATATCTGGCTTAAAGAAAAGTTAGAGTTTTATACATGGCTGTCTCTCAGCAAGCGTATGTAAGTTTCATCTTAGGAATAACACAGCCAACCGGTTGCAAATAATTGCTTGCTAGATTGACCTAGGTTTCGATATCTCTAAGGATGTCTTTATCAGAATGAAATTTTAAGAGACCCTGTAAATAATACATAGAAAATTAAGTTTGACAAAGCATAAACCAAGATGGCCGGCAGCTGTGGCCGATCGGTTCTAGGCTCTTCAGCCCGGAACCACGAGGTGCTACGGCCGCAGGTTCGAATCCTTCCTCAGATATGGATGAGTGTGAAGTCCTTAGGTTAGTTAGGTTTAAGTAGTCTAGGGGACTGATGACCTCAGATATTAAGTCCCATAGTGCTTAGAGCCATTTGAACCACTAACCAAGATGACAATTGTCATGACATACAAAGGTTACTTACGTAAAGTTCATTGCGAGAAGGCAATAGCCAAGGTTTCGAGTAGATATGCCTGTGGCACATATGGCGTGCTAGAAACAACGTCAGATTGATCGGCTCAGTGGCTTACGTGCTGCCACGAAAACAATACACGGACAGTGGCATGTGCCCGTTTGAGACATTGTAACAGAAATAATTGTATTAAGCAACAGTTAATTATAAAAACAAAAGAAATAAAAGAGCTTAATGTATTTTTGAAAATACAAAGTAGTCAGGCAAATGAAGTATAATTAAGAGCCACCTATTAGGCTATACAGAAATTACCATTACGTAAAGCACAGAGTATTATAAAATATTTATCCAAACTGCTGTGCAATGCAAAAAATATCTGCGTGAAGGTAACTTTAGCAGTACACATATATGAGATTCGAAGAAAAAGATGTTCCGGAACTAGAGGCGGGGAAACATAGTAATTAATGAAGGAATCAAAATTTCGCGAGTAGTAGATCAAAGCCATTGAAAAAATTTTAGTTACTAAATTGTAATCGTTCATAGAGGATGAGGCTATCGTTCTTAGAAACCTGCTAGAAAGTCTCCAGCCCTTCGAGAACGTCGAGGCGATGACGTTCCTTTCCTCTATGTAAAATGGAAATTTCTTCAATACTTTTCGGTTTCTGGCCGGAAATTAACAGATGATTACCAATAATGGAGTTATGTACAGTAGTGCTTCTTTTTCTCAATAAGTGTTCCTTGTACCTGACACTGAAAGATCTTCCAGTTTGTCCTACATAATAAAGGGGTCACGTATCACAAGTGATATTATAAACTCCTGAACACTGTATAGGAGCAACTGTGGGCTTGAGATTGTGGATTGCAAGTTAGTGTTAATGGGAAAGGTAACTTTGCATGCTTATTTTGTAACTAGAAGGCAACGAATTCTGTAAGAAATAAAGTCTTAAAGTGGAATCTACAAAACTTTTTTATAGTTGTTATTGTGAGAAACATCACTGATGCTTAAGGTGGTCACTTCACAGTTAGATTTCACTATGGAGATCCTTTCGACTAACGAGGAATCATAACTCCATCAGGCTGATGGTATAGCTTGCCACTGAATAAAAAATACTCGTTTTTTACTACTAGAATTAGGTCAGTGATTTGCTTTTTTAAAAGTACGCAAATTTTTTTGAACGATGTCAATGGTTGTTTGAACAGATACACTAGTACATAGCTTCGTAATATCTACTGAAAACAATTTAGTATCTTGATCACACTATAAATGTTTGATTTCCTGGAGCATCTTTCAGTGTCAGGTCTAAGGAATATTTATTAGGGGAAAGAGGCACTAAGGTACATATTCCACTATTGGTGATCATCTGTTAATTCCGGTCACAAACAGAAAAGTATTGACGAAATTTCCATTTTCTTTAGAGTAAAGAAAGGTCATAGGCTTGACATACCCGAAGAGCTGGAGATTTTCAAGCGTATTTCTAAGAACGGTGGCTTCATCCTGTATGAACAGTTAGAATTAAGTAACTAAAATTTTTTCCAATGCCTTTAATCCACTATTCGCGGAAATTTTATTCCTTCATTTTTTACTATGTTTTCCCGCCTCTAGTTCCGAAACATCTTTTTCTTCAAATCTCACAGATGTGCACTACTAAAGTTACCTGCATGCATAATTTTTTTTGGACTGTACAGCTGTTTGTATAAATTTTCTACAATATTATGTGCTTTACGTAATGATAATTTCTATATAGCCTAATAGATGGCGGCTCTTAGTCATACTTCATTTGCCTGACTACTTTGAATTTCCAAAAATACAGTAACTTCTCTTCCTTCATACTTTGTACTTATAATTAACTTGCTTAATTGAATTATTTCTATTATAATGTCTCAAATGGGCTAATGACACTGTCCGTGCCCGACAGACAGCGCAGCTTGTATTGTTGTCGTGGCAGCAATGTAAACCACTGAGCCGATCAGTCTGATGTTGCTCCTGGCATGTCATATGTGCCAAAGGCTGGAACGTGTTTAATTTTAATTTATGACTTGAGCATATCAGCTTGAAAAGTTGACCATTTCCTTCTTGCAATGTAACTTTACATACGTAAGGTTTGTATGTCATGATAGTTGTCAACCTAGATAATATTTTTCCCAAAATTACTTTTCTATGTATTATTTTACAGGTTTTTTTTAAAATTCCACTCTGATAAAGACATCCTTAGAGATGTCGAAATGCTCGTCAATGTACCAAACAGTTATTTGCAACCGGTTGGATGCGCAATTCCTATGTTGTCTATTTGTTGATGGTACCTTTCTTGTGATTCATAGAAAAGCGCAACTGGTCTACTTGATCATCATTCTCACGGGACACGATTCAGTACTAACGTACGCTGAATGTCTTATTGCAGCAATTACGTGGAGAACCTACTGGGACGCGGAGCTTGTGCGCCGCTCCCTTCTGCGAACTGGACTGTGCGGGTTGTGCGGGCTGCCGCTCCGCCTGGGCTGGCTGGCTGCATAAACAGCCGTAATCCGCGCCCGGCTCTGCCGAGCGACCCGGCGGCTGCCCAAAGCCGAACACGTCCGCCTGTACACCGGCCCTCTCTGTGGCCGTACAGTTAATGCGGTTGCGCAGTGACAGGCTGTGTACTGCGGATTTCACTGGTCTCCGTATGAGCTCTCACAAAATTTCTCTTTCGTTATTTTTAAAAACAGGAACAAAGTACGAATCGCCATAATCGTTCCCTCAGGCTGTCGTATGAGGGAATTTTTTCTTTGACCTGCAATTACATGATCCTATTTCTAATATCTCTGACAAGCCGCTCCCTCTGATTAATACACATAAATGGTATTCTTTTACAAAGAAAAGTTCAGCAATTTAGTCGGCAATAATCCTTCATTGACGGCACTTACTTTCGTTGTCTGTAAAAGCGTAATTCGGAATTTCGTGACGAATGCTCTCCGTGGTACCCTTAGAATTAGATGACTGACTCTGTCACGTAACGCTATCGTGCTTATACAGGTTGTTCGGAAACTCCCGGTAAAACTTCTATGACTTATAGAGAGGTGTGAGTACACACAACATTTTGAAGAGGAACCCATGCCAGGAAATGTCGCGTTTGCGTTCTAAGACGGTTTCAATTCACGTCTTTAACTTATTCACTTTTGTTTGAGGACTTGAGTAAGACGTGACGCATTACAATTATTAGATAACAACTTGAAAGGAAACGTAACGAAGTATCCATTTATCACTGAAGCATATTTCCTTGGATTAACACTTAAACATTACGTGTTTACATTATTCCAGACCAAAAAAGAACCCAAAATACTGTACGTATATAACAGTCCTGATGCATTATGACAACGTTGTTACAGCCTTTGTACCTACGAAGCATGTTGCGGTAAACACTCGTCACCCCAACTGATGTCTCTTCAATTTCTAGTGCAGCGGCCAGAACTCGTACCACAAGATCTTCCTCTGTCTCCATAGGAGTCTCGTAAATTACACTTTACTCGCGACCCCATATCAGGTGATCGTTTGATGCAGCACACGTCATTCTGTCTACCTTATTGCATAGCAGGACAAGCAACTCTGACGCTTTTCTCTTCCTCTCAACAGACGTGGACGAGTTACACATCTAAACTGAAACGTTCGTAGAACGTAAACGACACGTTTCCGGACGTGGGTTACTATTAAAAATATTATGCACTCACTGACCTCTACAAGTCCGAGAAGTTTATAACGGGAATTTCGGAACATCCTGTGGAAATCGGACGAGTAGGTTTCCTGTTGTTTCCCTAAACCGTTTAAGGCTAATGTTGGGATGGTTCCTGTGTAAAGGACACTACCGTTCTTCTTCCTCATTGTTCCTCAGTCCTACAGTGATTCATCTGTAATGACCTGGTCGTCGACGGGACAGTACATCGTAATTCTCCTTCCTTCTTGAAAAGGAAGGTGTTTGGAAAGTGAGACTCTTTCGCAATAGCTATTCGACACTGACGAATTCCACAAATCTGTTGCATCTAGTTAGGTTTACTGGCTATAAATAACAAATGCATACAAAGGTTTTATTTGTTTTACTTGTTTAATGGTTTATCTAATAGAAGCAATAATGCTGTCGCCATGCCAAGAAATGCCACAGGATACAATGCTTATTTTCTGTACTGACAGTTCTCTGTCAGAAGTAGCCAGTCGCCCAACTATTTGGGTCTGTCTGTCTTGCGTAACTACGTCAGAAGAGGATACTAACGATTCCCAAAGTTATATTTAGTTTTTATCCTGAAATTAATTCTAGAACGCTTTGTGCGCTTAACAACACGCACATGTGGAAGTTATATCTATTGTTTTCCATAGAAACTATACCTCAACATATGATACAGACAGCATCACTATCGATAATCTCCCCCTTTTCTTTCGTAACTCGTATTTAGTGCTTCATACTATTTACTGAGAAAATATTCTTTCATTACTTGCGAAGAAATGCACAGTTTTGTAACTTAAAACTTATTGTTAAAATAAATATCCAAATTAATTCAGTGCCATTTGTAGCTACTTAGACCGTTTACCTATATCATATACATCTTTTTATACGAAACGCACTGAGAAATTGTTGTACTCATTCAACAGTGTGTATTTGTATTATAAACGCATTGGGGAATGTACGGATCCTTGATTTGCCTACCCATTCCCATCATTTGTGTCGTCGTTGCGTGACTGTAGGAGGATACAAGATGACTTGGACAGGATTTGTGATTGGTGTAAAGAATGGCAGCTAACCCTAAATATAGATAAATGTAAATTAATACAGATGAATAGGAAAAAGAATCCCGTAATGTTTGAATACTCCATTAGTAGTGTAGCGCTTGACACAGTCACGTCGATTAAATACTTGGGCGTAACATTGCAGAGCGATATGAAGTGGGACAAGCGTGTAATGGCAGTTGTGGGGAAGGCGGATAGTCGTCTTTGGTTCATTGGTAGAATTTTGGGAAGATGTGGTTCATCTGTAAAGGAGACCGCTTATCAAACACTAATGCGACCTATTCTTGAGTACTGCTCGAGCGTTTGGGATCGCTATCAGGTCGGATTGAAGGAGGGCATAGAAGCAATTCAGAGGCGGGCTGCTAGATTTATTACTGGTAGATTTGATCATCACACGAGTGTTACGGAAATGCTTCAGGAGCTCGGCTGGGAGTCTCTGGAGGAAAGGAGGCATTCTTTTCGTGAATCGCTCTTGAGGAAGTTTAGAGAACCAGTATTTAAGGCTGACTGCAGTACAATTTTACTGCCGCCAACTTATATTTCGCGGAAAGACCATAGAAATAAGATAAGAGAGATTAGGGCTCGTACAGAGGCATATAGGCAGTCATTTCTGTTTCGCAGTGGAAAAGGAAGAGAAGATGCTAGTTATAGTACGAGGTACCCTCCGCCACGCACCGTATAGTGGATTGCGGAGTATGTATGTAGATGTAGATGTCTGGGAGGCGATGGGCAGCCTGCAGAGAGGAATCTTTATGAACTGAGTGCATTTGTTTCAGGCATAGCAAGAAATACTTCAACATGTCTTTCTGAGGCTGTTAGCTTCCATGCTACAACGAATGCAAGGGTGTACTCGTGCCTGTAGTGGTTGGGGGGGTTATCACATGCTACTAATTTTGATGATGGACATCACTTTCGACTGGAATGAAAGTCTAATCCTTCAATTCCCATATTCATTAAGTTTGATATTTATCGGATGGATGCTTTATCGCGTGACTCTTCCCATTTACGTAGACCTAAGTGTGTTGTTGCTGTTGTTGTTGTTGTTGTGGTCTTCAGTCCAGAGACTGATTTGATGCAGCTCTCCATGCTACTCTATCCTGTGCAAGCTCCTTCATCTCCCAGTACCTACTGCAACCTACATCCTTCTGAATCTGCTTAATGTATTCATCTCTTGGTTTCCCTCTACGATTTTTACCCTCCACGCTGCCCTCCGATACTAAATTGGTGATCCCTTGCTGCCTCAGAACATGTCTACCAACCGGTCCCTTCTTCTTGTCAAGTTGTGCCACAAACTCCTCTTCTCTCCAATTCTATTCAATACCTCCTCATTAGTTATGTGATTTACCCATCTAGAACCTATGTGTAGTCGTAAGTGTACTCGTAATAAATCTCACCCGAAAATTTTACGTTGTCGGAATAAGCTGATAATAGCATCTGCAATGGTTCTTCCGAAAGACAAATAAAGAAAATAGCCATTCGTGACCATCAGTCGGCTTCTGCAGAGCGCTCGCTGTTGCTTTACAATTGAGTACTGTAGCCAAAGGTCCTAAAGCTGAAGAAACAGTAGAACATTATGAAAATGTCAAATTTAGTTGATACATACGCCAATATAGTTTACGACTGATGTGCGTTCTACACATCTTTTATCTTTTGGAAATACAAATTATCTTCTTTTATTTAATCAGAAGAAATAGTAAAACATAATGAAAATTTAGCAACCGACACATTTACTTGATACACACACCAATACACTTTTCGGATGATGTGCGCTCATCCGATTTCTGATCCTTTGCAATCACAGATTATCTTTGGGTATAGTAATGGTTGGAAATCAGGGGGCTGTAAATTTAGTTAACCCCAACAAGGAGAATGTCTTCTGTATCTCACAGGTCGTAACTATTGCGGCAAATCAGACCATCTCAACAATTACTAATGCGGATATGTCTACTTTTGTACACTACACACTGTTTCATTTCTGGTTTGAAGTAATGGACCGATGTCTTACGCGGTAAGAAACTGATGTACAAAAAATAAGTAGAGCTCTGTATAAAGGGTCCACATACAGGTGAGAAGTTCTTTATGAGTTTGATAATTTTAGGCACTAAAATGCAGCTCCCATACACACGATCTGATAAAATTTATTAGAACAACTTTTACTGGACGTTAATACTGAGTATGGTGACACTTCACCTTTATGACTGCTTCGAATGGGGAACTTTCAATGAAGTGTCTAAATGCCTGTTGGGGATGACAGCCTATTCTTCCCCACGAGCAGAAACCACATAAGGTAGTGATATTGGATCAGCCGGCCGAAGTGGCCGTGCGGTTAAAGGCGCTGCAGTCTGGAACCGCAAGACCGCTACGGTCGCAGGTTCGAATCCTGCCTCGGGCATGGATGTTTGTGATGTCCTTAGGTTAGTTAGGTTTAACTAGTTCTAAGTTCTAGGGGACTAATAACCTCAGCAGTTGAGTCCCATAGTGCTCAGAGCCATTTGAACCATTTGATATTGGATCCTGGGGTGTAGAGCGGAGCCGACGTTCTAGCTCGCCGCCAATGTTTTCCATTGGGTTCCGATCGGGACTCTGGGCGGTCTCAGGAATATTATTGTCCCCAGCTGTGCCTCAAAGATGCTGCTTTATGAAAGGGTTAATTGTCATCCTGATACAAGAAATCCTCGTATCCTAACTGTTCCTGTACCCTACGCGGCATAGGATGCTGTAAAATGTGTTCATAGCCATCCATATTTACCGCTTTTTAAGCGCAATAAAGGGACCACGCCCTAACAACGAAACACCGCCCACATGCCGAAACACCACCTCCATCGTACTTCATGGTTGGCACTACATATGATGGCGGGTTCTCCAGGTAGTCGCCGAACCCAGCTATCCAGGTAGCAGTAAATGACTAACCCATGCTCGAAGTTACTCTCCTGACTGACCCATTCCACCGTTAGAGCTTCTCTGCTGACAACAGCCTGTCGTGACATCTAGTGATGAATCCTGTATTACAAAGGAGTGTCGGGATGTGTGCGGATACGTCTGATTAGATATTTTATATTCTTTTGATCTGCCCTTAGTGAAGAAAAAGATGCTGTAGGATAATACATTGAAGCGCCAAAGAAACTGGTATAGGCGAGCGTACTCAAATACAGAGATATGTCAACAGACAGAGTATGGCACTGCGGTCAGCAATGCCTATATAAGACAACAAGTGTTTGGCACAGTTCAAAGACCCACGTGATCATTGTAGGCCAAACCACCCCTTCCTTCCGTCTCCTTCATTTATAGCTCCCCATCTACGGCTGTCCTATCAACCTCACCCCCACCCTCAAGTTTCTTGGCGTCACCTTTGACCGTCGCCTCTCCTGGACCCCCCATCTCTGGACAATCCAAGCCAAGGCACGCTCCCGACTCCGCCTCCTCAAGCTCCTTTCTGGCTGCACATGGGGTCTGGACCCCTCCACCATCCTCCACACATATAAATCCCTCATCCACCCTATCCTCTGCTAAGCCCATCACACCTGGATCTCCACCCCTCCTAACTTCTAGAAATCCCTTCAAATCCTGGAACGCCATGCACTTTGCCTCGCCTACCGCATCTGCCTCCCCTCCCCATCACGGATCATGTATAACCTAATTCCGTTCCCACACCTCCTCCTTTTCCTCGAACGGGTAGAGGTCTTCTACACCTCCTGCAAACTTGATCCCCCTCACCTGCTTGTCTCTCCCATCCTTTCCCACCCCCATCCGCTGCCACACCTGTATTCTCACATCCCACCCGCTCTCCATCTCTCCACCTTCCATACCCTTGCCCAAGGTGGCGTCTGCGAACTCTCCCTTCCTGATGATGCCCTCATCGCCTCCATCTACCTGTCCTACCAACTTTAATCCTCCCCTTCCTCCCTCTGTGTTTTCTCCTGGGCACCCTCTCTCCCTTATCTCCCTCCTCTCTTCCTCCCTCCCTCCTCTCCCCCCAGGCTTCCCATGCCACCCTACCTTCTTTCCTCCCCTCCCCTCTCCTGTGCCACTGGCATCTACACCCTCCCCCCTTTCCCTCCTACCCCCACCTTTTCCCCTTCGGCAGGTCTCCTGATTTGTACGTGAACAGTGAATATTCGTGCGCCAGAGATCATCGCTGGTGTTAGTGCTTTAGTGTTTCACCGTTTGTACTCCATCGTTCACATGTGTCATTTCTGTCGTCTCTGTTCGTGTACAAGTGCCTGAAGGTTTTTTATTTGGACACTGCGCCTGTCAACGGCTCCATGTACTTCAATTTGTCTGTCTACTGTTTTTCGTCCACCGTGTTTGTTTTGTTTTTCTATACTTCTTTATGTATTGTTTGTATTATCTGTGGCCGAAGAGTGGCGTAGTTTTGCCGCTGCCGGCCTACCTTTCCTGTAAATTTTAGAAAATGACACGAAAAAAAATGGCGCAGTTGTTAGATCGGTTACTGATGCTACAGTGGCAGGTTGTAAAGATTTAAGTGAGTTTCAAGGTGGTATTATAGTCGGCGCACGAGCGATGAGACACAGCATCTCCGCGGTAGCGATGATATCGGGATTTTCTCCGTACGACCATTTCACGAGTGTACCGTGAACATCAGGAATCCCGTAAAATATCAAATCTCTGGGAGCAACGACGACTGAAGGGAATCGTTCAACGTGACAGAAGTGCAGCCCTTCCGCAAACTGCCTAGATTTCGGGGCTGGACCATCAAAAAGTGTCAGTGTGCGAAACATTCAATGAAACATCATCGATATGGACTTTCAGAGCCGAAGGCCAACTCGTGTGCCCTTGCTGACTGCACGACACAAAGCTTTATGCCTTGCCTGGACCTGTCAACACCAACATTGAACTGTTGATGACTGGAAACATGTTGCCTGGTCGGACGAATGTCGTTTCAAATCGTATCGAGCGGATGAACGTGTAGGGTTTGGAGACATCCTCATGAATCCATGAACCTTGCATGTCTGCAGAGGACTGTTCACACTGGTGGAGTCTCTGTAATGGTATGGGTCGTGTGCAGTTGGAGTGATATGGAACCCCTGACATGTCTAGATACGACTGTGACATGTGACGCGTACTTAAGCATCCTCTCTGATCACCTGCATCCATTGATGTCCATTGTGCATTCCGACGGACTTTGGAAATTCTAGCACAACAATGCGACAACCCGCACATCCATACTTTCTACATAGTGGCTCCAGGAACACTCTTCTGAATTTAAACACTTCCACTAGCCACCAAACTCCCCAGACATGGACATTATTGAGTGTATCTGGGATGCTTTGCAACGCGCTGTTCATAAGAGATCTTCATCCCCTCGTACTCTTACGGATTTTTGGACATCCCTGCAGGATTCATGGTGTCAGTTCCCACCAGCACTACTTCAGCCACTAGTCGAGTCGATGCCACGTTGTGTTGAGAGTCCTCTGCGCGATCGCCGTGACCCTACACGATAATAAGCAGGTGTTCCAGTTTCTTTGGCTCTTCCGTTTATATCAGCTGCCAGGGTTACTTTGTCACCACTAAACGGGATTTTGTACAACGATTAAAGCGGTTTCGATTAGTGTCACCCTCTTAGCCGATACGTCTGAATCTGTCAGCTTGAAACATTTGCGAAATTTCGCCAGAGGTTTGGTTCGATAGATGCTAACGAGTGAAGAGAGAAGTAAACTACGGAAAGAATTATAGGATTAATGGCACTCGATGGAATCGGACGGATTGTTACGTTGTTTGTGTGAGATGGCTTTATTGGGCATTCAGCGTGGAGAGCACGGAGAGAGTGTTAAGGGCTCTGTGAGTCCGGCCCACGGTGCCGTCTTCTTTGTTACTTGATCAATTTCAGAGTTTCGGCTCACATTAAAACTTCTTAACGGATGGCCTACTGGCAGGAAGTTCTCCGTGCTATATCTTTGTGTGCCAAGTTTTAGAGCCACAACTTCGTGCGAAAACGAGGCGGCCGAATTATTAGAGGCTTTTCTGCACGAGTTCTCTGATGGAAAAGTGAAAACGGGATTGGGGGGGGGGGGGAGGGCGAAGGACACAACATTACTGAGATGCTCAATATATTAAATGGAACTGGTAAACGACTCGTTAAGAAGTTCACCCGAATAACTTGTCAGGATTCTATATCCTCATTCGTCAAATTTTTTTTAATTTTTGGCAATTTTTAAACTTATTCCTCGGTTTGGAAGCATATTGAATAATGATAGTCATGCAGCAACAGCTAGTTAAGCTGTATCCAGAGGTAATAAAAGTCTGTGCCTACTGCCAAAGTTTCATGAATTATAATTATTTTCGTATTGTATGCAAGCTATGCGTAACATTTGAAGCACCCCTAGTTGGTCCACAGTGTTCTTAAACTGCAGGCGCCTTTAGGCGTACGTGTTTCGGTATAACCGGAATAAAACTGCACCCATTTCGAGATTACGTTCACTTTAACTACGCGTGTCATGGTTGCAGTATACCTGATGTTTCAGTGTGAATAAATTCATTGTATGGTGTAGCTTACAAGATTTTCCTAATTCAAAGTGTAGTTCAAACTGGTTTCTGGAGAAAAAAAATGTTCCAGTAATAACATATTTTGTGATCTTGTGGTCTGTCTTTAATTTTTACCAAACCCTTTATAGTTCTTTGAAGGACATCATCTTCACGCCAGTGACTGTTGTAACTTTTTATTACACTGTTGCAATTTAGGCCTTATGCCGTTATCAAATGCTGATATTATGTCTTTAAGCCATGTCAACGTAATGTAAACTGACAAATTTGTATGTCGTTGTCAATACTGTTAAATACATTCGTGACGTTGTTACACAGTGCGAGCACGCGTATTCAGACATCGTAAAACAACATAATCTGTAAGTGCACATGTTCGTTAGCCCATCACTAGTCACAAATGCATTAGACCACAGCTGCATTCATTTCGTAATGCGCTGCTGAAGTAAGAAGTACGAAAGGTCGCTTGGAGATCAATGAGAGAGGCGTTCGATGACTATGAAAGTAAAACTTTGTCAACCGACCTGACTAAAAACCGTAAATCGTACAAACTTGAAAATACCAGATATTGACACAACAGATCGCTAGATAAACAATCGCAGAAGAGAAAAGCAACTACAATCGCTCAGTAGTGGAAATGCATTAAGACCGGATGAGATACCTGTAAGAATATACAAAGGTTATGAGAAAGGACTTGCTCCCCTTCTAGCAGCAGTTTATCGTACTTAGTTGGAGCAACGAAGACTACCTAGCGACTGGAAAAAAGCGCAGGTCGTTCTCGTTTTCAGAAAGGATCGTAGAACAGATGCACATTATTGTAGGCCTATACTATTAACTTCAGTCTGTTGTAGACTTATGGAACACGTTTTATATTCAAGAATTATAGCATTTTTGGAGAATGAAAATCTCTTCTAAAAAAATCAGCTTGGATTTGGCAAAAAGAGATCTTGTGAATCTCAGCTCGCTCTGTTCCGCCATGAGATCCATAGCTCTGTAGGCAACAGCGCAAACGTTGATGCCGTGTTTCTTAACTGCCGTCTAATCAAAAAATATGAGCCTACCGAGTATCGGACTAGATTTGCGACTGGATTCAAGACTTCCTTGCCAATAGAACACATCACTCTTAACGGAACAAATTCGACAGCTGTAAAAGCAATTTCCGGAGTACTCCAGGGGGGTGTGATAGGACCGTTACTGTTTTAGTGTATACAAATGACGTAACAGGAAGTACCAGGAGCACATTAAAACAATTCGCAGATGATGCGGTTGTCTATAAGTAAGTAGCAACCCCGGAAATCACTATCGATTTGCAAACTGACCTATAGGAGATGATAAATGGTGCAGTCTCTGACAGTTGACTCTGACGGTACTGAAAATAACTGCAACGTATTTCGCATGCATAGCAAAAGAAATCCACTACTGCACAAGTACGCTATTGATGACAAATTTCTGGAAACACAATGCACCGTAAAATATGTAGGAATAATTGTCCACAGCCATTATAAGTGGAATGACCACTTAAGACAAATATTAAGAGAAACAGACGCCAGACTGAAATTCACAGGAAGAATTTTAAAATGGTTCAAATGGCTCTGAGCACTATGCGATTTAACTTCTGAGGTCATCAGTCACCTAGAACTTAGAACTAATTAAACCTAACTAACCTAAGGACATCACACACATCCATGCCCGAGGCAGGATTCGAACCTGCGATCGTAGCGGTCGCTCGGCTCCAGACTGTAGCGCCTAGAACCGCACGGCCACTCCGGCCGGCAAGAATTTTAAAGAAATGTAACTTATGCATGCAGTAATTTGCTCAAATGCGCCTTTGCGAGGGATTATAGAGTATTTTTTTTATCAATCTGGAACCCTTACATGTAGGACTGATATTAGAGGGAGAAAAGATCCAAAGAACAGAGCGCGTTTCATCGCAGGATCGTGTCTTCGGCGCCGCAAGAGCGTTAGAAACATGCTCGACAATCTCCAGCAGGAGACGCTACGAGAGAGGCGCTGAGCATAACGGAGAGGTTTACTGGTGAAATTTCGGTAGAGTACTTCCCGGGAGGAGTCAGCTAATGTATTATCTCCTCACACATACGTCTCGCGAAATGACCACAATGAAAAAATTCGAGAAATTAGAGGTAACGTAGAGGCTTAACGACCATCATTCTTGCGTTGCGCCATCCGCTACACACCCTCAGGAGGCTTGCGGAGTATTGATGTAGATGTAGAAATGGATGTCAGATGGATTAATCTAACACTGTCTCAAAATCTTCGGGTCAGTGTTACTAACTGTCGTTGGCACTGATTACTTTTCTATTCATTTCCCGCGTAACTGACTGCTCAAAAGCAGGAGTGTTCTGCACGGCAGCACCGACGGGCATGTTCCACACCAGCAATTCCTACTATTATTAAGGAATGTACATCTGATGATGATCTCTGTATTAGATCGAAACCGGTCATCTAAAAATAAAAAGTAGCAACTTACTTAAAACTTCCCGGCTGATAGGCCGTGGTCGAAGTATAAAACTGTCTCCTGACGTTTCGTCTCCGACTGCGGGAGACATCCTCGGAGGTAAAGCGGCGAACTGCCGAGGATGTCTCCCGCAGTCGGAGACGAAACGTCAGGAGACAGTTTTATACTTCGACCACGGCCTATCAGCCCGGAAGTTTTAACTGAAGACAATACCGGCCGTGAAAGTTTACAGTGTATGATCAGTAGCAACTTACGTACGACTAGGACTGTGTTTACCAAATAAGTTGTTATATTAATAGATCACTGTTTTCCTGAAACAATGTTCCAAATGAATTTACTCAACAACTTGTTGGAAATCTCCTGCAGAAACATTGAGCCACGCTGCCTCTATAGCCGTCCGCAGCTGCGTAAATGTTGGCGGTGCAGCCTTTTGTGCACGAACTGATCTCTCGATTATCTCCAATTAATGTTCACTGGGATTCATGGCGGGCGACCTGCGTGGCCAGATCATTGGCTCGAATTGTCCAGAATGTTCTTGAAACAAATCGCCGACAATTGTGGGCCAGTGACGTGACAATCTTTGTTTGGAACACGAAGTCCATGTATGGCTGCAATTAACCTCCAAGTATCCGATCGTAATCGTTTCCAGCAAATGATCGATTCAGTTGGACGAGAGATCTAGTCCATTCCGTATAAACAGAGCCCACAGTTGTTGACAACTTCTGTCCATGGTTCGCCGGCCGAAGTGGCCGTGCGGTTAAAGGCGCTGCAGGCTGGAACCGCAAGACCGCTACGGTCGCAGGTTCGAATCCTGCCTCGGGCATGGATGTTTGTGATGTCCTTAGGTTAGTTAGGTTTAACTAGTTCTAAGTTCTAGGGGACTAATGACCTCAGCAGTTGAGTCCCATAGTGCTCAGAGCCATTTGAACCATTTGTCCATGGTTCGTGGAGAGTGCACCACATTGAAACCATACTGTCAGGTCTTGCCAACTGAAATCGGGGCTCATCTGACCAGGTCGCGGTTTTTCAGTCGTCTAAGGTCCAGTCGATACGGTCACAAGCCCATGAGAGTGCTCCACCAATGCAATGCCTTTTTTTACCTTGTGTACCTGATACCCCCACGCCCGGGTTCCCGGGTTCGATTCCCGGCGGGGTCAGGGATTTTCTCTGCCTCGTGATGACAGGGTGTTGTGTGATGTCCTTAGGTTAGTTATTTTTAAGTAATTCTAAGTTCTAGGGGACTGATGACCATAGATGTTAAGTCCCATAGTGGTCAGAGCCATTTGAACCATTTGAACCTGATACCACTGCTCGGCAATGGATAAGCAGTTATGAATCTGTCGTCCACTAGTGAGTGAAATAGAAGCGGCTGGATGAATTAGTCGAATGAAGCTAAGTGAAACCCGCACTTCCGTGAGTTCCGTGTGGCTCAGATCGAGCGTCCTATTTAGCGATGTCACTCGTAACACGTGCCAACGTAGAGTACAGGTAGCCTCGGCAGCCGTCGGACTCTGGTCCCAGAAAGTCGGCATCTGCGCCACTTGGGATGGGCCGCCAGGATTGAAGTCTACCAGCCCCAGTTTCACTTAGCTTCTCCTAAGAAAAACTTGTAGCTGCTTAAGCAAATCAAAATCTTGCAACCACCGGCCCACCAGTGAGGTGACAGAAACGAGAAGTTGCTGTCATCTTCCACATGAAGTCCATTGAGTTAGCTATCAGATTTTGCCACCCAAGAGAGGAAAAGTTTGTTGTTTACCGAACTCTCGCTACGGTAATTATTTTGTCAGCACAGGAACACGACCATTAGCGTCGTCTTGCCACTCATTTGTTGCCCTAGTAGACGTGGTTACAGTCTGGTCGGTGCCAGAGAGCAGTTTAAGGAATTGTTCGTGAGCAAGAGCACCAAGATCCTAACTGTCTCTCTGCCTGTGAGAACGACACCAAGGATCGTGTCTACAAAAGGCAAGACGCCTCGCTAGCTATTATTGGACCGGTAGCTGTCTGCCCGACTGATTGGCCCCGCGCTCAACACCCCTCCGATCTCTAAGTGACAAACGGGCGTTTTTCCCCTGTGCGTATACTTTCATTAAGTAGTTAGGATATGCTTACAGACCCCTTTCACTTTCTTTCTTACAAACAGAAATCGGAATAGAAGTTAGCCACACAAAGTTCCTTGGTGCCAAACAAAAATGTGTAAGATTTTTTGCCATCGTAGTAGGCGAATTAGTTCTGCTATAATGTCAGCAGCCGACATAGATCCGTACAGTTCACATGAGGCCAGAGCCATAATAACAGCAGTCGTCAAATTTTTCCTTTATGTTATAATTTGATGCCAAGGTAACGACTGTGCAATTAGTTGAAGTATTGATTATTTACGTCGAGTAAGTAATCATACGCCTATCTTGGTTGTGCTTTCATGAATAAGTGATTTCGAAAGCATATTTCTCCAGGATATTAATATTCACACAAAACTTGAGCCTACACTTCTTTTGGTCTCCATACCCTCCCCCAATCCTCCTCCTCTGCTCGTCAAGATCAACAATAAATACGAGAGCTATTCGGAAAGTAAGGTCCGGTTGTATGCGAAATGGAAACCACAGTGAAAATCCGATAAAGCTTTGCGCAGATGCGTTGTACAGTGTCTCTAGTATGCCCGTCGATTGCGTGCGTCGCTCTTTTCAGTTTTGAGTTCACAGTGAGCACGTAAAGATGCTTAGAACAATAGTGTATCCCGGCGAGATTTCACAGCCCACATAACATAGCTGTCATGCGTTTCTTTCTGCATGACAATTCTCGGCCGCACTCTGCAGGGGCAGTGAAGATGCTACTGCAGCGTTACTGATGGAAAATGCTTTATCACCCACAGTAGAGCCCCTAATTGACTCTCCCTGAGTTTCATCTCTGCTCACATGAACCGGTGGCTATGAAGGCAATGTTCTGGCACAGACAACTATCTGCAGACCGGGAAGCACAGGCGGTTGCCTTTTATGACGAGGGTATTGGAAAGTTGGTACAGTGCTACAACAAATGTCTAAATCGGAGCGGCGACCATGTAGAGAAGTAGCTGGAAGATGTAGCTAACTGCTGCATACAAAACCTTTTTGATTTTCACAGTGGTTTCCATTTTGCGACCGATCGAACCTTACTTTCCGAATAGGCCACGTAAATTTTTGCCCGAACTCTGAGCGAGCATCAAAAGGTATTGAGTGAGGAAAGGTGGTAATATAAAATCGTTTTCGTGGAACTTCATCCAATTCGACTGCAGTGAACACATGAAAAGGGACTTAGTAAGTTTATTCCTAATATGACACATCTTTTACGGCATATCAAGCTCTCCCATTTTGATATAAAGTCATCCGCCACCTACACAAAGATTACTCTGAACTAACACCAGTGTGTTCACAGTCATTTTGTTCGAGTGCATCGCAGGTTCGCTGAAAAGGATCTCATGGGGAGCGATGGAGGTGCACAAAAACTTCATGTTCCCAAAGTGTACTTCAAACCATTCGCAGGTTATTCCTTTGTGTATTGCATTGCTTATTATTATCGTACAGCGTTATAAGACAGACACATACGTGTACACAATGTATGCCGCGCGGGGTAGCCGCGCGGTCTACGGCGTCTTCCCATGGTTCGCGTGGCTCCCTCCCCCCCCCCCCCCGCCCCCTCCCTGCGCGTCAGAGGTTCTTGTCCTCCCTGCGGCACGGGTGTGAGTGTTGTCCTTAGCGCAAGTTAGTTTAAGTTAGATTAAGTAGTGTGTAAGCCTAGGGACCGACGACCTCAGCAGTTTGGTCCCATAGGAACTTACAACAAATTTCCAGAAAAATTCCACAATGTATGTAGAAGTTAATGTTTAAATATGACAACCACATGGCACCACCCGGGCTTACTTCATGCAGGTATCTCAGACCAACTTTTAACGCACAAAGTTGACAGTGCTCAATATGTGTGATTCACTGTTCTCTCTGAAGTGAAGCAAAGAGGTACTTTCCTACTCGTTTGTTCATATTTCAGTATCTAACATTTTCATTTCCTTCAGATGTAGTATCATGGCAAACAGATATTCGAATCTGTGTGAGTTGCTACAATTTTTAACCTTAACCACTTCTTTCGGCAAATAAATTAATTTATCAGGAATTATTCCCTTGTTCTGAATAGAGTAATTTGCTCTCCTACTCTTTTTAATTCTTATTCATTTCATAATCTAGTTGTTCATGTAACTTTTAATATCCTTCTAAAGCAACACATTTCAATTGGAGCGGGTTATGAATTACCCGTTTCCCATCTTGACGAAATCACTTATTATGTATGTACGACCTAACATATGTTTCTTCTCAAGTATACTAAACACACAAAATTAAGACATGGTCTGCCTTATAGAGCGTTTTGGATGAGAACGAATTAATCCTCTTAGAACAATTACTTCAAGATTTTACTGTTAGAATAATCCTCCTTTGAAGATAGGACAAGGAAAAAATGTAGCCCTCAGACCACGAGAAATAAATATATTTGACGCTGTAGTATCCACGTGTGATGATAACAAACTTGTCAGTCTTTCCGCTAGAAACCGAGACAAATATTAAAATAATTTTTCTTGATGGTTGTACCATGTCATTTATTCCTCTGCCTTCTGCCGTCATCTTTATCTGGTTCGAAAAGTCACCAAGAAATAATAAAAGGAGTACCGTGACTAATACTCAAAATGTTTTGATGTTAGTGACAACAGTTACATGGCATATGTTTTACACGGGGTAGGACAGTTCTGTGGAAGATATTTCCCGTCAGCGAACAACGGTGTTACAGCCCACAGATTATTATGCGTGTGTACTGAACTGAAATACTTGGATGGTGAAATGTCTTTGCAAAACTCTGTTATTTGTATTCGCTGCTTCAGTCACGTTCAATAGCATTATTCACTTCTGCACGAGGCGTTTCGGCTACGTGCTATCATTATTAGGTGCAAATGAATGAAACATTATTTTATACGAATACATACGCAACAGGTATGATATTTCTGTTGTTGTGTGTATTAGTGACGTTATGTGACGACGCTGTATGGAGTGAATGTGCGTTTCACTTTCTGGCACACAGATCACTAAGATAAAATAAAAACAATGCTTTCAGTTTTCTGGTAGGTCATTCAGGGCAATGAAATCTGTTACCTAGCGAAGTGTTAAAGAGTTCCTACAGCAATTGATTTACTCTTTTTCCCTGGTTTCTCGCGCTGCACCGGCTGGCAGACGATCGGCTGTGGGAAGGCGGCCCGCCCCCCTCCCACCTGGGAATGCGTGACCTCCGCCTCCAGGCCGCCGCTTCCTGCCGTTAATTGGAAAGGCGGGGGCGGGCGGTTCTGTGGGGCGCTATCGCCGCTCCCTATGATATAGGGCCGCGCTTCCACAAGGAACCGCTGAGTTTCTCAGAAAGCGTCAAAAGCACTCCGCACACATTCAACACAGGCGCCATATCTAAAGCACGTCGATCAACGCCCCACTGGAAACTTTCTTACACGTTTGAACAGTCATCAGCTGGACAGGGGAGTGGATACAGAAGATACATTGAACTGTGGATTACACAAAATTTCGGAATGCACTATTCAGATTGGTATGCTATAATTTAAAGTAGTCCCATACTCTGAGAATGAGCAAAGGGGAAAAAATGTAATGATCCTACATAGTGTTCTAGGCGAAGTCCTAGAGGGAGTGGTTTGCCATTGTCTCCCTCCGACCTGTAATCAAGTGCCAAGTGCATATCTATACCATATGGATGACTGTGATGAGCTGTTGTACGGTGCAGTGTTGGTTTTTTTTTGGTGGAAACTGGTACTGGCACGTAGCCTGTACATCTAGAATAGCACAAAGGAGGCCGCCGAGCATAACGTCCCCATTCAATCGACGGGTCACTATCAACAGTGTCACATGCAATCACTTCGTGAGATGCTGTGGAGAGATATTGAATTTAATCGAGGACATGGCGCAAAAACTGATGATCAGGAACTTTACGCCACCATCTCTCCTCCTCTTGCCAGCCAAATGCTGGCAGCGGAAATTTTCCACTAACAGGATTCCAATTGGCTCACCTTAGAGTCGAGCGCCACGGGTGCCGTTAGCGACCTCGTCTATGAAGGAGGGTGGAATATGAAGTTTTTAAAATTAATAACGCAGACACGGAATCAACGGAAGAAGTGCCATACATAATAGGTGACAAAGTGCTTTTCCAGGAGAAAAGCCAGTTCATTGTAAAAGCTCATAAACGGCGGTGAAATTTGTTTTGGTTAGCTAGTGAACCATTGAAAGGATTACTGTCTTTTGGTAGAAATTAAAGTACGTACTTCCCACGTTTTCTTCTGTGACATGCAGTTTATTTGATAGTGATATTCTGTTTGTCCTATTTTTATTTTTGTTTTTATTTTCTGTGTGCTTCTGCTGTTTGACTTGCAGCTGAAGTTTGAGGTAATCAAAGAGAGTTAATTAAGCACTTTAGAGAGCAGTGAATAGTACAGTTGTTGAAAAAATGTAGATAGTGCTGAATGTGGTACAAACGAACATATGAAACTCAGCCCAAGAGAAGAAGAGACAAATAATGTGAGCTGGGTGCAAGGACCTGAGGGACATCAAGCACGTCCCATTTTCCCCCTATCGATACAGTATTGTGATCAGCTCGGTCACTGCCCGCATTGAGGATGATCTCTTACCTGTGGTAGAGTCGAAGGTCGTCTCAAGGTCTGTCAGGCAGCAGATGTCTTTCCAGGAGGTGAATCGAAAAGCCTCCCCGGTTTGTCCGACAAACCAGTTTGTAACTGTGAATTACAAAGGTCCTGAGCAGCTGCAGTCGCCCTGTTTCAGATAAAGTCTCTGATCTGGACATTCACGGAAAACGGAATTATTGGTACTCGAGACCTCCTACGTTAAGTGCATAATCGTGCCCCTTAGGGACGTAGCTACCAAGGTGGGGAAGAAATTTAGTGTGCACTCTCTATTTTATACCAGAGCCAGTGTTGCTTGCAAGATGAATGTGAAGCTCACCATCTGTGGCTTCGTTCTGAGATGCGGATATTTGTTACACAGTGGAATAGAGGGTCTGAATCAAATGCTCAGACGTTTCTGCGACAGTGTAGGTTGCAGAATTCATGACTTGCGCCGAAGGGTGGAGAGTTGTCGGGTTCCGCTTAATAGATAGGAGTTCCATCACACACAGGAGGTAGCTACAGGGGTAGTGGGGGCTGTGTGGAGTGGATTGACAGATTTTATGTTAGACGGTCCCAGAAACGTACAAACGGGGATTCAGTCTCAAAAAATGGTTCAAATGGCTCTGAGCACTATGAGACTTAACATCTGAGGTCATCAGTCCCCTAGAACTCTGAACTACTTAAACCTAACTAACCTAAAGACATCACACACATCCATGCCCCAGGCAGGATTCGAACCTGCGACCGTAGCGGTCGCGCGGTTCCAGACTGAAGCGCCTAGAACCGGTCGGCCACAACGGCCGGCCTCAGTCTCTCACTTCGCTGGTGAGAGCTATAGTGGAGATTTTGAGAAGTGCTACTTCCGACTCAGGGAGCACGTAATGTCGTCTTTCCATGACAGTTCTTATTCTGCTTACTGGATTGACCATTATTTAGCTCTCTATGGAGTTGGCACATATTGACGTGCATCTTTATGCGAGAATACTTGAGTGGAATTTCTGTTCCTGGCTAGTGAGCAAACAGAAACCGTGACTCACGTTCTGTCTTGTACTGACGACATTTCAGCTCTATGAGTTTGTGGACGACATGCTGTGTCCACTGTGCAGGCAGAGAATTGCAGGTACGTGACGTACGTCATCTGCACTGTGGCCATGGCCCCAGTGAGTAGCTCGTTTTTGTAGTACAACTGCTGTCCCTACTTCAGTAGGTGATATGTGCACTCTGGTCTGGTGGATAGGGGAACACTCAAACTAAATGTGTTGAATACCATTCTTTTGTCCACTGAGAGTTTTCTAAGAGTGCCAGTCGGGATGAAGATCTGATGCCGGCCGTGGTAGCCGAGCGGTTCTAGGCGCTTCAGTCCGGAACAGCGCGACTGCTGCGGTCGCAGGTTCGAATCCTGCCTGGGGCATGGATGTGTGTGATGTCCTTAGGTTAGTAAGGTTTAAGTAGTTCTAAGTTCCAGGGGACTGATGACCTCAGATGTTAAGTCCCATAGTGCTCAGAGCCATTTGAACCATTTTTTTGAAGATCTGCTGTTTATCACTGTTAAACAGTATCAGTCCAATATTCATCCGTGTAATACAGGAGACGCGGTTTAAAGAAAGTAAACATACGGTCTGTCACTCTCCAGATTACATGTAGGGTAGTATTTGATTTTATGTACTTCACATTTCTACAGTTTTTGCACTCTGCATGATCTTTTTCAGCATAAATAATTTACGGTATGCAAGTTGTGTTTCATTCTAGTAGCACCCCAATGGGAATCGTTGCTTCGAGGTAACACCACAATACAATACTTCATTTTATGCAAATACCTTGGTTTAGGTTGTATGTTCATCTTAATCATCTGTAGGCGTGGGAATTCCATTATGGAGACGACAGTAGACAACGACGCATATACACACGGTATGGAGAACATTTCACACAGTTTAGCAGGAGAACATGCAGCTCCTACACAGGCCATATGTTACAAAGAGTAAGGGGGTTTACAATGTAACTGTTAAGGTGTTGCCTGTTCTTCCGCTAAACAGTCTGTGTGAAATGTTTTCCAACCAGTCGGCTTCCCACAGACGGCATTTCTAGGGAATTCTATGTCGCGTTCCTACATCATCGATTTCTTTTTTAGTTCACCAATGCATTTTCCCCGCAAGCACAAAATTTCAAGAACGTCAGCTCTTAGCCTCCTACTTTCTGGCAGTTTAAGAACGCCAAATGAACTCATCTCCGACCTTTTGGTGGAAGAATTCCCCAATCCACCGGGCTACTGATTTACGTAACTCACTTTTACTAGGACACAGGAAACGAATTAAACAAAGCTGAACAGCGTCGCTTCCTTCGGGAGGGCAGGAGATAGAGATCTATTCAAACTGTTCGTCACTCTACGTGCCTTCCGAGAAGTCATGGGGGCGAGAAATGGCATCAGCAGAACATGTGGTCGAGCACACAGCCAGAACCCTGGCAGTCTCTGTGTTTTAGGTAGCGTAACTGGAGTGATTTTGGCCCACAGTTGACCGCTGACATCCAAAACCACTACCCAAAATCGATGTCCATTATCTTAAATGCAAAAATTCGCAATCAAAATAATGTTTCATAGATTGGACAAGATGCCTTGACTTTTACAGTCACTGATAACATTACCGCAGTTAGCATCCAAGTATAAAATGATCGGTAGAAACATGACTTTAAGTATGACCAATAGAAATTACGTAATAGAAATGAGATATGTCAGGCCAGTGATGGACTGACACCTCTCAGAATTTCTAGGAGTAGGAAGGGTAGGTAAAACAATGTGTGCGAGATATTCGTGGTGGTAGTCGCAGTTAACAGTCGTGAGTAATCAGGAGGTTGGTACGGAAATATCGCGTGTGTTAATAATAACCAATAACCATTGATCTTGTAGCTCTATGCACTGTGCACCATTATGTCGTCCGAGCTTCTAACACATAAAAGTACGGGGTCTCTTTACTTTAAATGAACACTACCTATGTTCGACATCAACATGCAGTAACCACTCACAGCCGGCAGGTGGCAGCATAAAGTAGGAGGGGGGAGGGGGTGGGGAACAGAAAACAGTGCAGTCGTTGTCGTAGTGAGGAAACGGATCGATTTATCTGCCGTCCAAAAAGGCATTATCACTGGCTTTCGGGCGAAGGGTAAAAGGATTTCCGAAATGGCTACGTTTGTAAACTGCTCCCGTGCCGCTGTGGGTAAAGCATACCGAGTATGCCAAAACTGGACCATCCAAAACTGGCGCCGAGGAAAATGTGGTGCACCACGGGGCCATAGATGACAGCAGTGAATGACAGAAGCAGTGACGTGTACCGAAGAATACACGTGCAGTTAGTGAACAATTGACCTCCCAGATGAAGCAAGGGGCTACCAATAGCGTCTCCTCAACGACCGTTCAGCGAACGTTGCTGCGTATGGGCCTCCGTAGCAGGAGCCTGTTTCATGTAAACATTCTGACTGCTGTTCATCGGCGAGAAAGGCCGGGATTTTCAAGCCAGTACCGCAAGTGGACGTCCACTGACAAGGGAACCTCCCCATCACACCCCCCTCAGATTTAGTTATAAGTTGGCACAGTGGATAGGCCTTGAAAAACTGAACACAGATCAATCGAGAAAACAGGAAGAAGTTGTGTGGAACTATGAAAAAAATAAGCCCATGTGCAAGACAGGCAACATCAAGGATACTCTGAGCGCAGGGGCGCCGTGGTCCCGTGGTTAGTGTGAGCAGCTGCGGAACGAGAGGTCCTTGGTTCAAGTCTTCCCTCTAGTGAGAAGTTCAATTTTTTATTTTCAGACAATTACTATCTGTCCGTCCGTCCGTGCGATGCGAGGTAACTGCGCTGTAGTATGGGGACGCTACACCTAAACACTTTTTTGGGAGTGATTATCACATCCACAAGAAAACCTAAATCGGGAAAGGTAGAAGAATCTTTTTACCCATTCGCCAAGTGTACAAGTTAGGTGGGTCGACAACATATTCCTGTCATGCGACGCACATGCCGTCACCAGTGTCCTGTAGAATATATCAGACGTGTTTTCCTGTGGAGGAATTGGTTGACCTATGACCTTGCGATCAAATGTTTTCAGTTCCCATTGGAGAGGCACGTCCTTTCGTCTACTAATCGCCTGTTTTTGCGGTGCGGTCGCACAACACAGACACTAAACTTATTACAGTGAACAGAGACGTCAATGAACGAACTGACAGAGCATAACTTCGCGAAAATAAAGAAAGTAAACTTTTCACTCGAGGGAAGACTTGACCCAAGGACCACTCGTTCCGCAGTTGCTCACGCTGACCACGGGACCACGGCGCTCCTGCGCTGACACTATCCTTGATGTTGCCTATCTTGCACATGGACTACTCAGTTATTATATTTTGCTTATTTTTTTCATAGTTCCACACAACTTCTACCTGTTTTCTCGAGTGATCTGTGTTCAGTTTTTGAAGGCCTATCCACTGTGCCAACTTATAACTAAATCTGAGGAGAGTGCGATGGGAATGTTCCCTTTTTCAGATGAATCACATTTTATGCTCAATCAGACAGATGGCAACTAACGAGTAGGGCATGAAACGTCTGAAAGCAAACAACCTCCTACAATCATTGGAAGGGTCCAGGCAGGAGAGCATTCATTGGGTGATCTCGTCAGTCTGGAAGTCACAGTAGATCAAAGAAAGTATGTATCCGTCCTTGAGGACCATATGCACGCCTATTTCCTCGATACGATGGCGTCTACCAGCAGGACAATACAATATGTCACACAGCTCACAGTGCACGTACATATTTCGATGAGCACCAGGACGAATTTACCGAGCTCCCCTTGCCGCCAAACTCCCCAGGATTTAATTACATGTAGAATCTGTGGGAACAACTCTCTCAGGCTGTTTGAACCTTGAATCCACAACTGAGGAACCTAGAGCAGTTGGCCACGGAAATGGAGTCGGCATGGTTGCACATCCCTGTCGGTATGTTCCATAAACCGATTGACTCTTTTCCTGTACGTCTGGCAGCGGTCTGCTCTGCAAATTATTATTCGGGCTGGCTCCTGACAGGTCTTCACATTAATGTGACTGGGCAGTGTAATTAGTACTGGGTGTGCTCCGCAGTTCGTATAACAAATGTAGAAACTCTCTTTGGAAGAAAGTTGTTGTGTTCGCTCTTATCTCTTTAGGTCATTCCGTCACGGTTTTCTGTGTGTGAACGAGAAAAATATTTAAAAAGGTTTGAAATTAAGTTCAAAACGAGTCGACCATGTTTGAAACAGGCTTAACCCTCGCAATACCGAAAAGGGTGGGGGAGGGCTTTGTCCCCTGTTTTGAAAATATCTAGTCAGTTTCTCACATTTTAAAAGTCTGAAAAAGTTCTTCTTTTTAATGAATTTTTCCACCATGTTCTTGAGATGGTTTGCACTTTTCTGTTAAACTTAAACCAAAAATTAAATCTTAGTAGTAGATGTCACTTTTCCACTGAATGTGATATTCAGTATTTTGAGGCTCAGCACTTTAATTACACATTAATACTTATTTAAAAAGTATATTGTGAATAAAAATCAATAACAAGTAACGAAATAAGATTTTAAAATTTTTTGTGGTAGTCTTAGTACAGTTGATATTACACACTACTAAAAGTGCCTTGATATTTTTTATTTATTTATTTGCTATTTTCTTTTGGTATTTCATCTATATAAAATAACAGACCGAATTTTGCACATGAATTGACATGAATAAAGCATATTTGAAATGTTTTAGTAATCACTAAGCATTATGTGTAAGGCTTCTTCTTGGTTGTCTCTCAGCCATGTAGGCTTGCAGTTCATAGGCTGGTATCTTAGCTGTAAGCGAGTTCAGCTTATGCCATAGTTCCTCATCCCTTATTATGTTATAGACTGTTGCATTTCCAAATGTGTGCCTGTCCTGGCCTGTAACGTCTTGTCTAACGGCACGATCCCAGACGTTGTGATCCGATATACTGACTGCTCCACATTCACAAGTGTCTGTGGTGTGCTGTCGTATTTTTAGTAAGAACCTGGGACACATATTATGTTCCAACAAGTAGTGTATAGATCCCTTGGTCGGAAGGAAAAATATCATTTTTGTTCCTTCTTTCATATGAGGAAGGAACTGGTGGGTTCTCCTCCCTGTTTCTGCGCTGTCCCAGATTTCTTGCCAGTGTATATCAACGCATGCCTTTATTTCCTTATTCTATATGGCTCTTGTGCCAATTATCTCGTGTACCTTATCAAAGTTGCGCTTTTTGAGCCAATATTGTGCACCTCTCTTTCTTTCTAAATGGTTCAAATGGCTCTGAGCACTATGGGACTCAACTGCTGTGGTCATTAGTCCCCTAGAACTTAGAACTACTTAAACCTAACTAACCTAAAGACATCACACACATCCATGCCCGAGGCAGGATTCGAACCTGCGACCGTAGCAGTCGCACGGTTCCGGACTGCGTGCCTAGAACCGCGAGACCACCGCGGCCGGCTCTTTCTTTCTACTAGGTCTAGAGGCAGCAAGCCTAATATCACCGGCAGCGCCTCCGCCGATGTTGTTCTACACGCGACTGTCAGGTGCATGATTACACTCCTCTGTGCTCGCCGTAGAGCCTATGCTGTCCTTAGCCTTCCGGCTATATGGGCCCAAACGCTCGAAATGTAGCGCACAATAGCGAATGCGGTTGCGTTGTGGTACGCTCTTATTTCACTTAGTGGAAGCTGAAAACTTCTTTGACCAATTGTTCCTATTTTGTTTAAGATTTTAAACTCTCTCTCTGGCAGACGATTTCTACATGTAAGCTTTGCTTTTCGTCAATGTTCATTCCAAGGTAACTACGAACTTCTTTTCATTTCACACGTTGGTGGAAATCGGGTTAGGACAATGTTTTTCGATTGACTCATCCCGCTGTTCATCTGGATCTCTGCGCCTCCAGTTCGTGTCGTACTGGCGGGTATCATTTTGCCTCTACAAGTAACTCTACCGTCCTGAATTTTGTCTCTTTAATCCTGCCTCCCGGATCTTCCGTCACGCTGATGGATGTTGTCACTGCGCAGTGCTCCACGAAAATCGCCGTAGTAATAGTTATTTTGCCCTTTCCTTCGATTATGCGCTGCTTCTTTTTCAAAAATTAACTCCAGCTCTCGCAGAAGGCTTTTGAATGTTTCGATATTCGATCCGTACTTTCGTACAACCGCTTGCCGGTAGTTGCTTGGCAGTTTCGCGAAAGAGAATTAAATTATTTCACCGTAACTATGTGGCACATCAAGAAACTGATTCTTTTTAATTAAAGCCTCAAAGAGCTTCGTGAGGCTCTTGTATCCTGACACCTCCAGATTCGGACACAAAATAATTTCCTGTTTTATTCGGTCTTGCATTTCGCGCGATGTACCAATTTGAACTTGGCGTTCCAGGCGTGCAACACGTTCTTCTACGCTTTCGCATTTTTGGGTGGTATCCGCAACGCGTTATTCAACGCTTTCCATTCTTTGCGTCGTACTCGGAAGTGCTTCCTTCCTCTGGGATTTTATTGCGGCAATTCTTACCGCATTGACGTGTCCAGTTCGCCTAGAAATTCTTGCACGGTTATTTGCGATTTTTTGCAATTTTTTGGCGCCAGCTGCCTCTACCCTTGCTAACTCTCCATCCCTCTTGGCTTCGACGACCCTTTTCTTGGCTTCGACACTCATGTTACCGACCACCGTCATTCACAATCGCAAGCAACTTATTCTCTACTTCATCCATGTTCTTTTCTACATCTGCACGACTACTCTCTAATTCACATTTAAGTGCTTGGCAGAGGGTTCATCGAACCACAATCAAATGGTTCAAATGGCTCTGAGCACTATGCGACTTAACTTCTGAGGTCATCAGTCGCCTAGAACTTAGAACTAATTAAACCTAACCAACCTAAGGACATCACACACATCCATGCCCGAGGCAGGATTCGAACCTGCGACCGTAGCGGTCGCTCAGTTCCAGACTGTAGCGCCTAGAACCGCACCGCCACTCCGACCGTCGAACCACAATCATACTCCCTACCATTCCACTCCCGAACAGCGCGCGAGAAAAACGAACACCTAAACTTTTCTGTTCGAGCTCTGATTTCTCTTATTTTATTTTGATGATCATTCCTACCTATGTAGGTTGGGCTCAACAAAATATTTTCACATTCGGAAGAGAAAGTTGCTGACTGAAATTTCGTAAATAGATCTCGCCGCGACGAAAAACGTCTTTGCTGTAATGACTTCCATCCCAACTCGCGTATCATATCTGCCACACTCACTCCCCTATTACGTGATAATACAAAACGAGCTGCCCTTTTTTGCACCCTTTCGATGTCCTCCGTCAATCCCACCTGGTAAGGTCCCCACACCGCGCAGCAATATTCTAACAGAGGACGAACGAGTGTAGTGTAAGCTGTCTCTTTAGTGGACTTGTTGCATCTTCTAAGTGTCCTACCAATGAAACGCAGCCTTTGGCTCGCCTTCCCCACATTATTATCTATGTGGTCTTTCCAACTGAAGTTGTTCGTAATTTGTACACCCAGATACTTAGTTGAATTGACAGCCTTGAGAATTGTATTATTCATCGAGTAATCGAATTCCAACGGATTTCTTTTGGAACTCATGTGGATCACCTCACACGTTTCGTTATTTAGCGTCAACTGCCACCTGCCACACCATACAGCAATCTTTTCTAAATCGCTTTGCAACTGATACTGGTCTTCGGATGACCTTACTAGACAGTAAATTACAGCATCATCTGCGAACAACCTAAGAGAACTGCTCAGATTGTCACCCAGGTCATTTATATAGATCAGGAACAGCAGAGGTCCCAGGACGCTTCCCTGCGGAACACCTGATATCACTTCAGTTTTACTCGATGATTTGCCGTCTATTACTACGAACTGCGATCTTCCTTCTCGATTCTGCTTTGTCCTTTACCGCCTGCAGAATCACTAATGATAAATCCTTCTGCTGTCTAGGCCCATCTAGGGCATTTCTCGTTCTTGATAATGTTCCTTTTAGTAATATATAGACCTTTTTGTGCGCTGCTATCGTTAGTTTGTTTTCTGCGCACCAGTTGCTTAGTCTTTGAAGAACTACGTTAGTGTTCTCCTCTAATATACCCTTGTATTAGTAGATATTCCTAAAGAGTCTACTAAACAAAATATTCAGTTTGTGGATCATAATTACACATTAATACCTCTTTAAATAAGATGTTGTTAATATAAGCCAACAAAACTGAACGTATCCGCCCCCCCTCCCCCGTCTTGGTAATGCGCGTTACGGAAAGCGCGTTGGTATTGCAAGGGTTAAAGGAGTGCCGCCTACGCATGGCGTGACAGCGGTCAGAGCGGGCGGGTGTCCTTGTTTTAGCGCAGAGCAGGGGCGGGGGTTCCCCGCGGCGGGCCGCCTTCACCTGGAGAGCGCCAGCCAGCCAGCCAGCCAGCCAGCCAGCCAGCGAACGCCCCACAATGGCCGCGGAGGGCGAGGCGGCGCGACGGCCAGGTGCGGCGAGCATTGTCTGCCCGCCATTGTGTGCCCCAGCCACCAGTTCTCGCTTCTCTCTGCCGCCGTTTTTTTTCTCCCGGAACACTTCTTTCCCATTTCCCCTAATTCATGTGCACACTCGTGAAAGGAGCGAGCCCTGTCCCTCACAATGGACTGACTGCATAAGGCACAATCGTGTCAGAAAAGCGCCGTTCTTTCACAAGAAAAAGAAAGGAAGAGCTGTGATTCTGTTCTTAATGTCGCGTTAAAATGTTTGTGAAAACAGGCTGTGAGGACCGCACCTCCGCTGTACTCTGCTATTAAATTCACTTTAGTAGAAGGGCCATTGCCAGCATCGCAAATTTCTGTTATTTGTGACAAGTGTTAGGATCGCTTGTTGAAAAAGGAGCATTCTCTGCGAGTTTAGATTGTATGAAACCTCCAGCTCGTTTCCTGATATATTAACTCACTGCTCTCTTGGAGCGAGGTGGCCCAGTGGACTCGCATTCACAGGGAAAGGGGTTCTAAGGCCCGTCCTACCAGCCAGATTTAGGTTTCACTTGATTCCTCAAACACGCCTCAACCAAATTCCAGTGTGTTTCCACTGGAAAAGACTAGGCCGATTTCCTTCCTAATCCTTCAACAATCCGTACATACGCTCCATCTGTAACTATTCTGAGGTGAAAAAGTCATCGAATAGTGATATGCACATCTACATATACAAGAATAGTGCAATGGCAGAATTGTCATTTGTACTCAGGTGATTCATGCGAAAAGGATTCCGATTTGATTATGGCCGCCCGCGCGACCGCTACTGTCACAGGTTCGAATCCTGCCTCGGGCATGGATGTGTGTGATGGCCTTAGGTTAGTTAGGTTTAACTAGTTCTAAGTTCTAGGGGACTGATGACCACAGATGTTAAGTCCCATAGTGGTCAGAGTCATTTCAACCATTTGATTATGGCCGCACGACGGGAATTAATAGACTGAACGTGGAATGATAGTTGGAGCTAGACGTATAGTACTTCGCATTTCGGAAATCGTTAGCGAATTCGGTATTCCGAGATCCACAGAGCCAATAGTGTGCCGAGAATACCAAATTTCAGGCATTATCACTCACCAAGGACAACACATAGACCTACAACCTTAACTTAACGACTGAAAGCAGCGGCATTTAGGTAGAGTCAGTGCTATCAGGAAACCAACACTGCATGAAATAAGCGCTGAAATTAATGTGGGGCGTTTGGCAGTAGACAACCCACACGACTACCTTGCTAGGAGCACATCACCTGTAGCGCCTCTCCTGTTAATATCGGTTCGACGCTAGACGCCTGGGAAACTGTGGCCTGTTCAGATAAGTCCAGATTTCAGTTGGTAAGAGAGGATGCTAGGTTTCAAGTGTGGCGCAGACCCGATGAAGCCATAGACCAAGTTGTCAACAGGGCACTGTGCAAGCTGGTGGTGGCTCCATAATGGTGTGAGTTGTGTTTACATGGAATGGACTGGATCATCTGGTTCAACAGAATCGATCATTGACTGGAAATGGTTATGTTCAACTACTTGGAGACCATATGCAGCCATTAATGGACTTCACCCTCCCAAACAATTTTTGAAGATGACAATGTGTCATGTGACTGGGCAACAGTTACTCGCAATTGGTTTGAATAACGTTCTGGATAATTCGAGCGAATGATTTGGCCACCCACTTTGCCCGACATGAATCCCATCGAATACTTACGGGACACAATCGAGAGGTCAGTTCGTGCACAAAATCCTGCACCAGCAACACTTCCGTAGTTATGAACCCTTATAGAGGCAGCATTGCTCAGTATTTCTGAAGGGGCTTCCAATGACTTGTTGCGTCCATGTGACGTCGATTTGCTGCACCATGCCGGTCAAAAGGAGGTCGTACACGGTAGTAGCAGGTATTCCATGACTTCTGTCACGTTATTGTATCTCTTCGTCAATGCGGCATTAAATCCAAATCTTTCTCTCTTTCAGTCTCGATATCATTGCTCTAGTGCCGCTAAAAGAGAGTGAGTGGGCAATACAACACTCTAATGCTGAAAGAAATTTTCACTTCTAATATTGCTTTCCTAAAATGAGTTTATTGTTATTAAGTCGAACACACGTTTTTGCTGAGACTTGTCACAAGTTCCATCCAAAGACAATTCAAGTTATAATAAAATTTTATGGATTTTATTTGTCACATGCGTTTTTGATATTATTAAAAATATAGAAATTTAGAAATAATAAGAGCACATAGAATATAGTATGTAGAACATAATAAATTAAAAATGAACATCTAGATTATTCATGTTTTCTAATGACTCTAGGGTCGCCAACAGCAAATCTTCTGGTCTACTGTCGTATGATCACCTTTAGAAATGTTTCCAGAGAGGAACAAGATTATAAAATTATTATTTTTTATTTGAGTGCGTTTGTCGAATTCGTGATACTTCTTGCCATACGAACTACCTTTTAAAAGTGATACAAAAACTTGTACAGCAATCACATATCGCTATGCGATGTTTAATCATATTATTTGGCTTGACCATTGGAGATTCTTCACAAAGGCTGTGGTGGAAGTAAGCAGGTCTCACGGGCACTGCTTTTCGCAGAAGCGTTTTCATTTAGCCAGTGACCATGCGTTTCGGATGCGAATGCTGCTCTCTCCTTTCAAAGACGCTGCCGGCGACTCTACAGAGTATAGCTATGCGTGACGAGTTCACCTTCCTGTGCGCAGGTCGCAGCAGAGGACGACATGGTGCTGCTAGCTCTCCATGGGAAAATTTGTTGCCGTCGCTGCAAGATCTTACCCGGTCGTATGAATCTTGTCTGGTACCGTCCTTTCGCCCAAAGAGCGCGGCAACGTATGGAACTTGACTGGGAGCTGATACCAATCATCTGTAGATTAGAATGTTATCAGTGAGTCAAGAATGGGAAATATGTGTGCTGGGAAAGTAAGCGAAATTCTCGTTGGTCACTGAGACAATGGCTGGAATTGTTCCCCTCCATGCTGAATTTTTTGAGCAGAGTTAGGTTGAGAGGAAATTCTGCTTCAGGACTTGCTGTAGGGATCCGTCGGGATCTCTCCTGATCCCGAAGCCATCACTGTAAGCCTTTCTCTTCCACAATTTCTGCTTTTCATTCGGTGTTGACTTGTGCGTTAGGCGCATATTCGCTCAGTTGTAAATGAGTTTCGCTTTTCGCAGTTAGCCCAATCTGTTATCCGAACAGTTCACAATTTCTTGCACTCGTTCACTTTGCATCTGCGACCTGTGCAGACTGCAAAAGCTTGTGCAGCTTCCCAAGCAGTCTTCCAATTATATGCGAGGTTCCCTCGAATGTGTTACCGGTACACCCAGACGCAATTAAGCTCCTAGCGAACCACTGGTCACTGTTAATGTTCATAGGACTGACATTCGCACGATAGTGGTTGCTTAGTAGCCATTTTCATCGATTAACGTAGGACTTTTATCAAAATGCCATCCCTACTTCAAAGATTATTCTTAGTTTGTTTAATTGATGTACAACATATATTGTTCATATATGTGCGAAAATTGCTCGTATATTGTTCGTATAGCATTTTGATGTTAAAGTCCTAAGTGTGGTAGGCAGACTGCACACACTGCTGCCAAGCCTTAGCACGACTTCGACTTAATGTCTAATAAGGACGCTAATCGACAGCTCTAACAAAAGGTAAGAAATTTCAATATCGCTGAAAACTGATGGTTATCCACTCACTTCCAGATGTGTTGGTATTCCTTAATGAATGAAAATTCTTGCACCACTGCCCCTCTCCCCCGCCCTTGGAGAGACTTGTGATATTCAGGTGATATGTCTGTTGGTTTGTGGTTCACCGCAAACACAAAGTTGTGTTTCTTGCTTGCCCAATTTGTGTAATAAATAACTCATCTTCCATTTTGGGTTCTAATTCTGTTTATTGTGGACTATGCTTCATGTGGAAGGTCGAAATCTTTGTTTTTGGATAATATACGGCACGGCATATTATTATTTTGGTTCAAAATGGTTCAAATGGCTCTGAGCACTATGGGACTTAACATCTATGGTCATCAGTCCCCTAGAACTTAGAACTACTTAAACCTAACTAACCTAAGGACATCACACACATCCATGCCCGAGGCAGGATTCGAACCTGCGACCGTAGCAGTCTCGCGGCTCCGGACTGAGCGCCTAGATTATTATTTTGTTGTCAAGTCCATTCTTGCATCTATTCATTGGTATGGTTGCTGGTTTTGTTGGCCATCTTCAGTGGAGTCAGCTAGCGTTGGCCTAATCGATATTTAGATGTCAGTTATTATTCGTTTCGTAGGTTTCTGTTACACATGATTTTTTTCTGTAAGTTCGTGAGAGCATTTATGACTCGTCGTACTTGAACTGGTTGAATATGGTTTAGTACTGGTTGCCATTGTGTTCGTGTTGACCTGACAACACAAACAATCAGCTTTATTGTCAGATGATTTTTTTCTGGAAGTTCGTGAGAGCATTTATGAGTCGTCGTACTTAAACTGGTTGAATATGGTTTAGTACTGGTAGCCATTGTGTTCGTGTTGACCTGACAACACAAACAATCAGCTTTATTGTCAGATTAGTGTTCTCCATTTGTTTTTAGTTTCCTTCGACGAGTTTATTACTTATGTGGACGCAGGAAACCTCCATTTATGTAGTGTTTGGTTATAGTCTCTGTCTGCGAAAGTACTTCCTCTCTACATCTAGGTCCACGGTTGGAATTTCGTTTGAGCTACACCTTGTTGCAAGTACCTAGTCATCGGCTTAGCCAAACTTCCTTGATCTCGTTTTTGGCAAATCTACAATGTACAAGCTGAAGAGCAATGGAACGATTCCCATGGTGACCTATCTTTAGTTGGGGAATTGATGCCGGATCCAATGACTACTGGGAACGCTTGGTCTTTTAGCATACTGTCGACTACTTGAATAGTTGGTTTGCAAGGAATTTTACGAAGAAGCTTGTACGTCATGCCTTCTCTCCACATTGTGTAATACGCTTCTGACAGGTTAATTAAAAATAAAGTTTTCTTTGAAATCTACATAGGTGATGGATAACAGAACTTGGTTCTCCAGCTTCGTTTATGTGGGAAACCTGTTTGTTCGACTACGATTACTTCACGTAGTCTTCTACTGATAGCATTATGGATAAGTCATTCTAGTAGCGTGTAGGTTTTGCAGTGCATAAATTGTTGTTGCATATCGCCGGTTTACATAAAGTCTGTGAAGAAATGAGCAATCCACACTGTCGTGTACCTGCCGCAATTTATTGGAAATTCAGGGTTGATATTGTCAGACCCTGGAGTTTTCCCAGGATTAGTGTCTTTAAGTGTTGTAGGGACTTTTTCTCAAGCGATGGGACTAGGTTGTTGGTTAAGGTTTCGTGTTTTCTTTTCCACTTGAAAGTATTCAATTTGTGTTTTGGTGGTCTGGATGTCGGTACTAGATGTGGGACACCGTCATTTGGATTAGCTGTTGCCTTATTCCATCGTGTGGGAGCCCCGCTTCGCCGTTTCCTTCATAATGTCCATGCTGATCTACTCTGTATTGAAACTGAGACTTTCTACTCTTTCTGTCCATGTTTGTAGTGTCACCAAGTCTAGGCTGTGGATTAGTTCGCCCGCTATTGCTTAATCATTTAGGAGGAAGTTTTAGTACAGCTCCTCACTGTTTTTAGACCAGACAGGAACGTGTTCCTTTCGTTACACAGTTGGTATACAATTTTTGGTAACGTTCATTAGGACGCTGGCAAATCGTCTGCAGCTTCTGCGGGTAGAGTTATCCAGACTCAACATTCGTCTAGTTCCATGGAGAATTTTATCCAATTGGCCTATAGACTCTTGGGCGCTGAAACGAAACATAGAATAAGATTGTATTCCTGTCTCCTTTAAAGTTGGTGGATCTGTAATCGAACACAAGGGTAAGGAGTTCTCTGTAGCCCATTTTACTAGAGTGTACCCATTATCATTACAGTCTCTGTAATTACATTCCTCCTTGTGGCTGTTAGAATCATCTATGTACATGGCAGGATGACGACGTGTGTGGTAATCTTGCTCCGACCAGGATACGGCGGACAGTTTGTAAGTGTTGGAGACGGTGAAGCTTCAGATTTTTTCTACATCATTATTGGTTTCGTCGTCGGTAGAGGTGAAAACGAGAGACGCGGTCTCTATGTTTAACCCAAGTCCCTACACCATGTGATACATGACTTGTAGACGTAGCGTATAAGTGACTCAGACATTCGAGTGTCATCCTGAGAGTGCACTTGTCACTGGTCCGAGTGAAGCTCACACTATTGCCTGTAATTTTAATTTCTGCCCGTGTAATCCAGCTTTTGTAGAGTTATGATAGTATTCATTAAATTATCTGTCCCCTCCGTCTTTCCAGTTTTTCGTTTAGTTGCTTCCTCTGTAGTTTTGTAATTTTGTTTGCTATTGTTGTAGCACAGTGATAGTCAGTGATCGGACGCCATTGCAGATTAAAGCTGTGTGCCGGACTGGTTCTTGTACCGGGAATCTTGCCTCACGGGCCTAATTCTCTTACCAACGAAGGAATACAAGCACGACTCAGGACCTACACGAACAGTTAAATCTCTGCCAGTACATCTACCTTATTTTCCCGAGTTCTTCTGCATATTTTACTGGCCTAGCACTCCTGCAAGGCATGAACTCCGGACAAATGGCTAATTCCTAACAGAGCTATTCTTTACAGAACAAACTTTGCAGCTGTAATAGTGCGGAAATCACAACAGAGAGTATAATACTTTTTGTGAACATGCACACCTATAATACACGCAAGAAGAAACATGAAAACAACGTCGCAACCATGGCAATCCACCCACCTACCACATGAACGAGACGTTAGTGATAGGGTGGACAACATTCCACGCAGAGGAGATTCGAAGCAATCTACTGTAGCAACAACAAAATATGAGACTCTAGTAAAGACTCCATCGCTAAACGACAATGACAGGACTCTACAGGCTTAACTATGGTTGTGGACTGTGGTATTTTGAAGAGACCTGATGCCCTATCAACAAATGTATTGTGGAGAATGAGCGATGTCTGCGGATAGGTCGGCACATTGAATATACGGTGGCAGAACATGAGGACAAGTTTGTCCGCTTCACACACGTTTAAACAAATCCGTGTTGGCAATTGCTTTCCACTGAGACAGTTTAGGCACTGTAAAAACAGAAAAGCAGGCAACAAGTTTGGGTCTTGCCCACTCGTCTCGTATAGGGTGCCTAACGGATGCTGCGTTCTGAGACTGTGAAGCAGATTGACTATACTTAACTTTAACGTACAAAGGTGTCGCAAGCGATGGGCGATATGCAATCTAAATCCGAGTCCTTACTATACACAATATTCCTGCAAGCAGTGGATATGGATCACTACAATCTGATATCGTAGGACTCTCTGTTAGGCCGCCCTAATACTGTCCACTATGTCAGACCGAGGCTGGCAGGTGCGGCGCTTAGATTCACTTCTTGCAGGTGTCGCTCCAGTCGTGGCGCGGTCCTAATCTGCGCACCATTGGCTGACATCGTCTCACCGCCTTCTCTGGTCTTGCGTTCTTCGTCTTCATTCCGGCGCTTGTGGTTACGCCAGAGCAACAAGAACTACGATATCTATGCTTTGCTTGGTTGTCGCACCGTCTACGTCCGTGACCAGGTAACCAGCACAGCGTGTTATACGGACATCGCACCGTGTCCCGTAGCCTTCCATAGGGCGGTGATACTGAGTCCTTTACTGTACTCCCTTTATGTCGCCGACCTGCAGGCTATACCTAGCCCCAATGTCAAAGTTCTTCAGTATGCGGAAGACGTTTATGTCTACGCCCATCTGCCATGCTTTTGGGTGACAATATTATGGCTTCACGACGCATGTGTCGAGCTGGCCCCACGGGTGTTAGGAAATGGACTCACGCAACGAAATCGGCTTTGCATAACTCTATGTCCTCCACAATAGAGTGCTTCGTCTTGTTCTTGGAGCCACGAAATCCGCACCCACCAACCCACTGTTCATGGAAGCATCTGCAATGTCGCTCACCATACGTTGGCAAATGATGTCCGATAATTTTCTTTTCAGTCGGTGTTCCATATTTGATTGTGAATCCCTCAAGTCGGTGGTTCAGTTCTACAGGGGAATAGGGGAAGGGACGGGTAACAAACACGCCTCATACACGAAGAGAGACTAACTCGCAGATATGAGAAATGGCGTCATCTTTTACCGCTAGTCCTACAAGGCTCGAAACTCACTTGCTTTAGCTTTCCGTTTTGTACTTTCTTCATCCCAGCCCTGATGTCGGACTTGCTGTTCAATACCAGAATGGCCAGAAACACTAATCATGACCTGAGGCACTTCCTTACCGGATCTAGAAACACATACCAAATGTTGCACTGCCAGCTGAATCGACGATATTTATTATGCCACGCAGTCTTTCTGATTGATCCTCACGGACTCCAAAAACGTGTAGCAGAAACGCCGACATCCGGCGTTTGATGAACAAACTGATAAATCTTTCTTGATGTCTTGGGGACTATAAGAGACATGCAGACATTGGGCGTCGACGTCCACTTACTTCGGATAACAGGGCATCAAGGCATTCTCCATAATGAAACCATTGACTGCCTTGTTAAGAAGAGTATTATGGATGGTGGTTCCTCCCAACACCAATTCCTTACATGGATTTGAACTCGATGGTAAGGAAATCTGCTTATCACGACTGGAATTGTGAACGGCACGTATCACAGCACTACAAGGGCTGCCACCTGGCGGCCATACAACCCAACATCTGCTCTCGGGTATGGTTAATGTCGGTGAAACTTGGTAGACGTCATGTTACCTCTCTTATATGCATGAAGCTAGGACACTGATGTCACTCTGTCCACCTATACTGGTTGGAAATCATCGCTTGTGGACACTGTGACCAGGAGGAAGCGGCGGTGGCGGAACTGAACCACGTCGTATTGGCGTGAACCAAGTACTCTGTTGCACAGGCGATCTTCTGAAAAAAAAAAAAAAAAAAAAAAAAATTGCTTACGATGGGCTACCCGCCTCTAAGGTGTAACTGCTTTACTTCGCCGATTCGATATGTATAGGTATTATTTCCTCGCGAACAATTTAAAGGAAGCCAGTATCCAGTTTTGACCTATAGTTTGTGTGGATCTTGTCCTCCCATGGAACCAGTCCAGATCGAAAACTGAGACGTCTGTTTGTGCTTTTAATTTGCGTTAAGAACTTATGTTTGCAACCGACGTCATTCTCCGGCTTTCAGTTATAAACTGCTGTAGATGTCATTCTCCTCCAGAACATGCCCATTTTGTAATTTTGTGTGTGCGTGTTTGTTTCTGATTTGTATAACGATTTTGTACTTCACACTCTTACCATTGTTCTTGCTCTGGCGAAACCACAAGCGCCGGAACGAAGACGAAGAATGCAATACCAGAGAAGGCAGTGAAATGACGTCAGCCAATGGTTTGCAGAATAGGACCGCATCACAACAGGAGCGCCCTCAAGCCGAAGTGAATACAAGCGCCAGCCTCGGCCGCCCAGATCAGGTCAGTATACGGACATTAGTGGACAGTATTAGTCTTTCCTATCAGAGAGTGCTATGATATCAGATTGTAGTGATCCATATCGATTGCCTGTTTGAACACTGTGTGTAGCAAGGACTCTGAGTCATGTTGCATGTCGCCCATCGGTTGCGACACCTTTGTACTTTATAGAAACAAAACTACTTATGTTATTTGCCTGAATTGTTGTACAGCATTCCGATAACGCAACATCCCTTAGGCACCCCATACGAGACGAGTGAGCATGACCCAAAAACTGGCGATAAGAATCTTCAGAACTCAGTAAATGTAAATGACTTGTGACTAGGGCCTGCCGGCGGGTAGACCGTTCACCAGGTGCAAGTCTTTCGATCTGACGCCACTTCGGCGACTTGCGCGTCGTTGGGGATGAAATGATGATGATTAGGACAACACAACACCCAGTCCCCGAGCGGAGAAAATCTCCGACCCAGCCGGGAATCGAACCCGGGCCCTTAGGATTGACATTCTGCCGGGCTGACCACTCAGCTACCGGGGACGGTCTCCGAACCCAGTGCCCGACGGCCACAAACTTTTCGTTTATATTATACCGGCGCCTTAATTCTCTTTTGTCTTTACTTTGCAGGGGCGCACATAGCTTTATCAGTTTCTTGTCGTTTTTGTTAATCAGTGTTTTCAGGTGGGGATCGCAGAAATTTTCTTTTTACAGATTTTTGTCTGTTTGTTGCATTTGTGTTTTCCAGCAAGCCCACCTCCACCTGTCCAGCCACCTGCTCAGGCGCTCCAGCTGTAAGCATTAGATGCCACACAGCTAATGCGAATGTTTCAGTTTCAGACGCAGCGAACATCTACACTACTCAAAAAAATGGTTCAAATGGCTCTGAGCACTATGCGACTTAACTTCTGAGGTCATCAGTCGCCTAGAACTTAGAACTAATTAAATCTAACCAACCTAAGGACATCACACACATCCATGCCTGAGGCAGGATTCAAACCTGAGACCGTAGCAGTCGCTCGGCTCCAGACTGTAGCGCCTAGAACCACACGGCCACTCCGGCCGGCTTACACTGCTCAACAAGGTGCAACAACTACTGGCCAACGCTGCGCGTCCGACAGAACAAGCACCGCCTAATAAAGCGGCTATATCACCTTTTCGACAGTTTTGTGAACAAGGAGAAGAATGGCTCGAGTGGTTGTCCCAGTTCGAATCGCATATCATCGCCCAAAATGTACCAGGCACTGTGAAACATCCCTATCTATTATCTATGGTAGGAAGTACACTGTACAGATTAATTCAAAAACTCTTTCCTAACGCCACTCCGAGTGAACTTGCATATGACTGTGTTATCGCCTCACTAACTAACTATTATGACCAACAAGTGAATGTGGTAGCAGCTAGGTATCAATTCCTTCATAGCAAGAAATGGTCAGAACAAAGTATACACGCTGCTCCATCTATGCCCGTGTATAGCGCCATGTTTTCCAGCTAACGAGAAACATAGGGCAGTTTCAGCTGGTAAAATCAGTAAAGATTTTGATTAGCTTTTTATAGGATTTTCAGAGGGTGAGAGCAGCCATGCGGCCGACAACACGTCGCAGCTGAAGGTAAATGCCGCTGGCAGAAGCATAAATTTATTCGATCTCCAGCTGGCGTCCATGTGAACTTGAGCAATCTTGAGTTATCTTCTGCATATCTTGTCACAAAAACTAACCATCCTCCGTAGACTTGATTGTCATCCTAAATAGTACCGGACTTAGAACTGTAATCGGATGAAATGACGTAATATTGGCCAACTTAGACAGTGCCTCACTGTCTAGGTGTAAGAAAAACCTTGTAGAGAACCTTCTATTTAAACCTGATATTGTTGTGTTCAATGTTATTTCTGCTAATGCGGACGTAATTGGTTATCTCGACAATTTGTCCTGAAATTGTCATGTGACAATCTATGTAAACCAGTGTGTTTCATTAACAACAATAAAGAGACTAAAAAAAATTGTACAGCATATCACAGATGTGCTCTGTTGTAGAATAAGGGTCCACTCCTAACCTCAATAATTTATTCTAGTGACACCAACGCACTTACAGGATGTTTTTGCTGATGTTTGACGAATGTGAAAAGGAGTGGAGTGTCAGAACAGTACACTATAGCGCTCATCAATTTTCAACTGTAGGAACAGGCCCAAGATAAGGACCCAATAATACACTCCTGGAAATTGAAATAAGAACACCGTGAATTCATTGTCCCAGGAAGGGGAAACTTTATTGACACATTCCTGGGGTCAGATACATCACATGATCACACTGACAGAACCACAGGCACATAGACACAGGCAACAGAGCATGCACAATGTCGGCACTAGTACAGTGTATATCCACCTTTCGCAGCAATGCAGGCTGCTATTCTCCCATGGAGACGATCATAGAGATGCTGGATGTAGTCCTGTGGAACGGCTTGCCATGCCATTTCCACCTGGCGCCTCAGTTGGGCCAGCGTTCGTGCTGGACGTGCAGACTGCGTGAGACGACGCTTCATCCATTCCCAAACATGCTCAGTGGGGGACAGATCCGGAGATCTTGCTGGCCAGGGTAGTTGACTTACACCTTCTAGAGCATGTTGGGTGGCACGGGATACATGCGGACGTGCATTGTCCTGTTGGAACAGCAAGTTCCCTTGCCGGTCTAGGAATGGTAGAACGATGGGTTCGATGACGGTTTGGATGTACCGTGCACTATTCAGTGTCCCATCGACGATCACCAGTGGTGTACGGCCAGTGTAGGAGATCGCTCCCCACACCATGATGCCGGGTGTTGGCCCTGTGTGCCTCGGTCGTATGCAGTCCTGATTGTGGCGCTCACCTGCACGGCGCCAAACACGCATACGACCATCATTGGCACCAAGGCAGAAGCGACTCTCATCGCTGAAGACGACACGTCTCCATTCGTCCCTCCATTCATGCCTGTCGCGACACCACTGGAGGCGGGCTGCACGATGTTGGGGCGTGAGCGGAAGACGGCCTAACGGTGTGCGGGACCGTAGCCCAGCTTCATGGAGACGGTTGCGAATGGTCCTCACCGATACCCCAGGAGCAACAGTGTCACTAATTTGCTGGGAAGTGGCGGTGTGGTCCCCTACGGCACTGCGTAGGATCCTACGGTCTTGGCGTGCATCCGTGCGTCGCTGCGGTCCGGTCCCAGGTCGAGGGGCACGTGCACCTTCCGCCGACCACTGGCGACAACATCGATGTACTGTGGAGACCTCACGCCCCACCTGTTGAGCAATTCGGCGGTACGTCCACCCGGCCTCCCGCATGCCCACTATACGCCCTCGCTCAAAGTCCGTCAACTGCACATACGGTTCACGTCCACGCTGTCGCGGCATGCTACCAGTGTTAAAGACTGCGATGGAGCTCCGTATGCCACGGCAAACTGGCTGACACTGACGGCGGCGGTGCACAAATGCTGCGCAGCTAGCGCCATTCGACGGCGAACACCGCGGTTCCTGGTGTGTCCGCTGTGCCGTGCGTGTGATCATTGCTTGTACAGCCCTCTCGCAGTGTCCGGAGCAAGTATGGTGGGTCTGACACACCGGTGTCAATGTGTTCTTTTTTCCATTTCCAGGAGTGTACATACAAAGCACTAACCACAGACCACAGGTAGCCTCACTGACGAATTGCAGTAGCAGAACCGTCGTTATGTCTATCACATCACAAAGCGTTAACTCACTCAGAAAAAATTTACTCAGAACTTTTACTGAATCTCCTTTTACTGTATTAAAGTGTCCACAAAGTGTGCTGGATTGCTAACATGAATCTACGCAATTCATCGTCTGTTCCCTTAACCATATAAGGAACCAGTATTAAAAGTGGAAGCGAGGAATAGATTACAGCTCTCAGCATAAAACTCCAGTAGGTACCCCGAAGGCAAGAACAGACTAATCGCAGCGAGCACAGACGCATTTAAGTAATATATTTTTGAGCGTTCCTTATGCCAATGGAACATGAGGGATAAGTGGTACAGTCGTAAGTACCTTCTTCCATATACTTGATAGTGATCTGCAAGTATAAAAGTAGATGTAGATGAAACTGTACCATTTATTACATAAATACACGGATCAGTCAGATTAATGTGACCGCCTGTCAAAAGCCTGAATAACCACCTCTTGCAGCACGGACATGCAGGACGTGAGTCAAAGACGTACTGGAAGGCACCGATAGGGATGTGGAAGCATGCTGACTCCAGTGCCAAGTACAGCTATGCTAGATTTTACGGCTGAGGATCCATGGCGCTAACATTCCGATCGGTGTGATCCCACAAATTTTCGATTGCGTTTTAATCTGAGGAGTTTGGTAGCCAGGGGAGCATGGGAAACTCATCCTGATGCTCTCCTAAACGCGCACGAAGACTCCGATCTGTGCAACTCGCTATGTTATCCTGCTGGTAGACGCCATCCTTCGGAGGGGAAAACAAACTGCATGATATGCTTTAACCACGGAGGCACACGAACAGATTGTGGACTTAACCGTTTCGGAAATGCTTCCACCCTTGACCCGGAAGCCAATGATCGTGCTCGTTTGGACGTTTGATATATCGCTCCCTTTCCGGATTACTACAAAGACTACACTGTTTTTCTGCCTCTCCTCCCCCCCCCCCCCCAACCCCCCTCCACCCCTGTCCCCAAACTCGCCTTATGTACCCTCTACTCCTAGCGTTGCCACCTGTCCTCTGTGAGCCCTTAACGCACATTGACGTCGTCGAATATAGAAGGGGGCGGCACTAACGTGTACTAGACACTAATTTTAAAAGAACAAAAAGAGCAACCTCCCTATGACATTACCTGCCCGACCAGAGTTTGGTTTGTGTTAGACGCTTCTACGATAAGGTTGAAACCGTTTATTAGAAAGTAAATATGCATCAATACCAGCAAACTTTTCCGATGAACTCAGTATTATTCCTGTTTGTCATCTGCGTACCTGTCGAATCCTTTCAGAGAAAAATTATAGCTAATGGTACAAGGCGTGTTATATCTACCTTCTATGTACCGTGCGAGTTGGCTCAGTGGTTAGCACACTACACTCGCATACGGAAGGACGCCGCTTCAAACCAGCGTCCGGCGATCCTGATTTAGGTTTTCTATGATTCCCCTAAATCGCTTCAGGCAAATACCGAAACTGTTCCTTTGGAAGGGTAAGGTCGATTTTCTTCCCCATCCTTCTCTAATCCGAGCTTGTGCTAATCTCCTCCTCATCCTCCTCTACTTTCTATGTCAAAAGAATAACAGTAGACGGCTGCCAACAAATTATTATAAATTGTGTCTGTTTAACATTCTCAACAGAAGTTTTAAATAAATTTAGTTTAGAAGTGCTGCCATTGTTAAATGCAGTTTGTAGACTTTGCATAGATATTCAACTGATTTAAAAATCTTCCCTCACATGCAGGAGATATGTATTCCATCATTTACGTGTACGTTATTCATAGAAAAAAATCTCTCATTATTTTCTTTCGCTAAACAACGTACTTTTAGTTTATTACTTTTCCCAGTAAATTAACGTGTGTGTAACTTATACTTATTCATGTGAACCCAGTAAAAGCAAAACTTTTGCAGTCATTGCTGCAAAATGGTTCCTCTTCATCGGCGTTTCCGCCAGTGTATCCCTTTCGCTCTGCCCCCTTGTTGTCAGATTTTCAATTAACTAAATTACTTTTCACAATAGCGAAATGTTTCCTTTGCGTACGCTGTTTTGAAACCAGCCGTTCACTCCGTCCATTCCCAGACTAGTACACTGATGCAGACTCTGAAAAATCTGCGTTGTGTAAACATTTGCCAATCGTGTGTTGAGCGAGAGCCAACTTCTGCCTCTCGGTCTGCGGGCGCGCGGGTATTTCTGTTTTAAAATGCAAATGCTTGCACTGGGAAAAGCTTGCTCCAGGTGTCTGTCGGAATTTAAGCCCTTAATACTGAGCTTTTGAGGACAGCAGATTAAAGCTTCGGTTTGCGCCGTGTGTCTCGTTTTGCTGTTCGAAAGCGTAAATTCGCCATATACTGCAAACGCAGTCACGCAGCAGTATTGTGAAATACCCACAACATGAAAAATTACGTATCACAGTTGGGTAAAATATCAACTTTAGCTACAGGTCACCGTGAAAATGTAATACCACTACGAAGAGTTAGTCAAAGGAAAAAGGAAATTTGGAACTGTGTTGTAAGGTCTTATGGGACCAAACTCCTGAGGTCATCGTTACCTGAGTTTACTCACTACTTCAAAAATGGTTCAAATGGCTCTGAGCACTATGGGACTCAACTGCTGAGGTCATTAGTCCCCTAGAACTTAGAACTAGTTAAACCTAACTAACCTAAGGACATCACAAACATCCATGCTCGAGGCAGGATTCGAACCTGCGACCGTAGCGGTCTTGCGGTTCCAGACTGCAGCGCCTTTAACCGCACGGCCACTTCGTCCGGCTACGCACTACTTAATCTAACTTAAACTAACTTATACTAAGGACAAAACATCCACCCATGGCCGAGGGAGGACTCGAACCTCCGACGGGGGGAGCCGCGCGGACCGCGAACAGGCAGCTCAGACCGCTCGCCTACAAAGGACAAAGCAAATGTGACTTAAACACCAAAACCAAGGAACAAACGATCTGATAGTGTACCACCGTAAAACGTCGATGTTTCGATGTCCCTCTCGAGAACGCTAAACTCGTTGACAAAATTAATACGAACAGACGAATAATTGTCCAGTAGCGTGTGATGTATAGTGAGCCCAACGTATGGAGCAATGTTAATTACAAGTGCTGTGTTATTGTACGTTTTGGTACTGCAGGTAAAAGGAAAACCTTTCAAAAAATGGCTCTGAGCACTATGGGACTTAACATCTGAGGTCATCAGTCCCCTATAACTTAGAACTACTTAAACCTAACTAACCTAAGGACATCACACACATCCATGCCCGAGGCAGGATTCGAACCTGCGACCGTAGCAGCAGCACGGTTCCGGACTGAAGCTCCTAGAGCCGCTCGGCCACCGTGGCCGGCGGGAAACCTTTATTCTTCGTTTAAAAACGTATTGACGTCACGATGCACAAACTTCCGAAACAACTTTATTGTGTCTCGTGAGGAGGCAACAACTGTAGGAGTACATTAGGGAACTGCTCTCTCCTCTGTCCTCTTCGTCACAGTCACGGATACGGTCACTAGAGACCTGCAGAAAAACAAACCTGGACGTTACTGTCTTTTGGTGATGAGCTATTGCCTCCTGAAGATATCACTGTCCTACAGTGTCAAGTCCAAGTCTGGAACGACCGCTTAGCAGAGTTACAATGGCGTCCTGAAAAGCAATGCCTTCGAATTTTTTATTCTGTTCTCTACGTCGGTTGCCATATTACATATCATGCCTATTGCTCATTCGAATTTCCCGCTTCATTGACGCAAGTTTCAACCCTCTTCCCCCAAGGCCTCCGAATTGTAGTGTGTAACATGGCGATGTGTTATGTATGCACGTCGGTGCGTGAGACACAACCTGCTCTAATGCAGTTTCGAATTCGAAGAGTTCGTCCATATGTGGAGTACCCTCTCTCCTTCCAGCATGACAATGTCCGACCACACACGAGCACGGCTCTCAACTTGGCGCTATTAGACTCTCACGTATTCCCAAAACTTAAAGACCTTCCAAAACTTAACTTTGATAGCGATGAAACGGTGCTAGCAGAGGAGAGGCGGCTTCGTCAACACAAACATTGTACAGTGGCGTATCAACAAATTGGTCTCCGAGAAATTTGTTCGTCGCCAAGGTTACTATGTGAGAAATAAATATGTAGAGATGGAGAATAAAGATAAAGATTGTTAATAACGTTTGTTTTATTTTAAAAACTTCAAGAGCTTTCACCTAAAAATTAAAAGGCATTACTTTTCTGCATGTCCTCGTACGTCTACGACTCAACGTAACAAAATTGCAGATGCAAATTCTCTAATACCATCAGAATCAATGGTGTTGTCGTCCTAATAACAGTCACTTTTAAGTATCTAGGGTAGGCAAGTGCTGCGGATGGAAATCTCATGGCAGAGATCTGTAACCGCCTGAGCATCCCAGATCTCAAATGGCGTTCTGAGTCTGATATACTCTCTGACCGAAAGATTCTTGACAAGCTCAAGTGAAAAATATGCCGGTCTGTATCCTCTGCCAAGTACGTCGAACTATGGCTTACTGGCAACGAAGTTCAGTCAGACATCTCGATTAACGCTGCACGATCACAAATGATCAGGTTCGTAGGTTATGTGGAGTAGCACCAATGACAGGACGAGAGAAAGTCGTCCTCGTGGATACGGGAATGCTTTTAGAGCAGACGCAACAAGAGTGGCAAAGACTGTGTTATCTTAAACGGCGGCTGCTAGGACAACCTAGGCAGCAATGGGTTGACACCATACACAAAGATCTAAAGACCTCAGTTCTGCACCCTGATCAAGCACAAATTTCATAAAACGGCGACAGAAAACCAAAACAACGCACACCACCAGCATGCGGGACAAGCTCTAGGAAGCAGATGAAGTGGCAAATTAAGAACCCATTTTTAATTTAAATCATAGAAGGCCACGAAAGTATGTAAATCGGAGAGCACCGTGGAAGTTTAATGAATATATTAAAGATAAAAACAGAAAATCTAATTTTTAGCATCAGAATCTAAAAACCTGGTTTTGCCTGTTATGTTTCAGTCTACCCTAGAGCTAATTTGCCAGCAAAAAAAGAAAAAAAACTATAATATTGAAAGCCTATCGCTGTACTTTAATCCGTGAGTCGATAATGACTATGACCCCAGTTTTCCATGCCCTGAAACATTTCTCTTTGCATAAAATCTCATCTATAAGCGAACAAATACAATCTGACTTACTTTGCTTTGTATTTCATAGTGACAAAAAACTTTCTCTTAACTCAACATAATAGTTAAAAGGGGAGTTCAACATTAGCTAACCCAAGAGAAAACTGAAAAAATAATCATTACAGCAGATCACATGAAAGCAAGCAATATCAAAAGTTTTTCAGAGAGCTCAATTTGCTATCTGTGTTTATGAATTCCACCTTACATGTGTAATTCGTGCAATGCAAATCTGTCTACAGTCTGTATCCTACAAAACACAATAAACTGAAAAAATCTGAGCTAGTGTGATAGCAAAATATCGGACTATCAACCGCCGCAACCACGTGTCCTGCAGTTCCACAGAAACACAAACTTGCATGGCTGGCTGACTGGTTGATAACTGTTTAGTTACAAGTTTTATAAATCATTTGAGAGATTATTTTAGCTAATTTATGTGGAACGAGTCAGTTGATAGGATATGTATAGATGACTTGTGTGGACATTACGAACACATTTATTGGTCTACTCGTGTACCTACATTTAACAACAAGTTTTTTTTATAGGCTATCGGTTTTTAAATAGAAATTAGTCCACGGAACAGATGGAGTTTTCCAGGAGAAATGATTTTCGGCTAGATCTGAAACTTGCTTTGCTACCTGTCAGACATTATGTTATTGGGGAATTGGTGAAAAACTTTGCTGCTCTATATTGAACTCCTTTCAGGGCCAATTAAGGCTTTAATAATGAGTAATAAAGATCATTTTTCCCCCCTACTGTTACAGAAATGGACATCACTGTTCTTCTCAAATTGTGATGGTGATTTATAACGTCCACTACGTTGCCTATTCCGTACTCCTTGTTCAATCTCAGCGTCAGAGAAATCAAGGACTCCAGTGTAACGCCGGTTCCTTACAATCCAAACAGACATCCACTTGCTACGAAAGGTGTATCTTCCGTTTACGAGTATTTATGGACAAGTTCACTTTGAGCTTATTCTAATGGGGACAAGGTCAATTATATTCCTTGATAGCGATTTAGCCCGATTGAAGTCGTAGTTATGCATACCAATACCAAAAATATTTACAAAATTTAACTAATATCTTCGTTCGCACTGCTTATGAATGTTTTATTAATAGATAACGTTGAGGACCTCCATATCTGTGGTGCTGCTGAATGAGGATTCCTCCTTTGTTGATGTGAATACTTGTTCAGTGTAAGTACTGACGCAGTCCGCATTGTAGTAAATTTTGGGATGATGTACGTGTAGATGAAAACTTGAACTGGAAGAAGCATATTACTCAGCTCCTGAAAAAATTAAGTTCGGCTACCTTTCCTTGTCGTATAATTGACAATCTTGTAAACAAACGGATGAAGCTCCTATTGCATATTTACTCTCAATAATATCTTCTGGAATAGTTTTCTGGGGTAACTAACGACTTAGAATGTACATATTGCACAAAAGCGAGTAGTCAGATACTTTAACTGCAACGTCACAATACATATATTCACCATGCAATACGTCGGTTTCAACACATAGAGAGTGATTCTTTCACAAATTTTACATGTAGTTATGTTCTCAGGTAACCATCCGTGTGGTGTCGTAGGCTTGTCAGCCATCAACTTCAGACGAAATCTTGACTTCACCTGAAGGTGACGGATACGAAAGCAATTTAAATGTTACGAGAAGACAGAGCCGCCACTCAAAGGAGAAGATTTTGTTACTGGAATGCGTCGAGAAAGCCTGCAATTACATATATGTAATGATGTATTTATTTTTACCAACAAAAGCCTGGCATCAGCACTTCTAGGGAACGGGCTGGAAAATTAGAACAATGCATCCCGCGTCGATATTACAGATATTCACATCGACAGAGGGAATTCCTCACTCAGTACCACCAGAGATACAATGACCCTCAACTTGACATGAAAAACCGAATATGGCAGGAACAGCCCACTGATGTTGCTAAAAGTCCAAGGTGCCCAAACACATCACTTGTCTTATTGAAACGGTGTGAAATTCAAATTGTAACGGGAAGATCGATGGAGATAAAAGAGTGTCAGATTAAAATAAAGCTCCTGTCGTGTTTGTAGTTTCAGTTCCTCGTACGTAGACTTCTGTAAGACGGGGTTTTATCCTGATGATGACATATTGTCATGAATTTCGCTGACTGCGTACTTTCTCGCCATTTTTTCACTTTTCAAGCACTACACAAATGCATCTTCTCGGTTCTGAATATCACATTATTGCGTCAAACAAGATCAAACCCTAAAGCTAGCAATTACAATAAATTTTGTTTAACGTAGTCAAACTTCGCAGGCAATGCAAAACGGCATAGTGTATTCAAGACCCAAAACCCCAATCCTATTTCGTCTGTTACATAGTTATCTATTTTCCTCTCCGGTGTACTTGTGATTCTCTGTCACTGTCATTTCGTTTTCCTGGTCTGAATTGGATCGCTGCTCGTTGGTTGATCTCCGATCTGGCTCTATGTGTGTGACTTTCGCACTGCAACCTGCAACAGAATGTGAATTTGTGATCCAACTGGAGAATTTTCGGCTGAATACAGATGTGCAATGTTGTCCTTGTTATTGTATTTGACAAAGTGTGAAGATTATATATTCTATGATACTATTCTCCATTCCATGATGCTATATTCTATCTTTAGTAAATTGTATTACATATGCTAGGATACTGGATCGTTCCAGTTGAAAAAGACGTTGTTAATTCTCTAAAGGTTTTACTGGCCTCCTAATATAATGATCCGTCGCTTGATAACCGCTCACGTTAGTGTTCGTATTTGATTTTCCCACTCAGACTCTACCCTGTGAATTACGTTGTCAATTGTGCTACAATAACGTTTTATGTGAGTCCGTAGAAATGGTACACATATGGATGTTCGTGGAAGAGATCTCAGGTTGAGCAGAATTCTGGCAGTTCTGATGGAGGCTACATTCGCAACTCCCTCAAATTTGTGCTTCTACGTAATCAGGATTTATTTTTTCTGAGATTCCTATGGAAAAGTTCTTTCCGAGTAATGTTCGTAGAAGTACAGTTGTGACTCACGGCAAGAGATAGCCCAAAATTGGGAAAAGCTGGTTAGTTGGTTTGGGGAGTAAAGGGACTAAACTGCATGGGTATCAGCCCCCTTTTCCGTGGTCACACAGGTCTCGGATGAAAACCATGCCTCAAAAGTATCCGATCACCTAAAATCAGAGAAAAGAAAAAAATGCGTAAAACGAACTGTGTAACCAAACAAAAGGAAAAAACGAAAGAAGCAAGCCAAAAGTGTAAACGTTAACTAAAAGGAAAAAAGCGGTAGGCGGTGTTAAAACAATGTAGCAGATGGCCTGGGCTGACTGATCGCAAGAATAAAAAAGGATGAACCAGTCACTCTGCAACACAAAGTAGAAAAACACAAGGCAAGAAAAGCATAGATGGTGAAAAGACAAACACGAAGTCGAACAGACAGCACAGGAGGGAGCGAGGAAGAGTTAAAAAGGAGGTAGGGTGAAGGGCTGGGAAGGAAGGCCACACACCCATCCTTAGATTGAGTGATAAAAATCCCCATCTCGAATAAAACATAAAACTATCAGCCATTGGGCACTGTCACCTAACACCGTAGGCAGTGTGTCAGCAAGGTTAAAAGACCGCTTCAGGGGGGCTAGATTGGAAGAGCAGTCCAATAAGATGTGGACTATTGTCAACTGAATGCAGCAGCGACTCTGGGGAGGGTCCTCAGGATGGAGGAGGTGACTGTGAGCAAGACAAGTTTCGCCGAAGTAGAGCCAGCGAAGGACCATGGAGTCCCTGTGAGTGGCTCGCATGGAAGACCTCCACACATTCATTGTCTCGTTTGTATCAAGTAATTTACTTGGGGTATTTAGCGTGTGCCAGCGTATGACCAATTGGAGATCAGCACCCAGTGTCGGTTTACCGGTAGCCTGTTTGGCCAGCCTGTCAACAAGTTCATTGCCTAGGATTCTGGTATGTCCTGGGGTCCAAATGAAGGCCACTGAACGCCCACAGTTTACGAGAGTATTAACAGACTCCTGGATAGTCATTACCAAAGAATAGCGAGGGAAGCACTGGCTGAGAGCTTGTAATCTGCTTGAGGAGTCACTACATATGAGGAAGGACTCATCTGTACAGGAGTGGATATGCTCGAGAGCACGAGAAGTGGCTACCAACTCCACAGTGAAAACACAGCAGCCATCTGGCAAAAAGCGCTGTTCAGTACGTCCAGCGTCAACATAAGCGAAGCCAACACGATCATCGACCATTGAGCCATCAGTGTCGACTACTTCTGAGCCCTGGAACTAGCTGAGAAAAGAGAAAAGCTGGTGGCAGAGGGCCTCTGGAGGAACTGAGTCTTTTGGGCCTTGCGACAGGTCCAGACGAAGCTGTGGCCGAGTCGTGGACTATGGAGGTCTACTTGAATTGATTGAGGAAATGTGGTAGAGGTAAAAAGTCTCGAGTTCAGTGAGAAGAGAACAGACACAGACTGCAATTATAATTCCTGATCTGAACCACCATTGCCGGAGATGGACCTCCATGTTAGGGGAAAGGAGACGGTAATGGGATGTTGAGGCGAGCTATGCACTACAAGCTGCAAGCGGTTGTTGCCACCTGATCCGCAGTGGAGAAACCCCAGCTTCTATGAGTAGGCCCTTCACTGGGTTCATCCAGAAAGCCGCCGTCGCAAGTTGAACTCCACAGTGGTGATAGGGTCCAGCATCTGCAATGCTGAGGGTGATGCCAAACCATGCACCAGCCTCCCATAGTCGATATGGGACTGACAAAGGCTTTGTACAGCTGCAACAGTGCAAGGCGAACTGCACCCAAGTCTGTATGGCTCAGGCATCGATGAATGTTAAGAATGGGACGCTCGGTACAGAATCATGTGAGACTCCATTCTCTTCGATACGTGGGAGAACTGCGTGAAGCACCGACTCTAATCCTGAAGCGTGGAGTGACAAAAAGTTCTGCATAAAAATCGTTAGTGGGCTCCGGAGACCCACTCGTGCAAAGTAGCAAGAATGTGGTGTCGCCAAGTGGTATCAGAGGCTTTCGTCAGGTGAAAAAAGACGGCAATAAGGTGATGGTGACGGGAACACACCATTCGGATGGCAGACTACAGTTATACAAAATTGTCAGTTGTGGAGCGACCTTGGTGAAAACCGCCCTGGGTGAAACCAGAAGGCCCCGAGACTCAAAGAGCCAACACAATCGCCCACTCACCATATATTTGGGCCGTTTGTTCAGAACGTTGATGAGGCTAATAGGACGATAGCTATTGATATGATGCGGTCTCTTACCAAGTTTTAGCACTGGAACGACGATACTTTCGAGCCATTGATGAGGGAGGGGGGGGGGGGGGGAATCAACATAGCTCTAGATGCGGTTGAAGACGACAAGGGGGTTGTGCTGGTAATCTGTTGAGTGATGTTTAATCATTTTGACGAATGCGGTCTAGTGCAGGGGATGTGACAGAATAATCGGCAATGGCACTGAGGAATTCCCACTCACTGAATGCAGCATTATATGGCTCAGGATGACGTATAGTAAAAGAAAGATGTAATCGTTCCACCCACTGTCTTAGGGCATGATATATGGAGTAGTAATTCTCAGACGCTGAGGTTCGAGCATAATGCTCGGCAAAACGCTCTGCGACTGCGCCTGGGTCAGCATATACAGTTCCATTCGTGGAAATTCCAGGTGTACCTACAGGGGTCTGATATCCGTAAAGGCGTCTGAACCAATTTCTTCTTCATCACTTTGACCTTTCGCTGCTCTTTAGGTTCTTGCTAGGAAGGCTTCCCTGAAACAGCTTCAGGTACAGATGAGGAGTGTGATGCACAGGTTAAAGCTGTAGAGGAATACAAGAGATTGGAATACTCTAGCAAAAAACTGAGGACGTAGGTTACAACTGCTACTCTGAGATGAAGAGATTAGCACAGGAGAGTCAGAAAAAAACAAAAAAAAAAATCAGAACATCACAAGCCGGAGCGGCAAAGTGATAAGACTGTCAGGTGCGACAGTCAAGAAACAAGTCCTCGAGAAATCCTTTTCCACAGTAAAAAGTCAGATGTTAACCAATGGTGGTCACCCAATAGTGAAACCAACGATCCTAGCAATTCAACAGGTGCTCTAAGCTTCCCACTCACAAAATCTGTTAATTTTCTTGTGAATGAATGATCTTCTCTCCGATTTTTTCGAAGGCGGGAGTATTTAGCTGACATGAATGACATCTAGCCAATCAAAGCTACTATGAGGAGCTTGCTGTCGAAGCTTATAGGTGTTTCTGGCGCTCACAGAACCTATTACGAACGTTGTGTGCATGAGGTGGCACATCGGCTGTTCACTCGGAGCTGAGTGGCTGTTTGCGCGAATTGTTATTAAAAAGGCCCACTGTATTCTCCCTTAAAATTATCGACATTAGTAGCTACAACCTCATTATCATGAAATAAAACTTTACTTTTTACTTCCACATCATTACAAACATCTTCACAAACAGCACTTTCAAGAGCCACTGATACATCATACAACTCGCTACATAAAACCCCATTTACCTCCGTCGGCAAATCACCAATATAAGAACCGTTCATAGTTCCTCCATCCTCTGCCGTTACATTAATTATAGCTACAGCGTCGTGTAATTTCAGAATCAACAGTACCATTAAATTCCGATGCGTTTGATTTAAACCTGCGCATAATACCTTTTCCTCTCCTACACGCTCCTGTGCCTCATTAATTTCAGATCGCACATCAAATTCAGATCCACATTCATTCTCAAACAAACATTCAAGATCCACAGATCCATCCAGAATGTCGGGTTCACCTCCATTAGTAGAAAAATAAGGACAGATTCCTTCCTCTGAAGTTTCAATAGCCGGCCGAAGTGGCCGTGCGGTTAAAGGCGCTGCAGTCTGGGACCGCAAGACCGCTACGGTCGCAGGTTCGAATCCTGCCTCGGGCATGGATGTTTGTGATGTCCTTAGGTTAGTTAGGTTTAACTAGTTCTAAGTTCTAGGGGACTAATGACCTCAGCAGTTGAGTCCCATAGTGCTCAGAGCCATTTGAACCATTTTTGAAGTTTCAATACCAGCAGCTTCAACTTCCGTAACTTCTGCACATAAAACATCATTACTACCTTCCTTCAAAAATAATTTACCAAAACCCTCCGATGCACACACAAATTCATCAAAAGCTGAGGAGGCTAATGCTACGCCGCCCTTGTTAACCTCCTTAACAACTTTCGCCGTCACAGTATCATCTGAAACATCATCACCTTCATCACTATAATCGTTACCGCTGGTTAGTACCTCTTTAGAATTTTCTATACCATATAACTCAACCAGAGTCAGCTCCACCTTAGCCTCCTTTTGGCACATAGAATCTTTCATTGTATTAACATTCACACGCTCTTTTGTCTCACATTCATAAAACAAATCATTTAGACCTAAATCGTCGTCATCGCCTTTACCGTTATCTTTCATTATCTTAGGATCACGCCTTTTACGTACGGTCTGATTCGAAAATTTACCTATTTGATTCTCATCTCTTACTTATTTCATTTCAATACTCTGACGCCTTTCTGACGATTTATTAACACTTATTACATTCCCGTCTACTCGCGTTCTATTCATCGCCGGTTTATTTTGCCATCTCCGGACCTGAGATGCGGCGAAAGATAGTTCCCCTATCTCCCATTACGCTGGTTCAATTCGCCAGGTGCCGCTCCCTCAAATCTACGTTCTTGGTGTTGGTCCCTGTCACGAAAGTATCCGTTCCCATTACCCCTTTGAAATTTATCATTGGATGTGTTCCTGTTACCGTTTCCCTTACCAAAACTGGTGTTTGCGTTCCGTTCATAACTTCCCGGATGTCTTTCATAGTAATTACTCGGACTGTAGTTATGACCTCCACTCGGAAAACTATTTTTCTGCTTACTTTGCGGTTTAAATTTCAACGCCCGTTCTAATTTTTCTACGAAGTCCAAAAATTCGTCTATTGTGTTGCTAGGCCTGTGCACTAAATACCACTGCAAATTTTCCGGTAACTGCGTTTTCAACGTCGTAATTTCAGCAAGCACTCCCAATGGTCGTTTCACATGCATTAATCTCGCAAGTTCACGTTTATAAAATTATCGCATCGACCCGTTTCCGTATTTAAATGTTGGACCGTTCAGAAACTCATTTTGCAGTAAAGTTTGCGTCGCTTCACTCCAGAACATGTTCAGGAAACAGCTTTCATATATTTAGTAGGTAGTGAACATATCACTGTGTATATTTGCCCACGATAGCGGCTCATCTTTCAAATGTCTTTTTACGAATTTTATCTTCGCCTCGTCGGACATTACCCTTATAAAACCCTCCTTGCATGCTGCTAGAAAATTTACTGGGTGATATTTCCAAAACATTTGACCGATCCAGAGTTCATCCACGGAACACAGATAATTGTAGAAGTTTGATGTGCTGCTAAAGGATTCAATTCGCTTTTTATTTCATTTATTTGTTTTTTAAATTCACTAATTTCAATTTTAATGTTAGATTCTACTCGTTCCTTTATTTTATCTACTTCTTTCTCCCTTTTTTTTACCTATTCGATCGGAGAACTTGCTAATAGCCTCGTCCCCTCAGCCATTAGAGCATCTTGCCTACTCATACAATGTCTTATGTTGCGCCGGCCGCTGTGGCCCAGCGGTTCTAGGCACTTCAGTCCGAAATCGCGCTGATGCTACGGTCGCAGGTTCGAATCCTGCCTCGGGCATGAATGTGTGTGATGTCCTTAGGTTAGTTAGGTTTAAGTAGTTCTACGTCTAGGGGACTGATGCCTCAGATGTTAGGTCCCATAGTGCTTAGGGCCATTTGAACCATTTCAGTCTTATGTTGCCTCCCGGATCTGCCTGCAACTTCTCCCCCTTATCACTGAATTTTTTCTCTGCTGCTCTGCGTTTCCCGCGCGCCGAACATCTCGCTCAACTGACTAGGGCAGTTCCCTTTCCTGAAGCCGTCCATCTGATTGGCTACAGCTTATTCTACATTATTTTATATTTTAACATATTTAAATAATCAAAGCTTGACCACTTTCACGTTCTAAATAAAGTAACGATAATATCCATTACCAAATAAACGTTAAATTCTTTTACACAAAACCAATACAATTTCCTTCTTAACTGTGAATGTCACGGCCAGTAGCCTTGCACCAATGTGTTTTCTGTCACATAAATAGAGAAAAAATAAGTACTATGCACTAAACTTCACAACAAATATTCTGTTACCTAATGATTCAATAAGATGGCATGCTGTCATGGTTCCATCTGCTTTGTGTGAAGGAAATGATGAGCTGATGCTTAACTGAAAATACTGATAATTTAAATTTACTATATATTTTAAACAAATGAAGTTACTGAGTTGATATTTAGAACATCTGTTATTTTAATTATGCGCTTCTATATGAAATGTCGATCGTTAAGATCGACTAAAGCGTTCAGATTTTAGCATTCAGGTCTCCGTTACAAAACTTGTGACTTTCACTTTAAAAGTAAATCCTAAACTATTATAGATACGATCAATATTCAAGTTTTATTGGCCTCACCATGAAAATTTATGGAGGATGGCGGATTAAAATTACTGTGGTTTGATTCCCTGCACTACTACTGCTATGTCTCCTTAGCCACAAAAGTCTTCTGCTGGGTTTCGCGATAACGTATGTTCTCGTCTGTCTCACTGGCACACTACAGCGCATAGGCCTCAATAGACAATAGACGCCTGCGAGTTTCCCCTCTCGTGATGAATCTGTGCTCTTTGTGGCACCCGGTCCTGGACGGCAGGGTTCGTTTCACAATTCTTGAAGGCTGGCTCTTTCGGCCATGCACTTAAATGAGAGCGAAATGCTCGTTAAATCAAACAAGGATTTCTAGTCAGATGAGCATAGGGTAATATCAACTTCAGCAGAAAATGGTATAACGTTTGTGGGATTCGTTATGAATAGGAAGATAGGGCAGTGTGTGAGTTACTGTGAAAAGTTCAGTAATAAGGTTGTTCTCATCAGAATCGACAGCAAACCAACACTGACTACAATAATTCAGGTATACTTGCCGACGTCACAAGCCGAAGATGAAACGATAGAAAAAGTACACGAGGATACTGAACAGATAATTCAGTAAGTAATGGTAGATGAAAGTCTAATAGTAACGGGGAATTGGAACGCGGTTGAAGGGGAAGGAGTGGAAGAAAGGATTACGAGAGAACATAGCATTGATACTAGAAATCATAGAAGATGAAGACAAATTGAGTTCTGCATTAAATTTCAGCTAGTAATAGAGATTACTCTGTTCAATAATCACAATAGGAGCTGGTATACTTGGAATGTGCCGAGAGACACAGGAAACGTTTAGTTGGATTACATCATTGTTATGCAGACGTGCCAAACTGTGATATTGGATTTACGGCAAACAAAGAGCAGATAAGGACTCAGAAGAGTAGGCTGAAGTTTAAGAGATTAGTCAAGAAGAATCAATGTACAAATAAATGGGATACAGAATAATTAAGGAATGAAGAGACGTGCTTGAAGTTCTCTGATGCTACATGTACCGCAATAAGGAATAGCGCAATAGGCAGTCAATTTGAAGTCACGGAGGTTGGTAAGAAAGACGTAGGTGCAAAGAAGGTAACTGCAAAGAAACTATGGGTAACTGAAATACTTCAGTTGATCGATAAAGGAACAAAGTACAAAAATGTTCAGGGAAATTCAGGAATGCAAAAGTACAAGTGGCATAGGAATGAAATAAACAGGAAGCGTAGGGAAGCTAAGTCGAATATTTGCATGAAAAACAGAGTCAGCATGTAGAAAAGTCAAAGGAGTCTTTAGTGAAATTAAAGCAAGGGTGGAAACATTAAGAGTGCAAAAGGTAATTCCACTGTAAAATGCAGATACGCGAACGGATACGTGGAAAGAGTACACTGAAGTTCTCTATGAGGGGAAACACTTGTCTGATGTGATAGACGAAGAATTAGGCGTCGATATAGAAGAGAGTGGGTATCCAATACTGGAATAAGAATTTAAAAGAGCTTTGGGAGACTTAAGATCAAATAAGAGAGAAGGGATAGCTAACATACCATCGAAATTTCTAAAATCATTCCGTGAACTATTCACGTTGATCTGTAGAATGTATGAGTCTGGCGATATACGATCTAAATTCCAAAGATTGTAAAAGCCAAAGTTTTAATCTTTAGCTTTGTCGATGTTATCATTTATTATTGTACTTTAAAGGTAAGTTTAAGTACTGTAGTACAGTGCTAAGTACTACAATACAGTAGTAGTTTAACCTTTTAACCTTTAGCTGTTTTCAAATACTTTATATTAAGTTGTTAAAAGAGACAAAGTCGCTGTACATTTTAATATTGGAGGCTCCCAATCAGTTTTAACGTGGTCTGGATAGGCAGTGTCGTTCCAACCGTACAAGAAGTCGGTTGAAGTAGTTTTCAATAAGGTAGTTGTCGGGAGCAAGCTATTTCGTGCGGTAAATCGTAGTTGGAAGAGACTACCGACGATGTACAGTCGGGCTCAAAAGTATCCGAACGACCTGAATTGCATTTCGCCTGATTCGCATGCAACCCACATAACGCAGCTGTCTAGCAGGTCCTCTAATCGCTCCTTGGTACAGTCGTTTGACTATTGAAAATGGTTCCAACAAATCACCACTAGAAAACTCTGCTCTGTATCGCAATCACTCAAGATGTAAAGTAATACCACGATTCTACAAATATCAGGGAACACCTTATCACAGATAAGACTGTCCTTAAGGCTTGTAAGCTCACATTTATTACAATAAATGACATACCTGAAATGTTACCACTCTCATTCTTACGTCAGATAGGTAATGCACGTATAAGTTCGTCGTATTCATAATTTTCTCTTCAAAGTAACATACCGTACTTGTTATATAACACAAAATGACATTAAAATTGAAGTTATTCACGAACAGCTAGTTGAGAATATGTATGAACTTCAAATGACACGACGAACCGTCTCGTTCTGCACATGGATTCAAACCCAGGTGATGCAGACTAAGATTTCGTGACTGACGGAAACTAACACTCATTCTTGACTAGACATACACAAAGTGATATACCTCGATTTTAGACAGTATCAGTTAGCAAATATCAACTTTAAATTACATAACGTAAACATTTTTTAACGGACGTTAATTCCTACCCAGCATCTATTCTTCCTGTTAACGAACTACGAGAAATGTTAAATACTGCTTCTTCACAAGTAACTTACTTAAAATGCTGTGAGGTAAAGCTTTGTGTTGGACAGGAATTCGAACCCAGAACCTAATCGGATTGTTATCGAAGCACAATCAACTGTGACATATCGTATTTTCTCGGCAGTAGCTAGATGTTTTAACTGAAATGACGAGACGAAACATTAATTTTTTCCTTCCCAGGACTCCAACCCGGTACCTATCGCTGTTCTATTCTAGAGAAAACGAACGTTAAATGTGGGTTTGTTACTTCAGCAGCGACATGTGAGCATGTTTGAACTAGAAATAATATGACGAAGAGTTCAGTACTGACTGGGAATCGAACTCCACACACATCGTTTCTACACACAAACAGACGTCAGTTACCGAATTGTTCTCCACCAGCAGCTCGGAATAACATCCATGAAGTTCAGTGATCTCGCAAATAGTTAGATGACTCGCTGGGAGTCGAAAACGTCAGATATCGTTAGTGCTGGCAACGAATGAAAATGCATTAAAAATCAAAGTTATTATCCACCAGCAGATAGGTGTTCTCACGCTAGAGCTTGATAACTCATAATGAAAACCCTAGTAGCCGGCCGGAGTGGCCGCGCGGTTCTAGGCGCTACAGTCTGGAACCGCGCGACTGCTACGGTCGCAGGTTCGAATCCTGCCTCGGGCATAGATGTGAGTGATGTCCTTAGGTTAGTTAGGTTTAAGTAGTTCTAAGTTCTAGGGGACTGATGACCTCAGAAGTTAAGTCCCATAGTGCTCAGGGACATTTGAAAACCCTAGTGCCGGGACAGGATTCGAACCCATTCACGCGCAATATGTGGAGGTGTTGAGGAATCTGCAGTTTAGCACAAACAACAGATAGTAGTCGAGCTGTATTGTCTCGAAGGGACCAAATTCCGCGTTAAGGGCGGTCTGAGTTGCATTCCAAGTTCAGAACCAATTTTATCAACATGCAGCAGCTCAATTAAAAGATGAAATAAGTGCCCTGTGACCCTACATAGCGTTTGTTTCGTCACTAGAATTAAATAACTAGTCTAAGAAAGGTTACTGGTAATAGAGTTCCCACATTTCGCCACTCCTGACTTTATTGTGGTTCAACCTAACGTTTACTTTGTAGAGAAGGAATATCACGTTTAATGTGAATTTCTGACCACAAGGCCATTATACCTTTTTCACTTGGCGTAGCCAAAAACGAATAAAATCTGTCTCTCCCTATCAAAAATCATGGGCAGAAGTTGGAATCGAACCCATACCATAAGTTTATGAACATAGCATCAAACCGACAGACCACCAAATCCTCTTCTCTGTGACTCATTAGAGGTTTGCTGCATGCTGGGTACATTCATTTACTTGGTTAACCAAATCGCCATGAACTAGTTGCCTCGGCTATCCAGCGCAAAAATTCGACTCTATTTTGTAATCACCAAATAAAATAACGTAACTGCCACCTACACAGAACTGCCAACAGTGTAGGATGCAGAAACTTAAATTGGAAGTGTTCCTTTCCAATTGAGCTACTCTATTGCGCTGTTTGTTGAAATCGGCGTTCAGTGCAAAAGAAAAGCTGTAACTGTCTGTCTCTCAGAAGTCTAGATTTGGCCATATGTATTATCTCACAGCAGTGTGGAATGCGAAAGTACTGGAGGAATTGTTGTTGAATTCTGGAGGAGCTATAGCTACATGACAGCTAGTAGCGTATCAGCGAGCGTTACGCTCTGTAGATAAGACGTCGCGAGTTCTGTTATATTCGGTGCTACATTTTTTAAAACACCATTCTGCTGTCTGCTGAAGTTATCAATTTAATGGTACTTTGAACATAATTCCCTTCACTTCTCAACCCAAAATAGCCGCATGTGAAAAAGGGCCAACTTCTGCGAGATTTTGTTCTTTTCAGGTTTAATAGACGGACAGGCAGCAGATGCACCTCGAAGCTTTTGTATTATGTATGGGGAGAGCGCATCGTGCCAAAATAGTCAGAAAAGTATTTTCTACATTAGCTGTCGTCTGGCAGTGGCATTTTATTCTTCTTCAAACTTCGTTTGGCAGCTATAATTGAGAACAAGTAGTCTACATGCATGTAATCAATAAACTGCATGTGCATTGTCAGACTGTTATAGATAATATCAGAGAATTCGCATGTATCGTTGATGATTAATTTCTCTCTCATGTTTACTATTGTTTTAACAACAGTAAAAGAAACCTTATGAAAATTGTGCACTGTATTATAAGTAATGAAATAAAACTACCCACAATAACCTTACGACGAAAGTCTGTTTTAATAAAACTGAGTATCTATACACAAGCGTGCCTCTATCGGGACGAATTTGTAAAATACTACTCACTTACGTTTCGATTGGGTCTGTGTTTAATTGGTATGCTGTGTGATGCTCAACAGGAATGCAAATGTGGCATTCCATAAATAAAGTTATGTAGTAATTACTTTTGAATACATTATGGGAGTGACAGTGATCAATGTGTTACAAATATTTACTATTAAAAACAGTCTTGATCACGATTTATTTATAAAGGCGACCGCGTTTCGACCACTACTGTGGTCATCTTCAGACCATTGAGCAGGAACCTCTTTCTGCTGGAGAATCACTAGTCTGAAGATGACCACAGTAGTGGTCGATACCGGTCACCTTGATAAATAAATCGTGATCAAGACTATTTTTAATAGTAAATAAAAAAAATTATGTGTTCCTAGAACCCAAAATTTGCTTGTCAGCAGCGGAAAGTGGCGTTACCTGTTGTGCAGCATTGTAAGTTTTTCACCATTGCACTCTTAGCTGAAAGTATTTTCTTGCGATCTGCTTATCAGTTCATTTCCTTCATACTTGACACCCTGGCATGTGAGTCTTAAGTGAAGAACAATATTGAATTTCGTATCGTCGACGGTCTATTCGAATTTCTTCAGAGACACTTGTATTGTGAAGCAGCTTGGCAGTCAGAAAGCCGAGATCTATGACCATTAACACAACCTACTGAGTCGAGCTGCCAAATGGAGTTTATGTGTGAAGGTTTTCTTCTGATTTTGTTACTGAATTTTTTCTGGAAATTCGCAGCGCCATAAAATAAACCGCAGTAATAAGCTCTCACACGCTGACCCCTACCACAGTTAGAACTGACGACTCCTTGAACCGTTGCAACATTAGACACCGGCGGTACCACGGGGCTACGGACACACTGCTGCCAGCACTCCACTCTCGTCACGATATTCGTCGCTCAGCCTCATAACGCATCGCGAAAGATAATAAAAGTTGTCACTTATGTGAAGAGTAGGATTTCTTTAGCCAAAAAATTGAATTTTCTGTCTCAGTGTCCTAGTTTACATGAGGATTATATAGCACGAGTCTTTCAAATGGAAAGGGAATATCAAGTGAATTTAGCGAGTCAGTTCAGTACCATACGGGGAAGTGATTGCACTGTCACAGTGTTGCCAAATGTTTGTGACGATGTTGCCAATTCTCAGCTGTGCTAGGAACAGCTCTGTAGCGTTATAGGAGGAGAATCTCGTGCTCGTGTCATAGGAGGATACGGACAGGAGGCGCGGGGTTTGGTTTCTCCTACCAGTTGTTTCAAACATTCAGGTGTGTAATCTTCCATCACGATTACAGTTTCCCACAAAATATATACAAATTAAACACGTACCTTGTTACTTTGTGACAAAAGGTTATTTCAGTTCAATAAAAAGTCTTTGGAAATCAACTTTGCCACCTGTCACGAAAAGGAAGGTAACAAATACTTTGCACCTCGAAATCGATTGCATCTGTGTGCAGTCTTGTGATCATACAAGTAGAATTTCATGAACTGCACGAGAATGTAGAAACATTTTGGTGCGAATGGAAGCTGTAACACAGTTAACTAATTATTCTGTACCACGTAATAATCAATTCATTTGAAAATTCAGAAGAGAAGAAACTAAAAATTATGCCCATTAAGACAGAAACTGAAGTGCAGAGGTGGGCACTGTGCAGATCTGCGCTTTTTCATCTTCAGATCTATACAAATAATGTATACTAACCAGCGTATTCATTGCTTTCGTAATGTTTCCCTCTAGTTTAGTCATCTAATGATGAACTGCATCCACACCCATGAGTTTGATTGTTTCTTTCTATCCTTCCATCTACTATCTTTGTGTGTTATTGTTCGGTGTTCAAAAAGCAAAATACTATGCCTGCTCCCACGAGGTATTAAAACGAGGTCGCAAGAAGGCTAAAGAATTATAATCAAAATACAGTGAAACGCTAATTTGTCTGTCGCCACGGTGTTAAGTCGACAGAAATAGTTGTGTGTTATTGCCTGCATCATCGGCACCCCTGTTGTCGTCTTCTCTTATTGAGATTTTCATATTATCCTGAACACAAGTATCCGAGATAAATGCGTATATTCTCTGTGACGAAACATCCCACATTACAGTCATCCTGATCCATTCGTTACGTGCAACGGCGGCAATGAGTGATAGGAAAGCTGTTGTGAGGTGACGAATAACAGTAACAATGGTAGTAATAACAAATCAATAATCGAGGATGTTTACTACATTACAGACGATTAACAAAATAACCAAGGATGGCTGAGTGTTTAATTGGCGCACTGCATAGGTGTTCTTACCACTTTGTTACTGAATTCTTTTCTGTTTGTTTGCAGAGAGAAAAGCCATACATATCGCTAGTACAACGAGATATTACCTATCAACTATCCTTGCTTTACATTATGAGACGAACTTGGCGTCACTGAACTGATATTTGTAATACATTTCTGTTTTCTCTTTCTGTCTCTCTCTCTTTTTACTTTCATTTTTTGAGGAAAGCATCGAGAAGCGCGTATAATAAGCAAGTAGGCATATAACATGTTTACAATCATTTTCATTGGGATACGTAATGCAAAAATACAACTTTTAAGTGTATTATTGCGTAATTCCAGCTATTGACAGACTATTCGTGAGCTTGCTCGCATTCAGTGGGGTGAAACCTATCACAAAAGCAAGCAAAACACAAATATTTCTTGCATCGTGCGCAGCACACAAACGAAATCTCGGTACACTGACGTGTTGTCCGACATATTGCACGGAAAACATATCAGATTCATGTTGCTAAATACAGATCTATCAGATATCAATTTGGATGCGTACCAAGTGTTTAAAAGTATATCTTGAAATACGCAGAAATGGACATAGAGGTATTCGACTGAAACATAGCCATGGCCAAGATTTTAACAAGGGTCGACACCATCGTCGTCTACCACCTCGACAACTCGAACGGTGCCAGTGCTCGGCCGGTTACTTACGTTTACTGGTACCAAAGTTACAACATGGAAGCATAAAAAATGTTAATAACCCGAAGATGATTAATTTTGGAACCCATAGAAAATAAAACAGTCATCAGTGAGAAGAGCGGGTTGAACACCACAGTGCTTTAATAGGCACGGTCTTGTTGGAGGTGGTATGCCGTTGCTTTCCTTTGACCTTTGAGTTGACTTAACAAGCCAGTTAATAGGGGAACCCACAGTTTAACGTGGCTTTCGGACCACAGTGCAACTCGGCGTTTTTCACATCAAAAAACACTGCACGAGGGGAAATAAGTGTAAAATGGCACATAAAAATCGCGAGAGTTACGAGGGATCGAACCTGAGACCTTCGTATCCGTAGTCTTGCTCTTTATCACCTTGCCACCATACAGCCAACATTGTGGTTTCTGCTTGGCATTAAAATTAGGATCTCTCGTTTGTGCCTGCGTTGGCACTTGGGTGTCCCTTAGGAGACCTTACCTTTGTGATTACCCACGTATATGTGTGTGTAAACGCCTTCCAATGCCCACTCAAGGAAGACAAGGATACACAGTCTAGCTTCAATATTACAAATACGCCTCAGTTTGTGGATAAACGCAGACTTAGGTTGATAATCATTTTGAGTATTTAGCAGTACTGTACCCATTGGTGTTAAACTCGTTATCAACCAATGATTCCCACAGCTACAGGAGCACTAATTGTGATATCTCTTAGACAAAGTACTTACGCAGTGCTATCAGACGAAAAGATCAATCTGACACAAACTGTGGGAAGTTTGTTTTACAACTTTCTTACCTGGATAAAGAGCTTTTCCTGTTTGAGATATATGTGAACGTTGCTGCATAAGACGATTTAAGAAGAAACTAAATTCTTTCAGCTACGCCAATGTTTAAAGAAATCGTCTTAACGGCACTAAATTGTGGTTTGTGAATCGTTTACCGGCCGTACTCTGCCGCGTTTCGCTGGTTGGAAGGCAAAAAGCTTACTGACATATTTCACAGAAGGGAAAGGGGGACGAAATGTCTCTCACTGGAAGGTCATGTTGTTTTATTTAAATGATTACAAAATCAGGTAAAAGGAACAGTGAGGTTGTCAGTATAAGCACATTACTGTTGTCAGTATGATGTTGCACCGCCCAGAGCCTGTAATGATAAAGGGCCTGTTTAGGTCAGGCATATTGTATACAGAAGTGGAAGAGAGAGCACCAGTAAATTCTACAATCTGTATGCATTGCATACACACAGAAATTACTGTTACAGTGGAGCCCAATGAGTGAATTGCATATTTTCCGGTGAGAAAGAGCACTGGCAAACAGTCTTCGCTACATTAAGTCAAACTGGTGTCACTCTGAACTAGAATTTATGATTAGCGGCTAAGTGTAAGGACAATGAGACGGATTCGGTTTTGCAACTGTGAAATACTTTTCTACATTATAGAAGCGAATATTAAATTTGAACTAATATTGCGAAAATTATGGACTTGGATAGCTTAGAATGAAAATCTTTCTGTTTATTGCAAAGGAAAACAATTGATTTTCTAAAACATTCTCTGTCAAACACAACTTGAAACAGGTCACGTCGACCAAATCATTTGGAAGAACTGACAGCGACGTATATCTAAAAGCAATAAAATCCCTTGGCTTTTGGTTTGGCAGTATTTGACAGCCATTTCTAGGCGTAAGTAAGTGAAGAAATTCAGCGCGTTTTTGTTAGCAAGTAACGTCTTCATAAATTATTTAGTTTTAATGTGGTCTACGAGTAATTGCTGATGTTTGATATTAACATGAAAAGGATTCCGTAGACAGGGAAAGAACCTGTTCTTGGGCAACTACTTATATAATGACCAATAGGCTTTAATGATCTTCAAGCACATGTGTTCCAGAAGTGGTATGAAGAAAATGATAGTAATAATGACGGTAATAATCGAATTATCCGGTAACTTCACACTTCACAGTGGATTTTCTCAGACTAAGAAATTTCCTGAATTAGTGAAAATTTCAAAATGGCTTCACATCGAGGCTATGCTGCCTGGAAGAGAATAGCATAATTTCCACTTCAGAAGCTTCTTCTGCTTAACCATTTAATAGACTCACATTTTTTCCACCGTAACTAGTTTTGTAAGATAAGCACATCATTCGTTACAGCACAGTCCTGGGGCTGGGAAATGTGGCCACAATGGTCTGGTGGAACAAACTATCACAAGTGCAATGCGTGGGTTCAGGCATTTACTTTTAAGAAGCAGGTACAGATTTACTTTACCTCTAGTAACCTCAAGAGAAAGATGTTATAATCCAGAATCCGCCTTAAACATCACGTTCCTTCATTCCCCATTGGGCAGAGCCGGTTTACGTTGGGAAATGACATAGCGGAAGTCATGGTAAACAGAAATATTGTCACCAGTAAACTTACTTACATTAGAAAATTTTATTTTATTTGATGAACCGATAGCCATTTAAAGGAACAGGGCTCTTATTTTACTTGTACTTGATTGAACTAGAGACGTTGATAAATTTGGTGCTGGACTGTGATTCGAATTCGTATGTCCTCTTTCGAGGATCTGAATCTCTCGGAACAGTATAGTTCAATCATTTTGTTCCTTTTCCCAAGACTGCAATCTTCTCTAGGTCTCCTCCAAAGGGTCTGAATCCTGATCTAGTACAAAAATATTCATAATTTCATTTCAAGCCCTATCACGTGCACACCGGCATGCTGGTGAAAATTAACGTGCATTTTTAATGTCTGTTCATGTGTTGCAACAATTTCTGGTCAAACACGCACACATCTTACTGTTTGTGAGTAAGTAATTGATACTTAAGATAGTTTCGTGACCGATAAGGAAGAACGATAAGAGTGCGGTTCGATTGTTGCTCAGGCACATAAATTTGTATCCTTATTTTAGATTCAAACACCTAGCAGCTGGTAAGAAAAACCGAAACGTAACATTTGATTTTACTTAGTTAACAATCAAACTATGTGTTGGGTTCGTATCTCCGTCGTAGAGCTTCACACATGCGCTTCGTCTTTAAATGGATACACACTTTGTTACTTCTGAATTGAGGTATATCAGACTTCTTTCGTGGTTAGTTAACAGGGATGAAAGGGTCTTGATAGGAGTCCCGGTTTATTACAAAAACTGTCGTCTTTTATTTTCAAGTTTAGATTTGCTTACTGATATTGCCGATAATTTCGGTAATTCATGATATGATTAGATTAGATTAAATTAATACTTGTTCCGTAGATCATGAATACGACATTTCGTAATGATATGGAACTTGTCATTTTAATGAAAGATTTCTTTACATACCAGTATTCAATTCTTTACAACAATTTTTTACCCTCTCTCTCATTCTTTTTTATTTTTATCTCTCTCTCTCTCTATCTCTCTCTCTCTCTCTCTCTCTCTATCTCTCTCTCTCTCACTCACTCTCTCTCCCTCCCTCCCACTCTCTCTCTCTCTCTCTCTCGCTCTCTCGCTCTCTCCTCTCTCTCTCTCTCACACACACACATACACACTCACATTCTCTTTTTATTTTTATTTGTTTGTTGTGCTCGACTATCGGCGAGGCACGAAAACGTACGTGAACGAGTTTCTTAGTTTTGAGTACAGTTACGAAAGAAATATAAAAACAACTATGAGAGTTACTGATTTATGATGCTTAGTTAGCAGTTAGTTTTGAGTATTATTAGTAACTACGCTCCGGTCCCTAAACCTAGACAGAAATGCGAAGAAGATGCATTACGTATTCCAGGCCGTAGCAGCCGCGTCGTTGAGACGCCAGCTATGGTCACTTTCCAGCCCGCTGTAGGATGACATCGGTTCGTCTTCTTCCTGCTGGTACTGTAACTGAGATTTGGCAACAAGGCAAGGTATATTTGGCAACACTGTGATCGACAAGTTACTTCCTGGTATGCACGGAATTAAGCCTCAAAGTTCACTTGATTTTTCCTGTGATTTCCATTGAATAATCTGAGTTATTATCGCCTGAGGTGTAACAGAAGATTGTAAATTTACAGTTTTCAGCCCAGGAAAGTCGTTGCACGTGGAAAACGCAATTAATCTCGTCCTTTAAATAGCGGTTAACGAGTTCTAGCCACTATTGGTCTTGTAAGAGGAAAGCGGGCGCCTACCCTTTCGCTAGCTGTGTGGTGAAGTGCGGACTTGTGGAAAAAAAACGTTTGTTATGGTTCGCGGTTCCAGTCTCCCTGATTGTAACGTTTTTACCCCTTCTGTGAAAGACCTACAAGAAGTAAGATCAAACATCGATAAGCAAAGCGCAAGAAAATACGTTCAGCTCATAGTGCAATGGTGAAAAACAATGCTGCACAACAGGTAACGACCCTTTCGCTGCTGACATGCAAATTTTGGGTTTCTTGGAATACATAACTTTATTTATGAAATGCCACATTTCCGTGGTGTATTCCTAGTCGTTCAGGAAGCACACTCAGTGGTAATTTAATTGCGACTTTCATTACTGTGATACACTCTCGAAGAATGGAGTTGTTGCTACTTTGTAGTTTTGTATAAGTGAGTGTTGGGGCCTAGGGCGCCGTAATTACTCAGTTGCAGTGCAGTGACAGACCCTAACATTTGATAGTTTAATGTTAGCCTAGAATGAGATTTTCACTCTGCAGCGGAGTGTGCGCTGATATGAAACTTCCTGGCAGATTAAAACTGTGTGCCCGACCGAGACTCGAACTCGGGACCTTTGCCTTTCGCGGGCAAGTGCTCTACCATCTGAGCTACCGAAGCACGACTCACGGCCGGCCTCACAGCTTCACTTCTGCCAGTATCTCGTCTCCTACCCTCCAAACTTTACAGAAGCTCTCGCAGGAGAGCATCAGCTTGGAGACAGACTTAGTATGAGTTACACGATTTATTGAACACTGATGAATTTTAAAATAAATGTAAAAATTTAAAATTACTTTACTTTTCTTGGATTTAATTTTCCCCACCATCTGTTTACTTAAAATAATAAAATTATTTTAAAAAATGAGCTGATAGTGTGGGTGACAATTCCATAGATTTAAAAATTCATAATGGTAGTAAAAATTTATTAATCATCCACGAATACTTTCCACCCTAAGTTCAGAAGGTTTTAAAAACACTAGGCGCATTATAATACGTATACCAAATATTTTGTGCTGCAATACCTATATCCGGGTGCGATAGAAAACAGGAACCAATTACACTTGAGTGTGACACTAACACGTTCGTTGAATATCGGCCGTAGAGTGACAGTCAAACGTATTGTACTTGCTTATAAAACGTTACGTACAATTAAATTGCCAATCGTACTTGTTTATAAAATGACACAGAGCATGCTCCATTGTGTGGACCTCTTGAAACTCGATATCGTTAGCAAAAATATGAAATTTAATCTTGTGACATATTTAGCGCTATCGCAGCTTCTGACTGTTGGAAGACATCCGATGATTCCACGTTACATTACGTTAGGAAACAGAAAACTCTTTTGCCAGACAAAATGCAAATACAACCGTGACATTATGGCTCAAATGCAAAACGTTTCATTACCTCTGAATTAAGTGCCTAATATAAGAAGTGATTATTCCTTTCGCAAAGAGCTGCTTTCCTAATAACAGACATTCATGTGGAACTGATGAAATTATACACCTGGAGAACAGCAAGACATGGAAATAAAACAGTGACCACTGGAAATTCGTAGAAGAAGCAATTAAAAGCATTTGAAATGTGTTATTGGTTAATGTTAGCATACGACAGATAACGAGAGAAATGAAGTGCTAAAATGTGTAAGTGAGGAAAGGAGCATATGGAAGACTTATCAGAACGTCCAGATCAGTAGGACTCTTGCCTCACCATCAACGAATGGTTAACTTGGCGCTGGATGTAGCTGCAGACAGGAAAATAATATTAGACACGAAAAGGTTAGAGTATGAATAATAGATTATGTGGGTTGCTGGGTCCACCAAATATCTATAGCTCTGAAAATTAGCACAGGGTAGGGATGGATGGAGGACAGCAGCAGTCCAGTCGAATGCATTACGACATAAACAGGAATAGCCCTAAGATTCTCATTGGTACGGAAATCGTAACACTCATCTGCGTTAACAGCACACCTTTTCTCTTTTTCATTTCTCTCTTTTCCTGACAATGTATAAGATTTGGCCACTATAGAATTCAGTATAATAGAATTTTTCCAGAACATACAGGAATATGTGCAATCTAGCAGTATTGATGGAGGGATAAACAGATTTATAATTCCATCTTACTATCACGATAACTGGTTGAATGCTCTTTTTACAGTAGAGCTAAGCCTGACGGAGTCACGCTCTGCATGGGTTTGATGTCTTCATCCAAGTGTTTGAAACCTGAGGGTGCCTGGGTGCCCGTTAGCCAGTGTGGGCAGCGTGCCAACAGGGGCACCATAGTTCGTAGCGCATGTCAGCGCCTTAGACACGGCCGCAGTAGCGCTTGTCGTGGTATTAGCACTCAAGAGTAGCCCGCCGCCGTTCCACTCTCGCTGCCGGTACCCGCTGTAATCGGTCTGTTATGAGATTAACAAAACCGCAGCCAGTTACATAGATGGTTAGCCACAAATAATATATCCGAAACCAGAATGAACAACCAAAAATATAGAAGAACCTGGTCCTCTTTTGATGCGAAGTAACATTACGTCAAGGATGACTTATTACAGACGTGGTCGGCACCTTGAGTTATGCGAGAACATACGAATGATGCTGATATTGTGCAGACCCCTTCCCTTGTGAGCCATTTACGATACGTCCGTCAATTATGTTTACAACAGAAATTATTGTGAGTCTGTCAGTCACAAGAAAACTACTTTCCACATGTTAGACAGTTATTTCGTGAAAGTATCCTAAGACAGGAACTCTGAATTTAACAGGAACAAAACTGATACATATTTTAAGTTAATAAAACACAGTATCACAGTGGTACTTAATCTAAGCTACTAAATGAAACTCTGGCTTACGTAATCATGCTAAATGGAACAAGAATTCGTAATTTAATACTTAAACAGGCGACCAAACGGCCATTCACGTAAGAGATAACCAAAGCAACATAAAAAATCACGCAAGATTCTAGAGTGACTGACCCATCTGGATTTATCACCATTCCGATTAGAGAACGCGGGCCTACAGTCGTTCCAACTATCTTCACAATAAAAAATACGCTGACGAAAAGAAATGGTAACACCAAGAAATAATTAATACAGAGTAACGGAATTCAGGGAGTAAGTTTGTCTAGGTAACATGTTTCAGTGATTAGCTTTACAAGATCACGGGTTAATGTAAACGATAGATAAGCCATGCTAATGTGAAATGCTGGTACATTAACAACCAGTGTAACCGCCAGGATGTTGAACGCAAGCGTGAAAACGTGCATGCATTGTGTTGTACAGATTTTGGATGTCACTTTGGGAGATGGAGTTCCACGCCTATTGCACTTGATCGATCCATACAGCGTCCGTTAATTCTGTTTGTGGATGATGCTGGAGGTGTCGTCCGGTTAGGTCCCACATGAACTCGACTGGACGCAGATCTGGTTATCGAGCAGGCCTCGTCAGCATGTCGAGACTCTGTAAGGCATATTGTGTTACAACAGCAGTTCGTGGACAAGCGTTATCTTGTTGGAAAACACCCATGGAATGCTGTTCATGAATGGCAACACAACAGGTCGAATCACCAGAGAGACGTACAAATTTGCAGGCAGAGTGCGTGCGATAATCACTAGAGTCTTCCTAGTGTCATATGAAACCATAACTCAAGGTGCAAATCCAATGTGTCTAGCACGCAGGCAGGTTGTTTGCAGACCCTCAGCTGACCTCCTTCTAACCAACGCACGACTATCAAAGGCACCGAGGCAGAACCAGCTTTCACCAGAAAAAAACAGTAGACTTCCCCCTGGACGCCAGTGACTTCTCGCTTGACACCATCGAAGTCGTAAATGGCTGTGATTTGGGTTCAGTGGAATGCATGCTACAGGGCGTCTGGCTCGGGGCTGCTCTTCAAGTAACCGATTTCTAACAGTTCGTTGTGTCACTAAGGTTCCAACTACAGCTCAAATAGCTGCTACAGATGCAGTACGAAGCGCCAGATTCATACGCCGAGCACAGTGGTCTTTCCCCTCGGTAGTGCTACATGGTCGTCTGCAGTCTTTTTGCAACAGTACATTGTCGACACCAGTCATGATCAGTGCTTACGTTCCTGCGAAGTCTTTCAGCAGAATCGCAGAAGGAACATCCAGCTTCTCGTAACCCTATTACACGACCTTTCAAACTCAGTGAGGTGTTGATAATGTGTTTGTCGCCTTTAAGGCATTCTTGAGTAACATCAGCCCACCACGTCCAGTCTCAAAGGTAACTAACGCTCACGACCGTTACAGTGTGTATTTAAAACAAACCTGATTTGCCACTGGAGCTACTTCTATGCGACTGGCGTGAAATTTGAATACCATCATCTTCCAGTCAGATATGGAAACACACTTATGTCGTACAATTCCTTTTTGGTGTTGCGACTTTTTTCTTTTGACGTCACAGTGTACTACTTTTTCACCCAGTCAAAAGTTCACTGCCTACAGCGCACGTTACTTTCGTGTAAGTTACCGAACTAAGTAACTTCTTTATTCTATGCTTTAGTTTGTTATTAAGTTGATTTGTTATAACGTAAAATGTTAATCAATTGCTGGAACTATTTTGTGACATCAACGACATCTTGATTTATCAGGTAGCAGACCAGTTACGGGGATTCCTCTTCGATGTAGTAGTTCCTCGCCTTTTTATGCCGTCGACATACTACATACGCGGAGTATCATTTATTGGTTTATTGTACTCTATTACAGCCTGTTACCTATAATTTAAACACATGATGTATTGATTCTTACGTATATTATGCAATAAAATTAATGCTTAATTTTATCCTACCCAATACCACATCTCGTCACTGTTTCTGCTTTTAGTAATAATGATAATAATAATAATAATAATATCAATAATAATAAATTACTATTTGTTGGGTTTTGTCATATCACCTTCTTAAATGTAACTTGAAAACGAAATAAACAAGAAGGAAGGGGGGAGTGAGCAAGACATTTGCACAACGCTACATAACAAAGTTGCTAGGTTTCTTTTTTGGGCAATACAGGCTGCCGTAGCAACATATACCAACCATATGCAATCCTATGACAGCTAGTTTCATATATGCAATGAGACATGGGTTCACCACGACAAGATGTCTCGGGTGGACCACCCACAGCTCCACCCACACTGTATCGCTAAAGTCTAAGCGACGAAATATTACATTCATTATAATTAATTTAATTCCACCTTTGCCATGCAACAAATGCAATAGTACTTGGTACAACATTTTCTTGCGTCAAAAGCTAACAAATGCGTTGACTTCATTTTTATATCTACAGTACTTTTAAAAAGACACAAAACGCAGACTTTAGTACTTCTATGAATAGGTAACGTCCTGACAAGTTAATAAGTATTAAGTAAAAATCAGAGAGGGAGCTTGGTGATACATGTAACATTTCAGCAACAGAGCAAAATTATTGCTATTGTGTAATGATTTTTATTTCTACTGACTCTACGATTTACTTTCATTAATACCAGTTTCATTTGCTTTTTCTTTTTTCTTTTTTTTTTCTTTTACTTGAGTGAATGAAGGAACTAGTCTAGCCCACTTGTGACGAGCGAATCTTTGTGCTTATAAGTAAGCAGCGTATAAGAGCTTGGGATAGTATATGTGCGGTGTATCGGCTGACTTGTGAACCGGAAGAAGCCAGTTTATGGTACTGTGGAAGCAAAAAACCTCATTTATTCTGGCATTTAGAAAGGGCTCTAATTTGCTTTTATTTGTTCTTCTGTAACATATTATATGCTAGTTTTGTAAAAGGTAATTTTTAATCACTATTGATACAAAGTGGAAGACGCGGGTTAGTATAGATCAAAATCGAAAGCTGATTTGCTACGTTGCATTCAGTCAATCAGAAGACAGATTTCGGGCGCACTAGGGCTAGGAGGGAGATTTGCTGCGTGAGTGTAGGAGGAGTCAGCGCTGTCGTGATCAGACGTGTTGTTCTGACCTTCATAAAAATGTTTTATATGTCCTCAGAGTCTTTCGCGGTAGCGTTCTTCAATAAAATCTCCTCGATTTACAAGCCTCGCTAAACACCAGTGCGAGAAGTTTGACCTATGTAAATGCCAACACAGTCACAGGGGACACCATACACTCCAGGAACTGTAAGACCTATCTCATCTTTAACAAGCGTAATATATCCTTCAAATAAAACAGTCGAGCTTTCGAGCTGTCTCCGCCATCGTCGTCAGGCGTTAAAGTCACTGATTCTCGGGGCTGGCGTCCAAAGCCTGCCTCCGTGCCGTATTCTACACTACTGGCCATTAAAATTGCTACACAAACAAGAAATGCAGATGATAAACTGGTATTCACTGGACAAATATACTATACTAGAACTGACATGTGATTACATTTTCACGCAATTTGGGTGCGTAGATCCTGGGAAATTAGTACCCAGAACAACCACCTCTGGCCGTAATAACGGCCTTGATACGCCTGGGCATTGAGTCAAACAGAGCTTGGATGGCGTGTACAGGTACAGCTGCCCATACAGCTTCCACACGATACCACAGTTCATCAAGAGTAGTGACTAGCGTATTGTGACGAGCCAGTTACTCGGCCACCATTGACCAGACGTTTTCAATTGGTGAGATATCTGGAGAATGTGCTGGCCAGGGCAGCAGTCGAACATTTTCTCTATCCAGAAAGACCAGTACAGGACCTGCAACATGCGGTGGTGCATTATCCTGCTGAAATGTAGGGTTTCGCGGGGATCGAATGAAGGGTAGAGCCACGGGTCGTAACACGTCTGAAATGTAACGTCCACTGTTCAAAGTGCCGTCAATGCGAACAAGAGGTGACCGAGATGTGTAACCAGTGGCACCCCATACCATCACGCCGGGTGATACGCCAGTATGGCGATGACGAATACACGCTTCCAATGTGCGTTCACCGCGATGTCGCCAAACACGGATGCGACCATCATGATGCTGTAAACAGAACCTGGATTCATCCGAAAAAATTACTTTTTCCATTCGTGCACCCATGTTCGTCGTTGAGTACACCATCGCAAGCGCTCCTGTCTGTGATGCAGCGTAAAGGGTAACCGCAGCCGCGGTCTCCGAGCTGATAGTCCATGCTGTTGAAAACGTCGTCGAACTGTTCGTGCAGATGGTTGTTGTCTTGCAAACGTCCCCATCTGTTGACTCAGGGATCGAGACGTGGCTGCACGATCCGTTACAGCCATGCGGATAAGATGCCTGTTACCTCGACTGCTAGTGATACGAGGCCGTTGGGATCCAGCACGGCGTTCCGTATTACCCTCCTGAACCCGCCGATTCCTTATTGTGCTAACAGTCATTGGATCTCGACCAACGCGAGCAGCAATGTCACGATATGATAAACCGCAATCGCCATAGGCTACAGTCCGACCTTTATGAAAGTCGGAAACTTGATGGTACTCATTTCTCCTCCTTACACGAGACATCACAACAACGTTTCACCAGGCAACGCCGGTCAACTGCAGTTTGTGTATGAGAAATCGGTTGGAAACCTTCCTCATGTCAGCACGTTGTAGGTGTCGCCACCGGCGCCAACCTTGTGTGAATGCTCTGAAAACCTACTCATTTGCATATCACAGCATCTTCTTCCTGCCGGTTAAATTTCGCGTCTGTAGCATGTCATCTTCGTGGTGTAGCAATTTTAATGGCTATTAGTGTAATTTCGACCTTTTCTTTTATAACAAAAATTCCGATATGATAATGCTAGCACCAAAACTCGTCTTATCAAACTGTATTTTATGCCAGTTTTGTAGGCAGTGTTCAGCCACGAGTGGCCTCTCAAATTCCCTCAGTTTAAAATGTCGTGAGTGCTACGCCCAACGCTCAGCAGCTATGCGAACAGTCCGACCTATGTAAATGTACCACATTCACAGGGCACACGATACACAACAGGAACTATAAGACCTATGTCGTCTTTAACGGGCGTAACATATCCCTTATCTCCTAGGTGGCCGGGAACATTGGTCTCAATCCATGTCCCTTCCGCACGCATCCTATATTGCTAGTAGTTGCTTCAGAGTATGGAAGGAATACAGCCGTTTGGCCTCATCCGCCAATTCACGAGCCGTCTTTCATCGGTGGCACCTGAAACCTATGCAATTTCTCCCTTGCTGCAATCATTTTCTCTGAATGCGCGCTTCAAATGATAAAATTCATACTCGACACCGTCGTCAGAAATAATTTTTGTCCTGTGTAGGTGTTCAGGACTGCTTTCGTGTGTACAAGGTAGTGAGAACTTTTGATGTCCAAGAAGCGGTCAGCGTGCACATCTTTCCTGTGCAGTGAGTAGCCAAGCCGGCCTCCTGCCTTCTGCTCAAGTAAAAGGTTGAAGAAGGGAAGCTTAACATCCCTATCCAACTCGACAGTTACCATTTTGCAGTGCCTGGGTTGTTCAGAAGTACAGTGCAATGTCCCTTCGGACATGCATGCATGACGGGGCAGCTATCACAAGCTCCAACGTTTTATTCAAAGTGTCGCAGTGAGTAAACCGAGCAGATTTTATTGGTGTATTGCCGTGTGGCTATGGCCTGCCGTGGGGTAGACGGTTCGCCTGGTGCAAGTGTTTCGAATTGACGCCACTTCGACGACTTGCGTGTCGATGGGAATGAAATGATGATGATAAGGACAATACAACACCCAGCCCTTGAGCCGGGAATGAAACCCGGGCCGTTAAGTATGACATACCGTCGCGCTGACCACTCAGCTACCAGGGGAAGACGTGGATGTATTGACGATGAGTAATAGTGAAATGCGGGGGACTGAAAAATATCGAGAAATGTTTAAGAACGAATGTCTGTTCCGGTATTTTTACGTGCAAGCTGTGACTTTGTTTCGAATAATTAAAATTCTGCGTGGTATGCTGTTTGATAGTAACAGAGAACTTGAAGTCAGAAGTAAACATTTCCAAAGTATTGTTGTAGCAGTCTAACCGTAGAAATCAATGTGGGTATTCAGTGTCAGTTCAGGATGAGAAACTTATAGTGATTACTAGAGAGTGTATGTATTCTACGTGTAAATCTCGTATTTACAGGCTTTGTATAACGTGGCGTATATACAATACCTGAGTGATAAAGTATGTAAGTTTTCACCCAATGACTGTCGCACATTTGGTAGTTAGACCTCACACTTGAAACAATTTTGTACCTTGCCAACACGTAGAATGCGACTGGTTTTTCTTGCAACATTATATGTCGCGGCAGGGCAGGCGCGTGTTGTCGAAAAACTCACCCGAAGATGAGTGAATGTTCTTGCGTAAGGAGCCGGCCGCGGTGGTCTCGCGGTTCTAGGCGCGCAGTCCGGAACCGTACGACTGCTACGGTCGCAGGTTCGAATCCTGCCTCGGGCATGGATGTGTGTGATGTCCTTAGGTTAGTTAGGTTTAAGTAGTTCTAAGTTCTAGGGGACTGATGACCACAGCAGTTGAGTCCCATAGTGCTCAGAGCCATTTGAACCATTTTTTTCTTGCGTAAGGCAACAAACTGCGGGGCCACAAGGCAACAGAAATATACGTTACTGCCAAGGTCAATCGATATCATTTAAGGTCACATGAGGTGCAGCTCCCAAAAACAACTTAGGAACGTAAAATCCCATTACAGCGAATGAAGAAAAGTACAAAACAAGCGAAAGTTAATTGTACAGAGGGGGGAGATAACGTATTCAACGTTACTGTGAGTAGCTCATACGTGCACATAAGTGTACTGTTTCCACAGCAACCACAAAAATCTGGCAGCGGCAGCCGAACGCGCTCCACGGCAATTAAAAACGTCACTGGACCGGGCCGCCCCCTGCGCCTCGCTTCACATAGCCGCTTCGACGAGCGCCGCCTTTGAAGTCCTGGACTCGCCGCGCTCCACCAGTTTCAGAAGAAGGGGGCAGCGGTCGCATCGTGTTCCGACGCGCTGACTGTGCCACAGTTTAGGGGGAAATTAGAGCGTCGTGCGTGTGTTCATCTTTCCCCAGTTTCCTACACGTAAACGTGCACAGCACTCATTACGAGACACTAATATATAACTCGGGGCAAGCTACCGCCAGCATTTTATTGAAAATTCAAAGTGAAACAGTTAAATTAACGTCCAAATAATGGAAATTATAGTAGAATTATTGAAAAATAAACAAAAAGGTAAGTGGCTCTTTTTCTATTGGTCGTAACTCCTTCAGAATTGGCTTACAATGTAAAAGTTGTCCAGATGGCGAAGGAAGCCAGTTTTCAGGCCTTACAATGAATGGATAGCAGTTCGAACGGCAACGTTAACAAGGAAGCAGAGGATCGGAGGAAATCAAGGGGGCCGGCCGGAGTGGCCGTGCGGTTCTGGGCGCTACAGTCTGGAACCGAGCGGCCGCTACGGTCGCAGGTTCGAATCCTGCCTCGGGCATGGATGTGTGTGATGTCCTTAGGTTAGTCAGGTTTAATTAGTTCTAAGTTCTAGGCGACTGATGACCTCAGAAGTTAAGTCGCATAGTGCTCAGAGCCATGTGAACCATTTTTAAAATCAAGGGGCAAACGAACTACTAAAATGAAAACTGATAACGAGTGTGAAGATGCGGAAATGGGGGTTGGCCGGGGATAAATGGACACAGGGGTGGCGCCTTGCAGTCTGCCACAGGGTTCATATTACGCTGCAATCAATAAGTAAATGGGAAGTCCCTTGGTTTCGAAAATTTCAGGCGAACCATGATTCATCTCTTTCTGAGGTACACTGAATAGGCCTCAAGAATTATCTTTTCGCGATCGTCAGAAAGAACAAGGAAAAGCAGAAGAAGAAGAAGAAGAAGAAGAAGATGGAGAGTCGCTTGCTGTTGTCCCCAGTTTCTCTGAAGGACAGCAAAGCCGTAAACTGCAACCTCTTATGAGAATGAACATTCCCTTTCAGACAAATGTTTCTGTTTTATCGTGTTATGTAGGTTTCAGAAAGACATTAAAATGCACAAAGTGCTCTATAATTTTGTATAAGATGTTGTTGTTGTTGTTGTGATCTTCAGTCCAGAGACTGGTTTGATGCACGTCTCCATGCTACTCGATCCTGTGAAACCTTCTTCATCTCCCAGTACCTACTGCAACCTACATCCTTCTGAATCTACTTAGTGTATTCATCTCTTAGTCTCCCTCTACGATTTTTACCCTCCACGCTGCCCTCTGATACTAAATTGGTGATCCCTTGATGCCTCAGAATATGTCTTACCAACCGATCTCTTCTTCTAGTAAAGTTGGGCCACAAATTTCTCTTCTCCCCAATTCTGTTCAATACCTCCTCATTAGTCACGTGATCTACCCATCTAATCTTCAGCATTCTTCTGTAGCACCACATTTCGAAAGCTTCTATTCTCTTCTTGTCCAAACTACTTATCGTCCATGTTTCACTTCCATACATGGCTTCACTCCATACAAATACTTTCAGGAAAACTTCCTGACACTTAAATCTATGCTCGATGTTAACAAATTTCTCTTCTTCAGAAACGCTTTCCTTTCCATTGCTAGTCTACATTTTATATCCTCTCTGCTTCGACCATCATCAGTTATTTTGCTCCTCAAATAGCAAAACTCCTTTACTACTTTATGTGTCTCATTTCCTAATCTAATTCCCTCAGCATCACCCGATTTAATTAGACTATATTCCATTATCCTCGTTTTGCTTTTGTTGATGTTCATCTTATATCCTCCATTCAAGACACTGTCCATTCCGTTCAACTGCTCTTCCAGATACTTTGCTGTCTCTGACAGAATTGCAATGTCATCGGCGAACCTCCAAGTTTTTACTTCTTTTCCATGGATTATAATTCCTACTCCAAATTTTTCTTTTCTTTCTGTTACTGCTTGCTCAATATACAGATTGAATAACATCGGGGATAAGCTACAACCCTGTCTTACTCCCATCCCAACAACTGCTTCCATTTGATGCCCCTCGACTCTTATAACTGCCATCTGGTTTCTGTACAGGTTGTAAATAGCCTTTCACTCCCTGTATTTTTCCCCTGCCGCCTTCTGAATTTGAAAGAGAGTATTCCAGAAGATAGTAATGTGTTTTTATGAAGAGTCATGTATTATTAGTGGTTATGTAAACATTTCAATATCCAGAAGTGTGCTTCTGAACTTCAGTTGCGTTCTTCTTATATTTTGTTTTAACTGTTCCTGGTACAATGTTAAAATCCTTTAAACTGAATTATTATTCATCTCGTAAAATAATAATAATAGCAGTTTATATTTGTATATCTACGTATAATGTTTTTATATTTGCCACAATTTGCTGTCAATACGGTTCATTAACCTCAAACCAAATAAAAATAGGTTCAAAAATGGCTCTGAGCAATATGGCACTTAACATCTGAGTTCATCAGTCCCCTAGAACTTAGAACTACTTAAACCTAACCAACCTAAGGACATCACACACATCCATGCCCGATGCAGGATTCGAACCTGCGACCGTAGCGGGCTGCGGTTCCAGACTGAAGCGCCTGGCAGAGTTGCCACACCGGCCGGCTAAAAATAGGCGGCCCTTTGATTAATATTCCATGTGATACTTACCCCGCATTGCGCCCAATTGGCCCGCATCTCGTGGTCGTGCGGTAGCGTTCTCGCTTCCCACGCCCGGGTTCCCGGGTTCGATTCCCGGCGGGGTCAGGGATTTTCTCTGCCTCGTGATGGCTCTCATTCTCAAATACATGATATCAAAAATAAGGATATTTGCCCGTCGTGGGCTACGATGGTTTTTCGCTCCCACCTGCTCTTTTGATAGGTAGGTGGTTCTTACCCGCCGGCCGCGGTGGTCTCGCGGTTCTAGGCGCGCAGTCAGGAACCGTGCCACTGCTACGGTCGCAGGTTCGAATCCTGCCTCGGGCATGGATGTGTGTGACGTCCTTAGGTTAGTTAGGTTTAAGTAGTTCTAAGTTCTAGGGGACTGATGACCATAGATGTTAAGTCCCATAGTGCTCAGAGCCATTTGAACCATTTTTTTTTTTTTGCGCCCAATTTCTACAAGCAATCATGATCAATAATCAGGGGCTTCCCTGGGGTCCTCGATTTCAGAAGGCTTTCTGTGAAAATATAGCTCCGTATCTGTACAGTTCCTTAGCCTTCAGCGGTGCTCCAATAATCGTGAGGCAAAGACATTATTTAAATGAAAGAAAACTATTGTACCCACAAATGCGCAGAAGATGCAGTTATAGACGACAAAACATCAGGTAACAGTAATGGGAACCATTATTATTATTTATTACTAGCTTTATGCATCTGAAGTCTGAGAACTGATTCATGGGCGTCCTTCTGCGGCTCTTTAGCGACGAGTTCGGATGAATGGGTGTTTTGGGGGGTCGGCTACCGATTCAGCGGTCTGTCCGTCAAGGCTGCCCATTGTCCGTGCACCTTTTATGCAGTGGCGCTGGAGCCGTTCATAAGCCTGCTGACGACGCAGTTGTCTGGAGTCTTCTTACGTGTTTAGACCTTCCGGTGTCGTGCATTCGCAGATGACGTCCTGCTTCTGGTTCGTTCGCTGGACGAGGTCGCACCGACTCTCGACACCGTCACAGCTCATCGGAAGAGTGGGTGGAAGTGTGATGAATGTGAGCAAATCCACGGTGCTGTCTAATGTTCGCGGTCTACGCCCTGGAGACCCGACACCCCTGCCCTGTGTCCCACATCTTCACTTTCTCGGGATCATCTTTACGTTGTCAATGCGTTGTACAGCGGCGGTGAACGTCTGGCAAGTTTTGAGAATTACCCGCATGATGATCAATCAGTGCTCCCTACGCCGCCTGTATCCTTCATATCGTGTTGCCTAACTGCCTGCATATGTAGCATCCAGAATAGTTCGTATTGCGCAGATTCTGTCACTGCCGATTACGACAGGATGTTGTATTCAAGCGGCATTCAGGTATTTTCTGACGGCTGGGTCCACATTCAAAGTACGCTGTGACGCTCTCACTCCTCCCCCCCCCCCTCCAATGTGCAGGAGGGCTTGGTCTTACGAACGTCCGTTATCGTGCTGCACCGCTTTACATGGTCACGATGCATACATAGACTATGTCCTCCATTACGCACCATTTACTTGCGTCCTTGGTGCCAGTATCCCTCTCCCCGCTGGCCCCGGTTGGCAAAATCGAAATCGAGCGCGCGTTTGCTTACGTCACAGCCTTCACTGTGGAATTTATTATGCTCGCGCCGAATTCCCTCGAACATACCTGCCGCGGGCGAAGGATTTCTACGTGCTTTTCCTGCGTGGTGTCACCAGTAACGTCGCATAACGCAAGTTGCCGTAGTTGCGGTGGACTTTGATTTGGCGCCACATTCATCACAGCTTCTTTCCGACGCATATCAGATTGACTTGGTACTACGCGACCTGTGGGAAGTATCCAGCTAACCAGCGGCTCCATGCCATAGGACTTACGGATTCTCCCTCTGCGCAGTCTGTCATAGCGTCGACGACGGTCATCGCCGATTCAACTACGTACCCGTTGCAGATTGTTGGGGCAACAATGGTCGTGTGTTTTCTACGAGTGCTGCCGCATGTTATTGACCGCAAGTCCTTTCTTTACCCGGCAGAGGAATGTTTTCCCGCAACCAAGTCTAGAGCAATTTTCTGGATAAAGGGCTAGATCTTGGCATATCTATTTGTAGATGCTCATCATTCACGCCTTGATTTTTTGCAATACTTGCAGACTGCACACGCGGAAGTTGCGCGCAGTTCCGGTTATCGCTCATCTTTTGCCAGCTGTCTTAACAGCGTTTTTGCCACGCCTCCACTAAGGTGGCGCGTTGCCGGCGTGGCAAGTTCCCGCCCGATTCGTAATGAAACATGATGCTCCTACACTTTGGATTCGGGCCGCCTGCCATCGTTTCTCACCTTGCAGGATTTCAAGGATTCCAGATGGGTTGGACATATTTTAATTTGTTTTCCCTCTGTATATACGTGTACAAAAATGAAATAAATGAACAAAATAAAATTAATTGAGTAATCTGAGGTTGCAGCACGGCAACGGGAAGGGGGAGGCATCTTGGCCTGACAACCGTGTCTCCTCCAACCTGTAGCTGATTGGACACTAAAAAGAAATAAAAAGAAAGGGTAGCGTCTTTCATCACTGATTGAAAGGTTCGAATCCTGCCTCGGGCATGGATGTGTGTGATGCCCTTAGGTTAGTTAGGTTTAAGTAGCTCTACGTTCTAGGGGTCTGATGACCTCAGAAGTTAAGTCCCATAGTGCTCAGAGCCATTTGAACCATTTTTGAAAGATCCCCGATCCCAGGCCCAAACACCGCCATCGCTTATATTTTGGATAAAAATCGCAGAAATGACGGTAGAAGACTTCTGGGATAAGAAATGGCCCTCATTCTGCCAACCGCCTTGTCAAAGAGGACAGAGGGACGGACAGACGTTCAGGGCATCTGCCCCTAAAGGAGGAAGAATCTGCAATGATCAACGGCATGTGGATGCAGAAGGCAATGGAAAGTACTGCATTAACGACATCTAACGTGCATCGACAGGCCTGTAAGTGAAAAAGTGTCATGATGATCTCTCCATTGGCAAGAGATTACGGTATAGTCTCCCTTCGGATCTCCGGGAGGGGCTACGAAACGGGAGGTGATCACGAGAAGAAGATTGAATAACCAACGAAAGAATAACGTTCTACGAGTCGGGACGTGGAATGTCAGAAGCTTGAACCTGGTAGGGAAGCTAGTAATTCTGAAAAGGGAGGGGTCAGTGAAATGAAATGGAAAGAAGGCAAGGATTTATGGTCAGATGAGTTTAGGGTAATATCAACAGCAGCAGAAAATGGTATAACGGTAGTAGGATTCGTTATGAACAGGAAGGTAGGGTACAGAGCGTGATACTGTGAACAGCTCAGTGATAGGGTTGTTCTTATCAGAATCGACAGCAAACTAACACCGGCAACGATAGTTCAGGTATACATGCCGACGCCGCAAGCTGAAGATGAAGAGATAGAGAAAGTGTGTAAGGATATTGAAAGGGAAATACATACGTAATGCGAAATGAAAATCTAATAGTCATGGGACATTGGAATGCGGTTGTAGGGGAAGGAGGAGAAGAAAAAGTTATGGGAGAATATGGACTTGGTACTAGGAATGAAAGAGGAGAAAGATTAATTAAGTTATGAAATAAATTTTAGCTAGTAATAGCGAATACCCTATTCAATAGTCACAAGAGGAGGAGGTATGCTTCGGAAAGGCTGGGAGATATAGGAAAATTTCATTTAGATTACACCATGGCTAGGAAGCGATACCAAAATCAGAGATATGATTGTAAGGTGTACGAGATATAGACTCAGATCACAATTTAATAGTGATGAAGAGTAGGCTGTAGTTTAAGTGATTACTCAGGAAAAATCAATGCGCAAAGAAATGGGATACGGAAGTACTAAGGACTGAAGGAAGCAATGAAGGAAGGTAGATTGGATTTAATGTAACGTCGACATTGACGTCGCTACAGACGTACCACTCTCTCAGAGTGTGTCAAGGATGGAGAAGGAAATCGGCCGTGCTCTTTCAAAGAAATCACCCCGGGATTTGCCCGAAGTGATTTAGGGATATCACGGAAAACCTGAATCTAGATGGCCGGACGCGCGCTTGAAACGTCGTCCTTCCGAACGCGAGTGCAGTGTGGTAACGACTGAGCCACTTCACTCGGTACTAAGGAATGAGGAGATAAGCCTGAAGTATTCTGAGGCTTTGTATACTGTGATAAGGAGTAACTCAGCAAGCAGTTCAGCTGAAGAGGAGTGAACTTATCTAAAAAGGGCAGTCACAGAAGTTGGGGAGAAAAACATACGCACAAAGAAGGTAAATGTGAAGAAACCATGAGGAATACAAAAAAATAGTTCAGCTGATAGATGAAAGAAGGAAATACAAAATTATTCAGGAATACAGTACTACAAGTCACTCAGGAGTGAAATAAGTAGGAAGTGCAGGGAAGCCAAAGCGAAATGTGTGCGGGAGAAACATGAAAAAATCGAAAATGAAACAATTGTCCAAAGGACTTACTCTGCATATAGAAAAGTCAAAAGAACATTCGGCAAAATTAAGGGTGTAATGGTAATTCCACCGTTAAATACAGAGGAGAGAGCAGATAGGTAGAAGGAGTACATTGAAGGCATCTCTGAGGGAGAAGACTTGTCTGATTGTCTGATGTTGTAATACGGGAAGAAACAGGAGTCGATATAGAAGAGACAGTTGATCTAGTATTAGAATCACAATTTACAATAGGTGCCCGCCGCGGTGGTCGTGCGGTTCTAGGCGCTCCAGTCCGGAGCCGCGCTGCTGCTACGGTCGCAGGTTCGAATCTTGCCTCGGGCATGGATGTGTGTGATGTCCTTAGATTAGTTAGGTTTAAGTAGTTCTAAGTTTAGGGGACTGATGACCTTAGCTGTTAAGTCCCATAGTGCTTAGAGCCATTTGAACCATTTTACAATAGGTTTATAAGAATTGCTATCGAGTAAGGCATTAGGAAAAGACAACATTCAATAAGAATTTCTAAAATCATTGGGGGAGGGGGGATGGCAACCAAATGACTACTCACGATGGTGTTTAGAATGCACGAGTCTGATGATATACCATGTTTTTCTCGGAAAAAAATCATCAACACAATTCCAAAGACTGCTTGAGCCGACAAGTGCGAAAATTATCGCAGAGTCCGCTTCACAGCTCCTGCACCCATGTTTCTCACTAAAATAATGTACTAAAGAATGGGAAAGAAAATCGAAGATATGTTCGATGACGATCAGTTTGGCTCTAGGAAATGTAAAGGCATCAGAGAGGCAATTCTGACATTTCGGTTGATAATGGAAGCCAAACTGTAGAAAAATAAAGGCAGTTCATAGAATTTGTCGACCTGGAAAAAGCGTTCGGCAATGTAAAATGGTGCAAGATGTTCAAAATTCTGAGGAAAAAAATGTGTAAGCTATAGGGAAAGACGGGTAATATGCAATGTGTACAAGAACAAAGAGGAAATAAAAAGAGTGGGAGGCGAAGAATGAAGTACTCGTATTGAAAAGGGCGTAAGACAGGGATGTAGCCTTTGGACACTATTTTTCTATCTATACATCAAAGACGAAATTACGGAAATAAAAAAAAAGGTTCAAGATTGGAATTAAAATTCAAGGCGAAAAGATTTAATAGATACGCTGGTGACATTGCTTTCCTCAATAAAAGTGAAGAATAATCACAGGATATGAGAATGGAATGAAGAGACTAAGTACTGCAGAATATGGACTGAGAGAAAATCGAAGAAAAACGACAGTAATGAAAAGGAGCAGAACTGAGATCGGTGAAAAACTTAACATCAGGATTGATGATCACAACATTATGAAGTTAGGAATTCTGCTACCCAGGCAACAAAATAAACCATGACAACTAGAACAAGGAGGACTTCATAAGTAGACTCGCATTGGCAAAAGGGCATTCCTGGCCAAAGAGAAGTCTACTAGCTTCAAACGTAGGCCTTAATTTGAGGAAGAAATTTCTGAGAATGTACCTTTGGAGCACAGAATTGTGTCGTAGTGAAACATGGACTGTGAGAAAACAGGAAAAGAAGAGAATCAAAGCATTTGAGATGTGGTGTTAGCGAAGAATGTTGAAAATAAGGTGGGCTGGTAAAGTAAGGAATGTGGAGATTGTACAGAGAATCGGCGAAGAGAGAAATATATGGGAAACACTAACAAAAAGAAGGGACAGAATGGTAGTACATCCGTTAAGGCACGAGGGAAGAATTTCCATGGTGATGGAGGGAGCTGCATAGTGTAAAAACTGTAGAGGAAAACAGAACTGGACTACATCCAGCAAATAATGGAGGACGTAGGTTGCATTTGCTATTCTGAGGTGACGAGTTTGGCATAGGAGAGGAATTCGTGTTGGAAGAGGAATTCTTGATGGAACGCATAAGACTAAGCAAAAGACTGATGACTCAAAAATAAATAAGTAAATAAAATAATACAACCCGGGTTCCCGGGTTCGGTTCCCGGCGGGGTCAGGGATTTTCTCTGCCTCGTGATGACTGGGTGTTGTGTGATGTCCTTAGGTTAGTTAGTTTTAAGTAGTTCTAAGTTCTAGGGGACTGATGACCATAGCTGTTAAGTCCCATAGTGCTCAGAGCCATTTGAACCATTTTTTTTTTGAAATAATATGAAGTAACAAATGTTTCACGCGCATCTCTTTCTTTCTCTCTCTCTTTCCATCTTCTCCTTCCATTGTATGTCCCAGTGAGCACTGTCCATCTCCTGGTCCATTTCTTCCTCCTCCCTCTTCCTTTTCCACTTGCCCCATTCATCTTCCACCTGCCTCCTAACACTCAACATTCTTTCCTCTTGACTATGTTCCCCTCCCCTTATCTTTGAGCATCTCGTCCTGTCCATTCCTCCCTCCATTATCTGACTGTCTCCTCCTCTCTCCTTCTGTGTGTCTACTTCCTTCTGCCCCTCTATCTTTGTTCATCCCCTCCTCCCATCTCTATCTGTCCGTTCCCTCCTCTCCATACTCTGTCCATCTAGTCCTCCTCCTCTCGCTACACATCTCCTCCTCCCTCTCTCTCTGCTCTACCCTTTCCATCCACGCCTCTTGTAATGCATTATAATACCACCTGTACAACAGATCTGCTATGCATAGCAGCCTAGATGTCAAAGGTTACTGATTCTTTTCACCCACACCCTCAACTCCACCCTTATGGGACTTCAGTAATTCTTAACCGCACTTTACTTATTACCAGATAATAACTGCTATGTACACGAAATTTGGTTGAAATTGATACAGTGCTTTAGGAGGAGATGTGTAACACACACATTCCCATTTAATCAATCACTCATACACTCACGCACACACGCATACCACCTGTACAACAGATCTGCTATGCATAGCAGCCTAGATGTCAAAGGTTACTGATTTTTTCACCCACACCCTCAACTCCACCCTTAGGGGACTTCAGTAATTCTTAACCGCACTTGTACACGAAATTTGGTTGAAATTGATACAGTGCTTTAGGAGGAGATGTGTAACACACACATTCCCATTTAATCAATCACTCATACACTCACGCACACACACACACACACTTCTAAACAAAGGCAATATCTGAATGGAACAGAAATTGGTAGTTGTGATATACATGTGCAAGCAAACAAACGATTACATTTTCAGAAATACTAGATGATTTATTCAAGAGAAAGGGCTTCAAAAACTGAGCAATGCATTCGTATGCCTCTGGCTCTTATGCAAGTATTTATTCTGTTTGGAACTGATTTTAAGAGTTTTTGGATGTTGTCGTGAAGGAAATCGTGCCACATTCTGTTCAATTGATGCGTTAGATAGTCAAAATCCCGAGATGGTTCGAGGGTCCTGCCCATAATACTCCAAACGTTCTTAAGTGGGAAGAGAGCCGGCGAGCTTGCTAGAGGAGGCTAGGTTCGGTAAGCATGAAGCCCAGCAGAAGAAACTCTCATAGTATGTGGGTACACATTATCTTGCTGAAATGTAAGCCCAGGATGGGTTGCCATGAAGGACAACAAAACGGAGCGTAGTACATCGTAGATGTACTGTTATGCTGTAAGGATACCATGGATGGCAATCAAAAAGGTTGTCGGGCTACATGGTGGGCGACAGTAAGGTTGATATCCCACCCCCGTCTATAGCGTCTTCAGACACGTCTTTGCTGGTCATCAGCAGACGTTTAAAAGCGAGACTCGTCACTGAGAGCAATTCTAATGAGATTCCAGACATGTCTGGAGACGTCCCAGATAGTAGTGGGATACCAACCTAAGTGTCACCCACCATATGGCCCGATAGCAAAGAGTTATGGTCTGTGGTGCTATTTCTTTTTGTAGAAGGACCTCTTTGGTATTCATCCTCGGCTCCCTTGTAGCACACTTCTGCTTCTCCTATCGCCAAACGAGTAACGTTTAAGAGAAAATACCCATCACAGTTGTGGGTGATGGGTCTTTCTTAATCATGAAATCTCCATACTCCTCGTCTTACGCTGTCTGTCTGATCCTCCTCTGTCCTCCTCCCCATGAAAAACAAACCAGAATAGCTTGTTTTATCAGGATGATACATTTCCTCCTTCTTCACACTGTAATAGAATTTTCTTTGAACACATTTACTTTTAAAATGATCAAAGAGAAATGATATTTTCATTCTGTCGGAGGTGTGTTAAATAACAAAGTAAAGAGTCACTGAGACGACTGGTACTGTTTATTTCTAACGGCCTTTTATAATAGAATGAGGAAGCAATAGTCAGTAGACGTAGAAACTCTGCACAAAAAAGAAAGCTAACTAACGACATTGATGGCAGGCCACTGCTACAAAACATGCTTCCTCTGCATCACTTTTCTCCCTAGCGACATTTGTTTCACCAATACTCTGCACCCGCGTTTAAAAAGAATTAAGGTAAAATCTCTACACTAGGCTTAATTTGTAAATTATGTACTTGTTTGCTGGATTCTTCACTTCTGAACTAGTACCGGAAGACTTCCTGTATATTGTGCTGTCAATTAGTTTATGTATCTGTTGCGAAGTGAAAAATGAAGAGCACATTTCACTGAGATATTCTAGCATATGTGATGTTTACTTCTTTAAAATTCGGTTCCAAATGCTGTGTCATATCTATATTTAATCAATCTCTCTTACTTTTACGACCTTCTTTCATTATTTTTAAAACAATATTTGTCGATAGTTAAAGAATGCTCTGATGTAAGCTACAAGGTGGTTTCCCTTTCATTTCTTTTCCCCAGTCCATATTCACCAAGTATTTTTCCTTCGAATTCCTGTCCCCAGCGCAGTTAAATTTTCTTGTCCCTTAAGTATCGGAGTAATTTCTTTTATCTCATCAAACATTACTTCAATCTGTTGATCACCTGCAGAGCTGTTTGGCGTACAAACTTGTACTGCTGTGATGGGTATTGACTTTGTGTCCATTTTGGCTACGATAATTTGCTTATGCATTGTAATTAACGAGTCAGCAATACATGGTTGCTGAAGATGAACTTTACTTTAAATAACACACCACCAAACTTCAAAACGCGAAATAAAATCAACAGCTGCCACCTTCTCTAGTAACTTGCAGTCATCAGCAGATGGTCATACCTGAAAGCGCTCATATTTTGACCAATGTACTATAGTATATGGCACAACACAACATCACAGTCATTATTTTCCAGATTAGTGATGCTTTTCCAGTGTTGCAATATTCTTTACAATCTAAAAGTCCAAAAAATATGCCAATAATGCAAAAAAGGGCAATGTTTACGTAAAGTATCATTCATCAAACATGACTGTGCAGTACCCAAGTGCTGTTTCCGTGCCTAAATAGTTACAAATTACAGGCAGTTTAGATTTCCAGCTAAGCATAGAAAACACGTAATAGCTAAAATACTAGCAAACACACAAACAAATGGGCATTCTGAATGTAATTATTTAGGCTTTCTCTGGGTGTGAGGTTCAGTGCACTATCAACTAGAAGTTTCTACATCTATAGCTGCCTCAACTACATCTAAATACATAAAGGGCACTAACGTTTCAATTTGAGGTATGTTATTGTTGGTTTATAGTATGAACTGACATAACTTGTTGCTTTTACAAGTTTTTTACAACTTATTTGGGAAGAACAAAAATAAGGCATCTCTAGAAAATATGACTGATGTCTAATATTCTTTTTCAGATAGGTACGGTAGACGTTTAGCAAGAAAGTAAACTGCACCAATTTTCCTAAGCAGAACAATAGTACCAAAGTTCTCTAAAACGTTTAAAGACTTTATTCACTGTAGTATACTACCAGTTAACAATGAACTCTAATACAAATGTGTGATGAAAAACAATACACACACAACATAGGCTAAAATACGAAAAACATCATTTTATGAAGGAATGAAGAAATTATGTTTAACAATTTTATTGCAGTGTATCAGTTGTACTGGGAAACATCCGCTTTGTTTGTACACAACACAACACAACAGTGACACACATGTAATATCTCCAAAGAACATAGTGCAGGAAGACAAACGCAGTGTCCTGAAAGTAAGACCTTTGATAAACTGATTTATCATTTATCGAATAAAAAAGTTGTTGGTTGCCTACCGTAATATTCAAACATAACTACAGATATTTGTCTTCATGGGCCATCATTTTTGAAGATGTTAAATCCCTGTCAACGTCTTTGGTTTCGCTGTGTGTAAACAAAGCAGGCTTCTAAAGTTTTAGTGATACATTGCGATAAAATCGTTGATACACTTTCTTCCTTCCTGCCTAGTATAGAATTTGTTTGTTTCTGGCTGTATTACGTGTGTGGTGTTTTACATCACACATTTTATTAGATGTTGCTCTTATTTAGTAGTTGATTAAAGGAATACAGTCGGTAAACGAATTAGAGAGCCGTGTAACCATAATTCCGCTCAGCAAACATTGCTGCAGTTTATTTTGCGTTCAAATTCTACTGTGCCTAGTTCAGAAGCGATGGACATTGATTATATTTTCTGGTGATGTATTACCTTCATACCCCTTAAATTGGCGGTGTAAAAGCTGCAAAAGCAACAGTTAATGCCAGTTCATTCTACAAACCACCCATAACGTACCTCAGCTTGAAATGACAAAGCCCTTTACGTATTCAGATGTTACGACACTTGCAGTCAGAGTAACCCTAACATTCAAAAAGCCTATTCCTTTGCGTATTTGCATAGTATTTTAGGTGACATGTATTTTCTGCCTGGTCAGGTTGTTTTACTACAGTGGTCTCTTACGCCTAACTGGAAATCTAAACTTTTGTCATTTGTAACTATTCAGTCATGGAAATAGCGTTTGGGTACTTCACATTCGTTTTGACATCGATTTGACGAATGATACTTGATGTAAATGTGGCCATTTTTTGCATTATTGGCGTACTTTTCGGGCTATTTAGACTTGTAAAGAACATTATGGTATTTGAAAAGCACCATGAATGTGGAAAATAATGAATTTGAGGCTCTACAGTACCGTTCACTACGGTACATTAGTCAAAATATGACCGTTTGCTAGTCCGTCCATCTGTTGATGACTGCAAGCACGTGTGCCTATGTAGGAAGTAATATTGTGATATTTGATGTAAACATTGCCATTTTTTGCACTATCGGCGAATTTTTCAGCCATTTTAGTCTTTCAAAAGAATAATGCGGCCCTGGATAAGCATCACAAATGTGGAAAATGATTAATTTTGGCACTATTGTGTCTTACACTATGGTACGTTTGTCAAACTACTACGAGTGTTTCCAAGTCTGGCCAAAGGTGCATGTTATTTCGTATTTTTGACGTTTTGTGGAACTACAGTTAAAGTAAAACTTATTTTCACCAAGCGTATATTAATAATTTGCTAATTATACTCCAAAGCAAAAACTGGGTATTACCTGTTTATGGAGAGTATAGTTTACAGTCGTTCGAGTTTTCTACAGTGAATCTTGCATGGTTTGCAATGAATTTACAGATGTGACTGGCAAGATAATCCACTAACCACTTTTGTAGTTAGGAATGAGAACATAAGTGATAGTATTTTTTTTAACGTGGCAAAATTTTATACAATTCAGATGGATGTTACACTGAGTGTGTGTGTATGTGTGTGTGTGTGTGTGTGTGTGTGTGTGTGTGTGTGTGAGGGGGGAGGCGATGCGCATGCGTGTATGTGTACAGAGGCAAAGATACATAACATATTTTAACATGAGGCCATTTCAATGGAAGCTTAGAATACTCTTTCTGGAACACTGTATATATTTGCACTTTGCGACATTTCTTCGAAACTGACTTCCTCATTTCAATATTACACTGATTAAATACAGAAGTGTGTATGTGTACGTGATTTTCACGGAAATAATGAATATTTTTCACCTTGCTGTCAATTCAGTTAAGTGATAATTTACTGCAATCGCATCTACATTCTGACTGGCTGCCTCATTTTGATAATCTGCTGTGATCATCTGGAGAGAGGCAGGAGGAAGTGCGCTGATTCCGCCATCTCCGAGTTTTAAATTTCGGGTCAGATTTTTAAATTTTCGCGCCACCGACACCTTGCATTTTTTAAAATTCTTCGTCATCCACCATCTCGGATTTTTGAATTTCACATCCACTGTAGTGCCGACTAGCGGCGGGAAGTTGAATTAGTGCACTGCAATGTCAATAGGTACACTACTTACAAGGTGTTGAAAATTATGTGGACTGATGAGGTAAGTAATGAGGAGGTTGTCTACAGAATTGGCAAAGGAAGGAACCAATAGGTAACACCGACCAAAAGAAGTAACAGGATCTGATCTTTGTTAATATGCGGCCGAAGTGGCCGTGCGGTTAAAGGCGCTGCAGTCTGGAACCGCAAGACCGCTACGGTCGCAGGTTCGAATCCTGCCTCGGGCATGGATGTTTGTGATGTCCTTAGGTTAGTTAGGTTTAACTAGTTGTAAGTTCTAGGGGACTAATGACCTCAGAAGTTGAGTCCCATAGTGCTCAGAGCCATTTGAACCATTTTTTTTGTTAATATATGAAAAAAGTATAATGGTTCTACGTGTAATATCCCCTGTTGTTGTTATTTTCGTCGTTCACTGATATAGTCTCCCGCGGAACACAGTAAATTGTGGTTTCAGTTTTTCCTTAACTAGTTTTATATTTTTCCACTCATTTCCATATAGCGCAGTGTTATAACTGTGTGGTACTGAAGATCTTTTTGCTTTGCGGTGCTTTTGCATTTTGACATTCAGTCTGCTCGCTAAATCAGCCTTATACCACATGGAACGAGAAAGCTGAGTCTTAAGACTCTGCACACACTTTGGGAGTATGCGTCCGGTCTACCAGATACGGTTTCCCGTTGTTTCCCTATATCGCTTAAATCAAATGATCGGATGGTTCCTTCAGGAAGGAATCGCCGATTTCGCGATTTCCTTTCCCCAATCCAATCTTCTGCTCTGTCTCTAAAGATTTCGTCATCGACGGATCGTTGAAGCGAAATATGCTTTCATTCTTTCATCCTTCAGTCGGTCCGCTTTTGATCCCAGACAGAACTTCTGCAAAATGTGCTCCAAAATTAGTTGATCGTTATTCTCATCTGTATGTCTTTCTTAAAATCTGCATTCCTAACTTTAAACTTACCGCTGGCCGCTGTGACCGAGCGGTTCTAGGAGCTTCAGTCCGGAGCCGCGCTGCTGCTACGGCCGCAGGTTCGAATCTTAACTCGGGCATGGATGTGTTTGATGTCCTTAGGTTAGTTAGGTTTAAGTAATTCTACGTCTAGGGGACTGATGACCTCAGATGTTAAGTCCAATAGTGCTTAGAGCCATTTGAACCATTTTTTATACTTCCCAGACAGTTACAAGCGTTTAGAAGCTCATTAGTTCAAAATAACCTTACGGGCATCAGATGCTGTCAGAGATACGAGTATCGGTGTAGTTTACTGACTTCCGTTCCAGGTGTAAACAAAAAAAAGATATATCTGAATGTGATGAAGTTCGCTCACTTCGGCGTATTCTTTCGCCTCCCACTGCTACACATTACTTCTCATGTGTTTAGAGGTACTTGTAGTTAATGGCGATTTATTTGCTTCCTTTCCTCTGCAGGGTATCAGAAATCCGAGCGAGTCACATCCATAAATAAAATTTAAGTGGTCGTCGCGGGAGCGGCAGCTGATTTAGGCGGCGCACAGTAGCAGCTAGCTGCGGCCGGCCGGGTCGATCGCTCCGAACGCTGGCCGTTATTGGCGCGGTAACTTCTCGTTTCCTGTGTGCGGGCCATTGGCTGCGCCTACTGCGCAGTCGCTCGCGACGAGCTCTCATGTTGCGAAAAATAACTGCTCTAACTTCCTGTTATGCGAGAGTCGTTCTTTTACTGACAATCGACTATAATCAGCACTCATTTAGTGATAAAAAGTGTTTGTCAACATTAGAAGAGCTCCGTAGTAAATGCGTTCATAATCGGACACCAAAGACCTTGTCGACTTCATGCTTTCTGAAGCTATGAAATTCTACCAGCAGATCTTGGAATTCGTGTAGCTTCACTTCTAGAAAAACCCTAAACTTACAAATACGCTTCTTTTGCTATTACTCAGGGTTTTTAAAAAACAATGTGAAACGTCCCCTTTTGAAAAATTATACCTGGCTGTGCTTAAACTGACACACAATATTTTTTTAGCGCAACGCAATCTGACTTTCAGAAATCCCTACAAAAGATTGGCCCTGACTAACATTAACCTACACCTTTCACAAATCACTTACCTCCCAAATATCTTCGTTACTCAAGCTACTGCAATACAGCGAGCGCCACTACTGCTAGCTAAATAAAAGATTCAAACTACTGAAGGCACTAACTACTGAAAGGCATATGCAAATGAAAGATTTTAATAGAGAACACACAATGTATTTACCTTAATAGTCATAATATATATATAGCAGTTCATGACATCCAGTCTTACAAATTGCAAAACTCCGCCATTTCTCTCCCCACATCCACCACTGCTGGCGGCTCACCTCCAACTGCGCAACGCTACGCGCTGTTCACATCCATCTGCCCAACACTACAATGGCAGACAACAATGCAAACTAGCCACAGACTGCACACAGCACAGCCAGTGATTTTCATACAGAGCGCTACGTAACGTTGCCAATAAGAAAACATGAACAGCCTACTTACAAATGTACCTTGTTCTCACAGCAGATGGTATTGGAGTAAAGTAGAAAAAAAGCCATCCAAACAAATTTCCGGTAAAAAATACCTGTTGCGGTATGAGTCATTCTCTCCTACGATAACCCTCTGTCTGTCGATACTATAGCAACTGCTCAGCGTAGTTATTACTCACAATTGCACATCATTCTGCCCTCTATCTCAAAGATCTCGTGCGAAAACAATTGGCTGTTTCAGATTTGGTCACCTGCATAGCGCACACGCTTCAGTTACGTGTGTACATTCTCGATCGTCAGTTTACAGGTTATGTATACGTAACTGGTTTCATTAGGTGGCTACATATTATCCATATACAAGTTCCTCGATAGGCTACCTGATTTAAAATAATAATTCGTGTGTGCAACAGAGGAAGTTGTCCTAAAGCTTAGTTTTATCATTTTCCTGACTACATATCAGACTTTTATATTATTGGTAAAAACACACACACTATGTATATATATATCGTGAATTGTCGCTTACTGCCTGCTTCTGTGCAATCAATACTTTCTTTCCAAGTGATGAGTCACCACAGAAAGATTCCATAACATAGTAATCCGTGAAAACAAGAACTACATTTTACGAGGTTCATTCGATTGTTTCCAAAGCTTGCTTTATATGCAGAGCGAAAGTAACTGAACTGTACTGTTTGCGAAGGTCACTTACAAGTTTTTTCCACTTCAAGATTTCATCAGTATGTGCACCCAAAACTATCCATGTGAGAGTAGACAGTTGTTACGAAACATGCTTCCTTAGAAGCATTCTTCTCCCTAGCGACACTTGTTTCACCGACAAGCTGCACCTCTATTTATAATGGACCAAGTTAAAATGTATGCAATAAACTTAAGTTCTAAATCATTTCATTTCTGGACTCTTCACTACTAAACTGGCAAAAACTAGAAGACTTCCTGCTGACAACGCTTTGTGTGTGACCACTGCCACAAATATTAGAAATAGTAACAATAATAATAATAACCATGGACCTTGCCGTTGGTGGGGAGGCTTGCGTGCCTCAGCGATACAGATGGCCCTACCGTAGGTGCAACCACAACGGAGGGGTATCTGTTGAGAGGCCAGACAAACATGTGGTTCCTGAAGAGGGCCAGCAGCCTTATCAGTAGTTGCAGGGGCAACAGTCTGGATGATTGACTGATCTGGCCTTGTAACATTAACCAAAACGGCCTTGCTGTGCTGGTACTGCGAACGGCTAAAAGCATGGGGAAACTACAGCCGTAATTTTTCCTGAGGACATGCAGCTTTACTGTATAATTAAATGATGATGGCGTCCTCTTGGGTAAAATATTCCGGAGGTAAAATAGTCCCCCATTCGGATCTCCGGGCGGGGACTACTCAAGAGGACGTCGTTATCAGGAGAAAGAAAACTGGCGTTCTACGGATCGGAGCGTGGAATGTCAGATCCCTTAATCGGGCAGGTAAGTTAGAAAATTTAAAAAGGGAAATGGATAGGTTAAAGTTAGATATAGTGGGGATTAGTGAAGTTCGGTGGCAGGAGGAACAAGACTTTTGGTCAGGTGATTACAGGGTTATAAATACAAAATCAAATAGGGGTAATGCAGGAGTAGGTTTAATAATGAATAAAAAAATAGGAGTGCGGGTTAGCTACTACAAACAGCACAGTGAACGCATTATTGTGGCCAAGATAGACACAAAGCCCATGCCTACTACAGTAGTACAAGTTTATATGCCAACTAGCTCTGCAGATGATGAAGAAATTGATGAAATGTATGACGAGATAAAAGAAATTATTCAGGTAGTGAAGGGAGACGAAAATTTAATAGTCATGGGCGACTGGAATTCGTCAGTAGGAAAAGGGAGAGAAGGAAACATAGTAGGTGAATATGGATTGGGGGGAAGAAATGAAAGAGGAAGCCGCCTTGTAGAATTTTGCACAGAGCATAACTTAATCGTAGCTAACACTTGGTTCAAGAATCATAAAAGAAGGTTGTATACCTGGAAGAATCCTGGAGATACTAAAAGGTATCAGATAGACTATATAATGGTAAGACAGAGATTTAGGAACCAGGTTTTAAATTGTAAGACATTTCCTGGGGCAGATGTGGATTCTGACCACAATCTATTGGTTATGACCTGCAGATTGAAACTGAAGAAACTGCAAAAAGGTGGGAATTCAAGGAGATGGGACCTGGATAAACTGAAAGAACCAGAGGTTGTAGAGAGTTTCAGGGAGAGCATAAGGGAACAATTGACAGGAATGGGGGAAAGAAATACAGTAGGAGAAGAATGGGTAGCTCTGAGGGATGAAGTAGTGAAGGCAGCAGACGATCAAATAGGTAAAAAGACGAGGGCTAATAGAAATCCTTGGGTAACAGAAGAAATATTGAATTTAATTGATGAAAGGAGAAAATATAAAAATGCAGTAAATGAAGCAGGCAAAAAGGAATACAAACGTCTCAAAAATGAGATCGACAGGAAGTGCAAAATGGCTAAGCAGGGATGGCTAGAGGACAAATGTAAGGATGTAGAGGCTTGTCTCACCAGGGGTAAGGTAGATACTGCCTACAGGAAAATTAAAGATACCTTTGGAGAGAAGAGAACCACTTGTATGAATATCAAGAGCTCAGATGGCAACCCAGTTCTAAGCAAAGAAGTGAAGGCAGATAGGTGGAAGGAGTATATAGAGGGTTTATACAAGGGCGATGTACTTGAGGACAATATTATGGAAATGGAAGAGGATGTAGATGAAGATGAAATGGGAGATAAGATACTGCATGAAGAGTTTGACAGAGCACTGCGTGTAAAGTTGCTTCCTGTAGCCGCGCGGGATTAGCCGAGCGGTCTGAGGCGCTGTAGTCATGGACTGTGCCGCTGGTCCCGGCGGAGGTTGGAGACCTCCCTCGGGCATGGGTGTGTGTGTTTGTCCTTAGGATAATGTATGTTAAGTAGTGTGTAAGCTTAGGGACTGATGACCATGGCAGTTAAGTCCCATAATATTTCACACACATTTGAACATTTTTGCTTCATGTAAGGCAGGGCTGGCCACGGCGTGCCTAACTTCACATGAGCCAGATTTGTGGGTCCCTTATGAGCCATAGCTCGTCTTGTCTCGGCTTGCGTCGCTCCTTCATGAAAGTACCCGGTACACAGCAATTTTTAATTTAGTACTGCGGTGCGGCATTTTTCAGTCGATAGATTCTCTGCAGAATCGTGGTGTCAACGCTGTTTACCCTTCTGCGTTTGTTCGTGGTATGAAGGACATTCACAGGTCTAATGGCTGTTTGTACAAAAAGAGGCACTCCAACGATCTATCGTCACAAGCCGCTAAAAGTGAATGGGACACACTGAAGAGAGGAATGAGAATTTTCGATATATATATATATATATATATATATATATATATATATATATATATATATATATATATATATATATAGCTTAAATGGGTTTAATTAATGAGTCATTAATGTGTCATTCATATCAGCTGCGTGCGTGTCAAGCAACGAGTACTGCAAATTTACTGTGAAACGATATTACAGTACCGTACAGAAGCGTGAAGAGTTTGACAGAGCACTGAAAGACCTGTGTCGAAACAAGGCCCCGGGAGTAGACGACATTCCATTAGAACTACTGATGGCCTTGGGAGAGCCAGTCATGACAAAACTCTACCATCTGGTGAGCAAGATGTATGAGACAGGCGAAATACCCACAGACTTCAAGAAGAATATAATAATTCCAATCCCAAAGAAAGCAGGTGTTGACAGATGTGAAAATTACCGAAACATCAGTTTAATAAGTCACAGCTGCAAAATACTAACGCGAATTCTTTACAGACGAATGGAAAAACTGGTAGAAGCCGACCTCGGGGAAGATCAGTTTGGATTCCGTAGAAATGTTGGAACACGTGAGGCAATACTAACCTTACGACTTATCTTAGAAGAAAGATTAAGAAAAGGCAAACCTACGTTTCTAGCATTTGTAGACTTAGAGAAAGCTTTTGACAACGTTAACTGGAATACTCTCTTTCAAATTCTGAATGTGGCAGGGGTAAAATACAGGGAGTGAAAGGCTATTTACAATTTGTACAGAAACCAGATGGCAGTTATAAGAGTCGAGGAACATGGAAGGGTAGCAGTGGTTGGGAAAGGAGTGAGACAGGGTTGTAGCCTCTCCCCGATGTTATTCAATCTGTATATTGAGCAAGCAGTAAAGGAAACAAAAGAAAAATTCGGAGTAGGTATTAAAATTCATGGAGAAGAAGTAAAAACTTTGAAGTTCGCCGATGACATTGTAATTCTGTCAGAGACAGCAAAGGACTTGGAAGAGCAGTTGAACGGAATGGACAGTGTCTTGAAAGGAGGATATAAGATGAACATCAACAAAAGCAAAACGAGGATAATGGAATGTAGTCAAATTAAATCGGGTGATGCTGAGGGGATTAGATTAGGAAATGAGACACTTAAAGTAGTAAAGGAGTTTTGCTATTTAGGGAGTAAAACAACTGATGATGTTCGAAGTAGAGAGGATATAAAATGTAGACTGGCAATGGCAAGGAAATCATTTCTGAAGAAGAGAAATTTGTTAACATCGAGTATAGATTTAAGTGTCAGGAAGTCGTTTCTGAAAGTATTTGTATGGAGTGTAGCCATGTATGGAAGTGAAACATGGACGATAACCAGTTTGGACAAGAAGAGAATAGAAGCTTTCGAAATGTGGTGCTACAGAAGAATGCTGAAGATATGGTGGGTAGATCACGTAACTAATGAGGAGGTATTGAATACGATTGGGGAGAAGAGAAGTTTGTGGCACAACTTGACTAGAAGAAGGGATCGGTTGGTAGGACATGTTTTGAGGCATCAAGGGATCACAAATTTAGCATTGGAGGGCCGCGTGGAGGGTAAAAATCGTAGAGGGAGACCAAGAGATGAATACACTAAGCAGATTCAGAAGGATGTAGGTTGCAGTAGGTACTGGGAGATGAAGAAGCTTGCACAGGATAGAGTAGCATGGAGAGCTGCATCAAACCAGTCTCAGGACTGAAGACCACAACAACAACAACAACAATAATAATAAAACCCGTGGAGGCCCGGGAAAAGAATAGGCCTCCGGTATGTTCTGCCAGTCGTAAAAGGCGACGAAAAGAACAAACCACTAATAGGGCTAACCACTCTTTTAGTGTGTTTAGTTGGTTCAGGACAGAACTAATGAAGCCTGGGACAAGCGCTGTCATGGTCGGGGACGACGCTTGAACCCTATGCCCTTCCACAATGGTAACGATACTGCTAGCCACACGGAAAATGATTTAAATTCAAATAGAGTTGTTTTGCAGGATATGCTTCATGCAACCACTCTAGAAGGAAAACAAAGACAGAGGATCAGATGGTCAGATGAAGTTAACCGACACCTCATGTTCTGTTATTACCAAGCAACAAACCTAGGAACCAACACAACTGAATACAGATCACAAGTGTACACAACATTTATTACCAGATACCCAGAATTAAAATATTTAACAGAACAACGACTAGCTTATCATATCCGTGTAATAATCAAAAATACAGGATACCCCAGTCAGAATTAGAAAACATCAAACAACAAGTACAACAAATACTGGAACAAAATAATGTGCAATCAGAAGAAGAGGAAAACACAGTAAGGGACTCAAACATCCCAGAGCAAACAAACAAAGAACAACACGTGTAACGTTGTAGCTTTAATTTGGTATGAAATCGGTGCTAATAGCCAATGAAACCGGGTTAAAAGCTGTGAGCTGTCTGGGGAAGTTAACCGCGCATTACTAAGCAACTGTTTCATCAGGTATCTACTCTAGGTTTACTAAATTCCCAAACAGACTAACATTAATGATAATCTTTTAATAGTCATACAACAACCGCTAATATATATATATATATATATATATATATATATATATATATATATATATATATATATATATATATATATATAAAGAAGAATTTAAATAAAAAGAAAGAATTCAGTTTATATTTAGAAATTTATTTTAAGATTGATCATGAAATTTCAGCATATTAAATTCTAATCGTAACAAGCTGGTGCCTTATTTAGGATTGTGAAAATCTTACGGAACACATCAAATATAGAGCCAAGATTGGGAGTCTGCATACAACACTGCATTCATAAAATAACACACAAAGAACGTTGAAACGCATGCAAGAGAAAGTTAACCACTACAAACAGATTCAAATTTTCACCCAAAGAAATTACGTTCGTAGCACAATCCTGTCCGTCATGTAATTACCACACACTGGTATACTAAATTCATATTAACTCTTTGTGAAATCTTCGCGAAAAGAATAGCTGAGGGCTACTTTGATGATTACACCACATGCTTCACGTGGTCAACTTGGTTTACACAAAGCGTATAACTCCACAATAATTTTGATAATTAAAATTAATTAGATCAAAAGCAATTTCCAGAAGAAAAACCTCGAACTGGTTACTAACGTCTTACTGTTAACCTGACGGGTCAAACAGTTATATAAGCACGTGGTACTGGTCTCGCAAAGTACACCCCACGTGGGTTGAACATAAAGAAAAGTTGCTATATTGAAAATATTGTCAAGACGAGACGTTATAATCACACAAGCATTCGCATTTAAGATTGATCTTAGTTACAGTTACTGATCAACACGTGGTTCCACTTTACTCACAAAGTAGTAACAAAGCAACTACCAGAAAATAATCTGAACTTCGCACGAGAATTACGCTACGCTGCAATTTAAGATAACATTAGATATTTTAGAGCTAACCCGAAATAAAGGTGATTAAATTCTCAGTTAGGCTGAACTTAACAAATCCATTGTCCTACGGACTTAGCAGACACGCGCTTAACCGGAGATCTTACCATTTCAGACGCTCGCCACCGCCAGACTGCAACTCCCTACTCCCGAGCGTGCTTCCTGAGGGTGGCTCACAAAGACAAACGGAAGGGGCCAGAGGGGCAGCTTCCTATACCAACATGACAACGGACGGACAGGACCATACTGAGGATAGAAACCTCTCTGCTTTAAGAAAGCGTAGCTACCTGTTCCGACGTTGGTCCTACTGTCCTCTAGCAGACAGCCTTGTCTGCTACCCTCAAGCATGCAATTACAAACACATTTGATCATTCATCCTCTCACACAGAAGGGAAGGGGGATGACAGTATCTTATCATATACAGTATATAACAGAAAGCGGATGTAGGTTCCGTATGAGACTGTGTGACATGAATTACATATAAACTGTGTTTTAAAGTGTAGTAGTGTGACAGATCGTTCTTGTTTACGTGTAAAAGTAACACGTTCCACTACTCAGTCTCCTCCCAGATAGTCAGAAACGCCACAGTAAATTTAGAAGCGGAATTTATTCCATAAATGACAACAGATTTAAGAAATCAAACATGAAAGGAATCCAACAGAGACCTTTCACACACATCAATTAAACAATCAGAGGAAAACGAAATCTTAAGACAGCCACCACAACAAGCACAAATAGAACACGAAGTGACACACATGTTAGATATAGAAGAAAAGTTTCAGCTGACATACAGAATACAAAGACACAAATACATACATTAGACTACTCTTGCGTAGACCACCAAATAACCCACAAGTCGAAACAACAATAACAACTATCAACACAATCATACACAACAAAAGAAATGAAAATACAACTATGGAAAGTTACAACTACTGGTTTATGTAGGAGCACTCACTACACTAAATATACACACTAGGCAGAGATCAGAACCAACCAACACACAGAAGAAACTCACAAAACCAGCATGGCAACACAGGCTACAGATCAGAATAGAAAAACTGAGAAAAGACATCGGACAGCTAACAGAATTTATAAGAAATGAAATATCAGACAAAAAACGAAAAGGTTGGGTAAAATCTCACAACAAGAAGCGATAGAGCCATTAGATGAAAAGAAGCAGAAATTACAAGCATTGGCCAAACGACTTAGAAGATACAAAAAAAGAGCAAATAGAAGGAAACCAAACCAAACATTCAACATGAACCAAAAGAAATTTTACCAGACAATAGATAACAAACACATTAAAATAGACAATCCACCAAACATAACAGACATGGACCACTTCTGGAGCAACAGATGATCAAATCTGGTACAACATAACAGACATGCACGGTGGATACAAGCAGAAACGGAGACATACAAAATGATACCACAAATGCCTGAAGTGATAATTGTGCAACATGAAGTCACCCGAGCAATTAATTCTACGCACAATTGGAAAGCCACTGGAAAAGATAAAATAGCAAATTTCTGGCTAAAGAATCTCACCTCAACACAGTCACATCTAACTAAATTATTTAACAGTTACATTGCAGACCCATACACAGTCCCTGATACACTTACACGAGGAATAACTTATCTGAAACCTAAAGATCAAGCAGATACAGCAAACCCAACAAAATATCGCCCCATAACATGCTACCAACAATATACAGAATATTAACTTCAGTCATTACACAGAAATTAATGACACATACAACACAGAACAAAATTATAAATGAAGAACAAAATGGCTGCTGCAAAGGAGCACGAGGATGTAAAGAGCAACTGATAATAGATGCAGAAGTGACATATCGAGCTAAAACTAAACAGAGGTCGCTACACTACGCATACATTGATTACCAAAAAGCTTTTGATAGTGTACCCCACTCATGGTTACTACAAATATTGGAAATATACAAAGTAGATCCTAAATTGATACAGTTCCTAAACATAGTAATGAAAAATTGGAAAACCACACTTAATATCCAAACAAATTCAAATAATATCACATCACAGCCAATACAGATTAAGCGTGAAATATACCAAGGAGGCTCATTAAGTCCTTTCTGGTTCTGCCTTGCTCTGAACCCACTATCCAACAAGCTAAATAAAACAAATTATGGATATAATATTACTGGAACATACCAACACAAAATCACACATATACTATACGTGGATGATCTAAAACTACTGGCAGCAACAAATCAGCAACTCAACCAATTACTAAAAATAACACAAGTATTCAGCAATGATATAAATATGGCTTTTGGAACAGACAAATGTAAGAAAAATTGCATAGTTAAGGAAAAACACACTAAACAAGAATATTACATATTGGATAACCACAGCGACTGCATAGAAGCGATGGAAAAAACAGATGCTTATAAATATCTAGGGTACAGACAAAAAATAGGAATAGATAATACAAATATTAACGAAGAACTAAAAGAAAAATGTAGACAAAGGCTAACAAAAATACTGAAAACAGAATTGACAGCAAGAAACAAGACAAAAGCTATAAATACTTATGCTATACCAATATTGACCTACTCGTTTGGAGTAGTGGAATGGAGTAACAATAACCTAGAAGCACCCAATACACTTACACGATCACAATGCCACAAATATAGAATACATCACATACATTTAGCAACAGAAAGATTCACATTAAGCAGAAAGGAAGCAGGAAGGGATTTATCGACATAAAAAACCTAAATTATGGACAGGTAGACAATTTAAGAAAATTCCTTATAGAACGAGCAGAAACTAGCAAAATACACAAAGCAATCACTCATATAAATACATCGGCTACACCACTGCAATTTCATAACCACTTCTACAACCCTTTAGATTACATAACATCAACAGATACGAAGAAAGTAAATTGGAAAAAGAAAACACTACATGGCAAGCTCCCATATCATCTAACACAGCCACACATCGATCAAGACGCATCCAGCACATGGCTAAGAAAAGGCAATATATACCGTGAGACGGAAGGATTCATGATTGCAATACAGGATCAAACAATAAACACCAGATATTACAGCAAGCATATTATTAAAGATCCCAATACCACAACAGATAAATGCAGACTTTGCAAACAACAAATAGAAACAGTACATCGCATCACAAGCGGATATACAATGCTAGAAAATACAGAATACACCAGAAGACATGAAAATGTAGCAAAAATAATACATCAACAACTTGCCGTACGACATAAACTAATAAATCAACACGTTCCCACATACAAGCATGCACCATAAAATGTACTGGAGAATGATGAATACAAATTATACTGGAACAGAACCATTGTAACAGATAAAACAACACCACATAACAAACCTGACATCATACTCACCAATAAAAAGAAGAAATTAACACAACTAATCGAAATATCCATACCTAATACAACAAATATACAGAACATAACAGGAGAAAAAGTTGAAAAATACATCCAACTGGCTGAGGAAGTCAAGGACATTTGGCACCAGGAAAAAGTTGACATTATACCAATTATACTATCAACTACAGGAGTCATACCACACAATATCCACCAGCACATCAAAAAATACAGCTACATCCAAACGTGTATATACAACTACAGAAATCTGTAATTATTGATACATGTTCAATTACCCGGAAATTCCTAAATGCAATGTAACATATACCGTACAGTTAAAAGGAAGTCACGCTTGATCAACGTCCGCGTCACTTTCCATTTTTAACCAGACATAATGTCTGAGAAAGGAAAGAAATAATAATAATACAGCATAGGACCAACAGCAGTGCAGTAGCCATATTTGCTGTTGTGTTGTGCTGTGCTGTCAATTAGTTTGTTTAGAATAACGAAGCAGAGTCTGATCCACTGCGGGCTCTACCTACTACTTGAAGATGGCATTTTCGTGAGATATTTAAGTATATGTGATGTCTATATACCAGTCTTGTAGACATAGACACATGGTACAATCGGTGGACTGTGCGAGGAAGATGTTCACACATTCGTTTCACGATCTCTAACCTCCTCCGTAGTGTTGGTTGAAATGGCTCTGAGAACTATGGGACTTAACATCTGAGGTCATCAGTCCCCTACACTTGAAACTACTTAAACCTAAGTAACCTAAGGACATCACACACATCAATGCCCGAGGCAGGATTCGAACCTGCGACCGTAGCAGGCGCGTGGTTCCTGACTGAAGCGCCTAGAACCGCTCGGCCACCGCTGCCGGCACAGAATAGTGTCTGACGCGTTATTGTTAGTATTTGAAAGAGAATGTTGTTAAGAAATTATTGTAAAGGCCTTTTAAAAATAATTTACTTTTGTGCCTGAAATACAATTGAACCCCTTCCTTTTTATCCATCAGCGAGTGATTACCCCAGGTTGAGAACCACTACTGCAGCTGATGGGGATGTGTAACGTCTCCTGCAGCACTGATCAGACGATAGTGTGGTTTATATCTTCAGCTGCTCCACTCCTTCGCACATACGTTTAAGAATCATCTGTTACTCGTAGCAACACTAGTTTCTGCATATCCGGCCTGCGGTCTGTATGAGGTTGTAGCAAAGCAAGCTGAGACCCATTCCCATTTCGTTTTCTTATTTACCTTCCTAAATGACAATTTTTTAGCATTCCTAATTATCATTAGCGTTAGTGAGAGATGTGCCAAAAGATAAAGCTGTCATTCTGTAATTCCGAGTATAAGATCAGGCCCAACTTTGCTAAATTACTTTAGTCAGAATAATTTCCTAATTAATTTTAAACATTTCAAGTATCTAGTTGCGCTAAAGCCCAGTTCAGTTAACCATCAGTAATTCTACATCTACATTTATACTCCGCAAGCCACCCAACGGTGTGTGGCGGAGGGCACTTTACGTGCCACTGTCATTACCTCCCTTTTCTGTTCCAGTGGTGTATGGTTCGCGGGAAGAACGACTGTCTGAAAGCCTCGGTGCGTGCTCGAAACTCTCTAATTTTACATTCGTGATCTCCTCGGGAGGTATAAGTAGGGGGAAGCACCCTCTCGAAACCTGGCGAGCAAACTACACCGCGATGCAGAGCGCCTCTCTTCCAGAGTCTGCCACTTGAGTTTGCTAAACATCTCCGTAACGCTATCACGGTTACCAAATAACCCTGTGACGAAACGCGCCGCTCTTCTTTGGATCTTCTCTATCTCCTCCGTCAACCCGATCTGGTACGGATCCCACACTGTTGAGCAATACTCAAGTATAGGTCGAACGAGTGTTTTGTAAGCCACCTCCTTTGTTGATGAACTACATTTTCTAAGGACTCTCCCAATGAATCTCAACCTGGTACCCGCCTTACCAACAATTAATTTTATATGATCATTCCACTTCAAATCGTTCCGCACGCATACTCCCAGATATTTTACAGAAGTAACTGCTACCAGTGTTTGTTCCGCTATCATATAATCATACAATAAAGGATCCTTCTTTCTATGTATTCGCAAAACATTACATTTGTCTATGTTAAGGGTCAGTTGCCGCTCCCTGCACCAAGTGCCTATCCGCTGCAGATCTTCCTGCATTTCGCTACAATTTTCTAATGCTGCAACTTCTCTGTACACTACAGCATCATCCGCGAAAAGCCGCATGGAACTTCAGACACTATCTACTAGGTCATTTATATATATTGTGAAAAGCAATGGGCCCATAACACTCCCCTGTGGCACGCCAGAGGTTACTTTAACGTCTGTAGACGTCTCTCCATTGATAACAACATGCTGTGTTCTGTTTGCTAAAAACTCTTCAATCCAGCCACACAGCTGGTCTGATATTCCGTAGGCTCTTACTTTGTTTCTCAGGCGACAGTGCGGAACTGTATCGAACGCCTTCCGGAAGTCAAGGAAAATAGCATCTACCTGGAAGCCTGTATCTAATATTTTCTCGGTCTCATGAACAAATAAAGCGAGTTGGGTCTCACACGATCGCTGTTTCCGGAATCCATGTTGATTCCTACAGAGTAGATTCTGGGTTTCCAAAAACGACATGATACTCGAGCAAAAAAAAAAAAAATTCCTATTCCAGTTACATTGTTGACATGTAAACTGATGTAATTACTATATTACTGATAAAGTTAGGAAAATAACCCATAGAAATTCTTAAAGTTACTGTATTCATGTAGCTAATTTCCAGAACATGGTAGGAACATCAGCAGGTAATTACTTTCTGGGTAATTAACACTCTTATGTATGGTATTGTTTATTTAGCTGTTTTTACGATTTTCGCCATCAAGAAAGCTTCTAACGAGCTGCATGGTCACCGATGGCACCTGTCCTTTCGTACATGTCCGAAAGAACAGATACCTTCTTAGTGTATATAAAGAAAGCTTGTTTCAGTCGAAACCTTTATTGTAACGTAAAGTTTAGACGAAAACAAATTTTCCTGCTCTGTTCAATTAATTTGAGACGTAAAATCCCCATTGTAAATCATCGAAATGATGTATTTAACAATGTGAAACTTTAGTAGCTATTTTTACAAAGCTATAGAAGCACTGGGTCTGAAGCCATTTTAAGTCAGTCTGTTCTTAGATTTCGAGCGTGGAACCCGTGTCAGCCAAAACAGCAAATGTACTTGAGAAGTAATTGTTTACTTAATATGAAACCGGTCTGTGAATTAGAACTGTTAATAACAGATGCGGACTAACTAGAATGTGAAAGACAGTCAGTGCCTTGATTCCGACCTTGGTGCCAATGTCAATCTGAATAGTAGTAATGGTCCAACGATGTGTTGAAGTAGGACATTTAACAATGATTGGTGATTACCTTCAACGTAAAAATGCCACACGAGTTGCTCATCTGAGTGAGACGGTTCTCGGTTGGTTAGGTTATAGTGCACAGTTACTATTGTTGTATAAGTAGAAGGCGCAATAAGTGCATTCTTCGTAAATGAGACTTAATTACGTAATTAAGATACAGACTGGCAATAAGTAAATCAGTGAGAGGGGGGGCGGGGGGAGGAAGTAAAACCTGTGAAATAAACTGTGTCTGTGTCGACCACACTATTATACGTAGATAGTGCTGTACCCACCCATATTTACAGCCAATTTTTCACCGTAATCGCTGCCACCGAGGAACTACAAGCCGATATATAACTAGGTGTGTCACAAAGCCTATGCAATTGCATTGTATTTCTACGAGTAATCTTGCGTTTGTCAATCTGTGGAACGACTTCCTGAACATTTGGCAGATGGAAGACGGGGTCGATGACGTAGTTCAACGTGTGTAACTCGTGGCTGTCGATCAACGCCGTTGGCTAACACATATCAGAACACAATGTCTCCCATTTTCCACGAGAAGCAGCACATTATTTACGTTGTCCGCACGCTACGGAATCACTAATCTTGTTCTGAAGCCAGCGCAGTCCCAAAACGATCGCTATGGAGTAGCTGATGTAGGAGACGGATTTAAGTGCTGCATCAGACAAGAGCATCACACTTTTCGAGTACGGCATCAAATCGGTAGTATAGCTCGAACGCTGAGGTCTTTGTATTATTACCTGCTCTTCTCCCAAAATTCAGTGGCCCACTTGCCCGCTATCTCCTGATGAGAAGTTATTACTGAATCTAGCCGAACCGACTGCAACACAAGATAACCACGACCTCAACTAGGCTACAGAAAATACACGGCTTGTACTCCAGAAGCTGCGGATGCCGCCCCGAAGCGATGTACACGTAACTCGACATCATGTCGCAACAGCTGGCAAGATAAACTCTATTTTACGAAAGATTAGAATCAGAATATCTTGTCACCAGCTAGAAAGGGTTTTGTTTTACTGTCCGCTAAGCTGCGAGCACCAGAGTTGGCGTACGCGATGCATATTATGTTCTTCACAACAGCACATCAGGAAGGGGGATGGTGGAATTATTTCAGTCTTCATACGTTGGTTTACGATAAACACAGTGTCGCTCAGTTCCTACATTCCTTCCCCAGACAAGTGCATTCTAATACAGAAACTATTCACAACTTTCTACTTCTACTGTAAACATGACGCCTGGATAGTGATGTTACGACAAACGATCATCGAATCCGTGTGAGCAGAACATAAAAGTTTCCTTCACGAACCTAAAAAAACAGGTTGGTTTTTAGGCCACAAAACTTACAGTGTATATGTTTGGGACGATGAAAGGTTATGAACACTATTGGCCATGTCCACGTGTTCTGTTCCAAGAACGTGTCACTGAATAAAAAGTTGCTCATTGTCAGTAAATGACGAAAAAGCACCGGTATATCCGTTTCCAATATTTCACTAATTAAGGCAGATGATGCTGATAATGGAACCCTGGTAAAAACAACTACATCCAAAGTTACAAGCAGATCTGACGGACCTCAATTTTATTACTGTAGATGCCGTAAAAATTCCACCGTATTGGAAATATGATGCTCCTTTTTCCTGACGAAAAGATGTTCAAATGTGTGTGAATATCTAAGGGACCAAACTGCTGAGGCCATCGGTCCCTAGACCTACGTAAATTAACTTAAACCACCTTATGCTAAGAACAACACACACACCCATGCCCAAGGGAGGACTCGAACGCCCGGAGGGTGGGGCGACGCAATCCCTGCATGGTGCCCTAAAACCACGCGGCCAGTTCGCGCGGCTGACGAAAAGACGAATGACACCCATTTAGCGCTCGTATTTAGCCACTTAGTATCTAGTGAACCTAAAAGATCAACAATGGGGCTAATGTTGCCTCTTCTTTGTGAATTTTCGGGAAAATAAATAATTTCGGCAGAACATTAGAGTCAACACGAAGTTTCTTACATGGATCCACAGAGCAGAATCTTTTTTTTTTTTTTTTTTAGTGAAAGTGGAGGGTTTTCCGTTTTATCATTGGTTTAGAGTCACTCTCCAATCTTCAAGAAGACATGTTGTTAAGTAAGAAACGCTTTTTACGAACACAGTCGCCACATATTTGGAAGACAGTGGCATACATTGACTTCTTCAGTATGATGCATTAAAACACAATGCACTTTGGTTCAGTTTCGAGAAAAATTTGACGGAGTTTTTCGATGACGATGAGTCGTTCTTGGTAGCTGTCACCATGTGGTGGCTCTATAGCTCTCCACTACTTTTGCGGATGCATTGATTGCTTACGGCGCACAAGCCAGCGATTTTTTAGCGCCAGTTTTCTGATATGCAGGGTGTAACCTGTATAAGAGCAGATATTACTATTGGCGATTGAAGGCGGTTTACTGAAGGAAAATTACATCAGTATTTACTTAATTTACAGATTATTAGTTATAGATATACGGAGTAGTATGTTTTTAGTAGTGTCTCGAAGTACATGCGGCGAGAGCAAGCCACTGATGCTTGTTTTGCCCTGGACAGCAAGTCAAACCGAAACGGTTAGTCTATGTTGACAGGAGTAGTCCACTTAGTAGCGCAGTTATGACCGTGCAGAAAATATGAGGTCGTAAAATTTGTGACGAAGACTGCACGACGAAGAGAAAAAGCAACAGGCACGCTGCTGTGTGCACATATTAAGGTAACACATATAAAAATATCGGCCCTCATACCAATTACAACTCGTATACTTCCGCGTGGGTACCATAGGTTCCTGGCGCAAGAACATTGATCTGAAGATGCTGAGCTATGACGGGAGCTACTCACACTGTAAGGTGTCAGGCAAATCCAACACCTTCCATGAGAACCCTGACATCAGAAGCAAATGCAGCAGTATGTCACATAGCTCCGAATAAATCGTGACATTAAATTAACCAAAGTAATACGATTAACGAGTGAGCAAATGGAATACCACAGACTAACACAAGAATGCCTAAATGCATGTAATACCTTCCCACCGTGAAACAGACACAGTTCCGAGGGAAGAAACGAGAACAGAAGCCGAGAGCAGAACTGTGTTAAGCTAGAAGGCCCTACGATAAGGGATGGACACCCACGTCGCCAGCCAACCGCCAGGACCAACCTCCAGCCCATGTAAAAATATAGAGCCCTCCAGAAGAACAGTATAGATCTTACGATAACACTAAAAGGGCCACACCAGCTGCAAGTTTTAGCGTGAGACTTTTTCGCGTCTCTGTTACTTTTCAAACGTTAAAAACATTGCCCCACCACGAAAAGTATAACGTTTCTCATTGGATAGACAGAATTTTTGTAGGCGGAGCTTAAGGTTAACATTGAGATCCTGATTGGTCAGATGAAAACACAGCCAGATAGTTTTTTTTAACCAACTTCGGTAAATTGTAGTAAGGAGAAGTTAGGAGAGAGTTGCTTCCGAGACGGCGAGCTGTATGGAGCTGCGCCACCCACCGCCCCCTGATGCTGCCTAACCAACGACAAGGTAATGAATGCGTGCGATGCCGCATAACAGCACATAAAGCTTCACTCAGAACTGCAGAAGTCTCATCTGTTACATCCCATTTTTACGTAATATTAGTGTCGATCGTCAATTAAAGCTCATGGTATTCACATTTACTACGTGAAGTTAAAATCTGAAACGCGATGATTTTTCTGTTATATAATTATTGAGAAGCCACATCAGCCACTGTAATTTACAACAAGTTAGATAAGTAATTAAAGATAATTGAGGGTCACTGTAGACTATTTTGACAGTTTTCTCTTTTATGAAACTTAACTTAAATTAGATTATAGATGTGATATGGCATAGGTCATCCTTCGATCCATTGTAGAACTTGGAAACCCATTCAGGGAATATTCGTTCACATTTTTGTTGAACGCAGTTGGTTTTTATCATCCTGTATTAAAATATTTCCCTTTATCAATAGTGCAATTTATAAACAATGTTTTGTGTGTAGAATAAAATTTCCAATGGTAAACTTAACTGCTTTTTCGACGTTATTTTACCAGCTAACTAAAAATAGGAAAGCCTTGAACGCCTTCCACTAAATTTAGTTAGTATTAAGATTCTTTTACAGGGAGTCCAGAGGAGCTGACGCTGAAATCATTAAGTATTTGATTATATCATCGCTAGTCTCACTGAACTCTTCTGAACTCTACATGTCATGTGTGGTCTGGCGTCTCCTTACCAGCAACAGGTCCCTGGTTCAAACTAGTCAATTCCCTAAAAAACACGCTCAGAGCATCGTTGCGCGAAAGTGGTAGGGAGACACGACTTAGAGCAAACAGACACCACGCAGAATGTTAGAACACCATAAAAATAAACGTGCAGCTGAGACGATAAAATAAATGATAAGTTTCTGTGGCTTGTATAACGTTATGTGAGACTCAACAACGTCGTCTCAGCTGTAGATGACCGAGAGATGGGACGCGGAAGCTGTATCACACTGATTTCTGGATGTGGGAGAACGCATGAAGAGACTTTTTTCTTTTTCAGCATTGTCATTAAAGGCAAACGGTTATGTTGCAGAATACAGGAATGTAAACACACAGCACATTTCCTTTTCTCTAAATGCGTGGATCATTTTCTAATAACTGTTTCTAGTAATATTACGAAAAAGGTTGTTTTGTTCCATCTTGCTTCATTTTTTGTGAATTTGTCATCACGATATAAATTACAACCAATAACGTGTTTAGAAGGCCAGGAGTTAAAAGACCAAGAATCACATTAATCGTATGAGTAATTGTTATTGCTTGCTGATTTGATACATACTAGCATTTGGCTCCATCAAATCTCCTTACATTATTTTTGACAAATAATCAAATGAGGATGTCAACATTTGCCAAAATATTAATCTTTCTTCTCGTCTCTGCTCAGTTAAGTTGCCCGTTCGTCGTAGGATCCACTACGTGGCTTCTCTGGCAACAGGATTTGGCCAGTACATTCTATCAACACCACAACGGCATCAGTGCGTTGGTCATCTTGGGAACAGATTTGGCAGTGAGAGTGTCGTGATACGATATAAATAACTGTATCGTCTCAGTACTACGAGTTTTCGAGGATTCAGTAAAACAGCGAGCGCAGCGATAACACTAATGCGTCTCATGTACACGACGGCGTGCACAGGCGCCACTGCGTCCGAGTATGGTAACTACACACGTTGTAACCCGAACATATGCCGTCACCGATCGTTGTGCTGCTAACGTGGGTTGGAATCAGTGGAAAAGCTGAAGAAAAGTGCTTGATGACACCAGCTGAATATACTCTGCTGAAGATTAAAATTACAACTCCAAGAATGACAGCAGAAACAAAATTTTAATTATTGTGCGCATAGAGTATAGTTGGAAGAATAAATTATTAAATCTGTAGGAGATTTCGGGCACACAGGGTGCGAATTTCAGTGCGCAGATCTGCCACCTCTGGCAGCAATAGCGGCTCTAACCCAGCTAGGCACTGAATCGAACTGAGCTTGGATGACAGATACGGCAATTTCCTTGCGTGCTGCTTCAATTATACCCCAGAGCTCGTAAGCCTTTGTGACTGGAGAGTGGATATTTTCAATACGCGAGAGTCGAGAGTGTGTTGGTCAGGGCAATAGTCAAAATGGTTCAAATGGCTCTGAGCACTATGGGACTCAACTTCTGAGGTCATTAGTCCCCTAGAACTTAGAACTAGTTAAACCTAACTAACCTAAGGACAGCACAAACATCCATGCCCGAGGCAGGATTCGAACCTGCGACCGTAGCGGTCTTGCGGTTCCAGACTGCAGCGCCTTTAACCGCTCGGCCACTTCGGCCGGCAGGGCAATAGTCGAACATGTCCGTATCGAGGTATGTGAGGACAGCATGGGTAACATGTGGTATTGAGTTATTTTGGTTAAAGATATCAACATAGACATTCTCACAGATAGGGCCCAGTCACCTGCCTTAAAACACGAGAAATGTAATTTCTTCTTTTTCTTCCATCTTCGTGGCCTATGTCGTCTTCTAGGTATCCAGCCGTCTTTTTTTATCATTCTACGGATGTTGTACCTAATGGTTTTAAGGCTTGTTTTGGTCGTCTTGAATCTGACGTTCTTGGCAGATGTTTTAGCCATCTTTGTCGATTAGACTTGATCTTCCCATTTATGGCATAAATCCCAAGCTCTGCTCTTACGCCTTCGTTTTATAGTCTATCTAAATTGTTAGAAATTTCATTTCTTCTGCTTGAATTCTACTTTCTTGCTTTTTAATAGTTGCCCAAGTTTCATTTGCAGATAGCAACGTGAGGGCGTCCATTATTTGATAAAACTTCATTTGTGTCGTCTCTCACTTTATTTCTAAATATTCTATTGGTTGTTCCGCACATCATTTGACATTTCTTCAGTTTGTTTGGAATGTCGATTTCATTCTGGTAGCTCATATTTCCCCAGGTAACTGAAGTGACTAACATGTTCAGTGGTTTTCTTTCCTATTATGGTCTCAGTCCTCACTTTTTTGTCCATTTGAAAGCCGTCACTTTTGTTTTTGTACTTTAGAAATATGCTAAGGCTAATAGATAGATCTTTGTAACGAGGTTTAGCTATCCTGTACAATTTGAAGGTCGTCTACAAAAAGCATTGTATCAAAAACACTTTATATGATAATCTCAAGCCCAAATCAATTTCTTGTTTTCGTATTTCAATCATATCGTCATGGTATATATTAAAAAGTACGGCTGGTAAGCTACACCCTTCTAGAACCGCTTCGTTTATATGTCTTCTAATATAGCATGGGTATTCTTTATTTTCTCTATATATTCTATATACATCTATCACCCTTATTATTTGCTGAGGATATCCTTCGTTGCATAATATGTTCGATAAGATTTTCCTCTCAACATGGTCGAAGGGTTTCTCTATGTTTATAAATGAGCTCTGCGTTTCCACGCTGAACTATCTCTGTTTCTCTAAAATTTGTTTAAGTGTGAGAACGTTATCAGTTCTGGATCTCGGTTTTCTGAAACAATTTCGTTCTTCAGATAAAATATTTTCGGCAGTAATTTGGAGACGTTGATTTACTATCTTGGCGTAAACCTTGCAGGCTGCAGCCATTTCGTTTACCCTTCTTAATGATTGATATGACATGATGAAGAGTATGCTGAAGATAAAGAGATTGGTCAAGAAAAATAAATATGCAAAGAAGTAGGAGTCGGAAGTACTAAGGAATGACGAGATACGCTTAAAGTTCTCTAAGGATGTAAATACAGCAATAAAGAATAGCCCAGTGGGCAGTTCAGTTGAAGAAGAACGGACATCTCTAAAAAGGCCAATCACAGAAGTTGGAAAGAAAAACATACGTACAAAAAATGGTTCAAATGGCTCTGAGCACTATGCGACTTAACTTCTGAGGTCATCAGTCCCCTACATAAGTACAAATAAGGTAACTGCGAAGAAGCCAAGGGTAACAGAAGAAATACTTCAGTTGATCAATGAAAGCCGGCCGCTGTGGCCGAGCGGTTCTAGGCGCTTGAGTCCGGAATCGCGCTGCTGCTACGGTCGCAGGTTCGAATCCTACCTCGGGTATGGATGTGTGTGATGTCCTTAGATTAGTTAGAATTAAGTAGTTCTAAGTCTAGGGGACTGATGACCTCAGATGTTAAGTCCCATAGTGCTTAGAGCCATATGAATCATTTTTTGATCAATGAAAGAAGAAAGTACAAAAATTTTCAGGGAAATCTAGGAACACAGAAATACAAGTCCCTGAGAAATGAAATAAACAGGAATTACAGAGAAGCTAAGATGAAATTGCTGCATGAAAAATGTGAAGAAATCGAAAAATAAATGTTTTTCGGAAGGACTGATTCACCATATAGGAAAATCAAAACAACGTTCGGTGAAATTAAAAGCAAGGATGATAACATCAATAGTGAAACGGGAATTCCACTGTTAAATGCAGACGAAAGAGCGAATAAGTGGAAAGAGTACACTGAAGGCCTGTATGAGGAGGAACAGGGGGAGCTTTGTCTGATGTGACAGAAGAACAAACAGGAGTCGATTTAGAAGAGATATGGGATCCAGTGTCACAATCAGAATTTAAGTGGTCTTTAGCGGACTTAAGATCAAATAAGGCACAAGGGATAGCTAACATTCCATCTGAATTTCTGAAAACCTTGGGGGATGTGGCAACCAAGCAACTATGCACCTTGGTGTGCACGATGTATGAGTATGGCTATATACCGCCCGACTTTCGGAAAAATAACATCCACCCACTGTCAAAGACTGTAGGAGCTGACAAGTGCAAGAATTATCGCACAATCAACTTAACAGCTCATGCATCCAAGTTGATTACAAGAATAATATACAGAAGAATGGAAAAGAAAATTGAGGATGTGTTAGGTGATAGTTAGTTTTGCCTTAGGAAAGGTAAAGGCACCAGAGAGACAAATCTGACGTTGCGGTTGATATTGGAAGCAAGACTAAAGAAAAATCAAGACGCGTTCATAGGATTTGTCGACTTCGAAAAAGCGTTCTACGATGAAAAATGGTGAAAGATGCTTCTGAGAAAAACAGGTGTAAGCTATAGGGAGAGACGGGTAAAACATATTGTGTACAGGACCCAAGAGTGAATAATAGGAGTGCTCGGATTAAAAAGGGTGTAAGAAAGGGATGTACCGGGTGATCAAAAAGTCAGTATAAATTTGAATACTGAATAAATCACGGAATAATGTAGATAGAGAGGTACAAATTGACACACATGCTTGGAATGACATGGGGTTTTATTAGAACCAAAAAAATACAAAAGTTCGAAAAATGTCCGACAGATGGCACTTCATCTGATCAGAATATCAATAATTAGCATAACAAAGTAAGACAAAGCAAAGAATATGTTCTTTAAAAGAATTCCTCAATATGTCCACCATCATTCCTCAACAATAGCTGTAGTCGAGGAATAATGTTGTGAACAGCACTGTAAAGCATGTCCGGAGTTATGGTGAGGCACTGGCGTCGGATGTTGTCTTTCAGCATCTCTAGAGATGTCGGTCGATCACGATACATTTCGACTTCAGGTAACCTCAAAGCCAATAATCGCACGGACTGAGGTCTGGGGACCTGGGAGGCCAAGCATGACAAAAGTGGCGGCTGAGCACACGATCATCACCAAACGACGCGTGGAAGAGATCTTTCACGCGTCTAGCAATAGTTTTTTTTTTTTTTTGTTCTAATAAAACCCCATGTTATTCCAAGCATGTGTGTCAATTTTTACCTATCTACATTAGTCCGTGGTTTATAAAGTTTTCAAATTTATACTGACTTTTTGATCACCCGGTAGTTTTTCGCCCCTACTGCTCAATCTGTACATCCAAGAAGCAATGGTGGAAATAAAAGAAAAGGTTCAACAGTGGAATTAAAATTCAAGGTGAAACATATCGATGATACAATTCGCTGACGACATTGCCATCCTCAGTGAAAGGGCGGAAGAATTACATGATCTGTGGAATGGAATGAACAGTCTAATGAGTACAGAATATGGATTGTGGGTAAACCGAAGAAAGATGAAAGGAATGAGAAGTAACAGAAATGAGAGCAGCGGGAAACTTAAGATCAGGATTGATGGTCACGAAGCAGATCAATTTAAGGAACTCTGCCAACGAGGTAGCAAAATAACCAGTGACGGTCGGAGCAAGGAGGACATCAAAAGCAGATTAACACTGGAAAAAAGGGCATTCCTGCCCAACAGAAGTCTGCTAGTATCAAACATAGGCCTTAATTTCAAGAAGAAATTTCTGAGAATGTGCGTTTGGAACACAGCAGTGTATGGTAACGAAACATGGGCTGTGGGGAAACCGAAACAAAGAGTATGGAAGTATTTCAGATCTGGTCTACAGGCGAATGTTGATAATTGGGTTGAGTGATAGGATGATGAATGAGGAGGTTCTGGGCAGAATCTAAGAGGAATGGAATATGTGGAAAACAGTGACAAGAAGGAGGGTCAAGGTGATAGGACATCTGTTGAGACGTTCAAAAATGGTTCAATTGGCTCTGAGCACTATGGGACTTAACATCTGAGGTCATCAGGCCCGTAGAACTTAGAACTACTTAAACCTAACTAACCTAAGGACATCACACACATCCATGCCCGAGGCAGGATTCGAACCTGCGACCGTAGCGGTCGCGCGGTTCCAGACTGAAGCGCCTAGAACCGCTCGGCCACAACGGCCGGCTGTTGAGACGTCATGGAATGACTTCCATAGTACTAGGGGGAGCTGCAGAAAGCAAAAACTGTAGAGGGAGACAGAGATTGGATATGTTTAGTAAATAATTGAGAACGTAGGTTGCATGTGCTACTCTGCGACGAAGAGGTTGGCACAGGAGAGGGCAACGTCAAACCAGTCAGAAGAGTGATGACTCAAAAAAGAAAGGACATCTGCAACTGTCCATGGTTTCGGGATTTGGTGGCTTTTCAGAAACATACTGTATAAATGAATAAGTCTAAATTTTAAAAATTAACCCCCCCCCTCCCCCAATATTTAAGTATATCTCTGTTTACGCCGTCAGGTCCTGTTGCTTTCCTGATTTTTGTTTTATTCAGGGCCTCGTTTAGTTCTTGGATCGTTATGAGATCGCCGTCACATGGTTTATCCATTTCGGATGGGTCCTCCTCTGATGCTTGGTTGTCATTACAACAGAGCTGTTTATAATGACAGAACCATAATATCGAGATTCAGAACAGATCGAGGGGATGTAAAGTGATTGAAGTACATGTTCCTGAAGACGGAAAAAGAAGAGACTGAAGCTTTTTATGAAAGCCTACAAAGAGGAGCAACCTATTAATCTGCGAAGATTTGAATACCACAGAAGGAAATAATTCAGTGCCTGTAACAGTGGAAGCTTGCGGTGAACAACACATACATTATAGTACACTTCCTCTTATACATTTTATTTCAAGTAACGGACTGAAAATCAAAAATTTTTTTGGGAATAGAGATATGCATAAATACACTAGAGGCGCGAAGAGACAGAGACCAATAACAGGTTATGGGAGGGAAACGGCATAATATGGAAGTAAGTTCTTAATGTTTATTTTTTCGGAACAACTGACATTTACTCGGATGCTAACTAATCGCAGCAAAAATAGTTATGATCGCTAGATGGAAGAAAACAAAAGAAGTTGAAACGTGAGGAGATGAAGGTTTTAATGTCTACCTACTAGAGAACGAGAACATTAAACATCTACACCAAAACAGACTGACTTTGCCTAAGCCGGATCGATACAAGTGGTAGTTTAGAGGCCGACTGGCAAATGTGAAGATATGTATTGAGCAGGCAGCAGATGTGTCACCAGGAAAAAATAAGATAAGAAGGAACTTAGAGCATGGAACTAAGGTATCACAAAAGTAGTTGAGAAAATAACGAGCACATCAGGTATTTACAGGCGAAAACGGAATATGCGAAACAGGGATATAAAGAAAAATGAAATAAAGTAAAAACCATTGTCGGGAAACAAATGAAGAATTATGGAATAATACTGTGATCAGAATTGAACGTGATATCCATACAAGACTGTCTATATCTTACAAGATTATAAAGCATTTAAATAAATTGTAGTAGCTGCTGTTCAAATTATCGGTTGTGCAAACCAGAGCTGATCTGGCTGCACCTCCACTGGCACTCATTGCCATCACGCCAGGTATCTGGCCCTGTGTCGATGACATGTGCAATACGGATATCACCATCGTGATGGGTACATGGAACTGGGACTCATCTACAGGGATGATATTGTGCCTCAAATGCATCCAGAATTGTCGGTTTTTACACCACTGTCAGTGAGTCTCTCTCTTCTGCAGCATCTAAAGAACAGCAGTCCTTGCACTGACACTCAGTATTGCTCTAGATGTCGTCACACTGTCCACAGTGGTACCTGTCTTTCAGCAAATAAGCCCACTTCTGACTCAAAGTATTTTAATTTGCTGTGTGGGCCTGCATGCTCTTGTGAATAATGTGTGTCCTCTCTGGCACTAGTCCCATGGGGATAACACGCAAGACAGTCTTGGGATTCCGATGCATGTAAGCAGCAATACTGCAGAACGATAAATTGTAGGACACTATCCTACGAGCACACTTCAAGGATTTCGATGTTGACTACATGCAGGTTTATGTTATCGTCATTTTACTGGCCAGATTGCACGTAACGGGCTCAGTGTTACCCATAACACAGTCTCAGTATTGCTAGGAAAATACGTAAAGTTTATAATTTATTGGAGACTACAGAAGCAGCACTGTAGATGAAACTGACGATCGTCATGTAATTTTTAAGTATCGAAATATTATCAAATGGAAGTTCGTTTTTATATAATTATTTATTACGTCAAGATTCCCTTACAATTATAATAAGGTACCCTTGATACAAATCCGTACAAACTATAAAAACGGAGTTATACATAATGTTCCACACCTTCTTCAAGACCAATAGACAGATTGTAACCAAACATGATCCACATATCACTTACTATTTGGATAGAATCGCTTTGAGGGTAACAACCAAAAAAATGGTTCAAATGGCTCTGAGCACTATGGGACTCAACTGCTGTGGTCATCAGTCCCCTAGAACTTAGAACTACTTAAACCTAACTAACCTAAGGACGTCACACACATCCATGCCCGAGGCAGGATTCGAACCTGCGACCGTAGCAGTGGCACGGTTCCTGACTGCGCGCCTAGAACCGCGAGACCACCGCGGCCGGCGGGTAAGAACCACCTACCTATCAAAAGAGCAGGTGGGAGCGAAAAACCATCGTAGCCCACGACGGGCAAATATCCTTATTTTTGATATCATGTATTTGAGAATGAGAGCTCCTAGTGAATTGAAACAGACTTTACACATCTTTTCAAACATTTGAGAAACTTTACCTCTCTGACAACTCCTACAAAATACGAAAGTTTATCGCCTACTACATTTGCACTCTTCTGTTACTCCAACTGCATCATGAAGCATGACGTTTTAATTTATTACTTCTTTATAACTAACTGCGTTCGCGACATATTTTGCGAAAAATGGTTCAAATGGCTCTGAGCACTATGGGACTTAACTTCTTAGGTCATCAGTCCCCTAGAACTTAGAACTACTTAAACCTAACTAACCTAAGGACATCACACACATCCATGCCTGAGGCAGGATTCGAACCTGCGACCGTAGCGGTCGCGCGGTTCCAGACTGAAGCGCGTAGAACCGCTCGGCCACTCTGGCAGACAGCATTCACATACGCCGTTAATGTAACAGCAAAGTTGTATCATTGTACGTCACAGTTAAGCAGTTACGACGTCATAAGCTTTGAGCTGCTTGGAAATTAAACTGCAAGGCGAAATTCGCTTGAGACACAGATGAAATGTGTGTCAAAAATGTGTGAAATTTGTTAAATATAAGTCAAATATATTTGAGATGTACATACGCTGGGAAAGCAACGTGTAAAAAGCTCATCCTAAACCCCTGGAACGATATCAATCTGTCTGGTACACATATGATTTGAAAAGTAGCGTAATGGGGTGATAACATCAGGGAACGGGGTAGGCGGAGATGAAGACGAAGAGGTGGAAATAGGAGATGAATAGAGAGAGGGGAGGGGGACACAGACAGAGAGGGGTGAAGCAGATGATGGAGAAAGAGAGGGGGAAGGAGCAGATGGGCTAATAGAAGATTCACATAAATAAGTACCCAAGCAACACCGGGTTCACAAACAGCAAACTGTAAGTCATCTACATATTTGTTTCGAGCCACTTAAAACTCTAGTATTATCACAATAGCTGAATGGCCATTTACCCCAGAACAAGTTGTATGAGAGGCGTGCAATTGCACAAAACTTCCTTGCCGCCCCCCCCCCCCCTCCAACTTTCATCCCCCAATCGATATACCTCTCTCTAATTATTTAAACAATTACGCGACAATTATATCTGATCTACATCTCCTTCTTTGCTTCTTCAGCCCATGAATTTATGATCACAAAGCCCAACACGAGGTGTTCCTGGATGTCAGATCGACAATGATTTATCGCCAGAGTACAGCGGTAAACGTAGATGTTTGCTATCATTTGCACGGGCTCTGTGTACAATGAGTGAGTGTTTATACAGTCCACAGTGCACAGCATTCGAATTTCATACTACATTCGAGTTACACTATCCCTTAAAGAGTGAAACGAAGTTCAGAAAGCAAGGAATTGTGCGATGACGGTGGAATGGTTAAGGCAGTTGGTAACTGTGTGTGTCCCAGTCAAAGCGTAGTGGCAAGACTCTGAACACTGCCTTCCCAGCAGGAATTTGCATATGAAAGAGAAATTAAGCTCGAGATTGAATCAACTGATTTCGACCCCGAATGAAAGTTTGCCTTTGAGGATAGAACCGCTAGAACCGGTATGGTTTCAAGGCTGCAGGAATGCATTAAAATGCACCTTCGGGCAAAGGAGCTGAAGGCATTTTGAAAGAGTAGTCGTCTCTTTAAAAGCAGTACGCAGCTGTCGCACAGTGACAGCCGTTAACTACCGCTAAGGTGCGCTGCTTGTTCTTGATATGAGTGTGACAAAATGTAACTAGACTGTTTCTCAAGCATTCATTCTTGAAAAATAAACTGAAAACAGCTGATGTATGATCCTTTAATAGCAAAGCCGGTTTCACACTGCCAGAATTGCAACTTCAGGTACATCTAAATTAAGAACAATTGCGCTAGAGGTATTTAGAAATAATTTTAGAAATGGAAAGTATTTAAGGAGGATGAAACATAACGTGATATACAATACGTAAATGGCAGAATAAAATTTAAATATACTAGTCAGCTTAGTACCCCCCCTTCCACCCCCAAGAGCCATGGACCCTGCCTTTGGTGGGGAGGCTAGCTCGCCTCAGCGATACTGTTAGCCGAACCATATGTGCAACCACAACGGAGGGTTATCTTTTGAGAGTCCAGACAAACGTGTCGTTCCTGTAGAGGGGCAGCAGACTTTTCAGTAGTTGCAGGGGCAACAGCATGGGTATTTGACTGAATTGACCTTATAACATAACCAAAACAGCATCGCTGTGCTGGTACAGCGAACGGCTGAAAACAAGTGGAAACTACAACCGTAATTTTTCCCGAGGGCCTGCAGCTCTACTGTGTGGTTAAATGATGATGCCGTCCTCTTAGGTAAAATATTCCTAGGGTAAAATATTCCGGATGTAAAATAGTCCCCCATTCGGATCTCCAGACTGGGACTGCTCAGGAGGACGTCGTTATCAGGAGAAACAAAACTGGCGTTCTACACATCGGAGCGTTGAATGTCAGGTCTCTCAATTTGGCAGGTAGGTTAGAAAATTTGAAAAGGGAAATTGTTAGGTTGAAGTTAGATATAGTGGAAATTAGTGAAGTTAGGTGGCAGGAGCAACAGGACTTCTGGTCAGCTACCGCTAAGGTGCGCTGCTTGTTCTTGATATGAGTGTGACAAAATATAACTAGACTGTTTCTCAAGCATTCATTCTTGAAAAATAAACTGAAAACAGCTGATGTATGATCCTTTAATAGCAAAGCCGGTTTCACACTGCGTTATAAATACGAAGTAAAATAGGGGTAAGGCAGAAGTAGGTTTAATATCGAATAAAAAAGTAGGAACGCAAATAAGCTACTACGAACAGCATAGTGAACGCATTATTGTAGCCAAGATATACACGAAGACCAAGCTTACCACGGCAGTCCAGGTTTATATTCCAACCAGCTCTGCAGATTATGAAGAAATGTATGATAAGATAAAAGAAATTATTCAGATAGTTAAGCAAGACGAAAATTTAATAGTCATGGGGGACTGGAATTCTATAGTAGGAAAAGGAAGAGAAGGGAGATTAGTAGGTGAATATGGACTGGGAGTAAGGAATGAAAGAGAAAGCCACCTTATGGAATTTTGTACAGAGTATAACTTAATCATCGCTAAAAGTTGGTTCAAGAATCATGAAAGAAGGTTGTATACGTGGCAGACACCTGGAGGCACGGGAAGATTTAAGATAGATTGTATAATAGTAAGACAGAGACTTAGGAACCCGGTTTTAAATTGTAAGACATTTCTAGGGGCAGATGTGAACTCTGACCACAATTTATTGGTTATGAACTGTAGATTAAAACTGAAGAAATTGCAAAAAGTTAGGAAATTAAGCAGATGGGATCTGGATAAACTGAAAGAACCAGAGGTAGTAGAGAATTTCAGTGGGAGCATCAGGAAACGATTGACAACAACAGAGGAAAGGAATTCAGTAGTAGAAGAATGGGTAGCTTTGGGAGATAAAAAAGTGATGGCACCAGAGGATCACTTAGGTAAAAAGACGAGGGCTAGAAGAAATCCTTTTGAGACACAAGAGACTGAATTTAACTGACGAAAGGAGAAAGTATAAAAATGTAGTAAATGTAGCAAGCGAAAACGAACACAAACGTTTCAAAAATGAGATCGACAGGAAATGCAAAACGGCTAAGCGGGAATGGCTAGAGGACAAATGTAAGGGTGTAGAAGTATACATCACTAGGGGTAAGATAGATATTGTCTACAGGAAAATTAAAGAGACTTTTGGAGAAAGAGAACCATCTGCATGATTATCAAGAACTCAGACGGAAAACCAGCAAAGAAGGGAAAGGAGAAAGGTGGAAGGAGTTTATGGAGGGTCTATACAAGGGCGATGTACTTGAGGGCAAAATTATGAAAACGAAAGAGGACTTAGATGAAGATGAGATAGGACATATGACACTGCGTGAAGAATATGACAGAGCACTAAAGGACCTATGCCGAAATAAGCTCCCAGGAATAGACTACTGATAGTCTTGGGAGAGCCAGACATGAAAAAACGTTTCCATTTGGTGAGCAAGATGTATGAGACAGGCGAAATACCGTTAGACTTCAAGAAGAATATAATACGCTATTGGCCATTAAACCTGCTACACCACGAAAATGACGTGCTACAGACGCGAAATTTAACCGACAGGAAGAAGATGCTGTGATATGCAAATGATTAGCTTTTCAGAGCATTCATACGAGCTTGGCGCCGGTGGCGACACCTACAACCTCCTGACATGAGGAAAGTTTCCAACCGATTTCTCATACACAAACAGCAGTTGACCAGCGTTGCCTGGTGAAACGTTGTTGTGATGCCTCCTGTAAGGAGGAGAAATGCGTAGCATCAAGTTTCCGACTTTGATAAAGGTCAGATTGTAGCCTATCGCTATTGCGGTATATCGTATTGCGACATTGCTACTCGCGTTGGTCGAGATCCAATGACTGTTAGCAGAATATGGAATCGGTGGGTTCAGGAGGGTAATACGAAACGCCTTGCTGGAGCCCAACGGCCTCGTATCACTAGCAGTCGAGATGACAGGCATCTTATACCTTATCCGCATGGCTGTAACGGATCGTGCAGCCACGTCTCGATCCCTGAGTCAACAGATGGGGACGTTAAGACAACAACCATCTGCACGAACAGTTCGACGACGTTTGCAGCAGCATGGACTATGAGCTCGGAGACCATGGCTGCGGTTACCCTTGACGCTGCATCACAGACAAGAGAGCCTGCGGTGGTGTACTCAACGACGAACCTGGGTGCACGAATGGAAAAAGTAATTTTTTCGGATGAATCCAGGCTCTGTTTACAGCATCATGATGGTCGCATCCATGTTTGGCGACATCGCGGTGAACGCACATTGGAAGCGTGTATTCGTCATCGCCAACTGGTGTATCACCCGGCATGATGGTATGGGGAGCCATTAGTTATACGTCTCGGTCACGTCTTGTTCGCATTGACGGCACTTTGAACAGTGGACATTACATTTCAGATGTGTTACGACCCGTAGCTCTACCCTTCATTCGATCGCTGCAAAACCCTACATTTCAGCAGGATAATGCGCGACCGCATGTTGCAGGTCCTGTACAGGCCGTTCTGGATGCAGAAAATGTTTGACTGCTACTCTGGCCAGCATATTCTCCAGATCTCTCATCAATTGAAAACGTCTGGTCAAAGGTGTACGAAGCTTGCTCGTCACAATACGCCATTCACTACTCTTGATGAACTGTGGTATCGTGTCGAAGCTGCATGGGCAGCTCTACCTGTACACAGCATCCTAGCACTGTTTGACTCAATGCCCAGGCGTATCAAGGCCGTTATTACGCCCAGAGGTGGTTGTTCTGGGTACTTATTTCTCAGGATCCAAATTGCGTAAAAATGTAATCACATGTCAGTTCTAGTATATTTGTCCAATGAATACCCGTTTATCATCTGCATTTCTTCTTGGTGTAGCAATTGTAATGGCCAGTAGTGTATTTACAATTTGTAGAGAAACCAGATTGCATTTATAATAGTTCAAGGGCATGAAAGGGCAGCAATGGTTGGGAAGGGAGGGAGACAGGGTTGTAGCCTATCCCCGATGTTATTCAATCTGTATATTGAACAAGCAGCAGCGGAAACAGAAGAAAAATTTGAAGTAGGAATTAAAATCCAGGTAGAAGAAATAATAACTTTGAGGTTTGATGATGACACTGTAATTCTGTCAGAGACAGCAAAGGACTTGGAAGAACAGTTGAACGGAATGGACAGTGTCTTGCAGGGAGGATATAAGACGAACATTAACAAAAGCAAAACGAGGATAATGGAATTTAGTCGAATTAAATAAGGTGATGCTAAGGGAATTAGATTAGAAAATGAGACGTTTAGAGTAGTCAATGAGTTTTGCTATTTGGGCAGAAAAATAATTAATGATGGTCGAAGCAGAGAGAATATCAAATGTAGACTGGTGATGACAAGGAAAACGTTTCTGAAGAAGAGAAATTTGTTAACATCCAGCGGAGATTTAAGTGTCAGGAAGTCTTTTCTCAAACTATTTGTATGGAGCGTAGCCATTTATGGAAGGGAAACATGGTCGATAAACAGTTAAGACAAGAAGAGAATAGAAGCTTTTGAAATGAGGTGCTATAGAAGAATGCTGAAGATTAGATGGGCAGATTTCATAAGTAATGAGGAGGTACTGAACAGAACTGGAGAGAAGAGGAATTGGTTCCACAGCTTGACTAAAAGAAGGGATCGGTTGGTAGGACACGTTCTGAGCCATCAAGGGATCACTAATTTAGTATTGGAGGGAAGCGTGGAGAGTAAAAATTGCAAAGGGAGGCCAAGAGATGAATACGCTAAACAGATTCAGAAGGATGTAGGTTGCAGTAGTTACTCGGAAAAGAAGGGGCATGCACAGAGTAGAGTAGCTTGGAAAGCTGCGTCAAACCAGTCTTTGGACTGAAGACCACAAAACAACAGTCATTTTAGTTATTTTCAGACCATTTACAAGAAGAAGTTGAGCGCATTTGACGTCCAATCGTTCCTAGTCAGGTTATGATAGATCAATCGAAAGAGTGGTAAAAGTCAAAATTTAAAATAAGCGGAATGAAGAAGACAGCGATGAAAGGAGGTAAGATCTCAAAGGTCAATAAAGTTATAAAACCAGGAAAAGTCGGCAGGGCTCAGTTTTTCTACACCAGGTCGGGTGACCTCATACGCCACGTGGCTATCCATCCGCGGCCGACTATTAGGGCGACAATCAGGCAGTACGAATTCAGTTTCACCCTACGCCTCAAATTGGCAGTACCAGGAGTTCCGTCTGGTCGTATCAGCAGTCCAGTTCCAACGCTGCAAGTTGGCAGTACCAGCAGTTTCGTCTCAGCCCTCCATGCTGGCAGACCTTGCTCAGCTGATAGCGGTGTTCACCAGCAGCACGTCAACCGTCAGACGCCAGCAGCAACGGTCCGGTAAAGTCCCAGGTCTTCACGCTGCCATCATCCACGACTCTAGGTTCGTCACGTAGGCACAATGTCATAGGAGAGACATTTCTGTTGTATATATACAATTGAGTTTTGGTTTTGTTCAGTTATTCATTTAAAAGTGTCTTCAATCATTCCTCCGGAGGAAGATACGTTATTAACAACAGTGGTCCCCTCTCCTATTTCCCTCGCGGTTCACCGCGGGGTTACAATAAGCGCCCGTCTGAGGCAAATGAATTTGCGGGAGTGTCCCCGCTGTCGCCGCCTGCCTAGCGCGCAGTCCCAATGGCGTCCCGCTCGCTCCCGACGCCGCGTCACATATTGCTCCGCGGGCGGAAAAATATGGCGGGCCGTCGTGTCTGTGGAGCGCGGCGCCAGCCAACAAGTCTTCATCACGGCAGAGAGCCACACTGCGCACCACGAGTAGTGACGCGGCCCCGTCGAGGCACCCTGAAAATACGGGCTGCGTCGTCTCCCAGACAACGGCAGCGAAGCCACCTCAGCGCCTCTGCGGTGACTGCAAGAAGCAGTGAATACGTGGAAACCCACCTTAATTCCACAGATTACTTTACAGAGCGCGCCGCCTATTACGTTTAGCTCACTTTACTGAAAGAAAACATTAACTGCAGTAGTGGAAATTATTATAATGCCATCGATATACACTCCTGGAAATGGAAAAAAGAACACATTGACACCGGTGTGTCAGACCCACCATACTTGCTCCGGACACTGCGAGAGGGCTGTACAAGCAATGATCACACGCACGGCACAGCGGACACACCAGGAACCGCGGTGTTGGCCGTCGAATGGCGCTAGCTTCGCAGCATTTGTGCACCGCCGCCGTCAGTGTCAGCCAGTTTGCCGTGGCATACGGAGCTCCATCGCAGTCTTTAACACTGGTAGCATGCCGCGACAGCGTGGACGTGAACCGTATGTGCAGTTGACGGACTTTGATCGAGGGCGTATAGTGGGCATGCGGGAGGCCGGGTGGACGTACCGCCGAATTGCTCAACACGTGGGGCGTGAGGTCTCCACAGTACATCGATGTTGTCGCCAGTGGTCGGCGGAAGGTGCACGTGCCCGTCGACCTGGGACCGGACCGCAGCGACGCACGGATGCACGCCAAGACCGTAGGATCCTACGCAGTGCCGTAGGGGACCGCACCGCCACTTCCCAGCAAATTAGGGACACTGTTGCTCCTGGGGTATCGGCGAGGACCATTCGCTACCGTCTCCATGAAGCTGAGCTACGGTCCCGCACACCGTTAGGCCGTCTTCCGCTCATGCCCCACCATCGTGCAGCCCGCCTCCAGTGGTGTCGCGACAGGCGTGAATGGGGGGACGAATGAAGACGTGTCGTCTTCAGCGATGAGAGTCGCTTCGGCCTTGGTGCCAATGATGGTCGTATGCGTGTTTGGCGCCGTGCAGGTGAGCGCCACAATCAGGACTGCATACGACCGAGGCACACAGGGCCAACACCCGGCATCATGGTGTGGGGAGCTATCTCCTACACTGGCCGTACACCACTGGTGATCGTCGAGGGGACACTGAATAGTGCACGGTACATCCAAACCGTCATCGAACCCATCGTTCTACCATTCCTAGACCGGCAAGGGAACTTGCTGTTCCAACAGGACAATGCACGTCCGCATGTATCCCGTGCCACCCAACGCGCTCTAGAAGGTGTAAGTCAACTACCCTGGCCAGCAAGATCTCCGGATATGTCCCCCATTGAGCATGTTTGGGACTGGATGAAGCGTCGTCTCACGCGGTCTGCACGTCCAGCACGAACGCTGGTCCAACTGAGGCGCCAGGTGGAAATGGCATGGCAAGCCGTTCCACAGGACTACATCCAGCATCTCTACGATCGTCTCCATGGGAGAATAGCAGCCTGCATTGCTGCGGAAGGTGGATATACACTGTACTAGTGCCGACATTGTGCATGCTCTGTTGCCTGTGTCTATGTGCCTGTGGTTCTGTCAGTGTGATCATGTGATGTATCTGACCCCAGGAATGTGTCAATAAAGTTTCCCCTTCCTGGGACAATGAATTCACGGTGTTCTTATTTCAATTTCCAGGAGTGTATGTAGGAAAATTAACGTTGTCGGCTGGTACAGCTGTGCACGATGAATACGCAACAGTACATGGTCAAGTATACTGATAAATGCAACAAATTTGTGTATCATTTGATGTCAGTAGTACAGTGTATAAGAAGACGTGAATGATTTAGGTAGTAGAGGGTGGAACTTGAGATAAAGGCATAGGCGCTATGTGATGTTAGTGTGCGCGTATTTGTCTTCCCACAGACAGGACACAAACACCAGAAGTGACCGTGCATGTTGCGTGCGTACACCACGATTGCCAGAACGTCACTCGGAAAACAATTAAAATGAGATGAAAAAGCCAGAATCGATGCATTGAAGGAAATGGAACTCTCTAATCGTCAAATCGCGGTGAACTGTTCGAGTACACTGTCTGATAATTTCGTTAGACTGGGCGCATGATACGGACAGAACGCAATAATGCCCTTACTAGAAAATTATCTATATAAACGACTCCTTTTGCGAAAAGCAAGGGCCACAAACCGTTATTCTCTACTTGATGCTGATTTACAGTTATCAGTAACTGCCAGACGCCTACAACAAATATTATCAAATGACAAACATCTTGCATAAAAGAAACGACTACGCAAACCTGATCCAACACCCAAAATAAATACGCTAGATTGGAGTTTTCTGGAAGACATACGCCATTGACTTCAGAAAGGGGTAAATTTGAAAGGTAACTTGTTAGGACTATTTAATTGATTGAGAATGTTGGCAACATTTAATGTACTAACAACATTTATTTTCCCAAGCAAGACATAAATCAAACTAAACAAGTTATAGATTGAATACCCTAAACAAATAAGAGGTGATTCAATGCTCCACTGGGTGGATCCTTATTGACAAAGACATTTTAACTAGAAGATCAGTGAGTCAAGTACTCTGGCTCTAAAAATGTGGATAACGCACGCTGAATTGATCTGACACTGAGCAGACTTTGATTGGTCCAATCTACTGCAGTTTCTCTACATAGGTAGAGCTGAGAGCAAGTGGCGATTGAGATCTCTACGTCCTGACAATGCTGGAGCAACAGGACGTTACCCTGTTTTTTTGTTTTCTTTTTAATTCTTTATTCGACCAATAATATCATACATGGTAACCCACCACCTCATACATTAGTGGGTCTTAAAGATCTACAACACATTCAATGATCTTTAGCAGCATTTAGTAATTCTAAGTTTTAACCTTCTTACATGCTACAGGATGTGAGATGTTAGTTACTCATAACTTTAATGTAACCATTCTAAGAAGCTACTTACTGCAGCGTTACAGGCGTGCCAGTGAATCTATAAACCTACTTTTTTTTTCTTTTTCTTTTGGCCGTGCCCACCGAGCTAACCCGTGGGTGTGCCCCTGGCACTGGGTTGGCCTTTGACAGAAAATCGCTGCAGGTACTGTTTGTGGGTATCCTAATCTACGTTCTACTTCAGAATTGCCTACCTACTAATTCATCATTGGTGTGCAATTGCCAAGTCCGGGATATATGTGCACCTTCCCCCTATTCCAAGATGGGCGGATTCCGACCGTTACGGCGATCGGCCAGTTCAGGCCCAGCGGAAGGGGATAGACAGATCGAAGTGTGTCATATAGTGATCAATACTTCATATATTTTCCCTACGATATTCCCGCAGGACCTTTGCCGACACCTTGCTGCCAAGACTGTCTATGATCTTGAATGTGGATGGGTTCCTAATCAGATGATATGTGTCTTTATTGGGTAGCTGGCGTCTTAGATCAGTGGCTACATTATCGAAAATGGGACACTCGTAGATCACGTGATCCGTAATGCCAATCTCAGCACCGCAGTCACACGAGGGGATAGCCCTTTTCCCGAACCGGCAAAGATATGCCAGATACGGTTCATGACCTGTAAGGAAGTGCAGCAGTCCCTTGCTAGGTTGAAAGTACGAAAGTTCGAGCCGTTCTTTAATTTTTGGCAGCAGCTGGTGAGTCCTTCTTCCTGTTTCCTCTCTATCCCAGAATTCCTGTCACAGTTCTGCCCCTCTTCTTCTAATTGCAAACTCATCCCCCACCTGCATCCCCACAATGTGTTCGGTTTTTTCAACTTTCTCTCTTTTAACCCAGTACCAGGCCGCCTGTTCCCTAATTTTAAATGCCAGCCAGTGTGGCCGAGCGGTTCTAGGCGTTTCAGTCTGGAACCGCGTGACCGCTACGCTCGCAGGTTCGAATCCTTCCTCGGGCATGGATGTGTGTGATGTCCTTTGGTTAGTTACGTTTAAGTAGTTCTAAGTTCTAGGGGACTGATGATCTCAGAAGTTAAGTCCCATAGTTCTCAGAGCCATTTGAACCATTATAACCTAATTTTAATATCTAAGGGACATAACCCAATGAGTATCAATAGTGCCCCCCCCCCCCCAGGAGATGTTCAATATGCTCCAATGGAACATAAAAGCATATTGCGCTACACCTTCCTCACAGCCATGGCAGGCACAACCCTAGTGAGCCTGAGTTCCCAGACTCCATATCCGTAACCTATGATGGAGGCGAGAATGGTATTGTGGTATAACTTTATCAGTTCTGGCGGAGAGTGAAATCTCAGGTGTCTAACCATGATGAGGTTATTCAAGGATTCTAACGACCTTTGAGTTACCGCTTCGAAATGCTGAGCAAAGCTCCATCTCTCATCAATGATCACGCCCAATTACCGGGCCTCACGACACCGAATTACTGGTGAGCCCTCGATCCTCACTGTCGGATTTCAGGCCAATCGGCCTTTAAGTAGAAGGTACGTTGACTTGTTGGGCTCTTTTGTTAGTTTTGTCCTTTGGCACCATTTGGGTTAGTGTAGTTAATGCCCTTTCGATCTTAAGTTCCAGATCTTCATGGCTCTGGGCACCCACCAGCACGAGGAGGTCGTCCGTGTAAGCTGTCACCTCTAGCACATCAGCATTGCTCTACAGGCTCTCCAGGAAAGAGTCCATGTTTAGGTACCAAAAGAGTGGCCCTAGGACAGAGTCCTGTGGACACCCCTTTGTGATCTTTTTACCAATTCTCCCGCTAGGGTACGATAGCTAGATCTCCGTTTCCAGGCCATAGCTCCAGAGACAACCATATAGCAGCCTTGGACACTCCTTCTCTCGCAAATAGGAGAAGAGGGAAGGTCACTACAGGTTGTCAAAGGCGCCACTGATATCAACCATGATGCCAACTATGTACTTGTGCTGGGACGACGCACAGACCTCGTCCGCCAGGGCAATTGCACCAGACGCAGATCGTCCTGGCCAAAAACCGAACTGCCTGTCTCTCATCCCACATAGAACTCGGTGTGCCGTCAGTCTGTCAGCTAGCAACCACTCCAACAATTTGCCCAACAGGTCCAAGTTTACTTCGTGTGGTGATGTAACTTGTAGCTGGCGAGATGTGTGCAGCGGAGGAGGTGAGATGTGGAGACGGCACCAGTGAATCGATCGCGGCAGCGAAAGAAATACAAAAACGCGGTCTAGTGATCAGGCAGACAGATCGAAATTTACTCTCTACCAGAGCACTGAAGTCACAGTAGATTTCAGTGTGTGACACATCCGTTTGCTGGTTGTACCAAGGACCAATTTGGCTCACTTATATCACAGAGTGCACAAGGATAACAAACGTTAAGACTGGTAAACCAAAAACGAATGAGTGTGTCCTCGGCAAACGAGTAGTCCGAGATGTCTGAAGTCACACTGTCAGTACAGTAAGAACTTCACCATAGGCTCCCCAGTCTAAACTACTCACAAGTGAAGTCTGTCTCAGGACAGGTCCCAAGTACCAACCACACATGCCAGAGCTTTGATTCAAAGTCCCTTACTAGACCAAAGTCCCGCCCCCGAGTGCTTCGCACCTGTCCAGAAAGAAAAAATCCGTTTCCCCGCATAGTGTACAAACGATACCACCTTCACCCCATCTTGAGCCAATCACAAGGTTCTACAGGCACCTAACCTAGAGGCACCTAAAGTCAAATCCCCTCCCACACGACAGCACCAACTCATGTCGAACGTGAGCATGAATTAAGGAACCTGCATCTCTAAGAAAGAAAAGGGAAACCGCCAATTACCACCTTTTTTAAGTTTTCGCAGAGGACGAAGAGATGATTTTCTCCTAAGTCTTATTACTTCCCATGGCAACTAGCGAACAGATATAATCTCAAAGATCTTTACCTAAATCGTTCGTCGGCGTGGGATCGCGGCGCGAGTCGGCAAGGGTGCTTCGCCGCGCCCCTGGGTAACCGAGGCGTGTTCTGCCAAACCCAGGAGGTGGTAACATCGCCTGTGCCAGGTTAGATGGGTCCAGACCGCTGAACGAGTGGGTGACCGGCCCACCACCTGAGTAGGAGTGGGTCCTTGGCCGAGAGGTGGAAGCTCGGGCTGGTAGGCGGCGAAGGAAGAGAGGTGCATCCGCCTCTCCGGAGTGTGGGGTGAACTTGCCGAGGAGCGTCGCGTGAAATCGACGATGACGGAGCCACCGATGGGGACCAGTACGCTGGCGACGGCGCACATAATCCTGCAGCTCGAGAGTGCTCTTGGCCCTTGGCCTTGGGGCGAGGCCGGTGGGTAGGCTGCTTTCTTCCCCCCCCCCCCCCCCGTCCCCCCCTTTCATGCACAGAGGAGCTGGTCCGGGGCAAGAGACGTGCTCCCAACTTTTTATCACTCGTTACCTATGATGGCTGAGATCGAAACGAGTCATTCGAGTGCGCCTTAACGGGCATCTACGATGTCTGCTCCCTCTCCACAGGACAGGATGGGACAGGCAGAGGATGAAACAGTTGTACAGAGACACGCGAGAATCACTATGCTCTTGGAGCAAAACGTGAAGAATGGTAAAATCAGTCAAGCGGCTCTGAATGTAATTAAAAATGAGCTATCAGCTTGGGATATAGCCAATGCAAGACTCGAAGGCCGCGTCATAGAACTAGAAAAAGAGAATGATAGGCTGAGAAAGAAACCCACCAAGACTTGGGCGGCTGTGGCTGCGCAAGCACCAACTAAGCTGCATACAAGTAAAGACACAATTGAAAGAGTTGCCAAACGGCCAGACACGGCAGTCTTTCTCAGGACCCTGTCTGGCCAAGACACTAGTCTCAAGAAAATTTAGGAGTTACTCACTACCACAATTGATCCAGTTAAAGATAAAATCAAAATTAAAAGAGTAAAGCCAAGTAGAAACTCGGTAATTGTGGAAGTTGCTACTGAAGAGGATAAAGAGAAGTTATTAAGTAATCAAAAGCTAAACTCTGTGGTTAAATGTGAACCACCTAGGAAACGAAACCCATAAGTAATATTGTATGACGTACCGACAATAATGACAAATGAAGAGCTACATGAGACGATCAGGACACAGAACTTTGACGAAATTGATGGACAGGAATTTAAAAACTCTTTCAAGCTAAGATTTAAAGCATGGTCTCGAGATCGTGATGATGTACACCACGTCGTTGAGGTCTCTGCGCAAATGCGGAAGAGAATTAGATCAATGGGCAGATTGTATGTAGGCTTTCACACAATAAACACAAGGGATTACATCGTGGTACCTCGTTGCCACAACTGTGGTGACCTGGACCACATTCTGAGGCACTGCACTAGGGGGTCGGCATGCTCCAAGTGCGGTGAGAGTGGACATATTCGCAAAGAATGCAAAGCAGCGGGAGTTTGCATTCCGTGTAAAAGTCGTGGGAACAAATCCTGTGGTGCCACGGGACAGAATTGCCCTGCTTAATGGATGCGGATGCTCGAACAACGATTAATTTCTAGAATTGACTATGGCTGAGCAGGGCTCAGTAAACAGGATGCTTAAGCGTAAATCCCAGAGTAAAAGGAGGAGGGATGCTATGAGGGCAAACAGATTTAAAGAATTCTTAAGGTCGCTTTCGAGCGCTGAAAAAGTGATAACAGCACAGAAGTGAATCCAAACAGATCTTCCTATGGTGAACAAAGGCATTCAAACAGATTTCCTTGTAAAGATCACAGCTCCCCCCTCCCAAAAACGGGGAATGAGGCCGATTAAATATCAACTGCGGCAAGGGCATCCTGTGGTGGCGGCACCTCCCCTGGCCTTTACCAAGGACGAACCAAATCAAGTAGAACATCAGCCACTCCAAGAAAGTACAGTCACTACCACCAGTGCACACGCAGCCGCAGTAGACACCCCCGTAATCAGGCTACGCCTGTAGACGAGGTTAGGGTGTATCCTAATATAGAATACACTATGCAACTGGCAAGATTGGAGCAGCCGACTATCCTGACCACTGCCTTAAGACATGTGGTCCAGGTGGGACATGAGAACGGTCGAAAGGTCACCTTCTCGGTAATGGAGGCTGTAGATAGGACACAATTAAAGTCAGTGAAACTTCCCACTGACTTCGGAGCCCTGCGAGACTTACTCAAGAAAGTATTTGAGAGACGACATCTACACTCAGTCAGTTCTAGCCAATGGTCGTATCGCCTTTGACTGGAGCAAGACTTGGCCTGACGATAGAATACATACTTACTTCCCATAGAGACCAAATTAACTGTCGGACAACTAAATGCACACAACAGCAGACTTGTGATGCAGGAGCTTCGAAGGGAGGTGGAGGAGAGGAGGCTTGATGTACTCTGCCTACAGGAGCCGTACTCTCAAGCTGGGAAACTATCCTTTGCAGCCGCTACATGGCAGATAGTCAGCAGTACGGATGCCCCTAAAGCGGCAATAGTTGTCACAAATCAATCTCTACGAGTAACAACACTTTCACAACATTCCACTAGTCACTGCAACGTCGTGGAGATACAATCTCCTGCGGGAATTATAACTATCATAAATATGTACTTTCAGTGCGGGGACAACATCGACCAACACCTAGATCACCTGACTAGAGTAGCCACGGCGTTGCGGGGACGAAAAATGGTCATAAAAGCTGACATAAATGCAAAATCCCCTCTCTGGTACAGTGGCACTAGAGATGAAAATGGCGGTAAAGTGGAGGAAATGATTATGGCCTTACAACTTGTGATGGCAAACAAACATGGCAATCCTCCCACCTATGCGGCGGGAGGGGGCCAAGGCACCAATATCGATGTGACACTAAATAGTCACACCAAACACTGTTAACATAATACAAAACTGGAATGTCGAAAAGAATGCTACAACAAGTGATCATAATCTCATTACTTTGAGCTCAGGAGACAGAGAGTGCCACTGGGCCATAGGGTGGGAGCTGCAACTGAATTACAGAAGATCAGTTTGGGAGAGACTAGCGAGAGAGTGCGACATTCCTCCATTGCCAGAAGGTGACGTGCAACAGGACCTGGACATAGACAAGAGGGCTGAAGAACTGGTGAGTGCAGTTACCAGAGCGGTGAAGGCAGCTGTTTCAACCTGGAGGAGGGCCATGGCGGCCTCCCTGTCACCATGGTCAGAACTAGAGGATTTGCGTCAGTCTGTCAGAAGGCCGAGGAGGCACTACCAGCGCAGTGTCGTCTGGTGGGAAAAGCAAAGGTGGCTACTGCAGTACCGAGAGGCTAAAGAGAAATTTCAAAAAGAACTTCAAGAAGTCAGAAAACAGAGCTGGGAGAGAGTTTGTATTAGACCAATTAGCCCTGGACCCATGTGATGTACCCTATAAACCAGTTCGAGAAAAGATCCGCTCCCCAATGATTTTATCAATGATCAGGCATGGGGACGGGATGACGGAATCCTGGCAGGAGACTGCTGAGATCCTTCTCAGGTTCCTGCTGCCTGATAACGATGTGGCTTGTGACACCAAATACCAATCTCAATTACGAAACGAAGACCTTGATAGATTAGTAAACGATAGTGCAGTCTACCCCTTTTCTGAAGAGGAGGTGGCTGCCCACATTAAAGCACTAAAGACAGGGGAAGCCCCCGGGCCAGACGGCATTGTGGCGGAGGTGGTGCAATTCCTAGCGCCCCAACTGGTAGCTCCACTTACCCACCTATACAATGAATGTCTTAGACAGGAAAAATTCCCAAAAATTTGGAAATTAGCCAATGTAGTGATTATTAAAGAAGTACCCAATAAGGACCCAGCTGAAGCTAAGTCTCACAGACCAATATGCTTATTAGATATCTTTGGGAAGTTATTCGAGAAATTGCTAACTGACAGACTGACTGCACACCGAGTGCTATGCGCGATGAGTGGCAGGCAGTTCGGCTTCAGGCTGGGGCGATTGGCAACTGATGCAATTGCTCTGGCAGCCGAGGTCTGTGGCTCTACCCCGTACAAGTACGTTGTTGGCATCATGGTTGACATCAATGATGCCTTTGACAACCTGTGGTGGCCTTCGCTCTTCTCCTGCCTGCTGGAGAAGGAGTGTCCAAGGCCGCTATATGGTTGCCTGAGGAGTTATTGTGAGGGTCGGGAGGTCTGGCTATCATCCCCTAGCGGTAAAGTTGGAAAAACCTTAACTAATGGATGTCCCCAGGGTTCCGTTTTAGGTCCCATGTTTTGGGACATCCACATGGAACCACTGCTAGACAGTTTGCAACAGAGCGAAGAGGAGCTAGAGGTGATAGCCTATGCAGATGACCTCCTTCTGCTGGTCGGCGGCTGGGGCCGCGAAGACATAGAATCCCAAATAGAAAGAGCTATGGAAAAACTGCAACTATGATGTACTAATACTAAAATGTCAGTTTCACCAATCAAATCAACACACCTATTGCTGAAAGGTCCGCTAGTAAGAAACCGTACAGTGAGAATTGGGGGCTCACCAACTCTCAGACGACAAGAGACTCAATACTTGTGTGTCATCATTGATGAAAGGTGGAACTTCAGAAAGCAAATTAAGTCTGTAACCCAAAGAGCATTACAAGTACTCAATAACCTCATCTCCATAGGACACAAAAGATTTCACCTTCCACCACACCTAATAAAGTTGTATCATAACAGTATATTAACTTCAATTGTGGGTTGCGGATTGGGAGTCCGGGCACACAGGCTCACAAGGGTGGTGCCTGCCATGACAGTGAGAAGAATACAAAGGAACATGCTGTTAAGATCTGTGGGGGCTTACAGAACATCCCCAGGAAGTGCCCGATTAGTGATAATGGGGCTCTGTCCTCTAGATATTAAAATTCGAGAGCAAGCAGCATGGTACTGGGCTAAGAAAGGGAACTACATGAAAGCAGAGAATATACTGGCAGCTCTGGCTAGGGATAAGGGAGAGATACGGAGAAGTGGTGAGGACTTATGGCAGGAATCTTGGGAAATGGATGAATCTGGCAGAAGAACCTTCAGACTCTCGCCAAATGTTAAAGAAAGGTTAGGCATGAGGTATTTCGAACCAACCTGGGGTCTAATACATTTTCTCACTGGCCATGGGCCCTACCCGACATACCTACGTCGGTTTGGGAAAAGGGCTACACCTGAGTGTGAACGTGGAGCTTTGGAGGGTACTCCCGACCGTGTGGTTTATGATGATGTAGCAGTTACATTAAGACAACAACTTCCAAACAACAACACATACGACTTATTAAGACACGAAGAGACTTTTGAAACCTTGAACAACCTGGCAAATGAGGTATCACATAAAGTTCTGACTACATACCTGAAGGACTTTCACGATTAGATCCAACCACTCAACGTGTCCTAATACCCTAATCCTGTACTGCCTGTGCGTGGACAGGTCAACTTGTTAGTTGGAATCCGCCACGTGCAGGGCTAGGGGGACTGGGGTACACCTATTCACGATTATGACAATACCGGATTTGACGTAGGTTAGTTAGTAGTTAGTAGGATTAGAAGTAGATACTAAACTAGGAACCTGCAGTGACAAGTAGTTTTGGCCTACCCTGCCACTCATCGGGATTAGCTCGATGAGCAAGGCCTTGAAATAGGTTTATATCTATGCTGACACACCTGTAACGCTACAGGCAGTTAGAAATATTAACAAGTAGGTGGTAGTGCATAGATTAACAATCGTAATCTGCCTATTACCAAGTACTGTGTCACACTGTCTGTAGCTCACAAATTAACTCTAATAATTGTAATAACTGTAATAGCTGCTAATAACATATAATATTGTATTAACATTGGGACCCACTAATCACTAAGGTGGTCGATTAATTTGTATAATTATTATTGTTATTGAAATAAAGAATTAAAAAAAATGAAATCACCTGTGCCTCTTGCTAGTCCTAGTTATGAGATGTAATAAAGATTCTATCTCTAAACGTTTCTCAGACGCCGGAGTTACTTATACAACTGAGGTGGCCAATGCCAGTGGTTCACTGACCTATTTGCTCTAATGGCAAACACAAAAACATGTGAATTTTTATTATGCATTGCTCTGCACACTGCCCTGTTTATGACTAAACTGGACAGACGTGTTCCTTTAGGCCATCGCCACTGCCCAGGCTTCTGCTGAAGCTGCAGCAGGTATCCTGGCATTGTTCTGCTGGAGCCCTACCCTAACAAAGGGCTGTCCAGTCTGCCCTGTATGGCTGTAGGCCTGTCTGGCAAGATTTACTAAGGGATGGGCTCGCCGCCAATTGCTTTCAGTTCCCAACAAGTATTTTCTACAAGCTAAGAATCGTAAAAATATCTCATGCTTTTAGCGCCCTACTAGACTCCATCAACGTCTGCTGAGGGCGATATCTTTCTGGAGTCTCGCTCAAGGTGTGTCATGTTGTAATAAAATCTTTAATAATTTTCCATATGCGAAAAATAGGTAAGAGAGTTACTTGTCCTCTCTCAAAGTAATCCTCAGTGACAAGAAGATTTTAGATGGGCTGAATGGATTTCAATATTATTCTAATTATGGGATAACAGTAAGAATGAGCGGAGACTTTAGTGGGTAAGTGTTATGACTTGAGCAACCCAATGCGCTAAAGGTAAATCACGCGTTGCTTGGCTGAACTGTAACATGCACACTCACATCATAGAGACGCAACTGATTAGAATGTAACAAACTAGGGAACAGAAGTCCAATGTTTCAACTAGATAATGCATCTGTGCACGTTTCTGCTACAACAAAAAGTCCCTTGAAGACAAAGACGTAGACGTCTTGCCCTGGTCTGCACGTAACCCGCATGTTAAACCCGTGCAAAAGCTTTGGGGAAAACTTGCGAGGCATGTTTATCCCAATGGAAGGCATTTTGAGGTCGTGTGTTATGGCAAGTTGAAAAAGAGAGATTGTAGAGAGACGGACAGATTGATACATACGTGCTTATGATAAACCTCTCCCCTCAAAATATTTCTCTTCTTCATACCTCCTCTGTGTTACCACAAGTGGTCATTGATCTCATTTGTACTAAGATTGCAGTACACGCGAGGTGCCTATTTGCTTCCACCGTCCTGAGTGGAATGCCTAAGTTCCAACAAATGTTCACCAACCTGCAGTCTTCTATAGTTGTTGTCCCCTGCGCAAAAAACAGCACGTAGGTCGTGAATCGGTAATCTTGAGGCTGTAAGAAAGTCTTAGCTAGGAACTGTTATTTTAGAAATAATTATATTTCCAGTCAGTTTGTTTATATGGGATGCCACTCTCTTTTAACTAGCAGAACACGAGAAACTGCACAATTACATTCCGCTGTAGAGTCACAAATAATTTTTATTATTCAACAAACTGTGTATCTCCGTAATTACTGTCACACCGTTCTCAGCTGTATATATCAAATAACCATAGATTGCTAATAAAGTTTTAACTAATAGCGACCGCGGCGGACAACATGTCTGTCCCCTGACACTGCCGAACCAGCTCTGATCTTACAGCCGAACCACTTCGCCCGCCATCCAAGTTACGCGCGATGCGAAGATCACCAAAGCGCTTCGTCTGCCTTTTCGTTTTGCAGTTGTTTAGTCTTTGCTATTTATTAATACTTGTGAAACAATTCCAGTAAATATGCAGTTTAGTTTATCTGATATTAATAATACAAGGTTACCATTTTGGCGCGCAACTCCAGAACGCAGCCGGCCGCTGTGGCCGAGCGGTTCTAGGCGCTTCAGTTCGGAACTACACTGCTGCTACGTTCGCAGGTTCGAATCCTGCCTCGGGCATGGATGTGTGTGTTGGCCTTAGGTTAGTTAGGTTTAAGTAGTTCTAAATTCCAGGGGACTGATGACCTCAGATGTTAAGTCCCATAGTGTTTAGAGCCATTTGAATCATTTTTATTCCGAACGTAGCAGCCATTCGTGGAGAAGGTCCACAATTTAGGCGGTCTTTCTCAAGACACTCGTACCAAACAAACCATCTGTCATCGGTACCTCACACCACATTACGTCATCTTGCAACAGTTGCCTTCTCAACTGCTGTAAAATGAGTTTCTTGTACCTGAATATCATGGCTGCAAAGCCGGAAATATTATAACGTGATCTCAAAACTGTGATACGATAAGAGTGAGTACAATTTCTCCGTAGAAACTACAAACCCAGAAAAATCTATGTCGAAGAGAATTTTTCAGGTAATTAGGAAGAACAGAGGTTGGACAATGTACTAACAATGTAGTAATACAACTGGATAGCGGGTGCCTTTATACCAATTTCCAAGACGACATTACGTGCTCCCTGAGTCGGAAGTAGCACTTCTCAAAATCTCCACTATGGCTCTCACCAGCGAAGTGACAGACTGAGGCCGGCCGATGTGGCCTAGCGGTTCTAGGCGCTTCAGTCTGGAACCGCGCGACCGCTACGGTCGCAGGTTCGAATCCTGCCACGGAAATGGATGTGTGTGATGTCCTTAGGTTAGTTAGGTTTAAGTAGTTCTTAGTTTTAGGGGACTGATGACAGATGTTAAGTCCCATAGTGCTCAGAACCATTTGAACAATTTGAACTAGTGTCTTAGAGCAATACTATGGCCGATTTTTACTGCCAAAGAGTCGGCCGATTAATACTTTGAGGGTCGGGTACAATCCAGAAAAGAATTAGGAGGGCAGGTGGACAATGACACAAATCACCACGATGATTACAGAATGTTAATCCCCTTCATCAGCAAGCAGTTCCATGGATCCACGGTGCGTCGTCGTGGTTACTGAGTGGTGCCAATGAAAGTCTGGAAGAAGAGAACAGCCAGGCCACGAGCGGTCGTTCGACACGAATGTTGCCAACCAACCGACGGGATGTCGGCCTGTTGTTTGTAGTCGACGTTGACCCCGGTCTGCGCAGGCCCTCCCTTGCTTAGCTTGTGGCTTGGGCTGCTCGGACCTCGGACCATCTCTTGTCGCGATGCTACCGCCAATCCCCAAACTTCATGCTTCCACCTTTCGAGCCAGCGAACCCGTACATATATCGGCAACGCCTTTGACACGATTGTTTTATGTAACTCCACTGCAGCCTGTAATTTTAGTGTATTTTACTTCTGATGAAGGTATGTTGAGATATACCGAAACCGTGGTCGAGGATTTTAATAAATATTTATCCTGCAACTGTTTGGCTGTTATCATTTACCGTGAAGAATTTCAACAGTTGCTGTTTATCCACGTTTCAAATCTTGAAATATATCGGCAAGCAAAGAGCTTCTAAGGACTCAACCCACAGATACCAACTCTTCCTCATAGATATTGGCAATGGCGACGCAGGAGGGATAGTCGACACTTTTTATTTATTTATTTAGCATCCAATAGATCACACATGTGATATAGGATTTGTCATTTGATTACACGTAACACATAACAACACATACACATAATAAATTGACAAACATATACAAACAGCAAACAAATTACATACACATAGTACATAGTGTACAAGAACTTATTACCCACAAAACAAAAGTACGTGCTCATGATAAACAATTCTAGATCATTAACTACGCCTTATGCACAAACCGAGCGAGGTGGCGCAGTGGTTAACACACTGGACTCGCATTCGGGAGGACGACGGTTCAATCCCGTCTCCGGCCATCCTGATTTAGGTTTTCCGTGATTTCCCTAAATCGTTTCAGGCAAATGCCGGGATGGTTCCTTTGAAAGGGCACGGCCGATTTCCTTCCCAATCCTTCCCCAACCCGAGCTTGCGCTCCGTCTCTAATGACCTCGTTGTCGACGGGACGTTAAACACTAACCAACCAACCAACCTTATGCACAAAATGTATTACGGATATACACAAAACGTATTACGGATATTTAACAGATTTTTCCTAAGTATCATAATTACAAAGTTGAAAACATCATTAAATTAGTCTGAATTTTTAAAAAATAAGTACAGGTTTCAATCCACAGTCTGAGACAGGTATTCATTTACACTATAGTAGCATTTTTCCATCAAGTATTTTTTTACTTCATGCTTGAAATTATTTTTGCCTTTCAATTCTCTAATTTGAGATGGAAGTGCATTTAAAAGCTTAATTCCTAAGTGGCTAACATGTTTCTGACTTCTAGTTTTTGCTACATAGGGAATGTGGAAGTCTTTACAATGCCTTGTGATCATGGTAGCTTGAGTTGGTTTGGAGATCGCAGTTATTTTTAGTTATCATTTCCAGGCATTTAAAAATATATATTGATGGTATTGTAAGTATCTTTAGTTGTCTGAATAAGGGTCTACAGTGAGTTTGTGGTGGGCTGTGTGTCATGATACGAATATCTCTTTTTTGCATAATAAAAATGTCATTTAGTCTTGATCTGGTTTTTCCCCAAAAACTTATGCCATAGCTTGCAACTGATTGGAAATAACTGAAATACACTGCCCTAATACATTTTTTGCTGCATACCTTGGATATTATTCTTAAGGCAAAACATGCTGAGCTAAGTTTCTGAGTAAGATATACACTGTGTTCAATCCAGTTTAAATCTTGGTCAATTCGCATTTCCAGAAACTTTGTGGTGCACACTTTTTCTATTTGTTTGCTATCCAGCATAAGGCACATATTTTCCCCTTGACACTTGCTTCCATACTGTATAAAGTTTGTTTTCTTTGTATTTAATGTCAGCTTATTTGAATAAAACCATGACTGTATGTATGAGAGCATTTTCTCTGCTGTAGTACACAATGATTCTTTTATATCACTAATTATGATACTCGTGTCATCTGCAAATAGTAGAATTTGGGCTGTATATCATTGATATAAATTAGAAATAACAATGGGCCCAGAATGATGCCCTGTGGAACACCTATTTCAATTTCTTTTGGTTCAGATATAAGTTTAAAACTGTAGAGATTGCTGGATGACCTCAGCTCAACAACTTCTGACCTGTTTTGCAGATAAGATTCAAACCATTTTTTAACAGTACCCCTGATGCCTATTGCTTCAAGTTTCGCTAGTAATATTACATGGTTCACAGTATCAAAGGCTTTGGATAAATCTAGATTAATTCCAACAACATGTTTATTTGACTCAAAATTTCTTACTATTTCTGTTGTGTAGTCCAATATGGCTGTTTCTGTACTGTGCCCTGCTCGAAAGCCATGTTGACTGTTATTTATTAGTTTATGTTTTTCTAGATATTTTGTAAACCTGATTTTCATTCCAGAATGGTTCGCAGGAGAGCTTATGTAAAGTTTGGAAGGTAGGAGACGAGATACTGGCATAAGTGAAGCTGTGAGGACCGGGCGTGAGTCGTGCTTCGGTAGCTCAGATGGTAGAGCACTTGCCCGCGAAAGGCAAAGGTCCCGAGTTCGAGTCTCGGTCGGGCACACAGTTTTAATCTGCCAGGAAGTTTCGCCTGATTTTCATTAATTCCCCAAGTATTTTGGAGAAGGCTGGGAGGAGAGATATAGGTCGGTAATTTTCTATTTTATGTCTGTCACCATTTTTGTATAGAGGTATCACTTTAGAGATTTTAAGTTTGTCCGGAAATATCCCTTCACTAAGGGACAAGTTTGCTATGTGCACTATAGGTTTGACGACACATGGAGCAATTTTCTTAATGATTGATACAGGTACGTCATCCAACCCAGAGGACATTTTGGATTTCAAGCATTTAATGACTTTTAGAACTTCATGCTCATCTGTTGGGATTGCCATCATGCTGGTATTTACCATTGGAGTGGTCACTGTTGGTTGTTGCTTAAATTTACTACTTAAAGTAAGGGGAATATTTACAAAAGAATTGTTTACATAGTTTGCCATGACATCTTTTTCTATGGGAATATTTTCATTATTTTTAAGATTGATTTCCTGTTCTTTAGTTTGACCCCCAGTTTCTTTTTTTTACCATTTTCCACATCATTCTGGACTTGTTACTAGCCTGCCTTATTAATCTATCATTACTTAATAATTTTGCTTTGGCTATTACTTTGCGGTAAGTCTTTTTGTATGTCCTCACATACTCAACAAACTGCTGATCATGACGTGTTTTTAACTTTAAACTTAGTAATTTCATGGTTACACTTGACTTTTTAATTCCGGGTGTAATCCTGGTCCCTTCGGATCCAGATGATCTATAACTCAAAAGCTTGAGCTAGTGGCGCCAGACAGAACCGTCTACTAACTTAATGGCGCCATGGCCCAAACTCCCCCTCCCAAACCTGAAAAGCCTCCCCTGGGGATAAGAACCTCTCACCCCGCTGGAATGATTAATTTGACTGAGCTAAATCTGCATGAGCTTCCTCTTTCTCAGGTCCCTGACAAAAAGATTGACTGGGCCTGAAATTTTGCAATGTAAAATGGACCTAGGAAACGCGGCGCTAGTTTCCATAAGATTTTATCCCCGGACGCCCGCCCAGGAACGTTCCTGATGTAGACAAGATCCCCTATCTTTCCTTGAAAGGGACGCTTGTTTCTACTGTAGCGACAGACCTGACGATCGTGAGCCTTCCTAATATTTGCCCGAGCTCACCCCCATTTCTCATTAAGAACCTCCACAGTGATTGATGGAGGTAAATGATAATTTATCTCCCGGAAATTGGAGAGCGGTAATTCATGGGATATGGGAGCATCAGGCTAGCTGGGGCGGCTTGGGATGCTTCATGCCGTGTGGAGTTAAACGCTAAGTTTAACCAGAGCTAGGTGGTATTCCGCTACTTGGGCAATTGGTTGGTTGGTTGGTTTAAAAGAGGGATCAAACTGCTAGGTCATCGGACACTCGTTCCGATTAAAATAACTCCACAAGGGTGGGAGTAAAATAATCGAGACATACAAAACACAGCGGGAAGAAAGGAGAAAATGGCTCTGAGCACTATGCGACTTAACTTCTGAGGTCATCAGTCGCCTAGAACTTAGAACTAATTAAACCTAACTAACCTAAGGACATCACACACATCCATGCCCGAGGCAGGATTCGAACCTGCGACCGTAGCGGTCACGTGGTTCCAGACTGAAGCGCCTTTAACCGCACGGCCACACCGGCCGGCCAAGAAAGGAGAAAACCACAAGAATGAGAGAGAGGCAACAAGCACCAAAATTAACAAAATAGAATAAGAAAACCACAGAGAGACACAAGAAAAATGTAGAAGAGATCAAAACAAGGGAGCAGGTTACCATGGCTGGCTGACCTTGAGAATAAAAAGGAGAATACATCCATTCTGCAACACATTAAAACAGCCACCCGAAAAGCAATAGGTTGGAGGACACAGAGGGACCAAGGACATGCGCTAAAATTTTGATCAAATGATAAAACCCACACTCGCGAATAAAACGTAAAATTAAAGCTGCTGTTGAGGCACTGTCGCCCAACACCAAAGGTAGGTTGTTGGGAAAGTTAAAAATCCGCTGCAGAGCGGCTAAAGGTGGGCAGTCCAACAAGAGGTGGATGACCGTCATTTGTGAGCCACAGCAACACCGAGTTGGGTCCTCGTGATGGAGGCGGTAACCATGCGTAGCCACGTATGGCCAAAGGGGAGCCAGCAGAGGACAACTGATTCCCTGAGAGAGGACCATATGGAAGACTTCCATACATTCGTAGTCTCCTTAATGACACGCAGTTTGTTGTGCACAATGTTATGCCATTCCATCTCCCACAGCTGAAAAACCCTGAGGCGTGAGACAGAATGCAGACCAGTTTCAGAGCTGCCCATATCAAGAAGCGGTTTCTGTGTAGCCTGTTTGTCCAGCCTGTCAGCAAGTTAGTTGCCTGGAATTCCGAAGTGTCCTGTGGTCCACACAAACTACACTGCACGACGGGATCGTTCCTGGGCATACATGGACTCCTGAATGGATGCTACCAAAGGATGGCAAGGCTAACACTGGTCGACAGCTTTTAGGTTGCTCAGGGAGTGAGTACACAGGAGAAATGACTCGCCAGGGCATGAGCAGATGTGCTCAAGAGCATGACATATAGCCGCCAGCTCTGCAGTGAAAACACTGCACCCTGTGGCAAGGAGTGCTGTTCAATATGTCTTTCATGAACACACAGAAAGCCTACGTGACCATCAGGCATTGACCCGTCAGTGTGAACCACTTCATGGCCCTGGTACATGTCGAGAATCGAGAGGAAGTGATAGGGGAGAGCCACAGGGTTAGCGGAATCCTTAGGACCATGCAAAAGGCCCAGCAGAATCTGCGGCCTAGGTGTACACCATGGAGGTGTACGTGAATGGACCTCGAGGAGAGGTGGTAACGGAAAGGACCCCAGTTCAGACACAAAGGACCGGACGCAAACTGCAATCGTAAGCCCTGACCTGAGCCGCCGGTGCAGGAGATGAACTGCCGTGATTGGGAAAAGGAGACAATAATTTGGATGCGCAGGAGAACTGCGAACGTGTGTAACGTAACTGGCGAACAGTTATGCCCACCTAACCTTCAATTGAGGGACTCCAGCGTCCACCATGACACTGGTCACCAGACTCGTTCTAGAAGCTCCCATTGCTAGGCAAACGCCACAGTGGTGCACTGGGTCGAGTAAATGCAATGCTGAGGGCTCCGCCGAACCATAAACCAGATTCCCACAGTGAAGGTGGGATTGAACAAGGGCTCTGTAGAGCTGCAGCAGCTTAGAACGATCTGCACCCCAGTTGCTCTGGCAGCGGAGGGCATTGAGGTGCTGTCAACACTTCCACTTAAGCTGACGAAAGTTAGGTAGCCAAGTCAACTGGGGGTCGAAAACCACTCCTAAGAATCGATATGTCTCACTACAGTGAGTGGATCGTCGTTAAGGTAAAGTACTGGTTCTGGATTTCTGGATGAATGGTACGACTTCGCGGCTGAAAACTGGAAGCCATGGGCTGGAGACCATGACTGAGCCTTGTGAATGGCTCCCTGTAGGCGCCACTCAGCAGGACCAGTACTGGAGGAGCAGTACGCAATGCAGAAGTCATCCGCATGCAGTGAAGGTGAGACCGACGGTCCTACAGCAGCTGCTAGAAGCTACTAAAAGTAGAGAGACAATACGGAGCCCTGCAGAACGCCATTCTCCTGAATATGCAACTATGGGAGGCACTGACTTGGAAAGTACGGAGCGACAGGAAGTTTTAGTTAAAAATGGAGAGCGGACCCTGGAGACGCCACTCATACAATGTAGCAAGGATAAGTTGTCGCCAGGTCGTGTCGTATGCTTTACGTAACTAAAAAAAGACGGCAACCAGATGTTGGCGTCTGGAAAAGGCTGTTCAGATGGCGTACTCGAGGGGGCAAGATTATCAGTGGTAGAGAGACCCTGGCGGAAGCTGCCCTGACGTGGAGCCAGTAGGCCACATGACTCCAGGACCCAACCCAACTGCCGACACATCATACATTCCAGCAGCTTACAAAGAAAGTAGGTGAGGTTGATGGGCTGGTAGCTATCCACGTCAAACGTGTTTTGACCGTGTTTGAGCACTGGAATGATGGTGCTCTTCCGCCATTGCGATGGAAAGATACCATCGCACCAGATGATGAGCGAGATGTCCCTTGTAGTCAGTAGTGAGCAGCTCAACGACAACATCGATGGCATTATGTGGGAGAGATTGAACGCTGAGAGCAGAGGTGAAGGCTTCCCAGTCTGTCTTGTGGAAAGCCCATCTGGGTAGGCATCCGTGGGCATGACGATGGGGGGGGGGGGGGTGACAGGAAGATGGGGAAGTGGTCACTACTACACAGGTCGTCATGTGCTCTCCAGTGGATAGATGGGAGAAGGCCAGGACTGCAAACCGAGAGGTCAATGGTCGAATACTGAATTGTATGGGGGCACCTGTATTTAAGAGGCAGAGGTCGAGATGTGACAGTAAATTTTCGACCTTCCTAATTCGGCCAGTATGCATGTCACCACCCAACAAGGGGTTATTCCCGTTAAAATCTCCTAAAGGTAGGAAAGTTTTAGGGAACTGATTAAGTGCAGCCAATAAGTTCATGGGCACTGCACCATCTGGAGGAAGATATGCATTGCAGACATTTCGTGCATCATCCTTATCCGACAGCCACAGCTTGAATAGGGGTTTGAAGGGGCACAGGTTCACTACATACTGAGTTCAGGACAGACACAAACTCCACCTGACACTATTATAGTTGCTATGGTTCCTGTAATATCCCTTACAGTAGCCGAGGAGGGCAGGGGTACACATTGCCAGGTCCAGGTTTCCTGGAGGGGCAATGCAGAAAGCAGTTGTAAAGCTTAACAGTTGCCTTAGCTCAGCCAGGTGGTGGGAAAAACAGCAGCAATTCCACTGGAGGATTACGCTATCGTGAGGCTGGGAAGGCATGAAACACTGGAAGAGGAAGATTACGCCTCAGGGTCATCTACTTCCACCAGATGAGTACCTGTGCAATTGACATCCATTGCGTTTGAGGGTCCAGCGAGATCTAGGTCCTCAGTGGATGCCAGAAGCTCCACCTCATCCTCAGACACAGAGCTTGTAGGTAGTGGTGGTGTGGATGCCACTGTAGTGCCTTGGTTTTTGGGTGCCTTTCTCTTTTTAGGTTTTTCTCGCTGCTCCCTAGGTTTGTCCAGCTGGGAGGACATAACTGATTTGGTCTCAGGAACTGAGGGAGACCATGAAGCCCTACAACAAGCCACCTGCAGTTGTTTCAGCCACTGGCGGTTGTCAACTTTGCCACTGTAGGAACCTGGGAAGGGAGTTACCTAACAGATCCCTTCCTGGTGACAGGAGCCAAAGAAGACTTACGCTTCTCCAGCTGAGAAGTGGGGACTGAGGTCCCGGGTTGTTGGGGGAGTTTTGCTCCTGAAGTAGGTCATGCAGGAGCAACAGGGTGGGAAGTGCCCCCCACCATCAAGGGGGCAGGTGGAGTCTGAAGGCTTTGAGAGCCAACTGTATCGGATGGAATGGAAGATGATAGAACCGTTGTCGTAGCAGCAGCGTAGGTTGACACCATATGCACAGGATGCAGCCTCTCATATTTTCTCTCAGCCTCAGTGTAGGTCAGTCAGACCAGGGTCTTGTATTCCATTATTTTTCTTTCTTTCTGGAAAATCCTGCAGTCTGGCGAGCAAGGCGAATGGTGCTCTCTGCAGTTTACACAGATGGTAGGTGGGGCACAGGGAGTATTGGGATGTGAAGGACGTCCAAAATACCGACAGGTGATGCTGGAAGTACAGCAGGAAGACATATGGCCGAACTTCCAGCACTTAAAGCACCTCATTCCAGGAGGGATATATGAAGGGCTTATTTCAATAGTGCTACAAGTCCATTTTTGTACATTTTGAGATACAGAGTAATAAAGTTTAATGATCGCTGAAAAATCTGCAGTTGAGATATCAGAAATATTCAAGCATACGGCTTCTTGCTAGAGCCGAACCTTTATTTCTGTTTGTTTGGATTATTAATTTCAGAAGCATTATAGGCAGAAAAGTTGAGGTAATGGACTTGTACCACTATTGAAATAAAACCTTCATATGGCTTTACGTCACAGCAGTATAAAACCACCTTGACCTTCTCAGGTAATGTGTCACCCTCGAAGGCCAAGATGAAAGCACCTGTGGCAACCTGATTATCTCTCGGACCCTGGTGGACACTCCAGATGAAATGGACACCTCGCTGCTCTAAAGTGGCACGCAGCTCATCGTCAGACTGCAGAAGAAGGTCCCTGTGAAATATGATACCCTGGACCACATTTAAGCTCTTATGGGGCGTGATGGAAACAGAAACATTCCCCAGCTTGTCACAGGCGATTAGTGCCCGTGACTGGGCAGAGGATGCTGTTTTGATCAAGACCGACGATGTCCACATTTTGAACAAGCCTTCCACCTCCCCAAAACTTGTCCTCCAAATGCTCCACAAAAACTGAGGTTTCATTGACAAAAAAGATTCCCCATCAACTCACATACATACGAAGTACTAGGGTGACTAAGCTTCGCTGCCATCCTTAGCCTGGCGTTCCTCCTATGGCGTGGCCAGGGCGGGGGAGGGGGGGGGGGAGGACGACGATTTGGAGTCATATTTCTTATCACAGAAGTTAGACCTTGATCGCTCAGCAAGAGATGACGTACTCCGCTTCATGGCGTGTCATTCACCCTGATGCTACCCTTTCCGACCAGTTACCCTCCCCACGGGCGCCACCCAGCCGCAGCCAAGGCCATCTGGCAGGATGCCCATTGGCGGGAGTCCCGATGCTCCAAAGTGACAGGCATCTACTCCTTGGCATAAGTGGGGAGTTAACGGCGCAGGCATCAATAGAGTGATCCCTGTGTGGTCAGGGGACAACAACCAACAGGGTACATGGCGGCCCCACCAGAACAGACTGGCTACCGCGCTGGATAACAGGTGCAAACAAGTCCATGGTCATGGCGTGTCATTCACCCTGATGCTACCCTTTCCGACCAGTTACCCTCCCCACGGGCGCCACCCAGCCGCAGCAAAGGCCATCTGGCAGGATGCCCATTGGCGGGAGTCCCGATGCTCCAAAGTGACAGGCATCTACTCCTTGGCATAAGTGGGGAGTTAACGGCGCAGGCATCAATAGAGTGATCCCTGTGTGGTCAGGGGACAACAACCAACAGGGTACATGGCGGCCCCACCAGAACAGACTGGCTACCGCGCTGGATAACAGGTGCAAACAAGTCCATGGTCATGGCGTGTCATTCACCCTGATGCTACCCTTTCCGACCAGTTACCCTCCCCACGGGCGCCACCCAGCCGCAGCAAAGGCCATCTGGCAGGATGCCCATTGGCGGGAGTCCTGATGCTCCAAAGTGACAGGCATCTACTCCTTGGCATAAGTGGGGAGTTAACGGCGCAGGCATCAATAGAGTGATCCCTGTGTGGTCAGGGGACAACAACCAACAGGGTACATGGCGGCCCCACCAGAACAGACTGGCTACCGCGCTGGATAACAGGTGCAAACAAGTCCATGGTCATGGCGTGTCATTCACCCTGATGCTACCCTTTCCGACCAGTTACCCTCCCCACGGGCGCCACCCAGCCGCAGCAAAGGCCATCTGGCAGGATGCCCATTGGCGGGAGTCCCGATGCTCCAAAGTGACAGGCATCTACTCCTTGGCATAAGTGGGGAGTTAACGGCGCAGGCATCAATAGAGTGATCCCTGTGTGGTCAGGGGACAACAACCAACAGGGTACATGGCGGCCCCACCAGAACGGACTGGCTACCGCGCTGGATAACAGGTGCAAACAAGTCCATGGTCATCGTCGACGCAGAAACCAACACTGCATGCTGAATGGTGGAAGACGCACCCAGGAAGGTGTCCTCGACCAAGAGATGGAGAATGGGCGGGACTACATTGCGAGAAATCTAGATTTAAGGCGTACCCAGGAGCAGACGTACATCTACAACTTGATCTACTTGATTACTCTGCTATTCACAATAAAGTGACTGGCAGAGGGTTCCACTCTCAAATGTCGCGCGGGAAAAACGAGCACTTTAATTTTTCTGTGCGAGCCCTGATTTCTCTTATTTTCTCGTGAAGATCATTTCTCCTTATGTAGGTGGGTGCCAACATAATGTTTTCGCAATCGGAGGAGAAAACTGGTGACTGAAATTTCATAAGAAGATCCCGTCGCAACGAAAAACACCTTTGTTTTAATGATTGTCACTCCAATTCACATATCATTTCCGTGGCACTATCTCCCCTATTTCGCGATCATACAAAACGAGCTGCCCTTCTTCGTACTTTTTCGATGTCATTCGTCAGTCCCATCTGATGCGGATCCCACACCGCACAGCAATACTCCAAAATAGGGCGGACAAGCGTGATATAAGCAGTCTCTTTAGTAAACCTGTTGCACCTTCGAAGTGTTCTGCCAATGAATCGCATTCTTCAGTTGGCTCTACCCACAACATTTTCTGTGGGATCGTTCCAATTTAGGGTATTTGTAATTGTAATTCCTAAATATTTAGTTGAATTTACAACCTTCACATTTGTGTGACTTATCGCGTTATCGAAATTTAATGGATTTCCTTTAGTACTCACACTTTTCTTTATTCAGGGTCAATTGCCACTTTACGCACCACACAGATATCTTATCTAAATCATTTTGCAATTCCCTTTGATCATATGATTACTTTACAAGACGGTAAATGACAGCATCATCTGCAAACAATCTACGATGGCTACTGGGATTGTCTCCTATGTTGTTAATATAGATCAGGAACAACAGAGTGCTTCCTTGGGGAACGACGGATATTATTTCTGTTTTACTCGGTGACTTTCCGTCTATTACTACAAACTGTGACCTTTCCGACAGGAATCACAAAACCAGTCGCACAACTGAGGCGATATTCCATAGCCGCACAGTTTGGTTAGAAGACGCTTCTGAGGAATGGTGTCCAAAGCCTTCTGGAAATCTAAAAATATGGAATCAGTTTGACATCCCCTGTCGATAGCACTCATTAATTCATGAGTATAAAGAGCTAGTTGTGTTTCACAAGAACAATATTTTCTGAATCTGTGCTGACTATGTGTCAATAAATCGTTTTCTTCATGGTAATTCGTAAAGTTCGAACTTAGTATATGTTCCAGAACCCCAATACAAATCGACGCTAGTGATATGGGCTTGTAATTTAACGGATTACTCCTACTTCCCTTTTTGGGTATTGGTGTGACTTGAGCAGTTCAAAATGGCTCTGAGCACTATGGGACTCAACTGCTGTGGTCATAAGTCCCCTAGAACTTAGAACTACTTAAACCTAGCTAACCTAAGGACATCACACACATCCATGCCCGAGGCAGGATTCGAACCTGCGACCGTAGCGGTCGTGCGGTTCCAGACTGTAGCGCCTTTAACCGCTCGGCCACTCCGGCCGGCTGACTTGAGCAGTTTTCCAGTCTTTAGGCATGGATCTTTCTTTGAGCGAGCGGTTGTATATAATTGCTAAATTTGAAACTATTGTATCAGCATACTCTGAGAGGCACCTGACTGGTATACAACCTGGACAGGAAGCCTTGCATTTATTAAGTGATTTAAGCTGCTTTGCGACACCGAGGATATCTATTTCTATGTTTCGCATCTTGGCAGTTGTTCTTGATTGAAATTCAGGAATATTTACTTTGTCTTCTTTGGTGAAGGAGTTGCGGTAAATCGTGTTTAATAACTCTGCTTTAGCACCACTGTCACCAGTGACTTCACCGTTCTTACCGCGCAGTGAAGGTAATGATTGCGTCTTACCACTGGTGTGCTTTGTGTATGACCAGAAACTCCTTGGGTTTTCTGCCAGATATCGAGACAGAGATTCGTTGTGGAAATTATTGAAAGCATCTCGCATTGAAGTACGCACTATATTTCGAATTACTGCAAAACTTTGCCAGTATTGAGCATTTGGCGTTCTTTTAAATTTGGCATGATTTTTCGCTGCTTCTGCAACAGCAATCTGACCCGTTTTGTGTACCGTGGGGGATCGGTACCATCACTTATTAATTTATGTGGTACATATCTCTCAATTGCTGTTGATACTATCTCTTTGAGATCATTCCACAACTTTTCTACGCTTACATGATCAGATCGGAATGAGTGCAGACCGTCTCTAAAAAAGGTCTTAAGAACAATTGTATCAACTTTTTTAAAATTGATATACTTTGCGTTTCTTTTCGATGGTTGTAGGAGTTACGGTATTCAGCCTAGCAGCTACTGCCTTATGGTCGCTAATCCTTTATTCTACACGATATTCACTATTTGTCCAGGATTATTTGTTGCTAAGAGGTCAAGTGTTTTCGCAACCATTTACGCTTCGAGTTGGCTTATGAACTAATTGTTCAAAATAGTCTTCTGAGAAAGCATTCAGTACAATTTCAGATGACATTTTATGCCTGTCGCCGGCTTTAAACGTATGATTTTTCCAGCATATCGAGGGTAGATTAAAGTCACCACCGACTATAATTGTATGACTGGGGTACCCATTTGAAATGAGACTCAAGTTTTCTTTGAGCTGTTCAGAAACTATATCTTCTGAGTCGGGGGGTTGGTAAAACGACCCAGTTAATAATTCTGTCCGATTGTCAAGTACAACCTCTACCCATACTATTCGCAGCAACTCTCTCTCTCCTTCAATTTCACTACAAGGCAAACTACTTCTGACAACAATAAATACTCCACCACCAATTGTATTGAATCTATGCTTTCTGAGCACTGTTAGATCGTTAGAAAAAATTTCTGTTGAACTTATTTCCGGCTTTAGCCAGCTTTCTGTACCTATAACTATTTGAGCTTCTGTGCTTTCTATTAGGGCTTGGAGCTCTGGATCTTTCCCAACACAGCTACGGCATTTTAACTACGATGCCGATCGTTTCTACAAGTAGCTTGCTGTGTTTTACCGATCTCCTTTTAGTTGGACGCGCCTTCTGTGGTTCCCTGAGGCCCTCTAACCTAAAAAACTGCCCAGTCCCTTCCACAGAGCCCCCGCCCCCCGCTACCCTTGTAGCCGCTTCCTGTGCCTAGTGGACTCCTGACCTATTAAGCAGAACCCGGATGGCGCAAGCCAAGGAATCTGCAGCCTACGCGGTCACAGAACCGTCTGAGCCTCTGATTCAGACCCTCCACTCGGATCTGCACCAAAGGACCACAGTCGGGTCCATCGACGATGCTGCAGATGGTGATCTCCACCTTAATCTCGCAAGCAAGACTGGCAGTCTTTACCAATTCAGCTAGCCGCCAAAAACCAGAGAGAATCTCTTCCAATTCAAAGTGACATACTTCATTGGTACCGACATGAGTCACCACCTGCAGTTGGCTGCAGCCTTTACTCTTCATAGTATCTGGAAGCAGCCTTTCCACATCCAGAATGACTCCCCTCGGTATGCACACGGAGTGCACACTGGCTTCCTTCCCGTCCTTGGCAGCCATATTCGTTAAGTCGCCCCATTATGTGCCTAACGTTGGAGCTCCCAACTACCAGCAAACCCACCCTCTGTGAACGCCCAGACCTTGCAGGCCGAGACGCTTCCTCTGGAACAGGGTGGACGACTGCATCCACCTAAGAGGCATAGTCAGCCACAGTTAACGCCCAAAACCCGTTCGTCAAACGAACCAGGGAGGCCCTACGATCGGCCCCTCAGAAAGTTTTTCGCTGCCTGTCAGACTTTGGAATGATCTCCCACTCGACCATGGGTGAGGGGTCAACCTCAGTGCAGGCAGTACCTGGGGTGGCCACAGCAGTGGACAGAACAGGGGACACGTGGAACGTGCTTGACGTGTCTCGTGTCCTCATCTCTGACCCCCCACAGTGATGACCCTTGGCGGCAGTCTCAAGCTGTGTGATGGAAGCCAACGCAGTCTGGAGCTGAGAGCGATGGGTCACCAACTCAGTTCGCATCTGTACACAGCAATCACAGTTCCTATCCATTACTGCAGTCACTCCTGTTTGAAGCTCATAAAAATATAGAACAAACGAACAGTGTACTCGGCTTATTAGCAGCAGGAACATGAGGTGCTTTGTCACTGACGGTCTATCTGACCACAATTTAGTAACGCTGAAGATCAGGTTGACGTTTGAGAGGGTAGTCAGGCAGAATCATCCCGCTAAATAGTGGGATACGAAAGTACTAAGGAACAAAGAGATATGCTTGAAGTTCTCTGAAGCTATAGATGCCGCTATGATGAACAGCTCAATAGGCAGGTCGGTTGGAGAGAAATGGACATCTTTCAGAACGACAATCAAAGATGATGGATAGAAAAACACAGCTGCAAGGAAGATAACTGCGAATAAACCACGATAGCAGAAGAAATACTTCAGTTGATCGAAAAAATAAGGAAGTACAATACTGTCTAGGAAAATTCTGGAATACAGCAGATATATAAGTCACTTAGAAATGAAATGAAATAAATAGGCAGTGCAGGGAGGCTATGACGAAATGGCTACATGAAAAATGTGATCTAAAAAGAAGTGATTGTCGATAGGACTGACTCAGCACATAGAAAAGTCAAAATAACCTTCTGTGAAAATCGATAACAGAGACATAGGGAATCCAGTATTCGAAACATAATTTAAAAGAGACCTGAAAGGCTTAATATGAAATAAGGCAGAAGTGATGGATAACACAATCATTGGTGTAAGAGTCAACGAAACGATTAATTATGATGATCTGTAGAATGTATGAGACTGCCAATATGCCGTCAGACTTTCGAAAAAAAATATCAACCACACAGTCCCGAAGATTGCAAGAGCTGATAATTGAGCGAATTATTGCACAATTAGATTAACCAATCACGAATCCAAGTTGCTGACAAGAATAATATACAGAAGAAACGAAAAGAAAATTGTGGTATCATTAGATGACCATCAGTTGGGTTGCAGGAAAGGTAAAGGGACGAGAGAGGCAGGTGTGACGTTGAGGTTGATAATGGAAACAAGACTGAAGGAAAATCAAGACACGTTTACTGACTATGTCGATCTGGAGAAAACGTTCGACAATGTAAAATGATTAATGTTGTTCGAAATTCTGAGAAAAATGGGTGTACGCTGTAGAGAAAGACGGGTAATATACAGTATGTATAGGAATCAAGAGGGAACAATGAGCATGGAAGACAAAGTGCGTGGATTACAAAGGATCTAAAGCATTGATGTTGTCTTTCACCCCTACAGTTCAACCGATACATCGAAGAAGCTATGCGGGAAATGAATTCAGGGTGAAAGGATATCAATCTTAAGACTGACTGACGATGTCGCAATCGTCAGAGAAAGTAAAGAAGACTTGCAGGATCTGTTGAATGGAGTGAACACTCTGATGAGTGAGAGTAAAAGGAAAGTAGTGAGATGGAGAAGAAATGAGACCAGCAGAAACTTAATATCAGAATTGGGGATCACGACGTAGATGAAATTAAGGAATGCTACTACCTAAGCAGCAAAATAATAAATGACATGCGGAGCAAGGAGTACATAAAAGCAGACTAGCACTGGCAAAAAGAGCTTTTCTAGCCAAGAGAAATATGCTAGTATCAAACATAGGCCCTAATCTGAGGAATAAGTTTCTGAAAATGTACATTTGGAGCACAGTATTGTATAGCTGTGAGACATGGACAGTGGGAAAACCGGAACAGACGAAAATCGAAACATTTCAGATGAGGTGCTACAGAAGAATGTTGAAAATTAGGCGGACAGATAAGGTAAGGAATGGGGAGGTTCTCTGCAGAATCGGCGAGGAAGGGAATGTATAGAAACACTGACATGAAGAAAGGACAGGATAATATGACATCTGTTACGACATCAGGGAATACCTTCCATGCTACTTAAGGAACTATAGACGGTAAAAATTGTGAAGGAGCACAGAGACTGCAACATATCGACCAAATAATTGTGGTTCTCTGAGATGAAGAGGTTGACGTAACAGAGGAATTTTTCTCAGGCTGCATTAAACCAGCCAGAAGCCGGATGGCAGAAAAAATTGTTATGTATCAGTCAGTGTCTCACTGGTAAAGGGAACCTTGCAAATGATTTGCGGAGTTCTTACAATTATTATAGCTGCTTCTCCAGGTTGTGCTGTCTCCAGGTTTTGTTGTTAATCTTTGCCAGCTAAAACTAGCTCGTGTCTGCTGACAGGCAACACAATGAATAGATTGGCAAAGTGGGCTGCTGTTGCAACTTCCCCGAGAATTCATCTCAATGAATTGCATGCACATATTGATGCTCGCTGTCTCTCAAATGGTCCCAAGTTGACTGCCTTTACATTGAGTTAAAAACTTGCTCTATGCACTGATGGGTGTCTGTTTCCTGTATGTTTTGCAGTTTTCGTGCAGTCGTCTTCTGAAGCCTTGAAGTTTCATGCAAGTAAACTATTAAAAAGTACATCTTACTGCTACACCAAAGAATCAACTCAGTTTATTATTTGCTAGTAACTGACTCTCACATGAAACGAATTTGACAATAACTGAACTCAATCAGACAATGCCTTCACGAACTAAGATACACGATCTGGAATGGTAATTCAAAGTTAATGGACATCTGAACGAAACTTTTATATCTGTAGATGTCCTACCAGGATTGCCGTAGGTTAGTACATAGAGAGAGAAAATACTACAGAAGGATATGTGAGTGTATCTATCGCCAGAGCTGCAAGGATGTTGAGTATATAACTACAAAATAGTCATCGAAATGGGAATTAGCATTCACTACAGTTCACCTCAATGTTGCAGCTGTGCCTGACCACAGAATTAGCAATGGCAGCTGCAGTAGCTGCTAAATCAGTCATTGGTTCGGTACCGACAACTCTTCTCCTGCATCTGAGGGTTCGTCAGACACATGAGAGTCTCTAGTTCCAGATGTGATGAAGTTTTGAAGAAGCCTAGAGATGAAGGTGAAGTCTTGGAAGCGAAGAGGCTGTCAGCAGAGCACTTCCAGCAAGGGAAACTTTGAGTTTAGTAGTCTTCAGCATTCTGTAATTTTGATTGGTGGAATATCGATTCTTGTTAGTTCCGACCAGTAAGACGATGTCTTACAAGCACTAGCCTCCCTTTCTAACTCGAATTTCATGTGAATAACCAGTTAAAAAACTTGTTAGTCTTACGGCTCCAAAATGTATACGATTTGCTCCATCTCTCTGCCTTCCTTCATGCGCTGGCCAATAGAATTAGGTCTTTGTAAATCCAGTCACACTCTCTTCTCTCACTCCTAGATTTATTATACGAACCATTTGAAGTTGCCTTTACGTTTCTTTAAACATTCATCCAGTTTTTCGTCACCCAGTTGGGTGTCAGCGCCTCACATACTACAGAGAAGTCCCAACTTTCTGTTCCACTTCCACTCTCTAAGATGTTATCTTAACAGCCCATGCTTTTTAGCAAAGTTTGACTTCGCACCGTTTCCTTTCCAAAAGCAGTTCTGGAACTTTGTCCACCAGCCGGCGTGCGTCCAGGGACACGGCACGTTAGAAGAAAACTCCGTTGTTCGGCACATTCCCAATATGTAATATGATTTGTCTTGACAGCAGACGCACGGCGCTAACCGTACCGGTGCACCTTTTCTTTTTCTCCAGCTTAACGAAACACCAGTGTTACCGCTGTCACCTGCCTTGCTTTTCCCGTCACTGAGAGCTAAGTGGCGATTGAGCGAATAGCACTGAAGGTTTTATAGCCTACACCCTGTCCCTTGTACTCACTGGCCTTCAACTTGGATTCGCAGCAGCCTCTCTTTCAGCTACACATGCTACAAAGGAAATCAAAATCTAAGCAGCTATGTGTTGGTAATCACTAATTCATATTTCGTTACCTGGTGGGGATTAATTTATTCCACTTTAATTTTAATATCTCTTGCATATATTGCACAAGTTAGGGGTAGTTTGGTTATAACAGTGGCATATCGTTACCCCTCCTCCTCTTCTTATATTAATGCTGAAACGGTTATGCTCAGAACTTGATATAGCATAATTGCATCAAAGAAATTTGACCTGGCACTGAGATGTGCGTTCACCTTTGTTATTGTTTTTTGATAAGGGATAGGATTTTAGACAATGGTACAAATCATCTTTCATTGTTTTTGTTGTTATTCTAATAATTCATCACACAGTCACTCTTTCTCCTTGCTGGCGTCGAAAACAGCTTCATTTTTTTCACATAACATGATATTCATTTTTGGTACCAGCTTATAAACACACTCATTCTTCATTTAAATTAGTATTACAATTGATGTTATACTCTTAACCTTCATTCACTCTTACTGACCATCCAAAAAAATGCATTATCAATTTTATTACTCATTCGGTATTTGATGGCTCAGGTGCAATCATACTTCTTCATTCCTTTTTTATAGTATCAATTAACATTCACTCTCGCTTCAAAACAATTTTTAAAATTTAACTCATTCATAGTTTTTACAAATATATACATTACGTATGGTAAATATAATAAAAATTCTGTGATAGTATATAGTTACACAGTGAAACACATATAACAAATATCTGTAATACAAGACATGTAGAACACAAAATTAGAGTATATATCCAGAATTCACTGCCTATCAAACTGTGTAAACATCTGTAAATACTGATACAAAAATGGTGTAGTCAAGTATTAAATCATGCCCATATTCTCCATATACGACTTTAAACAACAAGTTAAAAACAAAATAAATTGTTGCATAACACATTCAAAATATTGGAGATTGTAACGATATTGTTAATCATTGACTCTCAAATTGTTGAAAGATAACGTCTCAATGGTGCTTATTGTTAGTGATCACGACCTACAGGACAGTCTATGTAACGCAAATTTAAGTCACTGAAAGAAAATACACGAAAAATATTATTTTTGGTTTTAGGCATTTAATTAGTTTATAGATTCCTACTGGTAAAGTCCCTGGTATGAGAGACACAGAATTAGCTTCTGAGTTCAAGTGGACTGTTATGGGTACAGTTGGTCGTGGCACATTAACATTGCTTTAACACGAATATGACCTGGTTGAAAAATGCAAGAGGGTTCTCAACATAAAGTTCCTCTCTATTTTCTCTGTTGCACACACATATCAGTTCTTTATTTAAAGTGTTCTTAGTAATGCAACCACACTGTACCTTAAAAGAATTCAAGTCTTCCATTTGATCACAACCGTTTGCTTTGGATATATATATATATTGCCAAGGTGCTGTGCATAAAGGACACATATTTTCGACTATGTTACAGAACGTTGTTGATAGAAAGGTCTCCTTTGTCGAATGGGAGGAGGTGGTCTACTGTATCTCACAGATAAACAATAATCATAATTCAAAACGTTGAATGAATGAAAATACGCTAAACCATTCAATCATGATGCTACTAAATAGGTAAGAGTCATTACGCGACATGTTCTTGATAGTAGCATCACGTGGTTTATTTAAAACTTGCAGCAACATACAAATTAGGTATTGAAATTTAAAGGCAAGTCGGCACAAACACAGCAGAAGGCATCAGACGCCACCAGGTAAGAAAAGTTACCGGTGGTTGAACTTAACAAACAGTAACAAGTTGAACGCAGTAAATAGTAATAATAAGACGAGGAAAGCTAATCAGATCCAACTTCCCCAAGTACTCCACTCGCTGCTCTTCGCCTCGGAGACACTACGAGCAGCAACACGAACCCAAGTCACTGGAGAATCGCGAGATATCACAATGGTGGAGGTTTCTCTATTTGAATTGAAATGCACTCATCTTAACGGAAATGCACTCATCTTAACGCTTGCTGGATCCTGTTTACGACGAAGTCGTGCACCCTTGTGACCACAGCCCTTCTATCCGGCAGTCCATGCGTGCCGCCAGCGGTTCCGGCGCGTTCCGGTACTGCGCGGACCTGGCTCCTCCTCAGTCCCCTACCGAACTCGCAAACTCACACGACCCGGAAAAACAACGACGTCGCCCCAAAGATAGGGAACCAGTTACTACATACCGATAACCGCCGCTCTTGCCACTAGCGGACAGGACAAGCTTGCGAAACCGAGTGGCGCCAATCAGCACGAGAAGAAGACAAACAACCGCAACCATGCCAACTTAACGATACCGCCTGGCCTCCAAGAGAGGGCGGAAACCTACAAATAGCACCAACGCGAGCGGCAGCACGGCTCAACTTTCTTCTTAGTTCTTCAATTTTAAGGTATAATTTATTCTCTTTCTATAACATACTGTTGTCAAAAAATGAAACAGGTGCGTTTAATCTACAATTCATGTAACTAAGATAACATAGTCATTCAATATTCTCAGCGCTGAATTATGTATCTTCAGTAATACCTAGTGCACAGAGCCAGAACTACTGTACAGAGCAACCAGGTAACCATCTGCGATTTCTCTTCTCTCGCATTATTCGCGCTGTAAGAGACAGAATTTCACTCTTGAAAAAGTAGACACAGTGGTTGGTATAGGTAACCAGTTAATCCGTGAAGCCTCGGTTACGATAAATCAGTCACATCTAAAGGGCGTATATTCAACTAAATAGCTAGAAATTCCGACTAGGAACAGCTTAAATCTGAAATAACACACAGAAAATGTTGTCAGGAAGGCGAAGCAAAGACTGCGTTTCATAGGCAGAACAGTTAAAAGATGCAACAGACCTGCTAAAGAGTGCCTACACTACTCTTGTAAGTCCTATTTTGGAGTACTGCTGCGCTGTGTGGTATCCTTAGCAGATAGGATTGGCGGAGCATATCGAGAAAGTTCAAAGAAGAGCAGCACGTTTTGTATTACCGAGAAATGGGGGAGAGAGTGTCACTAATATTGTAAGTAGGCTGTTTAGGTTTTTTATTGGTAACGCCACCTCTGTATGAAAATCACTGGCTGTGCTGTGTGCAGTCTGTGGCTGCTTTGCATTGTTGTAATACTCGCCATTGTAGTGCTAGGCAGCTGGCTGTGAACAGCGCGTAGCATTGCACAGTTGGAGGTGAGCTGCCAGCAGTGGTGGATGTGGGGAGAGAGATGGCGGAGTTTTGAAATTTGTCATGAACTGCTATATTTATATATGATGATATCAAGGTAAATACATTGATTGTTCTCTATTAATATCTTTCATTTGCTAACTATCCCTATCAGTAGTTAGTGCCTTCCATAGTTTGAATCTTTTATTTAGGTGGCAGTAGTGGCGCTTGCTGTATTGCAGTAGTGGGAGAAACAAAGATTATTGTGAGGTAAGTGATTTAGTGATTTGTGAAAGGTATAGTTTAATGTTAGTCAGGGCTATTCTTTTGTAGAGATTTTTGAAAGTCAGATTGCGTTGCGCTAAAAAAATATTGTGTGTCAGTTTAAGCACAGTCCCGTATAATTGTTAAAAGGGGACATTTCATATGGCGACCCTGCCAGGATTCAAACCTGGAATCTTCTGATTTTTTTCTTGTAGTTTGTGTAATTAGTGTAGATTTTGTTTATTGCTAGTGCGTAATTGTACAGAGAATCTCCTTTGTAGCTGCAGTCTTTCATTGTTGTACAGTAAAACAGGTGTGGCACGCATGTAGATTTGCACCAAGTATTTCGCTGCTGCAATTAACTAGATATTATTTTCAGTGTTATGTTAATGTGTTCTCTTATTTTTGCTCTTCAAATTGTGCTTTTCTGTGTTGTCGTGTGAAATATTGTGACAATAATGGCGTGTGAAAAACGTAATACTAGGCTCCAAAGTAAACTGAGAAATGACAGTGAAGACGAAAGCAGTGTGTTAGCGCCGCAGAGTAATGAATTAACTAATGTTCAAAGTAGTAATTTGGTAATTGTGCATAGGGAAATGGTGCGGGCGGCAAACAATGGCAGGACAGTGAAACAATTAGTGAAGAGGGAAGCATTATCGATCGATCGGTCCGCAACAGCTCGCCTCAGGAATCGGGAATGACAGAACACAATATTGCAAATACTGTAGATTCAGGTTTTGCGTCCTCACCCTTTTCTCAAATAAGTCAAGACACATTTTCTGCTTTTCAAACTGCGAATATTGCCGGTTCAAAGGCATTGCCGAATAGCACTGAGGAACATGTTTCAGACACCAGTGCATTGTTATTACAATTAATGCAACAAATGGGACAAAAGCTTCAAAAGTTAGACACAATGGAACAAAATCAGAGACAAACACAGCAAAAGCTTCAAAAGTTAGACACAATGGAACAAAATCTTCAAAAGTTAGACACAATGGAACAAAATCAGAGACAAACACAGCAAAAGTTAGACACAATAGAACTAAATCAGAGACAAACACAGCAACAGCTTCAAAAGTTAGACTCATTGGAGCAAACTCTTGAACAAACACGTGAGGATTTAACTACTGAGTTACTTCACATTGAATCGAAATGTCAAAAAGTCTGTAACGACGTAAAAACCCAAATTTGTGAGCATTTCCAACCTATTTTATCGCGTCATGAAAATGCACTACAGAATCACGAAGCAGCCATAAAAGAACTGCAAACTATTGTTCATGAAAATCATGAGACCTTGCAAGCTAAATTTGACTCAGTTGCATCTACCGATTCGGTTATGCAACTTGTAAAAACTCAGGAAAACTTAAAGGACACAGTAGATACTCTGAAACTTGGTTTAGAAAAACACACTGAGGAAATAAGTACACTATCGGATAAAGTAGCCGAACTTTCAGATCAGTTCACTAACTTATCTACAAAGGTAGATGACGATCTGAATGACACAACACCTGTAGCCTTCACTGACACTGAAGAGTATGAAGAAATTAGAAAATTCAAACAAAATCAAAATCAAATCAATACACAGTACAAAAGAGAAATCCGCGAAGTACATCAGCTGACACAGGTAATACAAGAATTACGTATTTCAGAGGACACTCGCGCCCCAATACGGGAAGAGGGACATAGAAATACGGAACAACCACAAAATAATACCACAAGACACTTCGGAAATTATGAAAGAAATTGGCAAGGCACACCGAATTTTGAGATGGAACCGCCGACACGACGTAACAATGACCGCTATGCGACTCGCCGACATGATGATTTTGACTATAAGCTGTTCATTACTACACGTAAATTTAAAACATTTAAGAATTCTGCCAACGACATTCATCCACAAGCATGGCTCCATCAATTCTCTCATTGTTTTCCTCCCAACTGGTCGTTAGAACACAGATTAGAATTTATGTGTGGCTACTTAGAGCTGTAAGAATGCGATCGGTCATTCACGATTGCCACAGTGAAGGAGAATTTTACCATGCCTTCCTCTCAGCATATTGGTCTCAAGCGACACAAGACCGAGTAAAACATGGCATCATAATGATGAAACATTTCGAACAATCTGAATTCTCCAGTCTTGTGAAATACACTCCTGGAAATTGAAATAAGAACACCGTGAATTCATTGTCCCAGGAAGGGGAAACTTTATTGACACATTCCTGGGGTCAGATACATCACATGATCACACTGACAGAACCACAGGCACATAGACACAGGCAACAGAGCATGCACAATGTCGGCACTAGTACAGTGTATATCCACCTTTCGCAGCAATGCAGGCTGCTATTCTCCCATGGAGACGATCGTAGAGATGCTGGATGTAGTCCTGTGGAACGGCTTGCCATGCCATTTCCACCTGGCGCCTCAGTTGGACCAGCGTTCGTGCTGGACGTGCAGACCGCATGAGACGACGCTTCATCCAGTCCCAAACATGCTCAATGGGGGACAGATCCGGAGATCTTGCTGGCCAGGGTAGTTGACTTACACCTTCTAGAGCACGTTGGGTGGCACGGGATACATGCGGACGTGCATTGTCCTGTCGGAACAGCAAGTTCCCTTGCCGGTCTAGGAATGGTAGATCGATGGGTTCGATGACGGTTTGGATGTACCGTGCACTATTCAGTGTCCCCTCGACGATCACCAGTGGTGTACGGCCAGTGTAGGAGATCGCTCCCCACACCATGATGCCGGGTGTTGGCCCTGTGTGCCTCGGTCGTATGCAGTCCTGATTGTGGCGCTCACCTGCACGGCGCCAAACACGCATACGACCATCATTGGCACCAAGGCAGAAGCGACTCTCATCGCTGAAGACGACACGTCTCCATTCGTCCCTCCATTCACGCCTGTCGCGACACCACTGGAGGCGGGCTGCACGATGTTGGGGCGTGAGCGGAAGACGGCCTAACGGTGTGCGGGACCGTAGCCCAGCTTCATGGAGACGGTTGCGAATGGTCCTCGCCGATACCCCAGGAGCAACAGTGTCCCTAATTTGCTGGGAAGTGGCGGTGCGGTCCCCTACGGCACTGCGTAGGATCCTACGGTCTTGGCGTGCATCCGTGCGTCGCTGCGGTCCGGTCCCAGGTCGACGGGCACGTGCACCTTCCGCCGACCACTGGCGACAACATCGATGTACTGTGGAGACCTCACGCCCCACGTGTTGAGCAATGCGGCGGTACGTCCACCCGGCCTCCCGCATGCCCACTATACGCCCTCGCTCAAAGTCCGTCAACTGCACATACGGTTCACATCCACGCTGTCGCGGCATGCTACCAGTGTTAAAGACTGCGATGGAGCTCCGTATGCCACGGCAAACTGGCTGACACTGACGGCGGCGGTGCACAAATGCTGCGCAGCTAGCGCCATTCGACGGCCAACACCGCGGTTTCTGGTGTGTCCGCTGTGCCGTGCGTGTGATCATTGCTTGTACAGCCCTCTCGCAGTGTCCGGAGCAAGTATGGTGGGTCTGACACACCGGTGTCAATGTGTTCTTTTTTCCATTTCCAGGAGTGTATTTTGAAGACATGTTGCACAAAAATCAGTACCTGTCAAACCCATACTGCCCCTCAGAACTCATCCGCATTTGCTTAATCAAATTACCTGAACATTTACGACATATTATTTTGGCAGGACGTTGCAAAGACGACATTGAAGCTTTTCAGGGACTGTTACAAGAACTGGAAATTGACACTGACAATCGCGGAACGCAGGAAAACAATCACTACAGGTCACATACGTCACAATTCCGTGACGACAGGAACAATAACTTGACACGACAAGGCTATTCTTACAACGCAAATCGTGACCAAAGCAGACACCACCCGTATGACAACCGTTGGCAGAGTAAAAATAATTACAGAGAAAGATTGCATTTCCATAGTAATGACTATCACAGAGACAGCCAGAGACACAGACGATATGGAAACCAAAACAATTATTATCAAGGGAGGCAGAATAACTTCAGACGCAACATTTCGGCGCACAGTTACGATTCAGGGAGAAATTCTCCACCACGTGATGGACAAACAATAAACTATGTAAACTACCGACAAAACGACAGACCTGAATTCCATCAGAACTGGCGAGCTTCAAACAGGGCAGGGCCTTCTCGTCACGGTGAATTTGTAGAAGTTAGGTCTCCAAACCCCAATAACGACGCGCGCCAACAAAGAGACAGACAATGACTCGCACAGCAGGCAGCTGCGTGCGCCGGCTGGCTCAGAGAAAAATAACAGACGCTAACCTTGAGAAAAAAAATTCCAGTATTCTTTACCGACATATACCGTATGATAATTGCGTTCAAGTTGAAACTCTGTGTACTAGGAAGAGTAAAGATTTACACCACATTTCACATGTAAAACCGTTTATTGAAAGATAATCTGCTTTTTAACTTTGTCTTTGCCATATAACTTTTCACTTTACATTACTAGTATGCTTTGTAGGACTTAAGAAACTGTTAACATGCAACAATGTTGGAAGTTAAATATCCAGTCAAGAACCAAGAGAACTTATTTAAAAAGAAATTACGAATGCATTATTATTGTGAACAGACGACACAGTGTTATTGTGTGTGTGCATTCTTGCTTGTTTGTTGCACGATTACGTAACGACTATAAGGCTCACATACTTACAACATTTACCAGTACTGCTAATGAGATTTTAATGCAACATTTTGGTTTATTTGAAAATACATTCTGGATTTAAAGTACTTTCTGTGAGATACCAGTCGACACAGTGGTTAGTTTATGTGACAACTACACGGTTTTATCACGACGCTACTAATGAGTGACAATTTACAATGTTGCTTTTGTGCTGTATCTGCTTTATATCTGCACAGTTTTCTGAATTCTTCTGGAAAGTAAAACATGTTTTAGCAGTAACTTTTGTGGTATAGCTACAATGAGACAGCCTTTTTCGTAGCACAACAATACGTTACATTATAGTACTTTCTTGATCAGGATAAGGTACGTAATAACTACGGTATCCATACACAAAGCATTTCACTTTCGTTTATGATGAGGTAAGTACATTGACTTCTGCAGAACTTCGCTTTCGGAGGACGATAACTACGACACTTCCACAGAGATTATGTTGCGACAAGACGCACAGTTTAGCGTTACAGTACACGTATTTGAGTGATTAATTTTGTACTTAGAATATTTATTTTTAAAGATATTTGGAGTACAATGATACAAAGGTTTTCCATGATACATTTCATTCCATTGCTGTAATCTGTAACACCTGAGGGTATTATTCATTTATCCTCAGGGGGGTACACGCTTACTTTGTGTACCATGTGTTTGGCAAGCACAAGGAGCCCTAGCTAATATGGTATTTGCTTATACAACTTTACACATCGGTACCATATTTCTCTAACACATAAATTACACAGCTATCTGATCATTTAACTGAGAGAGCCATATATTTATTTTACTACATCAGTGACAGATGTTTATGTAATTACACCGTTGTATAACTTCACACTTACAAAATTGTATTTTGTCTGTACTTTGTGAACTGTTCTTTTTTTTCAGACCCATTGTGATATTATGAGAACTTTGAATGATGTATTTGGTATGGGAGCATGATTTTTAAAGTACGTTTGAGGTAAATGACACTACTGACATGAGCAGAGAATTTTTTTTAGGTTTTGAAATTATTGGAGGAAGCTACGACGATTTTGAGAATTGACTGAGGTGTTATGATGTTATTATTACGATGACTATGTGTATTATGCTGCTGTGGTATGTTTATGATCAGTAGGCTGATGCTATATGAGTTATTTGATTATGCTACGTATTTATTATCAGGAAATATTGAAGAAGCGTCGACGAATTTGTATATGTGTAATAAGGTAAGGAGTAATGAATTAGGGACTCTGACTTGTAAAAAAAGGATGTTGGAAACCAAGAATCGTACTTTAAGAGGTAGGAAATGTGTGTAAATGCGTGAATGTATCACAATGCCGGCGAAAATTTTTTGGACACTGTTATATTCATAAGATACTGTTTCTACACATTTGTAACCAAATTCTCAACCTGTGAATTTTTTTATATGAGACTGTCACTGTAGCGAAAACTGCTGTCGTCAATATTTCGGTATGAAAGGTAAGTGACCGTGACGTAATTCGTTGTGAGCGGCCAGGTGTGCCAGCCGCCTTGAGAAAAAGCCATTAGGTGGTAGAAAAAAAAAGGGAGGCCATTATCCTCGCTATTGACATTCCTTTGTAGAAAGCATCATAAATACGACACGCTAATAATAACTTGGAAACATTTTTACATCTGCACACCTGATTATGACAAGCGTCTTTCTACGAGAGTTGAGAGATTTTCTGTACTACCATATGAAATGCCCTATGGCTAATGATTGATGTTTCATGCCTTCCTTTGTACATATTTACTCATTTTGTTTAATATCTAGTTTCTAGCTGCACTGCAGCATTGGTTAAAATAAAATTTAATATATGTACTAATATAGTTATTTTATGCCTACAGATCGAGTCAATAAGAAATTTATGATCTACTTCCAAGAAAACGAGGGCACATAAATTGACATTTCCCTTCACAGGAATTGCATAAATAATTTCTTTACGATTTGGTAACTTATCTGCTAGTGTAAGTTCTCGTGATGCATCACTCTAGTGTTAAGATGTGACATAGGTTTTAGACATGGCCATTTTTAGTATAATACTTTTTCTGCTTGAACTTTGTCATGTTTAGGTATAAGTTATACTGTTTGCCAGGCATAGTGCTACTGAATTTTAATTTGTGTTACTCTGCTAAGCCAGATTTATTTTTCTTGTTTGCTGCACATTGCCTTACATTAGTTGTAATATTGCAATTGCTTCGCTAATTTCTAAAATGCTGCTTCCTTTGCAAATCTGCACTTTTTTGTCATTGCTGTTTGCGTTAATTGTTTTATGTGCTGCTGCATTGCCTCGTCCCTTAGTTTAGCATCTGAGCTCAGTAGATTTAAGTTACCTTAAGAGGGGGTAGACTATATAAGAAACTAGTTGTGATGAATGGAAAGAAATGCATTGAAGGTATATGAAAACGTTTTGGGCCAAAATGAGTATTGTACAATGATCCATAATTATTTTGAAAGAAATATGGTTAGAATACAGAAAGGAGGTATAGATAGGACTTTTTGGGAATAATGATAAACGAAGGGAGATCTCCAAGAACAAAAAAAAGTTTTGTTCGCAAGATACTGCAGTAAAACAAACCCTGTCCTTTCCCTTTCTGTTATTCCGCTATGTGTTTGTGTACTCTTGTACATTTGTGTTCTTCCTGTCTTTATGTGTTTATCTGATGAGAGTTGTAGAATTTTTTCTGATAATATGTTATTTACCTTGTAAAGATGCTTAGACATTATTTATTCTGTTTTCTTTTAATGCTTATGTGTGAAGTTGATGTTCCAAAAGTTATTCTGATATTTTATGTATTTACTTATGTCATAATTCCTGTAACATTGATGTATATGTTTATTTCTGTTCTGTTGTAAAACCTGTACTACAAATGTTATCTGTATTGTTATGTTCTTTAATAATGTATTTTGTACCTTTGTAATTGTATTCTCATGTTATAATATTGTAATTGACACCAGTTCTTCAAATTAAGTATCATTTCACTGCACATGTTTCTGTTGGTCATAGTATATGGACAATATGTGAGAAGTAGGGACTGATAGTGTTCGCACGTGTGTTAATAATTCAGCAAGGGACTGGATAACAGCATTGCTGGTTCTAAGGACAATTCCAAAAACTTTGTGAGTGCACAAGTGGTGGTTATGGACTTGCTATATTATCTGCAAGACTCTTCAATGGTGATTGAGCACCTGCATAGTCACAACAGATGGCTGCTGGCCATCTCTACAAGGACTACAGTGGGTCTGCATCTTTGATGACCCACCAATACCATTATTTCTACAAGGACTACAGTGGGTCTACATCTTTGATGATCCATCAGTACCATTATTTCTACAAGGACTGCAGTGGGTCTGCACCTCTGGTGGCCCACCAATACCGTAATCTCTACCAGGACTGCAGTGGGTCTGCTCTGTGATGACCTACCAAACGATATTCTTCAAAACTTCGATTGACTCCGCTGTGGCTTTGCTCTGTTGTGGCCCATTACCTGTCAGCATGTCAAGAGTCAGCACTGTCTTTCCGTTGGAAGGACAACACTACTTCTTCAAGACTGCATGGAAATCCACTACTTCTGTGTGCATTTTCTTTTACTGCTCAGACTTTGGGAAAAACACTGCAATGTGATGAATGATCAGGACTGTCTTTATGGACTGTGAGAAAATTTAAGCTTTTGACCAACATTGTATCAATAAATGTGTGCATTTGATTTCTTTGTTATTGTAATTACGATTATGAAAAATTTTAACAAATATGTATTGGCCAGTGACCAAAAAAATTTGTAAAATTTTTTATGGGGAGCATGGGGGCTATGTAAGTAGGCTGTTTAGGTTTTTTATTGGTAACGCCACCTCTGTATGAAAATCACTGGCTGTGCTGTGTGCAGTCTGTGGCTGCTTTGCATTGTTGTCATACTCGCCATTGTAGTGCTAGGCAGCTGGCTGTGAACAGCGCGTAGCGTTGCACAGTTGGAGGTGAGCTGCCAGCAGTGGTGGATGTGGGGAGAGAGATGGCGGAGTTTTGAAATTTGTCATGAACTGCTATATTTATATATGATGATATCAAGGTAAATACATTGATTGTTCTCTATTAATATCTTTCATTTGCTAACCATCCCTATCAGTAGTTAGTGCCTTCCATAGTTTGAATCTTTTATTTAGCTGGCAGTAGTGGCGCTTGCTGTATTGCAGTAGTGGGAGAAACGAAGATTATTGTGAGGTAAGTGATTTAGTGATTAGTGAAAGGTATAGTTTAATGTTAGTCAGGGCTATTCTTTTGTAGAGATTTTTGAAAGTCAGATTGCGTTGCGCTAAAAAAATATTGTGTGTCAGTTTAAGCACAGTCCCGTATAATTGTTAAAAGGGGACGTTTCAATATGATACAGGCGTTTTTCGTTGCGGCGGTATCTTCTTGTACATTTCCATCGCCAACTTTCTCCTCCGAATGCGAAAATATTTTGTTGACGCCGACGTACAAAGGGAGAAACGATCATCGTAATAAAATAAGGGAAATCAGAGCTCGCACGGAAATGTATATGTCATCGTATTAGCGCGTGCTGTTGGAGATTAGAATAATAGAGAATTATTGTGAAGGTGCTTCGATGAACCCTTTGCCACGCACTTAAGTATGATTTGCAGTGTATTCATGTAAATGGGGATGTAGATTCAGATCAAGGTTCCTGTCACAGAGAAATGTTACTCAGTTTCTTCTGTAAGGGACACATAATACTTGTACAAATGTTAGCCGTGAAACGACTTCTTCTTCTTATTATTATTCTCATTCCTTCTTTTCCTCTTCAACCAGAAGAAGTGCACATTCAGCCATAGATTCTTCTTTCTTAAAAATAGTTCCTTGTGCTTATTCGTTCCTAACAATGAAGTGGCATTAACGTATAAATGATTAGTTAATTATGTTGTTCTCTTAGCGAATATTGTGCGAGTAGAAATTTTGTTCCCTTGCTCTTCTCAATATTTCATTAGTTGAAACTGGAACCACTACACTTAAAATGATTGACACGGTGCTCGTATCCCAGGCGCCGTAAACAACGGGTGAAATAAATATTAACAGGCCATCGGGATCTCAGATCCTATACAGCGTCAGACCGTGGAAAGGCGTGGACAACTTCCTTCTCGCAGGCAGCCACTGGTTAGTATGGGTAGTGAGGAAAGGTGGTGGGAGTGTCAACACTAATATCAGAGGCTTTCAAAAGAAAAGGTATGAAACAACACTGTGGATGTTATTGGAATCTTGATGGGAAATACGTAAAACTGAGGGAAATAAGACGAAATATGTAAAATCGCAAAAAACTTGCAACATTATTTAAATTGACTGAGAATAAAAAAATTAGAAAAAAAGTACCATGAAATTCGGGAAACTTACGTCAGTTGGACGTACCCAGACCCTCAACACAGAGAAAAGCTTAAAAATTATGCTCTGCCTGCATTTTTAATCCTCCCTCTCCCCCTGTACACTATGTGGGTTTTCATAACATATACTTCAACAAGGCTACGTAAGTATTGCAGAGAGGCGCTGTATTAAAGCAGACGAAACATATGTATCCCACTCAATAACTGTGTTTTCACACATACAGTCGAGTATAGATACTACCGAATTGCTGTTGGTTCTCACAAGCAGTTATTCCTTAAGTATTAAGGAGAAGAATCAGTGCGTTTATCAGACTTAAGCCATTCCCTAAAGCGTTCTGTAGGAGAATGGATTGATGCTACATATGCCACCTTTAATAGGGTGATGGGTGAGTACTCGAGAGGTGTTGGTATTTATCCCATACGTGAGCAAAACTACTTAACATCAGAGCAGGACTTCAGTGTGCAAGAGGAGTGCTACCTGAGCCTTGGTGATGGTACTAAAACAGCAGTAAGTCTGTTACGTCTCCTTTGCCTGCTAATCACTGTGCTCACTCCCTCCTACGAAGTTGCTGCTTCTTTATGTGCATTTTCGTGCAGCAGGTCTTGGGCGATAACTCAGTGTATCAACTATCGAAAATATTCACGTCGTTTTTTCCTCGCTCTATTTCCTAGCCAGACATAGGCGTATCCGCCAACACCGTTGCTACTACTAATAATAAGCACGAATAATTCGGGAAATGCGATTGAGGGAGCGTACGTTTCGACTTAAAGAAACATAAAAAATCCATTAATTTCCTAAGAGGCAGAACAAGAGACTTCATTCTAGTTGGTTTATAAGCAGCTCCAGCGGTGGATATACACCAATGATGACTTCATAGTGATGAACAGTTCGGTCACTTCCTAGGACACCAGGAGGACAGAAACACGGCAAAATCTTATAGGAGGTTCTATTACGAGGAGTGGTATGACCGTTTAAATTTTGAACGCTGGCAGTTGATAGTTTTTTACCAACTCTGAATGTTAAAAAATAACGATGAGGAGTGCTCTCGAGTGAACTAAATGACGTTATAAATGCTGATCTTTATCGGTATTACGTATGTCTGGAATGAATGTAATGTCCTCGTGCATGACAATTTGTAATTTGAACATGCTGAATGCTCTGATTTTGCTCATAAAAGCAATAGGAATCGAATGGACCTATTCTCGTGGAATAATGACTGTTTTTATTACACATGTCTCCAACATGAAAATTGTTTCAAATTTATTAAGTGATTTTTATAGTGTTTTCAACACTGATTTCGGGAAAAATAGTAAAAAATTCCATCACGTACAGTTATTTCACAAGCTGCTTGTCTAGTTTTAGCTTTTTTCGATATTTCAGTACTCTAGCGAGTTTGAACTTTGGTTTTTAGGCTCTCCATAAACTATTATTTAGCCGTTTCTATACTAAATATACGTAAAATAAAGAGTAATTAGGAGAAACCAGTAGTATTTTCATGTCAGTGCCTGTCTGTCGCGCTGTCCCTTCCCCCGCCGCACAGTACCTCTTCACTCTGTGCTGTTCACATGTTGTTGTTACTAACGCTTTAAAGTAGTGACTGTTTTCTAGTATTGTCAAGCTGTTTTATGGACAAAGGCTACCAGAGGATGTATAAACTTGCCAGATTGCTTCTTCTACATTTGTGGTAACTATAGCATTAAAAAACAACAAAGAAACATTTCCGATTTTGTTGGAAAAGTATATTTCGCCTATTTTGGTACAAAGTTAGGCTATCAAGATAAGTCTTGGGCCCCACACAAAGTTTGTTCAGGGTGTGATGAAGAGCTGAGTCAATGGTTTCTACATAAAAAGCAGTCCTTACGTTTTGGAATACCAATGGTTTAGAGGGAGCCCAAAAATCATAGTGATGACTGCTATTTTTGATCTTGCAAAGTACAAGGTTTCAATTTGAAAAGCAAAACGGATATTTCTTACCCTAACATTCAGTCAGCCATTCGCCCTGTTACTCATGGACCTAAAGTACCAATAACCTCTCCTCCAGATTCTTTTGATGATATAGATGATCACGAGCCATTGGCTCACCAAAGTGATAGTGAAGAAGACTGAGATTGCTACGATCCTGGCACAACCGATGCCATTCCACTCTCACAATCTGAACTGCACGATTTAGTTAGAGACCTAGGCATTTCCAAAGAATCGGCAGATGTTTTAGGATCCAGATTTAAAGATAAACATATGTTGGCTCCGGGTACATCCTTTTCTTGGATCGAGGGAAAAGGAGTTTGTATCTTTCTCCTCTCAAGAAGGTGACCTGGTGTTTTGCAGTGATGTTCCTGGACTTATGGCACGTTTCAAAATAGAACATGCTCCTGGTGAGTGGAGACTTTTATTGATTCTTCAAAAAGAAGCCTTAAAGCAGTACTTCTAGACATTGGCAATAATTATGCATCTATACCAGTTGGACACTCAGTTCACTTAAAAGAATGTTACGAAAACCTTGAACTTGTTTTAAGCAAACTCTGCTATTCAGACCACAAATGAACACTATGTGGTGATTTAAAAGTGATTTCAATGCTGCTTGGTCAACAAAGTGGCTATACAGAGTTCCCTTGCTTTCTCTGTGAATGGGACAGTAGAGACAGAAAGCAACACTACATAAAAAAAGCTTGGCCCTTGACAAAAAACTTGCAAGTAGGGGTTAAAAATGTTGAAAGAAAAAGCCTTGTGGATTCCAAAAAGGTGTTACTTCCACCACTTCACATTAAGTTGGGGCTGATGAAACAATTTGTTAAGGCATTGGCAAAAGAAGGGGAGTGTTTCAGATATCTTTGTGGACAGTTTCCTGGTTTATCTGAGGCAAAGCTAAAGGAAGGAATCTTTGTCGGATCAGACATTAGAAAACTAATGACAGATCCCAATTTTGTGGACAAAATAGAAACTAAAGAAAAGGCAGCATGAACATCTTTTGTATTAGTTGTTACCGGTTTCCTATGAAACTAAAGAGATCACAAGACAATGCTCGACAACTTTAAGAACATTAACATTAAAGTTCATTTTCTCCACTCACATCTTGACTACTTCCCAGCAAACCTTGGTGATGTAAGTGAAGAGCAGGGCGAAAGATTCCACCAAGACATCAAAGAAATGGAAAGAAGATATCAAGGAAGATGGAACGTCAACATGATAGCGGACTACTGCTGGATGATAAAAAGAGATGATCCTCAACGAGTCCGCAGCCGGAAAAGCAACAAAATAAGCTTCGACAGAAAACGAAAGCATTATTATAAGGACTTATAAGCTTAAAGAGTAATGGAAGTGTACTGGAAATGCAGTTTAGAACATAATTTATAAATAAAATAAAATTTTATTACGTTATAAAACTGTGATGAATTGTTTAAATTTTGTTATTATACCAAAAACACTCCCTTTTTCTGAGAAAACTTGACGTGATAGAAAAAATGGATTGCGGTTTTGAAATCAGCGCTGAAAACTACATAAAAGTCAGTTATCAAATTTAAAACAACTTTCAAAAAATATTTTTTTGCAGACCTGTGTTATTATCGTCAAGATCCCATGTTTAAAACTAGGTGTTACCCGAAGTCCTCTGTTATTTCATACTTCAGAATCTCTCATTACGAAGTAGACACCACTTGAATTATAGCTTGTTGTGAAACCTAGAAATAATAATTTCCCCGACATGTGAGTGGACTGCGTGAAACAGGCTGTTGTGTGTTGATCAAATTTCTTATGAAACTAGAACGCAAGAATCTGCTGCTGTTGTGAATGATTGGCAGCTGAATGACATAACCTTTACATACAGGTCTCTAGAGGCGATTTATGTACCAAAAAAGTCAGATGTTATAACACATAGGGTATTTGTTTTCCATGTATCGGAGGAGTCTTATAGGGTTCTCTACTAGGTGATGTCAGGAGATTCTATTACAAGACATCCTCACACGATTTGTTTCGTAAACGCCAGTGCGATATTGCATTGCACTGATAAATCAGGTCCTGTCATAGCGTACAAAACAACATTATCTTGAATTATAGCTAAAGGGTGTATTCTGTAATGTTTATTTCACATGTCTGAAATGTTTGTGATACAAACGTGCATGACAGTTTACTTACGGACAATGATTCGAATGTGAGGCATGCTCTCAAAGCATGTAATTTTCTTCATCTGTCTGGAAGAATCACTCCGACCTCTGCAGTTCGTAATGTGTAATATGTGGCAGTGCTGTAGGTTTCTTTTTTTTTTTTTCATTTCGTAAATGTCGTAAAATAACGGGAGATGGGTAAAGAGAGAGAGGCGAATTGTGTCCTGCTGCCGAACGCAAAAACTACACCGATTTTGCTCATAAAACTAAAAGAAAATGGACTAAGCCTATTTTCGTGTGAAGAGGACATTTATTATCATCGTGACTGTGTGACCTTTTTTCTTTTTCTTTTTTAACACACTCTCGCTTGTAAGAGGTGCATTGACATTAAAAAAAAAGTGTTCTCCATCGCAGAATGGCATGCGGTTGTGGGCCGGGGTAATGTCCAGTGTGTGTTAGGCTACATTTTAGACGAACAAGCAGGCGAACGCGGGGTGCCCATCATTTTTCTTGCTTTGTTCAGGGGGCGTTACGGTGTTTTGTGTTGGCACAGAGACACTGCCTAGAGCACTCAGCCACTGCTTGAAGACTTTGGCACCAGATAGGTGGGAGGCTGCGGTCAACACAGGCACCGCATGGTAGCGGTAGCAGCTGGCTGTTTTAAAATTCCTGTATCCCCACCTTTGGTGAGGAGAGGGCGGGAGAGGGAGGGGTGAAGGGAGGTAAGAGTGGCTCTAATTGGTCTAGTTTGTGATCGTCCATCGAGGAGAATGCCGTCCTTCTCTCCTGTTGCAATATTTTGTGATGACCATTATCCCCAGCCTTGGAATAGGTGTTGCATTATGACCCATTCATTACAAGTGCTGGGTTCTTTCATGACAATTTCGAGAGTAATTAGACCAGTGAAACATTTTCCATCAGTTGTAGTTTGTATTGGCTTTCCTGAATTTCGATTACCTGGGCTGCAGAGACAATCATAGCCAGATTACTTACATACCAGAACAATACTTTGCAATCTGATCTAAGATAGAACATGGGAAAATCTACCAATTTCTCCAATACGGTGACCACCGATGGATTCCGTTGAAAATTTGAATGGCGCCCTCTTCCTCAGTGAAACGCCTTGATACCCCCTTTGCGTCAGTTAGTTCGTAAGATGGGTAATATCTGAGTATCGAAGACGTCATCTGCTTTTTGTGTCCCAGCAGACAGAACTTAGTGGCTGCCTTTTTCGGCTGTTTTCAGAAGACCTGATCTGTTCCTTGAACTTGAAGCCTTGCAGATGACCGGTCACTCTGACATCAAACAACTTCGTCATGCAGCCGTCTTCCCCCATTTTCTCCTTGTTGGTGCATCAGTGGTTGCTGTTAGATAGCACGTTTGGAACACCTCAATGGTCACGGCATTCGGCTCCAGGGACTTGCTGCCTAGAATTTCGTTACGGTTTGGCTTTTCATTACTTTGGACAGAGATGCCTAACGATACCTGTGATAAAGCGCTACTGTTTAACATGACACAAGCAACTGTTTTAAGCAAGAGCATCGTAGCATCTTGTTGGATGCTGCACTCCACCTTCGGCACCATTGTGCAGTAAGACATCGTAACGCCCCCTCCTCCCCCCCCCTTCTCCCTGGCCGTTTCTTTTTCTTTTAATCTTGACCAAATTTTCATGAGCACAATGATCTCTCTCTGGCTTACTCCACAACTTTCTCCCAATGGTATCTGTAGTGTAAAGGCTAAATTTAGCTTCTAGAATAAAGGCACATCTCCCGCCATTCTGTAATCACTACCTGTTTAGTAATTTACTAATAATATCTTTTTTCCTTTAAGTGTCATTGGCTGTCTGCGTTGAACTCTTGTTGTAAACCTATTTATGTAAAGACTGTTCCTAGCGATATGAAAGTTCCTAATTGAACTACGTGATTATTTTAATATCTTTCCCTTCTATTGTTGTAACCACTCTCCATCACTTCGGCTAATTAACTAATGTAAAACACTTTCGACCATTGGCTGAGACCGAAAATATTAATTAATTTTGCTATGGGCAGGTGGCAAATGGAGTCACATCGTACACCTCACTCTGACTCTCTACCCACCAGAAAGCGAGCAAATATTTGCAGTATCACAACAAATTGGCCTCATTGTGAATCCCTTTTTCTATTGGCTGGTCGAATCGTGCAATAACCTGATTTGTGGAGCAATCACATGTGACAATGGCCCGACTTTGGACTACTTGGGGGTGAGGACAGACATACTTGTTGTCACCGTTCAAGTCGACCTCGTCCAACGGCTACAAGAAGAGATTGAAGTATCGCTCCTCAAGCACATATCAGTCTTTCACATCTGTTCCTGGCATCCAAGAAAAAGTGATGGACTACCTGCAATACCCTAGATTGTTCCACACCATTGGTCAGAGACTGCAACACTAGACTAGGGGATGCGTAGGCTACCGTTAACACCACAAAACGAATAGCTGCATTTGGACTGTTGCCATGACCAGGAAACATGGACTGCTAATGGACAGCATTCCCTTGTTTTAAGTGGTGAACTGCGGGTCCTTTCCACCCTGGATGACCATCATCGACGAGCATGGCGACAACCTAGGAAAAGGTCCCATTCTTCCAATACTTTGGAGAGGCACAGCGGTATTACTGGTGGCGCCACCGTATGAGGAGACATCGGGTATGACCCCAAGTTATGGCTGGTGGTAATTGAGGGAAGTTTGCCAGAGCAATGGTCTGTCATTTACTAGCTGCGTCCTTCCGCATTACCTCTCATTTCACAGTGTCGTGGCACCAATTTCCGAAAGGACAATACTCATCCACACATTGTAGGTGTCTGTATTAACTGTCTGCGTGGTGTTGCAGTACTCGTGTGGCCAGCAAAATTCCCAGCTCTGTCCGACCGCTGCGGTCGCAGGTTCGAATCCTGCCTCGGGCATGGATGTGTGTGATGGTCTTAGGCTAGTTACGTTTAAGTAGTTTTAAGTTGTAGGGGACTGATGACCTCAGATGTTAAGTCCCATAGTGCTCAGAGCCATTTGAACCAGTTCTGTCCCCGATGGAACACGTGCGCGACCAGCAAATCCGTCTCTGGTTCAGTATTAAGAGCAGTTACAACAGTTGTGGGTCAGCTTGCTTCGGAAGACGATACAAAGGTTTTACGGAACTCTTTTCAGCCGGATCAGTGCAAGCATCCAGGGGGTGGAACGTCATACTGTTTGTGACATCGTGCTGCAAAGTTCTTTGCTTATTGGGCTCGATTGTTTGTTGTTGTTGTTGTGGCCTTCAGTCCTGAGACTGGTTTGATACAGCTCTCCATGCTAATCTATCCTGTGCAAGCTTCTTCATCTCCCAGTACCTACTACAACCTACATCCTTCTGAATCTGTTTAGTGTCTTCATCTCTTGGTCTCCCTCTACGATTTACCCTCCACGCTGGCCTCCAATACTAAATTGGTGATCCCTTGATGCCTCAGAACATGTCCTACTGTAAGTAGGCTGTTTAGGTTTTTATGTTGGCAACGCCACGTAGCGCTCTGTAGAAAATCACTGGCCGTGCTGTGTGCAGTCTGTGGCTGGTAGGCATTGTTGTAATATTAGCTATTGTATTGTTGGGCAGCTGGATATGAACAGCGCGTAGCGTTGCGCAGTTGGAGGTGAGCCGCCAGCAGTGGTGGATGTGGGGAGAGAAATGGCTGAGTTTTGAGAGCGGATGATCTGGACGTGTGTCCATCAGAGAGAGTAAATTTGTAATACTGGATATCATGAACTGATATATATATATATATATATATATATATATATATATATATATATATATATATAAGCTTCTACTCTCTTCTTGTCCAAACTAGTTATCGTCCATGTTTCACTTCGATTGTTTAATAACTGAAATAGCATCATATACGCTCTCAACTCTTGAAGTTTCATTTCTTGTGCAGCTCCCCATGTGAGACTTTGACAGACTGTGTTGACTGGCTGGAGACTACACAAATGTTCGGAAGAAAACGAGGAGCCACATTCATCATGCCGACATCGAGCTCACTAATTTTCCCCAAAGCTCAAACAAGAGACTGATCACGATTTGAAATGCCCAAAAAAGCACAGTGAATGCCGATTCTCTCAAGAGAATGTTTCTCAATGCGACTCGTTACCAAAGCCTGCGATATCAGATGCGTTGCATCAGTGGAATTCTAAGCAAATAAACTGGCGAGATATAGCAGTTGCATGGTAGCCGTCCTTTGCCTGTTTCGTGGGCGACGTTTGTCATGCCTGGAAGCGCATCCCGAAGTGAAGAGTGCGCATGCGCCGAAGCTGCAGCCCAGCGCGGAATGCAATTACAAGCAGAGTGGACGGCCGGCGGTGGGCCTCGTGCCAACGCCCCCGCACGCCATCATAAAAGACGCCGCCGCCGCCGCCGCCGCGCTGCCGGCCTCATAACCGCGCTACCGTCACAATGGCCGCGGCATTCCGGCAGACCGCCACCCGCCGCGATAACTCGCCACCACACGACCTGTGGCGCCGCGGTGGCGGGCGCGTGAATCAACAGGGTGCCCCGTGCAATACCGACCACCCCCTCGTTACTATCTTTGTCACCGTCAACAGGCTTGCAGTTCCAGGCAACACGTCGTGCTCGTCGGTCTCTACGACAGCCATCCCCCCCTCTACGTTACGGAGAACTACAACCGACATCTTGGAAGGAAGAAGGGCGTAACTGGAAAATCATAATTAATAGATAATTGACTTAAAAACATTAACGTTTTTAAAAGTGCTCCTATAAAATACACTGACAGAAAAAAAAATAACGTCAAGGATGGGTTGTCCAAAATAAACGAATATACGTGTTTCTACGAGGCGTGTTTTTTAAGTAAGTACCGTTCTGCCACACCGCGGCTGCAGTGCTGCCGTCGGCATTCTGCGCATGCGCACTGGGTACCTACATCTGTTGTCTACGCGCTGACGCCATTACAGTCTGATTCCTGCTTGTTTACGTTGTGTACTGAGTGTTTAAGATGCCTCCGATAATCGTGAGTCCCGTCGACTGTTAAGTACGGGCTGTTATAAGATTTCTTAGTGTAAAGGCCTAAAAGCGATTGATATTCAACATGAGATGTGAGCAGTTTACAGAGAAAACATTATGAGTGATGGAATAGTAAGAAAGTGGGTGAGAGCATTTAAAGATGGCCGCACGAATGTGCATCATGAACAAAGAAGTGGGCGCCCTTCGGTCATTAATGAAAGTTCGGTGCAGGAAGTGGACAATAAGGTGAGAGTAAACAGACGCTTTACGATTTCCTCCTTGCGGGATGACTTTCCTAATGTTTCTCGTAGTGTTTTGTGTGGCATTGTGACCGAGCACTTGAATTACCGAAAATTATGTGCATGTTGGGTACCGAAAGTGTTGACGGATGTGCACAAAACCAAACGTTTAGACAGTGCATTGACTTTCCTTGAGTGGTACCACAACGACGGTGATGATTTCTTAAGCCAAATTGTTATGGGCGATGAAACATGGGTGGTTTACGTCACACCAGAATGAAAGCAACAGTCTATGGAATGGCGCCATTCAGATTCACCCAGAAAAGTGTAGTTTAAGCAAACAATTTCTGACCAGAAAATCATCTGTATAGTTTTTTGGGACAGAAAAGGAGTCGTGGTTGTGGAATTTCTGCCTCGTAATGAGGCAATTAATGCAGCGGCTTACTGTAAGACATTGCACAATCTGCGCCATTCAATTCAGAACAAAAGATGTGGCAAGTCGAGCAAGGGCATCGTTTTGCTGCAAGACAATGCCCGTCCGCATGTTGCGAATCAGACCAAAGATCTCATCGCATCTTTTCGACGGGAAACTCTAGATCATCCTCCATACAGCCCCGATCTTGCGCCCAGTGACTACCATCTGTTTCTGCACTTGAAGAAACACCTGGGCGGTCAGTGTCTTCAAGACGATGACGAAATCAGAACAGTGGTGATGCAGTGCTTAACAAGTCAGGGCCAGACTGCGATGAGGAGGGTATTCAAAACCTGGTACAGCGTTATGACAAGTGCCTGAATATTGACGGAAATTATATAGAAAAGTAGGCTAAGGTACAGGCTTTCATGTAAAAATAAATTTTTTTTAATTTTCAAAACTGTACTTACTTAAAAAACACGCCTCGTACTTCTGAAAGATGGTGTCCATTCAAAATTCCCGCCAGTAGCATAAGAGTTGCGCTAGGAGCGGCACTATGAAGATGCAAATCAGGTTTTATCTTAATACAGGTTGTAATTGTCATGAGCGTTAGTTAGCTTTGAGATTGCACGTGTTGATATTAGTCAAGAATGCCTTTAAGGTGAGAAAGAAGCCACGTACAACATTTCACTGCATTTGAACGATTGACGTTTAAAGTTTCAGTCATGGCGTGTGGGGTGACCAAGAGAGTGCTCCAGCTGTCGTACAAAATCGTACCCCAGACCATAACTCCAGGTGTAGGTCCAGTGTGTCTGGCACGCAGACAGGTTGCTGACAGGCCCTTAACTAGTGTCCTTCTAATACACGGCCATCACTGGCACCGAGGCAGAAGCAGGTTTCTATCAGAAAACGCACAGACCTCCATTTCGCCATTCAGTGATCTCTCGCTTGACATCAATGAAGCTGCAAACGGGGATGGTTCGTGGTCAGTGGAATGCACGCTACACGACGTCTGGCTCGAAGCCGTCCTTGATGCAGCCGATTGTAACAGTCCGCTGTGTCACTGCGATGCCAAATGCTGCTCAGACTGCTGCCACAGACGCAGTACAAAGCACCGCAGCCGTACCCTGAAGACTAGTCTTCCCTCCAAGCACCACCATGTGGGCGTCCGGAGCCTGCTCTTCTTGTGAAGCTGCCAGCAACCGTGTACAGTGGCTACGTTCCTACCAAGTCTTTATGTAGTATCGCAGAAAGAAATCCAGCTTCTCGTAGCTCGTGTGATAGAGTTACGAGAAACTGGATTTCCGGGCTATATAGGGCGGAGCGGAGCAAGTCTCCGTCAGTCTTCGATGTCTCACGTGAAGATGAGCGGCAGGTGCTCAGGCGAAATATCGTGCAATGAATTAAACGACGACCGACTCCACGCCCAAAATTTGTTCACACAGTCATTTCGCCGCGAAAATTTTAAAATTCACAGTTTTGTCAGTTTTACTGTAGGCTACTTCATGATTCACCACAGCAAGAACAGTGTCACTTCAGCGCCCTATTGACAGGTGTGCATGGGTCATTGTAGAAGAGCGGCACATTTTGAGTTGTGAAACTTTACTTGTATAGGGAAAGTTGAATGTAATTTTTAATATCATCGATTGTTGCAATATCTGTGTTTGTACAGTGTCTGTATCTTACACGACGATGTAATGTATGTATGCATGTCTGAAAAGACAAACACTGTTTTTACGGTTACAGCTGTTGTCAATATTCATTCCAGGATACAACCACGTCATACATATATCGACAGATTGCTGCACATGTTGGGCGCAGTTTATCACTGGTGCGCTACTGCTTTCAACAGTGGTCTGTGGAAATTTCTCATACCTGTTGACCAGGTTCTGTACGTCCACATAGTACAGACGCTCCCAGCGGAGGTCCTGGCTGTGGTTCGAGTCCTCCCTCGGGCATGGGTGTGTGTGTTTGTCCTTAAGATAATTTAGGTTAAGTAGTATATAAGCTTAGGGACTGATGACCTTAGCAGTTAAGTCCCATAATATTTCACACACATTTGAACATTTTTTTAGAGACGCTGTTTAAGATTGACGCATTGTGCGAGCAGCGGTGGTCGTCCGAACATCATCCAACGAAGAAATCCGGGCACACGTTGCACCTCCTATGACATCAGGGACATTGAGAACACTCTGCTTGCAACAAGATTAAGATTACGGTTGCCTCTGGCCACCATTGACTCAATGACACCCCCTAGGTCTTGTTAAGAGTGGAACAGCGCCCTGTTGTCTCCAGTGATGAGTGCAGGTTCTGTCTGTAAGCGAGTGATGGTCGTGCACGTGTACGGCATGGACCAGGTGAGCTGTCTACTCCAGAGCACATTGGCCCATGACACACAGGTCAAATCCCAGGCTTCATGGTGTGGAGGGCCATCAGTTACAGCTCGCGGTCACATTTAGTGTTTCTACAGGGTACAGTAACCAATGACTGCTACACTACATAGGCTGTTATCCCTGTGCTACTGCTATTTCTTCGAGAGGAAGGTGGCTTTTTCAGCAGGACAGTGGATGTCCATGTACGGCTGCTACGAATAAACGTGCTCTTCGTGGTGACAAACGGCCTGCCCAGCAAAATCGCTAGCCGTCTCGCCAGTTGAACACATGTGGGATATAATGAAGCAGGAACTTACTCGATCTCCATTACAGCGCATAAGAAAAGAAGATAATATCGTCTGTAAAGAAAGTGCATGTTGAATCCCTTTTCGCGGCGAAAACTATTTCTATATTATATAACAGTCCTGTTGGAAGAACATCCACAACTGAACATTATATAAAAGGTTTAAAATACCGCTTCAGCTGTAAATCTCTTTTATTATCACGAGTGGTTTCGGACTCTCATAAGCCTATCCTCAGGTGTCGCAGCTGTGTGGCGCCTGAGCGCCGCGGTGGACACGTACTAGGTGCGGTGTGCTACGTATGAGCGCAGGACAGAGAGTAACAGCACAGTTGCGGTACCTGAGGATGGGCTTATGAGAGCTCGAAACCAGTCGTGATAATAAAAGAAACAACTGAAGCGGTATTTTCAACCTCTGCTACATTATACAAGCCCATTATGTGATCCACGTTTCCGTAAATCGTGTTCCTTAAATTCTACCTGATTGGTGTTCATTATTGAATTGTGTCAAATTTCACGAATTAAAATTTTGCATTTTTCTAATATAACATTTTCGACTTGTTTTTCACTTTGTTTATTTTAACTCAAGTACTTACTTTGCCTGATGGAGGTTAGAGTGTAGTATTATGTTGCAGGCAGTTAACAAGAAAATAAAATATTGTTTGAGGTGGAAAAGTGGCAGAAGTATTACATGACAGGTCATTACAAAAACAGAAACAAAATTACAGAATCAAGAAAAGAGACACAACTTCAACTTAATTAATAATTAGTTGATAACTCATCACATTCCAACTACATCTCCATGTTACTGTTGTATAGACTATAATGGAAGTTACTGCCAAAATTACTTAGTTGAAATTTAAAGGACGCTTAGTTTTATATAATTGTTCAAGTTGATTTTTCTCCGTTTCTGAGTTGTGTCACTGTTCTTTTCCGGATGCGATATGATACGCCATATGAAAGAGCATGAACACAGTGTAAAATGAGTGTGTTTAACATACCATTAAAAAAACTAGATATTTACTATAATTAAATTACTATATACGCGTAGTTTCCTGTGAAGTGCCAAATCAGATAATTCTCCACAGTTACACAATAAGATTAGCTTCTGAATGAAATATTTATACTAGCGATTCTAGTATTTAATTCTATGCAATAAGTAATGTGTGAATGAATATTTTTGTGATTAAGTATTTGAATAGCATAGAGAGGAAGCGGTGAAAAGAATAAAGATGCTCACGTGACTAGCAATAGCCGTTTCGTTCTGTACAAAGTATAAAAATGTATTTTAATGTTAGTTGTATGCTGATGTGTAACTAAGGAGTTTATATTGTTCATATTTAGAACATTTAAAGCTTGTATAGAATTATGTTCATGAAATGATGGTGAGGCATGCAGTTACTATGTTGTCTAAAGCTGTCAGTCGAATGACAGAGGCTTTAAATAAGTGAACAGAGCATCTATCGTGGCCTTTCCGTCACTGTTTTTAGTGAGGAACGGTTGGTAAGTTGCTCTGCGATCTGTCAGTCGTGTGTATTTAAGTGATCAGCATAGTGTGCAGTTAGTTTAGGCTTAGTGATTTTCAGTGCAACATTTACCAACTTGGGAATGTGTCTTCTCTAACGATCAGTATATTTTGTTATTAAACTGTGTTTTAAAGAATTGATGGTGAAAACAGGTGTGAGTGAACTGGTTGAATCTTGGTATTTCTCCCGGATTAACGCGGCTGGGGTGTCCGAGCGGTTCTAGGCGCTACAGTCTGGAACCGCGCGGCCGCTACGTCGCAGGTTCGAATCCTGCCTCGGGCATGGATGTGTGTGATGTCCTTAGGTTAGATAGGCTTAAGTAGTTTTAAGTTCTAGGGGACTGATGACCTCAGAAGTTAATTCCCATAGTGCTCAGAGCCATTTTCCCAGATTAACGAATCCGGCCGGTGTGGCCGTGCGGTTCTAGGCGCTTCAGTCTGGATCCGCGTGACCGCTACGGTCGCAGGTTCGAATCCTGCCTCGGGCATGGACGTGTGTGATGTCCTTCGGTTGGTTAGGTTTAATTAGTTCTAAGTTCTAGGCGACTGATGACCTAAGAAGTTAAGTCGCATAGTGCTCAGAGCCATTTGAACCATTTGAACCCAGATTAACGATTTGATACAGTGCACAGTGCTTGTGTACGATCTACTTGCTCTGCTTGGTCAGTAATTTCAAACCAACCTGAGATTGAATCTTAACATATTTCCATAATTAAAGCATTTATGTTCCTTTCTCTCCTCTAGAACCCTTAAGTGGATTTCTTATTGGCGGACCCGAACTAACTTTCCTTGCTTTGTCATACACATAAGAGGAAGACTGAATATGTCCTACAGGTTAATCCAGAGTTTGAAAATCATAGGAAACTTCCTTAAAAATAGTGTACTGCTTATATTCCAACCGCAACTGACTTACAACGTGTTGCACCACTTGTGCTTCAGTATATTCCAAACACAATGCCCCCAGACTCCGTTTTACCCTGCTAACATACTTCACCATTCATTTATTACTCCCTTGTTCCCTACCATGAACTAATCCAGGCAGTGCTCTATGCGACATTAGCTATTCTATCATCTTCCTGCGAAAATGCTAAAACTAAAACCTTGATTAATTGCCCTTTGCACTAACTGCAACAAAGTAGTTTTTACCTTAACCTCCCATCACGCTTAACAACTGATTGTTAGAAATACCCAATATTTCACCTTTATTCAGCAGTTCTACCATCAAATGCACTAGCTTCAACGATTGCAAACTAGTCCCACTTCTCAGTTTGTTTGTTTTGGCTGCAAACCCTCCAAGGGGCTGGAGAGAGGTGAAAATAGTATTGCTGGGTAAACAGATCGTTCACAATCATGTGCCGCTCACCTTCTTCCCCACCGGAAACTTCCTCATTAACCGTCGATAACAGTTGGTGACTCTCTTTAATTTGGTTCGCCAGCTGTGCATTGTAGATTTAATTTTAGCACTGACTGCCATCTCGCCTAAATCACTCACCCTGTTCTGCTAATGTTTCAAACGTATTTGCATGTATTTAATCTGTTTATGACAGGGAGCTTCTAACAGAAACAGCTCTATTTGAGGTTGAAATTCAGCAAGAGCACAACAGATAGCGACAAGAGCCAAACTTACCTCCCCATGATCCGATGATGGTATTACAGTTGGTTTATTCGTAACAGCCATTAACTGCTGAATTAATTCACCAGAAGCCCCTTTTCCTCCCTCCACGCCTCTAAATTGTACATCATAGGCTACCAGCTCCTTCCTCAGTCGAACTGAACCATATATATTCCTTGCTCTTGTGCTGAAACAGAAGTTATCACACAGTATCAATTTCCATTGTTGATAACCCGTATGAAAAACGGTAACTGCTACCTGAACGATACCATGTCAGAAAATAAACCAACCTCAAAATAATATACCCATAGAACCAGGTGTTCGTGTGTAGTGATCTGGGCCAATTCGCAAATATGTTGCATTTATATTACATATTTATTTGTGAGAACATCTGACTGCAGAAATTTATTGTTAAATCTAACAACCTACGACCAGCTTAGAGACAGAAGTAATGACACTTTCTGCAGGACCTGACCATCATTTTGCAGGACAATGCTCAAGCACGTACAGTGCAAGCTGTTACTGATTTGTCTGACTGATGGGTTGCTAAGTGCTATACCACCTACTGCACTCCCGTGACTTAAGCCCTCGAGAGTTCACCTCTATTTCTAAACTGAAGGAAGCACTTCACGGCATTCGCTTCAGAACTGCTACAAATTCGTCGGGCAATTGATCGCGCCGCTCGAACTGTCAACGTAACTGGCACTGCTAAGAGAATCCTACGACTTCCACATCGCTGGCAACGGGTTATACATAATGCTAGTGACTACATTGAAAGTCAGTAAAACTTTGAAACAAGTATCTATTTTGTACGAGCTGTAAATAAGTAGTTGCCACTATTAAAGTTCCAACCCTCGCGTTATCGTTGTCTTTTAGGAAATATTCAAAACTTTTGTTTAAAGATAACTTTACTACATCTTAACAGGTCCAAAAATTCTGGTAACATCCCCTAGGCTGTGGCTAAGCCATGTCTCCGCAATATCCTTTCCTTCAGGAGTGCTAGTTCTGCAAGGTTCGCAGGAGAGCTTCTGTGAAGTTTGGAAGGTAGGAGACGAGGTACTGGCAGAAGTAAAGCTGTGAGGACGGGCAGTGAGTCGTGCTTGGGTAGCTCAGTTGGTACAGCACTTGCCCGCGAAAGGCAAAGGTCCCAAGTCTCCGTCCGGCACACAGTTTTGATCTGCCAGGAAGTTTCAGTTCCAAAATGTTTCAGAACACGGATGGATCTCGACAAAGCTCTGCTTCTCATACGTGTGTACAACGTTGATCTGCTTGAACAAACTCAAAACGTTGCCTGGAACATATCCCTAGACACGCCATTCCTTAACAGGACATACGGATCAACATTAATGGAATCTGCAGAACAACCTTTACAGCGAAGGCGACCAAGAACTCGCCTCACGACCGGTGCCAACCCCTCAGCCTCGCTGCACGTGTTCCCCATAAGCCGCCTGAGCGCGAGGAGGAGGAAGAGGGGGAAACAACGAACGCGCCGCATTTAAGTGGCAGTGCAGTCGCGCTGCCTACGACTTGGTTTTATATTTCACATTTCGCAACAATGTAGATCACACAGAAAACAAATTATCAACGCTATTTCATTAGGTTTGGCGCCCTGCAGACAACGTAAGTTTTGTATATTACAAATTGTGTGTGTAAAGACACACACAGAAATTTCACAGATTTTCCCACTCATCAAAAAAAAAAAAAAATGGTTCAAATGGCTCTGAGCACTATGGGACTCAACTACTGAGGTCATTAGTCCCCTAGAACTTAGAACTAGTTAAACCTAACTAACCTAAGGACATCACAAACATCCATGCCCGAGGCAGGATTCGAACCTGGACCATAGCAGTCTTGCGGTTCGAGACTGCAGCGCCTTTAACCGCACGGCCACGTCGGCCGGCTCCCACTCATCTTTCCACGTATTTGTGACTTCTTTAGTTTGATAGTCGAAATAAATCTTTCGCACAAATGCGTCGACTGAAATACTGTTGCGCTTTTGCAACCTCATTATACAGGGTGATAACAGAAGCACAAGTGACCCAGTAAACATGGGTCCGCAAATGAGCCGCTTGCCAGATAATCACGACTGTATGGTTCCACGCCACCACTGACGGCATTGTTTGTAACATCGTCCAGTTTCCCCTTTCCGCACTTGAGGCCACTGTAAGACGTCGTGGTCTCCTGACCTTCATTGCTTACATATTCCGCCCTCACAATCATATTCCGCACATCAAGACGCTTCGTTCGAACCCAAACTAGCTAAGATAAAGTCAATGTTGTATGAATTCATGTAAACGATATGCAAATAACTAATAAATCGCAAATGCACACCGAGATTGAAATACTCGATGCTGGCGTACACACACACATTCAAGACACGACGGCCACAGGGGCTTTTAGTTCGGGAGTGCAACCGCACGCCAGGAGGCCGGTCCCAACCTATCTACATCGGCCGGTGACCACCCGTAGAGCAGACAGAGTTTGCCCGAGTGAAAGGACGACCCCGTGTTCGGCTTAAGGGGCTCCGGAAAGGCTCAAAATCATGAAAAGTTCAATTTTTACTTTTTTTGCGTTTTCTGAATCTGCAGACTATTACCTTTTAACAGATATATAATTTATTCAATTCCGAAGACTACAACTATTTTTAAATTTTTTTTGAAATGTGTTCTACATGGGCGTGACCCACTGTGGCGCTGTTAAACTGCTGTCAAATGGTGTTATTATTAACGTCCGTGTTCATCAGGTACATTTTAGTGATGTGAGATAAAGTATGTGTTGTGGCTAACCTGTGATGGTTCAATATATATCGCTGGTGTGATTGTCGATTGTTTCATGTTTATTTACTCTGTCGTTATCTCGAAAATATTCGTAATTAATTCTGTTTCTTGAGTCTCTGTTTTGTTGAAGTATAATAATGAGTAAAAGTAAAGTTATTAGAAATCCTCTGAAGGCTTTTAAGAAAAGGAGAAATGTTGGAAAGCCAAAGGTATTTAGAAATATGAGAATGAAGATAGGTTCTAACATGGTACGAGCGATGCTTGCTTTAGACAAGGAACACCTTCGGGCTGCAGACAGGGCTGTAAAGAGTCTAGAAATACAAGCAAGAGTAAACAGGAGGAGGAACAAGAGGAAGCTGGAGGAGGAGTTTGCAGAGGATGAAGATAATCCATCCTATGGACCTGGAATGCACTAAAAAGTTAATCCAATCTTTGTCGCTCGATTCCCAAAACTTTTATTTTCTCAGACTAATTACATGTTTTCTAAGGGTCTTCCAAACATATTTGTTTCAAACTTTCAGTAAATGTTACACAGTACCTTCTGCATAATTTAACACAGCCTTTTTCCAAAAAACTGTATATTTTTGAATATATAAATAAAAAATTGCAAAAAAATGTTGTGAATTTTCATTACAATTGAAAAAAAATCATCTTTAATAACTGAACTAAAATTTTGTAAAATCCCTGTGTTAAGTTGTAGCCCATATTCCAATAAATAATCTGTAAAAAGTTCAACTTCCTACCTCAAATACTTTGTGACGAAAGATGTAATTTATAAGCGTTATTTTAACATTGCAAGTACAGGGCGTTCCAGAGCCCCTTAAAAGCAAATTCCGCTACATTGTGTAGGAGCGCCCAGCCTACGCAGTTTCAGAGATTATCACAGGGAGACAGCAAACGCCAAACGCCGATGCTACAGATTTCCGGATTGGTCGCCTTAAATGAAACGTCATTCCCCCATTTTAGAAGAGCAATACTCATTGGCAGACGATATTTCTGATGCCTTGAGCTGAAGGAGTAATGGAAGAGACCAAAAGATATACCCCTTCACGTCTGGCATGGAGAGGGGCCGTTCCATTGTCGCTCTTGGAGCGAGAACTCGTAACAAGAGCGTGCGCGCTCGTATGTGTACTCAAAGAGCGAGGAACAAGTCTCTCCTCAGTACTTCACTGGGAGAGCACCTCTGTTGAGAGCAAATCGGAGTGTGACTCTATACTGTGTCCTTGCGATTAAGCATTGTTCACTGTGCTGGCCGCCACACTTATTGTGCTGTGTGAACGGACATAGTTAAACGCCTGCGAGTGAATTTTTAAGTGGCATCACGGTGGACTGGTTGTCTGACCGGTTTACCACGCCAGTAGTTAGACTAGGGACGAATAGGAGTCCTTGACGTCATCAAGGCATAGCGAGAGTTTGATTGGCGAAGGTCAATCCAGATAGAACGAGAGTTACCTTATTTGTCAGCAGCGAGCGGTGCAGACGTCAGTTCAAATGGTTCAAATGGCTCTGAGCACTATGCGACTTAACTTCTGAGGTTATCAGTCGCCTAGAACTTAGAACTAATTAAACCTAACTAACCTAAGGACATCACACACATCCATGCCTGAGGCAGGATTCGAACCTGCGACTGGAGTGGTCGCTCGGTTCCAGACTGTAGCGCCTAGAACCGCACGGCCACTCCGACCGGCTGCAGACATCAGTTATCGCAGCTTACGGTATTGTGCGCTACAGCTCTTGCGAGACCCGTATTTCCTCCACAACAGTACACTTCACTGCATTTCACACGCGACAGCCTTGACCGTACCTAGCAACATTCTAACGGATAATTATTCAACACGAGTAGGTGCAGCTCTCAGCCATTCTCCCAAGTCAATAACAATCTTAAACTTTGTATAGAAATTTCATTAGTGAATCCTATCCTCAAGAGGTAACTTCACATTCTGAAAAGAACCCGGAAATAGCTTGTTCAGTTCATAACTAAAGGTGCCATTGTGAGTTCTCAGAACTTTTGCAAAATAAATAATACTTTTTGTTAGTTTCATGTTTTTTTTTACACTAACTAGCACTACTCCAGTACCCAAGTATCCTACTAGTTGCGTAAGAAATTTTGGGAATTTTTGTGTCATTTCTTTACAGGGAACGACTCCAGAAGATATTTATTGCTGAAAGTCATTTCTCTTTAGAACGTTAGGAGCGTCTGTGTGACTTCTGTAGTAGTGTGGGGGTGGAAATTGCATCTTGCAGGAGCCACAGGAGATTAATCCGTTGCGCAGAATGACAGAATAGTACCCACACACTCACACCATCTTATGTTCGCTCTTTACACAACGGAACATTGCCGAGAGGTAGAGCTGGAGTCACATCATATACGCAGAACGTACAGTATGGATACAGTACACAGTCTCAAAGGGTATCATCGCGTCTGAGGAGTGCCATGTGTGCTGAGTTGTAGTTACAATGGAACCGTACAGGAACGAAGAGTATGCGGACATGCATTTCATGTACAGTAGGGCTCATGGCAATGCACGGGAGGCTGCACGCATGTACCAAGAAACATATCCTGATCGAAGAAACCCCGAAAGTCGTACACCAACGCCTGAGAGAACACGGGGGGTTTTGCACATGGCAGAGCGGGAGGTAGGCCTGCTCGCATTGCGCCCGAGGTTGAGGATATGGTGTTGGAAGCAGCGCAGCGCTCTCCAGGAAGCTCGACGAGAGGAATTGCCACACAAGTGCCTGTACTAGGCCACAGTAGTGTATGGAGAATTTTACATTGCAGTTTGCTCTGCCCTTATCACCTCCAGTGAGTTCTGTGTCTCAATGATGCGGACTTTGTTCCTAGAGTGATGTTTTGTCAGTGGCTGCAACAGCAGGCTGTAGTCGACCCTCGTTTCGAATGTAACGTTTTATTTACAGACGAAGCGATTCACACGCGATGGTGTGTTTAAGTATCATAATACACATTTGTGGTGTGAAATAAACCCACATGATGTTCATGAGTCACCACATCAGCAACGTTTCTCACGGAATGTGTGGTTAGGGGTGCGAGGCGATCAACTCACTGGGCCACACAGTCTTCCACCACAACTTAATGGACGGAGATACCTTAGCTTTCTGCGGCGTCATCTTCCAGAATTGCTTGAGGATGTTCCCCTTCAGCAACGCCAGAGTATGTGGTACATGCATGATGGATCTCCTGTACATTTTGCTGCTGGTGTGAGACCGCACCTAACGCGGAGATACGGCCAATGAAGGATAGGTCGAGGCTGGCCTGTACCTTGGCCTCCAAGATCACCTCATCTAAATTCTTTGGATTTTTGTGTCTGGGGTCACCTCAAAAGCAAAGTCTACAGCACACCCGATCACACAATTGAAGAACTGGAGCAGAGCGTTGTACATGCTTGTCAAGAATTCCGGAATGATCCAGAGGTTTTCGAAAGGATTCGAAATTCATTGCAAAGACGAGCACAGTATTGCCTCCAGATGCAAGGAAAACACTTCGAACACCTCCCTTAACAGGTACCCCTTACGTGAAATGTGAACTAATTGCGATGTACAACCCAATAGTAAAGTATAAATTTCAAGTTAATGTGTAATAACTAGAACGATGTTTCCAATGACGTCAGTGGCGGCTTGGAAGCATACAGTCGTGATTACCTCGCAAGCTGCTCGTTTGTGCACCCGTATTTACTGGGACATTTGTGCTTCTTTTACTGTGTACTTTCAGCCTTGTAAGTTTGCTCCATCCTCTTTGATACACCCTGTAGAGATGTGGGAACGCTACCTGAGGAAATCAACGTAGACGTCCCGGACAGTTTTAAAGTAAAAGGATTTGCCATTAAAATGGGAGTTAGTCAGCAGGTCAATGAGTTACATATGCACATGCACAGGCGTGTTCTCATTGAAACGGCATACAGTTCGAATACAGCTCGAAAACAGATGGGAGATTGGCAGCGTCCCCAAAACGTCTAGGAAACTTTCCTTATAGTTCATGGCCACACAGAAATCATCAGTCCTCGCTTTTTCTGTAATGCCAGTGAGCTTAGGGAACTGAACTGTGTCAGAATGAGTCCCTTCGGTAAAGCGATTTTGTTTTTAAAAGCACGCCCATCGAACTGGAACACTGCAATATCCTACTGTGGGCAGTGTGCAGTCGAGTCCACTTAAAATTCGAGGTCTGCAATTCATTTCGGATGTTCCCATTTTCGTTACATTCATAAAAATTCTCCAATAGCGAGTTTCAAATCAGAAAATCCTTCCATTTATGCTCCTTGACTTAATCAACGTCCTTTGTAATAATATATAAGTCTCCATATTCTTCGTTCCGTTTCATCGAAAACTGTTGCAAATTACAAGTGAATAATGCGTGCAACCACAGAAATTTTCTTGTTGATACCACCAGCTTCTTCACGTCCTGCATGCCCGCAAATTTAGCACAAAGTGCTTATTAACGTCCAGAATGATAAATCCCGTCCGTAAATCGCTGTAAATTTTTACTCTCTCATTGTCAAGTAAATTTGGAAGTTCTTTCTGTACGGTACTGTAATATCGTTTCACAGTAAATTTGCAGTACTCGTTGCTTGACACGCACGCAGCTGATATGAATGACACTTTAATGACTCATTAATTAAACCCATTTAAGCTATATACGAGGGCCGTTCAGAAAGTAACCTCCGGTTGATTTAAAAAAATACACCAAGTTAAATAAAAATATTTTAATATATACATCTTACAACTACATCTTTGCACTATTTTTCTACATAGTCTCCATAGCGATTGAGGCACTTATCGTATCTCTTCACAAGCTTTGAAATTCCTTCTGCATAAAAATCACCCGCTTGTGCCTGGAGCCAGCCTGTGACCGCATCTTTGAGCTCTTCGTCGTCATCAAATCGCTGTGACCCGAGCCATTTCTTCAAATGCATGAAGAGGTGATAATCACTTGGCGACAGGTCTGGGCTGTAAGGTGGATGGTTGATAACGTCCCACTTGAAGGACTCAAGAAGGGCCGTTGTTCTGCGAGCAGAGTGAGGACGGGCGTTATCATGCAAAAAAACGATACCGGAAGTCAGCATACCACGGCGTTTGTTCTGTATAGCCCGTCGTAACTTTTTTATTGTTTCACAGTACACGTCTTGATTAATGGTCGTACCGCGTTCCATGAATTCAACCAACAACACCCCTTTGGCATCCCAAAACACCGTTGCCATCAGTTTTCTGGCAGAAAAATCTTGCGAGGCTTTTCTTGGTTTGGTAGGCGAATTTGAATGTGCCCACATCTTTGATTGTTCTTTTGTCTCAGGGTTCACGTACTTAATCCAGGTTTCGTCACCGGTCACGATTCTGTTTAACAATGGTTCTCCTTCGTCCTCATAACGTGACAGAAAGTCTAATGCAGAGGCCATTCTTTGAGTTTTGTGGTGGTCGGTAAGAATTTTGGGCACCCATCGTGCACAGAACTTACGGTAACCCAATCTTGCTGTCACTATCTCGTACAAGAGAGTCTTAGAAATCTGTGGAAAACCAGTAGACAACTCCGACATTGAGAAACGTCGATTTTCACGAACTTTTGCATCAACTGTCTGAACGAGTTCGTCAGTCACCAATGATGGTCTACCACTCCTCTCTTCATCATGAACGTTTTCTCGTCCACTTTTAAATAAACGTACCCATTCAAGGACAACTCCTTCACTCATAACTCTTGGTCCGTACACGGCACAAAGCTCACGATTAATAGCTGCTGCAGAATATCCTTTGGCTGTAAAAAACCTTATGACAGCACGCACTTCACATTTGGCGGGGTTTTCTATTGCAGCACACATTTCAAACTGCCACAAAAACTAAACTAGCGCAGGTACGACGTTCACTCGACCACGGCTTGATGCCGACTGACCTGTTGAGTGCGTGAACGCACAGATGGCGTCGCTACTCCCCCCACAACCCGCACTGTGACCAATCGGAGGTTACTTTCTGAACCGCCCTCGTATATCTCGAAAATTCTCATTCCTCTCTTCTGAGTGTCCCATTCACTTTTAGCGGCTTGTGACGATAGATCGTTGGAGTGCCTCTTTTTGTACAAACAACCATTAGACCTGTGAATGTCCTTCATACCACGAACAAACGCAGAAGGGTAAACAGCGCTGACACCACGATTCTGCAGAGAATCTGTCGACTGAAAAATGCCGCACCGCAGTACTAAATTAAAAATTGCTGTGTACCGGGTACTTTCATGAAGGAGCGACGCAAGCCGAGACAAGACGAGCTATGGCTCATAAGGGACCCACAAATCTGGCTCATGTGAAGTTAGGCACGCCGTGGCCAGCCCTGCCTTACATGAAGCAAAAATGTTCAGATGTGTGTGAAATCTTATGGGACTTAACTGCCATGGTCATCAGTCCCTAAGCTTACACACTACTTAACATACATTATCCTAAGGACAAACACACACACCCATGCCCGAGGGAGGACTCCAACCTCCGCCGGGACCAGCGGCACAGTCCATGACTACAGCGCCTCAGACAGCTCGGCTAATCCCGCGCGGCTACAGGAAGCAACTTGACACGCACGCAGCTGATAAGAGTTACACTTTAATGACTCATTAATTAAACCCATTTAAGCTAATAATGTACTAAATCAAACGTAAGTTGCTATGCTGAAACTACCCCGGGGTTTTCCTTTATTTGCTTTATAACTGACTCGCTCACAGTCGATTAGTGTCACCAAGTAATGTGTCCATGTAACAATTCGTTCAAGGGAGGAACGCATTAAATTCAAGTAACGTATTGACAGTACACACTGAAGATACAACAGAGTATCGCTAAAATGCCTAAATCACTCTTGCAGCGCACTGTATATTCCAAAAGGGGAAGTAAAATAAATTACACATTATAGGTGGCAGGGCAGGGCAACGACTTTACCGCAGTGGTAGCATCGGTTCCCGTTAGATCACCGAAGCTAAGCGCTGTCAGGCTGGGTTAGAACTTGGATGGGTGCTCATCCGACCTGCCGAGCGCTGTTGGCAAGCGGGATGCACTCAGCCCTTGTGAGGCAAAGTGAGGAGCTAATTGATTGAGAAGGAGAGGCTCCAGTCCAGTAAACTGACATACGGAAGGGAGAGCGCTGTACTGACCACCTGCCTCTCCATATCCGATTCCAGTGACGCTTGTGACTAAGGATGACGCGGCGGGCGGTCGGTACCGTTGGGCCTTCATGGCCTGTTCGAGCGGACTTCAGTTTAATTTAGTTTTAGGGCAGACTGATGCGATCACATTTCACACCAAAAGAAAACAGAGTCAGTCACAACAGAGTACACTGTAATTCACTGCTTCTGAACACACAAGTTTCCCCATGTTTCTCCAACAACAGCTGGAATACGTACTGTCCACCCTTGCGCTCTCCCCCACAAAATTCGTCACAACGACAGACATCTTCAAGTCCCACCGTCTAATGGAATCAGCTAGCGGCTTTCAAGACAGCTGTACTTTCTTGACAAGCCACAGCCACTGTCTCCGGGTGCACCACTGCCGAGACCCACTACTGCCTCATACGTGCACACTGCGCCAGAGAGGAGGAGGAGGAGGAGATTAGTGTTGAACGTCCCGTCGACAGCGAGGTCATTAGAGACGGAGCGCAAGCTCAGGGGAGGGAAGGATGGGGAAGGAAATCGGCCGTGCCCTTTCAAAGGAACCATCCCGGCATTTGCCTGAAGCGATTTAGGGAAATCACGGAAAACCTAAATCAGGATGGCCGGAGACGGGATTGAACCGTCGTCTTCCCGAATGCGAGTCCAGTGTGCTAACCACTGCGCCACCTCGCTCGGTACTGCGCCAGTAGCAGGGCTCAGCGTGCCAACCATTCCTAGTATGGAGTGCAGTGAGGACTTCCTTCAACATTCGGCGGAGCAGTAGATTTCAAATCATTAGCCAAAGTCCTCTGTCGCAGTTGGTTTCGTCGTTTGCGGCTCATTGTGTCGCTGGATGATCCCTCATTTGCCCCTGTTTCATTTTTTCATACGCTGTCCCGAGCCCGCAATCACACCAACACAGTGAGCAGTGATCATAATGTTTTGGCTCATTTGTATAAACGAAACACGCCCATCCGTGTGTTGCCGATAACCATTAATATCCTATTATAACACTTTGCTTCTTTCAGCAACTTTTGTTTTAATACATAAACAAAATCCCAACTGACCGTAAAGAATACCAACCAAACGTATCGTATAATTTTACATGATTATATCCTTTTAACAAAAGGTTGTGACACGACACCAATGGTTGTCGACTATCCATGCATCCGTACATTCCCAGATGCATCTTATGATAGTATGAGTGTTCTGAAATCGATTGTGGAAGTTGTATGAACAATCAACATCAGCAAAGTGTTGCCTTAGGAAGTCTGGAATGTTTCACATAACAGCATATATTATGGCTCCATGTGTTGAAGACGCCTCCGTCAGCAGCGATGGAGAGAGAAGAATCAGTTCTCCCCTACATGATAAATTTAATTGATGCCGTAAAATCTGTTGAAATATTGTTGTATCGCAGTTGATGGCTTGTCTTTTGTTTTGGATTTACGCCTTTATTCCATATCAGGATTTTTTTTTCAAATACTGACTTTGAAACGCGTTTGCTGTCCGACTTTACATGTAGCGTGTTCATGCACGCAATGTCTGCCTCAAAGATGTGTTGACGCCCATCTTCCGCTAGGGTAACACATCCTCGTTCGCCGAAAGATTCAGGAATAATTTGTGGTACTGAAATTCTGCATAAAACCAAACCCTCTTCACAAAAAAATTGGTGCGTTACTTACTGAAAGCACCTCGTAGCTAGATTTTAAATGATGTCATGCCTCCGAGCTCACATTGAGGACCACTGATTCCTTTGTCTCCTTCACAGACTGGCACATATTTCTTTCTTTTTTTCTTTTTTTCGGTTGTACTAATTGTATATATCACTGAGCATTAGCGACGCGACTTTATTTTCCTTTTTATGCTTGACAGGCTTGTGCTTAGTGGTACCATTGGAAGATAATTAATTATAAATCTTTAAAACAAATAATAGGTAGTTCTAATAATTGTAGGCATGTATCTCACCACCGAATCTGCGGAATTATTAAAGGCGTCTGCTGTTGAAACTTCCACGCCGCATGTTCGTGAGCCTCACGACAGGCGCTTGTGTGCATCGAAGATCTGTAGTTAGCTATCTTTCTGCTGAAGTTTTACATCTGTACGTGGAAGTAGTGTCGATGAGTCACGCCAGCTTTGGCGGCTATCAGGCAACTGGAAAGCATGGCGGCAGAATTGGTTCGCGAGACTCCATAGCCGACTCCAGTGCCGATCTGCATAGCAGTTCAGACGCTTTGTCTTGTGACAGAGAAACAAACACGTCCATCCGACTTCGCTCTGGATTATGGTGAGACTGTTGCTGGCTTGCAGTTTTGCGCTGCCTTTGAGTGATTGTACGTTATGTGAATTTTGAGAATATTGTGCTTTAAATTTCTTTCCGCAATACATTTTGCAGTCGTGCTGAACGTGGAAACGTTGGGTCTTTGTCTGCTCTTACAATTCCTTTAGATCATGTGGGGATCAATATCCGATATTTATTCAGGCATCCCAGATTTCAAGTGGCTTATCGAAGAGCTCGAATAATGTTTCGTACGTTAATACTAATATAAGATGATTTTCTTTTGTCTGGTGTATCCAGTGGTAACGTAAAGGCATATGGTCCTCTGAATTATATCTGGTCATGAAACATTTTATCTTCCATTCAGATACTGGGCATTATAGTTCGTTTAAACTTAAATGGTGATTTTTACAAATTTATTATCACCAATTTAGTATTTTTTCAGTTCAGTCTTCACTCGAAAACCACTTTCTCGAAGTGTACCATTTACATTTTAAGTATAATTAAAATAAGTGAGGGAAAAGCCTACCTTCAGCAGAGATTTGAGACCAATTAAATAAAAGTTTCAGCTCAGCATTTAAGTTTGTACTGATGTTGAATTTCGACACACATACCAGTGGAGAAATCGAGATAAATTCTACTCCCACATTGACTCAGGGTTTCCAGATTATTATTATGTAACATATGGAGCAGCTTGAAAAAAATATTTGCATTGCACCAACCGTGTCTATCAGATGCAATTACTGTTACACGCATATTAGAAATTGCATAAGGTCTATTTTTTCTAGTTTTAGTTTTGCTTTTGGTTACCTCCAATCATCCTCCCTCTTATTACTTCGTTATTTTTTGTGAAAGTCTCTGCCATTCTGAAACTTGCGATCATATCAGATTGTGTTTATTCGTATGTTGGTCAGATTAAATATTAAGAGGTAGCGTTTAATGAGATAAAAACCGTATTTATGGTCTCTTAGAAAGTTTCAGGTTATAAATAGAAGCGTAGGCTTTCAACATTATTGTCATCACTTGAACGATACGTTATAGCTTTACAAATAAAAATCTGTGTTCGACAGCGACTTTCAAACTTAATTTGTTCTGGGTTTTGACATTATTTTAAATCATTTATTATTGTTTAAAATCACAAGCATCCATATTCTATTAATGATTTAATGCGGTTTTCACCTTCTTTCAGTTTCTGTCATTTGAGCCCTACGTAAGAGACTGGGTTTTTACGCAGCGTAGTCATACATACTGACTTCCTTCAGCAAACGAGATTCTTCACAGATAAGTGGGCTGTAAGTCTGTCACACTATTCCATTTGGAGAACATACCAGCGTGACATTTTTTGGTCTAAAAAATTTGGTCGTTTTTCTTTCTGGATCACGTAACGCAGTGGGCTGGAGACGGTGGAACAACGTGAAACTAAAGGTTTCCTTTCGGATACTAGGAATGGAATTTTTTACATTATTAAAAACGAAATCTAATTAAGAATGGTAGAAACGAAGAATGAGAAGTTCTTACAACTGGTGACATAATGCAAAGAAATATTTTTTTTAGTCAAAACAGTTTCACGTACCCTTCATAGGCAATATATACATGAAGTTTAGTTATTAAGTGGTAATCCGCTGCTAACAGGTCCCTTGGGTCAAATAGTTACGGAAGCGTGTGCAGGATACACGGTCTAAACTGTTTTTATAGACAGCTAGTGGTTCCGGAAGACTGTATTTTCAAATTTTTTGTCCGATACTAAAGCGGGAACATTCAGCAGTAAAATATATATGTGCAGGTAAACGCTCAAGACAGTTACCACAGCTTACGGAGATGCGGACGCTACACTCATGTGAAAATTAGTAGAACATTATAGCTCTAGACTTGAAACACGTCTGCCTCACAAATTTTGGAAGCAGTTTGCAAAAACCAATGAGATACCGCATCGCCTTTATACTCACAATCGGAAGTTACCTTTTTACATGAACCGGATAGACGTTTCAGGACACTGGAACACAATGTGATCTGGTGTATCGACGTACTGACATTCAAGGGTCTGAACCTCTGTGGCCGATTTTATGCTGATAGGGTATAGACCACATGCCATTATGAAATGTATTATGCCTCTACTTATGTTGATGTACTGTAGCGTCTTTCAGCCGCGAGATTCTAGGAATAATTTCTTTAATAGGAAGACCAGTGTCGTTTTCTTTGCCAATTACTAGTTCTCCAGGCTTTTAACTGAATATTGTCCGCAGTGATCTCCTCACTTTCTTAATGTGCCCTTTCTTCCAAAAATAGCGATTACACTGACAAGATACGTCTAAAAATTAGTGCCTCCATCGATGACGTCCTGCGTGCTCCCGTTAATCTTAAAAGCACACCAACCGCAGGGCCCACGCCGTTTTTACAAATCCAGCAACGACAGTAAAGGGTGTCGTGCTACTGGTAGTAATGGAATTTGCGACCAGTTCTCAAAATCAAGAGGGTGGTAGGGGATTAGAGGCACCTGCACTGTTTGGTAGTGATACGCTTGCAAAATGGTTCGCTGTAGTGTGTGCCTACTGCAGAATGATTTGCATGCATTGTGTTAGTGAACGGTCTACTGGTGACAGGTGTGTTAGTGTCAACATATTCTAATGAATTACCGTCGATATTTGAACTAGGGTCTCCAGCAACACGGTAACTTACTCGTACAAAGCTTATACCACGCAGAGGCATACGAACCACAGTGAATGCACGTGCGCCCAGCAAAAGTTGGCATCAGCGACACATTTCTGATGTATTACGCATCACTTCACCTTATGTTAATGTCATTGTTTCCCCGTTACTCTGCCTCACAGTGTCTAGTGCAGAACTGAACTGTGTAAGCTTCCAGCTCAGTACTGACTGACAGACAATATCACCGACATTTGATATGTAAATAAAAACTAACGAATTGGACTATGTCCCATGGCATAATACCGGCCTTCCAACACTACTGCCTTAGGATGGTAATATTAACCCGTACAATCCACACAAGCATGAGATAAATGTATGCTTCAAAATTCTAAGGCAACAATCTAGTCGATATTTATAAGTATCCATTATTGGTTACTTTGAGGATAAAAGCCCACGTCGATGCGGACATCTGCCGGTGTAACTGCAGATATCGACGGTAACAATTCCGTTGTGGTTATCTCAGGTCTGAAAAACAGATATGCCTATTTCATTAAAGTTTGAATTTGGATTCACAATGAAATAGGTCATTACTTCACTTTCATACATGTTTTGGTTACCCCTTCTAACTGAAGTCTTAGAAAATGAGTGGAGTGTCTAGTATAATATAAAAAAAAATATGTATATATCTCTATATACTTATTTTTAAATATATTTTTGTAAGTTGTATGTAATGTGGTATGACGATAGTAATTATACTAGATCTTGCAGCCGGCCGCGGTGGTCTCGCGGTTCTAGGCGCGCAGTCCGGAACCGTGCGACTGCAACGGTCGCAGGTTCGAATCCTGCCTCGGGCATGGATGTGTGTGATGTCCTTAGGTTAGTTAGGTTTAAGTAGTTCTAAGTTCTAGGGGACTAATGACCACAGCAGTTGAGTCCCATAGTGCTCAGAGCCATTTGAGATATTGCACTCACACAAATTTCTTTATCGATTTTGCCGGCCGAAGTGGCCGTGCGGTTAAAGGCGCTGCAGTCTGGAACCGCAGGACCGCTACGGTCGCAGGTTCGAATCCTGCCTCGGGCATGGATGTTTGTGATGTCCTTAGGTTAGTTAGGTTTAACTAGTTCTAAGTTCTAGGGGACTAATGACCTCAGCAGTTGAGTCCCATAGTGCTCAGAGCCATTTGAGATATTGCACTCACACAAATTTCTTTATCGATTTTGCCGGCCGAAGTGGCCGTGCGGTTAAAGGCGCTGCAGTCTGGAACCGCAGGACCGCTACGGTCGCAGGTTCGAATCCTGCCTCGGGCATGGATGTTTGTGATGTCCTTAGGTTAGTTAGGTTTAACTAGTTCTAAGTTCTAGGGGACTAATGACCTCAGAAGTTGAGTCCCATAGTGCTCAGAGCCATTGAACCTTTATCGATTTTGGTGCAGGTTGGAGAGAGACAGAGAGCAGATTTTGTGAACTGTGTTGCGTCGGTTCTCGATTGTGTCCAGAAGGAATAGTGTTTGATTACGCGAAGGTGATTTGAACCTGACATTTAACCCGGATTGCCTTCACGCAATCTGATTTTTCGATACAAATGTTTAAGGTACCTAACTGAATATTGAAAGGTAAATGGATGAAGGAAAGTGGGTTGTGGTAAAGGTTATCAAATCAGCTATTGAATATATTAGTAGCCTCCCGAAAACCACCAAGATAACGCTGTAGAGAGCTGCCCTGTAACATAGTTTGCATACAACGGAAAAACACTGAGGTTACTCGAAGAAAAGAATAAAAAAAGGGATTTCATTATAACACATCAGTATATTCTGAAATAATCCCTACCACTAAGTATGAATAAATATCCATGGAATATAAAACTTAAATTTTGTAGTTCTTAACGCAAATTCCTTGCTACGACAATGTCCTTTCTTTTGTGTCGAATATTTTCTCAAAACTAATTCTCCTTGTGTGCGCTTGAATATTTCACAGCGTTGCACTGTTTATCGAAGCGTTTGTTCGAAAATTTACATTACTAGCACACAAATATTTTATAAAACTTGTAGCGATCCTACACTGCACTTCTTAACACGTCAGCATCGAAACAGTAAAAGGTAACGAAGTCTCTACAACTGTTCATAACAAAAGACAAAATTTTTATGATTCATGTGTTTCGTATCTTATTAGGATCGAGCGCTGCGGCAATTATTTGCATATCTGCGCTCGGCGGGTCATAGTGTTTATGTGAAGCAGTTAATGCTGGACTCGCGTCTTTGTGTAGACGCACATTGCAAAAATATTTCTTTTCCTGACATTTGTGCTGTGATGCGTAACATTTTACCAACTACAGCGCGATGGCTGTTATTCTCTTTTAAGACAAATATTTTATATACAGAGCATTCGAATCCCAATAATATTACATTGCTTCCCGCGTGAGGCGGGATGATTCCGAGTGGGTCATCACGACTCACGTGCAGTAGTAAATTTCACGCTTTCCTCATACAAATAGGGATTACTCTTTAAAATTCTTTATAATAGATTAAATTTTATGCCTCACATATCTTATTAAACAAAGTAGTTGACATAAGGGATAATAGGTACATATCAGTACGCATAAAAATAATTATGACTTGTTCATAGTGTAAATACATGACAATTTAGTGGTATACCTTTCTAGCGTATTTTACTAGGATAACAGATATTCATTACCCAGCAAGAGACGGTTGAAATTAGGATAAAGATACACATACATACATACGTTACATATGATATAACAAATATACAATATAATGAAGAAATAGATTATTTGACTTCATAGGAAGTCTTGGTACAATGTGCACTCTTGGCAAAATATATTACAAAGAATTAATATTTTTGTTCTACAGTGACATATTACATGAATACTGTTGTTGTGGTTTCAACGAAGAATTCTGGCAGTAAACAGGTAGCACTTTACTGATTTATTGCTTTCATGACCTGCTCAAAAAAAAAAAATTTTATTACACTTGGGTAGGTATGATTCTCACTGGGAGTGGTAGAACTTCGGGTGGAAGTGGTAGCACTACACATGAGTGGGTAAATTGATTGCACATTCACAGTGGAGGAAAAGTAGGGCATCATTTTCAGTGTGGAGGGTGAAGTGGTTGTCTGGACGTGATGGTACATTGGGATCACGTCGTGGCTCAGGAAATGGAAGACTGGTTGTCTGGCGAGTTGAGCAGTTTGGTGGCGGTCTTTATCTCACTTGAAAAATGTTCGAGTATCCATTCATGTTCCCGTACATGAAAAATACAGAGAAAATCTCTATTAGAGTGTAATTACTTACTAATAACTTAGTCTACCAGGAAATAGGATAAGGTAAGGATAACAATTTTAGTGTACATAAAGTCTTATTCTCTTATGAGTGCTTGGGTGTCATATGGATTTAACTTTCTTGTTTTATTTAGGTCCACACGTTTCGTCATTACCTGGCCTGGTCCATAAATTTGGTCTGTCAGTATTTCTGTAGCAATTTTCAAAGTCGGGTTTAAGATGTTTTATTAGTGTCTTTGTGATTTTATAAAGTATATGAGTGCTTAACTCATTGTTTCATCACATTTAGTTTCGAAAATATTTCAAACGTATTTGGCGCTCGCGCCCGTTGCACAGAGGAATGCTGATTGTTGAGCGCGCAGCGTACGCAGTCTTAGAGCCGTGCGTCAAAGTTACGTGACAGTAACTTGGCGGTTTCGTAGCGCTTGCTGCACGTATCCTGCATACGGCAGAGTGGTTCGGTCGCTACCAGCCGTGTTATAAATCTTATACACTTTTGTTGACTCGCGAATACAGGAGCACCCAGACACGGCAATTTGTGATACCTAGACTGTAATCTTGTCCGCACCTGTGTCAACGAATATTTCCGAAGAAAGGTGTACAGAACCAATTGGGGTAAGTACAACACTTATTCACTTGCACTGTTTGGCTTCACATTGTTGTTATGCGGTACGAGTACTTATAACATTACTTCGCACGTGGCATTCCACACGTGTCCATATAGTTATAACTTTTTCGGTTCACACATTGCTATTAATTCGTGTCCACATGTATTTGGTCCTCATGTTAAGGTTCATTTTTATATATGTCCATTAATTACTCGTCTATAGTCAGTTCACACGCAATTCATACGTGTCCATTAAATAGTAACTGTTTTGTTACTATAAAGCACAATTAACATTTGGTATACATACTACATCTAGAAATTATTTACAAAAGAGCCTCTGTGACTACGGGGGCTGACGAAAAACGTGTCTCCTATTCATAAGTAGGGCTTCCAGGGGCACATTAGGTTTACACCTAGTTCTAAATACTTTTATTCTTTTCTTTTTACAATAGTTGCTATTTTATAAATTTCAGTTATTTTATTTTCTCTCCATTAATTACTTAGGTAGTTCGAAGACAAAGTCAATGTAGCCTTATTGACGTGGCGTACAGTTAATGTTCAAGTTTCCACCAATGGAAATTAGGAAGCAAGACGTTCCCTAATGTGCAGTTGCGGTTCGCGGAAAAAATAAGCTTAGCCTCGCAACAACCAATGTCTCACGACTATCCGTACCCCTAGTCTGTACGTATCGAGCACTCAGTCAGCCTGCAAAATTCGCTTCTCTACATGGTAAGGTGGGAAGGTAGGGATGCAGAATAGAAGTAAACATAATAGAATTGAATAGAGTAAAGGATTACAAGACACAATGGTAGCGATGTATGAAATGATGAGCTTAACATAAATTGTTCGTTATCACCCTAGCTTTTGATGACAAGTAGTTAGTATAATATCATCAGTACAGTAGTTTCAATATTGTATGATCCAGCTTTCTAGGCATCACTCTATACACATTTAAAATTACTTAAAGCATGCATTAGCAGTAAGCGTAAACAGAGTCTATTGTCTACTCTCTGTTCCGTGTATCGTAAAATAGTTTTCTGAAAACAGGCGTCTCATCTCAAAGGCTTGACATAGATAGTTCTATTACTAGAACAGTTCACTTGTATATGATCTCTCTAAGTATTTCAGTAGCAATTTTTTAAGAGTGCATATGATCTTATTTGTTCTGTAACAATAATAATTAAGTTGAGCAGTTCTTTCCTGTTACATGGATTGTTTTTGGCTTACTCGAATCTTACTTGCTAGGAATCTTACTTGCTAGGTTGCTGCCGTTATTTGCTGCGATTCACAGGTGGTCATATAGAAATTGTCGTCAAATACGCCTTATTCGTAAAATAACATTAACCTCTTTAGAGAAGGCAACTGTAACCTGTTTTCATATGTGATCGGTCATTCTGGTCCGAATGATCCATTTAATTTATTCTATTTTTGAGGCGAGAGCTTTGCTATTCTTAAAACTAGTTGTACCAGGTGGCACTTAGCACATCCCTACGATATTACTTATTTTGTCAGCTCTTTGGCTGCGGCCGTTCATGGCTCAATCAAAACTAACTTACATCTAAGGCAAACCTTGCTCTCCAACTGATAAATGCATTTCATTTCAGATGCTCACACGATTTAATTTTATCGTTGATGCGTGTTGACAGTGTATTAATCCTGTGTACCATCTTGCATATGCAGCTTTATATAGCATATATCTTCGATGATTTACTCAGAATTTTTTCAAGTCTGCATGGTGATACAGCCATTGTATATGTCCGGATACAGGATCGCCTAACAGATGACAACCAATGTGCAGCTTTCTTAAAATGATAAATGGTCCCTCATATAAGTGTTGCCACTTGTGATTATTATGATGAATCAAAGGTGGTTTGAAGTGGGTCTTTAATAGCACTCACTCATTTACATGATATGATAAAACTTATTAAATGTGCTTGTCATGTATCTTTCTTCTAAAGTTGGCATGGGTGGTTAAGGATAGGAGAGCTTGCTTCAACTGGTAGTCTAGTGTTACTTCTGGGTGTTGTATTTTAGGAATAGGGTCTACCAACTCATTTCTCTCTAGTTGTTTAGAAACTAATTCGGATGGAGTGAAACCAGTGGATGTGTGAGGTATCTTATTAACAATCAATTCAAAGGGTGTGACGAAATCAATTCAGCAGGTCTGCTGATTTGGAATATAAGTTTGGATGAAACGATTGAACTCTTTAAAGATTCTCTCTGTAGGATTACTCTGTGACCTGTATCATGATATAAAAATTTGTATGGTGTTGTTGGTGGCAAGAAAATTTCTTCACTGCCTCCCTACAAAATTTCACGCTTTATCAGATAATATGGCTTCAGATTATGACTTCATAGCATAGAGTCTTACATGCTTGGTAAAAATATGTAACAAAACCACCAGAAAATTTACGCCTCCTCTTCCCTGAGGAAGTGGACCTGCACAATTTAAACAGACGATTTGGTTAGGTCTTTCAGTACGAATTGGGCTTAACGGTAAGGCATTTGATAGGTTAAAAGGTTTCGCCTTCTGACAAACGGAACAGTTTCTTAATAGTTTGTGAACTTCCTTGTGAAGATTGGGTACATAACAATAAGCTGAAATTTTACGTTTAGATTTCTCCAGGCCATAATGATCCCAGGAGAGGTGAGTATATCAGATGAGATGTTCAGCATAATCTTGAGGAATACAGACACACCTCCTCCCTGTTAAAAGAGAAGTTCGATGAAACAAAACTCCAGTGTGTAGAGGAAAGAATTTTGACAGTGGGTGATCAGGATTGTTTTGAAGAAGTTGCTTAATTTGTAACCAATTGCAATCGGTGTCTTGTAGAGTGTTCATTTGACGGCAAAGATGAAGAAAGTAACTCCGTTGCAGAGGATCTTTCATGAGAAGTATCTTCTGATTAGAAATCTGTTCTATTAATTCAGTAGGCCCTAGCAATCCTTCCAGAATATGTGACAATGCATCATACTCTTGTAAAAACAGGCATCATCGGGTAAGGCTAGGATGATAAAGTTTGCAGGAGATTAAAAAGCTCAGCGCTTGATGATCTGAGTATACTTTGATTTTATGCCCATGAATATAGTAATTACAACGGCGAAAAGCTAATACTTCTAGTTAGTTACCGAGTACCATCTCTCACGCTCAGTTAGGACTCGACTGACAAAACTGATTATTTTGATTTCATCTTTGTCACCGGTTTTGTCTATTTGAAATAAACAGGAATCTAATCCCTGAAATGATACATCGCAAGAAATACAGAAGTCTAAACTCATGTTCGGATGACTTAAGATGTTACTCGTTAGAAGAGCTTTAATTTTCTCAAAGGCATTCTGACATTCTCAAGTCCACATCCAATGGACGTTTTTGTTTAGTAAATTCATTGACTGATCTGGAACGAAACGACGAAAGAATGGTAAAAACCTTACTTCTCTTTTGGTGAATTTAGACTTTTGTAAGTTAGCTGTAGCCCCAAAGTCAGAAAACCTTTGAAAAATCTTTTGCATTAGTTCCAAAAGTTCCCCCAGGAAACTGTTGCTAAAAATAAATCATCAACGTAGACGATTATTTGATCAAGTAACTCCAGACCTAGCCCATGATCAAGAGCAGCAATAAAAACACCAGAATTAATGTTAAGACCAAACGGTACTACTCGAAAATGATAAGAGCGACCAGCAAAGATGAGTGCTGTGTACATCCTGGATGATGATGACAGTTTTATCTGCCAATAGCTGCTCGGAGGTCAATTGAAGACAGGAATTTCACACCATGGAATTTTTGAAATTGTTACTCGAGGGCTTCAGGTCGTGTACAAACTGGTATGATGATCTTACTGATGTTCCTCGCGTCTAACACAGGTGTAACGCTTCCATCCTGCTTGAAAATAGGCAATAAGGGACTACTATATGGAGAGTCGGAAGGTTCTAAGATTTTCCACCTTAGCATCTTACTTATTTCTTGTTTAACTGCTTACTTACGGGCCTGCGGAACAGAATAAGTCATTTTACAAAAGGTATCGTGGGACTTCACCTTCACGTCGAATTCATAGTTAGCTATGATGCCTGGTTTCCTGGAAAAGATACTGACAAATTTTGCTAACATGTTATGAAGTTCATGTTTTTGTCGGTCGTTTAGTCCGTCTGTTTCAAAGGCTTTCATACGTAATTCATCTGCAGTTGACAGCAAGTCAGGGTCATTGTCGACGTCACCTGACTCGTCAAACCTACTGTAATACTGAAACTTCCTGGCAGATTAAAACTGTGTGCCCAACCGAGATTCGAACTCGGGACCTTCGCCTTTCGCGGGCAAGTGCTCTACCAACTGAGCTACCGAAGCACGACTCACGCCCGGTACTCACAGCTTTACTTCTGCCAGTACCTCGTCTCCTACCTTCCAAACTGTAATACTGTTGCCTGTAAGATAGCCTGCGTACCTTTACTTTGCGTTCAAGGCTGAATATTCTGACTTTTGTCGTCATCAGATGTACGACTAAATTTCGATCACTGAGTCTTAATGCACACTTACCTTCATCGAGGTCGACAACGACACGATTTTTACGTAGAAACTCCATTCCCAACAAACATAGAACGGACAAGTTCTTAACCATTAAGTACACTGTATACTGTCTGATTCGAATTGTATCTGTGCTTGTATTTCTATGCTGTACCACAGCTCCGAATACCGTACATCCTTGAACGGGTAGTGAAGGAATTTTAGTAATAGAGCACTCTTTCTTATATACGAACATAGCTAAAGCATTTATGTTCGCACCTGTATCAATAACAGCAATGATATGTATGTCAAAAATGTGAATAACAGTTGATGCCTGGACTTGTTTTTCCCCTGTGATTCATTTAAAGGTGTTCCATTTGACACGATGTTTGGTACTTGATTTGCCTACATATAAAAGATAGTTGGATTTCTCGAATTATTCTGGCTTGGTGTGTTCTGTAAAGAATGTGGCGGATTGTTTTGCGCATTGTTTCTGAACTGTTGATGTGATTGCTGAGGAAGTGACGTATTCGGTGGAGTAAAGTTATATTGCTGATTATAATATTGTTGTCCGTTGTAGTGATTCCATCGTCTTCCCCCATTGCGATTTCCACTATGCTTTCTATTATTGTTGTACTCCAATTACCGTTATAATTTAATGGTGAATTGCCAGACTGTTGCTGCGTAGTCTGGTAAATGGGATTATATCTGTTTTGCTTCTGATATTTATCGCGTTACGGCGATTAAAGTTGTTATTATTATACTGCTGCACGTTAGGCTGACCGGTGTTAGGTTGCTACGACATTCCATTGCTATCGTCTGCAGCATGCTATTGCGGAGCGGGTGGTCCATTATTATAATTGTTCCCCGCACTCGCACGCACGTTCTCATGTATCATGTCTATGTTATCAAGCACTGAAAGAAATACCCCTTGGTCGTCCTCATTTACATTAACCAGTTTTTCTCTGATGGACACGGGAAGTTGAGATTTTAAAATCATACTGGCATCTTTCGTGGAGATGGGCGTATCGCAATATTGAATTTTGCATAAATACTTTTCAAAATATCGCCTAAGACCTCCTCCTTCGGTGTTAAATGGTTCAGCATTATACACCTCCTTTCGGAGTGTTTTCTGGATACCAGAGCACCAAAACGTATTTTGAAAGTGTCTCTCGAAATCGGCATAGGTGGCATTTATCTATGATGTCTGTACCCCAGATTGACCCTTCTCCTTGGAGATAGCCTAGCGTGAACGGAATCCGTTGTTTGTCATTCCAAGTCCCAAAAATAGCTCCCGATAACGACTTCAGAAAAACCGTGGGGTCAATGTTCCGCTTTTCCGGTATGAACGGCTGGAAAACTCTATGTCTTGAAACACTTTCATCCCTCATTAATTCGACTAACGACAACTGATCATTGTGACCACGTGATGTTATAATTTTGTGACGTGTACTGTTTGGTGGTGGGGATTGTTGTACCTGATACTCTGAATAATACCGATAATATGGTTCAGGCGGTTAGGAATGCGGATAGTCACTATGATCATCGGTCTGCAATTCATTTACTTGTTTCATCAACTGATCAATATTGTTAGTTAATTGTTGCTTCCACTCAGGAAGGTCATGACTAAAGGCCCTCCTAATTTATCCAAGATCAGTAGACAGAGTGTCACCGAATGTTCCAGGAGCAGTTAAAATCTCAACCGTGGCAGATTTAACAGCGTCTTTAAGTTCTGATTGTACTTTGTTCTCTATGTAGTGTTCTTTTGAGTCGATCCATTCCTCAAATTCTATGGTAATTGTTGAACGTATACCTGCATTGACTTTATTTATCTTTTTGCTAATATGAACATCTGACAGACTTTGGGCAATATTTTCAACTCGTTCCCCTAATTATTTACGCCTTCTGTCTGTTTGTTTACTTCCCTTGACACTTCACTATAACGTTTCAAGGAGTCGTCCGCGATAGATTTACATACTTCGACCTGTGCTTGCAAGTCTGGAAACTTCTTAGCAACGTTGGTATCAGAAGATTCAACCAGGGAAAGGACACTGTCTATTTTAGCATTTACATCTGCGCCTAGTTCGTTCGCATACTCAGTGGCAATAGTTTTAATTTTTTCTTCCATGTTTTCATTTTCATTTTTAATTTGGCTTTGTATATCAGTGACACCAGAGTTTATATTATCCATAAGCACTTGAGTATTCTCTACTCGCAATTCAAGACTGTTCAATTTACTGTCAACTGTACTATTTTGTTCTTGTAACTTGGCATCCACATCAGCGCACATCACTCACGCTGACTGTAATGTTGTTTATGTGTGAGTGTAATCTTTGTTCTGTCTCAAGGATACCAGTTTCAAGATTTGTCATGTTCGTGGAAATATTTTTTATTTGGCATCCGAGGCTACGTTTTAAAGTACCAATTTTGGTTTCAAGATTGTCACTTTTACTTGCTAGATTAACTATTTCAGTTCCGAAATCACACGACAGGGTACCAATTTTTGTTTCGAGAGTAGTTTTCATATCGGCGAAAATTTGCATTACATCAGATAGCGTTCTCGCGACTGTGACGCGGACTGTTGCGCCGGTACATCGCGCATTATTTCGTCATCAGGTGATCCTTTATCTCGGGATTCGGGTCTATTAGCACCTTTTCGCGATCGAAGCTGCCTCTGATTTTCATCAGCCATCTTAGGTTCAGCGCATAGAGTAAAAATATCTCTGGAGTGAGCATTGCGTCCTGCGCATGTTGTCAACATTAAACTGGAATTGTCACGTGATCTAGGGACGACGTCGATTGTTTAGCGCCAATTCACGTCCGCCATCAGGTAACGTCACGTCTCGTCACATAACACCAAAACATTCTACAATACCTTTCGAATGGAGGCATTCGCACAGGTCGTCAACGGAACGTCACGTCATTTCACGGTACGTCAAGGTTTCTTGGGAAGAAAATTTTAACGGTACCAGTCTGTTAACATCTGAAGTTAACCTATTTTCACCGCGCTCATTCTCCTTATAATAGTGGATTTTGTACTGTTGTATGTTCATAATATTTATTTTATAATAGCGCTTTGTTTTAGTGACAAATTGGAGATGTTCCATGACGACTGGGATATTTTTTCCACTTTCTTACACAACCGAGGTAGTATATCTGAAGGCGAAAAGTTATTTAGGTTTTACGATAACACAACGACGCTGACGCCCACAATGGATATGTATAAGAACGTAAGTAGACGAAGCAAATTCCACCGTATGACATTTGAAGCAAAAAAGTCAGCTTTAATGAATGAGTAAAATACAGTTGTTTATGACGTTAATATTTACGTAACAAAAAACATAATGGATAAGTTTAACAGGCTTCATTAATTCGTTTGAAGCTTTCTTTGATGTGTACGAATGTACATATATTCCCTAGCAAATAATTGTCGATGTTTTGAAACGTTGTCTCACTTCTCAGTAATTTACCAAACATAATGGATCAAGAACATAGGTTATAAAGTTTACTTCGGCCATTGACAAATTTTGTCGTTGCTAGCTCCTCACTTCTGATACTATAACATTTTATGCATATTAGGGATGGTGACTCAAAACCCCAATTTCGCCGTTCAATACTGTGATGTAACATGAAAGACATTGTAAATACATGCTAACGTGAAGTTTCTGTGACGTCATGTTCGTTCATTTTGCTCTTCAAAGCTAAGAGCCCAATTTATTTCAAATATCAGACGTAAACTGCTATGGTGCCTGCAAACGTCTATACTAAATCCACAGCACTTACGAAGGGAATCTGTCTTTACTAGCGATATGACAACATTCAAAATTTATATGACAAATGTCGGACAAATCTACGGCGTCCCGAGATCACGTGACCATTGTGGCAACGTATGTCGACAACACAAAATCTGTTCTGCGCATGTGAATGCTCACTCCAGAGATATTTCTACTCTATGGTTCAGAGGAATTACGACGTCACGGGCCAAAGACGATATTTCAGAATTACGATAGTCACTTATTTTAGTTGCCAATGCTTTCGCGTCCTGATTGTCTGTTGTTCACCACATTGACAGGCTAAAATCACAGTTTAATATGTACTGTCGCGACACTTACTGCTGTGAAAGTTGTTACCATTTGACAGTTCAAGTGACACTAGCGCCCTTAGCGGCCAAAAAGCTAACCTTCCTCTGACGGCAGATGCGCCGTAAAGATAATGTTTGTTTTTAATTCGTTTTGTACGTAATTTACAAAATAGTTAGTATATTTTTGCGCCACAAGTGTTAGGAGAACAGCGAGAGACATAAATGGAGGTGAAGTATAAGTAAACAGAGCACGAACTATTGAATGAAGTGACGTAAGCTCCAACATATTCTTGAAGAAATAATTAAGAAGTAGCATACAATCGCACTTATTCCACTGAAAGCAAGAGAATACATACTGTATATCCCACATATGAAGTATATAGATGCTCTTCCTTGTGTAAAAATGAAGCGACACATCACTTTTCATTACGTTCTGTTTGCAGGAAGCCTGCTTCCAAAAGTACAATTTCCATCTTATTCTTTGTGGTATCAGGTTATCTCAATAAAAAGCATGACTGTTTTAAAATTTATTTTATCCCATTGATACATTTAACGAAAATAACATTAAATGAATGAGTCAGTCCTAACACTTTAGCAACCCAAATGAGCCAGCTTCATCACTTTTTTATTTCTTCTCTTGCTCCTGCAGACTAAGTCTTGATTCCTGAATTTAATACCACATTTGGTAGTCTGATCACTGAACTCGTGTCACTGATGTCCAACAGTGGTGAAACAAGTAATTTGCGCGCTGCTTTCATATCCACTATTGTCTGATACCAGTTGATCCCCTCACAATTGTGTGTTTTTATTAATTTGCTTAAAGCACAATTATTGAATGCAGCTCAAAACTGTCGTGGTGATGAGTTGCTACAAAAACCACCTTTATGCCTTATGACTGAGAAAATTTTGCGTGTTAATACATGTAACTTGGTTCTACCCAAAACATCATCAACAAACATGTTCAAAGCGCTTATGTTACTCAGAAGTCCTCTAACACACTTAATCCTAGATGAAAAATCTTTCCCATCAACATCTACAAATTTCCATGACAGTATCCATGGCTTCAGTGTCTTTAATATTTCCAAATGTCCTGATGCACTTGTAATGCAGTTCCTTAAGGATATAAGCCCTTTAACACTCTATTCATTAAATATGTCAAAAATATCGTTTACTTTTTGGCAAAACTCTGTAGTAGCAGTAGTTGCGCTACATACGCTGCCTTTCGTAAAAACCATGTTAAAAATGAATATAAACGATACTTTTTACATTTACTGAATACCGTATTCAGCAGCGTAGCTTCTCCACCGCTTGGGGCGCTGTTGTCGCGGTGTATAACAAAAATCAGCGAGAGTGCCACGACTTTATATATTAGACTGTGCTAAAATGCCAATACGGAACCGGATGAAAAAAATAAATGAAGGTTACTTAAACAGCACTGCAATTGACACGGATAGCATCCATTTTGCCTTCCTAAAGATAACAACAATGACAAACTCAACAGTACAATTTCCAACTATTGAAGCGAAATAATGATAGAAATGCTTTTCTAACTACAAAAGAAGCTGTTTTTTTTGTTTTTTTTTTAAATAAGATTCAGATATGAGTAGAACTGAAGCGTAGAGAGCGAATTCCCGGTAGCCGAGTCAATACTCGATACGCAAGACTTCACACGTATTTGAAAGCCGTACTCACAACCGCTGTCTTGCGCGCTGCTATTGCCTTCAGACGTGGATTTCAACTGCGTTTTCCGTTAATAAGTCATTTTTTCCTGTTTTATCAGGGTGGTCCATTGATAGTGACCGGGCCAAATATCTCACGAAATAAGAAAAAAAGCACTCCGTCAGCAGGCCACAAGTGGCCCATCGGGACCATCCGGCCGCCGTGTCATCCTCAGAAGAGGATGCGGATAGGAGGGGCGTGTAGTCAGCACACCGCTCTCCCGGTTCACGAAATAAGCGTCAAACGAAAAAATTACAAAGAACTAAACTGGTCTAGCTTGAAGGGGAAATCAGATGGCGCTAGTGTTGGCCCGCTAGATGGTGCTGCCATAGGTCAAACGGATACCAGCTGAGTCTTTTTAAATAGAAATCCCCATTTTTATAACATATTCGTATAGTACGTAAGGAAATATGAAAGTTTTTGCTGGACCACTTTTTTCGCTTTGTGATGAATGGTGCTGTAATAGTCACAAACGTGTAAGTACGTGGTATCACGTAACATTCCGGCAGTACGGACGGCATTTGCTTCGTGATACGTTACCCGTGTTAACATGGACCGTTTACCAATTGCGGAAAAGGACGAGATCGTGTTGTTGTATGACGATTGTGATCAAAATGCCCAACGGACGTGTACTATGTATGCTGCTCGGTATCCTGGACGACATCATCCAAGTGTCCGGACCGTTCGCCGGATAGTTACGTTATTTAAGGAAACAGGAAGTGTTCAGCCACATGTGAAACGTCAGCCACGAACTGCAACAAATAATGATGCCCAGGTATGTGATTTAGATGCTGTCGCGGTTAATCGCACATCAGTAGCAGACAAATGCACGGAATCGGGAATCTCAAAAACGACGGTGTTGAGAATGCTACATCAACATCGATTGCACCCGTACCATATTTCTATGCACCAGGAATTGCATAGCGACGACTTTTAACGTCGTATACAGTTCTGCCACTGGACACAAGAGAAATTACGGGACGATGACAGATTTTTTGCAGGCGTTCTATTTAGCGACGAAGCGTCATTCACCAACAGCGGTAACATAAACCGGCATAATACGCACTATTTGGCATGGCTGCGACAAGTGGAACATCAGCGACCTTGGCGGGTTAATGGATGGTGCGGCATTATGGGAGGAAGGATAATTGGCCCCCATTTTATCGATGGCTATACAGGGTGTTACAAAAAGTTACGGCCAAACTTTCAGGAAACATTCCTCACACACAAATAAAGAAAAGATGTTATGTGGACATGTGTCCGGAAACGCTTAATTTCCATGTTAGAGCTCATTTTAGTTTCGTCAGTATGTACTGTACTTCCTCCAATCACCGCCAGTTGGCCAAATTGAACGAAGGTAATGTTGACTTCGGTGCTTGTGTTGACATGCGACTCATTGCTCTACAGTACTAGCATCAAGCACATCTTTACGTAGCGTCAGCATGTTAGTGTTCATCACGAACGTGGTTTTGCAGTCAGTCCTATATTTACAAATGCGGAGTTGGCAGAGGCCCATTTGATGTGTGGATTAGCACGGGGCAATAGCCGTGGTCCGGTACGTTTGTATCGAGGCAGATTTCCAGAACGAAGGTGTCCCGACAGGAAGACATTCGAAGCAATTGATCGGCGTCTTAGGGAGCACGGAACATTCCAGCCTATGGCTCGCGACTGGGGAAGACCTAGAACGACGAGGACACCTGCAATGGACGAGGCAATTCTTAGTGCAGTTGACGATAATCCTAATGTCAGCGTCAGAGAAGTTGCTGCTGTACAAGGTAACGTTGACCACGTCACTGCATGGAGAGTGCTACGGGAGAACCAGTTGTTTCCGTACCATGTACAGCGTGTGCAGGCACTATCAGCAGCTGATTGGCCTCCAGGGGTACACTTCTACGAATGGTTCATCCAACAATGTGTCACTCCTCATTTCTGTGCAAATGTACTCTTTACGGATGAGGCTTCATTCCAACGTGATCAAATTGTAAATTTTCACAATCAACATGTGTGGGCTGACGAGAATCCGCACGCAGTTGTGCAATAACGTCATCAATACAAATTTTCTGTGAACGTTTGGGCAGGCATTGTTGGTGATGTCTTGATTGGGCCCCATGTTATTCCACCTACGCTCAATGGAGCACGTTATCATGATTTCGTACGGGATACTCTACCTGTGCTGCTAGAACATGTGCCTTTAAAAGTCCGACACAACTTGTGGTTCATGCACGATGGAGCTCCTGCACATTTCAGTCGAAGTGTTCGTACGCTTCTCAACAACAGATTCGGTGACCGATGGATTGGTAGATGCGGACCAATTCCATGGCCTCCACGCTCTCCTGACCTCAACCCTCTTGACTTTCATTTATGGGAGCATTTGAAAGCTCTTGTCTACGCAACCCCGGTACCAAATGTAGAGACTCCTCGTGCTCGTATTGTGGACGGCTGTGATACAATACGCCATTCTCCAGGGCTGCATCAGCGCATCAGGGATTCCATGCGACGGAGGGTGGATGCATGTATCCTCGCTAACGGAGGACATTTTGAACATTTCTTGTAACAAAGTGTTTGAAGTCACGCTGGTACGTTCTGTTGCTGTGTGTTTCCATTCCATGATTTATGTGATTTGAAGAGAAATAATAAAATGAGCTCTAACATGGAAAGTAAGTGTTTCCGGACACATATTTTCTTTCTTTGTGTGTGAGGAATGTTTCCTGAAGTTTTGCCGTACCTTTTTGTAACACCCTGTTGTGGTCTTCAGCCCTGAGACTGGTTTGATGCAGCTCTCCATGCTACTCTATCCTGTGCAAACTTCTTCATCTCCCAGCACCTACTGCAGCCTACATCCTTCTGAATCTGCTTAGTGTACTCATCTCTTGGTCTCCCTCTACGATTTTTACCCTCCACGCTGCCCTCCAGTGCTAAATTGGTGATCCCTTGGTGCCTCAGAACATGTCCTACCAACCGATCCCTTCTTCTAGTCAAGTTGTGCCACAAACTCCTCTTCTCCCCAATTCTATTCAATACCTCCTCATTAGTTATATGATCTACCCATCTAATCTTCAGCATTCTTCTGTAGCACCACATTTCGAAAGCTTATATTCTTTTCTTGTCTTAACTATTTACCGTCCACGTTTCACTTACATACATGGCTACATTCCATACAAATACTTTCAGAAACGACTTCCTAACACTTAAATCAACACTAAGTAGTATGTAATATAGTATGACGATAGTAATTGTACTAAATCTTGCACTCACGGATATTTCTTTACCGATTTTGGTGCAGGATGGAGAGAGAGAGAGAGTAGATTTTGTGAACTGCTTTGCGTCGATTCTCGATTGTGTCCAGGAGGAATAGCGTTTTATTACGCGAAGTTGGTTTGAACCTGACATTTAACCCGGATTGCCTTCATGCAATCTGATTTTTCGATACAAATGTTTAAGGGACCTAACTGAATATTGAAATGGAAATGGATGAAGGAAAGTGGGTTATGGTAATGGTTATCGAATCTGCTATTCATTTTATAAGTAGCATCCCGAAAACAACCAAGATATTGCTGTGAAGAGCTCCCCTGTAACATAGTTTGCATACAACGGAAAAACACTGAGGTTACTCGAAGAAAAGAATAATAAAAGGTATTTCATTATAACACATCAGTATATTCTGAAATAATCCCTACCACTACGTATGAATAAATATCCATGGAATATAAATCTTACATTTTGCAGTTCTTACGCACATTCCGTGCTACGACAATGTCCTTTCTTGAATGTCCAATATTTTCTCAAAATTAATTCTCCTTGCTTCCGCGTGAATATTTCATAGCGTCGCACTGTGTATCGAAGCGTTCGTTCGAAAATTCACATCACTGGTACACAAATATTATACAAAGCTTGTAGCTATCCTACACTGCACTTCTTAACACGTCAGCATCGAAACAGTAAAACGTAACCAAGTGTCTAGAACTATTCATAACAAAAGACAAAATTTTTATGATTCATGTGATTCGTATCTTATTAGGATCTAGCGCTGCGAGAATTATTTGCATAATTGCGCTAGGCGGGTCATTGTGTTTATTTGAAGCGGCTAATGATGGACTCGCTTCTTTGTGGAGATTCTTTTCCTGACATTTGCGCTGTGAGGCGTAAAATTTTACTAACTACAGCTCGATGGCTGCTGTTCTCTTTTATGACAAATATTTTATATACCGAACATCCGAAACCCAATAATATTACAAGTGCTCATTTTAACTTGTAATCTGCACCATCAGATAGTTACATCTTAGCTGAATAAAGGAACCAGTCAGCTTGTTGCTGATGTGGTCTTCAGTACAGGAACTGGTTTGATGGAACTCTCCAGGCTACTCTATCTTGTGCAACCTTCTTCATCTCCCAATACCTACTGCAACCTACGTCCTTCTGAATCTACTTAGTTTATTCATCTCTTGGTCTCCCTCTACGATTTTTATCCTCCATGCTCTCCTCCAGTACTAAATTGATGATCCCTTGATGCCTCAGAACATGACCTACCAACCGATTCCTTCTTCTAGTCAAGTAGTGCCACAGATTTCACTTCTTCCCAATTCTATTCAATACCTCCTCATTAGTTACACTACTAGCCATTAAAATTGCTACACCCCGAACATGACGTGCTACAGATCCGAAATTTAACCGACAGGAAGAAGATGCTGTGATATGCAAATCATTAGCTTTTCAGAGCATTCACACAAGGTTGGCGCTGGTGGCGACACCTACAACGTGCTGATATGAGGAAAGTATCCAACCGATTTCTCATACATAAACAGCAGTTGACGGACGTTGCCTGGTGAAACGTCGTTATGATGCCTCATGTAAGGAGGAGAAATGAGAACCATCACGTTTCCGACTTTGATAAAGGTCGGATTGTAGCCTATCGCGCTTGCGGTTTATCGTATCGCGACATTGCTTCTCGCGTTGGTCGAGATCCAATGACTGTTAGTAGAATATGGAATCGGTGGGTTCAGGAGGGTAATACGGAACGCCGTGCTGGATGACAGGCATCTTATCCGCATGGCTGTAACGGATCGAACAGCCACGTCTCGGTCCCTGGGTCACGAGATGAGGACGTTTGCAAGACAACAACCATGTGCACGAACAGTTCGACGACGTTTGCAGCAACTAGGCAACCATAGCTGCGTTTACCCTTGACGCTGCATCACAGACAGGAGCGCCTGTGATGGTGCACTCAACGACAAACCTGGGTGCACGAATGGCAAAACGTCATTTTTTCGGACGAATCCAGGTTCTGTTTACGGTTTCATGATGGTCGCATTCGTGTTTGGCGAGATCGCGGTGAACGCACATTGGAAGCGTGTATTCGTCATCGCCATACTGGCGTGTTACCCGGCGTGATGGTACGGGGTGCCATTGGTTACACGTCTCGGTCACCTCTTGTTCGCATTGACGACACTTTGAACAGTGGACGTTACATTTCAGATGTGTTATGACCCGTGGCTCTACCTTTTATTCGTCCGCAGCTCGTGGTCGTGCGGTAGCGTTCTCGCTTCCCGCGCCCAGGTTCCCGGGTTCGATTCCCGGCGGGGTCAGGGATTTTCGCAGCCTTGTGATGACTGGGTGTTGTGTGATGTCCTTAGGTTAGTTAGGTTTAAGTAGTTCTAAGTTCTAGGGGACTGATGACCATTGATGTTAAGTCCCATAGTGCTCAGAGCCATTACCCTTCATTCGATCCCTGCGAAACCCTACATTTCAGCAGGATAATGCACGACTGCATGTTGCAGGTCCTGTACGGGCCTTTCTGGATACATAAAATGTCCGACTGCTGCCCTGGTCAGCACATTCTCCAGATCTCTCACCAATTGAAAACGTCTGGTCAATGGTGGCCGAGAAAGTGGCTCGTCAAAATACCCGTCTCTACACTTGATGAATTGTGGTATCGTGTTGAAGCAACTTGGGCAGCTGTACCTGTACACGCCATCCAAGCTAGGTTTGACTCAATTCCCAGGCGTATCATGGCTGTTATTACGGCCAGAGGTGGTTGTTCTGGGTACTGATTTCTCAGGTTCTATGCACCCAAATTGCGCGAAAATGTGATCACATGCCAGTTCTAGTATAATATATTTGTCCAATGAATACCCATTAATCATCTGCATTTCTTCTTGGTGTTGGAATTTTAATGCCCAGTAGTGTACGTGATCTACCCATCTAATATTCAGCATTCTTTTGTAGCACCACATTTCGAAAGCTTCTATTCTCTTCTTGTCTTAACTATTTATCGCCCACTCCATACAAATACTTCCAGAAACGACTTCCTGACACTTACATCTATGCTCGATGTTAACAAATTTCTCTTCTTCAGAAATGCTTCCTTGCCATTGCCAGTCTACATTTTATATCCTCTCTACTTCGACCATCATCAGTTATTTTGCTCCCAAAATAGCAAAAATTCCTTTACTACTTTAAGTGTCTCATTTCCCAATCTAGTTCCCTCAGCATCACCCGATTTAATTCGGCTACATTCCATTATCCTAGTTTAGCTTTAGTTGATGTTCATCTTATGCCCTCCTTTCAGGACACTGTTCATTCTGTTCAACTGCTTTTCCAGGTCCTTTGCTGTCTCTGACAGAATTACAATATCATGGACGAATCTCAATAGGTTTATTTCTTCTCTGTGGATTTTAACTCCTACTCCGTATTTTTCTTTTGTTTCTTTCCTGCTTGCTCAATATACATATTGAATAACAACTTGGATAGGCTACAACCCTGTCTCACTCCCTTACCAACCACTGCTTCCCTTTCACGCCCCTCGACTCTTATAACTGCCATCTGGTTTCTGTACAAATTGTAAATAGCCTTTCGCTCCCTGTATTTTAACCCTGCCACATTAAGAATTTGAAAGAGTGTATTCCAGTCAATATTGTCAAAAGCTTTCTCTAAGTCTACAAATGCTAGAAGCGTAAGTTTGCCTCTCCTTAATCTGTCTTCTAAGATAAGTGGTACGGTCAGTATTGCCTCACGTGTTCCAACATTTCTACGGACTCCAAACTGACCTTCCCCGAGGTCGGCTACTACTAGTTTTTCCGATTGTCTGTAAAGAATTCTTGGTACTATTTTGCAGCCGTGACTTATTGAACTGATAGTTCGGTAATATTCACATCTCTCAACACCTGCTTTCTTTGGAATTGGAATTATTATATGCTTCTTGAAGTCTGAGGGTATTTCACCTGTCTCATACATCTTTCTCACCAGATGGTAGGCTATCAGTAGTTTTAATGGAATGTTGTCTACTCCCGGGGCCTTGTTTCGACTTAGGTCTTTCAGTACTCTGTCAAACTCTTCATGCAGTATCATATCACCCATTTCATCTTCATCCCCTTCCATTTACATAATATTGGCCTCAAGTACATCGTCCTTGTATAGATCCTCCATGTACTCCTTCCACCTTTCTGCTTTCCCTTCCTTGCTTAGAACTGAGTTTCCATCTGAGCTCTTGATATTCATACAAGTAGTTCTCTTTTCTCCAAATGTCTCTTCAGCTTTCCCGTAGGGAGTATCTATTTTACTCCTAGTGATATACGCCTCTACAACCTTACCCCAGCTTCGCCATTTTCCACTTCCTCTCGATTTTTGAGACGTTTGTTTTCCTTTCTGCCTGCTTCATTTACTGCATTTTTACATTTTATCCTTTTATCAGTTAAATTCAATATATCTTCTGTTACACGATTTCTGCCAGCCGTCGTCTTTTTGCCTACTTGATCCTCTGCTGCCTTCACTATTTCATCTCTCAAAGCTACCCATTCTTCTTCTACTGTCTTTCCCCCATTCTTGTCAATCGTTCCCTAATGCTCTGCCTGAAACTCTCTACAACCTCTAGTTCTGTCAGTTTATCCAGGTCCCATCTCCTTAAATTCCCACCTTTTTACAGTTTCTTCAGTTTTAATCTACAGTTCATAACCAATAGATTATGGTCAGAGACCACATCTGCCCCTGTAATGTCTTACAATTTAAAACCTGGTTCCTAAATCTCATTCTTACCATTATACAATCTGTCTGAAACCTTCCAGTATCTCCAGGCCTCTTCCATGTGTACAACCTTCCTTCATGATTCTTGAATCAAGTGTTAACTACTATTAAGTTATGCTCTGCGCAAAATTCTACTAGGCGGCTTCTTCTTTCGTTTCTTACCCCCATTCCAAATTCACCTACTACGTTTCCTTCTCTTCCTTTTCCTACTATCGAATTCCAGTCACCCATGACTATTAAATTTTCGTCTCCCTTCACTATCTGAATGATTTCTTTTATCTCATCATACATTTCATCGATCTCTTTGTCATCTGCAGAGCTAGATGGCTTATAAACTTGTACTACTGTAGTAGGCGTGGGATTCGTGTCTATCTTGGTCACAATAATGCGTTCACTACGCTGTTTGTAGTAGCTTATCCGCATTCGTATTCGTATTTTTTTTTTTTTCATTATTAAACCTCCTCTTGCATTACCCCTATTTGATTTTGTATTTAGAACCCTGTATTCACCTGACCAGAAGTCTTGTTCCTCTTGCCACCGACTTCACTAATTCCCTCTGTATCTAACTTTAACATTACAATTTCTCTTCTAAAATTTTCTAACCTACCTGCCCGATTGAGGGATCTGACATTCCACGCTCCGATCCGTAGAACGTCAGTTTTCTTTCTCCTGATAACGACGTCCTCCTGAGTAGTCCCCGCCCGGATATCCGGATGGGGGACTATTTTACCTCCGGAATATTTTACCCAAGAGGATGCCATCATCATTTAACCATACAGTAACGCTGCATGCCCTCGGGAAAAAATATCGCTGTAGTTTCCCATTGCTTTCAGCCGTTCGCAGTACCAGCACAGCAAGTCCGTTTTGGTTAGTGTTACAAGGCCAGATCAGTCAATCATCCAGACTGTTGCCCCCTCAACTACTGAAAAGGCTGCTGCCCCTCCTCAGGAACCACACATTTGTCTGGCCTCTCAACAGATACCCCTGTTTTACTTAGAAGTGTTTAGTAATCCTTGACATGCAGTCATAAAAAATAATTTTAAAAATATACAATCCGTTATAAGTTAAATCAGCAAGAAATGTTACAATTCATCCACCATTCAGGACGGTTCATCTTAATTTCCAACATGCATTTAATTCCAGTTTTAACAGTCAACAGGAAACAGAATAAGTTTTGCTCTAGAATTTTGTATCACGAAATCATGCTTCCAGAAATGTAAATTGAATGAAACCATCTCAGAATTATGTTCTTTTGAAGGACATAGCAGGGGCGAGGAGAGAGGGAGTGAGGTAACTTTCGATCAGCACATAGAGCGGCGCAGGCCCGAAAAGTTTAAGAAACCAAGTTTTTCACTATTTACGTTAAGTGCATTTTCCGGTCTCTTAAGAATATACGATCAAAAGGATTTTGTCGGGAAATTATTCCGTATACCCGAAAATCACTTTTCAGTGGAAGCGCGCATGCGCCCACTCTAACCATTCTCGGCGCTTGGGTCGTTTGCGACTCCGATTGATATCTCGTTCTCCGTAAAGTTATCGAAAAATTCTAGGTCGAAGAAAATGTCGATATAGAGGTTGTAATTGGCCACTAGATCTCTCAAGTACATGCTTTCTGAAAAGTGAGGCAAGAAAAGCGTTTACGGTGACACTTTACCACGGGAGTTCAATGAATGACAGTGCGCTCCACGATTACTGTTCTGAACGTTGGTGTTGCGAGATGAACGGGGCATTAGATACTTCTGATCATAAGTCACCACTAAGGAATGACGTTATTGAAGCTATTGCTGATGTATCCAAACATCTGACTGATGACAGTTTGATGGAGAGGTGGCTCGGAGCATACGCACAGAACAACAATGAAGCACTGAATTCATTAATTTGGACTTCTTCCCCAAAACACCTATTTTCGCGTGTAAAAGTGGTCCAAATTGCTAACAATAGTGCGTGTTTCACTTTTAATAATGGATTCCGTAACAAGAAAATCATGGGAGTCGTTATCGGCACCACGGTTTGCTCATTCGACACGAAAACTAAATACTTAGGGATCATAATTACAATTAACCTAAATTGGAACGATCACATAGATAATATTGTGGGTAGAGCAAACCAAAGACAGCGATTCATTGGCAGAACACTTAGAAAGTGCAACAGGTCTACTAAAGAGACTGCTTACACCACGCTTGTCCGCCCTATTCTGGAGTATTGCTGGGCGGTGTGAGATCCGCATCAGGTGGGACTGACCAAGGACATCGAAAAAGAACAAAGAAATGCAGCTTGTTTTGTATTATCGCGAGATAGGGGAGATATTGTCACAGACATGATACGTGAATTAGAGTGGTAATCATTAAAACAAAGGCGTTTTTCGTGGCGACGATATCTTCTCGTGAAATTTCAATCACCAGTTTTCTCCTCCGATTGCGAAAACGTTCTGTTGGCACCCATCTACGTAGGGACAAATGATCATCACGATAAAATAAGAGAAATCAGGGCTCGAACAGAAAAATTTAAGTGCTCGTGTTTCACGCGTGCCGTTCGAGAGTCGAACGGTAGAGAGACAGCTTGAAGGTGGTTCACAGAACCTTCTGCCATGCACTTTATTGTGAATAGCAGAGTAATCACGTAGATGTAGCTGTAGATGTAGAAAAGGAACGAGAGACAGGTCTAGTAATCGGGCCGGCGTTCGTTCGAGAGCAGGCTTGAATTGGGTCTAGACGGTCTCGCGCTATAAAAAAATTAGATCTTCGAAGACAGGAAGGCTTACTGCAGATCTCAGTAATAGTAGATTGACGGTACATCGAAAAATTTTGAAGTTGTATACACAAAAATTTAAATCAAATCTTCAAGCGCGTATTTCTCGAAACAACATGTTTTAAACTTTTTCGCATCAGTCACAAAAAATTCTTGGTTGAATTGGATTCCGTTTTGGATTTAATAAAATAGACACTTTCAGTTTTCGCGTGAACCTCACAAACGATACATTTTTCAAAATGTTTGTTATTTATTTACATTTAAAGGCACCAAAATAGCTAGATTTTTAGTGCCTATGCTTTCAAGTGGCCGTCATTTTTAAGTGCAATTCAGGAATTTTGATTTTCGAGGTTCACGCCGTACAGAATTCTGGTAATGTGCAAATGTTTAATTCTGATGGCATCACCATCAATCGTGCGAACCATTTAGTTGAGCAATCCACGCAGAGGCATTTTGCCAGCCATTTTCTGATGGATAGGCGCATCAATTTACCGGCCAAAAATTATTTGCATAGTATTGAAGATATACACTTGTGTTTTTAATGAATAATTGTACGAAGAAACAATTTTTTGCCCAAAAAAGGTTGAGAATGAGTATACATTAAGGCTCCGGGACCGGAAAACCCCCTTAACTACGTGGGCCCTTTTACAACGTTTCAACATTTGGAATATTCCACGTTAACTGATGCACCAGACTTATTTATTGGTACATTAGTTTTAGAATTTTACATTATTATTGTAGAAGTTGGAAGATGCGCTACTCAGGAGTTTACGCCACTCGAAGAAATAAATATACGTACCCTAGAAAAGGTTAGCAACTCCGGTAAAGTTATGATGACCGTCCTCTATGGTTTCACGAGCCCGTTGCTCATTGACTTTCTGCAACAGGGCACCGCAACTAATACACAACATATTGTAAACCGTTTGCGGTCAAACAACGAAAATTAGCGTAAGGACAGACATTCGCTACACACATTACCACAAAACATGGCGTTAGGTAGATTGCAGCATTTCATACGTTAAACAGGGGTTCTATTCTTCAGTTGCTTAGAAATGCCCCGTAATGGGACTGATGCAAGTTCACACATCTTCGGAAGTAACATGCGAGAGAGAATAAAAAGACATTGCCTTCTTAGTTAGCACTAGTTCACACAAGTAAGGCATGAATCACACAATAGATATCGCCTGACGTTTTTGAGGATAAAAGCTACAGTACCAGCATCAGCATAACATTTTCAAGCCTCCTATCCGCATCCGCAAGTCCCATATCTGTGGATATTAAAAGTTTATAAATCACTTAACATGTTTAGTACGCCAGAGCTCTGATGGATATCTGTGGATTCCTCGAGTAAGGAAGAGAAATGCTGCCCCCACGTTTCCGACTGTGATTAAGGTCGGATTGTACCCTATCGCGATTGCGGTTTATCTGATCAAAACATTGCTGCTCGAGTTGGTCGAGATCCAATGACTGTTAGCAGAATATGGAATCTGTGGGTTCAGGAGGGTAATACGGAACGCCGTGCTGGATCCCAACGGCTTAGTATCAGTAGCAATCGAGATGACAGGCATGTTATCCGCATGGCTGTAACGGATAATGGAACAACGTCTCGATCCCTGAGTCAACAGTTGGGAGCGTTTGCGAGACAACAATCATCTGCACGAATAGTTCGACGACGTTTGCAGCAGCATGGACTATCAGCTCGGAGACCATGGCTGCGGTTACCCTTGACGCTGCAAAACGTCATTTTTTCGGATGAATCCAGGTTCTGTTTACAGCGTCATGATGATCGCATCCGTGTCTGGCGACATCACGGTGAACACACATTGGAAGTGTGTATTCGTCATCGCCATACTGGCGTATCACCTGGCGTGATGGTATGGGATGCCATTGGTTACACGTCTCGGTCACCTCTTGTTCGCATTGACGGCACTTTAAACAGTGGACGCTACATTTCAGATGTGTTACGACCCGTGGCTCTACCCTTCATTCGATCCCTGCGAAACCCTACATTTCAGCAGGATAATGCACGACCGCCTGTTGACGGTTCTGTGCGGGCCTTTCTGGATACAGAAAATGTTCGACTGCTGCCCTGGCCAGCACATTCTCCAGATCTCTCACCAACTGAAACTGGCTCATCACAATACGCCAGTCGCTACTCTTGATGAACAGTGCTACCGTGTTGAAGGTGCATGGGCAACGGTACCTGTACACGCCATCCAAGCTCTGTTTGACTCAATGCCCAGGCGTATCAAGGCCGTTATTACGGCCAGAGGTGGTTGTTCTGGGTACTGATTTCTCAGGATCTATGCACCCAAATTGCGTGAAAATGTAATCACATGTCAGTTCTAGTATAATATATTTGTCCAATGAATACCCGTTTATCATCTGCATTTCTTCTTGGTGTAGCAATTTTAATGGCCAGTAGTGTACTTAAGAGTCTTCGAGCCACTCACAATTCTGGGAACCTGTTCCGTATGCTCGGACGTTTGTTAATAACCTGGAATGGAGCACTGTGGCAAACTCTTTATGGGAATCTGGAAATGCTGAATCTGTCTGTCTCCCTCCATCACCACCGAAGAAAGTTTCACGTGCTGTACCAAGCTTCATTGACTTACACAAGAAATAAAATGTTCTATTCTTGTAGAAGTTTTTGAAATGTGGTGCTATAGAAGAATGCAGAAGATTAAATCGATAGACTGAATAATTAATGAGGATGTATTTAACAGAGTGAAATTGTGGCACAACTTGACTAAAAGGAGGGATATGTTACTAGGGCCATCCTGAGTATCACGAAATATTCTGCTAACGGAACGTGGCGGGGAGCAAAGACTATGGGGAACGATCAAGGGATTAATACTGTACGAGTATGTCGCTTCAGCTGATGCTAAACTTCTAAATGTAATGACTGCAGTGTGTACGTCTAAATTTATTTAAGAGTAATATTCAGAGACTCACTTATTTTATACCGTACACTATTTGCGCCGTCCGCAGCTCGTGATGTAGTGGCTAGCGTTGCTGTCTCTGGATAGCGGGGTCCCGAGTTCGATTCCCGGCCGGGTTGGGGATTTTCTCTGCCCGGGGACTGGTTGTTTGTGTTGACCTCATCATTTGATCCTCATCATCATTCGTTACAATGGCTAGATTGGATTGTGACAAGAATTGAACTGCGAATAAAATTTGGGATTTATACGGGCGCTGATGACCGCGCAGTTCAGCGCCCCACAAACCAAACATCAGCATCACTAATTGCACCGTTTATGAAAAAAGCTGGAGCCAGAACGTACAGCGACATGTCCTAACGCTGGGTAGTGTTGTAAAAGAACCTTCATGTCACTTACTGTCGACTTCCGGTAATTGCATAAGAGACAGGTGTTAATGCATAAAAACTGTAATAATTTACTCGTAGAAATAAGACAGCTGTTGGTAGAAGGGAACAGGATGTGTGTGTAACCTTTACGTAAAAAGCAAGAAGAATGGCATGTCGTCATATTTAGCTCCTGCGAATACAAACATGGCACCCACCCTTCCCACGACCCTTTGCATTCCTACTAACATATCGGCGTTCTCTCCAGAATAGGTGATAATGGTGACTTAAAACACAATAGTTATTGCTATCGACCGTACGTGATGCAAGGAGATTAAAATCGAGTATGCGTAATAAACGTGCTTTCGGTAGTAAACACTGCTTTTCATTCACAATCTTGCATTCAGATTTGGACTTGATTATGGTTACGCCGTGGAATTATTAACTATGTACAAAGCGTCTTCAAACAATCATTTTATTTAACACCTTATTTTACTAGCGACCCACCCAACTTCGCACGGATAGCACTAAGCATCTACGGCTGGACTATTCGTTTATAATACGTGTAGATACACACAAACCTTCCTCGTGAATCAGTCTGTCTATTATTGAAACCCGTATCAACATACCTAGAGTAGTTTTTGAGATTAATCTTCACACACAGACCGAGAAATACGGCGGGGACTGTAATTTTTAATATGTGTAGATTCTGCTCTGGCTTCGCAGCTGTCTGGAGATGCAGCATATATTACAGTAGAGTCTCGATAGTTCGAGGCGAACGGGACAGAGACAATTTCGAACTATCGAAAACTCGGACTATCGATATTTACGTGGGAGAATGAAATATAACGATGGTGGAAAGAATACAGGCCTCAAAATGCGAACTCCATTCACACTGTTTGTGTAGGCATTTACATTGGCAGAAATACGGTTTTAACTTACGTCTGATAAAATTTTACTTCGTGAAATAATGGAGGAGTGTTTTTTGTTTGGCTAAGCTGCAACGTTTCTGCGCGGCTATATCACTCTGCTGTCTGAAGAGCCGGGTGTCAGTTGGTGTCGCCTCAGGCTGCCGCACGTACCTCGTAGCGGTCTCAGGAGCAGCGTAGCCATCGTCGGTAAGTTGCGTCATCGGTACAGTAACGTCCCTATCATCCTCATCACTCTCATACTTCGCTGGGTTTTTCTGTAACATTAGGATATTCGTCTGAACTTAACCGCTCAGTTCTTTCATGATTTTCTCCTTTTCACAGCCTGGAAACCTTCTGATTAAATCGCCGGCCGCTGTGGCCGAGCGGTTCTAGGCGCTTCAGGTTCGAATCCTGCCTCGGGCATGGATGTGTGTGATGTCCTTAGGTTAGTTGGGTTTAAGTAGTTCTAAGTTCTAGGGGACTGATGACCTCAGATGTTAAGTCCCATAGTGCTCAGAGCCATTTTTTTCTGATTAAATCAAACAACGTGTTATGGCCCTCGTCGTCAAAATCTTCCGTTCTGTCTTAGGCCTACTTTTCTGTAGAATTCCTCTCGTTGGCTTAGAAACTGAATCTATCTTTATTTCGCTCCAAGACTTACTGATCCAGTACAAAACGTCCTTCACAGTCACTTTATTTAAAGCTCCTACAACGCTTTCATTGTCTTCCGAACACAAGACTGGCTGCAGCAGTCGCCGACATTCATTGGCTGAATAAAACTGGTAACGTTTGGTGGGAGAAACAAGACAAAGATCCCATTGGACTGCAGTTCTTCTACACTTGGTTGTGAGGACGCATAATCCATTATCAAAATAATTTTGCGTGGCGATTCCGTTTTTAAAAAAATACTTTATCACTCCAGTATAAGTACGTTCAAAAACCAATTCTTAACGATTTCTTGATTCGTCCAGCCATTGTTTTGATGCGTGTAGATAACCAGAAGAAATGACCAGGTGACATTCTTGAATGTTGTTGGCAGACTTCCCAGTCACAACCTGTTTCAATTTGTGATTTCCAATTGCATTTGAAGCTGCCATACCTATGAGCCGCTCTCTACTTTTTGAGCCCAGGAGCACTTTCTTCTTCACTACAAAAAAGCGTTTTTGCTGGCATGAATTTGAAGTTTAAACCAATTGCGTCGCAGTTGTAAATTTGATCATTAGATAAATTTTCTTCAGTTATGGTCATTTCAAAATTAAAAATAAATTCCGAAACAGGCCCAGGGTCACCAGAACGTCTTTCTCCGCATGCATATAGTCTCCGCACTCCATACCGCTTCTTCAACTTCTCAAGTCAGCCCACACTAGCGGCGAAACTGTAATCTACCTCCTGCAGCTGGTTTCTAAAAACAAGCCTTTCTCCTACAAGATTAGGCCAGAGAACGGAACCTCCTTGTGTCTTTGTTGCGTGAACCGCACAAACAATGTATCACTTTTTTTTCAAACTCCTGCTTCTTTAAGGTTTTTGGGTTAAGAGATTCTTCAGAGCATTTCTTTAAAGAAAACTGTTCTAACTGAAGACGGTGTCTTCACCAGTCACCAACAGTAACTTCGCCGACACCGTATTCAACGGTATTTTTTTTTGTTTCTCCTTCGTCAAGTCGTTTCAGTGTTTCTAACTTCACATTCGAAGTCACAAATTTTCCTTTGTTTGTTGAAACACTCATCTTTAGAAGTGTGCAAAGAAAGAAAGCAACAAAAACAAATGGAGCACAACACTCTACTATCCGTTAATGACAAACCTAAAACACCACACCAAAAAAATGCTTTTGTAAATAATTAAAAACAGATAGAATCTTTGCTTGGTGTCATTGACACGGACGCTACTAAGGCGATTGTTTGGTTCGACAGATGCTGTGCACTGAGCAGGTGGGGGAAACAGATCGAGGATAGCCACACTGTACAGTAGACTTTCTTTTCCAAGGCTCGGATTTACGGGAAACTCGGAATGTCGAGACTCTGAATATCGCCTCCTGTGTAGCTCACCATGTCGCAGCTCTCATCACTGCCACGATAAGAATTATGCACAAAAATCTTCGTCCTGAATCACTCTATGTATTAATAATTATTAGTAATATCGAATAACGCGACTTTTAAGCAAAATCTGACTTCTACGCATCTCAGAGCACTAATGCAATGTCTGCAAGTATTGTAAACAGTTTTCTATTTTATGATGCATGTAACAACTGTCTTACGCGTTTCATTGTATATACAGTTTCGCACTTGTGACAAGTTTGGTATAAATTTTTGACTTACTCCACATCTTTTGGGACAATTTCTATTGGGAAATTTACAATTTCCATCATTAGGAAACACATGAGTGTATCGCTTCTTTTGTAAATACATGAATATTCAAAGATCTGTGACTGACTCCCGAACTACAAGGACTTACATACATTGAGAATAAAATATAACGCATTGAGAATGGCTAGCTACTAGCCGAAATCTGGATTTGCATAATAAAATCTAAAAAGGACGACTGATTGCTTCACTGTATAATTTATAAATCCTTGAGGATCTCATGACTGTGAATTTTAGAGACTTCCAGTGTGTGATCGAGAAACATATGACAAATCATAGAGCCAACTAACAACACTCTTGAGCACCAGACAGTTCTCCGTGGAAAAAGACACTTCATTCCTACGCATTGAATGTATGGGATGACAATATAGGGCATGGTTCAAAATGGTTCAAATGGCTCTGAGCACTATGGGACTCAACTGCTGTGGTCATAAGTCCCCTAGAACTTAGAACTACTTAAACCTAACTAACCTAAGGATATCACACACATCCATGCCTGAGGCAGGATTCGAACCTGCGACCGTAGCAGTCGCACGGTTCCGGACTGCGCGCCTAGAACCGCGAGACCACCGCGGCCGGCCTATAGGGCATGGGTACATCCACACTACCAAAAGGTCGTCTCAAGCGAAACGAGACCATATGGTCCCGATCCAGGATTGCTTTTCATCTATCGTGACACACTCATTCAGTTCCAGATTCACCGTTCCAGTCCGGAACCGTGCGACTGCTACGGTCGCAGGTTCGAATCCTGCCTCGGGCATGGATGTGTGTGATGTCCTTAGGTTAGTTAGGTTTAAGTAGTTCTAATTTCTAGGGGACTTATGACCACAGCAGTTGAGTCCTATAGTGCTCAGAGCTATTTGAACCATTTTTTACACCGTTCCTGATGGTATTTTGCTTATATCATTTCATCTTACTTCATTTTATTTACTGCAGTCATTTCAACTCAACGAATGTAATTCAGTTGCGTGCTTCTCATAGTTTGATCACCCTTCCAAATACAATGAAGAACCAAAAAAACTGGTACACCTGCTTGATGTCACGTAGGGGCCCAGCGAGCACACAAAAGTGCCGCAACGCGACGTGGCATGGACTCGACTAATGTCTGAAGTAGAGCTGGAGGTAACTGACATCATGAATCCTGCAGAGCTGTCCGTAAATCCGTAACAGTGCGAAGGGGTGAAGATCTCCTCTAAATAGCACATTGCAAGGCGTCCTAGATGTGCTCAATTATGTTCGAGTCTTGGAAGTTTGGTGACCAGCGGAAGTGTTTAAACACAGAAGAGTGTTCCTAGAGCCACTCTGTAGCAATTCTGGACGTGTGGGGTGTCGCATTGTCCTGCTGGAATTGCCCAAGTCGGTCGGAATGCGCAATGGACAAGAATGGATGCAGTTGAGCAGACATGATGTTTACGTACGTGTCACCTGTCAGAGTCGTAACTAGACGTATCAGCAGTCTCACATCCCTCCAACTGCTTACGCTCCACACCATTACAGAGTCTCCACCAGCTTAAAATGTCCTCCGCTGACACGTAATGTCCAACGATTCCTGAGGGTGTCTGCATAAACGTACACGTCAATCCGCTCGATACAATTTGAAACGAAACTCGGTCGACCAGGCAACATGTTTCCTGTCATCAACGGTCCAATGTCAGTGTTGACGGGTCAAGTCGAGGTGTAAAGATTTCTATCGTGCAATCATCAAGGGTACATGAATGGGCCTTGGGCTGCGAAAGCCCATGTCTATGGTGTTTCGTTGAATGGTTCGCACGATGACACTTGTTGATGGCCCAGCATTGAAATCTGCAGCAGTTTGCGGAAGTGTTAAACTTCTGTCACGTTGAACGATTTTCTTCAGTCGTCGTTGGTTCCATTCTTGCATGATCTTTTTCCGGTCGCAGCGATGTCAGAGGTTTGATGTTTTACCGGTGTTCTGATATTCATTGTACACTCGTGAAATAGTCGTACTGGGAAATCCCCACTTCATCGCTACCTCGGAGATGCTGTCTCCCATCTCTCGTGCTTCAACTGTAACACCACGTTAAAGTCACTTAAATCTTGACACCATGCCATTATTGCAGCAGTAACCGATCTAACAACTGCGAAAGACTCTTGTCTTCTTATTCAGGCGTTGCCGACCGCAGCACCATATTCTGCCTGTTTATATACATCTCTATTTGAATACGCATGGCAATACCAGTTTATTTGGCGCTTCAGTGTAATATAATTAGGTAGTACTTCCGAGCTTATGTTCAGACTTAATTATCATCAGTCTGTAAGCAAAATAAGTTCCATTACAGTGTTTGATGCACAGGACAATTTACTACTTCCTTCGCAGTATGCAATGAAGAGGCAATCACTCCTGTTTTTTTTATGGTCTCCAGTCCGAGGACTGGTTTGATCCAGCCCTCCATACTAGTGGACTCAGATACTGAATTCATCGAGAATTTATGACTCTCAAGACTCCACAAGATTACGTGATGTGTTCGAGTTCCTATAGTTGTTTTTATTACGTAAGTTGTTTGCTCCAATGAAATACCAGTGAGGGTTACAGTCACCATCACAGGACAATGTAATATGATTTATATCCGCTTTACAGAGAAAGGTAGGGATTTTGGCTATGTTTCAGTCTCCTTAATTGTTTCTGTTCACCATACGTTACGACCTTCCTAAATTAAACTGTTTTTAGGTTTTGGTTCAAATGGCTCTGAGCACTATGGGACTTAACATCTATGGTCATCAGTCCCCTAGAACTTAGAACTAGTTAAACCTAACTAACCTAAGGACATCACACAGCACCCAGCCATCACGAGGCAGAGAAAATCCCTGACCCCGCCGGGAATCGAACCCGGGAACCCGGGCGTGGGAAGTGAGAACGCTACCGCACGACCACGAGATGCGATTTTAGGTTTTACAGCCACACTCGTAGCGCTTCCATAACCGTAAATTAAAGAATCTTAGATATCCATGAGTGAAAACGAGGTATTTCGATAAAGCTTGTACTACAAGGTGCGTTGACAACGTTGTAAGAAGTAACAAAACAATATGGATTACAAATTATACCGCAAAACTAGGATTTTCGTCGAACTTAAGACGTACGATGCCGAACAGAGCACAGTTTACTGCCACGGCTCTATGTATGGAGCTCTTGAGCTTCGGACTCGAGTGAACAGTTAAACTGCATTCCTCAACGCGCTGTTTTAAGAGTTACGTTTTGAAACATACATTATCATACTCGTGGTTAGGTGTCGTGTTCAGTATTCCTTACTCGTGAAAGATTTTGAATTTTCAAATAATCTCCCAGGCTTGCATCAATTACGTCCTAGCTCTAAATGGAAATTCGCCGTCATCTTAATGCTTTCAACATTCCAGAAACTGAAGCGGCACCGTCTCGAGTCTTATCGAGGCAGCGATATTACTGGGTCTGGTTTTCGATCAGAAACATGCTTTGTCACGCATCAAGGTACGAATATTTATTGGCAATCTCCGCTGTGGAAGACAAGATACTTGTTTTTAGAATAACTAGCTTCCTGAAGGAAATCAATGTAAATCACATTTGTGTACTGATATGTTACTTTGAGATAACACAAATATATTCTGAAACAGAGTGACAGGATAACATGCCTCGCCCAAAACGTAACGGCAACAGTAAATTTTCGTAAGAAAATCACATGCGCAATAATAGTGTTTGTAGTGTGATTAAGTAGCTACCTCCTTCGTATTCGTATCCTTGGCCTTGCTTACATCAACTATCCTGCAGCAGACATTATGAGATTTTAATGTCTGCATGAATGTATAAGAAGTGTGTGCATAGGGAGTTCACCTTTCCGTAAATACTACTTCCACGATAGATATAAGCAGTTACAGGTATCAGACGCTGTTGAACAATAATTGGAGCGTGCTCGTACGCCGTGTTTGCTTTGCTGTGTCAACGCGGTGAACGCTCCCACGAATTATGAACACGAACGAGTAAAACAGCCGTATTTTGTGACCGTAATCTCTCTAAATATAGGTAAATCCATAAATAAATAGGTCTCACAGAATGTCATGAAAATCTGCTTGTGAGATCTCACAAAATGTCATGATAATGTGCTTAAAAATTGAACATGCAAGCGTCGGTATTTGGTGTACCTGGGACAAAACATTTCGTGATCGACCATGAAGGCGGAAACGTCGTCGTCTACTGAAATCCAGCACTACACCAGTGACTCAATATATCGTCATCTACTTCAACAGAAATAGAAGAGTAACAAACTGAAACTCGATACTAAGACAGCAGACCATATGCACTATCTTTTCGGAGATACCTGCACGAACACAAAATGGGATGCAGCGCTCATCAATCCATTTATGAAGTTTAATAAATGTTTGTCCAGACTGTACATATTTTATTAATATCTTGACTCGGTTCTGAAACTGTCCATCTTCAAAAGGACAGAAAATAGACTGGTACAGCCGGCCGGTGTGGCAGAGCGGTTCTAGGCTCTTCAGTCTGGAACCGCGCGACCGCTACGTTTGCAGGTTCGAATCCTGCCTCGGGCGTGGATGTTTGTGATGTCCTTAGGTTAGTTAGGTTTAAGTAGTTCTAAGTTCTAGGGGACTGATGACTTATGCTGTTAAGTCCCACAGTGCTCAGAGCCATTTTTAGACTGATACAATTCCATCTGCATCCATTTTACACTCCTGGAAATGGAAAAAAGAACACATTGACACCGGTGTGTCAGACCCACCATACTTGCTCCGGACACTGCGAGAGGGCTGTACAAGCAATGATCACACGCATGGCACAGCGGACACACCAGGAACCGCGGTGTTGGCCGTCGAATGGCGCTAGCTGCGCAGCATTTGTGCACCGCCGCCGTCAGTGTCAGCCAGTTTGCCGTGGCATACGGAGCTCCATCGCAGTCTTTAACACTGGTAGCATGCCCCGACAGCGTGGACGTGAACCGTATGTGCAGTTGACGGACTTTGAGCGAGGGCGTATAGTGGGCATGCGGGAGGCCGGATGGACGTACCGCCGAATTGCTCAACACGTGGGGCGTGAGGTCTCCACAGTACATCGGTGTTGTCGCCAGTGGTCGGCGGAAGGTGCACGTGCCCGTCGACCTGGGACCGGACCGCAGCGACGCACGGATGCACGCCAAGACCGTAGGATCCTACGCAGTGCCGTAGGGGACCGCACCGCCACTTCCCAGCAAATTAGGGACACTGTTGCTCCTGGGGTATCGGCGAGGACCATTCGCAACCGTCTCCATGAAGCTGGGCTACGGTCCCGCACACCGTTAGGCCGTCTTCCGCTCACGCCCCAACATCGTGCAGCCCGCCTCCAGTGGTGTCGCGACAGGCGTGAATGGAGGGACGAATGGAGACGTGTCGTCTTCAGCGATGAGAGTCGCTTCTGCCTTGGTGCCAATGATGGTCGTATGCGTGTTTGGCGCCGTGCAGGTGAGCGCCACAATCAGGACTGCATACGACCGAGGCACACAGGGCCAACACCCGGCATCATGGTGTGGGGAGCGATCTCCTACACTGGCCGTACACCACTGGTGATCGTCGAGGGGACACTGAATAGTGCACGGTACATCCAAACCGTCATCGAACCCATCGTTCTACCATTCCTAGACCGGCAAGGGAACTTGCTGTTCCAACAGGACAATGCACGTCCGCATGTATCCCGTGCCACCCAACGTGCTCTAGAAGGTGTAAGTCAACTACCCTGGCCAGCAAGATCTCCGGATCTGTCCCCCATTGAGCATGTTTGGGACTGGATGAAGCGTCGTCTCACGCGGTCTGCACGTCCAGCACGAACGCTGGTCCAACTGAGGCGCCAGGTGGAAATGGCATGGCAAGCCGTTCCACAGGACTACATCCAGCATCTCTACGATCGTCTCCATGGGAGAATAGCAGCCTGCATTGCTGCGAAAGGTGGATATACACTGTACTAGTGCCGACATTGTGCATGCTGTGTTGCCTGTGTCTATGTGCCTGTGGTTCTGTCAGTGTGATCATGTGATGTATCTGACCCCAGGAATGTGTCAATAAAGTTTCCCCTTCCTGGGACAATGAATTCACGGTGTTCTTATTTCAATTTCCAGGAGTGTATTTCACCATAGGAATGCGATTGAACGTAGTCATTTTTCTCTGAAACTGTCAACTTACATATTTAAGATGATGACATGCACATTCCCTTTATCAAGTAGTTGTTCAGTTAGTTAGATCTCTAATGGCAGATCTCGGTTAGTATCGCCACCAGCTGCTTTCCCCTTTACTGTTTGTTTCTTTACATTTCCTCTGTAACACAGTGGAGGTTTTCAACAATTGAATGCTTACAAGAGATAAGGATCAGTTTAAGAGGAGATGGTCATCACAAAAATGTTGACCCTTAGGCAGAGTAGCAGACTCAGTCAGATTGGCATTCGCGTCCATCCGCATCTCTCCAGCTCGTTCTGCAGGCGGGACACTTGAATTCTTCGCAGAAGGCTTTTAGCAAGATAAGAGACCCCTAAGCAGGTGTGGCTTGACAGGGACTGTGTGAATTTTCGTTATGACGCCTGGTAATAACTTTAATTGGGCCACCCATATTAATATTTATTTATACAGTTTGTGTTTCGTGACAGTATCTGTGTCTTAAATTAATTAGCATGATCATTTGGGGTGGTTCCTCACTCTGTTGATCACCAATGTTTGATCCTGTGCATCGTAGCATATGAACCCAACCACACCGACAATTCCCAGTATGCACGTACATATACATGAACCCAGTAAGGTCCTGCCTTCTGGAAATAACATTATGTGTGTGTGTGTGTTTTGAAGTTTTAGGGCGCTAAACAGCGTGGTCATCAGCGCCCAAACGCATAGAAACAGGAATACATGCGGTGAAGGGATGAAGACGGACAGCGAACAAGGAGAACGGCTAAAAGACACAGACCTGACGCAGTTCCAAATCCTCACACACAGAGGCAAAACAAGAGGAGAAGAAACGCACTAAAAAGGAATGGAAACACAAGGAAAAGAGAACAGAAATCGTAGTGAAAGAAGTAGGTAATCGTGATTGGCGGACCTCTTACCTAAAACCTGGGTGAGTGAAATTGTTCGTTGCAATCCCTCTACACATGTCCCTCATACAAAAAAATGCTATCGCAGGCGTTTTTGTGTGAGTTTGGGTCAACCTGCAAAGGCATTTGGTAATTTGGCGTTCAACACGTTCAGGTGTGTATCATGTACTAAAGTTGTTTGGAATATTTTGTTAATTATTCAGGTTCAGAAATTTACGGTGAGTAAAATGTTATATACTGTTACAGCGATACTATACTTCATCTGTCGAGCACCACGTTGTAGCCTGAAACAGAATAAGGTGTTTTGCCATGGAACATGTGATACTTGCAAATGAACTGGGTTTCTTTAATGACTTAACGATGTTAGTCTATCTTGAAATTAGAAATCTGTATCAGTTTTCAGTAGCTTCTGTTTCAAAGTGTATTCAACTTGCAACTAGTTATTGATAATACATCTACTTAATTTCATTTCATTTACTAATTATTGGTGTGTAGTAAAGTAATGAGGTAACAGGTACATTAAATATAGTATTGAAAAGAGTTTTCGATTGCAACGCTTTCAATAGAGAATTTGTTCCTAGGTACATGACTATGTTGTACGTTGGAACATGTTTTCACATGTAAAAAAAGAAAAGAAAATAGTTAGACTTTTGGAGAATTATTTGTAGTTTCAGAAAAAGATTGCAGCACATAAAAAGTGAATGCCATCATTTAAAAACGGAATAAGAAAATTTATGAAACTTAGGCGAAAGTCTAAAAAGTGTGCTATGGTACAACACTCTCTGCGACTGCTTTCTTTGCAGCCTACCAGGAAATAAAAGTGACGTTACTGTCACATATCGTTAAAGGATATTATTACATTGTTCCGTGACTACTTCGCAGTTATCTAGTAAGTATATTCTAGCATGCAACCCTGTGTTTGCCACGGTGGGCGGTATCCCGGTGGAAGCGTCTCTACAGCCTCCTTTGTCAGTAGAAAGACACTCTGAACCTCATTAGATCAAGCGGGTCTACAATGAGGGGAACGGCTAGTTTACCTAACGAGGGCAACGACCCAGTCTATGGCTACTGAAAGCTGGGCTGGTACCTGCACCCTTGACGTCAGTGTATGCCACAGCCGTCCCGTAGCCCCTAGAGAATACTGAGCATGATATTTTTTTTTCTTCGCGACTTCGAAGTTTCAGAAGCTGTGGCACCACCTCAGCAGTGTGGGAGAACCTCTTGCGTTTGCTTTAAAAATTTGGGTCAACCAACAGTATTGCGTCAATCTGGACAGAATTTTTCGGGCATACGGTTGACGAATCATGAAGACACTTTCGGCTGAGTGACATCTTCGTGTTAAAGAATGTGCATCTTGTACATAAAAGGAGGGAACTTACATGCACTTTCTCCCGCTTTATCAGGAATGTAGAAACTATTGTCATCCGTTACATTAGCAAAATCATTCCTTCTACGTACAGATTTTAGAGAATAGAGAGTTGAGGGCTATGAAATTGGATTCTGGGCATTCTGTTTCGGGCGTCGCGGGGACACAGTTTGGCTACAGGCCAATAGAGAGGGCGTCATCTTCCCCCAACGTTCGGTGTTGGTCGGCGCGCGGTAGCTGTTTAAAGGAATGTAAGTAGCGCAATTTCGATAGCGCTATCCAAATTTTGTACAGTTCCTTACTTGCATACTTTGCCACACAGCTTGTGTTGCTTATTTTGGTAATATTTATGGCTTCTTGTTGTAGTGTTAACTTTGATTATCCGAACTGTTCAGATAAGCAGATCTTGTTGCATTAACTCCGTACAATCTTCCACAATCTTCTGTACCTCCCACCGTGTTAGTATCATCTTGTAATTTAATTTGAGTTACACAGAATTTTTCCCTCCGTTAATCTAATTATGATTTGTGTCGATCATTCGAGTAAATAAATAACTATTAGTCTCAGTGTTGACTTAGATTTCAAAATCCTTTGCCTTACAAGTTGTTCTGGTTAGACGACCTTTTAAAATATAACCGCTTGTATTTCCAATTCGTTCATTTCACTTTATCGGCATTTTCCTTGTGCACAGTGGTTGTGATGTAACAAAATAAAAGTGATGTTGTTATTCAATGGAAAAGTTGGAATTTGAGATTTCGCTTACTGTTTTATCAGTCACAATTGGCGTAAGAATCATGGATTGACCATTGTCATAAAACGTTGCATTATGAAATGTGAATAGTCTTTATTTGCAGTTTCGCGTGGCTTGAAGCAGTCACAGCTAGCGTGCTATTGATTAAGAAATTGAATTATCGTCTTTCTAATTACTTCATGATCGTAGATACGATCATACCCGGTCGTAAAGTTATTGTTCTGACAAAACAATTTCCTAAGGGACCAGAAAGTTCTTAAGGGCGCAAAAACAACTGTAACATCACACAAAATGGAAATTCAGTATTAAAGCTGATGCAAGAAGACAATAAAACAGTTCTCTTTTTGTCAATGTAACACGCACATTGGACTGCTGATCTTGGTGTCTGTAATCTTAGCAAAATGCATAATTAAAATGAAAATAATACTGAGGAGATGATAGGAATGAGCACTGCTAACTAAATCAATATTTCCAGAACATTTATTATAACTAAAACATATGTCGTACCTTATGCTTAGTACTACAATGACAGAAGATTTTTATGTCCGTTTGATGTCCATTGAGCGCTCTTTTATACAGCCATTGTCCTCTTGAGTCGCTCGTGCGTCGTCACGGTAAGTTATAACAGTACAAGTGTTTAGCGCTCAAGTCTTCATTTGTTCTCCAGCGAACAAAATAGTGAAGGATCGCATATCTATCCGTATTCTTCTGTTTATTGCCGTCCAAAGACGACGAATTACATTATTTAGGAAATTCCACCATCGCTATGCGACGCCTTATTATATATTAATCATTCTTTATAAACATGTATTTGCCTTCTGGCTGAAAGTCTTAACTATTTGCTGTTTGAATGAAGCCAAAAATAGCGAATATCACATGGCCTACTGCTAGGACAACTTACTTTTTAATTTGTCAAAGCAACGAGAATTAGTACCGTTCATATTATATCAGTACGAGTTAGTTTCTCCTGATACTCAGAGTCAAGTGAATGAGCACTGCACTCGGTCGTGTTGCATCAGTACACCGCACTCGTAAACGTCGTGCGAAAGCAACGGGCATTGCACGCGCTCGACATGCATCACCGGAACAGAAGCTATAACGGCTCGGAGTATGTTTCTGAATGGATGCACTCGAAATCAGCTGAACTGCCACAGTCTCTTCAGTGCTACACTATATGCCAAACTGTGTGTTATTTCCTCTCCCACGGTTCCACCTAAATCTGTAATCTGTAGTAACCGATAGCTGTACTCCACATACACTACATGGCAACACCTGTTGTTAAATTAACGAACTATATCCAGAAACACTAGTAAGACAAACCAAATCGAATGAATAACACACCTGATATCCCCAAGTTAACTATTTTCATACCGCAAGAATAAAGTCATCTACACCAAAACTAACATATCACGCAACATACATAACAAACAGAACTCCTCAATCATTAATACATAATATACGTTACACACATTACAGGATTAAACCCATGATCTGCACGTGAACTTCATATACTTTCAAACAAAAGATTCAACTAAACAAGACGCTTCCCAAAAAGAAGTGCGTGATGAAACTCTCTCAAAAATCTATTTTACACTATCCCCTTTTCAAGTGTTTTTGTCTTCCCTTTTTAAGGTATACTCACTTGTTATCAACCACTGTCCTACTTGATACTCCGGTAACTTTGCATTCCGCTGCACCACCTGTTCCTGACCTTCGAGGGCCTTTGTATTAGCTTTTAGTAGCCGCTTCCACACATCCTTCAATGTTCTCAATTCTTCCACACTTTTGGTTTGACTAGGTCGAACAGTGATGGAATTTTCCGGCCACATATGACCTCTTATGATCTGTTCATTCGTGTACTTTAGAATTATAAGCTGTGACATTCTAGACAACAGTGTATCACAACAGTTGTGATGGCTGTTTACATAGTGGCTTTAGACCTTTCTGAGGGGTGTTGGTGCTACAGTAACATCAGACGTGTACTCACATTTTACGCAGTTTATGTAAAATACGAGTCGGTGCTTTGTAGGTGCGGAGATGACGTCCAATCGTGTAAAACATACACTTCATCGTGTTCAGATAAAGCGACTCTGGTGGCAAAGACATAAACGTGAATGTACGGCCGTATTCCTAAGGTCACTGTAGAACGATTCTGGTCTTGTGACACAGACAGTCACCCGGCTAGACGGCGCCATAGGCCATGCCGGTGAATATATCAAGCACGAAGAGGTGCAGGTGATCTGCAATAACTTTCGCGTAGTGTACACCTGTCATGACGCCCTCGATCACTACCGCAGGTCGCATGGAAGCCTAATGAGCCTGTAATGTGTTGAGCAACTGCTCATCTGGATGACAGCGATCTGGACACGATGTGATTCATACGGCCAGACGACAAGTTTCCATTGATCCTCTGTCAAATTTCGGTGACATTTGCTCTCGTTGCAATCGTAACATACGATGTCGTTTTGTCAGCATGTCGACAAGATTGTGTCGTCTACTGCCAAGTCTCAAGTTCAGCACTGCGCGCTGAATGGCGTGCTCATGAACACTTGTTCCTACACCAGCAGTGTACTCTGTCGTCAGAAGTGCCACACATCACTGCCTGCGGGCAATCCACCGAACTCCACTTTCTGTGAAGACGCGTAGACGTCCAAAAGCTTGTTACCTACTCCTGGTTTCACAGTCCTCCAACCGTTCTCCATACATATTCAAGACGGTATCGCGCTGACAGCTTACCATTTACGCCGCTTCTACGATGAAGTTCACTGAATGAGAAATTGTTCGTTAGCAGGGGCAGGCACGGCTAGCGGACATGTAGTTAGTGGTGAATAGCAAGCAGTTTCATTATTAACGGTACACTTCTACAGGTATTGGTAAGCCCTTCAATCAACTACTTCCATGGCAATAGTAAGTGATTATACTCCTTGAAATTTAAGATGTGTCTTCTCCCTTTATCTTATTCCTCCTTTTCTCGGTATTAATCTTCTGGTAAAGTACTCACTTTTTAATTTCGGTATATACATTTTATGGGACAGTCCTGAAACGTATAAATATGTACAAGCATACCATAAGCTGGATAATTTCACAAAACAACCTTTATCATTCTGATTACCATAAAATGCATGAACTTTACGTGTATAACAACCATACCTGAACAGACTTTTACTTTCATATTGTTACTTTACGACATTAACCTGTAGTTTTTGGTTTCTGGTTGTTAGATTGTTACTTTACTGTTGCATGGATCCCCACATAGTGATGATCGTATGCTCTGCGAATACCAAATAATACGCAGACAAATCGTACAAATTCGGTCACTTGAACACACGTACCTTTAAGTGACACGCTGTGTTACAAAACTAATCTATTAAACGTTCGCATAGTGCTTCTCGCTACTGTTATGTCCACAAAACACAAATCAAAAGGTCCGCACTTTTCCGCGTCCGGCAAAACTTCTTAACTACGACGCTCTCTGGCTGCCGGTAATAATCGTTCAGTGCATCTCCTTACTGCCTAACAACAGCATCAATAACACGCAAGACCTCCTTATCGGAAAAATATATCCAATGTCCCGTCCAACTAATTCATTACCTACATCTTAGTCCACACGCTAATGATACTCTTGTCATTCTACAATACTCTCGCCCGCAGTTACAAACTGGTAATCTTCTACTGAAGAAACTACTTCAGGTGACAAATAAGTCGCCAGCCTTTTGATTTGCGACTTCCGATGGTTTCAATTTCCACTACGTCATCGTGAGTAATTTTTGTGAATCGGTACGGTTTACAGTGTACATAGAAAAATTTGCGGCTGATAAACCTGCGTTTTCGTGACTTCTCCTTGTTTTCAGTAATACTTCACCGTTCAAAAACCATCTCCATCACATCGGTCTCGGCTGTTATTTTAGGCTACTCATCACGTCAGACCAATATACACTCCTGGAAATTGAAATAAGAACACCGTGAATTCATTGTCCCGGGAAGGGGAAACTTTATTGACACATTCCTGGGGTCAGATACATCACATGATTACACTGACAGAACCACAGGCACATAGACACAGGCAACACAGCATGCACAATGTCGGCACTAGTACAGTGTATATCCACCTTTCGCAGCAATGCAGGCTGCTATTCTCCCATGGAGACGATCGTAGAGATGCTGGATGTAGTCCTGTGGAACGGCTTGCCATGCCATTTCCACCTGGCGCCTCAGTTGGACCAGCGTTCGTGCTGGACGTGCAGACCGCGTGAGACGACGCTTCATCCAGTCCCAAACATGCTCAATGGGGGACAGATCCGGAGATCTTGCTGGCCAGGGTAGTTGACTTACACCTTCTAGAGCACGTTGGGTGGCACGGGATACATGCGGACGTGCATTGTCCTGTTGGAACAGCAAGTTCCCTTGCCGGTCTAGGAATGGTAGAACGATGGGTTCGATGACGGTTTGGATGTACCGTGCACTATTCAGTGTCCCCTCGACGTTCACCAGTGGTGTACGGCCAGTGTAGGAGATCGCTCCCCACACCATGATGCCGGGTGTTGGCCCTGTGTGCCTCGGTCGTATGCAGTCCTGATTGTGGCGCTCACCTGCACGGCGCCAAACACGCATACGACCATCATTGGCACCAAGGCAGAAGCGACTCTCATCGCTGAAGACGACACGTCTCCATTCGTCCCTCCATTCACGCCTGTCGCGACACCACTGGAGGCGGGCTGCACGATGTTGGGGCGTGAGCGGAAGACGGCCTAACGGTGTGCGGGACCATAGCCCAGCTTCATGGAGACGGTTGCGAATGGTCCTCGCCGATACCCCAGGAGCAACAGTGTCCCTAATTTGCTGGGAAGTGGCGGTGTGGTCCCCTACGGCACTGCGTAGGATCCTACGGTCTTGGCGTGCATCCGTGCGTCGCTGCGGTCCGGTCCCAGGTCGAGGGGCACGTGCACCTTCCGCCGACCACTGGCGACAACATCGATGTACTGTGGAGACCTCACGCCCCACGTGTTGAGCAATTCGGCGGTACGTCCACCCGGCCTCCCGCATGCCCACTATACGCCCTCGCTCAAAGTCCGTCAACTGCACATACGGTTCACGTCCACGCTGTCGCGGCATGCTACCAGTGTTAAAGACTGCGATGGAGCTCCGTATGCCACGGCAAACTGGCTGACACTGACGGCGGCGGTGCACAAATGCTGCGCAGCTAGCGCCATTCGACGGCCAACACCGCGGTTCCTGGTGTGTCCGCTGTGCCGTGCGTGTGATCATTGCTTGTACAGCCCTCTCGCAGTGTCCGGAGCAAGTATGGTGGGTCTGACACACCGGTGTCAATGTGTTCTTTTTTCCATTTCCAGGAGTGTATACCTTCAGCATACACCTACATGTCCACATGCAAATTTTCCATGCTCATGGCTCTTCCATTGCACTTCCAGTGCACAAAGTTCCCTCTACCTTCTCCTTTCTCACGTCCGGTGTGCAAAATACTTCTTACCTGCTTAGTTTTTAATTCATGAACTTGGCATAACTACAACTTATTAATTTACAAAGAAAGTTCCCACGTATGCATCTCGTCTAACGGCAAAATTGGGCACTCGCCCTTTGGCAAATCTCGCATCACACAACAATTATATGCTAAGACTGGCAATGTTGTCAGTGTAAAAATTTTCATCTTTGTATCAACTAATACATCCCAGTGTCCGATTTCGACAAGTGAAACAACAAGTGCGCATGTGGAAACACTTCTGAGTTTTTGCCAATCTTTCTGTACACTAAAACGCTACTGATCGTCGTGTTTTTATTACCAGTTAACTTCTCATTACCACCACCTTCACGATCATACTATATGATATCTAATTTCTCTTGATAAACCATCAGTTATCGCAACATTTACATGACACTCTAAAACTGTTTCTAACCGTTGCCTAACCACTACAGGCGCCATTTCTCGTTATGGTAACTCCTGCAAATTTGCAACAGCAAGAGTACATCCATTTGTTCACTCTTTTTCCAACATAATTCTCTCGAGCCCCTCTTAATGCAATCAAATGATTCAAATCTACGACAGGCAGAACCTTATCAACTTCATGAACAATTTCTTTACAGTTACTTCCCCTATCCCCTCTTAACACACCAATACTTGTCATCTCGAGAATCGGGTGTACTCCCGGTGGTCCGCATCTTCCCAACACTATATTTCGACGTCGTAACTCGGCGTCTTCATCAGGTGTTCCCTGAAACTGGTTGACAAGCTGACCTTGTCCCATATTTATGCCTGGGCGGTGTTTGGCGCTACATATGCCGTCCGCACCCACTCTGGTCATTTCTGTAGGTGGTATCAGTCTCTAGGCGCTCCATCTTCGGCCCGCGCCCGTTGCTGCTCTCTTCTAAGGCAGCGGACATGCCAAGGCATTTCGTATTGGGTCCGCGCCCGATAGGCGCGATCCTAGCACTATCATGGCTCTGTTGAAGTTGCTTATGTTGTCCGCGACGGCGGTGATTTTCCCTCGTGGCCGAGCCATTCTCCTGGCCTTCTGAACCCGGTATGCGCCTGTGCGGTGCGCTTCCTGCGGCATCCAGCTGCTGTTGGAGCTGCATATTATGATAGGCATCCTCGAAGGAGCTAGCTGCCGCCTGGTATCGCGTGTGCCGTCCTGTTCCGTTACTTACACCCTTGGACGTCTGTGGTTCATTCCTGGAGGAGGGAACTTCCTTCCGTTGTTTCTGTAGTAGTTTCAAAGCAGGATTCCACGCAGTACTAAGCTGATATCCTGCTTCCCGGCTGATCAAGTTCTCCGCCATCTTGATTTCAATCGATTCATTAATGACGCTCGCCCAGAGTCGGGGGGTCTGAGCCAGGATCATGGTTTCGTCATAATCCATGGTGTGCTCAAGGTCCAGGCAATGTTCTGCTATTGCAGATTTAGTTACCTGCCGTAGCCTGGTATGTCTCTGGTATTCTTTACATCTTATTTCAAGTGACAGTTTGGTAGTTTGACCGATGTAAGACATCCCACACTCACATGGTATATGGCAGACACCAGGTTTCCTCGACCCCAGATCATCCTTGGCAGTACCAAGGAGCGTACGTATCTTGTTAGGTGGGGAGAACACACTCTTGATATTGTGTTTCTTCAAGATTCTGCTGAACTTGGGAGATATAGTCCAGCATACGGTAGAAAGGCTACTTTCCTGGTCTCTTCTTCCTGCACCTCTCCTGTTGCCTCAGGTCGTCTGGTGGGATGGAGCGCTTTGCGGATGTTTCTGGTGGAATATCTATTGTCTGTGAACACTCTTTGTAGGTTTGTAGATGTTATAATTCCACTGTCAGGCTTTCTGGGTCACAGAGTGTTTTGGCTCGGTGTACGAGTGTTCTCAGCACTCCAGGCTTCTGTTCTGGGTGATGGCAGCTGTCAGCCTGTAGATATAAGTCAGTGTGTGTTGGTTTCCTGTACACACTGTGGCCTAAGGTGCCACATCGAGAAATGGAAGCTGACCATCACTCTCTCGTTTCATGGTGAACTTGATGTTGGGGTGTCTTGTGTTCAGATGGTCCAGGAACTCATCCAATCTTCTGTTGCCATGTGGCCAGATGACGAACGTGTCATCAACGTATCTGAAGAAACACGTCGGCTGGTAGGCAGCAGTTGTAAGTGCTTCATCCTCTAATTTCTCCATAAACAGATTCGCCGCTACTGGAGATAAGGGGCTACCTATGGCCACTCCTTCAGTCTGCTAATAGAATTGGCCTCCACAGAGGAAGTACGTCGATGTCAAAATATGCTTGAAAACATCCAGCAAGGCTCCGTCAAATTTCTCACTAATTATATCGAGTGTGTCCTGAAGCGGTACCCTGGTGAATAGAGACACCACATCAAAACTGACCATGATGTCAGTGTCCGAAATCCGTAGGTTGTTGAAATGTTACACAAAGTCCGAGGAGTTGCGGATGTGGTGGACACACTTTCCCACATATAGTGGCAACATCTTCTTAAGGTAGGAGGCTGTAGGGTAAGTGGTATATTGATTACAATTTTAATATCGACGATCTCTGGACGATAATTAATGAACATGTAGAAACTTGTAAACTAGGCATAATACAGAAGCATGAAAAGAAACTCTGCAAGCTTTTCTGTCTGTTTCCTAGTGAAAAGTGTCCTCAGAGTACGTTTAAAAAAAGCTGTCATACTTTTTACAAAGGAATTCTGAACAAAATTAACATCATTTTTACACAGAGTGAAACTGTTCTGCTGGAAAAAGAGCTGAAGTATAATGTCTCGCCCAACTTGTCAGATAGAAAAGTGATTGAAAAAGTGATTGTAGATCTTGAATTTGGTCTCGATTGTAATAAAATAGATAAAAATAGATAACGCTTGTCAAACTCGTATTGCTTATGACTTAGTTAACATTTTCACGAAAAATACAGCCCCTATTCATAACGTTACGCATAATGATAGAAAATTGGTCGTTTCAATTAATAATAAACTTAAGGAAGCGGAAGTCCTAATTACTGACAAAAGGTACTCTTTAGTTATTACTTATAACTCTGAATATATTTCCAAAGCCTTAGATTTCTTTAATGAAAATAATATTTCGGAACTGCACGAGGATCCGACTCCAGTTTTACAAAAAGAGGTCAGGACAGCCATCAACAGCGCAAATTTCCTACTCAAACCGTTTCAGAAGAAAATGCTCATTAACATGAACCCTCAGCCCCCAAAACTTCGCTCTCAATTTAAAATCCACAAACCTAATCATCCGAAGCGACCCATATCTAATAGTGTTAATAGTGCATACCATTATCTGGCCAAATTTCTACATGAAAATCTGAGAAAATCATTCGTTTTTGTGAACAATTTTTCCGTCCCAAATAGTCACACCTTAGTCCAAAAAATTAAAGATTTAGAACGCAGTTCAGAAACCAAGTTAGTTTCTTTCGATATCAAAAATCTTTATGCTAACCTCCCCGTACAGGAAACGCTTACAATTGTAGAAAAAAAATTACGTCGGTTCAAAAAAGATATTTCAGATGAACAAATTACAGATTTCAGGAATCTCATCTCAGTCGTAGTCAAGTACAACTATTTCGAATTTTATGGACATTTATACCAGCAATCCGACGGTCTCGCTACGGGAAATCCGTTAGCTGGTATCCTCGCTGATATTTTCATCTACTACGTAGAAGAAAATTTTTTTAATTGTTTTCCAGCTGCGTCACTAGACATTCTTTGTTATTCCAGATGCGTTGACGATATTCTATTCATCTACAAAGGACCCGATGACGGTGTTGATCGCCGGCAGGAGTGGCCGAGCGGTTCCACGCGCTATAGTGTGGAAGCGTGCGACCGCTACGGTCGCAGGTTCGAATCCTGCCTCGGGCATGGATGTGTGTGATGTCCTTAGGTTAGTTAGGTTTAAGTAGTTCTAAGTTCTAGGGGACTGATGACCTCAGCAGTTAAGTCCCATAGTGCTCAGAGCCATTTGAACCATTTTAAACGATGTTGATCGTATCTTGAACCTATTCAATGATCTTCATGAGAAAATTTCTTTCACTATTGAATTGAAAATGAGGCCCGTCAACTAAACTTCGTTGACTTTATGCATACCATAGAAAAAAATAAAATTTCTTTCAAAATTTTTTGTAAAGTAACATATACGGACCAGATCGTTCCTGTATCTTCTACTCATCCACAATCGCATAAAAAGGCCTTCTTTCATTCTGCTGTTCACCGAGCCATTTCCATCCTACTTTCTAAAGAAGTTCAACGACAAAGTCAATTTACATAAAACAACAGCAGTTGAAACGAGTATATACCTAACATAGTAGATGACGTCCTTAAAAAGAAAACTTCTAAAAGAATTACTACGCTAGGCACTTCTGTTATCGAGTCTAACTCGAAAAAATATTTCTCTGTTCCTTTCGTGGGGCCTATCTCTTATCAGATCCAACGTAGACTTCTAAAGAAATACGATTGCAACGTTGCTTTTTCTGCTAATAACAATTTAAAAAAAAAGCTTCCTTCATAATCTACATTCTATTCGTTCCCCTTTAGAAAATTTTGTTGTCTACAAAATTGTCTGCGATACTTGCTCCTCTTACTATATAGGACAAACTGGACGTGCCTTCACTACCAGATATAAAGAACTCTTGCTAAGAAAAAATGGCACTACCCTCCAAAATTCGTCTTTTGCCGACCATCTTCTAAATACAGGTCATTCACCTAAAGCCATCTGTGATAGCAACATTTTGCACACCGAAAATAAAGGGTGCAGACTGGATATGCTAGGAGAATTAGAGATTTTCAAACATCTTGCTCGAAAGGATAGCCTCATCCTTAACGAAACGTAATAAAAAAATTTTCAACGGTATAAAGCCGTTACTCGATATCCTTGTGCAGGTTGCCGAAATGTTCTTTTCCTACTAAGGTAGTCCTATGTTTTCTAATTACGAAATGTTTCTTGGTTGTATTTCACCTCAATATTTCTTTCTACAAGTAGTCGTTCATTTTCATAATGATGTTTTCATGTTTTATCGTACTGTTATAAGCTTCGATGTAGACAAAATGATATGTTGTATGCTACTATCAAACAAACATTGCTTTCCATTATGCACCAAATACTGTTTATTTATAATCATTTCTGCCTATATTTCAATGTGAAGTAGCCTAACTGTATGTACGGCTACTAGATGGCGCGCACGTTGCAGTGCCATGTTCACCCGGAGCATTTGATAACTTGGGCACCTCAGTCCGTTTGCAACCTGTAACCGCGTAAGTAACGAACAGCACTCAGTGGCTCGCCATCACAAATTTTTTATCTTGAGTATCTGTGTGATTAATGCCCTTTTGGCATATTTATTACTTAACAAATGACATATAAGTACTGCCAGTCTTTAACGATGATTCTGTACTTATACTCTGTATCATACGTTTTTAGTCATAATTCTGTGACCATGTTACAGACCATTCTTTGATTTAAATTCTGAGGAAGACACTCCTATCAGTGTTGAAACCCGGTTAATTCATTAAAAATAGTGACCGAGGGCTGTTTTATTTCAACTGTAAATAAATGTTGTAGCTTGTAGTAACATAAATTAATTCTTATGTTATTTACATTCGTGAGTACATTTTGCATTCTAAGGCTCTTAACTTATAACTCCAATAAAAATCTAAAGTCTATATAAGTCTGTTGTTTACATTTCAGTTTATTAAAAAGAAAGTGGTGTAGGCATATATGAATAATACGTCACAGGGCTAACTGAAAAACGTATGTTCACAATTTTCAACAAGAAAGCTTCCGTTAGTCACATAATATTTAGTTAACAGTAGTAAGGCATTGTATTTTAAATTTAAAACAAATAAAACAATTCCAACCGTAAATGTACATAGCCGTATCACAATTTCAGTGGTACGCCAATAACACTATCAAATTTAAAACTGAAAGCCAGAATGTGTTGTATCCTATCCTTACGATGAACCCAGAAAAGTTATTAATTTATGAGTAAACTTACCAGGAGTAAAATTAATTTATGCCTCCACATGGTACCACATTGCCTGTTTTGCTTTTAAACTGCAGCTGTCAGTTTTCTTATTTTCAAGAATGGATGCATTTGCTCCCACCAGTTCAAGAAGTACTTCTATCTCGTACTTCCAGAAATTAAGTGTTGTTCTTTTATTTCCCATTATTCTCCAAAAAACGAAAAGATCAGTAATAAGTAGTGAGGTACGTATACACACTTCTGTATGTCGACGAAAACACAGAAAACAGAGAATGTGATAAGATAGTAACTCACCAGCGATTATCTGTGCAATTTCATGTTTACTAACATCTTTCGTCGCCAGGGCACGTTCCATTGCAATGTACACAGTTTACCGCGGTCAAATGCACGGTTAGCTGATGACGGTTTGTTGACCAGCGATTAACGTTGGTACACTGCAGGAACATTTTAAACAAGATTTACTTTAACCATGATCGCGGGACCTTGATTATCATTCTTTTTGACTGAGGTTGGTGCACTCGACCATTAGAGTAGAACAGTGGTTCTTTGATTAGTTTTCGCTTGCACTGTTAAAGCTGTCATAGCCACAGTCGTACTACAAATACATCTACATCTACATCCATACTCCGCAAGCCACCTGACGGTGTGTGGCGGAGGGTGCTTTGAGTACCTCTATCGGTTCTCATTTCTATTCCAGTCTCATATTGTTCGTCTAAAGAAAGACTGTCGGTATGCCTTTGTGTGGGCTCTACTCTCTCTGATTTTATCCTCATGGTCTCTTGGCGAGATATACATAGGAGGGAGCTATATACTGCTTGACTTCTTGGTGAAGGAATGTTCTCGAAACTTCATCAAAAGCCCGTACCGAGCTACTGAGCGTCTCTCCTGCAGAGTCTTCCACTGGAGTTTATCTATCATCTCCGTAAAGCTTTCGCGATTACTAAATGATCCTGTAACGAAGCGAGCTGCTCTCCGTTGGATCTTCTCTATCTCTTCTATCAACCCTATCCGGTACGGATCCCACACCGGTGAGCAATGTTCAAGCAGTGGGCGAACAAGTGTACTGTAACCTACTTCGTTTCCGGATTGCATTTCCTTAGGATTCTTGCAATGAATCTCAATCTGGCATCTGCTTTACCGACGATCAACTTTATATGATCATCCCTAATGCCTACTCCCAGATAATTTATGGAATTAACTGCTTGCAGTTGCTGACCTGCTATATTGTAGCTAAATGATAAGGGATCTTTCTTTCTATGTACTCGCAGCACATTACATTTGTCTACACTGATATTCAATTGCCATTCCCTGCATCATGCGTCAATTCGTTGCAGATTCTCCTGCATTTCAGTACAATTTTCCATTGTCACAACCTCTCGATATACTACAGCATCATCAGCAAAAAGCCTCAGTGAACTTCCGATGTTATCCACAAGGTCATTTATGTATATTGTGAATAGCAACGGTCCTACGACACTCCACTGCGGCACACCTGAAACCACTCTTACTTCGGAAGACTTCTCTCCACTGAGAATGACATGCTGCGTTCTGTTATCTAGGAACTCTTCAATCCAATCAAAAATTATTCTGATAGTCCATATGCTCTTACTTTGTTCATTAAACGACTGTGGGGATCTGTATCGAACGCCTTGCGGAAGTCAAGAAACACGGCATCTACCTGGGAACCCGTGTCTATGGCTCTCTGAGTCTCGTGGACGAATAGCGCGAGCTGGGTTTCACACGATCGTCTTTTTCGAAACCCATGTTGATTCCTAGAGAGTAGATTTATAGTCTCCAGAAAAGTCATTATACTCGAACACAATACGTGCTCAAAAATTCTACAACTGATCGACGTTAGAGATATATGTCTATAGCTCTTCACATCAGTTCGACGTACCTTCTTGAAAACGGGGATGACCTGTGCCCTTTTCCAAACCTTTGGAACGCTACGCTCTTCTAGAGACCTACGGTACACCGCTGCAAGAAGGGGGGCAAGTTCCTTCGCGTACTCTGTGTAAAATCGAACTGGTATCCCATCATGTCCAGCGGCGTTTCCTCTTTTGAGCGATTTTAGTTGTTTTTCTATCCCTCTGTAATCTATTTCGATATCTACCATTTTGTCATGTGTGCCACAATCTACTACAGTCAGTCTTCCTCTGTGAAACAGCTTTGGAAAATGACATTTAGTATTTCGGCGCTTAATCTGTCACCCTCTGTTTCCGTACCATTTTGGTCACAGAGTGTCCGGACATTTTGTTTACTACTCGAATAACAATAAATTACATAATCTTCGAAACTATTTAAATTGAAGATGGGGAGGGGATGAAAGAAAGGAAATGGAAAGAACCATTGAGTTCAGCCTACGAGTAAAAATGTGTGCCAGACCAAGAATCGAACGCAGGATCTCCTGCTTACTAGCCAGTTTCAGTAACCCTCCTCCACATAATATGTATCACAGCTGCTCATTCAGTGTGATGTCTGTTCTTTATGACATTCATATAATTGATTCGCCTCGATGGGCAATGAATCCACCACCTTCAGTGCAGATTCAGAATTAAATTCGATCTTCTGGGGGAATCCCAAAGTAAGGAAGGCAACTGGAAGCAGTTAATTCCATAAATTATTTGGGAGTACGCCTTAGGAGTGATTTAAAATGGAATGATCCTATAAAATTGATCGTCGGTAAACCAGATACCAGACTGAGATTCATTGGAAGAATCCTGAGGAAATGCAATCCGAAAACAAAGGAAGTAGGTTACAGTACGCTTGTTCGCCCACTGCTTGAATACTGCTCACCAGTGTGGGATCCGTACCAGATAGGGTTGATAGAAGAGATAGAAATGATCCAACGGAGAGCAGCGCGCTTCGTTACAGGATCATTTAGTAATCGCGAAAGCGTTACGGAGATGACAGATAAACTCCAGTGGAAGACTCTGCAGGAGAGACGCTCAGTAGCTCGGTACGGGCGTTTGTTGAAGTTTCGAGAACATTCCTTCACCGAGGAGTCAGGCAGTATATTGCTCCCTCCTACGTATATCTCGCGAAGAGACCATGAGGATAAAATCAGAGAGATTACAGCCCACAGAGAGACATACCGACAATCCTTCTTTCCACGAACAATACGAGACTGGAATAGAGGGGAGAACCGATAGAGGTACTGTGTGTTCAAATGTGTGTGAAATCTTAACTGCGAAAGTCATCAGTCCCTAAGCTTACACACTACTTAACCTAAATTATCCTAAGGACAAACAGACACACCCATGCCCGAGGGAGGACTCGAACCTCCGCCGGGAACAGCCGCACAGTCCATGACTGCAGCGCCTGAGACCGCTCGGCTAATCCTGCGCGGCTCGATAGAGGTACTCAAGGTACCCTCCGCCACACACCGTCAGGTGGCTTGCGGAGTATGGATGTAGATATAGATGTAGATGATTCCGCGTGAAGTCCAGATGTAACTGACATTAGTGGTTCCTTCCTTTCCTTTCCTTCCTCCGCCTCCACCCTCAATTTACGTAATATGTAACACAGTTGCGGATTCCTCGTAGTGCTCGTTCTTTCGGACATTGCCGAAAGAACAGATACCACCCATTCGTATAATATTTGAAATCCCTGAATGAATATGAGTTATTATGATGATATGCGCGCTAGAAGGTGCATTAACAACGTAATGAGGCGTGAAAAGACAACAATAAGGATATAAATTACACCAGAAGACAATATTTTCTTCGATTTACTAGCTATATTAAAAATGGATGCACGAACAAATGCCACTACATTGATGATGTCGTTGCCGTATATCAGAAAGCACCGAGGAAAATAAATGATGGCTGGCCGTGGTAATAGCCGTGCTCCTGTACAGTGCTCCCCTTCAGGCCCGTGGCGTTGTGGGAGCCATTCAGTGTGAAGAACAGGGCGCGGTGTGGCGCTCGCTGCCTGCTAATGGCTTCCGCTGGCGGACGTCATTTCCTGGCCGGTCTCTGCAGACCCCGCACCCTCCAGAGAGCCGCCCCGCCTGCTGGTAACGAGAATCCCGACACCGGGCCCTCATCCCCGCCATCTCGCGGCACGCCTCTCAAATTACTCACGCGAAGCACTCGCAGACGTTTGCGCGTGCACACTGAAGCCCGGGCTCATTCCGTTTGCAACAACGAAAAAGCACGGGAGATTGGAAGAAACTGAAATCCTGTTAATCACTGAAAGTACTATAATGATAATGGTCTAATGACTCATTTTGCTGTACTTGCATTTGTTGAATTATAAAGTCAAGTAAATAGAAGACATTTACTTCTGCTTGTGGTACCACATGAAAGAACTTGTGCGTTCTCAGTGACGTAAGACAGTAAAAACCTATTTAATGAAACAGTACCTGCAGCTAAAACATAGATTGGACAAAATATGGAAACATCTCGAAAATGGATGCTGGAACATAAACGCAGATTTTAGCCAAGCTTGCAGCTTGCATTGTTGTACCTGACTCCGAACGGCACCTGTGCGATATCCTCAATACGTAGCAAGAGTCAAGTGTGTTCAGGACAGTTCTCTGTGTAGTTGAGAGTGCATTATGTCGCACCCAAATGAGTTAGAACGTGGTCAGGTTATTAGTGCTCGTAATATGGGTGCTTTGGTGCCCAAGGTAGCTAAAGTGTCTCGTGTCTCAAGAGGCACCATATCGAAGATTTATACCACATACAGGGAAGCGAAAAATATCATCCAGTAAGTCACAAAGGGGGGGGGGGGGAATTGTGTGTTGAGTGTTAGTGACAGACGGTCATTGACGAGGACTGTAACGAAAAATAAGACGACACAGCTGCAGGATTGAATGTTGTACTCGCGAATGCTGTCAGCACCAAAACAGGACGAAGGGGGCCTCATACTTTGGGAACTACAGGGCAAGCTGGAATTCCAAAACCAAAATTAGTGATGCAGATACCCGTAAAAGGAACCGGTGGCGTCGAAGTTTTATGGCGGGTGACAGTCAGGTTGATAGCCCACCCCTGTCCGAGGCATCTCCAGATTCGTATTCGGCCTGCAATCTCAACGATTAGAGTACGATTTGCTTCAGTGATGAATCCCGCTTCCAACTGAGCTCTGATTACTGATGACGCCGTGTTTGGAGATGCGCCGGACAGCATTATGATACCAGCTTCACTGTCGCCCACCATACGGCCCGACAATCAGGAGTCATGGTCTGGGGCGCCACATCATTTCATAGCAGGACCCATCTGGTTGTCATCTGTGGCACACTTACAGCAGAATAGTACGTAGATGATATTCATATCCTTTTTTTGTAGCTCTTCATGGCAAGCCCTCCTTGGCTTACATTTCACAAGATAATGCTTTATTGCTTGTCTTCGTGCTTTCCAAACCCTACCTTAGCCAGCAAGGGCATTGGATCTCACCTCAATTGAGAACTTTGGAGTATTATGTGCAGGGTCCTCCAACCAGCTAGGGAATTATGTCGATCTAACGCGCTACTTGGACAGAGTTTGCCATAGTATCTCTCGGGTGGACATCCAGTAACACTATCAGTTAGTACCAAGCCGAATAACTGATTCATTGGGGGGCAGAGGTGGACCAACGCGCCGTTGAATTGGTCAATTTGTGAAGCTCTTCCAATTTTTTCTGAAATTGTAATCATTTGGATGATTCCTTTGGTCCTTTTTTCTTTTTCTATTACTAAAAAAAAGCAAGGGCAGTCAAAGGCTGCAGTTGGACGCCGCTAAAGCGAGGCAGACGGCTTGCCACGGTTTCCTAACAATACCAATTGTGTTAAATTAAATTTACTTTCTGCATCAGGAATACAGTGGCCTCTACGCACTTTTCCAGAGGAAGAAACCACATTGTCCAATGCTGAATGGAAGTTGCTTCACTTTTAGTGTAATTTGAAGAATGTGCAAGGTGCTTAACATCCCATTATACTATTATGAGCTGAAGAAACTTTCATTGCACCATCATTGCAGCACCAGCCACAAAGACGGTGCGATGCACTCGTGTTCTGAAGGACGAGTCTGAGTGCAGGCTGAAACTAGGGCGGCCATTAGGGGAAAAAGCTGAGTTAGGCGTAACTGGAGGAGTGACAGTTTCTTTTACGGTAGACTCCACCAATTATTTGAACTAATTAAGACTGTTAATGCAAGGGGAGAATCATTTGGTAGCAGATATGACAGAAAAGATCTATGCTATCAAATAAAAGTTAATCCAATGGAAAAATAAGCTTCAGGTTCATGACATGGAATATTTCCTAACTCAAGGCAGTCATTTGTGAAACAGATATGACTGACTAAGTCTCAAAAGTTGGAAGCGTTCGCAAAGAGATTCCAAGACTTTATACTTTGAAGACTGATTTAGATTTATTTTTCGGACCATTCTGTCTTTTGATTGCTGTTATACCTAGTCATTACATGATAGATGTACTTTGTAGCAGCTGGCTTAATGACCTGACTGTCGAATCCAGAAATTTATAAGACTTTTATAAAATGTCACCCCCAGAGCAATATCTTCGACTGCTGAGACAAGCTGCTAAACTTATTTCAATGTTCGGTTCAACGTAGGTGTGCAGTCGTTGGCAAATTCCTGCTAATACTCGCGTTTAACAGATTTTGATCTCTGTAGCTCTGTGTGTTTGACTGTATCACTACCCTGTAGTTCCATATGTATTACATATTCTGAAATCGAAATGTCTATACATTTATAAACCTCAGAAGTTAATGTTAAATGTCTGTACTAAAAGCTTTTTGAAGAACTACACGCTGAGTTAGTCCCGACGTACTTATTGACTATTAAATAGTGAAGTTGTTATTGCTTTGGTACAAAAATAAAGAAGTTGAAAATAAACATAGCAGTAAAATTCTGCTTATAAAAATACTAACTGTTACCCTCAGCTGCACTCGCATATCAGTAAAATGAAGTGAAATGTGTGCATGGTTTTATTTGTCGGGAGACAACGGTCCATATGTTAGGGCGCTTGGTGCCAGTCTTTTTATCTGACGTCGCTTTGACTGCTTGCGTGTCGATGATGATGAAGTAAGGGGTACAACACACACACACACACCCAGTCGCGAGCAGAAAAATATCTGACCTGCCGGAAATCGAACCCTGGACCCCATGATCGAGAGAGAGAGCTAATCGCATGACCACTGGCTGCTGATGCATAGCGTACGCGTCTCAGAAGCTACAAGATATGTGGGACGCTAAGCGGCTAAAATGCGTATTGTGACAGATAGTAGCATGCAAATGTGGATTAAACACATGGAGGATTGTATGAGCATTGTATATATTGCGTCGAATAGCATTCTGTTGTTCATTTCGAGCAATAAAAGCATTTTAACAAATGTGATAGTGTTCTGTAGTCAGAGACTAAATGGGTTTTCGAATGAGTAATTATTGTTTCATATTTCGCACCGTAGTCCAACATAACAATAGCGACACTCCATACAAATTATGTTGGGAGCCCTGCACCTAGGCAGACGAGCGTATACTTAACTCTCGCTAAGTTAAGTGATTAATATTGAAATAAGAGCTAATTTAGTTAGTATTACATTTTAGACTAGTGTATTTACTTGTTCTCTAGGCTATCTATTGAACGTTTCGCTTTCCTGACCGTATTTAGATAGAAAAGGAAGTATTTCGCAAAGGCCGGTAGTCGTTAGTTTTGTTTATGTTTTTTAGGCGTAAATTTCACGCGAGTGTAGATTTTCGTCTTTGAATGGAGTTATCGCTTTAAAGTCAAATTAATTTGTGTCTGTCATACAGAGTTTAGGTAGCTAAAACTTTCGGAATCAAGTTTAAAAGTTTGTTTACGTTAGTGTTTATTTACAGATTAGTACAGGTTACGAGACTACTGTGGTCTTCTGCCAACATATTTTGTGCTTTTGTGTTAAGTTTGTCTATCAAACCATCTGTGACAAACGTGGCGGTTGCCGTGGAAATTTGAAAGAGGAAGTGTTCTGTGTAGACCGTAAGTTACGGTTTCAGTGGGGCAGATGTAACGTCGAGTTAACGAGGATAGAAAATAAGGCTCTTCCATGGCAGTGTATGTTATGGAGAAAGGACAGAAAAATCGCTGAACAGGAGGCAAAAATTTGTGCCCTTAAGGCTGAATTAGATAATGAGAACTTGGAATTATGTAGGTTAAAGTAGGAAAAAGAGACTGGGAAATGGGAAAAGGTAGAAGTAAAGGGCAAAAAAGGGAAACACTGGAAAAAACTCCAGAAATTCAAATAGTAAATCATTTTGGCTTGCTATCTGAAGTGGAAGAAGGGCCTAATCCAGATGTAGTTCAAAGTAGGCTGAAGCAGAATATTAGCTTAAAGAAAAATGACAGGTCGGGATCAAACCAGAATAGGTGAAGAAGAATTCTGCTTATAGGCAGCAGTCATGGGAGGGGTGTGGGCCAACACCATCAGGAAAAATTACGTGAAACCAAGTGCTGGCCTTAGACAGGTGACAGAAAACTGACATCAACTATGCTGGGACTTTGAGAAGGCAGAGCAGGTAATTATAGTTTGGGGAGCACGAAGCAGCCTGGCAATGAATCCAAGATACAGTATTAGGAGTGACGTGGATAAAATAAGAGCAGAAACTGGGCACACAAATGTGGTGTTTGTGGAGGTTTTTCAGCGCAATGATCAGTCCTGGGTAAACACTGCTGTAAGGCATGTTAACACTGACTTGTGAGCTGAACAGGATCCTCCAGACACCGGCAAAATCTCACGTAAGTGTTGTTCCAGTGAATGCTACTGCTAGGTTGGTACACTACACATGGCCTGCACCTGAATAGGAAGAGGGAAAATGAGTTAGTTTCTCTATTAGCAGAGTTTGTAAGGGGGGCCACAGTCACACATGGGGTGATCCCTGTGGTTAATGGACCCAGGCAGACAGGTTTTTTACGTTAAAACCGAAGTCCAGATAGACAACAATCAAGCTGAATAGAATAAAAGAAACTTCATGTACAGTAAATAGGGGGAAAGCTAAGGGCTGTATCAACTTACTACGTCAAAATATCTGGGGAATAAAAAATAAAGTAGATGAGCTATTAGTGTGTTTAGATGATCTCAAAAATAAGATTGAGATTGATATACTCTGTCTGTCTGATCACCATGTAACTGTGGGGATGGATAGTGTCGGTATAAATGGGTATAATTTAGCATCTTACACTTGTAGATCTAGGATGCATAAAGGAGGAGTTGCAATTTTCATAAAACGAGGGTATAAATACAGAACTGCAGAAGTAAGCAAATTTTGTGTTGATCAGCACTTTGAGGCTTGTGCATGTGAACTTCAGCTAGATAATGTAGTATTGATATTAGCAACAGTGTACAGGTCCCCATTAGGAGACTGGGAGCAATTCATAAAAAAGTTTGACTGCCTATTATGCTATCTGTCAGACAAAAAGAAGAAGTTATTGATCTGTGGTGATTTCAATGTAAACTTTCTAAGTAATTCTGATAGGAAAAGTGAACTAGAAGTGTTATTAACAACACATAACTTAAAATCAGTGGTCAGCTTCCCTACACATATAGCTCAAGACAGTAGCACTCTAACAGATAAGATATTTGTACAGAAAGAGGATGTAAAACAAACACATGCTTTCCCTGTGATAAATAGATTGTCAGACCATGATGCAAAACCGATTAACTTGCAAAACCTAATAGGGTGTACAGTTCAGAAACCATTAAGCAAAAGTGTGATGTTGCTCAGCCCGATACCTATAGAGCACGTCAGAGAAAGTTTAACAAATGTTAATTGGGGAGATGTGTATAATGAGCCAAATTCTAATGACAAATGCAACATATTTCTTGATAAATTTATATCCCTTTTTGAACATTGCTTGCCAAAGAAAATTACTAAATGTAACACCACACACTTTTCAAAGAAACCTTGGATTACTACAGGTGTTAAAGTGTCTTCAGAAAGAAAAAGAAAACTATATGAGACAGTAAGAACTAATGAAGATCCAGAAGTAGTGCTACACTATAAAAATTATTGCAATACAGAGAGAAAAGTTGTAAGGAAATCAAGAAATATGTATGTTAGAGAAGAAATTAACAACTCTGTCAATAAAATTAAATCAATATGGAATGTTGTTAGAAGGGAAACAGGAAAAGTAACCAATGGGGTAGTTAGTATTACTATTAAAGAGAATGAGACCATTCTAATCAACAGTACAATAGTAGCTAATGTATTTAACAACCATTTCTTAAGTGTAGGAGAAAAAATTGGTGAGAATAGTTGAAATGAGAAAGCCAGGCAGTACATGGACGAGTCAGTTTTGAAAAATTTTGGTCAGATTAAGTTTCACCTAACAACCTCTTTTGAAATAAGTAAAATTATTAAATCTTTGAAAAATGAACGTTCTATTGGAGTAGATGACATCTCTAATAAGATATTAAAACAATGTGGAGCAATTACAGCTGATGTTCTGAGTCACATACGTAATGCACAACTAACTCAAGGTATTTTCCCAAACAGGTTAAAATATGCCGTTCTCAGGCCTCTCTACAAAAAGGGGGACACCGCAGATGTCAATAACTATTGGCCAGTACTCTTGCTTACAGCATTTTCAAAAATCTTCGAGAAACTAATGTACTCAAGAGTGGTTAGCCATCTCAACAGTAACGAGATACTTAGTAAATCACACTTCAGATTTCTTCAATGCTGTTCCACTGAGACAGCAATATACATTTTCACTGTCCACATAATAGAGTCTTTAAACAGTAAAATGTTACCAATAGGAATTTCCTCTGACTTGTCCAAAGCATTTGATTGTGTGAACCATAACATTATGTTACAGAAATTACAATTCTATGGTATAAATGGATTCCTTTATGTGGTTCAAGTGCTTTAAATAAGTTTGTTGCTTCATCTGAATGGGGTGAAATTGCATTAGGTGTTCCACAGGGTTCAATCTTGTGTCCCCTTCTGTTCTTGATATTTGTGAACCACGTCCCTCCTTATTTGAAACAAGAAGCTGAACTGACACTATTTGTTGATGCTACAAGCATCACTATTAATCCAGTAAAAGAAACTCCAATTGAAAATGATACAAATAAGGTCTTTGGAAAAGTCATTAATTGGTTTTCTGTAAATGGGCATGCTCTAAACTTTGAAAAAACACAGTACATACAATTTTATGCTGCAGAAAGTACAGTTCCTTCAATAAATATAACACATCAACAGAAGTCAGTAGACAGGTTAGAGCATACTAAGTATTTGAGTGTACATATAAATGAGAATCTTAACTGGAAAATTCATATTTTGGATGTTCTAAAGCGACTAGGTTCAGCAACTTTTACAATCAGAATGATTGCCAGTTTTGAGGATATAGAAATTAGTAAGGTAACATACTTTGCTGACTTTCACTCTCTGATGTTATACAGAATATTATTTTGGGGTAATTCAACAGTTGACAAAAAGTATTCACTGCTCAAAAGAAAGTGGTTAGAATAATTTGTGGGGTTCATAGTCACACATTTTGTAGGCATCTTTTTAAATGATTGGGAACTCTTACAACAGCCTCACAGTACATTTACTCACTAATGAAATTTGTTCTCAACAACATGGACCAGTTTAAAAACAACAGTGACGTTCATGGTTATAATACTAGAAAAAAGAAAGACTTACACTATCCTTTATTCAAACTATCTTCGGCACAGTAAGGGGTAAAATATTCCGCAGTAAAAGTTTTTGACAAATTACCAGATGAAATAAAATGCCTGACAGACAGCAGTAATAGCTTCAAAAATAAATTGAAATCGTATCACCTCAACAACTTCTATACTGTAGATGAATTCTCGAATAGGAATTAACAAATCTATAAATACAGTATATATTGTGACATCTAAGGGAATGGGGTAAACAATAGAAATATTAATCATTAACACTGTACTTTGCAAATTGAAATAAGAACACCGTGAATTCATTGTCCCAGGAAGGGAAACTTTATTGACACATTCCTGAGGTCAGATACATCACATGATCACACTGACAGAACCACAGGCACATAGACACAGGCAACACAGCATGCACAATGTCGGCACTAGTACAGTTTATATCCACCTTTCGCAGCAATGCAGGCTGCTATTCTCCCATGGAGACGATCGTAGAGATGCTGGATGTAGTCCTGTGGAACGGCTTGCCATGCCATTTCCACCTGGCGCCTCAGTTGGACCAGCGTTCGTGCTGGACGTGCAGACCGCGTGAGACGACGCTTCATCCAGTCCCAAACATGCTCAATGGGGGACAGATCCGGAGATCTTGCTGGCCAGGGTAGTTGACTTACACCTTCTAGAGCACGTTGGGTGGCACGGGATACATGCGGACGTGCATTGTCCTGTTGGAACAGCACGTTCCCTTGCCGGTCTAGGAATGGTAGAACGATGGGTTCGATGACGGTTTGGATGTACCGTGCACTATTCAGTGTCCCCTCGACGATCACCAGTGGTGTACGGCCAGTGTAGGAGATCGCTCCCCACACCATGATGCCGGGTGTTGGCCCTGTGTGCCTCGGTCGTATGCAGTCCTGATTGTGGCGCTCACCTGCACGGCGCCAAACACGCATACGACCATCATTGGCACCAAGGCAGAAGCGACTCTCATCGCTGAAGACGACACGTCTCCATTCGTCCCTCCATTCACGCCTGTCGCGACACCACTGGAGGCGGGCTGCACGATGTTGGGGCGTGAGCGGAAGACGGCCTAACGGTGTGCGGGACCGTAGCCCAGCTTCATGGAGACGGTTGCGAATGGTCCTCGCCGATACCCCAGGAGCAACAGTGTCCCTAATTTGCTGGGAAGTGGCGGTGCGGTCCCCTACGGCACTGCGTAGGATCCTACGGTCTTGGCGTGCATCCGTGCGTCGCTGCGGTCCGGTCCCAGGTCGACGGGCACGTGCACCTTCCGCCGACCACTGGCGACAACATCGATGTACTGTGGAGACCTCACGCCCCACGTGTTGAGCAATTCGGCGGTACGTCCACCCGGCCTCCCGCATGCCCACTATACGCCCTCGCTCAAAGTCCGTCAACTGCACATACGGTTCACGTCCACGCTGTCGCGGCATGCTACCAGTGTTAAAGACTGCGATGGAGCTCCGTATGCCACGGCAAACTGGCTGACACTGACGGCGGCGGTGCACAAATGCTGCGCAGCTAGCGCCATTCGACGGCAAACACCGCGGGTCCTGGTGTGTCCGCTGTGCCGTGCGTGTGATCATTGCTTGTACAGCCCTCTCGCAGTGTCCGGAGCAAGTATGGTGGGTCTGACACACCGGTGTCAATGTGTTCTTTTTTCCATTTCCAGGAGTATATATATATATATATATATATATATATATATATATATATATATATATATATATATATATATAAAGAAATCTTGTTTCATATGTGCATTTCTTGTGCACTTGACATGTTCCATATCATAATGGCTACCGTACTGTGTGACTGATCAATGGAACACGTAACCAACTAACTAACTAACTAACTGCCATTTTTGCTACCGACTGCGAAAGCAATGCACCAAGCGGTCAACAAGTGACACTTGTGAGTACGATGTGGGATGCATGCGAATACTATGATTTATATTGATCCGTTACATAGCTTTCACAATAGAGGGCATATGTAATGCCATAAAAATCGATAATATCTAAAACATGACACTACGTTTGTCATTCTTTAGTTTATCAAGCACCATGGGAGATATGAAACTGTAGATTATAGGACTGTTTCTTTACGATTCTCTTGTAATGTACAGATATTTAATAGCGAAGAATGCCAGTAAACACCGGAAGACCTGAGCTTCTGTAGAAATCCGTCATAGATCTGCCCAAGAACGCGAAGTTTTGCTCGCTACACTTCCAGCCAAGTCTTAGAATGTGGAACGTAGTAAACCTGTATAAAGGTAATACCTACATTATTTAACGTGCCAAATAAGCGAGTGCACAAGTAGCCGAGGGGAAAAACCGCAAAGTCAATACGTCAAAAAGCAATAAAACTGTTTCGCAACGGGGAAGAAACCAATTCCGCAATTGTTGCTACATCTGAGCCACAAACAGCAATAATCTTCAACATATTCGTATTTGAAGCAAAAGTAATTACAATTACAAAAATATTCCTGCATCAGAAAGTCTAATGAAGTCTAAGAAAGAGCGAATAATTAGACTCCATAAAAGAATTTTTATGTGGCAATGAATGTGCCTATCACAATAAGAACAGACAGCAACAGAAATATATGCTTCTTGAGCATGAAATATGAATTTACATTCTCTTATTGTCAGCGAAGTAAGCTGCAATTATTCGAAAATTAAAGGTATTTCTTCATGAACAAGTTGTAACGTAATTCACTGAATCAGTGAAATTCGGCTGTTTTTAGATTAACTTCACGATAACATAAAACGACCAAGAAGGATCTGCTGTGGTATTAAGATACAACTATATAATTTTTTCAAAGAACAAAGGGTTGATAAAATCTAAATTACATGTTGGAATCGTAAGTCATTTAGAAGCAAGTATTATGTTATTCCGTCTACAAAATACGAAACTGTAGTTCGAGAAATTGAAAGTACGCTGGAACAAGGAATCTGTGAACTATCAGATAACCAACTACTGTAATCCCATCCACGTAATCGACAAGAAAACGGAACAATCATATTGGTATGAGACACGTGTCCTTTATTACTACTTATTATGTCGACACAGCGACATCAAAAACAAAATCTAAGATGGCCACAAAAGAGACATCAAGTATGTAACAAATTTCGACCCAAGGAAGAGTTTTTGACAGCTGGAACGAGACAAAGCCAGCTAAAACACACTACCTTCCACTGCTACGGCATATATTAAACGCTTAGAGTAACGGCGTGTAGAATAAATCTGTCATTTTCTTCTTTTATGTTCTTATTGGACAAAGTTTTAGGCGGGAAACTGTTACAATAACTGTTCATTTACGTTGAAGATATTTTAACAGGGACCTAGACTTGTAAAGAACACCTGTATGAGGGGAGCGATGAATCAAAAGCATTTAAAAAATTGAATGTTACGGTCAATGTGGATTACATTAATTTGGCCAGAAAAAAGTAAAATCGTCGGGACACACTATAACTGCTATGGATCCACAGAAACTGTAAGCTATTAGAAAGGTCAGAAAGCCTTCTTTGGGATTCTGATTTTTTCCCATCGATTCATTGAAGGCAGTTGTCTATCAGAACATTCGCGGTTGGGGATATTGAACAAAGGTGCCTATGGATATGGACAGGGGAACAGCTACACAACTTCGATTTTATCAACGCCAAGATATGTCAAGCTTAATTATTGCACCATCCGGACTTATCAAAATAATTTTCAATCTGAAGGGGCAGCAGCAAACATGCGTTTGTCTTGCAGTGTACCAAATTATAAAATACGCTGAAGCGCCAAAGAAACTGGTATAGCCATGCGTATTGAAATACAGAGATGTCTAAACAGGCAGAATACTGCCCTGCAGTCGGCAACACCTACATATGACAACAAGTGTCTGGCGCAGTCGTTACATTGGTTACTGCTGCTACAATGGCAGGTTATCAAGATTTAAATGAATGAATGTGGTTTTATAGACGGCGCACGAGCGATGGAAGACAGCATCTCCGAGGTAGCTATGAAGTAGGGATTTTCTGGTTCGACCATTTCACGAGTACATCGTGAATGTCAGGAATCCGGTAAAACTTCAAAACTCCGACATCGCTGTTGTCGAAAAAAGATCCTGCAAGAACGGGACCAACAACGACTGAAGAGAATCGTTCAATGTGACAGAAGTGCAACCCTTCCGCAAATTGCTGCAGATTTCAATGCTTGACCATCAACAAGTGTCAGTGTGCGGACCATTCAACGAACCATCACCGATATGGGCTTTCGGAGCCGAAGGTCAATTCGTGTACCCTTGATGACTGCACGACACAAATCTTACGTCTCGCCTGGGCCCGTCAACACCGACATTGGACTGTTAATGACTGGAAACGTGTTATCGGGTCGGACGAGCCTCGTTTCAAATTGTATCGAGCGGATGGACGTGTACGGGTATGGAGACAACTCATGAAGCCATGGATCCTGCATGTCAGCAGGGGACTGTTCAAGCTGGAGGAAGCTTTGTAATGGTGTGGGGCGTGTGCAGTTAGAGTGGTATTGGATGGACCCCTGATACGTCTAGATGCGACTTGACAGGTGACACGTTCGTGAGAATCCTGTCTGATCACCTGCATCCATTGATCTCCATTATGCATTCCGACGGCCTTGGGCAATTCCAGCAGGACAATGCGACACCGCACACGTACAGAATTGCTACAGGGTGGCTCCAGGAATACTCTTCTGAGTTCGCCGGCCGCGTCGGTCTCGCGGTTCTAGGCGCGCAGTTCGGAATCGTGCGACTGCTACGGTCGCAGGTTCGAACCCTGCCTCGGGCATGGATGTGTGTGATGTCCTTAGGTTAGTTAGGTTTAATTAGTTCTACGTTCTAGGGGACTGATGACCACAGCAGTTGATTCCCATAGTGCTCAGAGCCATTTGAATCATTTTTGAACTCTTCTGAGTTCAAAGACTTCCGCTGGTCACGAAACTCCCCAGACATGTACATTATTAAGTATATCTGGGATGCCTTGCAGCATGCTGTTCATAAAAGATCTCCACCGTCTTGTACTGTTACGGGTTAATGGAGAGCCCTGTAGGATTCATGGTGTCAATTCCCTTCAGAACCACTTCAGACATTAGTCGAGTCCATGCCAGGTCGTGTTGCAGCACTTACGTGTGCTCGCGGGTCTCTTTGGGTCTTCAATGGAAGTTGGCCTAATAGAACACGTTTACATTTTCACGTTGCTGCTTAATTCTCTGGGACAGGGAATATGTAGTTACCGAGTGTGAAGCCTCAGTTCTTTCACACGTCAACTGTCAACAAATTGCGTCGTAAACGAAAATGGATTTTGCATTTGTGTTGTGCAGGAAAATATTTCATGCCCCTTAAGACAGACAGCACAACTCTCATAACTTGCAGCAGGGATACGTAGAGTAAGCTGGCTTGCCTGTCTTAAGCTGCATGGAATATTTTTCCAGGTCAGCTTTATTTCGTTCACCCTGTAAATTATAGGGTGATAATCTAAACAAGTAGTCTGAAAAAAAAATAAACAAAATAAAATATAATCGTTACTCGTGATTCAGTGTTCCATTAAAGTAAACCTGCCAACCACAGGATAAGCCAAAGAATGTATGTAAATATTTTGAAATATTTTGTATCTATTTTCTTTTAATGTCTATTTATATATTGATTATTCCGATACGATGTGCAAAGTAGACTTTCTCTCTTATTTATATTAAGCTTTACTATCTTCGTGAGCATTTCCACTTTCTGCTTGAGACATAAGCTTGATATACAGGGTGAACATTAATAAAGCGGACCAACTGCACGGACGGATTCCTGGCTGAAAGTGGAGGACAAACTGTCCTGTGAACATGTGTCCAGAAATATACCTTAGATGGCAGTGACGAATCACAGTTCCTCTGACCGCATAGCGTATGTTCCTTGTATGTTGCAGACTGTGTGTGTTTTTTGTTTTTTTTTGTTTTGGTTTTAGGGCGCAAAACTGCTATGGTCATTAGCGCCCGGTCCGTAACTTAGGAAATAATAAAAACCGAAAATGGAAACCAGCAGAAATGGGAACGAAACTCAAAAAATTGGAGAAACTAAAAGCAGAAGGAAGGCTTAAAAATCCACTACAGAAAGGGGTTGGTGGTCCCCAAAAAAAGCTTCAAATGACTGACGTCATTTCACTGGCACTAATAAACTCGAGAACGCGACCGGCCGAGCGCGTGTCATCTGCTAAAATTGACGATATATCAGGCGACAGCTGTAGACGGCTGCGTAAAGGAGTAAAATAGGGGTACTCAATTAAAAGGTGTCTTACCGTCCACAGCTGAGAGCAGTGGGGACAGAGTAGGGGAGGATCGCCGCTTAAAAGATGTCGATGGCTAAAAAGACAGTGCCCTATCCGGAGTCTAGTTAAAATTACCTCCTCCCGACGACGCGTTCGGGAGGAAGAGGTCCAAGCACAAGGAAGAGCTTTCACGGCCCGAAATTTATTATGGGGAAGTGTCGACCAATGTGCGTGCCATAAAAGAACAACTCGACGACATCAAACGCTCCGTAGATCGGTGAAGGGAATCGATTGAATAGCTGGCCGAAGAAGAGAGACTGCAGCCTTGGCCACTATATCGGCCGCCTCATTTCCACAGATACCAACGTGTCCCGGGAGCCAGAGGAACTCCACCGAGACGCCCCCCCCCCCCCCCCCCCCCCCAGGTGGAGCAAGCGCAGACAGTCCTGAATCCGGTGGACCAGAGGGTGGACAGGGTAAAGAGCTTGGAGACTGAGGAGAGAGCTGAGAGAATCTGAGCAGATAACATATTGCATCCGCTGATGGCGGCGGATGTAGTGGACAGCCTGGAGAACAGCGTAAAGCTCCGCAGTATAAACCGAACACTGGTCGGGAAGCCGAAATTGATTTGGGGAGTCGCCAACAATATAGGCACTCTCTACACCTAACGATGTTTTCGAGCCATCAGTGTAAATAAATGTGGCTTCCTTCATTTGTGCACATAGAGCAGCAAATGCCCGACGATAAACAAGTGAAGGGGTACCATCCTTGGGAAATTGACAAAGGTCACGGAGCAGGCAGATCCGGGGACGGAGCCAAGGCGGTGCTGTACCCCAAGTTGTCAAGAATGGTTTAGGAAAGCGAAAGGAAAGAGAGTGGAGCAGTTGACAGAAGCGGACTCCCGGTGGTAGTAGGGAGGAGGGGCGGCCTGCATACCCAACATCAAAGGAGGCGTCGAAAAAATGTCATGGGCTGGATTAGCAGGCATGGAAGACAGATGGCTAGCATAACGACTCAGGACTGCTCGCCGATTGGACAGCGGAGGTTCAGCAGTCTCAGCATAAAGGCTTTCCACAGGGCTGGTGTAAAAAGCTCCAGACACTAAACGTAATCCTCGGTGGTGGATAGAGTCGAGACGACGAAGAATAGACGGCCGAGCAGAGGAGTAAACTATGCTTCCATAGTCCAATTTCGAGCGCACTAAGGCGCGATAGAGGCGGAGAAGGACCACTCGGTCCGCTCCCCAGGAGGTACCATTCAGGACACGGAGGGTGTTGAGGGATCGCAGACAGCGAGGCGAAAGATAGGAAACGTGGGAGGACCAGCACAGTTTTCTGTCAAACATAAGACCCAAGAATTTAGCGACGTCCGAAAACGGAAGGTTGACAGGTCCTAGATGTAAGGAGGGTGGAAGAAACTCCGTACGACGCCAAAAATTAACACAAACGGTCTTACTGGGAGAAAAGCGGAAGCCTGTTTCCATGCTCCAAGAGTGGAGGCGATCGAGACAGCCTTGAAGACGTCGTTCAAGAAGGCTGGTCCGTTGAGAGCTGTAGTAGATCGCAAAATCGTCCACAAAGAGGGAGCCTGAGACATCGGGAAGGAGACAGTCCATAATTGGATTTATGGCAATGGCAAACAGTATAACACTTAGCACGGAGCCCTGGGGTACCCCGTTTTCTTGGGAGAAAGTACGGGAGAGAGTAGTGTTCACCCGCACTCTAAATGTGCGCTCTGCCATAAATTCGCGAAGAAATAGTGGCAGCCGACCTCGAAAGCCCCAAGAGAACAGTTTGCGGAGGATGCCTGTCCTCCAACAGGTATCGTATGCTCTCTCCAGATCAAAAAATATTTGAAAAAAGAGACAGCATTGGTCGTATATTTTTACTATTGCAAAATCGATTTTCTGTCACTGAGTGACCATCTTCAGTGCTATATTGTATAACTTAAATTGGGATGCACTGTTGACACTATGCTTACGGCGATCACATAGTCTATGTGATCGCCGTAAGCATAGTGTCAACAGTGCATCCCAATTTAAGTTATACAATATAGCACTGAAGATGGTCACTCAGTGACAGAAAATCGATTTTGCAATAGTAAAAATATACGACCAATGCTGTCTCTTTTTTTCAAGTATACCTGTTATCTGGTCGTTGTGCACAAGACAACATGGAGTCGCCAATCAATCAAAAAATATTGCTACTGTTTGGCGTTTCCGGAGAAAATTGTTCATGATATAAGTGGAGAGAGAAACAAGATGGTCAACTGCAGAACGATGCTTTCGGAAACCGCATTGGGCAGGTGTTAAAAGACTGCGGGACTCCAGCCACCAAGCTAAACGGCAATTCACCATACGCTCCAAAACCTTACATGCACTACTCGTGAGAGAAATGGGGCGATAGCTAGAGGGGAGATGTTGGTCCTTTCCAGGTTTCGGAACAGGAACGACGATAGCTTCCCGTCATCGTCTGGGAAAAGCACTGTCGGTCCAAATTCGATTATAAATGCGAAGGAGGTAACGCAGACTATGGGTTGATAAATGCAGCAACATTTGGATGTGGGTACCATCCGGTCCTGGGGCGGAGGAGCGAGAAGAAGAGAGTGCATGTTGGAGTTCCCGCATGGAGAAAACAGTATTTAAGCTTTCGCGATTTTGAGAGAAGAAAGCAAGAGGTTGCACTTCCGCTCCACGTTTCTTCAGGAGAAACGCTGGCGGGTAATTTAAAGAGCTCGAAATCTCAGCAAAGTGTTTACCCAAGGAGTTAGAAATTGCGATGGGGTCCACTAACGTATCACGCGCGACAGTGAGCCCAGAGACCGGGGAGAAACTAGGCGTGCCAGATAACCGTCGAATTCGACTCCAAACTTCCGAGGAGGGAGTGAAGTTGTTAAATGAGCTAGTAAAGAATTTCCAGCTTGGTTTCTTGCTATCGCGGATGACGCGACGGCATCGCGCACGGAACTGCTTATAGCGGATACAGTTGGCCAAAGTAGGATGGTGGCGGAAAACGCGAAGAGCACGTCGCCGCTCACATATTGCATCACGGCATGCCTCGTTCCAGCAAGGAACTGGGGGGGGGGGGGGGGGGCGCCGGGGCAATTCGGAGGTGCGTGGTATTGAACGTTCCGCAGCTGTAAGAATAACGTCGGTAAGATGTGTGACCTCATCGTCGACGCTAGGAAAGTGACGGTCATCGAATGTCGCTAGAGACGAAAAAAGTGTCCAATCGGCTTGGGCAAACTTCCAGCGTCGCGGGCGCATATATAGTAGTTGAGGCTGCAGTCTAAGGACACATGGAAAGTGGTCACTCGAGTGTGTATCATCAAGGGCGAACCATTCGAAGCGCCGAGCTAGCGGAACAGTACCGACCGAAAGGTCCAAATGAGAGAAATTTGTCGTGGAGGCAGACAAAAATGTAGGGACCCCAGTGTTGAGGCAAACTAGATCCGCTTGGTGGAAGACGTCTATCAATAGTGAGCCACGTGGACAAGGATGTGGAGATCCCCAAAGCGGGTGGTGGGCATTGAAGTCCCCAACCAGCAAATAGGGGGGTGGAAGCTGACCAAGAAGATGAAGATCACCTCGTGCCATTGGTGAGGACGATGGAATGTATACAGTACAAAGAGAAAAGGTATATCCAGAAAGGGAAAGATGGACAGCGACAGCTTGGAAAGAGGTGGTTAAGGAGATTGGGTGGTAATGGAGAGTATCATGGAGAAGAATCATGAGACCACCATGGGCTGGAGTGCCTTCAACAGAGGGGAGATCAAATCGGACGGACTGAAAATGGGGGAGAACAAAGCGGTCTTGGGGACGCAGCTTTGTTTCCTGAAGACAGAAGATGACCGGCGAGTAGGATCGTTAGAGGATCGACAGTTCATCCCGATTGGCTCGAATGCCGCGGATATTCCAGTGGATAATAGACATAGGGTAAACAGAAAATGGAGGAATGTGACCAAGGTTGCCGTCAACTCAACGACTGCTCAGAGCTTGCGACCGACAGCATGGAATGGCATTCAGCCGAAGGCAGAAGATTCTGATCCATAGGTTGTTCAGGAGCAGCTCCTGCCACCAGCGATAGGCCGGTTGATCGGCCGCCAGCAGTGCGCCTCGGCGACACAGAAGACGGCCGAGGGCGATTTCCGCCAGGTGGTGCTGTAGATGGGACACGCCTTGGCGAAGAAGGAGATGAACTGGGCTTCTTATTAGCCTTCTTGGAAACATGATGTTTAGATGAAGGAGGAACCGATGGTTGTGAAGTTGGGGTACGTAAAAAATCTTCACGAGTATGCTCTTTTTTCGAAGTCTTGGTGTCTGACTTTTGCGCTCGAGATTTAGCAGAACCCGATGAAGGCTGAGCCATAGAGTGGGCTGGCGAAAGTGGTGAGGTTGAACGGGCGATCTTTGCGCTGGCCGATCTGACGACCGTGGTACTAAAGATGAGGTCGCAAGTCTGCGTGGCCGCCTCCTTTGTTGGCCGAGGAGAAGCAAGGACAGTGCTGTATTTTCCTGTCTGAGGCACGGCGGGCTGTCGACTGGCGAATAATTTTCGAGCAGCAAAGGTCGACACCTTTTCCTTTACTCTGATTTCCTGGATGAGCTTTCCGTCTTTAAAATTGGGGCAATCTCGAGAGGAAGCAGCGTGGTCACCCATGCAGTTGATGCAGCGAGGGGATGGAGGTGGACAAGCACCCTCATGGGCATCCTTGCCACATGTAACACATTTGGCCGGATTGGAACAGGACTGGCTGGTGTGATTGAACCGCTGACACCGATAGCAACGCGTAGGGTTTGGGACGTAAGGGCGAACGGAAATTATCTCATAGCCTGCTTTGATTTTCGATGGGAGTTGAACTTTGTCAAATGTACAGAAGACAGTACGGGTTGGAATGATGTTCGTGTCAACCCTTTTCATAACTCTATGTACAGCCGTTACGCCCTGGTCAGACAGATAGTGCTGAATTTCTTCGTCAGACAATCCATCGAGGGAGCGTGTATAAACGACTCCATGTGAGGATTTTAAAGTGCAGTGCGCTTCAACCCGGACAGGGAAGGTGTGGAGCAGTGAAGTACGCAGCAATTTTTGTGCCTGGAGGGCACTGACTGTTTCTAATAACAAAGTGCCATTCCGTAATCTGGAACAAGACTTTACAGGACCTGCAATTGCGTCGACACCTTTCTGAATAATGAAAGGGTTGACCGTGGATAAGTCGTGACCTTCGTCAGACCGAGAAACAACAAGGAACTGTGGCAACAATGGAAGAACTGTCTGTGGCTGAGACTCAGTGAACTTACGCTTGTGAGCGGACATAGTGGAAGGTAAGGAAACCATTGCAGAAGAATCCCCCATGATTACCGGCGTCTCCGATGGCGCGCTCCTCCCTTGTGGGGGCCCTCTCTGAGGGCACTCCCGCCTTAGGTGATTGTTCACACCGCAGGTCACACCTCCCGACAAACGGACGGAGGGACCAATCGGCACTTTCTGAAGGTATCAGCTCGGATAATCACCCCTCCCTGGCCCTGGCCATTACGTGTCCTACCTGTCTACCTGGGGCGGGGAATTACGCGTTACCCCGTCACCGACTACGCATAGAAATGCGTGGGTTGGTCGGCCTTCAGACAAGTACAGGGAGGAAAAAAGAGAAAGGGAAAGGAAAGGAGAGGGGTCTCAAACGCCGCAGTGGAGAAAAGGGCAAAGAGAAGAGGTAAGGAAAAGAGAAGGACAGAAGAAGGACGAAGACTTGCAAGTGGAGAAAGCAAAGAATTTGTTACTGTTTCGAGCGTCCGTCTCCGGACGTAGGCACAAACCATACTCCCAGATGGGGAGAAAGGGAAGGAAAGAGCCAGAGGTGAGAGGGGGGGGCGAAGATGGGGGATGGGGAAGGATGCAGAAAGGGAAGGTATGCAGCCCGGAAAGGAAGGAAGGCCACATTAGCTCAGGGTCCCGTGCTCGCTACGCACGTATCCACAAAAGAGTTGTGGACCCCCTGGAGGGGCAGACTGTGCGGTTGACAGTGCATACTGTAAGCAGCAGAATGATCCGGTATTCATGTGGCGAACAAGCTGAGATGCTGCTTGTGTATGGCCAAGCACATAGTAAAGGTCGAGAGGTACCACGGCTACACCAAAATAAGTACCCTCATAGCCACCAACACCAAACACATCACACAACGCTTTAAGCCCTTTTTGAGCGTCTGTGTGATCGTGGGTCCTTTCAGACAGATTAACGTGCAGGGAGGCGGCGGACTGTGCGCACAATGAGAGAGGTAGCGCAGAGGTTAGGACAGTGGACTCGCATTCTAGAGGACGACTGTTCAAATCCGCGTATTGCCATACCAGTTTATGTTTTCCGTGATTTCCCTAACATATTTTATTCGTTGATTTTAAGAAGGCCTATGATTGTATACATCGCAAGAGTCTGCTCAGCTGTTTAAGGGAGTTTGGTATGGCAGAGGATCTCAACAGTCTGATAAAGATATGTCTGAGTGAAACACGTGCAAATGTGAAGATGGGAAATCGTGTAACTGAGGAATTTAAAATTGTGACAGGACTCAGGCAAGGAGATTCGTTGTCCCCTATCCTGTTCAACTTTTCCCTCGAGAATATCGTTCGCGAGACCTTCCAAAGGAACGAACGGATTGAAATCGAAGGAAAGAGACTGGCGTACTTAGCCTATACAGACGACATCTGTTTACTCTCTAGGTCTGAAGAGGAGTTGGAGCAAATGGTCAGAGCACTAAAGGAGGCTGCCAGAAAATCTGGGCTAGACATAAAGGAAACCAAGACAGAGTACCTCGTTATGAGGAATTGTCAAAGTCAGACTGCTGGTCATCTACAATCACTGCAGGTGGGATACCAATCTTTCAAGAGAGTGAACGGATTTAAAGACATAGGGGCACTTTTCACTGAGAACTCGTCATGTGAAGCAGAGATCAAAGTCAGAATACAAGCAGGAAGCCAATCTTACCACGCCCTAGTACAATTGCGTCAGTTCAGATATCTCTCTAGACAGTTCAAGATTCGACTATAAAAAGCCTGATCCAGTCTGTATGGCTGCGAGACGTGGAGAATCCAGAAACAGAACTTCCATAAGCTACTCGGTTTTGAGAAAAAATTCTTCAGAAGATCTTCAGTCCGGTTCTGGATAAAAACACAGGGAAATGGAGTATCAGACACAACCATGTGCTTGAGGAACTATACCAGCAGCTTAACATAGCAGGGGCTGTCAAAGCCAAACGAATGCAGTGGACCAGCCTTGTGGCCCGGATGGAGGATAGCAGATGGCCTCGGGAGCCCCTGGGTTTCACACCAACAGGAAAGAACCCACCAGGGAAACTCAAGAAGCGTGGAGCGATGGCCTCCATGAAGAATTAAACCAAGCATGAATGGAGGTGGACGGATGGCGGATAGCAGCAATGGACAGAATACAATGGAAGGAGAAACTTCTAGCAGCGCGCGGTCCACTGGGTGTGATATCGTAGTAGTAGTAGTAGTAGTAGTGATTTCCCTAAATCAGGCAAATGCCGGGATAGTTCCTTTGAAATGGCACAGCCGACTTCCTTCTCCAATACGATGGGATCGATAGCCTCCTCCCCCAAATTAACCAACCTAACCAACTGTGCACACACCAGATTTGGAGGACCACGGTCCATTGGAGACTGAGACGAACCCTGGTACAAGCTCTGGCAAAGTGGCTCGCCAACAGTACGCAAACCAAAGTACGATTATATGTACGCTACAGTCCCTGTCACCTGCATCCCCATGGAGCCTACTTTGAACATCTGTTGTGACACGGAAGCGATGCAGCTCTGTACTGAGTTCAGGGACGATTTGTTGTCGTTGCACGCATACCGTCCATTTCGGGGAGCATGGTCGTAGGAAATTTTTTCCTCCAATTCCAGTCAGTAATCATTTCTTGTAATTCGTCGCTTTTATTAACATTCACCCTATATACGATTATTATATGTAGAAGATGAAATGAGCCGTTTATTCATTTTCTAACCCGTGCAGTGAGCACCTGGAACAAATATTTCTGGTATTTTATTCTGATATAAGACACTCTGAATTCCAGTATTTTTGTCTCGTAATTTATGCATCACATACATTATACTTCTACGTGGTATATCTCACCATTAAAGCAGTTTTACGAGTGTTCCTCCAATTTACAGTTTGTTTGTTAAATAGTTTTTATATCTTGTATATTTGTATATTGGCATTCATACGTTAGGTCATTTGTAGTCTTTGACCATTCAATTATACGATTTGCTATATTTCTGTACTGCGAATGACATGCTACACTGTTAAATAATGAAGTTTCATGGACTTCATCGTGTGTAGTGATTTGATAGTTTTCCATTATACACATGCTGTTAAAAAGTGTCGAGTATTTTGAGAGGTTGTAGCAACCAAGAAAAAAATGGTTCAAATGGCTCTGAACACTATGGGACTCAACTGCTGAGGTCGTAAGTGCGCTAGAACTTAGAACTACTTAAACCTAACTAACCTAAGGACATCACACACATCCATGCCCGAGGCAGGATTCGAACCTGCAACCGTAGCGATCACGCGGTTCCAGACTGCAGCGCCTAGAACCACTCGGCCACTCCGGCCGGCTTTAGCAACCATCAAAACAAGAATAAAAGTCCAATAAACATGGATCCGAAACGCATATTTTGTGAAATCTGTACACTTGTCCACAGTGATTGGAGACGTTTGGTTGTGAATATAGCCACCTCCGTGACAGAAAGGGTAAAGATCGAAGAAACAAATACAGTATGGGCACAGTCGTTACCTCAGTGATCCGTCAACAGGACTCACTACTGTACATGGCTCCCTGTATCGACGTACTCTAGTGCACACATCAAGTCTGACCACTCCGTAGCTGTGTTGTGTTGTTTTCATTGTGTGGTGGGTACTGTAGTTTCAGTCTTGTTAGTGGGTGTTATTGTTCAATAAATTACTTGCAGCGCTAGTTATGTATCGTTATGTCTTATCTACTTACAAAATTGCGTTAACTATTAAGTTTACTGTTATTGTGAAATTTGTACGAACCTGTACACGAATGGTTCAGTACATTTCCTTTTCTCTTCCACATTTTAACAGTAGCAGCGTCCTATTCAACAAGTGACATGACGTATATGATTTTCTTCTACTGGTTAGTAAATGGAAGTGGTCTGTGAGCCCGTGCCTTCTATGCTGAAAAGTATAGACGTCACACAGTACCTTCCGATGAAATCTTCGGTCGACTTTTCAGCGTGTTGAGCACACAGGATCTCTGTAAGCCTATAAAGTGAACATTGGACGATCTCGGTGAATCCGCACACCTCAGTTGGAGGAGAATGTTCTACATTTACTAGACGAAAAGCCTGGAACCAGTGTGCGGCGACTGGCAGCATCAGAATGCTTGACTCGTGCTCTCGTCTGGGCGGCACTACATGAACGACTGCTGTATTCATACCACCTTTAGCGCTTCCAGGCACCATGGCCAGAAGACCACCGTAGACGATTCAAGTTCTGTCAACGGCTCTTGCTGAAGTGTACTGCAGATCAACTGTTTTCGCATAAGATTTTATTTACCGTCAAGGTGGTGTTCGCAAGAGACGGAATTATGAACCTCCATAACCAGCATGTGTGGTGTGACGAACACTCATATGCAGTTGCAGAAAGTAGACATCAACATCGTTTATATATCAACATATGGGCAGGCGTTCTTGGTGATAGTTTCCTAGAGCCACGCATCCTACCGCAACGGTTAAATGAGGCTCATATTCACCAATTTCATGTTAACGTATTGCCTGCCTTGTTGGAGGATGTGCCATGTAAGCAAAGGATTACCTCGACGAGAAAGGTGTATTTACACCCAGTCAATACGGATCAAGCTCTTTACTCACACGAAGTGAATGCTGCCGACGAGGGATTTCGAATTGATACGGTACTTCTAGATTTCCAGAAGGCGTTTACAACCGTATCTCACAAGCGACTTGTAATAAAATTGTGTACTTATGGAATGTCGTCTCAGTTATGCACCTGGATTCGTAATCTCCTGTCGGTCACGCTTCATAGTAATTGACGGGAAGTCATCGAGTAAAACAGATGTGATTTCTGACGTTCGCCAAGGTAGTGTTATAGGCCTTCTGCTGTTCCTTATCTATATAAACAATCTAGGAGACAATCTGAGTAGTCGTCTTAGGTAGTTTGCAGATGTTGCTCTCGTTTATCGATCAAAACCAATTGCAAAATGATTTAGATAAGATATCTGCATTGTGCGAAAATTGGCAGTTGATCCTAAACAATGAGAAGAGTGAGGCCATCTACACGAATGCTAAAACGAATGCGTGAAAATCTAAAGGTGATAAATCCGGCTAAATATCTAGCAAGTACAGTTACGAGCAACTTAAATTGGAAAGAACAAATAGTAAATATGGTGGGAAAGGCGAAACAAAGACTACGTTTAATTGCCAGGACACTTAGAAGATGCAACAGATCTCCTAAAGAAACTTCCTGCACTACGCTTGTCCGTCCTCTTTTGGACTACTGCTGCGCGGTGTGAGATTCTTACCAGATAGGATTAAAGGAGGACATAGAGAAAGTTCGAAGAAGGGTGTTGTGTTGGCAGAAGAGCCAATACCGTGTGACTAGTGGAGGCCGAAATGCACGCGTTTTAGCTCATGCAGGCTGGCGTGAGGAGGGAAGGACTATACTGACGTGAGGTCTGGAACATGACAAGGAATTAGAATTCAGAAAGCGGACTAATTAGTTTGATACTTAACTTTAATCCATTAATGATAAACGTCGTTCTTGACGGTACATGATTCACAATATTATCTGTTCAGAATACATTCATAGTAACTGAAAATGGCGCCTTGCTAGGTCGTAGCAAATGACGTAGCTGAAGGGTATGCTAAACTGTCGTCTCGGCAAATGAGAGCATATGTAGACAGTGAACCATCTCTAGCAAAGTCGGCTGTACAACTGGGGCAAGTGCTAGGGAGTCTCTGTAGACTAGACGTGCCATGTAGCGGCGATCGGTCTGCAATCACTGATAGTGGCGACACGCGGTTCCGACGTATACTATCGGACCGCGGCCTATTTAAAGGCTACCACCTAGCAAGTGTGTTGTCTGGCGGTGACACCACATTCCTCCCCCGCAAATCGGCGGACGGTTGTGGTATAAGGCCTCCGCCCGCCGTGGGGAGGACCCGATGTTGACGTATGCGACGAGGTGGGGAGCCTAACAACAGGCGAGGCTGTGCCACCCGCACCCTGCCATTCGGACCGTGGGGAGCTAGGGAACGCCTGAAAACCTACTCCAGGGTGCACGCCAACATGCAGTGTGTGCGCCCCTAGAGAGACAGGAGGGGCCGAAGGGTCGACCTCCATCGGGCCGGGGCACCCGGCGGGCGAAGACGACATATGGTCCGGAGCGGGCGAGACTTCCATGTCGGAGGACAACTGGTCCCGGGGAGCGATCGGCGGCACGTGACTCTCGGGGGCGCCCGGCGGCTGCAGCGACACGTCTACCGAGGGCGTCGCCGGCGGGAGAACAGGCGGCGGCGGCGGCGCGTCGCCATGGGGCATAATGGAAGGCAGCTTCGGTAACACCTGGGGGTGAGGAGAGCTAGTAGATTGGTCCCCGGGGCGCTGACCGGACGGCACCGTCGCTGAAAGCAGACCGCGAGCGGCAGATCGCGTGCGACGACAGAGGCGCAGCTCATTGAGATGCCAGCGCACCTCACCAGAGGCCCCCAAAACCAGATACATAGCGCGTCCGAGGCAGCGAAGAACGCGCCCTTCGAGCCAACACCATGAACCTCGATAGTGGCGGTAATAGACAACGTCGTCTGGGGCAAAAGCAGGTGTCTGCCGCTGCACAGGAACCTGATGCGGCGGCTGGAGCAAAGACATCAAGGTTCGATGATGGCGACCGTGGAGAAACTCAGCCGGTGAGCGACCATCTCGGGGCTGAGAGCGATACGAGGACAAAAAGAGCAATAACGCGTCCTCCCGAGAATGTGACTCTTTCAACTTCAACATCTGTGACTTGAAAGTCCTGACCAATCGTTCAGCGGCACCGTTTGACTGTGGCGAAAGCGGCGCGGACGTCAGATGTTGAATACCATTGGCCTTGCAGAATGACTGAAATTCTGCGGACATGAATTGTGGGCCATTGTCGGAAACAATTGTCTGTGGAAGACCTTCAATGCAAAAGATAGCAGATAACGCTTGGATGGTGGCAGATGATGTCGTGGAAGACATCTGGACAACAAAAGGAAAATTACTGCATGAATCTATCACAACCAACCATCGAGAATTCCAGAATGGACCAGCAAAATCAATGTGTAAGCGTTGCCAAGGGAAAGTGGCGTTTGGCCATGCAAAGAATTTCCGCGGTGGTGCTGATTGTTGTTCGGCAGAAGAGCCAATACCATGTTACTAGTGGAGGCCTAAATGCACGCGTTTTAGCTCACGCATGCTGGCGTGAGGAGGGAAGGACTATACTGACGTGAGGCCTGGAACATGACAAGGAATTAGAATTCAGAAAGCGGACTAATTAGTTTGATACTTAACTTTAACCCATTAATGATAAACATCGCTCTTGACGGTACATGATTCACAATATTATCTGTTCAGAATATATTCATAGTAACTGAAAATGGCGCCTTGCTAGGTCATAGCAAATGACGTAGCTGAAGGGTATGCTAAACTGTCGTCTCGGCAAATGAGAGCGTATGTAGACAGTGAACCATCGCTAGCAAAGTCGGCTGTACAACTGAGGCGAGTGCTAGGGAGTCTCTCTAGCCTAGACGTGCCGTGTGGCGGCGCTCGGTCTGCAGTCACTGATAGTGGCGACACGCGGTTCCGACGTATACTAACGAACCGCAGCCGATTTTAAGGCTACCATCTAGCAAGTGTGTTGTCTGGCGGTGACACCACAAAGGGCAGCACGTTCTGTACTATCGGGAAATAGAGGATACAGTGTCATGCACATGACGCAGGTTATGGGGTGTAAATCATTAGAACAAAAGCGGTTTTCGTTGCCACGAGATCTTCTCTCGAACTTTCATTCACTAACTTTCTCCTCCGAACGCGTCAATATTTTGTTGACTCTGGCCTACATAAAGAGAAACGATAATCATAACCAAAAACACAGAAAATAGAGCTCGCATTGAAAGATGTAGGTGTTCGTTTTTTCCGCGCACTGTTCGAGAGTGGAATAACAGAGAGTTTGCCAGGCAATTATGTGTGATTTCCAGAATAGCGATATGGATGCAGATGAAGATTTATATGACTACAAATGTGACTAATGCACGACTGCGCACCAGCACATTTCCTCCCAATGTGCGTAAACATATGACGCTGATATTTCAGGACCGCTGGATTGGTGGGGAGACCCCATATCTTGGTTTCCCCGTTCCCCATACTTCTCTAGATATTTGGTTGTGGAGTCAACTGAAGGCATAAGACTACGCCATACCAGTCAACAATGGAAGTTTAGGAATTTGTGGTAAATTCTATGGGACCAAACTGCTGAGACCATCGGCCCCTAGCCTTCACACTAATTAATCTAACTTAAACGTACTCTAAGGACAATACACATACTCATGTACCAGGGAGGACTCGAACCTCCGACGGGGGCAGCCGCGCGATCCACGGCAAGGCGCCCTAGACCGTGCTGCTACCCCGCGCGGCAGTCAACAATGTCCACACACTACTGGACAGTGTCTTCAATGCTTACCAGCAGTTACAACGACAACGGCGCGTGTTTCAAAAAGTGCGTAATTCTTTATGAAAAAGGGCAGGGGGATGCATTGGCATGGACGGAGGTTACGTTGAGCACCTCCTGCATGAAGTACATATTGAAAGGACGTCGGGGTGAACCTTTCCAATGATTAAGTGTAAAGATTGCAGAAAGTATACATTTCCGGACCCAGATGTATGGTCTTTTCTTGTGATGTGTACTGCCATGTCTTACAATGTCGGACACGTCTGTTTTCAGCCGCTGTGATCAAATGTACATGTATCAGCAAGTATACGTTTCTGGACCCTTGTTTATTGGAAATTTTTGTCATGTCTCAAAATACTCGGCACAATTGTTTTAAAATCCTCTGTAACTTCATTTCTGTAGGGTAGGTGCTGTGATCATTTGCTCCTTTTTCTATCTCTGTCAGCCGGTCAATAAGCCACTTGGTTTGCAAGATGTGCATTGCATTGATCATTACTTACGTAGCTGTTTTGGACACCATCCAGGATAACATAGGCCTGTGTACTTGATGCTTTCATTTTTATTTAAATAAGCCCACACAATTTCACTTACGTGAAAGCATTATAAACTAAATTTTGTTGTTGTTAACATCATCGTCAAAAACACGTTTTAATTCTCATCAACGTCATTTCTTGAGCTAATTTTATATATTTAATTTGAAGGCTCATGAACATGATACTGTGACAGATATATAGGATAGTAAAATAAAACTGGCCTGGAAAAAATTTCATGCACCTCAAAATAGGTAAGCCGCCTTACATCGTCCTCCCTCGGACAAGATGTTGCAAATTGAGTAACATATGTGAAGGTGCGTGAAATATCTTCTGGGCCAAGTTTATTCTACGCAACCTTTATAGTAATTTTGGATCACTGAATACTATACATATGCATAAGTTTCTTTCTTTCCATATTTTTATAACTCTTCGTCTCTCACCAAATCAAGCACAAAGCTTTTTTTCAGACTCTGGGATATGTGATATTTGCGATATGCAGCCCTCTAGTGGTGCATGGAACCTTATTTTAAATGATCAGAGCAGAGACTCTGCAACTCACTTCTGCCTGAATAAGACATATGTGTGCCTGTGCGCTCGTCACACTTATATCGCCTATGTTAGATTGAAGTACCACACAGTCAACTTCTTGTTTTAAATATCTGTGAAATAAATAGGCTCATGTATTAGTTGCCATCTTGATCATTATCAGTGGTAATCGACTATAACAGCTGCACGTCTTCCAACCTGAAGACAAGGTTCCTTGCCGATCTGGAATATATTAATCCTTAAACAAGGGAGGATCGACGAGTCACTAGTGGGAATTTACAAACTACGATTCGTATAAAACTGTTACAAGATTTACGTGATTTAATAAAATTTCTCACTCTTCGATAGAAATTTACCTGATGTATCCACCTACTCTCATACAGAGAAGAAGCACTTCTGAGCGGCGTTAAAGAGTAAATGACAGCCTCTGGAGCAAGCTGTTCCTCCCATATTCTATGTCTGAACGGGCCTATAACAAAACGAACGTCTTTCTAGTCATATTCCCGATACTAATAGTTTGGATTCGCGATTAACAATATACATGTTTAAAGCTGACATGTCTTTCGGAAAATAATTAGTGTTCAACAAATAACGATCAGCGTGGCGGCTGTCAGAATAATTTTGTAACTCAATGATCTTTTTTCCTTTTTCTTTTTTTTTCAGAGAGAAAATTTACAGAAATTTGGGAGTGTTGGGGACGGAGTGAGAGAGAGAGAGAAGGAGCTAACGTTTTAATAGGATCCTGAAATATGAGTGAACTTTGGAAACAGTTTTCGCTGCGCAACGAAATTGCTGCCTGATTTAAGCACCTCGAAGAAAGAAAATGGCCTGGATTTATGGCGTGCAGTTTTAAACGGAAAACGTGGAGGCAGTGTCCCGGTACTGCAGCAGGTGCTGCTGGCTGCCTAACGTGCCCCTGGCTGTCTTCCAAGCGACCACAGATCCCAAGCCGCATTTGGCAAATCCCGCGCTTCCGGCTAATGCACACGCAGCCCCTGAATTCGAAGGCGACGTTGCTGCTGCCTGACGAATCTGGTGATAATTTCACTTAAACTACATAAAATATTTCTGCTGTATGACACCCATCATCTTAGTGATTATTTAAAGTTATTTTCCTACATTCGACTTACATAACACTGGCATTACGTCACCAATTCAATTTCGTAGACAAGGTCATAAATGCAAGGTAATGCGACTGTGCTCCCTTTAGAAATAACTGTTTATAATCCTAGTGCAAAAGAAATTCTTCCCTAAGAGGTGCAGAAGTGGTGCCATAAAGTTACTTACACCAGACTGCATGCAAATCTCCTAGGTTTAACAGCACAACTGTCCTCAGTGTCTCAACCGGTGAAGGTATGTAATGCTGTTGACCCTGATCAGCGCATTAGTAAATTGTGTGTAATGTTGATAATCTGACGGGAAGGAGATAAAACATTATTAAACATACAGCAATAATAATTAAGATTAGACATGATTAAGACGATGGCCGAGTGGTTCTAGGCGCTACAGTTTTGAACCGCGTGACCGCTACGGTCGCAGGTTCGAATCCTGCCTTGGGCATGGATATGTGTGATGTCCTTAGGTTAGTTAGGTTTAAGTAGTTTTAAGTTCTAGGGGACTGATGACCTCAGAAGTTAAGTCCCATAGCGCTCAGAGCCATTTTTTGATTGAGACGACTATGTTTAATACAGGGGAGAAATGAAACGAGATATAGTATGTCTATAAAAACAGATTGTACGAGAACGATATAATACAACTTTTATCACTACAAAAATTTCAGTGCAATTTATTTGATGTTACTGTTACTGTCAGGAATAGTCACTTAGTTGAATACTAAGCAAACACGGCAGAAAGGATCATCTGGGAAATACCAACAACAATATGGCTGAGTACGTACGAATTCCACGTGAAGCACTTAAAAATACGAAATACTTGTGAAAATAGTTTTCCACAAAAGTATATGCTATTTCGTAGGTCGTTGATTTGCCATAATCTCAGATAACATTTCGTCTCAGCTTGCACAGGATGAGAGGTTTGTCGTCGTCCTGTCAGTTCCCCCTTTTTTTTTAAGGTTTCCCGTAATTACTAAAAATGGCAACTGACGACAAGTAAAAGGTGAACACTTTGAAGTTCCGTTTTGCATTACTCCTACCTGTATTGCCGTCTGTTCTATACGAACAGAGGGCTGGTATGGGAAACTATAGTAAAATATCACTAAATATTATTTGCATTTTGATACTGTCGTACTATCTGAGACATTAACCGCAAAATTTGTGAGGAGTATACATCGAAGGGAGAAAAAATTAAAGACAGTATTACAGAAAGGAAAGTGGACGTAGATGAAGATATGACGTGGCGATATGAAACTTCGAGAAAAATTTGAAAGTGCACTGGGAGAACTAATTCAAAACAACTCCCGTGAGTTGGCATTTCGTCAGAACTACTGACAGCCTTCGGAGAGCCAGCCATGATGAAATTACTTTACTTTTACTTTACACGTGGCTAAGGCCTTATCGACCATACACCTGCTCTACGAGCCTCTTCCAATTATTTCTATCCAGGGAAATTGTTGTCCAATCAGAGTTGATGCCCATCCTAGCTGCATCTTCCCGGATATTCTCCATCCACCTAATTCGAGGTCTTCCTCTTCTTCTCTTTCCTTCTAATTTCTTAGTGGATGCTATTTTGGGTAGTCTGTTCTCCGGCATCCTTGCTACATGACCAGCCCAGTTCAGTCTTCTCTTCTTTAACATTTCCACAATGGTACTATGTTTGTACAGCTCCCGTAGTTCTTCATTTTTCCTTATCCTCCACTCCATGACATTTTCATCGAAGATTGGTCCAAATATTTTTCTTAGTATTTTTCTTTCAAATATCAACAGTTTTTCTTCATCTTTTTTCCTGAATGTAACAGCTTCACATCCATATAATGCTACTGGTACAATAGTTGACTGATAAAAACGGATTTTGAATTCAGTACTAAGTGATCTCATCCTTAAAATTTTGATACAGCTGTAAAAAGTTCTATTAGCTGCTGCTAGACGGGCGTCTGTTTCTATTTCTGCTCTATTGTCTCTGCTAAAAAGACTCCCTAAGTACTTGAAGTGGTCAACTGCCTTGAAAGTGAGACCATTTACGGTCAGTGGTGTATTCTTTTGGAGTTTTTTACTTATGACTAGATATTCTGTCTTTTCTTCATTCACATGAAGTCCAGCTTTCTCAGCTATTTTGTAATAATTTTGCATCATCCTGATTAATTCAGCTTTTGAAGTGCTTATTAAGGCTACATCATCTGCATAAGCAAGTCTAGTAATGTTCTGTCCCTGCAGTTGGATGCCTTGTGGATTAGTTTTGGTGAATTCTCTATCAATCTTCTCTAAGATAATATTAAATAGAATAGGTGAGATGGCATCCCCTTGTCTCAGTCCAGTGTACACCTTAAAATTTTCAGTCTCTCCTGCAGGTGTCTTAACTTTGCATATGGTTTCTTCCAAACACATTTTAACTAATTTGATTAATTTTAATGGTATTTCAAATTTTTTCATGGTGTTTAAGAGTGTCTGTCGGTGTATGCTATCATAGGCCTTCTTGAAGTCTATAAATAGAATATGGATATCTACATTAAATTCCCATGTCTTCTCATTTATTTGTCTCAATGTGAATAAGTGATCCAAAGTGGATCTGTTAGTGCGGAAACCACATTGGTAGTCCCCAATCAGTTCTTCGGTTATGGGAATCAGTCTGTGTAGTATACACATCGACAAAATTTTATACGTGACATCGAGTAGGGCAATTCCTCTGTAGTTATCACAGACAAGGGGATCATTCTTCTTAAAGATGGGGCATATAATTGCAGTTTTCCAATCGGCCGGTATGTTTTCTGTCTCCCAAATTGTTTCAATTAAGGAATGTAGTTCTATTTCCAATTGTGGTCCTCCATTTTTTAAAAGCTCAGCATATACCTGGTCTTCCCCACAGGCCTTGTTGTTCTTTAATTTCTTTATTGTTTGTCTTATTTCATTTACTGATGGTGTGTTGACTTGTATATCAACTGTATCTGGTACTCCAAATGTGAAGTAATATTGTGGATTATTGCAGTTGAGCAGCTGTGTAAAGTATGTCTTCCATGTTTCTTGTATGTCATTCTTGTTTGTAAGTATTTTCCCATTATGGTCCTTTATAAACTGTTCCCTTTTAGTGAATTTTCCCAAGGACTTTTTTATATTCTGGTACATCTGCCTTGCTCTGTGATGCTTGAAATCATCCTCCGCTTCTCTTACCATGTTGTTGTAGTGTTTTCTCTTCTCTTGTCTTAGAGTTCGTTGTGTTTCCTTGCGGATTTTATAGTATCTCTCCTTTAGTGTAATATTGTCCATGTCTTGTAACCATGCCTTCCTCGCATTTTGCCTCTCCGGTACTCTTTCTTGACACTTTATATTAAACCAGATTTTGTTAGTTCGTTTTCTTTTACCTATAGTTTTGGAAACTACATCTTGAATACTGTTTCTGAGGTGTCTCCATCTACTTTCCACGTCTTGGTCACTATGTGTCAGTCTAGATTCCGATAGGTTAATTTCTATTTCTTTCCTAAAGTTTTCTTTTATTTTTTCTTCTGCCAGATTTTCTACATCGTACCTTTTAATTTCAACCCTATTTGTACTTTGTTTCTTTTTTAGCTTTATTTTCATTTGAGCTATGATTAACATATGGTCTGTCTCACAATCCGCTCCCCTAAAAGTTCTAACGTCTTTAATACTGTTTTGAAATCGTCTTTGGATGGCGACATGGTCAATCTGGTTCACTACTTTTCCATCTGGTGATATCCATGTCCCTAAATGAATGCGTTTGTGTTGGAATTTTGTGCTGCTTAATGTGAGACCATTTGCCATTGCAAAGTTTATGAGTCGCACACAATTCTCTGAACTTTCATCATGTAAGCTGTAATTCCCAATGGTTGGTTTGTAGATTTCTTCTTTTCCTACTTTGGCATTAAAGTCTCCTAACACTATTGTTACGTTATGTCTACTTATTGAATTATATGTCTGTTCCAGTTGACTATAAAATTCTTCTTTCACGTCATCTTCCTTATCTTCTGTGGGTGCATGAACATTTATAAATGTAATATCAAACCACTGAGCCTGAACTGTAATATGTGATATTCGGTTATTAATTGATTTGAATTCCTTTATTGTGTCAATTGCTGTTTTATGAATGTAAAAGCCCGTTCCAAATTCATGGCGCTGACCGCAGTCTCCATACATTATTGTCCCGTCTCCTAAATTCATTGATCCCGTTCCCTGCCATCTTATTTCTTGGAGCGCTACCAGTTGTACCTTGTATTTTCCTAGTTCGTTTATTAGTATTTGTGCGCTTCCTGGGCGGTATAGACTTCTGACATTCCACGAACCAAAAGAGAAATCCTTGTAACTTTGCCAATTTCTGTTCCAGTAAATTCTGTCCTGTTTCCGAGGCATACCTTGAGTGTCCTGACCGGCCATTGTTTTACATGAGTGGGTTGGTAGCCCTCTGCACAACCCCCAACCTGGAGGACCAGGAGTCTTGATTTTGGGGTACTCTACCCCTAGGGATTTGCCTTCACCATGGCTTAACGAGTCTTCCCTACCCGTGCTAGTTTTGGTCCACCCCGGGTATTTTATTTCCCCGGTACCCCCCATATCTGGAGAGCATTCCCCAATCCGCCACCCGGGGAGGCGCCCGATGGGGGACTAGCAACCCCACACGGGATGAAATTAGATGTGAAAAATGTAGGAGACAGGCGAAATATCCTAAGACTTCAAGAATAATGTAATAATTCCTATTCCAAAGAAAGCGTGCTCTGACAGGTGTGAATATTACCGAACTCCTAGTTTAATAAGTCATGAGTAGAGGGTTACGAAAGGGAAGCAGCGGTTGAGAAGGAGCTGAGACAGGACTGAAGCCTACTCCCGATGTTAGTCAATCATGAGCAAGCAGTAATGGAAACCAAAGAAAACTTTGGAGTAGGAATTAATGTTCAGGAAGTACAAATAAAAACTTTGAGGTTTGCTGATGACATGTTTAATTCTGTGACAGATAGCAAAGGACTTGTAAAAAGGGTTGAACGGAATGGACAGCGCCTTGAAAGGGCGTTAGAAGGTGAACGTAAAAAAACAAAACAAGGATAATAGAATATGATCGAATTAAATCAGTTGATGCTCAGGGAATTATATTTGGAAACGAGACACTAAAAGTAGCAGATGAGGTTTGGTTCTTGGACGGCAAAGTAACTGAGGATGGATGAAGTAGAGAGAATACAAAATGTAGAATTATAATGGGAAGAAAAGAGTTTCAGAAGAAGAGAATTTTGTTAACATTGAACATAGATTTAAGTTTTTTTGAATGATTTCGTGATGGTTTCAGCTGCATTCTCTTTATTTCATGTGCAGTTGTAAAATTACGGCCTAATCGATTTTCAAGTATCTAAAACGGAAGTATTATACTTTGGATGCATTAGTGACACTTGTGATTTTGAGGTAGGAACAAGTCGTATCGGTAGCTATACTTACTTAATAGTATACTACGCCACGTACGGCCCTGCTCCTATGACTTCATATAATGATCATAAAACAAATTAGAGAGGTTTTCCGCTATTTTAGGAGGATGTTACTTCCGAGCAGTTGTTGCAGATCTCTTGTATATAAAGTCTAGATCTTAACGTACTTAACATTAGGAAGGTTATTATTATTTTACAGAAATTTGTTAATTAGCATACGATGGCTTCGTTATTTAATTATCGTTCATCATTGGTGTAATTATGATTGTGGTTCCTTTAAAGTAACTTTCAAATATTTGATCTTTTATGGTAACAGGCAGTGACTCTGGGAGGACCGAATGTCCGAATTCCTCTTCCGTGTTAAGGATAAATGGAAGACATGAGTATTCGACATTCGAAACCACCAAACTGAATAATCATGGGCCTAGAGGGTCTCATATGCGACTCACATAGACAAACAGAGTTGTACTCTAAGACGTACGAAAAACCAGATGACTACACCGCAACCTCAGGATGGTGACATCGAACAAGAAGAGAACACAATATGCTGTAAGGCAGAGGAATTTCGCAATACACCTTCTACAAGAAGACCTACTCTAGTCAGCCTTACAGAAATAGTGCGAATAATCAAGAATGCTAAAACCACCGCAGTCGGGAAAGTGTGTCTTACCGATGTAGATCTGAAACGTTTCCAAAAGGAAAGCGGCAGTCCTCCTCACACAAATGATCAGCAGCTGTCTTATTCACAAATACTTTCCGAGAATATGGAAATCAGGCAAATTTAACCGTACCAAGGAGAGACCAAGATCTGATACCAGCTAATAACTACCGACCAATCGGATTACTATTCACTCTCAGAACTATATCTCAAGGAGTAGTCTTACAACGAATAAAGACTCAATTAATAGACAGAAACGTTATCAGACACAAACATTTGGGTTTCGGTCCTAATTTTCAGCAGAACATCAACTGTTACGGGTAAATGAATACATCCGACTCAACTGGACTAGGAACCTTCCTAGATGTGGAAAAAGCGTATGACAAAGAAGCATGAAAGGAAAAAAATCTCATAATTAACCTTTCTATCAGACCCCTATGAATGACTGTTATACAAAATCCAATTGAAACTTCTTACACGACAAAAAAGTCTTTCTAAAATCGAAGATAAGAAATCTGAACAAAAGTCCCCGACTGTAGGAAGACCACAAGGGTCTGTGATATTAACTATACTTTTTGATACACTACCGGAAAGAAATTATTTCACCTCTTTAGAGGTTTCCAGTTCACTCAAGATTTATTGTTGTAGCAGTGCATGGAATGATTACATTTATAGGTCAATATCACAAGTGGTTCTGATGTGCAAGGTATGGAACCATGCTGAAACTCCCATATTAGTACATGGTGTAGCGTCCAGTTACGGCAATGCAGGCGCTGACTCTGGCATCTAGTCAATCGAACAGGTGGCGAATACTGTCCTGGGATACGTTATTCCAAGCCAGCTCGGTCTTTCCACGTAGTTCTGCAAGAGTTGTTGGTTGACGAGTTGCACGAGTCACTTCTCGTCCCATCATAATCCACACATGCTCGATTGGAGATCGTACTACCGAGGGAAGTTGCTGCACGTCTTCCAGAGCACGTTGGGTTTCACGGGCAGTGCGTTGGTTAGCATAATACTGTCGGAACAACACACCACCTTCCAGTTGCAAGAACAGCAGAAGAACGGGCCTAAAAACGTTCTTCACATACAGAGTGCTGGTCAGAAACACAAGGTGAACGAGAGTCCTGGGATACGGCCAATATGTCTTAGACAAATGCCCTCTACGAAGCAGCGCTCACCGAGCCTACGTTGTACGCGCAAACGACCATCACTTACGTGAGGACAGAATCTGCTTCATCACTGAAGACCACGCCACACCATTCCATCTTCCACGTGACCCTCTGTCGTCACCAGTCGAGCCTTGCGCGTCGATGATGTAGCGTGAGTGGAAAATGGGCTAGAGGTGTGCGAGACGCAAGTCCCATTGCTAATAGCCGGTTCGCAACAGTTCGTGCTGACACGTCTGGGCTCTCAAGCCCTCTTACCTGTGTTGTGATAACCATACTATCAGCCTGTGTTTCCCTTACGATCCTGGCGGGCGTCTTTGCTACGTGGACGTCCAGATCATCGTCTACGGGTGTGAGAATATTCACGTGACCACTGACTACCGGCATCGTTGCACAACCGTGCAACACGTGCAACCTGTGTGACAACTCTCCAAAACGACCATCCCGCCATGGACACCTTTCAGATTCATTCAGTTGGCTGTAGGAAGCACTAGTGAGTCTCCATAGCACGGCTGTCTGCTTGCCACAAACCTTTGCACCACATTGAGCCTTCTGGCTGTGAGCATTCCACATTAAAGATACATATGTCGCTCTGGTAGTTATGATACTACGCTATCTGTTCGCAAACGAAGTTGAAACCATTATCAGTACATCCACTCCTCAGGTGGATATGTCATCATCAGATCAAAACCGATGCCGTCTTCCCAAGCGTACTTATTTTTGTTCGGCAGTGTATTTATATCAACGACGTATCAACCACACACCACGTCGGTGCAAGCATCTACTCTGGCGATCCAGCGCTTTAGGTGACAGTCATAAACATCTCACAGGTCATCACAAGGATGCAACGACAATTAGACTCGACAGAACAGTGTGCTAAGCTTAACAAGATTATGGCCAAGGCAGCAAGTACAGCAGCGTTCGTCTGTGCAAAAAAAGAGACCGATACTCAGGTTAAACTTCGAGATCTTAAACCAATGGATACCATGGTCAAACAAGGCGAAATACGATGAATAATATTCGACAAAGGATTCATCTATTCCTAACATGTCGAAGAACGGAAACAAAATACAGTAAAGATGATCAGAGCGCTGATCCAAATCTTCACTAGCAAGAACTTCATTCCTGCCACAAAACTGCGTAGTATAATGCGACTGTACAATCGACAATCACAGTGGTAAAACTATGCCATGAAAGTTAGATAGCTTCAGCTATTCCAAAACACGTGCCTCAGGTTGAGCATAGGAACCTACAGATGGACGCGTGCAAGATACATCCGCAAAGAATTTGGAATACCTCGACGAAAAGTTCAAAGATCATGCACAACGACTATTCACCAAAACAGACACAAGCAGACGAATTATCAACCAAATATACAACGTAGGGAGAGCCACACCACAAAGATGCCACAGATATAGAGTTCGAAGCACAGTTAGAGAAAAATCAAATACTCCTTTTGAAAACCACAAACAAAATCAGAAATTCCTACTACAATGTCCCTAAGCAAGAGAAAAAACCGCTACCAATACATAGGACAAATAGACCCTAAAGAGTGTCCAAGTTCCTATGAAAATCATTAATACATAGAGATAAACCATACTCATCATTCCTTATCCTAGGTAAATAAATAACCAAAGGCTATATCCCTTCAGACGCGAAAAAGTTGGTATTTATTTGTAAAATAAATTCTTTAGCTACAACCAACAGGAAAAAGCCTAATTTTTTCAGGGCCAGGAAACAGTTCGGACTCCCCACAGATTTTCTTCGACCAATCGATACTGGGGAAACCTTTTTTAAAATCTACATCTACATCTACATTTACATGGATACTCTGCAATTCACATTTAAGTACCTGGCAGAGGGTTCATCGAACCATCTTCACAATTCTCTATTATTCCAATCTCGTATAGCGCGCCGAAAGAATAAACACCTATATCTTTCCGTACGAGCTCTGATTTCCCTTATTCTATCGTGGTGATCGTTCCTTCCTATGTAGGTCGGTATCAACAAAATATTTTCGCATTCGGAGGAGAAAGCTGGTGATTGGAATTTCGTGAGGAGATTCCGTTGCAACGATAAACGCCTTTCTTTTAACGATTTCCAGCCCAAATCCTGTATCATTTCTGTGACACTCTCACCCATATTTCGCGATAATACAAAACGTCCTGCCTTTCTTTGAACTTTTCCGATGTACTACGTCAGTCCTATCTAGTAAGGATCCCACACCGCGCAGCAGTATGCTAAAAGGGGACGGACAAGCGTCGTGCAGGCAGTCTTCTTAGTAGGTTTGTTACATTTTCTAAGTGTCCTGCCAATAAAACGCAGTCTTTGGTTAGCCTTCCCCACAACATTTTCTATGTGTTCCTTCCAATTTACGTTGTTCGTAATTGTAATACCTAGGTTTTTAGTTGAATTTACGACTTTCAGATTAGACTGATCTATCGTGTAAGCGAAGTTTAACGAGTTCATTTTAGCACTCATGTGGATGACCTCACACTTTTCGTTATTTGGGGTCAACTGCCACTTTTCGCACCATTCAGATATTTTTTCTAAATCGTTTCGCAGGTTGTCTTGATCTTCTGATGACGATTAGTCGGTAAACGACAGCGTCATCTGCAAACAACCGAAGACGGCTGCTCAGATTGTCTCCCAAATCGTTCATACAGATAAGAAACAGCAAAGGGCCTATAACACTATCTTGGGGAAGGCCAGAAATCACTTGTGTCTTACTCGATGACTTTCCGTCAGTTACTACGAACTGTGACCTCTCTGACAGGAAATCACAAATCCAGTCACATAACTGAGACGATATTCCATAAGCACGCAATTTCACTACGAGCCCTTTGTGTGGTGCAGTGTCCAAAGCATTCCGGAAATCCAGAAATACGGAATCGATCTGAAATCCCTTAGCCGGCCGGCTTGGCCGATCGGTTCTAGGCGCTACAGTCTGGAACCGTGCTATCGTTGCGGTCGCAGGTTCGAATCCTGCCTCGGGCATGGATTGTGTGATGTCCTTATGTTAGTTAGGTTTAAGCAGTTCTAAGTTCTAGGGGACTGATGACCTCAGAAGTTAAGTCCCATAGTGCTCAGTGCCATTTGAACCATTTTCTTGAAATCCCTTGTCAATAGCACTCAACACTTCATGTGAATAAAGAGCTAGTTGTGTTTCACAGGAACGATGTTTTCTACACCCATGTTGAGTGTGTCAACAGACAGTTTTCTTCGATGTAATTCATAATGTTCGAACACAATATACACTCCTGGAAATGGAAAAAAGAACACATTGACACCGGTGTGTCAGACCCACCATACTTGCTCCGGACACTGCGAGAGGGCTGTACAAGCAATGATCACACGCACGGCACAGCGGACACACCAGGAACCGCGGTGTTGGCCGTCGAATGGCGCTAGCTGCGCAGCATTTGTGCACCGCCGCCGTCAGTGTCAGCCAGTTTGCCGTGCCATACTTAGCTCCATCGCAGTCTTTAACACTGGTAGCATGCCGCGACAGCGTGGACGTGAACCGTATGTGCAGTTGACAGACTTTGAGCGAGGGCGTATAGTGGGCATGCGGGAGGCCGGGTGGACGTACCGCCGAATTGCTCAACACGTGGGGCGTGAGGTCTCCACAGTACATCGATGTTGTCGCCAGTGGTCGGTGGAAGGTGCACGTGCCCGTCGACCTGGGACCGGACCGCAGCGACGCACGGATGCACGCCAAGACCGTAGGATCCTACGCAGTGCCGTAGGGGACCGCACCGCCACTTCCCAGCAAATTAGGGACACTGTTGCTCCTGGGGTATCGGCGAGGACCATTCGCAACCGTCTCCATGAAGCTGGGCTACTGTCCCGCACACCGTTAGGCCGTCTTCCGCTCACGCCCCAACATCGTGCAGCCCGCCTCCAGTGGTGTCGCGACAGGCGTGAATGGAGGGACGAATGGAGACGTGTCGTCTTCAGCGATGAGAGTCGCTTCTGCCTTGGTGCCAATGATGGTCGTATGCGTGTTTGGCGCCGTGCAGGTGAGCGCCACAATCAGGACTGCATACGACCGAGGCACACAGGGCCAACACCCGGCATCATGGTGTGGGGAGCGATCTCCTACACTGGCCGTACACCACTGGTGATCGTCGAGGGGACACTGAATAGTGCACGGTACATCCAAACCGTCATCGAACCCATCGTTCTACCATTCCTAGACCGGCAAGGGAACTTGCTGTTCCAACAGGACAATGCACGTCCGCATGTATCCCGTGCCACCCAACGTGCTCTAGAAGGTGTAAGTCAACTACCCTGGCCAGCAAGATCTCCGGATCTGTCCCCCATTGAGCATGTTTGGGACTGGATGAAGCGTCGTCTCACGCGGTCTGCACGTCCAGCACGAACGCTGGTCCAACTGAGGCGCCAGGTGGAAATGGCATGGCAAGCCGTTCCACAGGACTACATCCAGCATCTCTACGATCGTCTCCATGGGAGAATAGCAGCCTGCATTGCTGCGAAAGGTGGATATACACTGTACTAGTGCCGACATTGTGCATGCTCTGTTGCCTGTGTCTATGTGCCTGTGGTTCTGTCAGTGTGATCATGTGATGTATCTGACCCCAGGAATGTGTCAATAAAGTTTCCCCTTCCTGGGACAATGAATTCACGGTGTTCTTATTTCAATTTCCAGGAGTGTATGTTCTAAAATCCTGCTACATATCGACGTTAACGACATGGGCCTGTAATTTAGTGGATTACTCATACCACCTTTCTTGAATATTGGTGTGACCTGTGCAGCGTCCCAGTCTTTGGGTACGGGTCTTCCGTCGAGCTAACGGTTGTATATGATTGTTAAGTATGGAGCTAATGTATCAGCATACTCGGAAATGAACGTAATTGGTATACAGTCTGGACCAGAAGACTTGCTTTTATTAAGTGATTTGAGTTGCTTCACTACTCCGAGGATATTTACTTCTACGTTATGTTGGCAGCTGTTCTTGATTCGAATTCTGGAAAATTTACTTATTTTGTGAAGGCATTTCGGAAGGATGTGTTATGTAACTCCGCTTTGGCAACACTGTCTTCGATAATATCTCCATTGCTATCGCGCAGAGAAGGCATTTATTGTTTCTTGCCGCCAACGTACTTCATATAAGACCAGAATCTCTTTGGATTTTCTGCCATATTTCGAGACAACGTTTCGTTGTGGAAACTGTTATAAGCAACTCGCATTGAAGTCCGCGCTAAATTTCGAGCTTCTGTAAAAGATTCGCCAATCTTGGGAATTTTGCGTCTTTTTAAACTTGGCATGTTTGTTTCGTTGTTTCTGCAACAGTGTTCTACCCCGTTTTGTGTACCAAGGAGGATCAGCTCCATCGTTTGTTAATTTATTTGGCATTAATCTTTCAGTTGGTGCCGATACTATTTCTCTGAATTGAAGCCACATCTGGTCTACACTTATATTATTAATATGGAATGAGTGGAGATTGTGTCTCAGGAAGGGGTCAAGTGAATTTTATCTCCTTTTGAATAGGTATACTTTTCGCTTATTTTTCGGGGATTTGGGGGTTACAATATTCAGTCTCGCTAGGACAACCCAGTGTTCACTAATACCTGAATCGGTTTTGATGCTCGTTATTAACTGAGGATTATTTGTTGCTGAGAGGTCAAATGTGTTTTCACAACCGTTTATAATTCGCGTGGGCTCATGAACTAACTGCTCGAAATAATTTTCAGAGAATGCGTTTACCACAATTTCGGATGATATTTTATGCGTACCTGCGGAATTAAACATGTATTTCCGCCAACATATCGAGGGTAAATTAAAGTCACCACAAACTATTATCATATGAGCCGGGTACGTGTTTGAAACAAACTCAAGTTTTGTTTGAACCTTTCAGCAACTGTATCACCTCAGTTGGGAGGTCGGTAAAAGGATCCAATTATTATTTTATTCCGGTTGCCAACAGTGACCTCTGCCAATACTAACTCACAGGAAGTATCTACTTCAATTTCGCGACAAGTCAAACTACTTCTGATAGCAGCAAATACGCCACCGCCAACCGTGTTTAGCCTATCTTTGTGTAAGTGCTCTTAGATTCCTCGCCATGTTTATATGATGTACAAATAGGATACTCGAAACTGTGTGCGAGACAGCGACTCGAACCTGGACCATTCCATTATCCTTTGAACTTTCCAGGTAGGACTTTCAACCCGTCCTCACAGCTGCACTGTTGCGAGTGTTTCACTTCTTCTTTCGAAATGGCATGAAAATACTCTTTTATACCTCTCTAAACTAGTAGAAAGGATAAAAATGATTTATCGATAGTGTCAGGGATAGTTTCCAACACGAAAGTTTCTCTTTTCAACGGAAGGGGCGTGTTTTAAGGACTTCCTGTCTGATTGAAACTGTGTATCGGATTGGAACTCGAACCCAGGTGCTTTGCCTTTTGCGAGAAATACTCTTAACTGCTGAGCTATCCAGGCACAGCTCACAACACGCCTTTGCAAATTCTCCGTTAATCCTTTCTTCCAGGAGTGATTTTCCAACAAGGTATACAGGAGTACTGTGGAGATTCGAAGCTGGGCAAAGAGGCAATGACAGAAGTGAAGCTGTGAGGAGAGGTTGCAACTCGTGCCTGGATATCTCAGCCGGTAAGAGTACTGCTCGCAAAACGCGAAGTGTCGGGTTCGACTCTCGGTTCGAACCACCGTCTCAGTCAGTTCGAAAGTTTTTGAAGCAGCGCTTCCTCCGCTGCAGGGCGTAAGATTCACTGACACCAGTTCAGTCTGCCTGACTCACTGTGGTTCATTTTGTATCACTAATGTAATTTCATAAATCAGGAAAAGCAAGAAATGTGTGGAGAGAAACGTTACGGAACTACTCGAGTCGCTGGAAGACGTTGGGAACGATTAACCCCCACGATATTTCACTGGAGAAAATACAAATTATCTGTACATTCGGTATGATATATATATATATATATATATATATATATATATATGAGCATACTGCAGCTACTACACCAAAACTGCTGCGAGAACGTCGAAAGGATGTAATTTCTCCTCTCTTGTATCTTAAAATATAGTACGACTTAAAAATAATGTGGAGATGTAATTAAGTTTTCGCTCATGGGAGTTGGTACACCACTCTACTCTGACGCTGACCTCTCTTTTTTCACATAAGTATCATGTTGGTTAGTTAATTTAGTGTAACGTAATTTTTACAAATGTATCTCCTTTAATAAATACGTTCGATGACCGTCATAAAATGCTCTGGCTCTTACATAACTTCAGGTGTACTATCGAACTTTTTGCGACAGGTTAAAGAGGCTGCGATCAACACGAACACTTCAATCAAATCGCAGTCGGAATCTGATTAAATTTTTCTGTTACCGGATCAAATAGCTGCTCAACGTAGATCATATCCGTAAAAACGCAACGGCTCGTTAAATGGTCGTCGCTGTGATTGCCCGCATGAACGACCAGTGCTCGTCAATTTGAGAATCGCCGATACAATAGCCCGCTGCATAATGCACACTGTGTGCGATGAGCCGGTGTAGGCCGCTTGTGCATTGCAATCATCCAGTTAATTCGAACGTGTAGTAGTCATTATCCCTTCAACGAAAACAGTAGCGTAAATGGTGCAATTCATGAGGAATCTGTATTTCACTGTAGTATTAGTTTGATATCCCTTCGATTATTACAATGATTATCAGATTTCAGTGACATAGGAAACAATGACGCGAAAAACCTGTACTTAAGGTAGATATGACTTTTCTCGAGTTACAGTTTTATCTTTGACAGACAAAAAAGGAGAAAGGTATGTTGAATATACGTAAACCAGTCTAACGTTTTATATTAGCACAAAACCCAAGTCCCTTTTTTACACTTCTATGTCAAAAAAGTTCGTCGTCTCATATAAGATATCATCCATTTAGGAAACCAACACTCCGATAATGGACTGTGATAATGTTAGAGTTTTGGAAGTGGTACCAACAGCAGGGAAAGCAATTCGGCGAACGGGAGGTTATAAACCGATGCGAATGATGGGCTAACAGCATAAATGGTGCAGTCAGGAGAAAGGAGTAAAAGCAAAACTCACAGAGCTATTCGAAGAGTGTTTGCTTAATGGACGATACTAGATAGTTGGAACAATGCTGCAATTGTTGAGATCTAGAAGAAAGGCAGCTGCCAAAATGTGAAAGAATGATATACCCTCTTGTCAGGGGTGCGCAAGATTTTCACAAAAATCTTTACAAATCATTTACAAAACTTTAGATTTTAACCAGGGAAGTTAACAAGCTGGATTCAATACTGTTCATAGGTTTTCAATTAAGTTATAGAAAAAAATCAACTAACATCAGTTACAATTTGTATGGTACTTATAGACGACGAGAAAAATTTGATTCTGTCACAGAAAATACTTGCTGGCAGTGCTTGACAATCAACGAATACAATGCACCTCCATCAGTATTTTGAAGAAAAAGTCCAATAAAGTTACAGCTTCCATGTAGCTGCCTCACACATCCGATTTGTAGCTGACATTGTTTTGTTTGCTTTGTATTCAGAACTTCAGCAAAGAATGGGGAAATTGAACAGTATGACCAAAATAATGTGACTATAGGAAAATAGTTGATATTAACGATGAAGTTACAGGAACAGTCGATGAATTCGTATTCTTAAGACAACTGAAAACAGCAAGTGAATGGCCACATAAAAAACAAAAGGAGAGAAAAATGGATTGAAGTTCATTCGAGAAATTGGATGGTGCATTCAGAAGTCAATTTTCAGTTTATCTGAAATGAAGAGTTTATAACCAGTTTATAGTGACATTACAAATGTGCTGAGGCTACAGATGACCATTAAGCTCACAAACTGTTCAAAAATTAAGAATTGTCCAGCAAGCACTACAAAGATGCATGTTGGGCTTAACAAACAGGAACAGAAAAACAGATAATGGAAAGGAGGTGTCGAGAACATTATAATGACCCTACTACACTGCAGTGAAACGAGTTGGGTATATAACGAGATGAAACGATGGGAAATGAACTAAAGACATTCTGGGTTTGATTTCTCGCGGTAGTAAGAAACCTAGAGAATGACCTACTGGAAACAAAAATTACGCGAAGCGAAATGTAGTGTGTGGAGGGCTATGCGAGAGGCGTTCAATGACTTCGAAAGTAAAGTTCTATGTACTGACTTGGCAGAAAATCCTAAGAAATTTTGGTCTTATGTCAAAGCGGTAGGTGGATCAAAACAAAATGTCCAGACACTCTGTGACCAAAATGGTACTGAAACAGAGGATGACAGACTAAAGGCCAAAATACTAAATGTCTTTTTCCAAAGCTGTTTCACAGAGGAAGAGTGCACTGTAGTTCCTTCTCTAGATTGTCGCACAGATGACAAAATGGTAGACATCGAAATAGACGACAGAGGGATAGAGAAACAATTAAAATCGCTCAAAAGAGGAAACGCCGCTGGACCTGATGGGATACCAGTTCGATTTTACACAGAGTACGCGAAGGAACTTGCCCCCCTTCTTGCAGCGGTGTACCGTAGGTCTCTAGAAGAGCGTAGCGTTCCAAAGGATTGGTAAAGGGCACAGGTCATTCCCGTTTTCAAGAAGGGACGTCGAACAGATGTGCAGAACTATCGACCTATATCTCTAACGTCGATCAGTTGTAGAATTTTGGAACACGTATTATGTTCGAGTATAATGACTTTTCTGGAGACTAGAAATCTACTCTGTAGGAATCAGCATGGGTTTCGAAAAAGACGGTCGTGCGAAACCCAGCTCGCGCTATTCGTCCACGAGACTCAGAGGGGCATTGACACGGGTTCACAGGTAGATGCTGTGTTTCTTGACTTCCGCAAGGCGTTCGATGCAGTTCCCCACAGTCGTTTAATGAACAAAGTAATAGCATATGGACTATCAGACCAATTGTGTGATTGGATTGAAGAGTTCCTAGATAACAGAACGCAGCATGTCATTCTCAATGGAGAGAAGTCTTCCGAAGTAAGAGTGATTTCAGGTGTGCCGCAGGGTAGTGTCATAGGACCGTTGCTATTCACAATATACATAAATGACCTTGTGGATGACATCGGAAGTTCACTGAGGCTTTTTGCAGATGATGCTGTGGTGTATCGAGAGGTTGTAACAGTGGAAAATTGTACTGAAATGCAGGAGGATTTGCAGCGAATTGACGCATGGTGCAGGAAATGGCAACTGAATCTCAATGTAGCCAAGTGTAATGTGCTGCGAATTCATAGGAAGATAGATCCCTTATCATTTAGCTACAATACAGCAGGTCAGCAACTGGAAGCAGTGAATTCCGTAAATTATCTGGTAGTACGCATTAGGAGTGATTTAAAATGGAATGATCATATAAAGTTGATCGTTGGTAAAGCAGATGCCAGACTGAGATTCATTGGAAGAATCCTAAGGAAGTGCAATCCGAAAACAAAGGAAGTATGTTACAGTACGCTTGTTCGCCCACTGCTTGAATACTGCTCAGCAGTGTGGGATCCGTACCAGATAGGGTTCATAGAAGAGATAGAGAAGATGCAACGGAGAGCAGCGCGCTTCGTTACAGGATCATTTAGTAATCGCGATAGCGTTACGGAGATGATAGATAAACTCCAGTGGAAGACCCTGCGGGAGAGACGCTCAGTAGCTCGGTACGGGCTTTTGTTAAAGTTTCGAGAACATACCTTCACCGAAGAGTCAAGCAGTATATTGCTCCCTCCTACGTATATCTTGCGAAGAGACCATGAGGATAAAATCAGAGAGATTAGAGCCCACACAGAAGCATACCGACAATCCTTCTTTCCACGAACGATACGAGACTGGAATAGAAGGGAGAACCGATAGCGGTACTCAGGGTACCCTCCGCCACACACCGTCAGGTGGCTTGCGGAGTATGGATGTAGATGTAGATGTAGATGTAGATGTAGATGTAGATGTAGATGTAGATGTAGAAGGTGGACTGACGACATAAAGGAACAAGCAGGACAAAGCTGGGTACTTAGAAATGCATGGAGAATCTGCAAGAAGTTTATACCCTGCAGTGGATGATAAATGGCTGATGTCGATGATAGAACACCATTCATGAAGTTACATTACCTTTCTGAGGTAGCGAAGAGTATGAATTATCACTTTGCTCTCTCTCTCTCTCTGTCTCTCTCTCTCTCTCTCTCTTTAATGCGAGGCATGTAGCATCGCTTTGTAGAGATGATATACATACAGATAGCACGCACACTTACGTGGAAGCAGCCGAGCGTGAAACATTGGTCAGCGGCAAGTGTGCTAATGTTGCAGTTGCCTGTTCCGCTTGGCTATTTCGATTGGTTCCAACTACTTTTAAGCCATTGAGTGTAAACAACGTATGAGCTGCACAACGAAATCAGAATCTACTCTGACTACAGTTATAGGGTGTCGTGTCATACCTATGCAGAACAGAGAGCTTCACATGAAATACGCGTAGATAGTTATATTCATCGGTATTTGCAGGCTTTTCGATACCGTTGGTATGCTAAATGCTGCTGTCTTCTGTGAGTCGCAGCTGAAACTTTGTACAGTAAGCACCGCATTAAGAGGCAAATATGGGAAGTATCCTAATACAACATCTGTGACAGATCTTTGAAAGCAGATAAAATTGTCTGAGCAGATTAGAATAAACTGATAATAGAATCGCTAGGTATTTTGAAGGATTTTAACGAATTAGGAACGATATCATGGGAAACTTAAGAGGCCAATTCTACAATATCATTCACAGGTAGACTCTAGGAATTCACTGAACAGGAGGTGAATGAACGATTTCAGAAATTCGATATGCAAGTGGCGGACTAGCATTCTAACATCTTGCTCACGGATGCTACCTGTAAGTAGGAAGAGCAGCGAAAGAGTGATTGATGTCGAATAAATGCTTCAGAAACAAATTGGAAGATAGTGCTAAAAGGTTTTAAATGATTATGCTGTACTAAATACATTTTTCTTTATTTGGGATGAGATCTAGCTCACGGCGATTCTGATCCTGTTTAGATTGGAAAATTATTTTTCTGACCTCATGCCTTCAGTTTATTATAAGTGGAAGAATGTTCTACATACCATCTGTCTACAAATTGTGTAAAAATGCTTCCGAGTGTTCTCACGTTTAACTGATTATGTGCTGTTTCTTTGACATTGAGACGGTAAATAATTTTTGAATTCGGCAAATTTACTGCAGTAAACTGCCTTAATATTATTTATGGGCTGGTCTGTCTGCGAGACCAACGGTGCTTTATCTGGTGTACTGGTCTGGGTTATCTCTTTTTGCAAGTTAGCAGTCTACACATCACTCTGCACAAGCACTCCATTCCAAATACACTGAATTGTGACCATCTGCTTACAACTGTGTGCGCCATCCTTCCTTGTGCTGAGGAACAATATTTATGCTATGAAGAACTTTAGATGCTTTTCCAAAAGGTCAGTGACATGCAGTGCTCACTGTGAAGAGGACAGTTTATTCAAACGATAACCAGTGTGGTAAACTAACTTCACATGAGTTTCAACACGAGGCAGCGAATTCTCAAAATACACAGAGCGTAACAGGCACAGAGACGGATAAAAACGCCAGCATCAACCAGGTAAAGGCAAGCAGACACGGCCGGTGTGCGTTCGGATAACCTCAGATCAGAAGATCGATTCCAGTCTACAAAAATAAAGAACAGTTCACACTCGGTGATTTCAGGTATTGATAATCAACTAAGATCGGAAAAATAATTTCACAGACGTCAGAGAACAGATCATTTCAGTAGTTGTTTTGGGTTCTGTTTATGAGCCGAAGATGACGTGAGTGAGGTATTCTTTCTTTAGAGTTTTAATTAGCACAGTGACTGCTGACAGCGTGTGCGAGGGGCGTTCAGTAAGTAATACAACACACGTTTATTTTCTGAAATCAGATTGGTTTTATTCTAAAGCACTATGTTAATCACCAGTTTTTCGCCATAAAACTTAGTTTTTCAGCATAATCTCCGTTCAATACGACGGCCTCACACCAGCTCATTAGGAGGTCCTGTATGTCTACATTCTACCACTCTACTCGTCAGCGTCGGAGGCAACGTCTTGTTGCAGAAATAACCTCCCCATCACCCACGTACTGCTTCCCGTGCAGTGCATCCTTCATTGGGGCAAATGGATGTTACTCCGGAGGTGCGAGATATGAGCTGAGGAGTAGAAAACTTTGTCAGCTCCTCTTGGGTGCACAGATATGTATAAGGCCACGCGTTGTTATCGAAACGGGGAAGTTCGTTTGCATTTCTATGGCTACGAATACACTGAAGTCGATTCTTCAATTTCCTGAGAGTAGCGTTTACCGTGAGGGAAGACATCAAACAGAATAACCCCTTCACAGTCCCAGAAGACCGTCACAATGACTTTACCAGCGATGAGTTTTTGTTTTTCTTCGGAGGAGGAGACTTGATGTGGCACCAGTCCATGGATTGCTATCTTGTTTCCGGTTCGAAGTGGTGAACCATTTGTGTGAAGAATCTATGTTTGATCGCCTGTGACGATGTCCGACAGAAAATTGTCACTGTCAGCCTCATAAAGCACAAGCAATCCCGCACAGATGGTCCTTCGTTGTTCTTTATGGTCTTCCGTTAGGAGGCGAGGAACACAGCGGGCAGACACTGTATATTCGCACTTCCAGCACTGCCGTAGTCAGCGCTTTGTGTGGCCAACCATCACGCCGGAAATCGGACAGGTTTGTGGAACCTTGTTCCGGTGATTACAGGCGCCTCGCCGAACGACTCACCGTGCTTTAGTTCATTGCCAGGACTGCTACTACAAGCGCCTATCAATTCCTGCGTTCTCTGCCAAAAGCAACTCAATTACAGCTCTGTGCTTGGAACGTGCCTCCGTCACAGACGCCGTGTTGAAGAATACCTGTAGCCCCACAACCAGTTGGAACTTCATGAGACAACAGGGTGGTACATTGATCGTGACCGGGCCAAATATCTCACGACATAAGCGTCAAACGAAAAAACTACAAAGAACGAAACTTGTCTAGCTTGAAGGGGAAAACCAGATGGCGCTATAGTTGGCCCGCTAGTGGCGCTACCATAGGTCAAACGGATATCAACTACGTTTCTTTAAATAGGAACCCCCATTTTTATTATATATTCGTATAGTACGTAAAGAAATATGAATGTTTTAGTTGGACCACTTTTTTCGCTTTGTGATAGATGACGCTGTAATAGTCACAAACATATGGCTCACAATTTTAGACGAACAGTTGGTAACAGGTAGGTTTTTTAAATTAAAATACAGAACGTAGGTACGTTTGAATATTTTATTTCGGTTGTTCCAATGTGATACGTATACCTTTGTGAACTTATCATTTCTGAGAACGCATGCTATTACAGCGTGATTACCTGTAAATACAACATTGATGCAATAAATGCTCAAAATGATGTCCGTCAACCTCAGTGCATTTGGCAATATGTATAACGACATTCCTCTCAACAGCGAGTAGTTCGCCTTCCGTAACGTCGCACATGCATTGACATTGCGCTGATGCATGTTGTCAGGCGTTGCCGGTGGATCACGATAGCAAACATCCTTCAACTTTCCCCACAGAATGAAATCCGGGGACGTTAGATCCGGTGAACGTGTGAGCCATGATTGGTGCTTCGACGACCAATCCACCTGTCATGAAATATGCTATTCAATACCGCTTCAACCGCACGCGAGCTGTGCCGGGCATCCATCATGTTAGAAGTATATCGCCATGCAGTGAAACATCTTGTAGTAACATCGGTACAACATTACGTACGAAATCAGCATACATTGCACCGTTTAGATTGCCATCGATAAAATGGGGGCCAATTATCCTTCCTCCCACAATGCCGCACCATACATTAACCCTCTAAGGTCGCTTATGTTCCACTTGTCGCCGCCATCGTGGATTTTCCGTTGCCCAATAGTGCATATTATGTCGGTTTACGTTACCGCTGTTGATGAATGACGCTTCGTCGCTAAATAGAACGCGTCCAAAAAAATCTGTCATCGTCCCGTAATTTCTCTTGTGCCTAGTGGTAGAAATGTACACAACGTTCAAAGTCGTCGCCATGCAATTCCTGATGCATAGAAATATGGTGCGGGTGCAATCGATGTTGATGTAGCATTCTCAGCACCGACGTTTTTGAGATTCAAAATTCTCGCGCAGTTTGTCTGCTACTGATGTGCGTATTAGCCGCGACAGCAGCTAAAACACCTACATGAGCATCATCATTTGTTGCAGGTCGTGGTTGACGTTTCACATGTGGCTGAACACTTCCTGTTTCCTTAAATAACGTAACTGTCCGGCGAACGGGCCGGAAACTTGGATGATGTCGTCCAGGATATCGAGCAGCATACATAGCACACGCCCGTTGGGAATTTTGATCACAATAGCCATACATCAACACGATATCGACCTTTTCCGCAATTGGTAATCGGTCCATTTTAACACGGGTAATGTATCACGAAGCAAATACCGTCCGCACCGGCGGAATATTTCGTAATACCACGTACTTATAGGTTTGTGACTATTACAGCGCCATCTATCACAAAGCGAAAAAAGTGGTTCAACTAAAACATTCATATCTCTTTACGTGCTACGCGAATATGTAATAGAAATGGGGTTTCCTATTTAAAAAAACGCAGTTGATATCCGTTTTACCTATGGCAGCGCCATCTAGCGGGCCAACAATAGCGCCATCTGGTTTCCCCCTTCAAGCTTGACGAGTTTCGTTCTTTGTAGTTTTTTCTTTTGATGCTTATTTCGTGAGATATTTGGCCCGGTCACTATCAATGGTCCACCCTGTATTGGGGTTGAAGCAGGAACATTCTACTACGTCTCACAACAAATTCCACATTTTTTCAACCGAAACAAGCCGAGAAAGAAACGTATTGCGTTATTTATTTAAGGCCCCTCGTACATTCTCTTGAATTCACAGACAGAAGAACAAAACACCTGAAGTCCAACTACATTCTAAGACAAAACGAAGGGAACACCACGGAGTATTGTAAATTGGTTACAATTTGCTACTCATACTGGTATCAACGGAAAATGCGAAATTGTAGACTTTGGAGGTCGATGGACGAGTGTAAGACGCTGTAGGGCAGTTTCACAACGCAGTTTAAACGTGGGGGCGTGTTGATAGCAGGGCATAAAATCTTCAGTAATTTCAACCCTTATACTCAGTTAGACAGCGACTGTGCCTTGCAGACAGCCGCGTGAACAATATACGCAGATGACAGAATTTGAGAGAGTACGTGTAGCTGCAGTCAAAGAGTCCGGTTGGAGTAATCGGCGCATCGCTCGACATTTGAAAAGGAGCGATGGCACTATTAGACGAAGTTGGCAGGAATGGGTGAACCATGGCCGAACACAGCGTCAAGGAGAAAGTGGTCGACCTAGAGAGATGACAGAACGCGAGGACCGAGCAATCGTTGGGGAGGCGCTCAGGAGGCCGGATTCATCATTGTCATCGATCCGACGTGCAGTTGGTGCTTCAGTGCCTACAAGGACCGTTAATAGGCGGCTCACAGAAATGGAGCTGAATTCATCGCTGCCATTGTACACCAACATGCCTGGAACCCATTGACTGGAGTAGAATTGTCTGATGAGTGGCACTTCAAACTGATCCCCGGTGACAAGTAAGAAGTGTATGGAGACTCCGTGTACAGCAGTTTCATACCAATCTGACTGTTGGACACTATAAGGCCTGTGGTGCCATTTCCTTTCGTAGCTGGAACCCTATGGTTGTCGTCCGCGGCACCTTTATAGCAAAGCGGTACGTCGACGATATTGTACGCCCCGTTCCTAGACATACATTCCAGCAAGATAATGAATGCCCCCACACAGAGTTTCTATTGCCTTTCTTCGTGCTTGCCAAACCCCACCTTGGCCAGCAAGGTCACTGGACTCTCCTCAGCTGAGAACGTTTGGAGCATTATCGACAGGGCCCTCCAACCAAGTCTGGACTTTGAGGATCTAACGCATATCAGTTAGAAAGAATTTGACACAATATCCCTCAGGAAGTTATCACTGAATGCCAAGCCAAATAATTACTTTTATATGGGCCAGATGTCAGACAACGCGTTATTGATTTGCTCAGTTTGTGATGCTCTTTCTCATGATAGAGAATTTATAAAAAAAATTCCATCCCATTGCAGCAGGGAACTGCAGCTATAAATTTAGAATTACGTGAAATGAATTTGAAATCGCAAAAATGCGAAACCATCAACTGCATAATGAAATGACGACAGTGCGAACCCGGATTTTTTTGACTCCTTTGTTTGTATTGTCTTTTTCTGTCTTTCTTTTTTTTTGCCCAAAAGAAATCATTTCGCCGAAAAATTAAAAGGGAGGGAGAGGTTTTGTTGGCAAAAATGATTACTGCATTTCTCCTACCTCTTGTATACGTAAACGGAACAGTAAAATAAAAACAAATGTATCATTCGGGAATCGAACCCGGGCCGCCTACCAAGTTTATTTGTTTATGCAATTTCTTTTTTAAATTGAGGAGCACAGTTAGCGGCAGGATAGGGGAGACTAGGCGGGCAGGGGTCGAATTCCGAGGCCTGGCCATGATGTCTCCTACCACCGAAGCGCACCGTCACATTTTTCTCCTTCTTTTTATACAAAAATTAACAAATACAAGGGAGCCATACGACAAAAACTGTGATGATAATGTGAACAAAAAAGGGCCATTTTGCCTGCTGGGATCATCTCATCGAAGCAGGCGACCAGTAAGAGGCGGTCGTCATTTCAATTGGCATCACCAGTCCTCTACCGTCGGAGTGCCTGGGGCCGCTGCACACAGTCGGAGACTGTTTCTGTTACCATACGGGAATAGTGCAAACATCACGTCTGCAAGTCAACTTCTTCTCACAAGCGGCACACCCCAGCTTGGCGATGGGTTCGTGAATAACGGCCCCAGATAGTTAGCAAAAAGTTTCCGGTATTGCGTTCTGTTCGTGAACAGCATGAACTCGTCTATCATGTATTGCCAGAAATCGAGGACTTTCTTTTCGCCGTCGCATTACATGTAGTGTATCACCATTCCTTGTACCCAATTAACCACATTCATGTGATTCATCGGGAAATAGGCTGCGTCGTGATGAAAGAATTCGAAGGGCACAATCGAAACAAAGGGGTGGCGTATAAGGAAAGCCAATATCTGATGGACAGTTTCCAGCACTCACGTGTGGGGCCACAGTTCAGTCTGTGATCGTCCGTATCTAACATCGCGCAACGGGGCCACAGTGGACGTCCAGTTGACCATGGGGTGTACAATGTCATTAGCCGGATTCCAGCGTTGCAGAAGACTATAATAAATCTTTGTGATCGGATTCCCTGTATTCGTTATACTTGCAACATATAGCTGTGTTCTACGATGAACGTCCTAATATGTGATAGAGAGGGCGATAAATGTACCGCTCGGCACAGTCTGTGTGGGGCCACCTCTGATATTAGGATGCCAGGAAGATTGTTTGTTGGTGAAAGCCAGAGTCGCCACACCGAGCAAAGGTAGAGCGCCAGCGCACTGTGTTTAACGTGAGTGAGTCCAACACCTCCTTCGTGGAAGGGTAAAGTAAGAGTAACAAATCGGATCTTAAAAACTGCACCAGCGTTCACCACGTGTCCGTACACTGCCTGTGTACTGAAAGCCATCGTGTCTGTCATCAGTAATACGTGGGCGTAATGGTTAAGTTCAGAAGCCATGTGTTCATTGACGCACTGAGCTCGTTGAAAAATGTCCAACGATCTAAATTCGTTGAGGCGAGCCTCTGTACGGAGTCGTCGTAGGACTTTACGATACGTAAAGGCCGCTGTACGTTGTATTTGCCGATGGAGTGATATCCGTAAACATTTGAGCATTGGGACCTTTGTCAGGGGTACAGTTTTGCAGGCATGCATCGTCCCACCTCCATGTAGTGTGATATCCGTAGGTTGTTCACACTGTTCGCCAAGGCTCCATACTGTTGGAGCCAGGAAAGCACCGTTCGTATTGCGTCACCAGTCCGTGCTGAGAACATCACATTATCGGCGTACGCGGCGCATCGAAAGGTCGCGGAGCGGAGACGAAGACGTTTCAAGCGTCGCCGCAAGTTCGAGGGTATTGGCGAATAACATGGCAGAAAAAGGACATCACTGTTTGACGGACCTGTCGACATGGACGGGCGCGGCCCGATAGCCGTTTACCATAATTCTCGTGACTGCCCCGTGTATCAAACGAAGCACAACAGATATCGTCACGCTCGTGATATCGATGTGTTCCATAACTGCACACAGGAAACCATGTTCGACGCGATCGAAAGCATAGTCTAAATCAAGCGTGAAGACAGCATGTTTGCATCAGCCCCACCACGTTTCTAGATGTGCTCAAAGTCGTAAACACATTATTGTTCCCTCCGAGGCAGGTTTGATCAGCGTGAATGGCCGACATCACCGTAGATTTGAGCCTTTCACGGAGGATGCCTGTCAGAGTTTGTAGTCAGTGTTTAGCATTGTCAATGGTCGAAAATCAAGTGGGCGACAGCCTCCTCTGGGTTTGGGCACCGGAATCAAGAGGCCCTCACTGAATCCATATGGAGCTTGAAAATCGGAGTTCAACAGTTCTCTGTAAATCCTGACCCACATTGTGCCCATAATATCAAAAAACCTTTTGTAAAATTCAAGAGGCAGTCCGTCAGGGACTGGCATTTTGTTAGGAGTACCGTGCAACATAGACTCTAGTAGTTCTTCCAAAGTCACCTCCGGCAAGAACGTAGCATCAACTTGTGGGTTCCGAAAGACGGGTATGTCTGGTAGGACTTTCCTGACTCGTAAATCCATGTTGTAGTCGCGCTCGTTGAGAAGTGTATATGACTGTGTGAATGCTCGGACGACGTCTATTTGCGGTTCAGCTCGTTTTACTTCAAAGTCGCTTGCCCGGTGTCGGCTGATAAATATGATATTACAGTGCCTGAGCCACTCCGAATTACGATGCAGTGTTCCTTCGGACATGCACGCATGTCAGCTTTTCAGCAGCAGTGGCGCGAGAACGTCTGCTGCGTCCGGTCACGGGGGATGCGCAAGTCTTTTGTGTTTACTTCCTCGTCGCTCATGGGTGACTTCTGTTCCTATGCTCAATGCACTCTGGCACATTCTTATAGCAGGAACCAATAAAGATAACATTTCAACTGGATCATGCCCGGCCACGTGCTTACGAAGCTGAGTAGCACTTTCGAGACCAACTCATAGTGGATCCATCCTCATTGTAGGCATTCCATTGCGCCCAGTATCGTTTACGGAAAAATATCTGTGGCCACTAATACTGGCATGGTCAATAAGTACACCGACGTCCCTAAGTTCAAACACTGCCAGCCACGTCGCAGCAGTCATAGTGGACCACATAGGACTTGATCCGAGGACGCTGCTGGTATTTGTGCTGCCTTTCGAGATGCCTAAACATGTTGTGAAGGCAGCTTTTGGACCATATGGCAATGTGAGCAGCCATGTGACGGAAAAATGGCAAGCTAACGAAACGAACAAAGTCTACAACGGAGTACGCAAGGTGAAAATCGACCTCTAACTCTGCCCAAAACATATTCGCCATTTTTGTGCTACGATAGGAGCATATTTCATTCTAGTTCCCAAATTTTACGCTGCTATAATTTTGACAGTAGACCACCATAGCTTGTAGATTTTTGTTGACTCAGGCGACGACCGATCAGGTATACGTTCCATTTTATTGTCTTTCGAATCATGTTGCTTATAACGCGCATCGGATAAAGATTTCACAAAGAAGGCAGGACGACCATTAAATACATGTATTTGTCTACGTTCATAGAAAATTTGAACCGATATGCACAAGTTTAAAAGTGGAAGTGGCACGCGTAAAAAAAGTTAAAAAAACATGAATTTTTGGACGTAAAATCGAAACGGAGCAAGATTTTTTAACATGGGTAAAACTTGTATTAGACCGTATTTGAGGCAAGAGTCTTGTTGCAGCTCGGAGTTACTTAAGGTGGCAGTTTTTGCACGTCAAATCAGTATGAGGGTGACTATGTCTGCACATAAAATCCAAACTGTGCGCATACAAATAGTGGATTTAGCTCGGCATTAAATTCAGCCGAATTAAAACCTTTCTCAAAAGGGATTAATCGGTTCGCACAATTTGCCTGGGCTTCCAGCTCCAGTTCGTCGTTCAAACCATGCTTAATATTAATACACTAATAGCAACGCCTCAGCGATACAGATAGCCGTACCGTAGGTGCAACCACAACGGAGGGGTATCTGTTGAGAGGCCAGAGAAACGTGTGGTTCCTGAAGAGGGGCAGCAGCCTTTTCAGTAGTTGCAGGGGCAACAGTCTGGATGATTGACTGAGGTGGCCTTGTAACACTAACCAAAACGGCCTTGATGTGCTGGTACTGCTGACGGCTGAAAGTAAGGGGAAACTACGGCCGTAATTTTTCCCGAGGGCATGCAGATTTACTGTATGGTTAAATGATGATGACGTTCTCTTGGGTAAAATATTCCGGAAATAAAATAGTCCCCCATTCGGACCTCCGGGCGGGGACTACTCAAGAGGACGTCGTTATAATGAGAAAGAAAACTGGCGTTCTACGGATCGGAGCGTGGAATGTCAGATCGCATAATCGGCAGGGAGGTTAGAAAATTTACAAAGAGAAATGGATAGGTTAAAGTTAGAAGTAGTGGGAATTAGTGAATTTCGGTGGCAGGAAGAACAAGACTCCTGGTCGAGTGTATACATGGTTATAAATACACAATCAAATAGGGGTAATGCAGGAGTAGGTTTAATAATGAATAAAAAAAATAGGAGTGCGGGTAAGCTACTACAAACAGCATAGTGAACGCATTATTGTGACCAAGATAGACACGAATCCCACGCCTACTACAGTAGTACAAGTTTATAAGCCATCTAGCTCTGCAGATGACAAAGAGATCGATGAAATGTATGATGAGATAAAAGAAATCATTCAGATAGTGAAGGGAGACGAAAATTTAATAGTCATGGGTGACTGGAATTCGATAGTAGGAAAAGGAAGAGAAGGAAACGTAGTAGGTGAATTTGGAATGGGGGTAAGAAACGAAAGAAGAAGCCGCCTAGTAGAATTTTGCGCAGAGCATAACTTAATAGTAGTTAACACTTGATTCAAGAATCATGAAGGAAGGTTGTACACATGGAAGAGGCCTGGAGATACTGGAAGGTTTCAGACAGATTGTATAATGGTAAGAATGAGATTTAGGAACCAGGTTTTAAATTGTAAGACATTACAGGGGCAGATGTGGTCTCTGACCATAATCTATTGGTTATGAACTGTAGATTAAAACTGAAGAAACTGCAAAAAGGTGGGAATTTAAGGAGAAAACAAACACAAGGTAAAATCTAACCACAAAGTCAAAACATGACAGAAATTACTATGAGGCATTTTGAGGTTTTAACAGCGGCACAGTAACGATAGTGGTTGTATAACACATGAGTATTTAAAAGAGAACAAAAGTCTTTCATTAACTAATTTCTGTCAAGTTTTAACACACGAGTCTTTAAAACGCAGGACGTAACTTAAAAATGACTAATGTTTTGGTACGAAACAGATACAGAAATGAGAATTCTTCTTCCTCTTCAGGAACCACACGTTTGTCTGGCCTCTCAACAGATACCCCTCCGTTGTGGTTGCACCTACGGTACGGCTATCTGTATCGTTGAGGCGTTGCTATTAGTGTATTAATATTAAGCATGGTTTGAACGACGAACTGGAGCTGGAAGCCCAGGCAAATTGTGCGAATCTAACTTCAGTTCGACTTTGAAAATAGGTGTAAAACGCCCCTAGCTGGTAACCTGGAATTCTGATCCTCGCTGGAAACTAAGACCAAAAAATGGTCATTACTTGAGGTTAGACAGTGTTAAAGGCGAGAACCATATTCAGTTTCCATTGCAAAGTCTCGCTCAAAGAACAATCGGTATTTTAGCCACACATAGCTGAAGGTGCTCATTGCTTTTCTTCCTACCCCAGTTCTTGACTCTATAGTAAATACCAGCAGCTCAGCATCCACAGACCAAAGCAGGGAAAACAAGACACGTGCCGACTATAAAGATGCAAAACAACGACGATGAGGCAGCAACTCCTCAAATATGGTAGGCTTACTTTCCAGAGCCATCCATAACGCGACGAACTGGACGTCAGTTCTCGGTGAGCAACCCCTAGTTACTACGCGGAACGGCAGGCAAACATTGGCACCAAGAGGGAGCATGCTTACGTGTTACTAACCTCCCTCATGTAAGATATCAGCGAAATAATCACTAAGCTACAAAAGCAGAGAGGTATAATGAGAGGCAGTCATCGATTTTAAAACATACGTGCGCCAATTTTCCCCCATGAAAATTGTACCACCGCCATATTTTTTAGCAGTTGTGTGGAAGCATAGTATTACAGCATTGCAGGCAGCCGGCAGGCAGAGGATGTCTTCATATCGGTCACAGCAACTGAGCTGTATTTTTGTGTTGTGAGACATGACATACGAATCCTGGGACCACGAACCAGCTAGCGAAGCAGCAAGGCACGGGCCTTAAAGAACGAGCTAAGCAGTTCCACACTTTCGCGTTGTTGGAATGTTGCCTGAAATGTGATGATAAGCTGCTTACACTACTCTTGTCCGCTCTATTCGGGAGTATTGCTGTACGGTGTGGGATCCGCATCAGGTGGAACTGACGGATGACATCGAAAAAGTACAAAGAAGGGCATCTCGTTTTGTATTATCGCGAAATAGGGGAGATAGTGTCACAGACATTATGCGTGAAGTGGAGTGGCACTTATTAAAACAAAGGCGTTTTTCGTTGCGACAGGATCTTCGCATGAAATTTCAGTCACCAGTTTCCTCCTCCGATTGCGAAAACATTCTGTTGGCACCCACCTACATAGGGAGAAATGGTCATCACAATAAAATAAGAGAAATCAGGGCTCGCACAGGAAAATTTAAGTGCTCGTTTTTCCCGCGTACCGTTTGAGAGTGGAACTGTAGAGAGACAGCATGAAAGTGGTTTATTGAACACTCTGCCAGCACTTTGTTGTCAATAGCAGAGTAATCACGTAGATGTAGATGTAGCGGCGCCTGAGTACAGCATGTGAATATTATCTCGAATCAATGACTGTGACTTTTTAGCAGAGATGTGAGCAGCCCAACATACTGTCCATGACGAGGGAATTACACCAGACACCATCGCACAATGGAAAAACGGGCAGCTGCAAAGAGCCCGGCCAGCTGCTACCACGGCAGAATATACTAACGTCAAGTCCGTCTTCTGGAACTTTGCTTCACATCACAGGTGGGCTACGCCTAACTCGTAGCAGTTAACCTCCTGCTCAGGGGCCAGCCGGTCGTGACTGGGGCGGTACTAAACCCTGCCTTCTACGCTAGTGCACGCGGTGTGGCACTTCGCAGCAACCGTTCCGGTACTTTCCCACGCCGCTGATGACACAAGCGTAGCATGCGTAACTGGGCCGCATGCTGCTAGCCGCGAGTAGCTGGGAGCAATGGAGGTACATACACCATGACCTGCCTGAGGGATGCCGCCGACGCCGCACCCCACGTTCCTATGTAGCCACGTAGCTGTGAGGAGCGTGCTCACAATACCACGGTCTCAAAGTCTGACTTCGTGAGTTGTAATAAACTGATTGACTTATTCGTACTGTTTTAATGATCTTCCACTGTCCTGTAGCGTCACCATAACGTTTTTTCTGCCACACAGTCCTGTGCAGAAGTGCCTACCATCCCTATGTCGACTTTAGTTGGTGTCAGAAGCACTGGCGTAGACTTCTGTGGATGTCAGAAGCTCCGGCCTGCATTCAGAACAACGACACTGCCGCGACCTGCAGTAGTCAAAAAGTGGCGTTAGTGAGAAAAAATTGTGATTCTGTTTGTGTGTGTGGAAGAGACGGTGTCCAGGCGAGAGGTACATGGTTTAGCGATCCAGGGCGAGATGCGCTGCAATGACGTAGAGGTGGTGGCTTGGCAAGTTCCGGAGGCAATGGTGCTGGGCAGGGATTGCTAGGAAATCTCCACTGCAAGACATATTTTATTTAGTCTTGCGTCAAAGTGCCGCGACGTTCCCGGTTTTGCCCTCGCAGGCACGTGAACACCGGCGTTGTCGATGACGGTGAAGAGACGCGGCGGTGGAATCGCCGCTTGTCATTTCCATCCTATGTGGACCTCAGTGAGCTGTGTCAGCGACGTGTTTATCCACGGAATTCTCGCAGGTGGTCACTGCTACAGGGTACAAGCTCGCACTGGTGCGGAAGGGTGGTAACAGTGCCCATCTAACTGCGAACCGCTGCCCTCCAACGTTGGTTCAAATGGCACTGAGCACTATGGGACTTAACTTCTGAGGTCATCAGTCCCCTATAACTTAGAACTACTTAAACCTAACCAACCTAAGGACATCACACACATCCATGCCCGAGGCAGGATTCGAACCTGCGACCGTAGCGGTCGCGCGGTTCCAGACTGTAGCGCCTAGAACCGCTCGGCCACTCCGGCCAGCTGTCATGGAGTCTGGGGATTGCTCGTCCATTGCGTCATTGAAAGTCCATGGTTGCGGACTTAAAACCATGAACTGGTCTGGTGGAGCTAGGGTGGCAGACTGGTGTCAGCTGAGGGCTGGCCCATAGCGTGATGGAGACTTACGTGAACTCTATGTTGCAGAGTGTTCTGTCGGACTGCGCAAAACAGTGCTTCAAACAAATGGTATCTATAGAAATTAAGAGCACACTTGTTGTGCTGTTATACTGCCTCCAGGACCTAAAGATCGATATCTCTGTGTCTCACCACAGTGAAAATACTCCGCAGGCTGGCTCATAGATGCATGGCCTTTCTGCAGTATCACCACAACTGTGGCTGTTGATCTGCCGCCTTACGTTGTACAAACAGGCTCGATTGTGAAATTTCATGTCAGCGCCTCCGTGCTTGCCTGCTTGTCTCACATACGGCTTCAATGGAAGTGATTTTAATTCAGTAATCTGGTGATTACAATAGGAGTTTTCGTGGGAACTGAAGAGCTGTAGTTGGTGTTGTGTCCGCTATGCAACCTTCTTGGGCATAGTAGGCACTGTATAGAACCAATGTCCGTTTAATGTTTTATATACCGCCATTAGCGTCATCCCAGGCAGGGTACTGAGTCTAGGTGGTTGATGATAAGGCGTATGGTATAATTTGGTGCTAATTCTTATGTTCGTGAATTATTGAGCATTGATACTGCGTTTACTTGTTTATCTATGGAAGTTAGAAGTTTCAGAAAGGTAGAATCAGTGACACAGGATGTCTCTGAGTGACAGGCCGTGATTAACGAGTAAATTAGCATAGCTAACCACAGATAAATCGGAGCTACTAAGCAAATGGCAATTAAAGATGAGCAGTTATCAGCAATCCGGCAGTTTAAAGCTGGATAGATGCAGCAGCCGCCAGTTAGATTAAAGGTCAGTTGACGATGTGATGTTGTTCCTGGAGGACCAGAAAACGTAGGCAGGGATGGGTGATTGGTCGAACAGTCAGTTATTACAAATGGCAAAGTTACAGTTAGTATCACAACCACAAACATGTGGCAGGCATACGAAGGCGTAATATAGTGAAGACATTTGAGCAATTAGAGCAGGGCCTCCTATACTGGTATAGCAAGCAAAACAGTGTCAGGTCTTTTGGAAACGGTTAAGCGGAATCACGAAAAGGAGCTGTGAAATGATAGAAGATTCAGAACATAGGATACGTAAAATTAATGTACAAATGTATGATTACGAGAGAGTCAGGAGGTGAATAAGGTTGTACTGCAGGAAGCTGAGAGCATGACACTCGCTGCTTCCTGAGGGGCCTGCCACCTGATGAGTCGAGACGAGTTTGGACTGGTGACCCGAAAGATCTGTATTCTGCTGTCAGATTGGCAACAGAATTTGAGGAGACTGACATGGCAACAGGGGAGCGTGGTAACCGCAGAGTATTCTCAAGTAGCGCCAACAGCTGTGGACGAAAGGGGCATATCCAGAGTTGGAGTCGACAGCCTCAGTGGTGTGGAAAGAACGGATACCAGCAGTGGAATAGTGAAAGTAATAATAGAGGGAGGTAAGGTGGAAATGGACAAGCGTTAAACGCAAGAGGGAACGTCACGTCTTCCGAACTGGGCTCCTGGTAAATTCTGATGTAGCGAGTACTTCTGCAGAAGTGAACTGTACTACAATTGGAGTTGTGAGGGGCGGAAACATGAGATTTTATTGCACACAATGGCGCTTGTGGCAGTGGGTCAGAAGCAATTAACTCACCATTCTTTAGATTGCGTGGAATGAAGGACAATCATGTGAGGTCGTTAGGGTCAGTGGAGTTAGGTTTTCAGGTTGGATTGGTTGGTTGGTTGATTTGGGAGGGAGGGGAACCAACAATGAGGTCATCAGTCCCATCGGAACAGGGAACAATGGGGAAGGAAGTCGGCCGTGTTCTTTCAAAGGAACCATTCCGGTATTTGCATGAAGCGATCTTGGGAAATCAGGATGGCTGGGCGCGGGTTTGAAGCGACGCCCTCCAAATTGTGGTCGAGTCCAGTGCACTAACCACTGAGTCACGTTGCTCCGTTTCAGGCTGGGGACGTTCAGTCTGAGCAATGTATGGAACTAGTGACACATGTGTATGAAGGTTACTGTATGATCCTGGGTTTAGACTTTTTGTGTAAACATCTGGTCAAAAGTGACCTTCGGGGACGTTTGGTGGAACTCAGCAGAACAACATTCCAGCTGGGGCGAGCTGTTGCAAGTGAAGTAATGTCACAAGATGCGTCTATCTTGAGGAACAAACCAGTTAAACTGCCTATAAAAACATTAAGGCATGATTCGCATGATATTATGCTGGAGGGTATTGGAAAGTTGGTGTGATGAATGTAGAACCGGAGTTCTACATTCTTGCATGTTGATAGAAAAAATATCTGAATGGTGCGAAAAGTGGCAGTTGACCCTAAATAACCAAAAGTGTGAGGTCATCCACATGAGTGCTAAATGGACCTCGTTAAACTTCGGTTGCACGATAAATCAGTCTAATCTAAAAGCCATAAATTCAACTAAATACCTAGGTATTACAATTACGAACAACTTAAATTGGAAAGGACACATAGAAAATGTTGTGGGGAAGGCTAAACAAAGACTGCGTTTTATTGGCAAGACACTTGGAAAATGTAACAGACCTACTAAGGAGACTGCCTACACTACGCTTGTTCGTCTTCTTTTAGAATACTGCTGCGCGGTATGGGATCCTTACCAGATAGGACTGACAGAGTACATCAAAAAAGATCAAAGAAAGGTAGCACGTTTTGTATTATCGCGAAATATGGGAGAGAGTGTCACAGAAATGATACAGGATTTGGGTTGGAAATCATTAAAAGAAAGGCGTTTTTTGTTGCGATGGAATCTTCTCACGAAATTCCGATCACCAGCTTTCTTCTCCGAATGCGAAAATATTTTGTTGACACGGACCTACATAGGGCGGAACGACCACCACGATAAAATAAGGGAAATCAGAGCTCGTACGGAAGGATATAGGTGTTCATTCTTTCCGCGCGCTATACGAGATTAGAATAATAGATAATTGTGAAGGTGGTTCAATGAACCCTGTGCCAGGCACTTAAATGTGATTTGCAGAGTATCCATGTAGATGTAGGTGTAGATATGTGGTATGTTATATAGCCACTAAAGGAGCACTATGTATTGGATGCATCACGTTGTCTTATAAGGAAAAGCATTGCATCCACACAGGAGAGAGGTGGCGGGAAAGTAATTCTTTTGAATCTTATGAATCTGGTAAAATCAGACAAGCAAACGAACTGTTGGTAGCAAATTTTGACATCCAGGTGGAGGATCTTTGGGACATACCGGGTCTGTACCGTAGCCAGACCACAGAAATATCTGCATTAAGTGGAAAGGTCAAGCATATACAGGTAAGAGAGAGGGCAGAAACGGCGAGATCAGTATTGGCGTTTGAGAACCTTTTTTATCTTCAGGGTTCACTTCCAGCAATGCCCGTGATGCAGCACATAATTACAAACCATATCGCACACCTTGGAATTTACAGCCAGAGGATTTCACAAACCAACAGCTAGCCTTTGAGATAATAGAGGAGAGCACTAGTCCTTGAGGGGAGCCAAAATTTTGATTATGTGAAAGAAGCTGAAATGTGATAATAGGAAATGGGAATCCGGAAGTGGAAACCACCGATCCCATGGAAGCAAATACGATAACTAATTACATTCCTCACAACAATTATTACATCCACGCTAGCAATAAATATTCTTGGACACCTAAAGGTGCAACAGCATTTATCTCAGAGAAAACAACAAATCATAATCGGCTTTAAAATTTTGCAGCCTAGTGTAAACACACATACATTAATTAATTACTTAATCTGATAGAACAATACTGTAATCATCAGTTACTTAATAGGGTCTATACCAAAATTTTTTTAGTTAAATCTTTACATGGTTGCTGTATATCCACCATCAAAAGCTTAATCTTTACATTTAAAAATCAAAAATCGCAAGCGTTATTAAAAAATTACCCACACAAGAGCTCCACGGGAAAACCAATGAAAGTGGATCCATTAAACACTTAAAAGAGATACAGTAACATCAAATACACGCCGGCCCAACTGTCCAGCTCTAGTGAGACTCAGATGGCCCAGTTTATGAATCCTCTAGGTGCCACTGGATTCGCACATAAACAAGCTGACCAACCATATCTGAACAAATCCGACCAACCACCCATTCCAGCAGAAGTTTTCTAGTTCTCCAGGAAGGACACCACATCCTCAGCCAGCACTATAGAAAAGAAAGTAATTGAATTGGTGGCGGCTGGATTTAACCAGACTTTGACTGTCATATTGTTGCAAACTGTTCATCTGTAATTGCCATTCGCGTATTAGGTCCGTTTTAACTGTGATCCGTTATCCAATAACATCTGCAATGCCCCTCACTCAGAAACACCCTGAGCCACTGATTCTGCCTTTCTGAAACTTTCAGCTTCCATTCAGAAATAAGCAAACACAGTAACAAAGTTCAATAATTCACAAACACACAGAATTAGCACCATTCTATATCCAACACCTTAACATCAACCACCTAGGTTCAGCACACAGCCTGGGTGTGTCCCTAGTGGCCGCATGTAAAACATTCTACACTTTCTAAAACAGAGAAACCCCAGTCAGGTTCAAGGCCGATAACACTTGTAGAAGGCATGAGGCCAGACACATATGTACTGCCTCACGATGTTGTGTTTTAACCAACAATCATAATTAACATATTGCCTTAAAGCACGATGAAAATTATTGCACAGTTACATTTACTAATGGCTGGCACTTTACCTTTGACTTGAATGAGGACATTACATGCAAGAGTACAGTTTTTGCGTGCGTGAAGTGAAATCTGCACAGTTAATTTTGCTAGCGGTGAGCCTCTTGCCTTCAGATAACAAGAACACTGATTACCCAAGAAACACCATCATTCATGGCACAAAAGGTACCACTTAGTTAAACAGATTACCAGCAAACAGCTTCCTTTACAACTAGCATTTATAGCACTGACCTCCTTTGAGAAAATCAACGCAATATTCAGTGACCTAGTGACGTGTGCTGCCTTGTTCGGAAGTTAAGGAGCAACACTGAATGGACGTCATGGAAGAACCGTCTTTAGAAGTGTAAGCCCATTAATAAGCTGCAATTGCTCTTAACCCTATACTAGCAAACTTTAACCATTAGAAAGTTTGGAATTATGGAAACATTTAGCATAACGGATCACAACCACACATTACTGATGACCAGTTACCAACCTGTCAGGAAATTTGGAGCACAATTTAACAAGCATTCTCAATATTTTCTTGAATAGAAGTCCATGTGTGCTGATGCATGCATAAGTGAGTGATAGGAAATGGAAGGGCACACACATACTTGCTCGATCACACCCAGACACACTGCTGTCAGTGACAGTCTTAATTTGTTCCTCCAGCACCCCTTCCCAAAACACTGAACAGGAAGCCACTCCTCACACATCGCCCTGTCCTGCTCGCTGACTTCGCCTTGCATCCCTCCACTCGTGTCCTGGTCTGTAGCAGAGCTCTCCCTGCCCAGCACATGTACCTGGCCTTTAGTTGCCTCTAGTATGTATAGGGCACCTTCTTATCATGGAACCCAGTACTCAGCACAGTGTAGAGAAACCTCTGAGCGTGAGTATCAATGCAGCGATGTTGGAAGTCAACAGACAATTCCTAGAAGTATAAATTCTCCTGTGATTCTCACCACCTTAATAATAAGATGGTAACTGACGCATATTCCATATCCAGTTTCATTAAGTTCATTGATAACTTGGGACAGTGCCACAACTTCTATAGCATGGATTTATGGAGCGAGTACCAAGAGGTAGAGGTGTTTCGATGGGACTGAAAGCAGTCAGCATTCTCAGTTCCATGTGACCGTTATCAATACCAACAGATGGCATTAGCATTAAAGAATGCACCAGCTATATTTCTGTGGTAGTTGGATGGGGTACTAAGGGAGTTAAAACCAAGGCAATGTACCTTGATGACATAATGTGTTTTAGGAGATATGGAGGAACATGTACAAGAGTTGAGAAAGGTTTTTAAGAGACTGCAGTCTGCACATCTGATGTTGAGCACAGAAAAGTGCCATTTTGCCTTGGAGGAAGTAGATTACTTGGGGTGTATGATTAGCAAGGAAGGATTAAAGATAGACCTGAGACTGCTAGAAGTGGTACAGAGTATCAGGTAAAGAGCTACATAATTTTCAGGGTCCTAAAGTTATAAAAGGAAATTTGTGAAGGGGTTCACAGATAAGACAATCGCTCTCACAACTAGTAAAGCAGGGTATGAAGTGAAAGTGTACGGAGGAACATCAAGGAACATTCGAGGAATGAAAGAAAGCTATGATTTCAACCCCAGTTCTGATTTTGCTGGACGAGCAGAGAAGGATAATGTACTCTCACGGATACATCCAATCAGGTGTTAGGGGATGTCTTGAGTCAGGCAGTGAATGCTGAGGAACAGCCTGTCTATTATGCTTCATGATAACTTAATGAGGTAGAAAAGAACTGCTCCACAACAGAGAAAGAAATGCTCAGATTGAAAGACAGAATTACAAATTCGTGGGGCTACTGGCAAGGTAAAAGACTCAAGGTAGTAACCGGTCATATCTCTTTAAAATGGTTATTAGGGTTGACAGACCCTTCTAGCAGGCTGATAATTATGGAGTTAAGACTCATGGAGTTTGGTTATAAAGTGCTGCATAGGCAGGATAGAAGCATAGAAACACAGATGAGCTGAGCAAGAAGGTGGAAGTACAGGGATTGGGATGTGGCCTTGCTCAGAGGCAAGCAGCACAAACCATTGATGCCTTCTAAAGCTATACATGACTCAGCCACAGTCGAGCATCTGTCACAGCCCATTGCACATGTTAACTCGGTTATGTCTGCATGACGTAGTACTATCTAAGCTCAAGGGAGAGGTACTGAAGCAAGCACATGATCTTCAGACATGGAGTTTGTAGTGTGATAAGGAAGATGTTATTGGGACGAACAGGGAGAAAAACGTAGTTCAGTATTTGAGGAGCTGTGAACAGTGTGCACAACATGCAGACATGAGCTGTGGGAAAGTGCTATTGCAAAAGTTACCAGAAGCAACAAAGCCATTTGAAATGATGGGAATGGTTGTGTTGTGTCCAATCAACCAGACTGCAGTAGGCAACCATTTTGTTTTAATGGTTGTGGATTACTACTCCCATTACATGGAAATGGTCACCATCCCAAATCAGTAAGCCACCAAGATACTATATGCAATGGTCAGCAACTCCTTGGGGTGCCTGAAATCGTGGTTGTGGATCAGGGGACAAATTTTGTGTTGGGGTTGATGAAACTACTGTGTCATTTCCTATAGGTTCGTAAATTGAAAACTAATCTGCTACAACAGCAGGCTAATGGTAGAACAGAGTAGTTGCACGATTCTGTTGGTAAGATGGTTGCACGACGTTGAGTTATTATGTGAGTTCTCACCACAACTGGGATACACATCTGCCGTTTGATATGGTAGCTGACAACTAAAAACTGTACGTTAGTAAGGGGTATCCCCCATTAAGTGGCGTATGGGAGGAAAATGGCATTGCCATTTGACAAGATTAAAGCGAAGGTCAACAAGGACAGAAACTCAATTTTTAGTTTTGCCAAAATGTTAACAGAGGTATAGTAGAATGTGCAGACAGCACATACAAAGACCCAGGCAATGGCAAGAGGCGGCAGTGAAAAACACAAGGAGATCTTCACGTTATAAGGTAGGGCAATGGGTAATTTTATCAAGTCAGTATACCCTTTAGGGCGTTTTATTCGGTTAATCGAGGTCCAAATCACCACTCTCAACGTTTTGCCAATAAAACGTCTCATTACGTCTATCTCATGATGCTATCAGCCAATGACATTGGAGCATTTCTGTATCATTGCTTAGCCACTCCCTCCATTACCTTGTGGGTGCCGTATATATGTTGACATATCGTGAACCCTGTTACACTGCCTGCACCACATGACACAAATACGTTTTCTTAGGGTAGGAAACCCCCACAGATTTTACCTATGAGCCACCATTGCTATCACGGCCTCAAAATACCATCGACTGACAGTGGTGAATATATCGAAACAGAAGAAAGGTGCAGAATAGATTGAACAATACAGAATTTACTATAAAATTAGTGCTGATGAAGAAAAAACTCAATGACAACACTTCGCTAAAGTATCAGGTATAGTGAAGAATAACAGTGTGCTAAAGTCACGCAGGCGAAAACGTGATGTGTATGCTCGCACTTGTACTTGATTAAATGTGATCCGTGTATTAGGAATGGATTAATCATGTATACACAACGTTCTCGTGCTACCAAAAGCGCAAATAGTATTCCCTCGCTCGCATCTACTGCAATTTATTGTGAGTACGTTTATCTGTTTGTTTAGGAATCACAAAGCACGTAATATGAGTAGTTAGGGCTATTGTCAGTAAGTGGCAGCAATATCTGCTGATTTGTGCCAGGCTGTCAACCTGATGTGACTTTTTTTTTAATTTTTTGTACACTGACCAGCCACAACATTATAGCCACCTACCTGATACCCAGTATGTCCACTTTTAGCACGTATAACAGCGACGATGAGTCACGGCGTGGAAACAGTGACGCCTTGATAGGTCGCTGGAGGCAGTTGTCACATCCGCACACACATGTCACCTAATCAATGGCAGTGCGGCGAGGAGCTCTGATGCCACTTCAATCATATCCCAGATGTGTTCGATCGGGTTCAGATCGGTGAGATGGGGGACCAGTAAATCAATTACACTACTTGCCATTAAAATTGCTACACCAAGAAGAAATGCAGATGATAAACGGGTATTCATTGGACAAATATATTACACTAGAACTGACATTGGATTACATTTTCACGCAACTTGGGTGCATATATCGTGAGAAATCAGTACCCAGAACAACCATCTCTGGCTGTAATAACGGCCTTGATACGGCTGGGCATTGAGTCAAACAAAGCTTGGATGCCGTGTACAGGTACAGTTGCCCATGCAGCTTCAACACGATACCACAGTTCATAAAGAGTAGTGACTGGCGTATTGTGACGAGCCAGTTGCTTGGCCACCATTGACCAGACGTTTTCAATTGGTGAGAGATCTGGAGAATGTGCTGGCCAGGGCAGCAGTCAAACATTTTCTGTATCCAGAAAGGCCCGTATAGGACCTGCAACATGCGGTCGTGCATTATCCCGCTGAAATGTCGGGTTTCGCAGGGATCGAATGAAGGGTAGAGCCACGGGTCGTAACACATCTGAAATGTAACGTCCACTGTTCAAAGTGCCGTCAATGCGAACAAGAGGTGACCGAGACGTGTAGCCAATGGAACCCCATACTATCACGCCGGGTGATACGCCAGAATGGCGATGACGAATACACGCTTCCAATGTGCGTTCACCGCGATGTCGCCAAACACCGATGTGACCATCATGATGCTGTAAACAAATGACGTTTTGCCATTCGTGCACCCAGGTTCGTCCTTGAGTACACCATCGCAGGCGCTTCTGTCTGTGATGCAGCGTCAAGGATAATCGCAGCCATGGCCTCCGAGCTGATAGTCCATGCTGCTGCAAACGTCGTCGAACTGTTTGTGCAGATGGTTGTTGTCTTGCAAACTTCCCCATCTGTTGACTCAGGGATCGAGACGTGGCTGCACGATCCGTTACAGCCATGCGGATAAGATGCCTGTCATCTCGACTGCTAGTGATACGAGGCCGTTGGGATCCAGCACGGCGTTCCGTATTACCCTCCTGAACCCACCGATTCCATATTCTGCTAACAGTCATTGTATCTCGACCAACGTGAGCAACAATGTCGCCATACGATAAACCGCAGTCGCCATAGGCTACAATCCGACCTTTATGAAAGTCGGAAACGTGATGGTACGCATTTCTCCTCCTTACACGAGGCATCACAACAAGTTTCACCAGGCAACGCCGGTCAACTGCTGTTTGTGTATGAGAAATCGGTTGGAAACTTTCCTCATGTCAGCACGTTGTAGGTGTCGCCACCGGCGCCAACCTTGTGTGAATGCTCGCGTCTGTAGCACGTCATCTTCGTGGTGTAGCAATTTTAATGGCCAGTAGTATATAACTCACCACTGTGTTCGTCAAACCACTTCATCACCCTCCTGGGCTTGTGAAATGGCGCACTATCTTGCTGAAAAATGCCACTGGCGTCAGGAAACTAGATCATCATGAACGGGTGTATGTGGGTCTGCAACAAGTGTACGATACTCCTTGACCGTCATAGTGCCTTGCACTAGCTCCACTGGACCCATGGATGTCCACGTAAATATTCCCCAGAGCATAATGGAGTCGCTGGGAGCTTGTCTCCACCCGGCAGTACAGGTGTCAAGGAGCTGTTCCCCTGAGGAATTCGCGCCCTCACATCGACATGATGAAGAAGACATCAGGATTTATGAGACCACACAACGCTCTGGCACTGCGCCAATTTCCAGTGTCGATGGCCACGTGCCCATTTCAATCACAGTTGCCGATGTTATGGTGTTAACATTGACACATGCATGGATCGTCGGCTGAGGAGGCCCATCGTTAAGAGTGTTCGATCCACAGTGTGTTCAGAATCTGCCCGGCATTGAAGTACGATGTTAGTTTCGCCACAGCTCGCCGCCTCTCCTGTTTTACCATTCTACCCAGTCTACAACGACCGACATCTATAATGAGGGGTGGCTGTCCAACCTCACGACGTCTGGGCGTGGTTTCACATTCGTTTCGCTACGTGTTGAAGACACTCACCACAGCACTCCTTTAATACACGACAAGTGGTGTAGTTTCCGAAATGCTCGTGCCAAGCCTCCGGGCCATCACAAGCTGCCCTCGGTCATACTCAGACAGACCGTGCACTTTCCCCATTCTACACATGGATAGCATGATCACTCATTCCACATGCACCATGCATATGTACGACTAGCAGTCATTCCTCGCCAGGTGATGCTGCAATCCCTGAATGGGTTTACATCGATAGTGGGTCGGTGGTCATAATTTTCTGGCTCATCAATGTATATATCAATCTCGAGTTGTCTGTTTTTCCTGAAGCTTTCAGTTAATGATATTTCAGAGATTATCTGTGTTCAGTATAAGATGTGAAATGAAGTTAACTAAGCAGATTCAGAAAATTTGCTTCAAAACTTACTTCAGTATTGAGAAACAGTTTTTCAAACCAACAGATTCACTGTTATCTGCGAAATATGCGTATTTTCCTTTCTCTTTCACTTTTGTATTAGAAATACATTCATCGATTAACAGAAGGTGCGCAATATTAGCAGTTACTAAAGCCCTGAATAAAGAAAATAGCATCGACCTCTTATGTCTCGACTGCGGATAAGTGAGAGCAGCCATTGGTCTATTGAGTATCATGTGGTACAAGGTAGCCATTTTAGATCCAAGCAATATATGAGAGTAAGTGGAAGAACTGATCTAACTAGCGCTCATCTTAGTATATATGAGTGTGTGAAGCGTACAAACTCATTTCATGTTATGCCTATCAATAAGCGACAAGTTCTTCATTGTTAAAGGTGCCGAAGTGTTCTGTATTAAACTGCTATTCGAGGGCAAAGGGTGGTAGCAGGTTTTTCCGAATTCCACAAGGCGAAAGATTCCAGAAAGTTGTAAAATATGGTCACATCGAACGGTAAGGAAAAATGTATTTCCATATGAGTCGGCCAGACAATATGAAATAAATAAATATTTGTCTTACTTTGAATTACTTAGTAATTTACACTCGTTTGTCAAAAATTTATGCACGGTTTTGTCTGTGACAGGTTGACAAGACGGAATGTTATGAGGGACGTTCTTGGCTGCTTTACATTCATCTTCCACCATGACTTGGAGCAACAGCCTCGATTCCAAAATTTGTTCTTCATTGACATAGAAAACTTTTTCTGCTACTTGAACAATGTTTGACGTTGTTTCCGATACACATCCTAATCTGCCGGCGGTCGTGTGATTTTGAGTTCGGTTAATCTGGAACTCTTCTCATTCAGACTGTTCATTTGCTGGTGGCCGAGCTGTTCTAGCGCTTCAGTCCGGAACCGCACGACTGCTACGCTCGCAGGTTCGAATCCTGCCTCGGGCGTGGATGTGTGTGATGTCCTTAGGTTAGTTAGCTTTAAGTAGGTCTAAGTCTAGGGGACTGATGACCTCAGATGGTAAGTCCCATAGTGCTCAGAAGCATTTGAACCATTCCGTATGGCTATCAACACTGAAGCCTCCCCACATCGTCACACAACCTTGGAAATCTCTCGATTTCAGGGACGACATTAGGCGTTTACCACTCACCACATGTCTCCGCACACGAATATGGCCATCACCTTGCGTCAGAGGGTATATAGATCCGTCTGTGAAGAACACGTTTCGCCAGTGGTGGAGCTGAGCAGTTGACATGGGAACGACAAAACTGAAGGTGAGCTCCAAGATGATGTGTCTAGCGAGGTCCCCATTCAGGACGTCTGGATCGTAAGTTCGTTTCTTGGAACCTGTTCATAACCGACTGACCGGACACAGCGGCTCCAATTCCCCTTTTGAAAGCATCTCCCAGTGCTCTAGCGCTATCCGTACGACGCCGCAACGCAAAGATGGTCAGACATCGGCCTTACCGTGGAGTTGTAATGTGTCGGTGACTGTCCAATTCGCCTCGCATGCTTACCTATTGATGACACGTTGAGAGGCATTGGCATCAACAGCAATACGCCTGGAAGTCCGACCTTCTTAGATCAAACACACTCCCTTGCAACTTCCACTACATGAAGATTCCGCATTGCATGTGCCTGGTTGAATACAACGTCCAAAAATGACAGCTGCCCTCTGTGCACTTCATTAGGAAACATAGGGACTCCAGTACTCATTTCCTTTTGAAGGGTCACCTGACGCTGTAATGCGTAACACACACAATAGCTGTCGAATGATTTTAATTGTTGCCTACACTGGAAGCGAAGATCGCAAGCCATTCAATAAGACTTTATGTACCACCTTACCACCTTTATAAAAACACATTTAACATACCGGACGTTGATACACGTGTTTTGAGCAGTATATTTCCTACAAAAAACCAGGAAACAATAATTAAAAACTGTAGTTCATTGTTTACTTTATGCACTAGGATGTCACATCCACATATTATTCTGTTCACTTCCTTGTAAATGAGAATTTACCAGATCCGTCTATAGCGCTGTTACAGCTTCGTGGGTCCAAAATGGCGGGCGTGGTCGAATTGGAGATACTTTCTTTATTCAGGGCTTTATCAGTTACTCACCACTTATTTCCATGGCTACGAACGTCACATGGCCAATGCCATCATCATTAGTAGTAAGACACAGCGAGGCCGATGGAGACGTATTGACGTGTGATGTACGCATGTTGGCAAACAGATGACAAGCGGTATTGGCACTTACTGAAATAAGTGCCTGACACTGAACACCGGTTATTTCGCTAACTGTGAATACTCAGTAACCGGTTATTTATTCTACCTGAGTTATTTTTTGTCACATCTACTGCAAATGCATGTAACAACTCGTTGAGTGTCCCCCTTTCTAATTTTCCTTGCAGTGATATGATCGTCTCTTTCACTCCACTCTCCTAACCATGAAATTAATCATGCCGTTCAATTAGAAGCTTCGAAGGGATATAACGTTGTTGGCAGCGTGGTACACTGCCATATGTTGCGTAGAATTGACTCACAGCCCATATTGTTACACACATACACACACGTACATCCACACACAGTCGTACACACTACTCCAGCTGCTTATTCTCCCACTCCGTCTCCGCAGTTTATTTTGGACAGTAATATAGTGTTGATGTGTCGACTCCAGTTGTAGATTATAAGAGCTCAAGGATACCTAGTGCCGGTAGTACTTTTTAAATGGTTTCAGCAGCTCTTTTGTTCTTATAATGAGGAAACCGCCTATAAACGTTCGAAAGGGGGAGAGGAGGGAGGTGGGTGCGAGTGGTTATCATTTGTCCCCACCTGGAACTTGAACAAGGCCCTACAATCTTGTAAGTAGTCTACGGCAAACAGCGGACAAATTGAATATTGCCATTGTGTCGGTAGACTTGTTGCGAGATCACTTGTTGCTTCCATCTCAATGTCCATAAAATCCTATAATTAGAATAAAATATTATAGTTCCTCTGGTTTACAGAAATAATTTATCTTCTACTGTATATGGTTCGGAAAACGCAAAATAAATGAAACAGCACCGTCTTTCAAACTTCTGCAATTTATATAGTTCGCAAAGAAACAAATTGTCTCGAAATGTTTCGAATTTTAAAAATGACTTTCCTGTGGTAGAGAATCTTCCTTCTGACATAGTTTAACCACTTTTTTAAAAGCCGTGATTTTGAAGCAGGAAACCTGAAAATAATTGCACGTTAGTTACATTATCGTCACGTTGTAGACACATTTATCGGGCCAATGACTAAAATACAAAACATTTAAAAGTCTCAAGGTACTTTTAAAGGTAATGTTGCTTCCTTCTCGAATCTATTTGCATAAGTAAACGCTGCGCTGCTCTTCTCCATTTTTCGTCACGTAAACTGGAATGTGTAGAAAGTAGAATTACGACTAACAAATAGTGTATATATGTTCCGATAAGTCTATAAACTTCGATATGTGTCCTTACAAGCCATAATACAATTCTCCTCGCCAGATTCTTAGATCACAGTAGCGTCCAGCCGAACGTTCAAAATATCCCGCGACCGCGGCGTTCTCGGCGATTGTAGCATTTTTGCAAAGTCCTGAAACAGATACTCTTTATTCATTGCAGAGTTATCGTGCATTTCTATAAGTGAATGCCCGTGATTCTATGGAAATACAGACTTAGCACAGCTGAACGCGGTGGTAAATATTGTGTTTTAGCAATTGCTGTCTAATACTGGTTCGTTTGGCTCTCTCGCTGTTCACGGAAGACTGAATCCTTTCCTCGGTGCGATTCTGGTTTCGGTATGTCCTCCAGTCAAGGTGATTACAACCAATTGCAGAACGTTGCTGAAATAAAGTCTACAATCTTTTCTTTATCGCTTCCTCGTACAGCGCTTAATGAGTCACAGAATCAGACTGTTCCATCACCTTGTCGCACAAATCCCGGCCCCAGTAATTCACAGTATACAAGAAACATGACTACAGTACACCGCCAGAAATCCACACCTAATCTGCATGAGGGAACCCCTTCCCCCCTCTCCACCCCCCCCCCCCCCTGCTCATATTGCACAACTTAACCATAGCCGTACTTCATTATATGTTTACGTGAGAGGGGAAAATGTGTAATTTATAGGTCGAAAAGACGTCCTCTTCACGAGGTGACGTCTAGTTTATGGGACGGAAGACAACGCAACATGCAGTTAGAGAGTTACGAATTCTGCTGTCCAGTGGACACGGTTGCACAATAAAGTACCAAAATGAGTTGTTTAGAGTCGCTTCTACCAGCTAATGTGCGGGTTCTTTTGGAAGGTTGGAACGGTGAAGATGGGTTACACACACCCGTAAAAGCCCACAAAAAGTAGCTTCCGAAACGTATTGCGTAACTTAAATCATGCCCGTTAACATGGGAACAGTAGAGGACGTAAATAATGCGATAAATCGATTTGCATGATAATACGTGAATTTTTGTAAACAAGAAGGATAAAACATGGTATCAAAGTTTTCCATTCTGTGGAGTATTTATCAATGACAGTTTTATTGTTTTTGGTCAAGCCAACACTTTTGGTATATTAATAAAATGCCTTTAATGTTTTCTTATTTGTCTCCCTATTCGTTGCATACCCTAGATTTAATCAGAGGAATATACCATTTCATTTCAATAAATCAAAAAGAAAGCATCCATATTTATATGAACAGTGTAGAAAGATCTTCTCTGCGTGGGCTAATTAAATATTCTCACCTTTTAGGTGTCAGATTGATATACGTTTCAAGATATATAACCAGCTGATTACTACAAATTCTTGGAGCTGCAGCAAAATTTGTGTATATACTGTCAAATTTTATTCTTGGTGAATTACACATACTAAAAGTGACACGATCAGTTTTTTTTAAAATAACGATACTGGATAAATTTCTGTGGACGCCCGGGCATTTCTATATGTTTTTTATGCTTTCGCATTGCGGTAAAGTTCTGTGAATCTACACATGGTATGGACGCGAATATATTTCAGTATTATCGATAGAATTCTGTTTACATTAAGGGAATTGAAATTTAACTAGTTCACTGTAGTCAACTGTGTGATTCTCTGTAACTGGCTCGCCGTTTCCCGTGTGAATAGTTTTTTTTTTCTCTTGTTCGGTAAACATTATAACTAGTAGCTGCATATTTTTTACCGAACAGCTGTAATAAACTTAACGGTTGCTGCTGTAATGAAATTTCATCAGCCAGAAAACTGTCTAATGATATAAAGAATTCATCGAATACCACCTTGTGTCAAGTTCATTTGTTATTACGGAACTGTTACTGGTGACGTCTTATATGAGTTCCAGTCCGTCTAATATACAGGGGGATTATTGTAAGACGGACACAGACATGTCTGCTCCTTTCCTAAATAAATTTATAGCTGCGATAAAGCAGTTCCTCGAGAACGTACTCTGTCGGGAAAACTTCAGATCGCAGAAGAGTAAATGAAATGAATACATTACTTTACGTGCAGCGATGTGGAAAGGAACAACGAATGCAGTGTCATCAATTTGCTGGTATGTGTATTATGGGTGTAGTCACACCTACATACACGTTATATATTAGTGCGTTTCATAGTCTTTGCATCAAAGGTGAAAAGGTGGCTGCATATGTCATGAGTATGATGCAGTCACCTGCCCCACGTGAAAACGGGTACGCCGCGCTTCTACGATACCTTTCTGTACTTCGAGACAGTCATTCCTAACTTTTCTTGTTGAGCATGACCCTATCAGTTTAGTGTTGTAGGTGTTAAGCTGATGAAATCCGGTCTTCCCAGGAATGGTGAATTCTATCAAAAGACTCCTAGCGTAGCTGGTAAAAGTCATTTTTGGCTATATGAGGACACGTTGATTCGCGTCAGCTTTGTTTCTTGTGGTCTTCCTCCTTGTCCAGATTCTTTCATTCTCATACTTTGCAACCTTCTGTACTCTTGTGTCTATGATGATTTTGTTCTGGGACTAGCTCTGTCCTCGAGATCTGCGAAAGCCAGAACTTTTATTTTAAAATCACGCTGTTGTGTTTCGCAGGTTTTCGTATTCCCAGTTTTTCTAGACTCTTTGTTCCTCTTGGTCCAGCGTATTTTGGTTCTCTTGTTTACCAGAAACTGTATTTTTTGCTGTTCTAAGGATGTATCCGAAAACACGCCCCTTCTCTTTCTGATGATATTCGAGATTCTACCTTGATATACAGTTCTCGGTTCGCTCATCTTCTAAACTGATCATCTTCTGTCCTCTGAGGCCCACTATCCTTCTGAGAACCTTCCATTCCACCCATAGCAGTCCGGAGCCACACCCCTATAGTTGTCGGGATTAAACAGAGCAAGGTGCAGTGGGGAGAATGTTTTCACACTCAAGAGTGTCAAGGAAACATTATTCACAACAAAACTTTTAATAATCAGAAGTCCTGGATTGTCTTCCGCAGGCGCTAGCAGCTCCGTCGCGCCACTGTAAGTCCATACTTCGCTAACTCAGATCAACTTCCCTGTACCTTGTAGTATTGTAGCACGTGAAGTGGTCTTTAGTGCTTATGTCCGTCGTTTATTTGTTGCCGCCTTCATCACTGGTGAACCTTGCAACATCATAACACTTGCAGCTGTTGTCCCAGAGTAAACAATGCCGCCCGCCTACCAAGTTCAATTTTATGTTGCAAAAGGTCAATTTTTGCATGATGTTCAACAAGGAAGTCGGCCCTTGGATCGCACAGTACCTTTCCCTCACAACCAGCGACCCTTCCACATGCTTCTGAAAACGTTTAGTTCTCTCTTTAAAACAGAAATGTTGTCCTCAGTGACCTTACATCCTTGTCACCCACTCCGCGCAGCCTATACTGTGGAGATCTGAATCTCTTGCTGTCCAAGAGCTCCAGACCGCCGACCGACGTATGACATATGAGTCCCTGTGTCCAAAAAAAAAAAAAAAAAAAAAAAAGTTACCTCCCATCCACTTTGCCTACCGAGCAGCATTCCGTCTCTGCATATGTTTTTGCAAACTCATTTTCTACCGGTAATACGTAACATGGATGAGGCACCGCCATTCCCGTTTGATAATCAATTGTGGACTGGTGCTTAGTTTCTGTATCGTAAGTGAAAAACCCATTTTCTTCACATGCTATCACTCTTTCCAAGAAATTAGGATCATTTTCAGTGGTATTAAAAGTGTCAGTAGAACAATTTTCACAAGCTTCTTTTTTTTCGATGAATTTTCTGCTCCAGTTCCGTACACACTTTTCACATCTGAAATTGTTCATGTAAAATTTGCCTTACATATTCCTTGTCAGTTCCTACAGCTCCAGTAATCGACCGAATACTCAACCGGTGATCAGATCCAATCATATTGCTACGTTTTCAATATTTTCATCCGTATTGATGTTGGTGGGCAAGCCGGGAGTGAGTTATCTTAAACGTCTTCTCAGCCATCTTAGAAACACTAGAGAACTTGCGTACGTGATAGTCTTCGCCACACACTTCCTTTAGTAAAAGATAGGTTTCAGTAGCAGTTTTTCTCCTTTCATATGAAACTTCACGACAATTTGTTGCTCTGTTATTACACTTGTCCTCTTTCTGGCAAAACAGTATAACGGATTTTACAAAAACGATCGCCACGCCACAATGATTTGCGTACAGACAACACAGATGCCGCGTTCATCTTTGACATTTGCGTACTTACTACGTGACAACATGAACCACGTTATTTTGTAGCCACATCTCGCATGCAAAACTATTATTAAAATTATTTGTGGCACACTAAACTATTACTTGTAATATTTATGACATTAAATCTTGCAAATTTCACATCAATGGAACATTATTACAAATTTTAATACAAACAATAAATTCTGAATTTCAATCGTTTCATCATGGGATGTAATGAACAATAGAATGCAAGAAAACGGCAGTCAACCGTCTGCGACAGAACTAAAATCACGATTACTTTGTTCACGGCGATTAAAGCTAATCTTTACGAGCAAATTCAAGACATAAAATATCCGTTTCAGGGTTGAAAGCAACTTCTAATTTCTCGTCAGTCACATCGCTTCTGAGCTATGCATCAAATCATGTTCGTGTGGATCGGTCGGATCTCTTAAACACACATAAAGCACATGCAAATATCACTTTTTATATGACGTAAAATAAACGCAGGATCTAATCAATAATACGCTACTGAAATGAAACAGCCGGCCCACGGGGCAAATAAAAAACAATTACAGTTTCAGATTACCTGCTTATTCCACCTGACAACTGTTCATATCACATTTCCCTAGTTTATTTCGATACGTCATTTCATTGCTATTTTTTAACTTTCGTGTTGTTTGCATTTCAACAGTGAATAATCACATATTACAATGGGTCTTTCCTGTCATACTGGAAGCATCTAGTAACGGAACATTTGAAATAAATTATTTAAAACAACTGAGTAACCCTCCGGCAGCAGCAGACAAAACTTCAAACGTAAGTTTGCTTATCTGATTTTGTTCCGTGAGGCTCAGAAGCGGCTTCAGTCACCCAACACTCCAGGAATTCCACCAAGAAAAATTTCTTAACTTTTTCCTTAATTCGCGTAAATGGGATAACATCTTTAAGTAGAGATAGCAGCGACCCATCAGATAATGCTATCGTTGGTAAAATATGAGATCTCGAGACAGTTCTATGATGTCGAAAATTTACTCCTTAAAGAATTATTTGTTTTCTTTTGTCTCAAGTTTACAACCACTTTTCAAACATTTATTTGTTGGGCGGAATGCCGTAAGAATGCTTTCAGAAAAGTTCTTTTCTGCAAATTACTCAGTCATAACCTGTTTGATCGTACTGATGTACTTTACAACTGCTTGGAGTGCGAAGATTAGTTAGTCTTGACAGTGAAAATAATTTTTCACCACCATCTGTTGGCTGTACCGACATCTAGTGCTTAAACGGAGTGCAACGGAGTACTATGGTCCTCCTTTATATGGTAAGCTGATTTGGTGTTATCATTTTGTGAAAACATCTGTGTGCTTATCGTATTAGGCTTTCTCGCGTCCGTCGGCCGTCGTAATTTAATATATATATTATTATTGTTATTATTATTATTATTTGATTGTTGCCGACTTACGTGGTGGGCCTTAATAAAAATGATATTCCATTTAATTTTGATTTTACGATTAAATGCTTTCCTGAAGTTCTCCTTTTTAACAATATTAATTTCAAATTATTTGTTACGTTAATGAAAGACTCGCTGAATCTTAAAACATGAGCATATAAGTTGTACAATGTAATAAACTTTTCATATTAATTTCCTCGGCTAGTCAGTTCACTTTAAAGCATAAGATCTTTAGTTATTAATTAAAATTGCGGCCCACACACGCGCGAGAGTATTTTTCTTACCTCCGTTAACCATTGTATTGTAGTCAGAGTCCTGGCTCTGGTTCTCGGCTATGGTACTGAAAATAAGAATCTTAAAGCTAAGTATTTTCTGCAACGTCGGGCGGCTGTGGAGAAAAATTAATATTATGTTAATAGCGGGCGAGTTTTCCGCTTCCGCTAATTTTTCATAAGTTAATATCGCCACGTAATGGCGTCGTTGGCTGCATCGGCAGCTGCGATTGTTGAACTGTAAATTACTTGAATGCAGGTTAATTCAAGGTAGGCGGACATGAAATCGGGATCACCTCTTACAAATTAAAAGTGCACAATAATATTAAATCAGTATATTATATGCTTAACTCATACAAATATGCTTACATTTGCCAGCACTCGCAAGATGTCCCTTTGTACACATTCAAGACAAAAAAGAAAGTCAAGACGACTAAAAAATTAACAAAAGAGCGCATCTTGTCGTCTCTTTGGATCATTTTGTCATAAATTATTTCTTAGCATTTGAAACTTGGACAGAGAGATTATTACTTTACGGCTACATGATAAAAATATATTATTCAATTTATAAATACTGTTTTTTAAGTCTTTTCGTAATATAGCACTGGGGACGCTATAGCTTGCCGCAACTATTAGTTAGCGTTATGTGTCTTTCGAACCAGCACAAGGAATCACCCAACTCCTCCTCTTTCGGAGCGTAAAGAACACGGTTTTTCAAAGACTTGACATACTTCCTACTGTGCAAAGAAAACAGATTAATGGAATTAGTTCCTTCACTGCAGAGATTAATGTGAGTGATCAGTTCAGAGGGATTGCGCCAAATAATTAGGTACTGAGTGGTATTTCTCGATAACGGTACTTCAGTTGAGGCACAGCCATGGAGGTATTGTGTACGTCTACCTCACTTGAAGCCAAAATTCGGTGAAATAAGCCATACGCACTGTTTCGTTCTGTTTCGGAAAAATAAAGCCCAAGCTGAAAAAAAAAATGCAACACTTGATCCCTACCTGCCGCTATCCTTTACCACACTGGCGAGTGATAAACCATAGAAAAACAGTGTGTCTCTATCGAGTCTAACATCGTATGTTAAATAACAAACGGTAAATTCTACCAAGAACAGGAGAAACAAATCATCTACAATGACACTGGATTCTACATGATCCCTTTCTGCGCAGCAATCGTTGAATTTATACTGACCTAATGAAAATAGCAGCCGGCCGTGGTGGCCGTGCGATTCTAGGCGCTTCAGTCCGGAACCGCGAGACTGCTACGGTCGCAGGTTCGAATCCTGCCTCGGGAATGGATGTGCGTGATGTCCTTACGTTAGTTAGGTTTAAGTAGTTCTAAGTTCTAGGGGACTGATGACCTCAGACGTTAAGTCCCGTAGTGCTCAGAGCCATTTTCTTTTTTTTTTTTTTTTTTGAAAATAGCAACACCAAAAAATAATTAATGTAGAGTAATGAAACTTCGGGAATACATTTGTCTATGTAACATATGCAAGTGATGAACATTGCAAGATCACAGATTAATGTAAGAGCGAGATGAGCCATTGCAAATGTGAAATGATGGTACAATAATAATCGGTGTAACCGCCAGAGTGTTGAATGCGAGCATGGAAACGTGCACGTATTCTGTTGTACAGGTGTCGGATGCCAGTTTGTGGCATGAAGTTCCATGCCTGTCGCACTTGGTCGGTCAATACAGGGACGGTTAATACTGTTGGTGGATGACGCTGGAGTTGTCATGCAATAACGTCCCATATGTAATCGACTGGAGACGCATCTGGTGATTGTGGAGGCCAAGGTAACATGTCTAGGCTCAACAGGTCATTTTGGGTAGTACAGCGGTATGTAGGCAAGCGTTATCCTGTTGGAAAACACCCAATGGAATGCTGTTCATGAATGGCAGCACAGCAGGTTGAATCAGCAGACTGACGCACAATTTTGGATTCCAGGTGAGCGGGGTCACCACGAGAGGTGCTCCTGTTGTCATACGAAATCGTACCACAGTTCCAGTCTCCACCCTGTCCTCTGATGAGCTCTCGATTGACACCGCTGAAGTCGCAAGTGGCGGTGGTTTTGGGTCAGTGGAATGCACGCTACTGGGCATCTGGCTCGGAACTGTCCTTGAAGTTACCAATTTATAACAGTTAGTTGTGTCGCTGTGTGCCAACTGCTTCTCAAATTGCTGCTTCAGGTACAGTTACGATGCACCAAAGCCATACGCCGAAAACGACAGGTCTTCCCTCTCAGTAGTACGATGTGGCCAACCAGACTCCGATCGTCTTGCGACCGTACATTCTCGTGACCACCGCTGCCAGCATACATGTACAGTGGCTACATACCTGCAAAATCTTTCTGCAGTATCGCAGAAGGAACATTGAACTTCTGATAGCCCTATTACACGATCTCGTTCAGACTTATTGAGGTGCTGATAATGGCGTCTTTGTCGCCTTAAAGGTATTCTGTACTAACTTCAGCTCACCACGTCTAATCTCAAAGGTAAATAACGCTCACGTCCGTTACAGAGTGTGTTTGAAGCAAACTTGATTTGCATCCTCATAGAAACGCTACTAGCAGCGATCTTACGATGCGAATGGCGCATATTTTGAACAGATATCATCTTTCAGTTGTAGAAACGCGCCCCGCAACTACTTCTTAATGTTGCGACTTTTTTCCGTCAATGTAGGAATGTAGAAAAGAACAGCAGACATTCACGAAATCCGACGTTTTATTATCTCAGATCTAAATTTCAACTACTACATAGTCAGACTCCTGTACGCTCTGCACCAACCAATGTTGTTCACTACGTGACACTTTGGACTAATGTTGTTATGTGCACTGAAGATGGCTGTATAGTAGTTAAAATCTAGATCTGATGTAACAAAACGACGTATCTTACGATCGAATGGTATTCTTTATTCCATTTCATCTAATAACCATTGTTGGAAAGGCCATGTTCTTCCACCAAGATAACGCTGTGAGTTCGTGATGTACGAAGACTATGAAAGATATGGTACTGATTATTACATAACAACGAAGCTGAAAGATTAATTACCTTTTACGAGACAGGGGCTGCCAGACTCAGTAGGTACTCCATGTTGCTCTTTTTAAAGTAAACGTACAAAAACTGCAAGAAGACACCAAATGAGAGGAAACGAACGTACGGTTGACATTATGTGTAAAGGGAAGGTTTAACTGGGTACAAAGGGGAATGAACATTATAGTAGAACTAAAATGCAATATTTAAGAGAGAGAATTAAACCAACGACACACAGGACTGTTTATAACTAAACAACATGTAAGAAACAATGTGCAAGGAATGGACTTTCAGAACGTTCCAGACCTATATCTCCATCTACATGATTATTCTGCAATTCGCACTTAAGTGCCGTGCAGTAGGTTCATCGAACCAAAAGTAAGAGCTCTGATTTCCGTGATGTTATTATGAAGATAATTTCTTCCTATGTAGGTTGACGTCTATAATATTTTCGCCTTTAGACGAGAAAGTTAATGTTCGTGATAAGATCTCGACGGGACGAAAAATGCCTTTGCTTTAATGACTGCCACCTCGGCTCTCTTATCATATCCGTGACACTCTTTCCCCCGTTTCGCGATAATACAAAAGGAGGTGCCCTTGTTTGAACTTTTTCAGTGCCCTCTTTCAATCCTATCTGCTAAGGATCCCACACCGTACAGCAAGACTATTGAATATAAACATAGAAACATGAAACAAACTTACAAAACTTAAGCACGAACATAAAAAAATAAGCTTTAACATGAGAAATATTAAAAGACATGGAATTTAAAACTATTAAGATACTTGCCCCTGGCAAGTTTTGCAAAGCACATCAATGCGTTGACGAACTCTTGACAGACACATTCTCATCTCGCCGTCGACATCAAGTAGGCTAGACCTGTAGTCACATTTTATATTCTTTAATGAAGAGAATCCATACTCGCACAAGTAGGAAATTGAGAAGGACAGTAAAAGAGATGTTGCTTTATTCGTGATGTCCGGGTATTCACTTTTGATTGACATCGAAAGAACATTTTCATTAAATTTCGATTTGACGAGTGTATTCGATGATATTTCGATAAGTTGCTCTTTTTTGGAGCTATTTAATTCTGCTTTCGATACGTTTTATTCCTCAGATGCAGTCTACCACTCCAAGCGAGTAGTCGAGATCGAGGGAAAGTCTTAGGTCATCTCTTCCTGCAACTGAGACAGGTGCTCTTTTATGTGTAGCTTTATCTGCTTTTTCCCTTCTGTATCCAAATCACTTGACGACGTAGCTGTGACTGGACAACCTGTTAGATCGTTCTCTCCTATGCATAAGATCCAAAGGTCAGGTTTTTTCGAAAATATGCTGATTTATTCACTTGATGGTTCAAAATGGTTCAAATGGCTCTGAGCACTATGGGATTAACATCTATGGTCATCAGTCCCCTAGAACTTAGAATTACTTAAACGTAACTAACCTAAGGACATCACACACATCCATGCCCGAGGCAGGATTCGAACCTGCGACCGTAGCGGTCGCGCGGCTCCGAACTGAGCGCCTAGAACCGCTAGACCACCGCGGCCGGCTATTCACTTGATGACATGATTGTTTGATGCGCCCCTACATACTTGAACACAAAGGATTAATTTTGTTGAAAATATCGATAAGGTACGCCAGATGAGCATACCAAACGGTGTTTTTGAGACATTACAGTAATTTAGGTTATTATTACCATTATTTTCTAAACATACAAGTAGCTCGTCTTTAAGTTCTAGCACTCTGGTAAATATTTTTCCTTTGGAAAGCCAACGGTTTTTCCTGTGGAATAGTAACACTTTTTGATATGCGCCCACTTCATTACAGAGTTTCTCAAACATTCGTGATTTTACAGGACGAGGTTTTACATAGTAGACCATTGAAACAGCCATCTGGATGACGTCATCTAAATTATTTCCGTCCGTATTCTTCACCATTGTAGTCCCTCTATCTAAAAAGCAGTGGGTAGGTAATACTAATGGGTTTTTATTCCTCACTGAAGTTAGAAACCCTTTTGTATTTCTTGTCACTGCGGTACCTCAGTCAGTAGCCCATACATACAGCAATGCTATCTGTTCACTTGACTCCGTTATCTCGAAAGAAAAGCTCAGCACCAGCAAATATTTGAAATATTTGAGCTACAGTGGTGTTGCTCCAGTTCTCGACTAAACAGGTACTGCTCAGTAATTTGTGACCCGCAGGCACATCTCACAAAATATAATAATTGAGCTTTTCCGGAAATGTCAGCACTTTCATCTAATTGTCGAGAATATCGCGTGGCTGTTATGTTTTCTATAAAATTACTTTGAATATCAACTGATATGTCCACAAGGCACCTATGAACTGTATCATTTGACAGAGATAGTTTTAAAATCTGTTCAATTGCTTGCGGCTCCAAAATAGTAGCAACTATTTTTTCACATATCAGTAAAATAAGCTCGTCGCCGATGTTATGGGGTTTCTATTTCTTGGCAATCATTAGAGAAATTTTGACTGATGCCAAAATGACTTTATCCGAGAGCTATATTCGTTTCTGTATCATGACAGACATTGCTTGAATGAAAGTATAGTGACCTTAAAAAAAATTCCCGGGGATTTTGAGAGACGCTGTGCTGGTTTCGTTCCACATGTCTTTTCAAATTGTTAGGTGCCATAGACCCATTTGAGAATACTGATCCGCACACCAAACATTTCGATGTAGCTTTGGTCTCATCGCACGTCCACGTAAGCCCGAAATTTGTAAATTCTTCTTTATAGTGGTGGTTAAATAGGACCTTGGTTGATCCTGGTTTTATGTGTTTCCGAATGTGTTGGATAAACACACTACAATTATTGTTTTATTTGGAATATTAGTACATCCATCTCTACCCTCCTCATATGTAGAAGAGCTGTCGATGTCTAAGACTTTTTATCTCCCTTGTAACAAATTTATCCATGATAGATAGAGCGCACTAGCAACTAGCAAACGCACGAAACTTCTAAAACTAATATAAAATTCTACCGAACAGCGAAACAAAACAAATGTGACGACTGATTACCAAAAGGTAAAACTATTGAGAAGTTGATGTCGGCTTTCTTATATAGGAGAGGCGTTCAAAAAGTAATGAAACACTTTTTTCTCTGCCAATTTCGATTGTAAAAATGCGAAATTTTTTGTCCGACATCGTGGAATGTTCTCGCTTCAGCCCCTGTACTTTCATGAAGTTCCGATAAGTGGCGGCATTACACATACCTTTCAAAATGGCGTCTGTAACAGAGATGCGCTCCAACCAGAGAGTTGATACTGAGTCTTTTGGCGGAAAACCAGAGCCTCGTAGATATTCATAGGCGCTTTCAAAAGTCTGCGGAGACCTGGCAGTGATCAAAATCACGGTTAGTCGTTGGGCGAGGCGTCTGTCATCATCGCAACAAGTTCGCGCAAATCTGTCCGATCTCCCGCCTGCCGACCGGCCGCACACAGCCGTGATTCCTGCAATGTTGGAACGTGCGGACACTCTCATTCAGATGCTCGACAGATCGTGGTCAAAATCCTTGCTGCTCAACTTGGCATAACTGTTGGTAGTGCTGACACACTCGCCCACCAGTTACGGTACTCAGAGGTGTTTGACCGCTTGGTTCTTCGCCGCGTAACAGAAGGCCATAAAGAGCAACGACGGGCCATCTGAGCGCAATTGCTTGTCGTTACGTGGCTGATCGTGACAGTTTTTTGTCGAACATCGTCAGAGGCAAACAAAACGGCAATTCCCAGTATGGCGTCACACTACCTTGCTTCCGAAGAAGAAGTTCAAAGCTGCACCCTCAGCCGGTGAGGTCATGACGACGTCGTCTGGAACTCCGGAGCGATTATTCTCTTTGATGTCCTCCCTCATGGGGCAACGATCGACTCTGAAGTGTGTTGCGCTATCTTCAGGAATCTGAAGAAATGACTTCAGCGTCCCAAAAATGGAAACGAACTTTTCCTTATCCATGAAATCGCAAGGCGTCACATAAGTCTGAACACCCATTCATTCCACTGTTTTTCCTCATTCACCTTACAGCCCAGAGCTCTCCGCTTCCGACTTCCATCTTTTTGGGCGCAAGAAGAATGCACTCGGTGGGAAGCAGCACATGGATGATGGAGAGCAAGATGTCGACTCCTACGTCGACCAGGGGAGTGTTATCATGCGGACATACAGACACTCCCAATAAGGTGGCGTGACGCCATTTTCATTGAACGGAGATTATGTTGAAAAGTAGGGCACTGTAGTCAAAAGTGTGCGGAATGATACTGTGTATGGTTTATTTGAATACTGAATAAAACCAACATGCTTTATGAAAAAAAAGTGTTCCATTACTTATCAAACGCCCTTTTATACATCTAACTGAAACAGGAATAATCTAGAATTTCGAGAAATTCACTTCGAGTACCCACCGCCATTTTATACTGAGGCAGCCGACGAAGCCGATAAAAAATCAAAGATAATGGCGGCGGCGCCAACAACGGATCTAAAGATGTCACCTGCCGAAAAAACTGGGGCTTGTAGGGATTCGTCTTGGAAAGAGGAATCTTTCGTTTTAGAGCAGAATGCAGTATATAATTATGATATGATACATGTTTGAATCTATATAATTACGTATAATAACGGGCGATTTCTTGCAAATTGGGTTATTCCAACAAACGAATTGGTGATAAGCCTGATATATGAGGAGATGAAATGCGATATTTGACACGTGACATTCTTAATATTTTAAGAAAAATTAGAATAACATGTAACTTTTGCACTATTACACATATAAAGTTCAGATTTTGTAAATTAACTGCCATCCGTTGTCTCTATAAGTATCCATAATATTCGAAGATCTGAAGCTATTGTTGCCATACTTTTGAGTATTTTAGTTGCATGTTGTCAGTTTTGAAACTCAAAATTAAAGGACTCTTGAACAAAAAGATGAGTCGTGAAATTAAACTTGCAACATGGACGCGACCGAACATTCCTTGTCTATGATTAAATGCAAGGAATGTTCGGTCACGTCCATATTTTACTATGGTGTTTTACTGACCATGTTAAACATATCGATAACGTAAAACTCCGGTTTAAAAATAATTTTGCTTGTAGCGATAAACGATCCGTCCGGTTCCATCGACACTGGACGTCGCATGAAAGACGTGACAAGCAGTATTTGTTTGGACTGACTCCAACTACAAATAACAAAAACAAAATTGCAGATCTCTGCCGAAACATCAGAGGAAATTCGCCTGACGACTCTTAGGAGAGACATCTACGCTGATACGCCAAAACGTCATCACCACTGTCCACAATGACGTTGGAGGCCTTCTGGTGGTGTTTCCGGTAAGTAACGCGGTGAAAAAAGTATGTGTGCGGAGCAGACACGGACGGGGTATCAACCTAGCGAAGGTATGGGCTGAAAATATGGAAATACATTGAGATAAGCGACCATGAAAAAGGACAGATTATTATTATGCAGCGCCTGTGAACGAGTATCTCGAAAACGGTGAAACTGGTCGAATATTTACGAGCTACTGTCGTGATCAGCTACGGAAAGAAGTCGGGCAGCGAAGCTACCACTTTTCCCTAAATGGTTGGAAGGTCCATGACTCTTCACAGAATGTGGGTTTCGGAGGCTTGTCTGCTCTGTCAAGTAGGATAGACGGTGATTTGGGGCATCTCTGCCGAAAGAACACGCTGCTGGTACACGCACAAGTGTTTCGGAGCATACCGTTCATTGTTGCCTGTTGAACATGCAATTCCGCAGCAGACCACCCCCACAATTTCACATGTTGTCTCAATGACATCGTCAATTACGATTGCAGTGCACACGAGACCATCGGGATTTGACAGTCGGTCAATAGAAATGTGTCGGCTCATAGGGTGAATCACACTTTTGCTACACTAGGTCGATGGTCGTCTCCAAAAACGTCATCTTGGTGAACGCCGGCTCGAAAGGTACAGCTCGACATAGACACAGGCTGGTGGGAACAGTATGATGCTATGGCAGACATTCTCTGGCGCTTACGTAGGATCTGTGGTAGTAATCGAAGACACGCTGACAGTTGCGAACCACCTGTCTCTCATCGTGCTTGATGTGTTCCCAGACGGCGAAGTCATCTTCCAGCAGAGTAACGTCTCTCGGAGCCAGAATAGTGCTACAGTGGTTTGAAGAGCATTATAGTGAACCCTCGTTGATGTCTTGGCGACTAAATTCGCCTGATGGAAATCCTAAGGAACGCATCAGGGTTGCAATCGGGCGTCATCGCAGCTAGGCAAATCGGCGCCCATTGTTTACTAGAATTACCTTTCCTATGCGTCGACGTCTAATGCTCAAAAAATGGCTCTAAGCACTATGGGACTTAATATCTGAGGTCACCAGTCCCCTAGACTTAGAACTACTTAAACCTAACTAACCTAAGGACATCACACACATCCATGCCCGAGGCAGGATTCGATCCTGCGACCGTAGCAACAGCATGATTCCGGACTGAAGCGCCTAGAACCGCTTGGCCACAGTGGCCGGCACATCTACTGCCACATACCTCCACAACCCTACCAAAACACTATTTGATCCCTTATACGCAGAATAAGTGATTTATTTCGTTCCAAAGACTGACAAACAAAGTAATAAGCCGGTGGTCATAATGTTTTAGCTCATAAGTGTATATGTCCAATTTTCTTCCTAAAGCCCCTTTGAATTCATTGCAGATGTAAAATTTTCCATCTTTTTAATGTTTTCCACTTTTTCTTCGCTGAGCTGTTGTCCATTCATAGATTGTTTTTGGCTATCGATTATCATCCATTCTACGGAGGTGGTTATAGCCGATTTATATTTTTCTGTCGATGGCATCGCGAGTAGTATCCTCTTCGCCCATAATTACCCACGTTCTGTCATTTCTGGCGTGTTGCCGTCTGGAGATGCGACAATTTACTCTCTCAAAACCTATCTCAAGGAACATTAACCTATTTCAAATTTGTGTTAAGCATTCAGAAGAAAATATTTATGGATCTGTTTCTTGCACCACACTACATTGTCGTGCAGTAGTCCAATTGACTGAAAGCAGCGTATCAGGAAACACTGTTTCACGTTAAGAAATTACTGTACAATTATAGAAGTCAACATTTGATAACGTTGCTCTCCGTGTTTAGACAGCTTTTTGTGTCAGTATATTGAAGGCCGTAAATGGATAAGGTTAACCCAGTGAGTACGTATTAGAACAAGTAGAGGTAGTTTTCTACTTCCGTTAAGACTCACTGAACGATGTGGTATGCAAAATTTCATCAGCGAGAGACTTGAAAATATTTTTGCCTCCGCAAGCACATTTGTACGGGGACTGTCAACTTCTCATACGCTTCCGTTTGCAAACTCCACCCCCATTTTCGCAGTATATCGTCCGGCGATATTTTACGACCCAAGATAACGTGTTATCTGCCCAAAACCCGCACCTGCTGTGACGCAAGACAGCATTTTACGGCAGTCAGCGGAAGTAGAGAGCAAACATTACGGGCGGTCCTCCAGTAATGAAACCGCTCTCCGCGGACTGATGGACAGGTAGATACACACCGTTAACGGGCGCCCACAGGCACGCTGTCTGGCAACCCGCCAAACCCTGCACGCGCGTCCGCCGGCTCCATCTCTGGCGGCGCACGACGCCGTCCGGCCGCCATGTCCACGGCCCTCGAGGTGAGCTGTCTCTGTGTCCTTAACTCTGCAGCATTAGACGGGGGAAAGTATTACATTGCTACTAAACCATCGCAAATTTTACTACTCTAACTTTTATTCGAAGAAATAATTTATACATCATTCACTAGTTGATTACAATTACGGTATCTGCAGTGGTATGATACAAGCAAAATATCCTGTCTGATTCCCCATAATGACAATTTTAGTACTCAAAATGGTATTGGATATCACAGTTTATGTTATGGACTAATTACAAATTACTACTAGAGGAGGGACCGATGGCCTTTGTAGTCTGGTCTCTTCAACCCTAACAAACCAACCAACCAACTACTAGAGGCGTTAAATAACTAACGTAACACATTTTTTTCTGAAAGAGGTTGGTTTCATTCAGGATTCCAATACACCACATTATTCCCCGTACTGTTTTGGCTACAGATCCCTATTTTTCTACATAATCTCCGTTCAGTGCAATGGACTAACGCCTCCGTACTGGCAGGGTTTGTATGCCTGCATGGTACCACTCTACTGTTCGACGTCGGAGCTAACGTCTTGCTCCGTCAATAACGTCTCCTTCACCCACCTACTGCTTTCCTTAGAGGAGAGACGAGGAACCCAGCGAGTACACACCGTTTGGTACCCCAATAGGTGGATGAATGTGTCCAGTTCTGCAGCGAGGTCTTTGATTCTAATCCGTCGATCACACCTAATGAGGGTGTCCGCACGTTCCAACACTGCAGGAGTTCCGGCATACACGCGGAGATCGGACAGATTTTGCGCGACCTTGTTGCGATGATGACAGGCGTCTCGCCCAGTCACTCACCGTGCTTTTGTTCACCGCCAATTCTCTATAGGTATGTTGGAAGCGCCAATGAATATCCGTTATACTCTGATTTTCCGTGAAAAGGAACTGAATGGCACATCTCTACCTGGAACGAGCAACCGTTACGGACACCACTTTCAAGGGTACTTACAGTGCCGCCACATATCGGAACTTCATGAAACTGTGGGGGCTGAAGCGCGAATATTGCACTATGTCCCACAACAAATTCCACATATTTTTCAGCAGGAACAGGTCGAGAAAACAAATGTGTTGTATTACTTGTCGAACGCCCCTCGTATAATTATTACAACTCCAAGAGTAATTTACATATAAAATCAACGGAAAGTCTTCTGTTATAGACACTGTTATTACAACGTCAGCACGACCTAGCTCAATTTTCCCAATTCACCCAGGATTTTTCTTCCGATTCCTTGTTTTCCTCATTTTCTGCTTCTAAGTCTGGGTCTACATCACTGTCACCTGTATATGAAACATAATTTTCTTCAAGAAAGTTTTTCTCCTCACTAAATTTTGCATTGTGTGTGTCTTATCAACTTCTTAAAACAAAACACCTATTATACTCCTGAAAAAATCAAACTCAGCACTATCGCGCTACTTTCAATAGCAAAAGGCGAAATCAGAATTGAGTATGATCACTGCGATATAAGCTAACACTCTTATAACTGTAATTGCTTGATATTTCATCTAAGATGCCACCCTCAGATCAACTCTAAGCGACAAAACAAATATGCCGACTATGAGCAAATAGGAGCACCATTACTAAACATTTGTAATATTTACAAGAGCACCAGTGTTAGCAAATCTCTGGAGTCAAGCAATAATTAATTCAGTCATTAGTAACAACAATGTTTGCCATGGAGGTACTGAAGAGCACGTGTTGCTCATGTGTCCACATTGGCAGGGAACGCGGAGAGATACCAACTGCATAAGTAAATGTTACGAGAGATAATTAATCTAGAACTAATGACGCTATTGACTATACTCTTGCTTGTTTTATTGTACAGTATTAATAGTTTCACATCATTTCATGAAATGCCTATGTTTCTGCAATTTGCGTGCAGCATGGCTACACAATTACGACGCAAGTCACGTAAATAATGTACATGTAGACTTTGCCTCCCTTTGCAGGGATCAGAGTGGAGCCATGTTAATACGGCGCGAACGTATTCAAAAAGATGCCATCTAACAAAAAAGCAAGAAATTAGGAGCCCCAACAGGTTCAATATAAAATTTAAAAAGTACGTTATTAGCCACTCTTCCCCTAAGTTATCTTGATATCGAGATTCAAGGATAGAAAAGAATTGTTACTTTCACTGTGAACAGTGCTTTGCATTTACAGACTACACTGTGAACGACATCATTGTTATCAAGTAAATTTTACGCTAACAGTAGTTAATAAATTTCAGATATTTATAATAACAGAGCAGGCAGCAGTTTTTCTTTAAAGTTCCGGGCTACTTTCTAATTTCCTTGATTAAATTTATCTAGCGAAAGCATGAATACCATTAACCAATGTACTGTCAGGTAATTGTTAATACAGTATATACATAAAATGCGCACCGGTATTGCCACGAAATTTTGGTCTTACGTTAAAGCAATAAACGGATCGAAGCCATCTGTGAACTCTCTGTTCATAATGACATCGAACTGGAGGATGGCAGAGAGAACGCAGAAATACTAAACACCTTTTTTTTCAAACATTTTCACTGAGGAAGGTCGTATTGTGGTTCCTTCTTTAAACCCTTTAAAGAACGTCAAAATGACGGATATCGAAATAACCGACCCATGTATAGAAGAGCAACTGAAATCACTGAACACAAGAAAGGTCGCTGGACGTGACGGGATACCAATTGTTATTCTTCATAGAGTCCGCGAAAGAACTTGCTTCTGTTCTAGCAGCAGTCTACTGCAGGTCGCTGGAGGAACGCTGCGCTCTCAGTGATTGTAAAAACGCGTAGGTTACTTCCGTTTTCAAGAAGAGTTATCGCATAGACGCACAAAACTAACATTATGTCTCTGACTTCTGTCTTGTAGAATTTTGGAAAACATTTTGTGCTAGCGCATTGAGAGGTTTTAGCAGACCCAAAATGTACATAGATTCTCCAGACAACAATGATGTGAAATCCAGTTCATTTTGTTCGTTCACAGGAGCCAGAAATCGGTAGCCGACTTTATAGCACCATTACTGCTTACAGTACATATCGCCTAACTAGTGAATAACGTTGGAAGTTCGATTAAGTTTTTTGTGGCTGAGTTGTTGTATACAGAGAAACTGTAGCGCATGGAAGTTGTACTGAAACGCAGGAAGACCCGCAGACAGTCCACGCTTACTGGAGGGATTGGCAGTTGCCTCTCAACATAACAGATGTAACATATTGCGAATACATAGAAAACCAAAAGGAATGTATTGCATGATTACACCATGCCAGATCAGTCACTGGAAGCAATCACTTCCATAATATATCTAGGAGTATGCACACGGAGAGATTTAAATTTGTTGCGGGTCAGCTTCGTAAGACCAAACGGTAAGGCAGATGCCAAACTGAAATTCGTTGGAAAAATCCTCAGAAATTGTAGCCCAACTACAAGGAGGTAGCTTGGAAAACAACTGTTCGAACAGTACTTGAATACTGCTCTGCAGTATGGGATCCATACCCGACAGGATTGAAAGGGGAAATAGAGCAGACTCAGAGACGAGCAGCACGTTTCGTTACAGGTTCATTTAGAAAGTGGCAAATCATCAAAGCAATGTTCAGCCATTTTCAGTAGTAGAAGCTACAGGAGAAGTACTATGAATCAAGGTATAGTTAACTTTAAAATTTCGAGAGCGTACCTTCCTAAAAGAGTGATCCAAATCACCTACATGTATCTCACCAAAAGATCATGAACGTAAAATCAGAATATCTAGTTTCCATGGAGGCTTACTAATAATTTTTATTTCAACAAACCATTGGCGACTGGAACAGGAAAGGAGAAAAGTGACAGTGGACCACAAAGTACCCTCCGCCACACATCGTAAGGTGGCTTGTGAAATATAGATATAGATGTAAATGTAGATGTAGAGGTTTATAGGAATTGCTTGCCTTATATTTTGAATCGTTCTACTTTCCTGTATGTTCCTTGGAACAGAAAAGGGAGGTAATGACAGTGGCACGTAAAGTGCCCTCCGCCACACACAGTTGGGTGGCTTGCGGAGTATAAATGTAGATGTAGATGTAGATTTATGATGGAACACTGAACTAATGAACAATACACGAAAGACGCGCAGTTATCTTTTCGAAACAAGGCACCTTACCTAATGTGGGCGTCCCTGTTGTAGCCTCGCAAGACTGGAAGATACAATTTAGAAACGTACTAAAGTAGTTTATTCGATTTTAAAAAACTAAAAGGCGGTCTGGCTGTTGCGTTTTGGTGGAGCTTAAAACTTAAGAATATGCAGCCCATGTCTGGTGGTTGTGTTGGTCTCACTTTTAACTGTCTTATGGATTTTTTCATACCATTTCGAGTCATTTTCACTATCAGCTGCAGCAGATGACAGCAGGTCATTCCAAATTCTTCCTCATCTTCTCCTTTTGCACTTCAATCTTCAGATAAAATGCCCTTTCCGACTTCACACTTTAAGATCATCCTTTTCTCTGTCCTCTGACGTCTCTCTTTCGTGAGGGTTTATATTTGTTGACAATGACTAGAGTTCTGTCCTCATACATACGTTTAAATGTTGCCTCCATTTCTCCATACAATCTTTCAAGCTAAACGTTTCTAATTCTTCTCGTATATTCTATCCGACCTTGAGCAGCTTTTGGCAGATCTTACAAATCCCATTTCAGCAGATTGTGTGCTGATTTTGTATTCCTTTTTTTCCATCCAAGATTCACTAGCGTAGAACAAGATAGGCTCAGACATTATTTTGTAAGACTTTAGTTCTGAGTCTTTCCTCAATTTCTTTTCAAGGTTTTTTGTGCTTCCAAATACGTGCTGAAATTTATTGATTTTATTCTCTACATAACTATCGTTATTCAAATTGATATCTCACCCCAACTATCTAAAACTAGACAAATATTCCTGTGCCCTGTCTTCAATAATAATGTCTGATCGGGCTAGATGTTTTAAACAGAGTCATAACTTTAGTTTTAGCTGTGAATATTTTCAGACTGTAGCACTGTATTCCTAGTTCATACTATCTATACACCGATTGTTTTTAGTGTGCTTCATTCTTCTGCGTTAAGACTACAACATCTGCACAAAGAATAGCATTTAAATGATAGTTTAGTTTCATTTTTATACCTTGATGTACTTCATTCTTCCATGCTCTTAAGTTCTCTACATAATAGACGTTAAATATTATTGGTGACATGTTACATCCCTGCCTGACGCCTTGATTTATTATTATGTCTTCTGTTTTTGAGCTTTGTGTGTTTATGACTATTTTACGGTTTTCATATATCTTTTTAATTTTCTGTATAGGATACTTGGGAGATACTATTTCTTCCATTACTGCCCATAGTCTAATGACCGAATCGAAAACTTTCTCGGTGTCAATAAAAGCAACGTGTGATTCTAGATTGAATTCTCGTCGTTTCTCTAGAATTATTTTAAAGTCGAAAATATTATGGTTTAGGGGAGCATCCCTTCTTAGATCCACTTTATTCTTCTCCAGTGAATACATCTCAGTTTGCTCTCAAGCGATTATTTAATATTTTTGAGTAAATATTGTAAACTGCATATATAATTGTCCAATGCATTTCTTCTTTTTTTGAAAATACAGACCAGCTTTGTAGTCTTCCAGTCATACGGAATCTATAAATTACCCACAATTCTTTGAAAAATGTCAATAATTCTTTGAGTAAATGCTTTTTATACAGTTTTTAATGTTATTCCATTCATTCTCTATAGATCTAGATACAGCTGTAATTTATCTTGGTAAAGTTTCCTAATACTTTGCTCTTACAATAAACATATTACGAATAATTTCGCTTAAGAACTGTGTTTCTTGTTACAGAAGTTTTTCCATCTGCCTATTAATGTCATAGCTCACGGTAACAGGAAATTATCTTAATACACGTCTTTTCCCTGTAAACTACTATAAACATTGTACCTGATTTTTTTATTTTTGACTGTTGTTGTTGTTGTGGTCTTCAGTCCTGAGACTGGTTTGATGCAGCTCTCCATGCTACTCTATCCTGTGCAAGCTTCTTCATCTCCCAGTACCTACTGCAACCTACATCCTTCTGAATCTGCTTAGTGTATTGATCTCTTGGTCTCCCTCTACGATTTTTACCCTCCACGCTGCCCTCCAATGCTAAATTTGTGATCCCTTGATGCCTCAAAACATGTCCTACCAACCGATCCCTTCTTCTAGTCAAGTTGTGCCACAAACTTCTCTTCTCCCCAATCCTATTCAATACCTCCTCATTAGTTACGTGATCTACCCACCTTATCTTCAGCATTCTTCTGTAGCACCACATTTCGAAAGCTTCTATTCTCTTCTTGTCCAAACTGGTTATCGTCCATGTTTCACTTCCATACATGGCTACACTCCATACAAATACTTTCAGAAACGACTTCCTGACACTTAAATCTATACTCGATGTTAACAAATTTCTCTTCTTCAGAAACGATTTCCTTGCCATTGCCAGTCTACATTTTATATCCTCTCTACTTCGACCATCATCAGTTATTTTACTCCCTAAATAGCAAAACTCCTTTACTACTTTAAGTGTCTCATTTCCTAATCTAATCCCCTCAGCATCACCCGATTTAATCTGACTACATTCCATTATCCTCGTTTTGCATTTGTTGATGTTCATCTTATATCCTCCTTTCAAGACACTGTCCATTCCGTTCAACTGCTCTTCCAAGTCCTTTGCTGTCTCTGACAGAATTACAATGTCATCAGCGAACCTCAAAGTTTTTACTTCTTTTCCATGAATTTTAATACCTACTCCGAATTTTTCTTTTGTTTCCTTTACTGCTTGCTCAATATACAGATTGAATAACATCGGGGAGAGGCTACAACCCTGTCTCACTCCTTTCCCAACCACTGCTTCCCTTTCATGCCCCTCGACTCTTATAACTGCCATCTGGTTTCTGTACAAATTGTAAATAGCCTTTCGCTCCCTGTATTTTACCCCTGCCACCTTCAGAATTTGAAAGAGAGTATTCCACTTAACGTTGTCAAAAGCTTTCTCTAAGTCTACAAATGCTAGAAACGTAGGTTTGCCTTTTCTTAATCTTTCTTCTAAGATAAGTCGTAAGGTTAGTATTGCCTCACGTGTTCCAACATTTCTACGGAATCCAAACTGATCTTCACCGAGGTCCGCTTCTATCAGTTTTTCCATTCGTCTGTAAAGAATCCGCGTTAGTATTTTGCAGCTGTGAATTATTAAACTGATAGTTCGGTAATTTTCACATCTGTCAACACCTGCTTTCTTTGGTATTGGAATTATTATATTCTTCTTGATGTCTGAGGGAATTTCGCCTGTCTCATACATCTTTCTCACCAGATGGTAGAGTTTTGTCAGGACTGGCTCTCCCAAGGCTGTCAGTAGTTCTAATGGAATGTTGTCTACTCCCGGGGCCTTGTTTCGACTTAGGTCTTGCAGTGCTCTGTCAAACTCTTCACGCAGTATCTTATCTCCCATTTCATCTTCATCTACATCCTCTTCCATTTCCATAATACTGTCCTCAAGTACATCGCCCTTGTATAAACCCTCTATATACTCCTTCCACCTTTCTGCCTTCCCTTCTTTGCTTAGAACTGGGTTGCCATCTGAGCTCTTGATATTCATACAAATGGTTCTCTTCTCTCCAAAGGTCTCTTTAATTTTCCTGTAGGCAGTATCTATCTTACCCCTAGTGAGACAAGCCTCTACATCCTTACATTTGTCCTCTAGCCATCCCTGCTTAGCCATTTTGCACTTCCTGTCGATCTCATTTTTGAGACGTTTGTATTCCCTTTTGCCTGCTTCATTTACTGCATTTTTATATTTTCTCCTTTCATCAATTAAATTCAATATTTCTTCTGTTACCCAAGGATTTCTATTAGCCCTCGTCTTTTTACCTACTTGATCCTCTGCTGCCTTCACTACTTCATCCCTCAGAGCTACCCATTCTTCTTCTACTGTATTTCTTTCCCCCATTCCTGTCAATTGTTCCCTTATGCTCTCCCTGAAACTCTCTACAACCTCTGGTTCTTTCAGTTTATCCAGGTCCCATCTCCTTAAATTCCCACCTTTTTGCAGTTTCTTCAGTTTCAATCTGCAGTTCATAACCAATAGATTGTGGTCAGAATCCACATCTGCCCCTGGAAATGTCTTACAATTTAAAACCTGGTTCCTAAATCTCTGTCTTACCATTATATAATCTATCTGATACCTATTAGTATCTCCAGGATTCTTCCAGGTATACAACCTTCTTTTATGATTCTTGAACCAAGTGTTAGCTATGATTAAGTTATGCTCTGTGCAAAATTCTACAAGGCGGCTTCCTCTTTCATTTCTTCCCCCCACTCCATATTCACCTACTATGTTTCCTTCTCTCCCTTTTCCTACTGACGAATTCCAGTCACCCATGACTATTAAATTTTCGTCTCCCTTCACTACCTGAATAATTTCTTTTATCTCGTCATACATTTCATCAATTTCTTCATCATCTGCAGAGCTAGTTGGCATATAAACTTGTACTACTGTAGTAGGCATGGGCTTTGTGTCTATCTTGGCCACAATAATGCGTTCACTATGCTGTTTGTAGTAGCTAACCCGCACTCCTATTTTTTTATTCATTATTAAACCTACTCCTGCATTACCCCTATTTGATTTTGTATTTATAACCCTGTAATCACCTGACCAGAAGTCTTGTTCCTCCTGCCACCGAACTTCACTAATTCCCACTATATCTAACTTTAACCTATCCATTTCCCTTTTTAAATTTTCTAACCTACCTGCCCGATTAAGGGATCTGACATTCCACGCTCCGATCCGTAGAATGCCAGTTTTCTTTCTCCTGATAACGACGGCCTCTAAAGTAGTCCCCGCCCGGAGATCCGAATGGGGGACTATTTTACCTCCGGAATATTTTACCCAAGAGGACGCCATCATCATTTAATCATCCGCTTCCTTCCCCACCCCTGCGCACCTCGTATGAATTCTTATTTTGCATTTCGTGGAGTTAATCATTTCTTCCCTTCGATCTTCCTCGCACGTCTCGCAACACCATTCCTCTGTTTTGCGAATAAGTTTCTGTGGTAGCTTCCCTGGAGAGTCTCCGAAACGCTTCTTTTTCTATTTTTGACTGTACAATAATTTATTATGGGTTTTAGGCCGCGATTCGATCACGTAAATTTATGTATTTCTTACATCCTGAAGAACAAGCTGCATGCTTTTGATTGATTATATGTCACAAACTGCCTTAGGTCTCGTCCATTATCATTAATTCCTTGTATTCCAAATGTGCCATCTACTTCTGTTATCTGTTGATTACCAAGTCCCTCATTGAGATCTTCACATATAATATGAGATTTTTTATTTAATTTACTTCTTTTTGCTGTGTATTATAACATTTTATTTCTTTTTTCCTTTTTCCTCGTGGGGTGTAAACACCTACCAACATTAGATATTCTGTCTTGTAAATTTGCATGTGACAATTATTTCATTTACATGGCTACAGCATATCACTTTGTTTTCCATTTCTCATGCTTTAAAACTATTATTTCACACAGACTCTTATGATTTCCTGTACAGGACTCATATAATTTTCTATTTCCACCTCACCCTTTTTTCCTTTAGGACTGTCATATCAAATTTGGTTTCTTTTCGTATTTTGTTCAGTTTGACTGCTATATTTCCCTAACCTCTTACATTCAAGGTTGCTATTTTTGCTCGCTCCAGAATCCCAAGTCGGGAGGCGTTAACTTCGCACTTCCAATGGTCCGTCCGGTTGCGTTTTTTTTTTTTTTTTTTTTTTTTTAATATTTCGTGTGTTACACTTTCTCCACAGAACAAGACACCAGGCTACCACAAGGAAAGTCCTATGTTAACGCCGCCTATTCACAGCCTTCAGACCTGCTACCAGTTATATTATCCCTTATTGGAACGCTGCCTCTTCCACTGATAACTGTTTTCGTGATCCAGCGTTGATATCTTCATCCTGTTACGCTGCCGTGCAAACATGTGGTCAATGGTGCGAAAGTCAGTATTCAGTGCCCACAGAGTCTTCTAATAGAATGCATGGCGGCAGTCTAAACTACCTGGTGAGGGACTGGATCCCTGACAGACAGCGTATCTCCTTGGCAGGGAGTTCCAAAGATAGATGTAGAGCCAAGTTCAGTGTGCGGTTCTGGATACACTGGACATGCCAGTGCGTAGTTCTGTTTTATTTTTTCCAGGTGACTGCTGGTATTCCACCGTGGGTCGAAGCAGTTAGGAAGCACATGAGCCGTACTTAGGTTCACTAGATGTTAAACTTGTAGCTGCCGTTTCGTTGTCCCGTTCTTTGAGGTTGTTGACGAGCTTGGTTCAAAATGGCTCTGAACACTATGGGACTTAACTTCTGAGGTCATCAGTCCCCTAGAACTGAGAACTACTTAAGTCTAACTAACCTAAGGACATCACACACACCTATTCCAAAGGCAGGATTCGAACCTGCGACCGTAGCGGTCGCGCGGTTCCAGACTGTAGCGCCTAGAACCACTCGACCACTCTGGCCGGCGACGTGCTTGGTGTTTGGATATATTTTGACTTGGATGTTTCTAAATCATTGATAACCATTCAAAACAAAAATTAAAATTCTGCACGAGGAGAACTTGATAATCTCTCAGCCCCAAATTGTATTTCTTTTGTAGGTATGTATTCCGCAATATTATAACTCGACTGTTACCACGAACTGCAGACTAGTTTTATTTATTTGTCTAATCACTTACCGGTTATACAAAGACATGTCATTACGAAATTATTTGCTTTGTACGATTTATTCGAGATGGAAATCCACCCATTCTGGCGAATGTATATAAAGAACCTACTTCTCCATTTTCGATAGCTAAGAAATGAGTGGATAAATTTAATGTGGATATACCTTTCTTTAAGATAGCAATGAGAAAGCATTTTGGAAACTGCGGACTGCATTTTTTTGGTTACTGACAAAAAGCAAGTACAAAAAAAAAAGATTCTCAGGGAGGCTTGTACGGTTTAGTCACATTGATTTCATACATATTTTGGTTACTATGCGAAAGACGTAGAGCAGCACGTCACATCAAAACAGAGACAGCAATCGAAGCAGTCGGTGCTACCCCCTAGCCCTGCGTAAGGCAAAGAGAAATCACTTGTTCAAAAGGATGTCACCAGTGTTTACTGTGATGGAAAAGGGATTCCTCTTACTGATAGCAATGTAATCGTTACACAATAAAACAATGGCAATAACACGCTAATCTTATGCACCACGTAGATCAAAGAAACTTTTGAGAAAAATAAAGAAAGAATCATAACAATTTAGATCCTACAAAAGTACTATGTCAGTAGGGAAACTGAAGGATTATGAAATATGAATTGTTAAAACCTCTACATACCTCCAAATAATGTGATATCTTTTCCTCCCTTGACAACTTGCTCCGTCGCTGGCGTCAAGTCAAGCTGTCACCTAATCGCCATTGTTAGAACATAAGTCAGTTGCGAAATCCTAAACTACTGCGCCTATCACACCGTCACTGTCACTATTTTAACTGCAGTATTACATGCACTCACTTTCATTCATCCCAGTGTTGTCGGTGTCATTTATGAATTATTGTCAATACTACTGAAATTGTTAGATACTATCACATACCAAGAACCACTGACTACTGTTTACAAAGGATTCCTTTGATCCATTTACGGATTAGGTGGATAAGTTTGGGATACCTTGGATTCCAGCGATTAATCTAACAGCAGTGCCTATATACAAAGGAATAAAACCAACTGCAAAGAGTATGATGCAGTCAAATAGTTCAGCATAAGAGTTTATTCATTTTCATCTCGCTTGCTTCCGTGCCACTTCCGAAACAGCATTATTCAGGGCTTAAGACATTAATCACCACAGCACATTAGTATCGGCAACAACTTTTCTTGCAAACTCAAGCGCTCCCAATCCGATATTAAAGCCTGACTAAACCAAGTAGATAAGAGAAATTAGGGCTTGTACGGAGGAATATAGACAGTCGTTTTTTCCTCGATCTATTTGCGAGTAGAGCAGGAATCGAACGGCTGTAGATGAAAATCCTTATTAGTAGTATCTTCTGTACTCTAATCCACAACCTACCTCAAATTTCACCCTCACCTTCTTTAGAAATACTTAAGTACCAGATATATCGCACCTATTCACCTCTTTGTAGACCGTGCTGCTACTTCTACCGAACTGCTGCCTTTTTTTCTCTTTGCGATATAAACTCATTTCCATTGGTTATCTCAAAACTGATTTAGTCAATTGCGTGGGATTAGCAAAAAGTTGTCCCAATACATGGTCTTGGCTCACCGGTGCCGAATTTTTCCCAGTGTTTCATAATACTTTCCGATGTCGACACCAGACATGTTCCCATACCTGTCTGAATTAATACTCCCACTTCCTTGGACAGAAAATATCAGGTTAGCCATCAATGAGCACTTGTACGCAGTTTGATCTCAGCTAGCTGTCTATCAAGGAACTCTTGCTTTCAGACATCTAGTTGCACCTTTGCATGTACAGGTTTCTGTTTCGTGAGTCATCTGCTCGAAGTCGTAGCACCAACTAAACAAGTCTGCTTTCCACCCTCTTTAGATGATACATTACAAATTTTCACCACATTTGGTACGACCTGACTTCCTATTATTCCCACATGTAAAGATATTTGTGACTGGAAAATGCTTCGGTCCAATTAAAGTGTTACGACAGTCATGAATAGGCAGTTTTCGGAACTACTAGTATCGCTCTTCAGATATGGAACGTAAATACCGGCAGAGGCGGCCATGCACGAGGACGTATGGCACGCACCACACTCGGTTGCTGTCTACAGTGGCCGCCGATATTTGAATGTACTGCCGATGACTAAGTTGATTATTAATCCGTACTCAAAACTATTGTTTCACTAACATTTTTTCAAATAAACCTGAGTATGATATCCGTTTTATTTGTGAGTGACAAGCTTCTAAACAACAGAAATTTTCCCAAAATTACCAACAATGCATCGGTCGGTGTCGTTCGTGCCTGTTAATTTCAGTAGCGTACCTAGTTGAACTCTTTTGAGAATTGAAGCCGCCTTCACAAGCTGTAATCTTGACACAAACGCTCCCATTGTATCACATTAAACTAAACTCACCCGAACTAGCTATGAAGGCCCAACGGTACCGATCGGTCTCAGCCCATAGGCGTTACTGGATGCGGATATGGAGAGTCATGTGGTGAGCACACCACTCTCCCGGCCGTGTGTCACTTTATGAGACCGGAGACGCTACTCCCCAATCAAGTAGCTCCTCAGTTTTTCTTCACAAGGGCTGAGTCCACCCCGCTTGCCAACAGCGCTCGGCAGACCGGATGGTCATCCATCCAAGTGTTAGCTCAGCCCGACAGTGCGTAACTTCTGTGATCGGAGGAGAACCGGTGTTACCACCACAGCAAGGCCTTTGGCCTCATTGTATCACACAAGTGACTGTAATATACTGCAGACTGGTGGGAGGTCCGACTGTTTCCGAGGGAAGTCGAAATGGTCTACTTGCTTTATTTATAATTTTTTGCATCAGCTTTCCACCTCTTCTGAATGCCTCCTATACATGATACGTGAAGCCACGCCGCTGTAGGTACTTCGTTGTTGACCGTTATGTCATCCAATTTTGTTTTAGGGTATTTCGATAGGTTCTCTTTCTGCAAAAAGTATGTGGCAATGCTAGTGAGAATTCCAAATTTCGACACGATCCTTCTAGTTTATTACGATTGTTTTCTGCAGTTCTTGTAGAATCACTGCTTACAACGTACAACGCGTCCGCTTTCTACGAACAAGTCATGTCGAAATGTTATCAGTTCGCTTAGCTTACCGCTGTCGTAAAACTTGAGTAATATGGGCTCCAGTGCTACATGTCAAAATTCTGAACCACATACTGATCCCTGTAGTCGTCGTCCCGAGAACATGAACGATACTTATCTCCCGTGGCAATATTTTTCTTAAGCACTTGTACAGAGCCTCTGGACATCACAGTTCCCTTAGGCGAACAGTGAAAGACAGACCATAGATGATCGAAAGCGCCAGTAACCAGCAGGGTGTTCATTTTGACTGAAGACATTGAAGTAGCTCGAAAACTGCACATCGAATCAAAAAAGGTTATGATTGCAATTTGTTTGTCTCGGATGCGGACATACAATGGTACCACGCCCGACCCTCCATCCAACCCCGTGTGTGGGTTGCGGTGGGGTGGGTAGGGCTGGGGGAGGACAACTTTGAAATCTTCAATGGCAACTCCCACTTCTTTATTATGGATTACGATTCTTGTACAGAAAAATCTACATCTGTTTTGTCTGAAGCACTTTCTTTGTTTGGCCACATTTGGCTCTCTAATCGGAGGAATAGAAATGGGTGCCCGATCGTAATTTACGACATGCTACTCAATGGCCCTTGAATATCCAATGGCACGTGGGATACCACCTCCATGCTGCGAGGATAGGACAGGGCAGTATTTCATAACTTCTAATTGGAAACCCCATTCGCAACGTTGAATTCCTCTGACATATCGAACAGAGCACTGCTCGATGCCCCACAGTGGCCGCGTACAAACTGCGACCGGAGTTCAGGTATTGTGCAGACATAGAACAGGTAGTGATTCTGAACATTAAAATATTTGCGCAGCGTTAATTGCCTGCACACCTACCTATTATTTGATGGGCAGACGTGCAAATGAACGATGAATGTTGCAACCACAGAAGAAAAATGGAATTAACCTGATTTATGGAGAATGTAGGACCAATTTGAGATTGCTGTTGCCTTATATGCCGAGCGTTATCCAGGGAAAGCTCGGTCTCGTTCGTTTTTTTACAAGATAGTGAACGCCTTTATTTTGATGGCAGCACACAGAGCGGCAAAAGGAAACGAAGCAGGCGTGTTACAGAAGAAGCTTATGAGATAGCCGTACTAGTGGCAGTGCACCACAACCCACGGATAAGCGGCCGGCAATTACACCTCGATTCCGGTATGTCCGTCAGTAGTATTGCCACAATACTGCATCGTCGTAAGTATCATTCATACCACGAGCCACTGTATCAAGACCTTCATGGCGCCGATTTCCATAACTGGGTAGTGTGACTGGGCACGTCAACAAAGGCAAAAGACCGTCACGTTCTTTCCCGAGGTACTATTTTCCAGTAAGTTTACATTCACAAACCATGGTAGCTTTATCGGCTTGACATACATCACTGGAGTGTAGGGAGTCCCAACTGGTTGCGGGAAGTTGTCCATCAACGTCCTTGACCGGTTAATGTAAGAGATGTAATCATGGGGAACAAGGTCATTGGTCCGTATTTTATCAACGACGCGTTGAATGGGCGCAAATATTTAACTTTCTTGGAACAGGAACTACTTGCACTACTGCAGGATGTTGCCTTTGACGTTCGACAACGTTTGTGGTTTCAGCATGACGGTTGCCCAGCGCGTTACGCAATTGAGGTACTGGAGGTATGAAGCAGAGGTGGCCTTATTTGTTGACCCGCTAGGTCTAATTTGAGATCACAGGATTTCTTTCTGAGGAGACATTTGAAAGATAAGATATACCAGCAAGTGTGAGCAGGCTGTGAAGGCAAGGTCGACTGCATCAGAAATGCCTGTGCTGACATTCCCGCAGATACACTTCTGTCCCATGTACGGTCATTTGAAAAGCGAGTCACTAAGTGTGTTGAAGTTGTCGGTTGTGCGTTAAACGCTTACACTAGCTGGAAAAGTAGAGTAACGTTCACCTCGAGCCACGGCCAAAGTGACGCGCGCTTAATCCCACGTTCGATATATCGAAGGAATACAACGATCCGAATGGGGCTTCCGATCAGAAGTTGTAAAATACTGGCCTGTCCTACCCTCGCAGCATGTAGGTGGGGTCCCACGTGCGACTGGATATTCAAGGGCCATTGAGCAGCATATCGTAAATTACGATTGTGTACCCATTTCTATTCCTCTGATTACAGCGAAGAAAATGCTTCAGACAAAACGTATGTTGATATTGCCGTAGATTGGCAATCTGAAACAGAAAACGGCGGTTCCCATTGAAGATTTCAAAGTTGACCCCGCCAATCACGCGTGGATTGGGGTGGGGATTCGAGTGTGGTATCATTGTATGTCGTCTTCCGAGATAAACAAATTGCAATTATAACTTTTTTCGATCCTATGTGTAGCTTTCGAGATGTTTCAATGCCTTCAGTTAAAACGAACGCCCTGTGTTTCTCCATATGTAGAGAGTTCGCAGGATGACTATCTGCCACAAGCGAGATCGCTTTTTTTATTGACTTTCCCGTAATTTACCTCTCTTAAACCTGTACTAGTGAGGGTTCATGCCGCGTAGCAGATCTTGCAATTATTTACCTTATTATTTTTTTTAACTTACCTAGAACGTTGAGGAAGAATGAAAGGAAAATATTGGAAAAATGGTTACTCTCACAGGCGATAAGGACGACGGCCCTGCAGCTGGTGGTGGTGGCTGTCGTGGCCACAATGGAAGTGGAGGGTCCGGGCGCGATGGCAGCGGCTGGCGACGCAACCGTGTGTGCCCTGGGCTCCGCATCGCGCCTGCTGCGCACCGTGCACCAACACTTGCCGGGAACCATCCGGATCGTCGCTTCCGAAGGTCGCGGCGCGCCGCCCATCCCGGTGCCCGACAACCAGCCCTGGCCCTCTGCCTACATCCTGCTCGTCACTGTCGACGACGTCATGGTAACCACAAGCACCTCACGGCTTCTCCTCTAGAGCATTCGCAGAACGGCAAAATACGCTAACTGAAAAAAGGTACACGCAGAAGAGGAGGAGGAATCGAAATGAAGTTTCACGGGTTGAGAGGATATGTGATGTTATTTTGGTGATGAAATTCAAATGGTTCAAATGGCTCTGAGCACTATGGGACTTAACATCTTAGGTCATCAGTACCCTAGAACTTAGAACTACTTAAACCTAACTAACCTAAGGACATCACACACATCCATGCCCGAGGCAGGATTCGAACCTGCGATCGTAGCAGCAGAGCGGTTCGGGACTGAAACGCCTAGAACCGCTAATGTGCAATGTTATACAGATATTAAATTTAATAGTTTTCAGAGGTGTTTCGTGCTGTTTGTGGCAAAATAACGATTTACTAAATTTTTGGAATCGTTCGCTCGCTGTGTTTTTTGGATTTTTCTGTGCGTTGAAGTCGTTCAGTAAATTTCGTGCTTTAGTTTTCAGCTGACGTTTCTTATTGTTTCTAGTGAAATATTTAAGTAAAATTTTCATTTAGTGTTTTAACTTCATTGAGTGTTCCAACGGCCGCTTGAATTTTTGGTTTTATATAATAATTTTGTGCAGTTTTGTCGGTAATGGTATTAGCTCTGGTGTAGTAGTATTAATACAAGTTGTTGCTTTCTTAGTAGACAGAATTTCGAGACCGCTATTGTTAGATCTATAAATAGTTCTACTTGTGTATCTGAACTTTGGTAACGTAGACGTATAGTTTTTTCAGTAACTGTAAAATTCTACCATGAGTGAGAAGTGTGAGCTCTGTCGTAGATTTGTGAGTAGTGGGTTACCGTGTGAGATTTATTCAAAGTATTTTCATTGCAGGGAATGCAGTGGGGAAGCCAGTGGGCATTCTAGCGAGATCCTTTCCTGTGAATGCAGAATCTGTACTAGAAATAAGTTGATAGAGGAGCTGGAGCGTAAGATCTGTGTCCTTCAGGTGCAGTTACAACGCGCAAAGGAGAAACTAGACAGGTTGAGGAGGGTGAAGGGTGGTGGGAAATGGGAACTGGCAGTTGGCAAGGAGTAGGGGGTATTCGGACCGTTATACTTTGCGTATATGTAATAGATTTGAACAACTGCCAGAGTTGCGTGGAGAGGAGCCTCTTGTAGCTGTAGGTATAGGAAACATGCGGCAGTCTTCAGCTGTTAGGAGTCCCGTGTCAGTTGCAAAGTCTAGCAGAAAGAAGAAGGTTCTGCTGTTAGGTAGATTGCACAATAGAGGTGTGGGACAGCATTTGCAGGAAGTGTTGGGGAGTGAGTACTAGGTCATCAACATTGTGAAGCTTAGTGCAGTGTTCGCTCAGGTGGATGACAGCATAGGGGAGTTATGTAGGAATTTTACAGAGGAGGATCAGGTAGTGATAGTGGGTGGAGCATGGAATAGTCTTGATAGGGACACGGAATGTGATGTAGGTGGTGATCTGGTACAGATAGCTACTCAAACTGGTGGCACTAATGTGCATTTCGTGCAACTGTTTCAGCGTCATGATCGGCCTACGGCACGTACAACATACACACCCATGCCTGAGGGAGGATTCGAACCTCCGACGGAGTCAGACGCACTGACCGTGACAAGGCGCCTCAGACCACGCTGCTATGGCTCTATCAGTAGATCGGGTCTCACTAGGCATGGCCTGCACCTCAATAGGTATGGGAGGGGTGACAGTGTAGTGGGTGGTGGTGGATCACTCATGCAAAAATTCCTGTAGTAGCTGGTATTAGACCTGCACCTTTTTCAGTTTGAGGTAAGCTGATAGGTATACCTGCTTTAAAGGAAGTCTCTCTAACTAAGGGCTCACCTTCAAAGGACGTCATGTTTCCAAGTAGAGAAGGAATTAGCATATTTCATCAAAATATTAGAGATATTAGAGATAAATTTAGTTAATTGCTTAGAGATGTTGACTCCGAAATTCTTGGTATATTGGAGCACCACTTAAATAATATGACAATTCAAAGGCTTCTTTTACCATGATACAGATTAGCTGGCTGTTTTTCAAGGAATTCCTTGCGCAGGGGGGGGGGGGGGGGGTGAGTGGCTATGTACGTAAAAACCGTATTCCATTTGAGTCCATAGACGTATTACGGCACTGCACTGAAGAGATACTTGAATGTTGGGCAGGGGCAGTTGAATTTAATGAAACTAAACTTTTAATTGTTGTTGTTTATAGGTCCCCTAACTCCGACTTCAGAGAATTTCTGCCCAATGTAGAGAGGGTTCTTGATTCATTTTTTAGGAAGTATCAGAAATAAGTTATATGTGGTGACTTCAATATAAATTATGTATATGATGGTGCAAGAAAATGGATGTTGGTAGATCTCCTAAACTCATAGGGTGTGATGCAGACTGTGTTTTTTCCAACTAGGGTGCAGGGGAACAGTAGCACAGCCATAGAAAATATTTTTATTTATTCTTCATTACTAGGTAGGCATTCTGTTAGTAAAAGGGTGAATGGCCTTTCAGACCAAGATGCACAAATTTTAACACTAAATGCTTTTGTACTCAAACAAATGTCACATAATTACGACCTATGTAGGAAAGTTAATCCATCAGCAATAGAGATTTTTTTAAACCCTGTCAAGGAACAAGAGTGGCAGGATGTTTAGAGTGCCAATAACATAGATACCAAATATAATGCTTTCCTTAACACATTTCTCATGCTCTTTGAAAGTTGCTTTCTACTAGAATGTTCTAAACAAGTTACTAGCAGCTGAAAGGCAGCCTGGGTGGCTGATTAGGTATAAGGATATCTTGCAAAGCCGATGGGAATTATATGAAAATGATAGAAGTAGTCACAATCAAGCTACAGTAGTCCATTACAAACAGTACTGTAAGGTGCTTAAAATGTTCAAAAAATGGTTCAAATGGCTCTGAGCACTATGGGACTTAACATCTATGGTCATCAGTCCCCTAGAACTTAGAACTACTTAAACCTAACTAACCTAAGGACAGCACACAACACCCAGCCATCACGAGGCAGAGAAAATCCCTGACCCCGCCGGGAATCGAACCCGGGAACCCGGGCGTGGGAAGCGAGAACTTAAAATGTTATTAGGAAGGCAAACAATATGTGGTAAGCAAATAGAATAACTAATTCACAGGATACAATTAAAACCATATGGTCAGTTGTGAAGAAAGTGTCTGGTCAGTCTGTTCGTAGTAAAAATAATTCTGTTACTGATAAATCAGATATCTGTACAGTATTTAACAATCATTTTCTGAAGATTGCTGGTAAATTAAATAAAAAATTAGTATCTACAGAGACTCATATAACTTTCTTCGTAAATGCCTTTTCAAGATTCAAGTCTGAAATACTCCTCTGTAATACAGACAAGGAGGAGATTTGAGCCAATAATTAAATCACTGAAGACTAAAGACTCTCATGGACACGATGGAGTGCCTAGCAGAGTATTAAAGTACTGTGCTGCGCATGTTTGCCCTGTATTTAGCCATATTTGTAATTTTTCCTTTAGGAATGTCCAGTTTCCTGAGTGATTAAAGTACTCAGTAGTAAAGCCGCTTATAAAAAGGGAGAAAAGGATAATGTGCACAATTTTAGATCTTTTTTTATGCCATCAATGTTTACTAAAGTTGTTGAAAAGGCTATGTATGTAAGAGTTATTCATCATTTTATGTCACACGATTTACTATCAAAAGTACAGTTCGGCTTTAGAAGTCGTTTAACAACTGAAAATGCTATATTCTCTTTTCTCTGTGAGGCACTGGATGGGTTAAACAAAAGGTTTCGAACGCTAGGCATATTTTTTTGATTTAACTAAGGCGTTTGATTGTGTTGATCATAAAATATTCAGAAGTTGCACCATTACAGAATACGGGGAGTAGCTCACAATTGGTTCACCTCTTACTTTAGCAACAGACAGCGAAAGGTCATTATTCCCAATGTGTAGAATTGGTGTGGGGGGGGGGGGGGGGGGGGCTAGTGCCCCAGGGATCAGTGTTGGGACCGTTCCTGTGCCTTATTTATATAAATGATATGCCCTCTAGTATTATGGGAAACTCTAAAATATTTCTGTTTGCTGATGACACTAGCTTGGTAATAAAGGAAGTTGTGTGTAACATTGGCCCGCTTTCAACTAGTGCAGTTCATGACCTAAGTTCGTGGCTTGTAGAAAATAAACTAACGCTAAATCACAGTAAGACTCAGTTTTTACAGATTCTAACACGCAATTTCACAAAACGTGAAGTTTAAATTTCACAGAATTGGTATATGATTAGTGAAACTGAACAATTCAAATCTCTAGGTGTTCAAATAGAGAGTAAACTGTCGTGAAAAGCCCACGTTCAGGATCCTATTCAAAGTCTTAATGCTGCCATTTTTACTATTCGAACAGTATCTGAAGTGAGCGATAGTTCGACACGAAAATTAGTCTACTTTGCTTATTTTCATTCGCTTATGTCGTATGGTATTGTATTTTGGGTAACTCTTCTCATTCTAAAAGTATATTTTTGGCTCAGAAACGGGTGGTTCGGGCAATATGTGGTGTAAGTTCGCGAACCTCATGTCGACCCATGTTCGCTAGTCTAGGTAATTTGAAATTGTCCTCTCAATATATATATATATATATATATATATATATATATATATATATATATATATATATATATATTTCTTACTGTAGTTTCTTGTTAACTATATTAGCTTATTTCCAAGAATAAGCAGCTTTCACTCAGTTAATACTCGGCAGAAATCAAACCTCCTGCATTTGGATCGGACTTCCGTAACTCTTGTGTTGAAAGGTGTGCAGTATACTGCTGCATCCATTTTCAATTAGCTACCGCTAGAATTCCAAAGTCTTAGCAGTAATCCACGCCCTTTCAAATCGAAACTGAAGAGTTTCCTCATGGGTCGCTCCTTCTATTCTGTCGAGGAGTTCCTTGAAAAATTAATATGATTCTTGTTGTATTGTTGATTGCGTTACTTAAACTTATAGACCGATTTTTTACGGGTTAATAAACATTTTATTTTTATCCGTTATTACTTTTATGTTGTAATTTCATGTACCATGACTTTGGGGATGTGCACCTCAATTTAGTCCTATGGAACCCGACGTGCAAATAAGTAAATAAATAAATCAGAATGACGCTGCACCCCTGCTGGCATCGATGCATGCACTGATTCCGTTGGGAACAGTGACATGAAGCCTACCCTCCTCTTCTAAGTATCTGGCCGACAACTGTTGTAACTGGTCCGTTAAATCGTAGATACTAAAAGAGGGATGAAGTTGAGGTCAAGGTGGTCCGACACTTGTGCTATTGTGAACAGATCTGTGGATCTCTCTGGCCACAAAAGTACCTTAACATCACGAGGACAATTCATGGAGTCATGTGCCATATGTCGATGAGCACTGTCCTATTAGAAAATGATGCCACGACATTGTTTCGTGAGTGGTAACACATGAGGCTACAGGAAAGCCGTGACACATTGTTCTGCCATTAGAGTTCCTTCAGTAACTATCACTCGGGACCTGAAGTCATACTCAATGGTTCTCCACGCAATGACGCCAGAAGTAACACAACTGCGTCGCTCCAAAACATTGGAAGAATCGAAGTTATCCCTAGATTGCCGCCATGCTAGCTGACGATGGGCATTGGGAGATCTACAGAAACCGCAATATATCACTGAAAGAAACGCAACGGCATTCGTCTACAGTTTATACTTCGCGATCAGATGTGTCCTTTCCAGTGATCTCACAGCTTGTATGAGGTCGAAGAACTACATACTTTATTTTTTAAGTACAAGTTTTTTGGTGCACAGTTTCTTTATTTACTCGTAACGATACAAGTTACACGGCAAGGTTGTTTCGTGGTGTACCTGTGAAGATAGTATAATAGGCCTACCATAACGTAGTTTCTTACGTGCACGTTAGTCTATGTCTCCATATGACACATTAAGCTTACGTCTTAGCTGGTGCGACGTGGTCCATATGGCGTCTTGGAGCGTAAATGTCGCTTGTCTCTATGTTATGATGCGATCTAACTTTGAAGGTTAATTTTTTGACAACCTTTCTGACAGCTTCGGCTCCAGCGTTGCTATATGTTTAGAATGGAATTTGTGTTTCGCGGAAACTCACTGATAGCGTTTCCTTTCTCAGATGTTATCGCAATAGTTTGATCATTTTCTTAGGTAGTGTCAATAAAACATAAAAAATTACCTGGAAAATAAAACATAAAAAGTGAATAATTTACGTTTGTTCTTCAATAGTGTCAATAAAACATAAAAAATATTTGGAAAATTTTATTGTAATCATTAAAGAAACAGGGTAAATTGTCGAAATAGACACAAAACTATGGAATACTTATCATTTACCTAAGAGCACTATCTCTAAAAAACTAAACATAATCACTTACTTTCTGTGCAACAGAAACTCCATTGTAAACATATAGCATCTCTGGACGCGAAGCTGTCAAAAAATAGCCTCACAAGATCAGGCAAATGAAAAAGGAACATATAAATAACGTTATCGTACCATAACAATGAGACAGCCGACATTTACGCCTCAAGACGTCACAACACTTAAGACATAACTCTAAGGTGTAGTCTTAGATCAACATGGACATAAGGAACTATATTACATTTATTATATCATATTCACAGGTGCACTTGAAAATGGCAAATCGCAGAAACGAGCTCGTCGTGTAACTTGTCCCACTGCGTGTAAATAACGAAATAGTTCAGGAAAAAATTTGTACCAAATGTGTCCGTTTGTTCTGTGGTGAACGGCAGCCGGCGGAATTGATGGTCATTGCCTATTCTGGCTGCTGCTAGCCTCCGATCTATGGTACAGGGTGACACAGTAAGTTATAAGGAGTCCATTATATTTGTTCTCAGATGGCAGGCGCAGATGAGAAGTGGTTACGCTGTGCTTGGTGCACAGTGCACCCATGCTCCCTTGTTGCGTTCAGACGTGGTCGACTGGACTGTTGACGGCTAATACGCCTGGCCTCACGTTCCCATGCAGCCCATCATCGGACAGCTGGTATATCCGAATACCCCACTAATATGGGTTCTGCACGATTTGACCTGCCAGCCAAATGGAGGAACACAGTAGCGTCCCTTCCAAACCTTGTCAGGCGCTAATAACGCTGTCTCAAACGTGTACGTGGTGTCTCCGTGTCCTTCACACTGATAAACATGTACGTCATGTTTTAACGCATCGAGAAATAACTCCCATTGTACTACACGGTAAAAATTGTAAGGGAAGACAGAGAATCATGTGAGCCCACAAATAATCAAGTACGTTGGGAGCAATTGCTACTCTGAGATGAAGATACTGGCAGAAAAGATAGAATATATGGGGATCGCATCAAATCAGATGAAAGAATACTGATGACCCTCTTACAAATGGCTCTGAGCACTATGGGACTTAACATCTGAGGTCATCAGTCCCCTAGATCTTAGAACTACTTAAACCTAACTAACCTAAGGACATCACACACATCCATGCCCGAGGCAGGATTCGAACCTGTGACCGTAGCGGTCGCGCGGTTCCAGACTACTAGTCACTGCCGCAGTACTGCGCGCCCACAGTCATTTCTGGTGGTTCCAGGGTTCGGACAGGATGGGGCTGCCATCGCGTATCAGCCTCTGAGGTTCCTAGGTTCATCTCGGCGCCTCTGCACATTTCCGCCAGCCTACACGGCCACGGGCGTCCTACCCCAGCTGCTAGTCACGTCGCGCTGTGAAGCACGACTCTGTCAGCCAGTGCTGTCACGCTGCTTCAGCGTTCAGCATTCTCTCATACGGAAGTCATGCGTTGCCTGCAAGACACCTGTCGCACAACCCACAACGACTACTGTGTTTATGCAGGGGAGTCATCGGTCTATTACAAAGTACATTCTCCTCTGCCATTCCTTAGTCTGTGCTTGCTACTATACTGCAGAGCCTGGTTAACAGCACCACTGAAGACAGAAATGCTCTTTCACTAGTATAGGGCTCCAGTTAGATGCAGTAACTATCTTTTTGGGAAGAAATTTTCGACAGCCGACAATTCGATAGCCTTCACAACGGAGTATTTCGCAGATATTACGTAATTTCTCCCTCCAGTGGGATATAAAACATCGTACTTCACTGGGTGAAACTTTTGGTTTTCTAAGAAGGCTAAGCACACGGGGCACAAAATCAGTCGGGCACATGACATGCCAGTTCACCTCTCGACTCTGTATTGGTTTCAGTGTGGTGAAGAAGAGAGTTCACAAGGTACTTCGTATACAGCTAAAGCTACCCGTTGATGATTATTTCCCTGGGAGATAACAGGATGTATTGGTTGCTAGGTTTCGCTCTTCGTTCCAAGTAGTCACAGCCATGTAAAGAAGAGCGTCCGTTAGTTTGTAATCCATGAAAATCTACAATTTAATTCCACTACTGATGAAATTTTGCACACTTTATCATAAGGGAAAGAGTAAAATCACTATCTACGTAATATTTTGTAATCTGACATCAAATATATTTGTACGTTATATACACGTGTAAAGTGAAAAGTTGTTACGCTTCAAATTTCTGAACGATGAACGATCCCCTAATGAACATTTAGTTCAAAGTTCTACATTCAGATGAAACAAAGAAGAAAATTAATGGATAATTAAATGCCTAACAAACGAAATATATCGTGCTAAAATGATTTAATTCCTATCGCGAGAATAAATTACAGCGACAACATCCACCTTGGAGAGAGTACCATCAAACGTCATTAGGTCGCGGGACGAATGAAAGCTCGAGAATTTTTTCAGAAATTTGATTACAAGTTCTTGATTAGTTGCCGTTGTTAAATTTTACAATACCTTAGAAGATACTTTAGTCCCTGTTTCACAGTTATTTTTATTATTAAAATCCACAGTGCCATACAAACGCTATGTTCGTGTGTATGGTACAACAAAAATCACTAGATAGCGGGTCGGTAAAAAAAATCGAACAGAATCCGAAATTTGGCGAACTATGCTGTAAACTGTTAGAGGAGCTCTCGCGCTCAAACATAGCTGCACTTGAAACAGTAAAAATTGAGCGGAAATAATAGACAATTTCTACAAAAACTTGAAATACTTACTGCAAAATGTAACAACAAACGGCGCAGCTAATCATCTTTCGACACAGGTGAAGACGTATTCATTTACCGCATTCCGTTGATGCCCAGTTACCGAAATATACCCGATTTAAAGCGATTGCAATTTCCCATGCAGCTTGCATTCACTGTGAGCAACTACGAGGCACAGAGTCAATCATCTTGTGTGGCAGATATCAAATATCCCGGGTAAAGCCGTTCACTACAGCTACCTTTCTATAAAATTAAGATCGGCTGTTTTATTGCACCTCTCGACGTGCTTAGAATTCGTCTGACAGGAACGTAAGCGTGTACTCTGTGAAATAAAGATCTTGGTTTGGTTTCGTAACAACCTGAATGAGTGGGCCCAAATCGTGAAGCGAATAACGCCCCCAAAACACCACACCACCCCCTCCGGCCTGAACTACACGGTCCGCATACAGAGTAGAACACATTGGACCAACGGTGCACTCGACGCCTAGAATCATGGCCTTTCGTGAAGTACCCTACTCCAGTATTCCAATGCACACAGTTCCCTCAGCAATGTTCGCTCAGCAAATGGTTGACGTGGATCTACACTCGCCGACAGCGACAATGACTGCCAGGCTTCAAGCCAACTGTCACTGACAAGGCTTGACAAGCGTCTCTGTTCTCTGCCCGTAGGGATCTTCTGACGACCATCGCAGTTATACTGTATTACGTGGCTGCGAACTCCTTGTAGACACGTTGAATAGTCCGCATCGATACACCAACAAATCGCACAACTTCGGTCACGGTATCTTCATCGGCATTTTCAAATACAATAGCTCTTTCCTGCAATTCTTTCGCGTCTCCTAGTCAACTCGTCTTACTACGCTGAACCCATACAACCTACTGGCACACTCATACCATTTTAATGCTATGACGTAAGTGAGCGCTGATGGATCACATGACCAACTGGTACCAACTCTACATTCTCTACAGCGCTCAAAAAGTTTTGTCACGTGAGCGTAAGTAGCATAGTAAATAGAGCGACTAGAAAAAAAAATAAAAGACCCAGCAGGAGAGGAGGAAACGAAAGGAAACTTCACGGCTTGAGAAGTTATGTGATGTTTTTTCAGTGATTACAGTATCGAGTTAGATTTACAAAGAAACTGCCACTAAGACTCCACCTATCAGATGGTGCACATCTTTCTTCTGTATGCAGGCACTGATTCGGTTAGGAAGGGTGTCATAAATCCGTTATGCCTTCTGAGGCAAGATGACTCACAACTGTTGTGATTCGTCCCAGACATTACTCGTGCGAAACTTAGCTTGCCCTTTTCTCAAATGTTACATTGCGAAGAGCAAAAGGCATTTGCCGGCTGTTGTGGCCGAGCGGTTCTAGGCGCTTCAGTCCGGAACCGCGCGACTGCTACGGTCGCAGTTTCGAATCCTGCCTCGAGCATGGATGTGTGTGATGTCCTTAGGTTAGCTAGGTTTAAGTAGTTCTAAGTTCTAGGGGACTGATGACCTCAGATGTTAAGTCCCATAGTGGTCAGAGCCATTTGAACCAAAAGGCATATTCCATATTTCTACATTTCCAGAAAACATTTGGCACAGTGCCTCATTGCAGGCTATTAACGAAGGTATGGGCATATAGAATAAGGTCTGAGATGTAAGTGGCTCGGAGACTCCTTAAATAATATAAACTGTTTCGTTGTCCTCCATGGCGAATGTTCATCAGAGACAGGGGTATCATCAGGAGTGCCCCAGAGAAGTGTCATAGGATCACTGTTTCTCTCTACATAAGAAAGAAGGGTGGGCAGCTATCTGCTGTTGTTTGATGATGACGCCGTGATGTACGGTAAGGTGTCGAAGTTGAATGTCTGTAGGAAGATACAAGAAGACTTAGACAAAATTTCCAGTTGGTATAATGAATGGCAGCTAGCACTAAGTGTGGAAAAATGTAAGTCATGCGGATGAGTAGGAAGATCAAACCTGTAATTTTTGGGGACACGGTATTGCTAGTGTACTGCTTCCGCAGTCAAGTCGTTTTAATATGTGAGCGTAGCGTTGCAAAACGATATGAGATGGAACCAGCATGTGAGAACTGTAGTGGGGAAGGTGAATGGTCGACTTCGATTAATTGGGAGAATTTTAGGAAAGAGTGGTTTACCTGTCAAGGTGAATTCATATAGGACGCTGCTGCGACCTGTTATTGAGTACTGCTCGAATTTTTGGGATCCATACCAGTTTGGATTGAAGGAACACATCGAACCAATTCAGGGCGGGCTGCTAGATTTGTTACCGGTAGGTTCGAACAACACGTAAGTGTTACGATGTTTCGGAACTGAAATGGGAGTCCGTGGAGGGAAGGCGATGTGTTTTTCGAGAAACACTATTGAGAAAATTCAGAGAACCGGCATTTGAAGCTGACTTCCGAACGATTCTACTGCAGCCAACATACATCGCGCGTAAACACCATGAAGATAAGATACGAGAAATTAGGGTTCATACAGAGGCATGTAGACAGTCGTTTTTCCCTTGCTCTGTTTGCGAGTGCGCCGGCCGGAGTGGCCGTGCGGTTCTAGGCGCTACAGTCTGGAGCCGAGCGACCACTACGGTCGCAGGTTCGAATCCTGCCTCGGGCATGGATGTGTGTGATGTCCTTATGTTAGTTATGTTTAATTAGTTCTAAGTTCTAGGCGTCTGATGACCTCAGAAGTTAAGTCGCATAGTGCTCAGAGCCATTTGAACCATTTGTTTGCGAGTGGAACAGGAAAGGTAATGTCTAGTTGTGGTACAGGGTAACCTCCGCCACACACCGTAATGTGGCTTGCGGAGTGTCTACGTAGATGTAGATTTTGATGTAGATATCCTGGATTCTTACACACGGACAGAGTTGAGCTCCGAGCACGTCCGACACATGTGCTATTGATGACAGATCTGTGGATTTTCCTGGCCACGAAAGTACCTCAGCATCACGCAGACAGGTCATCGAGACATGTGCAATGTGTGAGTGAGCATTGTTCTGTTGACAATATGGCAACACGATACCGTCACATGAGAGGTAACTCATGAGAACGCAAGATGTGTGCTACATACTGTTGTACGGTAAGAGTTCTCTCAGTCACTATCAGTCATGGCCTGACGTCATACGGGATTGTTCCTCACACCATCAAGCCAGAAGTAACAGTGTTGTGCCTCTCCAAAAAGATCGCAAGAATGGAATGTCTCCCCAGTAACCATCATAACCGCCGACGAAGCTCATCCGGGGTAGTGCGTAACCGCGATTCATCGCTCATCACATTGCAACGCCACTCATCAACAGTCCGTATTTCGCAATCGATGTACCACTTCAAACAGAGCCTACGCATGGGACTATAATTCCTTAGTCCAACTGCAGCTAGTACTGACCGATGAAGCTTCGTGACACACAGTGTAGCACTACCTGTTCTCGGATGGCAGGCGCAGATGTGAAAGGGTTACGATGTGCTTTGTGAACAATACTGCGATAGTGGTCACACATGGTCGACCGTAACCTTGACTGCGAGTACGACTGCTCTCAGTTTCCCACACACTTCGTCATCAGGCCACTGTCACATCTGAATGCCGCACAAATCTCGAGGTTGCACGACTTGACCAGCCTGGCAAGTAAAGATCCACAGTGAAGCACTCTGTCAGGTGCTAATAACGCTGTCTCACACGAGTGCAGAGCATCTCCGTGTCTTGCGTAGTGATCACTCAACATCAGACACTGTTCACGCTCCTTATATACCCTTCCGGGCATAGTAAAAATACTAAACATAAGCAACAATAATGCACTATAATAACCGTTCTTGTAACAGATAATTGCACTCAAATGTACACAGCCACAGCTGGTGTGTACCTGTACGAAGTTAGTATCACATCTGACCTTGTCTTCTGGTTGTTTAATGTGTTTGGTCAGGGAGTGTAAAAACCTTATTCTCTTTTTCGCTTTCACAGTGCTAGTCAGTGAACGGTACCAGGATTCTCGACTTTTGGCAGGAGGGCGGCCTACAGCGGACGGTGCGAACGCTGCGGCTGGAGCCCGTGTGGCGGCCGGGCGCGCGCTTCCTGCTGGTGGTGGTCGCTGAGCCGCCCAGCGCCGACGTCTCCGACTACACCCTGCGGCGGGCGGTGCACGTCTTCTGGTGGGCTCACGCCTATGGCCTCACCGTCATCACCGTCCTCTTCAACACTCCCTGTGAGTCACCTTGTGACGGCCATTTGGTTTTGTAATCGAATTCCACTTAGTGACTCGCAGTACCTTTACTTTTTGAAGACCCACCATACAGATATGGAAGCGTCACTGTTACTGATCAGTAACTAATAGATAAACGACACCAACAGCCGTAATTCCTCCAAGAATATTTATTATTCAAGCACCCAGTTTCGACGCTTCATTAGTGTAATCTTCAGGCGCCTATGCGAGGAACGAATGGAGAAATCTCAAACTTCGTGTATATAGAATAGGCACTATTTACACTGAGGTTACATGGAATACCTTCTAATGTCGTACTGAACGTCCTTTTGCCCGGCGTAGTGGGGTAACTCGACGTAACACGGACCCAACGAGTCGCTGAAAGTACACTGCAGAAATACTGTGCCATGCTGCCTCTATAGATGTCCGTAATTGCGGAAGTGTTGCCGGTGCTGGATTTTGTAGACGAAGTGACCTCTCAGTTATGTAACACAAATGTTAGATGGAATTCATGTCGTCCGATCTGGCAGGCCAAATCATTAGCTCGGATTGTCCAGACTGTTCTTCAAATCAACTACGAGCAGTTGGTTCAAATGGTTCAAATGGCTCTGAGCACTATGGGACTCAACTGCTGAGGTCATTAGTCCCCTAGAACTTAGAACTAGTTAAACCTAACTAACCTAAGGACATCACAAACATCCATGCCCGAGGCAGGATTCGAACCTGCGACCGTAGCGGTCTTGCAGTTCCAGACTGCAGCGCCCTTAACCGCACGGCCACTTCGGCCGGCTACGAGCAGTTGCCATCGAGTTTGTGAACATCAAGACGATGAATCGCTGCAGATGATCTACAAGCAGCCGATAATATTCATTTCCAGTCAATGGTCAGTTTAGTTGGACAAGAGGAGCCGATCTTAACGTCACTGCTCTTCAAGTTTACAACATTTACAACACGTCCTCTGCTCACCTTTCCGGCCAAATGTTGCCGGTGAAAATTTCTTTCTCCAACAAAAGTCTGACCGACTTAACTCCAAGTCGAGCACCATCTTAGAAGCGTGCGATAGTGACTTCAGATACGGTGGGAAAGTTCTGTGGTAAATGAACGTGAAATGGAATTAACTTGTACAATCGAAAGTATGGAGAGCGAATGGAAGACTTTTTAATGGGAAGCGGAAAGCTTATAGAGCCAGGAGCTATCACTGGAAGGATAAAAGCACAAAAAATGTAGCTCAAAAAACAATTGTATCTGAGGCCAGTGCTGCATAAAAGCGATAGATCTACAAATGTCGTTGGTATGATGCTTCAGTCAGAAATATATACAAATAAATCATGTCATTCGGCGGCGCCAAAATAAATTTACGAAAACGTGCATTGATCACTCAACATCCAATCAGCAGCTGGCCTCCGTCACCTGGCCTTGAGTGCATTACACTGAGGCGATAAAAGTCATGGCATTGTAAAATGCACACATACAGATGGAGGTGGTATCACGTACACAAAGTGTAAAAGAGCAGTGCAGTGGCGGAGCTGTCATTTGCACCCAGGTGATTCGTGTGAAAAGGTTTCCATTATGTCTGCGCGGCGGGAATTAACTGACTTCGAACTCCAAATGGTAGTTGGAGATGGACGCATGGGACACTCCATCTCGGGAATCGTTAGGCATTCAGTAATCCGAGATCCACAATGTCGAAAGTATGCCGAGAATACAAAATTTCAGGTATTTCCTCTCACAGCGCACAACGTAGTAGCTGATGTCCTTCACTTAACGACCAAAAATAGTGGCGTTTACGTAGTGTTGTCATTGCAGACATACAAGCAACACTGCGTGAAATAACCGCAGAAAGGAATGTGGGACGTATAACGAAAATATCTATTAGGACAGTGTGCCGAAATTTGACGTCAATGGGCTATGGCAGCAGACGACCGACGCAAGTGCCTTTTGCTAACAGCACGACATCGCCTGCAGCGCCTCCCGTGGGCTTGTGACCATATCGGTTGGACTCTACACGCCTGGAAAATCGTGGCTCGATCAGATGAGTTCCTGTTTCAGTTGGTAAGAGTTGATGGCGGAGTTAGATTGTGGCGCAGACACCGCGAAGCCATGGACCCCAGTTGTCAGCAAAGGACTGTGCAATCTGGTGGTGGTGGCTCCATAACGATGTGGGCTGTGTTTACATGGAATGGACTGGATCCTGTGGTCCAACTGAATCGGCTGTTTTCAGACCATTCATGGACTTCATGCTCCCAGAAAAAAAAAAAAAAGAGATTATTGTGGATGACAATGTGACATGTCACAAGACCACAGTTGTTCGCGATTGGTTTGAAGAACATTCTGGACAATTCGAGCGAATGATTTTGCCACCCACAGCGCCCGACATGAATCCCATCGAACATTTATGGGAAATAATCAAGAGATCAGTTCACCCACAACATCCTGCATCAGCAACACTTTCTCAATTATGGACGGCTATAAAGGCAGCATGCCTCAGTATTTCTGCAGGGGTTTGAGTCCATGCCAAGCTGATTTTCTGCACTACGCCGAGAAAAAGGAGGTCCGACATGATATTAGAAAGTATGCCATGACCTTTCTCACCTAATGAAGTTCCAGTGACGTCCTAAAAGGCCTATCCAGCGCTCGGTTCTAAATGTTTGGCTGTTGATTTCTGAGTGTGTAGCGCGTCGCCTGCTGCCCGCAGCTCTTCCCCGGCTAAGAAGAAGCGGTGGCGGAAGTGGCGGATCAACGCGCGCGATGGCCGAGTTCGTGCGCGCCGTGTCGGTGAGTCTGAGGCTGCGGGGCGGCGACCGCTGCAGTAGGCCGGCCTTTGACGTCACGGAGCTGTGGCGCTGGCGGCGCGCCCCTTGGAACCAGAGCACCGGCGGTGGCGGAGCGGACGGCGGCTCGTGGCTGAGGCGCCTGCCCGGTTCCACCTTCCTGCCTGCCGTACAGGACATCAGGGACGGGTAAGTCCACTTTTGCGGCCTGGCTTACTCAAACACTTTGCTGCGCCATTCACTTGTTTATTTTGCCGCTAAGTGTTTCGCTGATATACACCATTATCTTAAAGTGGAGAGTTGTGTACTTACACAGCTCCTTTTTGTGAAGAGTACAGACATCATTCCACAGTAGCTTGCCAAGGGCAGTGTATGTTACCTTGCGTCTCAAAAGAGGCAGTAGAATCGTAAAAGTCTGCGTACTATTTGTTTGTTGAAGTCATCTCGATTGTATATTATGTTCACACCGTCGCTGCAAACTATTTTAAGTGATGATGAATGTGTTCACTTGTAATCGGCACAGTAGCATGTATCCACATACCTGTTTTATTAAAACTGACAGGCCGACTTGTAGCATAGCTCACGATACTGACATAGATATACATTGTAGCACCATTTACTAAACTGAAGAAGAAGATTTTATAATGGTGTGAACTTAGATCGCCGGCCGAAGTGGCCGTGCGGTTAAAGGCGCTGCAGTCTGGAACCGCAAGACCGCTACGGTCGCAGGTTCGAATCCTGCCTCGGGCATGGATGTTTGTGATGTCCTTAGGTTAGTTAGGTTTAACTAGTTCTAAGTTCTAGGGGACTAATGACCTCAGCAGTTGAGTCCCATAGTGCTCAGAGCCATTTGAACTTAGATCAGAAGATGGCAAAAGAGAAATTCCGAAACCGATAATCTATATGAATAAATAATTTTAGCGATCTTGGCAGCTCAAAAGTTATTTTGTTCATAATAGCTCAGATCGCCCACAGGCTGACAATGTCAGAAGTGTGTATTTCCTTTCCTGTTCCACTCGCAGAGCAAGGGAGAAACGACTGAGTATATCGTTCCGTATGAGCCCTAATTTCTTCGTGGTTCTTACGCGAAATGTTCGTTGGCGTCAGTAGAATCGTTCCGCAGTCGGGTTCAAATAGCGTTTCTCTAAATTTTCTCAATAGTTCTCGAAGAGAACGTCGTCTTCCCTGCAGTGATTCCCATTTGAGTTTCCGAAGTACCTCCTTAATATTTGCATTTCCTTCGGACCTACCTGTAACAATTCTAGCAGCCCGCCTCTGAACTGTTTCAATGTCTTCCTTTAATCCGACCTGATGCGGATACCAGACGCTCTAACAGTACTCAATATTTGGTCGCACTAAAGTCTGTTACAGATGAACCACACCTTCCCAAAATTCCCTCAATAAACCGAAGTCAACCATTGCCTTCCCTTCTAAATTCCTTACATGCTCATTCCATTTCTTGTTGCTTTGCAACGTTGCGCTTAGTGACCATGTGACTGTAGGAAGCAGCACACTAATAATGCTGTATTCGAACATTATGAGTTTGTTTCTCCTACTCTACATTTAGAGTTAGATGCCACTCATCACACCGACCAGAAATTTTGCTTAAGTTATCTTGTATCCTTCTACAGTCACTCAACACAGACATCTCCCTTACACCATAGCAAAATCAGCAAACAGCCGCATCACATAGTAAATAACAGCGATCCTATTACATTTCCCTGTGGCACAACTGACGGTATTCTTGTCTCTGATAAACACTCGCCGCCGAGGACAACATGGCTGGGTTCTGTTATTTAAGAAGACTTCGAACTACTCGCATATTTGGGAACCTATTCTATATGCTTGTTTCTTCGTTAGCATTTGGCAGTGCGATACCCTCTCAGATGCTTTACGTAAATCTAGGAATATGGAATAACTATATGGATGGTCTGGTTGTCTGTGTAATGTTGAAGAAATTGTATATAAACACTGATCGGAGACATTCTCCCAACAAGCAGTCGGCTGAATGTTTACGATCACTGTTCTTGTATGTTGTCTCTAGCAATACATACGACAACCAGACCATCTACGCCTTGGCTTCAGCACAACTCGGCAACCAGAAGATATTCAAAGAAACGAAACCAGTCATAATATAATAAATGTGTAAAAATACAATTGAAGTGTTTTTCATTAAATGTTAACATTATGTCAGCTACGGGCTCAACATGATCAAGATTATTAGCTTTGAAACTCGGCAGGAATATCAGCTGTCAGTGAATGTAGGTACAGTTCAACCAATGTCGAAGCGAACGTTGCAAAGGACACAGCATGGAATGGACATTTGAAATCTGGTGCGTTGTAAAAGCCCAAGCAGCATGGAAATTGACCAAAATCTGACAGGAAATGAGTAGTACAATATCACGAATTGCGTTGTTGCCACATTCACTCAAGGCGTCGATTTGACCGACGGCCATATGAGGCATTTAGCCTGATTGCTGACTGTGGGTTGGCTCAAATGGCTCTGAGTACTATGGGACTTAACATCTATGGTCATCAGTCCCCTAGAACTTAGAACTACTTAAACCTAACTAACCCAAGGACATCACACAACACCCAGTCATCACGAGGCAGAGAAAATCCCTGACCCCACCGGGAATCGAACCCGGGAACCCGGGCGCGGGAAGCGAGAACGCTACCGCACGACCACGAGCTCCGGACGCTGCCTGAGGGAAGTACAATGCAGGTCACAGGTGATTCTGTGTTGTTTTGGGCTATTTTACATATCATGCCACAGGCCAAATATCGGGCTGCGGTGAACATGAACCATGATGTTCATTCCAACATTCTCAGTGACTGAATGTTTTCTTTTCTTTTGATTTGCGTCTTGCCCTCCAATACGACGACATCTGTTTTCGCAGGGCTGCATGCATGCGTGCCTGGTTTGACATACACTCAGATAAGGTATTGCACTTTGACTGGCCGCTGAATCATCCAGTCTTATTTCCATAGAACAACGGGTGAACGTACCGGTGATCATCCTGGAAGTTTTCTTACTCCTGTTGTATCCGATCATCAACGAGTTGCTACAGCAAGCCCGCAAGCTACGCTTCCCTCAGACAACACAAAACTACACACGATGGCTGAGTCGCCAGGCGATGCAAGTCCGCCAGCAAAATCTTCTAGCCTGGGGCAAAGGTCGTTAGCAGTGCGAAACTATTAGACATGCTTGACGTCACATATTACGTGAAACAACCGCAGCTTAACCGGCAGTGTGTGTTCTAGAGTGTGTTACTGCGAGGATTACAGCGAGAGCCCGTAGCAACTCCGGTTCCAGTTGCCGTCACCGCTATAGGCCACTGTAGCTCGCATATCCAAAAAAGGATCCGCCGCTATTGGACAACAAACGACACCGTCACCGCTGTGACTATGCCAGCTATGAGACTTCAGTGTGTACCGACTAGACTTCCAATTAGCGTCAGAGCAGGACTGCCGCAGACTAGAAATTGGGAATGGTGAAAACGGACAGGCTAAAACTGAGACCGATGATTTAATTCCGAATAACAGTTATTGTCATTACATTTTGACCTCGGTTGTAACAGGCTTTTTTCATTTTTTATTAATAACTGGGTTTAAAAACTGGCATATCAATATCCCGCAACACCAGTGGCAAAATTTTTCTGTTTTTAAAAACCAATAACGTTTATCAAAAAATGATTCAAATGGCTCTGAGCACTATGGGACTTAACATCTGAGGTCATCAGTCCCCTAGAACTTAGAACAACTTATACCTAACTAACCTGAGGACATCACACACATCCATGCCCGAGGCAGGGTTCGAACCTGCGACCGTAGGCGTCGCGCGGTTCCAGACTGTAGCGCCTAGAACCGCTCGGCCACCCCGGCCGGCTAACGTTTATCCTTTGAATGTCCATTGCTTTGAAATATTGGATTACATATTACAGAAACTGGGAAAAGTCATCCGCACTATTTTAATAACAATGCGAACAGTTAAAAACTAGCAATAAATACATGACAAAGACCGTTCCAGCATTGGAGTGACAATACTGTACTCATTTCCGTGTGGCATAGCCTATTAGACGGAAAGCGTGACCGAGTAGTGTACGAGACTCCCCCGAGCGAGGTGGCGCAGTGGTTAGCACACTGGATTTGCAGTCGGGAGGACGACAGTTCAAATCCTTCTCCGGCCATCCTGACTGAGGTTTTCTGTCACTTCCCTAAACCGCCCCACGCGAATACCGAGATGAATCTTTGAAAGGGCATGGCTGATTTCCTTCCCATGCCTGAAACATTCAGAGCTTGTGGTCCGTCTCTAATGACCACAATGTGAACGGGACGTTAAATCCTAACCTTTGTCTTGCCCCCACCTGGCCTGTACCGTAGCTACTCTGTCATCCCCGGACATCAGCTGTACTACAGAATGTTATCATCCCTAGTTATGAAGTATTTTACGAACTACGGTAGCAATGAAGTATAATGCTCCATTTGCTTTAAAAGATTAAAAACTGGAGGAGGCACAAGAAACTTGCGACATCATATCAGTAAAAAACATCCACAGCGTTCCTTGTAGAAGAAAGGAAATTTGACTGATAGAGCCATAATTTTATTGGTACACTACAAACTCTGGGTAATAACTGTACCCTTAATTTTGTGGTTGCCTCAGAGTGAAACATTGACACCATTCAAAAGTGACGATGCATGGGCATCATCAGCTTGTGACCCTTCGCTCTCGCTATCGCTGAGCCCATCTTCTTCTCCTTCGCAGTCCTTTCCGGAAACAGTGGGATTGATTTCTGTCGTTTCCTCAACCCCATATATCGACTGTTATCTCCTACAGTGTCACCTTCGTTACAATTTTTCATCATTTTCAAAGTTCACGTTTATTGCGGGAAGAAATAATAGTAAAAAACCGAAAATCGGTTGTTTCAGAATCCGGTTATTTTGATCGATTTTAACAGCCAGGTTAAGCTGGAGCTGAAAAAAACCTGTGGAATCGAAAACCGGTTGTTTCAGTGATAATATCCATCCCTACAAAGAATACTGTACAACGATCTCTTGAACTGGAGTGTTTGTGTGTCATTGAAGGAAAGCGTATTTTGGAAATCGAGTTGTACTCATTTCAGTACTTGCGCTTACAGGTATACATGTCTAATGTTTGTATCGGAGTAGCGCCCCTGTTCACACTAAGATCACTAGTACCTCGGTGTTTCTTGTCAACGTACAGTTCACGAGAAAGTGTAGTACGACAAGGTGTTCACTTTTATGGATCTGTCACCCGTAGAGTCACACAAGTTTCACGCTGCTGCTTGGATAAAAATGTATACTGCATGCGGCATGCTCTGTTTTTAATCCTCGAAATGTAAAATCCTTTTTGTCCTCCTACAGATATTTTTCTTTCTTTACCTTTGTGCTCTATGCACAGCATACAGACATTAAACAAAAATATGAAAACACAAAAAAACCCATTACCATGCCTCGTATGCCGTAAGAAACCAGTTTGCACTCAAAAAAGTTTCCCGTCGTCTCGGAATAGATGAACACAGATCCAGTATGCTTATTAAGGGAAACATGTACCAGTCTTCCTGCAAAATATTGTCCAGTTTAGTTAGCGATGATGAAGGTGGATACCGATCACGCATTCTTCTTTCCAAAGTAAACGATAAAGGATCAATAAAAACAAGATCTGGTATCTGTGGCGGCTAGGGGACATGCAACAACTCATCCTCGTACTGACAGCCGGCCGCTGTGGTCGAGCGGTTCTAGGCGCTTCAGTCCGGAACCAAGCGGCTGCTACGGTCGCAGGTTCAAATCCTGCCTCGGGCATGGATGTGTGTGATGTCCTTAGGTTAGTGAGGTTTAAGTAGTTCTACGTCTAGGGGACTGATCACCTCAGATGTTAAGTCCCATAGTGCTCAGAGCCATTTGAACCTTTCGTACTGACAAAACCAATCCTGGACGATGTGGACTATGTGAACACTTGTCCTGTCATTTTGGAGCACAGCGCAACCACTGGGGAACAAATACTGTGCCATGGGATTCGTCTGATCAGCCAGAATGGTTACATAATCCTTTGCAGTAATGGGACCTTCAAAAGGAACGATAGGGCTCATGGAATACCACGACATGACTTCCAAAATCATCAACGAATTCTCGCTGTATTTAACCCTTGGGACATAAATTCGGCCAGGAGTTGGAAACAGTGTGATACAAAACTCATCTAACCAAATGGCTTTCTTCCATTGCTTCGTAGCCCACGTTTTATGGCGTCACCAAAGCATTGCTGATGAGTTGTTTTGGAACGCCAATTCGTTGTGCTATTCACAGCTTATCAACCTCCATTCGTGTTATTTTCATACTGACAGTTTTCGCGAGTACGACTTTCAGTTCCTCAGTGACTTGCTGCTTATTTTTCGTCAGAATCGTCTTCAGTGACCGTCTTTCACTATTATTCAACACACACTTTCATCTTCGTTGTGAGTTAGCGGATGCTGTTTTTCCGCTTTCCCTTCACGCTTCGACACGGTGCCTCCTTAAACAAGTAATACTACAGCTACCTTTGTTACCTAGCACCCACCATACGAACACCAACGATTTACCCACATTTCAATTTACTTATCTCTCACATAATTCACCCATAACTACAGAGACCATTGTTCGGAGCACGAATGACGATTGTGACATGTTGACAACATTGTACAGGTGCCGTTAGTGTCCAAATACTTGGTTGGCGCGTAAGTTTGTAGCGTTTTGCCGTAAGTTTAATAAATACAACAGATACACGTAACAGAAACTTTATTAGTAAATAAAACATTCCCCATCACCATTTACAATAGTTTGCCAAAGCCGGGGTATGTTTACGATTCCGCGATTGTGGGATTCACGGGGTTTTGGGGCAGAACTCCTCGAGTCACGTCCAGAGCGAATTTTCATTCGGAAAGGAATTTCCTTGACGGTTGTTCGACAGAGAGCGGAAAATCGGAGGGCGCAAGATGAGGCGAATAAGGTGGATGTGGAATGATTTCTCAGCGCAACTCCAGTATAGCGTTTTCTGTCAGTCTAGCAGAAGGCTGGAGGGCGTTATCGTAGGGTAACGTCACTTCATGCAGCCTTCCTGGTCGTTGTTCTTGGATTGCGTCTGCAAGATATCTCAGTTGTTGACAATAAATGTCATCAGCGATGGTTGCGCCCTGGTGAACCTATTCGTAGTACAACACGCCGTCGCTGTTCTATCAGATGCATAACATTATTTTTTGTGGATGCACCAACGTCTTTGCGTAGGGTATTGCTGTTTTGTTTGGGTTCACTCATCGCTTTTTTTCCTTATGTTTAATATAAAGATGATTCAAATGGCTCTGAGCACTATGGGACTTAACTTCAACAGTCCCCTAGAACTTAGAACTACTTAAACCTAACTAACCTAAGGACATCACACACATCCATGCCTGAGGCAGGATTCGAACCTGCGACCGTAGTGGTCGCGCGGGTCCAGACTGTAGCGCCTAGAACCCTTTGGCCACTCCGACCGGCTGTTTAATATAAATACACCACTTCTCGTCACCAATAAAGATACAGGGAATGGTCAGTATTGTTCATGAGCCAACTGATGCTGAGAAAACAGAATTGCACCCACGAACCCAATTTTTGAACATTTCACATCACATATTTTCCGTTTCTCGAGTACACTGACGTGGATCATTGTGGATTAACGCGTTTAAATGATCATCAAACCCCGAAGATGTTCCAGAAGGTGAAGGGACACTTACGTCAAAAACATCCTACTTAAAACGAGAAAACCATGTTATTGCTGTGCTCTGTGGAATGTCATTTTCCCCATATACGGCTCAAATGTTTTTGGCTGCCTCCGTTCCTGTCATCCCTCTACTGAACTCAAAGGGAAAAATATGTCGGAAACGTTCCGATTTCTCCACTTGGTACTCCATCGTCTAGGCTGCAGATTCCTCGACTTGCGCCAAAGGGTGGTTGGGCTTCGGGTCCCGCTGAATAGGTCAGGTGTCCACTATACGCAGGAGGCGGCTACACGGGTAGCAGGGGCTGTGTGGCGTGGACTGGGCGGTTTTTTAGGTTAGAGGGTCTCGGGAAAATACAAGAAGGTCTTCAGTCATAAAGGGTGCAGGTCGAACACAGGAAGAACGGAGATACAGGAACCATTGGCATAACAGTTGTAAATTGTCGTAACTGTGTTGGGAAAGTACCAGAGCTCCAAGCGCTAATAGAAATCACTGATGCTCAAATCGTTATAGGCACTGAAAGCTGGCTGAAGCCGGATATAAGCTCAGCCGAATTTTTGCGAAAAACCTAACGGTGTTCCGAAAAGCTAGGCTAAACACGGTTGGCGGTGGCGTGTTTGTTGCTGTTACAAATAGTTCATCTTGTCGCGAAATTGAAGTAGATACTTCCTGTGATTTAGTATGGACAGAGGTCATTGTTGGAAACCGGAATAAAATAATAATTGGATCCTTTTACCGACCTCCCAATTCAGATGGTACAGTTGCTGAAAGGTTCAAAGAAAACTTGAGTTTGTTTCAAACACGTACTCGACTCATACAATAATAGTTGGTGGTGACTTTAATTTACCCTCGATATAATGGCGAAAATACATATTTAATTCCGGAGGTACGCATAAAATATCATCCGAAATTGTGGTTAACGCATTCCCTGAAAATTATTTCGAGCATTTAGTTCATGAGCCCACGTGAATAATAAACGGTTGTGAAAACACACTTGAGAAAACACACTTGACCTCTTAGCAACAAATAATCCGGAGTTAAAAACGTATGTGAAATATGTTTGCAGCAAGAAAATCAGAGCTCTTACGGGAAGATACAGGTGTTCAGGTGTTCGTTCTTTCCGTGAGCTATACGACATTGGAATAATAGAGGATTGTGAAGGTGGTTCGATGAACCCTCTGCCAGGTACTTAAATGTGATTTGCAGAATACCCTTGTAGATGCAGATGTACATGTAGATGTCCTCAGCTCCACACGTTATCTCCAAATGACAAAATATGTGAGCTGAAATAGCACAGTGAACTACAAATAAAAAATGACAATAGTTAAATAAACCAATAGCAAACGGAATACCAAAATGGGAAACAAAAACGCTACTAACTTATGCACCAACCATGTACAAATGTGTATCCTTGAGGCTCGGCTAGCATCAGAATTTACGTTCATGCATATACACTACTGGCCATTAAAATTTCTACACCACGACGATGGCGTGCTACAGACGCGAAATTTAACCGACAGGAAGAAGATGCTGTGATATGCAAATGATTAGCTTTTCAGAGCATTCCCACAAGGTTGGCGCCGGTGGCCACACCTGCAACGTGCTGACATGAGGAAAGTTTCCAACCGATTTCTCGTACACAAACAGCAGTTGACCGACGTTGCCTGGGGAAACGTTGTTGTGATGCCTCGTGTGAGGAGGAGAAATGCGTACCATCACGTTTCCGACTGATAAAGATGGGATTGTAGCCTATCGCGATTGCGGTTTATCGTATCGCGACACTGCTGCTCGCGTTGGTCGAGAACCAATGACTGTTAGCAGAATATGGAATCGGTGGGTTCAGGAGGGTAATACGGAACGCCGTGCTGGATCCCAGCTGCCTCGTATCACTAGCAGTCGAAATGACAGGCATCTCATCCGAATGGCTGTAACGGATCGTGCTGCCAAGTCTAGATCCCTGAGTCAACAGATGGGGTCGTTTTCAAGACAGCAACCATCTGCACGAACAGTTCGACGACGTTTGCAGCAGCATGGACTATCAGCTAAGAGACCATGGCTGCGGTTACCCTTGACGCTGCACCAAAGACAGGAGCGCCTGCGATGGTGTACTCAACGACGAACCTGGGTGCACGAATGGCAAAACGTCATTTCTTCGGATGAATCCTGGTTATGTTTACAGCATCATGATGGTCGCATCCGTGTTTGGCGACATCGCGGTGAACGCACATTGGAAGCGTGTATTCGTCATCGCCATACTGGCGTATCACCCGCCGTGATGGTATGGGGTGCCAATGGATACACGTCTCGGTCACCTCTTGTTCGCATTGACGGCACTTTGAACAGTGGACGTTACTTTTCAGATGTGTTACGACCCGTGGCTCTACCCTTCATTCGATCCCTGCGAAACCCTACATTTCAGCAGGTCCTGTACGGGCCTTTCTGGACACAGAAAATGTTCGACTGCTGCCCTGGCCAGCACATTCGCCAGATCTCTCACCAACTGAAAACGTCTGGTCAATGGTGGCCGAGCAACTGGCTCGTCACAATACGCCATTCACTACTCATGATGAACTGTGGTATCGTGTTGAAGCTGCATGGGCAGCTGTACCTGTACACACCATCCAAGCTCTGTTTGATCCAATGCCCAGGTGTATCGAGGCCGTTATTATGGCCAGAGGTGGTTGTTCAAATGGTTCAAATGGCTCTGAGCACTATGGGACTTAACTGCTGTGGTCATGAGTCCCCTAGAACTTAGAACTACTTAAACCTAACTAACCTAACTAACCTAACATCAGACACAACCATGCCCGAGCCAGGATTCGAACCTGCGACCGTAGCAGTCGCGCGGTTCCAGACTGTAGCGCCTAGAACCGCTCGGACACACCGGCCGGCAGAGGTGGTTCTTCTGGGTACTGATTCCTCAGGATATCTGCACCCAAATTGCGTGAAAATGTAGTCACATGTCAGTTCTAGTATAATGTATATGTCCAATGAATACCCGTGTATCATCTGCATTTCTTCTTGGTGTAGCAATTTTAATGGACAGTAGTGTATTTCTCGCGGTGTTTCCATATTTTAGTCCAACCCGAGTACAAGCGTTTGATGGACACTGATCTGTTTACGCGAGATGAAAGATGTTTGTGAGACGATCAGCTATCACTATCTGGACGGGTCGGGCTGCTGTGCCTGCAGGGCGCGGTGCGAGCTGCGCTTCGTAATGCTGGCCTGGCCGCCCTACACGCTGACCCCCGACGGCGTGTGCTCGCCGGAGCGCGCGCTCTGCGGCCTGGATGAGCGGCTGGTGCAGCTGGTGGCGGAGCGGCTCAACCTGCGGCTGGTGCCGGTGCCCGCTCCGGGCCTCGTCTGGGGCGAGCTGCAGCCCAACCGCACGTACTCCGGCCTGCTGGGGTTCGTACACCGCGGCGAGGCGGACATCGCCTTCGGAGGCTTCAGGTACACTTCTGCTCAGCAGAGCGTCTACAGGAACTCACTATACACTAGCGGAAAAAAATTAGTACACCTGGAAAAACGACGTCGATTTTGATTCGTTGATGGGAGATGCCTGGGAGATAGCAGATGTACTGATAATGGTTTCAAAGCTGTCCGCCAACAGACAGCGTAGTGGCGTAGCTAACAGAGCGCCATCTGCGTCTGCAGTTTAAAATGGAATGCTCATTGCCTGTGTCGTGCAAATGTGGGAAGTAAGCAGGCAACCATGCCGCAGAGAGTCACTCATACTTCCTACAGCCGACTGACCGAGTTTGAAAGGAGCCAGATTGTGGCCTTTCGAGTGGCGGCATGATCCTTCCGGAGAATTGCCACCCAAGTTGGACGTTCTGCGTCAGTTTTACTGGTATCAGTGATCACGTGAAGATTATCGCCCCCAAAGACAAGATTCTGGACGTCCATGCAGCGCAAGACCCACCAGGATCTTACTTACTTACTTCATGGCACTACAGTCCTCTGAGGACCTTGACCTCCTCAGTAACAGACTTCCAGTCGTCCAGGCATTCAGCATACCTGCGCAAACTCCTCACTCCCACTGCTCTCAGCTGGGCTTCCACATCTTCCAGCCAACTCAAACGTGGTCATCCTCTCCTTCTTCTACCACCAGGATGTTCCATCATCACCTTCTTCACGAACCTTTCTTCTGTCATCCGCTGGACATAAGCTAACCATGTTAGCCTTCCCATTTTGACTGAGGTTACCAAATCAGGTTCTTTGTACAGGGACCTTATTTCTTCATTAGTCCTAATTCTCCACACTTGTCCTTGTTCAAAGGGCCCAAAAAGTTTTCTCCGCACTTTCCCTTTCCAAATATTTAGCTTCTTCCCCAAAGCCCCCATCAGTACCCATGCTTCTCTGTCATACATCAGAACTGGTTTGATCATTCTTTTGTAAAGTGTCAGCTTTAATAACCTACTTAGGTACTTACTTTTAAGTATGGAGTTGTTGCTGTTGTGGTCTTCAGCCCAGAGACTGGTTTGATACAGCTCTCCATGCTACTCTATCCTGTGCAAGCTTCTTCATCTCCCAGTACCTGGGGCAACCTACATCCTTCTGAATCTGTTTAGTGTATTCATCTATTGGTCTCCATCTACGATCTTTACCCTTCATGCTGCCCTCCAATACTAAATGCTCAGAAAATGTCCTACGAACCGATTTCTTCTTCTACTCAAGTTGTGCTAGAAATTTCTCTTCTGCCCAATTCTATTCAATACCTCCTCATTAGTTATGTGATCTACCCATCTAATCTTCAGCATTCTTCTGTAGCACCACATTTCGAAAGCTTCTATTCTCTTCTTGTCTAAACTAATTATCGTTCACATTTCACTTACATCCATGTCTGCCCTCCATACAAATACTTTCAGAAGCGACTTCCTATCGTTTAAATCTATACTCGATGTTAACAAATTTCTCTTCTTCAGAAACGCTTTCCTTGCCATTGCCAGTCTACATTTTATGTCCTCTCTACCTCGACAATCATTAGTTATTTTGCTCCCCAAATAATGAAACTCCTTTACTACTTTAAGTGTCTCATTTCCTAATCTAATTCCCTCAGCATCACCCGACTTAATTCAACTACATTCCATTATTCTCGTTTTGCTTTTGTTGATGTTCATCTTATATCCTCCTTTCAACACACTGTCCATTCCGTTCAACTGCTCTTCCAAGTCCTTTGCTATCGCTGACAGGATTACAATGTCGTCAGCAAAACTCAAAGTTTTTATTTCTTCTCCATGCATTTTAATTCCTACTCCGAATATTTCTTTTGTTTCCTATGCTGCTTGCTCAATATACAGATTGAGTAACATCGGGGATAGGCTACAATCCTGTCTCACTCCCTTCCCAGCCACTGCTTCCCTTTCATGTCCCTCGACTCTTATAACTGCCATCTGGTTTCTGTACAAATTGTAAATAGCCTTTCACTCCTTGTATTTTATCCTTGCCACCATCAGAATTCGAAAAAGAGTATTCCAGTCAACATTGTCAAAAGCCTTCTCTAAATCTGCAAGTGACAGAAACGTACGTTTGCCTTTCCTTAATCTATCTTCTAAGATAAGTCGTAGGGTTAGTATTCCGCACGTGTTCCAACATTTCTAAGAAATCCAAACTGATCGTCCCCGAGGTCGCCTTCTACCAGTTTTTCAATTCGTCTGTGAAGCATTCGTGTTAGTATTTTGCAGCCGTGGCTCATTAAACTGATGGTTCGGTAATTTTCACATCTGTCAACACCTGCTTTCTTTGGGATTGGAATTACGGTATTCTTCTTGAAGTCTGAGGGTATTTCACATGTCTCATACCTCTTGCTCACCAGATGGTAGAGTTTTGTCAGGGTTGCTCTCTCAAGGCTATCAGTAGTTCTAATGGAATGTTGTCTACTCCCGGGGCATTGTTTCGACTTAGGTTTTTCAGTGCTCTGTCAAACTCTTCACGCAGTATCATATCTCCCATTTCATCTTCATCTACATCCTCTTCCATTTCCATAACATCGTCCTCAAGTACATTGCCCTTGTACAGACACTCTATATACTCCTTCCACCTTTCTGCTTTCCCTTCTTTACTGAGAACTGATTTTCCACCTGAGCTCTTGACATTCATACAAGTGGTTTTTTTTTTCTCCAAAGGTCTCTTCAATTTTCTTGTAGGCAGTATCTATCTTACCCCAAGTGATATATGCCTCTACATCCTTACATTTGTCCTCTAGCCATCCCTGCTTAGCCATCTTGCACTTCCTGTCGATCTCATTTTTGAGACTTTTGTATTCCTTTTTGCCTGCTTCATTTACTGCATTTTTATATTTTCTCCTTTCATCAATTAAATTCAATATATCTTCTGTTACCCAAGGATTTCTACTAGCCCCCCTCTTTTTACCTACTTGATCCTCTGCTGCCTTCATTATTTCATCTCTCAAAGCTACTCATTCTTCTACTACTGTATTTCTTTCTCCCATGCTTGTTAATAGTTCCCTAATGATTTCCCTGAAATTTGCCTACAACCCTGCTTCTGTCAGTTTATCCAGGACCCATTTCTTTAAATTCCCAACTTTTTGCTGTTTCTTCAGTTTTAATCTACTGTTCATAACAAATAGATTGTGATCAGAGTCCACATCTGCCCCTGGGAATGTCTTACAATTTAAAACCTGGTTCCTAAATCTCTGTCTTACCATTATATAATCTATCTCAAACCTTCCAGTATTTCCAGGCCTCTTCCATGTATACAACCTTCTTTCATGAATCTTGAACCAAGGGCAAAATTTTATCAGGAGGCTTCCTCCTTCATTCCTTATCCCCATTCCATATTCACCTACTACATTTCCTTCTCTGCCTTTTCCTACTATCGAATTCCAGTGACCCATGACTCTTAAATTGTCGTCTCGCTTAACGATCTCAATAATTTCTTTTATATCATCATACATTTCATCAATCTCTTCATCATCTGCAGAGCTAGTTGGCATATAAACTTGTACTACTGTGGTAGGCGTGAGCTTCGTGTGTATCTTGGCCACAATAATGCGTTTAATATGCTGTTTGTAGTAGCTTACCCGCATTCCTATTTTTTATTCATTATTAAACCTACTTCTGCATTACCCGTATTTCATTTTTCATTTATAACGCTGTATTCACCTGACCAGAAGCATTGTTCCTCCTGCCACCAGACTTCACTCATTCCCACTATATCTAACTTTAACCTATCCATTTCCCTTTTTAAATGTTCTAACCTACCTGCCCGATTAAGGGATCTGACATTCCACACTCCGATCCGTAGAGTGCCAGTTAAATTTCTCCTGATAACGACGTCCTCCAGAGTAGTCCCCGCCCGGAGATCCGAATAGGGGACTATTTAACTCTCTGAATATTTTACCCAAGAGGACGCCATCATCATTTAACCATACAGTAAAGCTGCATGCACTCGGGAAAAATTACGGCTGTATTTTCCCATTGCTTTCAGCCATTCGCAGTACCAGTACAACAAGGCCGTTTTGGTTAGTGTTACAAGGCCAGATCAGTCAATCAACCAGACTGTTGCCCCTGCAACTATTGAAAAGGCTGCTGCCCCTCTTCAGGAGCCACACGTTTGTCTGGCCTCTCAACAGATACCACTCCGATGTGGTTGCACCTACGGTACAGCTATCTGTATCGCTGAGGCACACAAGCCTCCCCACCAACGGAAGTTCCATGGTTCATGGGGGAGGTATGTAGTATAGTGCTCTATATGTGCTGCTGGCAGTTTTAATTCGGTTTGCTATATCTGCCCCCACACTTTGTTTTCTGATGTTATTACTGAGCCAAGATATATAAAACAGTCTGCTCTTTCGAAGCTGTACGCTTGTAACTGGAGATCATTTGTTTCTTCTAACTCTCTCAGTTACCATGTACTTAGATTTTGTCAAACTAATTTGTAGGGCAAGGCTCTTGGGAGCGGTTTCAAACTCTTTGAAAGTTGATGTAAGCACCTCCGCACTTCTAGCACTTATTACATCATCTGCATGGGCTAAAATTTGAAGAATTCAATTACAAATAATGCCGCCTGGGCTTGTGGTTATTGATACTAGGTTGAATAGTACTGGGGATAATAGGTCTCCTTGTCTTAGGCCTTCTTCCTTTGGAAACGATGTCGACGGATATCACTGAACTTTAGCCTGGCTTCTTCTCTTTTCCAGGGTCATGTTAGTTAATTTTATTAACTTCTTAGGAAAATTGAATATCTGCATTGTTTCCCACAGTGCTGATCTTTTAATTCTGTCAGAAGCCTGTTTAAAATCTATAAAGAGATGTTCTAATTGTACATTAGAGTCGTAGGTCTTCTCCAGCAAAGATATGGTCAGCTGCAGACCTTCCAGATCTGAAGCCTGCCTGGTACTCGCCTAGAATTCTTTCTGCTCTTCTACTTAATCTCTTTGTTATAACAGTAGAAACGATTTTGTAGTCGATGCTCAGCAGAGATATTCCTCGGCAGTTCTTATACAGCATGCGTGATGCTATCTTATGTATAGGGCAGATGGTAGCTAACGTCCAGTCCTTTTTTCTCTGTTTCCCAGGCCATTGTAATTATTTTACTTATCCTCCTTACTAGTATTTCACCTCCGTGTTTTATCATTTCCGCCATTATGAGGTCGTATCCAGGAGCTTTGTTATTCCTAAGTTGCTTTATAATTTCTCTTAACTCTCCTGTCGAGGGTGGTTCTGTGTCTACTGCATCATTATCTCCGTCCACATCTTGTTCTTCTTCAGCTTCAGCTCCATTTCTCGCTTCACTTACAATGTGTCTGTATGACAGTAACATTTCAAAATGTTGTGCCTGTGTTTCTATTATTTTCACCTTTCCAACTATCATACTGTCTGTCTCATCTTTCAGCATGTCCACCTTTGGCTGATATCATCACTTTGTTTGTCCCACACCATAAAAGAATTTCTGCCCCTGATTATTTTCAAAGTTCTTCTGAATTTCATCCATCTTTTCCTTTCCTCTACTCTTTTTATCCCGCGCTAAATTCTTAGCTGTCCTTCTCTTCTCTTTCACCATAGCCAAATTATTTCGTGTGGGTCTCCGTAACGCTTGATTTCTACATCCCGCGCCTTTGACATCTCCTCATCAAATCATCCGTTTCTTTTCTGTTTTCCTCTTTCTCCGAGTACCTCTTCAGCTGTTGTATTTAATGCTTACTTAGTGTCCTTCCCCAATACTTTGATATCCTTTCCCTCCATCGCGCTCTGATCTTTTGCAGCTTCTCTCGCATTTTGTTCTTATACTCATATTCTTTCTTCTGGTCTTTAAGCATCTCCACGTTGTATTACCTACTTTCCTCCAACACAGCCCTTCTGGCTTTTACTGCAATCTTTTCTAAGGTTTTGATACTTATCAAAACATTGTCTGAGTCAATATCCGCTCCTCGGCGGCTGATCACATCCGAGATATCTGAGATATGCCGTCCATCTACCAGTACATGATCTACTTGATTTCTGATCAGTCCAGCTGGTGATATCCAAGTCTCCTTATGAATGTCTTTGTGTGGGGATCACGTCCTTTTAATCATCAGTCTACTGCTAAAATCAAATTCAATCAGTTGACAGCCATTGTTATGTGATTTAGGATCGTAGTATTGTAAGGGCAGCAGTGATAGATCGTACAGGTACGACAGCATAGACAAGAGGGCTTGTGAGCCCAGACGTGTCAACACGAAATGTTGCAGACTGGTTATTAGCACTAGGATTACGGGCATGGACACCTCTATCCGGTCTTCTACTCACGCCACAGCGTCTACGAGCACGGCTGGAATGGCGCGACATGGTCTTCAGGGATGAACACAGATTCTGCTTGGATTTGCATGTCAGTGATGGTCATTTGCATGTACGATGTAAACATGGTAAGCCCTGTCTCGTAGGTTGCATTCGTCCAAGGCACACTGGCTCCAACCGGGGTCCTACGATCTGGTGTTTTGGAGGATACGCTAACCAGCGATCGGTATGTGCAGAATGTTGTCAGACCCGTTCTTCTGCTCTTATTGCAACAGTAAAGTGATGTGTCGTTCCAACAGGATAATGCTTCCCCACATAGTGCCCGTAAAATTCAACGTGCTCTACAAGACGTGCATCAACTTGCCTGGCCACAACGATTTCTGGGCTTGCCTCCACTCGAGCAAGTGTGGGATATGACGGGACGAGAAGTGACTCGCGCGACTCGTCAGCCAAGAACTCATGTGAACAGGTCGAGCAGGTATGTAACAACGTACCCCAGGACAGTATTCGCCACCTGTTCGATTGACTGGATGCCAGAGTCAGCGCCTACATTGCCGCCCGTGGAGGCTACACCACTTACTGATATGTGTGTTTCAGCATCGGTCAATACGTAATAACCTAGAACTTATAATCAATAACACAGTAGGACAGTAGCAGGTCTCTCTGACTATTTTATATTCAATAGTGACATTTATCTACATTCAGCTCCAATGGCCAACAGTCATTAATCCTTTGCAAATCGCTATAGCTTACTGACCTCAGAACCCTACTATAGACAGCAGCTTAAATCTAGATAAGTATTCTGCAAACGACTGATGGTGTGTACTATCTTGTAGCAGTATTATCAACTTATTCTGGAATTTTCCAATTGCATGCATAAAAAAATGATTACCTGTATTCATATTTATATGCCCTAATCTCCTCAGATACAGCAGATATAGGTTTTAATGGCCTTACTGCTGTGTCTTTACTATATAAGGACTGTATAAAGAAAATCTGATGTATTGGCAACTAACTGATATTAAATAATTGTTTATAAATATGTCCCTGTATGTGTCCTAATCTCGTTTATTATATTCCAGTTATCACTATGCTAGATATACGATGGTATCAAGGTATCAGAGTCTTTCTTGGCAGATAGTATTTTATAAGGAATACACGGCCAGTTTTTCAATAGAGCATAGCTCCATAATATGAATGTAACAGTTCCATAGATAGTAGGGGATGCAGCAGGTGGTGAATATGCAGGACAAGCCAAAAATAAATAAAGGGAGAGACTACCTCACATCTTTCAACTCAAGCAGCTCAGCACAGACGGAGCTTTTTCTACCAATTTCCAAGGGGGTGCAGGGAGGGGAGGGGCATTTCCCAGAGGAGGGAATCCATCATGGATGATATACTGTGGATGAGTAGCAAATGGCTCCATTCAGTATAGTGCCAGCAGTTGCTGAGTGAAAGTGATTGTGTGGTCTGTCCATAACACAATGGTGAGAGACCTGCAGTAATTTCCTGGTCGTTCATTAAATCAACACCCAGCGCCTACAGCTCAATTACATGGAATACATTACAAAGGGGGTGGGACAACCCAATGGGCTGGGGATCTCTGACAGGGGGAGGAGGGAGGGACACCCAATGGACTGTGGTTTCCCAGAGGGAAGGGGAGGGTCCGCCGTCTTGAATAAATTAAAACTTCACCAGAAACGGTTTTACCCCATTACTCATAGCGTCACTCATAATGTCATTTTCTTACTTGGCACACTTGGCTATGGATCTTTGTTGCAGATTGAATAAGAGTGTATGAAAGCCTGGTAACTGCATGAATCTCGCAGGCAGGGGACCATATGACACAGCTATGTTATTCTAGCGCTGTGCAGTAACTACTGCCATCACAAGACTGAAACTACTGCACTTTCCTATTGGACTACTCACTCCATCTCTGAATGAGATTCGAACTTACTTTGTGGATGCACTTTGTAAAACCATGATGTGAATGTTGCGGCCTCTCCTTGTAAGTGGCCAGCAAAGTGCTTGAGCGAAGTTCCCCAGCTCCAGCTGCTTGTGCGGCCGTACACGCAGGTTGAAACTGAGCCGGACGCAGTACCTGGACGCGACAACTTCCCACCGCACGGAGCGTCTGTCGTGGGTGTGGACGAGCGAGGCGGCGGTGCGGGAGTGGCCGGCGCCGTGGCTGGTGCTGTCGCAGGCGGCGTGGGCGACGCTGGGCGCCGCGGCGCTGGCGGCGGCGCTGCTGCTGCGCGCTCTGGGCGCCGGCTCCGCCTGGACGTCGCTGAGCGCCACCCTGCTGGCGCTGCTCGGCTACGGCTGCCCTGGCGTCGCCCGGCAGCGCGCCACGCCACTCAGGGCATTCTTCCTCGCCTGGACCTGGTTCGGCTTCCTGGTTAGTTAGTATCCTTCACTCTGCACAACATTCACCCACTACGCTAACAACATTCGAGTCTGACAGCGAGAACACAGCTGCGTAAGCTCGATAAAGAGACTCTCCCTACGGTTAGTCAATATTGCGGACATTCGTACTAAATCTAGCAGGGGACCGACAGCATTTCGATTTTCAGTTTCCCTGTGGTGTATGGCAATACACGATCATGTCAACTGTGAGCATGGTTCCTCTGGTCACGAATTTTACATTTCCATTCCCTTTTGCAGAGGTCCTAAATACAGAAATTTGGTCATGTCTGCACGTAGCAGCCCCATCACTCTCCTTCGCCACTCATTTCAATAATACACTGACAGCTGAGACATTTATCCTTATCTGGTTAGAAGGGACGTTAAGAAAAGTGACAGAAAATGTAGATCTACAATTTATTATTTATTAACTAGAAGAACTCATGGACAAATAGCTCTGAAGGTTTCAATGATGGAGTCATATCTGAAGTGCTTGGAAAATAATGTGTGACACGATCTTCCTGCCACGCCTACTATTTGAAGCAACACATCAATACCAGCACGGTGAACAATGATTCCATCGAATATTTTCAAGCAAACTTGCACGGAATACGTCTAGAACACTGCGATATATGTACTCTTTGGTTGTATAGATTATTTGTCGCTCAATGATTTTGGGGGTGTGGGGCTTGCGCCCAACAGCATCCCAGATGTGTTCCATTGCGTTCAGATCAGGCAAATTTGGTGACTAGGACATCAAAGTGCGATCACCACCACGCTTCTCAAACTCTTGAAGCACCACTCTTGCCTTGTGACACGGACAGTTATCTTGGTGGAAGATGCCATCGCCACTGGGGAGTACATCAAGCACGAAACATTACAGGTAGTTCGAAATAATCACATACCAACAACTGTAATATTTCCTTCGATTGCTACCATAGGTCCCCTGATTGCCCAAATGAACGTCCCCCAACGACCCGCCTCCATTGTACAGTGCAGCTTTCCCCTACAGGACGACGAATATGGATGCGACCATCAACCTGGTGTAACAAGAAACGTGATTTATGCGACCAGGCGATATGCTTTCATTGATCCATGGTCCAGTCCCGCAGATCCGATACCCACTGCCATTGTCACTGACGATATCCTTTGCTCAACATGGAAACACGTGTAGGTCGCCTGCTGCGGGCCACGTGTTCAACAATGACTCTGAACAGTGTGCTCCGAGTTACTTGTGTCTGTAAAAGCATTGTGCTTTGTGCTCAGGTTCGACAGCTTTCCATTAATGCTTATGAGACTATCACGTGGACAGCAAACCGGTTTTGCCGTTTCCGAGAGGTTCGTTCTCAGATACAGGGCCGTAAAAAGAAGCCCTGTGCCAAAGGCAGTGGATTTCCCCACCTGCGACCCGTATCGTTACTACAGTGACTCCCCAGTTCTCTCTGCTCTGCTTATATACTACCCTTACGGCATGATCAGGAGGCATTTAGCGTCGCAGTGAACAATGATCGTAGTGTATTTGCTCATTAGTGTAAATTAACTGTTCAAGTGATATAAAATTTATTATTCCGGCAATGTCACATTTCTATTGATTTGTTTTGCTTGTCAATGTGAAAGCACCCTCTTAGATTCCTGTAACGTACAAAGCGGGCAGATTGGAGGTAGCGAGAATGTAGATGAAGGTAGCCAGGAGGAGAAATGTTTCTTTTATTGTTCGAGAGTGTGTCAAGACATTAAACAAGAGATTCAGCATCGAAAATTTTCAGAAGAGGTCGGAAAACACGTCTAACTTGTGTGGTGAAGTATATTTATTGTTACGTATTTGAAGGAATAGCAGTCCCACGCCGTCCCATTAAGGTCAAATGCAGCAGCCACTGTGTAGTCTAGGTGGATAAAGGTGTTACCATATACCATGAATTCGTGCTAACAGGAAGAATCCAGTAACTTATGTAGCTTTCCTTTTGCCCACGTCTGCCGAGTATGTAATATCAGTTGATTGGAATTAAATATGAAAAACGCTGGTATAAGAATGACGCAACAGAAACGCTCCCTACGATCTGGTACGACTACATGTAGATGTGGTAAGCGTTACATGAACATAAAAACATGGCTCCGTTGTAAACTGCATCTGACAATCTTGCTCATTAATCTTATGGGTGGTGTACTTCCAGGAAGTGGTAAAACATGATGTGAGGTGAAAATACACTCTAAGACGGAAAAAAGCGACGCACCAGTAAGGAGCTATGCAATTTGGTCACAAATTGATATTTAAATAGGTATCGACGAAAAAAACAAAATTGTATACTTTGGCGGCCGACAGATGAATGTGTGACGCTGCAGCGCAGTTCCAACATGCTCATGGCAAGAATAGTATACAGGGGAGATGTCAATACCACTGCATAAAGCTTTGCAAATTTCATTCCGTGTACTGAGTTGTATGGCAACTATGAGCGTGGACAATACACGTACATCTCAGAATTTCAGAGAGAAAGGTTAGATGGTCTCAGAGCGGTGAATTGCTCGACATTTGAACAGGAACAATGATACTAGTCGACCATGTTGGCAGAAATGGGTGAACCATGGTCGAGCACTGCGTCAGGAATGAAGTGGTCGACCTAGAGGAACGACAGAAGGTGAAGACCCAGCAATCGTCGAGAGGCACTCAGAGCCTCGCTTCATCACTATCATTGATCCGACGTAGAACTTATGCTTCAGGGACCACTAGGATCATTAATAGGCGTCTCACAGAAAGGAGGATGAATTGACGACGCACCTTTCACCGACAACCATTGATCTCCGTGCACCAACAAGCCATTTGCAATGGCTTCGGTCACAGTCGGCCTCGAATCACATTGACTGGAGAAGAACTGATTTAAGTAAGGCGTCCCGCTAATAACTTAGCCCGATGACCAGCGAAGACTTGTCGGTAGACGCCCCAGACAGTGGTGGGATAACAAACCGACTGCCGCCCGCTATATTGCTCGACAAGAGTGATGGTCTAGGATGTCATTTCATTTCATAGCAGGACGTCTTTGGTCGTCATGCACAGCACCCTCACAGCGCAGCGATAAGTCGACGATATACTACGCACCGTTTCGTTGATCTTCGTGACAAGCCATCCTGGGCTTACATTTTAAGCAAAATAATGCGCGCCCGCACAAGACGAGAATTTCTACTACTTTTCTTCGTGCTCGTCAAACCCTTGCCCAGTATGGTCGCCTGATATCTCCCCTATTGAGAACGTTTGGAGCATTATGGGCACGGCCCTGCAACCTGCTCGGAATTTTAACGATCTAATGCATTAGTTGGACAGAATTTGGCACGATATCCCTCAGGACGACATCCAACAATTCTGTCAATGAATGCCAAGCCGAATAACCGCTTGCATACGGGCCACGGAAGGAACAAAAACTTGATCGATTCGTGAACTTCTTTCTCTTGAACATATCATCCAATTTTTCTGGACCTGTAAACATTTGTTTGTTTGTACATGTATATCATATCTACCGATACCTGTCTCTTTCGAATAACTCCTTCGTGGTGCGGCTCTTTTCTTTTTATTCCTTTTAGAGTGTATTGGTAAAACAGGTTTAACCGATAGTAGTTACATTACCGGCCATTAAAATTGCTACGCCAAGAAGAAATGCAGTCGATAAAAGGGTATTCATTGGACAAATATATTATACTACAACTGACATGTGATTACATTTCCACGCAATTTGGGTGCATAGATCCTGAGAAATCAGTACCCTGAACAACCACCTCTGGCCGTAATAACGACCTTGATGCGGCTGGGCACTGAGTCAAACAGAGCTTGGATGGCGAGTACAGGCACAGCTGACCATGAAGCTTCAACAAGATACCGCAGTTCATCAAGAGTAGCGACTGGCGTATTGTCACGAGCCAGTCGCTCGGCCACCATTGACCAGACGTTTTCAATTGGTGAGAGACCTTTTGCTGTATCCAGAAAGGCCAGTACAGGACCTGCAACATGCGGTCGTGCATTATCCTACTGAAATGTAGGGTTTCGCAGGGATCGAATGAAGGGTAGAGCCACGGGTCGCAACACGTCTGAAATGTAACAACCACTGTTCAAAGTGCCGTCAATGCGAACAAGAGATGACCGAGACGTGTATCCATTGGCACCCCATACCATCACGGCGGGTGATACGCCAGTATGGCGATGACGAATACACGCTTCCAATGTGCGTTCACCGCGATGTCGCCAAACACGGATGCGACCATCATCATGCTGTAAACAGAACCAGGATTCATCCGAAAAAATGACGTTTCGCCATTCGTGCACCCAGGTTCTTCGTTGAGTACACCATCGCAGGCGCTCCTGTCTTTGGTGCAGCGTCATGGGTAACCGCAGCCATGGTCTCTTAGCTGATAGTCCATGCTGCTGCAAACGTCGTCGAACTGTTTGTGCAGATGGTTGCTGCCTTGCAAACGACCCCAATTGTTGACTCAGGGATCTAGACTTGGCAGCACGATCCGTTAGAGCTATGCGGATAAGATGACTGTCATCTCGACTGCTAGTGATACGAGACCGTTGGGATCCAGCACGGCGATCCGTATTACCCTCCTGAACCCACCGATTCCATATTCTGCTAACAGTCATTGGATCTCGACCGACGCGAGCAGCAATGTCGCGATACGATAAATGGCAGTCGCGATAGCCTACAATCCGACCTTTATCAAAGTCGGAAACGTGATATTACACATTTATCCTCCTTGCACGAAGCATCACAACAGCGTTTCACCAGTTAACGTCGTTCAACTGCTGTTTGTGTATGAGAAATCGGTTGGAAACTTTCCTCATGTCAGCACGTTGTAGGTGTCGCCATCGGCGCCAACCTTGTGTGAATGCTCTGAAAAGCTAATCATTTGCATATCACAGCATCTTCTTCCTGTCGGTTAAATTTCGCGTCTGTAGCACGTCATCTTCGTGGTGTAGCAATTTTAATGGCCAGTAGTATATTTATTAAGGAGGAAAGTAACCCACAGCTAATACGCAAGATAACTCTGAACTTACAGTCGATTACTTATACCGGTTGCATTTACCAGGGCGGAACTAGCATATGAACTATAAGAAAAAGTAGAAGAATAATAGACGGTTACGTGGAGCATCGCGGAGTGGCCACGCGGGTAGAGACGCCATGTCACTGACTGTGCGACCCCTCCCGCCAGAGGTTCGAGTCCTCCCTCGGGCATGGGTGTGTGTGTTATTCTTAGCATAAGTTAGTTTAAGTACTGTGTAAGTCCAGGGACCTGTGACCTATGCAGTTTGGTCCCTGAGCATTGTCCTGCAAAATGATGGTCATGTCCTGCAGAATTCGTCATCACTTCTGTTTCTGAGCCGGTCGTAGGTTGTGGTCCAAAAATGAACAGCATAGAGTCAGAAGTGACAACACTTTCTGCAGATCCTGACCATCATTTTGCAGGACAACGCTCAAGCACGTAAAGTGCAAGCTGTTCCTGATTTGTTTGACTGATGGGGCTGCTAAGTGCTGTAGCACCTACTGCACTCCCCTGGCTTAAGCCCTCTGAGTTCAACTCGATTTCTAAACTGAAGGAAACACTTCACGGCATTCGCTTCAGAACTGCGACAAATTCGTCGGGCAACAGACCGCGCCGCTCTGTCAACACGACTTCCACATCGCTGGCAACAGGTTATACACAATGCTGGTGACTGCTTTGAAGATCAGTAAAACTTTGAAACACGTATCTACTTTGTACTGTAAATAAATAGTTGCCACTATTAAAATTCTAACCCTCGTACCTGAAGGAACTGAGAATGATTAAAAACTGAAAAATACAGCATCAACCTTGCCTAACAATATTTACTTTGTATTTTATTATGAACGTGCTTTCGGCTTTATAGGCTATCGTCAGACAACTTAAGACTAAACAGATAGTCCATCCAGCATCAGCGGGAACCTCTCGCAGTATAAAGACGGTTATTTGCAATTACGTGTGATGATTAAAGATATGCATCTATCCAGAAAATACAACATTACAATGCTTCAGTTTGACATCTGCACAAAACAAGAAATTTTATTTAATGATGTATTACATGTTTACATTCTAACGATATGAGAAAAATCCCCAAACCCACTATCTGAGTAGCTAAAAATATTGTGCTACACAAGTTCTACTGATACTAGAGTAATTCTCTAAACTATGAACAAGCTGATAAACTGTCAGAAGCACATTGAAATACGCACAATGAAAGTAAATACAAAATAAACCTTACATTACAGTGTATTGAAAGGTTAAAAGTAGTTTAATGTAAATGCCAGCCGACCGTGTGGCCGAGCGGTTCTAGGCGCTTCAGTCTGGAGCCGCGCGACCGCTACGGTCGCAGGTTCGAAACCTGCCTCGGGCATGGATGTGTGTGATGTCCTTAGGTTAGTTCTAGGGGACTGATGACCTCAGATGTTAAGTCCCATAGTGCTCAGAGCCATTTGAACCATTTTTTGTAAATGCCAAAATCATACCAGGTGAGTATCACATAGACTACTACAATATTTGGACAAAAATAAAGAGTTAGGTGGATGAGATGAACACAAAAAAGGGGGGAGCAAAGAGGAAGAAGAAGACAATGCTATGCAAGGAGTTGGGATTAGTTACTCAGTTTACGACAAGCATATACACTGCTGGCCACCGTAAATCCAACACCCTGAAGAAAGCATCCGAATCAAGTGAAATTTACACCATGAGTTTGCAGCGATGAGATACGCAACTGATTAGAATTTCAGCGCAGACGCGCATCACGCGCGCCCGTGGCGCCACCTCATAGCGCCATTTAAGGCTTGGCGATTTCGACGAGTGTACGTTCGGCACGTGTGTTTACTTTGTGGTTGTTTCACAAGACGATCAGTTATGCCCCGTAGACAACAGCGAACATCTTTTGATCAAGTATCCGAGTTCGACAGAGGAAGCATAGTGGCTTACCGAGATTGTGGATTATCATACAGAGAAATCGCTAGTTGTGTTGGACGAAACCAAACAACTGTAATGCGAATATGTGACCGTTGGATGCAGGAGGGTACGACGGACCGACGTGGTCGATCGCATTCACCTCGGTGCACCACTGCACGTGCTGATAGGCAAATTGTGCGCATGGCAGTGACGGATCGCTCAGTGACATCCCGAACCATAGCACAGCACATTGCGTCTGTAACGCATCATCCAGTGTCTGCGCGTACCATTCGATGCCGTTTACAGCAGAGTGGTCTGTCCGCAAGACGTCCATTGCTTCGTCTACCATTGACGCAGAACCACAGACGTCTCCGTCGCCAATGGTGTGATGACAGACGGATGTGGACGGCAGAATGGAATGACGTTGTCTTTACTGACGAGGCACGCTTCTGTCTGCAGCACCACGATGGTCGGATTCGAGTGTGGAGACACCGTGGAGAGAGGATGCTGGACAGCTGCATTATGCACCGCCACACTGGTCTTGCACCGGGTATTATGGTATGGGGCGGTATTGGATATTACTCTCGCACGCCTCTAGTACGCATTGCCGGTACTTTAAATAGCCGGCGCTACATATCCGAGGTGCTGGAGCCAGTTGTCCTTCCTTACCTTCAGGGCTCGGCCACAGCCATATTTCAACCGGATAATGCGCAACCACACGTGGCAAGCATTGTCCAAAGGTTCTTCGTCAATAACCAGATTGAATTGCTTCCCTGGCCGGCTCGCTCTCCGGATCTTTCGCTGATAGAAAACATGTGGTCCATGGTTGCTCCACGAGTGACCCAGATTACATCCCCAGCTGCCACACCAGATGATCTTTGGCAACGTGTGGAAGCTGCTTGGGCTGCTGTACCCCAGGAACACATCCAACGTCTCTTTGACTCAATGCCGAGACGTGTGGCAGCGGTGATCTCCAACAATGGCGGCTACTCTGGCTACTGATTCTGGCAGGAACCACATGTCACAGACGTCTGTAAACGTAATCATTTGATACTTGGTCAACATGTTATCTACAAAATAAATTTTATTGTGCTACCTCTTGTCTTTCTTGGTGTTGCATTTACGGTGGCCAGCAGTGTATTATGGCTAGAACAACATTAACTGGCCGCTGCAGCTTTAGCAGGAGTAGATAACGGAGCTATATTTTATCATTATGCATTAAGCCTGGAATCTGTGACTAGTGATTACTGACTGCCAAAACTTCCAGTAATGTTTGTTTCCTGCCTTTATTTGATTTCTACAGATCATAACAATGGCATTCATTCGCAGCATGGAACACTAATAATATATGTTTCAGTTTTTAGTATGTCTATGTTCCCTTAAGAACCAAGGGAATATTCTATAAACACTTCCAAACGTCCTAACGTATTTCAGTTGCCCGCCATGTACAGCAGATAGTGAAACAGAAGTCCGAAGTGGTACAACAAATATGGTCACGTTGCGAGTGCTTGAAAGTAAAAATAACACCAGAACGCGCGATTCTGAAACCCAGACTAACCAAGGAAGTTGTTTCACAGTTTTGTCATCAGACGTCAGAGGTATATGAGCACTGTAGGCTATGACTCCGTACATGATGATATCCATTACTACCCAATCGTACGTCGCTTTTTTATTCACCACTCTTCTGATGGGCGCAGAAATTGCAAACGACCTTCACAGGCGCCAATAAAGAACTTACCTTCGTCATTAAAAACATCTTTGTAAATTTATTTCGCTTCACCTTCATACTCCAATTGCAGGGGGATCACAAGAGAGGGGATGCCAACCTAGCGAGAGGCGCCGTCTCCAGTAGAACGGTGTCTACGGTTCCTGTTGGTTCTGATTCCCACTATGAGTCTATTTTTGCTACTATTGCCGAGAGATCAGAGACGGTTGATCATCTGATGCGGTGATTCAGGTCTGAATATGCACAATGGGGCGCAGATCTTATGAACGAAATGGTTTTCGAATGATGCGTTAATGCCAAATACTACAGGTGTACAGGTATGAAATGAGCGTTGTTTTTGTGAAAATGAAACACTAATTTTGAATTGAAAAGTAAAAACATTTTATTCAGAGTACTGACCATTGCTTTCTATACATTCTGACCACCTTTCTGGCAATTTGTGGACACCACGCCAATAGAAATGTTCGTCTTTTGAACCAAACCAATCAGACAACCAATTTTCGACTTCTTCGTAGGAATCTAAGTGTTCCTCAGCCAATTCGTGTCCCATTGATGAAAACAAATGGTAGTCGGAAGGGGCCAAGCCTAGTTAATACGGTGGGTGGGGTAGCAGCTCACAAACATCTGTTTTGATTGTATCCTGAACCAGTTTTGCTTTGTGTGCAGGTGCATTGTCGTGTAAAAAAAATTACTTTGCCTTGTCTTCTGGCCCATTCTGGTCTTTTTTAGATCAATGCATAGTTCGAATTGATCATTTGTTGTCTGTAGTGATTAGTAATCACAGTTTCACCCGGCTTTAGAAGCTCATGATACACCACACCTTTCTGATCCCACCAAACACAGAGCAGTGTCTTCTTGCTCAATCGATCTGGTTTTGCAGTCGATGTTGATGGTTGCCCCGGATTAACCCATGATTTTTCCCGTTTAGGATTCTTAAAATAAATCCATTTTTCATCGCCAGTAATAATTCGATGCAAAATTGATTTTCTTTCATGTCTTTGAAGCAAAATTTGACAAATGGTTTTTCGGTTTTCCATCTGTCTTTCATTCAATTCATGTGGCAACCATTTTCCACACTTTTGGATCTTTCCCATAGCTTTCAAACGTCAGAAATTGTTTGTTGTGCAACATTTAGCATTGCTGCCATTTGATTCTGACTCAAAGTATCATCTTCAACCAATATTGCTTGCAATTCGGCGTCTTCGATCTTTTTTTGGTGGTCTTCCACGTTCTTCATTTCTTACTTCAAATTCATTATTTCTGAACCGTTGAAACCATCTTTTGCATGTTGCTTCTGATGGGGCATGATCACCATATGCCTCAACAAGCATTCGATGCGACTCTGCAGCACTTTTTTTCAAATGAAAACAAAAAATTAATGCTTTCCGCAAATCATCACTTTCTTGTATAAAATTCGACATTGTTAACACGATGGAAACATACGATGTTGTTTGTTCCATGACTTGATGTATACTAAATATCTTTGACAGATGTCATACCAACCAAACAAAAAAAAATTAAGGCTCGTTCACAACAAGTGTTCCCTATCGACACATTTGTATCTTAACGCTCATTTCATGCCGGTACACCTGGTAAGTAACATAGCTCGACAAAACTTGTACCATACATGAAAGAGCTGCTACAGTACAGTACAAAACAGAAGGTAACTGAAACAAATACGCAATTAGACGAATAGAAATGACACTTTTATTCAAAGGCAATAATTACACGGAAGTCGACGTGATTTATGATGGCGAGATATGGTTCTTAATAAGGTTCGTGGTCACCAAGAGCAGTAGTGTAAGCTCTGCTACGTGCTCCCATATCGGCCACGAGGTTGATAAGGAGCTCCTGTGGCAGGACATTCCATTCCTTCACCACCCCAGTTGACGAAAGCTGGGTGGCCGCTGGTGCATTTCCACGTGCTGCAACACGTCTTCCCAACGCACTTACACGTGCTCGATGAGATTTAATTCGGAGCAATGGGCAGGCCAGTCCATTCGCCGAATATCCAATCGTTCCGAGAGCTCCCCCACCTGCTCTGTTCGACGAGGTCGTGCAACGCCATTCAAGCAAATGAAGTCAGGGTAGAAAGCGTCCCTGATAAGATGGTCATGGCTAAGGGGTGCAGTGTCACAATACGTTGACCAGTGAATGCACCATGTTTAAGATTTGTAATCAGTACACCCACGCAACATTTTTGCTCCCCACGTCATAACGCCTGGACCACTAAAATGTCCACGTTTGACAGTGTTCATAGGTGCATTTCATGTTCCCACCTTTCGCCATATGAGGCCACGGCCACAATCGCAACTCAGACAGTCTGCTCCCATCCAAGAAGAGCACGCAAGCCAATTCCTCGTTGGCCCAATCACTACGCTCTTGCTGATCCTAAATTGTGAGGAGAACACAACATACTGGTCACCGTGAAAAGAGATCACCCCCATGCAATCGCTGTGCCACTGTAGTGCGAGAGATTCCGTGCCTTGCAGTCCTGTTAAATGTGGTTGCAATTGCACCCATTGTTTGTCGTCAGTGCCATCTTGTGAGCTGCACAATGGAGCGGCAGATGACAATGGTCGACCAGCTTCTCTCCTTCAGGCAGTAGTGTCTGTCGTTGGAACATTCCCCACGCAAGTGAAACAATGCTCTGAGCAATACCAGACTCTTGGGCTACACTTGTCGTGCTTCGTCCTTCTTCCAGTTTCCCTATGTCCCTTCCCGGATGTTGTCTCCGCACCACGATGTATTGAAGAACACCACCACAGTGCACCATAACTGCTCGCTTATTGGTGTACATTGTCTTTCCCCGTTTCAACAACTGCTTAGTGTTGCGGCGCCAGCCACATTTGGTGCCATAATCGCAGGTGACTGCACGCTGTGCGATGTCAAGCTTTCTGTGCGCGACTGGAAGACGTTTGGCACTTTCATTCATTTTCACTGAGTTCTTGATATGTTATGTTACTGCATTTAACTCTCCTAATTCGCAGTGTATGTAATTCCAACCGGAATAAGTACAACCAGTATGCACACCCTCCTTTGATCAATGACAAGTGCGCTGTGGTACACAGTTAAAGCCTCGGGTCCAATTTACTATGGATTCTACTAGAGCTACCTTCACAACTTGGTATCGCCTAAATGGACTTAATTGCCTTATTCTACCCACCGATGTCGCCCTGTCACACTCACTGTATTTATCAACAAGTACAATGCTCCACAAATTAAACATTCGTCAAGTCAAGCACAGTTCCAGTGGGCGCAGCTGATGCGCGATTCCGCACCACTACGGTCTCAATTATTGCCCTTTAGTAGGCTCTCTCAATGTCCTACGTAAATATGGCATTTTTACGTGGCGTCTTTGGATGTGTTTATTTTCCAGTGCTACTAGAGTAAGCAGTAAAATTGCAGAGACCGGTCTGTGCGAGCGCGGTCCGAGTGAGCCGTCGCAGAATTCCGTGTGGTTCCAGTCGGGGCTGGTGGGGTTCGCGGCGCGGCCCAGCGACCACAGCGGCCCCGCCACGCAGCAGCAGCTCCTCGCCTCCAGAATGCAACTCTACATCACCGCCCACGCCGCCTCCGTGCTGGGCGACGAGTACATGGACGCCGACTTCGGCTCGACCGACCGCCTACGCACCTGCGTCAAAGTAGTCGCCTGCATGGAGAGCGTCGCCAACCACAACGCCGCCATCTTCGCCGCCATCACCGGGATCGCCTTCTACCTCAGCAACAACCCACTAGGCAGATCAAGGGCTTCCGATTTCCGCACTATCAAGTAAGTTCGCAACTGCATTTCGAGGAAGTGTGTAGCTTGCTCCATAAACTCTCGAAAAATCGAAACAGTGTCTCAGGCAAGTAACTCTACAGAGAAGCTCCATTGGTAACACTATGCAAGAATATAGCGGATACAAAAGCAAGCAGAGCTCCGCGTTCTGGACCATTAGGGACTGACCGACGCCGTGTCACATTATGCCAATGGCGTAACTGGAGCAGTATGGAGGGACGTGAGGTTAGTATACAGCTCTCCCAGCTATTGTCAACTTTTTTTAATTTGCAGCCGCTGCTTCTCATTGAAGTAGCTACTCAATTGGACGTGGTGGATAAAAACCTGTTTTAATTAGTTTTTTCTTTCTGGAAAAAAAAATCTTAGAATTATCATCATTATTTCAGGTACTTCATTATTTATATCGTTTTGACTATATACTAAGGTGACGAACCTCATGGAACAGCGATATGCGTATGTATAGAGGGCGATAGTTTATAAGATGGCAATATACTGGCGGAGCTGTCATTTGTACTCAGATGAGTCTTGTGAAAACGTTAACGACGTGATTACGATCGTACGACATGAATTAACAGACTCTGGATGCGGAATGGTAGTTGGAGCTAGACGAACATTCCATGTCGGAATCGTTATGAAATAAATAATCCGAGATCCACAGTGTCAAGACTGTGCCGAGAAAATCAAGTTTCAGGCATTACCTCTCACCACGGAGAACCCACTGGCCGATGGCCTTCCCTTAATGATAGAGAGCAGCAGCATTTGCTTAGAGTTTTCAGTGCTAAGAGACAAGCAATACTGCCTGATGTAAACGTAAAATCCATTCAAATGGTTCAAATGGCTCTAAGCACTATGGGACTTAACATCTGAGGTCATCAGTCCCCTACACTTAGAACTACCTAAACATAACTAACCTGAGGACATCACACTCATCCATGCCCGAGGCAGAATTCGAACCTGCGACTGTAGGAGCAGTGCGGTTCCGGACTGAAGCGCCTAGAACCGCTCGTCCACAGCGGCTGGTTCAGAAATCCATGTGGGACATACGACAAACGTATCCGTTAGGACAGAACGGCGAAATTTGGCGTCAGGGGTCTATGGCCGAAGACGACGGTCGCGAGTGCCTTCGCTGGCGGCGCGACGTCGCTTCCAGTGCCTTTACTGGGTTCGGGATCATATCGATTGGACCCTAGACAACTGGAAAACCGTGGACAGGTCAGAAGTGCTCCGATATCAGTTAGTAAGAGCTAAACGTAGGGTTAAGAGTGTGTCGCAGACCCCACGAAACCATGGACCCATCTTGTCAACAAGGCGTCATGCAAGCTGGTCGTGCCTACATAAAGGTGTGAACAGTGTTTTCATCGAGTGGATTTGGTCCTCTTGTCCACCTGAACCGATCATTAACTTGAAATGATTATCTTCGGCTTCATGTTATGAACGACTATGCACCATCTCAAAGGACCATAATTGCTCGCGATTAGTTTGAAGAACATTCTGCGCAGTTGGAGTGGATGATATGGCCACCCAGATTACCCGACATGAATCCCATCGAACATTTATGATACATCATCGAAAGGTCAGTTCGTGCACAAAATGCTGGAGAGGCAGCACTTAATCAATTATGGACGGCTGTAGAGGCAACATAGTTCAATATTTCTTCAGGGGAGTTCCAGTGACTTGCTAGTCGATGGTAGGTCGAGCTGCAGCACCATGCTGCGCAAAGGAGCCCCGACACGATACTGGGAGGTATCCCCTGGCTTTTGTCAACTCAGTGTAGACCTTATTGTACACGCTGCTGGCTGCTATAATTGCAGTATTGTGAAAACGGAATGGAACAAACGTCAGATTGGCGTGAAGTGTACAACATGCTTGGGTATGCAAGTGATTAGTATTTCGGAACAAAACGAAAATTACGTAGAAGTAACGCCATCCGCATTCTATACGGCCCAGTCTCAATAATATGACCGCCGAATATTTTCGACATCAACATTTAATAGCCACACGAAAACAACAGGTGGCAGTGGAGCATATACACTACTGGCCATTAAAATTGCTACACCAAGATGAAATGCTGATGATAAACAGGTATTCATTGGACAAATATACTAGAGTTGACATGTGATTACATTTTCACGCAATTTGGGTACATAGTTCATCAAGAGTAGTGACTGGCGTATTGTGACGAGCCAGTTGCTCGGCCACCATTGACCAGACGTTTTCAATTGGTGAGAGATCTGGAGAATGTGCTGGCCAGGGCAGCAGTCGAACATTTTCTGCATCCAGAAAGGCCCGTATAGGACCTGCAACATGCGGTCGTGCATTATCCTGCTGAAATGTAAGGTTTCGAAGGGATCGAATGAAGGGTAGAGCCACGGGTCGTAACACATCTGAAATGTAACGTCCACTGTTCAAAGTGCCGTCAATGTGAACAAGAGGTGACCGAGACGTGTAATCAATGGCTACCCATATCATCACGCCGGGTGATCCGCCAGTATGGCGATGACGAATACACGCTTCCAATGTGCGTTCAGCGCAATGTCGCCAAACACGGATGCGACCATCATGATGCTGTAAACAGAACCTGGATTCATCCGAAAAAATGACGTTTTGCCATTCGTGCACCCAGGTTCGTCGTTGAGTACACCATCGCAGGCGCTCCTGTCTGTGATGCATTGTCAAGGGTAACCGCAGCCATGGTCTTCGACCTGATAGTCCATGCTGCTGCAAACGTCGTCGAACTATTCGTGCAGATGGTTGTTGTCTTGCAAACGCCCCCATCTGTTGACCCAGGGATCGAGACGTAGCTGCACGATCCGTTACAGCCATGCGGATAAGATGCCTGTCATCTCGACTGCTAGTGATACGAGGCCTTTGGGATCCAGCACGGCGTTCCCTATTACCCTCCTGAACCCACCGATTCCATATTCTGCTAACAGTCATTGGATCTCGACCAACGCGAGCAGCAATGTCGCGATACGATAAACCGCAATCGCGATAGGCTACAACCCGACCTTTATCAAAGTCGGAAACGTGATGGTACGCATTTCTCCTCCTTACACGAGACATCACAACAACGTTTCACCAGACAACGCCGGTCAACTGCTGTTTGTGTATGAGAAATCAGTTGGAAACTTTTCTCATGTCAGCACGTTGTAGGTGTCGCCACCGGCGCCAACCTTGTGTGAATGCTCTGAAAAGCTAATCATTTGCATATCACAGCATCTTCTTCCTGTCGGTTAAATTTCGCGTCTGTAGCACGTCATCTTCGTGGTGTAGCAATTTTAATGGCCAGTAGTGTATAAAACATGTTGGGGTGGCACGGAAAACAGTGTAGTGTTGTTATGTGGAAAAGGAACTATTTATCTGATGTACAAAAGGGCATGATCATTGGCTTTCGCATCAATGATGGAAGCGTGTCCGGAACGGTTAAGTCTGTAAAATGTTCGCATACTGCTGTGGTTAAAGTATATCTTATATAGAAAAACAACGTTATCCAAAATCGGCGCCGAGGCAAGTGTGATGCAAGAGATGCCATAGATGACAGGTGTGAACGACGGCTGATGAGATGTGTGTGTGGGAGAACGGACGTACAACTGCTGAGCAACTGACCTTCCTGAAGAAACAAGGTGCTGCCGAGAGTGTCTCTTCAATGACCGTTCAGTGAACATTGCTGTCTATGGGCCTTCGCAGTAGGCAAGTTGTTCACGCACCCATGCTGACTGATGCTCATCAGCGATAAATGCTGGAATTTGCATGCCAAGACCGCAACTGGACTCGGTGGGTTCCGGAGGGTAATACAGAACGTCGTCCTGGATCCCAACGGCCTCATATCACTAGCAGTCGAGATGACAGGCATCTTATCCGCATGGCTGTAACGGATCGTGCAGCTACGTCTCGATCCCTGGGTCAACAGATGGGGGCGTTTGCAAGACAACAACCATCTGCACGAATAGTTCGACGACGTTTGCAGCAGCATGGACTATCAGGTCGAAGACCATGGCTGCGGTTACCCTTGACAATGCATCACAGACAGGAGCGCCTGCGATGGTGTACTCAACGACGAACCTGGGTGCACGAATGGCAAAACGTCATTTTTTCGGATGAATCCAGGTTCTGTTTACAGCATCATGATGGTCGCATCCGTGTTTGGCGACATTGCGCTGAACGCACATTGGAAGCGTGCATTCGTCATCGCCATACTGGCGGATCACCCGGCGTGATGATATGGGTAGCCATTGATTACACGTCTTGGTCACCTCTTGTTCACATTGACGGCACTTTGAACAGTGGACGTTACATTTCAGATGTGTTACGACCCGTGGCTCTACCCTTCATTCGATCCCTGCGAAACCTTACATTTCAGCAGGATAATGCACGACCGCATGTTTCAGGTCCTGTACGGGCCTTTCTGGATGCAGAAAATGTTCGACCGCTGCCCTCGCCAGCACATTCTCCAGATCTCTCACCAATTGAAAACATCTGGTCAATGGTGGCCGAGCAACTGGCTCGTCACAATACGCCAGTCACTCCTCTTGATGAACTGTGATATCGTGTTGAAGGTGCATGGGCAGCTGTACCTGTACACACCATCCAAGCTCTGTTTGACTCAATGCCCAGGCGTATCAAGGCCGTTATTACGGCCAGAGGTGATTGTTCTGGGTACTGACTTCTCGGGATCTATGCACCCAAATTGCGTGAAAATGTAATCACATGTCAGTTGTAGTATAATACACTGCTGGCCACCGTAAATGCAACACCAAGAAAGACAAGAGGTAGCACAACAAAATTTATTTTGTAGATAACATGTTGACCAAGTATCAAATGATTACGTTTACAGACGTCTGTGACATGTGGTTCCTGCCAGAATCAGTAGCCAGAGTAGCCGCCATTGTTGGAGATCACCGCTGCCACACGTCTCGGCATTGAGTCAAAGAGACGTTGGATGTGTTCCTGGGGTACAGCAGCCCAAGCAGCTTCCACACGTTGCCAAAGATCATCTGTTGTGGCAGCTGGGGATGTAATCTGGGTCACTCGTTGAGCAACCATGGACCACATGTTTTCTATCGGCGAAAGATCCGGAGAGCGAGCTGGCCAGGGAAGCAATTCAATCTGGTTATTGACGAAGAACCTTTGGACAATGCGTGCCACGTGTGGTCGCGCATTATCCTGTTGAAATATGGCTGTGGCCGAGCCCTGAAGGTAAGGAAGGACAACTGGCTCCAGCACTTCGGATATGTAGCGCCGGCTATTTAAAGTACTGGCAATGCGTACTAGAGGCGTGCGAGAGTAATATCCAATACCGCCCCATACCATAATACCCGGTGCAAGACCAGTGTGGCGGTGCATAATGCAGCTGTCCAGCATCCTCTCTCCACGGTGTCTCCACACTCGAATCCGACCATCATGGTGCTGCAGACAGAAGCGTGCCTCGTCAGTAAAGACAACGTCATTCCATTCTGCCGTCCACATCCGTCTGTCATCACACCATTGGCGACGGAGACGTCTGTCGTTCTGCGTCAATGGTAGACGAAGCAATGGACGTCTTGCGGACAGACCACTCTGCTGTAAACGGCGTCGAATGGTACGCGCAGACACTGGATGATGCGTTACAGACGCAATGTGCTGTGCTATGGTTCGGGATGTCACTGAGCGATCCGTCACTGCCATGCGCACAATTTGCCTATCAGCACGTGCAGTGGTGCACCGAGGTGAATGCGATCGACCACGTCGGTCCGTCGTACCCTCCTGCATCCAACGGTCACATATCCGCATTACAGTTGTTTGGTTTCGTCGAAAACGACTAGCGATTTCTCTGTATGATAATCCACAATCTCGGTAAGCCACTACCCTTCCTCTGTCGAACTCGGATACTTGATCAAAAGATGTTCGCTGTTGTCTACGAGGCATAACTGATCGTCTTGTGAAACAACCACAAGGTAAACACACGTGCCTAACGTACACTCGTCGAAATCGCCAAGCCTTAAATGGCGCTATGAGGTGGCGCCACAGGCGCGCGTGATGTGCGTCTGCGCTGAAATTCTAATCAGTTGCATATCTCATCGCTGCAAACCCATGGTGTAAATTTCACTTGATTCGGATGCTTCCTTCAGGGTGTTGCATTTACGGTGGCCAGCAGTGTATATTTGTCCAATGAATACCCGTTTATCATCTGCATTTCTTCTTGGTGTAGCTATTTTAATGGCCAGTAGCGTAGCAGCTTTGGCAGCGCATGCACGCAGATTACAGCATCAAGTTTTTACCAGCTACAATATATCGGTAACGTTGTGCATCTTCAGCAAATTCAGAAGCTTGTCAATCGTTTTCACTGCCATCTTTTTTTATAGCAACTTTGTACGCACAGCAGTCACTCTCAGTGTCCATTGTGTGCTTGATTATATTACATCAGTGCTTTCCTAGACTGGCATTCCTCCACTCACAGTAGCTAGTTTCATCTACACGTAAATTCCAGTCAGGTTCCCTAAGTCTATTGCCAACGAACATGAGTTTGCCTTAATAAAATGTTATACTGTTGAAGTTTCTGTTTATATGTTTGTTCTCTCTTGACCTTGATATTAGTTAATAAATCTCTTTGTGGTATCGTAGGTCCTTCTTATTAATTTTTCAACTACACCCTTCTCATTCCCTACAACGTCATTTCTTTTGTTGTGGGTTTGAAGACAATAAATTAATTTTATGTCAAGTTAGTCAGCTCATTAGGTGATCCACACAGGGACCACTATTTACGCCGGCCGAAGTGGCCGTGCGGTTAAAGGCGCTGCAGTCTGGAACCGTGAGACCGCTACGGTCGCAGGTTCCAATCCTGCCTCGGGCATGGATGTTTGTGGTGTCCTTAGGTTAGTTAGGTTTAACTAGTTCTAAGTTCTAGGGGACTAATGACCTCAGAAGTTGAGTCCCATAGTGCTCCGAGCCACCAATATTTACGAACATCAGATTTCCTTGCACTATTCATAAACGTGGCACCTCTTGAGTGTGCTGGTTACGACTTTTTAGTCGTTTTGCAGAGGGAGAACTGCCGCCAGTGCATGCCAGCCTGCACATGTCCACCCCTGCACGTAGTTTGTTTTTCCCTCTGTACATGGCACCACTAGCAGGATAATACAACGTGTTACACAGTTCACAGTGTACGTGCATGGTACGAAGAGCTCAAGGATGAGTTTACAGTGCTCTTGTCCACTAAATTCCTCGGATTTAAGCCCAATTGAAAATCTTTGGGACCATCTGGATCGGACTGTTCACGCTATGGATCTTCAACCAAGAAACATTGTGCAACTAGCATAGCTCAACATCCCTTTCGGTACCTTCCAGAACCTCACTGACTCTCTTCCTGCTCATCTCGTAGCGCTCCAAATGGTTCAAATGGCTCTGAGCACTATCGGACTAAACATCTGAGGTCATCAGTCCCCTAGAACTTAGAACTACTTAAATCTAACTAACTTAAGGACATCACACACATCCATGCCCGAGGCAGGATTCGAATCTGCGACCGTAGCAGCCGCGTGGTTCCGGACTGAAGCGCCTAGAACCGCTCGGTCACAACGGCCAGCTCGTAGCGCCCCGTGGTACGAACTGTGGTCATTCACCCTTTTGACAAGTGGTCTCATTAATATAACTGCACGTTATATATGTAAGGCAAGATTACAACAGCAGGTTTCTCAGTGAGAAATCGCATTTGAATATTGGTTATTTGTGCAGGAGGATTACACTCAACGACATGAGGAATCTCATCGTCCCCACGTGACTACCTCGAGAGAGGACATATAGTTCGCTCGTCTGTGCATAGTGGTACAGCAACGTGACACGATGTCTGACAGGAAATTATTCTGTCTGCGGCGGGACGGTAGCCTCATTGGCAGTGGAACGACATCTAGGGCATCACGGACTATCTGGATGGTGTCTATTGTTGCAACTTCTCTTCATGCAGAAGCAGGGAGAGTCGTGCATAGTGACAACACCGGACCCGTGAGTGGCAACGTGTTGACTTTTCAGACGAGACCCAATTCAGTGTATAATACCATGGTGGACACGTCCATGTACAGAGTCTCTCAGGAGGACGAATGTTCCTAGATTGAATTCGCCGACCTCGCACGGCGCAGCACCTGCGGATGTGGTATGGGGTGCTACTGAGTACACATCATAGTTACCTCTGGTTTACGTAGCCAGTAATTTGTACAGTTATAGTAACATTTCTGACGTGTTAAGACAGCGACTGAGCCCCATGTTCTAGGTACCCAAAACATAATCTTCCAAAATTACAGGGTATTTATGGCATTACAGCACAAGTAGCCGTAACTGCCCATGTTTTTGAAGCGCTACCCGTTGTCCGCTTGTCATGCTTAATATGCAGGGGCAGCGTCTTTTTCCAAGATGGGCGTCTGTTTCCAAGAAACGGCGTTCTGTGTGCTCCGTTCTGAGTGGTGCAGTGCAGCCTGAGTTTTGTGCACGGTTTAGGAAGGGCACGGCATACGAGAATAACATACGTAGGTGGTGCCGACAGTTCGTGGAAACCGGATGTCTTCCTAAGCGGAAAAGTTCTGGTATTCTTCCTGTATATGGTGTAAACGTTAAAAGAGTGCTTGAGGTGACTCACCGATGTCCTTGCAAGTCACTTAGTGAAACACGCAGGGAGTTATTCATGCCAAAGATTACAGTGTGGGAGGTGTTGCTTAAACTGAACAATGCGGGATTTGTGCAGGCCCGTACAACGGCAGTCAAAGTGAAAAGGCATGACTTTTATGAAGAATTGAAGTTAAAAATGGAGGATGATGGTCTTATAGAAAGATTCGTAATCTGTGATGAAGCCACTTTACATGTAAGTGACAAGGTGAACACAAAGGTCCGTAACGAGGGAAGCGAGAAACCACATACGCTAATAGAGCGTCAGTGTGACTCTCCGAAAGTGAAAGTTTTCTCTGCGGTGCCACGCAAGAAAGCACAGAGCCCATTTTTCTTCAAACAACAAAAGGTGATGGGTAACTCATTTCGAGGCATACTAGAAATTTGTTTGTTACCCCAGCTGAACACCAGTTGTGATTACATTTTGCAACTAAACCGTTCTCCGCTCCATCTTCACAGGAATTCACGAGACCTTCTTGCAACTGCATTCTACAAGGTCGCGCAAACCTGTCCGATCTCCCGCATGCCGGGCGGCCGCAAACAGCTGTGACTTCTGCGATGTTGGAACGTACGGACACTTGCATTCGAGGTGATCGACGTATCACAACCAAACATCTCGCTCCAAAACTGGACGTCTCTGTTGGTAGTGCTGATACACTCGTCCACCAGCTGAGTTTCTCAAAGCTGGCTGCCCGATGGGTACAAAAAATGGTTCAAATGGCTCTGAGCACTATGGGACTTAACTGCTGAGGTCATCAGTCCCCTAGAACTTAGAACTACTTAAACCTAACTAACCTAAGGGCATCACACACATCCATGCCCGAGGCAAGATTCGAACCTGCGACCGGAGCGGTCGCGCGGTTCCAGACTGTAGCGCCTAGAACCGCTCGGCCACACTGGCCGGTCTGCCCTCAGGGTTCATCGCCGCCTAACAGAGCCCATTACGAACAACAAAGGAACAACTGTGCGAAATTGCTTGCTCGTTAGGTGACTAATTGTGACACTTTTATGTCTAGCATCGTCACAGGCGATGAAACATGGGTTCTTCGAACCGGAAACGAAACAGCAACCCATGGAATGGCGCCCCACCACCTCTCCTCTTCAAAGCTACTATCTCAGCCGCTAAAGTCATGGCGACCATGTTCTAGGATTATTCTGTTTCATGTCCTCCCAAACTGTGCAACGTACAACTCGACAGTGTACTGCGCCTCCCTCAGGAAAATGAACAATGTATTTCAGCGTGTTCTTGGCCACAAAAGTACACAGGAACTTCTCCTTCTTCATGAGAACTCAAGGCCTCACTCAAGTCAGCGCACCCTAGACGAGCTAACAACACTTCATTGGACTGTTCTTCCTCTCCCACCGTACAGTCCAGATCTCGCACCTTTCGACTTGCATCTGTTTGGCCCAATGATGGATGCACTCCGCGGGGAGAGGTACGTGGATGATAGGAAGGTTATTGATGCAGTTAGATGTTCAAAAATGGTTCAAATGGCTCTGAGCACTATGGGACTCAACTGCTGAGGTCATTAGTCCCCTAGAACTTAGAACTAGTTAAACCTACCTAACCTAAGGACATCACAAACAGCCATGCCCGAGGCAGGATTCGAACCTGCGACCGTAGTGGTCTTGCGGTTCCAGACTGCAGCGCCTTTAACCGCACGGCCACTTCGGCCGGCCAGTTAGATGTTGGCTCCGACGTCTAGCAGTGGTGTGGTACCATGCGGGCGTAAGCCCCTCCTACGAAGATGGTGTCAGGCCGTCGCATTGAACGGAGGTTACGTTGAAAAATAGGGCTTTGTAGGCAAAAGAATGGGAAATAATGCTGTGATTGGAATTCTGAAAGAAACCAACCTACATTCCGGAAAAACTATTGTATTTCCTACTGAACGCCATTCTTAGTCAATCTGACGATCAGGGGCGACTGAATCACGTTGGATAGAGATTCCAGACATAGAAGTGGTAGATTACTTCACAGATACCAGGAATGCCAGGGCCAGTTTGACTATTTTGGCACAGGTGACCCGTGGTCTCCACAGGTGCCTCACATAGTAATAACGTCATTATCAATTACATTATTACCTCAATTAGCAGTTAGTGCTCGTTCTTTGGATGATATGGGTGCAACTGACGTTTACATAAGATTCTTACAACAGTTCGTTGACTCGTGTTCAGAGCTCAATGCTCTGACTATTGGTGGTACGACTGCCACAAATGGCGTATAACTCATTCTGTATCATTGCGTGTGTTTGGCCATACTTCCCAAGGGCTGTACATTCCATTAAAATACGGTAGGTTCCGATTCCCCGTAGGCGCCTATGAAGAGATGCAAAAATACTGAAGGCGCTTTGGGAGTAACAAAGCATGGCGTCGTTGTGCCACTTTTCCGTTTCATTCAATGAACGCGTACTGGAAGTGTATACCAGCTAATTCTTCATCAGCAAACCTACCTAACCATACTGCAGTGAACACCTGTTTTATTGCTCTCTTGGGTCAACCTCTTCAACTCAGAGTAGCACTTGCACTCAGTTATTTGCTGGATGTATTCCAGTCTTTGTTTTCCTCTATAATTTTTTACCTTCTACAGCTCTACAGCTCCCTCTGACGTCTTAACAGATCTCCTTTCATCCTGCCCCTTCTTCTTCAGTGTTTTCCATATATACCTTTCTTCGATGATTCCACAGAAAACCTCATACCTCATGTTATCACTGCACCTAATTTTCAGCATCTTACTACAGCATTAGGTTTTAAACGCTCCGATTTTTTTTCGATTATCAGACTGTCCATATTTCAATACCATAAAACGCCGTGCTCCAGACGTACATTTTCAGAAATTTCTACCTCAAATGAAGGCCTATGTTTGATAGTAGAAGACTACTCTTGGTCAAGAATGGCCTCTTTTATGTACTAGTCTATTTTTTACGTCGTCTTAGTTTATTCCGTCCAGTATTTTTTTTGTTTTGAAGGTACCACAATTCGTTAATTTGGTCTATTTCGTGGTCCATAATTTGAATGCTAAGTTAATCGCTAATCCCATTTCTGGAACTTCTAGTTAATTTCATCTTTCTTCGGTTTACTCTCAGTTCATATTTCGTGCTCATCAGACTTTTTATGTACTTCAACAGATCCTGTAGTTCTTGATCACTTACACTAAGGATATCAGTGTCATCAGAAAATATTATCCCTGATATTCTTTCACCCTGAATTCTAATCGCGCTCTTGGACCTTTTTTTTTTTAATTTCCGTCATTGCTTCTTCGATGTACAGTTTGAACAGTAGGGAAGAAATGTTACAGCCCTGTCTTAGGCCCTTTGAAATTCGAGCATTTCGTTCTTGGACTTCCTCTCTTATTTCTTCCTATTGGTTCTTGTACATATTGTAAGTAATAACTTGCCTTCCTCTACAGCTAACTCGTATTTTCTGAAAATGTTGAACGTCTTACATAATTTTACATTCTATTTTTCGATAAATACTACACATGTACTAATTTTTCTTAAGTCTTGCTTCCAGTATCGAACGCAACGTTACAACTCCGGCTACAATGCCGTTTGCTTTGTAAAAGTCAAAGTGATCGGCTTCTGAAAAACACGACATGTCCTTTACGGATACGAGGATTTGCATCGTAAGGATTGCCTCTTTGTTTCTTTTATTACAAAGACGTTACTACATCTACATCTGCATGTCTACCTTGCAAATTAGAATTAAGTGCCTTGCAGAGTGTCAGAGTGTTCGTCGAACCACCTCCAAGCTATTTCTCGACCGTTACAGTCTCGAACAGGGCGTGAGATCTCTGATTTCTCTTATTTTATTACAGTGACTATTCTTCATACATAAGTGGGCGCCAACAAAATATTCTCTATTTTAATTATAGTTTTGCTGATTTAACGACTTGTAGCCTATTTTTTATACTTTATATATAACTGAATGAAATAATATTGTAATAAATGTCAAATTTTGAGGTTTTCAAAAGTGAATATTGTGTTACAGATGACGTGTGAATATAGTGCAAATAGTAAGGAAACTACGGTACGCTTTGCTGTATCTATATCAGTGGTATTCAACCTGTGCGCCACACAGTGGCGTAGCTAGATAGTTAGGCTCCCGGTGCGGACGTTTAACTTGTCACCACCACCCCTCAACCCCACACCAATCAGCTCTACAAAAACTTAAATAATTTTTTTTTTGGGGGGGGGCCTCAATTTTCGATACAAGTTGGTAAGTGAGCAGAGTATGATAACTATTTTGTAAGCAGTGTTTACTATTGGAAACCAAGAAGCAAAACATATCTTTATAAATAACACAATGTAATTGATTATTTATGAATTAGTACAAATAACCACAGATCTTAGTGATGAGTGACTTTAACACATCTCTTAGAATCTCTTCCTTCTAACTTTTCCTGCTGCACCTTTTTAAACTGCGCCATCAAAATCCATGCCTTTAGCCACTCTATTTTCGATCGACAAAATTCTCAAACTAAATATTCGTACTTGACTCATAGTGGATCCAAGGTAATTTTTTATTGGTTTGTGCTCTGAAAAACTCCTTTCACATGATGCTACCGAAACAGACACTGTTTAGAAAAATCTTAACGCCAAAATGCGGTAAGGAACGTATTTGAAAAATTCATATTCATCCATGAACTGTAAGAACCTTTAATATCTATAACCAAGAGACTCTTCTGTTGAATCTTTGGCGCCGATACCACTTTGTAGGATTCCATCTTCAGAAATCTCATCGGAACTTTTTAGATTTGTGCGAAGTTCCTCTTCTTATATTTTAATTAGAATGCTATCATCTAAAACAGCGAAGTGAGCTGATGGTGTTCCATGGTTTTGCAGCATGTACCATTTTCTTGTAGAAACCTCTCGATGCTCTCTAACACTGACGCCGATACGTTCTGAGGCCAAGTCAGCGTCTCTGGAGACATGATTTTCTTCTTCCTCATAGTTCTGCTTTTCCCACAGGAATACTCAATCCATCGCACGTGTCCTTCGCAAATGGAAGTGCTTGGCGAACAAGGTAATTTATTCTGTTTTTCAAAAAGAGAATTAGATTTATTATCTTCGTAATACGCATTGTGAAGCTGACCCCAAGGATCTAAAACACAAACGACATGACAAGGAGACGTCATACAGGTTAGACAACAGAATTTGAATAGTTCCTGAGATTTCAAAGGAGCTTTGAGCACTTGTTCATCTTCGCTAGAGTGAAACACATCTACTTTATTGGACAAGTCCTCATAGCTCTTAAGATATGCATTTTAGAGCCAATGTTTACTGGACATTTTTTCTTGTTTCGGTTCGTACTACCATCTCTGATTGTTGTCTACCCTACAATATAGCAACAACTGTACCGGTACATGTATTCCGCTATTTAAAGTATCAGAACGGTTTTCATTTATAACATTCAACTCGTTCGTTTCCCCGGCGGGGTCAGGGATTTTCTCTGCCTCGTGATGACTGGGTGTTGTGTGATGTCCTTAGGTTAGTTAGGTTTAAGTAGTTCTAAGTTCTAGGGGACTGATGACCATAGATGTTAAGTCCCATAGTGCTCAGAGCATTTGATTTTTCGTTCGTTTCCGGCACAGGGACCCTTACCTCAAATCGATAAGTTTTTCCTTCTCCATCATCTTTGAAAGCTTGTAACATCATCACGGAATCACCCTGTATATACATATTGTATATACATTTACAGAGGCCGGGGCCTATACGTTTGACACTCTGTAGCATCATTGGATGATGTTTCTAGACATGAGTCCCTATGTCAGGCTTGATTTACTGTGTCCTCTCTACAAATTCTAGAATTGTGTAACATGAATTGTGATTCACCGTGTAGATCCAGAGTAAATGAAGCAGGAGTGGGAAGACGGCGTCACAAATTTTAAAAAAGCGATTGAACTGAGTTAATAGTTACTTAGGAATGACGAATACATTTGTACTTACTCCAGTTCTCCAGTGTTGCCTAGGCATATTACAGCAGGATCCATTCGCCTGGAAGTAAGACAATGGGTCCCCAACCCATACAATTATATGCTTCTTAGACACTACCAAACTTCGTAACTTAATTTAATTCAGTGGATAAAACCTTGTAAAAAACGATTATTCAAAACGATATTATCAGCTGAAGCTGGCACGAACACCTGCTCACCTACGTGCATCTGCAATATTGTTAGTCCACTGCGAAAACAGCTATTTCCGCCGTTCAAAAAACGAAACTTTCAAACATACCCCCCCCCCCCCCCCCGGCCGCAAAGCCAGCAAGCGTCTAGACCAAACATCAGTAGTTAATGGAAGCTGAGACAATACGGACACCGAATCTGCTGAGAGAACTAGCGATATTGGTGTGCTACTCTGCGTCCGACGTTATACCCTTTTTGTAACAGAAGTGGTATTCTCTTTTCCACTCACGTTAAGTACTGTTAATTGTTTTTCAGTATTGTGGATATTGACAGCGACACCTCGCATTTGCGCGGCGTCCAAACGTGTCTGGCGTTGATAGAGTGAAATCTTCAGGAGTCATTAATAGATCTACGAGGCATTGTCGGAAAGTAAGTGTATCAGATTTTTATATTTCTAAGAAAAATTGTACTTGAAAAAGAACGCTACAGGTTATTGTTGATACTTTTGTTGGCTATTTTTCCACAAAATCTCCATCACGTTCAAAGCATATGATAAGCCATGACACAAGCGTCTTCATGCCCTCCTCAAAGAACTCTTCCGCCAACTCCTTCCCCCACTTCAGAACCAATTTCTGCACCTGCTCGTCGATTGAAAGTGTAATTCCACTTATGTGTGCCCTCAGGAAGGTGAAAAGATGATAACCTGAAGGCACAAGTTAGGGGAATATGGAGAATTGTTCAAAACTTCCCTACAAAATGAGTCCAAGAGCGCCTCGATGAGTAACGCAATGCCACTACGGACATTGCCGCGCAAGAAGCACACTCCATTAGTCAGCATTCCCCTCCTTTGGTTTTGAATACTCCTTTTGGTTTTTTTGGGTCTCACAATATCGTTTTCGTTGATCGTCTCCACCTGAAACAGAAATTCGACCAAAATGATGCCTTATCGGTCCCAAACCACTGAGGCCATTGTTTTTTGCTAGAAATTGTGGTTTGGAAATTTTTGACAGATGGTAAATTGGTATGACGCCACTGTGACTACTATCTTTTTTTCTCAGACGTATAATGAGCCACCCACATTTTACCTCTTGTCAAAACAAACCTCAGAAAATCCTTATCTTCCAATTTAATTCTCTCAAGAAACTCGCGGGTGCTACTGACCAGATTTGCGTTGTGCTATTCCGTCAGCTATTTCGGGAGCCATCTTGCCCACAGTTTCAGGTATCCCAGCGTTTCTGTGAGTCTCTCGTATAGGAGAGTTCTGCAGATCTGTGGAAACATCGCAGAAATTTCATCGACTGTCAATCGCCGGTCTTCACGAACAATGTCCTCGACTTTTTGCACCAGGTCATCAGCCGTAATGGCAGGTATTCCTCTCCTCCGTTCATCACGAATATTTTTTCTGCCTCCACTAAACTCCCTATATCACTTAAACATCGCCGTAAACTGTTTTGATTCCCGAAAATATTTCGGCAGGTGGATCACAGCTCGTGCCTCGCACTTTGCGCTATTTCTTACCGACGTCTTCCACGCAATTCGACACTACAACGGGAGTTTACATACTTCGTGTTCTTCGATGTTCGTTTCGTCAGGGGTTCGCTCTCTTCCACTCAATGTTGCCAACCCCAAAAAACAAAAAACGACAGCCTGTTATTGTCACAGTACACTTCCTTTTGTACATGCCTCGTACACAATATGCCATGGCGCCCACACTGTGCCCCTGTGCCAACAGGTCGGATCAGCTGACGTACAGCATGGTGATGTACGTGCAGAAGGGCCACCCGCTGCGGCGCAACATCGGCAGGCTGGCCTTGTCTTCGCAGGAGTCGGGCCTGATGGAGTACTGGTGGTCGGCACTGTACCGCGCAGACCTGCAGAGAATCGCCTCCCGACAGCAGCAGCAGGACCTGGTCTTCCAGCTGGCCCCGCACCACCTGCTCCCCGCCGTGCTGATCCTCGCCGTAGGACTGGCCGTCGCAACCGCCGCCTTCTTTGTCGAGCTGTTCGCGGGCCGTCTCCGGGGTCCGCAGGCAGAGCGCAGGCTATGGCGCAGGCGGACGCAGCCAAGAGTCGCGCGCTCGTTTCTCTGACACATCAGCACCTGCTGATATCATAGATGGAGACAGCGAACCCTCGTCCAACAATGCAAAAGCGCTCTACCCGAGCAGGGTGCAAAGCGGTAACTATTACGGGGAACATCCAATAATTAAAGAGACAAACTGATGTAGAAATGAAATACTTTGTAGGAGGAGTTCTGTACTTCCATTACCTTAGGTCGGCATCACTGGGATGAGCTCAGAACAGTTGGTGGATAAAAATTGTTTTGTTCATAACCTCAGTATTACCTTTAACGGTTGTGTATCTCTTTGATGTTTCCACATTAACTGAAAAATGTACAATTATTCTCTCTTTTCTGTCTGAAGGTGAAAAACCGGCTAAACTTTTTCTTCATTGATTTTACAGTTGTTGAAAGTAGTATAACCTTGGGAATTTTTAGAAGGGGAAAGCACAGTTCAAAAACGGTCGAATCTCAGTGACTGACGTCTTTTGAAATGTCCAGTGTCGTCGTTTGCGGTTATTTGGAAGATCAGCGTGCAGTGAACAGTACCTGCTGCTGATATATGCTGATGAAAAAAGTAAATCCTGCAATCAGAGAAAATCTTCGACGATCTTAAAGAAAAGGTTTAATATTGCTAAGCGACAAACTTACCCAAGAAACCATTGAAAACAGTGGTTTGGGAGATACTACCTCATCCTCCCTACCGTCCAGATTTGGCTCAGTCGGATTTTCATTTGCTTGGTCCACTCAAGACGGAATTACGTGGGAAAAAGTCCAGCAGCAACAAGAAAGTCAAAGAATTCGTGCTATACAATAAGACAGAGACTTCAATGCAACATACACTCCTGGAAATTGAAATAAGAACACCGTGAATTCATTGTCCCAGGAAGGGGAAACTTTATTGACACATTCCTGGGGTCAGATACATCACATGATCACACTGACAAAACCACAGGCACATAGACACAGGCAACAGAGCATGCACAATGTCGGCACTAGTACAGTGTATATCCACCTTTCGCAGCAATGCAGGCTGCTGTTCTCCCATGGAGACGATCGTAGAGATGCTGGATGTAGTCCTGTGGAACGGCTTGCCATGCCATTTCCACCTGGCGCCTCAGTTGGACCAGCGTTCGTGCTGGACGTGCAGACCGCGTGAGACGACGCTTCCTCCAGTCCCAAACATGCTCAATGGGGGACAGATCCGGAGATCTTGCTGGCCAGGGTAGTTGACTTACACCTTCTACAGCACGTTGGGTGGCACGGGATACATGCGGACGTGCATTGTCCTGTTGGAACAGCAAGTTCCCTTGCCGGTCTAGGAATGGTAGAACGATGGGTTCGAAGACGGTTTGGATGTACCGTGCAGTATTCAGTGTCCCCTCGACGATCACCAGTGGTGTACGGCCAGTGTAGGAGATCGCTCCCCACACCATGATGCCGGCTGTTGGCCCTGTGTGCCTCGGTCGTATGCAGTCCTGATTGTGGCGCTCACCTGCACGGCGCCAAACACGCATACGACCATCATTGGCACCAAGGCAGAAGCGACTCTCATCGCTGAATACGACACGTCTCCATTCGTCCCTCCATTCACGCCTGTCACGACACCACTGGAGGCGGGCTGCACGATGTTGGGGCGTGAGCGGAAGACGGCCTAACGGTGTGCGGGACCGTAGCCCAGCTTCATGGAGACGGTTGCGAGTGGTCCTCGCCGATACCCCAGGAGCAACAGTGTCCCTAATTTGCTGGGAAGTGGCGGTGCGGTCCCCCACGGTACTGCATAGGATCCTACGGTCTTGGCGTGCATCCGTGTGTCGCTGCGGTCCGATCCCAGGTCGACGGGCACGTGCACCTTCCGCCGACCACTGGCGACAACATCGATGTACTGTGGAGACCCCATGCCCCACGTGTTGAGCAGTTCGGCGGTACGTCCACCCGGCCTCCCGCATGCCCACTATACACCCTCGCTCAAAGTCCGTCAACTGCACATACGGTTCACGTCCACGCTGTCGCGGCATGCTACCAGTGTTAAAGACTGCGATGGAGCTCCGTATGCCACGGCAAACTGGCTGACACTGACGGCGGCGGTGCACAAATGCTGCGCAGCTAGCGCCATTCGACGGCCAACACCGCGGTTCCTGGTGTGTCCGCTGTGCCGTGCGTGTGATCATTGCTTGTACACCCCTCTCGCAGTGTCCGGAGCAAGTATGGTGGGTCTGACACACCGGTGTCAATGTGTTCTTTTTTCCATTTCCAGGAGTGTATATCGAAAAAAACTAGTTCATCGCTGGTACAAGTGTATTAATATTGGTGGGGATTATTGTGAGAAGTAGTAAATGCCTCAGTTTTTCACAAAGAGGGTCATTTAGAAAGTTCTGCACACTGTAAGACGGACTGTAGACAGTTTCTCTCACTGGTTTGAGACAGTGCCGTTTTGTATTATTGTGGAAAATGAGAACACCAGCTTCAAGCAAGTCAGGCTTTCTTCGACGAATTTTCTGGTGCAAAAGATTTCGCAGAAGCAACTTGTTAGAAAGTCCAGTGAGGCACTCTAATTGTAGCTGTGTCCACCCCCGGTAGCTGAGTGGTCAGCGCGACAGAATGTCAATCCTAAGGGCCCAGGTTCAGTTCCCGGCTGGGTCGGAGATTTTCTCCGCTCAGAGACTGGGTGTTGTGTTGTCCTAATCATCACCATTTCAGCCCCATCGACGCGCAAGTCTCCGAAGTGGCGTCAAATTGAAAGACTTGCACCTGGCGAACGGTCTACACGACTGCAGATCCTAATCACACGACAATTATTTATCGTAGCTATGACTCTATTCAAGTCATACGCAAAGATCACCATTAGTTCCACATTTGACAGTTGACGATGGAATTTTTTCGGGGATGAAGTATCACAGCTTTACGAGTGCGACGACTGAGGCTTCAATTGCCGGCCGGAGTGGCCGTGCGGTTCTAGGCGCTACAGTCTGGAGCCGAGCGACCGCTACGGTCGCAGGTTCCAATCCTGCCTCGGGCATGGATGTGTGTGATGTCCTTAGGTTAGTTAGGTTTAATTAGTTCTAAGTTCTAGGTGACTGATGACCTCAGAAGTTAAGTCGCATAGTGCTCAGAGCCATTTTGAGGCTTCAATTCTGGTTCAAAATCTCGCACGCAAGTTTTATTAAGAGCAACAATCCTTTTCAGGAACTGTTCTCCTTCTGTTCGGTAACGGTAAAGAAATTCTTCTGCGATTCTTTTATGAGCTACTTTCTCCTCTTCACTGAAATCGTTTGTAACTCATTTGGCACAACTGTTCTCATCATTAACTTTTCAGTTACGATTCTGTAAAAAATACAAACATTCTGGCCTTATATGTCATTACCAATAACTTGAGAGGTGTAGTCTGTTGCAGTTGTCGGCTTTCCACATTTCGAGTTGGCCTCAGTGCTTACTCCACCTTCACGGAAACGAGCAGACAACCGTAATGCTTTGCCACGATCCACTACGTTACTCCCATACACCTCTGTCAAACCGTTGTAAATTGGGTTCTTTCCACGAAGGGATTCGATTTTGATCTAGGAATGCTGGTCACTATGTGTAAACCGATCTGATACGGTATGAGCTTCCATTTTAAAACTGAATTACTCACGACACAGCCACGCGAGCCAGTAAGCATACATACAACAGTCACGCTAAATTCTCGCTCACAACTGGCATGAATTTCAACTTGCGTAAACGTCGCGTATGCGCAGTTTGCAGTACTTTAGAAATTACCCTCGTATATCAATTTGTCTCTTCAGTTATTGAATGACTCAGGTAATTTCGCCGAAGAAATGAAATGCCAGCATCTTAAGCCACACAACACGGCAATACAGACGCAATGTAACAGCCCTTCCGTTTAACGCCATAAGACAATTAGTATACCACCAGTCATTAAAATCCTCACGTGTTCCAGGGGGGGGGGGGATTTTAATGACTGGAACACGTGAGGCAATACTGAGCCTACGACTTATCTTAGAAGAGAGATTAAGGAAAGGCAAACCTACGTTTCTAGCATTTGTAGACTTAGAGATAGCTTTTTACAATATTGACTGGAATACTCTCTTTCAAATTCTAAAGGTGGCAGGGGTAAAATATAGGGAGCGAAAGGCTATTTACAATTTGTGCAGAAATCAGATGGCAGTTATTAGAGTCAAGGGGAATGAAAGGGAAGCAGTGGTTGGGAAGGGAGTGAGACAGGGTTGTTGCCTCTCCCCGATGTTATTCAATCTGTATATTGAGCAAGCAGTAAAGGAAACAAAAGAAAAATTCGGAGTAGGTATTAAAATCCAGGGAGAAGAAATAAAAACTTTGAGGTTCGCCGATGACATCGTAATTCTGTCAGAGACAGCAAAGGACTTGGAAGAACAGTTGAACGGAATGGACAGTGTTTTGAAAGGAGGGTATAAGATGAACATCAACAAAAGCAAAACGAGGATAATGGAATGTAGTCGAATTAAGTCGGGTGATGCTGAGGGAATTAGATTAGGAAACGGGACGCTTTAAGTAGTAAAGGAGTTTTGCTATTTGGGGAGCAAAATAACTGATGATGGTCGAAGTAGAGAAGACATAAAATGTAGACTGGCAATGGCAAGGAAAGCTTTTCTGAACAAGAGAAATTGGTTAACATCGGGTATAGATTTAAGCGTCAGGAAGTCGTTTCTGAAAGTATTTGTATGGAGTGTAGCCATGTATGGAAGTGAAACATGAACCATAAGTAGTTTGGACAAGAAGAGAATAGAAGCTTTCGAAATGTGGTGCTACAGAAGAATGCTGAAGATTAGATGGGTAGATCACATAACTAATGAGGTGGTATTGAACAAAATTGGGGAGAAGAGAAGTTTGTGGCACAACTTGACTAGAAGAAGGGATCGGTTGGTAGGACATGTTCTGAGGCATCAAGGGATCACAAATTTATCATTGCACGGCAGCTTGGAGAGTAAAAATCGTAGAGGGAGACACCAAGCAGATTCAGAAGGATGTAGGTTGCAGTAAGTACTGAGAGATGAAGAGGCTTGCACAGGATAGGGTATCATGGAGAGCTGCATCAAACCCGTCTCAGGACTGAAGACCACAACAACAAAAACAACAACAACATTAAAATCTTAACACCGGGAAGAATGGAAAATAACGAAAGTGCATTTACTGTACCTATACAGTATAGTAGCAAGAATACATGATTAAATTTGTAGGTAATATAGGGGTGTATAGGGAATGAAATTTAGTACATTGGTTCCAACACTTTTGTCAAAATCGACCAGAGCTTGGATTACAAATACGGTTATGTTCCAGAATGAGATTTTCACTCTGTAGCGGAGTGTGCGCTGATATGAAACTTCTTGGCAGATTAAAACTGTGTGCCCGAGCGAGACTCGAACTCGGGACCTTTGCCTTTCGCGGGCAAGTGCTCTAACATCTGAGCTACCGAAGCACGACTCACGCTCGTTACTTACAGCTTTACTTCTGCCAGTATCTCGTCTCCTACCTTCCAAACTTTACAGAAGCTCTTCTGCGAACCTTCCTGCGTTCGCAGGAGAGCTTCTGTAAAGTTTGGAAGGTAGGAGACGAGATACTGGCAGAAGTAAAGCTGTGAGTACCGAGCGTGAGTCGTGCTTCGGTAGCTCAGATGTTAGAGCACTTACCCGCGAAAGGCATAGGTCCCGAGTTCGAATCTCGGTCGGGCACACAGTTTTAATCTGACAGGAAGTTTCACGGTTATATTATTTTACTAAGCTTCAAATCCGTACCAAAGCCGAATGCCTTCACTTAACGACCCAGAGCAGTGGAGTTTCTGTAGAGTTGTCAGTTCTAACAGACAAGCAATACTGCGCGAAATCAACGAAGAAATCAATGTGAAACGTACGACGAACGTATCTGTTTAATATGGCGTTAACGAGCTATGGCAGAAGACGACCGACGCGAATGCCTTCACTAAAGGCACGACATCGCTTACAGTGCTCTCCTGGGCTCGTGACCATATCATTTGGAACCTATACGAATGTAACGCCGTGCCGTGGTTAGATGAATCCCGATTTCAGTTGGTAAGAACTGATGGTAGGGCTACGGTATGGCGCAGGCCCCATCAAGCCTTACAATGAAGTTGTCAACAAGGCACTGTGCAAGCTGGTGGTAGGGCTCCATACTGGTGGGGGATGTGTTTACATGGAATGGACTGCTTCCGCTGGTCCAACTGAATCGATAATTGACTGGAAATGGTAATGTTCAACGACGATAGAAGTTTTTTTGGATGACAATGCGCCATGTCACCAAGACACAGCTGTTCGCGATTGGTTTGAAGAACATTCTGGCCGATTCGAGCAACTGATTTGGCCACTTAGATCGTCCGACATGAATCCCATCGAAAATTTATTGAACACAATCAGTTTGTGCACAAAATCTTGCATGCACAACACTTTCACAATGGATGGCTATAGATGCGGCATCGGTCAATATTCCTGCATGGGACTTCCAGTGACTGGTTGAGTCAATGCCAAGTCGAGTTGCTGCACTACGCCAAGCAAAAGAAGGTCTGACAAGACTTCAGGAGGTATCCCATGATTTCTGTTACCTCATTGCCTAGCGGAACGATAACTCATTCCCGATAGCTCACTATCCTTCTGCTCTCGAAATCCAACACATATAGGCAGACATTACCCTAGCCGTATCACGATCTTATCCCAAACAGACAGCATACCAATACATTAGTGCAGTATATATATTTGACGCGTCCGTAAAATTTGATGCAATGTTCCTGCGAACTTGCATGAATGTCGAAAGGAACATTGCATCGAACTTTTGCAAACAATGTCAAGTATATAAATTGCACAAACATATTTCATGGCAAAGTCAAGGCAAACAGACAATAAAAATAAATAACTCCTTCCCTGTGCGTGAATCACATAACTGTACGAGCACTATGGGAAACATACACTGGGAGATATAAAGGTTTTGCACAGTCCGTGAAGTGTGCTCTGACAGACGAAGATGTTAAGGCGACGCCTCGCGCAAAGCAGGATATCCGTGTTTGAGTCACTGTCCTACACAAGTTTTCATTTGTTTGCTGTAAATTATATTGCTGCGGTGGTACTGTATTCGCAGTTTTCCATTACATTTAATAATATACAAATGGTTTTTTGATCAGTAAACCCCCTACGTATGCTTTCATTATACAAGGTGATTTTTTCCACTGTGTACAAACTCTAGGATTGATCAATGAGAGGATACGGGAACAAAAAAGACCTAAGGAACTTATGTCCGGAAGTACATGGTTTCCATGCTAGAGACCATTTATTCAACCATACATTGGTACAGAGACTCGGGTCTGCTGTACCATGCAGCCACAGTTACAGTATGTGCTGAAAATTGTTTCCTTGTGTGTCAAGGAATGGGTGTATGCGCAGTAGCATCGACGCTCCACGTTCACATCCACCACCCTGCATCCGAACAGAGTCAAAGCAGCATTAATACGATGCTCCAGTGTCTCTGCATCTGGAATGGGCTCTGCATACACGATTCTTTTCAAATGACCCATAACCAGAAAGCGCACGGGTTGAGATCCGCTTAACTGCAACTGGACCCCCTCGTCCGCGGTCCATCGACCAGGGAAGACTCGATTGGAATGCGTCCCGACCTTAACGGCGAAGTGGGTTGGAACATCTAGCAGCCACACAACCCTTCGAATCATCAAGGGCACTTCTTCCAGCAGGGGAGGCAAAGTCATCTACAAGAAACGCCAATAGTTCCAGTCTGTCAGGCGACGTGGCAGGAATGCTGGTCCCAAAATACGGTCGCCAATTATCCAGGCCCATACATTCCGGCTTCAGCGACACTGATGATTCACTGCTACCATATCATGGGGTCTATACATAATATCCCACAGATGACTGTTATGAAAGTTGAAGATACTACTCCGCGTAAAGATAGCCTCATCTGCGAATCGGATGGATGACACAAATCCTGATGAAGAAACCAGTAACAAAACTGCTCTCGATGTGAAAAGCCTGTCGGTAGCAAGCCTTCACACTCTGTAAGTGTTAAGATTAGTAACAATTGTCACCGAAAATGCTCCACACTGTCATCTGGCTTACCTTGTACAGGTGGACCAACTGCCTGGTACTGACATGGCAGTCGCCTAGCCGGCCGCTGTGGCCGTGCGGTTCTAGGGGCTTCTGTCCGGAACCGCGCTGCAGCTACAATTGCAGGTTCAAATCCTGCCTCGGACATGGATGTGTGTGATGTCCTTAGGTTACTTAGGTTTAAGTAGTTCTAAGTCTAGGGGACTGATGACATCAGATGTTAAGTTCCACAGCGCTTAGGGACATTTGAACCAGCAGTCACTTTCACAGTGTTAATCACTTTTTCCTTCAAGTCTGGTGTCAGAAAATTTCTGATACGTTCTTCATGATTTCCTGCTTCCTGAAACGACCCGTCTGACACAAACGTCGAAACACTGTTCCAAACATTGAATGCTTTGGTTGCTGCTGGCGGGGTAGGTCTCCTGATGCAACCTTGTTGCCCGCCCCCTTTCCGTAAGTGGACTCCATCTCGGCAAGCTCTCGACTCGAATACAAAACCATTGTATACAAAGCTGTGTCACGTCTACTTCAAGGTGAGTCATCAAGAGAAGTGAATCGGCCACAACATTACTACTTACTATGGCAGGAATGTGTGCTACAGCATGACCAATGGGGAACAGTGTCACCCTGTAGGAGCAATCCATACATACTGTAATTGTGATTGCATGCTACAGCGCGTATTAGACCGCTGTTTCTGTAACAAAGTATGACTGAATAAGTGATCACTAGCATGGAAACCATACGTTTTCGGATATAAGTTCATTAGATCTTTTTTGTTCCATAACCTCTCACCTATCAATCCCTAGAGTTTGTACACGGTCGAAAAAATTGCCGTGTATACAAGATGTTTCATATCAGCGCACACTCCGCTGTAGAGCGAAAATTTCATTCTATACAGGATGTAGATGGCTTTACCCCTAGCTACTTTGTGCATTTCCGCTGTAACGCTAATTATTTACATGTCCAAGTATGTCTTACTCTTCATATCAGTTTTACGTACGTTGTAACAGCCTTCATGGTATTGAAGTTTTACGGCCGGCAGTGTATTAGCTGTCGCTAGAGAATTAACCTGTAAAGTCTATGTTTTGTCATATTAACAGAATCTTCCGTCGGTTCTTGGTAGAACAACATTATAGTAAATGAAAAGCACCAGTTTGCTTTTTTTCTACAATATTACTTTTATTGTTAACCGGTTTTCGTCTTAGAAGGCCATCTTCAGACATTTACTGAGTATTATCACTAAAGAAGTTACAATGTTTGCAAACAACATTGGAAGAGAAGTAACACGTCTAGACCGAAGTAGAAACATACGGTAAGTAACATCTTTGACAGTGTGGTGGTAATGCAATGAAAAACTAAAAATTGAACAGTACATAAATAACAACGGAGTAGACACGAAAACCTTTAACACAAAATAGGAATAGCATGCCTACATAACAGTTTCTATTAATAAACAAAACTAATAAAATAAAATAAAATTAGTACTAGACAAGGCTACATCAGGAGGTACGAAACATGGAGAGTGATAACCAAACCAATTAAAAGAAAAGACAATTATAAATTTAACTACACAACACATAAGGAACTTAAGCAATAAGATAAACAGCAATAAATAAATGCAGGAAAATGGAGGTGTTTGAGGGAACTTACAGTAAATGCAATCTTTGAAAGTGTGGTGGTACTGCATTTTGACATTAACATTATAATCAAAACAGTGGCTGTGTAACAGTTTGTATTAAATAAATGAAGAAAGTAAAATATGAACAATATTTTGTCACAATGTTTTGTCACTTGAAATTACTAAGACTTCTAATCGGCCACATCTATTACGTCGAAGCTTGCGCCGTGTTCGTTTGTTGCGTAGCAATCCGTGGCTGCAAGATCGAAAAAAAAAAAAAAAAGCGGACGATTCATTTGAAACATTTATTGGACAGAATGAATACACTTGATGTACCACATGAATACAGCTCTAATGTTGCAACAGTTGATCGAAGTATGCACCATCAGACGCCACGCATGCGTGACACCGATGGAGCATTGGAGCATTGACTGTCTGACACGATCGAAAACACAAGGAGTTTCTTTGATTGTAGCAGCTCCGCAGATGATTCTTGTGACGAGATCCATTTCAGACTCCATAGCATCGCGATACGTGAGAGGTTTCATGGCCCCACACAGAAAGAACTCGAGACGGGGAGAGGGAGGGGACAAGGGAAGTGGTCAACACGCCAAATCCATCGATGCGGTGACGACTGTACTAAAGGCCACTCCAAAATGAGCAGACGCCCCATCATAACAGAACATCATGTTGCACCTCATATTTGCTGGAACATCTGCAAGCAAGCCGGGAAGAAGCCGTTCGAAAAAGATCTGATATGTCACAGCGGTCAAACGGAATGGTAAAAGGTACGACAACACAGTCGCCGACCAAACCCGTCCACACGTTAACTCTGAAGCTATGAATTGCCGAGTGGTGCTGCCCATCGTGGGGGTTTTATGGTGCCCACAAACGCTCACTACAATGTCCGAATACGCCATCGCTAGTCAATGTTGCACCATCAGTGAACAACACATAAACCGGAAAATGCTCATTTGGGCCACTTTGTAGCAGAAACCGCTCTGAAAAACGCACATGTACAGGATGGTCTTCGGGGTGCAATACCCGCACCCTTTGGAGAGGAAAGGCATATACGGATTCAGCGATCAAAGCACGCTGGACACTGTTACGAGACATCATTTAGTCCGAGCAACGGCACGTATGCTGCTGCATGGATTAGTCTCCACATCAACCAGCACACTTTCGTCCATAACTACCGAACGCTTCAACTGTGGCTTGCCCTCTCTATCCCTGCCATTTCCTAATGACCCGTCCTCGCTCATATTTCCATGCAGGCGTGCAAACAAACTGTGGTACCGTTAATGTACGTCCCGGACGTGTTCTCGATAAATGCATCCAGCAGCTCGTCCATTGCCCACATCTGTTCCATACATTAAGTGCATGTCTGTAAGTTCGCCGTTCGTAAACTGTCCCATTCTTCTCGTATGCTGGCTAGTGCTCGAACGAGAAAATCCTCACCACTCCCCTCCAGTGCTCTAGTGTACAGCACCACCTATGGGCGTTCCCCTCCAGCACTCTCGTGCACAGCGGCGTACAACGACTTTTGCGGGCATGGGTTGCTATGCAGCCCTCAATCCTCATGATGTGATCCACCTCCCGCAGGAGTTTGTCACAACATTTCTTCGACATCTTGAACGTTTGATTATAGGTCGCAATCATTACAATTAGAGTTTAAAATCACAGAGGCATGGAATCACGAACCGCTTGAGGAAACTCCCTCCATCCGATTTTTATTCCAGTTCTCAAACCATCAACGGTAGTTACTGGAAAATCGTGAAGAACAAGCGTCGATCAACAGTACCCCACACACGATCCACACGCTAGCCTGGAAAACAGTGAGCGATACCAGACATTCTTCAAAGAAGACTTGCACATTCCTCACCACATGAAGCAGTGCGCCGTTCTGCTGAAATATGGGATACGAAGATACCGGAAGGAATAGAGGTACTTCGAACTCTGCAATTCCCTTACGTCGCGGATACTGTCCGGATTGTCCTCATTACACTGAAGACAATATCGCTTGTTGTAACCGGTAACGCCACAAAATGTTACACTTAGCCTTTTTCCACCATAACAATGAGCAACAAATGATGTCAGATCACCGACATTACGCTAACGTCTAACTCATAGTGGCCATCAGTAAACGACGGACTGCACTCGTAGAGGAAATCATCCGAAAACAATGAATTTGTCCCATAGCGCATAACGTACTGCATTTACGTGCCCTTTAAAATATGAAATGTTTGTGGTTTTTGAAAAGTCGAATCACTGTAAACAGGTCAACAGACATTGCATTGTTTCAGCGTCGACCCAACATTGTGGGTGAATCTGTACGCTACGTTAAGAGCATGCTGTGGTCACACTGTGTGGACCACTACCCGACTGCCCCAGCATACAGTAGCTCCCTCTTCTATCCTTGGATTCCAGATCCGCAACACTGATTTTTTAATATGTCATGCCACTAAAATTGCGCAGCGTTGAGCTGTCCAGTCCTACAGTTATCTTACTTAGTTTCTACGTGTAATCTGTTCTTCGTATCCTCCAAGTTGAGAATCATTCTGTCAATTACTTTAGGATATCGCAAGGTTCACAGACGTTGATATCTCTAGTTGAAGCACAGAAATTCAGCTAGGTCACAGCCTTGTGTGTGTATGTGTGTGTGTGTGTTTGTGTACAATTCTACAGATGACTTACTGTGTCCAATAAGTCGATTATATGCCAGTCAGATCCTCTGCGTTCCTAATGTAAAGTGACTCATTCTACTGTCGGTAATATGCTCGCATTTGTAGTGGCTTCTGCTCTCTACAAATTTTTATTTTCCTGCTCAGGGGACAGTACCTCTAAATTATAGACCGTATCGATCATTCAGAACATGATTTTTGAAGGCACAGATGCTTTGTAAAGCATTAACCACAACGTTCATAGCAGGACTTTTAGAACATAAGGACAAACAACTACAAGATTGATATTATTCAAAATGGTTCTAATGGCTCTGAGCACTATGGGACTTAACTTCTGAGGTCATCAGTCCCCTAGAAATTAGAACTACTTAACCCTAACTAACCTAAGGATATCACACACATCCATGCCCAAGGCAGGATTTGAACCTGCGACCGTAGCAGCCGCGTGGTTCCGGACTGAAGCGCCTAGAACCGCTCGGCCACCGCGGCCGGCTTCATATTATTTTTCCAGCAAGTTTTTCCGTAATCCTCTCCAATAGTCATCATTAAAATTACGCGCACAAAAGGGAAGAAATATCTAGCTAAAACTTGCTGTTCCATCGTTGCGTAATTTTAGGAAAGTATAAATTATGTGCGTTCTTTGGAAGCCAGATCTGGAACTGGAAAGATCTGGAGAGTTTTTATAAGAGTTCCTAACCGTTCTTTCCATCAATCTGTCGTCTTCTAAAGTTGTGTCCCCAGGGCAGCACACAGCTCGTCGGTCGGGCGATCTTCTTGGGCGGAGGCGGCTATGCTGTCAACTTCGACCTGTGATTGTGCTTTTTATGGGATGCCATATGCTCAAGTTAGTCTCCATATCTACAGAGAGCAAGATCTGTAATACTGACAGTGATGGCAGGCGACACTTCTCATTACTGTATTCTGGTTTGTTATACGAGGGCCATTCAGAAAGTAACCTCCGGTTGATTTAAAAAAATACACCAAGTTAAATAAAAATATTTTAATATATACATCTTACAACTACATCTTTGCACTATTTTTCTACATAGTCTCCATAGCGATTGAGGCACTTATCGTATCTCTTCACAAGCTTTGAAATTCCTTCTGCATAAAAATCACCCGCTTGTGCCTGGAGCCAGCCTGTGACCGCATCTTTGAGCTCTTCGTCGTCATCAAACCGCTGTGACCCGAGCCATTTCTTCAAATGCATGAAGAGGTGATAATCACTTGGCGCCAGGTCTGGGCTGTAAGGTGGATGGTTGATAACGTCCCACTTGAAGGACTCAAGAAGGGCCGTTGATCTGCGAGCAGAGTGAGGACGGGCGTTATCGTGCAAAAAAACGATACCGGAAGTCAGCATACCACGGCGTTTGTTCTGTATAGCCCGTCGTAACTTTTTTATTGTTTCACAGTACACGTCTTGATTAATGGTCGTACCACGTTCCATGAATTCAACCAACAACACCCCTTTGGCATCCCAAAACACCGTTGCCATCAGTTTTCTGGCAGAAAAATCTTGCGAGGCTTTTCTTGGTTTGGTAGGCGAATTTGAATGTGCCCACATCTTTGATTGTTCTTTTGTCTCAGGGTTCACGTACTTAATCCAGGTTTCGTCACCGGTCACGATTCTGTTTAACAATGGTTCTCCTTCGTCCTCATAACGTGACAGAAAGTCTAATGCAGAGGCCATTCTTTGAGTTTTGTGGTGGTCGGTAAGAATTTTGGGCACCCATCGTGCACAGAACTTACGGTAACCCAATCTTGCTGTCACTATTTCGTACAAGAGAGTCTTAGAAATCTGTGGAAAACCAGTAGACAACTCCGACATTGAGAAACGTCGATTTTCACGAACTTTTGCATCAACTGTCTGAACGAGTTCGTCAGTCACCAATGATGGTCTACCACTCATCTCTTCATCATGAACGTTTTCTCGTCCACTTTTAAATAAACGTACCCATTCACGGACAACTCCTTCACTCATAACTCTTGGTCCGTACACGGCACAAAGCTCATGATGAATAGCTGCTGCAGAATATCCTTTGGCTGTAAAAAACCTTATGACAGCACGCACTTCACATTTGGCGGGGTTTTCTATTGCAGCACACATTTCAAACTGCCACAAAAACTAAACTAGCGCAGGTACGACGTTCACTCGACCACGGCTTGATGCCGACTGACCTGTTGAGTGCGTGAACGCACAGATGGCGTCGCTACTCCCCCCACAACCTGCACTGTGACCAATCGGAGGTTACTTTCTGAACCGCCCTCGTATTTTAAATAATCACACCTTTTACACTGTCTTTTACAACACTCGACATAGCTTTCTTAATTGTATGGTAACTTTTCTGACAACTTCCGATATAGAGTACGACATGTCCGTTCGAAGCAGAGAACACGTCCGGCCCTCCGGAACACCCGGAACAGAGTGACTAGCGCAGCCGAAGGACTTTGTCTCCCAGGCACGGCAAAGAGACTCGAAGGTGTCCGAAGTACTTCTGTTGTAATATCGTTATTCTTATGTTTCTCGTAACTAGTGACATTTAATAAACTCGCAGGATAACCGTGAGAGATTGTAAAACTGAAAACTGGGATAAATACAATGAAAAGTATATAAATAATTAATAAGATAAGTTAGGCGTTTTGGCGCCCAACACCCGAATGTGCCGACCAATCAGAAGCAAGCTCAGTACAAGCTCTTCCATGGCAATGGTACATACTGTACCATCTGTCACTTGTACCTCACCCCGCTTTTGTACCATATGCTACTTCGCGTGTATCAAGCTGCAACAAGGCGAGCTTCTAGCAAAATAAAATACTGGCGGCCACAGCCAGGAATATGACATGAGACAACAGCAATACCCGTGACATGGGCTGAAAAATATTTTAAAATATTCATTATGGAATACTATAATCCTTTCTACACTATAAAAAGGTTTTTAGTTCTCTAAGTTATAATTAGTTTCTGGTACTATAACAATGGAAAGATTTTAATGCTGAGGATATACAACCATTAATGTAAATTCTTGCAAGAAACCGTAGTATAGATCGTTCTCATATTTATGATGATACTTTGGTATAATTAATACAAGTATACAATTTGATATTGCACGGTTTCATTATAAGTTTTAGCCAAGCACAAAGGTTACAATCAATTGATTAAAAATTACAAAGAGAAAATACTGCTGTCTCACAGTTTTATGTAATAAAAAAATGCTTATAAAACTATGTTTATTATTAGTAAGTACAGAGTTTAGATCATCCTGCTCGCAATATATCTTTTTACATACATTTTATTTTCGATTCTTTTTGAAAATTTCACGTCATAAGGCACTGAACTAAATGCATTTTAATGATAATAGGACTGAGATTATTTGATGTTAACCAGTCTCTTATATCCCTCATTGGCTGCCTTAACAGTATTCCGTAAACTGTTATCACAGAATTTGCTAATCGTAATAGCAGTATCATTAGGGAATGTTGTGATCTTGTACTCACTGGCAGTTCGTACTCATCACAAGAGTCATATCACATATACAAGACGTTAAACTTTTACTTGCGTAGTGGCCTTTCTCTGGACCGTATGTTCAGTAACAAGGGCGGGGTAGCTATCATACTGGAGCTAGAGTGCTCTGCTTGTGAAGTAGCTGCATTCACTGATTACACATGCACGTGGAACCTGAACTACAGTTCTACTTTAGAACTACAGTGATTACTTTTATCAAATTCCTGTAAACAATTACATTTAGGTTATGGAACTAGTCCGTCAGAAACTGAACATGTCAACTTTTTGTTAACAACTACTGAAGACGGACGTCGCAGCTACGTACTAGTTTGATTCTGAGAAATACGTTCAGTTAAGCAGAAGCATTTGATGTTTATCCATCACAGTGACACTTTCATAGGATTTGCCGACCTAGTAACAGCGTTCGATAACGTAAAATAGGGCAAGACGTTTGAAATTTTCAGAAAAACGCGTAGAGATACTCAGTTTGAAAAGTGCTCAAGGCAGGAATGTAGCTTTCCTCAGGTATTGTTCATCTTGAACTTTGAAGAAGCAATGCAGGATATAAAAGAAAGGTTCAGTTCTGGAATTAAGATTCAATATTTAAGGATATCACTGTTAAGACTCTATGACGAAAATCGCTATTCTTAGCGAAAGTGAGGGGAAATTACAGGAGCTGCAGAGTAAAATACTCTAATGAGGGCGTAATACGGATTGAGTGTAAACTAAACGAAGACGAAAGTAATGAGGAGTAGCAGAAATAACATTAGCGGTAAACTTATCATCAAAATTGTGAACCATGTGGAGGAAGAAATGATGTAATACCGACACCCTGAAAGTCCAATGACACATGAAGAATGGAGCAACTAGTATATTAGAAACAGATCAGCAAAGGCATAGAGGACATTCCTTACTGACAGAAGTCTACACTTATCTAACATAAGCCTTAATTTCATAAGTGCTCTTCCAGAAGTATAACGAAAATTTTGTGGATCGGTTAGATAAGAAATTAGTAGTTTCTCCAAAGAAACGGCGAGGAAATGAATATGTACAGCAAAACTGACTAGAAGAAGGACAGGATTGTACTATAACACTATTTGTTTATGGCTCATCTGAATTCTTTTATAATTTTTTGCTTTAAAATTTTTGCATTGGTACCATATTTTCCGCATATGTAAAGTGTACTATACTGGAGGCTGAAGTTCTTTGCATTTGATGTGAGTAACGTATGTAAAATACTATATAAATTGCTTAATACTTTAAATAAATTACTGATGACATTTTGTATTTAAAAATATTTTTGTGTATAAACTGTTCATGTTAATGTAAATTTGACAACTGTAAGAAAATGCCACGCTTAGAAACAATGTAAGAAATAGGTGTTATGTTGAAGCTGGTATGCTTTTGTTTGAAACGAAAGTGGCTCTGGGGAGTGGAAAGGGTGGGAAGTGCGAACTGTCGTGCTACCTAGAGCAATCGCGGTAAATATGTTATACATCTGTAGGCAGCAGTGACCGAGTCATCACCCTTGTGGAGCAGGAGAAGCTTTGCCAGCAAATTTGCAGAAAAATGTCTTTGACAAGGACTGCAAACGGCTTACGGCATAGCTGCGAGTAGTTGGGCTACTGTATGTAAAACTAAAGAACGCCAAGAAGAGAAACTGAGCCCATACAGCAAGATACTTGCAGGCCGTACTTTGGGTGGTGAGCCGTCGTAATGGTTCGCCACACTCAAGCCTACAGCCACTAGATAAGATCTTTTTGGTATTCTACTTTCATACAGCGTGAACCATTAATTTAAACTGTTTTATTATTGAATAAGCATTCTGGAACTTTAAAGGAACTGGTTCACCCTGTTATTTTATCCTAAGCATACACTTATAAAGGGTTCCTTCCTCATGTTTGATTAATCTATGTATCCTGTTTTACAGACTTATGAAGTGCCAACTTAATTTAAAGAGGCACAATTTAAATTTTTTTTGTGTAAATTCCAGTAAGAAAGAGTTTTCGTGAAGTGAAATGTTCAGTATAGAAAGTGTGTGCTTTTCTAAAGGTCCCTCCTGGCCAAACGTTTTTAGCTTCCTTGAAGTTATCTTCTGGTCTTTTTCTCTTTTAAAAACGTAGTGTATAAGGGTGTAGTAGTCAAAAAGAAATACCAGTGTCTGCACCAACATCGTTTACGTGTGATAATGTTTATTTGAAGAAGCAACTTAAACAGTAGCAAGAAAGTAGGCAAAATTCATACTTCTGCTTCTCCAATTCTTCACTGTTTCATTGCGTGGATAGGCTGACGACCGTTAGAAGATATTTTAAACCACTAAATAAACTTGGACCTGAGTTGTCTTAGCTCCAATATAATACTATTCATACTGCGTTTGTTTTTGACCACTGGATCAGATCTTAGGAAAAGAATTGAGTAGTCTAATTTACTTATCCATAAGGCACAACACATGGTCAAATACTGTAAAAAGGGTAATTCTACTCATTAACTTTTCCTATTAACGGGACTATACTCCCGTAGTGTACTTTATTTGGAAACTAAATTAAATTTAGTAAGAGGGTCATACGTGGCAACATATAAACAGGGTTTTCTGTTATTTAGGTAAAAACATACTAAATTACGATAGTAGTGGTAAGGTTGTAGTAGGACTTGCGTTCACCCATCAGGGAATAGCTTCCATGGTACTACAAGGAGTCGTGCAAGGCAGAGATTGGAGTAGAACCGAAAAATAACTAAGAACAGTCGGTTAAGTGCTACGCTGAGATGGCGAAAGTGGCACAGGAGAGAAAGTCGTGTCGGGTAGCATCAAACCAGTCTGAAGGCATGTGAACCACCCCCTTCTCCTCCACAATACCAAAAAAATACAATATCCATATTGCAGAACAATGTTTAAAGAATTAGATTATCACTCAACTGCATTTACTAACAGTGCATTACACAACTGTTTCTCTGTACATTTTCTCGACAGGGATTTCTGTTTATATAGCAGCAAAGACTGCTTTGAACAAGTATTTTTAATGCTGTTTTTGTCAGTTTTGTTGCCATCATTGAACGCGACCATAGAGAAACACCGTATTTTTTATGGAAATCAAGGAAAGAGAGCTGCAATGCGGTGACTGTGAATCGTAATTTTAACGTTACATAGAGCAGGGGGAAAAATGAACATTTTAAAAACACTAACGAAGGATCGACCTTTGTCAAACTGTGATTGATAACAGACATAGAAACTAATGAACTTGCGTAAATCTTTCTATATCAATGAAATCTTCGTTAAAAATATTAGTGGCATTGTGTCTGATGATGCAGCGTGATTGTTCCTCACAGAAGAGCGATTTGCAGCACCACCTCGCCCTTCTCCCAGCAACTTGTGCGAATGGTCGAATAAAAAGACTTGAATGTCTGGATAATTTGATGGAAGAGATGAAATGTTGTCATTGCTAAGAGAATTACAGAACATAGTAGTCTTTCATCTCTATTAATAAAAATAATAATTTATAGAATTATATTATTTAAACAACAATCTTGTAATGACGGTAGGAATTAAGTTGCGTCAGTTATAAGGTCATATGTCGCCTACCACTTTACGATGTAGCAGTGGTGGAAGACTCAGATAGCTTCAACTCTATGTCAGACACAGGCCCACAAAATGTAAATTACGCAATTTCAGCCTCAATGTGACCAGTAGGCCGTAATAATCAGCATAATCAAGGGGGGAAGCAGTGAGTGTGTTGACACAGGCTGCTCAATCGACAGTCCACTGTCCATTAAATTATCTGCATGTCATCATTAGGGAAATAACCCACGAAAGCGATTAGCTTAGTTTGAGGACGTACGGGATTTCGTAGATTGCTTACAACGTCACATGAATGAATCCTTTCGTCGTTGTTTATTAACGTAATTCAGTTAACAATATCTGTTTGCCATTGCAGTTCCTGTTCCGTTCGGCGACCACAGCCTGTGTCAGAGTTTAAAACAAAATGCAACTTGTAACGAAACATCAACACCCCTTATATTACTTCTTACACAAATAACATTGTTCATGTAAATATGTAATAATATATTTATTTTTAAAATTAAGCCGAATCTGCCAAAAATGTGAAATGGGAGAGGAAATCTGACGCATTACTACTGAAATGATCGTAAGATCTTTTGTACGTAAGTTTGGAATAAATAAGAGTATAAAACATAACGGTTACCAGAAATCGCAGAATATTACACCCACTTGGTCGGATAATTTGTGGTATTTTCCAAGAAAGTAAGCAAGTTCTGGCATTACATATGGAATACTGTAGCTTGACGTGTTCTGAGGGGTAAACAAACTCTACTTAGCACGTATCTGTGACAATTACAGTTCTTTCGTGATAAAAACACTTCCACACTGAAAATCCACCTACCATTTCCTGACTGGTCGAAGACAACTGGCTTAGTAGTATTTTAGCAACACGTCGAACAAAATACCACGCAACTGGACGTCGAATTGGCATACACACTCAAGTAAAGGAGTAACACAAGAATGGCAATTACACATAAATGTGTATCAGGCCTAAACGCGAAAAAAGCTTAGATGTTAAAAAACTACATCGCTGCAGAAGAATTTATAACACGTGCAAGTGCCAAAACAATGGAAACATTGTCAAAAAGATAGCGTTCACATATGCACATATAGATTTAATATCTCAATCAAAAGCATTTAATGAGATATCAAGTTTCAGTTTAACCTTTTGAAATTACTGAAAGGGGGTCAAAAATACTAAGATAAAAACTACGTTACGCAGGTAACAACAATGATATGTCGTGTATGTAAAACAAACAGTTGAATTTTGCAGTTGTTATTCGAGAACTACTTCAAACATATTTCCGAGAAAAGAACATTCTAACAGTCAGAATATCTGTTATTCTTGCACGAGCAGCGATATATTTATAGTCGCTTCCCATCCAGGAACTTAGAAACAATGGAGTTTGCGTTATTTGTGCTGAGAATAGTTTTCAGCTGAAGTGAGAGGATGTGACAGTCCAGTCTCTTGGTGAGGCCAGGGTGACTCTTTATCCAATAAGATCCTGTTTGAAACTTACCCTCTCTACTTAAAATGTTTGAATTTATGGTCACTTCTGAGTATTTATTTAGATGCGACGTACTTTTTGGAGGAATATTCATCATCAGACAGCTGACAACATAATTTGTTTATGGAAAACTGCGTAGACTACACAATGCCAAGCAGCTGATCATAGTATTTCTGTTTTAATTTAAATTGAATTGTTAGAAATAATACAAGCGACACAAGATACTTTCGATCATTTTACTACTGGAAATCTACAATTTTCAGGGCGTCGGTACCGAAGTGACGGTTTTTGGGCAGCGAAACACGACGTTACAGGAAATTATTGGTTGAGTTATCCTACACTTAAGCATTAAAAATGGAAAACATACATCCTATGTCAGGTAGCGCCTTTCTTTGTCTCATCTACACATTTCCCTTCTTCAAAAAATGACTCTGAGCACTATGGGACTTAACATCTGAGGTCATCAGTCCCCTAGAACTTAGAACTACTTAAACCTAACTAACCTAAGGACATCACACACATCCATGCCCGAGGCAGGATTCGAACCTGCGACCGTAGCGGTCGCGCAGCTCCAGATTATAGCGCCTAGAACCGCTCGGCCACACCGACCGGCTTTCCCTTCTTCGAAGGAATGTTTATTTCGGTTATGATTGAGTAAAACCAATGCATCATATGTGTTTGGTGAACCTTCTATTGAATTATTATTCATTTAAAGTATTCAAAGGCTGTGGGTGTAGAGAAGAAAACCAGTGAAGTGAATTCAAAAGCTTAAGAGTGGACAAGAAGTATTTACTGGTTAAAATCCACGATCAAAAAGATAGGAGTCGAAGGTATGTTTCAAATGTTTAATGGCCGTTTTTGACTGCGACAAGTATGAGAATTTTAGTGGCCAATGGACACTTAATTAAGAGGTACACGTAAGAGGCATATAAAGAAACAATTACTGTCTTGTTAGAGAGAGCGAAAACGTGTGCCAGGACTGTGGAATGTGCTTGAGCTGTGTCGTTGGAAAGGCTACATTTTGAAGTTAAGAAGAAAATTATAAGTATTATTAACTACAAGGGAATATTAAGAATTTAGCCGAAGCGAAATTCTAAATAAATGCTCATATCTTTGAACAAATATACAGGGTTATTTTTCGCACCGTGTACAAACTCTAGGGACTGAACGAGGAAAGGGTACGAAACAAAAAATGTCTAACGAACTTACATCCGGAAATGCATGGATTCCACGATAGAGACCATTTATTCAACCACACATTGTTACAGAGACTGCGGTCTAATACGCGCTGTACCATGCAGCCACAGTTGCAGTATGTGCTGAAAACTGTTTCCATGTGCCTATACGTATGCGTGTACGGGTCGCAGCATGTTCTGTCTCACACGTTCACGTCGGCCGGCCTGCATCAGAACAGTGTCAAAGGCAGCATGAATTCGCTGCTCCAGTGTCTCCACATCTGGTATGGGCTCTGCATACACGATACTTATGAAATGGCCCAAAATCAGAAATCGCACGGGTTGAGATCCAGTGAACGAGCAGGCCATGCATCTGGAGCCCCTCGTGCGATGCATCGACCAGGGAAGACACGATTTAGATGCGTCCGGAAGTTAACAGCGGACTGGGCTGAAACAGCATCATGCAGCAGCAATATAAACCTTCGAATCACCAATGGCACTTCTTCCAGCACAGGAGTCAAAGTCAGCCGCAAGAAACGCCAATAGCTCCGGCCTATTAGGCGACGTAGAACGAAGACTCGTCCCAAAATTATTCCGGCCACACATTCCGGCTGCACCGATGTTAATGATTCGCTGTCACCATACCATGTGGGTTCTGTATACTTTCCCACAGACGGTTGTTATGAAAGTTGAAGATACCACTCCGCGTGAAGGTGGCTTCATCTGTGAATGGGATGTGTGACACAGATCCCGGTATCGTTGTTGACTGGTGAAGAAACCAGTGACAAAACTGCTCCCGACGTGGAAAGTTTTCCGGTAGTAAGCCTTGCACACGCTGTAAGTGATAAGCGTTGTAACAACTGTCATGGAGAATGTTCCAAACGGTCGTCTGGCTTACCCTGTACTGGAGGGCCAGCTGCCTGCTATTGAAACAGCAGTCGCCTTCCATTGTGTTAATCACATTTTCCTTCAGGTCTGGTGTCCGAATATTTCGGATACGTCCTTCATGGTTTCCTTCTTCCTGAAACGACCCTGTCTCACACAAACGGCGAAACACTGTTCCAAACATTGAATTCCGTCGTTGTTGTCGGCGAGGATAGTCTCCTGACACAACCTTGCTGCCCGCCGCCCGTTGTCATTTTCCTTTCCGTAAGTAAGCACCATGTCGGCAAGCTCTCGATTCGAATACGGAGCCATTGTGTAAAACGCTGTGTCACATCCGTTACAAGGTGGGTCAGCAAGAGAAAAGGGTCGGACACAGCATTCCCAGTTACTATGGCGGGAGAGGGCGCTAGGACATGATGGATGAGGAACAGTACCACCCTCTAGGAGGAAACTTGCATAGTGTAACTGTGGTAGCATGGTACAACATGTATGATTGAATAAATGGTCTCTAGCATGGAAACCATGCATTCTCGGACATAATTTCATTATACCTTTTTCCCATATCCTCTCATCGATCATTCCCTAGAGTTTGTACACAGTCTAAAAAATCACCCTTTATACAATCGGCAATGTACTCTACTACTACCGTATTGTGTTCATGCTGTAATACCATGTCAAACCCTACGCAGGATGTTTCCCAGGGGCTGTTCGGATCTTTGATTGACATCGAGTTCGTGAATGAACTACTTCCGGACCAAGAATTTGGTTGCGCAAAGTTTCAACTAATTCTGTTTGTATTGGATTCCTACGACAGTCATTTATAGCACGCAGCTCCAACTCCATTTTATCCTATATAGTCACAGCGCTTCTTTTAAGGCTATTCGCCGCATGTCACCACCAAAATTCCACTCCATAACATTTCCTCGTTACAAAATTTCATTAAAAGACACGCTGTCGTACTTCAGTTCCAACTTCAAGTGTCACCTGTCATCGTCTTCTTCTCGCTAAGAAAACACACATCAAACATACTCCTAAGAGGGCCTAGTACGTGATCCAGATTACAGCATACTTTTACATACCAGAATTTTACATAAGGGAAAATATATTTACAAAAAATTCATTCTTGTGTGAAAAGAAAATATACTAACAATTATGAAAATAATTTACATTAAATCGTATATACTAACAATTATGAAAATAATTTACATTATATCGTCTTTTGCGAAATATGCATCTTTGCAGTTCAGTGTTCAAGCATACACAGCACGCTAAAATTAGTATCTGGTGTCCCACCCTGTCATTTCATTAGCAATCCCTATAAATAACCCTACCGTACTAGACATTTCCAGCCAGTAATGAATGCGAGTTTCTAAAATCTGATGCTCTCTCGTTCATGACTCAACAACGACTCACATTTCTCTTAATTGCAACGACTGGTAAACCTCTGTATCTGGCCCTATAGGTTAAACAATATGTAAATATTCGTTACTTCCTGCACACAGATTAGGATTTATTCTAGTGTCATCCACGTAGGCAGATCAAGGAGTATGATTGCTTAAATGCCTCTGTACCCGCTGTAAATAGTCTAATCTCGATTTGAGGTCCCTACGACGCCGACACATAGGAGACCATAGTCTACTCCCAGATTACTCTTTTAATTCTGATTCTTGACACTTTGTGAGTAGGCTTGCGCAGGATAGGTGGCGTCTGTTTCAAGTGTCTGTCAGTTCTGTTTTTCATGCGTTTACATGGCACTCTCAGTAGGTCAAACAAACCTTTGACCACTAGTGCAAAACTTATTGTTTGTATATGTTCAATATTCCCTATTTGTCCTGTTGAGTGTGTGCCCACACATCTGAACAATAATGTAGAACGGTTTGCAAAAGTACTTTCCAACGAGTCTCTCTTGTAGAGTGATTGCATTTTCTCAATATCCTATCAATGAATCGAATTCTATAGCCTACTTCACCTGCATTGAACTTATATGATCATTCTATTTCATACGCTCAACAGCTGCTACACCCATGTATTTTTATGAATTGACTGTTTCCAGTTGTGCTTCACTTACAGTGTTTTGTAAAGTACACAATTTTACGCTCCTGAACATTTAAAGCAAGTTGTCAATATTTTGCACCACTTAGAAATCTTATCAAGATCTGACTTGATTATTGTACAGATTTCTTCAAACAGTACTTCATTTTAGGTAACTGTATCATCTGTAAATAGGCTGTTGTTAATGTTAATACTTTTTACCAGATCGTTAGCATACAACGTGAACAACAGGAATTCCAACGTACTTCCTTGGGGCATGCCTGAATTTACATCTGTATGCTTCAGCATCTGTTGATGACTCTCCAACGAAGATAACATGGTACACCATGATTACCAAGAAATCCTCAGTTTGGTCACAAACTTAATTTCATACCCCATGCCATCATACTTTCATTAATAAGCGTTGATTGGTGCTAAGCACGTAAGTGGATTTTGCCACAATGAGCCCAGGCTACATTGTTACCAGATCTCATCATTAAGGTCACTTCCCTTCTTCACCCCATGCCCCATCCACCATCCTCTCTGCCAATCTTGGTCATTGATCCCATTTATCTTAGGTATAAAATGGCAGCTAATCCAAAATCCTAGGTGGGTATTTGTCCTCTTGATTGGGTATACGAGCACAGACAGTATGGCTGCCAGATTTCAGGACAGTCGAAGATGGTGGCTCCAAGATGGCGGAACTAGCTCATCTTCCCATAGTTGGCAATCCAAGATGGTGGCCCCTTTGATGTCACAATCCAAGATGGCGAGCCTGTGTGGTTACCAGATTTCACCCACAAATTCAAGATCATATTAGTGGCTAAGAGCGGAATTAATTGTAACCCAGAGGAGTTCTGGCATACAAACAGCTATGACTGCAGTCGCAGGGAACGTTATTACAGCATTTTTATACAGTCACACTGCACTGCTGAGGTCACCGAGGGTGTAGTAGAACAGAAGGGTGTTAGAAGTGTTATCAGTAAATATTTTCAAGCGTGCCACTTCACTGCATTCTGCTAGCTGCTAGCAATCATGTCGTATGTGGATGAGAGCCACCTGCTGTCTGGCACATGAGCATTCATGAAACCCTCACTTTCTAAAGCAGTTTGCCAGTGCCACAGCGTGACATTTTCCATGTCAGTCTCCTGTATCATTATCCTGGTGACTTTCGGTATGTCTGAGCAGATATATCTACTCTTGTAAGTTGACTGTACCGGAAATTTTTAGGCTGATAGCGGAATAAACTGCACCACCTAAAGACACATCAGAATTAATTGATGACCAACACAATTTGAGTACCTTAGGTAGCCATTCACAGCAGGGAGTGGCGACATTTGTCACATACCTTAACACATCTGTCAAGTTAAATCTGTGAGACCACTTACCCAAGGTGCCTGCATCTGAGAATTTTAGGCAGACACTAGTAACAGCGGGTGGTGGCATTCCTTACATCTCCCAAAATCCATGACAAACTAAGTCTGTGAAACACGAGCTACTTACGCAACATACAAACCTGTTTGATTTAACTGATGGCCACTATATAAGGGGGTGTTCTCAAGGTGGAGCTTCATCAGTGTTCACGAGACTTGAAACGTTCTTGTTACAGCAGCAGGCCTGCGCAGGATGATAAAAGTTACAGCAGTCGTAGATACCCTTGTCTGACTTTGGCACAGAAAGGGGTAAATTATGCTGCCACAAAAGTCTTTGGTCACCTACCAAACAGCATCAAAGGCCTGACAGATAGCCAACTAACATTTAAAAATAAATTAAAAGAATTTCTAGATGGCAACTCCTTCTACTCATTGGCTGAATTTTTAGACAAATTAACGGGGGGGGGGTAAGAAGATGATTCCGCTCATAAGTAATAAGTATCAGAAAAGCCACACACACACACACACACACACACACACACACACACACATATATATATATATATATATATATATATATATATATATATATATAAGGTGTAACAAAACTGTACAGCACAAATCACAGGACACATACCTCACACATAGACGAAGAAATTATGTTATTTGAACATGGCTCTCGAAACGCTTTTTTACATGTTACAACTCATTTCCTCCAACTCATTAATCCTGGGTAACACACATGAGCAGAATGCACCAGTGTACCACATGCAACTCTTTCTCACAGGAGATGTTCAACATGCCTTCTGTGGGCAGTGATAGAGGCATCAACACACTGTCATAGTGTGCTGATATATCCCTGGAGTATTGCATGTAGTTTTGCAGCCTTCCATAATACGGGCACATCTTGTACTGGGGTTCGGTACACAAGAGCTTTCAAAATACGCCCACAAATTTAAGCCTAGAAGGTTTAGGTCTACATGTCTATCACCGAATCTCTTATTTAGAAGCCGATGGACATTAACATTAAAATGAGGAGGTGCTCCATTTTGCGTAAAGTACATGTTTTGCTACACAGCTAAAATCACATCTGCTAACAAATTAGGTAGCACATTCTCTACAAAATTATGATAACTTCGTCCGTTCAGCCTGTGTGGAAGAAAGTCAGGCCCTACCAAACAGTCACCAACAGTGCCGGTTCAAACATTAACAGAATATCTTTGTTGATGACTTCCTTCAGTAATTAAATGAGGATTGACATCTGCCCATATGTGCCGATTGCGAAAATTTACAATCTGATCTCGTTGAAACTTGTTGAAGAAAATGAGTTGTAACATGGAAACAAAGCGTTTCCAGACCCATGTTCATTTAACATAATTTCTTCGTCTACATTTGAGAAATGTGTCCTGCAGTTTTTGCCATACGTGTTAGTTACACTCTGTATTATGGTGCGAGAAAGAATTCGACCAAAAGTTTAGGGTAAAACGATGGCCAGTTTGAACATTTTCTTCGACATACTTGTGTTAAGTAAGTGGTGGAAATTCTGTGTGCAAGAGCATACTCATTTTATAGAATATATTGGATGATGAAACTAGGACATATAATTGTTTTCATTTCTAAGGACGTGCTGCATGTTGCATCAGGTAAGTATGATACATGTGTGCTTTAAGTTTTTCTTGTTCTCATGGTGATGATTGCTTAGTTCAAACGTTCTGTTTATGTATTTATTTTATAAGAATTACATTTCGTTTTGAGTAAAGACATCCATATGTCAGACTTCAACTACATTGCTGTAGCGACGAAAATATGCCAATATGCCCCTAGTTCTTATGCTCTACTTGGGAAACGTACACTGAGGTGACCAAAATTATTGGAGAGCGATATGCACACGTATAGGTGGCGGTAGTATTGCGTACACAAAGCATAAAAGGGCAGTGCAGTGCAGTGTCATTTGACTCAGGTTATTCTTATGAAGAGATTTCCAACGTGATTTTGGCTACATGACAGGAATTAACAGACTCTGAAAATGGAATGGTAGTTGGAACTAGACGCACGGGACATTCCATTTCAGAAATCGTTAGGGAATTCAATATCCTGTGATCCACAGTAGCCGGCTGGAGTGGCCGTGCGGTTCTAGGCGCTACAGTCTGGAGCCGAGCGACTGGTACGGTCGTAGGTTCGAATCCTGCCTCGGGCATGGATGTGTGTGATGTCCTTAGGTTAGTTAGGTTTAATTAGTTCTAAGTTCTAGGCGACTGATGACCTCGGAAGTTAAGTCCCATAGTGCTCAGAGCCATTTGAACCATTTTGATTTGATCCACAGTATCAAGAGTATGCCGAGAATACCAAACTTCAGGCATCATCTCTCACAACGGACCACACAGTGACAGACGGCCTTCACTTAACAACTGAGCGCAGCGGTATTTGTGTGCAGTTGTCAGTGCTAACAGACATGCAACACTACGTGAAACAAACACAGAAAACAATGTGAAACGTACAACGTAAGTACTCGTTACTACAATGTGGCGATATTATGAGTTATTGGGCTATGGTAGCACACGACCAAAGCGAGAGCCTTTGTTAACAGCACATTGCCTGCCGCGCCTCTTCTGCTCTAATTGACTGTAGACGACTGACAAACCATGACCTGCTCAGATGAGTCCCAATTTCAGTTGGTAACAGCTGATGGTAGAAATCGAGTGTGGCGTGGACCCCACAAAGCCACGGACCCAAAGTGGAAACAAGGAACCATTATGGTGTGGGTTGTGTTTACATGGAAGGGACTGGAACCTGTTACTCAGCTGAACCGATCATTGACTGGAAATGGTTATGCTCGGCTACTCTGAGACTATTTGCAGCCATTTATTGACTTTATGTTCCCAAACAACTATGTCATGTCATCAGGACACAGTTATTCACAATTGATTTGAGGAACATTCTGGGCATTTCGAGCGAATGATTTGGCCTTGCACATCGCCCGACATGAATCCCATCGAACATTAATGAGACATAATAAAGAGATCAGTTCGTGCACAAAATCTCCCACCAGCAACACTATCGCAATTATGGCCTGTTGTAGAGGCAGCATGGCTCAATAATTCTGCAGGGGACTTCCAACAACTTGTTGAGACCATGCCACATCGAGTTTCTGCACTACACCCGCCAGAAGGATTTCCGACACGACATTAGGAGGTACTCAAATGACATTTATCACCTCATTGTGTTGTATTCATACTGTGAATAAACAAAATTACTTGTTACTGTACAGCCTTGTTCTTATTTGCTAGAAACTAAGGAGGGGAAGAAATCCAGTGTGCACTCCTTGTGCATTCCGGGTGGAGTCATTCCTGATGTGGAAAGGGTCCTTCAGGATGCCATGAAGAGCACAGGATGCAGCCAGCTGCAGGTGGTGGCACATGTCGGCACTAATTATTTGTGTCGCTTTGGATCTGTGGAAATTCTCTCTGGATTCCAGCGGCTATCTGATTTGGTGAAGGCTGCCGGTCTTGCTTACGAGATGAAGGCAGAGCTCACCATCTGCAGCATCGTTGACACAACCGACTGCGGACCTTTGGTGCAGAGCCGGGTGGAGGGTCTGAATCAGAGGCTCAGACGGTTTTGCGACCGTGTTGGCTGCAGATTCCTTGACTTGCGCCATAGGGTGGTGGGGTTTCGGGTTCCGCTGAATAGGTCAGGAGTTCACTACACTCAGTTGGCGGCTACACGGGTAGCGGAGGCTGTGTGGCGTGGACTGGGCGGTTTTTTAGGTTAGAAGGCCTCGGGAAAGTACGGGGTGGGCTGCAATCACAAAGGATGCATGGCAAATACAGGACGTGCTTGGATCAAGGAAAAGTCGGAATTGTAGTTGTAAATTGTTGTAGTTGTGCTGGGAAAGTCCCTGAGCTTCAAGCGCTAATAGAAAGCACAGAAGCTGAAATCGTTAAAGGTACAGAAAGCTGGCTAAAGCCTGAAATAAGTTCTGCAGAAATTTTTACGAAGTCTCAGACAGTGTTCAGGAAAGGTAGATTAGGCAGAATTGGTGGTGTTTGTGTCTGTCAGTAGTGGTTTATCTTGTAGTGAAGTCGAAGTAGATACTCCGTGCGAATTGGTATGGATGGAGGTTATACTTAACAGCCGAACTAAGTTAATAATTGGCTCCATCTACCGACCCCCAGACTCCTATGATATAGTTGCTGAACAGTTCAGAGAAAATTTGAGTCTCGTAACAAACAAATACCCCACTCATACGGTTATAGTTGGTGGGGACTTCAACCTTCCCTCGATATGTTGGCAAAAATACTTATTCAAAACCGGTGGTAGGCAGAAAACATCTTCCGAGATTGTCCTAAATGCTTTCTGCGAAAATTATTTCGAGTAGTTAGTCGACGAACCCACGCGAATTGTAAATGGTAGCGAAAACACACTTGACCTCTTAGCCACAAACAATCCAGAACTTTAGAGAGCATCATGACTGATACAGGGATTAGTGATCACAAGGTCGTTGTAGCTAGGCTCAATACCGTTTCTTCCAAATCCACCAGAAACAAACGCAAAATAATTTTATTTAAAAAAGCGGATAAAGTGTCACTAGAAGCCTTCCTAAAAGACAATCTCCATTCCTTCCGAACTGACTATGCAAATGTAGACGAGATGTGGCTCAAATTCAAAGATATAGTAGCAACAGCAGTTGAGAGATTCATACCTCATAAATTGGTAAGAGATGGAACTGATCCCCCATGGTACACAAAACAGGTCCGAACGCTGTTGCAGAGGCAACGGAAAAAGCATGCGAAGTTCAGAAGAACGCGAAATCCCGAAGATTGGCTAAAATTTACAGACCCGCGAAATTTGGCACGGACTTCAATGCGAGATGCCTTTAATGGGTTCCACAACGTAACATTGTCTCGAAATTTGGTAGAAAATCCGAAGAAACTCTGGTCGTATGTAAAGTACACAAGCGGCAAGACGCAGTCAATACCTTCGCTGCGCAGTGCCGATGGTAATGTTACCGACGACTGTGCCGCTAAAGTGCAGTTATTGAACGCAGTTTTCCGAAATTCCTTCACCATGGAAGATGAATGGAATATTCCAGAATTTGAAACACGAACAGCTGCTAGCATGAGTTTCTTAGAAGTAGATACCTTAGGGGTTGCGAAGCAACTCAAATCGCTTGATACGGGAAAGTCTTCAGGTCCAGATTCTATACCGATTAGGTTCCTTTCAGATTACGCTGATACAATAGCTCCCTACTTAGCAATCATATACAACCGCTCGCTCACCGATAGATCTGTACCTACAGATTGGAAAATTGCGCAGGTCGCACCAGTGTTTAAGAAGGGTAGTAGGAGTAATCCATCGAACTACAGACCTATATCATTGACGTCGGTTTGCAATAGGGTTTTGGAGCATATACTGTATTCAAACATTATGAATCACCTCGACGGGAACGATCTATTGATACGTAATCAGCATGGTTTCAGAAAACATCGTTCTTGTGCAACGCAGCTATCTCTTTTTCCGCACGAAGTAATGGCCGCTATCGACAGGGGATCTCAAGTTGATTCTGTATTTCTAGATTTCCGGAAAGCTTTTGACACCGTTCCTCACAAGCGACTTCTAATCAAGCTGCGGGCCTATGGGGTATCGCCTCAGTTGTGCGACTGGATTCGTGATTTCCTGTCATGAAGGTCGCAGTTCGTAGTAATAGACGGCAAATCATCGAGTAAAACTGAAGTGATATCAGGTGTTCCCCAGGGAAGCGTCCTGGGACCCCTGCTGTTCCTGATCTATATAAATGACCTGGGTGACAATCTGAGCAGTTCTCTTAGGTTGTTCGCAGATGATGCTGTAATATATCGTCTAGTAAGGTCATCCGAAGACCAGTATCAGTTGCAAAGCAATTTAGAAAAGATTGCTGTATGGTGTGGCAGGTGGCAGTTGACGCTAAATAACGAAAAGTGTGATGTGATCCACATGAGTTCCAAAAGAGATCCGTTGGAATTCGATTACTCGATAAATAGTACAATTCTCAAGGCTGTCGATTCAACTAAGTACTTGGGTGTTAAAATTACGGACAACTTCAGTTGGAAAAACCACATAGATAATATTGTGGGGAAGGCGAGCCAAAGGTTGCGTTTCATTGGCAGGACACTTAGAAGATGCAACAAGTCCACTAAAGAGACAGATTACACTACACTCGTTCGTCCTCTGTTAGAATATTGCTGCGCGGTGTGGGATCCTTACCAGGTGGGATTGACGGAGGACATAGAAAGGGTGCAAAAAAGGGCAGCTCGTTTTGTATTATCACGTAATAGGGGAGAGAGTGTGGCAGATATGATACGCGAGTTGGGATGGAAGTCATTAAAGCAAAGACGTTTTTCGTCGCGGCGAGATCTATTTACGAAATTTCAGTCAGCAACTTTCTCTTCCGAATGCGAAAATATTTTGTTGAGCCCAACCTACATAGGTAGGAATGATCATCAAAATAAAATAATAAAAATCAGAGCTCGAAAAGAAAGGTTTAGATGTTCGTTTTTCCCGCACGCTGTTCGGGAGTGGAATGGTAGAGAGATAGTATGATTGTGGTTCGATGAACCCTCTGCCAAGCACTTAAATGTGAATTGCAGAGTAATCATGTAGATGTTGATGTAGATGTAGAAACTGTACCTGACTTTTCCATTGCACAACATAGTGGAGTTTCTTAAAACTGACCTGTTGAGGGCTGTCAGGTGGACAAGTTTGAGCTTGCACATGCTCGACGGTAGAAGAGGTTGGGTGAGCAAGTTGAAATATGTTCAAACTGGTCGGTTGAGGATGAGGAGTGGTGGAAAATGGTAGACAGGTTGATGTACATACAACACACGTAAATACATGATTAACAGGGAAAGTGGCAATGATAACGCACTGTTAAAAAAATCATTTACTTATCACGCAACATAACAGTAGTTTTACATTATCTGTAGCATACATGAAAAATATCTGAATCATTGTTTTCTTTTTCATACTTTTGTTTAAGCTACTAGAGAGATGGGCACTAGTACAATTCTAGGTTCCAAACTGCAGCGTGTTTGTAAATATTATGTAATCAAAAAAATGGTTCAAATGGCTCTGAGCACTATGGGACTTAACTTCTGACGTCATCAGTGCCCTAGAACTTAGAACTGCTTAAACCTAACTAACCTAAGGACATTACACACATCCATGCCCGAGGCAGGATTCGAACCTGCGACCGAAGCGCTCGTACGGTTCCAGACTGTAGCTCCTAGAACCGCTCGTCCACTCCGGCCGGCCCACATTGTGTATTCATTAAGCGTTCTTCCTGCCTTATATATATATGCACAATTGTGTCTGTTTGATCATATGTTTAAAACGATATCATCTTCATAAACTACCCTGGGATTGTTCTAGTGAATGTCACAGTAATTACATGCTAACTAAAGTGTAGTTTTTCATGATTTTGCACATTTCTTGTCTTTAAAAGGGTTTGCTGATGTAATGTTTGTGACGTATGTAGTGATCATAGTCTGTTGTATGCAAATGCAATATCCATAGATACAAATTGCCAGCAATCATCGTTGAAGCTATGAGTGTCTATAATGAAGAGTCATCATGAAATGTTTTAGAGCTGGTACAGAATCTGTTAATTTGTTCAAAATGGTTCAAATGGCTCTGGGCACTATGGGACTCAACTTCTAAGGTCATCAGTCCCCTAGAACTTAGAACTACTTAAACCGAACTAACCTAAGGACATCACACACATCCATGCCCGAGGCAGGATTCGAACCTGCGACCGTAGCGGTCGCGCCGTTCCAGACTGTAGCGCCTTTAACCGTTTGGCCACTCCGGCCGGCTGTTAATTTGTATAACGTTCTGTACTGTTCCTGTGAACAAACACTGAATAACCAATTCCGCCGACCGAAGAGTGGGGCTGGTGTAATTGGTTATTACGAACCACTGAAAAATGCACAGAAGTATGATTTTCAACACATACTTATTTTTTAAAAATGGAAGCCTGTTATTATTTATAGCACAACTGAAAATAGAAACAAATACTTAATCAATGCTGTTTCTTCGATTGTAAAGTGTTAATTACATCCAGAGTAACTTGTAACGTAAAGTTGACGCTTGAGTAACTCCTCAGCAGTTCAGTCGTGTGTATCGGAGAGAACCGAATTAATTAGGGATACAAAACGAACAGTGATGTAACGTAGGTACAGAAGAGACATGGACAGCACGTTTAGTCCTCATGCTAATATTTTTATTAGTCCTTTTCTCTGAAGAATACTGTACGGCACTGATTTGTTAGAAGAAAATGTACATTAACGTGAGAATGTAGTTAAACTTACAAAATTGGTTTTTGTTTCAATTACAGAATGTAAAAGAGTGTGTCCTGATATTTCGGGCCAATAAATGTTCAAAGTGGTGCCCATCATTTTCTGCACACATTTGCAATCTACCGCGTACTCAATGTCTTACAGCCGGTCGCGGTGGTCGAGCGGTTCTAGGCGCTTCAGTCCGGAACCGCGCTACTGCTACGGTCGCAGGTTCGAATCCTGCCTCGGGCATGGATGTGTGTGATGTCCTTAGGTTAGTTAGGTTTAAGTAGTTCTACGTTCTAGGGTCCCATAGTGCTCAGAGCCATTTGAACCATTTGAACCAATGTCTTACACGCCGCACTACATCTGGTATAACATTGCCACAGGCAGCCTCAGTACGATGTTTCATATCCTCGGGCGTTGTAGGCACATCACGGTACACGTTCTCCTTTAACATACCCCACAGAAAAAAGTCTAAAGGTGTAAGATTATGAGAACGGGCTGGCCAATTTATGCGTCCGCCACGTCCTATGAAACGCCCGTCGTACGTTCAGTAAAGGGTCAGCCTTAATGTTCATTACAGAATGTGCAGGAGCACCATTATGTTGATACCACATACGTCTACGCGTTTCAAATGGTTCAAATGGCTCTGAGCACTATGGGACTTAAATTCTGAGGTCATCAGTCCCCTAGAACTTAGAACTACTTAAACCTAACTAACCTAAGGACATCACACAGATCCATGCCCGAGGCAGGATTCGAACCTGCGACGGTAGCAGCAGCGCGGTTCCAGACTGAAGCGCCTAGAACCGTTCGGCCACCCCGACCGGATCTACGCGTTTCCAGCGGGACATTTTCGAGCAATGTTGGCAGATCATTTTGTAGAAACTCTATGTGTTTTGTAGCTGTTTGGATGCCTTGAATGAAGTGAGGACCAATGAAGTAGTTGCCAGTTAATCCACACCATAAATTTACATTCCACGGTCGCTGTCGCTCTACCTGTCGAAGCCAGCAAGGACTGTCCACGGACCAGTAATGCGTGTTTTCGTAAATTTACTGTACCGTGGTTTGTGAAACCTGCTTCATCGGTAAACAGGTAGAACTGCAACAAATTCTCTGTTAATGCCCACTGACAGAAATTCACTCAATTATTAATCTCCATGTAATTGCAGCGTCACATGATACGGGTGAAATTTCTGACGGTGAAGTATGCGCATTACACTACTTTGACTCATGGCATTGCATCTAGCGATGTCACGTAAACTCATGTGTGGGTTCGCAGCAACAGTAGCTAACACACCAATTGCACCTGGTTCTCCTGTGATGGGTTTCTTACGGACCCTTTGCGTGTTACGACCATACCTGTTGCGCACAATTGTTTGTAGACGTTTTCAAATGTGCGGCGTGTTGGATGATCTCTGTCTGGGTATCTTTCTGCATACAACCTGCAGGCTGCAACTGCATTTTGTCTACACTCACCATAGATGAGTAACATCTTTGCCTTTTCAGAGTTAGAATAAACCATTTTCACAGTTCTTACAACACTGGAACACTGTTGTACTTGCGACCTTCTCACGTTCCCGCTGTGCGTACTTCTGTCCTTACTTATGCACAGTACACTATCACAGACATCCAATAACACAGTCTACTATAGTTATTCTGAGTACAAGGACTAATTCAGAAAGCGCTACAAATAGACAATGAGACAGCCAAACTTGTAAACACTGTAGTATTCGTAAACATACCTCTAGAGGCCTAGTTTGTTACAACACGCGACTGAACGTCTGAGAATTCAAGCGCCAACTTTACGTTACAAATTACTCCGGATGTTCTTAACATTTTACAATGTAACAAACGACGTTGATTAAGTATTTGTTTCTATTTTCAGTTGTGCTAAAAATAATAACAGGTTTTCAATTAAGAAGAGCTTTAGTATGTGTTGAAAACCATATTTCCGTGCATTTCTCAATGGTTCGTGTTAACCAATATCACCAGCCCCTCTCTTCACTTTCGGTCTGTGGAATTGGTTATTCAGTGTTTGTTGTGGTTTGGGAGGTGTTTCCAGTAGTAATGTTACGTGACTCACCCTGTATGCTGCACCATTGACATAAAAATGGTTCAAACGGCTCTGATCACTATGGGACTCAACTGCTGTGGTCATTAGTCCCCTAGAACTTAGAACTACTTAAACCTAACTAACCTAAGGACATCACACACATCCATGCCCGAGGCAGGATTCGAACCTGCGACCGTAGCAGTCGCACGGTTCCGGACTGCGCGCCTAGAACCGCGAGACCACCGCGGCCGGCACCATTGACATACATCCAACTGTTGTGCGGTGAAGGAAAACAAGCCATTGAACCAATAACTTCTTCCGTCGATGATTTATGATATTCTCTATGAGAAACACAACTGATTCAGAGGGTCATTGTAATTCTTCTGTGTAAAAACTTCCAGCTGTTTCATCCCCTTTGCTATCCTTTACAGCGTATATCCTCAGAGTTGTCTTCTACACCTTGAAGACTGTAAGATGCTGTAAACATCGTTGTGAACCAGTTTGTTACGTATCATTGCTCTAATCCATGCTAAAAATTTGAAACATGTAGTAAATCACTTACATTACGTTTTTAATTGTGCAGACACACCATTTTAATACGATTGTGTACAGTAATTAAAAGCTCATTGACACAAACGTAAATTGGTTTCATTTTTGTTTTATGTAAACTTCCGTTACACTGTTCTACTATTTTAGGGAGATTATCAGTCTATGTGTATGATCCACAAAGATTCAATCCATCCATATATTATGCTTTTTTAACTTTGTTTTCAAAATTTCGACAATAATTACTTTTATGTGGGTGAATGTCGATTCATAACGTTTTCGTACCAATCAAGTATAGCCTTGAAATATCTACTGTATTATGAAAACCCACAATATGATCGGTTTGAACGTTGTCTGGACATCAACTCGTTCCTGTCTGCAGTAACTGATATAACTGAAATCTTTATTTTCCAATGAATATTACTGTCAAATATGTACAAGGTCCACTTGCCATAAGTCCTCCAGACCTTGTATTATAAAACATCTACATCGAAGTGTTTTGTTTGCTCGTTTGTGGAGGTCTGGAAATATGGTCTCCGTTATTATTTGTATTTGATGATGCACCTATCTCTAGGTTCTGAAATGACGAAATGATTTCATTTGTATGAGCTGTATTTCTCACAGTGGCCGATGTGGGGAGCTGTCTTAATCGTTCAGCTAATTTACTGGTATCGTCATAATATACACAAGTATATTTCAGAGACGGTCTGTTCATTTATTTACGCTGAATGTCAGTACCTGTGCCGGTATATTACCCTCTGACACCAGTTACACTATTTTCTTATATATCATATTGTTTGGGCTTTTTGTTCTTCTATTCACTTTCTTATGTTCCAGCATTTCAGTTGTGTGTATCATTCTGCATACATTTCTAAATCTTTTAGTGAGTAACTGACGAGTTTTGAGATTTTCATGGATATTAAATCGAGTGAACTAGATGTTCTTTCAAATTCTCTATTCCCAGCCTGTATGCACGTTCAGTTAAACTTACTCACCATTTCCCCTGTTGACTCCTTATGTGTTCTCTATCTTATTCAGTGTGACATCTAATGAAATCACAAATAACATCTTCTTTTTCTTTTGCCTTTAAGATTCGTTCAATAATCTCAGAAATTTAAATGTTTCTCTGGAAGACTGATCTTTTTCCAAACACCCCAACCTTAACAACTGTTGTTTCCGCCAAATGACTTTACATACCTCAATGAGTTTCCATTTTGGCAACATGCTGTTGCATACTAAACTGACTAAGAGATAGTGTGAAAATTACATATTCTTATACTAGATGTGGTGGTGAGCAATTTTTTAACTACTCTAAGACAGCATCACATCGATGCTTACATGCAGACAGTCGTTGTCCTGCATGATATTTCAAGCGATTAGGATATTAAACAAAGTGTGAAATGAAAGACAAATAATACAATAATTTCATAGTTCTTTATTTTGAAATAACATCGATCTTTCCAAAAACAATTCTTTATAATCAATAATGTTTGTTTAATTTTATCTTAATGCGAGTTGATGAACAATATTTTTAGTCAATTCCTGAGGAGTATAAATGAATAAACTTGACGGTTTTCCAACGCGAGAACACGCCACATACAACTGGCCATGTAAAAAGACCGGATTTTCTAGATCCAACCCACGAATCGACATTGTTTGACCTTGTGACTTATTAATAGTCATGGAAAATGCCAAGCGAATTGGAAAATGCAGACGTCTGAATGGAATGGGTGAGTGTGATTGGACCATTGGGATTCGTGACAGGAGAACAACTTCACCTTCAAATCTGCCGTTCAAAATTGTAGCTTCAAGAACATTGCCCATAATTTTTTATGACTAATCTTGTACCGTTGCATAGCTAGGTGCATTTAAATTTCGAAGCAAATGATAGGTGAGTCAATTTTTAATCGCAAGTTATGTGGTGGCATTCCTGGTAAATCCAGCGAATTCAAAAATTCAACAGGATAGTTGACTGCTTCGTCAGGATCGGTAACAGTGTCGATCGATTTGAACATCTCATTGCCCGGCAATTACTGTTGTATTTTGAAGTTAATAGCGTCAGCATCGATATTTTTTGCGACTAAAATAGCTCGTCCACGAAGCCACTCATGATTAATATAATTAGCTTGTAAATCTGGAAATTTTCTTTCAATCAAAGCATCTTTCGTATTTACCATGTTGCAGAAATTTTCTGGCAATTTGATGCATTGTGTGTCTCCATGCAATGGTATTGTTCCATTTCCAATGTTGAGCAATTGCTCGGAGAATGATAGTGCCGATGGATCGTTTTGCAGTTGAAGACGTATATTTGTGTTAAGACGTAATGTATTGACATTTCGCCACAGATAAGATTGTTTTATACATGCGTTAATTTCATCCGCATCGTAGCGCGTGGAATGACCGGCAATGTTTGTCTAAAATCACCGTACAGGAGCAGTAAGGCACCGCCGAAAAACCTGGTTTTATTTAGATCTTTCATCATTCTATCGAGAGCTTCAAGTGAATGCTTGTGGGCCATAGCGCATTCATCCCAGATAATAATTTTGCATTTTTGCAAAACTTTAGCCATACCGGAATGCTTTTTTATGTTGCACACTGCATCTGGATTTGTGTGAATGTTCAACGGCAACTTGAGTGCTGAATGTGCAGTCCGTCTGCCATCAAGGAAAGTGGCTGCAATACCTGATGAAGCAACTGCTAACGGAATATGATTTTGTGATCGAATGCGCGCAAGTGTTAGTGAGATGAGAAACGTTTTTCCAGTTCCACCTGGTGTGTCCAAAAAAAAAAAAAAGAATCCACCTTGTTCTGCTGCAATTGACAAATTAATTCGATCGTATACATTCTTTTGTTCATCAGTTAGTAGTCGCTCACTATTTTCAACGAAAGTAATTAAAGAGACCGTATTGAACTGTTGTTCGCTCTGAATCTCGCTGTTAATGATGTCTGTTGCTGGGCGGTTAGGTGATAGCATACCAAAATGAATGAGTGGCATATTCTAAATCAAAATGCAAATATCTCCAATCTTCATTAGCGCCTCGTTGTGTATTTCCGGCGAAAAATCGATATTGGGATCTTGATCAGCGATCCGAATGCGATGCAGAATGTCGTCGCTCATGGAATCTTTATTTTTGTCCCAGAGGACAGAAGCTTGAGATGGAAAACATGTCGTCAATAACATGCCGAATAATAGGCGAATTTGATGAGTAGAGGAACTCAGTGCTGCATCTCCAAGTGTTATATCCCAATGGTTGTCATCTTCCAGCAAATGTAATTCGCGACACGCATCATGATATGTGTCGTACAAAATGCCATTGACTGTTCGCAAGTATTGGAAGGACGTCGGCCCAGGAACATTAACCAACAATAAACACAAGAAGAAACATTCGCGTTGCTTTGGATCGACTGTGAATAATCGGCCTTATGTATTTCCCATAAATATGCCGTTGTATCCTTTAACCGGAACACCTCGCTTTCGTGGTTCCCACTTTTTTGACTGTTTGTTCCATGTGAAATATCGTGGCACATCAGTATACATTAATGTCTTTGCGAACTGACCGGGAATATCTGGTCGGTTGTATGGTTCTAAAAACTCAGTTAATGTGGTTTTTGGGGCAATTGATGCACGTTGTAGAGCAGTCTCTTCTGTGAAATAAACACGCTGTCCATTTTCAAGGTGCACGGCCAAATGTATGGCAGTAGAGTCTCTTTCGTGTATCGGAAAACCCAAAATACGCCAAACTTCTTCATTGCTGCTGATGCATCGGCCCATTTGATACCGTGTTATTTCATCGTTTTCGTTAACATCGTGAACAGCAAATACAGCCATATCACTGTCATTATGGACATATCTGCATATATATTTTATGTACTTCACCGAACTGCAGAGCTCAATGTTTATGTGTGCTTTGTACATTTTACACAGCAGTGGTATATACGGAACCACCGAGTGATTGTCAGTGTCAACTGTTGTACCGTTTGTCATGCGTAACTGATGTGATTGACCACCATGGTCAGTGTATCTACGACGATACAATGGATAACCATCGATATTAGTGATTGTATCATTTATACAATTTTTTGGAAAAGTTTCGTACATTTTCCATTGTCCATTCACGGCGCCATCATGTTTATAGCACCGCATGGACCATGGATCATGTTAGCGGTAACAATCTCATACAATTCTTGATCGATATTCCGATCCGAAATTTCTGCTGAGATAATTTTAGCTAGCCGGAGTGGCCGTGCGGTTCTAGGCGCTACAGTCTGGAGCCGAGCGACCGCTACGATCGCAGGTTCGAATCCTGCTTCGGGCATGGATGTGTGTGATGTCCTTAGGTTAGTTAGGATTAAGTAGTTCTAAGTTCTGGGCGACTGATGACCTTAGAAGTTAAGTCGCATAGTGCCCAGAGCCATTTTTGAGATAATTTTATCAATTTCTTCAGATTGTATTTTGTCGACCAACCAAATCAAAATATGCGCATGTGGCAAACTTCATTTTTGCCATTCAACGGAATGCAGCCAGCAATGTGTTTTATCAAATACAGAGGAATGTATAATCAAGTTCATCATCGATTTTAACTTTTGTCTGAAGACACGTGCAGTGATATCGTGCCGATCTATTGCAGTTTGACCTGGCAATAACGCAATTTTAATTTCATCCCGTTTTGGATTACACGTAAATGTAATGAAAAAATCTGGTCGTCCGTACGCGCGCACCAAAGTCATGGCGTCTTGAATATATTCTTGCATATGACGTGGGCTACCAATATATAATGTTGGAAGAATATAAGAAGTACCGATATAGTTGACATTACTTATTCCATCTACGTTACCAACAATAGCATCACGCAAATGAAAGTATTCCTAAGCTCAAAGTTTCGCTTGATTATACCTGATGTATCGAAATCGCTCGCTTTCAATTTAGGCATGCATATCAACGAGATATTGATGAAACAGCTGGCGGCATCGGAGAATATTATTGTCTTCATTGGCACTAATCATCAACCGATATGCGTAGAAGTTCATGTGCCCACATTCTTGCTGGTTTCTGCAACTGCAAAGTAAAAATATAATCAAAAAATAAATAAATTAATCGTGCATAAAAATAAAATATTAGGTAATGACATGTGTAGATTGTACCTGTTGCTGGATTTCTTTGTTTGATATTTAAATGATATCCATCTTCTCCTTCTCAAAATATCAAAGCGTCGTAAGAGTGATGACTGTCTTCAATCGTATGCACTGTTATCTCTGCGTTGGATTCGTATATCTCGACGTTCCAATGCGTCGCCAACCATAACAACTGCAACTACATTGATGGTCGGTGCATTATATCGGCTCGCGTGCTGCCCACTTGGTACTTTGTCTGCTTTGATGACGATCGTATAGTTGTCGTTTTGCAGTCTGTTTGAAACGGTATTGAACAACTGGACCAACTGGTTGTGCTTCTGTAAAAACGGTTCTAAAATACCCACAATTTCTCGCTCATCCATCTGCTCGATATGGTTGTACTGGCAGTGTGCGTTTATTTGCTGCTCCTCATCACCCATTAAGTAGATGTGCAGAAATTTGAATCGGTATCAGGCATCGGCATTAAAGAACCAATTTGATGATACACTTGGCCCTGAATCTTAAGCGTTGATTGAAAATTGCGACCATCCTCATTCTGAACGATTTTTGTTGCTCCAAATGATGTCATTTGAAAGCACGAATTGAATTTGCGAATTTTACGCAAAAACAATTTAGATTGAAATGTAACTCCAGCCAATAGTGCTTCCAATGGTTCTGGCGGCGAATTCAATGGTGGCAATACAACTTTTTGAGACGCGCAGCAGAAACCGGCCGATTCACCTTTGTATTTGAGTGCATGACAGTATTGGCATTGTTTGTTCATAGCAGCCATTACAATTTGTGAATATGACGAACAGTCGATGTCCGACTCGTATTCCAACGCACGGCGAAGAAGTGATGCATGTGTCAATGCGCGATACACTTGCAAACGCTGTTTTTCACGTGTTCTGGGTGTGTCGGTGGCTCGTTGACGGGCCAGTCTTTGTCTCAATGCATTAGCTCGAAGGCGTTCGTTGCGTTGCTCTTGACTTTCATTAGACCGTCTGACTGCAGTCTGGTTTCTTAAATATTCATTGTCCGTCAACTGATTTTCTGCCGATCTATTTAACCGATGGTTCTGGACTAATTGTGAATTCCGAGTCTGTCGACCAATATTTCCTCCTCGTCCACGAAGACGTGGCGTTGTTTTATGTACGTGACTTATATGTGAATATAATACACTTAATATTCACTGAAATGCGAGACCTGAAATATCAAAAGACACCGTACAAGAAAATCAAAATGTCAAAATAACGAAACACACATAATATAATACACTCAAATTAAAATGTCGAAAAATAAACGAAATCCTATGCACGTAACTTATATCTGAATATAATACGCTCAATATTGCACACAAAATGCAACGCTACCTACCATACTGACTTAAGAATGCAATTCTTCCAGGCCCCCACTTGAATGTATACACAAAAATTCATCCAGCCGCTTAGTTGCAGTATAGATAAATAACGTAGATACCGACTGCAGCGCCATCTGCCGGGGAGATTTGTGAATCTAAACGATCCAGGGCGCCACCCAAACGCATACAAAAAAATTCATTCAAATCGGTCCAGCCGTTTAGGAGAAGTTCAGCCAATTCAATCATTAAATGATGTGGCCTCTTCGAGTCGTGGATTCAGGTAGGCTTTCAGCAGTCTTCTCCAAGTGGGACGGTCTTGGGCAGTTCTCTGCCAGGTGTTACCAGCGATCTTCTTGATGTCTTTGCCCAATCTGTCTGGTGGTCTTCCTCTAGGCCTCCGGTGCTCTCTAGGACTCCACTCCAGTACTAGCTTCGTCCATCTGTTGTCTTTTCTTCTTGCGACGTGGCCAGCGCACTGCCATTTCAAGGAACCTACTGTTGCTAAGATGTCGTTAACCTTCGTCACAGACCGGATTTCATCTGCCCTTTTCCTATCCTTTCTTGTATAGCCCAGCATTGATCTCTCTATGGCTCTCTGTGCTGTCCTAAGTTTCCCTTTTATAAATGAGTTCAGTGTCCATCTCTCGCAGCCGTACGTCATCACAGGAAGAATACATTGATCAAATACTGCTTTATTCAGATTTACTGGCATTTTTGATCTGAATACTGTTGAATTATTCCCAAATGCTTGCCAGCCAAGGTTGATGCGTCGATAGATTTCTGGCCTTATGACTCCCTTCATATTTATAATCTGGCCAAGGTAGACATATTCACTGACCTCTTCTAATAGACTGTCCTTGGCTTTCGCATCTCCAGCTGGGACCCATTTGTTGAACATTACTTTTGTTTTGGAAAGGTTCATGTTCAAGCCAAGCAGCTGACATTCCGATGCAAGATCTGTAACTGAGTTTTGGAGCTTTGCGAAGTCTTTGGCCAATAAGGCAATATCATCAGCAAATCTCAAGTCAGTAAGCCCTCTTCCATTAACTCTAATTCCCTTGAAAAAGGCTGTTGCACATTTTTCTTCTTGAGTGTTTATATCCCTAATATTTTTTTATAACTTCTTCAGTTGTGACAGTCCTTACAGTTAACATATTGATTGTCTGGCACTCGCTCGTGAATATTATGTTTAACAGCTGATCAATCTTCTCATAATGCATGTCAATCTGCTGATTAGTCCTTTCAAAATTTGTGTTAAGCATTCTAGTCAGGTTTCTGCTGATATTTGAGTTTTCGTAATACAGTTTTAAGATCTTTACTCCTTTTTTTCAATATTCTTACTGTTGTGTATTGCAATCCCCTCCTCTCAGACTGAATGATTGACGTGTGTGAATTTATCAATAATGTAATGTATACTGATGTACTTAGTTATTACACATTTTAAATTGAAAGAAACTCCTGAAAGTTTCGTCTACATTCCTATCATTCGATTTTTTTTTTTTTTTTGTTTCATCAGTAACCAAAAATCCATACCGCATGTGATTCCAGCAATCTCCGCATTAGTTATAAATTCATCGAATAACATGCCAGTTCCTACATCTGCTTGATAAATACACTGTTTAAAAGTCCATAACTGGCCAACTAATTGACGGAGTTGTCTCATCTTTGGTAGTGCAATAGTTTGTAGTTCCGGCAATCGCCACACAAGCGTTGTATTGCATTGTTTTGTTTTGTCAGATGACAGTCGCCAGATAGTCAGTGTTTTGTTCTTAGTTGCACCTAGTTACTCGAGTAAACATGGCTGGCTCAATGCTTACATTCGATGAAAGGAAGTTAGTTTGAAGTTGTATTTTAAGTACGAAAACATTAATGAGGTTCAACGGCAATGGCGAAATGAGTATCAGACAGAGCCACCGACACGTTTAACGATTCGTTGTATTCGAGACACATTTGACCGAAGGCTGTGTTAAAGATGTACACATACAACGATTTGGACGACCTGTAACAGTAACAAGTCCAGCTAACTCCCGTCGTGCGTTACAACAATTCACTTGTCACCACAGAGGTCTGTGAGACAGTGTACCCGTGAAACTGGAGTGAGTCGCTCAAGTGTTCGGCGAATTTTGAAGGCAGCAAAGTGAAAGTGCTACATCCCACGATTGCTACACGCAATGAACGAGGGCGACCCAGATCGTAGAATGGAGTACTGCGAGAGGTTTACTAACATGGTGCGCAACGATGAAGAGTTTGCAGAGATGATTGTGTGGTCTGATGAGGCACAGTTCAAACTCAATGGTACAGTAAATCGCCACAAATTCATCTACTGGGTCACCGAAAATCCGAACGTCCATGTAGACAAGGCCGTGAATTTGCCAGGAGTAAATGTGTGGTGTGTGTTGTCTTACTGGGGCTTGATTGGGCCATTCTTCTTTGACGGCACAGTTACCGGCGAGGTGTACCTTCAGAAGCTTCAGACATCCATTTTACCTGCCATCCGAGACTTGTATGGAGACGCAAAAGTTTACTTTCAACAAGAATAGTGTTAGAGCGCGTCTCGACGAAAATCTACCAGGAAGATGGATAGGCCGTAGAGGTGCTGTGGAGTATTCACCGCGTTCCCCAGACCTAACTCCTCTGGACTTTTACCTGTGGGGAACCCTAAAGGACGTCATTTATCGACAGAAGCTAAGCACATTGGATGAACTTCGGGAATCCATCGTACATCCATGTGCAAATACCCAACTGAACACATTGCGGTCAGTAGTTCGTGCTGCAGTTCAGCTGCATCGTCTGTGTGTGGATGTTAATGGTGACCATTTCGAATACCTACAGTGATATCTTTGAGTAGGATTTTAAGCTACACTTTCACCAAAAATGAGACAACTCCGTCAATTAGTTTGCCAGTTATGGAGTTTTAAACACTGGATACATTTTTTGGACCCCTCTGTATGTTTCAGATTAATGTTCAGTTGTTTGAAAGTGTTGATAACGTTTGCATTATCCCCTGCCAACTGCTCCTAAATTCTGCAGTAGGTGTGACTCAGATGAAAGACGTCTACCCCATATAACAAACAAAACAGAAATATTTACGTATTTGATTCCGGTTCTCCACAGTAACTTCGTGAAATATAAACACGGTGTTCGGTTTTACTTGTTCAGGTGGTGGGATGTCACTGCTGTGTCTGTTGTGTTCTTACGTATGAACCAAACAAATCGTGAGTAATAATAATGATATCATACTACTAGTAGTAGTGAGTTAAAGCATGAGAAAAGTTCATGATGCAAGCAAACAGTAATGTAAGGAAAACCATACAGTTACAGTGACCAATGAAAACTTTTATTTCAGTCGTATAAGGCAGTATTGACTTATATAACTTCCACAGTTACATTTGTACTACACTGCTGGCCACCGTAAATGCAACACCAAGAAAGACAAGAGGTAGCACAACAAGATTTATTTTGTAGATAACTTGATGACCAAGTATCAAATGATTACGTTTACAGACGTCTGTGACATGTGGTTCCTGCCAGAATCAGTAGCCAGAGTAGCTGCCATTGTTGGAGATCACCGCTGCCACACGTCTCGGCATTGAGTCAAAGAGACGTTGGATGTGTTCCTGGGGTACAGCAGCCCAAGCAGCTTCCACACGTTGCCAAAGATCATCTGGTGTGGCAGCTGGGGATGTAATCTGGGTCACTCGTTGAGCAACCATGGACCACATGTTTTCTGTCAGCGAAAGATCCGCAGAGCGAGCCGGCCAGGGAGCAATTCAATCTGGTTATTGACGAAGAACCTTTGGACAATGCGTGCCACGTGTGGTCGCGCATTATCCTGTTGAAATATGGCTGTGGCCGAGCCCTGAAGGTAAGGAAGGACAACTGGCTCCAGCACCTCGGATATGTAGCGCCGGCTATTTAAAGTACCGGCAATGCGTACCAGAGGCGTGCGAGAGTAATATCCAATACCGCCCCATACCATAATACCCGGTGCAAGACCAGTGTAGCGGTGCATAATGCAGCTGTCCAGCATCCTCTCTCCACGGTGTCTCCACACTCGAATCCGACCATCGTGGTGCTGCAGACAGAAGCGTGCCTCGTCAGTAAAGACAACGTCATTCCATTCTGCCGTCCACAGCCGTCTGTCATCACACCATTGGCGACGGAGACGTCTGTCGTTCTGCGTCAATGGTAGACGAAGCAATGGACGTCTTGCGGACAGACCACTCTGCTGTAAACGGCGTCGAATGGTACGCGCAGACACTGGATGATGCGTTACAGACGCAATGTGCTGTGCTATGGTTCGGGATGTCACTGAGCGATCCGTCACTGCCATGCGCACAATTTGCCTATCAGCACGTGCAGTGGTGCACCGAAGTGAATGCGATCGACCACGTCGGTCCGTCGTACCCTCCTGCATCCAACGGTCACATATCCGCATTACAGTTGTTTGGTTTCGTCCAACACGACTAGCGATTTCTCTGTATGATAATCCACAATCTCGGTAAGCCACTATCCTTCCTCTGTCGAACTCGGATACTTGATCAAAAGATGTTCGCTGTTGTCTACGAGGCATAACTGATCGTCTTGTGAAACAACCACAAAGTAAACTCACGTGCCGAACGTACACTCGTCGAAATCGCCAAGCCTTAAATGGCGCTATGAGGTGGCGCCACAGGCGCGCGTAATGTGCGTCTGCGCTGAAATTCTAATCAGTTGCATATCTCATCGCTGCAAACCCATGGTGTAAATTTCACTTGATTCGGATGCTTCCTTCAGGGTGTTGCATTTACGGTGGCCGGCAGTGTATGATTCCACAACAAGTTCGCAAGAATAATTTTTAAACTGAAATTGTAAATTTTCTACCGCCTCCTTTGAAGAAATTGGTAAGCTAATAGAAAATGGTGTAAATATTACACTAATTAAGAATCCACACTGCAGTTAAGGGAAAACGTTTTGCCAACATTTGTAGAATGCGTAACTGTAACTCCCAATCGTCGGCTTATTACGAAGTGTGCTATACACAGTACTCAAAATTTTTGAAAAATCTTCCGTTATTCGCATATATTCACAATGCAGTTGGGAGAACGATTGCCTGAATGCGGGTACTACTGCCAGAATTCGTAGACGGTCGAATTGAAAATACTCGTGACACACGCACGCGTTTAGATGCCATCAGTGAAAGATAATTGGCTAACGACACGGACAGCTCGTTTAGACTGAAAGTAAAATGTTATGACCTTGACTTTTGATGCGAGTTTCTGTGACACACATGATCCCGCACGTACCCAGTGTAAATAGGAGAAGTCGGTTTATGCATCTAAATAAACGATTCCGTACTTAACTGATTTCGAGCCAACTTCCACACTACCGTGTCAAAGACGAACATTTAGAGCCAGTTTATTCCACTAAAAATAAGATATATGGCACAAAACACGAAACTTAATACTTCGGTATTTATAGTGAAGGGATGTTTCTGGATTTGCGAAAGGTAACTAAAATGTTTAAGTTTACTAAACTTGAGAACGAAGTGGGCGTTTTATCATGTTACTATTTACTGACGCGAGTCGCACTCGGAGTTGCTGCATTGTATCCTTTGATGAGTGTACAATGCTGCCTGCAACATGGCACAGGCTCTCACAGCACTCTATGACTGCTAGCAGTGTAGTATATGACACAAGACAAAAATTTCTGTGATTTTATAAGACAGTACAGGCTACTTCAATACAAATGCTGTGATGCATTACAAACGTTCTGGTTTGATTGTCGCCATATTGATTGTCAGCGGCTACATCACGCAAGTTCGAATCTAGTATTATTGCCTGTTTTAATGTTGCAATATCCTTGTGACAAAAGTAGTATCATGGGAAGAACAAATAGTCTCAATAAATGTCGTACGTTAATACCGAAAACAGGACTCAGACTCTACAGAGCGAACAAGCTTCCTTCAAGAGACTCGTCCAAAGTCGTATTTGATACAAAGGTAGCGCCACCACTGTTACAATATCTCAAAGTTTCAAGAGTGCCTGAGTGGAAATGAAAACGACATTAATGGTACGGACATAGTTGCAGTTATCCCCAATGAAAATTTTAGGAGCAATAGTGTTATGGGCGTCGCTTGCAGAGGTAACGAGCGAACCAAACTGTCGTAGTCATAAAAACAAGTTCACCCACTGGGAATCAACTAAACTGATTCCAATATGTCAAGTACTCTGACCAACACGAAACGTTCCAGTGATTCTGTTTTCACGCTTCGGATGATTCTTAAAATGTGGAGTAAACTTTTTACACGAACTTTACCGACACTTTGATTTTACAGTGTCTGATTAAGAGACGTCTGTCGGTAAACTATTCGATAACTGACAATTATCTTTACCATAACATTGTCTTCCAGTACACTCTTAACGGAGACATATTTTAAGGTTACGTGTCAGATGGGAAAAAGATGTTTCATTTAGTTCCTTGAATGTTATTCTGAAGACAGCGATGACTATCAATTTATGATACATACGAGGAGACCCTACAGTAGTGAAAGCTGGCACAAACTGTTGAGAAACTTTAGAAAACCAAGACTTCTTTAAGCGATTCCGCCTACCAAAAGCAACAGTTTACTTTCTGCTTGGACTCATATATGATCAAATTAAGTACAAAACACAAAAGTAGATGCCTTTCCTGTATTGTTACGATTTTAATTGTTCTTTTTGGCTCTTCTATAATCTTTCTTTGAAATGTTGCCGGCTGGGGTGACCGAGCGGTTCCAGGCGCTACAGTCTGGAACCGCGCGACCGCTACGGCCGCAGGTTCGAATCCTGCCTCGGGCATGGATGTGTGTGATGTCCTTAGGTTAGTTAGGTTTAAGTAGTTCTAAGTTCTAGGGGACTGATGACCTTATAAGTTAAGTCCCATAGTGCTAAGAGCCATTTGAACCATTTGAAATGTTAATGAATATTTGATAAACCTAAGACTGTGTACTACATTTCCATTTCACCAATGAGCCATCTACTTTTAACATTACGATTTTATTGTCCACGCAGTATGCTAATTGCACATAATGATTTCGTAGGGGTTAGCACAGCAACTGCTTCTCAAATAGTAAAAACAGTAAGCAGTGCATTGCAAGATTGGAAGAAGAGTACATGCCTACGAGCCCAAAGAATAATTTAAGCTATTCAGTATTATCATTATAGAATTGTAAAATGTAACCCAGTCATTCAAAGTCTCATTTCCTTTCTTGTTCTAGTCCCTCATTTTCTGACTATGTGTGTCCAAATGATCACATTTCTGTTAATTTTTCTTCTGCTTTGTAGACCCCCGATTGCTAATCAAATGAAGAAAGAATTTCATAGCTTCAGTAGGTCGTACAATAGCTTAGTAAGATATGGTGAAGCTCCATCTTGAAGTGATAAATTTGATCATGTTACCATTATTGGGTTTCTAATAAAAGGTCAAACCTTTATTTGTAGAGCTTAAAATCATCTTCAGGAGCTAATAGAAACATTTGGTGATGTGGCCCCTGTGAGTCCGCGTGCAACATAGAATTTCAGCTGGCTCTTCCGTTTCTGCAATCTTGAGCTTCCCGTTGTCAGTATAATCCAGTTGTCTTTCTTAATTCACTTTCCGTTCTGTCAAGCGGTCTTCTGTTCTGTCTTTTTTGGCAAATTAGGCTTCAGTCGAATATTTGTTTTGACTATATGCCTTGCGTTCTTCGATTGTAGTGAGCAGCCAACTGCCATTTCAAACTAATTACAATTTGCGTTATGACACTGATCATTGTTGTACGCCAGATGTGTACTGCTCTTTCTGTCCTTCTATGTGTAGCCCAACACTGATTTTTTTCCATTTTGGGCTACTATCGACCGAGGTGGTGCACTGTGTTCTGGACGAAGACGGTACAAAACCGCGTCCGACCATCCTGATCTATGTTTTCCATTATTTCGCTAAATCGTTCCAGGAAAATACTGATATGGTTTCTTTGAAACGGCACGTCCAATTTCCTTCCCCATCCTTGAACAATGCGAGCTTATGAGCTTCTCTAATGACTTCGATGTCGACGGGAAGTTAAACTATGATGTTTTTTGACATGTAAACTGCAAGGTATCTTATGTAAGCCTACCAGCCCAATTCATTACCTCAAGATATTTTTGGTTTTAAGTCTCCTTTCATATTTACAAACTGACCCAGATAGAAATGCTCAGCGAGCCTCTCCAGTTGTGTACTTCCAGCACGTAAACTGCACAACGAAATTAAAGGTTCACATTTTTTAAATCCCGTCGTTTTCTCCCATTGAGAAGAACAAGTTCGAAAATTGACTCAAAGTCGCAACCTCCATATGTAATGGTGAAAAGCGTGCGCCTTGTGATGTCATCCAAGGGCTCGGCAAAGACTCAAACATTAAGGTGTTGATACATGCAAAAGAAAAGCCAGAGCTCAATTATTGTGAGGTGTCAGGTGACCAACAATGTCACATTGGTAACAAATTCACCTCAATCCTGCCCAAAACCATCGTGGACATGACACACAACGGGAAAGTCGTCTTACTTCCCTTATCCATGTCTCACACATTCTCTCGATGTCTTTGCGACGTAGGTCAGAACTGCGACACCCAGCATTGAAATCATACTGTTTTCTTATAGACGACAGAAGATAACATTTCTGACACACCACTGCGAAGAACTGGTACAAAACGACGTCAGGATGAGTCATAAATGCAAGAATGAAACCAATACTTCATTTTTACAAATTTTCCGTTCGAAGATAACAGTTTGCAGTGTGATATGTAACTTGAGAACCTTTGACAATGAATTCGTCCCTTTTCTAAAGACATCAATGGGCTACAATCTCATTGAACACGATTTCATCCCCTTTGGAGTGTAGTGTGACAGCAATTTTTGCTCTGGTATACGGAGTGGAACCACTAGGGCCCGTTCAGAACCGTTAGACGAAATTTGAACGTGATCCAAAGCAGAAAACGGTGTTTACACTCTTTCACACCTTTTTTTTCGCACCCTCCTGTGGCGTGTGCGCAGAGGAATGCAACACTGACGTACACATGAATAAAGTGGGAAAGGAGCCCTCTAAAACCCCCAGTTTGGCTACACCTTCAGTGCCACGCGCACACCTTTCCTGGACACTTCAGAACTGTCCCTCTATAGCGGTGTCCATTCACCGATATGTAGACTCTAAGGAGTCAGTCAAGCCTTCTCACACCCCTCAGCTGAGAGTGTGATTACGCCTCTATACTACAGTCCAATTCATGAACGATGGTGATTCACTCAGGTCGAGGCATGGATAGGGTTCGTAATGTTGCCAGTTCAAGACGACACTTGCGGTACACACATACAAATGCACTGAGCTTGAAGAGAGTGTGTACCCTGTTAATTATGTCTCTTGCTTACTTATGTAGAATTAGTCGTTTACCACCAAGATTGACAATAACAGCTCTCAGCAAATGGGATAAAAATTCACTAAATAACACACTATGATCACATTTAATGCTACGACATTCGCAGCAGAGCACTCAGAAAGCTACCGAACGCTGACTGGCTGTCGGAGAACGCGTGCTGTAGTTGCACAGAGCAAGCCTAAACTCATCCACAATCGTTCGCGACTCGAAATGTAGAGCCTGCTGGCTGCAAGCAGAATCCGAGGGTTGTTAAACGGGTTACCTATCCCACCAACGCCTTGGAATTTGTGAGTGGATGTATATGTACAGGGGCGTTTTTAAAGTGTGCAGGCGGCAGTGAAGGAGAGCATTAGGGAGTCCACCTCCCAGTTTATTCACACCCACCTATGCACAAACCGCAAGGCAGAGTGGAGAAAGAGGGATGGAAAAGAATAAACACCCTTCCCTGATTCGGATCATTTTAAAATTTCATCTAATGGTTTTGGATTGCCACTAGTGGTTCCACCCTGTATATCAGAGTAAAAATTGCGGTCGCACTACACTCCAAAGAGTTGAGACCGCGCTTAATGGGATTACAACCCCGCTGTGTTCTTAGAGAAATGTCGAATCGTTCATGGGTTGCCATTAATGTTGAGAACGTCGTTCCTTTGCTCATCACACTGCAAACTATCGTTTCGATAGGGAAATGTGTGAAAACGAACGCCCAAAGGGAAGGGTTTCATTCACGCCCTTGATACTACCACGCGATACCTTTTCGTGCCGATTCTGAGCAGCTGTGTGTCCAAAACGTTTTCCTCAGTCGCCCTTAGAAAGTCAGGATATTTCAACTCGGCGCATGGTGGTTCTGAGCTCCGTCATAGATGCATCAGGCTGACGACCATACCATACTGCGACACGTCCATAGTGGCGTTGGGCAGAATTTTGTTGAAAGTTGACACTAATGTGACGTTGCTAAGCCATCTTGCACCCCACATGCATATATAAGCTCTGGTCTCTATTTTTTCATGAGTCGATAGCTTGCTGTTTGAGCTTCTCCAAGCCCAAGAACGACGTCGCAGTGTGCCAGACTTTTGAACTATTACATAAGAAATACATAAGAAAGCTATAGACACCTTCATTTATGATGATTTTGGTTTTATAATGGTTGATTTTTATGCCAATTTCAGAGCAGTCTACGGCAAGTTTGCTAGTATTTCAAGCTCTTGTATATCATTTGCAATACGTCATCAAATCCTGTGTGGAATTATTTGATCCCCTACTGGGTACCTTCACAGCTGGTGGATAGGAAAAGTCTCCCAGTTACTGGGGAAATGAAACACTCAGGGTGAACGAAACACTAACATAGGCCTAAACCCATTAGTTCCTGTTCTGAGCATCAAGGGTTACCAAGATGGTACTGCTTCTACAAATACATCTTGATCTCAACAATCAAGCTCTTAACATCTGCGATCTCGAATCGAGGCAATGCAGCCACCTCAAACTCGAAAAAAAAAAAAAAGATCATGATGAAACAACAAGAAAGATATACACTGCCCCAAGCCCCAGTTTATAGCTGGCCTTTCCTGGTCATTGTACATCATGAAAAGGAAAAAGAGTAGGAGCTTCTCGAAATCTCGCAAACACTATATTGGCACACGATACTAATATGATAGTGAAACCAAACACGCTGAAACTGCTTACAGATGTACTAGAAAAATTTAATATCAAAATCCTTGCAAGACAAGAGATGTGTTTCACAGATGAAAGCCACTTCAACACAGTAAACTATAGGACATACAATTGGAAACCTTCTGTCAGAAGGGGAACACCAACAATGTTTGGAACGGGATTTGCACTACACAAATCAGTCATAGCCGACACCCTATATTTCAGTTCAATATATCATGCACCGCAAACGATCACAACAGAAAGAAACCGCAAGAAGTTGAAGACTTTTTGGAAGCCATGGAAAAAATAATAAACGAACCACCATAAAGAGATGTTAAAATTGTTCTGGGAGACTTCAGTGCACAACTAGGCAAAGAGAAGAAGTACAAGCAAATCACGGACCCTACATAGTACACAAATGCACGTACGAGAGTAAAGGACTTCTCATACATTACTAAAAAAAATTAACTTAAGAATTATATCAGTACAATTTCAAAACCCACAATTTCAAAACCCAATTCAAAAAATGAAGACACGGAAAAGGCCAGAAAGATATGGTTGAGGGGGGGGGGGGGGGGGGAGGAATTGCAGGTAGATCACTTAGCCATCACAAACAAAAATACAAGAAAATTTCTGAAAATGGGAATATGCAAGAGATTCTTCGTGTCCGTCCATCGTTTGCTACAAGTAAACATGAGACCACAAGAGACAGAAAAACAACACAGAATAATCTATAAAACAGGGCCCAGAGAACCTGAAGATAAAGAAGGAGACGATTATTGAAGAAATTAATCAACATACACCAGAAAGTTAGACAGACATCGTAAGACAGTTCAGAATGCAATAGTTTGGGGCCAGTATACCATAAAATGCAAACACAGATGGTGGAACGCAACTTGTGATAAGACCATTGAACGTGGAATCCAGGTATGGAAGAAGTTTAGCAGCGACAGAACAAAAGAAACATGACAGGATTCTCACAAAGTGCAGAAGCAGTCGTCGAAAGATTATAGAAGAGTGAAAAGGGCATACGAAAAACCACACTATATGAAATCGAGGAAGATTTCAATAGAAATGAGACACTTCTACAGAATATCCAGTGAAAATATAAAGGGTTATCAGCTTCTAAAGAACTGTTTCAAATGAACACAAATATCTCTAGAAGCAAATACTAAAGGAAGCACCAAAATTCCTAAAAGATACTTTGATAAACTCAATTGTCAGAAGCCTAAAGAAAAATTACACTTCACGAAAACAATAGCAAACCCAGATTCGACTGAAGTCCTACACGTGAACATTAAGAAGACCTACGACTCCACAGATAGGCAGACTTTCTTCGACACACTAGAAGAATACGGAATAGACAGACAAACTACGACACTCATACAAGAGACACAAATACATCTAACTCAAAATATATGTTGAAATCTGAAAAACATCCGAGATACACGCAAGGGGCAGATAAGGTGATAGTCATAAGTGGTAAGTCCGTATGGGACCAAAATGCTGAGGTCATCTGTCCCTAGGCTTACACACTACTTAACCTAACTTAAACTAACTTACGCTAAGGACAACACACACACACATGCCCGAGGGAGGACTCGAACCTCCAAAGGGGGTGTGGGGAGGTGGGTCGCAGTGATAGACTCTCGCCGCTGTTATTCAATAAGGACTTTGACAAAATTGTCAAACATTGGGATAGAAAGTAAAAGGGATTCAGTTAGGAAGAACACTTGCGAACAAAACAGTCATACAATGTCTGGCATTTGCAGATGACCTGTAATGCTAACAATAGACAAGAAGCGCTGGAATACGAGAAGCATTCTACGCATCAGAAACGAGTACAATCGGAGCATCAGGCATCACAGAGACAGAAAAAGTACAATGTAGAATCATGAGAAAATTTTTTAGAGTACTACACAGAGACGGTATATGGATGGAGAGATCAATCAGAGAATTATACGAACACTTAGACAGATTCACATACATTATCATAAAACGCCGTAAGACATTCTATGGATACATACGTACAAATAACAACAGACCCACAAAGAATATTTTTGATGTAGTAAACATCTCAATCCAAAAGAAAGAAGAATAAAGAAAACGCTTAGTTTCAAGAAACAAAATACCTGAACCAAGCAGGAACTTGTAGGCAAATGATAAATGAAAGAGATAAATTCCAAAACAAAATTATGAATATAAAATTTCAAGTTGAAGGAAGAAAACAGGTAAAATTTACTATGTGATCAAAAGTATCCGGAAACCTGGCTGAAAATTACTTACAAGTTCGTGGTGCCCGCCATCGCTAATGCTGAAATTCAGTATGCTGTTGATCCACCCTTAGCTTTGATGACAGCTTCCACTCTCGCACACATAAGTTCAATCAGGTGCTGGAAGGTTTCTTGGGGAATGGCAGCCCATCCTTCACGGAGTGCTGCACTGAGGAGAGGTATCGAAGTCGGTCGCTGAGGCCTGGCACAAAGTCGGCTTTTCAAACCATTCCAAAGGTGTTCTATAGGACACTAGGCAGGCCAGTCCGTTACAGGGATATTATTGTCGAGTAACCACTCCGCCATAGGCCGTGCATTCTGAACAGGTGCTCGATCGTGTTGAAAGATGCAATCGCCGTCCCCGAATAGATCTTCAACTGTGGGAAGTAAGAAGATGCTTAAAACATCAATGTAGGCCTGTACTGTGATAATGCCACGCAAAACAACAAGGGGTGCAAGCCCCCTCCATGAAAAACACTACTACAGCATAACACCAACGCCTCCAAATTTTACTATTGGCACTACACACGCTGGCAGATGACGTTCACCTGGCATTCGCCGTACCCACACCTTGCCACCGGAACGCCACATTGTGTACCGTGATTCGTCACTCCACACAGCGTTTTCCACTTTACTATTGTCCAATGTTTATGATCCTTACACTAAGCGAGGCGTCGTTTGGCATTTATCAGCGTGATGTGTGGTTTATGAGCAGCCGCTAGAACATGAAATCTAAGCTTTCTCACCTCCCGCCTAACTATCATAGTACGTGCAGTGGATCCCGATGCAGTTTGGAATTCCTGTGTGATGGTCTGTATAGATGTCTGCCTTTTACACATTACAATCCTCTTCAACTGTGGGCGGCCTCTGTCAGTCAACAGACGAGGTCAGCCTGTGCGCTTTTGTGCTGTACGTGTCCCTTCATGTTTCCACTTCACTATCACATCGGAAACAGTGGACCTAGGGATGTTTAGGAGTGTGGAAATCTCACGTACAGACGTATGACACAAGGGACACCCAATCACCTGACCACGTTCGAAGTCCGTGAGTTCCAAGGAGCTGTCTCATGATGTCTAATGACTACTGAGGTCGCTGATATGGAGTACCTCGCAGTAGGTGACAATAAAATGCTGCTAACATGAAAAACGTATGTTTTTGGTGGTGTCCGGATACTTTTGATCACATAGAGTATGAAAAGAGTGGAGAGGTTTTTGGAGAGAGAAAAAGAAGAAGGATACAAGAAAACATTGAATAAGCATGTAAGATTCTCGACAAACGCTATTATAAGGGCAAAAATGTTTAACAACAATGGTAAATGTTATGTTATTTGAACTCTTTGCCAGGACTTGGATTGTCAGTAATGAAGCAGAAAAAACTTGTGAGTTACCCGCCCAACACATAAGGCGGAAAAGCATTTTTTTATTATTGAGCGCAAATGGATGTTTTCCTTTTTGGACGAAGTGGTAGTAACATGTACTTGCCTGTCTTACACAAAATTAATTCTATATGTCATTTCACAAATAATAATAAGCATTAATTTATGAGTTAAAATGTACCAGTCAACAGATATAAGCACTTTTAGCTTATTCAGTATTAGTTCAGGTCCGGGTCAAAAAGAAGGATGGTAAATACGCACTTTACGTCATCGCATCTTGTCTCGTGTCGTGTGTCCGTTCACTAACGCATTACTTCGATGTACAGTGGAGCTTGTTGGCACATACACTTCCGCGTCACCTGAAGCTACACCGTGCGGTTACCGCCGGCGTTAAAGGGTTAATAAGCCCCTATGATGATCCATGTTGCCGTTTGTGAACGTCACCGTTCTGTTCCACGAACACATTACTAGGCTCCATACCGCTGTTGCCTCCATATCGGGGCTTTTAGCTCCGTGTTAGTCTTCCGTGGCCCACTGCATGGCCGGCCTCGTACTCAGTCAGAATGTACGGATTATCACTGGGAGCGTTATCAGGACTTCCTTTATTCCTACATACTGAACAGTAGGAAACGTTTGCAAGGGATGGAAAGCCAATAGAGCCTCCTCCAAATTCCAAGGCACTATATGTGGGAGATAGTGTTCTTATTAATGTCAGACCGATACCATGCTGACAATGTCTGTGTAGTACAATTTTTTTTTCTCTCCTGAAACAAGTGTTTAAGACTAGCGTAACTGTCTGCAGAACAGTGAAACCAAATACGAGTGGCGTCCAATAAGTAACGCAACACATTTTTCTCTCGGCCATTTTCCGTTGAAAGAAATACGGAAATTTTTGTGGGACATCATGGAGTATTCTCGCTTCAGCTCCTATAGGTACATAAAGTTGCGATTGGTGGCGGTGCTATACATAGCCTCCAAAATGGCGTCTGTAACGGAGGAGTGTTCCAAGCAGAGAGCTGTCACTGAGTTTCTTTTGGCGGAAAACCAAAGCATCACGAGATATTCATAGGCGCTTTCAGAATGTTTACGACACCTCATCATCGCAACAATGTCGCGCACACCTGTCCGACCTCCCAGTTGCCGGCCAGCCCCGCGCAGCCGTGACTCCTCCAATGTTGGAACGCGCGGACGCTCTCATTCGCGGTGATGACCGGATCACACTCAAGGCCTCACACAAGTGCGAGCACCCGAGAGAAACTCAACAAAACTTCATTGGACTGTTCTGCCTCATCCACTCTATCCGCTGGAAGCAGTACGTTGATGATGATGAGGTTATTGACGCAGCAATACGTTGGCTCTGAAGTCGAACAGAAGAGTCGTAGCTTGCGAGCATACAGACCCTTCCAGTAAGGTGGCGTATAGCCGTCGCACTGAACGGAGATTATGTTGAAAAATTAGGTTCTGTAGCCTAAAGATTGGGGAATAATAAGGTGATTGGAATCTTGAATGAAACCGGCCTGTTTTGAGAAAAGAATGTGTTGCGTTACTTACTGAACGTCCTTTGGCTGTATTAGCCACTATACAGCTGATATTGTTCGTGTTCGGATCAGCAGTTTTCCCCTCATTGCACTTAGAAGGCAGGGAAATCATGTACCAACACACGTGTGAAGTTCCAGAACATCCCTAAGCAAAGCTTCCTCCAAAAATCACAGATAAGTGTACTATCACTAATCGTTTCATGCTTACGAAAAAAATTCATTCCCTCCATATTTTTCTACGCTGTTTTGCTTGCTACATCACGAAAATTACGGTCACCATACAATGAAATCCTATTTGAGCAACACAGTACTGCATCACAACAGTAACTTGTACTGCATCGAGTAAAACCCATTGAGTAACGACATTGATGCCAAAATCAATGACGCTGTGTTCGTACGCATAAATACTCCTTATATCCATTCCCTCCACTGCAATCGCTAGTTCACACGCAAAAGCGAATAGTAAGGAATGCTAGTGGATTGCTCTGGAAATGCTAGTTAACTTGTGTTCGCTTTCACTCGATCCGGTTCAAAGGAGGCTTCAGGAAGACCTCTAGGACTATCAGGAAACATTCCCAAGAGCTGCGTGACAAGAACAGATGACATTCCTCACACTTCGTCTCACGATCATCAACTCTCAGTTCGCCTCTATTGGTGAGGTGGAGCACGTAACTAGGGATGAATGACACAAAGTTGTTTTATGTGATGAGAGAAGAATATGGATTTGTATCAGCAATGATCATTGGCGGTGAGGACGGCACTAACTACGGGAGTGTGACAGGCAAAGATAGAACCAACTCTGAACATCGTGGAGCAAGGATGTTGGACCTCTCTCGTGTTCGGGATGGAACATTAAACGTTGCAGGATACGTCCAGAGCACCACGCTTCCCATCATGTTGCCACATCTGCAACACCAGGAGATGAGCTGTTTCAGCAGGACACGCGTCCTACAGATATTCTTCACGCCTACCCAACGCAAATATGCTGGTCACAAACACTGAGCCGGCCGGTGTGACCGAGCGGTTCTAGGCGCTTCAGTCTGGAACCACGCGACAGCTACGGTCGCAGGTTCGAGTTCGAGTCCTGCCTCGGGCACGGATGTGTGTAAGGTCCTTAGGTTAGTTAGGTTTAAGTAGTTCTACGATCTAGTGGACTGATGACCTCAGATGTTAAGTCCCATAGTGCTCAGAGCCATTTGAACCACAAACAGTAACCAGCACGATCACGATGTTTCTCCTGCACTGACCATGTGTAAGGCATGGTGGAACGACGTCGGTTCCGCTCTGCATTATCAACAGCTTTCCTGGACCACCTCCAACAAAACGTACAGAGGCAGGACAAAGATATGGAAACACAGCGGGAAACCCACACTTGAACATAAATGCGGGTCCCATCGACGCAGCACATTGTGCTGTTGTATTTGATCACAGGCGGCACCTGTGCAATGTCCTCAATACATTGCAAGTGCCAGTCGTGGTCAGAACAGTTTTCTGTTTTGTGGCGAGGTCGCAATATGTTGTGAGTGTTGGAACTAAGTGGATACTACCGTGGGAAAATTGCTCGAACGGTGGGTGCTTCCTTATGCAACAAAGCAGGAATGATCAGTTTTTCAAGAGACATCGTATAAAATATTTACACTGCACACACGGAAAACGTAAAAACATCATCCACTGAAGCACAATGCATGTTGAATGATCGTGACAGGTGCTTATCGAAGAGGTCTATAGCGAAAAATAAGAGGACAAGAGCTGCAAACGTCACTGAAGAACCGAATGTCGGACTCGCGAACCCTGTCATCACCAAAACACCACAATGGGAGCTCCATAAGCAAGGAGTTGCAAGGCGAACTGGAATCCCAAAACCACTCATCAGTGATGCAAACGTCCGTAATAGGAAAACCTGATGCCGAAGATATAAGACCTGGGTTACGGAGCAATTTAAGAAAATCATTTGGTCGGATGAATCTTGACTTTCACATTCTTTCTAACTTCTGGTCGAGTTTATGCCACAACACTGAAACAAAGCGGAGGTTCGGTGATGATGTGGCAGCCATATCGTGGTATTACATGCCTCTCACGGTTATTCTGCAATGTCGCATTACTGACAAGTATTATGTGACCATTCTGGCTCATCAGGTCCCATGGTACAGCGTTTGTTCTCCAATGGTGAATCTGTGTTCCAAGACGACAGGACCCTGTTCACACAGTTCGCATCACCCAGTATTGATTTTTATGAGCACGAGGATACTATGTCGCATCTGGGCACGACAGTCACCAGATCTCATTACTATCGAGCCTTTGTGGTCTACCTTGAAGACAACGGTGCATGCTCGCGATCCACTTCGATCACCGTTACCTGAATTTGCCACTGCTTTGCTGGAAGAATGGTACAAGATTCCCTTGAAAACCACGCATTCCTAGACGAATGGAAGCTGTTTTGATTCCCAGCCGGTTTCTTACGCCGTATTAGCATGATAATGTGTTGTGCTTTTTGTGTTTCCATATTTTTGACCAATCCTTGTAGAATTAGTATACAAGATGAAAGCGACACCTCTTTGATTGTCTATGAGCACTACTGCAAGGCTGCATTTGCGAAAACCCTCCCATAAGGGGTCAGCACAAATCTTCGAATAAAATTCGGTAATCTCTTCGACTATGTTCACTAGTCTATAATACAACTGACGTGACCCTTAACACGCTGGTTCGAGCTAGTAAATTACATAGACGGACGCAAACCTTCTGGGTTAAAATATCTTTTTATTCTGCGCTCTAAATAAGCAACAAACCATCGTCGCTTTATAATATTAGCTAAAGTGCAGAAACTTATACAGCCATCGTACAATGACATTGTTCATGTCAGCGTAAAAGTGTTGCATCAAAACCTCCCACTGGCATTAAAAGTGGTAAAAGTATCGGACTCTGTACGACCAGCACGCCGCTCATCCAGCACACACGTATTTCCTTCGACTGTCGGCTACGTGAAATGCCCGAACATCTTGCGTGAAGGTACCCATAGGTTTCCTGCTAGATTCGTACAGGTCATGTGTTTCGACCACCAACTACGATTTACATTCATACAATGCAAGGTCTAGTGGCTGTAACAATACACACTGTAAGCAGGAGGGGCGATACCAGACGCTGTAATCTTCTTGCAAGGCCGCCAATCCATAGGTCAACATATCTATGATTATGATCTTATGTCCTACCCTACCTATGTAAAGCGCGAATGAAAGAGCATTCATATCAGAATACTGTTTAAATAGTGTGTTTTCACAAATCAAGTTTCACTACTATACAATACTGTGCTCCAAATGTACATTCTCAGAATTTTTCTACTCAGTTAAAACCAGTATTTGATGTCAGTAGATCTCTCATGGCCAGGAATGCCCTTGTTTCCAGTGCTAGTGTGTTTTCTATGTCCTCCTTGCTCCGTCCGTCATGGGTACCTACTACTTCTTGATCACCAATTCTACTGTTTAAGTTTCTCTTTGTACTCATTTCTTCTACTTCTCATTGCTTTCGTCATTCTTCGATTTACTCTCAGTCCATGTTCCGTACTCGTTAGACTGTTCATTCCATTCAGCAAATCCTGTAACTCTTCTTCACTTTCACTGACGATAGCAATGTCATCAGCGAATTTCATCATTGATATCCTTCCAACTTGAATTTTAATTCCACACTTGAATCTTTCTTTTACTTCACTCATTGCTTCTTCGAAGGACAAATTAAACATTAGAGGCGAAAGACTTCATCCTTCGTGCTTGGTCTTCCAGTCTTATTGTTCCCTTTTGGTTATTGACATATGGTATATTACCCGTCTTTCCGTACAGCTTACCCCTATTTTTCCAAAATTTCGAACCTCTTACAACATTTCACATCGTCTAACGCTTTCTCCACGTCGTCAGAACTGCCTCTCTGGGGCCTTTACCTTTCATAAAGCAAAACTGATCGCCATCTCACTGTTCTTTTCCATCTTACTATATATCATTCTTGTCAGCAACTTGGATGCATGAGCTGTTAAGCTGACTGTACGGTAATTCTCCCCTTGTCGGCTTTTGCAATTTTCAGAATTGTGTGGATATGTTTCCGAAAGTATTAAGGTATATCGGCATTCTCATACAATTCACACGCTAACGTTGATTTTATCTATCTCTTCTGCCTTATCTGATCTTAAGCCTTCCTAAGGTCATTTAAATTCTGACTCTAACACTGAATTCTCTATCTCTTCCCTATCGACTCCTGTTTCTTCTTCTGTCACGTCATCAGACCAGACCTCGCCCTGATAAAGCTATTCAGTGTACTCTTTCCATCTAACCGCTCTCTTCTCTGCATTTAACAGTGGTATTTCCATTTCACTCTTAATGTTACCGCCCTTGCTTTTAGTATGGTCGACCGGCCGCTGTGGCCGAGCGGTTATAGGCGCTGCAATACGGAATATCGCTGCTGCTACGGTCGCAGGTTCGAATCCTGCCTCGGGCATGGATGTGTGTGATGTCCTTAGGTTCGTTAGGTTTAAGTAGTTGTAAGTTCTAGGGGACTGATGGCCTCAGATGTTAAGTCCCATAGTGCTCAGAGCCAGTTGAACCATTTTCAGTGTCGTCGAAGGTTGTTTTAGCTTTCCTATACGCTGAGTCAGTCCTTCTGACAATCATTTCTTTTTCGATTTTTCATATAGCCATTTCACCTTAGCTTCCCTGCATTTCCTATTTATTTCATTCCTAAATGACTTGTATTTCTGTATTCCTGAATTTCTCGGAACATTTTTGCAATTCCTACTTCCGTCGACCCACTGAAGTATTTCTTCTGTCACCAATGATTTCTTAGCAGTTACCTTCCTTGCACTTATATTTTTCTCTCCAACTTCTGCTTCTCTCCTTTTTAGAGACGTCCATTCCTCTTCAGTAGAAATGCCTTCTGGGCTTTTCACATTGCAGTAACTATAGCCTCAGATAACTTCAAGCCTACCTCTTCATTCCTTAAGATTTCCGTATGCCACTTCATAGAGCGCATTGTTTCTTTGGACTAGTCTCTTATACTTCAGCCTACTTTTCATCATTACTAAATTGTGATCTGAGTCCATATCTGTCGCTTGATGCGTATTACAATCCAATATCTGATTTCGCAATCTCTACCTGATCTTGATGTAATCTAGCTGAAATATCCCCATTTCTCGCAGCCTCTTCCAAGTATACCTGTTCCTCTTGTGATTCTTGACCAGAGCATTGACCACACTTGGTGAAATTTAGTGCAGAACTCAACTGCGTTTTCCCTTCTCTCATTCCTACTACCAAGCCCATATCTTGCTATAACCCTTTCTTATGCTCTTTCCCCTACATCCGCATTCCAGTCCCCCATGACTATTAGAGTTTCATCTTCCTTTGCTTACTGGAATACCCGTTCTATGTTCTCATATACTTTCTCTGTCTCTTTAAATTCTGCTTGCGACTCCGGAATATATATCTAAATTATTGTTGTTGGCGTTTGTTTGCTGTCGATTCTGACGAGAGCAACACTGTCACTGAACTGCTCACAGTAACTCACTCTCCGTCCAACTTTCTTATTCATAACGAAATCTACTCTCGCTATACCATTTCCTGATGCTGTTGATGTTACCATATACTCACTTGTCTGACACGTAATATTCTTCGTTTTCCCGTTTAACTTCACTGATCCTCACAATATTTATATTCATCCTTAGCAGTACCCTTTTCAGACTTTCGAGCTTCTCCACCACGTTCCAATTTCTGACATTCCACCCTTCGATTTGTAGAACTTTTTTTTCGTTTTTTATTAAATCTTTTTCTCATGGTCATCTACCTCATCTCCCTGCTAGCAGTCCCCTCCCGGCGTTCCGAACGGGGGACCAGTTCAGAATCTTTTGTTAATGGAGAGATCATCATGACACTTTTTCAATTACAGACCGTATGTCCCGTGGATACACATTAGGCCTATGTGCCTTTAAAGCACTGTTTTACATTGCGTTCTGAATCCTCATGACGTTTACACTGCTGATTACTCCGCCTTTTAAGGCAATTTCCCAGCCCAATGGCAAGAGAGTGCCTTGAACCTCTGTGCGCTCGTGCCCCATCTTTGACAAGGCCACGCGGGGTAGGCGCGTGGTCAAGGGCGCCTTGCCACGGTTGCACGGCTTTCCCCGTTTGAGGTTCGAGTCCTCCCTCCGGCATGGGTGTGTATGTTGTCCTTAATGTAAGTTTAAGTTAGATTAAGTAGTGTGTAAGCATAGGGAGGGATGACCTCAGCAGTTTGCTCCCACAGGAACTTAGCACAGATTTGACAAGGCCTTTGGCAGAATGAGTGTTACTTCTTATTCCAGAAGTCTTCGGCCGCCATTGCTGATGATTTTTATTCAAAAGTTAAGGAGCAGTGGGGTTCGATCCCGGGACCGAGGCTCTTCTGATTACTAGTCAAAGACGCTGCCTTTAGAACCGCATACAGTAAATGATAACACCCTAGGCCGTTCAGCCTTTGGCTCGGATTTGATCCTTAGTACTGTCCCATGTCAAGATTTTATGTCGCTCTCTTGTTCGATTTTAGTAAACCATCGAAGAACACATTTGGTGACACCGTCTGTGGCGGACCGCTTTAATTTCTGCATGCATCGGTCTGATTGGCTAACATCAAAACTAATTACCTCGGAAACGGCGCAACGTATCGAAATTTTTTTCTTAACAATTATCTCTCAGCTGCAAATATCCTTACAAGCTTTTCGGGCCGTTTCTGACCACCATATATAGAGGGTGAAGCACCTAAATCTTACACTGAAAATTTTGCGGAAGTTGTAAGTGCTATTGATGTGCGGTTTTCACAGAATGGATTGGTAGTCAGGGACTCGTACTGTTACTCAATAAACGGATTGTAGTAATATTTATAAAGTGTATTTTTGTGCAAACATACATTTTTAAATGAAACAATGGCTATTGACAGTAACAAACTAAAAGCAGGATAAATCAGAATATCAGTAGTGTTTCTTGCAGGATTCTAGAGCGAGTGGTTTATGAGATATCATTTTGTAAAACGTTTCTACACCGACACGTGTACAATGCCTCTGGTAGCACACACGAAAGAACAATATAAGTGCTTACTCTAGTTATGTGGATTTTGACCAGTAACGAGACAACTGACTCTCTTCTGTTAAAAATGACTACCGGCAGCGGAAATACACGCTTCCAGTCTGGTATGGAACGACTGCTGCACACGTGCTACAATTTCAGCGGAAATGTTCGAGTAGGCTGCAGTAATGGTCGTTGCATAACATAGTGTGTAGTTGCTATGTCGTTGTAGACAGCGCCTTTGAGCTTTCCCCACAGAAAAATGTCTGCAGGCGTTAAATACGGGAATGGGCCGGCCAAGGTGCATGTCATCTGCGTCCAATCCAACGATTTGGAAACAATTCGTCAAGACAAGCTGTAGTACTTCGTGTACTATGAGCTGAACAGCCATCACGCTGGTAGCACAGGTTCCACCTAGTCTGCAGAGGAACGTCTTGTAGCATCCTTGGAAGATGATCTGTTAGGAAGCTGCGCGTTTAGTGTTACATCTATGAAACAACGGCATGATACATCTTGAGATTCTGTCGTAATTTCCATGTGTGGAAGTTAACATGATTCTCACAGTCATTTCCGTGCAGCTCTTGATGGAGAGAGATGTGATAGGTGTGGTGTCACTGCTAGACACCACACTTGCTAGGTGGTAGCTTAAATCGGCCGCGGTCCATTAGTACATGTCGGACCCGCGGGTCGCCACTGTGTGATCGCAGACCGAGCGCCACCACACGGCAGGTCTCCAGAGACGTACGAGAACTCGCCCCAGTTGTACGACGACGTTGTTAGCGACTATACTGACGAAGCCTTTGCTCTCATTTGCCGAGAGACAGTTAGAATAGCCTTCAGCTAAGTCCATGGCTACGACCTAGCAAGGCGCCATTAGCCTTAGATAGCTTGTATTTAAAGAGCCTCACTTGTATCGCCACAATCTCCAGATGTCTCATCAAGAACGATGTATACAAGGACGGATTAAAAGTTAAGTAGTCCAGAAGCTACGTACTTTTCTTTGTAGCATTCATTAAGTCTCCTGTTTCAGACCTCACTCCATCCTTCGTGAGTTAGCGCGTGCATCTTGGCCGCCTCTTTCAATTAGTGTGCGTAGTGTTGGCAAGTCTGCCGACACTACAATAGGGATGGAACGCATGTCGATAGAGAATGTGTAGAAAACTTGCCTGACTCACACCACTTCCTCGTGCACTTGTGAGGGAGCTACAGTGCGAATGAACTGCAACATCAGAAAAAAACAATAATTTCCCCCAATTGGCTGGCTCTGAGCACTATGGGACTCAACTGCTGAGGTCATTAGTCCCCTAGAACTGAGAACTAGTTAAACCTAACTAACCTAAGGACATCACAAACATCCATGCCCGAGGCAGGATTCGAACCTGCGACCGTAGCGGTCTTGCGGTTCCAGACTGCAGCGCCTTTAACCGCGCGGCCACTTCGGCCGGCCTCCCCCAATTCTGTCGTCACCTGTTTCCTTCTAGTATATTATCTAGGTGTTACCCTACCACTTTCACGTAACTCGTTGAAGAGGTTGATAAGTAACTGATGAGATGATTGACGTCTATTGGGATATCTTGCCGCATAAGCCGTGCAAGAACGAACTGCATTCTTGCTACACTCTCCATACACCACGAGCATGTCGGCTTTTTCTGCATTGTAAATCCCATCGATGACTGACTTGAATTGTCGCACACTAACTGATTAGCAAGTCGCACTGCACTGAAGGACCACACAAGCATTCTGTAAGCAACCGTAACAACATAGTACCTAGCAGCTACAAAGGTTGAAGGGCACAAACAAGTATTAGTGTAGAAACTTTTCAAAATACGATATCTCATAAACGATACGCACTAGCATCCTACGACAAACACCACAGACATTCTGATTGATCCTACTTTTAGTTTTTAATATCAATAGGCATTGTTTCATTTAAAAAAGTGTACGCTTGCACAAAAAATAGAATTTCTACGTGTTATGACAATTTGTTGATTGGCTAACAATACGAGCTAACAATACAGTTTTCTATGAAAACAGCCGGCCGAAGTGGCCGTGCGGTTAAAGGCGCTGCAGTCTGGAACCGCAAGACCGCTACGGTCGCAGGTTCGAATCCTGCCTCGGGCATGGATGTTTGTGATGTCCTTAGGTTAGTTAGGTTTAACTAGTTCTAAGTTCTAGGGGACTAATGACCTCAGCAGTTGAGTCCCATAGTGCTCAGAGCCATTTTTCTATGAAAACAGCACGTCAATAGCACTTTCCATTTCCGCAATATTTACAGTACAAGTTTTAAGTGATTCACCCTGTGTATGGTTGTATCGTGTAACACGCAGCGCGGTAGCTTGGAGGAGACAGAGGTAAGCCACTCGTGCTTCGAATCCGCGCGCTGAATGAACGACCGTAGGCTGGGTCGCAGGCCAGCCTGACTGTGGTTTTCAGGCAGTTCCCCACGCTGGTTTAGGTAAATTCGGGGCTGCTCCCTAAATTTCGCCTCAGATAATGCAAAACAAAAACATTTAAAATACGATAACACAAAGAACAAAGTTTACACGATTCACAGACTGACGGCCCCCACGACTGGGATTTCGTGGACGAAAGGACAGTTTCAGAAAGGACCTCCTGCCACGAAGTTCAATAATAAAAAGAAATTTGCCAAATCCTGAAAGAAACAGACCTCGTGCTAGACGGGATAAGTGATAGGGGAAAGAAAGAAGTGTATACAACTTCATATATACTTCAAAAGATTCACCACTTAAATTAATGTCAGATTATTTTATTATCTTTTAAATGCCTTTTCCAGCTGCTCTCCTTGAATACACAATCAATTATATTTCCAATGGAACGTGCTTGGCTCGTTGTATTAGTTTTGTTACACTAGGGACATACTTAAGAAACGCCAAAAACGTAGCAACCTGACATCAGAAGCTACTTACCTCCTACACGAATACCAAAATACATAATTCGAATGATTTTTATCTCTAGATGATCTCCAGCACATGTTGTTGTTGTGGTCTTCAGTCCTGAGACTGGTTTGATGCAGCTCTCCATGCTACTCTATCCTGTGCAAGCTTCTTCATCTCCCAGTACCTACTGCAACCTACATCCTTCTGAATCTGCTTAGTGCATTGATCTCTTGGTCTCCCTCTACGATTTTTACCCTCCACGCTGCCCTCCAATGCTAAATTTGTGATCCCTTGATGCCTCAAAACATGTCCTACCAACCGATCCCTTCTTCTAGTCAAGTTGTACCACAAACTTCTCTTCTCCCCAATCCTATTCAATACCTCCTCATTAGTTACGTGATATACCCACCTTATCTTCAGCATTCTTCTGTAGCACCACATTTCGAAAGCTTCTATTCTCTTCTTGTCCAAACTAGTTATCGTCCATGTTTCACTGCCATACACGGCTACACTCCATACAAATACTTTCAGAAACGACTTTCTGACATTTAAATCTATACACGACGTTAACAAATTTCTCTTCTTCAGAAACGATTTCCTTGCCATTGCCAGTCTACATTTTATATCCTCTCTACTTCGACCATCATCAGTTATTTTACTCCCTAAATAACAAAACTCCTTTACTACTTTAAGTGTCTCATTTCCTAATTTAATTCCCTCAGCATCACCCGATTTAATTTGACTACATTCCATTATCCTCGTTTTGCTTTTGTTGATGTTCATCTTATATCCTCCTTTCAAGACACTGTCCATTCCGTTCAACTGCTCTTCCAAGTGGTGGTGGTTGGTGGGATGTTTAAGGGGGACTAAACAGCTAAGGTCATCAGTCCCCCGCTCTTCCAAGTCCTTTGCTGTCTCTGACAGAATTACGATGTCATCGGCGAACCTCAAAGTTTTTACTTCTTCTCCATGAATTTTAATACCTACTACAAATTTTTCTTTTGTTTCCTTTACTGCTTAATATACAGATTGAATAACATCGGGGAGAGGCTACAACCCTGTCTCACTCCTTTCCCAACCACTGCTTCCCTTTCATGCCCCTCGACTCTTATAACTGCCACCTGGTTTCTGTACAAATTGTAAATAGCCTTTCGCTCCCTGTATTTTACCCCTGCCACCTTCAGAATTTAAAAGAGAGTATTTCAGTTAACATTGTCAAAAGCTTTATCTAAGTCTACAAATGCTAGAAACGTAGGTTTGCCTTTTCTTAATCTTTCTTCTAAGATAAGTCGTAAGGTTAGTATTGCCTCACGTGTTCCAACATTTCTACGGAATCCAAACTGATCTTCCCCGAGGTCCGCTTCTACCAGTTTTTCCATTCGTCTGTAAAGAATTCGCGTTAGTATTTTGCAGCCATGACTTATTAAACTGATAGTTCGGTAATTTTCACATCTGTTAACACCTGCTTTCTTTGGGATTGGAATTATTATATTCTTCTTGAAGTCTGAGGGTATTTCGCCTGTCTCATACATCTTGCTCACCAGATGGTAGAGTTTTGTCATGACTGGCTCTCCCAAGGCCATCAGTAGTTCTAATGGACATAACGATAAATAACTTCGATCACTCTTCTAAAAATGTCGCTAACTTTAATATAATTTTTGTTGTGTGAACAAATACACCGCAAAGAAATGAGACAGAAATGTGCAATGATATTATTTGGTAAATCGTTTCTACAAATCTTATTTGGCATCGAAACGAATGGCTCTTAATTTTATGAATGATGTAGTTTCAGAAACGATATTTGTGCGTATATATAATTTAGCTGCGCGGTATATTAAACGCTGATTGTGCTCCACTTTAGCCCTCTCAGTTACTGAGTAAACTTAACCGATGAATGTGCATGGCGCACCTACAGAACGTTGCCTGATAGATGTCGGGACGTAGTGATAGACATCTGTAGGCACGCACGCCCGGAGCTGAAATACTGGACGGATAAGCAGCGGTAATGCAGTGGATGGCGCCAGAAATTATATCCGATTGCGCACGCGACGCTGTTGACCGTAGCATGAATACGCCCGCTTGCTGCCTCCCCGCACCCCCCGTCCCACTCCACCGTCACACCCCACCTAGCAGCACGACAGTAGCCCCTGCTAGATTGTCGCTTTTGAGGATTTATATATTATAGCTACCACACCAGCGCAAGATTTACTACGAAGGCACGCAAAAGCTGAGGGGCTACGCTTTACGCTGTGCTTCATAGGTAATTTACCACTTCCTTGGTGAACGGTTTAATTAATTACCATCTCAGTCATTTCTTTTCTAATACCATATACTCAGGCGACAAAAGTCATGAGATAGCGATTTGTACTCCAGTTACTCATATGAAAAAGTTTCCAACATGATTATGGCTGAACGAAGGGAATTAACGGACTTTGAACGTAGGAAGGTAGTTGGAGCTAGGCGCAGTGGACGTTACATTTCGGAAATCGGTGGAGATATTAACTCTCACCACGGACAACGCAGTGGCTGACGGCCTTCATTTAACAACCGAGACCAGTGGCGTTTGCATAGAGTCGTCAGTGCTAACAGACAACCTACACTATGTGAAATAACGGCAGAAATCAATGTGGGGCGTACGACAAACGTATCCGTTAAGAGAGTGCAGCGAAATTTGGTGTTAATGGGCCATAGCAGCAGACGACTGACACGAGTGCCTTTCCTAACAGCACGACATCGTCTGCATCGCCTCTCTTGGGCCCGCGACCGTACCGGTTGGATTCTTGACGACTGAAAAACCGTGGCTTGGTCAGATGAGTCTCGATCTCAATTGGTAAGAGCTGCCGATAGGGTTCGAGTATGACGCAAACCACGCGAATGCATGGATCCAACTGTCAACAAGGCACTTGCTAGTAATGATTTGATCTATGTTTGCAAGGAACCGACTGAGTCCTCTGATCCCACTGAACCAATCATTGACTGTAAATGTTTATGTTTCGCTACTTGGAGACCATTCCTAGCCATTCATGGACTTCATATTCTCAAGGAACGGTGGATTTATTATGGGTGAGAATGCGCCATGTCATCGGGCCACAAATATTCGTTATTTGTTGAAGAACATTCTGGGAAGTTCGAGCTAGTTATTTGGCTACCCAGATCGCGCAACTTGGGACGTAATCTGGAGGTCACTTCGCGTACAACATGTTGCACTGGCAACACTTTCGGAACTATTAAGGCTCAATATTTCTGCAGGGAATTTCCAACGACTTGTTGAGTTCACGTCACGGCGAGCTGCTGCTCTACCCTGGGGAAAAGGAGGTCCGACACGGTATTAGGAGCTATCACATGGCTTTTGTCACCTCGGTGTATTTCCGAATTCTACACTCCTGGAAATGGAAAAAAGAACACATTGACTCCGGTGTGTCAGACCCACCATACTTGCTCCGGACACTGCGAGAGGGCTGCCGTCGCATACGGAGCTCCATCGCAGTCTTTAACACTGGTAGCATGCCGCGACAGCGTGGACGTGAACCGTATGTGCAGTTGACGGATTTTGAGCGAGGGCGCATAGTGGGCATGCGGGAGGCCGGGTGGACGTACCGCCGAATTGCTCAACACGTGGGGCGTGAGGTCTCCACAGTACATCGATGTTGTCGCCAGTGGTCGGCGGAAGGTGCACGTGCCCGTCGACCTGGGACCGGACCGCAGCGACGCACGGATGGACGCCAAGACCGTAGGATCCTACGCAGTGCCGTAGGGGACCGCACCGCCACTTCCCAGCAAATTAGGGACACTGTTGCTCCTGGGGTATCGGCGAGGACCATTCGCAACCGTCTCCATGAAGCTGGGCTGACACCGTTAGGCCGTCTTCCGCTCACGCCCCAACATCGTGCAGCCCGCCTCCAGTGGTGTCGCGACAGGCGTGAATGGAGGGACGAATGGAGACGTGTCGTCTTCAGTGATGAGAGTCGCTTCTGCCTTGGTGCCAATTATGGGCGTATGCGTGTTTGGCGCCGTGCAGGTGAGCGCCACAATCAGGACTGCATACGACTGAGGCACACAGGGCCAACACCCGGCATCATGGTGTGGGGAGCGATCTCTTACACTGGCCGTACACCACTGGTGATCGTCGAGGGGACACTGAATAGTGCACGGTACATCCAAACCGTCATCGAACCCATCGTTCTACCATTCCTAGACCGGCAAGGGAACTTGCTGTTCCAACAGGACACTGCACGTCCGCATGTATCCCGTGCCACCCAACGTGCTCTAGAAGGTGTAAGTCAACTACCCTGGCCAGCAAGATCTCCGGATCCGTCCCCCATTGAGCATGTTTGGGACTGGATGAAGCGTCGTCTCACGCGGTCTGCACGTCCAGCACGAACGCTGGTCCAACTGAGGCGCCAGGTGGAAATGGCATGGCAAGCCGTTCCACAGGACTACATCCAGCATCTCTACGATCGTCTCCATGGGAGAATAGCAGCCTGCATTGCTGCGAAAGGTGGATATACACTGTACTAGTGCCGACATTGTGCATGCTCTGTTGCCTGTGTCTATGTGCCTGTGGTTCTGTCAGTGTGATCATGTGATGTATCTGACCCCAGGAATGTGTCAATAAAGTTTCCCCTTCCCGGGACAATGAATTCACGGTGTTCTTATTTCAATTTCCAGGAGTGTATTAAAATTCTAACTCGTAACCACTGAAGAATACCATCTACAGTGCACGTATTCAGCGACGTAAGAGTGCTCCCAAAGAAGTGAAACAACACAAAATCCCAAGATACGCGAAAGCTGAATCGCTAACCATTTGCAAATGCAAGCATGTAATACATTTCATGTTAATTTACCTCTTGTTGAATGCCTTTCCCAGGGATAACACTTTTATTCCGAAAACATGCGAGTTTAATTTATGAATTTTGCTGTAGATTACAGATTACTTTGTAGAATGAAATTTTTGTAAAGTTCTATCATAACATGTTAATTCTGAAGCAACTTAACAGTTGGGATTTATGTCACTTGCAAGTAGTAGAGGTTTCTACTAAATGTTACTCACATCTTACTAATTTTATTTTAGGGTCTTTATACATACCATCAGAAGCATCCATTTGACGTTCACAACTGGACATTGGCCTCATCGACTCTTTTCCATGGAATATGCTCTTTAGCGATACGCACGCATGCTGTTCCTGTACATTTTCTTATGTCAATAACCCTCCTGCCATCAGGTCCTCGTCGCGATCTTTTCTGATCTCCATCAGAGAACTTCCCTTATCCATGCATCATACATTTCTCTAACTACATACCATACCTACCATCAGTTCCATTTACATTACAGTCTCAATTATCTGCTCGCATTTCTCTTAAAGCCCCGAGTCCATTTATTTATACTTACCAAAATGCCTCCCACCGTTGCTTGCTGAGAAATACCACGTTTTAGTATGGATTTGGCAGTTAAAATCCGTGTCTCACTACCTTAAGTTGAAATTGATAACGCAACTCCGACATTGCAAAAAAAAAGTTCCGGTCCGGCACTAATTTTCATTGTCGTCATTCCCCTGTACAGCTGACGGTTGCTCGTATTCGAAACTGCGAGTACATTTCATCTATTTCATGACGGCTGTAGTCGCTGCATTTCGTATTACTTCGAAAATGCATGCATGCATGTCCAAAGGAACAGTTCATTGTACTCCGGAATAACACAGGCTCTGCAGTATCGTACTTACCCGCCGACACCAGGAAGCGACTTTCAAGTAAAATGTCTCTCCTGTACGGGAATACACATAATGGATGTACGGGTAGTACAGGCTGTAGACACACGGTTGACGACATATCAAAGTTTGGGCCTGGCCGTGAGTCGTACTCGGATAGCCTAATGTTGAGGTGACTGTAGACAATAACCGGGAGATCTGGGTTCCAGTCAAGGTAAGGCACAAATTTTCATTGTCAACATTCCGTTATACATCTGGTGGTTGCCCATATTCACAACTGTGAGTACATTTCATGTAAAACCACTTCAGGCTACTTTTATTTTTCGTTTTATTTCTTTTCAACTGACCTAAATACAAAAGAATCACCTACTGCTTCTACAACTTCATTTGTAATTCGTACTACTGTTATTGAAGTCTAATTTGGAATTGATGGAATCATTGATGTCACACATCTTTAAAAGTCATGAATAAAATGTCAATCAGCAGCAAATCCGTGTAGTAAGACAGATTTTCGTAAACAAAGCTCGTCGCTTAACATAGAAGCTACGTGCACGAGTCGCTGCTTGAGGAGGGACATTGTATTCCATTCAGGTTCCAGCACAGTTTTACCCCAGCACGTTGAAAGTATAGCAACAGCTTTTCCACACTTTCTAGAAGAATTCAGCCTGAGTGGTTTGAACTTCAGTTATTAATACCTGGAGGATCAAACCATTGCTATCCAGAGAACATTGTCTCGACCCTCGATTTTGAAGCGACGTAGAAAAACGGTAGACCATTTCGTTGGGTGTTGCTTCAAATCTGGATTGAAAACGTGGCGCCATGCTTTATCCGCAGTGATAGTAATACGTAGATAAGACGCATCTCTGTCCAGCGTATCAATGAATCTCCGTTAATGTCTATCCTCGTTTCTTTCTGATCGTCAGTTAATATTTGTGACTTCTTCCACTTTCGTAAGGCATTGTGACTGATGGCTTTTTGCATAGTCATTTCATATCTTCTATTCCATCAATATCGAAGTCACAGACATTAGCTGATTTATTGCCAGTATCTGTTGAAGATTTCAGTGCGGGAGTGTACTATGTCCGAATTCCTGCGAGAATCACGCTGAGCGGCCAGCAGGAGGAGAATGGACAGGGACGCTACTTGCGTACGACGGGATGGGAATTTGTGTCGGATGGGGGGTGTTCCGAGATAGCTGAGGCGATCAAGCCGGGTTCGATTCCGGTGCGGCGCATATTTTCACGTGTCGTCTTCGGATTTTTTACAAAGCCCGATTGCGGTTGATTTCATTAGTTTCACTTAATTCATAGTATCTGTTGAATTTGCTCACAATGTTCCCCAGTGATTTTTGACGACCGAAGCTGGTGCATCATCAGTAGCCTCCATTCTACCGTGGTAGCGTTTGAGCCAATTTTAAAAGCTCTGAGAACACCATCTATTGACCACGACGTAACTCACTTCTTTTGGTCCTCCCGACCGTGGGTTTTTATCAGGCGGAAAAATACACCCATTATTAGAGTCTTACTGTTACGATGTTTGGGCTTCCAGGACTCATGAAACTACTAACACTATGTTAAATAATCTCGAACACTAGAAAGCCCTCTATTACAACTTACGTATGATTCCTTACGAATTCTCTCACGACGACCTATAAAAAATGCCCATCCCAATTCATTTCTGTTTCAAGGTGACGGCTCTCTTCCTAATTACAGAGACGAAACCACATCAACGTACTATATGAAAATTATGCCAATGTTCTAATGCTTTTCAAAAATCCAGTACTACCAACAATGTGGCCTTGCTGTGGTCCATGGCATATTTCAGGTCATTAGTTTGTATTTGGGCTACAGTCATATAATTTACGAGAGCTGTTCGGTAAGTAAGGAATGACCGGTCGCGAAATGGAAACCACAGTGAAAATCCGAAGAAGCTGCGCAGAGATGTGTTGGAAAATATCCTTAGGATCGTCGTAGATAGCATCACGTCGCTCTTCTCACTTTTGAGCGCACAGTGAGCGCGTAAAGATGCCTACAAAATAGTGTCTCATGCCAAGTGTAAGTGCCTGCCGAGAGTTTTCGCCTGATTTCATGCAACCCCACATAATGTAACTGTCATGCATTCCTTCTTCATGACAGTTCTCGATCACACACTGCAAGAGCGATAAGAACACTCCAGCAGCGTCTTCGATGGGAAGTGTTCGATCACCCACCGTACAGCCCGGACTTGGCTGCCTCTGATTTTCAAATCTGCTCTGATGAACCGCTGGCTATGGAAATAACATTTTGGTACAGACTACGAGCTACAATCCAGCATAGAAAAATGTCGAAAACCACAGAAGGCTGCTTTCTATGACGAGGCTATTGGAAACTTGGTACAACGCTACGGAAGATGTCTAAGTCGGAGCCGTGACTATATAGGGAAGTAGCTGGAAGGTGTAGCTAACTGTTGCAAATAGTTTCGATTTTCACTGTGGTGTCTAGTTTGCAACCGATCATCCTTACTTTACAAATAGCACTCGTAGTTTTCATGTCAGTTGAATTTGTGTAAGAATTCAGACATTTGGTCGCGAACAGTATAATCTCGGTCTTTAGCTACAGCGGGTGCGATGTTGACTGTGATAACGTATTGTCATTCGTAGGGATAGGTCAGACTATGATGCTTTCCCATGGTATGGGATATTTTACACTCACGAAGGAAAAATTACATATGGTTGGTAAGAGAAGTTCTAAGCTATCTACAAAATTCTTGGTCACCATTATGCTGATACCGTCGTTGCCTATCACTTCAGAATAGATTCACATTATTTCTGTTCGTGTTCTTACTGTAACACGTTTTAGGAGGTAAGCGCTACGTCCGCGGACTACGGACAGAAAAAGTACCAAGTCACTTGTAAGGAACTAACTATCGCGAAAAGGAAATCATAGTGAAGATCCAATGAAGCTGTGCACAGAACACAGTGGCTCTTCTGACATACAAAGTAACCGATCTACTGGCCGACTCTGAGACCCACAATGATAAATGAAAAAAATATCTGTGTTCCCGTTACACAACAAGATAGTATCTGTGGAGTAAGACGGAAGTTCGGCGTTGCCAAAAAACTTAAACAACAAAGCAGTTACTCTGGTGCTTCTTTAAGAGTGGTGTCGGTGACCACGTAACCTTAATGGATGGTGGAGGACGCGAAGAGTTCCTGGATCGACGTCTCGGCGGTATGCTGACGATGGACGTCGCTGCGGCTGCTACGTTAGCACCGGAATGAGTACCTGATTAATGGAGAAGTTAAGCTCTCGGCTCGTAGCGGCTGTATGAACGCCTTCCGACCCTCGGCGCGAGACTGTATAGGACGCCCGATCCAGGATACATCGTGAACTGTTTCCTGTCACGTGTTGTGTGGAAGAAATTAGGTCCGTGTACACCGCTTCCGCCGGCCAGAGTGGCCGTGCGGTTCTAGGCGCTTCAGTCTGGAACGGTGCGACCGCTACGGTCGCAGGTTCGAATCCTGCCTCGGGTATGGATGTGTGTGATGTCCTTAGGTTAGTTAGGTTTAAGTAGTTCTAAGTTACAGGGGACTGATGACCTCAGAAGTTAAGTCCCATAGTGCTCAGAGCCATTTGAACCATTTTTTTACACCGCTTCCTCCTGCGGCTCCTGGTGGCGGCCGACGAGCGTACAGGAAGACCGGTAAAGCTGACCCCTAATCGTCCGGAGCCCGCTTTACAAGTCTTTTCAGCGGGTCGCCAGCATTGCAGGCGCTCGGGCTAGGTGTGTAAGAAGCTGACTTGGTTAGTCATGTAGTCTGGGGATTCATACGCGCGGTAATACTTCGCAGAATGAGGGTTACCTGGTGCTGGGAAAAATTCATTCGGTTCATTAAATGAGTCCTGAGAAAAAGTTTCTGATTTTGTCTTTTCGACATCCAAGTTATGGAGATTCTTTCACAGCATTCACTTGTCTCATTACTCACTCAGCGTATCTTCCCCAGTATTGTAATTTTGTTGGTTACAAAATATGTAACAATTCATTAAGTCAACAAAACTCTAGAGCTCTTTCATCAAGCAGGTGCCCAATAGTGAGACAGATTTTTCGGGTTCGTTTCGTGCACCAAAGGAACGATATTTCACAGGACATGAGTTCGTATTTAGCTCAGCGTACGGTTACCGCCCTCTACCGGTCCTAGAGTTTGTAAGGTGAATTTTTAAACATAATGCGTCGTATATTCCTTATACTTCATGTTTTTGTGAATCTGGCCATCATAAAACCTCGTTAAATCAATTTTATTTATTCTTTTTCATAATGAATTATTGTTACCGTGGATGTCATATCTTGGGCTCTACAGGATTCAATGTACTGCTTCTTAATAACGTGTAATGGCAACCTAATTTCAGAAAACAAACTAATAACATTCAAACTAGGCATTTACCATTCCTGGCGTTGAAAAATTTCTACTAAATTTGATTATAATATGTGCGTCGTTAACTGGAAGAAATACGAAAAAAGTAAATTTATTCCCCAGTCACTGACGATGTCATTGGAGCTCATGTTGGGACAGACTGACATACGCATGTGTGAACTTCATCTTGAAACGTGACTTATATAGTGTCGATGAACCATCTTAAGTTCAAATCTACGAATGCTTGGCAGCAGCAGTGCAAAATTGCACCTGAAAATTTGGGTTCCCTTTCGGATAGGAACGTCCAAAGCTGGTGGAAACAGGCAAGTGGCTTTGTAAAAAACTTCATTTGAGGGACAGCGGGGTGACGGGACTACACTTTGACTGTATGTACACGGGTAGTTAATGACTTCAATAGTACAGTCAGTTTCATAACAGCGTCTGGAGAAGTAAATAAGGTTACCGTGACACATGCTAGCCTAAGCTTGTACACTTTACAATTTGACAGCGTTTTCTCGGAAATATGCTATGACGCTATGAAACGGCCGTTAGAGGAATACGGCATCGTTTTCCAAGTATTAAAAGAGAAATTGCAGCGCGATTAACATTTTTATGTTGACAACGGCGACTGAACGGTGTGAACTGGCAGGATTAAACACATCCCGCCTTATTTAAAACACTGAAATAAATTTCTGATAATATATGAAGAACAGCCCCCAGTCTGTGCCATGTGTGATGTCGTATGAATCTACCTGCACAGCGCACGCACCAACCAAGGGCACAAGGAATAAACCCAGTCCGATTAAACAACTCCTTGAGAATGGAAATGGATCCAGTAAGCTACGCAGATAAAGTCGGAAAACGAAATAGACACTTGATAACAGCTGAAACCCGACGAGAAGTTACAGGCAGGGAGTCATCACGAAGAATCGGAAACAAATTACTGAAAGTTGGGTTGAAACGTCGCCTTGCCATGCGTGGTTTACTGCTGACACCATACTACATACATCAGAGACTTGCATAGCCTGCAGGCAGGCTCAGCTGGGACACTGACTGGCGTCCTGTGGTGTTCATCAATGAGTATCGCTTTTGTTTGTGGTGGACTGGTCGACGTCACCGTGTCCAGAGACGATCTCGTAAATGGTTAGAGAAAGCAGCGGTTCCGATACCCACACCTCTCCAATTCCTGGAATCACTGTATGGTCAGCTATTGCATTGCTGACTGACCCATTCTGCTGTTACTGCTGTTCTACCGACAACACAACACTCTCCGTCAAATTTACATCGGCGGGTCCGCATCTAGTAGTCAACTGCGTCATTACGTAGAGGTGTCCAGATCCAGAGGCGATCAGATGGTGCAGATACACTACTGTCAGCCTAGCTAACCTCCCAAAGATCTCTACACGTCCACCACCTTAGTTTTCAACGCAATTATTGATTTATAAAGAATATTGCATACTGTCTGTGAAGTTTGAGTGTTTGTAGTATACTTTTCACTAATTTTGTACTTGATAGCACCAAAAACGTTTCATTGATTTGGATGAAAATTAATTCCAGATGTCACATGTGTTTAATTGCAGTGAAGTGATGAGCGATTTGAGGCTGCCTGGTCTCCAAGTTGGGTAATTGAGTGTCGTCATGGACACCACAGGGCTCTCTCCAAGTTGAGCTGGTGCTAATATGCTCGCTTGGTTGGCCGTGACGTTCTTCTTGAAGTGGCCGGATGTTGCTGCCCATCTTCCGCCGGTTGTTGTGACCAACACAAACCTGGAGCAGTGCCTGACTTACGTTTTCTCCAGCCAGCCATTCACTTGGACCCCTCTCTTGTTTGTTACCTCCGCTACACCCACTGACCGACGACTTCTCGACGTATCTGCCATTACAGACGCCGTCTTACGTGCGATCCAGTTGCCGGTTGTCATCATTAAACTACCCACGACATTTACCTATGCAGGCCTCGTAGCTGGCTACATCATCATTCTTGAAGATGATGATTTGGAGCAAAGTAATTTTGATAGCGTTTTGAGAAATATAAACTATGTGGCCAACTGGAGTCCACGTCGCCCATTCTTAGTGATCTATCAGACAGAGAGCATTCATCATGAAGTGTCAGTCAGGTTGATTTTGGACTGTCTGAACAAGAGGAACGCATTGGAAGCTACTGTCCTCGTTGTCACTGTGGACACGCCATCGTGGGCAGTTGCTGGATATTATACTGTCCGGAATGTCAGTGCATACACCTGGTTCCCTTACAGACAAGGCCACTGCAGAGACGACGGGATTGAAACTGAACTAATAGGGAGGGTTATTACTGCCGGAAAATGTCTCAAGGAGAAATTTTCTGTGTTCCTGAAGAAGGTACCGAAGTCGTTATACGGATGTCCCGTGAAAGCAGCCACTTACCATCTGCCTCCTTTCGTCAGCGTGGAAGAGAAAGAGGCTAGGCCGGCCAGTTTCTCGGGCTACGACATCATCCTCTTCCAGCTGATAGCCAGGGCTGCCAACTTCAGGCCGGAGGTGAGCGCCCCCCGCTACAGCGGGCCTCAGTGGGGAGAGCGCCTGGAGAACGGCTCGTGGACGGGCGTGGTGCGCCAGCTGCTGCTGCGTCGGGCGGACGTGGCGTTCGGCGGCTTGCACGACAACGCGCCCGCGGAGCGCCCAGTGGAGACCACGACCGGCTACCTGCCGGACGCGCTCACGTGGTTCGCGCCGCGCGCCCGCCGCGCTTGCCCGCTCTGCGAGTTCGGGCTCGTCGTGCCGGCGAGGGACGCCTGCCTGCTATTCTTCGGATCCCTCCTCCTGTCCGTGCCCTTCAAGCTGCTCTCCGGCCGAGGCGAGATCGCGGCCCTCCGTCGCCTGGACACAGCCTTCTTATTCGCACTTCGTATGCTGGTGACTACGCCGGCAAGCGAGCCCAGGACTCTTCGCCCGAGAATCGTGTTTATTTTCTGGCTGCTGCTTACAAATATACTGATCACGGGATACCAGTCCACAATTACGAGCAAAATGATACGTCCCGGCACTGAAGAGCAAATCCTCACACTGAGGCAACTTCTACGATCGGAACTGCAGTGTGGTACCCTGCTGCCGTTCAAGAGATGGCTGAAGCAAGTTATGAAGTCAGAGGGTCCCAAAATTTCTTACTTGTGCCCGGCAATCGCAGACTGCATGTTCAGAATGGCTTACTCCAAGGACTTAGCTGTATTGACCACGAAGGTACACACGGAATTCATGGGGAAGGTTAAATATGTGGATCAGTCCGGTCGCTCCTTATTTTTACCCTTCACCGAAAATCTCTTCTCGTACTACGTTGCAATACACCTTCAAGAGGGCAGCCCTCTACTTCCTTTATTCGATGAGATAATCCTTCGAGTGCAAGCGGGTGCACTGATGACTCCCGCTATGCGCGAGTACGAAAGGCTGTTCAGATCCGGCAATGTGAACCAGCATGACTTACCGGAGGACGAGGATTCCCAAGGATTCATAGCTCTTTCACACTTGGCTGGCGCACTGACCGCCTGCTCAGTTGCACTGGGTATGTCGTTCTGCGTCTTTATAGCTGAACTCGTGTACCGGCGATCGGGCTGCGGACTGTTTTCACTCCACCTCCGCTGTGGCGGTAGCTTTAGCAAGTGGAGTGGAAAGGAAAATAAGAGTTCCTAACTAGACAAACGTCCCTTCAGAGCCGATAATTTCCTAACTTGGCCAGAAAATACTTACTTCCAAAGAAGTTTATCCAAGAAGGGGCAAGATTCTACAAGAGTGATGTTATACCTAACTCATCAGTGACTTTGAGAATGTATTGTGCACCAAAAACTACATTTGACACGGATAGTGCAAAACTTACTGCAGCTCTAATAGCTGGTGGGTATTCACTCAATGTTTTTAAGGTAAATTACTTTGGTACATAAATGGTAAGCATAATTCATTAGTATATACAAAATACATATTTTAGGTTATTAATATAGTAACGAGAACAATGTTTTTGATTCACCGATCTGAAATTACATCCTTCTTATTAATAAACTCAACGAATTACTAACAAAAATACGTGTATTAATACACCAAAAATATTATTGAATAATAATATTAAATTATTAAATAAAAATTATTAAATAATAATTAATGAATTAATATTCTGAAATTCAAAGAAATTCAGAATGCTTGACGAAATGCTGTCGGACTGCACAAAAATAACCGCCAATAAATGCAGTATCAATAATCCTCAAACTGGAAAACAAACTTTAAAAAATACTTATTCAACTGTAAGGGCATCTATAACAGTTTGTTTGGTTACAAAAGTCCATATCTGACCATGTTAATGGATTTAGTCCGTTATTGTCATATCTTATATTATTTAACAAAGATTGGCACAATTAATGTTCAACAAAGTGCGTTTTGAAAGCTACACATTAGGACTGTTTCTGTAAAACGTAACCAAATTGCGTTAGATGAATATGGAAATCTCACCAAACCAACCTGACACTGGGCGATAGAAGGCGCTTTCATCAGCCCATAACTGAACCAAAGCGGTCCTCTTCCCCCTAATTCGACACATTTGTGGAAGTATCCCTTCTGAGCGACAGGGAATGTCCAACGGCGTCTAAGTGGTTAATCGCACTTATATTTTATTCATAAAGCGAGATATAGTAGTATGTGTGCAACATAGCGTAGCTCAGAAGGCACGAAAGTCTTAGACTCGTCCACAGATGTTCCTCTCGTCTCTCGCCAGCGATGCGTGTCACAGTCGAAATACCCCACACATTATTGTGCAACCAGCTCAACAGGTATTTACTTTCACACTCAGCAATGTTAAATGTGTGGTTTAGTAGAAACACAGAGCCTCATTGCAAGAAATGTGTGAGAATTTTGTAATGTGTAAAACGTTCCCACCACCAGATTCCAGAAGGAGGCAAGTGTGCTTCTTGCTTCTCCCCCTTTCCCCCACCCACCTACCCTCTCCACCTCTTGCGGCAGACAGTGCCACACTAACAGCAGTGAGGCGTTTTCTTTCTGTGGGGAAAGTTAAGACATACATGACAAAACTTCCTAACAGATAAGGCCTCAAAATAGAGCATTTGTCTTTCGCTTACAACTCTCCTCCAAACTGAGCAATCCAAACACACCTCACGTCACGACTCAGCGGTTCTGTATTTCGGTAAGTCTCTTTCCTCTGCATTCTCACAATCCACATAGATTCTCTCATATACCATGCTAATGGGGCAATCCTAAATCAAACGATGTGTCTGACACTGACCTAGATACAGCCTAGGACTTACCACCAGAATGACCCTTTTACTCTGCTGTAAAGTGGACTCTGAGAGGAATCTTCCTGAGATATGGAAACTGAGTGTGATTCATGTGACCAAACTCAGTGAAATTAATAATGTTTCCAGAACAGAGACAATGATAGAATTAAACATCCTCCCTCGAAAATGAAAAACAGTACACGCTTTCTGGAATAAATTGATCAAAATCATCTGTTCTAAGCAGAAGTTTTACCTACAATTCACATGTAATAAACCATCTAAGTTTTATTTAATTTTTGCAATTTTTTTTATTTATTTTTTTCTTCTTCAGGAAGCGCATATTTCTGGCCGAGAGATGAGATCAGAAAGTAATAACTTGGTTAATGGACAGGTTTTCTCAATTCATTAAGGATTTTATTTACATAGCTGTTGCAACAACAGCACTATAATCCCTCAGTTCTTTCATGCATTTATAGAAACGTCTGGTACAAATTTCTGCTTTGCAGCAAAACATTTCTATTGATATGTTCACTGCACTGGGTAATTCACGGGTGTGTTGGTAGGTAAACACAAACAATAAATTAATATAAGCAATTACAAGTCGGAACCTAATAGGTTGTCCCCTCTTTCGTCTGGACTTCAGGAGACGGCGAGATAGCCACAACCCACTGAATCACAGAACGTTAACTAAGCTCTGTGTTTTTGCTGAGTCTACTGGCGGCATGACCTTACACACACATCCATTCCTCGCTGCATACTGGATATTACATTGCGATAACATCGTAACTCTTATCGGAGCCACCTCAGTACTTGGAAGTTTTTCGAAAGTGGCCGTTTGCTCCTTTGACGTGTAAGAAATGTGTAGGCTTGCAGCAAGTAGAATGTGGTTTTACATTTTGTGTGTAGCTTAAGTAGCATATCATAAAATTAGTGTGGAGTGTGAAGAAGACAGAAACACTGAGGCATTTTAGTATTCTCATACACCATCACTAAAATATTACATACTCGTATTATTTGTTGAACATATGAACATGAATATATTTTAAACTTCACTTCATTTAATTTTTTTACATAAACACTTTGTTTCCACTCTTTCTTAAATGCTTTACGTAATAAAATCAGGAGAAAAGTGGTGATAAATTAGAATGTAAACAGTAAGAACTTACGTTATGCAGTCAATTGTGCACTGATGTCAACTTTCATGAGAGATTAAATCTTTCTGTTTCTGAAATAAACTCCTGTGCATAGGCATGAAGAGTGGCGCACAGTGTTTTCCTCTCTAAAACACGATTTGTACTGTGAAAACAAAGACTGAGATGCTCAACAGTGTGAAAAATAAAGCCATTAATAAACAAGTCATATATTAATATCAACAATGTTTAAGTATATATTATAATTTATTGTACCTCTGATCTGCTACGTGTTTTACTATTTCACAAATGTCCCATTATTTTTACTTGTTATTCTACAGTGTCTGCCAATGAATCTCTAAAATTCGTAAGCTATTTTATATTTAATATTTTTTCAGTAAAATCTGTACCAAGTTGCAGCGAATAATACAATTATTAATGTAAGTATGACTACATAATTATTAATAGATACTTAGTGTGTTTATATGCTGATTACACATTGAAACTAACATTATTTTGTTTTGAAGATATAACCCTGAAAATGCTTGTAATATTTCTTGTGTAAAAACGAAAAAAGACGTAAATGTGCCATGGAGTTTGGTATTATTCTGTTTCAGAAAGCTGACTTATAAAATATTCGCTTATGGAATGTAACTAAGTTGGCTACGACAGTAACAAACATTTAATTAATTTGAGCATATCTAGATACATACTTGCATATTTTAACCTCTGAGCTTATGTTTACACTATGATACATTGAATTTCATGAGACCAACACTCTTCCATTTTAAAATTATTTTTCTGTAATACTCGCTAAAATATGAAAACACTACATTACAAGTGCTGGTACTGTATAAGCAAACAATTTGAGGAAATAAATGGTTTCATATCGCAACTTATGTCTTTCTATCTCCGTTGATGTAACATTTTAAAATAGTATCCTAGCAGCAGAAAGGAGGTTAATCATATGTAAATATTTTCGAGAATATTGGTACTTTTGCATGACCATTAGTTGCTCAAATGATACATGACTGTTCACAATTTATGATAGAGCTTTAACGAAGATAATCTCCAACATTAAAAGCCAAATAGAATTAGATGAACTTCTACATAACGCTGTCAGACTTAATCACAAAAGGGTCCTATAAATGTTAGCTTGTAAACATCGGATCATTTTACCCGGCGAACTAGGAACAGACACTATTACAGAATTTAGAAAACATGTTTTCCAGTATTCTGGTGGAGTGTTGACTATGTGGAACACAACAACAGGCTGATAGAAACGACTTAAAAAATAAAACTACTTTCTTGAGTTTCCTTCACTTATTAGAAAAAAAGAAAGATGTAAACTGGCTAAAGGAAACAAGACTACAGGAACTATCTATGAAAATCATGCATGCATGAACATCAGTCTCTTTTGATGCTTGATTAACTTAACAGCTTGCTTCCTGAACAGGCTTATTTTCTCCATTCATTTCCTTTGTTATGTCCAATAAACATGTTACACAAAAACATGCAGTAACAATGTAACCTGAAGACTGTAACGTAAGGAAGACCAGTTTCTGGCAAGATAGCAAGATTCACTACAACAACACAGCCCCTCAAGCGGCCATGATTTTCAAGGAACTTTTAACCTAAGATGGGGACCATAGGTCTTAAACGACCACCTACTCACTGGATTTAGCAGTTTATTATTTTTTTAGTCCCAAAAATTACAGAAAATCTGCAGGTCATAATGAAGTCACCATCAGATAGGCTTACCATACATCCAGGGTTAGTATGGACAGTTCTGGTATTTTAATTCTGTTTGAAGCTGTAAAAATGTCCAGGGATTGAAAATTTTATGAATGGCAAGAACGCTAATATATATATATATATATTTTTTAATTTTAGGCCTGCATGTTCGACATCGTGGTTTTAAACAGTCTCTTACGGCCGTGCCTCTCTCAGCCAACTTTGGGCCACGTGCTTACGTCAATGGAGAGCTGTGGCTACCGGCTCCGCTTCAAATTTTACATAGTCATTTGGCGACACAACAGGGGCAATGCGTTTATATTATTTTTGTGTGTGAAGCAAATCGTCTACATGTATTAACGGATTAACTATCTTAATGCACCGATTCCAACACTTCCAAAATCCTGTATAAAATGGTTTTTCAGTCAAAAATGAGTCAAATATTTTAGAAACTTTTGGAGCACATAATGAATCTCTGAGCAGGATATATAAGGATGCTCTCACCCCCGAGCAGAAACGGGGTGCTTCTCGTATCACAACAAATTGTGTCCTCGTGATGCTTTCCTCTGCTGGTAGTCTGAATAGCCTAGACTTCTGCAAATATGATGTGCAATGTGCACGTCTGACAAAGTCACAGGATTTGGAGTCATCAGTATGTAGTGTCTCCGAATGCTGTCTTCAAAATTGTGCCAAAGTTTTCTCATTACCTACCTGAGAAACCCGGCATTGCCTGGGTATTTATTTATTTAATCTTCTGTTATTCAATCTCCTTCTCCTTCTCTCTGTGTGCAACTTCTCCTTTCCCCTCTCTCTGTACATCTCCTCTTGCACCTTCTCTCTATCCAGCTCCTCCTCCCCCTCTGTCTACCCATCCCCTTTCTCTTTATACCCCTCTCCTTCGTTTTCACTCTAGCCTCCCTTTGTCTCTATCTATCACTTCCACCTCTCCCTCTCTCTGTATCTCCACCACCCCCTCTCTCTGTCCATCTCCTCCTTCCGCTCTCTCTGTCCATCGTCTCCACCTCTCTCTGTCCATCATCTCCTCCCACTTCTCTCTGTCCATCAGTTCCTTCCCCTTTTTCCATCTATTACTCCCTGTCTAATTACATCATCTTCTCTCCCCCTCTTTGCCAGTCTTCTCCTCCTGTGCCTCTGTCCATCTCCTCTCATTTCCTTTCTATGTCCATCTCCTCCTCTCTCCTCTCTCTGTCCATTTCCTCCTTCCTCTCTCTGTTTTCATTCCCTCCTACCCCATCTCTCTGCCAGTCTCTTCCTCGCCCTGTCTCGGTTCATCTCCTCCTGTTTTCTTTCTCCATCCAACTCCTCCCCTCCCCTCTCTCTGTCTATTTTCCAGTCTCCTATCTCTGTCCATCTCCTCCTCCTCCTCCTATCTGTGATTGTCTCCTCTTTCTCCTCGCTGTCTGTCCATCATCTCGCCCTCCTTTCTCTCTCCACTTTATCACACTTACCTCCATAGGAGGCTGGTCGTTCTTGCCCTTATCTCCCGAACTAAGATTCGTACAACAATGTAATTTTTCTGGTTCATACAGTGGTATATTTTAATACCGTCTGAAAAATTTGTGACGAATACAGTTAGCAGTAAGGAAATAATAAATTAAAGCGTCATGCTTCTTGTGGCAGTTTTACTGCATGAAAGGCGGAAATGTAGCGAGTGACAAACTTTTTCCTTTTCATTACATTGTGGGGATCGTCAGCTAGAAAAAGTTTCGTAAAGGTTTGAAATTATGTTTAAAGTTGGTTGCAAATTCCTAAATACTCTCATTTTCAAATACTGGATTACTTAAGTATCGGTATTCTAGCGTCGTGAGCTACACTGCTTTTTCACCCCCAGCCCTCCCCTTTTCGTAGGTAGGTGGTTCTTACCCCACAGTGATTGTTTCCAGACAGTAAATGATACTTGTGTATACGATGTTTGGTTGAAATCGGTCAAGTGGTTTAGGACGAGGTATTGAACACGCATACATATACACATACATTTCTATAATTTGTATGGATGTGAGCCTGTTGGTCAACGGTACTGCCTGTTATTTAAGTTCACCTTAGACATTTTCAGTGTGAGTGGGACACTAAAATTATTTAGTTTAGGTGCTCTAATTATCTGCCTTGCAATACCTTGAAAGTCTAAATACGCCTGGTCTAGGGGAGGACGAGTGCTCGTGATGCAGAAGCGTCCAGTTAATTTATTTATTTATTTACACGTCAAGTTCCGTAGGACCCAACTGAGGAACAAATCTCCAAGGTCATCGAACGTGTCAATACATGAAATTACAACATAAAAGTAATAACAGATAAAAGTAAAACGTTTAACCAGGAAAAAGCCAATCCATAATTTTAAGTAAACTCAATCAACAATACAAGAAGAATCAGCTTAATTTTTCAAGGAACTCCTCTACAGAATAGAAGGAGTGACCTATGAGGAAACTCATTTTCGGTTTGAAAGCGCCTGAATTACTGCTAACATTTTTTAATTCGAGTTGCAGTTTATTGAAAATGGGAGCAGCAGTATACTGCACACCTTTCCGCACAAGAATTAAGCAAGTTCGATCCAAATGCAGGTTTGATTTACGCCGAGAATTAACTAATTGAAAGTTGCTTATTCTTGGGAATAAGCATTTTAACGAAAAAACAGTAAGGAATATATATACACTCCTGGAAATGGAAAAAAGAACACATTGACACCGGTGTGTCAGACCCACCATACTTGCTCCGGACACTGCGAGAGGGCTGTACAAGCAATGATCACACGCACGGCACAGCGGACACACCAGGAACCGCGGTGTTGGCCGTCGAATGGCGCTAGCTGCGCAGCATTTGTGCACCGCCGCCGTCAGTGTCAGCCAGTTTGCCGTGGCATACGGAGCTCCATCGCAGTCTTTAACACTGGCAGCATGCCGCGACAGCGTGGACGTGAACCGTATGTGCAGTTGACGGACTTTGAGCGAGGGCGTATAGTGGGCATGCGGGAGGCCGGGTGGACGTACCGCCGAATTGCTCAACACGTGGGGCGTGAGGTCTCCACAGTACATCGATGTTGTCGCCGGTGGTCGGCGGAAGGTGCACGTGCCCGTCGACCTGGGACCGGACCGCAGCGACGCACGGATGCACGCCAAGACCGTAGGATCCTACGCAGTGCCGTAGGGGACCGCACCGCCACTTCCCAGCAAATTAGGGACACTGTTGCTCCTGGGGTATCGGCGAGGACCATTCGCAACCGTCTCCATGAAGCTAGGCTACGGTCCCGCACACCGTTAGGCCGTCTTCCGCTCACGCCCCAACATCGTGCAGCCCGCCTCCAGTGGTGTCGCGACAGGCGTGAATGGAGGGACGAATGGAGACGTGTCGTCTTCAGCGATGAGAGTCGCTTCTGCCTTGGTGCCAATGATGGTCGTATGCGTGTTTGGCGCCGTGCAGGTGAGCGCCACAATCAGGACTGCATACGACCGAGGCACACAGGGCCAACACCCGCCATCATGGTGTGGGGAGCGATTTCCTACACTGGCCGTACACCACTGGTGATCGTCGAGGGGACACTGAATAGTGCACGGTACATCCAAACCGTCATCGAACCCATCGTTCTACCATTCCTAGACCGGCAAGGGAACTTGCTGTTCCAACAGGACAATGCACGTCCGCATGTATCCCGTGCCACCCAACGTGCTCTAGAAGGTGTAAGTCAACTACCCTGGCCAGCAAGATCTCCGGATCTGTCCCCCATCGAGCATGTTTGGGACTGGATGAAGCGTCGTCTCACGCGGTCTGCACGTCCAGCACGAACGCTGGTCCAACTGAGGCGCCAGGTGGAAATGGCATGGCAAGCCGTTCCACAGGACTACATCCAGCATCTCTACGATCGTCTCCATGGGAGAATAGCAGCCTGCATTGCTGCGAAAGGTGGATATACACTGTACTAGTGCCGACATTGTGCATGCTCTGTTGCCTGTGTCTATGTGCCTGTGGTTCTGTCAGTGTGATCATGTGATGTATCTGACCCCAGGAATGTGTCAATAAAGTTTCCCCTTCCTGGGACAATGAATTCACGGTGTTCTTATTTCAATTTCCAGGAGTGTATATTTAGAGGTCAAAGTCAAGATACTCGTGAGCAGGGGTCGACAAGAAGTTCGTGAACTTACACCACTTATTGCTTGAACCGCCCGTTTCTGAGCCAAAAATATCCTTTTAGAATGAGAAGAGTTACCCAAAATATAATACTATACGACATAAGCGAATGAAAATAAGCAAAGTAGCCTAATTTTCGTGTCGAACGATCGCTCACTTCAGAAACCTTTCCAATATTAAAAATGGCAGCATTAAGTCTTTGAACAACATCCTGAACATGGGCTTTCCACGACAGTTTACTATGTATCTGAACACCTAGAAATTTGAACTGTTCAGTCTCACTAATCATATGCCTATTCTGTGAAATTAAAACGTCGCGTTTTGTTGAATTGTGTGTTAGAAACTGTAAAAACTGAGTCTTACTCTGATTTAGCGATAGTTCATTTTCTACAAGCCATGAACTTAGGTCATGAACTGCACTATTTGAAACCGAGCTAATGTTGCACATAACATCCTTTACTACGAAGCTAGTGTTATCAGCAAACAGAAATATTTTAGGGTTACCTGTAATACTAGAGGGCATATCATTTATATACATAAGGAACAGGAGTGGCCCCAACACTGATCCATAGGGCACCCCCCACTTGACCATACCCCACTCAGACCCCACATCACAGCCATTCTCAAAATTGTGAATAATGACCTTTTGCTGTCTGTTGCTAAAGTAAGAGGTAAACCAATTGTGGGCTACTCCCTGTATTCCATAATGGTCCAACTTCTAGAGCAATATTTTGTGATCAACACAATCAAAAGCGATAGTTAAATCAAAAAATATGCCTAGCGTTCGAAACCTTTTGTTTGACCCATCCAGTACCTCACACAGGAAAGAGAATATAGCATTTTCAGTTGTTAAACGACTTCTAAAGCCGAACTGTACATTTGATAGCAAATCGTGCGACATAAAATGATCAATTATCCTTACATAAACAGTCTTTTAAATAACTTTAGCAAACACTGATGGCATAGAAATAGATCTAAAATTGTGTACATTATCCCTTTCTTCTTTTTCATGAAGCGGCTTTACTACGGAGTACTTTAATCGTTCAGGAAACTGACCATTCCTAAAGGAAAAATTACAAGTATGGGTAAATACAGGGCTAACATGTGCAACACAGTACTGTATGGTTATATTTGAGATGATTGATTTCAGACTGTTAGATTCATATTGATTCCTTTCAAGAATTTAGCACAGAGATTCCGCCGGCCTTTATGGAATGGAGGGTCATGTGCTTCAACCACGAGTGGATTGGTGGGGTGCGGCGCATTGTCTCAAACAAGCTCTGGGCGCTTTACACTAGCCTTTATTAATTCTTTTGGGGTAACACTTAGTTGCAGATCCGTAACAACCGCACTAATAATTAATAATTAGACGTACCATTGTGCGGAAAAGTGTTAGTGCCGTATCGACTTTAAAGTCCCACCCAAGTCCTTTCGTGGCTCTGATTATGTTGACAGCCGTTTCACATTCCTTGGGCACATGTTTTATGTGGGCCTTCCAGATTGACTTACGGTCGATGAAGAGTATTTTACTACCACCTTCGAAGCGAAGTGACTCAGGCGTAGCGCTATTACTGCTAGCAAGTTCGTTGTGTGCCTCGAAAACAATACTGCATTTGATTTAGCTGTGGACATATCCACTACGTTTCTTGTGAGTCACTGTTGGAGTGTGCACACTGCATTTGCCAGTTGTGACTTGCAATCTTCTAGAGATATACATTCCACGTAAATACAATGGTGTACAAAAATTAAGGACGAAAGTAATTTTCACATGATGTGTCACTACCAAATACCACTTGGACCATACAGAGAAAGGACTTCTTCGGTAAAATACAGAAGGTAACTGAAAAAAATGTACAAATAGACGAATAGAAATGACACTTTCATTCGAAGGCGATAATTACGCTGAAGCCACCGCGGTTTGTGATGGTCCTTGGAGTTTACAAAATGTGAGCCATGGTTCTCAATAGGCTGTGCGATCACCAGGAAAGCCAAGGTGAGCTCTGTAACGTGCTCTCGTGATGACGACAAGTTTTGTAGGGCGTAATTGTTCCATCCAAGAACTAAAGATAACCAGAATAATCAAAAGAGTCCTTCTCTTTTAAGGTAAAAACAATTTGCAGCATTTTGTCTTTAATGAGTAGAATTTTATTTGCTGTAAACCAGTAAGACAGTGGTACTTCAGTAATTGTGTTAGTGACATAATTTTTATCCCGCTAAATTTATTACAACAGGGAAGAAGATCGTGTCATAGGAATACAATATTGTATAGGGTTTTTTTAAATGTGTGAAATAATTCATTCCACATCATTACTTTTTGTCACGCAAACGATCCATCGAACATGAATCTAACTGACTAACCACAGGCTAATAACTAAAGAGATTCTCACACAGACCTCTGTGAAACCACTACTTCCATTTGTTACACACTAAATATATCTTCATGGACATAGACAACTTACTCATCGAACTCTAAATAAAATGTTAAACGTTTTAAGTTATTATTTCTAATATCACAAAAATATACCTTTGTCTGTAAGTGGTAGGCCTCCATCCTCTTTAAAATAAGTTCTTATTTATACCACAAAAAATGACTTTAGCCAAAACTCGTCTTCAAATACTTGAAGGGCATACTTAACTACAGGGTCTTTTCCACCGACTGCTCACAGAGAGTTCCTAAAATACTGTCTTGTTAATAATTCTAATACTTTCCATATAAAATTAAATGTATTCGTGTTACCAACAGGGTATGCTCTGCAGACAGTGCGTTAGCAGACAGTGTCAGTGGCAGCACTGCCTGTTGTGCTTGATTTATAAAAGTGTGATGTCATTGCTAAATTTTGGGCATTGCTGAATTAAAAGCAGCTCCATTGCAGCTGCGTATGAGACAAGCATCTGGCAGGCACAGAGACACTGATCGTAAATTAACAAGTGAGACTGTTTGTACACCACAAGATGGCAGGCCAAACGGCACAATTATGGTGACATTGCAGAAAGGTAGTGCAACTACAGCCTGGCCTGTGAAATATTTTCATAGCATGAAGATATAGAGGTGTTGATTTGAATGTGCTTGGAATTAATGTATTAGCAGAATAAGTGCGCTCTTAAAAACTATAAATACTTTCTGCTTCTAGCACATTTACACGAATTTGGCAGCATACTCCGTGACATGGGGTCCTTGCATGTCCCCACATGCTATGGGCTAGCCACCAGCCAATGCCAGTTGGGGCAGCCAGCTCCACCAGACCAGCTCATGGTTCTAAATCTGCACCTGTGGACTTAGCATGACACAATGGCTGAGCCATCCCGCAGGCTCGATGGCAGCACCGAATTTCTGTGTTGGAGGACAGCATTTCACAGCCAGGGTGGTACTGCCACCAGGCTCCCACACCATGGAAAGCTTCTAACACAGTAGCAATGGCTGCCTAAGCGACGCATATCCTGCTAAGTGAAATAAACAGTGTCAGCAAAGCAGGAAAAACACGTCAAGAAGCCGTGACCCGCCACAATCAGCATCACTGCCAGTGCTCCACACCTGTAGAGGGCATATCCACGGCCATCATAGCACTCCCGCATTGTAGCTGGAGATGAAATAAAATGTGTTGTATCTTGCAGTGGAGTTTTCCTAGCAACCCCTGGCCATCACTACTACCTCCACAACCCACCTGTCCACCACCTCTACACCATAGTGGCTCCACCCATCCCAAGGCACTATAAAACTATAATTAACTGTGAGGAGATACTGATATTATCATTTCTTGAAACACTAATATAACCATTCATCAGTATTCACACTGCTTTTTATTTGTTGGTAGGTCTCTCAGTACTACTGAGATTTAGTGTTCTTTTGTTTCAAGAATAACATTTTTATAATAATTTGTATATTTCAGTGAACTGAATTTGCTACAGTCAGTCTTTACTCTAACAAAGATAAGAAGTAACAATATAGTTTTTCATGTTATAATACGAAGAATTATTTCTGTGTGATGTGTGATATTTTGGTAGTTCTAGTCTATTGCTGTACATTCCATCCTGGGAATATTATTATGAAAGACTTCCAATAATGATTTCAAAAGTATTTTACACTGAAGAGCCAAAGAAACTGGTACGTCTGCCTAATGTATAGGGTCCCCACAAGCACGTAGAAGTGCCTCAACACGACGTGGCACGGACTCGACTAATGTCTGATGTATTGCTGGGGGGAACTGACACCATGAATCCTGCAGGGCTGTTCATAAATCCGTAAAAGTACCAGGGGTGGAGGTCTCTTCTGAACAGCACGTTGCAAGGCATGCCAGATACGCTCAATAATGTTCACGCCTAGGAAGTTTGGTGGACAGCGGAAGTGTTTAAACTCAGGAGAGTGTTCCTGGAGCCACTCTGTAGCAATTCTGGACGTGTGAGGTGTCGTATTGTCCTGCTGTTATTGCCCAAGTCCGAAAGAATGCACAATGAACATAAATAGGTGCAGGTGATCCGACAGGAAGCTTACGTACTCGTCACCTGTCAGAATTGTATCTAGACATATATGGGGTCCCATATCACTCCAGCTGCACTCGCCCCACACCATTACAGAGCCTCCAACAGCTTGAACAATCCCCTGTATGCAGGGTCCATGGATTCATGAGGATGTCTGCATACCCATACACGTCCATCTGCTCGATAGAATTTGAAATGAGACTCGTCCGACCAGGCAACGTGTTTCGAGTCATCAACAGTCCAATGTCGGCGCTAACGGGCCCAAGCGAGGCGTAAAGCTTTGTGTCGTGCAGTCATCAAGGGTACACGAGTGGGCCCGCGGCTCCGAAAGCCCATATCGATGATGTTTCGTTGAATGTTTCACACACTGACACTTGTTGATGGCCCAGCATTGAAATCTGCAGCAGTTTGCGGAAGGGTTGCGCTTCTGTCGCGTTGAACGATTCTCTTCAGTCGTCATTAGTCCCATTCTTGCAGGATCTCTTTCCGGCCGCAGCGATGTCGGAGATTTGATGTTTTACCTGATTCCTGTTATTCATGGTACACTCGTGAAATGATCGTACGGGAAAATCCCCATTTCACCGCTACCTCGGAGATGCTGTGTCCCATCACTCGTGCGTCGACTATAACACCACGTTCCAACTCAGTTAAATCTTGATAATTTGCCATTGCAGCAGCAGTAACCGGTCTAACAACTGCGCCAGACACTTGTTGTCTTATATAGGCGTTGCCGACCGCAGTACCGTATACTGCCTGTTTACATATCTCTGTATTTGAATACGTATGCCTACATCAGTTTCTTTGGCGCTTCAGTGTACCTATCACCTTAGCTAATAAATCAATACCTGAAATATAATGTGTATCATCATTACACTAATCAATTCAGTCTCCAAAAGCAAAGGAATTTTGAACTTTGGCAATTTTATTATAACCTATAGGGCAAATGAGCACAACTTTTGAGTTTATCATAGTTTCGTTACTATTATCAAGAATTATTCTACTTGCTTAGTTTATAAATACTTAATTTTTTCATAATTTTAAAACGGGCAGAAATATTCCTTCATCTATTTTCCAGTGAAGGAATAAATACTATCGAAACATGATCCCTTGAAGGATTTTTTATCAACACATTGTAGATTTAACTTTCTTAATGCTCTTTCTAGTTCACTGAGCCTACAGTTATCTCTTGTCATATCAAAATTCATATTTCCTCCTGTTACTATACTATAATTTATGGTTGTGGTCTCACTCAGACAACCCACCTGGATTGAAGAAGGTAACAGTGGCCTACTAACTATTTCTTTAGATGGAGGGAGTGGGGGTAGGGGTAAGCAAATTCATTTACTGATTTCGTCTTTCAGCAAAACCGTTAAGAATACAAGCTTACCGATAGTGCGGGAAGGTGTGTTAGGTAATAAGCGATATGTTGTTCTACAGAGAGAAACAACTCATTAATACTAACACGTATCCAGTTTTACAGGTATTGCTCTTGGAAACAATTTTGTTCCTTTAATTTTTTCAAAAGACATCATTTATCTGGGAAGACATTGGTCCTGTTTCGTTTTGAGCCCATTTACGAAAAGGAGTTCATATTTACTGTAGACTGCAGTATCAATCGGCCAGAGAGAAACCTTTTGCTATTATTACTATTTTACAAACACTGTGCATCACATCTTAATGAGTCCGCCTCGATAGCTGAGCGTTATTCGCTGCTCGGCCGCCGAGCTGTACGGACGTGTGGCGGCATCGCTAGGAGGGCTGGCGTAAACAGCGGCTGTGTGGCTGTTACGAAGGTCAGTAGAGCGCTTTGTTTACTTTGCATCTTTCAGTGATTTAAAATGACAGAATGAACGAAATTAACTGTGAAAGAAGAGATACAGTTAGATTCACTTTTTATTGGACCTGTAAAGACCAAAGGTTTTTGAGATCAAAAGGTGGCTTTCAGAAACAGTTAAGATCACAGGAGACGAAATTATTGGCGTTCATCTTTCTTTTGTTTACAATTCTGCCTTTTTGAAATTGATTTCCTCTGCTTTGTGCTCCTCGATAGTTGACAAGTGTGGTGGCAAAATGAAATTTAATCATGCAGACGGAACCGTTAGTGACGTTCTTGTTTCCCATGCTGGGCTAGGCATTCGAACAGTGAGAGTTTTCGAACTGCCGTTCGAGGTCCCTGCCGGAGCAATCAATGCTGCTCTTCAGCCCTATGGTAGGGTCATATCTAATATTGCAGAAAAATGGTCGGAGCAATATATGTTTCCGGTTTTGAATGGAGTTAGATTAAGATTGAGCTCTTATGACATATCCCTTCTTAGTTGAATATCTGTGGCCATCGCGCTTTCATAATTTATGATGGGCAGCCCTGGGCTTGTGCGTTATGTAACGCCACAGGGCACGTCAGAAGTGAGTGCAGTAGAAGGAGTGTTCCTCAGTTACCGACTAACGAGGCGGCTATCCCAGGACAAGTTGTTAGCATGCAAGTGACGTACGCTGCCGCGGCAGCTAGCCGGGCCCCCTATCAACAGAATATGGCCGAGGCCGAGCAGGCGGGACCTTCCGACGCGCGCACGGTACCGGGAAACACCGCGGAGTTGACTAACGATGACAATCAGAATCTGGCCAGTAATGACGTCACTGAGGGTGCACCGCGCTTGTCCTCCGAGTCTGACAACTCTTCCAACGAGCGACAAGCTTCATCGACAATACCTGATGTAGACGTGGTAGAGTACGAAGCGGTAGTTACACACGAAAGGGCCAACATCCCAGACGGAACTCGCATCTCGTGGTCGTGCGGTAGCGTTCTCGCTTCCCACGCCCGGGTTCCCGGGTTCGTTTCCCGGCGGGGTCAGGGATTTTCTCTGCCTCGTGATGGCTGGGTGTTGCGTGCTGTCCTTAGGTTAGTTAGGTTTAAGTAGTTCTAAGTTCTAGGGGACTGATGGCCATAGATGTTAAGTCCCATAGTGCTCAGAGCCATTTGAACCAGAGGGAACTACAGTGGATGGACATAAAGAGGAAGTGATGCAACAAATAACTGACAACCACACAGATGACAGGACACCACAGACAGGTTCAGGAAACGTCTAAGGAAAAGGGGGGGGGGGGGGGCGCAAGAAGACTAACCAATGACACCACCCATCTTACGTGTCGTAGAAACAGCAGCAACGGCCGACTCCGAAATTAACGGAGCTCAAAAATCTTCCGCCACGAAGGCGGGACAGGTGATTTCTCCTCGACCTTCCATGGAGTCGCCAGGAAGTTCACCAAAGGTTTCAGCGACGATTTCACCGAAATCATCAAAAAATAAAAAGAGACTAAGAGCACATCAAGCTACAGAGAACTTGGCCCCTCCTTTAAGAGAGCGTCTGAGGAAGATACAGGAGACCGAAAAGAAGGACGAAGATACACAAAAAGAAGCGGGCGGCGAGTCTTCGGATCGGATCAAGAGACAAGAACGGGCTGACACGCCACACGGAACATTTGAACCCTTGCATGACAACGATTTAACTGGGCGGACGAAATGGAGGATCAGACCGATGCAATGGGTGCGGAAGGGGCTTCTGAGGAAGAATTTTTTTTATTAAAAATGGTCACACTGAACTCTAAGAAGAAAGAAAAAATAAATAAAAAGAAGGAAACCGTCAATGGAATAAAAGTAAAACAAAATACTACTATATATATCCAAACAGAAGTTATTGTACGCGGCTCCAATAACGTGTCCTCTATTTACTGTCTTGTAGCGTCTCACAGTGGAACATACATATAACGTGACCACCCTAAACCTAAACAAAATTCAGAGTCAAGCAAAGGTAGCTGCGCTGAAGTACTTTCTGTATCAGTCACATACCGATATCTCCTTCCTGCAGGAAGTTAATGTCAAAGAATTGTATGTTTCAGGATACAAAGAGGTGTTGAATGTGGCTCCAGAAAACGCGTGTGGAACAGCCATCCTTGCTAAAGAAGGGATACAGATGACAAACGTGTGCCTTTTAGAGTCGGGGAGGGGAATTAGCTGCAAAATTTTTAACACCACTTTTATAAACCTTCACTCACCATCAGGCAACAATGCGAGACGAGAGAGGGCAGCCTTTTTTAAAAGTGACATTTTATTTCTACTCCAAGAAAACCCTGCAGAAATTGTCATTGGTGAAGATTTTAATTGCGTTTTAAATAAAAAGGATCAGCGACCAAATTTTAACTTCTCCCAAGAACTGCAGACGTTGGTCACCAACATGAAGTGGTTTGACGCGTGGGAAATGAAATATCCGACGCTGGTTCGCTTCACATATATCACTGGTGGTACACAGAGTAGAATCGACAGAATACATGTCACCCCCACTTTAGACACCAGAGTCAGTAGTATCGAGGTGATACCAGCTGCGGATTTTGGAATCCGCAAAAAGGAAAAACATGTATGCATATATTGTGCTACCAACCGGTGTTGAAGAGACGAATCCAAACCCAAAATCTCAGCGACTGATTCCAATGTGTCCCACCCAATGGGCTGTAAGAGTAAAATCTTTGACACGTTTCAGTGAAAACTATGAGCGGGTCTGGAAAACTGCGAGCGAGATATTGAATGTACCGAGCTCATTTAGAGGCGAAAGAAAGGCAGTCCTGCGGGGCTATGTTTAGCGGTTCGAAAAGTTTGACGGTATTTTTTATGTAACAGTAGCAAGTGAAGTGTTGGGGCTATGTGAGGAACTGGTCAAATCCATACAGAATCCAGATTTTAATGCAGCCGGAATGAAACATTCTGTAGAGGTTCTAAAAATTGCTCATGCAAATCTTAGGCCTACAGAAGCATTTGATATGCTGTAAGAGAAAGACAAAGATTATTATAAGAACCTGAATACGAAAGACCCAAATATCTCACGGCCAAGAAAAATTCCAGCGAATTCGCAATACACAAAAACACCGTCTGTTCCCAAAGAATTTTCTCAAGAACGAAAATTTAGGAAAGATTTGTTTGAAATTCTTGATCTCCTTCAGATGAGACTGATCGAAAGTTCAATCAAGAGTACCACCTTGAAGAGATAATCACTATGTCCTTCCAAACATATTTTCCATCTGCAAGACGTTCGGAAGAATTGCTTGGAGTACATACAACAGGCTTTAACCTGGACAGGCTTCATCCACAGCTCGCAATGCTGCGAACCATTACGACTTGTATACCACGACGTAATGTATCCTCTATTGTAAGAAAACTTATTGCTGGCCCTGTTAGGGTTACAGAACACTTTCAGGAAGTTGTTCGCCTCATGATTCTGATTTTGACAGTTCCAGTATTGTCAGCATCCTCTGAGAGGTTACTCATCGCCTTGAGACGACTTAAAAGTTGCCTCAGAACAACGACTCAGTCGAGACCCATTTACTCCTCCTCCATGTTCATCAAGGTAGGGCTGGAAAAATTAATCTTATGTATGTGAAGCATGAGTTTGTTTCCTGAACGGTAGAAAGAAAAACTACATTTGGAAACTGTACGCAATTTTTTTAGTCTAAGTAAAAACAAAATAAATGGCTTCTTCTTTTTCAAACAAATTAAGTTTTTCTATTTTTCTTTAAGATGTGTAAAATGGAAATCAGCGTTTGGCGGCATTGGCCGGGAGGCCCCTTGCGGGGCAGGTTCGGCCGCCATGGTGCAGGTCTTATTACATTCGACGCCACATTGGGCGACATGCGCGCCGGTTGGGGATGAAATGATGATGAAGGCAGCACAACACCCAGTCCCGGAGCGGAGAAAATTCCCAACCCCGCCGGGAATCGAACCCGGGCCCGTAGGACAGCAATCTGTCACGCTGACCACTTTTTTTTTTCTCCTCTCTATTTTCTTCTATTGAGGGCCTCCCATCTCCCCTTCTAGCCCTTCCATTCGCTCTCCTTCATGCGCCTTCTTCGGCGAGCTTCAATGCCCCACTTTTTTTTTTTTTTAATGGGTTATGAAACTGAATTGCATCTCGAAGACAATGTTAGAAAATTGTAATCCGAATAGATTATCGTGAAAATAACTCTCTCCATAATACTGTTGACTGCATTAACGGAACGCAAAATATTCTTCCATTAGAATTTAAACAAAAATGAGAGAGAAGCAAAAGTAAAAATTAAGAGAGGAAATTAAATTTCTTCAGTGATGCACGTCTTATGCATTAGAATAATTTGTCCCTACTATTCTTGTGCTGTGGCATGACTCCTGTTACTTTTTGGGAAAACATGATTAGATTAGATTAGATCAGATACTAGTTCCATGGATCATGAATACGATATTTCGTAATGATGTGGAACAAGTCATATTTTCCAATACATGACCTAATTAAGTTAATTTTACAACATAATTAAGTTAATATAACAACATTTTTATTTTATTTTTATTTTTTTATTAATTTTTTGTTTGTTTTTTTCTTTTTTTTCTTAATTTATGTCTAAAAATTCCTCTATGGAGTAGAAGGAGTTGTCATTCAGAAATTCTTTTAATTTCTTCTTAAATACTTGTTGGTTATCTGTCATAGTTTTGATACTATTTGGTAAGTGACCAAAGACTTTAGTGGCAGTATAATTCACCCCTTTCTGTGCCAAAGTTAGATTTAATCTTGAATAGTGAAGATCATCCTTTCTCCTAGTATTGTAGTTATGCACACTGCTATTACTTTTCGTTGTTCTGTTGAGGCCTTCACGGCTACCATATCGGTCCCGGGGCACACGAAGTCCCGACCGTAGTTCACCCTCAACAGCAATTCCCTACTTTGGCATTCTATCTTGTTCCGTCGATTTCATATTATTTAGCTATTATCCGATGCCTTGTTTCTGAAACAAAATTTGCATCATATTCCCGAACTTCTTTTTATGGTCTTTGTTCCGGTATATTTTGAAGTATTCGTCTTTCATATATTATCGATATTCTTGTAGATTGTCATTGCCTTTGTTGTTGACAACATAATTGACAAAATTTCCGAATAGCCATAACATGACATTTGTTTTTTTTGTGGTGGAAAGGAAACTTCTTCTGGGAAGAGTATATCGTGTAGTGTGATTTCCCTTCCATCGGTCCGTTTGAGAAAAGCGACTTGCAATACAATGTCATTCCAAATATTCTTGTATCCATTACAGATGAAGCGATGCTGTAAGGAGTCCAGATTGTGACGTTTTTGGCACACATTGGTTGCATGTAGTCCTTTTGAATACAGGTTTTAATTTGGTACTAATTATGTTGTTGACAACTCTGTACCATGACGCTTACACTTCCGTAGTCAGTGTTTTGTTATTTATATTAGTCCATATTTTTTCCCAGTTTTTGTTGGGATACTTCAGCTCCATTTTATTTTGGTTTTCGCGTGATTGTAACTTCTCTACTATATATTTGGTAGCTTAATTCTACATAAAAATCCTTAATATGCTTTAGGTTGTAATTTATGTTGTGAACATCTACTGGCGGCTGCATGCTTCCGGGTTTAAGAAGGTCAAAGAGAGCAGCAGTTATGCTGTTCGCCCGGTCGGAGTGGCCGTGCGGTTCTAGGCGCTACAGTCTCCAAGCCGAGCGACCGCTACGGTCGCAGGTTCGAATCCTGCATCGGGTATGGATGTGTGTGATGTCCTTAGGTTAGTTAGGTTTACTTAGTTCTAAGTTTTAGGCGACTGATGACCTCAGACGTTAAGTCGCATAGTGCGCAGAGCCATTTGAACCATTTTTTTATGCTGTTCGGCTGCGTCTCTATAAGTTTTAGCGTTCTTTTAATGAAGAGGACAGTGTTTTTCCTCCGAAGGTCTGTCAGCCCTAGGCCTCCGTTTTCGGGTCTCGATGTAGTCGCTCCTACTGCTGCTCTAAAAATATGGCCTTTGCAGACGTTCCGAAAGATTGTGCTCGTTATCGATTCCACTATGTCTGGAGGTGTTGGTAAAATCTAAGCGACATATGCAGCTTTCGAAAGAACTGCACAGTTTATTAGTTTAATTCTTTGCTTGATATTTAAGTGTCTCGTTTCACGCAGTATTAAGCTGCTTCTGATTTTTCCTAACACCTGTTTCCAATTAGCAGCCGTTGTTCTTAATGGGCAACTGTAAAAAGTTATGCCCAAAGCAGTTTGACGGCCCACCCTGTTTGCCCACGGTAGCTGCACGTTGTCAAGACCCTGTAAATTTAAAAAGGAACTTTTTGTTTCATTTATTCTCGCACCAGTTACCCTGCTATAAAGCAATAACTTGTCCGTTAGCTGGGCACAGTCATCATCGCCCAGATATTGTTATGCCTTCTAAGGTTGTGTTCAAAAGCCGTAAAAGGGGTTCCAGAGAAACCACATAAAACAACATGGACAGGGGACTTCCCTGAGGAACTCCACTAGATATCAATACTTCATTAGTATATTGTCCATTGATTGAAATTTTGGTTCGTATGCCTCTGACGATGTTCATTAAAACCGCCAAGTTGCCATCATTGAAACCTATGTGTTTCAAGGTTGTGAACAGATATCCGTAGTTGACTCTGTCAAACGCTTTAGCAAATTCAATGAAGGCAATGCCTCCATTCGCTGACAATGATGAGAAAATAGAAATAATGTCTCGATATTCACCTACAGTCTTAAAAATGGTACGTCCAGGGAGACACGACTGGTGGCATCCAATGACTTTTTCTAAAATCGGTCCCATTCGTTCTTTAATTCCACGTGCAACTACCTTGTAATCTGAGTTCATTAGACTGATCGGCCTCATTTTAGTAATATCTTTCGTGTCCGTACTCCTTCCCTTTATAAGTAGTACAGTTTCACTTTCCTTGAAAGCAGCAGGAATTTCCTCTCCCCTCAAGATGTCATTAACTACTTCCGTAAATTGGAAACCTATTAGGTGCCAAAAGGTCCTATAAAATTCCACAGGAAGGCCGTCTGGGCCGGGAGACTTCCGTGAATGTGAAGATTTGAGTACATCAAAAACCTCGTCATTCGTAATTTCTAACATTAAACCTCTGTTTTCCTCCTCTGTAACAACTGCCTCTATTCCGGAGTTCTGTAAAAACTCTTGTACTGAGTTGTTGTCAGTAGCATTTCCAGAATATAATTGCTGAAAAAATCTATGTACTTCATTCAAGATATCCCTTTGTTCCGTCAGGACTCTGTTATCTTCCGTTCTGGGGCTGGCAATAATATTTCTTCTTCTGGTTTTTGTGTGTTGTATCAAGTGATGGATGGAGGTGTTTTCTGCCTCCACCATCGTTCTAGTGTGTGATTTGATTTGTAATCCCTCCAAATGTACCCTCTTGATACTTATCATTTTGGCTTTAACGTTTTTAATATTGATAAAGACGTCTTGAGACATTGCTTGCTCGTATAGGTCTCTTAAGCAAGAGTAGTAAAACTCTAGTGTGTGTCTTGACCACATGGCCCATTCTTTGGCGTAAGATATCAGCGCTGCTCTTATCTTTTTCTTCGTGGCCATAGTCCACCATTCAATAGTTGTTCTATATTTAGTATGCATCTTTAAAACAGACTGCCAGGTTTCTTGCATCTTTAAAGCTAGAGCGTTTTCAGAGAGGGTATTGATATTTAATTTCCATAGTGGGCGACCCAATTTTCTGTACAGGTTCCGATACTCTCGGAACCGAGGTGATGCAAAACTTTTTTTTGATGCGTCTACGAATCGTCCACCATTACTAACTGCTAGAAGCAAACACTTCACCAACAAAGTATCCTTCTTATCCCAGGGCATTGTGGTGTGTTCATTAGGAATTTCTTTATAGGTATATGTATATGAAAAACACAATTATAAAATAAACATAGTTACAGTTGAAATTGTTACTACTACAATAAAATACTGTAACTTGAAGAAAGCCAAGGCTGATAAAGAGAACGACTCAAGTTTATATTCCATCAAAACAAATGAAGTATCATAAATAAAGATGAACTTTCACATTATGGAGTAGAGAATCTGAGACATTGTGTTGATGAACAACAGCCATCAACAATTTAGAATGAACCTGCAAAATGTGATTGTGGTTCCACATCAGCTGTAGAATATTTCAGAACCAGTGAAACATTGTGCTGGAGCAGGACTCAAATCTGGATTTCCTGCTTGTCATGAGTGTTTGCATTAACCACTTCAGCTATCTAAGCACACTTTGTAATCTTACCCTCCCACACATCATCATTAAAGTCACATTCCCTGCACAAATCTTGAAAAATTCGAGAGGAGTAAGATTACAAAAGAAGAACTTTTTTACTTATTTTCATTATCGCAATGCTGTTGTCAGTGGTTCATTGTCTTGTCTAGGAGTACTTTCTTGCAGCTGAAAATTCCGATTTCTTAGGTTTGTGATGACAAACTAACTGTTGAAGAGCTGCCTGTTGCTGTGAATATCTTTTTATTTTATCCCATTCTTCTAAATCACACTATCTTTACAATTTCCATGTTAAAAAACCAATAATTACATTGTTGTTGACAAGTTTAGCAAAATACGTGCATTTCCATCAGAAGCATGCCCATCCATGGTTATTGCCCACCACTACTTACATTCTGCAGTATTCACATTATTCCAAAGAGTTTACAAAGCAAAAGAGTCTACAAAACAAAGGATGAGTCATTGCTAAAATATATTATTATTTCATAAATTAATCCAGAAATGAATTTAATAAATTCTGTGAATTTTAAGTGTGCCACAATTTTTTTTAATTTCAAATATTTTTGAATGAAGAGTAATTTTAACTGTTAGTACATATCAATTGCAACACATTATTTTTTTATACATTTAACCTGAAATACAATACATCGTATACAAAATCGTATGAATTCTTTTAATGAACCAGCTGAGACAATTTTAACCTATGTGAGATTCAAGTATATACATGGTGTTGGTTCTCTCCATAAAAAAAGGTAATGTTAGAGGAGGATGATTCATTACAACTTCCAGGAGCAGCCAAAATCTCTGTTTGTCCTGGTGTCTAATATCCCTTGTGCTTGTTCTATAGTACCATTATTGCTTCACTTCGTAAGACACAATTTTCTCTCATACTTGACTTTCTATAGAATGAACTAATGCAGTGCATTATCTGAGACACTGTACTGATAATCAACAGCCCCCTTCAATTGTCATTGGAGAGTAGGCACTGGGACAAATGCAGATTTTTGTGACTCCTGGAAGCATGCTCACCTAGCTGAAGTAGTTAAGGCAATTTCTTGTGACAAGCAAAAAATCCACATTCGAGTCCCATTTTGGCACAAATGTTCATTTGTTCTGAAGTATTCTACAACTGCTGTGGAAGTATAATCACATTTTCATATTCATTAGGACAGATGGAATTTTAGAATATCTCATGCACATATCAGAAACCACACAGAATTCACTGAATCTGAACAGAGCTTGACAGACACAATCTAATATCATAGTACAGTAGAATCAAGAAGATGAAAGAGTGTATGGCTATATATGAAAAAAAGGAAATTAAGTCCCAGGCCCTTCAGGTTGATAAATGTTTTTCTGGGCAGTTTTTTAATGCTGTGTGAAACATAGCCCCTCTCATAATGCCACACTGAAATGTTGTTTATCTGTGAGTGCACCTCTAGAGTTATAGCTGCTAATATTGCATTTTGGTTTAGCTTATAGAGAGAAGACAGAAACAAATAATTAAAAGGATCTATCATCAGCAGCATTGTCTAGGGGTAATTTTTCTGCCAGGATCATCCTATTAATAGCCGGTGATTGTCTTTTGCATTAAAACATATGTATTCCACTTCATTGTTTATTAAGTTCAAAGGAGCTGATTCACACTCTGAGAAAAAAAATTGCCGTCCGTTCTCATAATAACAGCACTCAAAATTCAAAAGAAGTACATTTTGTTCAACACTGTGTCACCAGGACAGGCTGACATATACCGTCATTCTCCAAAATTATATTTCTGTTTACTTTTATTGGTTTTAAAAATGTAATCGATAGAATTACTACATTTCTGGGATTTCATATTTTAGAGTTTTAACTTGCAATAAGTTTTCAACATTTAGAAACAAATAAGAAAAATATAAAAGCTGAAAATGCGCCAGGACACCATGAACTTCCATAAGAATCATGTTTCACAAACTTTAAAATCAGGATGGCATCAAACAATTCACAAAGTGAAAGTGGAATTGAACTATTCATTTTGTGTAATGGGCCTAAATTTTGCTTTTTTACATGTTCCACAGAAGTGTATTAGGAAATGCATGAGCTTGTAGTACAAATAATTTACAGGCCAGCAGCAAAAAGTACCTAAAGTTTCACAAAGAAGATAGAAACAATCAAAATACCCACGGGTGCACTGCCGGTCTACAGTGTCAAACGGGCACAATATTTCGGCGATCATACATGTCGCCGTCATCAGGTGAACTGACGGACTGAGCTCCTGTGAACGTGCCGGCACGGAGATCCGTACGCTATGGCTGCTCAGAGGGAACTGGGTTCGGTCGCGGCGGCGGCAGTTTTAAATACCCTCCTCCCGCGGCGCGCTCCCTCCCTCTCCGCGCCCCGCGCCAAGGTCGCGCGGTGGAACAGATTGCGACGGCGTCTGAGATGACGTCGGAGTGATGGCTCTGACCGCCGTGGTCGTCACAACTATACGTTTGCTCGATTTACTCCTGATTAACCCAATCGCTGGTTCCCAAGCCTTGCTAAGATTATAGCCACAGTCGCGGTTTATGAGGTCGTCAATGGTGTGAATTTCGATGGCCTCTCTAACAACGCTGTCTCAGTATCTCGACGTCTGTACCAGAGTTCTCATGCGTTCATACTCCATAGCGTGATTTTCCGACAAACAATGTTCAGCGACCGCCGACTTGCTCGGACACATCAGTTGAGTGCACCTCTGGTGTTCACGGCATCGATCCTCGACGGTACGCATCGTCTGACCAATATACGACTTGCCACATTGACACGGAATCTGGTACACGCCGGCCTTCCTCAAACCGAGGTCATCTTTGGCGCTCCCCACCAGTGCACGAGTTTTATTCGGAGGACAAAACACAGTTCCGATCCGGTGTTTCTTCAAAATGCGGGCGATTTTCCCCGAGAGTGCACCTGTATATGGAATAACACAGGTTGTGCTGTAGTGGTTGGGCGGAGCGCACGTTGAATCTGCCACTCTGAGAACCCATTTTTTCGAAATACAGTTCTCAGATGTTACAATCCCTGGGGTAGACTCTCTGCGTCAGAGCTAGTGCGCGCCCTATGTACTAGAGTTTTAAGTACTCCATTCCTCTGTGAAGGGTAGTGGCAGCTGTCTGCGTGCAAATACAGATCAGTGTGCGTTGTCTTCCGATACGCCCCATGACCTAGGGTGCCGTCAGCCCTTCTCTTGACCAAGACGTCAAGGAAAGGTAATTTACCCTCCGTTTCAGTCTCCATAGTGAATTTGATGTTGGGGTGTATGGAGTTTAGACGTGTAAGGAAGTCAAGGAGTTTATCCATGCCATGTGGACAGATGACGAACGTGTTGTCCACGTAACGGAAAAAGCAAGTAGGTTTCCATCCGGATGATGACAGGGCTTCCTCCTCGAAGTTCTCCATGTACAGATTCGCTACCACCGGTGAGAGTGGGCTACCCACGGCGACTCCCTCCGTTTGTTTGTAGAATTCTCCATTAAAAAGAAAATACGTGGAAGTCAAGACATGCCTAAAAAGTTCAGTGGTTGTCTCGTCAAACTTCTGACTAATCAATTCTAGTGACTCTCGCAGGGGTACCCTCGTAAACAAGGAAACGAGGTCAAAACTCACCATGATATTTGACTCATCCAACCTGAAGCTATCAAGGCCTTGACATGTATGATCGCCGAAATATTGTGCCCGTTTGACACTGTAGACCGGCAGTACACCCACGGATATTTTGATTATCAAATACGCCGGGAGAAACTCAAGAATCACAAGATAGAAACAGTTTTAATGAGGAGATTGAATTTTCTCTTTGTAGCAGAGTATGCACCACTATGAAAATTGGAGGCAGATTGAAACTGTGTGCCAGACCAGGACTCAAATCCAGGACATTTAGCTTTTGCTAGCAAGTGCTCTATCAACTGAGCTATCTGAGCAAGATATATGACCTCTCCTCACAGTTTAATTCCAACACTAAATCATCTCCTACTTCCAATTTCAAATAAGTTCTCCTGTTTAACTTATGGAATTACCACTCCTAGAAGAAAGGGTATCGTGGAGATGTGACCATCTGGTTGTGGCAGGGCAGTGGCCAAGTCATGTGTCCACAATATCCTTTCTTGCAGGAGTGCTAGTCCCACAAAGTCAAGTTTTGAAGGTAGGAGATGAAGTACTGATGGAATTAAATATATAAGAACAGGTTGTGAGACATCGTTGGGTAGCTCATCTGCTAGAGCACTTGTCCATAGAAGACAAAGTCTTGGGTTTGAGACCTGTCTCCCATATAGTTTTAGTCTCTGGAGACATTTCATTTTAATGAGATTATTTTTCATTTTATTTTATTTTACACGTCTTGTTCCATAGGACCAAACTGAGGGGCAAATATCCAAGGTTGTAGAAAATGTTTGCACAAGAAATTACAACATAAAAGTAATAACAGGCAAAATAAAATTTTATGAACCCAAAAAAAGGTAAGCCATAAGTTTATGTAAACATAGTCAACAATATAACACAGAAATTAGCTTAACTTTTCAAGGAACTCCTCAACAGAATAGAAGGAGTGATCCATGAGGAAACTCTTCAGTCTGGATTTGAAAGCACATGGATTACATATAAGATTTTTGAATTCTTGTAGTAGGTTACTGAAAATGGATGCAGCAGTATACTGTACACCTATCTGCACAAGAGTCAAGGAAGTGCAATCCAAATGCAGATTGGATTTCTGCCAAGTATTAACTGAGTGAAGCTGTTAATTCTTGGGAATAAGCCAATCTTGTTAACGAGAAATGAAAGTAGAGAATATATATATTGAGAGGCCAACATCAAAATACCCAAACTAATGGAGAGGGATCGAAAAGAGGTTCACAAACATACAATACTATTGCCCAGACTACCCATTTGTGAGCCATAAAATCCTTTTAGCATGGGAAGAGTTACCTCAAAATATAACACCATACATAGTAAGTGAATGAAAATATACAAACAGTTTACTTTTCATGTCAAACTATCACTTGTATTGTACTGTATCGTATTTTTATTGGTCCTGTTGTCTACATAGCAGCTTATGCCTAAGACATTGGACAAGTCAAGTTATAAATATACAAGCTGGAAATCATTTCAAGGCATACATATTTAAGGTTACGATAATACACTTTACACGTAAGTATTTATATAACACATTTCATAAATTTAAATATTCTTCAATGGAGTAAAAGCAGTGATACTGTAAATATGACTTTAGAGATTTTCCAAACGTATTGACCTCTGTGATAGCTTTTATTTCAGATACTGTTTGAATAGTAAAAAGTCTTTGAATAAGATTCTGAACATGGGCTTTCCATGACAGTTCAAAATCTATCTGAACACCTAGCAATTTGAACTGTTCAGTTTCACTAATCATATGCCCAGTCAGTGAAATTAAAATGTTAGATTTTGTTGAATTGTGTATTAGAAACTGTAGAAACTGTGTCTTACTGTGATTTACTGTTAGTTTAGGAAACAGTGCCAATGTTGCACACAACATCCTTTGATACCAAGCTAGGGTCATTAGGAAAAAATCTTTTGTAATACTTGGAAGCTTATCATTTGTATATATAAGGAACAAGAGTGGCCCCAGCACTGATCCCTGGGGCACACTAAATTTGACCTTGCCTCAGTCAGACTCCATATCACAGCAATTCTTAACACTGTGGATAATAACCTCTTGCTGTCTATTGTTAAAATAAGAGCTACTCCTTGTATTCCATAATGGTCCAACTTCTGGGGCAATGTATTGTGCTCAAAAGAATCAAAAACCTTAGTTAAATCAAAAATGATGCCTAGTGTTCAAAACATTTTGTTTAATTCATTCATTAACTCACAAGGAAAAGAGAAAATAGCATTTTCAGTTGTTAAATCACTTTTAATACTGTACATTTGATAGTAAATTATGTGAAATAAAATGATAAATTATCCTTAGATACACAGGTTTTTCAATAACTTCAGCAAACACTGATGGCATAGAAATAGGCGTAAAATTGCCTGCCTTATCCCTTTCTCCCTTTTTATAGAGCAACTTTGCTACTGAGTACTTTAATCAATCCGGAAACTGACCATTCTTAAAGGAAAAATTACAAATGTGGCCAAGTACAGGGCTAACATCTGCAGTGCAGTACCTTGATATTCTGCTAGGCACTCCATCATATCTGTGAGAGTCCTTAGTCTTCAGTGATTTAATTATTGACTCAGTCTCCCTCTTGTCAATATCATAAAGGAGTATATCTAAAAACAAAGATGATGTGACTTACCGAACGAAAGTGCTGGCAGGTCGATAGACACACAAACAAACACAAACACACACACAAAATTCAAGCTTTCGCAACAAACTGTTGCCTCATCAGGAAAGAGGGAAGGAGAGGGAAAGACGAAAGGATGTGGGTTTTAAGGGAGAGGGTAAGGAGTCATTCCAATCCCGGGAGCGGAAAGACTTACCTTAGGGGAAAAAAGGACAGGTATACACTCGCACACACACACATATCCATCCACACATATACAGACACAAGCAGACATATTTAAAGGTCTTTAAATATGTCTGCTTGTGTCTGTATATGTGTGGATGGATATGTGTGTGTGTGCGAGTGTATACCTGTCCTTTTTTCCCCTAAGGTAAGTCTTTCCGCTCCCGGGATTGGAATGACTCCTTACCCTCTCCCTTAAAACCCACATCCTTTCGTCTTTCCCTCTCCTTCCCTCTCTCCTGATGAGGCAACAGTTTGTTGCGAAAGCTTGAATTTTGTGTGTGTGTTTGTGTTTGTTTGTGTGTCTATCGACCTGCCAGCACTTTCGTTCGGTAAGTCACATCATCTTTGTTTTTAGATATATTTTTCCCACGTGGAATGTTTCCCTCTATCATAAAGGAGTATTTCAGACATCAATTTCAGAAAGTCATTTTCCAAGAGAGTTTTTATTTAATTCACCAGCAATGTTCAAAAAGTGATTGTTAAATACTGTTCATATATCTGACTTTTCATTAATGGAAGTATTGTTACTATGAACTGACTTTATATCATCAACCTTTTGCTGCTGACAAGACACTTCCTTGATGACTGACCATACAGTTTTAATCTTATCCTATAAATTAGCTATTCTATTTGCATAACACATACTCTTTGCCTTCCTAATAGCATTTTAAACACCTTACAGCACTGTCTGTAATGGACTGTTGTAGCTTGATTGTGACTACTAAAATTTTCTTATAATTCCCATTTGTTTTACATGATATCTTTATCCCACTAGTCAGCCACCCAGGCTGCCTTTTACTGCTAGTACCCTGTTTAGAACATTCTAATGGAAAGCAACTTTTAAAGAGCATGAGAAATGTGTTAAGGAAAACATTATATTTCAAATTTTAAAAACCTCTCTATTGCCATTGGATTAGTTTCTCCACATAGTTTGCAATTACATACAACATTTGTTTGAGTGCAAAAACCTTTTTGTATTAAAATTGGTGCATCATGATCTGAAAGGCCAGTCACCCTTTTACTAACAGAGTGCCTATCCAGTAATAAAGCATGAATAAAAATATTGCCTATGGCTGTGCTACTGTTCACCTGCACCTTGGTTGGAGAAACACAGTCTGCATCAGATCACATGAATTTAGGAGATCGTCCAACAACCTTTTCCTTGCACAATCATATACAAAATTGATATTGAAGTCACCACATATAACTAATGTTTGGTACTTCTTGTAATGTGAGCCAAGAACCATCTCTAGCTTGAGCAGAAATCCTCTGAAGTCAGAGTCAGGGAAACTATAAACAACAACAATTAGAAGTTGAGCTTCACTAAATTCAACATCCCTTGCACAACATTCAAATATCTGTTCAGTGTAGTGCCATGATACATCTACAGATTCAAATGGGATACTGTTTTTTACTTACACGGCCACTCCCCCACTCCACAATGAACTCCTTGAGAAACAGCTACCTAATCTGTATCCTTGTAAAGTAAGTGTCTGAATTGTCAAATTATTTCAGTGATGCTCCAATATACCAACAATGAGAGAGTCAACATCTATAAGCAAATCACTAACTTTATACCATACCAAATATCTTAAGTTTTGATAAAATATGCTAATTCCTTCACTACTTGAATACCTGACTTCCACTGAAGGTGATTCCTTGTTAGAGGGACTTCCTTTAAGCAGGGATACCTACCATCTGACTTCAATCTAAAAAAGGTGCAGCTTGAACATCAACTACTACAGAAATTTTTCCATGAGTGATCCCACCACCACACACTACACTGTCACCTATAAGCTTTGCCAGCCTCCCCATACCTACTGAGGTGCATGCCATGCCTAATGAAACCTGATCTGTTGATAGACTCTATTGGCACTACTACAATATGAGCCATGCCCTCCAACAACAGTGCCTTCTCCAGCCCCATATTAACATGCCTGACAGCAGCACTAAGATGAGGACAATCACGATGCTGAAACAGTTGCACGAAGTGCACATTAGTGGCACAGGTTTGAGTAATTATCTTTACCAGGTCACCACCTACATCATACTCCCTGTCCCTATCACGACTATTCCCAGCTCCACCCACAATCACTATCTGATCCTATTTTATAGCATCCCTACAGTCACGTGAGACAACCTTGCACTAGGTTCAAATGGTTCAAATGGCTCTGAGCACTATGGACCTCAACTGCTGAGGTCATTAGTCCCCTAGAACTTAGAACTAGTTAAACCTAACTAACCTAAGGACATCACACACATCCATGCCCGAGGCACGATTCGAACCTGCGACCGTAGCGGTCTCGCGGTTCCAGACTGCAGCGCCAGAACCGCGCGGCCACTTCGGCCGGCCCTTGCACTAGGCTTCACAATGCTGGTGACCTGGTACTCACTCCCCAACACTTCCTGCAACTGCTGGCCCACACCTTTGCCATGTGAACTACCTTGGAGCAGAACCTTCTTCTTTCTGTTAGAATTTGCAACTGACTTATTTTCTCTAACTGCTGAGGACTGCTGCATGTTTCCTACACCTACAGATACAAGACATAGCTGCAGAATCACTTTTTGTGTAGACTTTAATGTTGCTTTTCTGTCTGATGGTAATGGCTGAAGTCACCTAGAGTGGTTCCTGTCCAGCTATGGATTACTTTTAACAGTAAAATTTCCCGTGAAGATTGAAGGAGTAGTGTAAAATGTATTGTCAAATTGTTTTTAGAGCCAACAACTTGCAGTGATTTAGCTGTGAAAACAACTGTCAATAGTTTATCTGACACTGATGGTCCCACTTTAGTAATAAAATTTACTGACCAGTTAGGAGAAATCATAGAAGAAAAAATTATATAAGTGTAAGCAGTGGCTCTGTCACAGTGTTTAGAAAGAAATTATGGGAAGAATGCTGAGGAGAAATTTGTAATGCCTACACACTGATGAAAATTTAACTTTTTCTGGAATGTATTTGTACAACTCTTTCAGTTTTGTTTCCCCATAAAGCAAATAAAGGCTAACTTAAAGAGAAGCAAGGAGAAGTGGTGTACAGCTCCTGGCATTAAAGGATCTTGTATTATATAGAGAAAGCTCTACAAAATACAGAGAACAAGTGGTGGTAAAGATTTGAAACACCATTACCAAACAGTTCTGTAAAATTCACCATCCTCACATTAAAAAAGCAGAACTCTTGTACTCTGCTGAAGAAATAAAATAATGTTCCAAGTAATTTTTGGAACACTATTAAACAAGAAACAAGCACATAAAGCTCTAGCAAATGGCTGTGACAGCATTCTGACACTTTCAAATCATTGGTCACCAAATTCAATGATTACTTCCTCACAGTGATTGCAGACATTGCACATAATAATAAACAAACAAATACAGATCCACTATAAAGTTGTCAAATAAATGTTGCATATTTAATTTTGAACATTGTGAACCATAAATATTTATGATATCAATACATGATGTTTGTTTTTAATGTAGTCCATGTTTCCACAGCAAGGGGGGAAGCATGTGCAGTCTACGGCAACCAAGTCACCTGTAAACATTACAGTTCTTGCTCTGTGTGTCATTATGAAGGTTGTGTTGCTTCAGCATGTTTTTAACAATGATAACATATGATCAAAGCTCTGTAGAGTCACCCTAACAGAGCAGGGAATGAGACAGATGGATGTCACACTGAATATCATTCTGAGTCAAAGTGATATGTCTCTAGAATCCAGAACAAGTTTCTAGTAATAGTATCACTTAAGGATCGTCACAGAAGTGGAGGCAGATGAAAAAAAAAGAGGTATGCATGACTAATATCTGCATATAATGGCAAGCACCATACTTATCATGTTCTACACTCAATATGTGGTTGAATTTGCCCCTCTTCTATCTCTAATCTATCATAGATACCTCAAACAAAAAACCATGTCCAGTTTTTGGAAAAAGGCACAGGTCACATCCATCTACAAGAAGAGTAATAGGAGTGATCCTCAAAACTATTGTTCAGTATCCTTGACATCAATTTGATGTAGAATCTTAGAACATATTCTGAGCTCAAACATAATAAGGATCTTGAACACAATGACCTCCTCAAAGCCAACCACTATGGTTCTTGAAAACATCGATCATGTGAAACTCAACTCACAATTTTCTCACATGACACACTGAAAGCTTTGGATCAAGGCAACGTGGTAGATTCAGTGTTTCTTGATTTATGAAAAGCATTTGACTCAGTACCACACCTACATTTACTGTCAAAAGTATGATCATATATCATATGGGGTATCAAGTGAAATTTGTGACTGGGTTGAGGACTTTTTGGTAGGAAGGACACAGCTTGTTATCTTGGATGGAGAGTCATCATGAAATGTAGAAGTAACTTTGGGTGTGCCCTAGGGAAGCATCTTGCAACACTTGCAGTTCATGTTGTATATTAATTTCCTTGCAGATAGTATTAATAGTAAAATCATCCTTTTGCAGATGATGCAGTTGTCTATAATGAAGTGCTATGTGAAAGAAACTGCATAAATATTCAATTAAATCTTGATAAGATTTCAACATGGTGCAGAGACTGTCAGCTTGCTCTAATGTTCAGAAATATAAAATTTTGCACTTCAAAAAATGGAAAAACATAGTATCCTGTGACTACAATGTCATTGAGTCACTGTTTGACTTTGCCAACTCATAAAAACACCTGGGTGTAACACTTTGTAGGGATAGGTTCAGTCATGGGTAAAGCAGGTGGTAGACTTCAGTTTATTGGTAGAATATTGGTGAAGTACAAACAGTCCACAAAGGAGATTGCTTACAAATCACTCATGTGACTGGTTCTAGAATATTTCTTAAGTGCACAGAAACTACACTAGATATGACTAACAGGGTTATTCATCATATACAGAGAAGGGCAGCATGAATGGTCACTGGTTTGTTTAATTCATGGGAAAGTGTGACAGAGATACTGAAGGAACTGAACTGGAAGATTCTTAGGGATAGACATAACCTATCCTGAGAAAATCTATTAATAGATCTTTAAGAATTAACTATACAGGGTTACTCTAGGAATGTACTGCAACCCCCTACACATCACTCACATAGGGATTGTGAGTAAAAGACTAGAATAATTACTACAGGCACAGAGGCATTTGAACAATCATTCTTCCCATGCTCCATACTGGAACAGGAAGAAATCCTAATAACTGGTACAATGGAATGTACCCTCTGCCATGCACCTCATGGTGGTTTGCAGAGTGCACATATAGACATAGGTGTAGATGTTGAAGCAGAGACTTTCAACAAAATGCTACGTGTCTATAGCAGCAGTTTGGAATAGTTACAAGAATGCATGTGTCAACACAAGCAATACAAAATAGGCTCTATGAGCAGAGATTAGGCGCCAGAAGAACTCTCAAGGCTTCTCCTCTAAATCAGGTTCAGAGAGGTGCTTATGTCACATTGGCACAAGACACAACACTCTCTTCTAATGAGACCCACATCACGCACCACTATGACAATATTGATACCCATGTGTGGAAGGAATGATAACAACATTTATCCCTAACTTTATTGCAGATCATCACCCTTATCAAGACACTTCAGTCACATTTTGGGAATGGAATCGTGTTGCCTAAGGGTACCTCTTGTGCTGTGTGGATAGATGACTGATGTGAAGTATGAGGATGGTATCCTTGTACTCATTGTGGCTCAGTCTGGAGCACATATTGGAGTGGAATTCACACTGATGGACAACAATGCACACCATCATCATCACAATATTTTGAACACCTTCCTAGTTGAGCACAGAATCAGTCAGATGGAATGACCTCCACATTCCCTAGATCTCAACCACATTGTGAATGCATGGGAAATGCTAAAAGTAGCAGATTTCCATTGTCTGTGACACCAGAGACATTACATGCATAACAGGGGCCCCAGTTAAGGAATGGTCAAATCTCCCACAGGCGTATCTGGACTATTTGGTAAGGAGTATGCATAACTCCATTCAAAAGTGTTGTCAGTTATGAGAATGCCCATCTGGTTCATAAACAACCTGTTATGCAAGATGTTAGTGGGAAGAAACTGTAGTGTTTGTGGTGGAATCTTTTGTTCTTTTTTTAATCATTGGCAGTGTGGTTATTTTCTTTATTTTTGATTTGTTATTGTTGTGCCTGACAGAAAAAATCCATTTTGTATCCTATTATGTCCAATATAGACAATAAAGCAATATGCAACATTTATTTTGTCAACTTAACAAACTAAAGTCTTTTGGAGTTAATGACATGTAACTTGTACATATGGTATCTTACTTTCACAACCAAAAGTAGTGGTATGTCACTAACAGGATGTATCTCAGGTGTGAAACTAACCTCAGGGTAGGGGTATATATCATGCAGAACACAGTAAGGATCAGAGCTTGTTCCACTCCAGTTTCTAACCACATAAATGAGAATCCAGAGGCTTTAATGGTGGAATCAAAAATTGTGATATTTTTGCTGAAGACAGAAGCATATCACTCAAACACAGACACATCTCAGATGATAGCTGAAGATGCCTACGAGTGGGTCACAGGGAACACTTTAAATCTTAACCTCACAAAGAATCATATTATGCAATTGTGAATCTCCCATATGAGCAGTTGAGACCAGCAGTAGACACAATGATCATCCACTAAAAGAGAAAAACTGCACAAAATTACTAGTGGCCCAGCTGGATAACAAGTTAAAATAGATTCATCTGCCATCTGCTAACAGCCTTGTCGATGAGGGCAGAGGAGTGGACAGAGGTTCAGGGCACTCTCTTGTCCTTGGGGTTGGAAACTTCCCCTAAAGGCAGAAGAATCATCCATGATCAACAGTATGAGGATTCAGAAGGCAACGGAAACCATGGTATTAAACACGCATAATGTGTATCTACAGGACATATGGGCCTGCATCTGAAGAAGTGTCATGATCATATCTCCATTGGCAAAAGATTCCAGAATACCTGTAGTCTTCCATTCAGATCTCCAGGAGAGGACCACCAAGGGGGAGGTGAGCATGAGAAAAATAATGAAAAACCAACAAAAGAATAACATTCTATGAGTCAGGATGTGAAATGTCAGAAGTTTGAATGTGGTAGTGAAGCTAGAAAATGTGGAAAGGAAAATCCAGAGGCTCAGTATAGATATAGTAGAGGTCAATGAAGTGAAATGGGAAGAAGACAATGATTTGTGGTCAGATGAGTATTGGGTAATATCAATAGCAGCAGAAAATTGTATAATGGGTATAGGATTCATTATGAATAGGAATGAAGACCAGAGAATGAGTTACTGTGAATGGTTGAGTGGTATGGTTGTTCACATAAGAATCAAGAGGAAACTAACATAGACAATGATAGTTCAGGTACACACGCCAATGCTGCAAGCTAAAGATGGAAAGATAGAGAAAGAATATGAGGATACTAAGCAGGTAATTCAGCATGTAATGGGATTTGAAAATCTAATTGTCAAGGGGGACTAGAATGCAGTCATAGGGAAAGGTGTAGAAGAAAGAGTTACAGGAGAATGTGCACTTGGTAGTAGGAATGAGAGAGGAGAAAGACAAATTAACGTCTGCAATAAATTGCTTCTGTTAAGTCTCACAAGAGAAAGAGGTGTACTTGAGAAAGGCCAGAGATATGGGAAGATATCAGTTAGCTTACATCATTGTCAGTCAGATATTCCAAAATCAGATACTGGATTGTAAGGCATACTCAGGAGCAGACATAGACTCAGATCGCAATTTAGTAGTGATGAAGAATAGGCTGAAGTATAAGATACCTTTCAGGAAGAATCAATACACAAGGAAGTTGGACACAGAAGTACTAAGGAATAAAGAGATACTCTTGTAGTTCTCTAAGGTGATAGATACTGTGATAAGGAATAGTTCAGGAGACAGTTCAGTTGAAGAGGAATGGACATCTCGGAAAAGCACAATCACAGAATTTGGAAAAAAAGAAGGAAAAAACCATAAGTATGAAGACGGTAACTGCAAAGAAAACATGGCAAACAGAAGAAATACTTCAGTTGATCGATGAAAAAAAAAAATTCAAAAATGTTCATGAAAATTCAGGAATACAGATATGAAGTCACCTAGGAATGAAATAAATAGGAAGTACAGAGTAGCTAAGGTGAAATGGCTGCATGAAAAATGTGAAGAAACCGAATAAGAAGGGATTGTTGAAAGGAATGACTTAGCATACAGAAAAGTCTGAACAATCTTTGGTGAAATGAAAAGCAAGGATGGTAACATTAAGAGTACAATGGGAATTCCACTGATAAATGAAGAGGTGAGAGTGGATAGGTGGAAAGAGTACATAAATGGATGCTATGAGGGGGAAGACTTGTTTGATGTGATAGAAGAACAAACAGGATCAAATATGGAAGAGATAGGGAATCCTGTATTATAATCAAAATTTAAAATAGCTTTGGAAGACTGAAGATCAAATAGGACAGAATGGATAGACAACATTCCATCAGAATCTCTAAAATCATTCAGGGTAGTGGCAACAAAACAACTATTCACATTGGTGTGTAGAGTGTGTGAGCACGGAAATATACCAACTGACATTTGGAAAAATATCATCCACACAGTTTCAAAGATTGCAATAAGTGTCAAGTGCAAGAATTACCATACAATCAGCTTAACAGCTCATGCATCCAAGTTGCTGACAAGGATAATATGCAGAAGAAAGAAAAAGAAAATTGAATATGTGTTAGATGAGAATCAGTTAGGCTTTAGGAAAAATAAAATACCAGAGGCAGTTCTGATGTTGAAGCTGATAATGGAAGCAAGACTAAAGAAAAATCAAAATGCAGTCATAGGACTTTTAGACCTGAAAAAAGCATTTGACAGTGTCAAATGGTGCAAGATGTTGAAAATTCTGGGGAAAATAGGTATAAGCTATAGTGAGAGTTGGGTAATATGCAACATGTACAAGTGCCAAGAGGGAATAATAAGAATGGAAGACCAAGAATGAAGTGCTTGGATTAAAAAAGAGTTTAACACAGGGATGTGGTCTTTTACCCTTACTGATCTATCTATACAGTGAGAAATCAAAGCTGGAAATTAAAAAAAAGGTTCAAGAGTGGAATTAAAATTCAAGGTGAAAGGACATGAATGATATGGTTTACTGAAGACATTGCTATCTCAGTGAGGGTGAAGAAGAACTACACGATCTGCTGAGTGGAATGAACAGTCTAATGAGTACAGAATATGGAGTGAGATTAAACTGAAGAAAGACAAAAGTAATGAGAAGTAGGAGAAATGAGAACAGTAAGAAATTTAATGTCAGGACTAATGATTACAAAGTAGTAGTCTACTACCTACACAGCAAAATAACCCTGATGGATGTAAGTGTCAATTTGAGGAAGAAATTTTTGAGAATCTATGTTTGGTGCACAACATTGAATGGTAGTGAAACATGGTCTGTGGGAAAACCAGAACAGAAGAGACGCAAAGCATTTGAGATGTGGAGCTACAGACAAATGTTGAAAACTAGATGGATTAACAAGGTAAGGAATGATGACGTTCATGGCAGAATAGGAAAGGAAAGGAATATCTGGGAGATGCTAACAAGAAGAGGCACAGTATGCTAGGACATCTGTTAAGACATTAGGGTATAACTTCAGTGGTACTAGATGGAGCTATAGACAGTAAAAACTGTAGACAAAGACAGAGACTGGAATATATTGAGCAAATAATTAAGGATATAGGTTACAAGTGCTACTCTGAGATGAAGAAGTTGGTGCAGGAGAGGAATTCATGGCAGGCTGCATCAAACCATTCAGAAAACTGATGTCTCAAGAAAAATAAGATAAACCAATCAAACTCAGTGCAGTATGTTATGCCCTTAGAAGCATCACTCTTTATACTGCTCTAAGGAGATGAGTGTTGGTTTATTTAATACACTCCTGGAAATGGAAAAAAGAACACATTGACACCGGTGTGTCAGACCCACCATACTTGCTCCGGACACTGCGAGAGGGCTGTACAAGCAATAATCACACGCACGGCACAGCGGACACACCAGGACCCGCAGTGTTGGCCGTCGAATGGCGCTAGCTGCGCAGCATTTGTGCACCGCCGCCGTCAGTGTCAGCCAGTTTGCCGTGGCATACGGAGCTCCATCGCAGTCTTTAACACTGGTAGCATGCCGCGACAGCGTGGACGTGAACCGTATGTGCAGTTGACGGACTTTGAGCGAGGGCGTATAGTGGGCATGCGGGAGGCCGGGTGGACGTACCGCCGAATTGCTCAACACGTGGGGCGTGAGGTCTCCACAGTACATCGATGTTGTTGCCAGTGGTCGGCGGAAGGTGCACGTGCCCGTCGACCTGGGACCGGACCGCAGCGACGCACGGATGCACGCCAAGACCGTAGGATCCTACGCAGTGCCGTAGGGGACCGCACCGCCACTTCCCAGCAAATTAGGGACACTGTTGCTCCTGGGGTATCGGCGAGGACCATTCGCAACCGTCTCCATGAAGCTGGGCTACGGTCCCGCACACCATTAGGCCGTCTTCCGCTCACGCCCCAACATCGTGCAGCCCGCCTCCAGTGGTGTCGCGACAGGCATGAATGGAGGGACGAATGGAGACGTGTCGTCTTCAGCGATGAGAGTCGCTTCTGCCTTGGTGCCAATGATGGTCGTATGCGTGTTTGGCGCCGTGCAGGTGAGCGCCACAATCAGGACTGCATACGACCGAGGCACACAGGGCCAACACCCGCCATCATGGTGTGGGGAGCGATCTCCTACACTGGCCGTACACCACTGGTGATCGTCGAGGGGACACTGAATAGTGCACGGTACATCCAAACCGTCATCGAACCCATCGTTCTACCATTCCTAGACCGGCAAGGGAACTTGCTGTTCCAACAGGACAATGCACGTCCGCATGTATCCCGTGCCACCCAACGTGCTCTAGAAGGTGTAAGTCAACTACCCTGGCCAGCAAGATCTCCGGATCTGTCCCCCATTGAGCATGTTTGGGACTGGATGAAGCGTCGTCTCACGCGGTCTGCACGTCCAGCACGAACGCTGGTCCAACTGAGGCGCCAGGTGGAAATGGCATGGCAAGCCGTTCCACAGGACTACATCCAGCATCTCTACGATCGTCTCCATGGGAGAATAGCAGCCTGCATTGCTGCGAAAGGTGGATATACACTGTACTAGTGCCGACATTGTGCATGCTCTGTTGCCTGTGTCTATGTGCCTGTGGTTCTGTCAGTGTGATCATGTGATGTATCTGACCCCAGGAATGTGTCAATAAAGTTTCCCCTTCCTGGGACAACGAATTCACGGTGTTCTTATTTCAATTTCCAGGAGTGTATATTTTCACTTCATGTTGTCCCATAAAATTATATCCTAGGGTAGAGCACCTAAAGTAGAAAGAATATATGCAGAGGTAAGCGATAAGAATATTTTTAAGATAGATAACTGGCCATACTTCACGATCTGTCTAGGGTTCAGTATGGAGTTATGTGCTCTGGTGTTAAGATATTCAACAGGCTTCTGTCTAACATCATATCTGTCTTTACATATATGAAACAATGTGTGTGTGTGTGTGTGTGTGTGTGTGTGTGTGTGTGTGTGTGTGTGTGTGTAGAGTATCTCCTATGAAACCAATGGATCGGTTTCAACCAAATCTGGTGCACGCACTGCTTACTATATGAAAATCATCAGGTGTGGAGGTTAGGACATCTTAGCTGTCATTCGAGTGTAGATATTAGCAAAAAACAGTTTTTCACTCCCTGATGTGTAGGTTGCACTGCATGAGAGACCTGTTGTACAGGTTGTGTTACCTTCTTTTCAAGGTCTACATGTGCAGAAAGGCATGGCTGAGCAGGGAGAGGGGGAGGAGATGGATAGTGGGATAGTGAGAGAGGGAGAAGGATGAGGTGGACAGAGAAAGTCTGAGGAGGAGACAGACAGAGAGGAAGGTGGAGATAATGGACAGAGAGAGGGGAGGAGGGAATGAACATTGAGAGAGGGGGAGTATGAGATGTACAGAGAGATTGTGAATGAGGAGATGAAGAGAGAGAGGGTGGAGGAGATGTGTTGTCAGGTAATATTGACATGCTTTTCGGTGGCTAAATATGTGATTGGGCACAACTGAGCAGGAAGAGGAGGAGATTACTGTTTAATGCCCCGTCAACAACGAAGTCATTAGAGATGGAGCACAACCTTAGATTAGGGAAGGATATCGGCCATGCCCGTTCTAAGTAACCTTCCCAGCATTTGCCAGAAGTGATCTGGGGAAATCACGGAAAACCTAAATCAGGATGGACAGACGCAGTTTTGAACCATCATCCTCCTGAATGGGATTCCAGTGTGCTAATCACTGTGCCACCTCATTCAGTACAGCTGAGAAGAGACAGAGGGTGGGAAAGATGGATTGTGAGAGAGGGGGAAGTTATGATGGGCAGAGAATGGAGGACAGAAGAGATAGATTGACAGAGAGGGGAGGAGGTGATGGACACAGAGACAAGGAAAGGGATGGACAGAGACAGAGGGAGAGGATGATACAGCATGCAGCATCTTTGCTGAGAGGGAAGCAAGGAGGGGAACTAGAAAATGGAATGACACTCATATTAAGTATTCATTGATATGTGTCACACCCCTCTCCCCTCAGCTGTGCAATTTAATACATGTATACCCCGGAATATATAGCCATATGACCTGCACACCACCTCTCATCCCCTCTCTCTGTGTCCATCTACTCCTCCTCACTCTCCTTTCCCACCTCATTCTCCCTCTCTCTCACTGTTTATCCCTTTCACTCTGTCTCTCTGTCCATCTATTGATAACGTTTTCCAGTAACAATAAAAATTATTATTATTATCATTATTATTTGAAGAATTCATCATATATTAAAAATTTTACCTTGTAATCCTTATACAGAGTGAGTCACATAAAATGCAACACACAATTTATTTCGTGAAAGGTTACACATATGAAAACAAGGTTTTTGGCAAATGCTGCAGTGTCAAGGGGCATGCATACTTTTGTTTGGTTTATGTTTTTAGGGCTGGCATCAACTGAGATATTGGAGTAAGTATGTTTTCAGAAATGGAACTGTATACTTTTTATAACTGCATTCAGTAGCTCTTGGGAAGACAATTACAGCGATGTATACCGGTAGCATTTGTTAATGTTGATGTTGAAAGCTGTGGTGAAAAAATTCGAGAAATGTCATAAAATGTGAGAGCATGGTGGCCAGAAACGGCATTTGAGTTGCAAACACTGCCAAGCAGGTGTCTCAGACCAGGCTGTGTAATTGTATACCATAAGGTAGGCCTGCACAACGTCAATAAAGATGTATTTCCCGTTGAACCAACTTATGGCCTAGATGCAGGTTGTAGGCTACTGCTTGCCTCATGCAATAAACCTTCGTGAAAGAACTTTATTTACCATGAAAACATTCATTATGAATTATAAAGTGTAAAAACTGATAATGCTGAACTTTCTTTACAAAAATGTATCATGGCCTACAAAGAACTGTTATATGGAAAACAAATATTGTGATCATTGTCTTTCTTAGAACAAATGATTTTTTTGTGCTCACTTCATCTGATGTTGTATCTTTAGCAAGCTGGAGGCCATTCAAGATTGCTGTAAGTGTAATTTGGTAATTTCAAGCAATAGATGAAAGTTACCTAATTTTGTACCTACTCTCTTATTGTAGTGTTAGCTAACCCCACCAGCCTACTGTTTATTAAATGTCTGTGAATATTCTAAATAACACGTGAGAGGTGCATAAGCTACCTATTCATATTGTTGTTGGCTATCTTAAGACCAATAAAGTTATTTCACTATATTTCTGAACTGATTAATAATATTCAACTCAGACTTATTTAAAAAAATAATAATACTAATAATACTCCTTCAGAGTGGATAGGTATTTTGCTTAATTTCAAGGAATTATGTAAAAAACATTGGCTTGTGTGTGCTGGTGGGATCTGTGGCAAATACGATGTTGTGTGTGCTGATAGAATCTGTGGCAAAGACGATGTTTTATCAATACTTAAAGAAAGCAAATATTTATCAAGAGAAATTTCAAACATTATGAGATGGTACATACAGTTATTCATGCTGGGAAATAACCCATGATAGCTGGATATTTTATTTAAGAACTGTATTTGGTGTTTAATAAAAAGATAGACCTAAGAACTTATTACCTGAACTTGTAACTCTACCCATCAAAGACAGTTTAATACCATGTGGTTGTAGTTTGTGTGTTTAGGTGAGATGTATTTTCTGATAAGGCAGATGAACAGTTAATAAAATCTTTCCACCAAAGGGAACTGCTATTACGTATGTGCATGCTGCTTCAATTTAAAGGAAGTTACAGCTATCTGCGTTTTAATCCATTCAAGATCCTCGCAGATTGTTTTCAGTGTAGTTTTTGAAAGTTTCAAGTAACGTATTATGCAAACAGTATTAAACTAGGCCTACATCCAAAGATTTACTGTACACAAACAAGGTTAATTAGATCTGTACAATATATTTTCGCAGCATATGCATGTCTTTACAATACATTAATACAGTAACATGATTCATACAGACAGACATTCTACATATCACAACACAGTGCACAGCACAAGGTTTGCATACGAATGTATGTATGGAAATATGACATAGGCTAGAATGTAGTGTATCGCAAAGGACTTAGGAAAACTATTTCATATTTATGTATTCTCCCAGATGTACATGATACGGTACCCCCAAAATAAATAAATCGCAAGAAGTGAAATTAGGGAATCCCACAGGCCATTAGACAACAGAATTTCATCCTATCTACCATCCAGGAATGTTCTACTTCAGTATTTGTGGTGCAACAAGGGCAAAGTGTGCTGGACAACCATCATGTTACAGCCACATACATGGTTGAATATCTAGTGGAACCTCTTCTGGAAGAACCAACAGGACGTTCGAAAGAAAGTGTGCATACAAATGTTGCTTTAGTACACCTGAGATGAAGTAAGGTTTCACAGTGTAATTTTCTATGATTCCACACCATACATGACTGTTGATATGCCAATATGAATTTTCAGCTGCCCATTACAAAGTGTAATGCAAATTTACATTAGTGAGGTTCATAAACATTGTGTCATCAGTAAAGAGCACATGTTGGAGAAACATGGGGTCATCTCTTAGCTATTGAAGGGAAAACCAACAAAATTCTTGATGAGAGTGGTTGAGTGCCTGATGTAGTGTTAGATCATAGTATGTCTCTTACCACTATGCAGATTCATTTTCGTTGTAGCCGGAACAGCTTCTTTGTGATCTCTGTCAGTTGCAGTCTTCTGTCTTGCCCTCTTTTTGACATTCAAGCAGTCTGTCTGCACTAACATCTTAATAGTTTGTGCGGTAACCTGGTGCATCAGACACTGACAATCTGAATAGGTAGCCCTATACCGCTGTATTGTTTTTATGGCATTTCTTTTAAATTCATCGTATAAAAGTAGTATATCCAACTTCTTCTCATGAGTGTACATGTCTGCATGCAACAAACATGATGCAGAAATGAGTGGCCTGCAGTTGAGAGAAGTAACTGGCAAATGTCTTGACGTTCTGACACTGTGTAGCATGAGAGCTCTGCTTGATGGTGTTTGTGTTGCTAATGCTGATTCCAGCTACTGTGCTCTCAAATTCTAGGACATTTCTTGAATTTTTGTAGGACAGGTTTCAACATTAACATTAACAGACACTACGTTGCTGTAACTGCCTTCTCAGGAGCTGTCAAATCAGTTATTAAAAAGTATACAGTTCCATTTAAAAAAAGTACTTGATTCAATACATCCGTTGGTACCAGCTCAAAAAACATTAAGCAAATAAAAAAATACATTCCACTTGATGCTCTAACATTTGCCAAAAACCGCTTTTTGATATGTGTAACCATTCACGAAATAGCTGGTGTGTCCCATCTTTGTGACTTACCATGTATATATGAAACAGGATGTATATATGTGTGTATGCCCAACATTTATCAAAACAGCTGAACTGATTTCAAGCAAATTTGGTAGACATACTGCTTGCAATATGAGAATCAACACTGTGGGGTTCAGGACATCCTAGCTCCCACAGAATCTGAGACATGGGCAATAAAGGGTTTTTCAGTACATGACATGTAGATAGCTCTGCACAACAGGTGTGTTGTATGGGTAGTATCAACATACCTTCCTGGTGCTAAGCATGCAGACAAGTATTGCTGAGCAGAGAGAGGAAGAAGAAGATAAATGGAGAGGCAGGGTGCAGATGGGTGGATGTGGATAAGATGATCAAAGAGAAGGTAAGGAGCAGATGGACAGTGGGAGGGGGAGATGCGGGAGGTAGGTGGAAGGTGTAGAGGGTAATCGACAGGTTGTAACGTCCCCACAGAAAATACCCTCTACCACGCACCAATTAATCATTGTCAATCAAACCATCCACATTCATTCACTTTGGACAAGTATCTGATCTGATTTTCTCGTAACATATGCGGCGACAGCTCGACGACGCCAAAGTATTTTCTAGCGCGTTTATTCTTTGAAATAACAGAGATGCATATATGCATTCTCCATGGTTGTTGGGTGGTAACTAGGACAGCTTCTGGAGTATGGATTGAGGGATTGACTTGTTTCTGAGAGATACATATTCTGATTATCTTCTCGCTAAATCGAGCGAATTAACTTTTGTGCCACTAGCGGTTTGTTTGAATAGAAAGAGAGTGTAAACAGAAAATAATTAAGACGTGGAATCACCGAAGATCTGGACATGTAATGGAGATGGATTTAATACACAATTTCCTTCATAAATAAGGTTTGTGACTTTTTGTTCTGGAGTGAATGAACGAATGAGTTTTTCTGAATCATTTGATGATCACGTTGGCCCTGTAATTAGTGGGGAAGTTTCAGCTGTGTCGAAGAGAACCTGCAATCACTGAGTCTGTGTTAAATCGTCCAAAAAGGCTTCGTACACATCTGGAATTCGCAATCTTTCGTAAAAGGAACAAATTGTCCACACGATTGATTCTCCCGACTGAATGCAGTGTTTAACAGTGTTAAAATGGCCAATCAGTGACAGGACACGTTTTTGGACGTTGCTAAAATAATTTTGTTCTCTGTTTCATGTCAACTACGACGAGTTAACCTAACTGACGCTTGGAAAAGAGAGGAAAGACTCGCAGGTGATATAATTGGATGTACAAATAAAGCCGAAAGACAGCACGTTGACCGCTGAGAAAAGGCCAGATCTATATTTTTATTATTACAGCTTGCTAGTATAGTTGAAGTATACGCTTTTTTGTTTAGTGTTATTTGATGGCTAGATCTATATTTTTATTATTATAGCTTGCTAGTATAGTTACGCTCTTTTGTTTAGTGTTATTTGATCTTTGAACATTGATTAACTGTGTTCATGTTAGATGTATTTTCATTGACCTGTCCCAGTTGCATTTATCTGTATATGTACATTAAGAAGGTAGACACAGAAGTACTCTTGTGTGAACGGAGTTACGTATAGTGACAGTAGAAGGGAGATATATATATTTATTATTTATTTTTATATACATATAGTGACAGTAGAACATTTATATGGTTTTAACTAGGGCAATGTTTAGGATGAGTCAAGCAGAGCAAAGCAGCACGCAACAGCCTTCAGCTGTTAGCACTGATGATAATGACGTAGTAAGAAGTGTTGTAGGACCGATGGCTACAGATAGCGCAATAGAACGCCCTGTAGACACGGCTGGAGGTGTAACAGCAAGTACACAGCAGGGATTAGATCCATTGGTAATTATCATGAGACAGATGCAGATGATAACCGAGAGCATGAATACTTTGAAAACCGATATTAACGCGAAATTCGCCTCAGTTACTGAAGGGCAAAATGATTTGAATACGAAATTAGCCTCAGTTACTGAAGGGCAGGAAAATCTGAAAACCGATATTAAAGCACAATTAGTGACAGTCACTCAAACTCAAGAAGAAATTAAATTAGTCCAGACTGAGATTATGCAGCAGTTACAAGACAGTTTTTCCGAATTAGAGCAGCGGATAGAGGCGAAGACCAAGGAACTCAAAGAGCAGGCCGAAGACGGAACGAAAATTAACTTTTCTCTGCCTCGTGATGACTGGGTGTTGTGTGATGTCCTTAGGTTAGTTAGGTTTAAGTAGTTCTAAGTTCTAGGGGACTGATGTCCATAGCTGTTAAGTCCCATAGTGCTCAGAGCCATCATCAACGAAAATTAACTGCACAAATAGAATTGGTGAAAGCACAATGTGAGGAATCTACTCACCGCGTACGTGTCGAAATGAAGGAGTATGTGGCTATTAAGATAGATACTGTACGGGAACAAGTGGAAATAGTTCCGCAATTAATACAAAAGCAAGACGCCATGTCATGTGCAATTGCGCAACTTCCTGAATTGGCACGTACACAGGCTAACCTAAAGGAAAGCGTTGAACATCTGACAGAGCGTCAAGACGTTATAGACCACCAAATTAACGTATTAACGGGTAAATTATCCGAAATCACATTAGAAAACAAAAGGCTAATATGTGAAAACGTTGAGCAAAATGTTAAGGCAGCATTCCAGAGTTTATCTGGCAAACAGGAAGAGAATTTGTTTGCGAAAGGACTTGAGGAGGTGCGACACCAGTTAGGTGCTGATTTGGAGCATTGGAAACAAATGATAGAAGAGTCGATGCGCGCTTCACAACAAAGCTCAAAACAAATGAATACAGGGCAGCAGCAGAAGTTGGCAGCGACTATAGAGCCAGTTACTGCCCATTCGCACACAATACCGACTTGTGTAAGTAATTCAAACATTAAATTGCCACAAGCGGGCTGTTCGCGTGAATCCTTATCTAACGGAGATTACAAAAGCCTTTGCCATGCCGAAGAAAAAATGATAAAGCATAGGCAATTCCAGATTTTTAACCCTGACAAAAGGGGGGTCCATCCAATTGTTTTTATTCGAAGTTTCAGAGGAGTGCTACCCAGAAATTGGTCGGAGTGGCAGAAGATCAGTTTTGTTACAGGATATATACAAGGTTCGGGGCCGATCTGGGCCTCGGACATGACTTCTGTTTGCTCGACATATGACGATTTTGAGAAGGCGTTTTTAGCAAAGTTCTGGTCAGAAGGGGTACAGGAACGCCTAAGGCAGGAGGTGCTCTACCCAGAGCCTTTCTCCTTTTCGAAAGGAAGCCTTAGAAAGTATTTCGAAAAATATATAAATAAAACGAGATACTGGGACAGACCTATGCCTTTGCCAGACATAATAAACATACTTAAGGCAAGACTACCAACTAGCATCCGGAATCAATTGATTTACGGCAAGAGCAAAGACTTGGAGTCGTTCCTCACGACGTTAGACCATATAGATATTATCAAAGAGAACAACCAGAAAGCCCGTAGTAACAGGTTACAATACAGGGAGATAGAACTTCCGCCAAACGGCAGGCAAGGTGGAAGTATAGGTTACACCAATGGCGATCAATCGACAGTTAGAAGGAATGAACAGAGATCGTTAAATAACGGAGAAACCCCTCAAAATCTCAATAGCAATCCCGGCAATGGTCTTGCGAGGGGCTATTCAAGGAACAACAGGAACGGGAAAAGATAGAATCCCGTGTGGGGGAACGAAAGAAATTTCAGACCCCAAGCATGGAATAATAACAATAATAGAAAGTGGAATCAACCGGGGGGAATGAATTCAAATAGCCAACATCAGTGGGGACGGACATCTACGAATCAACCGGTAATTACCGAAGTAACGGATGATGTCAACCAGCAGACAAATCAAAATCCAACAAACTTGTAAGGACCCACTTGTGCCCCGGAGGAGCGGTCAACAATTGGTTGAGGGGCAACAGGATATGTGTACCCATGCTAACGTATAATGATGGACGATTACTGGCAGATGAACTGACCGAGGACTTTAGAACCACAAGATGAGGATAAGGAACAGGTGGCAGTAGCCGAAGTGCAAGTCATTATGGAGACCGTACCTATAGTGGCGGTTTTAGACACAGCTGCAACCACAAATGTTATTTCGGAGGCACTATTCAACAGGATCAGAAATATAAGACGAGTACCAGTTTTCCCAGTTCAAAATTGCAGAATAATAGGCGCCGTTGGGGCTCGGTTGGTTAATGTAAAGGTGCAGTCACTACTTGGTGTGGAAGTCGGAAATGTAGCAATATTAAGCACATTCCTTGTTGTGAAAAATTTGGTGGTAGATTGCATTATCGGCGTCGACAGCCTACGTCAATACGGATGCAGAATAGATTTTAAAACAGGAGAAATTTGGTTGAATGTTAATAAACAAGAAATTGAGTTGGAGATGTTGAAAAAAATAAAAGCCTTACGAGAAAATTTAACTGTGGGATCAGTGTGCAAGTAATCAGGACGGCCCAAAATTCTAAAGAGCACATAATTAATGAGTTCCAAGTCAAAGAAGATTTCGGTCAATTAGTGTTTGAAAAGTTAAATGAATCCGACTGCATTATCGAAGATCAGAAGAAGCAGCTCAATGAATTATTATTCACGTATGAAAACGTTTTTGATGAAAGGCCAGGAGTTATTAAGGAATACATATGCCATCTCTACGTTAAGCCGCACGAAACGTATTGTAGAACTTTCTATCCTGTTCCCTGGAGGCTAAAGGCTCAAGTTCAAAAGGAAATAGATCGCATGCTGAAATGGGGTTTGATCGAACCCTCTACAAGCCCATACTGCTCCCTATTGCAAGTGACAGAGATGAACGCTCGTATAAACATAACAATAAACTGTGTTTGTGTTTAGTGTTAGAAAACTTTAAACTGAAATAATTAATCAGTGACACAGATTGTAGAAATAGTGACTAACTATTACTATCGAGTGCTGCAAAGAAGATAGTGGAGATAGGCTTCACCTGTGTTTGGGTAAACATGGAACTTTAGCATTGCTAATGTCATCAAGATTTATAAAGGATCTGAATGACCTTCAAGAAGAAAGAAATGTTTCCCGAAAATGACGCTGCATAATCAAAAGAGGTTCCCAGTGAATATTCATAAATACTTTCAAGTGCACGCTTAGATGTGTAAACGTGTGAAGTGATGCGTTTAGGCAGTGAATCATGAGTGACGGTTAACGCCGCAAAAATAGTTTCCCGCGCAAAACAATTGACGCCGGCGCGAGATTTAGAATCGATATAGACGACACAGATATGCTTTGTAAGAGACTCGCATCAAACGCGAGGGGAAACTGATTTATGTTGAACTTCAAAAAAGTGTCATAATTAGACGTTAAGAGTTCTTGATTTATTGTTGAATGTCAAAAGAAAGTAATATTCATAGAATTAGTAGGCCTAGTTATTTAATGGGTCTTGTTCACTTTGGAATTTTGTTTGAAAATCCATTTCCATATATGTGCATGTATGAATGCCGGATGAATCAGAGAATAAGTGAAAGAAGTGAATCCAGATTCCTCAATACTAATAACTTTTACATTACAGCAATCATGCGGAGAAATATATGTAATTAGGATAAAAATTTTATGAGTATAGATAAATGATATGACTTTTCAAGGAAATGATGGATTATGTCTTTGTATAAAGGGAACCACACTTTCCATTATTCGATGATTTGAATCCAAAATCTACTGCAAGTTGCATGAATCCTTTAAATTACGAAGAACAAATCATTGACAGAAAATGTGTCAGAATTTTTGGACTTACAAGCACAAATGGTGATGTGAAGTCCAAAAGAAAATTCAAACTAGAGTAATTATTATGATGTTTTCGGTAACAGCATTAGTCAATGGATAAATGGAAACTTTAACTCAATGGCAAAATTCCTTGCAGTACATCGTAAGAAAAAGGATGCATGAAGCCATAGGGATTTTGTTTTCACAAAAGGAGAATCTTGGACGGTGGAACCTAACCAGTTCTTTTACAGGAAGAGTTTCCCTTTCGGTCATTGCTAATTCTTTTGGAATGAATGTTGCATGTGAAATCTGGTATCCCTGTTCCTTCTACTCTTCCCATTGTGGGCCGCGTAGAAGACTGACTACAAATGTGGACGTCAGGGACATGCAAGATCCGGGGGAGTTTCAGCATCGCAAGATATTGTCCTGGGAACAAGATTGTAAAAAAAAGGAACTCGAGTTATTTATCGTTTTTTTTTTTTTTTTTTTTTTTTTTTTTTTTTTTTTTTTTTTTTTTGCTAGAGGCACAAATCACTCTTCTCCAAATCGTTATATAAATCGATCCCTATCTTACCTTTAGAGATCAATTTCAAAATTATTTTTTCACTTCTGTAGGCTTTCCTATCTTCTATGTACCGTAGGCTGGGGGTCTAGGCTTAAGAGGTTTTCCAAGGTTTCCCTGCATAAGAAAGTTCCCGAATGGGTAGACCCTGATAACAGTCTCATGAAAGATCATCTTCCTTGGTTGTGCACAGCAAACATAACACTTTGATGCACGTAAAAGCAATACAGCCGCGGTACCTGTCTATTCATTTCTTCTGTTTTCAATGTTTCTTTTCTCCGTCTGTCTTAAACATAATTATTTCTTTTTCAGTTGGAGGACTGACACTCATCACTTCCGGGTTACCCACACTAATAGATAGCTCGCGAAGTGTGTTCGGTAAATCAAAATTAGGCTCACAAACTTCGCTCACTGCGAGGGGCATTGTAACGTCCCACAGAAAATACCCTCTACCATGCACCAATTAATCATTGTCAATCAAACCATCCACATTCATTCACTTTGGAAAAGTATCTGATCTGATTTTCTCGTAACATATGCGGCGACAGCTCGACGACGCCAAAGTATTTTCTAGCGCGTTTATTCTTTGAAATAACAGAGATGCATATATGCATTCTCCATGGTTGTTGGAGTGGTAACTAAAGTGCGCGTCATATATCTTGGCGGCCGAGTTTAGGTTTGTTCTGTGCATCTGACGTCAGAAAACACAGTCAGCCAATGAACAGAGAACGACGTTGCCGGATCTCGACTGCAGTGCAGAGCACGGACGAGTCTCTTCAGTTTTCGAAACGTTCAGTCATAAATACAGTAATAGAACAAAAGCAATGTCTTGATAGCAGACTTTCTTTTATAGAAAGTTTGGAAAAAGCATTCTTTATACCAATTGCTTCATATTCTATTAATTAATTAAACCAAACAAGCAATAAGACTCCTAATTCAGGCGATAGCAAGGAAAGGTGTTTGTTTGAATCTCACGAACTGCTTTTTCGCAATAAAGAACAGTGGTAATTGTTTATTTCCTATTGTACTTCGACGAAACGTGAGTAATTCATAGTCATACCAACAGTGTTTATAAGTAGTTGCATGGGGTGTTAGAGTCCTTATGGAGTTACACTGTTCCATGAGCCGATGTAGCGGAACGGTTCAGGTGTTGGGCTGCCATATGCAAGGTTACGAGTTCAAAATTTGTGCGATGCTTAATATTTTCTTTATTTAAAAACAATATTGGAGTGCCTTACTTCACGAATTTTATTCGTTTGAATGAAATTTCTAGTGCTTTGCCTCTTCATTAACTTTTTCGCTGCTGCAGACACGTGCTCCCCGCATTCCGCGCTGTGCGCGATTTTATCACTGCACTTCTCGCCTGTGCAGACACATGGTGTTCCCACTGCTATGACACACTTATCATTCGATTTCACAAAAACTATTTGGCCAAAAAATGTGATTTTTACACGTCTTATTGACTGATACCTTCCCCCCATAAATGGCTTAATTTTGTTTTGATGTTCAGCATTAAATGTAGTAAACCATTGCACGAAATTTTGAAGAGTTTGCATAGCGTATACTTTCCGTATGGTCGATTTTAGTTGCCACAATGTTGAGAATGAAATGTGGACAAGATACCCACATTTCATATAATATTTACTGTATAACAATATCTCATTTAATTTAAGTACCACATAGGTGTCGTATGTAATATTGAGAAATATTCCGTCTTTCGCGACTGTAATAAAAGTTTCATTTACACAGGGCGCGTTTGGCTTTATTTTAAAGTGAAAGGTGAAAAGGTATGGCACATACACAATGGTATTCATGTTCTATTTCTTGTTTTTGTTCCACAGTCGCGGTTTTACCAATGGTATTGAAATATACCCTTCTTCTGCAACTGTAATAAGCGACTTATTTAGACCACATGCGTTTCTCTCTTTTGAAGCATCATAAGAGGACTGTATTTTGTGTGCTCCATTGCCAAGTCACCTTTCGTAGTTTTGTGCTGCGGTAGCACAATATTCAACGTTTGTGTTGGCTCATCAGTGTTTTAGCAAATAAATGCTGTTTGTGTGTGCCACACACAAAATTATATTTGACATAGCTCTGAGCACTTCACTGACAGACGGTATATTCAAGTCCTAATGTTTTTGTAAGTCCACAGTTTTGTTTAATGTATTTTGTCTACTTCCTTTTGATTGATTGAAGTGCTTTAAAATAAAGCCAAACGTGCCCAGTGTAAGTAAAACTTTTGTTACAGTCGCGAAAGGTGGAATATTTCTGAATATTACATACGACACTTATGTGGTACTTAAATTAAATGAAATATATAGGTATCTTGTCCACATTTCATTCTCAACATTGTGGCAACTAAAATCGACCATCCGGAAAGTATACTCTATGGACTTTACCTCTGCAAACTCTTCAAAATTTCGTGCAATGGTTTACTATATTTAATGCTGCATAATAACTGCGTTGAACATCGAAACAAAATTAAGTCATTTATGGGGGGAAGGTATCAGTCAAGAAGATAGGTAAAAATCTAATTTTTGAGCCAAATAGTTTTTGTGGAATCGAATGATAAAGAGTGTCAAAGCAGTCGGAACACAATGTGTCTGCACAGGCGAGCAGTGCAGTGACAAAATCGCCCACAGCGCGGAATGCAGGGAGCACGTCTTTGTAGCAGCGAAAGGGTTAATGCGGCCGTGGTGGCTTTACTTCATGAACTGCGCACTCCCCCCTAAACGTAAGCTTGCGAACTATGCTATACTATGGCGCTGCTTCTCTTGGCGCGTGCGTCGTGTGCAACTGGCAACGCAGCAATCTCCCGCGTCTAGGCGGGCATGCGCGAGCCGCCAAGATAAAAGAATTGAACTTATAGGACAGCTTCTGGAGTATGGATTGAGGGATTGACGTGTTTCTGAGAGATACATATTCTGATTTTCTTCTCGCTAAATCGAGCGAATTAACTTTTGTGCCACTAGCGGTTTGTTTGAATAGAAAGAGAGTGTAAACAGAAAATAATTAAGACGTGGAATCACCGAAGATCTGGACATGTAATGGAGATGGATTTAATACACAATTTCCTTCATAAATAAGGTTTGTGACTTTTTGTTCTGGAGTGAATGAACGAATGAGTTTTTCTGAATCATTTGATGATCACGTTGGCCCTGTAATTAGTGGGGAAGTTTCAGCTGTGTCGAAGAGAACCTGCAATCACTGAGTCTGTGTTAAATCGTCCAAAAAGACTTCGTACACATCTGGAATTCGCAATCTTTCGTAAAAGCAACAAATTGTCCACACGATTGATTCTCCCGACTGAATACAGTGTTTAACAGTAATAATAAATGTAAAGATCTCTTACAGCAAGTCAGCCAACAAATGGGAGGCCCTTACTTTACTGTATAGATTTATGTGTGAAGGTGAAGGGATCTTAAAGGCAACAGATACACGTCTATACAGACAAGACATTACACAAAGTTAGCGGCTAGCAGCATTCATCATCTATTCATAGAGGAAGAGATGACAACTTATTATCTTGTTAAAAGGTGTAAATGGAGAATGGTAGGAGACAAACAGAGAGAGGAGGAGGTGGATATGGACAGAAGGAGGAGGGAGGAAGATAGGTTTCGATAAAGGGAACAGTGCAGATGGACAAAGAGAGGAGCAAAGAGATGGATTGAGAGTTGGATGCAGGAGAAGATAGGAGATGGACATGGAGAGAGGTGAAGAAGGAGGCTGACAGAGAGGGGGATGGGGACAAATGGATGTGTGTGTATAGAAAGAAACATTCCACATGGGAAAAATATATTAAAAACAGAGATTCTATGACTTACCAAACGGGAAAGCGCTGGTAGATAGGCACAATAAAAAACACACAAACACACACACAAAATTTCGAGCTGTCGCAACCCCCGGTTGCTTCGTCAGGAAAGATGGAAAGAGGGAAGGAGAGGGAAAGATGAAAGAATGTGGGTTTTAAGGAAGAGGGTAAGGAGTCATTCCAATATATGAATATAATAGAGGGAAACATTCCACGCAGGAAAAATATATCTAAAAACAAAGATGTTGTGACTTACCATACGAAAGCGCTGGCAGGTCGATAGACACACAAACAAACACAATCATACACACAAAATTCCAGCTTTCGCAACCAACGGTTGCTTCATCAGGAAAGAGGGAAGGAGAGGGAAAGACGAAAGGATGTGGGTTTTAAGGGAGAGGGTAAAGAGTCATTCCAATCCCGGGAGCGGAAAGACTTACCTTAGGGGGAAAAAAGGACAGGTATACACTCGCACACACACCCATATCCAACCACACAAGGCTTGTGTCTGTGTATGTGTGGTTGGATATGGATGTGTGTGCAAGTGTATACCTGTCCTTTTTCCCCCTAAGGGGGGATATATTTTTCCTGCATGGAATGTTTCCCTATATATATATATATATATATATATATATATATATATATATATATATATATATATATACTGTCCTACACCCGTACTCTCTGCTGGAAATATCACTTTGCCACGAAGAAAAATGATCCTAATCCTACTCCTAATGATCCAACTCTCCAAGACACTATCCAAATTGAACCCTGCCTGGAACAGTTCCATCCTCCGTCACAGCGGGACCCACCTCCGCTTCCTCAAAATCACCCTCTCCAAACTTTCCAGGAATTTCTGACTTCCAGCCTTGCCTCTCAATCCTTCTTAAAAAACCTTAATCCTACTCCCAACATCACCACTGCTGAAGCCAAGGCTATCCGTGATCTGAAGGCTGACCGATCCATCGTCATTCTTCCGGCGGACAAGGGTTCCACGACCGTGGTACTTGATCGTCGGGAGTATGTGGCTGAGGGACTGCGTCAGCTTTCAGACAACACTACATACAAAGTTTGCCAAGGTAATCCCATTCCTGATGTCCAGGCGGAGCTTCAAGGAATCCTCAGAACCTTAGGCCCCCTACAAAACCTTTCACCTGACTCCATCAACCTCCTGACCCCACCAACACCCCGCACCCCTACCTTCTACCTTCTTCCTAAAATTCACAAACCCAATCATCCCGGCCGTCCCATTGTAGCTGGTTACCAAGCCCCCACAGAACGTATCTCTGCCTACATAGATCAACACCTTCAACCCATTACATGCAGTCTCCCATCCTTCATCAAAGACACCAACCACTTTCTCGAACGTCTGGAATCCTTACCTAGTCTGTAACCCCCAGACACCATCCTTGTAACCATTGATGCCACATCCTTATACACAAATATTCCGCACGTCCAGGGCCTCGCTGCGATGGAGCACTTCCATTCACGCTGATCACCTGCCACCCTACCTAAAACCTCTTTCCTCATTACCTTAGCCAGCTTCATCCTGACCCACAACTTCTTCACTTTCGAAGGCCAGACATGCCAACAATTAAAGGGAACAGTCATGGGTACCAGGATGGCCCCCTCGTACGTTAACCTATTCATGGGTCACTTAGAGGAAGCCTCCTTGGTTACCCAGGCCTGCCAACCCAAAGTTTGGTACAGATTTATTGATGACATCTTCATGATCTGGACTCACAGTGAAGAAAAACTCCAGAATTTCCTCTCCAACCTCAACTCCTTTGGTTCCATCAGATTCACCTGGTCCTACTCCAAATCCCATGCCACTTTCCTTGTCGTTGACCTCCACCTGTCCAATGGCCAGCTTCACACGTCCGTCCACATCAAACCCACCAACAAGCAACAGTACCTCCATTATGACAGCTGCCACCCATTCCACATCAAATGGTCCCTTCCCTACAGCCTAGGTCTTTGTGGCAAACGAATCTGCTCCAGTCCAGAATCCCTGAACCATTACACCAACAACCTGAAAACAGCTTTTGCATCCTGCAACTACCCTCCCGACCTGGTACAGAAGCAAATAACCAGACCCACTTCCTCATCTCCTCAAACCCAGAACCTCCCACAGTAGAACCCCAAAAGTGCCCCACTTGTGACAGGAAACTTTCCGGGACGGGATCAGACTCTGAATGTGGCTCTCCAGCAGGGATACGACTTCCTCAAATCCTGCCCTGAAATGAGATCCATCCTTCATGAAATCCTCCCCACTCTACCAAGAGTGTCTTTCTGCCATCCACCTAACCTTCGTAACCTCTTAGTTCGTCCCTATGAAACCCCCAAACCACCTTCCCTACCCTCTGGCTCCTACCCTTGTAACCGCCGCCGGTGTAAAACCTGTCCCATGCACCCTCCCACCACCACCTACTCCAGTCCTGTAACCCGGAAGGTGTACACGATCAAAAGCAGAGCCACGTGTGAAAGCACCCACGTGATTTACCAATTGACCTGCCTACACTGTGAAGCTTTCTATGTGGGAATGACCAGCAACAAACTGTCCATTCGCATGAATGGACACAGGCAGACAGTGTTTGTTGGTAATGAGGATCACCCTGTGGCTAAACATGCCTTTGTGCACGGCCAGCACATCTTGGCACAGTGTTACACCGTCCGGGTTATCTGGATACTTCCCACTAACACCAACCTGTCAGAACTCCAGAGATGGGAACTTCCCCTTCAGTATATCCTCTCTTCTCGTTATCCGCCAGGCCTCAATCTCCGCTAATTTCAATTTGCCGCCGCTCATACCTCACCTGTCTTTCAACAACATCTTTGCCTCTGTACTTCCGCCTCGACTGACATCTCTGCCCAAACTCTTTGCCTTTACAAATGTCTGCTTGTGTCTGTGTATGTGCGGATGGATATGTGTGTGTGTGCGAGTGTATACCTGTCCTTTTTTCCCCCTAAGGTAAGTCTTTCCGCTCCCGGGATTGGAATGACTCCTTACCCTCTCCCTTAAAACCCACATCCTTTCATCTTTCCCTCTCCTTCCCTCTTTCCTGACGAAGCAACCGGGGTTTGCGAAAGCTCGAAATTTTGTGTGTGTGTTTGTGTGTTTTTTATTGTGCCTATCTACCAGTGCTTTCCCGTTTGATAAGTCATGGAATCTCTGTTTTTAATATATATATATATATATATATATATATATATATATATATATATATATATATATATTGACTTTCATTTTCACAAAGAGAAGCACACATCTTTTGGATGGCAACTGCTTCTTGCATCAGTATGAAACATCCACAGAGCAAGCTACATGTTACCTAGACACAGACAAAAACTTAGTGAAGAAACTGCACATTATAAGCGCATGAAATTTTTAAATAAAGTCTGGAAGAAGAAATGTGTCACACATATTTAAAAAAAAAAAAAGCTGAATGCGGCATAGAACATATCACAAAAGCAAGTGCTACTTCAGTTTAGAAGGTCTGTTGAGCTACAGTCTTGTAAAACTATACTGGTATCTGTCTAAAGAAGTAACATCATATGTATTATAGCCACAGATTTTTTTTAAAAAATTGATAATCTTATAAAGTAATACATGCATCGAGAAGAAACAAAATACGTATTATTAACTTAGATTAATTGTAGTAGTCTGTGTATGGTGTCAGAAATGACAAGTCACTTATGTCAGGATCCTCTACTGTATGAGGCATTTTATGAGTTAATAGAAATTTGATTTGATTTAACTGATACTGCCTGTTTTGCTCTGTTGGAATAAGATATGGACTTTCAGTGAAAAAACATTCATAAATTGAGGGTTACTCATTGAACAATAGAGAAGTGCATTGTGAATTACTATGAGAGACATCTTCACTTACATCTATACTGTACTCCACAAACCACTCTGAAGGACAGTGCTGAGGGTACAACCCATTGTACCAGTTATAAGACTTATTTCACAGTCTATTTATGTTTGGAACATTGAAAGAAGGATTGTTTAAATGCCTCTGTGGTAGCTGTAATTAATCTAATCTTGTCTACATAATCCCTCTGTGAGCAATATGTAGGAGGTTGTAATATATTCCTTCATCATTTAAAGCTCTTGAGACTTCTTATGTAGGCTTTTTCAGGATAGCTTGCATCTGTCTTCAAGAGTCTTCCAGTTCAGTTTCTTCAGAACCTCTGTGACACTCTCCTGTGGGTCAAACAAACCTGTGATCATCCATTCTGCCCTTCTCTCTAGACATTCAAATAGTCCTATTTGGTACAGGTACCACAGACTTGAGCAGTATTTTAGAACATGTCACCTAAGTGCTTTGTAAGCAATTTCTTTTGTAGACTGATTGCATTTCCCCAATATTCAGCCAGTAAACCAAAGTCAATCACCTACTTTACCCACAACTGAGCATGGTGATGACTCAGAAAGATAGTGTTACGACTCAAAAATGAAGATTTTACAGCAGAACCATTTATAGTTTTTAACTGCAGCTGGTAAATAAATGAGTCACGTGACAGCAATGAAAATAGGAACAAATATTCTTTATTGATCCAAAAATTTATCATTGTTTTAATGTTGTCAACATTTTGTTTTATATAACTTTAATGTGGAATTTTTTGAGTTGTAAAACATTTTCATTTACATACCTAAATGAAACTTATGAGACATAACTGCATTCATTAGTATTTTATTCTGTCTTCCTCAGTGGTTCTTAGTTTCGTTTGTTTTACAATAAGTTTATATAAAAGAAGAAAACGTTTATTTGTGTATGACATTATATTAGTAACATAAAAAACCTTAGTACATGTAATGAATAATGAATGCAACGAGGTAAAGAGCATTGTCTTCAAAGTAAACACCATAAAACGAAGTTATCTTCTCGAATACTATTAACTTTCAAATTCTCATAGAACTGGGCATGAACACTTGGAATTGCACCATTTTTACACAGAACAAACAAATATTTCTTCTTCTTGCATCTATTCATTGTGATAAACAAAATTCTGCATTAAGTATGGTTTTTGAAGGTTTGCCTCTCTCTCCTCATTGACTGTTAATCTTTGTGAAATCACCGTGTTCATAAGAGTGTTGTGTAAAGGATAGTACAATGATCCTCTTTTCTGATTCCATGATCTTGATGTCACACCAGTTTACATTTCACCATTTGTATACTTGGAAAAATTATTACCCACTTGTTGTGCTAAATCTTTCAGATATGTTACATCTGGAATACATATTCTATTGGCTCTGTAAGTACTGCCGTTTTTATTTTCCAGTTTTAGTACTGGTTCTCACTGGGTTTTCACTAATATATGTCCTCCTTTAAGAACTCTCTGTTTTTCTATTTCAATGGTGGAATGCATAGTCATTTTCATTCTGTGTGTGGCCTGTGATAAAAAAAAAATTATGAGCTATAACATTAATACATATTACTTAAACATATTACTTAAACAAATTAAAAGTAATGAAGCAATGAATCTGTTTTTGTTTTCCCAGCACAATTATCTGAAAACAAAAGAACTTGTTGCAATATTGAAGTGGACAAAGATTTTAGTAATTTACATAGGCTTGTATCAATCTCATTTGAACCTGTTTGGTCAAACTCTGATGCCAAAGTAACAGTATCACAAGCTGTTTAGAATATCATATACTGTAAAATTGTAACATGACAGCTTCTTTTCACAAGGTGAGGGGAGAAAAACCTGAAGATCAAAACAGCTCAGAGTTTTATTTGGATCCCATTCCACTAATTCAGTATCTGCAGTCCTTGCATCTCTTGATATTTGTTTTTTTCTAAGTACCTCTCATAACTTTCTTGAAGTTTTAGTTTTTGAAGGCTGGTGCTATTTTTATGTGCATTAGATATGCTACATTAGTTCCTTTTAGGACTACGAATTGCTAAATTAAGTGAATGAAATACTGATATGTATGAATGATTTTGGTAAGCTGTAAACATTTCTGCAAATAGTAATCATCATAAATGCAATACACTTCACTAATATTCAGGCTTCCATCTAAATACTACTTTTTGGAATCCCTTCTGCAGTAGTGAAACTCTATGTAACTAAAAGAGAGTATATGTTCTCTTGCATGCTTAAGAGCCAGCTCATCTACTTTATTATTATTTACACATTTCCCTGTTAGTTCTCCCTCTATTGAACCAATGTTTCAGATTTAACAGTTCTTTAGAAATTTGATACATATTATTATATTTTGGTGGTTCATTTAAATGAGTCCATTACACCATTACTGTATCAAACAACAATTTACTCCACTGACAATTACATTTCACACTCCTGGTAACTACAACATAGTTCAGTCACAATGTTCATTAACTTAGGCATCAATATCATTTATAAGTAATTAAGCGTCAAAACTCATGAGCTTTGTGGTGAACAGAGCACCTATTCTTACATACAGAAGATACATAATTATGGCTTAAGCTAAACAATGAGAGTGCTCTGATATAGTTGTGACCCACTCACATTCAGACAAAGGACTGCCCATTTTAGGTGATGTCCAACTACTTAAAAATTGGTGTAAGAACAAATAGTAGCTTGGAAAAGTACATTATGCTTTGAAATGTGGCTATATTGTAATTTACTGTTTTTAATAATCTATGAGAATCAGCAGAATTTTGGCTTACAAAAAATGTTTGTGGATGCAAATTTGTAAAAATACATCAACATTATTTTTCTTCTGCTTTGTGATTCCATTCATTTACATGAATAAGTGTCATATTACAAATCAAAGTGGATGTCATAAAATTACTGATTAGTAAGTTAATTAAGTAATGTTGTGTCTCAGATGATATAAAAAAATGAAGGTCCAAAAGAAAGTTGTCAAAGTCTGGAAACTAACAGCAGATTAAACAAACTCTGTGATGCAAAATAGTACTGACTCAGCTCTTTAAGTTTATTAATCAAGACAATCAGCTTTTGATAATGTACAGAAAACTGAGAATGCTTAACTTTTAAATGGTGTAGGCAACTTATCACAAATTTTGTGATCAGCTCACAAAGTTTTATATGTCTCAAAATAGAGTAACAACATCAGTTAGCTGAAATATATAATTAACAGTGTCCTAATGAAAACTAATTATACAAATGGAATTGGATCACTTGAAATGAGAAAGTGAATAATAAATCCTAGATAAATTAGGTCTAAACAAAAGCTTGAGATTTCCAAGTAAATGTCACATATGAACAGGTTAATGTATTGAAAATAAAATGAAATTTAATGATACAACAATTTAGCTATTTTTGGGAGTATAAAAGTGTAGCTGATGGAAAGAATCTGACCGCTTTGTCTCAAGTACGAATTTACCACATTTGTGTGTGAACACCTCTCTCCACTGAGTAATTTCCCAGGCTTTGCATTATTAGAGTTCTCAGAAAACTTTGTCAATGGTTGGTTCAGCTGCTTAATGAGTGACATTATTTATATATTAGAGTGAGGTACATTTACAATTATGTACCAGTGTCATCCACAACTGCAAACAAAGGTATAATCAAACAATACCCTCATGAAGTGTTTTACCAGGAGATTGAATATTGTTGACTCTCTGTCATTTATAAACAGCATGTTTGAAGATGACACAATGGCATTATTTAAACATGCAGTAACTTTTGTTTACTTTTATTTGATAACCAGTATTCTGAACAGACTGATGGTGTTGACATGAGCAGTCCTCTCTCACCCATGGTAGCTAATTTATTTATGGAGGTCTTGAAGAAAAAGCACTCAACTCTGAAGTTTTAAAACCTACAGTGTTCTGAAAATGTACTGATTATGCCTTCACAATTTGGCCCCATGGAAACAACAAATTGATCCAGTTTCTTAAAGATCTAAACTTCATTCATGAAAATATGAAAATGAGAATGCAATGGTAAATAAATGGCTGTCTACCATTTCCGGATGTATTAGTTTGCCAAAAGGAAGTTGGGCTTTTAGGGCATAAACATTTGCTGTAAGCCACCCATGCCAATTTACACTTGCAAGCATCTAGCTGCACCATCCTTCACCAACTAAGTGTTCTTAACACTTTAGAACAAGGGGCTCTGGCACTGTCAGCCTACAAAGTGAACTGGTACTTGGAAGAAATATTCCACTAGAACTGGTATACAAAACATCAAATTAAGAGAGGTCTTTAACCAAAAGCACCAGATCAATGAAAAGAATATGTAGAAGAAAGGAGTATAAAATCCAAAGTCTTACTGTCGTATGTGGGTACTGCTTCTTCAAAAACTACAAGAATAATGAAGAAGCATAAAGTGGATGTGGTCTTCCTTGCACCAACCAAGACAGCAGCTATTCTGGGATTTGTGAACTTCAGAACGATGGTTATATACAAAATTCCTTATGAGTGTGGTTAAAGGCTCATAGGAAAAACAATACATTCCATAAAAGAATGTTGTGTTGGGCAAAAGCGATGCACTCACCTACTACAACCCAGCAAATCTGCAGTGGCTGAACATTGCATTTCCACTGGCCATTCTATGGATTATGGGGAAATTAAGGTACTGGCCACTGCCTCTTCCTACTGGGATTCAGTGGTCAACTAAGCAATAGAAATACAATTAACAGACCACCTGATCAACTGAGACAAGGGTTTCTACCTTGACAAATCATGGAAATGTCTCAAATATTGTTCTAAGTGTTCATTGTCTAGCATTCCAACATAAGCCATCCATAATTAGCAACAAAATGCTTCATCACCACTGTGAATTTCTTGACTCTGAAGTTGCTTTGTTTTACTTTTAAACCCATAAAGCTTCATCTGTGACTGCTGCTCTTTTTACCAACAGTGTTGTCTCTTATGCACATACATTTACTCCACAGTGCAAAGTGTCTCAAAAATCTTACAAGCAACTCACCTTGAGAATGGCTGGAAGATTGTCAGCTGAAATATAAGTACAAGAGTTGATAATATCCTGGATATACACTCAAAAGTTGATGGAATATCTGTAGCTTTGTCTACAGCAGTAACTTATTTATCAGTTTACTCTACTGTCTGTTCAGTTTTCTCATGAATGTGTGGTTGTGAAACTCTCCCAAATGATTATTTAGGATGGTTTTATGAATCATAATTGCTCACAACACCTCTAAAAATGGAGGGGGTGGGAGGGACTGATTTTGAAAACTTCAGCTTAGGCTTCTATCAGACAGCCCACAGCATCAAATTACTCACCTATGTTTAATACCTGTGTACGTGTGTAAGTGTTGGATTTGCACATTGTAGAGCTTGCTCTGAAGCTTCCCTATCAGGAGCAAGATGTATTGCTGCATCTCAAACCATTTGATCTGCATAGGATTCCTTATAAAATTTGTCACAAATATTACAATAATGACTAAAAGTATTTCTGATGCCCATGCCCTGTATGACTGTTTTGGCTACATTTGGCAAAGGTAAAACTCCACATGAGCAGCAATAATGTGAGTATGTTTACGGTGATAGATAGAAGGTAATTCACATATCTGATCAAGAGGAAGACTGACACAGTAGCTGATTCACACCAGATGAAATTGACAACAAAAAAGGAGCCTTGCACAAGTTTACATGTGTTATCATAAATTCCCAGAAATGTTGTTGTGGGCATTTTTCGTAAGTGTCCCAGTCTTCTGCTGCATCACCATAGACAGGTAATCTGTTGCAACAGCCCAACAGGTGTCTCAGCCACACATAGGTAATCATCATATGTGACAACAACAGTCTGTGTCACATTAGCAACAGCCTCGTTTTCTGTAGCCTTCATGCCCATAATCATTCGTTCAACATGAATGGACTGCGTGCCCCAAGTACTGGGTAATGTGTAATAGGTGCCATAGAAAGGAATACATTGCTTTTGTGTGTAACTTTCTTCTGAAGCTGAGTGATGATGAAACAAACATGAATGTGAACAGTGTGTCAGGAGTGATGGTGTCTCCAAACAAATTATACAGTGAAGTGTGTGTGTGTGTTTAACATACCATTAAGACTGCAGGTGTTCATGAGTGCAGCAGCAGCACTGATGAATTCTCAGACTTTTGTGAATATGGATTCTCCCTCTCTGTCCCCAGTGTCATGGAGGCTGGTAAGTTATAACAAACAATAAATTACCATTCTTGAACAGTATTCTGCACCTGTGATGTACAAGGCTGTGGTTTGTTCAATGACACTCCTAGCAGAGGACAATTTTATACTGATAATCTATTTGGTTTGGATGCTTTTAACCTTTTTGGGTTCTTCATTGATGATGAAGTGCATCAGGTTTGTATCAAGTTCTTTATTGACAGCTGGATGCTCTCTATGCAAAATTTTCCTCTTTAGTTTCTCCAAGACTGGGTTTTACGTCACAATTTTGTGTTTATATTATGATGAAACAATTTGCCTGCCCATTTCTTCTGGGCCTGTCCAGTACCAGTAACTTTACGGGATCAGGGAAAAGCAGAAATTATCTTCAAACTTTTGATGTTGTTTGACCTATTTCTTCCAGTAATGGACAAAACACCATTGGTGACAGTAAAAAAAAACCTGTAGGTAAATTACACATCTGTGGTGATTGTTAAAAATCATGAATGCACAGTTGATCACTGATATTTGCCCTTCACCATTTTCTGAGGAGCTGTTAGCAAAATTATCGGGGGCCATTATTTTTCAAAGATTGACTTAGCAGATCCATATTTACAGCTGCTGCTGTATGAGGGATCTAAACAAATTCTAATTATCAGTACACCATTTGATCTAATCAATACCAGCATTTGCTTTTTGGTGTGGCAAGTGTAGCATCTATTTTTCAACAGTTTTTATAGGATTTATTGCATCACTTCCAGGCTGCATCTACTATTTAGATGACATGGTAATGTCTGGTGCCTCTGCAGAAGAACAATTGCAGAACTTTCATGCTCTATTTTCTGTTTTACAGTCTGCAGGGTTAAAGTGCAGTTTGGACAAGACAAAATTTTTTAACCGTCTATTATTTATTTGGGTATTGAAGTGTTGTGAGCTGGTATTAAAAACTATTACATCAGTATATTGATGCTATTGTACTTTGCCATGCCCCATATCCACCAAGAAATTACAGGCATTTTGGCATTCAAATTGTTGAAATCCGAATCCAGTCAGCCCTTTGTTTCCTCACTTTTCAGCCAGTTTTCTCCTTGTGTTAGTCATGCATATATCCCAGATCAGCTGTGCTGCCTTCCTTACTGGTAAGTATGCAGATGGATCAAAATTCCCTATTGTATATGCCTACAAACCATTAAATTCAATGTAACAGCATTATTCTCAGATGTAGAAATAAGTTTTAGCGATTTTCAATCGACTAAAAAAATCATGTTTTGTCTTTCTTTGTGATATAGAGTTTCACTGTTATGTTGACCGACTGATCGGTGTATACATGACACAATATTCCATTCATAACTGGAGGTACATCCAGCTCTACTGAACTGCACTAGGAATATAAGTTTATACTGACCTCTGTTCCACTGGTGTCTGCACTTAGTGATTTCCTGTGGTCAAAATAATATTAAAAATAGTGTGTCTGATTTTAAAAAAAGTGCAAGTCATCGAAGTGGTCCCAACCTTTAATTAAATGTTGTTAAATGTTGACTTTTTCTGATTCCTTATTCATTTTTATACTATTTTCATTTCTCAGGATGTGTACTGAAAATTATTTTAGGTGTGTACATGAAGACCATATTTCATACTATCTCTTAAAACACAGTTTTAACACTGCACTTCATTCTATCAATTTATTATATCTTCAGAGAATTATCCATTCATATTTGTTGATTCTTGATTTTCATGACTGCTTTGATCAATGAGAATGCCACATCACAACAGTATTTCAGTTTTGGAGAAGAAAAAAAAAATCTGCTTACACAACATGATACAAAAATGGAATATAATATCTATAATAATTTTCATTGCAGCATTGTTGCAATTGCTTTTAATAAGCACATTTTAGCACAAATATGAATACCTCATAAATTCCGAAACTTGTATCAATTACATCAGATTCGTGTTCATGTTGCTGTTTAACAAAAGTTATGTTTGAAAAATATGTTGAGGTTTGTGACCATAAAGCTAGATAGTAAAAAACCAATTTAAATCTACAATCAGTCAAAATTACCTTTAAAGGGAGCAGTGTTTTTTCATAGTTTTATATCTCTTTATCAGGTACACTTTTATTTATTTACTGAACCTAGTCAGATTAAGGTCTACAGGTACTCACTTAGAATTTACTTTTTTTACTAACTAAAGAACACTGCAACTTTAGAACATGAAAAAGCATAAACACATGCAAAACAAAACACATGCAGCAACTAACACACAAGTGACCAGCGGAGACTTGTTCCCCAGCCTATATAGTCATTAGTTCTAACAGGGGGCACAGCTGGCAGGCTGCAGAAGCAACTGCTGTTGTACTAGCATGCCAGGTGGCCTCTAGCAGCTGAATCAAGCACAAACTTCACACACAATTATGATGCAGTGCATCTGCACGAATTCATTCCCAAGGCTGCTACAGAGCTGGCCAGGCTGACAAAGATGTACAGAGGCTGCTTGATGGGTGGCACACTGTGAGTAGGCTGCAACAGCTTGTGCTATTTCTCCATCAATGCCTGGCCAAAAATCTTGTCTGTGTGCCAATGTTTTTGTACATTACACACCTTGGTCCACATGTAATAAACGCATAACTTCATGCTAAAGGGCAGACAGGAATACAACCCAGGGAGTGGTGTCCTCTATAGCTGAAAGCAAAACTCCATACCAAAAAGAAAGAATAATAACAGAGCAAAATAATGTCTTAAAGGATCAGAAGCATGGACTGGAGGTTTCTCCAGCCAGCTGTATTGCACAAAACAAACAACTTTATTTAGAACAGGATGAGCAGCTACAATTTTAGTGCTAGTAATGGGAAAACCATCGAGATCATTTTACACTCCCAGGTCTAAATTAAAACATAGCAATTCCTCTTTATCAAACTCTAAATCCAGACCAATCAGTAAGCATTATTTGCATGTTGCAGCATAGGTCAAAAATGTATCTCATAATGGTATCATGACAGGAGAAGTGCCCACAACTGTAACTTTGTCTGGCAAGGATACCAGAGGCTTGAAAAGAGACACCAGTGGTTTGTGATCTATGATCAGATGAAACTTAGAGCCTATAGAAAACATGATTTTTTTAGACCATTGAAAATTGCTAAAACTTATTTCTCTGTCTGAGAATAATGCTGTTACATTGAATTTAATGCTTAGAGTCATAGATAATATGGCATTCTGATCCACCTGCAGACTTACGAGTAAGGAAGGCAGCAGGGCTGATCTGGGATGCGTCCAAGGCTAACACAAGGAGAAAAGTGGCTGAAAAGTGACCAAACAAGGGGCTGACTGGAATATAGATTTCAACAATTTGAATGTCTGGTCATAGGCAAGTGACCATTGGAAAAGAACATCTTTATGTAATAATGCACAGAGTGATTGTGCCACAGTAGCAGTGTCTGGTATGAATTTCTGGTAGTATGCAATTTTGCCTAAAATGCCTGTAATTCCTTGGTGGATTTGGGGCATGACAAAGTAGCAGTAGTATCAATATGCTGATGTAACAGTTTAATACCAGCACACAACACTTCAATACCCAATTAAATAATAGGCAGTTGAAAAATTAATTATCTCTTGTCCAAACTGCACTTTACCCTGCAGACTGTAAAACAGAAAGTAGAGCATGTAGGTTCTGCAAGTGTTCCTCTGAAGAGGCACCAGACATTACTATGTCATCTAAATAGTGGATGCAGCCTGGAAATGATGCAATAAATTCTCTAAAAATTGTTGAAAAATAGATGGTACACTTTCTGCACCAAAAAGCAAATGCTGGTATTAATTAAGGCCAAATGGTGCACTGATAACTGGAAGGTATTTAGATTCCTCATATAGTAGCAGCAGCAGCTGTACATATACATGTGTTGAGTCAATCTTTGAAAAATAATGGCCCCCCCGATTTTTTTGCTAAAAGCTCCTCAGAAAACGGTGAAGGGCAGATATCAGTGATTGACTGTGCATTAATGATTTTTTTTTTTTTGCAGTCACCACTGACGTATGATTTACCTACAGGTTTTTTTACTGTCACCATTGGTGTTGACCGTTATTGGAAGAAATAGGTTGAACAACATCAAAGGATTGAAGATGATTTCTGCTTTTACTTGATCCAATAAAGTTACTGGTACTGGACAGGCCCAGAAGAAATGGGCAGACAGATTGTTTCATCATAATATAAATGCAAAATTGTGATGTAAAACTCAGTCTTGGAGAAACTAAAGAGGAATATAGAGCATCCAACTGTTAATATATAACTTGATCACAAACCTAATGCACGTCATCATCAATGAAGAACCCAAAAAGTTTAAAAGCATCCAAACGAAACAGATTATCAGTCTAAGCATTGCCCACTGCTAGGAGTGTCAATGAACAAACCACAGCCCTGTAAGTCACAGATGCAGAATACTGTCCAAGAATGGGAATTTATTGTTTGTTATAACTTACCAGCCTCCATGACACCGAGCGAGGTGGCGCAGTGGTTAGCACACTGGACTCGCATTCGGGAGGATGACGGTTCAATCCCGTCTCCGGCCATCCTGATTTAGGTTTTCCGTGATTTCCCTAAATTGCTTCAGGCAAATGCCGGGATGGATCCTTTGAAAGGGCACGGCCGATTTCCTTCCCCATCCTTCCCTAACCCGAGCTTGCGCTCCGTCTCTAATGACCTCGTTGTCGACGGGACAATAAACACTAAATCTCCTCCTCCTCCTCCATGACACTGGAGCCAGAGAGGGAGAATACATATTCACAAAAGTCTGAGAATTCACCAATGTTGATGCTGCATTCATGAACACTTGCAGTCTTAATGGTATGTTAAACACACACACACTTCACTGTATAATTTGTTTGGAGTCACCATCATTCCTGACACACTGTTCACATTCACGTTCGTTTCATCATCACTCAGCTTCGGAAGAAAGTTACACACAAAAACGATGTATTTCTTTTTGTGGCACCTATTACACATTAGCCAGCACTTGGGGCATGCCATAAATCCTTGCTGAAAGAAAAATTATGGGCATGAAGGGAACAGAGCACAAGGCTGTTGCTAATGTGACACAGACTGTTGTTGTCACATATGAAGATTACCTATGCGTGGCTGAGACACCTGTTGGGCTGTTGCAACAGATTCCCTGTTTCCTTGTGAACTGACTGATGGCTGGAAGTGGTGGGAGGAACTGATTTGAAAACTTATGACTCACCTATGTTTAATACTTCTGTAAGTCTGTAAGTGTAGGGTTTGTACACTGTAGAGCTTACTCTCAAGCTTCCCTGTCAGGAGCAAGATGTATGGCTTATGAAATTTGTCACAAAAATTACAATAATGACTAAGCCCATGTAGTTCTGCTGCCCATGTCCTGTATGGCTGTTTTGGCTACATTTGGCAAAGGTAAACCTTCACATGAGCTTTCAATAATGTATGTTTACAGTGATTGATAGATGGTAAGTCACACATCTGATGAAAAGAAAAACTGACACAACAGCTGATACACACAAGGTGAAATCCACAACAAAAAAAGAGCCTTGCACAAATATACATGTTTTGCCACAAATGCCCGGAAATGTTGTTGTGGGTCAATTTTGTAAATGTCTCAGTCTTTTGCTGCATCACCATAAACAGGATTCAGAGGCAGGTATGCTGGTGGTGGGAGTGCACCTGGGCCAATTTAGTCATTAAAAATAGCAAATGTCAGCTTCTGCTATTGCTCGATAAGAGAGTTAAGCATGCATCCATGGAGATTATTATCAAAGGACCAATGACTGAAGTAGAACACAGTGAGTTAAATACCTTATTTTTCATCAAAGTGTTTTAGCCCAAGAACACAGTAACTTCATTACATGAAAAAACAGAAACACATGAGAGACAAAGTATGTATAACAGACAACAGCTAAGTATCCGGCAGAGCCTTGCACTCTGACCTGTATAATCATTATGTCTAACAGGGAGCACAGCTGCCAGGCTGCACATGCAGCTACTGTTGTAGTAGGAGGCTGAGTGGCCTCTACTGGCTGAATCAAGCACAAATTTCATGCGTGAACTAGGAAGTGTCGCACACACAAATTTGTTAGTTACAGCACTTTTGGTCTACATTCTATCTCAAAAACAAATGTGTGAGTGTTGTATGAAAGCAGGAAACCATAGCACATCACAAGTAGAAAACTCTCATTGGATAAATATCCATGCTAAAGAAATGGCACATTTATGACCAAAGGGATACTTAACAAGGGGTATGGCTGTCCAGCTGCTAAGGTTTTTATACATTTTGCAGAAACGTTGTGACCAATTATGATTCATAAAACATAATAATTACTTTCATGTAAAAAAGTTGACATGTGTACAACAAAGCTCAAATCAAAAAAATCTGTGTAATACTACTTTCATATTAAAATTATCTCAATGTGGATACATAAGCCTGTGATTACTGACAACACTATGGGAAAAAATTATAGTGAAAACAATAAACTTCTAAAACTTATGATGAGTTAATTGGTGCTTGAGAAAGAGATATTTTCTTTTTTAATTTTGTGAATTTTCTGAAGTTGGCAGTGGTATAATATTGTGCCATAACAAATGAAAACCATACAGAAAATAAAATTTATTGTGAATTGACATTAATGAAATGAACATTTTATTTATGAAAGACATTAAAAACAAAAATCTGAACCTCTTCACAGGAAAAAAATCATACATTTGGACAACACAAGATAGCCCTGAGCAGAAGATAAGTCTGCTGATTTGTTTTATTATTTGGACTCATTTGTATCATTCTTCAGACTACTTGAAATGAATGCTGTGGAAAAGCAAATTTCACAGTTGTGTCATACAAGAGTGCATTGAAAAGTTGTCAGTCTTCCAGCCATTCTCAAGATGAGTTGCCTGTAAGATTTTTGAGGCACTTTGCACTGTGGAGTAAATGTATGTGCATAAGAGACCACACTGTTGGTAAAAAGAGCAGCAGTCACAGATGAAACTTTATGGGTTTAAAAGTAAAACAAAGCAAGTGCAGAGTCAAGAAATTCACAGTGGTTATGAAGCATTTTGTTGATAATTATGGATGGCTTATGTTGGAATGCTAGACAATGAACACTTAGAACAATATTTGAGACATTTCCATGATTTGTCAAGGTAGAAACCCTTGTCTCAGTTGATCAGGTGGTCTGTTAATTGTATTTCTATTGCTTGGTTGACCACTGAATCCCAGTAGGAAGAGGCAGTGGCCAGTACCTTAATTTCCCCATAATCCATAGAATGGCCAGTGGAAATGCAATGTTCAGCCACTGCAGATTTGCTGGGTTGTAGTAGGTGAGTGCATCGCTTTTGCCCAACACAACATTCTTTTATGGAATGTATTGTTTTTCCTATGAGCCTTTAACCACACTCATAAGGAATTTTGTATATACCCACCGTTCTGAAGTTCACAAATCCCAGAATAGCTGCTGTCTTGGTTGGTGCATGGAAGACCACATCCACTTTATGCTTCTTCATTATTCTTGTAGTTTTTGAAGAAGCAGTACCCACATACGATAGTAATACTTTGGATTTTATACTCCTTTCTTCTACATATTCTTTTCATTGATCTGGTGCTTTTGGTTAAAGACCTCTCTTAATTTGATGTTTTGTATACCAGTTCTAGTGGAATATTTCTTCCAAGTACCAGTTCACCTTGTAGGCTGACAGTGCCAGAGCCCCTTGTTCTAAAGTGTTAAGAACACTTAGTTGGTGAAGGATGGTGCAGTTAGATGCTTGCAAGTGTAAATTGGCATGGGTGGCTTACAGCAAATGTTTATGCCCTAAAAGCCCAACTTCCTTTTGGCAAACTAATACATCCGGAAATGGTAGACAGCCATTTATTTACCATTGCATTCTCAATTTGATATTTTCAGGAATGAAGTTTAGATCTTTAAGAAACTGGATCAATTTGTTGTTTCCATGGGGCCAAATTGTGAAGGCATAATCAGTACATTTTCAGAACACTGTAGGTTTTAAAACTTCAGAGTTGAGTGCTTTTTCTTCAAGACCTCCATAAATAAATTAGCTACCATGGGTGAGAGAGGACTGCTCATGTCAACACCATCAGTCTGTTCAGAATACTGGTTATCAAATAAAAGTAAACAAAAGTTACTGCATGTTTAAATAATGCCATTGTGTCATTTTCAGACTTGCTGGTAATAAATGACAGAGAGTCAACAATATTCAATCTGCTGGTAAAACACTTGGTGTGTGTGTATGTGTGTGTGTGTGTGTGTGTGTGTGTGTGTGTGTGTAGAAATCTCATAGAAAAATTCTTTCCTGTGTGGCCAATATACCTGTTCTGACACAACTGTATTTTATTGCACTCAATAGAATACAAGGATCCTCTTTGAAGATTTCATAGTTCCTTGACCTACTGCCCTAATTTTTTGTTATGAAAAATGCTGGAGCTAATGGTGACTGACATCAGTTTCTTTCCAATCCTTTCTGATATGTGGCCATGATATGGAATTTTATAAAACTTGTTCTTTTTCTTCTCTACTGGCTTCAGAGGGATTCCATTACATGATCCCTCACGCTTCACTAATATTTTTTATTCAGTTTCTCAATCATAGCCATTATGTGTGACAGTATACTTGATTATACTGATCTCTCTTTCATATGCCTCTGATGTGAGGGGAACATAATTTAATCTATTGAAGAGGGACTGCAAGGCAGCAGTTTTATATTTATTTGGTTGGATCAGTGCTACATTCAGAACTAAATCAGTAAGATACTTTTTTATATAGATGTCAATCTCTACCTTTCCACAATTTAAGGTGATCTTTAACACAAAATATGGCAATGTCCCATTAATCTGATGCTGAACTTAAAGATCACCTTAAATAGTGGCAAGATAAAGTTTGATATCTATAGGAAAAAGTCTGCTATTGATTTAGTTCTGAATGTATCGCTGGCCCACCCATTTAAATATAAAACTGCTGCCTTCTAGTCCCTCCAGTCTCTCCTAAACAGAGTAAATAATGTTTCCCTTACATCAGAGGCATATGAAAGGGAGCTCAGTATAATCAAGTATATTGCTACACATAATGGGTATACAGGTTCAATGACTGAGAAACTGAATAAAGAAGTACTAGTGAAGCATGGAATGGAATAACTCTGAAGCCAGTAAAGAAAAAGAGAGGAACAAGTGATTCCATATTCCATACCATGGATGCATGTCAGAGAGGACTAGAAAGAAACTGATGTCAACCAAAATAGTTCTTGCATTTTTCATACAAAAAAATTTGGGCAGTAAGTTAAGGAACCACGAAGTCTTCAAAAACGATCCTTTCTCCTATCCTAGATGATGATGTTTGGTTTGTGGAACGCTCTACTGCACAGTTATCAGTGCAAGTACAAATTCCCTGCGTTTTCTCAGTCCAGTCTCACCACTTTCATGAATGATGATGAAATCATGAGGACAACACAAACACCCAGTCATCTTGAGGCAGATGAAAATCGAACCCTGGACCCCATGCTTGGGAAGCGAGAACGCGATCGCGAGACCATGAGCTGTGGACTCCTATCCTGGAATGTACTGTATTGAGTGTGATAAAAGCCAGTCATGTAAGAGCAGAGATATTGGCCAGACAGGCAGGAATTTTTATATGAGATTTAAGTAAAGTAAAGATCTGGCCATCAGCTCTGACATTGCATTTGATTGACTACCAGAATCAACTGCAGCAGGTTAGTGATGACTTAACTGTCTTACACACTGCACATAAAGGTTAGATATGCAATCTTCTATAAGAAATTTAAATCTTAGGAAGTCCTCATTCTTAGCCCCTTGATACAATTAATGAATGCTCAACTGTGTCACAAAAATATTTTAGTTAATTATGGTATTATCCAAGCATGTTAAGGTGTCCACATAATGTAGTACTTTCCCTTGCTTTTTTTTTTTAATGTATGGGCCCTTTTCCTGTTACTTCCCTCTTTTCCAATTTTCGCAGTTGCAAAGCTCATGTCTGCTTAGTACCACAGCTATGCTTGGGTCATGTGTAGCTTCAGTACTCATGGCTAGTATTTACTATTACATAGTTTTTCTATCTGTGTTCCTGCTCATGCAGCACTGGGAAATGGTTTTTATGGAATTGATGTAAGTAATTCCATGCAATATGTGCTTCCTACCCCATTCTTTATTGCAGTTTACATGTTTCATTGGTTTGGTAACTTCCGTTCTTCAATCATTATGTCCAGTTTTTTGTTTTTTTAAGTCCCTTGTATCCATCTTTCATGAAACCTTTGGTTCCATGGCAGTGAGGATGACCTCAGATGTTAAGTGATTTTATTTGTAAGTAACAGCTTGTTATCTCTTTTATGGTAATTCATTTTAATTTGTAAATTTCAGCCACATAGTTCCTTAAGTGATGATTCAGACTTGAGGATCCCCTTCCATTCCCATGTAACAGAATATTTTCATTATTACTGTTTACACCACATGATGGGACTTCAAGTGTTCCAAAAATCATGTCTGCCATGTACATAATAAAAGAGTCTGTATTAAGGAATAGTTACGCAGCTTCTTCATTTTACAAAATTGTGACCACTGTTGTTGCTTCCCTTGTTGTAGCAGTGGAAAGCAGTGCTCCAAATGAGAGTTCTGTGCACAGGAAAAGCACCACATCATCTTTCCAAATGAGGCCTGGTTGTGCATACAGCATCATGATGGATGCGTCTTTGTGTGTGAGGAGGCTCCAAGGAGAGTGGCACCTGGAGAGATGGTACAGGCTGCTACTGCGTATACAGAACAATCACCTCTAGTTCACACAACTCAATGCATATGCCCTTCAACTATTCCTCTCAACAGAATATCTGTTGGATCTCTCACTCACTGAAAACACTTGGACATGGATTGCTTAGCGACTGGAATGGCACCAGTTGCCAGTCACTGCAATTGGTGAACTGTGGTATATAGTTGAAGCAGCATGAAATGACATACAGTAGAATACCAGTTATCTGGTAGACTGGGAACTGGATCCCTAAATTTTTCATCTTTTACCTGGGATGAAATACTTAATTTGAGTTATCTGCTTTATAGAGCTGATTTGTTGCTGTTGCTGATGCTGTAGAAAGGAAAAACTGGTACAACAAAAACTGACCCAGTGGGTAATAATGTCCACACATGGCAGACATGATTTTTGAGTTTCAACATAGTTTATTTCTCTGTTGAAGTCATCCAGCAATAAGGCAAAGCATCATACGCCTGTACAAGTAGGCACAGTGTGTGCCTTCAAGAAACAATAGCATATTTACAAATCAGATCGGCATAGAGGCCACCTTGAAACTTTGAGCAAAACTGAGTGCACCACAATGGTTCTACATGGGCTTTATATACATTTTGCTACAATGATGCGATTGTTAAAAAGAGGAAATAAAAGAAATACAATGAATTTTGACAGATATCACTACAGTAAATGACACTGTATGAATTGTTAAATGAAATGAGATTACATAGTATATGAATTTTGTTACAGATCAATCTTATTCACAATGAAAATAGTCAGACATATAGATATAACAATACACATTACATTTTAGTGAAATGTTCATAAAATATTGGATATAATTTCCCCCTAGCATGTTGCCTAGCTTTCATAAAAATTTACTTCATTTCAGTAATAACAGTCTTTCAAAAATGGGCCTGGAAAACAGGCTAATGAAGCCTGGTTTCAAACATTCCTCACAGTTACAGTATCTACTTGAAGATGCAGATTTATTTCATCACAACAGTTCCCAAAGTATAGTATTATTTATTTTGTCCATATTTGGTGATTCTTAGGATTGCTATTGACAAGTTATTACTTTTTCTATTAATTACTGTGAGAGAGAATGTATTGGAAGTGCAAAGGTCCTAGCTGTTATGTTTCAACCCAATCCACATAGTATGACGTCTGGATGATTGGATAAAACATGAAAACAGACGATTTCCTTTTTTTAAAAAAAAAAAAAGCTAAATTTATACATACATACATACTACTGAATTATTAATTTGGTGACTGCAAAACAATGTTTAGATTTTGTACAGTGCTGCACTTACAAACAGAGCCAGTTCCCGAATTACTGGTCAGAGCCAGTTGGTTTGCTGTCTTCAGTCATTTTCATGGAGCCAAGTCTTGCATCCACTTGATGGTGAGCAACTGCATATGGTCACACTCAAGCTGCCATTCAATCCATGTTAGCACAGTGTTAAGATGTGCAAATGACTTAGCAGCTGATGGTCTCAAACTGGTTCAGTGACAATATCATTCTCCTGGTCATCAGTTTCTTTTCTCACCTTTTGAATGATTTTATGTTCACTGAGAATCTGGAATCAAGGGTCCAAAAAATCCCAAGTAAACCACTCGTCTATATCCTCTGCACTGCAATCAGGACATTCAAGAATGTTCAGAAGTATCTTTCTTATGTCTTTAAATGATATTTTTTCTGTGTTGCTATTCTTTCTTCTTGTTCTTTTTTCACTTCTTCTTTTGATCTTCCTGTTTCTTGTTGAAATGCCTTTCAATTTATTCCAAAGTCTTTTTAATGAGGTTGTCTTCAGCAAATTCCTTGCATCCACAATGATCTCAGAGCAGTCTTTCAAATTCAGTTTTAGGTGATGAGCTACAATGCCCACTTCAGTTCCTTTCTGTCAAAATCCTCATCAACAGCTGTCTTCTGTACTGTCATTTCATAGTTTCAATAGCCAATTGGCCCAATGGCTGCAGCAAACATGTTATGTTTTTTGGAAGGAAGAGTGTTTTGAAACATCGATCTTCGGTATCAGAAAGGATTTCTGTAGGGTTGGTGACTGCATTGCCCACAATGAACATCACCTTACTACCTTCTTTTCCAATGTAATTATGGTATTTTTTTTATATCCAGGTAGGAAAATTGAATAATATCCTTCACAGACAAAGTAGCTGTCACCCAGGTCTTTGGTCAGTTCTGGTAAAAGATGAGAAGTTCAACATTTTTGAAACTCTGAGATTTTTTTTCTGTTTTCCTATCAAAAGAAGGGGTATTAAGTGGTTTCTTGTAGAGTTAGCACAGTTCAGCACTGTAATATGGTCTTTACTAACCTTATGGCCGGGAGCACTAGTTTCACTTTTAGAAGCTAAAGCTATTTCAGGTACAGACTTCCATCTCATCTGTGCCATATAAAAATTCAGGGTCATAAGATCCTGCTCCAATTTTGAATTTTCAATAAAATTTTCTGCTGCTTTTGGATCTGCTCACTGATTTTCACCGCATAAATCCAACTCTCAGATACTGAGCCTTGCCTTGAAATACTGTAGCCAGCCATTGCTCACTTTAAATGAGGACAAACATTTGATTATCTATGATAAAAGTTTTGCTTATTCACAGTCAGTCCTAAAAAAGGGTTTCCCAGTGTTTCCTGCTGAAAAAACCACTTGAATATGGCCTCTTAAAGCTCTTTATTTTCCACTGTTTCCATTGCTCTTTGACAAAATCCTGTCTTCATTGTCAAGGAAAGACAGAAAGTTCAAAACTGAGGACTTGTTTTTCTTTATATCTGAAATTTCTGATGTTTCCATGGTAAACATCTCAGAAAAATGCTTACCATTCATATCTTTGCTTATATGTTCAAGGACGTTTATTTTGTGTTCCAATGAAAGAAACAGTACCTTGCCTTTTAGAAGACTTGCTGCACAGTACATTAAAACACATGCGCAAAACAAAACAAATATGACTCAGATGTAGGGCACACTGAATGAAGGGCCACCATACACACAGAAATGCACATATTGTATTCATTGTTCACTAGAATATTTTCTTTTTGTTAATACATTTACTGCAGAATAATTATAGAATGATACAGAAGCATACAGTGTATTTATTGTATAATGTAACAACTATCAAACAAAACCAACCATTTTATTCATAAAGTACAAATTTCTCTTTCCTCTAAGTGATCTGGATATCTGGTGATCTGAATTGCTGGAATAACCATAACTGGAGATCTACTGTACTCATGTCTGGCATCCAAGCTCAGTCAAATCTGAAGCTGAGACAAAATGGTGCCATCATTGCTACCAGAGTCGACAACTCCGTCCACTAAATTTTGCACCCTGTATACCCACAAATCACATACAAAATTAATAATGTATTGTTCCTACTATTTTTGTACACACAATAAGTAAAATCGTGTAATATTCTGTTCTTCCTAATATTTCAGTTGTAATGACCAGCAGGGGTCAGCAACAACTATTAGCAGCAGCAGCAACAGGATCAGCCAAAGTACTTGATATTGATATGGCTAGATGGCTTGTGAACAAAACTAATGTAAATTTCTAAATGTATAAGCTCACAAGAAAGGTATGATGTAAGTGACTGTCAATCTCATAATTTTCTGGCCAGAAGGTGAGAGTGAAACTAACTGAAATATTGTGCCTTTTGAATGAGTTCATATGGCTAAAATGTTGAGAACATTGTACGAGAACCAGAAAAGGAATTGTTTGCATCAGCACTTGTAAATAGGAGCAGTATAAACAAATTCAGGGGAAATGTGCACGTCTCAGAATCTGGTGTCAGTTCCACTCTTAATCCAGCATCTAATAATAGCAGTAGCTCCAATAGAATCAGCAGTAGGAAATTCAGTATTCAAAGGTTCATCAAAAGTGTATTCTTTCACTTTCACATTTGGATGTAATAGGGCCCATTAGAGTAAGAAGACTCCCACATCGCATTCTAGATGGTGGCAGTCAGTTTAGTTTTATCAGTAGATCATAGACTGATAATTTAAAATTAGAAGTCATTGCAAATCATCCACTGCCTATCAATGCATTTGAGTCTTCATTTGCTACATCACACTTTTGCTGTCTTGTCTGACTGATACTGAGAAGAATGTGGAGCCATGCTCACAATGAGATTACTCCATTTGAGAGTTTTCATTCTTTTTTGTGGCATGTGCCGATGCCTCAACAATTCAAAATGAAACACATTGCTAATCATTAACCGGCCAACATGGCAGAAGGAAAAGGTGATTTTCCCACAAAGTTACTAATTGAAGCACATTGTTACTGGAGAAATGCAGACTGATACACATCTTTCAGTCTCTAGCTCTACTGTCTGCAAAATTTGGATGGATCTTTAGAGGAAGCTGCTTAAGGATTTCTGCAGACTGAACCATCGTTAACTTCATCAACCTGCCATGCAATCAAGCATTGGGCAACACAGTCAGAAACTACTAGGATTTAGAGGCAGTAGGGATATGTGACAATCCAAATAACATGATGAATGTGAAAGATGTAGAACTTTGAGGAATTTCACACTTCCTATTCTGTTTAGGGCCAATGAAGAGTAATCTGTCTTCCATAAAAAAAACTGAAGTCATTCTTCCAAATAACCTCAGTAATGCCAAGAAATGATTTCCTACATTGCAGAAATGTTTAGGGAAGAATGAAGCCTCTTTTTATTAAATGTGAGACTCACATGTCAAACTACATCCAAAATCAACACACCAATATGGTCTCACCACACAATTGAGCCACACTTTTTACTTACCTCTCCAAACAGTAAGGAGGGAGAAACATGGGAGCACCAAATAGCAAATCATATTCAATGCATCTTCACACATTTGCCTTTAGTTATTGATGTCTTAGAAACCAAAACTAACCTACTTCCTGAAGTAGTCACAGTACTTATGCATTTTTAAATGTGACATTTTGCCAATGTCGTAAATATTACCCAAGCATGTTTACAGTTGGTTCTCCATCTGACCAACAGAGACCTAGCTAGATTCTTCTGGTGTAATGATCAAGGGCACAAAGTAAATGAAGCATGTGGCAGTCAAAGTATGACTATGTACCACTATAAAAGACTTCCCTTTCGGTTAAACCATAGTCCATTGTTGCTTTCAGTGGTTCTAAGAGAATTGGAAAGCATGTACTCATCACAATTTCCTACCAAAGTTTCTTGTCAGACCACTACTTTGCAGCAGCACTGCAAATGAGAAAGAAGTGATAACTCTTTGTTATGAACTGGCTCCACTCATGAATCAAATAAAACTGCCTATATATGATGTGGGCAACAATCTCTCAGCAACTAATTGTAAATGGGAAATGGAAGGCTGAGATATCACAAGAATTTCAAACATGTTAAGGGTTCACTGAAACACAGTAGATCACATTTTTTGCATGGATCAACAACAGATTATTGACTAGATATCTGATGACAGGCAATCAGAAAGAACTTACTATAAGCAACCACTACTTTCTACAGCCCCTTGGGCTTCCAGCAGAAATAGAAGTTGAATGTATTTATAGTACTTGTGGTTACAACATCATAAATGAATCCAACTTTCATTTCTGCTGAAACTACTCCATTTAATCTTCCTTTACTGCTTCATGTGTGCTGTAGAAAAGATCAAAAACATTTATTTGTGGAACTCCAGAACATTTTGTCTGATCCTTATGAAACAGCTTTTGAATGGAAGTAACAATTGTAAAATTGCTACAAGTGAAATATCAGGTGCAGTTGTTGAACAGAAAACAGAAAAATTTTATTGTCTTCAGTTAAACGTGCACTCATTGTCCAATAAGGTGACTGCTGTTGAATCTCTCATAGGACCTTTAGCTATAACAGTTGGGTGTTTCATAGAAAACATCTTAACACAGAAGAAGATGGATTGATGCTGCCCTGAGCACTAGACCAAATTCAAGCATTTCAGAACAAGTAAAACCCAGGGTTGACATGTAGTCTGTTTATGAAAGAAAGTTGAAATCTTGGTATATTGCTTTTAACAATAGAAATGTTACAAGAAATTACAGGAATAAAATTTATATGTTAAAGTTGTAGCTCTCTGTTCAGTGAACACATGAGGCTACAATACAGAGGACTTCATTGTTAAGTTAATTTCCATATGTGAGGCTGTTTGTAAATATAGATGTAGGATAACTATTTGTGATGAATTTAATGTGTAGATATATTTCAAATGAAAGGATATGAAATGTCATAACAACCAAACAAGCTGAAATCTGCCAATCTGCCACTGGTGTAGCAGACATAACTGGCACCTGGGATGCAACACTTTATCGGTGCCCCCTCCTCACCATCAATGCCCATAATTCCCAGGGTACAACACTTTACTGCCACCCCCCCCCCCCAAAAAAAAAAATATATATATATACTGGGTGGCCCAAAAAGGATGGTCGGATTTGAACTGCGTAGTACCATTGAAAGGTGAGGAGGGGGGACCACTGCCAGCCGTCTGCAAGTCGGCCATTACACCCAGTTTGCCACGAGATGGCGCAGTGGACGGTCGAGCATCGTGTTTTTGCTGTGGAACAGTTTTTCAGAAATGATGAATCGTTTATTACTGTGCAACGATTGTTTCGACAACGTTTTGGTGTAGTGCGTGATGGACCCATTCCAGATCGCAGATCCATATCACGTTGGGTGACTGCATTCCGGACAACAGGGTCTGTCAAAATTGGTAAATCTACAGGGCGTACACGTACGGCAGTTACTCCACAGAACATTGATTATGTTAGAGCGTCAGTGCTGCAAAGCCCGCGTCGTTCCACTAGGCGTCGTGCTCAAACTTTAGGCCTCAGCCGTAGTTCGTTGCAGCGTATTTTAAGCCGTGAGTTACAGTTTCACCCATACAAAATTATGATCACGCAAAAGCTGTATGATCGTGATTTTGAGCAGCGAAGACGATTTTGTGAATCATTGCTTGACATTTTGTACTCTAATAATGATGTTGTGCTTCTTATGTCAGATGAAGCCCATTTCCATTTAGACGGCTATGTCAATAAACAAAACTGCAGGTATTGGGCAGCAGATAATCCCAGAGAATTGCACCAAAAGCCTCTTCATAGTGCTAAGGTAACAGTCTGGTGTGGAATTTCAAGATTGGGGATTGTTGGTCCTTATTTTTTTGAGGAGAACAACGCTACAGTCACAGTGAACTCGAAACGTTACGTTAACATGCTACGTAGCTTTTTGGTGCCGAAACTGCGAGAGTTACATGTAAATCGAGATCGAATTTGGTTTCAACAGGACGGGGCCACGGCCCACACAGCCAATGACTCCATGTGTGTTTTAAGGCGGATGTTCCCCCACCACATCATCTCGCGTTTTGGAGATGTCCACTGGCCCGCGAGATCACCTGACCTCTCAGCCTGTGATTTTTTTCTTTGGGGATACCTAAAGTCAAAAGTCTACGTACAGAAGCCCCGAAACTTAATTGATCTGAAGGAGGCAATCAGTGCGGAAATTATGGCAATTCAAGAAGAAACAGTAGTGAAAGTGATGGAAAATTTCGAGGAAAGACTTGTGGAATGCATCACCGAGGAAGGACACCATCTTCCGGAAGTCATTTTCCGTACATGATTTTTTGTGGTTAGTTCTTGTAATTGGGTGCCTGGGAGCATTTAGTTACGTAATTGAATAAAATTAATTTGTAAAACTGATGGAGTTATAGTTATTTAAAATGTGACCATCCTTTTTGGGCCACCCTGTATATATATATATATATATATATATATATATATATATATATATATATATATATATATATATATATATATATATATATATAAAGAAAGAAAGTGATGAGACTTACCAAACAAAAGCGCTGGAAGGTCGATAGACACACAAACAAACACAAACATACACACATCTTGTTTGTCTTCGAGACTTTCTGTTTGGTGCCCCTCACAAGCAGCACCCAGGGCATGATAACCCCCCCCCCCCTCCACACCCCACCCCACTGCATAGCAATGCCACTGAAATCTCCATATGCCACATGGGGTGACATATTGAGACATCTAAGGACATGAATGTAGTGTCCAGCTTGGTCATGTGTATGCATGACACCTAAAAAAATTCTAAGTTGTATCCTCAGCAGGCAAAGTAATCCATACAATCTTTTTCAATGTCTGATGTCTGATACTCATCAAATTCCTTGAGTATAGAAAAACCATTGACAGTGATGTGTACTGTGACATACATGATGCCAGCGGTCTTCGACTCCGGCTTGTTAGCCCTGAAGTGCTTCAGTTTTCGCCGCACAGCAGTACAAGTAACCACTACACACTGATACTGAACTTTAATGCAAGTACTGTAAATAGAGGGGAGCATAGTTTTCGTAATCTGCCACAACAGGATGCCTTTTTGAATGTGCAAGCTCCACGTGTGTATCACTCCGCGCTGGTTGCATACTATGTGAATGACATTCGCCAGCCTGTTACTCCAAGTGTTCATCAGTGTAGTAATTTGAGCACATCAGGTTCCACCAAGCTCATCAGTGACTCTGTGATGGACAATTTTGCTGCAGATGTGGAGGACCAACTGCATAGTAACCCGTCGAACAACCGCCGTGACCACTTTGACCTTCCGCCGCAACAACCGGTCCTGCTTCGCTTCCACGCCGGGCTTCCTGCTAACGGATTTCACTTCCCCTCCAGCTACTATGAACACAGCCAGCATGTCTGCTTCCTCTCTACCGCCCACATGACGCAGAGTTAACTTTCACTTGCCTACTCCTGCGTCCGCGAGTCGCTGCCCGCATTCTTCGACCGCCAGTTCGTTGAATCTACCGAAACTTCCGGCATTTAAACCTGCTCCCATCGAGTTTTCCCCTACCTCACCCACCGCTGAAGGGACCATCCTCTCTAGCCACCCTCGGCCTTCTTCCTCTGCTCATGATTCGAGTAAACTCACGGCCCCGTCAACGAGCCTACACTCATTCCGGGGTTTTCCGCCTCCCAGCTCCCACAGCACAGGCCCCAGCTCCCAGCAAACCGCGCCACTCTTCTAACCAGTGCAGCCCACAGGTTACTGCCACACCCACTCAGATCTCACCATCTGACACTCACCCCTCTACTCGCAGCACACCGCCCTCACCTTGCTACGGTTTCCCCACCCCACCGGCTCGGCATACCTCTCCATTAGCAGGCGACACTTACGAGCTGTCTACCCATGTTCATCTTAATGAAATTTGTGATTTATCTGTTGTCGCTAGTGGTGATACCGCATTAGTGCTGCTTGCGTGTGATGATTCGTGTGACTCGTTAGGTGGTGTGTCACAACGTGTAGTCAAGCGTTTCTAGATCTCTCTATGTGCTACATGTGGCAACCTTACATTAGGCCAAGTGGAAAGGTGATCATTAGGTTCCCTGCCGACGACACCCTTCCACACCAGTGCTCCCACACCGGCCGACGACTACGACCGCCGACGTCGCTTCAAGACTTCAGCATCAGCATTCCAGGATTTGCTCCACACTCTCCTCCTACACGGCCCGTGGCATTAGACACGGAGGAACTCACTGTAACCCACTTAAACTCACGCCAACCACGCCACCCCCCCCTCCCACCTTCGTACGTACTCCATACTGCAGGGGGGGGGGGGGGGGGGGTTAAGTGGCGTCGATCCATGGATCGATAGGCCAGAACATCATATGTGTATTATGTCTTTGAGTTGATCTTTGTTTTGTATACTTCTGGGACCTCAGTTCCGGCATAGTCTTCGACCTGTACGTTTGTCGTGTAATAAAATATTGATGATTGGAAGAGAGAACTGTGGTCATTACCTTACCACCATGCTATCTCCTTCAAGATTATAAGGTTAATATTGACAAACCTAGAACCAGAGCAATAGAGTTTAGCTGAAAATCATACAGTGCAGAGGGAATTAGGTTAGGAAATGAGAGTTTTGTTATTTAGTCAGTAAAGTAGCTGAAGTAGAGAGGATATAAAATGGAGACTGGTAATAGTAAGAAAAGTGTTTCTGAAATTTGTTGGCACTGAATATGTTTCAGCAGTAGGAAGTCTTTCCTGAATGTAACTGCCTGGCACATAGTCTTATACAGAAATGAAAAGTAGATGACAAACAGTACTGATAAGAAAAGACCTCAAGCTCCTGAAATGCGGTGCTAAAGAAGAACACAGACAATTAGAAGGGTAGATTGGATAACTGATGAAGACTCACTGAAATGAACTGGGGGACATGAAATTTATGGCACAACCAGACTAATAGGAAGGATTGGTTGATATAACAACAAAAATAATTAATTTTTGGCAATAATTTTAATAATAATTTTTTGACAATAATTTCTTTCTCATTCTGTCCAGTAAGTCTCCACTGACTGGGGTTCTGGGTGACTTTTCTGAACTCTACCCCTTTCCTAAACCTTCCACTTCCTTTCCTTTCACTCCTCATCCTTTCCCTTCAACCCTTCTGCTGGAAGAAGGAGCCACTGGCTCCAGTAGCTTGCATAAGTTATAACTTTTCTTGTATGCGTTTTCTTCTGCCACTGCATGGTGAGAAGTGATTGGTTGATAGAACACACTCTGAGGTATAAAGAAATTATGAATTTGTTGATGGAGGAAGGTGTGGGGGATAAAATTGTAGAGGGAGAACAAGGCTTAATTGGAGTAAGCAGGTTTAATTTGGATGCAGGTTGCAGTAGTTATGCAGAGATGATGAGTCTTTAATAGTAAGTCTAGGAAAGAGACCTGCACCACACCAGATTGAAAACATATCTCATTAGCTACATGTTCTCCAAATTCCCTGACTGTGAAGATTCAAGGATGGACCAGTTATTGTGTTGTCCTCATCGTCATTTCATCCTCACGCGTGTCGCCCAACGTGCTGTCAACTGAAATAAGACTCGCACCTGGTGGCCGAACTTCGCCGGATGGGGCCTCCTGGCCGGCAATGCCAAATGCTCATTTCATTTTTTTAGTTGATTTATTCCACATTATGGAAGTTTTTATTTCTTGGTGGGATATTTATATATACTTCTGCTGAACTCTCCTTTCTTTTAAAAATCTAAGATTGATCATGACAACTCAATTAATTCCCAATCAATTACTTCAGAAGGAAGGCACTGGGTTTATCATAACCTAAATTTTTACATGCTAAAAGTTGTTTATGGTATAACATAATGGAGACTTTTGACCAGTACATAAAATTGATTGAAACTATCCATAATTTTCTGTACTTATCACTTTATCAGCAATTACTTTTATCAGATTTCTTTGTGGGTTCAATTTATGTATTTGTTTCCTCTTTTGGACATAATCCCCACATTTACTAACATGTGTTGGACATCAGAACCACCTCTTATTCTCACTGACAAAGCTCAAACTTAAAATGGACCTGTGGAGCTGCAACCAATGAAAACCCACTTCCCCTATATAAGCATATGCACTGGAGTTGTGGATTTGAAAATCTGCTGACAAGGGCTTGCTTTTTATAAGCTAAACAGTGAAGTACACGAACAGTAGAAAATGTTGGATGGAATAACAACAATATGAAACCAATAGATCGCTACTCACCACACAGAGGAGTCTTTGAGTGGCAGACAGGTACATAGAGAAGAGACAGTTAGATATTATCAGCTGCTGGATTAAGTCATCTGTCAGACACAAATAAAAGACACACACACATTCGCACAGGCTTGGCTCACATACATATGGCCATTTGTCTCCAGGCACTTACCACTTAGCATGTGGGATGAGCAAGGCCATGTGTGTGTGTGTGTGTGTGTGTGTTTTGTATATATCTGACAAAGGAATTAGTCCTAGGTGGTAGTAACTAGCAGTATTTTTTTCAGTGTGCTTGTTTGTCAGTCATTGCTCCCTCTATGTGGTGAGCAGCAATTTGTCCATCTCATATTGTTGTTAAACAACTAAATATAGGCAGAGCTCAAATAATCACATTAATGAATGCCTCACTTCATGTATATGGTACAATTTTTGTGAGCAGCCATTCTATATTTTCTTCCTTACTCCATAAGCACCATCAAGTGCAAAATCAATTTACAGTGTTTGTGTATACTGATCATGTTTCAAATGTTAACATTTACAGAAACTTAATATTACATAGAATTCACAATGTGTGGCATTATATGAGTAAGTTGTTATGCCAACCAGTTCTACAAATGAATTCATCAGTAAAGTAAAGGGTGTTGACTACCAATAATTCATTCAGGCTCCTCTTAAACTGCACTTTATAACTAAATATACTGCACAAAGGAAAAATACCATACTTGGAGGGTGGCATGTGATTCCTAATCCAGCTTCAATACAAAATTTTATCTAGCAAAATCATATCTGGCGCATTTTTAAAATGTATGTATGAAAAGGAGGAGCTGGCAATACTGTTACATATGCAGCACATTGGAATCCACAAGGAATGTGTATTACCCCATACCACAGTATCAGCCATGGTAGCTCACTGAGTAGACTGCTGGGACATCAAACTCACATCCACCATGGAGCTACGGGTTGAATCCTTGTTATGTTCAATTTTTACTTTTAAGACATTCATTCCTTAGTTCTCATGTTTTTTCAACATACAAGGGTTGACTGAAAAGTAATGCCTCCACCTTCATAACTCTTCAACAGCTGGCACCATTGATGTGTGGCAGGTACTGGCTTGTTCTGTAACCTCTTCTCTATAGCTCCAGTTGGCGGGAAGCTTAGCATTTAATGGTTGTGATGTTACAGTGTAAAGTATGGAACCCTGCACAGATGATCGATCAATGCAATTTAAGCAATGTGCAGTCGTTGAATTTTTGACAGCAGAAGGTATTACCCCAAAAGAGATTCATCAGAGAATGAAAGCAGTTTTTGGTGATTGTGCTGATGTGAGTCTATGGAATATCAACACAAAGACTCACCACAGAAAAAGAAATTTAAGATGCAGCCCTGAGTTGGAAAAATCATGGCCACAGTGTTCTGGGACGCAGATAGTGTTATCCATGTTGATTTCCTTTATTGTAGAACAACAATAAATTCAGAGTGTTACATCTCAACATGGCAAACTCTGAAATGATGGTTAACAAGGATTCAAAAGGAAAAGGGAAATGTTTTCCTGCAGCATGACAATGCCAAACCACACACTTCACGCGCCACCACAGCAGCACTTCAGAGACTGAATCTCACCACCGTACGGCATCCTCCATGCAGTCCAGATTTAGCACCATCTGACTTTCATCTATTCCCAATAATGAAACACGAACTACCAGGACACCATTATGCTTCTGATAAATACGTTGAGAGATCTGTGAGGCTGTGGTTCTGGAAGCAGAGTGTCGACATCTTCTGTGACGACTTCAGAAAATTTGTTCATCATTGGCAGAAATGTATCCAAGTGGCTGGTGATTATGTGGAAAAGTGAATATTGGTAATTAAAGATCACAGTCTAAGGTTTATTTTTGCATTTGATTTATTAAAATATTCCCATCCAAACCCAATTAACGAAGGTGGAGGCACTAATTTTCATTCAACCCTCATATAAATATGTACTAAGGAAAGTTAGTCAGCAAAAATCTCGAAATTTCTTGACTGATTTACTTGACATTTTTATGCAGTAGTGTAATAAACATTCACACATAGGATTGCCGTACATCCTGATTTATAGGGAATGTCCTAGTTTTTCAGTCTTTGTCCTGGTGTCCCAAAAAGACTTCAGAATGTTAAATATCCTGATTTTCAAGCAAGATAGTTATTGTTTACTGGTTCAGTACATTAATATGTATTAATAGATAACTTATAACAAACTGACAGTGCCTTACTCTCATATCACATCTATTTTATTTGATAACAGTTGACAACTCTCTATAACAACCATTATTCACTTGTTCATATTGTGGAGTAACTTGAGTCTCTAAACTTATTTACCACTGTAGTGCCAGTGTGCATTATTACAGTATGTGAGTTGTCATTGCTTTGTGATGCAAAAAGTTAAATGTAAGTGTTCTTTCCATGATGAATATGCAGAAATAACACCTTTCATAAAAAGAGGCAACACAAATGGAGAAGCATTCTGCAAACTTTGCTCCTGTTATTTTTCAATTGAGCATACTGGGAAGTCCAACATAATTCATCATATTAAGACCCAAAAGCACAAAAGAAGTTTTCAGTGAGAGGCATCCAATTCAAAACTCACAACTTTTGTTATAAAATCAGATGCAAGAGAGGAAATACTCATTATTACAACTAAACTGACCACAACATATAAAGCTGTAAAACATTTAAGTCACTTGATTGCACACTATAATTGTGTTTAGTTATGTATACCAGTTCTGTGATTACTAGCAAGCAATGTCACAAGAACAATAGCCGAAGCAATAATCAAACATATTCTTGCTCCTCATTCTGTATATATTTGGCTTCAGACTTTAAGGGGGGGAAAAACCTTCCATTTTACAGAGTAGCTGTTGATGTTGGCAATCATAAGGCCTTGAAATTATTTCCTTCAGTTGTGTAGTATTTTCATGCAAATAAAGAGAAAAAAACTAAACTAATGAAGCTTAATCCTGCACAAAATGAAACATTCGGCACTATATCAGTGCTCACAGATATTAAAATTAATTTAAATAAATTGTTTAACAGTTTTCAGCAACAACTGCGATGTCAGTTTTGGGAGGCTGAATGATAGAGGTGAAGACAACATGTTCAGTTGCTTAAAACTGAAACTTGGGCAGAACTTTGCAGGAGTGAGCTGTTCAGCAAACATTTTGCATTGCATTGTTTCAACTGCTGCAGAGATTTTCTCTGTTGATAGCAAAGAATTTCCTGGTTTTGAAAAATTTCAAAGGATAATTGGAAGTCAGTAATACCTGGCCAGAACAAAAGACTGTGATTTTTCATAAATATAGAGTTCAGCATTCTGAAGTTACAATTGTTAAGGATATGACAATATATGTTCTAATGTTGAATGAATTTTTTCATTAATGGGAGGTCAATGGACTGAGGAACAGAATTGTTATGTATCAAAATTGAGAGCATATTCCAGTCTACTTATAACTTTGAAATGAGCTGTGAAGAGTTTTATAATTATGCAACTAACTACACCAATCCCCTAAAAGCACTCAGATCATTTGAGAAGTATAACTGATCCATTAAATAATCTGTGTAAAAGTTGTGTGTGTAAGTAACTTATGTAACTTACACTATACTTTGTTCTTTTCAAATATATTTATACAAGTATTATGATCAATAGTGATGGATAAGTTAGTTTTTCCAGGCATTTGAAGCCGTTCCTCACACTCATCTTATGATTCGATTTCTGTGGATTTTAGGGTACCAATGTTTATGGGACTCTATTCAGACAGCAGCTACTATATATTTTTTAACTAATTTATGGCTTTTCTGTCAAAACTGACTGCGAGAAAGAAAATGCTGTGAAAATGTGCAGGTCTTTTTTTTTTTTCAGAGTCAGTTTCAACCACAGTCTCTGTGGTTTTAATTACAATATCAGTGCATTTAAGCAATGGATAAATTGTTTCTCACATTTGTAATCTTTCTCCTTATATGTAAATATGAACAAAAATTTATATACACATACACATCTATGTACTGTTTTGTTTTCTTCCCCACAATCTGTTTTAGCAGAAAACAGGAAAGTTGTATTTGTGGCTTATTGGCTTATGATTAAAATAGTACTATGAAATCTGTATAATCCAAAACTTTTTAATCCAGTCTATTTGCAGGTTAACACTACCATAAGTAAAATACTGTCCTCAAATCTTACAGACACAGCAGTTAGGGAGGTCTCTCATATCCTGTGTACCAATGATCCCAATCAATTTACCTATTCATGTTAAGTGACTTAAATTCCCAATCAAGGTTTCATTGGCAATAACAACAGTCAAGTCTCAAGGCAACTTTGCAAACATTTCAACTTTAGTGGAGTACATAACTGCCTTGAAAGAATCATACATTTCTTTTGGTGGTTGTACATACACCACATAAAAATAGGCAAGTTTTGATTGTTTCACATTAACTTCTCCATGTTTTAATGCTATTGACTTGTAAATTTATTTGTTAGGAAATAACTTACAAAAATTTAACATGTATGGCTCATAAAATTAAATAAAAGTTACTTTTTATCAGCTTATATTGCACAAAGATTTAAAAATGGAATAAATCCTCATCATCATTTGGAAGGCCAGGAACAGAAAAAACTGCAAGTGAATGGCCTTGAATATAACTGCATTTTCTACATGCTTTCAAGCATATTTGCAGTAGGAACTAAACTTTAGCATGAGATGCTGCTCTTCACACAATAGGTGGTAAAAAGCAAATATCCATTCAATATGTAAGCAATGAGCCTATTCCAGTTTTTACATTATAAGATTCATCTTACTGAAAAGTTTTTTGCAGCCAGAATTTGAACACAGAATGGTTAAATATGAGAGCTCAAACTCTGGCAGGGCTGGGAATTATCTCTTACCAAATAAAATTTTTATGTTAAGTAGATCCCCCAAAGTATGTCCACTTCTGACCAGTCCTAAAAATTTTCATCTATTTTCGAAATAGGAAGGTTCCAGTAGTCATCACTAATTTGTTGTAGGAGATTATCATCATCAACAAAAGAGATTATTCTCGGCAATTTTTACATAACAGGTCTAAGAGGTTTTTCCCTTTCTTTGTTTGAAAGAGCCCTTTTAGTCATAAAAACTGCAAGCAATGGTAATAAATCATCATCGAAGTTATACTTATTCTTCATCTCTGATGATCCCATCAGCATAAAATCCCTACATCTGTGGTAAAAGACTTTCAAGACATTCCACTCATGATATATTTCTGGTTCCTGGAAGTGCCTTTGAAACTTAAATTTCTTAATACATTTAGGCTGTCAGAAAGAAAATTAGACCTTCTGTTTGGGTCAATGTCAATCAGTTTATTGATTGTTTTTAATTGGATGTTGTCAGCCCCCAGTAGCTGAATGGTCAGCGTGACAGATTGTCAATCCTCTGGGCCCAGGTTTGATTTCCGACTGGGTCAGGTAATTTTCTCCTCCCTGGGACTGGGTGTTGTGCTGTCCTCATCATCATCCTATCATCCTCATCGATTGCAGTTTGCCGAAATGGTGTCAAATTGAAAGACCAGCACCTGGTGAATGGCCTGCCCGGTGTGGGGGAGGGGGTGGGGGGTGTGTGGGGGGGGGCAGCCATACGATTAAAAATAAATTGGATGTTTTCATTGTTATAGTTTATTGATTATGATATACTGCAGGTCCATGTAACAAAGGAACATTTCCACATAACCATCCACCTTCTTTTAATGTAAATCAATGATTACAACTTTACCACTCTGGAAATACATATTTAAATATTTGAATTTCAGTAAAATATAAGAAAGCTTCTCTTTACTACAACCTCTGGGTAATCTACAACACTGAGAGGATGATAATATTCTGCCAAGGGTCCCGCCAATTTAATTTCTGCAATGCGTGCTTGATTATTTAAAGAGGTATCAGTGATAGCTGATTTTACAGATGTACTCAAAATTGTCTGCTGTTTAATTTGTTTTACATAAGTTCCACGGTTTTTAATGCAGTCCCCTTAAATGCAAAAGTCAGGTTACAGACTCTACAGCTTGCCCTTTCTTAGATTGATTGATTGGCACACAACCAACCTTTAAATTCATGATTAGTTTCCCAGAGTTTTCTTCATCTTTATTTTCACCTCTTATATTTAAGTATGCTCACTGTAGATTCCTTGGGAGTACTAGGACCACTGTCACTATCTTCTGTTTCCATTGACACTATTTTGTAATCCTTAACACCTTGTTAACCAATCACCGCCAGTCACTGTGCTGACATGAGGCAACGTGTTACTGTAATCCTTTTCACTTATGTTTGAGCACTACATGGTGCAACAAAATCAATATGATGAATACCTCAGGGGATTCATCTCTGGGAATAAACTGCTTTGTGTTATGCAACTGCTGTTTAATACAACTTAGGAATTCCACGACTGTACAGACTGGCATGTATGCTTTCAAAATCACATTTGTGAAAAAAACTGTCCAAAATTAAATAAACTATAAAAATAATAAGAAAGATGAAATCTTAATAACAGTAAGCCTTTCATAAGATCGTACAATACATGTATGCTCTGAAGGGTGGCTCATATGTTCATATACCATTTCCAATTATTGCACATGTACAACCCATACTGCACTATTGGCGGCACCGGCTCTAGGTCAGAGAGAAGCGCAAAAGGAGATGGACAAAAACAGTGGGGAGGAGGAGGTAGAGAATGATGGGGGCGGGGAGAGAAAATGAACAGATAGAGGAAGGAGAAGGAGATTAGAATGTATATCTGATTCCCATTCATATTTTTCAAATGTGAAGCATTGCCATGTTCACTAGCATCTTTATAACAGTGATCTACAGTTGAATGAAGCTAACTACTACTACTACTACCACTACTGCTACTACTACTAGTGCTACTACTACTACTACTACTACTACTATTACTATTATGATTATCTTGACAAACTGGATAAAGAGAAATCTCTCTCCCTTTTTTTTTCACTGCACAGCCAAACTGTCTTCTTCTGTTAGTTTGTCACCATAACCAGACCCTTTCATTTCATATTTGTTGGCTTCTCCAGTTGACAATAAAACTGTGAATATACACACAAAGAAATGTGAAGTCACTGCAGGTAACATGACATTCCTCTTGACCCAAGAAATTATATGTATGGCGCAAATGGGCCAAAATATGGAAATCTGAAGTGATGCCGATGAAACATAAAAATATAGTTTTTGACTACATCACTAAGTACCATAATGGTTAGCAGCTGATGTTATGTCACTTGCCACTACTGTGTTGCCACATTGGTTGCTGGCTGCCACTCAGTTATTGGTGACACACAAATACACAGCTGGTCACTTCACAAATGCTGTTAATGTGTAACGCAGAACAATGTTGGAATGATGTTCTGTCGATAGTTGATTTGAAGTGGCCAGTGGCTGAACTGGGGTAGATGGCGCATTTTGTAGTCCTGAATTTAAACTTATGTCCCAATCTAACCACAATCTCATGATGTTCAATGTATCTGAGAAAATGGTGGTCAGCAATCAGTGGTAAAAGTAAAAGCTAACCTCTATAAGCAAACCTCTATAAGCTAACCTCTATAAGCAAAATCGAGAAAGAATAATTTCAGCTTCAGTGCTAAAAAACAAACCTTAATTTCCTGCTGTCATTCATTGGTTACCAGAAACTAACCTCACACTGGCTACACAAACTGCTATTTACCAACTGAGGAACAGTACTGGTTGGCACTTGGTTGAAGATTATAGGTGCTACTAGCAGATTCCAAATGGAAAAAGAATGATAGGAAGAAAAGTAAGAACAAATAAAAAAACCAATATGAAATTAAAATGACATGGCAACATATTTGCAATGTTAAACAAATACATTTAAATCATTAATTGAATAAAATAATAATTAAGTTCTTTTGATTAGCTTTAGAAACTAAAAAAAATTGGCATGTTTCATAGTTTCTAAACTATGACTTCCTACATGACACTGAGTGCTCTGACTGGAGGAAACAAGCTCCACCCTGTGAAGTGTCAACTGACAAGTAATTTTAATCAGAGTATAGAGTTACTCATATCCGAAAACTATAGGGTGGAAATAATTGTAGAGCAGCTATTCACAGAGATCTAGAATGGGCTGTAATTATTGTATGGCAGCAAAACTTGGTAGGTGTGGTAATGTGTTAATATGGAACTGATTTATACTGGAAAAAATTAGTTCCAATTTTGGCTACCAGGTGCAAATCTGGGGCTGTGAATGCAGGAAAGACTTATAAAAATGTTACCATATCTAATGGGTTAGTAACGAGATGTGGGCAGATAAGGTCAAACAAGTGAGAAAAGCATAATTCTGATTTTATTATAAACCGCCACTTACACAATTTGTTCAAATGGTTCAAATGGCTCTGAGCATTAAGGTACTTCTAAGGTCATCAGTCCCCTACAACTTAGAACTACTTAAACCTAACTAACCTAAGGACATCACACACATCCATGCCCGAGGCAGGATTCGAACCTGCGAACGTAGCGGTCGCATGGTTCCAGACTGCAGCGCCTAGAACTGCTCGGCCACTCTGGCTGGCACAATATGTTCAATTTGTCAATCAGAGATGTCAGTGAGATGCTGCAGCTATAAAACAGCCTGATCAACAGTTTCTTGCCGCAGTTCCAGTGGAATCTGAGCAACATCTTCCTTTAAGGTAGAGACTGAATGTGTCACTGGTAAACACGTTCTTTTAGATATCCCAAGAGCCAAATGCCACATGGATTCAAATCAGGTGATCTGGAACACCTGTAGAAATTACACGGTTGTGAAACCTGAATTAAGCAGATCTCTCACTGGACGAGCAAAATGAGTTGCTATTTCATCTTGCATGAAAACTTTGGTATTCACACAGTTACGCTTTTGCTAGACTGTAGGACTTACCTAAGTGCAGATACAGGTTCAGATCACTATTTAGTATGATGAAGAGTAGGCTAAAGTTTAAGAGACTACTCAGGAAGAATCAATAAGAAAAAAGTGGGACACGGAAGTACTAAGGAATGAAGAGATATATTATACTTGAAGCTCTCTAGACCTATAGATACTGTGATAAGGAGTAGATCAATAGGTAATTCACTTGAAGAGGAACAGAGGTCTCTAAGAACGGCAATCACAGAAGTTCGAAAGAAAACCATAGGTACAAAGAAGGTAACTGCAAAGAAACCATGGGTAACAGAAGAAATACCTTAATTGATCGATGAAAGAAGCAAGTACAAAAATGTTAAGGGAAATTCAGGAATAGAGAAATACAAGTCACTCACAAATTAAACAAATAGGAGGTGCAGAGAAGCTAAGCCAAATGGCTGCACGAAGAATGTGAAGAAATCGAAAAAGAATTATTGTCGGAAGGTCTGAGTCAGCGTACAGGCAACTCAAAACAACTTTCGGTGAAACTGAAAGCAAGGGTGGTAACATTAAGAGCGCAATGGAATTCCACTGTTAAAAGGCAGAGGAGAGAGCGGATAGGCTAGGTGGAAAGAGAACATTGAAGGCTTCTATTAGGGGAACACTTGTCTGATGTGGTAGAAGAAGAAACAGCAGTCGATAGAAAATAGTTTTTGGATCCAGTACTAGAACCAGAATTTAAAAGAGGTCTGGAAGATTTAAGATCAAATAAAGCGGAAGGGATAGTTAACATTCCATTGGAATTTCTGAAATCGTTGGGGGTAAGTGACAACAGAACGACTATTCAAATTAGTGTGTAGAATGTATGAGTCTGGTGATATACCATCTGACTTTCGGAAAAAAAGCACCCACACGATTCGAAATACTGCAAGAGCTGACAAGTACGAGGATTATCGCATAAGCATTTAACAGCCCATGCATTCGAGTTGCTAACAAGAAAATATACAGAGGAATGGAAAAGAAAATTGAGGATGCATTACATGACGATAAGTTTGGTTTTGGGAAAGGTAAAAAAGACACTAGAGAGACTGTTCAGATGTTGTGACTGATAATGGTAGCAAGGCTACACAAAAATCAGGAATCGTTCATAGGATCTGTCGACCTGGAAAAAGCGTTCAACAATGTAAAATGTTCGAAATTCTAAGAAAAATGGGAGTAAGCGATAGGGACAGACGGGTAATATACAACGTACAAGAGGAAAGAGGGAATAATACGTGTGGAAGACCAAGAATGAAGTGCTCGGATTAAAAAGGATGTAAGACAGAAATGCAGTCTTTCGCCCCTACTATTTAATCTATACATAAAAGATGCAATGATGAAAATAAAAGAAAGGTTCAAGAGTGCAATTAAAAGTCAATGTGAGAGGATATCAACGATAATATTTTATGATGATATTGATATCCTGGGTGAAAGTGAAGAAGAATTATATGATCTGCTGAATGGAATGAACAGTCTAATGAGTACAGAATATGGAGAAGTAGCAGAAATGAGAACAGCGAGAAACTTAACATGAGGATTCATGGCCAGGATGTAGATTAAGTTAACGGCTTCTGCTACTTAGACGGCAAATTAACCAATGAGTGACGGAGAAAGGATGACATCAAAAGCAGACTAGCATTGGCAAAAAGGGTATTCCTGGCCAAGAGAAGTCCACTAGTGTTAAACATAGGCCTTAATTTGAGGAAGAAATTTCTGAGTATGTATGTTTGGCGCATCGCGTTGTATGGTAGTGGAACATGGACTGTGAGAAGACCGGAAAAAAAGAGAACCGAAGCTTTTGAGATGTGGTGCTACAGACGAATGTTGAAAATCAGGTGAACTGATAAGGTAAGGAATGGGAAGATTCTGCGGAGAATCGGAGAGACAGGATGATAGGGCACCTGTTAAAGATGTCAGGGAATAACTTCTGTGGTACTAGACGGAGCTGTAAAGGGTAAAAACTGTAGAGGAAGGCAGAGATTGAAATATAGCCAGCAAATAATTGAGGATGAGGATTGCAAGGGATCATTATAAAACAAAAGAGAGAGGGTGAGTGTTTGTGAGTGAGTGTGTGAGAGAGAGAGACTAGAGACGCTATTCCAAAGCAGGAATCACATGCTATAGTAAAAGGTATTGATAACATGGGGACGTCACGGTACACCTGGGAGGCCCTCAGCGTGTATCCTCTTCAAAGAAGAACAGACCAAGAATAAAGGTGCTGGTGAATCTATGCCACTCAGTCACATACGGCGAGTGCAACATGCGGTTTAACAGTATAGCAAATTCGGAAGTACTGTGTAGTTACACCCTGTAGCGTAAAACATCCCTCATTACTCCATAGCATATTGCCCAGTCATATGTTATCAACTTCGAGCAAATTCAGAATGTTGCTACGAATCATGCCCGTTGCGGCAACATCTGGATTTTGTACAGGTACTAGTGTAAAGTAGACCACAAAACTTTATGTACTGGTGACCATGGGATGGACAATTCTCGTGACTCTGCGTGAGTACTAACCCTATCCGGACCACATGCTGCAATATCAGTTGGAGGAAGAACAACCTCGTCAATAACTTCCGCCAGGACACGACGCTTACCTCTTCCAGACCCCACACCAAGCTCAGTCGCGTTTTCGAATTTTATTATCATCTTCTTTAAACCATTTAATGACATGGGGCCTCTTCTCAGACCTTTCAGTGGGCGATGTTCTCTCAATGCAGCACATAAAACAGTTTCACTAACAGTGCACAGTCTCTCTTCTCGACAGTCATACTATTCACTCACGTTGTCGCTTGTCAAATGACAGCATGGATGTCATACCGTCATACATACAGTATAGAGAAATTTTTGGCGGAACTCGAAGTAATTCTTTTCCCAGCAAAAATCCGTTCTACATCAGTCAATTACCATATCTACCAAGCTTCGCAGCCGACCGCTGTGGCCGAGCGGTTCTAGGCGCTTCAGTCATGCAAAATACTTTTGAATACGTTTTCTGAAAATTGTCTTGAGCAGCTAGCTCGGGAGCCCACACTCAATGGAAATATCTCGGACCTTGTAGCCACAAATAGGCCGGACCTTATCGACAATGTCAGTATAGAAACGGGCATTAGCGTTCCTGATGTCATTATATCAACTTTGATTACGAAAGTTAATAAATCAGTCAAAGAAGGCTAGGAGATTGAGTCTGCTAGATAGAGCAGATAAGCAGTTATTAACATCTTGCTTATACAGTGAATTTGTATCACTTAGTACCAGCAAGTGGGTGTAGAGGAATTAAGGGCAAAGTTTAAGCACACTGTAAATCGTGGTCTGGAGAGTTACGTGCCTGGTAAGAAGATAGATGATGGAAAAGACCTACCTTGGTTTAATAACGAAATTCGTTAAATACTGAGAAAGCAGAGGCTGTTGCACTGTAGGCTCAAAAGGAGACGCACAAACGACGACAACCGAAGGTTAGTAGAGATTCGTGCCTCTGTGGAAAGATCTATGCGCTAAGCATACAAAAACTACCACTGTCACACCTTAGCAAAAGATCTGGCAGAGAACCCGAGAAAATTCTGGTCGTACGTAAAATCAGACAGCAGGTTTAAGGCATCCATTCAGTCCCTTGTTGACCAATCTGGTGTGGCAGTTGAAGCTAGCAAAACGAAAGCAGAAGTTTTAAATTTCACGTTCAAGAAATTGTTCACGCGGGAGAACCGTGCAAACATACCGTCATTTGACCATCGGACAGACTCCCGTATGGACGACATAGAAATAAGCATACCTGGCGTGGAGAAGCAACTTAAAGACTTGAAAACAAATCAGTCACCAGGTCCGGATGAATCCCAATTCGATTTTACAAACCGTAATCTGCATTGGCTCCTTAACTAGCAACTAGCTCGCATTTATCGTGAATCTCTGGCCCAGCACAAAGTCCCAAGCAACTGAAATAAAAAAAAAAACCGCAGGTGACTGCAGTATATAAGAAATTTAAAAGAACGGACAAGCAAAACTACAGACCAATATCCATAACTTCTGTTTACTGCAAAAAATGTTCAAATGTGTGTGAAATCTTATGGGACTTAACTGCTAAGGTCATGAGTCCCTAAGCTTACACACTACTTAACCTAAATTATCCTAAGGACAAACACGCACACCCATGCCCGCGGGACGACTCGAACCTCCGCCGGGACCAGCCGCACAGTCTATTGTTTGCTGCAGAACACATTCTCAGTTAATATTAAAAACTTTCTTGAGGCTAAGCAGCTTATGTCCATGAATCAGCGTGGTTTTAGAAAGCATCGCTCGTGTGAAACTCAGTTTGCCCTTTTTTGACATGATATGTTGAGAACTGTGGATGAAGGGCAACAGGCAGATCCGGTATTTCTAGATTTCCGGAAAGCATTTGAGACGGTGCCCAATTAACGAATGTACGAGCATATGAAATAAGTTGGCAGATATGTCAGTGGCTCGAAGACTTCTTAATTAATAGAACCCAGTATGTTGTTCTCGATAGCGAGTGTTCATCAGACACAATGGTATCGTCAGAACTGCCCCAAGGAAGTGTGACAGGACTGCTGTTGTTCTCGGTATACACAAAAGATTTGGCGGACAGGGTGGGCAGCAGTCTGCAGTTGTTTGCTGATGATGATATGGTGTACGGTAAGCTGTCAAAGTTAACTGACTGTGGAAAGATACAAGACGACTTAGACAAAATTTCCAGTTGATGTGATGAATGGCAGCTAGCGCTAAACATGGAAAAATGTAAGTTAGATGAGTACAGAGAAGAAATCTGTAATGTTCGGATATAGTATTACTAGTGTTCAGCTTTACACAGTCAGGTCGTTTACATATCTGGGCGTAACGTTGCAAAGCGACATGAGGTGGAATGAGCGTGTGCAAACTGTGGCAGGGAAGGTAAATTGCCGACTTAGATTTTTTGGGAGAATTTTAGGAAAGAGTGGTTCACTTGTAAAGGAGACCACATATAGGACGCTTGGCTACTGCTCGAGTGTTTGGGATCCATACCAGGTCGGATTGAAGGAAGACATCGCAGCAATTCAGAGGAGGGCTGCTACATTTGTTATCGGTATGTCAGAACAAAACGCAAGTGTTACGGAGATGCTTCGGGAGCTCAGATGGGAATCCCTGTGGCTTGGGAGGGCGCGTCGCCTCGGAGGTGTGCGGCGCGAGTCGGCCGGCCGCTCTGCTCCGTGGACCGCGGCTGTGCGGCGAGGACCCGGAACGATGTCCACCTTGACAGGTCGCCATGTCTTGCCGTATCTCGAGGCTAACGACTCCCTCCTCTCGGCCTTTTTATTGGTGGACTAAACTTGCAGAACCGCCCAATGACTGATCGACGTTTTATGACCACGCCTCCCAGTGCACGGTGGAAATTTCCTCTCTTGTGTGGGCTGGTGTGTGACTCGAGAACCATTTCACCGTCAAGTCTGCTCCCAGCGTTGGTCGTACACTATATGTTTTCCTGCATTTCTAATTTGTTGTGAAAGCAGCCACACAACACATCCTTATAATGGCTCTCTCTGCATTAGGCCCGGACTGTCTCAAGTTCATGATTCATCGAAGAACCTACTGGCGTTCGTGTTTTACAAGGGGTGTCCATCCTGTCCAGAAAACATATTTTTAAGCAGGCTGACTTCTTTCGCAGTTATTTTAGCTCCACATGCCTATCTTTGCGAATTCTTGGCGCTTTTGTGTTTGATGGGTTCCTGAATTGTTGACACGTTATTGCTCTCTAAGGCGGGTGAAATGGCTGCTGCCAGACCAGAAGAATCCAGATGTCTTCACGTGTGCATTTTTGAAGCTCCATCTTCTTGAATACGGGGTCCATCAGTTTTCGGCAGCCTTCTCATTGTCCGCCAGCCATCACGAGGTGTCCATTCTTAAGCGAGGCGAGGGCATCCGCCCTGCTCCACCCTGAGCGTTTCTGATCTGCGCTGATGTCCACATCTTGGATGCTCACCGCGGAGGGTGCCCTCTCTCCTTGTCTTGGCCCACTGGCTCTTTCAGCGGGCGCAAGTGGTCCCCGGTGGAGGTAACGCAGTATGTTTCAAATTCAATTAATCATTTTATTAACACTATTTTCCTCGTGTTTAATTTAATAAAATCCTTGAAATGCCGCACATATGCCACTGCAGACGTCAGAAAATGATATATAGCAGCTAAAAAAATGCAAAACAATCACTAATGTAAATGTCTCTGGTTGCCAATAATCAGAATGTTACTGCTATCGTTTCTTCAAGTTATGTTGGACGTCAGTGATCACTGTTCTGCTTTTAAAATCCCTCCTCAGTTGTAATGAGAATTCTGCAAAAAGCGTCAATCTACATATGTGCAATCCTTTTGAGTAGTGCTAAGGAAAACTGGAGCTGCAATTCAGTCTGTAGTGTACTACCTCCAAGCATTTAACGTCACGCACATTTTCCGACACATTAGCACAGCAAACTTCTGGGGAGATCTTTGATACCGTGTATCTCTAAAACTGCGTATTTTCGCAATGCGCAAGCATAAATACGAAAACCACCAAATGTGGAATGTTAACTTTGAAAACACCGAAGTCAGTGTGTCGGTTGCACGGTTATGTCGTGTTTTCTTCCGTTCGCTCCTGTGTAAATGCCTGTGGCAACGCAACTAGTCACACATTATGAAAAAAATAATGAACTTCTTTGCTTTGACTTAGAGACCTTCTTTGGAATTCTTTCAGTTTTACCGCCTTGTGTCTGTGTAATCAGCTGGCGTAATGTATATATTTTTGTGTGTTATACGAGGTGCGGCTAGAAAAAAACCGGACTGATGCTGGAAAAAACATTTATTTACAATTATTTACAATTTCATGTTATCTCCTTCAATGTACTCTCCTCCTCGGTCTCTACACCGCTCCATACAAATTTTCCACTGTTCATAGCAATGCTGCAGATCATTTTCGTTAAGTCCATACATTACTTCCGTCGCTTTTTCTTTTACAGCTTCAACAGTCTCAAATCTAGTTCCTTTCAAAGCTGACTTGACTTTAGGGAAAAGAAAAAAGTCACAGGGGGCCAAATCAGGTGAGTAGGGTGGATTATCTAAGATGGGAATGTTGTGTTTTGCCAAAAACGTCTTCACTGACAACGCACTGTGAGCTGGGGCATTGTCTTGGTGAAGGATCCATGACTTTTTTCTCCACAAATCGTTCCGTTTTCTCCGTACTCGCTCACGTATGGTAGCCAGGACGCTAATGTAGTAATGCTGATTCACTGTTTGTCCCTCTGGTACCCAATCAATGTGCACAATCCCTTTGATGTCAAAAAAAACAATCATCATTGCCTTGAATTTCGATTTTGACATTCGTGCTTTTTTTTGTCGTGGAGAACCAGGAGTTTTCCAATGCATCGATTGGCGTTTAGTTTCGGGATCGTAAGTAAAAAACCACGATTCATCGCAAGTAATAACATTTTGTAAGAAGGTGGGATCACTTTCAATGTTTTCCAGGATGTCAGAACAAATCATTCTTCGGCGTTCCTTCTGTTCAATTGTGAGACACTTTGGAACCATTTTTGAACACACTTTGTTCATGTTGAAACTTTCATGAAGAATCTGCCTAACACTTTCCTTGTCAACTCCTGTTAACTCAGACACTGCTCTGATTGTTAAACGGCGATCTTGTCGAACAAGTTTACCGATTTTTTCAATGTTTGCATCAGTTTTTGCTGACAATGGTCTGCCAGTGCGAGTGTCCTCACTGGTGTCTTCGCGGCCATCTTTAAATCGTTTAAACCACTCAAACACTTGTGTTCGCGATAAACAATTATCGCCGTACACTTGTTGTAACATTACAAACGTTTCACTTGCAGATTTTCCTAGTTTGAAACAAAATTTGATGTTAACACGCTGTTCTTTCTGTACACTCAACATTTTCCGACGCACAGACAAAACGTCAACTACTTAAAACAGACGCCACGGGCAGACTGAGTGCAGGAGGCAGATGAAACTCGAGCAGTAGGCGGAGCGAGAGTCACGTGACAGGCCACGCGACTTTCAGCCTTATTGCATTCGTTTTATTGTTTCACCAGTACTAGTCCGGTTTTTTTCTAGCCACACCTCGTATGCATGTTTTTCATAATTTAAAGAAGTTCGTGGTACTAACACTGCTCGTATTTAGCAGAGGATTGTCATTCCCACAAGTAGTGACCCAGACGAGCACCACGGCAGATGACAAACACATCGAAAGTGAGTTTACTTCACCGGCTACTATGCATGCTGCCTCTTCATGACAGTATCAGAGGAAGCCACTATCTTGCACAGACGATGTTAAATTTCAGGTAAGAGCCGAGCACATTGCGTAACATACAACTTACGGACAATTCGCTAGCAAGCTACAGCTCGTCTTCCGCGTTCCGTGGAGAGTTCTTCGCCCCGACGTGCATGCCAGATAACCAGATCGATAGTTCCGGATCCTAAAACGTTGTTTTGAAGCCTACACTATCACGGATGACAAACTGCAACTCATCCTGACAATCAGAGCCTTTGATTCTCAGACCTTGTTCCCACATGACTATTCACTGATACAGGGATGGATGCTACATAGTAGCGAACCCTTGTGCGTAGTTTGCGCAAACGCGCATTCGCTCATGTTCGCTTGTGATTTCTTCGGTACAAAGGGCTTCATAAGTGCCATGATGTAAGTGCAGAGCGCACCACTAGGAGCCAGGCGTCTCAAAACACGTCGTGTAATAGAGCGATGGGTGGTGTTTTTGTGTCATTGACTTCGTTAAATGTGAGTTAATTATGATAGTTTGCTAACGATTTCGTACCAATTCCCGTGACACTGGCTGCTTATGTGATGCGAAGAAAACAGGGTGCCAGGACCATAAGCAGGGAATATGGAGCCTGTGCAGGAATCATTCGCTGGAAGACCGAAGAAATCGACGACACATCGAAGCAGAGATCTTCAGATACCATTGTCAGATAACTGGTGCATTCTACGCAAGTATTCGCATGTAAAATAGTACCGCTTGCAGCTGATGCACGCGTAGACTCCTCGGAACAATGAGCTTCTGACTACCGCAATAATTTGCAGGAGCGTCTGGAGGAAGACTGTTTTCCACAGAAGTTTGTTCTCAGTGAAGAAACTTCGTGTCATCTGTCTGGAAAGGTGAATCGTCATAAAGTGCATGTTTGGGGCACTGAACATCCACACGCGATTGTGGAACACATTGGTGATTCACCTAAAGTTAACGTGTTTTTATGCCATATCTTCTTCACAAGTTTATGGACCATTTTTGTGTGTGGAGAGAGCAGTAACTCATTTAGTGAACCTGGACCTGCTGCAGCGATGGCTTACGCCACAATTACAGTAAGACGCTGGCATCTTCCTTCCCCAACAAGATGGTACTTCACCACGTTTTCTATCAAGCGTTCATGATTACCTCAATGCCAGACTGCCTCGGCGTTGGATTGGATGTGCCTTCTTTCATCATGGCTCTCCTCTTCTTCAGTGATCCCATGGTCGCCTACGTTAACTCCATGTCATTTGTTCTTATGGGGTTATGTCAAATATGGTGGGTTCCTGCCTCCAGTGTCACTTAATTCCGAAGAGTTGCAAGAACAGATAACTAAGGCGATTGCTGATATCAACCATGACTTGTTGGAACGTGTATAGCAAGAGTTAGGCTACCGGTATCGTATTCACGTTTGTCGCATTGGAAACAATGCCCATAATGAGAGGCTGTGAACTGAGTTTAGGATAGATGTTATATTCACTTATATGTGTGTATTTCGTGTCGGTATTCTTGCAGCTTCCTTTGAAACACTGAAGGTACATTTAATAAGCTTGTATAAGTCTGCGAATGGTAATAGACGTGAGATGGCACAGCTGTATCAAAACGTGTTTACGTATAGAAGAGAGCCTAGTTATTTAACCTTTTCTGGTGTGTATCGTCGCATTACTGCTACAAGATCCTTAAAACCACGAGTGGTGGAACGAGAGAGAGTAAGATTCGTGGGTACACCTGATAAGGAAGAACATCCTAGCATGTTATGCTTCTCATAGTGCCGCATGTAGCGTATTTCATGAACATTTCATGTATCTGCACCATTTCCAACATGTGTAACAGCTTCCTTCTGTCGATTACCAAATTAAGAAATGCTTTCGTCCGTTGGTTTGTTGAACATACAACCAGTCAGCCGTTTTTAGCTTCAGTTTTGCATGCAGATAAAGCAAACATACGGACGAGATGGAATAGCTATTTTCCCAACCTCAATACTCAAGGAACAATGCGGTCTACACACGACCACAAGTTCCAAATTAACCTGAGAGAAAATTGTAGGCCACTGGCAGATTGTATGCTGTTCCAGAACGTCCTACAGGTGCTTTCTGCACGGATGCTATGCAGTACACGCTTCTAGACTTCGCTGTAATACGTGTACCCGTGAATAGGGGGAAGCGTGTGATTTATGTGTGGGACGATTCCAACATTGTTCGAGGGCGTGAATGGTACCTTCCAAGACAGATGGATACATGCAGAGGAGCACTTGCCCCGTTTGCACGTCTTCTAGACGCAAGCGCTTTGGATTGTTATCTGTGGGGCCACTTAAAACTGTTGGGCTATGCAACTGACGTTACAAAACAGAGATTCTTCAATAACGTGTCTTGGAAGTTTCTGAAACCATTTCACGCTGTCCTGAGATGTTTCGAAGGACGGGATATTTCTTGATAATATTATGTAAACTGAAGGTGGTGGAATTGGGGGAGGGGGGGGGGGGGGGTGAGTAAGAAATAAAGGGAAGGAACTAATGATATCACCTTCCTCGGGACTTTATGTGGAATTAGGGGCGACAAGTGAAAATGTGTGCTAGACTGGGACTCGAACCTGGGGGACAGGGCTGCAGATAGGTGGCGCTAGGCGAGAATGTGAGTCGGCCGGGGAGCGTGCTGAGATAGTCCGCGAATTTGCTATAGCACTGTGTTCGGATGGAGCAATGTTTGACTCAACTGCCTAGCAAGCAGGAGATCGTGGGTTCGATTACTGCTCCGGCACAGATTTTTACTCGTCACTTCTCATTCCGCTTAGAGTCCGGATGCAGCTGATATCCTCAGCGCTCTCCTTTTCTTCAGGATCGCCCTCCTGTACCTTCAATTTAAATAATATGTATGACAGCTGCGGAATCTGAGTCGTTTCCGTTCTTTCGGACATGTCCGAAAGAACAGACATGACATTCACAGTAACAGGTAACATAGGTAAAGTGTTATCATTCTGTAAAGTAGATAGCTTAAAAATACTCGTGCAGCCGTACTAGAGTATTGCTCAAGTAAGTAGTATCTGTACGAAACAGGACAAACGAGAGATATTGAACGCATAGGAAGAGGCGCAGTACGACTGGTCACAGTTTTGTTTCATCCACAAAAGTTCGTCACGGATATGAGAAACTTGAACTGGCAGACGTTTGAAGATAGCAACCATCGCTCGAAAGCCTACTTACATGGTTTTAAGAATCAGTTCAATCTAGGAATGTATGGCAATCCCCTACGTATCCCTTCCATTGGGACAGTAGAAACAGGATTAGACTAATTACAACACACATAGAAGCACTTAAACAGTCGTGCTTCCTGCGCTCCCCGCGAGAGTGTAACGGAAAGAAACTTTAATTTTTCCGTAGCTCCGAAACATAGTAACGTATATGGCGTTAAACGATTTAAATATTGTGAATTTGTGTATGATGAATATTAAAAGATATAACTTACACAGGCGATGGCACCAAAGAGCAGGCACTGAAACTGTACTGTGAGACAACCGTTGTTCGTTTCGTAGTTTTAATCTCTCTAGACTAATTAAACGCACTGGTTTCAGTGCTTAAAATTAACGCTTCCCACGTGCGTACGAGGAGAATTTTAAAGAAGTAAGACAGAAGCAACCACTGCTAAATATCTGGTCCCGATAAAAATCGGTCACCAGTGACAGAGAACGGTAAACAGTAATATCGATGCAAAGACTCGTAAATAATTAATGTCTCATGTGACGGTGTGTGTGCAATGCGTCACACGATAGCTATGACAGACCTCTCTTTGTGGGGTATGTAAACCATGGCTACAACTGGCGGTTTGCTCTGACGCACGTTACGAGTGAGCGCTGACACGTGGCAATGTAATAACACAAAAGCACAAAGAGATCATGAGTTTCGGAGAGATTGTTATCATTGGAAAATCAGTAGTAAGGTGACTTGCGTGCAACATTATCATTATTCAGCCACTCGACATTATTATTCGAACGTTTTTTAATGCAGAAGTACGTTAAGCTGTCCGTCACAAAAGTGTCAGCACCTGGAGGAGCATCTTTAAAACCAGGAAGGTAAGATGAAACTGATAGTGACAGACAGTTAACTGGAGTGACTTAGAAATTAGTGAAGTGACATTGTGAAGACCGTGTTTTCGTTTCTCCCAGCCGAAAAGTCTCTTGAAATGAAGTACAGAGTGCAGCCCAGTCCAAATGAGATATTAGTCCAGTACAAAAATTCAATTCCGATCTATTAACATATGCTGCAGTGTTGCCACGCACCTATGTATGGGCAGCTGACCTTGTAGATATTTGTTATCCACTGGAAATTTTTATCTGTACAACTCATTTCACGACCTGCTCAAGACAAGTTAAAATTTTACAAACTGTAATTCATTGAGAATAATTTTCTGTTCAGTTTTGTTCGTACTTTAGTTTTCCCGGCATACTCTGGCAAAAAGTAACTTCTTTGTGGGATGAGTGTGTGATATACTAATGTCTTTTAAAAGCAGTATACGAGGTATGTTCAAAAAGTTACGAAACATTCGTAATTTCGCGCTAATGGTGTGTCAGAGCGAAATGCAGTTAGCATCCCTGTACACGCCTGTGTTTATTGCATAATTGCCGGACGTTACGTTGTTGTGTGTCTATTAGTTATTCTTCAGTGCTAATTGAGTAGACCGTTGTGTTACACAGTTTGCGAATTTCGAGTTGGCCAAGTTAAAGCAGCAACGCGTCTGCATTAAATTTTGCGTGAAACTCAAGAAAACCTTTACAGAGACACACCGAATGACGCAGAAAGCCTACGGTGATGAGTGCTTAAGGCGTACTCGAGGTATCGAATGGTTCACACAATTTGGAAATAGCCAGACGGAAGTTAAAGATGACCCTCGTTCAGGACGCCCTTCGATGTCTACCGACGACGCTCAGGTCAGGAACGCCAAAGAAATTGTGCGTGCCAATCAAAGACTGACTGACCGAGAGATTGCAGAAGAATGTAATATTTCAGTTGGATCATGTTAAGAAATACCGACACAGCATCTTGGAATGCATCGTGTTGCCGCCAAGTTCGCCCCACGGCTCAGGAGTCAAGACCAGAAGGATCTTCACCTCGCAATCTGTGAAGAGCTTTTGGATCTCGCAAATGAGAACGGGATGTTCCTTTAGAGAATCATATGGCCTCTATTTTTATTTCCAAAGTTGAAAATCCCATTGAAAGGACGAAGATTTGCAACGATAGACGTGATGAAAGAAAATTCGCAGACGGCGCTCTGCGCGATGCAGCAAGAGTGGTACCAAGACTGCTTCCGGAAGTGGAAACGGCGTTAGGAGCGGTGTATCAATTCTGGGGAAGAGTATTTCGAAGGAGACCATACACTATATGTAAAAGGTAATCTTAGAAAAATTTTATGGACGAAGTTTCGGAATTTTTTTAAGAGACCTCGTATGTACCCAAATTTTTTACCAATTATTGGGGTTCTAGTTACCAATGGTAGTGGCGGTGTATCATTTCAAAGACAGTCCACACTGTTACCAGTTTTCCTACTCCCGTCCACTCTCTCCGTATGACATGAGGCGCTGTCCCCAGATTCCCCCTCCTCCAATTCTCCGACGTTGCCCTATGTATAACATAGCACGAAGTTCAAAATTTGTTGCGAAATTCAAACACTGAGGGGATATTCTGTATTCCTATTGTGTGTGTGCGTGTGGGGGGGGGGGGTAGCCAGATTTCTCCTCCCCCTTCCTCACATCTGTGGGCCAATTATGTGGCTTAGAAAATGGCAGGAAGACAAAACAGTTGGATGGGACATTGTCCTTTTTGTTGGGTATTAAGCTCGTTAAATACAGTGTCATAACTCAAAAAAAGTGGCGTTATTCAGGAGCAGAATTTTAAGTTTTTAAAGGACTACAGTTTCAAGACCAAAATATTTAAAAGCATCAAGTTTGACCATTCGACAAAATAAGTCACTTTAATAATTATGAGAGTATCAAACTTATTTTATTTGTTTCCAAAATTATATTATGAGACCCAAAGTGCCTCAGACGCACACTTATGTAATAGTTGCTAGAAACATTATCCTCAAAGCACCAAACAAATCAAAATCCGACATTTTTTACTCGAATTGGGATCATATTAGTTGTAGTTACGTCACTGGTGTCCATGACTCCCTACGCACTGAAATATTTCCATCATGTGCAACAAAATCTAGGCGTCAGCTGTGGACTGTCATCGGTAATATGAAGATAATTTCATTACTTACTAACATATCACTGAGTGTATGAAGGTATGTAATAGTGTAAGCCTTTGGGATAAAAGTCTGTGCCAATAAATCCTGAACGTCTTCTTTCTTCTTAGAAAGAAAGGCTGGTTTCGGAGCCACTTCTTACATTGTCTTTCTTTTCTTAGTTACGCTTACTTCTTGCAGATCTCCTCTCTGATGCAGAAATTATTAAAAACTAGCAAACCGTGCAATGCTTCGCAATTGCTATATATGTATGGAAATTGCATGTACGTCCTAAATTCCTTGTCCATCCCTCCCTCTCTCTCTCTTTGCCCATCTTCTAATCCCCCTCTCTCTCCATACATCACCTCCTCCCCCCCCCCCATCTCTATGTCCATAATCACCTCCCCTCTTTCTGTCCATCTCCTCTTCACCCCCGTCCCCCCTGTCTATGTCCATTTCCGTCTAAATGTTCATTAGAGTATCATGTAAAAATTTTAAGTAAATCGGTCGAAACATTTCGAGATTTATGGTAATCAGGCTTACTCTTTGTACGTTAGATGTATATGTATACATTATGTATATTACAAAAATATGCAGGTATAGCATTTGTCAATCCAGACGTCCGTTAGACTGTCATGTAAAAATTTGTAGTAAATAAGTGACTATCTTTTACTGAATTTTTTTATGAAAACATGTCACAGCAGAGCTGTCAAACTGAACGCAAGTTGTTTTTATTTTCTTTTTCGCACCAAAAATACAATTACCATCCACAATTACGGCATCAAAAAAGGTCAACCGAATCACTCGAGCCGTTCTCAAGCAATGATCTTCCACAACTGATTTTAATTCCGACTTTTCCGGTGGATTTTCCAAAAATTTTCTTTTATACAAACCTTGTCCTGACAATTACACACAAAACAAAGACAAAAATCAACCAAATCTGTCGATCCGTTCTTAACTGATGATATTTCGTACATACGGTGCAATTTATGTTAATTTCCGACTTTTACGCTGGAGTTTCCAAAAATTTTCTTTCATACAAGTCTTGTCCTGACGATAACTAACGCAATAAAAAAAAATCAACTAACGGTCAAGTCGTAGTCAGGTGATGATCTCTCATATATGCGACAACTGATTTTTATTTATATAGATAAGGAATAGGAAGAGTCACTGGTATTTTGACAACTTTTACATCTGTCAGTTTCAAAGGTTTCATATTAAGAGGACCGACCACTATGTATTTTAAATCATAAAAGTCCTCATGTCATAAAAGTCCTCATGTCATAATTCGTGCACATGGTAAGGTTCGCCCTGTATTTTTGCAGATCGTACAGTAGCAACAAACCCTTCAGAGATATAAATTGGTCCACCTCTAAACTGGCTCTTCGCTTGTCTCTTAATCAGAGAATGAGCTGAATCTCCTTCATTCTGAGTGCGCCCTTTTATAAGACATTTGTGGGAAATGGATATTATTCCAAGATAACGAACTGCATAAAAATACAGGCCCAACATAAATTTATTTCCTTGTTGGCTAGCAAAATTATCAGAATAGATGACTTCACCACTGGTTGTGTTAGCTGTCTATTTTGAATACATTATTACACATGAACATTACTGATTCACTCCACGATGACCATTTGACTCGTCCTAAGCAAAGTAATCACGCGCGTTTATCTTGAGGTCATAAATAAGTAAGTTTAAGACATTTATTTTGGATTTATAATTAAATGAGGAAACATCTGCCTTTGGCAACTGTACAGGGTGGTCATAAACAGTTTGATACGATGCGCCGTTTCCGAGTTAATTACCAATGAAGTTATCCAATCTAACCGTTGCGCGTGCAAATTCAAGCGGCCCGCCAGATTCAATTAGGGTCAGTAGTTCTCAAAGTATAAATGATAGCGGACGAGACAGCTCAGCCTTTGGCTCGGACTCTATCCTTACTACCATCCCATATTCAATTTTTGTATCGTTTTGTTGTTCGGTTTTAGGAAACGAAAAGAAGAACACGTTTGGCGACACCGTCTCAGGTGGGGCGCTAGAATTCGCACACGCAATGGCCTGATTGGCTAACTGAAGCGCTAATTAACTCAAAAACGGTGCAACGTATCACATTTATTTATTAACAATCATTACTCAGCATAACCTAACCTGTAACACTCTCACAAGCTTTTCAGAAAGTTTCTGACCACTCTGTAAAAAAAAAAGTTAGTACACCTGGAAAGACGACATTGATTTTGATCCGCTGCCGGCATATTTCTGGGAGATAGTAGCTGTACTGATAATGGTTTCAACGTCGTCCGCCAACAGATAGTGTAGTGACATAGCTACCAGAGCGCCATTTGTGTCAACCATACATAAGAAACTATCAGCCTCGATTGCTGTAATGAAACCAACCTTTACCTAGGTTTCAGCCCAGATAATTGAGCCTTCTTCAGAAGATATACCTGAATCTATAATTTGTCTAAGAGGGCATGGTCTAGAAATAAAAGTAAAACAGCCTAGACCGTATCCTCTTAGACAAATTATATATTCTGGTATATCTTCTGAAGAAGGCTCAATTATTTGGGCTGAAACCTAGGTAAAGGTTGGTTTCATTACCGCAATCGAGGCTGATAGTTTGTTATACATTAGATTATCACGATTGCTGACTGTGCTGCAATGTTGAAAGTACAAAAATTTGTGTCTACCCTCTAATAGAGAATGCTCACGACCAGAAGGCTCAGAGTGGCGCAAAACGCGTGAAACAAGCAGACAACCATGACACAGAGACGCATTCATGCTTCCTACCGCCAACTGAGCAAGTTTGAAAGGGTCAAATTTAGGTCTTCCGACTGACGGTACGGTCCTTTTAGAGAACTGGGCAACGAGTTGGAAGTGCTGCGTTAGTTGGGCAACGATGCTGCTATCAGCGGTCACTTGAACATTCTCACACCAGCAGGCCAAGCTTCTGGACATATTATAATAGCAGTTCATACAGCTACAACACTGCAGATAAGAGGGCTTGTGAGACTAGACGTGTCAACACGAACTGTTGTGAAGCGGTTATTAGTAGTGGGACTATAGGCATACACACTTCAAGCCCGTCTTCCACTCACACCACAGTATCGACACGCACAGCGCGATTGGTGCTGTCAGAGGACCACTTGGAGGATTGAATGGCTCGCCGTGGTGGTCAGCGATGAAAGCTGATTCTGGTTGCGCACAACTGATGGTCGTTTGCGTGTACGACGTAGACCTGGTGAGAGCTATCTCCTGGTGTGTATTCGTCCCACACTAGCCCCACCCCGGGTCTTATGGTCTGGTGAGCGACAGGCCACAACTCTCGTTTACCTATGGTGTTTCTGTAGGAGACGCTAGTCAGTGTTCGGTACGTGCAGAATGTTGTTAGACCCGTTATTTTGCCGTTCTTCCAACAGGAAGGTGACATGCTGTTCCAGCAGGACAGTACTTACCCACATGCTGCCTATGAAACTTAACGGTCTTTACAAGACGTGCAGCAACTTCCCTGGCTACCATGATCTCCGGACTTGTCTCCAATCAAGCACATGTGGGATATGATGGGACGAGACCCATGCAGTTCGTCAACCAACAACTCCTACAGAACTACGTGAACACGCCGAGGAGGCGTGGCATAACGTATCCCAGGACAGTATTCGTCTTCTGTAGGATCGACTGGGTGAGTCAGCGCCTGCATTGCCACACATGGAGGCTACACCACGTACCAGTATGGGTCGATACTTGGTACCTCAGAACCGCCTGTGCTGCTGATCTATAAATGAAATGATTTAATGTACTCCATATGCATTCTAGCAACAATAAATCTTGAGTAAATTAGAATCCTCTAAAAGAGTGTACAATTTTTTTTTTTCGAGCAGTGTAGTTGAAGATCACCTACTGCGTCTGTACTATCAAAGTTTTCTTTATCTGTGTTCTGCTATGGACAAATTCTTCTCAAAAAAATGTTAGTCATATTGCTCTTTTAGGTGATCCTTTCTTGATCATGAGAGTTCACGTAGGCAACGCATGTTGCACATAGAGCTTTCTTTGGCACAAAGAAAGCTAAATTGTGTTTTGCATGACATTCTGCATAGCTTTCATGTGGTTCCTTTTTTATTCCGCTGATGGCAATGTAATTCAGGTGAATATTAACAAGTGATTTGCTTCCACGTATAAAATGAAGTATTAGCCCGAGAGTAACGGCTTTCAGTTTTAGGTAGAGCTTCAGTATGCTACCGTATACCTGCACGTATACCTGGATCCAAAAGGTTTTTGTTTGCCATATTGTCCTCTTTGATCTAGCTCAAGAAAGGTTTATTACTTATCTCCGGAACTTTTCGGGTTGGCCAATCATTGATATCTAAAGCATTTTTTTTTTTTTTGGTTTCTTTTTAAGTTTTACAAACGCAAGCCCTTTCACCACTCAAGAAATAATAAAATGCAATCTTAAGTTGCTGTGGAGATCTGCTGCCTCCAGTACGACTATACCTAGGACCAATAGCCGGCCGGGGTGGCCGAGCGGTTCTAGGCGCTACAGTCTGGAACCGCGCGATAGCTACGGTCGCAGGTTCGAATCCTGCCTCAGACATGGATGTGTGTGATGTCCTTAGGTTAGTTAGGTTTAAGTAGTTCTAAGTTCCAGGGGACTGATAACCTCAGAAGTTAAGTCCCATAGTGCTCAGAGCCATTTGAACCATTTTTGAATAGGCAACACTGAATTCGCAATGAATTGTCTCTAGAGTTGTGTATCACGTACTGACCAGTATGCGGACAATAGTTGCAGTCAACGCACTTAACTGAACTCCGGTTAGCATCAAAGCTTGCAATTTTCTTTGCATCCTGCTTTCATGTCCCTCTTTGTGTGTGAGTTTCGTATGCCTGTCCAGTATTTCTTGCTTTACTCAAAGTGTTGCACTTGCACCTCGCAACATTTCTTTGCCGTTTCATATCTTTCTTTGAAGAGCTCTCCAACGTGCAGGTCGATGTATCCTGCGTGACAGTTATTGAACTATTGCTACTGACAGAGAACAATGAAGCACCATTTGTTAACTGGAGATAATTCAGTTGGCGTACTGATTCTATCCGGAGCTTCCGAAAGCTTCCAGCTCTGTCAGAATCAGCTATGTCGGAACTGTCGGCACTACCATTTCCAGCAGAATACGTTTTGTCGTAAAATAAGCAGTCGCAGTCTTTAGAAGACGCTGATGATGGTGATGAATAACTAGAAGATGAAGAACTGGTGGGAGACCACTTATGGCAGGAGAACTTGAACAACTTGCATAAGCTTCAGGAATACGAATTGGAAAACTCGAATTTCCTGAATCAAAATTGCGAAAAGAGCGACTGAGCTACTAATTACTTTCAAAAATTCACTAATTTATAGTTCTGACACTGTGAAAACTGCATTACAACTGTGATGACTATGCTTATTAAGAACAATGTATATCTGGTTCCTTAAAAGATGATGAAACTGCAGCCTCACTTTCCTTCAAACACTGCTTTGTCCTATGCGGTTCCTTCGCTACTGTCTCTTTTGCTTCATTCAGCATAATATCAAAAAGGTCTAGCTGAACCAGCACTTTACCACGAGAAGATATCGTGGTCTGCAGAGATCGGGGAATAATGAAGTGTTTCAGTGTAAAAAATAAATAACCTTGGTCTGTCTCAGTACTGATTCAACCGGTTCTAGCAAAAATAGCATAATTAAAAATAATCGAATGGTATCGTTGAGTTTCTTCCCAGAGGTGAAACGGCAAGGGCTGTGCGATACTGTGTAACACTGAGAAAATTTCGGTGCGCAGTTCAAAACAAAAGTTGTAGTATGCTCAGTCAGGGTATTTTATTGCTTCATGACAACGCACATCCCCTTTCTCCTGGTGTCACTGAAAACCGTATGCCCGCCGTAAAGCTCTGATCTCGAACCTTGTGGCTACCACTTGTTCTTCAACATGAAGTGTGATTTTGAAGGAAGATTCTTTGACAGCGATGACACAGAAAACGATGTTCAGCACTGGTTGTCCTTACTGGTGGCATACTTCTATGAAGAAGGCTTAAAAAAGTTTCTTTTCTACTGTGGCAAATATCTGAACAACATTGGCAACTATGTAGAAAATTAGTTTTAAAATGCTCTTTCGTATGAAAACAAATTTTGATATGAAAAAAATTATGAGCTTTTTTTTACAGAAGGGTACTTATCTTCCATACGTGCCTCATATATAAATATATAATAAAATAATATTTTCAGCAAAATTGTGTTACTTTCCCTACGCCATCCTGTCATTCAAACGTGAGTTAATCGGTTGATCAATAGGGTGTATTATGAAGCATCAACTGAGAACAGCCTCAGCCTCTGAGGCAAAATAAAAAGAAACTGCACAGTCGAATGTGAGTATTATTAAGCAATGAAAGCTTAACAAAATCCCAAATCTTTTCGAAGGTAAATAACATACTATTTACATAAGTCTTGCATTACAACCAGACGTACCGGATTGTTATAATTAAAGTACATCTATTCACGGAGGTTCATTGTGGGGCAGCGAAACTTGATAGACATGCTAATGCATTAATGCGAAACCGATTTACGCTATCAGAAACAATGGCTCGTAACAGGCTACATTTTGTTGCAATTTGCTTATATTGTAGTTGATTTGCTGTAAGTCCTTTCCTTGTTTCACTGTGTGATAGTTTCGAAGTGCGCCATGTTTGGCGGCATGAAATCTGACGTACTTTTACTCTTATATTTTATAATGTTGTATTAGTATAGACTGCTCAGGACTTGTTAGGATTGTATTTTACCAATGAATTTTCTAAACTGTATTTGTATTACATTACAGAACCCCAATCCCTAGATGCATGCCACCACTAGTGCCATCAGGACTATTTTACAAGGTGGCTGTAGGTACCCCTTAATATCCGTTTAACTTTTAACATACAATGATGTTCATGTGTGGATGCTATTTATATATTTCCAGGCTTATATATTTTGTGCCATGTAACTGACATGCAAAACTGGTTGTAATGCAAGACTAATGTACATGGTATCTTACCTACCTTCGAATAGATTGGGAGATGTTAATCTTTCATTGCTATGTAGCGTGACGTTCATTGTAGTTTGTTCTCCGTGATTATTTGATAATGTACAAGCAGTCCGAAACTTACTGCACAGCTTAAGACGCTTCCTCTATCAGTTGTTATAATAACAGAAAAGTTGCAGACGTATTAAAGTACCAGCTCGCTGGAGATGCAGACATAAATTGATATTAGATGTTGACAAATTACTCTTTTTCATAAATGTTTTTCTTGCTATTGCCTCTCTGCATTGTATGTCCTCACATTTCCAGCCATCATTAGTTATTTTTCTGACCCAATAACAAAAGTCATCTACTACTTTCAGTGTATGAGTCTCTAATTTTATTCCTTCTGAGTGTCCGGATTTAATTCGAATATATTTCATTACCTTTGTTTTATTTTTGTTGATTATAATCTTATGATCGCTAAGACTATCCATTCCGTTCAACACCTCTTCCCAGTCCGTTGCCGTCTCTGTGCTGTGATACACCGTAATTTACGAGACTTACATAGAATTAGATCGTTGTATTTCAATGCGATTTCACTTTGCATTCAAGTTGCTTTCAGGAATATATTATAGTTAATATCAATATAGATTTTTCTTTTAGACAATGTAAGGTAATAGCCACAGAACATTGTTTATTTGCTTGCTGTAGTATCAACGGGTAACACTTGTTTCACACTTCCTGCATACGTGACATCATTTTGACGTCACGCACAGTATGGACGACAGCACAATAGGTTATCGATCTTGTGACATGGGAGAATATCAATGTTATTGCTCTTCGTTTTATTAGACTGTGGTTTCACTGGTAGCAATTTAAGCTGTACTCTTAGGTTCCTGCCTAACCGCACACTCGGAAGTAGCCACAGATTTGGAAACAAATTGCAAAAATTTTATGAAGAGAAAGAATACGAATTTTGTTGCAGCATATAAAACTGCACTCTTAGGTTCCCGCTAACCACACCTACGGAAATCACCGTATATTCGTAAATAAATAGTTAAATATTTGTGACAGGGAAGAATATGAATGTTATTGCTCACCAATTCACTCGCAGCAATTTAAACTGTTGTCTTAGGTTCTTGCGCAACCACATACTCGGAAATCGGCACATATTCGTAAATAAAGAGCCAAATATTTATTAAAAGGCAACATATAACTATTATTGTTACTACTACAGTCGCAGCAATTAAAGCTGTCCTATAACGACACATTCGGGAATCGCCACATACTCGGAAATAAACAGCGAAATATTTGTGGCAAAGAGGAATATGAATGTTACTGCTCCTCATTACACTTACATCAATTTATAGTGTCCTCTTAGATTTCTGCATAATCATACACTCGGAAGTCACCACGTATTAGGAAATAAAGAAACAAATATTTGTAAGAGGGAAGAATATCAATTTCATTGCTGCTCGTTTAAGTTGTAGCAAATTAAGCTACCCTATTAAGTTCCTGATTAACAACAACACAGAAATCGCTATTTATTTCATCCTTCGCTTTCTACGCTGACCGAAATCTAAGTAACGCTGAATATTGCAGAATATATTTGCATTGCATTGATAAGAAAGTCCCAAAATGTGTTAACAACACTGGCAAAAACAAAAAGAAAAATATTTGCTTGTGATGAGATCCGAACTTACATCCAGCGACTGGTGTCTACCACGTTATCCTTTACACTAGCCCTTATTCGTGTGACATTTGAAACTTATCGATGTGTTATTAAGTGACATTAATGATAATGGTGACGTGTTTATGATACATAATATAAATGATACAGTACGCTTCGCCGTAGATAGAGTATGCCAATATGTCAATTAACTGCCAGACTTAAAAATTGTTCACGGACATGTTGGAATGTTTAATGCGACATGAACTTGATGTGGGCGTTGAAGTGGATGACTGTAGCTGCATGTCAGCATGGACAAATACATGCCGAATTTAATGCGCGGGAAAGACAAATATTGGATAAAACTTTCTGTATTTCGATCGGGTTTAATGACAAAAGAATAACTATGTATTAATACGTTTGTGTATATGAAACTAATAAAATTAATATTGTTTTGCAAAAGTTACAATGAATGTGTAATTTCCAATCATGCATATTCTTCATGTGTATTACTTTCATATATGAAACATAACTCCACATTATTTCAGTGTGGGAGGGTTGCATAAAACTGGTCTGACTTAAAGCATAAAACCCTGAGAATGGATGCATTTTATCACACAAGCTTTGTGAACTTTTAGTACACTCAAACTTCTGCTGCACCACTTCATTAGCAGTAAGAGAAATGCATAAGCGAGAACTCATATGTGTTATTGCGAAAAGTGTAGACAAAATGCATGTATCTGAAACGAAATAACGTTACCCATAAAGAAAAATTGTTTCCCTGCAGGTGTGCATTCTCAGTGCTTGTATAAAAGTGGAAAGGATTTATATGTACTGTTTAGACTTAATGCAGCATACACCGTGCAATGATTGTATTTTAAAATGAGCAAAGTGAGTGTAATGCACTAACATATTTTTCTTGTATATTGCTGTGTTTAGCGGTCTCATACACACACGATGAATGTGGGGGAAAATAAGAACAGAGACAGAATTATTTTAATAATATAAATAAATTTTGTTTCTTTTTCATTGTTCTGTCCATACATTTATTTTTTTACAAAAAAATTGTCTGCAATAAATATTCATTGTAATGTACAACAATACTTGCATTTTCAAATATCAGACTGAATTACTATTGAAAAATAAAATTATAATTTTAGAATGTTTTTGCAAACATTCAACTCATGTAGTGTTTATGTAACAACAAAAAAATCAGAAAATATGAAATGTCTATAGATGTATTCAGATTTGTGAATACACGTTTTATATGTAAAAATGTGAAAGCAAAGCGAGCACACGCAAAGTCTACACAGTAGATTTATCAAAATACTCACTCACATACCTTATATTTATCAATATATTTGTATACCTAATTAGCTACATATAACATTACACTTCGAAAAAATTGTAATGACACTATGTTTTCTATAACTGATATTTAGAAGATAGTTGATCTGTGTGAGCAGCAGCAGGAAACTGAATCTATGATCTATACAAAAAATGTCTGCTGCACACATTTATAGACGTTGTTAGTGAAAGCTTAAACAGCATGTGCTGTAAAATCAGAAAATTGCAGTTACTAAGTGTGAAAACTACGGCCATAGTCAGCTCACACAGTGTTTGTGCAAAAAAATTAGACAAATGCCTATTCCACGTGCAAAAATATATAAAATATCTGTACGGGATGTCCAAAAAATGTTGCGACAAACTTTGAGGGGCGGTAGAGGGTATCTTGAGGAATACGTCAAGAATAGAAACTCATGTCCGGAAACGTCATCCAATGACGCTATAGGGCATCGAAGTTATAGGAGGCAACACCTGCCACTAGGCCACTTTTGAGCAGCAAACGTGACCTGGTACGCTGACGGAACGTCTCATAACGTTGTTTGTTATTCGGTGACTGCGACTGCTTGTCATGATCGCCAGTTTAGAAGACGGAGCTAGCTAGCTGCTGTGTAGAAAGGTCTTGTTTGTCTCCTGTGAATGTGATGCTTTGTTGCCTCAGTGGCTGACGATTTCAGACACGGTTTCCAGTCATAATTTATTCTTAACCTGGAACCCTCTGAATTCTCCAATGTTTTTCGGTATACAGAAGAAAAATAAACTATGGCTGGAAACCCAAGAGCGAAACTGTCATCTACCAAGGCAACAGAGCGTCACATTCATAATACAAGAGACCTGTCTGCACAGCAGCCACCTCCATCTTCTCTTCTGGCGATTGTGGCAATCAGTCGTGAACACCGAGTAACAAGTAACATTGTGAGATGTGAGACATTGCGACTATGGTCCACAAGAGACCAAAGTCACGTTTGCTGATTAGTGGTAGGCGTTGACACCTATATCTCTGACGCTCTGTAGTCTCATTGGATAACGTTTTTGGACACGAATTGCTATCCTCGAACTTTGGTGGAACATTTCTAGGACACCCTGTAGATACATCCATATTTACATCCGTACACACTATGCTGGTTCATATTATTTTGCTAACACACACTCAAACATACACGAAGTACATTCAGCCTATCACTCACGCACTCATGTGAATAGTGTGAGTATGGAAGGGTTTCAGTTCCATCATCACAAATGAACCACTTATTGTCGTGTGCTGGACCGAGACTCGAACTCGGGACCTTTGCCTTTCGCGGGCAAGTGCTCTACCGACTGAGCTACCCAAGCACGACTCAGGCCCCGTCCTCACAGCTTTAATTCCGCCAGTACCTCGTCTCCGCAGTGAGATCGCGTCCGCATTGTTATTTTGTGCCAGGAAGGGCTCTCAACAAGGGAAGTGTCCAGGCGTCTCGGAGTGAACCAAAGCGATGTTGTTCGGACATAGAGGAGATACAGAGAGACAGGAACTGTCGATAAGATGCCTCGCTCAGGCCGCCCAAGAGCCACTACTGCAGTGGATGACCGCTACCTACGAATTATGGCTGGGCGGAACCCTGACAGCAACGCCACCATGTTGAATAATGCTTTTCGTGCTGCCACACGCCGTCGCGTAACGACTCAAACTGCGCGCAATAGGCTGCACGATGCGCAACTTTCTCCCTACGTCCATGGCGAGGTACATCTTTGCAACAACGACACCATGAAGCATGGTACAGATGGGCCTAACAACATGCCGAATGGACCGCTCAGGATTGGCATCACGTTCCCTTCCTCGATGAGTGACGCATATGCCTTCAACTAGACAATCGTCGGAGACGTGTTTGGAGTCAACCCAGTTAGGCTGAACGCCTTAGACACACTGTCCAGCGAGTGCAACAAGGTGGAGGTTCCCTGCTGTGTTGGGGTGGCATTATGTGGGGCCGACGTACGCCGCTGGTGGTCATGGAAGGTGCTGTTAATGGCTGTATGATACGCGAATGCCATCCTCCGACCGACAGTGCAACCATATCGGCAGCATACTGGCGAAACATTCGTCTTCATGGACGAACAGTTCACTTCCGCATCGTGCACATCTTGTTAATGACTTCCCTCAGGATAACGACATCGCCTGACTAGAGTGGTCAGCATGTTCTCCAAAAATGAACCCTATGGAACATGCGTGGGATAGATTGAAAAGGGCTGTTTATTGACGACGTGACCCACCAACCACTCCGACGGATCTACGCCGAATCGCTGTTGAGGAGTGGGACAATTGGACCAACATTGCCTTGATGAACTTGTGAATAGTATGCCATGACGAATACAGGCATGAGGAGGTGTTAGGGGGTATTAGAGGTACCGGTGTGTACAGAAATCTGGACCACCACCTCTGAAGGTCTCTCTGTATAGTGGTATAACATGCAGTGTGTGGTTGTCATGAACAATAAAAAGGGCGGAAATGATACTTATGTTGAACTCTGTTCCAATTTTCTGTACTGGTTCCGGAACTCTCGGGACCGAGGCGACGCAAAACTTTTTTTCATGTGTGTACAGTCATGTGTGGAATGTAACGTGAATAACCAGATGTTTCGTAGTACGAAACTGCCAGTTGCATATTATTTCAATCGGAATGCCTTTCTATACATTTTACACGTGCCCCTCGCTTGTAGAACAGCAACATGACAACAGTCAAAAGTTCGAGTTAAATATGTGGGTCCTTAAGCATGGTGTCCCACGAAAACACAGGTGCGGTGTAATAAAAAGCAGAGTCCATCGTACGTTGCTGGGCATTGTATGGGATTTCTATGGGAATACCATCTTTGTCATAACGAGCTGAAATCTTAAATAATCACGATATGTAACTCATTTGTGGTGTATGTCCTTCTAATATACAGATTCAGCAAGTTTCTGAAGTGTGGTCTGCATAAATATTAATGAATGCAGGAATCGCTACATAATATTTTCAGTAACTCTCTTAGAAAATAAAATGTAATTCTCCCTATTCACAGGTAGGCACTAACCTGATCATTACGTGGTACTAAACATATCAACTGCTCAGTGATAAAATGAGCATCATATTAACTCAAATTATCGAAGAAATTATGGAATTATGTAATGAGGTTATTGATAATTTAGATTGTATGAGTTGTGGACTGCCCACGAAACTTATCAGTCAGATAGCAGTGATCGCTGGAATTTGACAACAGCTGGTTACTCATAGGAGAGTTAACGGTGTTGTTATACTGATCCTAAGCTTCCTGCAATTTAATTAGAGAAACCTTGGTGTGACAAAACTCACCAATGTACTCTGCAAGTGCTTTAAGCTCAGAGATCAACCATTTCACAGTATTCTCCCCAATACATGATCGATAAAAATTGCGAATCAAATCTCTCACAAAATATGCTGCAGAGAAGGATACTTCTTGTTTTTCAAGAATTTCGCTAGAAGCGATGGGGTTATTGTTACAGTCCGCTACAGGAGCGAGAAGACATTGAAAATCTGCATAAGCTACATAAGGTTCTCACTCCGTATGCTGACCTTTAAGATCTAGGTATCTCCACACACTGACCAGCTCATGAGTAGACCAGTCTCTCAGATACTAAGTCAATTGATCATTATTGTAAAATGATTATGATGAAGCAGTAATGCTGTCAGGCAGCATTAGATGTTACTAGCAAATCAGCATATTTTCCACAATGACCTGCATGTGGGAGGTAATTAGATCAGACTGACAATTTTATGCTGTATTCCATTTGTAGACTCATCTTCTTTCGGGCTGTATATGAGTACATGAATTGAACATTGGGGTTTTGCTTCAAATTTTGAAATGTTCTGAAGATTTCCGGGAAAGCCAATACCAGCAAAATTGTTATGTTCATCAAACTGTGCATGTTTTGTATAGCTGAACACTCAGAGTTTTGCTGAATATTTCTCACGCACGCTAGAAGGGACCAAGGGAAACATTCAATCTCAGTAAGCTTCCAATTAATAACGGCCTTTTCATTGGCTACATCACCTGGAAGAGTAATCTGAAGAACCTCCACATAAAATATCTTAAACATGTGAGTGAACATCGAGCCACAGGATATGAACTAGTGCTTTTCTGAACATTCTTTTTTGGAATTCAGAAAATGGAACCTGGATCCTTGTTAGAACTGACTTCTCGAACCATTCAGCAAGCAGCACATCGCAGATCGAGCTACTTAATTGAATAATCAACATGGGCATCCAATATCTCCAAACGCCACCGTTATTACTGAAAATGGTAGTGCTATGACATCATGCTTGTGTAACAGAGCAACATCCCGGTTTCTAGCAGAGTAGGCTCAGGAGGTGCTGCTAGTTGACTGAATACAGTTACATATTAATATGCCTCGAGAGACAGTAGCAGGTGGCTGTGCTGGCCAGAACAGGCATCTGGGGTATTTGAAAACTGGAATAGGCTTCACTGTAATAGTACATTTATTAAAAACGGCAACCGATTTTAATCAAATAGCAACCATTTTGATACCATATGCATTGAAATGTAAGTACGATATCGTTTTAGAGGAGAATCTAATAATAACAGTTAATGTAAGACACATAAAATATGAACAGAGTCAAAATAAGTTACACCCATGATGGTAGGTGGTGGCGGTGAACACAGTAGGTATCGTGGACACATTAAAGTCACCTGCAGCTTTGGTTAGCGGCGCTGTCGGTTAAGTGCTGGATGCTCTGCCCATCGCCTACTGCACCACGTCAGTAACAGACAATCAGACATACAGTAAGTATTAAGCGTTATTACAAATAATGTACAGATAAAACAGCTGTACGAAGAGTAAGAAAAACGTTTCATGGCAACACATAAATATCTACTGCATAAAGCAGTTTGTCGAATTACATTCAAAGAGATACACATATTGCCCTCTATGTGCATTTGAAGGAAACTGATATATCATAGTCAAAGGGAAGACAGATATATGTGACGTCATTGGTTGCCATGGAAAAGGAGTTTAAGGTATCGACCGAGCAGTTCAGGGCTGAAGAAGATGACGAACATGCGACTGCAATTGGGAGCTGCAGAGGGTCAGTATGCCAGCAAGAAAAGCAGGTGATGTGCTTGAAAACCGCTGAAGAACGTTGTGAACTAACCATTATGATGAATGGCGACAGAAGCGCATATAATATTAAGTACAGAACAGTAAATTAGATAGAAATCAGCAGTGCTATCATGGCGGGCGACAGAAGCGTATGTAATTTTAGGTGTAATATAGTATTTTACGTAAAGTTTAGTAATGTCGATCAGTAGAGTACCGTAAAAGCACTAGGTAGACATAAACCCTAAAGTCAGGAGTTATAAAATATCCTATCAAACATTCCGAAAAGGACTGTGTCATTATAAATCATGAAACTAAATTTATATGCAGGATGAAAATAGCCGGAAAGCATTTGAAAAGTAGAATAAAAATATAACAAAATGAAAATAACAAGTATAACATTAAAAATAATATGTTGTCGAGATTTAAAATTTAGAAAGCAACAGCATTCTATGGTAAGACATGGAACTGATCGAAAAAATACCTTTCTCTGAAGTCTAGCTGCTCGTTCAATATGGGGAGGGACTTATTTTTATAATGAGCATAAATTTCTATCTCGTCGGAGGTTTTCAGTAAGTCCTTTTGGTGCATTGCGAAGGATTTCTTATTATTCGTAATGGATCCTTTGGAACGGTTATGATGTGTTAAATGTTGGCCAAACACTGATTTACCATGAGAAGTGCCTAGTGTACGTCCTTGAAGATGGATGTTAAAGTTTAGAGCTGTTTGTCCAATATATTGTGGATGACAGTCAACACATGATGTTTTGGGAACAGCAGAACCCAGATAATTGCTATTGCATTTATCAGTTGGGACCTTTCGCCTATTTGTTAAACATTGTTGATAATAAAGGCAATATTATATTCCATATTTTTAAACAATTAGTTTATTTTATCAAATACCACACATGTGTAGGTAATGTTAGTAAATTTACTTATATTGGACAAACAGGTCGAAACCTTAATATCCGTTTTAAGGGATATACGTAAGGAACTTCTCATAGTAAATCACTATTTGGCCTACATTTAACACATCACAACTATTCTGAAAGATCCATTATGAATTATTTGAAAATTCTCCACAATACACGAAAACGACTTAGTGAACACCTTGGAAAAAATAGAAATTTGTGCTAATTAATAAAATAAACCTTTGTCCTCATTGTATGAGCACTTAGACTTCAGGGAAAGATATTTTTTCGATCTCTCTGATGACTTACTATAGACGCTCTTGCTCTCTTGTTTTTAAATCCAAACAACCTATTATTTTATCCTTTATAGTTCTAGTTTTAGTTGTAGTATATTTTTATTCTGCCTGCTTGTCAAATGCTTTTCAGGTATTTTATCCTCTAGGTAATTTTAGTTTAATGAATGATAATGATACATTTCATGTTTTATATATTTGACCAGGCATTTTACAACGTCTGACATTTTTTATTTATTTAATAAAATTGCAGCCAAATAGCCATATACAGTTACTTTGCTTAATATTTTACATTTACATTTTACATTTTTGCATATTCATTTATCGATTTCACTCTTTTACTGCACAGTTCTATGTGATATCGTTCACAGGCTTCGTTACACAGTTCACATACACATGTTGCAGTTGGGTCATGATAAGTTTTGTTCTTGCAGATTAGATGATGAAAGCCGTGAATAGAAAGTCTAGTTACGACATGTCGCTGTTCGAAGTTTGGCGCTGTCCATGAGCGGTTCGTCATTGCTTCGGTGCCATAAAACTCCGGCCATATTTTTTCTCGTTTGTCCTCCATGATCTTCAGTTGCTTTCTGGAAGCCCTGGTGTGTGGCATCATATATCGAAGTCTGATGTCTTCAATTAGGAATGTCTCTCTCGTTAGCAGGTACACTAGTCTAGATCTTGTTGTCTTTGAGAGACCTAGTGCAGTAAAAGAGTGAAATCGATAAATGAATATGCAAAAATGTAAAATGTAAATGTAAAATATTAAGCAAAGTAACTGTATATGGCTATTTGGCTGATGTTGTTTAGAAGAAGCCTGACTGCCGTAAGTGTTGATCTTCCAGATCTGAAACCCATTTGTCGTTCTGGGAGATGACTGTCCACAGAGGCTTGGATTTTTTGTGTTATTATTTTTGAAAACATCTTGAATTGAGTATTTTCCAGGGCTATGCCTCTGTACTTGTTTGGGTCCATTGGGTCTCCTCTACCTTTGTAGAGAACTTTTATTGTCGAGTGTCTCCATTGTGTCGGAATTCTTCCAAGTTCCAGGCATTTGTTAAACAGTTTGGTCCATATGTGTTGGAGGGCCTCTTTTGTATCTTTTTAGATAGGTCGATTTTACCTTTTCTAGTGTTTCTAGATTTTTTTCTGTCAGGTGGTCCCATATAACCTCCATCCCATAGGCCAGGATTGGCAAGATTTTTGTGTTGAATAATTTCGTGGCTGTTTCTAGACTGAGTAGGCGGATGTTTTTGATGTCCTGTATTGCTATTATTGCTTGGGCTGCACGTTCTGTTGTATGTTTTGTGAAGCATTTGGCTGTTGGTTGCAATGTCACTCCTAGGTATTTAAAGTCTGATGAGATTTTTATTTTTTGTCCTCTGATACTGATTTCCGCATTCTTGGGTGTTTTGCCTCCTTTTCTGAAAATTACCATTTCTGTCTTTGTTATGTTTATGTGTAGTTTGTGTTCACTGCACCATCTGTCTATTTTCTCAATGATTCTCTGCAGCTTCTGTATATCTGTTGAACCTACGGCTATGTCGTCAGCGTATGCATATACATACACATCTTCTTCATTTTCTCCAATTCGGAGTACTTCTTCAGTGGCAAGAATGTACAGCAAAGGGCTCATTGGGTCACCCTGTAAGACTCCGTTCGATTGCAGAATGGGGTTCGAAAAAGAGAGGTTGTCTGATATTGTAATTAAGTTGTATTCGAGGATTGATTTGATTATTCTTGCCCATACACTATCTTCTCCCATTGTGTTTTCCAGTTTTCGGACTATGAGCTCTCTTTCCAATAGGTCAAAGGCTTTGGTAAAGTCTATGAACACTGTGTAGAACATTTGTTTCTTTTGTAGTGCATCATCGATGTTGTTTAGAAGAAGCCTGATACTGATTTCCGCATTCTTGGGTGTTTTGCCTCCTTTTCTGAAAATCAGGTCCTGCTGCTTTCTTATTCTTCAGTGCTTTTATTACTTCTTTCACATCATCTTCATTTAGGGGATCCCATGTATTGTCTTTTTCCTTAGTTTGATGTTGTTTCTCTTTCTTTGGGGGTGTTTTGAGTCCTCGTTTGTTCAGTATCTTACTGAAGTGGTCTTCCCATTCCTTCAGGTCTATATTTGGTGTATGAGCCATTTTTCTTGGTCTTGCTGCTATGTATGGGTCTTTCTCTGCTTCATCCGCTTCTCTCTTTGCCTCACTTTCTATGTATTCTTTTCTCTTCTCTTCTATTAGTTTTTTGTAGATTCTCCTCTCTTCTGCGTACAGTTTGTATGTTTCCTCGTCATGCTGGTTTCTTAGTCTGTGGAGGATTCTTAGAACAGTGTTCCTTTTGCTGTAGCATTCAGCATCGAACCATCTTTTGGCCACCCTTGTTTTGGGGGTTGTTTGTATCACTGAATTTTTTAGGACGTCTTCTATTTGGTCTGTTGCTTTTTCGAGGTCTCCTTCCTCTATGAAAGTTTCTATTTCTGTTAATTGTTCTTGCTCGTTCGTTAATTTTTCTATATCAATTTTTCTTTGTGTGATTTGGTGGGTCTTTCTTGCTGGCGGTGACGTGACGATATTTATTTTTATCTTCATTGGAATGTGCTTTCGTATAGGAGTAATGGAGTCATGCCATATTGGTTGAATACTTCCTTCTATGTCTCCTCTTGTTAATGCGATATCAATGGTGCTCTTCCCATTGTGGCATATGTATGTAGGTATCTGTCTATCGTTAAGTAGGGTGAAACCATCTTCTTCTAGGGTTTCAACGACTAGTTTTGTTTTATAGTTTTCTGTGTCTATTCTGCAGTTGAGATCGCCTGCAATAATGGTGGGTTTGCTGTCGCATTGTTTGATGAGTGTGACTATTTCGTCAATTATTTCTACAGCATTTGTGTGCGGTTTAAAATAGGCTGCAATTATATTTATGTTTGCCGCTTCTATTAGCATACTATTTTCTTGTTTTGTGATTTTTTTGGTGGGCGTCATCCAGGGTTTCAGTAGGATAGATATTCCTCCCATGGGTCGTCCTCTTTCTCCCTTCTTTGCCCTTAGGTGATAATTATAGAAATCTTTATGTTGCCAGCTGTCTATCAGGAAGGTTTCTGTTAGAATTGCAAGGTCCGAGTTTTGCAGAATGTCTGTTGGTGCTAGGTTAAGAGCACTTTTTACTCCCTCTGTATTCCACAAGACTGCTTTTATTTCTTGCTCTTCTGGTTTTCTTCTGAGTTTAGTTGAGCTCTGCTCCCTCTTCCATTGATCGTCTTGGGAAACGAAATCGACGTACTTTTATGTTTTCTGGCCAGAATTCTGGTTCTTGTGTGATTTGTAGCTTTTCGAACGGAATGCCCACTTTGAAAGCTTTTTTGTCGCCCAGTGTGCGCAGTTCTTCACATTCTAGTTGTCCCAGTATTCCGTTCTTGTTAAGGTATTTCACTACTGTAGCAGTTGTGGTGGTTCTCTTTAAGTTACCGATGTATAGCCACGCTGTCGTTTCTGCTGCTTGCATTTCTTCGTCTTTTTTGATACCCATTATGGTTTTATAATTACTCTTGTTTCTTCTGTACCAGCTCCTCCCTGCCACAGTTCTCCAAGTCGGTTCCTCTAGTTCATTAACCTGATTTCGGGTTTTATTTTGTTGCTCATGTGCATTGATTTGGACTTGTAACTGATTTTGTTGCTGGAGCAGAGGATTTCTGTATATTGTCGTTCCCTCTGGTTTAACTTTGTTGTTGTATTTAGTTTGTATGTTGTTTCCATCAGTTTTGGTATTCTCTGCGTCTAGGTGGCTTTCTTTTTCTAGAGTTTTCTTTATTTGCTCTTGTATTAATATCCCTAGTTGGTTTTTTAGGAAATCAGTTATCTCCTCCACTTTATGCCTCAGTTCTCCCATTTCCGTCTTATTTCCGTCTTTTTTTGCTTTTTCCAGAAAGCTACCCACACCGATGTCTCCGTTGAAGTTCTTCTCAGATCCCGTAGGTGTCTCTTCCGTCTGTCTCTGTCTGCTATGTGCTGTTTCCTGCGTTTCGCCAATAGATGTCGCTAGGTGACTAGCAGTCCACTGTCCGCTATGTGCTGTTTCCTGTGTTTCGCCAATAGATGTCGCTACGTGCCCAGTAGGCCACTGTACGGTATGTGCTGTTTCCTGAGTTTCTCCAATAGATGTAGCTAGTTGTCCACCAGTGCAGCTGTCTTCTCCCGCGCTTGTCTCTTGTTGGATGTTCCTAACCTCTCTTGTAGGATTCCTATTCTCCACCTTATTTGCGTTTCTTTCGTTTTTCAAAGATTCTAAACATTTTCTTATTTCACTGACCGCCTCTAGTAAGTTGTTCTTCATTTCCTTCTTCATATATCCTCCTTCTTCTGCCACTTTTCTGATCATCATAAGAGCGTTCTCAATACGATACACTGCACTGTCCGCCATCTTTCTCGTTTTCAATGGAACAGATTTAAGATGTGCCAATGTGAAACACGGGAAATCGGTGTACTGACAGCTGATTTCAGTTGGCCCTTGTCTCGATTCTCCTGTATATCTATTTAAATGTAATTTGAGAAATTGTTTTATATGGCAGATATTTATAGGATGTTATGTAACATTTTTCTTAATCTTTGTACAGTTGTTTTACCTGCACATAATTTGTGATATTACTTATTACGTACTATATGTCTGGTTGGCTGTTTCTGTTGTAATGCTATAAGCAGTGGGTATAACATCCATATCTTAACACGTAAGTCCTCTACCCTAAGCAGCAATTGGAGTTCACATATCCACGATGCCCCCTTCTGTCAGTATAGGTATAATTTATTTTAATCTTGGCCACGTTTTACATATATTACATTAACTCTTTTTATTAGATTCTCTTCTACATCTATATCGTACCTAGTTTTTGGTGCATATAGTCTTAAGTCTATCTGACCGAAAGCAGTTGTCGTATAATTCTTAATATTGCATAACCAACGTCGACAACAGTCATTATATGCTGCAGTAGAGTGTGTCACTCAATACTGGCAGATACGTCATCCCCGGTATTCCATTGCAGATGGTGGAAGTTGATGGATGCAATGGATAAGAAGCAACCTTATAAAACAAGTTAATGAAGAAAATACAAAGTATTTATTTTATATATTTAGTCTTCACATGTGAAACTGAAGTTTGAAACTGATAGTATTATTTATAACTGCAATATACGAAAAAGAATCCTTAGATTTGGAATGAAAAATACATAAGTTAAAAAAGTGCATTCAACTATTTACCACCTTTCACTATTCGTTACTGCCACTGTTCCAATCTCATTTTGGCTAGCATCCTGCTTACCGACATTCTGAAGTGCTTTAGTGTATGCTTAGGTCCCTCCTCACCCATAATTTTACACAGAAAAGCCTGTTTCGCTACGAAATGTTGCTTTAGTCAGCTGCTGCAGCATCTCCTGTGTTTAAACAACACAACCTGCAACATATAGAATTAATACTTTGGTATTATATGAACCATTTTAGGAGTGTATGTTGTAACATATGGAATGAATTATTAGAAAACGACCCCACACATACCTACATATAGTATACAAATACAAGAGTTTACAGGAAAGAAAAAAATATTACTGGTACTTATAAGGAACACTTTTCCTCTCAACATTATTCCCATCAGCAACTGCTTCCTGAGAAGAGGTAATCGCCACAGAAACCCCATCATTGTCGTTAAGCACATCAGCTATAACATATATGGAACTATAACATATATGGAATGGAATATTATACAATGAACACACACACACAAACACACACACACACAAACAAACAAACACACACATGAAATAGGGCAAAATGTTATCAGCACTTAGATGAAATAAAACCTTCCTAAACAGTCTGCGCACTCAAAATCACTTGTGGTAAAGAGACAAAAAGCTTGTTCTCATCCAGCATTGCCACTGTTGACACAACCTCACAGGGGGAAAGGACATATATTCTTATCGTCCTTATCATCATCATCAACAGCAAATACATTTGCTCCTGTAATATCCAAAATGTAATTCAAATACTTACAATTCAAGTCCTGCCATGATCTCTTTAATCTGCTATCTCTACAACTTGCTGACATTTGTCTTTTTACTATCGCAGGATGGATGTTTGACTGGCTGCCTGACAAATGAGACTGGAAACACCTCCAGCAGCTTGATTATACATGATCATGGGATGTCATACAATTTCCTTGATACCATCCCTGCTGACATAGCTTCCATGAGCCAAGGTATGTTTGTTTATTGAGGTGTATGACACTGAATAAAAGTTCACATATATTATTAAAATCTTGTATTCATTAATAATAGCTGTACATTTTTTCATTGACTTTCATAAATTACACATCTAATAACGACATGAATAATTTATTCACCATCCAACGTAATAATAACAATACGTTTTAGTATGAATTCCAAAAATTTATCTCTTTCTTCAAAGTGCATGCGGCTGAGTGGTTAGTCTTCAAAGTTTCTTACTTACGCATTTTTATAGATGACTCTCATCTTAGTCATTTTTAGTGATCTTTCTCATACACAATTGTGTTTGCATTATAAAAGGCCTAAAGCATTTTTAACATATCAGTTTAGTTTATACCCATATCATTTAAGTGTAAGCCATGACAGTTTTCAATCAGCTACATGGCAGTTCTATAAGTCTTGGTGTCTTTAGGGTCTCAGAACAACTTTGTTAGTGCAATAGTCATATTACAAGTTGCAATAATGTATTCAACACTTTTGGATGCTATGAAATCAACGGATTTAATCATGAATTCAAATTTTTTTGCTAAACCTGTGCATGTCTGCAATGATGTTAACGCCTCGAGCTTCGATTTTTAAATGGTTCTGAAGTCCTTTCTATGCAACTCTTTATACTATACTGATGATTGGCGAATGATTAACCATCCTGTTACGCAAAATTAGTGCAGATGTGGCTGTATTATCAGGAAAATTCTCTTTGGATTCACATTCAACATGTAGATCAACAGGACCCTGAAACCGAATAACATATTTGGAAGACACTCTGGGATGACTTCCTTTTTTTGCCACTAAAGTACAGCACTGGATGGTGGGCGTGCTCTACCGAGCAGAAGGTATCGACCACTGAGTGTGGAACCAGATCATTGAAAGGAGAAGCGACAGTCGAGTATAAAGAGTTATGTCACAGTCTAATAAATACAGTCATAACACTCTCTGGGGTGAAAGTCGTTACAGTTTCATAGCTGGAGCGACACTAGCACTCCAAGTGGTCAGCAAGCAGACGGTTATGCACAACATAAGGGCAATGTTTGTTTTTAATTATTTTATATTCAATTAACGAAATAGTTGTTATGTTTTTGTGTTCCATCCATCAGTAAGGTTCCAAGAGAAATGAATTATCATGAAATATACGTAAAAACAGTCGAACCACGCTGATTCAATGACATAAGCTACAACTCATTCATGAAGAAATACTTTCGGATATGTCAATATTTGCAGCTTATTCTGCTGACGGAGAGAGAATATAAACACATTCCATGCATGAGAAGCATATATTTCCGTTGTTGCTTATTGTTATTATCATAGGCACTTCCTTGACACTTAAAAATTTTTATCGAATCGAATGATTCGCCCTTTTTTACACTTCCCTCGAGTTTCTAATACATGAATATTTTTGTAAATGTATTCACGTTTGCTTCAAAAGCAAATGTGTTGAAGATTCTTGTCATTTGTGACTCAGATTTAGCAACAATTGTGGAACTGCTTTCTCCTGTGTTCGGAAACGGTTTTATTGCTTCTAAAGATTTATTGTCATGTCTGTGAGGGTTTTCCCTTAAGTTAAGTTGTGGTTGCTTATTTGATACGTTAAATTATGTAGATATTACAGCCCATACAAGTTTCCTACGTTCCATTTTCGCTGATTTCACTGAAAGTGCAGTGAGCAATATTGTGCTTTGTTAGGTATGTATATGACGCCTTTCTGTAAAAGGACAGGTCTTCTGGTGTTGACTAGCAACCTTTTGTTAGTAAAGGAAAGTGACATAATTAATTAAATGTCTGTGTTACAAGAGAATCGTAAATAAACTATCCTGTAATGCACCAATTTGTATCTATCAGGCTACTTAGGAAATTAAATAATCACAGATGTGACATAATTTCTTAGTTATTGTCGATTTTATGGCACTATGTACACTCTCTATTGTAAACACTATGTTAGAAATCAATATACACATTTTACGAAAGTTGAGTCATTCAATTTTTTTAAAGTGATGATAGCTACTTGTTACTGTAATCAGGTGTGTACCAGTTTTAATCAAACAAAGTTATTTCCATTCATGTGTTCCTTTCCCAGTTTAGACTTTTTACAATTTCTGATTACAGTGATTGCATCCATCATGGAACAAAGATGTTTTACATAAATTTGAACTTTCCAGATTATGAAGATCCTGGTTAAACTTCAATAATACTAATCTTGAATAATTAGTTTATAACAATGTTATCGGTGAACCTGACAAACAGCGACTGTGAATAGAAAATTATTTTTTTTTCTGTGTTCTGTCCTCAGTGATTTTAGACATTACAAGTTTTTATTTTCTCTTTACTATGTCAATTATCCATTTAAATATCTGTTTGACGTTGTTTCCAACAGGATTTATATTGAGATTATTGTAGCCTGCTTAGATAGAGACGTTAATGAACATTGGAGTAACAGAACTAGGAGTCTGAATTGTGCACCATACAGTTCAGTTGAGTTTCACTGCTACCAAACGCCAAGCAATTCCGTTACCTAATGACTGTTCTTGAGTATTATTGGTTGACAAATAGTTTAAAGCAATGTTAGAGTCAAATAACAATGGAAACCTTAGAAGTGGGCGGCTGTCTGCAAATAATGGCACACATAAGGCAAATGATGCAGCAGCTTATCGCAGGAAACAGGAGCCTAACTAAGAAGATAGAGATAGGAAGCTAAATCTCAACAAGAATGTGGACAATATAATGCAGAAAATTGAAAAGAAAAACTGATCAAATACTGGATAAAATGATAAAGGAAATAGATAATTAAATAAATGAAGACAGAGTGAACAATGAATTTGTAGTACAAAATGGTAATGCTTACCTATATGAACTAGAAGAAAGTAAAACACCAATTAATACAAACAGAGGGCATAAAACTGTTTCAGATATATGGAACAAGAAAAGTACAAAACTAGATGTATTAGAAGCCACTGTTTAAACTGAAGAAAAAGATGATATGGATCTTAAGGGACACACCAAAGCAGAGGAAACCATATGTATGGAGGACACTGATACAGTGATTTAGTTGTTGCAAATGGCAAAACTTTTTGTGACCATATGCGAAGCAAAGTTTCAAGTAATGATAGAAAATTAGAGACCTTTATGTCAATTGTTAACTACATTCCACTTAATGTAGATTGGCATCCTGTTCAAAGTACCAGAATTTTAAAGAAACTTAGCCAAACATTAGTAAAGAAAATGTATTTCAACAAATATGAGGAACTGGCACATTTATATATTAAAATTATGCATAGGGAAAATGGGAAAAGTGCCATGATGATGATTTTATCTTTTAATCACAACTGTGTGTTTAATTCTACTGATATTGAAAATTCTCAAATTATTTGTAATTATTTTTCCAAATATTTGAGAACATCAGAAACTTCAGACATAGTTTAAGATAATATGTTGACATGCAATTTTCTAAATAAATGTGAGAAGGAAAATTTTCTATTTTGTTTAAATTTATTTTTCTAGAGATAATAGATGTATCTTATGCAAACAGACTTATGTTGTTACCAGAAACAGATGATGGTGAAGGCAGTGATGATGTCAGTGAGTATTAGCATGTGAGAACTCATGAGCATTCATGTTATTTTGTGAATAGTTTGCTTGGGAAGCAAAGGACTCTGAGCCATGTAGCACCATTTTCCTGTTCTTCATTTTTTGTTGCTGGATCATTACTTTCCCTATTCTGCATATCTTTCCAAGTTATACTATTTTGTCAGTCGCTCCTCTCCCTTATCTGTAGTATGTTTACAGACTGTAAAAGGTTTTAAGTGTAATTCCATACTGTAATGTCTTACGTGTTATGGGAGTACTGTGAGAGTAGACTGGAGTCATGTTGAAAATGCTTGGGATGAAAGTTGAAGGGTTTGAATATGTGCTGGATGCTTATGAATTGAATATGAATATGCTGTGTTGAGAGTTTTTTAATAATGAGGAGCTGGTGAATTTATTTAGATGGTGCTAATGATGACAATGTAGGCTGATGTGAAGTATATGTTATATTAAAGTATTATTATGATAAAGATAATTATGTTGTTGATGACAATGTCAGTGTTAGAATTCTTAATTCTGAGTTGCGGTTGTTCATATCCATTTCTTGCAGTGAGAAAGATAACTTTATGATGTTCTAATAGTGGGTCTGATAATTGTGAAGTATGTATATAATACAAGAAAGAATTATGCAGGTGAGAACATGTTGTTGAGATAAGAAGGATTAATGAAAATGGTTAACTATGAAAATGTTTAGTAGACTAATATTGTTGCTGACTATAAGTAAGTCTTGATTTCTCAAAAGTGTTATGAATAATTTAAAGAGGAAAAGGTATGAGAAAGTATTTTCTAAGTTTATTTAATATTTCTTATGCAGTCAAATGCCAGTTCATTTTTTTTTTTAACTTTTCTTCCGTGTCTCATTGTGTATGACAACTTTTGATGAAATCTGCAGTGAGGTCGTCAAATTACAGTGACCCTTAAGTGACAAATAATTAATGTATTATTTCAGTTGGTAAGTCATTGCACAACTATTTTAAAATTAATTAAAGGATGGTAAGTGGTGTATATTTTCTTGAGACGATGTAAGAAGATAACTATATGAACATTCAGGTTAATGTAAATAATAACTTACGCAATTATCAGAGTACATTAACATGGCTCTGGTGAATAATGTTATTTTTTGCATTAATTTGTATGTATTTGTATTTAATAAGTCATAGAAACTTCCAACTCAACATTTTTATGTAATGGCAAATGTAATTTTCTTCTTGTCAAATACTCATTTGCATTTGTATTTCGTCTGTCTGGAAACCTGACAAATTATCATTTTTATGCAGCTATCAACGTAAGTTTCTTCTTGTAAAATTTGTATTATTGTTATTCTTTGGGGGCAACATTCTCAATTTCACTTGGACTTAATATACACCTGCCATCTTTACTGCCTTCATAATATGATTTGCAAAAACGTGCATATGTATCAAACTGCAGATAGCAAAGGTTCAGATCATAACCCTGTTGTAGATTATAACACAGATAAAATTCACAATTAAGGTACACTTTCAGTTTTGTTAATTTACTTTTGTCAAATACGATAGAATTAATTTTCAGGTTTGTGTTCTGTTAGTCTGCAAGTATGGTACTTTGGCTAAAATCCATGTTTTAATAACCTATTTCTGTAGCATGGTTGTAGGCAATAGAGGGTAGCCTATGAACAGAACATTAAAGGTAATTGGGTACCTAAAACAATTGTCATCAACAATTTTAAGTATTGCTCATCACTCACTGAAGTATGTGGCAGTTTCCAAACAGTTTTGTTAAACATGATTTTACAGAATTGCACATCGTTATTCACTTCTTGTTTGTATTCGTTTTTAATAGTATTCCTGCACTTAAACACTTGAACTCGGGTATAGCTAGCATTTATGTTTCATTAGAGATCCATCCAACATTTTCCATTTCATTTAGGTAGGGTTTTGACGCTGAAACATGAGCTGTTAAGTTTGATGTACTTACTACATCACGTGTGTGATCAATTTCTACCCAATTCAGCTCTTATCACATTTGTGGAAATGAGTATGCAAAGACACTACTTGTGGAATGAGATGCAGAACCCAATATGGAGAAACAACTGTAAATTGTATGAATGAATTTATCATTGAGGTAGGAATTAGTTGCAATATTACACTTAATATCAATAATGTTTTTTGGTAATACATCACTGTCTGATCTGACTTGTAAAATCTTTCAGCTGACATCAGCTGCTGATCCTTTGACAAGTCTAAAAGTTTTCCTATCGAGCCTTTCTTTCCAAAGTAAATAGTTTCATGTATTGTTCGTATTTCCATTTTAAGTGTATTGAGATTTGTATATAATGGTTATTTGGAATAGGTGTTTAAATCAACAGTTTTATATCCTCCATAAGGTATCTGTATCACCTCATGATATTTTTGATGTAGTTTACAGTTTGTCGATTTGATATTTAGAACTGAGTTGCACATATCAAGCCCTATTAACGAAAAAGACCACAATCCTTTGCTTGAGTCTGTCAGAGGAAAATAATTTGCATTAGGAACTGATGATCACCCTTTTAACATAAGAGTGTCTGACACTACACACACTTAATTTTCAACTTATTAATGGACGTATAGTGATTTCTATTTTATATTTAATCCATCACTGCAGTCATCATAAGAAACTTTAGGCATACATTATGTTTCCACACATGTATCAAAGTTTTGATAGCAATGAAATTTATAGAAAAAGCAGTTGTTGGCTAAGCAATACTGTAATTCTTCAGGTGGTTGTAAATCTCCAAATGCATCAAAGTAATATACATTAATTCATTTTTCTTAGCAACCCAGTGCATCCCAGAATCTCTTTCATCATCCACTAAATTCAGAATTCCACATTATTACGTATTCTGTTTAGTTATGGGCCATGTGCTGTATGTAAACACTCTGCAGAATCTTGATAATTGATTTTTTTGACTTTTTTAAGCAGATCTGTATTTGTGAGCGGTGTATCTGGCAGAATAGTCAGGAGCTTCTTCTTTAAAAAACTATGAACAATCCCAGTAAAGCCAGTGTGGTTTTAAACTTAGTCCTCTCATGATAGCTACAACTTCTGTGAGTGGATTATGTCTTTTGGCTTTGTAAAGCTGTTCTAGTGGAGCTTTAGCATTTTTAACTATCTGAGTGATTACTGAAGCTCACCTGAAACGGTCCCTATGGCTGAAAGTAACACTGGTGTTGTGAATAAAAGAAACTCTCGTGATGTTTTAGGTACTGGTTAGATCTCTGGGTGTTTTAACTAACTTTTTCCTTAGTTTCTGCTTTACAACTCAGCATCAAAGATGATTGACAATGAGTACGATGCATAACTCATCAAAAAATATTTCAGCACCGAATTTGACTTTGGCGCACTGCTAATGCTGCAGTATAGTGTCTAGAGCCAGTATCCCTTCTGCTGCATATCTCCTTGGCCTTTTTGGCTAAAATTTGATCTGCTACATGACACTCTTTTGTATCTTTAGTTTCAGCATATGCAATATAACATCTCTTCTGTCCGATAAGTTAATTCATTAATCACCTCATGCCAACTGATTTTGTAGCTATGTTCTCGAACCGCAACAGTTATATATTGGAATATGGAGTGCCACTGACACTTTGTCAATTAAATTATCGTTTCCATATATGATGTGCTTCGCTTCTGTGGATCACCGCAATTTGTTGTTTTACATGCCTCATCATGTGTAACACCCTTGATATCAATCCAGCTATTTTACTATGATGGAAACGGAAGCCACTTAACCAATAGCCTTTTACCTTGTCATTGAATGATACGCTCTATGAGAAACACATCCAGTTCACTAGTTTTCTGTAGTTTGTCTGGGTAGAAACTGCTAGCTATTTTACTTCCACTGCAGTCTTTCAAGCTACATGACTGTAGTTCTGTTAATTTCACCTCCCAAACGGTAAGTATCACTGTTGACCAGTTTGGCAAGTATGACTCCTCAAATACAGCCTAGTGTTTGCAAATGTGAAATGAAATCAGCAACATTAAATTTCAGTTTGCATTAATCTATCATATCAATATAACTACACACAGCATTTAAAAGCTTATTATCATTAAGTTCAGTAGGTTTCGTATTTAATTGTCCAACGTATTTACTCAATACTGTTGATATACCTTGCTTATCTTAAGTTACTTGTATTCACACATGTACCACAGCACTGGTTATGCCGCTACAATGACACTATCTCGTAACATCGCATCTTTTTGGTACTCTTAGCTGTATGTGCTTTTCCCTAATATCCTGGGAATTAGCAGATATGTACGTGTCGTATTATTTTTATTGCCTTGTTTTCATATTTGTTCGAGTTTGCACAACTTCTTAAACTTCATTGCTCTTTTCATTCACCAACGAAGACCCACAGTATTTCATTTCAACAATATTGTTGTTATTCCATCCTGGACTTTCCATTTTTTGAGTATTTCAGTTCAGTTTTATCCCAACTATATTCTACAGCATTGCGAATATTATGATTGCTACACCAGTATTTCTTTCCAATATGGTTCAGTTCATTGTAATAGTGGCCTGTCCTTTAATGCAGGAAGTGAAACCATCCAAATCCCCCCTCCCCCCTCCCCCCCCCAGAAAAAGAAAAGAAATAGAAAGTAGTTCAGAGGCATTATAGCGATAATTATTTATCTTACAGGTTTTTTTTTTATGTGGTGCTAAAACATTTCCAATCCCTGGGTGTGTTGTGTGTGGCGAAACAATCAGTATTGCTGCTATGTTTCCCAGTAAACTGAAAGACATTTGCCAACAGAACGTTCCTCTCTCTTTACTAAAGATGTGAATTATTTTCGTTGGTTTTTGGAACAAAATAAAAAAAACAAGTGAAGTTTATGGCTACGTTGATATGTGTTTCACGAAAAGTACAGGTCGCCAGCTATGGGGTAGTCGAAGTTATCGTGAAGGCCAAAAAACCATGCACAGCAGCAGAAACACAAGAGCAGATATTTTGTTAATGCCAGAGTATAAGGAAATTGTCAAAATAGTCTTTGGTTTGGAAAATGCTACCGAAATTTTTCTTCTCACTCAATTAGCCGCCGGGCTAGTGACATATCCAGCGACATCAAAGACATTTTGAAGGAGAAAGTAAAGAGTAGTCCTAAGTTCTCACCTCAGATCGACGAGTCCACCGATATTGGCTGTCACGGAGGACTTCTTTCCTATATAGATTATGTTGATGGGGATGCAATTCCAAGTGATTTCTTTTTTTGCAAGAAACTACCTAAACGAGCAGTTGGTGAAGATATATTTCATGCAACTCATTAATAGTTGGTAATGAGTCATGAATATTTGGTAATGAACTAACTTTGGAGGACTGCGTTTGTGTGTGTACTGATGGAGCTGCGTCTATAACAGACTGAGTTAATGAAGTTGTGAGTAAAGTACATGACGTAAATCCCAACCTACAAACAGATTATTGTCTCATTCACAGCGAAGCCATTGTTGCTAAGTCTTTACTATTTCCTGTGGAAATTGTGATGGGTGAAGTAGTAAAATCTGTGAATTGAATCGAATCGTGGCCACTAAATTTATGGCTTTTTAACGTTTTGTGTCAAAAAAGGGGTCATAGCACACTAAATTTCTGCTAAGTACAGAAGTACGATGGTTATGTCGAGGTAAAGTGTTAACGTGAATGTTTGAACTTGAAGATGAGGTACTTGCATTTTTAACTATTGAGTGACATGAGTATGTGGATTTATTTACGTATGATGAACGGGTGTCTAAGTTGGCATATCTTTCAGATATCTTCACTTAAATGAAGCAAATGTAAAAATGCAAGGTAAAGGAAAATATTTCGATTACTATGGATAATATTCAAGGATTTGTTATTAATACGTTAAATTTGTGGATGCATAAAATTTAAAACGGATTGTGTGAGATGTTTCCAAGTATATGATCCTTACTGACGGTAACAATTAAAGAACATGCAGCAGAATTTAAAAAAAAATATTCGAGACAGTACTGAAGATTTCGACTAGGTTCGTGATCCATTTGCGGATTCAAACATCTTCCGAGTAATTTAAATTTACCATTACGAGAAGAAGTGGCACATTTGAAAGCTGACAGAAAATTGAAATCAAAATTTTTCTAAGTGCTTGTGTATACATTGCAGTTGTCAATAAGCAGTGAATACCCGGCTGCCTTCGAGATGGCAGTTATTGTGTTATTACCATTTTAAACTACATATTTTTGTGAACTGTACTTCTCGACGTTGACTAAAATTTCAAAGAGAGAGAGAGAGAGTCAGATCCATCGATGAAGAAATGAGGGTTGCTTTAGCAACGATTCAGCCGCATGTGTGCAGCTAAGAAGGCTCAAGTACACATTGAAGATGCAAAATAGAGTTATTTACTTCAAAATTCATGTTAGAAATGTCTGTTTTCTACAGTGCTTAATTGTAATAAGTTGATAGTTAATGCTTGAGTCTGTTCCTGTTTTATAGTAATAATAATAATAACTGATTGCTTAATGACGTAATAATTAGTAATTATATTAAGAATCACTCGATTTTGGGGAAACAGATATTCTGGTGCGCAGTGCTGAGTCTAGGACCTTCTGCATGTACCATGAATAATAAAAGTTTACAGAGCACTGGTTTAGAGAGTAACTAAGGCTTCGTTCCGTCGAAAAGGTTAACTTTTGTTCGTGACCACAATAGCGGTTTTTCGTTGTACATTGAGTAGGACCTATCCGCAAAGCTTTCTTCTAGTGTCAGGACATTGTGGATGGGGCGATTTAAAACTACGTGACACAAGTCTTCGACTTCAGAAAGCTTTTATCGCACGTCCCTTACCGCCATTAATCATCTACATGGTGATGTGGCTGGTTACCAGCCCGGAAAATGTCACACACAGGCCAGAGCTCGTGGAACAGCGAACGACTGATCAGTCACACTAACTTGCACCAAGTGAGTTATAACAACCGCTTCAAATCATTTATGTTATGTATATCTACCAGTTAACAATTTAGTTGTAGAATCTTATTGTCTTGCAAATCTAATCAACTTTGCATCAGCGGAAATATAATTTTTTCGGATGGCTATCTAAAATAGATACATTATTAACAAAAATGATCGAGCACTTTGTCGTGTGACTAACAAAAGAACGACCTAACCCTACATGTCGAAACCGAACTTGAAATTTTTCACACAGGAAGGATACCGCGAAAGAAATGCACTATCAGACTTTTAGCTTCTAAGCAGCATTGCAAATATTTTTTACAAAATGGCGAAGTTACTCATATTACCTGCATAAAGAGCCGCTTATAACAACGGTTCGTACAGTCCTTTCAGCCTAGCGCGTGAATCGACGAGTAAGCAGATGCAGCAGTGACAATACGACGTGGTGCTGCGTAGTTCAAATTGCACAAACGCGAATTTTAAGCACGTAACCCATACCAAGAAGCCTCAAATGACAAATTTTTGATAACATAATTTCATATCGACAGCTATAGTGTTGCAGATGTAATCGTAACAGTAGGGACGGACAAAGGAAAGAAAATCGACTCAATGTATTATGTTTCATTACAGAAGACTTCTATCAATCGGGACTTTTATATGTTGACATGAAATATTTTGTGACAATTCCTGTAACACAGATCTTACGATAATTTCTAAATAATGTGTGTTTTATTAACAATGAAACAGTTCCTTGTTTATTCCCTGTAGCCATCACAAGAAAGTGGAGTGTCTATTGGATGAAGAAATCAAACATTATCCGTACATCAGGAATACCTGATAAAAGGACAGGTAATACATTCAGGAACTTCCCATTAATTACTAGTTTTGTTTAGACAAAACTGAGATGAAGCAAGGAATGTTTGTGGCCATTGTTCTGCATATTGTGCTGCGTACCAGCATACTTGGTCAAATGCGTAAAACGTGGAGATGCGGACTGACATTGCACAGATGTCTGAAGTTTAGCAATAATGTCCAGCTGTAAAAGTTGAAATGACAAAGTGCTGTCGAAAGTTATGTTGTCTGACAATTTTCTGAAAAAATGCTTTGCTCTATATGACAAGCTCTTTATCGAGAGGCTGTATCACGCTATTAGTTCCAGGTGGAATCCGAATTAATTAACAGTCTTTTGTCGTTTTCCTAAAGACAAAAGTATTGTCATATATGAAGATGGTATCTGTTCTTTCGTACATGTCCGAAAGAGCAGATACCGTTGGTGATCTTGCAGCTCTCGAAGAATGAAATCACAGTGAAATCAGACCTTTAGCTGCTTACAGACTTTGATAAATATGAATGAGGACAGCAGAAAATGTGTGTCCCGACCGGGACTCGAACACGGGATCCCCTGTTTAATGGCAGGTGCTGTATCCGCCTGAGCCACCGAAGACACAGAGGATAGTGCGACTGCAGGGACTTATCTCTGGAACGCTCCCCGTGCGACCCACGTTCCCAACTTACCCGTCCACAGACTACATCTGTAGTGCCCCTGCCCACTATACTCATTACTCGCGGCAGTCAGTCTACCGATTCCCGTAAGGGTTCGGGCAATGTGAGTGCAACCGCACTGAAGAAGATCATTGGCCGAAAGAACAGATACCACTGGTGATCGTGGAGTTCTCGAAGAATGAAAGTTGGAAATGTGGGTCACACGGGGAGCATGCCAGAGACGAGTCCCTGGAGTCGCACTATCCTCTGTGTCCTCGGTGCCTCGGACGGATGGAGTGTCTATCATGTAAGCAGGAGATCTCGGGTTCTAGTCCCAGTCCTTGCATACATTTTCAACTGTGCCCATTGATATTTATCAGCGCCTGCAAGATCATATAGATACGGCTTACTGGCCAATGATCTTCTTCAGTGCGGATGCACTCACATTGCCCGAACCCTTACGGGAATCGGTAGACTGACTGCTGCGAGCAATGAGTATAGTGGGCAGGGGTACTACAGATGTAGTGTGTGGACGGGTAAGTTGGGAACGTGGGTCGCACGGGGAGCGTGCCAGAGATAAGTCCCTGCAGTCGCACTATCCTCTGTGTCCTTGGTGGCTCAGACGGATAGACCTAAAGATAGTCATCTACATTACTGGAAGCCTTTGCGTTTTGTTTTCGCAAAGGCTTCCAGTAATTTAGAAGACTGTCTTTAGGGCTATGTCACTACAATAAGCAGTTTCATAATCTTGTTGTAACGACTTATTATTTATGACTAAAAAAAGATAGACCGTCTGCCATTCAAGCTGGAGATCCTGGATTCAAGACCCGGTCGGGGCACATATTTTCAACTGTCTCCGTTGATATTTAAAGATCTGAGTTCACTGTAAATCCAAGGTATTGTCATGTCCAGGCCAAGAGACCGACAAAAGCAACGAACTGTTTTGTGCAATTGATAAGAAGAAGTTTCGGATGTAATACTGGAACTTATTCTCTCCCATTTTCGCAGATTTTTCTATGTCGAATACAGGATTTTTGAGACTAAACAAACGTCTTTTTTTATTTTTGGTCCTAATTTGCCTTGAGGTTCTTTATCACAAGCATTGTTATATACGAATGTGGTGTAGCATTCATCAGCTGCAAAGCAACTCTGTCTTTCTTCACTAAAAATGATAAACTGCGGTCTATACACAGTTCTTGCCCAAAACCGGACTGAATGGCTTTACACACAAGATTTTAGGGGCTAGCAAGAAGCTTCTTTTTAACGTCAGCTGTGAATTTCTTTATAACATCACCTATCAATGACACCTCGTCTACAAGTTCACTTGAAGTAAACTTCGTAATTTTGCGACTATCTTTTCCGTATAATTTTCTGCATCTGTTTAACCAGTTCGAAGAAGTCAGGAAAGCAGTCATGTCATCTCATTTGCAAATCAGAGGGCTCAGTCTCATAGATCTGTCTTTAGAATAGCTTTCTTCCACACTTTTGAAAGCTCCATTTCGGCTTATATTTCGTAGTCCTTGTAACACTTCCTTCCGTTTATACAATTCACATACGAAATGTAACCGGCTTTGCACACTCCTTAACTATAAGCTATTTCAACTTCTGTCATTTAACCAAAAAATTTACAGCCTCTTTTTTCTCACTGAAAGCTATTACTGTAATGTTTTCTTTGGGCTAGGAATGTACTGCATTTTTGTTCAGAACTTAAATAGTACATCAATCATCGTTCCAACTACAGTTAAAGGCATCGACATAGTTATTTGCTGTTTCTTCTAATGTTTTCACAATGTTTAACGAAATGTCAGCATCATTCAAATGAATATCCAAGAAATTAAGTACTATGTAACGCAATGTAGGTCTTCATCACTTTCTTCAAATATCATCTTTGCAGGTTGGAAGCATTAACTGGATTCAACATTACTGTGAAAGTCTAGAACCTGCACAAAGGTAGATACTATTTGGAAGCAAATACGGAGAGAACACAATGAAAATTAATTCAGTTTTATCTCCATTGTCAACACTTAGCGATATCACAAAGGCCTCTGCTAATGTCATGTATTATGGATATTAAATGACTAGCAAATTTGAGCGAATGGTTACTGTGAACAGTTGTGTCAGAGAATCTATGAATGGTAACTGAAATTCTCTTTACAAATTACGAACGCATTATGCCTTGTTATCTGTTTACCGATACGTCGTCAACCAAAGCTATGAACCTGCCCTGTTACACGTGCTCTGTCCTTTACAGCTACGCTACGGGTGTACATGAAACAACAAATTTGGCAATTTTCAATTTTAAAAAAGAAAAATTCTTACAGTTTGTCTTAGAAGCAAAAATTTTGACATGGTGTTTCTTTCGGTGTATTCTCCATGTACAAAAAAATTCAGGGCAGGTTTCGACCACTCGAATTTGGACCATTCCCTTGTAGGAATGAACTTTTCTGCAAGTTATCATCACTTCAGTAAAATAATGGTATGCAGTTATTTCTCGGGAGACACCACCTAGGTTGATCGGCCACTTGGTGCTAGTCTTTATCTTTCACGCCTCTCTGGCGAGGTGCACGTCTTTGTGATGGAGATGAGTTGAAAGTATTTGGATAACACAAGCACTCAGTCCTTGAGAGAAGAATATTTCCGACCTGACCAGGAATCGAATCTGGGACCCGTTCGACGCAAACAAACAACCATTTTTTCGTCCCCCCCCCCCTCCTCCTCCTCTCAGAGCCCACTCTTGCTCTCACCAAATGTGGCTTCATTGGCTAGGCATCGGTGCCAATATTAGTATATTTATGTTTCCTCAAATTGATGTAATGATATGGAATCTCCACAAGAGACGGTTTCAATCTCTTGCCGTTAAAATTATGAAATAAGGAAAGCTGTCGTTTTTCCAGCTTCACAAAGTAATTAAACTTCTCTAATAGAGAATAATCAACTAAAAGTATGCAGAAACAAGACTATATAAAATAAAATGTGTTTTCCACACCTGAAAGGAAAATGAAGTACTTTCGCGGGACATGTAGAAGAATGTGGCTGTATTGGCACTAACGTAATTTATTTCTTCCTGTTACCTTCTGTAACTGATGATCAAGAAGTAGTATGAGACTCATCTTCTAAATGAATAAAAGTCATTTGTCTTGTTTTGGGAAATTTATGAAAATGAGAATCCATTTATTTCATTGGACTAAAATAAAGTTTTCCTTTGAGTAGATATAATATTTCAACAGAAATATACAATAACAAACTACAGAGGCATCAGAACTGGGAATTCACAAGTGCAGAGGTGTCGCTTTCTTTCGAATAATTACTTGATGTTTTCCTTGAATACTATTTCTTTACACTCAGTTATACCACTTACATGAAACAGCATTAACAATTTAAGATACATTTTTGTCTCTCTTTCGTTATCAATAGTGAAGCAACTTAAATCAATAAAAGGAAGTCTTCCGGTCCAGACTTTATACAAATTACGTTTCTTTCAGAGTATGCTGATACAATACTTCCAAGCTTAACGATCATATACAACTGCTGGCTTGACCAAAGACCCCTATCAAAAGACTGGAAAATTGTACAGGTGACACTAATATTTAAGAAAGGTAGTAGGAGTAATCCACTAAATTATAGGCCTATATCATTAACGTCGATATGCTGCAGTATTATGGAATATACAGGGTGTTACAAAAAAGTATGGCCAAACTTTCAGGAAACATTCCTCACACACAAAGATAGAAAATATGTTATGTGGACATTTGTCCGGAAACGCTTACTTTCCATGTTAGAGCTCATTTTATTACTTCTCTTCAAATCACATTAATTATGGAATGGAAACACACAGCAACAGAACGTACCAGCGTGACTTCAAACACTTTGCTGCAAGAAACGTTCAAAATGTCCTCCGTTAGCGAGGATACATGCAGCCACCCTCCGTCGCACGGAATCCCTGATGCGCTGATGCAGCCCTGGAGAATGACGTATTGTATCACAGCCGTCCACAATACGAGCACGAAGAGTCTCTACATATGGTACCGGGGTTGCGTAGAGAAGAGCTTTCAAATGCCCCCATAAATGAAAGTCAAGAGGGTTGAGGTCGGGAGAGCGTGGAGGCCATGGAATTGGTCCGCCTCTACCAATCCATCGGTCACCGAATCTGTTGTTGAGAAGCGTACGAACACTTCGACTGAAATGTGCAGGAGCTCCATCGTGCAAGAACCACATGTTGTGTCGTACTTGTAAAGGCACCCGTTCTAGTAGCACAGGTAGAGTATCCCTTATGAAATCATGGCGGTGAATTGAAGAAGTACAGTACATACTGACGAAACTAAAATGAGGGACATTAAGCCTTTCCGGACACATGTCCACATAACATCTTTTCTTTAGTTGTGTGTGAGGAATGTTTCCTGAAAGTTTGGCCGTACCTTTTTGTAACACCCTGTATAATGTGTTCATACATTATGAATTACCACGAAGGGAACGGTCTGTTTACACACAAACAGGGATTCAGTAGATATCGCTCTTATGAAACACAACTAGTTCTTTACTCACACGAAGTGTTAAATGTTATCGACAAGGGACTTCACATCGATTCCGTATTCCTAGATTTCCAGAAGGCTTTTGACACTGTGCCACAGAAGTGGCTTGTAGTCGTATTGCGTGCTTATGGAATATCGTCTTAGTTATGTAACTGGATTCGTTATTTACCGTCAGAGAGGTCACAGTTTGTAATAATTCGCGGAAAGTCATCGACTTAAACTGAAGTCGTTCCTGGCGTTCCCCAAGGTAGTGTTATAGGTCCTCGCATGTTCCTTATCTATATAAACGCTTTAGGAGACAACCTGAGCAGCCGTCTTAGGTTGTTTGCAGATGATGCTTGTCATGACATCACTGTATCAAAAATAGGCGATTTCTGTGACGTTTTTCTTTACAATCTAAAATAAAGAGCAATACTAATTCTGATGATGCAGTTTTATTCCCTGCACTTTTGTCTTTAAGAAATCATTTTTGTGTCACTCGCTGTAACCGATGCACCTGGTGGAAGGAACCCTTGCAGCCGGAACACTGGTCATCGACAAGAATTCCCGAAGTCCTCGTATCGGGCTTGTAACAAAATAATTTTGCGTGAGGCATTTTCAATATGTTTTCTATCAGCACACATAGGGTAATTGAAAAATATTAAGTTGTTACAAAATGGAAATGTGTAGAAATAAACGTCATTTTCGTCGCCCATAAAGTCGAGACAAAGCATGCATCGAAAATAAACATTTGAAGATATCCCAAAACAGTTACATATGCTGATTCAGAATTTAATTTAGGAATCTGGCATCAAATCCCAATCAAAATCGTATGTACTGTCCTCAAGTTACACTCAGGTGACAAAAGCCGAGAGATAGCGTCATGCACATATACAGATGACGGTAGTATCGCGTACGGTGTAGAAGGCCATTGGTAATGTCACCTTTGCTACAGGTACTATGTTTACCAACAATAAAGTGAAGCTGAAAGGAAGTGAAGCTGCTGTAGATGGACCTTACGTTTCGTAGGAGCAACACTTAATCTTAGTATTAACACAGTCGATACTTTTTTCACATGGTAGCGGTTGGTTGGCTGTTGCCATTTTTCGGTTAGGAAATATTTCTGTCATTTCTACTCAGGTGATTCATGTGAAAAGGTTTCCGACGGTATTATGTGCACACAGTGGGGATTAACAGGCATTGAACGCGGGATGTTAGTTTGGCAACGCAGATCGCTCGACTTGAATCCCATTCATCATTTACGGGGCATAATCGAGAGAAAATCCTGCACCGACAACACTTTCACAATTATGGAGACAGCATGGCTCAATATTTCTGAAGGGGAGTTCCAACGACTTATTCGGTCCATAACACGTCCAAGTTGTTGCACAGTGCTGGGCAGAAGAAGGTACGGCCCGGTATTAGGAAGTATGCCACGACTTCTGTCTACTCAGCGTCTGTTTGCCGCCAATTCAAAAAATATGTTTTCGAGAAAAAAGTTTAAAAGGTTTGGTTTCCTTTTTTTGTATTCAAGTTAAACTTACCTTTAGTCAGCCATGCCTGGCTGTATAGCAATTCGTCCAGATCCAAATGGACGTCCTTCACCACTCTTCTTCGTTGCCATGGTGGTCCTGGGGGCCTCTTTGATAGCCTCTGTCATCCGCTGCTCTGCTTGCTCGATACGCTTTTCGTCTGTTTTTGTGCAGATGTTGTAATCAGCTGGTCCGATCTCTAGTTTGAGAATGTTCAGAATTTCCGTAATAAGAGGGCTGTCCAGAAAGTAAGTTACGATCGGTCGCGAAACGGAAACCACAGTGAAAACCAGAAACATTTTATTTGCAACAGTTAGGTACACCTTCCACCTACTTCTCTACATAGTCGCCGCTCCAACTTCGAGTTTTGTCGTAGTGTTGTATCAACTTTCCAATATCCTCGTCATAGAAAGCAGCCGCCTGTGCTTTCGGCCAGGTCTGCAGCTCGTTGTCTGTCGAAAAATTTTGTCTTCATGGCCAGCGGTTTTTGTGAGCAGAAATGAGACTCAGGGGGAGCCAATTACGGACTGTATTGTGGGTGATCAAACACTTCTCATCGGAAACGCTGCAGGAGCGTCTTCATTGCCCCTACAGTGTGCGGCCGAGAATTGGCTTGAAGAAGGAACTGCTCGACAGTTGTGTTATGTGCGCTGCATGACACAGGCGAAATCTCTAACCGGGCCCTCATGCTTGGCGGGAGACGAGATTCCCTACGCGTCTTTACGTGCTCACTGTTCACTCAAAACTGAAAAGAGCGTCGCGACACGTTGGCGGGCATACTAGAGACACTGACCAACACATCTGTGCGAAGCTTTATCGGATTTTCCCAGTGGTTTCCATTTCGCGACCGATCGTAACTTACTTTCTGGACAGCCCTCGTACCTGTCAGATCGTTGTTAAAGTTATGTGCTGCGACATAGGTGGCGATGTCGACTTTTTTTTTTGCCGCTGTGAATGATTTTCGGAGACACTTTTTCATTAATCGCCTTGTAACTCGATAACGGAGTTACTGGCGAACTCGAGATGAGCATCACAATAAAGCAGACATCCTAGAGGACATTTTAAGCAAAAAACCAAAAATCGATTTTTTGAAATTTTCAAAGAGACCTTTTTCCTTAATCACACTAACAATAAGTGTAATTCCATAGGGACGTGTCTATCGTGAGATATCGTCACTCTAGCTTTCTAGGGGCATTATGAATCCCATAGCCAGTATAGTATGTACTATAAGTGTAATTCCATAGGGACGTGTCTATCGTGAGATATCGTCACTCTAGCTTTCTAGGGGCATTATGAATCCCATAGCCAGTATAGTATGTACAATAAGTGTAATTCCATAGGTACGTGTCTATCGTGAGATATCGTCACTCATGCTTTCTAGGGGCATTATGAATCCCATAGCCAGTATAGTATGTACAATAAGTGTAATTCCATAGGGACGTGTCTATCGTGAGATATCGTCATTCTAGCTTTCTAGGGGCATTATGAATCCCATAGCCAGTATAGTATGTACAATAAGTGTAATTCCATAGGGACGTGTCTATCGTGAGATATCGTCATTCTAGCTTTCTAGGGGCATTATGAATCCCATAGCCAGTATAGTATGTACGATTAGTTCGTCACCAATCTAGCCATCGTCATGTTTAAATTTTCGAATGCTACGTGCGGAAGTTATAATAATTCCAAGTCATTCCGAGTTCTTGAAGCTTATAAAAAGAGAGTTCAAAGCGATATCCAATTGAAAAGCGAAACACCATTATAGGCAATCTTAAGTTCCTCAGGCATCATTTGTAAATGTCTAAGCATTAGGAAGCGCAGAGTTCCGATCGAAAGCTCAATGCATTCGGTCTGTTCCATTTAAGTCCCACGTTTTAATTGCAGAACGCTGTCACAGCACACACGAAACGATGATTTTCAGCGATACGCAAACGCACAGCGACAGCACCCATGCGCGAGAGACAGATACCACACGACCGCTCACTGCCGAGCCTACCACGAGTTCGATCTGCAGTGCTGTAGGCCACCACAGAAGATGCGTGAATAAATCACATTGCGGCACACGCCGTAAACCTGAGACTTCCTTCTCGAAGAAGATTGCTCTGAAGACAGTTAAAGGTATTTTGCTTGTGTCCTTTGACACCATTCACATAAATTTCGAGGCGCACCTTATTGTAAAGCCATCCTCACATTCCGCGTAATCGCCTCGCGTTTCTATAAACTTGTCTACTTGACGTGAGTGGTCAAATAGGCAATAATCATATGAAAGCAGAGCAATCTATTGCTGCACCTGAAAGTAAGCTCAGGGCAAACGTCTGCTGCGAATTCTTATTCGCCCAGAATCACAATCCTACTGAAATCTTTGCTATTGTTATTAGTTAATACTAATTACAGTTTAGGATTATTGATAGTACCAGGACTTTACAAAACAACCAGTTAAATTTTCCTCCTCAATTGCACTAAAGTAGCTTCTCTGAACTGCTTTTCTCTAATTAATTCCAAAGGCAAATTGGACTATCGTGGCTGAAACTAAAAGATTCTGGTATCTGGTGTAGTACCGAGCGCGCCGACTACGAGGGTGCGAAGGGAATCGAGCACCCACATACATAAACTTGTGCGTGTGCCACACCTACAAAATTTTGATTTTGATAAATACAAAATAAAACAAATATTTCTCACTTGCCTTTATCAAAAATTAATTAATATCAACACACTGAGATGGAAGTTAAATCTTGTAACCTCTAAAATATATGTTTGTTTCAAAGGCAGCCAAGCGCTCCCCCCCCCCCCCCCCCCTCCCCCCGTTCCTTGCCTTTCTCTGGCCCAGTCGAAGACACTCGCCAGAATAACAGTCGCTCTGTGTTGTGAATGAAACCCCATATTTTCGGCTTGCGTTCAAGTTTCCTTACAAGTGACACGCTACAATACGCCCACTCCATTCGTCAGCAATTGTTTCAAAATAAATGCTTGCCATATTGGTCAGTGATATAGAATAATCCGAGATACAAGTAATACGATTGCTTCAGACTACCTAAATAGTTATTTTTTTAAAAAACATAACAGCGGTGTAGTCTAAGATTTCAGAGAAATTGCTTTCGCATAATCTGGATTGTTATCATTTCGTTTGTTGAGATAGTTGCTTTGAAGGACGCGAGAGCTTATAATGTAGACTTCAGCGGTGTTAATGGAATAATAGCTAGTACAAAGAAGAGGGTATACTGACGGGATGCGTGGAACACAAGCTTTTCGCCGGGCAAAAAGTTTCGCAGTTTTTAGACGTTGCGCGATTACTGAGCGCGTGTGGAAAGTTTCGAATTCATCCCAGTTTCCTAGTCGCTATGGATAAATTCGTCATACGTTTCTCGTCATCATCACAAGTGGATACTACTAACATCGACAATAGCGAAAAGCAATTCAGCCAAACAATAAAGAATCCTAAATATGTCTTCTGCCAGTTTCTGTAGTACATCAGCGGGAAATTCAAGAAACGTTAGGCGGGTCATACGATGAAGGATGGAAAAACACATTTCCTTGGATTTTTTACGACAGTTGGACAAAGTGTTCTGTAGTGCGCGTAAAAACGCTTTTGATTCCAGTATAACGCTTCCGTCTGCAACTGCTACTTCTGAGGACAGGGATTCGGGTAGTGCATTTGTTCTAAATGGATTTTCCCAGTGTCAAAAGGGAACTGAACGTGTCAGATTTCATGAAAAATGTACACTTCAACGTTCGTTACGTACAGCTTTGGCAGCTACGAAATAAAGTACCAATGTGATTCCTTATTTCAACCTATAAACTAGAAGATATGTAAAAATGCACACAAGGCGATTTGAAAGATAACAACGTTCCTCCATTTTTTAAGTCAGCAAGAAATAGCAATTCGTGGTCACACCGATGAAGCATCAAATATTCATCAGTTTCTGCTGCTTAGAGCTCCTGACTTGAAATCTTGGCTGCAGCGAACTTCATATAAGTGTTATTTTGTCTAAAACTGACATGGTGAGACCATGGCTGTGTACAATTAATGTAGGTTAATTCTTACAGATAATAAAACAGCAACCAGCCACTATTAACAGACAGACAACTGTACAATCTACACTTGCAACTTAGCAATAGCCTTTCCAGCATACAGTTATCCTACATATTGCAATACATTGACGACATCATTTCTAAAGAACATCAGAAAATAACTTGTAGGCATAACAAAAAACTTGATGGTATGAAAAGCAAAAAAGATAGCTTCAGTGCCAAAAATCCCCAGGCTAACCTACATCAGTTCCATTCATTAATAGTGGCTGGTTGCTGTTTACTTCTCTGTAAGAATTAACCTACATCATATAAGTGGGTTTCTCACGTTATAATGAATGAAATTGTTTCGTTAGTACCCAGCGATGCACAGCAAAACATTGTGAAATCTATTAAGGATGCACTGTATTTTTCTCTTATTGTGGATGAGACTTCCGACGTATCAGTGAAGGAGCAACTATCCATATGTTTCAGATATCTCGACAAAAATCTTCAAGTTGAAGAAGTTTTTATGGGATTCTATATAGTAGCTTCCGCAAGATCTAGGGCATTATTTGAAGTCATCCAGGATGTCATAAGAAGTTTATCCCTCGACATACTGTTGTGTTTATGCTATGATGTGCGAGCAATGTCAGTGGACATTTAACAGCATTACAAAGTAGGATAACTCGATTTGAGCCAAGAGCTATATTTGTTCATTATTCGGTGGATTATTTGAATTGGTAGTACGAGATGCGGTGCAAAGTATTAATTATGTGAAAGTCTTCCTGGTGATTCGTAGTGAAATAACATCATTTGTAAGACATTCGTCAAAGAGGCTAGCGGTGTTTCAGTCGCTACGGGAAGACGGAAGATAACGAGGATGGTGTTACAAGACACGTTCACAGACTGACTTTGTGACCATTCTGTCCTACGACGAGGTGTGTCAGGATACAATCACTAATATCGTTGGGAAGTAATTATGACGTTCTCTTGAAATTATTGGAAGATGTCAGAAGAAGAAAGTGAAGCCATTGGGAAAGCTAATGGATATCTATCAAACCTGCGTCAATTCAAATTTCTTATTTCCCTGAAATTGATGATTTTTAGTTTTGTGTAGGATTGAGACACTTCATTCTTCTTTTCAGGTGAAGTCGTTGTAATACTGAAAAATCAAAACATTGGTGGGAATTTCGCCTGCAAGTTTAGCTTCACAGAGGGATATATTTCTTGAGTGTGGAATGAAATGATTAGGAAAGTGGAGGAACTTAACACTTTTGAACCAGTTTTGTCTAGAAAAAGGAAGATGCCAAAATGCTACGACTAAGGTAGTGATTCTCGTACGTATCAAAAGCCGAAGGAAATGTGCAGACAAATATATTTTGAAATAATTGATCTGGCTATGGATTCACCAAATCGTAGATTTGTCTCAAATGTTTAGGAACTGTTGATCGAATCCTGCAGTTCTATGGGGCAGATCTTGATAAAGATAAACTAAAAATTGCGTAGGGACATGTATCTAGATCTGTGCACATCGAAGAAAGAGGAAGTGGCCAGTTTGTCAGACATTACAAATATTTTAAGCAGATAAAACTGTTCCCATGCGTCAAATGCTCATAGAATTTGTGAAGGTTGTTCGGATGATTTTAACTATATCTATTACTTCTTGTACCTCTGAGTGGTCGTTTTCAGCACTTAGACGATTGAAAACGTTTTTGCCGTCAACAGTGACACAAAAAAAACTGAATAATTTGGCAATTTTGCATGTTCATAGAAAATGACTAAAAATATTGATATTGCCTAAATTGCAAACAAATTCATATTTACAAATGACCTAAGAAGGTTCAAAATGGTTCAAATGGCTCTGAGCACTATGGAACCTAACACCTGAGGTCATCAGTCCCATAGAACTTAGAACTACATAAACCTAACTAACCTAAGGACATCACACACATCTATGCCCGAGGCAGGATTCGAACCTGCGACCGTAGCGGTCACGCGGTTCCAAACTGAAGCGCCTTGAACCGCATGGCCACTCCGGCCGGCACGCAGGCACCATCTAAGAAGGAAAGTGTTTTATACTGAAAGTTAATATGTCATGATTATTATTCAGCATGTCAAGTGAGTTATTTTGTAGTTTTGTTCACAAATAAATCTTTGCATAGTTTTTTCTCCAGTAAATTAAAACTTTCAATTTATGGAGATTTTTTCATTTTAATTTCTATGAACGTGTTATTTTTTTTAGTACGTGTCGATAACATTGTTGCCTCTTGCAATCACTGTGCATGTGAGTTGTTTACACTACCTGATGCTGATCTAACTGGCATTTTGTTAGTGAATTATAGGTTGAAAACAGACAGTTTAATACACAAAGTATCGACTACTGTTACGATTACAGATTTTGAGAATATTCGTTTCGTTAACTTATCCTTGTAAAACAAACTACTAGCGTGACAGCCCTTGTGGGTCAGTACCTGTCGGAGAGGCCTCTGTGTGGGCGAAAACGTGGTCAGTGAGTCGCTTTGGTCCCACGGTTGCTCCAGTACTCGTTTCAGACTGGGTATACCTCGGAAACGTACGGTCTGTGCAGGTGTGCAGGCGTGTAACTTCAGGGCCTATAATGTGGGCCGGCCTGATGCTTTTGCGGCCCGAAGAAAGTAAAAGATTGTTGTTATTTTATTCAGAACTAAAATTTAGATAAATAGTAAAGTCAAACGCATAGAAATGGTGAGGTCACGATGGTTCCGTAGAATTAGTCAACGCTAAAATGAGTTTATCATAGAGTATGTAAACAGTGCTTGTCGTTGCCGACTCTCGTACCACTTTAATTGCAGCATTTTCCTCGGACCGCACAGAAGTGCAGCACAGTTAGTTACTACAAAACAATTACATCAACGAAAACGTTTACCAAACCATCACATTTAGTTAGAAAATTATCCACTCTTCATGTTCAGAATACACGAGAGTGCATAATGAAGATTTTTCTGACCATTTAACTGTTGTCATATCTTTATTCGGCAACACTATCAATTATCCAATAAGAAGTAGTGGTGTAATAACGGGCAGTCAACTCTAGCACAACGGTTATAGAAGTATGCAGTGTCACAGGTGAGTGCTATTCTGAAGTGAAAAGTTATAACAGCAATTATCAAAGTGATAAAGAAAACGCAACAAATTCGCAGTAAATGTAATTAGGCCTGTTAATATCGCAGACTACTCAAATGATCGCTCAGATTATCAGTTGGATGTAAATGATGAAAGTAAAAAGTTCTTTATTCGACAAAATACTTCAGCTTGGAGGGAAGTGGTTCGAGATTGGAGGTGGCTCACCAAAAGTACAGTGTGACGTGAAACTATATGCACGTTTGAAGTCATGCGTTGTATTCAGTTCGTGATGTAAAAAAAAAAAAAAAAAAAAAAAAAAAAAAAAAAAAAAAAAAAAACTGGGACATAGGGAAAACATAGGAAAATCCAACAGGAGAAACCTTTTACCAACCATCAAACTTCTCGCAAAGTACAATCGGGTATTACGCGAGCTAATAAATAAACCAAAATAGGCCTATACGCAAAAATACCTTAGCCCTTCCATTCAAAATGTCCTATCCCGTGCAGCTGAAAAAGAAATTATTAATTACAATAACGCTGCCTCGTTATTTTCTGTTATTACACATGAAACATAGAACATTACAAAATAGATCCGTGCACTCAGATATTTAGATACGTTACAGTGGGAAGCCTTGTGAGGTGAAGATAAATGAAAGCTGTTTAATTTTTCGTGAAATAAAAGATCAAGGAAAGGAAATATTAAGTGCAGAAGATGAAAAGGGTTTTTCAACAAAATATTGTGGTCAAGGTTATGACGGTTGTGCCACTATATCAGTCATACACAGAGCTATTAGAACGAGACCCGGCAGGATAGCCGACAGTGCTAAAGCGCTGCTTCCTGGCCTCGGGTAGGCGCGCCGGCCCCGGATCGAATCCGCCCGTCGGATTTAACGACGACGGCCGGTGTGCCAGCCAGCCTGGATATTGTTTTCAGGCTGTTTTCCACATCCTACTAGGTGAATACCGGGCTGGCTCCCACGTCCCGCCTCAGTTACACGACTCGCAGACATTTGAAACACATCCACACTATTTCAGCATTTACACTAGACGCGGACAGCTGGGGTACAAACATTCCGTCCCAGGGGGATACGGGGTGGTGGCAGGAAGGGCACCCGGCCACACAAACACACACACACACACACACACACACACACACACACACAAAAAGAATTGAGATAAAGGCAATAGCAAACGAAAACGAAACACAGAGCTATTAGAACGAGAATTCAACAAAGACATAAGACTTCAAAATATGTGCAATGTGCAGTGCACGCTTTAAGTCTAGCACTTGACGATGTTACATGTGGAATTCAAGAAGCTAGGTCCTCTTCCAATGCAGTAGAACGTTGTATCTTTTCATCAGTCATAGAACTAAAAGATGGGAACTTTTGCTATCTTCTTGTATCTTAAAAAAAACTTCCAGATACCAGTCTGTAAAAGCCCTTCGTTATCCTCACGTCTATTAGACTACTTAAGGCTCTGTGAAAAAGAAAAATATTGACATCTGAGTAAAGGGAAGAAAGAGAACAAGCTGTTGTTTTGAAAAACCAACTAGAGAAATGTGAATTCATTTTTCTGATAGTGCTGCAATCAAAAGTTTGCTATTTGGCACCTCAAATTATGCAGTCGGAAAATGTAGAGCTTTATAAAGCGCATCCTTTCGTTCAGATGCCGCTGATAATTTATCTTGCTATCGACACAGTTTTTAAGAAGCAATGTCACTGTCTACATCTTCGGCAAATGAATGGGACATTGCAATGGCTGTTTGGACATCATTTTAGCCAACCAAACAGTCAAATTTGAGAGTATGAATAATCTTAACCATTGCTTCAAAATTATTTTCCCAAAATTTATAAATTCTGCTTCCGAAGAAGAGGTTAACAATGGAGTAGTAATTCTTCGAAATGAATATGAGGAGGATTTATACAGTAAATTCCCAGACCCAAAAAGCTTTGAAAGAAGGAATAGCCTCATTAACCTCGGCAGTTGATTAACAATACTATTAGTAACAGAGAATTCAGTTATCATCATAGTGTTCCAGAGTAATGCACAAAATTTTACTTGTTTTTAACTATTCCTGGTGCTGTTTCTTCGACAGAACGCTTATTTTTGAGGCTCATACTTACCTATGGAATTCTATGACCCAGGACAGAGTCAGTGAACTGAGCCCCCACAGTGTCCAAACTGATGTGTTGACGCCAGTGAAATAATCAGTACCTTCCATCACAGAAAGTACGCCGCATGACCCAGTTTCACTAGAGTTAAAGGTGAGTACAGTGAGCTTTACCGATTGAGCAAGGGCTGTCTCAACGTATGCGTATACTACCGGTATACTGTACTTTATCACAGCACATGTCTTTATGATACATGCAGTATTCATAAAAGATTACGAATGAAAGGTAATCATTTTAAAAAATATCGAGACTCCCCAGAAAACATGTAACACATTCCACCATTGATACGCACCTACAGAAATTTTTGGGAAGTCAGCGACCTTGTATAGTATTGTTTGTGTATATGCATTGAAGTGCAATGGTAGTACTGATACGTGTGAGTAATAAAAGTAATGAAAATCATTAGGCGTTTGATATAATTTTCTCGCATGTGAAGGAATTATGAGAGGCCTTTGTTTATTTTATTTCATTTTTTTTTACGGATTCTGATGAAGGAATTTACTTTGCGGGATATGACAATGTGTGAAATACAACGTTTAATTACAATATCAAGTGGATGGATTTTTCTGTTTACAGTTGGTTGTTATTACCCTTCCTGAAGTTCAGCCAGTAACATTGGCCAAAATTATCCTGCTTGCTGATCACTTAATTTTAGACCTTGAAACGTCCCCTTAGAAAAATTATACATGACTTTGTTTAAACTGACACACAGTATTTTTAGCGCAACGCAATCTGACTTTCAAAAATCCCTACAAAAGAATGGCCCTGACTAACATTAACCTATACCTTTCACAAATCACTTACCTCACAAAAATCTTCGTTACTCAAGCTACTGCAATACAGCGAGCGCCACTACTGCCAGCTAAATAAAAGATTCAAACTACTGAAGGCACTAACTACTGATAGGCATAGTTAGCAAATGAAAGATTTTGATAGAGAACAAACAATGTATTTACCTTACTAGTGTTCAAAAGTCATAATATATGTAGCAGTTTATGACATCCATTCTTACAAATGTACTGTTTCCGATGGACACACGTCCAGATCATCCGCTCTCAAAATTCCACCATCTCTCTCCCCACATCCACCACTGCTGGAGGCTCACCTCCAACTGCGCAACGTTACGCGCTGTTAACATCCAGCTGCCCAACACTACAATAGCCAACAACAATGAAAACCAGCCACAGACTGCACACAGCACAGCCAGTGATTTTCATACAGAGCGCTACGTGGCGTTACCAATATAAAAACCTAAACAGCCTACTTACAGAGCCTCCATGCTCCCCACAAAAAAATTTACAAATTGTTTTGGGCAGTGGCCAATACAGGTGTAAGTAGGCTGTTTAGGTTTTCTTATTGGTAACGCCACACAGCTCCATGTATGAAAATCACTGACTGTGCTGTGTGCAGTCTGTGGCTAGTTTGCATTGCTGTCTGCCATTGTGGTGTTGGGCACCTGGATGTTAACAGCGCGTAACGTTGCGCAGTTGGAGGTAAGCCGCCAGCAGTGGTGGATGTGGGGAAGTGAGATGGCGGATTTTTGAGAGCGGATGATCTGGACGTGTGTCCATCAGAAACAGTACATTTGTAAGAATGGATGTCATGAACTGCTATATATATATTATGACTTTTGAACACTAGTAAGGTAAATACATTGTTTGTTCTCTATCAAAATCTTTCATTTGCTAACTATGCCCATCAGTAGTTAGTGCCTTCAGTAGTTTGAATCTTTTATTTAGCTGGCAGTAGTGGCGCTCGCTGTATTGCAGTAGCTTGAGTAACGAAGATTTTTGTGAGGTAAGTGATTTGTGAAAGGTATAGGTTAATGTTAGTCAGGGCCATTCTTTTGTAGGGATTTTTGAAAGTCAGATTGCGTTGCGCTAAAAATACTGTGTGTCAGTTTAAACAAAGTCATGTATAATTTTTCTAAGGGGACGTTTCAACCTACATAGGGGATGGCTTAACAAAGTATCATGCCTCAGTCCTATTCCCATCGCATCCCCCGCAGATGTAGTTGTAAAATGGCACAGTGAATAGCCCGTCAAAAACTGAACATAGATCAAGCACAAAAACTGAGAAAAGGTATACTGAAATGTAAAAGATGAAGCAGAATATAAACAGTGAACGTTCGAACTTCAAGCTGTGCAACACTGAGAGGACAGCAAGAATAATGGCGTCGTGGTTGTGTGGCCATGGTGTGGTACTGCAAAGGGAAAGATCCATGTTCAAATCTCCCTCGTATCCAACATCTGTGAACTGTCTGTCCGGTCATTGATGTGTCTGTCCTCTTTGTGTAGCCTTGGCAATTGTCATACTGTACATTGGTTATAAAATATGAGTCATGTGGTTAAAATATGTCACCGTCGCGAGTAAATGTGTTGAATAGTAAGAGCAGGCGAGATGCTACAAACACTTCTCATAGAAATGAAAAGAACAAATAAACGGGTGTGAACTATTTTACAACAAAGGTATTCAAGAGCCAAAACCTCCAAAACGGGACGCAAAAGTCGTAACATGTGGTACTTTTGTGGAACAAATAGAAGGTACGCACAGTACGTTTGGAGGTTGCAAACGGACAGACACAAATTTGAATACAGTGAACAGAGACGTCGATGACAGCACGCACAACTCATAATTTAGAGAAAGAAATGAGGCACGAGGAAGATTTAATAGGGATCTCCTTCTTCGCCGTCCAACACCAGGCTTTCATTATCCATGGCGCCGTGGCTATTCATTCGCTCGATGTTGCATTATCTTGAGCTTGGACCGTTTACTGTTTATATTTTGCTTCTTTTTTCACAGTTTGGTAAATATTATTCCTGTTTTCACGCTTGATACGTGTTCAGTTTTTGACAGGCTATCCACTAGAACATCTTACCACTAAATCTGAGGGGGCTGCGATGGGGTGATTCCCTTGCCAGTTATGAGATAAAAAAACGCTAGTTACGAGGACACACCGAAGTCACTGCGAATGTACTTGTCAAAAGTAGACATTCTTGGCAATATCATCTCGTAAATACATACAAGTGTCATTTCTAAAGTTCTTCACACTATAAAATACAGTTGAAGAAAATAATTTATTTAAAAAAATACCTTTACAGACTTTCAATATAATTTCCACTTTTGATTATAACAGCTTTCCAACGTTTTGGCAACTGCTGTGTTCCGGTTAGGGCACCTCCATTGTTGAGCTGTCAAATTACTCAGGTCGCACCACTGGAAGCTTCATCAAGTGAATCAAAATGTTTTCACGGAAGGTGTTGCTTCCTTTTGGGAAACAAATGTACATCTACATGGATACTCTGCAAATCACATTTAAGTGCCTGGCAGAGGCTTCATCGAACCACCTTCACAATTCTCTATTATTCCAATTTCGTATTGGGCGCGGAAAGAGCTAACACCTATATCTTTCCGTACGACCTCTGATTCCCCTACTTACAGAGCCTCCATGCTCCCCACAAAAAAATTTACAAATTGTTTTGGGCAGTGGCCAATACAGGTGTAAGTAGGCTGTTTAGGTTTTCTTATTGGTAACGCCACACAGCTCCATGTATGAAAATCACTGACTGTGCTGTGTGCAGTCTGTGGCTAGTTTGCATTGCTGTCTGCCATTGTGGTGTTGGGCACCTGGATGTTAACAGCGCGTAACGTTGCGCAGTTGGAGGTAAGCCGCCAGCAGTGGTGGATGTGGGGAAGTGAGATGGCGGATTTTTGAGAGCGGATGATCTGGACGTGTGTCCATCAGAAACAGTACATTTGTAAGAATGGATGTCATGAACTGCTATATATATATTATGACTTTTGAACACTAGTAAGGTAAATACATTGTTTGTTCTCTATCAAAATCTTTCATTTGCTAACTATGCCCATCAGTAGTTAGTGCCTTCAGTAGTTTGAATCTTTTATTTAGCTGGCAGTAGTGGCGCTCGCTGTATTGCAGTAGCTTGAGTAACGAAGATTTTTGTGAGGTAAGTGATTTGTGAAAGGTATAGGTTAATGTTAGTCAGGGCCATTCTTTTGTAGGGATTTTTGAAAGTCAGATTGCGTTGCGCTAAAAATACTGTGTGTCAGTTTAAACAAAGTCATGTATAATTTTTCTAAGGGGACGTTTCAACCTACATAGGGGATGGCTTAACAAAGTATCATGCCTCAGTCCTATTCCCATCGCATCCCCCGCAGATGTAGTTGTAAAATGGCACAGTGAATAGCCCGTCAAAAACTGAACATAGATCAAGCACAAAAACTGAGAAAAGGTATACTGAAATGTAAAAGATGAAGCAGAATATAAACAGTGAACGTTCGAACTTCAAGCTGTGCAACACTGAGAGGACAGCAAGAATAATGGCGTCGTGGTTGTGTGGCCATGGTGTGGTACTGCAAAGGGAAAGATCCATGTTCAAATCTCCCTCGTATCCAACATCTGTGAACTGTCTGTCCGGTCATTGATGTGTCTGTCCTCTTTGTGTAGCCTTGGCAATTGTCATACTGTACATTGGTTATAAAATATGAGTCATGTGGTTAAAATATGTCACCGTCGCGAGTAAATGTGTTGAATAGTAAGAGCAGGCGAGATGCTACAAACACTTCTCATAGAAATGAAAAGAACAAATAAACGGGTGTGAACTATTTTACAACAAAGGTATTCAAGAGCCAAAACCTCCAAAACGGGACGCAAAAGTCGTAACATGTGGTACTTTTGTGGAACAAATAGAAGGTACGCACAGTACGTTTGGAGGTTGCAAACGGACAGACACAAATTTGAATACAGTGAACAGAGACGTCGATGACAGCACGCACAACTCATAATTTAGAGAAAGAAATGAGGCACGAGGAAGATTTAATAGGGATCTCCTTCTTCGCCGTCCAACACCAGGCTTTCATTATCCATGGCGCCGTGGCTATTCATTCGCTCGATGTTGCATTATCTTGAGCTTGGACCGTTTACTGTTTATATTTTGCTTCTTTTTTCACAGTTTGGTAAATATTATTCCTGTTTTCACGCTTGATACGTGTTCAGTTTTTGACAGGCTATCCACTAGAACATCTTACCACTAAATCTGAGGGGGCTGCGATGGGGTGATTCCCTTGCCAGTTATGAGATAAAAAAACGCTAGTTACGAGGACACACCGAAGTCACTGCGAATGTACTTGTCAAAAGTAGACATTCTTGGCAATATCATCTCGTAAATACATACAAGTGTCATTTCTAAAGTTCTTCACACTATAAAATACAGTTGAAGAAAATAATTTATTTAAAAAAATACCTTTACAGACTTTCAATATAATTTCCACTTTTGATTATAACAGCTTTCCAACGTTTTGGCAACTGCTGTGTTCCGGTTAGGGCACCTCCATTGTTGAGCTGTCAAATTACTCAGGTCGCACCACTGGAAGCTTCATCAAGTGAATCAAAATGTTTTCACGGAAGGTGTTGCTTCCTTTTGGGAAACAAATGTACATCTACATGGATACTCTGCAAATCACATTTAAGTGCCTGGCAGAGGCTTCATCGAACCACCTTCACAATTCTCTATTATTCCAATTTCGTATTGGGCGCGGAAAGAGCTAACACCTATATCTTTCCGTACGACCTCTGATTCCCCTAATTTTATCATGGTGATCGTTTCTCCCTATGTAGGTCGGTGTCAACAAAATATTTTCGAATTCGGAGGAGAAACTTGGTGACTGGATTTCGTGAGAAGATTGCGCCGCAACGAGAAACGTCTTTGTTTAAATGGTGTCCACCCCAAATCCTATATCATTTCAGTGACCCTCACTCCCTTATTTCGCGATGAAACGAAACGTCCTGCCCTTCTTTCAACTTTTTCGATAGACTCCGTCAATCCTATCTGGTAAGGATCCCACACCACGCAGCAGTATTCTAAAAGAGGACGGACAAGCGCAGTGTAGACAGTCTCCTTAGCAGATCTATTACATTTTCTAAGTGCCTTCCAATAAAGCGCAGTCTTTGGTTAGCCTTCCCCGCAATATGTTCCTTCCAACTAAAGTTGTTCTTAAGTGTAATTCAAAGGTATTTACTTGAATTTACGGCCTTTAGATTTGACTGATTTACTGTGCAAGCGAAGTTTGACGGATTCGTTTTAGCACTCGTGTAGATGACCTCACACTTGTCGTTATTTAGGGTCAATTGCCTATTTTCGCACCATACAGATATCTTTTGTTTTGATCTTCTTATGACTTTAAGAGTCGATAAACGGCAGAGTCATCTGCAAAAAACCTAAGACGGCTGCTCAGATTGTCTCCCAAATCGTTATATAGATAAGGAACAGCAAATGGCCTATAACACTACCTTGGGGAACGCCAGATATCACTTCTGTTTTACTTGATTACTTTCCGTCAATTACTACGAATTGTGATCTCTGACAGGAAATCACGAATCCAGTCACATAACTGAGACGATATTCCATAAGCAAGCAATTTCACTACAGGCCGCTTGTGTGGTACTGTGTCAAATGCCTTCCGGAATCCAGAAATACGGAATCTATATGAAAGCCCTTACCAATAACACTCAAAACGTCATGCGAGTAAAGAGCTATTTGGATCTGATGGGCTCTTGTAAGGACTGTATGGTAGGTGAGGAAGCACTTCCCACCTCTATTTGTCGAGCGTTTCTCTCAGTGCTAGGGCAACATACTTTCTTGCATTATCGTGCAAAACGAGGATACCAGTTGCAGGCATGTAAGGCCTTCTCGACGAATTTTCGGGTGTAAAACAATATGCAGAAACAGCTTGTAGTACGCGCTTGTTACAGATATCGCATGGGACATTATATCTGTAGCTATCACTCCATTCATGTGATACGGAAAAATCATCAATAACACCCTTGGCTGTTGGTGGCGGAGTTTTTTCGGGGGTGTGTAGAGTCGAAACGTTTCCATTGAGACGACTGAGACTTCAGTTCTAGCTCAAAATCTCGTGTCCACGTTTCAACAAATGCAACAATCCTTTTCGGAAACTGTTCACCTTATTTTCGATATCGTTGAAGCAATTCTTCTGCAATTCTTTTACGACCTGCTTTCTGCTGTTCACTCAGATCATGCGGAGCCCATCTGGTAGCCACTCTTCTGATCTTTAACTTCTCAGTAGATTCTGTAAACCGAAGTGATCGACATTCTGGCCTCGTATGCAGTTTCCTCACATGTTTTTTGTCGATCCCCTCTCAAAATGTCATTTGAGCTGCTGTGTGTTGCAGTTGATGGCCTTCCACTTCTTAGATATTTCTCAGTACTAACCCGACCTTCATAGAACCGAACAGACCACCATGACGCTGTGCTACGACCCACTACACTAATCCCACACACCTATGTCAAATGGTTGTAAATTCCGCTGGCGATTTTCCATTGAGGGATTCGATTTTATGTAGGAAGGCTGGTCACTACGTGTTACCCGACCGGACTTGGATTCGGCTGTCATTTTAAAACTGAATTACCGCACAGCCAGGCGAACCAGCAAACACATATTCGATCGTCGCACCTAAAGTCTCACTTACAAGTGACAGGAATTTCATTTCGATCATGCCACCATGTCTGTCATGCAAGAACAGTGTGCAGGACTTTTGGAATTATCGTCGTACATAGGAAAGTTGTTGTGTTAGTTACTGTATAAACTGTTGTTCATCACTGAGGAAAGTACATAAAAATAATTAATTGTGCGTAGGAAATTGAGGTATTTTAAGTAAAATTGTGGTCTTGTGTAACATCCTCGAGTCTTTGCTCTATGTAACTAATGTATTCTCGACTTACGATACGAACGTAGCACATGCCATTTAAGTCTGTGTGCGTCACCTCCTACTATCACACTCTTCTTAGATGTATTGCCTTCTTACCTCCAAAACTGCCATTGGTACATGCAGGTGCAGAAAAACAACATACAAGGCAATGGGCAGGATGCAGACGGGCACAACGCTCGTCGCACTAATGGTCGTCGGATGTTCTGCTCAAATCGTCTTCAAAGGCGGCGAGAACGACACTGAGGGACCTTCGGAGTGTGTGGCGGACATCGCAGCGCGGTACTTCCCCAGAGGGCGCAGCGTGGTCGTCAGCTGGCTGGGGGAATCCCCACTCGCAACAGCGCACACTTTTAAGGGCATCGTGCAGCGGCTCCAGGCACACGCTTCCTGGCCGCTAATAGTGCGTTCCGGACTTCATCCTATGGTCAGTGCTACGTTACAACAGCAGCCAGGTGCTTACGTGCTTGTAGGGCACCTCCAGGACTCCAGGTATCGTGTCCATGGCTCTATCGATGTCGTGCAATTGCTATGAGCACCTTTTTACTTCCAAGTGAAAATTTACTTTATTGAAAGTTACCTTAAATGGTATTTGACACCTCATGGTGTAATTGAACACAGAGAATTTTCGTACTCGTCTTAGTTTCCTTGTCACATGAATAAAAGCAGTACCTTCTGTCACCCTATGAAACAAATGCAAAAGAATTACCACAAAGTCAAACATTTTTGTTTTGTAATCTCGATCCCACCAGTGTTATATTATACTGACCTATGTTCAAATTCTGTCTTGTACTCACTGTATGCAGGTGTAGAAAAGCTACACAGCCAAAATCGGCAACGTGATAGCACAGGTCCAAACGTAACGAACATAGAAACATACAGCCGAAAAGCACATATGTTGTACGACGGTGTAGAAATTACACTGCTCGTCATTGAAACTGCAGTATCATGAAGGTGGAATGCAACAAACCTCAAATTGGCCTATACTGCAAACTCTTTGCTTTCCATATTTTCAGAGATGGTAGTATAGACCGAAACAAAAAAGTCCAATAAACATGGGCCCTATGGTGCATATCTTAAGAGCTATGAGCACTTGTTCGTCTTCGCTACTGTGCTCGTTGCTCTTAAGGTATGTAAGATATATATTTTACAGCCCATGTTTACTTAACCACTTTCTCTTTTATTTGATCAGTATTACATTCTCCCAAAATATGGAAAGCAAAGGGCTTGCAGTAGAAGTGGTCTGTTTCACAGTATCAAAGATAAAGCGCTCAGACTTCTTAAGGTATGAATTTTAGAGCCCATGGACTTATTTGCTTACAATGATCATTCCTGTCATATTCCCGAATATTGACCATTCTTCCCAGAAAATCCCGTGTAAGGAAAACGGATTTGTCATTCAGACACAGCGTTTGAAAGTCGATTTTTGTGAGAATGTCGTGCTATGGCTCACGTAAGATAGATATATATATCTCACCTCGTGTCAGGAATTGACAGAAGGAGAATTGTGGCTTATTGGCACTTCAACTTATCGTTTGTATTGGCCGGCATCCTTCGACTGTCATTCGAAGATGGAACTGGTTGGTTCAGGAAGACCATACTCAACGTAATGCAGGTTCTCGACAGCCATACACGCTTAGCGCCCGAGAGAACGGACACAGATTCACTTGCCGTGTAGGATCATACAGCCATTATGCACTGTGGGCCAAGAAACAGCCTTGTTTGCGACAAGACAGTGTGACGACGTCTGGACCACCGCGGACAGAGAGCGCAGTAATCGCCTCTCACCTCCCTTGACATGGCAACAGAGAAAGCTGCAGCGACAGCGGTGCACAAAACAATAACACTGGATCTAGAAGTGGCACCGTGTCGTCTCTTCAGGCGAGCCCCTGTTTATAAAGGAGGAGTTACATATGTAGTATATTAAGGCTGGTAGCTGTTCCCTATCTTCGAGATCTCTGTGAGTTAATCTTTCAACAAAAATGCGAAACTGCATGTTGCCAGTATGTCCTGCCCTACGTGGATGTCGTTTGTGCTCGACTGTTGCCCTGGAGAGCACATTCACCAGATATTTCATCCACTGAAAATAACTGACCACAGGTTGCCAAGAGACGGCCATTCTATCACTCACCAGCCAATGCGACAGATGAACGCTGTAATGGAATGACGTACCCGAATCTGTCATACGAGCTCTATGCTATTCGATGCCCATCCTGTTAGAGCTATTGTGCTGCCAGAGGTGGTAGTTTTGTGGCTACTCCCAAATCACCAACAAATTTTATCATGTATTTATTCTGCTATATACGGACAACAGATAAAGTTTGGTTTTTCCATTCTTCCTGGTGTTGAAGATTTAATGGCTAAAATGTGGTAAGTGTATATTGAGCAACTCCTCAAATACGGGGGCGGGGGGGGGAGGGGTTATAAGTGCAGCTACTCACTGAGGTCCAGTGAGGGCTGTAAGTGTCGTATGGCAGCGAGACTTGGCAGACATGCTAAGGCGTTAAGGTGGAAGCGATTTCTGCCAGAAAAAGAAATTAGTTTCAATTTTGGCTATCAGGTGCAAATCCGGTGCAGTACAGCAACTATTCGACGTTTCTGGTGCTCATATTTAACAAACTGCGGATAAAATAATAAAATCAATATTAGGCATTTCCCACTTGTTTCATTTTTCTGCCCGCATCCCGTTCTTAATCCACTACATATGGAAACATTTATGAATGTCTTTTTTGCATTCACAGCGCCAGATTTGTACCTGGCGCCAAATTTGGAACTAATTTTTTCCAGCGTAGATCGGTTCTGCATTAACACATTAGAATATCTACCGAGTTTTGCTGTCATACGATAATTACAGACCACAACAATCTCTGTGAGCAGTTACACTTTAGGCGTTGAGATCAAAAGAGGGACATGTCACACAACTGTAGTTTTGTGATATGTTGAAAAAACTGTGTAATCATGAATAGTATTATTCATAAACCTTATAGTTACTCCAATATGCTCATCAGGAAGAATACAATCTTGTACCAAAATCTGTAATCATAGAATAAACGCGAATAAAATAAAATGCCATAGAAAATTACTGATATATCCCCTTTTTGATTTAAACAAACGAATTTTATCATAAGTAATATGTATCTAAAAAAATAGCATAACATCAAGCAAAATATTCCTTCTAATCATTTCAACATGTTCATACAAATTTCTACTATTTGTAAAAAAATTCATAACTAAACCATACATATCAAAATAGATAATCCAGTGGGAGACAATATCATTTCTAGTGAGATGGCTTGTAACATGGGAGAGTGAGATCCACATTTTTTATTTATTAAACAACCCTATTTATTTTGACAGACACATATGTTCATAAACTTGTCACTCTTGATCACTGTCCCAAACTTCACTTCCAGATGCATTGTCTTCTGCTCCAGCAGTCACTCTATTAATGGCGCATTTCTTTAGAATATTATCAAAATATCCATGAATCTGCAAAGGGATAACTTCAATCATGCTTGAAATATCCTGTAGTTTCTGAGGTTCCAGAGAAGTAACATAAATATGCTTTAGGCACATTGGGAAAATGAAGGACTATTCCATTCTTAACCAGAGGAAATTCGTATTCCACTATTCGACTGCTGCTGGGTGAAAAAAGAGACGCAATATGACTGAACAGGTTTTGTTTATTGTATCCCGCTGCAGTGCTGCCATCATGCCTCAATTTCTTTCATGCAGTATAGCAACTTATCTCTATGGCAAGGACTCTTTCTTCAAGAAACGAAATTTCAACACTGGTTTAGACAGGGGAAAAATCACTGAACGTGTCCCATTTTAGAACCAACAGATGTGGAATTGTGCGAAAGTAACTACAGAAATAATTCATATAGCAGAAAAATGATGACAAGTCCCCTTTTCTACCTCAACACCTCATCTGTAAACCAAAAGGATGGCTCTCAGCACTATGGGACTTAACTTCTGGGGTCATCAGTCCACTAGAACTTAGAACTACTTAAACCTAACTGACCTAAGGACATCACACACATCCATGGCCGAGGCAGGATTCGAACCTGTGACCGTAGCGGTCGCGCGGTTCCAGACTGAAGCGCCTAGAACTGCTCGGCCACACCAGCCGGCCATCTGTAGCCACCTGGTACCTTTTTAAAAGCTAGGAAATATAAGAAGGGTCTGTTGCAGAACGTTAACTGCTTATTCACTTTGATGAGTGCTGCGGCGTAAACAGAGGGGCAATGGAGTATTTCTTTGGCGGGCAGTAACAGGAGAACAGCAGAAAGCCGAGTGGGGGAAGAAGTACGGGTCCTTGACGCGGGCGGGATGCTGGAGGTGCGGGCTCTGTTCGTGGTGGCGCTGCTGGGCTCCAGCGGCGACTTGTGGCTGGAGGAGACCGCGAGGACCGTGCTGGAGAGACTGCGGGCCAACGGCGCACTGCAGGTTGCCATGCTGGCGGGACGGCAACAGCAGCAGCAGCAGCAGCAGCAGCTGGCCGTATATATCTGGAGGCCGTACCAGGACGGCGCCTGCCACCGCAGCGTGCACGCCGCCACCCTCGTAGACAGGTAGGTCTTGCTGAGGGTCTGCTTGATAAAGATCACTTTTCTCTGGAGCGAGTGCAAGAGAACTAGTTCGATGCTCCTTAGATCAATTTTAATGCTGGAAGTAAGGGGTGGGGGTGAAGGGAAGAGGGGGGGAGGGTGTAAGTTCTTTCGTGCTTTCGTTGGTCATCAGTCCCCTAGAACTTAGAACTACTTAAACCTAACTAACCTAAGGACATCACACACATCCATGCCCGAGGCAGGATTCGAACCTGCGACCGTAGTAGTCCCGCGGTTCCGGACTGCAGCGCCTAGAACTGCACGGCCACCGTGGCCGGCGTTGCCTAAGGGACAAAATAAGCAATGTACTGCACCGTGCGCAGTGGTTAGACACTGGACTCGCATTCTGGAGGACGACGGTTCAATCCCGCGTCCGGCCATCCTGATTTAGGTTTTCCGTGATTTCCCTAAATCGCTCCAGGCAAATGCCGGGATGGTTCCTTTCAAAGGGCACGGCCGACTTCCTTCCCCGTCCTTCCCTAATCCGATGAGACCGATGACCTCGCTGTCTGGTCTCCTTCCCCGAAACAACCAACCAACCAACTGCACCGTGAAATTAAACATGAACGTTTATTAACATGCTGAGATTAATTGTCTGCACCACTAAATTACTATATCAATATAAATAAGAATCGCCAGCCTCGTTTTGAAACGGGAGTGTTAAACTTCACAGTTCCATACTTTTTTTTTTGCACGTTTCATTCCCTTCTCTGAGGGAGAAGGGCGGGCTGCTCTATGGCGTGCGTTATGCCCTTTTCAGCCATAGGGTATGGTTTTATTCTGTTTTGGCACAATTTATTTTGCTCGCTGGGGGTGCATGGGGGGGGGGGGGTATTCTCCCAATTGGGAATTTATTTGCAGGAGTATTTTGAGGACAGTTCCGGTATTCAGCTTAGCGGCCAAGGAAAATCTGCAAAACCCGGCCAGAACTGCTTGTGTTTGTCTACTCTTATTTGCCGTCCTGTCAGCGTTGACGCTGGCGTTCACGGCGGGCAGGAGCGGCTTCGGGCCTTCTGTTGCGGTCCACCTCTTTCCTTCTTTCTCGCTCTTCCCGTTCTCTTCTGAATTGCTCTTCACGGGCTTCCGCCTTCCTTCTTATGAGCTCCCGACCTTGCAGGAAGTTCCTTTGGTGCTCATCACGCTCAGCCACGTTCGGGATCGTGTCGTCCAGGATCTCGCTGTGTACCAGGCAGTCTGTGTAATTGACGAATTCCTTGGTTTGGAGCTTTGCGTCCTTACGCGTTGACTGCGCTGTGTTGTCTGCTGCCGCGGCCTGCGTGGCTCGGCTCGGCTTATTGTCATCTTTTTTGGCCAAGCCGTTTGGGTGGCTTGGTCACGACCCGGGTGGGCTTCTTCCGTGGCAGGCCCATCGTCCTTGCGCTGCTCGCAGGTCTGCATCGACTGCGTCTCCTTGTGTGGATTGCGGCGGAGGGATTCTCGGAGAGTGAGGCAGACGGTCTCCATCTCCGCATGGAGAACCATGCGGAATCTGGTTTCCGCCTCCCTGAGGGCTGAGTCGACGTCGGAACCAGCTGTCGCCGTCTGCCCCCACGTGGGCGGGGGCCGCCGTCCTCTCTCCTCCAGGTGTCGCAGTTGTTTCCGCGTTGTTGCCTCTCTCTTTCGTGGTCGCCTCTGCCCTCCCGTTGTTTGCAGCGGCAACGGAGTGTTGCCGTCTTCTTCTTCGTCTTCTTCTGCGGCGTCTCCTCTTGCCCTGGGGCGCCGTTTTCGGTGCTTTGGAGGGATTTTGGCCATTGAAGGCCTGGCATCCGCGCCAGTTGGCGACGTGCTCACCGCCGCAGCGGGCGCAGGTCGGTTGGTCGTCTCTGGTGCTGGTACATGTGCGGCTGTCGTGTTGGCCTCCGCACTTGACGCACCTCGCGGCTTTGAGGCAGTGCTTCGCCACGTGCCCTTCTTCCTGACACTGGAAGCACTGGGGCTTCGTGTCCAGGTGGGTGGGAGAGAGTTTCCGGCTCCACGTGAAAGCCCAGCAACTTTCGGACGCCGAATACGTCGCCGCCGTTGTCTGCCGCTGGTGTGGCGACGATAAACAGCAGCGGTTTCTTCCTGTTGCTCTTGTTATGCAACATGACGGTTGCGTTAACGAAGCCTTGGCGGCGCAGTCCTTCTCTGACTGCATACTCCGTCAGAATCCAAGGCAGTCCCCTTAGGAGCGCCTCGGTTACTTGCTTGCGACGAATCTTGGGGTCCATCGCTCTCCTCTGCGGGGCGTCCACTATATGGGCGGCCACAAGGTCCTTCAGGGCCCTGTAGTCGTTCCAGTTCGCGGACTGGAACTTGATAGTGGTGTCGGAGTCGACCGACTCACCAACAACCTCCTTCACGCAGCGCTGCCCCATCTCGTCAAAGATTTCCAACCACTCGACCTCCCTGCACTTGATGTACAGGGCAGGAGCCTCCGAGCTGCCGCCTCTCGCGACATCTCTTCCTACGCTGCTCATTTTACGACAACTTGCTTTCCTTGCTGTTAGAACAGCAGCACGACAATTTGCCACCCCGCTCGCAGTGCGATCTTCACAGCCAACTCTCCCACAGTAGCAGAGAACGCGTGCTACGCTGACCCGCACGCTACGGCTGCCACAACTCGACTGAATCTAAATCCCTAAACACGAGGGGTGATCAACAAAGACTGAGACAGATTTTTTTTTCATAGGTGTTTATTACACCATGTCAGTATTTACATGACCTTTTTCAAAGTACTCCCCTCCTACTTGAATGCACTTTTTGTAGCATCTCTGCCAGTCCTCGAACTCATAGTGCATGCCATTCTTTGTCGCTTGCTTGAGAATCACTTCACTTTTCTTGAGCACTTCTTCAGAGTTCTGAAATAGAATCCCCCAAAGCTTTGCCTTTAATGACGAAAATAAAAAAAAAAAAATACAGTGTTCAAGATGGGTTCTATAATGCTGCTGTAGCACAGGTAATGCTGAAATGAGCCAGAAAGTGCATGACTTGATTTGTCACGTGAGGCTGCACATTGTCTCAGAAAGTTCTGATCGTTTACTTGCAATGTACTTCCTCATTCTAGGAAATGTTGACCTATAATATGTTGCTGTTAACTGTAGTTTGAGGGGGAAAACATGCTGGTAAAACATACCATAACAGTTAAAAATTGTGGTGATTGTCACTTTCCCTGCAGATGGAGCAAGTTTTGCCCTTTCTGGAGTTGGAGAAACTCGCGTTACCGCACTATGCTGGCTCGCTTCCTTCAGAATCATAATGATGTAGCCATAACTCATCACCGGTGACAATCGATTTCAAAAACGCATCCCCTCAAACAGCAAACACGCAGTACCTCGCGGCTTGTCTCTATTTGCACAGCCTCTTGTTCGGGATTCAACAGTCGTGGCACCCAACTGGCACAAACGCGACTTGTATGGAGGTGATCATGCATAATTCCAAAGAGACTGCTGTATGAAATTCTGAACTCTTCGCTGAGACTGCGTAATGACATCCGTCCATCCTCATGGATAATCACAGCAACTGTGTTGGTATTGACTTCAGTTACAGCAGAAACCGAAGCACCAGGCCCATCTCGCTTAACACAGACAAGATGGCTTTCTTTGAACACCTTGAACCACCTAAACACCGTTTCACGAGGTAGTACACCTTCGCCGAACGCTTGCTGAAGCTTTTCGTAAGTTTCGGTGGCCGTCTGGTTTAAATAAGCACAGAATTTTATTGCACCGTACTGCTCCTCTCTGGCGTCTCCTCCATTGTTTGGTATGCGAAATTCAAAGAGTATTTATAAAAGAGAGCATTACTACCAACCTACCAAGACGGTAGATCTGCCACCTATCAACACTACACACAATAACCTGCTCTTTTTAAATATTAATTACACATATAGGAAACTATCTCAAAAACTACAGGAAAAAATTCAATCTCAGTCTTTGTTGATCAGCCGCCGTACCTTCTGGAAAGCTTCCGACTATTCGACTGGAATCTGTTCACCGCTAATAGGTCAGTACACCACCGTTAACTGGCTACTAGTAATTGGCGTTGATAATTGACATAACCATAAAAAGAAGGCCGGCCGAAGTGGCCGTGCGGTTAAAGGCGCTGCAGTCTGGAACCGCAAGACCGCTACGGTCGCAGGTTCGAATCCTGCCTCGGGCATGGATGTTTGTGATGTCCTTAGGTTAGTTAGGTTTAACTAGTTCTAAGTTCTAGGGGACTAATGACCTCAGCAGTTGAGTCCCATAGTGCTCAGAGCCATTTGAGCCATAAAAAGAAACACAGTTCAAAGTCGACAAGGAAAACTTCACTCAAAAACCCTGCGATTAAATATACATTAACCCTAGCCAAGACCGTATCTTTTATCCAACACCATCTCCACTGGCTGATGGCTCCACGCTCTGCTCTGAGGCTTCGTTTGACCGAATAAGTCCATGTTCACCTGTTTACAAGACTCGCTGAGAAAAACGAGATAGTACCTAAGCAGAATTCGACGCGCACACAAGAGAACGCACCTTCAAATAGTTTGTGAGCTTTCCGTACCAGAAAAGTAATCCCGTTGATCGCAGTGGATCAATAACTCTCGACTTTCAAAATGACCACTGTAAAACACAAACTCCGCGCCAGAGTGCACATGACTTGCCGCTTGAGCCCCACGAGGGCTGCTGGTCGATTCCCCGGTTTACGCGAGCTTCTCAAAACACCATGAAATTATTTAACATGTACATCTTTCAGCCAATCAGAATTAGGAGCCTAATGTAGGTTTTCTCATTGGCCGTTTCCTGCTTCTCCTTACAGACCTTCTGTAACGTGATATCCTTGGCAGCACTTACAGAATTTTTTCTGCAACGAGTTGGAAAAAACCGGCCGTTATTGGGGAAATTTCATCCCCTTATGGACAGCCTAGTTTGCTCCTTCCACTACTCATTTAGGTGGATTAGGAAATCCCGGCCTATCACCTTCAGCCAAACAAAAAGCCGTTTTCCACTGCAAGCAGAAATTGTCAGAGCGAAATAGTAAGGCCAGAGAACAATGCGTTAGGGGGGGTTACTTAGTTATTCTCATCTGTCAATGAGAAAGTTCAAACGAGGGCAATTTGGATTTCATTGTAGAATCAACAGAGGACCGTGCTGATACATTAAACTGCCAGGGAAAAAATAGTACACCATTTTAGAGGTTTCCAACTCACTTTAGATTTATTAAGTTTCCTTTAATTTACGTCTATGGTCACAAACGTTTTTGTTAACAGAGTACCGGTTTCGGTCTTTAATGACCATCATCAGATCTGCAGCAAAAATGGGGAAAACTTAAATACACTCGCAGATTGTCTACAGCTTAAAAACAATACATATACCATAATGAAAAGTAGTACTGACAAAATTTACATTTGTGCGCTTTAAATATGAAAAGGGATACCTGTTTCATAAAAACAAAGTCCTAATATACTGCAGCCATAGTGGCATCGTCAAATGTTAAATGCGGAATCAGCACCAGCATCGTCAAATACATATAAATAACATCATATGCACGAGTCATGTTGTCAGTAGCACTATTGTTTAAGACAAACTGCCGTACAGTAGCCACAAAATGTTTGTGTTGTAAGTTCACCAGATGTTGCTAATATCGGCATACACTAGTTTTCAATAATTAATTGAAATAGCGAAAATAAAGGGGGATACAATAGTTGACGTTTTTAATGAGCTTATAACGTATAAAAAGCATTACAGTAATAAAAAGCAATGAAATAAGAACACGACAAAAGTAAGATTGTTAAAAAGAGGAAGAGTTAAGAAACAGTGGTTGACATGTGCTATAGTGCCAATATGCTAGATGATGACATAAACATTAAACATAGTTGATGGTGCACCGGGTAGTATTAAACAACCGTAAAACAAATCGCTAAAGGAGCCATAAATAAAAGAAAACATAGTGCTGCACATTTGACGATGCAGTACATTAGGACTTTGTTTTTATGAAACAGATATGCCTTTTCATATTTAAAGCGCACAAATGTAAATTTTGTCAGTACTACTTTTCATTATGGTCTATTTATTGTTTTTAAGCTGTACACAATTTGCGAGTGTATTTATGTTTTTCCCATTTTTGCTGCAGATCTGATGATGGTCATTAAAGACCGAAACCGGTAATCTGATAACAAAAAAAAGTTTGTGACCATAGACGTAAATTAAAGGAAACTTATTACATATACGGGTCACTGTGTTTTCGCGACAATGTCGCAGCTTGTGATGTTTAGATTTATTGTTGCAACAATGTGTATGGAGTACATGAAATGATTACATTTAAGGATCAATAGCACAAGCGGTGCTGAACCAACCCGATCGACCCATGCCGAAACACCCATGTTAATACTTGGTGTAGCCTTGACTGGCGGCAAAGCAGGCGCTGACTATGGCATCCAGTTGATAGTACAGATGGCGAATACTGTTCTGGGATACGTAATGCCACGCAAGGTCCACCTCTTCGCGTAGGCTTGGAAGAGTTGTTGGTTGACGAGTGGCACGACTCTCCCCTCGTCACATCGTATCCCATATCTGCTCGATGTAGACAAGTCTCGACATCGTGCTTGCCAGGGTAGAAGTTGCATGTCTTGCAGAACACGTATTCACGGGAATTGTGTGGGGAAACACTATCCTGCTGGAACAACGCATCACCTTCCTGTTGCAAGAACGGCAGAAGAACGTGTCTAACAACGTTCTGCGCGTTTCGAGCGCTGGTTAGCTTTTCCTGCAGAAACACCAAAGGTGAACGAGAGTTGTAGCTTGTCGCACCCCAGACAATAAGGCCTGTGGTGGGGCCGTGCGTCTTGGACGAACGCACTCCACATGTCTACGTCGTACGTGAAAACGACCATCACTTGCGTGCAGGCAGAACCTGCTTTCATCGCTGAAGACCACGGGGCGCCATCCCATCTTCCAAGTGATCTTCCCACAGCACCAGTTGAGCCGTGCACGTCGATGCTGTGGTGTGAGTGGACGACGGGATAGAGGTGTGCGTGCTCGTAGTTCAGCTGCTAATAACCGGTTCGCAACACTTCGTGTTGACACGTCTGGGCCCTCGAGCCCTCTTATCCGTGCTGCGGTAGCTGTACGATCTGCCATTACTGCTCTTACAATACTACGATCTTGACGGACGTTTGTGCTGCGTGGACGTCTAGAACCTCGCCTACAGGTGTGAGAATGTCCACCTGACCACTAACACAAATCGTTGCACAAATGACGCAGCAGGTCCAACTTGTGTGGCATTTCTCCTAAAGGACCGTCCCGCTGGTTGGAAGATCACAATTTGAACCCTTTAAAACGCTCTCGGTTGGCTGTGGGAAGCTCTAGCGCGTCTCTGTGGCATGCCTGCCCATTTGCTTCACACTGAGCCTTCTTGCTGTGAGCATTCGCTGTTAAAGGGTAGACACAGATGGCACCCTGACATCTATCTATCTGTTAGCGGACGCCTTTGACACCATTGTCAGTACATCTGTTATCCACCAGGTGGCATATGCCACCATCTGATCAAAATCGACGTCGTCTTTCCACGTGTTATAATTTTTTCCAGCATTGTATTTGATTCCACAGAAACGACACTACATTTCAACAGAATAAAGACAAACGGGGGAAACCACTTTTCGAAATCAGAAAACAGCTCCTATCTGTCGGATGGTAGCACATGACTGTTTCACTGCTGGCTAGATGGAACGGATATTGTTTTTAAAAGTAGTTATAAGATGACATCAACTAGAGGAAAACAAGCGTAATGGAATCTAGTCGAACTAAATCAGTCGATGCTGAGAGGCTTAGTTTTGGAAATGAGACAATAAAACCAATATATGAGTTTTGCTACTTGAACAACAAAACAACTGATGATGCTCGAAATATAGATGATATAAAATGCAATCCGACATTATGAATGAGAGCATTTATGAAAGAGAATTTTGTTGACAAAGAACATAAATTTAATTCTTATCAAATCTTTTCTGAAAGTATTTGTGTGCAGTGTGTCCTTATATGGAACTGAAAAGTGGGTGATAAACAGATCAGACAAGAAGAGACTAGAAGGTTTTGAAGTGGAGTGTTACGGAAGAAACCTGAAGATTAGAGGGGTAGGTCGAATAACTAATGAGAAGATACTGAATCCAAAGGGGAAAAACTACGTTTATGGCACAACCTGACTAAAAGAAATGATTGGTTTGATAGGACACATCCTGAGGCATCATGGAATATTTAATTTGGCAATGGAGTGAAATGTAAGTGGTATAACTTGTAGACAAAGACTTGATGCAACAAGCAGGAACAGATGGATGCAGCTTGCAGTACGTACGCCGAGAAGAAACAGCTTGGGCAAGATAGACTAGCGTAGAGAGTAGCATGAAATCAGTCTTAAGATTGAAGACAACAACAACAGGTTATAATAGTTAGAAAAACACAAGTCAGTTTCTACCTCTAATACAGACATCATAGCGTACTTGGGAATTAATTGGATGATTGAACAATAACACAGAACACATAACACATCGTTGCTGAATGGGGATCAAGCTTGACAAGTAAAATAAGAGTCCGAAAAACAAAATGTATAGATATAAGGAGAAGAATATCCTCTTTGTCTAGAGGGTGCACAGAATAATTACGAGGGAAGGGGAGCATTACCGTCTGAAAATTTCGTTGGTAGGGTTTAGGACGTGGTGGGCAAACCCTGGCGTGCATTCCATGCAACAGAATTCAGCGGAGCACATGAGGGATGGATCTGAAAACATTTTGATTTAATGCCGATTCTCAGTATTTCGGAGTACTATGGGCGTGTGTCCAGTACTGTGTTGACACGAATTCACGTCTGCAGGACGTACGCCTGTGGCGCCACTAAAGACTAATGAAAAAAATGCACGCAACCTTAATGTTAGTCAAATCAGATTCGTCCCCTCGTTACCGCCGTCCTGGGGGAGTGGAGTAAGAGTCCTCCCCTCCACCAAGAGAACTGCCAGAACTGCCGAGTCGTATGAAATGGTACCCTTGACTCTTTCTGTAGGGACAGCAAGGCTGGACCTACTTCTTGAGGTTGTAAGATAACGAAAAAATAAAAGTAGACCAGACGGATACGGAGGCGTATTTTTTAGGGGACCTGACGTCACTCTATTTTAACACGTGTTCCAACATTCCAGGGGTATGTTTTAGGTAGGCGACTCACATGTGCTGCTTAAGTTCCACAATATTCGTCTGAAGGAGAGGGATAATCGCTTGTTCTTTTACGTCCGCACACACGAATAAATCTCACAGAGCCGGGTTTGACAAATGTGGTGCCCAAGATGAGAGTGTCTGGTCACCATTCGCCCGCGTCCAGTTCATCACTATAATAGTTGATGGTTCAAAAACGCTCTGACCACTCTGTGTATGTGAGGTGGCGCACTATCCTGCGGTATTGTTGGAAGGTCATTTTCATCATTCACCAGGGATAACAACACACCCAGATAGGAAAACGTGACAGTGTCAGTTAAGGGAAGTACAGACTGTAAACATTCGTCTTCACAACAGCACGTATCACATTGAGTTTGGGAGAGACGCGCTCATGCTCCATGTAACAATGGGGGTTCTCTGCTGCCAAACTGTGTATGTTTTCTTTATTCACCGTTCCACTCACGAGGAAGTTTGTTTTGTCGAGAAAACCATCTTCTTTAAGGTGTTCTTCAAGTGCGCTGCTAAGCTTCGAATGTAAGCTTTTGTAATTACCCGTCAGAGCTGGCCGCAGTTGTAGTCGATAAAGCTGCACCTTCTGACTCCTTTGTAGCACGCCAAAATGTGGTTTGTGGTATATTAAGTTCCCTGCTGCCTCTCGTAGTCTATTTCGTACTGCTGCAGGCATAAGTTTCCCTGATCCGATTCACTATCCATTCAGAGACAGCGGGTCGACCACTCCTTTGTCTTTTTCATGAGCAACCCGAGTCGTCAGATTTGGAGCACCATGAGCGAATACAGTTTTTAGAAGACGAGTCCTTCCGTGCATCATTCGAAAATGTAGATGGGAATGTTAACGGATGTTGATAATATTCATGAGCACAAAATGCTTTCTCCTTACCGCTGGTCGCCAGTTTGTAGACACCTCTATAACTGCCATCTGACGCTAAATGAGACCTTACTATTCATAATTGCCATTAGACCTTCTTAAGTCAAGATGTCTATGTTGGGGTGGTTGTATGTAAAGCTATTTGTCTGTGATACTTTAACAGGCAATTGACAGGTAACCACTACTAGGCAGCTTTTACCCAGGGGCAGCGCTTTCCTGCAGCAAGACATGAATGCCGCACAGAAAATGTCTTCGAACCGAAGACCACTTGGATTGTGGAAGACGTATTAATTTTCAAGAAACCCGAGTACTGCTCTGCAACCATGGATATAGCAGCGGAAAATAGGGAAAAACTGAAATAAACAAGCGCCCGAAAAACGAGAATGGCTAATACCTGCCGGCGCCGTGGCTACTACCTTTCTCAGTCCAGTGGGCTGCGTATGTTTGTCCGCCAGTGGCTTTTCAAGAAAAAAAGAAAAAGAAGATTATCTAACTGAAACTTTCCACTTGTAGAACAACGTCACTTAATACAGAGTAACAGAGCCCCTTGCAAAATTGCAAGCCTGCATATTACCCAGCACACTAATCAAGTACACCTGCTGGTCCAATGTGTCCCATTGTTCAGTAATAATCTCGTGTAACTCCTACAGATTTGGTGGCGAGTCGGGACATAGTCGCACAGCTCTTTTCAGTTGATCCCAGGCAGGAAGATTCATGTTGTGGGAATAAGCTGGCCAATCCAGATGCGTAATGAAATCTTTGACGATGCATCCACAATGAACTCTTGAGGTGTTATCCATAAACTTCAGTTCTTCTCATAAATACTAACGCTGCTGTTCAATTATGGTTGGACGATGTTATCCCTGTATTTTGGAGCGTTGATTGTGCCCTTGGTGGACAAAATGACATCCATGCCCCCATATGACAGCGCCTCTGAATATCACTAATTCACCATCTTGCTGTATTCGATTGATGGGATGTCTCTGGTCTGAAGCATTACAGGGTTCCCTCTGCACAGATTGACGACTGTCATATGGTGCCAGACACACGTGGCTCTCGTCTGTGAAGAGAAATTCGCACAAAATTTTCACAGTCCATTGTTGGTGATGATGTGCCCATCTGTACCGTTCACCATCGTGTCTAAATTTAAGCGTCAGGCGCTTCCATAGCTGTCTAGAATATAAAAAAAATGTGTGGAGTCTGTTTTGTACAGTTTTATTGGGCATCTATCTCCCAGTGACCCTCACAAAATCATTGTTTATTGTTGTGAAAGTCTGGTCGGGGTTCTGATGCGTTAGAGGTTACAGATACAACACATCTACTACAGCTGTTGCCCTAGAAGGACCAGTATGGGGCAGGTTACGAACACTACTTGTGTTTTGAAAGTGATTCTAAATCTGCCTCACATTTCTCTGCTTCACTTCTCTTGTTATCGGTACTCGCTGACATAAAGCTACGGTCACTGCGTAATCAAACGTTACAACGATTGGCTTGACACTGCAGAATGTCCATACACTGTTTCCAAAAGCCACACGCTGTTTTCAAAGGAAGATGCACATATTACTGCCTCACTGACATTCAGTGCAATAAGTATAGTTGAAATAGAATGGCCTACAGACACGGTTCCTTACATATTTAGAAAATTTGGAAGTTGTCTGTCACATTCACAACTTTGTGTATTGCATTTCTTTTGTATGTTCATAAATCGCAAACTGTCAAGAACAATCTGTACCGAGGGGTCTGTAGGATGTGACCCCTATGGATGCAGGATGACAATGCATGGAGTGCGGCGGTGAGGCCCCCCCAGCACAACTTGCACAATTATTGTTTCGTTCTACAACTGAATCATCTTCACCATGGCAGCAACAACTGGAGCATAAGTCACACACAGGATTGGAACATGCTGATCCCTCCATCATCACCATGCAGTGGTGTCCCAACTATTCGTTTCAAGCTTGCAGCTCGTTACTTCCTGCGGAGTTGGTGTGTTGAAAGTCGTTCTTGCATATCATTTACGTTTGTTACTCCACTGTGCGTGGTTGGCAGAATGATATTATGCTCAAATCACAATGAGGGCATACTGCTGAATTGGTGATTCAGACATCTCATTCGAGCTATGTGTAGCAATGGCCTTGTTTTGCTTCACACTATTTGCAGGATCGACTCCTCTGTCTGACATTCCAATGCAGACACTGTGCACACCCTGCTTTATCTTGGGTTGGCACTGGTAAGATAGATATTTCAAAGATTTCACTTTGACCCAGGATATCGTTCTGTGACAAAACACTCCCCTCTCCATTAGTAAATTTGCCTCGAATTTTTCTCAAGCCATTTCTGAATTAATCTCATGACACATTTTTGTACTAACAGGTGTACATTACTCAGGTTTCGTTATTTTAATACTCGTGAGAGTTGAACTACAAGGCTCTTGTTTCTGTCTTTATTCTGTAACATTATTATCTATGTTCATTTAATTGAATTCGTCTGGTTAATCCTACAGTGTCTCTGTTTATTCCTTATATGCCAGTAAAAATTCACAGTTTCATTATATTACACTTCTTTTCCTCAGTTGTACTATCAAGCCACTGCACTGGTAGCTGAGGTATCAGTAACTCAAGGGATGGACAAAAAATGGTTCAAATGGCTCTGAGCACTATGGGACTTAACATCTATGGTGATCAGTCCCCTAGAACTTAGAACTACTGAAGCCTAACTAACCTAAGGACATCACACAACAGCCAGTCATCACGAGGCAGAGAAAATCCCTAACCCCGCCGGGAATCGAACCTGGGAACCCGGGCGTGGGAAGCGAGAACGCTACCGCACGACCACGAGCTGCCGAGTGAAGGGATGGACAGTTTTACGTTTAAACCAAAGGTAGAGCACACCGCTGTTAGCAGTGGCAATACTGGTACTTGGAATACTTATAGCTGTGATGCTATAATATTGTTTATTTCGGTATTGCTCAATATTCTGGAACATTTGATCAGCTGAAATTCGTCCTTTCTCCAATGTAGATAATTGATTGGGGTTCAAGGTGTTGTTCACGTAAGTCTGGTTATTCGCTGCTAATATTTCCAATCATTTTCCCGGACACTAAAAAGTCGGGTGAGATAACTTGATTGTGGATGTACTGATGATATTACCTGGAAGGTGAAACTACACTCCTGCTAGATCACAGTTTGTAGCATTTATCAATATAAGACTGTTCTGCAAATCTACTTTTGTCACGCCTTTTGATTTTCCCTTTTTTTAACAGTTATGATTACGGGTTTCAGTGAGAAATCTGAATAAATCCATAGCTCTCTCATTCTTTGGAAATGAGGTTGTGGTTAAAGCACTTCCCTTTGGAACACTCCCGTTTCCATTTTTCCTAAGAACAGTAATGTTTCACATGTCCGTGCTTTAATTTGTACCACTCTGGCTGGACAAACTGTAATGCTTTCTCTCAGACATTCTCACAAGTCTTCTGGTGGCATGAGAACACAATCTTCCATCTACTCTAAGTTTATCGACACTCCCTGCATTCGTACTTGTATTCAATTGCCTATCCCACCTTACTTGCTATGAGTGAACAGTGAAACATTAGCATCGTGCGTTCTTGCCCACTATCGGAAATTTGATTGATAATTACAACTTTGCCTTATCAGTACTATCATCGACAGTTGCTGTGTGAAAGCACAGTGCCAATTCCTTCTTAGTTAATTCAATTGTAGTTCTGCTGGAAATTCGTTTCGTGCATGGCGTAATTCTGGTAAGAACTGTTGCGGAAGCACCACTACAGCAATCATTGGACTACGTATAGCGTGGTAGATTGTTTCTTGCATCGTTAGTACATCAATTCTTACGTCGCTTATGCTATCTGCCAATGCCTGCAGCAGCCTCGTCACTGTTATCCTTCTGTCTAGTGAACTCAACCAATTCTGTACTCTATCTTAGAGGTCACTCACTGTCTGCACAGTGTTCCTCGTGTATTGTACTAGTTCTGTGGTTAACTCATGAAACATTTTGGTATTGTTTAACACACTCTGTTGCAAGTTCAACAGCTGCACAGTATGCCATTACACTCTGGTTTTACCTGCGTCTGTCCTGCCTTGTTTCTCAAGTTTTGTACGTCTTCACTATCCACTGTACCAAACACTGTTTTCAGTAACATTTCTATTGCGTCTAACCAGCCTCTTCTCCTTCACGCAGGTGATTTTGTTTACACCTGTTACATCTGTGAGCTGTGCTCTTAATTTCCTATGTGAGATTCTCAAATCTTCGTACTCATCCTTCATTTCTGCTGAACTTTCTCTATCTGTTCATCCTTTTGTATTTCCAAGAATGCATCTTGTAATCTGCGAACCCAATTCCTCACTTCCCATACGTCGAAAGTTAACCTCAGTGCCCTCCGACGGATAGTTAGTAACACATCCAGCTGTATGGAGAATAATGATCCAGAATTTAGAGGCTAGATCTGAACTCTGTTAAGCACTCCTCCCCTGACAAAGTAGTAACATTAGTTCTCCGGGATGTGCCTGTCAGTACACCACCTAAGAGAAAGGAGAATTTATCAGTTCCCTTCCTCGTTCAAACACCCGTATACGCGAATAAACAACTGTAACAACTTCTTCTATGCAATTCCACAACGTCCAGAATAAATTAATAAATGTATTCATAGAAACACTTAACAAAATGAAAAGGCCAAATGTGTACATAACCCCAGAAACAACATAAAGACCTAATCACAAACTACTTATCACGTGATCTGAGTGCATAAGAATCACTGCGTGTGTCCTGATCATCATTAGTTAAACATTTCTTAGATGTTTTCTTGGGCACTGGTATGGCTGATGGAACTTTTGGCAATGCATACACAGATCCTTTGAGATGGATCGACACTACATGCATGAAAAATAGACGTTTTCGTTGATAATTGTACATTTACTGCTGAAACCATTTCAATAACTTGGTATGGACCATGGTGCTTGGTTAAAAGCTTCTTAATTCTACCTTTAGATGCATGCAGGTTTGTTACTAGCACCCAATGACCAATTCTGTACTGTGGCAGTTTCACTACATGTTGCCCTACCTGTTCCTCGTGTTCTAAGGCTTTCATCTTGCCTCGCTACACCCTTTGCCAAACTGCACGTAAACATTTTTCAAATTTCTTTACTGTCTCAGTACTAGCTCCAGGTATAGGCTTTATCGTGTTGAAAGTAGACGATATCTTTCTGCCATAGCCCATCTTTATAGCGAAAGACTGGTGTTTGTATGGACTTCGGAGTTGTATGCCGAGACTGTGAATTTAAGGTACGTGTCTGAATAATTGTACTGGCTGTTTACATAACGAATTAACATTTCAGAAATAGTTTATGCACACTTCTGTTCGCCCAATTGCTTGCACATGAAAAGGGATTGTTTGGAATTTTCGAGTGTGAAGCAGATGACAACTGTTCATTAAATTTGATACGAAATTTGCACCCTGATGAGTAAGTAAGATATCTGATTCACCAAACTTGAGTACCCAACTGTTCATAATCGCTTGTGCTATTGTATTGGCTTGTTGATCAGGAATTGCTATCGCAGATATGAATTGCGAGAAATGGTCTACACTCCTGGAAATTGAAATAAGAACACCGTGAATTCATTGTCCCAGGAAGGGGAAACTTTATTGACACATTCCTGGGGTCAGATACATCACATGATCACACTGACAGAACCACAGGCACATAGACACAGGCAACAGAGCATGCACAATGTCGGCACTAGTACAGTGTATATCCACCTTTCGCAGCAATGCAGGCTGCTATTCTCCCATGGAGACGATCGTAGAGATGCTGGATGTAGTCCTGTGGAACGGCTTGCCATGCCATTTCCACCTGGCGCCTCAGTTGGACCAGCGTTCGTGCTGGACGTGCAGACCGCGTGAGACGACGCTTCATCCAGTCCCAAACATGCTCAATGGGGGACAGATCCGGAGATCTTGCTGGCCAGGGTAGTTGACTTACACCTTCTAGAGCACGTTGGGTGGCACGGGATACATGCGGACGTGCAAGTTCCCTTACCGGTCTAGGAATGGTAGAACGATGGGTTCGATGACGGTTTGGATGTACCGTGCACTATTCAGTGTCCCCTCGACGATCACCAGTGGTGTACGGCCAGTGTAGGAGATCGCTCCCCACACCATGATGCCGGGTGTTGGCCCTGTGTGCCTCGGTCGTATGCAGTCCTGATTGTGGCGCTCACCTGCACGGCGCCAAACACGCATACGACCATCATTGGCACCAAGGCAGAAGCGACTCTCATCGCTGAAGACAACACGTCTCCATTCGTCCCTCCATTCACGCCTGTCGCGACACCATTGGAGGCGGGCTGCACGATGTTGGGGCGTGAGCGGAAGACGGCCTAACGGTGTGCGGGACCGTAGCCCAGCTTCATGGAGACGGTTGCGAATGGTCCTCGCCGATACCCCAGGAACAACAGTGTCCCTAATTTGCTGGGAAGTGGCGGTGCGGTCCCCTACGGCACTGCGTAGGATCCTACGGTCTTGGCGTGCATCCGTGCGTCGCTGCGGTCCGGTCCCAGGTCGACGGGCACGTGCACCTTCCGCCGACCACTGGCGACAACATCGATGTACTGTGGAGACCTCACGCCCCACGTGTTGAGCAATTCGGCGGTACGTCCACCCGGCCTCCCGCATGCCCACTATACGCCCTCGCTCAAAGTCCGTCAACTGCACATACGGTTCACGTCCACGCTGTCGCGGCATGCTACCAGTGTTAAAGACTGCGATGGAGCTCCGTATGCCACGGCAAACTGGCTGACACTGACGGCGGCGGTGCACAAATGCTGCGCAGCTAGCGCCATTCGACGGCCAACACCGCGGTTCCTGGTGTGTCCGCTGTGCCGTGCGTGTGATCATTGCTTGTACGGCCCTCTCGCAGTGTCCGGAGCAAGTATGGTGGGTCTGACACACCGGTGTCAATGTGTTCTTTTTTCCATTTCCAGGAGTGTATTATTGTCATTATGTACTTGTTCCCTGCTAATGGTCTATTAAACGGCCTTAAAATATGTAGACCATCCATTTTGATAGGGTTAGATGTCTCTGACAATCTTTGTACCGGAATTTTATGATGACTAAGGGCAGTCCTCTACACACAAGATACCCAGTTCTTCACTTACTGTTCAACATCGGGTCTCCCATTTTCCACCAGAATTTCTCAGCGACTCATCTATCTGTTGTTCTCCAACAGTCATGAGCTGCTAATATGTGGTCAACTGTTTGTCTTAAAGCTGTGTCCCAGAACGTTGCTGGAAACACATGTGCACTTTCTCGATTCTAACAAGGGAACCTCCCCATCGCACCCCCCTCAGATTTAGTTATACATTGACACAGTGGATAGGCCTTGAAAAACTGAACACAGATCAATCAAGAAAACAGGAAGAAGTTGTGTGGAACTATGAAAAAATAAACAAAATATACAAACTGAGTAGTCCAAGTGTAACATATCCAACATTTAGGACTATATAACACGAAGAGCGCTGTGGTCCCGTGGTTAGAGTGAGCAACTGCGAAACGAGAGGTCCTTGGTTCGAGTCCTCCCTCGAGCAAAAATATTACTTACTTTATTTTCGCAAAGTTACGACCTGACCGTTCATTCATTGACGTCTCTGTTCACTGTAATAAGTTTAGTGTCTGTGTTTTGCGACCGCACCACAAAACCGTGCGATTAGTAGACGAAAGGACGTGCCTCTCCAATAGCAACCGAAAACATTTGATCGCAAATTCATAGGTCAACCGATTCCTCCACAGGAAAACACGCCTGAAATATTCTATACGACACTGGTGACGGCATGTGCGTCACATTACAGGAATATGTTGTCGACCCACCTAACTTGCACACTTGGCGAATGGGTAAACAGATTCTTCTACCTTGCCCGACTTAGGTTTTCTTGTGGATGTGATAATCACTCCCAAAAAAGTGATGAAAACATTGAGTTTGTCGCATAAACGGCAACAAATGAATGCAACAGTTTCACAGTCGCACAGTTTTCCCTGTGCTCTGTCAAAACAAACGTTTTTAACGTTTTCAAGTTTTTCCGTGTGTAGACCGTCAAATCCTGCATGTGTCCAAGCAAATCTGAACATGTCCTGGAATTTTGGAGAGCAAAGTTGATCATGCCTGAGTGCATGAACTTTGATAATTGTCTGAAAATAAAAAATTAAAACTTTTCACTCGAGGGAGGGTTGAACCAGGGACCTTCCGTTCCGTAGCTGCTCACGGCAACCACGGGACCACAGTGAACAGGTACCTTAATGTGACATATCTTGCACACGGACTACTCAGTTTGTATATTTTGCTTATTTTTTTCATAGTTCCATACACTTCTTCCTGTTTTCTCGATTGATCTGTGTTCAGTTTTTCATGGCCTATCCCTGTGCCAACTTATAACTAAATCTGAGGGGGGTGGGATGGGGAGGTTCCCTTGTAAGAGTAAGCCAACATCTGTCACGAACTGTGGCTGCTGCCTGGATGCCTGACAGTCTACATCAGACACTTGTGGCTTTCACCACTCAGCCACACTTTTGCCTAGAGCTTGCAGCATTCCGGTTATGCTGCTTAAAGTATCCACATTCGTATGTTTCCTACCCAGATTATGAACAACCTCACAGTCGAATTCATTCAGTTTGAATGGCATCTTGCCAGTTTAATGGAAGGATCTTTTAACCCCAACAGCCATTTTAGCAACGTATGATCTGTCACTAACTCAAATTGAAGACATGCGATGAAAAACTGGCTAACCCTCAAATGTAAAACCTTAGAGTTAAGTATCGCCATCCGTTGCTGGGTACGTCAACTATCAAAATTGGCATTTATGTCACCCTAAATATCATACGTGATATTTAGCGGCGAGACGTCGATATTGATAGTTCCCATACCCAGCAACAGATGGCAACAGTTATCTCTAAGCTTCTATATTTGAGGGTTAGCCCGTTTTTCGGCACATATCTTCAATTTATGATCATATAAACAGCAGCAAAAGTACACTACTGGACGTTAAAATTGCTACACCACGAAGAAGACGTGCTACAGACGCGAAATTTAACCGACAGGAAGAAGATGCTGTGATATGAAAATGATAAGCTTTTCAGAGCGTTCACACAAGGATGGCGCCGGTGGCGACACCTGCAACGTGCTGACATGAGGAAAGTTTCCAACCGATTTCTCATACACAAACAGCAGTTGACCGGCGTTGCCTGGTGAAACGTTGTTGTGATGCCTCCTGTAAGGAGGAGAAATGCGAACCATCACGTTTCCGACTTTAATAAAGGTCGAATTGTAGCCTATCGCAATTGCGGTTTATCGTATCGCGATATTGCTGCTCGCATTGGTCGAGATCCAATGACTGTTAGCAGAATATGGACTCGGTGGATTCAAGAGGGTAATACGGAACGCAGTGCTAGATCCCAACGGCCTCGTATCGCTAACAGTCGAGATGACAGGCATCTTATCCGCATGGCTGTAACGGACCGTGCAGCCATGTCTCGATCCCTGAGTCAACAGATGGGGACGTTTACAAGACAACAACCATCTGCACGAACAGTTCGATGACGTTTGTAGCAGCATGGACTATCAGCTCGGAGACCATGGCTGCGGTTACCCTTGACGCTGCATCACAGACAGTAGCGCCTGCGATGGTGTACTCAACGACGAACCTGGGTGCACGAATGGCAAAACGTCATTTTTTCGGATGAATCCAGGTTCTGTTTACAGCATCATGATGGTCGCATCCACGTTTGGCGACATCGCGGTGAACGCACATTGGAAGCGTGTATTCGTCGTCGCCTTACTGGCGTATCACCTGGCGTGATGGTATGGGGTGCCATTGGTTACTCGTCTCGGTCACCTGTTGTTCGCATTGCCGGCACTTTGAACAGTGGACGTTACATTTCAGATGTGTTACGACCCGTGGCTCTATCCTTCATTCGATCCCTGCGAAACCCTACATTTCAGCAGGATAATGCACGACCGCATGTTGCAGGTCCTGTACGGGTCTTTCTGGATACAGAAAATGTTCGACTGCTGCCCTGGCCAGCACATTCTCCAGATCTCTCACCAGCTGAATACGTCTGGTCAATGGTGACCGAGCAACTGGCTCGTCACAATACGCCAGTCACTACTCTTGATGAACTGTGGTATCGTGTTGAAGCTGCATGGGCAGCTGTACCTGTACACGCCATCCAAGCTCTGTTTGACTCAATGCCCAGGCGTATCAAGGTCGCTATTACGGCCAGAGGTGGTTGTTCTGGGTACTGATTTCTCAGGATGTATGCACCCAAATTGCGTTAAAATGTAATCAAATGTCAGTTCTAGTATAATATATTTGTCCAATGAATACCAGTTTATCATCTTCATCTCTTCTTGGTGTAGCAATTTTAATGGCCAGTAGTGTAGATAATTCCATAAATAACCGCCAACATTTCCTTTTGTGTACTGGAGTAGTTCTTTTCTTCCCTGTTTAGTTTGCCTTGACATGTAAGGTACTGGATGGTCGTACCATACACGTTTTGACTGAAAATACAGCCTAGCACGCTGTTGCTAGCATCATATGACAAGAAGAACTCTTTCTCAAACTCAGGAAATAGCAGTACTAGATGTGGTAGCAGTACTGTTTCAGTGTTTGGTACTCTGTCGAACACACAGATTTTGCCCCTTTCCTTAATAAACAATAGAACAGTTTGCAATTTCTGCAAAATTACTGATGGATTTTCTATAATAGTTACGTAGGCTTACCAATCATTGGCGTTAATTCATTGTTTGTGATGTCAAGAAATCACAGACCAATGGCATGGGTATTGGTTTTTACACCCTTACACTAATAATATATCTGAGGTAATTCCCTTCTGTGTGTGCAAAATGATATTTATCTATGCTTAGTGTCTGATGCGCTTTTATAGCCTGTTGAACACTGCTTCTAAATGTTTCACGTGTTCTTCCATAATTTTTGATAATACTGTGATGTCATCCAAGTATCCCGTACACTTCTTAGATTTTAATCCATGAAGTACACCATCTAGCAGTTTCTGAAAAGTATCTGGTGGATTCCAGATGGCATTCTGAGAGCCTAATGATGACCTGATGATATTATGAAGAGAGGTTTTGGTCTAACTTCTGGGATTACTTCTAGCTTGTGCTATCTATTCCTCAGGTCTATCACTGAAAAATACTTGCTCTGGTTTAAGCTGTTCAATGTCAAAGTAATATTTGAGTAGGACATGCATCAGGGACAATTTTAGCAGCCAGATATTGGTATTCACAGCACAATCTGTACTTTTTGGTACCATCCAGTGATTTCTTCAAGACACTGATTACAGCCACACTCCATGGGCTATCACTATGTTGTGTCATTTCTACCACCAGTTGTTGATCAATGAATTCTTCCATTAATGGCTGCAGATGCTTTGACACACGGTATGGCTTCGTATAGACTGGAGTGTTATCACCCATAGGGTATATGACGTTGTGTTACAAGTGTTGCTGGTTAAAGATCAATTGTATTAACAAATCCTTGAATTGTAACGGGAAAGATTATATCACTATCTTGTAAGTCAGTGATTAAGCCCTTTGGCAGGCTAACCTTGTCAATGCCAAAATTACTTTGGTTAACAAGAACCAAACACTCATTGTCCACATTAGTAATGTCCACCACGCTTCTGCACACAAAAAAAATGACTTTTGCCCAATTTCTTATTATTCTCTAGTGGTTCTACAACAGACAATACTTTTTGCGATAAGTCAGTACCTGCAGTAACCCAAACTAACTATCTTGTACCCGATAGTGCGTTATAATGCGAATTAATGCTTAGCATACAGTTTAACTGGCAACACTTTGATGATTGGTGCGCCTTGTGACACTGCATTACTTTCGGTTGTTACTCCCAGCAGAAACAAAATTCCACCGATCTCAGCCGTATACTGTAAAATATCGATTTTAGCATGAGGTTTATCAAAAAAATAAAGTACAAGAATTGCAGAATATCCTTCACCAATGTGTGAAAACACTTGTATGTACTCACGAAACTCTTAGCTTGTGTCTACACATTTCTATTATTTCAGAGGTTAAGACCTGATGCTCACTACATCCCTTAGTAGCAATACTGATTTCCTCTACATGGTGAACCAAATCTGATTGTCCATCCTGGCTCTATGTGACATGTCAGTGAGAATACCGTATGGAGTGGCGTCCTCATGCAAGATGACTCCGTCGGCCTCTCCACTCTGCCTCATATATATGTTTGTGCATTAAGATTTCGGATTCTATCCGAGAAAGATTCCACTGATCCACTGTGTTTCTGTCCCAGACTACTAAGATTATTCCTGAAGAATCTCATACTATTCTGTTTCCAGTAGCAATGACATAGGCCAATAGCTGATTGCTCGAATGTCTTTGCCTTACTGTTTTGTGATAATGATGTATGTCTTAGCACTAGCCATTAACCATATATTGTCCACACGTAGACATGTCTCGTCTGCCCAACTACTCAATTTGGCAGTAGCTACAATATCGTCAATAAACACAGTTGCATCTTCTGTTGTTTTCCCAGAAAAGTTACTATCAGGTTGTCTGCTAACGAATCCACTGGAGGAGGGGTTACATTCATCAGTGATTTCGCTTCCCCAGATCTCGTTTGTATCTGCTGTCTAATAGCTTGCAATACTTACACATGTTTACTTAAGTCCTCATTGTATTCTTTTTGTTGAGAATATACTGCCAATAATCTTGTTACCCGTTCTGATAATGCGGTAACAGCTTGACTTGTAGGACTTGAATGTGTGTCTGGAATACTGTGTAATCTACAATTACGTTACAATAAAAGAAAAAATGGGAAGAATTGCACATACAGTACAAACAAAAAATAAATGAAATTAGTTGTTACGCCGTATCAAAATAGTCCCATGCCGAAGGACCAAATCGTCTACAAAAGTCACACACGGCCTTAGTGCATAGCAAATTGTACCCTAACAAATTACGAAATTTACACCTCAGTGGCGTTAATTACGTGTCCCTGCAATTTCCTCTAAATTGTGACACTTCTTCTGTCTCCTGTGGTTCAAGAAACGACACTTCCAAAGTGCTATGGCCGCAACCAAATAAACGCAAAAAGAAAGCAAACACAAAAAGTTCACTCACCCCACTGAATTGCGTTCGACTGCAAGTCTGGGCAGGTGACAGCTGCTGATGCTGCAGTTATAATTCCACTATCACTGAAGTCCTGAGGTGACAAACAATTCTGAAGGAGGGGGCGGTGGCATGAGATCCCTACAGATGCAGGATGGCGAAGCATGGTTTGCATGGTGAAGGCCTGTCGGTTGCCCAGGGGCGCTAATGAGACGGCATTAACGATTTATTGTTTCGTTCTACAAATGGATCGTCATCTCTGCAGCAGTGTCAATTGCAGCAGAAGTGACACGCGAAAGTGAAACACGCTCATGCATCAACCTCAGCAGTCTCAAGGCTGACAGCGAGGTCAGGATCGCCAGCACGGCAGAAGCGGCGCCATGGCGCCGGCCCGGCCGGTGGTGGGCGTTGTCCATTACGAGGTGCTAGCCAGCAGCTCAACAACAAAGTTGATTAGGACACACTCATGAACATCTAAAATGCTACCCCAGGAAGCTCCCACCAGCTCTCCAAAGTTTTGTTGTGGCCCTTCCAATAGAGAAAGGCGATGAACGCTGTTATCCACTCACAGATGCAAAGTGGAGACAGCAGCAACTAGCATGTCTCCCCAGAACAATGACAGTTCGACAGTGCGCCAGACACTAACAGTTTCCCACAAGTGAACAGGTGGCAGAACGCTCCAAGTCTTCACATCAGCAGAGGAGAAGCAGATGGCAGCTCACAACTGTGGGCCACTCTGGCCACTGTCCCACTGGTTCATTGGCTCACTGCAACTGATTGGAGGAAGGCTTCAGAAGCTGGAGTATTTGTAGATGTCTGTTGGGGGCAATGACGTTATCCATTGGTGAGGAGACCGAATGTGGCCTGATTTTCTGGGATCATCATCAATCCCACCATATCACAGTGCCTCAACCTTTCGTTTCAGGCTTTCAACTCGTTACTTCCTGCAGTGTCAGTGATCTGTGTCTCGTTGTTGCGTATGATGTATATGCTGTTACTCCACTGTGTGTGGTTGGCAGAATGGCATCATACTCCCTTCACGGTGAGTTCATACTGCTGAAATGGCAATTCAGACGTCTCACTCGAGCGATGTGTAGCACTGGCCTGATTTGTGTTCATGCTATTGTCAGTGTTGGCTCTCATCCCTGTTTCACATTCCAATGTAGGCGTGTGCATGATCCTTTCTTGGCTTGGCTCAGTGTTGACCAGGGAGAGATATCAAAAATTTTAGATTCCTTCAGGATATCTTCTTGCGACCTAACTATCGATATCTGAAAAGAGTACGGGCAAGCACTTTGCTGGGACGGATGCAGAGGCTAGTGGGTAGCAAGTATGCCATATGGTTCCTGGAGAATGTTGTGTCTGAAATGGCAAAGTAGAGGCTAGCTGGGGACTGAGGCGTAGCTCAGACACGTTTGGAAAGGCGAATTATATTTATGTAAAATTTGAGTACAGTTGAAGTTGAAGTCTGCTGTTCATCACAGACATTATGCTAGAAATATATGACTATTTTCTGGTTCTCATTGCACAGGTTGGCATGGCGATATTAACGTATTTTCAGAACTTTTGTGAGTATTTTCTGTATGGAGATGTTACGTTAGTGGCTTTGTAAGACGCGTGACTTTTAAAGTACGGTGCAGAATCTGTTTTCCATCAATCCATTCGAATATTAGGGCATTTGAACTCATATTCTCGTTTAATGAGTTTCTTTTTGCATTTTCAGATGCACGTAGATCGTATTTTGTTCAATTATTCCACGAGCTACTCTTTGTACCACACATTAGATGCACAACTGTTGTGTATTTCCCTGTGGCATTACCATTCTTTGAATATTTCTCTAGTCAAAGACTACTCAAATAATCATTTATGACCCATTGCCTTTATTTTCAAATTATGATGACTTTCTGGCCTATCTGGCATTGCAGGTTGCGTAAAACCCATTGGTAGAGGCAGTTGACTCATCCTGTATACGTATTTAAATAAGAACAGTGAGTAATATGCTTCGTCTGTTTTGTATTCATGACATTGCAGAACAGAAGGTAAATTCGCAGTTTGAGTTTACAGAAAGTACTGACAGCTCATCACTCTGTATACGAGGGGCGTTCAACAAGTAATACAATACATTATTTTTCTGAGAGCAGTTGGGTTTCATTCAGGATTCCAATACAGCATACTATTTCCCACTCTATTGGCTACAAAAGCTCACTTTTCAGAATAATCTCCATTCAATGCGACGGCCTTACCCCACCTTACTGGGAGGTCCTGTATGCCCACGTGGCACCACTCCACTGGTCGGCGTCGGAGCAGACGTCTTTCTGCATCAGTAACCTCACCATCGTCAACATACTGCTTCCCGCAGAGTGCGTCCTTCATTGAGCCAAACAGATGGGAGTTGCAAGGTGTGAGATGCGGGCTGTAGGACGGATGAGGAAGAACAGGCCAGTGAAGTTTGGTAAGGTTCTCTCAGGTACATGGACTTGTGTCAGGCCTTGCATTGTCATGGATATGGAGAAGTTCATTTGCATTTTTGTGGGGATGAAAAGGCTCAAGTCGTTGCTTCAATTTCCTAAGGATAGCACAATACGGTTCTGAGTTGATTGTTGCACCATGAAGAAGGACATGAAACAGAATAATCCTTTCAGTCCCAGAACACTGTTGCATGACTTTACCGGCTGAGGAAAGTGGTGTGTCGCCATTCCACGGATTGCTGTTTTGTTTCCAGTTCGAATGATGTACCCGCGTTTCATCGTTTGTGACGACATTCGAAAAAATATTGTCACGATCAGCATCGGAACGTGCATGCAATTCTGTACAGATGATCCTTTGTTGCTCTTTATGGTCTTCTGTTACGCAGCGAGGAACTCACCGGGCACACGCCTTTGAGTACCCCAATTGATGGACGAGTGTATCACCACTACCAACAGAGACGTCCATTTGTTCAGGGAGGTTTTTGATTGTGGTCCGTCGATCACCCCGAGTGAGAGTGTCGAGACTTTTCAACACTGCAGGAGTCACAGTCGTGTGCAGCCAACTGGCATGAATGCGATCGGACAGGTTTATGCGACGTTGTTGCGATGGCGATGACGACAGACACCTCGCACAATGCTCAACATGTTTTGATCACTGCCAAGTGTCCGTAGACATTCTGCAAGCGCCTATGACTATCTGCAATGCTCTTCGATGACACCTCTCCGCCTGCAACGCACCTCCATTACAGACACCATTTTGCATTTTGAAGGCTACTGATGGCGTTGCCATCTGTCGGAACTTTATGAAACTATGGGTCCTGAAGCGGGAATATTCCACGACGTCCCACAACAAATTCTACATTTGTTCGATCAGAACTGGCACGGAAAAATAAACGTGCTGCATAATTAGTGAACACCCTTGTAGGTTGAGGAGCGATGTGTGCATTGCATAGACAGGTGATGCAGTGATGTAAGACTTTTCTTGAGGAGATGCGAAACTTTTCGTTGACTTCACAAGCACTTCTGGGTCAGACAAAGAACTATTCGACTTTCTCTGCACTTGCCTTCCACGAATGCCAAATTTGTAAAAATCTGATTTTCTTCACTCAAGGAATAACCATTTGAGGAGAGCTGAATGTGAGCGTGAGCCGGCCTGGGTGGCCGAGCGGCTCTAGGCGCTACAATCTGGAACCGCGCGACTGCTACGGTCGCAGGTTCGAATTCTGCCTCGGGCTTGGATGTGTGTGATGTCCTTAGGTTAGTTAGGTTTAAGTAGTTCTAGGGAACTGATGAGCTGAGAAGTTAAGTCCCGTAGTGCTCAGAGTCATTTGAACTATTTTTTTGTGAACGTGAATTACTTCGTTAGTGCCGGCCGCTGTGGCCGAGCGGTTCTAGGCACTTCAGTCCGGAACCACGTGGCTACTACGGTTGCAGGTTCGAATCCTGCCTCGGGCTTGGATGTGTGTGATGTCCTTAGGTTAGTCAGGTTTAAGTAGTTCTAAGTCTACGGGACTGATGACCTCAGATGTTAAGTCCCATAGTGCTTAGAGCCATTTGAACCATTTACTTCGTTAGTGTAAAAAACTGCGGCATAAAGCAACACGAAAAGCAACAGGTGCCGACCAACTGTGCAGGTGGGTCCCTCCAGAAGGCTTTCAGTCGGGTGCAGATCTGTTCGCGGAGAAGCTGCCGCAGGACATGGGTGGCTGTCCGATCGTAGTGTCGACGTTCCTGTGGCCTCCGTTCCTCATGACGGAGTCGCCCGCGGACCCGTCGGACGACGGGCTGGAGGCGCGGCTTTTGCAGACGATGGCGTCGTGGCTGGGCGCGACCGTCCGCACGGTGGCGCCGCCCGCGGGCGAGGACGTGTGGGGCGACCTGCAGCCGGACGGCCGCTGGACGGGCTGCCTGGGCAACGTGCAGCGCGGCGGCGCCGACGTCCTGGCCGGCGGCTTCTGGCTGATGGCCGAGCGCGCGCACTACTTCGACTGGCTGCACCCGCACTTCCACGACGCCGCCTACTGGTACCTGCCGATGCCCGCGCGGGCGACCAGCTCGTGGCCGCCGATGGGCATTGCCTCCGTCGCCGTCGTGGTCGCCGCCCTGCTGCCGCTGGCCGCTGTGCTGTACAAGGTCAGGAAGCGTCTCTGCCTAACACTGACGTGAGCAACGTGTAAACTTCCCCCAGTTATCGACACAATGATTTTTTTTTCATCAGTTTCACTCCCTTACCTCGTCGGTGGTGACTGGCCACGGCATAAATTGTGGCTCTTTGAACGCAAAAGTTCAGTACAGTGCTGATTAACATCCACTCGAAGGCAGAAAAGGAATTATCCGAAGGGACGGAAATCGGTAGATGTAACGTACATGTACAGGAAAACAAATTACAGAAGAATTGGATGATTTCTTCAAGAGAAAGAGCATCACAAATTGAGTGAGTCAATAACGTGTTGATCTACCTCCTGATGGATATCATGCCACATACTGCCCAGCTGGCGCGTTAGATTGCCAAAAACCCGATATGGTTAGAGGACCCTGCCTATAATACTGCAAACGTTCCCACAGACTAAAGGCCGCAATACTAAATGTCTTTTTCCAAAGCTGTTTCACAGAGGAAGACTGCACTGTAGTTTCTTCTCTAGATTGTCGCACAGATGACAAAATGGTAGATATCGAAATAGACGACAGAGGGATAGAAAAACAATTAAAATCTCTCAAAAGATGAAAGGCCGCTGGACCTGATGCGATACCAGTTCGATTTTACACAGAGTGCGCGAAGGGACTTGCCCCCCTTCTTGCAGCGGTGTACCGTAGGTCTCTAGAAGAGCGTAGTGTTCCAAAAGATTGGAAAAGGGCACAGGTCATCCCCGTTTTCAAGAAGGGACGTCGAACAGATGTGCAGAACTGTCGACCTATATCTCCAACGTCCATCAGTTGTAGTATAATGACGTTTCTGGAGACTAGAAATCTACTCGGTAGGAATCAGCATGGGTTTCGAAAAAGACGATCGTGTGAAACCCAGCTCGCACTATTCGTCCACGAGACTCAGAGAGCCAAAGACACGGGTTCGCAGGTAGATGCCGTGTTTCTTGACTTCCTCAAGGCTTTCGATACAGTTCCCGACAGTCGTTTAATGAACAAAGTAAAAACATATGGACTATCAGACCACTTGTGTGATTGGATTGAAGAGTTCCTAGATAACAAAACGCAGCATATCATTCTCAATGGAGAGAAGTCTTCCGAAGTAAGAGTGATTTCAGGTGTGCCGCAGGGGAGTGTCGTAGGACCGTTGTTATTCACAATATATATATATATATATATATATATATATATATATATATATATATATATATATATATGACCTTGTGGATAACATTGGAAGTTCACTGAGGCCATTTCCGGATGATGCTGTAGTATATCGAGAGGTTGTAACAATGGAAAATTGTACTGAAATGCAGGAGGATCTGCAACGAATTGATGCATGGTGCAGGGAATGGCAATTGAATCTCAATGTAGACAAGTGCAATGTGCTGCAAATACATAGAAAGAAAGATCCTTTATCATTTGGCAACAATATAGCAGGTCAGCAACTGGAAGCAGTTAATTCCATAAATTATCTGGGAGTAGCATTAGGAGTGATTTAAAATCGAATGACCATATAAAATTAATCGTCGGGAAAGCAGATGCCAGACTGAGATTCATTGGAAGAATCCTAAGGAAATGCAATCCGAAAACAAAGGAAGTAGGTTACAGTACACTTGTTCGCCCACTGCTTGAATACTGCTCACTGTTGTGGGATCCGTACCAGATAAGGTTGATAGAAGAGATAGAGAAGATCCAATGGAGAGCAGCGCGGTTCGTTACAGGATCATTTAGTAATCGCGAAAGCGTTACGGAGATGATAGATAAACTCCAGTGGAAGACTCTGCAAGAGAGACGCTCAGTAGCTCGGTACGGGCTTTTGTTGTAGTTTCGATAACATACCTTCACCGAGTAGTCAAGGAGTATGTTGCTCCCTCCTGCGTATATCTCGCAAAGAGACTATGAGGATAAAATCAGAGCCGGCTGGAGTGGCCGTGTGGTTCTAGGCGCTACAGTCTGGAACCGAGCGACAGCTACGGTCGCAGGTTCGAATCCTGCCTCGGGCATGGATGTGTGTGATGTCCTTAGGTTAGTCAGGTTTAATTAGTTCTAAGTTCTAGGCGACTGATGACCTCAGAAGTTAAGTCGCATAGTGCTCAGAGCCATTTGAACCATAAAATCAGAGAGATTAGAGCTCACACAGAGGCATACCGACAATCTTTCTTTCCACGGACAATACGACACTGGAATAGAAGGGAGAACCGATAGAGGTACACACCATCAGGTGGCTTGCGGAGTATAGATGTAGATATAGATGTAGACTTGGGGAGAGATCCGGCGAGCCTCAAATGTAATCCCTGTATGGGTGCCACGAAGGGAAACAAAACGGGGCGTAGAATATCGTCGATGTACCAATATGCTGTAATGGTGTCGCGGATGACAACCAAAGGGGTCCTACTATGAAATGAAATGGCATTCCATATCGTCACTCTTGGCTGTCGGGCCAACAGTTAGTTTGCTGTCTAAGGAGTCTCCAGACACATCTTCGCCCTGGAATTACTTGAGACCCAGTGACCAGCGAAGACGTATCTGGAGACACTCTGGAGAGCGGTGGGACACCACCCTGACTCTCGATCGCCATTTCGTCCATCACCAAGGACTGTGGTCTGGGCTGCTGTTTCTTTTCATAGCAGGACCTTCTTGGTTGCCATCCACGGCACCACTGTAGCACAGCGGTACATGGACGATATTCTACGTCTCGTTTTGTTTCCCTTCTTCGCAAGCCAATTCAGCAAGATAATGTCCACCTGCACATGGTGAGAGTTTCTACTGCTTGTCTTCGTGCTTACCAAACCCTACGTTGGCCAGCAAGGTCGGCGGATACGTCCCCAATTGTGAACGTTTGGAGCATTATGGGCACGGTCCTCCAATCAGCTAAGATTTTTGACAATCTAACGAGCCAGTTGGACAGAATTTGCCACGATATCCCTCAGGAAGACATCCAACAACTCTATCAGTCAATACCAAGCCGGATAACTGGTTGCATTAGGACCAGAAGTGGACCAACATGTTCCTGATTTGCTCAATTTGTGACGGTCTTTCTCGTGAATAAATCATCCAATTTTTCTGAAACTGTCATCAATTATTTGCCTTTACATGTACATCATATCTACCGATTTACGTCCCGCTCGGATAATTACTACGTAGTGCGTCCCTTTTTGTCTTAGAGCGTATTTCTAAAATGCGAAATATATTTTCATTATTTTACCAAATACACTACCTGACCTAAAGTGAGGCTCCCAGAAGGAGACGATATAACAAAATTAAACTTTATAGGTGAAGAGGATGTAATTTCAATGATTTGAGAACTGAGTCAAATATACAAATAACTTGGCAGTATGTGCCCTCATATGTATTGACATTGCACGTCCCTACAGCCCAGTGAATGCACTGATTGTATTTCGAAGGCCGTCATAAAGTCATCGTATCCTCTCCTTAGACAAGCTGGCCCACATCTCTTTTATCTGGTCTTCGGATTCTAGAATGGAATTGACCACTGAGCTCATCCCACACTCTTTCTGTCGTACGTAGATTTGGGATCTTTCTGGCCACAGGAGGACTTCAGCGTAATGCAGACATTTCATAGAGACACGTGCAGGATGAGGACAAGCAACGGCCTGTTGAAAAATGGCACCATTATACTACCGCATGGGATGTGACATGTGAGGACACATTGTGGCCTGTACGTACGGTTATGCCATCTGGGTTCCTTCAATCACTGCTAGCCGTGACCTGAAGTCCTGCACGATGGTTCCCCACGCCATGACGCCACCGCTCTGCCTCTCCAAAACATTGGAAGAACAGTCACCGGCATAATCATTGACAGTTGCGTCCCGCATAGTGCAGGCCAGCGATTCATTGCTGAATACAATGCGGTACCACTCATCAGCAGTCCATGCTTCCCTGTCACGGCACCATTCGAAACGCAGCCATTTGTGTCGTGCTGCAGGAAACATAAAATTTTGCAAAGAGTCCATTATTTGTTTTAGGGTGGCGGAAGCGTATTTGAAGTCATTACTATGTGCTTGGTGCACAATACGGAAATTCTTCCTTGTGGTGGTTAGACGTTATCGACTGGAATCTTGACGACTAGTATTCCTGCACTCACGCTTCCCACGCAGTCCTGTATCGGGTCACTGACACATCTGATATACCACACAATTCTTGATATCGCACGATTCGACAAGCCAGTCTTACGATCTACCATGAGCCCTCTTTCAAGCTCTGTCAGGTGCTGTTATTGCTGCCTCACAAAAGTACACAGGGCTCTATGTCATTCGCAATGATAACACCTGACGCTGTCCACGCCGCTTATAAACCCCACCAGCCCACGTAATAATAATAAACGCGAACACCTGTAATGCACTCCGGTGGCAGTTCTACCTGTCACAGGGAAATGCAACTCTAATCGTTTACATACCTGCCGATGGTTTATATGTGTACGAAATTACATTGATATTTGCGCATGTCTTCTGGGTGCTTTACACTTTTTTGCCAAGCAATTTAACATGGCATTGAGAACTCTCTTAATGTGAATTTCAGTTCATATTGGCAATAAGGCATTGCCATCCAATAAATGCGTTCCTCTAGTGGTGCTAATTTCACATATCCCGTGAAAGAATCTCTGTTTCTGCTCTTGGAAAATCATAGATGGCAACATGAGTGACAATGAAAATTGGAGTCACGTTTGGAGACCCGCTCAAATATCACGATGCTTAAGGTGACTCCTCGCCAAAGGTAGGGAACCCCGGATCGAGCCCCAGCCTGGTGCAAACTTCCAGCTGTCTTTTCACAATCAAAACTCTACAAAATCTCTGCCGACAGGAAACTAGGTGATATAAAAGTGGCTTAACGGTGACATCATAAACGTCGTACAAAATCTCTGTCGAATGAAATATCAGTGTTTCTGATACAATAGAAATACTCAACCGAGTACCTTCTGAAATGGAAGAATCGACACCGGAAAAGTAGAATTTATGGGCGAAAAGTTGAACGATTCTTTGGTGGTGTAAGATGTGAGGTACTACAGTTAACTAGGCGAAAGGAAATACAAATGTCTAAAAAATGAGATTCACAAGAATTGCAAAATGAGAATAAGGAGTGCTAGAGGGCCAATGTAAGTTTATAGAAGTACATATGCATAACTAGGGGAAAATTAAAAGAGAAGCAGCAGTACGATTATTAAGTGCTTGGATGGAAAACCAGTACTAAGCAAAGGCGAAAAACTTGAAAGCTTGAAGGAATATATCGAGAGGCCATACAAGGGAAATTAATTTGAAAGTAAATATTATAGATAATGCCTAGGCCGTAGACGAAGATATGATGGGAGATATGATACTGCGAGAGGAATTTTTACATAGCACTGAAACACCTAAGCTGAAACAAGACGCTTGGAGTAGACAACATTTCCCCAAAACTGCTGATGTCCTTGGAGAGCCATCCAGGTTTAACCTATCCCATCTGGTGTGCAAGATATATGGGACAGCGGAAATAGCCTCAGACTGAAAGAAGAATCTAATAATTCCTATTCCAAAGGATGCTGGTGCTGACAAGCTTGAATATTGGGTTCAAATGGCTCTGAGCACTATGGGACTTAACAGCTATGGTCATCAGTCCCCTAGAACTTAGAACTACTTAAACCTAACTACCCTAAGGACAGCACACAACACTCAGCCATCACGAGGCAGAGAAAATCCCTGACCCCGCCGGGAATCGAACCCGGGAACCCGGGCGTGGGAAGCGAGAACGCTACCGCACGGCCACGAGATGCGGGCGCTTGAATATTACCGAACTATCGGTTTGATAAGTCATGGGTGGAAAACATTGACATGAATTATTTACAAATTAATGGGAAAACTGGCAGAAGACGACCGAGGGGAACATCCTTTTGATCTACGACTTCTCTCAGGATATATGTTAAGAAACTGTAGGCTACGTTTATAGCATTTGTAGACTTATAGAAAGATTTGGACAATGCTAACTGGAAGACATCCTTTAGATTTCTGAATGTACCAGGGATAGAAAAAAGGGAGCGAAAGATTATTTACAACTTCTACAAAAACCAGACAGCAGTTATAAGAGTCGAGGGAAGTGAAAGGGAAGCTGTGGTTGAGAAGAGAGAGAGAGAGAGACAGGGTTGTAGCTGAACCCTGATGTTATTCAATCTGTACAGTGAGCAAGCAATAAAAGAAGCCAAAGAAAAATTTCGAGCAGGATTTAAGCTCAGAGAGAAGAAATAAAAATTTTGAGGTTTACCGACGACATTGTAATTCCGTCAGAGACAGCAAAAGACTTGGATGTGTAGCTGAACGGAGCGGTCAGTGTCTTGAATGGACGTTGTACGATAAACATCAACAAAAGCAAAACAAAGGTAACGGAATCTAGTCGAATTAAATCAGGTGCTGCTGAGGGTATGAGATTAGGAAATGAGACACTTAAAGTAGATGATGGTTTTTGCTATTTGAGCAGCAGAATAACTGATGGTGGCCGAAGTAGAGAGGATATAAAATACAGCTTGTCAATGGTAAGCAAAGCATTTCTGAAGAAGAAAATTCGTTAACCTCGAATATAAATTTAAGCGTTAGGAAATCTTTTCGGAAGGCATTTGTCTAGAGTGAAGCCTTGTACGTAAGTGAAACATGGACGTTATGCAGTCCAGACAAGAAGAGAATAGAAGCTTTTGAAATGTTGCCCTACAGAAGAATTCTGAAGGTAAGATGAGTAAATCGCGTAATTAGTGAGGAGATAATTTACAGAATTGAGGAGAAAAGAAATTTTTAGCAAAACTTGACTAAAAGAAAGGATCGATTGATAGGACACTTTTTGAGACATCAATGAATCTTCACTTTAGAATGGGAGGGAAATGTAAGGGTGGGGGTGGAGACCAGTCTTGAAACTGAAGCGCACAACAACAATGAGAGATGCCTAACAGCTCTACAAGTTGGATAACGACAATAGCGTTTTCAGTTCTCTACTTCAGCTCCTCCAGTGTGTGGGGATTATCTGAATAGAAGTGACCGTCAAATTTGCCACACAGGTAAAAATCAGCAACTCATTACCTCCAGTGGCCTTTACTCTTGTAGCAGCCAAAAAATTCTGCAGCTCTTTGGCCTTATTGTGAGAAGTGATAGAGATAATGTAGATAAAATAATCAAGGAAGGAAAGATCGAGGGCACGAGATCAAAGGGGATACAGCGACCAGGTGGATAGATGAAATCAAGATCTTCAGCCTACTTCAGTAGGCTCTATGTGAAGGTGGTAACCACCGGAGATAGAGACGCTTGGCTCGTGGGGTCACGATGCTCAGCAGTGAGTACATCGACTTGTGATATTAACTTGTGCTTGGTAATGGTGGTCGAGCTCTGTAGCTGTGGATTAAATTACTTGAAGAAATATTGCAACCAGTCACAGTTTCTACAGCTGTATTGATGTAAAGAGCTGTTTCGAGTGTTCCTACGTCATCAGTTGACCCCACAGTTTCATACCTTCGTCAGTTCAACGTTTCTATCGAATGCATTTTCATCGCTGCAGCTGACCTGCACAAAAACAATTTCTGTCCGTTGCTGTATTTCCTAAAGTACTTAAAAGAATGTATTTAGACAACAGTCTGAATCGATAAGGCGTCGTAATCAACTACCACTATTTGATCGTGTGTCGCCCTCGAGTTTATGACCGCTTGAACTGTGCTGGTCACATTTTCAGTCGGGTGTCGAAACGTCTGTGCACGAATGGCAGCCCATTCTTACTGGAGAGCCGAAACCAGAAAAGGTGGTTATGATGGAGCCTGGGTCTGCAGTGAAGTCTACGTTCTAAGGGGTTCCATTGGGTCCAGGTCGGAACACTGGGCAGTCCAGTCCATTTCAGAAATGTTGTTGCACACATACTATTTACTCACAGACACTGTTTTATGACACGATGAATTGGTATTCTAATACGAATTATCATCGTATACACACTGTTTCTCTACCGAAGACAGTACAAAATATCGTAAAATGTGTTCATATATTTTCGCATTGGAGGGCAGCGTGGAGGGTAAAAATCGTAGAGGGAGACCAAGAGATCAATACACTAAGCAGATTCAGAAGGATGTAGGTTGCAGTAGGTACTGGGAGATGAAGAAGCTTGCACAGGATAGAGTAGCATGGAGAGCTGCATCAAACCAGTCTCAGGACTGAAGACCACAACAACAACAACATATTTTCGCAGCCCAACACCATACACGAGGTCCTCCTATTTTAATACATATGACGGCAGGTAACGGTCTCCAGGCATTGGTGAAACCCAGACACTTCCATCGGAATCCCACAGGGTATAGCGTGATTCATCACTCCAAATCGCTCGCTGCTACTCATCCACTAACTAATGGTGTCGCTCCTTATACCAACTGAAGTTTTGAGTAGCACTGACAACAGAAGTGTGTGGCTTGGAGCCGCTCGACCATTGCCCCGTATTCTCTTCAACTCCACATGCACATTCATTGTGCTAACTAGACTGCTGGTAGCGCTCTGGAACTCACGAGTGTCCTGTTCCTCTGATCCGTGCATTTTTATGTAACCACTCTCCGCAGTGCACGACAGCCCTGTAAATCAGTACATGAGATCTACCTGGATTTGGTTTAGATGTGGTTGTTCGTTTGCGTTGCCATTTCACAAGCATATAGGCAACATTCCAGTTGGTCAGCTTTAGAATGGCTGAAATGTCCCTGACGGACTGTTACCTGGGTGACATCCAATGAATAGTCCAAGTTCGATCCATCTTGCTATTAGTGCTCCTTTACTGACAGCAGAATCCTTTTCTTTTGTCTTAGATTGAAATACAACGTCACCGGTGGATCACGGTCGTACTGTATTGGTGGAAGGTAAAATTGTTCTATCCTACAATGATGTCATTCCAAGGACATCATTGGAGTGTACGTTGTAGGTGTGGTGGTGGGACCTGAAGTACCATACCATTCTCCGACAGTGGAAGTTCAAGTTGCAGGCAATAGGTAACACACCTGCATTACGTAGCGAAATTGGTGGTTTATAATAGTCGACATATATCGAGTGATCATTTCAAAACTGACATTTCATTAGTGGTCGTAGCAGGGCTATCGTTAGCCATGTTCAGAATCTGATTCGTCAAGGATGGTGAGAGGAACAGGGTGGCTTTGCTTGTGCTGGGAAGTCGTGTTGCCAATGTTTTGTAAGCTAGCGACCATGCCACACAGGATATTCACTTTGTCATAGAGGCACCTTGCGCCTTCTCTCGAATGGACGTCTTCAGAGTAACCATGTCCGTTTCCTCGTCGAGGGTAACTACCCTCATGATGGGAGGGGTACGCAGGCTCCACCGAAGACCTTATTCTTCAAGCGCTGGAGGGTCTGCATCCGAGACGCACTAATCGTGACCTACGCAGTGGAGCCATAAGTGAGGGAAGGGTGTACAACCACCTGGTACAGTCGGAGCTTGGTTTCTAGGTTCAGTTCCCTGCTGTTGAACGTTGGGTACTACGCTTTTATTATTTTCTGTCCTTTTTGATTGACGTATTCTGTATGTCGATGGAAGAGCAATTTTTTATCCTTCCAGACACCTAGATATTTGGTATAAGGGGACCATGGGACCTGGACGCTTGAAATAGAGATGTTGTGGTGAAGGATTGGATGCCGTTTTATAAAGTAGACTGCTGTAGTTTTGGTGGCGCCGAGGGCAATCTCGTGTGAACGACACCAGGTCACTATCGCGTCCATCTGCCTCTGGAGATGAGCAGTGAGCTGGTCCATGTTGCAGGAGATCGTATAGAGCGCCATACCCTCGGCATATTGCACCAGGTGGCAGTGTGGCGTGACTGGCATACCATTAAAATAAATATTTAAAGGGACGGGAGACTACACAGAGCCTTGAGAGGTACCCATCGGCATGTTACGTAAGTTTGAGCGTTTTCCTTGCAGATTGTCGTGCCAAATCTTGTCATACGCGTTTTGCAGGTCCAGGGAAACCGCTGGCGTCGACTTAGCGGATTTCAAGCCCTTGCAACATGTTCTGTGACCCTAAGAACTTGGAGTTCGGCCGACAGGTGGGAGGCGAATCCCAACTGTTCCAAACGGATTGGCCCAGCCACCACCAGACGCTGGAAAATGCAGTGGATGATCAAAGATTCTAGAACCTTTGCCATTTTATTCTGAAGGCTAATGGGCCTGTTGTTAGTAGGGACCATAGGATCCTTCGAGAGCTTGGGGATGGCAATAATTTGGATGCTTCTACTGTGGGGGAAAAAGGCCGGTTGTGAGACGTGGTTCATGATGCTGGTAAATAAGACCAACGGCTTGCGTGGAAGCCAGCAGAGGTGTTCGCTTAAGATGCCGTTCTAACCTGGAGCCGAATGCCAACACTTTTGCTGAAGGATACGTTGAATTTCCACTGGGGATGTAAGGTGAGGGGCAGTCAGAGGTGGTTTTTGTCTGAAAGCAGCAGTGGCTGCCAGAACATCGCATTCATCCTGGAGTTCATCAGGCATTAGGCCCTGGATGATCAATTCGGCCAGAGTTTCTACCACACAGAGAGCATAATAAGTTAAGCCATCCACTGTGTGGTTGGGATAGTTGGTCTTCACTGCAGAGCGCCATAGGGCTCGGACAACAGCCCATTCGGATTTATGTTGGAGTAGAAAGACGGACATATTGTCCGAACCGTGCGGCCACTACGGTTGCAGGTTTGAATCCTGCCTCGGGCATGGATGTGTGTGATGTCCTTAGGTTAGTTAGGTTTAAGTAGTTCTAAGTTCTAGGGGACTGATGACCTCAGAAGTTAAGTCCCATAGAGCTCAGAGCCATTTGAACCAATTTTTGTCCTCCCATTGTTCTGTTTTCCAGTCGACGAGGCGGTGGCAGAATTCACATTGAAGATGCTTCACATTATGCTTATCTCATGGATCACGAAATTGCTTCCACCGCCTGTGTTTGTGGTATTTCTGGATTTTGAGTTCTCGTAACAGGGGAGGCAAATCATCCATGGGGTTAACGCCCTTGGGACAGTAGAAGTAGAGGCGTTCATCGCCTTCTGGATTTTTGTGGTTAGGTAATCAACAGGACTAACCAGATCGGCAGGCATTGTCAGGTCGAGATGTTGCCGTGGTGTTGTTGATGATCCTTGAAAATTTGTCCCAATCTGTGATAGTCAAGGTAGAATGGATGTCTAAAGATAGAGCAACGTCGGTACGGTGCAGGAGCATGGGGTCGTGGTCAGAGGCCAGTTCATGGAGTGTTCCAACGAAAACTGTACTGCAACGTTCTTGAAAATGTCCACATACAGAACGTCTGGCTGGCAATCAGAATGGACTGGTATATTGGTGAGAGTGTGTGGGCCATAGACCAACAGCGCCGGAAGATCTTCCAAGTCAAGGAGGAGTCTGCCCTTAGGAGCAAAGCGAGAATGCCAAGCGGATGCTTGGCATTGAGATCGGCTCCAACAATGAGTTTGTCAAATGATGTCAAGGTATGGATGTCCACTTCACGAAGTGGTACGTTAGGGCTCAAATACGCCACAGCAAAAGTAATAGCACCAAGGTGGGTAGAAGCAGTGACCACTGTAGCCTGACCACTGTATCCTTTATATAGTCCTCATGGTGGTCGTAGAGGAAGGTGTTCAGTTCAGTATTCATACCTTTAATGCCATTAGCATTAAAAATACAGACACCTAGCTGAGCCCATCAACAAGGGCGATGGCCTTGGTGAACCTGTCCTCTGACTGATGGATGTTTTGAGCTGTTTCACAAATGACAGCCCTGATGTGGGACTGGTTGAACAGAGAGATGATCTGGAGAATCTCTCTCATGTCATCCCAGAAAGAAGCATCGGTCTCCACCAGTGAGACTATATCCCAGGTGGGGTGCTTGAACCTGTGGGAATCAGGAGCGTGTGCAGTGGCTGGTGAAGGTGCTGCAGTTGAGGGCAGTGGCACTTCAACATGTGGGCGTGAGGAGGCTGCAGACAGTCTTTCAGTTTGGTAGGCGTTGGCACTCATAACAGAAGACAGATGAGCAGGAGGAGACTGAGCTGCAGCGGCACATGTGGTCATAGGGGATGTAGCCAAAGGGACTTCCTGTGTTGCAGATGCATGAGGTGCCTGAGCGTCAGTGGTAGGATGGTCGTCGGGTTTACCCCTTAAGATGGGGAAAAGAGTGCGGCCCCAAGATGGCAGGGATAGCTGATTCGTCCTTGGTTTCCTTCTTGGAGGGTGGGAAGACCTCATAGCCTTCTGGTACATAGGGCATCCCTTACAGGAAGCCAGATGATGGGGATCGTGGGAGGTGCCCAAACAGCAGGCACATGTGGAGTTTGCAGTCCTCTGATGCATGTGAGCCTGAACACTTGACACACCGAAAAGGCGGTGAGCAGTAATTGCTGGTGTGTCGAAAAACGTTGACACCATGTAGGGGCCATTGTGGCCTTCATGTGTAGCAATACGCACCTTGGTGCACAGTAGATACCTGATTTGGTAAATGTCTTCAACGTCCTGTCTCCTTGTAAAGGAGACAACTTGGGTGGGCATAGGGATTAATTTCCGGTTCTCAGCGTCTCTCTTATTGTATTTGTGGACCAAAGGATCCAGGAATTTGAGACGGAGTAATTCATCCCTAAAGTCTGCTTCTATAACTTCGCAGGGAAGGTCTTTGATAACGATATTTGTTATTCTGTCTCCAGAAGCCTGATGAGTGTAGTAGTCCATAGCCCTTGACTTCACAAAGTTGTGGACATGGAGATAATCGTCCTTTGTGTCAAACAGATAGTTGATATAGTCTTCCTGGTAAAATGCCCGCAGTTGGCCCACAATAAGGCGCTGCAGTTCAGTATTTAGTTTAATGTACCTCATGGGATTTTGAAGCACGATACGTGAACTTCTCCTTCTTTGGTGGTGGTGGCGGTGGATTCCGAGAAGTGGGGTCGGGAGGGGGACCTATGTCCTGGTCCATGGCACCAACAGGTGCGGCTGCTCCAGCTTCGGAGGCATCTGAATCTCAATCATGGTCACTGCGATGGGCGCGAGTGGAAGACCATTTAGATTTTCGACCATGGGGAGACACAGGGTCGGAATCCCCAGAAGGCCCTTTTGGCTGACGGGGTGGTTTAGATGAGGCAGCACCTGTCGAGGCATCCACGTGGCGGTGAGTTGTATCAATGATGGCGGCCGACATGACCGTCACTGCATGAGAGGTCTATCAGCAGGCGGCCATGGGAATCGTCGGATGATGAAGAGGAAGATCGGTCCCTCAAGCAAGGCTGTGGACAGGGTTCATGTGAATCGGTATCACTGTGGGTGGTTATTAGTGACTTGTAGTGAGAGACACGATGAGCTCGGTCCTTAGCCCGTTGGGTGGTGTCGGTATCGGCGCTTGCAGCAGCTTGCCAGCACGGACGCCGAGCAGGTGGTGTCACATTGCCGCGCAAAGGGGCGGCGGAAGAATTTCCTAGCCGCGGATTCCTGTCCTTGGCCCTATTCATGCTTTGCCTCGGCCCGACTGATGTAGGCAGGGCGCTGGCAGGCAAACTACACTAACGCTGTCGCTCTATAATTGCCCAGTACAACGGGACGCATACGAAAAAACAAAATTGCCTTAGAAGGCGAACGAAAAATCAACGTTAACTCAGACACTACGACTAAATAACGCTAAGAAACACTAGTGACCTTAACGAACAATGTGCACGTGCTCGCAAGTAAACACTGTCAGGGTTCCAACTTGACTGGTTGGAAGAGAATCGTCCCCACCTCCTGATATACATGGTGAAAATTATTTAAACCGACAAACTCTGGGAGGTTGTAGGGGACATCAAAACAAATATTTTTCCCAAATGTCATTTTCTCCTATGAGGAGTATTTTCACCGGTAGAGGAAGATTTCTCTAGCGGCAAATTAATTAAACCAACAAACACTTTTCTATTTTTTTGTGACCAAGACATAACACATTAACACAACCCAATTTCAGTTACCGTAATTTTCAAAAATGCCTCCACTGACACGTAAACAAAGGTTATACCGTCGGATCATGTTCTGTCTAACACGAGCAAAAACTCCAGGAGTATCCTGAATTGTTCCTGCTGCTGCTACTATCCAGGCAACCAGATCCTCTTCTGATGCAACAGGAGTTACGTAAACAATGTTGCGCATCTCTCCCCACACAAAAAGTCCAGAGGGACATATCTGGGGATAGAGGAGGCCATAGTACAGGACCATCTCTGCCAATCCACTTTTCTGGGAACCGTCGGTCCAGGAATCGGCGCACACGACGACTGAAATGTGCCGGCACCCCGTCATGTTGGAACCACATGCGTTGTCTTGTAGGGAGCGTGACGTCTTCCAGCAGTTCTGGCAATGCTCCGGCGAGAAAATTGTAATAGTGCCTGCCATTTAATTGCCTAGGTAGCAAATACGGCCCAATTAAAGTCTTCAACAACACCGACCCATGCATTAACGAAGAACCGCACATGATGAGCGCTAGTAACTGTGGCATGTGGGTTATTCTCACTCCAAACATGCGAATTGTGCATGTTGAAGACTCCATCACGCCCGAACGTTGCTTCATCGGTAAACAACACAGAGGATGGAATGTAGGATGCATTTCACACTGTTCCAGGTACCACTGCGAATACTGTGCTCTGGGTGGATAGTCAACTGGTTCAAGGTTGTGGACACGCTGTAAGTGAAATGGATGTAACAATTGCTCTCGAAGGACTGTTCTTACATTCGTATGATTCGTCCCCATGTTACGTGCAATTGCACGAGTGCTGATTGAAGGATCCCGCTCCAGATGCTGCAAGACAGTTTCCTCAAATTGCAGCGTTCTTAACTCGCGACGGCGCCCCAGTCCAGGTAATTTGCTAAATGACCCGTTCTCACGCAGACGTTGGTACACAGCAGCAAAGGTCGTATGATGCGGGATACGGCGATTAGGATATTGTTGTTGATAAACCCGCTGTGCAGCTCGTCCGTTGTGGTGCGCTACGTAGTACGCACCAACCGTATCAGTGTACTCAACCCATGTGTATCGTTCCATTAGTAAACACAGACAATGCACTACTACACTGCTGGACAGCAGTTGCCTACAACTGAAGATCGTAATACGGCCTCTAACAACTGAAGAGCGTAATACGGCCTCCATCGGTTTAAATAATCCTCATAGGAAAAAATGACATTAGGGAAAAATATTTGTTTTGATGTCCCCTACAACCTCCCAGAGTTTGTCGGTTTAAATACTTTTCACCCTGTATATTGGCAAGTCCACATCTCGTGGCATCTAGTAGTCAATTACATACTACATATGGATGACTGGATACGTTTGATCAGATAGAGTATCGTACGTAGACTAAAACCGTCAAACTGCTTCGGTTACCTACAGTTGTTATTTTTTCCCATATCTGTGGTTGTGATGTAATGCGAGAGCAGCTGCTGATACGAGGTAAAGCTGCAGATTGGTGACGATGCCGGCGACCGCGACAGGTGGAGGTGTGGTTGCGGCGCGGCGGGCCCCGCTATGGCTGGAGGATGTGCGCCGCGCATGCGCTGCACCTGTTCAGTGGCATCGTGGTGAGACGGTGCTGGGCGCACACCGCCACCGAGCTGTCGCTGTCGCCGTGGCTGCTGGTGCCCGCGGTGCTCAGCCCCGCCTACACCTCCTCCCTGTTCGACATCATCTACAACCCGCCGCAAGAGCCCAAGATCACTTCCATCGACCAGCTGGCTTCATCGTCTCTCGCGATAGGTAAGTTTTCTCAAATTATACACCATTTTGTAGCAAATGCCGAGGTACAGTTCTAAGGTAGAGGTATTCTTACCGAGAAGGATGCATGCTGTGATGAATGTACGCAAGGGCACATTGTGTATCAGGACAACGATCACTGTGAATGTTTCATTCGTACAGTTTTTGGAGCTTCCGTGGAGTCACACGTGAAATCACACTCCGGCCGCATTCTAGATCCGCGAACTCTTGGCGGAGTGCACCGCTCAAACCAAATTAAGTTACGTACTGCTCCTTGAATTAATGGGAAAAGTTTACTTGCGGACCCGGATTAATTGTCTGCACTGACGAACTACCAAATCAATGTAAATAAGGTCCGCCAGCCTCGATTTTGCCCGTGAAAATGGCTACATTTACAGATCAAAGGTCAGTAACTAACAACCCCGTAGCTATCTAACTACACTACTGGCCATTAAAATTGCTACACCATGAAGAAATGCTGATGATAAACGGGTAATCATTCGACAAATATATTATACTAGAACTGAAATGTGATCACATTTTCACGCAATTTGGGTGCATACATCCTGAGAAATCAGTACCCAGAAAAACCACCTCTGGCCGTAATAACGGCCTTCATACGCCTGGGCATTACGTCAAACAGAGCTTGGATGGCGTGTACAGGTACAGCTGCCCACGCAGCTTCAACACGATACCACAGTTCATCGAGAATAGTGACTGGCGTATTGTGACGAGCCACCATTGATCAGACGTTTTCAATTGGTGAGAGATCTGGAGAATGTGCTGGCCAGGGCAGCAGCTGAACATTTTCTGTATCCAGAAATGCCCGTACAGGACTTGCAATATGCGGTCGTGCATTATCCTGCTGAAATGTAGGGTTTCGCAGGGATCGAATGAAGGGTAGAGTCACGGGTCGTAACACATCTGAAATGTAACGTCCAATGTTGAAAGTGCCGTCCATGCGAACAACACGTGACCGAGATGTGTAACCAGTGGCACCCCATACCATCACGCTGGGTGATACGCCAGTATGGCGATGACGAATACACGCTTCCAATGTGCGTTCACCGCGATGTGCCAAACACGGATGCGACCATCATGATGCTGTGAACGGAACCTGGATTCATCCGAAAAAAATGACGTTTTGCCATCGTGCATCCAGGTTCGTCGTTGAGTGCACCATCGCAGGCGCTCCTGGCTGTGATGCAGCGTCAAGGGAAACCGCAGTCGTGGTCTCCGAGTCCATGCTGCTGCAAACTTCGTCGAACTGTTCGTGCAGATGGTTGTTGTCTTGCAAACGTCCCCATCTCTTGACTCAGGGATCGAGACGTGGCTGCATGATCGGTTACAGCCATGCGGATAAGATGCCTGTCATCTCGACTGCTAGTGATACGGGGCCGTTGGGATCCAGCACGGCGTTCCTTATTACCCTCCAGAACCCACCGATTCCATATTCTGCTAACAGTCATTGGATCTCGACCAACGCGAGCAGCAATGTCGCGATACGATAAACCGCAATCGCGATAGGCTACAATCCGACCTTTATCAAAGTCCGAAACGTTACGGTACCCATTTCTCCTCCTTACACGAGGCATCACAACAACGTTTCGCCAGGCAACGCCGGTCAACTGCTGTTTCTGTGTGAGAAATCGGTTGGAAACTTTCCTCATGTCAGCACGTTGTGGGTGTCGCCACTGGCGCCAACCTTGTGTGAATGCTCTGAAAAACTAATCATTTGCATATCACAGCATCTTCTTCCTGTCTGTTAAATTTCGCGTCTGTAGCACGTCTTCTTCGTGGTGTAGCAATTTTAATTGCCAGTAGTGTACTTATATCAAATACGATAATTCGTCACCTGTAATGTTCAGCAGTATGATGTAAGGCAAGGAACATTGTATTATACTTCTGAGCAACACAGGCGCTGCAATATCGTATTTATCCTCAGACACCTACCATCCGACTTTCATTTAAAGTGTCTCCTCTGTACGGGAATATACATAATGGATGCACGAGTACAGGTTGTAGACACATGGTTGATAACATATGGAAGCTAGGGTCTGGCTGTGAAGCGGGCTCAGGTAGCCTAATGATAAGGCGACCGTTTGCGATAAGCCAGAAATCTGGATTCGAGTCCCTTTCCGGTGCAAATTTTCACTGTCGTAATTCCATATACACCTCATGGTTGTCCATATTCGCAACTGCGCACAGCTCATGACTTCAGGAAATGTTGCGCGATCCGACTGTTCTACTGGAATATGTTCATCACTAAGAGTTCAGTACACCGCGTTCAACTGGCTTTCAGTAACTGCCGTCGATAATCAACGTAACAAGAAAACAGGTGCACATTTTGAAGCCAGTAGGGAAACACCACACTCAGGTCTGCACAGCAACAAATGAAATTTATTGGCATGAGTGAACCCTCACCACGTTGGTCACCTTTATTTAACACGAGCTAGCTAATAGCTCCTAGCTCTACACTAAGGTCTCTTTCGACCGAAAGCTCTCTAATCCACAAAGCTGTTGCGCATGCTAACGCACTTTCGAGAGCTTCATAAGCTTTCCGTACCGGTAAAGTATGTCGTTGATCACGCCAGTACTCCGAAATGACCACTACTTTACAACACATAGTCTGCCCCAGATGGATCGCAACTTGAAGCTTCAACACCACGAGGACTGTCATTTAGGCCTTTAGGCAGTGAGAGTCAGGAGTAGAATGTTGGCATTCTCATTGGCCACTTCCGGCTCCTGTTACACCGCTTCTGTAAGGTGCTGCCACCTGCCAGGTCTCTTAGTAGTTTCCTGCAACGTTGGAAGCTACCAGCCGTCATACGGATATCACTCGCCCTGGAGACGGCCTCGTATGCTCCGATAGTTACCCATTTAGGAGAATTAGGGAAACACCCAGTCCATTACCTCCAGACTGGAGGAAACTTCATTCACTGCCATATGCAATAGCCACCGAAAAGAGCAAGCAGGTGCGGTCCAGAAATTATATGTTATAATTGTATATGTGCAATCCAGGCAGCAGGTCGCACCTCTATGTTCCTTCTTTGGCTTTAGTATACACCAGTAACGGTATCTAGATAAACCAATTTACGTAAACTATTTTTAAAAATTTTACAAAAGCTTTTAATTGTCTTGATCGCAAAAGATGCATTACAGTCTTTAGAACTTAAAAAGACAATCACAAACAGAAAATTCTTTCTTTCTTTCTTTCTTGGGCCTGTGTCCCGTTCCAGCGTGGGTTCTGCTTTGTTATGACGGATTTGGCAGTGTTAACTGCAGAGGGTGGCCGGATGCCCTTCCTGCCGCCGCCCTGAACCCCCGGGGCAGAAGTGATGTACCCCAGCTGTCTGCGTCTAGTGTAGGTCACGAAATAATGCGAACGTTTTCAAACGTCTGTGAGTCGTGTGGCTGAGGCGGAACTTGGGGACCAGCCTATTCACCTAGCGGGATGTGGAAAACCGCCTTAAAACCACATCCAGGCTGGCCGACATACCGGCCCTCGTCGTTAATCCGCCTGGCGGATACGATCCGGGGCCGGCGCGCCTACCCGAGTCCAGGAAGCAGCACATTAGCGCTCTCGGCCACCCTGGCGGGTCTAATCACAAACAGAAAATTGCCTCAGGTTAACCTAACTTAAACAGATTTCAAGGTCACGCATACTTTAAGGTGATGAACATTATTACTGATGACATCCCACTCATGGTGCGAACTTACAGACAACAGCAGCTACTATGAAGAAAATGACACGCTGCTTCTTATGCCTTAGACGTAACCACAACGCAAATAAGTGTTACGAATGGGGAAAGGCGTCCTGTGCGACGTGTAAGAACAGCACAACATTGCATCTGTAGTAGCCAGCTCAGGGCAGTGAACAAGATTGAAACGACTACTTTTAACTTCACATATCTAGATGCTGATCGTGTGAGTATCAGAAGACCAACCAGTAAGACTAAACTAATGCATGCCGTCTTAGACACAGGAAGTCAATCAAGTTTTCTGCACCATTTACTGATCTAATCTCTCCAACTCAATGTCACTGGAAACTAAAATCGGTAGTTGACGACATGTGAGTTATTCTACTCTTTAATCTCCTCATGGAGGAAGGTTCATTTTGATATGATGAGATGCTCCAGCACCCACATATCAGTTACAGCTTTCGAAAGCAGCAACAGATAATCACATCCACTGACAGTACCACGACATGTGGGAGGTAGGGACTTAAGGGAGGGTATATGGGTAGCATATCCGAGAGGAGACACTGAAGATCTAGAAGTCCTGACTGGAGCTGATTACTACTGAAAAACTGTGACCGTAGAGCAAGCAATTAAAGTATCAACGTCATTGATTCTTCTTCCCACAACTTCCGGGTACACTCTTTGTGAAAACAGAAATGGTACTACAGTTAACAAGACGACCGTCTACTTTATCAGAGTAGCTCCAATGAGATGACATATAAGTCAGTGTGCCGTTGTGGGACTTGAAGACAAGTTGAATAACAGAGGATCAAGAGCGAGCATTGACACCCACATACTACCCTGTCTCGCAAAAGTTCTGAGAGTTATACCACACGGAGAACAGTCGAAGGCTTTTACGCCTGCCTCGGTAGTAGGATATACTTTTCTCTAGCAACCCCACCACTGCTGAAGTACGTGTTCATTCCTCACAAAACAAGTTGCAACGGACTGAAGAACTGAAGCTCATTTATCATGAGGCCAATTCAAACAACAATGAGAGAGATCAGGTAGAAGTTGCACCTCAGAACTACGCAGTTGAAAACATATACCTGCACGCATCACAGTCAAGAAATGCATAAGTAGAAGCATTAAATACAGGATCGTGTTTAGTGCCTCATCACACAACTCTGCATCTTTGACTGACACCCTCTAAACAGAACCTGATTTACTGGCGGACATACTCGCAATATTGTGAGATTCCGCAAACTTCCGACAGGATTTGCGTGTGATGAGGCGAAGCCTTCTAACAGCTGACCTTGAACGAAGAGGACAGATCTCACTAGGTTCTTTTAGTATCGTTTTGAGCAAACTGAGAATGGTGCCTACACGACCATGGATAATGTGATAATGTCTTCATGTCTACCGACAATCATGCACACACACAAACACCTGGTGCAGAGGGCAGCACAGTCAACAGTTTTCTGTAAGACGCAAACAGATGGTGTGAAAGTCTCTTATTCCCCAACAAAGCCGGGTTCACACATGCAACTACAGTGACGCCACAGCTCGTTGCATGCTGTAGTTGCACAGTGAGTTACCGTTCACACAGAGTGCAACAAATACTACCTAGACCTTGTTTCACAGTTTTCAGTATCGCTTCAGCTTAAATCATATGGGCGGATATCAACGTTATATTGTATGTTATGGCTGTGAATAGAGTTATAACAAGGACAACGAAACGCAGATGTTGGATACGAAAATAGATTTGACATAGTAATAAAATGGTGGAAGAAAAGCGTTATAAATTAAATAATTCCAGGGGTCGAAAATGCTATCTGCAATGGCAAACCAACTAACAGCTGGGAAGTAACTAATTTTATTGTATCCGTTAATGTAGCCATTCGAACAGGATAGCTGCAATTTTTAGTTTCGGAGCAGCCACATCACACTTGGGGGCTATTTTCTGCATACAATCTACAATTTATACAATGCTTGGTTTCTCAGACTATGAGGTTTGCACAAATCGCTTGTTTGGGTATGGTACATATTAAGTTTACTTATTTATCCATCCAAAAACTTTCCAAGATTGAGGGATATGTCATTCATTTGCAAATACTGTCTACACACACACATGCACTTGCTGCTACAGAAAATTTAACAGTAATGACAGGTTGTTCTTGTAGTTCCAGAAGCTGCGAATGTGTGCCTGCAGACATGTTTTACTGAATGAAAACGAAAACGCTCTGAAAGTTAATGGAGTATAGCAGCAGTTATTTCACGATAACTGCTACAGAATGCTGGTATTTCGAAGTACAGCCACCATGGAGCAGCCAAATAATGTTATTCAGTAGTGGGGGAAGGCTAGTTACGTCACGAAGTACAACCGAGTTGAACTCTTTGTGGCGTGACAAAAATGGCGACTCTTGAGTAACGCTGCAGAAAGCTGGGTATTAACACATGCGACTGTAGTGCCGCTGGATTATGCCACTACCTGTGCCATTTTAGTTGCGTGTGTGAACGCAGCTTTACGTGGCTCGCTATTTAGCAACATGTTACAAACAGGAGGACCATCAGACCTGTTAATCACAGATTTTAATATGTTTTACATGTCCCGAGTACTTTGCTAGCGGCTTTTGATTCGACGGCACCTAGGTTCCTAGTTAATTTATGTTGAAGTTTTATGTCTACCTTCTATACCAATAACTTTAACCATTTCCCGAAAACCCAAGTGTAGTGCAACGACTAAATTTCATGGCTACAACGCTGGCGGTATTGTCCATGTCATTTTTTATTTTCCTTCAGTATACGTCACGCAAAATTATTCAAAAACAGTTATTTCCGCCCTACTAATTTCATCAATGAAACAATCATTGCAGCAAACTTTTTTGAATTGTTCAAGTGGTTCAAATGGCTCTGAGCACTATGGGACTTAATATCTGAGGTCATCAGTCCCCTAAAACTTAGAACTACTTAAACCTAACTAACCTAAGGACATCACACACATCCATGCCCGAGGCAGGATTCGAACCTGCGACCGTAGCGGTCGCGCGATTCCAGACTGAAGCGCCTATAACCGCTCGGTCACTGCGACCGGCTTTTGAAATGTGTATTCCGTTTGTTACGAAACAGATTATACAATCCCCTTACTCGCTATCGCTTGCATCGGCTACTGTGCTAGGACAGAATTCTGTATGGTATTCGCCCTAGAAGCAGCCGAACCACAAATTCGCAGTGCACCACGCACATTTAATTAAAGTTGCTGCCTTGCAGACACAAGGGTTTTTCAGAAGCGATACCAGAAAACACAATTCGTTTGGATTCAAAAAGATTCTTCTCTCTCTGGTCAACTTCGATGTGAACCACGAGTATTTGATCATCCCTGTGAAAGTAGATACACTAATTTGATACGAAACTAAAGAATGTATATTTTTATGGAATCTCTCCTCGAAGCGATTTCTCTGTTACTATTTAGCAAGTCAGGAACATTTCGAATTTTTTTCGTGAAAATTTAACCTGCCTGTAAAAATAAACATGACAATGTTGGCAAAATAGAGTACGCTTGACTGAGACAATATTTATGGTGTAGGCACATGCTTTCCTCTCATCTAAAAGTACTTGGTTGTAAAGTGTCTGATCAGTGCACCTTCTTCAAGAAGCAGTATTGAAAAGAAAATTTGCTTGCCACACGTATGGAGGAATGGCACATCCTAAAAGCTCTTTGTACAGGACTTTCTTGAACTTCCCTGATTTTATGAAAGTGACACTAATAATTTTTTTTTAATTTATGAGCTAGCTCGTCAATTTTTTTTGAACAATCCGACCAATTTTACCGGAAGTTTCTTGCGTACATAGAAAACCGTAAGAGAATATATTTCCTGACGCAGTTATAGTATATTGTGCTGTGAAGGTATGACTAATCTTGTTCAGATGCTTTTCTGCACAGGAGTGGTTTTCGCTTCTTGTCCCGCAAGGGTTCTATTGTACGTCGATTGGTATTAGAATCTGTTTTGATAGGTATTAATTTCATTAACGAGATAAAAATTGGGGATGACTACTTTCGTCCGGATCTGAAATGACACGTATTATTTAATGATATTCTGCACGATGAAACTGAAAAAGATTCACATGCAGAATGTTGACCTCTAACGCCAGCGTTGTGGCCATGAACCTAAGCAGCTGCACTACCCTTGCTTGTTCGGTATATGATTAACGCTAGAGTTATAAGAGATAAGCACAAAACGGTCAGGTCTTTCTATTAATTATCTAAGAAGGAGAGGTTTCCAGGGGTGGGATGGAATTTTTGAAACCATCTGCAGGTATATGGTGATGAACTTAAGGGTCCCACATATCACGCCCCGCAGCCACTCGCCCTGGCCAGCCCTCGTTTGCGAGCTACAGACGAAAAAATTTAATAATTTTTCGTGAAGTTCTAGACCATTAAATTTGAGGAGTTGCCTGCAGAGGTGATGTAGCGTGTTCGTTAGCATCTGAAGCTGTTGATCTGAAGACCTTACGCTCAGATGTTGTTGGGTGCTTTTAATTTTTGTATTTGTAATTAGCTGTCAAAATAACTTTGATCATTATTTTTATACAATCAATGGGTTTCTTTGTAAATTTCTTTACTTTTCTCATTTCTAATCCCTATCACGTTATTTTAATCATAGTATTAACTTTTTAATTTGCTCTAATCCTTTCTCCCTATCATTCTGTTTGGATTTGGAATCTTTGTGCATCTGATTTTAATTATTTTTACTTATCTACCGCGACATTTCATGTCTGAAAATTCCAGTCTATCAGTTAAAAATCAAAAGACGAAATAATCTATTTATATTGGCTCGGCAGTGGTGTCAAAAATATATTTTTTCATCACTTACAAGATGTACATTTTTCTGGATAGCAATCGTCACACAACTATTGGAACACAAATTTCTGTTGCTCTACCACCAAAATGACGCAGATGAAGATTTAAACGAAAGAAGGGATTACAAATAAATGCGCAAAGTGAAGAACAGAAATAATGAATTCAATAACATGGGAGAAAATATAAGATGATCAAATTGAAGAAATGAAATCGAAATTAATAGAAAGGTTTATTGAAAATCACAAACAGAAAGATTCCAAACAAAAAAGAAGAGGTGAGAAGTAAAAATAAAAGTAAATGTAAAAGCTGTATTGACATCTTCAACTTTTGTAGTCCTGTCTTCCTCAGTTGCGTGTAATATTACGGTATATTGATAATTTTTACTTATGCACCGTGTGACAGCAACTGAATAAAACAAAATTTTAGTGCCATACGCGTTTCGCCTTTATTTTCTGCAAGGCATCATCAGTGGCAGGTTGCGTGGACAATTTCTTACATATTACGCTCCTGTTGCATTTTTTGGTGTTGTTCTTCTTCTTATGAATGCCAGTTCGAGGTTTTTTCCCACATTCCACAGCACTATGCAACAGGAGCGTAATATGTAAGAAATTGTCCACGCAACCTGCCACTGATGATGCCTTGCAGAAAATAAAGGCGAAACACGTATGGCACTAAAATTGTGTTTTATTCAGTTGCTGTCAGACAGTCCATAAGTAAAAATTATTAATATACCGTAAATGTAAAAGGTTTACAATGATTAGAATTACGTGATAAAGGGTTAGAAATTTAAAAATACAAAATTTAAACCAATTACTTGAATAAAAATTTTTGAAACACGTAATGAGATTCGAACCGCTCTTGTGCACATCGGAGTCATACACTAAATATTATCCTACATCAACACTACGTGTAGAATTGTCAATTTTAAGGCTCTAGAATATTATACAAAATAATGAAATATTTTTTTCCTCCGTTAGTCGGTAGCGAAGGCCCACCAGGGTGAAAGGCTACAGGGTGAGATACCTGGGACCCTAACATACATCTCTTTATGCTCTAAATCTGTCCGAACAGGCCTCTGAATGCTCAACGGTACCGACTGACCGCCGTGTCATCCTCAGCCGATAGGCGTCACTGGATGCGGATACAGAGTAGCAGCTGGCCAGCACACCACTCTCCCGGCCGTTGTCAGTTTTCGAGACCGGAGCCGCTGCTTCTCAGACCTGTAACTCCTCAATTGGCCTCGCAAGGACTGAGTGCACCCCGGTTACCAACAGCTCTCGTCAGACCCGGACGGTCACCCATGAGAGTGCTAGCCAAGCCCGACAGCGCTTGACTTCGATGATCTGACGGGAACCGTTGTTATCGGTGCGGCAAGACCGTTGGCTTATATCACGGATGGTTTGAAAAACTCAGTCCCGTTGAGGCGTAGCGCCGTATAACGATCCTGCCTTGGAGTCAGTTAAGTGGGAGATGTGTCTCAGAGCTGGATAGTGACAAGTGGTGACACGAGACTGGACACGCACGTAGTTTATGTATCAGCCGATAGAGGACAATATTGGATAGGGGGACTGTGATTTTAGTTTCTATTGTGCCCACTAGAGTGCACTAAAGTAATAAAATGTTTTTCATAAACTGTGCTAGTATTTTCATAAAGTGTTATTAAGCCTTTTTCTGTATGTAGAATGTTATAAATGTGTTTTAGCACTATGAATGATGCGTGAGTGTGGTTTAAGGTTAATATGAAGATAATTGTTTAACGAGTTATGTATTAGGATTTAGTGTGGGAAGATTTCGAAGAAGTATGGATATGGACAAAGGTGATTTTTGTAGAACAGATTTGTAAAGTAAATGTATGGTAAAGGGAAAGTTAATTCAAGTACAAATAACAATAGTAAATAACTTCATGCATAAGCAAAACTTCAGTATATTAGATAATTACGTCGGTAAAAAGTGCAGTCATTAGGTTTACTATTTTGCGAATGGTTATTGATGAAAAGCGCGGACTGACGCGGGAGAATGTTGTTTTGCTATTGGCTGTTAAGTAAACTGACCAATGGTACAGCAATATACTTCGCGCGCCTTTCCCTGCTGGTAGAGAAGACTTGGAGTATTCTAGAGAAGAGTGGGAGCCTAGCCATGAAACAGTTCGGACGTGGGTAGTAGTAGTTCCGATGGAAATGAGAGGTTGCCAGATCTAGCAGTGTTTCATACATCAAAAGTTTTGTAAAGTGACGGCATAATTATTCCGATGTGTGTGTAGAAATTTCAGAATATTTAAGTGAATTTTGTGACGAGAAAAGACATATACTGCGCGTGGCGTATTGAGCAGGTCGGTGGCTAAAAACTGTGACTGCATTTGGTACAGACTTAATAGCATTCTCAATCAAAAACAATCAGTATTTTTGTAGCTATTACGTTTCCGGGGAATGCAACACCATAAACTTGCTAACTCGAGTGAAAGGGATTGTGAGTGACTGTGTTATGACTAGTACAGGCTTGGCAGTGATACTTGTTCACCTAAGTTTCAGAATATATTAATTGAGGACAAAATTTCCAAACTTCCATTTGTGTGAAAACTTTCTCTCGAAACGTAGATTAGTGACTTAAATTGCAGCCTGGTTCACGTCGAACTACAGTAGGTTTCACTCGGCTTTCCTACTGATGATCTGCTGAGACAATGTCCACAGGTAGATGCAGGTCCGTCGTAAAGGGACGGAACGAACCGAGCCGCCGCACCGTCCCTGGGGACCTCTCCTTGTAAGACTCATCAAAATCCGTGATTAACGGATCTGACGGTCCCCTCGTAGAGCGAAACCGATACTTTTTTTCTGGAGAGATGACAGCTGGGTGTTTTGTCGGCGGCAGGGTCCCGGCAGCGGCTGCTGGACCTGTACGACGTGGAGGGGGAGCCGCTGTGGCGCGGGTCGCGCGGCCGGCCGCCCGTGCTGTGCGCGGACCGGCTGACGCAGTGCGTGCGCCGGCTGACGGCGACGCGCGACCTGGCGCTGCTCTGCTCCGAGACCGTGGAGTACCAGGCACCGCGCGCGGCCGCCGCCGCCTACTACCGCCTGCAGCGGCCCGTCGCCACCTACCCCATCGTGTTGTACGTGGCCAGGGGCAGCGCGCTGCGCGACCGCCTCGCGCCTCTGGTGAGCCGCGTGCTGCAGGCGGGGCTGCAGCGGCACTGGGCCGCGGCCGTAGCCTACGGCGGGGCGGCGGCGCGCCAGGCCAGGCACGACGAGGTGGCCGTCTGGCACCTGCAGCACCTCGTGGGCATTTTCTGGATCTGCGGGCTGCTGCAAGCGACCGCCGCCGCCGTGCTGCTGGCCGAACTAGCGCTGCACCGGGCGCACAGCCACTGGCCCGAGACGACGGCCGGACCGTTCTGGTCTCTTCCGAGGTTTCTCCTTCCTATTCTGAAAAAAACTACCAAAAACTCTCAAGGAGATCTGTGAACCCTAAAATGAGCAACAAAACTATTAACATTTGATGCCACTAACTACTCTGTCTGACGAAAACGTGAAGCCCGTACAAAGTGAAGAGGAAATGAAATAAAATTTCTTTTTTTTTTCTTTATTGTTATTTAATTCCCCTGGCGTGCATGGGCAGGGGAGCGCTGTCAGCGGCACAATCCGCCGCTCTTCAGTCGAGCGATATGACAACTAAGACAAGAATAAAACGTTACATGTAACGCGATAAAAAAGGGGGACATGAAGCAGAGAAAGGGGAGATAATGGAGGTAAAAATACACAGACATGGAGACGTTCATGGGGGACAATTAAAAAAGGTGGACATAAAGTTAAAAAAAACACAGTTGGCGATTCTTAAAACACAAAGAAGACGCCGGCCGGGGTAGCTGAGCGGTTCTAGGCGCTACAGTCTAGAACCGAGCGACCGCTACGGTCGCAGGTTCCAATCCTGCCTCGGGCTTGGATGTGTGTGGTGTCCTTAGGTTAGTTAGGTTTAAGTAGTTCTAAGTTCTAGGGGACTCAGAAGTTTAGGCCTATAGTGCTCTGAGCCATTTTTGAAGAAAGAAGACACTGAAGGCACACACACATGTTAAAACTCGCCCACAGTATTAAAAACACTCCAGAACAGCACATTTGGCTGGCTCTGAGCACTATGGGACTTAACATCTGTGGTCATCAGTCCCCTAGAACTTAGAACTACTTAAACCTAACTAACCTAAGGACATCACACACATCCATGCCCGAGGCAGGATTCGAACCTGCGACCGTAGCAGTCGCGCGGTTCCGGACTGAGCGCCTAGAACCGCTAGACCACCGCGGCCAACAGCACATTTAAAACCCACTTGGAGCACACACCATGAATAATAAAACTGCCAGGTGGTACCTGCCGAGGGAGAGGCGGGAAAGGACGGAAAAGGAGGGGAGAGCAAGGGGTAGCAGGGGAGGTGGCGGGATGAACTGAGTAGGGGCGTCAGCAGGTACAATAAGAGGCAGGAGACTGGTGGGGCAGGAGATGAAGAGAGAAGACTAGGTAGGAGGGAGTGCAGAGACACTGAAGGGGAGCTCAGGAGAGGGGGCGGGTGTAGGAGGGGAAACCCACTCAGGAGAAGGGAGGGGGAGGAGAGGGAACCCTGAGGAGGAGGCAGGAGGAAGATGGAGTTAGAGTTGGTAGGAAGGGTAGATGTCAGGGCGAAGCTCATCATCCGGTAGGGGTAGATGGTGGAAGTTGCGTTGGGAAAGGAGGCGGAGGGTGTGGAGATGGAGAGAGGGTGGGACACAACGGTAAAGGCGCGGCAACGGGCTGGGAGTGGAGAGGAAGAGAGACACCAGGGGGTGAGGGGAATGAGTGCAGCGGACAATAGGCCTATATAGTATGCGGATGTGTTCAAGGATAAGGAGAAGGTGGGAGAAGGGGATGAGGTCGTAGAGGATGTGCATGGGGGACGGAAGGCGGATGTGGATAAAATCTCACAGGTTGAAAGAATATGTGATGTCAAATTTTCAAAGAACTTGCGAGTATGAGCCGATTTATCAGTATCATGTCATACCCCTTTGGCGTGGTTGCATGCTCGATTTCGGTTGTGAAGTGAGTCATATAGCCATTCTACCCTCTCCTGACGTAAGCTGGCCCACATCATTTGTATGTAACTGGTCCTTCATACCCTGGATTCTGGAAATGGGAGAGAGTTGACTCGCCATAAATGAAATGCATCTCAGGCGTTTCGCGGTACGTGTAGCTACCCATATTACTCCCAAAGTTTCCACGGCCTGAATGGCGGCGGTCTCTGTTCATTACGACCGTGTTTGTATAGCAACGCCCTCTCGTGACCATAGAGCCCTCTCGCCGCGTTTGATACCTCAGGTTCCGATATTATCACTGATTCTTGCTGTATGCCAGATGCACCATGTTATTTTGCAAACGTTTTCTGAATCACTCTCGCGCATTTATGACATATCTATGTTGTCCTTTCTTCTTCTCTTTCCCTGCAGTCGTCGATTTTGGTTTTAAGGTACTGTGCCTTCTTTATCACGCAAAAATTTACACACAAATATTCATCAGAGTATGTTCTTTATGTGATATCGTAACATGTTACGATTTCACGTACAGATAATTTGAGTGATGGTTTGTATGTGTTTTATGATTTCACGTAAAGAAATCTGAGTTATGGATTTCTTCCTAATGAAAGAGGCCTGCATGCGCGCACCCCCCCCCCCCCCCTCACCCCCTGCGCCCCCCCCCCCGCCCCCCGCCACGCACAGAAAGAGAGAGAGAGAGCTCAAACAACCACCCAAACCACTTGAAAATAGGAATAAATTCCTGAAAGTCGCCATGCTATGCTTGAAGAAATGCAGCTGGTGTAATATTTCCTTATGTAAAGATAAAAAGAAACACTTTCCTGGTGTTCAACAACTATTATTTACCTACGCTCAGACTAGTTTTCATCTTCTTAGGTCATCATCAAATGACAACCAAATGTCATAACCGTAGAAAAATAACGTGAACTTACTAATAATGCGCAAACAACGTAAGTTTCGAGCCCCGATTTAAAATTTTCTTGGCCTAATATGAGGGCTATTTGGAAAGTAAGGTTTGGTTGGGCAGAAAATGGAAACCATAGTGGAAATCCAATGAAGCATTGCAAGGATGTGTTGGGCAGGATTTATAGTATGCCTGTTGATTGCGTCACGTCGCTCATTTCAGTTATGAGCGCACAATAAGCACGTAAAGATGCCTAGCTGAACAGTCTCTCCCTTGAGGGATGAAGACGTATGAGAGATTTCTCTTATTTCACGCGCCATATACAACGTAGCTGTCATGCATTTCCTTCTCCATGACAATCCTCGGCTGCACTCTGCAGGGTCAGTGGAGATGCTTCCTCAATGCTTTCGATGGGAAGCGTTTGATCACCCACAATATAGCCCCTAATTGGCTGCCTCTGAGTTTTATCTCTATGGCTATGAAGACAACATTTGGGCACAGGCAACGAGCTTTAGACCAGCGTAAAGAATTGGCGGAAAGTTACGACAAATGTATAAGTCGTAGCGGTGACTATGTAGAGAATTAGCTGGAAGGTGTATATAACTGTTGCAAATAAAACATTTTTGATTTTCACAACTGATCGGACCTTACTTTCCGAATAGCACTGGTATGACATTGGATGTTGCCGGAGTTAGTTCTAACGTTTCATCCCGACATCTTGCTAGTATTATGAAAAAAGTGAACGTAATCCATGTTAGTGTAGAATTCCTCTTACCTGTAGACAGAAATAACGTGACTTCTGAATAAGAAGGTCGACTCCTCTACATCATATTTCCTTGTTTATTATAAGGGACGATCAAAAAGTTTCCGTTTGAGAGCGCTGATGCGGCGCATATACAACGTAGCGCGTCCCCCATTTATATAAATACCGATATGTAGGCAAGGGATTAGTTTGGCATTCGTGTCTTTCCGACGTGCGTGCGCTAAATGCGGAAACGCAAGCAATGGAGACATTATTACCAAATGCGTCCAAACAGGCCCATCGTGTTGCTTTTCTTTTCTTGGGTGCCGAAGGACAAACACCAGTAGACATCCAGCGAAGAATGAAGAATGTGTATGAGGCAGAATGCCTGTCGAAAACGACAAGGGATGCTGCTGCTTGTTGATAAGGCACGTCTCCTTATAAGCAGATGTCGTAACGCAGGAGTTACGCCAACTCAAGTGGGAGAAATTCGAGATCCCACCCTATAATCCTGATCTCTCCCATGCCAGTTCTCACGCCTTCGGTCCCTTAAAAAAGGCTCTGAAGGGTCGACGTTTCATGTCGGACGAGAATATGCAGCAGGCACAGCCGGCCGCGGTGGTCTCACTGTTCTAGGCGCTCAGTCCGGAACCGCGCGACTGCTACGGTCGCAGGTTCGAATCCTGCCTCGGGCATGGATGTGTGTGATGTCCTTGGGTTGGTTGGGTTTAAGTAGTTCTAAGTTCTAGGGGACTGATGACCACAGATGTTGAGTCCCATAGTTCTCAGAGCCATTTGAACCATTTGAGCAGCAGGCACTTACGGATTTCTCCACGCAGAAGGACACGGTGTTTCAGCAAACGTGTATCTTCAGCAAGGTGCGTTGTTGGGATGATTTCCTCAATGCTCACGGCGATTTGGCCAGATTGGCGAACAGATTCTGGACTGTACGGACTTCGAAATGAAACTTTTCATCGCTCCTTATAATTTAATTCTGATTGTTCTTCAAATGTGAGAGCTCTCGACTCACATGCGGTAAATAATGAAGAAGGTTATGAGGTCATGGGCGAATTTTTATTTTCGTTGTTGGAGCTGCAAGGAAAGCTTAATAAATGCTGGCTTAACGCAACACCACGAAGAGACTGTATTTTACGCAAGTGTCAAACAACTGACTGACAATTCAGGAATAAGCGACCATGCATTAACCAAGTACAGCCACAAGATGTGGACGGATTTATAAATGAGAAGGCTTAAATAAGAGTAACGTTGCGTGAAGTCTGCTGATCGATTTTCTGGCACTCAGCGGTAAATGTATGTGAGGGGGAGGGAGAAGGTGGGGGGGGGGGAGGGGGGAACTTCACTGAATCGATGAAAACTGAAGTTACTGCTACAGCGCAGACAACGGCACATTCGTAACTAAGTTTCACGTGGTATCTTTCCGGGAGCTGAGCTGAATATCATGGTAAATTAATGTGACAGCCAAGAATTACACTTTGCTATAGAAAGACACTTGAAAATCTGTAAATGTCTTCTATCATGATTTTTGACGAGATTTCGATGAGGAAGTGAGAAGTTCCCTATTCGTTTGACTCGATCGAGTTCTTGAACAAATCCTGTTTCGTAAACCCGATTTCTTGATGCTAACAGAGATCCCAACCTGGGAAAGACCGTGTCTCTCCTCACATTACCTTGAATTCTCTTTCTCGGTGTGAATCTCCTCGTTTGTCGCTCGTTGCTGAGCATAAAGTCGGTTGACTGCCAGGACGACTTTCATCTGGTAAGAACCACTAACTCAAGGCGCCAGCAACCATCTAAAGTTTTATTTCACCCAGCTCCTATGGGAACACCGTTTTAACGTCAACAGCTACACTCAAAGAAAAGAAAAAAAAAATAACACTCCTGGAAGGAATTATCAGAATGGGACGAGAATCGGTAGATATGATGTACATGTACAGACGGACTTATTATTACAATTTCAGAGAAACTGGATGATTTATTCAAGAGAAAGAACTTCACAATCTGAGCCCGTCAATTACGCGTTGGTCCGCCTCTGGCTCTTATGCAAGTAGTTCTTCGGCTTAGCATTGATTGATAGAATTGCTGGATGACGTCCTGAGGGATAGCTTGCCAACTGGCTGGCGCTTTAGATCGTCAAAATCCCGAGCTGGCTGCAGGACCGTGCCCGTGACGCTCCAAGAGATCCGATGACCTAGCTGGCCAAGGTAGGGTTTGGCAGGCACGAAGACAAGTAGTAGAAACTCCCATCGTGTGCGGGCGGATATTATCTATCTGAAATGTGGTCCCAGTATGATTTGCCACGAAGGCCAACAAACCGTGACGTAAAATATCGTTGGCGTATCATTATGCTGTAAGAGTGTCGCAGATGACAACCAAAGAGGTTCTGCTATGAAGTGAAATGGCACCACAGACCATCAGTCATGGCTGCCGGGCCGAGCGGTGGATGACAGTCAGATTCGTATCCCATCGGTGTCCGTGGTGTTGTTATCCCATCGCTGTCTGCGGTGTCTCGAGGCAGGTCATCGGAACTCAGTTTGAAGCGGGATTCATCACTGAAGACAAATCTACTCCAGTCAATGAGATTCCTGGCCGAAGACGTGTATGTATTTTTCCCAGATAGAGCTTATATCTTACATTGTGTCTTCCAACTCAGTAGAATAGGTGAAAGATAAGGCTGAGGCAGTTGCCCGCAAAAGGCAAAGGTTCCAGGTTCGAGTTCCAGTGTGGCACGTAGTTTTATTCTGAAGTTTCATTCCTTTAGCTGCAGAACAGGAATAAAAGGCAGACATTCCAAGTCGTCGGTGCTGACACTCGCTCAGAGTGGTAACGGTCCGTCCCCCGTCCTCACGTGATGCCATGGCACAGCGCCGAGTTGCAGTCCCATCCGAGATCAGAATCCACGAGCTACTGGCGATGTGGCAAGAGCGAGCCAAATCATTCTGCGAATCGCACTACTGATGGCACGGAAATGGTTAGCGGCAGCCCTGGTCATTTCCCGCCACTTCTAAGCTTGTACTCCTAATACGGCTTGTAGTCTTCTCACTCACGAGACAGGGCTAAAGTGAGCATTACTATATTACGAATAGAAAATGCCCTGCAAAACTGTAACTGTCCTGAGAAAGATTTCAACTAAATCCGAACTCTAAACTGGAAAACTTACATGTCTAGCAGTCAACGCACCACCTCCGACTGGCTCCTTGCAACGTCCGCACAAATTTAGATACAGGATCAATGCTCAAGATACATATCAAAACTAAAACATGTCGAATTCCTCGGAGACAAACACAGTTTGCCTACGGTTGTTACTCTGTTCCAAGTCTATCTCTTCGACGATTTTTTAAAAATCTGCTGCAAATAGTTACACTCGATAACTGATTTCGATTACATTCAGTGTTCATCTTCAGATCTAAAAATGAAATAAAATAAAGTAAAAAATTAATAAATATGAATTTCTGTAGATAACACTGAAAATTTAAAATTCAATTATTTTAAAATTGCAGCTGAATAACCATATAACATAGGTTAATAATATCTAAAATTTAAAATTCTTAAAATTTGAACTGGTTAATCACGAGCCGTGAAAAGCCAAAATTCTTTAAAAAGAACTTAGTCAAAGCTGTAAAATGAAGGGAACATCACGACAGTACACTCGTAACAACATTCCACGGCGTCTACCATTTCATAAACGCTATATGCATCATACAAATCTATGCTTTACAGGTAATGGGTAGGGAAAGGAGGAAAGTGGGATGGTGAAAGGAACACCAATGGTATTCTGCGGCACTAACCTGTAATAAAAACGGTCTAAAAGACGTAATACAGTTATTGTAAAACAAAGAAGCAGTTTATATTATGCATCTTGTTAAAATGTTGAATTAAAACTGGAGAGTTGCTGCTAACTTGGCTCCCAGAGATCGTCGTCAAAATTCTTGAAGTACACCGAAGTGTCGAAGCCACACTGGACATTAAGTATTTTACATGGTTCTTTCAGGTGATTTCCAGATATTACAAGTTCTTCGATAATGACCTCCTCTTAGTATCTAATAACGCCGCAATAAATTCCAGAGCTTCCGCCCAACGAATCATATACAATATTTTAAGGAAACGTTGTAACCAGTACACATGTTCGACTGCTAAATGGTAACATAACTCAGAACCTTCAGTGGACGATCAAAAATTTAATTGCACTTAAACACAGTTACTTTGCCAAAGTGAGAACTGTTACATACTGGTCGATTCCGAAGCTTGTTTATTCGTTTATTCATATTACGTTTTGAAGAAATGTGTTGCATCATTTCGCACGACGAGGCGCAAAGCAGGGCTGTCTCCTTCTGATGCGAAACTATGGCGTGGCTGCTTGTAGGACGGTCTTGCGGAGGAATGCTTCCGCCGAGACGAAGAAAGGAAACACTCCTCATAAAAGAACAGCCTCTACTAAATGAGGCAGTTTAGAATTAGGTAAGAAAATAGTGTGCGTCTTTAAAATGTATTTTAAGGCATGTTTTCATAAGAAACGGCGTTTTACTGTTGCCAGAGGCATATAATTAATGAGAAAGCAGTCATATAAAGAATACATAAGAAAAATTACGTTGCTAAACAAAGGACTGGGCGAGTTAAAAAGTGAGAGTGTCACACTGCCTTTTGAGGTTTTTGTGAGGCAGATGCCCACACAGTGCGTTTCAACGGCCGCTCGACGGTTCACTGGCGAACAGCAACCATAATACATACCTTCCCACGCACAGTATGTGAGTCTGAATCGCTGTGCAGACATTGTTGGTTTTATAGCTATCGGTCATGTATTTACGGAAACCTCAGCCGCGCGGATTGGCCGCGCAGTTTGAGAATCCGCCCTGTCACGGATTGCGCGACCCCTCCTGCCGGAGGTTCGAGTCCTCCCTAGGGCATGAGTGTGTGTGTTGTTCTTAGCATAAGTTAGTTTAAGTAGCGTGTAAATCTAGGGACCGATGACCTCAGCAGTTTGGCCCCTTAGGAATTCACACACATTTGAATACACATTTGGAAACTGCAACAACGCTAGATTTTCGTCTAGCAGCTCATGTTAACCACAAAAGATTACGATAGCCAACTGGCTATGATAAGTAATGGATCTCAGTAGCTGTAAATTGGAATTTGAAAAAGCGTTCGAGTAGTGTAGTAGTTACTGCTGTATCTAAGTTCCGATAAATTTAACAGGAGCGATTGTTTGACACCAAGCTTACCCTGGTCTGTTCTGTGGCAGCTCACGTTAACCACAAAAGATTACGAAAGCCAACTGGCTACGATCAGTAATGGATCTCAGTAGTTGTAAATTGGCATTTGAAAAAGCGTTCGAGTTGTGCAGTAGTTACTGCTGTATCTAAGTTCCGATAAATTTGACAAGAGCGATTGTTTGACACCAAGCTTACCCTGGTCTGTTCTGTGGCTGCAATGACGTCGTTTACGAGGAACCAGAAAGGGTACACCATTCTGTCGATGGCGATGGCTTCCTCGCTTTGGTTCTAGAAAAAATGTACAGGAAGAATTGTCAAAAGATTAAAGATAAAAACTTAAGATAACTAAGTTCTGCAAATAGTGTTAAAGTAATTTTAAGTCTGAAACTCCACCATCCCTTTCTTGTCCCCACGTAATTCTTCTGAATGATCTCTGATAGAAGGAAGTGTACTTCAAGGGCATTCTTGCATTTGCAGTGGATCAGACTGGCGAAACGTAGAGACTGTGTGTTGATGTTCAGAGCAGCGCAGCAGCTCAAGACAAGTGCTCGTATACGCATGGGTTTACCACCAGCGTTTGTTTGTCCCCTGAGGGAGCACAATATCTGAGTCGCAACACTCACCCTCAGAAAAAGGGGAAAAATTGTTGCCGCGGTAGCTCACCAGCAAATTCTTTTCAGTTTTCCATGTGGCAAGACTAACTTTGTCACTGTAGATCGTCAGCTTCCGACTTCAGTAACATGGAACAGTCTCGATCACGGCCATTCCACAGGCCCCCATGCACCTTCTAAATCCATGAGGGCTGCTCCCAGATTTCATGAATCCTAAACAACTCTAAACATCGTTTTGACATTCAGACATTTCACTCAGTCAGTCCTGTGGTTCCGAAGGTTTGGCTCGTGAGTAAAATGCATGTATTCACATTGACCATCCCCCTTCTACCTCCAGTGTCTGGTAACTATTCCCTCCTGCTAGGGAGTATCACATTATTAATTCTCGCTAAATGATAATGAACGAATACCTGATAGCACGAGAGCCCACGACCAAAACCATGTCTCATCCATTTAAGGCCAAAACCGTATTAAGGACCCTGAATCTGATTAGTTGCGCAGTAACAACCAAAAAATGTCACAGCTTCACGAAGGTCCACTGCTACGTCAAAAAAAAAAAAATTGGCTGATGGTATTATCACAATTCGTGTGATATTAAAAATTTACATAGATTTCGTCGTTTTATCACGAAAACATTTGTTCTCAGACATTTTGCGCGCAATATTTGATCTTAGTGAAGTTTCAAAAATGTTAACAAATTTTACCGAACAGTATTATAGCCACTCGGTTTAATTTACTTCCAAACATTTTAAATGGCTGTCAAGTTACCAAATTCTGCTTTCAGATATTTTTCATGTCGCTTAAACTTACAAAACGAGAACAACGTCCGGCGCTTCTTACACTCCAATGTTGGGAACTGATGTTTACTTGTTACGCTCTTGCCCATCTACTCATATATCACGACTGTAACAAGTTAGGTCTTCGGATTTCGAAAAATAATTGAAAAATATAAAATTGAAAGGCTTTCTGGCCAAATTTTTTATTAATAACTGGTCACAATATGACTTGGCGCAGATCATCAGCAACAAAGTGATCCATATTAATCATGAATATTGGGTTGAAGATGGTACTGTTAATCAAACAGTTAATGAAAATCTAATTTATCAAGAACAAAAGAAGGCTGGTGCCAAGTTTGTTTACAATCTTTGTCAAAGTAATCAGTGATGGCGAGTTCTACTCGATGTTTTGACACTAAAATTTTAATTATCATGCTTGGGAATTTGTAAAAATTTCCGTATAGATTTGGATGGATGCTGGCGTTGATAATTCCCGCCGTGGCATTGATGTCTCACGTCTGTATGAAACAATGGGTTCGTCTCTAGCAAAATCTTTACCTGCTTGTCATGCTGCGACCGACTCCGATTACAACCATCATTCTATTTCAACGGAAAAAGAAAAGCTACTGATTGTGCAGAAAAATTCTACACGCTATAAAAAATTTTTCACAGACTTGGGCAGACGTGCTTCTGATACTAGAAATTTATTGAACGTTTTAGAAGAAATCATGCGCAGAATACGCAAAGAAAAAAGAAATTAACGACGTCGATTTGGCCAGATTCAAGCGTTTTTACAAATACATGTAAAATATCAATATTCTTCTACAACTCTTAATTAGGATTTATCTAATTACGACGCGCGAAATCTACCGCCGCGTAAAACAGAACTGGAACAGCATTTGTTAAGAACAAAATATATTGCGCAAATACGGAACAACTCTCATACAAAAATCTGACAGATGTAAATCCCACAGATTCCGGATGGTATGACAATGAGGGACATTACGATTTTTCGTGGTTCTCCGACAACCAACTACCAGAAATAAGAAACGTGATTTTAGACAAAGAATCAACAGCCACAAAAGCTATAGTTGACACGAGTGTTACTATAACATTTTTTAAAAATAAATGAATGATTTTGGCTAACTAAATTGGTCTTCCAGAAGAAGTCCTTGAAGATCTTGGTAGCCGCCTGAAGGGTGATTTTGATTAAGATAATAATAGTGATGAGTCCAACAGTGATTAAAAACGTTAACATTTTTCACTTTAAATCAAGTACATTTTTCAAACTTTAACCCACTTTCATTTTGTACAATTTATTTTAAAAATCCTGCAACTTCATTTCGCTTAAGGCCTTTCTTATTCATTTCAGAATTTGAATGTTGCAGCACAGAATTTCAGCCATTTCCGTACAATTTTTAATGATTTATTTGATATCATTTTTTCTACACATATGTAAGTTATTTTATCATGTACAACAGTTAACTATCGGTAAAAATTTTTAACAGCGTTATAACGGTCTCAAAATGGAAGATTCTCAGATATTCTTCTGAAAAATAATTTTCAGCGTTATTTGACCCAAATCTACTAGTTGGACAGATTTTCAGACGGTTTGCAATGATTCTCTTTTTTAATTTCATTTTCTATTTTTTCGAATGGTTCTTCGGGTTTGCGCTACGCTACTGGCGTCTCAAAAATATATTTTCGTAATCAGAGAACTATCATTCTACTACATTCCTAAAATCAGACTTATTGCTATGATGCAGCTCGGTAGAATTTGCTGACATTCTTGGAAATGCAGTCATATCAGGTTTGACGCGAAAAATTTCTGCAATTGGTATTTTTTGATCAAGGGTGATCGAATCTTTCGATTTTATACGGTTTTGGTCGTACTGCTGTAAATCGAAAATTTTGGTAGAGGGCTCTCGTACTACGGTGTCACCAGAAAGTCTCTAACATCGAAGGGAGCCTAGCAGATTCTAACCACAACATTCAACATGCATCTCTGCCTGCATCTATAGTCCACAAAACATCTTACGGTATGTAGAAGAAAGTACTTGTAGCACCAACATCTTTTAACCCAATTCCCTGTCCGAATGACTATCGGTAAGCCTATAGGTTAGCTCTGATTTCTCTGATTCTCTCATTTTGTCGTTGTACGAGATGTATGTTGGTGGAACTAACATGTTGCTCGATTCTCGCTGGAACATTTCTGACGGAAATTCAGCAGTAAACCGCTCTGTGATGCACAACGGCTCTCCCCTAGCGTCTGCCACTATAATTTGTTGAGCATCTCCTTAACGCCCTTGCGAACGAAGGGATCCTGTGACAAAACGTGCCAGTCTTCATTGATTCTTCTCTATTTCTTCTATAATTCGAACCTCATGAAGGCCCCAGACTGATGAGGAACACTCGAGAAACATTCAAGAATCGGTCGAGCAAATGTTTCGTAAGCCACTTCTTTCGTTGATGAATTATATTTCCTTCGGTTTCATTCTGAAACTGCTAATTTCTACTTTTTTTTGCTGTCATCCCACTTTACGTCGTTCCGGATAGCAACTCACATAATACAGTTGGCGATAGAAGCTCTCTGACAGCTCTTGCACCTGTTGCGGGCTTTCAACTGCGGAGCACAATTGGCTGTAGGAAAAAAACTGTAGTCGCCTATGCTGCTGCGACAACATTGAGGCGTTGCCATAGAGACGTATACAAAATGGCGTTACGTGATTGGTTGCGGTAGATGCGCGAAGAAACCGCTCCAAGCCCACTGCAGCTGTTGGGGATTTTCTGTGGCCAATTCTGCTGTAGGTATTTTACAGTAGCTTGTCGCCAGTAGTGTACTAGACCAGTAGTGACTTTCTTCGTATATTTAAGCGCAGTGCGCCACATTGTAAATCGGCTCAACAGCCCACTATGGGCGAACGAAGTAATAACAGCCCAACAGCTCCCCGATGCAGACAAATGAGAACGAACCTGACCACACGTCTCGCCGAAACGCCGCCGGTCACTGGATCTCACGTGGTTGACATCGCGAGACTATAGGTCTAGACTCAACATCAGATCAGTGACCCTACTAAATTACTGGTCCCATAAAGGCTCCTCCGGACACTCGTTACTGACTGATACCAATAATCAAACAAGCCTAAACGTAAATGTGAGTCACCCCCGCCTCTCATAGTATGAGTTCAGAGCTACGTATCTGTTTAATTTTCAAACATCTAACATTATTAAGACACAAATTAAGTTTCCCAGAGAATACGTTTCAGTTTTTCTGGTCTTATACTCAGCAGGACGTCCATCATCTAAATGCATCCTAGTCAACTCGCATTTCGAATCACGAGGACTGTTTATCTCGAAAAGCTTTATTTTATGAAACTAACACTTATCTATTAACATCACCGTGAAGTTAAATGTGTATCAGGTCTACTGTTGGGGTACTGTACCATGACTGTCAAGCATGCCTTACGCAATATCCTAAAGTCTGTGCAACAAAAATTGCTAAGAACTAATTTTTTATTGTTTAACTTACCACAGACATCGAAAACTTACCCTGTATATTATAGGGTGACAATTATTGAACTATATGAAATAAAATCGTCATAACTTTTGAACGGTTCGCGTTAGGACGTTCAAACTGCGCGGTTGGCCGCGTGGCATGACGGGAATTAGTATGCTCTGTATGGTTTGGTTAGGTGACGAAGCCTACTTTCATTTGGACGGGTTCGTCAATAACCAAAATTGGCGCATTTGCGGGATTGAGAATTCGCATTTTGCGACCGAGAAGTCTTTTCATCTTCAACGGGTGACTGTGTGGTGTGCAATACCCAGTCACGGAATAACCGTCGCGATATTCCTTGATTTCTCGGTGACTACCGAAAGGTACGTGAAGGTTTTGGAAGACGATTTCTTCACCATTATCCCAAGTGACCCTGATTTCGACAAGATGTGGTTCATGCAAGATGGAGCTCGACCCCACGAAGCAGGAGAGTGTTTGATGTGCAGGAGGAGCACTTTGGGAACTGCATTCTGGTTCTGGGGTACCCAGGGGCCATTGGTATGGGTCTCTATTGGCCGCCATAGTCTCCGGATCTGAACACATGCGACTCCTTTTTATGGGGCTATATTAAAGACTTGGTGTACAGCAATAACCCCAAAACAATTGCTGAACTGAAGACAGCCATCCAGGAGGTCATCGATGTTCCGATACTTCAGCAGGTCACGTCCAATTTCGCTATTCGTCTGCGCCACATCATCGCCAATGGTGGAAGGCATATCCAACATGTCATAACCTAAATTCCAATATCTGTAGTGACGTTTACATGTTGATAAAGTGTGTGCTAGCCGTAGTTTGTTACTAATTTACTTCTTTTCATATGGTTCATTTATTGTTACCCCGTAAATACGGGGTAGATGAAATAAAACTGCCCTGTCAAATATTTCGTGCACCTCAAGATAGCAAATCCAACTTACATCATACCGCCCAGGCTGCCTGTCTTAAGGAGCATGAAATATTTTACAAGCCAGCTTTATTTTGCCCAACTTTAACAGGGTGTTCTGAAATTCCCCTTACAAATTTCTAGGACTTGCAAAGCGGACTGAATAGACAATACTTTAAACAAGAACCCATGACTATAGCCCTTTGAAAACGTGTCTGCTAGGAGGTATGCAACAGGGTAGTTATGGTGAGGGGTGATTACGACGGGTCGACTGATGTCATTTGACATCACTCTCTGACATGGTTCTATGTGCAGTCACGTGCCTGTGAGTGTCAGGGCAACATGATTGAGCACACGTTTGCAGAATACACTGACATGATCCTTCTGGCGAGGCTCACGGTAATGGGCCGCGCAGGGGCGCCACGCGGTCTCAGGCGCCTTGCCACGGTTCGCGCGGCTCCCCCCGTCGGAGGTTCGAGTCCTCCCTCGGGCATGGGTGTGTGTGCTACCCTTAGCGTAAGTTAGTTCAAGTTAAATTAAGCAGTAGGACGGATGACCTCAAGAGTTTGGTCCTATAAGAATTCACACACATTTCTATAATTTGACGGTAATGGAAGAGCTGCTAGTCGCCTTCGTCAAGATCGTAACCCACGACGTCGACTCGATCGCGTACCATTTCGCCATAATTACGCATCGAGAAAGGGTTACCTCACCGTCAGCAAGCGTGACTGTGGTGCTCCAAGGGCTTGCGGCACACCGAATTCTAAGAGACCATACTGTAAACAACAGAACAACAGTGTTTGTGAACACTTTTTAAGTTTCCTTTTAGTTTCTTTGGTTAAAAGTGAGTGGAACTGTAGAACAAATGATGTACTGGGTCACACCTAATAAATTATTTGTGAAAGCGGTCGCGTTACCAACGTATTTTCAAATGGTTGCAGCACGGTAACGGTACGTTTCCGGACATGGGTTCCAGTTCATAAAGTTATGCACCCAGTCCCCTCGACAAGTACTAGAAGATTATAATGGGGTTTTCCGAAGAACCTGTATATGATACCGTTCCCGTGCGTTTGCCAACCACGTCGGAAACCACATCTACCACCGTTCTTTCAAGATTCACGGACTGTGTGAATAGCACTCCATATTATGAAGAGACATAATTTTCTGCCACTAAACTTTCGTACCCTAGGCATACGTAGTATTAAGTTGATCTTATTTTCATTTCTGTGTCGTTGTACGAAACCTCAAGAGTATGGCTGTCTACAGCAGAGGGGGATGTTATGAACAAATGCTCAGTTTCTTTGTCATACTCATCCTTTTCACGATGACAGATCACCAACAGTCACAGACAGTTCTGTCCCATCTGTTTTATACACAGATGTAGTAATGAAAAAGAAAGATTCATTGGGTTCTACGGCCATAAGTGAGGTGTATCTGCTACCTCTCTTGCTACTGCCTCAACTAGGGAGAAGAGATTCTTTTCCTTGATAGCTAAACGTTTGTAAGCCGAGTAACTGAAACATTGAAATACATTTGGAAACATACATACATACATATATTAATCCGTATTCCATAGATCATGAATACGACATTTCGTAATGATGTGGAACGTGTCACTTTAACGTAAGTTTTCATTGCACAAAATAATTAATTAATTTTTTTACAGTTACTACTTCATAAGAATTCATCTATTGAGTAGAAGGAGTTGTCATTCAGAAATTCTTTTAATTTGGTTTTAAATGTTGGTTGGCTATCTGTCAGACTTTTAATACTATTTGGCAAATGACAGAAGATTTTTGTGGCAGGATAATTCACCCCTTTCTGTGCCAAAGTGAGATTTAATCCAAAATAGTGAATACCATCCTTTCTTCTAGTGTTGTAGCTATGCACATCGCTGTTGTTTTTGATTTGAGATGAGTTTAATGACAAATTTCATAAGTGAATATATGTATTGCGAAGGTACTGTGAATATCCCGACTTCCTTTAAAAAATGTTTGCAACGTGATCTGGGTGGGCTCCAGCTATTACTCTGATGACACACTTCTGTGCAATGAATATTTTCTCTCTTAATGACGAATTTCCCCAAAATAAGATGTCATATGAGAGCAGTGAATGAAAATAGGCATAGCAAGCTAATTTACTGATACGTTTATCATCAAAATTTGCAACAACCCTAATAGCATAAGTAGCTGAATCTAACCATTTCAGCAGATTATCGATGTGTTTCTTCCAGTTCAATTTCTCATCAATGCACACACCCAGAAATTTTGAATATTCTACCTTAGCAACAGACTTCCGTTCATAGTCTATATTTATCAATGGTGTTATGTCATTTACTGCACAGAATTGATAAACTGTGTTTTCTCAAGATTTAGTGAGAGTCCAATTGCAGAGAACCACCTAATAATTTTCTGAAAGACATTATTTGCTATTTCCTCAGCTGATTCTTGCTTCTTGGGTGTGATTACTATACTTGTATCATCAGCAAAAAGAACTACCTTCGCATATTCATGAATATAGAGTGGCAAGTCGTTAATATATATGATGAACAATAAGGGACCCAAGACTGAACCCTGTGGAACACCATTCTTGATACTTCCCCAGTTAAAGGACTCCGCTGGTTTTTTGTAGACTATCTGTACTGTTAATTTTAACCTCCTGCATTTAAGTATGACTCAAACCATTTGTGCACTGTTCCACTCATACCACAATACTTAAGCTTATCTAGAAGAATTTCATGATTCACACAATCAAAAGCCTTTGAGAGATCACAAAATATCCCAATGGGTAATGTTCAGTTATTCACTGCATTTAATATTTGATCAATGAAAGCATATATAGCATTTTCTGTTGAAAAGCCTTTCTGAAAACCAAACTGACATTTTGTTAGTACTTCATTTTTACAAGTATGTGATTCTACTCTTGAATATATTACTCTTTCAAGAATTTTTGATAAAGCTGTCAGAAGTGAGACTGGGCGGTAGTTGTTAGCATCAGATCTATACCCTTCTTTATGCAATGGTTTAACATTAGCATATTTCAGTCTATCTGGAAAAATTCACTGTTTCAGTGAGCTACTACATATGTGGCTGAGAATCCTCCTTATTTGTTGGGAGTAAGCTCTTAGTACTCTGTTGTAAATGCCATCAATTCGATGTGAACTTTTACTTTCGAGTGAATTTATTATTTTCCTAATTTCGGTAGGAGAGGTGGGTTGAATTTCAATTTTATCAAATTGCGTAGGTACTGCCTCTTCCATATACTGCCTTGAATTTTCTAATGAATAGCTTGAACCTATTTTCACTACAACACTTAAAAAATGATTATTAAAAATGTTTTCTACTTCTGACTTCTTGTTAACAAACTTTTCATTGTGTTTCATAGACATACAGTCTTCCTGTGCTCTCGGTTGCCCTGTTTCCCTTTTCACAATATTCCAAATTGTTTTAATTTTATTATCATATGTGCTAATCTCAGACATAATGCATATATTTCTGGACTTTTTAATTATTTTTCTTAATACAGTGCAGTAGTTTTTATACTGTTTCATTGTTTTGGGATCACAACTCCTCCTAGGTATAAGATACATTTCCCTTTCCTGTTTATAAGATATTTGTATCTCTTTAGTAAGCCATGGCTTTTTACATGGTTTCTTACAATTATATTTCACTGTTTTCTTAGGGAAACTGTTTTCAAAGGTACCATGAAATAGGTTAAATTTTTAATTAGCATCATGTTCCCTGTACACCTCATCCCAGTCCAACTGTTGCAAGCATTCCCTAATATTTTGAAGTGTTAAATCGTTAATGGAACGCACTGTTTTGGATGACTGTTTTGCATTCCTGCATGGAGCTATATCATACACTGTAACTAGCTGTGCATCATGATCAGACAGACCATTCTTATCAGGAAAAGTTTTTACTTGATTAAATTTATCTTGGTCTATGAAAACATTATCTATCAGTGTGTTGCTTTCCTGTACCACCCGAGTAGGAAGATCAATAACTGATGTCAAATTGAAAGAACCAAGTAATACTTCAGGACCAAGCTTTCTTTCTGATTCTTTCAGAAAATCTACGTTGAAATCCCCACCAACAATAATTTTCTTTCCTTTGTCTGACAGGTAGCACAACAAAGAACCCAAGTTTTTAAAAAATATTTGAAAATTTCCCAATGGGGAGCTATACACGGCAACAATTATAAAAGTGCCTTTATTTAGTTTTAAGCTCACGTTGTCATTTTTCTATGTGTTGCTCTACGCAAAAATTTTTAGTTTCCAAATTTTTCACACTATGACTGATTTTAACATCTTCTTCTCAACAAATCGATCGTTGTTTAGTATTTGAGGCACATAACGTACGCCATCTTCATTGTAGAGTATCTCAACACAAAGTCGTTACCCACTTCTCCTTAACGAATGTATCTTTCACAGAAAAAAATCTGGTTAAGAGGATGTACCACGTGAAAGGAATGTCGATAGTGCTTCGTCAGTTTAACGAAACGTCGAAGATGCAAAACAATATTTCATAAACAATCACTAAGATATGAAAAAAAGTACTACTCAACATGCTGATGTATTGAATAAATAGTACTTACTATTTAGCAGTGATTTTATTTTCTTACTAAGTTCCACAGTTACTTGTCGAAGGAGGAATGACCTAATGCAAACTGTCCTCTGGTTCTCCCGTTTAACGTCAATTCTTCTAAATTCTATTATCTTCTGAGCTCCAGGAGAATCGAAAGGAGAATATATATTTCTTTTAAATTTGATTGAATGTACAAGTTATTCCTTACTTTATTCACCATCTAGGAGTTTATTTCTGCAACTGCTTCTCTCTAAGTAAGTTCAGTGTACTGCATGTCTCTGCGCAATTATATCGAAACCCAACAAAGTAAAAAAGTAAATAAATCTGAAAATGTACCGTTGTTGCATAAAATTTTCAACAGAAATAATTCAGATCTGTCAAATAATTAAATGTTGGGGGAATCAGTACCGCTTTGTTAACAGAAAATTAATGACTGAATAAAACGTTCAGTGCAGGAAGTTCTATTAATGTGTTATTTTACCTATTCTGGAATTTGTGAACTTGGTGAGTAACGCAGCTACCCATAAATACTTTTAAAATGCATTTATTTCAGACCAAAAACCGGTTTGGGTTAGTCATGCCCATTTTCAGATGGCTAACGTTTCCATTTACATAAATGTTTTCAATAGCAGCATGTCGTCCGCTCCAGAATTGCACAAACGTTAGCGCCACTTTTATGTTGTTTCGATGGTAAAACATGCTACTATGTCTGCATTTATTTATATATATGGAGGAACAGTTGTACGCCCTTACATATTTTCCACTAGACATCGCTTCGTCTTGCCATGGTCCCTATGACTTTACAGGTCAATGTACAAGCAAAGGCACATATATTCAAAGCAAATCGCTGTGGTACGCAAAACATATTTCTAAATATTGTCCATGTCAGTTTGGGCTTCACACGCGGGCATTACACTCGATGTTTTTATTCAAAAAACAAAGAACATCCACCAAGGAAGCATATCATTGATTTCTTATTGAGCAGAGATCTAAACTAAAGGAAGAAATTATGATGAAGGTGCAACATGTTAAAAATAGGAAAAAAAATTTACTCCAAGAATAAATTTATTATTTAAGAAAGTAATTCAGTCTTCGAGTAAAAGCTTTTTTCCTTTTTAACACGTTGTACCTTCAACATATTCCCTTTACTTATTTTATATCTTTGCTCAGTAAGAAATCAATTATATCTTTTATCAGTGGATGCTCCTTACTTTGTAAATAAAAACATCGAGTGTAAAGCACATGTGTAAAGCTCAAACTGACGTGAAAGACATTTGGAAGTGTGTTTTACGTGCCACAGCTATGTGTTTAGAATACGTGTGCTGTTTACAGGCCACAGATTGTACATTGGCCTAGAAGGGCATAGGGACCATGAAGAGACGAAGCGCCGTCCACAGTAACGTGTGTAAGTATATACAACTATTCCACGTTATATCTAAATAAATACAGATATGTTAGCATGTTTTGCCTTTGAAACAACATGAAAGTGGCACTAAATATTAAAATATTTTTGGGCAGAGAACTGATGACATTCTTCTGATGAAAACATTTATGTAAATGGAAACGTCAGGCATATAAATGTGGGGAATGAATGCTCGAAACTACATATGGCTCTGAAATAAAAAGATCTTAAAAGTATTTGTGGCTGGTTGCGTCATTCACCAATAAGTTCTGTTACAACCACACATTTGATCCTAAATCAGTGATAAGTTTTGCCAGTAAGCTTTCGCCTTGTCTTCCAAAGTGTTACTTCAATTGTTAGTGAGTGACGAGGAGCAGAAAAAATTGATTAACGGAATGACATCGTTGCGATTTCGATGACGTCACAGCATAATGCGAGAGTTTCCGTCACGTATTTTTATCTCATATGAATATATGAGATGTGATAGCATAATCAAACTGATGCCTAAAATGAAGATAACAAAACATATCAAAAACATTTTCAAACTAACAACGCACAAAGAAACCATGTCCTGTTTTAGAACTAAACACTTAAACTAAAGAATGATTCCAACTTTTATAGTTTACGACTTAAAGCAATTTTGACGTCTAATGGCACTGACCGAGGTGACAGAAGGAGCGGACAGTCTCCTCAGGAAAGTAGTCGAAAATCAAACCGACAGCGATGGTGAATATTGTTTATCAGATACCGGAGGATGCCTAGATTGGTTATCGCAAGGATTGCATTTCATTTTATCATGCACTTTCTACGTTTTCTTAGGTCTGTTTTCAGTCAGTTTCCGTCATTTGGTAACTTTGAGCAGGTGTTACACTATCTTATAATATTATAAACTACAACATGAGGCAGTGTGTTTTCCACTGAGAGTAAAAAATGCAGCAGTAGCTACAGTGGTTACTTCCGAGGAATAGGGTGTGGTCAGTGAGGGTAACGCCACTGCCTGAAGCTAAAATGGGCTCATCGATTGCCCGTCCCTGGCGAAATATTTTGGGTGGGCCGGGAAGCCTGTTCAGATGCGTATTGATCCGACTTTGGAACGAACCACGGGATACCGTTACACGTAACCAAAGCTTGAGTACTATTGGAAACCGGTCCTGGAAGTCTCTTTAAGGGGCATCCGCTATTATGCGACGTGTGAGTGATGGAGGTATCCAGACGAAGAGCTTACCGCCCTGCATTGATTTGTTGTAACCTGTCCTTGGCAGTGAAAAAATACGGAAAACATACACTTGTACTGCATAAATACCTGATGCCATCTCTGACTATTAAAATTTGTACTGATATAAGATCTCCAATTTTAAAATAATTTAAAGTTAAGTAGTGAATACTCTTAACAGTTCCTAAACGTTTAAAATTGTAAGGTGGTGTTATTGCCCATTGCCATCCTTTTCAAACCGCCGAACATCCTTTTTTCAGCATATCAAGTGAAATTCGTAACAGTCACAAAAAAATTTTTTTAGGAAAATGTTGCCTCTCACTGTTTTTACGGTCTAATGGTCAATGGTTTCAACTACCAACCTAAAGTTCTCTGATTCAAGCTTTTGAAAAAAGGACTCGTTAAGGCTATAATTCAGGTTTAAGGCGTCTGACGCAATCTGTCAATGACCTTTTCAAGGGGAAAAAGGCGAAGTGGAGAAGAATACAGGGGTTCATGGCACAGGCTTGCTCTTAGGTTGCCAAACTATTCTTAAAGCAGGAATGATCAACGACATGCGTACACAGAAGACAATAGAAGCAACGAATTAAAGGTGGCAAAAATACAGTCACAGGATGTACTCTTCTAACATAAACTCATATTCATCACAAAATAAAAAAAAGTAAATTACAGCGGCAAATTAGTTCTCGGCTGCTCAGGAGTAGATTATCAGGAAGTGGATGAATACTATACGAATCCAAGTGTGGAACGTTGAAAGACTGAATATAGTAGTAACACTGGAAAATCTCAAATGATAAAAAGACTAGCGAAATTAAGATTTGGTAGGGTCAGTGAAGTGAAATGAAAGTAGGACAATAACTTCTAATGAAGAGGAAGTGAGAGTTGCTACGAACAACGTAATGACCACATTATTCTTCAAAGGTTTTAAACGAAGCCAACGTTACCAGCACGTTTAGAGATTTACAAATGCACATCGCAGACCATCTATCCTGAATCGGATATTTAGGAAACACATAGTCACATGGAATTGCAGGGATATACACTCCTGGAAATTGAAATAAGAACACCGTGAATTCATTGTCCCAGGAAGGGGAAACTTTATTGACACATTCCTGAGGTCAGATACATCACATGATCACACTGACAGAACCACAGGCACATAGACACAGGCAACAGAGCATGCACAATGTCGGCACTAGTACAGTGTATATCCACCTTTCGCAGCAATGCAGGCTGCTATTCTCCCATGGAGACGATCGTAGAGATGCTGGATGTAGTCCTGTGGAACGGCTTGCCATGCCATTTCCACCTGGCGCCTCAGTTGGACCAGCGTTCGTGCTGGACGTGCAGACCGCGTGAGACGACGCTTCATCCAGTCCCAAACATGCTCAATGGGGGACAGATCCGGAGATCTTGCTGGCCAGGGTAGTTGACTTACACCTTCTAGAGCACGTTGGGTGGCACGGGATACATGCGGACGTGCATTGTCCTGTTGGAACAGCAAGTTCCCTTGCCGGTCTAGGAATGGTAGAACGATTGGTTCGATGACGGTTTGGATGTACCGTGCACTATTCAGTGTCCCCTCGACGATCACCAGTGGTGTACGGCCAGTGTAAGAGATCGCTCCCCACACCATGATGCCGGGTGTTGGCCCTGTGTGCCTCGGTCGTATGCAGTCCTGATTGTGGCGCTCACCTGCACGGCGCCAAACACGCATACGACCATCATTGGCACCAAGGCAGAAGCGACTCTCATCGCTGAAGACGACACGTCTCCATTCGTCCCTCCATTCATGCCTGTCGCGACACCACTGGAGGCGGGCTGCACGATGTTGGGGCGTGAGCGGAAGACGGCCTAACGGTGTGCGGGACCGTAGCCCAGCTTCATGGAGACGGTTGCGAATGGTCCTCGCCGATACCCCAGGAGCAACAGTGTCCCTAATTTGCTGGGAAGTGGCGGTGCGGTCCCCTACGGCACTGCGTAGGATCCTACGGTCTTGGCGTGCATCCGTGCGTCGCTGCGGTCCGGTCCCAGGTCGACGGGCACGTGCACCTTCCGCCGACCACTGGCGACAACATCGATGTACTGTGGAGACCTCACGCCCCACGTGTTGAGCAATTCGGCGGTACGTCCACCCGGCCTCCCGCATGCCCACTATACGCCCTCGCTCAAAGTCCGTCAACTGCACATACGGTTCACGTCCACGCTGTCGCGGCATGCTACCAATGTTAAAGACTGCGATGGAGCTCCGTATGCCACGGCAAACTGGCTGACACTGACGGCGGCGGTGTACAAATGCTGCGCAGCTAGCGCCATTCGACGGCCAACACCGCGGTTCCTGGTGTGTCCGCTGTGCCGTGCGTGTGATCATTGCTTGTACAGCCCTCTCGCAGTGTCCGGAGCAAGTATGGTGGGTCTGACACACCGGTGTCAATGTGTTCTTTTTTCCATTTCCAGGAGTGTATGTAGCTTAGAAATGACATCAAAGCAAAGAACCAAATCGGAATTGAAGGGAAGTATGTGTAAGGAAATACAATAAGAAGGGCTAGTACAATGATTTGTCACTGGATATGGAGCAAGTAAATTCATTTTTTTCCGAAATAGGAGTGCTCATCTGCAGTGAGGGTAGCAAACCTATTTCGAGCGCAAAGGAAAGCGTAGGTTTACATCAAGTGAAGAAAGGAGCAATAAGTTTATGTGGAGGAAATAGACGATACAGTAACGAAATTGAATAAAGAACTGAATTATTTCATGTAAAAGAATCATTACGACTCATTGAATTACCAACGGACTTCCCATAACTTGTGTCATGTGTAGGAAATAGAAGGTCACTTTGAATTTGTGCGCAGCAGAACTTATGCAATAAAGGACTACCCTCCAAACAGATACGGCAGTATTGCGTAAATCTGTTTATCTGTATTGCTAGACGCCTAAACCGGTCACCTGATCAGTCGGTCCCAGCTGAAGGCTTGCTGTGTAACGTCTTGCACGAGCAACACCAATTTTTCAGGATTTCCTATAGTTTTTCAACGAATTTAAAATTTTAAAACACTCTCTTAATATAATAATCTTAATATAATAATTCCAATTCCAAAGAAAGCAGGTTTGACAGATGTGAAACTTACCGAACTATCAGTTTAATAAGTCACAGCTGCAAAATACTAACACGAATTCTTTACAGACGAATGGAAAAACTGGTAGAAGCCGACCTCGGGGAAGATCAGTTTGGATTCCGTAGAAATATTGGAACACGTGAGGCAATACTGACCTTACGACTTATCTTAGAAGAAAGATTAAGGAAAGGCAAACCTACGTTTCTAGCATTTGTAGACTTAGAGAAAGCTTTTGACAACGTTGACTGGAATACTCTCTTTCAAATTCTAAAGGTGGTAGGGGTAAAATACAGGGAGCGAAAGGCTATTTACAATTTGTACAGAAACCAGATGGCAGTTATAAGAGTCGAGGGACATAAAAGGGAAGCAGTGGTTGGGAAGGGGGTGAGACAGGGTTGTAGCCTCTCCCCGATGCTATTCAATCTGTATACTGAGCAAGCAATGAAGGAAATACAAGAAATATTCGGAGTAGGTATTAAAATCCATGCAGAAGAAATAAAAACTTTAAGGTTCGCCGATGACATGTAGTTCTGTCAGAGACAGCAAAGGACTTGGAAGAGCAGTTGAACGGAATGGAAAGTGTCTTGAAAGGAGGATATAAGACGAACGTCAACAAAAGCAAAACGAGGATAATGGAATGTAGTCGAATTAAGTCGGGTGATACTGAGGGAATTAAATTAGGAAATGAGACACTTAAACTAGTAAAGGAGTTTTGCTATTTGGGGAGCAAAATAACTGATTATGTTCTAAGCAGAGAAGATATAAAATGTAGACTGGCAATAGCAAGGAAAGCGTTTCTGAAGAAGAGAAATTTGTTAACGCCGAGTATAGATTTAAGTGTCAGGAAGTCGTTTCTGAAAGTATTTGTATGGAGTGTAGCCATGTATGGAAGTGAAACATGGACGATAAATAGTTTGGACAAGAAGAGAATAGAAGCTTTCGAAATGTGGTGCTACAGAAGAATGCTGAAGATTAGATGGGTAGATCACATAACTAATGAGGAGGTATTGAATAGAATTCTGGAGGAGTTTGTGGCACAACTTGACAAGAAGAAGGGCCGATTGGTAGGACATATTCTAAAGCATCAAGGGATCACCCATTTTCCATTGGAGGGCAGCGTGAAGGGTAAAAATCGTAGAGGGAGACCAAGTGACGAACACACTAAGCAGATTCAGAAGGATGTAGGTGCAGTAAGTACTGGGAGATGAAGAAGCTTGCACAGGATAGGGTAGCACAGAGAGCTACATCAAACCAGTCTCAGAACTGAAGACCACAACAACAACAACATCTTAATCTACGCATTAAGAAGTCCAATCTTACCTTAAAAGTTTAACGCAGTAATAAACTACAATGAAGAGCCAAAACATTATAACCATCGTCCACCGCGAGGCTTCATTCCTCCTGGTGGTGTTGCGGCCTCGTGACGCTCCAAGGAAGAGAGACGAATGGGCAGTCATTAGAGCGATACGGGCCGCAAATGCAGAAATTTACTGATATAATCGGTTTTGACAAAGGGCACATTGTTGTGGTGCTGCCTCTGGAAACGAGAATCTCTGAAACGGCCAAGCTGGTCACTTGTTGGCATACTACTGTCGCGAGAGTCTACGGAAAGTGGTCGAAGGATGGTGAAGTAACGAGTAGGTCGTGTTGTATTGGACGACAACGTCTCATCACAAAACACAGAAGTCGGAGGATCCCCCGTAGTGTAATCCAGGCTAGGCAGCGTTCTGTGGCAGATATGACAGGGTACAGTCTTTCGGAGCACTCCGTTCGAAGACCATAGTTGAGCATTGTTGAGCCCCTATGCGTTTCTGTATTGACACAACGACGTCGTCGGTTATGACTGCAACGGGCATGACATCACCGAGTTTTCACCGTGGATTCGCCTTTCGAATGAATCGCATTTCCTTTTGCGCCAGGTAGATGGTTGGGTCGTTATACGCCGTCATCCTGGCGAATGGCCGCACGAAAAATGCACAGCGTCACAGATCCACGCCGGTGAGGGCAGAATTATCCTGTGGAACACATTGAGTTGGGCTTCCATGGGATCTGTAGTGGTAATCGAAGGAATCATGACAGCAGTGAACTACTTGAACATTACTGCAGACCGACTACATCGCTTCATACTTGAAGTCTCCCAGTATGGTGATGAGCCGATGACATCTTCCAGCAGGTAAGTGTCTGTGTTGAAAGGTCAGAATCCTGTTACAGTGGTTTGAGGGGTATGACAGTGAACTCACATTGATGTCTTGGACAGCAAATGTGCTTGATCTGCACCCATTGGAACACATATCGGGCACCAGCTGCGTGCCGGGAATCACCATTCGGTAATTTGCGGGAATTGCTTGACCTGTGGGTAGAAAACTAGTGCAGCATACTTCTGGAATCCTGTCAAGGAATTCTACAATCCATGCTAAGCAGAATATCTGTTTACTGTGTTTGAAACGAGGAACAACAAGCTATTAAATAGGTGGTCACAATGTTTTCTTTCTTTCTTTTTTTATTTTTTCATCGGTGTATTAAGGTTACAATCTGTGTACCCTATGTGCCTCGAGGCAATGCAATTCACGTCGAGCAAAATATCATGTTATATTCATCCAGTATTTGAGAACGAGAACACTTAGCGCTTACCAAGAAGCTTTACAAATAATTTCAAACCTTTTAGAAACTTTTACTCGCTGACAGCACCACAAAATAATCAATGGAAAAAGTCTATGTCTGCCATGTTTTCGCTATTCATGGATGCGGCACGACGTTTTAATTTATTACTTGTTTACTACTAGCTCTAGTGTGTTTTTTGTGAAATCTTATGGGACTTAACTGCTAAGGTCATCAGTCCCTAAGCTTACACACTACTTAACCTAAATTATCCTAAGGACAAACACACGCGCTCATGTCCGATGGAGGACTCGAACCTCCGCCGAGACCAGGCGCACAGTCCATACTAGCTCTATTCGCATTAGATTTTTGCACACAATATCCACATGTACTACTGAATTTTCCTGCAAAATTGTATCATTTACGATACATAGTTCAGAAGATATACCGTCATAAAGAGTGAGATGAGTGAAAAACTAGATTTTTCTAAAACGGAAGTGGTTTATATGTGGAAGTTCGAGTTTTTAATGATCTGCGGTCGGGCTGGGAGTTACTGGTGCAGCCTAAGAGGGGATAAATAAGCTCGCTGGTCTAAGTTTCAGTCACTCCTTTCAAAGAGCACAGTGGTCGCCGTGTAACGCTACAGGCAGTGCAGAGCAGGAATCAGGCAGTCATTCGACCATCAACCACCGACGAAAGTCATAGCAGTGAAGTATGCGCCTCTGTTAGCTGCATGTAATAAATTCAGTAAGATGTGGAGACGTGACAGAATGGTAGAAATGAGCTGGAAGCGCCCATGACAACACCGGGAATGAAGTTGCCCAATTTGTTGCTGATTCAACGCGGACTCTCCAATGTGTCTAAGAAGAATGTTGTACCATTCACAGCCATGTAAAATGGAGTGAGATTAGCGCTCGTAAGGAGATCCTAAATGACTGGGACCAGAGACGACTTTTGTGCCATGTCAATGACAGTCGGTTGCACATGCGACAGGAATTGTTGCTGTCAGTGAATGTAAGTCCATCTCAACCAGTTTCCGAGTGCACATTGCAAAGGGAACTGCATACAAAGGTCATATGAGGAGGTTAACACGCAAAGTCGAACATGTACACAATTTACAAAAAATGAGATATGAAATCGAATGGTACACACAGGATAAGCAGAATCTACACACGTTGTGCAATTTAAGTGAAATCCAAAATGTGCTAAGATACAGGCCTGTGAAGAGACGCTGACTCCAGTCACGTGATTTCTGTTCCACTCAGGACAAGACGTTCCTGTACAGAGCAGCTGTTAGCATCAGTTTGTGCTTATGTGCTGTCTCATAATCAAATTGACTAACATCATTAATTATTATTACGAGCACACAGTTACTTTTCTGCTAATCACATTTTCGCTAAAGCTGAGAAATTTGTTCGAAAAAGGCCAACAGTTGTAACAAAATGGAAATATAATAAGGTCTACCAATCAGTGGGTAGAATAAGAAACCTTGGTGAAGATTGGAGATTGATAACGGGAAATCCCTGTGTAAAGGCCTACGAACTTTAGATGACGTAAGTGATTTGAAACGAATTTTTATTTGCAGAACGCAGATATGGGAAACACTCATAATGATATGAAGCCAACTGCACTCTACAGGTCTCACCTGAATGCATAAGAGCCGAAGTTTCTTTAGAAACGCGGATGGACCATTACGAAACTCTTTTCTTAACAACGAGCTGAAGCATTTCTCAGCCTCCCTACCTCAGATGACAAGAAGGAAGATGTTGACTGTATTCTATTTTCGTGGAGGACTAATAAAATTGAGAAGAGTTAAGTTGGTTTATACGGTTGACGATATGCGGTACGCATGTTGCTCAGTGCAGAAATGGAGAAGATTGTTCGTACTTGTTTAGAAGATGTTTCTGGTTTATACGTTTAAGTGTTAACAGTTACCTCAAAGAACCGTTCTAATAATTGGTAATCCCATTACTACATCACTGTATTCCCTTACGGTGATTTGAAGTATTTTAAATAATTCTGAAGTACCAATAAAATAAAAACTATCGGTAAAATGCTGAATATCAACATTACAGATGCCATTTATTACTTTTTCCTTGATGTCAGATACTGAATTGTTATAAGTACGTATATGATATAGCATAGCAAGCATTACACAATAATACACAAGTTATTTTCAAAAAACAACATATTTGCTTTTGAAAATCATTCAAAGCCGAACATGTCCAAATGGTTTAAGCAAATGAGAAAATGTTCATATTTAAATATACTTTTTAAAGCAGTATTTCCATTGTAGATTTGATTTACATACATCAAATGTTTTTGCGCAAAACTAAAGGCTTTTGCATTGCAACATATTACTTTCATCTACAACTGTGCCTGAAATAAATGTTATGTTGATTGTGAAAAACCGCATTTAATCGACAAGTCTGTATTTGCGTGTCGCCTCGTTTGTACTCAGGTACATTGCTCTCAGCGCCACAACAAGATGCATGTCTTCAGCGGCGCAAATAATACAGAAACTCGACGGCAGCTGGAGACGTGGTTTTGCTTTTTCAAATGGAGCAAGACGTCTAGTACGCAGACGACCCAATTTGAGGCGTTTTACGGCATTATGTAGAGGTTGTAGTCCAGACCGGAGGTGGTTCCGCGATGTTTCGGGGGAGCTTTTCGTGCAGTTAGTTGGCCACGCTAGTCAATCGTATTGTGAATTTGAACCTGGATGTTTATTCCATCATTCTCGTTGTTTCTCGTAGATTTTTCATGATCAATATGTAGCGGACACTCCCATCATTCAAGATGACAACAGGTGAGTTCACAGGGCTACATGCATAAGATTCAGGTTTAATGGACACTAAGGCATTCTATAGAAACTCGAGTGGCCCGCTAAAACACCGGACCTAAATCCCATAGAAAAGTCTTGGAATATTTGAAACAGCTGGTAAAATGTAGCAATTCGGCAGTTCTACGGTATCTAATCATCAGTTAATGGCTACAACTGGATATGGCATACTTGAAGAAACTTGTGTAGTCTCATCCACGCCCAACTGCACTGAACAACATGCACATGCACATGCACATATCGTTATTAAGTACTGACGCTTTCTTACACGGTATTAGCGTGATGACTGCTGGGGGTGACTAATTTCTTTTTTTTTTTCGGTGTGCTTGACATCTATTGAAACATTACTTTGCTATCTTGAATTGCTGACTAAAATATCTAAATGATAATTGGATCTTTTTGAAGCGTGAATGTAACAGATAAGCTTTCTGACCTAATGATGAAGGGAAGAATAAAGAATACTTCAGCTACCTCGGTCAGTAATTAAGAAATTCGTGTTTCAGCACTTTTGAAAGTTCGAGACATTCGGTGAAAGGGTTGTTTTAAATAAGTCATCATTAAAGTACTACTAGAGCATTTTAAAAAGCTGCATCTATGAAAATTGGCATTTTACTTCTCATTTAAGAACAAAAAATACGTGTTACATTGTTTCTGGACATTCAGTCCCTAAGGGGTTAAAAAGGGGATGAAAACCTTATGAAAATATTTCGTTATGAAAGCATTTTTAAAGTTAAATTTATGAAAATCTGGATGTGGTATTTTTGTCAGAAATGGAAAGCTCAACCACTAAATGAATAATTTACTATCAAAAATAGTCTTGATCACAGTTTATTTATCGGGGTGACCGGTTTCGACCACTGCTGTGGTCATCTTTATACCAATGAGTAAGAACCTCCCTCTGGTGGTAAATCAATTGATTTACCACCAGGAGGAGGTTCTTACTCATAGTAAATATTTGTAATAACATTGATCACTGTTCATTCCCACAATGTATTCAAAAGTAACTGAGGGAATAAAATACTGCACGAAATTTTTTTGTTTGAGATACAATTTTTTATTAAAAAACTACTAAAGTAAATTTAATGCTGTATCTATGAAAATTCGACTTGACTTTGCGGTTGGACATAAAAAAATACATCCTTCAATGTTTTTGAAAATATTTCGTTACATCAAAATATTTTTGAAGCTAAACCTATAAAAGTTAGTATTTGGCTTCAAAAGAAATGTGTGTTATAAGATGAAAGTTTCTATGGAAATATCACTATAGACACTCAAAACGCAGGATTAACAAGGATCTCCGACTCCGGCGACCAGTATTGCTTTTTGGTCAGAAGTACATTCGAGAAAAGAGTAATTTGTGAATAACATAAAAATTAAGTTAAAGAAATAAAAAACACGAAAAAATCTGTACACTCGATACATTCCACACGAGCGAAGTAGCGGGTACGGACCGGAATTTTTATGTGACTTTCAAACAATAAGCATACAATCTTTCATCTTTATAGAACATGACCTCCAATTCCGGTATACTCATCGATGTATTCAGATATCACAGTAATTTGCTCTTACGTAGGTTCTTATGTTCCATGAGTCGTTCACTTCCAAGTCGTGTTTCAGCTTTTCCACAGATTATTTTACATAAACCAAAAACCCCCCAACCAAGATCCTCTTCATGCTTGGTTTGTGAGGCTCCTATACTAAGTAACTTGTCATTCGTCATTAATGAGCAAGAAGTTGCCAAAATATGATATTTTCCGAATAAGTACACAACGTTCTTTTCGAACTTGCTTTAGAATACTCTTTCGCTATGTCGTTATGAAGTGCACGTTTATTGTTCACATCATTTCTTTCTAAATGTCAAATTATTGAAGGATTTTTGTCCTACCTAAGGTGGGAAACTACATGGCATTAACTGATAAAGTAAAAGAACAAAAATGTTTTTGAGCCTCTATCATTCCTGATTTGCAACAGAGAGTACTGTATTACGTTTTATGTTATAATTAATAACGTTAGACCGAGTTTCGAAACTCTGGTCAACAACTGATGGAGGTGCATAGATCTGTAACCTGTGAACAGAAACTAAAGTATCGTTGGTAGTTTCCCCATATGAGATCGTGGTCCCCCTGCATTACACATGATGCAATATAAGGTGAACAAACTACAAGGCAGAGATGGTTGACTCTGAAAACTAGACGATACATAGCACTGTATTTACAGTCAGGCAGTCTGCAGACTATGAAATTGTTAAATGACAATGTAACTATTAAATGAATGAAGAACGATGCACAGGAGACTATGCAATGAAGAGAAGGGGATGATGAAAAGAGTGCGGCTCAGACGGTGCTGAAAGCCGTAGTAAGGCAAGATTGATAAAAGTTTAATGTTCAAGGGATTATTTAAGACAATGTGCTCTTGCTTGTACAATTCATACCTATTAGTTAGAGGAGAATGTGCCTCTACGACGGTGATGAAGTCACAGATTCCAGCTGCAGTAATCAAAAACTTGTTCGCCTAATGAAGAATAAATGCTGCCCTCAGATGCAGCCTGCCTTAATTATAGGCCTATAATTATAATTTTTTGTTGCGACTGCCTTGGTGTTTCGTACTTTCCTGCTAAATCCCTATTTTCCTTGTGGTAACTGTGCTGCAAGAAAAAAAATTCTTGTGTGTAGCTCAGTAATATATCCAACAACAAATCATGAAAAAAATTCTGTTTTTAAACTGTTTGTTGTAAATGTTGTCAAGATGACAGTAAAGAAAATAATAAATAATTTTTAGTTTACCACTTTTATTTCCTACGTAATTAAGCTCTTTACATGTTTCTCGTCTTCCCTACCTCAAAAGAATCCTTCTTTGCAACCGTTAAAACTCGGTTACAGTAAAGTGCCGCCAGAAAATCCCTCCCAGCAGAGGAGGTATTTGTAACAAGCAGAATTTTGGTTTTCAAGTTACTGGTGGACATCCATTTATTTAAAAATTATTTCATTGTAATGGTGTTTGTGAATACTACATTGTATATTGTGAATAGTGGCGTGAAATTCTACTATATAAGTAATACAAAATGTGCTTTGTATCATTCTTGAGCCGACTTTTTCACGCTGTATAACATACACTATCCCACCGACTCTACCACTGTCAGTCCCTTAAACATCCATAGAGCATTAGTTTTGTATAACTGACTATCGAGCAGCTGCGTGCTGTAATCAAATTTTCTACATAAACATACGTGGATCATGGAGGGACTGGATATGTTACAGGAAAATATGTTTTGAGTGTCTGTCGTCTTTAGTGGTTTCTGAAGAGTGGTGACGAACATGTTACCGATCATTCCTGTTTCAGATACTCGTATGTTCAACAGGCGACGTGTCAGATGTGCAGGCCAGGGAATCATGGCACTCGACTTTCTGCGAACAAGGTTATAACTTTAGTTGCCACGTGTGTTTAGGTCTGCCCTGCTGCAATAAGGCAAGTGGAGCTGCCTGAGGGAAGAGAAATACCTCGTTATCTAAAACTGAAGTAGCGGTAGCATCCCAACAGACGGCGTTGAACTGTCTACGCAAGCACGTCTACACTCATTAAAGAACTCCAGTGTCCAAGCTGCAGTGTGGACAAAACTGTACAATCTGCTAGCGCGATTTGAACGATATGGTGTTATTTTGGTCTTATAGTCACGTTGTGTAAATCACCAATCACTCGTCGCTGTTTCCAGCACACTTATATGCAGTTCTTTGTAATATTCGATCCCCCTCACCCCATACAGGCAGGGGGAGGGGTGTTCAGTCAATGAGTTTAAAATACCCAACACCGAAAGACATATAAAAAAAAATTTACATACGTTATTAAAAACGTTAAAGAGATGAGTTCATGGTGATGTTAAAAGGGAAAATAAACTTCACTAACTGATTTTTGAATTACAAAGAAGAAGATAACAACAAATATCTAATTAAAAAGGGTGCCTAAATATGAATATCTTAATATGAAGCACTGCATTTGCACTTAAATTGGAGGGTTTGAACTGGTAAAGGATAGGAAAGGAAGGTTAAGGCGTAGCGTCGTAGGGTGTTGGATAAACAAATGGGTCCAGTTTGTGGTGATTCAGGTGGGTGCAAGGGTGGATGGTATATGCATAAACGGAGTAAGTGACTGCGGTATGGGCCAGACAATTGAATTAAGAGGAAAGATATAAATAGATAAAGGAGTGGGGAGCTCAGCTGTGGGGTGGACTTGGGAGGGAAGATCTAGAATTGGTAGGAAGAATAAGTGTCGGGTGAATTTCATTGTCTGGAAGAGGGAGTTGGTTCAACCTTCGTTGGGAGGGCATTTGAAGAGTGTGTGAGTTTAGTATATGTGGGATGCGTCAATAGGGGCAACAGCGTGCCAGACTAGGAAACTGGGGGCGAAACAATGGTATTGTAGGCATCAACTTGCGAATGGTGAAGAATTTTCCGATTTGCTCACCGTGGGTGAGGTGCGGTTTGAATTTTATCATGTGGAAAAAGATAATTGTGGTAGAAGGTAGACAGATACGGCTGTAAGACGTGTGCTTGCTTGGTGTTCAAGAATTCGGAAGAAATGACAAAAACTATTTAGACCATATTGGTACAGGAGAGGCTAGGACGAATCAAGATTTTTTTTTAGATATCCACTGGTCATGCACTATCCAATAATTGAATGCAAATATTCTGTTGTATCAGCACGCCATATACGAAAAGAAACGTCACGAAATTAAAAGCAGATATCCCGCAGACGGATCGTTTCGCCATTTCATCTCACTCATAGCAGTGTTCGGTGACAGTGATGAAAAATACTGGCACTTGCTTCAAGTTTGCTCTTCGACAGCTCTACAGAGACAACTCTTGGAATAACACTATTGTCGAAGGTCACTCAAGAGAGGACGAAGCCAGGTCTACTTTTACGCCATCTCTCAGCAGCAAACTGTTCCTAGGACTGCTCCAAGTTGGGACTCATCCTGACCATTTTTTCTGTGATATTGAATACATAAATTTATTTAATAATACGTAAGCCTATATTCTATTGATTTCGAAAAGGTTTTGCAATTAATAAAATAGGCTGAAGAACGAACGCGCCTAATCGATTAGTATACGAATCATCTCCATTTTATGTGTAGCGTTGTTTTTGTCGTTTAGACTTCAGAATAACTTCAACAGAGAATAACTGAACAGCGCTCGTACAAGAGTAGCGTTGAATATAAACTAAATTAGAAAAAAAACTTCATCTAACTTCATGAAAAGAAGGAAATGTACAGCAGCAGAAATTAATACATTATGGGATGGAATCGTTTGTGCATGGCACACGGAAATGGGGAATTAATATCAGAAACAAATTAGCAGAATATGAAATTTACGCGTTCTCCTACATTTAATTATTTTCATTTGGATGCATTATGCTACCATTACTGATGAACTATAAAAGATGACTTCCATTCTGATAGCTACGCAACTCACATTGCTAATGGATATTTATTTGCAAAGATATTCACCAATATTATGTCACTTTGAGAATAACTGCCACTATGATTGTCTGAAGATGCTCTTGTAAACCAGAAATCAGGTAACAACAAAACAAGTGATTAGGACTTTCTTACCTTGTGTTTTTTATTGTTAAAAACGACATTGTTATAGGACTCAACGATAGAAAAAGCCAATAACGCTGGAAAAAAATGCCGTGATATATTAGGTTGGTGCACAGGGGCGTTGAGGTTTTGTTTTGCATATTGGTATTCCGGTTGCTATGGATTTACTTATCGATTGTCGCTTTTTATTTGTAGTTTCTGTCGCTGTCTAAGTTCAAGTACCGCATTTTGTCATTTAGAGACAGTGAATGGAGCTGTGGAGGCTAGAAAATGGAATGCCAAACGGAGAAATCGGAATATTTCCGATATATTATCCTGTCTGAGTTCAACAAAAGGGTGACAGCAGAGGAGGCAATCAGAAACACTTGCACCGTGTCCATGGATAATGCCACTAGACAGAGAACGGTAAGAAATTGCTTTTCTCGTTTCAGGAGGATCTCTTTGACATTATTAACAAACCACGTTCAGAAAGACCGGTTCGGGGTTTGATGAAGATCGTTTAAACGCATTAATCCACAATGATCCACGTCATCGTGCTCGAGAACTGGCAAACGTGATGAACTATGATCACTCCACCATCGTGCGAAATCTGCATGCAATGGGGAGGTCTAAGCCAAGACCACAAAACTGAGAGGCCGGCCGTATGTGCTTCACTGCTTGGTCGTCATCAGTTGTCTCGAGAACAACACTGACCTTTTCATCCCGGTATCGTTACTGGTGACAAGAAATGGTGTCTTTATCCTAATATAAGCAAAAGAAAGGAATGGTTGGGCTCAAACAAAACAGCAACTCTCCGTACAAAGAGCTGCACCAATCCACGAAAGATAACGTTACGCATCTGGTGGAACAGTGGCCGTGTGGTGCACTACGAATTGCTTCCCCGTGGTGTAACCAACACTCCTGGTATTTATTGTCTACAAATTAGATGTCTTGCACACGCATTCAAGAACAACGACTAGAGACTACATGAAGAGATGCTACTTCACAATAGGCCCGCCCGCATTCTGCTAAGACGGACAAAAAACAATATACAGGAGTTGGTTTGGGAAGTCATTCCGCACCCACCTTATTCATCTAATGTTGCGCCCTCAGATTTTCACCTTTCCCGCTTTCTCTCGAACAGCCTTCAAGGAACTTGCTTTCCTGATGAAAATGCGCACCGAACCTGGCTCGACGAGTACTTGGTCTCAAAACCATGTGATTTCGACAATGGCGGAATCGAAAAGTTATCCCATCGTAGGCAGATTGTTGTAAATAGTGAAGGAGAGTATATTACTGGTGACTTAAGTATCTGTTATGTGTATCTGTTCTCAAACGCTGTGTACAATAATATGCCATGGGCCTTGACTATTCTATTCACCTAAAAACTAAGATTCTCTTCAATAAAAGGGTGTATATTAGAAATAATAAATAGCGACAGGGAGATGAGTGGAGAGGAAAGGACACCGTTGAACATGTCTTGTTTACTGAAGAGTAATTGGAATGGATTCAGGTGGAACATATAACCAAACCAACAGAAGGCGCTTTCATGAGATTCTTTGCTGCACTCATCGTTATAGGAAACGGCCTAAACAATGGTGTAACAGAACACGGCGAGATGAAAAAAAAAAAAAAATAGGCTGCAGATGGATGCTTAAAGCTGAAGATCATAATAAGCAGTTGAAGGCAAGGCATGTGAATACGTGTTGTTCAAGAGTTAGAACGAATGATGGAAGAACTTAGACCACCTCGATACAGGTGCGGACAGGATGAATCAAAAATTTTTAGGTACTTCCTGCTTCAGCGCTATCCAGTAACTGAAGACAGATATTACTGTTGTATCAGAATGCCATATGGGAAAAGAAATGTCACGACATAACAAATAGATTTCCCGGGGACGGATCATTTCGCCCATTCGAACTTGACATAAGTCGGTAATGTGCACTGGCCGAGGTGGTGTATAAGGCTGTGTGTATGAATTTCACTCACTTCTGCTATGAGTAAAGGAAGCGAACTGCACGGATCGATCATTGGCTTTCGGCATCAACAGGAAGTATTTCTGAACCCTCGCTTGCTTCTGTGACGACAGTATTGAGTGAGTGGATTGAAGACACCATTGCTCATAACCGTCATGGAAACTGCAGTGTGTCAATGGTGTTTAAGATGAATGCCGACTACAAGCATACCCAAAGCGTAACCAACATCCCACTTTACAACATCCCACCGTCCAGGCAATCTAAGCAACTATCAGATTCGTATCCACTACAACTAGTCAACAAACATTAAATGATCAAAAGTTTTTTTCTGGCACTCAAATTTCAAGAATCGTAATCTAAATGAACATCTACGGAGGTCCTTGATGGTCGTTATTCTTCAATGTGATTGTGTCGCACATCATCTAAATTCAAATCTTTACTAAGAAATTCAGAGCGCGTGGGTCTGGTACCATAACGTCATGAGTTCCACTACTAAAAACTGTTGTGAAACATTGAGACAGAGGAGCGTTACAGGTAAGTATCAGTTCCACCCAGAGGACCGCTACCTAGAGAGTGTTTGTTGAGATTACAACAAATCATCAAATAAAACTATGTCAATAAAATCTAGGACTATAACAACAAACAGTTCATACACAGCAATCTGCTATGGTCACATATCTTATAAATGAAAGGGAACAAGAGGCTGTAACGTGTCAAAATTAATTTTTAACAGTTTCTTGTCGTTATGTAAATAACGTGGTCGTTTCAATCTTACATATTATGACAGCAGCGAAATGTCTTGAAGCAGATAAAGGATGTAGAAATGCTTCATTTCTTGTAACTGAAGTCAGTGTGTGTGTGTGTGTGTGTGTATGTTTTAGAAAACTAGTATTGTAACCAGCTGTACAAGTGTTCATTCAGAAGCGGCAAAGAGCATCTATGTCGCGGTGACTGACAGCAGCAACGCACGCTAGAGATCATTCTGGGCGAGCTGCCGGCTATACAACAAAACAACAGCCACAAGAAATTATATACTGATTATTAAATAATAATGGTAGCACCCTACGTTTGTCTAGATTTATGGTTTTGTGGAAAGAAGCAGTTAGTCACTATCGAGGAGCCGAGGATTACGTGAGCTTGAGTCGGTAGGACGACTGTTGTGTTACTGCATGTGGGCCGGAACACTTTTACGTGTGTCTTTATCGATACTTTGCTATGAGAATTCGGTATCAACTATAAAGACAGTTGGAGATTTTCGGAGAATTTTTTTTTGAATGGTTTCGGAAGCTTAATGTGTGGATTTCGATTTTTAAACGAAAGATTATATGATGCAATAACGGTACTAGGGCAAAGTCAGTGGAACTGTTTAATGCCTAGTGTAGGGACAAACGGACCAAAAGTGAATTTTGATTACCAGTGTATTTAGCCCGCACTCATTGTTAGTGACGCAATTATAGAGATTCCCTTGCCCTAGCTGAACCATTAGAAGACGGAAAATCCAACTGCTGCCATTATTCCAGTATAGCTGATGAGTGACATTCAGTTAGGTTTGTAGTGGGTACGCGAGAAGCCAAGACAAATGTAATTTCAACCGCACAGGCTTTATTACTTACAACGTTTGCGTTTGTTTATTGGGAAAAAAGCAAAGAAGATGGACCCATTATTCTCCTACAGCACATCCTTCAAGGAAATGGAAGAGTTTCTTTGATTCAGTGATCATTGCTAAAGGATTATCTGCATTGGTCCCAAGGAGTATTCAGGCTGATTAGGGTAACTAAGGAGGCCTGAACCATATTCAGATGGTGGTGTCCACGCCTACATGTTTAAAATCTTTTGCGTCCACTGTAATGTACGAGAGCTGTTCGGAATGTAAGGTTCGACCAGGATCGAAATGGAAACCACTCTGAAAATGCAATGCTGCTTTGCACAGATGTGTTGGGCAGCGTCTCTAGTACGTTCATCGAGCGTGTTACTTCGCTCCTTTCAGTTCTGAGCGCTCAGTGAGCAAATAAAGCTGCCTAGAGAACAATGTCTCTGGCCAAGTATGAGGGCCTGGTGAGAGATTTCGCGTGATGTTATGCAGACCACACAACATAACGGTTATGCGTTTCCTTCCTCATAACCCCCGACCGCACTCTGCAGTAGTAGTGAAGATACTCCTGCAACATTTTCGATGGGAAGCGTTTGATCATCGACAATACAGCCCGTAACTGGCTCCCCCCTGCGTTTCATCTCTACTCACATGAGCCGTTGGCTATGAAGACAACGAGCTGCAAACCAGCATAGAGAAATAGCGAAAACCATAGGCGTCTGCCTTCTATGATGAAGATATTGCAAAGTTGGTACAACGTGTAGTGATCCAGCTACACGTGGCTAACAAAATTAAGGCCTAACCTGCTGTGGTATCCAGCTCAGTTATGAATCAAGCCATATATAGTGATAGTGACTCAGCCCTGCCATTAAATTTTCGCCGAACTATCGTAAAAGTCTGAGTCAATCCGGCTCGTTGCAAATCTGATGGCGTGTGGAAAAAACACTCTCTCATTTCTATAACAAATGTTTGACTGTTTTGCCTAACATTAAGACAGTTAAGTACGGTACAATTGCATGCAGGTGTGGTTATGATGATGTGATAATAGGAGATTTACTTCTAAGTGAACACACAGTTGTTATTATGTTTACTCGCATCTGCATATATTCCGCCAGTAGGGAGTAAGCAGCTCTGCTGTCATTGGCTGTTGCACTCAGCCTAATGGCGGACGCCACAATTCGAACAAATACAATGCCTGAATAATTGCGCATTAAATTCACTCATAGAAATTACGGTGCACGTATGTTTCACACTCACCAATAGATTCTTAAAATATCAGGCAGTGGCAGTAGCGCTAAAATTATGAATGAAAGAAGTAGGCAAAGGATTGGGAACAACAACACTAATGGAGGTCAACAAAGTTTACATTAATAACAAGATATCGTTAATATGATATTTATTTTAAAAAAGAACCAAATTAAAGATTATTTTCTTTGAACAAATTACAAATAAAGAATTTACAATTTTAATAATTGTTTTAGTCTTTGGGGAAAGCTAAAGCAGCTATCCTTATTTGCAGGCGGCGAGATGTACTGTCGCCGGCAACTTATCGTTGCAGACGGTGTGTTGAAGTCAGCTCCATCATGTGTAGATACCGCAGATGAATTATCTCATGTGGAATTTTACTTTCCACTCGGTGATGATTTCATCAGTGGTGTATTGTAGGCTACTGGATAGTTAAACGTTGTTACAGTTGTTATCAACATTCAGCTTCGCAAGAGCGATTTATTATGTCTCTCATGCACAACGCTGAAGTAACACAGTTCAATAGAGCTTTTTAAAGTTATTTCGATCGCGGAATTATAGTGTGTTCATTTACCATGTGAAAAACGCGACAGCGAACTAGCCACTGCTGGCGATATCATGCACACACATAATAAACAGTTTCTATATTTCTGTGGCACGATTAACGGTTCATGCACACGGTATTCAGTGACGGCGCGAATATGCATTTGAATTATAAAGCATTTAAAATGCACACGGTACAGTCACAGCGAACACAATTCTTTCCAGAACACCGTAACTACCATGTCGCTCGGTCCATAGTTATATTGTCGTAGTCACGCGATACATTTCGTGCACTTTAAACGTTTTTACATTCCATTAAAGGGAGGAACAGAAATGTATCTCTTTGTTAATCAGTTTCGTCCGCACCGATTGTTTCACAACACGACATAGTTAGCACACTTTTAACCTCCTTCCGCCTCCTCGGTACAAACATGCGTGTCACACACGCTCTACTCACACTGTTCGATCCTCACAATCGATATTCTGATCACTTTCACTCTGCTTGTACATTATCTCAGTATACATTTAACTTTACAAAGTAATCCCAACCAACATTAATGCAATAAATGGTAAATGAAGAAACAAAATATTTTACATATTCTATAGACAAGAAAACTAATTACTAAGGTCCAAAAGTGAAATATTATCAGGTGCATATTATTATTTTCAATTACGTTATAGAACAAAATAAACACTAGGCTATTTCACCAGAAATTCATGTACAAATACGAAAAAAAGAAAGAAAGCAAGAAATAAAACAGAGAAAAACCTCTTATATAGGTTGCAACTAGTGATGCCTTCACAAACGCTACGAAAAATGGTAAGCTCGGAGCGGTGACTATGTAGAGAAATATCTGGAAGGTGTAGCTAATAAAACGTTTCTGATATTCACAGTGGGTTCAATTTTGTGACCGATAGGAACTTACTTTCCGAATATCACCAGAAATTCGGAAGGAAGACGGTCCAAATCCGCGTTCATCCAGCCAAACGTAGGTTTTCCGTAATTTCCCAAAATCACCTAGAACTGGTGTTGGGATGGTTGCTTTCAAAGGGCACTGCTGATTTGCTTCCCAATTCTTACCTAATGACAACTCGCATTCCTTCTATAAAGATCTCGTTGTTGACAGAATGTTCAACTATAATATTCCTTCACTCCCTCTTTTGTAAACAGTAGCATGAAGTAATGTGTCTTTCCTAGTCTGCGCAGTTGCCAGTTATTTATGTTACTGAGCCGTTGTGTCTCGTAATGAAAGAAAAATGATTTCGAAAATAAAAATGAAAGAACTGTCAAATACTTTTTAGAAATGATATGCCTAGAAGTAAGAAATAAAATAGATTTGAGGAACATTTGACGTGCTTTTCAATAATGCTTGAAATCATTCACAGCAAATGAGGGCCGACTGAGAATTTAAAGGTCAATGTTTAACTTAAAATTTAGAATTTTAAAGAGTACTTGAGGGTATTTACTCTCTATGATCCTGAGCGTCGTTCAAAGGTAAATCAAATGCTTCTGTAACGTATTCTAAAAACTGCTTGACATTTTAAATTTAAGTTGACTGCTTGTACGTCAAGTTTTGAGTACTTTTTGAAACAATATTGTAACTGGCAGCAATGCAAGTCATGGGCTTGCGATATACACGTGTACAGATGACGGTAGCATCGCGTATACAAGGTATAAAAGGATATAAAAGGACAGTGCATTGGTGGAGTTGTCATTTGTACTCAAGCGTTACGCATGAAATGGTTTCCGACGTGATTATGGCTGCACGACTGGTATTAACAGACTTTGAGCGCGGAATGGTAGCTGGAGTTAGACACATGGGACATTAATTTTCGGATATCATAAGGGAATTCAGTATTCCGAGATTCACAGTGTAAAGAGAGTGCCGAGGATACCACATTTCAGGCATCACCTCTCACCACGGACATCATAGAGGCCGACGGCCTTCCCTTAACGACCGACAGCAACGGCGTTTTCGTAGAGTCAGTGCTAACAGACAAGCAACACTGCGAGAAATAGCCACAGAAATGACTATGGGACGTACGAGAAACGTATCCATTGGGATATTGACGCGTAATTTGCTGTTAATGGGCTACGGCAATAGGCGACCAACGCAAGTGACTTCTCTAACAGAATGACATCGCCTGCAGCGCCTCTCCTGGGCTTTTTATGGTATCAGTTGGATCCTAGACGGCTTGAAAACCGTGGTCTGGTCAGATGAGACCCGAATTCAGTCGGTAAGAGTTGATGGTAGGCTTCGAGAGTGGCACAGACCCCACGAAGCCATGGATCCAAGTTATCAACAAGGCACTGTGCAAGCTGATAGTGGCTCCATAATGGTGTGGGCTGTGTTTATTGCGTCCTCAGGACCAACTGAACCAATAACTGACTGGAAATGGTTATGTTGGGCAACTTGGAAACCATCTGCAGCCATTCATGGACTTCATGATCTCAAACTATGATGTCATGTCACCAGTCCACAATTGTTCGCGATTGGTTGGAGGAACTTTCTGGAAAATTAGAGCGAATGGTTTGGCCACCCAGATCGTCAACATCAATCCTATCGAACATTTATGGGATATAATCGAGTGGTCAGTTCGTGCACAACATACTGCATAGGTAACAATTTCGCAATTATGGATGGCTGTAGAGGCAGCATGGCTCAATATTTCTACAGGGGGCTTTCAGCGACTCGTTGAGTCCATGCCACTTCGAGTTGCTGCACTACGCCGGGCAAAGGTCAGACACGATGTTAGGATGTTTCCCATGGCTTTCGTCACCTCATTGTATTATGCGTTTTGTCCCTTTTTTGTGTAATGGGTGGATTACGACACACTGTCTTACTTTTGGGATTTTTTACTCCAGCTAACTACGAGTATTATTTCTTTCCTTTCTCAGACGTTATGTCTGGTTAAAAATGGAAAGTAACGCGGACCTTGATCAAGCATGACTTTCTTTTAACTGTACGGTATATGCTACATTGCATTTTGAACTTTCGGGTAATTGAACATGTATCAATAATTACAGATTTCTGTAGTTGTATATATATGTTTGGATGTAGCTGTATTGCGTTGATGTACTGGTGGATATTGTGTGGTATGACTCCTGTAGTTGATAGTATAATTGGTATAATGTCAGCTTTATCCTGATGCCACATGTCCTTGACTTCCTCAGCCAGTTGGATGTATTTTTCAATTTTTTCTCCTGTTTTCTTCTGTATATTTGTTGTATTGGGTATGGATATTTCGATTAGTTGTGTTAATTTCTTCTTTTTATTGGTGAGTATGATTTCACGTTTGTTATGTGGTGTTGTTTTATCTGTTATAATGGTTCTGTTCCAGTATAATTTGTATTCATCATTCTCCAGTATATTTTGTGGTGCATACTTGTATGTGGGAACATGTTGTTTTATTAGTTTATGTTGTATGACAAGTTGTTGATGTATTATTTTTGCTACATTGTCATGTCTTCTGTATTTGCTAGTATTGTACATCCGCTTGTGATGTGATCTACTGTTTCTATTTGTTGTTTGCAAAGTCTGCATTTATCTGTTGTGGTATTGGGATCTTTAATAATATGCTTGCTGTAATATCTGGTGTTTATTGTTTGATCCTGTATTGCAATCATGAATCCTTCCGTCTCACTGCATATATTGCCTTTTCTTAGCCATGTGTTGGATGCGTCTTGATCGATGTGTCGCTGTGTTAGATGATACGGGTGCTTGCCATGTAGTGTTTTCTTTTTCAAATTTACTTTCTTCAAATCTGTTGATGTTATGTGATCTAAAGGGTTGTAGAAGTGGTTATGAAACTGCAGTGGTGTACGCAATGTATTTATATGAGTGATTGCTTTGTGTATTTTGCTAGTTTCTGCTCGTTCTATAAAGAATTTTCTTAAATTGTCTACCTGTCCATAATGTAGGTTTTTTATGTCGAAAAATCCCCTTCCTCCTTCCTTTCTGCTTAATGTGAATCTTTCTGTAGCTGAATGTATGTGATGTATTCTATATTTGTGGCATTGTGATCGTGTAAGTGTATTGAGTGCTTCTAGGTCTGTGTTACTCCATTTCACTACTCCAGATGAGTAGGTTAATACTGGTATAGCATAAGTAATTCTAGCTTTTGTCTTGTTTCTTGCTGTCAATTCTGTTTTCAGTATTTTTGTTAGTCTTTGGCTATATTTTTCTTTTAGTTCTTCTTTAATATTTGTATTATCTATTCCCAATTTTTGTCTGTATCCTAGATATTTATAGGCATCTGTTTTTTCCATCGCTTCTATGCAGTCGCTGTGGTTATCCAATATGTAATCTTCTTGTTCAGTGTGTTTTCCCTTGACTGTGCTATTTTTTTTTTTTACATTTGCCTGTTCCAAAAGCCATATTTATATCATTGCTGAATACTTCTGTTATCTTTAGTAATTGGTTGAGTTGTTGATATGTTGCTGCCAGTAGTTTTAGATCATCTATGTATAGCAAATGTGTGATTTTGTGTTGGTATGTTCCATTAATATTATATTCATAATTTGTATTATTTAGCATGTTGGATAGTGGGTTCAGAGCAAGGCAGAACCAGAAAGGTCTTAATGAGTCTCCTTGGCGTATTCCACGCTTAATCTGTATTGGCTGTGATGTGATATTATTTGAATTTGTTTGGATATTAAGTGTGGTTTTCCAATTTTTCATTACTATGTTTAGGAACTATCAATTTAGGATCTACTTTGTATGCTTCCAATATTTGTAATAACCATGAGTGGGGTACACTATCAAAAGGTTTTCGGTAATCAATGTATGCGTAGAGTAGCGACCTTTGTTTAGTTTTAGCTTGATATGTCACCTCTGCATCTATTATCAGTTGCTATTTACATCCTCGTGCTCCTTTGCAGCTGCCTTTTTGTTCTTCACTTATAATTTTGTTCTGTGTTGTATGTGTCATTAACTGAAGTTAGTATTTTGTATATTGTTGGTAGGCATGTTATGGGGCGATATTTTGCTGGGTTTGCTGTGTCTGCTTGATCTTTAGGTTTCAGATAAGTTATTCCTTGTGTAAGTGTATCAGGGAATGTGTATGGGTCTGCAATGTAGCTGTTAAATAATTTAGTTAGATGTGAATGTGTTGAGGTGAACTTCTTTAGGCAGAAATTTGCTATTTTATTATTATTATTATTATTATTACTATGTTTGTATAATCAAGAGTATGTACATGAAGAGAAAGCAATGGTCTCAAATTATGCTGCAACTTGACTTTGATATTTATTTTACTTTTTCAACATGAAAGACGTAATTTCACAATTTCAGCACCAATGTGACTTTTTGCGAGCAAATAACTAGGCTTTGAAGAGATTGACTTTTTGACACTTCATTTACATAGCTAGTAGGAGCTGTTCGTGAAATATTTATGTTTTCCGTGAAATCACTAGTAAAGTTTTTCTTAACTGGTTATTTTCAAGCATTTAGACCCTTTTTGTTAGAAAACTTACCTCAAGATGATCAATTTTATATCCCATATGTCTAATTTTGCACATCACTTTTGGCTATGAAAATTCCGACAACATGCATTTTTTGGTTTCTAGGGATTCTTGTTTTCGTTGAGCTCTAACATTTGACCAGAAACAAACGAAGAAGAAGCTGTTATCGTCTTACATACCCTTTCTGTTACAAAACTTGTCTCAAGCTGGTTAATTTGATATCCCATATGTCCAATTTTGGACATTTCGTTTGGCTATGCAAATTCGGACAAAATGCATTTTTTGGTTTCTAGGGATACTGTTTTTCGTTGAGCTCTAATATTTGACCAGAAAGAAACGAAGAAGAAGCTGTTATCGTCTTCCAGCTTCCCTTAAGGAAATGGAAAAACCTCATTAGTCAGTCCTGAGACTGGTTTGCTGCAACTCTCCATGCTACTCTATACTGTGCAAGCCTCTTCATCTCACAGTACCTACTGCAACCTACATCCTTCTGAATCTACACTCCTGGAAATGGAAAAAAGAACACATTGACACCGGTGTGTCAGACCCACCATACTTGCTCCGGACACTGCGAGAGGGCTGTACAAGCAATGATCACACGCACGGCACAGCGGACACACCAGGAACCGCGGTGTTGGCCGTCGAATGGCGCTAGCTGCGCAGCATTTGTGCACCGCCGCCGTCAGTGTCAGCCAGTTTGCCGTGGCATACGGAGCTCCATCGCAGTCTTTTAACACTGGTAGCATGCCGCGACAGCGTGGACGTGAACCGTATGTGCAGTTGACGGACTTTGAGCGAGGGCGTATAGTGGGCATGCGGGAGACCGGGTGGACGTACCGCCGAATTGCTCAACACGTGGGGCGTGAGGTCTCCACAGTACATCGATGTTGTCGCCAGTGGTCGGCGGAAGGTGCACGTGCCCGTCGACCTGGGACCGGACCGCAGTGACGCACGGATGCACGCCAAGACCGTAGGATCCTACGCAGTGTCGTAGGGGACCACACCGCCACATCCCAGCAAATTAGGGACACTGTTGCTCCTGAGGTATCGGCGAGGACCATTCGCAACCGTCTCCATGAAGCTGGGCTACGGTCACGCACACCGTTAGGCCGTCTTCCGCTCACGCCCCAACATCATGCAGCCCGCCTCCAGTGGTGGCGCGACAGGCGTGAATGGAGGGACGAATGAAGACGTGTCGTCTTCAGCGATGAGAGTCGCTTCTGCCTTGGTGCCAATGATGGTCGTATGCGTGTTTGGCGCCGTGCAGGTGAGCGCCACAATCAGGACTGCATACGACCGAGGCACACAGGGCCAACACCCGGCATCATGGTGTGGGGAGCGATCTCCTACACTGGCCGTACACCACTGGTGATCGTCGAGGGGACACTGAATAGTGCACGGTACATCCAAACCGTCATCGAACCCATCGTTCTACCATTCCTAGACCGGCAAGGGAACTTGCTGTTCCAACAGGACAATGCACGTCCGCATGTATCCCGTGCCACCCAACGTGCTCTAGAAGGTGTAAGTCAACTACCCTGGCCAGCAAGATCTCCGGATCTGTCCCCCAGTGAGCATGTTTGGGACTGGATGAAGCGTCGTCTCACGCGGTCTGCACGTCCACCACGAACGCTGGTCCAACTGAGGCGCCAGGTGGAAATGGCATGGCAAGCCGTTCCACAGGACTACATCCAGCATCTCTACGATCGTCTCCATGGGAGAATAGCAGCCTGCATTGCTGCGAAAGGTGGATATACACTGTACTAGTGCCGACATTGTGCGTGCTCTGTTGCCTGTGTCTATGTGCCTGTGGTTCTGTCAGTGTGATCATGTGATGTATCTGACCCCAGGAATGTGTCAATAAAGTTCCCCCTTCCTGGGACAATGAATTCACGGTGTTCTTATTTCAATTTCCAGGAGTGTATTTAGTGTATTCATCTCTTGGTGTCCGTCTACGATTTTTACCCTACACGCAGCCCTCCCATACTAAATTGGTGATCCCTTGATGCCTCAGAACATATCCTACCAACCGATCCCTTCTTCTATTCAAGTTGTGCCACAAACTTCTCTTCTCCCCAATCCAATATCGTTGTATTGTAGTAAAATGCACTGATAATCGTTCAAAGTTCATTTGCATTGGTGCGAAGGAGGATACATGCTGCGTTCCCCAGCGCTAGTGGGTTCATGACACCCCGCGTCCACTGTGGCGTAGCTGGCCGCCGAGTGCCCTCAGCTCCGAGGCGGCCCTGTGGTGGCGCCCCAGCCCAGAGGAGGTGCCGGGAGGGCTCCGAGCCCCGACGGGTGGCGCTCGTGCGCCGTCGCCCGCGACGTCGGCGTCGTCGGCGCCGGCGGCGGGCGGCGCGCACTGCCCGGCGCGTCTCGGAGTGGGCCGGATCGGTTCGGTCCGGGAGAGGAGAGGAGAGACGAGGAGCAGCGGCCAGAGCTCGGCACAGATCAGCACGCCCCCGGATGGCGCCCAAAATAACGCGAGCGCTCGCCAGAGTGCCGCTAGGCACCAGTGCTCGCCGCGGCCTCGCCATGAAACCCTACGCCTTCGTCACCATCAACAAGCAGTATGGGTGAGTTGCGCGCACCGCGCACCGCCACCGCGGCAGCTGCACCGGGCCGGGAGGTCGCGGCGATACGTTTTTTGGCCTCGGTGCGGCGGGCCCCCCTGTAATACAAAGCGCTGGCGCCGCTCGCCGCGATCCCCTCCCACGCCGATGAGAAAGCGGCCAGCAGGCACCAGGCCACACGACAGCCGCTAATACCATCGCTTACTGTCGCCTCGCTACCGGGGGACACGTGCTCGTATTACAAAATCCGACGATAAAAACGGCAGCTCTGATTCCATCGCAGTGTGCCTTTGGCGGTGCTGGTTACTCGTTCTCAGAGCAAACCACTATACACCGGATGACTTCTATAACGACGGTTTTATTTCGTGAATGGTGTTGCGTGTTCGACAATATTTTGATACAAACAAGTCGGCAGTTTAGAGAGGGAGTGATTACGTACTCAAAATTCGAATTTTGTGAGGTGTAACAATATGAGCGTGGTGTACGCTTATGCAGATGCTTATGCTCGATGCTCTGCGAAGTAATCATCGACCATCCACAGCAAATTTTACCAAGCATATTATTTCGCCATTTTCTGCATTCTGAAAATTTGTGAAAAATATGCTGGTGCAGTTTAAAAGAAAATACTGCATCTTCGTGGAGCAAAACGGGAATCCCCTTCCTTACGAGAGGTTTTCGAAAAGTTTCTATATGTTTGTTTACAAACTATCTGTAATTTAACTGAAAATATTGTCCATACACTACACCCCAAGATTCTTTCCTACTCTACAAACGGAACAACTTAGGGGCGTCCACAAATGTGAACATCTGTCTTCAGTACAAGATGTAATGGCCAACCTTACACAGACACACAAAAAGGAGTAGTAGTGAGACAGTAAGATACGTTTCTTCACTTGTGCAGCCCTAGCATCTGTAGCTGCTGTACTAATACTTTATTACCTGTATTCTATGTCTATGAACTTGTTGTAATGAACTGCTTCGTCCTCGTACCCTTTTCATTTTTTATTTAATAAAATTTTCGTCAGTGGTTCCAATATCCTGGCAACTTTCACAAAACGCTTATAGCGAAAATAAAGTGCATTTTAGAAGTAGCGTCTATGGTACATGAATGATCATATATTTTATGAGGTTTAAACATTGGTGTTTCAAATAACTTACAGTTACGAACTGTATATAATTTTAACCAGTTCAGATGACATAGCAGAAGACTAATAAGATTCAAAGCAAAGGTTTCGTTATCACTTATCTCTTTTACGAGAATTCTCTCCTATCCATTTTCAAGTTATACGTCGCAATTGAATTTCCTCGCCAACCCAGTCGTATATCTGTTATAAATTACTTTATATTCAAGTGTTTCAGTAGCGTTGTATTTCCGTCAAGAATGCTAGCTAGCTTGGCTCTAATTTGAGGGCCAACGTTTTATTTTAGATAGCGGCTGGTTCGTGTGCCATTCTCTTAAACTTAGACTTAAAATAATTTTGGGTTGACGTGTATATATTCATAGCGCATAGTTATAGTTTATACATAAAATCTTGGACATATTTAATGCGCGATATGTGATGCGTTGGCTCATAAACAGTTTTGATTGCAATGATTGGTTACGAGATATGTTCACATTACGTTAGAAGGATCATACGAACATCCTTTCATATGGTCCAACAGAGAAGAACAGAATAAATGATATGATTTGGTAGATTCTGACACGAGGGAATCACGTGGCACACACCAAGGCTGAAACTGAACTGTTATCCAAGGAATCACTGACAGAGGTTTATGTAATATGGAATGTTAGTTTTCTTAATAATGATTCCTCCAGTCGAAACTTACTTAATGAGAATCGTAAGCAATGATGGGTTTTGAAGGTACTTTTCGTAGTTTCGAACATTTTATGTTGAAGAACGTTTACGACCTTTTACAAATTTAAAAATGTGATTTACAATGGACAAAACCTGTATTGGGCATAGTTACATTTTTGTAAGTGAAATGCTGCTCTTATCAAGTTCTGTAATCGATTACATTCTTTTCAATTCAGTTAAAATACTCAAAAAAAGATTGTTATTGCTTGATTTGCTTATGAGCTTCTCCAAACCCTCTTGTTAGTCTTCTTATTTACCGTAATGAACTTTCGAATTTACATGTTGAATATGTCGTCCGCGTGGGTCATTGTGTTATCTGAGTTAAATACATTTATACACGTTTTACATGTGTTGTACATAAATATATAAAAAACTGAAAACAACCCACATATCAGTCCATCCCTGTCGAAGTAATTCTTTCAATATTTTGCGACGCGTCTGAATAAATAAAAGCCTCCTTCCCCTGGCCCTTTCCCTTTCCGTCTTTACTGTTTCTAATTTCTGCCTATGGAACCTCAGATGCCAAAAAAGTACTATAAGATTTTCATTGAACTTGAGAGGGTGAAGGCTGTAATGATTTTCTCTGGAGAATAAGACTTGATACATCCGCTATTTTACCATCATACATATTTCGAATGAAAACACACATGGATCAAACAATTCAGCGTACAGTAGCTCTAGTATAAACTGCCTTGCTTTCTTTGCTGCTCGACGTGATTGCAGAGAAGTATTGGGTTGGTACTTCTTGCTGAGTGTGGTTCTGAAATTTGAATGGGAATAGTGAGGGGGGGGGGAATGGGAGGGGTGAGGGGAGAAGGGAGTGGAGGAGGGCAGCGTATGATGTAAACGTCTGCGAACAGAAATATACTTTGTTTTAGTCAGTCAAGAGAGACAACTGTTATGCTGTAATGTTAAGGTTATTTTGCGCGCACAAGTAGTGTGGCTTTGTGTCGTACTGTGTAGAAATGTCTGCCGATGGACTTGTTAGGCGTGAACTGTGTTAGGACTATGCTAGTTCCATACGGTTCTATGTAATTGCACTTCGTGATTCTAGACGTTACAGTGTCATTTCATTCAAAACATATGTGGCGTTTCGGCCACTGTTGGCGAATCTCTACACTGGTTCTATTTGTATTTCCAAATGAAAAAAAAGAAAACTAGAAGCCAGCTGCAACAATGAAAATAACGGTTAAGAAGACTTTTGTATCACTGATCAGTGCGGACTCATTTTTTAAAATGGCGTCAATGAGGCTATGAATAAGTTTATACAAACATGCAGCAAGCTTCATAAATTGCAGCTATCCATTCTCGAGCAGTACGGTAATTTTGCATGCCTTCCGTTACTATAAAGCGAGTGGAAGACGAAACGCTTTAGTTTTACTCTGCGGTGGTTTCAGCAGCCTGTACACGGTAATTCACATACACGAAGGTTTCAAACATACTCATTATATTATTGTAGTGTTTAGAGAAACGCTATTAAGTATAAACCTGCTTCATTGCACTTTACCAATTTTGTTCCATATCCTGACAATGTGCATTCACATGGTGTCATTCCAAATCTTGAATTGGTTACGACAGTGAGATATTTAGCTGTTCTCTGTCTCATTTGGCAGCAGTAAACCTTTTTTATGATACTGCCATTCACTTTGCATATAACTTTCAAAATATATCCATGTTGCTCCTTCTGAGACAGCAAAGACTATCTACACTCCAGTAGACTATACTTGTTCCACTGGCCAATGATCTGGGAATGTTTTCCTGTCTGTATTATATGACGTTAGTCCTTATTCCACTGTTCGGTTCTCATCTCTTGACAAATGGTATAACATTTAACTGGTTAACAAAGCGCTCCTCGTGATATTACACTGAAATAAAATGGTCACATGGCATTCGTGACCGGGCGTCCCCACATGGGGAAGTTTGCCCATTGAGTTGCAAGTCTTTTCAGTTGACGCCAAACTGGGCAACTTACGTGTCAATGGTGATCAAATGATAATGAAGACAATACAAAACCCACTCTGCGAGAGGAAAAAAATCTCCGATTTGGCCGGGAATCGAACCCGGGCCTGCTGCACGACAGTCATACGCGCTAACACTTCTTGTTTTCCTTAATCTCATTTTGTTCGTAATTGATCGTTGTATTTGTACGGGCGGACATCCTGTGACACTTGTTGAAGTTCATCGTTGAAATATTAACTCAGTTCTTTTTTATTACGGAGAGCAGCTAACCCTCTCACCGAACACGCTGAGCTACACTCAGCTAAGAGGGCAGGCGATGTTACAATCATCGTCATAAACAGAGCTGCGCCTAGAAAGACAAGGCCAATTGCAGTTATTGTTGGCAGGCGGGTAGATGGTACTACACATGTGGGATTTATTACACTTTCAACTTTGAAGGACCAATATTTATTGTGCTACATGACCACAAAATGTTCATTTTATAATGTCGGATCCTCATAATTGTGGATAAAAGTGTCCAGATACCGCGGCTGGGAGATGTACAGTTATCGGATACAGTCCTGTCGTAATCCATCCCATACCGCGTGCACCTGAGCGCGCAGTTTCAACAGAAAGGTCGGTAGGGTTGAGGTCCTGATGGCGCCCTCCATGGCACCCCACACATTCTCAGTCGGGGAGAGATCGGGAGATGCGGCTGGCCGTGGCATGGTATCCATATCTGCTAGGCGGGCACGGAAGGGGGCAGCAGTATGAGAAAGAGCATTGTTCTACTGAAATAGGGAGTGATTATGGGCGTTCACGAACGGCGGAACCACTGGTTACACCGTACTGTTGTGGCAGAGCCCGTTAGGAATACTAACTGTGAACGAGCACCATCGAATGTCGTTTCCTATACCATCATCCAAGGCTGACGGAACGTGTGGTGGGACCACAAACCGCTCTTCGTGGCGGTCTCTACTGTGTCTTGAGACACAGACGCGTAGCCGTCGCCTCCAAGGCAGAAGCAGGACTCGTCACTAAAGCTGACCCGCTGCCAAGCCTGCAGTGCCCCATGTCCGTCGTTGCCGACACCAGGCGAGTCGCTAGCGATACTGCTGGGGTGTGTGTGTCAGGCGTAGTCCCAGCAAGTCTTGCTTCATGCAAGAGTCTGCCAATGATACTAGCACTCGGGATATGTAGCACTCGGGATGTAGCATAGAAGGCAGGGCGACGCGCTGAATGGGCCCTATCGTTACCGCTGGGTCTGTTCGCGCGTGGCTGAAAATCCTCGGTTCTCCCCCTTGTGATGCATATCGGACGCCCGGATTCTACATGTTGTGCACGCTTGCCTGCCTGTATTCATTGCCACGCAGAGCGGTCAATAATGGTGTCCGTACCACCGGATGGCCCTCCCACAGCCCAACGATGCGGCCCCTCTCGGATTCGTCTAGCTGGGCAACTCGTTGTCGAAATGTCGCTTGGGCACAGCGCACGTTCAGGTGATGCTCTAGTGACGCTACCCTCTATAGCACTGGCCGTTTGGGATCTGTCTCTTATATCAACCGATGCACACGTTATTATGCCCCTACTTGCACGCCCCTTTCGCAGTGGATCGGTCGACTTGAAATACTGATTATGAGACAGCAGTGGTTCCAGTGAGTTGTTGAAGCATTTTTTTTTAAATATAGTAAGAGGGGTAGGGATTTCATGATGATTTTATTTGAAAGTGGCAGTTGTTAGATTATGATGTTATGTTGTGGCCATGTAGCGCAATACTCAGGAGTACATTAAGGCACACGATATTCAGTTAAGAAGTTGAAGCGTACTATGAAAGTCTCTTTTTCCGCAGTTAGTATTAACATGAGTCACTATTTCACTTCTGGAAAAACAGCGTATCACTACTGACTTCCTTCACATGACATATGAAGTTATTCTCTTGCATGCTGTAATTCTGCCTGGAGTCCAAAGCTCTTTCAGTGTTACTCACGTCTACAATGTACTCTCTGTAATGTACTAATGCGACGGTACACTAATTGCGGTGAGAATTTGCTGTCGTATCATGTGATTCCACAATTTCTGCAATAAACAATGATCAGCTTCGTAGAAGCGGTTCCATGAAGAACCTCTGCCTTAAAAACGGCAAGTAAGAAGCGATGGCAACAGTAATTGTTTTCACGTGAAAGTGGAATACTTCGAGCTTAAACCCTGATGATAGTCATTCCATTAACTATAAAGGAAATAATTTTTGTTTGTTCATATGAAGCCACCAGTACAGGCGCGACATTTAACACGGTACCAACAGGTACTTGGGCTACTGACAACGCCGGCTCGGGGGTGGATTTTCTTTCTCCATATTTTTTTCGATTACAAAAGGACAGAACTTCCCACACGACAATGCAGAAATGCTTAGAGCAACTAGTTGAGTAGAACAACGAGGAAAATTTCGATACTAAAACTAAACCTGACGATACAGATGTTTCTGACTATTGTACCATGCTATTATTTATTACACTTTCAACTTTGAACGACAGTTGGTTTATTGCGCTTCATGGTCACAAAATGTACGTGTAATAATGCCGGACCCCCATAGTTGTGAATACAAGCGTCCAGACATCGTGGCATGGAGTTACTAATTAATTCCACAACTATGGGACCTGTACAAGTCTTGAGTACGAGTTAGCGGTACTAACTGCTGTTACTCACTAATCGTGGTCCTATTGTTACACTAACTAGGAGCACGTTCTTATTTTCACAGAATTAAATGTATTGTACGGATCACTGGATAGGAAAGAAAGACGGGGAGCTGTGTCATTTGAAAGACCTCTGAGGCTGCAAGATAAGAGTCATGGAGAAAAAAACTAGTGACCACAAGAATGGCAGATAGAAAGTTAGGATTTTCTGATAGTGAGAATGAACAACATAGTATTAATTTAACACTGTGGAAGCCGCAGAGGTTTGATTTCAAATGACCGCCTTTTAAAACAAGAGGACACATGAACGAGATGCGAGAGTTGTTAAATCGGCCACCCACCCGCAGAGCTTTTCATCTGCTTTCATTTGTTTTTACTTTAGTGACAAGAATTTATCATCAAGAAGAAAAACATGAGTAGATTTCCTAACAAGGATGCCGGAACGCTGTGGCACTAGATAACGCTGAATCACAAAATCCAAATTCTCCTTGGCAGTCGACAGTGTCCGTAAAATGTACTTACAAAATTTATGAAACAGAGAGTCGCATTAAAAACAAGAGAGAGAGAGAGAACAGTGACAAAACAAGAGCATGTCTCTACAGCAGCCAAACAGTTAATATAGGACATCGTGAATTACCCCTTGTTTCTGTACATGCTTGGTAGTGACTTGGCGTGCGTTTCAAGGCAGAAAATAAATACCATTCACTGACTTTTTGTTTATATACAAACAGCTGTATTTTGATCTTATTTTAATTGCAATAGATTTGGAAGCCAGAAAGCTCCATATTCAGGTACATAATGTGGGAATCAATGTACAGCACATTCGATGTATAGTATATATCATATGAAAATGAGACAGCTCATCGATTCCACATTTATTCCATCTAAAAGTATGAAAACACTGAAACTGATAGGACAATTGATTGAGCTGTGATGTTTTCAGACTTCATCATTACCTCCACTATAAAATTATTAGTAGGTTATTTTGTATCGGTTTATTAAATAGGTCTTTTGACAGTCGTTCTCAATCCAGACAAACAGCTGCACAGAGATAAGGAAGAGCCTTTGTTGCGGCAGCCGGTTTATAATTTCCCTCCTACACAACCTCTATAATTTAGATCCACAACGAATCAAAGAGTCCATGCAGTACATATGTTCGCTTTCGACGAACCATCACAGTAGCATTATATTAAAGTTCTTTATGAAAACATGTCTACACTAAAGATACAAATGAAAAAAATAGACACATATTTACAGTACATCTGTGTGTTAGGTGTATTCCTCAGACCGCTAACGAAAAAAATTCCTGTAGTAGTTGGTGCTAGAGCTGTACCGTTTTTAGATTGAAGTCAGCTGATAGGTATACCTGCTTAAAGGAAGTCTCTCTAACTAAGGGCTCACCTTCAGAGGACGTCATGTTTCCAAGTAGAGAAGGAATTAGCAAGTTTCATCAAAATATAAGAGATGTTAGAGATAAAGTTGGTGAACTGCTTATAGATGTTGACTGAAATTATTGGTATATCAAAGCACCACTTAAATAATTTGACAAATGAGAGGCTTCCTTTACCAGAATACAGATTAGCTGGCTGTTTTTCAAGGAGTTCCTTGCGGGGTGGGGGAGTGGCTATGTACGTAAAAAACAGTATTCCATTTGAGTCCATAGACGTAGCACGGCACTGCACTGAACAGATATTTGAGCAGGGGACCAGTAGCACAGCCATAGACAATATTTTTATTTACTTTTCATTACTAGATGGGCATTCTGTTAGTAAAAGGGTGAATAGCTTTTCAGACCATATGCACAAATTTTAACACCAAAAGGCTTATGTACTCAAACCAATGTCACATTTAATTACAAACTATGTAGGAAAGTTAATCCAACAGCAATAGAGAGTTTTTTAAACCTTGTCAAGGAACAAGAGTGGCAATATGTTTATAGTGCCAATAACATAGATGATAAATATAATGTTTTCCTGAACACATTTCTCATGCTCTTTGAGAGTTGCTTTCCATTAGAACGTTCTAAACGGGGTACTAGCATTAATAGGCAGCCCGGGTGGGCTGACTAGTGGGATAAGGATATCATGTAAAACAAAGTGGAAATTATATCAATATGTTAGAAGTAGTCACAATCAAGGTACAGTAGCCCATTATAAACAGTATTGTAAGGTGCTTAAAAATGTTACTGGGAAGGCAAAGTGTATGTGGTATGCAACTAGAATAGCTAATTCACAGGATAAAATTAAAACCATGTGGTCTGTTGTGAAGAAAGTGTCTGGTCAGCAGCACAAGGTCGACAATATAAAGTCAGTTCGCAGTAAAAATATTTCTTTTACTGATAAATCAGATATATGTACAGTATTTAAAAATTTAGTTTCTACAGGGAATCATATAACGTTCTTGGCAAATGCCTTTCCGAGATGATGTCTGAAACATTCCTCTGTGATACAGATAAGAGGGAGATTGGTTCAAATGGCTCTGAGCACTATGGGACTCAACATCTTAGGTCATAAGTCCCCTATAACTTAGAACTACTTAAACCTAACTAACCTAAGGACATCACACACACCCATGCCCGAGGCAGGATTCGAACCTGCGACCGTAGCAGTCCCGCGGTTCCGGACTGCAGCGCCAGAACCGCTAGACCACCGCGGCCGGCAGAGGGAGATTGAGTCAATAATTAAATCACTGAAGACTAAGGATTCTCATGGCTATGATGGAGTGCCTAGCAGAATATTCAAGTACTGAGCTGCACTTGTTAGCCCTGTATTTAGCCATATTTGTAATTTTTCCTTTACGAGCGGTCAGTTTTCTGAACGATTAAAGTACTCAGTAGTAAAGCCGCTTTGTAAAAAGGAAGAAAGGGATAATGTAGACAATTTGAGACCTAATTATATGCCATCAGTGTTTGCAAAAGTTATTGAAAAGGCTACATGTGTAAGGATAGTTGATCAATTTATATCACACGATTTGATACCAAATGTACAGTTCGGCTTTAGAAGTCGTTTAACAACTGTAAATGATATTTTCTCTTTTCTCTGTGGGGTACTGGATGGTTTAAGCGAAAGGTTTCGAACGCTAGGCATATTTTTTTTTATGTAACTAAGGCTTAGATTGTGTCGATCACAAAATATTGCTCCAGAAGTTGGACCATTACGGAATATGGGGAGTAGCTCACACTTGGTTCACCTCTTACTTTAGCAACAGACAGCAAAAGGTCATTATTCACAGTGTTGAGAATGGCTGTGATGTGGGGTCTAAGTTGGGTATAGTCAAATGGGGGGGGGGGGTGCCCCAGGTATCAGTGTTGGGGCCACTTCTGTACCTTATTTATATAAATGAAGTGCCCTCTAGTATTATGGGTAACTCTAAAATATTTCTGTTTGCTGATGACACTATCTTGGAAGTAAGGGATGTTGTGTGCAACATTGGCTCGGTTTCAAATACTGCAGATCATGACCTAAGTTAATGACTTGTAGGAAATAAACTAACGTTAAATCACAGTAAGACTCAGTTTTTACAGTTTCTAACACACAATTCAAAAAAACATGACGTTTTAATTTCACAGAATGGGCATGTGATTAGTGAAACTGAACAGTTCAAATTTACAGGGGTTCAGATAGATAGTAAGCTGTCCTGGAAAGCCCACGTTCGTGCTCTTGTTTAAAGACTTAATGTTGCCATTTTTGCTATTCGAACCGTATCTGAAGTGAGTGATAGTTCGACAAGAAAATTAGTCTACTTTGCTTATTTTCATTTGTTTATGTCATATGGTTTTATATTTTGGACTAACTCTTCCCATTCTAAAAGGATATTTTTGACTCAGAAACGGGTTGTTTGGGCAATAAGTGGTGTAAGTTCACGAACCTCTTGTCGACCCCTGTTCACGGGTCTGGGTATTTTGACATTAGCCTCTCAGTATATATATTCCTTACTGTAATTTCTTGTTAACAGTATTAGCTTATTCCCAAGAATAAGCAGCTTTCACTCAGTTAATACTCGGCAGAAATAAAACCTGCATTTGGTTCGGGCTTTGTAAACTCTTGTGTAGAAAGGTGTGCAGTATACTGCTGCATCCATTTTCAATAAGCTACCACTCGAATTCAAAAATCTTAGCAGTAATCCACGCGCCTTCAAATAGAAAATGAAGAGTTACCTCATGGGTCATTCCTTCTATTCTGTTTAGGAGTTCCTTGAAAAATTAAGCTGATTCTTGTTGTATTGTTGATTGCGTTTACTTAAACTTATGGCTTAACTTTTTTCGGTTTCATAAATATTTTATTTTTATCTGTTATTACTTTTATGTTTTAATTTCATGTACTGACACGTTCCATGACCTTGGAGATTCACTCCTCAATTTGGTCCTACGGAACTTGACGTGTAAATAAATAAAAATAAAATACGGGAAGGTCCGTACGTCCATCGTGATTAATGTCCATATCAGGACCCCGCCACCAAGTTCATCACATTGTACAGGCAACGATCATCTCTCCAGACAAATGTGCAGTGAAATTTATACACTAAAGTGAAGCAGAATTCATCTGCCGAATCCATCTCCCTACATTCACTCATGAACCGATCTCTAAGTTGCTGCATTACAATCCCAACATCTCGGAAGCTTCATTATGACACACAGGACAGCACTTCTGTTCATCTGTCGAATGGATTAGGTAACGGTGGTAGAAATCTCTTCCAGAGAAAGATAACGACGTCCACGCATAGGATTTTTCTAACTACGGGAACAAGTTGAAATCTGGTGGACTCATGTTCCGGTTGTACGGAGGATGCGGCAACACTTCCCATCCGTTTTCGCTCAGTTTTTGGGCTACAACACTGCCGATATGCGGGAAAGCATTGTTGTGAAGAATGAGTGGCCCAGCCTCGAGCAACTGAGGTCGGGTTTTGTACATTTGTCTCCACAGGTTTTGCATGAAGTTAGAATAATACACTGCTGTGACACATGTCCCACATGTGACTATCTGTCATGATGATTCCTTGGTGATCAAAAGCAAAAATCATCATTTGCTTGAGCCTTGATTCATTGTGTCGAATTTTTTTGGATGTGGAGAATCTGAAGCTCTCCAGTCATTGGACTCTGATTCCAACTCCGGTTCAAAGTGTCTAATCCACTTTTCATCAATAGCAACAACGCGACACAAGAGTGCTTGACCTTCACGGTCAAATCGTTGTTTGAGCAAGGTTGCAATGTCCAGGCGTTTCTGCTTCTCTTCAGCAGCCAAACAGTATGGGACCCAACTCGGTGAAATTTTTCTCCTCTTCAAAGCAGTTGTCAAAATAAAGAATACTGATGTTGAGGGAATTCCCGTGCTTCAGAGAGTTCTCCATAAATCACACTCCGATCTTCTTCAGGAGCATCTACCACAAGTTTCGCCCTCCTTTCATCTATTGACCTTTTTGGCCTTCCGGGTCTTGGATTATAGTCTATGCTCACACGGCCACAACGAAAACGATTAACCCAACGTTAAACTGTACAAAGATCCACTGTAAACTCTTCACAGACTTCACTTAATTTGGATTCCTGTCAGGTTTTTGCCGCGTAAAGTTTCGATTTTAATGTACGACCTCTGGTCTTCAACAATCTCAGTACCCGAGAATCCCTGCAGGGACCATTTCTACCTCTCCCCAATTTTTTGTTAGAGTATAGAGCAAAAAACAAAAACACGAGCTTCTTCGTCAAGCTGCCAATAACATCTGACGTAATTTTCACTCTTGTTTCACCAAAAAATCCACAGCAATACCAACGTGAGCATTATTTACGAAATGTCCCTCGTACCACTCAACGTACTCGTGTTTATACTGGTGTCAGGAGAATACGCTGTGCAGAACACCTGTGCACAGAACATCTGCTTCTAGCCTCTGGTAGACAATCTGTTAGGATACGTTAATTGCAGAGGTGACGTTAAGTACTGCAGATAATTGTCTTGCAGACGTTGTTGGTTGCCGTCATGAAATTAAGGGCAGGCATTCTTGTGGAGGTAGTTGCCCGCGACGAACGTTTGCTGTGAGTCAAAACTGCCTCCAGAGCCTTAAAATGTAACGCCGAGGGACACGCAATGCTCCTGAGACTGCGTGTGCATTGGATCTGTTCCAAAGCGTGCGAGGAGTTTACTCCGCCCAACACAGTCCACATGGCATCTTTGCGGCATTATGTTGCAAACTTCAGCATGAGACAACACTTTGCTGACAACACAAGTGCAAACAGGGTTGCGACATCACAGATCTGATGCACTGATTTGTCTTTGAATAACTTACTTATTGGAAGCAGGAAGTAGTTTCTTACATACGGATAACGTAATTTCGATTTCTGAGAACATACGTATGCTCATTCAGTTTACAGTGACCACTCCCATTTTCTCTTTTCATTTTCTTATTTTCTCTGATTTTCCTCAACTTTTGGAAACTAGTATGTTTAACTCAGAGATACCTTACACATTCGTAAATATTATGAATCTAATAATCTCAAAAATATGGAATGCTTGTCGAAGGCAATGAAGGGTTTTCCAACTGATAAGAAATTGATGTTATAGGATTATCAAACAGTGAAGGCAGTGGTTATGATAGCAAAGGTATGAGTAACATGAAGGAAATCATTAATGTACACAACCGGAAACGGAAGGAAGCGATTAGAGGAAGCGTCTGTGGGAAAGCTATCACATACCGAGGAGATGAAGCTTATGTGTTAAGTAGAATTTCTTGTCACAGAATTGAGATGGTGGGTATTATGAATGATGTGGAAAAAGCAAACATCGGATTCATTTTTTCATCTTCCTTAGAACAGGTTTAATATTGCCCACCTTAGTTTCCTATCCTCTCCTGCTCTTTTCGTATCAGCTTACTTACTACACTAACAACAACGTGTTGTATGAATATTACATCTTTCTCTTCTATACCGTGGCCGTGTGTGCTCATTTGATATAGCGTCATTTTTATAGATATTTATTACGTAGTTTGCGTGTCGTTCTGGGTTTCAGTATTGTCAAGAGCATCTAGATAACGCAGTACTTTAAGGGGACAGTTGAGCAGTGAGGTAGTTGCGTTGTGTGTATCGGTGGGATTGGTCTTATATGCAACTGTGTCTGTGTAGATACTGAATGAACACTTAGATCGCCGAATTTATTCGGTGTTGATTGCAGATAAGTGTTGTGATGAAGATTCAGGTCAGGGTACCTAGTGGATGTAAACTGAGCACAGTGAGCTTAATTAAAGTGCAGTTACAGTAATAGGGAGACGCCAGTACGATCAGAAAGATGTATTGCATTAATATGGGAATTAATAAGCTGAAAATTGAAATTGAAATTGAAATTTAGAGGTCAGTAACTTTATTTTTAAACATTTAAGATGAAGAAAAGTTATGAGTGTCCGAAGTGTGGTTACAGAACCGGAATTAAAGGAACAGAATGGATGCAATAACAACAGCGGTGCACATGAAGTAAAGTGTCAATAAAAAATCTCCTAGTGATAAAAGTCCTTGATTTTCAGTTACGTATATACAGCTGTGGAGAATAATAATATAGCACTCTATGGCTTTAAGGGGTTAAATATCTGAAGGAGGCGTTACCTATTGAGTTAAGACCACAATTTTATAATAAAGTAGAATAAAGAATGGGTGAGAGTATGCTTGCATTGTTTTGTATATTCTAGTATTTGATCCTCCTCGAAATTTCTGCCCTTTACTGATCTTCACAGTGTTAATTATCCCTGGTATTTCCACAAATTTTGCTTTTATCTGTCCCTTCTTCAGGCAAGGCCTCACAAGTACTTCATTTGTCCTTCATATTCGCTCTTCATTTCATAATCATCTCACACTGTTTAATTTTCACCATCATTCTGTAGTGCCAAACCTGAATTGTTTCCCACCCCTTTTTCTCATGTTTAGCTCCTGACGTAAAATTGCAGAAATTTCATTGTCAGTTATCTGTTTACATTAGAAACCAGTAAATGTGATCCGTTAAAGGTGTATCGAAATAGTGGTCCAGCAGTACACCGGAAGACGTGGTGGAGAGCCCTTTTGACCAGGTTTTGTGGAGACTGTAGCAGGATTCTATTGCTCGAACTTATTATGGTCAGTGGGTCACCACTTCTAGATCGGTAGAGGTCGGTAGTAGTACTTCGAGTAGCCATTTTCCAGTTCGGCCGCTACCAGCGTTACAGATCTAACAACAACAAATCGCTGTGTAGCATTGTTGAGGCAGTCGTCTCGCATTTCGCTGCCGTGCTTGTCTGTTTCAGACTGCACGATTTAGCAATTGCAGGTCAAAAAATGGTTCAAATGGCTCTGAGTACTATGGGACTTAACATCTGAGGACATCAGTCCCCTAGAACTTAGAACTACCTAAACCTAACTAACCCAAGAACATCACACACACCCATGCCGGAGGCAGGATTCGAACCTGCGACCGTAGCAGTCGCGCGGTTCCGAACTGAAGCACCTAGAACCGCTCGGCCACCGCGGTCGGCAATTGTAGATTCATTTGGGATGTTACAAAGACCATTTGAAACAAATTTATTAGAAAACAAAGTAAAGCGAGGGAAGTAGTTAAGGTAGTTAACAATGCCGTCGATTTCTGCTTGTGAGAACTAATGCGTAATTTGTAGCAGTTAGTAGTACTGTGGAAAACGATCGTCTCAATAACAAACTTGAACGGAATACTTAAGCGTTAGTAACTTTCTTGTGTCTCTTCTATTTTCGAACTAATGCTCGGTACAGACCGCATAACACTGGTGTAGCAGCAACAGCAGCAGCAGCAGGAGGAGCGAGGCAGCAAAGCGGAGCCAACGCCCCCGGCGACGGCCTACTGCTCTTGGTAGTCTACGCGCCAAGCGGAGAAAGCTTTTTGTGGTTTGTGCGACACCCTCAGTAAGCGACCAACAAAAGTTCAAAACTTACAGACATGTTGTGGGTGGAAGGAGCAGATGAGTATGCTGAAGACTGAAGAAGGCGTAATGATCAGCTGTTTCCTAGGGAATGGAGGGACTGTAATCATCACAGGCTCGATGAACCACAAACTACTGCTTTACACTGAGCTGACCAAAGTCATGGCACAGCGATATGCAGATCTACGGATGACAGTAGTACTGCGTACACAAGGTATCAAATGACAGTGCACTGGCAGGGTTGTCGTCTGTGTGCAGGTCATTTCATGATAAGGTAGGGAGCAGGCTGGCGTGGCGTGGAATGCTGAGCCGCAATTTCAGGATACAGTAAAAAAAACATTTGACAAAACACACTGGTAACAACACAGTTACAGAATAATACACTCCTGGAAATGGAAAAAAGAACACATTGACACCGGTGTGTCAGACCCACCATACTTGCTCCGGACACTGCGAGAGGGCTGTACAAGCAATGATCACACGCACGGCACAGCGGACACACCAGGAACCGCGGTGTTGGCCGTCGAATGGCGCTAGCTGCGCAGCATTTGTGCACCGCCGCCGTCAGTGTCAGCCAGTTTGCCGTGGCTTACGGAGCTCCATCGCAGTCTTTAACACTGGTAGCATGCCGCGACAGCGTGGACGTGAACCGTATGTGCAGTTGACGGACTTTGAGCGAGGGCGTATAGTGGGCATGCGGGAGGCCGGGTGGACGTACCGCCGAAATGCTCAACACGTGGGGCGTGAGGTCTCCACAGTACATCGATGTTGTCGCCAGTGGTCGGCGGAAGGTGCACGTGCCCGTCGACCTGGGACCGGACCGCAGCCACGCACGGATGCACGCCAAGACCGTAGGATCCTACGCAGTGCCGTAGGGGACCGCACCGCCACTTCCCAGCAAATTAGGGACACTGTTGCTCCTGGGGTATCGGCGAGGACCATTCGCAACCGTCTCCATGAAGCTGGGCTACGGTCCCGCACACCGTTAGGCCGTCTTCCGCTCACGCGCCAACATCGTGCAGCCCGCCTCCAGTGGTGTCGCGACAGGCGTGAATGGAGGGACGAATGGAGACGTGTCGTCTTCAGCGATGAGAGTCGCTTCTGCCTTGGTGCCAATGATGGTCGTACGCGTGTTTGGCGCCGTGCAGGTGAGCGCCACAATCAGGACTGCATACGACCGAGGCACACAGGGCCAACACCCGGCATCATGGTGTGGGGAGCGATCTCCTACACTGGCCGTACACCACTGGTGATCGTCGAGGGGACACTGAATAGTGCACGGTACATCCAAACCGTCATCGAACCCATCGTTCTACCATTCCTAGACCGGCAAGGGACCTTGCTGTTCCAACAGGACAATGCACGTCCGCATGTATCCCGTGCCACCCAACGTGCTCTAGAAGGTGTAAGTCAACTACCCTGGCCAGCAAGATCTCCGGATCTGTCCCCCATTGAGCATGTTTGGGACTGGATGAAGCGTCGTCTCACGCGGTCTGCACGTCCAGCACGAACGCTGGTCCAACTGAGGCGCCAGGTGGAAATGGCATGGCAAGCCGTTCCACAGGATTACATCCAGCATCTCTACGATCGTCTCCATGGGAGAATAGCAGCCTGCATTGCTGTGAAAGGTGGATGTACACTGTACTAGTGCCGACATTGTGCATGCTCTGTTGCCTGTGTCTATGTGCCTGTGGTTCTGTCAGTGTGATCATGTGATGTATCTGACCCCAGGAATGTGTCAATAAAGTTTCCCCTTCCTGGGACAATGAATTCACGGTGTTCTTATTTCAATTTCCAGGAGTGTACTATCATAAGCAACCGGTGGAATACTCATGGCTACAGAATTAAATAAAACAAAATTAAAAAAAAATTACCACCAATATAAGCAAATAATTCAAACAATTCTTGACGGTGTGCAAGATAAACAACCTAACGGCGCAAAACTTTAATGAAAACTGTATTACTGCTACACTGAATTGAATCCAAAATTACAAAGAAACTCTTAACTACTGGTGTAAGTTGAATGAACGAATTCTGACCAAGGCAACATGATAGTTTCTTACGAATGTCAATACGGTAACATAGTTTATTCCAAGCTAAAAGATTTCAAACTGTTCTATGTAAATTGTCTTAATAGCAAAAGTCTCTATCACAGTTGAGCAAATTGAGCAACCTGATTAAAACCCAAAGAACCTGAAGCTTACAGAGAAAAGCATAACAACAAATATCGGGTGATCATTACTTACTGCCGTAGCCTCAAAAGAGTAAACACAAATTTGATCACTATTGATGGTTGACTTTCAGCATCGGCCGCGAGTCTGAATTTCGTGCACGAGACTCGACCGGAAACAACAACCAGCATGGACTCTACACGACAGCAGCTTCTATGACACACACAAAATCAACATTAATATACAGTTCTCTTAAACACATCACCATAACGGTAAAATACAGGATCGTCAAGGTAGAAAACAAATGGAGGTAAGGTTCGGATTACAATTTCATAATATTGCGTAATAAACTTCAGCTCTAGTAGCTGTCAATTCTGCCGTTGAGACACCTTGAATCAAGTTAACATTCGTAAAAGGTAATATGCAGAGCCACTCAGGACTCTGACTTCGTAAAGAACGAAAACCAGTACGCAGTTTTAACTACCAAGAATACCGCCCTTTGGCGGCACAAGGTTTTCAACGGGTAACAACATCCCACAAGCGGACAGAGGCACACCAAAATCCAACTTAAGCTGAAATTAATCTTTAGCTCGCAGGCGAGGAATTCACTGACAGATCGTGAAACTAGCAATTCATTCACATAAGATACAAATTCGCCGAATGTCGGTCTCAGCTGACAGCAATCAAGAACTGATAGCAGAATCAACCAGGGCACAAGTCAGTTAATTCCACTTGCGATTAACAGTGATGCAAACTCAACTCTCAAGCCATTTAGAAGAACACCCTTGTAACAAACAGAGTGGCCACACGGAACAATCACGGTTTGAAAACTGATCCACAAGATAAATAGATCGCCATTTGAAAATTAATCCAGGGAGTTGCCGTAGATGTATAAGCCAGGAAAAACTCCGGGGGTCTCTTCACAGCACAAAGGGGGAACTGCTCCTCAACAGAGCCCATATTTACTGCTCACTGCAGCCACACTCCAGTTCCGCTCGCCAACAGCCACAGCAATGATAACACCAGTGCTACATAGCAGTACACAACGCGCCAATTGATCCCCTGCGATGCCCTGTGCAGACACGCTTCGTACTCCTCCTCCCACTGAGCGCCGGGCCCCGCATATCAAGGGGGCGCTCGCCAACCAGCGCACGGCGAAGCATATCGTTCAGACAGAAAAAACTTCGCGAAAGAAAGAGCATCGCAGGAGGTCACTACACATCCCTGTAAAAAGCGGCATGACAAGAATTAACACACGCGGAATGGTAGTTGGAGCTTGACGCCTGAGGATTTCCATTTCGGAAATCGTTTGGGATTCAATATACCGGGATCCACAGTGTTAAGGGTGTACGGAGAATACCATATCTGAGACATTACCTATCACCATGGACAACGCAGAGGGTGACGGCCTTCACTTAACGACCGAGAGCAACGGCGTCTGCGTAGAGTTCTCAGTGCTAACAGACAAGCAATACTGCGTGAAGTAACCACAAATATCGATTTGAAACCCACGACAAACGCTCCCGTTAGGACAGTGCGGTGAAATTTGGCGTTAATGGGCTGTGGCAGCAGAAGACGGACGCGAGTACCTTTGCTAACAGCACGACATGACCTGCAGCAGCTCTCCTTGGCTCGTGACCATATCGGTTGGACCCTAGACGACTGGAAAACTGTGGCCTGGTCTGATGAATACCGATTTAAATTGGGAAGAGCTGCCCTCGAGTGTAGTGCAGATCCCTTGTAGCCATGGACCCAGGTTGTCAACAAAGCATTGTGCAGTCTAATGGTCTCTCAATAATGTTTTGGGCTATGTTTACATGCAATGGACTTGGTCCTCTGGTCCACCTGTACCAATCATTGACTGGAAATGGTTATGTTCGACTGCCTGATGACCATTTGCAGCCATTCATGGATTTCATATTCCCAAACAACGATGGAATTTTTATGGCTGATAATGATCCATGTCACAAGGCCACAATTGTTCGCTATTGGTTTGAAGAACATCCTGGACAATTCGAGTGAATGATTTGGCCACCCAGATCGCCCGAGATGAATCACATAGAACATGTATGGGACATAATCGAGAGGTTAGTTCGTGCGCAAAATCCTGGTCTGGCAACACTTTCGCAATTATGTACAGCTATAGAGGTAACATGACTCAATATTTCTGCAGGACCTTCAACGACCGATCGAGGCCATGCCATGTAGAGTTCTGCACTACGTCAGGCAAGAGGAGGTCAGACACAATGTTAGGAGGTATCCCATGACTTTTGTTACCTCAGTGTAACTGTGGGCAGGGAGAACGATAGCCGCATATACAGTATGACAATTAATAAATGATCACATTTATATTTAGTGTAATTTTACGTGTGTTAATCTTTCAGCTACAAAACTGAAAAAAGTAATGCACACGAAAATACAGGAAAATACCAAACATTGTCTATTTTCTGAAAATTATTCATTGAAAATATCGTCCGTTGAATATTATGAAATCCTGACTGCGAACTAACACTTCATCCATATGTTTTGCAATTGTTACATTTCATAGCAATTGAGTTCTATTTCTTGCAGCTGCTTTGCGTTCCTGTAAGTTGTTTAGTTTATTGAAACATACTTTAGACTTTACATAACTCCATAGAAACCTGGAGCAGTTGAGTATGAGGTCTAGAAGGCTATTCAGTGTCATCAAAGCTCGAAATTTCCTTGTTTCAAGACTTAGGAGGCTTGTTCAACCGTCTTGCTGAAAGAACATATCCCTGAAGTTGGAGACATTCATGCACGAAGCTGTAGCCCTGGAATAAAAAATTCTCTAAGTATTTGTCTGTAGGTACCACCATTAACAGTCTTTGTAACACCATTGACGTTTCCAAAAAAATATGAGCGTATTATCTATAATCTTGATATTGCACACCATACAGTAAGTTGTATATTGATGAACCTATGCCGGTTTTGCCTGGTCCATAACGTCACATTCTATTCGTGTAAGGCAATAAACGGAAGTAACTCAAATCCAGTCACAGAGTTAAATAGCGACAAATGACTTTAAAAGTCATCTGGCTTCAACTTGTTGGATACCTGAAGTTTATATGGAAACATGTTCAGATATTTTCTCAGGTTGTTTCTTACCGTTTCTCTATTGACATCAGTTTCTTGTGACAACCTTTTTGCAAATTTCTTTGGGCTGTTTGTGATAGCAGCTTTCATCCTTTCAACGTTTCCTTCATCGTGCACAGATCATTGCTACTGGTTCTATGCGATTCAACATATCGCAGATCTGACTTTCGAGAAGGTCATACACGCCTACCAGACGTAGCGCCAAACATTTTTTCAGCAGCGGTAAGTGAGTAATGGCTAGCAACATAAAATTCCACTATTGCTGCTCGCTGTTGTGCACTCCAGCATTCCATGTTACACCTATACAGTTCACAAGTCTTGATCTTTATTTACACCTGAAAAGAAACAGAAAGAAATAGTACAGTGGCACCAAATTAATAATGTAAACGTGGTCATTAATTAATTGTCATCCTGTATATCAATAACACTTACAATCCGGAAATATTAAGTGCATCATGTCAACAGTTTCGAAAAATTTTAAGCGTTTCATCACATTCGTTAACTGAGATACTCCATTTTTTTTTGTAAACCGAACACTTCGACTAACAGAAGCAGAAATTTATTTAATCGGCAGAATTAGAGCCTGCTTTTCCTGAGCGTTGGTGGTATTTTAGTCAAATCTGCCAAGTCAATGGTACGAGCGGAGCTGGTAAGGCAGCATGGATCGGTTTGGTCAACGGGAAGGTAAAAGACTTTACAGGTGTTTTTATTTATAGTAGCGATAATGAATACCAAATAAAGTGAAGAATTTACACTAACGTTTATGCTTAAAAGAAGTAGCTAAAGGTGGCATTGGGTACTGAGAACGAGCAGTTGATCTAGATGAGGTGAAATGGTTTTATGTTCAGTGAAGAAAGCACTTGCGCAGCCAGAATCCGATATTTTGTGTCGTAACCTGAAACAAATGACGGAGGGCACAGTCACCAACGGCGTCAGATATTGTTTCCAAAATTTTCAATAAGTCGGTAGCAGATATCACAGTGTAGAGCGAACATTATGGCTACAAGTAACTTGATTCAGATCAATGGACAAATCCAGAATCGTCTTAAACAGCAAGACACACACATAATTAGTTCCAGAATCAATATCCAGGTCCAGAAAAGTGAGATAACTTGTAATCGGCTATCAGTGTAACACGGGCTTCAGTGGAGAGATACGATCTGCCCATACAGCTGTGTGGCGGGATATTTATTTCCTCTACCTGGCCAACTGTCATGTGACATATTTCGCTGGTCTCTGAGTCGCGTCTGTCGCAAGCGGAAGCGGAACTATCTGCTAGATAGATATTATTGCAGCCGCTCTCTCAGTAGCTCCATATTGCTGGCGAAATATTTGACCATTCGTCAGAATCAGCAAATTGGCGTAGTGGTAAGCCTCTGGGCTCATATCTAGCAGCTAGCTTAACACACATCTGATAACTACTATTCAAAAATTCAATTTTTTTCCTACACAGTTTGAGATGCATGCCTAAAATATTCCTTCAACAGGAAGCTTCGATGGAACTTTAACGGAAATGGTGAGAGCTGTTGCATTTTACATCCAATTACGGTCTAAAAAATGCGCAATTCGTTGTAGGACATCGTAAGATGTTCCAGATTCGGCCCCTATTAGTTTCATGAAGTCCGATAGGTAGCCATCACAAAGGTGTCTGCAATGGAACAGCGTTCCAAGCAGAGAGCTGTCTTTCAGTTTCTTTTGGCGGAAAATCATAACATCACAGATATTCAAAGGCACTTACAGAACGTTTACGAAGACCTTGTAGTGAACTAAAGCACGGTTAGTCGTTGGGCGAGGCGTCTGTCGTTGGGCGAGGTGTCTGCCATCACCGCAACAAGGTCGCGCAAACCTGTCCGATATACCACGTGCCGGTCGGCCACACACACTTGTGAGTCGTGAAATGTTGAAACGTGCGGACACTCTCATTCGAGGTCATCGACACAACACAATCAAACACCTCGATGCACAACTAGGCGCCTCTGTTGATACCGCTGACACACTCGTCCACTAGTTGGGGTTCTCAGAGGTGTGTACCCGCTAGGTTTCTCGCCGCCTAACAGAAAACCATAAAGAGCAACGGAGGACCAGCTGTGTGGAATTGCTTGCACGTTGCGCGCCTGATCATGACTTCTGTTGTCGAACATTGTCACAGGCGATGAAACTTTGGTTCATCACTTCGAACAGGAAACAAAACGGCAATCCGTGGCGTGGCGGTACACCACCTCCTCTCCGAAGAAAAAGTTCAAAGCTGCATCCTCAACCGGTAAAGCCATGTCGATGGTCTTTGGAGACTCTGAAGGGGTTATTCTGTTTGATGTCCTCCCTCATGGTGCAACGATCAACTCTGAAGTGTATTGTGCTACCCTAAGGAAACTGAAGAAACGACTTCAGTGTGTTCGTCGCCACAAAAATGGAAACGAACTTCTCCTTCTCCACGACAACGCGACACCTTACACATATCTGTGCACCCGAGAGGAGCTCACAAAACTTCATGGGACTGTTCTTCCTCATCTGCCGTACTGACTGAACTTTGCAACTTCCGACGTCCATCTGTTTGGGCCAAAGAATGATGTACCCGCGGGGAACAGTATATGTGTTATGAGGATGTTATTGATGCAGTAGACCTTTGGATTCGACGTCGACCAATAGAGTGGTATCATGCGCTCCCAGTAAGGTGGCGTAACACAGTCATACCGAACGGAGATTATGTTGGAAAAAAGGATCCAGTAGACAAAAAAAATGGGGAATACTATGATGGAATTCTGAACAAAACCAACATGCTTTCAGAAAAAAAAAATGTGTTGTGTTACTTAGCGAATGCCCCTCGTACGTTACCACTAATTCTCTAGTTACGTCATGTTCCGTAGATCATTTTCCCGATTATTTTATCAATATGATGTGGAACAAGTCAGATTACAAGATATATATACAGACACATGAATAGTGCTAATGTTAATAGAACTGAAAATTTTAGTTCTACACATGCAACTACATTTAGAGATACTTTTTTTACCATTCCTGAAACATAAACTCGTCCATGGAGTAGAAGGAGTTGTCCAAAAGAAATGATTTTAAGCTAGATTCAAAACTTGATCTGCTACCTGACAGACATTTTATGTTGTTGGGCAAATGATCAAATATTTTTGTTGCTGAATAATGTACTCCTTTTTGAACAACTGACAGTTTCAAGAACGGATAGATAAGGTCATGTTTCCCCTCTAGCGTTGTACGTACGAACATTACTGTTCTTGGCGAATTGAGATGGATTATTTGTAACGAATTTCATTAGCGAATATAGTACTCTGTTGGTGCAATTAAAATACCCAACTCCTTCAAAAGGTGCTGTACACTACATACTGACTCAGAAGAGGACAGTTACTTCTGAGCTTAGCTGGCTACCATTTGACACACTTGAGTATGCCTCACGGACCACCCCAAAGCTTCAAAATGCTACTGGATCCACTCCTATTATCCCACACGAAACAGAAGCTCTCTGACAATGCTGAGTGGCTGATGTCCACAGGACGGGGCCTACAATAGAGTTTTCGTATCATTTCAGATATACACTTCTGTCCAAATTCAAACCAAAAAATCGTTATTTCGCTGTCCAGTGTCCAATTCACGATATAATCGTACAAACTGTCAACCAGATGTCCGCACGATCGTGTTCTGCACGGAAGATGGCATTCCGGTCAATGGACAACCATGCCAGCGATAATGTCAGGCCACCTATGAAACGAGGTAGTTTATGCCGTGTAGTCCCACATCCACAGTCGCTGTGTTCACAGTCACAGACGGTGCAGTATAGCACAGGGAAGATGCCTACCAGTTTCTCTGCGGTGGAGAGCCGTATAAAGAAAGGAAGCGGGACAGTCGCAAACTGGTGTGGCCCGATGGCTTAATGTAAATAGTTCTATTGTTTCTCGGGTGTGGCGACAGTTTTAGAGGTAGAAACTGTATCCCGAAGACCAGGGCAACACCGACCATGTGCAACTTCAGAAACAGGACCGGTATTTGGCTGTAAGGGCACGACAGTACCGCCTTAGTGCGCGGCAACTGGCGTGTGAACTCGCAGCATCCACTGGACGTGTTGTATCGAGGAAAACGGTGTTCAGAAGGCTTCAGCAGACCGACCTGCTGTATGTCTACCTCTGAAGCGTCTTCAGAAATGGGAACGTCTAGAGTGGAGTCATCAACAAGCCACCTGGACGGTCGAACTGAGGGCCAATGTTGTTTTCACAGATGAGTTCCGATTTAGTCTGGAGAGTGATTCTCGATAGATTCGCATCTGGAGGGAACGTGGAACATGATTTCGGGACTCAAACATTGTGGAAAGAGATCGATATGGAGGAGGATTCCTAGTGCTGTGTTTACCACTCGAAATTGTACGTGTAAATCGTGAGGGGATCTAGGGAGCTCATCTGCAGTTGATGCGAGATGCTGTGGGCCCAGACTTCGTATTGATGGACGATAATGCTCGACCTCATGGAGCACGAGTGGTTTATGTTTCTTGGAAACGGAAGATATTGCACGCGTGGCGGTGCCTGCTCGCTCTCCCGATCTCAGTCCCATAGAGCGTGTCTGGAAAGCACTGGGGTGACGGATCGCATCACGTCAGCATCCACCAACCTCTCTCCAAGACTCGCAAGCAGCGCTGCAGGAAGAATGGGCGTTATTGCCCCACCATGAGATTGATGGTATCATTCAAAGCATGCCCTGTCGATTGTCAGAACTGTATTGCTACCAGAGTTGGTCACACCCCGTAGTGAGGGCAGTGACCAGTTGGAATGTGTGTGTAAATTCATTAGGTTGGAAAGAACGAAGAACATTTCTGTCTACCGTTAAGCGTGTTGCAGTTATTTACGTTCTGTATTCTTTATATTGTTCTTTCTTTACTATCACCTGATCGTACTGTTTTGTAGCAAGCTAAACGAAACCTTACAAGATTTCCGTTTGTTGCTTTAATTTTGGACACCAGTGTAGATACGAAAACACTCGTAAAATTTCAGCCTAAAATACAGATTCTGTTTCAAGCCAGTTCATTTACTATCGGGACAAGGTCACTGATAATTTATTGAAACTGTTTCTTGTGACCTCACGAACATCGAAGCTCTTGTAAAAACGCTATTCGGAAGCAAACCGTCGTATAAACATACGCTGCATTCTCTATAGTTTGCAAGGAATAACTGCTTGAAACTGTCAGACATGGGTGTAATAGGAGCGATAGTAAATTAACAAACCGTTATAATTTTTATTTTGCTGTCAACTTCCCTCTACACAGACATTTTCATAAATTCCACCACGAACCTCAATACATGTTGCAGCATAATGCAAACAGTTTCTCTGTTTCTGACCTTTGAGATGTGGACACTCTTCGTTAACTTGTGCACAGGCATTTCAAACACGAGTAACAAATTTCTCATTTTTTGCCACGTTTTACCTATAGACGTCGGCTTCTAATCCCATCAAAAATAATCTAAAGGAGAAAGGTGTTGATATTTGTGACTATGTATCAATTCCGGCTCGGTCGATTCAGATCTCAGGATGCTTTTCATGGAGGTCCTGGTCGAACAATGTCCAGGGGTTCCATCCTCTTGCAAATTAGTTCAAGTTCATTCAAGAATCATTAAAGATTACTTAAGAATCTGAAATAAATGATGATACTGGATTCCGTTAACACGTTCATTGACTCGACAGTAGCTCATTCAATCAATTATTATAATATGTCGACTGAGACGTGTGAACAATACTCCCCATGGAAAACTAACTTTTCACTTGGCCACGTGTGAGAGCTGTAGCTGTTGTCGACTGAAACGACAGAAATATTGACACTTCACTAATGTAGAATACCCATAATGTTATCTCCTTCCTTGGCCACACAGATGCGTCATGTTCCAGACTACTCCGTGTTGACTGTCCAGTTGTGCAAAATTCTTCTACAGCTTCTCTGTAAGCTCCGATCTAGAAATAGGATCCTATCCCGCAATAAGTGTTCACAAATAAATTAGAGTTAGATATAACTATATTCTCAAATTAAATGTCGAAATTAACCACTGGGGCAACCGCGTAGTCTAAATGCTCTTTACATCGATCTTATGCAGACGATGCCGACGTCGATGTTGATGTAGTGATGTTGTTGTATGATGGGGAGAGACATGTGATCACCAGACTCTCTTTAAATGGATCGCACTGAATCATCACAACGGCATCCTAGCTGTGAGCGGAATCCCCCTCAACTGACGACAATGTCTGTTGCTACACAGAGAGCCAGTTACGTAACAAATAGCACATCAGGTATCTAATGTAAGCGTTTCTCATGTACTCGCGATCTTCATCATTCCACCGACCGCACTCAATAGGCACCCAGAGATGAATCCTCTTCAGAGCAGACTGCATATCTCCAGGAACTGACTGTTGGGTTAAAGTTAATCTACCCCTTACAGTTACAAATAGCAAGATGCTAACATGCACGCAGCGACTTAACTTACAGAAAAATGTACATGCTTTCATGTAATATAAAGAAACACAGTATATACAGTGTGAACCACGTAAAAAGTGCTATTGATGTGCGGTTTTCACAGAATAGATTGGTAGTCCGATGTTCGTGTTGTTAGCCAATTCACAAATTGTAGTAGTACGTAGAAAGTGTATTTTTTGTGCATACATACAGTCTTTTAAATGGAACAGTTCCTATCGGCATTAAAAAACTAGAAGTATGTTAAATTAGTACATCAATGGTTATTGTTGCAGGATCCTAGTGCGAGTCGTTTGCGAGATATTGTATTTTGAGAAGTTCTCACACAGACACTTGTACAATACCTGTGGTAGCACACGCTAAAGAACAACACAGGTGAATACACTAGTTATATGGATTCTGACTAGCAACGAGGCAGCTGACCACCACAGGTTGTGTTCAAAATTACCGCCGGCAGCGGCAATATGCGCTTTCAGTCTGGTACGGAACGACTGCTGCACACGTACAAGCATTTCAGCGGAGATGTCCGAGCAGGCTGCTGCAATATGTAGTTGCATATCATCGGGTGTAGTTGCCAAGTCCTTGCAGACACTTCTTTCAAATTTCAACATAGAAAGAAGTCCACAGGCGTCAAATTCATGGAACGGGACGGCCAAAATACAGGTCCTCTGCGTCCATTCCAACGATTTGGAAACAATTCCTGAAGATATGTAGTAATATTTCTTGCACCATGGGCTGGACAGCCTTCGTTTTGATACCACAGGTTCCTCCATGTCTGCAGAGAAACGTCTTCTAACATCCGTGGAACATATCCTATTAGCAGGCTGCGATACTTGTGGGCGTTCAATGTTCCGTCTACGAAATACGGGCCTATGATCTGAACGGTCCACTATCCCACACTACACGTTTACTCCCCATGGACGTTGACGTTCCATCTGACGAAGCCAACGCGCACTGTCAACAGATCAATCGTACATGTTTCGGCTTTTTATCTGGCCATGATTGGTAAATGTGGCTTCATCACTAAACAAGATACTTGATACACCTGGAGTTTCCTATCTCAATGCGCATTTACAGAACTTAACACGATTCTCATAATCGTTTCCATGCAGCTCTTGATGGAGAGAAACGTGTTAGGGATGGAAACTGTGTCGATGACTCATACCAGTTCCTCGTACAATTGCGCGGAACCTAACGAGCCAACAACTGCAACAACAGCAAGAACATTAACTTCCTCCTCGTCTGTCGTCACTTGTTTCCTTCAGTTACTTCGACTAAGTATTACACTACCACTTTCACATAACTGGTTGCAGAGGTTGATAAATAACTGCCGAGTTGACTGACGTCTATTGCGATATCTTGCCGCATACACCGTACATAACGAACATCATTCTTCCTACACTCTCCGTACACCATGAGCATGTCGGCTTTTTCTTCATTGCTATAACCCGTCGTTCAATCACAACCTATTGCATGGACTTTCACACACTAACTCACTAGCAAGTGTACTCAAGGAACGCAAAAACACACTCACTGTAAGCGAACATAACAACATCGTACCTAGCAACTACGGAGGTTGGATGGCACAAACGAGTGTCTGTGTAGAAACTTTTCAAAGTAAACGACTCGCACTAGAATCCCGCAACAAACACCGGTGACATCCTAATGTACACTACTTCTAGTTTTTTAATGTCAATACGCAAGTGTATGTTTGCACAAAAATTACACTTTGTAAGTATTATTACAATCTGTCGATTGGCTAACTATACGAGCCTCTGACTACCATTCCATTCTGTGAAAGTCGCACATCAATAGCACTCTTTATTTCCGCAACATTTGCGGTGCAAGTTTTAGGTGATTCAGTCTATACACATTACGTGTTTCTTACAAACATTGTTTCAATTGAGTTTACAATCGGTAGTATTATCATTACACAATCAAATGCTCAGGTAAACCTATATAGGATACCTGTGATTTGGTGTTACAGGTGTAACTGTCAAGCAGGTATGATTTTGAGTTCGTGTTTGAAGTCAGTTTTATTATTTATAAGATTCTCTACATCACACGATGCGTGAAACAAGATTTTTATGGATTTATATCCCTCTGCTTTCTGTGAGACTCTAAGACTGAGTAATGGATAGTGCAACCAATTTATTCTTCTAATTTTATATTTATTACTGTTGTTTGATTGTTGATAGAAAAAGTGAACATTATACATGAAACTTACTAGACGGTTTTGTGTAACAAATATTTGCTTCCCCAAGAAACAGTTGCCCTAGAGTATGATGTCATTAGACATTAGTGAACGCAATTTTTTTTAAAAAATTAGTTATTTACTTGGCATCTTATTTCCAAAATAATGCAGCGTATGTATATACGACGCTTTCCATCGTACCTTCCGTTAATGAGCGCCAGTTTTCATAAGAAACACCTTGTTTCGTGAATGCTCCAAGACTCACGCAGTTGGCGAGACGCGTTCCCTGTTCATTGAGACGTCAGAACTTTAACATTTGTTGCGTTACTCACGCCAGTACTGGCCAGAAAAGCGGAGGTTTGTTACGGACGTAGATCTGTCAGCCAACTTTTAAACGCAATCTTAAGTGTCGTTAGCCAACACTAAACGTAAGTCACCGTACTGGAAACAGAATATGTACTTTCCGTAACGTCAATCTAAATTTTCGGTGTTACGTCTGTCTGCGTCTTTCACTATGATGACGCTTCCGCTCATTTGAAGAGCGTAACCGGTAAATAAAAAATACTAAGTGCGACTTGTGGCTGTTTCCAAAATCTTAATTTTAATCTTCGCTCCCCCTGCAAGCAATGCCTACTCTTGCTATTTTGACATTGTTTCCTTTCTGACTTCCAAACAAGTAAAATTGTACTTCCTCCCCTAAGTGAAGTTGATTTTTTCACTCTGAAAACAATTTTCACTTAAAAACTGTTTCTATCTACACAGAACGAAATGAAAAGTCTTGCACCAGTCTAATACACTACTGGCCATTAAAATTGCTACACCAAGAAGAAATGCAGATGATAAGCGGGTATTCATTGGACAAATATATTATACTAGAACTGACATGTAATTACATTTTCACGCAATTTTGGTGCATAGGTCCTGAGATCAGTACCCAGAGCAACCACCTTTGGCCGTAATAACGGCCTTATTACGCCTGGGCATTGAGTCAAACAAAGCTTGGATGGCGTGTACAGGTACAGCTGCCCATGCAGCTTCAACACGATACCACAGTTCATCAAGAGTATTGACTAGCGTATTGCGACGAGCCAGTTGCTCGGCCACCATTGACCAGACGATTTCAATTGGTGAGTGATCTGGAGAATGTGCTGGCCAGGGCAGCAGTCGAACATTTTCTGTATCCATAAAGGCCCGTACAGGACCTCCAACATGCGGTCGAGCATTATCCTGCTGAAATGTAGGGTTTCGTCAGGATCGAATGAAGGGTAGAGCCACGGGTCGTAACAATGGCTCTGAGCACTATGGGACTTAACATCTATGGTCATCAGTCCCCTAGAACTTAGAACTACTTAAACCTAACTAACCTAAGGACATCACGCAACACCCATTCAGGGTCGTAACACATCTGAAATGTAACGTCCACTGTTCAAAGTGCCGTCAACGCGAACAAGAGGTGACCGAGACGTGTAACCAATGGCACCCCATACCCTCACGCCAGGTGATACGCCAGTATGGCTATGACGAATACACGCTTCCAATGTGCGTTCACTACGATGTCGCCAAACACAGATGCGACCATCATGATGCTGTAAACAGAACCTGGATTCATCCGAAAAAAATGACGTTTTGCCATTCGTGCACCCAGGTTCGTCGTTGAGTACTCCATCGCAGGCTCTCCTGTCTGTGATGCAGCGTCAAGGGTAACCGCAGCCATGGTCTCCGAGTTGATAGTCCATGCTGCTGCAAACGTCTTCGAACTGTTCGTGCAGATGGTTTTTGTCTTGCAAACGTCCCCATCTGTTGATTCAGGGATCGAGACTTGGCTGCACGATACGTTACAGCCATGCGGATAAGATGCCTGTCATCTCGACTGCTAGTGATACAGGCCGTTGGGATGAAGCACGGCGTTCGGTATTACCCTCCTGAACCCACCGATTCCATATTCTGCTAATAGTCATTGAATATCGACCAACGCGAGCAGCAATGTCGCGATACGATAAACCGCAATCGCGATAGGCTACAATCCGACCTTTATCAAAATCGGAAACGTGATGGTACCCATTTCTCCTCCTTACACGAGGCATCACAGCAACGTTTCACCAGGCAACGCCGGTCAACTGCTGTTTGTGTATGAGAAATCGGTTAGAAACTTTCCTCATGTCAGCACTTTGTAGGTGTCGCCACCGGCGCCAACCTTGTGCGAATGCTCTGAAAAGCTAATCATTTGCATATCACAGCATCTTCTTCCTGTCGCTTACATTTCGCGTCTGTAGCATGTCATCTTCGTGCTGCAGCAATTTTAATAGCGAGTAGTGTACTTAACAAATTCCGTGGGTATGTTCATAGCATAACAGATACTAAATAACAAAGCTTTCATTCCATTGGAATTGATGTCCATCATCAAAATTTGAATGAGGCTGGACTGCTGGAATTGCTGAATGCCATACGAAATATTTTGCTGCAGTTCTATAAGACTATGAGGGTTGTTGCAAATAAACGCTAGACATGAGGGCTCCCCACGCAATGTAATCGCACACTACATATCAGGTGACCTGGGGGCCAGGTAGGGGCACCGACCACACTGACATCTACTAACAACTCTGTGTGGCGAGAAGATTTTGTAAACGGTCTCCAAGGTCGGCCGGCTGTAGGGGCAGTTGCTCCATCTTGTTGAAAGTAGTTGTAGGTCTTTTCCTCTTCCGTCAGTGCTGCCACTCGTCCGGGACACTTTTATTTGCCTCACCCTGTCTAACTGTACATAGGAGCTCACAAAAAAATTTTCCCCAATCATACCTCCATTCTAAACATTATACAAATAATATACTTGCAATAGATTTATTTAACTGTGTAGCTTACCCACAACTGCAGTAATTAATCAGAATCTTGAAATGCTATATATCGGCTTAACTTATAATTTATGTAATCATGACTTCTATCTTCTTATTTAAACTATCAACATGATTGAGACAAACCTAGCGCTCTACTTTTACAGCTGGCCAAAGATCTTATTATACGGGTTCTACGTATGCCAAATTTTTGAGTATCGATATGCTCTGACCAATATTTCGATGACGTCATATTGCACTAAAATTATATAAACCATTAAATGAGTTACAAAAATTCAAATGGCTCTGAGCACTATGGGACTTAACATCTGAGGTCATCAGTTCCCTAGAACTTAGAACTACTTAAACCTAACTAACCTAAGGACATCACACACACCCATGCCAGAGGCAGGATTCGAACCTGCCACCGTAGCCGTCGCGCGGTTCCTATGTAGTCATAACTTCTCATGTGACTATTGTTGTTTCTTTCTAAAGAATGAGTAATTAATGTAACCTCTAAATCCTGTGAGGATTTATCGAATTCTAAACCAGTAGACACCCTGCACATGTTGCTGGTTAGATTATGTCGACTGTCAAGACGCTCTGGAATATTTAGAGAGAGTGATATATGTTATTTGGGTAGTTGAAGCAATAGGTAAGGCATTAGGGTGTTTGCAAGCTTGCTGATTATTTACACCGAAGACAGAAGTGCATGATTAGTTATATGACAATTTATACCAAAATTTAATATTCGACGATATTGATTAATTATTCCCCTTGTGGAATGCAAAGTTAAATACAGCTGTTACATCTATATTCTTTGTATATTCAAATGTTTGTGTATAATTGAAGAAAAATGTTTTATGAAGCACTATGAAGAGTTATTTTATGCGCTTATTATACAGTTGTTTACCTTCGCTACAGATAACTTGTGGGTGGTCAGATTGTGACAGAAATCTATTGTCAAAATAAAAATAATTAGAGATGTGCTCTGAGTGATGCAGATCTTAACTTTTATTAAAGCTGTTCAATACGTTTGTTTTATTCTTAGCTTTTATCAAGTATGGGTTCAACTGTACTCAAGATTTGGCAGATTTATTATTTAACTTTGCAACCCGATGCCCTTTGTTTTGCCGCGGTCGTCAGTTACTAAGCGAAGGATGCCGTGTGCGTCCATGCTGTGAATTGCGTACAAAGTGTACTATCAGCATGACGGTTTTATTTATTACTTCCTTACAACTAAGTCTCTTTGCTACACATTTTGCGGACAATACCCATGTATAGTACTGAAACTACCTGCAAAATTATCTCATTGTAGGACACATAGCACGGGAGATGTGACTTTTATACATGGGAGTTCGATTCTTTAAAGATGGGGTTCCCAAACCTATATATTCTTACGAAATATTTCACCTTGTTTGTTTTGAAGCTTAATCCGAATTTTGAAAATAAGAAAAACTTGAATCTTGCAGTGATAACTAGAATTTTAAAACATAACTAATAAAAAAGAAATCGTAAGAGAATGTGAAATTAACAATTAGTATCGGCGGACTGTCGACAAAAAACGGCATGTTATTGTTTTTCGCGGAGCACTTATTCATTTCTCTCAGAACATCCGTTTCCGCGGAACACGGTTTGGGAAACCCAGAATCAAACAATGAGGGGTCGAGGCTTCCTGGTATTTTTTTGTAGGCGGTGTTGAACAAGTTTGACCTGCTCGTGTAGCGTAACGTAAAGTGCACTAGCTTGCGAGACAGTAAGGTGAGCTATAAGTGAATAGAATCCCCACGGCGGATTGTCGACAGCGGCTGGTGCACCGGCCAGCCTCCTAGCGCTTCTTAGGTGGTTTCCCACACTCGTTTAGACAAATGCTGGCCTGCTCCTCAAATTTCCGCTTCCAAACACTTAAAATACGACCACACACAGAACAAAGCAGCGAAAATGTAGCAAGCGATTAAAGTTTTTCCTTTCATCGTTTTGTGGGAAGTACGGCCGAGGAAAACTTTTGTAAAATTTCGAAATTACGTGCTAAGTTTATTGGAAGCCGCTAAGTGTTCTCGTTCTCTGGTACCGGATGAGTGGGGCTATAAACAAACGGACACTGTCCGAGCAAGCCTTGAAAGCCCAACGATAACGACCGGCCGCCTTGTCATCCTCAGCCCTTAGGCGTTACCGGATGCGGATGGCCATGTAGTCAGCACACCTGCTCTCCCCGGGGGTTTTCAGTTTCCATCTACATCTACATCTGTATGGATACTATGCAAATCACATTTAAGTGCCTGGCAGATCATCGAACCACATTCACAATTCTCTATTATTCCAATCTCGTATAGCGCGCGGAAATAATGAACACCTATATCTTCCCGTACGAGCTCTGATTTCTCTTATTTTATCTTGGTGATCGTTCCTCCCTATGTGAGTCGGTGTCAACAAAATATTTTCGCATTCAGAGGAGAAACTTGGTGATTGGAATTTCATGGGTGTTGTGTGATGTCCTTAGGTTAGTTAGGTTTAAGTAGTTCTAAGTTCTAGGGGACTGATGAGCATGGATGTTAAGTCCCATAGTGCTCAGAGCCATTTTTTGTAGGCAGTCTCCTTAGTAGGTCTGTTACATTTTCTAAGTGTCTTGCCAATAAAACGCAGTCTTTGGTTAGCCTTCCCCGCAACATTTTCTGTGTATACCTTCCAATTTAAGTTGGTCGCAATAGTAATACTTATGCATTTCGTTGAATTTAGGGGTTTTAGATTAGACTGATATATCGTGTAACCGAAGTTTCACGAGTTCCTTTTAGCACTCATGTGGATGACCTGACACTTTCCTTTATTTAAGGTCAACTGCCACTTTTCGCACCATTCCGATATTTCTTCTAAACCGTTTTACAGTTTGTTTTGATCTTCTGATGACTTCATTAGTCGATAAACGACAGCGTCATCTGCAAACAACCGAAGACGGCTGCTGAGGTTGTCTCCCAAATCGTTTATATAGATAAGGAACAGCAAACGGCCTATAACACTACCTTGGGGAACGTCAGAAATCACTTCTGTTTTATTCGATGACTTTCCGTCAATTACTACGAACTGTGACCTCTCTGACAGGAAATCACAGATCCAGTTACATAACTGAGACGATATTCCATAAGCACACAATTTCACTACGAGTCGCTTGTGTGGTACAGCGTCAAAAGCCTTCCGGAAATCCATAAATACGGAATCGATCTGAAATCACTTGTCAATAGCACTCAACACTTCATGTGAATAAAGAGATAATTGCGTTTCAAAGGAATGATGTTTGTTGTGTGTGTCAATGGACAGTTTTCTTCGAGGTAATTCATGATGTTCGAACACAATATGTGTTCCAAAATCCTGCTGCGTATCGACGTTAACGATATGGGCCTGTAATTTAGTGGATTACTCGTACTTCCTTTCTTGAATATTGGTGTGACCTGTGCAACTTTCCAGTCTTTGGGTACGGATCTTTCGTCGCGCGAACAGTTGTATATGATTGTTAAGTATGGAGCTAATGCATCAAATGGTTCAAATGGCTCTGAGCACTATGGGACTTAACTTCTGAGGTCATCAGTCTCCTAGAACTTAGAACTACTTAAACCTAACTAACCTAGGGACATCACATACATCCATGCCCGAGGCTCGATTCGAACCTGCGACCGAAGCGGTCGCGCGGTTCGAGACTGTAGCGCCTAGAACCGCTCGGCCAATCCGGCCGGCACTAATGCATCAGCATACTCCGAAAGGAACCTAACTGGTATACAGTCTGGGCCAGAAGACTTGCTTTTGTTAAGTAATTTAAGTTGCATCATTACTCCGAGTATATTTACTTCTACGTCACTCAATGTTGGTAACTGTTCTCGATTCGAATTATGGAAGATTTACTTCGTCTTCTTTTGTGAAGGCATTTCGTAAGGCTGTACTTAGTAACTCTGCTTTGGCAACACTGTCTTCGATAGTATCTCCATTGCTATCGTGGACAGAAGCCATTGAATGTTTCTTGTCGTTAACATACTTTACATACGACCAGAATCTCTTTGGATTTTCTGCCAGGTTTCGAGACAAAGTTTCGTTATGGAAACTGTTATAGGCACCTCGCATTGAAGTCCGCGCTAAATTTCGAGCTTTCGTAACCAGTGCCGCTACTTCTCAATCAAATAGCTCCATAAGTGGCCTCTACATGTACATCTACATGATTACTCTGCAATTCACATTTAAGTGCTTGGCAGAGGGTTCATCGAACCACAATCATACTATCTCCCTAGCATTCCACTCCCGAACAGCGCGCGGGAAAAACGAACACCTAAACCTTTCTGTTCGAGCTCTGATTTCCCTTATTTTATTTTGATGATCATTCATACCTATGTAGGTTGAGCTCAACAAAATATTTTCGCATTCGGAAGAGAAAGTTGGTGACTGAAATTTCGTAAACAGCACCAAAATTTTCAAATGTGTGTGAAATCTTATCAGACTTACCTGCTAAGGTCATCAGTCGCTAAGCTTACACACTACTTAACCTAAATTATCCTAAGGACAAACACACACACCCATGCCCGAAGGCCGAATGCAATCAGCTTGCCAATAGCACTCGGCAGACCCAGATGGTGACCCATCCAAGTGCTAGCCAAGCCCGACAGCGCTTAACTTTGGCGATCTGACGGGAACCGATGTTACCACCGTGGCAAGGCCGTTGGCAAACGATAAGGCTATAGTCTGGGTAATTTGGGCGCAATGAGTTACACTGCCTCAAGGCATTTGCACAGTTTCCAACTGTAACTTCTTACGCAATGTGTGCTGTTGAGCCGCGCGGGATTAGCCGAGCGGTCTTAGACGCTGCAGTCATGGACTGTGCGGCTGGTCCCGGCGGAGGTTCGAGTGCTCCCTCGGGCATGGGTGTGTGTGTTTGTCCTTGGGATAATTTAGGTTAAGTAGTGTGGAAGCTTAGGGACTGATGACCTTAGCAGTTAAGTCCCATCAGATTTAACACTTATTTGAACATTTTGGTGCTGTTGAACCTTTAACATAAGGTTACATCCCTCAATGAGTAGATCATGACAGAATTTGGAATTTTTAAATGCGGTCACGAACTGTAAGAAATACTGAGAAACAAATTTTTTGTTGCCCCTCGGAGCAGGTAATAGTCAACCTGCGACTGGGGCCGTGCCCTGGGGTAGCCGTTTACTAATGTAGATCTTTGATAAAATAAAGATTAATAATGTAGATCTTTGATAAAATAAAGAAGGGACAAAACCGTGAAATTCGCAACTGTCGCCGGCCGGGGTGGCCGAGCGGTTCGAGGCGCAAGACCGCCACGGTCGCAGGTTCGAATCCTGCCTCGAGCATGGATGTGTGTGATGTCCTTAGGTTAGTTAGTTAGGTTTAAGTAGTTCTAAGTTCTAGGGGACTGATGACCTCAGAAGTTAAGTCCCATAGTGCTCAGAGCCATTTGAACCAATGATCCGCTACTGTCATCTGGGCGAATGAGGCGAGACGAGGTTAGCTTCCGATTGCGGCATAGGCCGTCACCGAGGAACCGCGAACCGCAGTTATGAAGCGCAACCAATGAGGGCAGGCAGGCAGGCAGGCGGCGCGTCCCCCACTGTGCTGCGGCTACCCCGCGGCGCCACGAGCTGGCCGTGTGTCGGCCCGTGCTCCTGTGTGGCTGTGCGGCTGGCGGGCTGCCAGCAGTAGCGGCGCAGAGCTCGACCGCGCCACTCCACGCAGCACCGGGCCGGCAGCGGCGCGCCTCTGCGCGGGATGCCGCCGCCTCAGCCGCAGCGGCGCCCAGGTCTGACAACACACCGCACACGGGCTTCTGCTACTCGCTCGTCCCTGCATGGCCACGCCGTAGTTGTCGCACGCGCGTAGCAGCTACTATAGAGACGCCTCTCATCAGTCTCTCCCAGAGGACTACAGAATTCGATAAACTGTTGTAAAATGTTCCTTCTCACTGCCGTAATTCCTTGTAGAAATGCAATATCTCATCCTATTTGCGGAGATCTTCCAAGAGGGTTTGTCGCTTCATTTTTTTTTTTTCAGTCATCACTCTTCTGACTGTTTTGATGTATCATCCTCTTCGCCGGCCGTTGTGGCTGAGCGGTTCTAGGCGCTTCAGACTGGAACCGCGCGACCGCTACGGTCGCAGTTGCGGATCCTGCCTCGGACATGGATGTGTGTGATGTCCTTAGGTTAGCTAGGTTTAAGTAGTTCTAAGTTCTATGGGACTGATGACCTCAGATGTTAAGTCCCATACTGCTCAGAGCCATTTTACCATCCTCTTCATCTCAGAGTAGCACCTGCAACCTACGTCCTCAGTTATTCGCTGGATGTATTTCAATCTCTGTCTTTCTCTACAGTTTTTACCCTCTGCTGGTCCCTCTGTCGTAACATCCTGTTCCTTCTTCTTGTCAGTGTTTTCCATACATACCTTTCCTCGCCGGTTCACACATGGCTCTGAGCACTATGGGACTCAACTTCTGAGGTCATCAGTCCCCTAGAACTTAGAACTACTTAAACCTAACTAACCTAAGGACATCACACACATCCATGCCCGAGGCAGGATTCGAACCTGCGACCGCAGCGGTCGCGCGGTTCCATACTGTAGCACCTAGAACCGCTCGGCCACTCCCGCCGGCTTTCCTAGCCGGTTCTGTCGAGAATATCCTCATTGCTTACCTCATCAATCCACCTAATTTCCAACATTCTTGTGTAGAACCACATTCTCTCCTGTTCCGGTTTTTCCACAGTCCATATTTCACTACCACACAATGCTGTGGTCCAAACATACATTGTTACAAATTTCTACCTCAAATTAAGGCCTATGCTTGATACCAGCAGAAGTGTGTTGGCCAGGAATGTCCTCTTTGCCACAGCTATTCTGCTTTTTATGTCCTCCTTGCTCCGTTCGTCATGTGTTATTTTGCTGCCTAGGCAGAAGAATTTCTTAAATTCATCTACGTCATGATCACCAAACTGATTTTAGGTTTCTTCCAGTTCTCATTTCTGCCTCTTCTCGTTACATTCATCTCTCTTCGATTTACTCTCACTACATATTTGTACACATTACACTGATCAGCAGATCATGTAATTGTTCTTCACTTTCACTCAGGGTCACAATGTCGGCACCGAACCGTATCATTGACATCCTTTCACCCTGAATTTTAATCTCATTCCTGAACCACACTATTATTTCCGTCATGCTTCTTCGAATAAAACGTTGAACAGTAGGGTGGAAAGACTACATCCGTGCCTTACATCCATTTTAATGACAGAACTTACTTCTTGGTCTTCCAACACTATTGTTCCCTCTTGGCTCTTGTACATATTGTATACTTCTTGTTTTCCCTATAGCTTACCCCCATTTCAAACATCTTGCGCCATTGTACGTTGTCGAACCCTTTTACTAGGTCGAAAAATACTTTGAATGTGCACTGAATTTTCTTTCCTCCCATTATCGACCGCCACGTCAGAATTGCCTCTCAGGTGCCAACTGTAACGTCAGAATTGACGCTCTGGCGCCTAAAACATGCGCAATTTTATTTTTTCGCCTCTATGAAAGCCCTAATCAATCGATTCAGCAGCGAGCAAAGTTGTGAATCCGACGTCCACATGATTTACAACCTCCCATCAGGATGTCCTCCGAAGATGTGCACGAAACTTTGGGATTCCCCAAGAAATTCATTCGACGACGGCACAATAGCCCGGAATATTTTCATACGTGTGCATGTACGTGAGAACGCTGGAGATTTTGTGGTAAACACGTTCATATTCTGTATGCCAGTGTGGCAGCTCACGTGTCGAGCGAGGCGCTGCTCTGTTTGTAATGAGGCGACGCCCTGTGGGGCTGTGCGGGACACAGCAGCAGCACGCCCACACCGGTTAGCGTTTATCCCACGTGTGCTGCTCCTGCTGTACTGTCGCTGTCCCGCTGGCTCAGAATGTTGTCAGAGACGACTGACACAAAAATGTCGGTGATGCTGTGCAAAATCAACTATTGAGTGAGACGAGCCTCTGCACTCAACTTAGTTTAAATAACCAGTGAAATCACGGCCCGCCCATGTCGACACTTAACACCAAGAGATAATTCACCACTGGTGAGTCCATATATCCGCCCAAATTAAACTGTTACTCATCAAAATAAAATAAAAAATGCAATTGGAAGCCTGAATATACTACAGTTGTTGGCACTTAAATAGAAGTTACATGAGATAAAAAAGGCATTGTTTTCTATTATTTCGATATAAGTTACACAAAACAAAAAAGCGCTTTGTTTCCTATTATTCTTGTGGAGTGCTGTTGACACACGCAATCCCACCTCGGGTGTTTCGTGTTTTAAGGTTTCCATACCTCAATCTTTAAAAACGGAACCTTTGTAGCATCACTTCATTGTCCGTCTGTCTGTCTGTCAATCTCGCTGCTAAAATCCCTTTTTCTGGGGAACAATTAGACTTATCAAGTTGAAGTTTATATCACTCACTAAGGTCTGCGGTCCTTTGGTGGTATAAAACATTGAAGCTTCGAAATCAATACAATCAAGAAATACTGCTCTTTATGTCACATGTTTTGATATTCGCTAACCCGCTCATCGAAACCTATAGGGAACTACCCGTTGAACTAGAATCATGAAATCTAACAAGAAGAAAGGTGTCAGAGTACAATCAAAGGAAAAAAAATTGCAGAATTGCTAATTTTTTATTACATTACACGAAAAAACTTTTTTGTCATTTGCTATAAGACTGTCTGTCCCTCCACCTGTTAAGATCCCTTATTCTCAGAAACGGATAGACGTATCAGTTTGAAAGTTACGTCACTTACTTACGTCTACAGCCCCCTGGTGGTGAAAAAAAGTTAAATATGTCAATGTAATCAAAAGATACGTCCATTTCCTCACATATTTTGACACTCGATAACTCACTCATTAAAATATATAGGATACTTCCCTTTGACCTAGAATCACGAAATTTGGCAAGAAGCAAGGTTTCACAATACAAGTAAAGGATAGAAATCAGAAAATTATTAATTTTTAATTAAAGCAGTATTTCTTTTTTCATTTCATACCCTATTTCAAATTTAATTTAAAAGATTCTCGAAAGTCTTGGAATCCCTGGCATCGATATCTTGAGAGTATCAGTGTCTATAACTGACAAATATCGTCACTGTTCTCGATTCCCGAAATGGCTGAGCTCTCATATTCATACTTATGTTTGTACGGAACCCTCAGTGCGCCAGAGCTATTTACATGTCGCCATTTTTTTCCCAACGAGATAAATTCTTTACCTCCTTTTCAAACTTTGTATACAATTTTTTCCGAGGGTCTGGCCTTTCTTGTGCAATCTTTCGATAACTCCGTTTTCTTGTAGTGGAGCTTGTCTAGCACGAATTTCACTTTAATTCGTGTTAAACAGTGATCTAAATCTATGGTTTCGTCTTGTATTTCTTTCTGTTGAAATGGGAAGATGGCGCCATGACCGATCTGGTGCTCACCGATTTCTTGTATGGGAGATTGCTCGTCTTCCGTTGTCGGAGATGATCTCAAGCAAGTTGACATAATTCTTATGTTGTTTTATTGATACATTTCGATAAATCACTGCCTTTGTCTAATGAATGTTAGCTATGGACATGGATGGCCATGGACTGGATTCTTCGTTCTTCCTCTTTGCCAGTTCGTGCGTTTAAGTCTCTGTAAAATTGTAACTTATTCTAGGGGTATGTTGCCCCAGAATTTTCATGTTTAGTCCGGAATTTTTCAGTCATTTTATGTTGTCAACATTGAGAAGCGTATCGGTATTAATCAGTCAGTGTGTACGGTTTGTTAGCACATTGAATACGCTTAGTACTGAAATAGCAGTTTGTGGGTGAGAATTTCTCTAACAGAATTTACTGCATTTTTGTGCACAATAAAGGCCATGCCGACATATGGAGCACCATTGTCGATTCATTTATCGGCTATCGTCTTGAAATTACCTTGTATTGTATTGTATTGTATTGTATGTTAACCGGAGGCCTAGAAACGACGGAGAGGCTCCGTCCCCGCCGCAGCCGCAGTAGTCCACAACCACACGACGACTACCGCAGTCAACTTCACCCCTCCGCCGCCCCACACCGAACCCAGGGTTATTGTTCGGTTCGGCCCCCGGGTGACCCCCCCCCCCTCCCCCCGGGAACGTATCACACCGGACGAGTATAGCTCCTGTGTTTGCGTGGTAGAGTAATGGTGGTGTAATCGTACGTGGAGAACTTGTTTGCGCAGCAATCGCCGACGTAGTGTAGCTGAGGCGGAATAAGGCGAACCAGCCCGCATCCGCCGAGGCAGATGGAAAACCGCCTAAAAACCATCCACAGACTGGCTGGCTCACCGGACCTCGACTAAAGTCCGCCGGGCGGATTCGTGCCGCCGACCAGGCGCTCCTTGCGTTAGACCGCACGGCCAACCGGGCGAGCTGAAATTACTTTAGTTTCCGTAGTCTATCGCCTGGCTCATCCAGAAATCCATTGCCGATACATGAGGAGGCGTCAGATGCGAGGTTTCCAACTTCACGTGATATACATACAATTTTTAATGTAGTTCTTTAAAATACTTTGCCGATTTTTTCACTGCCCACGTTTCAATTTCGCATATTTTTGGACTTCAGACAGACAGTACTGAATTTTTCTTCCTCAATTCTAGAGCATGATTGAAGCCCACTAGTATAATATTTGTTAGAGAAGTTTTGTTCTTTTCTAATAGTCAGCTATTTAAGTCTGCAAGCCGGCCGCTGTGGTCGAGCGGTCCTAGGTGCTTCAGTCCGGAACCACGCGGCCGGTACGGTCGCAGGTTCGAATCCAGTCTCGGGCATGGATGTGTGTGATGTCCTTAGGTTTAGTAGCTCTTAGTCTAGGGGACTGATGATCTCAGATGTTAAGTCCCTTAGTGCTTAGAGCCATTGAACCATTTTAAGTCTGCATTTTTTTATGAATGAAAAGGCAGAGCGTGAATGCTCTGCTGCATAATACTCTCAGAAGACGTGTTCCTTCACAGATCTTCCACAAATCGTGGACGAATGAATCCATAAGTATCTTCCTTACAACGCCCCATGCTGATAGAGTAAGCTCTTTCCATTTCCGCTTCACGAACGTATGTCCACTGAAAGTTTTCATTCTAGTCCGTTTGTTCTTGATGCCTCCTATCTTTGCTTTAACGATTCCTGATCCAAATTATGTAGTAATAAGCCTGATTATTCCAAGAAATAGTTCTAAATTTTCCTCCTTTCAGCCTGAGGGTAATGTCCTCTCCAACCTTAACATAAATAGCTCTTACGTTCGTAATTTTATTTATGTTTGAAACTATCCCTCCATTTCGATTGTTGTTGTTGTTGTGGTCTTCAGTCCTGAGACTGGTTTGATGCAGCTCTCCATGCTACTCTATCCTGTGCAAGCTTCTTCATCTCCCAGTACCTACTGCAACCTACATCCTTCTAAATCTGCTTAGTGTATTCATCTCTTGGTCTCCCCCTACGATTTTTACCCTCCACGATGCCCTCCAATACTAAATTGGTGATCCCTTGATGCCTCAGAACATGTCCTACCAACCGATCCCTTCTTCTGGTCAAGTTGTGCCACAAACTCCTCTTCTCCCCAATCCTATTCAGTACCTCCTCATTAGTTATGTGATCTACCCATCTAATCTTCAGCATTCTTCCGGAGCACCACATTTCGGAAGCTTCTATTCTCTTCTTGTCCAAAGTATTTACCGTCCATGTTTCACTTCCATACATGGCTACACTCCATACAAATACTTTCAGAAATGACTTCCTGACACTTAAATCTATACTCGATGTTAACAAATTTCTCTTCTTCAGAAACGCTTTCCTTGCCATTGCCAGTCTACATTTTATATCCTCTCTACTTCGACCATCATCGGTTATTTTGCTCCCCAAATAGCAAAACTGCTTTACTACTTTAAGTGTCTCATTTCCTAATCTAATACCCTCAACATCACCCGACTTAATTCGACTACATTCCATTATTCTCGTTTTGCTTTTGTTGACGTTCGTCTTATATCCTCCCTTCAAGACACCATCCATTCCGTTCACTGCTCTTCCAATTCCTTTGCTGTCTCTGACAGAATTACAATGTCATCGGCGAACCTCAAAGTTTTTATTTCTTCCCCATGGATTTTAATACCTACTCCGAATTTTTCTTTTGTTTCCTTTACTGCTTGCTCAATATACAGATTGAATAACATCGGGGAGAGGCTACAACCCTGTCTTACTCCCTTCCCAACCGCTGCTTCCCTTTCATGTCCCTCGACTCTTATAACTGCCATCTGGTTTCTGTACAAATTGTAAATAGCCTTTCGCTCCCTGTATTTTACCCCTGCCACCTTTAGAATTTGAAAGAGAGTATTCCATTCAACATTGTCAAAAGCTTTCTCTAAGTCTACAAATGCTGGAAACGTAGGTTTGCCTTTCCTTAATCTTTCTTCTAAGGTAAGTCGTAAGGTCAGTATTGCCTCACGTGTTCCAGTATTTCTACGGAATTCAAACTGATCTTCCCCGAGGCCGGCTTCTACTAGTTTTTCCATTCGTCTGTAAAGAATTCGTGTTAGTATTTTGCAGCTGTGGCTTATTAAACTGATTGTCCGGTAATTTTCACATCTGTCAACACCTGCTTTCTTTGGGATTGGAATTATTATATTCTTCTTGAAGTCTGAGGGTATTTCACCTGTTTCATACATCTTGCTCACCAGATGGTAGAGTTTTGTCAGGACTGGCTCTCCCAAGGCTGTCAGTAGTTCCAATGGAATGTTGTCTACTCCGGGGGCCTTGTTTCGACTCAGGTCTTTCAGTGCTCTGTCAAACTCTTCACGCAGTATCGTATCTCACATTTCATCTTCATCTACATCCTCTTCCATTTCCATAATATTGTCCTCAAGTACATCGCCCTTGTATAGACCCTCTATATACTCCTTCCACCTTTCTGCTTTCCCTTCTTTGCTTGGAACTGAGTTTCCATCTGAGCCCTTGATTTTCATACAAGTGGTTCTCTTATCTCCAAAGGTCTCTTTAATTTTCCTGTAGGCAGTATCTATCTTACCCCTAGTGAGAAAAGCCTCTACATCCTTACATTTGTCCTCTAGCCATCCCTGCTTAGCCATTTTGCACTTCCTGTCGATCTCATTTTTGAGACGTTTCTATTCCTTTTTGCCTGCTTCATTTACTGCATTTTTATATTTTCTCCTTTCATCAATTAAATTCAATATTTCTTCTGTCACCCAAGGATTTCTACTAGCCCTCGTCTTTTTACCTATTTGATCCTCTGCTGCCTTCACTACTTCATCCCTCAAAGCTACCCATTCCTCTTCTACTGTATTTCTTTCCCCCATTCCTGTCAATTTTTCCCTTGTGCTCTCCCTGAAACTCTGTACAACCTCTGGTTCTTTCAGTTTATCCAGGTCCCATCTCCTTAAATTCCCACCTTTTTGCAGTTTCTTCAGTTTTAATCTACAGGTCATAACCAATAGATTATGGTCAGAGTCCACATCTGCCCCTGGAAATGTCTTACAATTTAAAACCTGGTTCCTAAATCTCTGTCTTACCATTATATAATCTATCTGATACCTTTTAGTATCTACAGGGTTCTTCCATGTATACAACCTTCTATCATGATTCTTAAACCAAGTGCTAGCTATGATTAAGTTGTGCTCTGTGCAAAATTCTACCAGGCGCGGCTTCCTTTTTCATTTCTTAGCCCCAATCCATATTCACCTACTACGTTTCCTTCTCTCCCTTTTCCTACACTCGAATTCCAGTCACCCATGACTATTAAATTTTCGTCTCCCTTCACTATCTGAATAATTTCTTTTATTTCATCATACATTTCTTCAATTTCTTCGTCATCTGCAGAGCTAGTTGGCATATAAACTTGTACTACTGTAGTAGGTGTGGGCTTCGTATCTATCTTGGCCACAATAATGCGTTCACTATGCTGTTTGTAGTAGCTTACCCGCATTCCTATTTTCCTATTCATTATTAAACCTACTCCTGCATTACCCCTATTTGACTTTGTGTTGATAACCCTGTAGTCACCTGACCAAAAGTCTTGTTCCTCCTGCCACCGAACTTCACTAATTCCCACTATATCTAACTTTAACCTATCCATTTCCCTTTTTAAATTTTCTAACCTACCTGCCCGATTAAGGGATCTGACATTCCACGCTCCGATCCGTAGAACGCCAGTTTTCTTTCTCCTGATAACGACATCCTCTTGAGTAGTCCCCGCCCGGAGATCCGAATGGGGGACTATTTTACCTCCGGAATATTTTACCCAAGAGGACGCCATCATCATTTAATCATACAGTAAAGCTGCATGCCCTCGGGAAAAATTACGGCCGTAGTTTCCCCTTGCTTTCAGCCGTTCGCAGTACCAGCACAGCAAGGCCGTTTTGGTTATTGTTACAAGGCCAGATCAGTCAATCATCCAGACTGTTGCCCTTGCAACTACTGAAAAGGCTGCTGCCCCTCTTCAGGAACCACACGTTTGTCTGGCCTCTCAACAGATACCCCTCCGTTGTGGTTGTACCTACGGTACGGCTATCTGTATCGCTGAGGCACGCAAGCCTCCCCACCAACAGCAAGGTCCATGGTTCATGGGGAGGCCATTTCGATACTCAACAGAAATGATACATTTCACTTAATGTGACTTGTAACTGTTAACCTCTATAATTCACACTTGGCGTCTAGATATTTTAATTTACTATACAAACCCTAGTACTTTGTCACTGCTGTCCTCTGAGCTCTTAAAATAACATTTCGTGTGCTATTGCTAAAGGTTTTCCGTAGGTCGTTAACTACTAAAGGTCCTAGGTTTTTTTAATGTTACTAGTCATTATTATTCGAAATGATAGCTTGAAAGGGATTGTAAAAATGTTTTTGTTGAGGTAAGTTATTATATGACTTACGTGTACAGAAACAGCAATTCAGTAAGTTTGTTGTGTCACATTCACAAAACGTCGATGTGTGAACGGTTAGACACACCGCACAGGTCCAACGTTAAGTCCAGTTCGGCGCACACTCGTCCCAAAATGTCCGCATCGGTATCAGTCACAGCTGCTCTCATACGTCCTCGTAAGTTAGCGATTTGTCGAGATGTTGAGAACAATGTCTATGATGTAACTCCAAGAAATCAAGAATATCACTGTGGAATTCTGGAACACACTCCTGTTGAAAAATTAAATCTTCACTGCCCTCTTGCAATTGCGACACGAATCACAGCTGAAGCATGTCGAGGTATGAATGTTCAGACATGTTAGACAACAGTGTGGAAATTCTCTGCTCCCCTTATTCGCACTTTGTGCTGCTTTACTGTGCAGTTCAGGTGAAAGGTAACCTTGTCGCTGAAAATCAACCTAAGAATGAAACCGTCTTCTTTTATTAAGTGCTGCACATGAATGAAAAACTCTTTCCACAAACGTTTGCCGCCGTGTGTAATGATTTGCAGTAACTGAATCCGATATGGTTTCATTTCCAAGCAGTTTTTCAACACGGCTATGGAATTCCTAGTTCGTGTCTGACACAAGACTTTGACTTTTGTGAACTTCTGAGGAATGTGTCCCTGATGCAGTCAAACTATTCAGCTGTTGATGACCGCCCACTGTTTTTGTCTTTACGAAGACACGAATACATCCTGTTTTTTAACCTTCTGTGCCCATTCGTAAATGGATTGTCTGATAGGTGGACCATTGTTAAATGTCTTGTGATCCTGAATTTTTTGACACTCTATGGCTGCGGACTCGCTCTTTCAGCTCTTTCAGAAATCCGATGGACTGATAGCCATGATTCTGGAGAGCACTGTAACAAAAAAAAGAAAGAACAGCAGTGTTCACCATCCTTGTTCACTTTAGTCCACAATACATGCAACTTTGTGGTGTAGCCGACTACGATGAGAAGCTTAATCCAATTCCGGCGCGTACCTCATTTGCCTTAAATTACGGCAAGGTGGCGCGAGGTTATCAACCTACTGATAAACCCTCACTCCATGATGCTTTTGTGATATTTTCTACAATAGTCCGTAGCAACAGCAGGTGGTTAGACTGTCATATGTAGTTTAATGCCTCGCTTGCACATTATAATTTATAGACGATCGATTTGAAATGGCAAGCATCTATTATTAGGTTTGGAATAGTGATGAAACCGACACATCGTCGATACTTGAAACTTGATAACGGATACGTCCCATCCCGTGTCGGTCGTCAATAAACTGTGATGTTCAACTAAGACTTTAAACTATGTACTAGGCAAATTGTGACGCCACATCCACCCCTTTTATCCTACTGAATACGTAGAACACGTTCAGAGCGTGCCACAGCAAGATGATTTGTAGTTTCCGTAACCTGAAGCCTGAGTATTCATTTCCAACAGAAGCACCAAGATACAGCTTGACTTGTCGTTTTTATTAGTATTTTCATCACACAATTCCTTATCATTGCCTGAGAACAACATTACTCATCTTCGGATATTCACATGGAGCACACTAAAGATTAAAAAGATTAGTAAAAAAAAGTTTAAAAAGATGAGCCTGCCAGGAAAAGACAACAGTCCTCGCAAGTTTACACTAGAGAATTCGAGCAGAAGTGGCGCTGGTGTGCAGTGCCTGTTGCCAACAACAATTGCTTCCTGCAATTTTTGATACAAATTAATATTCCCCGGGTGCTATATTATGACTACGTAGATTAAGGTACGTATCTTAGAAAGCTTTAATGATCAAGAGCTGTTAATTTTTATTCCTCCTGTACTTGCTGGCGCAACAATGGAGGTGAAAATTTGTTCCATCAGCAGGATTCGATCCTGCTCTGGCGCAGAGCAAAGGCTTGATGCACACCTTTTCGGCCGGCCGCGGTGGTCTCGCGGTTCTAGGCGCGCATTCCGGAACCGTGAGGCTGCTACGGTCGCAGGTTCGAATCCTGCCTCGGGCATGGATGTGTGTGATGTCCTTAGGTTAGTTAGGTTTAAGTAGTTCTAAGTTCTAGGGGACTAATGACCTGAGAAGTTGAGTCCCATAGTGCTCAGAGCCATTTGAACCACACCTTTTCGATTTCGACTAAGATGGCGAATCTTACGTAACATCCTTTACGAAACTAAAGTTACGATCTTTGTTTGTCGATAACTGTTTTATGTCCAAAACAAGTATACGAAGTACTGTGAAATGTGTTTTCCAGGTAAGAAAAATTTTCTGGTTACACACACACGTCCTAAACGTTTAAGGGAGATGTGGTGAGTACCATTCAGCAAATGTGTCAGGAAATCACAAGAACTAAATACAGGCGATACGACAACCTTGGCGACACGCACTACGTAAACAGGCGCGTCTTGAGCCTCTGCTGATTCGCACCTATGCCGGACACACAGTGTGCAGCTGGTCATACGGGGCAAAAGGTGACTGCAAGTGTCTCACGCATCGTTTTCTAAATTTTCATTTTTCCACACTACATACAACTGCCGAAGTATGCAGTACTTTTCTTGTTCAGGTTAATACGTTAAGGAAATTAAAATGCCCCATTTTTTATTTTCGCAACAATTTAAGAAAACCATTTTTGTACAAATAGTTTTATTGTTTTTCAAAGTATTCGCTTTTAAAAGGTCATTTTGTTTTAACTGAACAGCATTCAGAAGCTTTTCGTGGTGATGAAAAATCGTTTTCCAAGCACTTTTTCTTTGGTGTTGAGGAACAGAAAGAAGCTATTAGCCGATGACTCAGATGAAGATGGACAATGAGACATTAATTCAAAGTTTTTGTCCGACAAATAATAAGCTGCATTATGTATATTCCGACAGCTAACAGTGTTATGAACAATGATACTTCGTTTTCTGTTATTTTCTCGAATCCATTGATGACGCGTGGCAATCAAAGGAATAGTCGCGTCCTATGCAGAGTAACCGAAGAAACAAGACAGCTTTTTTTAGAACTGCTTCGCAAACAAACGACTTTCGTTGGTTTAGATTCATGTCGGAACACCAAAGCAGTGCCCTACAGTTGATAGCCGCTTAGATTTGAGTTTTTTGAGCGAGTTCATACACCAATAAACAAGAGCCTAATTTGGAGTTTCAGCCAATTTGTGTAGAAACCTAAACGTAGGCCGCAAAATCGATTATACAGCAGTCTTTGATATGTCTAACGACGCCCTTGTCTATCTGTTACGTACTGAGAAAACCGGTGTCGAGTCTAGGCGCCTGCATGTAGGCAAACACTAGACACCTCTCCATTCCGGCACGCCTACTAGCAAGCGGCCAGGACGCTCTCACATTTTCAAATCACTCAAAAAACGTGGGTGAATGGCACTGGCACTATTGTCTTAGAGAAACCTTTTAGCGTTTTATTGAGGCATGTGTCAATGTAGCATACTTTTATGATCACGTCACAGGAGGGCGCAAAACAGAAGGGCTGAAAATGGGTAAAGATACTTTGCTGCTTCAGATCGCGCCCATACTTCGTCAAATAGTTTTTAACAGTCCCTTGTAGATCCCTACTGTACACCAGATCACAAACTGTGGTCGCACTGCAGTCCAGAGAGGTACCATCGATTTCATTGGAATAGCTAACCCACAATGTCCTCAGAAAAGGCTTCAAGCGTCCGTGGAGTGTCAGCAGTATCAAGGAGTGTTGAGAACATCGTCCTGTTGCTCATCGCACTGCGAACTGTCGTTTTCGACCGCGTTATGTGTGGGATCAACGTTTCAAAGGAAGAGCTGGCTTCATTGGCTCTCTTCATGCCACACTCTGAGGCCTCTTCGTGTCGATGCTGAGCGGCGTTTTCTCGGACACACGTAAGAAAACTGCGTGACTTCAACGATCAGCGTCGCGGTTTTAATCTCCGTCTAGAAGGCGTCAAAAGAAGGTTTAAAATGAGAGTAAGAGTGGGTGCGATGATGTTCCCGTCGTGTGACACGTTGACGGTGGCGTTGGGCAGAATTGTTGTGAAATTTGGTGCCAACGTGACACCATTAACGTACCTACAGTTCACATGATCTTCTGAGCTGTGGCCTTTTCTTCGCGCGTGTCGACACCTTTCTGCCTGAAGCGTCGTCGAGCCCGAGAGTGAGCTCGGGGGCGCCACACTTTTGCTCCATTACAAAGGAAGGACATAGGCTCCTTTGAGCCCAGTTTCAAACTTATACGTTCGAATGGGAAATAATCGTGGGGTTTCTCAAAAAGTAATTCTTTAATTGTGTTGCGTATTAGATGGGAAAATCGCAACACAAAAAATAATAAATTTAGAGTAATGAAATTTCCGGAAAATATTTGTCTAGGTAACATATTTAAATGAGTGACATTGCAAGATCAGAGGTTAATGTAAGTGTGAGATAAGTTACTGCAAACGTGAAACGATAGTGTAATCGCCAGAATGTTTAATGCAAGCATGCAAACTTGCATACATGTGTTGCATAGCTGACGGATGTCAGTTTCTGGGATAGAGTTCCGTGTCTGTTGCACTTGGTCGGTCAATACAGGGTCGGCTAATGCTGATTGTGGATGACGCTGGAGTTGTCGTCTAGTGAGGTCCCATATGTGCTCTACTGGAAACAAATCTGGTGATGGAGAAAGCCAAGGCAACATGTCGATACTCTGTAGAGCATGTTGGGTTACAACAGGGTATGTGGGTGAGCGTTGTCCTGTTGGAAAACAGCCCCTAAAATGCTATCATGAATTGCAGGTCAATAGGTCGACTCACCAGACTGACGTACAAATTTGCAGTCGCTGTGCGTGGGATAACCACGAGTGCGCTCCTGTTGTCAGACAGAATCGTACCGAAGATCGTAACTCCAGTTGTAGATCCTGTCAACTAGCCTCGTTCTATCCAACACACTGCCATCTCTGACGCCGAGGCAGAAGCAACTTTTTCTCAGAACACGCAACAGACGTCCACTCCGTCCTCCAGAAGGCTCTCACTTAACACCACTGAAGTCGAAAATGACGGTAGTTCGATTCAGTAGAATACACGCTGCAAGGGGTCTGGCTCGAAGCTGTCCTTAAACTGACCAATTTGAAACAGTTCGTTGTGTCACTCTGTGGTGCCAACTGCTGCTCAAATTGCTGCTGCAGTTGCAGTACCATGCGCCAGAGGCATACGCCGAACGCGGTGGTCTTCCCTCTCGGTAGTACCCCGTGGCCTTCCGGAGCCACAATCCCCTGACCACTGCTGCCAGGAGTCATGTACAGTGGCTACATCTGGATCAAGTCTTTCCACAATATCGCAGAAGGAACATCGAACTTCTCGTAGCCCTATTACACGACCTCGTTCAAACTGAGTGACGTGTTGACAACGGCATCTCTATCGCCTTAAAGGCATTCTTGATCAACATCGACCTACCACGTCCAATCTCAATAGTAATTAACGTTCAGAACCATTGTAGCATGTATTTAAACCAAATCTGATTTGTATCTTCGTAGTGGCACTGCTGGCGCCACTCTTTGCGACTAGCTCTAAATTTGAATAAACATTATCTTTCAGTTGAAGAAGCACACCTACCAATTTTCGTTCATATTACACAGCTCCTTAGCTCTTTGTCGGTGATGAGATGTGTGTGTGTGTTTGTGTGTGTGTGTGTGTGTGTGTGTGTGTGTGTGTGTGTGTGTGCGTTCCTGGAGGAATGGTCAGTACTCAAGGATACCTTAAGGGTTATGACGACTACTTCATCTTCGTTACTGTGAAACAAATCACTTCTGCTGCAAGCTGTTTGTTTACCATAGTTTGGGAGGAGGAAAATTGTCTAGTAAATATGGGCTCCAAAATGTATTCCTTACGGTTCAACAGCAGTTTTTCAGTGAGAGGGATGTGTTTCACACTAGCGAAGATGAACAAGTCCTCACAGCTATAAGGTATTCACTTTACAGCCATCATATTCGTACCACAACTTCCTTTCAGTCTGCAGGGGAATGTCTTCTAGCACCCGTGAAATACTGTCTATAAGGACGCTATCAGTGTTCTGTCTATGAAACACGTGCCTATGAGCTGATCGTTCTCACGTTTACAGTCCACGGATGCTGACATTTCAAATGACAAGGCCAACGGGGATTGTCAGCAAACCAATAGTACGTGTTTCGGTGGTTTACCTGGTCATTATTGCTAAATGTGGCTTCATAGCTAAAAAAGATACATGAGACATCTGGAGTATCCTGTCTTAATCCCCTTGTACAGAAGTTAACACGATGCTCATAATCGTTTCCATGCAGCTCTAGATGGAGAGAGATGTGGTAGGATGGAATCTATGACGATGGAGAATGCGTAGGACATTTGACTGAGTCATGCCACTTCCTCGTGTGAATGCGCGGGAGATAACGTATGGGTCAACTGCAATAGTAGCAAGACTCATCTTGAATATTAGTAAACCTCTTCAACTGTATTTAGTACTTTATTATTGGATCACTACCGGTTTCGTGGCACTTAAATCCCCATCTTCAGGTGAACATCTCTATAACAACAAACCCAGAAGGAATAAAAACCCTGAGATATACAATGGTATGGTAAATTATTTTAAGATTTTAAAAGATTTAAAAACTCTGAATAACATATATGAAAATATTAAAATCTTAGTATTCACGTAACTAAAATATTAGAGCTTTAAACCTCGGAACTTTTTAACCAAAATACGTCGTCCGTCAGCACAAAACACCGCTATAAGGCGGTATGTCATAGATTAAACCCGCCGGATTCCAATATAGTGGATGGCTCCTAAACAAATCATACCTTAGTAATCCACTGGTAGGGTGAAAATAAATGGAAAACTATTAAGACCCAATTTTGGGCCGGAATGAAACCCCAAGAAGCGATTACCACAAAATAGAGGGACATTCTATCTGGATAAAAACTGTCATGCAAACAGCTATTGACTGAAAAGCAGAACCTGAAAACAGCACTTACCGCTTCTGCGGTCTATATGCAATCGCAAACAAGGGACGCAGCCGCGAGTTGTCATACTGGCGGCAGGAAAGTAAACGGTTTGCCCTTAGTTAGCTCGCGCATGCGCTAATGATGCGCTTTGGGGGATACACAAATGGTAAATGAGAACAAGGAATGTTGGGTTAATAAGTACAAAAACTTTTTGGAAAACCATCTGTAGAATATGATACTGACAGTTGACATCACTATGGTATGATTTGTTTAGGACCTATCCACTGTATTAGAATCCGGCTGTTTTATTTTATGACATACCGCCTTTTAGCGGTGTTTTGCTCTGACGTACGACGTATTTTGGGGAAACATTTCCGAGCTTTTCATCTCTAATGTTTTACTTATGTGAGTACTAACATTTTAATATTCTAAGAGAAAATAAAGTTCAAACACAAAAGAAATAATATACATAGTACGTGCAACATATCTGACGTCAATACGTTGCTCAAAGTATCGAAGGTTAGTATCGAGAGATGATATGAAGTGGAACGATCGGATGACATCAGCTATAGGGAGGCGAACTTAAAACTTCTTGGGACAATAACAGCTAAGTATAAAGCAGCTGTAAGAGATGTGCTGCACAAAAGTTTTGTGCGACCCATGCTTGAATATTGTATGAGAGTTTGAGATCCGTTGCCAAGTTGTACTGAGGGCAGAGCTGCAAGGATTCTCGACGTGCTGCTAAGATTATTTCCGGCCACTTTACTCAATACAACAGTCCTACGCAGCCTCCCAGCAAATTTACGATCACACCCAGAAAGGTAATTTCATTTCATGAAACGCTGCTGTATAAATTTAGTGAACGAGATTTAGAGGTAAGCTACACAATAATTATATACGCATCCTTGTAAATGTCGATAACATGAGGGTTTGGAAACGTGGCGTAGTATGCAAACAGTCACAATTCCCTAGTTCCATTCACGATCAGCATGTGCCAGCAAGGCAACGATTAACACCGGCACGAAGCACCTTCCGATATACCTTATTCGTGAACTACTCGCTGTCTCTAGGCGAGGTGGCTAGTGGGATTTGCTGAATTGATAAGAGTCGAAATGCGTTGACTGGTTGTCAGCGCAACCCAATATCTGGCAGCTTTAGCTAGCAGATAACGTTATGTACCACGCCTCTAACAAATTAAGAAACGGAATAATTTCTAACTCAGTTACTCGCACCATTTCAGCGATGTCAACTCTGAGTTTCACCTCTGGTTACGTCGTTGTGCTGTTTGCTAATTAACGTTGGCAACAACTCGAAAGCATTCAATACTTGTCGATGTCATTTGTCTTTTATCGTTTGAGTTACTCCCAGCAGATAATATTCCGAGAGTGTTCTCGAATCGTGCGAATAGTACAGTTACTTGCGAAATGAATAGTTGCTGTGTATAAAATTTACAGACATTAAGCTATTTTAGCTGCAGAGTTAATATCGATACGAAACGTTATGCTAGTAAACATATAGATTTCAAATTTTACAAACATTCCACCAGATAAACCTAAATCACTGTCAATCATCTAGGCGTTGAGAAAAAAATGTGTACTGACAAGTAACTGAGTGAACGTGAACGAAATACGTGTTTGTATGTAGCTAAAATAGGTAATCCCATACTCAGAGTTTTCGGCTTTGAATGATGAGTGAGAACAACATTTGTGTTAAGATAAGTCGGTAGTTAAAAACCCAAATTCTATAACATTAATTTCGCAAAACTACTTCAGACAAACCAATAAAATTAACTATAATTTCAAACAAAATTAAGTCGTAAATATTGATTGATCCACCTCCAGCGTCAAAAATCATTCAATAATCCTCAATGTTACATACGCAAAATTTAAAAAAGAAGTGTCCTAATGAAAGTAATGGAGACGTTTGGATAAGAATAAGTATATTACACATTACTTTCTTGATTCATTTGAATGTTATTACTCAATTATAAGACCTGCAGCCATGCGTAAATGGTCGGAGGGCAATCGTTCAGGGGGTTGAACGTTGGTTACATGTTGGCGATTTTCAAGGTATGTTGACTGAGCGGAAACGCCTCACTCTGTGACTTCGCCCCCACCCCTCCCCCTCCTCCTTTTTGCCCTGGCACCAAGACTTTACTACTGGGGTTCGTTTATCTGTTTCTGTTTACGTTACGCCAGAATAAATAAGCCTGTGTAGAGCTACGGAATAGAATTGGATGGGATCTTTGTGAAATCATATTGGATAAGACGTACAGTATGTCGATTAAATTTGTGTATGGTCCTGCAATCCTGAAAGTTACCTAAGAACAGCACAATTGCATACAGTACTTATATGGATTCTCACCAGTAACGAGACAATTGACCATCACAGGTTGTGTTCAAAATGACCACCAGCAGCGGCAATACATGCTCCCAGTCTTGTATGGAACGACTGCTGCACATGTGCTAGAATTTCAACGAAGCTTCCGAGCAAGCTACTGTAATACGTCGTTGCATATCACTGGGTGTAGTTGGTGTGTCCTTGTAGACAGCGTCTTTCGGCTTTCACCACAGAAAAAAGTCTACAGGCATCAAACCCGGAGAACGGGTCGGCCAAGGTAGAGCTCCTCCGCGTCCAATCCAACAATTTGGAAGCAATTCGTGAAGACATGCTGTAGTACTTCGTGCACTATGGGCTGGACGGCCATCACGTTCCTCCTAGTCTGCAGAGAAACGTCTTCTAGTATCGGTGGAAAATGGACCACAATTGCGAAAGTGTTGCCGATGCAGGATTTTGTGCACGAACTGACCTCTCGATTATGTCCCATAAATATTCGATGGTATTTATATCGGACGATCCAGGTGGCCAAATCATTCGCTCAAATTGGCCAGAATGTTCTTCGAACCAGTGACATGGCCCCATGTTCGCCGCCCGTCCGAAAGTGATTTCTGGGTTTATTTCACGCGGTGTTGTTTGTTACTACGCAAACGGTGCTGCTCACGGCCGTTAAAGGAAGGCCGTCGGCCATTGCGTGGGAGTTATGCCTGAAATTTGGTATTCTCGGCACAGTCTTGACACTATGGATCTCGGAAAACTAAATACCCTAACAATTTTCAAAACCGAATGCCCCAACCGTTTAGCTCCAACTACCATTCCGCGTTGAAAGCCTGTTAATTCCTGCCGTGCGGCGACAATCACGTCGGAAATGTTTTCACATGAATCACCTGAGTGCAAATGACAGCTCCGCCAACGCACTGCCCTTTTATACCTTTGATTACGCGATACTTCCGCCATATGTATATGCACATCTCACTATCTCATGAATTTTGCCACCTGAGTGTAGATAGAGCTGATATTTATTAGACTACTTTTGCTTCTAATGGTCTTTCGTTTAGTATACGTGAATACTGACCATTCCTCCTGGGACACCTTGTACATGACATGCTTTTTCATATAATAAGCTGCCATATCTTGTAACATTCTAAAATGATCCTTGGACGAATAAATTAATATCACTAAAGGTGAACGGAAGCTATAAAGGAAGGTGACTCGGCAAGGTGTACGGCGTCCGCCATACAGCATTAAAATGACATCGAAGACTTAACGCAAAACCATAAATTTTCCCTCTGAATTATATTTTATAGTTTATAAAAGTTTAAGTAGGCCTGGAAACATATTTATTTCCAGCATAAATCGTGGGTGTGTGCTGCTCGGGGAACTGACGTGTGTCCCAGGAAATGAAAACCTATTTTCACCGATGAAACATTTGGTAGTAAGAACTATAGTCACGACAGTGACATAGTGAAAGAAATTACTTACTCAGTGGCTGAAAGGCTCGAATTACCGTTCCACATAACTGATTTAGATTTTCCATGATTTTACTAAATTAATGGAAAGTACGATCAAAATGGTTCCCTAAACACGGTCACACACATGTCCTTTCTCCATTATCTTATATCTCCGTTTCTAATTTTGATGTCTACGTCTGAGTTCACATTCTTGGTCAGGTGCTTAAAAACTAGCTTTAGAAAACAATACTTTCACACGATAACATGATGACGAAAGGTAAACAACCCAGAAAATAAATGTTTTGAGGTCACACAAAGCTCTAATACATGTTAAGACATATTGTCAGTCTTCTGGTATAAATACAATTCAGAAGTTATCGATTTATCTAATAGTGTATAATCAAACACAACGACATTTGACACAGAAAGAAACTGAATATATAAGTTGAGGGTAAGTATACAATCAGGACGGGCTAAAATTGTGTAAATTGGTTCTTAAATATGTGATTGTTTGCTGTACGTAAAAGCCCTGCAGTTTTCTACTGGTACACGTTACTAATGTAGTGTCTTTCCGTTCCGTTAAGAAATTAAGATGGTCAAATGTGAACTCTGTGATGACACTTCGTAATGATACATTATGAGAGAAAAATCTAATCACTAAAATTATGTGATTGAAGGTATTACTTCTCAACCAAACAACGAACTTTTTTTATAATTGTACTAAATACATCGAAGCTTCCAGAATCTGTATGAAATGCTAAAATGGTCACTGAGAAAAATTATAGACGCTAATTCTTGTCTCTCGTTGCAGAGAGTTTGCGTTGTCAACATGTAAGTTGGGATCCATTATAAGTGGCTGACTTAATACATATTTTACCATAAGTTGTTGAGTTCATTATTTAAAGAAAACAACCATTCTGTCTTCTCATAATATACATAATTTGAATTGCATTTTTAATACCTTTCAGTGGCCAAATATGGTGGCGAATTGTTCGGTGGACAACGAAAGGACGCTATTTGTGTTCTTTCCTTAACTGCTTCTCTGCTGGAACTTAGAAGCCCCTGAGATATTTTATCCGATCACTTCCCTTGTTATACGTAACGTTTTTTTTCCGTGAGAGTTGTGTGTGTTTGATTGATCTCCGCCTTCGAACAATGACGCCTGCCAGCATCTTCAGGGCATGATGAAGCCCCTATTTTGAGAGCAATGATATAATGATGGTCCCATGAAGGTAATGATTAGGTTAGTGTTTTATCTTATGAATTGCTAATTTGTGTCACCAATTTGAGAAACTTTCAGTTGAACAAAATCTCACTGAGAGGGAGGAAACGCCACATTGTCTCCATTCGTTTACATAAGTATAATAATTCAACTGTCATAGCGATTTGCAAGAGTCAGAATACGTTCTGAGCTCAATCAAGGCAGTTATGTCGACAGCGGCGTGATGTATGCTGCGAACGCGCCACTACGGAACGCGGTGAACGGTTTACTCCGCCAGGTAACTCCATTGTTAGTTTGATAAAGGGTCCTCACTTCATGGTTACTTTACTTCTTACGTCCTTCACACATTTTGTATATAAATCATGTGCAGGGCGTCTTTTCCTCGTGCAAAATGCCGCCTGAACAGCATGCGATCTCGCAAAAGGACGCCGTGGCCCGGCGCCTGAGGCGAGAATCGATTTGTGAAGACCACCAGGTAAGGACCTTTGACCGCACTGGGTCAAGGCCCTCGGCGGCACCCAGAAAATACCACCCACATTTGGCAGTGACGAGGAAACATTGAGACAGCAGATAAGCCGCCGTACTAACGCCGTTACAAACGTCTTCCTACCGAGAGCTGTCGGCGACGCGCCTGCGTCACACAACACACAGCGTTTCCACCGTGCTGCTGTGTCGCCTCTTCAGCGAGATGTGACGCACACTTTGCCGGTTTTTCACCTGAACGCTTACATGTATTGTTAAGTCTGTGTAATTTCGGACGTGTGTGACCGCTCAATGTCATTCAAAACTATCACGACGACACTCCTCGATGGACGTTAGCACTCGTGGTGTCACTCGCCTTCATACTTGGCAGTGGACGTTTGAAAATTCGTGACGCTAGCTCAATGGTCGTCAATTGATTTAAATGTTATTCCCGGCTGACTCTTAATTCAATTACTGCCACGGGGGTGAGGAGAAAGAACACATCCTGGTGATACCATCATTATGCGTATTTAGATGTTCGATTAATCTGAATGGTTTGCAATGTGCCAGCGATTCTATTCGAACTCTATGCTGATGTACCGACAAGGAGCATTTTCGGAGATGCAAGTACGTAATGGATGTTCAGTTTCTCAATATAGTTCGTCGCACTCATACATTATACATCCACTGTAAGAACAATTTCATGCAATTACATTTTTGGTGTCCCACAATATTGGTTGGCTAAATATTATGTCGATACGTTGTATAGAACTTCCACAGATATTGTTTATCATGTAGTCAAGACTACGTAGTGAAGCCACAATCGTGGATAAAAGTGAAATGTAGTTTGTTTATTAACACCTTTCTTTTCACTAACTAAATATGAATCGGGATTGGAGGTGATCCTATCCTTCTTTTCAGTATTAGAATGGCCGATATCGTGTTCTGAATAACGCGTGTCATATAATGTCCAAATATCGACACGACCCAGGCTCTCAATTCGGCACTTGAATGTCTATTCTTCGCTCTCGAAATGTTCGATGTGATTGTCTTTCACACGCAGGGGTCAATTTAACGGTGTATGCACTGTTTTTAGTATTTTAGGTCCCCGTTAATTAATATCTGGTAGTTAATAAGCGAACTTTTTATGCTGGCGCGTTGTTTGTATCAGTTACCCCCGCAACCGTCCAAGGATAAGATTCTCTTAATGTTCCGCGCACACGCGTTTCACAATTTCATAAAATGCAGAATTACGTAAACTATAGCTTTCCGTTGCGTACAACTTTCGTGGGTTCCACCACCATAATAGTTTCCCAAGAGTATTTTTACCAGCTAACACAAAGTTCGAATTACGTTGTCGGAATCATTTTCACTTCACCCGACAATAAACGTCTCTGATCACTTCGTCACACGTAATGTATTTTAAACGTGCTTGAAGAGTCTTTAAATAATCTCCTTAACGAGTTTCGCAGTCGCCTACCACTTTTTCTTCGACTAGCCCGATCGCGATAACTGAAGGTAGAGAGCTCAATAATGTGTTACATGTTCTTTTATATGTATTAAAAAAACAAACGCGCCCCTATATCTTTCTGTCCCGCTTGGTCTTTGCTACTTCGCTTTTTATTACTTTTCATTATATTGCTTCTTAGTAATACTGTACAGTTATTAAAGTTTCGTATTACTTTCCCCTTTTTAATTCTTCCAAAATATAGTCTATTTATCCACGATTTTAATTAATATGATGCCAATTTGCACGCCTGCCCGTAAAGTACCGTTATACGAGTCAGACGTGTCTTTTTTTTCTTTTTTTCTTAATTGTTACTTCTCTGCGACCCTTTAGCACTTACTAAACGAAGCCGTGACGAAAAGCTCTGCTCTTCTTAGGATTTTCTCTACTTACTGTATCAATCCTATCGGAGCAATACACAAGTGCCCGTCGAAAGAATGTTAAGCGCGCTAAATTTTTCGAACTTGAACGATACTTCCTGAGGATTCTTCCACGAATCTCACTCTTGCATCTGTATTACCTTCTTAGTTTAGAGTGCTCGTTCCATTTTGAGTGATTCAATGCGCTGACTCCCAGATAACTGTCTGTTTCCTGACTGTTTCCATTGACTGATCGATAATCGTATAATCAAACACTTTTTAACGTGATTTTCCGTCTATTGAGGCGCAGAACGTTAGATTTTTTTAAATGTTGAGCCAGTCTCTGCACCAAGAATCGATACCCTGGAGATATCCCCGCTTTTCACTACAATTTTCGAAGGTTACAACTTCTCTATATGCATCAGCATCATTCACAAAAAGCCTCATGAAGCTCCGAAGTTATTCGCTTTGTATTTGTGTAGCCTACGCTGCAAAAATCAATGGTCCTACCATTCTCCTTCGGGGTTTGCTCGTGCCTGCTTTGTCACCAGAAGATTTATCTCGTTTAATAACGATCTGCTCGGTTCTGTTTGCTGGAAATTCTTCAGTCACTCACAAATCTGATCTGACATTCTATACACTCGTACTCTGTCGATTAGGTGACAATGCGAAACTGTATGGAGCGCTTTCGGAAGTTATACCTGGGCCAGTAGTACTGCCTTCTCGCCTTCTGGGTCTGAACGAATAGGATGAGCTCGGTTCCACGCGATCTTGTTTGCGGAATCCATCTTGTTTCCTACGCACGAGACATTCGGTCTCCAGATAGGTGATAATATGCAAGCATAAAACGTGCTCTAAAATTCTACAGCAGACTGACGTCATCGATATGAGACTATAATTTTGTGCATATGTTCCATATGTTTCTAAAAACAGGAACGTATTACGCTTGCTGCAGCTCCGGAAAACGTGAACTTCAATACAAAAATAAAATATTGCCACTGAAAAGTGATTGTGAGTTTGTAAGCATTAACTCTTTCAAAAGGGAAATTTATGGTTTGTTCATTGTGGTCTCCAAGCCTAGGCTTTACTATTTCTGTCTGTAATATTGTTGCTTAGAGTTAATTATTATTTGAATTATGAGGTTTTTGCTTAGCAAGATTGTTGTGACTTTCAAGTTGAGAGAGAGACTATGAAATTAAATAGTTCTTTCCTTACTTTTCAACAACGAAATGCATGTTAATAATGAAATTATGGATGTTAGGGACTGTATTACGGTCTTCTTCGGTATATAGAATGCGTATGTAAAATATAAAAACACAAAACAGATAAACTTAATTTTATCGCGTATTTTAAATTTAAGAAATAATATTAACTGCTTCAGTCAGTTTTTAGTAATATTTATTAGCACCACGCGTTTTGGCAACATTCCAACCATCATCAGGTGCGTTGTAGTACTGTCATATACATGTAACTGTAATGCACCTGATAATGGCAGCATACTGCCGAAACTCGTGTTAATAAATATTACTAAAAATTGACTTATTTCATAAACAATACAAATTTTGCTCTATTGGTATTTATCTGCGATTTACAATATTTGACTTACAAGGCCGTCATTGGCAAAGCTTCCCCTTGTTAAGGTAGAAATCAGATTCGTGGGGCACTCTCGGTCTGCCACTGTTCTGGCCCAGCACACGCTTCCTCCGAGTTGCGCTAATCTGCGCAGTGATTAGACCTGCAGCGCTAACTGCACGCTCAAACTCCGCACGGCAACTGCAGATCACAGCCGTGCTACTGTTTGAACAGGTGGGAAATTGCACTGTGCTCTGATTGTAAGTGAAGCTGCCTGAGCTCCCCATTTATGCCACAAACTGTGCACAGTGCTGAAGCACGAACTTATTATATTGCTGAAGATGCTTAAAGTCAGTCTTTGCTATTACTAGAATATGATGTTTATATCGCCATACCTGTTTCTTTTTACTGGTATAAAACATCAATAAAACCAAGACTTCATAAAGAACAATTTTTACAGAAGCTTTAAATGGTATCTCAGTCGCCATATCCCAACAGGCCTTCATTTCAGACAACCAGACGGAAAGATATTCTACAATGATGTAGACAACTGTCACCCTCTAGGCAGTTACTTTGAGAATCTCTTTAACTATGATTCACCTTATACATTCCATCGTTAGCTCAAGAAAACATCAAGCAACCAAAATCTCAACCACCGACTAAAATAGAAGTGATAAAAATCAGGTAGTCCTTGAAAAACAAAAACAAAAAAAAGTCATGTTGGGAAGACTGCGGTAGCAGTTCGGAAAAAAGGCATGTAAGCAAGCTGACGGAGATACTACAAAACGTTTGGGAGACTGAAACAGTATCTTGTTTATTGATTGACTTGACTGAGGGGACCAAACAGCGATGCCATTGGTCCCATCAGATGAGGTAAGGATGGGGAACGAAACCACCGTGCGCCCTTTCAAAGGAACCAGTGCTACCGAAAGTACGCTCCACCACGCGACATTAGGTGTGGCTTGCGGAGTATGATGTAGATGTGAACCATCTCGGCATTTGCCTGAAGCGATTTAAGGAAATCACGAAAAACCTAAATCGGCATGGCCAGACGCTGGTTTGGACCGTCGTCCTCCCAAATGTAAGTTCAGTGTGCCAACCACTGCGCCACCTCGCTCGGTAGTACCTTGTGATTAGGCTTCTGCTTTGATTCATCGCTCGCTCAAGAAATTAGACTTGACGGTCATCAGTAATTATCGAGGAATCTCGCTGATACCTGTCACGTACAAGATTTTCACCGAGGCCATATTACACAGAACGAATTCCAACTTAACACACAACTAGGAGACTCCTAGGGACGAATCAGCAAAGTAAGGTCTTGTAGTGAAGGGATGCCTGAAATCACTGCTGCAATAAATAATGATGTCTGACAAGAAGTGTATAGGCGTGTTTGTTGATTTTAAGAAGGTGTATGTTTCGACTGACAGGCCATAATCTCATGAATAACCTGCAGGAATTACTGGTAGCCAGAAGACCCATAATCGTATCCAGTAAACTTTAAACCCCAGATCACGAGTAAACTTCAGAGGAACACTTTTAATAAGCTTTGAAATCAAGGCAGGAATAAGAGAGGGAGATGGTCTTTCGCCTCTCCTGTGTAATTCTGCACCGGAAAAGGTAATAACAGAGTGGTTAAAGGAGAACTGGTAGCTATCTACTCAATATTTGTTATACTCGTAGGTAGATTCTGGAACGAATAAAATCTCTGTAGTCCAGATTCCAAGGAAGGGGGATAGGGTGTGCCCCCTCTTGCGGACGCCCATGGTTCTGCTGGAACCGATTTAAATTGAAACCTGCTGAATAATGCACAACTTTCTGTACAATGCTAAAAAGAGGAGCGTTATCCGATTGCTATGCTTTTTGCGTCTAGTGTTCACTGAATGAACGCAGTTTCTCCTGAAGGAGTCGATACTGTCGACGTGTAACGAAACAGGAATCATCTCAAATGATAATCTTACTATTTATGACCGTCTTCAAGCAACACAACTGGAGAGACACTGATACGTCTCCCTTGATGTATACCCAGTACCTCACGTACATAAGTTTGGAGGAACCTGAAACCAAGAACATTTAACGTTTCCCAGGATTAGTTAAATATTATGCCAACACAGATTGAAGTAATTACTGATCTTTACCACACTCATAAGCAAGTCTTTAGCCTGGCTCAGAAAAACATAGCATGACGAATACTGATATCTGAATAACCACAAATCATTAGACATCTACCAAAATCTAAACTTTTCCACTTCCTAAGTACTTCGCCAGTGGGAACACACCGGCCATAATGAGATTGGCTGCTGCCTGCTAGCTGTGTTCAAATGATTCAAATGGCTCTGAGCACTATGCGACTTAACTTCTGAGGTCATCAGTCACCTAGAACTTAGAACTAATTAAACCTAACTAACCTAAGGACATCGCACACACCCATGCCCGTGGCAGGATTGGAACCTGCGACCGTAGCGGCCTCGCGGTTCCAAACTGTAGCGCCTAGATACGCACGGCCACTCCGGCCGGCGCTAGCTGTGTGTCATACACTGCACACGGGAATAACAAACACAAAATTGAACACAAAACCAAATCAACAGGAAAATGCAGAATATAATACTTGCAGACAACACAAATCTACATGTACATGCAATTAAACAGAATGAAATATTAAGACTGAGAACTTAAGTATCACTGCTAATAATAGTAGCCTATTCATTTGCAATGATGAGGATTGAGCCGAAATCGGCAAAGAAGTAACATCCACAGTAGAAAATTATCTTAAGTACGAAATTAGTTTTGAATTCAGAAAGTTCCTTTAAAAAGCTGTTCAAAATTGAGTGGATTTTCAGTGACGTCAGCAACACCGATAATGAGAAACTAACACAGCTTTAACACAAAAACAATTTTTATACAAAATTATTTTCAGTAATAATTGGTGTGGGCTGAGCTTTCCTGGAATATATGAAGTATTCACTTAACTCGTGGTGTCAGCGTGTCGGCGTCCACGTTGTTGGTCTACAGTGTGTGAGCATACAGTCCAGCAATTATCGCCGCCATGCTAGTCCTCTGGACGGTAACCGTTCGTTGGTGTCTGCGGCAGGAACGTGCGACGTTTGTAGAACCCTCTCGATTAAAGTATCTATAACTGATTATGTAGATAAGATACACTTCCTTCAATTAACGTGTAGCATATCCCGAAGTCATAGCTTTTGCTTACCGCTTTTAGTCACAGTTTTGAATTTGGTGTTTCCCATTCAGTCAAGAATCGGAAAATTTCAAAATAACATAGTCTAAAATAAGAAAATACATTTCTGCGTTGACAATATGATTTAACAATCCGCGGTATGCGCCAAACTGTCAATAATGTTCACAATGGATACCATCTGCTCAGAGTAATCATGCGGAGATCAGCACATTTACCAATGCTATAAATATCAACTCACGACGAGAAAGTGCATTAACGTATTTCTGATTTAATTTGACAATTCGCGGTATGCATTACACACTTCGTGCTGCTCACACTAGATACCGTACACGCAAGGCATTTAGTCGGCTTGGCAACCTGTACATCGTAATTTCAACACTAATGTTCTGAATGTCAGTTCAGAATGAGAAGCAATGCGACACGTCTCATTGTACACGTATATGACCGACAAAACAGTTTTGTAACATCGACCGAGAGCTCAGCAGCACCGCATTTACGCGACACGACAGTCAACTCCCTTCTCGCTCTACTGACTCCTTTATTGGTTGATGTTCCTCTATCGATCTCTTGATATATTTCTGCAGCTCTTAGCATTACACAGATTACATGATTTACAATTTCATATAAAACCATAATTTCACCTTATCATGTACATGGACAATAAGTTTAATATTTTGTTGATAAACGTGCAAGCTCACAAAGTCAGAAAAAATAAAAAGAGCAATTCCATTACGTATACAGAATCATAGATACACAAAGAAACAAGATTACAAAAGCCATACTATATATAATCTTCCGACGTACTAAGAAAAGAAAGCAGGAGACAAGAAAAGAAGGAAGCAGAGAGGAAAGAAAAAATATATCGTATCGTATTATTTTCACAAACGGCACGCTGAATTTATGTCTAGGGAGTTAGAATTCCGAGAAACTTGAACATTGGTCTACCCGAAGTTCGTGAACTGACACCCAGATCAGTCTGATAGCAATTTTCTGCTCTAAGAATATTCTTGGTGAATGCCCAGATTTGCACAAAAATATAACACCGTACGAGATAACAGAGTGAAACTGGGAAAAGTAAGTGACCTTTCGCGTTTTCGTGTCTGAGACGGTGGGATTAATCTTACATTGAAGATAGCAGCAGTCTGATCTTGAACATCCTACTTCTCAGAAAGGTTTCCACCTACCCTCATCGCTAAAAATTTAAAAACGTCGACTTCATTGGCTGTTTGACCACATTGGGACAACAAAGTTTCGCTGTTACTTGAGTTCCGAGTCAGAATCTTAATGCAATGCGTTTTGTTGCAGCTAAGCGTTAATCTCGTATAGTAAGGCACGTGGTGGATAGGGTGGCAACTGTGTATAAAGAGCAGGCTGATATTCAGAATGTCCACGGAGCTTCTACAGGGCATTTGTGCCTCGTTACCTCTCTGCATGACAGTAAAAATGTAGCTGTGATGAGCCGGCCGGGGTGACCGAGCGGTTCTAGGCGCTACAGTCTGGAACCGAGGGCCCGCTGCGGTCGCAGGTTCGAATCCTGCCTCGGGCATGGATGTGTGTGATGTCCTTAGGTTAGTTCGGTTTAATTAGTGACTAAGTTCTAGGCGACTGATGACCTCAGAAGTTAAGTCGCATGGTGCTCAGAGCCATTTTTTTGTAGCTGTGATGAAGAAACAACGCGAAATACTCCAAAGATGATTCTATAAATAGCAACTAAGACCCAGTGGAAGTCCATTCTATAATAAGAGACTTCTTGAGCTGTCAGACTGTGGTCAGTGCTGTATCCAGCAGGTGGTGCAATCACTGCACCTCCTAATACTACCGGCTGGCAGTCACACAGAATAAAATGCCACCACTCTCCAGATTGGACGCTAGACGGATGCGTGGTCGCCAGCTTCACCCTGCTGGTGTCATGTGAGATTTACTGCTGACGAGTGCAAAATAATTTTGACCAAATTTGACTAGAATATAATAAAAAGAACTGCATTTCACGTTAGTTTCGCCACTTATTGTCATACTGTTTTAACTAGCAACCACAAACATACTACTTTACAAAGAATACCCGCTTAGAAAGATAGTAATGACCAATCAGGCCAATTTGAGTGTCTTCACTAGTGACGAAAAATTACTTCACTGCGAAGCAGGAATAGCTGCAAAACGTCAGTGCTGATTTCCTCTGGGAAGTTGCTGGAGGGCAATAGAGTGCCCGTTGTTACTCGTAGTACTCTTGCATTTCCAACGCTTGTCCGCCCCCGGTAGCTTAGTGGTCAGCGCGACAGAATGTCAATCCTAAGGGCTCGGGTTCGATTCCCGGCTGCGTCGGAGATTTTCTCCGCTCAGGGACTGGGTGTTGCGTTGTCCTACCCATCATCATTTCATCCCCATTGACGCGCAAGTCGCCGAAGTGGCGTCAAATCGAAAGACTTGCACACCGCGAACATTTCCAACGCAAATCTTTGTTAGGCATTGCCCATAAAGCTATCATTTATATTAATTTTGAAGAGGTAATAGTTAACATAAGTCGAAATGTCTCACGTAGAATGTTTAACTTGCGAAATTGTTGTGTGGTGGAGGACAGGGCACAGGTTATATTTACAAACATGCAATTTCAGTAATTGATAGTACCGTAAGTTTGGGTTCATATCGATTCTTTTTCTGCTCACAGATTAGGTTTTTAGTAAATAATACGTCAAAGAACTGAAAAATATTTGAGTGTCAAAAGTAATCATCACAGGAATGCAGTGTGTGATGTTGGGAAGAACTCTGTTAACAATTCGTAAAATTGTTGTTTATTAAAACCTAAAGCTCCATCATCAGGTGCACCCTACATGGTAAAAAGCAAAGTACAGTGTCATCGCATTTTGTGGAAATTAAAATTAATGAAGGAACATCTAAATACATTCACAACATTAAAAGACCATAGGCATACCCATCGCTCCTAGTTAAAATTTACTATTCAATGAATATTGTCAATACTATGGCGTGCGGAAGGTAAAGGTGATGTGCTCCATTCTCTAAAATTTTCCCGCGTATAAAAAGAAAACAGAATATATTGTATAGTGAGCGGACGATAAAAGTTTTCAAAGAAGAATCTGGACTAGAAAAAAATGGCACTGCTAACATAATTAATGGCGACGCTATTCAGATTACTATGTGGAAAGCATCAGGTGTCAGTGCGTTACCAGTGCAACGGCAGGGCAGCTCGATGCAGGGCAAAGCAAAAACGGCCCGCACGAACGCCAAAGGGAGGCTAGATGGCTAGCGGGATGAAAGCTATCGATGTGGACAGTGTGACGCCACACACTCAAGAGTTGGAGCGCTGGGTCGCTGCTACCTTTACAAGCGAGAATAACATAGAATTTTATTACGGATTAACATCTAATGACACAATCAATCACAATTAGCCAAAATGCTATGGCGCTTTAATTCCTGTTGGTTGTTCAATGTGAACTGTGCGTTTTTGTTTTTATATCTAAAAATTTCTGCTTCCTCTAACATATTCATAATATGGCTTTTTTCCTTTTTAGAAAGTATTTTTAAATTTTCTGAACGGCTTGTGATGCTGTGTCCCACTTTGCATAACTGCGCTGTTAATGCAGAGCGTGGGTTACTTAAGTTAAGTGTTCCTGAAATCTTATTCTAAATGACCTATCGATTTGTCCTATATATTTCTTAGGGCTTCAGCTCATTGCAAGTAATGCAGTGTACATCAGCTTCATTATATTTATTTACCACAGCTTTTTGTTTGTGCCTGAGTTTACTGCTTAGGCTTTTGTAATGAAATATTTGATAAAACACTCCATCAGGAGTTGGATTTTCAGAAAGACTGAAACATGTATTTTTTTTTTATTTCCAACCAAAAAGACAAATACCAATTTGCATAGATCTAGCTTTAAAAATTCTTCCGTAGTTCTTTAATAATGATATATTTTCAGAAAAAATTCTCCGACTATTTTATCCTCTTCATCTACGTCTACATCTACATACATACACAGGGGCTAAATCTCAAAAAATGCTGGAACATGTGTTTCTTTATTTCTAACCGAGAAACCAAATACCGGGCTTCGTAGGTCTAGCTTCAAAATTGCCTTAATAGCGAGGTATTTTCAAGAGACCATTCATCTCCTATTTCATCCCCTTAGGGACGGAATTTAGGAAAATCTCTTCTTATACGACGCCTACGGTATAGAATCAACACCTTCTGTAAATTTCAAGTTTCTGTCCATAGTGGTTTGTACTGGGCGGTGATGAGTCAGTGAATCAGTCAGTCTAGACACTGGCTTTTATAGAGATAATAACACAGACATTATTAATAAAAGGGTATTATTAAATATATACCACACTAAAACCAATGTACAGTAGGTGCTGTTATCAGTTAGAAATAGAGTTTGATTAGTTTTCAATGTTTTAGGACGTTTAAATAAAGTGCAGTTTATTTACTGTAACAATGCATTAAACTTCTTGTTTGGAATATCTTTCAATAGGATATTCTAGTTAAGTAATATGCCTCCATCATTTTTAATAATTGTTATTAAAATTTCTTGCAATATTTGCTGATAGGAAGTATTAAGAGAGTCAGGGGGACGGAGGAAGCATTCCCCATTCTGCTCAGTGTCTAGCACCCAGATTTAGATTTTTCGTGATTTTCCTTTAATCGTCTAAACAAACGCCAGGATAGTTCGTTTTTAAAGGACTTAGCCGATTTCCTTCCTCATCCTTATCCCGTCCAAGTCTTTACTTAGTCTATAATGACCTCATAGCCAACTGGACGCCAAATTCTAAGGTTCCTTGTTTATTATGGTTGTATATTTTTGTGCCGGCAGAAGTATCGGACATCTAGATTGCTAAAGTTCTTCAACATGAAGGTAATTGACTTGCAAGACGAACACTCAAGACCAATTCTACGCTTAGCCTCTGTGTTGAGTCTGTGGGGTCGCCACTTGTTAATCTTGCAGTGGTCACCCTGCAGTCAACACCATCTCATGCTGTAGTTCTCTTTGCAATGTAATGCAACTTTTCAATCGACTGGAAACTATGGCTATTTCGGTTGTGGACAAATAAGGATCTGGTGGCACGAGCTCAGTTGGGTAACTATTATGTTGCGGCAGGGGACGCATGACCTGGCCACCGGTTCCATGAGGGCGCTGTTTTGTGACGGTGGAAACAAGGACTGAAAGAAGGTGGGAGAAAAAGGGAAGCGATTGCAGCGATTAAAAATGGGAAGAGAAAGTATATTTAGATACTGAAGGAGCAACTTAGTACATAAATAGAGGTGGTAATCTAATCATCATAAGGGACTGGAATGCGGTGTGCGTATAAGAAGAGAGAAGGAGAGTTATTGGAGGATAGACGCGTGGCAGTAGAAATGAGAGAGGAGAAAGACTGATTTCTGCAATTTCAGATATTTATAGCAAATATATAGTTCCAAAATTACAAGAGGGGCCGAGAGGTGGTAAGATTATAGCTGGATTACGTATTGGACAGACAGAGATTCCGTAATTAGGTATTGGATTGTAGGGCGTACCCAGGGGCAGATATACATTCAGGTCAAACGATGAAGAGCAGAATTAAGTCTAAAAGAATCGCTCAGAAGAATCAGTGGGGGAAAAAGTGGGTTACTGAAGTGCTAAGGAATAACAAGATGCGTTTGAAGTTCTGTAAGGCTGTAGCTTCTTCGATAATGAGTACCGCCATAGACATCTCAGGTGAAGAGGAATAGACATCCCTAAAAATGGCAGTCACTGAAGCTGCCGGCCGCGGTGGTCTAGCGGTTCTAGGCGCCTCGGGCATGGATGTGTGTGATGTCCTTAGGTTAGTTAGATTTAAGTAGTTCTAGGGGACTGATGACCACAGATGTTAAGTCCCATAGTGCTCAGAGCCATTTGAACCATTTGAACCACTGCAGCTGAACAGAAACACAGGAACAAAGAAAGTAATTGTGGAGAAACCTTGCGTAAAAGAAGATCTAGTACAAGAGGTCAATGGAAGAAGAAAGTACATAAATTTTCTGGATAAGATAGGGATACAGCAATATGCCACTTAGGAATGAAATACACTGTCAGAAGTGTACGGACACGTATGAATATGGAGAGCGTCCACCCTTCGTCTTTATGACAGCCAGAACTCTTACTAAGGACATTTTAAATGAGGTGTCCGAATGTTTGTGGAGAACTGGCAGCTCATTTTTCCTCAAGCTTCGAAATTGGAGAAAGTAGTGAGGTTAGACAGTGGGGTCTGGAGCGAAGCTGACTTTCTAACTCAACCCAAAGCTAATCCATTGGGTTCAAGTCGGGACTCTGAGCGGGCCAGGCCTTTTAAGGAACGTTATTGTCCACAGACTACTGCCTCACAAATGTTGCCTTATGACATGATGCTTTGTCATAATGAAGCAATTATCGTCTTCGAACTGTTCCTCTACTATAACCAATATACAGTATAATTTTATAAAATGTATTCGTGTCGTTTCTTAACTAACTTTTAATTAATTAACAATAAGGGGACCACATCCTAGCAACGGAAAGCACCCCCATACGGTACTACACCTTCTCCTTACTTCACTGTAGGCACTACACGTGATGGAGGTAACTTACGTCAGACATTCGCCAAACCCAAACACTTCCTTCGGAATCGCACAGGGTGTAACTGAATCATCACTCCAGGTCACTGATTTCCAGTCATCCACTGTCCAGCAGCGTCGCTCTCTGCACGATCTCAACTGCCGCTTAGTAATGCGGCTTACGTGGATCTGCTCGACATTTTAACTCCCCACGCACAGTCACTGGGCCAGATACACTGTTGGTAACACAAGTGATCGTTTCTGATGATTTAATGCGACTTTTTTTACAAAGTTTTTACAACGTCAGTACATGACGTCTGCCTAGTCTTGGTTTAGCCGTGATTGATCCACTTCAGAATCACGTCAAATGGTTCAAATGGCTCTGAACACGATGGAACTTAACTTCTAACGTCATCAGTCCCCTAGAACTTAGAACTACTTAAACCTAACTAACCTAAGGACATCGCACACATCCATGCCCGCGGCAGGATTCGAACCTGCTTCCGTAGCGGTCGCGCGGTTCCAGACTGAAGCGCCTAGAACCGCTCGGCCACCCGGCCGGCCAGAATCACGTCAACACCAGCAGACTTGAACAGCTTTAGAAGGGTTGAAATGAACCTGATGGACCTATTAATCAGGATGACATCCAACAACTAGCCATGTTCCAAGTCACTGAGCTCTACTGACCTACGCCGGCTAGTGTGGCCGAGTGGTTCTAGGTGCTTCAGTTTGGAACCACGCGGCCTCTACGGTCACAGGTTCGAATCCTGCCTCGGGAATGGATGTGTGTGATGTCCTTAGGTTAGTTAGGTTTAAGCAGTTTTAAGTTCTAGGGGACTGATGACCTCAGATGTTAAGTCCCATAGTGCTCACAGCCATTTGAACCAATCTACTGACCTACTCATTCTGCAGTAACTGCTTCTCTACTGACAACAGAGTACTTCCCGCCTCATTTTATACTAATGAGTCCTCCTCTTGTGACATCTAGTGATCAGTACCGCATAACATAGGTGTGTCTGGATACGTTTCATTTGATAGTGTAAATAGAAAGTGCAGGAGAGTCATGGAGAAATGACTGCATGAGAACATGTGAACAAATCGAAAGGGAAATAGCTGTCAGAAGGAATGAGATGGCATTTAGAAATATCTCAACAACCTTCGCTGAAATTAAAAACAAGGGCGGCAACATTAAGAGTGAAGTGGGAACTTCACTGTTAAATGTAGAGGAGAGGGCGGATGGATTGAAAGAGTACACTAAAGGCCTCTATTAAAACTAAGAAGTATTTAATGACATGACAACACGAAACGAAAGTCGATATGGAAGACAAAGGGGATCGATTATTAGAGTAAGAATTTAACACATCTGTGGAAGACTTGACATCAAGTAAGGCAGAAGTGATGGGTAAAATTCTTTCGAAATTTCCAAAATCACTGGGGGAAGTGGCAACAAACGAGTGTTCAGGTTGGTGTGTAGAATATATCACGCTCACACCGTACCATCAGACTTTCAGGAAAGTATCATTCTTTCAATTCCGACGAGAGCAAGTGCTGGTAAGTGTGACAACTATCGCACAATCAGCTTCAATCTCCTGCATCCAAGCTGCTTACAAGAAATACAGAAGAATAGGAAAGAAATCTGACGATTTGTTAGATGACGATCAGGTTTTAGGAAAGGTAAAGGCAATCTTGACTTTGTGCTTTAAAATGGAATAGAGACTCGACAAAAATCAAAACCGGTTCATCTGTCGACCTAGAAAAAGCGTTCGATAGGGTAAAATGGTGCAAGATATTCGAAATTAGTGTAAGTTACAGCGAAAGACGGGTGATATACAATACGTATAAGAATTAAGAGTGAACAATGAAAATGAGACCAAGAGCGAAGTGCTCATATGAAAAATTGTGTTAGACAGGGATGCAGTCAATCTCCCCCAGCGGCGCCTTAACGCTTCGCGCGACTTCCCCCATCGGAGGTTCGAGTCCGCCCTCAGGGATGGGTGTGTGTGTTGTACTTAGCGTTATGTTAGTTTAAGTTAGATTAAGAGGTGTGTAGGCTTAGGTACCGATGACCTCAGCAGTTTGGCCCCGTGGGAATTCACACACATTTGAAAATTTTTTGAATATCTCCTACAGTGCAACGGACACATCGAAGAAGCAATGACGAAAATAAACAAACTTTCACGTTTAGGATTACAATTTAGGGTGAAAGGTTATCAATGATAAGATTCGCTCATGACATTGCTATCCTCAGTGGAAGTGAGGGTGAACTGCAGGATCTGTTGGATGGAAAGAAAATTTTAATGATCACACGTTATGAATCGAGAGCAAACTGGAGAATGACAACGCAATTAGGAATATCAGACGTGATATTAGCAATAAACTTGTTGACCACGAAATACACTAAGTTAAAAAATTTTGCTACCTAGCAACGAAAATAACTCACGACGGACGAATCAAGGGGACATAAAAAGCAGAGTGGTACTGGCGAAGATGGGATTCCTGTCCAAGAAGAGTACCATTGTCAAACAAGGTCCTTAATTTGAGAATGAAATTTCCGAGAAGGTTCGATCGTAGCTCAGTGTTGTATAGTCGTGACTCACAGGCTGTGAGAAAACCGGAAAAGAGAATCGAAGAGCTTGAGATTTTTGCTGTAGAAAGATGTTGAACATTATATGAACCAATACGATAAGCTGGAGCACATTAAACAAATCATTGAGGAGACAGGTGCAGTGCTGCTCTGAGATGAACAGGTTGGCACAAGAGGTTAATTCGTGGCGGGCTGCGTCAAAACGGTCAGAAGAATGGTGACTTATCAAGATGCGAAGCGAATGGAGATGTTTGAAAGGAAATCAGGAGATTGAGACTTGACTGTTTTTAAAAATAGTTCTATGAAACCTACTTGTCCTTGGTATGGAGACATTCTCTCTTGTTTCTGTCTAATACACTGCGCAACACAATAAAAGGGTCTCTCTTTAGATACCCCGTAAACGTCTCCCACTGCGACGCAGAAGTTTGAAATGTGGTTCAAAGGTGCCTACGATCTTCCTCTCGAATGATGCAAAAGCGTGACGCCCTGCGACGTCACACTGGGGATCGGCGAACTTCAAACATCAAGATGTCAACACACGCAAAAAAAGGGTACAAGCTCAGAAGTTCAAGTGAAGTGTAGGGTGAGTTAAAGTTGTTACAGTGGCACCACATTTCAGCAAAATTCTGTCCAATGCCACCGTGAACGTCTCACACTATAAGGAGGTCGTCACACCCTATTTTTCCCGCATTTCACCCCTTCTCTTCATGTCTCTGCCATGGTGGTCAGATAAACAACGCCCAGCGATGAAATCAAGCTGAGGAAAACATCTCAGACACTCTGCCATTCAATATCTACACGAGAAGCCTTATTGAGAGGCATAAAGGATGTAAAGGAAACAATCACTTCCCTTGAGAGATTGATTCCCATACTCTTCACAGTCGAAAACGACAGTTCGCAGCCGGCCGGCGTGGCCGAGCGGTTAGAAGTTAGTCCCATAGTGCTCAGAGCCATTTGAACCGTTTTTTTTTCTTTGACAGTTCGCAGTTCTATGAACAACAAGACACTGCTGACACACCACGAACGACTCAACACTTTTCTAAGGATATCGTGGACCTGCTACCCCTCTGAACGTGATTGCTCCCCTCTGCAGTGCAGCACAACCGGAAGTTTTGCTAGGGACCATTCAAACCATTCCATGGAATTTGAACGTGTTACGAAGAATCAAAGACCGTTCATGCTTTTTCAGCCCTCCTGTTACACCCCCTTCTGTGGCGTGCTCACGGGAAGGGCGCTGGGCAAAGGTGTCATCGACACATGTACGAATACAACAGCAAAGAGTCCCTCTAAAAACCATGTAGATCGGTTACACCCGCAGCCCACCTGCACAAGTTTGTTGGGCACCTTAAAAATGTCCCTGTACAGAGACAGCTATTCACTGAATCCTAGGAACCGGTGTGACGGTCATCTATTTAGACACACCATAGCTGGTTGGCGCTACGTTGCTCAACTAAGAGCTTGCTGACCACATGCGAGGTCTGAGAGGTGTCGAAAGGGATTCCTGTCACGTCAGTGCCTTCATTGTTGCCGAACTGGGCGTCTTAGAGGGACCGTTTCCCATTTCATTCGCATTTGTGTGAATGTCGCAATCCCTCTCCACCAGTGTTCAGTGGGGTAACAGGCCCAGGATATCCTTAGAGAAGGGCTGAAGCGGCAGAGCAGTGTCAGCGGTGTCAACGTCAAGAACCGCATCCTGTTGCTCATCGCGCTGTGAGCTATCGTGTACGACTGTGAAATGTGTCGGAATAAACGCCCAAAATAAGGGGTGGTTTCATTTGTGCCTTTCCGTATAGACTGTGGGCACCGGTGTGTTTGATACGATCTCCTATGACATCCATAAGAAAACTGCTTGATTTCCACGCCGGGTGTCGCGATTCTGAGAGTTTCAGACGTGTCAACAAAAGGGGTTAAACGTGTGTGAGAGGTAGTGTAACGAACTTGCTATCGAGTGACACATCCACGGTGGCGATGCGCAGAACTGTGGTGAAATTTGGTGCCAACTCTTGAGCGGTGATGTTTTTTTCCACATGTGTCAACACCTTGCGATTTGAAGCGTCGTCGAACCCGAGGGTACTGTTACAGGGCGCCACGCTTTTGTACCAATACAGAAGAAGGTTGAAGACACCTTTGAGCGAAATTTCAAACTTCTGAAACTCATTGGGAGTTAATCACAGAGTTTAGAAAAAGTGATCCCCTAATTGCGTTGCGCAGTATAGATGCAGTCGTTCTCGTTATGCCAAAGCGAGCCAAAGCAATGAGTGTGTAAGGAGTACGTGATGCGCTTGTTATTGTGTTTGTTATGGCTTGACATTAAACGACATTGAAACAATTAAAAAAGTATCACATTATAGTTTCAGCCAACGTGACTTTGCTGTGTGTGCGGTTATTGTTGAATATGAACCTTTTACTTCATTGTAAAATTGTGTCAATCTCAGTAAACGAGTAATCAGGCTAGGTAGCGCTGAGACAGACACCTGGTTCCCTAGCTATGTCACTGCATATGGTGCGGACCAAATTAGTATCTTAAAAGGAATATGCAGTCAGTTATCACGTGGATGAGGTACAGAACAATTTACGTAAAAATTATTCAGGTTCAGGAACGCTGCGCACCAGACAACATCATAGGCGAATCCTTTATAATATTTCGGTTCAGCAATACAGATAGGCCTAAACTTGGTGACTTCACTGGTTGCTCAGTGGCATTCGGTGGATTTGTTCCAAAGATTCGTCTACAAATTGCGTTTACAGATGTTAAATGTTGAGGGCACCAGAGCAGATGAGACGCACTCGATCTATGAAATTCTTTAATTGTTATGCCCCCTGAGAGACGATCAACATATTTAACATTTTTACCAGCTCAATGAGAAATTGTTTTCTAGTCAGGATTCCCTTCTCCAATTGAACGAGATGTCGTTCTACTGGGCACCTGTACACCTTGGAAATAAGTTTACAGTTGAAGCAGTCAAGGATACATACACGGAGGACACACGAGACACACTACGGCACACTGCACCATCGCTTTACAAGCACGCACCTCATTCGTGAGTCACAGTATCTTGAGCCAGTGGGAAGAATGGAACATGGAAGTGAAGGACATCTCTACAATTCACCAACGAAATTCCTCTCTCCGGTTACTGAAGCGAGGGGAATTATTGTTAATACGCCACAGATAGATTATTGTCCTAAGATGCAAGTCACACGAATTCCTCGCAAGGGGAAATATCATCCCATATCCCCATCTTAATCCAGTGAACAGTGTAGTTGGCCGCCAAATTGTAATTGAATGTGGACAAAATACGAGGGGCGTTCAGAAAGTAAGCTCCGATCGGTCGCGAAATGGAAACGACTATGAAAATCCGATAAAGCTTTGCACAGATGTGTTGGGTAGTGTCTCTAGTATAACCCCAGTTAGCATCACGTCGCTCTTCTCATTTCTGAGCTCGCAGTGAGTGCGTAAAGATGTCTAGAAAATAGTGTCTGCCGCCAAGTACGAGGGCCTGGTGAGAAATTTCGCCTGAAGCTATGCAGCTAACATTACATAACTGTCGTGCTGTTTCTTCTTCAAGACAATTCTCAGCCGCATTCTGCAGGGGCAATGAAGATGCTCCTGCATCGTTTTCAAATGTAAATGTGAGATTACCCACAATACAGTCCGCAATTGTCTCCCCCTGAGTTTCATCTCTGGTCACATGAACCGCTGTCTTTGAAGACAACATTTTGACACAGACAACGAGGTGTAGGCCAGCGTGGAGAATTGGCGGAAAGCACTGGCGGCTGCCTTCTATGATGAGGCTATTGAAAAGTTGGTACAACGCTATGACAAAAGTCTAAGTCAGAACGGCGACTACGTAGAGAAGTAGCTGAAAGGTGTAGCTAATTGTTACAAGTAAAACATTTCTGATGTTCACTGTGGTTTCAATTTGGCAATCAATCGGAGCTTACTTTCTGAACAGGCCTCGTATTAGTCTCTCTCAAAGGACAGCACGCAAATACCGTGAAACACCGCTTCTAATCTCGCTAACAGTTTGTGTCCGACGAGGAAGAGAGAACACAAGTTTCTTCAAGTGTTCCACATCTAACTGAAGCCTCTAGAATGTCGTTAGCTATTTTTTGCCCCGTCACCCTCAGTTGCGTCTAATGTTATGTTGATAACTACACTCCTGGAAATGGAAAAAAGAACACATTGACACCGGTGTGTCAGACCCACCATACTTGCTCCGGACACTGCGAGAGGGCTGTACAAGCAATGATCACACGCACGGCACAGCGGACACACCAGGAACCGCGGTGTTGGCCGTCGAATGGCGCTAGCTGCGCAGCATTTGTGCACCGCCGCCGTCAGTGTCAGCCAGTTTGCCGTGGCATACGGAGCTCCATCGCAGTCTTTAACACTGGTAGCATGCCGCGACAGCGTGGACGTGAACCGTATGTGCAGTTGACGGACTTTGAGCGAGGGCGTATAGTGGGCATGCGGGAGGCCGGGTGGACGTACCGCCGAATTGCTCAACACGTGGGGCGTGAGGTCTCCACAGTACATCGATGTTGTCGCCAGTGGTCGGCGGAAGGTGCACGTGCCCGTAGACCTGGGACCGGACCGCAGCGACGCACGGATGCACGCCAAGACCGTAGGATCCTACGCAGTGCCGTAGGGGACCGCACCGCCACTTCCCAGCAAATTAGGGACACTGTTGCTCCTGGGGTATCGACGAGGACCATTCGCAACCGTCTCCATGAAGCTGGGCTACGGTCCCGCACACCGTTAGGCCGTCTTCCGCTCACGCCCCAACATCGTGCAGCCCGCCTCCAGTGGTGTCGCGACAGGCCTGAATGGAGGGACGAATGGAGACGTGTCGTCTTCAGCGATGAGAGTCGCTTCTGCCTTGGTGCCAATGATGGTCGTATGCGTGTTTGGCGCCGTGCAGGTGAGCGCCACAATCAGGACTGCATACGACCGAGGCACACAGGGCCAACACCCGGCATCATGGTGTGGGGAGCGATCTCCTACACTGGCCGTACACCACTGGTGATCGTCGAGGGGACACTGAATAGTGCACGGTACATCCAAACCGTCATCGAACCCATCGTTCTACCATTCCTAGACCGGCAAGGGAAATGCTGTTCCAACAGGACAATGCACGTCCGCATGTATCCCGTGCCACCCAACGTGCTCTAGAAGGTGTAAGTCAACTACCCTGGCCAGCAAGATCTCTGGATCTGTCCCCCATTGAGCATGTTTGGGACTGGATGAAGCGTCGTCTCACGCGGTCTGCACGTCCAGCACGAACGCTGGTCCAACTGAGGCGCCAGGTGGAAATGGCATGGCAAGCCGTTCCACAGGACTACATCCAGCATCTCTACGATCGTCTCCATGGGAGAATAGCAGCCTGCATTGCTGCGAAAGGTGGATATACACTGTACTAGTGCCGACATTGTGCATGCTCTGTTGCCTGTGTCTATGTGCCTGTGGTTCTGTCAGTGTGATCATGTGATGTATCTGACCCCAGGAATTTGTCAATAAAGTTTCCCCTTCCTGGGACAATGAATTCACGGTGTTCTTATTTCAATTTCCAGGAGTGTATTACTTTAGATGCGTCTAGTCCAAATGATAAAATATAATTTTTCTTGCCATACGTGTTTCGCCTTTATTATTTGCAAGGCGTCTTCAGTGGCGTGTTTAAACTGTTGTGATTCACATTTTGAATATTATACAGGTATACTGAGATTATAAACAGTCAAGGCACTTTCAGTTATCTGTGATGTATTGATAGTGGGAATTTCTCCTACAAATTACGTTGTCGCTTGTCTACATGTGTTCTTTTAGCTGTTCTGCAGCTGTTCTTCTTCTGCTTATTGCCATACGAAATTTCGTTTCGCAGGAAATAAACATTTGCTTACTTCGTAACATTTTTTGGATGGTGTCGCCGGGGGGAATTACTAACCGTTGAATGTTGAATGTGTATTTATGATGTCAGTGATGTATCTCTCTCTCTGTGTGTGTGTGTGTGTGTGTGTTTGTGTGAATTTGTATTTCTTTTAACATGGTTGTGAGTACAAAAGGATTTTTGATTACTTTTTCACTGCTTTTATTAAGTTTAACAGAGAGTACGGGTTGATGTGTGTCTGGTCGCTTGTCACTTTTCTGTTCTCTAGTATAGTTTTATGGATGTGATATTGCTCCTGTACCTCGTAGATAATTAGATGCCACAGAACTCACAAATTGGGAGAATGTTGATGGCTACGTTTTATCTCTTGTTTCAAATATTATTCTATGAGTCGGGTTTAGATAGAGTGTGTTCGTCATACCAGAACCGTATGTGTGCAGTCCTGTAAACATGGTTGTTGTCGTATTGGAAGACGAGAGTGTCCACAGCATATTCATCGTTAAAATGTAGAAGAAAGAACAACACTTGGCCACCGACAATTTGAAATAAGCTTCTGGCTGATGTTAACGGACGCGATACAGGAAATACCCTTAAACATCACTATGGCCTCCACACTTTAGAGATTAAGCGGCTCATTGGGCTATCGGTAATCTCGATGGCTTGCGTTATTTGAAAACATGAGGACTCGCGAGTCTTCCAGTCACACTACATGCCTCCAGCCAGTTATTGCCCAGTTTCTGTTTTATCTGACCCACTGAAGACGTAGTCTGCAGCTCGTGGTCGTGCGGTAGCGTTCTCGCTTCCCGCGCCCGGATTCCCGGGTTCGATTCCCGGCGGGGTCAGGGATTTTCTCTGCCTCGTGATGACTGGGTGTTGTGTGATGTCCTTAGGTTAGTTAGGTTTAAGTAGTTCTAAGTTCTATGGGACTGATGACCATAGATGTTAAGTCCCATAGTGCTCAGAGCCATTTGAACCATTTGAAGACGTACTGCTCTCTGTGCCACTGTGAGCGATAGCCTTATAAGAGGCTTCTGACTTCGAATGTCCAGTGCAGTGCATTCATTTCCCTTCGGTATGATCGCTCAGAAACTGGTTGAGGTCGGCCTGCACTCATTTAGAGCACCAATTCCCGTCAGGTTTGTAACCGATTGTCATTGACATTGGTTATACCCGTCTCTGGTCCCAGGTGGTTAAGATCCATTTACGAAGAACGTTCTTACGCCACGTTACATGGCTCCGAGTGGTACACTATTCCTCTTAGATGCCTTGCCAACAAGTCGGGCAACTTCATTCACGGAGTGATCACAGGTACGGCCCAACACGATAGCTTCTTCCCGCCATTCTGTTGCGTCTTCAGGTCGAAGCATCTGCCTGCGCTGATTCCACACAACTCACTGATATACACACCGCTGAATGAGCTACGATATCTGTGGTCACCTGAGATTCTGGTACGAGTCTTACACCGTCCGCAGCGCTCCGAAGCGACTACTGATCTCTTTTAAGAGAATTTCTACTATTACGAACGGTGATCTTATCACACAAGCAATTTATAAACTGCTACATGCTCTATTTTTTGGTTGATAGTGAGACAAATGAGGACTTATTTCATCATCATATGCACTGAGGGAAAAAAGTCATAACATCAAATTAAAAAAAAATTCTTGTAGAGTAATGAAATTTCTGGAATACATTTGTGTAGGTAACATATTTAAGCGATTAACATTACAATATCAAAAGTTAATATAAGGGCTAGATAAGCCATTACAAATATGAAATGCTGGTGCATTAATAACCAGTGTAACCAGCAGAACGTTGAATGCAAGAAGACAAATGGGCAATAATTTCTGTTGTACAGGGGTCAGATGTCAGTTTCTGAGATGATGTCCCATGCCTGTGCCACTTGTTCGATCAGTACAAGAATCTTTAACGCTGAATGTGGATGACGTTGGAGTTGTCGTCCAATGATGTCCCATATGTGCTCGATTGAAGACAGATCTAGTGGTCGAGCAGGCCAAGGCAACATGTCGACACACTGCAGAGCATTTTGGGTTACAACAGCGGTATGCGGGTGAGCGTTATCCTGTTGCAAAACGCCTCCTGGAATGCTGCTCGAGAATGGCATCACAACAGGTCGAATCACAAGACAAATATAGTCAGGGTGCATGGGACGAGCACGAGAATGCTTCTGCTGTTATACGAATCGCACCCCAGACCACAATTCTCCGTTCCAGGGTGTCTCATATGCAGACAGATTGGTTCGACGCCCTCAACTGACCTCGTTCTAATCAGCACACAGCCATCACTGGCACCAAGGAAGAACCAACTTGCATCAGAAAACACAACAGACCTCCACCCGGCTCTCCAATGAGTTCTCGCTTGACACCACTGGTGTCGCAAATGGTGGTGCTTTGGGGTCAATAGACTGCACAACGCAGGTGTCCGTTTTGGAGCTGTCCTTGAAATAACCGATTTGCAATAGTTTGTTGTGTCACTGTAGTGCCATCTGCTGCTCAAATTGCTGCTGCAGATGCAGTATCATGCGCAAGCCGGAGAGGCCGAGCGGTTCTAGGCGCTTCAGTCTGGAACCGCGCGACCGCTACGGTCGCAGGTTCGAAATGTGTGTGAAATCTTATGGGACTTAACTGCTATGGTCATCAGTCCCTAAGCTTACACACTACTTACCTAAATTATCCTAGGGTCAAGCACACACACCCATGCCCGAGGGAGGACTCGAACCTCCGCCAGGACCAGCCGCACAGTCCATGACTCGCAGGTTTGAATCCTGCCTCGGGCATGGATGTGTGTGATGTCCTTAGGTTAGTTAGGTTTAAGTAGTTCTAACTTCTAGGGGACTGATGACGTTAGAAGTTAAGTCCCATAGTGCTAAGAGCCATTTGAACCATTTTTGCAGTATCATGCGCCAGAGCAATATCTCTCAATAGTGCCACATGACCGTCCGCGGGCCGGTATTGTTGCGACAGTACATTTTCGTGACCACTGCCGCCAACAATCATGTACAGTGGCTACATTCCTGATAAGTCTTTCCACAAAATTGTAAAAGGAATAACCAGCTTCTCGTAGTCCTATTAGACGACCTCATTCAAACTCAGTGAGGTGTTGACAATGGCATCACTGTATCATTAAAGGCATTCTTGACTAACACCAACTCACCGCATTTGATCTCAAAGGTAATAACGCTCAGGACCGCTACAGCATCGTTATCCGACTGGCACGAAATCTGAGTAGACATCACCTTTCAGATGCAGAATCTCGCCTACCAATTTTCGTTTCTGTCGCACACTTCCTTGGCGTTGCGATTTATTTAACGTCAGTGTACATTAAATAGCATCGGAGAAGGTGGCTTGTTTTATGAAATTTCGCTTTGCCCCGACTCAAACGTTCTTCCTGCGGTATTGCTGCCTGCGTACTCGGTCTTCACAATTTTATTGAGGCTATAAATATGCCGGATAAAGACTGAGAGTCGCCGGCAGATGTGACAGCTGAGTGTCGCCGCCCCACGTGTCGCGCTATACTGTAGCGCGTCTGTGAATCCCGGCTCGGCAGTTGGCACGGCGACGCAATTGTTCCAAATAGCGGGCAGGCTGCCTCCGCTGGCGCGCCGCTCGGTGGTCCATAATAAAGCAACCGGGCCCAGGCTGGGCCTAAACGCACACTTCCGGGGTAGCGAGCGCAGTCACAGCCCAGCGGCGCTGCGACTCACTCGTTACGGTAAGCCCGCTCACATGCGCGCACGCCCACTATCATCTGCACGGGAACAAGCGCTTCCAAGTCTTCTACTTTTCTCTTGTCTCACCTCACTATGCCCGCAATTGACGAGAGGCGTTCAATAAGTAATGCAACACTTTTGTGGCTCTGCCAGTTTTGGTTGAAAAAATGCGGAATTTGTTGTGGAACATCGTGGAATCTTCCCGCTTCAGCCCCTATAGTTTCATGAAGTTCCGATAGCTGACGGCGCTCAACGTAGCCTTCAAATTAGCGCCTATAAAGGAGGTGCATTCCAAGCAGAGAACTGTCATTATGTTTCTGTTTGGGGAAAACCAGAACATCGTAGATATTCACAGGCCCTTGCAGAATGTGTACGGAGAGATCACAGTGAACAAAAGCACGGAGAATCGTCGGGTGAGGCGTCTATCACCACTGCAACGACGTCGCACAGACCTGCGCAATCTCCCACGTGCCGGCCGCCCGCACACAGCTGTGATTCATGCACTGATGGAACGTGCGGACATTCTCATTTGAGGTGAGAGATGCATCACAATTAAACACTTCGCTAAACAATTGGACGTTTCTGTTTGTGGTGCTGAAACACTATTCCACCAGTTGGAGTACTCGAAGGTGACACCTAGGTTCTTCGCCGAGCAACAGAAGGCCATAAAGAGCAAAAATGTCCATCTGTGCAGTATTTCTTGCACATTACCAGGCTGATCGTGACCTTTTTTTTGTCGAAGATCGTCACAAATGATGAAACACGAGTTCGTCGCTTCGAACCAGAAATAAAACGAAAATCCATGGAATGGTGCAGCCCCAGCATTACCATTTCTCGTAAGTAAAAGTTCAAGGCTGCGCCCTCAGCCGGTAAACTCATGGCGACGGTCTCCCGAGACTCTGATGTCCTCACTCATGGTGCAACTATCAACTCCGAACTGTATTGTGCTGCCCTGAGGAAACTGAAGAAACAATTTCAGCTTGTTCGTCGCCATAAAAATGGAAACGAACTTCTACTTCTCCAGGACAACGCAAGGCCTCCCACTATGCTGCGCCCTCGACAGGGCGTCACAAAGCTTCTTTGGACTGTTCTTCCTCATCCATCCTACAGCACGGATCTCGCACCTCCCGACTTCCACCTGTTTGGCCCGATGAAGGATGCACTCCACGAGAAATAGTACACGGATAATGAGGAGGTTACTGATGCAGCAAGACGTTGGCTCAGACGTCACCCAGTATGCAGGCATATTGCCCTCACAGTAAGGTGGCGTAAGGTCGTCGCAATGAACGGAGATAATGTTGAAAAAGGCGGTATTGCAGCCAAAAGAGAGGCAAATAATATGCTGTATTCGAATCCTGAATAAAATGAAATTGCTTTCAGAAAAAAAGTGTTCCATTACTTATTGAACCGCCCTCGAATACGTTCCATTTATATAATAACGTAAAAAGCACCTTGTGGTCATTTGGAGCAATTGTTCAATGATGGACCGTTGGAAACGTTTCCTCGACAATAAGAGCGGTGCGTTGTCCGTGGCGATTGCTGGAAGAGGTGGGTGCTGGTGACAAAGAAGTGAGAGGGGAAGGATGGTGGGAGGAGGAATCGGTCATGTATGAATTATATCAACGTGTTAGAAAAGGTGGTTGAAAGGGCACTGTCATGTAAGAGAAAATAAAGTTACCGACACCCTTGAAAAGAAGACAGTGCGCAGTGGTACCCAGAAATAAGACCAGCTTCCATATGTACGAGGGACATTCAACAAACGGTTCAAATGGCTCTGAGCACTATGGGACTCAACATCTTAGGTCATAAGTCCCCTAGAACTTAGAACTACTTAAACCTAACTAACCTAAGGACATCACACACATCCATGCCCGAGGCAGGATTCGAACCTGCGACCGTAGCAGTCCCGCGGTTCCGGACTGCAGCGCCAGAACCGCACGGCCACCGCGGCCGGCGGACATTCAACAATTAACGCGACAAATAACTGTCGAAAAAATGTCTATTTTTACAAAATGAGACATTCACTATTTCTCAGCTTAATCCTCACCAATTTCAATACATTTGTCTGAAGCTCATTGTTGCTGACGAACATTTGTCCGTCCAATGCCGTTTTGAGTGGAGCAAACAAAAGAAAATCAGAGTGAGCAAAACCTGAAATGTCGGTAGGATGAGACAATATCTCTCAACAAACTTTTTCAATTTTTGCTTTGGTCAGCTGGGAAGAGTGAGAGCGAACAACGTCGTGTAGCAACATGACGTCTTTATTGCACACCAGTCTTCCAAATAATCACAAAAGACCACACCTTTGGCACTCGAAAAGACGGTCAACATGACTTCCCGCTAATGCTTCAGTTCTGAATTTCTTTCGGACAGGGGAGCTGGTGTGTTTCCATTCTCTGTCTTGTCTTTCGGACTGTGGTCCTAAATGGTAAAGCCAAGTTCCATCATACTTTAAAATCTTTTTCATAAAGGATTCACCTTCTTTTTCATAGCGTTTTTAAAACTCTTTTTCACATTTTAAGTCTTTTTTCCATGTGTTGTTCCGTTAACTCTTTAGGAACTCACCCTGCACTTATTTTGCTGTGCTTGAGCACTTACTGCAGCTGTTTTCGCTGTATCTTCAACTGTAACACGTCAGTCTACACGAATAATGCCGTAAAGGTTTCAAGCGAAGGAGTAGACACTTCAATTGGCCGGCCAGAGACGTTGCTCGTCAGTCACACAGGTTTGACCGTTAACTGTTCTACCCACTTGTAAAAACTTCCTCGGTTCATACAACTTAGCCGGCCGAGCGGTTCTAGGCGCTTCACTCTTGAACCACCCGACCGCAGGTTAGAATCCTGCCTCGGGCGTGGATGTATGTGATGTCCTTAAGTTAGTTAGGTTTAAGTAGTTCTAAGTTCTAGGGGACTGATGACCTCAGATGTTAAGTTCCATAGTGCTCAGAACCATTTGAATCATTTTCCATACAACTTACACCATATTGTAAAATCATTCGAGGAAAGTTTTTAGCTGGTTTTCACACTCAGGAAAGAAAAAAATTGATCATTGGACGTTGTTTGACTCTCATCGAAACTTTAAGCAGACACGCCATCTTCAAATGCAATATTGAGTTTATAAACAAAACAATAGTTATTTGTCAGGTATTCTCAGTCCCTCCCAATGACGCCAAGATAAATTTGTGAAAGTACAAAGATGCTTCCACAAACTGTTTCATTTCTACATCAATTTCTCTCTTTAATTACTGAATGTCTGTCGTACCACCTGAGCGTCACGAGAAATTGCAACAGCTTGTAGGCATGTCAGCTGGCGCCGACGCTACAGTCAGAACTACTAACAATGGTACGACTGAGTTTGCCGCTAGGACTTGGCTACTGGTGTTGTGTATGTGCACATAGTACTTTCCTCCTACTTTCCCCTCGGCTCTCTGACGGGATATGTCAATTTAACTTGAATCTTACTTGGCAGCGACGCCAAAATGACGTGTACTTACCATCTCGTCTGTCGACTGCTTTCGAGTTTCCTGGTCACATGGAGTTTTACGGAAATAATGCATGTTTGAAGGGGGAAGTGGCATTGGATGAGCCATGCGAGGTTTTACTCGAAGCCGACTCTGTTGTGACGAGGTCCTTCTCCAAACGATAAAGGCGCTGTTGATCGTGTTGATGCAACGCCAGCACATAGGCAACGTTTTTGTAAAGAAGTTAGTACCACGTGACACGTTAATGACACATCGCCTGTAAAAGCTTTCAAGAGACTCCAAGATGAAAGGCAAGTGTCAAAGGGTGCAGGAGTTCACGCGTTTCACCTCAACGCCAATTCAGATACACGTTTAGTTAATACGTGGATAAATCCTAAAGTCTTATGTTGTCGTATTAGAATTAATTACACTATGATTGTTGATTCGTTCGCGGTACAAAATCCATTCAATAAATATGTTCCAGTTATATTTACAGTATATTACGTTCCTTCTGTACCTAAGTTACGAAATGCAGCATTGGTACACGTACTCAGAAACAGTGAGTGTAACATTGAAAAAAGGGTGAAACTGCTTTGGCGAAAAAAGAAAAAAGGCAGTTTGTTCCAAAATATACCTATCAGTCCCACTGAAAACACTTAAGTTGTCACACGACTCCATTGCTTTCTCTATATTGATTAATGAATATTTGCAGGTACATACACCACCAAGTCATTTATAGCATTCACTACCTCGTTATCTCCGAGATTATTGCAGTTAATGTGGATGTGAGACTACCATTCTCGCAGTTTGTTCGTCTACATTCCCTGGCATGTTCACAAAATCGAACAAACTCATTCCTAAGGAAGAGATCTCTTATATCTATACCAACGAACCCAGCAATGCCTCGAAATCGCTAAATATGTATGGGGACTGTATATACGTTCTCATTTGGGGTATCCTTGAGAATTCAGTCAGGACACAAATTTAGGATTCTCGTTTCTGATTCGCCAACTTTTGAAGGTATTGGACTCGAAATTATCAATCATATAAAATAGGGATGGAAAAGATTCCTTCGTTTTCGATTTTGGATTTATTGTTTTGAAGGATTTTCAATTTACTGTGCAGGAAACATTTACAAAACATCAAAATATACAACATTTTTTTTATTAGATACCTTGTGGTACATGTGTGAACGGTTTTTTTGAACTACCAGTTCGTGAAAGAACAACATACAGCTGACCACACTAAAAATTTGTCTTCTTGTCGAAATTCTCTGGTCCGCAGCTCGTGGTCGTGCGGTAGCGTTCTCCCTTCCCGCGCCCGGGTTCCCGGGTTCGATTCCCGGCGGGATCAGGGATTGTCTCTGCCTCGTGATGACTGGGTGTTGTGTGATGTCCTTAGGTTAGTTAGGTTTAAGTAGTTCTAAGTTCTAGGGGACTGATGACCATAGATGTTAAGTCCCATAGTGCTCAGAGCCATTTTAACCATTTTTTTTTAATTCTCTGATATTGCAGTTAAAACTGAGAGTGAGGAAGAAAGCAAAACAACGACTATTCAAAGCACATCTATACAATTATTGTTTAATATGTATATACAATGATTTAACAGTGTAGAGCACAGCTTTTGTTTTGGGTTACTGTATTATAAGAGGTAATGAAAGGGAACTACAACTGACCACGGTAATAACACACTGACCGGAAACCATATAAGCGTGTGTCTGTCCAAATGTTTATTAAGAGTACAGTACTGTGTAAAAATTTTAAGAAAATTAGGCAAGAACTTTTCAAGATTTTTGGGAACAACTTTCCCCTTTATATATTGCGATAGATGTGTATAATATCGTTCTAGGCGCGCAGTCCGGAACCGCGCGACTGCTACGGTCGCAAGTTCGAATCCTGCCTCGGGCATGGGTGTGTGTGATGTCCTTAGGTTAGTTAGGTTTAAGTAGTTCTAAGTTCTAGGGGACTTATGACCTAAGATGTTGAGTCCCATAGTGCTCAGAGCCATTTGAACCATTTTTTATAATATCAAATATTGAAAAACATACATCTATTAAAGTAATAAGGAAGTCCCGGAAGCTTTTACAAACGCGAGGCTGTATCAAAAAATATCTTAATGTAGCAAGACACATACCTACTTCGTTCGGATTTGTCATTGCACGCCTTTACAGACTACTGTACAACTTCTGATTTTCACGTTACGCTTTCATCTTAGGAACTCCTGAAGGCTTTTTCCGCCGGTAAGTCATTAACTAACTCTAAATATAACAAATCGTACCAAGAGCGACGCTTGTGTGACAGCATATGTTTATATGATGCAATTAAACATCGAAATCCAATATGGCGTCTCCATACTTCGTCAATTGTCGACAGCTGTAGAGTTTCGTGGTCGACCCAAGTGTTACGGAGGACAAGTCATTTTAACGCTACTTCCCTGTAAGCTTCGAGGTGTACTGTCCTCCCTCTTAGCTGAGTGTTCAGCTTGTCTTACTGCCATGTAGCGGGCCAAGGTTTGATTCCCGTCTGGGTCGGAGATTTTCTCTGCCCGGGAACTGGATGTTATGTTGGCTTTATTATCGTTTCATCATCGTCTACACGTAAGTTGCCCAATGTGGCGTCAGCTGATAAGACTTGCATCTCGGCGGCCGAAACTGACAATGTCCGTATTATTGGCCATCAATGCCACACAACCATTTCATTTTTTTTTTTTTTTTGTAGTGACGTTAGCTTTTCCGCCGTCTGACAGCAGAGATCTATCGACGCGATCATAGTAGTACTACTCCATCATATGCGGCTGCAAATTAGAGCCTACTGGGGTAGCAAACTGCGTCTCAGTACTACATAAAAATAGTATCGAGATTCCATCACGACTGTGGTACAGCTCTGACGTGTTTGTCACAGAAAATTACTCGTGTCAGAGTTCCACCTCCTCTCCAGCCGAGAAAGGTTTACAAAGTGCCTTCTTCGATTACGATGGACTGAATTATCCCTGAGCATGTGTAGCGCTGAAGATGCTACTAACGATTGTCATCATCGGCTGTCCTCTGTGATCACAAGAAATAACTTGTTTATTACATAGTGAAGAGTGGACTGTTGTTACCCACCAGTGTGAAAACTGTTAAGTATTGTCAATTACCCACAGAACACACACAATAAATGCACCATCAAAATTTTAATTTATTTTGTTAGTCAAAATCTTTCTCATTTGTTTGCAAGAGCAAAGCCACAACAGACTGCAATTTTTTTTTCATATGTGGAAGGAAGGAATTATTGTGGTAAGTCAGTAGGGTACATCTAATCAAGTACTGCAGTCTAGTCCTGAACTGACAATTCCCTGCTTTAGTAATTGCTGTAGTCGGTAGCATAAGGCTTATAACCAGAAATAAGTTGATTATCCTTAATAATGTACAGACCGAAACTTTTTGTCTACTTGCTAAATGGCAAACTATTCGGAGACACTAATCTGCAGTGACGTGGAACATCTATGTTACCAGTCCAGAGTTCACCACGCAAGTTGTATAGAAATCACTTCCGGCAACTATATCACATAAGTCCTCTGGAAAAACCACAACTGTAGTTAGTAACTAGGAGCAAATATTGAATACTGTATAACACGCAAGAGAGTATGTCCCTTACATTTGTATCACCATAATGTTCGAGCTTTGAAAATAACTGAGACATACATGGCAGAGTATTCCTCATTGTACCTCGTTTAAGTGATTTTCCAGTTCCATTCAGGGCTAGAGCATGGAAAAAGCATGCTCATGTATCTCTCTGAGGGCTGCGATCGATTTGATCTTATCTAAGTGATTCCTAATGGACCAGTACAAAGGTAGCTGCAAGGAATTTCCAGATTTATCACTAAAAATATAGCCAAACCTTATAAGTAAATGTTCTGGAGGTAACCAGTGTCTCCATATGCTGGTTATTTGTGCATTTCTGTGACACTTTCCAGTGACTTGAACAAATAGCTGGTATCCGTGCTGCTGTCCAGTATACCCTGATAGTCTAACCGCACGCTGGTATCTCGCTATGCCAACAGGAAGATCAGGGTGTACAACTAAATTACGTCTATTCCTTTCGTAGATAAACTGTTATACTACACTGTATCATACTATCAGCTTGAAGCTACTTGATAGCCATTGCCAATGATGCATAACGCTAAGATATCACTTAATGAAAGAAATCGGCAATTTATAGATCTAGATTTTCTTTCTTCCCTCTTTAGAATTTTTGGATCTGACTATTGTACAGTGATGCAAATATTGTATTACCGACATGGCTCGTAGAAAAAAGCGTGCCATAGAAGGAATATTTCATCTTACAAGCATTGGGCAAAGAACAGAAAAGTGGAAACATTATTTTCAAAATGTACCTCTGACTTGCTACAGTAACAAGTCGCTTCCACAGAGAAAAAACTTGTGTCCAAAGCTATTGTAAAGGACTAGAGTCTCTGAGCATCATAGTTCAGTTGGATTTTCTTATTGATCGTCGCTGTTTTAAGTTCCGGTGGGTGAAGAAAATGAATACCGCCAACTCTGCGAGTAGCAATAAAGGTAATGTGATGTCAGTTTCATTGAGAAGTGCACTTACTAAGAGGAACAACCAAAATTTTGGTACTATTGACAATTCGGGTAAAAAAATTCGTATGTTTCATTTTCTCTAGGTTTCGAATGGCATTTGTTTGAAATATGCTTCTTAAGTTCTGAGGTGAGCGCAACATAAATCTCTAGAATTATCAAGCGATGAAATGCTAGTAATTTTATTACAAATGAGCACTGACGTGACAAAACTGATTCGTGACATCGTCATCTGGACTCGTAGCTTCACATGCTATTTAGAGAGATATTTTCGATCTTAGTTTTCCGTTAATGTGATCGACAACAATCAAATAACAGTTTTTAATATAAACAAACGGTCCTGTGGAGATAGGTCATGTACATATATTTCCTGAAAACTGTAGTGACTTTCTTGGGATACGTTTTCCTCTTATTCCATTGGAATTAAGTGTACAAATGTGTGTTTGTGTGTGTGTGTGTGTGTGTGCGTGAGAGAGAGAGAGAGAGAGAGAGAGGGGGGGGGGACGGAAGACTAAAAGCAAATTTAATAGAAGCAAATACAATGTCAGAGAAGCGGTAATTCCCTTTAGGGACTTTTCAGTTCTAAAAGTAGACATTTAGATGAGCACATAAAAACTCGAGAGATTTAAAGTTATTGTAGTTGGCGATGGTATCCTTCAAAACGTTAAACAACTCCTGTTGAATAAATCATTTGTGCTTCCTGGATGACTTAAGAGAATTTTTCTAATTATAACATTCAGATTGTTACAACACTGTCTTTAGTGGGAATTGCGTACAAGATTTAGTGCTGCTTTCCACGATAGCTTTCTTGCTTAGCATTCTGAATTAGTGATATGCATTAAATGCTAAATAGCAAATTCTGTCGACTGACTTATAATAACATTTTTGTTGAACAGTTGAAAGTTAATCGCAAGTGATTCGATGCGTATGAGGGAACGTTGTTGAGATGCCAAAACGATGAAAACGCAGGTTTACGAACTGTTTTATGCCAATTTAAACGTAGAAGTCGGCGAACATGGATTTCTAATTCGTGGAAGTATTTCGGTTTTTAATTTACCTGTGAATTAAGGGCCATCTTGTCGTGTGTTGCATCACAGTTATACTTACATCTGAATTTGTCCTCCGAACGTACTGTTTTTCAAGAACTAAAAACAAAGATAACAACTTAACTTCAAAGAATATGGCATCGAGTACAGGCAGGCCTGTTGCTACAGAGAGTATATGACAGTTTATTACACATTATAAAAATACATTTTCAGCAAAGATTTCTATGTTTACTTACTGGACATGTGATATAGTTCTGATTATTTTTCACATATGTGTGTGATTTTAACGAGATTCTAAGTTGATAAGCACCGCGAAATATCACCTCCAGTGGCTTGATTAAGAGCTTATTTACATCATTTTTGAGCTGCAGAATTTGTATGTTGAAACTGAGACGTCTCGGATCATGAAATCAGCATAAATACCTTCGAGAATTCAGTCTCTGGTTTTTCACGGCCATCCTAAAAACAAATTTTGTAACGCAAAATGGGAATGCTGTGAATAAATAAAATTGTAATCAAGAGGCTGGATGCGATAGTCCGTTGTACCTATCACTTCTGGATGGTAAACAAAGAGTCTTTCAGCATTTTGTCATTTGTCGATTTGAGGTGATTCGTTATGAACATACAGTCCCTTCGTTAATAAACGCCGAAAATCTGTGTCTTCCTATTTATTAGTTAGTCAATTCCATGTTCTGTAGATCATATTCACGATTATAGTTATGGCATGGAACATGTCAGCTGAACAAAAAATTAGAAATATAATTATATACAGAGTCAGACATCCTGTTTCCATAGGCAGATTGTCAAAGAATCTTGTAGCTGTGTATTTCACTCCTTCTTGTGAAAAGTTGCATTCACTTGGGGGATGTGTAGATTAGTTTTATTTGGTTGTTTTTTTGTGTATCTATTACTCTCAACCTGCAATGGTTTGTGGCTAATAAATCTCTCCAGTGAATGAATATAACATGTTAACCCTACAATAATACTAATTACTTTCCTCTCTGATATGAATACCTTTTACCTAGATGTGGAGTTACCCAGAACATTTTCCCGTAGAACATGAATGATTATTAATATGTAAAATACGTTAATTTACTGATTTACATGTTCCCGAATTGGCAATTATTTTTATTCAAAAAATAGCTGAAGCATAATGTCTTCGCAGATCAATTTTATGTTGGTTTTTCTTGAGTTTGAGTTTTCGTCATTATTCGCTCCCAAGAACTTAAAAATTTCTACCCTGTTTATTATTATTATCAAATGTTCTTCTTTATTTTGCGCTACGTTATTAGGAAGTGGGGTGTTTCCAGCAGCACAAAACTGGAGGAGCTATCTTTTTTTTTCAGAGTTTAATGCTAACATATTTGTGCAAAACCAGTTAATAGCTTCAACAGACGAAGAACCGCAACAGCTGTTAAATAATTATCCTGTATTAAAACGATCTGTTTCACAGCTCACAGTTACGTCCTCCAGTACATATCTGAGCAGAAAAATGGGGAAGAAATATAATAAACAATATTATCTACACCTCAAGTTAAAAAAGGGTGTAATAAATAACGGAATAGAAGTACTTCCACGTCTGGGGCTACACAGCATATAAAGTGTTTTGCAACTTCATCAAAAACATCATTTACTATTTTCCCTGTTGTTAGTTTTTTGTCCAGCTTGACAATAATGCTTATATCATCTTCCAAAATGACATATGCTAACTCCTGGGGCAGATAGAATGGTAGCTCATTATCATAGAGCAAGTATAGACTTGAGCGTGTTCCGAATATTTCGGTGATAGGAAGCATAAGTCGACGTTATATCACATACGCGGGACGGTATTCCAGACACGTTTTATTTAAGTTCGTAGTGATGTTACAGCGATGAAATACAGATCGACAAAATCCCAGACATTTCGCATCAGCGACGTGCTAGAGACTAAGAGGACCATGGGAGACCCGCATCTGGTTGTTGTTACGAGCTCTACCAATGGTCACTGACATAAAAGGCGTTGGGAATGGTATCTAACGCCTGTGACATCCAGTGGCTTACCAGACAGTCCCATCATAATATATACACTGTCCAGTCACATTAATGTGACTGCATGTCAAAAACCTGAGTTATTCAGCACTGACCGAGGTGAGACGTGCAGGAAGAGATTTCAGTGAGGCTGTGGAAGGTACAAACTGAGTTATGGGAGCCATGCTGACCCTAGTGCCGCACCCAGCTGCCCTAGGTTTCTCGGGTAAGGACGCGAACTACTCGATCGAGGTGGTTCCGCAAATTCTCGATTGGGTTTAAATCCTGGAAGTTTGTTGGCCAGTGAGTCTGGTTAAGTCATTCTGATGCTCTTCGAAATCACGCACGTACAGTGCGAGCTGTGTAACATATTGCTTTGTCCCAGCCAAGGAATGCTCCAAAAATATTCCTCAGACCATAATGCTCCCTCCTCCAGCCTGGACAATTGCTGTAGGGTGTCTGCTTTCAGACGTTTCACGCCGTACGCGACAACGGCCATCTGTCATCTGAAAAGGCCACCTGTCACCAGTCAGTGGACGTCCAGGTACGGTACTGGCGTGCAAATTCCAGCCTTCGTTGCCGATGAACAACAGCCAGCTAAGTGTATGAACCAGGCGTCTGCTGCCGAGGCCCGTACGCAGCAACGTCCGCTGAACGGTAGTTGAGGAGACGCTGCTGGGATCCTCTTCCTTCATCTGGGCGGTCAGCTGCTCGTACGTTGCACCTCTGCCCTTCTCATCTATGGCCCGTGACGCACCACGATCGCCTTGGCGCCAGTTTTGCACAGCGCCATTTTGCCGTGCATGGTATATTTTAACCACGAAGGCAAACGAACAGTTTACAAACTTTGCCGTTTCGGAAATGCTTTCACTCTTGGCCCGAAAGCCGATGATCATTCTCTTTTGCTCGTTAGATACAGGGTGATCAAAAAGTCAGTATAAATTTGAAAACTTAATAAACCACGGAATAATGTAGATAGATAGGTAAAAATTGACACACATGCTTGGAATGACATGGGGTTTTATTACAACCAAAACAAAACAAAGTTCACAAAATGTCCGACAGATGGCACTGGACAGCAAACCTGCTATCGTGACCCGCTGGGCGTCATCCCCACCCTGGCTGATAAATACCTGCTGGAGGGAACGATGTTTATGCAGGATGGCGCTCCACCCCATATTGCTAGACGCGTGAAAGATCTCTTGCCCTCGTCGTTTGGTGATTATCGTGTGCCCAGCCTCCACTTTCGTCATGCTTGGCCTCCCAGGTCCCGAGATTATTGGCTTTTCGGTTACATGAAGTCGCAAGTATATCGTGATCGACCGACATCTCTACGGATGCTGAAGGACAACATCCGACGCCAATGCCTCACCATAACTCCGGATATGCTTTACAGTGCTGTTCACAACATTATTCCTCGACTACAGCTATTGTTGACGAATGATGGTGGTCATATTGAGCATTTCCTGTAAAGAACATCATCTTTGCTTTGTCTTACTTTGTTATGCTAATTATTGCCATTCCGATCAGATGAAGCGCCAACTGTTGGACATTTTTTGAACGTTTGTATTTTTTTGGTTCTAATAAAACCCCTTGTCGTTCCAAGCATGTGTGTCAATTTGTACCTCTCTATCTACATTATTCCGTGATTTATTCAGTTTTCAAATTTATACTCACATTTTCATCACCCGGTAAATCACTTCGTTTCCGCAAACGATGATGACTGCGTTGTTTACGCTTTCCAACAAGACGCCCGCGAAACGCAAAGGCAAAAGTCCCAGGTTCGTGTCTCGGTCCGGCACACAGTTTGAATCTGCCAGGAAGTTTCACACTTTGTATACTCTCCATTGCTACTGCTGCCACCAGCCACCTGTGAGTGGTTACTGCACAACGACGTCGAGCGTAAGTGTTGGTCACATTAATGTAACTGAACAGAGTAGTTTTGTATTGTTCACCGTAGGAGATGACGTTAAGCTCTGCAGCGCTTCCCATGGACTTGTTTGTGCAGCAATGGTAGAGCCGAAACAGTGCCCCATCATAGTACTTCAGGTAGTAACACCCATGCAAAAGAATACGTCTGCCATAGAATGCTGACATCGCATGTAGTTGCTCACAGCTTAGGTTCAAATGGCTCTGAGCACTATGGGACTCAACTGCTGAGGTCATTAGTCCCCTAGAACTTAGAACTAGTTAAACCTAACTAACCTAAGGACATCACACACATCCATGCCCGAGGCAGGATTCGAACCTGCGACCGTAGCGGTCTCGCGGTTCCCGACTGCAGCGCCAGAACCGCGCGGCCACTTCGGCCGGCCCACAGCTTAGGCTACGACAGGTTCAGTTTTCTACGATTCCGTACTTTCCAAACTAAAACTCTGAGCAGGCCATGAAAGCCCAACGGTACCGACCAGCCGGTGTGTCATCCTCAGCCCACAGGCGTCACTGGATGCAGATATGGAAGGGCATGTGGTCAACACACCGCTCTCCCGGCTGTATGTCAGTTTACGAGACCGGAGCCGCTATTTCTCAATCAAGTAGCTCTTTTGTTTGCTTCACAAGGTCTGGTTCACCCCGCTTGCCAACAGCGCACGGCAGACCGGATGGTTATCCATCCAAGAGCTAGCCCAGCCTGACAGCACTTTACAGCTACAGTCACCGTAATCCAGTTCGCCTTTATAAAGCTTTTTGCGGAAACCAAAACAGTGCATCAAAACAATTGTTCAGTTCCTAGTGCTGTGAAATGTGGGAAAAAACCGAAAGTGTCATTTATAAGAAGAGGAACGGAACAAAATATGGAACAGAAGTGTAATATGTAGAAAATCGTTCACACAACCTGCCACTGAAGATTCCTTACACAGAATAAAGGCGAAACGCATATGGCACGAAAATTGTGTTTCATTCGGTTGTAGTCAGACGGTCCAAAAAGTAAAAATTATCAATATACCGTAATATTACACGCAACTGAAGAAGATAGGAACACAAAAAGTTGAAAATGTGATGGAATATTATGCCGCGTACTGAAATGGTTCAAATGGTTCTGAACACTATGGGACTTAACATCTGAGGTCATCAGTCCCCTAGAACTTAGAACTACTTAAACCTAACTAACCTAGGGATATCACACACATCCATGCCCGAGGCAGGATTCGAACCTACGACCGTAGCGGTCGCGTGGTTCCAGACTGAAGCGCCTAGAACCGCTCGGCCAGAACGACCGGCTATGCCGTGTACTAATGAGTTATTTTATCTATACCATCAACTGCAACAAAGTACCGTTTCCCGAAATTGTAGTTCTTTACAAATCCAAGTTGTTTGAGAAATTTATTTGTCTACATTTTCAGTACTTTTTATTGATTTATTTCCATTATTAACACTCCAATTCCCATCAAGTTCGAAGCAGAAAAAATTCAAAAAACAGAAAATTACTGCAGAATGCGTCTCGGAATCGAACACAGGTTCTTTACTTCGCGGCCATATGCCTTGGTCGCTACTCCAGCTGCGCTTTCGTTGAACTGCGTATACCTCGGGTGCACACAAGCGACAGTCGAAGCAGTATCTTTCCTCTTTTTCTAAAACATGCGTTTACGGACCCTATATATAATGATGGAGAATGTTCAATTTTCGAAATTCTTCCAGTCCTTATGTGGCGTAACAGCAAACCAGTACTTAACAGTATTGGTTAAAAACAGTCTTGGTTGCAATTTTATTTTTTTTTTATTTTTCAACGACGCGTTTCGTCTTATTTAGGCATCTTCAAGTTATCTTTTCTAGATGGACGCGAGAGGCACCAAGCTCTGCATAACGCGTTCGCGTTCCTGTGAACGCGTTCCCGTTCCTGTGAACGGGAACGCGTTATGCAGATCTTGGTGCCTCTCGCGTCCGTCTAGAAAAGATAACCTGAAGATGCCTAAATAAGGCGAAACGCGTCGTTGAAAAATAGAAAAACAAAAATTGCAACCAAGACTGTTTTTAACCAATACTGTTCAATTTTCAATTATCTGTCGATCCCCTCGATTGCGCGTCATAAGCTTTGGGGGTAATTTTTATAAAAAAAAGATGGTTTGGGCCAAAATATCTCATAGTCTTTTATTTTATCTGCCAAATACGAGCCAAATCGGTTGACCGTATCTGAGACGCGTATACGGCCCGAATAAAAAATTCGTGCGGTATGGTATCCTTTGTAGTATGCTGTTTGGTACCCTGTCTTCATTTATCCATTCACGTGATCAAACCACGTCAGCTGTTTTTGTTACATGTCATTACAGATATCTCTATCCATTTTCGGCCTTTATCGTATTACATCATTTCTTATCCCATCCATCCTTGTACAGTTTGAGTTTCGTCTTAAATATTCCACCTCAGTTTTTGCTAACGTCCTAGACTTCTGCTTCGTACAAAACTATGTTCTGGATTACAGTCTTATACATTCTCTTCTTCGTTGTTCTTCTTATCTTTTTGTTCCACAGGACAGAGTTCATTGCACTTGTTACAGTTCATTCCTTATTAATCATTAAGTTATTTCAACATTACTTTTGTCTAGTTTATTAAATGATGCTCCAAAATATTTTGCCTTTTCCATCACCAAACCTCCAGACTTTTACCGTTCCAACGATCAAGTATTCACACTTCCTGATTTTCATCTTCAGACGAACTTATTGTGTCCGTCTTTAAGTTTTCTTACCATATAGCTCAGATTATCTTAATCTTCATCTAGAACAATGTGGTCATCTGCAGAGTACAAGCTAAATATCTTCTTGTTCTCTGCTGTCACTCTCATAAACTGGCGTTTTCTATGCCAATCGGCAAGACTGCTTCTAATTCCATCTTAAAGAAGGTCGATGACAGCACACATCGCTGTTGCAGACCCTTATTCAAGTCGAGTCCTTCTGTCCAGTTATTTCCTATCCTTCTTCTAGCTGTGTTATTTTCCTATAATTCCATAATAGCCTTTGGCAATCTTTGGGGTTGGGTTGGGTTGTTTGGGAGAAGAGACCAAACAGCCAGGTCATCGGTCTCATCGGATCAGGGAAGGATGGGGAATAAGCCGGCCGTGCCCTTTGAAAGGAACCATTTGCCTGGAGCGATTTAGGGAAATCACGGGAAACCTAAATCCGGATGGCAATCTTCGATCTAAGTCTCCGTCTTTCAACTTTTCTCACAGTTTGTTGGTGAGTACATTATTACATGTTCACTCTAGGTCAGGCACTGAAACATTTGTCTCCAGTCCAAGTTTTCTGCATTTTTCACACATTAGCTTCAATGTGAAGACGTCGATTACCGCCCTTCTTGCTCGGAATCCTGCTGGCTCTTCTTGCTGCTTGTGACTTCTTTTTTTCTCTACCATATCTTTCACTACCTTCAAATATATTTTACCAACTCAAGGTATCACTGCCAATACCCTATAATTACTTTTCTCCTTATGTGACACTTTCTTATGCGCCAGTCTTATATAACATGTTTCCCAAGCCAATGGAACATCTTCTCTATTTAATACTCTTTCAGACAAGCATTTTAGCATCTCCAATAATTTCGGTGGACCAAATTTCACCAGCTGTGGATATATTGACCACATCTGGTGCCTTATTGATCTTACAAGTCTTACAGCCTGATGATGAACTTTTACATCCAAACGCCGTAACCCCTCCTTTTGCATACTCACCTTACATCTGTCTGAATGTTCAATCCGATTTAACTGGAATAAATCGTCAAAATACGTAGTTCATTTACCATGGCTATTATTATTATGATTTAGTTTATCACTAGCTGGTACTCACACTGACACGATTGTTCTCCATGCTTCAGCACTACGGGCCCCACCAGTCATCCTCTCATATACCCACATCTATCCTTTTTAACACTTCTCTTTTTACGTCTCTATTTACTGTCCTACATTTATCTCTAATTTGGTGGTCATTCACATTTAGGAACGTCGAATAAGCTTCTATTTTCCTTTAAATCATCTCTGCTATTTCTACATCCCACCAAAGTGGTTTCATCTTCTTCTCACATTCTCCAAGGGCGTCTTTCGTTGCTTCATCTATGGACTTCTTTGTAGATTCATATCCCTCTTCTAAAGTTTTCTCTGCACTCACCAATTTGTTTGCCAGACGTTGTTCGTATAAGTACTTTGTACTACCTTCCCTTAAACTGACCATGTTATACTTCATGATCTCTGGCTGGTCAGCATATTGTGATCTCTTCTGTTTGCCAATATTCCTGTAAAAATAGAGGATATAAATTTTACACTCCATTCGATAATGGTCGCTTCCAAGGGTAGAGACATTTCCGAAACGGCTACGTTTGTTAACTGTTCGCGTGCCCCCATGTTAAAGCGTACCATGCATGGCAAAATGGCGCTATCCAAAACCAAGATCAACGCAGCTGTGGCGCACCATAGGCCATAGACGACACGAGTGAACAACGGCCATGGATATGTGCACGGGCGAATAGACGTCCAACTGTTGAGCAACTGACCGCCGAGATGAATCAAGAGGCTAACGACAGTGTTTTCTCAACGACCATTCAGAGGATGTTGCTGCATCTGGGCCTTAGCAGTAGGCACCTGGTTCATGCACCCATGCTGACAGCTGTTCGTTTGCGACGAAGGCAATTGGACATCACTGAGTGGTGACAGGTGGCCTTTGTAAATGAATCACGTTTTGTGATTCATCGGACAGATGGCAGTTGGCATGTATGGCGTAAAACGTCTGAGAGCACCCTAAACCAGGAAGGAGCGACCTGGTCTGGGTGATGTTTTCGTGGCATTCCCATAATTTTTAAAGCCACAATGGATCAACATAAGCACGTATCTATTCTAGCGGACCATGTCCACATCTGCATGAAGTTTGTTTTGAATCGCTGCAGTGGCATCTACCAGCAGGACAATGGAACTTGTCTCGCAGCTCGCAGTGTACGTACGTGGTTCTAAGAGCACCAAGAGGAGTTTACAGTACACCCCTGGCCACCAAATTCCCCGTAATTTAAACTTACTCGAGAAACTATGGGACCACCTCGAGCGACCTGTTCACGCTGTACATTCTGAACCGAGAAACCTAGCGGAGCTGACCACGGCTCTTACACCCGTATCTGTTTATGTTTTTTATTATAAGATACCCAACATATAAATTTTGTGCCGCTCAGCTTGGTACTCCATCAACAGCTTGCAATGGTTGGTCTTTAAACCGGCACTGATTATTTCTCTTGTTCTGTAGTCCTGACGTTCTATTTGGGATATGTGCTCACTTTTTCTACTGTACTTGCTCTGTAGTTGCAAAGGTCACACCAATATTCAAGAAAGGTAGTAGGAGTAATCCACTAAATTAAGATATCATTAACGGCGATATGCAGCAGGATTTTTGAACATATATTGTGTTCGAACATTGTGGATTACCTCGAAGAAAACGGCCTACTGACACAGAATCAGCACCGATTTAGAAAACATCGTTCTTGTGAAACACAACTAGCTCATTACTCGCAGGGAGTGTTGAGTGCTATTGACAATGAATTTCAAATTGATTGCGTATTTCTGGATTTCCGGAAGGCTTTTGACACCGTATCACACAAGCAGCTTATAGTGAAATTGCGTGCTTATGGAATATCGTCTGAGTTCTGTGACTGGATTCGTGGTTTCCTCTCTGAGAAGTCACAGTTTGTCGTATCTGACGGAAAGTCATCGAGTAAAACAGATGAGATTTCTGCTGTTCCCCAAGGTAGCGTTATAGGCCCTTTGCTGTTCCTTATATATATAAACGATGTGGGAGACAATCTGAGCAGCCGTCTTAGATTGTTTGCAGATGACTCTGTCGTTATCGCCCAGTAAAGTCATCAGAAGATCAAAACAAATTGCAAAACGATTTAGAGAAGATATCTGAATGGTGCCAAAATTGGCAGTTGACCCTAAATAACGAAAAATGTGAGGTCATCCACATGAGTGCTAAAAGGAATCCGTTAAACGTCGGTTACACGATAAATCAGTCAAATCTAAAGGCCTAGGAATTACAAATGCGAACAACTGAAATTGGAAGGAAAATATAGAAAATGTTGTTTGGAACGCAAACCAACGACTGCGTTTTATTGGCAGGACACTTAGAAACTGTAACAGATCTACTAAAGAGACTTCCTATACTACGCTTGTTGGTCCTCTTTTAGAATACTGCTGCGCGGTGTAGGATCCTTACCAGATAGAATTGACAGAGCACATCGAAAAAGTTCAAAGAAGGTCAGCACGTTTTGTATTATCGCGAAATAGGGGAGAGAGTGTCATTGAAATGGTACAGGTTTTGGGATGGGCATCATTAAAACAAAGGCGTTTTTCGTTTTTTTTTTTTTTTTAGAGATGGGGTCCCTCCACGCCCGCACCAACGTGGTGACCAAACCAAAAGTTCTACTGTCACCTCCGTAAACATGTTAGTTATCTAGTAAGTGGATCACAGGATGCTGGGCTGTGATGTTGTCCGTGCGTCTGGGTAAGGCTACGCATTAACACGGTCCATCAGGTGATACATAGTGGACGAAACGCGAGTGAGGGTAGCGATTTGAAGAGCAGAGGGAAAAAAGTGCCATGGCTCGTGCCGTGGGAAAAAAACCTCTGCGACAGTGGGATGGGTAGTAAGAGCAATAGTGGCTTACTAGCTGAGATAGCTCATGCAAGGTTGGATTTGTTACTATAGGTACCATGCATCATTACCGTGACAAGCGATGGCGATGTGTCCCAGTTGCTGCAGCTGCGACATTCCTGGAACAATCAAGATCGTTATACAGTAGTGGGAGATCGGCCATAGATCATCTCACTGTGTGGGGGATGTGTGGAGCTTGTTTGCATGCAGTGTACGGTACGGCTTCCCTGTGTGGTGCCAGTTATTCGGCAGTGTATTTCAGCTGGATATCCAGTAAATGCGTCTGATTAACAGGGGCTCGCCTGTGCCGTTATGTTTGCGTGTGCTTGGCCATAGATGTTATGTCCTTGCAAGTATGTCTTTTGGTCTTTTATGTTTCCATCTATGGTTGTGGTCGTAGTTCCCCAGATTCAGAATAAACGGATTCTGCGAATGTCTGGAGTTTCTGTATAGTCTTGTGGTGAGTTTGTGGATTACCTCCGTGAGAGTCTCAAGTCGGTATTCCCGGTGAAGGTCCGCGATGCGTGTGTATCGTGGAGCATTGCTTATGATTTTGAGTACTTTGTTTTGTATGAGCTGCAGACGGCGCAGGCGTGTAGGCGCAGCGTATCCCCAGACGGGAGCTGCATACGTCATCAGGGGTCGGATAAGTGTCATGTACATGGACCTCGACACCCTTCTGTTCAGTGTGCTACGCCTGTTGAGCATAGGATAGAGCTGTTTGAGCCTCGCGCTAGCTCGGTTGGTCATGTGTTGTATGTGGTCCCCCCAGAGTAATTTCCGGTCCAGCCAGGTATTTGACTTTCTCGCGGAAACGTACTGGGCGTGCATGTAGAGTTATTGGTCTGCAGTAGCGGTGTTTGCGCAGCTGCTTCGGTCTTTTAGTGAACAGAACGGCTTCGCACTTGTCGACGTTTACTCTAACACGCCATTTCTCCAACCAAGGCTCGGCCACTCTGAGTGCAGTCTGTAGGCGTGACGTAGTGTTTGATGGTTTCCAATCTTGCGCAAGGATGGCTGTGTCATCCGCGTAGATAGCCATCATTGTGTTGTGTGTGGTTGGGAGATCGTTTATGTAGAGGTTAAACAGTAGGGGCCCTAGGATGCTTCCCTGGGGTACTCCCGCGTGTATACCGTGTCGTGTTGATTGTTTTCCCTGCACGTCAGTGTTGAAACTCCTGTCTGTGAGGTATGAGTGTATTAGACGCAGCAGCCCGTCGGGGAATCCCGCGTCGCTGAGTTTGCGGGTGAGGCCGTTGTGCCATAGACGGTCGAAAGCCTTTTCGATGTCCAGGAACACTGCCCCTGTAGCTTTGTTTATGTTGAAGCCATGTGTTATGTGTTCAACGACCCGTAGGAGTTGTTGTGTTGTGGAGTGGTGATTCCTGAAGCCGAATTGCTCCGGTCTCAGGATGTCATTTGTTATGCAGTGCCTAGTGATGCGTTTGAGAATCACCTTCTCAACAATCTTACTGAGCGAGCTCAGAACGCTGATGGGTCGGTAATTTTGTGGGAGGCTGTGGTCTTTCCCCGGCTTCCTGAACATCAGGACCTTGGCCGTCTTCCAAAAGGCGGGGAAGTGTTGGTGTTTTAGTATGGCATTCGTTATGTGTGTTAGGTACTCAGTTGCTTTATCCGTGAACTCCTGGAGGACACGGTTTTGAATGCCATCATGACCAGGGGCTTTCCTAGCAGCGGAATGCATTATAGCCCAGGCGGCTGTGCTAGCATGTCGAATGTCGTCGCGCGATGGTTGGGCTAGAATGCGTGTAACCTCTTGGTCAGTAGCAAGTGTGAACATTGGATCTGATGGTACCAGGTTCGGCGTGAATGACGCTGCGAGTGTTCGGGCCATTAGTTCTGCTTTCTCTTCCGCTGAGTATGCGGGTCCGTCAGGCCCTTGAAGCGTTGGGGTGTATATTTTCTCCCTGGTGAAGTGTCGGGCTAGTTGCCAAACGCCAGGTCGTGTGGTGTCCAGCCCTTCGAGTTTTTGGTTCCACTGTTGTGTTCTATGTGTTTGTATTTTATCGTGTATGATGCCCTGTAGTCTGTTAATGTGCCGTTTGAAGTACGGGCGCCTGGTGCACTGCCATTGCCTCCTGAGGCGATTACGCCCGTAGTCCAACATTTTGCGTTGTTCAGTGTGCTGCAGTGTTTCCTCAATGTATAGTATTACAGGTTGGTGATTTGAGGGCAGATCGTTTTCAACGGCGACGTTGAGTGTCGCTGTTATGCCCTTGATGAGGGCCATGTCTATCACGTCTGGCCTGTGTCCCCTCTGATAGGGAATGTGGGTCGGTTCAGTCGGCGCTAGTATAATGTAGTTTCTGCCTAGTGAATGTTCGTACAGATTTTTGCCGTTGGGATTTCGTATGCGTGAATTCCATTCTGGGTGTTTTGCGTTCAGATCTCCAGCGACTATTACTCGCGGTGAAATGTTGAGCAATGTGCTGATATCGCGTGTTGATATGCCTACAGGGCTGTTGTATGCCGATATCAGTGTGGTGTAGGCTCCGTTGAACTTGACTCTGACGGCCGTAGCCTCAATTTTTTCCAGTTCAGGGAGCTCTATGTTTGTGTGCTCAATGTCTTTGTGTATGACGATTGCAGTTCCACCTGCCACGGCGTTTTTCGTTGCGGAGGAATCACCAACTTACTCCCCCGAATACGGGAATATTTTGTTGACGCCAACCTACATAGGGAGAAACGATCACCATGATAAAATAAGGGAAATCAGAGCTCGTACGGGAAGATATAGGAGTTCGTTCTTTCCGCGCGCTATACGCGATTGGAATAACAGAGAATTGTGAAGGTGGCTTGATGATGGCCAGGCACTTAAATGTGGTTTGCAGAGTATCCATGTAGATATAGGTGTATTGTGGTAACGACGAAAAGCGGTCTCAGCAGGTGTGGCGTGTGTGCGGCAGGGAGGCGGGCGTGGCCATGGCGATCCCCGCGCTGGCGGTGTCGGTCAGCTACCTGCTGCTGACGGCGCTGCTGGCCGCCGTACTGCGCCGAGTCGTCTTCCGCCTCTTCGAGCAGCCGCTGCTCCGCCGGCTCGCGCTCGAGGCCGTCGCTGCCGCCGAGCTCTGCGGCAGCTGCTTCGAACTCATCATCGGTGCGTACTCCCTTATCTGCCTTCTTCTGGTTTAGATGGAAACTCCCGATATTCCAAAAAATTCCACGTGTTTAACGACTTCAAACGTTTGATTACTTTACAAATGAATTAACCTGTTAAAAGCTTTATACATGTAGTGTCAGTTCTTTGACAGGTCAGAAAGAAGGAGGACATTATCTTCCCGCAGTCCCTATAAATTAAGATACAAAGAAATGACTGAAATTAGCTGCTGGTGGGCATTGTTTAAATCAATGGGGAAAACTGAAGATTTGTGCCAGACTGGGGATCGAAATCCGGGTCTCCTGGTGATTAGGCAGATGTGCTGACAACTGCCCCTTCTGGACACTGTGGTCATCGTGCCCACATGGACTCTACTAGCATGCCTCCCATCAGACCCAACTTCTCAACTTATCTACACACTACTGATGTGGAACCCTTGCCCATTATCCTCATTAGTCGCAGCATTTCGCCGATTCTCGCATCTGCACCGAAGTGATCAGTTGGTCGTTCTCCCCTTAATTATAAGTGTTGTGTCTGTCACTGCAGTGCAGATGTACACCACGCTCGAACTCTTACGAGAATCCGCGAAGTGCCGCGATTAATGCGGATAACGCAGAATGTCATTCTCAATGGTGAGAAGTCTTCCGAAGTGAGAGTGATTTCAATGTGCCGCAGGGGAGTGTCGTAGGACCGTTGCTATTCACAATATATATAAATAACCTTGTGGATAACATCGGGAGTTCATTGAGGCTTTTTGTGGATGATGCTGTAGTATATCGAGAGGTTGTGACAATGGAAAATTGTACTGAGATGCAGGAGAATCCGCAACGAATTGACGCATGGTGCAGGGAATGGCAATTGAATCTCAATGTAGACAAGTGTAATGTGCTGCGAATACATAGAAAGAAAGATCCTTTATCATTTAGCTAGAATATAGCAGGTCAGCAACTGGAAGCAGTTAATTCCATAAATTACCTGGGAGTAGGCATTAGGAGTGATTTAAAATGGAATGATCATATAAAATTAATCGTCGGTAAAGCAAGTGCCAGACTGACATTCATTGGAAGAATCCTAAGGAAATGCAGTTCGAAAACAAAGGAAGTGGGTTACAATACACTTGTTCGTCCACTGCTTAAATACTGTTCACCGGTGTGGGATCCGTACTAGATATTGTTGATAGAAGAGATAGAGAAGATCCAACGGAGAGCAGCGCGCTTCGTTACAGGATCATTTAGTAATCGCGAAAGCGTTACGGAGATAACAGATAAACTCCAGAGGAAGACTCTGCAAGAGAGACGCTCACTAGCTCGGTACGGGCTTTCGTTGAAGTTTCGCGAACATACCTTCACCGAGGAGTCAAGCAATATATTGCTCCCACCTACGTATATCTCGCGAGGGGACCATGAGAATAAAATCAGAGAGATTCGAGCCCACACGGAGGCATACCGACAATCTTTCTTTCCATGAACAGTACGAGACTAGAATAGAAGGGAGAACCGATAGAGTTACTCAATGTGCCCTCCGCCACACACCGTCAGGTGGCTTGCGGAGTATGGATGTAGATGTAGATGTAGATGTAGATAACGGGCAAAGGGCACTACATTAGCAGTTTGTGGATAAACTGAGTATTTGGGTCTGACAAGAGGCGTGCCAGGATACTTGACGCGGTTGTTTTGACCACTGTGTCTGGATGGCGCAGTGGTCAGCACATGTGCCTAGTGAACAGGAAACCTGGGTTTGAATCCCAGTCCAGCAAAAATTTACAACTATCCTAATTGATTTAATGAGTGCCCACTAGCAACTAAAGTCAGTTACTTTTTTTTGTCTTAAATCCTTTACGTTAAACATGTAAACGAAAGAAAGTTTAGAAAAGGTTTGAAATTATGTTTAAAGTTTGTTGGAAGTCGCTACTTGCTCTCATTATAGAACACTGGATGAATATAGTCTGGGTAATTTGCGCTCCATTTTAACCAGAAACAAGTTTTGACCCATCTCATTGTTTACGACATGGTATCTCCTGAACTGTGTGTCGTACAATCATACGAGGTGTATGACAGAAGTAATGAGACTGATTTTTTATCTACTAAAGCTTTTATTCTTTTCAAACAACAAATTGTCCCCTTCAAAGTAGTTCCCTTCGGCAGATACACACAGGCGGAGACGTTGTTCCCAATCTTGGTAGCAGCGCTGAGAGATTTTAACTAGTACGGTCTTTAACATGTCAGTCACGTACTTTTGAATGTTCTCCATAGTTCCGAAATGAGGTGCTTTTAAGACTTTTTCAATTTAGCGAAAAGGAAAAAGTTACAAGCACTCAGACCAGGTGAATAGGGGACTGCAGATAAACAGGCATACCTCTCGAGGTCAATAATTACATGATGGAAGCGGCAATGTGACACTGGGAAGTGTCATGATGCAGCGCCTACTTGGCAAAAAACTTTCGCATTTGATGTGTGCTGGAAGTGTTTAAATTTAATTCGTCACCCATCATTCTTATTAGTAAATGACGGTTTGATCTCACAAGAACGCACACTTTGCACATTTTCGTTGGATTTTGAAGCTGAAGATCTCCCTGGCTGGCTCTGAGTACTATGGGACTTAACATCTGAGGTCATCAGTCCCCTAGAACTTAGAACTTCTTAAACCTAACTAACCTAAGGACATCACACACATCCATGCCCGAGGCAGGATTCGAACATGTGACCGTAGCGGTAACGTGGTTCCAGACTGAAGCACCTAGAACCGCTTGGTCACAGCAGCCGGCGAAGATCTCCCTGAGCGAGGTTCATCGTCAGTGTGTTCTCGGGCTTCCAAAATTATTTGTGCCTGTGAAAATCTTCCGATTATATACTACAGTAGTAGAAATGGAAGACTGGTCAGCTTTGAAAGAAGCCCTTTCCACTTCATCTACTAAATGAGAAAGCTGTTTTCTCTGTAACCTCCTCCAATGGTTCCATAGATTAGTACCAATTATTATTCTTGCCACGTTCAGGTCTATTACATTTCGTTAGGGCCTTACGTTACCAGTAGGACTAGCAACATGCTTTGCGAATAACATCTAAACTCGGTTACTATTTGTATGTGTTGTCACCATTGTCCCACTAATTATGCCTTTCAACATTGAGTCTGGTAACCGCATGCTGTTTAGTACTATCTCTACGCATTATTATTATTATTATTATTATTATTCTATCTATTGGACTGTGGAAACATCACGTCTATTACCGTTAGGGTTCAAATGGCTCTTAGCACTATGGGACTCAACTTCTGAGGTCATCAGTCCCCTAGAACTTAGAACTACTTAAGCCTAACTAACCTAAGGACATCACACACATCCATGCCCGAGGCAGGATTCGAACCTGCGACCGTAGCGTTCACGCGGCTCCAAACTGAAGCGCCTAGAACCGCACGGTCACACCGGCCGGCTACCGTTGGGGGAACAATGTAATTTTAAACCGAACGATTCATAATTAGCTATGTCGCGATGAATCATGCAGAACAATATCTGTCAGAGGGGTAATGCTCGTTAGGTGGAACAGTGCGAGGGACTGACGGCGTGTGCCGGCCGGGGTGGCCGAGCGGTTCTAGGCGCTACAGTCTGGATGCGGTCGCAGGTTCGCATCCTGCTTCGGGCATGGATGTGTGTGATGTCCTTAGGTTAGTTAGGCTTAAGTAGTTCTAAGTTCTGGGGGACTGATGACCTCAGAAGTTAAGTCCCATAGTGCTCAGAGCCATTTGAACCATTTGTCTCGCAACACACGGTCGTTAACGTGCTGCACGGGCTTGGGCTGCACCCCTATCGTTATACTTTCACGCAACACCTACATCCTGCATCAGGGGATGCAATTCTGTGAACAACAATAGGAAGCCAACGATGACTTCGTGAACACCATAATATGGTCGGATGAAGCAGAATTGGCTCGTGAGGGTTTCTTCAATATGCACAATGTGAAGTTAACCCGCATCTCACCTATGTCCGTGGATATCAAGTTCGCTTTGGTTTCAACGTGTGGGTCGGAATATTAGGCGACAGATGTTTGGCCCCTACATGTTGCCTGACGGGTTGACTGCACATAGGTATCATACAGTTCTCTCAAACTATCTGCCTGATGCGCTGGAAGATGTCCCACTACATGTTTGGCAGAGGATATGGTTCCAACATAATGGTGCAGCTCCACACCCTGGAATTAATGTGCGACAGTATTTGGACAGAACATTTCCAGGGAAATGGCTCGGACGTGGAGGTCCAGTTGTAGGGCCACCGCGTTCACCTGACCAAACCCCCTGGATTTATTCCTGTGGGGACACCTGATGGAGCACGTGTTCTCTTCTCCGCCGACGAATGTGGAAGAGTTGGTAGCGCGTGTTCATGCTGCTCTTGTTACTGGGGACGCAGCTTTGCTGTGAAGAGTCCAGAGCTGTATGATCCGGCAGGTTGCGCACTGTTTGGACGTGCAGGGAGGTCGGTTTGAGCATCCGTTGTTCTGAGGGTAACATATTCTGTTGTGAAGGTCATGTGGTCATTAATATAGACATTATTATTGTCACTGGTTGCTAATGTGCGACATCTGAGCGGTCATATTACATGCAGTACAAATAACAAATAGATGTTGTGTTATTGTACTGTGCTATCATCTTCAGCATCTTGAAATTGATATTTTTTTAGTTATTCTGTCCTATGATAGGTCATTTGTTTCAACTGTCTATTTCTTATTTGTCTAACCATGTATCTGTCATGTTACAGAATGTTGCAAATTTAGGATACATGTGACCTAATAAACGGTGTATACTAAAGTATGAAATATCAGAATGAAATTAGGGAATAAAAAAATGCGCCCCAACCCAGGATCGAACCCTCGACCTCCAACATTCCTGCATGCTAACCCAAAACTGTATCCACTGCATTACCTGCACAGCGTAACTGACATCAGCTGACAGAGGTTTTAATGCATGTGGTTACAGTGTTGCCAGATTGCCACTTTTTAATGTCCTTATTCTGCCGAATGTACTCGCCAGACGAAATGTGTGTTTGTGTGTGTGTGTGTGTGTGTGTGTGTGTGTGTGTGTGTGTGTGCATGTTTGAACAGCTGAACAGCAGTAATTGAATATTATTTCTTTTTAGTTACACCGTGTTAAAATGCCAACATGAAGTTACATATTATATTGCACAAGCTGAAACATCCATTGCTAGACAACAGATCCTTATTTTCTCTTCTTGGTTATGCACTATGTCCTTCAAATAACTTAATCAATATTAGTATTAAAAAAACGGTAGTATAAACAACTCATGCTGCGGCTCACCTTTTCTTGCAGCTGTGGAGAAGTCTTTATTGCCGCACTCAGCAACATATATATTTATTTACAATAAATACATAGTATGTTGTCTGTATGTCAAATATGCTCGTTTCTTAGAAGATCGGAAGCGCTAACAGATGATGTATCATATGCATTTATAGCATATCTGGTGCTTTTCTTACTTCTGTTACAAACAATTTCACAGACAAATGTTAATAACTTCATTGATAAATATGGAATAAACATTGTAATATTTTTATAGGTAACGTCTCTTTATTGCAGTTTCACAGCTGTCTTCTTTAGATTTGCTGTCACCCTGTTGGGAGCTAGAGGTTTTTGAATATATATATATATATATATATATATATATATTCTGTCAGAACCGCTCACTGGCCAACCAGATACCTCTCGCCTCTCTCGCCGAGGGTGTTATCGGTTTGGCCTGGCCAGTGTGGTCACATATCGGTTAAACCATAATCTATAAAAGATCTACTGCACGTAACGTCACACTCATATACTGGGTTACTACCCGTTTAATGGCGATTCCCTGCATTTGTACTTAGCTGCTATTAAGACATCACTATCAGTGATCATAAGGATGTGATAATATCTCTGACTTCGGGTATGACATGGAAGGTTGAGAAATATAGGAAAACATTTTTTCTTATCAAGAGTGGCAGGATACAAATTGTTGAGTATATAAGTAGTCAACATCAGATCTTCATTGCTGTTGTCGATGATTTGGAGCACAGATGGAAAAATTTAAAAGCATCTTTCAATATGGATTAGACAAGTATGTTCCGAGCAAGGTCTTAAGTGATGGGAAGGACCCAGCGTGATTTATTTGCCGCGTTAGAAAAATGCTAAGCAAATAAAGGGTGTGTCATCACAGGTTCGGCAGGAGTCCGAATCTAGCTGACAACAAATAGTGAACGGAGTGGAAATAATCATTAAGTCCCGGTTTACAGTGAACCGACGTAACAGAGCCCGACGGCGAGCTGCCGCGGCGCTGTTTCGCGATCATGAATAGCGGGGCAGGGAGCAGCCCGACAGTTAACAGCTCGCGTAACTGCGTGGACGGCAAACGCTTAGGCCGCCCGATCGCCAGTCTTTCTCAAACGATTTTAAAGAAACTACTCGGTAGAAAAAAAAATTATTCTCGCGCATTTCAGAGCTTTATTCGTCGTCTTCATAATGAACTGTTTATCATTTCGTTAATCGTCATAGTTATTGCGATATTTCAAAATTAAGCAAGCTACGCGAGACAATCAAATAGTTTTCAGTGAAAAATGAAGGTCGGTATGAATTTTCGTTTTGTGCACGTTAGGTCACATGTTGCTGCGTAACAAGTGTAGTTAACATGTTGAACAATTCTTTGAACAAATAAGATTTTGCCAAATGATAGTGTGCAAAGAGGAATGTATGCAGTCTTATGGTAACTGCGTGTAACTTCCTTATCTAGCACAATATACAAGAAGCTTCAGATTTTTTTTCCGTGGAACAATTTAATTTTTTAGGGGTCACCGACAGCTGGTGAAATGCGGTTCCTAGAAACCACAAAAAGCTTTCGAGACATGGTTTTCTCATTCACAATATGATTCATAACCATTGTAAGAATTGCGGTGTCAACTGCCAAAGTGTTGTGAGACTGCCTCCAGTCACAGTACTTGATTTTATAAATACTATAAATGAATTATACAATATACAGAACTTTCCAAATGTAGTTGGTGATGTTGACAGAAAATACATTCGTCTAAAACGCTGTGGAAATTCTGGTACAATCCACAAAACATTTTCAGCCAATCATCCTACAAGCAGTTGCAGATCGTCAAAGGAAATCCCTTATGATCGATGGTGAGTGACATGGGAAGGAAAGAGAAGGTGGCATATTTCATTCTTCTAGTGTATTTCGCTTGATGCAAGAAGGGGAGCTTAATATATTGCCAGACTCACCATTATTAAAGCCGTCAGGTGGTTGCCTTTTGTATTCATTGGAGATGAGGCACATCCATTGTTAAAGCATTTCATCAACTCTTAAAGTCGATGGGTTTTAAGTCCAGGGAAGGAATATGTCGACAAACGCTCCTCCAGACGACAACGATTAATTGAATGTGCTTTTGGATTAACGAGCACTAATTGGAGCATATTTCAAAAGCCAATACAAATATTATCAGAATACTGTGAAATATACATGTTCGCCACAACCTTGTCATAGCCGTAGAAGGATTCCTGAGTGTCGATGAGCAATATGCAGCAGAAACGGAGTTCTAAGCAACGCACTTATCAGACAGGCGAAACTTTAACAGAGCTCCAAAGTAAACTCTCCAAATGAGACGGTTTTTGAACGTTTTTCTCACGTAGTAAAACACGATTTTCATGTATTTATCAGCTATGTTCCATCTACTATATTATCCCCCTTCGTTTCAAGAAAACGAAAGAAATTAGAGATTAAGAAAATGTATTCTGTACTCGTAGGCTGTAATATTGCTGCCACCTCATCAGATAACTTGTCCAAAATCAATCGGTCGTGATGATATTTTTCCAGCTGGTTCCATAGAGGACACCGAGTAAAAACAGCTGCTATTGAGGGTTCGGCTGATGTTGTTCTCTGAACAGCACAACGAAAGAACCAGAGGCGCCAGCAGCAGTAGTGATTCTGTTACAAACAGTACAGACTCTGCTACCCTCAGCAGCAGCCGAATACTGCCGGTGTTGCCCAGCCGCAGCCAGAGTCACAGGAACGCTCTGGTCGCCGCTCTCGGAACCAAACATGTCTGACTCGCTCAGCTCCGCTCCGTACCACTCTGCTCCCCGCCACGCCGCTTGCAGCGCCGCTATAATCACGTGTATTGAGCAGCACTGGTTTGCTCCGCCAACGTTACTCTGCTCGCAGCGCCACACCGCTCTGATTGTGCCACGCCACGCCACTACAGGGTGTTACAAAAAGGTACGGCCAAACTTTCAGGAAACATTCCTCACACACAAATAAATAAAAGATGTTATGCGGACATGTGTCCGGAAACGCTTAATTTACAAGTTAGAGCTCATTTTAGTTTCGTCAGTATGTACTGTACTTCCTCGATTCACCGCCAGTTGGCCCAATTGAAGGAAGGCAATGTTGACTTCGGTGCTTGTGTTGACATGCGACTCATTGCTCTACAGTACTAGCATCAAGCACATCAGTACGTAGCATCAACAGGTTAGTGTTCATCACGGACGTGGTTTTGCAGTCAGTGCAATATTTACAAATGCGGAGTTGGCAGATGCCCATTTGATGTATGGATTAGCACGGGGCAATAGCCGTAGCGCGGTACGTTTGTACCGAGACAGATTTCCAGAACGAAGGTGTCCCGACAGGAAGACGTTCGAAGCAATTGATCGGCGTCTTAGGGAGCACGGAACATTCCAGCCTATGACTCGCGACTGGGGAAGACCTAGAACGACGAGGACACCTGCAATGGACGAGGCAATTCTTCGTGCAGTTGACGATAACCCTAATGTCAGCGTCAGAGAAGTTGCTGCTGTACAAGGTAAAGTTGATCACGTCACTGTATGGAGAGTGCTACGGGAGAACCAGTTGTTTCCGTACCATGTACAGCGTGTGCAGCCACTATCAGCAGCTGATTGGCCTCAATCCTCATTTCAGTGCAAATGTTCTCTTTACGGATGAGGCTTCAGTCCAACGTGATCAAATTGTAAATTTTCACAATCAACATGTGTGGGCTGACGAGAATCCGCACGCAATTGTGCAATCACGTCATCAACACAGATTTTCTGTGAACGTTTGGGCAGGCATTGTTGGTGATGTCTTGATTGGGCCCCATGTTCTTCCACCTACGTTCAATGGAGCACGTTATCATGATTTCATACGGGATACTCTACCTGTGCTGCTAGAGCATGTGCCTTTACAAGTACGACACAACATGTGGTTCATGCACGATGGAGCTGCTGCACATTTCAGTCGAAGTGTTCGTACGCTTCTCAACAACAGATTCGGTTACCGATGGATTGGTAGAGGCGGACCAATTCCATGGCCTCCACGCTCTCCTGACCTCAACCCTCTTGACTTTCATTTAAGGGGACATTTGAAAGCTCTTGTCTACGCAACCCCGGTACCACATATAGAGACTCTTCGTGCTCGTATTGTGGACGGCTGTTATACAATACGCCATTCTCCAGGGCTGCATCAGCGCATCAGGGATTCCATGCGACGGAGGGTGGATGCATGTAACCTCGCTAACGGAGGACATTTTGAACATTTCCTATAACAAAGTGTTTGAAGTCACGCTGGTACATTCTGTTGTGTGTTTCCATTCCATGATTAATGTGATTTGAAGAGAAGTAATAAAATGAGCTCTAACATGGAAAGTAATCGTTTCCGGACACATGTACACATAACATATTTTCTTTCTTTGTGTGTGAGGAATGTTTCCTGAAAGTTTGGACGTACCTTTTTGTAACACCCTGTGTAACCACAGCAATGAGACAAGCGTTCAATGACGTTGACTGTATAATTTTGCCAAAAGATCTGACTAAGAAGCGTAAGAGATTTTGGTCATTCGTAAAATCAGTAATCGGATCGAAATAATTTATTCACTCATCCAGTAACCATACTGGCACCGAAACGGAAGATGACAGAGAGAATGCCGAGCTGAGTTCAATCTTTCATAACTGTTTTATTGCGGAAGATCGTAATACGGTCCCATCATCGTATAAACGTCGAAATGGCAATAATTGAGATACGTGATTGCAGACCAGACAAGCAATTAAAATCGCGTAGTAATGAAAAGGTGTCTGGACTAGGTGAGGTACCTACAAGATTCAACAGAGATTACTGGAAAGAACATGCTCCCCTTCCAACAGCAAATTAGGATATCTGGCGTCTGGATAAAAGGGCAAGTCATTCCTGTTTTCATGAAGGGTCATAGGACAGATGTACAGAATTATAGCCGATAATCTGTTGTACAATTATGGAACATGTTTTGTACCTATGTATTATGACGCTTCTGCATAACTGAAATCTCCTCTACAAACATTAACATGGATTTCACAAGGAGAGGTCTTGGCGAAACTCAGTTGGCTTTGTTCCTCCATCAGATCCACAGTGCTGTAGACATCAGTGCTCGTTCCTTGACTTCAGGAAGACTTTTGACACTGTCCCGCATTGCCATTTAGCGAACAAAATACGATATTACCGAATATCGGACCAGCTTTCCGACTGGATCCGACTTCCTTGCAAATAGAACTCAACACACCGCTCTTAACGGAACAAAATCGACAGATATAAATGTAGATTCATGAGTACCTCAAGGAAGTCTGACAGAACCATTACCGTTCACAATATATATAAAAGATCTAGTAAAAAATGCCGGAAAGTGCATAAGGCTTTTCGCAGATGATGCGGCTGTGTGTAAGAAAACGGCAACGCCAGGAGATAGTATCGGTTCGCAGAATGACATGCAGAGGATTGATGTATGGTGCAGGTTCCGTCACTTGACCCTGAACGTCAGTAAATGTAACATATTGCGCATAGGTAGTAGAAAAAATCCAGTATTCTACAACTACACTGTTGATGACAAATTGTGGGAAGCAACTTCTGTCGCAAAATATCTAGGAGCAACCAGCCGGAGCGACGTTAAGTGGAATGACCATGCAAAATAAACAGTAGAAAAAGCATTTGCCAGACTGAGATTCATAGAACAAATCTTGAGGAAATGTAGCTCATCCACGAAAGAAGTGTCTTACAAAGATTCTTGAATGTTGTTCGTCACTCTGGGACCCTCACCGGGGAGCACTAGTAGAAGATATGAAGAAAATCAGATGTAGAGTTGGAGTGGGTTGATTTGGGGGGGAGGAGACCAAACAGCGAGGTCATTGGTTCAAATGGCTCTGAGCACTATGGGACTCAACTGCTGTGGTCATAAGTCCCCTAGAACTTAGAACTACTTAAACCTAACTAACCTAAGGACATCACACACATCCATGCCCGAGGCAGGATTCGAACCTGCGACCGTAGCAGTCGCACGGTTCCGGACTGCGCGCCTAGAACCGCGAGACCACCGCGGCCGGCGAGGTCATTGGTCTCATCGGATTAGGGTAGAAAGTCGGCCGTGCCCTTTTCAAAGGAACCATCCTGGCATTTGCCTGAAGAGATTTAGGGAAATCACGGAAAACCTAAATCAGGATGGGCGGACTCGGGATTGAACCGTCGTCCTCCCGAATGCGAGTCCAGTGTGCTAACCACTGCGTCAAACGTAGAGTACCGCGGTTCGACACGGGATCTTTTAGTCGGCGCAAAAGCAGTACACAGATGTTGAACAAACTCTAGTGGCAGAGGCTACAAGAGAGGCGTTCTGGATCACAGAGAGGTTTATTGTCGAAATTCCGTGAGTGTACGTTCCGGGAAGAATAGGACAATATATTACTTCCTTCCTTATACCTTTCGCAAAATGACCACAACGAGAAAATTCGAGAAGGCACAGCTAATACAGAGGTTTTAAAGACGATGATTCTTCCCATACTCCGTTCGCGAATGGAACAGGGACGGGGGGAACAGTTAGTAGAGTCAAAAGTACCCTCCGCCACACACCGTCAGCTGGCATGTGGATTATTGGTGCTAACGCAGATGCAGACATCTCATCCCACGATACATGGCTGAACAAAATCGTGGCCAACCGTTAACTTACATCGAGTAATAGACACTGTAGAGATGAGCTTAATACGAGGGTTGGAACTTTAATAGATGCTACTATTTATTTACAGCTCGTACAAAATAATAAGTGTCTCAGAGTTTTACTGACCTTCAAAGTAGTCACCAGCATTGTGTATAACCCGTTGCAAGCGATGTGGAAATCGTAAGATACTCTTAGCAGTACCAGTTGAGTCGACAGTTCGAGTGGCGCGGTCTATTGGCCGACGAATTTGTAGTAGCTCTGAAGGGAATGCCGGGAAGTGTTTCCTTCAGTTTAGAAATCGAGTTGAACTCACGACGGCTTAAGTGAGGGGAGTGCAGTAGGTGGTGCAGCAGGTAGCAGCCCCATGAGTGCCGGCCGCGGTGGTCTCGCGGTTCTAGGCGCGCAGTCCGGAACCCTGCCTCGGGCATGGATATGTGTGATGTCCTTAGGTTAGTTAGGTTTAAGTAGTTCTAAGTTCTAGGGGACTAATGACCACAGCAGTTGAGTCCCATAGTGCTCAGAGCCATTTGAAAAAAGCCCCATGAGTCAAACAAATCAGTAACAGCTTGCACTGTACGTGCTTGAGCATTGTCCTGCAAAATGATGGTCAGGTCCTCCAGAACGTGTCATCACTTCTGTCTCTGTGCTGTTCATTTTTGGAACACAGCCTACGACCAGCTTAGAGTCAGAAATGACGACACTTTCTGCAGGACCTGACCATCATTTTTCAGGATAATGCTCAAGCACCTACAGTGCAAGCTGTTACTGATTTGTTTGACTGATGGGGTTGCTAAGTGCTACACCACCTACTGCACTCCCCTCACTTAAGCCGTCGTGAGTTCAACTCGATTTCTAAACTGAAGGAAACACTTCACGGCATTCACTTCAGAACTGCTAAAAATTCGTCGGGAAATAGCCCGCGCCCGTCGAACTGTCAACACAACTGGCACTGCTAAAAGAATCCTACGACTTCCACATCGCTGGCAGCGGGTTGTACACAATGCTGGTGACTACTTTGAAAGTCAGTAAGACTTTGAAACACTTATCTATTTTGTACGAGCTGTAAATAAATAGTTGCCACTATTAAAGCTCCAACCCTCGTATGTAGGATGCGTTTGTTTTTTGTGATGTGGCGCGCGCGCGCACGTACATGTGTGTGTGTGTGTGTGTGTGTGCGCGTATGTGTGTGTATCTGTCTGAGGGACAGAGAGAGAGGGAAAGAGAGAGAAAGACGGGAGCAGGTTTAACTTTTCTGTGCCGTTAAAAAGCAATAGTATTGCGTAGTGTAGAAAGGACAGGATAACTCCTACCTAGCATGGTTAACGCATAACTTTGTTCCAAATTACCTCGTTTTACTTACGAGTGGATATACTTTTAAGTTCAGCTGTGAATCATTTTATCTGTTTCTGACATCGGTGAAAAAAGAGAAGAATAACATGCTTAGTTATTTTACTGTGCTCGCCGTTATCTCACTTCATGGGCACTATTTTTGTTACACGCTCGCGTTGTAACATATTTAACTGGCACGTCTCCCACATGTACCTTTTCTCAAATGTTCGGAGACGTGTGGTACTAATAACTTCGTGATTTAGTAGCACAGTTTTGCCTGTTTCATTCGGAATGGGTGACCAACCATTGACCTGAGTTGGAGAGGCAACTGACTTGGAACCTGGAACAGAGAAGTAAACATAAGTATCCCTCATTAGACTTCATACGAATAAAATGAATTCCAGAATCTAGAAACTTGTGGTTTAATGAATTAAGTTCAAAGAAGAACAGTGAATTTCAACTCTACGAAATGAAAAACGTTCGAGGTTTCATATACGGAATTATCAAATACTGTTGTGAGAGGCAGAGGTTATTGTAATTTTATGAAGGCATTAAATTAAAAAAAAAAGATTGGTAGCATGTGTTTCAAAACATGTCCGCCGCTTAGAAATGTTACGCCTCTAAGGATGACATATCAGAACACACAAACGGCAAGCATGGAAAGGCAGTGGCTAAGTCAAACGGCTGACGAAAGTGATATAAACAGCCGCAGGAATAACCTGGTCGGAGTAAACAGCCTGCCAGGAGGCGGCACGTTGTAGTTTCAGCGCAAATAGCTATGCTGATTCGCCTCCTATCTCTGTCGTAAAGCCGTCGCTAGTTCATAGTCAAATTACAACATATGAAGGGAACGTAATGTCATGGCCAAAGACTGTAAAAAGCCACAGACGAGTCACCACAAGTTTGTCGTCACTTCAGTGCCTTCTGTTTATAAAACCAAACTACTATCAACAAAAATAAATATGTTTTCTATTGTTTCGTCAGTAGAAGTTATCACTGTCGTACGCTGACTTTGGTTATCGTTACATCATCGTCGTACGAAGACTTAAAGGACAGATATTGAGGTAAATGATCACAAAATAGAAATTCAACTACGATCTCTCAACACAGAACATGGAAATAAACCTGATGAGATACGAGTACTTATACAGTTTCTGTACAGATTTTGCGTCAGATCTAGCTCCCACTCTAGCAGCAGTATATTGTATATCGCTGGAGCAACGAAGCATTCCAATAGAAAGCGACAGGACCTCCAAGCTATTTCCGTTTTCTAGTACGCTTTTTCTAGCAGATGCGCTTAGCTGCAGGCCTGTACCACCTTCGATATCCAAAAAGATCGTAAACTGAGGCGTAAAACATGTTTCATAGTTCTACAATGACTGAAATCACCGTTCTTGTATATTTTCATCATCTGTCATGATGTTTTATGTCTTTTCATAGGGTTTTTCTGTCTGTAAGGATTACGTTGGATTTTTACGTCTTCCGTTTCAGTTTTGCTTCCTTCAGTGCTGATGATAAAACTCGGTGCTTTTTAGTTATCCCTTCTCCTCTATGAATATGTTGAACATGTACAGGGATAGTGCGCAACCTTGTCTCATTTCCCTTCTACAATGGTATTGAATGTATATCTTCCTGTTCACACTCCATCTTCTTTCTAGAATACGATACTGCAGTATCTGTGATGTTCAGAAGTACTGTGCGATGTTCCTTCGAATATACATGCATGTCCTAAGGAACAGGCACTGCTGCGAGAGCAGCCGTTATGAAATACATGAAATGGATTCACTTTTGCCAATATGGGCAACCATCAGCTGAATAATGAAATGACGACAATGAAATTCTGCCGTTGCCAACATATGGAAGTATCGGTCTGGCCGTGAGTCGGGTAGGGATAGCCTAACGGTAAGGCGACCGCTCGCGATAGGCAGCAAATCCGGCTTCGAATCCCCGTGCGGCACAGATATTCACTGTCGTCATTCCATTATATAGCTGATTATTAGCCATATTAGCAACTATGAATACATTTCATGTCTTTCTGGAATAGTCCTTTGCTAGGAGAGCTTCTCTAGTTCCCTTTCCTGATGTGAAAGCAAACTGATCCTGAAACGCACCATGGGAGGTGGTGCAGTGGTCAGCACACTGAACTCGCATTCAGGAGGACGACGGTTCGAACCAAACTCCGTCCATTCTGATTTGGATTGTCGTGACTTCCCTCAATCGCTTCAGGCAAATGCTGGGATGGTTCCTCTGAACGGGCACAGCCGACTTACTTCCCCAGCCTTCCGTAATCCGATAGGACCGATGACCTCGATGTTGGGTCCCATCCCCCAAATCAACGAACCTGAAATGTATGTTGTTCAGTTTTCGCTTTAGTCCTCTTCTTGACAACAATGAGCAATATTTTCGATGCGTGCGATAGCAGTGTTAGTGTTCTATAGTTAGAACAGTCGGAGACATTTCCTTTATTCGGTAAGATGATTTTACTATTTTTAGTAAAGACTTCCGGGATTTCGCCATAGTAATGGCTTCTAAAAATGGTATACAGTTTATATTCATTTTTTTTTCTCTTTTTCCCGTCGTTTTGCAGCCACATAGACTGTCTAACATCCAGTGGGTACCTCTTTCAGAACAACCAGCTGAATGGTGGTCAGAAAGTGTGCGTACGAATGTCCATTTAGAAAGCCTGAGATGAAGTAAGGTCCCACAATGTAATTTCTCTATGATTCCACACCATACGTTTTCCCTCCACGATCGTTGATGTTGCATTTCACGAAGACAGTGTGGATTTTTGCCTGCCAAGTAGTGCACGTTATACAAATTTACGTTAGCGTGTTTAACAAACGTCGCTTCATCAGTAAAGAGCAAACGATGGAAAAACGTTGGGTCTCTCAGTTGTTGAAGAGCAAATCAACAAAATTCTGTACGACGTCCTAAATCACCGTTGTCGAGTACCTGATGTAATGACAGGTGATAAGGATGGAAATTCCGTCAATACAGGATGCGAATGATACTCGTCTGGTTGATTCCACATTTCTTGCCAATATATCTCTCGTACCACTGTGCAGATTCATTGGCATCGTAGGCAGAACAGCTTCTTCGTGTTCTCTGCCAGTTGCAGTCTTCTTTATTGTCCGCTTTTTGACGTTCAAGCAGCCTGTCCGCACTAGCATCTTAATACTTCGTGTAATTACCTAGAGCGTCGGACATTGGCGATCCAGATACATAGCCCTATACCGCTGTACTGTTTTTGCGACATTTTTTTACATTCTCTATATAAGAGTAGTATATGCAACTTCTCCTCATTGGTGTACCTGTCAGCACGCAACGAATACTGAAGTAGAAATGAGCGGCCTGCACTGCACACAAGTACAGAGGGAAATGTGCCAACATTTTGACACAGCGTAGCACAACAGCTGTGTCTGGCGGTGTTTGCACCGTTAATGCCGACTTCGACCACTGTACTCTCACACTCTGGGTAATTTCTGGAACTTTTTTACGACAGGTTTCAGCGTCAACATCAACAAACGCTGTATCACTGTAATTGTCTTCTCAAGAGCTAACGAATTCAGTTATAATAAAAATACGGTTCCATTTTTTAAAAAACGTTCTTATTTCAGTATCTCAGTTGATATCAGCGCTAAAAACATTAACCAAATAAAAAAAATTGTGCCCTCGACGCTGCAAAGTTTGCCGAAAACCGCGTTCGATATGTGTAACCGTTCATGGTCACATCTGTATAATGAAATTTGGGAACTGTTGGTTTTGAAGGAGGATACTGTGAGCACAAACTTCTGAGAAGCACTGTTGAAGTACATAATTAAATATATAATAGACTAAACGAGTGACTGGCAAACAGTGGCCTATATTATTTATCAGACATGTCGATTCAGTGGCCATGCCTACAACACACGCCTGTATCGGAACATGTGTCAACTCGATGGCTACACCGCCTGAGGAACTCTAACTACACATCTGTATCGATGCTCAGTCTGGGTGGATAATTTGAATCACTGCCAGATACAAAGATTATCGCTTCACTGGCGCATACGTTAACTTGATATGTGACCCATTAAATGTGTCTGCGACATGGGTTGTCAGTGACTTTCCATGGCCCTCCAGCAACCTCTGTTAATACTTTGTGGACTCACAAACAAACTATGTGAAGGGATAACCCACAGCAACGTAGATTCTCTGCCACAACATTGAGAGTCCCTGGATGCAGCATGATGGGACTTCATACCATCCTGAATCGAAAAGATCATGTTATATAATCCTAATAATTTATGTGCATTGTTGATATAAAACTATGACGTAGGGTTAATTAAAGACAAATTTATGATTCTCAGTGTTGTGGTTTTGACAAAAGTTATTTTATACATATAAATGTATAAATTTAAAGCAGAAGTTGTGCATGTTCTACAGCAATGGTTCAGATAGCTCTGAGCACTATGGTACTTAACATCTGAGGTCATCAGTCCCCTAGAACTTAGAACTACTTAAACCTAACTAACCTAAGGACATCACACAAATCCATGCCCAAGGCAGGATTCGAACCTGCGACCGTAGCGGTCGCGCGGTTCCAGACTGAAGCGCCTAGAACCGCTCGGCCACTTCGGTCGGCTCTAGAGCAATAATTTATTTCTTAAATTGGTATCGACATACGAAGTGTTCATCAGACAATACAGTAGTTGAAAAATCTATGTGCCTCCAGGCTTTCCCGGCGTACTCCAACGATAAAATCTTCTCAGTGAAAAAAAAAATAAATAATGAAATGATTCTATGGCATTGATGACAGGGAGTCCTCACCCACGGAAGTTCGGTCACCGAGCTACAAGTCTTTTAGTCAGCGCTACATTAGGCCACTTGCGTCTCAGTGGTGATGAAATGATGATGAGGATACAATTCGCCGGCCGGGGTGGCCGAGCGGTTCTAGGAGCTACAGTCTGCAGCCGCGAGACCGCTACGGTCGCAGGTTGGAATCCTGCCTCGGGCATGGATGTGTGTGATGTCCTTAGCTTAGTTAGGTTTAAGTAGTTCTAAGTTATAGGGGGCTGATGACCTCAGAAGTTAAGTCCCATAGTGCTCAGAGCCATTTGTTACAGTTCCTGAGCGGAGAATACCTCAAACCAGGCTGGGAATCAAACCTGGGCCCACTGTATGGCAGTCAGACATATTGACCGCTCATCTAAGGGAACAGACTTCTCAAGTTATCAACAAAGTGGTGGCGTCGTCTTATCGCAATATTTCCATACGACAAGAATTTTCCATTATAAAGGCGGTGGCGTCCGCGCACAGAATGGACAGACACCGAGACTCGACGCTCGCATCAGGACCATGCTGCGTTGTCCTACCACCGGCAGCCCCCCGTTCCCCCACCACCGGCGCGGCGCGCTCTTCCGGAAGCGCGGGGGTAGGCAAGCACACGGAAGAAGCCAGCGACCCAACGGCTATGTAATTATGCAAAAGGCAGCACCAAGCCAAGACTTGGGTTAAACCAAGACCCGACACTCCGAGGGCAACATACTCTGAAGCGGTTTCTCCACAAAGAAGCCACGAAAGTGTAGCCCTGTCACTACAACATCAACCACAACCACAAGAACAACACCAGTAAGACAAAAGAACAACGACCAGGTCCCCATCTGAGAAAGCTCTAGGGAACCCGTAACACAAGCTGCAACAGAGAGTGCAAACCTCTCCCAGCCAGTCCCCCCCCCCCCCGACCCCCTCGGATCAGCTGTTAGGTATGATGGTCCAGACCATGAACCTTGTCATGGAGATGATGAAGTAGTTCAGGAGGCAAAAGGCAAAATATGCAGATCCTCACTGCCCTTCAGGCAGCAGTCTAGCAGTCACTCCCCTCTGCAATTTCACTAGTAACAGGTAACAGCAAAACCCTATCATGGATAGACTACCAAATATCCATGGCCTGACAATGTGCGCCTTTAACGCAGACGGCATTGTTAATCAAGTGATCGAATTCAGAGAATTCATGAAGGAATTTTCAGTCGACATATGCATGACGGCGGAAACCCAACTCAAGTCGGCAAACAAAGTGACAATTCACAATTACAACAGTTACCGTGCAGATACGCCAACACAATGCGAAGGAGTGGTCATATACACAAAAAGAGGGATCCCTCACCACCAGGTATACATACCAGCTACCAATAAAATCGAAGCAGTGGCAGTAGAATTAACCACTGCCACCGGACCCCTAACAGTAGTTGTAATCGACCGAACCCCAAATCGATGAGGGAGATACAGCAGGTTAAGGCCTAATTGAGGGCAAACTCCTAATCGGAGGCGACTTCAGTGCCAAGCACCCAGACTGGAACTCTACAATAACCTCCAGAGCAGGTTCCAAACAGCAACAACTAGCACGAAACCACCACTTTGAAACATGGGGTCCTGTCGAGCCCATTCACTTTCCTAAAAATGGAGTTAGGCCCGACGTATTAGACATAGCTCTCACTAGGAGGATCACAGGGTTTGTGGCTGCGAGGACAGTTAACAGAATGTCCTCCGACCACAATCCAATCATCTTCGAGGTCGATGTGGGAGAATGGGTAGCACTCCCGAGGCACCAGTCATCCCACAAACGCAGAGACTGGGAGCGATACCGAGAAACTGTCACCTCGGATATCGCTCGCGCTCCGCCACCTACTGCTGAAACAGTAGAACAAGCGCTACAAGACCTAACAGGCACCATCCTGCAGGTAGCGGAAGGGGCCAACCCCCACAAAGCGACGGGCCGCCCTCGCAAATACAGGTCCCGGAACATTTGCTAGCTCAAATTCGACACAAAAATAGAGTAGCAAAGCAGTGGAAGGTCACAAGAGATCAGGCCACCAGGAGGCTGCTCCGTCGTCTACAGAGAGAGCTGAAGGCAGCGCTCAATGAGCACAGAAACCAGCAATGGCAAAATCGCCTCTCAGCCCTCAAAATGGACGATCACACAATCTGGCAAGCTACCAGACAATCACTAACAAACGCGCTAGAATTCCGCCCCTGCACGGCGAGCAGGGGATGGTCTACAGCCAAGCTGATAAGACCAACGTCCTCGCCGATACCTTCGAGAAGCAATTCCAGGCGGCAGAACCCCAAGACGACGAGAATTAAAAGGTAGTTCACCGTCAACTTGCTGTCTTCCTCAATACTGAGGAAGACCCAAAAGACGAACCCCCACTTTTCATCCCCAAAGACGTAACAAAAGTAATTAGGTCCCTTCCAACAAAGAAGGCGCCAGGACACGGCATTGTCATCAATCAGTTAGTTAAAAACCTCCCCCACTCTGCGATCACACACCTCGCGAAAGTCTTCAACGAGATTACTCGTTCCCGCGAGTTATCAGCTTTCTGGAAACACAGGGAAGTGGTCGTGATACACAAACCAGTGAAAGACCCTCTATTCCCGCAACACTACAGGCCGATTAGCCTCTTGCCAATCTCAGCAAGATCTACGAGCGCCTCCTGCTAATACCCATACAGGAACATATTGCCAGAGAGCAACTTCTTCCATATTTCCAATTCGGATTCCAGAAGAACCACTCTGTCCCACAACAGATCATGAGAGTGGTTGAAGCAGCCACAGAGGGTTTCCACCACAGAGACTACTGCGAGATAGTGCTACTAGACATAGCCAAAGCCTTCGACTCAGAGCTACTCTATAAGTTATACACACAAGGATTCCCTCGGAGCATAGTTAAGCAAATTAAAAGCTATCTCATGGATAGAGCTTTCTCTGTTAAAGTAAAAACAGCCACCTCCACCAAAAGGCGTATTCGTGCTGGGGTGCCACAGGGAATGGTATAGTTTGTACACTGGGAACACACCAACGACCCCCTGGTGCACACCGCACAATATGCAGACGACACAGCCTTCTACACACGTAATGCGTACAAGGAATGGTCATCCGTAGGCTACATAGGGTTTCAAATGACAAAGACACTTGGGCCCTTCGCTGGCGTATCACCATCAACTCTGAGAAGATGCAGGCTATGCTGATCACCCGGAGGCTCGGAAGGCGCGGACCTCCTCAACGCCTCCCCCTGCCCCCTCCACCTTCACCTAAACGGAACCCAACACCTCTGGTGCAGAACCGCCAAGTATCTTTGCGTAACCTTGGACTCTCGTCTTACGTAGAAACCCCACGCACACGAGGTCCACAGAAAGGTCTGTGCTAGAATGTCCATCCTATACCCAGTCCTCAACACAACCAGCTCCCTTCCGTGTCCTGTAGGAGTGAATGTATATCAGGCCCTTATACAGTTAGTAATGGAGTATGCATGCCCTGTCTGAGGATGCGCAACTTGACAAACTCCAGAGGCTGCGGAACTGCCCCCTCAGGAGGGCACTGCATTTACCACTGGGATTCCCCACCGACGACTTGTACGCTGCAGCTGAAATCCCCCTCCGAACAATAACTGGCAAGGGCCTTCTATGAGAGCTCTTCCAGATCAGGAAATGTCCTCATCCTCTCCCTAGGTCGGTATGACTTGTCCCGCAACAAGCACGAACGCCCAGTGACGATATTCGACGACTAAGTTCAAATGGTTCAAATGGCTCTGAGCACTATGGGACTCAACTGCTGTGGACATAAGTCCCCTAGAACTTAGAACTACTTAAACCTAACTAACCTAAGGACAGCACACAACACCCAGCCATCACGAGGCAGAGAAAATCCCTGACCCCGCCGGGAATCGAACCCGGGAACCCGGGCGTGGGAAGCGAGAACGCTACCGCACGACCACGAGATGCGGGCTACGACTAAGTCGATGGGAAAATCCCTATATCCAATCCCTAATCATGTTCCCTCCCCCACAATATCAAAAAATCTCGTCAACCTCAGGCAAGTACCAGACACATACAGAACATTCACTACATTACGCAGACACCCAAAAATCACAGAAAATAATCACACACACAAGTAAACACAAAGAGTAAAGGCCTAAAGGCTACAAACTCCCCAACACACTTCTCCAAAGAGGGGAAAGTAACAGATGAGAGTGAGAGAGCACTAAGACACTTTGCCTCAAGATGATGGCTACGGAACGGATCGAAACATTGCGGCAAGACGTCGTCACAAATCACCTGATCACATGAGAAAATTTTATCAATGTACGAAACCTGCTGACATCCACATTCTTCTATAAATGTTTTATACGTAAAAAGCGTTCATCGTTCGGATAAGGCGCAATCCAGAAAACTAGTTCGTCATTATCTGCACCGAGTGCTTGTAAGCTTTCCACAGTACTTTTAGCGGTAATGTTCTATAGTGTGGTTAAAAGTCTGTGTGGTACATCGGTGGTATTCTCTAGTATTGCAAACCCTATACAGTGCAGTACTCACACATCTAGAAGCACTAGTTCATCATAGTTGAATAGCAGCGGCACCAGCTGTCTGTGCTGTCAGACTTCACACGAGATGATGATTATGCCGTTTTGGCTCTCTCAGTTCTCCCTCCCAGTCTACCTTGTGCTCATACCCGTGTTGCACCAACCATGCAGCTTCTTCTTAGGCAGTCTCTTCGTTGTCTCTTCGCCTTCAGCCACTTCGGAGGTGGGCTTTGTTCATGATTTTATCCCAGACATTCACAAGAGAAATGTGGCTGGCAAATATCTATGGGCACTGGAAGCCAACTGACGAGAACTGATCTGATGGTATGATTTCTCATATTCAAAGCTGCCCCTCATCCAAGCCCAATACGAGAACTTTCCAGCCACAATAGTGTGCAGCATTCCGCAGCAGAAAATCGAGAGCAAGGACTCATCTATGAGATTCCTTCAAGCTTCTTGGTGAAGCTCCCACAAATTTCTGTAACTGGCTCGAATATATGTATATCTTTCACCGCCCTTCCTCATCGTAAAAAATGCAACTACAACTGTGTAAGTGATAAAAATAGCCTGTCTACAAGATGTTTCTAAAGCTACAATAAAACTGATTTCCCTTTCCTTATGTTAGTGGATATGCAAGAAAATAGTCACATTAACCCTCAAATTTTATTTATGCCCTCTATGCTGGTGCTAACAGATTCACAATTTCGTAACAGCCACCTATCATCGGCGAAGCGTCATGTACTGCCTCAGCCAACAAATTTTAATGATGTCTGTGAAATTAAATTCTGTTATATACAACTTAAATCTCTAAATGTGTTTACGTAAGCTTAACCGTTGTTCTTGAGTTATGACCTTATTTCCCTTTTCTTGTTAATATGTAACACCTACAATACCGCTGACGTGGGAGGAGGGGTGGTATGTTGGAGGTATACAACTAACACATTTAAGTACTTTAGAACTTGTTAATTTATGATTATTTATCGTGAAAAATCAAGATGAAATTATTTGTAGCGTTATACGTGAGATTTTATTAATAACTTTGTATATAAGTAATTGTAAATCTATGCAATTATGTGAAATTTGGATTTGAATTCGGGAAACTAATGTATCAATATCAGGTTATATCGAAGTGATTGCAATTCTCATGGTGTTCTCAAGGTATTAATTTGAGATTTTGGTTCCATTTTTACTCTTTGTGTGCTTTACTCGTGAATATAACTGTTCAAAAACATGTGTGGTTCCAAACAAAGATGGTATATGACTGTGCAGCAAGGGATATTTGTCTCTGGTCAGGGATGATCTGTAAAAGTTCAACAAAGGTACTTGATCATTTTTTTCCTTTTAGTTGGATGTCAGATTACAGCTCTGTATTCCATCTGAAAATCTTCTGTCGAAGTATCTATACTGTTTGCAAAAGATATTGCGTGAATACAATAATTTTGATTATTTTTTAGAAAATCGATTTTCAGGTTATTGCATCAAATCGAAAAATATGGCTGCATATTTCATCCCATCATTAGGATTATGTTTGACCATCGGGTTGAAATGAAAAGGTTGTTTGCAATTTCTTGTGCTTGCTATAATTTCAGTTTCGTTTGGAACACGTTTATTGTTTGAAACATTGTACTGATAAGTAGGTTACTACTTTGAAGACGCCTGTTTAAGTTATCTAAATAAGCAGTCGACTCTACCAAGAGCTCTAAATAAGCCTCCCAATTAGCGACGTCCAGTTCTGTCACATATTTTGCTTTTGTTATCATGAACAATTTGATTTCATTAATTATGTTATAAAGTCTTTCTACTAGCTGTCTTAGACTGAGTGACCTTACTTCTTTAAAGTATACGATGTAACTATACCGAGCATCCGAAGTGTGAGAAATTCCTGTAATTGGCGTCAGTTCAGTCCTTGGCCCTTATAAAATACAGTCTTCACGAAGATTTGCACAACGTGATATATTTTCTTGGTGCATTGTGCAATGGTATATTATCAAATGAGAGTTTCTGACAGCAATGGCTTCGTCTTTTATTAATTTTACTAGCTCCTCTTTTTTACCTATGATAGCCGGGACACCATCAATAACTACGCCAGATATACTGGCAAGAGACAAAGGTAACCGCTTTAACTTTTGTTTCACTGCTTCCTGTAAATTTCTTTTAATGGTACTAATGAAACCATTTATTCGGTAACATAACATTCATCATTAATACTTCTAATAAATATGAAAAATTTGGCCCTATTAGTAGCGTCGGTACTTTCATCCATCGTCATTGAATAAAATCTAAAACACTCGTTTTACTTTTCAGATCCGTCTCAATAGGTTTCCCAAGTTCATCAGTTCTCTTGACAATAGTTTGATTAGTCAAACTGATTACAGAAATATCTCCTTTCTTGTCAGGGCAAATTATATCTGCCACACTTTCTAATCATTCTTTAATAAATTCAGAACTACCGTGAAAAAGGTTCCTTATCATAATTGCATCGAAATAACAAAGAACTTCCTTGTATCTCCATAAATTAGTTTTATTATACGGCTCTAACCCTCTAATTTGGCAGTTGCAACTGAAGTAGCCGTAAGATAACAGACCAGCGAGTCTGGTGTATTTGCCGGTTGCAAGAAAGAGTCTTGTGGGCTCAAGTAGGGCACGGGCGGAAATTTTAAGAACAGGATGGACCAATGAGAGAATAGCATCGAGTGGCAGGAGTTTCAAATTGAAAATACTCAATTTTCAATAAATGGAATTTTATGGATTTTTTATTATTATTTTCTCGCTCGATGCTCACTTCTTGAGCCGCACCGATAATTTCTTTGGGCGGCATGCAGCCCGCGGGCCGCGGATTGGACACCTATGGTTTACGGCAACCTTGATTTTCATCCACAGACTTCTTTAATTCCGAAGAAGCGGCTATTATACGAACATCCGAAGAAAATTTGCTACTTTCGAAGTTCTAAATACTGAATCGATGCCTGAGAGGAAGGTGAAGGTGAAGTGTGAAGTTATTCACATGAGTACTAAAAGAAATCAGCTAAATTTCGATTACGCGATAAGCCCCACAAATCTGAAGGCTGTAAATTCAACTAAATACTTAGGGACTACAATTATAAATAACCTAAACTGGATCGATCACATAGATAATATTGTGGATAGAGCAAACCAAAGACTACGATTCATTGGCAGAACATTTAGAAGGTGCAACAGGTCCAGTTAAGAGAATCCTTACACCACGCTTATCCGCCATATTCTGGAGTATTTCTGTGTGGTGTGGGATCCGCATCAGGTGGGACTGACGGATGACATCGAAAAAGTACAAAGAAGAGCAGCTCGTTTTGTATTATTATGAAATAGGGGAGATAGTGTCACAGACATGATACATGAATTGGAGTGGCAGTCATTAAAACAAAGGCATTTTCCGTTGCGACGGCATCTTGTCATGAAATTTCAATCACCAGTTTTCTCCTCTGATTGCGAAAACATTCTGTTGGCACATACCTACATAGGGAGGAATAATCATCATCATAAAGTAAGAGAAAGCAGGGCTCGCACAGAAAATTTTAAGTGCTCGCTTTTCCCGCGAGAGTGGAAAGGTAGAGAGACAGCTTGAAGGTAGTTCATTGAACCCGCTGCCAGGCACTTTATTGTGAATAGCAGAGTAATCACGTAGATGTAGATGTTGTAGATGTGAAAGGCAGTTTAATTTTCGCAAGTGATATGTTACTGGCTTCAGGAAATGTTAATGTCGGGAAAAATTTGGTCCATTCGTATGTTACATCTTGTCCAAGGTGCATTCATTTTCTGAGCGCATGAAACAGGCCGTAGTGGCGTCGGAGTGATGTGCAACACGGCCGCTTGTTTTGTTAGCAGGGTCGGGCTGCGTGGCGTGGCGAGGCGTGGCCGTGGGCCAGCGCGGCCGGCTGTCTATATATACGGTAGAGCGGCTGGGCGGCCAGGCCGGCGCTCACTACTGGCTGGCGGACGCTGCGCTGTACGGGCACGCACAGCGACCTGATCCCCCGCGCTTCCTCACAACCACAAAGTCTGCGCCGACTGCTGCTCTGCTTGCATAATACGTTGACGGAGGTGGGAGGCGTTACGCCAAGAAGCACCAGTTCGATGTTCGTCAAACTTTGCGGACATGTTCATCACATAACGGGTGTTGAACTATTAGAGTTTCAAGCCGTCATCAGCGTCGGTGTATGGTGCGAGCCCAAACGTCACAAACAGTTGTACTCGTTGTGGCATGGAGGCAAACTGTCACCGAATTCCAGAATGAGATTTTCACTCTGCAGAGCGGAGTGTGCGCTGATATGAAACTTCCTGGCAGATTAAAACTGTGTGCCGGACCGAGACTCGAACTCAAGACCTTTGCCTTTAGCGGGCAAGTGCTCTACCATCTGAGCTACCCAAGCACTACTCACGCCCCGTCCTCACAGCCTTACTTCTGCCAGTACCTCGTCACCTACCTGACTGAACTTAAGGTCATCATTAAGGAAAAAGTGAGTTAAGGGTAAATAGAGCAGTGACAACTTTTTTATGGTCTATATCACCAAGTCCTCCAGCAGGAGAGCTTCTGTAAAGTTTGGAAGGTAGAAGACGAGGTACTGGCAGAAGTAAGGCTTTGAGGGCGAGGCGTGAGTCGTGCTTGGGTAGCTCAGATGGTAGAGCACTTGCCCGCGAAAGGCAAAAGTCCCGAGTTCGAGTCTCAGTCCGGCACACAGTTTTAATCTGCCAGGAAGTGTCACCGAATTTCTTGCCGTGCCTGAAACTTGGGCTATGCCAGCCCATGATGGTTGTTGGCTGGAGGGTGGTATGAAGGTATACGTCCTAATACCAGACCCTATCTACGGTAAGCCTGGCGGAAGAGTGCTCCACTAGCGCGAGCGCTCCGGCCGCGCCTCTGGCTAGCGCTCTGAACGCAGTGTTGAGTGGGGCTGAGGGGTAGCGAGGAACGTGAAGTGGCTGCAGCCAGACGCCTCTGGGGCATCTCAGTCGGCTTGTTACAGTTTGCCAAAAGTACCAATTCTGTTTAATTAGTGTTAGGAATACCATGGCGTCCACGCACTTGTGAAAAAATAAAATGTGGGGATGCCATATCATTCAGCGCTGAACGGGAGTCGCTTTACTTTTCATATAGTCTGAAGGCTCTGCAAAGTATTTAATAATAATAATAGCCGGCCGGGGTGGCCGAACTGTTTTAGGCGCTACAGTCTGGAACCGCGCTACCGCTACGGTCGCAGGTTCGAATCCTGCCTCGTGCATGGACGTGTGTGATGTCCTTAGGTTGGTTAGATTTAATTAGTTCTAAGTTCTAGGGGACTGATGACCTTAGAAGTTAAATCCGATAGTGCTCAGTGCCATTTTGAACCAAAGTGTTTAATATGCCATCGCCCTATCCTGAGCTGAAAAAATTTCACTGAAACATCATTACAACACCAGCCACAAACACGATATCATGCACTTGTCTTCTGACGAATAAGAGCGTATTTTGGCTGAACTTAAGGTCATCATTAAGGAAAAAAGTGAGTTAAGGGAAAATAGAGCAGTGACAACATTTTTATGGTCTATATCACCAATTATTTAATTTCATTAAATCTTTTAATGCAAGGGGAGAATAATTGGTAATAGATACGGCGGACAAGATTGATGTTATCAAACAAACATCAATCCTATGGAAAAATCACCTTCAAATTCGTGACCTGAAGCATTTCCCGAAACCGAAAGCAGACATTTGCGAGACAAACAAGACTGATTATGTTTCAACAATTGAAACATTTCATAATTGGTTCTGAAAGAGACTCCCGGACTTTGTACATTGAAGACTGGCTTCAATTTATTTATCAATCTGTTCTCGCTTTTGGCTGCTGATAGCTGATAGCCGTCTTATGTTGCAGCCAGCTCAATGACTTGTTTGTCCAACCCAGGAATTTACAAGACTCTCATAAAATGTTACCAGAACAGCAATATCCTCGATTACAGAGGCAAGTCGCTAACGTTATTTCAGTGTTTGGTTCAACGCATGTGTGCGAACGGTTTTTTATCTGTTATGAAATCGAGAAAGTAAACTAACTTTTAAGTTTAATAGATTTTAATGTGCGTAACACCACGTGTTTGTATCACGAACCATAGTTCCAAATGTATTACATTCTAAAATTGAAATGTGTATAAATTTGTAAACACCAGAAGTTAATATTAAATGACTGTGTGTAAATGTTTTTGTAGTCCCGATTACCGTATTAGCACTGTCTAACGTAGTTACTGAACCAAGTAGTTATTGCTTTGGCGTAAAAATAAAAAATAGAGAATAAACACTTGTGATAAAATCTTCCTCATAAACGTATGCTATAGTATTCCCCTTGAACTGTTTCGCAAAAACGGTTTCCGAAGTTTCCCGCGTGTAGAGCCTTTAGCAAAGAGCCGTCTACTCACACACTTGCTCGGAATAGCGCAGTGATGGGGGGAAAGCCGGAGCGGTGAGCGGAGTCGACTGCGCTCGCAGAGCGCGTGCGCCCTCCGGAACCACAAATCTTGGCGAGGGCTGATCTATGAGTTGTAAATCAGGGGACCTGGCAGGTCAGTAATGGATCTCTACATTCCTCGAGGCACTTTTACTCCGATCTTTAGTAAGGAGTCATGCATTATCCTGCTGGAATATGTCAACTAGAACCCTGATGAAGGTACGACGACAGGATTTGCCATTATTGACTGAACTGGCGGACACTCAGTCTCCCTTCATCAGTTACCTAATATGTCCTGTTGTTACACCTTATAACTCCCATACCATGATTCCATGGGTTGTAGTAGTATGGCTCTCGAGAATCGCTGCACACAGTGACTTTTAACGCGGTCGTCTACCGATACTTTGACGTCGGCCTGTCCACCACGAACAGAAACGTGACTCATCGCTGAACACCACAGAAGGCCACTCAGTGTTTCAGTTGGTTCTGGCTCTCTACTATGCAAGTTTGTGTAGCCTATGGTATGGCGTCAGCGGTAAACGGCTCATCGTAACTCGAGACCTCGACCTGCTTCCAGTAATCTGGTTCTTGCTGACACACTGTCTGTAACTTCTGCTCAGATTTTGTTTGTTGTTGCCCACCTACTTCTCAGAAGCCATTCAATCAATCCTCCCATAATCACGTGGTGTAATATTTCTGGAAAGACCCTCGCCTACTTTTGTTGCCACACCATTGTCTACAGTCCATCCCGAAATCACTCGCTCTGTAGTCTTTGCACTATAGTCTGTGAGATGTGTCAGTACGATTCGATCTTTCCCTTAGTCAAAAGATGGCGAAAACCTGCAGTGCATGTCCTCTAGACATGCCGTCTGTGTCCATTTGAAAATTACCTAACTGGACACTCCCTATAGTCATATATATAGAGTAAGCACACAATTTTTCTTCTTAAACAATAGCTTTTTCTGTACTGAAAATAAGCTCCATAAGGATGTATCCCACAGGCATGGAAATACTGGAGCTCTAGTTTGGTAGCGTGCGCTCAAGGTATTCATAACTTGACACCTTTCATTTCTCTCATGTATTGCAGTCAGGTAATAGCGTCACCTGTACACGATACCATGCAAGTGAAAGTCGCTATATCCTCAATTACTGTCGCTTTAATAAATTAGAAGTTCATGTAATTGGGAAGCTGTGTCCATAATGTAACAATATACACACTCACTATTTAAGCAACAAAATCCAAACTGTTAACTGGTGAGTTCCTCGGGAAATGTTCTTACCAACTCACCTACCATAGCCCATGTCAAAGCTATATCAAAGCACTTACCCGATCAGAAGTGCATATCTCCTGCTTTTCAGACTCTCATCGAGCCATGTAGTGCATTAGGTTAAATCAATGGCACGAGCTTTGCTTCTCCGTAAGAGCATTGTTTGCGAGAAGGAAAAGATTCCTTTTAGGTCTCTGTCCGGCACATGGCTTGCATCAGTGTTGAAGTTTTATTGCAACACACACTCTGCAGCAGAAAGAAAGATTAGTATTGTGACACAGCAGTGTGAACAATCTCATATAGTAACGAAAAGCAACGAAAAGCAGCAAGACCAGATCCATGAAAGAATTTTTAGCTTTTCCAAACAATCCTACAAGCATTTTCGTAATTCTGTTTCTACTGGTCAGCCACTAAGGAGAAATGTTCGTTCTTTAATATTTTGTAGGTCTATGGTTCAATAGGTACAGATTCAGTGCTTGATCTCATAAAGCAGTTCACCTACAAAGTAGTAAAATTACCCTTTTTCTCATCTTGAGATGTTCAGAACCATGTAAATTTCGTACAATGTCAGAGAAAGGCATAAAAATTGCAACAAAAAGCTATAAATGCGTAAGAAAAGCAGTAAAGACCAAATTTCAGATTACAATTTTAAAAAGCTGTATACATTTGTATGGACAGTCTCCGTAAGAAATTTCAACGGTTTGGCCCAGAGTTTCCCTGGCAAAAGGTAACTATTTAACAAATTCGGACTCCACCCCAGATATTTGTCATTCATGGACGACGCTCTAAAGACTGGGCAGTCTAAACACATATCATATTCCTTCTTCAGACAATTTACTACGCAACTAACATTAAGGACAAAATCAGCCACCAATTTTTTCATGAGTATGTGGCTTTGTGCCTGCTACAGGCATTCCACGTGGACTACAGGCAGATTTAATCTTGGTGTTGGCTGCGTGGTGTGCTCAAAAGGCTCAGCTGATTTTGAATTTTGCATGAAAGACAATGATCCTGATTCGCTTTACGCTGCTGCACATCGGTTCACTCGATAAAGAGAGATAATTTCAGCGATCCACACACTCTCTGGTATTCTCCTTGAAATTGGTACTGAGAGCAAAGTCGTCTCCACACCCAACTCGTACGCGAGGTTAGTTTCCTTTCGGATAGATTTCACAGATCGTCGTCGAATACCAATTTCTTATTTTACTATTGTTAACTAATTTATATAAAGAGAAAAGTCATTTGAAGTCTAAAAATGCGGAAGTGAACCAGCTAGGTAAACAAAGACCAACCTAACAGTGAATCGGGAAAATTTTTCTAATTTTTCAGTGTACGCTAGCGGAAAATAGACTTTTTAATTTTAATCATTTGTACAATGTTACTTTCGATCACGATACCGCTAACAAAAAGTTGTTTGTGATTTTAATCATATGATATTTGGTCGGACGGACACTTTGCCGAACCCCTCTTGCCTGTCCTGTGAAAGTCACTAGAAAAGAATAATACGCTAAGGGAAATTACCTAATTCCTGATGCCTATCCCGTAGATATGACTAGTTCTTATCATCGGACGATTACGCGTTAATGGTCACCTCCAAACTATAAGCATTAGGGATTCGGCAAGTTGTCCGTGCGACCTGTGATTCAAAAGACAATTATATTTTGCTAGTGGTATTGCGATCTAAGTATACTGTTTGTCACATGTTCAGTCAGTAAACCGTGATTTTCTACGTGGAGTAGGTTGCTCATTATAGTACTGACAGCCCCTCTGTTGACGAGTGTCTCTCTACTCTCCCATGTATCCTCGTGATTTTAATGCATGGACGTGATCAAACTCATTGTAACCGGAGATAAGGAACCACCCGTTCTTTGTTACTTCTTTGCAGCGAGCTCCACACACTAGTTGTGTTGAAATGGTATGGAATCCAGTTAAAACTCACCGAACGTCCACACCGCTGCAGCTTATCCGCATTTGACGTTATATTCATAAGATGAGCAACTTAAGGGAACGCAGCTGGATGACGTCTTCGGAAGCTGCCAATTTTCCGACAAGTGAACTTCCCGCCATTTTCAATGAACGAACGAAACGAGGAAGCGGTGTGCAATTAAATTTAAGTCCTCGGTAGAACATAACTACCCTGTCCAAGAAATAGAGACTATTTATGAGTTTACTAGAAAATTTAATCTCGACTGCTTCCATCGTAACACTGTCCTAAAGAGCCTGAAGTGCAAACCAAATTTCTGTATCATTGTGATCCGTAGGACGATCGGTACCAAAGCAGTGCCCTGGAATAGAACATTTGCTCGGCTGTTCCAAACGTCTGTGCCGCTTATGCTCAATATACCACTTCTCTACGGTCCTAATCGTCTGACCGCTCTATGAAATGTCATAAGTGCTTGCGTTGGATACAGTAGATACACGCCTTACGCAGACCAAGATAACCCTTTACAGACCTAGATGGTGGTCTAAGAAACACACTTCACCCCGCGTTTCCGCAGAATGCGACCAGTCCTGTTGGTAATGCTACCTGCATAAGACGAAAATGCCGTTTACTTAAAGTGGCACCATATTGTATATTTCGTTGTACAGCGTTTGGTCTTTGCATTTGTGGCTTGAAAATCACACCTGTCGAAATACCGGTTGTTGTCGAAGACGTCACCTAACTGTATTTCCATAAGTTGTTTGAGTATTTTATACAGCGGGAGTAAATTTTCAAGATGAGAATAGTTGTCTATACGCACTGCTGCGAGGTGACAGCAAGCGTATCCAATTGAATATGATCGAAAATCTAGTTCAGTGTAAGCAACTTGCTTGAAAGGCTTTGCCTCTGCGGTAAACACTGACGTGCTCTGATGGAAGGAGTGAAACCGTTCTGCTTGGGGAACTACCTACATACATAGATTACTTAATTTTTGACCCGTCAGTGAATATTTCAATTTCATATGACAACTGAACTTTGACAGCCGACACAAATAAATATACAAAAAAAGAACTATCACATCTGGAACACAAGGATGCTAGGCCAACATCTCTATCGTAAAACTCGGCCAATATCGGAAAAGATGTATAAAAGTAAGAAAACATGGGCGCCTGTCAGCTTTGATACTGTTGATGACCTAGACTTGACTCACTCGTAGCAGACTTACTCCAGTTGCTGAAGTGGTTTTCGATTGCTGCAGTGAGAGCTTTAGTGGATGTACACTGAGGTGAGAAAGATTATTGAATAGCGATATTCACGTATATATATTGCGGTAGTATAGCGTACATGAAGGATAAAATGTAAGTGCTTTGGCGGAGCTGTCATTTGTACTCATGTGACTTAATGTGAAAAGGTTTCCGACGTGATTATGGCCACACGAGGGGAATTAACTGACGCTGAACGTGGAATGGTAGTTGGAGCTAGACGCATGGGGCATTCCATTTCTGAAATCGTTAAGGAATTCAATATTCCTAGTCACACAGTGTCAAGAGTGTGGCGAGAATACAAAGTCTCAGACTTTACCTCTCACCCTGAACAACGCAGTGGGGGACGGTCTTCACTTAACGACCGAGAGCAACGGCGTTTGCATAGAGTTGTCAGTGCTAACAGACAAGCAACACATAACCATAGAAATCAACGTGAAGCGTATGGCGAACGTATCCGTTAGAACAGTGAGGAAAAATTTCTGGTTAATGGGCTACGGCAGCAGACGACCGACGCGAGTGCCTTTGCTACCAGCACGACATCGTCTGTGGCGCCTCGCCTTGCCTCTTGACCATCTTGGTTGGACCCTAGACTGCTGGAAAACCATAGCCTGGTCAGATGACTTCCGATTTCAGCTGGTAGGACTTGATGGCCTCTTAGAGTGTGGCGCAGACCTCACAAAGCCATGAATCCAAGTTGTGAAGAAGGCTCTGTGGTAGCTGGTGCCATGACTCCATAATGGTGTGGGCTGTCTTTACATCGAATGGACTGGATCCTCTGTTCCAACTGAAACGATCATTGACTGGAAATGCTTATGTTCTGCCACTTGCAGACCATTTCCAATCAAGGACTTCATGTCCCCGAGCAACAATTCTGGACTGTTAGAGCGAATGATTTAGCCACTCAGATCCCCCGACATGATTCCATCGAACATTTATGGGACATAATTGAGAATTCAGTTCGTGCCAAAATCTTGAACTGCCAACACTCACATAATTACAGACAGCTATAGAGGCAGCATGGCTCAATATTTCTGGAGGGGACTTCAACGACTTGCTGAGTCCGTGCCACGTGGAATTGCTGCACTACGCCGGGCAAAAGGGAGAAGGAGATCCGACACGATATTGGGAGGTATCCCATAGGTTTTGTCATTTCACTGTAGAAGTTTCACGGTATGTTTGCCCATTACCTCTTTTTGAAATTTGTGGAAGATTTTCTGTGATAATAACTGAAAGTCAATGCTTATCGCGTAACAAGAGACGCCATTATACCAGCACTAACAGCGTATTAATAATGATGCTTGTGGGATATACAGGGCAGTTAGTTTGGAGAACTTTGCAGGTCTATAGCGATATTTGTCCCTCCTTTCAGTATCACCATCAACTCGAATATATGGCACTAAATGTGTATGATTTCAGAATCTGCCAGGAAGTTTCATGTATGATTTTGTTTTCTGTACCATTTGGAATATTTGCTTTTGGTTACAGGACTTATAATAAAAATACGCAAATTAGTCGGTTCATTTGATATGAAAGATATGTGAGGGCTAATGCGGCGTTCGTGTATTGAATTTGCAAGAATGGTCAGCGCACGATTTTCACACGAAACTGAGGCCTGATTGGCTTTGGGTGTTGCTGTTGCAGTGGCCGACAACTACGGCGTATGGGCGTACGCTGCGTTCCTGTTCCTGCTGACGGTGTGGTGGTCGTCGAGTTGGGGAGAGGCGACCGCGTGTCCGTACACCCACCTCGAGGACGTGCTGCGGGGCTGCTCCGACGTGCTCACCGCCCTGCTCATGACCGGCGCAGAGCTCGCCGGGGGAGTCTTCGTCTTCAGGCAAGACTGTCACCTCACATCACTTTACCTTCCTGCGAATCATTGTACGGCGTTAGCACCCTGGCGTTTTGACTGACTGCGTTGTGCACTGCCACGTACACAAGGAGAGGCGGGCTGCAGAATGGTGCAGCAACTGCCCTAGCAGGAAAGCTGGACAGGAGCAGAAATGTTCCTCTAAACATACGAAGACTCCTTACAAATAATGCGACAAGAAATAAGAGTCCCGCCAGTACAATAGCAACAAGAATGAGACACTCTGAACTAAGACTGATGAACCTGGCATGGAATTGGAGCAATTGTATTTACTATCCAAACTTATTCTGAATCTATGCTCAGCCCTACTAGAGACATTATAGGTTACCAGAAGTGACGAGGCTGAGAACTAAATTCTGCTCACGATATGCACCCAACTCACCCACAAATTTAGTCATATATTCTTCCGACTATGCTCTGCGAATACAATAAGTAAATATTTGCCCTTGTCCTTGGTTCAAAAGCCGGCCGGGGTGGCCGCGCGGATCTAGGCGCTACAGTCTGGAACCGCGCGACCGCTACGGTCGCAGGTTCGAATCCTGCCTCGGGCATGGATGTGTGTGATGCCCTTAGGTTAGTTAGGTTTAAGTAGTTCTAAGTTCTAGGGGACTGATGACCTCAGAAGTTAAGTCCCATAGTGCTCAGAGCCATTTGAACCATTTTTTGAACCAAAAAAATGGCACTGAGCGCTATGGGACTTAACGTCTGAGGTCATCAGTCCCCTAGAACTTAGAACTACTTGAACCTAACTAACCTAAGGGCATCCTTACAACATATGTCCTTGTTACTATCTACATAAGAGCCTCCGTATTCAGTAGAATTCAACACCGAGAGTTTCCCATAAGTTTCCCTCGGTTACCACGCGAATGCCAGGACAGGAAATTTCGTCACACATTTTCCCAGTGGGAAACGCTTTACCCTACTCACGGTGGTTGGCTCAAAAGAAATGAGTCCCGCAATGGCTTTCTTTGTCCTCTTGGATAGGAAAAAAAGATGAAAAAAGAAAGGAAAAAGCCCCCTCCCTGTTTCATTGTAGGAAAATCAAAATACATTAATATTATACATATGCAATAATATTACATCTTACAAAATACTTATTGTAAGAGTCTCAGCTGCGTGTTTTCACAAATGTTAACTTGTTTGGATAATTTAATGAACACCCTCTCCTTCGTTAAATGATATAACTTGTCACCATTTGTGACAATTTGCAGCTGGGACTGGTAACAATAAAGATCTAAAGAAATATATAATTTCGGCGCAACTCACGACAGTATGTCGTCATTATCTGCATCTTAAATATTACTGTAAGTCAGTGTTAATCAATTACAGGCTTATTTATTTACGTAACATATCAAGATTGGGGCGAGGTTGCCCTCTGTTACATCTAACCACGCATTCTACATATGCTTCATGTTACATTCTTTAAGACAAGTATTTTATAAGCTACTTGTAGTGTGAATTTAATGCGTGCAAACTACTATGACATAAATAATACAACAATAAAGACAAGTTTTACAGGCAGGCAGATTTAAACTATGAGCGCTAGAAACAATGGCCATCTGGGGGGGGGGGGGTAAAAAGCGTAAGGAAGGGGAACGAGATCAAAACTATGATCATGTTTATTAATAATATTTTTAAAATGCTATTTTGTACAAAACGAGAGACCATGAAGTCTTTTTCAACTGTTCGTCGTATGCACCGCAAAGTAGTTCACAGCTCACTTATAGCTGCGAAACCGTGAGCGAGTGCTAAATTAATCATCCCACAGAAAGGGAAATCTCTGTCCAGTTCTCTGATGGATGGGATTTGGGTTGTCTGTGGGAACAGAACTCCTCAAACGAAGATGTCTGTACAGTGTGCCAAGATGGGTTGTATATAAACGAGTATACAATGATTGTCGCTCCTAAGAGTCGTGAGCTGCCTTTTTTTTATGTTTCTAAATATGTTTTCAGTTTCACTTCGTGATGTGGACATGGACTCAGCTCATAGAAGACTGCTTGTGGTGAGCTTCATACGACACCCAATGTAAACATTATACATCATTTTCGTTCTTGTTATAAACAAAATAGTGTCTAAATTGTGAATACATGTCTCAAATCATTAGAGCAACTGCTTAGCTTGGTGTTGTATTGAGATCAAGAAAATTCTTTGACAGTAACAACATATAAAAACCTGTGTTTCCAGCAACTATTGCATACGGCTGCCGTGCCACGCGTTGTGACGGGACTGAGAAGATACCGCAGCCATGCTCAGTCGCATAATTTTTGTATTTTGCTGCAATTGCCAATAAATACCTTTGGGTTTAGTATCGCACCACGCTAACTAGAAGTTATACTATCGACTACACACGAAGATTTCTGTTTAGACATTTTTTAACAATAAGAACTAAAATGACTTCTCTTTAATACTGGGAATCGCGTGGAAATACCGTCGGAAGATTTTTTTCTCAGAAACGTCAAAGAGAAGGTCAGCAATGGTTCGTCGGAGAGGCGCCCTATATTGCAGAACTGTTATGTGTGGTACATAATGTGTTATAATGTATATGCCAAGTTGCGGCTTGCATTCACTTACTGCACCAAAGCTCCAGCAACAAAAGTAAGTCATTTCTCTCTCTCTCTCCCTCCCTCCCTCCCTCTCTCTCTCTCTCTCCCTCTCTCTCTCCCTCTTTGATTTCCAGCAGATTATCATTAACTATCCATGAAATTTATCTGCTCATTCTAAAAGCTGCCAGCAAGTAAGTCATTTTCGCCCTGTTGCACAACTACTCAAGGACTCACTATTTTTGATGGCTGGGAATGACTACATCAGTACGTCTACGAGCGAAAAGTGAAGGTTGCTGCGTGCAATTCAGGGTCTCTGTTTCGGTTCCTGTTGAGAAATAAAAACTATAGTACTCGAAGAAAGATAATACAAACCATCTTCCATCAGGTCCGTAAAAGCAAGGGGGGATCTCTAACAGCATCAAAACTTGTGTTGTGGCCGAGAGAAACACGCCAAAATTGTGCGCCAGGTAGCAAGAAGTAAATTAACTTCATTTATATTCAAGCAGTATTACGTATTATTCAGATGACATCTCCCAGTCTGCAACGACGAGGATTTTTCCAAACAGTTAGGTCTTTATACTTGCTATTAATAGTTGGAAAGGAACTAAAGATGACTGGAACATGTTAGCAGTTGTATCGTGGCTGTTTTAAAATGTTTGTTTGGACAGAATTTGCTGTGAACCCTCACAACCAATTTATAGGTAAGCTCCAAAGTGTTTATGTCATCATTTGGAATATCATTTAAAACCTCTTCTAAATATAATATATATCGCTCGCATGTGTGACTAAGGAAATATTAAAGTTGAATTTCTGCACATTTGGCAGTCACCTGATGGGATTCAGTCAACAGGGTAGCATTGCTTTTTAGCCTCTTGAAGGATAATGTAAAATGGACATACCTTCTTACCAGATGTTCGGATTATTTCGTATTGTTTTCTTGTCAGTGAGGTTCCCGCAAAGATTGACTAGGTTTGTATACGTTAAAGTCGTCTTTTAGCTTGTAAGTCTTTACGATTCCGACCTAATGGTAGTCTGTATCTAGCTCCTCATGCCGGAGATGAAGTAATACCTTAACCACTACGGAACCCTCAACATTTCCAGATTCTCTAACTTTCATTTAACTGGCGTACGTTAATTCTGTGGCTCCAAAATTATTTTTCATTAATTGTGTCTTAACGCGTTTCACTGCTTTCGCTTTACTCTACGAACAACTTTGCTGGCCTACCAACACCAATTTAGCAGGATGGAATTTTAATGGTACTCTGCAGCCAGTTATGCTTATTTTTTAAGAAGTCTGTGTGAAACAAGACTTTATTTCTATAACTGTGACTTTATGTAAGACATTTTACGTTTAAAACCTTTCTTTTCTTCATCAGGGAAGGTGGAATCTGATAATATATCACTTTTCACAAAGTCCAGACTTTCTACAAACTCTTTTTCAGAACATCTCTTCATAAGGTCAGATAGGCATTTTCTTGTCATGACTTTGACTTTCTCATGGCCTAGGATAAATGCAATATGCTTACAGAATTCATTTTGGAGATGAGATTTTACTATAGCTGACAACTCATTAACGTAAAACAGTGGTTCAAAATCAACGTGAGGTATTCAGCGGATATTTTTTTTAAATTTCCAGTAGAGAAATAATTTTTCTATCACACTGTATTAATAAATACGCAGGGAAATACGCTGAACTATAACAAAAAAATATTACTAATAAAATTAGTAAATAATATGAACGAAAATAATTATAAATAACGGCACATACCTAATCTTCGAAACCATATTACTTTTCACAACACTTCAAGAAAACACACACTTCAAAATGTTTAGAAACGCAGAGTGAATTCAAGTCAGTAGAGAAGCTTCAGATGCACTGCTAGCGGGAGGTAAATACAGACAAGCTCTACCGCCTAACAACGCACACTAAGCAAATAACACTGCTTCGGCAATGCCCCATCTGTCAGACTATAGCAGTAAGTTACACGTTCCGGGAATTACTCGCATTTGAAAAGTGGACTTTTGACCACCTTTTAGGGCAAAATGCCCCTACGTGCGTCTGTGCGACAGTATCGGTGGAGAGCTGTAGGGCTAAGATTGGTGGTCCAGGAACAGGTCCCAGTGAGTCGGAAGCTCGTAGCAAGTCGTAGGTAGACATGGCGACTGCGGAGAGATGGGCCCTCGGACGGACTCATGATGCTGCCGGTGAAGCAGGAAGCGACGGTGACATGCTTTCAGGCGGGCCCAGTAGGTGAGGCCGACGTCGATCCCAATGTGTAGAACTCGATCGAGACGCGGAGAAACAGCTCGAACGGGATCCGGAGTGAACGCGTCGTCGGTCGGTATGGAAAACTCGAAAGGACGACGGAGTCAGTTGCCGGTGCAGAGGACTCGGACAGGACGCGGAGTGAAGGAAGATTCAGAAGCACTCTGGTGAAGTTGGCACCCTACTTTCGAGGAATACATATTCTTTTCAGAGTTCTTCATACATATCCCATAGTTCCAGAGTTCTCTGTAGAAATTTTTAATAGTTCTGTTGAATTCTGCGAAAAAAGGCTACGATCATATTTCGGAATAGCTGGATGCCTGTAAAGTTGGCAACGGGTTTTCTAAAGATATGCATTTTTTCAGAGTTCCTTCACTAGCTGTGAAGTTGACACCCACCTTTCAAAAATGTACATTTCTTTCGGAGATCTGGGTAGATATGCCATAGTTGTAGAGTTCTCTGAACAAAATTTAAATACACTCCTGGAAATGGAAAAAAGAACACATTGACACCGGTGTGTCAGACCCACCATACTTGCTCCGGACACTGCGAGAGGGCTGTACAAACAATGATCACACGCACGGCACAGCGGACACACCAGGAACCGCGGTGTTGGCCGTCGAATGGCGCTAGCTGCGCAGCATTTGTGCACCGCCGCCGTCAGTGTCAGCCAGTTTGCCGTGGCATACGGAGCTCCATCGCAGTCTTTAACACTGGTAGCATGCCGCGACAGCGTGGACGTGAACCGTATGTGCAGTTGACGGACTTTGAGCGAGGGCGTATAGTGGGCATGCGGGAGGCCGGGTGGACGTACCGCCGAATTGCTCAACACGTGGGGCGTGAGGTCTCCACAGTACATCGATGTTGTCGCCAGTGGTCGGCGGAAGGTGCACGTGTCCGTCGACCTGGGGATGCACGCCAAGACCGTAGGATCCTACGCAGTGCCGTAGGGGACCGCACCGCCACTTCCCAGCAAATTAGGGACACTGTTGCTCCTGGGGTATCGGCGAGGACCATTCGCAACCGTCTCCATGAAGCTGGGCTACGGTCCCGCACACCGTTAGGCCGTCTTCCGCTCACGCCCCAACATCGTGCAGCCCGCCTCCAGTGGTGTCGCGACAGGCGTGAATGGAGGGACGAATGGAGACGTGTCGTCTTCAGCGATGAGAGTCGCTTCTGCCTTGGTGCCAATGATGGTCGTATGCGTGTTTGGCGCCGTGCAGGTGAGCGCCACAATTAGGACTGCATACGACCGAGGCACACAGGGCCAACACCCAGCATCATGGTGTGGGGAGCGATCTCCTACACTGGCCGTACACCACTGGTGATCGTCGAGGGGACACTGAATAGTGCACGGTACATCCAAACCGTCATCGAACCCATCGTTCTACCATTCCTAGACCGGCAAGGGAACTTGCTGTTCCAACAGGACAATGCACGTCCGCATGTATCCCGTGCCACCCAACGTGCTCTAGAAGGTGTAAGTCAACTACCCTGGCCAGCAAGATCTCCGGATCTGTCCCCCATTGAGCATGTTTGGGACTGGATGAAGCGTCGTCTCACGCGGTCTGCACGTCCAGCACGAACGCTGGTCCAACTGAGGCGCCAGGTGGAAATGGCATGGCAAGCCGTTCCACAGGACTACATCCAGCATCTCTACGATCGTCTCCATGGGAGAATAGCAGCCTGCATTGCTGCGAAAGGTGGATATACACTGTACTAGTGCCGACATTGTGCATGCTCTGTTGCCTGTGTCTATGTGCCTGTGGTTCTGTCAGTGTGATCATGTGATGTATCTGACCCCAGGAATGTGTCAATAAAGTTTCCCCTTCCTGGGACAATGAATTCACGGTGTTCTTATTTCAATTTCCAGGAGTGTAGTTCTGCAGAATTTCGCGAAAAAAATTGTGATCACATTTCTGAAGACCTCCCCAAGTGTTCTACACAAAACCTCAATGGTATCTTTTTTGTGGAGGTAATAGTTTACGAGATAGCTGCTATAAAGAGGAACAATTCCCACTACAGAAAATATACGGAATCACACTAGAGTCCTGATGACAGTACCGATCACACTTGTGGAGAGAACCCCAAGAGCTTTATCGAAAAACGGAATGTAATTTCTTGCAATTATATTTATAATTGTAATAATGTGGGATCCACTTCACCAACATACAGATTTTCGATCGGAAGCTGAGCGTCGCTGCCATAGTTGTGATCGGTGCATATTGGTACAAGTGGGCACACATAGTGTCGACTGCCGTTATACATCCGATTGCTGACAGCTTCAGCAGTCTAACGATAGTTATCGTTTATGGTCCACTTATTGCGTTGTATTACAACTACTTTAATTTAATTTGATACTCTTTGCTGCACTTATTGCGTTGTATTATAACTACTTTAATTTAATTTGATACTCTTTGCTGCAATGAAGTACCTGAACTGAAGATAGCTGTCTCTGTAATGTGCTACCACGAACTCCTGTTACCTCAGTGTTCGGTACATATTGGGATTTTCCAACATTTAGCAAGACATATGTCATTTCTTTCACAGACGAGTTCAGATGCGTCATGCAATTCAAGTACGTTTTTTACCTTCAAGCGTTCGTCGTCGGGGTTGGAAAACAGGGACAGGGGTAGGATCTTGTTCGCTTGGTGGAGGTAAAACAATAACTCACTCACGGAGTTACATCGATTAATTTACGTCACTTTAAAAGATATATGCTTATTGGAACACCACCTATCAATAATCGAAAATCATCTCCTCGATGAGAAGGTGGGTGCTGTCTTGGGCTCCGCTTACGGTATTGCAGCTGCCGGAGAGTGTCACTTGGTGAAGAAAACACTGTGCCAGGTTTCTAAATTGGAAGTGTGTGTGTGTGTGAGAGAGAGAGAGAGAGAGAGAGAGAGACTTAGCTCTAGGAAATGTTCGCTGAATAATGAACACTAGAAATTAACTATGGCAGAATTTTTCGTGGACTTCACTTCATAGTTTTGAGCTCCGTATTTTCCTTTTTTTTTTTTTTTAAACACTTTCTTTAGGAACAGACTTTTGCATTGCCTGCTGAAGTACTCTTTCACGTGATAGACGGCATGACTTTGACAGACACTACAAGGCACAAAATCAGCCTAATAAGGAAGAAATTAAGCTTGTACTTGGGTCTGGTGTACGGGAAGAATATATGACTTAGAAAAAAGATGAAGCCAGATAAAGACAAGTTATATTTGCTAAAGTAAGTTGTGAAGAGTTGGCTATGCCATAAGTGAGATATGAATCTTCTTTAGCATTAGTAAAATAAGAAAAACTGGGGAAGTTACAGTTAATACTTAGTCTCCAAATATTTGCACACCACCTTAGTAATAAGCGTATTGAAATGAAAGCGAAAAAAAACTGATATATCAAGGTAGCCAGTTACAAACGAAGCCAGGAACTCTCTCGGACGTATCTCAACAACTGTACTTCCTTTTCTCTAGCTGCGGATGAATCAACAGTCATACGCAATGATGCCCAATTTACTGCTTTTATGACTGGAATTTATGTTATTTTTAATGCACTCGAAGATCTTACCTGTCTCAAGACACTGCATGCTAAAACAAGAAGATCAGAAAAATCTAAAAACTAAAGTTATGCCTGAAAAAATTTAAAATTAGGTTATAGTTAAGTCATCAATACATAAGCAGCATGTTATCCCACCGGTTCTGAAATGTGTGGATAAACCTAGAACTACGGCTTTAACTACAGGATAATTCTGAGGCTACTGTGAATTATTGGATTTTAAATATGGTGAACTTGTTCTGTATTATAAGGCACAGTATTTTTAAAAGGAAGCTTCTTAATACATTTTGGAACCTGAAAAATTCTGTTTTGATTTCTTAGAACAGGAAGAAACATCACATAAAGAAACCCCTATGACATGACAATTAGCAATTAGACTTGGCAATTTTAGTTAAATTAGGTGCCATCTCAAAGCGTAAAAAAAACCAGAAGACAAAACCATCAGTTCATTTAAAATTATATTAAAACTAATCATACCTCAATTATGAAAAGAGAATTTGAGTCAATTTCCACACCTGAAAGAGCAGAGTGAATGTGCTTCGGATAACAACAATATGACCAAATATACGAAAACGTAAATATTGAAAGCTTGTTTGAAAGTCGTTTCGTTTTCACAAGTTTTACATCCATTTTCAGTTAATGAATAAAATGTAATGCAGACGCCTAGTGACACAGAAACATACCGGGTTCGTTTAAAAATAATTTCACGGTCAGAAACGAAATCTGGTAATCTTTCTCCCATAAAAATGATCCCACCATAATTAATTTGTGGCGTTCATTACGCAGTGAACATTTTCTAGAGCTAAGAACACTTGCACAAAGCTAACACAGTTATATAAATCTATGCCTCTTTGAGATGACATACAAATGATCAGCTTTTCATCCATGACATTTATGAAAGGTAAAACAACGTTACGGATAAAAGAATTGAATACACGTTGAAGCGTCAAATAAACTGGTAGAGGCACGCGCATTTAAATACAGAAATATGTAAACAGGCAGAATACGGCGCTGCTGTCGGCAACGCCTATATAAGACAACAAGCGTCTGGTGCAGTTTTTGATAGGTTACTGCTGTTACAGTGGCAGATTATCAAAATTTAAGTGACTTTGAACGTGCTATTATAGTCGGCGCACGAGCGATGAGGAACAGCATTTCAAGAGGCAGCGTTGAAGTGGGGATTTTCCCGAACGACCATTTCACGAGTGTACCGTGAATATCGGGAATCCAGTAAAACATCAAATTTTCCGTCATCGCTGCGGCAGGAAAAAGATCCTGCAACAACGGGACCAACGACGACTGAAGAGAATCGTTCAACGTGACAGAAATGTAACCCTTTCGCAAACTGCTGCAGCTTTCAATGCTGGGCCATCAACGTGCGTCAGCGTGCGAACCATTCAACGAAACATCATCAATATGGGCTTTCGGAGCCGAAGGCCCACTCGTGTACCCTTGATGACTGCACAACACAAAGCTTTACGCCTCGGCTGAGCCCGTCAACACTTGATGACTGGAAAAATGTTGCGTGGTCGGAAGAGTCTCATTTCAAATAGTGTCGAGCGGATGGACGTGTACGGGTATGGAGACCATCTCATGAATCCACGTACGCTGCTTGTCAGCAGGGGACTGTTCAAGCTGGTTGAGGCTCTGTAATGGTTTGGGACGTGTGCAGTATGAGTGATATGGGATCCCTGATACCTCTAGGTACGACTCTGACAGATGACTCGTACGTAAGCATCCTGTCTCATCGTCTGTATCTGTTGTGGTTCGCAGGAGACCCAACACCAGGTTACTAGAGGAGGCCGAAAGGCACGCGTTTTAGCTCACGCAGGCTGGCGTGAGGTCTGGAACAGGACAAGGAAATTAGAATTTATTAAAACGGACGTAGCTGGTGGAATACTTAACTTTAATCCATTAATGATAAGCGTCGGTCTTGACGGTACATTATTACAGTATCAATAGTAACTGGTACTGGTGCCTTGCCAGGTCGTAGCAAATGACTTAGCTGAAGGCTATGCTAACTATCGTCTCGGCAAATGAGAGCGTATTTTGTCAGTGAACCATCGCTAGCAAAGTCGGTTGTACAACTGGGGCGAGTGCTAGGAAATCTCTCTAGACCTTCCGTGTGGCGGCGCTCTGTCTGCAATCACTGATAGTGGCGACACGCGGGTCCGACGTATACTAACGGACCGCGGCCGATTTAAAGGCTACCACCTAGCAAGTGTGGTGTCTGGCGGTGACACCGCATTCCTCCCCCGCAAATCGGCGTACGGTTGTGTTATAAGGCTTCCGCTCGCCGTGGGGAGGACCCCATGTTGACGTATGCGACGAGGTGGGGAGCCTAACAACAGGCGAGGCTGTGCCACCAGCACCCTGCCATTCGGACCGCGGGGAGCTAGGAAACGCCTGAAAACCTGCTCCAAGGTGCACACCAACATGCGGTGTATGCGCCCGGAGAGAGACAGGAGGGGTCGAAGGGTCGACCTCCATCGGGCCGGGGCACCCGACGGGCGAAGACGACATATGGTCCGGAGCGGGCAAGAGTTCCATGTCGCAGGACATCCGGTCACGGGAAGCGATCGGCAGCGCGTGACCCAGGGAGGCGCCCGGCGGTTGCAGCGACGCGTCCACTGCGGGCGTCGCCGGCGGGAGAACAGGCGGCGGCGGCGGCGCGTCGCCATGGGGCAAAATGGAAGGCAGCGTCGGTAACACCTGGGGCTGTGGCGAGCCAGTAGATGGGTCCCCAGGGCGCTGACCGAACGGCACCGTCGCTGAAAGCAGACGGCGAGCGGCAGATCCCATGCGACGACAGAGGCGCAGCTGGTTGAGATGCCGGCGCACCTCACCTGAGGCCCCCAAAACCAGATACAGGGTTATTACAAATGATTGAAGCGATTTCACAGCTCTACAATAACTTTATTATTTGAGATATTTTCACAATGTTTTGCACACACATACAAAAACTCAAAAAGTTTTTTTAGGCATTCACAAATGTTCGATATGTGCCCCTTTAGTGATTCGGCACACATCAAGCCGATAATCAAGTTCCTCCCACACTCGGCGCAGCATGTCCCCATCAATGAGTTCGAAAGCATCGTTGATGCGAGCTCGCAGTTCTGGCACGTTTCTTGGTAGAGGAGGTTTAAACTCTGAATCTTTCACATAACCCCACAGAAAGAAATCGCATGGGGTTAAGTCGGGAGAGCGTCGACGCCATGACATGAATTGCAGATCATGATCTCCACCACGACCGATCCATCGGTTTTCCAGTCTCCTGTTTAAGAAATGCCGAACATCATGATTGAAGTGCGGTGGAGCACCGTCCTGTTGAAAGATGAAGTCGGCGCTGTCGGTCTCCAGTTGTAGCATGAGCCAGTTTTCCAGCATGTCCAGATTCACGTGTCCTGTAACGTTTTTTTCGCAGAAGAAAAAGGGGCCGTAAACTTCAAGCCGTGAGATTGCACAAAACACGTTAACTTTTGGTGAATTGCGAATTTGCTGCATGAATGCGTTAGGATTCTCTACCGCCCAGGTTCGCACATTGTGTCTGTTCACTTCACCATTAAGAAAAAATGTTGCTTCATCACTGAAAACAAGTTTCGCACCGAACGCATCCTCTTCCATGAGCTGTTGCAACCGCGCCGAAAATTCAAAGCGTTTGACTTTGTCATCGGGTGTCAGGACTTGTAGCAATTGTAAACGGTAAGGCTTCTGCTTTAGCCTTTTCCATAAGATTTTCCAAACCGTCGGCTGTGGTACGTTTAGCTCCTGCTTGCTTTATTCGTCGACTTCCGCGGGCTACGCATGAAACTTGCCCGCACGCGTTCAACCGTTTCTTCGCTCACTGCAGGCCGACCCGTTGATTTCCCCTTACAGAGGGATCCGGAAGCTTTAAACTGCGCATACCATCGCCGAATAGAGTTAGCAGTTGGTGGATCTTTGTTGAACTTCGTCCTGAAGTGTCGTTGCACTGTTATGACTGACTGATATGAGTGCATTTCAAGCACGACATATGCTTTCTCGGCTCCTGTCGCCATTTTGTCTCACTGCGCTCTCGAGCGCTCTGGCAGCAGAAACCTGAAGTGCGGCTTCAGCCAAACAAAACTTTATGAGTTTTTCTACGTATCTGTAGCGTGTCGTGATCATATGTCAATGAATGGAGCTACAGTGAATTTATGAAATCGCTTCAATCATTTGTAATAGCCCTGTACATAGCGCGTCCGAGGCAGTGAAGAATGCGCCCTTCGAGACAACGCCGTGAACCTCGGTAGTGACGATAGTAGACAACGTCGCCTGGAGCAAAAGCAGGTGTCGGCCTCTGCACAGGAACCTGATGCGGCGGATGTAGCAAAGACATCAAGGTTCGATGATGACGACCGTGGAGCAACTCAGCCGGCGAGCGACCATCTTGGGGCTGAGAGCGATATGAGGACAAAAAGAGCAATAACGCGTCCTCCCGAGAATACGACTCTTAACTTCAACATCTGTGACTTGGAAGTCCGGACCAATCGTTCAGCGGCACCGTTAGACTTTGGCGAAAACGGCGCGGACGTCAGATGTTGAATACCATTGGCCTTGCAGAATGACAAATTCTGCGGACATGAATTGTGGGCCATTGTCGGAAACAATAGTCTGTGGAAGACCTTCAATGCAAAAGATAGCAGATAACGCTTGGATGGTGGCAGATAACGTCGTGGAAGACATCTGGACAACAAAAGGAAAATTACTGAAGGAATCTACCACAAGCAACCATCGAGCATTACAGAATGGACCAGCAAAATCGATGTGTAAGCGTTGCCAAGGGGAAGTGGCTTTCGGCCATGCAAAGAATTTCCGCGGTGGTGCTGATTGTTGTTCGACACACACCATGCAAGAAGAGCACATATTCGTAATCGCGGCATCGATTCCGAACCAAGTACAGTGCTGACGAACAAGTTGTTTCGTTCTCACTATACCCCAATGTCCTTGGTGGAGAAGCTGTAAGACAGAGGACTGTAACGAACGTGGGACCACGACCCTGGACTCATCATTATCAGAACGCAACAGCAAAACACCAAGTCGAACAAAAAGTCTCTCCTTGTGAGCAAAAATGGGCGAACCAACAGATCCCCGATCCGTGACTTTGACAAGGGCCATTGCGTAGCAACAAAACGCAGAACGGTAGCAAGGACAGAGTCGGCAGCTGTAGCAGTAGCTACACGACGAAAATCAATCGGAAACGATTCGACCACTTCATCGGTTTCCGCAGCAATGAACATACAAGCAAGTTCGGAGGAATCGAATGCTCTATCCTCAGCAACAGGCAAACGGGACAACGCATCGGCGTTTCCGTGCGTAGCAGTGGACCGATACAAGATATCGTAGCGGTACTGCGAGAGGAAAAAATACCAGCGAGTGAATTTCTGCGCTGTACGTGGAGGTACAGGCTTGGTCGGATGAAAAAGCGATGTCAAAGGTTTGTGGTCTGTGATGATGGTAAAGTGACGACCATACAAGAAATCATGAAACTTTGTAACACCAAATACGAGAGCCAATGCTTCTTTCTCGATCTGTGAATAATTTCTTTGCGCAGGCGAGAGCAATTTGGACGCAAAGGCAATAGGGCGATCGTGCGATCCATCTATGTGCGCAAGCACAGCACTGATCCCGAAATCTGATGCATCCACCATCAACAAAAGGGACTTCTGGGGATCGAATGGCGTAAGGCAAGTATTGGAAAGCAACGCCGATTTCAACTGGCGAAAGGCGCGTTCGCATTACGTCGTCCAGACGAACGGAACACCTTTACGGCGTAAACGATGAAGCGGAGCTGAAATGGAAGAGGCGTGCGGCACATAGTTATGATAATAGTTGATTTTTCCCAGCACACTCTGTAGCTGCTTCAAATTCTGCGGCGAAGGCAAGTCTTGTTCACTGATAGGACCTGATTTACAATAGACAAGTTAAACAACTGATGCCCAGAGAGAAGCCTGCACACATTCAATTACACCTTGTGATTCCAAATCGTGTAATGTTTTTGCGACCTCATCACGCAATGCGTGGGGAACATTGCGCGCTCTGAAAAATTTCGGTTGCGCGTGTACTTTCAGTTCCAAATGTGCTTTATAGTTCTTAGCGCAACCAAGGCCCGGTGCAAAAATGTCTGCAAATTCTTCACATAGACGAGAAACACTGTCTGAAGGCACAGTCTGGTTCACTGATAGGACCTGATTTACGATAGACAAGTTAAACAACTGAAATAAACCGAAACCAAACAAGTTCACTGCAGAAGAAGAACGAAGGACGTAAAATGACACAAGTTTTGTTTGTCCTTTGTATGTTGCAATAAGGCTGCACTGTCCTAACACAGGGATTTCTTGACCTGAATAGCTAGTTAACTTAACAGTTGCGGCACGCAACGGAGGTGTGCCCAGCAGTTTGTAAGTGTCTCGATTGATCAGTGAAACTGCAGCCCCGGTATTGAGCTGGAATGGTATCACTTTGCCGTTAATGTCCAAGTCCACAAAAAGTTTATTGCCCTGCTGATGACAAGAGTGACTGTCTCGTGCAACGTGAACTGACACTGGTACAAAATCACTTGCGACTTGACGGGAGTTTCGGCAACATCGACGCACACTATTTGTGCGATGAACACAGTCACAGTTAGAGAGAGTGGCACTGGGCAGAGTGGAATGAACTACATGAATTTCCATGGGCGAAGTTTCACGAGCATGAGTATCCTTGGTTCGAATTCGGCGCGAAGCAAAGTGCCTGGAATGATGTTGAGTTTCCGATCTGAGCTTTTTCTGGCAAACACTTTGAACATGTCCTTTTTTATTACAGTAAAAGCAAATAGCTTGGCGAGATGGGCAATTCTCACGCGAATGTCTAGTTGCACACCGCAGGCGTGATTTTAGCACTGCATTTGCTTGCCTGCACAGCACACTCGGCTGAGAGCCTGGCGGCAGCGGCGCGGCCGGGCGCGAGGGCTGTTTACTGCTCCGTGCAGCTCGCCCGGTTAACCTGCCACGGCTGGTGAAGTTTCAAATGATTCCTGAGCAAAGTCAAGTGTGTCCTGCCGATCCAATATGTCCATCACTTGTTGAAGGGAGGGATTGATTAGTTTCAAAATCTGTTCCCTGATACGAACATCAGAAATGTACTGTGCAATTGCATCACGTACCACAGTATCTGAATAAGGGAGTCCACATTGACACTCAAAAGCACAATCCCTAGTAAGGCCTTGCAAAGTTGCAACCCACTCCCTATTAGTCTGACCTGCCGTACGTTTTGTACGAAAGAAGGTATACCTTTTCGCAACTACATTGACTGATTCTTTGAAATATGCATCTAATGCAGACAAAATTTCGTCGTAGGACAGAGTTGCTACGTCGCGTCAGGGAAATAATTTGACTATCACACAGTACGTTTTCACCCCTACTGAGGACAACAAAAAAGGCTGCCGCTCGTTACCTTGAATTCTGTAGGCGGCGAGATGGAATCCAAATTGGCGTGACCACTCCGTCCAGCTTTCCAGTGCAGCATCAAAAGGTCGAAAAGTTGGTGCAACAGCGTGTTGTTGCTGCGTTAGCGGTGGAGCGGCGCTGCCGCATCGTTTTGCATTGCCCGTTGACCCTGGACGAGCTGTCCAAGGGCATCCAGTAAGGCCTGCGTCTGCTGATTCTGTAAGCGATAAAATTCGGACAGTAAATCTGGAGATTGTGGCGAAGCCATTACACAAGTAATTCAGGGCAATATTGATAAGAACGCAGAGGCCTCATCGCCAAATGTTGTGGGTTGGCAGGAGAGCCAACACCGGGTTACTAGAGGAGGCCGAAAGGCACGCGTTTCAGCTCACGTAGGCTGGCGTGAGGTCTGGAACAGGACAAGGAAATTAGAATTTAGAAAAACGGACGTAGCTGGTGGAATACTTAACTTTAATCCGTTAATGATGAGCGTCGGTCTTGACGGTACATTATTACAGTATCAATAGTAACTGGTACTGGCGCCTTGCTAGGTTGTAGCAAATGACGTAGCTGAAGGCTATGCTAACTATCGTCTCGGCAAATGAGAGCGTATTTTGTTAGTGAACCATCGCTAGCAAAGTCGGTTGTACAACTGGGGCGAGTGCTAGGAAATCTCTCTAGACCTGCCGTGTGGCGGCGCTCGATCTGCAATCACATAGTGGCGACACGCGGGTCCGACATATACTAACGGACCGCGGCCGATTTAAAGGCTACCACCTAGCAAGTGTGGTGTCTGGCGGTGACACCACAGTATCCATTCGTGTCCATTGTGCATTCCGACGGACTTGGGCAATTCCAGCAGAACAATGCGAGATCCCACACGTCCATATTTGGTATAGAGTGGCTCGAGGAACACTCTTCTGAGCTTAAACACTTCCGCTGGCCACCCAACTCCCCAGACATGAACATTATTGAACATATCTAGGATGCCTTACAACGTGCTGTTCAGAAGAGATCTCCAACCCCTCGTAATCTTACGGATTTAGGGACAGTCGTGCACGATTCATGGTGTCAGTTCCCTCCAGCACTACTTCAGACGTTAGTCGAGTCCATTCCACGTCGTGCTGCGGCACTTCTGCGTACTCGCGGGGGCTCTACACGATATTTGGCAGGTGTTCCAGCTTCTTTGGCTCTTCCGGTGCAGTCAAATGAAAAAGAAACCCCCGCCACAACGGGACAATTCAATGGTTTCATTCAAAAGTAATCACCAAAAGCGGTAAGACATTCATCCCATCGGGTGATGAGACGATCAGTTCCTGTTTCGTAAAACGCGGTCGGCCCCTGACGGTTTCGCAAATGCACCGACTCATGCACTTCCTCGTCTGACTGAAATCGACGTCCATGCATGTCTTCCTTCAGGTCGTCAAAGATAAGAAAATCATATCACACGGTGACAGATCCGCGCTGTACGGAGGATGTTGCAGTGTTTCCCAATAAAATTGGTGAAGTTTATTACTTCGTTCGATAAGCCGTGTGGAGACGTGTATTATTGTGCAACAGGATGATTCTGTCTGACAACAGCATTCCTGGGAGTTTTGACTTTATGGTGTGTTGTAGTTTCTGCGAGGTGTCTTCATAGCTCTGCTCATTGATTGTGGTTCCACGTTCGAGGAACTCGACGAGCAGAGGGCACCTGTAGATGAAGACGGTTATCATGTCCTTATAGGAACTTGTGTGAACAGTTTGGATGTCTCTGGCGGGGGATATGTGGGATATTTCCAGTGTTGAGTTTCCCATTTGCCATCGAACTCGAAATGGTGGTACCACGTTTCGTGCCCTGTGGCGATACAGTACAGAGAGGCATGCCCCTTCTCGTGATTACAGACGACTGAGACTTGTAGACATTCTGTCCATCTTTCGTTCCTCCTTCAGGTGATGCGGCGCCCACTGCGCACAAATTCTGCAGTAATGCAAGTGGTCTTTGATTATGGCAGGCTCGGTGCCACGGCTAAAGCCGACCTGAACACGAATTTCGTCCGTGATTCGTCGATCTCCCCGGATAACTCCAGCAATCTGATCCATCACATCACGGATGATGGATCGATGGGTGCAGATCGTCTTGCGGTGATGTGCACCATTCTCGAAATCTCCTCTGGCACTCGTGCACACACGTTCGGAACATTTAGTTCTATCCGTACATAGCGGACATGCGTCGATGAACTTCGCAAACTCCAGCGCAGTCGTACCGGTGCCTCTTTCGATTACCTTAAGGAATCGAGGCTGACATGGAAAATTTTCATGCAAAAGAATAAGGAGCTTTTCTATATGCCATACATGTTACCACATGTCACATTAAAACAATTTCAATTTATGTTTACGTTAGAATATTAAATGCATTTTAACAAGAAATATGAGGAATTTCTGAGTACAAAACGGATTATATAGGGAGAGTGCTGGACGATTTAGTAAGATTAATTTGCCCATTGTACTATGTATCTCGTAATTATGAGAGAAATGAAGCTTTAAGAGCCGGCCGGACTGGCCGAGCGGATCTAGGCGCCTCAGTCTCGAACCGCGCGACCGCTACGGTCGCAGGTTCGAATCCTGCCTCGGGCATGGATGTGTGTGATGTCCTTAGGTTAGTTAGGTTTAAGTAGTTCTAAGTTCTAGGGGACTGATGACCTCAGAAGTTAAGTCCCATAATGCTCAGAGCCATTTGAACCATTTTTTGAAGCTTCAAGAAATTTAATTTTGACGTCATGGAAGATGCCGAATCTCACCAAGCCCTCTCAAACAGTTTTGGTGCGACGTAATCAGTACTTTCGCTAAAGGATTTCCTTGAATCAGACAACGTCCTTAGAAGTAGATATTTTTCTTAACTCAAAGAACTCCCATACTGGGGATCCGGTGAGTGGTGCAGCCAACTTGTTGTGCACAGCTGATGTGTCAGCACTTCGACGTGCGTAATATCGATTTCGGTAGTCTCGATGTTTTCATACAAATGTCGTCTTGTTTGAAACGCATTTTATTCCTCCTACTCCTCCAAGAATTATGACATTAAGCAATGTACAAAAATGTCTACCTATATTTTTATTGTGAAGATTTTTGCGTGAAAAAGAGAGCCACATTCACATATTTCGAAACAGAATACCTTGGCATTGTCATATACTGCTTGTTCTTAGGTGGGGCTTGTCGTGTCCTGGTATTCAAAGATCGTTTCTCTTACCTTCTCCAGCTAAAAGAAATATCGCTTTATCATTTATAAGGATTTAATCTGCAAGATCATATACCACAGCACTCACGCTATTAGGATGTACCGTGAATATCAGAAATCTGGTAAAATATCAAATCACCGACGTCGCTGCTGCTGGAAAAAGATCCTGCAAGAACGGGACCAACGACGACTGAAGAGAATCGTTCAACGTGACAGAAATGCAACCCTTCCGCAAATTGCTGCAGATTTCAATGCCGGGCCATCAACAAGTGTCAGCGTGCGAACCATTCAAAGAAATATCATTGATATGGGCTTTCGGAGCCAAAGGCCCACTCAAGTACCCTTGATGACTGCACGACACAAAGCTTTACTCCTCGACTCGGCCCGTCGACACCGACATTGGACTGTTGATGACTGGGAACATGTTGCCTGGTCGGACAAGTCTCATTTCAAATTGTGTCGAGTGGATGAACGTGTACGGGTATGAATCCATGCACCCTGCATGTTAACAGGTGACTGTTCAAGCTGGAGGAGGTTCTGTAATGGTGTGGGTGGGACGTGTGGGACGGGTGCAGTTGGAGTGATATGGGACCCCTGATTCGTCTACATACGACTCTGACAGGCGACACGTAAGTAAGCTTCCTGTCTGATCACCTGCTTCCATTGTTTATTCAAACGGACTTGAGCAATTCCAGCAGGACAACGCGACACCTCACAGGTCCAGAATTGATACAGAGTGGCTCCAGAAGCACTCTTCTGAGTTTAAACACTTCCGCTGGCCATCGAACTCCCCAGACATGAACATTATTGAGCATATCTGCGATGCCTTGCAACGTGCTTTTCGTACTCTTACGGATTTATGGACAGCCCTGCAGCGTTCATGGTGTCACTTCCCTCTAGCACTACTTCAGACCTCAGTCAAGTCGTTTACACGTCGTGTTGCTCCACTTCTGTGTGCTCGCGGGGACCGTACACAATAACAGGCAGATGTACCAGTTTCTTTCGTTCTTCAGTATATTCTTCGAATAGTGACAATATTGACGTGCATTCAGGCTCAGCGAGCTATGCTTGCTACGCGTTGGAAAGGCCGCTATTCTCTTCAACTAAAACGCAAGTTTACCACTAGGCGGAATAGATGACTAAATAGTAACTTCAGTAATTCAACATTTCATTTCCGATCTTTCGAGGATCGTGTATATTTGTTTTCTGTTGATGAAAATATAGCCTTGTTAACTCGTCCAATAAGTTATGGTCACTCTGCATATTAATTTGCTTCAGTAAATCTGTATGCATCTCTGATTCGGCAGTGCTGCCTTAGCGTTTGCCTATTGGTGTTGCAGGTACGTCCAGTACCTGTGGGACCTGGAACTCGCGGAGACGCACGTGGGCAAAGCATGGGAGGAGTGCAGCGCGGACCTTCAGGTAACACTATATCCTCAGCTCACTTTACCTTAAATATAGCTGCTACTACCGATACTGCAAACTCACTTAAACGAATTCCAATTCCTGAGTGGTTCACAAAATCCAGACTCTGTACGCCAAACAAAGGATGCACGACACAGGAATTATCCGAACGGGATAGAGCCTCGGTAGATGTGAAGTCCATGTACAGACAAACAAATTATTACGATTTCACAATAACTGAATGATTTATTGAAGAGAAAGTGCTCTACAAATTAGGAAAATCTGTAACGCCTTGGTCCATCTCTAGTCCTTACGCAAGCATTTATTCGGCTTAGCAGTGATTAACGATTGTTGGATGGCCTTCTGACGGATATCCCGTATAATTCTGTCCAACTGGCGCGTTAGATCGACAAAATCCCGAGCTGGGTGGCGGGCCCTGTCCATAAGGCTCCAAACGTTCTCAAATGGGGTGGGACCCGGCAACCTTGCTGGCAAAGGCAGGGTTTGGCTAGCATGACCACTAGCAGCAGAAACTCACGCCGTGTGCTGACGCCCAGGAAAGCTTCCCATGTAAGGCGACGGAAATCCTGGACGTACTGTAGTGCGATAAGGGTGCTATTTATCGAGGCTCAGTTCGAAGCGGGACGGATTACTGAAGATAATTCTACTCCATTCAATGGGATTCCAGGCCGAAGACGTGTCTGGAGACGTCCCAGATAGCGGTGGGATACCAACCCGACTGTCACCCGTCACACAGCCCAACAACCAGCAGTGATAGTCTGGGGTGTCATTTCATTTCATAGCAGGACCCATTTGGTTGTCATCCGCGTCTCCCTTTCAGCACAGCGATACAACGATATTCGACTCCCCAATTTGTTACTCTTCATTGCAATCCTAAGAATCTGAAATACATCAGTCAATACCAAGCCGAATAACAGGTGATGGTAGTGTTCCCCCATGCTACTCAAAACGGGTCGATCGCTGTTGCAGAAGCAACAAAAAAAGCATGCCAAATTTAAAAGAACGCAAAATCCCAAAGATTGTCAAAGTTGTGCCGAAGTTCGAAATATAGCGCGTGCTTCAATGCGAGATGCTTTTCATACTTTCCACATCGAAACTCTGTCTAGGAATCTGCCAGAAAACCTAAAGACATTCTGCTCATACATACAGCACACCAGTGGCAAGGCGCAATCAATATCTTCATCGCGTGACAACAACGGTGAAGTCACTTAAGTTAGTGCCACTAAATCAGAGTTATTAAACACTGTTTTCCGAAACTCCTTCACCAAAGAAGACGAAGTAAATATTCCTGAATTCCAATCAAGAACAACTGCCAAGATGAGAAACATAGAAGTAGATATCCTCGGTGCCGCAAGGCAGCATAAATCACTTAATAAAAGCAAGGCCTCCGGTCCAGATTGTATACCAGTCAGGTTCGTCTCAGAGCATGCTTATACAATAGCTCCATATTTAGCAATTATATACAACCCCTCTCGCTCACAGAAAGATCAGTACCTAAAAACTGGAAAATTGCTCAAGTCGCACCAATACTCAAAAAGGGAAGTAGGAGTAATCACCGAGCGAGGTGGCGCAGTGGTTAGACACTGGACTCGCATTCGGGAGGACGACGGTTCAATCCCGCGTCCGGCCATCCTGATTTAGGTTTTCCGTGATTTCCCTAAATCGCCCCAGGCAAATGCCGCGATGGTTCCTTTCAAAGGGCACGGCCGACTTCCTTCCCCATCCTTCCCTAATCCGATGAGACCGATGACCTCGCTGTCTGGTCTCCTTTCCCAAACCAACCAACCAACCAACCTAGGAGTAATCCGCTGAATTACAGGCCCGTATCTCAAACGTCGATTTGCAGTAGGATTTTGGAATATATACTGTTTTAGAACATTATACATTACCTCGAACAAAACCATTTATTGACACATAGTCAGCACGGATTCAGAAAATATCGTTCTTGTGAAACACAACTATCTCTTTATACTCATGAAGTAAAGAGTGCTATCGACAGGGGATGCCAAATTGATTCCACATTTTTAGATTTCCAAAAGGCTTTCGACACCGGTCCTCACAAGCGTCTTCTAATCAAATTGTGTGGCTATGGAATATCGCCTCAGCTGTGCGACTGGATTCGTGTTTTCCTGCCAGAAAGGTCACAGTTCGTAGTAATAGACGGAAAGTCATCGAGTAAAACAGAAGTAACATCCGGCGTTCCCCAAGGAAGTGTTATAGGCCCTATTTTGTTCCTGTTCTATATTAACGACATAGCAGAGAATCTGAGTAGCCCTCTTAGATTGTTTCCATAAGATGCCGTCATTTACCGTTTCGTAAAGTCATCAGATGGCCAAAACAAATTGAAAAATGATGTAGATTATATGTCTGTTTGGCGCAAAAAGTGGCAATTGACCCTGAATAAGGAAAACTGTGAAGTTATTCACGTGAGTACTAAAAGAAATCCGCTAAATTTCTGCAACGCATCTACTAATAAACAGCCTGCTTACACCACGCATGTCCGCCCTATTCTGGAGTATCGCTGTGCGGTGTGGGATCCGCATCAGGTGGGGCTGACGGATGACATCGAAAAAGTTCAAAGAAGGCAGTCATTTTGTATCATCGCGAAATAGGGGAGATAGTGCCACAGACATGATACGTGAATTGGAGTGGCAATCATTGAAACAAAGACGTTTTTCGTTGCGACGGTATCTTCTCATGAAATTTCAATCACCAGTTTTCTCCTCCGATAGCGAAATCATTCTGTTGACACTTACGTACATAGAGAGAAATGATCATTGCCATAAAATAAGAGAAATCAGGGCTCGTACAGAAAAATTTAAGTGCTCGTTTCTCCCGCGCGCCGTTCGAGTGTGGAATGGTAGAGAGACAACTTGAAGGTGGTTCATTGAACCCTCTGCCAGACACTTTATTGTGAATAGCAGAGTAATCACGTAGATGTAGATTCAGATGTAGAAGAATAATTGTTGTATAAGGGGCAGAGGTGGACCAAAGCGTTATTGACTTGCTCAATTAGTGAAGCTGTTTCTCTTAAATGAATCATCCAATTTTTCCAGAAATTGTAGTCTCTTGTTTGTGTGTACATGTAAACCATAGCTACCGACTTCCGGGCCATTCAGATAATTTTTTCGTAGTGCGTTTCTTTCTTGCTTTGTCTTATAATTAGAGCGTATATGAGCTATAGTTTATGTCTCAGTGTCTATTATTTTAAGAGTAAGTCAGAAACTGTTATTCAGGCTTTGGAAGACGTACCGTATTACAACAGTCTTGATATTGGTTGAATTAACCGCATTTTCACAGACGCGATGGATCACGTCAGGCGCAACAACTTTTTTTAGAGACAAAAATGTTCGCTGACACGTTATTGAATTTGTCGGCCCTGGGACGACGAGATTAAATGGAACTAGCTGCGTCTACTAACCAGCTGCGCTGCATCTCCATAGTGGTTTGCAACAATAAAACCTTAAGGATGAATGTCTCTAAGTCGAGAAAGATATTTTCCAAGCGCGGCCCATCCTTTTTGACGTTGGGCAAGTGACTGGATTGTAGGCGACACACATTACATACAAATGCCACAAAGTGCCCATGTCCTGCCGCCTCTCAAGGACATAACTAATAATTTAAAGGCGCCTAATGTTGCCGGGAAGCGCCAGCGAACATTTTGTCTCTAACAGAAGTTGTTCCTCATGGCGTGGTCTATTATTCCTAGACAGTTGACGCAAGGATTTTGATAGATCATTTATGGGAAGGTAAAAGGCCAAACTCATACCAAGAGAACACGCTGGTGGAATCTATAACACCTTTACAATCAGTGATCTTGTGTGTGTGGATTCATCTTTTATTTCCGGAAAGAAGTCTTCATGAAAAAATTCCTCGGCGGAAAAGTGATTAACGTTTCCCTCTACTACTCTAACTTTATTGTTTATCAGCCTCTCTTTCCTTTATACGCTCTACGGCACATCGTCTGTGTACGAGAATGTGCCGAATCAAAGTCTCGCAACCTTAGAAAATAACTTAAATGAGAAACTAATTGACCTTTGAAATATTCATATATACGCAAGAGCTATAAATCGTTAGGGAGAAATGTGTTTACATGTAGTCACGACATGTTAGTATCGAGTCAAACATTTGTTAATAGGTAGGGCGTTATCCTTCACTTACTCCTTCGAGTTAGACTCCGGCGTGTACTGTGTAACGTCTTCTAATTTGATAACGACTGTGCAATGAGGCTTCTTCGAGGCTATACACAGAATGACATTCAGAGAAAGTTACATAACATATTCTAAATTGAAAGTTGTTGGATCTTCAATAGATCTCGTGTCAAGAGAATAGCGAGTTCATCTCTTGCTGACAAAACAGTGCAACTTTGATGAACTGTAGTCGTCACACGAGAAACAGATAGATGTGATGAGGGCAGTGACATTTGACTTTGCGGAATATGTAAGAAGAAGGCCTGAAGAGAATCCCTGAAGCAACAGCACGTCATCGGAACGTAGCACCGAGGAACAAAGCTCAATGATTAAGACACTAGGCTCCACGCTGTGGAAGAGTGGCTATTCAAAACCCCGTCCTCCAAACTCTACTCAGTTTTAACATAGTTTCCCGAAATCGATCAAGCCGAATGGGGGCACAGTTTCTTTTAAGGACAAGGTCGACTTTATCTACCTCGTTGCCTGATACGAACTTGTGCTTCGGTTCTAGAGAGCTCGATGCCTGTTGGACATTAATTACTTATCTTTCTTGCTTCCTAGACGACAACTGGGAAAAGGTAGCTTGTCTCCCACGTATGATGATTTCAGAGAGTACAAGCGGATGGTAATGGTAGGTTTCGGGTCTGCTACTGACCACTTGGAGCCAGATTTCCAGGTGTCACCAAGATTATGTATAACAGAGTAGTGTTTCTATAATGATGAACATTACTTGCATTTTTAATATAGTTCAACCAACCCTGAGTAGAAACTTCTTTATTTTCTTACTGAGTCGCTATTCTTCGTATATGTAACTTCATATCGACGTGGGGACGCCATTTCTTACTGTATATTGCTGGACCATGAATGAATCATTCAGTTGTATTGAAAGGTCTTGCTTTATTTGCTATTGATTTTGGCGTTACAATGCATGATCTTCAGGCAATCCTCTGATAAACCAGGTACTCATGCGAATAACTGTTGACCCCTATAAAACACCTCGATTGGACTGTGCCATCTGTCGGGGTGTATCATGGCGGTTACCATGCTTACAACATGATTTTTTCTGCACGCGGATAAGGGGTGTGCTGCCAGGGGTGAGTAGCTGGACGTATTCGGTGCAGGCCCTGCTGAGTACCGGGATCGGAGATTAAGAAGAAACGATATCGTAAAATGCATATTTTCAGTATGGCTGAAGAGAAAGGAGCTCTAGCCTCGTGTCGCCCACGGCCTAAAAAAAACAGCAAGTGTGTACAGAGTACTGTACGCGTGAAGTCTGAGGCCCGGACTACCTCGGCACTACTTGATACGTCTCGACCGTACTCGGTCCTTCTCGGAACTGCTCGGTACAGCGCGACGTTCCATTTAGCAGTGCGATGCGACATTGTTTCTTGCGGAATTTGACGCCGCATTTTCTGGTCGGCACAACTTTTTACAGTTCGGCAGAATCTTGGTATCAGCGCTGTTTTGCCGCACGGGGTAGCCGCGTGGACTAGGGCGCCTTGTCACGGTCCACATGCTGCTCCCCCCCCCCCCCACCTCCACCCTCGTCGGAGATTCGAGTCCTCCCTCGGACATGGGTGTGTGTGTTGTCCATAGCGTAAGTTTAAGTTAGATTATGTAGTGTGTAGGTTTAGGGACCGATGACCTCTGCAGTTTGGTCCCATAAGACCTTACCACAAATTTCCAATTTTTTCAGCGCTGTTTATCCTTCCCTATTTGTTGATGGTATAACGTAATTTTGCAGGTCCAGTGACTATTTACACAAAAAGTAAGAGTCTAGGGACCTGTCGTCACAATTATAATTCTCTGTATGTAACATTCAGTCGCATAATCGAAGCTTATCGCAAATTTGCCGTGGAATTGCATAACGAAACCATGCAGAAAGATGTTAAATACTTAGTTGATAACTAAAGAGCAAAATATTACAATGATCGACAGACAGTTCGTACGGGATTCATTGTTTTGTACATCAAGAAGCACTTTGTGCTAAATTTGGAGGCATGAAGCACGTAAGAGAATTGGTGATAGAAATAAATTTTGAAGTTATATGCATTATTATGCAGTCAATTGCAACAGTTTTTGATGGAAACGAATGAAAAGTATGGAGGCGTTACACATTACCGCAAAATACATTGATAAGTCAAGGGGCATCCCTGGAACGATATTTAGAATTAAGACCTGAAATTGTTGAATTTCGACGGGGATTGATCAATATAACGTCTGGAATAGGTGGCAGACCTCGCATTTAAAGTGGACTTTACTGTTCACCGCCCACTGATGCATGGCAAGCTAACTGGTGTAAATAGGCGAAATTCTCTGCGTCTGTCTGTATGCCGATGGTTTGCACCAGGTATAATTTTTTATTAGATCTTCAGCAAGTCAAAAATAATTAAATAATACTTAAAATTGTGGAGAGCTCCAGTTTCCCCCTCTCCCTCTTCCAGCTCAGACAGCATGGCATAGTAGTGGGGGAAGTGTGCACTCAGGTGACAGAACTCCACACAAACGAAAGGGCTCTGCACGTGTGCAGAATTCTTGGCCTTACCTGACTTAGACATTCAGCATGTGATTTGCACTGGGCTAGAAAGTAATCAGATGTGGTAAAATAGACTTTCGAGAATTCTTAGAGACTTTATACAATACTGGCCATTAAAATTGCTACACCACGAAGATGGCGTGCTATAGACGCGAAATTTAACCGACAGGAAGAAGATGCTGTGATATGCAAATGATTAGCTTTTCAGAGCATTCACACAAGGTCGGCGTCGGTGGCGACACCTACGACGTGCTGACATGAAGAAAGTTTCCAACCGATTACTCATACACAAACAGCAGTTGACCGGCTTTCCCTGGTGAAACGTTGTTGTGATGCCTTGTGCAAGGAGGATAAATGCGTACCATCACGTTTCCGACTTTGATAACGGTCGGGTTGTAGCCTATCGCGATTGCGGTTTATCGTATCGCGACATTGCTGCTCGCGTTGGTCGAGATCCAATCACTGTTAGCAGAATATGGAATCGGTGGGTTTAGGAGGGTAATACGGAACGCCGTGCTGGATCCCAACGGCCTCGTATCACTAGCAGTCGAGATGACAGGCATCTTATCCGCTTGCCGGATCGTGCAGCCACGTCTCTTATCACTGAGTCAACAGATGGGGACGTTTGCAAGACAACCATCTGCGCGATCAGTTCGACGACGTTTGCAGCAGCATGGACTATCAGCTCGGAGACCGTGGCTGCGGTTACCCTTGATGCTGCATCACAGACAGGAGCGCCTGCGATGGTGTACTCAACGACGAACCTGGGTGCACCAATGGCAAAACTTCATTTTTTTCTGATGAATCCAGATTCTGTTTACAGCATCATGATGGTCGCACCCGTGTTTGGCGACATCGCGGTGAACGCACGTTGGAAGCGTGTATTCGTCCTCGCCATACTGGCGTAACACCCGGCGTGATGGTATGGGGTGCCATTGGTTACACGTCTCGGTCACCTCTTGTTCGCATTGACGGCACTTTGAACAGTGGACGTTACATTTCATATGCGTTACGACCCGTGGCTCTACCTTTCATTCGATCCCTGCGAAGCCCTACACTTCAGCACGATAATGCACGACCACATGCTACAGTTCCTGTACAGGCCTTTCTGGATACAGAAAATGTTCGACTGCTGCCCTGGCCAACACATTTTCCAGATCTCTCACCAATTGAAAATGTCTGGTTAATGGTGGCCGAGCAACTGGCTCGTCACAATACGCCAGTCACTACTCTTGATGAACTGTGGTATCGTGTTGAAGCTGCATGGGCAGCTGTACCTGTACACGTCATCCAAGCTCTGTTTGACTCAATGCCCAGGCGTATCAAGGCCGTTATTACGACCAGAGGTGGTTGTTCTGGGTACTGATTTCCCAGGATCTAAGCACCCAAATTGCGCGAAAATGTAACCACATGTCAGTTCTAGTATAATATATTTGTCCAGTGAATACCCGTTTATCATCTGCATTTCTTCTTGGTGTAGCAATTTTAATGGCCAGTAGTGTAGTTCTAGTGTTGTAGAAGTCCAGCTGACGCTGTGCAATAGTTAGGATGGATTGTATTAATGTTTTATAGGTATAATGGACTGTGGAGAGATGCAGTAATGATATATATCGGTCTGATGCAGCTTTCTTTAGGATAGGCAGAAGGTGAGGGTTCTGTCAAGGGTTCGTCCTGTGTGTTACACTTTATTAATTTATTTACTTCTTCGGCTTTTACAAAGGCTTTCATCACATAATGTATTAACTAAAATATTCTAATACCTCTATACTGAGTTACATAGATCACACTGATGCACTTCAAGCACATGTAAATGATTCATTTTTGGATTTCCCCGCACTCATACTCATGGTTGTCCGACAGGCACCATTTATTCATCAGTGTCTTGCACATACCTTGTCCTGATGCGGTGCAAAGTTGTCCAGAGATTCCTCGGGAGGTTGAATCCATCCATCTTCTTTTTGGGGTAGTCCACCAAGTATAGGTTCATATGCCGACTTGCAGCCCGTAGCTATCTTCGAGTCGAAGCCTTATTGTTCTTAGGCGATATTCCATAAAGATGATCTGGATTTAAATCTATTTAGAGGCGCTAGGTCTTGCTGTATAGGGAGTTCAGAGTTCTCTAGGATTTTTCTGCATGATTTTGTGGCTAATTGTGATTGCTTAGTTTGAGGGGACTCTATGTTTGCTAGGACGGGGAGCCAGGCACATGGGTGGCCCGGCGTGTTCCAGAGATTATCCACATCGTCTGCTTTTGTTGGATGTCCACTTTAGATAGGTGTGCGCTTCTCATTCAAACTGGCGATCAGTATTCAGCCACATTCCACAACCCCATATCGTTACAGATAGTTGCAATAGGATAGCGTTACGGGATTTTAGTTTCCATTTTGTATCTTCTAGATGTCAGCTATACGTTAGAATGCGACCTAATTTCGCTCTCATGTATTTAGGCTCATCCCCATGCCAAATGCTTTGACCGTTGATAGAAAGTTGTGTTTTTCTATCTGAGTCTCTGTTGTTAAGGTGCATTATGGTACTGGTCGTTTTGATACGATTTGAATGCAGATGCCACTTGGAGTGGTGGGTGTTCAGTACTGCCAGGTCCGCATTCAATATTTTGTCGAGGTTGTTAAAATTTTTACTGTGATATGAGATGGCCAGGTTTCCACATACTCCACACGTGCCAGTGATAAAAAAAGTCTCTCACAAAATTTCGTCTGACGAGTATATCCGGCAGAAAAAGAACGTTAAAGAAAGGCAGGCTGGAAACACGGTAACAACACGTGCGGTAACTACCTCTGACAGCAAATTTGAGTATTGCTGCACAGTTGGCGCCATGGATAGAGTTTTGGGTTAGCATGCAGGAGGTCAAGGGTTCAATTCTGAGTTGGGTTGCATTTTTTTTATTTGCTAATTTCATTCTCGCATTTCATACTGTAATATACATCGTTTCTTATGTCACATGTACCCTAAATTTACAATATTTTGTAACGCTGAACACAACAAATACGTGGCTAGACAAATAATAAATAGACAGTTGAAACAGTTAATGGGACCATGGTGATAACACATACAAATAGTAACCGAGTTTGGACATTATTCTAAAGCACGTTGCTAGTCGTATTGGTAATTTAAGATCCTAACGAAATGTAATGGACCTGAACGAGGCAAGGATAATAGTTGGTACTAATCTATGTGACCATTAGAGGAGGGTACGAAGAATACAGGTTTCGCTTCTAGTAGAGGAAGTGGTGCAAATAAATTCAGGCCCACGACATGAAAAGGGCATCTTTCAGAGCTGACCAATGTTCCATTTCTACGATTGTCGCATGTAAGTGCAAATGTTTTCCAGAGGACGTGCTGCAATCGCTGTTGACGATTAAGATGTCAGATACCGTACCACTTGGACTACATTTACTAAATAAAAAACATATTTTTGAACCGAGGATCGAACCCTCGACCTCCTGCATGCTAACCCAAAACTCTATCCACTGCACCAACTGTATAGTACAATCTTACGTGTTGACAGAGCTAGTTGCTATACATGTGGTTACAGTGTTGCCAGATTTCCATTCTTTAACGTCCTTTTTCTGCCGGATGTACTCGCCGGACGAAATTTTGCGACAGACATTTTTTTTTTTTTTATCGCTGTCATGTGAGGAGTCGTGCTGCGAAGCCCGAGTGCGCGAATTTCGCTTCATCCTTTATAGACTGAAAAGAACGGACGCTAATGTATTAATGATTGGTATGAAACGGCTATAAGTAATGAGATAAATACCATGGTGGTGGAGCAGCGAGGGACGCAACTTGTGGGAGTTTATGTACGGATTTGCGATCTATCTCTCCACAGGGATCATAACAGCGGCTTGCAAACGACAATACAAACAATCACATTTGACGTTTATAGCTTGATAGCTCACACGAATTCATAGATGGGCACTGCTCGTGCGAAGATAGCCCGTGTCTTCAGGGCCTCCAACGCGGAGGGTCCTAGTCTGTCGCCAGCTGTGGAGAAACAACTCGAGAGCGAAGGTAAGCGTGGCGATGACGAGTCCGAAGAGCAGCGCCTTGAAGGCAGACTTCAGGTGCAGCAGCTGCAGGGGCTGGGGATGGCTGCCGGGCCGGCAGCGCCTGCTGGTCCGCAGCCCCTCCTCGTACTCCATGTCGGACGACCACTTCGGTACCTGCGCAACCGCACACTGCGCTGACAACACTCTTAAAAAACGTAGGCTTCGCGGTCGTCGTCGATGAAGTTAAAAGTTCTGAGGTTTTCGTATCGCATTGTTCCATCCAGAATTTTGGGTCTGGTGCTTCGGTCTTCTTGCTGACACCTTCTTCTGGGAACTGACTGCATAATGTGGCGCACTGTCAGATTTTCAGCATTTATCACCGTGATTATTCGTGGCTGTATATTCAACTACGTTTCCGTTCTTGGAGGAAGCTTTACCGGTGTATTACTGGCTGCAGTGGCGGGACGTGAGGGGCACCCTGTTTGTGTTTATGGATTACACTGGGTGTTATGAAATTCCTGTATTCCCGTTACAAACTACTAGGACTAGGACGGGAGTGTACATAATATTTTGAATAGTAACCAATGTCCAGAAATTTCATCTCCACTGGTGTGAAACACATCTCCTGTATTGAACAAGTGCTCATAGCTCTTAAGGTGTGCATTTTAGAGCCCATGTTCACTAGAAACTTTTTTCTTGTTTTGGCGCATACTTCCACCTCTGAAAGTTGCCTACGCTACGATCTTAGCGACAACAGTACCGGTACATGTCTTCCACTGACAGAGGTATCAGAACAGTTTTCGTTTATAACTTTAAACTCGTTCATTTCTGGAATAGCGACCCTTACCTCAATTTGATGCATTCATCCTTCTCCATCGTCCTTGAAAGTTTGTACCATAATCACGGAATCACCCTGAATATACATGCGGCGGCGCCTGTAACTTCGACGCCCTCTAGCATCGCTGGATGACCTTTCTGGACATGGGTTCCTATTCAAAACATTAAGTACTCACTCCCATCTACGAGTCTTAAAAGTTTCTAACGGGGATTTCCGAACACACTGTATTGGCCCGCGCACTGACGACCAGTAACAAACTCACTGGCAGAATAAAGCCTTCGTCACGATAAAAATTCTTCGGGCGTATAGCAATCTCGACTGCCTCTCTGACTTTTCATTTGCATTGCTACGGTGATTTTGCTAAAAAGCTAATTTAAGCAAACTCTTTATCCTTACTACAGGTTTCGTTTTGTTCAGCTGCGCCTGACATGCCGGGCTGCCTGGATCCAACGTGCCGTCACTGCCGTATTAAACGTCCATTAACTGCCAGATCCATCCGCCAGTGTATACTTTATCACACTTTTATCATAGTGAAACATCCGCCCATTTTATAGGCTTTGCTAACGAAAATGTTTTAGCAAAACCACCATACAATGCAAACGAAAACTCAGAGAGATGGTGGAGGTTACGGAGCACCTTAAGAATTTCATCGTGACGACGGATTTAGGCTTCCGAGGCTTAGTGATCGTCGCAGCTACGAGGGCGCCACAGGCGTACGCAAACAAGGCGCCGATCATGGTGCGCCCTCCAGCCAGCAGTACACTGGTGAACACTTCCTCCAATCATGAAAACCCCACTGAACAGCCGCGCATGAACATTTACAGCGTTAAACGCTGGAAACACTGTCCTAACATTTGTGAAATGCAGATAGTTTGCCCACCTGCTGTCTAAATCCTTTACCGTAATCCTCACCTGCAGATCCCTCAGCCGCCCCACTCGAACTTATGCATTACCTGGATCTCCGCCTCCCCTAAATTCTGTAAGTCCCTGGAAATCCTGGAAAGACATGCACTCCGACTCGCCTTCTGTATCCGCCTAACATGCCCAACTCGCACCCTGTATCAACGCATCCACTTCCAGAAGATTTTCCTCTTCTTGGAACTCATTCGGACCCCATATATTAAACGCCAAACCTAGGCATGGCTCCCAATATCCTACCCAACAATCACCAGTCGAAGTATACTGCTGCAGCACTAGATCCATGTCACATCCTCCATCTACCTCTATATCTTATACACCCTCTTCCAGGAAACCTTAACCCACTCCCACTACCCAATAATAAAATCCTTCCCGAGATATACCATTATCTCCAGCTCTAGTCACAATACTTCGCCTCACACCATTCATCCACCCTCCTCCCTCTTTCTACTTCCAACTCGATGATTTGTAGATGCTGTCTGAAGTTCCACAGGATCCCATAGGTATTTCATCATCCCACGACCCCCATCATGGTTATAAACATTTCAATGCAATATCAGCTTAGCCATTGTACCACATTAATATTATATTTTCGTCAGTGATTATATATCAAATATACACACATCAAAAAAAGTATTGCATCTCCCCGATTCCCAGAACTCCTGAAGACAGACGTTGGTGTGAGTATTGTATAATAGACACAGTCCCTATGACTGTTCAGAGATGTCACTAAACCCGCCCAAAGATGTAAACAACCATCAATGAGCACCGCCTATTAGACGGAGGAGGTCCGACAGCCGATCAGTTCCAGTCATTCCACCAGGAAGGAGGTACACGGCTCGTGTTGTCTGTAGTTTTACCTTGCCTAGATGGTGAATGCTGCGGTTAGATCGCGTTCGTATTGTTACTTTGTGCCAGGAAGGGCTCTCAACAAGGGAAGTGTCCACACGTCTCGGAGGGAATCAAAGCGATGTTGTTCGGACATGGAGGAGATTCAGAGAGATAGGAACTGTCGATGTCATGCCTCGCTCATGCCACCCAAGGGCTACTACTGCAGTGGATGACCGCTACCTACGGATTATGGCTCGGAGAAACCCCGACAGCAACGCGACCATATTGAATAATCCATTATGCCCAACTCCGACGTCCATGGCGAGGTCCATCTTGGCAACCGCGATACCATGCAGCACGGTACAGATGGGCCAAACAACATGCTCATGACTGGCATCACGTTCTCTTCACCGATGAGTGTCGCATATGTCTTCAACCACACAATCATCGGAGACGTGTTTGGAGGCAACCCGATCAGGCTGAACGCCTTAGACACACTGTCCAGCGAGTGCAGCAAGGTGGGGTTTCCCTGCTGTTTTGGGGTGGCATTACGTGGGGCCGCTGGTGGTCATGGAAAGCGCCTAAACGGCTGTACTATACGTGAATGCCATCCTCCAACCGACAGTTCAACCATATCGGCAGTATACTGGCTAGGCATTCGTCTTCATGGACGAAGATGCGCGCCCCTATCGTGCAAATCTTGTGTCTGACTTCCCTCAGGATAACGACATCGCTCGACTAGAGTGGCCAGTATGTTCTCCAGACATGAACCCTATCGAACATGCCTGTGATAGATTGAAAAAGGCTATTTATAGACGACGTGATCCATCAACCACTGTGAGGGATCTACGCCAAATCGCCGTTGAGGAGTGGGACAATCAGGACTAACAGTGCCTTGATGAACTTGTGGATAGTATGCCACGACGAATACAGGCATGCATCAATGCCAAGAGAACGTGCTACTGGGTATTAGAGGTACCGGTGTGTACAGCAATCTGGACCGCCACCTCTGATGGTCTCGCTGTATGGTGGTAAAACATGCAATGTGTGGTTTTCATGAGCAATATAAAGGGCGGAAATGATGTTAATGTCGGAAATGATGTTAATGTCGGAAATGATGTTAATGTCGGAAATGATGTTTATGTTGATCTCTATTCCAATTTTCTGTACAGGTTGCGCAACTCTCGGGTCGAGGTGATAAAAAACATTTTTTGACGTGTGTACTATAAAATCATTCAAAAACTTTAAAACTCGTAAAAATTTTAAATTAATGTGGTTTTTTGATAACGTTATTTATTGTTATCTGTTTTTATGTATTGAAACCTTCTTTAAAATGGGTATAGCCTTTGGCAGATGTGCAGTTTTATCCGTTGCCTGCCCCTTCATGAGGAACTGGAATAACAATGTGCAGCCACTTACGAGGAGAAGGTCACAGCAAGAAGGTTGAAACGCTGGATCCGAAGACTCTGAGCAGAACAACGCTGTACCAAACCCACGACCTTTTAGCTTAATTGCAGCACTCTGATTTACAGAAATGAGCAAACAGCTCTCTGCCATTTTAAGTAAATTTTACGAGGCACTAGTGTCCAAAAGTTAAACGTATACGAGATAGGAGAGCAATTGTTCTGGAAAGGGGTTAGAACACTTACAGAACTAGATAAATCTTTTTAACAATTTCTCTGAATACGATGCAGAATTATACGCCATCTTTACGACAGTGGAGCAGATGAGATTTGTTTAGACTGCAGTACTCCTCTGCTGCGACTCCCTGAGAGCGCTTCACTCCAGCAGATGAAAAGTAAACTGGAATATCCAGGACACACTTCTCCATCTACAAACACTAGGTAGGAGGTGTAAGTCTGCTGCAGTCTGCAAGCTATCCTCCCATAATTGTTAACCAAACAAATGATGTAGACTAACCACTTTGGAGTTTGAAGTACAGGAGAGAGGTTTCGGTGCATTGAAGTATCGAGTTGCACGTGACGTGCGAATGACATTTTGCTTAGAGTGAAAGAAAAGAATCCTCGTTCAGTGGTTCGCAAACTGGGCTCGGATTCGGGAGGCCGACGGTTCAGATCGCCATCCGGCCATCCTGAGCTAGGTTCCGTGATTTTCCTGAATCTATTAAGGCAAATTCCGGGTTGGTACCTTTGAAAGAACACGGTCGATTTCGTTTCCCATCCTTCCTTAATCCGACATCGTTGTCAAAGGGGCGTTAAACATTAATCTTTCTTGTTGACTCCCTACACAGGTATACAGCCGGATTTCACCGTCCTGAGGACGGGATATTTCGACGGTGCAACTGGTCACCATCTTCATGTGAGATTGCAGGTACAAAATCACACCGGAACTGAGGAAACATCAGATACGGCGGCTCCTTCATACCTTCGGGAAGAGGCCGTTGCGCGTGCGCAAGGAGCGAAAGGACTACCCTAAGAAAAGCGTTGAATCACAAATTAATATACAGCCGGTCGAAAACCAGACCGTTGTTGTTTTATATCTGATAAAATAGGACTCCACATCTTGCTTGAAGGGAAACCTTTATTTTTAGTAAAAATGTCATCGGATAATCGTATTTTGATGGATTCCTTAAGTACACTAATGGGAAGCCGGAACAATAATTTTCGTCTCTTTAAATGACATATTATGTCCTTGATTGAGACAATGTTCAGCGACGGCAGATTTTGCGGACTTGAACAAACGTGTGTGACGTTGATGTTCCACATATCGGTCTTGAACCATACGATAATCTTTCCAATATAAACATTTCCGTAATTACAAGAAATTTTATTTACACCAGGCTTCCTCAATCCCAAATCATCTTTAACATATCCAAGAAGAACTCTAGTCTTGGCCAAAGGCAAAAGGATACGTTTAATATCCTATTTTCTGAGGGTTCTTAAAATTTTCGAAGAAATACTCCCCGCAAAGGGAAAAAAAGCAACTGACCTACAAGTGTCCATTGTTGGTTCGCATGCTAGTCCAAACTGAAAAGCACAAACAATTTGATGATCAGTACGTCTATTTTGTCTGAAAACAATCTTAAGATAATCCTGTTCCTGAGTGAATCTTTCCATGGAAGATTTTGAAGATACCGCACTCAGGACTTGTTCTCTCTTAAGCCCACATGTTTCTTGAGACACGTGGGTGATATTTTTATCGTTTGGCCATATAGAATGGAAGCTACTCTTCAGTTTTTGGACCATTTTAACTGCATTCATACATGCATCAAATTTTCAATGGAAATTGAAGAAGATGGAAAGTTGTCTTGTTTGGCTGTTTTAGTATTAAAAAATGAAAATGGGGCTTTACGACACAGTGTATAGCGTAAACCTAAGCATTCGGACGGCTACTTTCATGCTACTAGTTGTCACCTACCGCACCAACGCACTGGAGTTCTACGTACGCTCGTCAAGAGAGTTTATGCTATTTCGGATTCTCATAGTTTGACGCAGGAACTGGATTATCTTAAGGTTGTTTTCAGACAAAATGGATGTACTGACCGTCAAATTGTTCATGTTTTTCAGCTTGGACTACAGTTTGTGGGTAATATTTCTTCGAAAATTTCAAGAATGGTTGTCGCCGGCTGCATATTAATTTGTCATTCATCGCTTTTTTTAGTTTGTACCGCAGGTGATGCTGATAGTCTTCGCTTCGCAGAAGGCAGCCCTTTCGCTTCTCGCGCATGCGCAGCGGCCTGTTCCCGGGTATAAAGGAGCCACCGTATCTGATGCTTCCTCAGTTCCAGAGTGACCGTGCACCTGCAATCTCACCTGAAGATGGCGGACAGTTGGACCTTCGACACAACGCGTCATCAGGACCATGAAATCCGGCTGCATACGCTTGAAGAGCATCAACATTAGTTACACAGGGAAAATCTACCTAATCACTAATCTTCCTTCGCAGAAAAGAAATGTCCTTACCAGGCCAGCGGATGTTGTTCGGTGTATGATGGCGTTGATGGGCTCTCGCAGCGGGTGGTCCTTGGTTACGTAGATGGTAGTGCTCAAGGGTAAGAAGTTGGCGCTGGAGATGTGGATTTGGAAGCAGTATTGGTCGTTCTCGTAGAAGCTGGCGACACGGCGTGACGTCAGCACGGCGTAGTCTTCGGCCACCACCCTCTCGAGCAGCTGCGGTGTCGATGTAGAGATGCTGCACCGACTGAGTACGTTCCACAGGCGCGGGTCGTCGGCCTCCACGATGAGGGACTCCATGACCGACTGGAAGGCGAAACCGCGCGCACTCGCCAGCACCTCGTCCAAGGTGTCCACCTGGAGAATCCCGCTGATTAGCCCACATTTCTGGCACAGTCTTCACGAAGACATGCCCCAGACCATAACGCTCTGCCAACAGTATTATTATTATTTATTACTACGAGAGAGAACTGGAAAGTAGCGCACAATAATATTTTTCCCCTGGTATTGCAACTGGAATGTTGCAATTTCACGACGATATTATTTGAAATTTGCGCTACAGAGGGTATTTTATTTTCACATGCAACTACAGCTAAGGAAGCCTGAACTACGAAACAAACATGGCGTGCATGTTACAGACGTCAACTTGTGAAGAGCAGTGACGTGCAGTTCGATATTTATAGGCCAAAGCGCGTAAACCGAGTAATATTCACAGAGACATGAGTGGCGTGTATAAAGGAGGACTGTGTGGGTCATAGAAGTGTCTCCAGATGGTATCTATTCTTCAGGAGGGCCCTGTAAACCTTAGTGATTCGGCACACTCCGGGCGGCCACTAACAGCTTCAACCTCACAGACTATCGGAGCCTTTGAGGCAGCATTTTTGGACGACCGGCGTGTACAACTGCGAACCTTATTGCAACCCTTCAACAGTTCCTTTGATGGGATGTGCGATATTGTTCGTGACAAGTTGAAATTCGTAAGGTTAGTGCTCGCTGAGTGACTGAGAACCTGTCAGAAAACCACAAGGACCAGAGAATGATGACAAGCATGGATGACTTAACGCTTAGAAAGAAGGGCATCACTTTCTGAAAGGCATCGTCACTGGTGATGAGTCGTGGGCGTACCACAACGCGCCTGAAACCAAGCAACTCTCTATGGAGTGGAAACATGCTGATTTCTCAGTACGAAAAAAATTCGGAGTGACTCAGTCTGCTAGGAAAGTGCTTGTGACAGTGTTCATCTACATCTACATCCACGTCTACATCCACATAGACACTCAGCAAGCCACCGTAAGGTGCTTTGCGGAGGGTACCGTGTACCACTGCATGTCACCTCCTGTTCCACTCGCAAACAGAGCGAGGGAAAAACGACTCTCTGTACGCCTCCGTATGAGCCCTAATTTCTCGTATCTTCGTGGTCCTTACGCGCGATGTATGTTGGCGGGAACAGAATCGTTCAGTAGTCAGTTTCAAATGCCGGTTCTCTAAATTTTCTCAATAGTGTTTCCCGAAAAGAACGCCGCCTTCCCTCCAGGGATTCTCATTTGAGTTACCGAAGCATCTGCATAACAGTCAAGTTATTGGTGGAGTAAACGGGACCACTGTGAATGCTACAGCCTGTATTAAGACTTCGGTTAAGTTGCCTCGTGCCCTTCACGACAATCGCCACAACTTTACTGCTGACGGTGTCAAACTTCTTGACAGTGCTCGCACCCATTTTGTTGTCCCTGTTCGCAAGAAAATCGCCAGATTTGCGTGTGGCTTTCATCTTTCTGGTCCTGTGGAAAAATTCGTGCTGGCCAACGCTTTCCGACAGGTGCAGGAGTGAAATCAATAGTCCGTAGATGGCAATACTCTATCCAAAAGGCCGGCCGCGGTGGTCTCGCGGTTCTAGGCGCGCAGTCCGGAACCGTGCGACTGCTACGGTCGCAGGTTCGAATCCTGCCTCGGGCATGGATGTTTGTGATCCTTAGGTTAGTTAGGTTTAAGTAGTTCTAAGTTCTAGGGGACTAATGACCACAGCAGTTGAGTCCCATAGTGCTCAGAGCCATTTGAACCATTTGAATCTATCCAAAAGGACTTCTAGGAATGAAACATATTCAAATTGGTACGACGATGGGAGAAATGTGTTGAGAACGTTGGTTACTGTGTAGAAAACTAGGTGAGCGATATAAGTTCATTTTTGACTTTTTTGTTTTGTTACCTGTTAACTTTTTGTTAGTAAAATTATTGTGCGTTACTTTCCGATCTTCCTTCGTACTCCCCAAGCAATAGTCGAGAAATGTTTAATCATCACGCCCATGATCATCAGTCTCAAGAAGTACAAAATGTAGTTTAAGATCACACTGTCTTGCCAACTAGTTATAGTCCAACTACGCCGTATCACACATATTCAAGACTCTTCTGATAAGTCTTCACGAAGACGTTCCCTAGGCAATAACACTGTCCCTATTTATTTTTTCCGAACTGTAAGTAGGAAAAGTTTTATCTTCCAACGTACTCCGTCACGCCGATTATCATCCGTTCTATGAAACAGAAAATTTTGTATAAGAATGCTATCCGTTGCTAACTACTTACTGCAGTGGTCGTTAAACTGCGCCCGATGGTCGTAGGCAGACCAGTGAAGTATTCATGCGCCCCGCATTTCACAGTCGTATTGTATAGTAATATTCGTCAACCAAACAACCTGTAGAATCAAGAAAAGCCAACCAACGTTAAGAGCTTCTTAAGAATGTAGGTTGCTGCTCAGAAACAAACAAATATACCTATAGAGTGTAATCTTACCAGCCCACATATCACTATTAAATGATGATTTATTATGAGACAGTGACATTTAAAGATGTGCTTAATTTTGACATTTGTGAATTCGGTTGTGAACTAAGCAAAGTTGGCTGCTTACCTCAGGGAAAGAAGGGTAAACAGCGCGGCCACTACGGGATAAGAGGATGTAAGATAGAGGAATGTTTTATTGTTTGTCGTCCAGTGCTGACAACTCACGGGCGTGCGCGACTGGTACCGATCAGCTATTATCGTATAAATTTTTACACGGAAGTAATGTGGATTTGTGAATGCGCATTACAAAGGCGGTCGCCTTCAAATACAATACTTATTGTGGCAAAGAATATGAAAGTAAATTATGGCTGTTGTAATACAAAGTAATGAACAGAAGAAAAATCACACTGAAAATATTTAGTAAACATTTTCTGTAGTGTCTCACACTGCATAATGCATTTAAATATAGGTACAATGTACACAATTTTATCTTCGCTGAACATTTACTTGTTGGTGATCACTCTCCGAGGAATTTGGAGGATATCGTAATTGCACGCAAAGAGGTAAAAGGGTGGATATTAGATTTATGGGAACAACTTGAAATTTTTCAAACACTTAAGGAGCAAAGGCGGCAATAGTTTAAGCGATCAACTCCAGCTTTCAAGTAGACTTTCCCTGAAGGCTTTAAGCCGCTACTTCTGGCCGCATAGCGAAGTTAATCTCTCGCTGTTGGCCTCTGCGTGATGTTTGTTTTCCTTTGAATTCTATTTCCATTTATAAACCCTACTTCAATTTTATAATTTCATATAGCATAATTTTCCATTCGTAACTACTTTCTCTACTTTATTATTTCTTTTTAATCTGCTTACATCTTTTTTAAGTAGCTTGCTCTTTTAGGTTATGCACGTTCTGCTCAATGTGATTTTACGTAATTTTTTTTTATTCACACTGTATTCCTGTTTCGTATGCGCCAACCCAATAGCTACATGGAGCACGATGTATCTGATGTCACTACATTGTTTTCGTCTTTCCTCATTAGTAATGGTGACGGGACGAACTCAGCCTCTCATAATTGCTAGAAAAGCTAAAATGAGAATTTTAATGGGGCAAAAATTAGGTGGGTGCATCAATTTCTCCTTGGGGTTCTGTAAACCACGGCGCTGAGCGCCCTAAAGAAACAATGAGGAGAACGACTACGACGACGATGTTTTGTAAACGTGGCCCAGGACGTACACCTTTGGAAGGAATGGCTTCCTGCATCGTTGCAAATTCGCTGATTTTTGATGACGTTCATGGTTCATTCGAGTGTCTTAGACAACCATTTATACGAGGATGTATATTTTACTTGTCAGATCCTATAACACTTCTAAAACACCATACATGAGACAGTATGAACATCTCAGCACACCCGTTATTAGTCCTTGTTGTCCACCAACTGCAAGTCTGAAATATTTTTGTCATATAAAAAAACAGTAGCGTTTCTAAACTTTTTTATGATAGTGGAATTTGAATTGTTGAAGTTTAGCGCAGGATCGGTTCTGGAATCTGAATTTTGTCATTCTAGAGCGATGATCACCAAAATTTTTACTCAAGAGCGAATACTGACATTGTGGTGCGGCACCTTGGACCGCTTATCTATCATTCTTATTATAAATTGGTAACTACGTAAATCAGCATGTAATGAGGCCCCAATGTAGCTACAGTAAGGGTGCGATAAGTTGTCCACCGGCCACCCAGGTACGAATTGTTAAAGTCCACATCGTTTAGAATTCTTCGTGTCGACTGTTCTTTGCTTCAGATTCCTGACAAGCTGAGCTACCACAAGGTTGTGATACTGCTATAGCCAGATGAGATGTTGTTGTGTTAACTGTGTGAGCGAATGATTAATTGATTAACAGCAATAATTGAACTTTTAGTTAAATGCATTATGCAATATGATACACGATCACAAATGTTTAGCAAATGTTTTGAATGTCATTTTTCTTCCACTCATAGGGTTGTATTGCAGTAGCCTTAATTTAATCTGATATTCTTTGTGACAGATATTTATCGCATTTGAGATGAATTTTTCTATAATGAGCATTCAGGAATCCATGTTGCTTCCGTTTCAAACTTATGCCATAGCAGCTGATCGATAGGAGACATATTCGCCCATGAACTATCAGCACTGGAAGACAAACAGTAAAAGACCCCTTCTTACACCCTTGAAACTTGGAGTGGCCACATTACTTCCTCTTCTAACCCTGAGGTAGGCGGCAACGTCTCATTTTGCCATGGCCGAATTTACGAACCTCAGATAAAATTAATCACACCTTAAAATATTGCTGCCATCGGCCTTGCTGCAGTGGTAACAGCAGTTCTCGTCGGATCACCGAAGTTAAGCACCGTTGGGCAAGGCTAGCAATTGAATGGGCGACCTTCTGTGTCTGCCGAGCGCTATTGGCAAGTGGGGGGGGGGGGAGGGGGGGGGGGGGCTCTCAGCCCTTGTGAGGCCGACAGAGGAGCTACTTGATTAAGAAGTAGCTGCTCCGGTCTCGAAAACTGACAATGCCCGGAAGAGCGGTGTGCTGACCACATGCCCCTCCATATCCGCATCCAGTGACGCCTATCGTCTGAGGTTGACACGGCGGTCGGTCGGTACTGTTTGGCCTTCCGAGACCTGTTCGGGCCGAGATTAAAATATTACGTCTATGTAAGACTTTTTGCTTATTATTGAGCAGGAAACAGGAAAGTTACGTTATTAAGAAGCTCTTGATGTTAGTTTGACTTTTTGGATTCGAATGTTGCTAAGATACATATTATGTTAAACTACGGCTAACGGCCACGTCTCAGATCAATTGACTGTCCAGGTCGACTTCATGAATCGACTTTTACCTTCTCGTCGCTGATAACAGGAAAGGGAAGGGGAAACTGGATGGGATAATAGCAGGAAATTTAAGGGGGAGGCACTGCCATGAATGGTAAAATACCAGTGGTTACAGGTGTTGGAGCAGCACCTTTTTTAGGATAGGTAAGACAGAAAGATGTCAATTTCTACTAGAGGTCAGAATTGAAACAAATCTTCAATTTAGGAAAGAAATTAAATAGCACAATTCTAGCACATTAAATCACCAATCACAGCTGTCAATTATAAATTTTCACCAATCACCAGAAATTTTATCTCCACCAAGTTGTATCTCAGTCCTAGGTAATTGCATTGATGAATTAAAGTCACCCAACCGAGTTGACATAATCTACCTCTCTGAACACCACGTGACCACTGGTATAGGAACTAGGCCTAATTTACAATGAGAAACTCAGACAGAAGAGTACTGCAAATGTTAGAATAAGGAAAGGTTCTCATAAAAGTATAATTAAAAATAATGTAAGTATATTTCATCAAAATATTGGAAGTTTAAAGAATAAAATAGATGAGCTTCTGGTTTGTTTAGAAGATTTAGAAGCTGAGGATGAAATAGATAAACTATGCCTGTCTGAGCATCACATTGTTACTGATATGGATAAGGTAAATGTAAGTGGATATAAGCTCTCTGCACATGTAATGAGAGAAAATATGGAGAAAGGAGGAGTTGCCATATATGTCAAAAGTTATCATTGTGCAAAAAGTATAGAAACAAAAAAGTTTTGTGTAGAGAAACATATAGAAGCATGTGCCTGTGAGCTTAAATTAAATAAAGGCACATTTATAATTGTAACTGTACATAGGTCCCCATCAGGAAATTTTCATCTATTTCTGAAAAATTTGGACTCCTTGTTGTGCTATCTGTCAGACAGGGGGAAGCAAATTATTATTTGAGGGGACTTCAATGTAGAGTCTCTGAAAGAGGGTAATAGGAAAAATGACCTTGAAGTATTACTCGGTTCTTTCAATTTGACACCCGTTATTGAGTTTCCTACTCGGGTGGTAAAGGATAGCAGCTCACTGATAAATAACTTCTTTATAGACCAAGATAAGTTTAGCCAGATAAATGCTCAGCCTGTTGAGAATGGTCTTTCTGATCATGGTGCACAGCTAGTTACAATATATGACATAGCTCCATTCAGCAATACTAAACAGTCCTCCAAAGTAGTACGTTCAGTCAACGATTTAACAATTGCAAATTTCAGGGAAAGCCTACAGCAGTTAGACTGGGATGAGGTGTACCGTGAACCTGATGCCAATTTAAAATATAATTTATTTCATGACATTTTTGTAAATGCATTTGAAAACTGCTTCCCCAAGAAAATAGTTAAATATACTCGTAAGAAACCTTGTAACAAACCATGGCTTACTAAGGGTATAAAAATATCTTGTAACCGGAAAAGGGAAATGTATCTGACAGCAAGAAAGAGTAGTGACCCAGAAACTATCAAACATTATAAAAACTACTGTGTTATATTAAGAAAAGTTATTAAAAAATCCAGAAGTATGTGTATCATGTCTGAAATCAGCAACTCTGATAATAAAATTAAAACAATTTGGAATATTATTAAAAGAGAAACAGGTCAACCAAGAGCACAGGAAGACAGTAGTACCATCAAAGTGAATGAAAACTTTATGAACAAAAATTCAGAAGTTGAAAATATTTTTAATAATCATTTTCTAAATGTTGTGGATATAGTAGGATCCAGGTGTTCATTAGAAGATACTAGGCTGTTAATGGAAGAGGCCATACCTATGCAATTTGATACAATTGAAATCTCACGCACTTCTCCCTCTGAAATTAGGAAAATAATAAACTTACTTAAAAGCAAAAACTCACATGGAATTGATGGCATTTCCAGCAAAATACTAAAAGCTTGTGCTCAACAGATAAGTAAGATTCTCAGCCACCTGTGTAACAGCTCTCTGGAACAGGGCATTTTCCCTGATAGACTGAAATATGCTATTGTTATACCTTTGCATAAAAAGGGGGATAGATCTGATGTCAACAATTACCGTCCAATCTCCCTTCTAACAGCTTTATCCAAATTTTTTAAGAAAGTAATGTATTCAAGAGTAGCTTCACATATCTGTAAAAATGAAGTACTAACAAAATGTCAGTTTGGTTTCCAGAAAGGTTTTTCAACAGAAAATGCCATATATGCTTTCACCAATCAAATTTTGAATGATCTGAATAACCGAACACCACCCATTGGGATTTTTTGTGATCTCTCAAAGGCTTTTGATTGTGTAAATCATGAAATTCTGCTAGACAAGCTCAAGTATTGTGACATGAGTGGGACAGTGCACAAATGGTTTAATTCGTACCTAACTGGAAGAGTGCAGAAAGTTGAAGTAAGTATTTCCAGAATGAGATTTTCACTCTGCAGCGGAGTGTGCGCTGATATGAAACTTCCTGGCAGATTAAAACTGTGTGCCCGACCGAGACTCGAACTCGGGCACAGGTCCCGAGTTCGAGTTTCGGTCAGGCACGCAGTTTTAATCTGCCAGGAAGTTTGAAATAAGTAGTTCTCATAATATGTAAAGATCAGCACATTCCTCAAACTGGGGAACTATCAAGAATGGGGTTCCACAAGGGTCAGACTTGGGTCCTTTGTTGTTCTTAATATATATTAATGATTTGCCATTCTATATTCATGAAGAGGCAAAGTTAGTTCTCTTTGGTAATGATACAAGTATAGTAATCACACCTGACAAACAAGAATTAACTGATGAAATTATCAATACTGTCTTTCAGAAAATTACTAAGTGGTTCCTTGTAAATGGACTCTCACTGAATTTTGATAAGACACAGTAAATACAGTTCCGTACAGTGAATGGTATGACGCCATTAATAAATATAGACCTTAATCAGAAGCATATAGCTAAGGTAGAATGTTCCAAATTTTTAGGTGTGTACATTGATGAGAGATTAAATTGGAAGAAACACATTGATGATCTGCTGAAACGTTTGAGTTCAGCTACTTATGCAATAAGGGTCATTGCAAATTTTGGCGATAAACATCTTAGTAAATTAGCTTACTACGCCTATTTTCACTCATTGCTTTCATATGGCATCATATTTTGGGGTAACTCATCACTAAGGAATAAAGTATTTATTGCACAAAAGCGTGTAATCAGAATAATAGCTGGAGTCCACCCAAGATCATCCTGCAGACATTTATTTAAGGATCTAGGGATATTCACAGTAGCTTCTCAGTATGTATACTCTCTTATGAAATTTGTTATTAGCAACCAAACCCAATTCAAAAGTAATAGCAGTGTGCATAACTACAATACTAGGAGAAAGGATGATCTTCACTATTCAAGATTAAATCTAACTTTGGCACAGAAAGGGGTGAATTATACTGGCACTAAAGTCTTTGGTCACTTACCAAATAGTATCAAAAGTCTGACAGATAACCAACAAGTATTTAAGAAGAAATTAAAAGAATTTCTGAATGACAACTCCTTCTACTCCTTAGAGGAATTTTTAGATATAAATTAAGAAAAAAAACAAAAAATCTTAAAAAATAAAAGAAATAAAAAACACAAAAAAATAAAAAAGTTGTTATATTAACTTAAGTATGTTGTTAAATCAACTTAATTATGTCATGTATTGGAAAATTTCACTCGTTCCACATCATTACGAAATATCGTATTCATGATCCATGGAACTAGTATTAGTCTAATCTAATCTAATCTACTCTGTCGCTGTTGACATCGAGATTCCAATCACAATCACCATCACTCTTGCTGAAGTGAGACATTGTATGAAAGAGATTTGATACTTTTTGCAGTCAAGAGCATTTGTTGTTAATAATGTCTCATTGCCATGGAAAAATTAGTAGCAACGGCCTACAGTTATTGACATCCATAGCGCTCCTGGGTCCTGGTATGTAGTCATCTTCCTTAAAATTAAGCCCTGCTGATGTTATCCCCCAAAAGGGCAAACATGTGACAGTTTAACACAAATCACAAAGTTTATTTTAATTTGCATTATGTTTAAAAGATCCGTGGATAGCGTACATTAAAATCTGGAGACTTATGAAGCCTCGAAATAAAGGTACTCATAACGCTGTGCGCGTTTATGTCCTTGAAAACAGGATTGCTTTCAGCCTTCCTGACCATTGACTCTTTCACTCATTCCCTGAGAATATATTCAGGCGTTCATTTTATTGTCCTACAGCAAATGATGTAAACTGTATATGTTCCATTTCTACCGTGTTTTTAATAAAACATTTCATTAAAAATTTTAGGTATAAGTCACCTGTAGACGGGCGGGTCCCGCAGCGTAAATCCGAGTGTATCTTCAGCACGTACCTGTTTCTCGTAGCCAGGGTCGATGAGCATTCCCACGATGGCGCATCTGTAAACGGATCCCATTATGAAGCAACCCAACAGCCACGCACCGTAGAACCGACGGAGGCGCCGAGGTGGTGCCATCGGCACGTGCATCATCACCGCCCACGTCGTCATCAAACTGCGGACACGTTAGGCGTCACAGTTCATAAGTCGTTGCTACTCTTCAGTTGTTCTTTTGTGAGGTCTGTGATACAGGCTGTTTCTGTGTGTACAATAAGAGGTCACTTCTCTTTTCTTTCATTTTCTTTCTGATTCGCTATATGGTCCTCGTAATAATACTGTGCGTAACTAGTAGTTTCCTAAATTCGATACGTAAAAGCAGGTTGTTTGACTGTCCACGGGAATTGTGTGTGTCTCAATGGCGAGAAGTCATATACGTATTGTGGAATATTATACGGCTATCATCGGTTCAGGAAACGGCATCAAAGTTGAGACTGCGTTTGTAACAGATGCAGTCGGTACAACAATCATAACGAATAAAGCAACTAGCTCTTAAATTCTTTCAATATGTTCTCTTCATTCGATGTGGTGGGTAGGATATCTCGTATTGTAGTCGCACATGCGTCTCGCACGCAATCTCTTTACATGATGCTACACACTTCTCACAAATGTCCCTAAAAATCGAATGTACATAGTGCGTTTGTACTAATATCGGGCTTTGCGATGATTCACTGAACGAGACGGTCCAGTAGTTGCAGACATTGGAGTCTCATTCTGGAAGAGAGAGGCTCAAATTCTACTCCAGACATACAGATTAAGACAGATTCTTGAATATTGCTCGTCCCTCTAGTATCCTTCCCAAGTAATATAAGTAATGACTTTTTTTGCAGCCTCTACTTTGTTGCGAAATGGAAACTACAGAGGAAAACAAAAACGTTTTATTTGAAACCTTTAGCTACACCTTCCAGCTACATAGTCGCCTCTCTGACTTATACATTTATCGTAGTGTGGTACCACGTTTCCAATACTCCCTCCATAGCAAGCGGTAACCTCTGATTTCCGCCAGTTCCCTACACTGGTCTGCAGCTCGTTGTCTATGCCAAAATGATATCCTCATAACAAGCGGATAATTCGAGTGAAGAGATGAAAATCAGAGTGTGTGTGAGATGTATGGTGGGTGATCAAACAATTCCTGTCGGAAACGGTGCAGGAGCTTCTTCGTTGTGCCTGCAGTATGAGGCCGACAGCTCTCATAAATAAGGAAACGCATGACAGTTATGTTATATTGGCTCTACGAAATGAGACATAATTTCTCAACAGGACTTAACACTTGGCGGAAGAAATCATTTTGTAGGCATCTGTGCGCTCAGAACTAAAAAGTATATTCCAAAAGCCGGCCACTATGGCCGAGTGGTTCCAGGCGCTGCTGCTGCTACGGTTGCAGGTTCGAAACCTGTCTCGGTCATGGATGTGTGTGATGTCCTTAGGTTAGTTAGGTTTAAGTAGTTCTAAGTTTAGGAGACTGAAGACCTCAGATGTTAAGTCCCATACTGCTTGAGCCATGTGAACCATTTATATTCCAAAAAGATTCGGTCAGTCTATTATTTCCTCCAACAAAAGTCTCGTGAAATGACCAAGACGAGAAACAGAGGTTTACCGATAGTCGTTCATCCCACGTAATCAGAGAGACGGCGCTGGACCCAGGTGTTGGAGGTTTGCGGTCCAGATGCCCGTCCAACCATCCTGATTCCGGCTTTCTATGGTTTCCTTGAATCGCTTAACTTAAGTTCCGGGATTATTCGTCTGATAAAGTATGGTCGATTTCCTTTTCTATCCTTCCCTCAATTAAGTACGTGTTGCGTCTCTAATGACTTCATCGTCGACGGGACATTAAGCCGTTCCATCCTTCTTCACGCACATATAGGCATCTTCCATCCGCAAGGGGCGGGGTAGGGGAAGAGGGAGGCAAGAGGGGGCTCTCCCCCCCCCCCTCCTGGAGTCTTGGGCACAGACTATTAATCCACAACAGGCTTCTAATTTATTTGTAGAAATGATTTAAACCACAGATTTAACGTTTACCCATAGTCATCTCCTTGCGTGCTGGTCGTCGGTTTCTCTGTACGCAAAGAACCCAAAAAATTGTAACTTCAAAAAACATTTTTTTGGTCTTCAGTCACGACAGTCAATATTAAAAATATTTGCAAGAGTGAAAATGACGAGTTACATCGATTAATTTGATCAGATGTGAAGTTTTGTAAGCAAATTGTTGTAGATGATACAATAGTTTTTTTAAGTTTATGTCTCCTTCCTTCACTCTGTAGGGATTTAATCATTTTTGTTGGTTATATTTGCTGGTAACGACAGTATTTTCACTGTCGATGCTTTTACTTTCCTGTTTCTATTGCATCCTCCTTTTTTGAATTTCCAATGCAATCCATTATTACTGATTTATGAACACAAATCTTTTGTGAAAAATTTCTAACTATAATTCCTACCTTAGTTGATACGCTTGATGAAAGCGCCCTTCCATGCGAACAATCAGTCAAATACGCAACACAGGCGCTTAGTATTTACATGTTTATACTTGTTACAATATCAGATTGGGGATATGACAGAATATTCAAAATGAAATCCCTGTTTTGACTAGTGATCCATAGTTGTGATAGGTGATCGAAAGCTTTTGACCCGCAGTGTACCCTCTATCTCACAACATTAGATGGCTTGTGGAGTGTAGATGCAGGTGAGACACACTTCGGGGAACTTGCATTAAATTTGACTCCATTATGCTTCTTTTAATTTTATCAATATATTGACGACGTGTTTATGGTCTGACCACATGGCATTGAAGCTCCTGAGCAGTTCATTTAAAACACGAACAGCAAACGCCGAAAACTCCAGTTCACTATCGAGACAGAGCGACGAGGAAAATTACCATTTTTAAATGTTTTGGTACAACAAAAGTCGGATGAACGTCTCGATCACTCCGTGTAATGCAAGCAATCATACACTGGTTTGTATCAAGTGGGCAGAGTTTCCATTATCCAGTACAGAAGAATGCCATTTTGAATACATTGATATACAGAGCTGTAACTGTTTCAGAGGAGGAGCGCTTGGAACCGAAATAATCATTTGAAAAAATGAATCACTCGAAAAGAGCGGCTACATTTCACGTGATATAAAGTCGACGCTCTCCAAGAAATGGAAACGTGAAAATATTGAACAATCACATGATAAGCCACCAATTACATTCCCTCTTTTTTATGGTGCTACATCTAGCAAAATAGGCAGATTCCTGGGGTAAAAGAATAGATTCTATCTTTCCCGACCGCCTAATAAGGTAAAGGTGAACCTGCGCCCGGTTAAGGACAGTCTCGGCATTTCATCACGGGTTTCTTTAGAAAGTGCTAGAGTGTTATGGAGAGACTAATAAAACTCCAGTGGTAAACGCTGCAAGGAAGGCATTGTCTAGTTTGAAATTCGCAGAGAGTATATTTCTAAAGCTGGCCACTGTAGCCGAGTGGTTCCAAGCGCTTCAGTCTGGAACCGCGCGACCGCTACGGTCGCAGGTTCGAATCCTGCCTCGGGCATGGATGTGTGTGCTGTCCTTAGGTTAGTTATGTTTAAGTAGTTCTAAGTCTAGGGGACTGACGACCTCAGATGTTAAGTCCAATAGTGCTCAGAGCCATTTGAACATCGGTCACTCCATCGGTCCATTTTTACGGCGCTGTCCAGAACAGGAGGAGCACATTAAAAATCGGGAAGTCAGCAGTTGCTGGGCGCAGCCTTGCAAGTAAACACAAAATACTGTTTGATGGAACAAAATTTTTGTCCCAGACTTTTACATATTGTATTTCTGTTATTAACGAGGCTGTAGAAGTAAGAATGTGCGAGAACAGCTCCAGACAAGATAGCGGATGCAATCTGAGTGGTACGTGGAAGCGATCTCTCGGCTCTGAGGAGAAGCAAAGAAATCTACCGCATTTTATTTTTCTTTCTTTTACGCTCCCACGGTGGCGGCAACAGCTCAGACGTTGGCACCATTTATGGCAGCATGACATAAAAGACGATCAATCACATAAAAAGTAACTGGACGCCCCTATGTAACGCGGAAATGACCACTAGATGTCACTAGAGGCGGGCATGTCACTACAAAAGAAAGCGGATAGCATTCTGTTGTCACCAGAGAAGCAGTAACAGCAGGAGATCTCAGTGGCTTCAAACATGGACTAGTCATTGGATGTCATATGAGTAACAAATACAGGGTGTTGCAATTCTCGTTACAAGCTCCTAGGGCTATTAGAGGGGAGTGAGTACATAATATTTTGAATAGGAATCCATATTCGGAAACGTAGGCGGTTTCAATTCAGATGTCCAACACGTTCACGTGTGCTGCACTAGAAACTGATGAGACACCGGATGAGATGGAGAGTGTGTACCAGAACATGTTTCGTTGTTACAGTGTCTGTAACAACGTTGGTGGTCGCCATATCGAGCCGCCGTTGTAATGCATTTGTACTGTTCTGTACGTACAGTATGCTGGGCTCTTTTTTGTTTGCGAATAATGTAAACATGTCAAGTTTAAGTGTTAACACAATGGATGTTTCGTTATGTTTCCTTTCGAACTGTTGCCTAATAATTGTGCTGTAACGCACCTAATTCAGTTCCTCAAGCAGAAGAGGGTAAGTTAAACATCTGAATTGAAACTGTCGTAGAACGGAAACGGTACGTTTCCGGACATGGGTCCCTATTCTAAATATTATGTACTTACTCCCCTCTACAAGTCCTAGGAGCTCGTAACGGTAATGTTCCCTGTGTATTAGGGACCTTCTAGCCCATCTAAGGTTGCCCATGTCGACTGTCATTGATGGTACTGTGAAGTGGAAACGCAAAGGAACAACCACAGCTAAAGCGAAACAAGGCAGATCTCATGTACTTACGGACAGGGAACTGTCGAGTGTTATGGAGGGTGGTTGTAACAAAATTGCATGGAATCAGCGGAAGGAATGATTGTTGATTGGTTGGTTGGTTGTTGATTTGGAGAGGCGACCAAACAGCGAGATTACCGGTCAATGACTCGTGAGTTACGAAGTGCTACCAAAACTCCACCTAGCACAATGACTTTGTACAGGGAGTTAAGAAGATTGGGGTACAATGGTCGAGAAGCTGTCCATAAGCCACGCATTTCTGTGGTCAATGCTAAGACACGTTTGAGGTAGTGATGCCAGTGGACTGTGGATAACTGGAAACGAGTGGTTTTGAGTAATGAATTACGCTGTACCCAGTGGCAATCAGATGGAAGGGTTTGGGTTCGGTCAATGCCTGGTGAACGGTACATGCTATCGTGGTTGTGGCAACGGTGAAGTAGAAAGGAGGTGGTGTAATGGTATAGGAGGTATTTTGGTCTTATGTTTGTGATCCCCTCATTGCGCCTAAGGAATCTCTAACCACGGAAGGATATGAACACATCCTACAGCATTGTGTACTGCGTATTACAGAGGAACAATTGAGAGATGATGGCTGTTTTTGTCAGCATGAAAACTGACCCTGTCATAAAGCAGCTTCTGTGAGGCAGTGGTTTGTGCATTATAACGTTTCTGAAATGGACTGTCCAGCCCAGAGGCCCAACAAAAACCCTACAGATCACCTTCGATATCAATTACAACGTTGACTTTGCTCCACGACCACCTTCTGTAGTTTCGCCTCTTGAGGAAGGATGAGTTGCCATTCCTCCGCAGGCATTCAGACACCTCACTAAAAGTGTCCCCAGCAGAGGTCAAGCTGTCATAAAGATGAAGGATGGACTAGAGCTTAATTGCGGCAGGAACGCGCTGGAACGGCATTCTGGCATCTCCCAGGGAATGTTTCTTGACTCACCGGAACAAGTTGGCACCGGAGATTTAAAATAGTACACGCGTATTACAGAGATGTTCGTGTTCAAATGTGTCGCATATTTGTACTAATGAATAGCTTTAATACAACTCAATGAATAGAAGACAAATGACATTTGAAGCAGTTACTAAACATCTAACTCCGTGTTTTATGTCAAATGTTATTTTGTTTTTCCAAACTTGCCGGGAAGTCGGAATTTTACGTGACTCAGATGGGTCAGGAACATCTTCATCGTCGTTCGTCGTTAAATGCTTTATTAATTAATACTAGACACACTTCACTGAGCTGCTACAATGCAGTTGTTTGAACTTTGTGGCTGGCAGCAGTTAAAAGCACTTCTTCACACTCACGGAGACTAACGACTTGGCACGACATGTGTCGAGCAGAATTAGGGAGCAAAGTGACGCTGTTATGGGGACGGCAGTATCACCTGTTGTTTATTTTAAATCCTATGGTTTTAATGTACTGAGTATCAGAAATTATTTTTAAAAACAAGAATTTAAGTACAATATTTTGTAAAAAATTATTTCTCAGTCTGTCTTATAACAAGTTTTCATAAATCGGACCTTATTAATGTTATGGCTGGGGGAGGGGAGAAGGAGTTGGATGGTTGAAAAGGCATCCAAAATTTTGGAAATTAAACACTGGGGTGGACTTACCACATATTAATGTCCACTATTTGGTGTCCAGATACTTTTCATCAGATAGATATATATGGTGATTCATCTGCCCATACCATGGGGTTTTATGCAACCCGCAACGCTTTCATGAACCATGTGCGAAATTTTCGTATTCTCTCACTCGTTACATGTAAACCAGTAGCCCTAAAGAAGAAATGAACATGGCCTTTTTGTGGGAAGTTTAATGTTAAATTTTGTCCTAAGATACGTTTTCGCTAAAAGCGATGGTTTTCGAGTTGTACAAGAAAACCGCATTTCCAGATCACTTGTGTACTTTTTTCTTGAATAATTCCAAAACCATGGCCTCTAGTGAAAATGAATCCTAGGACAAAATTGAACAACATTAAATCTCCGACAGAAGGGTCGTGTTTATTCTTTCTATAGGACCAACACATTACGGGAAAAAAATTGGTACGCCTAGAAAGACGACATTGATTTTGATCTGATGATGGCACATGTCCCCTTGGGAATAGTGGATGTAGTAGTAAAGGTTTCATCATTGTCCCTAGTGGCATAACTACCAGGACGCTACCTTTGTCTATCCATCAACAGGAAACGCTCACAGCCCGAAGGCTCACTGCGGTGCAGACGTGTGAAGCAAGCAGGCACCCTGCCGCAGAGACACACTAGTGCTCCCTACAGCCGACTGAGCGAATTTGAAAAGCGTCAAATAGTGGCCTTCCGAGTGGTGGGATGGTCCTTTCGGAGAACTGCCACACTAGTTGGACCTGCTGCTAATGGTGGGATGGTCCTTTTGGAGAACTGCCACACTAGTTGGACCTGCTGCTGCGGTGCAATGACACTGGTATCAGTGATCACGTGAACATTCTCATACCCATAGACGAGGATCTGGACGTCCACGTAGCATAGACGCCCACCACAATCGTCATGTTATAAGGGCAAGCAGTGACAGATCGTGCAGCCACCACATCACAGAAAGAGGGCTTGTCAGCCCAGACGTGTCGACACGAAGTGTTAACAAACGGTTATTAGCAGTGGGACTACCTCTAGCCTGTCTTCCACTTACGCCTCAGCATCGCCTTGCACGGCTCGATTTGTGCTGTCAGAGGGTCACTTGGAAGATGGAATGGCGCGCCGTAGTCCTCAGAGATGAAAGCAGATTCCGCCTGCACTGAAGTGATTGTCGTTTGCGCGTACGATGCAGACATGGCGAGCACTGTCTCGTAGAGTGCATTCGTCCAAAACACTCTGAACCCACCCCACGCCTTATAATCTGCGGTGCTATAGGCTACAATTCTCGTTCACGTCTAGTGTTTCGAAAATGGTTCAAATGGCTGTGAGCACTATGGGACTTAACTTCTGAGGTAATGAGTCCCCTAGAACTTAGAACTTCTTAAACCTAACTAACGTAAGGACATCACACGCATCCATACCCGAGGCGGGATTCTAACCCGCGACCGTAGCGGTCGCGCGGTTCCAGACTGTAGCGCCTAGAACCGCTCGGCCACTCCGGCCGGTTCTAGTGTTTCTCGAGGCGACGCTAACCAGCACTCTGTACGTGCAGAATGTTGTTAGACCCATTCTTTGACCGTTCTTGCAGTTGCAAATTGATGAATTGTTCCAACAGGATAATGCTCTCCCATACCTTGCTTGTGCTCTGCAAGAAGTGCAGCAACTTCCCTCTCCAGTGCGATCTCCAGACTTGTCTGCAATCGAGCACTTGTGGAATATGATGGCACAAGAAGTGGTTGGTGCAACTCTTCAACCAACAACTGTTACAGAACTATGTGAGCAAGTGGAGCAGGCGTGGTAAAACGTATCCTTGGACAGTATTCGCCATCTGTAAAATCGACTGGATGCCAGAGTCAGTGCCTGCATTGCCGCCCATGGGGGCTACACCACATAATATTAAGGGTGTTTCAGCATGGATGGATACCTGGTACCTCAGAATCGTCTATGCTGCTGATCTGTAAATGTAATCATTTCCTGTATCCGTATGGAACAATAAATCCTGAGTGAATTGGTAACCTCTAAAATGGCGTACTAATTCTTTTCTGGTTACAATGAAATGAACACCCTTAGCTGCTTACAGGCGTTGACATACGTCAACAAGGACAGATGAAAATGTGTGCCCCGACTGGGATTCGAACCCGGGATCTCCTGCTTACATGGCAGACGCTTTATCAATCTGAGCCACCGAGGACACAGAGCTTAGCGCGACTGCAGGGATTTATCTCTGGCACGCCTCCCGCGAAACCCACATTCTCAACGTATTGTCCCGCACTACATTCGTAGTGCCCCCGCCCATTATAATTACTCGCGGTGCGTTGCCGATTCCGTAAGAGAACAGATACCATCTTAGTGAATATCTCTTTTCTGGTTGTATGTAGCTAGTGAAAGAACATGAAAATCTTGTGCGGGGTATTTGAAGGCATTGCGGGTTGCGGGAAACCCTTTGGTAGGGCCAGCTGAATCACTCTTTATTAGGCAACCACAGCAACTGCCAGATATTCAGGCGTTCTATACGAAGACGATGGTGACACTCGTCGAAGCTCGATGTTTTATTCTGAAGTGACGCCCAAGAAGGTGAGTGGTGCAACGTACCATCTGAGGAGACAATTGTCGTTGCCGGAGTAGCGCAGGAAGAGTGCGGCGAGCACGGAGGCGGCTACGACGCAGCCCCAGCAAGGGGGCGGCATGGCTTCGGTGACGACGCACCAGCGCTGCCTCGCCCGGGCGTGTCGCACCACCCACACTACGGCGTCCATGACGTGCGGGAAGGTGGCGTCGAGCGCGGACAGGCGGCCGTGCACCAGCAGGAAGGCGCCGAGCGCCGCGTCGGCCCGGCCCGCAGCCACGGCTCCCAGCGCGCCGCTGCTAGAGCCGCTCGGCAGCGCGTGACCGCGGCCGCCCACCTCCTCTGCAGGCGACAGCGCCACCCCAGCACCCAGGCCCCGCTGCACCATCTCCAGCATCTGGCGCCAAAGTTACCGCTCTACTCAGTCTAGATCTGCTCTCCACAAGCCAGAAACAAAGTGAGGGAGCCTACGGTTTGACGTCCGGTAGGCGTCGAGGTCCTTAGAGAAAAACAGCAAACTCCCATTGTGGAAGAATGGGGAAAGAAGTCGGCCGTGCACCATAAGTGGATTAGGGAAATCTCGGAAAACATAAATTTGGTAAGCCAAACGGGAATTACACTACTGGCCATTAAAATTGCTACACCACGAAGGTGACGTGCTACAGACGTGAAATTTAACCGACAGGAAGAAGATGCTGCGATATGCAAATGATTAGCTTTTCAGAACATTCACAGAAGGTTGGCGCCGGTGGCGACACCTACAACGTGCTGATATGAGGAAAGTTTCCAACCGATTTCTCATACACAAACAGCAGTTGACCGGCGGTGCCTGGTGAAACGTTGTTGTGATGCCTCGTATAAGGAGGAGAAATGGGTACCATCACGTTTCCGACTTTGGTAAAGGTCGGATTGTAGCCTATCGGGATTGCGGTTCATCGTACATCGGCATTGCTGCTCGCGTTGGTCGAGATCCAATGACTGTTAGCAGAATATGGAATCGGTGGGTTCAGGAGGGTAATACGGAACGCCGTGCTGGATCCCGACAGCCTCGTATCACTAGCAGTCGAGATGACAGGCATCTGCATGGCTGTAACGGATCGTGCAGCCACGTCTCGACCCCTGAGTCAACAGACGGGGACGTTTGCAAGACAACAACCATCTACACGAACAGTTTGACGACGTTTGCAGCAGCATGGACTATCAGCTCGGAGACCGCGGCTGCGGTTACCCTTGACGCTGCATCACAGACAGGAGCGCCTGCGATGGTGTACTCAACGACGAACCTGGGTGCACCAATGGCAAAACGTCATTTTTTCTGATGAATCCAGATTCTGTTTACAGCATCATGATGGTCGCATCCGTGTTTGGCGACATCGCGGTGAACGCACATTGGAAGCGTGTATTCGTCATCGCCATACTGGCGTATCACCCTGCGTGATAGTATGGGGTGCCATTGGTTACACGTCTCGGTCACCTCTTGTTCGCATTGACGGCACTTTGAACAGTGGACGTTACATTTCAGATGTGTTACGACCCGTGGCTCTACCCCTCATTCGATCCCTGCGAAACCCTAAATTTCAGCAGGATAATGCACGACCGCATGTTGCAGGTCCTGTACGGGCCTTTCTGGATACAGAAAATATTCAACTGCTGCCCTGGCCAGCACATTCTCCAGATCTCTCAGTAACTGAAAACGTCTGGTCAATGGTGGCCGAGCAACTGGCTCGTCACAATACGCCAGTCACTACTCTTGATGAACTGTGGTATCGTGTTGAAGCTGCATGGGCAGCTGTACCTATACACGCCATCCAAGCTCTGTTTGACTCAATGCCCAGCCGTATCAAGGCCGTTATTACGGCCAGAGGTGGTTGTTCTGGGTACTGATTTCTCAGGATCTATGCACACAAATTGCGTGAAAATATAATCACATGTCAGTTCTAGTATAATATATTTGTCCAGTGAATACCCGTTTATCATCTGCATTTCTTCTTGGTGTAGCAATTTTAATGGCCAGTAGTGTACATAAGACGAATACGAATAAAGTGTCTCACCACTGGGAGACCTCGTTCGTTGTGCATGATGATGACACAGACACTAAATTGAGCTGACAAAAGGCAAGGGATACCTCGTAATATCGTGTTGGACTTCCTTTTACTCGGTGTAGTGCAGCCACTCGAGATGGTATGGACTCAACAAGTCGTTCAAAATCCTCTACAAAAGTATTGAGCTATGTTGTCTCTATAGTCGTCCATAACAGCAAAAGTGTTACTGGTGCAGGATGTTGTACACGAATTGACCTCTCTATTATGTCACATATATGTTCGATGGGATTCATGTCGGTGACTTTGGTGGCCAAATCATTCGCTCAGATGTCCAGAATGTTCTTCAAACCAAGTGCCAACCATTGTGGCCCAGTGACATGGCGCATTGTCATCCACAAAAATTCCATCGTTGTTTGGGAACATGAAATCTACGTATTGTTGCAGATGGTTTCCAAGTAATCGAGCATAACCATTTCTAGTTAAATATCGACAAAAGGATCCAGTTCATTCCATGTAAACACAGCTGAAACCACTATGGTGCAACCACCTAGCTGTATAGTGTCTTGTTGACAACTTGGGTCCATGGCTTCGTGGGTTCTGCGTCACACTGCAACCTTACCAGCAGCTCTTACCAACTGAAATCGGGACTCATCTGTCCAGGCCAAAGTTTTGCAGTAGTCTATGATCCAACCGATATGGTCATGCCGTCAGGAGAGGCGCTGCAGGCTATGTCGTGCTGTTAGCACTTGCATCGGTCGTCTGCTGCCATAAACGCCAAATCCCGCCACACTGCCCTAACGGACACATCCGTCGCACGTCCGACATTGATGTCTGTGTTTATTTGTTTGTTTCACGCAGTGTTGCTTGTCTGTTAGCGCTGAGAACTCTATGCAAAAGCTGCTGCTCTCTGTCATTAAGTGAAGGCCGTCGACCACCGCGTTGTCCGTGGTGCTTGGGAAAAAGTAAGGCCTGAAATATGGTATTCTTGACACTGTGGATATCAGTTTGGTTTTCAGAAAGGTCTTCTAACAGAAAATGCTTTATATGCTTTCAATGATCAAATATGAATTGCTCTGAATAACCGAACCTCACCCATTGGGATAGTTTTTGATCTCTCAAAGAGAGATGCGTGAATCATGGAATTCGTTGTGGCATGAGTGGGACAGTGCACAAGTGCACAAACCGTTTAATTCATATTTAACTGTAAGAATGCAGAAGGCTTAAATTAACAGTACAGATAGTCTGCTAAAATCAGCAGAGTCCTCTGACTGGTGAGGTATCAAGAGTGGTGACCCACAGGGTACAGTCCTAGATCCCTTATTGATCTTAATATATATTAATGACTTTCCACTCAGTATTCATGAAGATGAAAAGCTAGGTATTTTTGCTGATGATACATGTATAGTAATCACACCCAGAAACAAGAATTAGGTGAGGAAATTGTAAGCAATGTTCTTCAGAAAATTATTAAGTGGTTCTCTGCAAATGGACTCTCACTAAATTTTGAGAAAACACAGTATGTACAGTTATGTACAGTAAATGATAACCGTTGATAAATATAGACTTTGAACGGAAGTCTGTTACTAAAGCAGAATATTCAAAATTTCTGGGTGCATGCACTGATGAGAAATTGAATTGGAAGAAACACTTCGATGATCTGCTGAAACGGTTAGATTCAGCTACGTATGCTATTTGGGTTATTGCAAATTTTGGTGATAAACAGATCAGTAAATTAGCCTACTGTGCCTATTTTCATTCACTGCTATCATATGGCATAATATTTAGGGGTAATTCATCATTAAGAGACAAAGTATTCATTGCACAAAAGCGTGCAATCAAACAATAGCTTGAACCCACCAAAGATCATCTTGCAGACATTTATTTAAAGAACTCTGGATATTCACAATATCTTAGCAACACATATATTCACTTATGGAATTTCTTATTAATAACCCATCCCAATTCAAAAACAATAGCGAACTGCATAGTTACAACACTAGAAGAAAAGATGATCTTCACTATTCTGTGTTGAATCTCACTTTGTCACAGAAAAGGATGAATCATGCTGCCACAAAAATCTTTGGTCGTTCGTCAAATAGCATTGAAAGTCTGACAGATATCCAAACAACATTTAAAAACAAATTGAAATAACTTCTGAATGACAACCGCTTCTACTCAATAGGTGAATTTTTAGATGTCAGTGACTGTAAAAAAAGTAAAAAACTATAATAAATTTATGTTGTGTAGTGAAAACTTATGGTTAACTGACACGTTCCACGTCTTTACGAAATGTCGTATTCATGATATATGCAACAAATATTAATGGAATGGAATGGATAAATGCCACAAGTCACAGGAAGAGAAACACCTTAGTTCCCACAGAAGCAACATGGTTTAGTCATGCATTAATAAGCCTCACCAAGCCCGTTTGTATGGTCAATACCTCCTACCACTGTCAAGAGCTATAGACTGCCATCTACAACCACTGTATTTGAAACAGCCAAAACTCTTTAATTTGCGATGAAAAAAATAGTTTGTCTGTGACTCACATCTAATGTCTCTAGAGGACTGGAACAGTTTTTCTGTGAGGAACAACACAAAATCCCGTGACCACCATTCATCGTTTTTATACCATTTACCTAGAAAAACAGGTTATTTTGAATAATGAAAGTAGCTCTACACCACATTATGCGATTGTTCATATTATTCTGTCCAACCCCTGTGGACAGATCATATTCGAGATGAGCTATTTTGTAATAATGATATATTAAAAAGTATCTTTTTGCAGTGTTAATAAGTTTAGCAACTGCACTTCAGTTCCTCTCGTTGTGTACTTACCTTGAAGTCCAAGCCATCGTAAATAATCGTCCTCCCGTCTCGAGACCTCTTTTGGATGATGTACGGAGGTTCCTCCTTAGCGAAGACCTTCAGCGGGCAACCGTGTAGGTCCATGAGCATTTCGTTTGGAAACAGATCAGAATTACTCACAAAGTGGTTAGGATTTCCAGAGGACCAAGTACCCAGTTGCCTACTAGATACTGTAGAACAACCGCTATTTGGATCATAAATTACAGGAGAGTGTACCCTCATTGTGAATTCCCCGTGTCGGTAACTAGGCTCTAGCACAATGGCGTTAACAACATTCTTTTCCCAAAGCACTCTGAAGATGTCTGAGAAACGCGTGGGAGGAGCGTCCTGTGGAAGCACCAACACGAATTTTGCCCTTGCATTCCAGTGTGAGGAGGAATGTAGTTGCCTCATCGCCTGGATCGTGTCCATTATGGCGTGATTGTAAAGAAGAATGACATAAGCCTGTGGTGTCGACTCACCCCTGAAGCGCTCCGTCTCATTTCCGTCACTGGCTCTGACAATCATGATCGGGTGCGGAAACGGGAAGATCGAAACATGCCTGTAGTCTGATGCAATTAGAACAACCAAACTGGAAGGGTATGTTAGAATTGCTCTGACGCCGATCCATAGCGACTCGTCCGTATTGGACACGTAGAGGGAGGCTACCGCTACTGTCGCAAAATAGAGAACGGTGACAGTTGCGAGAATCATTGTCATACCTCCTTCTGACTACTGCGATAAACGACCAACCAAATGGAAGTCAAAATAAGTCTGAGTAGTGATGCTGTTACTACACCAAAATATAGCAAACCCGTGACGACCCAACGTTAGACCATGATATCTTCGATATTTACAAAAATTATGAACTACTGCCCTAGACTTTCAGTAGCAGCTGTCACAACTTACAACCAGTTGACTATTTAAAGAAATGAGAAGTCAACATTACAGCATTCTCAAGTTGAAAATGGCGTTCAGACTCAAGCTCCAAGACGTTTCTGACTGTTGGAACACAGACTTTACTGTTCCAAAGTAATACATTAGGCTCTTTTGTCAGCCAAATGCGTCAGTTTTTTAACCGTCCGGTCAATGGCAATACTACATTAACTTTAATTTTCCATCAGTTTTTGTTGCCACAAAGTGAACCGATAAATTGTAGCCTGGGTGACGCACAATTTTTCCACAGGGACTACTCGACGTCAGTCTGTCCGTACGAGAAAGATGCAATCCACGGTCAGGCGATAAAACACGGCTTTTATCCATTGTCTTAATTGCAGAGGGGAGAAGTGTACCTCCATATCACGATTTCAAGAGTGCTTTGAACACATGTATTCCCCTGTGTACGTGCATTCTACGCGGAATTGTGTAGGACGCTTTACAGTCGACAATGAAGGAGTAATTGCTTCAGTAGCTGCTACTATCATGAAGTCAAATGCACGACTTTGTGTCTATCAAATTCAGTCTCGTTGTCTTGAATGATTCAAATATCTTACTTCACAACAGAGTGTTGAAAGCGTACCGCAACCATATAGTAATATATAACTATAATATTAATCAAGAAAACATCACAAATATCACGATGACTTCAAAAGTTATAAACTTCGTCAAATTGCAGAACGTATGACGTGGTATGAATAATGCACGAAAACACAGCTCCAGGGTGGTGTTAAAATTACGAGCGTGTTTCGAATATACGACGTAGAGGCATTAGTTCAATGCAGCACAGACAACTTCAACACAGAGTGCCATTCCCACTAGCAGCAAGACAATTCAAAAAACTAAAATTGCAACGTGAAGAAAATGTTGAGTGTACATCACAGCGTACCACGACATACACACTCTCCTTTGTTTAGGGCTGAGCACTGCACATGTGACTGGTCGCCTCATTTATGTATCACTTTCATGAAGCCTGCGACATTCCACATTCGATGTACGAACTCATGTGCTTCACGACTTGGTGTAAGGCTTTAAGAGTTAACGCCACTTTGGTCGCTTGTACTCAAGTGCCTTAAGTGCAACTATCCCTTGTAAGTAAAGGAATTAATTTGTGTTTTATGGCACTGTTGTTGATGATGATCATGATTATGAGAGAAGAAAGAGTCGAAAGAAAGAGTCGTAAGAAAGAGTCGTGTGGAGTTGTTGGCTAGAGGACTCCAGGAGACAGATTCAGTCTCATATTTGACAGATTTAATTCCTTCTTTATACGCTAAGTGTGAGAAATGTATCTTAGGTACATAAGTTAAGTGTAGGTGACTGTTGTGAGTGCGTTTTTAAGTTATAGCGTCGTGTTTCTGTTGCTGACGGCAGTGAGAGAAGAAAGCAGGAGGCTGAATTCCGCTGCCAGCTTATAGCATACTCCCCACTGATAGCACAAATGGGGTCGCCGAACTTATCGTCTCCATATCAAGCACGGATCACCATCAACAGCGTCACGTAAAGTCTGGCTTTGAGGAACTGTACGTCATCACTTGTCCTCCCTTGACTGGAGATTAAATTGTTTTCAATATCAGCATTTGAAATGGCTGCATCTGGGTCAAGAGCCACAGCAGAAGCGTACGTTGTTGACGGCGGCTACGGTGACGTGTTCGGAATTAGATGATAACAAGCTTCCATTGGTGATAGCAGAGGCAGCCCTTAGCTTCGATGGATTCGCAAACCTGTTTCTATGAGTAATTACAGCAGGTATCAGTCACTGACAAGCATAGAAGATTTCTGGCTGTCGTACCCAAGGCTAGAAATTGTTTTCACTGTTTCTGAACGACCTGGTCCCGTACCTTTCAATAAGACGTGTCAATAATCTACCAGGGATCCTCCATCGATATCATTCTACAACGCTTATTTTCCCAGTTGCCTCTAATCGCAGCAACTGCCTCCGACACGCAATAACACAGTTGTCTGATACCTAAAAATGGCGCCAGCTGATTACGGCGCCGTTGGTTTGAATAACGGAAGTTTTGTGAAGCACTGCCGTGCAATAAAGGTACTCGCCTTCCACGTCATTTACTTAGTTTTCCCAAGTTATTGCTGTTTTAATGATAATTCATTGTTTTATTGATCTTATTGTATTTCCTTCTTTCTTTAAGTGTACCTTTAAGGAGTGTACTTATGATTAAATTTATACAAGTCTGGAAACAGGTCTGTCGTCCAATATTCGATGAGTTTGTCAGACTCCACAGTTACATTTGTTTCCTCCATGTGTCGTATATAATAATTCCTTCCCCGTTCTATGGCACAGGCAGTCTCATTTAGGTTTCTTCACGGATTCACTACATTACTTGAGCCAAATAGGAGGCTGGTTCTGCGAATAAATCCAAAGCCAATCTCCTTCTTTTGTGGTCTTGATCCGCCTCCTCCCTCTGCGAAACGGGACTGAAAAAGTACACTTGGTTGATGCTGTGTTTGTCAGTAACATTATCAGATCCTTTCTGAAGCAGGGCGTGTTCGGAGAAGAAAATTTTCAATTGTGATTCCTATTTCATGTCCATTCGGTAAATGATTTGTTGTGTTCTTGCGATATAGAGATGTACACCACATTCAGAAAAAGCCGTGTTCCTTGGCATAAATGAAATTTACATAACACTAAAGTAAGATCTAAACAGTTCTTTCATTGTATATAATATTGACTAACAAAGTTAGCATTAGTTTTGTGTTGTGACTAACACGCATGACAGATTAGCACTGATAAGTAATTCGCAGCATTCATCATAGGTTGCGATTGAAACACAGTGCAAGATTAAGGCAAAGTCAGACAAATCTCCGTCAATACATGATCAGAGATTTGAGTACCTTGGGCAACAGCTGTTAATCTTACGTTGAAATGACGTCACTAACACATTTAGAATAAAATGTGTAGACAAATAGTGGATTAGAAGTAAAAAATAACACTCACTAATTAATATTTTTAGCTATTCTTACCCCTGCATACTGAAATCAATTTTGCATATGACAAGGAACACATACCAACAATTTTTTGCTGCAAAACGTACATCGATTTTTGATTGCCAAATCGTTAGTACTGGTCTATGTATTAACACACAGTTTGGTCAGCAGGCGTGTCTTTGTAAGTTAGGACCCAGTCGCTTCTCGAAATTATCTGTAACAGCATTTGAGCTGTACTTCATTCTTACCACAAGCACGGCACACAAAGTCACGGATAATACGTAGCAGAGTACGCTTCTAATTAACTTGTTATGACTGGACGGTAAACGCTGGACGAAAAGATACATTATCTAATTAGTATCACACCGTATGTTTTTCCTAATAGCGAAAACATATAAGCCGCCATTGTGGCTTCCTGACCACATGAATTATTTTAGATTAATTTCGTAAGTTGTCTTGTAGAAAAACTGTAAACCGAAGATTCCCAAGTCTTGTTTACACAATTCTCTGTTCTCCTCTGCCTTATGCTGCGCTAAAAATGTCTCATCGAATTAAACCCAGTGTTACGTCAACTCTCGACAGAATACCACAATCGATTTTTTCGATCTCATCCGATCAAAATCCTTTACGCACATAATACTTCTTGGTCTAGTTCCAATCAGGCCAAGTGGTAACGTACACAGCAAGCGCACTTTACGTTGTCCCCTCAGCTTCTTAGTACTCAACTGGCAGAAGCTTTAAGACTCTGGGCTGGTAGTGCTCCTGCCTCTGATCATGGCTAACCTTTACCATCAAAATATCAGCCCGCTGAAGAGCATTTTCGGCCAATGGTTGATGCTGTGTTAGCTTCGAATCGTATGTCAGAGTGAATGATGAAGAGAAAAAAAATTATCGTTCGTTACTTCTTCATATCTCTTTAACTTTTGTACATTCTCGGTACGCACCACATATTCAACGTTTCAGAAAAGGCATTTGAAAGCAATCCAAAAGTCCATCCAGAAAGGAATATTAGAATTCAGCTTGACACCAAAAATACTAAGCGATAAAGTGCTAAGGAAATAAATACTAAAATGAAGGATATGTTTGTGCAAGGTTTCCGGATAATTATTTCTGTAATGAAATGAGTAATGGAAGATGCTAATATTAATGCAAACGATGATGCCGTTTTTGGAGCTATAATTCCTCTCCAGAAATTGACACTGATTCCAGAAGGTTCGAACCTATGAAATGCATCTTGCTTTGTGTGCTGAAGAGATTTGTCAGTAAATAAACAGAAGACCCCAGAGTAATCCCGTGTTCCCTGACTCCGGGAAGCCTTCGGTACAGTTACGCCCCATTACGCAGTATGCAATACGCGCGCTTGTAGGATACCTGAACATGTGTATGATTAGACTGAATACTTCCCAGCAAAACCTCAGTTGCCGCCTCAATGGAAAGATTTCATAAGAAGCGAAAGTTGCATCAGGCATACCTCGAGGTAGGGTGACGGGGCCGTCACTGTTCACAAGGGACTCTCGTACAGACGATCCGTCAGATGGCGTCTGTCACTTTATCAAACTACTCGAGGGCAACGCCGTAATGCACTGAAACATACAGTACAGTCATTAGACAATTATTGCAGTATGCAAGGATCGTGAAGACGATTAGCACGCAATGGTGATACTGACAAACGACATTAAGCATAAATATTCGTATTGCAGTGTGCGTAAGCAGACGAAATTCCGTCATCGTCTAACTGCACGATGACTGATCAGACGCAGCCATCAAATACACACTTGACAAAGAAAGTGAAGCACCCAAAAGAGAACTTCGGGTGCCAGTGTAACTTTGTACAAGTACACGCCGTCAACGAGTATACAAATGATTAGAGCTGCATTATTGTGTGACAGATAAAACTGTCACCACAGCGGTTGTTCGTGTTTAGTGTTGTTGCCATGCCTGTATTAAGGAGTGAGAACAGAGTGAGACGTTGAGTGATCACAGTGCAGGACGCGGCGATGCCGCGTTTCGTGTCAGACAGCGCTAACAGCACATGACATAGTTTGAAAGGGGTCTCATTGTTGGTCTCCAATTGGCTCGCTGGTCGAATAGTGCAATTTATGGACATTTGGTTTGGTCATGAGTCCCCTAGACTTAGTGCTACTTAAACCTAACTAACCTAAGGAGACCACTCACATCCGTACCTGAGTCAGGATTCGAACTTACAACCGTAGCAGCAGCATCGCGGTTCCGGACTGAAGCGCCTAGAACAGCTCGGCCACAGCGGCCGGCATGACCGAGAAGCATATATAGCTGATGAGTGGCGTCGCAATGTGTTCAGTTGTGAATTGCGGTTCTGCGCTTACCTGGATGACCATTCTACATCTACATCCATACTCCGCAAGCCACCTGACGGTGTGTGGCGGAGGGTACGCTGAGTACCTCTATCTGTTCTCCCTTCTATTCCAGTCTCGTATTGTTCGTGGAAAGAAGAATTGTCGGTATGCTTCTGTGTGGGCTCTAATCTCTCCGATTTTATCCTCATGATCTCTTCGGGAGATATACGTAGGAGGGAGCAATATACTACTTGACTCTTCGGTGAAGGTATGTTCTCGAAACTTTAACAAAAGCCCGTACCGAGCTACTGAGCGTCTCTTCTGCAGAGTCTTCCACTGGAGTTTATCTATCATCTTCGTAACGCTTTCGCGATTACTAAATGATCCTGTAACGAAGCGCGCTGCTCTCCGTTGGATCTTCTCTATCTCTTCTATCAACCCTATCTGGTACGGATCCCACACTGCTGAGCAGTTTTCAAGCAGTGGGCGAACAAGCGTACTGTAAACTACTTCCTTTGTTTTCGGATTGCATTTCCTTAGGATTCTTCCAATGAATCTCAGTCTGGCATCTGCTTTACCGACGATCAACTTTATATGATCATTCCATTTTAAATCACTCCTAATGCCTACTCCCAGATAATTTATGGAATTAACTGCTTCCAGTTGCTGACCTGCTATTTTGTAGCTAAATGATAAGGGATCTATCTTTCTATGTATTCGCAGCACATTACACTTGTCTACATTGAGATTCAATCGCCATTCCCTGCATCATGCGTCAATTCGCTGCAGATCCTCCTGCATTTCAGTACAATTTTCCATTGTTACAACCTCTCGATAGACCACAGCATCATCTGCAAAATGCCTCAGTGAACTTCCGATGTCATCCACAAGGTCATTTATGTATATTGTGAATAGCAACGGTCCTATGACACTCCCCTGCGGCACACCTGAAATCACTCTTACTTCGGAAGACTTCTCTCCATTGAGAATGACATGCTGCGTTCTGTTATCTAGGAACTCTTCAATCCAATCACACAATTGGTCTGATAGTCCATATGCTCTTACTTTGTTCATTAAACGACTGTGGGGAACTGTATCGAACGCCTTTGTAGGCGATTATGACGGCGGACTGTGGAGAGGTAGCATTCTTCCATTTTTTTTTTTGGAGAGGCACAATAGTGTTACTCCTGATGTCATGCATGTATGGGGCCTTCGGGTGTGACTTCAAGCCACGCTTGGTAGCGATCACACCACGCTTCATGACGGACATCCTGTGTGCGAATGCTTTTCCTCGTCAGCTGACAGTATCGTGACGCACTTTTTGGACAGAGCAATGTTCGTCCATGCATGTCTTTGTATGAACTGTCTGCGTCATGTTGGGATAATCTCGTGGCCAGGAAGATCCCCAGATCTGTCTCTGATAGAACAAGTGTGGGGCCAACTCGGACGTTAACCTTCTTCCAGTGCCTCCATCCAGGATATCAAGGACCAGTACTACATTTGTGGGCCAGCTTCCCTCAGTAGAGGATACAACGGATCGAATCAGTGCATGCATACGTTACAGAGCGTATGCAATGTAATATCCATAAGTGGGTTCATACTGCCAAGTACTTGGTAACTTTGACTCGATATTGTAATCACTGAAATATCATATACCATCTCAAACCCTGAAGATTTACTCTTTGTTTTGGCAGGCAGTGAGGGAATGATTCAATGTAGAATATCTAGCTAAGCTTAGCCGTGAAAAAGGAAGATTTCGGCCTGAGATTTGTCGGTAGGATACGACGGAAATGTAAAATACACTCAATTATCTTCTTTGAATCTTCTCTATCTCTTTCGTGGTACCAATTTCGTATCAGTGGTCCAGAAAGCTCAAGAATCTGTCGAACAAGAGCAACATTCTATTCCGTGTATTTTACATTTCTGTCGTATTCTACCGACAAATCTCATGCCGAAATCTTACGGTTTGCTCTTATGTTTCAGTCAGCGTAAAAGCGTCAGTTAATTTCTTAATAAATTACTGTGGTAGATACTACAAGGTAAACGTTGTGCATCTCAGTGAGCCTTACTCTCAAAAGCCCGAGAGAACGCGTGCCAAATCGAGTCAAGAAAATATTAGTGCATCCAACAAACACCTAGCGTAATGGTCACAGCGTAAAAATGAGGACATACTGAGCTATATGGAGGCTACCTACATCTTCGCTGACGTGTGCCGTCCTTGGCTGAAAGAGAAGAGGAAGAAAATTATAGTGTGGCGCTATCTGTTCTCCACTGCGCCCTTTATGTTCTTTTCACAACTCCAATTATAGAAGTAGAATTTGAAGAGCCTTTAACGCAAATTAGTAATGATATTGGTTCCAGGAAGTGTTCAGAATCGAAAAATCCGACGCAAGATGAGAAGAGAGGCACACATTAAACCAACTGAATTACTGATGTCTGGTATGAAAACGCCTTCCATGTAGGGATTAATTCGACTTGACAGTTCGAGCTGTATGAACTACTCTACCATACTATGAAATAAATTACTTGCCACCTGACGTTTTAGGTCCGAAGTCGCTACAAGTGCAGTTTTCAGGCAGTCGCCACAACGCTCCGCTCTCCTCGCCAGTAAGAAATCGTTTTCCAGTCTCGGTCATCTGTAACAATAACGCAAAATCGTGTAGGGTATGTGGCTTTGAGATCGTAGTTATGCCAATTTTTTTAAACGCGAGAATTTTTCCCGTCTGAGAAATAGTTTCAGACTTATCACAGCCGGCAGCGGTGGTCTCGCGGTTAAGGCGCTCAGTCCGGAACCGCGTGACTGCTACGGTCGCAGGTTCGAATCCTGCCTCGGGCATGGATGTGTGTGATGTCCTTAGGTTAGTTAGGTTTAAGTAGTTCTAAGTTCTAGGGGACTGATGACCACAGAAGTTAAGTCCCATAGTGCTCAGAGCCATTTGAACCATTTGAACTTATCACACAACATTTTAAAAACTACTTACCTCTCTCAAAAACGTCCTCTCATTGACTACCAAAATACCACCCTTGGCACTGGATCTTTCCAACGTGTCGTATCGCATTGCGTTTCTGTCATTAATCTTCGAACAACAGAGCTCTCTTGCGAGTGGAGACTAACACCCACAAAATTTAAAGTTCATATCTCTTACAAAAATAACAGTAAAAATTCTGACAACCACGGCTTTCTTATTTAAGCATGTCAAAAATCTGTTATTAATTTTAATTATGGCCGGAGTTATATTTTATCGTGAAATAGGCGAAATTTTCACGTCTGCCACAAAGATTTGCGTAGTGGAAGTGACAACGCAGTGAGTGAGAGGCGCTAATGCCAGGCGGTGTACTGCTGGCAGCAGCGGTCCAGCTCTCTCGCCGTCAAATGCCAACTACTGTCAATGGAACACGAAACTGAAGTAGGTATTTCACGACAAGGCGGTCTCAACGTCATAACACTAGTTTGGCCGTGGCCGGATTGAGCGAGATATGTCACACCTGCCTTCCAAACACATTGCTTACATTGATGGTGTGCTTTTGGCAGTTCTGCCCATTTGTCGTTTCCATTTTATGTACAGCTAGGCCGAGCACCCGGAGGCACACTATCATTCAATAGCGATGAGGAAAGCTGAGCGATTAGCTTATTTACACAGTTACAAGACGAGGCACAATCTCATCTTAATATAATTTTATTCTCATATACGAAACTCATTTAGAATTAAATTTCATGTACAGCGCAAACCACGCAATAACCATATAAGTACCGGCAACTGACAGTCAAAATTGGATAAATATAGTTAGATATAAGAAGTAATAAATCTGAAAAAGAAGTTGGAATTCGATTCTGCACCTTAAAAATATATCTACCTCAAAGGAAGATTGGGATTTAATGTCATTCTCCAGGAGAAGGAAATGAGTCGTTTTCTACTCATAGAAATCGTCTCAGCATTCACCTTAGTTGATCTAGGGAAAGTATGGAAAATGTAAACATGGTTGGGAGTGGTGGAGCAGTGAAGGCAATAGCCAAGATGATGGTCTTATATCAAGGTGAGGCACTCACTTCTGGGGAATCCCCCCTCATCCGTCACCACCTGCCGGACAGCTGCGTAAGGTACATTCATGGTCAGGATATAACGTAATACCTGTAAAGTGTCTCCCTCTTGCACCATCCACACCTGTAGGGCAGGGTGTAACTTGATACCCCAGTCACAGCTTTCACGTAACTGTGAAACATAAAATAACGGGTACACTAAGGTCGCCCTCCGCCTCCTCCCATTCCCTCCATCCATTCTCTCTAGACCAATTGGAATTAAGCTCCCCTCTTCTGTATTACTATTCAAATTATTTAAGATACGTCATCTGTGCAATTGCATGATTTATGATGTAACACACTTTGACATGACAACAGGCTTCTGGGGTGTTGCTGAGTTACTATAATGTAATGACACCATAAATATTCTAAAAAACGACGAAAATATCAACATTATATATGATCCTTTCACATGCCACTGTGTGACTGGGTTATTGCTGAATTACTATAACGTAATGACATCATAAATATTTTCAAAAACAGCAGGAAAGATTAACACAGTATATGCCATAACATTTTCACATTTCAGTGTCTGACTGGGGTGCAGCTGATTAATGACATCATGGCGTATTTTGGAAAATTGTGGAAAATGTCAATGTAAAATATGACATAAGACACTTAGACATTGCAGTGTGTGAATGGGCTGTAGTGAATTAATATAAATTAATGATGGCATGATGTCTTTTTTTGTAAGCATTCCAAATTATAACCACCTCTGACTGCTATAATTTATTACATTTTTCCAAATACTCACTTCTCAATATCGTCAAGCAATGGTGTATATAATACAAGACTGAACAGTTAAATCAGTGTGGTGTTTAAACAATACACTAATGTCACATGTTAAACAATTACCAAACTATGTTATTTTAACAAATGTACCCACATCCCACATTAAAAAAATAGCAAACTGCAACAAATACATACCAAATCCACAAGAAACTTGCCTCTGCATTGTAACTATGTCAAAAACAATGACTTAACTATAAAGTTCCATTAGCGAAAATGATACTATAGAGCTATAGTACATTAGTAAATAATGGCAAGAAAATCCCCTCACAACACATCACTAAATATAACACATAAATAATAAACAGCTTCCCCCCTGTCATAGGATGGGAATAGGATAGAGATGCATTTTACTTAAAAAAAAGTGAGTTGGAAACCAACACGTAATGATCTCCACACTTATCTTGCCATAGGACACCAATGTGTGATGATACTTACGCAGCTTTCAAGATGAGGCGATGTAGCTCACTGCATCTGACAGCATTGGGCTGTCACAGCAATGCAAGGTAACACCATTTCAAAATAAGGAAGACGAAATTTGCTGTATATCTCACAGACAGTAGTGTACGGGAGATAGATTTATAGTTGTCCAGAGAAACGATCAGGGTTTATCTTGCTTCTGCACCAGCAATTATACTGTGGTTAGCATAGCATCAGTATCAGGGCCGGCCTTAGCCATCCAGGTGCCCCGGGCGAGTCGTCCAGTTGGCGCCCTTTACTGTATAAATAGCGAACCTGGCAGTGCTTTGCAACACGGTATTTGACTGTTTTCTAGAAATCGTCTTAAGTGGTTAATGGCGTCATCTTATGATCATAACATGGTTTTTTCCATCGTAAATTTGAGTATTTTATTTTTTTAAATGGAAATGAAATCCAAATAATCTGAAAGCCCGCTAAGACGCTCCATGTGAGTCTTGTGTAGCCTGTGACGTCAGTCCAGCATGCTGCTGTCGCTGCCGTAACAGTCAGTATAGCAGTGATATATTGTTTGGGCATTCACGTTTTGGGAAATTGTCTAAAAATATTGCGTGGTACTGCACTGTACATCTACAACAACTCCAGAAAATTGTTTTTGCGTATTCCAAACAAAGAAAAGATGCGTAAAATGTGGTTGAAACAGGCTCGTATATCCCAAATATTTCTTTTCTTTTCTGAAGCACCCCTGTACTAAAGCGAACAAAATAAAACAAAAATTATTCAAATCGGTCAAGCCATTTCTTTGTTTTGGTGAGACTAACACACAACAATTGATTTTTATATGTAGGAGGTAATATGTATAACGAAAAAACACTAATTTTGAATTGGGTACCATATTTTTATTGAATTTAATATAACTGTAAGCCATAAACCTATATTTTCTGTCAATCATCTGAACACAAAACATATTACGCCTAATGAAAAACAATTACAAACGACTAAAATTTTACTTTTCTCGCTTTTCTGTCGGCAAAGTCTCTGATCAGATTAGCAAAGTCCAGGTTTTCTGCAACTTCATTTTCAATGGATAGTGAGGCCAAACTGGTTAGTCTTGTTTGAGACATTGTAGACCGCAAGTACGTTTTTATCAACTTCAGTTTGGAAAAACTGCGTTCGCCGCTTGCGACAGTCACTGGTATTGTTAGCAAAATACGTAACGTTATCCAGATGTTGGGATATAACTCTTGAAGATTATGCTTTTTTATGAAGTTTAAGGCTTCAATAGGCGTTGCCTGGCTGTCTTCGAGATAGTGTTGCAGGCCTAAAATTTCGTCGCACGGCAAATTTCCATCAATATCTGACTTCATGTTGACAGTTGAATTTTCTTGTAATTTAGAACAGCATTGTATTAGTTCTTCTTTATTTTGATTTTTTTTAATGTCAAACAAGAAACTCCACGTCGCAGAAAATTCTTGCATCTGTTCAAATCTTTCTTTCATGGATATGTGCACGGTGTCCAACACTGCGTTGAAAAACTCTACTTTAAACTTCTTTTTTGGGTCAGTTATTTGATCATCAACAGCCTCTTCACCTGGCCTGCGTTTAATACGTCTTAATCGCATTTGTGGTTTAAATAATGGCTGCGTATCAAGATCCGAAGCCAGTTCAGTTGCTGTTACAATAGCTTGTTCGAAACCTGTTTGTCTATATGTTTCCAAATAAGAGCATCATTTGTCAAGGATTCCCATAAACTCGACAAAGTTGATTGTGGATGACTGACTTGCTTTACTCACAACGTTAATTTGAAACAGAACATCATACCATGTCACTAGAGAAACAATGAAGCTGAAGTCTTTTAATTGTCCTCCTAGTGTTGTCGCTTCGTGTGACACCGCAGCATCGCTTTGTTCAGTAGCATCGGCCAAGGAAACCAAAGCGTCATGCATTTCGCATAATTGATAACGAACCGCTTTGACGCTATCAATTCGAGCTTCCCAGCGTGTGTCACTTACATTTTTCAGGGTGTATATCTTCAAATGGTCGGTCAAAACTTTCCATCTATTTACCGATCCAGCAAATAGATTAAACATTTTTTGTAACATTCCGAACAGTGTCACGGATTTTACTGATGATTTTGCCGCATCACACAATACCAAATTATAACTATGGCATCCACATGGCACAAAAAAGCTAGTGGATTTAAGTTCTTAATTCTGTTCTGGACGCCTTTATTTTTCCCCTTCATGTTCGCGCCGTTATCGTAGCCCTGTCCTCTGCAGTCATTAATGTTAAGGTCAAGATCACTCAATGTTTTTAAAATGCTTTCTGTGAGGCCTTCACCGGTTGTATCATCTATTTGCAGAAATGAGATGAAATGTTCTTTTACACTTACGCCATCCTCTGTTATGTCGGCGTATCTTAAAGTTATCGAAAGTTGTTCTTTGTGGCTTATATCTGGAGTACAGTCAGCTATGATTGCATAATACTTTGAACCCTTTATGCGGGATACGATTGTAGACATAACGTGTGATGCCATGAGTTCTATTAATTCATTTTGTATATTTTTGCCGCAATAATGGTCAGCCAAATCACCATTCAATGCCAGTCTGACGTGCTCTTCCATGATTGGATCAAACTTTGCCAATAACTGTACAAGACCTAAGAATTTTCCATTATTTGGGGTAAATAATTTATCTGATAACCCTCTGAATGCCATATTATTTTCAGCCAAATACAAAGTAATGTGCATCAATCTTTAAAGCACATTGCTCCATCGTAAACTTTCTTTAGAAATTAGCTTTTGTTCTTCCTTGTCAATAGTTAATCCAGCTTTAAACCTGATTTCAGCTTCAGTCCATTGAGTAAATGCTTTTTTGTGGTTAGGACTATTTTCATGCAGTTTCAGAGCTTCACTTAAATGTTTCCAATTTCTGAAACCCACAGTGGTAGTCAAATTAGTAGTTGACTTTAAATCAAACAGTCGACAACAAAAGCAAAAGACACTGTCGTTTGATACAGAATAAACTAGCCACCGTCGTCTGATAGTTTCTTCGTTTGATAGTTTTCTTGTGTAATGAGTTGAAGAGAAATGACGCCCATTTTCATCTTTTGGAAAGTTATTTAGACATACTTGTGAGGGTCCACATATTATAATGCGATCTATATCTCTAGCATTAAGTACTTTTGGCCACATACCTACATCAGAAACATTGTATTCTTTTATTGCAAGAACGTTGATACTTTCATCGACCACAGATGTCATGTGTTGATTTTGACTTGGAGAAATATCAGAGGATTCATGCAAAGATGTACTGCGCTGGTCAATTTGATCACCTTCAATAGGTGATTTTATATTTTTTGTGTATAATTGTTCACAGTCTGAAGAAATATTTGCTGATACATGGACTTTTGATTCAATATCTGAAGTATTTGCCTTAGAATTTCCTTTAAGGTACTTATAAATATTCATGTGCTTTTTAGTTTCTTCAAGAACTTTTTCTTTTTCAGCTTTTCTTTTCCGATTTTCTGAACCAGAAAGCTTTTTTTAATCATTTCCTTCTCTTCTGGCATGATTTAATAATTTGACAAATTATTGCTTGGACACTGCTCTATTTCGCGACCACAATATTCGATCTATAACAAATAAAGAAATTCACCTATCAGTAGACGTAACTAGAAAAAAACCTGAACTGAAAGATAAAAATGTTTTTCGCACCTACCACAAAATTAAAATGTTGACACAGTCACGACACTCGTTTCACTCACAATTATTCAGCCACGAAAACATGACCGCTGTCTCCGACTCTTACTGACAATTACTGACATGCGGGTGCAAATCGTAGCGCTGCCAACATATGCAGTCTAACAAACATTGTGTGGCGCTGTATTATTTCAGTAAGTTAGGGGAGAATTCTCTATGAATGCAGTGCACGCATTGCATGATCTATTAATTAATGTACATGAGTCATTAAGTCACAAATATTCGATATAAATACATTCGTATTAATTAAATCATAATGTAATGTATATTTCACAGTCTGTATTTTCTTTTATTTGGAGCGACCGGTAGTTTCTGTTGTAAACGAGAGATGGTGCGGCTGCATGGGCTCTTCCTTGTTGCAGTTCTTGAAACAAATAAGAGAGGCGCTTTGGTAGAGCCCGTGCTAGCCCGCGTCAAACATGGATGGTTGCAGACAATACGAAGATTGCATTCAGCATGATTTCTCTTCTGCTACCCCGAATTCATCGCGCATTCGTGAGATTAGCGACGTATGTTGAATGAGACTGAATAATATTTTAGTTTCGCGAAATGGGTGATTGTAAATTGTAATTTTTTTTTTTTTTTTTTTTTTTTTTTACATGCGTTTAGTACGTGGCGCCCCTTGGGCCCCGGCGCCCTGGGCGACCGCCCGAGTCGCCCCACCCTAAAGCCGGCGCTGATCAGTATGATATAAGATTTAGATTAGAGTAGAGCATATCCTCCCTCCACGGTACTGAACAAAGTCGTCCACTAAGTTGTATGAAAATGCACAGTGCATTGTACATATGATTGTTAGGAACTTAAACGGCATCTGAAATATTATTCCATGGGTTTAAAAACAATCAACGATGGTTCTAAAGATCGATTTTCGGTAAACCTAGATATTAGCCCCAATTTTCCGGATTTTCCCATTGCAGTCATGTCACAAGATGTATGTGGGAGGAAGTAAGATATTGCAGTAAGACATGACGATTTGTTGCTGGCTATGGTCCATAACTGGCCAGTCTACCACAGCTAATTTAGTAACTAACAACCCCTTAACCAAACTCACTCCATCAACACTGAAATTTCCACACTAATGGGGCTCACTCTCTTACCATCTATATCTTGTACATGTACGAACCTTACATTTAAAACATATTGATGCATCTAACATACAGCTCTTCTCCAGTGGTTCAATGTAGTTGTGTCCCCATACCAACGTGAAGTAATTTCCTAGTGCTTTTGCTTTGTAATACCACAAGAATAAAGCCTTATGGATTTTGTCCAGAGTTTAGTTGCATCATCCTAGAGTACAGAAAACCATGAATGTATATTTGACTGTACTGTAGAGAATGGATTGAGAAAATATGTTTCCACAACTTTATTATAGCACTTATTTTAATACTTGTATCATCTTTATTGGAATCTGCATTAACAGAGCCGCTAATGTCTGAGGCAGCTTGAGCAGCTTGACCTACCGCACAGCGATGTGATATGAGTGAGACTCACATGTACCACATCTTTGACCATTTCCAATGAATTGCAAATTTGTTTCTCTAATTCAGTGTAAACTATGCAGAACCCCCAAAAAACCAGTTTATCTTAAATTTCCCTCATGTCCAAAGTATCATGTAAAGTAATATGCACATAGTAAATAGCATCAAACCTTTTTTTCTTTTATTTTTTGCAAGATCAACAATATGTGATCATCCTCACCCAAATCAGTAGTTTTATGTCAAAATCAGACAGCTTTATATATTTCAAAAGTAGTGAATTCTTCACCACCGACACTGCTGGAAAGAATACCGAAAAAAAAACTGGCTTCCAGTGCTTCTCCGCTATATCTATCATACTTAATAGGTGACAGCATTAGAGTTATTGTGTATCACAGAGAAGTTTATTGTTGTAAAAATGGGAGTGAGTGTACTGGGTGAAATATATATCTTCCTCTCACATATGGCTCATGAAAGGAGCACAATGAGGAATTACAGATATTTACCACCAGCAATTTCTTCTGCACGAGTGGGGTAGCATGAGTCTTAATGTACTCTCCACCACCTACCATGAGGGTGTATGTGGATGTTAAAAACTTTCTCAGTACTGATCTTGTAGAAGCACTAGAATGATTTCAGACACGTGTTTTATTTTGTATGCTGTTTAAGTTTCTAAAAATCATATGTAGATTGCATAGTGCACCATCAGGAACTAAAGGGGATGACTTTGTGCAGTACCCATGGAGGGGGGGGGGGGGGGGGAATGCTCTACTCCAGTCTAAATGTGATATCATGCAGATACTGTACTAAGTACAGTAAAATCACTGGAACAAAAGCAAGATTCCTCTGATCGTTGCTCTGGAGAACTATAACTCTATTTCCCCCTTCACTACTGTCTATGAGATATACAGCAAATTCTGTCTTCCTTATTTCAAAATATTCTTTAAGATGATATTACATTGTAACTAAATGTACATCTTGTTATTCCATAATCTTAAGAAAACATACTGATGTATCTTATAGACTTCGTGGTTACTTCAGCAAATGGAAGAGATATATGCTACTCTACACTAAATCCGATATCGAAGTCATTCCACTCTTAAATGGCGTGTAGAAAAAATTAATAATGTGCTAAATCTTTACATATCTCACTGTTCTGCTTGCCATGTTGTTAAGCGATACATACCTCATACTTTTAAAGCTACTTTTTGTCCCATCTGTCTCACTTTTATCTTATTCCTATGGACTCTATGAGAGATATATGATGGCTGTTGTAGAACTATTGCAGAGCCTACGTCAGATGCACGTTTCCTTAAATTACCCTGCAGATTTTCTTGAGTAGGGTGTTGACACTCTTCCATAGAATCCTATTTTACTGCAGAGCTAAGAAACAGGGATTACGTATGCATATGTATGAACAACTATCGAACTGAACTGCGAAACAGGCAAACGCTCACATATCCTACACGCATCTCACACCCTCATCAGTTGTGTTTTGCATTCCTTAACTATGGCCTGCATTTGGTCTAGAAGACACTCCCAATATAAATGTCCACTAGTAGGTCTCTAGATACTAACATTGGTCAGTGTAAGGTATTTTACTGAGAAATTTTCGGTTATAAATGAGGAATACATATATGGGGATGCTATATAAGGAGGCTGGAATCGGGGAGCTGACATGTATGGATTAACGTTTTGCTATTCTTCGTGTTTCTAATGTCCCTGTTAATTTATAGCGATAGACAGATTTTGGACTGTTGTAATGAATGACTATGTAAAATTTCGCTTTACAGACATTTTGTTCCTAATAGGGAAACCATGTTTTTCTTCCTCGAGGTAACGACATTTACCATTACACCAATGTGTGGAGTCGTCTTGCTGTTGACATGTGATACACGATAAGTAGTATTGTCATTGAACAGCCCGTAACCTACAGTGACCATAGATTAGCGTTGCATATGCCAACAAAACAAATTTAATGATTCCACCACAGTTCTTAGTGGTTTTTTGCTGTCATGCAGAAATCATACAAACCCGCCAATTTTGTAGTTGTAGGATCATTCTTAGGAAAATACAAATGAGTACAACACTGATGGTTGATTCCCCACTTGTGATGTAATTATTATAAAAAAAGGCTCACTACTGAAAATATGCTGGGGAATTAGAGAGATGCAATAAAAAAATTAGACCATTTTTCAGACTGTCTGCATTTGCCTTTGCTGCTGGCTGCTTCTGATAGCACACCAATCTTGTCACAAGTGCCTGGAATGCTTCTTGGCTATTACCCATGTGACAGAGAGAGAGAGAGAGAGAGAGAGAGAGAGAGCCTATTACACAGCTCTCTCTCATTTATCAGATGTGGGGGATGCTTTCAGCAGTTGCTTTTTGGTTAAGGCATGTTGAGTCCTGTTGAAAGCAGCTACCTGCATGGGTTGTCTCCGGCATACGTGGAGATACTTACCCAGCTTTCAAGATGAGACGAGATGGTTCACTGTATCTGGCAACATTGGGCTGTCACAGCAGCAATAGCTCCTGAGCCACAGCACAGCAGTGTGCTATGGCAAGATAAGCATGGAGACCATTACGTGTGGGTCTCCATGTAGAGTTTGTTTTACTTTGGATTGTAAATAAAGTCCATGTCTACGCTATTCCCATCCTATAGCAGCGGTGGTGGTGGTTACTGTTAACATTGTAAATTTGGCGATGTGTTGTGAGTGCACTTTTTTGTCATTATTTACAAGTCTACAACATTTCTGTAGTGTCATATTCCTCTACAGAAACCTTATAGTCAGGTCATTGTTTTTAACACAGTAATTAACTGTAAATAGCAATGGGAGGTAGTCATAATTTGGCTTAATGTCATGACTTCATTAATTTATATTCATTCACCATTGGCCCAGTCACACTCTGAAACGTCAAAGTGTCTTATATCAGATATTATGTTAATATTTTCCTCCATTTTGCAGAATGTCATGATGCTGGGGCGAGTTCCTTGTATCCATGACATGTATTTGTTGCAGTGGCCAGTTTATTTAATGTGCATTTGTTAAAACATCATACTTTGCTAATTTCTCACATGTGATATTGGTGTATTTGTTTAAATATCTCAGTGTGCTAATTGTTCAGTCTCATATTTATGCGTATCTTTGATTGATAACCTTGACACATGTGTTTTCGGAAAAAAAGTAATTAACTGTAAATAGCAATGGGAGGTAATCATAATTTGGCTTAATGTCATGTCTTCAGTAATTTATATTCATTCACCATTGGCCCAGTCACACTCTGAAATGTCAAAAGTATCTTATATCAGATAAGCAACTTATATATTCCAGATGCAACTATACTGGCTTCATTTGCTGCAGAAAACATGTAATACACAACTGAATTTGAAGAAACAATCACGATAATATAACAAGACTTAGACGCTTACCAGAAAATAGAACCAGGAAAATACGATATACTGTGCCTGTGGAGATACATGAATGACATCTCTGCTTTGTAGATGCACCAGAAAAGAAGATATAACAACTGCATATAGAGTTAATCAAATTACACAGAAATATAAAATTCACTTTAGAGAAGGACCAATCAGGTCAAATAAACTTGCTAGTTATATCCATCACAACGAAAAATAACCACCCACTCAGCAGCTACATGTAAAACACCACAACAGACACAATACTGCACCAATCATCTAGTCACCCACACTCCCAAAAAAGAGGCAGCTCTGAGAGATATGCTCCCCACACTAAATATAGTACCACTTGACAAAAACAACTATAAGGAGCTGGACATTATAATTCAGATAGCAGGAAAAAAAATGCTAAATCTCTAAATATGAAATTGTATAAGAACACCCAGAGAAACATAAAAATAAAATAAAAAATCACGCAAGTTCAGGCATCAACAACATCCACAACAAACACACTCACCAACAATTCCATGATGCAGCTCATTCTAATTTTTAACTAATTGTATGTTTGTAATTCATGTTGACATTGTATCAGTTTAACAGGCAATGGGTGTTTGAGCTGAAGGAAAGTAGCATCAAAACATAACAAAAGTTATCAGTATCTAACTGTGTAGTAATGTTGCATAATGTCCAGTTTGTGGTCCAAAGTTTAAAATGACACAGAGATAATAATTTTTCTGTCTCAAATGCTTTTTATTCATTCTTTCACAACACATTTTACATCTTTTCAAAATGCCACAAGTAAATATCAAAACATAAAATTTAGAGCTCCACATCAATTACAAAGAGTTCCTAGGTGTTAACTCAAGTCATGTCAAAAGCAGTAAGTATGAGTCTGACCAGAACTAAACATGAGTGGAAATTAGTCTGATGCAAAAGTTAGAACTCAACATCAATTGCAAAGAGTTTCTCTGTGTTAATCCAAGCCATGTCAAAAGCTGTAAGTATGAGTCTGACCAGAACTGAACACGAGTGGAAATTAGTCTGATGCAATTGGTGCCAATCAGATCTCATAAGTACTTTGTTCAGCCAATGGCCTTGCCACAGTGGTAACACTGGTTCCTGTCAGATCACCTAAGTTAAGTGTGGGCTAGCACTTAAATGGGTTACCATCTTGTCTGCCGAGCACTGTTGGCAAGCGAGGTTCACTCAGCCCTTGTGAGGCAAACTTAAGAGCTACTTGACTGAGAAGTAGCAGCTCCAATCTCGTAAACTGACAAATGGCCAGAAGAGCAGTGTGCTGACCACATGCCTCTCCATATCTGCATCCAGTGACATCAGTGGGCTGAGCATGACACAGCAGGTGGTCAGTACCATTGGGTCTTCATGGCCTGTTTGGGCAGTGTTTAGTTTTTTAAGTACTTTGTTCCAGAACATTCCATAAGTCAAAATAATATTAAGATAACTTCTGTTTTTTGAATTATATATTAGATTTAGTTTACAGAATGTCTCTTGAAGATACATAATTATGTGAAGATTTTTACCAATAATATCTGATAACAAAGATTACAAAAGTACCAAATATAAAAATTGGAAACTTCCTATTATGTTGCAATATTGATCACATAATGACAGTCAAATAAATAAAAATATAAGTAGGAACATTTGCATTGTCTGCATTTTGAATGATAAAAATAGTAAAAATAATGTCGATTTGTTTTCAGAGCACTTCCTGTTAATTATTTGCCAACCACTTTTCTTTGTGCAAAATTAAATTGTGAGAATATATTGATACATACATGGAAAATTATATTTCCTGGAAAACTGCACACGGCAACTGGAAAACTCTATGAATATGCACAGTTATGGAACATATAATTTACTTACGAAAGTCAATTGAAATCTGGCTTGAATTTTGGTATCATATAGTTTGTTAACTGAACTAAAGTTCTGTCAGATCCTGATTTATTACAGTCACCACTACACAACAAGGCACAACACAGAAATTCAACAGACAAGCTGGTACACACTCACATAGAGAGACAAACTGACGTACATAATTGGGGACATTCTCAAGAAACAATGATTAAAAACAGCATACCAACTCAACACAGAAATGCCTCAAGAAGGAAGACAACACCAACATTTACCAAAAATCTGGCATTTACCAACTCTAGTTAGAGCAGACCAGCAGCACTTTTGACATAAGGTATCAAAAACATACAAGAGCATGGAAATATGATCTAAAAGACATGGTGTGTGTGAAAATGTAAATTTTGTTGGTGATTTGAGTGCACATTTTCATAAATAAAGTGTGATCTTGAAAAAAATCCACACATTGATCATGCCAAAAGTCGACAAACAATTCTTGGTGTTGTAGTTCTCAGGGGCACCCTGGGATGTTCTGTGTGTCGTGCATCTCTGTGAGTTGTGGCCCATGAATTGCACACAGATCATACACAATTGTACTGTAGTAAAGCAATAATACACACCTGACAGTCAGTTAAAAACTATAAATACACCCTCACATAAATCCACACACACCAGTCAAAAAGAGCAATGGCAAATGATCTCCTTTCCACCATAAATAAACAAAAAAGGAACACAATCCACCCATCAAAACGAAGTGCACAAAATGGAGAGATTGCAGTAGTTTTCACAACACAAAAATGTGAATATATTTAATGTTAGTGAAAGTGTTGTGTGCTAAAATTTACCACATATATGGAAGAATCTGAAGAATGATGTAAGAAACAAAAAACTGAGAGTAATAAATACTATTTATAGTACAAAGTTAAAGCATGAAAACTGTTCATGATACTAGCAAAACAAAATTGTGAGAAAAAACTATCTTGTTACAGTGACCACTGCAGATGCTTTAAAATGACATGAAATACATTTAGTCTTAACTAGACTTTCTTACAGTTGCAAAAGATTGTATTTAACCTATGTAACTTACGTTTACTAATTTGTAAAGAGGGCATTACAGTGTACGCTCAGCAAGTAAGCAGCATTACATGTGATACATGTTTATTGTTTTCTATGTCAAGTAAATTATGCATTCCAGGTACCCATGTTCACTGGTGCTGCAATAGAGGGTGCAGCAACCTGTGCCTGTCGACTTGTCTCACGTGCGTTGAACGAAAGGGAGACACCGCTAGCCAATGTACTCGATGCATTCTTTTCGACAGCTGTAGTTGTTGCAGGTAATCAAATACATCACCTTCTGTTGCTATTCCATTTTTGCTGAGAATCAATTCCATTTTGTCCTTTGATAAAAAAGACTGCTATCTTCAAGCGACACTGTATGAGCTGCTATTAAATTAAATCATATACCAACTACAAAATTTTAAAAAGCAAATAAGATAAATAGAATGGGCTCATATACCCTCTTGATGACAACTAATAAAGTTCTTGAAGGTTAAGCAATGCTTATAATTTGGAAAACCAGTACTGATGGCTGGAGAAGATTCTGTTGATGATTTTTCTCTTAAACACTTTGTTCAATGCTGCTAAGGCAGAGGATGAAGCAGCAGCCAACTGACAACTTTTTATGGTACCTTGGAGTTTATTGCAGAGTTAAGTTTATCTTCCTCCTCCCCTCCCCCCCCCCCCCCTGCACACCCCCACTCCTCCCCCATGAACTGTTCACATTGCCAAGATGGGGTGGCTTGGGTAGCTGTACCACATTTGCAATCACAATGGAAGGGTATCTGTGAACAGATCAAACAAACCTGTGGTCACTGAATAAGTGTGGCAGATTTTTCAGTAGTTTCAGGGATGTTCAGGATGGTTGTCTGATCTGGCTTTGTAACATTAGCCATTGTTATGTTAGTATGATGAACATCTGAAACCTAGGTGAAACTACAGACGTCATTTTCCCCAAGGCCCTGCATTCTTAACTGTATGGCTTAATGGTGATAGCATTCTCTAGAGTGATCCCCATCTGGATCTCTAATAGAAGCTGCTCAGGATGGTGTCCTCATCAGGAAAAACACAACTGGCATTTTATGGTTCAGAGTATGGAGTTTTAGATCCCCTAATTGGGTAAGTAGGCTATAGAATTTAAAACAGGAAAGAGATAAATTGAAATTAGATACAGTAAGAATTAAGTAAGTGCAATGACAGGAAGAGCAGGACTTGTGGTACAGGGTTACAAATACAGAATCAACCAGGGATAATGCTGAAGTAGATCTAATAATGAATAAGAAATTAGAAATATGAGTAAGCTACTATGATCAGTGTCATTAATACATTGTAGCAGCCATGATAGACATGGAACCAACATCCACCACCTAGTACAAGTTTATGCAAATAGACTGAAAAAAGTATGTAAGACAAAACTAATTATTCAGATAGTAAATTGGACAGAACTTTAATTTTGATTTGGCACTGGCGTTTGGTACTAGTAAAGGAAAAGAAGAAAAATAGTAGGAGAACATGGATTGGTGAATGTGAATAGCAGGAGAAACCAGCTGGTAGAATTTTACTGAAAGCGTAATTTAATCATTGCAAACACTAGGTTTCAGTATCAGGAAAGAGTGTTGTACATGTCGAAGAGATCTGGAAACACTGAAAAGTTTCAGATACATTATACACTGCTCTGCAAAATTTGACAATGAGATAGATAAAGCAACATAGCATATTAACTATCACTGGAAACAAATGAAAGTGGGGGACCATGTTGCTAGAGGTCTCTCAGTAAAGTGTGTGTCAATCAACAAGCAGTTCCAATGCACTATGATGGTGTTCACAACATCATTTGGACAGCTTCACACAGAGAAGAATCACTGGGAAACTGGAAGAAGAATGAGGCATGATATGTATGGCTCAAAAGTATGGTATTGCTCACAGAATTGTTTCAAGTGCATAGGGAGTGTTCCAAACCGTAGGTGCTGTTGCTCAAAGGAGAGAATATGGTTGAACATGGTCAGCTACAGTGGCTTATGATTGGTACATTGTGCAACAGACAACAAGGAACCCTTGTCAAATGTACTGCACCCTCCACAGTGGCACAGTGATTTCGTGGGGGACTCACTTTGTCAATGACCAATACATTGTGATGTCCATACAATGATGGCACCATTTTTGATGGTGCCAAGAGCAGAGGAGTGGGATCATGTGCTCTACTCAGATGTAAGCAGATTCAGTAGTGATTCTTGGTCTACTCTCATATGGCAAGAGGTGGAAACATATAATGCACCCAGGAAAATTGTCAAACATGATAGTTTTGGTGGTCCAAGTGTTATGGTGTGGTGGACATAATGTTGCATGACCTTATTCTTGAACATGTAACACTCAGCAGTCAACATTATTTTGACTCTGAACTTCTTCTCCATGTGCATCCATTCAGGGCTGCATTCGGCCCTGGCTCCATTTCTATGGATGGCAATGACATCAGGTGTCAGTGCAAGTGGAGGAGCTCCTTGGACTGAGAAGATATTCGGTGAATGGATTGGCCTGCATGTTTGCATGATGTAATTCCCATGGATGGGATGCATCTATGGGATGCAATTGGGAAGTGCATTGCAACATGTCCAAATGGAGCAATAATCAGCCAGCAGTTGTCAATCATGCTGCTGGTGAAATGGAATGCATTACCAATGTTGTGGCCAACATGGGAGCACTTTGCAAACTATGCATTGCTGTCTGTGTTTTTAATGTCCAGGGGACCATCATATCAATCACAGAGACTACAGTACAGTTCACGAAATTTATTTCCAGTTGCACATATGAACAACCATCCAATGTATAAGGGAATGACAACAATGAAAAGTTGTGCCAGACTGGGATTCAAACCCCGCTTTCTCACTTAACTTAAGCAGTCACCTTAACCACTTTGGCTATCAGTGCATGACTCATGGCCAGACCAAAACTTCCATATGTCATCGTTCCTGCATCACAACCTGTGCTTTTACACATGCTGTGTAATTCCCATATAGTGGAGGACTTTTTAACTCAAAGTCACTGCCTGGTATCAGGTATATTGCAGTATATGTGTGGTTAAGAAGAATAACCCAATGTTCATTCGAACATGCATGATATGAGACGTGGTGAGTGGCATATAGGATCTGCCCCAAGATGGATTTGACATGTTACAGGTGAGGCCATCCTCTAAAGGAATTGCAAATTTCTTTTATCCTCCTTGTTTACGAACAGTGGCAAACTTCTCATGCTGTAATGAGTTCATCTTAGGTAATTGATAATGGTTATACAGAACAGCATATTGGCTCACAACTTAATATCACACCACTGTATAGTAGATCAGGATATCAACAATAGTTCTCCATAAAATATTTATGCATGAAAACTCTAGAAGGAATTACATTACAAGGAAGAATGGGGAAGAGATGGATGCAATATATCTGTACTCACTCCTATTCACCAAGTTTGCCAGTTGCAATATTTATAGGCACCAGTATGATCTGTTTCATAAAATTAACTGTTAAAGACGTCACAAAAATCATTAGCTCAATGAAAACCAATTAGTTTTATAAGTAAGATCATATTTCAATCAAGTTATTACAATCTGATGCTGACTTGATAATAGCTCTCTCGATTTACTGTTTCAAATATTTGTTGAAGTGTATTTTATGAAAGGCTGAAATTTGTGGCACTCATTTGCAAAAGGGAAGGTGAACAAGTCACTTCCAATTATAGACCCATCTCCCTTGGCCCATCCCAGTACTTACAAAGATTAAATTATTGTTAGAATGACAAATTGATATCATGTGCCTCAGATTAATGTGCTTTGCTTAAACTATATGCGGTGATTATCTTTTTCTTTGTGTATGTGGCTGTGTATGCGCCCGAGTCCATGAAGATGTACTGCATTCACTGTTTTAATAATCTAACTACATCTCAAAGGTCTTTCATCAATAGTTACAGGCATCTGTAATACATTACTGATACATGAAAATCTGAAGGATTTTTCAGGGTTGCAGACAAATAACAAACCCTTTTCAATATCTGTTCCTTGCAAAGAAACAAAAGGCGGAGTGAATAAAAAAAGTAAAATATAGTTATACAAAAAAATGAGGAAAGACACACACCCACTCAGAAAACTGCACCGCTTTAAGATGTATTGCTCATTTTTTAGACTCTCTTTCTCTCCATTTTACACACACACACACACACACACACACACACACGCACACACACACTTTTCTTCATTTTTATTTGTTGTTTCCTTTACCACAATTTTTAACTGGAACAGTTTTGTTTAGCACATCTGTGTGTTTATTTGTATGTATGTGTAGTTAGACTGAAGTCTTTATCCAACAAGTACCTTGAGGGCCACTACCTATGCTGAAAAGAACAGACATACCAGTATGATAAAAGATATGACTGGCCATTATACTATCTGTAAATTTCTGCTTGTAGCAAGATCAAGAGCAAGTGAAGATGGAAGAAGATTCGGAGATGAAGTTAACCAATATAAAAAAATTCACAACTGCAGTTCATTTAAATTTATTGGTTTACAACACCCATATTAAAAGGCAAGGCATGTCAGTCTCAGAAAATATTCAGAGCCTTAAAAAGATAAAACATTTATTCTCATAATGTTGATATAAAACCTCAGACTAACACTCTGTGAATAATATTATAATACTTTTTTTTTTAAATGGAACCATTATAACCTTAATTGTTTGCATTAGTCCTCCATCTACATCAGATCAATTTATTTCATCAAAAGTTGCATCAATATCTCACATAATTAATACTAAGCAATGTAAAAAATTAAACAATGGGTCTTAGTATGATTTCCTTATTTTTGAAATTCACAATGAAGACACAAACTTGCTGAATATTTGTGACAAGCTAAAACTGTGTGCCAGACCAAGATACCTTCCGAAGTATCTGCCTGTCCTGGACAGCATCCTACCAACTGTGCTACCTGAGGACTGACCACTGATTGATTCAACGCTTCACCTTGTCACTAGTTCCTCTTTACAACTTCCAAATTAGCTGAAGCCCTGAGAAGATTCATGAGCCATACTGAAGGATCTGAGTTGGTAGTGTATTGCCCATGTAAGGAAAGTATAAAGTTTGAGTTTTGTTCCAGCAAATAGTTTCAATTGTCACAAATATTCATTTCAATCTATACTCTACTAAAGAGTAAATACACACTATCTCAAAAAATTGTTGGTTTTCAGCATTCAACTACACAGGTGGCTATTTCAACCCAGTGTTGGCCTCATCACTTAAATATGACTGCCCTGGAAATACATACGAAGAGCACATAATTGTTTACTGGGTAGGATCCTGCCTTGGAGCCGCAGCTTCGGTAAACCTCTACAATCACCCTACTGTGCAACAACTTCTGTTCACTGGAACCAAGAAGAAGGAAGAATGAATAAAAAGGCACGCCTCCTGTGGTTATTAATTAATACAGGACTATTCCACGTAAACAGGCATCATATGTCACTCCGAATAACTTTTGTTACAATTACTTGTCACTTCTCAGTATCAGTAAAATTGTTTTACTGTAGTTTTCCAGAGATACTGCTGTGCATACAGCAAACACAGTTTAAGAAAATAAGATTTCTGGAATGTCAGCAAGAAAATTCCCTTTCCTTTGAAGTCATAGCAATGACTTCAGCTTTATAAGAAAAAAGTTGAGGTAACCCTTTGTAGTGAGTGCAAAAATGTTGACTTATAATTTTCGAACGATGCCTGAAAAACGGGACACGAATGATGAGAATCTGTGAATGATGACAATGAGATACTTTCACTGCCAACCAATGACAACTGCCTATTTTGTACGTTGAAATATACAAAGCAGTATTCGCACAATAATGTTATACCAAAGAGGTACTGAGACATTCAGCACAGCTGTACTAATGGACACAACTGAGCATTAGTTCTGTTCTGCCATCCAGCCATTTTTTCTATGAAGTATTATGTACAGCATTGCTCCAATGCACACAAACTAAGCACAATGAACTATCTTTAAATCTGAAAACTTCGTTCATCCTAGTAAGGCATTTAGCAGTGCACCATAACAAAATAAGTACAACCCTTGCCAGTTTTTACTTTTTTATGTAGTAGATAACAGTGGTGTTTCTATTCACAGTTAATGTGGTCTTCACAAAGTTAAATTGCCAATAATTCCTCAATGCATTGATATGCATTATAATAAATAACACAATTACAACTTAGATGCCACATTTTAATACAATTTCTTACTGCCAACTTAGATGCAAGATACAACTGTGCATTTCTGAAACAAAAAATTCTGGTTACAGATCATTAACTTCATTTCAAGTGCACTGTCAACATAATATAAGCACATTTTTATTTTTTGAGAGATATCATTTTGGATTAATAACATATGTGGCAAAAGTAAAGAGTTGTGTGCCAAAAGCATTGGAGATTTTACCCATCAATTGCATATGCTGTACAGTTGTTGCAATTACTTTATATAAGAGTTCTATTTATTTTCTGCACATTGTACTTGCCAATTGTAAAGACCATGTTATTTTTTAAAACCCTAATAAAGAAAGAAAAACTTGTTTACCATATTATTAATATCCAACAACATGCTTGGCTCTTCTACAATATAAAAAATGGTTCAAAATTCTAAGGTAAAAAAATGTGGTAAGTATGAATTTGGCACTTTACCAAATAAATATGTTTGTAAGTACTTGCAAAAATGGCTCATGGTCTAAAAGGTTGTATTAATGCAAATTTATCTTCCTTCTGATTAAATGTGAACAGTAGCAGTATATGGTACAGATATAGCAGCACCAAAGAATCAGTGCACTTTCTTTCATGTGACAGGTTTAAGAAGTATCAATAAATCACCAAGAAAGTTACAATCTTTGAACTTCCATATGAAACAATTACAGGATGAAGCACAATGCAAGGAAGTGAATTACAGCTCCATAAGCTTACAGAGGAATGCTGAAGATTAGGTGAGTAGATAGGATAATTAATGAAGAGATACTGAATCAAAGTAGGAGGAAAAGAAACTTGTGGCATAATGAGACTAAAGAAGAGATATGTTGCTAGGACTTATGCTGAGGCATAGGGAAATAGTTAATTTCAGTCTTTGGACTGAAGACCACAACAACAAAGACAAATGCATCTGTAAAGGGTTTGCTTTAATTCAGTCAATATTAAATATTGTTTTCATGAGTTCATATACATTGAAATGTCAATTAACAGTAAGAAAAATACACATTAGTCACTCTTTTACTCAGTTCAGCTATGAGAAGTGCACACAGTATGAAATGCCTGTAATTATAGCTACCAGTGTTTCAAATGCTGTTTAAGGATTTGTTAAAAATCATGAGCACAGACATTAGTAATGCATCAAGCCTTGCAGCCATTTGCTTCCTTCCGTGGAAGTACATGTAAAATTTAAGCCAAAATCTTCCTCAAAAGGCATGCAATGTTGTAAGCATACTTACCTCAATAGTTTACCTGATTTGAACAACTGGAGAACTCTGCACTTAATATTAAACTGCATCTACTGATAATGACATTTATCACTCCAGTTATTGTGTAACTTCAAATGAAAGTGATACCCACTGTGGTTTTTGTAACATTCTTTAGACAATTCTTAATTTTTGTTAACATATACTCTTAGTATAAATAGAATCACTCAATTTAAGTGATGATGAAATACATATAGACACATCAAAAAGTTTTGCAACACCTCAGTTCAGAGAGTTCCAGAACCTGTACAGAAAATTGGAATAGAGATCAACATAACCATCATTTCCACCTATTTTATTGCCCATGAAAATTACACATTGCATGTTGTACCACCATACCACGAGACCTTCAGAGGTGGTGGTCCAGATTGCTGTACACACCGGTACCTCTAATACCCAATACCACGTCCGTTTGGCATTGATGCATGCCTGTATTTGTCATGGCATACTATCCACAAGTTCATCAAGGCACTGTTGGTCCAGGTTGTCCCACTCCTCAATGGTGATTTGGCGTAGATCCCTCAGAGTGGTTGGTGGGTCACGTTGTCCATAAGCAGCCCTTTTCAATCCATCCCAGGCATGTTCAACAGGGTTCATGTCTGAATAACATGCTGCCCACTCTAGTCGAGCGATGTCATTATCCTGAAGGAAGTCATTCACAAGATGTGCATGATGGGGGTGCGGTTTTAGTTCATGAGGACGAATGCCTTGCCAATATGGCTGCACTAAGTGATGGAGGATAGCATTCACATATCATACAGTCATTATAGAACCTTCCATGACCACCACCAGCATATGTCGGCCGCACATAATGCCACCCCAAAACAGCAGGGAACTTCCACCTTGCTTCACTTCCTGGACAGTGTGTCAAAGATATTCAGCCTGACCGGGTCGCTTCCAAATATATCTGAATCAATTGTCTGGTTGAAGGCATATGCAACACCCATCAGTGAAGAGAACGTGATGCCAATCCTGAGCGGTTCATTCGGCATGTTGTTGGGCCCATCTACAGTGGGCTGCATGGTGTTGTGGCTGCAAAGATGGACCTCACCATGGACGTCACGAGTGAAGTTGTGCATCATGCAACCTATTGCACACAGTCTGAGTCATAACACAACATCCTGTGGCTGCACGAAAAGCATTATTCAACATGGTGGCGTTGCTGTCAGGGTTCCTCCAAGCCATAATCTGTAGGTAGCGATTGTCCACTGCAGTAGTAGCCCTTGGCCACCTGAGTGAGGCATGTCATCGACAGCTCCTGTCTCTCTGTATCTCCTCCATGTCCAAACAACATAACTTTGGTGTACTCCAAGAAGTCTGGACACTTCCCTTGTTAACAGCCCTTCCTGGCATGAAGTAACAATGCGGACATGATCAAACTGTGGCATTGACCATCTAGGCATGGTTGAGCTGCAGACAACACAAGCCGTGTACCTCCTTCCTTGGGGAATGACTGGAACTGATTGGCTGTCGGACCCCTCCATCTAACAGGCACTGCCCATGCATGCTTCTTTACATCTTTGGGAGGTTTTAACGGCTCTCTGAACAGTCAAAGGGACTGTGTCTGTGATACAATATCCACAGTAATCATCTGTCTTCAGGAGTTCTGGGAACTGGGGTGATGCAAAACTTTTTTTGATGTTTGTATATGCACACCAGCTAATCACAAAGCTTCAATTGCTCAGTCAATATAGTGATAATGTTCCTATCATTTGACTGTGACATCAACAAAAATCTGAATGCAGTGTAACTGCTGTGAGAAATGACTATGAGAACCTTCAAATGGAGATAGTTCTGGATACTTATGTATGTCCACAAAAAAAGGATAATTTGGTTACAGCAAGAGCAAGGAGTGACAAAATAAGAATGATTTCCTGTTCACACATCTAAACATTGGAAATTAAAATGAAACATAAGGTAGATCAAAATTAATGTACCTTTCCATAACATGTTAGTGTGCATACAATGCTAGAAGTTAAGAAATTAGTAGTCCTAAAATTATACATCAGACTTTTGACATTGCTCATTCTGGTAGTGACATTATAAGTTAAGGACAAGTTATACACATATGAGAATCAACTTGACGTTACTGATTGTTTTTGGGTAAAATATTTCATCCTGACACATAATACCTTTGAAATGATCCAGGTACATACTGACTTCTGGAATGTACTAGGAAACATCCGAAGGCAATAGCATCTCCCATTTACATGCTCACACAGCCACAGTCTGCAGACCTGTGTTCACAATTGTAGAGCCAAGTGAAAAATTCATAATGATGAGTGCATACTTCTATATTGCATAAATTATGACTTGCCAAAGTAATGAGAGTTTCTTGTTACTATAGTTGTTAAACTAATTGCATCAACTATGTACTTATGTACTTCTCAAATTTTTGGATGTATGCATTTCAGATGCTGCAATTTCTTTGATGTCATGTTAAAAGCAATACATTAAGCACTGATCTGAAAAAGTATTATTGTTTTGTTAAAACAATTTTTATTATTATACTAAAACATGTTTTTATGATTATTATCATTAAAATTGTGGGAACTTCAGGCTTGTTAAAAGTGGAAGTAATGGATATATACTTTTTGGGTGGGGGGGTGGGGGGGGGGGAGGGGGAGCAGAGGAGCAAATAAGGTAATGTGGTATGTGTTGTCCTTACAACACAACTGAAACCTGGATCTGTGCCTGCTGCATATAGCACATATAATTTGCTTCTGACGAAGTAACCCTTGCCATTGAACTACATCCCAGCCAAATGATAACTGTGGCAGCACCACTGAATATTCAACGCATTCATCAGATGACTGAGAATGACCAAAGGAATCATTTGTGAGCCTTGAGAGATTACTTATTTTCTATTTCAGTGTGTTCCATACTGAGCATGGGAAACTGCATTTTGAAAAATTCAGTGTTCACTGGGAACAAGAGAATCTAACCATTCATTCACACACCCTGTTCTATATATCTCAACATGAAGAAAGGCCTTTAGGTCTGTAGAATGAGTCAAGTTATATATTACAACAGGTAGAAACAGTTACTGCTGGCTACTTCTATAAAGTGTACTAACAACATATGATTAGTGCTGTTCTACTTACACTGACAATTATGGTAATTACTTCTAGATAACTTTATGTAAATACATAGGAGAGAAATAGCTACTTTCCAAAAAGCAACTGATTTTCCTATGCTAATTATATGCTGTTTTCATCTATCACTTATATAAAAGTTTTTATATTACTTTACAAAGGTATCTAGCTATTGAAAAATTCAGGTTCCATCTGAATACAAATATTAGTAATGCGAAATTTTATATTCCTGAGTCCAAGTTTTCATTAAATTTTAGAAGTGGGTAATGATGTGTTTTTGTACTTTGCATTTGAATATTTGAGGATTTTCAATTCCCTGCCTAGTCTCCACCAACAACCTGTTGTAGACTTGTGCACCAGAATATAAAACTGGATTCCAAACCCTTGAGAGGTACGTGTACTCTAGAGGAATTTATTTCTACTTCTGGTATTGTGGTTGTGAATTTCTGAGTTTGTTGATCAGAGAATATGCATACTGGAATGCAACTATAAAAATCCCTAGGTCCCTGAAGAGGAATCTGCAATATGTTTTATTACCAGCTTCACACAATGTTCTTACTGCACACTTCTGTAGACTAACCTTAACTGTAATGTGCCAGAAGATTATACCATAGGACCCACAGGACAGAACTGAATTAAAGTATGCAAAATGTGATAGCAATTTTGTCTGCAGATCAGTGCAATGATAAGGCTTTCTCAGTACAGTGCATGCAGAAATGAGCCTTATCATTAGTGTGTGCACATGCTACCATCACCTCACCTTATAATACATATGGATTCACAGGAACTTCCAATATGGATATTTATCCTGTGTATAACCATTTATCTCTACTTATAGTATCCGTAAGTTGTTTTAATTTGTTCAGAATTACATAATATGAGTTATACTAATATTAAGGGTTCACCTGTTCACTGTGAACCTGGTTAAGCCTGTTCATTATCCTTCTGAGCATGTCTACCATGAGTGAATGTGTTTTGGTCCTTCATTAACACACATTATAGTTTCTGATGAGCCCTCCAACATTCCAAATAAATCATTAATGTAGACCAAGACCAGGAGTGGACCAAGCACTGAACACAACAATATTTAATTTTATTCCTGTCCAGTCATTTGCTAATGTGATCCTCTGGTTTCTAATGTTAAGATATCAGTCCAGCCATGTAAGAGGGCAATATTTAATGTCCTATCATTTTAGTTTCCCTAGCAGAATTTCATGATTATATTATCAAGGACCTTGGTAAGATCACAAAAAAGATGAAAAGGCTAATGTTTATTGTTTACTTCTACTAGAACTGAGTTCATAAGATCATATATTGCCTTCTCAGTAGGGAAGCCCTTATGGAAGCCAAACTGAGCTGCTGTTAAAAGGTTCTCAGAAAACTACTTTATCAAAACTTTTCAAGAAGGCAGCAAGGATGGAAATTGGTCCATAGTTAGAGGTCACGTTGATATCTTCACCTCAAGCCAGCACAAAATTTTATTACTTTTGGGGTGAGGAGCCTGATGTACCCTCCCACATATAGTAAAATATGTAGTCAACCAGTGTTATTAATTAAAATCTTCACATACAATCACACCCGTGTCATTTCTATGAAGTCTTATTAGTATCCTCTCTCATTGCTTGCTGAAGTTTAAAATATTTCCTGATGGGGACATACAGACAGTCTGGACTCCTACTGCGTATGCTGCCAGATTTATTACAGAAGCATAACACCCATAGAGCAATACACACAGTGGCCTATGGCCTGGGATTTTATTCCACCTCTGGTATTTAGCCACTCCCCTTTCCTCATATTACACCAACAGTAATGTAATAATAATTTACATCCATCTAAGTGGATCTATTCAATTACTGTGACTTTCAGATGATGTTTTATTAAGCATAGCATACCTGAAAAAAAAGTTTTGGTTTTTCAGTGACATACATAGATATAAGGAGCTCATTTTTCTTACTGAACAAGCATCTTGTATGGTAATGGAAAAGTCTAAATGCATTACGATTGTTACCATTTGTACTGTGCAATTTGCCATTTGTTCTTTCTCCACTGATTGTTGCAACTGTCCCTAGTTATCTGGCAGCTTTATCTTTCGTAAAAAGTTGCCCTAAAGAGACCCAACCAGTATACTGGAAATTACAGTGACTGGCAAACAGTGTTCTGCTGACACTGAAAACTTCTGGAAATCAGCTGTGAAAATATACTACAGGAAAAATTCATATGTAGACGATGCCATGCCTGCTGCTACCATGTGAATAGTCTGGCATACTCTCCAAACCATAATATAAAATGTATTCTAAAAATACAATTAATTTAAGGAAAATTTCACAAATCATATTAAGACAGAAGGAGTATGTAGTACTTTTAAAATACTTCAAATAATCAGCTTCCTGTCATATTTTCTACAGAATTCTTTAAATGATTTCATACTGCAGTCATCTGTCATTTTCACTTATTTGTCCCACTATCATATGATTCTGATCCTGGACCATTTTCAAGTATTTAAAACAGAAGCATCATATACAGGAAGTATTAGCATAAGTTAATAATTAAACACAAAGAATGTCAGATCTCAAGATATGTACAGTGGTACATTATGCCATACAGGTTCCTGCTCCTGTGATTAATTAGTGTTCATCACTGTTGTACATATGACTATATGTATTTGTCATAAATTTGGAAATATTAGCTACGTTATTATGAGAGTTCATCAGTATTAATCAGTTGTTGCAAGAACCTTATGCTAAGTACACACAGCCATACAATGTTTATGTATTCAGCATATATAGATGGTGCTATTTTGTCATACAGATTTAAAATCTTGTCACCCAAGCGCACATATGCATATTTTCACACCATGATAAAAGGCTGGAAATGTTCTAGACAATTTTACTACAGTACTACAAAAAAATGTTGCGGACATGAAACATAACAAATCATGGCAGTCTTATTTTAATTTTCATTCTTTTTTCATTACATGGCTATAAAAGCACAGGTTTAAACATTTATATGCCTGAATGGTGGATTGTATAGCTTGGCTTTATTTTAAATTAATTAATCTTACTGCTTTTATATCCACATTGAGAATAACACACATTTTGTACCAGTACCTTCTATGCTAGTCGAATCATCGACTATGTATACCTATTGTGATGTAGCAAGCTGGGATCTTTTTACTTCCTCTTGTTTTGCCATCTGCCTCCTTAAATTCATTTAATTTCATTTTTGCCTAATTACCATTAACATGCATGAGTATAATCTGCATTTCCAAAAAAAAAAAAAGAGAAAGGGTGGCCCTCAGTCTTAAAGAACATCACATCAGATCTAATTTTGTGCTTAGTTTTGTGTATGTAATTAATTTCCTGATTCATTGTGACCATCCCTAGTTAACTTTATATGATGGTAGTATCTGTTCCCGAAAGAACAGTTACCGTTGATAACCGTGCAGCTTTGCTAGAAATGATAATCAAACCCGGGATCTTCTGCCTACACGGCACACGCTCTGTCCATCTGAGCCACCGAGGGCACAGAGGATAGTGCACCTGCAGGGACTTATCCCTTGCACGCTCCCCGTGAGACCCACATTCCCAACATGTCCACACCACTACATTCGTAGTGCGCCTAATAGATATTCGCCCATCATACTCATTACTTGTGGCAAATTAATCTACCAAGTCCCATACAAGTTCAGGCATAGTGTGTGCATTCGCACAAGAAGGTCAATGGCCGGGAAGCCATATTTTAATTATAAATGACGGTAGTATCTGTTCCCGAAAGAACAGTTACCATTGATGACCATGCAGCTTTGCTAGAAATGAAATGATAATTAAATGGACACCCTAGCTGCAGACAGGTGTTGATGTACTTTATTGGGGACATGTTGAAAATGTGTGCCTCCACTGGGACTCGAACCCAGGATCTCCTGCATACATGGCAGATGCTCTATCCATCTGAGCCACCGAGGGCAAGAACTGCAGAACAGGTTTTTACTGCTCATAGATGTTCAACAGAAAATTATTGTAGCAGTATGCTCATGTTTGCCTGCACTATTTACCAATAGTGAACTGGCCATATAACTGTGCAATATTGGGGGGTTGTGGACAGTGAAAATAAAGAACTGTGAAAAGCAACTGTGCAACTGTCAGCTACATCATTTACAGTAGTCAGTGCTGAACATCCACCTCCCATTTTACAGACAGTATGTCGACACCGAGGACTATCAATGAAGAAATAAAGCAGGCGAACACCACACTATGTGTACTTAGCATAAGGTCTGTGCTACAGCTAATTATAGTGACATACTCCCATAATAACTGAGCTAATATTTCCTATTTGTGACAGTCAGATATAGTCATAAGCACAACAATTAACACTAATTAAATATAAACAGAAGCAAAAACCTTTATGACATAATGTATCACTGACAGTGTGAAGTAAGTTATCATCTTCCTAGCTTATCTTGAGAACTGAGATACTTCTTGTTTAATTCTAACGGATGCAAATATATTGCTATTTGAAATCAATTAAGATTATACATAAATTACAGAATGAAATACCAACTTTTGAGTTACTTTATTCCTGAGGGGTGTAAATGACTAAAGGAGGCTATCTAAAATGACGCCCATGTTTGCTGCACACTCTTAACAAACTCTTCACTGACCCATTCATTGCTGATAGGCAGCTATTTGTAGTACCCTCATACTAAGAAGTTTTGCTGACAGGAAGCAGTGGCATGCTCAGTCGATTGACACAATGCTGCATCGATGTGACATTCCCACATGTCCACATAATGTGTGGGATGGTTTCAGGTCATCTGTGTTGTCAGCCCTATGCCTTTGAGAACCTAGGTCCTTTGAGACACTAGGTGGATCACTGTGTCCCAAAATGCCTTGGCATTGTGGTGTGCTGTCCACACTGCAATGATAGACTGAAATGGACTGTGTGTCAAAACCATCATAGACAAACTGGAACTTGCTCTGTAATTACTACTTTAACTGGTACTGAAACTTTCATGTAAGGAGCTTCATCCCTTCAATATCTGAATAACAATCACAGTTATTACACACATTATAGCAGTCAGTACATTTACAAATTTTCAATGGAAAATTAAATGTTCATATAATTCTTTGTATATTTACATATTCTGTATAAAAAATGAAAAATCTGGGAGGATAATTTTAGTTAGACATTATGTATTTCTACACAAAAAATTGAGAACTTCCTGTTTTAAATAATGAATTACCAATATTAGTTTTATAGACAAAATAATTTTAGGTTTCAGTTGTTTTTCTTTACAGATAATCTACGACTAATGCAGAAACAGTATGACTAATGCAATACACAGAAATGTTTTCAAAGTCATGTTTATGGTCATAAACACATGAATTATTTTTATATCAAATAAGCAACCACCATGTTCTGCATTGTTTTCTAGAAAGTTCTATGATAAAAAAATTTTGCTGGAAGATTGTATTAAATAATTAGACTGACATTAAAATGAATAAATAGACTGAGTTGAAACAACTTTATTTGAAATTTTGATTTCTACATTTTCATTATTTGGAATATGACATGAGGTGATGAACTGCGTTGCCTACAAGTCATTAAATTATTTTAAAAGCTCTTAAATAGCATGTAAAATTGTGAAAGTAAGAGATGTGAACACACAAAACAGATAAACATAATAAAAATATTACATGTTGAATACTCATAGTTGTGGGTACTGTATAGTTCAATTGAAAAGTGCATCACCTGCGAGTACTCCAACAAGGATCTGGTATCAGGTAAATCATCACACAGCCCTCCTAACTTTGCAGTTATATCTCAGGGGCAACACATTTGGCACACCCCTCTGTGGTCACCTCAATCTGTTGAGTAAATCCGGAAGCTCTGCAGTTACACGTTCAACAGAATGCTTCATCAAGCAGCTTCTCATATTGCAACAAAATTATCAAAGTTGACCTTAAGAACCAGAGGATGAAAGCATGAGTTGAACATTTAGCACACAGCGTGACTTTATGGAAAGCACATTGTCAGGTTTAACTTTTAACCATAACACTACAAGCAGGTCTTTATGGTGTGGAGCAGTTTTTAACCAGAAAAGAGATTACCAATAACAATCTCAGAATAAGTTTCTTATGACTGTTCTGCGGCATTCAGAGTGTTGTGTTGGTGAAGTCTTTACCAATCAGGATGACTTCCAATGGAGAAAAAAAAAACAGGCTGAAGCAGTAGTCAAATTATTTCTATTCTTCATGACAAACATCAACATAGGGTGGCTATCGCATAACTAAATACTCCCCCATGTTATGACTTTCATTAACAACTAGACTGGACATTTCTGTTGGTAGATACTCGAGCACCTACCATATTGCCTGACCTTGCACCATGGGACATCTGTCAGATTATCAAGTAGGAAAAAGCTTTGAGTGATTGACACCATCAGTGATACTTGTAGATTTCATCACTTGTATGTTGTCTAGTTCAATTGAGCACCATATCACCTACCCCCACATGGATCTGCCTTCATGTATATCATTAAGTAGCTCTCCTAACTTAGCAGTTATATCACAGGGACAACACATCATGCACACCCCTGTGTGATCCCCCCAACCTATTATGCCTCTATAGTAAGAGTTGTGTGTTCTCTTTGTTAAGCATTTTTTATCTTTAAGATACAATTTTATGAATGAAAATTGTACACCAAAGAATCCTAAGTTATCCATTTTAGCAATAAGGATGTAACTTTACTGTAATGTGATAGACCAACATCTGCTCTTTGACTAGGGCTGTAGTTGTGCTGTGATGATTTAGAAACTTTGGTTAATGAGTGTCAGATAACTCATGTTTTCTTGTGTATTCATAGTACTGGTCTATAACGATGGGCACACAGGGATAACTTCTTGTATCTTTCTCACATAGTAGTGTACTGTGAAGAGCTTTGTCATTTACTCCAGAAGTGATTCTGCATCAACATAAGAAGAGTGTCTCTGTAGAACTTCGGAGGTTTGAAGGGAATCAAGTGGCAACAAATTTTGAGTCATTCCATTTGGCAGGGATGCAGGGAACCAGTTTTGATTTCCAGCCTGGTAACAGCCATCTCATAAATATTCATCGTAGGTTATATTTCATGAAGAGTACAAAAAATGTCATCACCACTCATGAAAGAGCTTATTGAGGAGGAACTGCTTTGTTAGTTGGTTAATAGTGAAATCATGAGCTGTCAACTTATAACTGAGGAGGTTTGTGTGTCCTATAATACAGAAAATTGCAAGCATTCACACAACTATTGTGCCTTGATAAGAAGAGCCAATTCACTAATCGCTTGCATCCTTAACCTCTCTTGACACTTACGACCTGCCCTGAAAGGAACACATTTGGTTCAGAGCTTTTCTGTAACTCCTGTGTGTAAAAACTCCATGCAATTTCTGCACCATCACTTAAGATGTTAAGTTCTTGATTTATTTGCTACCCTTTGGAAACAAAATATTTCCATTGACCAGTTTGGTACATAGGACTTGTCAAATGCAATTTTCATTTCAAAATATGTACCAAACCACCTATGTTGATCTTCTGCTTGCATGGATCCACAATCTTAATACAATTGTATAATGTATTTAGAAGCCCTTTACCATGAACATCGATAGGTCTAATCTTCATTGCATGATGGGTGGTACAATTATACTCGTCAATGATTTGCCATAGACTGTTTAGTCTTTTGTATGATCCTTGACGATTAAATTGCATCCATATAGGGTTTTTGATTGTCCTGTTCAACAACTCAGCAATACTAGCTTTCAAATGAGAGACTTTTGAGTTATGGTTTATTCCTTATTGTTCCATTATCACTCTGAAATTCCTATTGTAAAAGTCCCTCCCTTGCTCAGTCTGAAGGTTGTCCATACACCAGTTCATTTCGGTCTGCAGCAATTATTCAGAAACCTACTTCCTACCTTGATCTTCACAGATAGGGCCCAAGTGAATTTAGAATATGTATCTATGATCATTACTTAAAACCTTTATTTGATCATGAATGTTTTCACATATCAATGATCAATGAGATCAGCCTGCCTTACATCATCCAGACTTTTTATTATCATATGTCTGTCAGGGAATGTTTTCCATGCTAGCCTGTGGAGCTCATGAACAGCCATCTTCATAATTACTCAGTAATGTATCTTTCACAAAGCTCTGAGATGGCTGATCCTTATTTTCTGCAGTAGGTGATGCTGTAAGTAGTCATAATTAACAGAGAAAGCAACAGGTTTCATCAAGCCTGGGGCAACACTGTCTCAAATAATGAAGTACATTCATTTGGAGGAAACTGGTAAGTTGTTATTGGAGGATTATGTTGTACTATTTGGTGGCTCAAATGATGTGTACTGGAATGAAACTTCAGTAGCCTGTCAAGAAAAAAAGAAGTGCTTGGGGTATCTGGTACACACAAAGTGTGAACAAAGAGGTCAGCACTGCAAATGAACAGCTCTCGAAACATATGCAGTCAGTTTGCAAATGTGAATGTTCTCGACATCAATAGTACTGGCCAAAGGTTCCATACCACACATTACCTCCATTTGAATGGCCTTGGGAAAAAGTTCATAACTCAAAAAATGGTCAAAACAATCACATGTAATTCTCTCATGGCAGATGCAAGAGAACTCATAAAAAAATGTTGTATCTCCCACTGTAAAAAAAGAGAAATATTGACTGTTTGCCACTGTAGCATATTCTTGTTGAAGTTAAAACTCAAAGAAGGCCTTTTTTTAGACTATAGTACAGGGAAAGTTACAGAGTAAATGTATCCTTTAATAATAATTTAGCACATGTCAAATCTAACATTAAGAAACCTATCTGAAGTGCAAAAGATTACCTGAATAGCTTAAAAATATTTCACCAAAATGTACCAAGCCTATCAAATAAAGAAGACAAATTACTGCCTTCTCTTCAAGAAACAGCTGACACTAATGACATTATTGCTGAAGTGCTCTGCCTATCTGAACATCACCTGGAAGCAACAGAAAACAATCAAATACATGTGAATAGCAATAGAATTGTTTCTCAGTACTGCAGGACCAACTCATGCAAGGTGAGGTGGCAATTTACATGCACAATATTCTCATGTCACAAGCTGCAGCTGTAGCTCAGTACTGTACTAAACAACATTTTGAATGCTGTGTTGCCATATTAGAACTGGAAACTCAGTTCCTCATAATAACTGGAATTCACAGGGAAGATGTGGGAAACATTAATAAGTTCCTCTCACAGCTAGAATTAGTTCTTAAAAAACTGTATAGGAATAACAGTCAGATTGTAGTATGCGGTAATTTTAAACTTAATTGTGTTTCAAATTCTGGCAGACATAAACAAATGGAATCATTGGTCTATTCCTAGACCCTACAAATTACAATCACGTAAAAACACAAGCCATCATAAATGGTATGTCTGATCACAATACTCGATTAACAAACTTAAAACTCACCTGTAAAAAATTATGGAATCTACTAGCTTGTTTAGAAATAGTTTACATCATGAACAATGGGAGGAAGTGTACCAGGCACATACAATTAATGAAAAATTCAATTCATTCCTGGATTATTGCTCATGCATTTTGAAGCCTGCTCCCCCCATAGACAGATTAAAATGAAATCAATTTGTTGTGGAAGGGAAGAGCGGAGAACAGCTGGCATCAGAATATCATGTGCTAAGAAGAGAGACCTGTATACAAAACAAAGTATTAGTACAAATCTAGCAATGAAATTACACTACAAAAAATGCTGTAAAATTCTAACATGTGTAATCAGGAAGGCCAAACAAATTCATTATGCTGAAAAAATCAGCAAGTCAAACAATAAAGTAAAAACCATATGGAAAATTATAAAAAAAAGTGAGACAAATAGGAAAATAAGTCTGAACAAGCAGGGACTCCACAGTCGTTGGTGGTGGATTAGACAAGAATAATCAAAGAGAATAGAAGCTTTCGAAATGTGGTGCTACAGAAGGATGCTGAAGATTAGATGGGTAGATCACATAACTAATGAGGAAGTACTGAATAGAATTGGGGAGAAGAGAAATTTGTGGTACAACTTGATTAGAAGAAGGGATCAATTGATAGGCCACATTCTGAGGCATAAAGGGATCACCAATTTAGTATTGGAGGGCAGCGTGGAGGGTAAAAATTGTAGAGGGAGACCAAGAGATGAATACACTAACAGATTCAGAAGGATGTAGGTTGCAGTAGGTACTGGGAGATGAAGAAGCTTGCACAGGATAGAGAAGCATGGAGAGCTGCATCAAACCAGTCTCTGGACTGAAGACCACAACAACAACAATCAAAAAGTTGCAGCCTCTGAATTTAATAACTTTTTTCTCATTGCAGCTGAAATAACAGTGAACCATAATAAACAGTCTCCCACAGAAGACACAGAGCTACTAAATCACATACAAATCACACCAAATACAGGACTTAATTTCAAAAACACAACTCCTAAAGAAATTTTAAAAAATCATGAAATTATTTAAAAGCTCTGGATCTTCTGGATATGATGGAAAATCAAATATGATACTAAAATCATGTGCACACTTAAGCAGTCACATATTATGCTATTTATGTAACCAGTCAATGAAAAATAGGACATTTCAAGACAGACTGAAACATTCAATAGTGATGCCCATCCACGAAAGTGGGGCAAGGAATGTACCATCCAATTATCGGCCCATCTCTTTGCTGTCAGTGTTCTCAATGGTGCTTGAAAGAGTAGTTTATTATAGGATTTATGGCCATATGACACAAAATGGCTTACTGACATCTACACAGTCTGGCTTTTGTAAGGGATTTTTCCACAGAGAGAGCTATATTTAGTCTAACAGGTGAAACTCTAGGTGAATTAAATCTCAGAAGGTACCCAGTGGGGATCTTTTGTGACCTTCCTAAAGCTTGCCAACTTCTAGATCATAACACGTTGCTAAGAAAACTTCCACATTATGGCATCAAAGACAAACCTTTGACAAGGCTAGAATCTCATGTAGATGGCAGGAAGCAAAGTATTGTTTCAATGGTGGCAGGTGTAACAGTAAACTCAGACTGGGGAAATGTAAAATGCAGAGTCCTCCAGGGCTTGATCATTGGCACTGCATTTCCTGATCTACCTCAATGATCCATCATTTACAATTAATGACAGAGCAAAAATAGTCATGTTTGTGGGTGATACGAGTATTCTGATCTAGGTTCCCAACTCTGCAACGCAGGATACTGCCCTGACACTCACTAACCAGGTACACAAATGGTTCACAGCAAATAGCCTAACCCTAAATTTTTCATAAACTAACATTATACAGTTTCATAGAGTAAATAAAAAACTTCAGGTTCCTGAAATGAAGATCAACAACCAAAAAATTTATGAAACCGCACATACAAATTTCTTAGGCATCCAGACATACAACCAGCTAAGATAAACAGCCCAAATTGACCAGATGGTCAAAAAATTCAGCATTGCATGTTTTGCCCTGAGAACTATTTCTCACCCTGTTAACAGAGAAAAATTGCTTTTTAATATTTTGCATTATTTTCATTCTGTGAGCTCCTATGGAATTATCTTCTGGGGAAATGCTACAGGGGTTGAAAGAGTCTTCGAGCTACAAAAACAAGCAGTGAGGTTGATATATGGGGTCTCTAACAGAGTCTCTTTAAGACTCTCAGGATATTTACTGTTGCAAATCAATACATATACTCTTTGATGATGTTTGTAGCCAGCAACAAGGAATTATTCCAGAAAAACTGTAATATTCACAAGCATAACACAAAACAGAGGAAAAATTTCCACTAAGGATCTGCAACTCTGATAAAAGTCCATAGGGAAGTAACTGAGTCAGTAATAAAAGTATATAACAAACTTCCCATCAGTATACAAAAGGAAATTGATAACATACAGTTATTCAAAAAGAAACTAAAAACATTTGTCAGAGAACAAACTTATTATACAATGAATGAATTCCTAGAGTAATAAGAGATCTTTTTTAGTAAAAATACAGGAAAGCAAATCTTTATTTCATGAAAACAAAATTGTGTACTTTTATCATAAATTGTAATGATAAAATGTAAATTTATTCACACCATAGGTTAAAATGTATACTACCATTTATTCTACACTATTAAGTATTCAGTTGAAGTTACTCATGTGATGAAGATATAAATATTGTATTTTAATGTAAATCATAATGTCAAAATGTAAATTTCATTATTTATTTTTGGCAATGGAATAAAAACGTGTATCTCAATTCATTCTGCTATTTAAAGCATTCATTTGAACTTATATCAGTAAAATGCAGGTTGTAATATTGTCCGCAATCTATCATACATAGAAAATAAGTATTTGTATAATATATAAAATACTCACATAATTTTGAATTATTTCATTTGACTTGTCCTATAGTACTAATACATTCTTCATACAATATGTAATCAACAGGACCAAATAAAAAATCAAATCAAATCATTCTGATTTCATTCAGGTCAGTGTAGTATATATATACTCCAGAGGTAGATTGTTTGGTCATTTATGCTGAACTTCAGCCTCTTTGCCTGCACTATGTGCTGCTGCCAACATTAGTGTACTCACATTCCAGTATTTGTGAGTCTTTGAGGCTTTTATTTGTCCTTTCGAGGTCTTACCCTTCCAAATGCATAACGTTTCACCATATGCATACTTTCAGAAAATACTTTGTGACATTCAAAGTTTTTATGAGTAATTGCTCTACTAAACCAGATGTTCTTTCAAATTTCTTATTCCCAACTCATATTGCTTTCTCAGTTAAATGTATCGGGGGATTACCTGACACTGTATGTTCTGTCTAACTCAGTATTACTGCGACAGTTAATGAATTTAGTAACAGCAATACTCCCTCTTCTTCTCCTTCCTCCTTCTGGTTTAAACATTTCCGAAAGTGGCCGATCTGCTGTAACTGCTATAATTTTAACAATTCTAATTCCTGTACAATAGCCCTCTTGCACTTCTAAAACTACATGCTAACTTTGTGGACAACTTTCTGAGACTACTGGTGGTCATGGGAGTCAAGTGCTCTAGGTATCATCTTGATATATCCATGCATGTAAATTAGTTCTGTGCTGACTCCTTCAATTTTCTCATTGACATATAATGTACAATGCTTCATTGCAGCGTTCAACACATCACCACCCCCTCAGTAAGACTTTCCAGTTCCATTAATTTAGCACTGACTGTTTCTAATTTTCTGTCAATGTGTAGGTGGATGTTCTCTGCATCCCGTGAGTGAGTGTACAACACTTGTACAAGTCTTTTGAGTTGACGCCACTTCAGCGACTTGTGTGTCAATGGGAATGAGATGATGATGAAAACACAACACCCAGTCACTGAGCGGAGGAAATCTCTGACCCAGCTGGGAATCAAACCCGGGCCCTTTGGCACGATATTCCATCACGCTGACCACTCAGCTACTGGCTCAGGCTACAGTATACTGAAACAATAACAATTTGGAACACTGCCATTTATGTGGAATCTCTTCAAATTCAATTTCCTAGTTGTATGTGCAACAACAAAGTCATATTCCAAGTTATTCCAGCAGTCGCCACATATTGGCTGGCAAAGCTTATAGGTGACACTGTAGTGGGTGGTGGTGGGATCACTCACAGAAAAATTCCTGTAGTAGTTGGTGTTAGAGCTGCAACCTGTTTAGATTGAAGTCAGCTGATAGGTATACGTGCTTAAAGGAAGTCCTTCTAACTAAGGTCTCACCTTCAGAGGACATCATGTTTCCAAGTAGAGGAGGAATTAGCAGATTTCATCAAAATATAAGAGGTGTTAGAGATAATTACTGGTATATTGCAGCACCACTTGACAAATAAGAGGCTTCTTTTACCAGGATACAGATTACAAGGCTGTTTCTTAAGGAGCTTCTTGTGGGGTGGGGGAGTGGCCATGTACATAAAAAACAGTATTCCATTTGATTACATAGATGTATCAGGGCACATCACTGAACACATATTTGAATGTTGTGCAGGGGCAGTTGAATTTAGTGAAACAAAACTTCTAATTGTTGTTGTCCATAGGTCACCTAACTCTGACTTCAGAGCATTTCTGCTCAAGCTAGAGAGGGTTGTTGTTTCACTTTATAGGGATTAACAGAAATTTGTTATATGTGGTGATTTCAATATAAATTTTGTATATGGTGGTGCAAGAAAAAGGATCTTGGTAGATCTCCTAAATTGATATGATCTAATGCATACTGTGTTTTTTTTTTTTTTTCCAACTAGGGTACAGAGGAACAGCAGCACAGTCATAGACAATATTTTTATTCATTCTTCATTACTAGATGGGCATCTTGTTAGTAAAAGTCAGCTAGAAGCAAAAATATTTTTATTACTGATAAATCAGATATATGTACAGTATTTAACAGACAATGATGCACAAATTTTAACACTAAATGGCTTTTGTACTCAAACAAATGTCACATATCATTACAAACTATGTAGGAAAGTTATTCCAACAGCAATAGAGAGTTTTTTAAACCTCATAAAGGAACAAGAGCAGCAGGATGTTTATAGTACAGATAACATAGTAGACAAATATAATGCTTTCCTTAACACATTACTCATGCTCTTTGAGAGTTGCTTTCCATTAGAACATTTTAACCGGGTTATAGCAGTGAAAGGCAGCCCAAGTGGCTGACTAGTGGGATAAGGATATCTTGTAGAAAACATTGAGAACTATATCAAAAATGTTAGAAGTAGTCACAATCAAGCTACAGTAGCCCATTACAAACGGTATCGTAAGGTGCTTAAAAATGTTATTAGCAAGGCAAAGAGTATGTGGTATGCAAACAGAATAGCTAATTCAGAGGATAATATTAAAACCATGTGGTCAGTTGTGAAGGAAGTGTCTGGTCAGCAGCACAAGGTCGATGATATAAAGCCAGTTGAAGCAAAAATATCTTTGCTACTGATAAATCAGATATATGTACAGTATTTAACAATCATTTTCTGAACACTGCTGGAGAATTAAATAAAAACTTAGTTTCTACTGGGAATCATACAACTACCTTGGCAAATGCCTTTCCGAGATTGATGTCTGAAATACTCCTCTGTTATACTGACAAGGGGGAGATTGAGTCACTAATTAAATCATTGAAGACTAAGGACTCTCATGGATAGGATGGAGTGCCTAACAATATATCGAAGTAGCGTGTTGCGCATGTTAGCCCTGTATTTAGCAATATTTGTAATTTTTCCTTTAGGAATGGGTGGTTTCCTAAACGATTAAAGTACTCAGTAGCAAAGCCACTTTATAAAAAGGGAGAAATGGATAATGCGGACAATTTTAGACCTATTTCTATGCCATCAGTGTTTGCTAAAGTTATTGAAAAGGCTGTGTATGTAAGGATAAGTGATCATTTTATACCACATAATTTGCTATCAAATGTACAGTTCGGCTTTAGAAGTTATTTAATAACTGAAAATGCTATATTCTCTTTTCTCTGTGAGACACTGGATGCGTTAAACAAAAAGTTTCAAATGCCAGGCATATTTTTTTATTTAACTAAGGCGTTTGATTGTGTTGATCACAAAGTACTGCTTCAGAAGCTGGACCATTACGGAATACAGGGACTATCTCATAATTGTTTCACCTCTTACTTTAACAGCAGACAGCAAAAGGTCGTTATTCACAATGTTGAGAATGGCTGTGATGTGGGGTCTGAGTGGGGTACAGTCAAGTGAGGGGGGGGGGGGGTGTTTGCCCCAGGTATCAGTGTTGGGGCCACTCCTGTTCCTTATTTATTATTTATATAAATGATATGCCCTGTAGTATTTCGGGTAACTCTAAAATATTTCTGTTCCCTGATGACACTAGCTTGGTAGTAAAGGATGTTGTGTGCAACATTGGCTCGGTTTCTAATAGTGCAGTTCATGAGATAAGTTCATGGGTTGTAGAAAATAAACTAATGCTAAATCTCAGTAAGACTCAGTTTTTACAGTTTCTAACACACAATTCAACAAAACCTGACGTTTTAATTTCACAGAATGAGCATATGATTAGTGAAATTGAACAGTTCAAATTTCTAGGTGTTGAGATAGATAGTAAGCTGTCATGGAAACCCACATTCAGGAACTTGTTCAAAGACTTAATGCTGCCATTTTCACTATTGGAATGGTATCTGAAGCTAGTGATCGTTCGACACAAAAATAAGTCTACTTTTCTTATTTTCATTCACTTATGTCATATGGTATTATAGTTTGTGTAACTCTTCCCATTATAAAAGGATATTTTTTTCTCATAAACAGGTGGTTCGGATAATAAGTGGTGTAAGTTCACGAGCCTCTTGTCGACCCCTGTTCACGATTCTGGGTATTTGACATTGGCCTCTCAATATATATATTCCTTATTGTCATTTCTTGTTAACAATATTAGCTTATTCCCAAGAATAAGGAGCTTTTACTCAGTTAATACTCGGCAAAAATCAAACCTGCATTTCGATCACATTTCCTTAACTCTTGTGTAGAAAGATGTGCAGTATATTGCTGCATCCATTTTCAGTAAGCTACCACAAGAATTCAAAAATCTTATTAATAGTCCACACACTTTCAAACTGAAACTGAAGTTTCCTCATGGGTCGCTCCTTCTACTCTGTCAAGGAGTTCCTTGAAAAATTAAGCTGATTCTTGTTGTATTGTTGATTGTGTTTACTTAAACTTATGGCTTGACTCTTTTTGGATTCATAAAAATTTTACTTTTATCTGTTATTGCTTTTATGTTGTAACTTCATGTACTGGCACATTCCATGACCTCGGAGATGTGTTCCTCAGTTTGATTCTATGGAACTTAATGTGTACATAAATAAATAAACATTTCAGGTCCTACATGTGCTTGATAAATATGCTTTAAATTCAGACTGTCCTGTTTGAAAGCAATAATAAGGTTTGCATGACCCATCCCAACTGCTTCGGGATGCTTGATGCTTATATCTGGCTCAAATGAAATGTATTGACTCGCACATGGTGGCCAAGGCAAAAATGTCCCTAAATCTCACACTGATTTTCCACTGCATCATCATCAAATATGACTATGCTGTTTTGCTTTAAGTTTCAAGGCTGCGGAATATCACTGCTTTTGCTGAATATCTGGTATGTTACTCCCTCAATGTCATGCACAATCTCCTGTAATAGCTGATATTTTGGCTAAAGCAGGGATTTTGAAAAAACATACACATGCTCAAAGTGGACTGTCTCAGGATGTGCTAACAGTGTTAGAAAAAGATTAGACTTCCCGCAGTCTGAAGATCTGACAGTTAAAGAACATATGTTATAGGGAAATAATAACACATTCCTCTTCTTCTACTGGTTGCAGCATCATTTCTTACCATAGGACACTTACCTTGAGGTCGTTTCATCCACACAGTCATGATGGGAACTGTTCATTTAAATTAGGATGCAGGGTGTTTTAGAGGGAAACAGATAACACACATGGAGTTCTTAAACTTTATAAATTCTTGCATATAGCTGGATATAGAAACAAACTTAAATAAGATCATAATTCTGCACCCACGTCTGGTGAAGCTGAATCATACGAGGGTTGTTTTTTAAGTAAGGGCCGTTCGTGCGTATAGTCCCGTAGTTCGCGCGGACGCCGCAACAAGTCACCGCGCCACTTGTCGGCATCCTTCCCGTTCACACTGATGCAAGTTGCAGCTCTGTAGCTGACGTGTACGCATCGCTGTGCTACTTTATAATTTTTACGATTATTGAATCGCCCGCCGCGTGTGAGATACGGTCAGTGATACGTTACTGCGAGAAGCTTATCAGCTGCAGAAATTCATTGTCAGTTAATAGAAGTTTATGGCTTGAATGCAATGAGTGAAGGTAAAGTGCGTCAATGGGTTAGAGAGTTTAAAAATGGCCGTCAAAACGTCCATGACGAAGACGCTCAGGCCGGCCCTCTGTGATCACTGATGATTTGGTGGCTGCAGTCGAAACAAAGATTCGTGAGGACAGAAGATTCACAATTTCCACTCTTTCTTTGGAATTTCCACAAGTTTCAAGATCGGTTTTGTACAAAATTGTGCCTGAAAACCTAAACTTTAAGAAACTGTGTTCTCGGTGGGTACCCAGACTCCTCACAGAGGACCACAAAGGGAAGAGATTTGCCACTTCATTGGACTTTTTGATTCGTTACGAGGAAGAAGGCGATGACTTGTTGAGTCAAATTGTCAGTGGAGATGAAACATAGGTATCCCATATCACTCCCGAAAACAAGCGACAATTGATGGAATGGCGACACACAACCTCACCCGTCAAGGTCAAAGCCAAACAGACGTTGTCAAAGCGCAAGATTATGGCAATTGTGTTCTGGGACCGGTGCGGTGTTTTGCTAGTGGATTTTATGCCATGAGGAACGACAATCAACTCAGATGCCTACTGTGCAACTCTGAAGAAGCTCCACAGAGCATTTCAAAACAAAAGGCGCGGCATGCTAACAAAAGGAGTTTTGCTCCTGCACGATAACGCTAGGCCTCACACCTCTCAAAAGACTCGGGATTTGATTGATTCTTTTGGCTGGGAAGTTTTGGACCATGCACCATACAGCCCCGACCTTGCTCCTAGCGATTTTCACCTTTTCCGGTACCTGAAACACCATCTTGGCGGGCAGCGCTTCAATGACGACGATGAAGTGAAAGCGGCCATGAACTCTTGGCTGTCGGAGCAGGCGGCCAAATTCTTTGAAGAGGGCATTAAAAACTTAGTTGTATGGTATGACAAGTGCTTAAATAAACAAGACAACTACGTAGAAAAATAGGTAAAAGTGTGTAGAATCAGAAAATAAAAGTTTTTTTACAAAAGTATGTGTATCTTTTTTTAAAAATAAAAATGGCCCTTACTTAAAAAACAAATCTCGTACATCTCGATGTTCACAATGCCCGATAAGCATTGTGGAGTGGCACAATGGATTCTTCTGATGGGTGGAGAATTTAGCAGGTTAACTCCAACAGATTATGCCACAATGTCTCATAGAATCAGTGGACATATGGCTGCACTCTGTTATTAAAACTTTTAACTGTCCTGGGGAAGTCCCCTATAGAAAGTGTATGACTGTCCAGTATCACTGGTGCAGAATAAACATTTCCATACAACAAGGCTGAAATCTGCATTGACAAGTCAATGCCATTCATACATAGGTAATATTACTTTGATATCACTAAATCAAAGGTTTTCAAATACTGGGTGGAACTCCTAATTTGATTTCTTACTGACATACCTTACAGCCACTGGTGTTCAAATAGTATGTTTGGATGAATAGTAGTACTTCCACATTACATGACTATTGCTGGAATGATCTCACCTTGCCTACACGGCAAGGAATTATTAGTTAAGCATATATATATATTTTTTTTTTTCCTATTCGTAACCATCAATGCTATTATTTACACTATCTCATAACAGGGAGCATTGATATATGCCTCAACATCTTTAACCTTTGACAGTTCTCTCACAACTGGGTGAACCATTTATCAATCACTGTAAATATATAAACAATTTGTGACCTCTACTGCTTGTTCATCACTGTTATTATTATTACTAAATTTAGGGGTTGGGGTTGTTTGGGGGAGGAGACCAGACAGCGACGTCATCGGTCTCATCGGATTAGGAAAGGACAGGGAAGGAAGTTGGCCATGCCCTTTCAAACGAACCATCCCGGCATTTGCCTGGAGTGATTTAGGGAAATCACAGAAAATCTAAATCAGAATGGCCGGAAACAGGATTGAACAGTCATCCTACTGAATATGAGTCCAGTGTGCTAGCCACTGTGCCACCTCGCTGAGTTTACATTTAGGGGTACCCATGTCTATGCCTAAGTGATTGAAACATTTAGGAAAATATTATAGGTGGTTTGTGTGTCCTGTAGTTACAGCTGTGACTGTTGAGATGACATATGCTGTGTACTGAATATTATACTGCATGGCTGATAAGTGCCTCAGTGTCAAGAGGTGGCACATTCACACAATGCACCATGCTTGGCACTGTACATTTGAAGTCATTGTCACACCGTTACAACCTGGATCTATCAGTAGGCAAGGCACACCCTCCTTACAACCTGCAACTGACTGAGTTTAAAATAAAATAAACACTTTATGCCGGGATATATCTATTTACAGTTTTTTTACAATATTCCTTCTGAGTGTGGATTATTCCTGTTGCTGTGAACACGTCCATTTCCTGGTCTAGTAGTAGTTCCACTAGTGCTGTAATAGTAACAAAAAGCCCTAAGTATAATCTCATACAAACATAGTGGATGAATGTTTTCTGCAATTGCTGGTGCTTCTTGCACTGTGGGAGACTGAGGAGACATTTTAAGATGGATATACAATCCAAACGCATGTAGCATTGTGTGCTGGTGAACCCAATTTTGTAATGCATCTTTTTGCCATTCTGTTGCATTGCCATTGCTTGTTGAACAGTATTCCTCCTGTTTTCAGTCATACATTCCTCCACTATTATGCTTTTTCATTCTTGATGAAGAAGGCTTTGTATTCATTTCCCTGACAGATGTTTAAAAAAGATAGAAGTGCCAAATTCTTATTTGCTTAATGCAAGTGTCTCACAAACTGTACATTCTCCAAAATACAGTTTCTTTATAACACAGTGACAAGAAAACTGTATTAATGCAATCAACTGACAGAATGATGAGGAGCAGGTGCACGAGGGCACCCAGTCCAGGGAGTGGGTATGAGGGAGGGGGGGGGGGGGCGCTTGATGGCAGGAAAGTGCTGATGCTGATGTCAGTTGTCTGTGAAATATAACAGTCACAAGTGCTATAACAGTCACAAGTGCTTGCGAAATTTCATATCCAAGTGCAGCCATCAGTCTGACAGTAGGAGGCGTGACTGTTCAGCACACATTTAACAGTGGCCACACTGCAGAAATGGGGAGGTAACTTTACACAAGGTACACATGACATAAATTGTCATGTATCTGTCCAAAGTAATGTGGCAACAGATATTCCTGTCAGAGTAGAAACACAGCAATTGCACTGGAAACACATAGTCGGTCCCTTTGTCAGTGCATCGGCTAAAGCCGGCCATGTGACCACTGATCTGAAACCTTGATTGGTTGGTTGGTTGATTCAGGGGAGCGGGCCAAACATCTAGGTCATCAGTCCCATCAGTTTGGGGAAAGATGGTTAAGGAAGTCAGCCGTGTCCTTTCAGAGGAATGATCCCGGCACTTGCCTGAAGTGATTCAGGGACCTCACGGAAAACCTAAATCAGGAAGGCTGGACGTGGGTTTTGAACCATCGTCCTCGCGGATGTGATTCCAGAGTACTAACCACTGCGCCACGTTGCTTGGTTGAAACATCGGTCATACTGCATGATACATGATTTGAAACCTCAGTCATAGCGCATTATGTACTGTAGGCAGGTAGCGGATATACATATCAAAGTAAAGCTCTCATCATGATATAACAAATGAGGCCATGCTGAAAATTGTAGCATAATTAGATTAGCATATACAGAATGACAAAGACCTACCTCTCATCATATTTTTTTAAAATTAATACTTTTATTATATTAATTCCACACAATTGAGAGATGGCTCAAAAACAGCTAATTTAATATACCTAGAACACTAATCCAGCATCAAAAACTTCCAGTTAAGGTTAATTACGGGAAATACAGAAGAGTCCGATCTTACCCGTCGGCTTTGACCCATGACGTCACAAATACCGCGGAAACGACCATAAACAACAATTCCAATATGGCGGATATAAAAACATCGAATACGTATTGTAAACACTGAAATACACAAGTTTCACAAAAAGCCTAATGACTGTAACGGGACAAGCGTGGGAAATTGGGGGTTTTTGGGTGGGGAGAAACTAAATATGTCGTTATGCGGTGGGGGGAGTCTGCAGTGCCCCCCCCCATCCCCCCACAGGCTTCATTAGTGTCAAATCAATATTTTCGAATCATAGGCGGCCGCTGCCGCGGCCGCATTCCAAAAAAAAAACTCCCAACCTAACCTCAAGTGGGCTACGCTACAGATCAATATGTTCATCAAATTGCTTCATATTACGTATACATGTTCTTTAAACAAGAGTACATCAAACCATGTATTAGGTTTTCCGCGCCGTAATGACGTCACACACCACAACACGCTTACGTCACGGGTCAAAGCCGACGAGTAAGATCGGACCTTTCTGTTGACCCTAATTACGACGTTATTGAAACATTTCTGTATCTTGTACGTAATTTTGGTAAAAAAACGCCGTAAATGCAAACTACAGATAAGAATACCCCGGGTCTAGTGCAGCAGGGGATACAACCCGTCGGCTTTGAACAATGACGTCATTCCTTAGTCATAGATCGTAATGTCTTCACTTCGAGGCATAGATAATAAAGCAGTTCTGTGTTCTAATAAGCACTATCATTAAAATAATTGAATGTTAATCTAAAAGCGATCGCTTGATATTCGGTGCATCATTAAATGTGTGATTTAATTAACTTAATTGTTTGTTTTTTATTCGTCCGGTACTTAATATTTTTCGTAATGATATTGAGGTAATGTGGATTGTGTTTTTTGGCTTTTTTTAAAAAAAAATCTCACGAGATAGAATAAACTGATCCTACTTTATTCAGCAATCAATAAAAAAAACTAAACTAAACCATAACAGCTTTTGCTGTTATCTTTCCATTTCGTTTTTCTACTGATTGCTTAATAAAGTAGGATCAGTTTATTCTATCTCGTGAGATTTTTTTTTTAAAGCCAAAAAACACTTATCAGCTACTGAAGGCAGCTACAACACTATGAAGAATCGCTTCTCGGCTTCTGACAAGATATTGCTTAATAAAGTAGGATCAGTTTATTCTATCTCGTGAGATTTTTTTTTAAAGCCAAAAAACACTATTGCTTAATAAAGTAGGATCAGTTTATTCTATCTCGTGAGATTTTTTTTTAAAAAAGCCAAAAAACTCTTATTACGTACTGAAGGGAGCTAGAACTCTAAGAAGAATCGCTTCTCGGCTTTTGACAAGATATTGCTTAATAAAGTAGGATCAGTTTATTCAATCTCGTGAGATTTTTTTTAAAAAAGGCAAAAAACAGTTATTAGGTACCGAAGGAAGCTGCTTAATAAAGTAGGATCAGTTTATTCTATCTCATGAGATTTTTTTTTAAGTCAAAAAACACTTATTACGTACTGAAGGGAGCTAGAACATTAAGAACAATCGCTTCTCGGCTTTTGACAAGATATTGCTTAATAAAGTAGGATCAGTTTATTCTATCTCGTGAGATTTTTTTTTAAAAAAAGTCAAAAAACACTTATGCTTTTGACAAGATCAATGTTTATCTCTCTCGCATTCCTTTGTTTCTCAACATTCTCCTCAGCTCTTTCATCTCTGTAATACATGCTCTCTGGCGACTTGTGACTTCATTGTTCAAAGCCGACGGGTTGTATCACCACCACCATCTTTAGGTGGTGGTGGTTGTATCCCCTGCTGCACTAGTCCTAATACCCCTGTAGCACAAGAAAGTGGATATTAAGACAAGTTGATGGAGATGCCGCAGCCTATGGTGCTCCTCAATCTGACTCGAAAAATCCGCATTGAGCAATACCAACACACGCGATCACAGTTCAGTCACCGAATTAGCGCCCACTCCCAATAACACTGGCCACTAAAAGCTGATGATCTAGCCTTTCTCAGAATGTGCGAATGTAATAGCTTTACACTAATTTTAAGCAAGCTGTCTTTGTGTGTACATCTTGGAATAAGTATTTCAAAGATTTATAAACACATGAGATTCACACTCATCCGAGGTAAATAATAGTAAAAGCCAAGATGGCTGTATTGAGAAAATGCATAGTAAAGTTTGAATAAAATCGCATAAATAAGTCATTTCAGTTACATGCAATGTGATATTTTTTCCAGATAAATCATAGTTTTCAAATATAGCTACAGTAACTACATATTTTTAAAATAATAAATTCTACCCAACATTTTATTCTTGAAAGTTCGTAGCTACTTAACATCGTTTACTTGGATACTGTGTGCACTTAATATGGTTACCACTGTTCACTTTCTGGGTGAATTAAAGAAATTTTACTGCGATATCTCTCAAAAATGCAAATTTAAAAGGTCCGAATTGTTTCAGTTTTTGATAGGTACTAAGATTTACATTGACTGTTTTTGCAATAATAAAGTACAACAATAACATTCATGATTCAGTGCGGTATAAAATTACTGTTACAGCAGCACAAACAGCGTTAAGGATGACAGTTAAGGGTTCTACCGTCACCCTGTTACGTAAAGTAATGCAAACTATGGTAAGGGCCACAAAATTGTTTACTGACTTAAACAAATACTCAGTTTTGCCTCATTAGCTACATTTTTCAGGCGCATTAGCGTTCAGGAACATATTCAAGAGCTTTATCTGAGTCGTAGTTGCCTAAACCATGGTCAGATCTGTATAAATTGTCCCTGAAAAGCATTTTTCTGGTACGAACACTTGCTTTGCTACTGTCGGCAGGTTTTTTTGCACTTCAACGCTTACATGCACAAGTTCTGACGATGTTGTCAGTAGTGAGAATGTGAAATTAGACACAGAGCTGCTGTCTCCCGGTTTATCGTGGAACTCGCAACTGACAAAAATAAACCGTGTCACTTACTGTGTTATATACGCAATAACTACGCTTCTCACTGACTACCGGTACTCCTTGATCTATTTACAGCCGTAGTCTTCTGTTGTGTGAAATATTGTTGATTAATAACAATAATATTAATGTTATTTCGTGTAGCTCAGTGGTCTGTTGGAAGTCTTTGAATTGGACGCCACTTCTGAGACCCTAGTTCAACCGTGGATTCCAAATCAAGTGTTGTTTCTGCTGAATATGCACATCATTGACAGGTGAATGCTACGTTAAGACGCAAACTGAAAAATTCATGGTCCTACCGGAATTCGACAGCTCAACTTTTCAGTTTCCAGGCACACGCTTTACGCCGTTTTCCCATCCTATCTTTCTGTTCGGATTTTTTTTTTTACATTATGTTTACATGGTGTTTCCAAAACAGGATTTCGTAAACCGATTTCACAATACCGTTGCTGGTTTGTCATTTAAACATTCCAAAACTTTTCTGGAAAACTTTTTCTCGCTGCCGCTTTTCTACTTCCACAATCGATTATCGCTTTCATATAATGCACAACCGTTTTTAAAACGTGCTTGGATTGTCAGGTTACGTCTTTCTTCCTTTTTTTCTTTTCTTTTTTTTTCTTCAAAATACTCGATTAATATGGATGTGTGGGGAGACTTACTGTGAAGTGAAGAAGAAACAGAAATGTTAGAGTGAGCCTCCGAAATGTCTCCCTCCAAACAATAACAAATAACGACTATGCTGATTAAACTATAAACGGAACAGCTGTTTTCCAGGCGCCTCGCCGAACCAGGCTAGCAAATCCGCTTCGGACCTTAACATGTAAACAAGAGAGCGAAAAATGGTGTCAGAAATTCGGCTTTCGGAGGATGTATCGCATGTAAACGCATGTTTGCTGTTTATCAGTGATCTGTACGGGGACGGCTCTCTCGGGGTCAATGGAGTAACGGTCGCGCTGTTGCAGAAATTCTGCTAGAGCGTAATCGTTCAGCGAGGAGAAAAGAAAAAGAGTTATTGGACATCTGCGTTGAGAAATAAAAAGAAATTGCGAGGATGTATCTCAATTAAATTAGGAAGGCTAAAGTAACAGTAGTGGTTTTAACCAGAAGTAATGGTATGTCAAGGAAGGTGGAATAAAAGTGCAGAAAGGCATCGGAAGGTTAGTTGAAATGTGAAAAGAATAAAAGGCAGACCTCGCAATTAAAAATAGCAAGGACGGATTGTATAAATTAATGCAGGGTATATTACAATCTAAGAATGAAAGGACGTATCAAGAGGAAAAAAGACAACTTTCGTGACAACTAGCGCTTGGTGCACTACAGGGTGCCGACTTAAATATCTCAAGCGTTACCGAATGTTAGATGGTCATGAATACAGGGAGATCCCTATTTCGGTGTAATACAATGAAATTTGTGCTATGAGAGCCGAAGATCAAACAAATAGCATTTTGAGACCAAATCAGAAGAAAATGTTTCTGTTAGCGCACATGTAGCATGGCAGTCGGTAAACCTGGTAGCAGCGGGTACTCGTTTACCCGGTTTTTGGTTCAAAAGGCTCTGAGCACTATGGGACTTAACATCTGTGGTCATCAGTCCCCTAGAACTTAGAACTACTTAAACCTAACTAACCTAAGGACATCACACACATACATGCCCGAGGCAGGATTCGAACCTGCGACCGTAGCAGTCGCGCGGTTCCGGACTGAGCGCCTAGAACCGCGAGACCACCGCAGCCGGCTCCGTTTTTTGATAAGTAATAATAATTTACAAAATAATGGCCACAACTTTTTGGCGTTTATTTTGTTATGAATTTACCTGCTATCGAATATATTTCCAAATTATGAACAGCAACAAAAAAAGGTGTACAGACAGCAGAGATGAAGTTCATGACATATGCAAGGGGCTGTAACAAAATGGGTAAAATAAGAAATGAACCGACAGGATCTATTCCGTTTATGACAAAATAGAAAAGAATAGAATGAAATTGAAGGATCATGTTGATAGAATGATAGAAAATAGATTGCCGAAAAAGACTGAAAAGGGAGAACTAGGTAGACCTCGTAAGAGGTGCTTGGATGGGTGACAGAGACTGGAATAGGTGATTACAACACAGAACCTTGGAAATGAGCGTTTGGCGTCATTGGCCGGGAGGCCCCTTGCGGGACAGATCCGGCCGTCTTGGTGCAGGTCTCATTACATTCGACGCCACACTGGGCGACCTGCCCGCCGGATGGGGATGAAATGATGATGAAGACAGCACAACACCCAGTCCCTGAGCGGAGAAAATTCCCAACCCACCCGGGGATCGAACCCGGGCCCGTAGGACAGCAATCAGTCACGCTGACCACTTAGCTTTTTTTTTTTTAATCGCATTTTGTTCGTTTTCGTTTGTTGCAACTGCTCGGGGCGGACGTTGCAAGACACCCGCTTCAGTTCGTCGTTGATCCATTAACTCAGTCTTTTTATTACAGAGGGCAGCTAGCCCTCTGACATAACACGCTGAACTACCGTGCTATCGGGGCGGAGGAGTCCTTCGAAGATGATGATGGTAATAAAGGCCACTGTTCTCAGTTTACAGTGGTATCCAGGTACCGGGAGGTGATAATAAGCCACAAAGACAATAATATATTCAATAATCAAAATAGTAGTTCTGTCTTATGCCAGTGATTTTCAACAACTTAACGATTCTTAAGTTCCTAAGAATTTAAGACGTCATTTCTTTTTTTCCCTGTTTTTTGTTAGCCTGATGTAGTAAGCAAAAATAAGATGTGTCTGAACGAGACAATATGGAAGTCTAGTCGAAGAGAAGGAATATGAAAGTCTAGTCGAAGATAAGGAATGGGGACCTAATTCTTATTTCCCAATCAATACAAAAGCATGTAGCTCGACTGCGGAGTAATCTACAATAGCGTTTGTTACTTTTTCGTAAAGTAAATTTTCCTTCCAATTTGAACGAAAATATCTTCCAATTAATTATCTTAATTGCTACGGTAATCAGCGAACTGCGACTCCTGTGAAAACATGCCACGCTCTCTTGCACTTGTCTAACTTCCTATGCAGAGCAAGGTTTTTCACGGTGGAGAAAGCGTACAGTTAAAAGGATGAAATGTATTACACTTTCAAAGCGAACCGAACGAGATGACAAAATGCGTCTTTAGTCGTACAGAATATCGTATATATTAATCGTTACCGCCGTTATCGGTAGTTTTGGCAGTCTTAGGTTAATTTATATCTAATTAAATATTCGTCGTAAACTTTTACGTTTCCTTTAAAAATTCTTAACAGTACAATAATGAGTAAACAACATTTCGTTTAGATACTCGGCTTTTGCAAAAGGGACTGTCGGAAAACAAAAGTTTTACAAGACAATCGAGAATAGCTGAGTCTACGAAATGAAATAGTATATTTTGCATTCTGTAGGTCATTACACTGTTTTAGAAACATTGCGAACCCACATGACAAATTTAAACTATGAGCGAGACTATTAATGGAAACCAGAGCTTTGCCTGAATACTCAGCCTTCCCAAATGATATCACTGCTCTTCCCATAATTTCAACTCAGCATATGTTTTCTCATGCCAAACTCCACTCACAGTTGTTGTTGGATTAGCGCCTCTGGAACATGAAATAATATGGAATTCGTTCATATTAATCGGCTAATATTTCTGGATTGAAACTTCTGCTCTTTGGCAAAGTGTATGTCAACGATGATCTGACGTCAACTAAACATAGTCTTCGTGTACGCCATCGTAGACCCAACTAATTTCTTCCAGAGGCCCTAGACCTGAAGCGGGCGTGAGTACCTGCATGGCGTTAAGAGCTGTAGAAGACAAACTTGTACCTAGCGACAAGCTACAGAAATGAGATTAAGTACAACAAAGCGGCAGTCTTCGGCTGACGACCTCACGTGTTAGTTATTAGGCCATGTCGGCATTGGTTTCATGAGGAGCAAATATACGAGGACATCGAGCAATTAACTTTCACCAGTTCATTCCCAGATACAGCCAATAGTAACATGCATACCACGCCATCACTGTGTCACCGCAGCCCTGAGTAATTACAGACTTACCGAGACTAATACGAGCGGAGATGAGACTAAGTCCTCGCGCAGGCGGCCAGCGAGTCAGCTGTGGCAGCAATGTGCTGATGGCATGCACTTCTACTGACACAAGCAGTTCATCAGCACTCCCAGATAATGGCAGCTTGCGCGCTTGATTGCACGAGTCGCTGCATGCATGCTTCCAGCCCTTACAATACCGACATTTTATACTTGACGTTATTGAGATTGCATAACTGCAGAATTAGTTAAAAATGGGGGACAGAAGTTGGTGGAAGTAGTTCACAAAGAGATAACTGAAGTATGGAACTCAGAGATGATACCTGAAGAGTGGCAGGAGTCGATTCTGATCCCAATTTTTAAGAAAGGTGACAAAATGGATTGTAGTAATTATATGGGATATCGCTATTACCAGTATGTTCCAAAATTTTCTCGAATATTCTGCTAAGCAGGCTTACACCATATGCAGATGAAATTGTGGGGGATTACCAAGCTGGCTTGCTGAGGAACAGATCAACTATAGACCAAATATTCACCCTGCGTCAAATTTTGGAAAAGAAATGGGAATACAATAAACCCGTTCATAATCTTTTCATAGATTTTACAAAAGCATATGATTCAGTATTGCAGTCAAAATTGTACAGAATTCTTTAGGAACTTGGAATACCAAAGAAGTATGTTAGACTTATAGAAGCGAGTTTGAAAAACACAAAAGGTAGAGTACGCGTGGGGAAATTGGAGTCAGAAGAATTTGTAATAAAGAACGGACTTAAGCAGGGAGACGCCCTGTCTCCGCTACTTTTTAATTTAGTCCTAGAATATATTGTACGAATGGCAGCAGATAATTCAGAGGGTGTGGAGTTAAATGGAAATATTAAGATATTAGGGTATGCAGATGATCTAAACATCATTAGCGATAGGAAAGAATCTGTAACAGCAAATGCGAATGCGTTAATCAAGGCTAGTGAAAATGTACGTCTAAGGATAAGTGAACACAAAACTAAATACCTGGTTACTACTAGAATGCCAACAGCAGTAGATCAGGAAATGTTAAGAGTTGGAGACATGCAGTTTGAAAAAGTGAACACATTTAAGTATCTAGGCGTGGATATCACTTCGAGAAATGAGATTGAATCCGAACTGAAGAAGAGATTACGGGCGGGAAATGCGTGCTACTTCTCACTGAATAGATTACTTTCATCACGGATATTGTCTAGGAATTTAAAGATTAGAATATACAAAACTATTATTCTACCAGTTATGCTGTAAGGGTGTGAGACTTGGTCTCTCACTGTGCAAAATGAAAAGCCGTTTCGAGTATTTGAAAACAAAATTTTGAGGAAAATTTTCAGCGCAAAAAGGGATGACATTAGCGGAGAAAGGCGAAAACTGCATAACGAAGAGGTTCACGAACTCTATTCAAGCCCTGACATAATCAGTGCTATTAAACCACGTAGGCTGTGATGGGCGGGTCACGTAGCTCGAATGGATGAGGGCAGGGCAGCGCGCAGAGTACTGGTAGGGCACCCAGAGGGAAAACGTCCTGTGCGGAGATCGAGGCGTAGATGGGAGGACAGTGTGAAGGTTGATTTGAGGAGCCTAGGTATTGAAGGTGAATGGAAGGAAATAGCCCAAGACAGGGACCGATGGCGAAAATAGGTTGCTGCGGTAATGGACTCTCCAATTCGGTATGACCAGTGAGTAAGTAAATAAGTAAGTTATTGTGATTACATGAATGTTTCAAACGAATACTCTTATTCAATAAGTATGTGTTAAGGTGTTAGCCATAATATCTCTGTATATAGAAGGCAATGTCCCAACAGACCGACACCATGGCTCATCACCGCCCAGCGCAAAGCACTAAGGACAGAAACTTAAATTTTGGAGAGGGTGCCGGTCGTATATTGTAGGCGTCTTTTAAGGAGGGATTTTTCGAAATTCCACATTTAAGAGGATGAAATAAGCGATGAAAGCGTCTTCGAAAAATCTCGCTATTAGGATAATTTTGAAGCTCGACCCACGTAAATTGGTATTTGGCTTATCAGTTAGAATAAAGAAATACGTATTTCAGCATTTTTGGAAATTCAACCACGTTTTTCTTTTTTAAATAAATCTTTACTTTTTTAATAAATCTTTGTTAAAGAACTACTGAAGTGTTTTTGAAGCTACATCTATGAAACTGCTACTTGACTTCTCGGTTAGAAATAAAAAAAAACGTGTTTCAGTGTTTTTGGAAATTCAGCACTAAAGGAGTAAAACAGGGGATGAAAAGTTTCATAAAATTATTTCGTTATGAAAGCGTTTTGAAAGCTAAATCTATGAAAAATCAATCTAATAGGGGGGGGGGGGGAGGGGGGGGGGGGGGGGGGGGGGGGTGACATGGAGCCTGAAAATTTTAGTGAAAATATTTCGTTATACTAAAATAATTTAAAACTAAATCTGTGAAAAATTCGTATTTCACCTCTTGGTTCGATATAAAAGAAATATGTGTTAGGGGAGGACAGTTTCTATGGATATGATTTACCATAAGTACACATTGGAATGATAAACAAAATTCTAGGACTGCAGTGACCAGAATCCCTTTTAATTAGTGTGAAAAGTTTAGACGGCGTTGGAATTTGTAAACCAACATGAAACTTATAAAAATTGGATTACAGAAAAACAAAATAAATATGTGCAGACTACACAGGCTACACAAGCAAAGCATTTGAAATTAAATAAGCTATTTCTGCTTGGAGTATTCAGCTGCCCTTCCTCAAGTCATTTAGCCTCGTAATTCAGTCGGCATCCACACAGTTACATCATGACAAGCTTGGTTGTGGTAATGTCACTGTTGGTGCAGACACTATACTTCAGCAACTTCATTCTCGGTATCCCTTACGCGAGAATGAATTGCCACGTATAGGCGCAAATATTGTTAGCATAAAAAATATTTTTAGAAAAGTGTTGAGCAGAGCACAGGTGTGGCTTTCAAACGGTTTTCCCCACGCGTTGAGGCGAATGCTCGGTTAAGCTCCCATCTAGGTGTTAGAAACATGATTAGGAGGCAGTGAAATGTGGCAATTGGTAGAACAGATTTGACACTTTTTTCGCGTGGAATTCGCGAAATTCCTCCCCTTCGATCAAATGATACTGTAGAGCCAGAAAGGGATTCCAACCAAAGAAACTAGTGCCGCGTCCTTGGTTTGGAAACCTCGTCAGGTACAGACACAGTAGCAGGACTTGGTCAGGAAGGAAAAATGTAAGCAGTTCTTTTGATTTTCGAAGAAGTCTGTTTATGGAAAAACAACTGTAGCAGCAGCTCCTAGATTTCAGCCCAGCTGGACAAGTTTCTGCCACTGCGCAGTGTTTCATGCAAGTAGGTTACCAAGCTCCTCTTGCCTCGTAAATATTGTTATTCTTTTATAAATTTGTATTTATGCCGGACTGATGGTCACATTTTGACTTGTCACTTTGTATAAAATTTGTTCTCATTTAGAATGATAAATGGCTGGTGTATGCAGGGTGTTTCAGAAGTGATGGTGAAGAATTCACATCTGGAAAGTACCGGCCATAAGTAGTTAAAAAGCTCCAATAAACATGGGTCGCTAATCAACCGTTGACGAGGTACTGCATTAATTCGAGTTGGGAACCAACTGTAAACGCCACAGGATTCCGCGGTATTTACGTTGGTGTCTCAAGTTTTGCGATAGACTATCAGTTTACGCATGCGCAACTATTTCCCTTTCCCCATTCTGTGCACTGAGCCGTACCGGCCTCACAATCAGTTACGAACGTAAAGGCTCCATGGACAGAGGTTACACCAATGAAGATTACGCTGACATCAGTGGCCAGTGGCGCATACAAATGGGATGTGCGCTGCCCCCGCCCCCTCCCCGCCCCCCCCCCCCCCCACCCCGTGCGGGGCCGCCCGCATTGCCACCCGCGCCGCCCCCGCCAGTCAGCACGGACGCTATTCGTTCGTTTCTTTCGTCAGTCGACTCGGCTGAATCCAATTATCGAGTAGTTGTACTTTCCTATGTAGCACCCGCGTACGCATCATCGTGTTTGATACATTTCTGTCTGGCACATAGATAGCTAACACATACCTACGAGAAAAGTCGTTGCCATTCTAGTGATCTCTATATGTTACTCTGTCTGGCATTTGTTCGAGAAAAGTCGCGAATATTTTACTGGTTTCTTGTATAGAGAAGCTTCGATACGTAGCGTTATAAATACGGACTATTCGCCGAATAGGAAGCTAGTTTACATTCAGAAGCAGAAATATTAAGACTGAAAAATGAATGATATGGCGCGTGACGCTATCCTGTGATCTTGTTTAGAGCGCGCGCTATAATCGATTATAGTTCGGTGCGGGTGGCGCCCCGATGGTGATTTGCTATTACATCGTTGGCGTGTGTTAGCGGTAGCCGGCGGAAAGCGAGGGGTAGTCGGTTTCCGGGTATTGCACGGAACGTGAAGTTCGCTCTGCCTGACCTGCTGGTGACAAGCGCTAAGGTTGTTGTGCCTCGCAAAATGAGCAGAGTGGTCTGGGGCGGAGGCGACTGCCGCTGTGCTGGCCGTGCGGTGGTGATTAATTGGAGTCGGCGTACTTGTTCTGCCTGCCTGTCTGATGTGGAGGTCCGGTGGGATCCTGTGATACTCTGGCCCGGAGACAACTAGTTGCTGAATTTTGGAGTCGTCTGCCAGGTTAGGGTTTGGGTTCGGTTGGCTCGTCAGATTTTCTGCTGGAAGCTCCAGCAGCGGTTTCTGAACTTCATTCTGATGTGGGACGGCGTTGTTGGAAGTTTTTTCTGCGTGTGTGTGGCACGTTACGATATTTGTTGGTACTAATTTATTTGCTCAACTGGAGTATCTTTTCGTTATCCCACTGAGTGGGTCGTTGCCCACCCGGTCTCCTCAGCGTTACCTTTGGTGGTGCCTGTTTGTTCCTTTCTGAAGGAATTCACATAGGTGGTTCCTGTTACCTGCCGGAAGTTGCGTTCATGTATGGTATATTTGGCATTTGATGTGTTAGGTGAAGACTGCCTAAGAAAGGCGGCATTGGACAGTATATGCATAGTGAATTACTGCTGCTTAGTATATGTGGTCTTCTGGGACCAGAACAACACGATCTCTTCAATTTGGTTTGTGTAAAAGCATTTAGTGGTATGTTCTGTATTTTTATCTCACTGGGTTTTTATTAACTTGGTGGAATAGTCGCGTTTGGTGTCGTTAAGGCACTTCTAAGTCTGTGGTTTGACTATTCATGTGCGCCTGGCTTTTACTGTTTTGTTTTAAGAGGCGAGAATTGTTTATTAGGATTTGTGTGTGTTGGCTTCCGGCACTTGTTAAGAGCGCCCGAGTTAACGGCGCCGTGCTTATCATGTGCTGTCGGGATTTATATTGTTATTTGACATTTGAATTTTATCTTGTGTTGATATTATCTGTCGTGTGTTACAGAACATAACCAAGGTGCGTAAGTGAGGGGCAGTTGCGGGAGGCATGGCGGGGAGCTCTCAGTGGTTTATTTCGGGGACCGTTTCTAGTGGGAAGGCTCCGAAGTGCTGAGAGCTCGCTTGTCTGTGATTGAGTTGGGAGTTGCCCTCGCCCTTTGATTGTATCAAATTACTATTTTGTTATTTTATTTATTGGTTGCCCTTCTTTGATTTTATGGTGCCAAGTGCCATTATTTTTCTCAAAGTTTTTTATAGGCCTATAAATGATTTTAAATTGTAAAGCCAAGTAAACTTACTATTGGATCTTGGCCTGTGTAGTAAAATCTTTTAAAGCACCATTGTAATTTGTTCTTGCAGAAGAAATTTCTTTTATTTTATTGTGCCAAATTGCCATTATTATTATTATTATTATTTAGTTTATTACTGCTCTTAATGATTTCCTATTCTATGGTGCCAAGTGTCATTATCATTCTTAAAGGTTTTGTAAATGATCTTAAGTTGTTCTGCCAAGTTAACTTATTATTGAATTTTGTCCCATGGGTAAACTCTAAAAGCACTATTGTAAAAGGTTCTTTGATTTTATGGTGGCAAGCCGCCGTTATTGTTTTTTTTAAAGCTTATTCTTTTAACCATTTGTTAAGTTCTGTAAGTTATATGAATTTGTTGTTATTTAAAAGAGTTTAGTATTGGCAAATTAATAAATTGTGTACAGAGTCTGCTGTTTGGATATTACTGTGTGGAAATCCTTGGATAGTTGTCCTATAAGCACACACATTCCAAATGAATAAGTAAAAAGTCCTAGTTGTGGCAAGTGCAGGTGTGAAGATTAGTCAAGAGTGAGAGTGATCAGCTGATTGTGAGGTAGCTCAAGGTATCTTTAGCGCCTTTAGCGTCCTTGAGGTTTTTCTGTATCCACCACTGGCTGACATGCACTTCAAGTATGGCAAAGCGACGGGCAGTGCCGTTGAGGCTGCACGATTGCATGAAGAAGCCTTTCCTCTCCGCAAGCAGCCCGAGGAGCGTACATTTAGTACGTATAGCAGGTTACATTAGCGCCTTAGAGAAACCGGGAATTGCACACACCATTTACGGGAAGGTCGACCCTGATCCAAAACACCCGATGTTGAGGGAAGGGTTTTACGCATTCTACACGAACGTCCGAGTACTTCAACAAAGAGTATTGCTACCCAAGGGTGTATCCTGAGTCATAGCAGTAAGTGGCGGATATTACATCAGTAAGTACTCTACCCCATGAGTGAATTATTGGCCACCACTTCTGAAACACCCTCCGTAACTTCAAAAGATTTTTAAGCAGCTCAGGTGGTAAGCTACGACAAAGTTATCTTACTGTCTGTTTTAACCCCTTGACTACAATTGGGGCCTATGTGTCCCACAATAGGTTATTAGACAACTGCTCCGTATTATTGCTATTTATCAATGTTCCACTCGTAAAGGGAATCCACCAGTGGTTAGTAGAATTCTTATAATTACGGACTGCACCTGTATATCGCGCTCTTGTTGAGTTTCGTTGTTAACCCTTGTCTCCGTATTGTCACATGGAATTACACTCCTGGAAATGGGAAAAAGAACACATTGACACCGGTGTGTCAGACCCACCATACTTGCTCCGGACACTGCGAGAGGGCTGTACAAGCAATGATCACACGCACGGCACAGCGGACACACCAGGAACCGCGGTGTTGGCCGTCGAATGGCGGTAGCTGCGCAGCATTTGTGCACCGCCACCGTCAGTGTCAGCCAGTTTGCCGTGGCATACGGAGTTCCATCGCAGTCTTTAACACTGGTAGCATGCCGCGACAGCGTGGACGTGAACCGTATGTGCAGTTGACGGACTTTGAGCGAGGGCGTATAGTGGGCATGCGGGAGGCCGGGTGGACGTACCGCCGAATTGCTCAACACGTGGGGCGTGAGGTCTCCACAGTAGATCGATGTTGTCGCCAGTGGTCGGCGGAAGGTGCACGTGCCCGTCGACCTGGGACCGGACCGCAGCGACGCACGGATGCACGCCAAGACCGTAGGATCCTACGCAGTGCCGTAGGGGACCGCACCGCCACTTCCCAGCAAATTAGGGACACTGTTGCTCCTGGGGTATCGGCGAGGACCATTCGCAACCGTCTCCATGAAGCTGGGCTACGGTCCCGCACACCGTTAGGCCGTCTTCCGCTCACGCCCCAACATCGTGCAGCCCGCCTCCAGTGGTGTCGCGACAGGCGTGAATGGAGGGACGAATGGAGACGTGTCGTCTTCAGCGATGAGAGTCGCTTCTGCCTTGGTGCCAATGATGGTCGTATGCGTGTTTGGCGCCGTGCAGGTGAGCGCCACAATCAGGACTGCATACGACCGAGGCACACAGGGCCTACACCCGGCATCATGGTGTGGGGAGCGATCTCCTACACTGGCCGTACACCACTGGTGATCGTCGAGGGGACACTGAATAGTGCACGGTACATCCAAACCGTCATCGAACCCATCGTTCTACCATTCCTAGACCGGCAAGGGAACTTGCTGTTCCAACAGGACAATGCACGTCCGCATGTATCCCGTGCCACCCAACGTGCTCTAGAAGGTGTAAGTCAACTACCCTGGCCAGCAAGATCTCCGGATCTGTCCCCCATTGAGCATGTTTGGGACTGGATGAAGCGTCGTCTCACGCGGTCTGCACGTCCGGCACGAACGCTGGTCCAACTGAGGCGCCAGGTGGAAATGGCATGGCAAGCCGTTCCACAGGACTACATCCAGCATCTCTACGATCGTCTCCATGGGAGGATAGCAGCCTGCATTGCTGCGAAAGGTGGATATACACTGTACTAGTGCCGACATTGTGCATGCTCTGTTACCTGTGTCTATGTGCCTGTGGTTCTGTCAATGTGATCATGTGATGTATCTGACCCCAGGAATGTGTCAATAAAGTTTCCCCTTCCTGGGACAATGAATTCACGGTGTTCTTATTTCAATTTCCAGGAGTGTAGTTGCCGGCCTGAGTGGCCGTGCGGTTCTAGGCGCTACAGTCTGGAGCCGAGGGACCGCTACAGTGGCAGGTTCGAATCCTGCCTCCGGCATGGATGTGTGTGATGTCCTTAAGTTAGTTAGGTTTAAGTAGTTCTAAGTTCTACGGGACTGATGACGCCAGAAGTTAAGTCCCATAGTGCTCAGAGCCATTTGAACCATTTTGACATTAGTTCCCACATAAAGATAGGTAATCCAACTACCAGATTCGCAGGGCGGGCTGCCTTCGCGCCTTCCTGGACACATCGTGTCAACGACTTGCACAAGCGAAATGGCGCTTGCCATATCACAAACGAAGCCCATACTGAACATCTGTATTGCGAATTACGAACTTTGAGAGATGGTCTGTCCACTGATGTGTGTTCGTTTTCAGCACTTTTTGCGCAGTCTTCTTCTGAAACCCTGGAGGTACTCACGAGTAATCATGTATGTGGTATCCCCATAATCAACTCAAAATCCCAGCCCCTATGGAAAACGACACAACACAAAAACTCTTTTTATATTACTATTCCTGACTAAGACATTAATTGAAATAATTATACATAATTTTTTTGAAATATAAACAGCCCCAGTATGTGGCTAAGCCATGTCTCCGCAATATCCTTTCATCCAGGAGTGCTAGTTCTGCAAGGTTCACAGGAGAGCTTCTGTGAAGTTTGGAAGGTAGGAGACGAGGTACTGGCGGAATTAAAACTGTGAGGACGGGGCGTGAGTCGTGCTTGGGTAGCTCAGTTGGTAGAGCACTTGCCCGCAAAAGGCAAAGGTCCCGAGTTCGAGTCTCGGTCCGGCACACCGTTTTAATCTGCCAGGAAGTTTCATATCAGCGCACACTTCGCTGTAGAGTGGAAATTTCATTCTATAAACATCCCCCAGGCTGTGGCTAAGCCATGTCTCCGCAATATCCTTTCTTCCAGGAGTGCTAGTTCTACAAGGTTCGCAGGTTCTGTGAAGTTTGGAAGGTAGGAGACGAGGTACTGGTGGAATTGAAGCTGTGAGCACAGGGCGTGAGTCGTGCTTGGGTAGCTCAGTTGGTAGAGCATTTGCCCGCAAAAGGCAAAGGTCCCGAGTTCGAGTCTCCGTCCGGCACACCGTTTTAATCTGTCTGGTAGTTTCATATCAGCGCACACTCCGCTGTAGAGTGGAAAATTCATTATATTAGTGTAAACTTAAATTGAATTACAGGCATGTAATTTGAATAGTACATGAGTTATTGGACGTCAAAGTGGCCAATTACTATTGATCACGTCAGGCCCTAAGTACTCCACAGTAGCAGCATGCTTATAAATACATTTATTTATCTGTGTCTCTGTTTATATCCCATATATACCACTCATGGAGAAATTGGTCAAATAGTTACTGAGTTTTAGAAAGTGCAGAGGGATTAGGCTACTGGCCTACTTTTGCTTCTATTTCTTTGTTATATGTTTATTTAATCTGTTTATGTATTTAATAATGTATGTTAGACCGTGTTTATGGAACAGCCGTAGGAATATTTATTTAATTTCTAGTTATTTAAATGTAAATCCAGTATTTCTTATGTGTTTCAATACGTTTGTGAGTGTGCGTTGGCTTGGAGACAGGGTGGGAGCACTCTAGCCAATCACAGCGCCCGCTACTACGATAGGCGACTACCGAAGTCAATGGAGAGACCGTATGGAAGTGGGGGAGGATCATCTGGTCACACAGGACATGAGGGAGTGCTGGACGGGAAGGTGTAACGGACGGTCGCAGGAAATACTTGGAGAGAGTTGAGCAGTTTGCGCGTGACGCGGGAGATAGAAATATTTCGTAGTGCTGACTTGTCCACTTGTGACATTTCCGTGGCTTCTGCAGTGAAGACGTAGTATGCGTTTAGAAGTGAGTATCTCACGAGCTATGTTGTTGTTCATAACTAATCACGTCAAGTAGGAATGTATTGTTTCCTTGTTATTCAACTTATATTTTATTTAATTGCTGGACCATCGACACCAATACGTGTTTTGCAGTAATAAACGGGATTCTTAAAGGTACTTCTTCTATGGGAATCATCATTTAAAGTCGTTAAAAATAATATCTGCAGATTTTATTTAATTGCAATCCTTCATTTATACATATCTATGTTACATTCAAAATTCTCAATTGCCGAGCGATAGGAACCATCGCCCCCCCCCCCCCCCCCCCATGACCCATGGACCTTGCCGTTGGTGGGGAGGCTTGCGTGCCTCAGCGATACAGGTGGCCGTACCGTAGGTGCAACCACAACGGAGGGGTATCTGTTGAGAGGCCAGACAAACATGTGGTTCCTGAAGAGGGGCAGCAGCCTTTTCAGTAGTTGCAGGGGCAACAGTCTGGATGATTGACTGATCTGGCCTTGTAACATTAACCAAAACGGCCTTGCTGTTCTGGTACTGCGAACGGCTGAAAGCAAGGGGAAACTACAGCCGTAATTTTTCCCGAGGACATGCAGCTTTACTGTATGATTAAATGATGATGGCGTCCTCTTGGGTAAAATATTCCGGAGGTAAAATAGTCCCCCATTCGGATCTCCGGGCGGGGACTACTCAAGAGGACGTCGTTATCAGGAGAAAGAAAACTGGCGTTCTACGGATCGGAGCGTGGAATGTCAGATCCCTTAATCGGGCAGGTAGGTTAGAAAATTTGAAAAGGGAAATGGATAGGTTAAAGTTAGATATAGTGGGAATTAGTGAAGTTCGGTGGCAGGAGGAACAAGACTTTTGGTCAGGTGATTACAGGGTTATAAATACTAAATCAAATAGGGGTAATGCAGGAGTAGGTTTAATAATGAATAAAAAATAGGAGTGCGGGTTAGCTACTAAAACAGCATAGTGAACGCATTATTGTGGCCAAGATAGACACGAAGCCCACGCCTACTACATTAGTACAAGTTTATATGCCAAATAGCTCTGCAGATGATGAAGAAATTGATGAAATATATGACGAGATAAAAGAAATTATTCAGGTAGTGAAGGGAGACGAAAATTTAATGGTCATGGGTGACTGGAATTCGAGTGTAGGAAAAGGGAGAGAAGGAAAAATAGTAGGTGAATATGGATTGGGGGGAAGAAATGTAAGAGGAAGCCGCCTTGTAGAATTTTGCACAGAGCATAACTTAATCATAGCTAACAATTGGTTCAAGAATCATAAAAGAAGGTTGTATACCTGGAAGAATCCTGGAGATACTAAAAGGTATCGCCGGCCGCGGTGGTCTAGCGGTTCTGGCGCTGCAGTCCGGAACCGCGGGACTGCTACGGTCGCAGGTTCGAATCCTGCCTCGGGCATGGATGTGTGTGATGTCCTTAGGTTAGTTAGGTTTAAGTAGTTCTAAGTTCTAGGGGACTTATGACCTAAGATGTTGAGTCCCATAGTGCTCAGAGCCATTTGAACCATTTTGAACTAAAAGTTATCAGATAGATTATATAATGGTAAGACAGAGATTTAGGAACCAGGTTTTAAATTGTAAGACATTTCCAGGGGCAGATGTGGATTCTGACCACAATCTATTGGCTATGAACTGCAGATTGAAACTGAAGAAACTGCAAAAAGGTGGGAATTTAAGGAGAAGGGACCTGGATAAACTGAAAAAACCAGAGGTTGTAGAGAGTTTCAGGAAGAGCATAAGGGAACAATTGACAGGAATGGGGGAAAGAAATACAGTAGAAGAAGAATGGGTAGCTCTGAGGGATGAAGTAGTGAAGGCAGCAGAGGATCAAGTAGGTAAAAAGACGAGGGCTAATAGAAATCCTTGGGTAACAAAAGAAATATTGAATTTAATTGATGAAAGGAGAAAATATAAAAATGCAGTAAATGAAGCAGGCAAAAAGGAATACAAACGTCTCAAAAATGAGATCGACAGGAAGTGCAAAATGGCTAAGCAGGGATGGCTAGAGGACAAATGTAAGGATGTAGAGGCTTGTCTCACTAGGGGTAAGATAGATACTGCCTACAGGAAAATTAAAGAGGCCTTTGGAGAGAAGAGAACCACTTGTATGAATATCAAGAGCTCAGATGGCAACCCAGTTCTAAGCAAAGAAGGGAAGGTAGAAAGGTGGAAGGAGTATATAGAGGGTTTATACAAGGGCGATGTACTTGAGGACAATATTATGGAAATGGAAGAGGATGTAGATGAAGATGAAATGGGAGATAAGATACTGCGTGAAGAGTTTGACAGAGCACTGAAAGACCTGAGTCGAAACAAGGCCCCGGGAGTGGACAACATTCCATTAGAACTACTGATGGCCTTGGGAGAACCAGTCATGACAAAACTCTACCATCTGGTGAGCAAGAGTATGAGACAGGCGAAATACCCACAGACTTCAAGAAGAATATAATAATTCCAATCCCAAAGAAATCAGGTGTTGACAGATGTGAAAATTACCGAACTATCAGTTCTTTACAGACGAATGGAAAAACTGGTAGAAGCGGACCTCGGGGAAGATCAGTTTGGATTCCGTAGAAATGTTGGAACACGTGAGGCAATACTAACCTTACGACTTATCTTAGAAGAAAGATTAGGAAAAGGCAAACCTACGTTTCTAGCATTTGTAGACTTAGAGAAAGCTTTTGACAACGTTAACTGGAATACTCTCTTTCAAATTCTGAAGTTGGCAGGGGTAAAATACAGGGTGCGAAAGGCTATTTACAATTTGTACAGAAACCAGATGGCAGTTATAAGAGTCGAGGGGCATGAAAGGGAAGCAGTGGTTGGGAAAGGAGTGAGACAGGGTTGTAGCCTCTCCCCGATGTTATTCAATCTGTATATTGAGCAAGCAGTAAAGGAAACAAAAGAAAAATTCGGAGTAGGTATTAAAATTCATGGAGAAGAAGTAAAAACTTTGAGGTTCGCCGATGACATTGTAATTCTGTCAGAGACAGCAAAGGACTTGGAAGAGCAGTTGAACGGAATGGACAGTGTCTTGAAAGGAGGATATAAGATGAACATCAACAAAAGCAAAACGAGGATAATGGAATGTAGTCAAATTAAATCGGGTGATGCTGAGGGGATTAGATTAGGAAATGAGACACTTAAAGTAGTAAAGGTGTTTTGCTATTTAGGGAGTAAAATAACTGATGATGGTCGAAGTAGAGAGGATATCAAATGTAGACTGGCAATGGCAAGGAAATCGTTTCTGAAGAAGAGAAATTTGTTAACATCGAGTATAGATTTAAGTGTCAGGAAGTCGTTTCTGTAAGTATTTGTATGGAGTGTAGCCATGTATGGAAGTGAAACATGGACGATAACCAGTTTGGACAAGAAGAGAATAGAAGCTTTCGAAATGTGGTGCTACAGAAGAATGCTGAAGATAAGGTGGGTAGATCACGTAACTAATGAGGAGGTATTGAATAGGATTGGGGAGAAGAGGAGTTTGTGGCACAACTTGACTAGAAGAAGGGATCGGTTGGTAGGACATGTTTTGAGGCATCAAGGGATCACAAATTTAGCATTGGAGGGCAGCGTGGAGGGTAAAAATCGTAGAGGGAGACCAAGAGATGAATACACTAAGCAGATTCAGAAGGATGTAGGTTGCAGTAGGTACTGGGAGATGAAGAAGCTTGCACAGGATAGAGTAGCATGGAGAGCTGCATCAAACCAGTCTCAGGACTGAAGACCACAACAACAACAACAGGAACCTTCGACCAATCGATTCATGTGTATATTCATATTGTTTACTGTAGACTCAGCAGTATTTGGCTTGTAATGCGGCAACTACGTATCCCAGCCCCTAGACAACAAAACCAGCCAAAACTTTCAATATTTCAACTCTTTTCAACTCTGCGTCTGAGGATACACAGTTGAGGGTACATAGTTGAGGGCACATAGACACCACTGTGTCCTTTTTCTGACTTCTAAACTCCTGATCCTAACGCCTTATTTCAGATTCGAGGAATTCTGATGTTATTCAGGACTTTTTATTAGAATCGATGTGCACTGTCAGATTTTTTACATGCTTAAAACACCTAGAATTTTTTGATTTACCGGTCACGAGCATTTTTGTCTTCTCAGTTCCATCTGTATTAGCAAAAACCAGAACTGTTTTTCGTATTTTAGATAACTTCCCCCCAACACATTTTTCGTCCTTGAATTTCAGAATTTTTCCAAAGAAAACTCCGCACTGGCTGTATCAATGATTTTTATTAAATCTGCGACCGGTTTTAGAATTTTGTCAGGTGTCAATTTAAAGAAAACGTCGGTCTCGTCTGCATTAAAGATTTCACTGTCTGCATATCCTTCACGCGTTGTAGGTCACACGATAGCAAACCATTGTTGGATTATTTCAGTTTTCACATTGTTGGATTCACCAAGCTCTGCCAAAAGTAATGCCATGACGTTGCTTGAATCTGTCAGTCCAGCCACTGCTGCACACTATTCCCTGTCTTTTAATTTCTTGGTAAATTCTTCTGCTTTCACCATAACGAGAGGTCCACAAATAGATAAATTGATGCTTCTATGCTGTGTAAACCAATCAAGCAGCGCTTCATCCACGTCGCTCCGTTCATCTTTTCATCTTTTTAGATCCATTTTGTGCAAAAACCGAACAATTTTATACCAGTTCTTCCAAACCGTTTGGGCTGTGGACTTTACGAGCACAAATTGACGACGCACGTCAACCCATTTAACTCCATTCTCGATTTCATCAATCATTTTCACTTTTTCTTCCACCGTTAAAACTTTTCCTTTACCGACCATGTTGTTCTAAAATTTGTTGCACTTTCTAACAAATTGTTATGGAAAGTGGCATCACGAGTTCTGTGGTTGTTACCACTACTGTAGTATGAATGCGCTTGGGTAACAATGAGGTGAGGAGTCTATACTACGCCTGTTGTTGATGGAAGGGCAGAAAGAAGAATATGCCAGATCGTCATGTTGCAACAATAGATTTTCTTGAATAATAAACTGATTATTGGAAAATCTTGTTGCTACCTGAGGCTGAAAACAACATTATGTACGAAGTACATGCATATACATTTTTTGTTTTAAGCAAGGATGACAAGTATGTTCCTTACAAGGAATATGGCCGTACCACAGAAATCACGGCGTTATAGACGAGTTGTCGTTGTAACCGATGTCTTTATAAGGAAGTACAACTGTAGAATGAAATTTTCACTCTGCAGCGGAGTGTGCGCTGATATGGAACTTCCTGGCAGATTAAAACTGTGTGACGGACCGAGACTCGAACTCGGGACCTTTCCCCGTCGCGGACAAGTGCTCTACCATCTGAGCTACCCAAGCACGACTCACTCCCCGTCCTCACAGCTTTACTTCTGCCCGTATCTCGTCTCCTACCTTCCAAACTTCACAGAAGCTCAGATGGTAGAGCACTTGCCCGCAAAAGGCAAAGGTCCCGAGTTCGAGTCTCGGTCCGGCACACCGTTTTAATCTGCCAGGAAGTTTCATATCAGCGCACACTCCGCTGTAGAGTGGAAATTTCATTCTAGAAACAGCCCCCAGGCTGTGGCTAAGCCATGTCTCCGCAATATCCTTTCTTCCAGGAGTGCTAGTTCTGCAAGGTTCGCAGGAGAGCTTCTGTGAAGTTTGGAAGGTAAGAGACGAGGTACTGGCGGAATTAAAGCTGTGAGGACGGGGCGTGAGTCGTGCTTGGGTAGCTCAGATGGTAGAGCACTTGCCCGCGAAAGGCAAAGTTCCCCAATTCGAGTCTCGGTCCGGCACACAGTTTTAATCTGCCAGGAAGTTTCAAGTACAGCTGTAATTGCAACGGCGTGGTTATGAGCCTAGTTGGTACAAATCTATTTCAAATGTTAAATTTTCTTGTAAATCCTCATAAAATTGGGTTCAAGTTTCACACATGCCCCTTGGTTGAGGAAAGGTACAGGTATAATGATGCTCGCATTTTTTTGCTAGTGTAAGACATCTACCGCGCCAGTATAGTCGAAGATAGGAAAGTCAAACAGGCTCCACGACCATCTGACCTCAACCCTCTGGATTTTTCTGTCTGGAGTCACCTGAAATCTGAAGAGTACAGCACCCTGAGCCTCTCGATTGTGCCGTTGTGTGCCCGTTTTTGACCTCCACGGTGCGTCAGCGGCGCCTCGGTAGTTTGAAAATAGGCTGCAAGAAGTGAGGGGTCAGAGTAAGGACCACGGCGTAAAGGAAGTGGCCGAGGAGCGGTGTGCTGTTAGTTGGAGGCACCGTGAGCCAGTTGGGGCAGGCGGATGTGTTGTGGACTGCCAGCTGTGTTGTATGCAAGGAACGTGACGATGATTGACTTACGTCCACTGTTTGTGCCTGCTGGGCTATGTCTCAGAAAGTCAGCTTATGAAGCACATCACCTACCAGGTGCGAGCGGCCGGTTCATCTTCTAAAAAAAACTGGTAAGCAATTTGAAACTCTGTTTTACGTTGCAGACTGTCGTTGCCTTGATGTGGAGGTGCTGTCTGAACCTTGGCGCAGCGAATTAAAACTTTGATATGAATCTTTCTGTCGTTAAATGGTGACAGTTATTGTTGTGCACTGGGCAGCAAGGCGTTCTACCAGGAAAGATCAGAAGATGTGCTTCTTCTAAATTCTACCATAACCAAGTAAATTGGTGACTTTAAATTACTGTTTGTATAATTGTTGTTGTGGTACAAACTGTAATGGTCGTGCTATTGTGGTTTTTTAAAAATGTCTTCAAATTTAGAAATCTTTCCTTGTTAATCGTATACGTAGCTTTAAGTAAGCATATTGACTAATCTTTCTGGTCGCTTGTTACATCGTGTGTTCATAGTTGTCAGTAAACAATGACCCGAGTATGAGTAGGTGTTAAGTTGGACTTCTATGGGTCTATTGTTTGTCCTTACTGTCATTAGTTGTAAGCCAAATAATTCTAATTGCTTATTTGAAGTAGCAGAATCCTGAAAACTGGCCCAATTTTTAATTTTAATTTTGGTTCTAGATGGCGTTGTATGTAGAGCACTTATTTAAGCCCTTCAGTCCCTGGCGTGTTATGAGATGATCTCTTGAATTTTTGAAGTATCTTTAGTTTCATTTTTTACAAATTTCGGTAGTGCTCTGTCTGGTCTGGCCAATTGTTAACAAGCACTGCTGCACAGACCCGGCCATTGTTTCTCGTGCAGCTGCGTCATGTCGCACATGACTATCGCTGTGGCTTAATATGGAGCACTGTCCAACTAAACAATTTGCTTAAACATTCTATTATTATTGTATCTTGTTTAGTGTTGTCAGCTTTAATTATTGAGATTTTTACTAAGCCGCTTCACTAAGTTATATGTTAAGAATTAAACTTTTCATTTGCTGATGCAGTTAGCAACAGCAGAAGGGTAACATTCGTTCTAGTGCATTTTCATAGTGTCAGTTCTATACATTCAGGGAATAATTTGATCGATCTATGACCCCTCCCACTCCCATTAACCTATTGTTATGTTAATTGACTTATGACTCCCTGCAGATAATCTGTCTTTCTGAAATGCCCCACCTCTCCCCCTCGCCCTTCACCATCCCCACCTATCTGGGAAATCCCCTCACTGATACAAGCAAGCCTTTAATATCAAATTAATTGACTAATGAATTAAACCGATAAATTAACTAACCTCTCCCTCTAAGGTAAATACCCCAATCCTCCCCTGCCATCCTACCACTCCCCATCCCCCAACTGGAAAATGAAGGGAAAAGGACTCAGCCTATGCTGGAAAGGAAGGATATCTGAGAGGAAATACAAATCAATATCAATTACATAGCAAAGGATATTCTGTTTATTTATAAAATTCAGTTTGCAGGGGTTGGATCTCCATTTTATTTTATGGCAAATGCTCATCATTCTCTGCTGTATTGGGGAATGCAGGTCTTGTAAACTACATCGAAAAGAAGTAATTAAGTCGCTCGCTTTTTTTTCCAATCACACAAGGAACACTGTCACGAAATTGATGTCAACACGACTCACTGCACGTAAGTACACTGTTAAAATTGTAGAAACTCAAATACGATGGCAGATACATAAAACTGTTGAAAATATGACAAAAGACGTTGAGGGATGAGGGTACTTACATGCTCGCCTGGGTGTATGAAAATCATGCCATTTTTCCACTGGTGGAATTGACAAATGATGGTGCATACCATCTGTGCTCCATGGATTTAGGTCCTACAGAATATTCCATTGTGCCACATGCGGTTATGCACTGTAAGCCATAAAAATGAAAGATGCAGTGTTCAAAGACGTGGAGGTCTGAAAACCACTTAAGAAACAATGATTATGTAGCTGGGTGGAAGATGATCAGACAGTATGAGGAATCTATGCTCTAGCTCTCTTCGGAAAATGAAACACTGAAGCATCTGCTACACCTTCACTGGGGAAGAGGAGAGTAAATGTACAGGTCATCACTTTCGTACAGCTGTTTGGAAATGCTCCACAATGCCAGAAACGCTTCCAGTTTCCATGTGTTGTGATGTCCTCCACATTTCTGTTAATAAGAAATACCGCCTCTGTCTTTTATTTCAACCATCCTGTGTGTTGTGAGAGCAACGTGCTTTACACCATGTGATGGCCAGCTTCCTGTGAGAGCCAATAGATCGAAACATGTTAATGTTGATTTAGCACCTGTCACAGACCTTGAAGTAATCATACTGCTTGGATGTGTTACATCAGAAAAACCATGTACTAGACTGCTTATGAAAGAACAAAATAGGAACCCTCGCTCATGATTGATAGATTGTGGGATATGGTTCTCCTACAGTACGGGCGAAGAAATTTTGCATTAGTCTGTGCAAGTGACTTTGATCACTGGCCACCTTCTCCAATAGATCAACACCTGTATATTTAGTAGGATCCTACGTATGCACGATGTCAGCATACAGACGGTATTTGAGTTTGATGTGTCAGAAGACAGCTACGTGGTAGTATCTTATCGAGTTCTCTACCAGGTGACATTAGTGAAGTTTTTATAATTTTTCTCTGTTGGATGGTACAAAATAACGAGGAGGTGCAGAATGTTTAGGTGACAGACAGGAATGCGTCCTGAGAGACACAGATCTCCTTTGGACTACATTGCCTGTATGTAGTTTGGAAATGCACTACGACAGAGTAGCTAAATCCTCATCCTTCTTCCAGTTCACGTATGATGTGAAGTCTTTCTGATTTTCCTGATAAGAAACACCACCGTAACTGCTCACACTGTCTTTTCTACTACCTCGTGTTGCAGGATAAAGGTTCGTTTGGCGCTGGTCTTACACATTGTGCATACCGGCCGAGCTATGACATATTTCCATTTTCAATGAGTGGTCAAAACTCTGTCCTCTTACATTAACCCAGCTCATGCTGTTTCTCCATGAGAAGCAGAAGATTGTAGACATAGTGCTCTCTGACTTCTGCTCAGTCACTGACTTAAACTGGAGGATGAGGGAGAGATCGAGGAACAGTTACAAGATGTAGAGAGACTGTCTAAAACCGTGATGGAGTTTTGTTGTAAGAGGTTCTTAGCAGATAGGTTCGAAAAAGATGACTCATTGAGAGATATGAGAGTGCCACGAATATGATTCACCTGTGAATGAAATTATTAAAAGACATCTCCATAGGATCCAACGCAACTGTGTGGTTGTATGGATAGACTTGATTCCAAATCACACACAGAGTTTCTATCAGAAAGCATAACATTATATGTTTGAAAAGCCAAGGTATTGATCATAGGATTTTGAACATTTCTAACGAATTCAATCTAGCATTGGATTTTTTAAGAGATTCCTCACATAGAACACCATCTACTGTATGTTATCATTCTCAGTCAACCATCATCCTCTCTGGCCTATATCCCTGTGGATATATTGCAGAACCTCTGTTACACTGTCTACATGGCATCAAGGTAGAATGCATTACAAATACTGTTCGTTAGCATGAAAAATAACTAGCAGTGGCATGAGGGAATTGCAAATATCGGCTAATATCACATTCCTTAGCTAGATCACCTTCTAAATCTGATGAGAATGGTGATTTTATCACGAGGCTACTCCACTGGCGACGTGCACCCAGCGATCACCGAGTGTATTCAAAGTCACGATGTTTGTATGGAAGGCCACTTTAATCAGAATCAACGTCATATCTCGATTTATAGAAAATGGAAATTTGTGGTAAGGACTATGGGACCAAACTGCTGAGGTCAAGAGCCACGTGAAACCGTGGCAAGACGCCTTAGACTGCACGGCTATCGATTTATAGAGCATGTATTGTTTTTAACATGGATAACGTTAGCAATACTTGTGTGTGCCTGTAGAATCAAGACCGATTTTTATGCAAGGTGTCAGTAACATAGTCGTTTTGATCGTGTTTTCAATTGCTGGTCGGTTACAAGATGATTACGCCTCTCTAAGTCACACTGGTACCATTCGCAAGGACAACAAATGGAGCATGTCCATCCACCATGGAATTTTCGCACAATATTTTTCGGTTCCACCTGCATTCAGTTATTTGTGAGGTATTATACTTAGTTGGGGATGTGTGATATTTCGCTGTAATCAGCAGGCTTATAAAATATGTGTTGGGGTATAAGTTACTGTGGTTAGTATTCTGATATGTGCAAAGAAAATGGCTATGTCCGGTCATAAGCGACGTATGGATTTGGCATAGAAAATTGCTATTTCAATGCATCGATAGCTGTAAGGGAGATGAAAGGTTTTACATGGAAAATTGTGTCCAGTCATGAGAAGGATATAGATTTGTGTGTGCAACTGACATTGCCAGAGCCACACCCATCAAGAGGAGGTATTTCCAATATTTTGCTCATTGTCCAATGCCACCAGATTAGAGCTGTAATCATAATATTTAATTGTAATTACACTGATAAATATGTAGCTAGTTTCCTGGGACGACACTAATTGATTTGCTGGGCGCACGCCAGAGGTAGCTGGTGCCCAGAACAAATTGACATTTCTGGCTTAAGGCTGTTGTGAGTGGTGGGTATAGGCTAATAAAAATTCCAGCTCGCTGGCTAGTCGGTTCTTTCCCACAGTCCCAATTTCGGATGTGTGAATAGTGAATTAATATGTGCATTCACTTCTGTGACTGTCATCACAATGGCTGTTTTCTCTGGCTTCTGAGCGTTGACACTGTAGGTGTATGAGTGGGTCAGGCATGCTTCGTTTCGACATCTGGGGGGAGGTGAGTGGACTGTACATACGAGTTTTTTAAGCAGTCACAGGCATCTAGCCATAACAACTACTAGGACTGTGGTTTAGTGCTTCTCAGTGCATTGCAGTGCAATTTGTCTTGTAGTGCTATTTGTTGTTGTTACTATACTATCACGTGGTAGTCCCTCTTCTCCTCCTTCATCCTAGTGTAGCTGACACAACAAACTTTGGAATTCTATAGGACTTTATAAAATACACTTAACACACCTGTAGCGGTCAGGAGTTCCACAACTGTGATGTTATAAATTCAAGCCGAAATTTGAAATTCCAGCAATCATTTTATGCCACACGCTCCTAACCGAGATGTGAAATCTGCGGTTGGTCAATTTATTGTTTCCAGTAGTGATACAGAGAGTTGACGCATCAATCGAACCCTCAGCAAATAGTTTAAGGACATAGTATGCATTTGAACTGAAATTTGAAATTCTCAGCTACCTCCAAAGTAATCTATGTCATATCAAATGACCTAACTGTGGCATTATCTGCCAATAGGAGGCAAGGGCAAAGGAAAAAAGATAAAAATCCAGTAGTGTCTGGAAACCACGCATATGTGGGATTGAATCTTGCCACATATACCAATTGTAGTATTCACCAGTTGGATGCAAGGAAAAAATTCCCTCACACAAAGGGTGTCAATTTAATTCAAAGGGTATATATTTAATTAATTAATTATTCAATCAGTCTGATAGAGTGAGGGAACATTTCTGAGACATCCACAGCTGGATGGTTTGTCAGGTACCAATATCAAAGAATTGTGTCCATCTAATGGGTTATCTGATTGGAAGCAACCAGAGAGTGAGGGGGGGGGGGAGGGAGAGAAGGGAATTGGAGGGAGGAGAGGTGAGGGTGTTTCCCAGGGTCCTCTGACAGTGGTAATGTGACATAACTCAATCAGCAACTGCACAGCTGGGCGATTACATAGAGCAGCTGTTTCTACGTGGAAGGTGCGTGTTTGGGAGCAGATTGTTCAGGTGCTGTAACGTGTTGAGGTGGAAAAAACACCACGGTGAACAAAGAGGACCGGGATTGTGGCTATTGCCTTGCTGCCGGACAGTCATAAAAGTAATGAGCGCAGTATTTTGAAACACTGTGGTCTTCTGGTTTGGACAGGTTGGTCGAAATTCTCCCAAGGAGTGGCATGCAACAGGAAATAGCCACTTGGGATATGGTAATACCGTGAGACAGCTGCCAATGATAGTGGTCATGGGTACAAGTGGGCACAGTGCGACCTCTTCGACACTGGAGCATGGTGCTGCCCAGCAAAGCAGTCGTTGCATGAGTGCGCATTGTACTGCCTGGCATGTCTGGCTTGCAGTCGGTGTGAAGATGGGATTGAACAATTTTCAACAGTGTAATTATGTGTGGTGAGTTATGTTGATGTCGATATCATGACAGTATTCCTCCTATGATTGGAAAAAAGCGATCGATTTAATTACTTCTTTTCGTTGTATTTTACAAGATCCGCATCACCCAAAGTATCAGAGAATGATGAGCTTCTGCCACAAATTAAAAGGGTGATCCAACCCTTGTAAACTGAATTTTATAAATAAACAGTGTATCCTTTGCTACGTAATTGACATTGGTCTGAATTTTCTATCATGAGATTCCTCCTCTCTAGCATAGCCTGAGTCCTTTCCCGCTAATTTCTAGATGTTGGAGAGGAGAGGAGTGATGGTGGAGAGGAGGCCTGGGGGATTTACCAGAAGGGAGGGGTTAATTAATTTACCTATTAATTAATTAGTTAATTAATTTGTTATCAAAGATGTGCACGTACTGGAGAGGGGGATTTACTAGAGAGGTGGCAGACATGGAGGGGGAGGGGCGGGTGTTTCTCAGAAAGACAGATTATCCACAAGGAGTAATAAATCAACTCCAACAAGATCGTAAATCAATTAACAGAACAATAGGTTAATGAGGGGGGGAGAGGTCATAAATCGATCAAGTTTGCCCTTGAATGTATGCAACCTGCACTAACAAAATGCACCAGAATGAAGGTCACCCTACTACTAGCAACTGATTTATACCAAAGTTTTTAAGATTCTGAATTTTGTTTCCTTTTATGTTGTTAAATTCATTGACTTAACATCTGTAAATAATTTTGAATTTCAGGTAGAAGCTTTTACCATTTATGATAAATAATCCAAAGAATTACTGTGAGATTTTCGTGCAATAATTCATGACTGTCACCTCACTGACTAAGCTACAGTAGTCTAATGTCTTTACACATTTTGCTAAATGTCTTATTATATAAAGTGTTGTATTTGTTCGAACTGTCAATGAAGCTGCTGTTGCTATCCCTGTGTGCTCACCGTTCCACCCCACCCCACTGCCGAGTGTGCTGAATACTAATGCTGTTTGTTAAGGGAATGCGCTTATTTGTCACAGTCCCACTGATACTACCGAAGAACTAGAGTAGTGAGTGGCACAGTCTTGTAAACATTCACGTGATGATTCTGGGTGTTGAATGAAGACGTAACTCCCTGTAGAGATAAGTGCAAGTTGCATGTTTACGACACGTCGAAATCCTCCTTTTTAACAGATAGAGTGTACAGTAAACTGTAACATGTTTTGACATGGTATTGCTTTTATTGATAAGATAGACTACAGATGACATTTGAATCCAATTATACAGGTACCTAATAGAAAAATCTACATTGAGTTAATGTTATACAAACTGGAACAACATTTCATACTGAAGTCAGCAGTGGCTCATAATCACACGTTTGCAGTTACCTCACAAACAGCTCTTCGTGGAGCCATTTTTATTGGAAAGTTTTTGCTTCTGTTATCGTATTTTTTTCACGTAAGTCAATTTTCGCTATTAATTACGATGCACCCTGCATAGTACACTATCTGACCACAAATATCCGGACGTCGTAATGTAATGTGAAGTTGGCTGTTAGATATTATTAGAGCCGGTTGCACCCGTATAAAAGTAGGCGAGGAATACTGTGTTGTTAACAGAGAAGCAGAAACGGCAGAAAGGATCGCCCAGGAGACATCACTGACTTCAAATATGGGCTAGTCATTGTATGTCACCTGAGTAAGACGCCCGTCAGGGATATTTCAACTCTTCTAATGCTGCCCAAGACGACTGTTAGTGACCTGACTGTGAAGCAGGAACGTGAAGAAACAAAATAAATCACGACCATCCAGATCTCGTGTACTGACGGCCAGGGACTGCCGAGTATTGCGGGTGGCGTTGTTGTAACTTGCATGAAATCAGCTCAAGTAGTCACCCTTGAGTCCCAAAGAGCTACCAGCAGTTGAGCTGACAGTTAAAAATAATGGGACATAATGTTCGAGCGACTCCTGAAAAGTTAAACATTCATGTAGTCAGGGTAAGCGAGACACGAGGTGGTATAAAGAGCTACGCCACAGAACGGTGTGTAACTGGAAACGAGTAACTTGGAGTTAGGAACCACACTACACTCTGATAATCCGCTCGAAGCATTTGGATTTGGCAAATACCTGGAGAACGTTACCTGACAGTACGTCTAGTGCCAACTATGACGTACCGTGGTGCTAGTATGGTGGTATGGCGATGTTTCTCACTTATTGCACTTAAAAAAACGTTAAATATGGAAGCATACGAACACACAGGGTGATTCAAAAAGAAAGAACAGATTTGAGTTGTTTATTACAAACTATAAAAGACGAAAACACTTTGTACATGTCACTGAATAGAGGGGGCGTCAGAGTTTTGACACAACTGCACTGTTATTTGCTTGTAGCAAGGTCCCGATTGCCAACGGCCTTGCCGCTGTGGTAATACCGGTTCCCGTCAGATCACCGCAGTTCAGCGCGGTCAGGCTGAGCTAGCAGTTGGATGCGTGACCATCCGGCCTGCCGAGCGCTGTTGGCAAGCGGGGTGAACTCAGCCCTTGTGAGGCGAACTGAGAAGCTACTTGATTGAGAAGTAGCGACTCCGGACTCGGAAACTGACATACGGCCGGGAGAGCGGTGTGCTGACCATATGCACCTTCATATCCGCGTCCACAATGACGCCTGTAGGCTGAGGATGACACGACGGCCGGTCGGTACCGTTGGGCCTTCACGGCCCGTGGAGTTTTTTTTTTTTTTTTTTTTTTTTTTTTTTTTTTTTTTTTTTTTTTTCGGCGATCGGTTACACCACAAGAGAAACCATTTTGTGTTCTGGAATTTGCGTGAAGGTAATCCATTGTTCAAGAACAACGTGCATTCCGTGTCGATTCAGCAAGAAGAGTAGCCTTTGCACAAGCATATTTATGAGCTGCATAAAAGAACTTCATCGAAGTCCATTGTATATGCAAATGGAAGGTCGGCCGCGCACGTCTGACGACAACGTCGAGCATATCCGAGATGCGTTCACACAGACCAGGCAGGATAGGAACTTTAGCTTCCTCAAACAAGATTGTAGAGCGCTCTGAAACAACGCCTGGATATGCAGCCTAACAAGTTGCAGTTATTACAGCAAATGCGTCCTGGCGACCATAACAGAAGGTACGAAGTTTGTGTTTCAGTTCTTCAGGATATGGCAGAGAACACTTTTACCGAACGACTCATCTTTTCAGGCGAATCGGTGTTTCCTGCAGCGGGTAAAGTAAATCGCTATAATGTAAGAATTTGGGGGTCACAAAATCCTGGCGTCGTCGTCGAACACGAAATACACTACTGGCCATTAAAATTGATACACCACGAAGATGACGTGCTACAGACGCGAAATTTAACCGACAGGAAGAAGATACTGTTCTATGCAAGTGATTAGTTTTGCAGAGCATTCACACAAGGTTGGCGCCGGTGGCGACACCTACAACGTGCTGACATGAGGAAAGTTTCCAACCGATTTCTCATACACAAACAGCAATTGACCGGCGTTGCCTGGTGAAACGTTGTTGTGATGCCTCGTGTAAGGAGGAGAAATATGTACCATCACGTTTCCGACTTTGATAATGGTCGTATTGTAGCCTATCGCGATTGCGGTTTATCGTATCGCGACATTGCTGCTCACGTTGGTCGAGATCCAATGACTGTTAGCAGAATATGGAATCGGTGGGTTCAGGAGGGTAATACGGAACGCCGTGCTGGATCTCAATGGCCTCGTATCACTAGCGGTCCAGATGACAGGCATCTTATCCACGTGGCTGTAACGGATCGTGCAGTCACGTCTCGATCCATGAGTCAACAGATGGGGACGTCTGCAAGACAACAACCATCTGCACGAACAGTTTGACGACGTTTGCAGCAGCATGGACTATCAGCTCGGAGACCATGGCTATGGTTACCCTTGAAGCTACACATCACAGATAGGAGCGCCTGCGATGGTGTACTCAACGACAAACCTGGGTGCACGAATGGCAAAACGTCATTTTTTTGGATGAATCCAGGTTCTGTTTACAGCATCATGATGGTCGCATCCGTGTTTGGCGACATCGCGGTGAACGCACATTGGAAGCGTGTATTCGTCATCGCCATACTGGCGTATCACCCGGCGTGATGGTGTGGGGTGCCATTGGTTGCACGTCTCGGTCACCTCTTGTTCGCAATGACGACACTTTGAACAGTGGACGTTATATTCCAGATGTGTTACGACCCGTAACTCTACCCTTCATTCGATCTCCGCGAAACCCTACATTTCAGCAGGATAATGCACGACCTCATGTTGGAGGTTCTGTACGGGCCTTTCTGGATACAGAAAATGTTCGACTGCTGCCCTGGCCAGCAGATTCTCCAGATCTCTCACCAATTGAAAACGTCTGGTCAATGGTGGCCGAGCAATTGTCTCGTCACAATACGCCAGTCGCTACTCTTGATGAACTGTGGTATCGTGTTGAAGCTGCATGGGCAGCTGTACCTTTACACGCCATCTAAACTCTGTTTGACTCAATGCCCAGGCGTATCAAGGCCGTTATTACGGCCAGAGGTGGTTGTTCAGGATACTGATTTCTCAGGATCTATGCACCCAAATTGCGTGAAAATGTAATCACATGTCAGTTCTATTATAATATATTTGTCCAGTGAATACCCGTTTATCATCTGCATTTCTTCTTGGTGTAGCAATTTTAATTGCCAGTAGTGTAGATTCACCGAAAGTGATTGTGTTTTATGCCATTTCTGTTCACAAAGTAAATGGACCTTTCTTTTTTTGCAGAGCAAACTGAGACAGAAATGTCACACCTGGACATGCTTCAGAATTGACTGTTTCCCCAAATTCACGAATATTCCAATGTTTTCATTTTTATGCATAACAGCGTTTCACCTCACTTTCACCTTGAGGTGCAACGTTACCTTAACAACCTTACCTCACAACGCTGGATTGGAAGTGCTGGACAACAAGATCTTGTGCATTGCATTTGACCTCCTAGGTCACCAGACCTCACACCTTGCAGTATTTTCCGTCGGGGTACGTAAGAGAGTCTTTGTCCCACCCAAGGCAGCTACTCTTCAGCTGAACTGAGTTTTGAAGCTGTCGATTTATTAAACTGGGACCTGTAGATGCGTGTGTGGAATAAAAAGGACTACCGTTTCGATGTTTCTCGAGCAACGGATCGTGTTCTTGCTGAGTGCATGGCATTGTGTCTGTGTGAACATAAAACTTTGAAGCTCACCCTGTCTAGTGACATGCGAAATGTATTTCTTTCACAGTTCGATTGTAATAAACAAGTGAAAAGTGTTATTTCTTTCTTAATATCAATGATTTTTACACTCCTGTGTCCCGCGTTCAGTAGAGCAACAGCTCAGGGAGATCATTCATTATATCAGCATGACAGTAAACGTGAGGCAATGATTTGGACAATAATATTCCTAAAACCGACTTGACTGCCTAGAGCCTCGATCTGAACGCAGTGGAACACCTCTGAGATGCGTTAGAAAGTCTACTTCATGCCAGACCCCAGCGTGCAGCACCACTACTTTCTGTTGTTTCGGCTCGTGAGGAACAATGAGCTGCCATTGCTCCACAGACACTCGGGCACATCACTGAAAGTGTCACCAAAACAGCTGCAGCCATGAGAAGGGTGGAGGATGGACACAGCTCATATTAATGTCCAGTAACGCTAAAATGACCGTCACAGAAATAGACACCTCAAGGTCACAACCGCCGCCTGTGATCCACAGGCGCTAAGCCCTGTGATTCGCCTGCCTCATAGTTTTGTTGCCACACTGTTGATACTGCAGTAGGCCAACGCAGTTCTACGCGTATACATAAAACATGGTGTGTACTAGAGTCATCTTGTTAACAGCGCTACTATTCAAAACAATAGCAGCGCTGTCAACAAGATTTCCCTAGTATATACCATATTTTATATACGTGCGAACATGCTGAGCTGATTTTGTCTTTATGATTTGATGATGCCACTATCGATCCATTTTATTAGAAAGTGTTTTTAAAACAAATCTTTTTGAGGACCTAACAATTTCGTCATAATAGATGCAAATAAAGAAATTTATTCACACTTTCTGAATCTCTGTTCTACTTGTGACCATGTTGCAGCTTGTAAACAGATTTGTGGTTGGCTTATGTCGGCCGCATATGCAAGAGCTTTCCAAATGCAGGAGCCGTTCCCAAGAGCGCCGCCCGGCGCCAGTGAGATGAACGCGTTGTCTCCACCCTCAGCCTTCGCCGCCAGGCGTGTGCGGCCAGCTCTCCAGCGAAGGCGGCTGCGGCCGCGGCCAGCCCCAGCACCAGCAGCGCCAGCGCGGCGTCCAGGTGGCGCCTCTGCAGCGGCTGCGGGGAACCCCCGTCTGCTGCAGGCACCGTGGTACGGTTGTGCTGCAGCCGCGCCGCAAACTCGATGTCTGATGACCACTTGGGTACCTGCACACACACACATACCACCGTTCCCAACAGTGTGCTCCTTTCTACGTCTGCTGCATCAGGTGCCACGTTTGCATGTACCAGTTCGATTTTACACAGAGTACGCGAAGGAACTTGCCCCCCTTGTTGCAGCGGTGTACCGTAGGTCTCTAGAAGAGCGTAGCGTTCCAAAGGATTGGAAAACGGCACAGGTCATCCCTGTTTTCAATAAGGGACGTCTAACAGATGTCTAACGTCAATCAGTTGTAGGATTTTGGAACACGTATTATGTTCGAGTATAATGACTTTTCTGGAGACTAGAAATCTACTCTGTAGGAATCAGCATGGGTTTCGAAAAAGACGATCGTATGAAACCCAGCTCGCGCTATTCGTCCACGAGACTCAGAGGGCCGTAGACACGGGTTCCCAGGTAGATGACGTGTTTCTTGACTTCTGCAAAGCGTTCGATACAGTTCCCCACAGTAGTTTAATGAACAAAGTAAGAGCATATGGACTATCAGACCAATTGTGTGATTGGATTGAAGAGTTCCTAGATAACAGAGCGCAGCATGTCATTCTCAATGGAGAGAAGTCATCCGAGGTAAGAGTGATTTCAGGTGTGCTGCAGGGGAGTGTCGTAGGACCGTTGCTATTCACGATAAATGACCTTGTGGATAACATCGGAAGTTCACTGAGGCTTTTTGCGGATGATGTTGTAATATATCGAGATGTTGTAACAATGGAAAATTGTAGTGAAATGCAGGAGGATCTGCAACGAATTGACGCATGGTGCAGGGAATGGCAATTGAATCTCAATGTAGACAAGTGTAATGTGCTGCGAATACATATATCCTTTATCATTTAGCTACAATATAGCAGGTCAGCAACTGGAATCAGTTAAATCCATAAATTATCTGGGAGTACGCATTAGGAGCGATTTAAAATGGAATGATCATATAAAGTTGATCGTCGTTAAAGCAAATGCCAGACTGAGATTCATTGGAAGAATCCTAAGGAAATGCAATCCGAAAATAAAGGAAGTAGGTTACAGTACGCCCACTGCTTGATTACTGCTCAGCAGTGTGGGATCCGTACCAGATAGGGTTGATAGAAGAGATAGAGAAGATCCAACGGAGAGCAGCGCGCTTCGTTACAGGATCATTTAGTAATCGTTTAGTAAAGCGTTACGGAGATGATACATAAACTCCAGTGGAAGACTCTGCAGGAGAGACGCTCAGTAGCTCCGTACGAGCTTTTATTGCAGTTTCGAGAACACACCCACACCGAGGAGTCAAGCAGTATATTGCTCCCTCCTACGTATATCTCGCGAAGAGAACATGAGGATGAAATCCAAGAGATTAGAGCCCACACAGAGGCATACCGACAATCTTTCTTTCCACGAACAATACGAGACTGGAATAGAAGGGAGAACCGATAGAGGTACTCAAAGTACCCGCCGCCACACACCGTCAGGTGGCTTTCGGAGTATGGATGTAGATGTAACTTAGACACAACTACTCAAAAAGTGGAAAAGAACCCATCTTAAGGTGCACACATATAAAGCCAGCAAAGGCCAAAGAACGACAGCTGATCGCTTCGTTGACCACGATTTGCTTAGTGTGTACAGACGAAAAATCAGAGCCAAGGAAGTCGTTGACCTTGGTAGAGGTGTAAGTAACGTGCACTCAAGTGGTGTTTATGAAATGGGTGGAGCCCTCAGCTATATCCTGATGGCGAAAAGGGCCACACGCAAATGGAAATGCTATCCGACATTAAAATCAAAGTAAAAGATTGGGTCGCCACGAACTCTAGCCACACTACAAACAAGAGGTTTGACTGAGTTGGAAAATTAATTAATCTATTCATAAGAAAAAAACTCATAAAGGAAAATTCATTGTAACGTCACTCAAAAAAATGGAATGTAATTATTAATACACGACTGGCCATTAAAATTGATACACCACGAAGATGACGTGCTACAGACGCGAAATTTATCCGACAGGAAGACGATGCTGTGATATGCTAATGATTAGCTTTTCAGAGCATTCACACAAGGTTGGCGCCGGTGGCGACACCTACAACGTGCTGACATGAGGAAAGTTTCCAACCGATTTCTCATACACAAACAGCAGTTGACCGGCGTTGCCTGGAGAAACGTTGTTGTGATGACTCGTGTAAGAAGGAGAAATGCGTACCATTACGTTTCCGACTTTGATAAAGGTCGGATTGTAGCCTATCGCGATTGCGGTTTATCGTATCGCGACATTGCTGCTCGCGTTGGTCGACATCCAATGACTGTTAGCAGAATATGGAATCGGTGGGTTCAGGAGGGTAATACGGAACGCAGTGCTGGATACCAAAGGCCTCGTATCACTAGCAGTCGAGATGACAGGCATCTTATCCGCATGTCTGTAACGGATCGTGCAGTCACGTCTCGATCCATGAGTCAACAGATGGGGACGTCTGCAAGACAACAACCATCTGCACGAACAGTTCGACGACGTTTGCAACAGCATGGACTATCAGCTCGTAGACCATGGCTGCGGTTACCCTTGACGCTGCATCACAGACAGGAGTGCCTGCGATGGTGTACTCAACGACGAACCTGGGTGCACGAATGGCAAAACTTCATTTTTTTGGATGAATCCTGGTTCTGTTTACAGCATCATGGTGGTCTCATCCGTGTTTGGTGACATCGCGGTGAACGCACATTGGAAGCGTGTATTCGTCATCGCCATACTCGCGTATCACCCGGCGTGATTGTATGAGGTGCCATTGGTTACTCGTCTCGGTCACCTCTTGTTCGCATTTACGGCACTTTGAACAGTGGACGTTACATTTCAGATGTGTTACGACCCGTGGCTCTACCCTTCATTCGATCCCCGCGAAACCCTACATTTCAGCAGGATAATGCACGACCACATGTTGCAGGTCCTGTACGGGTCTTTCTGGATATAGAAAATGTTCGACTGCTGCCCTGGCCAACACATTTTCCAGATCTCTCAGTAATTGAAAACGTCTGGTCAATGGTGGCCGAGCAACTGGCTCGTCTCAATACGCCAGTCACTACTCTTGATGAACTGTGGTATCGTGTTGAAGCTGCATGGGCAGCTGTACCTGTACATGCCATCCAAGCTTTGTTTGACTCAATGCCCAGGCATATCAAGGCCGTTATTACGGTCAGAGGTGGTTGTTCTGGGTACTGATTTCTCAGGATCTATGCTCCCAAATTGCGTGAAAATGTGAGCACATGTCAGTTCTAATATAATATATTTGTCCACTAAATACCCGTTTAACATCTGAATTTCTTCTTGGTGTAGCAATTTTAATGGCCAATAGTGTATGATCCAGATAGGATCTGTGATGAGGGTGAAGAAACTGCATTACACCTAATCTTCGATTGCATGGCACTGGAGAGCAGAAGATACAGAATCTTCAGGACAACTAGACCTGAAGAAATTGCGTCGAACAAAAAATTGGCAAAGGGACTCCTTGCAGTATTCAAGGGCATTGCTTGGCTTTACTAGATATACAGGGAGCGATACTACACAATAAACTCAGTTTTGGTGCGGGCAGTGGTGGGTTAGACCTACTAAGCTGTTTTAGCTTCCCTGTTAAAATAAAATCAAAATCAAATCAAATCAATATGATCCAGGTATTGTTCACATGAATCAAATATTAAAATAAAGTAAAAACTGTGTGAACATTGTGAATAAGAGCAGCTTGCAGTAACATTCCTGAAAACAAGATATATTCTAAAGAATTTGTTTTAAATAAAAAGGGAACACTAATTATTGGACGTGCGCGCAAGCAAACGCTGTGGATGGGCTAACAAGGAAACGACAAGGTAAATGGCGTATTTAAAGGAGACATAACATCGGTATACTGGATAGGACTTGAAACAAAATTATTTATTTCTTAAGACATTGATGTAAGACATCTATATAACTGCTGTTGCCTGATAATTAAATACGATTGCTTGTGAAACACTATGTATCATGATAAATGTAATGTACGATTCACAACAGCATCTCTTAATTTAGAATCGCTGTCGTAATTAGAGGGGGATCGGAAATGTTTGATACTCGCAATCAGACCCACATTCACTCAAAGAACTGCAAGGGCGGCCCCAACAGCAACATGCAACGAAGCTAGGTGGTTTGTTCCGCTATGTTGAGAAATGATTAAATGAAAGAGTACATCTGAATATCACGGTTGCATTTAAAGCTGAACCTCGGTTTGGAAAAACCGCCTCAACGAGGGCCGCAGATACAATCTTACGCGCTTAACATGAACCACAAACCACAAATATAACTGAATAATCCGGACAGGATATATTTAATATTCCAAAATCAGAGCAATAACTAACTCTAGGAATGAGACAGGCGGCCACGGGAAAGTTAGGTTCACAGTTAACTCATGTGGCCGCGCGGTTCGCGGAAACACACTTTCTACATACCGTGGCCAAATTGTAGCAACATCAAACCACGCAGCCGCGAACAATTAACATTTTACAGAGGACACATTTGAACAGACAAAGGGTAATGGCAGAGGGCCAACAAACTCTAATATTAACCCACGCGGATGGTTTCCAACGGACATATAGTAATGAAACAAGGAAATTTCACAAAGAGGCAAAAATTATCAAGATTCGGAAAAGATTAGAATGTATATACACGCAGTCGCAGGTACGCAAACATTCACACTGAACCGAGGGCGCCCTTCCTACGTGAGATAGCTTCAACATACGCAACACCTTTGTGCTACGTTCTTCTTACGGAGCAAAGTCCGCATTAGAAATCAAACTGAAAGTCTGCAAAAGCCTTGCATTCCTTGCTGTGACCCAGCAAAACGATCAAAACGATCTTTATAAGACAAAACGCGAGGCCAAAAGCTAAAATCCTCAAACATTCACACTGAACCGAGGGCGCACTTCCTACGTGAGATAGCTTCAACATACGCAACACCTTTGTGCTACGTTCTTCTTACGGAGCAAAGTCCGCATTAGAAATCAAACTGAAAGTCTGCAAAAGCCTTGCATTCCTTGCTGTGACCCAGCAAAACGATCAAAACGATCTTTATAAGACAAAACGCGAGGCCAAAAGCTAAAATCCTCAAACATTCACACTGAACCGAGGGCGCACTTCCTACGTGAGATAGCTTCAACATACGCAACACCTTTGTGCTACGTTCTTCTTACGGAGCAAAGTCCGCATTAGAAATCAAACTGAAAGTCTGCAAAAGCCTTGCATTCCTTGCTGTGACCCAGCAAAACGATCAAAACGATCTTTATAAGACAAAACGCGAGGCCAAAGCTAAAATCTCCCCTCTCGCTATGAGACAACGCGCCACGCCATTAAATCGACTCACCTTTCCTCGAAGAGATCTTGGATGCAGACCCTCGGAGAGGCGGCAGCAGACTGCCCATCTCACACTAAAACTTCTCCCACACAACCCCGTGGCCAGCAAAGCCCAAGGCTGAGGCTTCCGCCAGCAACCTAACACCGGTAACTTCCACACAAAGGGAACAAATCTCTCTGCCTACCTGAAAACTACAAAGGTTTGCCATTCTGTTGGACTAACACTGATTCTCTATACCAGACTAAACCACCGTACAGCAAAATGAAACACTCCCACATTCATTCACTCACCCAAGCCAGAGAGTTTTGGAATAGGAGAACAAGGGATACACATGTTATGGAATCATGGTCGTGAGTTGGGTTGCATTTAAAAACATGGAAGACTTATAATGGGGTTACAGACGCATTTGCAAGTCTGAAAATAACCAACATAACAGCCATACGATGCTTGCAAATTGTAAAAGAAATAGGCTACGGCTAGATTGAATCATAGGTCAGTCTTCTCTGCTACGAAATTTAGCAACGAAAACACCCGAATTGTTCTGTAGGATGCAAAGTGCACTGGAAAGCAAATAAAATGATTGTGAAAGAGGACTATAGGCCCCTTTCAGCGGTTCCGTCTGCTGGCGGTAACATCAAAGCGTTGGTGGTTGGTTGGCCTTTGGACCTCTCTCCTAGTGTGGACGCCAGGTCAAATGTTCTTTGGTTCCTTACCGATCTGCTGTGCCTCTTGAAAGGGCTTGTATTTATTGTATTTAAAAATGCTGAAATATGAATGCAACATTAAAGCTGACAGAGTTTCATCACATACGATTATGTTTATGGGACCCTTCAACCTACGATTATAAAAACAAATTGAAAGGGTTAGTCCCGTCAAGGGAAATACGCGAGCTGTTAGATAATAATACGATGATGTAATAAAGAAAATGGGGTCTTTATTGACGTCTTTTCGTCGTGTGCAATAAAGAGAAACTCGAGGTGCTTGTGAGGATGCCTAAAAGAGGTGCCACCTTTGGAAACTTTGGGGCCTACATAATTCAACTCTGATTCGAAATTTTTAGCTTTCACTCTGAAATAAATTATTAAATAGCCCATATCCTAAATCCTCTTTTTCCCTCATGACAGTGGCCAGTGAAATTGTGATTAAAACGCTACTTCACAACAATTACAAAACGGGAGCAGCGTCGGCAAGTTATCAGAGCCAACTGCGAATCCACATGGGCGAATCCCTTGGACGAGGCCGAACACCAATGCGTTGGCGACCAACATTCGGCCGAATCCACTGGCTGTCATCCGTTGACCTTCGTTCGTCCATCCTTAAGAAGAACTGATCGAGGTGGTTCAGTGCTTCCGCAAGTGTGTGTGTGTGTAAGAGAGAGAGAGAGAGAGAGAGAGAGAGAGAGAAAGAGAGAGAGAGAGAGTATGGATTTGGTATCACAGCGCCTCCGATGCATGTGTGTGCTGGGTCAGCTGCAAAACAACCCATTCGTTGTGTGAACAGTTCAAGGTATCGAAACGAGGCTTTCGGGAACTTATACTATGCAAAGGGGGGCACGTAATTTTGTTATATGTTTATTCTACGTAACGCTTGTTGTGTCGATTCCCTAAGGTCTCGACACAATGAGTGGCTAGGTGCACGCGAAACTAACGCAGACGGGCGTAAATTCTGAAACAGGAGACTGGATGAAAACTATAAAGAAAAGAAGAGAGATTTTAATATACTTAACTTTAATGTAGTCTTGTTCTTGTTGAAATACATCTCTTGCATAGTAGTAAGCAATTAGCAATGATACACATGGCGCCTTGCTAGGTAGAAGCGATGGACTAGCTGAAGGCTATTTAATCTGTCTCTCGGCAAATGAGAGGAAGACGTGATACGTCTTGTCGCAATCTATGTCGTCCGTACAACTGGGGCGAGGTCAAGTCCGTGTCTTCTGACCTGCCCTGTGGTGGCGCTACGTTTGCGAATACACAGTGGCGACACGCGGGTCCGACATGTACTACAGGACCGCGGCCGATTTAAGTTACCACCTAGCAAGTGTGGTGTCTAGCGGTGACACCACATTCCTCCCCCGCAAATCGGCGAACGGTCGTGAGATAAGGCTTCCGCCCGCCGTGGGGAGGACCCCATGTTGACGTATGCGATGAGGTGGGGAGCCTAACAACAGGCGAGGCTGTGCCACCCGCACCCGGCCATTCGGTCCGAGGGGAGCTAGGAAACGCCTGCAAACCTAGTCCAGGGTGCACGTCAACATGAGGTGTTTGCGCACGTAATGATATAAGAGGAGCCGCGGGGTCGACCTCCATGTGGTCGGAGCACCCGACGGGCGAAGACGACATCTGGTCCGGAGCGGGCAAGAGGTCCATGGCGGAGGACGGCTGGTCACGGGAAGCAAGCGGCGGCGCGTGACCCAGGGAGGCGCGAGGCGGCTGCAGCGAAGCGTCCGCTGCTGGCGGCGCCGGCGGCGGCTGCGGCGGCGCGACGCCATGAGGCAAAATGGAAGGCATCGTCGGTAACACCTGGGGATGAGGCGAGCCAGTAGATGGGTCCCCAGGGCGCTGACCTGACGGCTCCGTCGCTGAAAGCAGACGGGGAGCGGCAGAACCCAGGCGACGACAGAGGCGCAGCTGATTGAGATGCCGACGCACCTCACCAGAGGCCCCCAAAACCAAATACATCGCGCGGCCGAGGCAGCGAAGAATGCGCCCTGCGAGCCAACGCTGTGAACCGCGATAGTTGCGATAATAGACAACGTCGCCAGGAGCAAAAGCAGGAGTCTGCCGCTGCACAGGAACCTGATGTGGCGGATGCAGCAAAGACATCAGAGTTCGATGAGGACGACCATGGAGCAACTCAGCCGGCGAGCGACCATCGCGGGGCTGAGAGCGATATGAGGACAAAAAGAGCAACAAAGCGTCCTCCCGAGAATGCGACTCTTTCAACTTCAACATCTGCGACTTGAAAGTCCGGACCAATCGTTCAGCGGCACCGTTTGACTGAGGCGAAAACGGCGCGGATGTCAGATGTTGAATACCATTGGCCTTGCAGAACGACTGAAATTCTGCGGACATGAATTGTGGGCCATTGTCGGAAACAATAGTCTGCGGAAGACCTTCAATGCAAAAGATAGCAGACAAGGCTTGGATGGCGGCAGAAGACGTCGTGGAAGACATCCGGACAACAAAAGGAAAATTACTGAAAGCATCGACCACAACCAACCATCGAGCATTCCAGAATGGACCAGCAAAATCGATGTGCAAGCGTTGCCAAGGGGAAGTGGCTTTCGGCCATGCAAAGAATTTCCGCGGCGGTGCGGATTGTTGTTCGGCACACGCCACGCAAGAGGAGCACATATTCGCAATCGCAGCATCGATTCCGAACCAAGTACAGTGCTGTCGAGCAAGTTGTTTCGTTCGCACTATACCCCAATGTCCTTGGTGAAGAAGCTTTAAGACAGAGGACTGTAACGAACGTGGGACCACGACTCGGTATCGATCATTATCGGAACGCAACAACAAAACACCACGTCGGACAAAAAGTCTCTCCTTGTGAGCAAAAAAACGGCGAACCAAAGGATCCTCGATCCGTGACTTTGACAAGGGCCATTGCGTAGCAACAAAACGCAAAACGGGAGCAAGGACAGGGTCAGCAGCTGTGGCAGTAGCTACACGACGAAAATCAATCGGAAACGATGCGACCACGGCATCGGCTTCCGAATCAATGAACATGCAAGCAAGTTCGGAAGGATCGAATGCATTATCCTCAGCAACAGGCAAACGGGACAACGCATCAGCGTTGCCGTGCTTAGCAGTGGACCGATACAAGATATCGTAGCGGTACTGCGAGAGAAAAAGTGACCAGCGAATGAATTTCTGCGCTGTACGTGGAGGTACAGGCTTGTTCGGATGAAAAAGCGATGTCAAAGGCTTGTGGTCCGTGTTGATGGTAAAGTGACGACCATACAAGAAATCATGGAACTTTGTGACACCAAACACAAGAGCCAAAGCTTCCTTCTCTATTTGTGAATAATTTCTTTGCGCAGATGAGAGCAATTTGGACGCAAAGGCAATAGGGCGATCATGCGAGCCATCCTTGTGCGCAAGCACAGCACCGATCCCGAAATCCGAGGCATCTACCATCAACAAAAGGGGTTTTCGGGGATCGAATGGCGTAAGGCAAGTATTTGAAAGTAACGCCGATTTCAACTGGCGAAAGGCGCGTTCGCATTCCGTTGTCCAGACGAACGGAACACCTTTACGGCGTAAGCGATGAAGCGGAGCTGAAATAGAAGAAGCATTGCGCACAAACCGATGATAATAATTTACCTTACCCAGCACACTCTGTAGCTGTTTTAAGTTCTGCGGTGACGGCAAGTCCTGAATGGCTCGAAGGTGCTCTGGACTCGGATGTATACCTTGGGCGTTAAGGACATGGCCCAGGTACGGTAAGTCCCGAGCAAAGAACACACATTTGTCCTTCCTCAAGCGAAGACCATTTTGTCGCAATACCTGAAATAATGTTCGGAGATTTTGCAAATGTTCTGCTTCTGTCTTTCCTGAGATTACAATATCGTCCAGATAGTTCGCAGCCGTAGGGACCGACGCACAAATAGTTTGTAAATATTGCTGAAATAAAGCAGGGGCGGATGCACACCCGAATGGCAGTCTTTTGAAGCGATACAAGCCAAGATGCGTGTTAACCACTAAGACGCGCTGGGATTCTTCGTCCACAGGTATTTGCAAGTACGCATCTGCTAGGTCCAATTTTGAAAAATATTTTCCCGGGCACAGTTTGTCAAAAAGATCTTCCGGACGGGGCAAAGGAAAAGTAGCAGTCACAAGTTGTGGATTCACAGTGGCCTTGAAGTCCACGCAAAGTCTCAATTTTCCGGAAGGTTTTGGCAAAATGACTAAGGGTGAGGCCCAGAGAGAAGCCTGCACACGTTCAATGACACCTTGAGATTCTAATTCGGCTAATGTTCTTGCGACCTCATCACGCAATGCGTGGGGAACATTGCGCGCTCTGAAAAATTTTGGTTGCGCGTTATCTTTCAGTTCCAAATGCGCTTCATAGTTCTTAGCGCAACCAAGGCCCGGTGCAAAAATGTCTGCAAATTCTTCACAAAGACTAGAAACACTGGCGGAAGGCACAGTCTGATTCACTGATAGGACCTGATTTACAATAGACATATTAAACAATTGAAACAAATCTAAGCCAAACAAGTTCACTGCACTAGAGGAACGAAGAACATAAAATGACACAAGTTTTGTCTGTCCCTTGTATGTGGCAAGAAGGCTGCACTGTCCTAACACAGGTATATGCTGTCCTGAGTAACTAGTTAACGTAACATTTGCGGCACGCAATGGCGGGGCGCCCAGTTGTTTGTACGTGTCGTGATTGAGCAATGAAACAGCAGCTCCGGTATCGAGCTGGAATGGGATCACTTTTCCTACAAAGTCTAAGTCCACAAAAAGTTTATTGTCTTGTTGACGACAAGAGCGACTGTCTCGTGCAATTTGAACTGATACAGGTCCAGAAGCACGTGCAACTTTACGGGCTTTCCGGCGACGTCGACGCACACGTTGGGTGGGACGAACACAGTCACTGTTAGCTAAAGTGTCACTGGACGGGTGGGAATGAACTACATGGATGTCCATGGGCGAAGGTCCACGAGCCTGATTGTCCTGGGTGCGATTCCGGCGCGAAGCAAAGGGCCTGGAATTTGTGTGATTGTCTGATCTTAACTTTTTCTGGCAAACACTTTGTACATGTCCTTTCTTGTGACAGTAAAAGCAAATAGCTTGGCGTGACGGGCAATTTTCACGCGAATGTCTAGTGGCACACCGCGGGCAAGATTTCACTGCATTTGCTTGCTTACGCGGCGCACGTGGTTGCAAGCGAGGCGGCCGCTGCGAAGTCGGGCGCGAGGGCCGCTTAGCGTCCCGTGCAGCGGGCCCGGCGGGCCGATTAATGTGACACACTGCTGGCGAAGTTTCAAATGATTCCTGAGCAAAGTCAAGTGTGTCTTGCCTGTCCAATATGTCTATCACTTGGTGCAGGGAGGGATTAACTAGCTTCAAAATCTGTTCCCTTATGCGAACATCAGAAACGTTCTGTGCAATTGCATCACGCACCATAGTATCTGAATATGGGAGGCCACATTCACAGGCAAACGCGCAGTCTCTAGTAAGTCCTTGCAAAGTTGCAACCCACTCCCTATTAGTCTGACCGGCCGTACGTTTTGTACGAAAAAACGTATACCGTTTGGCAACTACATTTACTGTTTCTTTGAAATAGGCATCTAAAGCCGACAAAATTTCCTCGTAGGTCAGAGTTGCTACGTCGCGTCGGGGAAACAATTTCACTATCACCCGGTAGGTAGACACACCGACACAAGAAAGCAAAAACGGCTGCCGCTCTTTACCTTGAATTCCATAAGCAGTGAGGTGGAAGGTGAACTGATCGGCCCACTCAGTCCAGCTTTCGGTTGTGGCCTCAAAGGGCCTAAATGGCGGTGCGACAGCGTTGTGTGGCTGCGGTAGCGAAGAAGCGGCTGCCGCTGCATCGGTTTGCAGCGCACGTTGACCCTGGACGAGCTGTCCAAGGGCTTCCAATAACGCCTGCGTCTGCTGATTCTGCAAGCGAAAAAATTCGGACAGTACATCTGGAGAATGCGGCGAAGCCATGACACCAGCAAATTAGAGCAAATATAACACAAAGACTGCAACGTGGGCGCGGCACCACTCCTCGGCGCCAAAATATTGTTGTGTCGATTCCCTAAGGTCTCGACACAATGAGTGGCTAGGTGCACGCGAAACTAACGCAGACGGGCGTAAATTCTGAAACAGGAGACTGGATGAAAACTATAAAGAAAAGAAGAGAGATTTTAATATACTTAACTTTAATGTAGTCTTGTTCTTGTTGAAATACATCTCTTGCATAGTAGTAAGCAATTAGCAATGATACACATGGCGCCTTGCTAGGTAGAAGCGATGGACTAGCTGAAGGCTATTTAATCTGTCTCTCGGCAAATGAGAGGAAGACGTGATACGTCTTGTCGCAATCTATGTCGTCCGTACAACTGGGGCGAGGTCAAGTCCGTGTCTTCTGACCTGCCCTGTGGTGGCGCTACGTTTGCGAATACACAGTGGCGACACGCGGGTCCGACATGTACTACAGGACCGCGGCCGATTTAAGTTACCACCTAGCAAGTGTGGTGTCTAGCGGTGACACCACAACGCTGTACCAGACAATATAGTTAAGAAAGTATATTTTTTAACACAGTTATTCGCAAAAATATCTGAGAAAAGGGCTAAAATTGAAAGGCAAGGTGGATGGAACCTGTTATTACGGCGTAAACACCGTCACGTGGATCACTCATCACAGGCCTCGTCGTTGTATGAACCCTTTCGACGGCTTACTTGTTTCCACAAAAGCAGTTCAGTTTAAGATGAGCACATGCAACCATTTGAAATGGTTTTCGTAACCCCAATATGATAGGCTAGTAGCGAGCATACAGTTCCATTTAGAACAATAGTTGGTGACCCTGACTATATAAATGGTGCCACAGGAGGAATGATCAATATTCAGGGATATGACAAGAACAATCATTCGAAACAAAGAATTCTAGTAACTGTGGGCTATAAAATGCGAACATTAGGAGCGATGAGTATCTTCACTACTATGAAGTACATTACCTCTCTGAACAATGCGTTTTGGAGCGCATGTTTACTAGACAATTTTTTCTTGTTACGGCCCATACTGTGTCTTCTCAAAATATGGAAAGCTTCAACTTGCAACAGAAGAGATTTGTTTCAGACTATCGAAGTTGCAGCTCTAATAGCTCTTAAGGTATCTATATTGCAGCCCATGTTTGCTAGACTTTTTCGCTTCGAATGATCGTTGCTGTCATAAAATATTGACCATTCCTCCTGCAACATACAATATATGCAGTATAAAGTAGGGCTAAGAGGTAACTCGTTTCATCCTAGTAGTGTAGGCATATCTTCCTGCTGCATGTAACGATGGAGCCTGGCACATGAGCCTCGTATGGTGATATTTACAGAGCAACATCCCGTTTCCACCACTTGACCTTCACATTTCGTCGATACATCTGTGTACAGTTTCAACGCCAACATCATTTATCATTATATCACTATACTCGTCATTTCTATAGCCGTCCAGCGTCACTAAAAAGTATATCATTCCACTTGAGGAAAAAAATTCTTGCTTCAATAACTCGACTGATGCAAGAGTTAAACTGCATGCCCCTCTGTGTACTATTATTTGATGAAAACCTCATTTCGATATCTCGAAACGTTCACCAAATAGTTTCTCATTTATTTTTGTAATTTTACATGGAATTATATTATAGATGAGCAATTCTTCTGTATATTAACATCTGGTTGGTGTGGAACGATGTTTCGGTAAATACCTTAATTGGCATGTTCGGGCCAGAAGGTGGAAGTAAGAAACGTCCTGAAGTGTCACTACACATCGACCAACTGGCTAATATCCCGACAACAATTCATCAGTGAAATTCACCTTGAGAGCCTACACTGACATTTAATATTTCAAATGTTTTCAGTTCTAGGTATGTGTAACAGAAGCAACGATACGCTCCGCGATTTAGAACGGACCTCATGACTAGTTGGTCATTTACTGTAGCTTCTACATTTGTAGCTGAGTGGCAGTTAAAATTTCTGTGAATTTCACCGTTGCATTTGAGACAACACAAATGTTTGGCGCGAAAAGAAACACTTTGGCTACTAAAATATTTGTACAGTGGGCTGCAGACGGCAACTGTGTCGCGCAAAACGAAAGATCATGACCGACATTTTTGTGATTCATTTGAGAACTTCGTTGTAGTAGAAAAGTGTTGTTTCTGGCCCATTTAATTTAATTTACCCTGACCCCTGATAAGATTATAGCTTACTTAATTGGTATTTTATGTAATTACACTCTGTCTACTCCCCTCTCACTCATTATATGTACGTATCTGCAAGAGCAACAGCAGCAGTAGCAGGAGGCGCACACACACACACACACATACACACAATTTTTTTATTGACACACACAATGTGTAGATAGAAAAGTGTTAACACATTCACAAATACCTATGACAAGCAATTCATACTACTACTATTCTGCATGCGCACGTACAAACATTTCCATCTCTATTCAAAAATAAATAAATAAATGCCTCATCTACACACACATGCATTAAATCACATTCAACTGAGTGTTGTGAGAATGGTAGGGTTCCAGTCCCATCATCACAGATGAATCTCTTGTCATCATGACGCGACAGTCTGTCAATAATCTGGACCCCCCCCCCCCCCATTTACTGGATCATAGGCGTAAAAGTAAACATCGACATGAGCTACATGGCTGATCAGCTTACCGGAACCTCTTTCCTACATGTTGGAAAATCAGCCCAGTTTGACGCCCGAGAAGAAATTGCTGAACCACTCTGCGATCGAATCACCCCACTACACCACGCTGCTTTTTCCTCAAATGTGGACAATCTTTGTCTTTCCAGACCATCAGTGCTACCTTTTTTGGGGATGGTGGAGGCAGACATCAGTGAGATGGGTGAAGTGGCAAAGAGGTTGGTGAGGGTGGCGGCCGTCACTGGGATGGCCTGGGGTGTGGCTGCCAGCGGGGTGGACCTTCCTGTGGAGAGGGTGCTTAAACCAGTCGCCAGAGGGGTGTGGCTGATGTGTGATCCCAGCACCTTCCAATAATGATCCAACGTTTCAGAAAAAACAATAGAAACAGTATGCAGTCATTGGTAATAATTTCTGATTACTTATACATAAACTGACTGTCGTTCTCATTGATGAAATATGCTTCTAGTAGCCCATCATCAGCGGGCATGTGAACCTCTAGAAACATATCCAGTAGCATGGGCGTTGATGAAGGCAGTGGCAGAGGAGGTGTGTGGCACTGACCGAGGAATGAGCACGGTATAACACTGTCGATTCTGAACGACATCGCCTTACCAGCGGCACAAAGAAAATATTATTACAGACTAATGAATGAGATACTAATACTACTAATGTATCGGCATTTGCCATAGATCGTCATCAGTAGCAGCTGGGTTAAGATCCCAGAGCATATCTAGAACGAAAGAAGAACACATAAGAATCACAGAAAACAAAACGAAGCAACAAAAAATAGTGCTTTACTATACAAAACGTATATGCTTGCTTTAATCCTCTTCCTCTGTCTAGTCATTTTAGATCCACAATCTTCGTAAATACACTGCTGGCCACCGTAAATGCAACACCAAGAAAGACAAGAGGTAGCACAACAAAATTTATGTTGTAGATAACATGTTGACCAAGTATCAAATGATTACGTTTACAGACGTCTGTGACATGTGGTTCCTGCCAGAATCAGTAGCCAGAGTAGCCGCCATTGTTGGAGATCGCCGCTGCCACACGTCTCGGCATTGAGTCAAAGAGACGTTGGATGTGTTCCTGGGGTACAGCAGCCCAAGCAGTTTCCACACGTTGCCAAAGATCATCTGGTGTGGCAGCTGGGGATGTAATCTGGGTCACTCGTTGAGCAACCATGGATCACATGTTTTCTATCGGTGAAAGATCCGGAGAGCGAGCCGGCCAGGGAAGCAATTCAATCTGGTTATTGACGAAGAACCTTTTGGACAATGCGTGCCACATGTGGTCGCGCATTATCCTGTTGAAATATGGCTGTGGCCGAGCCCTGAAGGTAAGGAAGGACAACTGGCTCCAGCACCCATACCATAATACCCGGTGCAAGACCAGTGTGGCGGTGCATAATGCAGCTGTCCAGTATCCTCTCTCCACGGTGTCTCCACACTCGAATCCGACCATCGTGGTGCTGCAGACAGAAGCGTGCCTCGTCAGTAAAGACAACGTCATTCCATTCTGCCGTCCACATCCGTCTGTCATCACACCATTGGCGACGGAGACGTCTGTGGTTCTGCGTCAATGGTAGACGAAGCAATGGACGTCTTGCGGACAGACCACTCTGCTGTAAACGGCGTCGAATGGTACGCGCAGACACTGGATGATGCGTTACAGACGCAATGTGCTGTGCTATGGTTCGGGATGTCACTGAGCGATCCGTCACTGCCATGCGCACAATTTGCCTATCAGCACGTGTAGTGGTGCACCGAGGTGAATGCGATCGACCACGTCGGTCCGTCGTACCCTCCTGCATCCAACGGTCACATATCCACATTACAGTTGTTTGGTTTCGTCCAACACGACTAGCGATTTCTCTGTATGATAATCCACAATCTCGGTAAGCCACTATCCTTCCTCTGTCGAACTCGGATACTTGATCAAACGATGTTCGCTGTTGTCTACGAGGCATAACTGATTGTCTTGTGAAACAACCACAAGGTAAACACACGTGCCGAACGTACACTCGTCGAAATCGCCAAGCCTTAAATGGTGCTATGAGGTGGCGCCACAGGCGCGCGTGATGTGCGTCTGCGCTGAAATTCTAATCAGTTGCATATCTCATCGCTGCAAACCCATGGTGTAAATTTCACTTGATTCGGATGCTTCCTTCAGGGTGTTGCATTTACGGTGGCCAGCAGTGTAACTACAGCAGTGTGGTGTCATTGTTATTTCCAGCCGATGTGCATGACTGCTTACTGCAGTCATTATCGTCAGTTATTACCATCTGAAAATTTCATTTCAACCTCTGTGCGACTGGAGACAGATCACACTTCTCAGAACTATTTATAAGCTTCATCCTATCAGCCTTGCGGTGGGCACTGATAAAGATTTCAAGTACCGGCACGATTCTCCTTTCTCACATGCAGTACTGCCACTAAAATTACTTACCAAAAACTTGCTGCGACAGGTTGCACATGTTGGTACATTCTCAGTACTACTGCTGTCATTACTTACCAGCCAAGGAAGCGAAGTGCGTTCATTTCTCAAACGAAGCAGTCCATACATTAAATGACTTGGACTACACTGAGTAGAGAGATGTACGAAATAGAATATGTTGACTGCAAGCATCTGCGGACCACCAACGTTTTGAGCGATGTACAGCAGAGACTTCTAAAATCAGTTCATCAGTTCTTGAAGACGAGCATAGAAGTCGTGTAAAAACTTACCTGACAAGCAAACCTGCTGTAAGAAATTAGGTTGGGAGTTTTTTAAGGTTTTATTTACTGCTCAAAAATTGTAACAGTATTTGCGCATTATGTGAAGGACATATAAAACTGCGCTTTTGCTCTTCTCCACCACCATACACTTGCTTAGGATGTTTAATTGACGCACAGTTGAATTATTGGAAATTCGAGATATTAGAGTTCTAGTTCCAGCCATTTGGACCATCTTCTCGCGCCATTTGATGTACATGATGCTGTCTCTTAGGTCGAAATTTTGGGGTGATGTTAGCATATCCTCGTAACAAATCCTTGTTTGATCTCAGCTTTTCCCATTATGAAATCGGGTCAACAACACTGCAGCCTTCTGAGTCTTAGCACATTTTATCGCTCTGGACAGTTGTGTGGAAACTTTTTAAAAGACATCCTGCGTCTATAAATGCGACTAAAGCCACATCTCAAAACACAAAACATCCGCACTCGTAGAGAAATCCCTGCACATCAGCCACAATGTTTGCGTGCTGGGGATTCATCGTGAATTGCCGCACATTTGAGCACATATCTACCTATATATGGCTTGCTGTACAAAGCCTGTCAAGGTGAATTATTGTCAAATTCAGTTCGAATATAAATAGGACCCATTTTAATTTTTTTTTCATTTTATGTAGAGCAGTCTACCACAACAACTGAGGCCAAGTTCTTTAATGGCTCTAGGATGAGCATACATTCAGATTCATCATTCGCTCATACTAAGAAGAGTGAAACCTTGAGTACATTTCTTATAGTACAATCTATTTGTCATTACATCGGACAAGCTCCAATTTACTATCGTATGGAAAATATTCATTATTCAGAAACACTTTCGCATAGATTATTTTGTAGTTCTCGAACACACTTGAATCCTTTTTCAGATTTCCTCTCTGTCTTTCTGCAGTGCTAAAAATATGTAACGAGGGATTTCTAATCGCACAGCTGGTTTAATAGGCCAAGCCTGTTTTCATTAGGTCGATAGATATGGTTACTAATACAGCTCTCATGACCAGAAATTTAATGGGAGTGTAATATTCGCATTCAACACTCGATGAAACTTCAGTGTCTCTTCATCTCAAACAGAAATATGTGGCATTTTTCATACTACTTTATCCAGCACAAGTTTGTTCTCTTGTGCTGCCTGTAATAATGTATTATTGTCAGTTGCAGATCATGCTACGATAAGCCCCCGCTTTGCATGCACAATAACTTTCTTCACATCCTCAAAAAAGCCCATTAGCATCTTGAATAGGATGCACACACTAAAGCGATAGTTGATTGATCCATCTATGAACCATCCTTCATCCAATAAACCATTCAGGTCAGGCTCTAATATAGAGATTTATGTTTTAAAGGTTGAAGTGATACCAACAGTCCTGGTGCGTTTGTTCCATTGAGTTCGTAACGTATTCCCTGAAGAAGGTAGTGAGGACATCGTGCGTAAGCTGTGATGATGCGTAGGTGTTCGATTCTTCTTAAAAAATCTTCCTTTCAGGATAGGAAACTGTTGCTTGAAAGTTTTGAGGTATCCTGGTGCTGTATGAGAATCTGTGTCTCGTCATTATTACTAAATGAAGCTGCAGCAAATGTTTTGTGGGCAACAAACTCTTGTTGAGTTATTCGCTCATCTTAGTAAACTGGTAACATTAGATTGAGTGATGACATGGGGATGTTTCAGTCCTATCGATTTAAGGAACTTTTAATCTTATGGTGTTATCACATTGTGCATCTGTTGTGAAATGAGTTACTAATGGCTGGGTGGTATGCTTTTATATCTTACGCACATAATGATGTTTTCTTCAAGTGGCGGCACACCACGATTTTCTCATTGCAAAAATCAGTTAAATTCCTGCCTGCTCCACGACATTCAGCTCGAAATGGTCTAATACCTGAGCAGTCACTTGCAGGTTTATGAGACTAGCCAGAACTGATTTCATATCTTGGATTCACTGTAGAAAAGAAAAACCGCAAATCGTGAGGATCAGTCTACGCTTGAGATTGGAATTCGTTGGTACATTGCACTCATTGCGAATCATGCTGGATGGAAATAAGTCGACTACTTGTTCCGACGTGCAACTTTTATCGGGATTCTTCTCCAAAACACGTATGAAAACTATTACTTTTCCTGTTGATCCTTGCTGGCTGAAGTCTATTGCATGTTTAGTAGTTTTTATTACTGCTTTAAACATATTAACCCTGTGGCGCATAGTGTCCACTACAGTGGCAGCTGTTAATGGTCGCTTCTTTGGCATTTTCAGTCAGTCCTGAGGCTGAAAATGCACACAGTTCACTGCAGTGGGCACTCCCTACTGGTGTTGTGTCCTGCATGCATTTGCAGCCTCATGACTCATTGAAACAGCCAGAGAATTGACCATTAAAAGTTGTCCACTGCAGTGAAATTCATGCACCACAGGGTTAACGTTTGCGCATGTCTCAAACCCCTTTACAGACTGCTTTATAAGCGTATTTAAATCGTTATTATTGTGTGTGCCAGGTGTATTTCCACAACTTTACTGCCTCCTAAATGTAGTTTGTTGCAATATTAGGACTGCTGTTAAGGGTTTCGAATCCAATCAATGCAATATTCCATTCACCAATGCCTATATCTATTGGTAATTCACATTTAATACTGACAAACGCCCTTTCACAGTCAGAGTGTACAACATCGCATCTTTGTCATGACTGATGCAGTGATGTGAGTAGCATTCATTTTCCTGCGTTTGCCAGGATAAATATGAGGCACAGATGACCACAGAAATATGAACTGAATTCTTGACAGCGCTTGTTGCTGATGAAGTAGCACTATTATTCTTCTTCTGGTTTTTAATCACCATACGATTCTTGTTCTTAACATAAGCAACCTAGTGGGTACCAGATCCACCAACGACATCTAAATTCACGATACCTCTCACTTTATTAGATTTCAAGATCGTCTTTGGCATCTTATAAACATACAACAAAATCTCGGAATGTTGAGTTTTTTGACGAATTTAAGTAGATCTGTATTAGCGAGGGGTCTGGCTGAACTCAGAGTTTTTTAAATAAATTCTCCAAGACCTTTGCTGTACGGTTTTAAGTATAGTGCGATATTGATTCTATAGCTTCATAACGTCTCTTTGCTTCTTTCAGCTATTCTTCTTTGCTTCTTACGTTCTTCACAGTGCAAATTATGGCCACAACTATGCCCGCCAGCCAGTCAACTGCAGACAGTCCTGCAAGCGCTGGGATAATTCCACCAGAAGTCTTGGGTATAGGTCGAATTTTGGGCATTTTAACACAGCACCTTATTCCACCCTTCTGCCACTTCATGATACTTTTAGCCGTATATACAGCTGTCTGAATACTGTTTTTTCCATGTTTTTTTCTTCTGCTTTAGTGCACGGTGGGCTGCATCCATAAGGTGATTGAAGTTTATTCCGTCACCAAATTTAAGTCTGGCATGCATTTCCTTATCAAATGTGAAAGTAGCAATGCACTGCTCCATATCAATACCCCAAACGTATTTCATTAGCTTTAGCAGATAAAATTCTGTCTGCAGTATGTCATTCTGTGAACTTTTATGAGCAGCACAGGCTATATCATGCTCCTTCCACGCATGCTCCTTCCACGCATCATCCAGTATCATACCTTTGACACCACAAACCAAATGTGCACTTCTACTGCGAGTTTATCCAGAATACTGCCGCTCCCTCCAATGATAATGTGCTTCCTGCCATGCGTGGTATGATACCACACTGTTTGATGTTGTGCACATTGTCATGTACCATATCTCTAGCATTCACCCAACAGTTGCATGAAAAAGGTAATCCAAGCCAATTTACCACAGCCTTGTTCCCTCAATGTCTTACGACACGTTCTGTGAGATAGCCGTCTGGTTCATAACTTCTCTGTAACTCTTCTGTGTAAAAGCTCCAAGCTGTTTCACGTCCACTGTCATCCTTTAAAAACGGAAGCTCTTGGATTTGTACGTAGCACTTTCGAAACTGTAAATATCTCCAGTGCACAGTGAGATAGATATGTTTTTGTCGAATGCTGCCTTGTATTTTCAAATACGCAGCAAATCACCTACATTATATTTCTGCTTTGGAGTGTAGCCATGTATGGATGTGAAACATGGACGGTAAATAGTTTAGACAAGAAGAGAATAGAAGCTTTCGAAATGTGGTGCTACAGAAGAATGCTGAAGATTAGATGGGTAAATCACGTAACTAAAGAGGAGGTGCTGAATAGAATTGGGGAGAAGAGGAATTTGTGGCACAACTTGATTAGAAGAAGGGATCGTTTGATAGGACACGTTCTGAGGCATCAAGGGATCACCAATTTAGTGTTGGAGGGAAGCGTAGAGGATACAAATCGTAGAGGGAGACCAAAAGATGAATACACTAAGCAGATTCAGAAGGATGTAGGGTGCAGTAGTTATTGGAAGATGAAGAAGCTTGCACAGTATAGAGTAGCATGGAGAGCTGCATCAAACCAGTCGCTGGACTGAAGACCAGAACAACAACATACACCAGATTCATAAGAACATTATCACATAGATCAATAGGACGCACCTTTACCATTCTGTGTTGAGCACAGTTATACTGATCGATTATTTGTGGGAGAATATCTAACCATGAGCTATCAAGATCGAATTGTTTCCACAAATGTGCTTTTATCGTTCTGTTCAAATGCTCCACAATACTTGCTTTCAGATGTGAAAATGTTGAGTGGTGCTTTATTCCATAACAATCTATTACAGTCTTTAAATATTTATTGTAGAATTCACCACCATCATCAGTTTGCAGGTTATGCAGGCATTAGTTCATTTCCGTCTGCAACAGCTGTTCAAAAACCTATGTAACCTAACAAATAATATTTGCTTTAACAGACAGATACCATGCGAGTTTGGAATATGTATCTATAACCATTAATATAAAACTTCCTGGCAGATTAAAAAAATGGTTCAAATGGCTCTGAGCACTATGGGACTTAACATCTGAGGTCATCAGTCCCCTAGAACTTAGAACTACTTAAACCTAACTAACCTAAGGACGTCACACACATCCATGCCCGAGGCAGGATTCGAACCTGCGACCGTAGCGGTCGCGCGGTTCCAGACTGAAGCGCCTTTAACCGCGTGGCCACACTGGCCGGCGGCAGATTAAAACTGTGTGCCCGACCGAGACTTGAACTGGAGACGAGGTACTGGCAGAAGTAAAGCTGTGAGTACCGGGCGTCAGTCGTGCTTCGGTAGCTCAGTTGGTAGAGCACTTGCCCGCGAAAGGCAAAGGTCCCGAGTTCGAGTCTCGGTCGGGCACACAGTTTTAATCTGCCAGGAAGTTTCATATCAGCGCACACTCCGCTGCAGAGTGAAAATCTCATTCTGGAACCATTAATATACTTTTGAAACAACCATTCACCCTTAAATACTGTCTCATATCAACATGATCCACCTTCCATAAATCGTCCTAACCTTTTGTTATAACACATCTACATGAGAATGTTTAGTGTGCTGTCTTATGTAATTCATGAACAATCGCCACCACTTTTTTTATTGTACCCGATGATGCATCTTTCCTATAACTCTGAAATTACTGGAGTAATTTCATTCAAGTAGACCATACTTCCCATACTAGCTGGTGCTGAAAGCATATACATACTTTCTACTATTTCATTTGGGTCATCATCGTATATATAATCCAGAGGTATATTGGTCATTTCTTATGCTGTCTGACTTCATTAATTAGATACTGTAAATTGACAATACTTTTTTTTTAATAATGAGAACCTCCTGTAAATTTCTTTTATACCAGCCATCATTCACTTTCTTGTTTTGTCTATAAACAGAAACCAATACTACGTGTAATTTCAGCAACCTGCGCAGATATTTATACGTTCATTGAATGTTATGTCAGTCCCTATATGCACAGGTAAATATGCTTTAAATTCATGTTATCCTGCTTGAAAGCGATGATGAAGTTAGCATTACCACTAACTGGCAGCTTTGGAATCCAGTAATACATCTTCCTTTAAAAAAGTCTACTTTCACATGTCGGCCAAAGTAGAAATATCTACCTGATTATGATTCTCGATTGTGATGTCATCAAATATAAACACTGTGTTAGGTTTTACCTTTTCTGGTGGTAGAACATCACTGCTTTCGCTGAATGGCTGGTATGAAACTCCATCAATACAGCGTAAAATCTTCTGTAGTAGTGGTATTTTGATTGAATAGTGTTTTTGAAAATATATATACACACACGCTTGAATAGAATCCTCCCGGGATATTTTATCAGTGGCAGAATTAGATTAATTTTTCCGCACCCTGAACCACCAAAAATTAAAATCTGGATTCGTCAGGAAATAACAATCCATTCTTCTTTTTCAGGCTCCCAGCATCACCACAGGACCAGTCTCTTACTACAAGCTCCTGACGACAGCAGTGCTTCGTCCACTCAGTCATGATGACGACTGTGCATTTATAATATTCTACTGGACTTTTTTATAGATACATATGTGAAGTACGTGCTTTTCTTCTATTATAAACTTCCTGGATTCCTAAATGTACTTAAATACGAACTGAACTCCATGTCAATATCTGCCACAGTTGTATTATATATAGTTCCATCCACTAATAAGCTGCAGGTGTCATATCGTTGAGTAACCATTTCCTCATATAGGCTGTAGGGCGTTTGCAGCACTACTTGCTCTAAGTGATCCATAATTTCTCATAGAGACTGTAAACAGTTGGCTGTCAGCTGAGTCTAGCTATTGCTGGATCGCATAACTAGCATATGTTATGGCGGTAAAGGTAGGTTCTTGTATGTACATGCACTCGCTGTCATTATAGATTTTTATTGTTTGCTGTAGCTGTATGGTTTTCCAACTCAGCTGAGGGTGCTTGTGAACTTCTACGGAACATTGATGCTGTCTGCAGTGAGTTATCAAACAGGTGATTCCACTCGTCTCTGGAAAGTATTACTTTGATGTCACTATATTTGGGGTTTGGGGTTTTCGAATACCGCTATTGGAAAGACCTCAAAGTCTTAAAACATTCTGATACGGACTGGCACTGATTTCACCACACCAGTAATAAAAAAGAATTATAAGTCTCTCTTTTTTCCTCTGACTACATTTATAACGTCCATCACTGCTAATACTACACCAGTCACTTTCTTGTTGCTAAATAGTGCAATGGAGTGATGTATTGAAGTTCACTCAGTCACATGACAGTGACTGAACTGTTGGTAGCTGCCTATATAGATTCTTTTTCCGCTAGCAGTGTTGCTACTTTCGAGGTGTATAAATATAAACACACAATGAGCACAGTAGCAAAGAATAGCATCGCCACGTTTCTGGATACTAAGACCAGGCATTCGCTCTTACAGCTGACTTGTGTGCAGGTAGTGAATGTATTATTGGTGTTGTGAGTGTTCATTGATGTATACAAAGAACTTTCAAAAAGACTACAATGCCTAAACGCTGTAGATCATTTTCTATTCCCAACGCAGCTTATATCACGATTGTGTGATATCTCACACAGATTTCATTTGCTGCTGCAAGTGTTCAGAAATGATTGTGTTGTTCCTAAAAATGAGACCAGTTGCAAGCATCATAATGCAAATGACTGATGTCAAATCGATGGGCCACCACTCATGAGAATGAGTTGTGTTGGCTGTATAAAAGAAGATTAACAATAATTTTTTTCTTGTTACACATGTTTTTTATTCTTTAAAATGTATGTGATCAGCATAGTTCAAATCAGTCTTTCCACCTGCATTTGAACCTAGCCGTACAACAATTGAGCTATAATGACCACATACAGCCCTATATTTTAGTGCATGTTTAAATGCAACAGCAATGTAGAGTTTTTCGAAGAAGTGTGCTACACCAACCGTATCTCTCACTGGGCAGCTGCATGCCTCAGGCATCTGTGGGGACCACATATCGTGAGAGAAAAAAAAAATATCATGGAGCACTCTACAAAAACAGTTGTCTCGGTATATCTTGTTTGATACAGCAGCAGCTATGCGTGAACAACAACCCTGTCGTAAGTCTGTGCTTTGAATCAAGGCCTGAAAATTATATTAGGGGAAGTGGCTATCTCTGTAACTGGTTTATAACCCAAGGTGATGTCCCTGATAGCTCCAGACAGCAATTATTATTATCATCACAGCATTATGTAATGAAGCTGAAGGAAAAATAATTAGATGGTCAGTCTGGGAGCTCAATTATAAGAATTTTTTACTCTTCTGGGGAGTGCAGCATTAATTTCTGCGTACAGGTATGTATTCTGGGAGCGTATTCTCTCCCTAAAAGACAGAATGTATCCTCAGTACTGCAAATAGCATCATCATCATAATCATCACTCTTAAATCGTGCTGTGGGACAACTAAAGAGTTATAGAAAACATTGAATGCTTAGCACTACGAGGTGAGAATGATACATTTCAAATACTTACAGTTGCCACCTTCCATCACCATCATTGTCAAGCTGTGTCACCTAATGCACCTACCTGTCATTCTGCTGCACAGCCATTATTTTCTGAACAATATTCCGCCGTTCTGCAGTCTCCTCCACTATCACACCCTTCCAGTCCCGATGTAGAAAGCTGTGGTCACATTTCTCTGCTACATGTTTACATCAAACAGACTCATTAAATTCCTTCTTTTTCAGTGCAGGCTTCTCTCAACTGAACACATGATGTACAGATGCTGAACAAAAAACAGTTATAACAGCAACAATATATTTGGCAATCTCAATATTTGTCAGTTACTTACATTCTTTTCGCTAATTCTCACTGGTTGCTGCTGCTGATGCAGGTGGACAATGTCTGACTATGCCACTGCTCACCCAGCCAATAGTACGAACAGCTACTCGATGCAGAGTACCAGGGCCATCGGAGCACTAAGCCTCCAATTGGCCGAAAGGCACCAGTACACACCGCTATTCGACTCCTCAAAACACTTGGCCAAGGGGGAGGGAAGGGAGGAGTGGGGGAGGGAGGGTTGGAGTGAGTGAGTGAGTGAGGGAGAGAGGGAGTGAGAGGGGAGTAGATAGAGAGTGCAATTACGTAACAGACCAATTAGAGACCAATCAATTAAGTTCCAGTTTTACCAGAGGTCAGGGATCACGTTATAAATTAGATGAAAATGGGCCAGAAAGAACACTGTCCTACTACTCTTGGTGCTTAAAAAATAACTGGCAGAACTTAATTACTAAAGTATTTGATACCAATTTTTCAGTTATGTTGCGTTGCAGATATACCTAAACATTTGTTCGATTGTAATCTGGCAGAATGTAACTAATCACTAGTGAACTAAAACGAAATCGACGCATTGTCGTAGGGCAAGGTGAATCTTCGAATATCTATAATGTTTGCTATCACAGTAAAGTAAAGCTGTCGACAACATGAAGGAAGATCTCTCAGTATTGTGCTATGATAACAAAACCCTTGGAAGACGATGTGCCCCGTCGTTCCACTGACCTTTGAACTGACTCACCCAGTTAGTTTCAGCAGGACTTAAAGTTGAACTAGGCTTGCGAACCACCGTACTTTCCTAGAGAAATGCTCGAAGCAACGGACCACTACTCAGAAAGTCAAATGTGTGTGTTAGGAGCTCAGTATCTACACGCTCAGAATGTACTTCTTGCTCCGTTCAGAGCATGGTGATAGGAATAATTCCCTTTACTGTCTCATGCCGCGCTTGATACAAAACGGTGTTTCTTTGTACATCTCTTCTTTGTAAGTGTGTTCCTGCCTCATTTTTCCCTTTCAGTGTATGATAATGTGAGCTACAGTCTAACACCCGCGTTTAATCAATGGCTGTGTAGCAAATATCACATTGCCTTTGTGAATGCTCTGGTCAACAAAAAGTCTCCAGGAGCAGAGACAGTACGTTTAGTTTTTTGATGCTACAGCCACTAGATTCCGTGACTTACCAGGCCGGCGGAAGCAATAGAGAAGACAATATCGTTGATTCGGTCGCGCAGCGGATGGTCCTTAGTGATATACGTGGTGCTGCCGTAGGTGACGAAGTTGAAAGAACACACGTGGATGCGTGAGCGCCCTGCTGTGTCCCTGGGGGCGTAGCTCTGGTAGTAGCTGGCGACACGGCGTGACGATATGAAGGCGTAGTCGTGCTTGACCACCCAGTCCACCATCTGAGCCGAGAGAATGGCGTACTCGCGCTGCAGCGCCTGCAGTCGCCAGTCGTCACCCTCCAGGAAGTAATCAATCACACTCTGGAATCCAAAGCTCTTTTTACTCGCCAGGATCTCGTCCATTGTGTCCACCTGAAAAGATATAAATACACCGCTGAGCACTTACGTTTCGTCTTACATCGTAATATCCATTTATAGCTAATGAACCCGAACTCCAATAAAATTTATGAGGTTGTGCAGCGATATTTTCTGAGAATTTTGGTACAGGTGTCGTTTCATACCGGTCATTATTCACGAAAAAAAGCAAAACCGCCACTAAAGAAATTACACAGTGCGACAATCAAATCTGCCGCAGAACAAAAATATGTAGTTCTTACGGAGTTTAGTGCTCGCTATCACCCATACTTTCTTCTGGAAATGCGATTTTATCTGCGCTCGGCTGCGTTATTTATGTTGTAGTGGCGCTTATCATATTCTGTTGTTTTAGGAATATTATTGCCTAGTGGTAAGACCAGAGAGAGGAAGGGGAGATAGCCACTTGGGGTAGGTCAAGGGAAGTTGCAGTTGCATCAGTCAGTCGACTATCGACCACTGACTATCTCACTATGAGATCACACAGAATCGATTCTTGACGTGTGTATATCTGCTAACGTAAAGAATATTGTTTGTGCGTATTCACGTGTTTCTTATACTCAACAATGTCTACGAAGCGTGCTAATTCACCAAATCTTGTCTGTTAGGAGCGTGGCGACCTTACGACTAAGTATCAAAGACATTCCATTTCACCAGTCGTCAAAAAGGCATACGAGTTGTATTTTGAATCAAAGGTAGGTAAAAGTAAGTGTTGGTACCACAGACCTATTGCTCACATTAGTCCCGCTATTTAAAAGGCAATTGCATCTATGCCATTTGCCGTACCACAGCTGTGGAGAGAACCGAGAGACCACATTACATATTGCCTTTTTGCTAGCGAAAGTAATCAAGTAAATCAAAACACACAGTTTCTTATCCAAATTTGGAATCTGCAATTCGCGAAGTTCTGCATCCAGATTCTCTCCTAATTTCAAAACCACCAAAGGCATGGACAATGGAAAATGAAACAGACGATGATAGTGACAAACCAACCAATCATGAGAATCATAAAATTTTTGAATACACGCTATCTGCAGCATGGCTGGAACTACAGCCATTGTCGTAGGAAGAACTGAACTATCTAGTGAGAGACATAAATCTTTCAAAGAGGCACGCAGAATTACTTGAGTCTCGTCTTCAAGAAAAGACCTGTTACAGCTAAGCTCTAATATTACATTCCGTGAACGACAGCTTGGTCTTTGCTTAAAAAATCTGCGATGGTGCCTGCTTATAAATTCTTCAAAGAGTACTCTCAAGGCTGTTCTCTTACATAATGGAAACCAGAAACCTTCCATACCGGTCGCCCATTCCGTTCAGTTACAGGAAACGTTCGAGAACATGAGGATACTCTTGGAGTATACTAGCTATTCGAATCATAAACGGAAAATCCGTGATGGTCTCAAAGTTCCGGAACTACTTCTGGGAACGCAGAATCGTTACATAAAATATTGCTGAATCTTGTATCACTGGGACAGTAGGGGAAGCAAAGACCACTGTATGCTCAAAGAGTGGCCTCTGAGAGAAATTTTCAAAAATGGCTCTGAGCACTATGGGACTCAACTGCTGAGGTTATTAGTCCCCTAGAACTTAGAACTAGTTAAACCTAACTAACCTAAGGACATCACAAACATCCATGCCCGAGGCAGGATTCGAACCTGCGACCGTAGCGGTCTTGCGGTTCCAGACTGCAGCGCCTTTAACCGCACGGCCACTTCGGCCGGCAGAGAAATTTTCAATTCTTGTGAAAAACATCTGTCACGTGAACCCCTTGTTGATAAAGACAGTGTGCTGCTACCACCACTCCATCTGAAATAGGCTTTGTGAAGAATTTTATGAAAGCAATGGACAAAGACGGCCAGGGTTTTCAGTATTTACTATCTAAATTTCCTGCTACTAGTACTGCAAAAATTAAAGAAGATATTTTCATCGGGCCACAGATCCGTGACTTGATGAAAGATATTACCTTTGAACTGTTGCTGACAGATTCTGAGAAGTCAGTTTGGCTTTCTTTTGAAAATGTATACTACAATTTCATGGGAAAAGTAATGTCCGACAATTACAGGGAACCCATGGGAAACAGGCTGAACTGATACAAGGGTATGGGATGAAACATGTCTCTAAAATTGTTCCTGATCTATATTAACGACATAGGAGACAATCTCAGTAGCCGTCTTAGATTGTTTGCAGATGACGCTGTCATTTACCGTCTTGTAAAGTCATCAGATAACCAAAATGGAGTTGCAAAATGATTTAGATAAGACATCTGTATGGTGCGGAAAGTGACAATTGACCCTGAATAAAGAAAAGTGTAAAGTTATTCACATGAGTACTAAAAGAAATCCGCTAAATTTCGATCACGCAGTAAGTCACACAAATCTGAAGGCTGTAAATTCAACTAAATACTGTGTCCTGTGACATGAAACACCTGATATGTCAGATAACCTGCAGGCTGACACATTTGAGGTACGCGATTTATTCTAGACCTGGGCAGTCTATAATGTGAAGTGGACCTCGCAGATGCAGTGCGCTGTGCTGATAATGCACGACGTGAGCTGGACACCATCAGTCTATGAAATGAACAAGATATGAACACTACGCTGCAGTTTATGGCGTGATACACGCACTGTAAAAGCATGAAGAGAGTTAGACACCACTACCACCATTGCGTGAAACGAAAGCTATAGGGATTGGACAGAAATACGGAAACACTGAGACCTGCATGTTTGACCATAGAAGGAGATGCTGCTGTGTTTGATCGCAGACGGCGCCTGTGCAATGTCCTCAATAGATTACAATTACCAGTCGTGGTCAGAACAGTGTCCTGTGTAGTTGTGAGTGCGTTACGTCCGAGCGAAGTGGATTCTAACACGGGAAAATTAACGGTGCTCGTATGACGGGTGCTTCCGTAACCAAGGTAGCCGAACTGTTTGGCGTTCCTAGAGGCACCTTAACGAAGATTTATACGTCATTCAGAAAAAGCGGAAAAACATCTTCCGATAAGTCACAATGTGGAAGAAAGTATGCATTTAGTTATCGTGAAGGAAGGCCATTAAAGAGAATTGAGACCTAAGATAAGAGGAGGGCAGGGACAAAAGTCACTGCAGAACTGAATGCCGCACTCGCGACCACTATCAGCACCAAAACAACACGAAGGGAGCTTAAATAGCAGGGAACTGCATGGAGCTGAAATTCCAAAACCACTGATCAGTGATGCAAATGCCCGTAACTGGACGACGTAGTGCCGCAGCGATAAAACCTGGACTATGGAGCAACAGAATAAAGTCATTTGGTCGAGATGAGTTTTGTTTCACTTTGGTCCCAATTTCAGGCGGAGTTCTCGTTCCGAGAGTGAAACATGGCAGGGGTTCGGTGATGATTTGGGCAACCGTATCGTGGTATTCGGATGCCTCCATGGCCACTCAGGAAGGTCGCATTACTGTCAAGGACGATGTCACCATTTTGGCTGACCATTCCATGTGGTGAGTCTGTGTTCCAAGACTACAGGGCCCGTGTTCAGCTTACATCGTCCAAGTCTGGTTTTGTGAGCACGGGGGTCAACTGTTGCATCTTCTCTGGCCACCACGGTCATCAGTTCTCAATATTACTGGCCTTAGTAGTCTGCTTTGGAGAGAACGTTGTGGCTTCGCTATCGATCTCCATCATCGTTACCTGAACTTTCCTTTATTTTGCAAGAATAATGATATTGAAGATTGTACAGGACCTGAATTTATCCATTCCGAGACGACTGGAAGCGGTATTGAATGCCAACGGTTTTCCCACATCGTATTTGGCCTGCTTAGAAATGCGTTGTGCTTTTGGTGTTTCCATATTTTTGCTCACCCTCGTCTTTCGATAGAGCTGATCAAGCGACACCTATGGCCAGTTGGATCTTTAAAATCGCTTAAGACATTTACAAGCTTTCCAGGATTAGCTAAGGGTATTGCTTTTGTAACTCCTTTAATTATTTTGGATAAGGACCTAAGCTTCAATGTTAGAAAATGGGATGTTTCCAATGGAAAAGTGAGAATCAGTTCCTCGTAGTAAAAGTAGACTTTGCCGTCCAGAGTGTACGGACAACACTAAATCACGAAAGTCGGTTGCAGGTTGTAATGGTCCGCCTAGTCGTAGATATTGCTAATTGCTATAATCGCACTATTTCACTCCAATTTACGGAGCTTGTTAGCACTTGATGTTAGGTTGGCGCCATTACAATGTATTGTAGTAATCGCTGCTGCTTGCTGGATCGCTGCTGTGTCTCGATGCTGATGCTGGCTCTAAATCTGGTTGTCTAGGGTAAACACATGAGGTCCCGTGTTTTTCATGTGCTTTTGATGATAAAGGACGAGCGAAACCAACACATATGTAAACATCAAACATTTATTACTTTGGTGGCCATATTAATTCCACTGTCCACCAAAGACCATAACACAACACAAAGTAGTACTTCCTTTACATGTTCTTTGCATTGTTTTTCCATCCCAAACAATAACACAGAAACACACTTCACCAAAGTGACATTCCGACTGCCCCCTGACTGCCTCCGACTGCCTGTATTTATAACATTGCCAAAGAACTACTAAAAAGAGATATAGTTTATAAGTCACATGTACATCTGTTATCATAATTTGTGCAGAAAAGTTATTAATTTGCATCGAGTGACATAATTTAACATGTTATTAAAATGACAGACAGATTTGTTGACTTGACAGAATAATTCTTTGTTACAAAAAGGTCGTTTTTTAGAAGTTTGTCAATTGACTTCTCTAATTTGCATAAATAAGTAAGTAACATGAATTATTAAGAATTACATTGGTTTTCGTCTAAAATAGGATTGATTACGTGAATACTGAGTAAAAACGCTCCTAGTGAACAAATAGGTTTCACTGGGTGATTTTTATTTAAGGAGATCCAAAATACCTATGTTGGCCACTATTTTTCGTACTTCATATTAATTATTTAAGATGAACTTAGTGTTTTTACATGATGACATTTGCTGTATCAGTGATCAAGTGATATTAACTTTTGTGTGGGTCAGTTATTCAGTATAATTTAATGGGTTGACTGTTTATGGAGACATGTTATGCAATCACTGTTAACATACACAATAACTTTTCTATAATCATAAATACTCATTAAACTGGTTGAATTTGGAAGGGATCGCATACTTCATTAAAGTAAAGCCTGTAATATGTTCCGTTACAATACCCCCCTCGGGTAATATCATTTACAGAATGTTAATGATATTAGCCGACTAGGACAAATGTGTCAATTACTATGCATAATGTGTATGTATACAACAACCGTTACACCATTTCAAAATGACTTTTTCCTGTAAATATTTTAGTTGTGTTGTTTCAAATGCACTTTGTGTTATGGCTCTCAGTATGACAGCATCATAAAAATATTTAGTAATATATGAAAGTAAAAAAAAATGTTAATCTTTGCTCCCAGTGAGCCACATGGAAAATGATCAAAAACAGACACAAATATATCACATGTGATTTTAAGATATGTAAAAAATATATGTAAATTATTTCAAAGTCAGCTCTCATTAAGTCACAGAATAATCAAGATAATAGAAGGAACATAAATATATTACATAGATGGACAGGTCAGATGTCCATAGGAAAATATTGCAACTGTCTGCTCGTTTTGAGCCACATAAAGGAAATGAAAACAAAGTACATAATTATAAGTATGGACATGATATATAAACACAAACACTAGAGAAGTCACATGTATGAATGCATTTGAAAAAAAAAAAGGAAATATTTAAAAAACTTGTCTCCCATTGAGACACATAGTCAAGACAGTACAATAACATATTAATACTAAAATTGGACACTTAAATTGGTCACAACATAACACAAACATCAAACTTGCTGAACATCTGATTAGCTGTAGAAAATTGTACACAAATCTTATGCCTAAGAAAAGAATAGTAACAAAATGATGAGTCTTGCACAACAAGTTTTTTTACATTGTCTTTTATTTGGTGCATTTATGTCCCATATTCAACAATACAAAAAGAAAGTAATAAATGTTTGTCACCTTCTTGCCCATTGCAAGTAAAGAAGATTTCTCAAAATTTAATATTCAATAGTGACAATAAAAATATAAAAACATTCTCTCAGAGATCTGGAACTTTTCCAGGGTCTGTAGCATGAGTGGTAGTTGCTATTTGACACACCCAGTAAAAACTTTGCTGATAACATGCTTTATGGAAACTGGGGAAGTAATTGTATTCAAACAGGGAAATGTGCTTAATCATGTTTATATGGTTTCAATTCAGTGATGTTTCTTAATCCAAATAACCTTCTTGATCTGGGAAAGATAAGTCTATACGCATTAGGATGTGGGCTTTCTTTTATTTCAAATGGACAAATGTCAATGTTTACTTTAACATATGGATAACCTAGCTCAACATCTTTGTCTATTTCAGTATTTTCAAACAATAGATCATTTTCAATTTCTTTAGTTTCTAAGTCTAATGTCTCTTTCCTACACTTCGACACATCCCTCTCTGTTTGCAAAGCATTGACATTTAAACATAAACCTTTGTTTTCATCTGTTCCTCTTAACACTGTGTTGCCACTCAACAAATTATTGTTTTCACCCCATTTTTTATAAAGTCCGCTACGGATTCTTATCCACCATATAGGATACAAGGTTGCACTTACCTTTGCTAATTCTTTCCAAAAGGCATCTTTCTTTATACAGTTTCCATAGTTGTTCCACAAAACTTCTAAAAACTTTTCCCCTTTTTCTTGAAAACACACATTTACATTCCATCCCTTTATATTTTCTTTAATATTATTATTATTGTCATTCTCATAGATTAGTGTTTCATAGTTCCCAATAGGCAATAGCTTGTCCTCAGATACACATTCCCTAGTCTGCATTTCACTTAAATTAACCTCATTATTACCCATGTTTGTCACATCACTTACCTTTACCACATCATCACTTTTCAATTCTACAAATACTTTTATTTCTTCCTCCACACTCTCATCAATAACATCACTTGATTTAGGATCATTATTTAAATGTCCCTCCATTACTTCTTCCTCCTTCTCCACAACAACCCCATCTTCAGTTTCCCCCCTATGTATCTGAATCTCAGCAATTGAGTCTTTGGCTCCATTAAACACTTCCTCATCCCCCTTCTTATCAAATAAACCCCCCAAAATAGATTCTATTTGTGGTGTGTCTGACTTGTTATTCACACCAGTATCATTTTCAGCCCAACTATGGAACTCTGCAATACCTTCAACTTCTGCACTTTCACTAACTACCTGTGCTTGAACACAGTTTTTATTAACTGTATCACTTTTACTCATAGTATCCCAAACCTTTTATTAAATTCTAATTTATTCATTCTAACTACATCAGTATTTTCATGGTATTTACTCTTTACATTGTATTCTCTCCTTTTCCAGTTTCGGTTATGTGTTGTCCTGTCATAATATTGTCTAGCCCCAAAACTACGGACATCTAGTGGGACTGTCCACCGTTTCCCGGCTGGTTTCCTCGGTCTGTCCGTTTGTAGTTGTCGTTTTGTTCACTAGTTTCAAGAAACCCCCTTCTATCTTGTTCTCTTCCCCAATACCTATTTCTATCATTCCTGTTATCTCTCCTCCATCCTCCCTCCTGTGTATTGTTTCTGAAATCATTTTCATATCTCCTATCTCCCCTATTTGGAGCATTATTTCCAGAATTTTCAAAGTCTCTCCTCCCATAATAATCTCTATTTACATTCCTGTTCCACCCCCCATACTGGTTGTTGCCAGAGCCAAAACTTTGGTTACTTTCTCTTTCCAAGGCCCTATCTAATCTATCTACAAATTTCAGGAACTCTTCCATTGAATCGTCTGGTCCATGGACCAATTCCCACTGCAGTCTCTCTGGTAATCTTCTTTTTAAAACATCAATTTGTGTCATAATATCAAAAGAGTTATTCAAGTGAGCAAGTTTTTTCAATTGATCTCTGCAAAATTTTTGCATTCCCCCTACTTTCCCTCTATACACTGGTCCATTTAGAAATTCTGACTTTAATCTGGCTTGTATGGATTGTGACCAAAATTTGCAAATAAATTTAGCTTCAAACTCTTCAAAAGTATTCCAAGAATCATTATTCTCATTTGCCCAGGATAGGGCCTCCCCTTCTAGAAACCGTTTTACTAACTTAATTTTTATGTCATCTGACATTCCTACAACAAACATATCCTTACATTGGTGAATAAAGTCAATAGGGTGCAGATTTTCACCAGGAAAGCATTTCACTTGGATGTGCCCATACATTGTATTTTGATTGTAAATCGTTTGTTTGGACATCAATGCGTCCTCCAATTGTGTATATTTAGTGTGTATATTTTCTACTTTTGTATCTACATTAGTGGTGTACAGGTTGTATTCCTGTTTAAGGTTTTCTGATGTTTTGTCTATTCTCTGATCTAATCTTTTAGGTTCAGTATCTACTCTGTTGTAAATGACAGCAATGCTGTCTGTGTTCGCTTGTATGTTTTCATTTAAACTTTCAACTTTAACTTGAAATTCTTTTCTGAAGTGTATCAACTGTTCGCTAGTGTTCTTACTGAGGGTAGTTTTAATTTCCTCACACTTCTCATTGAGATGAGTACTTAATAGATCAAAATCCAAACTTAACTTATCCAGTCTATCTGTGTTTTCTTCACTTGATTGTTTAAAATCCAAACTTAACTTATTCAGTCTATCTGTGTTTTCTCCAAGTTTCAAACTTACTTGTTCACTTAATTGTTTAAAATCCAAACTTACTTGCTCACTTGATTGTTTAAGTTGCGAGCTTATTTGAGTTGCAAACTCTGCTAGCCACTCTGTTAAGTTTAATTGTTCACCACCCCCTGGTTCAATTTTTACATTTCCTACGATCTCATCCCTCTCAGGTAGAGACATGTTAACAATTAATTATTTTAAATGACAACAACAACAAAATACCTTGCTTTATGTCTATGCTATGATGTCGTGGTCGGTGTTCTTGTTGGCTTTCTTCACTTATATTCGGTTTAATTGAAGCTGAAGTCTTGATTGATGAAATCCATTGACATAATCCAGACGTTAATCTTCCGAGCGGTGTGATGATAGTTTTTCGTAGTCGCACAAACACAATTTATTTATTTATTTTTGACATATTTTCACTGTTGACACACTGCACAAATAAACTTTTTTGGAATGCTAAGCACTTACGAAATTTATCGCTGCACTATTATCATCGATGCACTTAAAGATCCCGGACGAGCCCCCACTTTTGTAATGGTCCGCCTAGTCGTAGATATTGCTAATTGCTATAATCGCACTATTTCACTCCAATTTACGGAGCTTGTTAGCACTTGATGTTAGGTTGGCGCCATTACAATGTATTGTAGTAATCGCTGCTGCTTGCTGGATCGCTGCTGTGTCTCGATGCTGATGCTGGCTCTAAATCTGGTTGTCTAGGGTAAACACATGAGGTCCCGTGTTTTTCATGTGCTTTTGATGATAAAGGACGAGCGAAACCAACACATATGTAAACATCAAACATTTATTACTTTGGTGGCCATATTAATTCCACTGTCCACCAAAGACCATAACACAACACAAAGTAGTACTTCCTTTACATGTTCTTTGCATTGTTTTTCCATCCCAAACAATAACACAGAAACACACTTCACCAAAGTGACATTCCGACTGCCCCCTGACTGCCTCCGACTGCCTGTATTTATAACATTGCCAAAGAACTACTAAAAAGAGATATAGTTTATAAGTCACATGTACATCTGTTATCATAATTTGTGCAGAAAAGTTATTAATTTGCATCGAGTGACATAATTTAACATGTTATTAAAATGACAGACAGATTTGTTGACTTGACAGAATAATTCTTTGTTACAAAAAGGTCGTTTTTTAGAAGTTTGTCAATTGACTTCTCTAATTTGCATAAATAAGTAAGTAACATGAATTATTAAGAATTACATTGGTTTTCGTCTAAAATAGGATTGATTACGTGAATACTGAGTAAAAACGCTCCTAGTGAACAAATAGGTTTCACTGGGTGATTTTTATTTAAGGAGATCCAAAATACCTATGTTGGCCACTATTTTTCGTACTTCATATTAATTATTTAAGATGAACTTAGTGTTTTTACATGATGACATTTGCTGTATCAGTGATCAAGTAATGTTAACTTTTGTGTGGGTCAGTTATTCAGTATAATTTAATGGGTTGACTGTTTATGGAGACATGTTATGCAATCATTGTTAACATACACAATAACTTTTCTATAATCATAAATACTCATTAAACTGGTTGAATTTGGAAGGGATCGCATACTTCATTAAAGTAAAGCCTTTAATATGTTCCGTTACAAGGTCCTCCGCTCAACAATACAGTGTGCGACGAATAAATGACGTTACGTTGCCCCAGGCATTGACAACTGAGTGTTAAGTACAGAAGGGCAGCAAGGAGTCTCGAGTGCTACTCCAAGTCGGTAAAAGCCCGCGAAGCTTGGCAGTTGCAGGACGCATTCAATTCACAATCGCATAATTCATAAAATTCAACCATTATAGCTATAGATTACTCAAAAAACACGAAACTAAACAGGTAAACGAGATGAGGAAGTGCATATAAACGCTTTCATGGTACACAAAATAGTACTTAAGATAATGAAGGTATTTCCAACGCTTATACCTTCATTATCTTAAGTACTATTTTGTGTACCATGAAAGCGTTTGCCGCGCGACCGCTACGGTCGCAGGTTCGAATCCTGCCTCGGGCATTGATGTGTGTGATGTCCTAAGGTTAGTTAGGTTTAAGTAGTTCTAAGTTCTAGGGGACTGATGACCTGATAAGTTAAGTCCCATAATGCTCAGAGCCATTTGAGCCAAAGCAAAAGCGTAACCTCCAATTTGCTCTGAGGAGAATGTTGTTGTTTTCTCCGTCACATTCCCCTCAGGCGTTGTGAAACGAACGATCACGAAAGTGTGAGGTCAATCTTTTTCAAAGGCGAAGTCGAATGAAAAAATGTTTGGAAGCAGTATGATGCGTGGCACCTGCTCTACATTTCGTAACTCCATGCTCCTATCCAATGTACCACCGTTAGCTAATACAAGTTTCAACTGTGTCCTTTAACTTCGATTTATGAAGGCTTTAACCGCCGATGTTCATTATCTCAAATTTTATTGTAACAAATCGTACCAAGAACGAAGTGTTTCTGATAAATATTCAGTGTGCTGTTGACTTGAAACGGAATGCTTTCATAAAATGCAAGTCAGAATACGAAAACAATTCAAATTCGAAAATTATTTAACCACCAATATTACGATTTTCGCCATTTTATTGCAAGGAATAGTAGCAATAACAACGCATTTTAGAAAGGACCTCAATTTGCTGGCGATTTGAAACAGAATTTATTTATATGACATCTTATATAAAACCCAACAAATAGGATCTTCAGCTATAAACTAGAAAATCCAACATGACATCTAAATATCGAACGAGCACGAAAGCTGACAGACAGATCCTGTCGATTTCGATACAGCGTGTGACGACAAAATAACATCGCGTTTGCCTCAGCTCTTGTGAACTGTTTCCCCATTCTGTCACCCGACTAACTTGGTGGTCTCTCGTTTCCTCCAGATGCACAGATTGAAAGTGTCGCCCGCTGAGTGAAGCAAACGACTCCAGTGACTAGCTGCTCACAGGTGATGCACCTGTATCTGAGCTCCAGTCAGCTGTCAAACCAGCTTGAGTCTAGCGCGTTTCGCCGCTGTCTGTATGTTATGTCCCAGAGTCTATCGAAACAGAGATGATAGAAAACTTAATAAACAGGAACATAAGTTTCCATTTAAATAAGGCTTGGGATTCCGCACTCAGTTTATTAAGATCTTGTCAGGTATCTTATCCACTAGAGCTGGAAAACATCGCGAGAATGTGCGGGGTCTGGAAAACAAACGAGAATCAAAGCTGTTAGCGGACAGATCGACTCCAACAATACTTCACAGTCTGGTTGGAGACCAGGCACCGAGTGATCAACAGCACATCCCGCAGCATCTGAAGGCGACGATTGGGTCGGTCGTCGAAACATAAAAATGGAATCTTCAACTTGTCTGAATACCTGAAAGACGTCATGAAAAGGAAAACTACCCGTGACGTCATAGTGACATTCTGCCATGTGTCAGTGATGCCTAAGAACAGCAGGTGGAGGGAGAGCTGCATCATCGCTTGTCCTGAGGCGTATCCAAGAAACTGACGCTCGGGGGACCCACAGGCCTCGCCACTCACAGCTTGCCACGCCTGAAGTGAAGGAAACAAAAACATATACGGGGGTCACTCCAAAAGAAATGCACACTATTTTTGTAAAAATACAGTGTTCGTTCTGCATGTGTGAAAGTTTTACCGTGTGTAGATACATCCTTTCCGCTTGTTTTAAAACTTAGTTCAACCTGTTCCCGTGAGTGGCGCCATCACAGCATGTCTTCAAGATGGCTGCTACACTTGACGTTCGTCAGAAGCAAAGTGCTGTCATAGAATTCCTGTGCTGTGAAAACGAGACAGTGGTAAACATCCACAAGAGGTTGAAAAAGGCGTATGGAGATGCTGCTGTCGACCGCAGTACAGTTAGTCGGTGGACAAGCAGGTTACGTGATGAAAGCGGGCAAGGCAATATTGAGGATTGTCCTCGCAGCGGCAGGCCTCGTACTGCACACACTCCAGACACTGTGCAGAGAGTTAACGAATTGGTGAATGCTGACAGGCGCATCACAGTGAACGAACTGTCACACTACGCTGGGATAGGGGAAGGAAGTGTTTGTAGAAACTGAAAGTGTTGGCGTTAGAAAAGGTTTGTGCCAGGTGGGTTCCCAGGATGTTGACAGTGGCTCACAAAGAAACAAGAAAAACGATATGCAGCGAACTTTTGGAACAGTACGAGAATGGTGGAGATGAATTTCTTGGAAGAATTGTGACAGGTGATGAAACATGGCTCCATCATTTTTCACCAGAGACGAAGAGGCAATCAATGGAGTGGCATCATGCAAATTCACCCAAGAAAAAAAAAATTCAAAAGCACACCTTCTGCTGGAAAAGTTATGGCTACGGTGTTTTTCGATTCCGAAGGACTCTTGTTTGTGGACATCATGCCAAGTGGAACCACCATAAATCCTGATGCATGAGTGACGACACTGAAGAAACTTCAAGCTCGACCGAGTTGTGTTCGACCACATCGGCAAAAGCAGGATGTTTTGCTGCTGCACGACAATGCACGGCCACACGTCAGTCAAAAAACCATGGAAGCGATCACAAAACTCGGATGGACAACATTGAAACACCCGCCTTACAGTCCTGACCTGGCTCCATGTGACCATCATCTCTTTGGGAAACTGAAAGACTCTCTTCGTGAAACAAGGTTCAAGATGATGACTTCCTTGTGCATGCTGCCAGACAGTGGCTCCAACAGGTTGGTCCAGAATTTTACCGTGCGGGTATACAGGCGCTGGTTCCAAGATGGGGTAAGGCAGTTGAGAGGGATGGAAATTATGTGGAGAAACGAAAATATTGTTCCTAAAGGATGTATCTACATACTGTAAGACTATCAAACATGTAGAACAAAAGATGGATTTAAAAAAATAGTGTGCATTTCTTTTGGAGTGACCCTCGTATATACGCTGAGTGTCTCTTCTGTCGGACAAGTCCTACAGAACAGACACCAGGCTCTTTATGTCTATGAGCGCGACGGCTCTTACGCGTACAATTATTTCAGTGTGGATGCACATTGCGTCAGAACTCCCGTAGGAATCAGGATCAGCTGCCAGCAGAAGGAGAATGGGCAGGGACGCTACTTGTGTACGATAAGATGGGAATTTAGGTCGGATGGTAAGCATGCCAGGGTAGCCGAAGCGATCAGAGCTACCGCTTCCGTTAAATTGGAAATGCGGAACGAGTTCCAGTCCGACACAAATTGTCACCTGTCGTCTTTGGATTTATTTCAAAACCCGAATGCGGCTGATGTGGTTAGTTTCTCTTAATTCAAATAAACAGCAGGCCCTCCTCATCGCGTACCTGCCTCTCGTAGCCTGGCTCGACGAGCAGCCCCACGAGGCAGGAGCTGTAGGCGGATCCCAGCAGGAAGCACGCCACCAGCCACGGCGCGTAGAAGCGCCGCCAGCGACGTGGCTCCGCCGACGGCACTTGCATCAGCCCCGCCCACGCAGTCAACAGGCTGCCAACACACACGGGTTCACCACGGTTGTTCATTCGCTGCCAGTCCTCCTCCAATCATCCTCAAATGCATTTCATTTCCTACTATTTTGCTCGTCATCTGAGAAGTGTTGTGAACTCCACTATGTTTACACCTTACACACCCTTTGCAAAATGGTTCAAATGGATCTTAGCACTATGGGACTTAACATCAGAGGTCATCAGTCCCCTAGACTTAGAACTACTTAAATCTAACTAACCTAAGGACACCACACACATCCATGCCCGAGACAGGATTCGAACCTGCGACCGTAGCAGCCGCGCTGTTCCGGACTGAAGCGACTAGAACCGCTCAGCCGCAGCGGCCGGCATGCAACATGGAATAGCCTTTATACAGAGTACGTCGTCACATGCGTCCGTCCTCACCATCAGTCACTCATCTACAACTACGTATACATTAATACCCCGTAAGCCACCTGCTGGTGTGTGGCGGAGGGTACTTCTGTGCCACTAACTGATCCCCCTTAACCTCTTCCATTGGTGAATGGCACGTGGGAGGAATGATTGTCGGTGAACGTGTATATTAGGTCCAAATTATAGAATTTTTCTTCGAGGTTATTTCGCGATATGTATGTGCGAGGAAGTAATGTGCTGTTGGACTCTTCGCGGAAAGCACGCTCTCGAAATTTCAATAGTAAAACGCTTCGCCATGCACATCGCCTGTCTTGTAGCGTCTACCACTGTAGTATGTTGAGCGCCTTTTTAACGCTCTCGGGCCGCGTTTAGTCGACTAAACGGGGCGACACCTTCTCGTACATCACAGCATCCTCACAAACAGTCATGAATTGCTGCTCACCCTGTCCGTCAGATGATTCATGTATGTATAGAGACTAAGAGAGGTCCTGTCATACTTCCGTCGGGACTCTTGGAGATGTCCTTTGCCTAATAAGCACTCGCGCTCGAGGGCAACGTAATGAGTCTATTACTTAAGAGACGTTCGAGCCGCTTACTTAAGATATGTTCGAGCCAGTCACACATCTTGAAACATAATCCGTATGCTTGTACTTTATTAAGTCTGCACTGCGGCGCTATGTCAAACGCCTTCCGGAAATATAGGAACGTGGAATCTATCTGTTGTCTTTGGTCCATGGTTCGTAGGATATCGTGTGGAGCAGGGCAGGTGATTTCTCCACTCTACATGGCGCCGAGTGACTTCCTCTTTTCTCGAATGACGAAATCATGGCGTGACAGGATTTTCCAGGATGACGAAGAGGTGATTTTCGAGGCGAAACGTTTCCTGCACAGCAAATATATTCATAAAATCATGTATTGTAGAGAGAAATATGTCGCGTTGAAGGGTGGATATCTAGAAGGCTGACATCATCATCAAGTATGATGGTGCTAGCTAGATTTTACCAGGCAGATGGTTAAAGCTTTACGACTTGTAATTTATATGCAACAAATTTGCAGCAGCAGTGGCTAAATCTAGCCTGCATAACACTGTGTGTTTGCTGTATTAGTGTTAGTTTCACTGTCATTTAAGCCATCAACAGATCTTTACATGAAAAAACTAACATTTGGACAAGCTATCTGACTGCGTATTTGAATATGAAAAACTACAGGAACAAATTACCCTGTAGCAAGGAATACCTAAGCTATCTGACTGCGTTTTTGAACAAGAATTTTAAAGTGATACAGAATCTGACATGTGCAACGAAATTTCCTGGACTAGAGTACAAGACATGTTGCATTGCGTCAGCGTCTCTGTTCTGGCCCTAAGTTTTACACTCACCTTTTTAGGTGACTGCCTTTTTCCATGTGGTTTATAGCAATGCGCAGCAGGATGCAGTAGCAACGGCTAAAGCTTATTGTTACTAAGAATGAATTTAATAGAAAAGAGTTTGCTGGGGTCCTGTTAATTACTAAATAACTTTTGAGAAGGGACTTCATTAATTAAGTCTATTTAAAACTTCAGAATCATCATGAACAAATATTAATAATGACAATGACAAATGACGTGTCAATAATGGCTGAGCGCCAGATTAACAAATTATTTCAATTTTAAAATTGCATTAACATTTAGTAACCACAGCATATTATTTAGATGTGGAGAATAATAATAATTATTATTATTTGGAGGATAAGGAGGCTTCTTTCACTGACAAGCAAAACATGGGATTATTGTAAACTCTGACTAACAATCACGAGCCTAACCCTGCTATTTCTTTGGCACTATGCTTGCGAATTTTACTTTGAATTCCATCTTGAAGCGTAGTTAAGCCATCTGAACCTCTCGTGGTTATATAAATGAAATAAGGCTTTGAGTGTGGTAAGATCTGGCGTCACCGACGAGAGGGCAACGTTTTCTGTCTCCGAGCTCTCGACCGATACTACTAGTCTACTACTTCCATTCTCGCAGACAGACCTAGTCTCACAACAATGCTTAGAATCGCGTTCCCATGTTTCGCCCTCAGATTATTGCTATCGATATCTGAGCGGTTACACAATGCATAGAATAGCGTTAAGTTAGACGTATTGTTTTATGTAATGGAGAATTCTGACACACTCCTTACAGAGTACCCCTTATAAACATGACTGGAGTTGCAAAGGGTGTGCCGCTTCCTGGACTCGGGTAGGCGCGCCGGCCCCGGATCGAATCCGCCCGGCGGCTTAACGACGGAGGCCGGTGTGCCAGCCAGCCTGGATGTGGTTTTTAGGCGGTTTTCTACATTCCCCTAGGTGAATACCGGGCTGGTCCCCACGTTCCGCCTCAGGTACACGGCTCACAGACATCTGAACACATTCGCACTATTCCATAGATTACACTAGACACAGACAGTTGGGGTACACTCATTCCGTCCCAGGGAGTATGGGGTGGCGGCAGGACGGGCACCCAGCCACCCCTTAAATTAACCTTGCCAATTCCGATTAACCATGCCGACACTGCGTCATTGCGGGAGAAAGGCACAAGCAAAAAAAAAAAATAAATAAATAAATAAAAGAAGTGCATACTTTCTACTACATTTCCTTGGGCTCATGTTGTTAATGTCTTCACTCTATTATCTGGTGAGAACATATATTAATTCATAAATAAAAATCAAGGGTTATTATGTTAAATTCTTAAAGAATCTCATTGTTAAAAAATGTTTCCAGGTAAATGGACATTGTATAAATCTGAATGGAAACCAATAGCATTGGTACAAATAAAAGTAGTGCCAGACACTCGCAATGGCGAACTACTCACAAATAAGCGTCAGCCTGCCAGTTCACTTGCAAAAGTTTGTGGAACTATATTCAGGGACAGTAGGGAACAAGAGATGGAGCCGTATGAAGATGAAAAAAATAACTTTGCTGTGAAATACAGTCATAATAAAAACTGCCTGTTCAAAAGTGTGCATCTATTAAATGAAGATATGCTGCTGGCTAACATTCAGCATCCCGGGTTCGATTCCCGGCGGGGTCAGGGATTTTCTCTGCCTCGTGATGACTGGGTGTTGTGTGACGTCCTTAGGTTAGTTAGGTTTAAGTAGTTCTAAGTTCTAGGGGACTGATGACCATAGCTGTTAAGTCCCATAGTGCTCAGAGCCATAACATTCAGCACCATGCTGCTCCAGCCCACGCGTTGTAGATGCTCCAATCTTCCTTGGCATACGACCACGAGGTGATCGAGAAGTAGTTGTTCAAGCATGTCCCACTCTTAGGCTGTGGCCCTCCAAATGTCATGAAAAAGAAAGGTACCGGTGACAACGTACTGCAAGTTTCAACTGGCCTCAATCATGCTCGGTCGGTTCATGTCAGTATGTTCCACAGGCCATTCCATTCGGTTGATTCCTACCTCCTATACGAAGCTGTACATGGGGCAGGTATGGTGTGCTCGTGCATCATTTCCTTGTACACATCGTTGAAATATAGACTGTAACGCTGGAGTATGGTTTGGAGGATAGTGTCGCAGTAATGTACAGCCCTTAAATTATCCTCGATACCGATTAGAGGTGCGTAAATTCCGTAAGTGATCCCGGCCAAAAACATGATCCTTTGGGACTGGATATCTCCACACTTCTCTAATTACGACACTCGACAACCACCAGACAAATCTTACATTCATCGGTGGAGAGAATCCGACGCCATTTATCCAGGTTCCACTTTAACTGTTACTTTGCGCTCGTTATTCACGCACCACGGTCATAGTGAACGGAGTTGTTTATAATGGATGCCTCCTTGCGAAACTGATCATACGGCGACGGTTGCGTACTGTCTCATTAGACACATCTATCACAGTGCCTCCCAAAAATGCAGCGTCCCATCCCCTTCGCGGTATCTAGGAGTCATTATTTGTGGATAGCAGTCATCAGATGCCGCTGTTAACTGCGAGTGACCACTACGAGACAGCTCCTCAGTGTTCTGTGTCTCATGAAAGCGGTAGGAAGTTAGAATAACTGTGCTGTTTCGTACGCTGATTGTGCTTCTCTAGCTGAAAAGGTTTCTTACTATAGAGTGTCAATGTTTGCTGTGCAGCCTTTAATTTATTGTTCGGGGTATGTTGAGGAACTAAACAGTGTTGCCGCGCGGAGTGGACGCGTGGTTTGAGACGCCATGTCACGGATTGCGCGGCCCCTCCCGCGGAGGTTCGAGTCCTCCCTCGGGCATGTGTGTGTGTGTGTGTGTGTGTGTGTGTGTGTGTGTGTTTGTGTGTGTTTGTGTGTGTGTGTGTGTGTGTGTGCGACAACTAAGTTTAAGTTAGATTAAGTAGTGTGTAAGTCTAGGGACCGATGACCTCAGCAGTTTCGTCCCTTAGGAGTTCACACACATTTGAACACTAAACAGTGTACACAGGCTACTTCGTACGTTTCAGGACAGGAGAGAATGCACGCTACTAAACTGCACTGAGGATTCATGTTTAGTTTTACCTCTAGTACACTGTAGACTTGACGTAAAGATTTCATGAGATCAAAAGAGTGTAGAGAAGCAAGATACCGATAGAAAAACTAGAACTGGTACCAAGCGGTCATGTGACCCTTCACCGTTCACGTAAGTCATGGCAGTGAAGTGGTGCGTACGTGTCAGTAGGTTGTGTGGTATCAGCACAGGGACCAACGTGGGAGGAGACAGAATGACAGAAGGAAGCTATCGTGTTTGGACGTCTCCGTAACTGTACCGTGAAGCTCCCAGATTAGTTGGTGTTTCGAAGTGGACTATCCGACATGTCTACCACGAATTGTGTACCACGAAACGTGGTGTAAGGACAGCCGTCTTAAAAGATCCTTTCCAGATGGACCAGAGCCGAGTACCACGCCTTATCACTGACAATCGGTTTCAAATCCGATAGGAATTGCTAATGCAACTGAAAACAGGTGCACTTCATCCAGTTTCCAAGCGAAATTGTGAAGAGAACTGCGTGAATGGGTATTTGGAGTCGGGTACCTCAAAAAGGGCGATTTACTCACAGTGGCACTGAAGTGTCGAAACAACGCCGGCCCGTGTGGCCGAGCGGTTCTAGGCGCTTCAGTCTGGAACAGCGCGACCGCTGCGGTCGCAGGTTCGAATTCTGCCTCGGGCATGGATGTGTGTGATGTCTTTAGGTTAGTTAGGTTTAAGTAGTTCTAAGTTCTAGGGACTGATGACCACAGATGTTAAGTCCCATAGTGCTCAGAGCCATTTGAACCATTTTGTCGAAACAGCATGTAATTCCACCTTTTACGCAACGACACAAACTCAGCACAATAAGCTGTTGGGTGGTAGGACTGGACCAAAGTAACACATCAGGAAATCACCATCGACAGTTGGACTGAACATTTTATTTGGTACCTTTAAACAAAAGAACTTGACAAATAAAACCATCACATGTTTAAAACTACATGAATTACCATTCAGGTGAAAATAATTTACTTCAATTTTAAACATTCATAAAAACGTGACACTTATGGCCTATTATACATTTACTGAATGAGTTAAATTTTATATACTATAAATTGTAATCAAGCTGAAGAACAATTTATCAAAATTTAACTAATGTACTCTTTCATTACTACAGTGATTGTTATTACCAAAATAATTCAGAGTTCAGGCAACAATCAGATACCACGGCACACAACAGGTTACTTAAATGGTAGGCACCACATAATTTAGCATATAAAATATAAAACTTCATGTGAGCAAACAAGCTCGTGAGATTCAGCAACTACGCTCAGAAAACGGACGCCCGCCCGCTCAACTGTTTCCAATACAAGCTCGGCATGGACCCCAAGACGCGAGCAGCAACGGTCACGAATGGGCACGAGAAAATCCCAGAACTAGTGAATATTTGCAACAGACTGACATCTGCCTTAAATAACTACAAACACAATAACTCATTACAACACATCATCAGTAAAATTAAAACATTAAATTAATTACAGTACCGATCTACTGTTATTGAAGGAATTCTAGTTCCGCCATCAATATAATCCATTTCAGGCTATTAAACACATAATAATAACTGGTAAGAATTTAGGAAATTACTGAGTTCAAAATTATACACGTATCTCTCAGACACACTATTAGTTCAAACAGAAAAGTAACAGTGATGTTATTACATTTCAGAGATAAATATATTCCAGGATATATACACCAATAGCGACTGGCCATCTTACTCCGTGGTGTGATATAAATACAATAACCAGGCGGTAACTAAACAAGGGCCAGCAAACTGCTTTCAATGGCGGTTAAACCTTGACAGTAGGGATCTACAACGGAATGTCTCAGCAATCCAGGCCCTCGTAAATGTTAATGATCACACCACATACACCTTAAAACATTATGTATTAAACCATTTAAAATCAACACGCTGAAGGCCAGACTCAGTAGGAATGGCGACGGCCGCCGAAGAAAATACAGTCAACAGCACAGAACCCAGTTGTGGATTCCGACCACAATTTACAGGACAAGCAAGGCCCTTACTCTCTTGATTGTTCGACGAACCCAGGCGCCGCAGATCCCGATGCCACGAGACATGAAGCAAGCGGAAAAAACACCAATAGCTTCCCAGTAACGTCTCTTTCCACGCCGGAAATATTTGCCACGGCCGTGTCACCCGGGTAACAGCCCCTCGTGTCCTGCTTGCTGGCTGACACGGGACCTTAGCTGTCCACCATAGTTCCCAAAACGCCGTTACTGCTTGACGTCCAAAAGCAAAATTCCTCCCTCTTCCTCAACTTTTCCTCTCGCTCCCGATCGGCCTGGTAGGTGGCGCCAGCGCGCGCTCTGTGCACAACGCCGGAAAGATGATCCACACCGCCGGCGGAAATATCGCTGATCGAGCCACACGGCTCAGGCACATTATGTTGTTCGTCTTCAGTGCGCCAAACAATACAGAAACTAGACACTAGCTGAGTGGAGGCGTGTATTGTGATCCGATGAGTCTAATTTTGCCTCTGTTCAAACGATGGAAAAAATAGAGGGCATCAACAGCTCCATGAGACTCTTAATACATAGTTTGTGAGGGGTTGGAGGTGACTGTTTTTTTCACTCAGACTTGGGCCCATTCATTAAGATAACGTGAACATGAACCAGGATATTTATTTCAACGCTTTTGGTGCTCGTGAGTTGCCCTTAGTCCTACGTCTACATCATGAATGCATTGTGTACATTTCTACCTTCCAAAATATTAAAAGGTGCTATCACAGGCTGCATGGATTGCTTCTTACAAGGGAACCTCCCCATCGCACCCCCCTCAGATTTAGTTATAAGTTGGCACAGTGGATAGGCCTTGAAAAACTGAACACAGATCAGTTGAGAAAACAGGAAGAAGTTGTGTGGAACTGTGAAAAAATAAGCAAAATATACAAACTGAGTAGTCCATGGGCAAGATAGGCAACAACATGGGCAGTGAGAGCTCAGGGCCGCCGTGGTCCTGTGGTAGCGTGAGCAGCTGCAGAATGAGAGGTCCTTGGTTCAAGTCTTCCCTGTAGTGAAAATTTTACTTTCTTTATTTTTGCATAGTTACTATCTGTCCGTTCGTTCATTGACGTCTCTGTTCACTGTAATAAGTTTAGTGTCTGTGTTTTGCGACCGCATCGCAAAACCGTGCGATTAGTAGACGAAAGGATGTGCCTCTCCAGTGGGAACCAAAAACATTTTATCGCAAGGTCATAGGTCAACCGATTCCTCCACAGGAAAACACATCTGATATATTCTATACGACACATGACAGGAATATGTTGTCGACCCACCTAACTTGTACACTTGACGAATGGGCACTCTTTGGTGTGACGTCATAAGCGCGTGACTGCGTGTGAGATCGCTCTCTAAGTTTTCATCTATTTTTAGGTTTCAGATATATATTTTAACTGTTTTTGTGATAATATTTACTATATAAGTGACTTATTAGTGGTTACTTCATTCACCTCCGCATTTCTTGTGTTGTGGCCTGATATTTGTGAGTGTTTCGTATCGAGCAACTTAACCTCTTACCCGTGTTTACATTCCACGCTGACCAGTTGCAGCTGTAGCGGCGCATCGAAAGCTAAGTACTAATTAATTGTTTGTGTATAGTAGTTTATTTAGGAACTTTAGTAGTCTTCAACCGGTGTTCTTGGTGTTTTCCGGTGAAATAACTTCAGAAGAAATTTTTGCGAACTACTTTCAGTTTCGTTACTGTCATTAGACGTTTGATTTTCTTTCTGTGTTAGTATTTTGTTATATTCTCATTTGTTGTTGATTAATACTGTCAATAATAGTAGTTACTTCCCTTGTAGAGCAAGTTTGTGATTATTGTAGTCAGTTTTTAACATCTTCTTATTGTAGTAGAGGAACTTAGATAAAGTTGTTTTCTTGTTTCAATAATTGTAAAATTTTACCATGAGTGAGAAGTGTGGGCTTTGCCGTAGGTTCGTGAGCAGTGGATTGCGGTGTGAGACTTGTTCGAAGTATTTTCACTGGGGGGAATGCAGTGGGGAAGCCAGTGGGCATTCTGGTGAGATCCTCTCCTGGAACTGCAGGTTATGTAGCAAGAGTAAGTTGATAGAGGAGCAGGAGCGTAAGACCTGTGCCCTTCAGGTGCAGTTGAAAAACGCACAGGAGGAGCTAGATAGGATGAGGAGGGAGAAGGAGGTTGGGGAATGGGAGCTGGCTGTTGGCAAGAGATCTGCTGGGAGAAGGAGATTTTCAGATAGTTTTACTATTGGTGTTTGTAATAGATATGACCAACTGTCAGAGTCTAGTAGAGAGGAATCTCTAGTAGCTGTAGATGTAGGAAGTATGCAGCAGACCTCAGCAGTTACGGTGGCTAGGACAGTTGCAAAGTCTAAGAGAAAGAAGAAGGTTCTGCTGTTAGGTAGTTCTCATGGTAGAGGTGTAGGCCAGCAGTTGCAGGAAGTTTTGGGGAGTGAGTACCAGGTCACCAGCATTGTGAAGCCTAATGCAGGATTGGCTCAGGTGACTTTTAACATAGGGGGGTTATGTAGGGATTTTACTAAAGAGGATCAGGTAGTGATTGTGGGTGGGGCTGGTAATAGTATTGATAGGGATGGGGAGTATGACATAGATGGTGACCTGGAAAAGATAGCCACTCAGACTGGCAACACGAATGTGCATTTCGTGGAACTGTTTCAGCGTCACGATCGGCCTCATCTTAATACAGCCGTCAGGCGTAATAACATGAGACTTGGGGGTGCGCTGATGACAGAAGGCATGAGTCACATTTCAGTGGTGTCGGTGGAGTTTATCGGCAGGACGGGTTTCACTAGACATGGCCTACACCTCAACAGGTATGGGAAGGGGAGGTTGGCAAAACTTATAGGTGACAGCATAGGTGGGGGTGGTGGGAGCACTCATGAGAAAATTCCGGTAGTTGTGGGTGTTAGAGCTGTACCTTTTTTAGATTGAAGTCAGCTGATAGGTATTCTTGCTTAAGGGAAGTCTCTCTAACAAAGAAACCACTTTCTACAAAGCTTGGGTATCCGATTAATGAGGGAATTAGTATATTTCATCAAAATATACAAGGTATTAGAGATAAAGTTAGTGAACTGCTTATAGATGTTGACTCTGAAATTATTGGTATATCTGACCACTTCTTAAATAAGGAGATAATTCATAGGCTTCCTTTACCAGGATACAGGTTGGCTGGCAGCTTTTCTAGGAGCTCTTTGCGGTGTGGGGGGGTAGCCATGTATGTGAAAAACGGTATCCCATTTGAGTCAATTGATGTTTCAAAGTACTGCACTGAAAAGGTGTTTGAATGTTGTGCAGGTGTGGTTAAATTTAGTGGAGCTAAACTTCTTACTGTTGTTATTTATAGATCCCCAGACTCCGATTTCACAACATTTTTGCTAAAGCTAGAGGAGGTTCTTGGTTCACTTTATAGGAAATACAAAAAGTTAGTTATATGTGGTGACTTCAATATCAATTGTATAAGTGATTGTGCAAGGAAGAGGATGCTGGTAGACCTCCTTAATTCATATAATCTTATGCAAACCGTATTCTTTCCAACGAGAGTGCAAGGGAACAGTAGAACAACCATAGACAATATTTTTGTTCATTCGTCATTATTAGAAGGGCATTCTGTTAGCAAAAAGGTGAATGGCCTTTCAGATCATGATGCACAAATTTTAAGTCTAAAAGATTTTTGTGCTGCAACACATGTTAAATATAGTTACCAACTTTTTAGGAAAGCTGATCCAGTTGCTGTACAGACTTTTGTAAACCTTATCAAGGAACAAGAGTGGCAAGATGTTTATAGTGCTGATACAGTAGACGATAAATATAATGCTTCCCTCAAGACTTTTCTCGTGCTCTTTGAAAGTTGCTTTCCGTGAGAACGTTCAAAACAGGGTACTAGCACAAACAGGCAGCCTGGGTGGCTGACTAAAGGGATAAGAATATCTTGTAGAACAAAGTGGCAATTATATCAAAACGTTAGAAACAGTCACAATCTAAATGCAGCAGCTCATTACAAACAGTATTGTAAGGTGCTTAAAAAAGTTATTAGGAAGGCAAAAAGTATGTGGTATGCAGATAGAATAGCTAAGTCTCAGGATAAAATTAAAACCATATGGTCAGTCGTAAAGGAAGTGGCTGGTCTGCAGAGACAGGTCGAGGATATAGAATCAGTGCGTAGTGGGGATGTCCGTGTTACTGATAAGTCGCATATATGTACAGTACTTAATAATCACTTTCTGAATATAGCAGGTGAACTAAATAGAAACCTAGTCCCAACAGGGAATCATATAGCGCTCTTAGAAAAAAGTGTTCCGAGACTGTTACCTGAAATGCTCCTCCATGATACTGACAAGAGGGAGATTGAGTTAATAATTAAATCACTAAAGACCAAGAACTCTCATGGATATGACGGGGTATCTAGCAGAATACTGAAGTATTGTTCCACGTATGTTAGCTCAGTACTTAGCCATATCTGTAACTTTTCCTTTAGGAGTGGTCGGTTTCCTGACCAATTAAAGTACTCGGTAGTGAAGCCACTTTATAAAAATGGAGACAGGGATAATGTTGACAATTATAGACCTATTTCTATGCCATCGGTGTTTGCTAAAGTTATCGAGAAGGTTGTATATACAAGGATACTGCAGCATTTAAATTCACATAATTTGCTGTCAAATGTACAGTTTGGTTTTAGAAAGGGCTTAACAACTGAAAATGCTATAGTCTCTTTTCTCTGTGAGGTTTTGGACGGATTAAATAAAAGGTTGCGAACGTTAGGTGTTTTCTTTGATTTAACGAAGGCTTTTGACTGTGTTGACCACAAAATATTACTGCATAAGTTGGAACATTATGGAGTAAGGGGAGTAGCTTACAATTTGTTCGCCTCCTACTTTAAGAACAGAAAGCAGAAGGTAATCCTCCGCAATAATGAGAGTGGTAATGATGTTCAGTCCCAATGGGGCACTGTTAAATGGGGCATTCCCCAAGGGTCGGTGCTGGGGCCACTGCTGTTTCTTATTTATATAAATGATATGCCTTCTAGTATTACAGGTGATTCAAAAATATTTCTGTTTGCTGATGACACCACCTTGGTAGTGAAGGATCTTGTGTGTAATATTGAAACATTATCAAATAATGTAGTTCATGATATAAGTTCGTGGCTTGTGGAAAATAATTTGATGCTAAATCACAGTAAGACTCAGTTTTTACAGTTTCTAACTCACAATTCAACAAGAACTGACATTTTAATCAGACAGAATGGGCATGTTATAAGCGAGACGGAACAGTTCAAGTTCCTAGGCGTATGGATAGATAGTAAGTTGTTGTGGAAAGCCCATGTTCAGGATCTTGTTCAGAAACTAAATGCCGCTTTATTTACCATTAGAACAGTATCTGAAATAAGTGACATTTCAACACGAAAAGTAGTATACTTCGCATATTTTCATACGCTTATGTCATATGGTATTATTTTTTGGGGTAATTCTTCTGATTCAAAAAGGGTATTTTTGGCTCAAAAACGGGCTGTTCGAGCTATGTATGGTGTAAGTTCGAAAACCTCTTGTCGACCCCTATTCAATAGTCTGGGAATTTTGACATTGCCCTCACAGTATGTATTTTCTTTAATGTCGTTTGTTGTTAGCAATATTAGCTTATTCCCAAGAGTTAGCAGCTTTCACTCAGTTAATACTAGGCAGAAATCAAATCTGCATGTGGAATGCACTTCCTTGACTATTGTGCAGAAAGGAGTGCAGTATTCTGCTGCATCCATTTTCAATAAGCTACCACAAGAACTCAAAAACCTTAGCAGTAGCCCAAACACTTTTAAGTCTAAACTGAAGAGTTTCCTCATGGCTCACTCCTTCTATTCTGTCGAGGAGCTCTTGGAAGAGCTAAAAAATTAAGCAAATTCCAGTGTTACATTCTTGATTTTCTTTACTTAAACTAACGACTTGTCGCCTGAATATGTTTCTTATATTTCATTTCATTCTGTTTCTACAATCGTGTTATAATTTCATGTATTGACTCGTTCCATGACCATGGAGACTTCTCCTAAATGTGGTCCCACGGAACAATAAATAAATAAATAAATAAAATAAAAAAAAGATTCTTCTACCTTGCCCGATTTAGGTTTTCTTGTGGATGTGATAATCACTCCCAAAAAAGTGATGGAAACATAAGAGTTTGTCACATAAACTGAAAATAAAAAATTAAATGTTTCAATCGATGGAAGATTTGAACCCAGGACCTCTTGGTCCGCAGCTGATCACGTTACCACGGGACCACGGGACCACGGCGCTCCTGAACTCATAGTGTCCTTGATGTTGCCTATCTGGCCCATGGACTACTCAGTTTGTATTTTTTGCTTATTTTTTCACAGTTCCACACAACTTCTTCCTGTTTTCTCAATTGATCTGTGTTCAGTTTTTCAAGGCCTATCCACTGTGCCAACTTATAACTAAATCTGAGGGGGGTGCGATGGGGAGGTTCCCTTGTTAGTTTAACGAACGCTCATGCACACTATCTTATCTTGAGCGTCCTGCTAAATCATTCGATCAGCACACCATAAACAATATCTGGAAGTATTTTCAATAGCGGATGCGACGTAGCAGTTAACATCCGGGCAGACTGGTAGGGCCAAGGAATCTAATCATTGTTAAGTGGCTTCAGGTGGATACGGCATTGCTGAAGTCACTTGCGACTCCCATCCTCTCCAAATTGGAGCAGTTATCAGGGATCGAGTGCGCCTTCGTAACTGATTGATCAGCATAGATAGCTGCCATGTCGAGGAACCAGGAGCGATTTTCGTTACTGCCAAGGATTTTGGTTTGATGGTGCAGAGTGCACTTAGCCTCTTGATGCGAAATCAGGATCTAGTTTGATCGAGTAGTAGCGGTTCCAACATTCTGGAAAGTCTGCAAAACGACTAGCAGAGCAGTGTGCTGACCACACCCCTCAATGCCTCCTGGTGTGATGTGGATGTGGTAGGCATCCCTTGGGCCTTCACATCTCGGTGGGGAGCTCACCAAGACTAGAGGCGGTGTTACAGAGTACGAGCCTGATGAGCTTATCAGAGCCGGAGTGTTGTGGCAGACCTACCCGGAGGTGACGGACTGGCCGTTCCTCGAAGCCCGCAGCAGCAGCGCTGCGGCCAGGTAGAGGAAGGCGATGCAGCCCCAGCCGGAAAGCGGGAAGACCATAGCGAGGGAGTACCAGCGCGGCCTGGGCCCCGCGCGCCGCACGGTCCACGCCAGGCCGTCCACGACGTGCGGGTACGTGAAGTCCGTGGCGGGCAGCCGCTCCGGCACCAGCGCCATCGCGTTCACCGCCATGTCCGCCCGGCCCGCCACCACCGCTCCCAGCAGGCCAGTCCACGAGCCGTCCCTGAACCGGCCGGAGCCCGTGTCGTCTTCCGGCGGCAGCATCACCACTCTGGCATGCAGTACTCGCTGCACCGTATCCAACAGCTGCTGGAAAACCGCAACACGTCCGCCTGGGTGAAAATCACTTTGGGTTTCACAATCGTGTAAAAACACGAGCAGCAATAAAAACGTAGACCGTAGTGCCATCCTCAGACGAGACATGAAAGCGAGCACGGCCGTGCAGATGCCCCTCTTTTGTGACGTTAGAACTTAGATTTTCACTTAGCTTTCTAAGGTGGGAATGGCATAATCAGACACGGTTTTTGCTCCCACGGGACAAAAATGCCCAGTTAGACACACGATCGCTTTTACCTCAAATGCAGAACTTAGGAGACGCCGTATTGGATTACATCATTTGCAGATGAAACCCATAATAGGTGGTTTTTACATTATAACTTACTATCTATGAATATACACTTTCTGACCGAAAGTATCCAACCCAATAGCGGACATTAACCCTTGCAGTGCAAAGCATGGAGGGGGGGGGGGGGTAATTTATGCCCACCTCTTTAAAATACTGTAATCTAGCAAGTTTCTCTAGATTTTAATTAAAAAAATATTTATTGTTTTTAATGAAGTCTTCTATCAGGTTAAATGTATGTTTTAAATTTTTCGGTTTGATTTGAAACAAAAATTTGAATGTCACTAGCAAATGTCAGTTTCTCTAGTGAACGTCATATTCAATGTTTCCAGCTTCAGGGCCGTACTTACACCTTACTTACATGTCAATATCTCTTTAAAAAGTATCTCGAAGTAAAAATCAACAGCAATGAACGAAATTTGTATTATATGAAGTTTTTTGTAGTGGACATTAAATTTTCATTCACTGTTTTAACTTTGTTGAGTGTTCCATTGGCCGCTTGAATTTTTCGTTTTAGCTAATACGTTTTGTGAATTTTTGTTGGTACTGGTGTTAGTTGGTTGGTTTGAGGTATAAAGGGATCAAACTACAGGATCATTAGTCCCTTTTTCCTGAAGCAAAAAAGGCTCAGGGTAAAACAAGACCCAAAGTACGTTTGGGAAAGTGAAAGGGGGAAAAGGAATGCGTAACCACACCTAAAAAGAAAATAAATGGATCGAACAAAAAACGGGGAAAACGTACACCACAAGCAAAAGCAGAGAAAGGTATTAAAACCATAGAGCAGAAGATCTGATCACAAGAATAAAAGAGGATGAGCCAGCCACTCTGCAACACACTAATATATCCACCTCAAAAGACAAGGCAAGATGAACACATGAAGGGAGAAGACGAACACCAGGACAAACAAATGAAAAGAAAGGGTGAGAGTTAAAATGGAGGGAGGATGGAGGCCCCGGAGAGAAGGCCAAACACACATCCTTAAATGGTACGATAAAAAAAAACCACTCACCACTAAAACGTAAAACTAAATCTGCTGTTGAGCCATTCTCGCCCAATACCGGGGTAGGGTGCTGGGAAGGTTAAAAGTCGTCAGCAGAGCAGCTAAAATTGGGCAGTCCAGCAAGATGTGGACGACTGTCATAGGGGAGGCACAGCGACATCGAGGTGAGTCCTTGGAACGTAGGAGGTAACCATGTGTTAGCCACGTATGGCCAATGGCAGAGCACCACAGAGTCTCTGCGAGAGGCCAGCGTGGAAGACTTCCACACATTCGTAGCCTCCTTAATGACATGCAGTTTTTTGTGTGTACCGAGACTATGCCATTCCGTCTCCCAAAGCCGAAAAATCTGGCGGTTTAATAATGAATGCAGGTCAGTGACGGGGATGCCGATCTCCAAAAACAGTTTCGGTGTAGTCTGTCTGGCCATCCTGTCAGAAAGTTCGTTTCCTGGGATTCCGACGTGACCCTGGGCCCAGACAAACAATACTGAACGACTGGACCGTTCCAGGGCATATATGGACTCCTATATGGACGCCATCAAAGGATGACGAGGGTGTCACTGGTCGATAGCTTTTCAGCTGCTCAGGAAGTCAGTACACAGAAGAAATGACTCGCCAGAGCATGAACAGATGTACTCAAGTGCAAGAGATATGGCCACCAGCTGTGCAGTGAATACACTGCAGCCATCGGGCAAGGAATGCTGTTCAATATGGCCTCTGTGGACGTAGGCGAAGCGATCATGACCACCAGCCATCGAGACGTCGGTGTAAACCACTTCAGAGGCCCAGAATACGTCAAGAATCGAGAGGAAGTGACAGCAGAGAGTGGCGGGGTTAACTGAGTGAAGATAAGAAATCCAGTTCGGACAAAAGGGATCGGAGATGAACCGCAATCATAAGCCCTGACCTGGACCGCGAGACCGTCATTCGGATGCTCAGGTTCAAAATGGTTCAAATGGCTCTGAGCACTATGCGACTTAACTTCTGAAGTCATCAGTCGCCTAGAACTTAGAACTACTTAAACCTAACTATCCTAAGGACATCACACACATCCATGCCTGAGGCAGGATTCGAACCTGCGACCGTAGCGGTCGCTCGGTTCTAGACTGTAACGCCTAGAACCGCACGGCCACTCCGGCCAGCCGATGCTCAAGAGAACTACGAATGTGTGCAACGTAACTGGCGAGCAGTTGTGTACGCCTAACCTTCAATGGAGGGATTCCGACCTCCATCAGTACGCTGGTCACCGGAGTCCTCCTAAAAGCTCCTGTCACTAGTCGAACGCCACAGTGGTCCACAAGGTCGAGTAAACGCAACGCTGAGGGCGCCGCCGAACCATAAACCAAGGCGGAATTGGACAAAGGCTCTGTAGAGCTGCAGCAGCATAGAGCGATCTGCACCCCAGTTGGTGTTGCTCAGGCAGCAGAAGGCACTGAGGTGCAGCCAGCACTTCCGCTTCAGCTAACGACGATGAGGAAGCCAAGTCAATCGGTCATCGAAAACCAGTCCTAAATATTGATGTGTCTCTACTACAGTGAGTGGATCGTCATTAAGGTAGATTTCTGGTTCTGGATGAAAGGTACGACGCCGACAGAAGTGCATAACACGCGACTTTGCTGCCGAAAACTGGAAACCGTCGGCTAGAGCCCACGACTGAGCCTTGTGGATGGCTCCCTGTAGGCGCCGCTCAGCACCACCAGTACTGGTGGAGCAGTACGAAATGCAGAAGTCGTCTGCATACAGAGAAGGTGAGACTAACGGCCCTACAGCTGCTGCTAGACCATTAGACACTCAATACAGAGCCCTGTGGGACCTCATTCTCCTGGATATGGGGGTAACTATGGGAGTCACCAACTTCACATGGAAAGCACGAAGCGACAGGAAAATTTGGATAAAAATAGGGAGCGGACCTCGGAGACCTCACTAGTATAATGTGGCAAGGATATGATGTCGCCAGGTCGTGTCATACGCATTTCATAAATTAAAAAGGATAGCAACCAGGTGTTGGCGTCTGGAAAAGGCTGTTCGGATGGCAAACTCGAGGGACACAAGCTTATCAGTGGTAGAGCGACACTGGTGGAAGCCGCCTGACATGGAGCCAGTAATCCACGTGACTCCAGGACCCAACCCAACCGCTGACACACCATACATTCCAGCAGCTTACAAAGAACGTTGGTGAGACTGATGGGCCGATAGCTATCCACATCAAGCGGGTTTTTACCGGGTTTGAGCACCAGAATGATGGTGCTCTCCCGCCATTGCGATGGAAAGACGCCATCGCACCAGATCCAGTTGAAGATGACGTCGCTTGTAGTTGGACAAGAGATGTTTAATCATCTGGCTGTGGATCCGATCTGGCCCAGGAGCTGTGTTGGAGCAATGTGCATGAGTGCTGAAGAGCTCCCACTCTGTAAATGGGGCGTTATAGGGTTCACTGTAGTCTGTAGTGAACGAGAGCACTTTCCCTTCAATCCGAAGTTTGAGATTGCGAAAGGCTGGGGGTAATTCTCAAACACAGAGGCTCGAGAATAGTGCTCGGCAAAGTGCTCGGCAATCGCGTTTGTTTCGGTAGATAACACGCCATTGATGTTAATGCCAAGGACGCCTGTTGGGGCCTGGTACCCAAATACACGTCTAATCTTCGTCCAGACTTAAGAAGGTGAATTATGACACCCAATGGTCGAGATGTATCTCTCACAACACTACTGTTTCCGTCTTTTTATAAGCTGGGGAACGCCGGCACGGAGCCGTTTAAAAGCTATTAGGTGCTCCAGAGAAGGGTGCCGCTTATGTCGCTGTAGAGTCCGCCTACGCACTTTAATGGCCTCAGAAATTTCCGCCGACCACCAAGGTACTGTTTTTCGCCAGGCAACCCTAAGGAACAAGGGATCGTGTTTTCTGCCGCAGAAACGATCGTTCTAGTGACTCACTCAACTACCACATCGATGGTACCATATGGAGGACATTCAACAGAGACAGCAGAGGTGAAAGCTTCCCCGTCCACCTTGTTTAAAACCCATCTTGGCAGGGGTCCGTGGGCATGACGCTGAGGAGTGTTAGGAAGATGGGGAAGTGGTCACTACCACACAAGTCATCGTGGGCTCTCCAGTGGACAGATGGGAAGTCATGGGTTGCTGAGTGATAAATCAATGGCTGAGTAAGTAGCATGAGCCACACTGAAATGTGTGGAGGCCCCAGTATTTAGGAGATAGAGGTCGAGCTGAGATGGTAAATTCTCGACACCTCTACCTCGGCCAGTAAGCATGATGCTACCCCACAATTACAATCTCCCAGAAGTAGGAATGGTTTAGGGAGTTGTTGAATCAGTGCAGCCAAGACGTTCAGGGGTACCACACCATCTAAAGGAAATGTACATCGTAAACAGTTATTTCTTGCATTGTACTTATCCTGACACCCACAGCTTCAAGAGGAGTGTGAAGGGGCACAGGTTCACTAAATACCGAGTTCAGGACACAAGCGCAAACTCCACCTGACACTCTATGATAGTCGCTACGGTTCTTGTAATAACCCTTGTAGCCACAGAGGGGAGGGGTCCCCACTGATGGGAGCAAGGGTTCCCGGAGGGCAATGCAGAAAGCAGGTGTAAAGCTTAACAGTTGCTGTAGCTCGGCCAGGTGGTGGAAAAACCACAGCAATTCCACTGGAGGATGACGTTATCGTGAGGCTAGGAAGGCATGAAGCGTACAAGGAGCCAGGTTACGCCTCAGGGTCACCTGCTGCCACCGACTGAGTATTTATATCCATTCCCATTGTGGATGAGGCCTCAATGAGGTTCAGGTCCTCAGGGAACGCTAAGATTTCCACCTCATCCACAGATGCAGAATTGGTAGGGAGTGGTGTTGTTGGGAGCCACCTAATGGTCCCGTTTCTTATTCTTCTTCTTCATTTGCTTATCCTCTCGCTTTTCTTTAGGGGCTTGCTGGGAAGACTTGTCCAAAGTAGGTTCAGGCATGGAGGAAGATCGTGAAGCTCTTTGTCCAGTAGCTTTTGGCTCCTTTAGCCACTGACGAGTGTCCACTGTGGCAGAGGAGCAGCAGCAGTCTGTCGCTTCTCTGGCTGGGGGAGAGGACTGATGTCCCCTGGGTTTGGGGGGGCCTTGTTCCCAATGTAGATACTTTGGGAGCAATGGAAGATGTGCCCCCAGCCAACTGGAGAGGGGAGGAAGCTGAGTGGCCCTGAATGTCCACTTGAGTAACCTTAAATGATAGGTGTAACGGCGTCATCAATAACGACGCTGTTGTGGTGGCAGCGTAAGAAGACAGAATGGGAACAGGGTTTAGTCTTTCATATTTGAGTTTAGCCTCGTGGTAACACAGCCTGTCCAGGGTCTTGTACATCATAATTTTGGGCTCCTTTTGGAGTACTGGGCAGGCCAGTGAGCAGGGGCGGTGATGCTGTTCACACGTCACATAGGTGGGAGGAGGTGCACATGGAGTATTTGGATGCAGCGAACATCTGCAGTCTCTACATGTGGTGCTGGATGGGCACCAGGAGGACATGTGCCCCAATTTCCGGCACTTAAAGCACTACATAGGGTGAGGGACATAGGGTTTGACGTCACATCGGTACACCATCACCTTGACCTTTTCAGGTAATGAATCACCCTCAAAGGCCAAGATGAAGGGTCCAGTGGCAGTCCTATTTTTTTGGGTCCTCTGTAAACGTGCCAGACGAAATGAAAACCCTGTCATTCTAAATTCAGCATGTAGCTCATCACCTGACTGTAACAGGAGGTCGCGATGAAAAATAATTCCCTGGACCATGTTGAGGCTTTTGTGGGGAATGACCGAAACAGGAATATCACCCAGCCTGTCACAGGCGAGTAACGCCTGGGACTGGGTTGGGGATGCTGTCTGAATCGAAATCGACCCATTGCGTATTTTGGACAGCGCTGTCACTTCCGAAACTTATCCTCCAGGTGCTCAACAAAAAACAGAGGCTTCGTTTCCAGAAAGGAGTACCATCAGTTGTGCTGCACACCAAGTAAAGTGGCGAATATGAATCCTGCCGCTCTGAAGCCCTAAGTTCAAGGTGTTGCTAGGTAGGGGAACGATTTAGAGTCATACCTGTCAGCACTGAAATCAACCTTTCCTTTCTTAGAGACTGCCGGACCAATCGGTCCCCAGCAAAAGATGACTTAGTCCACTTCATCGTGGGTCATCTGGCCTTATGCCACCCACTCCGATCAGGGGCTCCCCCCACGGACGCCACCCAGCCACAGCAAAGGCCACCTGGCACGATGGCCATTGCCGGGAGTCCTGATGCCCCAGGAGGACAGACATCTGCTCCTTGGCATACACGGGGAGTTTACAGCTCAGGCATCAGCAGTGCGATCCCTGTGTTGTCAGGGGGCTACCAAATGAGTACATGATGGCCCCACCACAACCGACTGGCTACTGTGCTGGATATTGGGTGCAGAGAAATCTAGTATTGTCATGGGGGCGAAAGAGGACAGGAGAAAACAGATGGCATACCCCAGAAAGTGTCTTTGCACAGATAGTTGAATTGCACGTGGACATGCAAAGCCATGGCGACAAGAGGTTCAGGAGATCGAATCTAAGGGCAGTATGGATATGCACCACGTAATGCCTCCTCCTCCATATGGCCCACACTTCTGTAGAATTTGGAAAGTGGCAGGTCAAACCATAAAATAGTATCTGAACTTATAGGGCCAAAAAGTGAGAGACTCCTTTTAGTCTGCTCTTACGACAGACAGGAATACCTCGGGCCTATTCTGACCCCTGGACCCGCAGGGAGAGGTATTAGTTGTCGTTTAGTTGTTTAATAAAAGTTGTTGCTTTCTTAGCAGAAAAAAATTTAGAGACCGCTATTGTTAGTTCTATAAATAGTTATACTGGTGTAACTGAACCTAGGTAATGTAGACGTTCAATTTCTTTCATTAATTGTAAAATTTTACCATGAGTGAGAAGTGTGGGCTCTGTCATAGGTTTGTAAGCAGTGGGTTACGTTGTGGAATTTGTTCAAAGTATTTTCATTGGGGGAGAATGCAGTGGGGAAGCCACTGGGCATTCTTGCGAGATTCTCTCCTTGGAACGGAGAATCTGTAGTAGAAATAACTTGATAGAGGAGCAAGAACGTAAGATCTGTGCCCTTCAGGTGCAGTTACAATACGCAAAGGAAAAACTAGATAGGTTGAGGAGGGTGTAGGGTACTGGGGAATGGGAACTAGCAGTTGGCAAGAATGCAGCTAGCTGTACGTTGCACATATGCAATACATTTGACCAACTGTTAAAGTTGAGTGGAGAGAAGCCTCCTGTAGCTGTAAGTGTAGGAAATGCATAGCAGTCGTCAGCAGCTAGAAGGCCTGAGTCAGTTGCAAAGTCTAACAGAAAGAAGGTTCTGCTGCTAGGTAGTTCACATGGTAGAGGTATGGGCCAGCACTTGCAGGAAGCGTTTTGGAGTGAGTACCATGTCACCAGAATTGTGATGCTTAGTGCAGGGTTGCCTTGGGGCACTGACAGCGTAGGGGAGTTATGTAGGAATTTTATGGAGGAGGATCAGGTAGTGATAGTTGATGGAGCAGGGAATAGTCTTGTTAGCGACAGGGAATATGATGTCGGTGGTGACGTGGTAAAGATAGCTACTCAAAGTGGTGGCACTGATGTCCACGTTGTGCAACTGTTTCAGCGTCATGATCGGCCTCGTCTTAATGTGGCTGTTGGGCGTGTTAACATGGGGCTGGAGAAGGCACTGATGGCAAAGGGCATGGGTCAGATTGCAGTGGTGTCAGTTGACTCTATCACTAGATCAGTTTTCACTAGGCATAGCATGCATATCAACAGGTATGGGAAGGGGAGGCTGGCAAAGCTTATAGATAATGGTGGGATCACTCACGGAAAAATTCCTATATTACTTGGTATTAGAGATGCACCTTTTCAGACTGAAATAAGCTGATGGGAATACCTGCTTAAAGAAAGTCTTCTAAGTAAGGAATCACCTTCAGAGGACGACAAGTATCCCAGCAGAGAAGGTATTAGCATATTTCTCCAAAATATAAGAGGTAATAGAGAGAAAGTTAGTGAACTGCTTATAGATGTTGACTCTGAAATTACTGGTATATCAGGGCACCACTTAAATAATTTGACAATTGAGAGGCTTACTTTACCAGGATAAAGATTAGCTGGCTGCTTTTTAAGGAGCTCCTTGCAGGGTGGGGGAGTGGCCATGTATGTAAAAAACAGTATTCCATTTGAGTCCATAGACATATCAGAGCACTGCACTGAACAGATATTTGAATGTTGTGAAGGGGCAATTGAATTTAGTAAAACTAAACTTCTCATTGTTGTTGTTTATAGGTCCCCTAACTCTGACTTCAGAGCATTTCTGCTCAAGCTAGAGAGGGTTCTTGATTCACTTTATAGGAATCACCACAAATTAGTTAAATGTGGTGGCTTCAATATAAATTTTGTATATGATGGTGCAAGAAAAAGGATGTTAGCAGACCTACTAAATTCATATAATCTGATGCAGATTTTATTTTTTTCAAACTAGGGTGCAGGGGAACAGTGGCACAGCCATAGACAATACGAGGGTTGTTTTTTAAGTAAGGGCTGTTCGCGCGTATACTCCCGTAGTTCGCGCGGACGCCGCAACAAGCCACCGCGCCACTTGCCGGCATCCTTCCCGTTCACACTGATGCAAGTTGCAGCTCTGTAGCTGACGTGTACGCATCGCTGTGCTACTTTATAATGTTTACGATTACTGAATCGCCCGCCGCGTGTGAGATACGCTCAGTGAGACGTTTTTTGACCGCGAGAAGCCTATCAGCTACCATAAATTCATAGTCAGTTAAAAGAAGTTTATGGCTTGAATGCAATGAGTGAAGGTAAAGTGCGTCAATGGGTTAGAGAGTTTAAAAATGGCCGTCAAAACGTCCATGACGAAGAACGCTCAGGCCGACCCTCTGTGATCACTGATGATTTGGTGGCTGCAGTCGAAACAAAGATTCGTGAGGACAGAAGATTCACAATTTCCACTCTTTCTTTGGAATTTCCACAAGTTTCAAGATCGGTTTTGTACAAAATTGTGTCTGAAAACCTAAACTTTAAGAAACTGTGTTCTCGGTGGGTACCCAGACTCCTCATAGAGGACCGCAAAGGGAAGAGATTTGCCACTTCATTGGACTTTTTGATTCGTTACGAGGAAGAAGGGGATGACATGTTAAGTCAAATTGTCACCGGAGATGAAACATGGGTATCCCATATCACTCCCGAAAGCAAGCGACAATCGATGGAATGCCGACACACAATCTCACCCGTTAAGGTCAAAGCCAAACAGACGCTGTCAAAGCGCAAGATTATGGCAACTGTGTTGTGGGACCGGCACGGTGTTTTGCTAGTGGACTTTATGCCGCGAGGAACGACAATCAACTCAGATGCCTACTGTGCAACTCTAAAGAAGCTCCGCAGAGCAATTCAAAACAAAAGGCGCGGCATGCTGACAAAAGGAGTTTTGCTCCTGCACGATAACGCTAGGCCTCACACCTCTCAAAAGACTCGGGATTTGATTGATTCTGTTGGCTGGCAAGTTTTGGACGATGCACCATTCAGCCCCGACCTTGCTCCTAGCGATTTTCACCTTTTCCAGTACCTGAAACACCATCTTGGCGGGCAGTGCTTCAATGACGATGATGAAGTGAAAGCGGCCGTGAACTCTTGGCTGTCGGAGCAGGCGGCCGAATTCTTTGAAGAGGGAATTAAAAACTTAGTTGTACTGTATGACAAGTGCTTAAACAAACAAGGCAACTATGTAGAAAAATAGGTAAAAGTGTGTAGAATCAGAAAACAGAAGTTTTTTTACAAAAGTATTTGTATCTTTTTTAAAAAATAAAAACGGCCCTTACTTAAAAAACAACCCTCGTATTTTTATTCATTCATCATTACCAAATGGGTATTCTGTTAGTAAAAGGGTGAATGGCCTTTCAGACCATGATACGGAAATTTAACACTATAATGCTTTTGTACTCAAATAAATGTCACATATAACTATAAACTATGTAGCAAAGTTAATCCATCGGCAATAGAATGTTTTTTTTAAAAATCGTCAAGCAATAAGAGTCCAGCATGCTTATAGTGCCAGTAACATAGATGACGAATATAATGCTTTCCTTAAAACGTTTCTTATGCTCTCTGAGAGTTGTTTTCCATTAGAGCGTTCTAAAATGGGTACTAGCAGTAAAAGGCAGCCTGGGAGGCTGACTAGTAGGATGAGGATGTCATATAGAACAAAGCGGAAATTATATCAAAATGTTAGAAGTAGTCACAATCAATCTACAGTAGCCCAATACAAACAGTATTCTAAGGTGCTTAAAAATGTTGTTAGGAAGGCAAAGAGTATGTGGTATGCAAATAGAATAGCTAATTCACAGGATAAAATTAAAACCATATGGTTAATTGTGAAGGAAGTGTCTGGTCAGCCGCACAAGGTCGATGATATAAAGTCAGTTCGAAGCAAAAATATTTTTGTTACTGATAAATGAGATATATGTGCAGTATTTAACAATCATTTTTTGAACATTACTGGTGAATTAAATGAAAATTTAGTTTCCACAGGGAAACATATAACACTCTTGGAAAATGCCTTTCCGAGACTGATGTCTGAAATTCTCCTCTGTGATACTGACAATGGGGAGATTGAGTCAATAATTAAATCATTGAAGACTAAGGACTCTCATGGATAGGATGGAGTGCCTAGCAGAATGTTAAAGTACTGTGCTGCACATGTTAGCCCTGTACTTAGCCATATTTTAATTTTTCCTTTAGGAACGGTCAGTTTCCTGAATGATTAAAATACTTAGTAGTAAATCCACTTTATAAAAGGGAGAAAGGGATAATGTAGGCAATTTTAGACTTATTTTATGCCATCAGTGTTTCCTGAAGTTATTGAAAAGGCTGTGTATGTAAGTATAATTGATCATTTTGTATCACACGATTTGCTATCAAAAGTACAGTTCAGCTTTAGAAGTCGTTTAACAACTCTTTTCCCTGTGAGGTACTAGATGGGTTAAACAAAAGGTTTCGAGCACTAGGTATATTTTTTGATTTAACTAAGGCGTTTGATTGTGTTGATAACAAAATATTGCTCCAGAAGCTGGACCATTACGGAATACAGAGAGTAGCTCACAACTGGTTCACCTCTTACTTTAACAACAGACAGCAAAAGGTCATTATTCACAATGTCGAGAATGGCTGTGATGTGAGTTCTAAGTGGGGTACGATCAAATGGGGGGGGGGGGGGGGGGAGGTGCACCAGGGATCAGTATTGGGGCAACGCCTGTTCCTTATTTGTATAAATAATATGCCCTCTAGTATTATGGGTAACTCTACAATATTTCTGTTTGCTGATGACAGTAGCTTGGTAGTAACGGATGTTAGAAACATTGGCTCGGTTTCTAATAGTGCAGTTCATGATATAAGTTCATGGGTTGTAGAAAATAAACTAACGCTAAATCACAGTAAGACACAGTTTTTATAGCTTCTAACGCATAATTCAACAAAACCTGACGTCTTAATTTCACAAAATGGGCATATGATTAGTGAAACTTAACAGTTCAAATTTCTAGGTGTTCAGATAGATAGTAAGCTGTCATGAAAAGCCCACATTCAAGATCTTGTTTAAAGAATTAATGCTGCCATTTTTACTATTCGAATGGTATCTGAAGCGAGTGATCGTTCGTCACAAAAATTAGTTTACTTTGCTTATTTTCATTCGCTTATGTCGTATGGTATTATATTTTGGGTATCCCTTCCCATTCTGAAAGGATATTTTTGTCTCAGAAACGAGCGGTTTGGGCAGTAAGTGATATATATATATATATATATATATATATATATATATATATATATATATATATATATATATATATATACTCCTGGAAATGGAAAAAAGAACACATTGACACCGGTGTGTCAGACCCACCATACTTGCTCCGGACACTGCGAGAGGGCTGTACAAGCAATGATCACACGCACGGCACAGCGGACACACCAGGAACCGCGGTGTTGGCCGTCGAATGGCGCTAGCTGCGCAGCATTTGTGCACCGCCGCCGTCAGTGTCAGCCAGTTTGCCGTGGCATACGGAGCTCCATCGCAGTCTTTAACACTGGTAGCATGCCGCGACAGCGTGGACGTGAACCGTATGTGCAGTTGACGGACTTTGAGCGAGGGCGTATAGTGGGCATGCGAGAGGCCGGGTGGACGTACCGCCGAATTGCTCAACACGTGGGGCGTGAGGTCTCCACAGTACATCGATGTTGTCGCCAGTGGTCGGCGGAAGGTGCACGTGCCCGTCGACCTGGGACCGGACCGCAGCGACGCACGGATGCACGCCAAGACCGTAGGATCCTACGCAGTGCCGTAGGGGACCGCACCGCCACTTCGCAGCAAATTAGGGACACTGTTGCTCCTGGGGCATCGGCGAGGACCATTCGCAACCGTCTCCATGAAGCTGGGCTACGGTCCCGCACACCGTTAGGCCGTCTTCCGCTCACGCCCCAACATCGTGCAGCCCGCCTCCAGTGGTGTCACGACAGGCGTGAATGGAGGGACGAATGGAGACGTGTCGTCTTCAGCGATGAGAGTCGCTTCTGCCTTGGTGCCAATGATGGTCGTATGCGTGTTTGGCGCCGTGCAGGTGAGCGCCACAATCAGGACTGCATACGACCGAGGCACACAGGGCCAACACCCGGCATCATGGTGTGGGGAGCGATCTCCTACACTGGCCGTACACCACTGGTGATCGTCGAGGGGACACTGAATAGTGCACGGTACATCCAAACCGTCATCGAACCCATCGTTCTACCATTCCTAGACCGTCAAGGGAACTTGCTGTTCCAACAGGACAATGCACGTCCGCATATATCCCGTGCCACCCAACGTGCTCTAGAAGGTGTAAGTCAACTACCCTGGCCAGAAATATCTCCGGATCTGTCCCCCATTGAGCATGTTTGGGACTGGATGAAGCGTCGTCTCACGCGGTCTGCACGTCCAGCACGAACGCTGGTCCAACTGAGGCGCCAGGTGGAAATGGCATGGCAAGCCGTTCCACAGGACTACATCCAGCATCTCTACGATCGTCTCCATGGGAGAATAGCAGCCTGCATTGCTGCGAAAGGTGGATATACACTGTACTAGTGCCGACATTGTGCGTGCTCTGTTGCCTGTGTCTATGTGCCTTAGTAGTAATCCAAGCGCTTTCAAATTGAAACAGGAGAGTTTCGTCATGGGTCACTCCTATTCTGTTGAGGAGTTCCTTGAAAAATTAAGCTGATTCTTATTTACATTGTTGACTGCGTTTACTTTAACTTATGGCTTGACATTTTTGGGTTCATAAACATTTTATTTTTGTCTGTTATTACTTTTATGTTGTAACATGTACTGGCATGTTCCATGACCTTGGAGATTTGTTCCTCAATTTGGTCCTACTGAACTTTACGTGTAAGTAAGCAATCAAGAAACCTAGCCAAAGCCCAGATCTGAATCCTACTGAAAACCTATGAGAGGAACTCGATCTAAGGCTAAGGCGACGAAAATTCTTCAGCCGCGACCAATAATTGCAATCTTTGGTTAAAGAATGGCAGAAAATCCCCCTGCATCCTTTGACTCTCCTCATCGGCGCAATGCCGTCATGCTGTGCGGCTGCAATTAAGGCGAAAGGTTGGTATGCAAACAATTACTAGTGGCTATGTATACTGATGCGAGTACCACGGGTCTTTTAAGCAGCAACATGACAGAGACCTAACAACACCTTAGCGTATAGACAAGATACCAGATGTGCATTTTTTTACGAACATAGTGATTTTAAGCGATTCCATTTTCGTAACAAAAAGTGTTTCGCCTGCGAAATATAGCCGAAAACTGAAGCTGGAGAGCACTGCAGTTGCAAATCACAATGACAGCCTCGTTCCCTATATCCACTGGTTGTTTTTGAGACTGTACCAATCATGATGGAAACTACATTTGACGTACTTCGCGATGAGAAACACGTCGTTTGTAATCACGACATAAGACTTAGCTTGAAAGATAAGTTGAGGAATGGCAAACACACATCATAGAAACTGTCGTAGTCTTTCATTGAGCGAGTATTAAATGTAACCAAGCAGAAATTTGGAAAGGAATTCAAGTTGAGTGAGAAGAAATGAAAACTTTTAGGACTTTCTCATGACAGCGAAATTCTGTCAGACATTGCAAATGAATGGGAAGACCAGCTGAACAGAATGCACAGTGTCTTAAAAAGAGGCTGTAGGATGAACTTCAGTAAAATCAAAATAATGGAATGTAGTCGAATTGAATCGGAAATTCTGATGAAATTAGATTATGAAATGAGATAATAACATCAGTAGCTGAGTTTTGCTATTTGAGCTGTAAAATAACTCACTGAACACTACATATAGAAAATATTCATGTCCTGATCAGCCGACTTTCGCTGCAGTGGATCTGCGTGATTACTGTTTGACTCCAATCAAGTAGCTGCAGGGGGCAGTTCTTTGTTTCTGGTAGTTTTGTTAACAGTTGTGCACTTGGAGATACGTTAGTGATGCCCGAGATAGCAGTATTTAAATATAACAGTTACTTAATAATGGAAAAGGTGAAAACCTGTTCTTAATATCTGCTGCATGGACAAAAGGAATAATTACCAGCACAGTTTCAAATTTATGTTGTTATTTGGTTATGTCTATTGTACAAAACCTCTTAAATATGAACTGTGAAACGCTCATTTATATTAATTGTGAAAGCGCAATATATGCGGGAAAGGTGGGTTTCTTTGCTAGAAGTAACATTTAGCCAAATTCAGATCTACTTAAAATATAAAGGCTCACTGATGAGAAAATAATACAATTTTCAGACAAATACGAAAAGGTAAGGGTGATACAAAGCATCTTAAATCATGCCATGTCGAGGAACTACGAGGTGCGGCTAGAAAAAAACCGGACTGATGCTGGAAAAAACATTTATTTACAATTATTTACAATTTCATGTTATCTCCTTCAATGTACTCTCCTCCTCGGTCTCTACACCGCTCCATACGAATTTTCCACTGTTCATAGCAATGCTGCAGATCATTTTCGGTAAGTCCATACATTACTTCCGTCGCTTTTTCTTTTACTGCTTCAACAGTCTCAAATCTAGTTCCTTTCAAAGCTGACTTGACTTTAGGGAAAAGAAAAAAGTCACAGGGGGCCAAATCAGGTGAGTAGGGTGGATGATCTAAGATGGGGATGTTGTGTTTTGCCAAAAACGTCTTCACTGACAACGCACTGTGAGCTGGGGCATTGTCTTGGTGAAGGATCCATGACTTTTTTCTCCACAAATCGTTCCGTTTTCTCCGTACTCGCTCACGTAGGGTAGCCAGGACGCTAATGTAGTAATGCTGATTCACTGTTTGTCCCTCTGGTACCCAATCAATGTGCACAATCCCTTTGATGTCAAAAAAAAATAATCATCATTGCCTTGAATTTCGATTTTGACATTCGTGCTTTTTTTGTCGTGGAGAGCCAGGAGTTTTCCAATGCATCGATTGGCGTTTAGTTTCGGGATCGTAAGTAAAAAACCACGATTCATCGCAAGTAATAACATTTTGTAAGAAGGTGGGATCACTTTCAATGTTTTCCAGGATGTCAGAACAAATCATTCTTCGGCGTTCCTTCTGTTCAATTGTGAGACACTTTGGAACCATTTTTGAACACACTTTGTTCATGTTGAAGCTTTCATGAAGAATCTGCCTAACACTTTCCTTGTCAACTCCTGTTAACTCAGACACTGCTCTGATTGTTAAACGGCGATCTTGTCGAACAAGTTTACCGATTTTTTCAATGTTTGCATCAGTTTTTGCTGACAATGGTCTTCCAGTGCGAGTGTCATCACTGGTGTCTTCGCGGCCATCTTTAAATCGTTTAAACTACTCAAACACTTGTGTTCGCGATAAACAATCATCGCCGTACACTTGTTGTAACATTACAAACGTTTCACTTGCAGATTTTCCTAGTTTGAAACAAAATTTAATGTTAACACGCTGTTCTTTCTGTACACTCAACATTTTCCGACGCACAGACAAAACGTCAACTACTTAAAACAGACGCCACGGGCAGACTGAGTGCAGGAGGCAGATGAAACTCGAGCAGTAGGCGGAGCGAGAGTCACGTGACTGGCCACGCGACTTTCAGCCTTATTGCATTCGTTTTATTGTTTCACCAGTACTAGTCCGGTTTTTTTCTAGCCACACCTCGTATGCTCAGGGTATTATTTTACAACCATAGCTACCATATATATCACCTGGAAAATGATTTACTAACACTTGTCACCCAAAACTACTTAATAACAAAACTCTAAAGTCACGTAAGTCGCGCCACACCATGTACCATTACTAATATTTGCTTTTGAGAACAAATATCGTATGTCAGTATGGAATAACTCCTCCAAAGACAACTTTATAATATTGTCACGTAGAAGAAGGTGTAATTAGATGAATGACGAACACTGACTTCACTTAACGAAGGTTTATTCAGCACTTGCACATACGAGAGTGCTGAGCGAACTGCCACCGGCCAAAACACATACGGTATATATACAGTTACAGAACATTCCAGTACAATGATTCTTGATATTTGTGGATACTTCTAGAATGTACTCGAAGCGAATGTAGAAATTAAAATTGTAGAGTCCAGGTGAATTTTGAGCTCACAACCCTCCCTGCAACAGATTAGTATCATAACCACTACACGACGGTGCTACTCAGCATCTTCTGCCACATGGCTTCCTCCTTAAGGAAACAGCGTCTCGGTCTTACGTCGTCCTAGTCCGGGAACGAGTCATCGGTCCTGCATACTACATTTCCTGATGACTGATTCTCGCCCTGGCGGCGATCTTCTTAGAACTTCTTTTGCCACTACGCTGTTCGTCACCTTTCCCCTTGTTGCCTGTCGCTGGAGCTTCGAATTTACCCTGGGTTGCAGGATCCTTATAAGGCTTCATTCGAAGGGCGTGGACCGTATTTCTGATCTTTCGTCGTCTTGTGTCGCGGTCGTAATCTTCAACTTCATAAATAACATCAGACAACTGTCTCACAACCTTATAAGGTCCAAAGTAGTGCCTAAGGAGCTTCCCAGAGAGACCAACCTTCCGAACAGGAATGAAGATCCGACGAGGTCACCAGGCTGGTAGACAACAGGGCGGTGGCTCGCGTCATACCTTCGGCAATCGTTTTCTTGAGCCTGCAGCGTGCGGAGTCGAGTTAACTGCCCAGCTTCCTCAGCTCTGGTTAACACCTGGCCGATGTAGTCGTCCACATCACCAGGATGTGACGGAAACACAGGGTCCATCGCCGTAGTCGCTTCACGCCATTGCACTAGGAAAAATGGCGTAAATCCTGTGGTGTCTTGCTTGGCGTTGTTGTAGGCAAACATCACGAAAGGTAGCACCTCATCCCAGTTGCTCTGCTCAACATTGACGAACATCGATAGCATGTCGGCCAAGGTCTTATTAAGGCGCTCAGTAAGCCCGTTAGTTTGCGGATGGTAGGCAATCGTCATGTGATGAGTAACGTTGCACCGACGGTTTATCTCTGTCAGAAGATTCGATTGAAAAACTTTACGTCGCTCCGTAATTAACCGTGTTTTTTAATACAATGTCTTCCACGATGAATGTGGCTACCTCGAATACTTTGGCTGTTTTCACGGCTTTGTAATGCCATAGCGTATCGGATATTCAGTGCAAACAATAATCCATCTATTGCCACTAGCAGACGTTGGAAGTCGTCCGAGGAGGTCAATCCCAACACGCTAAAAAGGCGTTTCGGCTAGCGGAATTGGTATGAGTCGACCAGGTGGTTTCTGAGGAACTTCCTTTCTCCTCTGGCACTCACGACAGTGCGACACATAGTGACGGACACTCCTAAATATACCTGGCCAGAAAAATCTCTTGCGGAACCTATCGTATGTCTTAATAAATCCTAAGTGTCCGGCCTCACGTGTGTCACGGAATTTCTGTAGAACATCTAAGCGCATGTGTTTAGGACTCACTGGTAGCCACCTCTTTCCAAACGGATCAAAGTTTTTCTTGCAAAGTAATCCATTAACTACCTTAAATTGTGCTTTCACATCCTCTGACCCATTTAAGGCAAGCATAATTTGAGATATCTTGGCGTCCTTCCTCTGCTCAGCAGAGAGATCCTGGAGTGCAGCGAGACAGTCACTATCTTCATCAAAGTCTTGAAGGTTTTGCACAGGGTTTCTAGAGAGACAGTAGGCATCTTGGTGTTTTCTTCCACTTTTGTACACTATGGTAATGTCATACTCTTGAAGACGTAGTGCCCACCTGGCGAGTCGTCCTGTTGGATCCTTAAGACCTGTCAACCAGCAAAGTGAATGATGGTCTGTAACAGCTGTGAATGGCCTTCCATAGAGATACTGTCGAAATTTGCACATGGCCCAGATCACAGCAAAACACTCTCTTTCTGTAGTTGAGCAGTTTCTCTCGGCTTTTGTGAGAAGCGTAGGCTATAACCTTCTCTTTTCCATCCGAAATTTGCACCAGAACATCACCGATCCCATACCCACTGGCATCTGTGTGTAGTTCTGCAGGTGCTCTCTCATCATACAGACAAAGTACGGGGTCAGTTGTCAGAGCTTTTCGCAGCACATCGAAATAATCTTGTTGAGCACCATCCCAGATAAGTTTAGCATCAGCTTTTAACAACTCTTGGAGCGGCCTGTCTTTAATACAAACGTCTTTGATAAAACGACGGTAATAATAACATAACCTGAGGAAGGTTCTCACATCTATAATATTTTTAGGAATAGGAAATTCCGTTATAGATCTCACCTTTCCTGGATCTGGCCGCACACCTTAGTTTGACACAAGGTGTCCAAGTATTTTGATTTCTTTTGCTACAGAGAGACGCTTTCTTGGATTAAGTGTCTTGCTGGAGACACTAAAGAACGGCCTCAGTCTTTTTATATGTTCATCAAATATCTCTGAGAACACTATAATGTCATCTAAATAACAAGGACACATCTTCCACTTCAGGTGCCTTAGAAGATTATCCTTCATCCGTTCAAACGTTTCTGGTGCATTACACAAACCAAACGGCATTACCTTAAACTCATACAGGCCCTCAGGGGTGATGAATGGAGTTTTCTCACGATCAGCGTCATCTACTTCGATTTGCCAGTATCCCGAGTGCATGTCCATGGTTGATAAAAACTTAGCCCCCTTCAGACAATCTAGTGTACTGTCAATTCGTGGAAGAGGGTAAACGCCCTTTTAGTTATTAAGCTTCCTGTAATCAACACAAAAGCGCCAACTGCCATCCTCCTTCCTGACGAGGACCACTGGTGACGACCATGGGCTCTGCGAAAGCTGAATGATGTCATTCTTCATCATTTTCTCTACCCCATTATTTAGGGAAAAATCGAAACTGGGATATTAACACGTCACATCCATAAACTACGTTCAGGCATCGAGTGGTATCTGGGATGTTTGCCAGGGAAGTGGACGTCAGGGGGAGCTATAATTGAAAACGGGAGGTTCAGAGCCAAAGCTCAGAGTACACTGCCATCTACGGAATACAAATTGGGGCACGCTAAAGTTGGAGAAAGAACTACCAGTCAGTCAGAAGGGTTACTGGTAACGGCAGTTTCATTTTGTAACGGAACGGAGTTCGTGAACCTTCAGAACAGACAGGAAAGGAGAGACGTCTTTCCGAGAAGAGAGCCAAATCCAGAGAGAGCGTTATCACGGATTCCGAATGTGAATTAATCAGGGTGAAATTGAGTATGAAAGAACGATCACAAATGGTGATCGCATGCTTTTATAGACCACCTGGGTCAGCATCTGTAGTTGTAGAGCGCTTCAGACAGAGCTTGCAGAATATCATTAGTAATTTCCCTGACCATGCCGTTGTAATAGGGGGTGACTTCAACTGCCAGGTATAGAATGGGAATGTTATGCCATCAAAACTGTTGCCAGAGACAGGGAATCGTGTGGCATTGTTCTGGATGTCTTGTCCGAAAATTACCTTGAGCAGTTAGTTAGGGAACCAACTCGTGAGGGCAACATCTTAGACCTCCTGGCAGCAAACAGACCTGAACTTATCGAATTATTTAACCTAGATGATATTGATTTGGGTTGAGGGGGCGCTCGACATCATGGTCATCAGCGCCCTGACGAAAAGTCAGAATGAAATCTCATGGGTGGGGGTGAAGGCTGGCCCCACATGCGGAGCAGTTTATAATGTACTAAAGTCTGCCGCCCTTCCCCACCACTTTAGGGATGCGGCCTGACAGTTCACAAAATTTCACACTGGTACCGTTATCTGTGAGAGTGATGGGCAAATCTCCAGCGAGACCGAGGGCTGCCCTAATATCAGTTTACAGGATACATGTAGCCACAATATGCTGAACTGATAGCGGCACGCCACAAACTTCACAGAATGGTGGATCCTCCTGCCGGACGAGGAAGTCATGTATGAAAGGGAGATATACTCAATGTGCAGTCTGGTAAGCAAAACCTCCTTCCAGCGGCGAGGCTGACACAAAGTTTGGCAAGCCCTTGTGGTTGATTTGAGTGACCATAGTTTGTAGTCAGACACCTGCAACCATTCAGTCTCCCACTGACGCATGATGCTTCAGTCGGAAAATGAGATAATGTCGTGCAACGAGATGGGACATTGATGGACAACACCATCCCAACATGCTTCCCTCACAGCTTTGTCAGCCATGTCATTACCCTGTTACCAAAAGATCACCCCCTTGCACGGCGTTGGAGCCGCTGTAAGGAGTCATGGGTGAGCTGAATCAACGGGTCTACTGGATACATTTGATGAAGTGCACTAAGAGATTCTGAACAGACAAGAAAACTTGTATGGTGATGTCTGTGAACCCTCTCCAGTGTCATCAGAACGCCAGATAACTCCGCATCATAATGTGTAAATTGTTCTGGAACTCGCACTTAAAAACCCTATCAGGTAGAACCACAGAACAACAGAGAGCATCCTCCTGCTGGGATCCGTCTGTAAATATAACAATAAAACTATAGTACATACTTAAAATAGACGAAACAAAGTTGTAAAAACCAGATCTGGAGAACAACTTTTCGTGCACTGTGTCAAGCTTAAAATCGCTTTGAGCCTCTGAAGACACCAAGGCGGCAGTGCGTTCCACCGCTGGGTGTGTATTTTCATGCCCTAGAGATCCAGATCCTTGAGACTGTCCATAGCACGTATACCAATGCCTGGGTCACATGGGACCGATTCCTGAACAGTCGTTCGAAGGTGGGTTGGATCACTGAACTAAATGCCAAAGACTGAGGTGACGCTGAGATTTTCAGCACATGTCGAGCCAAAAGGATACGTCGCCGATACGGCCCGAACCCAGAGTGGTGGCTCACCAGCCTCTGCACATAGACTCTGAACTGGGCTGGTCTGAAAGGCTCCACTCGATATCCGAATGCCCTCATGGTGAACAGCATCTAACATCTGGAGGTAGGAAGGAGGGCCCGATCCGTAGACCACGCTGCCACAATCTAAGCGTGATCGAACAAATGCCCTATAAAACTGCAGGAGCTGGAACTTGTCAGCTCCCCATGTTTTTCCGCCAAGGCATTTCAAAATGTTCAACAACCGGAAGTCCTTTGTTCATAGGTCTTTCATGTGTGGGAGCCATGTTAATTTAAATAATAAACCCAAAAAGCGCAGTGTCTTGAAAACGTAAAATACGGTCCTCCATTGTAAGCTCTGGTTGGTTAAAACTCCGACGAGCACGATTAAAATTGACACACATAGTCTTACCAGGGGAGAACCAAAAACCAGTTGTCTGGGCCCAGGTTTCCAGCCTCCTAATGGTCAGCTGTAGCTGCCTCGTCGTCGTCGTAAGATCAGAGGAAGAGTAGAAGATTGCAAATTCATCCACAAACGAAGGACATTTGACAGGGCTCCTGACTGTGGAGGAACTGCCATTGATAGCGATGGCAAACAATGTGACACTAAGGACACTACCCTGGGGCACACCATTCTCTTGAACAAAGCAATCAGACATGGCGTCGCCAATGCGATAACGAAAACGCCGGTCCTCGAGAAAGGATTGGGTCAGAAGCGGAAGGCGTCCTTGTAGTTCCCATTCATGAAGTTGGCAAAGGATGTTGTACCTCCAGGTAGTGCCATATGCTTTTTCAAGGTCAAAAACACACAAACTAAATGGTTTTGGCGTAAGAAGCACTCATATATCGCCGTCTCCAGTAGAATTAAGTTGTTAAGAGTGGAACAGTAGCTCCTGACACCGCACTGGGAGCGGCTCACATGACCTCAGGACTCGAGCAGCCAGACGAGGCGGTGGTTGACCATGCGTTCAAGAGTCTTATCCATACTACTGGTAAGGGTAACTCTCCAATAGCTGTTAGGGGCGCTACAATCCCTGCCTGGTTTCCAGAATGGAATTAATATTGCCTCCTTCCAAGTCGTGGGGTACTGTCCATCAAACCAGATCTGATTGAAACAAGGGAGCTGACTTTTCACTTCAGGACACAGATGACGAAGCATGGTATAATGGATCTCATCAGGTCATGGAGCAGTGTCTCTGGCTGCAGATAAGGCTGATTTCAGTTCCCACATGGAGAATGGAAGGTTGTAGACTTCCTCATTGCCCAAGAAGAAATTGAGCTTCCTCATCTCTGCAGTCCGACGGAACATCTGAACAGAAGGAGTTTGTCTGGATGACTTAGTAACAGTAAAGAAGTGTTCAGCTAAAACGTGAGCCATGTCTTCTGGACTGTCCACCAAGACTCCATTATTTGACAAGGCCGTAAGAGGATGTGGACTACCCATGCCTGAAATCCGTCTTATTGTTTCCCAAACGTGTGCAGCGAAAGTGGACCGATCAATGGAAGTCGTGAATTCCCTCCAGGAAGTCCTCTTTCGTTCTTTGATCACTCGCCTTGCACGTGTTCTCGCAGACCTGAAGGCATTAAGATTGTCTTTAAGTGGACACTGTTAGAAGTTCCGCAGAGCTGTCCATCTGGTCCTGATTGCCAATCGACAGTCGTAATTCCACCAAGGTACAGGCTGTCGTCTGAGGTGGTTACTAGACCATGGGATGGACTCTGAGGCAGCCCTTTGGATCTCAGGAGTGATACAGGCCACCTCCTCCTGTGCACAATCCTTTCGTTCAAAAATAGCCTGTCGACTGTACTGTAACCAATTTGTCCTTTGTATCAGCCACCTCTGTGGTTTCCTGCTGGTCACTGTCCTAGGCGGGAGACGAAACCACACTGAGAAGTGATCATTAGAATGTAAGTCTGTAGCCACTTCCCACTGAATTGAGTCTACAATAGCTGGGGAACAAAAACAAAGATCAATAGCTGAAAAAGACCCTGTAGCTGTGGAAAAGTGAGTCATCTGACCTGCGTTCAAAAGGCAGATATTGTCGGAATGGACGAGTCGCTCGATCATCCGACCCCTGGAGCAAGTAGTAGCCGAGCCCCACAGCACATTGTGGGCACTGAAGTCCCCCACAAGGAGGAATGGGCGTCGGAGTGCCTGAAAGAGGTCTGCCAGTGTGTCCACATCCAAAGTGTCATTGGGGGGCAGGCACAAAGAACACACTGTGATAGTAAAGGGTTCGAGAACTTTCACAGCAATTGCTTGCATGGTCGTGGTAAGAGAGAGGAGTGGCATCTGTCATCAAGGAAAATAGCTACTCCACCTTTAGCCCTGTCTCCAGTAGTATCGTCCATCCTGTTTATATGGTAGCCCTGTAATGCAGGTGTGTCTATGACTTTAAGATGCGTCTCTTGTGAGCAGCTGCAATTCTTCCAAATGTGAGCGATATCCATTCAAATTCCACTGCAACATAGAAGTCCCTATGGAAGTCATTGGTTAGCGATGGTGGTTCTTTTCTTTCTCCCTCGGAGGGAGAGATCAGGGGGAACGTTAGCTGGTTCCGTGCTCTCTGGTTCCTCCAGTTGGAAGTCCATATCCTCAAGAGCATAGTCGCGATCAGAAAGTGAGAGAGCTCGTCGATCCGAATGTTTACCTATCGCTTTCTTGGACTTAGAACTACTTTTAGAAGGACGTTTTTTCTTTACTGACAGGAGAAGGTGACTGCCGGGCTGCGGGGATGGTTTACTTGGCTTCTGATGTTGGGAAGTGTTATGTGGCTTAGGTGGTAAGCCTACTGCTGACGGTTTCCAAATGACATCAGTTGCAAGTGGAGCGTTTCCCCCACAGGTACATCGACAAGTGCATGTGCTCGTACTGGAATCTGTGGTTTGTGTGGAGGCATCACACTTAGCGATTGTTTTCTTAAGGGCTGATGCAAAATAAGTAGCAAAAACCGGTGGTTGCTTGGCTTTTTAAGCCTTTTTAGCATCACCATAAGGGTATGCGTCTCTTTACTTTCAACTCTTGAATTTTCTTTTCCTCGTTGTAAACCCCACACTTTCTGCTCCACGCTGGGTGATCCTCAGAGCAGTTTACACATTTCAGAGGAAGTGTACAAGAAGTCCCTGACTCGTGAGTGGAGCCTCCACAATTGCCACAGGCAACCTTCCCGTTACATCTCATAGTGTTATGGCTGAGTCTTTGACATTCATAGCATCGCATGGGGTTAGGAACAAACGGGCGAACCTTAAGGCGGATATAGCCTGCAAGGATATGTTCTAGTAAGTCGGGAGTGCTAAGCTTTAGAATAAACGTTGCCGATTTTTCCAATTTGCCATTGACTCTCCTCATATAATTCTGCACCTCCGTGACGCCCACATTCTTCCATTCCGTGAGGGTCCATCTCCATTATATCGGAGCAGGTAACCACGCGCTTACTATAGTTAAGGGGGTTATGCAATTCAGCCTCAACTGAGTAGTTACCTAAGGCCTTACATCCCCAGAACCTTAGATATTTTGTTGGAATTAGCAGTTTCAACTAAAAGAGTTCCATTACGAAGTCGTTTGACACTTTTCAGAGACACAACAATACCTTTCAATGCCTTGTGAATATAGAAAGGGGATATCTTCTCAAAGCTTTCCCCGTTTCGCTTGATTACAATGAAAGTGTTATGGCACACTAATGCCCTGTTACTGTTACTCTGAAGCGTCTTTTCTGGAAAACAGACCAACCGAGCTCTCTTTCAGGAGTGGGTATAGGTGCTTCCTGATGGTACACCCATCTCGTCAGGAGTAGTAGTTTCATGAGACAGCTCCATAAGGATCCCACGAGACGCTAGGGAAATAAACGTCGACCCAGGCAGAGCCCTGCGTGCCTGAGAAAGCCTGATACAACTCGGGGTGGCAGGTGTCCCAGAGGTTGTCCGCTAAAGACTTTTACCTCAACAGCCATTCGCCTCCTCAGCACGTAGCACACCTTGAGGCTGACGGGTTATTTATTGAGGTGTGTACCTTTCTCGCGGTCCAGGCGGTGAAGCCAAGACCCCCGTTCTCCGAAACACACAACATTCCACCACTGCGCCGCACGGTGGTCGTTGAAGTATGACCAGAGCTTACGGTGACAGAGGATTGGTGGCGCTTGCCAGTCCCCATCTCAGGAACCCCGGGGTCGCCAAGCCCGTACTCAGCAAACGAATGCTGAGCCCCTGAGGGGAGTTAACGTAGAGGAAGGTATCAATGATCATAAGGCTGTGACAGCATCTGTGACGACGGGTCCTACAAGGAATGTTAAGAAAAGTAGGAAGATATATTTGCTCAGCAAGGGTGACAGGATACGAATTTCAGAATATCTCAGCAGTCATCATCAAATATTCGGTGATGAGGACGAAGATGTGGAGAATAATTCAAAGGCATAGTTCAGTATGCCCTAGACAAGTATGTTCCTAGTATGGTTTTAAGGGATGGGAAAGATCCACCATGGTTTAATAGCGCTAGGTAAACAAAGAGCACTCCATCTCAGATTCAGGAGAACTAAAAACCTAGCTGGCAAACAAAAGCTGAACGAAGCGAAAATGAGCGTAAGGAGAGCAATGAGAGAAGCGTTCAATGATTTTGGAAGTAAGACGTGGTAAACCGACCTGAGTAAAAACCCTAAGAGATTTTGGTCGTATGTAAAATCAGTAAGTGAGTCAAAATCACCTATTCATTCCCTCAGCGATCACATCCGCACCGAAACGGAAGATAACAGAGAGAAGACCGAAACACTGAATTCGGTCTTCCGAAGTTGTTTCACCGCGGAAGATCGTAACACTGTCCCTCCTTTCAATCGTCGTGCGAACGTCGAAATGGCAGATACTGAGATAACCGATCGCGGAATAGAAAAGCAGCTACAATCGCTTAGTAGTGGAAAGGCTTCAGGACCAGATGAGACACCTATAAGATTCTATATGTGATCGTGCATTGTCTAGCTGAAAAAAAGGCAGCTGGGGTGTCATGTAGAAAGGATATGGCTACAGGTCAAGGATGTGACGTAGGTCACAATGGTCACATTGCCCTGGACACAGATCAACTGTGATTTGTGGGTGTACTCAATAGCACCCCACACCATAAGGCCTCGGGTCGGCGCTGTATGACTTGTGCGAATGCAGTCACTGTGTATATACCATAATCTGTTCAATGATTTCTACGCCAGATATAGGCTTTTTAATGGCCAAGTAAGCCGTACTGTTGCAACTTTACTATACGAAGACTGCACAAAGAAAACCTGATACATCTGCAGTTCATCGATATCGAAATTATTGTCTATAAATATATCCCTGTACGTGTCCTAACCACCTTTATAGTATTCTAATGATCGGCACGATAGACATGTCACGGCGTAATGGTGTGAGAGTTGACAGCATAGTGATAAATAAGAAATAATCACCAGTTTTTCAATTGGGATATGCCTCCAAAATACAATCCAAACATTATCATAGAGCTTTGAGGACGCACAATATCCACTGAATCATTTACATTAGCGCAACAGCCTCGCACATCCACGCACCATTCACAGGTTCTGCAAGAGTAGGGACAGATTCGAGTTTTAATCACAGCGTTGTTCATTTGGCGCCCTCGCGCTCTTCGGGAGTGGACCAACCATGATAGCGTATTCCGTCTAGAACAGAGTATAACCACATGACAGTACGTATAGGCGTAATGTAGTTATTTAATTATTAGCAAACCAAGTACCTACACGCTTATCAGACTATCGTACGTAGAGAGCCAATTAACCAACAGGTAGAAGCTAGACCAATCAGTATCAATGTTTCCTCCAGCAATAGCGGTTATCGTAGTGCCTCTTACGCCTTGATCCGAATTGCAGTGCGACAGTCTCTAAATGAAATACCGACAAGATTTGTGGCCATTCCTCTTCTACACTGTCACTTCTTAGCGAGTAGATTACAAACCCCTTAAAAATTCATTTGAGACTGACACATTCTTCTGCTTTAGCTCATTGGCCTATCAGTTATCAGTGTTTAGGTTACTTCCCTTAAGAATCCAGAAAATGAATCAGAGCCCAACATACACATTCTACTTAAACTCGTTCCAGATGCTCACTGCTAGACATTTTAATGCAGTTAATGCTTCCAATGACAGTGTGCAGGAATTCTAGTCCTATTAATGTGCAACAAATTTAGTTCCGGAATGTGTATGTTTGGCTCTGATTCATGCAGGATGACATACGTTAATATGTATATATTATAATTCACATACTTCTGATAGGATAGCATTACTGTTACATGTGGCGATTTCGTCAGTGTACTTCTACTTGGAGGCATGTATACTCAAGCTCCGTCCACAAATTTGTCGAGAACCAATAGCAACACTTATAAATGGAGAAAACCCAGGCCTGAATTTGAGGAAACCAATAGCAATGGTTCTAGGGGGCAACCCAGGACTGCAGGTTCAGACACGTCAGTTATTGTTCATATCCTGCAAGGCCACCCACATACAGAACGTGGACAGGAAGACAGGGAACATACTGTTAAGCAGCCAGTCCTTCTAGGAATGTCTTCGATCCTTTCCCTTCAAATCAGATGTCCCACATTAAAGCAAACTGCTGCTAGTGCAAATCTACTGGGACGTTTGGGATGTCAGTATTCGCCTGAGTATCCAGGTGTTCCAGGTTGGTTTTGGAATGTCTTTGAAGCAACCGTTACAGAAGATGCATCTGGTATTCCGCCCCCCCCCCCGCCCCCCACACACACACATTTCAGGCAGTTAGTGGCACTTAAGCACGCAAGTGTTTGCCCATCCTTATGAGAAGAACACAGTAGTTTTTATGAGTCTGTGGAATGTCTTTGAACCACCTGTGTGTGTGTGTGTGTGTATGTGTGTGTGTGTGCGTGCGTGCGTGCGTGTGCAGGGACAAAAACGCACTATTCTTTTGTTGGTGGTTGAGATAGGCAGCAACACTAAAGTAACCCTGGTGTTTACCAGCCCTTTCTGCAAGGATGGAATGTCTGTGTTCCACCCACTACAGATATCTACAAACCAGATTTCACCAACCATATCGTTCTGGGAAATAAGCTTGCTGACCTTCTTGAGCTTTCACAGAGCTGTCAGTCGTCCTAACGCTCGACACATTTCAGGACAGTGTTTTCTAGCACAATGCATCTGCTCGGAGCTGTTAGCATATAGTGCAAGTATTATTGTAGACTCCATTTGCTGTACGTAGGGTGCATGTTTATGATATGTAGGTGGAGTTCAGACGAGGTTTTTAGCTACGTATGGGTACCGTTTTGTGCAGTATTCCACAAATCTTTATATGAACTGTAGGTGAAGTTTTTGTTATTGTTTTTCTTGTTTGTTATTGAATATGTAGCTGTGCTTATGATTTTTTTAGATTGATAATCTGTAGCATTGTTATTTCACATGTAACTGTTATTTAACCCAATAGGGTAATACATGCACCTTCAACACCAACAGCTGAACGTTTTCCTCCAAATTTGAGTGGTACTGGGAAATTTTTCCAACAGGACAACACCTGCATATCCCCAAAAAAATTATGAAATAAAGAGATCCTTGCACATCAATTCCTACCAATTCCCACATGGAGGAGGGTGAGAAGAGGGGGGAATGTGGTGGGAGAGGTAAGGAGGGGAGTGGGATGGGCGAGGGGAGGGGGAAAACCCATGATGTCATGTGGTAACATCATTAGCACAACGTTGCCACATCTACTGCCAGCATCTTGAATGAATAAATTTTGCAATCCAGACTGGACCAGTCCTCCTCTGGCCCCACTACTTACACAGTTTCACTGCCTGAGGAAAAAGTTAAATGCCCAGAAGTGGAAAAGGAAATGAAGTGAGAGTTCATGGGTTAAGAGAGTACATTATTTTATTTCAATGTTTATAAAATCGAGTCAAATTTTCAAATTTACGAAGAACGTGGCAATATGAATCTATTTATCATTATGACATTGCACCCCATCTTTCTTGGATGAATGCACAGATTCAGATGTAAAGGCAGGTATATCATCTCCCAAGGCAAGCTGTCCCACAACTGCTGTATCTTGTCCTTGATATCCTGGATGCTGGCGCTGGGACAGTGTTGATGTCCGAGCTGGTAGCACACATTTTCTGTTGGTGGCAGACCTTGGGGTCTTACTGGCCATAAGAATATCTCAACATCACGCAAAGATGCGAGCCGTGTGCGAACAAGCATTGTCGTGTTGAAAAATGGCACCACTATACTGTTGCATGAGAGGTAACACCTGAGGATGCAATATCTCCGTGACGTACCGTTGTCCCATCAGAGTTCGCCCGTCACCACCAGCTTTGACTAGTAGTCATACCTGTAGACTTCTCACACCGTGCCGTCATGACTAACAAAACTGTGCCTCTCCAAAACACGGGATGAGTCTGTCGCGATACTCGTCAACGATGTCATCCAGGGTAAAACAGAAGCACGATTCATCAGACAGCATAGTGTGACGCCATTCATCAGCAGTCCATGTTTAACAAACATGGCACTATACCAAACACAGTTGTTTGTGTTCTGGTATAAATGGCACATTTACGCATTGGACTGTAAGTCCCTAAATCGGCTGCTGTTAGCCTCCAATCAGTGGTATCGGATTACACAGAATGTTGCAGGGAATCCATTACTTGTTATCGAATTATAGGCGTAGTTGTGATGGAGTTAGCATGTGACTGGTGCACAACAGGGTGTTCCTCCCTTGTGGTGGTCGCGACGGGAACCTTGTCGACGAGAATGCTTGCCTTCATGTTCTTGTGCCATTCAACATCAGGCCACTTTCTCACACGAATGCTCCAAAAATCGGTACGATGTACTATTCGACCAGCCGGTGAAATGGAGACGCACAATGACGACTCTCTAAAACTCTTGTCAGATGCTGCTAACACTGAGTCACATAAGAACGTAGGAGCTTCGCATCTTTCAGTTCTCACACATCTGATACGTTTCTCGCTCCTTGTATACGGTTCCATGCCTGATAACAACAGTAAACACGACTAAGATTAGTGCAGCCTTGTGGCTACTCTACCTTTCACAGAGAAATGCAATTCTCATCACTTACATATCTACCAATGGTTTGTACGTATACGAAGTTACACTGACGTCCAACTATGTTTTCTGGGTGCTGCAAGTGTGTATGTAGTAAAAGATGGACAAAGCATAAAATAAAAACTTTGTATCACTGCAGATGAGTGTATAGCACACGCAAGCATTACGTACATGAAAGAAGGAAATGTCAAAAGACAAAGTATTCGCAAAAATGTAATATTTTGCTATAAAATTCAGCTAATAAAAGAAATTAATTTCAGTTTAACCTTTTCAAATTATTGAAAGTATGATTTAAATTGCCGGCAGTTTAAGGTAACCGAGATAGATAACAACAATCAGCAGTCGTAAAAGTAACTTCAGCAAAATGAGAAAAATTATTACTATATAAGCCGTTTGGAAACTAATTTACGAGAGGAGAGCATCCTAACGGCATAAAGTCCAAAGAAGAAACAGTTAGCGGTGGGAAATGGTGTCGCCATACCACGTTTGCGATTCAAAAAAATATTAGTGTAATCTCGGTTAAAAATTGTCCATGTAGTTGTTCCCTTGAAATGGCCGCTTCTATATAGATGTACCTACTAGAAAGTGTTTAATTTACAATCTCGTCTTTGACTGAAGTATCCATGGTGGGCGATATAAAGCAAACGTTCTTCACCCGGGGGAAAAACTTTACGTTTACAAACATTACTGCACTTATTAAGTGTTTTCATCTCCATTTAAGTGTTGTAGTTATTACATTTCTTTCTTAGATATTTATGTATAACGAGAAGCACTTCAGTACCTTTATAACACAGTGCGCACAATACATCAAAAACAGTTCATTTAGTAAACAAGTTATTCCATCGTGCAAACAACATAGCTTTCAGAATTTTACTTTGTGATATATTAGTCCATGACAAGAAGCATATAATTATGTGCTTTAAGTTTACAGTTCGCACTATTATAGAAAATGGTCGACTTGGTAAATCAGTTCCAGTTTTGTAGATTTCACATTATTATGTTCTGATACGACAGTTTATAAGGAAAATCACTTTGATCAATACGTCCGTTAAGTTCACAGGCCGTGGAAATCAGTTCACTCAGCGAACACGTTACTCCACTGCCCGCACGCCGTAATTTTCATGTTTAGTTTGTGAAATGATAGTCCACGATAGGAAACACTCTAACATGCTTACAGAATGAAAAATGCTCCTATCATGGCACAAAAAAGGCGAATATATCCAGGGTATAGTTAGGGATGTAAAAGAAGGGAACTACATTTTCGACTTATTTGACAGCTTCAGAACCATTTAAATCAAATTATCTTGACACAGTTCCGCTTTTTTACTTGCTAGTATTACTACCCACGTCATTTAATATATTGTATTCTGTCAAGTAAAGTAACATGATAGATGATGTCATTCGCATAATATGATACACATCATCATGCCATGTTTACTAGGGCTGGAGAATCTTTTGAGTTTTGGGCACAGGATTAGGACTTTCGCCTATAAATTGCAAGATGGAGATGTGCCTATACCTTGCACCTAAAAGAGCTCACTGCACGAGGGAAGTAGTGCTGACTCATAAAAAAGTGTAAATGTGTCAAAATGTTTTGCTTTAAATGTCTATGAAGTTTCCAGATAAGTTGACAAGATGGTTCCCTTCTTTTACATCCCTAACTCTGCCCAGGATATACTCGCCTTTTTTGTGCTGTGATAGGAGCATTTTTCTCTCTGTTTCCCAATTTTTACTCTACAATAAATTTGATATTAGACGGCTATAGCTTGGCAACTGATGAAGATTTTTGTTGGCTCGGGCGGCGACTATTACGATATAGCTGTTTTTATTGTCTTCTGAACAATAATTCTTGTACCGAAGCAACGGATAAAGCTTACACAAAACAAAAGGACGATTATTAAATACGTGCTCTCTCTACCTTCTCACAAAATGTGAACCAATTCGCACAAGTGTCTGAAACATAGAAGAGGCGCGCGTAAAAGAAACTGACAAAGAAGTTGTTTTCATCACACAAAATCCGAATGAAAACAGATTTTTGAAAGCGAGTTTTCAGTTTTATCGTAGGAATGCGCTTTTTATTTATTGGATTCACTTTAAAACGTTTCCTCGAATTCAGTTGATGTAAGAACGAATAATTTTACATGCTACATTTAGCTCGACTTTAAACCACCTTGTATAGACAACGGATAAAGATTATATGATAAAATAAATTCGTTTTGACTTTATCCATATATACTTTCGTGCAAAGTTTGAACTGATTCATAAATTTATATGAATGCGTAGTGTCTGTTCTTTCGGATATGTCCAAAAGAACAAACACCACTTGCAATCCACAACTCTGATGCGTTACATGTAAACTGAAGGTTGAAGAGGGAGAAAGGAAAGAAATAAGTCAAGTCAGCTGCATCCGGATGCGAACCGGGGATCTCCTGCATACTAAGGAACGTGCGTTAACTACTGCGCTATCAGGGACACAGTGTGATGGTCAGTGCATAGAATATACCGGGACGCTTCACGGCTGACCCACGCTCCCACCGAGGGCCATCTATCCGCAGTCTGTCCATTGCCTCCATCCTCGCTACTCTGAGATTCTAGCAGAAGATCGGACGTACTTGTGCATCCATACTGAGAAAGGTTGATCCATTGCCCCTCTAGGCGAATCAGTTATGCGTGGTGTCTGTTCTTTCGGAGAAGTCCACGTATTCATATAATTGATCCGCATAGTGCAGATCAGATGCACAAGTACGTCCGACCTACTGTGGGAATCTCACAAGGGAAACTCCCCATCGCACCCCACTCAGATTTAGTCGTAAGATTGACCTGTGGATAGCCCCTCAAAAACTGAATGCAGATCAAGCGTGAAAAGAGGAAGAACGTGTACTGAACTGTGAAAGAAAAAAGAAAAATAGAAACAGCCAACAGACCAAGAACAAGAAGTGCAATAAGAGCAGCGTGAAACAGCGATGGCGTCCTAGGTAAGGCGGCACGGTAGCTCAGCGTGTTCGGTCAGAGGATTAGCTACTCTCTGTAATAAAAAAAGTGAGTGAACGGATCAACGAAAAACCCGAACGGGTGTCGTCGGACGTCAGACGTTCGCCCCGAACAAACTTAACGAACAGTATAGAAGAAAATGAGACTTTTTTTAAAAAAAAGTGGTTGTGGTGTTGGACTGCCGAGCAGGTGAGTCAAGTTTAAAACTTCTTTCTGTCATATTTTTATCATATCTTTATGAACTGTCGGTCTGGTCACTGATATGTTTCTTCTCTTTCTGTAGTCCTGGCAGTTGTCATACTGTACATTGGTTACAGAGGGTGAGTCATGTGGTAAGAATACTTCACCATCGCAAGTAAATGTGATGAATAGAGCAGTTGAGACAACACATAGACGTCTCACAGAAATGAAAACAAACTATATAAAAGCGTGTGAACTATGTTACAACAAAGGAATTCAAGAGTCAAGACTTCCAAAACGGAACGCAACTTCAAAACCTTTAAAAACATATGTTTTGAACGAATACAAAGAAATTGTGAAACTGCTGCGTGCATTTGTTGCAGCTTACGTGACAAACTATTATGCTTTCATCATTTCCTTGGGAGTGATCACATTCACATTCATACGAACAACAATATCGGGCAAGGAGGACTCACTTACCAGTCGTACAAGTTAGGTGCGCTGATAAGAGATTCCTGTCATATGACATACGTGCTGTCAGTATGACACACCAGACGTGTTTTCCGTGGAGGATTCGGTTGATTTGTCGTCTTGTCATCAAACGTTTGCAGTCCTCACACGAAAACCACTTTCTTTCGGCTGCTAATAGAATAGTTGTGCAGAATCAACTGTCATTTGTAGGTCCCTGCTTCACACCTCGTTGTTGCAAACGGGCGTTCCACCACGACACAGACACAAAGACACAAATTTGAATGAAGCGAAAAGCAAACAAACAAAAAATGGCATGAGGGATGTTTGCACGCAGGCCGCCCGCTTAGCCGGAACCACGACGCCGTTTTATATCCCGGATACTCTATATTGCACCTCTTGTAGTTGGACTGTTCACTGTTCTCCCCCCCCCCCCCCCCCCCCCGACCACCACACTCGAGTACACCTTTCTGTTGTCATGTTTGATCTGTGTTCAGTTTTATACGAGCTGTCCACTGGCCATTCTTACCACTAAATCTGGAGGGGATGCGATGGGAAGTTTCTCTTGTCAGAATAGCGAGCATGGAGGAAATGGACAGGAGCTCTGGATAGATGGCGCTCGGTAGGAGTTTAGATCGGCCGTGAGGCGTGCCGAGGCAGTACGCGCAGGGGTGAAAACACTGTGCCCTGGATGGCAAAGTAAAGAGGAGATTCTGCGTTCGAATCCCGTTCGGGTAGGCATTTTCACTCATCACCGCTGATTCCGCGTAATGTCCCTATGCAGTTGACATCAGTAATCCCTTTCCTTTCCTCATATAACGATTTGTACAAGTGTTAAGTACAGAAATGGTGCGCCTCCCAGAAAAAGTGTTTGTTGGATGTTTTGCACGTAAAATCCGAACGATGCACATGCAGATTACGCAATTAGCAGAGCATTAAATACAACCCAGTTAAAATCTATTACAAAAGGGATTAATCGATTCCTGCGTTGCCAGCTCCAGTTCGTCGTTCAGACCTTGTTTAATATACTGTACATCAGTTACAGTAAGACATATGTTCGCCGGCCGCTGGTGGCCGAGCGGTTCTGGCGCTACAGTCTGGAACCGCGCGACCGCTACGGTCGCAGATTCGAATCCTGCCTCGGGCATGGATGTGTGTGTTGTCCTTAGGTTAGTTAGGTTTAAGTAGTTCTACGTTCTAGGGGACTTATGACCTCAGCAGTTGAGTCCCATAGTGCTCAGAGCCATTTGAACCATTTGAACATATGTTCGAATTGCTGTACAAATGGCGGTTGATCCGGGCTAAACTAGTTGTACGCCCATGTCTCTAGCTCAACTAGGAAACGGAGCACCAAGCCATCCTCCCGCCAATCCGTAGTTCTGCGCGCGGCCTTTTCATACATTTTTTGTTACAGCCCGTCCGTGCTTCAACGATATTTTAAGTGCACAGCCCGCGATGTGGATCGAAAACAGTCCGCGTTATACACCGAAAACACAGTCTAAAGCTGTCGCTATAAACACGCCAGTCCCTCGCTCACGCACGGCGATAATCGGCCTCAGCCCTTTTCACATCTCCTTTGTTACCGCTGCTCACTGCGACCTATCAATTACATTTCAAAGCTCGTCTCTCTCGCAAAATATTAGAATAGATTACAGTAGTTTAACCTTTTAAGTGAAATTACAATTTTATGGATGTAAAAATATTTTAAACACACAATATGAGAAAATTAAAAGGAATAATTCCACAGACAGCAGCTACATAACGTAAATAGAAAAGAAAAAAGGCACCAAACCTACAGTGCTCCAGTTCTCTTAGATGTGGAGTAAAACAGAAAGAAGAACAGGTATCTTAAAACATTTCCTGTCGAAAGTGTTAACATATAAAAATGTAAACGGAAGTGAGTAGGTTGGTGAGATACAATATTTTAAACATATAGGAAAAGTGATTCTGTTCCTCCATAAAACAATGAGGGAGGATGAGAAAAGAATCGTTTGAATGGACCCTAACGTATTACAGTATTGTTGGAGAGGAATTAGATTCCGACCTAAACACAACCTTTAAATTCATAGTGAAGGTTGAAAGCATCAGACAACACCAACACACAGGGGAAGACGTAGCGAGGGAAGACAGTACTTTCAAGGCAAAAATTTCAACTTATTACTTAATTTCTGCTTCAATAACCCTCAAAACATTATGACAAGACTTCCAATCCCATATTCCAAAACACAATCATATTCCGAGGTTTCAGCACTATTATTAAATAAACATTAGCCAAAAGTATAGTCGAGTAGCAACCTGCCAATAATACAGATATAGAATGTTCATAGCTATACTACAGGTTGACCTCTATAGCTACTGTAAAATAAGAAAGCATGCCATAAAAAAGTAAAGGTGAACAGCAACTATTTATGGAGGCAGGTAACAGTTCAAGTGAGAAATTTATTAAAGTCAGTACTCCGGTGCTTTGATGCTCTTAAGAATGACTTGTCATTTAACATTCTAGAAATTCATACGATTTGTCCTAATATCAAATTTTTTGTGATAATGATGGCTGCAAAAAGTCGAAACGCAATCAAAAAATCTGTGACTAAAGAATTTCATTATCAGTATCTATAAAAAGTGAGATAAGGGGAAAAATTAAAACAAGTGACAAGTGGATCGTTCAAATTTACTTGAAGATCCAGGAAGTTCATGTTAGGAATCAGCGGCTAGTTTAATCGTACAAATTTTTTAACCTTTTAGTGACGAGCCATTGGGCCTTTTAGATTTGAAAGGTTTGGTATCATGAATGTTCGTATTAAGTGACTGAAAACATGTCAGGTAACCAAAGAACTGTGGAAAGATGTGCCTGAAGTTGAAATAAGAACTCCTGAAGTATATTGCGGAATAGCATAATTATCCATTCAAAGTATACGCCAATAAATTTGTAAAGCGGTAAAAAATTCGCAGACTTGCGGAAAAGAATATTCCTATGATTGACTAGTGGGATGTACATACATTAATGTATTCTTTGTGTGAAAGTAAGCAACGCATAGCTGACGGGCATCTGTCCACAACATACAATGACTTACTTGCACTATATTTCATTATGTTCTACATAAGAAGGAATGTGAAAGAAGTCCTCTGAGTGCGTTTCGAATGTCTAAGACGTGTTCAAGTAAAAAGGTATGAAATGTCGTAACAAGCAAATTGGCTGAAGTTTGCATATGCCACTTAGAGGTTGATATAGTGAGACATCTAAAGGCGCGAAACTTGCGACATCGCCTTGTCCTAAGAAATTTAAAACTGTGCTCTCAGCCGGCAACGTGATGCTCACCATCTTTATGGCGTATGACGTCCGATACTCACCGAATTCCTCGAGCACGGAAAAACCACTACCAGTGACGTGTACTGCCAGACACTCAGTAGCCTAAGCAAGCCCGACAAGAGGACATGGCGTGGACTGCTTACGGAGAGAGCTATTCTGCTCCAAGTCCACACATCTCCAAGGCCACACAATGTGTAATGGCGAAGTTCAGACGGAAGCAGCTTGAGTATCCGCCCTATAGCCCGAGCACGTCGCCCTGCGACTTCCACGTGTTTGGTCCGCTAAAAGACGATCTCAAAGATAGAACTGAAGGAGCAAGTGGAGGACTGGTTCCTTTACAGCTACAGTAATTCTGGGAACATGGAATCCCTTAACTCGTGAAACAGTGGGATAGTTGTGCCTAGGCCTCGAGCGATTACTTTTGAATAAAGACTTGTTATACCCATAGTATTCGTTCATACCTCCCTCTCCTTTCGAACACCCTGCATACATTAAAGTGACAGATTAGGGTAGAGCGTTGATTAGCGAAGTGAGTGAAGGTTTACGCAAACATCGCTCCTGTTAGTCTGATCTTCAAAGTCTTTTCAACCGTATCAGCAAAGATTCGATCTTTTGTGTTAGGATACAGAAAGTCTCAGAGCAGCAAATAAGTGTAATTATGCCACGTGCAAAAAATGTGATGGATTCGGTGAATCACCGGAACATCTAATTTTCTTATTAGACGCATAATATTACCGCCGTTCCTGAGCCTTTTGTTTCATAGGATGCTCTGTTGAAGGCAGGGGATATTATAGGGGTCCTCCCGCCCCCCAACAGAAAACTTTTCGTGTACGCGTTTGTATTTCTATGTACATCAGTTTCGATATATCTCACCAACTAGTTTTGGGGGGAATGATGTACCATAAAAACTAAAAGTCCTAAGATAACAAGGAAATATAGAGATTAGAAGCTACGATTAATACAGTATACTTTTCAGCTACTTGCCACGTGGATGGGCTTGTAGCCTGAAGTGTAACATTCCAGCCAGAGTATGGCGTCCATTTCTTTGCTGACTGAGCATAGCTGCCGGCAACAACACGGTTCATGAGTCCACAGGTGGAACCGGCGAGCCACAGGAAGCTAGGTGTGGCGAGGCAGGAAGGAAAAGACGCTCGACCAAGAAAAAATGTGAAAAAAAACTGACTACAATAAGCGACGGTATCCCCTTCAATAACACATTTACACACCCCTAGGCATAGTCCGCAGTGTGTTGAGAATCCTAGCTCCAAGTGGAATACTGATATCGCTGAGTGCGTATTGCGAAAATTACAAAGTAGTCAAAGGTACAAAATATTGTTTTTATTATGCTCCTTGAATCAACTGCATGACACATGTACTTCTCAAATATTCTGCCGCATGCTTCACAAATGCTACATTTCTCTGAAACGCAGATTTTTTAATTTATGCTAAAGTCATGTACGAGTATAATGTACATAGTACTGATTTAAAAAGTTATTGTTATCATATTAAAACATTTGTATAGTATATTGCAATTCAACAACTAATTTTTATTATTGGCGAATAGTCTAATAGCTATAAATATTTCAAAAATGCTTTATTTCAGTGCCATACCAGGTTTCGAGTGTTCATTCCTATCTCCAGATGACTAACGTTAACAATAACGATGTTTCCATTAGCAGTATGTCGTCTACCCCTGCTCTGCTAATATAAATCAAAATATAAGAGGTATTACAGATAAAGTGAGTGAACGGCTTATAGATGTTGACTCTGAAATTATTGGTATGTCGGAGCACACTTAAATAATTCCACAGACAACTCAGAGGCTTCATTTACCAGGATACAGATTAGCTGGCTGTTTTTCAAGCAGTTCCTTAAGGAGTGGGGGAGTGGTCATGTACGTAAAAAACAGTATTCCATTTGAGTCCATAGACGTATCACGGCACTGCACTCAAGAGATATTTGAATGTTGTGCAGGGGCAGTTGAATGTAGTGAAACTAAACTTCTAATTGTTGTTGTTTATAGGTCACATAACTCTGACTTCAGAGCATTTCTGACCAAGCTACAGAGGGTTCTTGACTCACTTTGTAGGAAGTACCAGAAATTAGTTATATCTGGTGACTTCAATATAAATTTTGTATGTGATGGTGCAAGAAAAAGGATGTTGGTAGATCTCCTAAATTCATATGATCTGATGCAGCCTGTGTTTCTTTCCAACAAGGGTGCGGGGCAGCAGTATCACAGCCATAGACCATATTTTTATTCATTCTTCATTACTAGATGGGTATTCTGTTAGTAAAAGGGTGAATGGCCTTTCAGACCATTACGCGCAAATTTAACACTAAAAGACTTTGGTACTCAAATGTCACATATAATTACAAACTGTGTAAGAAAGTTAATCTATCGGCAATAGTTTTTTTTTTTTTTTTTTTTTTTTAATTCTTCAAGGAACATGCGTGGCAGGGTGCTTATAGTGCCAATAACATAGATGACAACTATAATGCTTTCCTTAACACATTTCTCATGCTCTTTGAGAATTGCATTCCATTAGAGCGTTCTAAGATGGCTACTAACAGTAAAAGGCAGTCTGGGTGGCTGATTAATGGAATGAGGATAACATGTAGAACAAACCGGGAATTATATCAAAATGTTAGAAGTAGTCACAATCAAGCTACAGTAGCCCATTACAAACAGTATTGTAAGGTACTTAAAATGTTATTAGAAAGACAAAGAGTAAGTGGTGCTCAAATAAAATAGCTAATTCACAGGATAAAATTAAAACCATATGGTCAGTTGTGAAGGAAGTATCTGGTCAGCAGCACAAGGTCGACGATATAAAGTCAATTCGAATAAAATACTTTTGTTACTGATAAATCAGACATATGTACAGTATTTAACAATCATTTTCTGAACATTGCTGGTGAATTAAATAAAAATTTAGTTTCTACAGGGAAACATATAACACTCTTGGAAAATGCCTTTCCGAGACTGGTGTCTGAAATTCTCCTCTGTGATACTGACAAGGGGGAGATTGAGTCAATAATTAATCACAGAAGGCTAAGGACTCTCATAGATATGATGGAATGCCTAGCAGAATATTAAAGTACTGTGCTGCACATGTTAGCCCTGTACTTAGCCATATTTGTAATTTTTCCTTTAGGAATAGTTTCCTCAATGGTTGAAGGACTTCAGTAGTAAACCCGCCTTATAAGAAGGGAGAAAGGGATAATGCAGACATTTTTAGACCTATTTCTATGCCATCAGTGTTTGCTAAAGTTATTGCAAAGGCTGTGGATGTAAGGATAATTGCCGGCCGCGGTGGTCTAGCGGTTCTGGCGCTGCAGTCCGGAACCGCGGGACTGCTACGGTCGCAGGTTCGAATCCTGCCTCGGGCATGGGTGTGTGTGATGTCCTTAGGTTAGTTAGGTTTAAGTAGTTCTAAGTTCTAGGGGACTTATGACCTAAGATGTTGAGTCCCATAGTGCTCAGAGCCATTTGAACCATTTTTTAAGGATAATTGATCATTTTATATCACACGATTTGCTATCAAATGTACAGTTCGGCTTAAGAAGTCGTGTAACAACTGAAAACGCTATATTCTCTTTTCTCTGTGAGGTACTGTATGGGTTAAACAAAGGGTTTCGGGCGCTAGGTATATTTTTTGATTTAACTAAGACCTTTGATTGTGTTGATCACAAAATATTGCTCCAGAAGCTGGACATTATGGAATATGGAGAGTAGCTCACAACTGGTTCACCTCTTACTTCTACAACAGACAGCAAAAGGTCATTATTCACAGTGTCGAGAATAGCTGTTACGTGGGTTCTGAGTGGGGTACGGTTATATGGGGTGGGGGGGTGGGGGGGGGGGGGCCCGAGGGAATTAGTGTTGGGACCATTATATAAATTATATGCCCTCTTGTATTGCGGGTAACTCTAAAATATTTCTGTTTGCGGATGACACTAACTTGGTAGTAAAGGATGTTGTGTGCACCATTGGCTCGGTTTCAAATAGTGCAGTTCGTGTCCTAAGTTCCTGGCTTGTAGAAAATAAACTAATGCTAAATTACAATAAGACTCAGTCTTTACAACTTGTAACACACAATTCAACAAAACCTAACATTTTAATTGCACAGTATGGGCATATGAGTAGTGAAACCGAACAGTTCAACTTCCTAGATGTTCAGATAGATAGTGAACTGTCAGGATCTTGTTGACAGACTTAACGCTGCCATTTTTACTATTCGAACGGTATCTGAAGTGAGTGATAGTTCGACACGAAAATTAGTCTACTTTGCTTATTTTCATTCGTTTATGTCGTATGTTACTGTATTTTGGGGTAACTCTTCCCATTCTAAAAGGATATTTTTGGCTCAGAAAAGGGCGGTTCGGGCAATAAGTGGTGAAGTTAACGAACCTTTTGTCGACCCCTGTTCACGAGTCTGGGTATTCTGACACTGACCTCTCAATATACAGGGTGGTCCATTGATCGTGACCGGGCCAAATACCTCACGAAATAAGCGTCAAACGAGAAACCTACAAAGAACGAAACTTGTCTAGCTTGAACGGGGAAACAAGGTGGCGCTATGGTTGGCCCGCTAGATGGCGCTGCCATAAGTCAAACGGATATCATGTGCGTTTTTTTAAAATAGAAACCCTTATTTTTTATCACATATTCGTGAAGTACGTAAAGAAATGTGAATGTTTTAGTTGGACCACTTTTTTCACTTTGTGATAGATGGCGCTGTAATAGTCACAAACGTATGGCTCACAATTTTAGACGAACAGTCGGTAACAGGTAGGTTTTTTAAATTAAAATACAGAACGTAGGTACGTTTGAACATTTTATTTCGGTTGTTCCATTGTGATACATGTACCTTTGTGCACTTATCATTTCTGAGAAAGCATGCTGTTACAGCGTGATTACCTGTAAATACCACATTAATGCATTAAATGCTCAAAATGATGTCCGTAAACCTCAATTCATTTGGCAATGCGTGTAAAGACATTCCTCTCAACAGCGAGTAGTTCGCCTTCCGTGATGTTCGCACATGTATTGACAGTGCGCTGACGCATGTTGTCAGGCGTTGTCGGTGGTTCACGATAGGAAATATCCTTCAACTTTCCCCACGGAAAGAAATCCGGGGACGTCAGATCTGGTGAACGTGTGGGCCATGGTATGGTGCTTCGACGACCAATCCACCTGTCATGAAATATGCTATTCAATACCGCTTCAACCGCACGCGAGCTATGTGCCGGACATCCATCATGTTGGAAGTACATCGCCATCTGTCATGCAGTGAAACATCTTGTAGTAACATCGGTAGAACATTACATAGGAAATCAGCATACACTACTCCATTTAGATTGCCATCGATAAAATGGGGGCCACTTATCCTTCCTCCCATAATACCGCACCATACATTAACCCGCCAAGGTCGCTGATGCTCCACTTGTCGACTTGTCGCAGCCATCGTGGATTTTCCGTTGCCCAATAGTGCATATTATGCCGGTTTACGTTACCGCTGTTGGTGAATGACGCTTCGTCGCTAAATAGAACGCGTGCAAAAAATCTGTCATCGTCCCGTAATTTCTCTTGTGCCTAGTGGCAGAACTGTACACAACGTTCGAAGTCGTCGCCATGCAATTCCTCGTGCATAGAAATATGGTAGGGGTGCAATCGATATTGATGTAGCATTCTTAATACCGACGTTTTTCAGATTCCCGATTCTCGCGCAGTTTGTCTGCTACTGATGTGCGGATTAGCCGCGACAGCACCTAAAACACTTACTTGGGCATTATCATTTGTTGCAAGTCGTGGTTGACGTTTCGCATGTGGCTGAACACTTCCTGTTTCCTTAAATAACGTAACTATCCGGCGAACGGTCCGGACACTTGGATGATGTCGTCCAGAATACCGAGCAGCATACATAACATACGCCCGTTGGGCATTTTGATCACAGTAGCCATACATCCACACGATATCGACCTTTTCCGCAATTGGTAAGCTGTCCATTTTAACACTGGTAATGTCTCACGAAGCAAATACCGTCCGCACTGGCGGAATGTTACGTGACACCACGTACATATACGTTTGTGACTATAACAGCGCCATGTATCACAAAGCGAAAAAAGTGGTCCAACTAAAATCTTCATATTTCTTTACGTACTACACGAATATGTAATAAAAATGGGGGTTCCTATTTGAAAAAACGCAGTTGATATCCTTTTTACCTATGGCAGTGCCATCTAGCGGGTCGGGCCAACCAAAGCGCCATCTGGTTTCCCCCTTCAAGCTAGACGAGTTTCGTTCTTTGTAGTTTTTTTTCATTTGATGCGTATTTCGTGAGATATTTGGCCCGGTCACTATCAATGGACCGCCCTGTATATATTCCTTACTGTCATTTCTAGTTAACAATATTAGCTTATTCCCAAGAATAAGCAGCTTTCACTCAGTTAATACTCGGCAGACATCAAACCTGCATTTGGATCGGACTTCCTTAACTCTTGCGCAGAAAGGTGTGCTGTATACTGCTGCATCCAGTTTCAATAAGCTACCACTCGAATTCAAAAATCTTAGCAATAATCCACGCGCTTTCAAATCGAAACTGAAGAGTTTCCTCATGGGTTGCTCCTTCTATTCTGTCGAGGAGTTCCTTGAAAAATTAAGCTGATTCTTGTTGATTTGTTTACTGCCTTTACGTAAACTTGCGGATTGACTTTCTTCGGGTTCATAAACATTTTATTTTTGTCTGTTATTACTTTTATGTTGTAACTTCATGTACTGACACGTTTCATGACCTTGGAGATTTGCTCCTCAATTTGGTCCTACGGAACTTGACCTGTAAATAAATAAATAAATAAATATTTGAATAGTCTGTGCCATTTTACGTACTGCTTCGATTGTACTAACTTAGGTATCAGATAAAACAGGTGTAAACACTTACATATATTCCAGAGGACGGCACTTAGCCTTGCTAAGGTCGTCGTGCTTTTTCAGGACAATGTATAAACTGTTACGGTGCAAAAAACGGCTCTGAGCACTATGGGACTTAACTTCTGAGGTCATCAGTCCCCTAGAACTTAGAACTACTTAAATCTAACTAACCTAAAGACATCACACACATCCATGCCCGAGGCAGGATTCGAACCTGCGACAGTAGTGGTCACGCGGTTCCAGACTATAGCGCCTAGAACCGCTGGGCCACCCCGGCCGGTTGTTACGGTGCAGACAGTACACGAATTCTAAATAAATTATTGTGACACGTAAACACACTGTCCACATGTGGTTTAGTTCCGATATTTTTGTTTACTAAACAAAAAGCATCTGCTCTTTCATTTCCTATTGAGCAAAGAGTTAAATTAAGCAAAGAAAATGCTCCGAAGGTCAGACATGTTAATAACAGAAAATCACTTTTACTCTAAGAATGAGGTTATTAGTCAAGGGCTATAGGAGAAATTGTTTTCAGGACTTTTTTGTAGCAAGTGGCAGCCGAAGCAACATATAAAGTGGCGCTAAATATTCAAAATATTCTTGTGCAGTGCAGAATCGTACGACACGCTGCCGATGAAGGATTATGGTAATCGGAGGCGTTAGCCATCTGAAGACGGCAATGATAGCTGGCACTGAAATAAAGCATTTTAAAAGCATCTGTGGCTAGCCGCGTTATTCACTAACATACATTAACGGCCGCGTAATTCACGAGTTCCAGGTGGACAAAATAATATTTAGTTTATTAGTCTTATAGTAAAACATTTATATATTTGTTATTACCACTCATATTCTAGACTTCGATAGCACGCTAAAATTGGCGGATATCAAGTTATATTTCGAAGGGCGAACTGGGGACGGGAGAAAGACAGTAAAACATGAGACTCCGCCTCCCCCCCTTCCCTACAGAACGCAACCCTGGACCTATGCCTGCATAGCAACGTTAGTAAACCAATGTTTAGCACCTACCTGCACGTCCAGGCCTTCATAGAGCAATGACTGGCCATCTTCAGTCTGCCTTTCAATGACGTAGGGAGGTTCCTCCAGTATCGCGACTCTGAATGGACAATCGTGTACGTTTTTGATCATCTCATTCGGGAAAAAATCAATGTTTTCCACGTGAAATTTATCTTCAACTGGGAACCATCTGCCGAGCAACTTGCTGGAGACGGCAAAACAGCCGACCTTTTGGTCATAGACGAGAGGAGAAAATATGTTTACCACGAGCTGACCTTTCCTGCGCCTGGACTGTAGGAGTACGGCATTCACGACTTTTCTCTCCCAAAAAACTTTGAATACATCCTTCGGAGATTGCGAAGTAGCCGTTTTCGTGAGTACTATCAAGAACTTTGCTCTAGCGTTCCAGTGCGAGACAGAACGTAAATTTTCCAACATTTGCATTGCGTCTGTCACAATATCGTCACTAAGAACAATGATATATGCGTCAGCTTTCCAACTACCCTTATAGGCTGTCGTTGAGTTTCGCTCACTAGTTTTAAGAATCATGACCGGATGTTGAAATGAGAAGATTGGTACTCGAGTGTAATCCGATGAAATCAGCACTACGAAATTCAAAGGCCAAGTTAAAATATTTTTCAGACAAGTCCAGAGCGACTGCTCTGCCTCATGTGTGTGGACAGGCGAGCTCATTATATTCGCCAGATAGAAAGTGGTAATACTCGTAAGAAGCATAACGAGTTTGCATGAACACAGCCGTTGCTGATATTCAGCCGTAATACACTTAAATGATGCACCAAGTACATACCTCTCTGTCCACTGAGCGTCATAATTCGGCCTATGTCATCGTTCTGAGTGCGATGCTTTCTCTTGCCAGGACGCTTAGTAATGTACACTCATTTTAGTGTTACAAAAATGAAAAAGTCTGCTAACCCATTGTGTTAATAGCAGAAGGAAATGCTTTATCAGTTGAGATCATATCAGAAGGATGCAAACGCGTCTCTATCCATTTACGTTAAAGCTAAGTGTCTCTAAATATGGATTAATTTTAATTTTTTTCAGTGCTTAACTCTGAATTCTGAGTTTGCCCTTCATCTTAATCAAAAATTCACGTGACAATACCATTACCGTTATTAAAGAGGAAATAATTTACTGGCCGACTTCTTACACAAGACGTCATTTGCCTCTCTCTCGGGTAAAGAACTAAGTATAACAACGAAGAGGAAAAGGTGACCTTCAGCCCGAGGAAATGAGTTCGAATTTTCAGATCAAATAGAAAATGTGAACTCTACGCAGCAACTGAATTTCTGTTTAAACATTGACATTGATGTTGCATACAAATGTTGGTTGGTGCGATGGTCTGCAGATAAAATAATGCTTGTAGACATTGGACTAAACTAAAATATTAACACAGTTATTTTAGTGATATATAGTGGTCTATAAATATTGCCACTTTGTAACCATAATTTGGAGAAACTTTGCAAACAAACCTTCAAATAGGTACACGAGAAAGTTGGTGTAGGAAAATATTTTAGGGGCAAAAACAACAGCCTATGTGATCAATATGGAAAGAATAAACTGCAGGTTGCAATGCAGAGACACGGGTATATATGGCCAAACGAAGCAGTAATTTAGGAGTTGACAATTCGAAAACTGCAAAAAAAAAAAAAAAAGTGGGAGGGGGGGGGGGGTTGTTTGCGAATTAAAGTGGATAAGAAAATGTTAACACTGTCACTTCAAAATTTAAAATGTAACTCATATTCCGTCTTTCACTCGGCAGTTTCTGAAAGAGTTATAATGACAGTGTATTTTAACTGAAATAACAACGTAACTTAACAGCTTTGCACACGCTGAGAACAAAAAAAGTATAGGAACAGACTCAGTTCAACAGGATTGATGACACCTTTGTGAAAATTCGTTTAAAGGTTGCTAGTCAGCTTTGAAATCTGGAAAGACATCGTTCCTCTCTAGTAACATGCCTCGCTGCGTATAATAAGACCTTCGAATATGTAAGTGCAGTAAAATCTTCCATCAGACTTCGGTAAATGTGAAATAAGTCGGCGATTTAACTAAGAAATATACAAAAAGCTACAGATACATTAGGGTTACATATTTCTGATTGGTACGGTATTTCCCAGCAGCAAATTAAAATAGTTCTAGTCCGTAGGTGCTGACCAGGGTTGGAGACACGTTTGCCTCGGTTGTGAGGCAAATGCCGGCTCCAGCCGGCCGAAGTGGCCGTGCGGTTAAAGGCGCTGCAGTCTGGAACCGCGAGACCGCTACGGTCGCAGGTTCGAATCCTGCCTCGGGCATGGATGTTTGTGATGTCCTTAGGTTAGTTAGGTTTAACTAGTTCTAAGTTCTAGGGGACTAATGACCTCAGCAGTTGAGTCCCATAGTGCTCAGAGCCATTTGAACCATTTTTTTGAAATGCCGGCTCCCATACGTTCCTAACTACGGACCGTCTTTCCCTATTCGCAGCTGGCTGGGATCTGACCAAAAAGATTTGCTATCAGCAATGGTCCGAGATCTCAAACAACCTGCCCTGAGCGTTTGCATAATATTTAGGATTAATGCTGATTGTTGTCTAAGACAATGAGATAAAATAATTTCATTGGTCCCCTTTCTTCTTAACGGTAAATGATTGTATTCCAGACAGAACGACTTTCTGTTATAGTGCTGAACCCTTCTCCAACATCAGAACCCTCAGTGGACTGCGAGGCATTGATTTCTGTGGAGTTCAACCACATCAAGAGAGTTACATGCCCAGTTTGCTCCTTCATCGACGGGGAACAAAACCAAAACATCACGGTCGCGATGGGACTTATTATTCGGTACAATCTTCCTTTTGTAGCAGTTTTCACTGTCTCGTACTGTCCTGTTTGATGCTGTCTAACGCTAATGTTCCTAGTGGTTTCACCGCCTTTAAAATTCGCGCTATTATTCCTACCCTCGTTCAGTAATCAGAACCTGCTTTTATAAAATAGTACTTTTAGTGCAGCCGCTATCTTGACCCATCTTGTATCTGTAGACAAACCAAGGGAGTCCTTAACTTAAGTACATTGATAAAATAGTTGACTGCATCACGTTATAGGGACGTATCGCTCATAACCTTGTTGATGTTTTGCGCTCCACGCACTCTTCAGACGTAAACACGTCAGTTGTCAGTGTCGACACTACATCGCGAATCGTTAGAGCACAGCCTATGGTCCCATTCACTATGTTCTTTTCCTATATCCGACTTCTCAGAGAACTATGTTGATGGGACACATCATATACCCGTGTGTAAAGAAGCGTTCTTCATGAACGCGATTCTGTACAAGCTGGGCTGATAATCAGAGTCGTGAGCTTATTTATAGATTCGATGAATCTGAACTGTATCCTGGTATATAATCGTTCAACAATAGTTTGATATCGTCTCTGGTTGTAGCTACTCGAAAGACACGATGGTTGTGTTCGATTTCTACTGTGCCATGCTTTGTGTGATCATCTTCCATCCGACCTATGCTGTCCCCGCCCATACAAGTTTTATAAATCATCTTGCTAGGACATAACATCTCATTTTCTCATATTGGAGTCGCCGGTATTATGTCGAAACAGTGACCCAGCCGCTCATCATATTTCCTGTCAAGTATAACAACTAAAAAGATGGAAATTACTTACCTAATCACCCACTCATTAGCGCCCTTGTAGAATGGTTAGCAATAAAATGTATATCTGGAATACAGAGAGCTGCAATACAGGGTCTCAGGAAAACAGCTAACAGATATTTCAGTTCATGAAAGCTACACAAAATATTGATACTTGGTAGTGAGTTTCGTTTGTATTCTGGAACTACTTTCATCAGCCATATTAAATGTAACAGTCATAAGTCCGAAGGATGATTTGACACAGGTCTCCACACTATTCTATCCGGAGCAGTTCTTGTCGTATCTGCGTAACTACTGCGGTCTATATCCATTCAAACATGATTATTGCATTTCAGCCTTCGCCTCCCTTTGCAGATTTCTTCCTTCCACCATTACAAATTTGCTAGTTGTTGTTTGGTCAAGATGTGTCATTCTTTTAGTGAAAGTACGTCGTAAAGGCCTTTTCTTCCCTATTTGATTGAGTAACTCTTCATTAGTTTTCGATCTACCCCTCTAATCTTCAATATTCTTCCGTAGCACTGTACTTCAGAAGTTTCTGTTCTCTTCTAGTCTTTGTTGTTCGGCGACTACTCTTCACTTTCATATGTGGCTACGATTCAAACAAACATTTTCAGAATAGATTTCATAACACACAAATTTATTTCTCATTACCAGTACAGCTTTCCCGGCTAATACCAGTCCCTATTTTATATATTCTTAACTCCTTTCGTCGTGCATTATGCTGTACAATCTAATTAAGTCACGTAAGCGATTCCCTTATCCCTCTCACATTTTGCGTGAATTTGGATTGTTACCTTTTTAGTGTCAAACAAGTCAAAGCAAAACATATCGGTCTGCTACGAGAGACATTAACGGTTGTCCAAATCCTAACCAACAACGTACCACATGTAAACTGCCTTTATCAGAAAGCGACAGTCCAAAAAGGGTGCGTGGACCTGGTAAATAGCAGCCCAATCTTTTTTTCTGCATCTTCTTTGCCCACCAGCATATGAATTCTGAGAATGAATGAGCCACGAAAACAACACTCGCGGGGAGTTGTTACACCTGTAAACGAATCACAGACAAATCTGGTCAAAGATTAATATATTCTCGAGGCCCAGTGTTCTCCAGTAAGATGCTTAGGTCAGAATTCACAGTGCTCTCACGAGCTTAACTTTTTATTCTCGCACCGACACTGCCGACACGCAAAAGAATGTTACTCGCACCGCAAAGCCCAATACTAATCTGCTGCAATTCTACCACGCTTTGAAACTTGTACCTGTGTCGTGGGTCTTTCTATGATACCGCCAGGATATTTAGGAAATAGTGACACTTTCTCTACAAACACAAAATAGAAAATCTTCTCCCTGTCGCAATCAAGTAGTCATCAGCGACGATAAAGTCACAGAACTGAGGAGGTAAACACTGGAATATTTAAGGCACCCAACTTACCTACGGAAATTTTAGTAATGGCATCGCGACTGCCAAAAGCTTTGCGCTTTGTCTGTCATAGTCTAAGTCTACGAATCTATCGCAAACACTTTATATTGAAAGAATGGTTAGGAATTGGGAAAAGCGTTGCGAGCTTTCAAGCTGAAATTTTTACTAACGAACTTCAGTTCTTTAGATACGTTGACGACTGTATATTATTGTTTAGAGGTAATACATAAGACGTTAAAGAAATGAAAAATATGTTGTCTTCGATACACCCCAATATCAGAATAACTTCCGATATGGAAACAAATAATCATACTAATTTCCTTGAAATATTGATAACTAAATGTGATTGCAAGCAGGTATTTGGGTGTTGCAGCAAAGCAACTAGTGATGACATGACTAGTAATACAAAATCGAGTCACTTATAGCAGTACAAACATGACCCATATTAGACGTATGATTAACGAAAGTTAGGAAAGCAAGAAACTAAAGTCAACAAGGAACTTCCAGTTTTGAAACAGGACACTCGCAAATACAATCATAACTCGAACGTTTTCATCAAATTGTATTAATACACAAAGTAAGACTTTTACACTAAATCTTCAATGACACGGATGAACCGGGACGCCAGTAAACGTAAAAACAAAGAGGGAGCTATACACGTTGGAATGAGCTATAACGATCACATTTCTGATAAAATAGCCCAATGGTTGTGCAAACACAAGATGAAAGTAGTTTTTCAAGACACGAACACGTTTGAAAATAATAAAATACCTTGTGGCGAAAATGATAAATATTCAAGTTCAGGAGCGCATAAACTGAAGGCTGATAATTTTGACAAAGTACATAGGAACCAAAAAAGCAGAGTAACTTTATCGCCGGCCGAAGTGGCCGTGCGGTTAAAGGCGCTGCAGTCTGGAACTGCAATACCGCTACGGTCGCAGGTTCGAATCCTGCCTCGGGCATGGATGTTTGTGATGTCCTTAGGATAGTTAGGTTTAACTAGTTCTAAGTTCTAGGGGACTAATGACCACAGCAGTTGAGTCCCATAGTGCTCAGAGCCATTTGAACCATTTTTGAGTAACTTTATCGCGCGAGACAAGGAACATACGTACAAGCGTAGTAATAATACACATGTGGTGAACACATCGTCGCCAATCTTATTTAAAGAGCGTCCCACGCAACGCTTGGAAAGAAACTGTAAAATACGTTAACCTGAAAAATAATTACCATGGTTTCCCCCTATTAGACAATGTGAATGTTTACGTAGTGCCTACTTCGACATTTCTTGAGATTTACTGTAACAGACAACATTGTTGTCTTATGTGTCACAGTTTGTTTCACATCATAAGCCTGTGTCACTGTCCTACAAGCTGGGTGGCGACGACGACGTCTGCACAGCCCACCCATATCAAAAAAATGGTTCAAATGGCTCTGAGCACTATGGGACTCAACTGCCGAGGTCATTAGTCCCCTAGAACTTAGAACTAGTTAAACCTAACTAACCTAAGGACATCACAAACATCCATGCCCGAGGCAGGATTCGAACCTGCAACCGTAGCGGTCTTGCGGTTCCAGACTGCAGCGCCTTTAACCGCACGGCCACTTCGGCCGGCTCCACCCATATCAACATGAGTCAGTGGCTTCTAGTACACCGTAAGCAAATGGACGGCGTGCAGCACTGCCCATCCTATGTTTCTTCTGTGCACATTATATTTCCTATCTTTCGTATTTTCAGGGATATTTTACAGTACTGCTACTACTTTTAACAAGGGAGAGTGCGTTTATATGTAATTAAATCACGATTCTTTATCCTCAGAAGTTAATCATTACGCTACATCTTCCTATATTATTTTACTAAAGTGATAACTGTATGTAACTGCCAAATGTATGAACCACAAATTTGATTACCTTTCAGATATTTAATTGCTCCCAGTAAAAATTTGCCTCTTAAAGATCTGTCACTGTTCCATCCACCAGTACCACTAAGGCCAATGTTTGCAACGTTTGTCCTTTTGTTCCATGAATTGTTAATCAGTTTAGTTAACGTCTTCAGCTCATCTATGTCTCCACCTTTTGGAAATAACTGACTTGCATGTTTTCCATGTATATGTAATAGTCTCCTCTCCTTATATTTAAAGAGAGTGGCCAGGAATAACTAACAGCCCCAAATAAAATTCACTTACGGTGAGAACTACAATCTATAGTGTATGGGCCGAAGTTGACTTTACAGAGAATACTAGGCACGTTTCTTGTATGCAATAAAAACTTACCGAGTTTCTTGCCCCGTCTGTCCACAGTGTGTTCAGTCATTCTGGAATCATGTTCTCTCCTTCTGGCAAAGTACCAGAATCTCTCTTTTTATAGTTATTTCACTTCCGTACAAGAGGTTGGACTAGCGTCGGATAAAACTGACCTTCAGGGAGAGGTTTTTTTAATGATCTTCAGTTAGAGGTTTTTAATATAAATAAAAATAGATGAAATTAAATCCCGTTTTTACACAGGTACTCATACATTGGAGAACAGATTTAAGAATTTTGAATACTTTTTAGATAATTTGTGGCGTCAATGAAAAATATCAGAAAGCGATCGTTTATTTTGCTGCCCCTATTTCATGATTATTTTATTGTGAGTACTGGAAATATTTGTTAGGGAGGAAAGCTTTGCTTTTTTCTTGCTGAGTAGGTCTCAGCTTCCTGTCTGTCAGCAGAAGGCAGTCAGTGATCTCCCCAGGGAGATGGGCAGTTTTTGTGGAAATGGGGCTGCGGCCTGCTTCGTGCTTTTGTAGGCAGAGCAGGTGATTGTTCTTGCGGAGAGCAGAGGACGCCATGCTGCCAGTGCCGTTCCCAGAGAATAATTGGTGTGTACCATTTTTGCCTTTTCTGCACAAACGTCAAAGGATGAAACCCTGCGGCACCACCCGGCCAGCGTGAGAAAGTGCATTTCTATAACTCCAGGAAATTTTGGTGTGTCCAGTCAAATGTGTTGCCACCACCGTGATTGGCATGAAGAAGCTGCCCAATCGATGAACACCGCTGTAGGCTGGTACCAACATCGTGCTTATTAATGCGCATTTTGCACTCCAAGAGTGAGAAGTTTCAGCAATGTTCCCCCAGTTTTTACGAGACATAAGCGATATCCTTGTTCGTCAGTTTAGCAACAGAATCAGTCATCCCCTCCATGTAGAGTTTCTTTTGGAAGGTCGGGAGTTGAGGAGGGAGAACTAAGAGTCGTACCGATTCGTCTCCTAGCCACCGTCTGATGCTGATGGGCGCATGTTTCGCTGATTTTGGGGAAATGTAAGTGCCCGAAACCACGCTAGTGAACAGCTCGCTACTTGTGGTACACATCTTTAACTGCCGGTTTGAATTTTTAATTTGAGATTTTCTCTCAATAAATGTGAATTAGCGAGCTGCCCAGATAAGGATATCTTGCCGTGTTTTCTCTATGCAGTCTTCCGTACATTTTAATACCTCGGCGCAGGGTTAGCGTCATTTTGTGTAAATAAAATCGAGACTTCAGAGAACTGTGAGCTCTGTCAAGTTCTTGTGAATTGCGTCCATCAATCAGAGCAAATAAAAATCAGTTATAAGCAGACTTGACTTAAATTTTGAGATCCTTTAATCGTTCTACATTTTTTCCATGGTCAGGTAAACCGCTAATAACTTACGTCATCTGCCGTAAAGCTAAGTTTTTTGTCCTTACTGTGATGGTATTATCGTTGCGCACAGTCAGTTACTTATTACTCAGTGAAGGTAACGAGCATTGCGCTCGCTCGTCTTGTATGATTATAGATTTGTTTATTGACTACGGAGTCTTGTATCGATTTCTCCTAGGATTATAACTTCGCTGTGTGTTGTTTCATGATAATTTGACATAATGCAGGTCAAGGGCATACTGCCTTCCCGATCAGACACACAAACACGCAACTTTCAATATTTACACAACAATGTTAAAATAAAAACAATGATGGTATTGGTTATACTGCTATGGCATAATGTTGATGCTGATGGCGCTTGAAAATGGTCATGTTTGTGATCGACGTGGATTTTTTTTTTTCCATGGCTGGGAGGAACAGTATATCTCAGGAAGGATTTCATCGTTGGACAGTGGGAGTTGGTTGAAGTTCCGGAAGAAGATGATGAACAAGGCATGGAGGTGCGTGGAAGGTGCGATTCGAGGTGTAATGGCGTAACAGGGTACCTGCATTGCTAATTACTTGGTAGAGTATTGAGTGTCGGGGTTGGATTTTCCGATTAATGTATTGGGTCTGAAGGAGCTCCAAGGTGAGAAGAAGGTGTCGGAAATAGTTGTGCTGGGTTTATCTTATTAATGAAGAAAGTTCTCTAAGATTATGCGTTAATATACAAGTTTTTAATCTTTGCTATATTCTGTCACAATCTTCGTGCTCTTTGTACACGTTATAACGTGGTATTTTTACATCCACATAGCCCACATTTACACACTGCAGTCGGTTCGTGGAATTCAGTGATGGTGCATGTTTTAAGAGGAAATCAGTGCATTGCGAGAGTTGTTACATGTCTCTGGTTCCTACATTCTCTGGTCCAGCTGTCATACAGCGTGACGGCTGTGTTGTACACTTCTAGGTCTTTCTCCTCCAACTGACGAGATTCGTTTCAAATTTCTCCTAAATGTCGCCGACACACTGAAGATTGACGCTGCAAAGAAACTCGAGTTGGTTTTGTTGAACTGACACGCCGCCACCAACTCCTTTTGCATTCGTTTTGATTGATCAGCAAGTACGGGGTCGCAAACGTTGATCTTCACAATATAATGGAACGTGAGTCACACGTGGGCAGGCGGTAGTTATAAAATCATCAGAAAAATGTGACAAACGGACAAAACTTAGTGTGTAGATGTAAAGAGACACCTCGCACTGTTTGTTCTGCTGAATAAAAAGGAACTATGTAACGTGCATTGAACTCGAAGCTAGTCAGGTTATTGGTTGTTATGAACGTAAATTCTCTACAATCCCCAGCCCTTTTATTTCTGCTGCTATACATTCAATTTGAGCATAGTACTACATCGACTGGTATATTTTTCGAATATTAATGAAACAGGACTGAACTATTTCACCTTGACCTCAAAAAGTTCAAAGTGAATGTCACTGATATAACCAAACAAGAATAATCTTAAAGCGACGGCAATAATGAGTATCATTTAATCGGGGATCAACCAATCGCACCACGTATTCGTAAGGTGACTTCTGGAAAAAAAGGAAAAAAATACTGCAATATAATGAAATCTTATTTTTTAGCTACAAGTTGTTGTACGAAGATAGTCGTGTCACAGACACAGTGAACCAAGGTAAATATTTTCTTAAAGCTACTGACATTAAATGAATACTACACTCATTACCGATCATAGCACAATATTTAGTCCCTATCCATACCAAACACACCACTTGTTTTCCAAACTGAGCGTAAACAACAGATTAGTACTGATACAGAGGACATAAATATCTGTTTTTTCCGTTAGCATTAATTAAGTTTGTTTCCTTCTGTATATCTATTGACCTGCTTTGTTCATTAAAAGCGTTGTTTCCTGTTGTTTCAAGTCTATATAACTGTTGCGTGAAGATGCAACGAGAATATATATGTTTAATTTCGATTCGGAAGTAGTTCCTCTTCTTTAGGCACACCTCATACAGAACTTCGAAATTTATAATGTTTTCCTCAAGCAAGCACTTTCTACCACAATGAGATAGTCTTATTCTGAACTATGAAATGCCAAGGGAGCCTGAATTCTTTTCGTTTAGAGATCAAGTCAACTATATTACCCACCGCAAGTCCTGAGATTGAATGCACGTCTGAATTCCTTTTGAAGATTATTTCTACTCATCTGTCCACTCTTGCGCCTCTTTCACACTTTTCGGGTACTCTTCCCTTTCTTGCTCAGAGATGTGAATATTTACAATGTACGAACGCTGTCATCCTTCGCTTATTTTTCTCTGCTGTATATAAAGACGAAGTATGGGGAACGAATGACTCTCCAACAGCCTTTGTATGTTCTTCTTCTGCAGGCGTACCAGCTAGTCCTCAGCAGTGTGCTGACACAGAGGAGCGGTTGACGTCCTATCACCAATTTACTACGAATTATTGCCTCTTTAGAGTCTCGTTTACATTTACAGAGCGAACACAGGTTTATATCAGATGGTTACTTACCTGTCTTAATTAAGATTGTAACATCTCGTATGTTTTTCGCCTTCCGTCGTGAGCTGGAATTCCGTCATAAGTTTTATCGAAAATTGTATGACATGCATTAAATTCAAGATATGTGTAAATTACATCACCTATAATCAACTATCATTTAGTGGCAAATCAACAAACAGTTAAATATAACAGTTAATATTAACTTTTACTCAGCTAATCCTCGCCAAATCACTGATGTTTGTGAACTGGTGTGATACAGCCTGTTGTTTCAACAAGAGAATAAAATAGCATTTATGAAAAGGTTGCAACTTCTATGTAGAAATTACGTTATTGTTTATGGGGAGAAACTATACAAACTGAGAATGTACACAATGACGGGGCGATAGTATACATAATCTTGAATCAATTGAACCAAGCAGTGAACTTGATGCAGTACAAGCAGAAAGTTATTGCTCACCGAAGTTTGTGACAGATGCAAACACTGGACATGAAAGCGACAAACTTCAAAACATAAGTTAAAGCCGTTATTTATCGTTAAGTTGTTTTCGGAATTCAGCCACAAATAGAACAATGTTTCCATTTTTGACATCGAAAAAGATTTTCTACTGCCAAGTAACGTTTTCATTTATTTGATTCAGGTAAAATAAATAGATGCGAAATGGAGGTCGGATGAAACAAATATTTTAACGCTGAAACCAAAATCAAAACAGAAAGTCAATATTCCTTTTTAAGAATAAGAGCTGGTAGAAGCGAACAAGAACAAGTTAAGTAGAGGGAAATATTGATACATATTTGCAATAAAAACTCAACATACAGGGAGCCATTTCTTGGGATAACAAGTAAGTAAACGGAAAGTGTCCATGAAGAAGTTAGATACAGATGGGCGTATATTGCTAACTAAAGGGTCTCACAATATTGGACAAAGGTTCTTTGTTAATGAAAATCAAAAACGTTCATCTAACACCAAATGATGTGGTGCAGACTGCAAACTACTTATATCTGGGAGTTTCAGGGTTTAAACCTTCACTTGTCAATGAACATTTGCGAATTACTTGCTTCGTTATAACATACATTACCTTAATGTTTGATCTGGGTGTTTGAGAAATGGGAGAATAATACCCAAAGAAGAGAGGGTCGGTACTAGGCGCAAAAGAGAAAGCCAAGATGTAGAATCTGAACCCCCTTTGACAAAACTTAACGTTTTGTTCCCGAAATTTAAAGTTCAATGTGTGATCTCAGCATTCAAATACCTATTTGAGAAAGCTGACCATGTTAAGAAGTTGCTTTCATTTCGCAGTTTAATCTTGCGATTACTATACAGAATCAATGACGCGAATATCTTGGGATCGATATTAGTTAGACTTCTCACAACTATAAACGTTCCAGCATACGCAAAATATATCTAATTACTAGAGCAGATAAAAATTTATTTCATGCTTTCCTAAGAAACAGTCTCCTTTTCTTCCAAACTAACTGTGTAAGGGTCGACTAGCTGTCGCTTAAATTCAAAGAAATAGTGTTGGCGGCAACTGAGAGTTTTATAAGTCAGTTAATAAAAGAGCAAGACGATCCTACGCGATACACAAAACAGGTCTGGGCACTCCTGCAGAAATAGCGAAAAAAAGCATGTCAGATTTTTAAAAACGCAAAATTTTCAAGACTGGCGACGGTTTACATATGCTCGAAACTTAGCGCGGAATTCAATGCGAGACGCTTTTCATTTTTTTTTTAAACGAAATCTGCTTTAAAATTTGGCAGAAAATCTAAAGATATTCTGGTGATACGTAAAGTACACCAGCAAAAAGACAAAGTAAATAACTTCAGCGTGTGACAGCAACGGTAATCTACCGATGACTGTGCCACTCAAGCGGAGTTTCTAAACACACTACTCCTAAATACTTTCACATAAGAATGTGCAGTAAATCTATGTTTATAAAAGGCAACGTCCTGACTTACTTAATCATCATCCATCACCACCTCAGTAAGGACAGAAACTTGAAATTTGGAGAGGGTGTTGATCTGATGCTGTAGGCGTCGTTTAAGAAGGGATTTTTCGAAATTCCACCCTTAAGAGGGTGAAATATGGGATGAATAGTTTTTTGAAAATATGTGGCTATTAAGGAAATTTTAAACCTAACCCTACGAAAATTGTTATTTTGTTTCTCGATCAGAAATAAGGAAATTTAACCCCTATGGTGGTGAAACTGTGGGTGATTTTCATGTGTACAAATCATTACTAAAGAACTACTTAAGTATCTGTAAAGCTAAATGTACGAAAACTTTGATTTGACTTTTCGGCTAAAAAATAAAATGTGTTTCAGTGTTTTTAGAAATTCTATTCCTAAGGAGGTGAGGTAGGGAATGAAATATTTTATGAAAACATTTCATTGTGGAAGCATTTTTAAAGCTAAATCTTTGAAAACTGGTGTTTGGCTTCCTTATTAGAAATAAAAAAAATTGTTTCAGTGTTTTTGGGAATTAAACCTCCTAATGGAATGAAATAGGGGGACGAAAATTTTATGAAATTATTTCATTATGAAGGCATTTTCGACGCTAATGCTATGAAAATTGGCTACTTTGTTAGAAATAAAAAATATGTGTTTCACTGTTTTTGAAAATTAGCCCCTGAGGCGGTGAAATAGGAAGATGAAAATTTTCAAGAAGATATTTCGATATTAAAAATATTTTAAACCTTAATCTATAAAAACAGGTATTTCATTTATAGGTCAGATATAAAGAAATATGTGTTAGGGGATGAAAGTTTCTATGGAAATATCTCCACAACAATGCAAAAGGCGTGATTAACAAAAACCTTAGACTCTAGCTACTGGAATCAGTTTTTGGTCAGAAGTAAATTCGGAAAAGACGTTTTTATGGACATAGTTAACTCGAAAAGTTTAGAACATGCTGCAGTTTGTGAACAACATAAATGTTCCATTAAAGAAAAAGAAAAAAATATTTATGCGGACCATATAGCCTACGCTAGCGAAACAACGGGCTCTAAACTAGTGTTATATAATTCCAATTAAGAACAGTGGTCAACATGAATAATTTGGAAGCATTAGTAGATGCCATTGGTGATGTGAAACAAATTACTTAAGGGACGTCTTCTGATCCATATCATATAGCGATTAGTTTCATTTCCCAGTACGGCGAAGAAATAACTTCATTTGTAACGATCACTATCCAAAAGATTCATATATGAAGACTGGAGAGTTGCACAGGTCACATCAACACACAACATAGGAAACAAAAACAATCCGAGGAGTTATAGACCCATATAATTGACATCGATTTGTAGTGGGATTCTTGAACATGCACTGTGTTCTAGTTTCATGTAATACCACGAAGAAAATATCTATCGACACAACACCGGCATGGATTCAGAAAATATCATTCTTATGAAACACAACTGGTCTTTTGTTCACACGAAGTTATAATTACTATCGACAGCGGATCTCAAGTTTGTTTTTAAATTACCAGGAGGATTTTTAAACAATTTTTCACAAGCAGCTTCTAATTAAATTACATTCCAATGGAATATCGTCTCAGTTGTGCGACTGGATGCGTGATTTTCTGTCAGAAACGTCACAGTTCGTAGTTACTGAAGGGAAGTCACTGAGTGAAACAGAAGTAATCCAGGAAGTGTTACAGGCCCTCATCTGTTCTTAATCTTCGATACATGAACGATTTAGGAAACAACCTGAGCAGTCCTCCTAGATTTTTTGCAATTATGCTGCCATTTACCATGTAGCATAGTCATCAGAGAATTAAAATGAAATGCAAAATGATTTAGACAAGTGGTTTGCAAGGTGTGACAATGGCAAATGATTCTTAACGACAATAAACGTGTTTTCGACGCCCAGAGTGGCCGCGCGGTTTGAGGCGTCATATCAGGGACTGCGAGGCCCCTCCCGCCGGAGGTTCGAGTCCTCCCTTGGGCATTGGTGTGTGTGCTGTTCTTAGCTTAAGTTAGTTTAAGTAGTGTGTAAGTCTAGGGACCTATGACCTAAGCAGTTTGGTCCCTTAGCAATTCACACACATTTAAGCATTTGAACATTTGAATTATGTTGTCCTCCATTGAATACTAAACAACGATTATAAATTACGGTTACACAATAAATTATAGAAATATAAAGGTAGCTGATTCAACTTCGTAACTATGGATTGCAAAAACGAACAACTTCAATTGGTACGATCATATAGAAAATGTTATGGGAAAGCGAACCAAAGGTTACGTTTTTTCACAGAACTGAAGGTGTAACAAACCCAGTAAAGGGATTGCCTACACTACGTTTGTCCTTCCGCTCATGGAGTACTGCTGCGCGCTATGGAATCCTTACCAGAGAGGATTGACGGAGGACACGAAAAAAGTTCAAAGAAGGGCAGCTCATTTTGTATTACCAAAGAACATCGATAGATGGTGTGACGAATATAGTAAGGCAGTTTGGTTGGTAATCATTAACACAAAGATGTTTTTCATTGGGGTGATATCTTTTTAGGAATTTTCTACCGCGAACTTGCTCCTCTTAATTATAAAATATTATATTGACGCCCACCTACATAAAGAAAAACGACCATCGTAATACAATTAAAGGAAACCAGATCTTACACTGAACGATTTAGGCTTTCAATTTTCCCAAGTGCTATTAGAGAGCTGAACGATGTAGACTTAATCTGTAACGGGTTCTATGAACCCTCTGCCAAACATGTAAGTGTGAACTGCAGTGTAGTTGTGTTGATGTAAGTGCTTAAGAATTTCTTTCGTTTTCGTATCAAAAGGTGAGTTGTGAAATTCAACTTTATTTTAAATAAAAGCTTGTAATTCATAGTCTTCAGAATAGTTTATCTAAATATATACTCTAACACGCAAATAACCTTGAGTTACCTGTATAGCACGCTATGACATCATTCATCGCAGTACTGTTACCCTGCAACTTTAGAAATCACTGACAGGCGTCAGCTACGAAAAGAATATTTTGTACGATTAAACAACACATATTTATTATTTATTTTAATCTTTCGTGCTCGTATCAGTGTATCTGAGATATCTCCCAAATTACATCTGACGTCGTGAAACAGAATTTTTGTGACTCTCATCAAATTGAGAGATCGCACTCTGCGGTTCTGACATGGTATGTTCTTGGAACGAGTTTCAGAGAATTTGTACACTTTTAACTCCTATTACTCATGGGACCTTAGAACGAAAGAAGAGGAAGAAAGCTTTAAAATATATGTGACACCTATAAATCACGACATTAACGTTAATTGAATTCTACATCGGTGCTTCGGATATCACGATAGTCATTACAAAAGAAAGAGAATCGTTTGTTTCTTGTAAAGTGGCTTGTGGCTCCTTAGATTATAGTTACACTAAAACTGGCTGCCCTATAGTTGCTGTGTTTGCAACAATGAGACTATACACTATAAACATATGCAGTGTACAACTTATTTTAATATCCGGTTTAGTATTTATCGGTATAATGTTTCAATCAGTACAATATATCAAAGGATTAAATGATCAACCTCCTGTGTTCTCACAAGAAGTGCGACTTGTTCAGTACTGAATCTTTATTACATAGAACGTCACAATGGATAGTCTTACAGTTATTTCATTTACGGTTCAGACAGTCAATTGTCACGCCAGGACGGCCTAATAAGTCGAAAGACGTTTCTCTCTGAGTTAAAAGTTGTTACGAAGATCAAGAAACTGTCATGATACTGTCCCTTACAGTCAAGAAGGAAGAAAATACGTAAGATTGCAGTCTAATGTAACGTCGACAACGAGGTCTTAAGGGACCAAACATGAACTCGAAATGTGGTAAGATGCGGAATAAAATCAATCATGTCCTTTCGAAGGAACCATACCGGCATTCGGCTTAAGCTATGTAGAGAAATCATCGAAAATCTAAACCTGGATGACCAGATGGATGACGATTGCACTGCTGCGCCGCAACCCCTCCCCACCCCCGCCCATTCAACGCGGTGAATATGGGTCCTCAGCCCCATCATTACGTCACTCAGTTACTGCCAAGAATACAACGAGGCTCGGCAACAGCGAGACAGAGAAAAACAAATGAAATGGCGAAAACCTTCACCCAAAACGCCCACCGAGTCTCTTTCACATAGAAACAGTTGAGTTAATGGTTATTCTGCGCCTCTCGCAGGTACTCTCGAGACCTAGCATTAGACTTTAGAAATGTTGATTTGAAGCGTTACATCGACACTAAAGTATGTTTTAAAACGAGCAGTACGCTAAGAATGTGTATACCTTACAAGAGCGCAAGCACACAGCGGCGAGACGCTGCGAGCTTAGCGGTACCTTTATCTTATCTCTTTGCTGATAAAGCGTCGCGTCACGACGCCTCGGAGCTGTACTGCTCAGCCAGCGAGTCTCAGTCATTTCCGAAACAGCCTCGGTGAAGTACGCCGACCAGTCCGGAACGGTTTCTAACAGTCAGGTGCTTCGTGTAAATTAATTAGAGTGCTGATCCATCAATATAACCGCCTTGTTTTCCTTATTGAATAATGTCACATGCTTCCAGTCTTAACATCAATTACTTTCCGTAGAAGGAATCTGAACTGGCTGTCGCCGTTGTAAGGGGTTTATCCGAAAAGTGAAGTACATCAGAAATGAAAAACAAAAATGAAACAGTTAATTTTTCACAGGTGGCGACACAGCCACTTCATTCCTCCGAGTGCGAAGTTGAGGTTCACAGTAAAACTTTACATAAAATTAGTAGAGCCAATCAAAACAAACGTTCAGCATGACGTAATAGGAAATTTGTTTATTTAACGCTAATGAATATCCAGACAGTGCCTGTAGCACACAAGAGCCCTTGGAGTCCTCTGGGGTTTAATTACGCTTCAGCCACTCCATCTTTTCAAGTTCTAAGTCATAAGTATGTCAGAAGCTGAATCAGGGAGCAGACGAAGCACTTCTACAGCAAATGAAAGAAAAGAAATTCACGAAACGTGTGTATGGAAGAGAACAATAGCTAAGGTAGGTTTCATAAATATGTTTAATGCTGGAGTGTTGTGCCTCATCAATATTTAATGTGATTTTTATCTTTACAGGTGAGTTTCGTAGCTGATGCCGATAGCTGCGTGTGCACACGACGTTCCTGTCCCTTCCGATGTGATAGTCGGGCAGGGGTGCGAGGAGACGCTTCAGTCTGCGCTGAAAGGTAAGCATTGGTTCTTCAGTAGACACAATACATTGAACGAAATGGCTTTACCACGTGAGCTTTATCTGGTGCCTTAGCACTCCTTATGTCAGTTACTTTGTCAATTATTATTGTCGTTTCATAGTTCCTACCGTTTACAGAAAAAGCAAAATGTTTCAACTTACGTTCTAGTAAGGAGTGCAGTGTCTCTCATTTCGAGTGTAATGTCACATAGAGTTACCCTCAAGACAACTTGCTTCTCTATCTCTCTTCTTATAACTATAATTTACTTCTCACACAAAATTGCCTCATATCAGTCACTTTATTTCTGCACTTCTATTTTAATTCTATAGAGCAAAATATGTGCCTAATATCGAGCACAAAGATGTGTATTGAGGAATATAGGTATTTGAGAACATCGGCCAAATGAAAAAGAGCACTAACTGTTAGAGAATCTTTAAGCGGTCGATATTATGTTTCTCTTCATAGAATGAACACAAAAATATTATGAGGTTCTGGGGGTTACTCTGGCATCAAAGTCGCAATTTATTGAAGAATAGGTCATAGTGAGTCAACAAATCACTTACTTTTGGGATAATAATAGTAAGTTAGCGAATACAGCGCTTACATTTATTACCTCTTTAAGTACAGTTAGTCTCGGAACTATCACTGTCGTTGTCATCTGATGACGAATGCATCTACGCAATATTCTTAACTGGATTTCTTGTCTAGCGAATGATCTTCCGCTTACTTCCACCAGGCAGAGTTATAACTTTCCGCAGGCCACATAAGCATTTCAGTTAACCCTGATAGAGAGACATTAATGGAAGCAACTGTCAACTACATTTTCTCAGAGAACTGTGAAATGATTCCCTCAAAACTGATTCTGCATCATTTTCTTTATGTTCTGTACATCGAATGGAATAACATGAAAGACAAACATTGCACATTAACAGGCGCCAGAAAACAGAGTAGACTGTTGTAAATATTTGGAGGAATATAACTATGAGAATTTTATTGGGAAGAAACCGTTTGTTTATCTTCTGAAACACCTTAGTCGCTCTTTGCATAACTGCTAGCATTTTAATCAAACAGATTAATATATTAACGTATTTGGTGTATTTCCGTTAACTGGTGTTTCATGACTTAACATTGTGTTGCAGCTCAAAACTTAGAGAGAGGGAGAATAATGCCTAGTGGTTATCCACAGCCACTTTCTAAATGACAGTCCAGTAGTCAGGCGATCACATCCAAAATAAACATATTCGCTACTAGAATTCGTCGTAAACAATCTACCAAATTTTGAAAACAATATCAGTGTCCACAAGCAGTGAAATGGAACTTCATTACTTATCACTAAATCTCTCGGTATCACAGAAATGTGTGCAGCAAGTTATAAATAAAAATTTTGATCTAAACTTATTTCTTTTGATCTGGGAGATTTTTGATGTTCTGTGAAGCAATTTTTAATTTTAGACTGGTAATTTATAAAGTATAACAAACAAATATGGTTACTTTCATTGTTATAGTCATGTATTTTTCACAAGTAGCAAGAATAACATAAAAAACTGACAAGTCTACTTTCGTTCGTTAATTTAAAAAGCTTGTTTACTAAAAGACTTCGTTTTCTGCATTGGCCTACCATCAGTATATATGACAGTGAGTATATAAGACTGTGTATACGAACTGAAAGAAAAGCCTTATGTTTTAATTATAGCATATGTAGCGTCGGACGTAAATGTGTTTATGTTCGTTTTGTTAGTTTGTACCATTATGGTGTTTAGGAACCTGCAAGTTGTCACTCGGAAATATCACATATACGTTGACTGTGAAATGAATTGTTCAACGCCATACGATAGGAGTGCCGCCAGTCGTCAGTGACACAGGGATTTGTCTAAGTATTGTCTGCCGAACTAACGTCATCCTTTGAGCTTCTGGTGTAGAAAGCGTTCCACCACCAACTGAGAAACCTTCTATGTTGACGAGCTCTCTTCACTGGTTGCAGAATCGGGACCAAGTGTGGTTCGTCTCTGGTTCTGAAGCGTGTTCTCGGTTGTAAAGTACCTAGGACCCAACTACTAGCCCGGTACAACGTCAAGGGTCAGCCAGTCAGTTCCAGGCACACCCTTCAGTGATACTGTACGAAACAATTGTGAAAAAACACACCATACAGTCTTTTACTATTCATCTGTAGTGATACCATAACACATTGAAAACGGAAGTTATGAGTGAGGTATTTTAGTTTGCTTTCTAAATAATATTCGTATGTTATAGTTTGGAATTGATCGAAATAATTACAACGAACGTCGGGCGAGATGAAAGGCAGAAAGCTGTGCGCGTCAATCGTAATGTTTGTTTTCATATATCGTACCGGATCTAAATAACAACTCCAGGTCTCGTACTGTCTGGCGATAGTTCGCAGACAAGATATATTTCGTTCATTCGAGACAATTCACGTATGCCAGAAATTATCTTCAGTTACTCAGTCAATTTTGGCTGCACAAGGAAGGAAGATATCAATTCATGGATAGTTACTGATTCAGTGACAGTCTATACCATACTTATTTGATGTTGTCTGTCATCATTCCAGCCGGTGGGTCCTCACGAATGTACGCATCAATAACAGCTTCCTTTCCAACTCGGAAGTGTTGTAATCAGTCCGAAGTACATTTCGTAGTCACGGATGCTGTTTCGTCACTTGCGCCAGCATCATCTGCCTGACTGTTGTCATTTCTCGCAGTTTGTAGCGAAACTTGACGCATAAGCGCTGCTACTTTGCACCACGCCATTTTTCAGCACTCATCACGCTCGACGGGCCAGCAAACAAATTTGCTCCTGCGTACAGTGTTCGGTTCTGCGCGGTGCCTTTCCATGTCTCCCTTCACGCGCTTGTACGTGTATGCAGTTTAAATGGGAGATATCATTCAGAAACCGCTCCATTCGTCTAATTCGTTCACAATATCCATTGCGTCTCGCATTTCTGTTGCAGTCCCCCTTCTAAAACAGTGTAGCAATAAGCAACTTGAATCACTCAGATCCTTCAGGTATTAAGCATGGTTTACCATTTGGCATTTGCACAGTCACCTTCATCCGAAATTTTCCTGTTTGTTCTGTCACATTTCCTGCCAATTGATGCGAAAGAAACCGTAACTTGTGTAAATTTCTCTGATTATTACCTGGTTTCTGACAAATATTCAGTCTGTGATAATTTCTTTCTCAGGTTGTTAAAGGGTTAAACGACAAAGCACCGCAAAACAGTTGGCTGCTCACTCATAGCAGCAAGCTGCAAACGAGTGCAAGATAAAAATCCCCCAGTAAGGGAAATATCTTCCAGAAACTTCGTGGATGGGATTTGGGTTGTATGCGGGTACAAAGGGTCAGAAGAGGCAGTTGTTAATTTATACTCACGTAGGTTTCCTTCCTCATATGGACAGCTGTTCGCATTAGTCTTTAATGAGAATGTGGTAATAACAATAAGTTAGGCGTTATTAATTACTGGTAGCATGCAGTTTTCAGTAATACATAATGAACGTCACATTTTGTGTGGAAAAATGAAACCTCCAAGTAAAAAAGAGGTATTCTTTCAAAAAGAAGTGGCGATTTACAGGTGGTCTTTGCTTTATAGTTCTCCCAGCTTTGTAGTTCTCTCACCTTATCGCACAACATTCCTCGCCGCCATTGTAACCTCGATTCATTTGTGTAGAAGCGACAGCTTGTCGTTTCATGAGATTCTAAAATTTTGCCCCATTAACCGGCTTTGAAGCTTCCTTTGTTTTCCCATCACATTTTTTTTTTCTTTTTCTACAGAAACTTTAATTCCTAGAACACATGTATCTAGCGAATGTGATTGTGATGCTGGAAAAAATTGTTAAATGTGGGTCAAGTCAACGGAAACTATACAAAGAAATACTAAAAAATCGTTATTTTTTGATCACTTATGTGTCATCCGATCCAGAAACTTGTGAGAATTGAATACATGCTAAATGTTTAGCTCTGTTTGTGATTAGCAGAGACTTTATCTTAATTCAGTTGTTGTGACCAACACATAAGCCCAACGAATAACTACACGTGGTCTATAAAATAAAGCCGGCCGGAGTGGCCGAGCGGTTCTAGGCGCTACAGTCTGGAACCACGCGACCGCTACGGTCGCAGGTTCGAATCCTGCCTCGGGCATGGATGTGCGTGATGTCGTTAGGTTAGTTAGGTTTAAGTAGTTCTAAGTTCTAGGGGACTGATTACCTCAGATGTTAAGTCTCATAGTGCTCAGAGCCATTTGTACCATTTTTCTACAAAATAAAGCTCCTGTGATTGCCCACCATCTGTAAACAGGCACGAAACTTCACTGACGTCGCCAGAGCGTGGGTTCTCTGTAGGACACGAGGAAGAGGATGATGGGGTGTGTCCACGGATGGCTCCTGATGGCAGAACAATAACATTTTTTGATCAACTGCAATACACAGGTTGTTGGCCCTCTAGGTGAGGTTTGTTTTACGCTCGTAATACTCTCGTCGGCAATGAAGGTGGCCGACGGACGCTCATAATTGCGACCGCGGCTGCGACTGTGACACTCCACACAATGTTTTATGATTCATCTATACGTACCGTAGCAGATCAGTTGTAGAGGTACCAATAGTCAACGGAAAAATTAAGCAATTATACAAGGCGCGTTAAAAAAGTTCGATAAGGGCTACCAAATGGTTCAAATGGCCCTGAGCACTATGGGACTTAACTTCTGAGGTCATCAGTCCCCTAGAACTTAGAACTACTTAAACCTAACTAACCTAAGGACATCCCTGCCCGGGGCAGGATTCGAACCTGCGACCGTAGCGGTCGCGCGGTTCCAGACTGTAGCGCCTAGAACCGCTCGGCCACCCCGGCCGGCGATAAGGGCTACCACAACACAGCACAACGAAAAGGGGAGACACGAGCAATGTACTTGCATTTGATTTGTAAATTATCTCTCAAGGCTATAGTAAGCTTTTCGCGACGTCTGAAAGCCTGTCTGTAACTGTCGGCAATGATTTCTTTTGGAACTAACCGAAATATTTATGCCGAACGTCGGTAGCCATCAAGGACAAAGCAGCTGTGCTCATCACTCGTAATGGTTGTTTGTACGTTACCGGACCTAAATAACAATATCAGGTCTCATACACCTGACGACAGTTTGCACGCGTGTCAAATCACGTTTGCTACCTTCAATTCCTCAGTCAACTGAGGCAGCACGAAGAAGGGAGACATCAACTCATAGATAGTTACTGATTTCGTGATAGTCTATACCACACTTATTTGACCCTCTCTCTCATCATTCGTGCTGGTGGCGGACCGAGTGTACGCATCAAAAACAGCTTCCTTTCCGTCTTGTAAATGCTGTTATCAGTTGAAAAACATTTCACACTCACTGATGTTGTTCTGTACACTTGTGCCAAAACGTCTGCTTTGCTGTTGTCATTTCTCGCAGTTTGTAGCAAAACTTGAAATTTAAGCGTTGCTCCTTTGAACCACGTCTTGTTTCAGCGATCATCACTATAGACTGGCCAGCAAACAAATCTGCCACAGTGTACAGTGTTTGGCTTTACGTAGCTCCTCTCGGTATTTCTCCACACGTGCTTGTAACTGTGAGCAGTTTAGATGTGGGATTCCATTTAGATACCGCTCCATTCATCAAATGCTTTCATATCGCTAGTAGTGTGATCATGCAGGCGAATACTGACCCCATGTCAAAAATATCATTCCTACATCATGTACACTGCGCCTTCAATTCTGTTGCAGTCTCCCTCTCTAAACCACTGTAGCTACAAGCAGCTTGAATAACTGTTCCTTCACATACTTAACATGGTGTACCATTTCTAATTTGGCATTGTAAGAAGCAATTGATTCAAAATTCAATCAGTGATAATTTGATTATCAAGTTATTAAAGAATTAAACAACAAAGCACAACAAAACAGTTTGCTGCTCACCCATAGCATCAAGCTGCAAAGGAGTGCAAGATAAAAATCCCGCAGTAAGGGAAATCTCTTCCAGAAACTCCGTGGACGGGATTTGGGTTGTATGCGGGTACAAAGCGCCAGAACAGGTAAATTATAATTTATAATATCACTCACGTATGTTAACTTCTTCGTATGCATATCTGTTCGCAGTGACATTTAACGAGAGTTAAGTAACAACAATAAGTTAAGTACGATTACATACTGGTAGCATGCAGTTTTCAGTAATACATAATAAATGTCGTAGATTGTGTGAAGAAATAAACGCTCCAGGCCCAATTAGAAAAGATGTGTTCTTTGAGAAAGGTATGTCGAGTTACAGGTTCTCTCCCCTTTTTAATTCTCTCAGTTTCGTAGTTCTCTCACTTTATCGCATAGCAACCCACACAATCCTCCTTTTTTTTCTTTTTTGAAGGAACTTTAATTTGCAGAACACGCATTTAACCAACTGAATTGTTCAACTGGTAAAAATAACTAAATCTGTGTGAAGTCTACCTAAAATATACACAGAAATACCAAAACACATTATTATTTTGATCACTTGAAAGTCAAATAATCCAAAAACTTGTGAGAATAGCGGTGAGTCAGAACTGATTTTATACTAGCGTGAAGATACAGCGCTTAGATGCGGGCGGCTTTAAGAATTCATGCTAACGGCTAAACATTTGACTCTGTTTATAATTCGTATAGATTTTATCCTAATTCAGTCGTTTTCACCAGCACCATAAACCCAACCGCACGTGCTCCACAAAATAAAATCCCAGTGATTGCCCAACATCTGATGATGACCCTACAGTGAGTCGAAACGTGCCTAATGACACAACACAGTAGAATGAGATTTTCACTCTGCAGCGGAGTGTGCGCTGATATGAAACTTCCTGTCAGATTAAAACTGTATGCCGGACCGAGACTCGAACTCGAGACCTTTGCCTTTCGCGGGCAAGTGCTCTACGAACTTTTTTTTTTTTAATCTCATTTTGTTCGTTATAGTTAGTTGCAATTGTTCGTGGCGGACGTCCCCTGACGCCCGGTGAAGTTCGTTATTGATCCATTCACTCAGTTTTTTTTTATTACAGAGGGCGGTTAACCCTCTCACCGAACACGCTGAGCTACCGTGTGGGCACCAACTGAGTTACCCAAGCAACACAGTGTTTCGGCTCAAATCTGGTACCACATTCCGTGTGTTCATTGTCCAGAACATACCAGATAAATTTATGCGATTTTACAGTTTACCCACAGATATGCGCCTGAAGCTAGATAGCTCTCTCTACCTTTGATCTGCACTCACAATTCTTAAATCTTGGTCTGCGCATATGACCATAAATTTTCTAAACAAAAGTCCTTCCGTAGCAAAACTGACGCGATACTTTCCTCCGCAAACATTACATTGTTTCTATTTGGACCTACTACCACACTGCATAATCCCATACGTTTACCAATATATTCGCAACCAAATTTCCGAACAGATTGATTCGCGCGGATCATATTTCTCACCTGCTCGTGATATAATATTCATGATCCGTTCGTTGCAATGCTCAAAGAATAATCCACAACTGGGAACTTCTAGAGATTTTAAGCACATAAGTATGTCTGAGTTCACAGCTGACGCCTATGATATTTCCTGGCGAACAACGCCTGCAAGTAATTATCTACGTCACCGTTCCAATTTAAGCTGCTCGTAATTGTAATTCCTAGATATTTAATCGAATTGACAACCTTTAAAGCCGACCGTGGTGGCCGAGCGGTTCTAGGCGCTACAGTCTGGAACCGCGCGACCGCTACGGTCGCAGGTTCGAATCCTGCCTCGGGCACGGATGTGTGTGATGTCCTTAGGTTGGTTAGGTTTAAGTAGTTCTAAGTTCTAGGGGACTGATGACCTGAGAAGTTAAGTCCCATAGTGCTCAGAGCCATTTGAACCATTTTTTAGAACAACCTTTAAATATGTGAGACTTATCGTGCAACCGAAATTAAAGGGACTTCGTTCCGTAGTCGTGTGGATCCCCTAACATTTTTCCTTAAGTAGAGACAATTATCATCTTTTCGCACCATACATACATCTTACACGAAATTTATTCACAGTTTCAAATACGAACGATCTTCAGCTGTATGAGGAAACGACGACGGTGAAAATTTGTGGCAGACCAGGTCTCGAACCTGGATTTCTCGCGTTATGCCAGCTGTAGCCTTAACCACTTTGGTTATCCGTGTGCGACTCACAGCCAGATCAAAGCCTCCGTGTGTCGTCGTTCCTGCGTCAAAATCTGTGCCTGAACAAGCATTATGTAATTTTCGTACAGGAGAGGACTTTTCAACTGCCTGGTATCGACCGATAAATACGATACTGCAGAGCGTGTGAATGCATGCATGCCAGAAAAACATTGCATCGTTCTTCTTAACAAGACGGGCACTGGAGTTTCGTATGCAGATGTCTTGTCTGAATAATTTTTGCAATTGGTTTTAATCTTCTGATGAATTTACTAGGCATTAAATGAAAGCAGCATCTGCAAACAATCTAAGAGGGCTGCTCAGATTGTCACCTAAATCGTTTATTTACATTAGGAAATGCAAAAGGGCCTACACACTTCATTAGGGAACGCCGGATATCATTTCTGTTTTATTGGATGATTTTCCGTCGATTAGTATGTACTTTGATCTTTCCGACAGGAAATCACGAATCCATTTGCGCAACTCGAGCGATCGTCCTTAGGCTCTCAATTTGATTAGAAGTCTCTTCTGAGAAACGGTGTCAAAAGCCTTCTGGAAATCTAGAAATATGGAATCAAAGCTGTACTGCTTTAAAAAGCAGTTTTGTGTGTGTAACTTAATCTGGGTTATAAAGGTAATATTGGAATTAGACTCAGTAGATACTTAAGGATATATATATATATATATATATATATATATATATATATATATATATATATATATATATATATATATAGTGTGTGTGTGTTTCTGTGTGTGAGGGCGAGAGAGAGAGAGAGAGTACTAGGGTGCACAATCTAGTGAAGTAATTTTTGTTTTCATTATTGCAGCGATGCACCTGGATGGACAGCGGCCTCTGCCACTACCAACTGCCTGCCACTACTGTCTTAAACGATGATGCTTACAGCCCTAGTTGAGGTCTCCAAATGGGCTGAGCTCTTGAATGCTCAACTTCATGTTGACCTTAGTGTGTGGGCGCTGCTACATTGAGCGGGAGGACGTGTATTCTGGAGCGTCTCCCATCGGATGTTGCGGATTACAGAGAACCATCCCTAATATTTGTGGTATCGATTCACCTTCCCGACTCTGGTGTGGTTCCGCGATCTCTGAATGATACTGTCGTGTCTTGAGAGGCTGAGAGAAGGAAAGCAAGATGAATGACAGAAGACCTTACTTAGAATGATGAAATTCGATGACATTAACTGATGGTGGGACACCTGATGAATACCCGACTTCAGCTGAAAAGCAAGGTTTGAGTGGTGCAGAGTCCGTAACTCGGTAGTGCTACTCAGGAAACAGGGTAGAAGTGTTTCACTACCGGTGTGAATTCATTGCTTGGAACTACAGTCCTAGTTACAGGCTGCCGTCAATGTAGAACGAACTAGGCGTTCTCTTAGGCCGACATGCGACCTGCTTTGGCCGAGGCTAGGGAAATAAACTAAGTACAGCTCAGACTGACGAGCGTCATGGAGATGGCAACACCGGCTCATTGCTCTCCCTTCAGTAATGCTGACTGCTCTTATTTATACGACTCCCTTTGCACACTGCCCTGCTGAAGATTCAGTGAAGCTGCCCTTGGTGCGGTTGTTCACGGCCTTTGTGCCATATTCGGCCATTCTGGAAGTTTCCTCCCTTGCGACGTCTGTAAGCTACAGCACGAGGGACTATCCACGTAAGCTGCTGTTGCGCGTCACATCAGCTCAATCGATATCAAATATTGGTTCGCCGCTTCCGCTGTTGAAACAGCCTCTCGGCTGCCTCTTGACCAAGAACTTCTTACAAAATTGAAGTAATGAGCTGGTCGGGATATATCTTACATTTGCACCACATCCCTTTCCCAGGAAAGCTTGAGCCTCCGAGGTTATAAAATTTTCGTTGCCTAGCTGTGAGTGCAAGTGGGCTGTTTCATAGCTTTATTTGCATGTAACATAATTAGGTATGAAAAAATGCGTTAGAACAGGTCCATAAAGGAAAATAGTCATCATACAATAAATTTCTTCGCCCTGCTCCATTCACACGAACCGTATAAAATCACAATTTTCAGTAGTACATATTTTCGCACAATACATTCTCGCATAGCAACAGAGTTACAATTTTTCATGAGTATGTGCCATATAACACCTCACTACACTTCGTTCTTGGCTATATGTTACAGTTTCACATAATATAAAATTCTTATTACTGGAATCATTGGTACCACAATATAGACACACTTTTTATAATTACATGACGTATAACACATCAGTACACATTATTTTTGGGATGTAGGTGTCATATACATATCCATATCCAGTTAATTCGAATCAACAGAAACACACCTTTCGAAATTACACACAGTATAACACATCATTTTATCTTTTATCAGGACACAATCTGGATGACTCTATCGTGGACATGTCAGCTCCTGACTTTCCGGTATACTGGGGTGGTTGCCTTCATTCCTTCCACAACATTCGACCAGGGAGAGTATTACGTCGAATTGCTCTAGCACCGTACTCCTCTAACTCTTTCTCTTCACCGTATTGTGCAAATCGGGAAAATGTGTATGGGAGTGCTACTAATCACTACACATACGTTAGTACAACACCTTTCTCCAAATTTACAAAGTTGTCAGCTACACTTCCAACAGATCGTAATTAAGAAACAGAGTATTATCGAACCAGCTAACCCCCACATGGAGTACTCGCTTCTCGATCAACCTCTCAAGGTCGCACGTTTTTGGTACTCTATTTCACTTTGTAGGTTCTCTGTTTTATGTCCAGCGATCTTGAGCTCTTGTAAATCTTTAAGATTATAGAGATCTGGAATATCTCCCGTTACTCTTCCTCCACTAGGTAACAATCTATGTCTAGGTTTATCTTAGGTACCATAAGCCTTGCATCTACTTAAAAAGCTTAGCTTGCCTGTGTCTAGCACAATGAGGTCAGTAGGCAGTAGGAGGTAGGTCGTTACCCATTACAATCAAGCATTCCTCTTTTGGGCCGACATACAACCATTCATTGTTTCGTATCTGTGTCCAGCGTTCAGTACTATGTATTTATGATCGTCATCTTTAGTAATTACTCAGAGCCATTTGAACCATTTTTTTTAGTAATTACTCTTACAGGCTGCAGCATGAGAGCTTCTCATTGTTCGTAATCGTATGTGGACTTCAATACGAATTCTGCTTACATATCTAATGTCTCAGGGTGATTGTTTAGCATAGAAGTTACTCATTGAACAGTTGCTCATAATGTCACTTCACTTCGTCTATGACCAGAAATTCCTTTTTGGGTGCTATATAAGCGAATTATCGCTTCGTCTCATCAAATGCAGGTGGTAGGGGCCAAACCTTATATAAGGTACATATACAAAGCTATCAACTAAGGATACAGCAACACATAAGTAAACGTATTACCTGATAAAAATACGTTTCCCGTGAGTCCAAAAGGAAATTTCTTATCTTTCAAATGGTACTTAACCACTTCAGGATACTTAACAACCTGTACAGGATATATCAAGTGTGGTTCCAACAGACCATTTTGCGTGTTCGCTATGGCAGAAATCTGCAAATCACAGTCACGTTCCAATTCATTAAACGTAGCCGTAATTTGCACTGTTTGCTCTATTATTTTTATTAGCATCATAGTACGTTGTACCTTCTTAATTGTACTGTTTTCGTATTTGTCTACATGAATGCTCAGTTTTATAATTTCTTCGGCAACAATTTGCTCATTTTTCGCCCCCGCGTTTGTAGTTTGATTTACCCCTTTCAGTAACGCTCTCGCTATTGTTACTTGCTCTTTAGACGGTCGCAACAGGTCTCTCTGTTCTTATTCTGACACATATATTTTCCCCCTAAAGGAGGTTGCATTGTCTTCTTCAAGTGTACCAAACAATATCTGCTCATTAAAAAACCAATTTTAAAGGTACCAGTGACACTCGAACTAGGAACCGGGGTCTTTATTCACAAGCAGAAAGACAGACCAGGAATCCCACAGTGCCGTGTCCCACTGAGGAGTTCTGAGAGGGAATGGAAGGACTGCAAGAATGCGCATCAAAGAACTTACTTGGCAGGAGGTCTCGTGGTCGTGGGCTGCCTTCTGTGCACTTGCTCAACTGAAAAGAGGACTGTAGGGTGAGTTAGAATACGGAACTCGGCTGGGATCTCATGGTACACTGGATGCAATCATAAATCATTCCATGAGGATATGTACACTGGAAGCACCCCTGGCACATCCATTTTATAAACAGTTCTATATACAAAGTCTTCTTAGTAGTGTAACTTCTCATAGCTCCCTATGTCCCAATATAGCAGAGGTGGGCGCACCAGACTAAGTGTTGTCTACATGGAAATGAGTCTAAGTCCCCTCGTGGTTATGCAGCACTGAACTACAATCTCACAGCATCATAACCCCAGTTAAACCATATCTGACCGACTGACCAGCTGCTCCATCACTGTCAATACTCCCTCAACACTAAGGCGGCTAGCCTTTTTATAGGCGGTAGTGAACCCTGCACCACTTGTTCTAGAAGTTTCCAGTACTCTAGAGCAGTGCGAGTGTGTCACGCGGCGGCCCGTGATGCCTACGTGACAAACAGGCCGTACTCCGCTATGTTCACTGTGTACAAGGGTTGCGGCTTGTAACGGCTCTCGAGCCTCGTGATGCGGCATAGTCCGCTCTTGTTAGCAGAGTAAACATTACACATAAGCAACGTCCAGTCATGTTCGCCTCGCTGGTAGCAAGAATTTCCAAGCCTACATCTTACTTGATTTTTAACCCTGTTTCCATCATTCGCGACACCCCCCTTCCCCTAGAGGAAAATTTTGTAAGCTCGGACTCTCGAGGTTACAAAATTTTCGATCTCCACGTGCGGTGCCAGTGAAACTTGCCAGACTTTGTTTTAAAACATGGTTTCACATCATAAACTCTAATACAAGTACATTGTCGTAAAAAAAGTAGAAAGCACAATGTAAGTACAACTGACATTTGGTTGTTTGTTGTCCTCATATACTTGTCGTGGTAACTTCCACACTACACTTCTATATCATTCTTTTCATTATTCGTAGTTCACATAACAATACAAAGTTTTGGATTACACAATTCAAAGTCCAGAGCTTTACCTAATATAACCAAGGTTTCACATTATATTACACATAGTACAGACCTCTTTTTTTATGATCACTTTAAAATTTCGTACACACAGTTTGCAACACAACACAAAAGAAAAGGAGAAGGAAAAAGTTACATAAAATATTATACAACATAATTTACCATTAAACTTCAAATTACACTTGTACATAATTTTTAAGTTGTATTTTCATCTACTATCTGTTTTGGGTACCAACGACTCCACTGTAGTTGCGCGTTGTTCGATTTTTTTAGTGAGTCGTGGCCTTTGACTTTGCTCTCTCCACTGCACTCGATCGGGGAGAGGAGTACGTCGTGTATACTTTAATTCATACTCTCCACCATATTCCTCCTCTCCACACTGTACAGAATAGAGGGAAGGAGCGTATCGGACACTTCTTTCCCGGCGGCTATCTGTTTTCACCGTATTTGTCACACCCACTTTAGCACAACAATTTCCTCCTAGTTCACACAATCTTCTGCCACACCCTCGACAACACTTACAATAGATACATGAGCAACATATTATAATAATTACAACTAGGGTTTCTGAACCTGTGTATCCCCACACGGAATACATACTTCGTGACCATCCTCGGAAGGTCGTTTACTGCTCGTATTCTATTTCGCTTTGTAGTTCATCTATTTTGTGACTTGCTATCTCTAGGTCATCTAAGTTTCTTACAGTATGTTCTAAGGGTAACGATACAGGTATTTTTGTGACCTCCTGCTTTTCCTCATTTATCATACAACAGTCTATGTCTAAACTTAACATAGGTACTATGTCATTCTTGCTTGCATTAGTACTAATTACATGGTCAGCTTGTAGCATGACTTGCGCGCCATATCCTTTGCACTGGCTTGTAAATGTTAATTTACCAGTACCTCTTATGATAAAATCATTAGGGGGTAACTCATTGCACAATATCGTTAAACCCTCGTCCTTGGGTGCGACATACAGACATTCATTGTCTTGTATCTGCGTCCAGATTCTTTAATTCAATATGATATACTTTTGATTGCAATCTTTTGGAACTTCTGTTATAGGCTGGAGCATACGAGCTTCACATCGTTCGTGGTCATAGGTGGACATTAAAACAAACCTCTGCTTGCAAATCTGACTTCTCAGCGTGACCGTTTTACAGTGTAATTGGTTACGGGACAGTAGCGCGTACTGTCGTTTCGCATCATCAGTCAGCAATGAGTTTTTCTCAGGCTCTATATAAGCGAACAATTTTTTTACCTGATCATAATCCACGGGTAATGGCCATATTCTATATAACGTATATACGTAACTATCCACTAAAGCTATATTTAACACATAACTTAACGTAGTGCCGGCGAGAACTACATCTATATCTATTATACGAAGTAACAGATACCCTTGGTCCTTCGTGAGTTCAACGGGGAACTTTTTGTCTCTTAAATCTTCTTTTTCAGTTCTAAATACTTGACCACTTGTAGGGGTTAATCAAGTGTGGTTCTAACAGACCTTTCTGCGCGTTCACTATTGCAGAGACTAATAAGGCGTATTCCCTCTCGAGTTCATTGAACATACCAGTAATCTGCATTATTTGCTCCGTAATAGTTAAGAGAATCAAGGCATGTTGTACCTTACTGTTAGTGCTATTCTCATAATGCTCTACATGCATACTTAGTTTTCTTATTCCTTCTGCAATTATCTGAGTATTCTAGGTTTGCGCGTTAAGTGTTTGATTCACCCCTGTCAGTGACGCTCTCACAATGGTCTCTTGTTCTTTGGGCAATCGTAACAGCTCTCTCTGCTGTTCCTCGAGTACGTCTATTTTGGCTTTGAAGAATGCCGCATCATCTTCATCTAATGTGCCAAACAATACCTTACCTGCCTTCCCTATAAAATTTAATACTCCTCTTTTGACCCTCGGTCGTTCATGCCTAGCCAACTGATAAACCAACTCTTTCGATCTAGAATTTTTACTCACATGCTATTTCACAATTTGCTGTACATTCTCTCACCCTCCGGTGCTTCATTTTGCCTGATTCAGCTTACCCATGCAATGTGTTACCGCTCTATTGACAACCTCTTGCGTGTCCTCAAATTTGTCATGCAGTTACTTGAGGTTAAAATAGCTCACCACTCTCCATGTTGTGCTGTACAAAGTCACGCTGCCTTGGTTGTCGTAGTAAATCCCCGGCGATGACTGGAATTTTTGCACTTGTACTCCCGGCTATTGCTGTCACCCACAGTGCCTTCATCCTTGGCATTTATACTTGTCACTCTTCTCCTCCTTTGTCGCCTGCGGTCCTTCTTCCTTTTACATCACGTCTTCTAATAGAATATTCACATTTCCTTACAGTAAAATTCCTTCAGCTCATTAGCATGCTCTTTTATACATTTCTTCCTTTTTAGCCTAATTATTACGTTAGGTTCTTGCACATCAACCACAGTAAATGGCTCTCGCCCAGGCTATCTAATTTCTTCGATCGTCCCCGACGCACGCTCTTGTCATACAGCAATACGTGATCATTCCTTCTAAATTCCCTCAGGTTTTGTATTTTGTCGTAGTTATTTTTGTTTCTTTCTTTGCTCAGTTGTGTTGCCTCACGGACATCTTGGTGTAATATTTGTACTCGCCGTCGAATCTCCGTCACGTAATCGTCATAATTGTAGATTACGTTTGCTGGTTTCTTTTGTAGCCATCCCGGCAAATTGCACTTCCTGCCGAAGAACAATCCGAATGGTGTGTATTCCGTGGTACTATGAGGAGTAGTATTGTACACAAAACATGCGAATGCAACCAATCCGTCCCAATCTATCTGGTCCCGGTTCACATAGTGTCGCAGCATCTCCGTCAGGGTACGGTGTGTTCGTTCTAGCGCTCCATTGGACTGCGGATGGAACGCTGTCGTTAGTATTTTCTCTATTCTCAGTAATTTGCAGACTCGTTTCATGGTATCGCCTATGAAATTGCTTCCCATGTCGCTCAACAGAGCCGTCGGAATCCCAAATTTTAAAATAATGCTTTCCACTAATTTTCGTGCAACTGTATCAGCATCTTGCCGAGCTATTGGTTCGGCTATTACAAACTTCGTGAGAGAGTCTTGAAAAGTCAAAATATATTTGTTCCCGTACTGGGTAATGGGTAATGGACCTACTATATCAATATCACAGCGCTCAAATATAAATTCTGGGGTGGGAGTTAGCTCTAGTGGTTGCTTAGTCTTAGCTTGTGTGATCTTGTTCTTTTGGCAACTTTCGCATGTCCTTGTGAACTTCTCTATGTCAGATTTCACACCCAGCCATGTGTAGTACTGTTTTATTCGTTCATACGTCCTTCCCATTCCTTGATGGCCTCCTATGAGAGATATGTGCATCTGCTTTAGAATTGCAAATTTGTCCTCTGCACTCAGAACATCATCTTTGTTTATCTGGGATGTGTTACTGCCTCCGCTTATCCCAGTCGCGTCAGCTCTCTCTTCGGGGTCTGCTATCTCAGCTGTCGCCTCTGTCTCCGTTATCTCGTTGCTATTCGAGTCCTTGATTGCGTTCTTAGTTGCGGCGTCCCCTCGCTTATCTTAGTGCCTATCAGTCTCGTTTGTGCTCCTCTTTGTAACCTGCTGTGTTTGTTTGTCGCTGTCTTGTACACTCCGAATGCGTGATAGCGCGTCTGCCATGCGATTTTGCTTTCCTTCCTTATATATGATTTGGTAATCGTATTCTTCCAACTTTAACCGAAGCGTCATTAATCTTGACGATGGATCCGTAATGCTACCTAACCAAATCAGTGGTTTATGGTCCGTGAGTATCTTGAACTTCCTTCCAAAGAGATACGGTCGGAAGTACTTATCTGCCCATACTATGGCAACCAACTCTCGCTCTTTTGTACTGTAATTCAACTCTGCCTTGTTGAGAGTACGTGATATGTATGCAATTGGTAAATCCTTTCCCACTGGACCTTGACTCAAATATTCCCTTGACGCGTACTTACTGGCGTCAGTCGTTAATAAAAACTATTTAATGAAGTCTGGATACTGCAGTATCGATGGCTTGGTTAACGCCTCTTCCTGCGCTTCCGCCCAAACATGCGAAACTCCTTTCTTTAATAGTTCGTGTAGGGGTCTTGCAATTTTGCTAAAGTTACTCAAAAATCTGCGATAGTATCCGATAATGCGCAGATAACTTTTTAAGTCAGCAGTTGTCCTTGGTTGCGGATACTTTTCTATTGCTGCTATTTTAGTGGGATCGGGTTTCAGACCTTCCGCTGTCAAAACGTGCACCAAAAACGTAACTTCCGTCCTTAGAAATTCACATTTGTCGACTTGCAATTTTAGGTGATGCGGCATAGTCCGCTGTTGTTAGAAGAGTAAACATTACACATAAGCTACGTCCGGTCTCGTCCGGCTCGCTGGTAACAAGAATTTCCAAGCCTATATCTTACTTGATTTTTAACCCTGTTTTCTATCATTTGCGACAACAGGTGCAACAACAAGCGCCAAAAACTGAGACAGAGGGATGTTGCCCGATGGCATAAGTTTACCAAGCACCAGATCCTGGAATTTTCCCTCCTTATGATCTCAAGGAAATTAGATGCCAGTGGTTGGGGAAGGCGAAGTAAAGGGTACTTCAGGCACTGATTGATGAGGAGGATCGCGAAAAGACGGCTTTTAGCTTACCAACAGGCCACTATGAATACAATAAAATGCCAATGGGCCTGTAAACTGCTTCATCCACTTTTTAGCGTTTAATGAATACTGTGCTAACCGGAATATAGGGGAACAAATCTTCATATATCTGACGATAATGATGTAATGACCGCCTCGTTAGATGAGAACAATGTGCGCCTAGAAGAAGTATTCAGTCAGTTGCGATGACGGAACTTGAAGTAGATAATTGCAAGTTTTGACGAAAGGAAGTTACGTTCCTGAGACATGTACTAACTGCTTCAGGATTAAAACCCGACCCTGCTAAGCTGGAGGTAATAGAGAAATACCTAGAGCCAAGGGCTACAGCACAATTGAAGTGTTTATGGGCCTAATTGGATACTATCGGCGATTCGTGAGTAATTTCAGTAAAACTGCGAAGCCACTACACGACTTACTGAAAAAGAGGGTGCCATATGAGTGGGGCAGATCACACGAGGATAGATTCTTCGTCTCGAACTGCCACTATTGCTTCCTGTTCATACACTCGTACTCTAACTTCCTGCCTGGGAATAAAGGCTTCAGTCCCTAGTCTGCGTGTCACTGGTACCTTTAAAATTTGTTTTCCCATGGGCCGATCACTACTTCTGCAGGTGAATGGCTAATGGGTGTTCTGGTTGAAGGCGCCTCCGGCCCTCTGGTTTTTTTTTTTTTTTCCTCCATTCGGTCGTTTTGCGATCTTTCAGTTATCTGTTCTGGGTGTGGCTACTGTAGCCTGCAATGGCGCTTGCGGGGTCCGGCCGGTCATCTGTGCAGAGAGCTTATCCTCACGTAAGTCCCGGAGCAAGCCGTCAGTGTCGAGCCTTAGACCGCTATCGCATCTGAGCCTGTTTGCCTTTATAGAGTGTCGCAACGCTGGGACTTACAGCTACTGTACTTCGAATACTATCATATTTCCTCACGAAAGCATAACTAGGTCGTTCGGCCTCCTGTTTGCTATTACTTTTGACTGCACGTTGAGCTATGTGAGCATCTTCTCGCACTTCCTGCAATTTAACCCACTCACCTCTTATCCTCAAATCTCCGCGTGCTTAATTCAGAACAACCTTATTATCCTCAAGGATTTGTCTGCCCAACAATCCATCAAACGACTGACGAATGCGACCACCCATGGATTGGAATTTAGTAACCCATTCGGTACCTGCTCTCGTTTCCAGCATTACTAGCATCTGCCCTTCTGTCTTAACTAATTATGCTTTTGATTGTCCCTGTCTTCCTGGAATCCTATTTCACCTGATCATCCAATACGTTGGTCTTCATTAAACTGACATGAGCTCCGCTATCAGTTAATAACTTTCTCAACCCTTTCACATCTCTACTCTGTAGTTCTGGTACTGTTGGCGGTCTTTATGATACCTGATGTGGCATAACGGGACTGCGTCATTACGACTGTCGATCGCTGCCCGGTGCTTTTTTCTTGCATATGTTGGCCCGCCTTCTTTGTTGACGATCTTAAGCGTAGCGACGAGGCCAGTGACACGTGAAGCAAGTTACGGGTTTTGCTTTAGTGCAGGGACGAATGTTCCAGGTGACACTGCATTGCGTCCATCTTATGGGAGGAGTACAACGATACTTGAACCGTTTCCCCCAAATTCATGAACATCCAATTTCTTGATAGGTAATCGCTTATATGCTCGGACTTAGGTGGAATTTCCTTAACAGTATCTACCATGTGGACGGTATACTTCCGTCCACACTCTCACGCTAGATGGCCTCCTCTACCACAATTAAAGCATTTTGAGTCGGTCTTTCGTCCTTGCCAGTGCTCAGTCTCCACCTGGTATTTCTCTGAAGTCTTTATCAGCTGTATCGGCTGCTATGGGCCTACTCAGCCCCACTGGCGTCTCGCTGCAGAATCTCCAAACCGCCGGAACTGGCTCTGAATCTGCATCTGAATCTCTGCTTCTAGCTATTCCGCTGCCTGGCCTTTTATTTCGTTTCTTATGTACTAGGGTGCACACGAGTTAATTTGTTTCACACGACCCTTTCAATTCTAAGTGATCAGATTGCGCAAGAATGCCTATGGTTCCACACGACACTCTCGTTTCTAACTGGTCGGCTTGCGCAAGAATGCCTTCGGTTCCACACGACACTTTCGTTTATAGCTGCACGCAACTTAATTTGGTTCCACACGAGTCTTTTCCGCACGTGACTGACACTCTCTCTTGTATTATCGCCCTGGTGTTTGCGTCTTCCATTGCGCAAGTTTGATTCGTGCTGCTTCCTCTGGCAGGAAGTCAAACACTAAGTTATTTGATCAACAAGCCATACTTGGCAGCCTCCGCCGCTTATCTTGTCCCGACGTCCTGGTGGACTATATCTTAATGTCGGCAGGTTGTTTGCCTATGGAGCCTGGACTCTTATTATGGTCACAAAAGAAAGAATAAAAATTAAAATTTTCTACGGTCACAACAGCTTATAGCACTGTCTTGATTCGTTCATCGTATAAACTTTAGATAAACATAACCCTTCCTAACTTTCCAATTAATGCGTTGCTGCTGGACATTTCTTCTTCCTCCATGACTCTCCTCATGGTCCCCCTAATGTGACACTGCTTAGTGTCCACCCAAGATTCCTACTGAATGACACTTCCTTCCTTTCCCAGCCAACTACCGAACATAGTACACATGTAATAATCAAGATTTCGCTTCTTCTCGTTATTCTGTAACAGTATTGCTTTCACAGCCGACCAGCTTTCAGTATGATGTCTGACTAACTTACACGGGTAGAGCTCGTTATTTGACTAATGATATATTTTAGAAACACTTTCTTAGCTTTAGATTCCACTAAGCTATAAGTGCTCTCGCAGTTGTCCAAAAACTCTGAAAGTTGTTCTTTGTCTTCATAGAATTTAGCCTAGTTTAGTAGGCTCACTATAGTTAAGGTACTACCTATCTCCATTGGAAGCTGACATACTGTGGAAATTGGCGTCAGATGCCACGTATACTGACTTTGAAGACTTGGCGAGCTGTTAAATGTGCGGCTGAAGTGAGCTATGCGCCCACAGTGCTGGTGCAGTGCGCTGTCCTCAGATATGCTGAGCCTCACGTTCATCGTGGCAGCAGTGTGGTGCGACGCCCTCTGGTATGGTGAACCTCGTACTCGTGATGGTGGTGCGGTGTGATGTCCTCAGGTAAGATGAGCCTCATTCTCATGCTGGCGACGTGGTATGGCACCCTCTGGTATGGTGAGCCTCATGCTCACAGTAGTGGCATGGTGCAACGCCCTCTGGTTCAGTGAGCCTTGTTCTCATGGCAGTGGCGTGGTGCCCTCTGGTATGCTGAGCCTCATGCTGATGGGGGTGGTAAGGCGCGACGCCCTCTATTTCCTCCTCAAAACTGGCAAGGCATGCATCCAGACTTGGATCAGGTCTGAATTCTACTGATATCCCTTATTCTCCCTATACCTATTCCTGTAGTCCGAATCTCCTATCTAAACACTGAATAAAGTACATACCCCACATTTGACAACACTTTTACATGCCCTCTGTTGTGTCCTGAGAGGGAGTGATAAAGACAGCTCGATGAGTGACAGAAATGCTTACCTCAGACAATAAAATTCGATGAGTTTACTGGTGATGTGCTATCTGCTGATTCTCCAGTAGGGCGTAACTCAGTAGGGCTACTCAGGAAACAGGGTAGACGTATTTAATTGCCGATGTGAGTTCATTGCTTGGAAGTACCCCAGGAACATTGTCCTAGTCACAAGTTCTGATCTATGATGAACTAACTCGACGTTCTCTAAGTCAAATACGGGTCCTACTTTAGTTGAGGCTGATGAAATAAACTAAGTCCAGCTCAGACTGATGAGCGTCATGGAGATGGCATCATATGCTCGTTGCTCGTACCCCTCTCCCTGCAATAGCACAGTCATGTCCTACTTATACAGCTCCCGTTGCACACTGGCATGCTAGAACGTTCGATGAAGCTGTCCTGGGTGTGGCTGGTCACGGAGTTAGTGCATAATGCCATCCATATTTTGCTATTCTGGAATTTTCCTTCCTTATGACCGCTGTAAGCTACAGCATGAGAGGCTATTCATGTATTCTACTGCTGCATCACATGAGCGCTATCGATATCAAATATTGGTTCGCTGCTTCCGTTTTTATAACATGTGCTTTACCGTCTCTTGACCAAGAACTTCTTCTAAAACTGAATTAATGAAAGGATCGAAATATTTCTCACATTCGCGAGAATACCACAAACCTGTGGTCTATAAAGTGCATTAGCAATTGCTACAGATATATTGTGTAGTTGGCACCCAGTAAGAGAGGCATACTATGACCGACTTTTCTGATTATTTGCACAACAGCAGTCTAAATATAAAGCAAGTAGAGCAATGCGTCAATGCCTGTACCGAAGTGTGTAAGTGTTGAATCTATAACTATAAAATAAGTGGAGGCTGAATTTACAGATGGTATTCCAATGCAGTATTCGATGCAATACAGGATGAATGTAAGGCCTGTAGAAGACAGATGTTTTTGAAATACTGTACCGCAACACAATGATTTTAAATAAACAATTGTTGTTATTTCCTCCCACTCAGCTTTACTGCTTACCAACAAACCCATGTATCAGCAATTAATATGCATACTTATATACTTCTGAGTTATTAGTGGTAAATACACACACACTCACACACATGCACATGCCGACAGCCTTGCCTCAGTGGTAACACCAGTTCCCATCAGATCACCAAAGTTATACACTGTCAGGTTGGGCTAGCACTTGGATGGGTGACTATCCAGTCTGCTGGGAGCTGTTGGCAAGTGGGGAGCACTCAGCCCTTGTGAGGGAAACTGAGGAGCTATTTGATTGAGAATTAGTGGCTCCAGTCTCATAAAAACTGGCATATTGGCAGGAGAGCAGTGTGCTGACCACATTCCCCTCCATATCCCAAAATGATGATGGCTGTGGGTTGAGGATGACACAGTGGCTGGTCGGTATTGTTGCACTTTCATGGCCTGTTCAGGTGGAGTTTAGTTTAGTTTTACACACACACACACACACACACACACACACACACACACACACACACTTGCGGTTTAAACACACACTATGTGTAGTTTCAGTACTGCTATTAGTGAAGAGCTGACATAGCTGCTACCTGTACTCCTATTCATCTCTGTTGGAGGCTGCATTATAATTTATACTACCCCATACAAGTAATTACAGAGTACAGGAAACATGTAGTAAATAATGTTGTTGTTGCTATTTAAATAAACATAGTTAGGCTATAGTAATAGAACTAGTTTACTTTACATCTATCACCTACATTAAACATATATTAAACACATGTTAAACACATACAAGCTAAATTTGAAGTATATTGTGTGGAATGTAATCTTTTCTACAATACTCACAACTCACAGACTGTGGTGAGGGAATATGCCCCACTGATTTTATAATCCACTAGGAAACAAGAGGTGTTTACCCAGCTACAGTTCCTATTGGATCACTTCTGCATAGAATCTAGATATATCCACTTTTCCAAATATAAATCACATCAGTCTTAGTCCGAGTGCTGATTACAGCATCAGTGTTAGTCTTGAAATTGAAGTCATAAGTGTAGTGATGTCTGATGTGTTCCTTGATTGTCAAGAAATCTACACTGCAGATGACTGATATGTTGCAAAGCATCTCGCATTCTGGATTTTAATTGCCAACACCCTACTATGAGTTGGAGATAAGTTCTGCAAAATGGTTAATGGAGAATCACCGCAAGCACGGTATTAATTCAGCTGGCGTACTATTGGAGATGCTGCTGAACTGTATATGCTCAGTTACTTCAACAGTCATGTGTCTTTGTGAAGAGCATGGAGAAGGTGTAGTGCGTTAAGGACTTGTTACTGGAATATGACATCTATAATACTGAGAACGAGTGGTGCCCTTCACTCCTGTGCTCTGACTGAAAATGTGTCTTGACAAACATAACCCACTGACTCTGAGTTGCAAGTGAAATTGTTGGAACATTGGCGATGCGATCGTCAATTGTGAGATTTCTCATTTGACAGAAATATAATGCTTCATTATATTAAAAATGAACATGATTAAAATAAACCTTTGTGTTGAACAATGAAGTTTAATATTTATTTTAATGTGAAAATTACACATATAATGTATATTACTGTAGAACAGTGGAACCTGCATTGATGTTTGTGACTGTCAGCTTCTAGTGGTTAAAGCGCCTAATGAGACAGAGAGAATTATTTCCATATATTCCAATAACAATTCCTGTGAGCCTAAGATACACAACTGCTTTTTACAGCAATCAGAGGTGGCTTCTCCATCAGGCTATTTACCGTTGCTACTTGGCATCTCTTCTGGTTTCAGCTGTCTGCAATGGTAAGCACACACGACCACAGATGGTGCAATCACCACAAGCCAGTCGACCATCTCTCCACAATTTAGCAATATGCAAGGCATTCACCTCCTATTTTAATACACTGTAATTTAACCTAATTTCTGCAATAACATCACAATGAGACTTCTCCAATTAAATAATAAAAGACTGTAAAAATTACGAGATATATAGCAATGCAGTGTGTGCAAATGTGATGTTATGAGATCGCTGGTTTGCAGAGGGTCCAAAACAGACTAGTCGAAGATACAATTCTTTGTGTACATACTTTGAGTAATAACTGCTACATGCTTGTTTGAGCTGCTTTCAGGCAAAACATCCTCCTATCTAGCTCAGTATTCACATATTTTGATAACAAATTGATTTCTGTCTTTAATTTGGTAATATGCAAGGCACTCCACCTGCTGCTGCAATTTACTGTATTCTTTACTGATTTGCACAATGCAACAAATACACTATTTATCCTCATTGATACATGTGAAGACAAGTACGACATTGGGTCGAACGTATGATGGAGGGAAAAAAAGAGAGAGATACTTAGGTCATTTACCAAAAAAATATTTGGTATTTCAGCTCTCTATAGACATTGTGGCAGTCTTGTTACAGCTTTGTTTTCTATACAGAAAAAGCCTTGGATGACATACAAAGTATTATAGCTAGTGTACCTAGAACTCAGTACTGTTCTGTAAATATAGCCTGAAGGGAGCTATCCAAGTGTTACTAATGTATATCCTGCATACAGTGTAGGAGGAGTGGTAGAATGCACAAAAAAAGGTTTGAGACATTTACACCACATTCACATATTGTTTTCAGTGTGGGTGGTGACGTCAGGAGCTGCTGTAGTGTCGATGGTGGAAGTGATGAAGACAATAGCTGCTGCCTTATCTTAGAATTTCCACCTGATGTGGTAGGAGTGGAGATGGAGGAGTCAGAAGTAATGGCCATCGAGGCATCTTCAGCACACGGTGGGGATATTGTACTTTTGTAAGTGTTGCTTTTTGTAGTGCAAGGGAAAAATTTGTTGACAAATATATAAAGGTGACACTTAGCTGGTCAATGACAGTTGTAAATTATACAACTATCCTGTGCCAAAGAATTGCGTCAAAGTTAAGTAAATTTATTTATGTAATAAAGTGACCTAATATTTCATGTGTTCTAGTTTCATGAGTCTTCTCCCAGACCAATCAAAGAACCCACAGCTATAGCCAGATGAAAGCAGTTTCGTCTGGTCCTAACAAGGTTAAGTCAAGCGTTGCCTCTCCATACATATCAACTATGCACACTTTATGCCCAAACATTTGGTCATGAATAGGAGTATGCGGTGCATAGTACTAATCTTTCATCTTCCATTTTATATCAAGGGTCTCTCCTTTGGGTTGTTAGACGCAATTTCACTGGTGTTTTGGCAGATGTTTGCACTTTCGTTTTTGCAATGTGTAGTTGTTCTTCTCATCTTTCATATGATGCCCAGCATCGACAGGAAGCATCTGTTTGCTTCCCATTACAAACAGAATTATTTTTAAAGTGGAATTTTACGTTCCTGTTCCATATAATGGTCCGAAAGTAGTCTAGTATATTAATCGTTTTATCTATGTGTATTAACAGGAACAGTAAACCAAAAAGATAATCACTACTCCAGGAGCGACTGAGCAGTACTTTTGCATGGCAGTAGCAGTCACCACAGGACAGGACAGAGCTATCACTGCTGCAGTACTGGTTATTCTTCGTGTTTTACTGTCCCTGTTAAAACACATCGATAAAAGGGACATCGCAGTATATTAATTTGGGACCATACTGTCAAACTGGCATGTAAAATTCCACATTAAAAATCATTTTGTTTGTCATGGGAAATAAACTGAGACTTTCCATTGGTAGTGAGCATCGCATGAAAGACATGGTGAGCCACATTTGCTTGGCCTGACTCAAGCTACACATTGTAAAAAATAAAGAGCAAATATCTGCTGAAATACCAGAGAAAATGCACCTGATGACTCTTAGGAGAGACACTGCATATATACCACCACAACATACAGGTAGTCTTACTCATGCCATGGATATTGTACTTTAGCACTGACACATTGCTTATTTTCTGCTTATATAACTACTTCATATTGTGAGGTGCCAGTCCTACATTCACATGTTTACAGGCAATGGCAGTCGCATTGTATGTGTTGGTGAATAACAGTACTTTTGTGAGACTTGACTGCTATGCTTATACCATGGTGTAATTGGACAACAGCAGATCCAAAAGACATCCTGTGGAGAGTGGGTACTGCTCCTGGGGTTCAAGTGGGAACAGTTCATTGTCCTTGTCCAGCATTGGATAAGGTACACGTGGCTGCTGCTGCTGCAGTAGCTGTGCTGTTGCATAGCTGGAGGACACTGGGTCAGCAAGACATTTTGTGGACAGCAATTGGAACCATGCATGTGTAATGCTCACACACCCTTATCTGTCACAGTAACGTCAAAAACCTAAGTATAACGAAATACACACACACATAATAATAATAATAATAATAATTAAAGATGGAATGACAAAATGCTTACTGATAGCCTTCTTCTTACTAGCCACTCGTTGTGCTAGCAGCACTTAATGCTGGACAGCAAATGATGACACACATACAATCAAATTATTATAAAGAAACATTGCTTGGCTGAACTTGTCTGCTATTAATTGAGCAGTAATGCTCAGAGCAGGGTGTGGGTGCATGAGGGAGGGGGCATGAGCGTAGGGGGGGGGGGAAGGGTGGCTCTCCCACCTCTGTAGACTTGGCATATATAGACAAAATTCCAGGAATTGCTAATATCAACAAAATATAGCAAGCACATATGACTTAGCACCATGGATGTTGGACCTCCTCTTCATCCTTGACATTATGTAAACACTGACTTCATTTATGACATGCATAGTTGTGTCAGCTGTAACATGGCACTTCTGTGTCAGCATAGATAAGAAAATAGCGACGCTGACATCAGAATTCCTGAAATGTTGTCCCAAAACTGTCCTTGGCTCCAACTAGTAAACAGATCAGTAGACTACCCATGTAAAGTGTTAAACTAAACCAGTTAATGGAATTTATAGCTGTTGATTTGTATGGCCACTGACAAATACCAAAGGAGATTTTAGTTTTATCTTTATGGTACTTGAAGTTTGTAAGATTGCATGCTACAAGGAAAGCCATAGGAAGAGCGCTGTTTGATTGTACAAAAAATATTACTTTCTTAAACATGGGAAATTGGGAAGCATTGTATCGAGAGTGATTCACAATCTGTGAAAAATATGGAATATAGGGAAGGAATCCAACTGGAATTAACACTGTTTACATTTCACCATACCATGCAGCTAGCAATCCATTTGAGTGCTACATGTGAGAAATGGGTTGGTTGTGTAGGATGTGTTGCAACAAAAATCGTACTGAATGAATTAAAGTTATAAAAGATATTGAACATGTATTAAATAGTGTAACTCATGATAGCCTTAATTTTATACCACAAAAAATCATGATTGCTAGAAAAACACAATCACCTGTAGAGGAAATCATTCTGTTTCACCATAGAATGGATTTGGATTTGAATGAAAAAAAATACTCAGGTAACATTGTGATATGAAAGTTTTGGAAGTACAAAAATAGGTGACTTTGTCTTAGCAACTCATGAAAAATCTAAAGAAATAAATTCTGAAATATCCACTTTATTTAAAATTTGTGACAGGTTTTATGAAGTGTCCAAACCATCGAAGTAGTACATCCAAATGCACATTTCATTGTGTATCTGGAACCTAAAATGAAATTTAGTACCAGAAATATTGTTGACTTGAGCTTTTGTAAGCCCAGATTAGGTGAAATGAATAATATGGTGAATGAAGTAAATAATTATAAAATATTAATAATAATAATTAATTATAAAATTATTATAAAATAATAATAATTATAAAAGTTGGGTATCAGACCCAGGCACATATGACTTTATTATGAATGGTCCTGGTAAACAGAGGCTAATGATAAAAATGATAAGAATAATAAAAGTGAAATGTCAATAAATTGTTAGTAAATTTGGGTATTTAAATGTTAAAAATACAATAAAAAAAGAATAGGTATGTGTTTACCCAAAAACTCACATTGGTCAGTCAATGCAGGAGTATCTGCAACGAACTGACTCATGGTGTAGGGAATGGCAATTGAATTTCAATGTAGACAAGTGTAATGTGCTGCAAATACATAGAAAGAAAAATCCTTTATCATTTAGCTACAATATAGCAGGTCAGCAACTGGAAGCAGTTGTTGTTGTTGTGGTCCTCAGTCCTGAGACTGGTTTGATGCAGCTCTCCATGCTACTCTATCCTGTGCAAGCTTCTTCATCTCCCAGTACCTACTGCAACCTACATCCTTCTGAATCTGCTTAGTGTATTCATTTCTTGGTCTCCCTCTATGATTTTTACCCTCCACGGTGCCCTCCAGTACTAAACTGGTGATCCCTTGATGCCTCAAAACATGTCCTACCAACCGATCCCTTCTTCTAGTCAAGTTGTGCCACAAACTTCTCTACTCCCCAATCCTATTCAATACCTCCTCATTAGTTACGTGATCTACCCACCTTACCTTCAGCATTCTTCTGTAGCACCACATTTCGAAAGCTTCTATTCTCTTCTTGTCCAAACTAGTTATCGTCCATGTTTCACTTCCATACATGGCTACACTCCATACAAATACTTTCAGAAATGACTTCCTGACATTTAAGACTATACTCGATGTTAACAAATTTCTCTTCTTCAGAAACGCTTTCCTTGCCATTGCCAGTCTACATTTTATATCCTCTCTACTTCGACCATCATCAGTTATTTTACTCCCTAAATAGCAAAACTCCTTTACTACTTTAAGCGTCTCATTTCCTAATCTAATTCCCTCAGCATCACCCGACTTAATTTGACTACATTCCATTATCCTCGTTTTGCTTTTGTTGATGTTCATCTTATATCCACCTTTCAAGACACTGCCCATTCCGTTCAACTGCTCTTCCAAGTCCTTTGCTGTCTCTGACAGAATTACAATGTCATCGGCGAACCTCAAAGTTTTTACTTCTTCTCCATGAATTTTAATACCTACTCCGAATTTTTCTTTTATTTCCTTCACTGCTTGCTCAATATACAGATTGAATAACATCGGGGAGAGGCTACAACCCTGTCTACATCTACATCTACATCTATACTCCGCGAGCCACCTTACGGTGTGTGGCGGAGGGTACTTATTGTACCACTATCTGATCCCCCCTTCCCTGTTCCATTCACGAATTGTGCGTGGGAAGAACGACTGCTTGTAAGTCTCCGTATTTGCTCTAATTTCTCGGATCTTTTCGTTGTGATCATTACGCGAGATATATGTGGGCGGTAGTAATATGTTGCCCATCTCTTCCCGGAATGTGCTCTCTCATAATTTCGATAATAAACCTCTCCGTATTGCGTAACGCCTTTCTTGAAGTGTCCGCCACTGGAGCTTGTTCAGCATCTCCGTAACGCTCTCGCGCTGACTAAATGTCCCCATGACGAATCGCGCTGCTTTTCGCTGGATCATGTCTATCTCTTCTATTAATCCAACCTGGTAAGGGTCCCATACTGATGAGCAATACTCAAGAGTCGGACGAACAAGCGTTTTGTAAGCTACTTCTTTCGTCGATGAGTCACATTTTCTTAGAATTCTTCCTATGAATCTCAACCTGGCGCCTGCTTTTCCCACTATTTGTTTTATGTGATCATTCCACTTCAGATCGCTCCGGATAGTAACTCCTAAGTATTTTACGGTCGTTACCGCTTCCAATGATTTACCACCTATGGCATAATCGTACTGGAATGGATTTCTGCCCCTATGTATGCGCATTATATTACATTTATCTACGTTTAGGGAAAGCTGCCAGCTGTCGCACCATTCATTAATCCTCTGCAGGTCTTCCTGGAGTACGTACGAGTCTTCTGATGTTGCTACTTTCTTGTAGACAACCGTGTCATCTGCAAATAGCCTCTCGGAGCTACCGATGTTGTCAACTAAGTCATTTATGTATATTGTAAACAATAAAGGTCCTATCACGCTTCCTTGCGGTACTCCCGAAATTACCTCTACATCTGCAGATTTTGAACCGTTAAGAATGACATGTTGTGTTCTTTCTTCTAGGAAATCCTGAATCCAATCACAAACCTGGTCCGATATTCCGTAAGCTCGTATTTTTTTCACTAAACGTAAGTGCGGAACCGTATCAAATGCCTTCCTGAAGTCCAGGAATACGGCATCAATCTGCTCGCCAGTGTCTACGGCACTGTGAATTTCTTGGACAAATAGGGCGAGCTGAGTTTCACATGATCTCTGTTTGCGGAATCCATGTTGGTTATGATGAAGGAGATTTGTATTATCTAAGAACGTCATAATACGAGAACATAAAACATGTTCCATTATTCTACAACAGATTGACGTAAGCGAAATAGGCCTATAATTATTCGCATCTGATTTATGACCCTTCTTGAAAATGGGAACGACCTGCGCTTTCTTCCAGTCGCTAGGTACTTTACGTTCTTCCAGAGATCTACGATAAATTGCTGATAGAAAGGGGGCAAGTTCTTTAGCATAATCACTGTAGAATCTTACAGGTATCTCGTCTGGTCCGGATGCTTTTCCGCTACTAAGTGATAGCAGTTGTTTTTCAATTCCGATATCGTTTATTTCAATATTTTCCATTTTGGCGTCCGTGCGACGGCTGAAGTCAGGGACCGTGTTACGATTTTCCGCAGTGAAACAGTTTCGGAACACTGAATTCAGTATTTCTGCCTTTCTTCGGTCGTCCTCTGTTTCGGCGCCATCGTGGTCAACGAGTGACTGAATAGGGGATTTAGATCCGCTTACCGATTTTACATATGACCAAAACTTTTTAGGGTTCTTGTTTAGATTGTTTGCCAATGTTTTATGTTCGAATTCGTTGAATGCTTCTCTCATTGCTCTCTTTACGCTCTTTTTCGCTTCGTTCAGCTTTTCCTTATCAGCTATGATTCGACTACTCTTAAACCTATGATGAAGCTTTCTTTGTTTCCGTAGTAACTTTCGTACATGATTGTTATACCACGGTGGATCTTTCCCCTCGCTTTGGACCTTAGTCGGTACGAACTTATCTAAGGCGTACTGGACGATGTTTCTGAATTTTTTCCATTTTTGTTCCACATCCTCTTCCTCAGAAATGAACGTTTGATGGTGGTCACTCAGATATTCTGCGATTTGTGCCCTATCACTCTTGTTAAGCAAATATATTTTCCTTCCTTTCTTGGCATTTCTTATTACACTTGTAGTCATTGATGCAACCACTGACTTATGATCACTGATACCCTCTTCTACATTCACGGAGTCGAAAAGTTCCGGTCTATTTGTTGCTATGAGGTCTAAAACGTTAGCTTCACGAGTTGGTTCTCTAACTATCTGCTCGAAGTAATTCTCGGACAAGGCAGTCAGGATAATGTCACAAGAGTCTCTGTCCCTGGCTCCAGTTCTGATTGTGTGACTATCCCATTCTATACCTGGTAGATTGAAGTCTCCCCCTATTACAATAGTATGATCACAAAACTTCTTCACGACGTTCTGCAGGTTCTCTCTGAGGCGCTCAACTACTACGGTTGCTGATGCAGGTGGTCTATAGAAGCATCCGACTATCATATCTGACCCACCTTTGATACTTAACTTAACCCAGATTATTTCACATTCGCATTCGCTAATAACTTCACTGGATATTATTGAATTCTTTACTGCTATAAATACTCCTCCACCATTGGCGTTTATCCTATCCTTGCGGTATATATTCCATTCTGTGTCTAGGATTTCGTTACTGTTCACTTCCGGTTTTAACCAACTTTCCGTTCCTAATACTATATGCGCACTATTTCCTTCAATAAGCGATACTAATTCAGGAACCTTGCCCTGGATACTCCTGCAGTTTACCAATATTACGTTAACTTTTCCTGTTTTTGGTCTCTGAGGACGGACGTTCTTTATCAACGATGCTGATGTTCTCTCTGGTAAGCCGTCAGGTATTTTATCGTTTCGCCCAAGGGGGGGGGGGGGGTCCCTCTAACCTAAAAAAACCCCCGTGTGCACGCCACACGTACTCTGCTACCCTAGTAGCTGCTTCCGGTGTGTAGTGCACGCCTGACCTGTCTAGGGGGGCCCTACAGTTCTCCACCCAATAACGGAGGTCGATGAATTTGCAACCATTATAGTCGCAGAGTCGTCTGAGCCTCTGGTTTAGACCCTCCACACGGCTCCAAACCAGAGGACCGCGATCGACTCTGGGCACTATGCTGCAGATATTAAGCTCAGCTTGCACTCCGCGTGCGATGCTGGTTGTCTTCACCAAATCAGCCAGCCGCCGGAAGGAACCAAGGATGGCCTCAGAACCCAAGCGGCAGGCGTCATTCGTTCCGACATGTGCTACTATCTGCAGCCGGTCACACCCAGTGCGTTCAATAGCTGCCGGAAGGGCCTCCTCCATATTACGGACGAGACCCCCCGGCAAGCACACCGAGTGCACACTGGCATTCTTCCCCGACCTACCCGCTATTTTCCTGAGGGGCTCCATAACCCGCCTAACGTTGGAGCTCCCTATAACTAATAGGCCCGCCCTCTGTGACTGTCGGGACCTTGCCGGAGAATCGGCCACTGGCCCAACAGGCGAGGCATCCTGTGGTGGCTCGGAAACGATGTCATCACCACTAGGAAGCACCCCGTACCTGTTGGAAAGGGGTAAGGCAGCCGCCACGCGGCCAGATCCCACCTTCGCCTTTCGGCCAGGCACGCGCGAGCCCACCACTGTCCGCCATTCACCCTGGAGTGATGGCTGACCGGTAAGATGCTCACTGCCGGAAGACGCAGCGACATCAGGGGTTCCATGTGATTCCAAGGCCACCGAAGTAGGCATAGGTCTCACCACAGTTGCCCCAACGCCACTACGAGCCGACGCCTGCGCCTCGAGCTCGATGAGCCTAACAGACAAAGCCTCCACCTGCCCCCGAAGAGTGGCCAATTCTCCTTGCGTCCGCTCACAACAACCACAGTCCCTACACATGACTATGTTTACCCTACTCTATACGGTGACAAATTCCCAAGATAATCTTCTGATGAGCTACTCTGATAATCAATCTCACTCCTTTCCCAACCACTGCTTCCCTTTCATGCCCCGCGACTCTTATAACTGCCATCTGGTTTGTGTACAAATTGTAAATAGCCTTTCGCTCCCTGTATTTTACCCCTGCCACCTTTAGAATTTGAAAGAGAGTACTCCAGTTAACATTGTCAAAAGCTTTCTCTAAATCTACAAATGCTAGAAACGTAGGTTTGCCTTTTCTTAATCTTTCTTCTAAGATAAGTCGTAAGGTTAGTATTGCCTCACGTGTTCCAACATTTCTACGGAATCCAAACTGATCTTCCCCGAGGTCCGCTTCTACCAGTTTTTCCATTCGTCTGTAAAGAATTCGCGTTAGTATTTTGCAGCTGTGACTTATAAAACTGATTGTTCGGTAATTTTCACATCTGTCAACACCTGCTTTCTTTGGGATTGGAATTATTATATTCTTCTTGAAGTCTGAGGCTATTTCGCCTGTCTCATACATCTTGCTCACCAGATGGTAGAGTTTTGTCATGACTGGCTCTCCCAAGGCCATCAGTAGTTCTAATGGAATGTTGTCTACTCCCAGGGCCTTGTTTCGACTCAGGTCTTTCAGTGCTCTGTCAAACTCTTCACGCAGTATAATATCTCCCATTTCGTATTCATCTACATCCTCTTCCATTTCCATAATATTGTCCTCAAGTACATTGCCCTTGTATAAACCCTCTATATACTCCTTCCACCTTTCTGCTTTCCCTTCTTTGCTTAGAACTGGGTTGCCATCTGAGCTCTTGAAAGCAGTTAATTCCAGAAATTATCTGGGTGTAGGCATTAGGAGTGATTTAAAATGGAATGATCATATAAAATTAATCGTCGGTAAAGCAGATGCCAGACTGAAATTCATTGGAATAATTCTAAGGAAATGCAGTCCGAGAACAAAGGAAGTAGATTATAGTACACTTGTTCGCCCACTGTTTGAATACTGCTCACCGGTGTGGGATCTGTACCAGATAGGGTTGATAGAAGAGATAGAGAAGATCCACCAGAGAGCAGCGCACTTCGTTACAGGATCATTTAGTAATCGCGAAAGTGTTACGGAGATGAAGACTCTGCAAGAGAGACATTCAGTAGCTTGGTATAAGCTTTTGTTGCAGTTTCGAGAACATGCCTTCACCAAGGAGTCAAGCAATATATTGCTCCCTCCTACGCATATCTCGCGAAGAGACCATGAGGATAAAATCAGAGAGATTAGAGCCCACACAGAGGCATACTGACAATCTTTCTTTCCATGAACAATACGAGACTGGAATAGAAGGGAGAACCGATAAAGGTACTCAGAGTGCCCTCCGCCACACACCGTCAGGTGGCTTGCGGAGTATGGATGTAGATGTAGATCTAGAATTTAAATAGACAGTGATATACTTTGTTTTGAGGTCTAATCCATATTTTTATGCAACATGTATTTACTAAATTCTGAACACATGTCCCAAGCAAAGACCATAAACAAATAGGATTGCTTTTAGATAATAGCGTTTTGGAAAAATGGTCCAGTCCTTGTGGATAAAATTTTATATTGTAACATGTGTAATTTCGTATGTTTAAAAATGATTTATTCCATGTACGAAAGGCAACGTATTTGGAAATTAAGTTTTTGAATCAAGCTAAAGAATTTTGATGATTTTGAAATTATCGATTTTCTTATGTATTCTCTTTAAGCACTTTTGGAGTTAAAATAATATGGTGTTTGTTCTGACACAACAGGTGTTTAAGGAGGAAGTCGTCTTTCCTTTTTGAAAGAAATTATAAAAATGAAGGCCATAACATAGTGTATTTTGGTTATGTCTCACCCCTGAAACTTATAGTATGAGCTCAACAATTTATACAGTGTTTCGTCCAAATCAGGAAAAACTCACAACAAATGGGAGGGGGGTCATATGTAATATCCCAATGGATCACATCACATTACGTTCTGAAAATGCATGACTGAACCATCCATGATCTGCATTGTGTAACATGCAAATGCGAATGAGTAACAGAAGTGCAAATGACAAGAGGTGCACATTTATGACATGTGGAAGCGAAATAATACAAGCGAAAATTTATTTACTGCTAACCACCACTAGGTGTCACTACGTATTAAGAACCATAACAAGAACTTATATCCTTGTCAGGGATTTATGGATAAGCTATATTAGTGTTAATGGTATTTAATGTGTTTTGTGCTGTTGTAAGGTAACTGTGTTTGGGAGAAACATTATTAATTGTCTAGCTATGTGTACAACACATTTTCAATATGAGAAAGTGAGTTTTGGAATCTAATTCATTAAATGTATTAGTACTTTGTTTATATACACTTGGCAAGAAAGTGAAGAACAATTGAAGTTGGGTTTTGGCACATGAGTGGTTATTCCCCATCTTACAAGAGAATGAGTGGCAAGCTTGAGATTGGGCTATATGTTATGAAATAATGTGGAGTGAAATATCGGCTGACTTAAGTGCGAATATTTCGATGAGTTATTGCTGTTTAAAGGCGACACTGTGAAATGTCAATGTTTAAAAACTATTTGCTGTACAGCATGTTTATAATTTATGTCACAACGATGGGATGGTACTGAAAGTGTGGCTTCTCCTTGTGTGAGCTGGTAAATATTCTTTGCGGTTTTGATTAAGTCAAATGGAGGTTGTGAAGATTTTTGTACACCACACTTCAAGACAGTAGCCACACAAAGAATGAGATATGGTTTCGGAATGCAGCTTTACTGTCGTAAATGAATTATTCTTCATTTCTAATAAAGTTGAACTTGTTCAAATTTTAATTGAAAAGGAACATTCAGAACAGTTTATGTTTCTGACTCCTTTCTCTTATGATCAAAAATCAGCAATTGTAATAAATATTTTCTATGTAAAATGAATGTCAATTACAGTAGTATCCTCTGCAGAATTATTTCAGTTTTACATGAACATTTAAAAGAACAAATGTTACTATATATTACTAATCTGTTGCTTCAAAATGCTCAAAGAGTCCTATTTAAATAAGCAAACCTTGGAGGATAGCCAAGTGTGTACTTCAAGTAAGTGCAAGTTTTTTTTGTTTTACAGAGGATATAGTGACAAGATATTGGTATGAATCGATATGAAGCTAATTCTGCTTTTACACAGACACATGTTACAATCATTATCCAAGTTTTAACACAAATGATATTTCAAAAACACATTGATAATGATGTAATTGACAAGAGCTGGTAAAGGTGAAGTTAGTGCTTCTTATCCTATTAAGAGAAATTACACTTACTTGAACATATTTACATAGCTGCTATTTGTAAAAGTATGTGCTAGCTATGTTGTTGTGGTAGCCATGGGGAGAACCAACGATTAACTGCCTGTTCACATGACTTGAGCAATGATCTTTTATAGTTTGAATTAGTAAATGTATCAGTGATTTGTCCACAATAGGTGTAATATTTCGCATGTGTACTCTTTTTTGGGAATGTGATAGTTACTGGCTCTATTTTGGTCAAATACTTTTGTTATTCGCATTTCGAGAGATTTTCTGGAACAAATGAGAACTTTTTATAGCTAAGGGTATTTGCACATAACTCATGAGTGTCCTGAACGTTTCCAAAAATCAATTAAGGTTACACACTGCTGGCGACTGTTTCCTGTATCATTGGTTTGAATAATTGTTTTCAAGTATTATGATTTAACTTGTGGCATTGTGGTGACTTTCCCTTCCTTTCATCCACCTAACTGCCTTACGGTACACATGGTTTATTTTCTATGTGTAAACTGGTTTACACCTACCAACCATTTTATTTCCTTTCATAATCATTCTGTAAGAAGCAACCCAGAACTGATGAAAGAACAGATTAGTGAAAATGGGGTTGACGTGGGGGGAGGGTGTTTGTTATAACTGTTTGTTATTGTTTAAAGCACTTATACATCCCTCCACAGAGTCAAACATACGATCCATTATTTACCTGTGCAGTATATTGTAGCCTACAGCCATACAGTACCACGTTCTTCAGTCAAGAATAACGTAAAAGTTCCTTGTAGACACAAGTCTGGATACTTTAAAAATGCATAAAGTGATTACCAATATCTTCGTTCTCTCCTGGGCTTGTGATCTGATATATATAAATTTTTTATACAGAGTGGTCAGAAACAGTCTGAAAAACTTGTAAGGGTGTTGCAGGGCAGGCTGTACTGAGAAATAATTGTTAAGAAAAAAATCGCTACGTTGCGCCATTTTGGAGTTAATTAGCATTTACGTCAGCCAATCTGGGTGTTGTGTGTGCAGTTCCAAGCGACCTGTCAAATACAGTTAGTGTCCCATGTCCAATTTTTGTATTGCTTTCTTGTTTGGTTTTATGAAACCAAATGAAGAACACATTTGGCGACGCCACCTCCGGTGAGCAGCTCGAATTTGCACATACAATTGTATGATCGGCTAATTTCAATGCTGATTAACTTGGAAACATTGCAAGGTATCGAATTTTTTTGTTAACAATTATTTCTCTGCACAACCTATCCTGTAACAATCTTATAAGATTTTCAGACTGTTTCTCACCACCCTCTACGTCGTTTACTCTACAACTGGAGTTCATCCGTATTAGAGAGTCTATTCCAAATTACTTACAGTTATTTACAATCACATTGGTATTTCCTTGGCAGTCCTCTTGTTCGTCGCAGTCTTGATAATAAGTACTCATTCATCTCCGTCTTATTAAAATCCCAGAAAAATCTTGCTTTATATCTAGGTTCATAAGACAATAATTGTGTACACAAAACTGGCGCAAAATCCCAGTAAACTGCCGCGATATCCCAGTTAGCTCTCCACTTTAAATTGTATAACCATAGGATACTCATATTTCCTCAAATTTGTAATGTTTATGTTAACAATTTCAGGAACAATACAATCCAGCTTCTTCAGTAGGAAACACAAGCCAAATCATTCGTTGGTTGACCTCCTCTTCTTCCCTAACAGCTGTAGTGTGTTAATACTTTGGAGGAATCCATGTTGACACTTTCCACTATAGCAAAATACTGATCAGCTTAGACTATTGAGCCTTCTTTTATGCTCTAAAATCCGAGTCGGTGGCACTACTGGTCACATGATCTTCAGGTCATGCCTTCTAAATTTAGAAGGCTGTTATGTGGTGTCTGCTAGTGACAACATTATAGTGGTTGAAATCTGTAATAAAGTGGACTGCCATGAACGATTAAACAAGCATTGATCCATAATGTTATAGAAAGGTATGTGTGGTGCATTTAGCAGCTATTCATATGGTAAATTCTCCAAGTTCATTTCTGTGAACCATGGCATAAAGGCAAAGCCTTTATCTCCACTACAGGGGAGCAATACTGCAGTGGAAGAGGAAGATTGGAAAAAAAGTCAAGGAAGAACCGAAAACCATTTTGAGGAAATATAAAAATCCTGTGACTATATCATATAAAGTGCAATTGGTTGACAATAAATTGGTAGTGCTATGGGAGAGCTGCCTGGGAACTTGCAGCAACTTCGTGTAGACAATTATTACCTCATGGAGCTGGGTATAAATCCAGTCTTTTTCTGGAATTTTTAATAAAACGGAGGTGTACAGCTAAGAAATATCAAGCCAAAACTTTTGTGTGCAAGGAGACTGCCAAGGTAATACCAATGTTGTTATAAATAACCGTAAGGTAGTTAGAATAGACTGTTTAACATGGATGAGCTCCATCTGTACAGTAAAGAAGTATAACAAATTTATGTGTCAAGTCACAAGCCCAGGAGGGAACAAAGATACCGGTAATCACTTTATAGATTTTGTGAAGTGTCCAGACATGTATCTGAGAAACTTTTATGTCCTCCTCGACTAAAGAACACGGTATTACCAGGCTGGAGGCTACATTATACAACTACAGAATGCAGGAAAAGGGATACAGTAAGGCACCCAGCCTACTCCACATTGATGTGTACTCACCTGTCTTCAGTCTAGTAATTGGGTTGACAGGGACCAGTTATATTACTATTCCGAAAGATATTGCTGCTAAACTGGCATATATTATTGTCCAGAATCTTGAAGAAGGGGATGAATTGTGCATTGCATGGTCGTATCTGTCTTGTGATAGAAATTACCTGAAACATGTAGGGCTCCCCTACTCAGAAATGAATCCGTCTTGAAACTTCTGAATGACACCTTGTACAACCTTCTTCCCGGATTCTCTATAATAAACTATGTTATCGAGCCGTAAAAGGATAAAAACTACTTCCTTAAAACATTGGCTCTGTGTGATACGAGTACAATACAGCTTTCTGGACATGTATAGCACCCACTGTTCACATCCAATCACAGTTCGGAAATTATACTATACCCCTATATAAAATGATCGTTAGTAACGGCGAATACCTCTTACAAGGAAACAGATAAACGCATAGCAGCAGCGTCCAACATGCGAAAATTACAAGTCATTCCATCACTAACTCTGTAAACAGCACACCTGTTAGGCAAATGTTTACATGGCGACTGCACTGCCTCACAAACACCTATCGCTAACTTAGTTATGACGCTGAAGTCTCGATTTTACACCCAAGATGTGAAAGGGGGAATGGAGTACATCACATAAATCAAAGTTTGTTTAGAGGAATGCGGCACGTCTCATCACACATGAGATGGAAGTCCTCTGATGACCGACAGGTTTACCGTTAACGATCGCAAGTAGACAGCGCTTTAAACCACATACAGAACACGTGGCTGTATAAGAGTAGAACTCAGGCTATGACACGTGACTGATGCATCCTGATAGAACAGTGGAAAAATTGACCTCCAGCAACTAGAATACATCATCAGTCAACGATTAAATCGTACTTCATTACAGCTCCATCTCAATCGATCACCCCCTCCACTCTCTGTTATCCTTTAACGCAGATGCAAGTAAGTTTAGAGGCAGACGGTTCTCTGTCTTCCTCAAAATCATCAAATACAGAAGTCAATTCGCTTGTATCCCTGGTACCTCAATAGACATACAGTATAATGCTGCCTTGACAGAGAAAAACTGACTGCCTCCCTGATTCCTTTCGTTTCGATGGCGACGTTTTCTCGGATTCTTCTTGCTGCCACATACTTGTTCCCATGTACAAATTGTTCCGCGTGAACCAGAAGATACGGAAGTATTCTTCAATTTCCCCATATTTCGATGTATATTCAGTCAATTTATACTTATTCCCTCGTCATTTTTCGCAATTCCATCGATTTTATGTCAGATCTATCCATGCGATCATGACATAACCTCTCGTTCTGTGTTGTAAAAATGCTTGTAAATGTAGCACAGCTGCCAACACCTAGCCCAAATGCACTGATTGGGAGGAGTAATATAGCACTGTACTCGACTGTATCCAGTCGCCTCCACATGTGGAGAGCGTTTGCTCTGTTTTCTGTATGTCTGTGTATATGCGTGCCTCACGGACAGCTTCCAGGACCCAGTCCCCTCCGCTGGTGGACCGCATGCATGTCCAGACATAACACGTGGTTGGTCCTCCTATGAACCTTATAGCAGATGTGATATGTGGTGGATCCACCTCCGAACATTGGTCCGAATTTATTGTCCAGGGCCGATCCACACTCGAACGCTAACTCAGATGTGGCATATTGTGGATCAGCATCCCCATACCACTTTGTACATTATGCATGGTGGCTCCACCTTCAAACCCTATCCCATGTGCATCATATTGTGGATCCACATCTCAATACTGCTCTGGATATAATGTATGGTCGATCCACATTCGGACATTAACTCACATCTACTGCGGGTCCTGGGAGCCTTCCACGAGGCATGCATATACACAGAAATACAGAAAACAGAGTAAACGCTCTCTAAATATGGAGGTGACTGGATGCAGTCGAGTACAGTGCTATATTACACCTCCCAATCAGTGCATTTGGGCTAGGTGTTGGCAGCTGTGCTTTTTTGTGTTCTGACATATGCGAAGGAAATCACTATGTCCATTGATAAGGAAGGTGTGTATTTGACATCCAATACTGTGATAGCATACGGAAGAGTATGTCAGGTCATAAGAATGGTACTGATATTTCTATTTCCAGAACCATAGCCATCAACAGGGTGTATTTCTGATACTTTGCTCGTTATCAAACGTCGTTCAACTGAAACTGTGATCATAATATTTAGTTGTAATTAACAGGATGAAATATATATATGTGTATGATTTCTTAGGATGAATGATTTGTAAATTGTTCGGTTGAATGCTTCTACTCATTTCGCACCATTATTTAGTTGAGAGAGGATAGATTGTGGGGTGTTCGTCTAGCATGTGGAAGACACGTTTGCCGGTTCTCTAGACATGAAAAACACCTTAGTTGACCTTGTAATTTGTAGGGATGATTTCGAATCTGTTACATCACTGAGATCAGTATTTGCAGGTGGAAATATCATTTTTCGTCTGTTTGTTTATAGTTACTCAGTGGTCTAGAGCGCACTCCACCTAGCTAAATTTTCGGGTTTGTATAGAAATAATTCCGAGTCTACATCTTCGGAATTATGTTGCGTGAGCGATCGGTAGCATACAGCTGTGTTCGAATCATGCAAAATTAGATATGTTCTTGTAATCCCAGAGTCTGGAGATGAGTGTAGAAACGCGAACAAGCAGGCAGATTCGGGCCAGAAACAGTAACGTGTTTGTACCGAGGGGAGGGAACGAGCCAGTCTTTGCGTAACAGTTCTGAGAGCGATTTAGATCCACTGACAGTTTTCTGATGTAAAAGGGATGATTTTCTACCCGGTTTCACGCTCTAATATTCAAGCTCCTATCCTCAGTGGGAGAGCAGTGTAATTGAGTAAGAGTCTTTCCTTATTTGAAGATAAGTATGGCACTTGGCGAGTTTTGTTGTCGGTGCAATATGGCGATGAGTGTAAAATAGTTTATTGCCGCTGAATGTCACGTCTGTAGAAAGTAAGAAAAGGCAGACAGTGCTTCCCTATGACTGAGGAGCATCGTGAAATATAGCCATTGTGAGTGTAAGCATGCCATAATTTTTTCGGGTGCTGTACAGATATAAAAGATAAATGCACTGTTTGTGTAAAATGAGTATATATTGCATTGTAAAGTTACTTTAGCTTATGTTGTGTAAAATGTGTACATATTGCATTGTAAAGTTGCTGTGGTTTATGTTTTGGCATGACTGGAGAGGATGACTGTCCGCGAGGGTATGAGAGAGATTTTTTACATGGAAAATTATGTGCACTATAGATATTGAGATTCCTTCCATAAGCACAGCCGTCAAGTCGAGACATTGACTGTACATCGATCGGTGTCAAACTGTAGCAGTAATCGTAATATTTAATTGTAGTTACAGTGGCAAATATGTTCCTGGCTTTCAATATTCTTGTGAGTCTTGTATGTATTTAATGATCTGTAGACAACTTTGCGGGTTTAACTGTCAATGCAGTTTAGTGATCTGTGCAAAATAATTTTACTACTGAAAGTCCTGTCTGCAGAAAAGGGAAAAGGTGGATGGTGCTTCGATACTGATGGCATCAGTAATACTGCGGGTAAATTTGATAAGAGCCAATCATAATGCTCGATTCATTCACATCCTTTGTGCTGGGCTATAGGAGCCTCTACATAGCGGTGGGAACGTTAGTGTGTGTTGAAAGCAGGAAGGGTAACACGTGATGGACTGGGGTATCACGTTAGGACCGCTGGGAAGAGTGCATTCGATGTTATTCTGCGCTGTTTGCAGTTAAGCACTGTTAGGTGTGTCTCTCCTGTCGCGCTACGAACAATGTGCCCTGTGTTACTCTTTCATCAACGGTAAAGACATGTGCTGCCCGGAGGTGTCTCATGTATGATACCAGCGTGAGCATGCCTTGGAGTTCTGCAACATCAGTATAACACTGGCTGTATGCCTGAAAATAGAGGCATGAGCAGCCAGCAGCGGCTCGTGGCTGTGACGGTGCACGCCCCTTGAGTGCCTGCGTCCCCGCCTGGTCGCATTAGCAATGGTGCCTAGGTGAACACGTATTTCGAGAGGAATTTTCAGGTATCAAGTATGAATGGGATGTCGCCACCTCATGCGTGCAGGCATCTGTGCGTGGTTTGACAGCTGATGGCTGCGTCACTTCGCAGAGCTGCAGGTAGCCTCCTGTGCGGTCTACAGAGGGTGGCAGATGGTGCCATGATGCATATATACAGTGTGTTGTTTTTTTCTCTCCATCTAACAGTCTTGCTGTAATCACTTCACATAATATTCTACTTTATGTTTTTTGCATGGTTGTAACTGGACTACATAAAGTATCTGTTGTTGTTACTGATAAACTATGTTCAATGCATAGTGTTGGACTAAAATAAAGTACCGGATAGGTTATTAATATATACTAAATTTCAATGAAAACACTCTAGACCAGGGCTTCCCAACCTTTTCAGCTGGCAGACCCCTTCTTCAGTCGAAAATCCATGGCGGACCCCTAGTCACTCAAGAGCACAGTAACTTCAAATTTCAGAGCGAAACCCATGGGAACTGAAAGCTTCTTAATGCAGGTGCCATGTTCCCAATGACCCCCCCCCCCCTCTCGAAGTATCAATAGTTTTTGGTTTAGAAATGAATGAAAACAACTTGAAATTAACGATCCAATTTGAATTCCCACTGTATCCAGACAAGTACTAGTGGTTTTACTCCCTTTGTTCAACACACCATAGCCTGATTAAAATTACTTGGTAATTGAAATTTCACACAATGGAGCTTTCTTCCTCCAAGAGCAGTCAATGACACATCCAAACTGTTCGCTGTTGACAAGCTGTCGCTTATGGTCTGTTCACTTCCACTATTTGGCTACTGTTGTGTAAGGAGCATGCATATTTCTTAACAGTCGTGTGTGTGTGTGTGTGGTTCTTCGTGAAATCCGAAGAAAAATTTTCAAATGTATTTAAAGTCTTCCTCTGGTCGTCCTCCCTCCTCATTCATTTCTACTGGAAACTTCCCTTGTTGTGAAGGCGATGGAGAAACTGCAGCCTTCTTCAATGATCCTGACATGTTAGAAGTAATAAACTGGTCAAAAATCGGCTCATGAAACAGGTAGTGTACTGACAAGGCAAGTTTAACATTTAATGATGCCTGGGGCCGCATACGTGCCAACCGCTATGATTGGTCGACAAAGCTCGCTCTGCGCATGCGTAAAAGGTTTCAGGGCATCTAGCGCCGTGAGCCGGCGCACAAACGACCCCCGTATTGTTGCTAAACAGTCGATCAAAGAAGCCGCATTCTCCGGCACTAAACTGTGTATACGTTCTCACTTAGGAACCGCAAAGGCTGCTTGGGGATACGACCTGAAGTAAAAGTACACGTTTTTTTTTCACACGAAAATCAAAAACAATAGTGATGAATTTGATTTTCACATTTTTATTCAATAATTTTACTCATTATTTTAAACGATTTGGTGAAAGGTGGCCGCGGACCCCTAGAAAGAGCCGACGGATCCCTAAGGGGTCCGCAGACCACAGGTTGGGAAGTCCTGCTCTAGACAATATGTTTATGCATTTGTCATGAAGCAATGATATTTTGTCACATGCAAACTACAAACTCTCTGCTTGTGAAAGTGAAGAAGGAGCATACATTAATCAGAACTTAACATAATCTACAATCACCATTTTAGTTGGAATAGCAAAAACTATACAATACATATAGTGTTATTAACAACAATGTATGCTGTTTTGCACACTTGTCTATCCATCAATATCTGCTAACTGTATTCATGCCTTGCTCTCAATCAGTTACCAAATTTGCTACTCCTTAAAGTTTCAGGGTTGTGTCTCATCGACCTATCCCTCATTTAGTCACATTTGCCACAATGCTCTTTTATCCCCAGGTCAATTCTGTACCCCTTCATTTGATACCTTATTGCAGTGAGATGAACTGCAGTAAAACGTGGAGCGCCAAATTCTGGCCACAAGCCATGGTCATTGGCTGCAGCCATGCCTCACTCCTATCCAATAAGTACCTCTCACTAGCAGCAATAACTCTGTGGCATCATTCCATGTGTTAGAGCCCCGTGGACAGACTTTGAGAAGCCACTCCAGCTTAACTAATTTCTGCAGCATCACCATGCATATGGATTACACCAGACCCTGAGTAGCTAGTCTACGTGAGAACAAGCGTATAGTGTGTCACCGATCATGTTATTGATGAGTTACAGGATTTCCCTACACCCTACCCCTCCCCCCTCTGACAAAGGCCAATTGCCCTATGTAGAAAAGATGGGAAATTCAAATTTTGGTGGAAAATTCAAAAATAACCCAATTAAGCTAGTTCGTTTCCTGGGAAGGAAGCAGGGCTGTGGTCGTAAGTATAAATTGGCGAAAATCCAATATGGTGCTTTCTCATGCAAGTTGACCTGGGGTACTGAGACAGGGTCTATCATGTCACAGTCCAAGACTTGGAGTAAGAGCACTAGACTTAAATTACATCAGATTCCAAGATGGCTGACCTGGAATACAAGATGGCATCTGAGAATATTGGCATAACTCAATGACTTCATATTCCAGCTCGGATGCATTGTGTTTTCTATACAAGTTTGAAATTCTGTCATACTGACCTGGTCTTGAGATATTCGGACATACTGGCCCAGAGTTCAAATACAGGCTCTGACTCTACAATGTCTCAGTCCAGCTCAGACCTGTTGCCTGTTTTTATAACAGTGTAGAATTCCAGCTTATTGGCCTTGACTTGAGATATTGCCTCAGTCCTACTAAAGGTACTATTCATTCAGAGGTGTATGGTAACTGCATATTCTAAGTTACATTTTCAAACAGCTTTCACAGTTTATGAAGTGGTGGTGGATTTTTATTCTTCTAGCAACTTGGATTATATTTGGCACGGTTGACAGGCTTGTACAATTTTTAGCTACACTTTGGCATGGAACATTTATTTACAGCTTCCCCCTTGTAAGATGTAACACTGAGTGTGATCTCTTTCGTATGGTCAGCAGCAGTGAATTTCCATCTCACACAAATGGTGTGCAGAAAATGGCATAACTCACACACTTAGTGCGAAGAAAAACGAAGTACTTTCTCTCTCCCCCCTCCCCCCCCCCCTCTCTCTCTCTCTCTCTCTCTCTCTCTCTCTCACACACACACACACACACACACACACACAGAGAGAGAGAGAGAGAGAGAGAGAGAGAGAGAGAGAGAGAGAGAGAGAGAGAGGGAGGCATATACTCTATCAGCCAAATGAATAGTAGGCTTCTGATCCCATCAGAATGACTCATCAGTTATCATGCCAAGACAGGCCAGTTCTCATCTGCAAGACAGTGTGATCCTCATGCCTGTGCAATTGAATACTGAACTGCCATAACATCTGTGGGGCAGGGACCATATCACCACTAACGCTGCTATGGAGGCACTTCAAGTGGCCTTCAACTGTGAGGGACATTGATGCCACACGCTGCACGTCCTTAGTCCGTACTTATGTTTATTACTTCATAAGGGTCACAACCCTTCACACAGTGAAGGCAGCTGTGAGTATCCACATAAAGTAATTTTGGATTTGCAAAATGAGGTTTTGTAAATTCACAATGAAACCAGTACATGTGGAATTTGGATGGTGCAATATACTCGTACACACACCAGTATCAACAGGTTTTGAGCACTTAACCGAAACCTTAGCCATCTCCTGAGCAAAGAAATCTTTTCTGCAGATTGTGGCTGTTTAAAATTTGGCTGGATGATATAATCTGTTGTACCATAACTCCCCCTTCAACAGGTAACTAAGTGAATTTCGCGATGTTCTCTGACATTTTCCATAGTTTTGTGGAAATTGCATTATTATACAGTTGTAAAAATCTTTCTAGGATGTAAACATCATGAAAGCCCTATTTTCACTGTTAAGAGTTCCATGTTGATATGTGTCATTTTCAACATAACGTCCCATAAAAGCTCTGGTGTGGTGTACCAGCAGGCAAGATCTAGCTCATATTTGTCCAAGCATACAATCCGGAATCGTTCGAAAATATCTGCAAATAAGCGCACATCCAAGTCCATATAAAGTTTAGCATATGTCTTTAATTAGTGATGTTAAACTCCTGCCATACACCATTGCATGCCCATACTCCACACTTCATATCTGATATGGCAGTGCCTGAAAATGTGATAGAGAATGTGGTTATGTCAGAAAGTGTTATTTTGTTGTATTTTTGCCATGCATCCAGATATTGGTATTGGAGAACCCCCTTCTTTGATATGGAGTAAAACTTTGCATCATCAGGAAAGGCAGCTTGAGTGGGATGTAGGCCTCCCGATGCATCATTTCAACGAGTTTCTGTAGTGGTACCTACATGAATCTCAGCGAGTCAATGAACCTCGGTGTAACTTTCTTGGTGATTCTCTTCGAAAACGAAATGTATCTCTCAGTCGTGTCAGGCAGGACACTAACCTGATCTCTGCTCAACCAGTAACAGCCAAGGGCTCTTCTAGAAAGTGAGCATTATATCCACTTAAGTTGTGGATGAAAACTAGCATGTGACCTGGAAAATGGTGATTCAAGTTGCATGCATTGTCTACAGCACAGCAATATATCTCAGCTGGATGGCAATGATCCCAAAGTGGGGTTCCTAGTTCTTTATCTAATTGCTGCTCACAAATATAGCAGCCAACTGCATTCTCATACAGCAATTTATAATCCTGCATTTAGGTCATAGGAAAGATGTTGTCATAAATACCATCAAGTTTCCTTGCGAGATTTTCAAGATCACAAGAAATCCCTTGAGTGTGATGTCACAAGTTCAATCTTTAAAAGGCTTATTTGAAAGTGTTGTGTTGACTCTCATGACAGGAAAAATAGTAGCTGCTAATGACTCACCATGTGCATCAGGAGGATGACAGAATATAAGTATCTGAGAGTTGCAGGGACCAACTTTCTATTGGATGTATGTATTACAGTTCACAAAATGGACATCGCCGACATTCAAGAAATGTTCAGAACAAAACCATGTTGTTGCATGGCTTGTCTGTACTATTTCATTTACGACCAAGTACATGTAATAACTTAAATCACCAGATGCACTGGACTCCTTTCATAATTTATTTAATTTTCTAAAATCTTGTGATGGGAAAATATTGTTGCTCTTAATTTGCTACTTTCAAATCACACTGTTACTTGAGGGATGATAGGAGCAAGGTATTTTGTTTTATTTTCTCTAAAATGCAGTAGTCTCTCTCATGTAGCCATAATGGTTTCCCTTTCCGGCCTTGACTGTTTAGTTTGAAAGCATGGAAGAGTGGTTTTTAATGTTATATAGAAGCCAAAGAAGTCCCTTTCCTTATCCTTCCAAGTAGCAGTACCAACGTTTAGACCTTCGCATGTCACGTATTTTTTGGTGTCACAAAGCGGTCTCCCTAAACCAACTTTAGTGTATCACAGGCCTTCTCGTCTCATTCAAGTTGCCTACTAAACTAGCAAGTAACTCTAGCGGCTTTACTGCTGATCCTCATTAGCCAATGGAGCAGGCTCTACCTCCCTCTCCCAAGAAAAATCAGCCACAGTTCTGAACATTTGCAGAGGTTGATTTTGTGTTGGGGAGTCGTGCTCCAGCCTTTGATCTGTAAAGATGTGTGCTCCTAGTGAATACAAAATTAAATTAAGTCACGATGCCTTTAAATTAAGATATTAGTAAACTTGAAAGCATTAGCGCTTTCTTGTTTCCCTGTAAGTTCTTTGCATATATTCCTACTTATTGCATGTGAAATTCACTTAGTTTTGAGCCGCTTTTGACTTTGTCCTCATACTCTGCTCTTATTCAGTTTTCATACGCATGGATCCATTGGTACCCACGCTAAGGAACGTCTTTTGCGCTTATTTTGATCAGTTTTGTCTCTAGTTATCCCCCCCCCCCCCCAGCTCTTTCATTGTAGTAGTAGAGTTCAGTGATAAATAACTATCATATAAATCCCAGAATACTACTTCTCACACCCAGGTATACTTTTAACAGTCACAACACAATTACCTATCACTACCTCAAGAAATGTTCCATAGCGTATCAGGAAACCCCTGCCACCCTTTATGATATCATCCGCTACACAGGCTATTACCCAGAGCAGTGGGGGAAGTCCAAAGTTCTCCTATTCACAGAAACTGATAAACCAACCCCACAGGCCTATCGACCTACCAGACTCAGTTTATAGCAAAATTCTCTAAACCGTTCTTATCCATTGTATATCTGTCAGCACCTTGCAATCTACCCATCCCCAACATCCAATGTGGGTTTTGTCCAAACCATTTCATCAATGAGCAACTTTTATACAGTACCAACCTTAACTCCCATCAACTCAATAAACGGAAATTCGCCATATTTGTCTCCTTTGATATCCAAAAAGCTTTTGAGTATGGCATTCTGGACTGTTCTTCAGGCAACATACCTACACATTCCTAGTTGAATATGTCCATCTCATAGCATCCTTCCTTCACCACCCACAACATATGTCCCTATCAATCAACACCTGTTCCTGCATATTACACCCTACTGCAGGTGTGCCTCAAGGCTCTGTCCTCTCACCCCTTCTTTACATCCTGGATATTCCAGACATTCCCAAACCGCCACTCCCACCTACTTCCTACAACAACCTGTCGACACTGCATACCTGGCCAATCACCACAGCCTTCAACTCTTCCATAAATCCCTCCAACCCCACTTAAATTTTCTAGATGAGTGTGTAATAGTGGCAACTATAAGTAAATCGACAGTAAAGCCAAGCCACCAGTCTTTGGTCACAGCACTCATCATTTCCAGTGTCCAGATTTCCATCACTCTATGTACAACAAAACCTTCCCTCTGACTGACTCAGTATTTACGACTAAACTCTCGATAGAAAATTAACATGCAATGCACATTTCGATATCATCCAACACAACGTCCGAAACTGAGTAACACTACTAAAGCTGCACCTGGGGGTCTATGCCATTCTACCATTATCCTCATCTATAAATCCCTCATTCGCCCCATTCTCACCTCTGCCAACATTTTGGAAAGACATGCACTCCACCTACCTTTCCTGCGTCACATCCTGGACCAACTCATTCACTTCCCAAATATTCCTTTTCTTCCTAGAGCATCTTCAGATGTGGTAGATTAATTGAGAAACACAATCCTGGCACCTAACTTCTCACCCACTAATCACCAATCCAGATACCCTGCTTCCATGCACATTCATGTCTTGTACAACCTATTCCCATAATGGAATCCGTTCCCTCTTTCCATCCCTAACGCTTCACACCACATGTCCCATCCATTTTTGTCCTTCCCACTTCCGCCACCTAACTGATTTTCAGTCGATTCCTGCGGTTCCACAAGGCCCCATAGTCACTCTAATCATCCCTCCTTCATCATAACTACGACTATTCTCATGCATCACCAATATCACCAACACACTATAACATCATTCACATTACCATAAGTGATTTAATTTTATAAATGTAATATGAAATAATCTATAAAAATTTTAAAAATGTTCAGTGTTGTCCACTATCTGCTTTTCTGTAAAAAAAAAACGAACATATTGTTCCTCACTGTGTTCATTAAAAAATCATCACTTATTGTCATCCATTTTTATATATTTTAAACTATCTTTTCAATTTTGGTAACCTGTGGCTGAAGAGAGGTTTTATATGGTGCCAGCTTACACCCTTTGTGGGAAAATTAAATGACCATAGATAATCAAATTTTGACGATGACATGGCATTTAGACTTTTGTGGCATTTCAGCTTGTAATTGAGAATGGCTACTAAGAAGAAATCACGACTACGTGAAATAAACGAATAGTAATTTGCAGTCAAATGCCAGAAATTGCTTTAAAAGGAAATAGCACATGTAATTGCTTTCTTATGTAGAAACAAATCCGAAAACACGCGAAGGAAGTCTATTTATTTCAACTAACAACACATTTATAGAATGACTTAATTATAAATCTAAGAAAATTGTTGTAAGTATTTACTACTGGTAGTAAAGAAAAGGAGGATCAAGTAAATATATTTACAGATGAAAAAGAAGTTAACACAATAATTTTTTGTGGATTATTGTTAGAGAATTTATTCTGTAAATTAAGCACTGTAATATTTATTGTGAAACAGCCTGCACATTACGCCAATAAACATCTTCGAAATTCCAGTATGGTAGCAATCACACAAACAGAATTTTTGTATCGCCAAAAAAGTCCATGAGTACGATACTGGCCTTCTAAAATAAGAAAATATTGATATTCCCACCGATGTACATATACAAAACAATGGTTTCATGAATAAAAGACAACAAATTAAGATTCTGAAAAAAATGCAGATGTCTTTTCATATGATTCAAAAAGTAAAGACTAGCTGCAAAGTATACACTCAGAATGGTAGTTGTAGAAGAATGTTCTTGGTACTCAGGTGTTCAGCTAGTGAAGTGCCTGCCACAGAGTGTGTGCAGTCCTAAAGCATCGACTGCACAGCGACCAGCGCAGCACCATTAAATGGCATGAAGAAGGCGCTGATTCGTACGCCAATCGGAAGAGTGGGCAGCGCCACAATCCCAGGAAGACAAGAGTTCAGCTCCACCTGTCAACGCTGACTTAACCACCTGCCCATCGCTGGTCGGCGCAATTCGTTTGGTAACTTTGAGAGCATCAGTACTGAGCAATAGGAGGATGATACTTAGCCTGCGTTCTGTGACGGGTAATAGTGTGTATAAGTAACTGCAACTAGGAGGAACAGAAGCACATCAAAGAAGTTATATTACGTTATGTTTCTTTCTTTTTTGAAATAAAGAGTTCCATTAATCTACAACTGTTATGTACAGATCATTTTGGATTCCTGCCACCGGGCATCGCAACATCCTCCTTCCTTGTTTATGTTCATGACGACTCCCACAATAACCGACACAAAAGGATGTACCAGATAGTAGGAGTATGACGACATTCCAAAATTTTCTTATTCATGCAAACAACTTACAGTGTAAAGGAGTAGACCTATAGCCGGCCGAAGTGGCTGTGCGGTTCTAGGCGCTACAGTCCGGAACCGCGAGACCGCTACGGTCACAGGTTCGAATCCTGCCTCGGGCATGGATGTGTGTGATGTCTTTAGGTTAGTTAGGTTTAAGTAGTTCTAAGTTCTAGGAGACTGATGACCTCAGCAGTTAAGTCCCATAGTGCTCAGAGCCATTTGAACCAGTAGACCTATAATGTAAATAATTGGAGAAACGTAAATTATTATATGAATCATATGTTTTTGTATGTCTGTACTGTAGCCACCTGAGTTAAAGACTGTCAAAATAAGAATCATATACAAATCTACTGATAAATTTGTAACTTACCGTTCTCAAAAAGAAAATTAGTAAAAAAAAACATGCATATAAAAGGTTACATCGGTATTTCACAACCAATTTCATTTGAAATTTTTAATCTTGTATTTCCCAGTTAAAAGTTACGAACTTGCCGTTATGTAGTTACCTGTGGATTTTAGTTCTAACAGTCAGAGCCCGGAAATACTTACACTGTGAGCGCCTGTTCTAGGTATGGTTTTGCAGTTTGTGCACTTGTGCGTAGACGTTAGTTTGACTTGGTAATTTGGTTTCCTAATATTTAACTGTACCTATTTTTTATTTCTTTTTAAACAGATTGGCGATGATTATTTACTAAGAAGTCGAAACCAGTAAAGGTATCATCAGAGCGACCTGAGGCTGTATAGCAATAATATTTGAGCAACACACGGTAAGGTTGTTTACGAACAACTTACGGTATTCTTGCCAGTTACGTCTTGCTCACAGCCACTCGGAATGATTGTCAGAATGTGAGAATAGAACACAGCAACGACTGAGGAATGTTAAACTCAACTGGAAAGATTTTTTTTTAACAAAACTGCAAAGGTTCCCTTTTTTCTTCAGGATCTGGTGCAAAATGTTTTTTTTTTCAATCTTTTCGTTAATTTGTTAATAGACATTTCGTCATTATGATATACGTACCTTTACTAACGACACGGCTTTTGTTATTTATCATTGAAAGCTACACGGTGAAACTAAATGCTCATCACGAATAATTAATCTTGTAATATACCACAGTTAAGTCAATGCTTTAAGCATTTACCTTATGCTACTAACATGAACAATTATAGAAGGAATGATCGTCTATGGTTAAAACAACATTCAAGCATTTCATAAGATTTATTAGTTCACCTCGCAATTTGAATAGATTGTTGTACGGAACTACCGTCTATATTATTTTTATTTTCTTTCTTTCGCTTTGTTTTTCTAATTATACACGAAACATTCAAATGTATTGTTACGTGCACAGACAAAAATTACGTCTTTTGATCGCTGCAGACCGATAACATTATTTACAATACAATTACGATAGTTGCTATGATAATGTGACGTTTTGAAAACCGAAGAGCGGGAACTAAAAGTAATCAATAACTAAACTAATCCACTTAAAGAAGCAGTTAGCTCTCCCCCGCTCCCAGATAAACAGACGAGCTTTTTAATCCTTCTAGTCGATTATGAACTGATGAATTATTCCCATCTGCAGTTACGATAGTTGGTTAGTAGACAGTTTCATCAGACTGCGGCATGGAAACATCAGGTGCGCACAACGTGCAGACGAACGACTGTGGCTGATCTGCCATACGCAGAGAACATTACATAGCCTGCATTATTTTCGCTGTAGGATCAGGCTGCTGCTGTGTTATCACAACCATTCCATTAATATTTCTCTGGGCGGTCCTCGGTGAATAACAAATGTTATTCTTAGAGCAAAGCTAGCTGATTTTACCTTTTAGCATTTAGACACATATTTAGTCTGCTACATGTGCGAGCCACTTACCAATTCAAAGCCGTGAAATTATGATTTCCAGTTAAATTTATGCTGAAATGGAGGTCTATTGGCGTCAATTCGTCAATAACATAAGAGTGCTGGTATAGGACCCCTCACAGTTTATCATGGTCTCCTATCTCGATAGAGTCTCAGGCCACCATGGCCGGTGAAATGTTCCTTATTTTCTGAATTATTTAATAATGCCATTAACAACTAGAGAACAGAAGATTTACCATTTAAGTAGTGATAAATATAAACTCACTGTAATGACTGTTGCGTGAATGTAAAAGCTGTCTCTCCAACCATGTGAAACAAAGCAATCACTTTGAATTTGCTTGAAAAATGTTCTGACTTGGCCTTTGAATCTCGTGGTACTGATTTAATCTCATTACATTCGATTGCCCATCACTTTGTTGCCTCACAATATTTGGAAAAAGCTACCAGTTAAATAAACTTCTGTTTCCCATATTTATGCATCACTCCGCTACACCACTCTGTAGCTCACGTTCCCTTAACCATTGCGTACGAAGTAGTACACAATAAACGGCATAGGGATGTTTTCGTTTCCACGTGTGGCAGTCTTCAAGTCTTGTTCACTTTTTACTTTAGTGTCGTCCTTTTGGTTGCTTTCTTTTCTATTGGGACCTTGTATGCTGTGTTCTCTGTATTTGCTTTGCTTGTGCTATTTACGTTGTATGTTCCCAGGGTGCTGCTTTTGCACCCACTTTCTTCCTGTGCTGTTTTGTATAGTTTTCCGCCTGTTTATGCACTATTGCCATGCAGAAATCGCCTGCTGCGCTGCCTGCATTTGATCTGGATCACAACAAATGGCGCACCTGCTTGAAGTGCTGAATCGCTTAGTGACGGTGCAGACAGGTTCGTAAACGACACCGGAACCAATGACTACCACCCTCACTGCCATTCTGTGCTTTTGACGAGGCGAAGTAAGACTGGAATTGATACCTCATGCAGTTCAACCCACACATCCCAGCACATCATACACATGGTACTGACTGACATTTATATTTCTCGGTCATGATAAGAGTGACTGTTTATAGATTGCGCGCCAAACATTTCCCAACTTCGCGCCCAGAATATGTAAAATATGAGTAACTATTATGGGTGCTCACCAATTATTATGAGGGTAAGGTACAAGTGGCAGCTGCCTGTTACATATTCTTTACTTTGCATAAGCAACAAGGATAGACATACAGGGGATAGGCAAAATAATGCAAACAGCTGTACTTACCTGGGAATGGTTTATTAATATGGGTTGGACACCCATTTGCCCATGATGCAGCTGTGATTCTTCTTGGAATACTGGCATATAATGATCGTATAGTCTCCTGTGAGCGTTATGCCATTCTTCGATCAGTACGTCTTCTAATTCCTGTAGTGATGAAGGATGTGGAAATCTGCTCCGGAGTCTGCACTCCAATACCGCCCAGAAGGATTCAATAATGTTCAAGTCCACAGACTGCGCTGGCCAGGGAAGACGCTGCAGTTCAGTTGCATTCTGCTTTTACCTCTGTTGTACTGTCCTGGCTATTTGAACGGGGGCATTATTATCCTGAAATATGGTAGCATTGTTGGGGTACAACATTTGAATCATAGGGTGCACCTGATCACCTAAAATGTTCACATAACCGCTGGCTGTAACACGGCCTGTGAGAGTAATGACAGGACCAGCAGAATACCGTGAAATGGCTGCGCCCACCATCACATTTCCACCTTCATACGTAGCCACTGGAATCAAGCAATCAGGATTGTAGGCTTCTTTTGGTGTTCTGCAGACGTAAACCCAGCCCGATATTGAAATAACGAAAACCTTGACTTGTCACACCATAGACGTGTTCCCACTGATCAGTCTTTCAGGATTTATGCTCCTTACACCATGTTTTACACTTATTAGCATTGGTTGTTGTCACTAATGGTTTCGGTATTGCAGCTCGTCCATGAATATTGACTTTATGGAGTTCTCGGCGAACAGAATCAATAGGTGCAGGGTCTCTAAGATGGTTACTGACCTCTGCAATCACTTTAGCCACCGTTAGTTTGTACTATTTTGACAATTATTGTTAGCGTACGACGATCTCTGTCATTTAGTTTCGATTTGCGCCCACTATTACGTTTACACCATGACGTCTTTCCATCTTCTGTGTAGGCTGTCATGACTCCTGAAACACTCAGTAAGTTGGCTCTTGGTTTCTGATGCTCCAGCTAATAAGGCCGCCATAATCCACCCTCTTTGGAACTCTTGTTAGGTCTTTCATTGCACGTCGACCTCGGCCTCAGAAAGCAATATGAACTGTGCACTACTGGCAAACAACCTGCACTGATGCCTAGTCCGTAGTGAACACGCATGGTCCAGTACAACACGTGCCTTAGCTGTATTGTTGACTGTCAAACCCTGTTCACTTAATTTTGCCTATCCCCTGTACTTTCAGTGGGTGACTGATTAAGCCTTACAAGATTGTATAGATTCAAATGTGACTGTGACAAATACTACAGTGACAGATTCTTAAATACCCAGACCCCTCCTTGCAACAGGTTTTGCAAATTCTAGACTTTCGAGATTCCTACGAAAGTACTGCACACGGTTTTGAGGTAACACCTGCTCGTAGATAGACAAAACAAACACGCCTGACAGCCAGCTAGCAAATAGCGGGCCGGCCGACCACATTCACGGCGTTCATGTTAACTTGTGTTGCGTCCTCCGTTTTAATATGGCACTTGCTCGCTGATCTTGCCCCTTGTGTGAAGCGACTTTCTTCTTTGACAGTGACATGGAGTACAGTCTCTGTGCTTAAAGAAACGCAAGGCACCCCCTTCTGCTACTCCTTCACGCAAATCTATGTCACAAACAGTGTGTAGTGTGTTTTCAAAGCCCAACTGTGTGCAATGGCCGTTCAGGAAAGGCCACTAACTGCTTCTTTAAGTGGATTAGTTTAGTTATTGATTACTTTTAGTTCCCGCTCTTCAGTTTCATCAAAACGTGACGTTATCATATCAACTACCGTAACTGTATTCTAAATAATTTTATCGGTCTCCAACGATCAAAAGACGTAATTCTTGTCTCTGCATGTAACAATATATTAGAGTTTTATATAATTAGAAAAACAAAGCGAAAGAAAGAAAATAAAAATAACAATATAGACGGTAGTTCCGTACAACAATCTATTCAAATTGCGAGGTGAACTAATAAATCTTATGAACTGCTTGAATGTCGGCTTAACCATAGACGATCTTTCCTTTTATAATTGTTTGTTCATGTTAGTATCATAAGGTAAATGCTTAAAGCATTGACTTAATTGTGGTATATTACAAGATTAATTATTTGTGATGAACATTTAATGTTTCACTGTGTAGCTCTAATGATAAATAACAAAAGTCGTGTCGTTAGTAAAGGTACTTACATCATAATAACGAAATGTATATAAACAAATTAACGAAAAGATTGAAGAGAGGGGAAAAAAACCCATGATGCACAAGGAAAAAGGGGACCACTGCAGTTTTGTTAAAAAAAAAAAAATCTTTTCAGTTTAGTTTACGGATTATAGATGGCTGTTTCTCAAGGAGTTCCTTGCGGGGTGGGAGAGTGGCTATGTACATAAAAACAGTATTCCATTTGAGTCCATAGACGTATCATAACACTGCACTGAACAGATATTTGAATGTTGTGCAGGGGCAGTTGAATTTAGTGAAACTATACTTCTAATTGTTGTTATTTATAGGACCCCTAACTCCGACTTCAGAGAATTTCTGCTCAAGCTAGAGAGGGTTCTTGATTCACTTTATAGGAAGTATGAGAAATTAGGTGTATGTTGTCAATAATAATTTTGTATATGATTGTGCAAGAAAAACGATGTTGCTAGGCCTCCTAAATTTATATGTACTGATGCAGATATGTTTTTTCCAACTAGGGTACAGGAGAACAGCCATAGACAATATTTTTATTCATTCTTCATTACTAGATGAGCATTCTGTAGGCTAAAGTGTGAATTGCCTTCAGACCATGATGCACAAATTTTAACATTAAAGGGTTCTGTACTCAAACCAATATCATTTTTATTTGCAAAGTATGTAGGAAAGTTAATCCAACATCAATTGAGTTTTTTAAACCTTGTCAAGGAACATGAGTGGCAGGATGTTTATAGTGCCAACAACATTTTCCTTAACACAATTCTCATGCTCTTTTAGAGTTGCTTTCCATTAGAACAATCTAAACAGGATACTAGCAGTAATAGGCAGCCCAGGTGGCTGACTAATGGGATATCACGTAGAAGAAAGTGGGAATTATATCTGTTAGAAGTAGTCACAATCAAGCTACAGTAGCCCATTACAAGCAGTATTGTAAGGTGCTTAAAAATGTTATTACGAAGGCAAAGAGTATGTGGTATGCAAATAAAATAGCTAATTCACAGAATAAAATTAAAACCATATGGTCAGTTGTGAAGGAAGTGTCTGGTCAGCAGCACAAGGTCGACGATATAAAGTCAGTTCGCAGTAAAAATATTTCTGTTACTTATAAATCAGATATATGTACAGTATTTAACAATCATTTTGAGTATTTCTGGTGAATTAAATAAAACTACAGAAAATCATGTAACTTTCTTGGCAAATGCCTATCTGAGATTGGTGTCTGAAATTCTCCTCTGTGATACGGACAAGGGGGAGATTGAGTCAATAATTAAATCACTGAAGACTAAGGACTCTCATGGTTATGATGGAGTGTCTAGCAGAATATCAAAGTACTGTGCTACACATGTTAACCCTGTATTTAGCCATATTTGTAATTTTTCCTTTAGGGACGGTCAATTTCCTGAGCGATTTAAGTACTCAGTGTAAAGCTGCTTTATAAAAAGGGAGAAAGGGATAATGTATACAATTTTAGACCTAATTCTATGCCATCAGTGTTTGCAAAAGCTATTGAAAAGGCTGTGTATGTAAGGATAATTGATCATTTTATATCACACAATTTGCTATCAAATGTACAGTTCAGCTTTAGAAGTCGTTTAACAACTGAAAATGCTTTATTTACTTTCCTCTGTGAGGTACTGGATGGGCTAAGCAAACAGTTTCGAACGCTTTGCGTATTTTTTGATTTAACTAAGGCATTTGATTGTGCTGATCACAAAATATTGCTCCAGATGTTGGACCATTACAGAGTAGCTCACAATTGGTTCACCTCTTACTTTAGCAACAGGTAGCAAAAGGCCATTATTCACGAAGTTGATAACGGCTCTGATGTGGGTTCTGAGTGGGGTACTGTCGGGTGTGGTGTTCCCCAAGGATCAGTGATGGGGTAACTCCTGTTCCTTTTTTATATAAATGATATGCCCTCTAGTATTACGAGTAGTCTAAAATATTTCTGTTTGCTGATGACACTATCTTGGTAGTAAAGGATGTTGTGTGCAACAATGGCTCGGTTTCAAATGGTGCAGTACATGACTTAAGTTCATGGCTTGCAGAAAATAAACTAACACTAAATCACAGTAAGACTCAGTTTTTACAGTTTCTAACACACAATTCAACAAAACCTGATGTTTTAATTTCACAGAACACGCAATTGATTACTGAAACTGAACAGTTCAAATTTCTAGGTGTTCAGATAGACAGTAGCTGTCGTGGAAAGCACACTCAGGATCTGTTCGAAGATTTAATAATGGGTCAATCCATGCCAAGTGGTCCAGCATTGGTTGCTTGACCATCTCAGAAAAAATTTATATTTGCTAGGTGAATACCCCAATGTTAAGTAGTCACAAAAATATTTTTTAAAAAATTATTGTTTATTATTTTGAAATGGCGGCCATATTTGTTCCAGGCTGCATGCATTTTTCGTATTTGCAAGCATCTACATTTTTTACAATTACTCAGTAGCGGATTGTCCTAAGCCTTCGAGATAAAATGCATTTAGTTCAACACGCTCTGGGCTACAAATTATCATCATCATCACTTAGCTGAATGTATACTTTAATATATTTTAACAGTAGAAAGTTATCAGCCACAAATTAAAAAAACTCAATTTTTGAACTGTAGTGTTCTAAAGAAAGATTACTTTATCAGCTTCAATATTTTTTCTGCTATTACACTGTATAGTATAGTTACTTTTTATGAGTATCAATGGAGAGCAGCTTACACTTAAAAAATACACTATTTTAAAAAATGGATTTTTTTCATTTTTCCATTTTGTGGCCTGCAATATCTTTGTTGGGGGACCACATAAAAATCTGAACATTTCACAGTTAATGGACCTTTATGATATCAAACTTCAGTATATTTTCAACTTTGAGATTCAACTGGAAATTATGGAAAAAAATGACAAACACAAGTCAAAAATGCATTTTTTAACATCTGGCTGCCATTTCAAAATAACAACCAATAAATTTTTTTTAAAAAAATTTTGTGACTACTCAACATTGGGGAATTCACCCAGCAAATACAAAATTTTTCTGAGATGGTCAAGCAACCAATTTTTTTTTCTTGGACCATCTGGTATAGATTGACCATACTACCATTTTTACTATCCGAACGGTATCAGAAGTGAGCTATCGAACATGAAAATTAGTCTACTTTGCTTATTTTCATTCACTTATGTCGTATGGTATTATATTTTGGGGTAACTCTTCCCATTCTAAAAGGATATTTTTGGCTCAGAAACGGGCAGTTTGGACAATAAGTGGTGTAAGTTCACGAACCTCTTGTCGACCCCTGTCCACGAGTCTGGGTATTTTGACACTGGCCTCTGAATGTATATACTCCTTATTGTCATTTCCTGTTAACAATATTAGCTTATTCCGAAGAATAAGCAGCTTTCACTCAGTTAGTACTTGGCAGAAATCAAACCTGCATTTGGATAGGACTTCCTTAACTCTTGTGCAAAAAGGTGTGCAGTACGAGGTGTGGCTAGAAAAAAACCGGACTAGTACTGGTGAAACAATAAAACGAATGCAATAAGGCTGAAAGTCGCGTGGCCTGTCACGTGACTCTCGCTCCGCCTACTGCTCGAGTTTCATCTGCCTCCTGCACTCAGTCTGCCCGTGGCGTCTGTTTTAAGTAGTTGACGTTTTGTCTGTGCGTCGGAAAATGTTGAGTGTGCAGAAAGAACAGCGTGTTAACATCAAATTTTGTTTCAAACTAGGAAAATCTGCAAGAGCAGAGCAGATTGCTAAACGGCGATCTTGTCGAACAAGTTTACCGATTTTTTCAATGTTTGCATCAGTTTTTGCTGACAATGGTCTGCCAGTGCGAGTGTCATCACTGGTGTCTTCGCGGCCATCTTTAAATCATTTAAACCACTCAAACACTTGTGTTCGCGATAAACAATCATCGCCGTACTCTTGTTATAACATTACAAACGTTTCACTTGCAGATTTTCCTAGTTTGAAACAAAATTTGATGTTAACACGCTGTTCTTTCTGTACACTCAACATTTTCCGACGCACAGACAAAACGTCAACTACTTAAAACAGACGCCACGGGCAGACTGAGTGCAGGAGGCAGATGAAACTCGAGCAGTAGGCGGAGCGAGAGTCACGTGACAGGCCACGTGACTTTCAGCCTTATTGCATTCGTTTTATTGTTTCACCAGTACTAGTCCGGTTTTTTTCTAGACACACCTCGTATACTGCTGCATCCATTTTCAATAAGCTACCACTTGAATTAAAAAATCTCAGCAGTAATCCACGCACTTTCAAATAAAAATTGAAGAGTTTCCTCATGGGCCACTCCTATTCTGTCGAGGAGTTCCTTGAAAAATTAAGCTGATTCTTATTGTATTGCTGATTGCATTTACTTAAAGTTATGGATTGACTTTTTTCAGGTTCATGAATATTTATCTATTATTACTTCTATACTGTAATTTCATGACCTTGGAGATTTGCTCCTACAGAACTTGACTTGTAAATAAATAAAAACAACATCAGCAACAGCAACCACCACCACCACCACCACCACCACTATACTACTACTACTACTACTACTACTAATAATAATAATAATGATAATAATAATAGTAATAATAATAATAATAATAATAATAATAGCAATAACAATAATGGGAGTAGTTAATTGAATTTAAGGCCCTGAGTTAGTTATATGAAACAGAATGGAAAAGCTGTCATTTGTTTATTGTCCTCAGCATAATTAACCAGAGCTGTATCAGAGAAGTACATACACTGTTAAAGGCAATTATTAGTCTCACTTTGTTAAATAAAAATCTAGACCAATTTATACTTGAAAAATATACTGATAAGCCAAAACATTATGACCACTGCCCACCATAACGTTGGATGCACCTGGTGGCATTGCGGACACGTGATGCAGTAACGAAAGTATATAAATGGAGCAGACACAGATGGGGGATCACCCTAGTAAAGATATGGGCTGCAATTGAAAAAGGAAAAATTTTTTGTTGACAGTTTAAACTCTTTTATCATCGGCCTCATCATTCAAGTGTGTTAGTAAGGGTTTGCAGCATGACTGGCTCACAGATAACCTGAAGTATGTTACAGATATAACACACACCAATGCCACCCAACCAGCATATTCCACCCACATCAGACCCACAACCATTAGCTGGTCTGTGAGAAAAGCAAAACTAATATAACCTCAAATGGCAGCTGAGAATTGTCATAAAATCATTGTCCAATAGTAATTTGTAATTGTAAGTGATCTGGAAACAGGCAAAACAAAATCTATAATAGAACTTCACTCTCATCCTAACCAATGAACTAAACAAGGACTCCACCTCAGTCATGACCTTCCTTGGCGATGAAAGCATAAACGTGAAAACCAGTTGTTTATTCACAACTCCAATGCCTATCAACAAGGTGAGAAATCTAACACACACACACATTTCTTCAGCAGTTGCAGGGCATTGCAGCAGTGGAAATTGTTATGTTTACCGCCTTCTTGCTGTTGGTCTTAAAATACAATACATATTTTACTGCTCCCTGACCACAGGGTCCTCCTAAAAGCAATAAAATAAGGTCATTACCACCGAAGAAATCTGCCAATGAATGTTCAGGCTACTGAACTATTTGTGTTCTTTCATCACTATCCTGGGCTTTAAAATACAAAGATCGACTTGCTGAAAAGTTACTCATGAATAACTTACTGTGTGAGCACTAGTCTCTTGTTAAAGTTCATCCACGATCACTATACTGATAGTGATGGAAACCCAGAAACTAGCTAAAATAATACAAGAGGTGAGTATTATACACTTCAGCAAAGCTTTTCACTCAACCAGCTTTGACATTTTGCTTTCCATACCCAAAAGCCTAAACTTTCCTAGATGCTCTACAGTGCTGCATGTACATTACATCTCATCAACTGCATGTAATGCTCAGAACAACTATTTTGTGGTACAGACAGAATGAAACTAGCAAAGGCTACATCTTCTTGACTAGGCTACAGTTTGATACATGCATGCGACTTGCACATACTTATATGCTGTTTTGTTTAATGAAGACATGGTAGCAGCAGTCTGAAGAGGACATGTTGTTTTAGAGACTACAAAATTCAGTATAATAAAAATGATTTCAAGAATATATTTACAACAAAATATTGGTCTTCTCTCGTGATACAAAATGACACTGAACTTGATTGTTTCCTTTAAGAACATCTGATAAAAGTTACATTCAATTTGGCATTTCACAATTGATATTTTACATGAAAGAGGAAGTTTGCAAAGACTTTTGCATGAGCATAGCTTAACCAGAAACCAATTTTTCTTTCACATCAGTAGTGAATAGATGTCACAATATTGTTTCTTTGTGCTTCATATGGAAAAAAAGTTCTACATGGAAATTCATTTTCATGAAGCACAAAATAGTTGTGACTGAAGTCTACTCTGATTTTGCTGTTTTTAAAATTGTTTAGTCAACTGACCAAATAACCCTGCTCTACATTACAGGATGAATACAGAGCCAACCAAAGTAACTGTGTATAAAGTAACCAAAGTACATTGTCTGGTGAATAAACATTTTTAAAAAGTCATCATTTGGATTGTAATACAACTCTACTATAAATGTAGCACAACTGCCAACAGTATTACATTTCTTTACAAATTATGGTAAAATTTTATACTCCTTAAATTGTTCAAATACAATCATTAGTTAATGGTTGTAATCCAAGAAAGGATTATTAATTTTGTAGATTTATACAATGTTCATGCTTAAGTAGGTACAAAAATCATTTATGTTGGCCTAATATTTCTTTCAACAGTAAAACTCAAGTTTTTTTCAATTACCTTTAAGAAATTCACTATCCTCTGAAACCTACTTTAATAGCAATCTATTTCTTTTTCCAACGTGGTCACAAAGCAAACACAGTGAGCTATGATCTCTCACTAGTAATCCTCTAGTGTCCCAAGCTCTTCCAACCTGTAATTTAATAAAATTTATTTCCACACTCTGAGAATTTTTCATTACAGTGAAATACTTTGGATGAGTGGGGATTCTTTCTGTTCCATTTGTAATATTTCTTTTATTTATGAATGGTATATCAAAGTAACTTGAGATACCCACAAATTAAAATATGAATTCTGTACAATTTTTCAGACTTTCTGTTATCTGAAAGAAGTCAATTCTCCAATACTGGCTTGATAAACTGGCTCTCTCTGTTACAAGAAATTAAGCAGTAATGTACAAAACTGAAATAATGTGCAAGAGTGGTGTAGAAGTACAAGTAAAACAATTACATATCTATGCCAAATTGTCCAAGCACAGGTTTTGGAAAACTTGCATTGGTCAACAAATTTCACTGCGCACCACCTCCAACAAAGGTGTAAATAAATAACTTCCCAGTTTATTAACTGATTTAAAATCTCAATCAAAAAGAGGCAAATGAAGCATTACGGAATGTTGAAAGGTTGTGAATTGTTGGAGTATGGAACGATGTAGAATCAAGATGTCCTGAAAAATGTGTTACATTCATTGCATCCTTGGTTCCTGCACTTGAGTTGATAAATGGGAAGTATTGAATTCGTCCTGTTGACCATGCCTGTGAAACAAAACCACATTATTAATTGTTGCTTAAAATTGATGATAATGGAACAATTTAAAAACTTTGTCATTAAACATGCTTCAAATACGCATGTAATTGTAATAACCAGATAAATTTTATGAATCTTAGAAGAGAGTCGCACAGAGCCACATTTCTATAGGTGTATGGATGTGAGGAGGTTATAATGCCAAGACTTAATAATTTGCTAGAAAATATTTTCTGAAGAGCAAATCACTATATACATCAGAAGTCAATGAATATCTTACACCTGATAAGCACGGCAAAATAAATGTAGCCGTTACTAAAGACATACATCACATGTTTAATTCTTCAATGCAAAACCCTTTTATTTGCTATACTTTGTGAAAAGTGTGTCTTAATTACAACAATGGATTGGTAAAAAGAGAATTAACTCTTTATTCAGAATTGATTGTTTTACACATTTGAAAATATAAGGAGTGTTCAAATGAAAAGGTACGAAATGTTGTAACAACCAAACTGGTTGAAATTTGCATATGCCTCATTGGAATAATGTAGTGACATCCAGAGACATGAATGTAGTGTCATCACCTCCCCCTAAAAAGTTCAAAGCTGTACCACCAGCAGGCAAGGTGATATTCACAAACTTTTTCGACATCCAAGGTCCGATACTCGTCAATTTCCTCAAGGACAGAAAAACCATTAACAGTGACATATACTGTGACATATTCTGTAGCCTACAAAAGTCCATCAAAGGCAAAGGGCCTGGACTGTCTTCCAACTTCCATGCATCCCAAAGGTAAGTGCTTCAACTTGGATGAAGATGAACTGAAGGATACAGTGGAGGACTGGCTCCTGTAACGGCCACAATGACTCTAGGAACTGGGAATCTTTTGACTTGTGAAACAGTGGGATACTTGTGTTCAGGCCTCTGGTCATTACTTTTGAATGAAGACTTCAATTATACCTATAGTCGTGTTCTGTACCTTTTACTTCCAACACCTCTCATATGAAGGGTGTATTTTGCATTACCACCATGTGAGGAGATACTGAGCATCAATCTGAAGGTTGAGGGGAGGCAGATTTCATTACACATCAGAATCTGTAACAACATGACTATATATCTAAGTTAACTTCAAATGAAATGGTGCAAGTACTTACAATTGTCAGTAAAGCACCTTCCTCATAGTTGTTTTGGAAACATATAGCATTTGGCATTTCATCAGAAATTCCACTGATGAAGCAACTGAAAAGAGAGAAAATTATTTCAAGGTTTCAGTGACATATTTTTGAAGGATCTGGATAAAAAGTAACACAACAGTAAGTGTTAAGCATTTTTTCCTGATGCACAAATAGTTTACTGTAAAAGAATAACAACCATCATCATTTCATACATGATAAAATTTTATAAAAAGGAAGAAAAATATCTATGAAGATACTTTCCTTTGATATGTGCAACACAATGAAACTGATATCAGCAATAAAAATTATTTCTAAAAGTAGAATTAACTGTAAACTGCATACCTTTTCATCTAAGATCATGCACATCTGTCAACAATGATTTTTCTTTTTTTTTCCAATTTGAATCTGTTTTGTCTTTTTTATACCTTCATTAAGTATCCATCTCCTAATATATGTTATCTGACAATTCAATAAATCTATTCTGTTCCCCCCTCCCCCAAAGTAGTATGGAATGTACCTCACATTACGTTGAATAAAATATATGCCATACATGCACTAAACAGTATGTAGTGTTTCAAAAAGAGCCGTGAAACCCTAAGTGGTTATTTCCACTGTGCACTATCAGGTAGGTTATTAATGTTAGTTGCAGTTGTAGCTGTTTTCATGTTTTACCTAATAAAAGTGTATTTGTTTTGTTTTGTTTCTTGTGACAACTATGGGGGTGGCAAGATATTCCGAAGGTGTGCTGCTATCATGACCCTGCCAGTGACAGTCCTTTTGAAATCCAGCTGATGGGAGGATGCCTTGGAAGATTTGCCGACATTTTTATTACATTGTTAAAATGTTGAAATAAATGATGTTGCAACCACTTTGTAGAGAAGTTCAGACTGTTAATATAAAAATGTGTGTGTTTCATTCAGTCTGTGTCACTTTATACTGTTAATGAAGTAAAGCACTTCAAATGATTTCTGAAGAGTATTATGAAGTTATCAGGACCTAAACTGGAAAGTTCAGCAATTTGAAAATGGATATTCAGTAGAGGTTAACTTTTCTAATTCACTGGAAGTTAATTCAATATAGAAGATAATTCGAGATTCAGAAAAGTAGAATGTATGTCATCAATATAAAAATGGGATACAGTGATTGATACACATACAGTGTGTTAACTGTAAGACGGCAGAGTTGTGAGGGGAGTGCGGGGAGAGGAGGAAGCAAGCATTGGCTGGCAAGGGAAGGGGAGAGGAGCCGTTGGGGAAGGGGGGAGACAAGGCACGCCTACCAGTTGCAGTGCTGGCACTACAAATTGCACGCCATGCTTACACGAAAGCAGATGAAAGGCTTAGAAGTAAAACTCGCTTTGAATGTTGATCGTAAACAAAACTGAAATCGTCGTGTACATTAAAATCTATATATATAAAAGTGAATGTATGTATGTTTGTCTACTATGCGCTCACAAACCATTCATCCGATTGCAATGAAACTACTGGTTTCCTTCTAACCGTAGGCCTACCGGTAGGGGTTGTTGGCGACTCCCGAGATGGGCCAGCAACTGCCTCTTCACTCATTTTGATAATGTTTAGCACAACTGCACAATAAAAACATGCAGAAAAGTACAGCGCAAAACAAGAACGAAGCAGACGACAATGGCTACCTTGTACAACACAGTCAGCTACGTAATGTTGGCAGCCTACCGAAGCCTCCCGACGTTTACCGACTTCTACCGATTCAGGACTGGGGAGAGGTCTGCCATCTAAAAGTTTACACACTGTAGTAATATCATCTCTGACTAGAAAGAGTATATTTGAAAATGAAGGTGATGAGTTTTTAACTGTAATGTGGAATCATACACTATGCTTAAACTGTGAATTATATGGTGAAACAATTAAGAAGATTGAAATAACTCGTGACACTGCAATTTCACGAGTCTGTTCACAATGTGTCCTCTTGCAATTACATTATGAATCAGTATTTCTGGGAAGTGTTAACTCAATATTACAAATAACAGACTTCATTGATATATCTAAAAACAAAGATGATGTGACTTACCAAACGAAAGCGCTGCCAGGTTGATACACACACAAACAAACACAAACATACACACAAAATTCAAGCTTTTGCAACCAACAGTTGCTTCATCAGGAAAGAGGGAAGGAGAGGGAAAGATGAAAGGATGTGGGTTTTAACGGAGAGGGTAAGGAGTCATTCCAATCCCGGGAGCGGAAAGACTTACCTTAGGGGGAAAAAAGGACAGGTATACACTCGCGCGTGCGCGCGCACGCACGCACGCACGCACGCACGCACACACACACACGCACACACACACACACACACACACACACACACACACACACACACACACACACATTTGTAAAGGCAAAGAGTTTGGGCAGAGATGTCAGTTGAGGCGGAAGTACAGAGGCAAAGATGTTGTTGAAAGACAGGTGAGGTATGAGTGGCAGAAACTTGAAATTAGAGGAGGTTGAGGCCTGGTGGATAACGAGAAGAGAGGATATACTGAAGGGCAAGTTCCCATCTCCGGAGTTCTGGCAGGTTGGTGTTAGTGGGAAGTATCCAGATAACCCGGACGGTGTAACACTGTGCCAAGATGTGCTGGCCGTGCACCAAGGCATGTTTAGCCACAGGGTGATCCTCATTACCAACAAATACTGTCTGCCTGTGTCCATTCATGCGAATGGACAGTTTGTTGCTGGTCATTCCCACATAGAAAGCTTCACAGTGTAGGCAGGTCAGTTGGTAAATCACGTGGGTGCTTTCACACGTGGCTCTGCCTTTGATCATGTACACCTTCTGGGTTACAGGACTGGAGTAGGTGGTGGTGGGAGGGTGCATGGGACCGGTTTTACACCGGGGGCGGTTACAAGGGTAGGAGCCAGAGGGTAGGTAAGGTGGTTTGGGGATTTCATAGGGATGAACTAAGAGGTTACGAAGGTTAGGTGGACGGCGGAAAGACACTCTTGGTGGAGTGGGGAGGATTTCATGAAGGATGGATCTCATTTCAGGGCTTTGCCACGAAGAAAAATGATCCAACTCCCCAAGACACTTTCCAAATTGAACTCTGCCTGGAACAGTTCCTTCCTCCGTCACAGTGGGACCCATCTCCTCTTCCTCAAAATCACCCTCTCCAAACCTTCCAGGAATTTCTGACTTCCAGCCTTGCCTCTCAATCCTCCTTAAAAAACCTTAATCCTACTCCCAACATCACTACTGCTGAAGCCCAGGCTATCCGTGATCTGAAGGCTGACTGATCCATCATCATTCTTCAGGCGGACAAGGGTTCCACGACCGTGGTACTTGATCATCGGGAGTATGTGGCTGAGGGACTGTGTCAGCTTTCAGACAACACGACATACAAAGTTTGCCAAGGTAATCCCATTCCTGATGTCCAGGCAGAGCTTCAAGGAATCCTCAGAACCTTAGGCCCCCTACAAAACCTTTCACCTGACGCCATCAACCTCCTGACCCCACCAACACCCCGCACCCCTACCTTCTACCTAAAATTCACAAACCCAATCATCCTGGCCGCCACATTGTAGCTGGTTACCAAGCCCCTACAGAATGTATCTCTGCCTACATAGATCAACACCTTCAACCCATTACATGCAGCCTCACATCCTTCATCAAATACACCAACCACTTTCTCGAACGCCTGGAATCCTTACCCAATCTGTTACCCCCGGAAACCATCCTTGTAACCATTGATGCCACTTCCTTATACACAAATATTCCGCACGTCCAGGGCCTTGCTGCGATGGGGCACTTCCTTTCACGCCGATCACCTGCCACCCTACCTAAAACCTCTTTCCTTATTACCTTAGCCAGCTTCATCCTGACCCACAACTTCTTCACTTTCGAAGGCCAGACATACCAACAATTAAAGGGAACAGCCATGGGTACCAGGATGGCCCCCTCGTACGCCAACCTATTCATGGGTCGCTTAGAGGAAGCCTTCTTGGTTACCCAGGCCTGCCAACCCAAAGTTTGGTACAGATTTATTGATGACATCTTTATGATCTGGACTCACAGTGAAGAAGAACTCCAGAATTTCCTCTCCAACCTCAACTCCTTTGGTTCCATCAGATTCACCTGGTCCTACTCCAAATCCCATGCCACTTTCCTTGACGATGACTCCATCTGTCCAATGACCAGCTTCACACGTCCGCCCACATCAAACCCACCAACAAGCAACAGTACCTCCATTATGACAGCTGCCACCCATTCCACATCAAACGGTCCCTTCCCTACAGCCTAGGTCTTCGTGGCTCTCCAGCATGGATACGACTTCCTCAAATCCTGCCCTGAAATGAGATCCATCCTTCATGAAATCCTCCCCACTCCACCAAGAGTGTCCTTCTGCTGTCCACCTAACCTCCGTAACCTCTTAGTTCATCCCTATGAAATCCCCAAACCACCTTACCTACCCTCTGGCTCCTACCCTTGTAACCGCCCCTGGTGTAAAACCGGTCCCATGCACCCTCCCACCACCACCTACTCCAGTCCTGTAACCCAGAAGGTGTACACGATCAAAGGCAGAGCCACGTGTGAAAGCACCCACGTGATTTACCAACTGACCTGCCTACACTGTGAAGCTTTCTATGTGGGAATGACCAGCAACAAACTGTCCATTCGCATGAATGGACACAGGCAGACAGTATTTGTTGGTAATGAGGATCACCCTGTGGCTAAACATGCCTTGGTGCACGGCCAGCACATCTTGGCACAGTGTTACACCGTCCAGGTTATCTGGATACTTCCCACTAACACCAACCTGTCAGAACTCCGGAGATGGGAACTTGCCATTCAGTATATCCTCTCTTCTCGTTCCGCCAGGCCTCAATCTCCGCTAATTTGAATTTGCTGCCGCTCATTCCTCACCTGTCTTTCAACAACATCTTTGCCTCTGTACTTCCGCCTCCACTGACATCTCTGCCCAAACTCTTTGCCTTTACAAATGTCTGCTTGTGTGTGTGTGTGTGTGTGTGTGTGCCTACCTGTCCTTTTTTCCCCCTAAGGTAAGTCTTTCCGCTCCCGTGGTTGGAATGACTCCTTACCCTCTCCCTTAAAACCCACATCCTTTCGTCTTTCCCTCTCCTTCCCTCTTTCCTGATGAAGCAACCGTTGATTGCAAAAGCTTGAATTTTGTGTGTCTATCAACCTGGCAGTGCTTTCGTTTGGTAAGTCACATCATCTTTGTTTTTAGATATATTTTTCCCAAGTGGAATGTTTCCTTCTATTATATTCATAGACTTCATTGATAGCTATGTAATCTCGAAAGACTTTTCAGTAATTACTAGGTACACTGTGTGAAGTGGTCATTTTAATCAATGCAATTACATTACGTATGGATGAACTTCTATGAGTATTAATATCTCTGACTATGGTTCATATTTAAGTTGTGACTGAAGATAAGCAGAACTGTATTACAGGAACACTCACATTAATTGAAGACATTTATTTTAAATTCAGAAGATGAATCGTCCACTTATGATAATCTAGAGCCACATGAAATAAACAGTTATTGATACCAGAGAGAACATTTAATGATTAATATAATAGTGAAGGCATTTTGTTTTCCAGAAACTGCAGCTTTTGGGACTATACTGGTTTTATGTGACCCACATTAAGAAGACTCCAGGTTTTTTAAATTTTAGATAAAAGGCTTTGCATGACGGAATTGAAGCCACTATTTTAAGAAGCTGTATCATAGTGAAGACTACATTTTTTGTGTGTCAGTCCTGTTTCCGAGTTGCAGAGACACATACTTCTATGGCTGGTGGCCCATAGTGATATCAAGAAGTAACAAATTCGAACAATTCCTTATCCATTTCGAACATAATTTTTGTGGAAGATTTACGGTTGCCTTCTCTAAACGAAGAAATGAGGACGAGTCAGACATCTCAAAACTCATGTCTACAGCTGGCACATTACATGTTAGTTGATCACAGAACTTGATTGCAGGTGCATTTCTAATACCAAGTACTGGCACATCTAATGAACTGTATAAACGTAAATAAACCTTTTAAAAACACTGTCATTATTATCTGAGGATTCAGCACTATAGTGTTTCATCCTGTGCATACAAAAGCGTTTCGTATAATATATCCAGCACATCTCACTAAAGCAGAAATATTTTGCTTCCTTTTACTTAATAAATATTTTGATCCTCTAACTGTTGTAGTCTTATACTTCGTAATAGCTTTAGCTAACGAACACCTTCCCTATAGTTAATAAGCGTAATAGGTAGATAGGCAGGCAGGCAGATTGGTCGGGGGAAGGGGGGAGGAGGGAGGGAGGGAAGGAGGGAGGGAGGGAGAGTTATTTCCTGCTACATTTGATAACTATACCCTTTCTACTCTTACTCAACTTCATGACTGCTCCCATGTTGTCAAAAGTTTCAGTGGAAAGCCCTTACACATCCTCCATACAGTCCCAATCTCTCCCCATATAATTTCTAGCCCTGAAGAGAGAGATCACGGGTGTCAATTTGCTTCGGATGAAGAGATGCATTTCTGGGTACAATCAGGGTTCTGTAGGCAACCACAAACATTTTTCCATGAAGGCATTGACCATCTTGTCTCACAGTGGCATAAATGCATTAACAGTTATAGTGATTACTTTTGAAATATTAGTTACTTTGTTTTCAATTGTCTCACTGACTGACTCTTATACAAGGAAACAAGATTAAATGCTATTTTCGTTATGGTCCCAAAAATGAAGTCAAGGCTTATCGTTTTATGTCCCATCTGGAATGTAGTTTACCTAATAGTTCTTATTGAGTATATAAACAAAGAATCAGCAGATAGTGCTCAACAGAAAATATATTAAGAAGTAGTATTTCAAGCAAGAGATACTCTAATTCATCACAAAAAAGGTGCAAACGCTGGGTATAACTAAATTCTCTTTACAGATGATAAGGATCTGTAGTGAGGACCAAAATGATTAAGTTTAGCTTAGGAACTCATATCTGGAAAAGCACAATTTTCCCACTACACACAATATGCCACAACACATGTTCAAAACTTCTGCATTTTCGTTGCAACTGACTAGGGTATTATATATGTCATTCACCAATGACCTGATGCCCCACACCCACTACATGTTTGTTTACATACCATTCAGAGTTTGTGATCTGCTGGTAGAGGTCTGTACCTGCTGTTGCGGCTGAGGTCTTTGTTCATAATTAACAACTGTACATTTTAGTAATCAGTGACTACAATACAGAATGTAAGCTGTACATACATTTCATTTTTAGTGTGTTTCTGGTGATAACAGTGAACTACATGTTTTCATAATACACCGACTAGATGTTATTGTATGGTGAAGCTTGGTGCAATGGAAAGGTTTCTCATCAAATTGTATGTGGAACATTTTACACACCATCAGATACCTTTGCATTCCCTCTTTGTTACAGTGTACCAGTGGGCCTCAGAGACCGGTACATTCACCATCAGCAGGGTCGACTGTGGTGCTCCACGTTGGCTCCAAACACTGAATTTAAAGATGCTGCATCCCATGCAGTAGAAGAGAACACAATGACGAGTACCACAAACATTGCAGGTAGACTGAATGTGTATCATGAAAATGTGATTTGCATGAGCAGCAGCTTAACCCCCCCCCCCCCCCCCTCCCACCTTGAAGGTACAGGCATTGCAGCCACAGGATTTTGTGTCATGAAATCACTTGGATGAAGCCCGACTTCCCATAGTGATTACTTTTCACAGTTGAAGCCAAGTTCAGCAGGGAAGAGTTCTCATTTCCCACAACAGTCATGTGTGGACTGATGAAAACCTGCACGCTGTGTGCTCTCTTGGGAACAATACAGTCTGAACATTTGGGCAGTTCCTAGATGGACGTGTGATTGCGCCATACCATATCCCACCACATCTCATGGGTGCTACGCACTTGCAATTCCATAACAACGTGCTGCATGGGCTTTTGGAAGATGTGTCAGTGCATGTGTGTGACAAAATACATGGTTCCAGTACGATGGCACACAACCTCGTTTTTTCACATGTAGTCTTACATCACGTGGACCAACAATATGGGCAACAGTGAATAGGTCACAATGCTCCAATTGCTTGGCATGGATGTTCTCCGAGCTTGAACCCACTAGACTACTACCCACGTTATCGCATAAAATCCTTGATTTATGAGTCCCCTGTGGCATTGAAGGACGGCTCGGGTTATGGCTGTGGTAGATGTTGGAAGACCAGGAACTTGTGATTGTGTGTACCAAAACATGGTACAGAGTAACCATATCTCTGTTGACATTGATCATCACTACATCAAGCCCTACCTGTTAGTGGATCCAGATGACAAGCAGCAGGAGTCAAGAGAGCAACATGTGTTGTGATATTTTACATCTAGCAAGAAAACAGTACTTTTCCAGACATGAGTTCCAGTACTAAACTTGGTTCCCACTGCAAGTTCCCAAAATCTACAAAGAGAATTTAGTTACATCCTGTATATTCCATTCTACATGAAAATAGGAAATTATTAATGTAGTACTGTTAATTTATATGTAGACAGATAGCAATAACAAGCTGCGATATTGTCGTGAATAAAACAGTGACCCATATATACAACAAGTTTCCTTTAATTTACATCTATGGTTACGAACTTCTTGTTAACAAATTACCGGTTTCGGTCTATAATGACCATCATCAGATCTGTTTTATAAAAACAAAGTCCTAATGTACTGCAGCCATAGTGGCATCGTCAAATGTTAAATGCAAAATCAGCACCAGCATCATCAAATATATATAAAAAACATCATATGCATGGGTCATGTTGTCAGTAGCACTACTGTTCAAAACCAGTGTGTATGATGTTATTTATATATATTTGACGATGCTGGTGCTGATTTTGCATTTAACCAGTAGTGCTGCTGACAACATGACTCGTGCATATGATGTTATTTATATATATCTGACGATGCTGGTGTGATTTTGCATTTAACATTTGACAATGCCCCTATGGCTGCAGTACATTAGGACTTTGTTTTTATAAAACAGATCTGATGATGGTCATTACAAACCGAAACTGGTGATTTGTTAACAAAAAGTTTGCGATCACAGATGTAAATTAAAGGAAACCCATAAGATAGCAGTAACACGATTATTCTTCCTTTGCAATTAGGAACATTTTAACTGCAAAATTTACGAGAGAAATAGAGGGTGGCGGGGTGGGGTGGGGTGGGGTGGGGGGTGGGGAGGAAGAAGTCAGCGATTATTACACATTGCTAGCTGTGTGAAGGTCTCAAAGAAACCTAAGACACCTGTAGCCTCCGGATACTTTACGAATCTGAAATTACTATTATACTAAAATAAGATGATCCAATTTTTATCAAAAAACTTAAGTGTACATATATACATGTCTTCAAGTGTTTTATTCAAGGTACTAAGTCTCTCCCCCCCCCCCCCCCCACTGAATTTATGTATTCAAATGAAAAATGGAAGCAGTATTCTCTGGTATTAAACATAGGTGCCATACAAACTACAGTGAGCTGGGCAAATCAGTCTTTGTGGGATAGTGTGCAGATGATGGATTCACAATTAAAAAGTTGAGAATCTTGACAAGTTATTGCGATTTGATTATAAAAGGAGTATTCATGATTTGATTACAGTATAATGATTTCAACAGTGATCTGTGGTACACAGTTAGTAGGGACTGCAGCAGACTTTGCTCACTGAGTAAATATAAGGAACAGTACTTGACAGTCATAGGAAATTTGGAATCTCTTAAAATGTGGTCCAAGTCCCTCATGCTCCGTGAAGTTACTATGGTCCCACTGTGAACTGGGTCTATGATGTGTTGTCCAGTTCATCTTTCCTGGACATGTATAATTGCAACCTACTTCTGAAAAGTCCTGGGCTCTGCTACTTCACTGATATGAGAATTTTATAGTCATGCCATTGTAATTTCCAGGACACAAGATAATGATCCTGACATTTTTTTGGACTCTTGTCTTCCAGGCAATGGATCTACAGACCAGCATCAGATTACAGCAATCATAAGCAGCCCCCCCCCCCAAAAAAAAGAGCTTTATTAGGCATGGTCCTGTTGGAGATAGTCTGCTGTTCCCTTCCTTTGACTTCCAAAGTGACTTCCACTGCCACTTATAAGTTGGCGTACAGTTCAACATGGACTTCTAAACTATGGTGCAACTCGGCACATTTCACACAAACAAAATTGGCCAGAGGTGAAATAATTGATAAGTAATACTTAATGTAACAGCAAATGCATGCATCTTGATGTACTCTCGCAACTCACTTTGTATGTTAACTCTTGCCTCAAGAATCTTGAAACATGTTTGCCATTTGTATCCAAGTAGAAAAATGTTACAACATTATATACTATTAAACATTTCCTGAAGAAGACACAAAGGAAATCAAAAGTTATGCTAGCAAAGCAAATACATAAAACAGCAATGTAAATAGGTTATAGAACTGATAGGAGAAGGATTAAAGACAGAGTTTTAATTGGAGAAAATGAGTTAAGATCTGTTTGATGGGCACATTCACATAATTACCTACCAGATTTAATACTAAACTGCACATGCTAAAAAAATAAAACAGGGAAAGGAAAGACGAATGCTCCAGCAAAGATATTGAAAATCAATTACTGCCAATGCATTTGTGTTTAACCTTGAAGGAAAAATGTACATACCATGGTGTCAGCTGAAAAACTGGTTTCAGTTTACTTTTGAAGACAGCAATGTGCCTGCTTTCCTTGAATAGTACTGCTACATATTGGCCATGACCATCCCACACAATTGACACTGGTAGTCCTCCAATCCTTTAGTCACAGTAGCAGGAAAAAAAAGAAGTGTTAAGTGTGCACCAGGAAGTTAAAAAAAAAAAAAAATATCATATAACATCCACACATTGAATAATTCTATTGTTGATCAAACACCGAAAATTAAATAACCACATGTTTTTTCAAAAAATCTCTACAACATGTATCACTCTTAAACCAATTACAATGAGTTTCCTTGCTTTTAAAATGCAGGAAAATTGCACTGAAGCACTAAATGACACAGTATTTTGCATACAACAACATTTGCCTTCATCACTGACATTGATTTTAATCACACATGCCTGTAAAATTCTCAAAAAACAGTTCTTCAGATTACAGGACAATTTTTCACTGTGACACTTGTACAATTTTTTGGCGTACTATTATGACACTTTGTTATTTATTTTATCTGCCCTTTCACCTATAGTGTTGGGAATCTATCTTCACTCTTACCGTCAGTTACTGTCTAAGACTGTCTGCTACAGGGTTCACAGCCATGATAAATTTCTTGAATGATATCAATTTGCTGCACTGGCTATTATGGATAAGATTAAATCATCCTTTTATTTTATAGTGTTCACAAAGTATTTTTCACACATTGGGCACAATGAAACTTTCATGACTTTTGGGTTGTTGCCAAATGTCAGATGCATATATAGCTTTAATCTCTTATTTTACCTCTAAGATCTTCTCTTGAAATATATGTAGTAGGAGGATGCAATTTATTTGCTGACTCTTCTGGGAATGTAAATTCTCGGAACTTTAATAGCAAGAAACACAGAGCTGCAGGAGGACACACAGCCTCTGGCACTGGTGTTGCCTGAGCGTCTCCATGACACTTTCACACTTTTTAAATGAACCTGTAACAAAACATGCTGCTCTTCTTCAAATTTTGTCTATTTCCTCTATAAGTCTAATCTGGTACAGACACCTTTGTGTGTGGAATTCACGCTCATGATCAGACAGTCACACATTAATTACTGTAGCAGATTTTTTAACTAACATTTTGTGTTGCATCTAGTTTTCTGTTAAAGAAGGGTAGCTCTATATATTATCTGCATTTATTTCAAGTTAACTCTGTTTTTGAGTTTGTCAACAACTATAATTAACATCAAAATGTTTTAGTAAACACAATTTTTACCACAGGTTTTTGTGTTGCCTTAATAGAAATGTCCTTTTGTGTATCTGCTTCAATTCTTATAGGGAATTAGCAACTTTTAGTTCAACAGCTTAAAAGATAATCAGCAGGTTTAATTTTAAGTCCTTCGATCACTTCCTTGTAATACATTGCATCAGCCAAAATGCAGCCCCACTGTGAATGCTGTTCTCAAACACGGGACGAGTTGGCTGACATTCATAAGCAGCTGGAAGTCACCCCGACTACTGTCAAACAATTGTCAGATGCTACAAGTCAGTGTGTTTGTAGAGATCCTGAGAGTAGTGTATGTGTGATACCTGCATGAGGGGTACAAATACTATCCTCTCCTGTGGATCCTGTCTCTTCTGCAAATAGTACAGGGTCTGTCATTACCCTTCCACTTGACTGTGTGTGTCTTGTCAAAGGTAGATCTAGGCATCCTCTCCAGGGATGGATGGGGACCTGGGAGGACTCAGGGCATTGTACCGATCCCATTAACCAACAAAGTTGGAGGTGCTGCCTTTCACAAAAACTGGCCCAGTGGGACTCACTACACCTGCTTTTGGGAAACCAGTTTTGTACGGTGTCAGGAGGAGGCAGGGTAGGGGTCTATTAATCATTATCAAACTGAACACACGGCGAATGGTTGTGCCCCTTAGGGAATTGGCAGAAAGGGACAGGAAAGGATACCAGGTGCACTCAGTGTGTATGCCTGGGGGCCTCATTCAACATAGTGAAGAGGCTATTCCGGCAGCCACTGAGGGAACAGGGTGTAACCAACTGAAAACTGTGGCACATATTGGAACAAATTAGGTCTGTCGTCTGACCTCTGAAGTCCTTCCTGGGTCATTCCAGTGACTGGCAGAGAAGGTTGACAAGACCAGCCTTGCGAGTGGAGTTTCAATGAAGTTCACAATTTGAAGCATTTTCCCCAGAACTGATTGTGGCCTTTTGGTTCTCGGTCGAGTAGAAGGACTGAACCAGAGACTTCAAAAGTTCTGTGACAAGCTAGGCTGCGACTCCCTGGAGTTGTGCCATAGGGTTGAGAACTCTAGGGTCCCCCCCTAAAAGGTCCAGTGCGTACTACACATCAGAAGCTGCTACTCAGGTAGCTGACTGTACGTGGTGCACACAGAAGGAATTTTTAGATTAGCCAACTCTCCATTCAATCCATGTAACAGCTGTAGGAAACCCAGAAGCATCAATGTAAGATTGGAAGAAATGCCTCCCACAGGTGAGAGTATTAAAATCCTAATGGTAAACTACCAAATAATTTGCAACACAGTGCCAGAGTTTGAGGTGCTCGTGAAAAGCAGTGAAGTTCACATAATACTAGGTACAGAAAGCTGGTTGAAATGAGCAATGAGATTTTTGGGGAAAACTGAAATATATATTGAAAGGGTAGGCAAATGGAAAATGGAGGCAGTGTATTTCTCACAGTAGACAAAAAACTCAAATACACTGAGACAGAAATTGAAGCTGCATGTGAGATTGTTTGGGCAAGACTCAGTATCAGGGGTGGCCATAAAACAATAATCTGACCCTTCTATCGCTACCTCTCATCTGCTGCTGCTGTTGCTGCTGTTGTTGTTGTGGTCTTCAGTCCTGAGACTGGTTTGACGCAGATCTCCATGCTACTCTATCCTGTGCAAGCTTCTTCATCTCCCAGTACTTACTGCAACCTACATCCTTCTGAATCTGCTCAGTGTATTCATCTCTTTGACTCCCTCTATGATTTTTACCCTCCACGCTGCCTCTAATGCTACATTTGTGAACCCTTGATGCCTCAGAACATGTCCTACCAACCAGTACCTTCTTCTTGTCAAGTTGTGCCAGAAACTCCTCTTCTCCCCAATTCTATTCAATATCTCCTCATTAGTTATGTGATCTACGCATCTAATCTTCAGCATTCTTCTGTAGCACCACATTTCGAAAGCTTCTGTTCTCTTCTTGTCCAAACTATTTATCGTCCATGTTTCACTTCCATACGTGGCAACACTCCATACAAATACTTTCAGAAATAACTTCCTGACACTTAAATCTATACTCGATGTTAACAAATGTCTCTTCTTCAGAAACGCTTTCCTTGCCACTGCCAGTCAACATTTTATATCCTCTCTACTTCAACCATCATCAGTTATTTTGCCCCAAATAGCAAAACTCATTTACTACTTTAAGAGTCTCATTTCCTAATCTAATTCCCTCAGCATCACCTGGTTTAATTCGACTACATTCCATTATCCTCGTTTTGCTTTTGTTGATGTTCATCTTATATCCTCCTCTCAAGACACTGTCCATTCCGTTCAACTGTTCTTCCAAGTCCCTTGCTGTCTCTGACAGAATTACAATGTCATCAGCGAATCTCAGTTTTCATTTCTTCTCCATGGATTTTAATACCTACTCCAAATTTTTCTTTTGTTTCCTTTACTGCTTGCTCAATATACAGATTGAATAACATAAAAACAACCCTTTCTCACTCCCTTCCCAACCACTGCTTCCCTTTCGTGCCCCTCGACTCTTATGTCTGCCATCTGGTTTCTGTACAAATTGTAAATAGCCTTTCGCTCCCTGTACTTTACCCCTGCCACCTTTAGAATTTGAAAGAGAGTATTCCAGTCAAAATTGTCGAAAGCTTTTTCTAAGTCCACAAATGCTAGAAATGTAGGTTCGCCTTTCCTTAATCTATTTTCTAAGATAAGTCTTAAGGTCAGTATTGCCTCACGTGTTCCAATATTTCTACGGAATCCAAACTGATCTTCCCTGAGGTCGGCTTCTACCAGTTTTTCCATTCGTCTGTAAAGAATTTGTGTTAGTATTTTGCAGCTGCGACTTATTAAACTGATAGTTCGGTAATTTTCACATCTGTCAACACCTGCTTTCTTTGGGACTGGAATTATTATATTCTTCTTGAAGTCTAAGGTTATTTCGCCTGTCTCATACATCTTGCTCACCAGATGGTAGAGTTTTGTCAGGACTGGCTCTCCCAAGGCCGTCAGTAGTTCTAATGGAATGTTGTCTACTCCCGGGGCCTTGTTTCGACTCAGGTCTTTAGGTGCTCTGTCAAACTCTTTACGCAGTATCATATCTCCCATTTCACCTTCATCTACATCCTCTTCTATTTTCATAATATTGTCCTCAAGTACATCGCCCTAGTATAGACCCTCTATATACTCCTTCCACCTTTCTGCTTTCCCTTCGTTGCTTAGAACTGGGTTTCCATCTGAGCTCTTGATATTCATGCAAGTGGTTCTCTTTCTCCAAAGGTCTGTGTAATTTTCCTGTAGGCAGTATATATCTTACCCCCAGTGAGATAAAACTCTACAGCCTTATATTTGTCCTCTAGCCATCCCTGGTTAGCCATTTTGCACTTCCTGTCGATCTCATTTTTGGGACATTTGTATTCCTTTTTGCCTGCTTCATTTACTGCATTCTCATATTTTCTCCTTTCATCAATTCAATTCAAAATTTCTTCTGTTACCCAAGAATTTCTACTAGCCCTCATCTTTTTACCTACTTGATCCTCTGCTGCCTTCACTACTTCATCCCTCATAGCTACCCATTCTTCTTCTACTGTATTTCTTTCCCCCATTCCTGTCAATTGTTCCCTTATGCTCTCCCGGAAACTCTGTACAACCTCTGTTTTAGTCAGTTTATCCAGGTCCTATCTCCTTAAATTCCCACCTTTTTGCAGTTTTAATCTACAGTTCATAACCACAGATTGTGGTCAGAGTCCACATCTGCCCCTTGAAATGTCTTACAATTTAAAACCTGGTTCATAAATCTCTGTCTTAACATTATATAATCTATCTGAAACCTTCCAGTATCTCCAGGATCCTTCCATGTATACAACCTTCGTTTATGATTCTTGAACCAAGTGTTAGCTATGATTAAGTTATGCTCTGTGCAAAATTCTACCAGACGTCTTTCTCTTTCATTTCTTATCCCCCATCCATATTCACCTACTATGTTTCCTTCTCTCCCTTTCCCTGCTCTCGAATTCCAGTCACCCATGACTATTAAATTTTCGTCTCCCTACACTACCTGGAAAATTTCTTTTATCTCATCATACATTTCATCAATTTCTTCATCATCTGCAGGGCTAGATGGCATATAAACTTGTACTACTGTAGTAGGCGTGGGCTTCATCTTTATTTTGGCCACAATAATGTGTTCACTATGTTGTTTGTAGTAGCTTACCCACACTCCTATTATTATTTTTTTTTTTTTTTTGTTCATTAGTAAACCTATACCTGCATTACCCATATTTGATTTAGTATTTATAACCCTGTATTCACCTGACCGAAAGTCTTGTTCCTCCTGCTACCAGACTTCACTAATTCCCACTACATCTAAATTTAACCTATCCATTTCCCTTTCTAAATTTTCTGACCTACCTGCCTGATTAAGGGGTCCGACATTCCATGCTCCGATCTGTAGAATGCCAGTTTTCTTTCTCCTGATAACAATGTCCTCATCTCCTGAAGGAACTGAAAACTTCAGAGAAAACCTAATTCACTTGTACATCAGTTTCCCAGTCATACTGTCATCATCGGTGGAGACTTTAACCATCCAACAATTACTTGGGAAAATTACAGTTCTGTTAGCAGTGGGCGCAATGAGACATCATGTGAAACTTTACTAAATGCCTTCTCTGAAAACTACCTTGAACAGATAGAAACCCCACTCATGATGGATATATAGGATCTAATGGCAACCAATAGACCTGACCTCTTTGAGAGATGTCCACTCTGGAACTGATATCAGTGACCATTACATGGTTGTAGCAACAATGATTACCAAACTATGAAGTACAACTAAAACAAGCAGAAAGATATATATGTTCAGCAAACTACATAAAAAGTCAATAGTGTCATTTCTCAATAAGGAGCTTGAAACTTTCAGCACACGTCATGAGCATGTAGAGGAAATCTGGCTCAAGTTTAAAAGAATAGTTGGCCATGCACTGCATAGACAAGTACCCAGTAGAACAGTTCATAATGGGTATGCAGTCACTGTAAAGAAACTTCTCAAGAAACAGAGATTACTGCGTAACAGATGTAGAACAAAATGTAGGGCTATAGATACAAAGATGCTGAATGAAACTAATTTGGCTGTCAAGAGAGAAACGCATGGAGCCTTCAACAACTACTGTAGCAGATTATTGCCAAATGACATTTGAGAAAATCCAAAGAAATTCTGGTCGTTTGTAAAGGCTGTTAGTGGTACCAAAGTTAGTCCCTAGCGAATGAGACAGGAACTCAAATTGAGGATAACAAATCAAAAGCTAAAATGCTTAATTCCATTTTCAAGTGTTCCTTTACAAAGAAATACTCAAGAGAACTGCCCTAATTTAATCCTCATATCGCTGAAAAGATGAATGAAGTAAGTATTAGTGTTAGTGGTGTTCAGAAACAGCTAAAATTGTTAAAATTGAACAAAGCTCCAGGCCCACATGGAATCCCTGTCAGATTCTAGACTGAATTTGCAGCCGAGTTAGCCCCTCTTAACTATAATCTATCATTGATCCCTCAAATAAAAAACTGCCCAGTTCTTAAAAAAAAGGGACAGGTCACACCCATCTACAAGAATAGTAGTAGAAGTGATCCACAAAACTACTATCTAATATCCCTGACATCGATTTTTTGTAACATCTTAGAACATATTCTGATCTCAAATATAATGAGGTATCTTGAACACAATGACCTCCTCAATGCCAACCAGCATGGTTTTCGAAAATATCGATCATGCAAAACCCAACTCGTACTTTTCTCAAATGACATACTGAAAGTTTTGGTTCACGGCAATTTCTTGATTTCGAAAAATATTTGGCTCAGTACCACACCTATGCTTATTGTCAAAAACATGATCGTATGGGGTATCAAGTGAAATTTGTGACTGGATTAAGGACATTTTGGTAGGGACAACACAGCATGTTATCTTGGATGAAGAGTTGTCGTCAGATATAGAAGTAACTTTGGGTGGGGCCCAGGGAAGTGTGTTGGAATCCTTGCTGTTCATGTTGTATATTAATGACATTACAGACATCATCAGTAGTAAAATCAGGCTTTTTGTAGATGTTGCCATTATCTATAATAAAGTACTATCTGAGAGAAGCTGCATAAATATCCAGTCAGATCTTGACAAGATTTCAACATGGTGCAGAGATTGACAACTTGCACTAAATGTTCAGAAATGTAAAACAGTGTACTTAAAAAAAAAACCATACATAATATTCTATAACTATAATATCAATGAGACACTGTTGGAATCGGCCAACTCATACAAATACCTGGGTGTAATACTTCGTAAGCGTATGAAATGGAATGGTCACATAGGTTCAGTTGTGGGTAAAGTAGGTGATAGACTTCAGTTTACTGGTAGAATACTAGGGAAGTGCAATCAGTCTACAAAAGACATTGCTTACAAATCACTCGTGCGACCAATCCTAAAATGTTGCTCATGTGTGTGGGACCTGTACCAGATAGGACTAAGGGGGATATTGAATGTATACAGAGAAGGGCAGCACTAATGGTCAAAGGTTTGTTTAATCCATGGGAGAATGTCACAGAGATACTGAAGGAACTGAAATGGCAGACTCTTATCCTGAGAAAGACTATGTGTATCGCTTACACAGGGATCACGAGGATAAGTGTAGAATAATTACTGCACACACAGAGGCATTCAATCAATCATTCTCCCTGTGCTCCATACATGAATGGAACAGGAAGAAACACTAAAAACTGGTACAATGGGATGTACCCTCTGCCGTGCACCTCACAGTTGTTTGCAGAGTATAGATGTACATGTAGATGTAGATTAAAAGGACATTTGTTACATACCACACGAGTAAAATTCTGTAAAGTATGACATACTTGAAAATATTTCTGCTATCATGAAATCCAAAGTCTAGGGGTAGCTTCTCTGACTAGTAATCAAAATGTTCTAGGTCCCATGTTCTATCCTGCTCACTACTTAAAATTTGAACATAGATCATCAGAAATGATGCCCAAATATTTCCAATGTAAGCTGTCACCCTGTTCTGCCAGCAACAAGAGAGCTGAATAGTGAATAGAGGTTTGGGACACCCTCTTGTCCTACAAAATGCAGAAGAATCAACAATGACCAACAGCACAAGGATGCAGACGGCAATGCAAATTACTGCACTGACCCTTTCGCTGCTACAGAGGTGCTCTTTGCATTCCGTGCTGAGGCAGTTTTTGTTATGGCTGTACTGGTTGCCAAAGGCTGGTGCCTATGCTGAGAGATGGCATTCTGGCTGATGTGAAATACTTATCATCCGATTTTTTGAGAACTACTAGGAGAAAAAAATATGATTTTTGTACATCTAGCAGTCTGGTAGCTTCACTCATAAAATAACGGAATTTATTTTCATTATCAGTCATAGAAACTGCATTGCATCAAATTAAGTAAAACATTACACCAAATTTTAAAGGGCTTGCAGAGGTAAGAACACATTACATTTGAGTTATTCAATCCTACATCTGAAGGATGGTTGCATATGATGTGCCCATTCACGTCCTTGCACATATGATAAAGAAGAGATTCTGAGATATGGAAGCAACTCATCCACAGCAGTGGAGAGGCTGCCGTCCATAGCACAGTAAGAAAATCAAAGTGGTGCACATATACACATCTGTAGCAGGACGTGTATACATTCATACAACAGAAAAAGTGTTAAGGTATGTCCATATGATGTCTCTTTCCTCATGCACAATTGCAGACACATGAAAATAAAAGGGCATGCACAAAAATTTGTGGAAAGAACACATGGTTGCATGGCCGTTTTTGTGTCCACACTTTGCCCCATTGTGAAAACAGCCGGCTATGGATCCTCTTCTTTCATTGGGAGCTTGTGCTGCAGTTACTGTGAAGAAAAGGTGGCAGAAAAAGAAAGCATAAAAGTGACTGTAGGTAAAGTAGTGTCTAAATAACAGAGGTACGAGAAATACAAAGTGACGACTACATTTTGTTTTCAAATTTCAGGGGCAGATCACAGCAAAATTCTATATTTTATGCACGGGAAACTGCTGCTATAATGCAGGCAATAACATTTTGTTAGCTAGTAACTGGTGACTTATATATCAGTTTGAACTATTTAGTTCACATCTGAAAACAAACCATTTCAGTGATTGTTACTGAAACTGATAAATATTTAAGGGAGCTTCATAGTCATTATATGAAGATTAATTAACTTCCAATGCATCATTTGTATCACATTTTATAAAAAAAACGTTTACACAACTTTAATCATGAAAGATTATGTGTGGATTGACATCCTTGGACTCAACAAGTTTAGCAATTTCACAGATGCCAAAATCCACTAGAATGGAGTTTGTGTTTTCTTATTTTGTATTTTTTGCACGATCAACATCCTTCATTTCTATTTTCAGCAGTTTGTTGAGGAGCTACACGCACCCCCTCATTTCTATTGTTGAGATGTCATGCTCCTCAGTTGTTGTGCTATTAAGTCACCGTAGCACGAATATTCACCCACAATTCTGATAAACACTTTTCTTATATTTCTGTCCTATTCTTCTCTGTTTCCCTACTTCGAAACTTATGGTATCTTGTTCTTTGTAATAATATGAGTGGAGACCTTTTATCTCATACTTGATGCTCAGGGCAATAATTTTTAGTAGCAGCATTAATTAAAACATTTCTATAAATTTAAGCATGATTCTTTTGGAGTCAACAGTCATTATTGCATATAAAAAGCTTCACAACATAACCTCAACACACAACACAATGAAACACACATGGGCCCCAGCTGCGTGTCATCTGCTAAGATGCACAAAGGTTTCCATCAAAGGCAGGAAGCAATGCACTTAACACACGGTCTCCATTTCCAAGAAATTCCACATGCACAAATGCACACGAGTAGTTGTGCTGTTGGAAATTTATGCGCATGCCCAAAACCCAACAGAAAAAGGCATTGTGTGGATGCACCTCTAAATACACACAACATGTAACCACATGACAAGCAGCCTATAAATGGACAGTGTCATGAGCATCTTCCTTGGAAAAATATTCCATATTATTCCCTCATTCAAATCTCCAGGAGAGGTATGCCAAAGCTGATGTGACCATGAGAAAAAGGTTAAATAGCAAACAAATCTGAGCATGGAATGCTGGAAGTCTGAATATAGTAGGAAAGCTAGAAGTTCTGGAGAGGGAAATGCAAACACTTAGTTTAGATATAGGGATGGTTGTGGGAAGGGGGAAGAGGGGGGGGGGGGGGGGGCAGGAATCTCACTGAATGAAATGGAAAGAAGGTAATGATTTCTGGTCACACACATATACGGTAATATCAGCAGCACCAGAAAATGATGTAACAGTAGCAGGATTTATCATGAATAGGAAGGCTGCATGAAGAGTAAGTTAACTGTGAATGAGATTATTTTTGTCAGATTCAACAGTAAACCAATGTCAACAACAATTGTTTAGGTATACATGCCAATGACACAAACAAGAGATATATATATAGAACATGTGAGTACATCAAATGTGGAATGTAGAATGTAAAGGGGTGTGAAAATCTATTACTCTTGGGTGACTGGAATGCAGTAGTAGGAGAAGGAAAAGAAGCAAGAGTAAGATAGAATATGCATTTGGTAATAGGAATCAAGAAGAAGAAAAACTAATTGGGTTCTGCTATAAATTTCAGCTGGTAATTGTGAATACATTGTTCAAGAATCACAAGACGATGTGGTATAATAGGAAGAGGCCTGGAGACAGGACGATTCCAACTGGATTATATACAGAGACAGGGATTCCAAAATCAGATACCAAAGAGAGGATATTGATGCAGATCACAATTTAGTAATGAGAAGAGTAGATGAAAGTTGAAGAGAATTGTCCACAAGAACCACTGAGAGAAAGAAGAGGACTACTGAAGCAATAAGGAATGATTAAAGTGTGTTTGCAGTTCTCTGATGCTGAACGTACAGCAATAATGAATAACACTAGAGGTTTGAAACCTCAAGAGAAACTGTAGCCACGACTCATAAGTGGATGGGAAACCATCTAAAAGGGCCAATGTCAAGAATCTTAGTTTTAAGTTATAAGCTTCTGAATATTTTCTGTCATTTTCTGACAACTATTAACAGTATATTTTGGGCTATTTGTTACTATCATTATAGTAAATCACCTTAACTAAAGCTTATTTTTAAATAATAAATTTCTAGAATTTTCAACTTCAAAATTAAAGGAATTAAGAGGACATTGGCCCTTTTTAAAATCATGAACTCTCTTAAATTATTTGACAATGGCCCTTTAGACATCAGAGTCAGGTACACTGAATAACCAGAAACAGGTAATTTTAAGATAAATATGCCCCATCCCTGCTGTATGCCCTATTATTGACATCACAGTTGACTATATTTTGTCAACTTTCGAAGTTGTGTTGTGAAAAGCAACAAAAACACAGAAGAAAGTTTTTTGCTACTGTTTTAACACTTAAGATTAGTGCACACAGTGATTTCTGTCAGCTACTCTTGTCCATTCTGCGGGTATACATGGAGATGCTTGCATGTTACGATGTGAGAATCGGGTGACACTTTTGATCACTAACAAGCAAAAGACAAAACTGTCACAGCATTGCTAGGATTTGATAGCAGCACACCATGTGACCAAACTGCCACTTTCCATGCATTCTCCAATCCCATTTGGTTGCCAACTGTCAGCAGAGTAGGTCACATTAATAAAACAAAGAATGCACTTCATTCTCTGAATTTTTTATGAGTAAAGTGTGCCTGAGAATATATTTCGCCTGAGTGAAAGAACATTAGAAAAATTAAAAACTGCTTAATTACAAAGCTTGAGACCCGTTTCTCATAACAATACTGCATGGGTGACCACTTAGTGAGCAGACATGTCGCATTATATTTCACTGAAATTATCTCGTATTAGAAAACTAACAATTCTGGTTTGGAGTGGAAGAAAATGTGATGTATTCTTAAGATTTCATTTGCATTGTGTGTTCCTCTAAATCCTGTACCAAAAAAGTTTCCTGCTTCATCAGAAACAGCATTTCCGTGAACTGTCCTTATGTCCCCTTAATGATTTGTTGCTGCACCCAAAATTAAATTTGAAACATAGTGCTACTCTTGCAGAACACACTGATGTCCATTCCATAATTGTCCATTGAGTACACCTTTCCAGTGAGCTGAATGAAACATATGTTAATAAGGTTAACACGCAAAGTAATTGATAAAAATTTTCATCACTCATTCGAAAATATTGAAAAAAATTATTTGGATACTGTCGAAGTCTATGAAACATTGTATAAAACTTTCCACTTATTAGCCTGCCACTTACAATATTTTCTTTTACATCTCACGAGTTCACAGTAATAATGACTGTCTCTCCCTAATCCATATGGTGCTGATCTCGTAGGTAGCTACTGTTACCTGTGGACTGGCTAAAATATGTGATTTATCCAAAGTTACAACTTGTGTGTACTAATATGTTGTTGGAATTTTGCAACATTTTTGGATTTATTGTACTTTTTACTTTAAATAAACATGTTTCAGTACAGCTACTGTTATACCTGATTACACAGATGAAATTTAAATTTACAGTAATTTTTGCAGAAAAAAAACTGAAAAGAAGTTCTAGTACTGAAATACGTATACAAATACGCAATCTTTATGTTTAATTTAGTTTACAGCACATTTACATCTACAGAAACACACAAAACATAAGTTCAATGCAAAATTTAGCGTTCGTAGAGTACAATATGATACAAATTGATACATTGAGAGATATGCAGTCCAACTTTACATTGACTTGTCTCGTATTCTATGATTCAGTGAAAATAATATGATAAACGTATGCAGCAACTTGTCTTCAAATATTCTAGAACTACTGCTATTTTCAGATGACATGTAATCTGAATCATCATCAAATCTTTCCTTTCCATCATCTGCAGACTCATCAAGGGCTTTGTAAATCATTTGCTCCCAACTTTTCTCCTACCCACTGTACACTCTGAAATACAATCAACTCTAAAGAACACAAAATGCTTGAAACAGAGACAACTTGAATGTTATCTAATATCCACCAAACAAAACGCAATTAAAAAAGTTTCAAAGCAATTAAAAAAAGTTTCAAAACTGAAGAATTTTTCTGCACGTACCACTACTGCCATCTAGCAATCACAGCAGAAGCTACGAAGCATGTAGAGCTTACTTCAGTTTGCGGAAGCTGCAAATATTTCTTCATAGTATCTAGCTTGACATAATATAATGTCCACCTGCACATTCGCTTCCCCCACAAGTGCCGTAATAGTGTCAGGCGCTTGCTACATGTTGATAAGAAAATATTGACTTTATTATTTTTTTATATAACAGTTTTAAATTTATATAACAGTTTTAAATTCCAGGACTTCACTTGAATTTCCTGGTTTTGTTTCCTGGTTTTTCAAGGCTATGTAAGATTCACAGCTAATTCCTGGTTTTCAAAGATTGCTAGCCATCCTGTAATAATCTGGGTGACAAGTGTAAAAATTACAGTATGTTGTTTAACAGGATGTGATTCTGTCTCTTACCCGTTCCAGAAAGGAATTATTGCTGCATGCATCACACACACACACACACACACACACACACACACACACACACACACACACAAACTCACCTATCACCAGTAGTGTCTGTCTCACTAGGTGTAACATCAGCAACAGGTATGGCTGTTCTACTAGCTTTCTCTGCATCAGCCAAGAAGACTGTCACAGCTCTTGTGAATGATAAAGAATATATGACAGTCTCATGAGATGTTGCAAACAACAAAACAGATCCACAAGGACTCCAGCAAGCTGTTTTAACATGTCCAAATGGCAGAGTCCACTGCTCAGATGTCCATGTGTTGGTTTCCCATACTCTGTAACCAATAACAGGAAGATACATTACCAGAAAATTGTAGACAATATAAATACTATATGCAATATCTAATCTATAATGTATGAAAATATATTGAAGTAATGGAAAAGAATACTACAGAAAATAAATATCAATTTTCTGTTTGTGTTCTATCATAAATTTTAAGAATCATTAATGAAAAAGTTGTCAGCTGTAACACCTATGTACCTACTCCTAGCACCAATGCACTTAACTGTATATCGCTTTTCCCCAGTGCCCGATACGATTCCTAAGGTAAGTTAGGGATATGCCAGTCAAACCCAACTGCAAGACTTGTACCAGGCTACTGAGCCACATGTTCTTTTCCTGATCCATAATCTACTGTTTCAAATTAACAGCAAATAATGTTGGCTGTTACGTGTATTAAATTTTAGAAACAAGTTAAACGATGCCAATTATTAGAAGGAAAATTACAATCCTACACACAATGAAATGTTCGAAAAAGTTGTATAGCTGAACTGTTGAGGAATGGAAAGCATAAGAACTGAGACACTGCAGCTCAACATATGAACTTACATTACTCCCCCCCCTCCCCAACACACACACACACACACACACACACACACACACACACACACACACACACACACACAGACAGACAGACAGACAGAGAGAGAGAGAGAGAGAGAGAGAGAGAGAGAGAGAGAGAGAGAGAGAGAGCAGGGGGCGGGCGGGGGGGGGGGGGGGGGTGTTGCGAGCTGCTGTCGAGCAGAAGACTTGTCCAAAACTATTTGAGAAGGAAAGATATTGGATAATGGTAAAAATAATAACTATTCTTTTGGTTAGTAATGCAAAAGAATCGCTATAGTTGTAATTTCTTTTTATGAAAATATTTTGAGCTTGTATGTGCAGAGACTAAGCTTGCAAAGAATGAGATGTGATCGATCACACAGGAAAATTATGTGACATACAGGGTGGCACAAAAAGAACACATGAATTTCAAAGTACTATGATTTGATCATATATAAAATGTATTTACACCAGTACAACCTGTCAGTTACCCATTTTAAGAATTCCAATTATTTTTTAAAGATAACATGAAAAAGATGGTGTTCCATCATGCATACACATTAAGTCTTTCTTTAAAGTTCTGCCTATCTGTTTTCTAAGTATCCTGTGAAACAGCAGCAATTTCTTCATTTTTTGCAACCTTCAGATTGTTGAGTGAATGAGGTTTGCAGCAATCAACTTCACATTTCAAATGACCCCATAAGAAGAAGTGGCAAATTGATGGATCTGATAATCATTCAGGCCACTGGAGATTGCCGAAATGTGAGATCAAGTGTTGAGAAAACAATTCTCGAGATCAAGTGTTGAGAAAACAATTCTCGGGATCAAGTGTTGAGAAAACAATTCTCGGGATCAAGTGTTGAGAAAAAAAAATTCTCGAACAACTGCCATGGATGGATTAGCTGTATGAGCTGTGACTCCATCTTGCAACCACATGTTAATCCCCAAAGGCTCACGTTGTGGTCACAAAAAATTGCATAGCACTGCGACAAAAAGTTCAGGATTTACTGTAACACTAGTGCCATCTTCTTCAAAATAAATAAATAAATACATCAATAAAGAAAATAAGGCCTAATGATACTCGATCCCCACTTTGGAAACTTCACAGCACATGGTCACATTGTACCGTGACTTATGATGCAATTCTTTCATGTTGTCTGTTGCCCAATGATGATAGTTTTGCTTGTTAAAGGTTGGTTGGTTGGTTTGGGGGAGGGTACCAAACAGTAAGGTTATCGGTCACATCGGATAGGGAAGGATAGAGGAGGAAGTCGGCCTTGCCCTTTTAAAGGAAGTGTCCCGGCATTTACCTGAAGTGATTTAGGAAAATCACGGAAAATCTAGATCAGGATGACCGAATGTAGGTTTGAATTATCGTCATCCTGAATGCAAGTCCAGTCTGCTAACCATTGTGCCATCAGCTTGTTTACAAAACAATTCAAGGGAATGTGAGCTTCATTGCTTATCATTAACAAAACATTGTTAGCAGCAGAACATAAAGATATAATCACAAAACAGTCTCTGTTAGTCAAAATCATGTTCGTGAAGTTCCTGCATAATCATAAATTATAGAGATGGGATTGTAACTCACAGTTCAAGATGCACTAAAACAAGTGACGGGATATGCCAAAACACTGAGTACAGCAAGACTTTGAAGAAGAGACAGTCTTATTCTGCTGACACTTTCTAGAATTCGTGCCGTACTAGGACGACCAGTCGACTTTTTCTTCATAATGGATCCAGTTGTGTGAAAAGAAGTAGGACAACAGAATATAGCATTGTGATCAGGTATCAAACAACTACGCACAACATTGAAATGTGTACAGAAAAGCTGTTGAACAGTGATAATGGATTCATTACTTTTGAAATGATGTTCAGCAGTGAGAACACGATGCTAAACGGTCCATTGTGCCATTGTTACTGAAACTGGATGCTCTAACCGAAAAAATAACAGCTCCAAAGGTAACTGACTACTACTCTCCACTTCTAGCATAAAGTTCAAATCCATGTGTTCACATTGTGCCACCCTGTATTTACAGTGATGAGATGCACAACAGTGTGTCAGAACCAATCGGAGAACGTTGTACGATGAGAGTGCGAAGTTTAATGAAGACACATTACATTGAAATCTACCAACTGCTGTGACAGGCAGACTTACACTGTGCAATTCATGCAGTCACAAAATTACACCAAGGTGTTGTAGCTAACGTATGCAGCATAGTTGAGAATGTTGCAAGTGGGTGATAAATCATATATGTGTAAGGAAGGATATGAAAGGAAAAAAGTAAAGAGAGATACATACTGTGAAACAGAGATAAATGTAGCACTCTGAGACAGCAACAAAGGATGGAATAGAAGCAAATGAAGTGAGCAAAGATAACCCCATGTAAGCTCTTCCATCCACAAAACATGGGTCTCGAAGTGGGGCGGGGAGGCTTTCAAAAACAGATTTTAAATAGCAAAACATTTTCAGGGGCATATGAGCAGTTTGATCATGATTTATTCATTATGTAGTGCAGATCAAAACTGAGGAATGATTAAAATTCTTCTGTGTCACTGTGCAAAATATGTTTCAGATGTATTACAATGGCCTTCCTTATGACAAGACTGGTTTTACAGGAGGAAAGGTAACCCTATTTATCACAATCAATCTGTGTCAACATGTCAGATTTGTGAAACTTCACTGATCCTAGAATACAACAGGCTAGTCATGGCAAGCAGGAGAGGACAGGAAGGTGGCTATTCATGAACTAACTGGCTTGTTGACAATTGGCGACAGTCCGACAGACAGTCCGACAGACACTACGACAGACACTACGACAGACAGTCCGACAGACAGTCCGACAGACAGTCCGACAGACAGTCCGACAGACAGTCCGACAGACAGTCCGACAGACAGTCCGACAGACAGTCCGACAGACAGTCCGACAGACAGTCCGACAGACAGTCCGACAGACAGTCCGACAGACAGTCCGACAGACAGTCCGACAGACAGTCCGACAGACAGTCCGACAGACAGTCCGACAGACAGTCCGACAGACAGTCCGACAGACAGTCCGACAGACAGTCCGACAGACAGTCCGACAGACAGTCCGACAGACAGTCCGACAGACAGTCCGACAGACAGTCCGACAGACAGTCCGACAGACAGTCCGACAGACAGTCCGACAGACAGTCCGACAGACAGTCCGACAGACAGTCCGACAGACAGTCCGACAGACAGTCCGACAGACAGTCCGACAGACAGTCCGACAGACAGTCCGACAGACAGTCCGACAGACAGTCCGACAGACAGTCCGACAGACAGTCCGACAGACAGTCCGACAGACAGTCCGACAGACAGTCCGACAGACAGTCCGACAGACAGTCCGACAGACAGTCCGACAGACAGTCCGACAGACAGTCCGACAGACAGTCCGACAGACAGTCCGACAGACAGTCCGACAGACAGTCCGACAGACAGTCCGACAGACAGTCCGACAGACTCTTGCCAGTCATCCACAAATAGCTCCTACCCAGTCTCTCTCGCCATGACTAGCATATTATATACTAGAAACAAAGATGATGTGACTTACCGAACGAAAGCGCTGGCAGGTCGATAGACACACAAACAAACACAAACACACACACAAAATTCAAGCTTTCGCAACAAACTGTTGCCTCATCAGGAAAGAGGGGAAGGAGAGGGAAAGACGAAAGGATGTGGGTTTTAAGGGAGAGGGTAAGGAGTCATTCCAATCCCGGGACCGGAAAGACTTACCTTAGGGGGAAAAAGGGACGGGTATACACTCGCACACACACACATATCCATCCACACATAAACAGACACAAGCCAAGGGTTGCAGCCAGAGATGGGAACTTTAAGTGTGAGGCCTTTGGGGGTAATGCCAAATGTCGGACAAGCCTGAGAAAATAGAATATGGGAGCGTAATCTGGCTAGGGCGAAGGCATGTTTGCGGAGGGAATGTAAATAAAACTGAATGGGGTCGTTGTGGGGGTGTTGTGAGGGTGACATGGTATTAGAAGGTGGAAAGTGTAACATGAGATGAAAAAAAACACGCTCCCATACGCTCCCATATTCTATTTTCTCAGGCTTGTCTGACATTTGGCATTACCCCCAAAGGCCTCACACTTAAAGTTCCCATCTCTGGCTGCAACCCTGGCTTGTGTCTGTATATGTGTGGATGGATATGTGTGTGTGTGCGAGTGTATACCCGTCCCTTTTTCCCCCTAAGGTAAGTCTTTCCGCTCCCGGGATTGGAATGACTCCTTACCCTCTCCCTTAAAACCCACATCCTTTCGTCTTTCCCTCTCCTTCCCCTCTTTCCTGATGAGGCAACAGTTTGTTGCGAAAGCTTGAATTTTGTGTGTGTGTTTGTGTTTGTTTGTGTTTGTGTGTCTATCGACCTGCCAGCGCTTTCGTTCGGTAAGTCACATCATCTTTGTTTTTAGATATATTTTTCCCACGTGGAATGTTTCCCTCTATTATATTGATATTATATACTAGGTTCAATAAAGTTCGACAAATATGACATATTGACACCAATTGTTTGTGATAAATAGGGTTATCTTTCCTCCCGTAAAACCAGTCTTGCCATGAGGAAGGCCGTTGTATTACAACCTAAACATTGGTTCAGAGGTTTATGTTTTAAAGTAGTTTATACAATGAAGCGTACAACACACATTAGTTACGCAAAAGTTAAGAAATTGCAGAAAGATAGGTAGTTAAGGAGAATGAAGACAGGACAAGTTGAAAGAACCAGAGGTTGTTAGGAGGTTCAAAGGGGGCCATCATTAAATGTCTGGCTGAAGCGGGGGTAGGCAATACAGTAAAAGAAGAATTGGTAGCTTTCAGAGATGAGATAGTGACTGACGGTAGCAAAACTGCAAGAGAACAAATGCAAAGCTAAAGAAAAATAAATAACTTGGGGAAAGATCGATACCACCTATAGAAAAATTAAAGATACCTTTGGAGAAAAGAGAAGTAGCTGTGTGATTATAAAGAGCTCAGATGGAAAACCAGTATGAAGCAAAGAAGGAAACGGTGGAAGAAATACACAGAGAGGCTATACAAAGGAAATGAATGACTGCAGTATTATAGAAAGGGTAAGGGCCTAAAGTGATGAGATGGGAAGTATGATATTGCGAGAAGAATTTGCCAGAGCATAAAGACACATTTAAATGAATTTACCTGTTTAGTTATGTTACTGTTGATCAATATTTTGCTCTTCTTATGTGTTTCCTTTTCGTTGCCAATACTTTTATTTTAGTTACAGATTAACCATTTGGTAAGTGTGTAAAATGTTATTTAATTTAAACACATTTTCTTCTAAAGCCCTTTACAAGAAAATGTGTTTAAATTGAACAACATCTTACACAAACCTATTGAATGGCTAGGTCGGCAAAAAAAAAAGAGTAATGGCAATGGAAGGGAAACACATAAGGAGAGCAAAAGTAACAATAAAAATAATAGAACATGTAAATTTGTTTAAATATCTCAAGCCAGAGAAATAAATATATTAAACTGATTCAAATGTGATTAAAAATACTTAAATACAATGCTATAAATGACTTCTTATGGAGGTATCTTGGCAGAACTATGAGAAAAGACCTAACATTAAAGCTACACAAAGTAGTGGCTAAGCCTGCTATTCTGAATGGCAGTGAAAACTGGAGTCTAATAAAAGAGAAGAATTGCAGCAGCTAAAATTAAGTTTTTCAGATCACTTCTTGAACTAACATTAAGAGGCAGAGTGTGGAGTGAAGATTTATGACAGCAACTAGACATCAAAATGACAAAAGCAGAAAAAAAGGTACACTCACATCAAAAAGATGGGACCTGAACACCTGCAATGGCAAGCAAATCATTACAGCCACACTGCAAAATGAAATATGCAATGACAAATGAAGAGATGGAGACAACAGTTTTATCAAGTCCTTTTGCTTTTGGAACAGGCCAACAACCTCTCCTTGAAATGGAAGAATAAGAAGAGGAGGACGAGGAGGAGGAGGAGACTGACAGACCTAAGACAAAACATGGTCCATGTAGTAGACAACAATCCCTCAGAACTACTCACATCTTTGGCAGAGCCAGTCATGGCAAAACTATTCCAACTGGTGTGCAAGATAGGCGAAATACCATTAAACTTTAAGAAGAATGTAATATTTCCAGCTCCAAAGTAGGCAGGTGTTGTTGTTGTTGTTGCTGCTGCTGCTGTGGTCTTCAGTCCTGAGACTGGTTTGATGCCGCTTTCCATGCTACTCTACACTGTGCCAAGCTTCTTCATCTCCCAGTACTTACTGCAACCTACATCCTTCTGAATCTGCTTAGTGTATTCATCTCTTGGTCACCCTCTACGATTTTTACCCTCCACGCTGCCTCCAATGCTAACTTTGTGATCCCCTGATGCCTCAGAACATGTCCTACCAACCGGTACCATCTTCTTGTCAATTTGTGCCACAAACTCCTCTTTTCCCCAATTCTATTCAATACCTCCTCATTAGTTATGTGATCTACCCATCTAATCTTCAGCATTCTTCTGTAGCACCACATTTTGAAAGCTTCTATTCTTTTCTTGTCCAAACTATTTATCGTCCATGTTTCACTTCCATAGATGGCTACACTCCATACAAATACTTTCAGAAACGACTGCCTGACACTTAAATCTATACTCGATGTTAACAAATCTCTCTTCTTCAGGAACGCTTTCCTTGCCATCGCCAGTCTACATTTTATATCCTCTCTACTTCGACCATCATCAGTTATTTTGCTCCCCAAATAGCAAAACTCATTTACTACTATAAGCGTCTCATTTCCTAATCTAATTCCCTCAGCATCACCCGGTTTAATTCGACTACATTCCATTATTCTCGTTTTGCTTTTGTTGATGTTCATTTTATATCCTCATTTCAAGACACTGTCCATTCCGTTCAACTGCTCTTCCAAGTCCTTTGCTGTCTCTGACAGAATTACAATTTCATCGGCGAATCTCAAAGTTTTTATTTCTACTCCATGGATTTTAATACCTACTCCAAATTTTTCTTTTGTTTCCTTTACTGCTTGCTCAGTATACAGACTGAATAACATCGGGGAGAGGCTACAACCCTGTCTCACTCCCTTCCCAACCACTGCTTCCCTTTCATGCCCCTCAACTCTTATAACTGCCATATTGTTTCTGTACAAATTGTAAATAGCCTTTCGCTCCCAACATTTCTACGGAATCCAAACTGATCTTCTCCAAGGTCGGCTTCTACCAGTTTTTCCATTCGTCTGTAAAGAATTCGTGTTAGTATTTTGCAGCTGCGACTTATTAAACTGATAGTTCGGTAATTTTCACATCTGTCAACACCTGGTTTCTTTGGGATTGGAATTATTATATTCTTCTTGAAGTCTGAGGTTAATTCACCTGTCTCATACATCTTGCTCACCAGATGGTAGAGTTTTGTCAGGACTGGCTCTCCCAAAGCTGTCAGTATTTCTAATGGAATGTTGTCTACTCCCGGGGCCTTGTTTCGACTCAGGTCTTTAGGTGCTCTGTCAAACTCTTCACACAGTATCATATCTCCCATTTCACCTTCATCTACATCCTCTTCTATTTTCATAATATTGTCCTCAAGTACATCGCCCTAGTATAGACCCTCTATATACTCCTTCCACCTTTCTGCTTTCCCTTCGTTGCTTAGAACTGGGTTTCCATCTGAGCTCTTGATATTCATGCAAGTGGTTCCCTTTCTCCAAAGGTCTGTGTAATTTTCCTGTAGGCAGTATATATCTTACCCCCAGTGAGATAAAACTCTACAGCCTTATATTTGTCCTCTAGCCATCCCTGGTTAGCCATTTTGCACTTCCTGTCGATCTCATTTTTGAGACATTTGTATTCCTTTTTGCCTGCTTCATTTAATGCATTTTTATATTTTCTTCTTTCATCAATTAAATTCAATATTTCTTCTGTTACCCAAGGATTTCTACTAGCCCTCATCTTTTTACCTACTTGATCCTCTGCTGCCTTCACTACTTCATCCCTCAGAGCTACCCATTCTATTTCTGCTGTATTTCTTTCCCCCATTCCTGTCAATTGTTCCCATATGCTCTCCCTGATACTCTGCACAACCTTTGGTTTAGTCAGTTTATACAGCTCCCATCTCCTTAAATTCTCACCTTTTTGTGGTTTCTTCAGTTTTAATCTACAGTTCATAACCAACAGATTGTGGTCAGTGTCCACATCTGCCCCTGGAAAAGTCTTACAATTTAAAACCTGGTTCCTAAATCTCTGTCATACCATTACATAATCTATCTGAAACTTGTCAGTATCTCCAGGCTTCTTTCATGTATACAACTTTCTTTATGGTTCTGGAACCAAGTGTTAGCTATGATTAAGTTGTGCTCTGTGCAAAATTCTACCAGTTGGCTTCCTCTTTCATTTCTTAGCCCCAATCCATATTCACCTACTATGTTTCCTTCTCTCCCTTTTCCTACTCTCGAATTCCAGTCACCCATGACCGTTAAATTTTCGTCTCCCTTCATTACCTGAATAATTTCTTTTATCTTATCATACATTTCATCAATTTCTTCGTCATCTGCAGAGTTAGTTGGCATATAAACTTGTACTACTGCAGTAGGCGTGGGCTTCATGTCTATCATGGCCACAATAATTCGTTCACTATACTGTTTGTAGTAGCTTACCCGCAACCCTATTTTTTTATTCCTTATTAAACCTACTCCTGCATTACCCGTATTTGATTTTGATTTTATAACCCTGTATTCGCCTGGCCAAAAGTCTTGTTCCTCTTGCCACCGAACTTCACTAATTCTCACTATATCTAACTTTAACTTAGCCATTTCCCTTTTTAAATTTTCTAACCTACCTGCCCGAGTAAGGGATCTGACAGCCACACTCCGATCCATAGAACGCCAGTTTTCTTTCTCCTGATAACAATGTCCTCTTGAGTGGTCCCTGCCTGGAGATCCGAATGGGGGACTATTTTAGCTCCAGAATATTTTACCCAAGAGGACGTCGTCATCATTTAACCATACAGTAAAGCTGCATGCCCTCGGGAAAAATTAAGGCTGTAGTTTCCCCTTGCTTCTAGCCGTTCGCAGTACCAGCACAGCAAGGCCGTTTTGGTTGGTGTTACAAGGCCAGATAAGTCTATCATCCAGACTGTTGACCCTGAAACTACTCAAAAGGCTGCTGCCCCTCTTCAGGAACCACACGTTTGTCTGGCCTCTCAACAGATACCCCTCTGTTGTGGTTACACCTACGGTACGGCCATCTGTATCGCTGAGGCATGCAAGCCTCCCCACCAACGGCACGGTCCATGGTCCATGGATGGTTCATGGGAGGGAGGGGGGGGGGGAAGTTGGGGGGGGGCATGTGCTAATAGATGTGAATATTACAGAACCATCAGTTTAATACATCATTACTCCAAAATACTGACTAGAATTATTTACAGAGAATGGAAAAAGTGGTATAAGCTGAGCCTATTGAAGACTAGTTTGGGTTCTGGAGAAATGTAAAAACACAAGGCAGTTCTGACCTACGACTTACCTTACAAGATACACTGAAGAAAGCAAACCTATATTTATAGAATTTGTTGATTTACTGAAGGCTTTTGACAATACTGACTGGGAAACACACTTTGAAATTCTGGAGGTAGCAACAGTAACATACACAGGGAGTGAAAGGTTTTCTATAATTTGGACAGTGACCAGACTATAATTAAAGGAGTTAAAGGGCATGAAAGGGAAGCAGTGGTTGAGAAGAGAATGAGACAGGTTGTAGCCTCTCACTGACAGTATTTGATCTGTAAATTGAGCAAGCAGTAAAGTGCACCAAGGAGAGATTTGGAAGAAGAATGAAAGTTCAGAGAAAAGGTAGAAAAAACTCTGCAGTTTTCCAATGACATTGTAATTTTGTCATAGACTGTAAATGATTTGCAAGAACAGTTGAATGAAATGGATAATGTCTTGAAAAGATATGATTGCTGTATTTTCAACAAAAGTAAAAATGAGAGTAATGGAATGCAGTCAAATTAAAGCAGATGATATCGACAGAACTAGATTACAAAATGTAACACAAAAAGTGGGCAATGAGTTCAGCTATTTGGGCAGTAAAGTAACTGACAATGGCCATAGTAAAGACAGTATAGAATGCAAACTGGCAACAGCAAGAAAAGTTTTTCTCAAAAAGAAAAAATTTTTATAATCAAATACAAATTTAAGTGTTACGAACTATTTTCTGGAGGGTAGCCTTGCACGGAAGTAAGACATTTTCTGCATGCTTTCATTGAAATACACTACACTGTTTTACTATACACTGATTTCCTTAAAGAATGACTGCACAAAAACAGTTTGCTTTTAAGCAATAATCTTGTTATTTAAGCAAGGGACAGTCAGTTTTTCAGCAATTTTTGCCCTAGATAAACACGTCTGAAGGTGCAACAGTAACACATCACACATACATAAAAGAGAATATTACACAGATATCTTATCTGTCTTTCTTTTATTTTTCTGACAGCCCTGCTACTAATGTGCACAAATGGGTGATCATCTAGCTGCTGCTCAGGAAGATAAAAGGAAAATTTCATATTATTGTAACTATCATCAAGAATGTTTCTGTATTTGCCACTCCATTGTTGACTCTTTCTATCATTCAGCATTGAGGCCCCAACAGTAATAGAGCAATTTGATGTCGAAGCTCTGAGGCTGGTGATCAACATAAAACTGAACCTATAACGAAATCACTGTAAAATCAGTAGATTACATTGGTATGAAATTTTATGGATTCAATGTAACATAAATGTTGCATTTATTTAACATTATTGTTACAAAATATGTCCAAAATGATCACCCTGGGCAGCGACACGTTTTTGTGTTTGACTGATAATATACAGAGTTGTCTGATGCAAAACGTAGTTTCCAATTTCATTCATTTTCCATTGAATGTTGTTCTTCAGTTTGTCAACACTGTGAGGATTAGATGTATAAATTCTCTCCTTTCAATAGCCACAAATGAAAAAAACGGAAGGAGACAGGTCTGAGGAATGTTGATGCCACCGTCCACTGCTGACAAGCCTCATTTGTAAAAGCTGCACAAATGTGATTCAGTGAGACATTTGAAGTGAGACACATTGCTCCATATTGTTGAAAGAAGCTGTATTCTGCTTCACTATCAGTTAATTCCACAAAAAATTCTCTGAAACTTGTTACATAAACCTGTATTCTGACAGTCTAGTTAAAATATGTTGGTCCCACTATACCAAACACCAATTTTCTTATTTTCAAGTGGATGCTTGATATCTCATGAGAATTCATCACCATCAGTTAATGGTGCACAAAATTCTTTGAACACTAGTTTTATTTTATTTTTGGGCTGGCAGTAATTCTCTTTTCAATATTGGCAACAGCCTGTGGAGTACTTATTTCATTCCGCATGCCACTTTTTAACTAAATTGTGTAGGCTACTCTCCACTAGGATATTAGCACCTGGAAATTTTTCTATGAACATCTGATGTGTTTCTTCAACCAACTGGAAATAAATACAAGCCTCAAATAAAGCTATTCTCTCCTGGACTGAATAAGGCATTTTACATATGCTAAACTCCACTCACAGCACTGCACTGCAGTGAAGCATATACTGCACTGACACACAATCATCTGACTATCAGCAACAACAAACACTAGTAACATAATTCATTGTGGGTTCTGCTTTGTGTTGCTCACTCTGTACTAGTACATACAATTCAGACAACAAAAATGGTGCAGGACCCCAAATTCCTCTAGGTTGGGTTGAAAGGCTACACCAATCAATACAATTTTTGTGGGTATCTCAACACATCTGAAGAGCTGGTAAGTAGTGTGAGAACATTCATTTATTTAATGATATAATTATCCCTCAAGTTCCGACTTCATCCAGAACAAAGATGTGTCTTAATGTTTTAACAAACAAGTACAACAAGACAGTTCCTAAAATGAAACATTGTCAATAAGTACCTGAAAACGACACCAGTGGTTGCTGAAAAGACCTTTTCAGGAGACCATGCTATAAAGCTCACACCACCACCGTGTGTTTTCCTTATGGCTGAGTATGATTCCATAGCAAGATCCCAAGCATACATCACAGTATCTGCAGCAGAAGCAGTCACCAAAATGTCTCCCTGGCAAAAAAAAAAAAAAAAAAAGTTCAAGGTTTAAAACATCTACATGCATACTCTGCAAACCATTGTGAGTGGTAATATCTGCATTTAACAAGAAGAGCCGTAAAGTAAATCAAACATGATGTATGGTTTTCTGTTTATTCGCCAGATATGAGTTACATTGTGATAAGAGTGGTAGTAGTAGTCATAGTTGTAGTGGTGACGGTGGTGGTGGTGATAAAGAGTACAATGGGCAAGAGTAGTGGTAGTATTTTCACTTATCTTGGGATCATTTTGTACGATAATATTAAGTACACCGCATTATACAGAAACATACAGGATGGTACAGGAACATCTGAGTATGAAACCATAAAGCCATTTATTAATAACTGATATCATGCTACATATACAAGATATAACAAATCAATTCCAATAAATTTTGAGTAGTTGTAGAGAATATCTTAAGGAACAAAATGACGATATGAACCCATGTCTGGAAACATTATCCAACAATAATACATTGTTCATGTTATAGGGAAAATTACCTACCACTAGGACATTCATTCAGAAGCAAATCTGAGTTTGAACAATGATACATCACCAGTTGATATAATTTCGACATTCGATAGCATTATTAAGATATCGGTTCCTGATGCATGTTCCTATTCTCAGTTTTTCATGGTAACTTCCAGAAATCCTTCAGATTTGTCAGTATTAACAATGTAAAAGAATGATACAGAAATTGTATTAAGTAGAGGGCTTAAGATCTACCTATACAGCAGTTTTCACCATATTCTGCACTGGAAATCTTGGCAATCAATCACATAAGAAGTCACAATTCAACAATTAGGAATCCTTAATTAATTTAAAAGAAAAAAATGTGAATTGGAAGAAGAAGAAGAACAAAAAGCACAACAGCACAAATGAAACTATGACGGAGCATTGTGTTTCGGCCACATTATGTTCATCTTTCTGCTCCACCCACAGTGTTTAATGGCCTGCACTGAGTTGTTGCAACAGATGTGGACACACATGGTGGCTTTTAATGTCCTGGGTGTTGCAATCCTTGTTGCAAAAGTGTATTCCTGATTATCCATAAATAGGCAATTATTTTGAATCTTTATTTCAGGCTAAGTTCCAGTTGCTGTACTGTGAGGTTGTCCATAAAATGGACTGAAATCATTTTCAAGTCCAAGACTGCTTCAATGACTGGTTTTCTCAGTATGTATGCAGGTGGCCTTGTTAAAGACTGTTTTCAATTTTGCTTACCTCGGAGTAACATATGATATAGCATTAACTCATGTAATTCTTCACACACAATAAACTTATTTTTCATTAACATTCATGTTATTTTTGCTTATAGGTTATTTATGCTATTTGTTATCTACAGAACACAAGAGAACAAACTACAAATAATTACATTACGATGATGATTCAGAAAAAGAATACAAATAAAAGAAAAAGTACTTGCCTAGGTTCAAAATGGTGAACAATAGGTTTTTGCTCAGCCTATTTTTTTTAAAAAAATATTTTAGGAAAATGTGAATTATTTGCAAGAAGTACAATCTCAATTTTTCATAAAATGCACTAAAAGTGGATTCTGAAAATGGTATCCTATACCGCTATTTCACAGAAATTTGTGTGTCTTAAAAGCATTCATAAATGAAGGTTAGTAACATGATGCTACTCTCTCTCTCTCTCTCTCTCTCTCTCTCTCTCTCTCTCTCTCACCCCCCCCCCCCCCTTTTTTTTGCAGTTATCTTCAGTATGATGACTGGTATAATACAGCTCTTCACACTGTTCTATCTTGTGCAAGCCGCCTCATCTCTGAATAACTACTTCAACCTACATGCATTTGAACCTGCTTACTTTATTCATCTCCTGATCTCCCTCTACACTTCCCCCACCACATATACACTTCCCTCCAATACTAAACTGGCGATTCCTTGATGTCTCAGATTGTTTCTTATCAGCTGATATTTTTTCTTGGTCAGGTTGTGCCTCAAATTTCATTTTTTCCCAGTTCTATTCAGTTCCTCATCTTCAGTTATACAATCTACCCATCTAATCCTCAGCATTCTTCTGCAGCATCACATTTCGAAAGCTTCTATTCTCTTTTTGTGTGAGCTGCTTATCGTTCATGTTCCCGTAATTATACCTCATGAGGTATTTTGCTGCTCAAATAACAAAACTCATCAACTACTTTTAGCAAATGTGAAAGTTTATATTTCTTCTTGCTGTATTTTGATTTATTTCAATTTTTTCCCTCTGCTTTCATTTATTGCTTGCTCAATATACAGACTGAATAACACTGGTGATAGGATACAACCCGTCTCACTTCCTTCTTAACTGCTACTTTCCTTTCATGCTCTTCAACTCTTATAACTGCCATCTGGTTTCAGTTCAAGGTATAAATAACCTTTCTTTTCCTGTGTTTTATCCCAGCCATCTTCAGAATTTTGATGAGAGGGTTTTAGCAAACACTGTAAGCAGCTTTTTCTAAATCTACAAATGCTATAAATATAGGTTTGCTTTCTTTAACGTATTTTGTAGGGTAAGTCATGGGGTCCGTATTGCCTCGCGTGTTCGTATATTTACCCAGAAACCAAAATGCTCTTCCCTGAGGTACACTTCTACTAGTTTTTCCATTCTTCTGTGAATAATTTTTGCAGCCATGACTCATTCAGCTGATAGTCTGGCAATATTCACACATCTCAGCACCTACTTTCTTTCGACATGTACTTACTACATTCTTCTTGAAGACTGAAGGTATTTTGCCTGTCTCAGATATCTTCATACCAAGTACAACAATTTTTTCAATGGCTGGCTCTCCCAAGCATATCAATAGTTCTGAGGGAATGTCATCTACTCCATGGGCCTTGTTTCGAATTAGGCCTTTCATTGCTCTGTAAAATTCTTCTCGCCATATAATATCTCCCATCTCATCTTCATCCACGTCTTTTTCTCTTTGTATAATATTTCCTTCACACTCATTTCCCTTGTATAGCTGCTCTATGTATTCCTCCCACCTCTCAACTATACTTCTTTACCTTGTACTGGTTTTCCATCTGAGCTCCTGATATACATACAGCTGTTCCTCTTTTCTCCCAAACTCTCAAATTTTCCTAAATGCTGCATCTATATTTCCCCTATTGTACAAGCCGTAGCCTTTCACATGTCTTGCAGGCATTCCTGCACATTGTGTCAATCTTATTCTTGAAATGCCTGTATTCTCTTCTGCCTGCTTCATTTGCTGGATTTTTATATTTTCTCCTTTAATCAATTAACTTCAATATCTTCTGTGATATCTGCTGATTCCTACTAGGCTTTGTCTTTTTACCTACTTGATTCTCTACTGCCTTCACTATTTTAACTCTCAAAGCTACTTAATCATCTTCAACTGCATTCCTTTCCACTATTTCAGTGTAACATTGCCGAATGCTTCTCTGAAACTTTCAACAACCTCTCGTTCTTTCAGTTTATCCAGGACAAATCTCCTTAATTTCCTATCTTTTTGCTATTTTTTCAGTTTTGATCTGCGGTTCAAAACAAAAAAATTATAGTAAGGGTCCATATCTATAACTAGAGTAGTCTTCCAGATTAAAATGTGGTTTTTAAATCTCTGCCTCATTATTATATAACCGATCTGTCACTTTACAGAGTCTCTTCCATGTTTACAACCTTATTTCATGACTCTTACACTAAGTGTTAGCAAAGATTAACTTATGCTCTGTGCAAAATTCTGTCAGGTAGGTTCCTTGTTCATTCCTTACTCTCAGTCTACACTAATCTACAATTCTTCCTTCCCTTCCTTTCCCTATTATTGAATTCCAGTCACCCATCACTATAAAAAATTTTATCTTCCTTAACTATCTGAATAAATTCTTTTATCTTTTTTTTTTTTTTTTCAACATTTGTGGAGCTATGTGGGCATGCTGAAAGGTAATGCCTCCAAACTTTTTATGTGAAAACTCAAAGCATTTAAAATAAAGGAAACATTATTAGCATTCTACATCTATATTTTCTCTATCTACTTATTTATTTCTCAACACAGCAAGTCCTACAAGAAATCATTTTCTTTGTACTACCACAGTAGAATGTTTGATATTGTTGATGGAGCCACAACCTCACCTCAGCTTATAGCATTTCATCACTATCAAGTGAAGTCCTCGAATGTGTTCTTAAGTTTTTGAAGCAGATGAAAATTGGATGAGGTAAAGTTGGGACTCAATGGAGGATCACTGATGACACAGAAAACATTCTGTATTTGTAAGTCCATATTTGTGATTGAAGATCAGAGGGACTTCAGCTGTTCACTTACACAAAAAAACAGCCATCCTTTTGATGTCATTTATTGTGGGGCTAACAGTTTCAGTGCTTCAGTGCACCATATCCAGGCCTTAGCTGATGCCGAGGGTTAACAGCATCTGTATATATGATTTATCAAAGGGCAGCATCTTTATAACTGGTTTTCACAGATAACCTGTAACCAAAATTTTGTCTCTGAGTTGATGACTGATGGTTAGAGAGAGAACATTATGGTTACAGGTAACCTGCAAAAACCATTTGTAGATGTTGGCCTCTGATATATCTTATATATGGATGGTGTTAACCCTCTTTCCATCACCTAACGCAAGAAGGTGGTGCACTGAAGCACTGAAACTGGTAGCCATACAATAAATGACATCAAAAGGATGGCCATAGGTGTTTCATTTCTTACATAAGAGCACATGACGTCAGATTATTGTAGATGTCGCAGCACTTGCATGTAGTCTTGCAGTCTCATACTGAAGGACAGGGCACTCCATGTGTGGACAAACTCTTCGAATTCAAAACTCGATTCCAGTTCTCACGCATCGACATACAGGTGTGTCCGAAAAAATGTAGATACTACTTGATAGTTAATATTAATGCAACAAAATGGCATATGTTACAATTCTCACAAGGGGGGCAGGGAGGAGGGAAGTTATTTTGTGTGTTCAAAGTGACCCCCATTAGCAGCCAAACAATGTCGATGCCATAGTATTAGTGACCAACTATGGTTGTCAGTGTTGCTAGTGTGATAGCCACACAGGATGCCTTGATGGTTTCTCGTAGCTTGTTCAGTGTAGCTGGCTTCTGGTGATAGACTTCATTTTTCATGGTCCCCCACAGGTAGAAGCCAAGAGGTGTAAGTTCTGGAGACTGTGGTGGGTACTCAACAGCTCCTCTTCAACCTGTTCATACTCCAGGTAGAATTTCATTCAAGTAGGCTCTGACATCTTTGTAGTATTGAGGTGGAGTGTCATCCTGTTGTAGGTAGAATCTTCCAATTTCAAACACCTTTCAGATGGCAGGAAAAATCAATGTTTGCAGCAAATGAAAACACACCTCACCAGTTACGGCACCTTCAGAGAAGAAAGGGTCAGTCAAACTGCACAATGACAGACCACATCACACATTAACACCCAGTAGATTAACACGTTTATCCACGAGAATGTGAAGATTTTCAGGAGCCCAGTACATGCAGTTGTGGTGGGTTACAGTACCATTCAGCTCGAACTGCTCTTCGTCAGACCAGATAACCATGTCTGCAAACTGTTTATCCTTGCGGAGCATGCCTTCAAACCACTAGCTCCATCCTTTGATCAGGGTCGTCCTCATTCATAGTGTCCACCAATCTTGGAATGTACACTTTCCACTAAGCAGTTTTCGTAAGCTTGATTGGCTCACCTCACTTTCACGTGCACCCTGATTCACAGATTTTTGAGGTGACCTAATAAAATGTTGCAACAAAGCTGTGCTGGAGGCTGGATTTGTTGATGTTTTTGGTTGGCCGGACCTCTCCTTACGCACATCCTGAACAGTATCGTTGACTTCAAATTTGGCCTGGATATGATAAATTGTTGTATGTGTTGGTGGCTGAGTTCTGTACACATTACACCATTGCTGTGGATCTCCATCAAGTTATCGTACTTCCAGTACGGCCTCACACTGCTCAAATGACAATCTTACAACATTTGTTGCTGCACTGTTATTTACTGGAAAGTGCACACCAAGATCTGTTGAGAACACTGTGGACTATACTACAGTGTAAAATTGCAATGATATGTCATTTTGTTCTAAAGATGTTAACTATCAAAGACTGTGTGAATTTTTTGGTCCCCTTTCTAGTTACGTTGCACGCTGCCACATTACGCACTACAAATCAGAGCCCTCTAGCAGAAGAGGCTGCAAATATGTATACATGATGAATAAAGATGTAGAACGTTAATAATATTTGTTTTATTTAAACATAAGAGTTTTCACACAAAAAACGTTCCGAGACATTATTTTCAGCACACACTTGTAGTCGGCATATAAACTTATATTACTATTGTAGGTATTGGCTTCATATCTATCTTGGTTAAGATAATGCATTCACTATGCTATTCATAGCAGCTTACATGCTTTCCTACTTCCTTATTCATTATTAGACCTATTCCTGCATTACCCCTATCTGATTTTGTATTCAGTAACCCATACTCAACTGACAAATGCCCATGTAACCAAGCATGTTAATGTGACTGCTTCTGGGAAGGAGAGATATGACGGGCCCAGATCAAATCTGCCCAATGGACTAACAAAGAGGGTCAGTGTGCCGATCAGTCTGGATTTGGTTTCCATGCAGTTTCCCATACCCTACTAGGTAATACTGGACTTGTTCTCATGCTCCGCCTCAGATACACGCTACGCAAACATTTAGAACTCTTTTTCACACATGCACACAGAATTTATTCTATTCGCAGACATATTAGCGTGCGCTGCATCTGTACTGTGAGTGAATAGGAAACTGATAATCTTAGCTGTTTTGGTCTCTTAAAACACTTCCTTAGCGACAGTGTTCACCTAAATCCTGTTCATCCTGACACTGAACTTCACTAATTCTCAATATATCTACCTTCAACCTACCCATTTCCCTTTTTAAATTCTCTAACATTCCACACTCCAATAGAATGCCAGTGTTCTTTTTTTCTGGTGATGACATCCTCCCAGAGATCTGAATGGGGGACTATTATACACAGATGTGGTATTTAACCATGCAGTAGATTTGCAAGTACTCAGGAAAAATAATGGTTGTAGTTTTCCCTTGCTTTCAACTGTTTGCAGAACCAGCACAGCAATATAACAGGGCCAGATAACTCAATCATCCAGACTGTTGTCCTTTTCAACTACTACGAAGGATCCCCCTCAGAAACCTGGTTTGTCTAGCCTTTTCATAGATATCTCTCCATTGTGGTTGCATCTACAGTATGGCTAAATGTATCACCAAAGCAGGGAAGTCATTCCATCTCGGCAAGGTCTGTGGTTCATGGAAAGGGGGGAGACTACATGTTATGTTAGCACAAAAACAGTTTTGGCAAATGAACAAACTACAACAGGAAAGGATATATGATGTTAACCTCTCAAATTACTTTTTCTCACCTGTGGGCTCCAGGCAACACTAGTAATAGGCGAATGGTTTGGTCTTTCTAGAAAGGTAGCACAATTTGCAGATAACCTTGTAACAACAGAATTAGGGTCTATGTGCCAGACATAAACACCAGCTTCACATCCGACAGCAAGTTCCGATGCAGATAAGGGTCTATAAAATCAAATCAGAGCTCAATTATATCACACAAGAAAAATCAAAATGTCAACTCACTCACATTCCACTAACTTATCGCTGACACTCTAGAAATAAATTAAAAATGATTTTAAAAGTTAATAATTATACCAGTGAAATTTTATGATACATAGTCCTCAATCAAAGACTGGCTTCCCTGTGCACTACAGCATTGTCAATTACCACTAATTGCTTTGTTTTGTGGGCAGCATCCAATTCCAAATTAAATAGCTTTCATGTGCACTTCACAACTACTACACAAGATCAAAAGTTTGGTGATTCTCAAACTAAATTTGTACAATGAGGCAGAGTTCTTCAAATGACACCTTGGGGAAAGCCTAAATAAATTTGTTAATCTGGTTCTCAAATAGCATGGCACTGGCGGAAAGAAACCACTCACAGATGTTGAGGGGACATAACACGTGATCATTCGATTGTATACGAGACAGCTGAATACGTTGAAATCAGAAAAAAAGAGACACATTACACTCAGAAGATGGATGTATCACTCTCAGTTGAAACCTCAATGGGGAAAGCAATCAAAGGGCAAGGTTTGTTAAGAATGGATGGGCACTCAAATTGTAAACATATCTGAGCTCTGCTTCTTGGAACTGAAGGCTGCTGTAATCAACTGTTGCTTTCAGGTCCAACAACTAGAGATCAGAAATGTTTACACTTTAGTGTCTCTTCAGCAGACAAGTTATTATGTAATAGATTCAAGAAAAATATAAACCTGCTATTATATTCCTGGATTTAATGCGTTCTGACTGTTTACAATACGTATTATTGGTTCCTCGATCTCTATGCTCAGAATGATTATCATAATCATAAATTTCCCACCACTTACACTTAATGAAGTAACTTTACTGGAGAGGGATGGGGTGTAATTGAGATATAATTTGGCTTTCAAGCAATTTCTACAAACATTCTGCAATTAATTGTTCTGCTCTGTTCTCCCTACTTCTCTGGCAAAAGCCAAACGTTGGAACAACTTGTGCCACTAGTGGTTTGTCTCCTAACACTACACACCTAATAACAACTATACTGTGTGTATTCTTGTTCATAGTCACATTATCAAACGAAGCGTTGGGTGGGGCTAAAACTTCAGTATTAGCTCGAGCAGAAGAAAAGTTGTCACTGAAAAATCGGAGCTATGTTAGCGCTCCAACTGCGGTGCCTCTAGCAAAAAGAGTATGAACTATATGGAATCGTTGGCATACTATTTCGTAAAAAAAAAAAAAAGATAACTGTATAAACTTTGGTTTGCACGAAGATGTCAAAGTGATGAATGGAGAACAGTTTTTTGGGAATATATAGCGATTTCCGAAGTAGTGGTTAGGCTGGGAGATAATAGCAAAGCTGAAACAACTTAAATACAGTCACAATTGTTACACACTTTTGGCACTTCCTTCAGGATACATTCTGATTTCTAATGTGTTGGTTAGGATTGGATCTAACCACACAACTAAAATTTAAAAGCACATTCTGCTCCTTATCATGTCTTACAGAATTATATTTCATTATATTGCCACACATCCACATACATTTAACTTCATTATGACATTTAGAGAATGTAATTCTGTCACTGGGTCTGCCATCTCATATAATCATCAACACCAACCATCGTTGACTGCTCTCCAGTACTTCACAGTTTTCTTAAAAACCCATTTTTTGCCATTGATAAATCAAGTTTTATGATTTGTCATAGATTTAAGTGTCAGGAAGTCGTTTCTGAAAGTATTTGTATGGAGTGTAGCCATGTATGGAAGTGAAACATGGACGATAACTAGTTTGGACAAGAAGAGAATAGAAGCTTTCAAAATGTGGAGCTACAGAAGAATGCTGAAGATAAGGTGGGTAGATCACGTAACTAATGAGGAGGTATTGAATAGGATTGGGGAGAAGAGAAGTTTGTGGCACAACTTGACTAGAAAAAGGGATCGGTTGGTAGGACATGTTTTGAGGCATCGAGGGATCACAAATTTAGCATTGGAGGGCACCGTGGAGGGTAAAAATCCTAGAGGGAGACCAAGAGATGAATACACTAAGCAGATTCAGAAGGATGTAGGTTGCAGTAGGTACTGGGAGATGAAGAAGCTTGCACAGGATAGAATAGCATGGAGAGCTGCATCAAACCAGTCTCAGGACTGAAGACAACAACAACAGATATACACTCCTGGAAATTGATATAAGAACACCGTGAATTCATTGTCCCAGGAAGGGGAAACTTTATTGACACATTCCTGGGGTCAGATACATCACATGATCACACTGACAGAACCACAGGCACATAGACACAGGCAACAGAGCATGCACAATGTCGGCACTACTACAGTGTATATCCACCTTTCGCAGCAATGCAGGCTGCTATTCTCCCATGGAGACGATCGTAGAGATGCTGGATGTAGTCCTGTGGAACGGCTTGCCATGCCATTTCCACCTGGCGCCTCAGTTGGACCAGCGTTCGTGCTGGACGTGCAGACCGCGTGAGACGACGCTTCATCCAGTCCCAAACATGCTCAATGGGGGACAGATCCGGAGATCTTGCTGGCCAGGGTAGTTGACTTACACCTTCTAGAGCACGTTGGGTGGCACGGGATACATGCGGACGTGCATTGTCCTGTTGGAACAGCAAGTTCCCTTGCCGGTCTAGGAATGGTATAACGATGGGTTCGATGACGGTTTGGATGTACCATGCACTATTCAGTGTCCCCTCGACGATCACCAGTGGTGTACGGCCAGTGTAGGAGATCGCTCCCCACACCATGATGCCGGGTGTTGGCCCTGTGTGCCTCGGTCGTATGCAGTCCTGACTGTGGCGCTCACCTGTACGGCGCCAAACACGCATACGACCATCATTGGCACCAAGGCAGAAGCGACTCTCATCGCTGAAGACGACACGTCTCCATTCGTCCCTCCATTCACGCCTGTCGCGACACCACTGGAGGCGGGCTGCACGATGTTGGGGCGTGAGCGGAAGACGGCCTAACGGTGTGCGGGACCGTAGCCCAGCTTCATGGAGACGGTTGCGAATGGTCCTCGCCGATACCCCAGGAGCAACAGTGTCCCTAATTTGCTGGGAAGTGGCGGTGCGGTCCCCTACGGCACTGCGTAGGATCCTACGGTCTTTGCGTGCATCCGTGCGTCGCTGCGGTCCGGTCCCAGGTCGACGGGCACGTGCACCTTCCACCGACCATTGGCGACAACATCGATGTACTGTGGAGACCTCACGCCCCACGTGTTGAGCAATTCGGCGGTACGTCCACCCGGCTTCCCGCATGCCCACTATACGCCCTCGCTCAAAGTCCGTCAACTGCACATACGGTTCACGTCCACGCTGTCGCGGCATGCTACCAGTGTTAAAGACTGCGATGGAGCTCCATATGCCACGGCAAACTGGCTGACACTGACGGCAGCGGTGCACAAATGCTGCGCAGCTAGCGCCATTCGACGGCCAACACCGCGGTTCCTGGTGTGTCCGCTGTGCCATGCGTGTGATCATTGCTTGTACAGCCCTCTCGCAGTGTCCGGAGCAAGTATGGTGGGTCTGACACACCGGTGTCAATGTGTTCTTTTTTCCATTTCCAGGAGTGTACTTACAGCAGGCCAATACAGTTTGAAGCCGTATACAAGCACATAACATAATTTAGGTCCAGGCCTTGCAATCACTTTTGCACATCTGATTAAATTTTTCATTTGCACATCAAAACTTTTGAATACAAGTGTCAACTAGGAAACTAGACAAAAATAAAAATAAAAAAAAAGACACCAGAGGAAACTGAAGCACACTATAATTTTGGATTTTTCACTAAAAAGTATGAACTACCAATGTGTTAATGAATTGTAATACCTGTGCACTTGCTTAAAAAATATAATTCCCACAATTTGCATTTTCCTTCAACATGAATAATTTTTTAAAGTCCCCTGAAAAGTGTAAAAGTAGTGTCCACTGGATGTACGATTGTGTATTTAAGCAAATTAGTTTGCTAGCATCTTACAACACCATCTTTTGAAAAAGATAATACGATAATTACTTGGTGATCAGTAAAACCAGTAATAAAATAACTTGTGTACTTTTAAGCTGAAACATTCAATTAAAATTGAAATAAAAACAATTTGAGATTTGATTTGTATGGTCAACAGTTACCACATGGAGAATTTAAGTTACACAGAATTGCCTCATATCGTGTAGGGCTCCGCGAGCACCCAGAAGTGCCACAATACAACATGTCACGGACTCGCCTAGTGTCTGAAGTAGTGCTGGAGGTGTTTAAACTCAGAAGAGTGTTCCTGGAGCCACTCTGTAGCAACTCTGGACATGTAGGCTGTCGCATTGTCGTGCTGGTATTGCCCACAAGTCCGTCGGGATGCACAATAGACATGAATAGGTGCAGGTGATCAGACAAGATGCTTACGTACATGTCACATGTCAGAGTCGTATCTAGATGTGTCATGGGTCCCATATCACTCCAACTGCACACGCCCCACACCATTACAGAACCTCCACCAGCTTGAACAGTACCCTGCTGACATGGACGGTCCACAGATTCATGCGGTTGTCTCCATATCCGTACACGTCCATCCACTCAGTACAATTTGAAAATAGACTCGCCTGGCCAGGCAAAATGTTTCCAGTCATCAACAGTCCAATGTTGGTGTCGACAGACCAGGCAAGGCATAAAGCTTTGTGTCATGCGATCAAGAAGGGTACAAGATAGGGCCTTTGGCTCTGAAAGCCCATATCAGTAATGTTTCATTGAATGATTCACATGCTGACACTTGCTGATGGCCCACCATTGAAATCTGCAACAATATGCAGAAGGGTTGCACTTCTGCCAAGTTGAACAATTATCTTCAATCATTGTTGGTCCTGTTCTTGCATGATCTTTCTCCAGCTGCAACAGTGTTACGGATTTGATGTTTTACCAAATTCCTGATTTTCAGGGTAGACTCGTGAAATGTTTCAAATGTTCATGTGGGAAAATCCCCACTTCATCACTACCTCGAAGATGCTACGTCCCGTCGCTCGTGCGCTGACTATAACACCACATTAAAAACTCCTTTAAATCTTGATAACCTGCCATTGTAGAAGCAGTAACCAATATAATACCTGCACCAGACACTTGTCTTATATAGGTGTTGCTGACCACAGCACTGTATTCTGCCTATTTACATATTTCTGTATTTGAAGACGAATGCCTATACCAGTTTCCGTGGCACTTCAATGTAAAACACTGAAACAGATGAGCAGAATGTCAATCATCTTTTCAGTCTGTGGAGATCTTGCAGGAAGCAGATCTCTCAGAGTACATTCTATAGTGTCTCAGGACACTCCAGACTGTCAACACAAAACTATGTGAAAATTGTGGCAGCAGCAAGCAAGAAGCAATAAGTAGAAGGAAAAGTACAAGGACTGCTCCAACGGAAGCAAAGTGCTACCTAAATGAGCATGGACCAAAGACAGAAAGTATGGCTCGGTGAATGTAAAGTAGTAATATGAAGTTACATTTCTTTAAAATTTCTCACATGAAACAGAAAAATGGCATTATTATAAGCTCCCCAAGCTATATTGATTTCCATCTTACACACTGAACTAACTAATTCTATCTATAAAAATAAAGATGACTGGTAGATATACACTAGACAATTTTACAACTTTGCCTTGGCTCGAAAACAAAATTAAAAATAAATTAGTCAATCAAAGTTCATATTACATCAAGTGCAAAATATTTTACAACTCAATGTAAGACATCTACACTTCTGAATTACAATTGGTACCAATACCTTAGAAACATCTTATGGCAATAATTTTAGTCATATCATCTTTTGGGAGTTTTAATGGTTTAAGTCTAGTAGAAACAAATATTCTCTTTCTTAACACACTTTCAGCAAGTCTGGATAGTAAAAGAAAATATTTGTTAATATAGAACATTTAAACAAACTTTTTTTTTACTTTGATGACATGAGTTTTTAAAAATTAAGAGAGAGGTTTTAATAGCAAGTACAAGAACAAGAAGCAGCCAATGGACACAAAATTACCTCCATGCCAGAGATGAAATATTCTTTTGATTCTTATATTTGAGGAAAGGCTTATGCTTTGAACCTGCAGTGTAAATATGTACTGAATCATCACGAACTGCAACCGCTAGTTTTGTGCAGTGTGGGTGCCATGCAAGACACCTGACTGGACTGCGACTCCAGTCTCTTGTCTGAGAAACAGCAGCAATTAGATTTGTTCCACTCTCCTGCACATTAAAGACAGAAAAAGAACAAAAGTGACTAACAAACTAAATACTACGCTATTAATAAACAAATCAGATAATCATGTATTAATTACACACCAAGATCCTTTTCTTTCTTATTCTTCTTCATTCAAATGAGATTCAATAAGTCTGCCACATTTTTTAACATTACTGTGATTAAGTGCAGTTTTTTGTAATAACATAACCAAAACAGATCAACAATGGCTCAAATACAAGTTATGAAGTTAATGTCTGAAAAGAATTACATAATAGCATTGCCTACAGTAATCCAGAACAAACCTTTTGTTGTGACTTAACAAAAAATGAATTCTACATTTTAAACTCCAGTCAGTTTTCTTAACATTTATAACAACATTACACGCCTGTGCTGAAGTTAATAAAAGGACCACACTATTCAGGTAAACTCACAGTCAGCCGTGGGTGAAAACGATTTCTGAGGCGAATTATAATATCAGAAAGTTTCAGCATACTTGATGCTGCATACCGAACCGTGGGGTGTATGTTTGGATCATTTTGGTCTGCCATCAAATTTAATGCCTCCAATAGTCCATGTTCATACCTGTAACGAATATGGAACAGATTAATTGCAGTGCATGAATACTGTAAGCACTCAATATCATTCTGATTCCGAAATGATTAACATTAAAAAATTGTATCATTTGATTTTCTTGTCTTTCTCCCTCTTGTTTAATTCTGTTTCCCTTTTCATCAAGGATGCACTTCCCTATTTATGGGACCACAATAAACACTAGACAAAAATAATCAGCATATGGCTGCCTATGATTTTCATTAACCAGGGATCTCAAATCCACAGTTTATTTCCTTTATCAGTTCGCAGTAGGGAAAAAGTAGTAGTCCAGTAGAAACTTAGTTAGAATGGAGGAGTGAGGAAACAGTTGGAAGGAGGGAGGGAATACGTAGCAAATAAGAGAGAGAACCTATGGTCAACAAAGACACTCCACACAGAGATATCGTAACATAAGGAATGGAAATTATGACAAATGATGTTCCTCCAGACTGTTAAGTCTGAGGTAAATGTGTAAACAATAATGTAGGAGAGATGGTCAAATAATAAACAAAGAGATGAAGTCTTTGCTTAGTTAAGTTTAGTTCAGGAAACATTCAATAGCCTGTACTACTAATAATATATAATAATGTGATAATGTGTTAATTTGTTATGATGCCAATATATCATTTACTGCATAAAAAGATATGCAACTATGCGTGAGTAATTTTCAAATTTATTCTTAGAAATATTTGCCATATTTTTGCTCTAAAAATACAAAAATACAATATAGCACCACCTTTCATTATACACCATTTAAGACCAAATCTGGATCTCTCATGAGGAAACTTCACAAATTTGTCCTCATATTTTAAGAGAAGAAACACTTCAAAATGTCAGCCTAAATAATTAATCCAATGTGAAAATTTGGGCCATGATTCTGGTTAAATGCAGTTATGATATTCTGCATGTACAGCATTTAAACACACACATACACTAATTGTCACTCGCTCTGTCCCACTGCAGCTGCTTAATGCCTGAATGTGAAGTACTGTGCAGTGGAGCGAATAAGAAGTTTATGAAATACCGTTTTGAGATTCGTAGCATGCTTTGTTCATTATGCCCAAGTGCACAGCTTCTAACCTTTAGTTGGTGCCAAAGATCTCCTTGCTTTGATCATTTTTATGTTGCAATAAATACACAAATGCAGTGTAAATGAACATGTCATAAAAACAGTGGCATTGTGACATTTAATTATTAATATCCCTTTGTGGATTATTTTCTTTGAATTTTCAAACTAGTGCTGTTAAAGCGAAGTGCATTTGTAGAAGATGGGCTGTTCTTCAATGTAACTGCCAAGATTAAATTGTAAATCAAAAAACCATTAACTTCATTTCATAATAATCCTTCAATTGCTTAGGTTTATTCATTTTGATTTTAGGTACATATATAATTACAGAATATCAGTACGAGAACATTGTTAAAATAAAATTGAACATATATGTGGGTCAGGTTGTCATATTACATACTCATTTTACTTACTATTTTTTGCATAAAAATGTGTTTTTGACCAGGATTTCAAAACACAATGGGCTGACATGACCACTGCTACCCCTTCTCTTCTCACAAATAGGAGAGCTCTGGTTGTCACTCCAGTGTACAGTACTTCGCATTCGAGCATTAACAACTGTTGCACACAGCAATTTACAAGTTGTATTTTCAAGTAATTAGTGGGTACTATCAGAAATATGGTCTACATTTTTGTGAGAGATCAATTGCTGGAACTGATGTCTTGCAAGTGTGCTTTTTTTTTCCTCCTTAAAATATGAGGCCCATTTGATGATGTTCCCTTGTCAGTTACCTTTACAGTTCCTGCAAGACTATCACCAATTCAGTTTCTTTCTCTTTTCCTTCTTAATTTTCTTTCAGTATTTTGTCTTGTCTTCAACTATTGCTTAAATGTGCAGTTACGCCTGCCTTTCAATTTTTCTCGGCGTTCATCTAATACTTTTCTTTCCATTTTCGTGATACCTTATTTTTTTTACTGATTTTATATTTAATATTTCTTAGTCATACGTGCATTTTGGCCATATTGCTGTCTTTTAGTTATGAATATTTGTATTTATATTGATTGATTTTCTATTATAAACATCTCTTGAGTGAAATGTGGGGTCCATCTTGTAAACTTACTCTGACAGCTCTGTTTTTTTCCCTTCTTTTTACTTCCACATACATAAATGTCTGTACTACATAAATAATTTGTGCTTTTTTTTTTTTAAGGCGATTTCTAGTCCTGCTTATTCTGTTGGTCTGGCACCTGGGAACAAGCATCTCAAAAATAGTGATGCTGGCCTGTTGTTCATGTGCTACTGTTGAGTGTATCTAATAGCAAGGGGCGGAAGGATGGTGAAATAACAAGTAGGTAACAAGGTGTTGGACATCCACATCTCATCACAGAATGTGAAGCTTGCTGGCTTGTCTACTCTGTAAAGCAGGATAGGTAGCAATCTATGACCAATCTGAAGACTAAGTACAATGCTCTGGTGGAGGCACAAGTGTTTTGGAGCACACTGTTCAGTGCACATTAATGAACATGGGGCCTCTCTGGAGACAACCCATGAGTGTTCCCATGCTGACCCAGTTAGACCATGAATTGTGACTGAAATGGCCATGGGATGATCAATATGGACGAGGGATCAATGGAAACGCGTTGCCTGGTAGGAAGAATCACATTCCTTAATGCACCAAGTCAATGGTCACATACAGATATGCCACCATCCAGGCAAATTATTGCTCTGAACACAAACTATGCCATGGACGCAGCCCGGTCGGGCAGTATTATGCTATTGGGAGCAACATCCATAACATATTTATTGTCTGTGGGCGGATAAATAAAATAGTAAAATAAATAAATAAATTTTGCTTGGGCTTCCATGGGACCTGCAGAAGTAATCAAAGGCAGAATGACGGCATTTAATATAATGAAAATCAGCTAAGTAACAATGCCCATCACATGATCTTCACAACATACTATGGCGAAATTTTCAACATTAATGTGTTCCAAATTGTTTAGACTTTTATGAACTGTTGATACACGTTTTAATATGACATTTTCTTCTGCATAAGATTATCGGACATGCTTTTCAGTGATTACATGAGTAATATATTTCCTGCAGTCGAGCCATGATCTCTGATAGACATAGTTAAGAGTGACATATCAGATGAATTCTCACTTTAAAAGGGCATGTTGCAATTCTTCTCTTGATGAACCACATAACATGCCAGATGGAAAACCAAACATTCCTTTGCTGAGTTGCTTTCAAAAATCTTCAGTGACAGTTGTGTATTGGTTTGAGTTTCTGTGGCAATACGCGGAACACGCAGCATTTTCTTAATTCTATTTTCCAGTTCCAAAACTCTCAGTTCTTTTGCTAAAACAGTCTTACTAACGTCAACATGTGGCTTACATATGATATCAACAAAAATTACAGGAACATGTACAAACTGACGCAATGGGTGATCAGAGATCACATAATGTGAAATTACAGGCAAGTGAAGCCTGATTAAATTTTCTCATCAGAAAACAGCTGAATTCTTTTTCTACAGTTATTTAGGTATATAAACTACTTTTAATAATTACTCTAAGTTCTCTCTAAAACAAAGGTGTTCATTTTATTGGCAGGATGACTATAAATTTCATTACTGTTCTGTGGGTGTCTGCATTTTTGTACAATGTGCTTTAGGAAAAAAGAGTAAGGTGTCTACACTAAACCATTCACATCCCCTAAGAATATGTATGTTTCTCATGTGACAGGATTAGCCATTATTTTTTGAAGCCCAGGGTACGCCCAATTTTCATGTATGTTTCTGACACAAGAATATTAATAATCCCTTATGAATGATTCCATCAAGTGCCTAACCGCGAGGCAGCCAAGCGTGCTATCTCATACACTCCCAATTAAACATGCCCACATATGCTTCTCCTCCCTACCGGAAGGTCATGTCACATTGGTAGGAAAATAAAAACCACACGCAGCAGTGTCTCGGCTCACCTAACCTACTTTGCGTTTGGGAACAGAATACACCTGGATGTAGAAACCCGCCTCGCCTCGTCTCTCTCTCTCTCTCTCTCTCTCTCTCTCTCTCTCTCTCTCTCTCTCTCTCTCTGTGTGTGTGTCTGTCTGTCTGTCTGTCTGTCTGTCTGTGTGTGTGTGTGTGTGTGTGTGTGTGTGTGTGTGTGTGTGTGTGTGTGGTAGAGTCTTATAGTTTTTAATTCTCTGAAGAATTTTACACTTTCCTTCTAAGAGCTACTTTTACTGTAAGTTATTTTGGAACAGGCTATTCTCTGTTTATTTTGTAACCACAAAACTTTTAATTTGTTACATCTCAATGATGCTTTTTAATTATTACTGCATCCAGTACAAGTTCAACTTGTACACTTTCTTGGGCAGAAGAAATACTGGCAGACATCGCAGCTTCTGTGTATCACATACTCTGTGACATGATCTCTTTTACACTTTGCTGGAGATTTTCTTTCTGTAATATTTTCAGTAGGCTTTCTTGGAAAACTGAGATATAAATGAGAAAGAGCTCCTGCTTTTAGAAACAATTTTTCTCTTGGAATTTCAACCTGCTTACCGTTGATGATAAACAAGTCTGCTTTCTTTACAGGTTCCTCTGTGAAATGAGAATTTTACACAAAACAATTGAGTTAGATATCTGCCTTTTACAGAATTTCTCTCAGCCATTTCAAAAATTCTATTTGGGATCTGACACTTTACTTTCTCTGTAATTCCATCTGCAGGTTGGAATGAAATGTGTTTTTTTTTTTTTTTATTCTTCTCTTTTAAATGTAACTAGAAGATCTAAGTTACTTTATTACCACAAGATTTGTATATTCAGTGTTCATATACAACACTGTAAACAAAAACACCACTGAGAATTTCAACAGACTTACCCAATTAAATAAAATCATCCAACATGAGTCTCTGTCGAGAGAGTTGTTTGAAGTTTACAGGACAGCCACCTGCCCTATATTAACAGTGTTAACATGTGTCAAGACAGCGCATTTCCTCCATTCTATTTACTACTTCCAGCACGATAAACATATGTATCTCAAGGCCAGGATTGTGATGCAGTAGTTTGAGGAGCACGATACTGAACACATGTTTATGTCTTGGCCACCAAATTTGCCTGATCTGAACCCAATGGAACACATCTGGATCTGGAGGTGCCATTGGGCACCAGCTCAGTGTCAAAAAAATCACCAGCTTCTAATTTATACGAGTTGCAACAACTGTGCTTAGACATCTGGTGCCACATATCTCCAGAAACATGGCAAGGATTTGTCACACTCATGCCATGTAGAATTGTTGCTGTATTGCATTGAAAGGTAGAAAAACACTATCAAGCAGGTGGTCACAATATTTTATCTGATCAGTGTATACACTGTCCATCCAAAGAGTTTAGACTGGTTTATTCCTGGCTTATAAGTGACGTCAGGGCAGTAACCATGGTAGCAGCTAGAACTAATAACTGTAAACAACAGATGTGCATTTGATCAGTCAGTTGCGAGCAGGGAGTGTTAAGCAGTGGACATGTGGTTTTAGTGTGGCAGTTGTTGTGACACAAATTGCAATGGAGCAACATCTCTAAATCAAGTGTTAAAAATATTCTCCATAATGTTTTTAAGAATAGAATACTACATGCAAAGCATGTCCTACACACTTTGACACCTGAACGAAAAACAATAATGTGTTGATATCTGCCAAAACTTAATTGAAATGCAAAACACGGACAATTCTTTTCTGAAGAAAATGATTACAGATGATTATCAATATGAACCTTCCACAAAGTGACAAAATGGAGATATTCACAGGATGGTCATCTGACAACGAAACTTATATTCAAGCCAATGTGAGAAGCAAATAGAACAACATCCCAAAGACAAACTTTTCTGACCATTTCATATGCTTGTATGAATGTTCTGTGCATTGTACTCAAGCAGGGGGAGACTATGTAGCATATCTGAAGCATTAAAACTACCATCTTAAATTTTCTTTATTTTTTTATTCATCCAGTTTTGAAACTTTTTGCACTAAAGGATTACCTATAGAACATTCTTTTAAGGAACAGAAGAAACTAAAGATATTATTCAATTTTTTAAATTTTTTTACTACCTAAGATCCTTTAGATCAGTGGCTAAGTTGTAAATGATTTTTATATCTACACAGTTCACTTTTATTTGTTTCATGTTAACACTGACTGAGATACAGAGTAGGTTGTTACTCTTTCTAGTGATAGAGATGTTGACAGTTTGACTGACTGGTCACATTAAATCTCATAAGTGAGTAAATTTACCGTAGAGCTGTTGTTGCTATGAGCAGCTGTTTAAAAATTCCTGCTTACAAGATGTTAGAGGCTAGACACAATATAAAACCCTTATTCGATGAGACTAAGCAATTAATAAATTGCACAAAGCTACCTGGCAAGATTAAAATTGTGTGCCACACCAAGACTCAAACTCGGGACCTCTGTCTTTCATGGGCAAGGGCTCTTGCAACTGAGCTACCCAAAGCACGACTCACAACTGATCCTTGAAACTTTATTTCCACCAGTACCTCATCTCCTACCTTCCAAACTTCACAAAAGTCTCAGTCCGACACACAGTTTTCATCTGCCAGGTAGTTTCATAATGGTGCACACACTGTTGCAGAGTGAAAAATTCATTCTGGAATAAATTACATTCTTTATAATGAGTTGTTTCAAATTATGATGCCATAATTAAGACATTAACGGATAACAACAGAAAATTAAGCAAATTTCTGACCTCACCACGTTAGAATTTAAGGTCTGTATCTAATTTTTACTTTAAGTACTTTTCAATACGCTCACACAAATAATTTATCAAGTGGATTTTATTTATCCATATTTCCTCACATATTACTTTTAAAGGAAGTCCACATCTTTTGTGATACCAAATTAAACAAAACATATTTTGCTAGCTTCAGAAAGAACACAGAATCAACTCCCAATTTTCTACAATGTGTCACTTACTTCTCCTTGGTAACAATAATGAAAATGAGCTTGGCTGACCAACAGCAACTTCTTCTCACTCTGAGTATACACTCCTCCAGAACTGCTTATAAAACCATTCCGTACCACATTCCTACGACCATAATAATTGAGTATTTCTAAAACTATACTATGAAAACCGCATGTCAGTGCTTTAGACTAGTTTGTAAAAAATACCAAAACTGTTTTGTGTATCTTTCCATGCACTGATTGCATTTTGCGGTTTGTTAGTCAAAATTCAAACTGCGATAAACTGGAAATTCTATTTTGGGAGTGTTATGCAACTGATCTTGCATATAGGATTCTCACCAGTACCTTAATAATGTCTAAATGATGATGATGATGATCAGTTTTGGGGATGCACTCAACTACGCGGTCATCAGCGGCCATACAAATTCCCAATTTTTACACAGTCCAATCTAGTCACTGTCATGAATGATGACGACGACGATGAAATGATGAGGACAACACAAACACCCAGTCCCCGGGCAGAGAAAATCCCCAACCTAATAATGTGTAAAATTGACTGCTGGTTACTGATATATCTCTTACTCTCTTATTCATAGAGGTGTAGTTAAACATGTCTGTGCACCCATGGATGACACATCTGCAGTGACAAGCAATCTTTGACTAGTATGTTGTATGTATTAACAAGGGAATGAGCCAATATGACTAGTAAAAGCCTCTTCTGAAGCTTTTTATACATGAAGAATACATAAAAAGAAACACTATATCAAAATTTTAGCTGCTAAGATAAACTTTTTAAAAAGTGTTGAAAGCTGCCAAAATAATAAGTCACCATGTGGATGGAGAAATGTATACCCCTCACTTTAACTGTAGCAGACAGCACATGTGCAACACAGTAAGCAAATAACACAGCTCACAATAGCAATTTCTCAAGAGAATTCAGTTTTCATTGATAGTTTCACAGACACAGTTATTCACAGTTACTTTTTGCTTATATCTGCAACTCATTTATCATTCATAATAATTAGTAGTTGTCTTTGCAGTATCGTTAAGTGTTAAAAATGGAGGTAAAACTGAATTAATTTATTCGTATATGCTTCCTAATAACATCTATCTTTGTGCCGGTTTCAGAGTTTCACAATACCATGATATCCAATTACAGTTTTCAACCCCATGAAGTTAGAATAAGAAGAATGTGGTTTGCAACTGAAATCATCTACTTCTCCTGCAGACTTACATATGAGTTGTTAGTTAATTTCTTGGACATTAGTTCGAATGATGTCGACATTTCATTAGGAATTGTGCAAACATAAGAAGAAAGAGGACATCTCTAATGATTTCATAAATTGTGGTTCCAATGATGATTGTTGTACTACTAAAAATCCATGGAAAAAACACAGTACCTTCCTAGGTTTGGTTGGTTTGTGGGATTAAAGGGACCAGACTGCGATGGTCATCGGTCCCTTTTTCCAAATACTAAAAACACCCACAGAGAATAAAAACGAGTGATAGAATAGATCACAGACAACACAGAACAAGAGAGACTGAGACAAAGACCAGACAAGACAAACTAAAATCACACAGAGTGTGACAGTGGCTGGCCGACCATAGAAACAAAAAAGGAAAAGCCAACCACCGAGAAATGCATTAAAAACTCAGATTAAAATCGTAGGCCAATGGCCAGAATCAACACAAAAGAACATAACAAACACTCAGAGTAAACGATAAAAAACCCCTGCCCGAAGAAAACGTAAAACTAAGCCAACCATAACAGGGTCATCAGATAAAAGGGCAGGGAGCGTATCAGGCAGCGCAAATGTCTGCCTGACTACAGCTAAAAGGGGGCAGGCCAACGAAATGTGGGCCACTGTCAAAGCCGCCCCGCAGTGACACAGAGGAGGGTCCTCCCGGCGCAGTAAATAACTGTGTGTCAGCCGGGAGTGGCCAATGCGGAGCCGACAAAGGACGACTGAGTCCCTGCGATTGGCTCGCATGGATGACCGCCACACAGTCGTCGACTCCTTAATGACACGGAGTTTATTGGGCGTGATCCGATCGCACCATTCAGCATCCCAAAGTGCAAAAACTTTTCGGCGGAGGACTGCCCGCAAATCAGTCTCTGGGAGGACAACATCCAGAGATGGTTTACTCGTGGCCTCTTTCGCAAGGCGGTCAACATGTTCATTGCCCGGGATACCGACATGACCGGGGGTCCACACAAAGACCACAGAGCGGCCGCAACAGGCAAGAGTATGCAGGGACTCTTGGATAGCCATCACCAGACGAGAACGAGGGAAACACTGGTCGAGAGCTCGTAAACTGCTCAGGGAACCGCTACAGATAACGAAGGACCCACCTGAGTAGGAGCGGATATACTCTAGGGCTCGAAAGACGGCGACCAGTTCAGCAGTGTAAACGCTGCAGCCAGCCGGCAAGGAACGTTGTTCGGAATGGTCCCCTAGAGTTAGCGCATAAGCGACTCAACCAGCAACCATCGAGCCGTCAGTGTAAACAATGCCAGAGCCCTGATACGTGGCCAGGATGGAATAAAAGCGGCGGCGGAAGGCCTCTGGAGGGACTGAGTCCTTCGGGCCCTGTGCCAAGTCGAGCCGAAGGCAAGTGTGAGGCACACACCACGGGGGTGTATGCAGAGGTGCCCGGAAAGGAGGTGGAACAGGGAAAAACCCAAGCCCGGAGAGAAGTTCTTTGACGCGTACGGCGATCGGACAACCCGACCGGGGCCGATGTTCTGGCAGATGGACGGCTGACTGCGAGAACAGGACACGGTAATTTGGATGCCCGGGCGAGCTAAAAACATGGGCAGCATAAGCAGCCAGTAATTGTTGGCGTCGTAACCGCAGTGGAGTGACACCTGCCTCCACTAGTATGCTGTCCACAGGGCTGGTGCGGAAAGCACCAGTAGCAACGCGTATCCCGCTGTGGAGAATTGGGTCCAGCACCCGCAACGCAGATGGGGATGCGGAGCCATAAGCCAGGCCCCCATAATCCAGACGGGACTGGATTAACGCCTGGTAGAGCCGTAACAGGGTAGATCGGTCGGCGCCCCAGCGGGTGTGGCTCGAGCATCTTAGAGCATTTAGATGCCGCCAACACGCCTGTTTAAGCTGCCGAATATGAGGCAGCCAAGTCAGCCGGGCATCGAAAACTACACCCAAAAACCTGTGGGTCTCCACCACAGCAAGGAGTTCGTCGGCAAGATAAAGCCGCGGCTCAGGATGGACTGGTCGGCGCCGGCAGAAATGCATGACGCAGGTCTTGGCAGCCGAAAACTGAAAACCATGCGCTACAGCCCAAGACTGCGCCTTGAGGATAGCGCCCTGTAGCTGACGTTCAACAGTGGCAATGCCAGTAGAGCTGTAGTAAAGGCAGAAGTCGTCAGCATACAGGGAAGCGGAGACAGAATTTCCCACCACTGCAGCGAGCCCGTTTATGGCGATTAAAAACAGGCAGACACTGAGGACAGAACCCTGTGGCACACCGTTCTCCTGGACGTGGGAGGAACTATATGAGGCTGCGACTTGCACGCGGAAGGTACGATACGACAGAAAATTGCGGATAAAGATCGGCAGAGGGCCCCGAAGACCCCATCCATGAAGCGTAGAAAGGATGTGATGGCGCCATGTCGTATCGTACGCCTTCCGCATTTCGAAAAAGACAGCGACCAGGTGCTGACGGCGGGCAAAGGCAGTACGGATGGCCGACTCCAAGCTCACCAGATTGTCGGCGGCGGAGCGGCCTTTATGGAACCCACACTGAGATGGAGCCAGAAGGCCCCGTGACTCCAGTACCCAGTTCAACCGCCGGCTCACCATCCGTTCAAGCAACTTGCAAAGAACGTTGGTGAGGCTAATGGGACGGTAGCTGTCCACCTCCAAAGGGTTCTTCCCAGGTTTCAGAATGGGGATAACAATACTTTCCCGCCATTGCGACGGAAACTCACCCTCGACCCAAATGCGGTTGTAAAGGTCGAGGAGCCGTCGCTGGCAGTCCACTGAAAGGTGTTTCAGCAGCTGACAGTGGATGCCAGTGGATGCCATCTGGCCCAGGAGTGGTATCAGGGCAAGCGGCTAGGGCACTGCGAAATTCCCACTCACTGAATGTAGCATTGTAAGATTCTCGGTGGAGGGTGCGAAACGAAAGGTTCCGACGTTTCATCCGCTCTTTAATGGAGCGGAAGGCTAGTGGGTAATTGGAAGAAGCGGAACTAAGAGCAAAATGCTCTGCCAAGCTGTTGGCAATTTCGTCGGAGTCTGTACAAACTGCTCCATTCAGTGAGAGTGCAGGGACGCTGACAGAGGAGTACCTTCCTATCCCAAAGAAAACATGGAGAGTTATAGTTTTCAGTGACAAAGGAAGGCTGTAAATTTTTTCGTTAAATGAAGGAGGGAAAGAAGTTTAAAATTAAGTTGTCAGCAAAGCCAGTTTCATTCTGTAAGCTCTGAACATGAAGTGTATAAATGAGAGAAAGATTTACATGCAGTACGAAATATGGTCCAAAATGAAACTTGCAAAAGTGTGAAGGAAAAACTATTCGAAAGATTTAGAATCGCTTATGACAGTCTATGCACAGTTACCGAGGGAGATCTACTAGACTAGGCCATCTGAATTGCAAGTGAGATGAACATTACTGACTTCCATGCTTCTTCAACTTGGTCAAACAGATTCAAAGAATTATAAAGAAAAGGAAGTGGCAAAATTATGGAGTTTACTTATGTGTAGATGAGATGTCATTAACAGGTACTACTACAGACAAATTCATTGTTTCTTGCTATCCCCCAAAATGCTGAGTATAAAACCAGTCAGTCAGATTTCATGCAAGAACCAAGTGCAAACTGCAGATTATCATTCATTTCAAGTGCAAAAAAGGGCAGACTCACTTGTGCAGTCAATGAATGATATGACACATTCGTATAAAACAATGCCAGTGTTAAGTATCAGTTTTTTCTTAAGCTTTGAGTCTGTCTTAAGGAAACTCAAGACAAATTAGAGCCAAAACTTAAAAAAAGACTGTTCAGTTACAAAAATCTTGTAATCAATGTAGCAAAACATTGAAAAATGAAGAAAAACACTTTTCAATACTACATCTGAAATGTCTTCTTACCAGGTGCAGAAAATAATTCATTGCTTTTGTTGGACTTTTGGCCTGGACATAACGCCCGGACAAAAACACTGTTGATTTAATTTGGATTCCACATTGAACTAAATGTAAGTCTTCCCAACAACAAAGAAATTTTTCAACAGCGTAGTGCATTTTTCAGAAAATTATTGGATAATATAATTACTGATAGCCCTTTGTCATTTCAGGTTTATCAGCGAACAGTACTGTTAAACTAGATCATTTGTGCGAATCTGATCAAGTGTGCCTGGCACACACCACAACATGCAGAAAAACAGCCATGACCAGTTGTTACTCCATCCCAGTTCTGTGTAACTGAAAACTAGTAATTATAGCATGTCATCTATACAGCGAGTAGAAACCTATCTTTTCCTTATTTGGTGATATTCCAGTAACATATCAGTTTTTCCAACTGGCTATAGCAAAATTTTCACAGCTTTCCCAGTTGTTCTGACTGTTGCTCTGCACCTGCTTAACATTCCTGCCCACACTACGATGTGTGGCTAGAAAAAAACCGGACTAGTACTGGTGAAACAATAAAACGAATGCAATAAGGCTGAAAGTCGCGTGGCCTGTCATGTGACTCTCGCTCCGCCTACTGCTCGAGTTTCATCTGCCTCCTGCACTCAGTCTGCCCGTGGCGTCTGTTTTAAGTAGTTGACGTTTTGTCTGTGCGTCGGAAAATGTTGAGTGTACAGAAAGAACAGCGTGTTAACATCAAATTTTGTTTCAAACTAGGAAAATCTGCAAGTGAAACGTTTGTAATGTTACAACAAGTGTACGGCGATGATTGTTTATCGCGAACACAAGTGTTTGAGTGGTTTAAACGATTTAAAGATGGCCGCGAAGACACCAGTGATGACACTCGCACTGGCAGACCATTGTCAGCAAAAACTGATGCAAACATTGAAAAAATCGGTAAACTTGTTCGACAAGATCGCCGTTTAACAATCAGAGCAGTGTCTGAGTTAACAGGAGTTGACAAGGAAAGTGTTAGGCAGATTCTTCATGAAAGTTTCAACATGAACAAGTGTGTTCAAAAATTGTTCCAAAGTGTCTCACAACTGAACAGAAGGAACGCCGAATAATGATTTGTTCTGACATCCTGGAAACTCCTGTTAACTCAGACACTGCTCTGATTGTTAAACGGCGATCTTGTCGAACAAGTTTACCGATTTTTTCAATGTTTGCATCAGTATTTGCTGACAATGGTCTGCCAGTGCGAGTGTCATCACTGGTGTCTTCGCGGCCATCTTTAAATCGTTTAAACCACTCAAACACTTGTGTTCGCGATAAACAATCATCGCCGTACACTTGTTGTAACATTACAAACGTTTCACTTGCAAATTTTCCTAGTTTGAAACAAAATTTGATGTTAACACGCTGTTCTTTCTGTACACTCAACATTTTCCGACGCACAGACAAAACATCAACTACTTAAAACAGACGCCACGGGCAGACTGAGTGCAGGAGGCAGATGAAACTCGAGCAGTAGGCGAAGCGAGAGTCACGTGACAGGCCACGTGACTTTCAGCCTTATTGCATTCGTTTTATTGTTTCACCAGTACTAGTCCGGTTTTTTTCTAGCCACACCTCGTATAACAACATCTGTCAGAGCCAGCCGATCAGTCAGCAGCAGAGTGCACTGATGTAAATAAACAACACAGCCAAAGAGAGCAGCGCAGTGTCTTACGCTGTCAGCAATAGTTCACTGTATTCCCCACTTTATTCCTTCTCAATACAAGGGCCTTAGTCTCAATTTTAATCAGCCACATAAGTCCAATTAAGGTGGTCTCATTTATGATCAGTAGCATCTTAGCTGTGGACTCACCCTCATCATGAAATTCCAAGACAATGACAGATAGTTCTGGAATTAACGTATAACCAAGTAAACAGAATCCTTCCTTTCTTTGTAGTAGCTGACCCCTCAGCAGAAACTATTTTTGGCCTTGATGCATTTTCCATCCAAAACTTTGTATACGTAATTCAGAACATCGTTCCATGTACAGAAACAGATCAATTGTGTCTCCAATATGTCCCCTTTTTTTCTTCAGGACTGGAAATGACATCCAATTGTCTTTTTTTTATTTTATTTTATTTTTTTACCAGCATTACGTCACCTTTAAACTTGTGGGATGAGGTTAATGTAGAAATGTATTGCAAAGAGGAGTTATAAGTGCTGTCCCAAATCCCTTATAGCAGATAAAAATCACTTTTAGTCATTGTGGAGATGTCCAAAATATGGCATATGCTCACTCAATTGTGGACTCATATCCCTTTCAGCATCCAGACGAATTATTTTCAAAACTGATCTTCTGGAAGGTTAGTTTAAATTTCCTTTGGATAAGGTTCCAAAGTCATTCTGATATTAAATATTCCTTATGGCCTCTAGCAATACAGCAGATTACCTTTCAGATTGCTAGTGCAACACCTATCTTTCAGAAATTTTTAGAACAAGCTATTGCCAATATTCCACAATGTGTCAATTATGTGGATGATGTAGTGGTTATAGAGGTCAAATCTCTGCTTAGTATTTTTTATCCTTTTGCAACCCAGGTTAAAATCTAAATTGTTGAAATACTTCTTTCAGACTTCCATTAAGTACATAGGATGTATCTTTAGCTGGGATGACATTAAACTGACATCAGGGAATGCGGCACCTGATTTCCACATTCCTACACAAAAAACTAAGGAATGTGATGGTTTTTATGGACAAGATTACATACTATACATGATCTATCCCCCAAATTGCATTGATACCCCATTCACTGACTCAAGGGGGTCCAGTTTCAGTGGTCGGCATGACTGTCACCAAGCATTTCTTACCCCTCGTGTTAATTACGGGTGTGTCACCATACAGTGGCAGGACCATTCTATCACACAGGTACCTCAGTGGTTCGGAACAGCCTGTTGCACTTACATCTAAGACACTCACAATGGTACAAGGAAATTATTCCCCGCTTGACAAGGAGGCATTGGCAATTATCTTTGGTTGGCAACCAACTTCACCTGACCACAGATCATAAGTTGTTGTTGCCCATATTTGGCACTAAGTCAAAGCTGCCTAAATGGACACCTGGAAGGTTACAACACTGGACTCTTTCCTTATCAAAATATCAGTATTCCATTAACTATTGTACATTGGCCCAGAATACAAATGCAAACGTGTTGAAACGTTTCCCTTTCGGTTCCCATCAGGAAAAGTTGGTGGGATGGTTCCCAAACATTCCAGAGGTGCTGCAGTAGTCACATGTGAGGATCCACTCTCGAGACTGGTTTGCCAGTTCATATGAACCGGCTGGCCAAGACCCTTCCTTTGAGAGACCTTCAGCTTTTCAAAGGTGCCCTGTTATTGAATCAAGTTTAATATTTAGTGTCAAAAGGGAATTCCAAATGTTCTTCATGTCAGTGTATTGTGACTCCTGCATCAGTCCCACCGGGGCATTCACAGAATAAGGAATCTGGCCCAATGACGTGTGTACTGGCCACTGGTTGATGAGCACATTTTGTGTGTGGCTCAACACTGTTAAGCTTATTAGATGCATCAGCCACCATTGCTCTCAGCCTATCACCTGAGCCCTACATCTAGTCAGCGATGGGTAAGGTGCATGTGTTTTGCGGGTCCATTCCATGGGGCCATGTGGCTGATTTTTTATAGGTGTGTGTTGTCATTTTCCATAATGTCATCAAAACACTAATGTCTATGTTGGAGAATACCATTAAGGCTCTGGCCACTTCCCCCTCCCCTCCCTCCCCGCACCTACTGAAGGAGCCCTGCAAGATCTTGTCACTGATAATGCACAAGTTTTCATCTCCCAGTTTTCAACAGTTTTGCACCACAACAGGTTCAAGCATATTACTGCACCTCCATTTCAGCCTGCCTCTAATGGCATGGACAAACTTAAAACACACTTGGAAAAACAAATACCATGTGAACTATCCGATATTTTGGTGGACCCTAAGTTACCATCTCAGAATTTTTTCATATTTGGTACATGGATACCTACATGTCTTAACAGTAAAATTTCCAAACAGCATTGTTGTACCTAATATCGTTCTTGTTGAATTTGGGCTTGAAGGCTCAAGGGTGCATACCTCGTCATTAATCAGGCATCAATTTCCCTATATTCACAGATTAGCTATTTAGTAAAGACTTGACCTATAAACATCAGATTGTGCACTGCAGCTCTTTAGTCCTAGTATTAAGTATAAATAATAATAAAAAGCATTTGGCATTGCACTTAGTAGTTCTTACCTTATTTTAAGATGACTCAATCGGAAAAAAACGGTGACATATCTGGTAGCAATCTTATGTGCAAAGAAGAATATCCTAACTCACTTTATTCATTGGCAAAGAATAAAATGAAAATGCCACTTACACATACTGTCCACATTCAACACTATTGGTTAAAAATAAATAAAAATAAAATTTTTTGACATCTTGATCCAAAAACAAAATACATTCATTCATATGTAAGAGATACAACCTTTTCAAGCTACTTGTTGGCAAGTTTATACAATCATGCACTGTGGCTTTGTAATGATGGGGCAACCACCTTACATATGAAATTGGGGAAGGGGACCTAAACAGTACATTTCCTACTGTGCCATAGAAGAAAGAGTCATTCAGCAGAAGATATACAGTTAATGCAAATATTAACATCATCTTTAAATTTATGTGATAACTGCAAAAGCCGGCCGGTGTGACCGAGCAGTTCTAGGCGCTACAGTCTGTAACCGCGCGACCGCTACGGTTGCAGGTTCGAATCCTGCCTCAGGCATGGATGTGTGTGGTGTCCTTAGGTTAGTTAGGTTTAAGTAGTTCTAAGTTCTAGGGGACTGATGACCTCAGAAGTTAAGTCCCATAGTGCTCAGAGCTATTTGAACCATAACTGCAAAAATTGTACTGTGTATCAGTTTTCGTTGCATTTGAAAGCCACATATTGCCCAACTTGCAGCTGTTGCAGCAAAGCATTTTTCACAACTTGCCACAGCAACAGTGTCTGCATTAGAAAGGGTTAATAGCAGTGACTAGAATGCATGGTGTGCTCATGTCTTCGGTTCCAAGAAACCTTCATATGATTTGATCCCCTACAAAGAAACAAAGAACTTATTAATGTACAGTATTTTGAGAACAATTCTTTAAGATGAAATAAAATAAGTCTTTCCTGGTGTCATCATCCTTGTCATGTATCATGGTGGAAACAATCTTTCCTTCATGCACAAAGTCTTGAGAAACTGTCATTTTCATAAAACACCTCTACGTCTTGTTTCATAGCTCCCGGGTAATATCTTTTGACCACTCCTGCATTCTGGAGAAACAATTAGACCACTAAGGGCTTTAACTTTTTTGCTACACATACCATGTGTTCTGTGACACCAAATGTAGCTGCTACTCTGACTTCCATGAAGGTGGAGCAAATATTAAAACATGAATCTGTTCACTGTGAGTTGAACTTTCACACTGTGAGGAGCTCCATTACACCAGAGAAATGTTTTACACTGCTCAGGATTGAATTGTTTGGGGGAGGAGACCAGACAGCGAGGTCTCCATCTCATCGGATTAGCGAAGGACGGGGAAGGAAGTTGGCCGTCCCCTTTCAAAGGAACCATCCCGACATTTGACTGGACCAATTTTGGGAAATCACAGAAAACCTAAATCAGGATGGCCGGATGCAGGATAGAGCCATCGTCCTCCTGAATGCAAGTCCAGTGTGCTAGCCACTGCGCCGCCACTCTCAGTTACACTGCTCACGTTGTCACCCTACGAAATACAGGTTGTTATATGTTCTTTGTTTCTTTGCAGGGGATCAAGTCATATGAATGTCTCTTGGAACACAGGAATAGTGCAGAACATGATCTCACCATGTACTTATAATCACAACTGTTAACACCTTTCTAATGAACAGACTTTCAACAAAAGCAAATGGGACTACTGCTGCTATAGCTGTTTGTGAAAATGCTTTGTTGGGATAGATACGAAAGGAGGAAGTATAAGAATTTCAAATACGGCAAAATCTGGTACATATGACACATTTCCCAGTTGGCACATGAATTTAAAGATCATTAAATTAATTACATGTCTCCTGCTGAATCACAATCCCTTCCATGGTACAGTGGGAAGGATGATGTTTGGGTCCCCTTCTTCAGTGTTATATGTAAGATGAATGTTCCATCATTACAAAGTCACAGTGCACGGTTATATAAACTTGACAATAAGTGGCATGAAAGATTGTATCTCTCACATCTGAGAGAACCTACTCAGTTTTTGGATCAATATCTCAAGGAATACAACGTTATATGGTAAGGTGGAAGAGATTTAAAAATGCAATTTTCTCCTTCATATTTGAATTTGTTTATGAGACTGTTCCTTGCAGAGTTTTTATGGCTATGTGCATCAGTAAGTACGTATAAAAAATTATTTGTGTGTCTCATTATTGCCTTGCCCCTTTTTGTTTATTTCACTGAATTTGTCTTTTTAATTTACAGTATTGGAGTAAGGATATGTCAGCACATTTGTTCATCCAAGCTATCTCACGTAATGCTTTACACTGAAAAGACACTGAAGAGTGAAATGGAACATATACAAGGTGTACAACTTTGCTTCCGCCATTTGCCGATAGGTGGTGACAATGGTAGTAGCAGTCGAAAGAAACAGATCCCAGACTTCGGTCACCATAACCTCATCCAAACATCAGTCAATTTCTTTCTGCACCATAAAGTTGTTCTTGATTGAAAATGTCAGTTTACAAGCCTAATTCTCGTCATTTGCGGGAGGTGTTACTGTTTCGTTTCAATATGAAAGAAACAGCAACTGTGTCTAATCGAATGCTCTCAAGTACATATAGTAAGGACATTATTAGTGAAAGAACGTGTTGCGAGTGGTTCCAACACTTCAAGAACAGTGATTTTAATATCGTAGACTGGCATAGTGGTAGAAGAGAGAATGTTTTCGAAGATGCAGAATTGGAGACATTGCTGAATGAAGACTTAGCGTCAAACTCAAGAATTGGCAAGATTAATGGGAGTGACACAGCAAGCCACTTCAAAATGTCTCAAGGTTATGGGCACGATTCAGAAAGAAGGAACTTGGGTCCCGTGTGAGCTGAAACCAAGAGACATTGAACGGTATTTGTCTTTTTGTGAACAGTTGCTTCATAGGCAAAAAGGGAAGGGATTTCTGCATCACACTGTGACTGGGGACGAAAAATGGGTTCATTACGATAACCCTTAACACAAAAAATCATGGGTATATCCCGGCCATGCTTCCATGTCGACGGCCAAACCGAATTTTCAAGGCTCTAAGATCATGCTCTGCATTTGATGGGACCAGCTCAGCATCGTGCACTATGAGATTTTAAAACCAAGTGAAACAATCACAGGTGGTCGTTATCAAACGCAATTAATGCGTCTGAGCAGAGCATTAAAAGACAAACGGCCGCACTACAGCAAGAGGCACGACGAAGTGATTTTGCAGCACGACAGTGCTCGACCCCACATTGCAAAAGAGGTCAAAACATACTTGGAAACACCAAAATGGGAAGTCCTACACCACCCGCCATATTCTCCAGACATTGCTCCCTCTGACTATCAACTATTTAGATCAATGGCACATGGCCTGGCTGACCAACACTTCCGATCTCATGAAGAAGTCACGAATTGGATCGATTCGTGAATCGCTTCAAAAGATGAACAATTTTTTCGGCACAGGATTCATACACTGCCTGGAAGATGGGAGAAAGTAGTGTCCAGCGATGGAAAATACTTTGAATGATACATGTGTAAACAATTTGTTTCATTAAAGCCTCAAATGTTGAGGAAAAAACAGCAGAAGCAAAGTTGTACACCTTGTACATTAAGAAAACGGGTTGGTAACTGTTTTCAGCTCTCACCTGTTTACAGTTCTGACTTTCAAGTCCACCACAATATTTTAAAAACAGCTTTTCAAGGAATACACATGGTTTTTATTTAACAGTTCCCTGTAGTGTTGAATGTGGGTGGTACACCTAAGTGGCATTTTCATTTTATTCTTTGCCCATAAATAAAGTGACTTAGGATATTCTTTTGTGTATCTAAGATTGATACCAGGTATGTAAACATTTTAGCAAAAAATCGAGATGAGATTCAGTTGTCTACATAACCCCCACAGGACTTCGGAGTTTGTCAAATTTGACTTTTTTTTCCAATGGAGTCATCTTTAAGTGAAAGTAAGAACCATTAATTGTAATGCTGAACACATTTCATTATTATTTACAGTTAATACTAGACCTAAAATGTTACTGTGCACTGTGTGTACTATTTTCCTGTACGAAGTTATGATTTTTTAAGAGAATCACAAATTTAAAGTACAGTATGGAAAAGTGTGTTTTTCAACATTTTCATAAAAAAATTCTATATGATGTATCCTACTTTTTATACACTACTTCAACTTAGAGGCCTACATACTAGATGCATTAAAAATTAAGGTCTGTATGTTAACTCATTACTAAGTAGTAGATCTCTGAAAATAGGGGAATTGGTGCCTGGCTAATACCGGGTACATGCCCTTGAGCCTTTAACCCCCAATTTATTAAAAATGGTTAAAGTTAGAACTGCGCTATTTGACAGTTTTATTATCACGACATATACGTATCCATTTACCAAAAATGACTAAATTCTGATATGGTCACCGTATCATGCACTGTGGTAATGGAATGACCCTGCATCCCCATCTATCGATTATGCACTGCTTTCCTTTTTATCCACATACTGCTTACACTGATCTGTGATTGAAGCTGGGCAGAACTTTTGCATGCCTTCCCTCATCATGCCTTGTTAGATCTATTGCAGCCTCCATTGGTACACGAAGAAGAGGCAGCCACACATTTTAAGGTGGCCATCCCTATCTGGGTGTGCACATTTGGATGTACTCCTCGCTGTATACATGGATTCATCACAGTTCATCAAGGACTCCAACTGGTCCTGGTGACCAACAACAACAGATGTTCAGTTGGGCTCCAAGATCACATCCCATGCTGTGAGAACCTGGCATTCCTGGTTCTCCATCATCCATCCCCCCCCCCCCCTATGGATAAGGATCTGGATGATACACAGGATGCCCACACCCCCAGTCTGAACTGATATCAGACCCCAACATCTTCCAGAACCAGCACCAAGCCATGAGTCTGAGCCACTGCAACGTCTTGCCTCTCTGGTGCCAGACCCAGCAGCAGTTCCTCTATCACTGGCACCATCCAATGCCACACCCTCTTCCCCACAGTCTCCCTCCCACAACCCATTACTCTACATCACTGTGCACTGTACGAGCTCACCTGGTGGGGTGTCTGTGCCATATTCCTAACCCGTGCACCTGCTATCTCTCCCTCGGAGTCATCAGCCACCCTCCCTTCAACCCTCTATCCTGCTCTCTGCCTCGTTTCTCCCCTTGCCAACCTCACCTGGTACTATCTCTCACCCTAGCCAAGTTGCACTTCCTAGCTAGTTGTCACAATGAAGCAAGTGTGTGTGTGTGTGTGTGTGTGTGTGTGTGTGTGTGTGTGTGTGTGTGTGTGTGTGTGTGTGTGTGTGTAAAAAATTTCAATGCAGAAATACATACCACACATTTAATATTCTCTTCACTAAACCTTCACGAACAGGCAGAAAGACAGCATTTATATCTTCATGAGAAGTTACAGAAGGGCGGAGCAAGTCCCTGTTCACTACTATTGTTGGATATGATGCAACCTATAAAGAAATACATTTTAAAATGAGAAAAGAATTGTTAATATTATGGCACAACATACAGAAGAAATTAGACAAGTTAAAGTCCATACTGGTGAAATATGAGTTTGTGGTGTATCTTTTCAATTTCACTCATCACTAGCTGTACACAAAGCACAGTACTGACACACACAAAAATATGACACTGTCCTTGTATAGGAGTAAATCAAACTGTCTTTGCGTAACAGTGGCAAGGGACGTGAAAATTTCTATACTTGAACAATAGCTTGTAGCACATAAAATGAAAGATTTGATACAGAAACTCCGAAAAACTGTAAGTCACTGCAAAGGAACTTTCACTGTATAAAATGGGTACCGTTCAATGTCTCTGTCAATGAGATACCACCATTATTTTCATTTTTGTGTAAGTTTGTCTTTTTAGACTCTAGGAAATTATCCAAGGCAATTTTGACTTTCAGACAACTGCCACAAATTTCCCCACCAAAGCTAGTCCAACTGATACTAAAATAGGCAGTTATTTGGCAAAATACAAGGGGGTACCAAAACAAAGAGAATAACATTGCAGTGGGCAGAACTTTTGTAGTTCACATTTCTCGTGCTAGGCCCGTGTAGCACAACTTATTGCCAGTTCAATGCTACCTGTGTTGTTGGCCTGGCTTGTTCTGTTCATCTGCAGTGATTGATTTTGCTAGCACTGTTTTGTTTTCTATGATGGCAAGTTTAAGTGAACAATGTGCAGCTGTGGAATTTTATGTTCTAGTTTGTAAAAGTGATGCTGAATCTGTTTTAATGTCGTAAAAGCTTACCAAGAAAACAGTATGGGAAAACCTCAAGTGTAGTGCGGTTTGTTCGATTTAAAAATGGCAACATGTTGACTGATGACAAACCTCATTCTGGATGTCCATCAACTGCCCGAATCAACGAAAATATTGAAAAAATTCACACACACACACACACACACACACACACACACACACACACACACACACACACCTATCTCTGTTAGGTAGTTTTTGGCTAAAAATGGCATGTTTCCAGTGCCCTACCCCCCTTAACTTGTCTAACTTGGTGTGTGACTTTTTTTCTCGAATTTTCTTTCCTTGCACGAAAAGGAGGTGTGAAAGGACACCAATTTGACAACCCTGAAGAAGCAAAGAAAGGAGACCGAGGATCTGCCAGCCATTTCTAAAGATGACTACATAAAATGATTCGACCAGTGGAAACACTGGTGGGACAATTGTATTATTTGTAATGGAGAGTATTCCGAAAGGGATAAGGTTTTGTAAATAACCTGAAAATATATATCTTTTAATTTTTTTGTATACCGTCATGTCCTGAAAGCACAAAAATTTGTAGTTTCTGCTCTGTTGTTCTTGAAATATCAAACTGCTCTTCAACTGAAACACTTCTCTTTTAATTGGGTTATTTATTTCTAGGCCAGGCCTAAGTGGTCCACATATCGAGAGTTAAGTAAAATTTGAATCAGACTGGCAGACTGGTATAGCAAACACCAATATGGTAGAAATTACTTGGATGGAGCTGCCCAATTTGTGCTGGGATTCAAACATGCCTTACAAAGACCAGGACACACTAGTTGGAGACCAGGCACTCAGATATTCAAGATCAGTGTTAGTATAATGTAGAAAAAGTGTTATTAATCCTCCACTCAGGTTTCCTAATGAAGGGAGAGAGAATTATCAGAATGGAACAGAAGACTTAATGCTCTACGAATCAAAGCATAAAATTAGGAACTGAAAATTCTGAAGAAACTGAAACAGTGTTAGGGACAGCATTAGAGACTACTGGAGTAAAATGGGACGAAGGATACGACTTATTTTTAAGGGTCATGGGATAATAAACACTTGACTGGCTGAATGGTTGAGGAATTGTATACTGATTTGTAAAGCATATACAAATACAGACATATGCTCACATCATAATCACATTACAGTGAAAAGTAAGCACCAGTCCATAAGAGCAAAGAGAAAAAGCAAAATCAAAGTAAGAAGTTGGAAAAAAAAAAAGAGTTAAATGTAACAATGGGCAATATAATTTATACTGGAGCAACTACTGTAACTACAAGAACTGTGGATAACTGAAGAAATAATCCAGCTTATGGGTGACAAAAATAAACACAAAAATGTTTAAGAAGAGTAAGAAAATCAGTGACAGCAGTCACTTTTTGATTTAGTTATAAGTTGAAGCTTGAACCAGAAAAATAATTGAATTATGAATGCAGTCTACAATATTAGAAAAAGGATAGAGTGCTACTCATTGTAAAAATGACACACTGAGTTGCAGACAGGCACAATGAAAACACTGTTGCACATTTAGCTCTCAGCAGAAGCCTTCTTTTGGAAAGCGCGCACAATATTAGTAACAGTGCGTAGGCCTATAGTCAAATTATACTGTAAATCTGTGTTAATATTCTTGTGCTTAGCCATTTATTATGCCCTGATTCATATGGCAGTATAGCACAGGGCAATAAATTAAGAGGGGCACTGAAGAAAGCAACCAAAGTGTATATATTACAAAAGAAACTGTGGATAAGACACAACATGGAACAAAGGGCTCATTATATGAACATAATCTTTTACTAGACTTCATATCATGGCTCTGCCATCATTAGGCCTATTTATCACGCAACATGAGATGTATATGATGGTGAACTATCATAGCTACAAACACTGTGAGAGAAAAACTGAACAAAATAGAATTTTGACTTTAGGAGAAAAATTAAACTACACGTTGCCATTACAATTTTTTTCATTAAATTCCTGTTTGTCACTGTATCACACAAAAATTTTATAAGCGAATAAGAAGTTATTCAAAGCATTCCATGAACTGTCACATTTCTTGCAACCATGACAGGAGATGTACATGGCTGCTAGTAAGGGAAAAAAGAACATGGAAATACTTACTGTCAATTTAATTTATAGTCTGAACAATTTTGCTGCTATTGTGTGATTGCAAATCATGCAACAAAGCAAATACATACTGTAGTGTGTTAAAATGGAACATAACCTGAATGATTAATACAATATAGGCACACAACAAAAACAGTTTAAGGAAGACCAGTTGCTTTTACTATTTTTTATTAGTATTCACAACGAAAACAAGTAAAAAATTAATAACGTTTGTGGTAGAATTCTGACCAAATCTGCTTCACATTTCATATTCGTTGATGCATCCATGACATAACTACTAAATTTGCATTATATAAAATTTTGTACCGAAATTTAACTACTAGTACAGTTAAAATTAACTACAACGCACTACGTTGTCATGGGAGATCACCTCTCCAGTTTACCAAAGTTTAATTTTGTGGCGCTATTTACTTTCAATTCATATACGGTGTAAGGTCGTTATCTGGAAATCCATGTCATGTCATTTCAAGCATGAATCATCTTGTAGGCAATGACAGTCATACAAGGAAGTTCAGGGTTTAATATCAGTGAGAAACAACTACTCAGATTTGAGAATTAACCACGGCAAAAGTTCCATTACCACGATTTCAATCCTTTTATTAACGTAATTCCCACAACGTTCTAAGGACAATCAGTACATACACATGATAAGACGTGTTTCTTTCAAATTTGCATGGACATGAATTACCAATGTTTCTCTGTTACCAGTGTAAATTTTCTTCTAAACCATATGATGTCGGCAGTTTTTCATAAATGAATTATGAATGCCAAAGTAGTGAATCGTCGACGCCGTACTTTTCCTAAAATACTTGTTGCATACACAACGCCGAATTTTTTTATATGTCCTTATCAGAACAGATCTTAGTTAAACTACGAGTTTATGTTCGGTCAATACGAGTGCAACGTTATTTCAGCCTTCAAAACTCGTTATGATTAAGCACGACAGCGACTTACTTCACAATATAGATTTTTCGGTAACAAAAAAAAAAATTGTTTTACTGCAATGCATTTTCAGCAGGACAAGTGTAATATTTGCAAATTTACATTTTCAACTTACGGTGTTGCTAAATATCGAAAAATTTGCATTTTCAATTGTCATAGTTTGTAATTTTCCATCGACCTCACAAACTGTCACATGGCCAGCAGGTGCAGGATTCGGAAAATTTTTCATAGATACCATGACGCAACTTTGTTTAGCTTGAAAACGGTTTCAAGCGGTGTTAATTCGTTTACGCGACTGTAATCAGTTCACCCCCAATGAGGAACAATTGATATCTAACATCTAGTTAAACACTAGAACTAGTACCCGCTTAAAACTTCAAATTATCAAAGAACATACACAACTTCGGCTGCATCACGAACTTTATATGTACTCTTTGACTTTTGACTTTGTACATAGATCACAGACATACATAAATGTATGTCTTTGTCCATTATTTATCTTTGGAGTGAAATGCTAATTCTCTCCTATTAGGAGAATGAAGGATAAAATACGAAGTTGTCTGCAATAACTGTATACTGCTCGCATCATTTACTTTTGTTTTTAGCAGTTTCCTTAATGTAAAGCTAATAAAGGGTATCGCTTGGACCTTTGCTAATAAAATGCATTATTATAGTTTTCGGAAATAGTTGACGCTGGTCATTCGAATACAGTGTGTCAAAGCTACAGCTAGCCACGGCGATACAGCAGTCATTGACCACTTGACAATGTCTGACGAGAACTCTGTCGAAAGCTCTTGGGAAGCGATTGGGGCCGATTGGAAGAGCGAGAAAATTTTACTAAAAATAAAAGTTATGTAAAGTTATGTGCATTTATAGCGAACTTAGAAAGTTGAATATGGAAACAAAACATAGTGCTATAATCTAGTGAGTAATCTAGTAAGTAACAGAAAAAAACAAAAAAGCTAGCAAGTAACATAATTTTCAAACAAGAAAGTGACAAACAGAAATCTATCTGTTAAGTAATTAATAACAGTAAGTACAGGACTCATTATTGTGGCCAAGGTAGATACGAAGCCCACGCCTACTACAGTAGTACAAGTTTATATGCCAACTAGTTCCGACAAAGAGATTGATAAAATGTATGATGAGATAAAAGAAATTATTCAGATAGTGAAGGGAGACGAAAATTTAATAGTCATGGGTGACTGGAACACGATAGTAGGAAAAGGAAGAGAAGAAAACGTGGTAGGTGAATATGGAATGGTAGTAAGGATTGAAAAAGGGAGCAGCCTGGTAGAATTTTGCACAGAGCATAACTTAATCATAGCGAACACTTGGTTCAAGAATCACAAAAGAAGGCTGTATACATGGAAGAAGCCTGGAGATATTGGAAGGTCTCAGATAGATTATATAATGGTAAGGCAGAGATTTAGGAACCAGGTTTTAAATTGTAAGACATTTCCAGGAGCAGATGTGGACTCTGACCATAATCTATTGGTAATGAAATGTAGATTAAAACTGAAGAAACTGCAAAAAGGTGGGAATTTGAGGAGATGGGATCTAGATAAACTGAAAGAACCAGAGTTTGTAGAGAGCTTCACGGAGAGCATTAGGGAACGATTCACAAGAATGGGGGAAAGAAATACAGTAGAAGAATAATGGGCAGTTTTGAGAGACGAAATAGTGAAGGTAGCAGAGGATCAAGTAGGTAAAAAGATGAGGGCTAATAGAAATCCTTGGGTAACAGAACAGATATTGAATTTAATTGATGAAATCAGAAAATATAAATATGCAGTAAATGAAGCAGGCAAAAAGAAATACAAACATCTCAAAAATGAGATCGACAGGAAGTGCAAAATGGTTAAGCAAGCATGTAGAGGCGCATATCACTAGGGGTAAGATAGATACTGCCTACAGGAAATTAAAGAGAGAAAAGAGAACCACTTGCATGAATATTAAGAGCTCAGATGGAAACCCAGTTCTAAGCAAAGAAGGGAAATCAAAATGGTTAGAATGAGTATATAGAGGGTCTATATAATGGAGATGTTCTTGAGGACAATATTATGGAAATGGAAAAGAATGTAGATGAAGATGAAATAGAAGATATGATACTGCATGAAGAGTTTGACAGAGCACTGAAAGACCTGAGTCAAAACAAGCCCCGGGAGTAGACAACATACCATTAGAACTACTGACAGCCTTGAGAGAGCCAGGTGTAACAAAACTCTGCCTTCTGATCAGCAAGATGTATGAGACAGGTGAAATACCCTCAGACTTCAAGAAGAATATAATAATTCCAATCCCAAAGAAAGCAGGTTTTGACAGATGTGAACATTACCAAACTATCAGTTTAATAAGCCATGTCTGCAAAATACTAACATGAATTCGTTACAGACAAATGGAAAAACTGGTAGAAGCTGAACTCGGGGAAGATCACTTTGGATTCCATAGAAATGTTGGAACACGTGAGGCAATACTGACCCTACGACTTATCTTAGAAAATTGATTAAGGTAAGGCAAACATACATTTCTAGCATTTGTAGACTTAGAAAAAGCTTTTGACAATCTTGACTGGAACACTTTCTTTCAAATTCTGAAGGTGGTGTGGGTAAAATACAAGGAGCAAACGGCTATTTACAATTTGTACAGAAACCAGATGGCAGTTATAAGAGTCGAGGGGCATGAAAGGGAAGAAATGGTTGGGAAGGGAGTGAGACAGGGTTGTAGCCTATCCCTGATGTTATAAAATCTGTATATTGAGCAAGCAGTAAAGTAAACCAAAGAAAAATTTGGAGTAGGAATTAAAATCTATGGAGAAGAAATAAAAACTTTGAGGTTCGCCGATGTCATTGTAATTCTGTCAGAGACAGCAAAGGACCTGGAAGAGCAGCTGAACGGAATGGACAGTGTCTTGAATGGAGGATATAAGATGAACATCAACACAAGCAAAACGAGAATAATGGAATGTAGTCGAATTAAATTGTGTCATGCTGCGGGAATTAGATTAGGAAATGAGATGCTTAAAGTAGTACATGAGTTTTGCTATTTGGGGAGCAAAATAACTGATGATGGTCCAAGTAGAGGGGATGTAAAATGTAGACTGGCAATGGCAAGAAAAGCGTTTCTGAAGAAGTAAATTTGTTAACATTGAGTATAGATTTAAGTGTCAGGAAGTCGTTTCTGAAAGTATTTGTATGGAGTGTAGCCATGTATGGAAGTGAAAAATGGATGATAGATAGTTTAGACAAGAAGAGAATAAAAGCTTTCGAAATGTGGTGCTACAGAAGAATGCTGAAGATTAGATGGGGAGATCACATAACTAATGAGGAGGTATTGAGTAGAATTGGAGAGAAGAGAAATCTATGGCACAACTTGACTAGAAGAAGGGATCTGTTGGTAGGTCATATTCTGAGGCATCAGGGGGTTACCAAGTTAGTATTGGAGGGTAAAAATCGTAGAGGGAGACCAAGAGATGAATACACTAAACAGGTTCTGAAGGAGGTAGGTTGCAGTAGGTACTGGGAGATGAAGAACCTTGCATAGGATAGAGTAGCATGGAGAGCTACATCAAACCAGTCTCTGGACTGAAGACCACAAAAAGAACAAGGACAGAATTAAGGTGAGATATTATAATTTCATAATAAAAACTGAAAGAAAAACTGTTGGAAATTCCAAACTTTTCTGCCGTATATAATCATAGCTATTATAAAACTAGAGCACAAAACTGAATTTAAAATAAATAGAATCAAGTAATGAAGTTCAAGTCATCCAAAATGAAAATATCATGTTTCCGTATGCAGTGACTATAAAATAAGCAAAAATAGTATATAGAAAAAGAGGGTACCGGCACGATCTGAATAAAAGAAGAGATAGGCTGGTAGGACACAGCCCACTACAAATGATATGATAAATTGATGATAAAAGTGACACATATGCTTCATAATAAATGAACAGGATTTTTACAAATTTTTTTTCGTTCCATTGTATCTGTAGCATAGTACAGTACATATAACATTTTGAAAAGCCACAGCTAGTCTGGACCTTTCCATTTCAAAATTTTGTCAGATACTGATTTATATTCTAGTGGACAGTTACAAAATTAGTCCTTGACTTAAGGTTCCTTTCTCTTAAATGTGATTGTCATAATTCCTTCTATGCAGACAAATAGGAGTTGATATTCAAGTGTATAGAGATTTAGTGATGCATTCTAATAAATAACATCGGCTGTTCTTTTTTCTGTGTTGATGCTGTGTTGAAATGTAATATTTTTACATCAAGTCTAAATGGTCTCACATAATCTTTAACTTACACATGAGCTCCACTATACTGACACTCATACTGACTGACACTAACTTGTACCAACTCATGTGGGCTCATGTGTCTGACTATTTATATCACAGAACAAGTACATTTCTCTTTGTCTTTATTCACATACTTAAGAAAACAAACCTACAGTTAATATTTACAGTTCTGCAAGAGTATGGATACAAAAATGGCTTTAAAAATGTATTAATTTGTTTTCTACTATTAAAAACTTGATTGAGGTGAATTTTTAGTGCAAATTTATCGAAATATCGCTATGAAAAAATTAAATCAGAAAAATTATTATTAATTATATTCCGATTTTTAATAGAAACATTTCTATAGATTCATGTGTAGGTGGTTAATATCTTACAATAATTGTTTTCGGGGTATCCAGTTTGAAAATGCTGCTTAAGGGAATCAGTATTAGATCTGTTTTCCTTGAAGATTATGTGAACTCAATTTAAAACAAAGTAATAACAGTTTGATGTTCAACAGTCTCCTTTTATAAGTGTCATGACGTCTGTAGACTAATTCCTTAGTAATATTGAGATTGATAGGGCTAACAGAAATTATGAAAACATTTGTGATACTCACTGCTTATGGTCAGAATGTACATCAGTCGCGACATCAGTCATTTCACTGGAGAAGATCCTTGGCCTGCCACCTTACAGCAACCTAAAGCATCAAAGAGTGGTTAGTTTAGTAATGGGTCTAGGTGTGGGGGTAAAAACTGTGGAGGGAGATCAAGGTTCATTTATTGCACAAAGTATACTGATGTGAAGAGCCAAATCAAAACAGCCCTCAATCTATAGCAAGAAACTGTTAGTCTTTTCTTAGCAGTGAAATATCCTTTGTTAATGATATTATCTGAAATAAGGACACACACACACACACACACACACACACACACACACACACATATATATATATATATATATATATATATATATATATATATACCATAAGCCATGGACCTTGCTGTTGGTGGGGATGTAACAACAACAACGCTGTACTGTAACTTTCCAAATGTTGTGCAATCCGAGTGTCCGAAAATGAAAATTAAAATTTCTGTTAATAATAATTATTTGCAGAACTAGCTATGATAGAATGATATTTAAAGAAATGTTTAGTTAATGAACCAGTAAATGAATGACGAAGGTCTAACAAAGTTGAAAGATAACTTTAGTATTGATATAGTAATGAAGTTTATTATTTTGAGACAGATTTAAAGGCATTTAAATGAGCAGTAAATAAGATGAAAATAGTAGTAACTTATATACTGGAAATCTTGAACGCATAATAAACTCAGCAATCAATTTTTTAAATACAGCGATCATATCAGTTTCAGGATCCCCCCCCTCATTAATTTGAATTCTGAAGTGTTCTAAATTGGTTTGACCAACAAAATTTTGAAGTCAATATAAAAGTCAAAATTTATCAGTGTTTTACCTTCATCAAAATTGACAATTTGCGTGTGACACGAAAGTGCTATTTCTAGGGTAACCTATGCCCGATTTTAATCAGATTAATAGACAGTATAAAGTTTTGTAGTATACATCATAGTGTAGCGTTATGTATTCATGGTTTTTCCATATCAGTACAGAATGTGAAACTATCAGTTCAATAGATTTTCTGGTTCTAAAATTCTACTGTATTATGCAGTGTTACTACTTGTTGTTTTGCATGAATATATAGCAACTTTTACAGGGAAGAAACTTAGTTAATGCCTAATTAGGCTGGCGACCGTATTATTATCAAATTGGTAGCATCTTCAGTGTTGCTTTTGGTCCATCCTGGCGCGTAATTGCATTTCGAACTTGCTTGACAGATCATAGTTATTACAGACTGGGTGTAAGTCTGATTTGCCACCATTCAGGTATACGCGGTCGATATCTATACAAAAATCCTTTCTCATAAGGTGAACCCCGCTCACTTACCATAGTACAGGCTTTAACGAGTACTGTGTCACACGGAGGTTACAGGAAGACTTGTGTGTCTCAGGGACATAGATAGCCATACTGTATGTGCCACCACAATGCAGGGGTATCTCTTGAGAGGTGTAAAATTTTAAAAAGTGAATATGAATATGGTTTCATTGTTAAAATGTTTGTGCTTATCTTATTTTTGTTGGCGATAGGACTTCGCTGATCTAATTGAAGCTGCAGGCAGTGGAGGACTCTGGGGACACCGGCACTTGACGTGATCAGGAAAATCCTCTTCAGTTCAATAAATAAAATGCTTGATACGGTTTTTTAACATTATATGTTTCACTCACACATATAATACATCGAGATTGCAATACTTCATCTCTAAAATCGCACATCCTTATCATCCTTCTACATACGAGAGAGTCTGACCACTGTGTCAGTCTGAAACAAAAAAACTGTAGGTTAAATTGAATGAGAAAATGTTTTCGTTTATCTGCACCTTAGCGCCCATTCATAGTTGACATCTTTGTCAACCCTCTGATTACTCATTGTCTCAATTTTTATTTTTTAATAAATCTTAATTTTACGACATCCTGAGGGCCTTTCATCATGTACTTATAGAGAGGCCAGACAAATGTGTGGTTACTGATGATGGGCAGCAGCCTTTTCAGTAGTTGCAAGGGCAATAGTCTGGATGGCTGACTGAAATTGCCTTGCAACATCAACCAAAACACTATAGCTGTGCTGGTACTGGGAAGAGCTGAAAGCAAGGTGAAACTACAGCTGTAATTTTTCCCAAGGGCATTCAGCTTTACTGTATGGTTAAATGATGATGGCACCCTCTTGGGTAAAATATTCTTGAGGTAAAATGGTCCCTCATTTGGATGTCTGGGTGGGGACTACTCAGGAGGACGTCGTTAACAGCAGAAACAAAACTGGTATTCCACAGGTCAGAGCCTGGAATGTCAGATCCCTTAATTGGGCAGATATGTTAGAAAAATAAAAAACGGAAATGGATAGTTTAAAGTTAGATATAGTGGGAATTAGTGAAGTTCGTTGGCAGGAGGAACAAAACTTCTCGTCAGGTGAATACAGGGTTATAAATACCAAATTAAATATGGGTAATGCAGGAGTAGGATTATTAATGAATAAAAAATAGGAACACGGATAAGCTACTACAAATAGCATAGTAAATCCATTATTGTAGCCAAGATAGACAGGAAGCCCACACCTACCACAGCAGTAAAACTTTATATGCCAACTAACTCTGCAGGCGATGAAGAGATTGAAGGAATGTATGATGTGATAAAAAAAATTATTCACATAATTAAGGCAGACGAAAATTTAATAGTCATGGGGGACATGAATTTGATAGTAGGAAAAGGAAGAGAAGGAAAAGTCAATAGGGACTGGGGCTATAGAATGGCAGAGGAAGTCGCATGGTAAAATTTTGGGCAGAGCATAACTTAATCGAAGCTAACACTTGGTTTAAGAATCATGAAAGAAGGTTTAATTGTGGAGGAGGCCTGGAGACACCAGAGGTTTCAAACAGATTACATAATGATAAGACAGAGAGTCAGGCTCCAGGATTTAAACTGTAATACATTTGCACAGACAGATGTGGACTTCGTCCACAATTTATTGTTTATGAATTGTAAATTTAAACTGAATAAACTGGAAAAAGGCAGGAATTTAAGGAGATGGGGCCAAGACTGGAAAGAATCAGAGGTTTGCAGAGAGTTTCAAAGGGAGCATTTGGGAACGATTAACAAGGACAGGGGAAAGAAATACAGCAGAAGAAGAATGTGTAGCTTTGAGAGATAAAATGGTGAAGGCAGAAAATGCTGAAATAGGTAAAAAGACGAGGGATAATAGAAATCCTTCAGTAATAGAACAGATATTGAATGTAACTGATGAAAGGAGAAAATATAAAAATGTAGTAAATGAAGCAGGCAAAAAGGAATCCACACAGATCAAAAATGAGATCAATGGGAAGTGCAAAATGGCTAAGCAGAAATGGTTAGAGGACAAATGTAGGAATGTAGAAGCATATATCACTAGGGGTAAGATAGATGCCTCCTACAGGGAAATTAAAGAGACCTTTGGACAGAAGAGAACCACTTTTATGAAGATCTCAGATGGAAAACCTGTCCTAAGCAAAGAAGGGAAAGCAGAATGGTTAGAAGGAGTATATAGAGAGTCTATACATGGGTGATGTACTTGAGGGCATTATTACGGAATTGTAGAGGATGTAGATGAAGATGAGATGGGAGACATGATACTGTGTGAAGAATTTGACAGAGCACTGAAAGACATAAGTCAGAACAAGACCCTGGGTGTAGACAACATTCTGTTGAAACTACTGAGACAGCCTTGGGAGTGCCAGCCATGACAAAACGTGAGGCAATACTGACCCTAGGACTAATCTTAGAAGATAGGTTAAGGAAAGGTAAATCTAAGTTTATAGCATTTTTGTAAACTTAGAGAAAGCTTTTGCTAATGTTGTCTGGAATACTCTCATTCAAATTCTGAAGGTGGCAGAGGTAAATACAGGGAGTGAAAGGCTATTTACAATTTGTATAGAAACCAGAGGCCAATTATAGGAGTAGAGGGGCATGAAAGGGAAGCAGTGGCTGAGAATGTAGTAATACAGGATTGTAGCCTATCCCCAATGTTACTCAGTCTGTATATTGAGCAAGCAGTAAAGAAAACAAAGGAAAGATTTGATGTAGGAATTAAAATCCAGTAAGAAGAAACCTTGAGGTTTGCTGATAACACTGTAGTTCTGTCAGGAGACAGCAAAGGACTTTGAAGGGCAGTTGAACAGAATGAATAGTGACTTGAACGAGGATAAAGGAATATATTCATATTGAACCAGATGATGCTGAGGGAGTTAGATTAGGAAATGAGACTCTTAAAGTAGTAGATGAGATCTAGAATTTGGGGAGCAAAATAACTGATGAATTGTCGAAGCAGAGTGGATATAAAATATAGACTGGCGATGGCAAGGAAAGTGTTTCTGAAGAAGCAAAAGTTCTTTTTCTGAAAGTATTTGTATGGAGTGTAGCCATGTTTGGGAGTGAAAAGCGGAAGATAAACAGTTTAGACCAGAAGAGAATTGCAGGTTTTGAAATGTGGTGCTACAGAAGAATGCTGAAAATTAGATGGGTGGATCACATAGCTAATGAAGAGGTTGAATAGAATTGGGGAGAAGAGGAATCTGTAGTAAAACTTGACTAGAAGACGGGAGTGGTTGGTAGGATACATTCTGAAGCACCAAAGGGTCACCAATTTAGTATTGCATGGAGGTGTGGAGGGTAAAAATCGTAGAGGGAGACCAAGAGATGAATACACTAAGGTTCAGAAGCATGCAGGCTGTGATAGTTACTCAGAGATGAAGAGGCTTGCATAGGACAGAGCAGTATGGAGAGCTGCATCAAATCAGTCTTTGAACTGATGACCACAACAATATATATATAACATTGAAAATTATGGACTATAAACCTAAAATAATTTTCATTTTATTGTCAATAGAAAGAAAAAGATATTATTTGAGAAACATTTGAAATGTTGCTAATATCTAACATTTTCTTCAAAACTGAGGATATAAATTATAAATTCTGGCACATTGTGGCAGAGGCAGTACAGGTTCCTGCTCAGTACCAAGATACAAACTATCCTTGAGCACAGATACTGCAGAAGTCGCTATCTGTAAACAGCAGGTTGTGTAAGATATGTGTCACTAATGGTTGGTGGTGACTGCCCTATAGTGATTCATCGAGACCTGTTCGATGTTACTTGTTAAAAATTAGCCCATTCTACTGATGACTTCTCGCAACTACTAACCAACATGTAAATCTCATTTTGATCAGTATATAAATTATTACCTATAAAAAGAGTTAATGTCTCAAATATGTTGAACACTTTTGGTATGCACTTAGTGAAGGGTCTTGGGAAAGTTAGATCATAGCACTGTTAGCAAAATAAAGATGGAAAAGTTTTTGAACATTTTCAAGCATTACTTTGAAATATGATTTCCAAAAAACAAAGTAGTTCCCTATAGTACAGACATATTGAGAAACTGGATTACTTCAGTTACTGGTACTGGTATTTCTTGCAATAGAAAAAAGGAACTTTCTTGCATTCAGAGACAAGAAACCATGCAAAATTTCTAAATTACTTCAAAAAATGCAAGTTACTTCTGAGATATGTCATGAAAGAGGCAAAAATGAAGGAGAATGACAAATATGTTAATGTCATCCAACAGAATAACATCCATGTGGAAAGCTGTGCTGGATCTTATAATGAACAAGACATGGTAAGTATTGGGTTATCACAAGAAGAAAAATAGACCCTGATCCTAGGGCAGTTGTAAACTATTTAGTTCCTTATTATAAAACAGTTCATGATAAACTAATGAAGGAAAATTTAGAAATGATATGAAGATCACGAACTTCAAAGTGAGTTATTGAATCATAAGAATATACTAGTAGTGTCTATGTGTTCTTGAAACTGGCCCAAAGTTACCAAGGCAGTGTTGTCTTGTAATCCTTTCTTTACATCTGGAAACATGGGTCCCCTGTGTGTGACTGTTGTAGGCTTGGCCTTCTAATAAGGTACACAACTTCTTAATAATTTTCTTATATATCTATGTTGTTGAACGTGAACTTGTTCCCTTAATTTATTATAGCACTTCCATGGCCTGATTCAGATGTGTGTACCTGATTAATTTACTACTGGAAACCTAAAGCACACACACAAGTCAACTGTTCTCATTAGGACTGGTTTGTCTGAACAGTACATTATTCCTAATTAGATAACTGTTTTGGATATATACTGCATCACCATCTTACAGTTTTACCTTAACTTCTCTCAAGCTAGGATCCTTGTTCTGCTCCTTGCCAATATTAGCAAGTGTGGTTTCTACAAAATTCATAAATGTTACTTCCTTCGTGTACAACACATTAAATTTAGTCTCCTTTAGCTCGTTATTGTTCTCATGTGTCAGATCTATGGGTGCTCAAGAACAACATAAGTGCTACAATGTTTTTTGTTCCTGGGACATGCACAACAGAGACCTCAAATTCTTGTAGATAAAGGGCCCAGCAGCTAAGTTGTTCACAGGCTAGTCTTGTCATCATCTAGAATCCTAGAGCCTTGTGATAACTGTGTATTTTTGTTAATCTCCCCACTGGAAACTAACTGAAATTAATAAATCACCGTACAACTGCCAAGGCCTCAAGTTCAGTCACTGTGTGATTCCTTTTGGCTTTACTCAAGATGCGATCATTTGTTTTACTAATTACACAACCTGTTTGATCTCCTGGAACAGATGGGCAAATTTAGTTCGTGATGTATCAGTTGACTTGGAGAATTCCTTGCTTAAGTCTGGATGGAACAGGAGGGGTGCTTTCACCAAAGCTTCTTTTAATTCTTCAAATTCGCACTGCTTTACTTCAATCCAGTTCCATGTCACATTCTTACCCATCAAACGACACATGTTTTATAAGTCCTGCGTGAAAGAGAGAGTTACCAAATCTAACTTGCCCCAATTTTCCAAGGTCTGGCCAGATACCATCAGCAGATATTATGTGGCCCAGGAATAGTACCTCCTTTTGTCCAAATCCGACTTCGTTAAGCTGACTGCGACTACCTGCTCCTTGAAAGCATTAACTGATCTGAAACGGTATTATGGTCTTCCCATGTCTCTTCCGCAATGAGTATGTCAATGTACATAATTGATATACACTGAAACTTCGTTCCTAGTGCTTCCACGGTCAGGGAACCCAGCCCCATGATGAAGACAGCCGATGACACATTTAGTTCAAATGGTAATTTCTTAAACTGAGAGTTGCCAGTTCACAGGATGCAGTTCAGCCTGCCAGTAATACACTCACAAGTCCACAGATGTTAGGACCCATGCACCATACAACTGCTGCTGAAATTCTTTGACCTTTTACAGCGCATCGGTCTGTCTTTCAGTTTGGGTGTAAATCTGATGAGAAACAACCACCAAACAGATATATTCAGACTGTTGTATGAGCTGACTGCTTCTTCTATTACACCTTCTATTACCATTCCTTTGATTTCATTTCGCACCTTCTCTTTTAAGATTAATGGTAATTAGTACAGTTTAATAAAAAATTTTCCACATTTCTTCACTTTAAACGTATGCAAAAACGTTCGGGTTGTCCCTGGTGTGTCCAAAAACAGGCTTGCACGTGACTGTAGTACTCTCCTTAAGCCTACTGTCGCATCAGCTGTCTTACCTTCAGCTCTATTCCGCAATAAATTGCTTGCATATTACTTCCGTTCGTCTCCACAAGTCACAGAATAGCCAGGTCTTGTCCATCACTCCTTTCTACATGGTCATCAAGACGCAGTCTCACTTTTTCATTCATAATCTTCGCCACAATGTATCTTTTGGTAAAACGCACAATCATTTCGAATTTATTCATGAAGGTGAACCCTAGCATTGCCTCAACTGTGAGACGTTGTACAGTCATGAATTTGCACTAAATTCTTGCTTCTGACACATGAAACCGATCCAAATGTGTTCACTGACATAGGCGCTTTTGCTGCTCATGGCACCTCATATTTTTTACACTATTTGTCTTAAACACCAGCCTTGGTGAACCCCTATTACTCACATAATATACACATTTATCTAGCACCAACACCTGTGTCTCACACACATTGAACTATTCTACCACTTATATTTACATTACACACAGGATAACGACAACTCCCTACTTCACTTTCTTCCTCTAACAATGTTTTCTGAAGGTCCTGGAAGTCTTCATAGACTGTTCTATTTGTCCTCGTACGTCTGACAGTCCTCCCTGGAATGATTGTTACCAGTCAGCTCTGTTGTTCATTTCTTTGCTCTCCATTCTGCTGATTATTCCCATGTTTTGGATCTCTACTATTTCATCTCTTTGTCTGTGCTGTTCGTCATTTCCCCCGTTATTTCCTTACTCATCTGGCCTATATTATGCCCAATTGTCATACTGGTTCTGATGGTTTTACCAATTTCTCTTTTCTCGAGATGGATGGCTTGCTCTTCAGCTCTGATTATCTTGTTCACTTCTTTCTGGCTGAAGTAAGTACTGGAATGCTCTCATGTCTTACAAGTTTCTGCCTGCTATCGTAATCTCTCTTTGTAGGCGGTAGGGAAACTTTGTTAAAGAAATCATAATGAACTCTCTCGCTTCATATGGTGTGCCTAAAAACTGATTATGGCTAACTGTGTCTTTAAAATACTGAATCGGGTCTGGCCTTCTAGAATCTACATCTGTCTCCATCGAGAGAATCTGTAGCTTTACCTGACCCTGTTTAGCCTTCGACCAGTTCAAGAATGCATACTTAAAATCTTCTTCTTCAGTTACTCGAATCTGCATGACTGCTTCTAACAAGAACACGCACAAACAAAATTTATTTTTTACTGTGTGACGATGACAGCAGCAGTGCCTTGTGAAACTGTTTTGTCCAAATTATGGAACGGGCTTTCATTGCAGTTTAGTTATGGCTGGAGATGAATGTGTACACAGCCCTCTATTATGACTGTGTCTGTCTGTTATAATTCTTCTTCTCGCCTCTTTTCACCTTCGCACGTGCTCGTATCAACGGTCTTTTCCATTGGTCTCGGAGTTACCACTCCTATCTTTTTCCTCCTGTAACACAACCAACGCTTCCTTGCTCTGCCTTTTGATGTGAGCCTGTGTTTCCGTAAATTGTAATAACTCTCTCATCTCTTCACAACTGCACAAACTGGTTGGAATGATTTCCATCAGACGACGAATCACTATGCATAGACAACTGTTCTATGACTGTGGTCAAAACTTCAACTAGTTCATCTCTTTTCTTTATTTCACCCTTCTGTTACTTAATACTTGCTTTAACACCTTTACCTCCTCCGTGACTTCTCCTTTCCATCCATTAATTGTTTTGGTACTCTTCACCTTACTGTCAACATCTTTCCTTAATTCATCGGTAGTTTTTTTAGTGTTTTGCTCCAGCCTAATTTATTATGAAACCCAAGCAAATGTTCATCAGCATTCTGCATTAACTGAACCTGCAAATGTTTCACTTGATCTTCAGCCTACTTGTCTAATCTTTTTAGTTTCTCGACATTTTATTTGTGCAGTTCTTCACTCTTTTGTATTGGTCTCTATCTTTTCTTTCACTTTTTTTTAGTCATTCAGTGACCTTTTATGCCCTCTCAGCTTCTTTCTTTGATTTTTCTCTGAACTGTTCTTTTCTTCTAATTTTTAGTGTTCCGTGCCTCAGTCAGTAAGTACGGAACCCTTACATGATCATTTTGTTGTCCATCCATCTGTCTGTCTGTCTGTCCGACTGTTAAGACTCGTTTTTCTAAGGAACTGGCACATATATCACGTTGAAATCGCTTGTAACTTTCTAAGGTCTTTGGTCTCTTGACGATGTGTAAGGTTTAAGCGTCCAAGTCTAGGCAATCAAAACATATTGCCATTTACGTCACATATTTCGATACTTGCAAACTCACTCATGAACTCCTATAGTGTACTTCCTGTTGAAATATAAATATAAAATTTAACAATAAAAATATTCTGCAGTACATTAGAAAGACTTGCACCAGGCCATTGAGACACACGGAATTATTATTATTATTATTATTATTATTATTATTATCATTATTACTATTAATCGATAGACAAAGTAGGCTTTTATGGAACCCTCAGAGCATGAGTCCTAGTCGCACTTGTGGGGCTTTTTGAACTGTTCATCACTCTTCCTTATATTCTTTTTATCTCTTGTATCAGAAAGGTTATCAAAACAAATGCTACTGGAACGTGAGAATTCGGTTCCCAATTTATCACAATCTGTGGTGCAGTTTCGTGACTGGTAGCTTTGGATGCTTCCGTCGCCTGATAAATTGTCACACCATCCTCGCCCATGGATTCTGTTTCTAAGATGACCCCGCTGTTCTGCCTATTGTTCTATACCTCTTCTATATTTGATCCACACTGTGAGCTTTCTCCTCTTGGAGCATTAAAATTAACGCGCTGAATAATTTCGTGTTGAATCTTCATGTTCAATCCACTATCTGCTGTTTCTAAGTTAACAGACAATTAACCTTAAATATTCCTAACACTTCACTGCCCACAAGATCACGACTAAATTCGATAAACCTACGTCCACAACTCAGCAAAATCCTTCAAAATAAACATTTACACAGATAAAAACCCTCCAAAAGTTCAATGACGATCTTCAGACTGGACAACAACTGGCTGATACAAACTATCTTTTTTTTTATTTTGAGCTTTTCCTCATTACAGAGGCTTATCTCCAACATAATAATTTACTTTGAAATTATTATACAAAGAATAAACGTTTTAAGCTACATTTTCAAAATATTTCTCCAGGTGTTTCGATCTTGTGTGTCCTCTTCCTCTGCGCCCATTCTCCTCATTGTGTGCTGTACAGGTGGTCATAGGTCGTCCTCTTCTTCTTATCCCCTTCGGTTCCCACTCCAGTATCAATTTCGGTATTCTGGCTTCCTCCATTCGTCGTACATGCCCATACCACTGCAATTTCTACCTATCCATTATGTCATATATTCTTTCTTTTATTTCCATGCTCCTTATTATTTCGGTGTCCCTTATCTTATCTTTCCTGGATATTCTTGCCGATCTTCTCCAGAAGTCCATCTCTAGAGCTTGTAATTTTTTAATGTGCTTCAGGTTAATTGTCCAGGTCTCCGTTCCTATCTTTTCTTTGCTGAAAGAAATTACAGGGGTTAGTTATGCGCCACCAACGTGATGATATTTTGAAATTCCTTAGTTCATTGAGCATGGTGGCGCAGTGATTAGCACACTGGACTAGCATTCGGGAGGACGACGGTTCGAACCCGCCTCCGGTCAACCTGATTTAGGTTTTCCGTGATTTCCCTAAATGGCTTGAGGCAAACGCTGGGGTGTTTGTTTTGGAAGGGCGCGGCCGAATTCCTTCCTCATCCTTCCCTAATCCGATAGGACCGATGACCTAGATGTTTGGTTCCCTCCCCCAAATCCATCAGTTGTTAATATTGAAGAGAAACGCGGAAAAAAGGGCTGATCCTCAAATGCAAAAACTTAGAGATACGTATTGCCTTCTGTTGCTGGGTACGGGAACTATCAAAATTGACATTTCTCTCACCCCTAAATATCCTAATGAGATATTTAGGGGTGAGACTGATGTCAGTTTTGATAGCTGCCGTACCCAACAACATTTGAGGGTTAGCCTGTTTTCCTCGCATGTCTTCAATTGAAGGACTCTTTTGCACTGCAATGTCTGTTACGGAAAACACAAAACTGAAACTAAAAGTTCTGACTGCTACATCCGGAGATCGCAAGTAGGCGAAATCCTGGTCAGGTTTGCCGGTTTTCCATGTGTTGTTAAGGATGAGCCATCAATATACCTCTGGGAATGTCTGAGAGAGCTGTTTTGGTTGACCTTACCAATAATAAGCTTGTTCCCCGTAGAACCTCGTGAATTTAATTGCAGCTGTCACAAAACTGTAACTAAGAAATAAATAAAATAGGGAGTTTCATCAAACTACTGAATGAAATAATCGTCATTATAAAAACCTAAAAACGCAAAATGAAACCCTGCATTCAAGCCCTGAAGACCACCTGATTGTCGTCCGATCGTCATGTCATCCTCAGGTTTTGTTATTGTATATTGTGTGGAGGGGCATGGGATCAGCATACAGCACTCCCGGCTGTTGTCAACGTGTAGACCTTGGAGTCACTACCTCTCAGTATCCTCACCTGGCATCACAAGACCAAGGCCTGGCCAGTCCCTATGGGCCCCAAATGTCGATCTTGAGAAACTAAAACACTATCGAAATTAATCATTATGTCTTGCATCCCTCAAGACTACTATGATGTCATTAGACTTGTTAAAGTAAGATTAACTGTATTGATTCTGTGGCCACTGATGTGTTCAATTTCGAGTGATCTGTGGATTTTTTATTCTCTCTTCTTGACCCTCTTCTTGAAACTCTATCATTTCTGAGCTTTTCGATTAAATTACAGGGTGCTATTTCGGGATTGCATCGCACTGGGATTGGGATGACGACAGTTTAGGTGGTAAACACTCCCCACTGCAACGTCGATTTGCAAAAGTGTTTAAAACGACTCGAAGAGATCTTCAATTACACGTTTTTGGCGTTTGCTAGTTGTGCAGGGACGATCTAAAACTGTAAGCACTTACAGAAAGAATGGCATAGGTTTCATTTCGAAATGGTTAATTTATTTCATTGCCCTCTCTTTATCTAAATTAGTTTTCTTACCAATTCTTAACTTTTTAAAATTATTCCACTGTGATGTAAAGAGTGAGGTTCTCTAGTCTCCATGTCTATTTGTCGTTCTGGTTTCAACCTACTTATGTGACCCTCAACTTTTTGGCTAAGCAAGAGCGCTGATGAGCACTTGGCTCGGGGGACAAGTTCATGTGCACAGCGATAATCTTTAAAACACTGTTAAGCGTTTCCAGTAGTCTCCAAGTTAAAATGCGATTACAATTACAGTTGTTCACTGAGTTGGATCTGTCCAAAAGTACCACAGTATTCAAAATAGCAGTCTCTTTTAACAATCACACCTCGATGATTCCCATATCAATGTTGTAATAGAGGGCTCGTTAATGTGAAACAACTGGGAAATAAATTACGAGCAAAATGCTAAACAGTGGAATACTACATAGAAATTCTGTCCCATACTCATCTAGATAACTTCATCCTGTTACTCTGGTTCCTCAGTGTATTAAACTCTCTGAAAATTGAGAAGTTGTCATCAGGAGCTTCTCGCTTTTATTGACAAAAACTCATCATCAGTTATATTGTAATCATTACGAGTCAATGATATGTTTTGTCTCTTTTGTTTTTATACTATTACTTGCAGTTTTTCTTAAGAATGACATATTCGACACATTACTGATGGCAGATTTTGTGCCTTGTTGTACATTCTCATCACAACTGCATCTTCTTTTATGTCATCAAAATCTGGAATTACCGGCAGTTTTTCTTAAGAATGATATATTCGACACATTACTGACTGCAATTTTTGTTCCTTGTTGTACGTTCTCATCACGACTGCTTCTTCTTTTATATCATCAAAATCTGGAATCGAACATAAATCAATTACTTAATTATCTTAGTGGCTTTTGACTCCTATTTTTCGGTCATTTCGTAAATCTCCCTTGCTTGGTTTACTTTCATGATTTGAAACTGTATGTTATTCGCAACATATGAAATTTGTTTACCAAATGTGAACATCTAGAAGCAGTGCTATGTCGTCTTTTCATTTGTGTTATTGTGTATTAGAGGTGGTGCCAGTGCATGTATTCAGAAGGAAAACTGTTTTCAAGTATATATTATTGAAATAAACGTTATTTACTCATAACATGAATAGTGTCTGGTGATGCTAGAAAGGTGAGTCGCTTCCTGTAAATGAGTGCTTTAGTTTGCTGACTGCTTAAGACAGAAAACAAAAATACCTATGACAACTACAGAAGAGGAGAACAACTGCAATAATATTCCATGCTCTTTATGTATGATGTTCTAGTTGCAGTCATTGTATCTGAATATAATTCGTATTTATGTTTTAGACCACTGGTGGTCAATCTTTTTTTACTGTCCACTTTTGTATCTCTGTTAACAGTAAAATTTTCTACCCACCCACCACTTCTACAAGAATGGTGATTAATAAAATAAGAGTGTAACTTCACTTTTATAAAATTTATAAAACGTGTGGAAATAATTATTTACCAAATACTTTATGGCAAAATTTTTTGGAAACATAATGAAACAGTTTTAAAACCTCTACCGCCTACTGCCACTATGAAAGCTGGAATGTCCAGTAGTGAGCAGTAGGAAGCAGATTGACTCCACTGCTTTAGACCCAAAGCAGAGTTACAGAAATGTGATTAAAGCTCATTGGCCTATACTAGGTCTTTCTGTTCCCAGTCAATGCAGTGGCAGTCAGCAGCGCTGTGTCTTCGAAAGTCGAGTTCCCCTGGGGCAAACAAACTCAAACTTTGCATCAGCTGAGCAACTGTGTACTGTCTGTCGCTAGTCTACTAGATATTTTCTTATCTCAATTAATCTCACGTAAGGGATACATAAAGCAGAAAATTTATTGTTTTGAGTCCAGAAGGCTTGTTACAACAGAAATTGCAGCTTACTTAACCATTCACGCTGTGAATTATTTGTCTTAACAAGAGAGAGCTGTTTGATGCAGTTATATGCTAGCTTAGCAGTAAAGTTTTCGCCCTTATAGTGGAACAGTGTATCTGTATCCCATTCTAATCTTAATGGCGACAACATTTTCACGTCTTATATGAAAGAGTCACCAGCACGCAGATCGACAATCAGTAAAGAAATCCTAAGACAACTTCTCTCCCAGGAGTTCTCTCGCTACGTCGGCTCTGTACCCTGTAGATCTAAAGGTGAAAAACTTGCCGAACTGCAAAACTGTTATCGTCCACTTTTTCTGTGTCTGTCAATTGTATTGACTTAACTTAGGCTCTAAGTGAGATATGAACTTGATTTTGTTTTGTATATAGCCCTACTGCTACATTTGCATACTTTTATGGTTGTCTTGTAAGGCTACTTCAGTATGACTATGGACTGAACGTAGACAAAGACTGCTTCGAAACCGAAGATGCATTTTATCTTGCTAATTCATGACAATTTGGGATACTCTGTTTTATTAAAACATACATTTTTCGTAACATTGTCATGGTAAGTTGTAATTCATTTGTATTAATACTAGATGTCGTTTTTTATTTTATTTAACACAGCAGTTAAACATGAAAGATAAATAAATCAGCAACAATGTAATCTCCCAGAATTCAGGCAGTTTTTCGACTTCATGCCTATAGAAAATACGTTGATAGTATTTCGTCTTCTTGGTGTGTCAGCAGACAGTAGAGTTGTGCAGTTCAGCATAACAATAAGGTGGGGTCTCGCGATTTCTGTTACTGATAGTACATAATTGGGTTTTTATTTTAAATTTTACCACAATAAAATTTATTAATTTAATCCAACCACACACAGAGAATATTTATTCAGAAATTCGTTTATGAAAGAGGAAAGATTGTCAAGGAGAATTGATTTCACATCAGTTTCAAACATTATTTCATTGTCTGTTTATTTTATTGTATTGTTTATTATTAATCTCACAACATGCATATTATTGATCATGTTATCATGCTGTGAAGGAGACATGTCAGTTTTTATGATAGTTACTTAATTTTCTAGTACTATTTTTACAAGCAAATTTTTATGTTGAACACAGTAACATCATGAAATTGTTTTTCTTATCATGTACCAGTACTTAGTTTCTAAATTACACAGATATTATTTTACAAATACAGTATTATATACACACTATGATATTAAATACCCATGCTGTTCAAATGATCATCTCATCATTTATAAATTACTCCTTTGTGTAGTAGCATTTTTCCACCAGACGATCATGTATGTTTTCAGTAAACCTATCTCCATGCTCAGTATGTCTCTAGGCATTTGAGTTTCTTGTATATAGTCATTCCAATGTACAGGGCTATATTTTGCTAGAGTTTTCACTGGTGTTTCAGAAGCACAGGATTTTCTTTTTGTTAGTGTTTTCAACTTGTCTAAAATGGTTAGATCAGTACTTAAGTGTAAAAAAGATAATAATCTCAAATGTACAATACAGGGACAGATAATATTTTTAGATCCTTGAATAATGGGTGACACAATGTTCTTGGAGGTGCAGCACACATTTTTCTAACGATTCTTATTTAAAGCTGCAGGATTCTTTGCATGTGACTTGAATTCCCCCATAAAATTATACCAAATCTAATTATAGATTTAAAACAATTGTGTTATACCAATGTCCTGCTTTTATATGTGTTACCTCAGACAATACGCCCACTTCAGAAAACAGGAATGTTAAATTTAATAGTTAAGTAATCTATATGTACTTGCCAGTCTATATTTTTATCCAAGTTTAGTCCCAAGAATGTGATGGACTTGACTTCTCCCCTAACTTGATTTTTATGTATGATACTGAAGACAGTGATTTTTTGTTGTTTGGGGTGAAATTGTATAAAAAGTCTTTGAAATGTTAAATTTAGGAGCATTTTGAGAAACCATGTTCTATGTTGTTTACTGTGTATTGACACTATCTAGAATGTCTTCCCATCTTCTTTTTCAATAAACAGTGAAGTATCAGCAGCAAACATAAGAGGTGAGGCATTCATATTGAGATGTAAATCATAAGTGTAAAGACTGAACTTTCTAGCATGTATAATGCGGAATACACTCTGAACACGAATATCTGTCTGATAAACAGAGACTTCAGTGTGCTGTGGAACATGTGACTATGCACTCACGCTTTTCTATCGTTCAGTCACAGTAAAGAATTGTTCGCTCACAAATATCTGACCTCCACTATTGGAACTTTCCTTACATACAGCAGGGAAATCTTTCACATGGTTGAGTGGTTGTGCAGAACATCATGCTTCACATGTGTAGATGTGCATGCATACAGGTACAGAGATGACTTTTTAGATGTTAATGAATGTTTTTGAGCTGGTGTAATTGATGATCTGTCATCACAAACAAACATCTTCAACAGCAAACCACTCACCACATAGAGAGCCAAGTTGGAACTTCCAACATCAGCCCCAAAGTGTAATTTTAGATGCTTTAAAAATCTTAGCAATTATTATGAAATCCTTACCACTCTAAGAGTATTTGTGTAAGAAGAATGGCATTTGTTTCTTATGGAATTAAGAGACATTATTATTCACTGTGTTACTCACTGTTGTATTTTTGCAGTATTGTTCAAGGTAATTATGTTACACACTGATGTCATTTGTGCTATAGCAAGATGATGCATTTGTTATACTCTCGAAGATAAAAAACGACACACTACGAAGGAATTATCCAAAAGAGGCGGAAATCGGTAAATGCGATGTACATGTACGGAATAACAAATGGTTATCATTCCAGAAAAACTAGATGTCTTATTCAAGAGCAACAGCTTCACAAACTGAACAAGACAATAATGAATTGGTCCACCTCTAGACCTTATGCAAACAGTTATTCGGCTTGGCACTGATTGATAGACTTATTAGGTATCCTCCTGAAGGATATCGTATATAATTCAGGATAATTGGTGAGTTATATCATCAAAATACAGAGCTGATAATGTTCGAAATGTTCTCAACTGGGGAGAGAGTTACCGACCTTGCTGGTCGAAGTAGGGTTTGGCAAGTATGAAGACAAGTAGTGGAAACTCTCGCCACGTGAGGGCGGACATTATCTTGGTGAAATGTAACCCTGGTTGACATGCTATGATGGACAACACAAGCGGGAGTAAAATATCTTCGACGTACCGCTGTGCAGTAAGAATGCCACGGATGGCAACAAAAGGGGTCCTGCTATTAAATGGTATGGACTGTCAGACCATCACTCCTGGTCACCGGGTAGTATAGTAGGTGACATTCAGATTGGTATCCAACCACTATCCAAGGCGTCTCCAGACACGTCTTCGCTGGTCATGGGCCTCATTTCGAAGTGGGAGTCATCAATGAAAACAATTCTACCGCAGTCAATGAGATTCCAGGTCGAAGATGTATGTGGTGGAGACGCCCTGGATAGCGATGGAGTACCAATCTGACCATCGCCCGCCATATGTCCCGACAACCAAGAGTGATGGTCGGAGGTGCCGTTTCTTTTCATAGTAAGAAACCCTTTGTTTGTCATCTGCATCATAACAAGTCGACAGTATCCTACACCCCGTTTTGTTGCCCAACAAGGTAAGCCATCCTGGCCTTACATTTCAGCAATATAATGCCCATGCATACACGGCGAGAGATTCTACTGCTTGTCTTCGAGGTTGCCAAACACTACCTTGGCCAACAAGTTCACCAGATCTCTCTCTAATTGGGGATGTTTGGAGCACTATGGACAGGGCCCTCCAAGCAACTCGGGATTTTGACGATCTAGAGAGCTAGACGAACTGAATGTGTCACGATATCCCTCAGGACATCCAATAACTCTGCCAATTAATTCCAAGCCGAATAGTTGCTTGCATAAGGGCTAGAGGTGAACCAACGCGTTATTGACTCCCTCAGTTTGCGAAACTCTTTCTCTTGAATAAATTACACATTTTTTCTGAAATCGCAATCATTTGTCTGACTCTGCATAGTGTGACTCGTTTTTTATTTAAGCTGTTTGATATCTTCTGGACTTGGGTAAGTTTCATCAGTGTCCATCATGTATTGTGTTGAGATGCTTTTTAGTTCTAAATTTTCTTGAATTATTAGTACCAATGTAAGTACATCCATAGGACCTATAAGAACTAGAAATTACATTTGTTGGAAACTAAAATGTATTTTTGTGTTGTGAACATTGATATACAATTGCATTGGTTTGCACCTTTGTCTTGAGTATTAGATAATTAAAACTGTCTCATACTGACTGCGAGTGAAACACACTGTGGGTTCAAGATTCGTTGAACTGTTACATGTAAGCAACATTCCAGATAACTTGTCCACTGCATAGAATTTGAAAGTAAAGTAAGTAGCTTACAACTTCTTTGGCAAATATAGTCTTAACAAGCTGTCGTTTCACTCAACACCTTCAACAACTTGTACCTTACTTACTTTTGTTCATATCTACTGAAAAAATGCAATGTATCTCAGGAAATTCGAGCTTATAGATTGCATAGGCGAAACATAATGACTTCTGCTTAACAACATGTTGGTCCACCTTTGGAAGGCAATACAACAGCGATCCTGGGTGGTGGGGTTTCTATAAGTCCTTGGCAGGTTTCTGGAGGTCTGTGGCGCCAGATGTCTACGCACAAGTCACACAAGGCCTGCAAATTACGGGCCAGAGGCTTGTGTTTGCGGATCTGGGGTGGAATAGCATCTCAGATGTGTTCCATCCGGTTCAGATCAGGCCAATCTGGTATCCAAGACATCAACGTGAGTTCATTATCATGATCCTCAAACTACTGTAGCACGATTCTGGGATGTTACATGGACAGTTTAACTGCTGGAAGTTGCCGTTGCCGTCGGGGAAGACATGAAGTATTCAAAGATGTATGTGGTTCACATACATCAAATGGAAAATTACCATTTCTCAAAGTTTTCGATAAAATGCGAAGTCAGGTAGTAGTAAAAGTCGATATAGTGTGGAGTTTATAAAGTTAATATTACAATATAGTGGTTTACACCAATTTAGTGGTTTATTACAGCTTTTGAATCTCAACATGACTGTTGAAAATAAAGTGTTCCATTCTGCCACAGGTTCCCCTACTTTCTAAACGTGTGTTTCAGGGCTTCTTTAAATATTTTGAGTCATATTTGTAAAATGTGGAATCAACTATATATATATATATATATATATATATATATATATATATATATATATATATATATATATATAGCTTGGTTGCCTGCTGAGTATCAGAGGGACATCAAAGGTTCCCCTCTGGCATTTCTTTGTGAATGTGAAAAAATATAAGGCTTTAGAATGTTTTGGATTCATGTTGAACTGTAGTTCACTGTATTGCTGGTTTAGTCAGCAAGTTCTCAGGATGGAGGAATATAAGAGCATATAATACCCAGTAGCACCATGTCTCTTTAGTGCTGTGCTGGTTTCAAACTATGCTTCAGGTTGAGAATAAAGGGTAAAGGTGACTGCAGGCAGTATTACAATTTTGACTCCATACTTTGTCAAAATCTCCACAGCATCTATTACTGATGGTTGACATTAGGAAACATAAAAGAGCCAAAAAGTTTAATGTGTCTTTTATGCAGCAAAAATTTATTTTATAACAATACAACAAAAATATACAGAAATTTTACAAGTTACTATGCTGAATAACGAAAATTTACACTTTATATCAGTTAGTTCCCATGTATACTGCTCACATAGATTTGCCTCATTTCTTTTTCACCATCACCCAAACATAACATAGTATCACATATAATTTGCAAGTAAATGATATATTTTATGGTCATGTTCATATGTTGAACAACTATAACAGAAACCAAAATGAGAATGTTTCTAAGAAAACTGCTTAAATTATACTTCAGAAATGTGTTAGAAAGAAACAGACTTACTGAAGCATGCACAGAATCCTCTTACAATTTATTGCAGAACACTAGACTTCAGAAAATCTGTCAGTGGTAGTGTGTAATAAATATTTGTGGAGATATGATTCTCACATTTGGAGCTGATGTGAGATCTAATACTCTCACATCCAAGTGTCAATAATATTATTATTATAATGGGTAAAAGTTAGAGATTCTATTTACGAGTCATTTGAAATAGTACACAATCCTATAATGTCTTATGTGTAAGAGCCTATACCACTGCCATTCTGATAAATGCATGTGAAAACTGTAAATGTACCAAATAATTTTGTACATTTATACTGAATAAAGAACTCATATATTAATGAATTAACTAACAAAGTATGGAGTAACTATTCTTATAAGGTAGTGTAAGGCACATAAAAATAATCTTGGAACGGTATAGTCACAGTATTTCAGCAGAAATAATAACGCAGTTTGTTTCTTTTATTTACTTAAACTATGCACAATATAGTAACAATGGATAGAATGATACATAGACTGTATAATTAATTTGATGCATGAATTTATGTTAGTACTGAAATAAATTCCAACAAGGTGTGTTAGCTTCATTGTAAGAAATTTCTGATTATCTGTCTATTATACCTATGGTTAAAATGAAACACTTTCCTGTTTAACAAAATCGGAGAAATTGAAAATAACCTGAAATGTTCTCGTTAGCAATAAAATCTAGCATGAGACGAAGTAGAAACTCAGCTATACTCACACCAGCATACAATAATAAATACAATATAGTCCATACAATAAACATCAGAGGGTATACAGAACATACCTTTGTATTGTGTTCATAAATATCACCAAAGATCCTAACAGTTTATTTATTATGTTTGAAGATGTCCCTTATCGAAATCTTTTGTATAATTATCTTATCACGCGGTCCCTTTTCTTTACACTATGCTGCTGACGACGTGGGTGAATACAACTATACACGAACAATCGTCCAAAGCGGGAGAGCAGTCACATCTGAGTAGCACATGGGGTGGGGGGGGGGGGTTGGGAGGGGGAAGTCGCTCAGTCTATGAGGCTGAGCTTGCTGTTGGTCTTCCGCAGCTGCGCGCGCCACGGCATGATGGGCGCCGGCGGTTCGTCGTCCTCCTCGGTGCCCGGGTCGGGCCGCGACTCCGGCGGCGGCGTCTTGTTCTCCTTGTTGCTGCTGTCCACGGGCGTGGGGGCGCCAGGCGCCGTCTGCAGCCGCTCGTCCGCCTTGCTGGGTCGCTTCTCCTCTGGGCCGCGGCTCAGAGTCGATCTGTGTGAGACACAGTACGTGAAAAGATTACAATTAGGTATTTGGAAGCGCGTTCCGATTTATCTGAAAAGGCAATGCTATCTAGGGTGTCACTTCATGTTTGTAAGAAATACGTCTCGGATTTCAGAAGAGGTTTCCGGCATCACACACGTTTGGATTCTAAGTGACGTAAGCGTCGATTGGCAACCTACACTATAAATAAGAGGCGAGCATTGTTGCACTGTCAGCAGAAAAGTAGTAACAGTAGAATGGATCGTCCAGGAGAGCTCAGTGACTTCAAACATGGATGTCATCTGAATGAAAAATGCATCAAGGACATTTCGACCCTTCTAAAGCTACCAAAGTAAACTGTTTGCGATGTGTTTGTGAAAGCAGACGTCGTGCACTGACGAACAGGGACCGTGAAACATTACGGATGATGGTTGTGAAAATTCATATGAAATGAGCGGAAGGAATCACTCATGAGTTCCAAAATCCACATAGCACAATATACGTAGGGAGTTAAGAAGAATAGGGTCCATTTATCGATCGTTATCCCGTAAGCCACAGATTTCTGTAGTGAGTGCTAAGCGACACTTGAGGCGGTGTAAAAGACGACGTCACTGGACAGTGAGTGACTGGAAACGAGGGTTTTGGAGTGATGAATCACGCTATAGGCTGTGGCAATCTAATGGAAGAGTTTGGGTTTGGTGAATGACCGGATAATTTCACCTGCCTCCCTGTGTAGTACCAAGACTGCAGTACGAAGGAGGTGGTGTTGTGGCGTGGCGGTGTTTTTGGTGGTTGGGTTGTGGTCCCTTATTGCACTTAAGAAAATGCTAAATGCTGAAGCATAGGAACACATTTTACAGCACTGTGAACTGAGCACAGTAGAGGAATAGCTCGGAGACGGTGATTGTATCAGCATGACAATGCACCATGTCATACAACAACATCTCTGAGGCAATGTTTTGTGGAGAGTAACATTCCTTAAATGCACTGGCCTACGAAGAGTCAAGATGTTAGAAGGCCGACCTCGTACCAGACCCCAGCGTCCAACATCACCGGTTTCGACTCTCGAGAAAGAATGTGCCCCATTCCTCTCGAGACATTCCGACACCTCATCCAAAGAGTCCCCAGCAGAGTTCAAACTGTCATCAAGGTGAAGGGTGGACACTCCCTTATTGATGTCCACTGAACAGTGTCCAGATATTTTTGATCAGATAGCATATGCCTGTCTGACTTCTAGCTTAGCTTACAGAGGTTTTGGCTATGGCCTGTGTAGAGATTTTGTGTCACAGTGTAACCATGTAAGTATTGCTTGTACTGTCTTGTATCCTAAACTGCCTAGTGAGTATGGAAATGGATGTCTTCTGTACGAGGTGTTGGCGTTCTGTGCATCTAAAGAATTAATCAGATCGTAGCGCGAAGTTAAAGCCCTCTTACAGCTCCTTGCACTAACAGCGGGAGCTTGTTAGACAAGTAAGCACTACGGAAGTGTATACAAGCTTGTTCAGGTCTGAGTGAGGCAGTGTTTTGGAACCTGTATTCAGTCGACAAGTAGTCATTTCGAAAACTTTGTGCGAGACCTATTGAACGAAATAAATGCAAGTGTCATGAATAGGCGATTCAGCCGAGGTACAGTTTAATAGCTCACAAATTAAGGTTTTATGGACTTATTTTGCTACAAGCTTTTCTTCCTACTTTTAAACGGGGATATTCACACCTATATTGCCCACAATACCAGATATAAATAAAAAAACATTCCTGTAAAGGAGCAGAATAAATCCATGCAAGTATATTAATTAAAGAGACGTGTTTTTTCTTTGGGCCAGTTTACAAAGTCTACACCATACTAAGAAATCGCGGAAACAGTCACCATGTAACATCTAAATAACTAACAGTAGCTACACCGAGGCTTTCAGTTGGCTGCATCATCAAAATGCATTACGTTCAGTCTGCAGCTGATCATCTCAGCGAGAGAATGGAAGGAAGCGGCTCGTGCCCATCGTGTTCAGACAGTCCCTTTTGTCATTTGTGTTTTGCTGATACCGAAAGTAGCTCACGCTGATGTGTAATCGAGTTCTGAGTTGTATAAATGAGCAGTTAACTTTTCCACCATCTTGACAAAAAATAAAAACACCTACAGCCGTCCTTATGCTTTTATTTTATTTCGTCGCCACCAGTTTCGACGCTTCATTGCGTCATCTTCGGGCTGTTTTGATGCGGTACAGGTGGATACGATCCCCATGCATAACCCATCAGTTACCAGCCTTATTGGATTCGCAGATAATCTGAAACTCATGTTTCAGCAACTGATGGGTTACGCATGGGGATCGTATCCACCTGTACCGGATCAAAACATCCTGAAGATGACGCAATGAAGCGTCGAAACTGGTAGCGACAAAATAAAATAAGATCATAAGGACAGCAGTAGGTGTTTTTATTTTTTGTCAAGATAGTAAACGGCCGTCGTCCCAGAGACGTCCTGCTAAAAGGATGGACATACAAAAGCTATCCACCATCTCGTGATACCATGCCGAGCCTCATGGGTACTAGAGTAACGAGAATAGTTGTATTGTAAATGAGTGAAGCTCATTTAAATACGTGTAATATCAGTCTCAGGTGCTGTGAACAAAGCAGAACGCACAAATTCTACATTTCAGTGCTATGGAATTCGCATTTGTCGCTGCAGTTAGCCGTATGTGTAAGCAAATAGTACTGGGGGGGGGGGGAGGGGTTCAAAATGGTAGACAGTCTTTGGTGGTCATCTACCTTTGGAGCCAGATGACGAAAGTCGTCATTCGCGTGCCACCTCAGAGACGTTGCAGGAGTTGTATATAATCACCATCAGCAAGCAAACAGTTACGAGCTGTCGATCTGCTGGACAAACTACCATTGTTAGCGTATGCAGTCTGATAGCTGCACACAGCACATGGCGCCTTTAGTATTGCTGGGCTTTGCATTAAACGTCAGGCTCAAAAATGTTCCACAAACAGACAGCAGGAGGCGTCACATATGGACAGCTTGGTGGATGCCGAGTAGAACCTCTTCAGAGTGTCCATCGTCCAGGCAGAGCATCACCAAAGCAAGTCTCTAGCAATCTAGCTCTGTCTTTTTGTAGGTGAAAATCTCTAATCTCCAAACAGTCGTTGAGTGGCGGAGAAAATCGATTTTTGTAGCTTATCAAGGAACACCTGACCTGCGAAGGCACAAGAGAAAGTGGACCAGTCAAACAGCCTAACAGGCGAACACACCATTAACTTTTCGTCGATTATCTTCCTTGTCCATGGTTGCGCACTTCATGTTGTAACCTTCGAAAGTCACTCTACACTTTATCAACCCTACTCCTGCTTGGACACTAATTCAAAGACGCTGCAGTGCCAAACCGTTGCAAAAATGCAGCGACGGTAACTAGACTAATTGCTAATGACGGTCACCCACAGACGTTCACAAAATGAACATAAATGTTGGCTTGAAATTCATCTGTGTTAGAGGAAGTCAGCAGCTGGAATGTGGATACAGAGGTCAAGGTCGCTTCTAGGATTCTTATCGGTCAATTATCACTACTTTCACCTCTGGCAACGTTTGTTAATATGAAAATAAAAAAAAATAATATGGTCTCTCAGAGTTCACGATAAACTGCAGTTTCCACTATAGGTCAGTCCTTCGAAGCGGGGAGGAAGGCACAGGCATTCCACCTACAAACGACCGTGCCCCGTAAAGCACTGCAGCTTCACATCACTCTTCGGATTGAGGATGGCATTACCTTTAAGGAATCAATGATAACGAAAATGTAACGAGTTACTGAAGGGTGTAAATGTCCAGCCCTGTAAGTGCCAAATCTCGCATTTATCGGGTGCACCAGAAAACAATGTACATAATTTATTTGTAATCAAAAACATTGAGAGGGTACTCTGATACAGCAGAACTATGCTGCTCACTTTATAAATACAAAAAATAATGAGGCAAATTAGAAATTAAATAATTTATGAAGAACATTCTAGGTGTCATGCCTTTAACTGATTAGTTCTAAGCACCAATAAGAAAGTTTTTGTGTCAAGTAAGTGCCTTTAATACTGAGGCAATACGTTTCATTTGTTATAATACAAGTACAGAAACACAACAGGAACGCTTTAACTTGTAGAACTGCAGTCAACAGAAACCATTTCTCATATCTCTTAAATTTTTTACAAGAGAATCACAAAATTAAATTTGAGAAAAAATCCTTCAGTATTGACTCCTGTTTCTTAGACAGCTGCTTTCTTGGGATCATTTGTTGTAAAGTTTACTGTAGAGTTTCCTGTCTTGTTGAGGGAGAAATGGTTTTTTTAGAGCATTTTCCAGATTCTGTTCACTTCTCCAGCTTTTTTACTATTTTTACAGTCCTGATTGTTTCCTTCCAATACAGTGATGTTTTACTGATACAAATACAAGCTTAAATGCAGTCTTATTGCCAGAAAAACTGTGCTCAAGCTGAATGGGCTCTTGGTCTCAATGGAAAGCACTACTTGGCACGACGTCGATGTTCCATCTGGTAATGAATCTTTTATAAACATTTTCTCCATCATTAGGCAGTTGAAACAAGAGAACACAACAGCACTGAAAATGCTATTTGTTAGAAAATGGCACTCAGACGGTTTGACATTTCCACTCTTCAGGTAACGGCGTTGACAGAAATGGCGAGTGTAAATGCATTATGATAAAATTCCGGCAGCCCATATACTTGACAGCATTAAGATTCGTTTTAAGATAAAGTGGGTCCACGTGCTAAGAACAGACACCGCCCTGACACTGAACCTACACTCCTTAGTTGCCCACAGAGGAGAGCAAGAAGTGTAGCCAAGGTGTAAAAGTGACTATTACTCGGGCACGCTTAACCATGGGAAATTTTGACAGGTCATTATCCTCTGTAAAGGAGCCATAACCCCACTAGTGACTGTGGCATGATTGACAACGTCGAACACTTTTTTCTGGGAGGCCGCCTCGGATACTACGCCACTAGAGATCTTTCATTCAGAACTGGGAAATTCTGATACGCCCCCTGCCCTCCCAATCGTGTCAAACCTTTATTCATAACGAATGACATTGTTTTGCACTGGTTTTTATGTGATGTTTTAATAGAAGGGAGTATATGTATTGCATGGATTGCTTTTACGACATAAAAAGTTATTTCAGAAGGATAATATGATTTTCATTAATTTACTGTAAATTTATGTTCCGTATATCATAACTGTACAGTTATATGTACGAGGAGTGGTCAAGTGGTATAAGGTCTCCAAGTTTCTTTTTCACAAAATAGTTACACAAAATATTTGAAAATTCTGTTATTTCTCAAAGTAATCGCCATGTAGCCACAGGCACTTTTCCCAACGTCGACGCCACGATTCCATGGCTGCTGTAAACTATTCTTTGGGAGTCTGTTTTGACCACGGAAAAATTGCTGGTGCATTAGCAGCGCGAATGGAGAACGTGCGATCACAGAGTGTAATTTTCTTCGTTGGGAAAGTAAACAGTTGATGAGAGCCAGGTGAAGCGAGTCAAGAGAATGAGGAATTATTCCAAAGTTGTTTTCACAAAGACACTCCTGTGTTGCGTTCGTCCGAAGCACTGGTGTTTTGTCTTGCTGGAAAACACACATGCAGTCTTTTATGGATGTTTTTATCGCAATGTTTGTTCTTCAAAACATGTCGCTAGCTAACACCTGTCACGGTACTGCCCACTGAAACACAATGAGTAAGAACTACGCCATTGTTGTCTCACGGCCACCATCATTTTGGGCTTGTCTCCTTTTTTTTTGGTGTCTATGTGCTTCCTCTGTGCTGACTGCCGTTTCATTTTAAGAAAGCAAAACGGCATCCATATTTCACCCACAGACACAGTTGTTGAAAAGAAAGTTTCATTCAGGCCGTCATCATGTGTCACATGGCAAATTGCTACGTGCGCGTTGAAGTCGTTCTTCAGCATCCGTGGCACCCATCTAGAGCATTTTACATCCGCATTTTCAGGTTATGACGCAGGAGTGTGCATACAATTCCACGGAAATGCTAACCGTGGAGGCGATACCTGTGGCAATCAATCCACGATCCTCCAGAATAATTGCCTCCATTGACCATGTTGTCAGATCGGTTGTTGCGAGGCCGAGATAGTTTTGGTTTGGTGGTAAACGGCGTTGCACCGCGTTTCGACTCGCGCTCCCATGAACGCACATTCTACACATTCATGATACGATCATGACACTTGTCACTCAACTGTACATAAAATTCAGAGGGGGTGACATTACACAAATGGATAAAACGAATGATTGGTCGCTGTTCTTGGAATGAAAACGACGTCATTTCTAGTATCGAAACCACACTTGCTGCAGCCGTTTATGTTCTGCGTGCTGTATAGTTTCCATCTGGGTCACGCATACATAAATAGTCTCCGCATAATGTGACACAAACTGCATTTTTCCATGTGCCCCCGGTCCTGAGAAAGGAAATCGGAAATTTTAGAACATGAACACTACTCAAATATGCTTGAGGATGACTGAAAGAACACAAATCACAAAAATTTTGCATCACCTATTTATTTCGAATTTTATGGCACAGAAAAGAAAAACGTGCTTCGAGGCATGCATATATATTCATTTGGAATGTGTGCGGATCAGCAAACGTTTTATGTAAGGACAGAATCGTCTGTTTCCCATGAGGGATTTTTCACAACACTCCGGAGCAGCGTCAGTTCGTGGTGGAACGCTCCCTTACTCGGATGCATGCTTGAATCCGTCGTAGTATATCATTTATGAGATCATCACTCCAGCCCTGGCCCAAACTGTGCCACCTCTTAATGGCGATTGCGCGGAAGTCGCGCAGAGTGCGTGGTCGTTTTCGACGTCCAAAAACAGATCGGTTCAATCGACTGAACACATATTCGATTGAGTTCACATCCTGGGAACAGTCAGGTCACGCCGTTCTGGTGATCGTGGCTTGGTGTAGGAACGTGTTCACGAGAAAAGCACAATGAGAGTGCGAGTTATCGTACACTAAGATGAAGTTGTCACAAAAATATTGGCGATACGGTTCCACCACTCGTTTTCAGAATCTCGTCGCTGTATCGTGGGACAGTGAGATTACCCTCTAATACCACGAGACGTTTAACGTGACCCCATGTAACGCCACCCCAGGACATCGCTCCACCACTACCTCGTTGCAAATGTAGAACAGTGCTGGAGACGTCCGATACTGCCGGGTTGCCTCCAAACACATTGTCTCCGATTATCAGGGTACAAACAGATCCAAGTTTCGCCCATAAACAACACGCAATGCCAACACTGGGGTGTTCGCACCACATGATTTGTTGCCCGCCCGTAACGGAGTCCATGGTGTTGTGGTGTACGACGTGGTGCTCGCCATAGTCGTCGAGAAGGGAGATTCGCATAATGCAATCGTCTCCTAAGAGTGTGATGCAGTACACGACATCCTGCAGCCTCTCCGAACGCTGAATTCAGTTCTGGAGCACTTGGGCCAGGGTACTGTGACTCAGAAGTCGTAGGTGTCGATGATGCTGTGCACCTGCCGAATGTGGACGGCGTGTGCGGTGTACGTCCTCCACACTACCTGTCAGCGGGAACCGATTCCATGTCCACAAAACATCACTTTGACTTCGGTGCACACGTCGAGCAACTTCCCTGGCTGACAAGCCTTTTGCGTGTAACGCAGTTATACAATTGGTGCTATTGTATTTCATAACGTGACGGATGTCCATTCTTTAGTTCTACAGACGTCTCTAACGCGTCCCTAATGGTGATTTACTTTCTACTGAAACGCAGTGATCCATTCTAGTGCAGCGTTCTACCCATAGGTAACGCTTATGGTAACTTTGTGTACGTTTACAATGTCAGAGGTGACCTTCCGACGTATACAGGAATAATCACAATTAAAAAAATCTTCAAATGTGTGCGAATTCTTAAGGAACCAAAACTGCTGACGTCATCGGTCCCTAGACTTACACACTACGTAAACTAACTTATGCTAAGACAACACACACATCCATGTCCGAGGGAGGACTCGAACCTCCGGCGGGAGGGGCCGCGCAATCCGTGACAGGGTGCCTCAAACCGCGCGGCCACTCCGCGCGGCAATAATCGCAACAGCCACACACCTGAGTTTGCTCTATCAGGAGGAAAGGAAGCAGGCTACTGACTTGGAGTCGTCCTTCTTGGCGAGCAGCTGCCGCTTCCAGGCTGGGATGGACTGCAGCCTCTTCTCCTCGGCCTGGCGCGCCAGCTGCTCCTCCATCTCCTTGCGCGCGCGCTCCGCCGCCTTCTTCGCCATCATCTGCCGCTTCCACTCGGGGATCGGGTTGCCCGTTGCGTCCTTGTCCGGGATCTGCAACAAACACGGTTTCACTCGGAGCATAAAAATATATGAATACAGTTGTGTCCTCCTGATGCACACGTAGCCAAATGTCCTTCGAGATTCAATAAGACAATGGTGCAGGAAGTGACACTCACAAGGGAATCTCCCCGTTGCATCCCCTCAGATTTAGTGGTAAGATGGCCCACTGGACAGTCTCTCAAAAACTGAACACAGATCAAACTTAACAACAGTAAGAAGGTGTACTGAACGATGAAAAGAAGCAAAATAGACACATGAAAAAAGTTTTGCACCACCTCGGTTCCGAGAGTTCCGGAACCCGTACAGAATTGGAATAGAGATCAACATAATCATCATTTCCGCCCTTTTTATTGCTCATGAAAACCACACAGTGCATGTTGAGACCTTCAGAGATGGTGATCCAGATTGCTGTACACACTGGTACCTCTAATACCCAGTAAGACGTCCTCTTGCATTGATGCATACTTGTATTCGTCATGGCATACTATCCACAAGTTCATCAAGGCTCTGTTGGTCCAGATTGTCCCACTCCTCAACGGCGATTCGGCGTGGATCCCTCAGAATTGTTGGTGGGTCACATTGTCCATAAACAGACCTTTACAATCTATTTCAGGCATGTTCGATAGGGTTCATGTCTGGAGAACATGCTGGCCACTCTAGTGAGTGATTTCGTTATCCTGAATGAAGGCATTCACGATGCGAACTGTCGTCCTTGAAGACGAATGACTCGCTAATATACTGCCACTATCGGCCGGAGGATGGCATTCACGTATAGTACAGCCATTACGGCGCCTTCCATGACCACCAGCGGCGTACGTCGGGCCCACGTAATGCCACTCCGAAACATCCAAGAACCTCCATCTTGTTGCACTCGCTGGACAGTGTATCTAAGGTGTTCAGCCTGACTTCGTTACCTCCAAACACGTCTCCGACGATTGTCTCATTGAAGACATATGCGACACTCATCGGTGAAGAGAACGTGATGCCAATCCTGAGCTGTCCATTCGGCATGTTCTTGGGCCCATCTGCACCGCGCTGCATAGTGTGGTGGTTGCATAGATGTACCTCGTCATGGACGTCGGGAGTCGTGAGGCTGCACGAAAAGCATTATTCAACATGGTGACGTTGCTGTCAGGGTTCCTCGGAGCCATAATCCTTAGGTAGCGGTCATCCACTGCAGCAGTATCCCTTGGGATGCCTCAGCGAGGCATGACATCGACAGTTCCTGTCTCTCTGTATCTCCCCATGTCCGAACAACATCACTGTGGTTCACTCCTAGATGCCTGGCTACTTCCCTTGGTGAGAGCGGTTCCTGGCGCAAAGTAACAATGCGGACGCGATCGAACCGCGGTATTGACCATCTGAGCATGGTTGAAGTACAGACAATATCAGCTGTGTACCTCCTTCCTGATGGAGTGACTGGAACTGATCGGCTGTCGGACCCCCTCGGTCTAATAGGCGCTGCTCATGGATGGCTGTTTACATCATTGCATCTTTGGGTGGGTTTAGTGACACCTCTGAACAGTCAATGGGATTGTGTCTGTGATACAATATCGACATTCAGCGTCCATCTTCAGGAGTTCTCGGAACCAGGTGATGCAATACTTTTTTTAATGTGTTTAGAAACATTGAACGGTACAATATTAAGCGAATACGAACAGTGGGGGGGGGGGGGGGGGCAGGGGGGGGGCATCGTGGTTAAGTGGTCATGGTGCTCGACTATGAAGCGGACGAGCCGTGTTCAAAACTCTTTATTTATCTTTTTTCACATCATTATGAACTGTCCGTCCGGTCGTTGAAATGTTTGCTCTCTTTCTGTAGTCTTGGTAGTTGTCATACTATACATTGGTTATAGAATATGAGTCATGTGCATGTGGTAAAATACGCTACCGTCTCAGGTAAACGTGATGAATAGTGAAAGCAGGCGAGATACCACATGGACATCTCACAGAAATGAAAACAACGAATAAACGGGTGTGATCGATGTCACTCAAAGTAATTAACGAGTCATAACTTACAAAACGGAACGCAACTTCAGAAACGTTAAAAAAATATGTTTTGACAGAGCACACTGTGTGATAGTGAAACAGTTGCGTGCATTTGTTGCAGCTTATGCGACAGACTATTATGTCTTCATCATCTCCTTGGGAGTGATCACATTCACATTCATACGAACGCCTAAGTCGGGCAAGGAGGCATATCTTACTCACTCATCAGGCGTTCAAATTAGGTGCGTCGGTAAGAGATTCTTGTCGTATGACACACGTGTTTTCACTAATGCCGTGTATGACACACCAGACGTGTTTTCCGATGGAGAATTCTGTGGACTTGTAGGCTTGTCATCAAACGTTTGTTGTTCACATTCGAGAGGTTGTTCCTTTCGGCTGCTAATAGAGTAGTCGTGCAGAATCAATTGTCATTATAGGTCCCTTCCTTACACCTCGCTCTCGAAAACGGGCGTTTCACCGAACCCCGTGACCACTTAAAGACGATGCCGTTGCTCTTGCAGGCTGTTCTATATTGCACTGCTTGCCCTTGGACTGTTCACTGTTTTTATTTTGCTTTTTTTACAGTTCAGTACACAGTTTTCCTATTTCCGTGCTTGATGTGTTCAGGTTTTGACGGGCTGTCCACTGGGCCCTCTTACCACAAAATCTGAGAGGGGTGCGATGGGGATCTTCCTTTGTCAGTATCTCAAAATGAGCTTCAACCCCCCAGTTCACTATTTTGAATTGATAGAAAAAGAGGACCATTGACTGGACAAGATCGGAGGACAGTGGACCACAGGGCAGCTCCAGAGTCTCCGTCTACTCCCGTTTACGTCAGAAGTAGGTAAAGTAAAGTCGTTCGAGACGAATGGCTGGGAGGTCCCGTAGGGCACGTTCAGCCACGTAATTGGGAAGGTTTTCCTATCCTCTGCGCAGGTAGCCATGTTTCCTTCCCGAAGTATGAGAGCTGTGTGGGGAGGTGTATCTGTTAACTGTAGATGACTGTAATGGGTGTATTTACTGTAGTGTCATGTTGGTGTTGCAGATGGTGAGAGAGGGGACACGGTGAAACCCGATGCCAGCGCATAGCCTACTCCTCTCGAAAAGCACCAAGCGGACAGACAAACTTAACGCCCCCCCCCCACCCCCCCTCTTACACTCACCAGCAATGCCATCAAGCACTCACTTCACGAGGCACTGCGGACACTGGCGTGAAGACTGGCGATCAGAAACTTGACGTCATCACATATCCTCTCCTTGCTGGCCAAATACAGGTAATGAAGAATTTCAACCACCACCGGGTTTCGAACTGGCTTACCTCCGAGTCGAGCGCCACAGCACAGGGGTGCGTTAGCGACCTCACTACGTCAGAAGCGGGGAAAGTCAAGGAGATGCTGGGAGTATATCAAATGTTTGGTCAAAAATCTGCTATTTCAAAAGAACTTGCAGGATGACTGATAGAGCGTCAAGGAAGTACTGTGTGTAAGTGCCACCAATGCAAGGGCTGATCGTCTTTTTCCACCCTTATGTCTCATGCAGGAAACGTTACGACTCTGAACGGCAATGACACTGTGATATAATATGTCACCAAATACCACAACACCAATTACTAAACGCAGTTAGAATTGTTATTTCTAGTACTACTACTACTACTATCATTCATACCAACAAACTACACGTCATCAGTTAGAAATTGTTATTGTTAGTATTACCGTTATTACTACTACTACTATTATTACTACTATTGTTAACGTCTTTGCATAGCAGTTTGGAAGTACCACGCCCAGAGTTATTGAGCATCAAACAAAAATTTTTGTGTAACATAATACAATTTATGATTTGTGTGTGTGGTGATATGACAGCAGTATACAACTTTACGTGGGAATGAAAGTAAAATTCACTCTTCCTAAAGTGCTGAACTCCTGCGGTCTCTAGCAATTCAGTAGACCTTTTTTTTTCAGCATACGGTCTGGGCTTCCTTTCTGTGGGCAGTGAGGAAACTAACATGTGAAACTGCTTTTAAAAAAATTGAGGAGGTTTTCTTAGGTCATGGAATCGAACCTCGAACCTCTATTAACATAGCCTCAGTTTGTGGCAGATCGGCTAATCTCATCGCTGTTTAACCTAACAGTTTAGTAAAACTTTTCATATTCACCTTCCAAGCAGATTAATTAAAGTATGAGGTATACTACAATCTTAAGTCGGTAACCTCACGAATGGAACTATTTTAACGGGCAAAATGGAGGCTTCTAGGCGTTTATTTAGATATGTCTTCATTATCCAGTATGACAGGGAAGACCGCGGGAACAAAAGAGCAGAATGGCAAGTTTAGTGTTCTGTGCCTATTTCCTGAACGTCCTAGGCGGGGGATACAACTGAAGGGGAGAATGCTGATTAGTTTCTCTGTTAGGACACTTCTTGGGAAGGACAAAATCATTATGTTTCTCGAAAGAGTACCATAACGTGGCGTGATCGTCATGGGAAACGACACGTTTCTTGACCTGACGAAGATCGTCCCATTAGTAGCAATTTTTAAACACGGTATTAAATATTGAAAAATACAGAATACAAAAGAATGCGAACGTGAAAAATGACCAGGGAGTTTGTACAAGCCCCCACCCAGACAGAGGATCGAGAACCTACCGGAAAATCGACAGAACAAGTCGCCATGTCTCGCTTGCGCTATACACTGTCCCGTGTATCCGATACACAGGCGGAGCGAACACAGCACGGAGCTGCAGTCTGTCGCAGCTACAGACTTGATTACTATAAGGGCGACGATCTGCTGTTTCGCACATTTTCCGTAATGTTTACACTTGCTGTAATTTATTGATGGCTGACAATAGCCACGAACTTCGTGTATAACTGGGTGCACTACAGCCAAGGCTGCATTTCACACGTTACTGTTATTTGATTTACATCTACTACACACTCTGTAAGCCACAATATGGTGTTCGGCGCATGTTACTTCCTGTACCAGTCGCGAATGGTTCGCAGGAAGAACTGTTACTCGTAAACCTCGGCGTGATCTGAAATCTCTCTAATTTTGACTTCGTACTATTTTCGCTAGGTGTACGTACTCCGTCCGAACAGGCTTCGTAACGCCCATTGGTTCCGACCTATCACCGTGTCATCCTAAGCCGACAGGCTTCACTGGTTGCGTATATGAAGGGGCATATGGTTAGCACAATGCTGTCCCGGCCGTTGAATTTTCGTAATAGGAGCAGTTACTTCTCTGTCAAGTAACTCCTCGGTTGACTTCGCATTGGCTGAGTGCACCTTGCTTAGAAACAGCGCACGGTAGACGCTAATGGTATCCCTTCGAAGTGCTAGCCAAGACCGACAATGCTAGAGTTCGGAGATCTGACGGGAACAGGTGTCACCACTGCGGCAGCGCCGTTGGCTGCTGGATGTAGGAAGAAGCAATATATTGGTACGGCCTCAGAACTTTAATAGTAAATCACGCTGTGACGCAAATCTCCTCTCTAGAAGTATCTGCCACTGGAGTTTGCTGAACATGTCCGTTACGCTTTCGTGCTTACTAACTGAACCTGTAGCGAAACGCGCTGTTCTTCTTTGGATGTTGTCTATTTCCTCTACCAGTCCTATCTGGTACGGATCCCAAAATGACGAGCCACCTTCACGTATTGGTCGAACGAGGCCACCTCCTTTGTGGGTGGACTACATTTCCTGAGGGTTATTCCAGTGAATCTCAGTCTGGTATCTGCCTTACCTGCGATTACTTTTATGTTGTTCCACTTAAATCGCTCCTTACGCACTCCTACATGTTTTACTGATGTGACTCACTCTAGTGATTGTTCTGCAATCCTGTAATCATGCGATAATGAGGCTTTCTACCCATTTATTCACACTATGTTACATTTGTTTGTGGTGTTGATTAGTTGCCGTTCCCTATACCAATAGTCCATTCTCTTTAGGTCTTCCTGCATTTCGCTACGATTTTCTAAAGTTGCTACAACTCTGTACAGAAAAACACCGTCCGCGAGAAGCCTCATGGAAGTTCGGACGTTATCCGCCATGTCACTTATACAAAGTGTTCGGAAATTCCCGTTAAAAACTTCTAGGGCTTGTAGAGGGGAGTGAGTACATAATATTTTGATTATCAATCCATGTCCGAAAACGTACGTTTTCTGTGCCATGACAGTTTCACTTTAGATTTTGAACTCATGTACTTCTGTTTGAGGAATTTAATTAGGAACGACAGAGTAAATTATTAGGTTGCTTATCACTTGAGGACATTTGCTTGTATTAACGCTTGAACATTACGTTCTGTACGTACAGTATGATGGGTTCTTTTCTGTTTTTGGATAATTTAAACGCGTAATGCTGAAGTCTTAACACAAGTAAATGTTCTTAAGTGATAAAATGAATGTTTCATTATGTTTCCATTCAAATTATTATCTAGTAACTGTACTACGCCACCCGTAATTCAGTACCAGAAGCATAAGTGGATGAGTTAAATATCTGAACTGAAACCGTCGTAGAACGGAAAGGATGGGTTTCTGGACGTTGGTTCCCATTCAAAATATTATGCACTCACTCCCCTCTATAAGTCCTAGAAGTTTGTAACGGGAATTTTCGGACATCCAGTATATATACTGTGAAAAGCAATGGTTCTATAACACTCCCTTGGGGAACCTTCGAAGTTACCTTCAGTTCTTAAGATTTTTCACTGTTGAGAATGACATGCAGTGCTATGTTTGCTGGAAACCCTTCGGTCCAATCACTCAGCTGGTGCAGATATTGCGCACGCTCGTATTTCGTCCATTAGGCAGCAGCAGTGCGGAACCCTGTCTGACGCCTTCCGGAAGTCAAGAAACACGGCATGTACTTGGCACCGTTATCTGCTGATTTCTGATGGGATTAGCGAAATACGCGTGGCATCAAGAAAACAAGAGGCCTGGCTTCTCGTTCCGATAAATTCTGTGCCTGTTCTTGACAGCTCACAGATCACTGTGATGGTCCGCACTAGGGTAAATGGGCATATCTCTTTCTAATAATTCCAGCTTCAATACATTTTAATGATATTAAACAAATGAATTTTCATACGCTGTTTGAACTTTCGCGAACATTAATACCCTCTTTAAAATATTTCCTTGGCTTGTTTTAAGTATTAGGAGTCTCGATCACCGCAACGACCTTCCGCCGGTGCCTGGAAGTTGAAAGCAAAGTTGATATGTAGCACAGTTAGCACTGCATTTCTTCCAGCAGCTGACTGACGTGGCACCAGCCTTTCAGGTACCCAATGCTTGCCAGAGATCAGTAAACTTGCGGGTACATCGCAAATGCACTATCGGCTGAAGCCTGGTACAGTTAAATTCCTGTGCACTGAGTAACTATTGTTCTCGAATGTGGTGTTTCGTGTGTAAACAGGCTACTAGAGGAAGCAAAGAGGAAGAGCCCTGGCACCGTCCCCGGCACGGTAGCAGTGATGGAGTGAACGGTGGTGCTGACTTACTGCACGGCTGGCGCCGGCGACCGCGTGTGGCTGCCCGCCACGTACCTTCTCCATGAGCGTGCTGGCGGTCAGCGTTCGAGACAGTTCGTTCAGCAGCTCTTTCTCCTGTAGCTCCTCCACTTTAGCGCGCTGTACCTTCAGCTTCTTGATTCCAGGGATGTCCTTGGACGCCTTCAGTTCGGCAATCAGGTCCTCCTTCTGCGCCAGGAACGGTTGTTCCGCTGAAACAAATACGCTTCATTGTAATGCTTTCAGTGATAAAGGCTGAATGCCCTGAACACAAGGCTAACAACTTCACACACACACGCACGCACGCACGCACTCACACACACACACACACACACACACACACACACACACACACACACAAACACATACACACACACACACACACACACACACACACACACACACACAAAAAGAAAAGTGGATTACGGCGAGGATTAAATAATTTGAATCTTATTTCGAAAAATTTCAGGTTCTGCAAAACATAGCGTTTGTCCCTTTTTTAATTCTTCACTCAAGCGCTCAATGAATCTCACTAATTTTTGTGAAATATTACACAAAAATATTATTGCTTTTTTTTATTTTACATGGAAGAATTACAACATATCGGGTGATCAAAAAGTCAGTATAAATTTGAAAACTTAATAAACCACGGAATAATGTAAATAGAGAGGTAGAAACTGACACACATGCTTGGAATGGCATGGGGTTTTATTAGAACCAAAACAATACAAAAGTTCAAAAATGTCCAACAGATGGCGCTTCATCTGATCAGAATTGCAATAATTAGCATAACAAAGTAAGACAAAGCAAAGATGATGTTCTTTGCAGGAAATGCTAAATATGTCCACCATCATTCCTCAACAATAGCTGTAGTCGAGGAATAATGTTGTGAACAGCACTCTAAAGCATGTCCGAAGTCATGGTGAGGGATTGGCGTTGGATATTGTCTTTCAGCATCCCTGGAGTTGTCAGGCGATCACGATACACTTGCGACTTCAGGTAACCCCAAAGCCAATAATCGCACGGACTGAGGTCTGGGGACCTGGGAGGCCAAGCATGATGAAAGTGGCGGCTGAGCACACGATCATCAACAAACGACGCGCATCTGTCGGACATTTTGTGAACTTTGGTTTTTTTTTTTTTTTGTTTCTAGTAAAACGCCATGTCGTACGAAGCATATGTGTCAATGTTTACCTCTCTATCTACATTATTCCGTGGTTTATTAAGTTTTCAAATTTATACTGACTTTCTGATCACCCTGTTCTTTACAGTTTTGGCCTAAAACAGTAAACCAACTAGAAGTTATGTGTCATATTTAATAAAAGTAAAACGAGGCACACTGAATATGACGTATAGGTGTCGAAAAATGTTTGAGAAGTATAGAAGAAGGTAAAGAATTATGTTTTTTCTCGCATATCCTTCTGTTTGAGTTCAACAGACGGGTGACAGCAGCGGAGGCAGCCAGAAACATCTACGCCGTTTATGGGGATAATGCCACTGGACAGAGCACTGCGAGAAAATGGGTTTCTCGTTTCAAGGAGGATCGTTTTGACGTTGGTGACTCTCCACGTTCAGGATGACCTTCGGCGTTTGATGAAGATCGTTCAAACGCATTAATCCACAACGATCGACATCAGTGTATAGTTCGTGAAGGATACGATGGTCGATGTGCAATGACCAGTTTCCGTCCAAAGCGCTGGGCGAGTGCATTCTTTCAGAAGGGGAGGCCGACAAGTGTTTACCACCTTTTGGCCGGTCGGCGATGAGCGAATCGAGGCGCACGACCGACAACCTTTCTCAAACGACTTTACAGAAGCTATTCCATAAATACCATCATTTTTGGCTTTACTTGTAGCTTCATATGTCAAGTTCATCATGATATTCCCATCATTTCGTCAATGGTCATATTTATTGTGATATTAACATGGAAGCAAGACAATAAGCGAAATTCGCAAAAATTTGTAGTTTAAAAATAGAGACCGTTATGATTTTGCGTTTGGTGCATATTACGTAATATGTTGCTGTGTTTGAAATTTGGCTAACATATTGAATTTTTCTTAAGAGTTAGGTGGAGGTTTCTATCTGTCACCAATCTCGAGAAAACTGATGTGACGTAACAACTCATTTGCGATCGGACTGCGCCAGCGATAAAGCCAGAGTGAAATATTCACAACATTCCTCATATTTGATAAACGGTTTTAGGTACCAAAAAGAGTCTTTGGCAAATGGTAGCATGCAAAGAGGAGAGTATTCTGTTGTATGGTTGATCTACAAAATTTCATTATTAACCGTGGAAGCCGGACTCACACGTTCTAATCCGGGAACCTAGTCTGTGTTCTGGCTTAGTTTGTGAACTAAATAAAATACAACCGGATGCTGGGGGGGGGGGGGGGGGGCAGGAACTGATAATACGGTAGTAACTGCACGATGTTTGTCGTCTTAAAAATAATGATGCCATTACAATGACGTCAGTTTATAGTCCAGCACATGAGTGTAGAAAATTGTAGGGCAGCCTTCTCACATGATAACGTCGTAGTGGAAAGACAATGTATGTAGGTATGTATTTATGTAGGTGATACATTTGCTTGTTATCTCCAGTGAAAGTACAGATTTCGTAAGAGTCTACTAGGTGGTGACTGTATATAATTTCTGAAGGGGGAAACGAACGCTCTAAATCCGTTACGTTCTTAACACAGCGAGTCTGCATGCAGCATCGGAGAAAAAAAAAGGTATTTTTCACGTTGAAATTCCATCTCTTAAAACTGACACTTTAAAGGACGTTTTGACCGTCTGATTTCTCGCAGGATGTCTGTGTGCAGGCGCCCATTGACGTACAAACGTTCGAAAAAATTGTATCCAAACTGTTACCCGAGCGCAGTCTTGCGTTTTCTGTTACAAAAATGCTTACACTCTACAGTGACTGATGGTCTTAATTTTCTTTGTCATGGGTTCCGTCTAAAGTTTGGAAAATTTGGAAATTTGTGGTAAGTTCCTGTGGAACCAAACTGTTAACGTCATCGGATTCTTGGTTTACACACTACTTAATCTAACATAAATTAACTTACGGTAAGGACAACACACATACTCATGCCCGAGGGAGGACTCGAACCTCCGACGGGGGTAGCCGCGCGAACTGTGGTAAGTCCCCCTTAGACCGCGCGGCTACCCCGCGCGGCCTATAAAGTTTGCACGAGAACAATGGTGTGATAAAAACAGATTACGACCTATTAAACATCTCTCTCCAGTGGTTCTTTATCCTGTATAGAGTTAACCTCATTATTATTTATATTAATATTAATCAGCCATTCCTGCTTTTGTTCAGTACAGTCTCAACCAAAAACATAACAAACAATAAGCCTGTCATCCCACGACGAAATAAATATAGAGAACTCATTATCACTTTCACACTTCCGTATTTTTTCGCTATGATGACTGCAGTAGGAATACGACTGCGCTGTCGACGGCACGTTAAGCATTAATCTTTCTTGAAACTTCCTGGCAGATTAACACTGTGTGCCGGACCGAGACTCGCACTCGGGACCTACTCTTTCTTTCTTGTTTTGTATAGCAGGAACTGCCGACTGCTGGAAGACCGCGTAAAATATGGTTCTCGAAGACACCACACGCTTTATAAGTAACCGAGCAAGAACCACGCTGCATATTCTTAATTATCCTAATTAAAATGTTTAGTCTCGTAACAGCTGAATACGAACTCGAGTTACTTTGGTTACAAGGGCATTTTTTATTATTGTCCTTCTTTGAACGAGTACTTGATCAGAGTTGTTCTGCGCCCTAACCTCATCACTGTCTATGGTTTTCACATCAAAATAAGACACACCAATATAGGTAGGCAGTACGGAGGTAGGGAAGTTTTCCACCCAGGGTGCGCATGCATTTATTGTGACTGTAAATTAATGCATCACCTGACTTGCGAAAATTAAATTTAATGTATCGTTGTCCGCAGCTCGTGGTCGTGCGGTAGCGTTCTCGCTTCCCGCGCCCGGGTTCCCGGGTTCGATTCCCGGCGGGGTCAGGGATTTTCTCTGCCTCGTGATGACTGGGTGTTGTGTGATGTCCTTAGGTTAGTTAGGTTTATGTAGTTCTAAGTTCTAGGGGACTGATGACCATAGATGTTAAGTCCCATAGTGCTCAGAACCAATGTATCGTCCATCGCTATCTAATAACGCGGAACTTACTGTACTCTCGAAGAAAAATCTAGTATTTATTTCCTTCTTCCTTTTTTACTCATTTATGTCGTATTGTGGCGAGCTTCACAGTTGTGTAATGTCTCCTTTTCTGTTGACGTCGCTCCAACAGTGTGGGTTGTTGCATAGTAAGGTTGCGAAAGTACCATAACCTTCCGGAGCTCCCTTGTTGTTGAAACTTTTGCTCTGCTAGAAACGATGACAAGGAAAAGCAGGTTATAAATATATAGGAATCTTATAGTCGATGTCGTTATAAATTACTAATGTAGTCCGAATCAGTCGACATTTTCCCAATGTTCCCACGTAAGAAGTGAGAGTAGTTAAGGCGTATCGCTTGCACGAATTATCCATAATGTGTCGCTTTACTTATAAAAGACACGGACGTGTCGTTGCACTATTAGAAGATCGTTCATATTTAGATCTCTTGCTCTTAAATATTGGGTGAACCAAACAACGATTTTCGCCGTTACGTTTGAGTTTCGGAATGTAATCTGTTCACAAAAAGAAAAGCTTCTTTCTGCTCGAAACTATCTGCATTTTTGTTACTTAGTGACTACGAAGATAAGATTAGATTAGAGGATCTTTCGTACACACTGAGACACAGAAACAATGTGCTCCACCCATCAATCATTTGCGAGACAAAGCATCGAGCGGAGTTAGTGCAATGGTGATACAACTCTCGCGTTCGGGAAGCTGGCGGTGCGAGTCGCCGCCGACCAACTTGATTTAGGTTTTCTATGATTTCCGTAAATCACTCAAGACAAATTCCGCGACAATAACTTTGAAAAAGACACAGTCAGCTTAACTCTCTACCATATTTTTTTACGACGAGCTTGTGCTTCGTTTCTAATGACATCATCGCTGACAGTAAAATAAGCGCTCTGTGGAGCAGTTCATAGTGACTTAGAAGTTATACAGAAGTTCGAAAAGCTGCTAACAAATGGCACTGTAATCGTATCACACAGTGCTTACAAAATGCGCCGCAGCTCAGAGCATCCAGTTCCACCGTTGAAACGGGAAAGAGGGTTAGCGTACCGAAAGAAGAGTTTGAAATCATGTAGTCTATTGAACAAAAAAAAAAAAAAATGGCTCTGAGCACTATAGGACTTAACAGCTAAGGTCATCAGTCCCCTAGAACTTAGAACTACTTAAACCTCACTAACCTAAGGACATCACACACATCCATGTCCGAGGCAGGATTCGAACCTGCGACCGTAGCGGTCGCGTGGTTCCAGACTGAAGCACCTAGAACCGCTCGGCCACACCGGCCGGCTCTATTGAACAACGTGTTTTCCTGTTGCGGAAATACCACAGGTTAGCACACAGTCTTACGGAAACAAGGCGCAGTTTTCAGACACGATTTAATGTTCCAAAAGGACCCGATGCGAAAACCATTCGCAAGCTCTTCGCCAAATTCCAACGGACAGGCAGCGTGGCTGATGATCCAGCGGAAGATGTTGGGCACAGGCAAACTGTAGTTACCCCTGAAAATGTTGCAGCTGTTTCTGGAATTATGCAGCAAAATCCAAGGACATCCGTTCGAAGCATTGCATCAGAGACTGTTTTGAAGATTTCCATCGTGCTGAAAATAAAGAGCCTACACGTGTTTCCATTCAAAATCCAAAGCCACGAGGCGAGTTGCGCGACAGACGGCTGACATCGCGAACCAGATTCTCACAATGATTGATAACGAAGAATTTGGTGTTGGCTGCATTTAGTTCACAGATGAAGCACACTTTCACCTGAATGCAATCGTGATTACACAAAATCGGAAATTTTGGGGTTCCTAAAATGCCCATTTCTGCGATGCGAAACCACTGTATTCTCCCAACGTTACTGTTTGGGCTGCGGTATGCAGAAGATGCATTATTGGCCCTTTTTCATGCGAGAAACGATCACTAGTGAACGTTACGTTGCAATTTTGGAAAAATCTGTCGCCACATTGACCGGGCACCGAGTGTTTCATGAAAGATGGGGCCAGACTACATCGCACCGAACAGGCGTTTCGCTTTCTCGATGAATACTTCGAGAATAGATTCATTGCGTTGGATTATTGCAAATTTACCGACGCAGAGATAGATTGGCCTCCATATGTGCCCGGTTTGACTCCTTGTGATTACTTTTTGTGAAGCACATTGAAAGATTCTATCCATCTGAACGTCCCACCATGCTGGACGAGCTTGAATCGGCGATCTGTATGGCCTTTTAACTCATTTTCGTTGAGATAGCAAATTTCGTTGTACGTTTGAGCCACCTCCGTACTGCGAGTGGTGAACATTTTGAGAAAAAAAAACTGTGCTGTGACTGCTTGCAGAGGACGAGTTTAACGACGCACGCTGATACCGTACGAGCTGCACAGCGTACATCACCATCTGTTAGCAGTTTTTCGATCTAATTCGAAACTTCTGTATAAAATTCTTACAGGTTTCACAGTAAATATATCTTTTATCACACTAGTCTATCAGTTTTAGTTTTCGATATATTTTATTTTGAATTCAGGGACTCTTTTGCTGGACACTCCGTATTAAAAAGGGGTTGGAATAATAGCAATAATTCCAGATGTGTTGAAGGTATCGCCTTGTTGGTAGAGAACTTGCCAGGTCTCCAGTGACTCAGTAACTACGGTAATTTAAAGTGGAATACTCACATAAAACAAACGGGTAGAAAAGCAGATGTCAACTTGAAATTCATTGGAATAATATTAATAAAATGTAATCCATCCACGAAAGAAATGGCTTGCGAAGCACTCGGTGGATCGATTCTTGAATACTGTTCATCAGTCTGGGACCGTTACCAGGTTGGATTAATAGAAGAGAAAGGGAAGCTCCAGCGAAGAGCGGCGCATGACGTCACGCATCGTTTATTAGGTTCGAAAGCGTTACGCAGATTCGCGACAAATTCCAGTGGCAGGCGCTACAAGAGTGGCGATGTGCACAACGAAGAGGTTTACAGGTGAAATTTTGAGAGCGTACGTTCCAAGAAGGATAGGGTGACATAATGCTGCCTCACAAATTCGTCTCGGTAAATAACTACGGCGAGAAAATTACAGCTCATGCCGAGTTTATCGGCACTCGTTCTTCCCAAACAACATTCGTGAGGGCAGAGAGGAAAAGATAATGGTAGCAGAAGTAGACTTCGCCATACACCATCAGGTGGCTTGTGGAGTGCAGATGTAGATATGCCTGTGGAGGACCAGTAGTGCAGAGAGATTAGTGACCAGTTGAGCACAGTACCGGGAGTTTTCCTCAGTTGTCACACATCGCTTCCGACGAATTCTGGGATGGTTCCCTTATCCGAGTTAAAATGGAAAAATTGTCCCCTTGTGAGGCCGGCGTGGAGTGAGATCAGCCGTGCCCCGTGAGTGACTAACGGGATGAATGCAGTGAGAAGTGCGGCCGGCTGCCAGCTCTTCGGGGCCCGGTGGTTTCTGCCTCAAACCACAATTTTATTCACTTTATTTTGAAGTACCAGTACCTTTAGCATGAACCACCGATGCTACGCACAAACCACTGGGGCTCAAAGGACTGAGGTACGCAGCAGGTGCCTGCCCGCTTTCCTGCTTTCCTGCTCGCAATAGACCGCCCTGCCGTCATGCTTTCTTCTCCGAGATGACCGCCTAAGTCCTCATGAGGCGCCACTGGCTATCTTTGCGTAGTGAAAGCGCTTCACTCTACCATTACTGCCGATGAAAAAATTTCTGCTCCGTAGTTAGTACTCATTCCTGTAGCCCGTGCATCGCCACGTTCAATTATTCACTTGTCACCGGTACTATAGTCACACACCTGTGATACTCGTTTACGCTCGCTTGCGTCTGGATACGCACATGAACACACACACACACACACTCTCTCTCTCTCACTCTCACACTCACTCTCTCTCTCTCTCATACACTCACACACACACACACACACACACACACACAGGCACGCACGCACGCACAGTCTTACCTGTCATCTGCCCCTTCCTCCTGCTGGTCTCTCCTCCCCTCTCTCTCAAACTTCTCTCTCTCTCTCTCTCTCTCTCTCTCTCTCTCTCTCTATGTCTCTCATTCTCTCTCTCTCCCTATCTCTCTATCTATCTAACACTCGAACACAAATACACTATGTGGGGCTAAAAGTAGTGGGTGAGTTTTAATATTTGGGTAGAAAAATACGAGGGGCGTTCAGAAAGTAAGCTCCGATCGGTCGCGAAATGGAAACGACTATGAAAATCCGATAAAGCTTTGCACAGATGTGTTGGGTAGTGTCTCTAGTATAACCCCAGTTAGCATCACGTCGCTCTTCTCATTTCTGAGCTCGCAGTGAGTGCGTAAAGATGTCTAGAAAATAGTGTCTGCCGCCAAGTACGAGGGCCTGGTGAGAAATTTCGCCTGAAGCTATGCAGCTAACATTACATAACTGTCGTGCTGATTCGTCTTCAAGACAATTCTCAGCCGCATTCTGCAGGGGCAATGAAGATGCTCCTGCATCGTTTTCAAATGGAAATGTGAGATTACCCACAATACAGTCCGCAATTGTCTCCCCCTGAGTTTCATCTCTGGTCACATGAACCGCTGTCTTTGAAGACAACATTTTGACACAGACAACGAGGTGTAGGCCAGCGTGGAGAATTGGCGGAAAGCACTGGCGGCTGCCTTCTATGATGAGGCTATTGAAAAGTTGGTACAACGCTATGACAAAAGTCTAAGTCAGAACGGCGACTACGTAGAGAAGTAGCTGAAAGGTGTAGCTAATTGTTACAAGTAAAACATTTCTGATGTTCACTGTGGTTTCAATTTGGCAATCAATCGGAGCTTACTTTCTGAACAGGCCTCGTAATTAAATAACTAACGATGGCCGAAGTTGCGAGGATATAAAGTGCTGTCTCGCAATAGCAAGAAAAGCGTTTCTGAAGTTAACATCGAATATAAATTTCATTTTCAGGACGTTCATTCTGAAGTTATCTGTGTGAAATGCAGTGTTTGTACGGAAGTGAAACGAGGACTATGAGCAATTCAGATAAAAAGAGAATAGAAGTTTCTGAAATGCAGTATTATAAACGAATGCTGAAGATCAGATGAGTGGATTGGATAATTAATAAAGTGACAGTAAATCGATCACGAGAGAAAAGAAATTGATGGCACAAATTGTATACAAGAGTGGATCACTTGATGAATTATGATGTTCATTAAAAAAATATTTTAAGCACGATTCGCCTCTGTCACTTGTCACTCTCTGTTTCTTGATCGAGCTTCATGCTGTAACCATCTTATTTATTTGCTCGCAACATATTTGAACGAATAACCATAAATCGTAATTTAGTCTGTGTTTTATTTACCAAAAATGATATTACTACCCTTGACTAAAGCAGTGTAAAGCTTCTTTTGTTACATTTCCGTGCTATTTACGTCTAAAAGCGATCGGTTTCATGACGCGCCATCATGTGCAGTTTTACACAATATAACAGAAGTAAAACTTTTTCTGTCTATGTTTGTTTAACGAGGTCCGATTCATGTTTTTTGGTGTCATGCAAATCATCTTGTTGCATTAAACTTTGGTAACCACAGTCCACCGTCACCAAACTTATCTGCTCGCCAACACAGATTCTGAGTCTGGGAACTACTAAAGCAGGTAGCAAAGACAGCGTAAATTGACCATCTGCAGGGTAAGTTAACAAGAAGTGCTTTCCATATTCTGTTCTATGGTAGTCACTGTGACGTGTCCCTACTTCCGACCAATTGGAATTCGGAAGAAAGCAAATTAGTGATTTTAGTTTAAATTCCAAAATCGCTGATTGAGAAACTTCACAAGGCGGAGTGAGAACAGCGGGGGAGGGGGGGGGTTGTGGAGAGAGGCCAAGGTTTGACTACGGTAAATGGCTGTGGACTGTCGTAGTTATGCAAGGATGATATCAGTTACAAACCCGGCACAAAAACGTAAGAGGATAGTTTACGAATGGCGAGCGTCGCCACTGAAAAGAAACGTATTCCAAACAAACAAATTTCCAAGGCTACAGTCGTTACTCGATGTTGCATTACTGTATCTCGAATACGATCAGTTGTGACGAAACCGGTCATCGAATTTCTGAAATAATGGTCGGCAAAAAGTTGTCAGTGAATTAAGCCTGTAGTCTGTCTAAATTCCTGAAAATATTTATGTTATTAGTCGTGCCAGAAAATTTTCCTACATCTATATCACTCTGGCAAGAATATCAGACATTTTATCACTTTTATCACATTGGAGATAAAAGTGGTTTATCCACTTCCAAAGACGCACATAGTAGATATGATAAATAGTGACATATTACCACTCTGGAAGTTATTGGAGGTACCTCCTTCAAATGGCTCTGAGCACTATGGGACTTAACTTCTGAGGTCATCAGTCCCCTAGAACTACTTAAACCTAACTAACCTAAGGACATCACACACATCCATGCCCGAGCCAGGATTCGAACCTGCGACCGTAGCGGTCGCGTGGTTCCAGACTGTAGCACCTAGAACCGCTCGGCCACCCTGGCCGACTAGAGGGAACTATAAAAGACAAAAAGTATAGAGGAAGACAAGAATTTGAATACATTTAGCAGACAAGGTGCAAGTGCTGCTCTGAGAGGGGGGGAGGAATAGGCACAGGGTGTAGCGGGTATAAACGCAGATATTTCTATGTATAGTACTTTAATATGCACACGCATCAGAGTATTGTTTGCTTTTTCTCTGTATCGATCAGTATTCCCACAAGGACGTCAAAAACTTTACGATCTGATGATTTCCACGTTGTCGTATTTACATCTTTAAGTGGACTAGGCCTGTCAGTATAGACTTACCGTTTTGCCTCCACGCATTCAAGCTTCAACACCTAGCCTACTGCCCAGGGGAAAACAACAGCTTGCTCTTGGCACATGTACTTGGAAGTCCTAAACAACCTAAAATATACGACTTGTAGTAGCTGTAATTATTAGTCTGAAATTGACGTAAATATTGATGTAATGTTGTTCACTATACCGCCCTCAGTCATCAACAGAAATATCTGCACTGTATATTCACTGTGGGATGCATCAAACCAATCAGAAGTCCGATAACTTTAAAAAAGAAACGTAAAAATGAAGTTGGCTCGTTTCTCATTTTTATTCCAAGGAACATTTCATTTTCCGAGCTGCGCGTATAGCTTACTGCACAGTGTGCCAGCTTCCGAGAAAGGGAGGTGATCCAGATCTGGATCCAGCGATAAAGACTTATGTCCTGTAACGCTGGGCAGTTTGAGTATGGTTTTTAGGTGGTCTTCCACGCCCTATGAGGCAAATGCTGGACTGGTCTCCAAACTCCAACTCAGAAGCTACGAAGCACAGCATAACATAAAAGTTTAAAAGATTCACAGACCCATGGTGCATACGATTTGCTTTAATTATGTTAATTGACGCCTACGGCGACGGGCGGGGAATCCGGCCACAAATTTAGATTAAAATATGAAATAAATTTGCCAAATCATAGAAAACTGCGGATGTGGTACGACGGGATAAATGAAGGAATACTTCATTTTGCTTCCGAGGGAGTAATTACACCCAGATTGGTCCAACTTTTTTAGTGGTCACCGCACCGCTATGCTGGCGCTGCTGTTAGGTTAGACGGGCAGAGCCGAGCTGCGGCGGATGCCCGGTGGGCCGCTGGGACGTAACGCCCCGGGTGGCGGACGCTTTCACCCAAGTTGGCCGCGGCTAACCGGCAGTCCCCTCCCTCAGACGTCGGACAGCCACTGCGCTGCACAACGCTCCTCACACGAGCTGCTGGTATGCTTCCGCGTTATTGTGGCAGCCGTGCGGCCAGTGAAGGGCCAATACGTAAACAGACTCACTACACAGCAGGCGCGCGCTCCTTTGAAGGTCATCATTGTTCTTTCGTCCTCAAGCTGAACGTTTGCTGCCATTGTTCCTGGCGCGTTGCCGTGTAAGATCATGAACTCACTTTCGCTTTCTTCTCTCTCTTCTTGTTCTTTGCTTGTAAACCTTTGATATATCCGTTCCCAGGAACTCGTGCAGTATGACAATCCGGTACATGTGCCGGGTGATCAAAAAGTCAGTATAAATTTGAAAACTGAATAAGTCACGGAATAATGTAGATAGAGAGGTAAAAATTGACACACATGCTTGGAATGACATGGGGTTTTATTAGAACCAAAAAAATACAAAAGTTCAAAAAATGTCCAACAGATGCAGCTTCATCTGATGAGAATAGTAATAATTAGCATAACAAAGTAAGACAAAGCAAAGATGATGTTCTTTACTGGAAATGCTCAATATGTCCACCATCATTCCTCAACAATAGCTGTAGTCGAGGAATAATGTTGTGAACAGCACTCTAAAGCATGTCCTGAGTTATGGCGAGGCATTGGCGGTGGATGTTGTCTTGCAGCATCGCTAGAGATGTCGGTCGATCACGATACACTTGCGACTTCAGGTAACCCCAAAGCCAATAATCGCACGGACTGAGGTCTGGGGACATCGGAGGCCAAGCATGACGAAAGTGGCGGCTGAGCACACGATCATCGCCAAACGACGCGCGCAAGAGATCGTCCCCATTCTGATAATACAGCTTCACTAAAAGCGCCTTTTCAGGTAACATCAACATGCTGCGACTGCTGGCGCATCTGATTCTCTCTCTCATTACCGCTCCTTTTATACACGATTGTCATTCGCAGTCACTGGCGTTTTGCTGCCCAGCGCCATCTGTCAGACATTTTGTGAACTTTGTTTTTTTTTTTGTTCTAATAAAACCCCATGTCATTCCAAGCATGTGTGTCAATTTTTACCTCTCCATCTACATTATTCCGTGGTTTATTAAGTTTTCAAATGTATACTGACTTTTTGATCACCCAGTATGTCCACAGACATTTTACTTTCAAACCTTCATTTATGGCGCAATGAGCAGAACTTTACCTTGCAAAACAAAGAAATTCCATACCGATGGAATCAACGTATGTAATTAAAGAACACTGGTCCATTCATTTTTATTTTCCCACAGATGCAGATCACACGAACAATTAAACGTGAAAGCATCCTAGGCACAATTGAGCTGGATATCGGATCGGGACCTAAATCTGAGGTACACCTCCTCTCTAATATTGGACTAAGGTGTCTTGCCGTCACGTCTACGCCAGTGCCCATTCTCCCGCGCAAACCGAAACACCTTTCTGTAAATTTAAACTGAGTAGCTGAAATGGTGCCTTACCATTTTTCCCGCTCGTATTAAATTTAGCTATGTTCGTAGCTTATGAAACAATTTTTGGACGTTATACAGGGTGGTCGGAAATTCCCGTTACAAACTTCTAGGACATGTAGAGGGAAGTGAGTAAATAACATTCTGAATAGGAACCCATGTCCGGAATCGTATCGTTTCCGTTCTACGACAGTTTCAATTCAGATGTGTACCTCGTCAATGTCTGCTTAGGGCAAGAGAAACGTTTCAGAGTTCTCTGTCCTGGTATGCAACAGTGCAACAGGGTTGACACGATGACGTGTAGTACGTCAAACGATCCCCAGATGTCACTTGTTGTCCGCTTTGCTGTGAGACCGAGTCAATACCTGTGCATCACCGATAGAGGAAACATGGTGCAGTACACGCTTGCGGAATACACAGACATGCTCCTTGTGTATGGCGAAGCTGGAGGTAATGGAAGAGATGCTAGTCGGCTGCATCACGAACGTTTTCCCACACCGTCACACTCCATCGCACAAACTATTTGCCCAAGTTACACAACGGCTACGAGAAACGGGTGCCTTCACCGTGAGGAGGCAGGACTGTGGTGCTCCACGGCGACGCCGCACTCCTGAATTTGAAGGAGGTGTACTGCGTCGCATTGAAGATAGCCCGTCCACGAGTTCGCGAACAATTGCGCGAGCAATGGCTGCTGGCCACAGTACCGTCTTGGTCGTCCTGCATGAGCAACAATTACATCTGTACCACTTGCAAAGGGTGCACGCTATGAGTCCAGCAGACTTTCCACAACGTGACGCCTTCTGCACATGGTTCCTGCACCGTTGCATCGACGCGCCCCTGTTTCCACGTCGAGTTCTCTTCACAGATGAATGTAGGTTCACAAGGGATTGTGTTCTGAATGCTCGAAATAGCCATGTCTGGGCGGAGAAAACCCTCATGTTACGCATGAAAGATTTGGAATTAACGTGTGGGCAGGTATTATGGACGGTCATGTGATTGGACCATACCTCCTTCCACCCAAGCTCACGGGTCCCGCATACTTAGTCTTCCTACGACACTCAAGGACCCGTTCTTGGACGCTGTGCTATTGAATGTCCGTCAAGGCCGGCCGCGGTGGCCGAGCTGTTCTAGGCGCTTCAGTCCGGAACCGTGAGACTGCTACGGCCGCAGGTTCGAATCCATCGGGCATGGATGTGTGTGATGTCCTTAGGTTAGTTAGGTTTAAGTAGTTCTAAGTTCTAGGGAACTGATGACCGCAGATGTTAAGTCCCATAATGCTCAGACCCATTTGAACCATTTTTGTCCGTCAGGAAATGTGGTTTCAGCATGATGGAGCACCACCTCACTTTACACTGGCTGTCTGGAGACATCTCAACAGACGGTATGGTGAAAGATGGATAGGCCGTAGTAGTCCAACCGCGTGGCCGCCACGATCGCCGGAATTAACCCCTATGGACTACTTCTTGTGGGGTTATATGAAGAGCGTAATTTATGAGATACCTGTAGAGACAGAGGAAGATCTGCTGGCACGAGTTCTGGCCGCTGCACAAGACATTGAAGAGACGCCAGCTGGGATGGAGAGAGTGTACTAGAACTGCTTCGGAGGTACAATGTGTGTAACAACGTTGGTGGTCGCCACATCGAGCCGGTGTTGTAATGCATTGGTACGTTGCGGCTGGAGCCGTAGATGCTGGGTTCTTGTTGTTGTCGACTAATGTAAACTATAAGGTGTAAGTTGTAATGCAAATGCGCAAGTGATAGCGGAACGAGTCAGTATTCTTTTCAAATGGATTGCAACAATTGTACTGGGTCACGCCTAAGTACATTCCTCACGTGGGTGTGGATGAGATAATCATCTGCATTGAAACTGTCGTAGAACGGAAATGATACGTTTACGGACATGGATTCCTATTCAAAATGTTATGTACTCGTTACCCTCTACATGTCCTAGAAGTTTGTAACGGGAATTTCCGACCACTCTGTTTATATATAAGCATAAATATAAGGGTATGTATAAAGATAAAAGATGCATTGGACAAGTGGACCAAGTTCGATCAGAAACTAACAGAAAAATTGTAAGTGCTGAAGTAAAAAAGTTGTTTGAAGACTCGTGTTACCGAGCAACTTTTCTTTGCTGTTTTAACGGATTACTTTGTCATCACATAATAGGGAAAACCATTTTTAAGATGAAAAAAGACTGAAAAAGTTTTCGCATTTATATTTGTCGTTAAATAGTTTCAGCTAACAATGGCGTCATCAGACATGCGGGCAGAATGAAATTAAACAATACTGAAAACTATATGCTGTAATCGAAAGGCGTGAAAAACTCTCACAGTAAAATGTTATCTTCGACTGTGAATCCGTAAAAATAACAGCAAGTGTCAGAAATTGATACTGAACTATAGAGGGTGGTCCTAAAATAATTTTATAAACTTTACGGTCAGTTACCTTACATAAAAACAAGAAAAAGTGCACATGAACATATGGTCAAAAGTCATTAGTTTACTAATCAAACTTAAAGGAATTTTATGTACGAAACGTTAGTTATTCACAGCTTAAAAGCGTCATCAACTCAGAAGCTCACAACAAATGTTCGCCGGCCGCGGTGGTCTAGCGGTTCTAGGCGCTCAGTCCGGAACCGCGCGAATGCTACGGTCGCAGGTTCGAATCCTGCCTCGGGCATGGGTGTGTGTGTGATGTCCTTAGGTTAGTTAGGTTTAAGTAGTTCTAAGTTCTAGGGGACTGATGACCACAGATGTTAAGTCCCATAGTGCTCAGAGCCATTTGAACCATTTGAACAAATGTTCAAAACACCCTCCTCTTGCTTCCCCCCCCCCTCTTCCCCCCCCCCCCCCTCACACACACACACACATGCACTCGTCAAATCAAGGGCCGACACAAATTACCCCTGATGTTGTTAAATGGTTCCGCAGGCTTCCTTGACACGTCAATGAAGAATTTCTGCACCCAGTTTGTCCGCTGCATAAACCAACTGATTATGGTGCCGCCAGAGATGTTCATCCATAGGAAAGAGGTCGGGAGAAAGTGCAGGCCATGGAACTGGGCGTCCCCTCCCTATCAAACTGTAATGACAGAAACCAGCAAGACAATGCATCCCCAACAGTGAGACGAAAATGTGCTGGAGCGCCAGCATGCACAAACCACTTTTTTCTCCTTATTTGCAGGGGCACATGTTCTAGTAACCCTGGAGAGTATTCTGAATACGGTCCTGTAGACAGTAACTGTAAGCCTTGCTGGGAGACCTACCAGTCATCTGCAGTTCCAGCCCACACATTAAACTGGTGCTGATGTCTGCCCTGAGCTATAGCACGAAACTTTGTGGCCCATATGGGTTTGTACCTGGAAAGCCGTTGACCGTACACTTTCATTAGCAACTTGAAAACGAATGATTTTGGGATATACGAGCTTTTTTTCTTGTTTTAATGTAAGAAACCTGTACTTTGAATCACTCTGTATATACAAAGAGGAATGCATAACTAAGACGAGTTAGAGTACGCAGAAACTGTGTTTGCAGCCAGAATAAAATGTCTACATGAAAGATTGTGCCTAGCAGCTTGCCGTAAGTATAGTTATGTAAACTTGTGCATGACCCATCTAAAATAACCCCGAAGAGTCTCGAAAAGTAATTCGTGAAAGTTAAGAGACATTTCATAAGTGACTGATCACAGCTATCTGTAATTATATTTCATTCAACAGTCACAGAGTTCTGCAGCATCCATATTGGATAAGGTCAATCCTATTCTATCTGGTTTTAAGAATCTGCGAAGTGAATAAGGCTCCTGCTGGCCAATGTTTGCTGTCGGCGTTAATACCTTAGTTACAGCAGACACAGTACCTGTCACGGAAGTGAACGCGTAAGAAACGGTATCTACTTTCTCGATTTCATTTCGGTGTTCAACGTTCATTCGACAGCGATGGAAGCAAAGCGATAACGTAAGATAAAGCTTCTCGGTCGGTGTTTAATTAAACTAGTTAACTGAAAATAGGAATTACTTGCTGGAGGAAAAATGGAACGAGCAATGGAATTATTTTGGTTCAACGGGAACCAGAAGAGTCCACCTACGGCACGGCATTCGGAGAAATCCCCAGTGAGGAACTGCGTGCCACACACGGCCTTGCATGACAAGCGGTCTAGTGTGGCAGGTGGAACTAGCACGCAGCCCAACTGCCCCTCCCATTCCGACTTAAGATTGGGAAAAGTTTACGAGCATCGGTAGAGCTAAATCTGATCCGGGTCCATCGATGTTAACAACAGTGTTAGTTAGCTTTCTCGGACTGGCAGATTCCCCTGAGTGCGTTGTGGGCACATGGATTGTAAGAAGATTGACTCTTAAGGTAAGGAACAAGAAATTTACGAATCCTAGAACAGATAAGCACAATGAAACATTGATTCTAGTTATCTGATAACAAAATTTACTTAGTTGTAGTTGCAAAAGTTGTCTTCTGATTGGTAGGAGAAGGAAATCGAATAAATAAGCTCTAAAGATCACCTAGAAAAAATACTTTTATGTATGTCAGCATTGACTCTTTACGCCAAATCTGACCTATTTTCTTCATCCCGAGAAGTCAATGTTAACTTCTACCAAATATTATCACTGCCTTGATTAATGGATTTTTCTCAACTAAGCCAAATTTTCAAGTCAGGGAACAGGAAGAATAAGGAATAAGGAAGATTATGGATCATTTAGATAAACATTAGAATGCCCGCAGTGTTGACGGCAACGTCGTCGTGGACTAGGAGCATTTTCTCGTGCGAGAGTCACAGTCAGTGTTCAGTCGGTTCGTGTACCAAACGAGGCATGAGTAAAACACAGTAGGATCCATGTGGCTGTGCCAGTGCCCAATTTGATTACATCCAAAGAATCTCACCTTTACAAACTACAAAACCATGCTCGTCTTCTTTGATACACCCTCACGAGAATTTGAGCACTGTCTCAGTTGTTGCCTGGACTTAGGAATGTGATGATGGATTCCAGTTTCCTTAGTTGTCAACTGTTTGAACAAAACAACCTGGGGATTACGTCTAAACAATGCCAGATTCAGCCTTCGTTTTCAATAAGAAGTTAGTAACTGTAGTAACCAGCGCGCACGGTTCTCATATCACTCGTCGTGAGATAACGTATTTTTTCGTTTTCGATCTCCACAATATCAGCCATCTCGAGCACATTAATTACTTTCCTCATTGGTGATCACAGTTGCCCAGTCGGAGTCGGTTCATCTTCTGTGCTTGTTTGGTCACGTTTACACGTTTATACTCATTATTCCAAAAACAAATAGTTTTAAACACAGATAAACACTGCTCAAGAATTTAATCTAGTTCAGTGCATGATTTTCTCTGCTGTTAAATCCGTTTTTTGGAACAATATGAAACTTGTGAGTGTAGGCTTCCCTGCTCGTTGCCATCTTCAACAAAAATTTTCTGGGTATGTGACCGCAAAATCACACTGGTGAGTTTATGAACATACTGACGTGATATGTGACCCACAACAGTGTTATTAAGCACGAAGAAACTTACTTTTCTTCATTTCACACGTCACGTAACTCACTAATGACCTAAGATCGTTGGCAACCAGCAACTGCACGTCGTCGATATTTGAAAATTTGCACAAATGCGTTACACTAATCATTCCTAACAGCACTGGCTCGATGTAACAAAGTTTTCCACTGCTTGATATAAATTCGTCAGATTAATCAAAAGCCGCGCGGAGTGACCGCGCAGTTAGAGGCGCCATGTCACGAACTGCGCGGCCTCTCCTGCCGGAGGTTCGAGTCCTCCCTCGGACAAGCGTGTGTGTGCTGTCCTTAGTTAATTTAAGTTAGTTTAAAGTAGTGTGTGAAAGTAAGGACCGATGAACTCAGCAGTTTGGTCCCTTAGGAATTCACACACATTTGAACACATTTGATTAATCAAAATTAATTGAGAGATATCACTTTATCTGTATGAATTTTCCTTTCCAAGGTAGATCACCTGGACTGGTAGTGACCTGTCCCTGCATTATGCATATGAGCAAAGGACGGAAGATTTGAGTTCGTTGTGCAAAATATAAAATTAATACCAGTAGGTACCGATACCTACTAGAATCTGTTTAAATCTTTTAGAACAATCAGAATCAGGCAGTACACAATCTGATACAAGAAATTTACGAACAAAAACTAATTACAATGAAATATCGCGAGAAATTTATTGATCAGTTTATTTTGTGTTACAAAAGTCCTATATTCGTTTTTAAGAAGGTGAAGTCGAAAAAAAGAAAAAAAAACAGCAGTGAGGGTTTGCTACAGAAAACACTTTATTTGTTGGCGTGGTCTGTTTCCACAAAATTTTCTCTATTTTCTTCATCTCAAAAAGTTAAGTTCGTTATGCAAAGCATAAAATTAAAGGCAGTAGCAACTGCTATCTACATGCAGCCTATTTAATACTTAAAAAACAACCATCGGGAGTACACAAGTGGACAGCAACTGTCTGTCAAAATCATGTCATTACCGTATGACGACTGTTTTTGTTGTTGTGGTATTCAGTCCGAAGACTATTCTGATGCAGTTCTCCAGAGAAGTTTATTCTTTTCAAACCGCTTCATCTCTTCATAGCTACTGCAGCCATTGTCCATCTGAACCAGCTTTCTATAGTCAAGTCTTGATTTTCTTCTACAATTTTCGTTTTCTCCCTCCCCCCGCTCCCCCCCCCTCCCCCGCCCCCTACACAAACACTTGCCTCGTTTATGAAATTGACTAGGATGTGTCTTATCAACTGATCCTTTCTTTCAGTCAAGTTTTGCCACATGTTTATTTATTCCCCAATTCTATTCGGTACTTCCTCATGACGAACATCGTCAGAAAAAAATGTCTGGTCTCTGACGGTTCTGATATTGCAGTTTCAAAGCCTAGCCCTGTCGGGTGTAGAGGTCTGTGTCATGAAGCATTGCCTTTGTCGTCTGGAGGGCGTGGTGGCGTGGCACCTAGCAGTATGTGTGGCACGGTTACATTCGGTCTCCGGACAGGTGGATAAGCAGAGCGGCTAGAATCTGAGACGGCGTGCATTGGGCGTGAGGTAGCGGGCCGGCACCGTGTACTCCTGTAGCGGTGGTCGCGTGCCACGGCGGAGCCGCCCGACGCAGGAAAGCTCTCAGAACGCCAGCGCTGTCGCACGTTAAGTCGCCAACCGTGTTTTATGCTAATCCCGACACACTATTTACGTATCGCTACACTGCATTAGTGCAACGAGACTCACGTCGAAGAGAGTCTGAAGAAGCCGTTATCTGTCTCTTCCATTCCTGAGAGAGAGAGAGAGAGAGAGAGAAGAGAACACACTGTAAGTCACCAGTCTCGGCTGGTTTAGCTACTTGATTATGCTGTCGGCACTTCGTACGTTCCTTTACAAAAAAGGAGTGTCCGGTTGACATGGAGGTCGCTCGTTAGAGATAGCGATGTTGGCCTGAGGATTCTGCATCTACAACTATATCAATATTCCGCAATCCACTTTAAGATGTGTGCCGGATGGTATATGTGTACCACTGACACTTCCCCTCTTTCCTAATCCAGATACGAATTGCGCGTGGGAAGAAGGACAGTTGCTAAGCCTCTGTGACCTCGAACCTCTTTGAGTGTATTTCCGTGGTTCTTTTAGCGAGATGTTAATGGGAGGAAGTAATATATTGGTTGACTTTTCTAGAAACATGCTCTCTCGGGATTGTAACAGTAAACCACATCGTGATTCATAACTTCTCTATTGCACTACCTGTCATGGGGCTGGACGAGCAAGTCCGCGACATTTTCACGCTTATTCGTGACGAAACACGCTGTTCTTCTTTAGGACTTCTGTATTTCCTCTGTCATTTGCATCTGGAAAAGTGCCCAGAAAGAAGGATTGGCAAACTACTTTCTGCGTGAGGACCATATTTCCTAAGGATCTTGACAGTAAATCACGGTTAACCATCTGCCTTTTCTACGATTAGTTTTAAATGGTGCTTCAACTTTACAACGCACCGTACGCATACTATCATGTATATTTAATGAATATGACTGTCTCCAGTGATTGTGCGGCAACGGTGTAATCAAACAATTACGGCTATTCCCACCAATTTATGCGCATACGCTACATATGTTTATGTTCTACGTCTACATACGTACATATCTCGCAAGTCATTGAACGGTGCATAGTGGAGGGTACCTAAACCACTACTAGAGATTCCGTTTCCTGTTGTAGTCGCAAATGAAGCGAGAGAAAAATGAGTACCTATATACATCCAAACCAGTCCTAATTTCTCTTATCTTGTATTCGCGGTCTTTACGCGATATGCACGTTGGCGCTAGTAGAATCACGGTGCAGTCAACCGCAAATACCGATTCTCTAAATTTTGTCAATAGTGTTTCGCGAAAAGAACATCGTCTTGCCTCCAAGGATTCCCATCTAATTCACTAAGAATTTTCGTAATACTGAGGTGTAGATCGAATGTATCGGTTCAACAAATCTAGCAGCTGCTACATCTACCTTTAGTCTCACCTGGTAAGGTACTCGAACAGTAATCAAGAATATATACTTATATGGATATTGATGACATGCAGCCGTCTAGAACGAAATTAGAATTGTATTAATACCTTCAGATGCTGAAGGGCGTTGATATACATAATCGAGGACAGGGGAAAATGTGTGCCTCGACCGGGACCCGAATCTGGAATCTCCTGCTTACATGGCAGCCGCTCTATCCATCTGAGCCAGCGAGTGCACAGAGGATAGTGCGACTGCAGGGACTATCCCAGGCACGCCTCCCGCGAGACTCACATTTTCACCTTGTATGTCCACACATTACAATCGTGTCCCACCCCAACACACTCATTACTCGTGGGAGACATTCTTACCAATTCCCATAAGAGTTCGGGAAATACAGTATGTGTGCATCCGCACAGAGAAAGCATGTTCAAAATGGTTCAAATGGCTCTGAGCACTATGCGACTCAACTTCTGAGGTCATCAGTCGCCTAGAACTTAGAACTAATTAAACCTAACTAACCTAAGGACATCACACACATCAATGCCCGAGGCAGGATTCGAACCTGCGACCGTAGCGGTCACGCGGTTCCAGACTGAAGCGCCTTTAACCGCACGGCCACACCGGCCGGCAGAGAAAGCATGTCATGGCCGGTATTGCCAGAACTATGTACTAACCGGGTGATCAAAAAGTCAGTATAAATTTGAAAACTTAATAAACCACGGAATAATGTAGATACAGAGAGGTAAAAATTGACACACATGCTTGGAATGACATGGGGTTCAAATGGTTCAAATGGCTCTGAGCACTATGGGACTCAACTGCTGAGGTCATTAGTCCCCTAGAACTTAGAACTAGTTAAACCTAACTAACCTGAGGACATCACAAACATCCATGCCCGAGGCAGGATTCGAACCTGCGACCGTAGCGGTCTTGCGGTTCCAGACTGCATCGTCTTTAACCGCACGGCCACTTCGGCCGGCAATGACATGGGGTTTTATTAGAAACACCCCATACTGCTACACGTGTGAAAGATCTCTCGTGCGCGTCGTTTGGTGATGATTGTGTGCTCAGCCGCCACTTTCGTCATGCTTGGCCTCCCAGGTCCCCAGACCTCAGTCCGTGCGATTATTGGCTTTGGGGTTACCTGAAGTCGCAAGTGTATCGTGATCGACCGACATCTCTAGCGATGCTGAAAGACAGCATCCGACGCCAATGCCTCACCATAACTCCGGACATACTTTACAGTGCTGTTCACAACATTATTCCTCGACTACAGCTATTGTTGAGGAATGATGGTGGACATATTGAGCATTTCCTGTAAAGAACATCATCTTTGCTTTGTCTTACTTTGTTACGCTAATTATTGCTATTCTGATCAGATGAAGCGCCATCTGTTGGACATTTTTTGAACTTTTGTATTTTTTTGGTTCTAATAAAACCCGATGTCATTCCAAGCAGGTGTGTCAATTTGTACCTCTCTATCTACATTATTCCGTGATTTATTCAGTTTTCAAATTTATACTGACTTTTTTATCACCCGGTATATGGATATGGCGTCATATAAGTACCCAGACTATATTCATACAGCGTTATATGTGCGCATCGACTGGCCTGTCAGTCGGTCGTGTAGTTGTCAGAGGCCGTACTCGTTCCGAGCATAGAAAAAGCCCTCTGCCCGTGTGCTTGAACAGTGGGCTGTGGGCCGTCAACGGGAGAGCCCTGTAAGGAGGTGTGAGGGAATCACGTGTGGTGGACGCAGCCGCGCCTCGGCAGTCGGTATTCGACAGTTGTTTTGATGTACCGGAGAGCGGCGAAAGCGGGCCAGTGAGGTGCCTGTGTTCGACTGGGAGTGCACCACGAGTGTCTGAGTTGCTATGTGTTCTGCTTCGATCGACCATCTTTACTGCATGGCTCTGAGCACCATGGGACTTAACTTCTGAGGTCCCTAGAACTTAGAACTACTTAAACCTAACATAAGGACATCACACACACCCATGCCCGAGGCAGGATTCGAACCTGCGACCGTAGCGGCCGCGCGGTTCCAGACTGTAGGGCCTAGAAACGCTCGGCCACGCCGACCGGTTATTTACTGCATGTTGAAAATTTTGTTTGCTCGTGCTTCGAGAAGTATGGCGGTTGCTGTCTTTCATTACCCAGTGAGATTAACGTTTCGTTCTGTTATCTGTTGTAGAAGCAGGAAGGTTTATATGTAAGCAACGAAACGTGCTGGGTGTGGTGCATGTTTAACGTTATCAGCTGACGGCTTGTGCTTACCGACGGCCAGTTTCTATGCTGACACCAAAACGCGCTGGTAAATCGTTGGCAACGGAATGGGCAATAAATTTTGAAAGGTGACTGCCGGCTCGAGGTACTGTAAGTGATCACGTATCCCTGTTTCATCTTTTCCAAGAGCAAGATTGTGGGTTATTCTATCGGATGACAAGTACTTAAAGCTCAAACTTGAGTGGCTAAAGACGGCCGCGGTGGCCGTGCGGTTCTGGCGCTGCAGTCCGGAACCGCGGGGCTGCTACGGTCGCAGGTTCGAATCCTGCCTCGGGCATGGGTGTGTGTGATGTCCTTAGGTTAGTTAGGTTTAAGTAGTTCTAAGTTCTAGGGGACTTATGACCTAAGATGTTGAGTCCCATAGTGCTCAGAGCCATTTGAACCATTTTTTTTGAGTGGCTAAATTTTAAAAGGACCAAACAGTTGTCGTGTTGCTTAATTGGGTTGTTAGGCTCAAACTGTCTCTTTAATGACAAAAACTCAAAGCACCGATTTAAGTGTTAAATTTTAAGGGAATTTTAAGGACAGTTGTTACGGTGCTCAATGTGGTTGTTGATTTCAAACTGAAATGATCTTAACTCTTGTTACTTACGTAATAGCGCTTAAGGAAAATTGGCCTATTAACCATGTAGTTCAAACAGTTTGAATAACCACATTGTGCTGTAGATTTGGGCTACTGTGGGGAAAATTTCAAGGAGGGCTAATGCCAGAAGTTTAAATCATTTACAGTCTGTATCTAAAAATGTGTGTTGTAATTTGTCTTGGTTCAGTATTGGTTATGTGTCTTGTAATTTTAAAAGGGTTAGATCCCATGTCATTTTGGAAAACTTGCTAAATATGAGATTAAATTTTAGGTCGTTAATTCCTAAGGGCTAGCGTCTGTGTTCATGCAATTTTGGTGTAAAACTTTTATTTGTCGTAAGCAGACTTCCTATGCTTTGCTGCAAGGCTAGTATCCATGTTTTATGGTCCACAGATTTTGCTCGGTTAAATAATAAATTTTATAGAGGCTACTGTTTGGCGTTGTGCAACCATTGTAGCGTATTCTTATTATCTAGTCGGGGGTACTAATGAATGTTGGTTTCGTCTTAGGTTGAAGATAATACAGCGGGTGACCACTTCGCAAATCTGAAGTTGTTAGGTGAAGATGTCATTTTATATTGTTATTACCTTTTTTTAAAAAATATGTGTGGCTAGTGCCTCGACGTAATTAAATAAATCTTGCTATTTTGTTAAGAACTTTCTAAGTGGCTTAGTGCCGCCAATAAGTAATGTTAACCGTTTTTTTTTCTTATTTGAGAAAGAGAAGTCATGGTTTGGAATTACGATATAAGTAACCCTGTTGAATCCCCTAAGTACTAAGGTATCTTATTTAGATGTTAACAATGATGTTTTGTAAATCTGTCGTCCAGTGGATTTCCACTGAAAGATCATTATATCCAAGCCATCAAAAAAGGTAATTCCATCTGCCTTCACCAATCCCAACCCCCCCCCCCTCTCCCTTTCCTAACACAGTGTTTTGTAATAAGAGCGACTTCCAACAAACTTAATGCATTATTTCCAACGTTTTCTAAACATTTTCTCGCCTCACATGATTAACGTCAAATATTTGACACTTCTTCTATACATGAGAGTTCGATCCCTTAAAGAATCGGGTCTTCGCTGGTCGGACGTTGTCACCCGTGACGCAGAGCCAGGTGCCCGCGCCGCGTAGCCGTGGAGCCGCTGGCGACGGCTGTGCGGCTCAGAGCGTGCGCAGCTGACCGCGTCTCCGCCACACGTGTGCCGCTCTGCGACCCGTACGCGAAGGGTAGGCGGAAGCTCGGACAAAGCACCGTGCCGCCGCTCTAGCGACGCATCCACACCAACATTCGCAAGGCAGGCTTTCTCGAGCTGCACGTTTCCTAGTTTGCTACTATCTTCTGGAAATAGCCGCATTCAGATGTCGTTTGACCTGTGGTATCAGTCACAAAGTTCGAGTACGTGGGCATGTCTGTCCATGGCGATAAGGGAGGAACGAGCACATATATCCAGCTATGGGGGAGGTGCTAAAGTCATCTTCATTGGGATAATTCTCAGGAACTTTCAGCACGCACCATAGAGGTCGCTTACAAGAACCATGTACCACCAAACATGAGTGATGTTCGTCAGTCTGCGACCATTACCGAGGTACATTATAGGTAGACATAGGAAACATTTGGACTAGGAAGGAAAATTTGGGTTTAAGAGACAGACGACGACGAGGTCAATAGAGACGCCACACAAGGTCGGACTGGCGAAAGATGGGGAGGAACATCGTTCTTTCAAAGAACCCCACAAGCATTCACCTTAAGCGACTTGGGAAAATCGTGAAAAACCTTACCCTTTCACTACCATACGGACATGTGTGTGTCTCATGATACGTTATCAGAGAACCAGTGGCAATTTGCTGCATCTTATTGCTACGTATCAGTGTCTTACGGGAAAATGGAATCCTACTAATAGTTTGTAGATTTCTTATACGTGGGCTATTTTTTTCCAAGATCGGATCGGTAGCGAAATGGGAACCGCAGCGAAAATCAGAAATACTTTATTTGTAACATTCAGTTTTAGAAGGCAGCCACCTGTACTTTCCTCCAATTCTCTATGTTCGTCTGCAGGTCGTTGTCTCAGCCCAAACGCTGTCCTCATAGCCAGCAGTTCAGGTGAACAGAAGAGATGAAAATCAAAGGGAGTCCAGTCTTGCTGTGTGGTGGATGATCGAACACTTCCCAGGAGCGTCTTTGTTGCAACTGCAGTTCGTCAGAATTGTCATGAAGAAGGAGAGTGCCTGGTGAAAACATTCCTCTTCGCTTATTACGAATTGCGCTTCGTAGACGACTTTCTTGAATCGCCTGATCCGCTGGCCAAACAAGATCATTGGTTCACATTCGCTTCCGTCCTTGACCGCCCGCATCATGAAAGTCTGTATGTCTTGCTTCAGAATTCCTGAGCCATTTTCGTACGTTGCTGTATGGAGTGGCAGTTACGTTGTATGGGCTCAGCGTGAAGATTTAGAATGACAGCACACACTTCACACTTGGCGGAAACTCTACGGTTCTAGGCATCTTTACGTCCTCACTGTGTACCCAGAACGTAAAGATGCAATTCACTGTGGTTTTAATTTCACGACCGATCGGAACTAGGAAAAAAATAGCTCCCGTAAAATCAGACGGCGCTCCATTCAAGCTTCATTGTTTACCTCTGCCCAGTACTGTCGCATCGAATTAGCTCTCGCCAGCAGATAGGCAACCCAATGAACAGATTTGGAAAGCAGGCTGCTGTCGCGCCTTCCCGGACAATTCGTATCAATGGATTGTCCACACGTATTGATGTTTGCCACGTCACTAACGGTATCCACATTGAGCACCTGTAAGTTATACTTGATACCAGTGTCTGAGTTTAATTTGTACAGCACTAAAGATGATCACTATGTGATTGAAAATCGATTCTGCCGTCAATAAAACATCAATATTACGGTCAACGCTGACCTTCCTTTTAATTTAAGATCTAAAGTAGATCACATAAATGTGAAGCAGTGTTGATCGTACACTGTGATCCAAACGTTTCATTATGGAAAAATAGTTGTTACTTGGCATCTGTTTCCGAACTGGTCCACTGGTGCTAAAACAGTTCTTTCATGCCTTGGGTCACACAGATCAAAATTACAGAGCGTCTACATCAGTATATTATTCTACATTTGACAACTTTCATGTGTGGAATCAGCACGAACTGAAAGCTGAACTTCATCCGTGTGATTCCTTTGTTGTTTTGACCGGTCGACTAGCGACAGTGAGCCTCTTGCGGCAACGTTACCTGCACCGTGGTGCGCAAAGCCGAGTTACCGTTGGCCACAAGGGACTGCACGCCTGCTGGCCGCGGAGCGACAAAGGCAAGTAGAGTACACGGTTCTCGCTTCAGGAATTGCTGGCGCGTGGCTAAAGCTCGCGGCAACGAGCTTTTGACGAGACACCTCCGCAGTTCCGGGATGCGGCGCACCGCACGGTGACACAGTTGGTATATGCTCCAGTGTGTAACAGAGCCCTGCGCATTTACGTTGGTACTTCAGAAAGTAAGTTACGCATCTCGTCCAACTCTATGATCATTGCTCAACAAAAGTGGAGCATTGTCGTAAGAGACTACACGTTCCGGGTCTCGTGTAGATACAGTTCTGCTGCAGTACGGGTAACGGGCGCAAGACAGTGGCGATTGAAATGGTGCTTCAACTGGAAACATACTCCAAACCAGAAGCACGCGGCAAAGTACGATTCTTGTGGGCTAAACGTCTAAATTGCACAAAGATTCACTGTGCAACTCTGGCGGTATGCAAATCAAATCCATTGTCACGTCCATCTATAGTGCAATGGTTTCAACAATTTGATCAAGGCTGCACAGACGTGGATGGTGTTGATCGGAATGTCCAGATCTGGCACCATGCGACTTCCGTTCTTTCGGCAAGATGAAAGAACACCTAGATAGAAAGAGATTTTCCAAGGACGCGGACGTTCACACAGCGGATTTCGATTGGCTCCGTGACCAAAGAGTGAAAGACCACTACAGTCTTTACGCAACATTTCCAAAAGGCGCTTCGGAGTAGTACGCACAATTGTAGGCCTATTTCACGGAAAGTCATTCTGCCGTAGAATTACAAAAGCGTTTCATGGTCGCGTATTCGGACGTCGAGGAAAACGAGGCAACATAAAATCCACAGACAGCGATTTTGTGAAACTCGATCCGCTATGTTTGAGCTTTGTGATTTGTATCAGGAATTCCTACCAGAAATTAACATGTATTTCAAGCGACCGAATAGATATAAAAATAGCTTCGCGTGTACCCCAACAACTATTAGAGGGGCAGCACTCTTCACGATGTATCTGTCAATGATATAGTTGATTAGGTCGAAAACTCTGTGATGCTTTTCACAAATGATGCTTTTGAATACAGGAAAACCACAACACTAGGAATTGTAACGAAATGCAGGAAGAACGGTAAAGGATCACCAACTGATGCAAAGACTGGATATTTTCCCTGACAATAAATACATGGAACGTGCTGATAATACATTGACAGGGATAACTGTTATTATTCTAAAGCATGATATTATTATGCGATTGCGTGATTGATAATTAATAACTGGGAAAATAAACAACCATAAATACCCTGAAGAGCAGTCCAGAACGATCAGAAGTCGAATGACCTTACAAAATTAGTTGCAAGAGAACTACGTAAATTATACACACTGCTTGACAAAAAAGTGTAACGCTTAGGAGACATGGTCGTATATGAATGCAACTTCGTGTACGTACACTCCGTCGGCGAATAGGTAAATAATTAGGGTTATAATTCTCTGTGAGAGGTAGGACAGCCACCGGAGTGCATTAGTGTATTTCGCGTTTAGTGTTATCAGGCATGGTACGGTACATAAGAGACGTGAACAACGTCAGATGCTGCATGATCACTGTGAAGGATGATGCTGTGAAACGGAATTATCAGCACCCGAGAAAGTTTGAAAGAGCCCGCAGTGTGTGTCTCCATTTAGTGAGCTGGTCGAATCGTGCAATATCCAGATTCGTGAGGCATCTTGCTGCAACAGTTGCTTCACGTTGAACAGCATGGAATATCGGAGGGTCTTCGTATTGTACACAAAGTACATCGTAGCTCCTCCACACCTGCACCGCCACCCGATAACAAGTGCCGGACTCCCTGCAACATTCTACGTCATTCCGCACCGTTGCTCGGCGACTAGCAACAGCCGGACTACGAAATTACTGTCCCGTGCATAGACTGCCGTTAAGTTCGCAACACAGACGGCGGCGTTTGGAGTGGTGAAGCATACACTGCTGATGAATGGTGTCATGTTATGTTCATTGATGAATCACGGATCCGCATACTCCGAATGATCATCGTCGGCGAGTATATAGGCGACCAGGGGAGAGGTCCCATTCTTACAGTATTTTGGAGAGGTAAAGCGGTGTCATTCCACGCGTCGTGGTATGAAGAGCCATCGTGTATGGATTTAGGTCATGTCTGGCAGTGACTGAGCGAACATTGACGGCACAACGGTACGTCACGTACATAGTGCGTCCTCGTGTGTCACCCCTCATTTGAAGTATCATGGTGCCATCTTTCAACAGGACAACGCTCGTCGACACAGCATGTGTCTCTATGAACTATCTGCGTGATGCTGAGGTACTCCCGTGGCCAGCGAGATCCCCAGATCTGTCGCTGATAGAAGATACGTGCTCGAACATCAACGCTGTCCCATTGCCAATATCGGGAATATCAAGAGCCAGTTACAACATTTGTGGGCCAGTTTGCCTTAGGAGAACATGCAACAGATTTATAACACCATTCCTAACCGAGGTCACATAAATTAAATAATATAACCAGAGATGGAAAATAATATAGATTAAAAATTAAGCCCGAGCGGGAATCGAATCGTCGCCACATAAACATTTGGCTAGCGTCACTTGAACGCTATCCACGTGACTACCATGAGCTCTAACATCCAGCACCTAGGCACAGATACGTCCGTTACGTAATAGACGCATAACATTTCTCTTGCGGCTTCCCCGCGCGGTCTTGGTCGTCTTGCCGTGGTTCGCGCGGCTGCCCCCGTCGGAGGTTCGAGTCCTACGTCGAGCATGGGCGTGTGTGTCGTCCTTAGCGTAAGTTAGTTTACGTTAGATTAAATAGTGTGTCAGCTTAGGGACCAATGACCTCAGCAGTTTCGCCCCATAAGTCCTTACCACAAATTTCCAATTTTTTTTTTTTTTTTTTTTTTTTTTTTTTTTTTTTTTACATCTGTGTTCTCTCACAGGACGAACTGCCCCTCGACTCTGCTGTTTGCCGTGTATAGATGACATCTGGCAACGCCTCTGGTTTCCACGTAATAGTTTCATTCAATGTTGCTGTCCTGCTGTTCGCTGATTATATATGGTAAATTTCCTACTTTTGTATAATCAACTACCACGATGTGATAGCTGCCACTTCAAATACCTCCAACTTATGATCGTTCCATTTCATATCCCTACGGCTATATACAGGGTGTCAGCGGTATAGTTGCTTGGTTCAGATGGTTCAAATGGCTCTGAGCACTATGGGACTTAACTGCTGAGGTTATCAATCCCCTAGAACTTAGAACTACTTAAATCTAACTAACCTAAGGACATCACACACATCCATGCCCGAGGCAGGATTCGAACCTGCGACCGTAGCGGTCGCGCGGTTCCAGACTGTAGCGCCTAGAACCGCTCGGCCACCCGGCCGGCGGTATAGTTGCAGTTGTTTTTATTTGTGACTACGAAACTGTATTGAACAACATTACGTCAGTATGTAGTTCATTTGCAAACTAGAGATGATTAGATTTTATAGGGCTACCAAAATACAGGGGCGTTAGGTATTACGTTTCACCCGCTGTTCCAAATAGTCCCACACGTTTTACATGAGATTACTATCGCGTGATTTAGAGCGCATTTGAGGTGCTATGGTGCGCCTGTGTGTTTGACAAACCAAGTGTATGCAAGCAGTTCCGTGATCACTGTCGCCGCGCTGGGTGGCCGCGCGGTTAGAGACGCCCCGCCACGGTTCACGCGGCTCCTCCCGTCTGAGGTTCGAGTCCTACCTCGAGCATGGGTGTGTGTGTTGCCCTTGGCGTAAGTTAGTTTATGTTAGATTAAGTAATGCGTAAGCCTAGGGATCGATGACCTCAGCAGTTTGGTCCCATAGGAACTTACCACAGATTTCCAAATTTTCATGCGATTTTCTCAGAATTGCTAAAGTAGTGCATCTTACTTCTTGCACGATATGTTGTTTTAATGGTCTACTAAAGGTTGAAGTGAATCTGTGAAGTTTGAAGTAAATCTGTGAAGTTTGAAGTAAATCTGTGCACCCAACGTTGTGGCGTGCCGTTGTTAATATCAGAACGACAGGTGGAGAACGTTTCTCGAAAACAGTCCAGACAAATGTAAGAAATACGAGGGTCGTTCAGTAAGCAATGCACCACTTTTTCGGCCAATTTCGGTTGAAAAAATGCGGAATTTCTTGTGGAACACCGTGGAATATTCCCGCTTCAGTCGTTATAATTTCATGGAGTTTCGATACGTGGCGACGCTATACGTAGCCTCCAAAATGGCGTATGTAACGGAGGTGCATTCCAAGCAGAGGGCTGTCATTGCGTTTCTTTTGGCAGAAAAATCAAAGCATCGCAGATATTCATAGGCGCTTGCAGAATGTCTACGGAGACCTGGCAGTGAAAAAAAAAAAAGCACGGTGAGTCTGGGCGAGGGGTCTGGGATCATCGCAGCAAGGTGGTGCAAACCTGTCCGGTGTCGCGTGTGCCGGCCGGACACACACAGCTGTCACTCTTGCAATGTATTCGTCGCCACGGAAATGCAAACTATGAGTAACTTCTCGTTCTCCATGACAACGCACAGCCTCACACAAGTCTGCGAACCCGGGGGCAACTCATAAAACTTCACTGGGATGTTCTTCCTTATCCACCTTACAACACATGTATCGCACCTTCCGATTTTCATGTGTATGGCCCAACGGAGGACGCAACCCGCGGGAAGCAGTACGTGGATGATGGGGAGGTTATTCGTACAGCAAGACGTGTGCCCCGTCGTCGACCAGTAGAGAGGTACCATGCGCGTTAAAGGCCCTCCCATTAAGGTGGCGTAGGCCCGTGGCATTTAACGGAGATTATGTTGAAAACAGAGGTCTGTAGCCAAAAGAGTGGGGAATAATATGGTGCATTGAAATCCTGGACAAAATAAATCTGCTTTTAGAAAAAAAAATGTTGCATTACTTATTGGACGCTTCTCGTAAATCGAAAACGTTTACGAAGCGACATATCAGAAGAAAACAGTTGAGTACACTGTCAGAAAATGAGAAAGGGCGTACTGCAGAGACAACATTTAACACGATGTGCGATTTGTTACTTTCATAGAATGGACAGGTCAAACATGGTGGAGACGAAGGAAAAATATGGGAGAAGGGTGACACTATCCGAAATTACCAATGCCAGTAGCAGTCATGATCTATTATAGCAGCAGCAAAACTTGCTGAATAGAAAACTTACGGAGTAGGTCACTGATTTATTTTCAATAACAAAATACTTCCATTGTGAGCGCAAAGACTCGACAACCGATTAAAGGAGGTGTCGAATCACTCAGCAAACATCAAAAAAAAAAAAAAAACTGTGACCGTTGTGGACAGAGTTTATATGCACTTCATACGCTCATGGAAAAGGATAATATTATACGAACGTTAGGAAACTGATTATAATTTCATCCTCAAGGAAGCCCATTACAGCCGGCCAGTGTGGCCGAGCGGTTCTAGGCGCTTCAGTCTGGAACCGTGCGACCGCTACGGTCGCAGGTTTGAACCCTGCCTTGGGCATGGATGTGTGTGATGTCCTTAGGTTAGTTAGGTTTAAGTAGTTCTAAGTTCTCGGGGACTGATGAGCTCAGATGTTAAGTCCCATAGTGCTCAGAGACATTTGAACCATTTTGAAGCCCATTACAGAAAAAGACGTATCCCCGCAGATGAAGTTTGGTGTGAGTACAGGATGGCTACTGGAACTTTTCATACGGACATCGCAAAACAGCGTGTGCAGAGGATGTGCATGAGCTACTTACCGCCGTGTTTAGGATTCGACAAAAGTCTAGTCACTGGCTTGAGGCACATGAAAACACCATGCTGACATCTCGGACTGGCAGCTAGGTGCAATACAATGACTGCAGAGCGAGTCGTGACCAGACGAACTCACGACAACGATATGACAACGAGAGCGAGCACGGATCTTTGCAGAAAACTACAACAGGAGAAGACTGTAGGACTGTTCGGCCGTATCTTACCAATAGGCAAATGACAACACCGGAATTCCGAGTATAGATTACAGGCAGAGTGTCACCACCTGCTGTCGGGAACATATTATTGGAAGCTGGGTTGAATTCTCGAGTTTCCATGTGTTGTTACTACTGACGGTGCAACAGACAACAGAGAATTGAATGGTGTAGAGACAAAGTTAAATGGGGCTTGTGTGTGCGATGAGTGTAAAAATGCTCAGAGATCTGTACAAGTTGCGTGGATGTACAGGACAGAACTAATCCACTCAAGCGACTAAGGGTTCGCCTAGAGTCATAGACCAGATACGTTAGTACAGTTTTTGCTTGTTCAGCTATGCAGGGGGCGGAGGTGAGTAGCTTTGCTGCTGGACTGGTCGTGGTGGTGTGAGTCACCAGGGCCGATGCGTCACCTGGACGCGCTGCACACAGCGGACCGCCACGGTTGGACGCCTGGTCTCTCGCCCTACCCCCCTCCTGCTGTCCACCAGGCCTCGGCATCCGGCCTCCGTTCCTGGTACTGACATGCGTCGCAGTCTGCTGGTACGAAATGCGCCCTACCTGAAGTGCTACTGTTACTTCATGCTATAGCAAACTAACCAGAATCGCCATCGATTGCGGTGACGGCCGTCCCACGTGCATGATATCGGTCCAGTTAAGAACCCACCCAACTCCCAACTGACGCCATAGGGCTGCATGCCTTCAACGTGGATTAGTACCTGGCGGTTTGTATGATCTTCTACGGCGATCAACGGGCGTCAGACAAAGCTATTAAGAGTGTCCTACACCACTGATACCAGTTCCATTCCATGTGTTACTTTGCCCACCATGTTGTGTACAACGGTGCTGATGGTTTGTAACGTTCCCTATAGACACCTAGAGCTCAAATTCAACGTATACTGTCTGTTACCTACAAGACACAGTTCATAGGAAATGATTACAACGTGCTGTTGTTTACCGCTGGATATCACGACGAGCCAGATACTCAATGTTTTGTGTGTGTCTCACGCTAGTGGATAGATATTCATATGACATCGCTGTGGTGTGCTTCATCTCGGTGCGCAGCTTCCCTTGCTGTCGGTTCTTGTTGTCGTAAAGTGACAAGGCGCGAACGGTTTAAACTGTTAATTACTATTCGAGGCATATAGACAGACTGAACATAGTGTACAAGCCGCACTGTCCCATTAACGATTGGAGGCAACAACATCTGTAGTTTAGTTTTACCTCCATTACACATGTGACTGTACGTAGCGATTTCCAGTTATCAGAAGATCGTTGAGCAAGAAGTTTCAAAAACAGTGCAGAACTGAAACTTCCTGGCAGATTAAAACTGTGTGCCGGATCGAGACTCGAACTCGGGACCTTTGCCTTTCGCGAAAAGCAAAGGTCCCGAGTTCGAGTCTCGGTCCGGCACACAGTTTTAATCTGCCAAGAAGTTTCATATCAGCGTACACTCCGTTGCGGAGTGAAAATCTCATTCCAGTACAAAACTATTAAACTAATAAGGGTGGTGTGAAAAGCGCTTTTTTATTTTTATTTTTTTTATTTTAAGTATCCTGTATGAGTATCTATCTATGGTCATAGTCGGTATAGAACGATTAATCGAACTACGGTGCTTATCTCCATAGTGACTTCTTCAGCTGCAGTTTTAGCAAGAAGTATTCATCAATGGGATTTTTGGGGTAAGGGAACCAGAATAAATGACCCAAAGTTCCTAACCACTAGACTAAGCGCCAATTCCATGTTTGAAATTACAAACCACTGTTCTCCACTGAGTGGTCTGGAGCGAGAGCAGTTTCACTTTACTCGGAATAATCTGCCCATCAATGGCTCCACTGGTGCTGTTCGATAGGAGTTCAGGCACTAAAATACTAATAATTTACACGCACTCATCGTACTTCAAACGGTCTCATTTCAGGTTTGACATTCACGCATCATAAAGCAAAGGTGCCAGTCGCGAACGGAGGTAATAGCTTTAGCAATCATGGTCTTGAACAGCTCTCCGATGTGACTCAGTTATATCATAAGACATTTCGCCTCATTTGACAAGCGGTGTCGTGCCAAAAGTGATAGCATTTAGAGGACGCGAAAAAGTACGAGTCAAAATAATCGCTAATAATGGAACCATAAAACAAATTAACAAATTGTAACTCTTCAGGCTTTCCCGGCGATCTAATGACATCTTGGGTTGTCGGGTGTTCTGCCGGATATCAGCGTCGTACTTGCACGATATTTCGGTCACGTAGCTCGTAACCTTCATCAGGTGCGACCTGAGACTGCTCCTCGAGTGGACCTGGTCCAGTATTTATGCCTATGGCCTTCCCCCTCCACCAACGGCTGCAGGCGCTTCCTCTGTGGTCCGCGCCCATTCCCTGCGACCTGCTGGAGCGCGGCTGCTCCGTGGGAAGGGGGAAGGCCATAGGCATAAATACTGGACCAGGTCCACTCGAGGAGCAGTCTCAGGTCGCACCTGATGAAGGTTACGAGCTACGTGACCGAAATATCGTGCAAGTACGACGCTGATATCCGGCAGAACACCCGACAACCCAAGATGTAATTAACAAATTCCTTCACCTTGGGTGTGATATAATTTACATATCAAATGATGATGTGAGTAGAGAGCTGCAGAAATTCAATTATTTCTTTTGCTCAATCAAACGCGATTAGAAAAGTAGCAAACGAGATACATTAGTTGACCTTTATAAATTAATGACAGTTGTCGGGTGCTACTTTTGAGAGCAGAAGCTGGCTACATGTTTGCTGTTAGGAAAAGAAATATCAAGAAAGAAACAGTGAAGACCAGGAAGAAAATGGAAGGAACGTTAACAAGGCTGTAACAAACCAGGACACAGAAGTTACTGTTGAAATGTAAATCAAAACAAAGAAGAAAGAATATCTCCCAACGAAAGAGAATCTGGGCAAATACTCGAGGGAGGAACAAACCAGAAATGGTTTAACATAACAATTTCGTGATATCACCAGTTTCATTAACACTGTTGTTAACTGTCAGGCAGGAATATACACACCAAAGTCCCAATTGTTGTCTAATGAGGTTATAAGTATTGTTATACAGCAGAAAACTGTCTCTTTCAATTGTCCAAAGTTTTTATACATTCTTTGTTTGTTATTGTTATTGTGGACAATAATTGCCCTGTCATAGTAAGCCAATTCCAAATTCATTTCAGTAGAGCACAACGAACATACAGAATGAACAGGACGCTAGAAAGCAAAGCAGATACATCCTTCGAACAATGAGTCGAAGAAAAGCACTACAGGAAAAATCGAAGGTCATAAATTCGTAGGACCTTCCTACCAGGCCACAGATTTATTCCTGGTAAGCGAAACTAACAAAATGACAACCTGTGAAGTCTTTATTTACTACCGCTGAAAATTTCTGTTATAAAGCCTCCCTAAAGTTCAAAGAAACATCTGTCATGTGCTAATGCGGTTAGTGGCACAAAAATTAGTTACCAAACATTCAATGAAGACAAGGAGTGTGATAGGTTCAATAACACAGTTAAACCGTAAGTACTCAGGGAGAAACGACGATCTTAATAAAATAACAGATATCAGAGCACGCACGGAAAGATTTAGTTGTTCGTTTTTCGTACGTGCTGTTGGAGAGTAGAATGGTCGAGAAACAAATCACTTGGTATGAGAGCAACCACAGATGTGATGATGCTTTTCAAACAGTGAACACCGCAACAGCTATGGTTCAAATGGCTCTGAGCACTATAGGACTTAACTGCTGATGTGATCAGTCCCCTAGAGCTTAGAACTACTTAAACTAAGGACATCACACACACCCATGCCCGAGGCAGGATTCGAACCTGCGACCGTAGCGATCGCGCGGTTCCAGACTGTAGCGACTAGAACCGCTCGGCCACTCCGGCCGGCGCAACTGCTATGCCAAAATGATGAATAAATCACTGGTTCATAAATCTCTGGTAAACCATCGAGAACAGCGGGACGCAGCCGTACATAAAGTACTTGAATATCTACCATATATCTATATGGATACTCTGCAAATCACATTTAACTGCCTGGCAGATGATTCATCGAATCATCTTCACAATAATTCGCTATTATTCCAATTTTGGATAGAGCATGGAAAAAACGAACACTACATCTTTCGGTGTGAGCTCTGATTTCCCTTATTTTATTATGACCGTTTTTCCGTATGTAGGTCGGCACCAACAATATATTTTGGACAATTGAAAGAAAAACAGCCCTCGGTCATTATTTTTAACAAATTGACCTGGTTTCAACACTGCTAGGAGTGTCTTCTTCAGAATTTAAATCAGAGAATGGTCTATATTCTATAACATGGTCACAGAATTATGACTAAAAACATATGATAGGGTAGTCATAATTCTGTGATCATGTTATAGAATATAGACCATTCTCTGATTTAAATTCTGAAGGAGACACTCCTAGCAGTGTTGAAACCAGGTCAATTTGTTAAAAATAGTGACCGAGGTCTGTTTTGATTTCAATTGTAACTGTTCACGGTCTCTGAACGTGCAGCCATGTACAAAATTTTGCAATATATTTTGGCGTTCGGAGGAGAAAGGTGGTGATTGAAATTTCGTGAGAAGATGCTGCCGCAACGAAAAACGCCTTTGTTTTAATGTGTCCATCCCGAATCGTGTATCGTGACACTGCCTCCCCCATTTCGAGATAATACAGAACGTCCTGCTCTCCTTTGAACTTTCTCGATGTAGTCCGTTAATCCTATGTGGTAAGGATTCCAGACAGCGCAGCAGTACTCCAAAAGAGGCCCTTTTTGTGTTTCCCCGAGACCGATGGTAACTGAAACCAACAACTGTATTGTAATCCGAAGTCGTTTATTCAAAACACGATACCAGTTTCGACAACGAAAAGCGTCACCTTCAGGCACCAAACATATCTGCCATAAACATACGAACGACAACGACAAAGACCAAAGGAGTCTTCAACTGGAAACAGTACAACTTATTAAGCATGTTACGCCAGCATGTGAAACAAACAAAGTCGTGAGCAGCGAGGCCAACATCAACGGATTCCGTAGTAGTAACAAGCCCACCAACGATCAGACGATAGAGCTTTCCTTGGATGTTGTAAGTAGGCTGTTTAGGTTTTTATGTTGGTAACGCCACGTAACGCTCTATATGAAAATCACTGACTGTGCTGTGTGAAGGCGGTGGTTCGTTTGCATTGTTGGAATGGTCGCTATTGTAGTGTTGGGCAGAGGGCTGTTAACAGCGCGTAGCGTTGTGTAGTTGGAGGTGAGCCGCCAGCAGTGGTGGATGTGGGGAAGTGAGATGGCGGATTTTTGAGAGCGGATGATCTGGACGTGTGTCCATCAGCGACAGTAAATTTGTAAGACTGGATGTCATAAACTGCTATATACATTATGACTTTTGAACACTATGAAGGTAAATACATTGTTTGTTCTCTATCAAAATCTTTCATTTGCTAACTACGCCTATAAGTAGTTAGTGCCTTCAGTAGTTTGAATCTTTTATTTAACTGGCAGATTTGCAGTAGTTCGAGTAACAAAGATTTTTGTGAGGTAAGTGATTTGTGAAAAGTATAGGTTAATGTTAAGTCAGGGCCATTCTTTTGTAGGGATTATTGAAAGTCAGACTGCATTGCGCTAAAAATATTGTGTCAGTTTAAGCACAGCCATTTATAATTTTTCTAAGGGGACGTTTCAAATGAAAAGATTCAAACTACTGAAGGCACTAACTACTGATAGGCATAGTTAGCAAATGAAAGATTTTGATAGAGAACAAACAATGTATTTACCTTAATAGTGTTCAAAAGTCATAATGTATATAGCAGTTTATGACATCCAGTCTTACAAATTTACTGTCGCTGATGGACACACGTCCAGATCATCCGCTCTCAAAAATCCGCCATCTCACTTCCCCACATCCATCACTGCTGGCGGCTCACCTCCAGCTGCGCAACTCTACGCCCTGTTAACAGCCAACTGCCCAACACTACAATAGCGACTATTCCAACCATAATGCCACCCAGCCAAAGACTGCACACAGCACAGCCAGTGATGTTCATATAGAGCGTTACGTGGCGTTACCAACATAAAAACCTAAACAGCCTACTTACAATGTTAACTGCAGACTAGCAATGTAGCGCGTAGCGCAGAGTACTCACGCGAGAGGATGTTGTTCTTGGCCGGGGGCGCCGACATGGTCTTGGTAGCGGGCTGTTTCTCGGTGCGTCGCAGCTGCACGCTGTTGAGCTCCTGTATGCTGATGGCGCCCAGTGGCTGCGGCGGCAGCGTCTTGCGGCTCTGGGTCCCGTTGCCCCCTTCCTCGCCGCCGGTGGGGGTCGTCGGCTCGTCGTCGCCGCTGCCGTTGGTGGTGGGCGCGCAGAGGGCGGGTGGGGGCGGCGGGGGTGGCGCCGGCGCCTCTGGGGGCGCCGCCGGGGATTCTGGCGCTGCAGGGGCGGGGGCGGTCACAGCCGCTGGCGGCGGCGATGTTGCGCGCTCGGCGGGCGCCGCCACCGTCGACTGCTGCGCGGAGGACTCCGTCTTGACGCCTAGGCCCGCCACCGGGGTCGGCTTGCCGCCTAGGCTGCGCAGGTACTCCGAAGGCTTGATGAGCGCGTCCGAGTCTCCGGCCCCGCTGGGAAACCTGGGCGGGATGAAGGGCAGGACCATCTGCTTGTTGACCAGGTTGGGTCCCGAGCGGCCTTCGGGCTCGGGCTGCGGATCCGGAGTGACGGCGGCTGCCGGAGCGGGCGTCGTCGAGGCCGGAGGGGTGGCGCCCCCTCCACTGGCGCTGCTGGCCGCTGCGGGCAGAGGGAGGGGGAGGGAGGTGTCAGCAGCCGTGACGGCAGCAAGTAGCGCGCCGCGCAGCGCCACCAGTGAAATCGCAACCCCTAATTAGCGGCACCAAGGCCGCGAAAACACCGGCCGGACAGCACGCATCTGGCCGGCCCCGAAAGTGGATCGCAGGAAACAGTGCGTCTCTGCCTTTCACACCACACTCCGGGACTCCACTTAATGGAACGAGCCGCGTGCAGATTGGATTCGGACAAACCGAGTATCATCCTTGTTAATGTAACGAGCAGTTCCGAGCGGTAGGGTGCTGGACCCGTTGTTCGTTAGCAAATGCCATTTCTGTCGGCACAGATCTAAGCGGTAATTCATTTTATAGCGTGCTGCATGCTGGATGAAAATACTATGACGAGTGTTACTGTTAAACACGCTGAGGCTCGGGAAACTTAGCTGAAGTACATACTGGAGCACCTTTCTGTAAAGCACATGTGGCTAACGCAAGCCGGATGAAACCTAATCGATTCTAGTCGTTGTATGGAATTTTCATCGGAAGTATTTTGGCAGCATAGGAAGGAGGCTCTCTAATGAAGTGATTTACTGATATCAGTTTTCGCAGGATTAAATACCCTTTTTTTGTATGTTGCAACTTCAGTATATACTCGTAGACTAACCCTTAACTGCCCTGGTGGGGTCCTGGAGAACCCCATGCGAGATTAATACAATACACAGTATGTTAACAGAAGAACAGATGGCGCTTGTGTTCTTGGTAGTCCTCAGTGAAGTGATGCCGTTTAACGCGGAGTGTTGGATGCGGTGTTTTCGTTAATATTTTGTGAGATAAAGAGAAAGAGGTCTCAGAATACCCCAAAGAGTATTAACGTAAATTGTTTTTCATTATCTCAATTAATGTTTTACGCGACTGAAGCTTTAGAGTGCATCGAAAGAGCAAAATTTCAATAATAAAGTCAGTTTTTAAGGTTATGTATGTATGCATTAGTTTTGAGAATGGCATCATCGAAGTCATTAACAGATGACGAGTTGGAAAGACTAGTGAATGATCCTGCGTTTTTGCAAAGGAGAGCACTACAGATTAGATTGAATTTATTCTAAGTGATCATGGTTCAAGTGGCTCTGAGCACTATGGGACTTAACATCTATGGTCATCAGTCCCCTAGAACTTAGAACTACTTAAACCTAACTAACCTAAAGACATCACACAACACCCAGCCATCACGAGGCAGAGAAAATCCCTGACCCCGCCGGGAATCGAACCCGGGAACCCGGGCGCGGGAAGCGAGAACGCTACCGCACGACCACGAGATGCGGGCAAGTGATCATGACTCCAGCTCTGAAGCTACATCAGAAAGTAGTTGTGAAGAATCAGATTGAGAGGCGTGTATTAGGCTTTCCGCTGACAAATATTTTTTTGGAAAAAAAGCATTGCTACAAATGGTCAAAAGAAGTTCCTCCTACAACTCGTACTCGTGCTCAGAATATAGGTAGTCATCTTGTAAATGCTAGACGTGCAGCAAAAACGCTTGATTCATCTGACATATTATCTGCTTGGGAATTGTTCGTTACTGAAGATTTATTACAACTAATACTCACCAACACAAACGTCAAGACACATGGCATGTCAAACAAATACAGAGCTCATCAACCAGCATTCATAAAGCCGCTAGATATAATAGAACTGAGAGCATTTTTACGTCTGCTTTATTTATCTGGACTAATGAAATCTAATCATGAAAATGTTTTTGGACTTTTTGCTAATGATGGAACTGGTCGTGATGTGTTTCTAGCCGCTATGAGCGTTCATAGATTTTTATTCATTTTGTCTTGTTTGCGTTTCGATTGTGCTACTACAAGAGATGCTAGGAAAGCTGATGACAGACTTTTAGCTATTAGAGATGTCTGCGAACTACTTATAGACAAATGTTAAAAGTATTATACTCCAGGAGCGAACGTGGCAATCGATGAAATGATAGTACCCTTTCGTGGTAGGTGCAAATTTCGCATGTATATGACTAAGAAGCCAGCCTAATACGGCCTCAAAGTTATGTGCCTTTGTGATTCACGGACATTCTATTTATGCAATGCATTTGTCTACACAGGGAAAGGGACAAATAAAAGTCTATCATCAATTCCAGCACAGGATGTTTTGCAATTAATAACACCAAATGAGCGAAGCAATACAAACGTGACACTAGACTTGAATTGTGTGATCAACTGGAAGCCAGAAAGTTGAATGTCTGAGGCACTCTACAGCTAAATACACCACAGATCCTAGAAGAATTCAAACCAAACAGAAAGCGCCCAGTAGAATCTGCATTATTTGGGCGTAACGAAAGAAAGACAATTTGTTCTTATGTGCCTCGGAAAGGTAGAGCTGTTGTGTTGCTTTCATTTATGCGCCGCAATCAGACAATTAGTACTCAAAAGAGAAAACCTGAAATGATCACTGATTACAATGCCACAAAAGGAGGAGTGGACGCTCTGGACCAAATGTACGCCAACTATTCGGTATCACGGCGAACACACAAATGGCCAATGTCTGTATTTTATGCCATTTTAAACATAGTAGGAGTCAATGTTGCTGTTTTACTTCAGGGCACCAAACGACTTGATCAAACTGATGATTTAAAATGAAGAGAATTGCTACAGAGGTTTCGAATGGATCTAGTAAAAGCCCATATATAACGTCGAGATGTCCTACCCCTTTCTCGTGAACTGAGAGACGTTGTTGTTAAACTTGGTGGTACTCCTCCTGCCTCAACATCTTCAGAACCAGAACTCATGAGGAAAGCAAGATGCTACATGTGTGCAAGAAATGTGATCAAGAAAACCAAAACAGTGTGTGAAAAATGCTCAAAACATGTTTGTCCCGATCGCAGGTTTTCAGTGTGTCAAAATTGGTTGTAATGGTATCTCCAACGCGTAAAAATGTTTATAATATTCAATGACAAAAGTGCAATTCAGCGTAGTGTCGATTTCAATATCTACAGACGGGACAGAAACTGTGGACTAGCCTAGGGACGGAGACCAACTACAATCCTTTCGAAATAACGATCCTAGCAGTTACCTGAAGTGATGTAAAGAAACAAAGTAAAACTTTCACCAGAGTAAGACGGATTCGAACCTCACTTCTTCCGAACGAGAATCCAGTCTCTTAGCACTGACAGCTCTACGCAAACGCCGCTGCTCCCGATGGTTAAGAGAAGGCCGTCGGCCACTGCTTGTCCGTGGTGATAAGTAATGCCAGAAATTTGGTATTCTCGGCACACTCCTCACACTGAGGATATCAGAATATTGAATTCACTAAAAATTTCCGAAATATGATGTCCCATGCGTCTAGCTCCAACTACCATTCCAGATTCAAAGTCTGTTAATTCGTGCGACCATAATCACGTCGGAAACCTTCTCACACGGATCACCGGAGTTCAAACGACAACTCCGTCAATGCACTTCCCTTTTATACCTTGTTTTCGAGATATTACCGCCATCCTTACATGTGCCTAATGCTATCCCATGACTTTTGTCACCTCAGAGTCTGGTAAAGCAAAGACGTGAAAGTCTGGTAAGTAACAGTACGAGCATGTAAGATGACATTTCATAGTATCTTCAAAGAATTCATCTGATCGAATAGGTATGAATCTCACAATTTTTACAGTAACTATCTTGTTTCTGGCCTACAAATATTCCTACTGTCACCCAAAGTGAATTATAGAGTTAAAAGAAACTCCGCCAAATTCTGCGTACTAAACACGCGACTTTCAAGAAAGTAGAGGAAAGAGGACAGATAAATTTGTTTCAGATCAAGCTATAGTAGTCCCATAGTCGAGGAATGAGGGTAAGAGGGCAGATGCAGGAATCCTGGGCGCCGTTCTAGGCGAGATCCTAGTGGACGTGGTTCACCGTTGCCTTTCTGCAAGCCGTTATGAAAAGGCAGTTGTGTATTGTTGGGTTGTTTGTGGGAAGAGACCAAACTGCGAGGCCATCGGTCTCGTCGGATTAGGGAAGGACGGGGAAGGAAGTCAGCCGTGCCCTTTCAAAGAAACCATCCCGGCATTTGCCTGGAGCGATTTAGGGAAATCACGGAAAACCTAAATCAGGATGGCCGGACGCGGGATTGAACCGTCGTCCTCCCGAATGCGAGTCCAGTGTGCTAACCACTGCGCCACCTCGCTCGGTAGTTGTGTATTGTGTCGTGTGGATGACTGTGATACGCGCATATACACTGTAGTGTTGGGTTTGTTTTTTTATCGATGCAAGGAAGGGAGAGGATGAAACCCCCTGTGGACACACAGCTTACACCTCTCGAATAACACCAAGGCGGCCGTCGAGCTTAAGATCCCCATCCGACAGACGGTTCATTAGGCGCGCTTGGCCGAGCGCTCAAGTCAGAGGTACGTTGGTTGGAATACTGGTGGTGGAAAATTTTCGCTTCCAGTATTTGGCCGGCAAGGGGAGGAGAGGTTTTAGCATAAAGTTCCTAGTAATCAGTCTTCGCACCTATGTCATGGCTTAAATTCCAAACATTTCAGCAGTGTCACATGCCATCACTTCATGACTGCGGAGATATTTGCTATTTAAGCCATGAATGGCGCAAAGACTGATTACTAGGAACTTTATGCTAAAACCTCTCCTTCCCTTGCCGGCTAAATACTGGCAACGAAAATTTTCCACGTTCCTTTGACTTGAGCGCTCCGGCAAGCGTGCATTTGCGACCTCGGCTTCGGAGGCGGTTACAGTAAGTATGACTGTTTCTTTTGGCCTGTCAGTGCAAAGGTGTCGCCATCTCCTCACACAACGTATTCTAGCGCAGTGCGTGGCTAGTACTGCAGTACTCCAGCACTAGCCGGAGCTCTGCAGTGCATGAGCGCCGAAGCGGAAACGTTGCTTTAGACACTGCGAACGGAACAGAAGTGAGCACTTTGCACGGTCCTGACGGTGAGAGATAAACACGTGTCTGGAAGCCTCACAAGCGCATCGTCACTGTTTTCAATGGCATTACCCCGGTCGCGGCTGCAGACTGTACTTGCGGTAGGTTCGAGGAGGAGGAGGAGATTAGTGTTTAACGTCCCATCGATAACGAGGTCATTAGAGGCGGAGCACTAGCCCTTTGGAAGGCATTTGCCTTAAGTGATGAAGGAAAATCACAGAAAACCTAAATCAGAATGGCCGGACGCGGGATTGAACCGTCGTCCTTCCGAATGCGGGTCCAGCGGGTAGGTTCTAAGTCCTTTTCCCTGTGAGTGCATTGCAGCATCTACAAGGCAAAGGCGAGCATCACAGGCCTCAGCCAGGACTGACTCAACTACCAAAATTGTTGTGTTTGACCTGCCTCCATCGTGTCAACGAAGTTCCGTCGCATTTGGACAGGAGAACAATGTGTCGAAGCTCCTGTACGGTATTGACGATACCGGGTGTCGTCTCGTCAACACCAAAGCTTGCACTATTCTCAGAGGCTAGTTGTCTGCTGTGTACAGATGACACAAATGATTTTCAGTGCCATTTGTTTGGATGTGGAACTACCATGGCAGCTACATACTCAATTTCCAAGTCAATTACTTAATGTTTTCCCGACTTAATATTAATGTTGTGTTTTTCTCTTCTAATTTATGGGAACTGTAGTACATCATACGCCAACGTGTAAGCTAAGTATAGTACGTTGCTATAGGTAATTCCCGCAAAGTGAGGCATTTATTCGTTAACACGAACTTAGAGAGGCATGCTGCGCAAAAGTAGATGGGGAAACCTTGCAGGAGTCGGGTTGCTAGTAGGAGCATGGAGCAGAGGATGGAGATAAAACCTCTACTACAAAGAGGTTCTGTTAAGCCCTTGGCATTTTCTGATTAACATTACATTATATGTAATTGGCTTTTTCGGGTTAAAATTATATTATATGTAGTAGTAGTTGCGTAGCAGTAGCGTTGGTTTTTATTTTGCTTCTCAGTGCACGTTCGAAGTAAACCTGGAGCAAGAAAATACAGAATTCACAGTGAAAAGGACACGTGCTGTACTTTTTTTAAGACATGTATGGCACACTGGGTGGTAATTGTCCTTCCTACCCCACTGTCAATAATTGGGTTGCTGCATTTAAAACAGAGTATTTCAGCACCGAAGATAAAGAGCGTCCTGGAAGGTCAACTGAAGTCATAGTTCCAGAAATCGTGGATATTGTTCATTCCATGATCCTAGATGATCGGAGGACAACTGCTAAAAAGATAGCCGAGACCCTGGGAATATACCGACAACGCATGGGTCATATTGTTAAAGAGATTCTGAAAATGAGAAACTTTCAGCGACATGTGTCACCGAACGTCTCAATGCAGACCAAATTGTGAACGACTGGTTGCTTCACAGTACAGTTTCGCCTGGATAGTATCGTCACCATGGATGTGCAGCGACCAAATAACTCCAAAGGATGATTCTCCATGTGCATAAAACGGCTCTGAGCACTATGGGACTTAACATCTGAGGTCATCAGTCCCCTAGAACTTAGAACTACTTAAACCTAACTAACCTAAGGACATCACACATAGCCGCGCGGGGCAGCCTCGCGGTCTACGGCGCCTTGCCACAGTTTGCGCGGCTCCCCCCCCCCCCCCCCCCCCCCGTCGGAGGTTCGAGTCCTTCCTCGGGCATGGGTGTGTGTGTTGTAAAATTTACATCACACGTATCCATGCCCGAGGCAGGATTCAAACAAGCGGCCGTAGCAGTCGCGCGGTTCCGGACTGAAGCGCCTAGAACCGCTCGGCCACCGCGGCCGGCTCCTCCATGTGCAAAGAAATTCAAAACACAAAGATCAACGGGCAAGCCGCTCGCATTCGTCTTTTGGAATACAGATGGAATCCTTTTTATTGACTACCTACAACGTAGTTAAACAATAACGGCAAAGTAATATCTTGAAGAAACTGAAGCAACAACTGGACCCCAAACGTCGAGGAAATCTGAGAAAATGAACCTTGTTCCTGCAAGACAATGCCCCTCCTCAAAAGGCGGCCATCACGCTGTAATAATTGGCAGATCTTCCCTGTTCACCGGACTTGGCTCCTATAGATTATTATCCGTCCCCAAAGATAAACAAGCACCTGAAGGGAACACGATTTCTGAGCACTGAGGAAGCCAGAAAGGTTGCGGATGAGTGCTTCGCAGCACAACCGGTTTTTTTTCTGGGTTAATGCAGCTGGAACAAAGATGGCATAAATGTGTCGAGTTCAAGGAGACATATGTTGAATAAATAATTTTATTTTGAAACCCATAACAGCATTTTGTTCTTTACACAGCCAAGGACTTATCAGGATCCTTCATATGTCGGTAATAAGTAATTAGTTGTTGCGTGTACGAGTACGCCACGGAACTAGACTGGCGACGTACTTCCGTGTTTATTTTGAAACGATTCGAGCGGAAAGTGATTTACACACATAAAAAAAAAGTTTGGCATCACTCTGGTTCCCAGAATTCCTGAAGATAGACGTTGACTGTGGATATTGTATCGCAGACACAGTACCTTTGACTGTTCAGAGATGTCACTAAACCCGCCCAAAGACGTAAGCAACCATCCATGAGCAGCGCCTATTAGACGTAGAGGGTCCGACAGCCGATCAGTTCCAGTCATTGCACCAGAAAGGAGGTACACAGCTCGTGTTGTCTGAAGTTAAACCATGCCTAGACGGTCAATACCGCGGTTCGATCGCCTCCGCATTGTTACTTTGTGCCAGGAAGGGCTCTCAACAAGGAAAGTGTCCAGGCGTCTCGGAGTGAACCAAAGCGATATTGTTCGCACATGGAGGAGATTCAGAGAGATATGAACTGTCGATGACATGCCTCGCACAGGCCACCCAATGGTTACTACTGCAGTGGATGACCGCTACCTGCGGATTGCGACTCGGAGGAACGCAGATAGCAACGCCACCATGTTGAATAATGCTTTTCGTGCAGCCACAGGACGTCGTGTTACTACTCAAATTGTGCGCAATAGGCTGCATGATGCGCAACTTCACTCCCGACGTCCATGGCGAGGTCCATCTTTGCGACCACGACACCATGCAGCGCGGTACAGATGTGCCCAACAACATGCTGAATGGACCTCTCAGGATTGGCATCACGTTCTCTTCACCGATGAGTGTCGCATATGCCTTCAACCAGACTATCGTCGGAGACGTGTTTGGAGGCAATTTGGTCAGGCTGAACGCCTTAGACATACTGTCCAGCGAGTGGAGGTTCCCTGATGTTTTGGCGTGGCATAATGTGGGGCCGACGTACGTCGCTGGTGGTCATGGAAGGCTGTACGATAGGTGAATACCATCCTCTGACCGATAGTGCAACCATATCGGCAGCATATTGGCGAGGCATTCGTCTTCATGGACAACAGTTCGTGCCCCCTGACTTCCTTCAGGATAACGACATCGCTCGACTAGAGTGGCCAGCATGTTCTCCAGACATGAACCCTATCGAACATACCTGGGATAGATTGAAAAGGGCTGTTTATGGATGACGTGACCCACCAACCACTCTGAGGGATCTACGCCGAATCGCCGTAGAGAAGTGGGACAATCTGGACTAACACTGTCTTGATGAACTTGTGGATAGTATGCCACTACCAATATAGGCACGCATCAATGCAAGAAGACGTATTACTGGGTATTAGAGGTACCGGTGTGCACAGCAATCTGGACCTCCACCTCTGAAGGTCTCGCTGTATGGGGGTACAACATGCAATGTGTGGTTTTCATGAGGAATGAAAGGGGGGGAAATAATGTTTATGTTGATCTCTATTCGAATTTTCTGTACAGGTTCCGGAACAGTCGGAACCGAGGTGATGCAAAACTTTTTTTGATGTGTGATATTCGTAAATACTTGTGCGCCGCTTTGGCTGTTCTATGAGTATCGAACTGTGAACCGAACCACAAGGATTAATCAGCAAAGTATTATGTTGTGATGTATGCTGACCGCTAAGTATTGATCGTGATATCTGAAACTCAGCTGAATGGTTATAGCGCGGTACTAAGTTTTGTTGCGCCGGCCTGAAATGAGTTGCTATACTAGAGCGATCTGGCTACCAGTGAGATTCTAATGCGTATATAATATTAGTATGCAAATAGCGCAGACACGTGAAGTAACATTATAGAGTGAAAAATGAAATACCACCAAAACTGTGTCATTTTGAATAGTACAGCAGCACCCATTCCCTCCGTGTTCAACTGTTGTCTTGTACTTGAAGATTATAGTGTTCTTAGCTTCGGCAGTGACGCGGGGCAAGAAACGGGCAGCCATAAAAGTACAGGCAGCTGACGTAGAGGAGTGTCTTATGAACTGGCCTGCTCCAGTTATTAGAAAACTATTTCCTCCATACTTGCAGAATTTGACGACCATTGCCTAGATATCAAATTCCTGAAGCAGTATGACACAGTTCTAAAACAAAAATCCAAAAAATTGCCGGTGAAGATTAGAATATTTCTGATAGCTGTTAAGTGCAAAACCGTCGGAACATATTAAAAGAATCGCTGGTGACTAAGTGCTTAGTGTGTCAGGTTCGTATTCCCCAGGTCAACTGATCGTACATATATATGAAATGCCTTATTTATAACGAAAAAATTATAAACGTGAATAATACTACACAATCCTTGGAAATAAGAAATCTGGAGAAGGACAAGCGGAACTCGCACTCTGGAGGTTCCGTAAAACATAGTTATGTATATGGATAATAATAATAACAATGATAATTTTGTGTGCCTCAGTGGCGTGGTGCAAGTCCTTCTGTTCGAAGTCACGTCGGTGAATTGCGTGTTCCTAACCTAATCCGATTATCCAACTGGTGAAAGGGTGCCTACAGTTCAATGTGTAATTGGGACCACTTGTCGTTTCTGCTGAGTTCTCACATCGTTGACAAGCGAAGGCTAGTTTAAAATGAAGATTAAAAAATCTGTGCTCCGATGGATATTCGATCCCACGAACTCTGTTTTCAGGCATGCGCTTTACTACTAGCCCAGCAGCCCTGACAGGTATGTAAATAGTTCATCTGTAGATTCTTATGAGTGAGTCTGCGATAGTCAAACTATGTGACATACACGGGCGCGTCTTTTGATTGCATTGACTTAGAAGCTTGAAGTTTTTAAACTGACAAGGTATTATAGATATTAATATGTGGCATACATTACAACTTGATACCTCTATCCGTTCCAGAGAAAAAGGAACTGACAGACGGGCAACAAATGGCCAACAAATATTTTTTATGTTATGTAATCACAGATTAACAATTTTAATATATTTTTTTTATTTGTACTGTGCATCCTTTCTTCTTCACAAATTTAATTATTCTAGGTCAGCGGGAAGTACCGTATAGGTTTTGACGAGTGAATTTGCGAGTATCGAAATATGTGACATAAATGGCCGTATCTTTTGATTGCGTTGACACAGAAGCATAAATTTTTTACACCGCCGAGGGACCACAGACTTTAGTATGTGACAAATTTCAACTTGATACCTCTATTTTTTCCTGCGAAAAATGGGCCTTATCAGTTGGACAACCAGAGAAACAGGTGACCTGCAAAGTGATCCCATAACGGTTCCTTTTTTGTCGATTGAGATACGAAACCCTAAAGTGTTTTTATGTATGCTGTTAGGCGTTTACGTACCTAAATTTAATTTACTTCAAATACTCGCATTTTCATGCAGTTAGTAATCAAAATAAAATGATTTTTTTTATTAAAAATAATGATTTAGTATTTGTTCGTTAAAATTCATATTTAATAATAAACATAGAATTTATAACTGAGAGTAAAATAAATGCTACTAACGGGAATCGATACAATGACCTAGTGAACAGAAACCTTACACGCTAAACATTTGCTGTGAGGCGTGAGAATATTATTAACTTCGCACACATAATAACACTGAAACTCACACGGGCCGCTTACAAGTGGCGGGAAACTACCATGAGAAAGAAAAGAAGAATCATTTTTGATACCATTTACAAATTCAGTCACTTTCTCCGTTTCAGCTGCTTCAAACAAGCGGCAATAAACAGCCATTGGCAGTGCAAATGAAGCACGAATCCTTAGTGAGCGCAAACGGCGGCGCGTGCTTTGTACCTGACGAGGTGGACGCGATGGAAGGCGACCTGTTGGTCTTGCGGACCTCGGACGGCCTCAGCGACGGCTCCTCCAAGACGACGGTGTCTGCCTTGGCCGGCGCCTCTCCCGCGGGGGCGGCTGCCTCCGGAGCTGGAACCGCCTCCTGCTGGTGTGACTTGCTGGAGTCTACTTGCGGGGAGGCATCAGTCTGGGCAGGGGCGGCTTTTGGGGCGTCCATGTCGGGGGTGGCGATTGGAGGCGGTGGGGGCGGAGGCGGCGGAGACAGCTGTGCGGGCTCCGACACCACTCGCTTCAGGGCCCTGGAGAGGAGTCAGTCAATATTCCAGTTAGGTGCTCTGAACGGTAATTACTTATGAGTTTAACGCTACAGATTTAGGAATATACTACAGTCAGTAATAAAGATAATATCGAACAAGTCCGTGGTATTAACAGATCATGTGAAGGCGACTTTGATTCGAATGATTCGTTGGACATGACCAGCTGATCTTCTGTGAGGCGAGTTCAAAATCGCAGCATTGAGTATGTAGCGGTTTTTACAAGAACACACTTATAAAAGATGTTATTTCCACCCTCCCATGTCTGCTGGCAGAAAAAGTGACAGTCATGTACTGTGACTGTCGCACTGGTTACTTTCGCAAGCAGCTACTAAGACCGTGATTATGTCCAATAATAGGAACTGTTATAGTAATGAAAATAATGCATACAACCAGCGTCAGAAGACACTAGAGTGTGAGATGATGGTGATTGGTTTGTCGGGAGTTCAACTGCGCGGTCATCAGCGCCCGCCCAAAGTCCCGATTTCTACACAGTCAAATCCAGCTACTGTCACGAATGATGATGATGAAATGATGACAACACAGACATCCAGTCCCCAGGCAGAGAAAAATCCCCAACACGGTCGGGATTCGAACCCGGGACCCCGTGATCCAGAGGCAGCAACTAGACCACTAGACCAGGAGCTGTGGACTAGAGTGTGAGAAGTGAATGTTGTACTTATTGTACGTACATTATCACCGGGTATTATCATATTACTTAATTAGTAATTCCGAGAGTCATGGTAATTAACTATAGATTTTTCATACACTGGAAGCGAAAAAGTGGAAAACATTGTTTTACAGATTCGTTCCAGCAGCATGGAAACAATTCGCCTCCGACGTGGGTTCCTATTTCTATTATCTATTCAATGCCTTCTGCACGTATTAAGATTTTTCAGGGAGAATAGGTATACCCTGTATGTAGTGCATGTCAGTAGCACGGGCTCTTCTAACTCTTCATGAACTGTTAACAACACAGAGGAAGGCTTTCCGATAAGTCACTGTAGGGAAAGGGTCACAGTAATTCTCTGTATTCATAGTTTTTCATGGTCTTACGTTCAAAGTTGCAATTTTACGAAAAGTGTATTCACTAAGCAGTCTTTGCAACGGCTGAACGTGCTTTGAAATGAAGTGAAACGTGAAACTCGTGAAAAGCTCATTCTGGAAACATCCTCCAGGCTGTGGCTAAGCCATGTCTCCGCAATATCCTTTCTTCCAGAAGTGCTAGTTCTGCAAGGTTCGCGGAAGAGCTTCTGTGGGGTATGGAAGGTAGGAAACGAGGTACTGGCAGAATTGAAGCTGTGAGGACGGGTCGTGAGTCGTGCTTGGGTAACTCAGATGGTAGAGCACTTACCCGCGAAAGACAAAGGTCCAGAGTTCGAGTCTCGGTCCGACACACAGTTTTAATCTGGCAGGAAGTTTCATAACAGCGCACACTCCGCTGCAGAATGAAAAATCTCAGTCTGGAAAGTGAAACGTGTTTGGTCGAAATCAAGACAGTACAGTTGCCAGAGATGGCATAGCAAAGCGGTTATTCACTTTGTGTATATAATTCATACCTGTAACTTATTTATTTCGCAGTATATGTAGGCACTATTTTTTCAGTAATCCTAGACACTTTTCCAAGAAGATTCGAGAACCCGTATAACTTGAAACTTACTAATATTTTTATCCAGTTTATTTTTCGGAGGACTGGGGACTGGTTCAAATGGTTGAAATGGCTCTGAGCACTATGGGACTTAACTTCTGAGGTCATCAGTCCCCTAGAACCTAGAACTACTTAAAGCTAACTAACCTAAGGACATCACACACATCCATGCCCGAGGCAGGATTCGAACCAGCGACTGTAGCTGTCGTGCGATTCCGGACTGTAGCGGCTAGAACCGCAGGGTCACTTCTACAGGCCTGGGGACTAAGATGAATTTGATGCCTAGACTGCCAGGTCACCGAGATTTCACCTCCACGTCAGCGAAAATGTAGCAAATATTTCGATATCTCGAACTGTATTAGTCATACCAATGTTAAGTGGGATACCCTGGATCTTACTAGTTGAAATTTCAACCCCCCTTCACTTCCTACAAATTATCTGCGCACTTCCTTCCAAGTGAAGTAATATTCCAGGTTAGTTCTTGATGAGAAACTGAATCATTAGTAAGAAAAACGAAATCTATCAGAAAAATCCAAGAGAGCTTCTCAAAAACTCACTTTAGCGAATAACAGTAGAAGATAAGAAAATTAAAAAAAATGAAAGTAAAAGGAGAATTTGAAATAAGAGACCCTTTCAGCACAAGTGTGGACAAGACAATTACTTTATTGGTTTATATATTTCATACAGAGTTTCCTTTGCGTTGAATATCGAATCGTTCATTAATTTATTGTCTATGAGTGTAAAATTCATGATTCAGACGTCAAGATTTCACAAATGCGTTTGAGGGACATAACAAGGTCAGAATGCGGAATATCATTCGCGGTGTAGTAAGATTTAGACAAAAGACGATCCTTTGTTGTAGGTCACTCACTGTTTGGCTAAATGCAAACTTCAGCTTTCTACGGTTCATTGTAAAAAAAAATTGTGCTCTCGCCTTAGGAGATCAAGCAAACTGAGATTTACGGATAAGAAGCGGAATCCCGTTCGTTTCAGGCCACTGCAGTTGGCTTTCGCGTAGTTTTGTCGCACGACTGCAGTGGGACACCGCTGTGTTTTCTTATAAACAGCCACGCCCCATTCTTTGCCACATGGTAGCTGCAGCGGCTGGGCAATTTGTTCCGTCTCGGACCGCTTCAATGTCACTGTGACTCAGACGCGACACAATTTGCAGCATCTGTGTCAACGGCTCCATGACTGCACAAACGGTGAGAAATGAAAAAGACGGATTCTGTTAAATGACAAAATTTGTCCACCAAGTGCTTATTGGCAAACTGTAAATTTTTTGGGAACTATTTCTATTAATCTTGCGATATGTAATTGTTTGCTGACAATGTATTAAGGTCTGTTTACCCTTGAGCTGAGGGCTTACTGTACGAAGCTAAAACTAATTTGAGCATCATGACGTCTCCCCAACGACAGCATATTCAAGCTGCTCTTCTTCGTTAATAATTCCTGGACCTAATTTTTAGCAATAATTTTAAGGTACTGTAGTGACAATTTCAGCGCACATATTTCATTACTTAGTTATCTGGACATTCCGTTTATCATAATACAGATAATATCGTTATTGTGTGTATTGTGACAAAATTTATATAAAAACAACACCTAGCCTCAGTGTTTACGATATTATCTGCTGTAAATTCCTAAATGAAGGAGAACAGGAATAATTTCGTTTTGTTTTCGAAGCCATTTTATCGGGCTTTAAATCACAGGGAAGTCAGTCAAAGGCTGTTATTAATGTATTATTTTCTCACACGTTGGAGCAGAATTAATTCGCAAATGCTACTTCTCATATTTTCTCCGATTTGTAAATACTGTTGTATTCGGGGTACGGGTTGTTTCTTGACCACAAGGTTAATAACGTAATTATCATACTGCGAGGCTGATTTTGCCAAATTAGTTAACTATTTGCCTTCAAAGGGTTTAGAGTGAGCACCTCATACTAAACACACTGAATATTTTTATGGCATGAATAATTTATGCTTCATATGTGTAGAAAGGCAAAAGTGCCATAGATTTTGGAGAAAAGCTAGAATTAGAGCAATAAATATATTTAGAGACCTCTGCACTGAACAAAACTCAGTTTATTGTCATTATTCACCACTCCTGCTAGAAAAATGAATTTATTTTGAGTTTTCAGCCTTGAGTAAAACACAATTTATTCTTTTGATCAAGGCAAAATCTTCAAAACATATTGCTCAAATAAATACGGACCCATGTAGTGAATTTTCCTGAAGTGAAATCACCTCAAGGAAAGTAGTTAGGGGATGTGAAAGGTTACTCTTAATCAAGAAGAAACACTACGCAGGATAGCCGAAGAATGGAAAATATATACATATAAAAACAGGCGCAGACAAGGAAAACTTCCTTCAATGGAAGAGATTGGTATCAAACAACGATCATCTTTTTCCATCTTTACGGGCTAGGTCATCTGATCTGTTCTGATTTAACAGTCTACTTTTTCCTGGGACATCCTACTGAGAGGAAACAACGGAGCTAATTTTGGGACGCGATATTCATGCATTCTCGGCAGAATTTGAACCCTTTATTTCGATGCTCAGTAAGTTTGCTCCTAAAGAATAACGACGTAAAATTGCAGAAGAAGTCTTCGATACAAGTCTGCAACACAGCATAGCAAGTAAGAGAAAGCAGATCATAGGAACTGCATAAGAGAAACTAAAAGCATATGGAAAAAAGCTATACTACAGAGAATAGGCATGAGAAAGTTAATTTAATTTTTAGTAGGAGTGTTGAGATGTTATAGTAGTAAATATAGGAAAGGGGGGGGGGACAAAAATTAGGAAACACCAGAAACAAAGCACATTACCATGTCTAATACGTCGTAATTAAACCTTTGGAATCCGAAACAGCTTCCACTCGTCTCAGAATGGATAAATACAGGTCCTGTGTGATTTTCAAGAGAATCGTTTGCTATTGTTCCTACAAAACAGTGGCAAGTTCAGGCAATGATGATGGAATTGGATAGGAACCACTCACACTTCTGCAGAAAGCAGATCACAAATGCTCAATAATATTGAGATCTGGTGGCTGTAGTGGCCAGGAGAGACGTAATAACTCATCCTCGTGCTCACGAAACTAGCCCTGGACAATGCGAACGGTGTGAGTAGGGGCCCTGTCGTCTTGGAACACAGCATCATCCATGAGGAACGAGTATTGTACCATGGGACGGACGCTATAATCCCAAATGATTACCTAATGCTTGTGTCAGTAATGCGACCTCGGAGAGTAATATTGAGCCCGTGGAACACCACGATATGGCTGCCCAAATCATAAGCGAAACCGTCATGTTTCACCCTCGGGACGTAAACTTGGCCAGAAGCTGGAAACAGTGTGAAACAAGACTATTCCGACCAAACGAGTTTCTTCTGTTGTTCCATAGTCCTGGTTTTATGACTTTGGCACCACGTTTTTCCGTTTCGGTGATTTACATCACTAATGAGTGGTTTTGGAATTCTAGCTCGTCCTGCATATGGAGCTCCCTTCGTGTTGTTTTTGTTGCTTACAGTGTTCGTAAGCACTACGTTCAGTTCTGCAGTGACTTTTGGGCTGCAGTGACTTTTACAACTGTCGTCCGCTGACTTTCCGTCACAATCCTCTTCAACGCTCGTCCGTCACGTTCACTCAACACACTTCCGTTTGCTTTGTAACTTAGGGGATTATTTTTTCCGCTTTTTCCGCACGCGTTATAAATATTCGATACAGTGGTCTTGAAACACCAAACACTTCATCTACTTTGGTAACGGAAGCACCTCCTATACGAGCACCAACAATTTCCCAATGTTCGAACTCGATTAGGTCCCACATAACGCAGTCACATCTACATCTACATAGATATTCTGCAATTCACACTTAACTGCCTGGCAGAATTGTCATTGAACCACCTTCACAATAATTCCTTATTATTCCACTCTCGAACAGTGCGCGGAAAAACGAACACCTATATATTGTCCTTATTTTATTATGACTGTTTCTGCCTATGTAGGTCGGCGTCGACAAAACAATACCGCATTCGGAGGATAACGTTGTTGACTGAAATTTCATGAGAAGGTTCCGCCACAATGAAAAACGCCTTTGTATCATGTCCGTGACACTATCTCCACTATTTCACGATAATACAAAACGGGCTTCACTTCTTTGAAGTTTGTCGATGTACTTCCTTAAGTCCATCCGTTAAGGATTCCAAACTGCGGAGCAGTACCCTAAAGGAGGACGGACAAGCGAAGTGTACGCAGTCTCTATAGTAGATCTATTATGTTTTCTAATTGTTTTGCCATTAAAACACAGTCTTTGGATTGCCTACTCCACAACATCTTCTGTGTGTTCTTTACAATATAAATTGTTCGTAATTGTATTTCCTAGGTATTTAGTTGAATTTATGGCCTTTAGATTTGACTGCTTTATAGTGTAACCGATGTTTAACGGACACCTTTTAGCATTCATGTAGATGACCTCACACTTTTCATTATTTAGGCTCCCAATTTTCGTACCATTCAGATATCTTTTCTAAATAGTTTTGCAATTTGATGAGTTTACTAGACGATAAACGACAGCATCATCTGCAAACAACCTAAGACGGCTGCTCACATCGTCTCTTAAATCGTTTATATAGATAAGGAACAGCAGAGTGCCTATAACACTACCTTAGGGGGCCGGCCGGAGTGGCCGAGCGGTTCTGGGCCCTTCAGTCTGTAACCGCGCGAGCGCTACGGTCGCACGTTCGAATCCTGCCTCGGGCATGGATGTGTGTAATGTCCTTAGGTTAGTTAGGTTTAAGTAGTTCTAAGTTCTAGGGGACTAATGACCTCAGATGTTAACTCCCGTAGTGTTCAGAGCCATTTGAACCATTTGAACTACCTTGGGGAATGCTAAAAATCACATGTGTTTTACTTGATGACTCCGTCAATTACTACGAACTGTAACCTCTCTGACAAGAAATCACGAATCAAGTTACATAACTGAGACGATGTACCATAGGTACACAATTTCATTACGAGCCGCCTGTGTGGTACAGTGTCAAAAGCCTTTTGGAAATCTAGAAATACGGCTTCAATTTGAAATCCCCTTTCAATAGTACTCAACACTTCGTGTGCGTAAAGGGCTAGTTGTGTTGCACAAGAACAATGTTTTCTAAATCCGTGTTGACTGCGTGTCAATAGACCGTTCTCTTCGAGGTAATTCATAATGTTCGAACACAATATATGTTCTAAAATCCTGCTGCATATCGACGATAATGATATGGACCTGTAGTTTAGTGGATTAAACCTACTACCTTTCTTGAATATTGGTGTGACCAGCGCAACTTTCCAGTCTTTGGGAACGTATCTTTCGTCAAACGAGATGTTGTATATGATTGTTAAGTATGGAGCTATTGCATCAGCATACTCTGAAAATAATTACACAGAACGCTGTTGTGACCACGACTAGACACTTGCAACGTACTAAGGACATTACACGAGTGCCGTTCGTGGTCAAATACAACAGCGTAATCTCCAGGCTTGGTTAGGAACTGCATTTGTGTTCAAGCATGCATTTCTCACGGTGTTTCCATATTTTTGTCTAATCGCTGTAGGCAGGGTTAGAGAACATTCAACATCTACATCTACGTCCATACTCCGCAAGCCACCTGACGGTGTGTGGCGGAGGGTACTTTGAGTACCTCTATCGGTTCTCCCTTTTATTCCAGTCTCGTATTGTTCGTGGAAAGAAGGATTGTCGGTATGCCTCTGTGTGGGCTCTAATCTCTCTGATTTTATCCTCATGGTCTCTTCGCGAGATATACATAGGAGGGAGCAATATACTGCTTGAAAAGACTCGAAAGGCAGGAGACCGAGGATTTGAAAAAAAGGGGTGAGATTCAAGAGAAGAGTGAGCGGGGTTGAGTAGTGAATGAGTGAGTGAGTGTCGGGACGGACCTGGAGGAGCCGGTGCTGGGCCGGTGCGGCAGCGTGTTCCTGGCGTTGGCGGCGGCCACGGCCTCCTGTGCGGCGCGGGAGGCTTCGGCGTCGTCGCTCTCCGAGTGGCCCAACTCCGACGGCGAGGCGCTCGACACGCCCGACTCTGCAACAGAAGCACCACACGGCTCTCATCAGCTGCCGCAGCCACTGCTACCCACACTGGCGAGCCGCTCGGGTTTTTCCAGCTAACAACAGCGAACTTCAATGGAGAAACAGAATGGCGAAACATCTTTCAGCCGTCTCAGTTTACAAATTTTATTGAGCAACCAGTTTCGGCGATATATTACGCCATCTTCAGGCCCCCGTGCATAGACAACAGTGGTAACACTTTAACATACATAACAGGAGGAGGCGGTGCAAAATCTTATCCAAAGCGGTAATATGTAAGAACGTATAACAATACCAAAGTGTACAGGGACTAACAGCTAAGTTAAAAATAAGTTAAGGCATAAAAATAGTAACGATTTCGGAAATGGAATGTCTTATGCGTCTAGTTCCGACTACCATTCCGCGTTAAAAGTCTGTTAATGCCCGTTGTGCTGTCTAATCACGTCGGACAGCTCCACCAAAGCACTCCCCTTTTATACCTTGTGTACGCTATTCTACCGCCTTCTCTATATGTTTATATCGCTACCCCATCAATTTTGTCACCTCTGTACATTAATATGTAATTTCACTATCGCTTATGGAAGCGAAGTCGATATCGACACCTCACCAAAAATGTGTATCAAGTTAATTTAATTTTTTATGTATAATACATATTTACGAAAGCAGCGCAACATTATTAGTTCCTTTAAGAAAACCACATGTCCAAAGCTGAAACCCGATCGATTTATCACCTCACGCTTTGCTACAGTTACAGCAGCTAAATGCCATAGATAATAGATTTCAGTCGGGCGGGGTGGCCGAGCGGTTCTAGGCGCTACAGTCTGGAACCGCGGGACCGCTACGGTCGCAGGTTCGAATCCTGCCTCGGGAATGAATGTGTGTGATGTCCTTAGGTTAGTTAGGTTTAAGTAGTTCTAAGTTCTAGGGGACTGATGACCTTAGAAGTTATGTCCCATAGTGCTCAGAGCCATTTGAACCAATAGGTTTCATGAGGGATCAACTCGTTTGACTAATTCCGAAACTGTCTCACGTATGGCCGAAGAAACCTTTTGCGTAATATTCAAATTCAGTTAACAGAATTTCTTCTGTGATGTAGAAGTAGTAGTCGAGCAGAATATTTCTCAATTTGTTTTTAAATTTTTAATTTCCTGTCTGTCAGACATTTTACATCACTGAGTAAGTGATCAAAATGTTTGAGCAGCATTGTGCTCCCCTTTTTGTGCTAAAGAAAACCTTCATGAGGAGTCATGTCATTTTTAGCCCGCCCTGCTTCCCGAGCGGGAAGGCGTGCCGGTCCCGAGAACGAATCCGCCCGGCGGATTTGTGTCAAGGTCCGGTGTGCCGGCCAGCCTGTGGATGGTTTTTAACGCGGTTTTCCATCTGCCTCGGCGAATACTAGCTGGTTCACCTTATTCCATCTCACTTACACTACGTCGGCGACTGCTACACAAACACTGTCTCCACGTACGCGTACACCATAATTACTCTACCATGCAATGTTTGGGGTTCCACTCATCTGGTATTAGACGTTCCTTTGGGGGGGGGGGGGGGGGGGTCCAGAGCATTGAGTGCTCGAGCGGGACGAAGCTGTCCGTCATTTCTAGGTCCCCAGTTCAGTACACAATAGTAGTATGTAAATCATTGTTCCTCTGTTGGGAAAAATTACATTTATTCAGTAGGTGGTGGAGGACCAAAGGTCATGTTTTGCACTTATTACTGAAATGCAAGCGCACCATCTGAATAAATATTACTACGTGAAATAGATATGAAAAGATAAAGAGATTTGCACTTTATAGACAAGCGCGGAAAGCTGTATGAAACGAGTCTTCGGAACAACAATTAACTTTAATTCCATCCGACATCTCTGTCAATGAAAGAAGATAACACTACAAAGAACTTTTATTTATTGCACTTGTGAAATAGCAACTACATTTTGTCCCGGGCCTTGAAAACACCTTATCATTGAGCTGCGTAAAGAAATCCAGATTTAGAGTCCTAGTCCTGGCAAATAGTTTCTGTTGTCCTTTCAGTGGTATATTAAGATGAGAAAAATAAAAATAAAATGTTGATTTTTTCCCTTAAATGTATTAATTTTTGTTCATCTCGTCCTCAAAATAGTGGAACAAGATTACCATTTTCAGCTGGTCACAGTGATGATCCTCTTATCGGCTACTATAATTTTACCAAGCCGGAGTTGATCTACTGTATCTCTAATCTACTTTTTTTTTCAGCTAAGTGTTCTTTGTAGACTGCCTCAAACAGCCAAAGAAATTATTAAATTAAAAACAGGAGAAAAATAATAAAGTAAATAATTAGCCTCACTGCCTACTACCTGATAAACTCGGCATTGCTCGGGTATTCATTTTGTCAATTTTCTATTAGAAACGAAAACAAAAAGTGAACTATGTTTGTAGTGTAATATCCCAGACAATTTCTGTACACTGGGTGCAGCTGCTTCGTGTGCCTACCACGCGATTTTGAAAACGTCTCTGTCGCAACGCTCTTCACAGCTCTATATACGTCTTTTGTTTTCACGTAAAGCCGCTTCCTCTTCGCAGCTGAAAGCTGTAAAATTCGCTGCCAGGTGTCAGGGATTTACTTAAGTTGGCAGGACTTTTGGAGTGCCATAATAGTAAATAATAAATCTATTAAAACTTCATGCATGATGCGGCATTTTATCACGCTTCTCATTGTTTATGAAGCCATATGTCTTGAACTATGTGTCGTACAATGGTACATGTATGTACGTACATCCTACGACATTTTTGGATACTGTCTGCAAAATGTGTTGCGATTAGTGTTACTAGCAAAGCAGTAATACATTTAAACGTCGTGCACTATGCGGCAGTTTTGCACGCATTTCCGTATTTATGACATCATGTCTCGGGAACTACACGTGGTATAATGACATAATTTGGGAGGTGCATTTATCAGATGTGGATACTGTCTGCGAAATTTATTGTGAATACAGTTATTAGCATAGAAGTAATAAATTTAAAAGTCATGCATGATGTTGCAGTTTTCTATACATCAAATTAATTATGACGTATACCTCCTACACTGTGATAGGTGGTTCTTAGCGCACAGCTTTTTTTGCCTGACAGTAATAAATCGTATGTGTACCAAGTTTCGTTGAAGTCGGTCCAATGATTTAGGAGGAGATGTGGAACACACACACACACACACACACACACACACACACACACACACACACACATCCATTTTATAATATGTATGGATTTATGGTTGCTACAAGCAATTTGGAATGGAAAGCTACAAAATTTATTGCAGAGTTCACTTTGTGATAATTAATTGGTTGGTCGGTTGTTTCGGGGAAGGAGACCAGACCGCGAGGTCATCGGTCTCATCGGATTAGGGAAGGACGGGGAAGGAAGTCGGCCGTGCTCTTTGAAAGGAACCATCCCGGCATTTGCCTGGAGCGATTTAGGGAAATCACGGAAAACCTAAATCAGGATGGCCGGACGCGGGATTGAACCGTCGTCCTCCCGAATGCGGGTCCAGTGTCTAACCACTGCGCCACCTCGCTCGGTAGATAATTAATTCTAAGAAGTGTCATCCATATATAAAGATCACAAAAATCGTTTTGTACTAAGTTGTTGTTTAGCGAATTCCTCTATGGTATGTATTCCACTCAGTTCCTCTAGCCCTATAGCATTTAACTCTTTTTAATCCTCGCAAGTCTATTCGAGATATAGGCTAAACGTTTAGTGTATGCTGCTATAATTGCGGCTATCATGTTGTGTTGTCTGAGTGCGCGTATTTGATAACGTAAACGATGGTTTCTTTGTTGTCTACAGATAATGTCATATCTGTGGTTTTATTTTAGTTGCCTAGCACGAGGACAGAAGCCAAGTCTGTTACGGATACCGACTTGCGCGTTAATAAGACCGTGACAGGGAAACTGGAAAGGAACGCTTAACAGGCTGTTGCAGTGGGGGAGATGGGAGATAATGTGCGATCAAAGATCGGAGGAATGACGAGAATAATCGTAGTTATTAATCTTCCGAAGAACATGTTTTTCCTTTTAGAGTTATCAAAACCCAATAGTTTAACGTGTTTCTGGATTTGTCGCAGGCAGCAGCAAGTGCATTAGTTTACATCCGTTGCACAATACTGATACCTGAAATGAAAGAAGTGTCAGTTGATGAGAAAAAGAACCGTTTCTAATATTTGACCCAGAGAGTCTTTCGAGATTATGGGAGGATGAGTAGTATGGGCTATTCTGGAACTGTTCTTACTTGCGAATATTATGGGAAAAATATTCTGTAAGTCGAGGTGACGAGCCTTGCGGAAGAAGTCAAGTAACACTTAATTTGCCGACGATTTGAATAACATGGCGTTGTGTAATGTAAGTGTATCGCTGCGTGAGAAACAGCGTGCTGTAATCGAGTTTCTAACCGAAGAGTTCGTCCACATATGGAAAGTTTCTCCTTCAGCATGACAATGCCGGATCAAACGCGAGCGCTGCGATATCTACCACAATCCGACGCCTTGGATTCACTGTCATCGGTCATTTTGCCTACATTTCCGACTTGGCCCCATCCGATTATCATTTTTTTTTTCCAAAACTTAAACAACAGCTTCGTGGACTTTACCTTGACAGTGGTGAAGCGGTGCAAGCAGAGGTGAAGTTGTTGCTCCGTCAACAAAGTGAAACCCAATACAGTGATGGTCTCTCGTCGGGAGAAATGTATTTTCCGTCACGGTTAGTGTGCCGAGAAATAAATACGCAGAGATGAAGAAAAAAGATGTAGAATGTTAATGAAGTTCGTCTTATTTAAAAGGCGTTTTCACATAAAATCCTGAGGCATTACTTTTCAGGACGCCCTCGTTATTTTATTGATATTTATTGCAGAAACCATACCAGCCGATAACATAACGTACTAGTAATAAATATTAGTAAATCTGACGGTTATAAAACATTATGTTAGCTGATAATTACTTGGGTAGCTTACAATCTCTTAAAAGAGATCATAAGTTGTAATAATTCCTGATGCTTGAATAGTAATGATATTAATAGGGAGCTAATGTTTCAGTTTGCTAAGACTCTTGCACAAAGATCTTGCTGGTCACATGATTTAAATCTCCTTCTGATATTGACTCTTTAATGCCTATCCTGTAGAGGTACACTATCTGATCAAAAGTATAAGGACACCTGGCTGAAAATGCCTTACGAGTTCGTGGCGCCCTCCATCGGTAATGCTGGAATTCAATATAGTGTTGGCCCACCCTTAGCCTTGATGACACCTTCTACTCTCTCAGGCCTACGTTCAATCAGGTGCTGGAAGGTTTCTTGGGGAATGGCAGCCCGTTCTTCACGGAGTGCTGCGCTGAGGAGAGGTATCGATGTCGGTCGATGAGGCCTGGCACGAAGTCCAAAACATCCCCAATGTGTTCTATAGGATTGAGATCAGGAGTCTGTGCAGGCCAGTTCATTACAGGGATATTATTGACGGGTAACCACTCCGCCACAGGCCGTGCATTGTGAACAGGTGCTCGATCATATTGAAAGATGCAATCGCCATCCCGGAATTGCTCTTCAATAGGGTTAAACAAGTATCTGGTTAAAACATCAATGTGGGCCTCTGCTGTGACAGTGCCAGGCAAAACAGCAAGGGATGCAAGCCTCCTCCATGAAAAGCACGACCACACCGTAACACCACCGCCTCCGAATTTTACTGTCGGCACTACACACGCTGACAGATGACGTTCACCGTGCATCCGCCACACCCACTCTCTGCCATCGGATCACCTCATTGTGTACTGTGTTTCGTCACTCCACACAACGTTTTTCCATTGTTTCAACTCACTGAGCTGCTTCACAACCCCAGGGATGTCTATCACTATGTCCTCCACACGGGAATCTGTACGAGACTCAAACGGCGGTTTGTACGACCCTCCTGCGTGAAAGATTTCTCAAATGCTAAATTTAAAATTTCAGCTTTCGTTTTGCTGTCTCCCGTTGCCTGATAGTTTTAATAATTGGTCAGCGGTACTTTCCCTGCTTCTGAAACCAGCTTATTCATGTGGTATGATGTTGTTGTGTTTTGAAAACACTTGTGGTCTGTTGTTAATTATTGCTTCGAAAGCATTGGACTATGCTGCTGTCTATGGAGTTAAATTAGGTTGTGATGAAGTCAGTTCTGTGTTCTGATGTAACTCTCCACAACGTGACTGTTTTCTGTGTTCTGATATAACTCTCCACAACGTGAATCTTATCTCGTCACGCTCCATGTTATTAAAATTAAATTATATTAATAGTTTTCGTAACAGATGTAAAAAATAAGGAAAAACTTTTATAGGAAGACCACCAGTTCGACCTTACATATAGTGAGCTGACAAAAGCCGTGGGATACCTCCCGGTATCGTGTCGGACCTCCTTTTGGCCGACGTAGTGCAGCAGCTCGACGTGGCATGGACTCAGCAAGTCGTTGTAAGTCTCCTGCAGAAACATTGCGTCATGCTGCCTCTACTATGGCTCTGAGCACTATGGGACTCAACTGCTGTGGTCATAAGTCCCCTAGAACTTAGAACTACTTAAACCTAACTAACCTAAGGACATCACACACATCCATGCCCGAGGCAGGATTCGAACCTGCGACCGTAGCAGTCGCACGGTTCCGGACTGCGCGCCTAGAACCGCGAGACCACCACGGCCGGCTGCTGCCTCTACTGCTCTCGATTATGTCCCGTAAATGTTCGATGGGATTCATCTCGGGCGATCTGGGTGGCCAAATCATTCGCTGGAACTGTCCAGAATGTTCTTCAAACCAATCGCGTACCACGACAATTTCGTTAGATACAGAGTACAAAATGATCATTCTTAGTGCGGCCGGTAGTACAGTTAGTCCAGAAAGTATCAGACTCCTCCACTCACAATGCTGCACGCGGTTTGAGTTAGTGAAACCCTTCCGTATCAAGGAACTTGGAAACAAAACCTTAATATGACGCAGAAGGCTCCTGTCCAGTTAGTGAATAACACTGAATAGATTATAATAATCACAGAACTGCTGCAGAGGCTGGTCTCCCTGATTTTCTGATATTGCGCTGCTAAGTGAACAAAAGATCTCTGGTGAGATTTTCGTCTGCCATTGTTTAGGCTTTTAAAAGTACCTTGACCATGCATGTTCTCCGCTGTGAAAGAAAATGTAGAAATGCTCTTATGTACTGATGTGTGATGAATACAAATGGTATGAATAAAATATAACAATGGATCAAGAGTGCATTGTAAGAGGTACACGACAGCAAAAACGCTGTTTTTCTGTTTCATGCGTTGATGTCTATATAAAAAAAAAGACGTTAATGCAGACGCATAAGTGTCTAAGAAGCGGAAAATGAAATACTTCTCGGGTGAATAGTGCTTATTTTGCGCTCCCTCGTCGGTTCTGTGCTCTCCTAACTATTTCTAGCGTTATATGCAAACATTGCCTGTGCTGATGCTGTGAGCGGCTTAAAGCAATGGGAAACTATAGCTGTTATTTTATTCCCGATCTCATCCAGCTCTACCGTGTGGCTTGATGATGATGGCGTCCTCTTGGGTAAAATATTACAGAGATGAAATATATCCCATTCGTATCTCCGGGTGGGACAATACAGGATGATGCCGTCATCAGGAAAAAAAGAACTGGTATTCTGCGGGTCTAGAGAATGGAATGTTAGAGCGTGGAAGGTTGCAGAACTTAAAAAGGGAGATAAATAGGTTGAACTTAGTTATAGTGGAAGTTACTGAAGTGCATTGGGGGGAAGAACAGGAGACCTGGTTTACAGGGTTCTCGACACAAGATGAAATGTATGTAATGTAGGAGCGGCTTTCATAAGGATTAAGAAAAAAGGAATTTTTTAAGGTACTATGCATAGCATAGTGAATGCATCATCACAGCCAACATAGACCGAAGCTAACACCCACTTCAGTAGCACAAGTTTATACGCCAATTAGCTTCGCAGATAAAGAGGAGACTGAAATAATGTCTGATGAAGTAAGATAGAGAAGGGAGACGAAAATTTAATTGTAATGGGTAACTGTAATTCGATAGCAGGAAAAGGAAGACAAGGAAAAATAGTAGCAGAAGATATGATTAGGGAAAGGAATGAAAGAATAATCCGCCTGGCAGAATATTGAACTGAGCATAATGTGATCACTACTAACACTTCGTTTAAGAATCATGAAAGAAAGTTGTGTACGTGGAGGAGACCCGGAGGCACTAGAAGGTTTCACATTGATTATGTAATGATAAGACAGCGATTTTGGAACCAGATTTTAAGATGTAAAACATGTGCAGAGGAAGATGCTGATTCTGAAAATAATTTATTGGCTATGAACTGTAGATTAAAACTGGAGAAAGGAATACAGTAGAAGACAGATGAGTAGCTTTGAGGAATGAAACAGTGTAGGCAGCTGGGGATCAAATAGGTAAAATGCCTAGTAGAAATCCTTGGTTAAAACAGGAGATATTGAACTTCATTGAAGAAACGAGAAAACATAAAAATGCGGCAAAGGACAAGCAGGCGAAAGGTAAAACAGAAGTCTAATAAATGATTTTGATAGCTAAGAAGAAATGGCTCGTATCGTTAAAGAAGGGATTTTTCAAAATTCAGCCCATAAGGGGGTAAAGTAGTAGATGAAAAATGTTTTTAAATAATCATTATTAAAGAAATAAAGGTACATCTACCAAAATTGGTACTTGGCTCCTCGGGTATAAATAAAAAAATATGTTTCAGAATTTTTGGAAATTAAAACCTCGTGGGGGAGGGGAGATAGGGGATGACAAATTTTGTGAAAATATTGCATTTTAAAACAGAATAGCATTTTGGTCAGAAGTGCATGCTTCTATGGCCTTAATTCACGTGAAAAGAGTAGGATGTTGCAATTTATGAACTAAATGAAAGAAAGCTATTTAACAATCACCGGGACAAATCGGCTTTGCCGAAATTACAGAAAAAGTAGCAGATCTTTAACACATTAATTTTTCAGTAGGTGTAATATATGTTTATTAAATTGCTTTTGTTAAAATTATTATGCAAACTAATTGTTACTGGAGATAAAATAGATCCGATTCTGTGTACAGGAATATCCGTTTGAGATGAACAGGTACCTGTTTCTAGATTGTTGATTTGTACATGAACAATATGTGTAACAATACTTAAATTCAAGTAAAAAAATGTGCAAATCTTGAAGGAGGAACTGCTTTCTTAAATTTTAATACTATGTTCGTAGCTTAGTTTGCGTACAGCAGTACGTTGTTTGCACAGTGTGTAGATTACAATGAGCAATCGCCGCAACAACATATAAACTCAATGAAGGAAAAACCAAAAAAGAATCTGTGCATACCATACAGTCCACGCCAGCGAAGCAGCGAACACAAAGCTGGTATTAGAGAAAGAGAAGAGGAAGTAGATGAAAAATACATAGGAGATACGATGTTGATACTCTGAATGTAGCAGGGGTAAAATAAAAGGAGCTTAACGTTATTTATAATGTATATAGAAACCATACTGCAGTTATAAGAGTCAAAAGACAGGAAAGAGAAGCAATGGTTGAGAAAGCAGTGAAACACGGCTGCAGCCTATCCCCGATGTTATTCAATCTGTACACTGAGGAAGCAATAAAGGAAGCGAAACAGAAATTGGGAAAGGGAGTATATGTTCAGGGGGAAGAATTAAAAACTTTGCAGTTTACCGATGACATTGTAATTCTGTTAGAGACGACAAAGGACTTGGAAGAGCAGTTGAACGGAGTGGATAGCGTCTTCAAAAGAGGTGGTAAGTGAACAATAACGAAGGTAAAATAGGGATAATGGAATGCTGTCGAATTAAACAAGGTAAGGATAGTTGATTATTGAGATGTTTGAGCAGCTGAATAACTGAAAATTACGGAAGTAGAGGTGATATAAAATGCAGACGGCAGTAGTAAGAAAAGCATTTCTGAAAAACAGGAATTTGGTAATACACAACGCAAAAGTTAACGTTAGGAAGGCTGTTACAAAGGTACTTCCCTGGCGTGTAGCCTTTTACGGAAGTGAAACGTGGACGATAGGCAGTTCAGACAAGAAGAGAATACAATATGAAATGCGTTGCTGTAGAAGAATGATGACGATCAGATGGGTAACTGTAGAAACTAAGGAAGAGATACCTAATAAAATTTGTGAGAAAAGAAATTGACGGTACAACTTGACTACAGAAAGCGATCGGTTTACAGGTAACAAATGGTTCAAATGGCTCTGAGCACTATGGGACTCAACATCTGTGGTCATAAGTCCCCTAGAACTTAGAACTACTTAAACCTAACTAACCTAAGGACATCACACACATCCATGCCCGAGGCAGGATTCGAATGCGACCGTAGCAGTCGCACGGTTCCTGACTGAGCGCCTAGAATTACAGGTAACAGGTAACATCCTGAGGAATCAACGAATAGTCAATTCGGTAATGGAGGGAATGTGGGTGCAAAATTTTAAGAGGGATACCAAGGCGTGACTACAGTAAGCAGGCTGAAACTGATGTAGGTGGCAGTAGTTTTGCAGAAAGGAAGAGGTTTCCACATGACAGAGAAGGGTGGAGAGCTACATCAAACCAGTCTTCGGAAATAAGACCAAAACAGCAGGGCATGTTTTTAATCGGTTTGTTTCGTGAAGGCTGTAGTACTTGGCGGCTGTCTCGCTTAATTCTTTATAGTGGCTGCAGCAGCAACGAGGATAAAAGTCTCTGTTTCAGGATAGTGACTGGGACCAGTAGCAAGGGAGGTGACGCAGTGGCAAAGTACGGCATTCGTCTTCGGGAGGACCACAATTCAAATCCTCGTTCGGCCATACAGATTGAGGCTTTAGGCGATTTCCATAAATCCAATAAAGTGAATAGCGGGAAGGTTCTTTTCACAGGGCCGATTTCCTTCTTTCCCAATCCGTGTACCTGATTCGTCTCTAATGGCATAGTCGTCGACGGCACGTTAAACCCTAATCCTACTTTCTTTCTGGAAACAGGCTTCTGTTTATTATTACTGTATGCTAGAGACTGCTTATACGGGAGAACTTACTTTAGAGACTAGACGCCGGTTCTCGAAACGTCTCAAATGTGTTTCTTCAATAGCATTTTTTTTCCTTTTCTTTCTAAAACCTACTCAATCTTTCCAGGCTTTCGTTCTCCTCCTTCTGCAACAGACATCTACAGAGCCTGTAAACATGTAATTGTTAATTTTCAAACGTAAAACAGTTTAGCTAGCAGAAACAGCCTAGCTGTGAATGGCTAACCGCGAAACGGTCGATTTGTGACGTATAAGGCCGTTGCCAGAAAGCGCTGAGTGTTATGACCCTTGCTCGGCAGAACAGTTAGCTGTTAACCCAGCTGTGTAGTTCCAGTTTTATCAAGGCGCAATCATTTCTGTGGTATAATGTACAGACTGTCGATATTAAGTAAAAAACACAATCTTAGAACGACCGAAGATGGAATGAGATTCGTTTCTAAAACGAAGAACAACCGCCTTAAGTCACAATCATGATTGTATTTCAATCCACGGTGCATTTAGAACCCCTGGGGCTCTTCTTTATGTGCATTGAAAGTCTACATCATTTTTTTCAGATTTAATTTAATTCTGGTCTTGGTAAGATAACAATTGTACATTACAAAGCGGACACATTGTGATTATAAGTTTACAAAACTAATATAAATCGAAAAATAACTTACTGTTTCCAGCGGTGGTTGTCTCCCAAAGAAATATGCCTGAGAGCACGTCCTAACGGCCCATAAAACCAGTGCCACTAAAGATATCCACTTCACTGTCCTAAACTACTTACTGTTTCCAGCGGTGGTTGTCTCCCAAAGAAATATGCCTGAGAGCACGTCCTAACGGCCCATAAAACCAGTGCCACTAAAGATATCCACTTCACTGTCCTAAACTACTTACTGTTTCCAGCGGTGGTTGTCTCCCAAAGAAATATGCCTGAGAGCACGTCCTAACGGCCCATAAAACCAGTGCCACTAAAGATATCCACTTCACTGTCCTAAACTACTTACTGTTTCCAGCGGTGGTTGTCTCCCAAAGAAATATGCCTGAGAGCACGTCCTAACGGCCCATAAAACCAGTGCCACTAAAGATATCCACTTCACTGTCCTAAACTTCAGGAATGGAATTGGAAAAGAAAGGCGGTATTACTGGTCATTAAATGCCACGCACACCTTTCCCTTCCAGTGCTCCGGTGTGTTACACAAGGTGTGATGAAGACCACACGTAATAAGGCAGGGCGCCCATCAGGCAAAGAAACCCCGCACCCAGGCAGCCAGGCTGTAGTAGAAGAAGAGCGGAGACGGGCGATTAAGCGACATACGCAGGCCTCGGCGTGACTGATGCGAGTGCTTAGGGAGCTCCACGCATGACGTGTAAATTAATGCTGCCCGGGTCAAACTCAGATACACGCTCTTCACCTGCAGAGTAAAGTGTGTGTGTTTGTTGCGAAGGAGGCTGCGTTATCGCACAGAGGAAAAACATGAGACTGCCATCAATGGAACAAAATAATTCGCTTAGATGTGCCGATAGATAAGGATTCCACAGACAGGCCGTAATCATTATGATAACATTCAGTAGACTACGTTATCGGTGCGCTTACTTTCGTGTTCAGCTGTTTAGACATCAAGTGATCTCGGGAGCGAACGTACAGGATCCGACAGATCCGAATGATGAAGTCACGAGTTCAGAGCACAACTCCTTCCTCTAACAATCTTAACGGTAAGAAAATTACCGCTAGAGAAGATTCCAGAAGAGGAGAGACAAATACACCATTCTGCGTGAAGGTAGTATTTCTCTACTGTTTCGTTAAGTACAAGATATTAAAACAACGCAAGTCAAGAAATATATTTGACCACTTTTTGCTAGATAATAGCTTAATCTCACACTGCATCCGTAACTGATCTCAGATTTTTAAATCATGTATAGTTCTGCAACAATGAGACTTCGTTGTAAGATAGTAAGCTAGCAAAATCATATATAATTGGAATGAAGAGTATGAAAGTTTCAGTATGATCAATGATTTTAATTAAGAATAATCATGAAAATTCATCGGGCATCGCCTGTTACAAGCTGTAAAGCGCAAAGCTAATCAAAATAAATCAAACAATATGTGTTATCTGTTTTCTTTGTAACAGCCTTACATTTCATTTATCGCTTCTCCGTGGAGCATATAATACAGCTTTTTCTCCGTTGGAATTCCTGCTGCGCCTTTCGGAGAAATGACTAACTGTAGTCTCCAGGCATATTCGTATTGCAGGGACACTGATACCGTCTTCCGATCAATGTCATGACTTGACGAATGCGTTCGCCTTATTCCCGGCTGACATACCCAACTTTTCGCGGAAAAAGTCAAGATGACTGTTCTGAAAGTGAATCGTGAAGCTCATGTAACAGACTAAACTGTACTTTTTCGGCATGTTGGCAATAATGAAAATAAAAAATGGGTCCTTTTTGCTGTCAGATATCTTAGTAACAACTTGCTTGAATGATAAGCAAACGTCCGTTTCCATCGATGTTATTTTTGATTCGAAGTTGGAACCGAACATCATTATTCGAATGTCAGGTGCAGCAAATACATCTTATTTCTATATCGCTTCTCATAGATGGCGGGAAACTTTTCGCACAGATTCTTGAAACATTCTCCATTTCCAAAAACTGTTTCATTAGGCTTAACTTAATAAGTACATGGAGCTGATGGTAAGAGAATTTTTTCTTTGGATTGAAGAGGTTCTTGCGTAAAACATTCTGACGCCTAAGCTTCAAAATTTTTCTGCAGGCCAATGTGTTGTGGACCAATGTTAATCCCGTGCTCTACGGTACCAATCGCTTACAAAACAGGAGCCTTCAGTAAAGCCACTTTCCTCTTCAAGGAACATACATGAGATCTTCAAATCACCACATACAGTATACAGGGCGTCCAAAAGGTACTTTACATTTCAGTGTCATATAACTCAACTTGTAATGAACTTAGAGAAAAAAAAGCAAAGTTTGTCTGATGCACCAACTCACTTACTTCATGTAAGGTAATGAATAAACGTTTTCTTTTTCTAGGTGACAAGAGGAACATACCTCAAAAAATTTTCTTTGATGGTGGATGGTGGCAGCAGTGCCAAATATGAATCTAGGAATGGAATCTGCATAGGAAAAAGCAGAATGTTGTTGTGGTTTATTGAATCGAAGTCCGACACTCAAGTTGAGTGAAATTTCAGTAGGCGATACGTGAAACCACCACCCTACCAACCATCCATAAGAAAATGGGACAGGAACTTCATGGAAACAGGGAACGTAGATTTGAAGCACCAAGCAGGCAGGCCAAGCAGATGTGACGAAGATACGGAGCAAATCCGACAGGCTTTCCAGTGTTCGCCTCAGAAATCTGTTGGTAAGGAACCAAAGAACTGCAGATGCCTCGTACGACTGTGCACCGGGCACTCCGAAAGCGTATGTTTCAGTACAGACTGCAGTTGTTACAGGAAATCAAACCAGGTGGCAGCTTTATCGACGTAGCTGATCTGAACCAAGAATAACGGCAGCTATTGAGACAATTGGCACTGACGTTTTAGAACGGGTGTTGACTGAGTTAGAATATCGGCTAGATAGTGTACGTGCCATAAGGGGAGCGCATCTAGAATTTCATTAAGGGACCAGAAAAAACTTTTTGAGGTGCATTACTTTTTCCCCACTAAGTTAATTAAAAATCGAGTTACATGACACTGAAGTCGGGGGCTGCGTTTCAACCATGAGTGAAATTGTTTATTTAATTTATCATTTACAACTGTGTAAATTTTTTCGTAAGTTTTCTTCACATTTGAGTTTTTTTTTTTTAAAAGTGAAAGAGCCTTTAAACTACCTCCAGAATAGTCTATGAAATCTCTTTCTCTCTTATTCATTTTAAATTCGTGCACCAAACTGACAATATCTAAGAAATAAACAAAATGTCCTCATTTGTAACGTTATGTCCACCTGCTGCAATTTACGTCATATCTTTGCCCGGGAAAGCTGGAGGACGTCCTCACTGCAATACCAGACGCACCTAAAATCCCCAAGTTTTGGGTTAAAAAAAGTTTCTACGTCTACGGGATGAGTAAAAGAAATTAGGCCCGGAAAATATTTCATGTCCTTTAAGAGAGGCAATACAGCTTACGTCATCTGTGCAGAGAGCGGATGGTGTAAGTTGAGTTGTCTATCTTAAAGGGTACGAAATATTTCCCAAGACTGTTTTACTTTGGTAACCCTGAACATACAAACTCCGAGAGACATTGTACAGAGAATGTTAAAGGTTACTTTATACTATAGCGAATATCTTACTAGTTCCATCCCCACATGGAGTGAGGTAGCAGAAACATTGTCCGGTCTGTCGGCAATACTAATTCCTTAAGCTTTCTCAATAGGGATTAGCTTTTCGTGGCTAGGTTTCACAGAAAGACGTCGTCGTCGCCTATGGCTGGTTAAAATATCTAATTATAAAATCGCCTATTAAAATTTTCCGTATATAGGTAGCTTCCATCTGATTCCGAAATAACCAATAAATAAACCTAGTATACATTTAATTCGGCCGAGTGACGCCGTACCTGTAGAAGGCGCCATGGACGGCGCGCGCGAGGTCTGCGCGAGCGGGTCGGCATCCTTGTTGTTGGCGTGGTCGTGCACCAGGTTGATGTCCTCGTAGTCGTGGTCGTGGTCGCCGGCCACGGAGGGCGGCGCGTGCGCGTGGGCGGCGCTGACGGGCCCCGCGGAGGACACGGGGGCGGTGGGCGGCTCGCTGCTCACGTCGCTGAGGTTCTCGTCGGAGCCGGCGCCCGAGCTGCTGCTCTGGTGCACCTCCACGCGCACTGCAACACCACCAGCCGGCGGCCACGCCTCACCAACACTGCTCTCTAAACGAGAGACTTCGCCAGCACACGCACGCACCCATTTTGAGAGGGACCAGCGACCATTTCGTTCAGGCTTACAAGGAAAGGGATATGAAATTTTTAAGTAAGTTAAGGTGAAAGTGCAGAATTGGAATGTAATAAAGACCAAGAAACAAATGACTGTACTCAAGGATGCATTACATGCCTAATTAATGAGCTGATAAACTGAAAGACAGTTTTCACCCTTACAGGTAATTCTGCATAGTAATTCTGGAGCGACCAATGTATTCCCAAGATAAAGGACTACCAGAGAGGAAGGTCCGCAAATTTTCTCGTTTTCTATAAACCAAATGAGTAAAATGATCTGATGATAGCTGATCTGTTGAAAAGGTAGACTTTAGCCGTTTCGTTTAAACTAGCTTCATAGCAACGCTTCCACGTAGGGAGACACTGTTTTCCGCGGTAGTGTTGATTTGGCGCATCCTCAAAATGACCAGCGTAAAGCAACAGGCGTCACTCTCTCTTCTCCGTCCGATCAGGCAAAGGAGAGACAGCTCCACCTCCCGTGGGAAGTACAGAATTACTAACTTTTCTTTCGAGTAGCAACACTAGTACGTCGCCTCCGAGATAATAAAAAGGGGAGATGCGGCTTCTTGGCACGGTCGGTCGATTACTGTACATCTGCCGCCAGTTTAGGCGAAGCACTTTCTGGTCTTCATTACTTTGTTGTGAGACGTGTCCAGTCAATTCGTGATTAAAATCCGATCAGCTGGCAGTCCACTAATCTTCAACGCAATTGTGGTAACCAACGAGTTCGCGACCTCGTTTCCTCATCTAAATCTCTCTCATGCCTCACTGCTTGTGTCTTCTCTTAATTGGTTCTCTCTAAACACTAAGAGCAACTTTCCTCAAAGGCTGAGTGTACTCTCACTGCCTTTTCTTTGGGTAATTCATGTATTAATTTTCTGTGGATAGCTTGCCTGCGATAATAATACTTGAAATATTGTATTCTTCGTTGTTCCCACATTGTGAAGGTTGTTTCGCATTTTCCATTGTCCTTAACAGCAATATACAAAACTTAATTGAGTTGCCACTTCTCAGTATCTTCTGTAGCATTTCGTCATGTCTCTACATAATTTAATTGCGCCTGAACTGAAAACCTGTTTTCTTTTGCAAGATGCAGTGCTGACTGTAAAGAAGAAGGCAGTTCTGCAAGTAAGGTCTGATCAATCTGTGAAATTGCAGGAAGAAGTAACCGAGCTGCAGGTACATTTCTGATGAACCGCACCCCACTCTTTTCTAATTACTCTAGTCACGAAGAGTCATGACGATATAATTCTCTCCAAGGTTTCAGAGGTGTGGACGTTCTTTACCATATATCACTGCATGGCCCTACATACTCAATAAGCTGTCATCTCTTAACTTAGAAATAAGTATATTCAAGGGAATGTTGATACAGCATAAAGCACCACTACGATATTTATCATAGTGGGTGCGTTCACTGCATAATAAGTATTAAATGACTAAACTTTTGTTCCATTAAGTAATGATGACCATCATGAACAACAGTATAAAGTGTGACTCCCACGGGCCCGAATACATTATTATGTTCGTTCTGGAATGGAAGAAAAAGCCTTCGCCTGCCATCTTGGCGAATTTCTTGCCGCGGCTGAAACACACGCTGTCAGTCAAGAACATTACTGACGGGAGGAAGCGTCTTCCCATCGCATCTCAGACATGATCATTGAGTGACAAATCAGGGCAGTGCGTAGGTCACGCGAGGATTCGTACATTACTCATAACATTCGTAGTGTGAATTGCAATCCACTTGAAATACGCTGTTAACTATCCTGATCATGAAGAGTATAACAACAAGATTTACCATTCTTGCCACATACTGGCAAGCATTCAGCCCCCTTCAATAAATACCAAAGGAATCCTGCCATCATGTCAAACTGCTCCCCACACCATGATCCCAGGAGTTCTAGAGTTGTGGTTCCCTAGAATCGCTGACCCCTGTGACGTTTCACCAGCTCGTCTACAGACACGCTGGCGTCGATATGATTGCCACAAACAGAAGCGAGAGTAATCACCGAAAATTACAGAATGTTACTCAGTGTCCCAGCTCGAGGGCTCTACAGCATCCTAGTTTCTATTGTCAGTGGTACGGTGTTACGGGTAAACGACCAATGGAAACCCAAGATCTCGACCCAGCTTCCAGCAATCTGTTCCCTACGTTCCATGGTGTCACTCTGCAGGTAATCTCAACTCGGATTTCAGCTGCGTCGTCTGTCTATTCGTCAGAGCCAGTCTACCAGTTCTACCTAATTTTTGTGGTGTAGTGCTATTAGAACGACCGATGTCTAGAGTTCTTGCACCTCCGTTCACCTGAGACCATCTCGACACCACTCGCTCTGCAGTCGTCGCGCTGCAGCGAACAGTCTGTGCGATCTGTCGGTGTGATGCTCCCATGTCCGTGATCTAGTGATTCGAGCTTTCTCAAAGTTCTAAAAATGGCAGTTAGTTCCACGTGCACATCCTCTCGGCATACCGTATTGCCATCTGCATCTGAAAAGTTCCAGTAGCGTTACGCTTACCCACCCCACCATTGTAATCTGCAGGAATTACTTCTTCCAGTATTGAAAATAAGCTCACATAAGGTTGATACTTTAATCAATATGTCCCACATCCTTGCAAAAACGCGTATATTAAATGGTTCAAATGGCTCTGAGCACTAAGCGACTTAACTTCTGAGGTCATCAGTCGCCTAGAACTTAGAACTAATTAAACCTAACTAACCTAAGGACCGAGCGGTTCTAGGCGCTGCAGTGTGGAACCGCGCGACCGCTACGGTCGCAGGTTCGAATCCTGCCTCGAGCATGGGTGTGTGTGATGTCCTTAGGTTAGTTAGGTTCAAGTAGTTCTAAGTTCTAGGGGACTGATGACCTTAGAAGTTAAGTCCCATAGTGCTCAGAGCCATTTGAACCATTTAACCTAAGGACATCACACACATCCATGCCCGAGGAAGGATTCGAACCTGCGACCGTAGCGGTCGCTCGGTTCCAGACTGCAGCGCCTAGAACCGCACGGCCCGCGTATATCAGACCGGTAGCTTTCGGTTAAAGTGTTCATGGTGTAAAACTATCCATTTACGTCACTGTGTATAGACTGACCCCTATGAATTCAAATTTGCGATGACGTTTTGAAATGGGTATCAGTAATAAATGTTTAAGATCACACAGAGATAGAGCCACTTGAGGAAAAGAACTCTCTTGTTGTACCGAAAAGGTAAGTGTTTTGTCTAGATTCTACAGCAATGAGTCACCGAACAAAATGGAAATGTAAAAGCTAGTATAATGCATCTACTATGTGATAAGTTCCAGTATCAGCACGACAATTCAAACGAGACAGAGTAATCTGTTTATGCAGGAATTGACATTTGGTAACTGATGTGGAGTTGCTAGATGTAATAAGGTCGTACGCAATCATGAGAGAGTAGAAGTACTGCGCTACGTGGCCACATTGTAGAGTCTCCTGGAACTCTAGTGAGGGTGGTTACATCTCTGCTTCGTTTTATGTGACTATAAGCGTTAAGACACGAGGGAATAATTTCCGCGACACTATGGAGGGAACTGTAGGGGGTGAAAACTGTAGGAGAACACTGAGAGTGGAAGATATCGAATAAACAGTTGAGGATGTTGTGTATAAATGCTGCTCTGAGATGAGGAGGTTGACACAGAAGAGGAACTGGCGGCAGGCTTCATCGAAGCAGTCAGAAGACCGATGGGATTTCGCAGTGTGAGGCGAATCGACGCTGACAAATGGTGTCGTGGTACTGTAGAGAGTGCCTAGAGGACCACATGGAGTAAGGAAATCCTTGATCTTAATATCACCAAACGAGGTCACAGCACTTACAAATTATGTGGGCCACCCCTTGGGCAGTAGATGTGATTCTGTACGACCCATAATGTTGTGTCTGGCGACGTCGCCTTCGCCTGGATGCTGTCAGACTTTCCCGACACGCTCGCTTCAGCGTGCAAGCTGTAGCTCGGGAGCTCTGTGGCGTCACTGAATGGTGTTTCCGGGCATGGGTTTTACCCTCAGTTTTTTCCGCAAGACGCCCTCTACAGTTCCTCTACATTTGTCGGCACCGATTTGTTGCACCTGGTACAGAATCGAAACCGATTTTAGATTAACTGAACACAAAGAAAATGTGTCATACAGCTCTGTAGTGAAATTGATATCATTACTGAGACTACCGAGCGAGGTGATGCAATAGTTACACGCTGGACTCGTATTCGAGAAGACTATGGTTCAAATCCCAGCCAAACAGAATTTGGTTGTCCACATTTCCCAAATACAGATTTAGTTAAGTTTGTACGACCGTCAGTGAGCGACTCCTACTCGCACTTGGCCAGTTTTTTATTTATTTATTTTTTATAATTATTTCCAAGATCAAGGAAGCAATCCCTGAGGACAGGGAGGCAGCCTGCCCCTGACGCTCGTGCTTGTACAACCAGTGTTCAACACCTACGCAGACACTCAGCCTCTGCCCGAAGAAACAGAGAATTCCATCTGTGCCGAGAACAGGGCCGTCACTGGGACGTTAAATGCGAATCTTCCTTTTTTTCGGATAAATTAAAAAACAACTGAAAAGTCTATATGGGTTTTCTACTTCTACCCACATTCGACTCTCTGCGAATTATCCGGATTAATATCCAGGAATAAACTAAAGCAGCAATTACAGATTTTGAAACATCAGTGTTGTCTACTGAATCGGGGTCTTCGTTGAAATGCAGAGGTAATTAATATTATTTCAGTTGATCAAAACAATAGAGCGTTGAGTGAAGGAGCCTTATAAGGATTTAATAACTCCGCATCAGTCGACCAAAGCGGCAGTTGCAACTGCTTAAGACTTTTTGGTTACAAAACATAACGCCGTGAGTGTCCCCTACACAATTAAGTCAGAGATGAGACTGCCACGGACGGAAATCTCGTTTCAGAGTGAAGTTTCTGTTTTATTAAATGATTGCTCCAGTTGCATAAAAATGTGTATTAGGACTACAATTTTGATTCCGCCGTTTCTTTTAGAATTTCAAGGCTTTATTGTGTGTGTGCTGGCCACTACTTTCTCCCATGTTTCGGGCAGCATACGAAAGCCGCGGCCGAAGAACTAGGCGTCTTTTGAGGAGATCCGTGAATCGATCCAATTTTGCTCTTGCTTATACGACAGGAGGCGCTGGTCAGCCAGGTCGTGTGCCATTGATCGAAATACATGGTAGTCAGAGGGAGTAATGTCTGGAGAATACAGTGGGTGAGATAAGAGTTCTCATTTCAACGTCTCCAAGTATGTTTTGACAGGTTTTGCGACATGAGGTCGAGTACTGCCGTACTGCAAAATCACCTTTTCATGTCTTTCGCTGTATTGTGGCGTTTGGTTTTCTGTTCTCGGATGAATAGAATCAATTGTATTCGATAACGATCTCCTGTTATTGTTTCTGTCCGTTTCAGTAGCTTCAAAAACTTCTCTCTACAACCACCATGCCGGTCTTCGAAATCAAAATCATAGGTCTTACCCAGCATTTTATGAGACTCAGAAGCAGATTTACTCACGTTAAGGCAGAAAATTAAAACTTCCCGCAAATGACGAGAATTGGACTCGTAAGTTGACATATTAAATAGAGAACACTCTTATGATACAATCACATATCGACTAATATTTTGACCGCGTTATGTACACGATGCCTAAGCTTATTGTATGGCACTGCACCACCACTTTCCCCTACTGTCATCTACTGCTAAACGTCGGAAGCAAAGTTGTAGACCTAATATATTCACACGACCAGAGTCGGCTATTTACAAATATTTGATCACAACAAAAGTCTTGGTGTAAATCGGACAGCTCAGAACACACATTGACTCACAAAACAATTACTGTTGTGATCGAACACTCGATAATGGCTTTCTCAAGGACCAGTTTTCAGGTGCTTTCCACGCGCCTACAGGCGTATGTTGAAATGGTGCAGTATTCATATCTTAAAACGTGCTATACATAAACAGACTAGCTGAAGAACGCGTAAAAGGGTTTATACGCAATCCATAAGCAGAGGACGTACGCGGCAGCTACCACATAGAGCTTAAGATACCATCAGATAGAGGGAAGTGGAGGCCACAGTATTGTGTGGCACTAAATGTAAGGAATAACTAGAAGTATTGTACGGGAAACTGGTTTTGCAAGAGGTTTTTCCATATCTGAAAGTCTTACCTCTTTACCGATTCAATGTAAATAAGTATGAGGGGCAGTTGGAAAATAAGTTTCCCCTGTCGGCTGTGGGCAGAGTTGTGTGATATGGGCGAAAGACGACACGGCAGGTGAACGCGCATGTGCAAGACACCGATACATCATTGGGTAGAGGTCGACCGCGATCATGTAGATGGCGCTGTCGCAGTGCCTGCGCTAAGTGGAGGCCAGCCGCTCGGTCGTTTCCCGGAGCTATGGAGAGAAGGTGCGTTTTGGAGTGCCGGCCGGAGTGGCCGAGCGTGTCTAGGCGCTACAGTCTGGAACCGTGCGACCACTACGGACGCAGGTTCGAATCCTGCCTCGGGCATGGATGTGTGTGATGTCCTTAGGTTAGTTAGGTTTAAACAGTTCTAAGTTCTAAGGGACTGATGACCTCAGAAGTTAAGTCCCATAGTGCTCAGAGCCATTTGAACCATTTTTAGTTTTGGAGTCGTGATCGAAGGCGGAAGTGAGAGCTGTTATGCACTATGAATGGGCACGTGGAGTATCAGGCACAGAAATTCATAACCGCCTTGTTGAGGCGTATGGGTCAGGTGTGATGTCGAGGCAAATGGTGCGGAGATGGTGACAGCAATTGATTGTTGAACGTCAGCGAGTGCAGGACATACCGAGACATGGACGGACGCGCACTGCCACTACAGATGCAAATGTCAGGCAGGTGGATGACATGATTAAAGCGGACCGGCGTATCAACATCGACGGAGTAGCGCAGACCTTGGACATGAGTGAGCTCACAAGATCATCCACGACAGTCTTCGATACAGGAAGGTGTCAGCACAATGGGTGCCCCGCCAACTGACCGCGACACACATGGAAAAACGCATGGAGTTCAGCCTGGAACAGCTTTTGCGTTACCATGAATCTGGCAATGACCTTCTGTTTCGTATTGTGACGGGGGATGAAATGTGGGTCCACCATCACACGCCCGAATCGAAGGAGATCCGTCATCACCTGTCCGAAAGAAGTTCAAAAGCTACTCACCGTTTTCTGGGACGCCAAAGGAGTTTTGCTGCTGGACTTTCTGGAGGATGCAACCATCTATGCTGTGCGGTACTGTGCCACTCTGTCGAAATTGAAAGAGGTGATTCGGAAAAAGCGGCCTGGCCTTCTCAGATCTGGCGTTCTGCTGTTGGATGACAATTCGAGACCACACACGGCGACGGCAACGATAAACCATATTGCAACTCTTAGTTCGGAGCTCCTACACCATCCGCCTTACAGTCCGGATCTCGCACCAAGTGACTTCCATCTGTTTCCTGCTTTGAAGAAGATTCTCGGCGGAAGGCGCTTTGACGGCAGTGCTGACGTCAAACAAGCCGTTCAACGATTCTTCCGTATGCAACGCCCTAATTCTTTTCTGGAAGGCTTTTTGAAGCTTATAAAGCGGTATGACAAATGTCTCAATGTACTTGGAAATTATGTAGAAAAATAAAGATATGTCTTATCTTTTATGTCTCATTCTCTTTTTTTTCCTTTCACACACAACTCTGACCACAGTCGACAGGGGAAACTTATTTTCCAACTCCCCCACGTAGAATTTGACAGCTAAAAAGTTAAAGGAAACTTATATCCAGATTTAAAATTAGTAAATAATGCCACGTGGCTCAAGTACTCATAAGACGACCGTCCGGTTAGAATGATGCGTGAAAACTTAGCTTATTGCTCCTTCCCAAATTTTTTAAATTGCAAAATGGTATGTGTATATGTAAACTCAAGTTTTATTGAATAAGATACTCCGTATGAAAACACTGTAACAATAGAATTGGTTCTGAGCCCTGTGGTCATCAGTCCCCTAGAACTCAGAACTACCTAAACCTAACTAACCTAACGACATCACACACATCCATGCCCGAGGCAGGATTCGAACCTGCGACCGTAGCAGTCGCGCGGTTCCGGACTGCGCGCCTAGAACCGCTAGACCACCGCGGCCGGCTAACAATAGAATTGTGCGTAATGTAAACTCCTTAGTATATTGTACTATACATAAAACTAAGCTTAGTCGCTCATTTTATTTTAGCACAAACATTTTAATTTAGCTCTGTACTGTTGTAGCTATTCCGTGCTGCATGGTCAATGTTGCAATGTTGCCTAAAGGAAAAATAAATAAATTTATGAAAGATGTGAAAGATGCAATCGTCGTTCACTGTGAGGCTGTCAAACGTGCTAACACTACTAAGAGAACAAAATAACGTAGACCACTGCGCTGTTGCCGACCTGTTGTATGCTTTCTTGAGAGGCTACTGCTGTCGGTATAGTAATTGCTACAAAATCGCGGGGCTGCTATTTCACTTGCATTTCACCTGTAACCAAGGGTAATGCAAGTTGCATAATCATAGGCGGCGCTAGCGTTTGAGTGAGTGTTACGGTCTGTACTCTAAGAAAACTCGTCAGCTCACGGTACAAAACGAAATGGATATGAAAGTAAATGAGAGAAAGAGTATATTTCAAGGAAACTTCCAAGATGCCACTCGTTATTGCGAACTCCTCTGCAACGAGTTAGAGGAGCCGTGAGAATCCTCTCAGTGTGCCCCAAACTCTTGGCGTTTACCGAACAATAAAAGAGAACAGCTGACGCAGGTGATGCTTCAGTGCTGATTATCAAGATAAACAACAAGCGCTGTCCTGCCGCAACATATCTCAACGAATGACATCCTGATAAGCATTAATTTGGAACGTTTTTGGGCGCATCGGCCTGTACGGTTTCCCCTTCAGAAACACATCATGTCAATTTCATGACAGACCGACAGGTAAGGAGAGACTAATAAATGCTCTTGTTGCCACGACGGCAGAACACGCATTCCTTCTGGTGCGGTGTAGAACACAACAGACGCAGTAAGACTATCGCGGTGAATGTATGTCATTCGAAGATGTGGTGACTGTGCTTCGCTATCTTTTCCTGCAGGCTGTTTTCTCGACGGAATTTACGACGTGACGAAATTTATGAGAGTCAGTGCACAATTATCGAGTACAGAGGAACTCGTCGCGGCGCTGGGAAATTGCCACACAGCTTTATCTAAGTGGTATCTGCTGTAGCACTTATCTGGGCAAATGAAGACATCGGAACTCTTTGATACAGAAAACGTAAGTCGATATCTCCCTCGGAAACTGTGCCGAATGTATGTGAGCTAATATATTTTCACGACGCGAGCCTGGCATACGTTCAAATTCGTAAGCTAACTGTGCATCAAAGACGATGCTAGACTTGACGTAGAGTGAATGCCCTTTTGAGAAAAAGGCGGCGTGAAAACTAAAATTGGTTGTGCGACTCATCCTCCACAATTGTCTTCCAGCACTTTTACGGATGTATCATGTACGTAACAATTCACCTAGTAAACGGATGTAAGACACGATCCAATGACATTTAAGTTCGTAGATTTTTCCATCGAGATACAAGGTTTTACTCTAGCTGAGCAGGACACTGAAATTAATCAGTAATACAGTTTCTCCAAATACCTATTGCTCTGTTTCAACACTGGTGATGTTCCTCAACCCCACAACTGAAGAATCTAATGAAACAACCAAAATTAAAAAGCATCTCAATTATAGAAGAAGCTTCCTTATAGACTGGTTGAGAGCGAACAGAAAAGGAGGAAGTCCAAGGGGATGAAGGAGAATGGCACACCCAGTTGTGTCGTCCTTTTTGCTGCGGTTAGCTATTCCTTCCATTTTTCTGTGTCAACATGAAGGCATCTATTTCCGTTACCAGAATTAGACGATGTTGTTAGCAAACTAACTGGCGACGAGAAAGCAAAGATGTATGCATGACCACCCAGTCAATATTCATAGTTCCTGATTAAAGAGTGAAGTCGAAACCTGTAGAGGAATGGAAGAACTATTTAGAAAACCTCCTAGATATGGATGAAACCGTCAACGGTGTACTGGAACAGAAGAAGAAGAGGAAGAAGAAGAATAACTGTAAAGAGAAAACACAGAGACGTTACCGACAGAGAATGAATTATCGAGCACAGAAGAGGTAGGAGAAGTCATAAAAATGCTGGAGACAGGAAAGGTACCAGGCTAGTATGCTCAAACGGCCTCGACACTTTCTGGGATCATATGGCGGTCGGCGTGTCGTTGGAATTTACAGTTTTCCCGCAAGCTGTACCACACACCAATGGTTCCCTAAACATTACTGGAATGTGGGATTGTTAGAGTCAAAATCACATGGGTTTGCGTAAGCTGTGAACAGTGAATATTTAGTGTATGGTTTGCTGGATTTATTTTGTTTGACGACTATCCTCTAACGCAAGTCCTCTTTTAACGAAGGTAAGCAATACATAAAGCTTATAGTGTTGAAAATATTGTTGTAGTATTTGTATTCCTATGACTGTTGTACATTTTGCTGATAGTGTTGAACATTTACGCTAAAATTACGTTGATACATTATCGTTCGAAATACACTCGTTTTCTTTGGGGGTGCCTTACAGCTGGGCGCCGCTCTGTAAGAATGACAAAGGAAAAACTAGCGGCATAACTTAACACGAATTTCCGGTTGATAATGATCTAAGAAATACATAATTACGAGTGAGTTCTCACGAAAACTTCACCCCAAATATGCTGATAAATGCATCAGTAGTTTGCAGTTAACATTTTACAGAAGCAGATTATAAATGTGGTCCCAAAAGAAAGAGTCTGAGAAGAGGTATCATTCACAGAAATTTCCATATTATCCTCTCCATATAACCCCAGCAGCAGCAATATTTAGGCAACAAATTGAGAAGCAGCCTCCCAATAATCCGGTGCGTCGTAAACGTAAAAGAAGTGCAAGCCCTACGCAAAAAAAACCTCACAAATGGACAGAGTTTTAAATCCTGGTTTATTATCGGTACCTTCATCTACCAGCAGAGTCACGGCCAAAACAGCAGTTGCAGTTTGGAAAAATTTGCATACAAAATCACCACAACGTCACAGAAGAGGAAAACAATGAGAAAGTATAGTTGGCTGCTCATATTGTGAACGTGCCAGTCGCTACGAACCAAATGCAAGGTAATTCTTTGTATGTGTATTTCTTATTGTCTTACGTTCCTACAGGTATTAAAATAACCTTTTAATAATAGTTAAGAACCAATAAATTCTAATTTTGAAAACTGTCTACAAGGAGCTTTCTCTTTCTTCAGTTTCTCAGCTTAATATTGTTAACCTTTGATGATTGGCCTATCGTAACGAAGTAATGAAAGTACTAAAGAAAATATGCTGTCCAACCTGTAAACATCTGATTTCTACAATTAGCATAAATCTCCATTAATGGATTTTATATATTCCAGTGACATCATAGGAAACAGTATGTGAATTTCGTAAATGCAATGTCGGATTTTATAGCGAGCACTTTCACGTACGTGTAAACGTATGATGTAAGAAAATAGCTGGAAATGTACATTGTGCCAGAACTAGAATAAACAGCATGTTTTTTTTGTAACATTGGGGAAAATTATCCAGTACTTACTTCTGAGTGCTCTTGTTTGTAAATATTTCATAGAGATTTTGCTGACGCGGATAGCTTGCTTTGCTACAGAAACTTACGAAAAACCGAAATTTTTGAACTACAAACCGCGTAATCGAATGGTGCTGCGTGTTTAACACCACATACTTTCCATTCAGCATCATCTCGTAAAAGTCGTCTGTCAGCGCTTTGCGGCGACCAGCTGAACTTCTTAACAAGATCCGGTAAGGAGTGCCAAGGCTGGTAGACACATAATACTTGCAGAGATGCTCAAACCGGGAAGAGATTTAAACACTCAATCGTATACCCGACACTTAAGAAGAAAGAAACCCAAAGAGACGCAGCCATTACAGGGGAATTGCTTTACCACGCACATTTTGTTTAAGATCCTGAGCGTGAAGTGGCCAACACCATACGTCGAGGTGGTACTTGGATTCTGGCAAGTAAGATTTAGAATAGGAAAATCAACCGTAGACCAACTGCATACAATAAGGCAAGTGTCGTCAAAGAGGTGGGAATTTCACAGAAACGGTCACTATCTTTCTGCGGACTTCCAAAAAGCATATGATACTGTAAACAGGCAAGCAATTGGCAGGTACTGAAAAGAGTGCAAATTTCTAGAAAACTGATAAAACTAACACAAGCGTATATACAAGAGACAACATGCACAGTGAAAATGAACGGAAATATGTCGAGAAGTTCAGCGCGAGTACTGGAGTGCGACAGAAAGGATGGTCCTCCTCCCATGTGTTTAATCTGGTACTAGAAAGAGAACTGAGAAAAGTAACAAGCTTAGAGAATGGAAATAAGCTGGATAGGAGGATCAAGCCGCTGGCCGAGACAGCGAATAAGATCTGGTTCAGATGGTAACAGTGTTAATGGAAGAGGCAGTGAGAGCAGACTTGAATGCGGATAAGATCAACAACCTTGTAGTAAGCAGAGAGAACGGTGACGGACCTTTAGGTGAAGATGGTAAAATCTTTGAAAGAGCAAAAGAGTTTAAATATCTTGGGGGAGTTCTCAGCGAAAGGAGTGAGGTAGACCAAGAAGTAATGGCAAGAGTTCAAGTAGGAAACAGGTCAAGGTTTTCACCAGGAAAGCTGCTCAAGTCCCTGCTCCTATTAAAATTAACGAAGATTAGGATCTATAAAAAAAGTCCCGTACGGATCAGAAATCTACACTCTTATGCAAAGACAGACAATTAATGAAATATGATAACGCTATTCTGGAATAGATTTTTGGACAAGTGAAGGACAGGGACGACCGAAGAAAAAGCAAAATCAGTGAATTGCAGGAGTTGTACCAAATCGCTGGACGTCGTGGAAGTGATTAAAGAGAGGAGGCTGAAGTGGTATGGATAGAACGGTTTGAGACGGCCAGTTAACCAGGCAGGTAGTGGAAGAGGACATCAGGGGTAGCAGACCAAAGGGAATAACACAGCCGGGATGGATTGACAGGACCAAAGAGGTTAGGAGTACAATGGGGCTAGCTGGAGAAGAATACATGGACCGGAGGACACGGAGGAAGCTGAATGGTGGGAGCAAAGGCCGACTGCAATTTGTGCGGCCAAGCTGATAAGTAAGTACGGTATCATAAAAAAAATTTTCTTTTAACTTGGCGCTTCCAATGCTCATGTCAAGCGATGATTGGTTGATAAGAATAAATAACATTTTCTGATTCTCTGGACGAGTTATGTGTGTCATCATGTGTTTTACTAAACTTGGTGAATACCTTACGTACAATGAACTCCCTTTGGAACGACAAAATCATTTCATTAATGTACTTTCTCTTAGGATAAAAAAAATTTCAAGCTTCCTTGCCCTCTCTTGGACTCAAAAAGAATAATAAGACGTTAGCGGTCGGTGTTTTCCTCTTGACATCCCGCCTTCTTTAGCTCACTAACAGCAGAAAACTACCCCTACTACGTAATATTTCAAGACATATTCTCATTTACGAGTGCAGCACTCCATTAAACTAGTTCTAGACTTCCAGACAGGTGCATGGGAAATGAAGGAAGTAAGCGAGAAAGGAAGATTAGATTTCAACATCCCATCGATGACGAGGCAATTAGAAACAATCTCGTATTGGGGAAGGATATGGGAAGGAAATCGTCAGTGGCCTTTTAGAGGTACTATCCCAGCATTCGTCTTAAGCTATTTGGTATCTGATCCGCCATCCAGTGTCTTGCCATTGCGCCTCCTCCCTCGGTGTAGAGCCTTACGTATCCACGAACATACGAAAGAACAGAATCACACAGAAGTACATTTCTTACGTCATGCATAGCATAGACGTCGGTGTCTCGGTATTAACTTCACTGTCGTCACAAGACTTTAACCTTAGAAAGTTTACGAAGTTACAAATTCGAAAATAAGGCTGAATGAAGGAAATTTCCCTTTAGAAGAGAACGCGGCACGTTATACCAAAGACGTATCAAATGAAGTCACGTGGTAAAGGTCTCTGTGTCCTGAGTTAAAGCAAGACCATGAGGAAAATCGAACATGAACAAACGAGGAGTTATTTACTTCAGCGACAGACATCCTTCCTTTCCAAATGAAAAATTGGACCCATTGTTGTGTTTACAAAATGTGCGAATGTACCCGGTCCAGTCACATTAATGTGACCACCGCTTCCGTTCGACGCGTAAGTGCAATAGTCATTCACAGACGGTTGGTGGCAGCACTGGCAGTGGAGGGTATATAAAGTGTGTTGGCGGGAACGTGGAAAACAGTGCAACAATGTGGGAACGGAACTATTTATTAGAAGTCCTAAAGGGCATGATCATTGGCTTTCGGGTGGTGGAAGCAAAACCACTGAGTTTGTACTGTTCGTGTGCTACCGTCGCGTCGTTAAATAATACCGTGCATGCCAATCCAAAACCGGCGCCGAGGCAACTCTGGTGGAGCATGGGCAATAGATGACAGTGGTGAACGACTGCTGCGGAGATGTGTACGGGAGAACAGACGCACAGCTGTTGACCAGCTGACCGTCCGGATGAATCAAGGGGCTAACAACAGTGTCTCCTCAACGACCATTCAGCAAACACTATTTCGCATGAGCCTCCGCAGCAGGCACCTAGTTCAAACACCCAAGCTGACTGCTATTCATTGGCGAAGAAGGCTGGAATTTGCACGCCAGTACCGCAACTGGAAGTCCACTCAGTGACGACAGGTAGCCTTTTCTGATGAATCACGTTTTATGCTCCATCAAACATAAGGCAAACATCCTGCAACAGTCGTCGGAAAGGGGCCACGCCGGAGGAGGGAGCGTTATGTATTGGGAAATGTATTCGTGGCATTCCCTGTGTGATGTCGTCATTCTGGAAGGCACATTGCATCAACACGTGTCCTTTGGGACCATATCCATCCCTTCATGCAGTTTGGTTTTCTTTGACATGATAGCATCTACCAGCAGGTCAGCGCAACGTGTCAGACAGCTTGCAGTGATCTTACATGGTTCGAAGAGCACCAGGATGAGTTTCCCGAGCTCCCCTGGACACCAAACTCCCCGGATTTAAACCCGGCCGAGAAACTTTGGGACCATCTCGATTGGGCTGTTCGGACCATGGATCCTCAACCGAGAAACCTAGCGCAGATGGTCACAGCCCTGGAGTCAGCATAGAACAGCAAATTCCCCAGATTTACACTCAGCCGAGAATCTGTGGGACCACCTCAATCGGGTTGTTTGCGCCGTAGATCCTCAACTGAGGAACCTAGCACAGATGGCCACAGCCCTGGAGTCAGCATGGAACACCAAACTCCCCAGATTTAAACTCAGCCAAGATTCTGTGGGACCACCTCAATCAGGTTGTTCGCACCGTAGATCCTCAACCGAGAAACCTAGCGCAGATGGCCATGGCCCTGGACTCGGCATGGAACACCAAACTACCTGGATTTAAACCCAGCCAAGTATCTGTGGTACCACCTCGATCGGGTTGTTTGCGCCGTAGATCCTCAACCGAGAAACCTAGCGCAGATGGCCACAGCCCTGGAGTCAGCATGGAACACCAAACTCCCCAGATTTAAACTCAGCCAAGAATCTGTGGGACCACCTCAATCGGGTTCTTCGTGCTGTAGATCCTCAACTGAGAAACCTAGAACAGATGGCCACAGTCCTGGAGTCAGCATGGAACACCAAAATCCCCAGATTTAAACTCAGCCGAGAATCTGTGGGACCACCTCAGTCGGGTTGTTCGCGCCATAGATCCTCAACTGAGAAACCTAGCGCAGATGGCCATGGCCCTGGAGTCGGCATGGAACACCAAACTCCCCGGATTTAAACCCAGCCGAGAATCTGTGGGACCACCTCGATTGGGTTGTTCGCACCGTAGATCCTCAACCGAGAAACCTGGCGCAGATGGCCGCAGCCCTGGAGTCAGCATGGAACACCAAACTCCCTGGATTTAAACTCAGCCGAGAATCTGTGGGACCATCTCAATCGGGTTGTTCGCGCTGTAGATCCTCAACTGAGAAACCTAGTGCAGATGGCCACGCCCCTAGAGTCGGCATGGAACACCAAACTCTCTGTATTTAAACCCAGCCGAGAATCTGTGGAACCACATCGATCGGGCTGTTCGCACCATAGATCCTCAACCGAGAAACCTAGCGCAAATGACCACGGCCCTCGAGTCGGCATGGCACCACATCCCTGTCGGTACCTTCCAGAATCTCATTGACTGTTTTCCTGCACATCTCGCAGCGGTCCGCACTGCAGAAGATGGTTATTCAGGCTATCGACAGGCGGTCATATTCATGTGACTGACTGTGAATCACTATTGTGGTTACCCCCATTTCTTCTTGCAAGTGCGGGAAGTTGCATTGCTGTTCACTGGTTCCCAAAAATAATGGTCTGTTATAAGTTATTAGTTGAACTATGGAAATTTTTTATGTAGTTTTTGCCTATAAATATTTAAGTTGGCTCTTCATGCTGCGCTATTGACATGTCATTCCAGGACACTGAGTACGCCTGAGTGTTCGCCAAACTAGGAACGTATGCACGCAGCCTTCTGATCACGTCTATTAACGTCTTGGAAATATCCACCGTGTAGTTGTCTTTAAGATGTAGAAGAAATGCCAGAACAAACTGGGGCATGAATGAGAATTTGGTCTGGAAGGGAGAGTTGTCAGTGCAGTTGCGCAGAGCCTCTTCAGGTTGGTACAGTGGTTAGTGCATCTGCCTAGTGAGCAGCAGACCCGAGTTCGAATACCGGCCTCGGTACAAATTTCCATTTGGAACTTTAGCCTACATACATACGTCATAGACATTTGAGACTTGAAAAGATCTCTGGAATGATATATAGTTTCATTTGAATAAATACCTCATATTTAAATAAAACTTAAAGAGTGCGTCCAAGCAAAGCTAGGAATAGCACGACCAAAACACCAGGGAGCCACCCCCGGTTTGAACTACACTCTTTACATATTCACTGCGCCGTCAATGAACTCGACGCCTTGCATCGTTTGGAAAGAGCCAAAACAACACCTCGCCGGGCCGTACCACATATCTCCAGCATCCACCTATCGCCCAGATTCTGTGTTTTTCGGTCCATTTAAAACTGGCAGTTTTGTGCGTCCCTGTGAAAAATGACCTTTTGCGAGGTTGCCGACTCTAAATGTCCGTTGAATGCAGTTCCCTTCGCAATGCTTACTCGGGAACTTGTTGATACGTAGCTGCAGTCACCGACACCAGCAATTCCAGTCGGATTTGAGGCCGACTGTAATCGAGAAAGCGTGAAACTCGTCCGCGTTCCCTGTCAGGATTTTTTTTCACCATCAGTGCTCTTACGTCACGTTACATGTCTGCGAGTGGTACACCATTTCTTGCAGAAAGGTTCGACGCTTATATTATCCTTCGTATGGCTTTACAAGCCTGTGTGGGTCTTTGCTCCTCCCAGTCTGCCATATGTTTTACTTTCCTTCTCCAAAGCCTAGGGTCATCCAGCCATCGTTTGCGTGCTCTTCCTTTTAATCTTCTTTCTTATTTCTTATTTTTATTTGGGATCCCTCCATAAACTTTACGCAGTATTTTTCGTTCAAATATTCTGAGCTGCTGTTCATCTGTGCTGGTTAGTGTCCATGCTTCAGATTCATATGTAACCACTGGACTAATCATAACTTTATATATTGTCATTCTGAGCTGTCCAATTACCATCCAGGATGTAATTAGCTTTTTAAATGTGTGATATCACCCATTATCACTAAAAATTCAGGGTTTTATTTCAGCAAACGTGGAGGGCGGACTATTAATATCAGCACCTAGGTATTCAAAATTCTCGACCTGCTCATCCAAGTTCTCGTCCCGTGTTCTGTACAGTTTCACATATTTAGTCTTTCACTCATTAATTTCCAGTACCGTATGCTGCTCGGCTTCTTTCAGTTCCAGCTCTATTCTCTCCAATGACGTCTTTCGTCTACTAATATCGGCAACGTCATCAGCATATGCAGCCAACTGCGTGGTTTTAATACCTATCATCCCTGGTACTTGAAGTTTTCGTGTAACTGCTTCAAAGGTCTAATTTAAAAGCATTGTGACTCCTTTATTGATACTGAAACAATCAGTTAACACCCCATCCATTCTCACCACTGCCTTGACACCCGCCAAGGTTGCCTCAACAACTGAAATATATTTGGTTGGTATGCCAAGCAGTTTATATCTTCTAACATGTCTCCCTTTTTTAGACTATCGAAGCGCTGCTTGAAGTCCAAGTAGATACTGTTGAGTTCTGTATTCGAGTTCCATATTATATGCTTTTTCCTGTATTTCTCTCTGTACAAATATATGGTCCACAGCTGATCTATTAGCCTAAAGCCACACTGATAATCACCCAATGTATCTTCCACATATCGAACTAGTTTATTGTATAGGATTCCGGATAAAACTTTATATGTTTATGTAGTGACTGAAATTGTAACGATTACAAGATTTTGCTCATGCAAATGTCCTAATAGATGATGTTTGTCAACCTTCGCCCGAACTGAGTATATGAAAAAAGTCTAAATGTGAGTAATTTCAGAGGGTGCATGTGACGTGTAATGTGGTACTTGTGTTGTTGAACACAGATATGAAAATAAATGGAAATTAACCTTGCTATCTACTCCAGGTTTATATTTGCTCCCTTCGTATCAAAGGGCGCAGGTCGCAAGAAAGCACAGCACAGTCCAGTGGTAAGACGCTGATCTTATTGCTTTTCTGCCTCGTCGTTATGAACGTAGTCGACGAAAATCTCTCCCATTGCCGTGTTTAAAATTAGACACATACAGTCAAATAAGGAGTGCTGCTTTTCCACAGTTCAGCTCGATCCGCCACGGTGGCCAATCGCCGCAATCTGCGCCACGAGCAAGAACAGGATTCAACACAGGCGCATTGGTGTAAAGCGTCAGCAGATCCCTCATTTTCATCCCTCTAAACCTATCTGATGTTTCCATGGTTTGGGACCACAGCCATATAATACTGTCTAAATTAAAGTTCCGCCATTTCATTGTTTATTCTATTATAGAATCATGATTTCGTCCTTTGGCCTTTTTTCAAGTACCACAATGTTAAGCATGATCAGATTTCCATAAACGAAGTCATCGTCGAAATATATTATACTTGGTTATACAATGCAGGTGTCACAGTATAAAAGCAAGAACATATTCACGAAGCGTCCGGCAGAAATAGGACAAACATGTCTGTGGACGGAGTGGCTTTACGTAATGAGGCCTGCATTTGTAATAACTGTTGTTGGTGATCATTTAAGGGCACTATTATTCAGTATAGGTCAGACATGTTTGTTCTGTTTCTATCATACACTTTGTGAATACGTTCCCATTTTTACGCTGTAACACCTGCATTATATAAACAATTTTAGTAAATTGTCGCGATGACTTCGTTTACAGAAGTCTGGTCATGCTTAACACTGTTGTACTTGAAAACGTCCAAAGGCCGAAATCATGACTGTACATTAGACTAAAAAGTGTGTACAGTCATTTGGCGGATCTTTGATTTGAACGGTAATTCTATTTGTTCCGATAGTATAGGAATTGTACTGAAGTTGATCTACTTCTGGAGTTTGATTATAATATTTTTATAGCGTTAATGTTCTTTTTCTACGTATGGAGCTTCTTGTTGGCTTCAGATTCATCATGTGTGATTGCTGTTAGAGTGGAGTGCGTAAAAATATTGGTATGATTAAATTCACGATCATCCAAAGCTCTGTACCATCGGCTCTCAGTGTAAACAAGAAAAACAGAGCTTCCCGTGCCACAAGGGATGGTCATAACATCACTTCTACAGCGTTACTACTCTTGTGCTAGTTATTTTCAAGTCACAATTTGCAAACAAGTTCCCACTCTTGCCAGCTACTTCTGTGTCAGCTTAATACTACAGATAGCATGAAAAGCGATTCAAATTAATCCTTGTGTCAAGAAATGTGCCATGAGAAAGATAAATGACATGCCACGACACGATAACAGCAATCACATGGATGCATGATGATACCGTTACCAATGGTTTGCTTCGAAGATGGACGATATTGGAAGTTCACCAGCGAACACTCAAGCTTCAGTCACTGCTAGAGTTTATTACCGATACGCAAAGACCCTCATTCTCGTAGACTACATTATATAATACCTTATTTTACATTTATTTGTGCGTTAGACACACGTCGAGATGGTGAGATGTATACGAGGACATATGATCAATGTGAGAATATCGCAGAAAAAGTTAATTCTGAAATACAGAACAATGTCCTCGACTTTAAAAAGCAACACTGGCAGTAATTCAGTCACTGAAGATAGACACCAGACGCCTTCTAACCAGGAAGTACAACCTCAGGAATCAGGCGAAGAGTGCTTTCCAAGTTTTACAGTTACCCCCACCCCCATACCCATTACATCGTCGAACTCCCATGTACACTGAATAACAAAACAAACTGGTACACCTGCCTAATATCGTGTAGGGTCCCCGTGAGCACTCAGAAGTGCCGCAACACGACGTGGTATGGACACGACTAATGTCTGAAGTAGTGCCGGAGGGAATTGACACCGCGAACCTGCATCGCTGTCACAAATCTGGTGGAGATCTCTTCTGAACAGTTCGTTGCAAGGCATCCCAGATATGCCCAATATTTTTCATGTATCAGGAGTTTGGTGGCCAGCGGAGGTGTTTAAACTCAGAATAGTGTTCCTGGAGCCACGCTGTAGCAATTCTGGACGTGTTCGGTGTCGCATTGTCCTGCTGGAACTGCCCAAGTCCCTCGGAATGCAAAATGGATATGAACGGATGAAAATGATCAGACAGAATGCTTACGTACGTGTCACCCGTTAGAGTCGTATGTAGACGTATCAGGGGTTCCATATCACTCCAACTGCATGCGCCCCACATCATAACAGAGTCTCCATCAGCTTGAACAGTCCCCTGCTAACATGCAGGGTCCATGAATTCATGAGGTTGTTCCCATACCGGTACACATCTATTCACTCGATACAGTTTGAAACGAGACTCGTCTTACCAGGAAACATGTTCCCAGTCGTCAAACAGCCCAATGTCGATGTTCACGGGCCCAGGCGAGGTGTAAAGATTTATGTCGTGCAATCATCAAGGGTACACGAGTGGGCCTTCGACTGCGAAAGCCCACCTCGATGGTGTTTCGTTGAATGGTTCGCACGATGACACTTGTTGATGGCCCAGCATTGACATCTGCAGCAATTTGCGGAAGGATTGCACTTCTGTCACGTTGAACGATTCTCTTCAGTCGTCGTTGGTCCAGTTCTTGTAGGATCTTTTTCCGGCCGCAGCGATGTCGGAGATTTGATGTTTCACCGGATTTCTGATATTCACGGTACTCTCGTGAAATGGTCGTGCGGAAAATCCCCACTCATCGCTACCTCGGAAATGCTGTCCCCCCTCGCTCGTGCGCCGAATATAACACCACATTCAGACTCACTTAAATCTTGATAACCTGCCATTGTAGCAGCAGTAGGCGATCTAACAACTGCGCCAGACACCTGTTGTCTTATACAAGCGTTGCGACCGCAGCGCCGTATTCTGCCTTTTTACATATCTCTCCATTTGAATACGCATGCCTATACCAGTTTCTTTGGCGCTTCAGAGTATAAAACATCTTCAGGTGTCTGATATCTTCAAAAATTAGTTAATGTGTTAAATATTTGAAATTAAGCATAACCTTTATGGCTGACAGCGCGAAACCCAATTTTGTTGGCTTTTTTCGGCTTATTCACCCATACACTAATGAAAAAGTCAAAACGTCAAAATGTAATATGTGATAAACTTTAGTGCGTTCATTATCTTACGGGGGATTTCAGCGATAAAAAGATTCGGAAAGGTTTTAAATTACATGCAAAGTTTGTTAGAAGTCGCCATGTGGTCTCATTCTCAATAATGGATGGTTACAGTCTGGGTAATTTGTGCGCTGTGAGTTAAATTGCCTCAAGACATGTACGCAGTTTCTAACTTTAGTACTTGACTTATTCCGTTAAACCTTTAACGTAAGTTATGGGATATAGGTTTCGCCTTTTTTGCAAAAACACCATTTTTTCTTGTTACCAAAACATGTTCTGGTACTTCTGTTCCATCATCAGTGGATTTTGTTTATGAAATTACATTATGAGTTTACTAAACCGTATGTTGAGAGTTGTCATCTGATCTTCGTTAAGGTGTTCCTGTATTTATGGTAGAGCTTGCTGCGGAATGCCAAGCTGGGTGACGAAATATACATCTTTTTGGATCTACAGCTCTTGTCTTTCATTCCGTGTTTGACCAGCCCGGGATTCCCCAGAAAACTGTACAATAAATATGATTTATTTACCATTTCCTTGAAACTGAATAACGTGAAACCGGCCAGCTTCTGTAAATATCAGTAAGGAAGATAGTAATACCCTAACTTATTTGTTTATTTACGTAAAACACTTTGGTGACAGAGATAATTAAACCTCTGTGTATCATCATGCAACTCCAAATGCTGATTAGCGAAGTATATAATAAATAACAGGTAATAATAATAATGTACATCTACTAAAACAGTCTGAATATCCATACAATCCATCAAAAGTTACGACAGTGACATTATTTTGTTACTTTATCATATATACCGTAAACACCTGAACAAAAGTGTGATGTGCTGACGAACTGCAAAACGGTCGGTCGTATAGTACTGTTGGCTCTGAAACTACAGGCGTAGTTAGACTCGTGTTTAATTGCAAATATTGCATTATTTCGCACCTCCAGTTTCTCTTCACTTAAATTTCGTCGTAGTAGGAACTGTTCAGTGTGCTTGAATGTGATAAGTGTTTATAGCGGATCAAACAATCGGATGAAAAGAAACCTTGAAATCTATGCGGACACTTCGCCATTTTCCTACCAAATAGCTACAAGGGAATCACTATGCTAACCTAACTGTCAAACTGACGGACGGTCAACAAAAGTATCTTATATCATCGTACTGCAACAAATTGCAGAGAGATTTGGGGTTTTTGCCAAAAGCGGACAAAGATTTATTGGTCAGGAATTCTATGCTCTCGCCTCTCTTGTCTTTACTGGCTAACTTGAAACTTTCTTCCGTCATGAGAATTCGAAGTAGTTGATTCCGCAGTGAATGTCAGAGAGCGATGGCGAATGAGCGACTTCGTCTATAAACATCGTTTCCCTGGGTAGATTACGTCACTGACAAAACTAATTCGAAGGAGAGCGTCCTGTGTTGTTGTTCTTGCTGTTGTTACTGGCCAACACATTTAGCGGATAGCAAACGTTCCTACTACTCACACACAAAAAGAAAAAACAGATCCGAAAGTACGAACTTCGGCTTGTTAATTCTAAGCGTTCCGTCAGTAAAAAGTTCTTATAACAACTGTTAAAGGACTGTCGGTAAAGCACGGTGGCCTATCTCATAATTTTCCAGTCAAAACTTTCGACTAGAAATATTTACAGAAACCTTAAACATTCTAACCGTGTCTGACAGTTGTATCTCAGCTGATGGCCTAACATTCTGTCTGAAATCTGTTGCTGCTTCAGCATAACTCGCAGAACGGTCATAACCAAGCACGAGGCGTGTCACAAAAGCAGTGGTTGAATGGTTGCCAATACCCAAAGCTCCTTATAGTGTTGGTGTCTGGGTGATAGCGAGTTACAACAACTGTGGAATATAAGATTCTGTCGTGTATGAATTAGGGCTAATGATTCAATATCGCAGTGCAAAAGAACTCTTAGTGATTAACGATGAGACGTAACTTCTTATATCAAATGTTCTAAACAGCAATAAGGCACACGATGAAACATAACTTTCTTACGTCAAATATTCTAAACAACCATGAGGTAGTTGCGTCATTCAAAATCATCAAAGCCGAGGAAGTTAAAACTAATGTAATCAGCTCAGAAAACGATAGACTCTATGATTTGGGACGAAACGGGTGTACCCTCGATGAATTTCACGTAACCAGGAGCATCTGTAGTATCTGAGGTGTAATATCAAATAATTTCGGCTCCGCGATGCCCATTCAGACCCAGGGACGTGGAAAACTGGCATTTAGCACGACAGTTAATATGTGGTACCACGGTGAAAATTTTTGAACCCTGTACAGTCCTGTTCTCATGCTTAATACTACCACTCATTGTTTCTCCTCCTTAGATTTTTATAAGATAACCCGCGACCATGCATCTTGTCCTTGTCTACATACGCTCCATATCTCCTGTTAGTCCAGCCTAGTACGACACACAGTTAACCAGTATTCCTGTACAGGCCGTACACGTGTTTCGTAGATAAACTGCAGTTTTACAGTATCCTAATAATACGATGATGTCTTCCATTAGCTTTACGTACAGTGCCTGTGGCCATTACACTTTATACCCGGCACAGGTATTTTCATAGTCTGATGCGCTCTAGTTGTGACTTTCTAAATATATAACCACAGGGTATATTTCATTTTTCGGGAAGTGCAGTGTTTGCATGAGAATATTTCGTCTAGCTATGAATCGATAATTATCAGTTTTGACGTTGCACCACTTCCTCGCAGTAACGAAACCATCTGTGACATGTCTGACATTACAACTCAACTATCTGTAAACACGTTTCGTGAACAGATTCCAAATATTCACTCGTTTTGTTTATGCCCCACATTCTACAACAACACTTCCGTCATTCTCAGAACTTGGTGTTTGCAGTAGGGAACACGGGATGGCTGACATAGACGACAAGAGAAGTGACGCGGCTGCTAGCTGTGCTGCAGATGGGCGTGGTCTTGCGCACCCCTCTGGTCTGGAGTCTCCATGCCGACGGCTTACCTTCCTCGGCTGCGTCATCCTTGAGCGTCTTCCGAGGGCACAGCAGGTTGCAGATCATGTTGGCCACACACATATACGCACACGTTCACGTTCACCGGCCATCGCCCACCCGCACTGACCGCTCGTCCGCGCCGGATATCGTCCGAGGCTACGTGAGACGATAATGCGCCTTATCGGCGCAGATAACCACGCTTAACAATAACCCAGGTGCCGATAGCAGATCATGAGAAATCCTCTTGTTATTTCGCCCTGATGTTACGGTCTGTTTTACCAGCCTAATTCGCCCCCGTCCAGGCACTCCATGAGGAACAGCTGTGTTCCGATACGCTATGGGTACTCAGTGAAATTGTGGACTACTGTGTCGCATTTAGGAGCGCTTACAGGACTTCAGACTGCTCCAGGAAACTAAACAGCTTCTGATCTCTATTTTAAAAATGTTTAAAGAAAAATGTTGAAATGTGTGTGAAATCTTATGGGACTTAACTGCTAAGGTCATCAGTCCCTAAGCTTACACACTACTTAACCTAACTTACGCTAAGGACAAACACACACAGCCATGCCCGAGGGAGGACACGAACCTCCGCCGGGACCAGCCGCACAGTCTACGACTGCAGCACCTTAGACCGAATGTTTAAAGAATTAGTTTTTGAAAGTTTCATTTTTTCGATTCTTGGGCACTTTGTCGAAGTTATGGAACTGGCTTTCAAGACAAATTGCTGACTGCTCCAGTCGTTACAGATAACAGGTCCTAAAAATTTATCTGAAGAAGGTAATAAGTTGAAGAATAGCAATTTATGAAAATATGTAGTCGCCCGACCCCGAAATGACCTTATTGGTCTACACACAACTTTTCGTCCTTTCCAGACAGTTTATTCCATTTCTAACAAATGCATCTTAAAATAACTCAGCGGTTTCAAACCTGCTATAGGTATGCTTCAAAAGAATCACGAGTTCATAAGGCAAACATTAGTTATTCCACAGCTTAGGAAAAACTTACATTAGTAGCTTAGCAGAAACTTGCAAAACCAACGCGTCACGTCTACAACTGAATAACGCAAAACATGGAGCCTCTTCTTCTCTTTTGTCACTAGGTTGCCATTTCCGCTTATGTAGGTGCTGCCATCAAACGGATTTGACAGGAAGCCTGTAAAATAGAGGAGGGTTGCCTTATTGGAGACTATGGCCGTATTCGGAGCACCTACCTTACAAGCTATATTGTCGTTGTGGTCTTCAGTCTGTAGACGTGTTTGCGGTAGATCTCCATAGTACTCTATTCTGCGCCTATCTCTTTGTTTGTCTATATCTTCATCCATACTCCGCAAACCACTGTGAACTGCATGGCAGAGGGTACGTCACACTGTTACAGTTATTGTGGCTTTTTCCTGTTCAATTAACGTATGGAGGCGCGAGAAGAATGTTTAACTGCATCTAGGCGCGTAGTAAGTAATCTAATCTTGTCTCTGCGGTTTCTATTGGCGGATGTTGTAATACATTTCTAGATTCATCACTTAAAGTTGGTTCTATAATCACTATAAGTAGGTTTTCATGGTAAAGTTTGCGTCTCTCTTCAAGCGTCTCCCAATTCAGCTCTCTCGCACATTTGTGTGTCGAACAAACATCGTGCTGTCCTTTGTATACGTTCAATATTCCCGGTGAGTCCTATTAGGTATGGGACCCTCACAATTTTGTAATATTCTAGGATGGGTCCTATGAGTGTTTTGCATGCAATCTCTTTTGTAGAAAGGAATGTAAGGAAAGCAGTGAAAAGGGAAGGATGAGGATAGCGAAAAGTGTGTTAAGATATCAGGGAAGAATTCCCATGCTACTAATGGGAACTGTGCAAGGAAGAAAGTGTAGGACAAGAAAGATCCAACAAATAACTGAGGATGTTGTGTGTAAGTGCTCCTCTGAGACGAAGAGGTTGACACAGGCGTGTCGCATCAAACCAGTTGTGATACCACGCTCTCCAGAGGTGACGGAATTTAATTAATAAAATATAATTAGAATAATGAAAGCATAGGAAGCCTTTGAAGTCAGAAGTAAGAGGGAAATTTGAATTTATTAATGAGTTCTTCATTTTTGTCATTAATTTTATGTGTGATGCAAAAGAAGACGAGAGTTACTATTAGGCTGGTGCAGAAGTTCGTATCGTTTTTGTTTTGCGTGTTGGTATTTCGGTTGGTACGGGATTATTTATCAACTGCCATTTTTTATTTTTAGTTCATAGTTGCTATTTGAGTTTACATATTGTCATTTTGTCAATTGGAAATAGGGAGCGGAGCCGTGGACGCTATAAAATGGTGCGCCAAGTGGAAAAATCGGAACATTTCGATGTATTCTTCTGTTTGTGTTCAATAGAGGGGTGACATCAGCGGAGGGAGCCAGCAACATTTGCACCGTGTATCAGGACAATGCCAGTGGACGGAACACGGCAAGAAAACGGCCGACTTTCTCGTTGTAAGGCGGATCGTTTTCCCATTAGTGACTCTTTACGTTCAGGAAGATCATCAGGTTTCGATGAAAATCATTCAAACGTATTAAGCCGCAATGGTCCACTTCAGTGTACTCGACAATTGGCAGATGTGATGAACTGTGATCATTCCACCACTCTGCCCCCCTTCCCTTCCATTTGAATACAACGCACAGAACGTTAATACAAGCAAGTGTCAGAAAAGTCCTTCTGTGTGATGTTGTTCAACTCGCTCATTTACCCTTCAAGTAAGCTATTGAATTTTGTAATACGTTCTTTTCGATAACAACAATTTTTTTTTCAGAAAAATCATCCGCCTAGTTTATTTCAGTCAAGTCACAGCCGGTGTCCATCGTCGAAATTTTTAATCGGGAATGAAGGTGTGCGGGACGAATTTTGCACATAGTTTTCTCTTCTTCAAAACATTCTGGAGAATGTCTTGAACACTTGGTTTAGAGATGTACCTGACACGGTTGTTTCTGGCACAGTAAAGTTGACATATGAAGGTCTCACGACCACTACTTAACATTACCTATTCACAACTGACTGATCAAATGAGTTGCTTACAGTTCTTTGTCTAAGTTTCCACCGTGGTTACGGTGATGACGTCACTTGTATGTCAGAAACAAAATTAGTCTCGGAGGTTTCTGAACGGACAGTGTATGTCACGACTACTGAGGTGGCGGTTCAGTTGGGACCTAACAGCACAGCTTAAATTGAAACACAAAGGCAGCTATCTTCATTCAAAAAACACAGGAAATTACGAAGGAGTAATGTGATTGGCTACCCACATTCGACTCATAATTCGTCGTGCTCACTTCCTATCACTCATCACAGGAACCCTTACCGACAGCAGCATGCTACGGAAAAGCCGCAGACCCAGTAACTGCACTTTCGCCCAGATGGAAGACTGATGACCTGCAACGGCACATACGAGGTGTGATAAAAAAACTAACGGGAATCTTTTAATTCTGCGGGCTTTATATATTCGATTTTCAATTTTTTATCTTGCTGGTACAAATATACGTGATGTATTTTTTTGCATTTTCAGCTTTTTTGAGTATTTAGTTTATTGTTGGCAGTCGGAAAATCTATACGGGTTTTCGAGTGCTCGGCGAATTTTTACTTTCGGGAAAGACGGATAAAATAATTTGCATTAAGTTTTCCTTGAAAATGGAATAAAGTGCATCACCGCATTCGAAATGTTGACTGTGACTTTAGCCGAATTTACTATGAGGGAGACAAGAGGTTACGAGGGTCGAGATGACGTTGAAGTCGACGACCGCCCTGGACGCTCTGGCACACCAATTACGGACGACAATGTGAAAGGAGTAAAGAAAATAGTTCTCGAAAACCGAAGAATCACCATGAGAAAGGCTGCTGACAATGTCCTCAAATCTTTTGGGTCACGGCTCAAATGGCTCTGAGCACTATGGGACTTAACTTCTGAGGTCATCAGTACCCTAGAACTTAGAACTACTTAAACCTAACTAACCTAGGGACATCAAACACGCCCATGTCCGAGGCAGGATTCGAACCTGCGACCGTAGCGGTCGCGCGGTTCCAGACTGTAGCGCCTACAACCGCTCTTTTGACTCACGCCAAGCAATTTTTCCGGGTCTTATGGACATAAAACATGATCCGATATTGATGAATTTCGGCCGAAAATGACGTCGCGTAGACATCGCTCAGGAATTGCTGAACGAAGTCGACAACGGTTCAGAGCTTCTAAGGAAGATAACAGGTGACGAAACATGGATACACGGGTATGACTTGGAAACCAAGGTCCAATCGTCCGAATGGAAAATGCCTGAAGAGTCAAGACCAAAGAATTCGACAAAGTCGATCACATGTGAAGGTTCACGAGTTCCTCCATTATGGTCGTCCAGTAAATAAGGAATACTATATGGAAGCGTGAGTGAAGCAATCTGAAGAAAACGACCAGAATTGTGGCAAAACCAACTGTGGAAATTTCATCACGATAATACTCCAGCCCACACGTCAATGCTTGTTCGTAATCACGAAAAACAAAACTGTTGGGAGGCACCGTATTCGCCAGACATGGCCTCCTGCGACTTCTTTCTATTCCCGCGGCTGAAGATAGCCATGAAAGCATGTTGTTTTGCCACCACAGATGAGATAAAAACAGAATCGCCGAAGGAGCTGAACATGGTAAGGAAAAGTGAGTTTCAGAAGCGCTTACGTGATTGGAAAAATCGCTGGCGGGGATTACTTTCAATGGATCAAAGATGATGTTGACGGATAAATTAAGATTCTTTAATAAAACCAGAAGTTCCCGTTGCTTTTTGATCTTACCTCGTATTGATCCGAAAAAGAAAAGAAGCAGCAGACTTGTTAGGTACTGACCTGTGACTCCGACGGGTGGAGGCTGTATGTGCTGTTGCTGCTGCTCTTGAAAGAGGTCCTTGACGCGCGTGTGGGGTACTCCGCGCGGGTCGTGCAGGTAGAAGGGATCGCTGCCGGCCGAGCTGGAGCTGCAGGTGCTGGCGCGACTACTGGCGGGCGCGGGGGCGGCGGCGGCGGCGGCGGCGGGGGCGGCCACCAGCGGGCTCACGTACAGCCCGTCCTGCTGCGGAGGCGGCGCCGGGGCCGTCACCCCGACCGACGACGAGGAGGCGGCGCTGCCCCCGCTGCCCGTGCTGCCGCCGCTGGGCGAGCGCTGCGGGGGCGCGCCAGAGACGGGGCCGGGCGGGTGCAGGTAGAACGGCTCGCGGGACCCGCATTCCGAACAAGCGCACTGCAACATAAATATCTGAGTGTCTCTCTGGCGTAATGAATGGTAGGCGACGAGAAAAAAATCAGCTAGCAGGTATTTTTAAATCTACACCATCTCCTTCTGTCTGTACACGTACAAATTAAAACTCCCTGCCCCAGTTTCTTGCTGTATGTTTGGATCAGTCTCAGAAACTGCTATATGGATTCACATACGTTTTTCATTAACAGATAGAATCATACATGTGTGTAAAAAAAACGTAAATGTTAGTTCGCACAAAATCTTGTATCTCCCCACATTGCTTTGAAATTTTGACAAAAAAAAAAAAATGGTTCAAATGGCTCTGAGCACTATGGGACTTAACATCTGTGGTCATCAGTCCCCTAGAACTTAGAACTACATAAACCTAACTAACCTAAGGACATTACACTCATCCATGTCCGACGCAGCATTCGAACCTGCGACCGTAGCGGTCACGCGGTTCCAGACTGAAGCGCCCAGAACCGCACGACCGCTCCGGCCGGCGAAATTTTGACACAACGTTGTATTCGAATAATATATATCTACTGGAATTGGATTAGTAAATGAGTCACTTAAAGTAGTAAAGGAGTTTTGCTATTTGGGGAGCAAAATAACTGATGATGGTCGAAGTAGAGAAGATACAAAATGTAGACTGGCAATGGCAAGGAAAGCATTTCTGAACAAGAGAAGTTTGTTAACATCGAGTATAGATTTAAGTCTCAGGAAGTCGTTTCTGAAAGTATTTGTATGGAATGTAGCCATGTATGGAAGTGAAACATTGACGCCGGCCGAAGTGGCCGAGCGGTTCTAGGTGCTACAGTCTGGAACCGCGCGATCGCTACGGTCGCAGGTTCGAATCCTGCCTCGGGCATGGATGTGTGTGATGTCCTTAGGTTAGTTAGGTTTAAGTAGTTCTAAGTTCTAGGGGACTGATGACCTCAGAAGTTAAGTCCCATACTGCTCAGAGCCATTTGAACCATTTTAAACATTGACGATAAATAGTTTGGACAAGAAGAGAATAGAAGCTTTCGAAATGTGGTGCTACAGAAGAATGATGAAGATTAGATGGGTAGATCACTTAACTAATGAGGAGGTTTTGAATAGAATTGGGGAGAAGAGGAGTTTCTGGCACAACTTGACTGGAAGAAGGGATCGGTTGGTAGGGCATATTCTGAGGCATTAAGGGATCACCAATTTAGTATTGGAGGGCAGCGTGGAGGGTAAAAATCGTAGAGGGAGGCCTAGAGATGAATACGCTAAGCAGATTCAGAAGGATGTAAGTTGCAGTAAGTACTGGGAGATGAAGAAGCTTGCACAGGATAGAATAGCATGGAGAGCTGCATCAAACCAGTCTTAGGACTCAAGACCACCACAACAACAACAACATATCTACTGGAGCGCCATACTGTATGGCTCTGAGCACTATGGGATATAACTTCTGAGGTCATCAGTCACCTAGAACTTAGAACTACTTAAACCTAACTAACCTAAGGACATCACACACATCCATGCCCGAGGCAGGATTCGAACCGGCGACCGTAGCGGTCACGCGGTTCCAGACTGTAGCGCCTAGAACAGCTCGGCCAGCGCCATTCTGTATATAAATACATAAGTAATATATAAAGTGATATGTTATCCGCAAAAATCTCGTATTTGTTTGTTAAAATCTTAAATCTTCGACAGTTCTTCACCGATTCCTTTGAAATTTTCGACACTACACTGCATTGTAATAAGGGCGTTTTTTTTATATATCTACGGAAGCGCCATATGAAATATAAATATACATTATATATAAATAATATATACAAATGTTCTATATGTATAATATATAATTATACACTGTTTGGCACCTCAGTACGGATACAAAACACGCTTGTATTCGAATGTAATATTGTGCCAAAATTTCAAAGTAATCAGTGAAGAACTTTCGAAGATTTAAGATTTTGAACAAACGAATATGAGTTTTTTGCTAATAAGTGGGGTAGATAACATGCAGCGCACGTGGTTACTAGACTCTGCTACTCCGGTGAATTCCCATCGTTCCAAGGTCAGCGAATACTTAAGGATGCCTTGCGTCGCTGGGAAGCCTCAGCGAACACTTTGTCTCTAACGACAGTTTTTCACCATGTCGTGATCTATCATCTCTAGACGTTTGTCGCAAAGATTTTGAAACATCCTGTATATATCTGCCTAATCGTAACTGAAATATATGCTGAAAAACATAAAACTTACGCAACAGAAGTGCTTTTATCAGCTGAAACGCTCAGGACACGCTGGTGGAACATGAGGATCCGTTGCAGTAACAAGGACGAAACGGGGTAAGAGAGGGGGCCACAAAATGGTAGGGAAGTTTGACGAAACAGCATCTGGATGTAAAAAAAATCCTAAATTAACTACTCTCAAGTGTCCATTGACTGTGACAGATAAGCCCCTACATGAAAAAAAGACAAAATACGTGAAACAGCCACTAGTCCAGCAGTGACATCTGGCAGCGAGGAGTGAGACGCGAAGAAGACACGTCACCGAAAACTGTATTCAACGGAGGTGCTCAAGTTGCTATGTTCATGTGGAGCCACTCTTACAGATCAAATGCGAATGTACGTAGTTTGAAAATAAGACTGGTTACAGATGAGATGACAGAATCCACACTAAACCGGTACAGCCATGTCTTGTACAGACCAGATAACGACGTCATGAATAAAAGTTATGAGAGGAAAACGAAACTGTTATGCGCGAACTGATGTGGATTAACAAACAGAGGACAGCAAACTCTCTTTCTGTGGGTCCCATGGAATACAATTCCGTCCTTGAAGCTGTCCTACCGGCTCGCCGTGTCGGAGCCGCTGGAGACAGCAGTTACCTTGTGGTTTAAACGATGAGCCCCTGTTGGTCACGTCGAGGATTCCAGTGACACAGTTGTATTAGGCCTACTGCAAGCACCTTGTTGCTAGCTTCCACCCGTCCGAACTTATAACCCAGTAGTTTTCTGAGCTTGGGAACGCCGAACAAAGCCATACAAGCAGGGGGTCCCCACTCCGGCAAAGGAGAAATAACAAAAGTCAGTCCTGCTCACCTTAAACACCGTACAGACGGCCACTGTTAATGTTATTTATCCCAAAGGAGACACAAGAAGGGAAGCGAGCTCACATCATACAGTTACATGATGCTCTAGGAAACGCATTACTCGAAACTGGCCACCTGCCCCACGTCAGGAGCAGGTTGAGAAGTCAGAAACTAGCTTATAAAATCCTATGTCTTTCCGAAGAGACGTCATTCATGGGTGTAGTGAATCTGCCAGGATCGATACCGACCAATGATGTAGAGCTTCGCATCTTCGCGTCTCAGATTTCCGCAGTAAGCACTTATAGCTATATATCCATTGCAGAACTTGAATTTTTGGGAAAAATGTGCTTCTTGTATAGTCGCTTACTCTCAAGACAGAAAATACGAAATTGCTGAACTTCAGAGTTGGTCCTCCTGATTTCCCTTCCTTCTCAATCAGCCGAGTCCACTACTGGTGTCCCCACCATAGGACACACAGCCACTTTAATTTTCACTATTAACCCTACCGCAGATAGGTGCTGGCAGCTGTCAACGCTTAAAGATGACGTGCACAGACCTTCCGGTCACAGAAATACCTCTGGCCACTTGCCTGTCGGCTGCTCAGACTGAATTGAAGAACATGTCTGACAGAATCATACAGATACCAAAGATATAAATGACTCCTAAAGATTAGGAGTCCCCGTGTAGCAGGATTATACGACGAGAAATAAGAAAAATGTTGCGTGCATGGGCTTTTAACATATGCTGTCTCCTGATGTCTGCGCCTTTATTGACTGACAGGTGAGCAGGTATTCTGTTGGTTGCGATGGAAGATGCTACAAAGAAATGGATGTACTTCAATTAAAAATGCTGTTAAACGTTTGAGAATGAATTACACATATTTTTGGATGTTCTGTTATGATTCATTTTCTTACGAGCATACTTGAGCTCTGTAAATTCATCCAAAGTTCTGAAATTACTGTAGCCGTCAAACACGCTGTGTTGGAGCATAAACACCTGAACAGCAGTCGAAATCAGCAGAGCCTAAACCAAGAATTTTATGACGAGATAAAGTTCGTTTTAACTCAAATCTTAATAAAGTTAACTTGGTAAAATGAAATACATCTGCCGAAGAATAGCAATACTTTTCGATATGGTCGCCCCGTCGGTTTTAACCAATTCCAGGAAGGGTTTCAATACAGATTTTTTTCTCTTACTCTAGAAGGCGTAGCAATACGAAATTTCTGCTAGAGTTCCCGGGACTTAGTCCTTCTATTCCACTGCTTTGTTTGAAATCATTGTCTTTGATTTCATCATTCAATCTGTATTCTAGGATGTCCTTGCAGTATAAAAATTAGGAAAAATAAGTTACTTACATCGTAGCACAAATAATACTTTTAGGAGCATTATTTCGTTAGTGTTAAAAGTTCCGAGCGAACTGTGCTTACGGGGACACCTTCGACTACACGCTGTTTTTCTTCTGTCGATGATGTGACTGTAGATGTAAACATAGGTTTTGTAGACAGAAGAAATGTGGAAATTTAATTGCTCACCAGAAAAAAACTTTAAAATGATTAATAATGCTTACGAAATGGGGCTTGATAGGTTGAGAATTTTCTTTGAACAGCTGCGGGCGTGTTAAATTATAATGTATTCCAGAACAGAGACGTACAAGCGTCAAGCGGTCTTCGGCGCTCAACTTGCCAAACTCGTTTCCGTCGAGCTGAGAAGAGCAAACCGGTCCTCTCCTCATCCTTTCTTAGAAGAAGTAAGGGGACCCAGCCGAGGCAGAGCGCCGTTTCATTTTTGTCGCTATCAGCTCTGAAGGATATCTGTTGTGCTGAAACGTGTAGGTGCAAACTGAAGCAACTTACACCACATTTCATGTCCCAGAGAGACTACAGCGGGTTGGTTTTTGCTCATCACATCTAACCACATTTCCTCACTTCACGTTCGACATCCCGCACACGTCGAGGCTATTAACGTCGATTAAATTAGCTTACATTCAACTTAATAACAAGAAACGACGTGTGCCGCTTTCCAGTAATACGTGTAGACGTTATCGAAAAGTAAATTACTTTACATATTTAAAAAAGAACCCGTAATTTACAGTCTTGGAACTCGTAAAGTAAGAAAAAAAAAAAACGCTTTCTACTGAGCCAAGAATCCTATACTCTAAGGCCACAGTAGACTACGTCACGTATGATTGTCCTTAGTTGTTTCGTATCATGATAACAATTTGAATATTAAACAGTAAGTTATAAATATGTTAATAAATTCTGGCGTTACTACTTAGGAAATTGCCTAGATCCTGCCAAGGTCAGTAGTTAGTTTCAAATACCAGATGTAAGTATTGAGGCTTTAAATGTCTAATATCCTACGCGTCTTGATTTAAGCAGAAGAAGGAGAAGGCAAGCCGGTTGAGGCCGGGGTCATTTAGAGTCGCGTAACTTCACAGACTTAGCAACTGTTAAACATTTGTGGACAGAGCTCAGGCATTAGTTACTTAATTTAACTATGAGTTATCCTGCTCCACTTGCAAAATCAAATTCAGTCAAAAGATGTCAGAGCTCAGGCAATAAATTTTAAATTATGATAAACAATTACGTGTCTTTCAGTGTATTTCTGCAAAAATTGTATCGAGTTACTGGCAGTGTTTATTGAATTATTCGTTTTTTACCTTTTTCTGCTACTTTTCGATTATCAAATAATGCTAGTCTGGGTTGCTGAGTCTAGTAAATTTTTACAAAATAGCAGGAAATTTCGTTGAGTGGTATAAATGTGGATATGGTAAGCTTCATTTTTAACGACTTCGTTCTAATTTCCAATATATGCAATGCTCCCCTGTTTTTTTGGCAGCTATCTTAATTGATCAGTACCACATGTTTCCTAAAACTCATGAAGCATAAAGCAGTGATAAAATGTTTTTTTGTTCAAGAGATTGACTCGACATATGACCTACTTGAGAGATGCTGATGAGATGTTCCAACACTCCAGATCATTTTCTACTGGATAAATGAACGAACTTCACATGTAGTACGATCCCGATGATTAAATGAAGCCTCTTTTTGAGAAATTTCCAATGAAATTAACGTTAGCCTATAGAAAACACTACATTAAAATTCATTGCACTGTCAAGATGCAAGGCATCTACTCTGAATGAACACACAAGACGTTCAATAAAATTCCGCGTACACGAAATGTGACTGCACGACGGGTGTAACATTTCTTGGCTACTGGCGACAAATGTTATTGGAAACAAATGTTTGAAAGTTGCAACATAATGCGCTTATGTTGCGAAATAAATTCGAAGAGGAGGCCTGACCATTATGTAAACTCTGAGCACATCTTACCTCGCTGCTTTACTGGGTCGTTACCTAATAAAGCAGTGGCGTAAGACATGCTAATAGTTGAAACATAGCCGTATGGACTTCGTTCATTATTATGCGAATAAAGACGAAACGAGATATACCATTAAAGCACTGATATAAAATTACGGCCAACCGATTCTAAAAGTACACCTATGGAAGCAAAAACATTTTTGGCCAGGGAAAAGTAATTAAGTGTAAATCTGTGATCGACTCTTGACAAGCAACGGTATTGGGCCGACCCATCGTGACTTGAAGCAGAAGTGACCACAACTAAAGCGAGAAAAATTACACAAGAATCCTGAGCCTGCAGACATATCGGGTGTTTCGATATCAAAAGTGCATGAGGTAGGCTGTGAGGTAGTTTACCCACCCTTCCTCTGCCCCAAAGTTGGCTCTGTGTGTGTAGCTTTTGTTTAGGAGTATAAACTCAAAAAATGCCTCGGAGGGGAAAAATCGTTGTCGGATGAAGACTTCATCGGTACAGTAAACAACATCTATACATTGATACAGATTCCTTGCTTAAATAAAAAATAAAGGAAATCTTGCTTGAATAAATAAGTAGAATATGGTGAGATTTTTTAAATTTTTAAGTTTAATTTAATTTAATTTTGTTTTTGGAACAATATATTTTATTATACTCGTAGTGAAACCTCTTATCTTACTTCTAAAAGTATCATCTCAGTGTAAAAAACTATATATCGTTTGAAATCAAGAACTAGCATCTCTCAAAGCATGCAATGAGTTGCGTGATTTACATTCGCAGTTCGACATCCAAGCTATGTATCCAAATTGCCAGGAAGTTTCATAGCAACTTTTATTCCGATATGAAGTGAAAATTTTTTTATTTCTTAGTCAGCTTCAGCACGTCCAACATTTCGAGGCGTACATACCTAATGTCATCTCCACAGTAGAAGAAACATGACTTCATAAACATAGTTAATTGTATTGTTGACCGTGATCTCACATCATCAATAAATTTGTCTGCAGCCTGAAAATGCAGGATACAACATATCTCCGAGAAAAACTACAAGGTTGTAAGGTTAGGCGATCTCTTAGATTGCGAAGTCGACACACGACTGCTAATTCAACGTCCCGGAAAAGTAGCGCTCAGAACACGTCTTCCTTCAAAGAGGCGTTGCGGTAGTACATCAGCCTGCTGAAATAAACACTATTGGCCGATGGTCATCTAATTCAGATATCAGATACAGCTCGATCATGTTAATGTAATCTGCAGCATTAACTTCCTTCGGCAAAAACGACGCAATGTTGCAATCAATCATAAGATAACGTATTATCTACGCTCTGTCACGCATCACTTCTCGTACGACGCTTGGCTGTGTGAAGCGAGATGCAGACGTCAGGTTTTGCAAAGTGTTTAATGCTCATGGAAAGATCACTTATCAAAAATGTCCCTCTCTTTTGGGAAATGTTCTGTTCCTCTACGTGTCGGAAGGATATCGTCAGCCATTTCTGTTTTGATCTATTCTCTGATATAATTCATTGTATTAATTATGGGGCGGTTGAAGATGTTCTCGAAGAGGAATTATACGAGGAATTCGCAGTTCCTATAAAATCCTTCGATAAAACTTCAATGATGAAACCTTGAAAACAGATCGGGTACATTCAGTGGCTTCACTACTTACCGTAAATCCTCTGCGGTTTATTAATTACCTTCGCTGGCTACTGACACGATTTGCCGCTACCAACACACATTTTTCTGCAGAGAATGTCTGTAACCTTTCTCCATGAACCATGGACCTTCCCGTTGGTAGGGAGGCTTGCGTGCCTCAACGATACAGATCTAGCCCTGTAACACTAACCAAAACGGCCTTGCTGTTGTGGTACTGCGAACGGCTGAAAGCAAGGGGAAACTACAGCCGTAATTTTTCCCAAGGGCATGTAGTTCTACTGTATGATTAAATGATGATGGCGTCATCTTGGGTAAAATATTCCGGAGGTAAAATAGTCCCCCATTCTGATCTCCGGGCGGGGACAACTCAACAGGACGTCGTTATCAGGAGAAAGAAAACTGGCGTTCTAAGGATCGGAGAGTGGAATGCCAGATCCCTTAATCGGGCAGGTAGGTTAGAAAATTTAAAAAGGGAAATGGATAGGTTGAAGTTAGATATAGGGGGAATTAGTGAAGTTCGGTGGCAGGAGGAACAAGACTTTTGGTCAGGTGAATACAGGGTTATAAATACAAAATCAAATAGGGGTAATGCAAGAGTAGCTTTAATACTGAATAAAAAAAATAGGAGTGCGGGTAAGCTACTACAAACAGCATAGTGAACGCATTATTTTGGCCAAGATAGACACGAAGCCGACGCCTACTACAGTAGTACAAGTCTATATGCCAACTAGCTCTGCAGATGATGAAGAAATTGATGAAATGTATGATGAGATAAAAGAGATTATTCAGGTAGTGAAGGGAGACGAAAATTTAATAGTCATGGGTGACTGGAATTCGACAGTAAGAAAAGGAAGAGAGGGAAACGTAGTAGGTGAATACGGATTGGGGCTAAGAAATGAAAGAGGAAGCCGCCTGGTAGAATTTTGCACGGTGCATAGCTTAATCATAGCTAACACTTGGTTGAAGAATCATGAAAGAAGGTTGTATACATGGAAGAACCCTGGAGATACTATAAGGTTTCAGATAGATTATATAATGGTAAGACAGAGATTTAGGAACCAGATTTTAAATTGTAAGACATTTCCAGGGGCATATGTGGACTCTGACCACAATCTATTTGTTATGAACTTTAGATTAAAACTGAAGAAACTGCAAAAAGGTGGGAATTTAAGGAAATGGGACCTGGATAAACTGAAAGAACCAGAGGTTGTACAGAGTTTCAGGGAGAGCATAAGGGAACAATTGACAGGAATGGGGAAAGAAATACAGTAGAAGAAGAATGGGTAGCTTTGAGGGATGGAATAGTGAAGGCAGCAGAGGGTTAAGTAGGTAAAAAGACGAGGGCTAGTAGAAATCCTTGGGTAACAGAAGAGATACTGAATTTAATTCATGAAAGGAGAAAATACAAAAATGCAGTAAGTGAAGCAGGCAAAAAGGAATACAAACTTCTAAAAAATGATATCGACAGGAAGCGCAAAATGGCTAAGCAGGCATGGCTAGACGACAAATGTAAGGATGTAGAGGCTTATCTCATGAGGGGTAAGATAGATACCGCCTACAGGAAAAGTAAAGAGACCTTTGGAGAAAAGAGAACCCCTTGCATGAATATCAAGAGCTCAGATGAAACCCAGTTCTAAGCAAAGAAGGTAAAGCAGAAAGGTGGAAGGAGTATATATATAGGGTCTATACAGGGGCGATGTTCTTGAGGACAATATTATGGAAATGGAAGAGAATGTAGATGAAGATGAAATGGGAGATATGATACTGCGTGAAAGAGCACTGAAAGACCTAAGTCGAAACAAGGCCCCGGGAGTAGACAACATTCCATTAGAACTACTGACAGCCTTGGGAGAGCCAGTCCTGACAAAACTCTACCATCTGGTGAGCAAGATGTATGAGACAGGCGAAATTCCTTCAGACTTCAAGAAGAATATAGTAATTCCAATCCCAAAGAAAGCAGGTGTTGACAGATGTGAAAATTACCGAACTATCAGTTTAATAAGTATCAGCTGCAAAATACTAACGCGAATTCTTTACAGACGAACGGAAAAACTGGTAGAAGCCGACCTCGGGGAAGATCAGTTTGGATTCCGTAGAAATGTTGGAACACGTGAGGCAATACTGACCGTACGACTTATCTTAGAAGAAAGATTAAGGAAAGGCAAACCTACGTTTCTAGCATCTGTAGACTTAGAAAAAGCTTTTGACAATTTTGACTGGAATACTCTCTTTCAAATTCTGAAGGTGGCAGGGGTAAAATAAAAGGAGAGAGATGCTATTTACAATTTGTACAGAAAGCAGATGGCAGTTATAAGAGTCGGGGGACATGAAAGGGAAGCTGTGGTTGGGAATGGAGTGAGACAGGGTTGTAGCCTCTCCCCGATGCTATTCAATCTGTATATTGAGCAAGCAGTAAAGGAAACAAAAGAAAAGTTCAGAGTAGGTATTAAAAGCCATGGAGTAGAAATTAAAACTTTGAGGTTTGCCGATAACATTGTATTCTGTCAGAGACAGCAAAGGATAGAGCAGTTGAACGGAATGGACAGTGTCTTGAAAGGAGGGTAAAAGATGAACATCAACAAAAGCAAAACGAGGATAATGGAATGTAGTCGAATTAAGTCGGGTGATGCTGAGGGTATTTGATTAGGAAATGAGACACTTAAAGCAGTAAAGGAGTTTTGCTATTTGGGGAGCAAAATAACTGATGATGGTCGAAGTAGAGAGGATATAAAATGTAGATTGGCAATGGCAAGGAAAGCGTTTCTGAAGAAGAGAAATTTGTTAACATCGAGTATAGATTTAAGTGTCAGGAAGTCGTTTCTGAAAGTATTTGTATGGAGTGTAGCCATGTATGGAAGTGAAACTTGGACGATAAATAGTTTAGAGAAGAAGAGAATAGAAGCTTTCGAAATGTGGTGCTACAGAAGAATGCTGAAGATTAGATGGGCAGATCACATAACTAATGAGGAGATATTGAATAGAATTGGGGAGAAGAGGAGTTTGTGGCACAACTTGACTAGAAGAAGGGATCGGTTGGTAGGACATGTTATGAGGCATCAAGGGAGCACCAATTTAGTACTGGAGGGCAGCGTGGAGAGTAAAAATCGTAGAGGGAGACCAAGAGATGAATACACTAAGCAGATTCAAAAGGATGTAGGTTGCAGTAGGTACTGGGAGATGAAGAAGCCTGCACAGGATAGAGTAGCATGGAGAACTGCATCAAACCAGTCTGAGGACTGAAGACCACAACAGCACATGTCTGTAACGGGGTACATGTAGCCTCAAGATGCTGTATGAGAAGCTGCCTGTATAACTAAGTAGAGGAACTGTGTCGCTAGCGGACGGAGTAGCTTCAAATCTAAAGTATTGCATCAGGATGGGAGGAACAAGACAGTATTATTTACAATTTTCTGGGCGGCCAGTATGATAAGGGAATGAAGGTTTCCGCGGCGTTTCAAAGCAATAAAAGCTTCTCTGGCTTCTTGGGCAGTATGGTGTTTGACTTCCACTCTACCTGTCTCCGTGAAGTGGTTGCGGAACTCTTTTACTGGCGGTCGCTAGGACGGATCCTTAACTGTATTGAGTTCTGAAGTTTCAGTGATCTGGCAACCATAAGCCATTCCACATATTGCGCTTGAATTCAAGCTGATGCCATTATATTCAACATCAGTTACCTTATTAATTCATAATCTGCGTGCAAACTTCGAAAAAGTCTCAACGCGAGGGATCCGAACTACCATGGGAAAATTTTAAGGGCTATTCTGTCTTGAAGAATATCAATCCTAAAGCACTGAAGGAAGAGGGGGGGAGGGATGTTCTATTGCTACTTACCCATCGTAAATTTTACTTCTAGTCCCACTTTAAACCCATAGCAACGGTTTTAGTGCTCAAAATGTTATCGGAAGAGACGTCGTAATGTGTGTTCCGCACCAGTTATCAATTATTATAATTATTATAGCTCCAAACTGTTTTACACACAAAATGAGTAGAGATCATTTCCGTTTTAAAGACTATCGTTACAACTTAAGCAAGATCTAGCTCAGTGTTCTGCACAAATTGCTCTTGAGCAGAGACTATAAAACGTCGTGGTCAGTCTTCGTCTGCTCGAAGGACAAACTGAGAATACTTCTCCACCTTGGGGTTGTTGTAGGTTCTGCCACTGCTGCTCAGGTTAAGTTCATCAAGCAGATCACAAAAGTATGTTAATGTCAAAATCAAATTCAGCATCATCCACAGTATGTAATTTCAGTGGCACAAGATGAGATTAGAATTGAAAAGGGACAATGTAATATAAGCTAACCCTCTCCTAACTATGACTGCTTGACGTTTCACTTAAGATGCAACAATAACATATATTTTAAGAGATAGAGCGAATATGCCGACTATTAGAAAACATGCACAACGTTGTAAATGTTCGTAATTTTTACGACAAGAGCACCAGTAACAGCAAACCACTAGAGTCAGGCAACAAATAATTCGTCTGTTGTTAACACCAATGTTTGACATGAAGGTACTCAAGAGCACGCGTCGTTCGTGTGTCCAGATTGGCGGGAAGAACGAAGAGATAGCAAGTGAAATCGTAAATTTTACAAGGGTGTAGTAATCTAGGGCTATGGATAATTTCCACAAGAGAAGAGAAACCATTCATGTCACTATTTCTCTATTAGGCTGAAAATGATGCACTGAAGCACCGAAACTGGTAGCCATAATATAAATGACACCACAAGGACATCCGTAGGTGTTTCATTTTCTTCCACAAGTGAACGGCCGAAGTCCCGCAGACCTACAGTCAGAAGTGTGAACATACAACAGCCAAGATAAATAGTGTCTCCCGCCAAGCATGATGTCCTGATGACAGATTTCGCCTACTGTTATGCAGCCAATGTAACATAACTCTCATGCGTTTCCTTCTTCATGACAGTTCTCGGCCGCGCTCTGCAGGGACAATGAAGATGCTCCTACAGCGTTTTCGATTAGAAGTAATGGATCACCCATAATGTAATTAGCTCCCCGTGAGTTGCATCTCTGCTCACATGAACCGCTGGCTATGAAGATAACATTTTAGCGCAGACAACGAGCTGTAGATCACAGTAGAAAATTGGCGGAAATCACAGGCAGCTCCCTTCTATGACGGGGGTATTGAAAAGCTGGTACAATGCTACGACAAAGATCTAAGTCGTAGCGGCGAGTATATAGAGAAGTAGCTGGAAAGTGCAAATAACTCTCGCAAAAAAAAAAAAAGATTTGCACAGTGGTTTCATTTCGAGACCAATCAGACTTCTTTCCGAATAGCCCTCGTATAATCATTATATCGACCCCTGCCAAGTAAAGATACCATGCATATAAGACTTGCCAACCTGTGTCAGAAAAAGATAGCATGCTCATTACATTTGTCAATCCGTGTCAGGAAAAGACAGCCCGCATATTATACTTGGCTTGTCACACGAGATTAAACAGTTAGAAAAGACAGAATACACTGAAAAGCCAAAGAAACTGGTATAGGCTTGCGTGTTCAAATACAGAAATATGTAAACAGGCAGAATAAGGAGCTGCGGTCGGCAATGCCTATATAAGACAACAAGTGTATGGCGCAGTTGTTAGATCGGTTACTGCCGCTACAATTGCAGGTGTCAGGATTTAAGTGAGTCTGAACGTGGTCTTATAGTCTGCGCCCCAGCGATGGGACACAGCATCTCCGAGGTAGCCATTGCCATGAAGTGGCGATTTTCCCGTATGACCTTTTCACGAGTGTACCGTGTGTATTAGGATTCCGATGAAACATCAAATCTCCGATATCGCTGGGGCCGGAAAAATATCCTGCAAGAACGGGACCAACGACGACTGAAGAGAATCGTTCAACATAACAGAAATGCAATCCTTCCACAAATTGCTGCCGATTTCAGTGCTGGGCCTTCAACAAGTGTCAGCTTGCGAACCATTCAACGGAACATCATCGATATGGGCTTCCGGAGCCGGAGGCCCACTCGTGTACCCTTGATAACGGCAAGACACAAAGCTTAATGCCCGCATGTGCCCGTCAACACCGACTTTGGACTGTTGATGACTGGAAACATGTTTCCTGTAATGGTGTAGGACATGTGCAGTCGGAGTGATACGGGACCCCTGATACGTCTAGATACAACTCTGATAGATGACACGTACGTAAGCATCCTATCTGATCACCTGCATCCATTAATGTTGGAAAATTACAGCAGGACAATGCGACACCCCACACGACCAGAATTGCTACAGCGTGGCTCCATGAACACTCTTCTGAGTTTTAACACTTCATCTGTCCACCAAACTCCACAGACATAAACATTATTAAGCATATCTGGGATGCGTTGCAACGTGTTGTTCAGAAGAGATCTCCACCCCTTCGTACTCTTACGGATTTATGGACAGCCCGGCAGTTTCCTCCAGCACTACTTCTGACATTAGCTTAGTCCATGCCACGTCGTGTTGCGGCACTTTTGCGTGCTCGCGGGGCCCTACACGATATTAGGTAGCTGCACCAGTTTCTTTGTCTCTTCAGTGTACTATGTCTTGTTAATCTGCAGTCGTCTAGCGATGTTCATATAGCAGGAAACTGGCTGTGCATTTATTAATGCAACTGAAATAACAGCTGTGGTAGTTTTCTTAAGATTGAAATCTAGAAAAATTGGAAGTGGAAATCCCATGATTGGTTCGGATGGGACGGGGGCCAGGGGGTGGGAAGGGCGGAGGAATTTGGAGAGCCCTAAACTCCTTTGGTCTAGGACGCCGCCGTCTGTATTCCGGTTAGAAATCGATGCTAACAGAGACCGAGAGAGCACCCACACGAACATCTGTGTCGCCGCCACGTGCAGAACGTTTCCGCTTCCCCGAGGCCGACGCCCACCGTGCCAACAGAGAGCATATTTGCGAGCCGCGAGTGTGGCCGCAAATGTCGCCCACCGTTAGCGTCCGGGAAGTTAAGAGTCGCCCTCGCCAGATAGCGGCGGGCGGCGGCCACGCACTCCACAGCCCCAGCCCGCTCTGGATAGGGGTCAGGTCAACCAGGCACGAAACCTGCCGAGTCCGGTTTGCACGGCGTGTCCTTAAATTAACTGGGGTAGAAGGAGCCTCAATACGCGACCAGACGGATTCGTTCTGCGTACAAGTTCTACTGGCGTGTTATGATAATATGCAAAGAGCTTTACAGGTTAATGAGGTCGGCGGCCGTCATTCAGGAGTATTTCCGTTCGACCGCCATCTGTTCTGTAAGATGCTTGAAGAACGGCATTTGACGTTACCATATGGAGCATGCACTTTATTTTGCAAAAATACTTTTTTGCTTCACAATTCTCTTGATCGCTTTGGTGTGTTCGTGACAGTTGACCTGTTTCGAGTCTATAACGATCCAGTATCTTCATACGGCTATAACACGCTAAGTCGTCATATAGAGCTCATCTTGGTGTCGATTTTAAGTGACCACCAAAGTCGCTGCATGATGACTTGCGTTACTTTCGTAAAAAGATACCAGTTCTGACGATGAATCACTAGACTCGAAACTGATTAACTGTCTTAAATATACCAAATATAGGGAGGTTATAATTGAAGTGCAGTTACTCACGGAGGTCCAGTGTGGGCGGTAACTATCGAATGACAGCGAAAGTTGGTAGATACGCTACTGCGTTAATGTGATACCGTTTTGTGCTAAAAGAAAAAAGTTCCAATTTTGGCTACCAGGAGCAGATCTGGTGCTGAATAGCATCTCGTCGACGTTTCCAGTGCTTATATTGAACAAACTGTGGCGGGTGGTAATAAAATCAATATTATGTCTTTCCCACTTGTTTGATATTTTCTGCCTACGTCCCGCTCCTAATGCATTACATATGGAAACAATTCGATACGTCTTTCTTGCATTCACATCGCCAGGTTTCCAACTGACGGCCAAAATTGGAACAATCTTGCTTTTTTTTTTCAGCGTTAATCGGTACCGCATTAACGCATTAGAATATGCACTAAGTATCGCTGCTGTATCATAATTCCAACCCATACTGCGTCTCTGTGAGTAGTTGCACTTTAATTACAACCGTTCGGTACTATCAAGACAGACTGCTCCTGTAGCTGAATGATTAGCGTTGCTACCTACCGTGCGGTAGTGCGATTCCCGGTACCTCCCCGGATTTCCCTGAGCTATAGATGTATGATCTTCGAAATCTTTAGAAAAATAGGTTTAAACTATAGGGAAAGAGGGGTAATCTAAAATATGTATAAGAAGCAGGAGAGAAGAATAAGAGTAGACCAGGAACGAAGTGCTCGGATTAAAAAGGATATAAGAGAGGGATGTAGTCTTTCGCCCCTACTGTTCAGTCCATTCTTCCAAGAAGAAATGACGGAAATAAAAGAAAAATTAAAGAGTGGGATTAAAAGTAAAAGTGAAAGGATATCAGTGTTAAGATTCGCTGATGACATTACTAAGGAATGACAGGATCTGTTGAATGGAAAGAACTGTCTAATCTGTACAGAATATGGACTGAGAGTAAATCGAAGAAATATGAAAGTAATGATAAGTATCAGGAATGAGAACAACGAGAAACTTAACATCATAATTGGTGATTACGAAGTAGATGATGTTAAGGAATTCTGCTACCTAGGAAGCAAAATAATCCGTAACGGATGAAGAAGAAGGACGTAGAAAGCAGACTAGCTGTGGCAAAAAAGGAATTTCTGGCCAAGAGAAGGCTACTAGTACCAAACATGGGCCTTAATTTGAGGAAGAAATCTCTGAGAGTGTACTTTTCGAGCACAGGATTGTATGGTACTGAGACATGGACTGTGGGAAAACCGTAACAGAAAATAAACGAAGTGTTTGAGTTGTAGTGCTGCAGAAGTATGTTGATAATTAGGTGGACTGATAAGATAACAAATGAGGTGTTTCTCCGAAGAAGCAGCGGGGAATGGAACGCATGGAAAATACCGACAAGAAGGAGGGACAGGACGATTAATTTCCATAGTATTAGAGGGAGCTGCAGAGGATAAAAACTGTAGAGGAAGACAGAGATTGGGATACATCCAGCAAGTAACTGAGAACGTAGGTTGCAAGTGCTACTCTGAGATAAAAAGGAATCTGTGGCGGGCCTCATCAAATACACTCCTGGAAATTGAAATAAGAACACCGTGAATTCATTGTCCCAGGAAGGGGAAACTTTATTGACACATTCCTGGGGTCAGATACATCACATGATCACACTGACAGAACCACAGGCACATAGACACAGGCAACAGAGCATGCACAATGTCGGCACTAGTACAGTGTATATCCACCTTTCGCAGCAATGCAGGCTGCTATTCTCACATGGAGACGATCGTAGAGATGCTGGATGTAGTCCTGTGGAACGGCTTGCCATGCCATTTCCACCTGGCGCCTCAGTTGGACCAGCGTTCGTGCTGGACGTGAAGACCGCGTGAGACGACGCTTCATCCAGTCCCACACATGCTCAATGGGGGACAGATCCGGAGATCTTGCTGGCCAGGGTAGTTGACTTACACCTTCTAGAGCACGTTGGGTGGCACGGGATACATGCGGACGTGCATTGTCCTGTTGGAACAGCAAGTTCCCTTGCCGGTCTACGAATGGTAGAACGATGGGTTCGTTGACGGTTTGGATGTACCGTGCACTATTCAGTGTCCCCTCGACGATCACCAGTGGTGTACGGCCAGTGTAGGAGATCGCTCCCCACACCATGATGCCGGGTGTTGGCCCTGTGTGCCTCGGTCGTATGCAGTCCTGATTGTGGCGCTCACCTGCACGGCGCCAAACACGCATACGACCATCATTGGCACCAAGGCAGAAGCGACTCTCATCGCTGAAGACGACACGTCTCCATTCGTCCCTCCATTCACGCCTGTCGCGACACCACTGGAGGCGGGCTGCACGATGTTGGGGCGTGAGCGGAAGACGGCCTAACGGTGTGCGGGACCGTAGCCCAGCTTCATGGAGACGGTTGCGAATGGTCCTCGCCGATACCCCAGGAGCAACAGTGTCCCTAATTTGCTGGGAAGTGGCGGTGCGGTCCCCTACGGCACTGCGTAGGATCCTACGGTCTTGGCGTGCATCCGTGCGTCGCTGCGGTCCGGTTCCAGGTCGACGGGCACGTGCACCTTCCGCCGACCACTGGCGACAACATCGATGTACTGTGGAGACCTCACGCCCCACGTGTTGAGCAATTCGGCGGTACGTCCACCCGGCCTCCCGCATGCCCACTATACGCCCTCGCTCAAAGTCCGTCAACTGCACATACGGTTCACGTCCACGCTGTCGCGGCATGCTACCAGTGTTAAAGACTGCGATGGAGCTCCGTATGCCACGGCAAACTGGCTGACACTGACGGCGGCGGTGCACAAATGCTGCGCAGCTAGCGCCATTCGACGGCCAACACCGCGGTTCCTGGTGTGTCCGCTGTGCCGTGCGTGTGATCATTGCTTGTACAGCCCTCTCGCAGTGTCCCGAGCAAGTATGGTGGGTCTGACACACCGGTGTCAATGTGTTCTTTTTTCCATTTCCAGGAGTGTATTTTAGAAGACTAATGACTCAAAAAAAGTTGCTATTATATATCTGTGGGCAGACCTTAGACATTAGTCACATAGCTATGAACTACCTTGCGCAAAAAAAGAAGGAGAAATGGAGATCTGGAACAGAGTCCACACAGCTTCTCGAGGTCAAATGAGGAGCTGTTTCAACCAAGAAGCAGCGACATCATTAGGATATATCTGCTGGCAGTAACGGCTGCTGGGGTCCCACGATCGTAGTACGCAGCGGTTAGCCAGTCAGAACAGGCGAAAGGCCTAATCTGTGAGTGGTGTTTACATTCACTCTCAATACATTTGTAATTAAAAAAGATACATGAAATTGGTGGCGCTGCCTACATTCATTTACCTCGACATCTACATACGTACTCCGCAAGCCATCACACTGTGCTTGGCGGAGGGTATCTTCTACCACTTCGAGTCACTGCTTTTACTGTTCCACTGGCAAATGGATAGAAGGGAAAGCGACTTTCTACATGTTTTCATACAAGCCGTGATTCCTCTTACCTTGTCTACGCATTCCTTAGGCCAGAGTTATATGGCTGGCGTAAGAATCGTTGTGCTGCCTGTCGCAAATGCCGGTTCTCAAAACTTTCTCAACAGTGTTCGCGAAAAGAACGTCTTCTGCCCTCCAGGGATTCACATTTGATTTCACTAAGCATTTCTACAGTACTCGTGTGTTGATTAAACCTTTCGGTAACAACTCTAGCATGCTTCTGAATTGCTTCATTGGTTTCCTTCTATCCGACATGGTGGGGATCCCAGACACTCGGGCAGTACTCAAGTTCGGGTCGCGTATTCTAACGTGGTGTGCCTTATGGATGACGTATATTTCCCTAGAATTCTCACAATAAACTCAAAGGGACCATTCGGATTCCTTACAACCGATCTTACGTGCTCGTTCCATTTCATACAACTTTGCAATGTTACACATTAATCCATGTGATTTTGTCAAACAACATATCATTAATACTGCATTCGAAGAATACGGGATTGTTTTTCCTACTCAGCTGTAGATTGATACTCTATTCGTCAGATCGTTTATGTGTCCTATATAGAGAACAAGACAGTCGCTTCGGCAGGCCTGACGATACCCTTGTCTGTGATTAACACTCGCCGTCCAAGACAACGTAATGGGTTCAGTCACTTAAAAATTCCTTAAGCTACTCACATGTCTGAGAACCTATTCCGTTACACTCCGTCAAACGCTTTCCGAAAATCTAGGAATATGGAATATTCCTATCGCCTTCCGTCCATGGTTCGCAGGACATCGCAAGAGAAAATTGTAAGCCGAGTTTCGCAAGAACGATGCGTCACCTACTTCACTGGCCCAACTAACTAATAAGAAACGTTTATACACATCACAAAAAGATGAGTTTCTTGTTCACTCCGGTAGAAAATGATTTGTGCTCTACGTTAATCTGAACGGAACATAGGATGTGACATGTTGTCGGTTGCATTCATTTTGAAAAAGCAAGCGTGCTTGCGAAATCCACAGGTGACACATTCACGCTGTGGCTGGAATTTCTTCAGTAGAGTCCTTTATAGAATGACGGTAGAATCGTGAATATGGTAGATATAGTAAAAATGCTGTGTAAGCAAACTGCCAGCAGTGTGCAGGTATTAGGGGCTATAAGTGTCCCTACATCAGAGACAGGTCGTTGGTTACCTACGAGCAAAGTGTATGCTGAAGACGACCTTTACTGCTTGGTGATGACAGTTCTGCAACGATTGAGAGCGAACAGCAGATTAGTTGTGACGCGGTGATCCAGCAAAGACCACAGGATCAGGACAGACACCTCCATGAGGAGAGTGAACGTAAGATGTACACGAAATGTCGAGGAGGCGCCCGTCACTCGGCACTTTTAACACGACGATTCTGTTCGTACTATAGTTTACATCTTAGCCAGGGTCGCCATACAGGACCAACAACACTAACAATAGGGTAATTAGGTGGACCCAACGTTTAGCAGAGGTTCATGAATTTCTGAATCGTACATTCATACGTTACAGACAGCGACCATAGTAGAAAGTAGATATAATAATGTGCAATACTCCTCTTAGAAAGTACTGGATTTTAAGGCTATTTCTAGATGCAGCCAAACCTAACGTGGCTTAAAGTAATAAGTTCATGACACATTTTTCATACTAAGATGAGCTCTCTACTGATTTAAAACTGTCGTGAAAGGTGATAAACTACCTTAACATGCCTAAAGTGTCACAGCGTGATCCACTATGCATCAGGTCCGAGGAGTTCGTTCTTAACCGTGACATGTCGTTAGCAAACTGAACTGTGTGCTTAACTGCATTGCGGTAAGGAAGGACTCGAACAAGATAGTAGAAAATTTGAGAGAATAGCGTCCCTAGCGAGTGAAATGGCGCACTGCTTAAGGCATTACACTCGTATTCGTGAAAAATGTGTGTCTAATCCTCCAGCTGTGAAGTCTTCTGGTATTTTCTAAACCAATTGAGACGAATACTGTAGTGGCTGCCCTGAAAAAGGCACGCCCGATTACCTTTTCCATTCTTGGACGATCGAAACTTACGCTCCTTTTCAACAACCTCGAAGGCGACGCGACGTTAATCTTCCTTCCCTAACGCAGACACTATGCTTACGACGCTTACGATCTATTGATGGAAGTTACAGAGTTTCGCCACTTTTGCACCTTACCACTATAATTTTTGAACACAACCTCCATTATATTTTACTTATTTCTGGTGACACCTGAAATGTACTTCACGTTTTGGAAACTGAAGTGGGTGTTTAGAACACTTCAGAAGTGCACTGCATATACGAGGGCGTTCAATAAGTAATGGAACACTTTTTTTCCTCGGCCAGTTTCGGTTGAAAATATGCGGAATTTTTTGTGGGACATCGTGGAATATTCCCGCTGAATCGTCTATAGTTTCACGAAGTTCAAAGACGTGGAAGCGCTATACATAGCCTTCAAAGTGGCGTCTGTAACGGAGGTGAGCTCCAAGCAAAGAGCTGTCATTGAGTTTCTTTTGGTGGAAAACCGGAGCATCGTAGATATTCACAGAGACTTGCATAATGTCTACGAAGACTTAGTAGTGAACAAAAGCACTGCGAGTCGTGGGGCGAGGCGTCTGTCATCATCGCAGCAAGATCGTCCAAAACTATCCGATCTCTCTGGTGCCGGCCTGCCGTACACAGCTGTAGCTCCTGCAGTGTAGGAACGTGCGGACACTCTCATTCGGATCACAATCAAACACCTCGCTACACAACTGAACATCTCTGTTGGCACTGCCGAAACACTCGTCCACCAGTTGTGGTACTCAAAGGTCTGTGCCCACTGCGCTCCTCGCTGCCTAACGTAACACCATAAAGAACAACGACGGACCACCTGTGCTTAGCTGCTTGCACATTACGAGGCTGATTATGACAATTTTTTGTCGAACATCGTCACAGGCGATGAAACATGGGTTCATCACTTCGAAACAGAAACAGAACGTCAGTCCATGGAGTGGCGCCACACCACCTCTCCTGTGAAGAAAAAGTTCAGAGCCGCAGCATCAGCCGGTAAAGTCATGATGACGGTCTTCTGGGACTCTGAAATGGTTATTCTGTTTTATGTCCTCCCTCGTGGTGCAACGATCAACGCTGAAGTGTATTGTCCTACCCTGAGGAAACTGAAGAAATTACTTCAGTGTGTTCGTCGTCACAAAAATGCAAATGAACTTCTGCCTCTCCATGAGAATGCAAGGCCTCACACAAGTGTGTGCATCCGAGAGGAGCCCACAAAACTTCGTTGGATTGCTCTTCTTTGTCCACCATACAGCCCATATCTCGCACCTTCCGATTCCCATCCGTTTGGTCCAATGAAGGACGCACTCCGCGGTAAGCAAGTATGTGTGTGGTGGGGACGTTATTGATGCAACAAGACGTTGGGTCCGACGTCGAGCAGTAAGAGTCTTATCATGTGTGCGTACAGGCTCTACGCGAAAGGTGGCGTAAGGCGGTCGCATTCAACGAGATTATGCTGAAAATTAGGGTTTTGTAGCCAAAAGAGTGGGCAATAATAGGGCGTACTGAAATCCAGAATAAAACGAAGCTACTTTCAAAACAAATGTGTTGCATTACTTCAAATGGCTCTGAGCACTATTGGACTTAACATCTCAGGTCATCAGTCCTCTAGAACTTAGAAGTACTTAAACCTAATTAACCTAAGGACATCACACACATCCATGCCCGAGGCAGGATTCGAACCTGCGACCCTAGCGGTCGCGCGGTTCCAGGCTGAAGCGCCTAGAACCTCTCGGCCACCAGCGGCCGGCACTGTGCAAGGAAGAAGGCAGGTACGTGATGCGTTATGGGAAGGTACAGAGAATGTGGTGTCGGCGGTGTGCTCTCATGCCACATGCTCCAGCCATTGCCTACCTGGGTAACTGGCAACGCTAGGGTGAAGACCACTTTGGGCCAACGTTTTTGCCTGTGCCTGTCCCTAGATAAAATTATGTGCTCGGAAAACTGTCGCTGTCGTTTCTTAACGTAATACTGAAACGTCCCCTTAGCAAAATTATGAATGACTGTGACAGTAAACTTCTCCGTTATTTGATACAAAGACAGCTGAGTAAAATTGAACGAACTCAGACAGTTCTCTCTTTACTTATTCTGATCATCACTAAACTGACAAAGAATTTGTTTTTTTAGTGCAACGCAATTTGACTTTCAATACCCTACAAAAGAATGGCCCTGACTAACAATAACCTATAACTTTCAGGAATCACTTACCTCACAAAAATCTTCGTTACTCAAACTACTGCAATACAGCGAGCGCCAATACTGCCAGCTAAATAAAAGATTCTAACCATTGATGGCGCTAACTACTGATAGGCATAGTTAGCAAAAGAAAGATTTTGGTAGAGAACAAGCAATGTATTTACCTTCATAGCGTTCAAAACTTATAATATATATATAATTTTGTGACATCCAATTAAACAAATTTCCTTTTTCTGGCGGACGCACGTCCAGATCGTCCGCTCAAAACTCTGGCACGCGCTGTTCACATCCAACTGTCCAACACTACACTAGCGAATATTCGAACAATGCCAACCAGCCACAGACTGCACACAGCACAGTCAGTGATTTTCATACAGAGCGCTACGTGGCGTTACCAACATAAAAACCTAAGCAGCCTACTTACAATACTTGCTCTCTTTTTCCCATAATGAACACTTCAATGACTACCATGACACATTAGCTAATACGAAAATCAACTCGTAATGTTCTACCCGCATCTAGATGCGCCCGCTACAGTCAGACGCGGCAGAATGAGTCCATTGGCCGGAACGTCACGTCGTGCACTGCTGCTTGTCACTGCGGATCGCCTCACCAGCCGCCTTCTTACGTGCACACTAGTATAGCCACTGTTGTCAGAGACCGTAAGGACGTACTGTAGGGAGGAACAGGAGAGTGGGTACTCACGCAGGGGTCTGGGTCGCGGCAGCACGCCCCAGGTCGCACCTTGCCGTTGGTGCGGGCCGTCGTCTCCTCGTGGTAGTCTGGCGTGGCGCCGTGCTGCACCAGGATGTTGAGGCACTGCAACCACACACACAGTCCACATCACTTCACGTGCCACACAGAAGCGAAGCTATCACCATCGACCTTCTTATTGTGATAACTGAAAATTTGTGTCAGGCTGGGACTCAGACAAAGTTTTCCCCTACTTTTTCGAGAGCAGCCACCACAACCACCGTCGTATTTGAGCTCCCCACCCCAGATCCGACTTAAGCTTGTGTTGTCACTGACTTTTCCACCTATGGTTTATGAAGATTACTACCAGAGATTCTACATCTACATCTACATTTATATTCCGTAAGCAACCCAACGGTGTGTGGTGGAGGGCACTTTACGTGCCACTGTCATTATCTCCCTTTCCTGCTCCAGTGGCGTATGGTTCGCGGGAAGAACGACTACTGGAAAGCCTCCGTGCGCGCTCGAACATCTCTAATTTTACACTCTTGATCTTCTCGGGAGGTATAAGTAGGGGGAAGCAATGTATTCGATACCTCATCTAGAAACGCACCCTCTCGAAACCTGGACAAGAAGCTACACCGCGATGCAGAGCGCCTCTCTTGCTGAGTCTGACACTTGAGTTTGCTAAACATCTCCGTAACGCTATCACGCTTACCAAATACCCCTGTGACGAAACGCGCCGCTCTTCTTTGGATCTTCTCTATCTCCTCTGTCAACCCGAACTGGTATGGATCCTACAATGATGAGCAATACTCAAGTATAGGTCGAACGAGTGTTTTGTAAGCCACCTCCTTTGTTGATGAACTACATTTTCTAAGGACTCTCTCAATGAATCTCAACCTGGCAACCACCTTACCAACAATTAATTTTATATAATCATTCCACTTCAAATCGATTCGTACGCGTACTCCCAGATATTTTACAGAAGTAACTGCTACCAGTGTTTGTTCCGCTATCATATAATCATACAATAAAGGATCCTTCTTTCTATGTATTCGCAATACATTACATTTGTCTATGTTAGTGTCAGTTGCCACTCCCTGCACCAAGTGCCTATCCGCTGCAGATCTTCCTGCATTTCGCTGCAATTTTCTAATGCTGCAACTTCTCTTTATACTACAGCATCATCCGCGAAAAGCCGCATGCAACTTCCGACATTATCTACTAGGTCATTTATATATATTGTGAAAAGCAATGGTCCCATAACACTCCCATGTGGCACGCCGGAGGACACCAAAACATGTGCAAAGGATTCGGTGGAGGATCTTGGCATATTCTGCTAAAAGGGCTATACGTAAGACGGATTAAATTTATTGAAATTCAATCCATGTTACAGTACTGGTCTGGCAAAAATTTTCATTTGTCACAAGATATCCATTACACTGCCAGTTCAGAATTCTCAGTATTTCATTTGATGTCACTGCATCTTCACTACTTACAGACCATTTCGATCCATTCCTTTGACTTAACTCACTGCCTACTGTTATTTACTTATTAGTGCAAAAATTGCCACACAAGAAGAAGGGAAAGCACATATATCTGAAGTAAATTTCAACATACTGAAGGGGTACATCGGTGTGTATGACTATTTTAAAAACTTTGAATACTGGCAGTGTATATTTTACACACAAAATGTTTTTTAAAGCAATAGAGTTATATTTTCCTACTGGAGGTCGTATTGTTCAGAAGTTCCTGCCTGGATACCAATACATGTTCATATATGGGTCAGGTTGCACTTTAGCCCTTCTTGACAGGGAATCATGCACTCTTTCAAATACACATGGCTTCATTCTGATTGCTTAAATGCGGTGGTCACACTCTTCAGTAACGTAAGCACGTGGTCGATGTGTTGGACACGCACAATAGTGTTACTTATAGTCCGTCTCGATTGCAAAATGTCTATTCATATGACCGGTTTCGGTTCCTCTAGAACCATCTTCAGATCTGATATTTCGGTTACAGGAGTAACCCGTCCAAACACAGCAACTTTCACATGCTGTGACGCAGCATAAATATCTTGCGTCACAGCATGTGAAAGTTGCTGTGTTTGGACGGGTTACTCCTGTAACCGAAATATCAGATCTGAAGATGGTTCTAGAGGAACCGAAACCGGTCATATGAATAGACATTTTTCAGCCAAGACGGACTATAAGTAACATTGTAAAATCACTGACTGCGGCTATCCTATCAGACATTATGTCTGTTTTTGCAGACACACAACAGTGCCATATCCGGTAGCGTGGGGCAGCCATTCACGGGACGTGAATTTTTTGAATTTCCGGCTATGGGGACAGTTAAGGCCAGTAGTGTTTGCCCAACCCATCGCCAACGTGAAAACATTATAAGAGCGTGTGACTGATGCGTGTTACGCAATCCGATTGAAAATAATGCTTGATGAGGGATGTGTCAGTAAGTGTGGTAACCACATCCAGCACTGCCTACAGTGTCTACTTCTATGTAAGACACAGATGTGAATGAGAGGACAGATTGGTCCATACCTCAGTACGTGTTGGTTTTCCAGACATGTCATTAAGAAACTTTTCTTCTAGTTTTGTCCAATACTATCTCCTGTAGGAATATCTAACACTTTTTTTAACACCCTGTGTGTAATGGTTACCTAATAAGAAATAGAAATTCTTATTCCTAATATCTATTTTGACCAAAAGCACTATACATCTACAAATACACAACACTGTAACCCATTAAATTAATGACACCTTGTTAAAGTCCGGGTGATATGGGACCAGTACTTAAGCAACCCGCAAATTTCAGATTCTGATTGTTTAAAAGAACTAGTGGTGGTATAAATATTACAATAATTTAGAAAAGGGCAACGCAAGGTCATAACCTAAAAGTATGGCTCATTTTTAAATATGTCTATTCATCTACAAAATCACAGCTATAATATTTATAACCAGTTTCGGTTACAACGATTAATGCTAAGCATGCTTGACAAAAAAAATTGCTCTCTCTCAGGAGACATGACACTAACGCCTGTTCCGGACTTCACAATGGCCTCCATTCAGCGACGAAGAGAGTCCAAAAGTTTATTCAGGTATACCACATCTAGCTCAAGCCACTCATTGCCGATTAGGTACAGCAGAGACACGAGATTGCGAGAAAGCCGGTTGCTGTCTTTCAGTTTCTGTTCCAAATAGTCCCATGACATTTTCCATCTAATTGACGTGGCATCATATAATTAAATTTTCATTGAGATGTATGAGAACGACGTTTTAAGAAGGGAAAAATAAGCTGAAGACATGAATTTGTGTTACGGAGGTCAACGGACTATGATAGTCCATGCAGATGGGTGATCTGTACTGCAGCAATAGTGCCTAATAAGCACGAAGACGTGGTCATGGCATAAATTTAAATTCATTTATTCAGCTTCCATCATTATCGTTGACGTCGAGGACTTAGCCCTCTCCTTTTCATGCTTGATCTGTGTTCAGTTTTTGGCAGGCTATCCACTGACAAGGGGAAGGCCTCAGACACGGTCAACCGATTCGGCTCAAATTTGGCAGGTCGCTTGTGTACAACGTAAAACGAAGGACTCTAAGATATTTTGGGTCAACAGCCCCGCGTTTTTGAGAAAATCACCCCTAAAGGTTATGATGAGCAATCGACTCAAAATTGGAGGGATCGATAGATAATTGTAAATAGAGCATTTTTCATCATCAGGTATGGGGTCCGCAAACGCAAACTTTTCCAGAAATCGAGGAAAGAAACTTTTACAACTGCCGTTTCAGTACCCACATGATAAACGCTTTTCGCCGACTCTTCGGAAGGAACAGTGTAGCTGTCGAAAGATTGCATTGACTAGATGTTCTTGGTGCCGTGAGTATATTTGTTTCGAATATTTATATGACAAGTACCATCAATCTAGTTGTTCGAAGAAAAGTGAGGGCACGTAACAGTCACTGGAAGAGCCATTGTAAAGTGACCTGGAGTAACATTTTAGTTGTTGACTATCCCAAGAGGATTGAGAAATTTATTTGCCTACCTTATTGATATCATTCCTTATTGATTTACTTACCTTATTAACCCTCCTATCCTTAACCATTGAGATATGAAAAATACAAACGAAAAGAAGAACATCCGCTAGGGTTCTTCGAGATTCGAGCGCGCGTTCTCCGATTCCCAGCCACTTACCTTAGCCGTTGCGCTATTTTTTTTTTTATTTACTCTAATTTTGTTCGCTTTCGTTCTTTGCATCTGCTCGGGGCGGACGTCATACGACATCCGTTTAAGTTCGTTGTTGATCGATTAACTCAGTTTTATTTATTTTTTTTATTACAGAGGGCAGCTAACCCTCTGACCGAACACGCTGAGCTACCATGCCGGCGATATCGGTGCTGTCAGCGAGAAGCATTTACCATGTGGTTACAGAACGGCAGTTATACAAGTTTCTTACATCGATTTCTCGAAAAGTATGCGTTTTCGGACCCCATATCTGGTGATGAAAAATGTATTTACAATTACTTATCGATCTCGCCGATTTTGAGTCGATTGCTCGTCATAACTTTTAGGGGTGATTTTCTCAAAACTGCGGGAGTGTTGACCCAAAATATCTTAGGGTCCTTCGTTTTAGGTTGTACAGAAGCCACTTGAGAAATTTGAGCCGAATCGGTTGGCCGTGTCTGAGGCCTTCCCCTTGTGAGCCAAATCTGATGGGGTTGCGATAGGGAGTTTCCCTCGTTAGTAACGGCGATTACCTGGGTGGCCTACTAAGCTACAGAGAGATGAGAAACGGTGGACTGGTGCTGACCTCCATCTGGTGGTTGTCGGCGGCGTCGTTGATGGGGCTCTTGCCGTAGCGGTCGAGCGTGAGCTTGGCGCCGTGGCGCAGCAGCCAGCGCACGGTGTCGGCGTGGCCGCGGCTCGCCGCGAAGTGCAGCGGCGTCGCGCCGTCGCCGTCGCGCAGGTTGGCGTCCACGCCCTGCTCCTGCACCTGCCAACACCGCAGCACACGGTTGTTACTGTCCGCCCCCAAACGCTGCACGCGCTGTCTTTGTAGGGCCACCACCGCTGCTAATAAGGCGAAAGTTTGGGTGGAGCCTACCGACACCTCTCGTCGGTTTTGGTCCGTGAGGTGATGATGTCTTGGCGTATGTCATACGTGGACCAACAGAAATAGAGACACTGAAAATGCCTAATTTGTTTTTACAGAACTGTTTGTAATGTAAAAGAGGCAGTGGAATGAAAACGAGACAAATAAAAAAAAAAAAAGCATCAGGTGCGTGTGAGTCTCGAGCACTGAGGCTCCCGTACAAACTTAATTACCTCTATAGACAGTTTACCCATTCCGGGAATCGAGGATATTTTTCGTTTCACATCTGAAGTCGGATAACAAATGACAAAAGAAATACACTACTGGCCATTAAAAGTGCTACACCAAGAAGAAATTCAGATGATACACGGGTATTCATTGGCAAATATATTATCCTAGAACTGACATGTGATTACATTTTCACGCAATTTGGGTGCATAGATCCTGAGAAATCAGTACCCAGAAGAACCAACTCTGGCCGTACTAACGGCCTTGATACGCTTGGGTGTGTACAGGTACAGCTGCCCATGCAGCTTCAACACGATATCACAGTTCATGAAGAGTAGTAACTGGCGTATTGTGACGAGCCAGTTGCTCGGCCACCATTGACCAGACGTTTTCAATTCGTGAGAGATCTGGAGAATGAGCTGGCCAGTAGGCAGCAGTCGAACATTTTCTGTATCCAGAAAGGCCCGTACAGGACCTGCAACATGCGGTCGTGCATTAGCCTGCTGAAATGTAGGGTTTCGCAGGGATCGAATGAAGGGTAGAGCCACGGGTCGTAACACATCTGAAATGTAACGTCCACTGTTCAAAGTACCGTCAATGCGAACAAGAGGTGACCGACACGTGTAACCAATGGCATCCCATACCATCACGCCGGGTGATACGCCAGTATGGCGATGACGAATACACGCTTCCAATGTGCGTTCACCGCGATGTTACCAAACGCGGATGCGATCATCACGATGCTGTAAACAGAACCTGGATTCATCCGAAAAAATGACATTTCGCCATTCGTGCACCCAGGTTCGTCGTTTAGTACACCATCGCAGGCGCTCCTGTCTGTCACGCAGCGTCAAGGGTAACCGCAGCCATGGTCTCTGAGCTGAAAGTCCATGCTGCTGCAACTGTCGTCGAACTGTTCGTGCAGATGGTTGTTGTCTTGCAAACGTCCACATCTGTTGACTCAGGGATCGAGACGTGGCTGCACGATCCGTTACAGCCATGCGGATAAGATGCCTGTCATCTCAACTGCTAATGATACGAGGCCGTTGGAATACAGTACGGCGTTCCGTATTACCCTCCTGAAACCACCGATTCCATATTCTGCCAACAGTCATTGGATCTCAACCAACGCGAGCAGCAATGTCGCGATACGATCAACCTCAATCGGGATAGGCTACAATCCGACCTTTATCGAAGTCGGAAACGTGATGGTACGCATTTCTCCTCCTTACACGAGGCATCACAACAACGTTTCACCAGGCAACACCGATCAACTGCTGTTTGTGTATGTGAAATCGGTTGGAAACTTTCCTCGTGTCAGCTCGTTGTAGGTGTCGCCACCGGCGCCAACCTTGTCTGAATGCTCTGAAAAGCTAATCATTTGCATATCACAGCATCTTCTTCCTGTCGGTTAAATTTCGTGTCTGTAGCACGTCATCTTCGTGGTGTAGTAATTTTAATGGCCAGTAGTGTATGTTTCCTTGTGATATAATTACAAATTACCAATTTAGGATTTTGCCCATTACCTGTCCTGTGTAAACGCGTTTTCCAAATTTCTTGATTCTCGATCAACGAGAAGTATCCTAAAGGTTCTGGTGAGTTCATTTTCAGGTATCAAAGTATGGGAATGAATGGCCGCATCTTCTGATTGCATTAACTTAGAGGATGAAAATTTTTACAGCGCCAACTAACCATAGATCTTAATATCTGACATAAATCTGACCTTGACACTACTCGTACCTGAGAAAAATAATTCTTAACAGTTGAACCGACAACGGATAACAAAGTGATCCTATAAAGGTATCGTTTTTACAAATTGAGGCACGGAAAACTAAAAAAAAAAAAAAAAAAAAAAACACAAGCAAACTGTTCATTATTTCTAACGTAATCGCCATAACTGATAAATTTGTCCCACTGTGAGACACGACGGTCATTGCCTTCACGGAAAAATGAGCTCACCCCAGCGTGCACTTCTTGTTTCGAAACAAATCGAAGGCAACAAAGTTTTCTCTTCAGGGCACCAAAAATGCGGAAAACGCATGGGGAGAGACCGGGAGAGTAAGGAGGGTGTGTAAGGTCTTCCAGGGAAACTTTTGCTGCGTACTCGACACGACCTACACAACAAGTGGACGGTCCCATCGATTTGCTTAGGACGAATAGGTGCATGGTCCCGTAGGCAAACACAAAAGTTTTTCCGTGATGGCATTGACCGCCTTGTCTCGCAGTGGCATAAATGTATGAACAGCTATCGTGATTACTTTTGAAATAATAAACAGTTTACATGCTTTCCTTGCATCTGTCTCGTTTTCATTTGGCAGCCCATTATAGGCTGTCAGGAGAGACTGATCCGTAGTGTACCCCAAGATCCAGGTAAGTTGAAAAGTGCCTGGTTGTGAAATGGCTTCGCGAAGCCAACGAATGCGATGTCTTGACAACAGCCACGAGTGTAATTCGTGTTCGGGCACGTATTTGGCACATAATGGCTGTCAATAAGTGCTTTGTGTCGACCGTTTAAATGACCTCATAGGTCAAAACAAGGGTCGTGGGTCATATCATCAATCCGAATATTTAGCCGGCCGGTGTGGCCCAGCGATTCTAGGCGCTTTAGTCTGGAACCGCGCGACCGCTACCGTCGCAGTTTCGAATCCTGCCTCGGGCATGGGTGTGTGTGATGTCCTGTCAGTTAGGTTTAAGTAGTTCTAAGTTCTAGGGGACTGATGACTTCAGATGTTAAGTCCCATAGTGCTCAGAGCCATTTGAACCATTTTTTGAATCCAAATATTTACTGATGGAAGAGATATTAGCCAAACCTTCCAGGCTGGCACACGAATAGAAGGAAAAACATTGTCAACGTGGAGCCATAGAGGCGTGTATGCCTGTCATAAATTGATGTCCCGCACCGCCTTTTTCTGTTCGCATGTGAAGGCTAATCTCAGGAACTTGTGCGGAGGTTTCAATATGGTTTTCATTAATAGACTGATTCACGAGGAAGGTTTGTGTGTATAATTTATAAATATTTCGTATACATTAGCTGAACTATGATGAATACGGAATAGCAGTACCTGTGTTATTAAAAAGCACGATGCAATTTTCATTGATGTTAGTCCAATATACAGCCGATAGTTGTTCGTATTCACAACTGTGAATACATTTCGTGGATTTCCTGACAGCTACAGTCGCTACAGTGCGTGTTCCTTCCGACACGCGTGGGTGTTCGAAGAAATATTGCATTGTAGTTCTTAATAACACAGGCACTACTATTTCGTATTTACTCGCCAATGCCAGACCCTCGACTCTCAATAAATACGTCCTCCCTGGATGGAAAATACGTAACGTAAGGGTGAAGGTTGTGACACATGGACGACGACATATGGAACTTTGGGTCTGGCTGTGATTCGTGCACGGATAGCCGAAGCGGGCAAGGTGACCGCTCGCGTAAAACAGGAGATCTATGTTCGAGCACGATCAAGCATAAATTTTCGTTGTCGTCATTCCAATGTACGGACAATGATGGTTCACATTCGCAATTGTGAATACATTTCGTGAACTATGATGAATTAAAGGTACTTCCCTGCCCCCTCCCACCCCCTCCCCCTACGCACCAATCCACGTTCTTCTGGGTGTATGTCAAGGATAAAATCAGGAACTATTATAAAAATAGACAGACTGATTCGAAAGAAATGTTTGTATATATAATTTACTACCTCTATGCCAGACAAGTGGTCTGGCGATAGGTACTTAGTGCTGCCCGTGTGAAGCCGGAGCGGATCGCTAGTACAACATAAATGACACACTGTGTCGAAGGTTGAGGGCGTTGCAGGAACAATCCTGAGAGTCCTGAGAGTCGTGTACTGCGCGGAGAAACTGTGTGTCTCTTTGTAGATAAACGGAGAGTGTACAAGCAACACGGATAAGAAAATTGAGAATACCATTTGTTTAAGTACCGCTACAATCACGAGGGCAACAGTGCTAAGTCTTTTTACAAGATTTCCGGAAAAATGTTCTTTTAAGTGGATTTGAAAAGAGCGAGCGGCGAGTACGTAACATATACAAATCCGATTGCATGTAATAATTTTAACAGTAACTATTGCAAAGTCTATTAGTTCCCAGAAATATATAAAACAGAAGAATTCACTAAGTGATAAACAATGTCCAACTGTTCTGTGTGCAAAGAAGCAACAAACTTCCCTATTCTACTTGATCATTTTCAAAAGGATGATAGCGATCACAAACCATGAAAACTTTTCCTGATATTCTGCGATAATGATAACGAGTAATAATAAATTTGTAGATATGGCTGAGTGTGAGCCTAGCGCTACTAAACTGCCGCTTGAGAAAATTATAATTGACAATAAACTAAACAAGAACGGAAGCCGGTAAAAATAGTGGAGAGTACATTAGCAAAATGGTAAACACCAAAATAGGGAAAGAAGTAGTAGCAGTTCAGTGGCTGTTTTTGCTGCGTCAGTCGTCAGCTAGGTATTAGGAAGGAGCAACGGAGGAACAGTCAGTATTTGTCAGGAAAACAGAACTTTTTTCTCAGGAGAATAAGTGGACGATTTTCATAAAAATTGCTACAGTGGTGTTCAAGCATGGTTTCTATAGTTTTCTTTGTCGGCTAAGCATTCATATTCCATCGATATATTACAAAAGACAGCTAAACTATTTTGCTTTCGTCTAGAGAACAAAGCGACTAACAACGAAGTACAGGTATAAACGTAAAATAAACACATGAGACGCAAAAAGTGTCTTCAGTAAACAGGCGCTACGATATCTGGGATGGTATTCTACAGAATGGATAAAATAAAACTGGCCTGGAAATGTTTATAATACACGGAACAGGCCTTGTTCATTCCCAGGAGAAATGCTAACACAGAAGATTTTGGAAACTGTGATTTCACTGCACCAATCAGTTGGTGTCACATGTCTGCACATGCGCATATCCCGCATGCTCTGCCACGAGTAATTCACTGTGTCAGTATGTCTGAGCGAGTGAGAGGAGCAGAGGTGTTTTGTGACTATTTGAATGCATCACAAAATGATGCTCACGATAAAAGACCGTGTAGTCATTGACGAGTCTTATGCGAGGCAGAGTTCGGGGAAAACGTGTGTGGAATGGTTCGCGCAAGAGTTTCAGACTGGAAGTGTTTTTGCAAAACCTCCGGAAAAGTCTGAAATGCAGAACTTAGTTGCAAAATGGCTCGAAACGGATTCTGTATCGAATAAAAACCATAATTTGATCGACAGGCGTCAAACGCTTATTAGTACGTTGTTCTATCGTCATGTAATGTGTAAACTTGAGAAATAACTGCATTCACGTGGCGGTATGGCTCTAACTTTAAGTGAAAATTCCGTAGTGTGCGCGCTTCAGTCAATCAATTTGCACACTAGTGACCTTCACTTTTAAAATCTATACAGTTTCTGCACTGGTTAGTGCACATTAATCTATTTGCTGATATCTAAATTACCTTACCCTAGCTGTACACACTTTTCCAAGGTACATCGTGCTTGAAAATTGCTCGGCTGTTTAGAGGGGACTTCACATTTAACGGAGTGGCATACAAATACGTGATGTACGGCGTCTGTTATTAAATTAACCGAATAAATCTCTCACCTAATAGTCTGTTGGTACGGAGAGTATGTTGTAGAAACTCAAGCGTATCCTAACAGCTTCAGACTCACGTTTTCTTCTCCTGGTTGGATAAGGATTGACAACACTCAAAATCAATACAAACCATCATGGACAAATTCAATCTATATTTCCGCGTCCCTAAACGTCCCTCTAGAAACAAAATAAAGAAAGAAAATTCTTTCGGTCATTAACATTCTCACATTTCTGTGTATATTTCTCGTAAAAGATGATATTGTTACTAGATGAAATCTAGAAATTGTTTTGGCGTGTTCGAGATAAAAAGTCCGATATGGTACTAACCGTCCGTATTCTAATTTTTCTTTCTTCTTTAGCTTCATTTTACTCATGTTCTGCGAAAAAAGGAACATTAACAGGAATATTACTGGAGATATAATCTAATGGCAATTAGCGCAAGTGCTGTGCGTTTCGTGGCTATCATACAGCAATGAGATTTTGCGGTGAAACACGGTAAATTGAGGCGAAGGCTGAAGAGTTTCACTGGGTGAATAAATAGGACTGAAACATGTCAAGTAATTTTTCTGACCAAAATGTAGTATGGCAGCTTGCTTTTAAATTGTTGTAATTATATTTCCATGTAAATTTATTGGTATTAGTTGAAAACAGTGTTGGTTGCAATTTTAGTTTTTTTATTTATCAACTATGCGTTTCACCTTATTTAGGCATCTTCAGGCTGATCTTAAATTGGTATTTCTTAGGACGATCCTTTAGACAATGTAGCTAAAGGGCATCATCGAGTACATCAGGCCAACTACTAAAGCCACATCTTACTCTATAGCTTGCTCCTGTGAACGTGTACGCGCTATGCAGGTCTTGAGTCACTCACGTCCATCTAGAAAGTATTTACTGAGGATAACAAAGGCAATGTTGGCCTGATGTACTCGACGATCCCCTTTAGCTACACTGTCTAAAGGGTCCTCCTAAGTAATACCAAATTAAGATCAGCCTGAAGATGCCTAAATAAGGTGAAACGCGTAGTTGATAAATAAAAAAACTAAAATTGCAACCAAGACTCTTTTCAACTAATACTACTAAACACTGGTTTGCTGATTCATGCTCCAGATGGATTGGAAGAAATTCCATGTAAATTTTTGCGTAAGACGTGAAACGAAATATTGTGTAAAACTAACGTTTTGTATTATTCTTGAATCAAATATGTCGACTGCAGTGATTATAAGTATGGTGCATGTAATAAGATTGAACTTAATTGCATTGGTTGACAGATCGAAGTAGTATCACAGAAAAATCATCCCATTCTTTACTTTGATATCTTTACTTTGATATCTCTGACTCACTAGCTTTGAGCTAACATAATGCATAATTTCGTGTTAGGGCAAAGAATTTCGTTGAGAAGACAAGCTTTGTTTTTAATATCGTATTTGTAATTTTTGCTGTGATCAAATTGGCGCGTTACTTTAATGCGGTAGATATCTATAGAATTAGATGTAGAGCGCGTACTGTATAGCTAAAAATTTGTCTTATGAAAGCAGCTGAATTTTAATGTTTATGATACTCGTATAATAAAGTAACTTGTGAGCTAAACTTCGCCTGTTAAATAGTCAACTCGGCGTACATTCACGATATGAATCGCTTGTGACACGCTTTGAAAAGAATCCAGGCAATCGTCGGTGCGAAGACCGGTTGAAATACTATTACTTGAGAAAAAGTAATGTGCCTTTTCTATTGTGGGTTATTAACCAGTTCATCTAGTTATTAGCCATTTAATCCGGATACGGTAGTTTTACATACTAACCATTTCATCTAGTTATTAGCCATTTAATCCGGGTACGGTAGTTTCACATACACTAAACAGAACCAGATTTGAAATTAATGTAAATGGTCTCAAATGGTATTTACATGAATATACTTATGAAGACAGTAGTCTATATTTGCATCTGTGCAGTCTATTGCACCTTGATAATCCGATATGGAACATAAGTAATATTCTTTTAGTTTGAAGAAAGTTTCGGTCGAAATGATACGTGTGCATCTACTGCAAACTAATCACACGAAGTAAATATGCGAATATGGAGTTTCCCAAACGTGTATCACAAGCGCCTTTCGTAAGCAATAGGTCGACTACAATCTCGCGTATTTCGAGACTAATTTTGCATATAAAAGTTGTTGTCATTTTGTATCAGATAAAATTTCTTGGTTGACTGAAAAACACTACACATGTATAAAATAAACTACTTATAACCTTTTTCTGCTTTGACAAGAAAGCTACTTATTTCATTTTAGTACATATAGGGTGTTAATACAAGCAGGGCTTCTTCAAAAATGGAATGTAATTTGAAACGAATGTAATCTCGAAATCAGTTGTTAGTCAGTCAGGACTGACTGAAAACGCCGCCGGCCGGAGTGGCCGAGCGGTTCTAGGCGCTTCAGTCTGGAACCACGCGTTCGCTACGGTCGCAGGTTCGAATCCTGCCTCGGGCATGGATGTGTGTGATGTCCTTAGGTTAGTTAGGTTTAAGTAGTTCTAAGTTCTAGGGGACTGATGACCTCAGATGTTAATTCCCGTAGTGCTCAGAGCCACTGAAAACGCCAGAGAAGCGACCTTTAACAGCTGTTTACTGTAGTAGACACTATGCGCCACGGGGTTGTGTAGACAACGATTTCGGGCCTGGTGTTAGAATGGTAACGTGCCTGCCTAGAAACCCTATCGTACCATGGAATATTTCAGTCTGCCTTTAACCTAGCCTTCACTTTTCAGTGATGTGACGAATCGTCAGAAGTGCTACGTGGTTTGGATTCCGTCCTAAACGGTACGTCCCCTTCCCCCTGTACTGGGATTGATTAGGGAGTCGTAAGTCACCGAAGTGCTGTCTTACTGAAAGACTTGCATCAGGCTGTTGAACCACACGGAATTATTAGTGTACAGACAAAAAAAAAAAAAAAAAAACCAATGCGATGACTAATGTGCTATACGCAAGGTGAGAACGTGGATGTGTTTTGAAAATGAAGGGTACGACTATAATCGGTTATCCGCTAGTTACAGTTCTCCATCCAGATAGTCTGTACTACATAATGAATGAAGTGTTTCGTCTGTTGAAGTCTAAGATCGTCCATATCATGAGATAGCTACTTCGTCCCTGAGAGATACATAAAAGCAAAGACCCAGAGTATGTATCTGAATTTTTTGAGAATGTCACCTAAATATGTGACACGTCAATAGAACCATAATTCAGTACACGTCCTATTGAAAATAGTTGACAATGGAAGAAGAACTTCCCAGACTTCATAAACAGAGAAAGGAAAAACACGACGATAGAAGACAGAGAGAAATTATATCAACAAGTGTGTCAAAATAATTCCAAAAATAACGACCACGAGGGACCGCATCCCCACCAAGATGAGTCCTCACGCAGAGTACTCAGACACAGACACAGACACAGACACAGTCATACAAGAATTTAATTTTTAGTCTTGCAGCTACCTGGAGTTACATGTTGCGCGTTCTATGAACGGCCAAACCACTGGAGACTATCTGACAGCGGTGTGGAAAATGAACTGTATGTTAACCTACAGTATGTTAGTTTAAACAAAGGTTACACTTCCTGATTTGAGAGACATTATATTTTAAAATAGTTTAACTAAAATGAAAGTAAATTTACGTAATTAGTGGCTGAGTTTGCTGGTAATATATACAAAATATTCCGATTAATGTCAATATCCTACAGAGACAGCTTACATAAGTCTGCCTGCTGCGCTGTATTAAATCACAAAATGTGAAATTTCAGTATTCAGAATGTCCTCGATATCGAAGGGACGTTAGATTACAACGTTGCTTCCTCCTTACCTTCATGTAGTGGTCATAGTGACACGCTAGATTGTTTACAACGTGAACAAGTAGGTAACAGCGTCATGACTGGGTAGTTACTATTACTCGGGCCGAGTTATATCGCCCGGGTTCCCGGGTTCGATTCCCGGCGGGGTCAGGGATTTTCTGTGCCTCGTGATGGCTGGGTGTTGTGTGAGGTCCTTAGGTTAGTTAGGTTTAAGTAGTTCTAAGTTCTAGGGGACTCATGACCATAGATGTTAAGTCCCATAGTGCTCAGAGCCATTTTTTTTCGAATTATATCGATTGTGTTATTCACGCAGTCACTTACGGAAAGCTAATAGGTCCTTCAAAGTCTGCAACTCGAGGTTTGTAAGTTGCTAATTGGCCTATTATAATTACCGATAGGCCTGAGTTAAGAAGACCCCGGCAGTGCACTTCGATACACGTTCTAGCCTTACTGCTTTGCATTTTTACTATCTTTAGTGCTGGTAATGAAATTTATTTTCTCCCACTAGGCAGCGATTGTTAATCACTGAACTGCCTAGGCACTTCTTTTCTGTTGTTATAATAACGGCACTGAGCATCAAATTCGAGAGATCAGTTGACGTGCCGGATCTTCACGTTGTCTGTGTTGCACCTTACACCGTGTGGACCTAATGAAATTACGTACTGGTTACATAATACTCTATCTTGAGTCAGATAAAAGTACTCTTAAACCAAATTACTGTCACGATAAACGTGATAACTGGAGGTAAGTCTCCAATTCATGGCACCCGCTTGATCGGAGAGCACCTGAAGACTTTTCATAGTCAGATCACGACATCACAGTTTTTGTTCATTCAAGAGTGGTCAGTAAGTAATTTAATCAAGAATTCATGTTGTTCAGTATGCATACGCCTTATGGAAAAAAATGTACCAAGATATGCTCCATGGTGAACTACTGAACTGAAAGTGTGTTGCGCAAGTCGTGTTACTACTGACTTTTTTTTAACGATTACATCAGGTGTAATACTTTTTTTTTTTAATTTCTCTGGAGTCTGAAGTGATATTGTGTCTAGCTGTAGTAAATTTAACTGCTCCGTGTTTAGCGCCCTATTATGCTAGATTCATTCAGTTATTTGAATTAACACAAGTGCGTGAGAATATTGAGACTCGAGAGAAAGCGTTAAATGTGATGAGCAACGCATTACGCCACAAATTACACGATAACGGATTTTACTGCCGATTACAAAGTTTTAATTGCCCAAATGAACCAAATTCAGTTCACTGATTGAGGTTTTTGGAACTAGAATAATAATACCAAGACATTAGTGACTTTCGCCTGAAATGGTTTAGAAATCAGGAGTTAGTTCATGTGGACAAGTCCTTTTGTTAGATAGTTTACCAAATTTTTCATTTGTTACTCGTGTATTTTAAGAAAACTTGCCAAACTTTACCGTGAAACTGTAGACTTTTGACATCTGAATGTTCTTAGAAAAGCTACTCACCTATCAAAACTGCATACAGATGCCACCTTAAATAAACTAACGGCCGCAGTCTCAAGGCAATCTTGAAATTTCTGTAGTTAATTTATATTTAAAGGAGAGTTTGTTCTTAGAGTTTTACCCGGTCCAGTCACATTAATGTGCCCACCGCCTGTGTATGATGTCAAAGTGCATTAACCACTCACAGACGTCAGGTGGCAGCACCAGCAGTGGTTGCTATATAAAGCGTGTCGGGGGGACGCGGAAAACAGTGAAGGCACTGTCGCAATCCAGAAACGGTGCGATGTATCTGTCATCCAGAAGGACTTGACCATTGGCTTTCGAGTAAAGGCCGGAAGCATTTATGAAACGGGTAAGTTTGTAAACTGTTCGCGTGCCGCTGTGGTTAATTATTCCGTGCACAGCAAAGTGGCGGTATCCAAAACTGGCCCCGAAGTAGCTGCGATGCACCACGGACCATAAATGACAGGGGTAAACGACTGTTGCGGAGATGTGTACGAGCAAATCAACTTGTAACGGTTGAGCAAATGGTTACCCAGATGAACTAAGGGGCTAGCAACAGTCTCTCTCCGACGACCATTCAGCGAACATGGCTGCATATGGGCCTCTGATGCAGGCGCCTAGTCTATCTACCCAAGCTGACTGCTGTCCATTGGCGACTAAGACTGGAATTTTCACGCCAGTACCTCAACTGGACGTCCACTGAATGGCGACAAGTCGCTTTTTCGGATGAATCACGTTTTATGTTCTATCGGGCTGATGACCGTTAGCGTATACGGCGTGAAACGTCTGAAAGCAAACACCCTGCAACAGTCAAGGGAGCTTATGGTATGGGGAATGGTTTCATGGCGTTCTCTGGGTGATCTCGTGATTCTGGAAGGCGTAAGGGATCAATACAAATATGTATCTATCCTTTGGCCCATGTCGATCCCTATATGCAATTTGCTTCTCCTTGGTGCTACGGCATCTATCAGCAGGACAATGCTACGTGGCACACAGCTCGCAGTGCACGTGCGTTGATCGGAGTGCACCAGGATTTTACCGCACTGCCCTTGCTACCAGACTTCCCGTATTAAAACCCAGTCGAGAATCTGTGGGACCAACTCGACAGGGCCGTTCGCGCCATGGACTCTCAAGCGCGGAACCTAGCCCAGCCGGCCACGGCATTGGAGTCGGCATGGCGCCACATCCCTGTCCGAACCTTCCAGAGCCTCGCCGACTCTCTTCATGCACGTCTCTCAGCGATTCGCGCTGGAAAAGGCGGTTATTGAGACTTCTGATAGTTGGTCACATTACTATGACTGGACAGTCTATCTGGCGATGTGTGAATGAGCAGATATTATTTGCTCATTAGCCTAACTCTGTAAGATATGAACTTTGTAGCGCTACCGAGCAACAGGACTTCCCACCTAACAACTATGCTTTATCTACTGCTTAGAGCATCATCGTACTGTCTCACGGCCGTTAATGTCGGCTTTCGGAGCCGGAGCCAACACCTCACACCCACAGTTGTTCCTCAGTTGCCTTTATGACCCTGAGAGCTCCACCCCCCCTCCCCCTCCTCCCCCAGCAGAATTAAGTACATCGAGGTAACTTTTTCTAACTTGCTAAGGGACAAAAAGTCGGTCGCCAAACTATTACGTGTATAAGGATAAAAGAGATGGGCAATGAAAATTTCTGATATCATGATCAAAGAAAGATCACTTGTTTATGCAATACAGAAAAAATAAGACAATACATCTCCAAAGAGATAGGGGTAAAAACTGAAGTTTATAATTCACTTTAAACAACGTCTTCTTTACTTTTCTTAATAATGGGGATGAAATTGCTCTTGGTATTTTGGTACAAGAGATGTCTTATTTTTCAGCAGCTGTAAAACTATAAAAATTAAATCTGAAAGTGAAAAACGAAACAGATTGTTTCATCAAACTTGTTACCATCTGCTACAATGATAGGCTATGTGTCAGCTATGATGTTGGCTATGAAGGTCATAAAAGACACGTCTCTTCAAGATGTTAAAGGCCCAGTTTGTAAAATAATATTAATTCAAATTCAGTCCAGTATGAGTTAATGTTTGCTGGGGAACCTCGATTTGCTGCAATCGGCAGGGTCCCATTGGAGCCTGTGTAGTAATTTCTTTCTCAAAAAATGGTTCAAATGGCTCTGAGCACTATGGGACTTAACTTCTGAGGTCATCAGTCCCGTAGAACTTAGAACTACTTAAACCTAACTAACCTAAGCCATGCCAGAGGCAGGATTCGAACCTGCGACCGTAGCGATTGCGCAGTTCGAGACTGTAGCGCCTAGAACCGCTCGGCCACTCCGGCCGGCAATTTCTTCCTCTGATCGGTCACTGAAATGCGAATTATGCCTCTGTGTCTATCATAAATGCATGTAAACAGCAATGTTTTGTTGCTATGGATGACTGTAGACTGAAAGGATAAGAGGGGGCGAAGCCTTCTACTGCTACATAACCGATTTCTTTCGAACAGAAACAGGAAAAGTAGTCCAGCTTGACTCCGCATCCCACTGGTGGATCACCTTTATTAGTGCGACGTCCCTTGCCTCGCTCTATGAGACATTGCGGCGATGTTTGGAAATTAACACACAGTTGCTCTCTCTTTGCTGGCCAAACTGAGGTGACCAAATTTTTTTACACCACATCAACTGGTTAGCTCCGGGTGCAGCAACATAGCCCCAGGACGTCTTAGTGTGTGCACCTGCCACGGACGTACGACTATGCCAGCAGCCCTTATTTCAATGATTTCTTAATTTGTCACTGGCCCTGCGGGATTGTACGCAATTCATTATCTGTGAAGCCACGAAAGATAAAATGATAAGCATAGTGCTTGACTTTCGTTACACCTCGCGCGGACGTATGACGAAGCGAGGATGCCTTATTTCAGTAAGTGCTTAATTTGTCATTATTCCTTACAGATTTTATGTAATTCATTATCTATGAAGCCTCGAATGATAACCAGCGTACTCGAGAAGCTCGTGGAAATCACTCTTTAATCTATCAGTTTAAAACGAAATATCTAAGACCTCATAAACTGATCGAATGAGCCAAAATTGATTGCTTTACAGCCTATGCTGATTGTGCTTGACAAATGACGAACATAAATCTGCTCAGCATTAAATTCCAACACGATGGATTAAACCACACAACATCAATAAACCCGTACAACCTGTGAAAAATGTCGTATGATTTACCCGTAAGACCTTTGCACAGGATGACACAAATGTATATTTGGTATGCAAATAAAAATTCTCCTAGTCATTACGCGGGGTGTACGATGGAGGGAGAATTACGTTTCTTCGCTAGTTTGGAAATTGTATACTCCGATGTTAGCGAGTGCGACACTTCGCGATGCACAATGTGTCTCCTACTAGTTAGTTTAGCATTCCTGCGAAGTTTTCACGTGAACTAAACGAGACCGTGACGAAGCGCGTAGTTCGTCTTTGAATCTTGTACCCTATTCCTTCTGTTACCATAACTTGTTACAGGCCCGAAAGCAAAAGAGAGTCTCAAGAATTGGCCGAAAGAATATTTTGTACGCGACCACCTTGCTGAATGTGCTTCACTTACTCAGGATTATTCTAATGAATATGGGTCCAATAATTTTGTTTCCCCTCCGCTAGATGTACGCCTTTTTCCACCTTAAAACGCTCTACATAAATTTTCTGCGACACTTGGAGGATGTAACTACTTGCAGTGACAAATTGACGATCGTTTAGTCGAATGTTATTAGTATTACCTATTGTTTGTGGAGATTACATTAAATGTATGCACAACGTTCTCTCGCGTTTCGTTGTGCAAACTTCAAAAAAGGTTTTGCATCACCCCGGTTCCCAGAACTCTTGAAGACAGACGTTGACTGTGAATGTTGCATCACAGACACAGTCCCTTTGACTGTTCAGAGATGTCACTAAACCCGTCCAAAGATGTAAACAACTACGTAAGAGCAGCACCTATTAGACGGAGGGGGTCCGACAGCCGATCAGTTCCAGGCATTCTACCAGGAAAGAGGAACACTGCTCGTGTTGTCTACAGTTCAACCATGCCTAGACGGTCACTATCGCGGTTCGATCACGTCCGCATTGTTACTTTGTGCCAGGAAGGGCTCCCAACAAGGGAAGTGTCCAGGCGTCACGGACTGAACCAAAGCGAAGTTGTTCGGACATGGAGGAGATACAGAGAGACAGGAACTAACGATGACATCTCTCGCTCAGGCCGCCCAAGGGCTACTATTGCAGTGGATGACCGCTACCTACGGATTACGGCTTCTAGGAACGCTGACAGCAACGCCACCATGTTGAATAATGCTTTTCGTGCAGCCACAGGACGTCGTGTTACTACTCAAATTGTGCGCAATACGCTGCATGATGCGCAACTTCACTCCCGACGTCCATGGCGAGTTCCATCTTTGCAACCACGACACCATGCAGCGCGGTACAAAAAAAAAAAAAAAAAATGGTTCAAATGGCTCTGAGCACAATGGGACTCAACTGCTGTGGTCATAAGTCCCCTAGAACTTAGAACTACTTAAACCTAACTAACCTAAGGACAACACACAACACCCAGCCATCACGAGGCAGAGAAAATCCCTGACCCCGCCGGGAATCGAACCCGGGAACCCGGGCGTGGGAAGCGAGCGCGGTACAGATGGGCAAACAACATGCTGAATGGACCGCTCAGGTTTGGCATCACGTTTTCTTCACAGATAATTGTCGCATATACCTTCAACCAGACAATCGTCGGAGACGTGTTTAGAGGCAAACCGGTCAGGCTGAACGCCTTAGACATACTGTCCAGCGAGTGCAGCAAGGTGAAGGTTCTCTAATGTTTTGGGGTGGCATTATGTGGGGCCGACGTATGCGGCTGGTGGTCATGTAAGGCGCCGTAACGGCTGTATGATACGTGAATGCCATCCTCCGACCTATTGTGCAACTATATCGGCAGCATATTGGCGAGGCATTCCTCTTCAAGGACAACAATTTGCGCCCCCATCGTGCGCATCTTGTGAATGACTTCCTTCAGGATAACGACATCGCTTGACTAGAGTGGCCAGAATGTTCTCCAGACATGAACCCCATCGAACATGCCTGGGATAGATTGAAAAGTGCTGTTTATGGACGACGTGACCCACCAACCACTCTGAGGGATCTACGCCGAATCGCCGTTGAGTAGTGGGACAATCTGGACCAACAGTGCCTTGATGAACTTGTGGGTAGTATGGCAGGACGAATACAGGCGTGAATCAATGCAAGAGGACGTGCTACAGGCTATTAAATGCACCGGTGTGTACAGCAAAGTGGACCACCACCTCTGAAGGTCTCGCTGTATGGTGGTACAACATGCGATATGTGGTTTTCAGGATCAATAAAAAGGGTGGAAATGATGTTTATATTGATCTCTATTCAAATTTTATGTACAGGTTCCGGAACTCTCGGAACCGATGTGATGCAAAACTTTTTTTTGATGTGTGTAATATTGCAATAACGCAATCTGTCTGTACGCAGCTCTATCGTTGCGACCATATCTGAAAGACACCATAATGGGAATTGTGGATCGATTGCAGCTAAATGCATGACAGACTCATACGAAAAGTGCATCAGCTGCAGGTTAAAGGAGGGCGCGCGCCTGTGAACGCAAGGCTGGAGGACGACAGCAAACGCTATTTGATCAAAAGTATCCGGACATCTATTAGTGGACATTAATATGGCGTGTGTCCATTCCTTGGCTACGTACATGGCGTGTATATGGTGAGAACAATCGCTGCCATGCCGGCACCGTATTACAGCCTCTGCCGGACCTTGGTTTGCCAGTTCGCCGCCTCGCGAGCAGGTCGCAGCGCGCTATTAGCGGAGAGCTGACGGCGTGCCTCTGCAGACGCCGCGCCCTTCCTTATCTGCAGCGCCCTTCACGAGCGAGCTGCTTACTGAGCCTGCTGCCGCACTCTCCTCTTCATTAGCGAGGAGCCCCTGTTCTGCTGTCGGGGCCGGTATCGATCGGCTTCGATACACGTTGCATAATGTTACTCCACAGTTTGAAATTCCTGAGAAAGGTAATCTACCCGTAGTTTGGGGCCACAGTTATGTAATACTGTTTAAATGAAAGTTCCACCGTATGACTGTAAAGATAGTTCGGCCATTTTGAAGTACCACACTGAAAAGATGTATACAGTGTGACTCTTACTATCGTTTACAAAACCACGAATCTGAGACAACTAGTGTAATATAAGGCACGTGGGGCGGCAAGAGTCGGGAAGTGCACTAAAAATGGATGAGAAACGTAAACATGTGACGTCAGCAGATGACGTATCTCGCCGCGCGTGCAGTGATTTGATTTGTCGAACCCCCCATCGTCGGCAAGGGCCAGTGATGCACGTAGCTCCGCTGAGCTACTCTGTTTTCCAATAACTTTTGTAAATGTGATCTATTGTAAACGTAGAAGCTACAAGATTATTGTTCTCGCTGTAACGAAGCAAAAGCTGTCTTAATTTTGTGATTGTTTCCTTCTGTCCCATCCTTTTTGTTTACAGTCTTTATTTAGTAAAAAACACGAAGGTTATTTACTGCTAGCGATGCATTTCGGAAGCTTATACTCATTTACTTGTGACGCAGTACGGTAGGCTTTTGTTGTACTGTGCTTTGTAACTATCCAACGGTGAGCGCGAGACAAGTAAATAAAATAACGGTCTCGTCCCTTCAACTCCCACAACCCCCTCCCCCCTCCCGAATAAAATCACAAATCATACCTCCATATGCGCACATCACTGTCTAACGCAATGCAAAGAAAAGGTCCGTCAGACGCAAAACTCGAACCCTGAACCCCACGCGCTGAAGCCGTGTAGGCCCGGAGCCACACCTATGTGAACACTCCATTCTCCTCTGGGTCGGGGTGATCAAGTGCGACAGACCGATAGGGCCCACCGCTGCACGTGAGGCGAGGTACGTCATCTGGTGACGCCATATGTTTAACTTTTGTCATGCACTTTTGGCGTTTTTCCCGACGCGGGCTCATGTGTCTTATATTAAATTATTTGTCTCAGCGTAATCTACATCGCATCCGGCGTTTTTAAGCTTTAATAAGAATCATTTTGCATATACAGAATGCATGGAAAATACAACAAACCAGAAAGTAGGTAACATTATGTCAATAGAATTTAGAATCAAAAGCTCTTTTTAAATTTTTTATAATGTAAAAATTATTGAAATTGTGTTACGCGTTAAGCATGATCAGACTTCTGCAAACGAAGTCATAGTTGAAATATATATTAAACTTCGTTGTATAATGCAGGTGTCACAGTATATAAAAGAAAACATTCATAGTGTGTTTGGCAGAAGTAGAAAAAATATGTCTCACATACGATAAGTAACTGTGTCATTAAATGATCACCAAAAACAGTGCAGTCACTGTAAACTAAAGCCGTACTGTCCTAAGAAAGAATTAGAGATGGTGATTCCGAGATTATGTTATAAACTTTCACCGATGTTGGAGAAGGGTAAAAGGTCCAATCTGAGGTAAGGGACTCCAGTCCGGAGAAGACCGACCCGAAAAGTATAAGCGAGGATCGACTCAAGTTCTGGCTTAGGCTCGCGCAGCGTCCTAACTTTGGACCCCAACGCACGAACCCTGATCGTGACGTAGAGAATTCCTGCTGATCCCCTGTTAATGGGCTAGTAAGAGCGCACGTAAATTGATGATACTCAGACAGAAAATTCTAAGTCAACTGTGCAGTACTAATGAATCCCATTTACCTGCGCGAGTTTCATAAGCCGCTACAGCTGTTCAAAACTGCGTCCCTCAGCGTCGATTCAGGTATGGCATCGTTGCACAAAGTTTTGTCATGCCTGTTCTAATACCCCTGATGTCGTTTGAACAGTGTTGCAGGCAGCGATAATTCTTGGCACGAGACCCTTTTCAGTCTGAACAGGCGTCTCGTACACGAGAGTTTTGACATCGACTCGCAAGAAGAAATCAAGTGGGGTGAGATCAAGTGAACGTCATGGACACAAAACAGCACCTCTGCCTACCCACTTTTCTCGGTGTTCCGTTAGTCTAATGTGAGGTGAAGCTCCATGATGTTGAACTCACATCCACTAACGATCAGTAAGTGGGATATGTTCCAGGAACCTGTCTCTGATAAACGCTGTACATTTAAGAGGGACGAAGAAGACACAGACGTAATACGTAATCATTGACTATCCCTATCCACGCGCTGGCTCTTCACAACCGTGGCGTGGGGATTCCGATCGGCCCTAACTTGAGTATTGCGACACTTTATCATTCCGACTTTTGTGAAACAGGCTTCATCCGTGAAAAGTACATCTGCAGAAAAGTGAGGATTGACTATTAGGCGCTGCGTGAACCACTGGCTCAACACGATATGAGATCCGAAGTCAGTACGAATCAGAGCATGCTGTTTCTGTGGATGGTACGGATGTAGCTGCAGTTCATGTAATACTCGCCACACACTGCTCTGTGAAACCTTCAGTTCACGTGCAGCTGATGGAGTGCTGCTTGCAGGCGCATCATTCGGCCGCGGTGGTCTCGCGGTTCTAGGCGCGCAGTCCGGAACCGTGCGACTGCTACGGTCGCAGGTTCGAATCCTGCCTCGGGCATGGATGTGTGTGATGTCCTTAGGTTAGTTAGGTTTACTTAGTTCTAAGTTCTAGGGGACTGATGACCACAGCAGTTGAGTCCCATAGTGCTCAGAGCCATTTGAACCATTTGAACCAGGCGCATCATTGACTCGAGCAAGCGCTGCATCTTCTAAGTCGGCAATCCGTGTACCTCATCGTCTTCCTCTGTCGTTGTACTGTGGAACCAATTGCCCTGTTCCACTTAATTGTTGGAACATTCTTGGAAACGAGGTGAGAGACGGATGCCTTCTGCGCAGATATTTGGTCCTGTTCTACCTTTCTGTTTCTCTGCTGCTTGCACACCCATACACGAAAATCATATCAGCAAGATCCAGCACCTGGTACAACTCCGGTTGGTTAGTGCTTCAACTTGTAAACAAAGAGTGCAGTCTACTACAGTTCAGCCCCAGTACACCAGGTTTGCTCTTGTCAATACACAGCAAATCATCTGCTTTGAGTTAGTTAAGTTATTATCCCAACCTCTACTCCTGAGTGTAATTCGGGATTGTCTACTTTACAGTCTGTAATGTATTCCACGGTCAGAGGTATCAGAACGTTCTCGCTTATAACTTTCAACTCGGTCGTTTCCCGACCACGATCCCTTACCTCAAATTGATACATTTACCCTTCTCTATCATCCGCGAAAATTTGTTACACCGTCACGGAATCACCCTTATATTGTGTCATAGATTTATTGACTTGGACACTGGGACAGCAAACGACCTGATGAAATCTGAAGAATATGCCACATTCATGTATACGATGTGGGATGAACTTACCTTATCAGAAAACACAGAACAGTAAGCAGGAAGCTGTGCTTGAAAATAATATCTCACTATTCCAAGGAATCAGCAAAGAGTCTGCCTTCTGCAGCCAGTATTATCTACATGTGACTGATTTATTCTCCAACAGAAAGATTGTGTCTCGTTCCTTCCCAAAGATACATGTTGGTCCCTTAGACCAATGCTATTCAACTCCAGAAATTGTCTTACAAATGATCTATGAAATTCAGATCCGGTCGATATGCAGACCACTCCATTTGTATGAAACCACCCCTTGCCAGAGTCACACTTTTTGACGGGAGTGGTCCTCCATGAAAATGATGAATATACCTCTCCGCTGTCTCGACCCAAATTGATTTCTTTCGAAGAATTCATTTCCCATCCTTTACTCTGGATCACTCTACCCCTCCCCTTTCATTTCATTTTTTGATCCTCAGCCCTTTTCCTCTAACATACTTCCCATTCCACTACTCTGAATTCGCTGCCTCATCCCCCTCCCCCCTCACTAGCCACCTCCCACCACCTACTCCCAATTTAAATCTTCAACTGCATTACTGCAATTTCATTTCCGTTACACATTAAATGAATACATAATCGCATGCTTAAACGACACAACACACATGTGACTAATAACAGGGAAAGAGACCATTTCTAGATTAAAGAAAAAACAGTAGTAAAATTAGTAACACTACACAAAAGGCAGTGGCATACCTAGTCAAAAAGGTACAAACAACAAAAGTGCTTTATTGTGGTGTGTTTCAGATCAAGAAATTGAAGGTTTTGCAAAGCCATATGGGATGAGGTCAGTATCAACAGTGCCATAATTAGAAATACTCAAAAACGTGCAAGCAGACAGCGTCTCCTGATGTGAGTGGAAACCAGGCATGAAATATCGTAAGAAATAACTTCTTTTGTAACGAACTGTTTTCCGATCTAGAAAGAAACTCAGTTTACAAATATCTCTCACTGCACACAACTGATGATGTTTTAGTTTAATTAAAAGAAACATGCTTGTGACAAAAACACGGCACTTTTTGCAGTCGGAATTAAAATACCTTCAGTAACTGTAAAGCGACTGCGGTCGATATGGACGTATACAAATGAAGAATTTATATTCATCCAGTATTTGAGAATGAGAGCACTTAGTGAATTCCAAAAACTTCACACATAATTTCAAACATTTTCGAAACTTTTATCACTGACACCTTCCACAAAATAATAAAAGGAAAAAAGGTTGTCAATGCAAAAGACAAACGCCATTCGAGAACAAATCCGCAGTCACTGACTTTCAATATGGATGATAAATCTGTTTGGAAAGTTTTACCGCTTACTCCATTTTCTGTTGTCATACAGTAAAACAGGATTCACAACATTTTTGTAAACGTATCCGCATATACCACTGAATGTACCTGCAAAATTATATCATTGTACGACACATAGTTCAAGAGATACATCATAAACACTGAGATTCTTGAAAAATCAGCTTTGGCTTTTTATTGGTCCACGAGTGACCAATCCGAAAAAAAATAACCAACTTAATTTGGATTTTGCGTCTTCACTCAAAGGTTTTACTAGTTTAACATAAAATATTTAACACATTAACTCATTTGTAAAATATCCAGAAGTTTGGAGCTGTTTCATACATGGGAGTTCGATTTTTTGAAGAACAGCGTAGTGAGGTTAGTGGTATTTGAGTCATAGAAGCCAGTACATAATACTGGGCGGAAAAACCATAGAAACGGAAGTATCATCAGGTGTGCCCGAACTAAGCGTAATAGGACCTCCTATGTTCACAGTATACGTGAACGATTCGTTAGATAAGATCAGCAGCGCTATAAGATCGTTCTCTGGCGATGCACATGTGTCCATGAACGTATCGTTGTTGGCCGATCGCAAAGAACTGCAGAAAGGGTTGGACAATATTTCTACTTAGATGGGGACCGCGGTTACTCGTCATCACCGATTTCTTCCAGATTTGTGGTACGTGCAGGGATTGGCCAGGAATGAAAACGACAGAAGTGGAAGCTCCAGCTGGCTAAGCGTTAAGGGGGGGGGGGGGGGGTAGGACGTGAAACGGGTGGACTTGAAGCAGGAGAGGCACCACAGGACATTTTAATTTACACTGTCTATAGTTTTACAAATAAATTCATAAAACTTTGTTAGCATGACCAGGAAGTATTCAGGATTCACACTCATAGCAGAGGAAGTTCAAATCCATAACAAAACAAATTTTTTTTTCATGTGGAGTTTCATCATTTTTTCACTTGGTATTAGCTGCATTTGTTGCTGTAGGTACACTTTTCTTCATAAGTAAGAGAGATTCTTCGATGAATTTTGCACAACATACAATCCATACTTACAGGTGTATGAAACTCTAGAATTTCCCAAATCTGTTAAAAACTATGGTAAAAAGTGAGATAATTAACTATAAAATTCGAGTTTTCTCTAAATACGAAGTTTAAAACGTAACAGACCATTCATTTTTCCATAGATTAAATAAATTCTAGAGTTTCATACACCTGTAAGTATGGTTTGTAAGTTGTACAAAATTCATCGAAGAATCTCTCTTACTAATGAAGAAAAGAGTACCTATAGAAACAAATGCAGCCAACAGTAAGTGAAAAAAAATCATGAAATTTCACATTTAAAAAATATTATTTTTTCGTGTTTTTGAACTTCCACTGCTATGAGTGTGAATCCTGTATCCTTCCTGGTCATGCTGACAAAGTTTTATGAATTTATTTGTAAAAGTATAGACAGTGCAAATTAAAATGTCCTGTGGTGCCTCTATTTCTCAAAGTCGGCCCCTTTGACGTCCTACCCCCCTTAAGAAGAAATAACATTTTTGGCGGTGGCAGGCGAGACAACCATTTAGAGTATCTTCCAGGCAGAGGTTGGCGCTCCGGAAAGAGGACAGAATGGTGATTTGAGGATCGTGGGGTCGAGTCCCTATGCGAAAGCTTTTCTTTTCTTACAGTGCAAATAAACAGAAGCAATGATCAGCATATTGAATATATTAATATTTTCATAACATATATGCAACAAATAACCGAGAACGTTGGGTGCAAATGCGACACTGAGGTGAAGATGCTGGCACAGGAAAGGAAGTCGTAGCCATCAGGCCAAGTCAGTAGACTGGTGTGTGTGTGTGTGTGTGTGTGTGTGTGTGTGTGTGTGTGTGTGTGCGTGCGTGTGTGTGTTCGTGTTCTACTCGCCACTCGCACCGCCAAAAAAAAGTAGACGGCCGAGCATGCTTGTGCAAAATGCTTGACCACGCATGGTTGTCAAGCATGAAGTTGCGGGTACGCACCATCCACTTGAGGCAAGGCAGGCAACCCATCTGAGCGGCGGCGTGCACGGGCGCCATGCCGTCCTTGGCCCTGACGTAGAGCGAGCCGCCCGCCTGCGTCACCAGGTAGCGCAGCACGTCCAGGTGCCCCTCCTGCGCCGCCAGGTACACTGGCGTCACATCGTTGTCCATCTGCGTGTTGGCACTGGAACACAAACGTCCAACGTCACTTCACCTCGCAACAGAGGCCCAGCTTTGCCAGTAGCCAACTAACGTTGTGAGTATTAGTGCTTCGTGATCCCCACGAGACAGCGCTCTAAGCTGGAAGCGCTTCATTGGGAGGTATTAATCATTAATCGACAAACATACTAATAGAATCTCTGAGCTCCGTTCAGTCTTACCTGTACTAGTTCACCTCATACTGCCTCCAAAGGTTTATCAATACAAACACAACCAAATCCCAGGTAATAATTACTGGCTGGCACTATGCGTCCCCCATTCTGAACGATGTTACCTACTCATTTGTCTTTCTCTAGGTCCCAAGTCACGTGAGCATCAAGGAGAATGATCTGGCCCACTGTTTGGCTAGAGAAGCGACTACTCGCTCACCAGTCTGTTTGACAGTCCCGGGAGCAGATTTTCGAGTGTAGATAATGTTGACTCGGAATGAAATCAAATCTGAATGTACCTCCATCCTCTGTCTGAAGTGTGGGACTACGGCTGGTCAGTTTCCAATAATACAATACCAATAGCCGTTATTTACGTTTCATTTTTAGGCTACCAGTTTCGACTTTGAGCAATAAGTACACATAAAAATACAAAAAAAATGGCTCTGAGCACTATGGGACTTAACATCTGAGGTCATAAGTCCCCTAGAACTTGGAACTACTTAAACCTAACTAACCTAAGGACATCACATACATCCATCCAGGCAGGATTCGAACCTGCGACCGTAGTGGTCACGCGGCTCCAGACTGAATCGCCTAGAACCGCTGGGCCACACCGGCCGGCTATAAAAATACAACGCGTATTGTCTAAAAGATTCAAGTATTACATATTAATTTACATAATTGAAAGAAAACAGTATTAACTAAAATCTACATGATATATTGGCCAAACTGCTAGATCATTTAAGGAACGATTCCAAGAGCACACATCCATACATACAATTAAACAATAAACGTTTAAAGAACAAATCAAAACCAATAAGCATCACGTAGAAACCATTGTTGACAATTTAGGGATTTTGCACTTTGTAGATAAAGGGGGAATGATGGATTTACTAGAAGAGATGGACATATCACATATATGCAATTATCATCTGCATTTAAGTGTTATAACGCTGGTCTGGGGAGTGGAGATTATTTTCTACTGTCTTTTTCACGATTACATGATTAAGAAGTGATATATTCGGAGACTATATGATGAAGTGTACATCATTCTTTTACTATGACTATTTTAGACCCGATGTGGACTCTCATTTAACATTTCGTTGTATGTACTTGAGTTTATCTCTCGATTTTTGCGCTTCCCCTTCGGTCTATATGGAACAGTTAACGTCCGGTTTGGTTGAGCACTATTTCGATATTTAAAATCCGTAGTGACATAGTCTAATAATACATTTATTATTTGCGCGACTTCCTGTAACGAGACTACGGTTAATTATCGTCGTTCCATAGATACTCCCCAGAAGTATGATGATAGGAATTTTCTGGCCAAATAACTGATCTTGGTTTCCCATCTTCCAAACAGGGTTCTTGTAATTAGAAACATAAAAACCTTGAGATATTGTTGTAAAAGGTATGCTTTGTGAAAAGTTAATGTACGCAATATCCACTTTTTGGTTGGGCTATCCTGGGTCTTTTCAATTTTTGTTTGTACTTTTTTATTTTTTACTTCTTACAGTCATCCTCCTAGAGTGCTTTTGGGTCCTCCTAGTAGAGTATTGTCTAATAACCATAGAGTACAGCTATGGTGTTCAATAGCTGTAATTCCTTTTTAATATATCGTTCCTTTTTGTATACTATAAAGAATACTATGGCTTATAGTGTATCCCCTTTACTTTACCTGAAATATGATCCTATTATCTACTTGACATATAATCGCCTCTGTTGCTTTTTTACAAAAACCAGTAGAGCCACGTATAACCATACATATTTACAGACAATGAATATACTGGACTGATGGTTACATTACTTTGACACTTCTGGTGTATGAATACTTCAATTAGGTTACTGATTGTTTCACAGTTATTGTTGTTGTGGTCTTCAGTCCTGAGACTGGTTTGATGCAGCTCTCCATGCTTCTCTATCCTGTGCAAGCTTCTTCATCTCCCAGTACCTACTGCAACCTCCATCCTTCTGAATCTGTTTGGTGTATTCATCTCTTGGTCTCCCTCTACGATTTTTACCCTCCACGCTATCCTCCAATACTAAATTGGTGATCCCTTGATGCCTCAGAATATGCCCTACCAACCGATCCCTTCTTCTAGTCAAGTTGTGCCACAAAGTCCTCTTCTCCCCAATCCTATTCAATACCTCCTCATTAGTTATGTGATCTACTTATCTAATCTTCAGTATTCTTCTGTAGCACTACATTTCGAAAACTTCTATTCTCTTCTTGTCCAAACTATTTATCGTCCACGTTTCACTTCCATATATGGCTACACTCCATACAAATAATTTCAGAAAAGACTTCCTGACACTTAAATCTATACTCGATATTAACAAATTTATCTTCTTCAGAAAAGCTTTCCTTGCCATTGCCGGTCTACATTTTATATCATCTCTACTTGGACCGTCCTCAGTTATTTTGCTCCCCAAATAGCAAAACTCATTTACTACTTTAAGCGTATCATTTCCTAATCTAATTCCCGCAGCATCACCCGATTTAATTCGACTACATTCCATTATTCTCGTTTTGCTTTTGTTGATGTTCATCTTATATCCTCCTTTCAAGTCACGGTCCATTCCGTTCAGCTGCTCTTCCAAGTCCTTTGCTGTCTCTGACAGAATTACAAACTCAAAGTTTTTGTTTATTCTCCATGGATTTTAATTCCAACTCCGAATTTTTCGTTTGTTTCACAGTATGCATGAATAACTAATTAATTCCTGATATTACATATTACGTGTATCATGTAGATTTTAATTAAAACTGTTCTCTTTTAATTATGTAAATCAATGTGTAACACTTGCATATTTTAGACAATACGCTCTATATTTTAATATGTACTTACTGCTCTGTTATAACCTGCACTGTATAGGCCTGAAGATGACTTAAGGTAAAGTCGAAACTGGTAGCCTAAAAATAAAACCTAAATAACGGTTATTGGTATTGTATTATTGTAATAAAATCTGGTGGTCTACTACCCTCTGTAATAAACTCTGCACTATCAAGGAGACTACGGCTCTATTGTGCTACTCTTTCCGTTCTTCTCGGCTTGGCATCAGTCATACTAGATAGGTGTGTTTCATAAAATGAGCCACCCCCAACTTGTGATTGCGGAGCCTTACAGACAGCAGGTAACATGCTGGTGCAATGCACCCTTTTCCTGACCGTCCATGCCAGTCACGGTCTGTGGGATTCTTTAGTTATATTATTGGCAGATGAGGTACGGACAGTTGGGCTGGGTCTCCGTTTCCTCCGGGAAAGTGGTTTTTATTGTCAAAGATAACGTTTTGAAGGTTTCCAGTCAGTGGGGGGGGGGGGGGGTTGGGGATGCTGCTCCCACCACATACTGGACAATTGCGGCACTCTACTCTTCTCCGAAACGCCTTCATCATCCCTATTTTATTATGTTTTACTTGCTTTTACATTTGGTTTGTTTTTTTCTCTGACAAATCCTCTTTTACTTTTTAGGAGTAACACTCCAATGAAGGAAAGACGTTAAGAATTCCTTATCCTCGATATCCTCCGAGAGAACAGGTTCTATTTCCATCCTTAACACTTGGACTACAATGGATCGGGGGGTGGGACTGTTGTGGAAGGGACGCCCCCATAGCAAGGTGAGTCCTCGGAAACACGCACCTGCTCCCACCCACCTCCTGTTTATTACATTACTGGCTTAATCCTTGACTGGGTTGGCGGATGGTCAGATGTGAGGTGTCTCTCGCCGCAGATACGCCCTACAGGACACGTCGTCTGCTCTCTGGTCTGCATACCAGCCAGACTCATACTTTTACCACTGTTTAAATTATTACGTATCTCTGGCATTAATGTCGTTTTCTGTTGTGACCAGGAGAAACTACTTTCGTCCGGCGATAATTGTGGGTTCTTGGATTGCTCTCATAGGAGGCTCATGAAGCTAAAATGCTTGAAATATTAGTACACTTTACTACATAAATGAATAGAAGATTTACATAAATATGACACAATTCTTTGCCAAAGGATTGTATGATAATTTACAACTGTTATTGACTCTGAAAGCATCACTTGATGCACAGATTAAAAAACTGTTCTCCTGCAACATAAAATGCTACATTTAAGAAAGTGCACTTCATCACAGTCTTACACGACGATGTTGACTGCTGTAGCTGTAGTCCGAACTGGACTGGATGCTCGACACTATACTGTCAACAGCGTGATTGCGCTGCTACGCTGGAAGGGAGGCGTGGTCTTCTGGAGAGTCGCCAATTGGTTGTTGCGAACTGCAGCGAGTCCTCACAGATGTCCGTGGAGCCGTTTCGTGTTGCCGACTTTGGTGTGGCACCGCGATCTCTGAACGTTACAACACTTTCAATACCTCGACCATACCAGTCCTACAGACTTCCACAATTCGATCAGATTTGTGCTGACGTCACTAATTGCACATAGACTGATGACCACGCTGATTACTCCTTTAACTTCGCAAATTGCACTCACTAAGTATGCATTTCTTGTAGTTCGTTCCTTAACGAAATGTACACTGACGGAAAAAAATCGCAGCACCAAAAAATAATTAATATAGAATAATGAAATTTCTGGAATAAATTTGTTTAGGTAATAGATTTAAGTGATTAATGTTGCAAGACGACAGGTTAATGTAAGCGCTAGATAAGCTGCTGGAAATATGAACTGATGGTACATTAATAACATACGTAACCACCAGAATGGAAGCATGAAAACGTGAATGCATTGTGTTATACAGGTGCCTGATGCTAGTTTGTGGGATGGGGTTCAGTGCCTATTGCAGTTGGTCGGTCAATACAGGTGCGGATAATGCTGTTTGAAGATGACACTGAATTGTCGTTCGACGATGTCCCACACCTTCTCGAATGGACACAGATCTGGTGACCGAGCAGGCCAAGGCAACGTGTGGCCATTCTTGTAGAGGAAGATGGGTGAGCTTTATCCTGTTGGAATACACCCCCTCGAATGCTGTTTATGCATGGTAGCACAACAGGTCGAATCACCAGACTGACGTACAAATTTGGAGTCAGGTTGCGTGGAATAACCACGAGAGTGTTCCTGCTGTCATACGAAATTGCATCCCAGACGATAACTCCACGTGTGGGTCCAGTGAGTCTTCCACTCTGCCAGATTGGTCGTGGTTGCAGGCCCTCAACTGCCCTTCTTCTAACCAACACATGACCGTCGCTGGTACCGAGGCAGAACCAGCTTTCAACAGAAAGCACAACGGACCTCAGCCCTGGCCTTCAACGAACTATCGCTTGACACCACTAACGTCACAAATGAAATTACAATGAAATCAGACGTTTTTAGGTGCTTACTGACGTTGATAAATATCAACGGGGACAATTGAATATGTGTGCTCCGACCGGGACTCGAATCCGGGATCTCCTGCTTACATGGCAGACGCTCTATCCTACGACGCTCTATCCTACTGAGCCATCGAGGACACAAAGGATAGTGCGACTGCGGGATCTTATCTCTGGCACGCTCCCCGTGAGACCCACATTTCCAACTTATTGGCCACACACTACATTTGTAGTGCTCTGCCCACTACACTCATTACTTGCAGCAGTCAATCCACCGAATCCCGTATGAGTTTGAGCAATGTGAGTGCATCCGCATTGAAGATTATCATTGGCCGGTAAGCCTCATATATACACTACTGGCCATTAAAATTGCTACACCACGAAGATGACGTGCTACAGACGTGAAATTTAACCGACAGTAAGAAGATGCTGTGATATGCTAATGATTAGCTTTTCAGAGCATTCACACACGGTTGGCGCCGGTGGAGACACCTACAACGTGCTGGCGTGAGGAAAGTTTACAACTGATTTCTCATACACAAACAGCAGTTGACCGGCGTTGCCTGGTGAAATGTTGTTGTGATGCCTCGTGTAAGGAGGAGAAATGCGTACCATCACGTTTCCGACTTTGATAAAGGTCGGATTGTAGCCTATCGCGATTGCGGTTTATCGTATCGCGACATTGCTGCTCGCGTTGGTCTAGATCCAATGACTGTTTGGAGGATATGGAATCGATGGGTTCAGGAGGGTAATACGGAACGCCGTACTGTATCCCAACGGCCTCGTATCACTAGCAGTCGAGATGACAGGCATCTTATCCGCATGGCTGTAACGGATCGTGCAGCCACTTCTCGATCCCTGAGTCAACAGATGGGGACGTTTGCAAGACAACAACCATCTGCACGAACAGTTCGACGACGTTTGCAGCTGCATGGACTATCAGCTCGGAGACCATGGCTGCGGTTACCCTTGACGCTGCATCACAGACAGAGGCGCCTGCGATGGTGTACTCAACGACGAACCTGGGTGCACGAATGGCAAAACGTCGTTTTTTCGGATGAATCCAGGTTCTGTTTACAGCATCATGATGGTCGCATCCGTGTTTGGCGACATCGCGATGAACGCACATTGGAAGCGTGTATTCGTCATCGCCATACTGGCGTATCACCCGGCGTGATGGATGGTGTGCCATTGGTTACACGTCTCGGTCACCTCTTGTTCGCATTGACGGTACTTTGAACAGTGGACGTTACATTTCAGATGTGTTACGACCCGTGGCTCTACCCCTTATTCGATCCCTGCGAAACCTTACATTTCAGCAGGATAATGCACGACCGCATGTCGCTGGTCCTGTACGGGCCTTTTCGGATACAGAAAATGTTCGACTGCTGCCCTGGCTAGCACATTCTCCACATCTCTCACCAATTGAAAACGTCTGGTCAACGGTGGCCGAGCAACTGGCTCGTCACAATACGCCAGTCACTACTCTTGATGAACTGTGGTATCGTGTTGAAGCTGCATGGGCAGCTGTACCTGTACACGCCATCCAAGCTCTGTTTGACTCAATGCCCAGGCGTATCAAGGCCGTTATTACGGCCAGAGGTGGTTCTTATGGGTAGTGATTTCTCAGGATCTATGCATCAAAATTACGTGAAAATGTATTCACATGTCAGTTCTAGTATAATACATTTCTCTAATGAATACCCGTTTATCATCTGCATTTCTTCTCTGTGTAGCAATTTTAATGGCCAGTAGTGTATATGAATATGGTTTCTGTTGTTTCTGACATGTCCGAAAGAATAGATGCCATAACGTCACAAATGGTGGTGGTTTAGGGTCAGTGGAATACACAATAGAGAGTGTGTGGCACGAAGCTGTCCTTGAAGTAGCTGATTCGTAACAGTTCGTTGTGTCACAGTGGTGCCAACTGCTGCTCAAATTGCTGCTGTCGATGCAGTACAATGCCCCAGAGCCATACGCCGAACTCGACGGTCTTCCCCCTCGGTACTGCCACGTGGACATCCGGAGCCCGGTCATGGACAGTAGCAACATTCCTCCCACGTCGTTCTGCAGTATCGCAGAAGGAACATTCAGTTTCGCGTAGCCCTATTACAGGATCTCGGATCAAACTCTGTGAGGTGTTGATAATGGTGTCTTTGTCGCCTTAAAGACATTCTTGACGTTCAAATACAAAGATAACTAACGCTCACGACCTGAATTGCATCCTCAAAGTGGTGCTACTAGCGCCACTCTTATGCGACTGGCGCGAAATTTGAGCAGACGCCATCTTTCAGATGAAGATACACGCCTACCAACTGTCGTTTATGTCACGCAACTCCTTCTTGGTGTTGCGATTTTTTTCCGTCAGTTTATTTGTGGAAACTTCCTGGCAGATTAAAACTGTGTGCCGGACCGAGACTCGAACTCGGGACCTTTACCTTTCGCGGGCAAGTGCTCTACCAACTGAGCTACCCAAGCACGACCCACGCCCCGTCCTCACAGCTTTACTTCTGCCAGTACCTTGTCTCCTACCTGTATCTTTCAGGTTGAGCATTGATTTTTTAGGACCCTGCAAGCCGTTAAAACGGGAAATGAGTCTGTGGTACATGTCCAGAGTGAAAAACGAGATGTGCGATGAGTGGGCGTGAGTTGGTTGGCTCTCCTCCGCCGTTACTTGCAGCGCCCCCGGCCACAGCCGGTGTGCAGGTCTGCAGGCCAGAGGCCAGCGGGCCGCCGCGCTCACAGTTATCCCGGTGCATCCACAATGGCCGTGCAGCAGGGCCGCTGCACTGACCTCCTCCCAGACCCCCTGCGGAGCTCGACGGCGGACTCCCAGCTGCGGGACAGCGGCTCTACGGCAACTCAGAGGCCTCGCGCGGTGCTGCAATTTGCAGGCTGTCTACCCCAGCCGTGTAACTCTTGTCTGTTTCACTGGGAATGCTAAGGCTTAAAGTTTTTTCTTTTTCACCTTCAGATTATTATTTTAATGTCAGTGACGATTTTTATCCGAACTTGGGAGGAGCGTAGTTAACTGGCGTATAATTTCTAGTTACAATATTGTATGGCAATATACACGACATACACGTATCCACGGCATAGTAATGACTTAGATACGATATCTGAATGGTGCGAAAAATTTCAATTGTATCTCAATAAGGTACGAGGTCACCCACATGAAAACAAAAATAAATACCTTAAATTTCCGAACTTTCGTCACGCTGAATTAATTGCAGATGTCAATTAGTGTTAATCAATACAACGGAAGAAGAGCCAAAGTTGAAAATTTCACTTTTATTTACTTTATGACTAGTTTCGGGTCGGGACCCATTTTCAAATCATCCAGATACTCAAAATAGTATTTCCCGAAATGTAAGATCCATACCAAGACAGTAAAAATATACGCGTCACAAACTGCAAATGAGCGGTTATTGAGCATGTTGATAACCCATTTTCAAATAATCCAGATAGTCAAAATGGAATTTCCAGAAATGTAAGAACCATGTCAAGATAACAAACATACACACATAAGAAAGTGCAAATGAGCAGCTACAGAGCACACAGATAACTGTATGCTATGAACAGTTACAGAGCATATAGGTACCTGTATGCTGCCGGCCGAGGTGGCCGAACGGTTTCAAGCGCTACAGTCTGGAACCGCGCGATCACTACGGTCGCAGGTTCGAATCCTGCCTCGGGCATGGATGTGTTACTGAGGTTAGTTAGGTTTAAGTAATTCTAAGTTCTAGAGGACTGATGACCTCAGAAGTTAAGTCCCATAGTGCTCAGAGCCATTTGAACCATTTGAACTGAATGCTAAACAGCGGCTGTCCCATTATCCATGACAGTGGATGTACAGAAATTCAGTGATAGTTACGGTTTCAGTGACGAATATGCTAAGACGGAAATCTTATTACCATGTAAATATCTCCTCTGATTAGACAATAAGTTATGAGTAACTAATTGTCCTTTAATTGCTACACTCCTGGAAATTGAAATAAGAACACCGTGAATTCATTGTCCCAGGAAGGGGAAACTTTATTGACACATTCCTGGGGTCAGATACATCACATGATCACACTGACAGAACCACAGGCACATAGACACAGGCAACAGAGCATGCACAATGTCGGCACTAGTACAGTGTATATCCACCTTTCGCAGCAATGCAGGCTGCTATTCTCCCATGGAGACGATCGTAGAGATGCTGGATGTAGTCCTGTGGAACGGCTTGCCATGCCATTTCCACCTGGCGCCTCAGTTGGACCAGCGTTCGTGCTGGACGTGCAGACCGCGTGAGACGACGCTTCATCCAGTCCCAAACATGCTCAATGGGGGACAGATCCGGAGATCTTGCTGGCCAGGGTAGTTGACTTACACCTTCTAGAGCACGTTGGGTGGCACGGGATACATGCGGACGTGCATTGTCCTGTTGGAACAGCAAGTTCCCTTGCCGGTCTCGGAATGGTAGAACGATGGGTTCGATGACGGTTTGGATGTACCGTGCACTATTCAGTGTCCCCTCGACGATCACCAGTGGTGTACGGCCAGTGTAGGAGATCGCTCCCCACACCATGATGCCGGGTGTTGGCCCTGTGTGCCTCGGTCGTATGCAGTCCTGATTGTGGCGCTCACCTGCACGGCGCCAAACACGCATACGACCATCATTGGCACCAAGGCAGAAGCGACTCTCATCGCTGAAGACGACACGTCTCCATTCGTCCCTCCATTCACGCCTGTCGCGACACCACTGGAGGCGGGCTGCACGATGTTGGGGCGTGAGCGGAAGACGGCCTAACGGTGTGCGGGACCGTAGCCCAGCTTCATGGAGACGGTTGCGAATGGTCCTCGCCGATACCCCAGGAGCAACAGTGTCCCTAATTTGCTGGGAAGTGGCGGTGCGGTCCCCTACGGCACTGCGTAGGATCCTACGGTCTTGGCGTGCATCCGTGCGTCGCTGCGGTCCGGTCCCAGGTCGACGGGCACGTGCACCTTCCGCCGACCACTGGCGACAACATCGATGTACTGTGGAGACCTCACGCCCCACGTGTTGAGCAATTCGGCGGTACGTCCACCCGGCCTCCCGCATGCCCACTATACGCCCTCGCTCAAAGTCCGTCAACTGCACATACGGTTCACGTCCACGCTGTCGCGGCATGCTACCAGTGTTAAAGACTGCGATGGAGCTCCGTATGCCACGGCAAACTGGCTGACACTGACGGCGGCGGTGCACAAATGCTGCGCAGCTAGCGCCATTCGACGGCCAACACCGCGGTTCCTGGTGTGTCCGCTGTGCCGTGCGTGTGATCATTGCTTGTACAGCCCTCTCACAGTGTCCGGAGCAAGTATGGTGGGTCTGACACACCGGTGTCAATGTGTTCTTTTTTCCATTTCCAGGAGTGTATTTGCAAAGCGTTCTAATTATGAAAATTTGTGTGATGTAATAATTTATTGGAAATCCATTCACGTGCTATACCCAGTCAGGATGAAATGTAATCTGCATTTTAAGCAAAACAGGAAGACGAAGACAGATGATTCAGGAATGGTGTAATGTAATCAAGGTACGATAGAGTCCGAGGATTTGATGTAATTCAATAAAGTAAAACATGAAGGAGCAGTTCAAAATGGTTCAAATGGCTCTGAGCACTATGGGACTTAACTTCTGAGGTAATCAGTCCCCTAGAACTTAGAACTACTTAAACCTAACTAACCTAAGGACAGCACACACTCCATGCCCGAGCCAGGATTCGAACCTGCGACCGTAGCGGTCGCGCGGTTCCGGACTGTAGCGCCTATAACCGCTCGGCCACCCTAGCCGGCGAAGGAGCAGTAATTTCGAGTGTGTCAGTAAAAGTAGTGTTAAACAAAGTGCCTATCGCTCTAGTAAAATACTAAAACCTGAATTTGAATTCGAGAGAGACTGTCGCTTGCTAATTTATTGGGTGGGGGGGGGGGGGGATGCCCCAACAAGGCGACGTTTTAGAACTATTTAATGAACTTTATATTAATCTAGTGCTACTGCCAGCCGCTGTGGCCGAGCAGTTCTAGGCGCTTTAGTCAGGAACCGCCCTGCTGCTACGGTCGCAGCTTCGAATCCTGCCTCGGGCATGGATGTGTGTGCTGTCCTTAGGTTAGTTAGGTTTATCTGGTACCGCGCGCCGCCGAATTTGAATCCCCGCCAGACGTCATGGACGTCGAAGACCCCTAGAGGTCTCTGCACCAACGCGCCGTAAGCTGTTGCAGCGCGCGCCTCCTGGCCCGCATTTAGTGTGAGGGCGCCACAATGGAACACGTGCTTCGCGCAGCCAATAGCGGCACCCCCGATAGAGTATTTAAGCGCCTGCCTCTCGCTCAGCCAGCAAGGTCAATCCTTTCAAGACCCAGGCCATCATTGTAGGCAAAACCACCCATTCCTTCCATGTCCTCCACTTCTATCTCACCATTTATGGCCGCCCTATCGCCCTCACCCTCACCCTTAAGTACCCTGGCGTCACCCTTGACCATCGCCTCTCCTGGACCCCCCATCTTCGGACAATCCAAGCCGAGACACGCTCCCGACTCCGTCTCCTCAAGCTCCTTTCTGGCCGCACATGGTGTCTGGACCCCTCCACCATCCTCCACACCTATAAATCCCTTATCTACACTATCCTCTGCTACGCTCATCCCGCCTGGATCTCCGCCTCTCCTACCTTTTACAAATCCCTTCAAATCCTAGAATGCCATGCGCTCCGCCTTACCTATCGCATCCGTCTCCCCTCCCCCACGCGGATCATCTATGACCTTATTCCATTCCCGCACCTCCTTTTCCTCGAACGGTTATAGATCCTCTACACCTCCCGCAAATTTGATCCCCCTCACCCACTTGCCTCTCCCATCCTATCCCACCCCTGTCCGCTGCCGCACCTGCATTCCCACATCCCACCTGCTTTCCATCTCTCCACTCTCCATACCCTCACCCAAGGTGGCTTCCACCAACTCCCCCTCCCTGATGACGCCTTCATCCCCTCCATCTACCCCTCCTACCAACTTTGATCCTCCTCTACCGCACCCTGTGTTTTCTCCTGAGGACACCCTCTCTCTCTTCTCTCCCTCCTCCCTTCCTCCCTCCCTCTTCCCCCAGGCTTCCCCTACCCCCCTACCATCTTTCCTCCCCCTCCCATCTCTTCTGCCACTGGCATCTACACACTCCCCTCTCCCTCCTCCCCCCCTTTTTTCCCCTTTTGGCAGGTCCCTGGACTCGCACACGTATAGTGAACTTTCGCGCGCCGGAGATCATCGCCTAGTGTTTGTGTGTGTCGTCGTGTTCGTGTTCAAGTGTTCCAGTGTTATTCGTTTGTGCTCCAACGTTTGCGTGTGCCATCTGTCATCTCTGTGCGTGTCCACGTGTCTGGCCATTTTTATTTTGGACTGAGCGCCCGTGAACGGCTCCGTATGTTTTAATTTTGTATGTCTACGTTTGTATATCCACCCTGTCTGTTCTGCGATTGTGTTCTTTTGTATCATTAGTTTTATCTGTGGCCGAAGAGCGGCGTAATATGCCGCTGCTGGCCTACCTGTATCAGGTGTGAAATTAACAATAAAGAAAAAAAAAAAAAAGGAAGTTGAGCCAGCGAGTCTACTCGTTGCATGAGTCTTGACATATCGCCTCGACAACAGACAGCGTGTTTTCCGTTCTTTGTTTTTATTACTAGTGGACGTCTTGGATTCGTTTGGTTGTCTCTGTCACTCCGTTGCTTCTTGCGTGTTGTCGTCGTAAGGTCTCTCTCCGTCATCCGTCGTTGTTTCGTGTCCGTCCTTTCCGTTCGTTCGTTCGTTTGTTCGCGTTCCACTCTCCGTTCGGTCCCGCCGCGCTTTCTCGGCCACCGCGCGACCGTACCAGTCGCGGTTACAACAGTTTAAGTAGTTCTAAGTCTAGTGGACTGATGAACTCAGATGTTAAGTCCCATAGTGCTTAGAGCCTTTGATTAAAAGAAAGGACTACCTGATAGGAGACATCCTGAGGCATTAAGAAACAGTCAGTTTGGTAACTGAGGGAAGTTTGGGCGGTAAAAAGTGAAAAGGGATACCAAGGCTTGCATGCAGTAAAAGCATGTTCAGATGGATGTAGTTTCTGGTAATTATGCAGAGACAAAGAGGCTTTCGAAAGACAGACTAGCAGGAACATCCTCACTTTTCCCCACGAGGCTGGGCGAAATTCTGTAGAGTCCTCCTACCAAGAAATTCCCTTCCGTGTCCCAGAGACCGAACCTAAGTACGGTATGCGGCAGTGCGACGCACTGACCGCTCATCCAGGGGGTCAGAGAGTGGAACAGTTAGTGAGACAGCTCACTACATCTAGTGACCCTGCACTACGCCAGAGGACCTTCACACGAATCGTAAAGTGGTTTCGCACCTGCAACGAGCACGAGGCAACCGGCGAGGCGAGCATCCCTTCTCTCACGTCCGCGCCTGACTCAGACTCCGGAGTTAATCTATGGTGACCACCACTCCGGAGGTCGTCGGCGAGATTACGCGCTAACAAGGATAATGGCTAGCATTTACCGCTGGACTGCGCTCGAGGGGAGAGAGCATCAGTCGCGGTTGGACGTGTGACAACGGAACGGCGAGGTGGAATTGCTTCCAGAGGCATTCGGAGCTGCTAAGCGACGTTTGACGAGGCTGATGCAAGAGCGGCTCGGCAGGCGGTGCGCCACACAATGGAAGCGCCGGGATTAGGGGGCCGGCGCGGCGGAGCGTGGCAGCCCGCTCGCCGTGTTGACACAGTGACGAGCGCCATTACGGAGTGCGCTCGCCGTTTACGAGAATTGTTCTCCCAAAGTTCAGTCTCGGTAAACAAGTTAGTCGGAACGGTTTGCGAAATAGCCGCCGTGGTAATAAACGAGGCTTAACGGTAGCCTGAGAAACGATTCACTCTATTGAAGACGTCGTGCAAAAAGGTCTGTGCTAAATCGCAGAAACTTTTCACAGATACCTCGCGTTAAAGTCTGAACGAATATCTCCACGGTTAGCAACCGTAAGGCGACAGAAGTGAAAATTTCTACGAAACACAGAAGAAGTGCACGTTAAAGTTGACACGTCGTGGGGTCTTAAGTAATCACAAGATAAGAAGGATTTTCTTTGCAAATATTTTATTGCCTTTGATTACGATAATCATATAGCCTCCTACAATGTACGAAAAATGTTTTTGTTTACTCACACAATCACACTTTTACATGTTCAAGTCATACTGCAACAACGATGGCTGGTTTTTAAGTAACGTCATTTGTGTAAGTTTTTTATTATTAATTTATTTCACTATCGTAGTTTCGGCTCAAAAGACATTTTCAAGCAAAAGCTGAAAAAATTGGTCGGAAACTATCGGGCATGTCTAAATGACATGCCCTCGTCGAAATATTACACTGCTGCAAGCAGATGATTCCCAATGTCCTCAGTGACACAGCAAATGCGACCTGTGGCCGGATTTCTTCCATGGATGATGTTCGGCTGGCCACCGCTTATTGCATAATTCGTCGATCCTCACGTGTGCCTCTCACGTGGACTTCCACAACATAGTACACGGATGTTGGAATGTTCCATCGACCTTCGCCGAAAGCAGTGACACATCACCGATACACTGTGCCCAACATGTGCAGCAATCCGTCAATACGTCCACCCAGTTTCCTGCAGTCCCACAATGTGACCTCGTTCACATGCCTGAAGCTGTTCAACAGGAGTACTTACTTGTCCATGGAGCCTGGCTGTACCCTAGAACGAGTGTTGCAAACAGTGTTCACCTGTAAACTCAGCACAGTTAACACCTGCAGAGTCAAAACACAGGGTGCACAGACTTAAACTTAAAGTTTTTTAAGTCAGGCAAACTTTATTAACATTCTACATCTTTATTTTTCATGTCCACATATCTATTTTTCGATGTAGTCACCGTGGCGCTGAATATGTTTCTCCCAACGAGAGACCAGTTTGTTGATACTCTCACTCGTCACTGTCAAAGTGAATTCCTCGAAGGTGCTCTTTAACTTTTAGCAACACATGAAAATCGAATGGGACCAAGTCGGGATTGTATGGAGGATGAGTAATGACGGTGATCCAAGGCGTCAGACTGTTGCAGATGTCGCAGCGCTTGTGTGTGGTCCTAGCACTGTCATGGTGAAGGAGAGGGTGCTGCATGTGTGGATGAACTCTTCGAATTCGAAACAAGATTACAGCACACTGTTTCACATGCACCGACATAGTTACGTTACACATCGCCATATTACACGCTACAACTAGGAAGGCGTCTAGTGGAAGAGGGCTGCACATACGTAGACATGAAGAATAAAGATGTAGAACCGTAACAACTTTTGTTTTATTTAAGTAGCGTCCAGTTTTCAAAAAAAAAAAAATCGGAAGCATTACTTTTCAGAACGCCCTCTTATTATACACAGGTGCCTCTGAACACAGCCCTTGAGGGTGTTGTAAATTTTTTTTCCGGCAGCGTATGTAAACCGTTTAGGAGACAATGTAAGCAGTCCTCTTAGATTGTTTGCCGATGATACTGTCATTTACTATTTTCCAAACTGCAAATTAACTCTAAACCATAAAATGTGCGAAGTCATCCACATGAGTACAAGGACTCTGTTAAAAATTCAACTCAGCGCGTAGGAGTTACATTACAAGCAACTTAAATTGGAATGAATACATAGAAAATGTTCTGGGGAAGGCGGACCAAACTGTGCGTTTTATTGGTAGAACGCTCAGAAGATACAACAAATCTTCTAAAGACACTGTCTACACTATACTTAACCGCCCTCTACTAGAGTGTTGCCGCGCGGTGTGAGATCCTTACCAGATAGGACTGACGGTAGACATCAAATAAGTTCAAAGAAAGGCACTTCACTAAGTATTATCGTAAAATAGCGGAAGAGTGTCACGGATATGATACGCCAATAGGCGTGTCAATTATTTAAAAAAAAAATGCGTTTCTCGTTGGAATGAGACGTTTTCACAAAATTTCAATCAATTGCATCCTCCGAATACGACAGTAATTTGTTGACACCCACCTGCATAGAGAAAAGGTACCATCATAGTCATTGCCTCTGCGTGAGCATAAGGAAGTAGCGATCAGTGAGACATTTAGGTCTCAAGCGGACATTGTACGTAAACATCGGTAAATGTAAAGACGTGACAGAGGGACAGAAAGGGGCAATTGTGTTTGGCCGTGCCCATGGTTGGACTTGTTGACGTTTCGCGGTGGACTGTTCAATATGTCTATAGTCAATGGTGTAAAACACTTGGTCACGAAACGCAACGTCAGAATTGTGGTCGAGAAATATTCTGACAGAGAGGGACTGGAGATGCGTTTCGCAGCTTGTGCATCAAAATCGCTCCCAAATCCGGTAGGCAATGAGTGGAGGTCTATCCCACCCTTTTAACGAGAGAAACTGCGGCGAGAACTGCATTGAATGGTCTTCTAGAGCAAGTCACCTCCCAGAAGGCTATTGCTCACCCCCTGTCAACCCCTCCCACTTTTTCTTTTTTTATCAAGACGACTACAGGAAAGTTCATCCGGTTGGAAGGATGAGTGTCTGGTTTTTTGAATACTCCCTGATCCCATTACATCCCGATGGCCTGCAAAATCCCCTGAGTTGTGGAGCATTTTGGAACAGCGGGTGAAACGCCATCAGCATCTCCCCAATGTGGTGGAATTGCGCGATCAAATTTCCAACGAGTGGCTTAAACTGGGTACAACACACCTGCACCCGATTCTCTACAAGAGGTAAATTTCTTGTCCGGTGAGCTTACAATAAGGCGTGTTACAAACATCCAGCACGTATGTTTGTTGTGTTCCACATTTCACGTCGTTTTCGTCAGATATGCTAACGTGCAGTGTTCCTCACTGGCATACCACTGTAAAAGGGGACACAAAATCAATTAAGTGCAAAATCCGTACTGTTCGCATTTTTATTTACTTATATATACTGACTTCCGGCATTTCTTTTGTGCCTGAGTAAAATCACGAATGTCAAAAAAATGGTTCAAATGGCTCTGAGCACTATGCGACTTAACTTCTGAGGACATCAGTCGCCTAGAACTTAGAACTAATTAAACCTAACTAACCTAATGGCATCACACACATCCATGCCCGAGGCAGGATTCGAACCTGCGACCGTAGCGGAATGTCAAAAACTTAGGTCCAGGAACCTGTGATGAATTGGTCTTAGTCAAGAATGCCTTTAAGGCGAAAAATAGGGTATTATCAACGAGACTCGTCCGACCAGGCAACATGTTTCCAGTTATCAACTGTCCAATGTGAATACAGTGTTGACATGCCCAAGCGATGCGTAAAGCTTTGTGTCGTGCAGTCATCAAGGATACACAAATGGGCCTTCGGCTCCGAAAGCCCATATCGATTGTGTTTCGTTGAATGTGTCGCACGCTGACACTTGATGGCCCAGCGTTGAAATCTGCGGTATTTTGCGCAAGGGTTGCACTTCTGTCCCGTTGAACGATTCACTTCCGTCGTCATTGGCCCCGTTCTAACAGGATCTTTTTCCGGCCGCAGCGTTGTCGGAGATTTGATATTTTACCAGATTCCTGATATTCACGGTACATTCATGAAATCACTTAAATCTTGATGCCGCACGGGGTAGCCGTGCGGTCTCAGGCGTCTTGTCATGGTTCGCACGGCTCCTCCCGTCGGAGGTTCCTCCCTCGGGCATGGGTGTGTGTGTTGTCGTTAGTGTAAGTTAGATTAAGTAAGAGTAATTAGTGTGTAAGCCTTGAGACAGATGACTTGTGCAATTTAAAATTTAAATCTTGATAAGCTGCCATTTTTGCAGCAGTAACCGATCTATCAACTGTCCCAGACACTTGTTGTCCTATAGAGGCATTGTCGACCGAAGCGCCGTATTCTGCCTGTTTACATATCTCTGTATTTGAATAAGCATACCTATACTAGTTTCCTTGGTGCGTGTATTACCTGGTTGAAATTGTAACGTCGTAAGCTGTTACCCAAAGTTTACAGTTTGACGTTCATCCGTGACTATAAACCTAAAAAGCTTTTCAAAGAAATAGTAAAACGTGTACCAAGTTTTTCCCTTGTGATAAAAATCTCGTTTTGGCTGTTAACCGCATCAGCTCTAAAAGGGAGCTGGTAATACTTGTAGCATATCAGACTTGCAAATTAAAATAAAATCATCAAGCTTAGTTTTAAGTTATTTGTTTACTGTTCTGTAAAATATTTCACCAGGCACACTGCAACCCCTGTGTTAGCTGTTCCCAGGCAGGGCGAATTGGTTGCTGATCGTATCCAGCAGGAAATCGCCTTGTCTACTGTCAAGCAGTTGGAAGCTGTTGCGAATGGGTGTGTTGGGAGGGCTACCGAGAGTCATGTACCATAGATACCAAAGGTACGTCAAGTACTGTCCTCTCCAGTGAATACTATCTCTTCTGAAGGAAACAGAGGATCTCTCATTTTTCATCCACTTGACTGTGAATGGCATGGTAGTGGTCTGGGTGTCTTGCACAGGAGAGGCAGAGACTAGAAGGACTCAAGATATTACACTCATCACCCTAACGAACAAGTTCGAGATGCTGTCTGAAACCGAAACGGAGCCAGGTAGACTCACTTCACCTGTTGGGAAACCGGTTGTGACCTGGACAAGATGAGGCAAATGTAAAAGGGTAATGATCTATTAATCGTCGGCAGTTCAAACATATGGTCAGTAATGGTAGCCTTTAGAAAAGTGGCACCAAGAAATGTGAAGGAACACCAGGTGCTCCCATTGCGTACGCCTAGGGGCCTCAGTCAACAAACTGAAGAGGCTACTGTGGCAGCCATTGAGGGAACATGGTACAACCAACAGCACACTGAGGCAAACGTTGATAAAAACTATGCCTGTCGTCTGGACTCCGACGATGCACTTGTGTCGTTCCAGCAACAGGCAGAGAACGTTGAGAATACCAACCTTGCTAAAGAAGTTTCAACGAAGCTCACAATCTGCACCATTGTCCCCAAATGGATCGTTTCAGCAACAGGTAGAAAACACTGAGAATACCAGCCTTGCTCAAGAAGTTTCAACGAAGCTCACAATCTGCACCATTGTCCCCAAAACAAATCGTGGATCCCTGGTTTCGAGTTCTGAGTGACTGTGTGTTGGGGTACACACAAGTGTGTTTTGGTTTATGCACAGGAAACCTGGGAATATCCGTGTAAAATTCAAAGAAACGTCCCCTACACCTCGCTTGGGTGAGAGTATTAAAATCCTAGTAGTTAACTGCGGAAGCATTCACAACAAAGTGTCTGAAGCGCTCCTAGAAAGAACTGAAGCTAACATAATACTAGACACAGAAAGCTGGGTAAAACTTGAAGTTGATAGCAGTGAGTTTTTTTGGGAAAATTTAAGAGTACATCGAAACGATAGGTTAATATGGAATGGAGGTGGTGTATTTGCGACAGTAGACAAGAACCTTAAATCCTGAAGACTGTTTGTGCAACACTCAGTATCAAGGGTGGACATAAAACTATAATTTGATCTTTCTATCGACCGCCAGCCTCAACTTCTGGTGTAACCGAAAACAATAGAAAACCTCAGTTCGCTTTTACGTAAGTTAATTACACTATAATCATCAGAGGAGACTTAAATCATTCAACAGTTAGTTGGAATAATTACAGTTATGTTAGTGGTGGACTTGACAAGATACCCTGTGAAACTACTGAATGCATTCTCTGAAAACTATTTAGAGGAGATAGCTCGAAAATAGATCTACCGGCAACAAACAGACCTGACCTCTTCGAGGATGTACACATCGAAACTGGTATCGGTCACCTTGAGGGAGTTGCAGCAACAATGAATAGCAAAGAAAAAAGGGCAATTAAAACAAATTGAGGGGTTTATCTGATCAGCCAAGTAGATAAATAAGCAGTGTCATATGTAAGTGAGGAACTTCACACTGTTATCTGAGTAGAGGAGCATGTAGAGGGACTATGGCTCAAGTTCAAAAGAACAGTTGGTTCGGGGTGGGAAGGATCCTCCATGGTGACCCTAAGAATGTACTACGACCAGCTACGTTTCGCTCGCATATGGATTGTGAGGACAAAATTAATTACAGCAGGCGCAGAGGCATTTAACGTCATCCTCCCGCGCTCCGTAAGTGAAGGAACTAAAAAAATTCGTAATAACTTGTTTAATAGGACGTACGCTCTGCCATGCAGTTTGCGGTTGTTTGCAGGGTATGAATGTAGATGTAAAAGAGATATCAGAGCTCGCACGAAAAGATTTAAGTGTTCGTTTTTCCCACGTGCTATTCGAGGGTGGAAATAATACAAAGGTGGGTTGATGAACACTCTCCCAGGCACTTACTTGTGAACTGCAGAAAGGTGATGTAGGTGTGGACTTGTCCTGCTTGTAAGATCGGAAAATACGTTAGAAAGTCATATCGCCGCAAGCCTCTAGACGATTCGTTAAGAATAATCCTAGCACGACACGACCGCCCGCCTCTGGGAGGAGTACTATGCAGCTGGGTACAGAGAGTGTTGTGCGACCTGGCCTGACGAGCGACCGCATGACGTAACCCGGCGGCGACAGCCACCAAATGCCAGTGGGCAGAAGAGAGGCGAGCGGCTGAGTGCCGACCTTTCCCCCTATGAGTGCCGCCGCCGCCGTGCCGTGGGAGTGCTTTGCAGCGGCGAGGTGGTGGCCGAGGCATTGGGAAGGGGGCAGCAGCTCTGGGACTAACGTCAAACTGCAAACTTCGGGTAACAGCTTAAGAGGTTACAATTTCAACCAGGTAATACACGTGCCAAAAAAACTAGTATAGGTATGCGTATTCAAATACAGAGGTATGTAAACAGTTAGAATACGGCGCTTCGGTCGGCAACGCCTCTATAGGACAAATGTCTCGGGCAATTGTTAGATCGGTTACTGCTGCTAAAATGGCAGGTTATCAAGATTTAAATTTGTGGTAAGGACTATGGGACCAAATTGCTAAGATCATCGGTCCCTAGTAAACACTAGTCAATCTAACTTAACCTAACTTCCACTAAGGACAACGCACACACCCATGCCCGAGGGAGGACTCGAACCTCCGACGGGGCGAGCCGCGCGAACCGTGACAAGACGGCCTTTGACCGCGTGGCTACCCCGTGCGACATCAAAATTTAAGTGAGTTTGAACGTGGTGTTGCAGTCGGCGCACGAGCGATGGACCACAGTATCTCAGAGGTAGCGATGAAGTTGGTGTGTTCCCATACGACTATTTTACGAATGTTCCGTGAATATCGGGAATCTGGTAAAACATCAAATTTCCGACAACGCTGCGGCTGAAAAAGATCCTATAAGAACGGGACCAACGATGAATGAAGAGAGCATCGTTCAACGTGACAGAAGTGCAACCCTTGCGATAAATGCTGCAGATTTCTACGCTGGGCTGGGCTTTCGGAGCCGAAGGCCCACTCGTGTACCCTTGATGACTGCACGACACAATGCTTTACGCATCGGCTGGGCATGTCAACACTGTATTCACATTGGACAGTTGATAATTGGAAGCATGTTGCCTGGTCGGACGAGTCTCGTTTCAGATTGTATCGAGCATATGGACGTGTACGGGTATGGAGACAACCTCATGAATCCATGAACCCTGCGTGTCAGCAGGAGACTGTTCAAGCTGGTGGAGGCTCTGTAATGGTATGGGGAGTGTGCAGTTGGAGTGGTATGGGACCCCTGATACAGCTAGATACGACTCTGACAGGTGACACGTACGTAAGCACCCTGTCTTATCACCTGCATCCATTCATCTCCATTGTGCATTCCGACGGAGTTAAGCAGTTCCAGTAGGACAGTGCGACACCCCACACGTCCATAATTGCCACAGAGTGGGTGCAGGAACACTCTTCTGAGTTCAAACAATTCCGCTGGCCACCAAACTCCCTAGACATGAACACTGTTGAGCATATCTGGGATGTCTTGCAACATGCTGCTCAGAAGAGATCTCAAGCCCCTCATGCTCTTATGCGTTTATGGATATCCCTGCAGGATTCATGGTGTCAGTTTCCTCCAGCAATACTTCAGATATTAGTCGAGTCCATGACACGTCGTGTTGCGGCACTTCTGCGTGCTCGCGGGGACCCTACACGATATTACGCAGGTGTACCAGTTTCTTTGACTCTTCAATGTAAATAGGCCATAGGATAACACAGACCACAAAATTTACTGAAACCGGCGAATTATTCATGGTGACTGATTCATGTGGTTTAAAAATTGAATTCTGGTTTATATGTGGCATAGAATAATAAACTAAGCTCCCAGATTTCTAAACGAGCTGGTCGTGATAACGAATTAAAGAGTGTCTGCCTTATTCAAGAACACGATGTTTATTTTGTTTAATCAAGAAACATTCTTAGCCCAGTTGTGGCATTCTCAGTGCTTCTTTTCTTTTATCATTTCTGAAACATACAGCGTGATTCAGCTGCTTCTACTGCTGGGTCGTATGCAACCCCCTACGCCTTCAAATACCACATGCAATATTTTCATATTCTCTCGCTTGTCATGTGCAAACTATTGGTCCTACAGAAACATGAAGAGGACCTTTCTGTAGGAAACTTAATGCAGTAAAATTTTCGCTGGAGGCCGTGGGTTTCGAATTATTCAAGAAAAATGTACAAAAGCTTGCATAATAAAAGTTTATATAATAACTCGGAAACCATGACCTCCAGCAGAAACGTATTCCGGTACAAAATATAACTAAATTAAGTTTCCTATAAAAAGGGTTTTAGTTTGTGCATAGCGATCGATAGAATATGAATGGTATCTGAAGGTGTTGGGGCTGCACAAAACCCAGCGGTAGGGCAGCTGCCTCGCCTATATAGATACCAGCTTTATTAAGGTTAGGAATATATGAACATCACATTTTGTTGTTGTTTAGAATACGTATGCATTGCATCTTGTGGCTCCCAATCAGCCACACGTCTTAATTAATACAGCACATCATAAACATGTAACACAGGGATGTTTGTTTAGCACACAACCATTACAATGTACAGGGTAGTCAAAAACAGTCTGAATAGTTTGTAAGGCGTTGCAGGGCAGGTTGTGCAGAAAAACAACTGTTAAGAAAAAGTTCGATACGCTACATCGTTTCTGTGCTATTTAGTTAGTATTCCATTTAGCCAGTCAGGTCGTCACATGCGCAAATTCAAGCAACCTGTCAGATACAGTATCGCCAGACGCATTCTTCGTTTTGTTTCCTCAAACCAAACCAAAGTAGCATTTGTTCACCTAGCTTAAATTTACCACTTCCGAAAAAGGTACGTTTTAACTAGTAATGAGCATTTCAGCAAGTGATAACTCACAGACCCACAGGTGTTTGTGCATCACAGCATTTTAACACTTGCAAGTGCTTGAATTTGCACTCGCAGTGACTTGATTTGACTTCAATGTTAAATAACTCGAAAACAGGCATTTACTGGATTTTTTTTCTTCACAATTATTTCTCATCACAACATCTCCTGCTACACCTTGACAAGCTTTTCAGCCTATTTCTGACTACCCAGTAATTCCGATAAAATAGTGGGAACTACGATATTTTATTGTTGCGTACCATAGCAATAGTTCACATGTACTTCATCTTTTTTTCAGCTATTCGTGTTGTTACTGTTTTAATGCTAAAATGACCTGTGGACATTGGTAAAATTTTTTAACTTTTTGGTCTCTGAAACCATTTGGTTAGGTTTCCTATTTATAAGTTGTGTTGGGGATTTTTAACAGCTTTCGCTTACGGTGTTTCATTATGATTGGTGAATTTTGGATGTTACTATGTTGGTGTAGCTTGGAAACAGTTTTTGCTGCTCATTTATGCTTTTGACAGTCGTTTGTTTCACTTTTGCTTTCGATTGGTGGCCGCGGAATTAGAATTTGTCATTTTCATTGTGTGTGTGTGTGTGTGTGTGTGTGTGTGTGTGTGTGTGTGTGTGTGTGTGTGTGTGCCGAGGTTTATTGCGTATTGTTTGATAGTTTGCTTGCAATGCTGTATAACGTTCTGTTGAAAAATACTGCCTGATCAATGGTGACTTTTGGCGAGTATGATAGCTTTCTGGATGTGGTAGTTTTCTGTTTTGTTAATATGTGTATGAATGCCTGGAGCTCTACTTCTGTGATCCTATGGTGGCTGCTTTCAACGGGGTGGTCTACAAATGTGGAGTGTGTGCTATTGTTTATCAATGGTCTTAAATGTTCAGAGCAACTTAGTCTGAAGTTTCTACATGTCCATCCCACCTATACTGAATTTAGTCTATAGGTTAACTGGTGTATACTTGCTTTATTGAATTTATCTACGGTAATGTCAGGTGTTTTTGTTCTTTTCTGCGGTATATTGTTTATTCTGTATGCCATAAGTAGTCTTTGTTTTCTCTCTAATGTTTCCTTTCCTGTGGGCTATTTTTTTTTTTTTTTGTCAAATGTCAGTGTGTGCGATGTTTCCCTGTTGTTTTTTATTTCTTCATGTAGTGAACGTTTTACGTTCGTTGCTGTATGATCATTTTTGGTGTGTTTCACTGTAATGATGTAGTGTGTCTTCTGTATAAGTGTTTTTATTTTTTTGTTTTTTGGTTTACTTGATCGACAGTGTTTAGTTTGTAACATATTCAGTGATACAGTAGACAGAGTGACACCAGAACATAAGACCACAATGACAGAACGGGCTCGATATTATTCTAGCACAAGACATCAGTAATAAACATACGGTAGAAAACACATCGCAGCCGTCAGTCGAAAAGAAAACAAGGAGACGTGTGTCTAAGCCACAGCAACATATTTACGTACAGATTTCATCATTAAGTACGAAAAAACGGAAGTAAAAGCTATTTAAAGTTCGCAACACAATCTGAAATAGCAAGCGACATCACATAGTTTTCAAAAACATAGGTTTACGAAACTTTACCAATGTCTACAGGTCATCTTAAACCTTAAAACCATGACAACAATACATTTATCAGGAAAATAAAAAATGGTTCAAATGGCTCTGAGCACTATGGGACTCAACTGCTGAGGTCATTAGTCCCCTAGAACTTAGAACTAGTTAAACCTAACTAACCTAAGGACATCACAAACATCCATGCCCGAGGCAGGATTCGAACCTGCGACCGTAGCGGTCTTGCGGTTCCAGACTGCAGCGCCTTTAACCGCACGGCCACTTCGGCCGGCTATCAGGAAAATAGCCACGTACACTCAGCACGGGTTAACTACAGAAATAGCAATCGTAACAAAACGACATATGGCACTATTTTATCGGATTATACAGTTTAAATGTAATAAAATTAAGTTCAGACATTGCCATAACGCGTCTGTGTTGCAGACGACATGCTGTATTAATTTAGATACTTGGCTGATTTCTGTTGGTAGCCACAGGGCAAAATAATTAAAAAAAAACATATAGTATACATGCAGTCTATGTAAGAAAAAAATGATTTCAACGAATTCCTTACTTACATACAATCTGTAAGTGTAAAATCTACTGAGAATGCCATAACTGTATTGAAACGTGTTTGGGAACTAAACAAAACAAAAACTGTTTTATTGCTAGAAGTCCGGACCTTTTAATTCAATATTATTTCCTGCAAGCATGGGAAGAGGGGTGGAAATTATAATAATATAGACATGTTTCATTCAACAAATAGAGAGTCCATATTTAAAAACAAATTCTTTTCTACAAGCTTTGTGCTTTAATGTACTTAGCATCTCACGTCTGCACATTACGCAAATACAGGACTGCTCATAGGAGCTGGCCTTAGTGGCCGAGCGGTTCTAGGCGCTTCAGTCCGGAACCGCGCGACTGCTACGGTCGCAGGTTCGAATTCTGCCTCGGGCATGGATGTGTCTGATGTCCTTAGGTTAGTTATGTTTAAGTAGTTCTAAGTCTAGGGGAGTGATGACCTCAGATGTTAAGCCCCATAGTGCTTAGAGCCATTTGAACCATTTTTTTTTTTGCTCATAGGAGTACACAGCAGAACTCACATCAGCCGGAGCCGTAGGCGCGTCTCCGTGCGCACGACGGAACTCGGGCACTGCTTGCTTACGCAGCGGAAAGACTGCCGACAGCCGAGACCCCTGTTAACGGTTTCCGGAGGATTGAAATATGCGCTAAACATGAATACCGTAGACGTGCGGAGTTGTCTGTGGGTAAAAGGTTGTAAGATGCACCTCCGACGTACATTTCAGAGACACACTGTGGCGAATGATATTCCTTATGGAGATTCTCAGAAAACTCCAGAGGCAAACGCTACAAGAGAGGAATTATACATCACGGAAACGTTTACTGTGAAACACAGAGAGCGTACGTTCCAAAGAAGACTCGGCCAACATCTTACTTCCTCCTTCATGTGTCTGGCAAAATGAGCACCATGAGAAAAATCATAGAAGCAGAGTTCACCCGAAGGTTTGCGAACACTCGATTTCCCGACGCAACGTTCTCAAATGGAACAGTTAGTGGGGGAAATAATAGTGTTACCTGAAACATTCTCCGTCATATTCCATAAGGCGGCAGAGTACAGGTAGATGTGTATTTAGGTTCGCTTGAAATTACAAAAAAAAAAAAAAAAAAAAAAAAAAAGTGCAAGAACAAAATCATTATGGTAATAGCTGGATAATGGAAAGTGAAATAAGGAAATTAAGATGTGACAGCAAAACTTATAGAATACGTGTCACAAACAAGGAGGAGGAAGAGATTCCTATTCTTTCGACATATCTACGGAATGAGTGACAATAAATTAACCAAAAAGATCTTCAAAATTTTTTGAAAAGAAAAGCCAGAGTCAACAGGTCAAGAAACATTTGGAAAGAAGCAACGAAACACGAGAAGAAATATTGGAAGGAGAAATGTTTATAATGAAAGTTTTACGCCGGCCGGTGTGTCGACCATTTAAATGGGACATGGGTCATGGGTCATATCATCAATCCGAATATTTAGCCGGCCGGCGTGGCCGAGCGGTTCTAGGCGCTTCAGTCTGGAACCGCGCGACCGCTACGGTGGCAGGTTCGAATTCTGCCTCGGGCATGGATGTGTGTGATGTCCTTAGGTTAGTTACGTTTAAGTAGTTCGAAGTTCTAGGGGACTGATGGCCTCAGATGTTAATTCCCATAGTGCTCAGAGCCATTTGAACCATCTGAAAGTTTTACGAATAGAAGATTTCCATGGAGGAAGGAAAGGAAAACAGGCACAAAATGATCTGAAACAAGGAAAGAGAAACAAAGTTAAACAATGAAGGAACACTGGAAGAAAAGGAAGGAACAACGAATGAGAAAGGACTGAAACTGGAATGTCGTTTCTAGAAGGCCCTAAGAAGAAGAACTGAACGGTTTTCATTTTACTAAACATAAACGATGTGAGTGAGACAAATTCGCTTAGTTTTGGTGCAGCTTATCATCTTAAACAATGAACAGTGTCCAACATGGAACATTTTTTCCGCGTAGTAGCTACGAATGAGTAACTAAACTTTTTTAATAATTGCATTAAATGTCGCCCACCCCTTTCATAAACTTTTTCCTAACATTGCTACCCATTGTTCCCGTTTCATTTGTGGGCAGTGCTCAAAGAACTGATTGCTTTTGTATTTTAATGCCCAAATTAACCTAAGAAATTTGTAAAGATTGTCAGGGTAGGATCAGTGTGAGAGCAAAATCTTTGCACACCTGTGCGCCACAAGTTGTTGCTTCGTATCACAGAGATAATGATGGTTGATACCAATATCTTTAGACCTTTTTCGTTTCCCATTCGTTACTGAAGTCAAAAGTACACCTGTTCTAACGTGGATATGAAGTCGTTGTAAGGGAGACACGTGGCTCTAGCACTAATCTTTAGGTTACCCTTCTGCTACAATAAGATAGCTCAACTTGGCAGTCCCACACCATATTTATATTATCTAGTCTAGACGTAGTTGACACATCCATTGTTGTGGAAACTGATAATGAATCAGACAGAAATTAGTAACGACTTACTCCTCGACGAGATAGCTTTCAGCTCACTCGATTTACTCTTCAACTCACTGAAAGTTAGGCGTCTCACGGTGGTACTTACAGGATATGAGAAACAAGCAATGTCATGAGGCAGAAGAAACTGATACCAGCTCAATCATTCTCGCGTTACTTACACAGAGCAAGGCAGCGCTCTGACTGGAACACTAAATGCATCCGCATTCGGGGAAGGGCCACTGTCATTTAGTTTTTTCTATTATCTCCTGTACTTTTGATGGAACACGGTATTGGTCCTTCAGTCAAGTCAATTGCCCATCTTTATAGAGGTCAAACGAACTCTCATGTCTTCGATGCCTAGCCTTTTGTTCTTCCCTTTCTAAACGTTACGCTGAAGAAATCAGTGGATATTCGTCCTGACAGTGATGAAGCACAGAGCAATAGCTGTCAGTAGGGCGAGCTCCGCTACAGTTTCTTTCAGTGTATCGTCTTCTAATATCATTTGTCAACACAATGTTCCTAACCTACTCATTATATTTCTTTCGTTGAGTTACGATGTACTCTCGTCATGTAGCCCATGTCCCACAGTTAAAAAGTACAACGCGTACCAAAACAGAACATTTGCCGTGACTGCATTTGATGCGATATAAAATATTTCTGTTGGAACCTGAAGATGTTGTACCCTGATGAATGAGCTGTAGTTGAGAAATCCTGTTTTCTTTTCATTCTATTTGAGGACTAGTTGATTCGGGGAAGTACGATCCTTAGACAAGTTACTTTCGCCTCAAGTGTTCCACACTATCCAGTAAATTAGTCTCGTGAAACCAACCGAATATTACCTTTCGTGCTTGAAACACAATATACTGCAGCTGCGATTTAGGAACATCAAGTGTCTTCTTCGAAAGCCAATTTCAACTTGTCTAAGTTACGTGACGAGCATATCGTTAAACTATTACTCTGTCAATGTACCGAAAGAACTTGTGAACAAAAAAGCTCAGTTCATGTACAGACTCCACGTTCGCTATTTCGTTAAGAACCTTGGCATTGGAACATGTCGTAACGTCCGATTAGAGTTAGTCGATAGACGCATGCAGTAAAGTATACTGTAAAAAGCCGTAAGCTACGTGAAAACGTTGGCGCGTTGTAATCAAAGAGCACGAAACAAAACGAATGAAATCAGTAAAAGAGCGACTTTCGTATGTGAACGTCACATGTCGGAAACGTAGCTTTACCTGTCGACATCTAAAGGTCGTTTTGACTTTCAACACGAAGAGGCTAAATGTCGCAGCCGCTTAACAGCAGCCTCCATTTCAGCAAGAAGACACGAAACGTATATTCTAATGGCTACGGTGACATATGCAGGTTAATGGGCTTGCGGGTGGAACTTTGCATGCATGTGTGGGAATAGTTAACGCTGATCGTGTTGCAGACAGATTTGTTCTCGTTCTTTTCTCTTGTTTTTAACATACAAGTGAACTGGTTTGTTTATTCACTAACCTATCGGAGAAGCTTCTTACGTTCGCTTATAGCCACAATTGTTTTTAACTTTCTCCTAACAAAAGTGACAAGCATACTTTGCCTGTGTTGATAACGTTACTCGAAATCTTAACGATTTAACAATTGGTTCATATCATTTTCACTGCGTTACCAGAAGGATCTGTGAAGTGGTGTTCTGGTTCCAGACGAGAGTAAATTGGACAAGAGGGAACAGCCTTGGAAAACGTCCGAAGAGACCGTTGCGCCAATTGGCAATTCGTACCTGTTTGTCAGTAGCATCTGTTCACATAGACAAGCTTTACAAGGAAAGCGAACTATAGGAATCAATCTCTCTGTTACACAAAGACTGCAATAGCCACTTGACTAATTTGGGACTGCTGTATCGAATGGCCAATTAAATTCAGCTTCAAAAAATGACTTTGTGTGTGTGTGTGTGCGCTGACTCTAACTAGACACTACAAAAACGAAATTCCAAATATCTGCCGAAACACCAGAGAAAATTTGGTTGACGACTCTTAGGATGGACACCCGGTACACGCTCTGTCACTATGCAATTCCTTTACTACTAACAGCAGGAATATGTCTGTGACAAAATTTCGTTCCGTGCATATTTTCGGTAGAAGATCAGCGTCACAGAAAGGCAATCTGGGAACTCTGCAATCACGTATGTATCGAATATCGTCATTCAGTACTGCGTAACTTTGCTGCCTAATTAAGGCAATGGGTAGAGTTTTGCGACAGAATACTTATGTTCGAGAATCCAATTCCAAATTTGAGGCTATTTTTTTATAATTTCGAACTGCTCAGTAATGCTGTCGAAGAATCTTTCTTAAACAATACATCTCCTTTTTTTTTCTACATTGAGCATGAGATGTATTGGGCAAACATGTCAGAAATTTTCAAAACCAGTCAAAAATAAACTACCTCTTATAAGACAGAAATAACTACGAAAACTATCGACGAGAAGATTTTACTTATATATTACATTCAGTAAGAGCGTTTGATTTTTACACCAGTTTACTACAAAGAAGCACTTCTCGCAAGGAAATTTGCAGCATCTGACGAGGTTCGTGCAATACCTGGAGTACTTGATAGAATGAGCTAGAATTTTAGACGAATATTTTATACCTGCACTGAATATGGTCGTCACCATTCTGGCCATCTTCTGTGATGTACAACATTATTCAGCAAACAATACATTACTGTTGCTGAATTTGAGGAGCGTATGCACTAATCATTGATTTTCACCCGCTTGAAATTACTTCCAAGGCCATATCCTCCTATCTCAAGACGGTTATATTTGGACTCCTCTATCAGCTCCATAAATTTGTGCGTACCGTTTTGAATCACTCTGTACACACTGAACCGCCAAAAAAACTGGTCTAGGCATGCATACTGAAATACAGAGATATGTAAACAGGCAGAATACGGCGTTGCGGTTGGCAACGCCTATATAAGACAACAAGTGTCTGGCGCCGTTGTTATATCGGTTACTGCTGTCTACAATGGCAGGTTATCAAGATTTAAGTGAGTTTGAGCGTGGTGTTATAGTCGGCGCACCAGCAATGGCACGCAACATCTCCGAGGTAGTGATGAAATTGGGATGTACCCGCACAAATATTTCACGAGTGCACCGTGAATATCAGGAATCAGGTGAAACATCAAATCTCCGAGATTGCTGCGGCCAGGAAAAGATCCTGCAAGAACAGGACCAACGACGACCGAAGAGAATCGTTCAACGTGACAGAAGTGCAACCTTTCCGCAAACTGCTGCAGATTTCAATGCTGCGCCATCAAAAGTGTCAGCGCGCGAACCATTCAACGAAACATCATCGATATGGGGTTTCGGAGCCGAAGCCCCACACGTGTACCCTTGATGACTGCACGACACAAATCTTTTCCTCCCGCCTGGGCCCGTCAACACAGGCATTGGACTGGTGATGACTGGAAACATGCCTGGTCGGACGAGTCTCGTTTCAAATTGTGTCGAGCGGATGGACGTGTACGGATATGGAGACAAAACCATTAGTCCTGTATGTCAGCAGGGGACTGTTCAAGCTGGTGGAGGCTCCGTAATGGTGCGGGGCGCGTGTAGTTGGAGTGATATGGGACCCCTGATACATCTAGATACGACTCTGACAGGTGACACGTACGTAAGCATCCTGTCTGATCATCTGTATCCATTCATGTCCATTGTGCATTGCGACGGACTTGGGCAATTCCAGCAGAGCAGTGCGATAGCCCACACGTCCAGAATTGCCACAGAGTGGCTGCAGGAACACTATTCTGAGTTTAAACACTTCCACTGGCTAGCAAACTTCCGATGCATGAAAATCATTGAGCATATCTGGGGTGTCTTGCAACGCACTGTTCAGACGAGAGCTCTACCGCCTCGTACTCTTTCGGATTTATGGAGAGCCCTTCAGGATTCATGGTGTTGGTTCCATACAGCACTACTGCAGATATTAGTCGAGTCCATGCCACGTCGTGTTGCGGCAGTTCTGCGTGCTCGCAGGGGCCCTACACTATATTAGGCAAGTGTACCAGTTTATTTGGCTCTTCAGTGTCAATGGCTTCATGAAAAATTGTTTGCAGTTGCGTACGGAACCATGATTGTACAAAGGCGTTCACCTCCTTATCCGAAGTAGGTCGACGGCTCCGAATGTTTTCCTTTTCAGAGCTCCAAATATACAGAAGTCGCGTAGAGAGACTTCCTAGCGAAACTTCTGCAGCGTAGTCGAAACAGCCTTGGCAGCATGTATTTGGGCCTCCATACAGTCCCAGTCTCTCTCCGTTCGATTTCCACATTTTTGGAGCCGCGAAGAAAGATATTCGTGACCGTCGATTCGCTTTGGACTCCTGTGTACAATCACACTTCCGTAGGCAATAGCAAACGTTTTGCCATGAAGACAATCGTCTTGTCTCACAGTGAGAAAAATGTAATACAGTTATAGCGATTGCTTTTTAAACAATAAGCAGTTTACTTATTTTTTCCCATGTGTCTCGTTTTCATTTGTCTGCTCCTCTTACTTATGACAGCAGAAACGTGACCTCTCACGTTATTACGGAACCATTTGGCGTCGTACACTAACGTACCACTGTACTTCGACCTTGTACTGTGTTCTTCCTCTCTGACGAGTGTCATCAGAACGTAACCTGTCAACAGAGGTACTGTGAAAGATCAGCTTACGACGAACGTATTCCTTTGCTCCACCAAAAACTGTGAACGAGATCCGACGCAAAAACAAGAATACTCAAAACTAGTTCAATTATACTGCTGCTTTTAAAATTGCAGCACCACAAAGAAGCATGCAACAAATGCGACATTGCCATCCCATGTGCGATATCCTTCCATATGCAAGGATTAGAATTTCAGCGGAACCTTCAGAAAGTAGGTAGAAGTAACACCACCTAAATTCTGTATTTAAGGATGAAAAGACGTTCTGCAAAATTTGCACAGAGAGAGGCACACGCATACTGAATGTCTAAATGTGTTTGGGATCTGTAGGCAGGATTCACACATTAGATTGCCAGCAGCGAATGTCAGAGACATAGGTCCGTTTTCAGGTAAGACATGCAATAGTAACGTACCAAGAAATTGATCACATCACAGGAAACGATCCATTTAGTGATTGAGAAGCTGAAAGGCCAAACTCGTTGAAAAGGTACCTACGTGACGACTGCGGATGACTTTCACATATTCTTGTTATTGCTTTGTGCAATCAATAATTTCTTTAGAACTGATGATTTACCCGAAAAAATTATTCCGTAAGACAATACTACGTGGCAATATGAAAATATGTGAGGAAGCTCATTAATTTGTTTCCAATACCAGTAATTATACGAAAATCAAAAGTAGCTCGACTTAACTGATTGACAAGCTGAGTAATACGATTCTTCCAGGTCAAGTTTTCATCACTATGTGCTCCCAAAAATGTGGATTATTCTATCCTGATTACTGATCCTGTTAATGTGCTACATCATTTGTTGGTATGACTCTGTTTGTTGTACAGAATCGAACATAGTGGGTTTTCTCATAATTTAGGTAGTGTCCATTATGGCAGAAACACTTCATATTTCTTTCAAAAACATAATCAACAATCTTATCTGTTGCTTACTCTCTAATGTATCGTCTGCAAAAAGTGCCAATCCTGCTGCTGAATGTTAAGCTGAAAGTCATTCACATATATAGGATGATTCAGCTGCCACTGTCTATGGGTTTTATGCAAAACACGACACCTTCAATTACCACATGCAAGATTTTCATATCCTCTCGCTTGCTATGTGCAAAATATTAGTCCCACAGAAAAAATGAAAGGGACCTTCTTTTAGGAAATTTAACATAGTTAAATTTCATTCTAGGTGCATTTTCGCTAGAGGTCGTAATTTTCGAATTATTCAAGATAAACGTACAGAAGTGATCTTCAAATGCGTTTTGCTTTAATAACGCGAAAACCATAGACTCCAGGGAAAATCCATCCCAGCACAAAATTTAACTGCATTAATTTTCCTACAAAAAGGTCTAAAACTAATAGTTAGCGCATAGCGAGCGAGAGAATATGAAACTCCCACACGTGGTTTTTGAAGGCATTGTGGGTTGCATGAATCATATCAGTAAGGGAAGCTGAATCCCCCTGTACAGGAAACGCACCCTTTGTGATTTCTCCCCAGTCAATAAAGTATTCTATCCTTCCAACATTGTTTGAATTACTCATCAGTACTTTCTGCATTATATCTGATCCAAACCAGTTGTTTAGACTGCTACCATTTCCATAAAACTAAAGCTTTTCTAATAGTGTAACTTGACTGCACAATGAAACACCTTGGAAAGGCCCCAAAAACTACAAACTAACGATGTGTTATTATTTAAGGCCTGTAATATTTGGTGGGTGGATGTATAAAGAGCATTCTCAGTCGAGCAACTGTTCTTGAATGCAAAATGCGATACGCAAAGCACTTTCTTTCTACTTAAACGTGACACTAGCTTGTAGGACACTACTTTTTCTAATATTTTGAAAAATATGTCAGTAAGGGAACTGGAGGATAGGTATTTAAGTTGTTCTTGTCACTCATTTTATAAAGAGGTTTGACAGTTGCATACTTTCAACTGACTAGAAAACCTCCCTGTGCCAGTGATGCATTACATACATCAATAAGGACATTACTTGTTACGTTAGAACAACTTTTCAGAATTCTGTTTGAAATTCCATCAATACAATATGTATTTGTTTTCTAAACATTTTATTGTACTGTTAATAATAGTGAAGGATGCTGATGCAGTTTTTAGTTGCATAAGGTTTGCAGAACGACGTTGGAAACATTCTTTCGGTTCTTGGACTGAGCCATTCATAGGTGCTAAATTTAGAAAGTGACTGTTAAAGATACTCGGAACTTGTGAAGCATCAGTCAGAACAATGTAATTTAGTTTAATTGTTGTAGTACCTTGTAAACTGATTGGCTGTTCTGTCTTCAGTTTGACAGTATCCCTTATCCCATTATTAACATTACTAATTTCTGTCGGGACGTTCATACTTCTGGACATTTTAATGACTTTGCCTAAAGATGATTCTGTCGGCATAGCACTCTTCTATTGGGTTATTTCTGTTCCTCGTAATCCCCACTGGACGCCACTTCAGCCGTCCTAGAAAAGAAAAGCCATTTCCTGTGTGGGGCACGAGTTGCAGTGGTTAAACCAGTGTCAGGACTGGGCTTCAGATTCCAGTCCGGCCATCCTGTGTGAGTGTAACGGTGCTTCTCTAAAAATTGCGTTGAGAACCGTACTCTCCCATTGCTGATCGAAATACGCCTCTGATGAAAGGTAATAAAGAGTCTACGACGCTAAACTGCCGTGTCACGGGCGTTCTGCAGCTTATACGCACCGCAGCGCGACTCCGATGCTGGTAAGCAATGGACTAGTTTGGCATTCGTCGTCTTTCCGACGTGCGTGCTGTAAATGCGGAAACATGGACTATGGTGACGTTATCAGTAAATGTGTCCAAATAAGACCAACGTGCTGCTATTCTTTTCCTGGCTGCCGAAAGACAAACACCTATAGACAATCATCGGAGAGCGACCGTTGCGGAATGGTAGGATATGATATGCTGCTGCTTAATGACAAGGCACGCAGCCTTGTTGCAAATATCGTAACGCAGAAGTTACGCCATCCCAACTGAGAAGCACTGTAGCACCCACCCTATAGTCCTGATCTCTCACCATGCGTTTATCTCACCTTTTGTTCCTTTACAAAGGCCTTGAAGCCTTGATTTCCTCATTGGCCACGGCGATTTAGCCTGTATGGCATAACGATCCTGGACTGTACAGCCTTCGAACGAAAACTTTTTGATCGTCCTTTACAATATGAATTTAACACACGACTGGCTGAAATCGATTAAATCAAGAACCAACACATGGAACAGAACAGGAACAACAAAGTAACGGAATTTAAAATACAAAAATGACTTAAAGGGGTTACAGAAAACATTAAAATAAACCAAAGATAAAAATCACGCAGAATATTTGCCGATACAATCCAGTGTTAAATAGCTGGATAAAAACATTTAACACGGGAGCAAATATCTGTGGCTGGTTGGCCATTTAGTATTAATGGATGAGCAAGGCACTGCATTAACACTGAAATATCTCACCCAGCACGTTAGGAAGGAGGCCAGACAACACACAAAATCTTAAAACCCGTATTCCGCATGTGATGACCTCGATGAGGAAAGCCGTAAAAGTCTTTTTCCTTTTCTGTACGGCCGTCGCCGTTGCGGGGCACACTGACCAGTGAAATGCGGGGGCAAGTTGCGGCGTATAGTGGTTCTGCCAAGTGTGCTGTGCGTACCTCTAAACGGCGGTCGCCTGCTGGCTTAACGAGGCGGAGTGGCTCCGCTGCTGACAGTCCTGATGAGCTACTCGACTCTCGCTGAAATATGGTCGCGCGTTTTCTGCAGGGGTCAGCTTGGCCTGGTGTGCAGTGATGGTACAAGTCAATTTCCGCCCAGCGGTGCAGCCAGCGCTGGCCGCAGGTGCAGTCACGCGCTAATTAGCGCCGCACTTAGTACTGGCGGCAGAGCCTGCCCAAAGACAGACATTCTGGTAAACTGGTCCTACCACTCTTGAACACGCGTCTCTTGGAGCTCGAAGGAGATGACCCCTCTCCCTACACACATGCACACACACACACGCGCATGGACGGCCTTGCAGCCCACTGACCTCGGCGAATACGCTGATGTTGGTACTGCAATTTTCTCCTTTCCTGTTCGGGTCACGAGTGAAATAACTCTCCTAAGAATCGCCAGGCCTACATTCTCTGGTGTTTCGGCAGGTATTTTGCGATATCTTCTTTGCAATACTGCTTTTTGCGTTTTTCATGGAACGCCCAGTGTCAATGGGAAGGGTTTGTTTTCAATTACAACCAAAATTAATTTCTAAAGCGAAACTTTACCCGCCCGTGGAGTGCAATATTTGTTATATCGATATGTATTAAGGGACTGCAAAACACGAAGAATAACCATTACTCCAGCAGCGAATAAGCAGCGCTGTTGCATGGCGGTAGCAGACACTACAGGGGAGCAGCGCTGCTCGGTCTCTGCTGGAGTACTGGGTATCTGTGTATCCTTACTATTTTACTGATAAAACGAATATCACACTAGACAAGTTTGAGACTGCTCTATAGATTGGACACGTAAATTGCCAGTTCAGGAAACAATTTGTCTTTAACGGGATGCAAAGCGACGCTTTCCATTGTCACTAAGCGTCCCGTGAAAGACGTGAACAGCAGTGTTTGCTTGGGCTGACTTTAGCTACACATTGCAAAAGCAAAATTGAAAATATCTGCTGAAACGCGAGAGAAAATGCGCCTGACGACTCTTAGGAGAGACATCCGGTCTATAAAATATTTCTGCTGACGTATTAGAGTGCAAATGTTTCCGGCCTTCAGCTGTATTGTTCCTTTGACACAGATTTCACCTCGTTCTATCAACCCAGTGGCAGATCACAATCGAGTCTTTCGCTGCGCTCGGAGGCAAGAACAACGTCTCAAAGAAAATTACCGCTTTTTCTTTCGTCTTTGTCCTGCAGCGGCGCTGGATCGGCATGGCTATGAATGGATTTAGCATGGTTATTTATGTGATAGCCAGATCCCCTTCGTGTCGCCACTCCGTTACCGCTAAGGACGGATTATGTGCATGCCAAGTGTCTGTTCCAGCCTCATACTTGTGAAAGTGAGCGAAATATTTGTAGATAGCATAACTGAGGCGGGCCTTGAATGTGAGGCCAGTATTCTCTTAGTCGAATGTGGGAAACTGGCTAAAAACCACATCAGGCTAGCCGTTAATCCTCCGGGCGAATTCGATCGGAGACCGGGGCACCCCCCTCTACCGGGAGAGGCGCTTTAACACGCATGACTATCCGAGCGGGTAGCCTCAGGAAAAAAGATATGCGGCAATGTTCATCGCAATGAACGGAACGAATTCAGGCGCACGTTCGGGTGTGTGTGTGTGTTTGTGCTTGTGTTTGTGTGTGTGTGTGTGTGTGTGTGTGTGTGTGTGTGAGAGAGAGAGAGAGAGAGAGAGAGAGAGAGAGAGAGAGTCGTACCTCTGAAGCCAGTACGGTACCGCTAATACAATGTGCACTGGTCGCCATAAAGATTGCTTGCAACTCCAAGAAGGGCGGGTGGGGGAATAACAAAATTTCACTTGTTGTGGGTATTCGGTATAGTATGAAAAATACATTGAATTTGTTGGCGGTTTGGGGGGTACATAGGGTGCAAAATTTGGCATACACAGGGCCCACCTTTGGCAGAAACAGCGGCTCTACTGTTCCAGCTGAACATTTACATTACGAACGCCTAAAACGGTCATCCCACCACTATTGTATTTTCAGTATTTAATATAATTATTGACCGATCACACAAATTTGAGAACCTGCCTAGTCTACTCATTAAGCTGTATAACCTTCCCTTTAAGGGTTTAACACAGTAAGTCAAGTATCAGATTCGGAAACTGTGTACACGTCTTGAGGCAGTCTAACTGACCGCCCGCAAGCTACACGGGCTACATTTATCTAGGATTTGAGACTAAGAGCACTTGGTTACTTGCAACAAAATTTTACACATAATTTCAAACATTTACGGAAGTTTTTCTCGCTATCACACCCCACGTAGTAAGGAAAAGGAAAAAAATCTTTATCGCGTAGTATATTTTCACTGTTGATGCAGCGAAACTTCAGCGTCAAGCATGACGTTTGTATTTGCTATTTATTTACTACTAACTCTATACGTAAGACACATTATGCAGACAGTATACACATATACCACAAAATGCACCTGCAAAATCATTTGTACGTCACATAGTTCATGAGATGGCGTCAGAAACATCGAGATTCGTAAAAAACTAACTGTTTCATACGAAGGGGTACGTTTCTTTAAAAAACAGACGTGGAGTGGGGAGGAGTGGTGGTTACTGGTTTCGTGTAACTGAGCCTGAATGACCGCTGAGGGCACGCTCTCCAGTGCTGCTTCAGCTCTGTGCCAGAGGCGAGCGGTGGAGTGGGCCGGGCTCTCGCCAACCCTTGACCAGATGTTTTCAGCGAGTGAGACGTCTGGAGAACGTGATGACTGGAATGACAGGCCAACACCCCCTGTATTGAGGCAGGTGAGGGCAGCACGGCCAACAAAGCCTCATCTCACCCTCTGTGGGTTCCGTACAAACTTCATAACATATGCAGATTGTTTTGATGTGTGAGGTCGCGAGTATCAAAATACGACTGTCTGACATAAATGACCGCATCTTTCGATTGGGTTCATTTAGAACCTTGCATTTTTAAATCACCCGGTGACTGTAGACGTAAATTTCAACTTCATACCTCTAGCAGTCCTGAAAGAAAGGGGTCTTAACAGACGGGCAAACGAACGGACTACGAAGTGAACTGATAAGAGTTCCGTGTTTACCGGTTGATGTACAGAAGCCTAAAAAGAAGAAGAAAGGAAGTTCCCACCAAAGTTCAGAATACCTTATGTCTGCCGTGTATGATTGGAATGCAAGTTACTGTAACTAGATTCTGGTGATTCTGAGCAGGTAATGAACACATCCTAAGACTAACAAGTGATGGAAATGGAGCATCGTGCAAGCCGTTGAAATAAGTAAATATTTAAATTTGTAGGTTTTGAATCACTAAACATGGCTTAACACGTCTCCTTAAGTTTCCCTGTTACTTAGTTATCCACACATCCCTCACGCCTCTCGGACTATCTGATTCACATTTATACCCCCAGAGTTAGTCTGTTCTCGTCCATCTACAACAATAACAGGAACGCAGTAATGTTAGTTTCTGTATTTATCTATTTTATTACACACTCCTTACTCTGTGTTTTTCCATTTTTCTATCCATATTCTTCAGTAACGAAAGTAAATTTCAATATTTTGTATTTATATTCTGCAAGTCAGTATTTCCTTTGTTTGCATATGTATTGTTATACAAGGTCCAGTTACATTAATGCGACCACCGGCTATGTTCGGCGTCAACGTGCAGTAACAACTCACAGACGGTAGGTCGCAGCACTAGCAATCGACCAGGCTGCCCAGTGGAACGCGTGAGAGCTTTTAGTAGCTCACTGCAACATCCAGTCTTTATCTGCACAGTACGAAGGACTTGGCCTCCTCTTCAACCAACTAAACTAACACGTAATCCTCTCATCCGAAACGTGGTTAAAACCACACATATCCTCTACATCTATTCATCTCCCAGGGTACACATTTCTTAGGGCAGACAGATAAAGAAAGCGAGGTGGCGGCGTCGGCGCGTATATACGAACAGATCTCAAAGCGAAGGTCTTACGTACGTCAAATCCTTCTGCAAAAAAGTGGCTGAATTCATGTTCACTGAAATAAGTATACAAAGTCGGAAGTGCTTGACTGGTGTCACGTACAAGCCGCCAAAAATAAGCTCAATGGGTTCCTTTCAGTCGGAATTACATTCACTTCAGGGTCAATACGAACATGTCATCGTAACGGGTGACATGAACATAGACCTGCTAAGAGACACTCCCTTAGCAGTAAATCTAAGAAGATTTAGTTGCAATAGCATGAACATTCTTCTATTACAACCTACACACCCTACGGCGCACAGTCCTACTCTTGTAATCGAAACGAAACAGACTGACAAAGTAAGAGTTGTTGGTCAAAGATCGAACCCAGACCTCTCAGCACATGATGTAATATTCCTTCCCTACTCTGTGTAGCCCCCAAAGATCAAATCGCGTTACATAACTTGTAGCAACATGAAACGTATTGATCTTGACGCTCTAACAGTCGATTGCTCAGAAATCTCATGTCATCAAATAATCAAAGAACCTACTATCGATGGCAAAATTAATGAACTTGCTGATAAACTCACTGCCCTGTATGACAAACATGCACCTGTATGCACAATTTGTGTAAGAAAATCTCCTGTTCCATGGCTCACAACTGATTTACGTCAAATGATGAATAATAGGGATGCTGCCCACAGGCGTTTCAAGGCAGATCCGAAACCCAAGCGTTTCGAATAATATAGAAAGCTACGGAAAAGAGTGAGACAACGCATTCGTTATGCTAAAATCAGGCACGCTCGCTCCTTTCTACGCAGCGATGTGATGCCCACGACTCTATGAAAGAATTTCTGTAGCTTGGCGGTCGGAAAGGCAAAATCGGAAACTGCTTTGCATGTCTAAGCAAACGAATTAAACGAATTCTTCTCCGTCATTCGTGGCGCGAATGACGGAGAGAATGACGGCTGCGGAGACGAGTACGGGCGAACAAACGTGACACTCTTGAGCAACTGACCAATCAGATGAACCAAGGAGCTACCAGCAGTGTATCTTCAGTGGCCGTTTAGCGAAAGTTGCTGCGTATGGGTCTCCGGAGCACGCGCCTGGTTCACTCACGCATGCTGACCGTTGCTCATCGGCGACGAAGGCTGGAATTTGCACGCCAATGGCCGGCCGAAGTGGCCGTGCGGTTCTAGGCGCTGCAGTCTGGAACCGCGAGACCGCTACGGTCGCAGGTTCGAATCCTGCCTCGGGCATGGATGTGTGTGATGTCCTTAGGTTAGTTAGGTTTAACTAGTTCTAAGTTCTAGGGGACTAATGAACTCAGAAGTTGAGTCCCATAGTGCTCAGAGTCATTTTGCACGCCAATTCCACAACTGGACTTCCACAGAGTGTCGACGGGTGGCCTTTGCAGCTGAATAACGTTTTATGCTCCATCGGACAGATGACTGTTGGCGAGTACGACATGAAAAGTCTGAAAGCAAACACCCTGCAACCAGCAGGGAGCGGTATGGTCTGGGGCATGCTTTCGTGGCATTCCCTGTGTGATTTCACCATTCTGGAAAGTATAATGGATCAACACAAGTATACATCTATCGTTGGTGACTGTGCCCACCCTTTCATGCAGTTAGATTTCCTCGGCACGATGGCCTCTACTAGCAGGACAATGCAACGTTGTACACATCTCTCAGTGCACGTGCATGGTTCGAAGATCACGAGGATGAATTAACCGTACTCTCCTGGCCACCAAACTCTCCAGATTTAAACCCAATCGAGAATCTGTGACGCCTCGTCGACAAGGCCGTTCACACCGTGGACCATCAACCGAGAAACCTAGCACAGCTGGCCACGGCGCTGGAGTCGGCATAGCTCCACATCCTTGTCGATACCGTCCAGAACCTCACCCTTCCCGCACGTATCCTAACGGTCCGCACTGTTCAGGCTTCTGACATATAGTCACATTAATGAGACTGGACAGTGTATTCGATACAGAAATCAAATTCAAATGTGTGTGAAATCTAATGGGACTGAACTGCTAAGGTCATCAGTCCCTAAGCTTACACACTACTTAACCTAAATTATCCTAAGGACGAACACAGCCACCCATGCCTGAGGGAGGACTCGAACCTCCGCCGGGACCAGCCGCACAATCCATGACTGCAGCGCCCTAGACCGCTCGGCCAATCCCACAGAAATCAACATATAGTTATTATGTCATGAGCTGCAGTTTATCAGGTATCGTTTATAAATGTCTCGTAGGCGTAATCTCTCCTTGCATCAAACCTTGTTGCATTCCCGTTGGTAGCAGCGTAATCGAGGTACCAGATGTAGCAGAATACTAGGTGTTTTCTGGATAAAGCGATTATATTGATGAGATGAATAGAGAATCAAATTGTTTGGCTCTAAGTTGTAATTTATTTCCGTATTTTATGTGTGCAGATTCATACTTTTCAGTTTGTGTTACATACTGGGTACCGATTGTTGCTTTTGTTCAAATGGCTCTAAGCATATGGGGCTTAACATCGGAGGTCATCAGACCCCTAGACTTAGAACCTAACTAACCTAAGGACATCACAAACATCCATGCCCGAGGCAGGATTCGAACCTGCGACCGTAGGAGTAGCGCGGTTCCGGACTGAAGCGCCTAGAACCGCTCGGCCACAGCGGCCGGCGTCGCTTTTGTGTTATCGTGTTATAATGTGCGTGAGCAATTCGTGCTCTGTATCTATACTCACACACATCTACGTTGTAAAGGAACTGAAAGTCTTCAGTATGTAGAATCGAATTGATGTGCTCATAGCCGCACCGCTGTTCGTAGTTCTTAGGTTTATAATTATTATAAAAAATACTATGTCTCTTCTAATAAAAATTATTTTCTGTAAATATTTATGCTATCAGTTATAACAGGAACTCGGCAGCCAAATGTCTTTTAATAGGATCTGTTCCAGTTCGTAATAGCAATGTCAAGTTTGAGTAAGGTTCCTGATAATGAGATGCAGATTTGTCCATTCTTTAAAACTGGGCTTCCTTCCCACTACTGTTTTACTGAAACTGCAAACTAACTACGCTGAACTAACTGTGGGTTAATAAGATGTTGTCACTTTTTCCTACAGTTTATCACGTCTAACGATAGTTAGTTGTCTGATGAGATATTGTAGATCGAAAGCAGGTAACGACCAATAGCTGCAGACCAAGCACAGCTTTTACTTACAGTTTCATTTCTCTACTAAGGAGAGATGAAAAATCTAGTAATATCAACAACGATGATTTCATTAGCTATCTCTAACACAAATGTGTCTTGGATTCGTCGGATATAAGAAAAGTAATAAAAAAAGAAAAAAATTTACGCAGTTAATGACTTCAGTTGTCTATAATACTAAGTAAATAGTGTTAGTTGGTACTCATTAAGAGATTTTACTAAGAGAACTGTACGACATCTGAGTCAATCAAACGGTTGTTAAAAACAATAAAGTGTTAATTCTCTGTAATAATAAAATAATAATCGTCTCGACTGGAGGATCATTGAATTACAATACAAATCATAACTTTTAAACACATTCTACGGTATCGCCTGAAGGCACTCAGTCTCGAGAAAAGTGCGCAACACATTAAATATCAATTTAGTATAATGTAGAGTCTAGATTACAATTATTGAAATTATATTGTACCCGCGTTCTGAGAAGCATGTCCAATATAAATACGATGTTGATTGTGCATTATAATGGAGTATTTTGTATCGTTACGTCAGAACAAGTATCAAAGGAACTCTGTTCATAAAAGCTTAACACGCTTGTAATCGGTACTCGGAAGGCACGACTTGGTTTCTCGAGAGACTATGTTCATGATCAAAGGAATAGTAAGAGACAGGGCAGAATCATTCTGATTTTGTTGCTTTTGTTATCAGCTAGAACCATAAAAATAAGGACATTCAGTTGCGTCTGATTCGATTTTTTCATTAAATGCGTTACTTTTGATAGACGATAACTCTTCTACAACGTTTTTTACTTGAAAAGAAAGCCTTGATGACACTGAAATGTCAAGAAATCACAGAGCTCACATGTCTGCTGCCTGTTGGACAACATCCACGAACACAGCCGGCGACGAGGCCGCAGTAGTCGGTACGTCAAGGTTCCACGGGAAGTTTCACGCAATATGTCTTCAATAAAGCTGTTAAGGTTTCCTTATTGTGGTACTTCGTCGTTTATAACGAATTTTATAGGCAACCTCGAATGCTGAGGACATGACTTATGGATGTGGAAAAGGTCCGGAGAACAGGTATTTTGAAGACTAACATCTAGAGGAATTTACTTCTACACGTTATGGCTGTGTAAGTAGCTAAGTGACACAGCAAGGACTTGCTCCCACTCAGCAGAGAATTTCTGAATTCTGCAGCAATACGCGCACGAAATGAAATAAATGAGTAGAAATGAGGGTTTTAAACCGAGAAAATCATAATTTAGAGTAGTCAACTAATTGAGAATTCTCCGGGTTTTTTCCCCGTGCAAGAAAGCAAACCACAGCTAATGACAACATGAGCGCTTGCAGAGGCGAGTATGACTGTAAGAGAAGGCGCGACCCTTTGGACCGGTTCATCCAGTCACCGAGCGCACCCATTGTTATCGTTCGCAGTATCTGAGGATGGCAATCACAACAGTATTAAGCGCAAATGCAAAAAAAAGGTCGTTGTTTGGAAATGAGTGCTTTTGTTTTTGGCTTTTGTTTTCACTTGGCGTTTTTGGCCCCACAGTCACATAACAGCTTTCTTTAGGTATCAGAGAACGTTACAGTGACTTAAAAAGTTTCTTATTGCTATTTTTTGTATCAGAACGTGATTATATTGAAGGAGAACTGTCATTTAAGCGGTACTGGTTGATTATATGAACAATCCATCGTAAAAAATCGGTTGATGATTTCGATGCACATTAATTATATCCACTCGTGCTATCTCATTAGAGTCAAATAAGGATTAATTTGAGTATTCCATGTATATGACTAAATATGATAGAAACACATTTGGTTCATGAAACTTATAAATGCATTACTGAGTTTAGTTCTGTAATACCATGGATGAAGTAGTATGATATTGTCCATAATGTTTTCCGTTACTACTTTTAAGCTAGTAAAATTCGTCTTCGCATTATGTTCTTGCTTTTTCATAAACAAAGTTCCAGTAGAAGTGGTTCCACAAACGAGCCACTTGCGAGAAAAATACGTCACTCATTTCAGTACGAAATTTTGTTTTAGAACTCGTACAGAGAACTGTACAGACTTGCTAAGAATTACGAAATGATACGGAAGTGTTTGAAGGAATTCATAGCTTACGTCACAGCTGGGTGCTGTTTAGCGTTTAAACGTGAGAACGACTCATGGAACGCTTTGTTAATAGGATCGGGTAAATAGTAAATTGTAACATGGAACGTGCTGAAATAATGTATTTCTAGTTAAGGTAGGTCATGGAAGGCTTTGAGCCTAGTTGAATATGGACTTGAGAGAAAAGTTTACGTTTCAAATATACTTTTACTAACTAGCAAAACATTTCACTCTGCCGTCAATAGCAGTTCCTAACTGGACTTCAGTAGTTACCTCATTAAGCATTAGTGAGGAATGGTGTCTACGGCTAAGCTGTACTCGGCTATCCAGAACCGTGACGCCTGAAGGCCGGCATCCCGCTCTACAGGTTGCTGTGAGATGCGGCTCGGAGAGAGAAGCTCAATTTTCTCTGGCTGCGAAACAAGGGCGAACTGGCCATTAAGCGGTGGCATGGCGAAAACGCCCCTTACTCTGCCCCACTTCGAACTGCCCACCTGCGTTACAGTCCTCGTCCACGTCGCCGAGCTAAATACTGGTATAACTAGGAAGGAAGATTGGTGTTTAGGCTCCCGTCGATGGCAAGGTCATAGAGACGGTACACGAGCGCCGATTTGGGAAGACTGCAGAAGGAAATCAGTCGTGCTCCTTTACAAGGAACCGCCCCGGCATTTACGTTACACGGTGTAGGGAAAACACAATCTGGATGATCGGGTGGGGATTTGAACCGACGCCCTTCCGAATTCGAGTCCATTGTGCTAACCGATGTGCTCCTTTGGTTGGTTCAGGGTAACTACTAAATGTCTGAGGCTGCCACGGAGAAGGTGTTGACATAAACTGAATGTTTCTATTACGTTGACCCATGGCACACAATTACCAACGATCTTCCCTCAGTGGTAACGGCAGGGGGAGCAATGTGCAGACCACATGCCCCAAAACATCTGCAACCAATGACTGCTGAGGATGACACGGCGGTTTGTCGGAACCGTAGGACCATTCGGGTCCTGTTTATCCGGAGAGAGAAAGAGTGAGAGAGATGGGGGAGGGAGAGAGGGAGAGAGAGGGGGAGGGAGAGAAAGAGAGAGAGAGAGAGAGATGGCACGAGATGGCACGCAGCTGGCAGGTTTATCTGCGGAATAGGTTTTCTTTGTATTATTTTTGAAGCAAATTTTCAGCCGTTTACTGCCGATGGAAATTGCCCAAAGACTTGAAGGTGTATAAGGGATCTGAATAATTATTTTCAACAATTGAGAAATGGTAACAGATTCGGAATATCTCTCTTCAAGAACGTATTGCAAGTGGAGGACTTGCCATTATTGGAACCACAGACGTAAACAAGAAGAAAGTGCACTATTTATTACTTCGCAATTGATGACGATGATGTCAGGTTTGTGAGGTGCTCATCTGTGCGGCCATCAGTGCCCGTGAAAAGTCCCAATTTTTTCACTGTACAATTTTTTTCAAAATCCAATCTAGCCACTGTCACGAATGATGAGGATGATGATGAAATGATGAGGACAACACAAACACCGAGTCCCCAGTCAGAGAAAATCCCCAACCCGGCCGGGAATCTAACCCGGGCCCCCTTGATCCCGAGGTAGCAACTCTAACAACTAAGACCATGAGCTGCCTACTTTGCAACTGATGCTAAAGGCCTATGAGGTACCTAATACCACAGCGTGTCAGATGAAGTATTATGCTACTCATGTATGAAAAAAGAACTGCGAACTGGTATTGTGAAAGGGGGAGCCACATTTACTGAACTTGTTTCATTTGTGGGTAAACATCTGATTTTGAGTACTTTCTTTGGTAATTCACAAATGAGTACTCCTTTACCTGATACTTTTCATAACGCATCCTCTAGACAGAATACGTTTCTGAGGGTTCCTTTGCTCATCTACACGACCATACTGCAAGGGGGACGGATATCATTCCTTAAGAAAGTAAGAAACATTCAGAAGTATAGCTGAATAGACTCGACAGACTACACCTACACAGCTAAAAAATGAATTAAGCAAAAGGAAGTAAAGGGACAAAGACATCTAATATAGAACGGTAGAAACTGAAAGACTGACATGTAATCAAAACTGATGAATAAGTGAAAGAAAGTAAGCTCCTACGAAGCACGACAGTTTAACGCACGGATGAAAGATTGGAGAAACAGATTATCATATGCAAAAATACACTGCTCAGCACAATTAAAGGCTCTCCTTTTTGAAACCCCTTAATTGTCTCCCGTTGCGACGTATAGGTTTGAAATTTGGATCGAAGGTGCCTGCAACCTTACTCTGCAACGGTGCAAGGTAGTGGTGCTTAGCGACGCCACCCTCGGGCTCGGATATGCTTCAGACGGCAAGGTGTCGACAAATGCGAAAAAAGGAATACCGGTCGGAATTTCATGTGATGTGTAAAGTGGGTTAATGGTGTCACATTGGTACCAATGTTCACCCTAATTATACCCAACGCCACCGTGGACGCGTCATACGACTGGAAGGTCGCTACATCCGCTCTTACCCACATTTCGCCCCATTTTCCGACGCCTCTGCGACGGAGGTCAGAGCCGGCCGGGGTGGCCGAGCGGTTCTAGGCGCTACAGTCTGGACCCGCACGACCGCTACGGTCGCAGGTTCGAATCCTGCCTCGGGCATGAATGTGTGTGATGTCCATAGGTTAGTTAGGTTTAAGTAGTTCTAAGTTCTAGGGGACTAATGACCTCAGAAGTTAAGTCCCATAGTGCTCAGAGCCATTTGAACCATTTGAACGAAGGTCAGAACCGCGACCTCCTCGACGCCTCGCGTTTAAATCATGCGGTTTATTTACAGGTGGTCTAGAGAAACGTTTTAAGCACACGGCTGCTCGGAATCGACACGAAAAGTAAAGGGTATGAATGAAATCACCTCTACCAAAAAAAAAAAAAAAAAAAAAAAAAAAAAAAAAAAAAAAAAAAAAAAAAAAAAGGTTCTGAGCACTATGCGACTTAACTTCTGAGGTCATCAGGCGCCTAGAACTTAGAACTAGTTAAACCTAACTAATCTAAGGACATCACACACATCCATGCCCGAGGCAGGATTCGAACCTGCGACCGTAGCGGTCACGCAGTTCCAGACTGAAGCGCCTAGAACCGCACGGCCACACCGGCCGGCTCACCTCTACCACTGGGGCGTTTATTTCCGTATACATCGCGGTCGAAAACGACATTCGCAGTGTGATGTGCAAAAGAATGATGTTCTTGACAACCTTTGACACTGCTGAAATTCCGTGGATGGTTCAACACTTCTCTAAGTTCATTGCGGGGCTGAAACCGCATCGAACATGATGTGACTCCTTTGGAATGTAGCATGATCGTAACCACTAGGGACCGGTCAAAACCATTCACCGAAATTTGAACGTGACCGTGAGCAGGAAAGTGTTTGTGTGTGCGCTTTTTCAGCCCTCCTGTTTCGCACCCTGATGTGGTGTTATCACGGGGAGGGGGTTTTAGCATTGACAAGTGCATGAATAAAACGGCTGAGGGTCTCTCTGAGAGCCTCCCAGTTCGGCAACACCCTCAGTGTCACTCGTGCAACTTTATTGAGCACTTTAAAAATGTACCTGTTAAATGTAAATGTCGTGTGACTAGAGCCTCCCGTCGGGTAGACCGTTCACTGTGTGCAAGTCTTTCGATCTGACGCCACTTCGGCGACTTGCGCGTCGATGGGGATAAAATGATGATGATTAGGATAACACAACACCCAATCCCTAAGCAGAGAAAATCTCCGACCCAGCCGGAAATCGAACCCAGATCCTTGGGATTGACATTCTGTCGCGCTGACCATTCAGCTACCACGGGAGGGCAATGTACCTGTTGAAAGACCTGGATACCTATTCAGCTGAATGGCGCTCTGCTGCTACTATAGCGCCAGATATGTGGGCATGCGGAATCTAAGGGATGTCGAAGGTGTTGCCTCCCTTTAGGCGCTAGAATGTTTACTGATTATTCTGGAATATTGAGCCCCAGTCTGCAGTGGTTCGTTACAAAGAACCGGTAATTCTATTTCGTTTGATTTCTTACCCACATTTACCTTAATTTTACATTGGAAATATCGACAGAATGCGGCGCGTATTCTGTTTGGAAACAAAATTGTTCCATTCACTCACGGTTGCTGCTGCTAGCGACAGTGATGCCCGCTTTGCTCTTCGGCCTCAAGTTTGCGTTCAGTACTGCTCGGTTCTGTCTGTGGTGTGTAGTTGTACGCTAACAGTGATATCTAGGATTATGGATAGGTTTACTGATGAACAATCCAGCGATACCAACCTTGTGCTTAGGATCACTGAATGTAACGGAAGAGCTGAGCAACATCGCTGTACTGCGTTGTTACCACAGCGACGGCAACAGAAGCGCAATAGACGTACCTACATCTGTTTTGTGTAGTAGGTTTGCCGGCCGGAGTGGCCGTGCGGTTCTAGGCGCTACAGTCTGGAGCCGAGCGACCGCAATGGTCGCAGGTTCGAGTCCTGCCTCGGCCATGGGTGTGTGTGATGTCCTTAGGTTAGTTAAGTTTAATTAGTTCTAAGTTCTAGGCGACTGATGACCTCAGAAGTTAAGTCGCATAGTGCTGAGAGCTATTTGAACCATTTGTAGTAGGTTTTGTTTATTACATATTACAGTGTATTTCATTATTGTGAACACATTTCAATGGAAATAACGGTATCATTGGTAACGAACGGAATAAATAATAATTACGTTAATACTCTGTCACCGGAGACCACCACCGTATACAAGAACACTTGCAAAATATCATTGAACGACATCAGAAATGTTATCAGTGGAATTCACAGGTTCACCCTGAATAACTTTCCTACTTGTCTTGATGTGAACAACCTAGCCTTAAAGTTTCTATATGTATAACATTGGCGCATAAATATAAAAATAGCTGCGATTTCAAAGCGTCAGACCAACGTAGTCTACAATCTTTCTAGTCCATTGTCAGTCCAAACAAAAACTTCTAATTTGTTAAAACCTCATCATTTACCGACTTCTTCCGTCAGCGTTTCCGCCTGTTCTTTACACAACACTGCAACAGTAGTGCAACTGAAACCGTAAGTGGTCTGGATGGAAAGCAATGGAGCCTAGTACACCTCTCTCATCTGCAAGCCCAAAGGTACTTCGTAAGGAGTTCCTAGCGATGTCGCGGTAGATCTCCTCCCCCGTTATCGATGTTTTACGGCAGCGTACGACGGAGGAGTCCTGGGAAATACGGAAAGCCGGCAGGAAGTGGTGTAGCGCCGTTCTCCGCTTGTGGGGGTGAAAGTGGGGCGGGCGTTCTTTGTGCCCCGGGGAACGGTAGGCAAAGCGGCTGATGAGCGCGGCCGCCGCGGAGGAACTGTAGCTGGGAGGGACAGGCCACAGCCGCGGTTACCCGTCTGCAACAGCCGGGCCGCGGTTAAGCGCTGTACGCAAGACGAACCGCGTAAACACTGCCGCTTGCACCACCGCTACACTCAGCTCTGCTTTACGAAATAGGGGCAGGCGCGAGGCGCGCTGGGGACCTACCTGGATCCACCAGTACAACAGGTCTATATGGGCTCCCGAAACACGGTATTCCTTAAACCGATTTCCCGATCCCGCATCTTGTGTTATTGTGTGGTATCTGTCCGAAAGAACACAATATCCGCCAGGGTAGCCGAGAGCGCTAACGCGCTGCTTCCTGGACTCGGGTAGGTGCGCCAGCCTCGGATCGAATCCGCCCGGCGGATTACCGACGACGGCCGATGTTCCGGTCAGCCTGGATGTGGTTTTTAGGCGGTTTTCCACATCCCAGTAGGTGAATACCGGGCTGGTCCCCACGTTCCGCCTCAGTTACACGTCCCGCAGACACTATTCCATTAATTACACTCGACGCAGACAGTTAGGGGTACACTAATTTCATCCCGGGGGGGTGGGGGTTGGGGGGGGGGGCAGGAAGGGCATCCGGCCACCCCCTTCCACTAACCTTGCCAAATCCAAATCCGTTCCTAACAATGCCGAACCTGCGTCGGCGCGGGACATGGTACCAGTGAAAGAAAGAAAGGTCTGTCCGAAAGAACAGACACCACACAATAATATAATATGATAGGCCTAGCTGGGCAGTGGATCCACCTTCTTCAGTGCAGGTGCACAAACACGTCCGACATCCTGTGGGGATCTCGGAAGAGCGAATATGGAGGAAATGCACAGGGGCTGCGGATAGATGGCGCTCGATGGGAGTGTGGATCAGATAGTCCGTGCAGTTGCGATAGCGCTGTGTCCCAGATGGCGCAGTGGTTACCACACCTGCCCAGTAAGCAGGAGATCCCGGGGTCGAATCTCGGTCCGGTACACATTTTCACTCGTCACCGCAGATTCCGCGTAATATCCCAGTGCAGTTGATAGCACTGATTCCTCCCGTTTCAAAAATGGTTCAAATGGCTCTGAGCACTATGGGACTCAACTGCTGTGGTGATAAGTCCCCTAGAACTTAGAACTACTTAAACCTAACTAACCTAAGGACAGCACACAACACCCAGCCATCACGAGGCAGAGAAAATCCCTGACCCCGCCGGGAATCGAACCCGGGAACCCGGGTGTGGGAAGCGAGAACGCTACCGCACGACCACGAGATGCGGGCCTCCCGTTTCCTTTCCTTTCTTATCCTCCCCATCTTCAATTTACATATAATCCCGCATATGGCTCGTCACCTAAATACTCCGGTATCTATTCCGAAAATGCAGTTCTGACCTTCGGATTTCATCTCCAACAATCGATTTTCATCTGTATGTAGAAGCTCTGCCGCATTGGAGTCGTGATTGGCTCGTCAGGTTGCCTCTTGCGTTTTAAAATGTTGGTTAATGTGGACGAAGTGATTTAGTGTGAATTGAAGGAAAGGAACTAGACTGACCAGGAATTACTGACGAAAAGTACACTTTTTTTGGACAAATGCTTGAGCGGACCGAAAACAAGGCTCCCTAGAAATTACTAAATAGATTTTTCCTGAATTTTCATATACAGTACATAATCAAATGAAGAGTGGAAAATGGGCAAATGGGGTATCTAATTAACCAGCGTGAAGTCTATTTTTTGTAAAGAAAAATTTTGTTGCTTGAAAGTAATCAGGGTAGCTAAGAAAAACTTAGTGATTCGAGGGGAAACTGAAATATTTCACAAACAGCTGCTGTTAGCTATGTAAATAAGTGTCAAAAATATCAGGTCACAGTCTGCTTTCTCTTGATCTATATTATAATAATAAAGGCCGCCCCGATAGCTGAGTGGTCAGCATGACGGATTGCCGTCATACGGCCCCAGGTTTGATTCCCGGCTGGGTCGGGGATTTTCTCCGCTCAGGAACTGGGTGTTGTGCTGTCTTCATCATCAGTTCATCCCCATCCGGGTCGCAGGTCGCCCAATGTGGCGTCGAATGTAATAAGACCTGCACCAAGGTGGCCGGACCTACCCCGCAAGGGGCCTCTCGGCCAATGACGCCAAACGCTCATTTCCATAATAATATTAATAATAGTAATAATACTGATTGATATTTAAATATATTCGCAGTACGAATAAAAACTTCTCTGCTTTCTTGTGATCTATATACTGATCATAATAATTATAATAACAATACCGGTAGATATTTAAATATATTTTACGCTTTCTGAACAAAATTTGAAAATAAAAAAAAATGAAAACAGTAAATGTGAAATAATTTGGCTAAAAGTAAGAAATAAAATGGACTAGGTAAACATCTGACGTGCCTTTCAATGATGATCGAAATGTTTGCCCACAGAGAATTTAAAATTCAATGCTAAACTTAGAGAACATCTGCCTGCTGGAATTCCATTCAGTGGTCTCCTTACGACTCTGATGAGCATTTCAGCTGCATTACATGATTTCTAGCATCATTAAAGGGAACATCAAATGTTTCTCTAACTTTTTTTAAAAAAAAAATTAGATAAATCATTTCATGAAATACTTCACATTTTCAATTTTTTTTTTTTTTATTTTCTTAATGAGATGGAGAGAGATACATGAAAGCTCATACGTAAGGACAAGTAGTCCTGCAATCTACTACCGGAAGCTCAGGGCAACGGTGCGGCAATGTATCACCAAGTTTACGTGTAGCACAACTTGCGGAAGACTAAAACTGATTTTCGCTCTCCTGTTTTCGTGTCAGACCAGAAAAAAAATTTGCTAGGCCGTTGAAGTATCGGTTTGCCGAGCGTAATTTGTTTTACACAAATAGTATCCGTAAATCAGCCATTTCATCAAGATCAACTCGTCGTACTGATGGAATGGCTGATTTCCGGATACTATTTGCGTAAAACAAATTACGCTCGGGAAACAGATACTTCAACGGCCTAGCAATTTTTTTTTCTGGTCTTGCACGAAAACAGGAGAGCGAAAATCAGTTTTAGTCTTCCGCAAGTTGTGTTGCACGTAAACTTGATGATACGTAGCCGCATCGTTGTCCTGAGCTTCCGGTAGTAGAATGCAGGACTACTTGCCCTTTTACATGCCCTGCGTTATCTTGGGGAAGCGTGGCTGTCTTGTGCAACGGAGATTGTGGATTAGACCTCCGATTCAGACATTTCTGTGGGTTTTAAATGCGATGTTACTCTTTGCGTTCTGTATAATAAATTGGTCTACTACAGATTGTAACGCGATAACTGCGACTGCTAACCAAAATGAAAACGAAAAACGTTATTTCTGCGTCATTCGTAAGATTTTTGCGACTGATGCAGAAGAATGTATTTTTTAATTAATTATGTGTGCTCTACTTCGTTACAAAATGACAACGTATGATTGTAAATGTAATGATAAGTGAATTAAGAAAATCTATTTAACCATACAGATGCGCAAAGTTGCTGCAATAGGAGTGCTGCAGAATTTACAGTGTTCATCAAGAACAGTGACCAGCAAAGTACTAGGCATGTGTTACTACAGCAGGTAATCAAAAAAAGATTTGAAAATGTCCACTGTCTGTCTCATTTCACTAATGGAGACGGACCACTGAGTGTCGCCCTACTTCCGAAATGTCATGCTTCTAGTGAGTGGTTTCGCAGACGTTCATGATGTATGTTATGAAGTGATGTAAGTTCTGAAGTGATGTAAGTTCTGAAGTATCTTATCATGACTCAAATTCACATGCGCTACGGAGAACAAGTGTCCCACTAGACAGAAATAAATCTCTCGGGTTTAGTTATGGCGAACTTGTAGAATAAGTAAATGGTTTGCATATACCTTTACATCAGTATTAGTAAAATTCATTAGTCAGTTCGAGCACTTTGATTGAAACGAGTTGGGGGCCTGTAATTCGTAAACCATAAGTTTACCTTACACAAGAAACTAAACATAGTTTTTATCCAATGTATTGAATGAGACTTGCAGAATAGGATGTCATAATATTGCTAAACAGCACAGCTGCTTGGCTCAACACGTCATCTTATTACAACTCAAAACGAAATACTGGAATTTTCATGCATCATATCAATAACGTGGATACACAGAACATAGTATTCTGAATTGTGAGACCATCTAATTTTTCATCTTCATCACTCAGCGTTTCCGTATCAACTATACGTGACAGAATGCTTTCACAGCAACGGAACTGAAATCTCGAGTAGTTCAGATGAAAAATGAAGCCACCTAACTTCTCAGAAGGTAACATTTCAACCTTGTATTTAATCAGAACCTGGAATTGTGACAGCACTGTTACTTACTTCGTAAGGTAATACTCGAGACCGCTTCCACTCAGCATGACCTGAATATGCAGCCTAACCGCCATCTGCCTCAAAACTTTTACATTTTAACTGGAGAACTTATACTTTCGTAGCATATCTGGAAAAAATGAATTATTTCCGATTTCGATAGACCCTAGTAACAGAAGGTTAGTAACTAAAACAATTCAGTTCTAAGTCAGTTGCTAGCAGAATTATTTTCTTCTGGGCTTTTGGCGTTGATTTTACCTGCTAAAATTGCTTAGTAAGCCAGAATGATACTACGTTTCGATGTATTCCTGAGTAAAGCAAGCAGACCGATCGACAACTGTTTCGTTTTGTAGTGACATCGTCTCAAACACATTCATCTACACATATGTAACAGATGATCCGTTAACGCCTATGTACTGAACGACCCAAAAGACGAAGACAAAATGAAAACTACTACCAATAGCAAAATGTGGAAAAAGGAAAGAAAAAAGACCTCAACGTGCTGACGAATTCATTGGAGATGGAAATAAAAATCTGACGGGGCTGTTTAAAAAATATCCCATAGTTTGAGTTAATTGACTACAGAATCCTAAATCTGGATGGGCCAACTGGGATTTGAACCTTAATCCTACTTAGTGCGAGCGCTGGATCTTTGGCTTTGCACCACATCACCACGAAGCGAGGCGTCGTTTTCGCTTATATGCCCTGAAAGACATAGGACTTTTCTTTGGTGACTTTTTCACCAGAGACTGACGCTTTAGAAGTCTGGAGCTACTTTTCACCATTATTCAGATATATTTGCTGGATGATAAATAAATGAAAATAATGACAATAATGTGGACAGGGAGGTATCCTTTCCAATTAACGGAAATCTAAATTCATACAGTACTGAAGTATTAACTGTGTTCCTCTCTGTTTCTGAGATAACCGCGTCACTCTACTGATAGTATTCTAAGAACTACTATCAGATTACCACGTATGCTCTCATCCGACTCTGCCCTTCGTTAAAGTCACTGGAGTGAGTGGCTTGCCCTATTCTCAGCACAAGATATCCATCGTGAGAGTTTTTTGTAATCTTGGTATCTGTTACCGATATTTCATATGTTTTTTTCTGACACACTGCAAGAAGAAAGAAAAGATCAGACTAAAGTTTTAAGAGTAATATTTTTGAGGCTACATGAAATCGGTACAAGCAAAATTACCAAAGTTCTGTAGCGTAACGTAATGAAGAAATTATCCATTTCAACAATTCAATCATCGATATCTGTCTCGTATGCGCTGTTACTTATAGCACATCAAGTAAAACTTCTCTTGACATTGCAACGTCCTGGTGTCCTGCTCCAATAGTTGACAGAATTACAGCACACTACAATAGCGGCGTAACCATAGAAAGTAACTACCGTTTCCATATAACGGAATTATTTAATTTAGGCCTTGAGAGACTTGACGCACTGTTTTAAATGGCGTTTTTAGGCAGTCAGTAACACGTTGTAACTTGATGAAAGCAGTGCTCTTTAGTGAGGTACATTCGGAGCAACGCTTTCTACTTCTTAACTGTAGTCATTTCACTCAGATTCGCTCGTGAAAGTAGAATAATAAAGAGGTACTTCCTGCAACTGTGATATGAATGTTGTGTAATAAAACCAGAAAACTTTCAATAAATTGTCTTTTGCTAGACAACAAGATAGACTGCAGCACACACACATACTCTAGTCGGACTCCCGCTCCTCGCTTTTATTGCAAAAGGCCTTCAGCTTGCATACTAAACATGCAAAACATAAGAAAGAGTATAACATAAATACCTATCTCCAGAGAATCTAAAAAAAAAAATCACACAGCCCAACAGGTCATGGCAGTTAGGGATCCGAAATGTTATGCTGTATTTTGATATTGCAGCACAATGGCAGTAAGCTAGGGTATAAGGCAGTCGCAAAGAGCTGAATATCACAAACCCTGCGTGACTAACGACGATCTACAATTAAATAATTCGTACCTGGCGTATGTAATATAGTGATGTGCTTCAACTGGGCACCAACGCTCAGAGCGGTTGGTTGGTTGGTCGATGTGGGGGAGGGGACCAAACAGCGAAGTCATTGGCCGCATCGGATTAGGGAAGGATGAAGAAGGAAGTGGGCCGTATCCTTTCAAAGCAACCAGCGCGTTATTTGCCTGGAGCGATTTAGGGAAATCACTGAAAAGCTAAAGCAGGATGGCCGGACGCGGGTTGAAACCGTCGTCCTCCTGAATGCGAGTCCGGTGTGCTAACCACTGCGCCACCTCGTTCGGTCAGAGCGGCGACGCGCAGTCGCTGAGCAGCACCTGTGCGTTTACACAACGCTTTTTGGAAAGCGGCAGCGTGCAGTTTGTTTGTGTTTCCAGAGTGAAACGGATCGTAGTCCACCGGCTGTGGCGAAACAAAGCGAATACGTGTGATGCTATCTGTGGCTAATCCACGGAGTCGCTCCACACTCGTAGTTCACACCATACGAAACTAAAAGGCAGGTCGCTGTACTCCCACCTAACGAGTTCCTTACAAGAACTGGACCCAGAGAGCCCGAAGACTGTCGCGGGCACGCTGACCTACAATGAAGAGGTGCTAATGGCTGAAGTCGAGAGGACGGAAGGCAACTTTCACCGCCCACAGATCGACGGTCAGGCCGGATATCTAACACCTGCCCTCGCGACGTCCTGTCCGTCCCTTCGAGTCGAAATGCACAGGTGCTGTACAAAAATATGGAAACGCCAAAACAAAACACATTACCGTGCATAACACGGTGTAGGAAAACCTTTGGCATTCGAAACAGCTTCCAGTCGCCTCGTAATGTATAAATACTTGTCTTGAATGTTTTTCAAGGGAATCTTATACAGATATTCCTGCAAGTTAGTGGCAAGATCAGGTAACGATGATGGAGGTGGATAACGATCACACACCCTTCTCGGCCACAAAGGCTCAATAATATTGACTGGGGCGGCCACGTGAGATGCAACACTTCATGCTCGTGCTCACAAAAACCAGTCCTGGACGATGCGAGCGGTATGAACAGGAACCCTGTTGTCTTGGAACACAACATAATCATTGGGGTGCAAACATTAGACCATGGGATGGACCTGGTCAGCCATAATGGTCATATAATCCTTGGCAGTAGCGCCACCTTGCAGTGTATCGGTGGGTCCCATGCAATACACGACATGGCTGCCCAAATTATGATCGAACCCCAACATTTTTCACTCTAGAGACGAAATCCCGGCCACAAACAAACTCATACGACCAAATGACTTTCTTCCATTGCTTCAAATTTCGGGCATTTATACCGTTAATATATGCTTTTGCTACTATTCCCAGCATATGGAGCTCTCTTTGTGTTGTTTTGCTGCTGACTGGGTTCGCGAGTGTGACAGTTCAGTTCTGCAGTGACATTTACAGCTTTTGTCCTCTATTTTTCGTCAGAATCCTCTTCAATGACCGTGCATCGTGATCATTCAACACACACTTGCGTCCACATTGTGACTTGGCGGATGGTGTTTAACCTCTTTCCCTGTGAGACGCCCTGCTAATCCCGCAGGACAGGACAGACAGTTTAAATTGTGGAAAGGGGCCAAAATAAGGGCTGGCGGTTACACTCAAACATGCAACTTTATTATTTGATCAAACATTACAAGATCCCAAAAAGAACTTAAAAAAAAACACACACAGCCTTAATCCTTGGGACTTAATTACCGGCTGAAAGCAATTTTAATTTAAAAACGGCTGAACGCCAATAACTTAAAAGGCAAGCATAATCAGAAATTTTAACAGGCAAGCCTTATCTTCAAACAGTTCTTTAGTTAGGCTGAAGGAAACAAGTTAAATTCAAGTCGGATGAAGGCCTAACACTCAAAACTCCATAACATTAATTTTTCTTTAAATACCAAAGGCCTTACGTGAAACATTTCTTAATTTAGGCTGAAGGCCTTAAGAGCAAAATAACTCAAACTCATTATCGGCTGAAGGCCCAAGAATTTAAAAATTCAACAACATTAAAATTTTTAAAATGCCAAAGAGCTTACGTGAAACATGACTTTAAACTTGGCTGAAGGCCTTAATTGAAAATTAACAAAATGAGGCGGCAGTACGGTAAAAACAGGGTGTTAAATAAGAGATGGCACGAACACGAGCCACGCACTGGTCATCAGTTGTCTTGTGACAGCCAGAGCGAGAGCACCAGCAGCAGCGAGTACTGTTTGTATAAAGCGTTTATTTTGCATTTTGTTTACGACCTTCCACTAAGGAAGGGATTCTATTTGTGTTTATCTGCTCTGCATAGAAACTAACAGTTCTTGATCGTTAGGAGAGAAATTTATTTTGTACTTATTTGCTGCGCTTAGCTTTTAAATAGTTTTTCTGGGAAAACCTAGCGTAGTTTTCGCGTCTCGTATTTCAGTGAGTGTTTCTTGATTATCAGAGTAGCTCATCAGAAGATTATCTTGGGAATTTGTCACCGTATAGAGTAGGGTAAACATAGTCATGTGTAGGGACTGTGGTTGTTGTGAGCGGACGCAAGGAGAATTGGCCACTCTTCGGGGGCAGGTGGAGGCTTTGTCTGTTAGGCTCATCGAGCTCGAGGCGCAGGCGTCGGCTCGTAGTGGCGTTGGGGCAACTGTGGTGAGACCTATGCCTACTTCGGTGGCCTTGGAATCACATGGAACCCCTGATGTCGCTGCGTCTTCCGGCAGTGAGCATCTTACCGGTCAGCCATCACTCCAGGGTGAATGGCGGACAGTGGTGGGCTCGCGCGTGCCTGGCCGAAAGGCGAAGGTGGGATCTGGCCGCGTGGCAGCTGCCTTACCCCTTTCCAACAGGTACGGGGTGCTTCCTAGTGGTGATGACATCGTTTCCGAGCCACCACAGGATGCCTCGCCTGTTGGGCCAGTGGCCGATTCTCCGGCAAGGTCCCGACTGTCACAGAGGGCGGGCCTATTAGTTATAGGGAGCTCCAACGTTAGGCGGGTTATGGAGCCCCTCAGGAAAATAGCGGGTAGGTCGGGGAAGAATGCCAGTGTGCACTCGGTGTGCTTGCCGGGGGGTCTCGTCCGTAATGTGGAGGAGGCCCTTCCGGCAGCTATTGAACGCACTGGGTGTGACCGGCTGCAGATAGTAGCACATGTCGGAACGAATGACGCCTGCCGCTTGGGTTCTGAGGCCATCCTTGGTTCCTTCCGGCGGCTGGCTGATTTGGTGAAGACAACCAGCATCGCACGCGGAGTGCAAGCTGAGCTTAATATCTGCAGCATAGTGCCCAGAGTCGATCGCGGTCCTCTGGTTTGGAGCCGTGTGGAGGGTCTAAACCAGAGGCTCAGACGACTCTGCGACTATAATGGTTGCAAATTCATCGACCTCCGTTATTGGGTGGAGAACTGTAGGGCCCCCCTAGACAGGTCAGGCGTGCACTACACACCGGAAGCAGCTACTAGGGTAGCAGAGTACGTGTGGCGTGCACACGGGGGTTTTTTAGGTTAGAGGGACCCCCCCTTGGGCGAAACGATAAAATACCTGACGGCTTACCAGAGAGAACATCAGCATCGTTGATAAAGAACGTCCGTCCTCAGAGACCAAAAACAGGAAAAGTTAACGTAATATTGGTAAACTGCAGGAGTATCCAGGGCAAGGTTCCTGAATTAGTATCGCTTATTGAAGGAAATAGTGCGCATATAGTATTAGGAACGGAAAGTTGGTTAAAACCGGAAGTGAACAGTAACGAAATCATAGACACAGAATGGAATATATACCGCAAGGATAGGATATACGCCAATGGTGGAGGAGTATTTATAGCAGTAAAGAATTCAATAGTATCCAGTGAAGTTATTAGCGAATGCGAATGTGAAATAATCTGGGTTAAGTTAAGTATCAAAGGTGGGTCAGATATGATAGTCGGATGCTTCAGGAATCTTGCCCTGGATGCTCCTGCATCAGCAACCGTAGTAGTTGAGCGCCTCAGAGAGAACCTGCAGAACGTCGTGAAGAAGTTTCGTGATCATACTATTGTAATAGGGGGAGACTTCAATCTACCAGTTATAGAATGGGATAGTCACACAATCAGAACTGGAGCCAGGGACAGAGACTCTTGTGACATTATCCTGACTGCCTTGTCCGAGAATTACTTCGAGCAGATAGTTAGAGAACCAACTCGTGAAGCTAACGTTTTAGACCTCATAGCAACAAATAGACCGGAACTTTTCGACTCCGTGAATGTAGAAGAGGGTATCAGTGATCATAAGTCAGTGGTTGCATCAATGACTACAAGTGTAATAAGAAATGCCAAGAAAGAAAGGAAAATATATTTGCTTAACAAGAGTGATAGGGCACAAATCGCAGAATATCTGAGTGACCACCATCAAACGTTCATTTCTGAGGAAGAGGATGTGGAACAAAAATGGAAAAAATTCAGAAACATCGTCCAGTACGCCTTAGATAAGTTCGTACCGACTAAGGTCCAAAGCGAGGGGAAAGATCCACCGTGGTATAACAATCATGTACGAAAGGTACTACGGAAACAAAGAAAGCTTCATCATAGGTTTAAGAGTAGTCGAATCATAGCTGATAAGGAAAAGCTGAACGAAGCGAAAAAGAGCGTAAAGAGAGCAATGAGAGAAGCATTCAACGAATTCGAACATAAAACATTGGCAAACAATCTAAACAAGAACCCTAAAAAGTTTTGGTCATATGTAAAATAGGTAAGCGGATCTAAATCCCCTATTCAGTCACTCGTTGACCACGATGGCACCGAAACAGAGGACGGAAGAAAGGCAGAAATACTGAATTCAGTGTTCCGAAACTGTTTCACTGCGGAAAATCGTAACACGGTCCCTGACTTCAGCCGTCGCACGGACGCCAAAATGGAAAATATTGAAATAAACGATATCGGAATTGAAAAACAACTGCTATCACTTAGTAGCGGAAAAGCATCCGGACCAGACGAGATACCCGTAAGATTCTACAGTGATTATGCTAAAGAACTTGCCCCCTTTCTATCAGCAATTTATCGTAGATCTCTGGAAGAACGTAAAGTACCTAGCGACTGGAAGAAAGCGCAGGTCGTTCCCATTTTCAAGAAGGGTCATAAATCAGATGCGAATAATTATAGGCCTATTTCGCTTACGTCAATCTGTTGTAGAATAATGGAACATGTTTTATGTTCTCGTATTATGACGTTCTTAGATAATACAAATCTCCTTCATCATAACCAACATGGATTCCGCAAACAGAGATCATGTGAAACTCAGCTCGCCCTATTTGTCCAAGAAATTCACAGTGCCGTAGACACTGGCGAGCAGATTGATGCCGTATTCCTGGACTTCAGGAAGGCATTTGATACGGTTCCGCACTTACGTTTAGTGAAAAAAATACGAGCTTACGGAATATCGGACCAGGTTTGTGATTGGATTCAGGATTTCCTAGAAGAAAGAACACAACATATCATTCTTAACGGTTCAAAATCTGCAGATGTAGAGGTAATTTCGGGAGTACCGCAAGGAAGCGTGATAGGACCTTTATTGTTTACAATATACATAAATGACTTAGTTGACAACATCGGTAGCTCCGTGAGGCTATTTGCAGATGACACGGTTGTCTACAAGAAAGTAGCAACATCAGAAGACTCGTACGTACTCCAGGAAGACCTGCAGAGGATTAATGAATGGTGCGACAGCTGGCAGCTTTCCCTAAACGTAGATAAATGTAATATAATGCGCATACATAGGGGCAGAAATCCATTCCAGTACGATTATGCCATAGGTGGTAAATCATTGGAAGCGGTAACGACCGTAAAATACTTAGGAGTTACTATCCGGAGCGATCTGAAGTGGAATGATCACATAAAACAAATAGTGGGAAAAGCAGGCGCCAGGTTGAGATTCATAGGAAGAATTCTAAGAAAATGTGACTCATCGACGAAAGAAGTAGCTTACAAAACGCTTGTTCGTCCGATTCTTGAGTATTGCTCATCAGTATGGGACCCTTACCAGGTTGGATTAATAGAAGAGATAGACATGATCCAGCGAAAAGCAGCGCGATTCGTCATGGGGACATTTAGTCAGCGCGAGAGCGTTACGGAGATGCTGAACAAGCTCCAGTGGCGGACACTTCAAGAAAGGCGTTACGCAATACGGAGAGGTTTATTATCGAAATTACGAGAGAGCACATTCCGGGAAGAGATGGGCAACATATTACTACCGCCCACATATATCTCGCGTAATGATCACAACGAAAAGATCCGAGAAATTAGAGCAAATACGGAGACTTACAAGCAGTCGTTCTTCCCACGCACAATTCGTGAATGGAACAGGGAAGGGGGGATCAGATAGTGGTACAATAAGTACCCTCCGCCACACACCGTAAGGTGGCTCGCGGAGTATAGATGTAGATGTAGATATACGGTATGAATCTGCGATACAGCGCCTCTTGAAGCACCAAGCACCGCGGCTGCCTTGATTACGGAAAGACCCACAACACTAACACCGCAATTTTTTCCACTTTCGCATTCACTTAGCTCCGATATAATGTACTCACAACTACACAGAACATTGTTCTGACCACGACTGATACAAGCAACATATTGACGTTCGTGGTTCAAATGCAGTAGTGCAATCCTGGATGAGATCGTGAGTGCACTCTTGGTTTTAATCTGTCGTGGACGGCGAGGTAATTGGTCACTCATCAGTCCTCTTTTTGATCTATTGTGTACGCCAAGATCGGTGTCGAGAGTAAAAACATAATAAAAAGCTGGTAAGTGTAGAACAAGTTCTCCACATATCAAGAAACACTTGAGCGAGATTACAAACGAAAGCACACTGGATAAACATTAGGAGACATCACGCTCACGGCCCCAGTTCAATGAGTAAGAAGGCCCGCAAGTTTCTTCGGGTAAGTCATACCCAGCCACAAAGTGATGATTAGGTTTTATGGGGCTACCAAATTGCAGGGGCGTTAAGTATTAAGTTTCACCCGATGTTCCAAATAGAAAGTGAAATGTGTATGAATTTCTAAGGGACTAAACTGCTTAGGTCATCGGTCCCTAGACTTACACACTACTTAATCCAACTTAAACTATCTTATGCTAAGAACAACACACACACCCATGTCCGAGGGAGAACTCGAACCTCCGGTGGAAGGGGCCGCGCAGTCCGTACATGACGCCTCAAACCGCGCGGTCACTCCGCGCGGCTGTTCCAAATGGTACTACACGTTTTATATGAGATTACTATCGCGTGATTTAGGGCGCATTTGAGGTGCTATTGTGCGCCTGTGTGTTTGACGAACGAATCGTATGCGAGCAGTTCCGTGATCACTGTTGCCGCGCGGTTAGAGGCGCTATCCACGAATTGTGCGGCCTCTCCCGCCGGAGGTTCGAGTCCTCCCTCCTGTGTGTGTTGTCCTTAGCGTAAGTTAATTTAAGTTAAAGTTGTGTGTAAGTCTAGGGACCGATGACCTCAGCAGTTTGGTCCCTTAGAAATTCACACACATTTGAACATTTGATCTCTGTTATTGCCACCCCGGTAGGAGAGTCCACAGCATACTCACCACGAAGATGTAGAAGAAAAGGCAGTAAATTGCCATCGAGAATGTTGAAATAAGCATCCTGGTTCATGTTCCGGTAACTTGAATTTCTGTGGCCAAACAATACAGAACCACCTCCTGCCTGAACTACACCCTGCACTAACTGTGAGTTGAACGCCTCGTTGGGCTGCTGGTGCATTCGACAACTTGAATCATGTGCAAAGAGGCAAAATCGTCACTCTGCTGACCATACTAGATGCCTGCACTCAGTTACGGTCCAGCTTCTGTGTCGTTTGGCCTACCGAAAAAATGCAGCTTCATGTGGCGCTGCGAGCAATGGCCTTCCGCGCGGAACCCACATCTAAATGTCCACTGCATGCCGTGCCCTTCTTAATGTTCGCTCACTAACTGCGAGTAATTAAGATGGACCTGCACTCACTGATAACAGAAATTGCTGGAAGGTTTTAAAACGACTGTCATTTACAAGGCATTACAGGCGTCTCCAGTTCCTGTCAGTTAGGATCTTTTCACGTCCTCTGTACCCATGTCGAGTTACCTGACCACGAATGCTACACCAATTCTTGTGGACACTCTGGACTGTCCTTGTTGACACGACAGCAAATGTGTAAGGTCAGACGCAAGTCCAAACACGATAGCCACTGGCAACCGTTCGGTCTCGTCTCGATGTCGAATCACGTTACTGTGATCATTGCATACAACGACTAAGATATACAAAAATTGTGGGATATCTCCTAATATCCTGTCAGACCTCCTTTTTTCCCTGCCTAGTGCAGCAACTCGACGTGGCATGGACCCAATAACCCATTTGAAGTTCCCTGCAAAGATACTGAGCCATGTTGCCTCTAAGGCCGTCAGTAATTAGGAAAATGTTGTCGGTGCAGAAGTTTTTGCACGAACTAACCTCTCGATTATGCCCCGTAAATATTCCATGGGATTCATGTCGGGCGATCTGGTTCATCAAATCATTCCCTCAAATTGTCGAGAACGTTCTACCAATCAACTGCAAACAACTGTGGACCGATGACGTGGCACATCCCCAAAAATGCCATCGTTGTTTGGCAACATAAAATCCATGAATGGCTGTAAAGGGTTTCCAAGAAGCCGAAAATAACTATTCCCAGTCAATGATCGGTTCAGAACACACCACACCATTATGGAGCCACCAACAGCTTGTTGACAACTTGAGTCCATGGTTTCATTGGGTCAGCGCCACACACAAAACCTACCATCAGCTCTTACCAACTGAAATCCGTATTCATCTGGCCAGCCCACGGCCTTCCAGTCGTCTAGGGCCCAACTGATGTGGTCACAAGCCCATGACAGACGCAGGCGATGCCGCACTGTCAGCAAAGGCAATCGCGTCGGACATCTGCTGCCATAGACCATTAGCGTCAAATATCGCCGCACTGGCCTAAGGTATAAGTTCGTCGTACGTCCCACATTGATTTCTGTGGTTATATCACACAGTGTTGCTTGTGTGTTAGCACTGAGACCTCTGCGCAAACGCTGCTACCCTCGGTCGTTAAGTGAAGGACAATGGCCACCGTGTTTCACAGGGTGACAGGGTGAGAGGAAATTCTCGGCACACTCTTGACACTCTCGATCTCAGAATACCGATTTCCCTATCGATATCCGAAATGGAATGTTTCATGTATCTAGCCCCAACTACCATTCCGAGTTAAAATTCTGATTTCCGTCGTGCGGCGGTAATCAAGCCGGAAGCCTTTTCACTTGAATTACCGAAGTACAAATGACAGGTCCGCCAATGCACTGCCCTTTTTATACGTTGTTTACGCGGTACTAGCGACATTTGTATATGTGCAATCGTTATCCGATGACTTTTGTCACCTCAGAGTAGGTACCACTTTACTGCACCTACGGCGTTCCAAAGCGACCAGGTGAACGATTTTAAGTTAGGCTGCTAAAGCCGGCGTTCCTTGCTCGCGAGTTCGTCGACCGCTCGCGGCAAGAACGAACGCTTGCGACACGGACCAGCGAAACCGATCAGCCGCGGCCCGGGCAGTCGGATCGCCGGCTCGCCGGGACGAGTCGTGTGAAAGGCCGGCCCGCCTGCAGACAGCCAGTGAAAGCCCCGCGAGAAGAGCACGCCGGATGGATGACACGGGGACCGCCGCCAGACTCGTTGGCCCAATTAATGCGGATTCTTACCGCTTGCCCGTTACGAAATACACACCAGCAGGCGCCACGACGTCACGGGCGAGTTTAGTATATCCATTACAGCCGTGTCCGAGTTCTTCACTCCCAGTCCCCAACTACGCCGATCCTCAAGCCACTACGGAAGGAAACACTGAACAGTAGTTCCTGCACTTGACTCCTGTAGGAGAGAGTGCGAACGTACTCTGAGGTAACAAAAGTCACTGGACAGCGATATGCACAATCCAGAGGGTGGCAGTATTGCGTACACAAGGTATAAAAGAGCAGTGCGTTGGCGAAACTGTCATTTTTCCGTAGGTGATTCGTCTGAAAAGGTTTCCGACCTGATTATGGCCGCACGACGGGAATTAACAGCCTTTGACAGCGGAATAGTAGTTGGAGCTAAACGCAATGTATACTCCATTACGGAAATCGTTCGGGAATTTAGTATTCCGAGATTCACAGTGTCAAGTGTATGCCAAGAATGCGAAGTTTCCGGCATTACGTCACAATACGGACAACGCAGTAGCTGACGACCGAGAGCAGTGTCGTTTGCGTAGTCAGTACTGACAGACAAGCAACACTGCGAAAATAACCACAGAAATCAATGAAGGAAGTGCGACGAACTTATCCGTCAGGACACTCCACTAAAGTCTGGCGTTCATGAGCTATGGCAGCAGACGATCGACGCGAGAGCCTTTGCTAACAGTACTACATCACATGCAACGGCTCCCCTGGGCTCTAGACCATATCGGTTGGACCTTAGACACATGGAAAACTGGGACTTGGTCAGATCGGTCCCAATTTCAGTTGGTAAGAGCTGATGGTGGACTCCACGAAGCCATGGACTCAAGTTGTCCACTAGGCACTATCCAAGCTGGTGGTGGCTCATAAAATAATGGTGTGGGCTGTGCTTACGTGGACTGGACTGGGTTTTCTGGTCCAATTGAACCGTCCATTGACTGGAAATGGTTATGTTCGACTAATTGGAGAGCATTTGCAGCCATTTCGTGGGGGTCTGCGCCACCATCGTACCCTACCATCAGCTTCTACCAATTGAAATCGGCACTCATCTGAGCAGACAGGCCACGGTTTTCCAGGAGAGGCGGTGCATTCGATGTCGTGCTGTTAGTAAAAAGTAACTCGCGTCGGTCGCCTGCTGCCGTAGCCAATTAACGGCAAATTTCGACTCACTGTTCTAACGGACACTTTTGTCGTACGTCGCACATTGATTTCTGCGGTTATTTCACAGAGTGTTGCTTGTCTGTTAATTCTAACAACTCTACGCAAACGTCGCCGTCCTCGGTTGTTAAGTGAAGACCGTTGGCCACTGCCTTGTCCATGGTGAGAGGTAATCATGAATTCCCTAACGATATGCAACGTCCCATGCGTCTAGCTCCAACTATCGCTCCGCGTTCACAATGTATCAATTCCGGTCGTGCGGCCACAACCACGTCGGAAACTTTTTCACATGAATCAACTGAGCGTAAGTGACAGCCCGGACAATGCATCACGTTTTCTACGCGATACTGCCATCATCGGTGCATGTGCACATCGCTACCCCATGACTTTCGTCACCTCAGTATAAGAATAACCTCTGACTTTTACAGATGATGTATTACTCTAATGAAGAAACATTTTCAAAAAGCTGCGCAAATATTCCATCAGATCAAATGTTCAAATGGGTGTGAAATCTTATGGGACTTAACTGCTAAGGTCATCAGTCCTTAAGCTTACACACTACTTTACCTAAACTATCCTAAGGACAAACACACACACCCATGCCCAAGGGAGGATTCGAACCTCCGCCGGGACCAGCCATCAGATACTAATGACATTTCAAAGTGGTGTAAAGATTGGTAATTTGTTTTAAATTTTCACAAAAGTAAAATGTTGCCCTTCACAAAACGCAAAAATCACATTATCACTGAGTCACAACTGGAATCAGTCATCTCATACAAACACTTGAATGTAGCAATTACTGGCAATATGAAATAGGCTCATAAAGGCTAAATCATAGGGAAGCATGTGGCCCTGTTCGGTTCACTGGAAGGAATTCCTTACTAAATTCGCATGTCGCCCATAACAAATAAGATAGGAACCTGCTACTGGACGTACATAATCAACGGCGGGATGAATACTCCTGCCTTTGGTTTGCTAACGGGTGAGTGAACTGGCGTTCAACTGAAGATAGACACCGACAATTTCGTGAAAGCCTAAATACTGAGTTTCGTGCAAAATATAGGAGTATACGACAGCCCCCCACCGTATGGCTTCCATCGGGACCGCGACGACATCAGGCTAATAAAAGTAAACATAGTATGTAGTAGGCTGTAATGTGATGTTTATTTAATAGTGCGATTAGTTAATTTCGGCTAACCGTCATTGTCAACCACATTTGTAACATCTGTATTTCATGCCATTTTTAAGTCACTCTTAATTATAAGTAAAAAGTAGCCATATTTCGTCATTTTACTGAAGGATACACACTACAACGACACCTTTTAAGATCGATTAAATAAACATCGCATTACAGCCAACTATGGTCCATGTTTACGTTTATTAAGCACCTGGAGGCTGTGGACCCCCAAAAATACAAAATTTTAACATCAGACTAATTACAGTGCCCACAGGGAAATTTAAGCATACTTCCCGAGTATCACACGAATGGAACGGGAAGACACATTAATACGCATTTATGACAGGAAGTACCCTCGGCCATGTTCTTCAGTGGTTTCATGAGTATGGAAGTAGATGTCGATACGGCGTCAATGAGGTTTTTAGCTCTCGCATCAAGAACAAGTTCAATGTGATTACCTTAGGGCATTACAAGCTATGGCTTCGATCAGGTGACTTGGGAATTTTTTGGCCATGAGGTCATTGACTAAAGCTGGTTAATTGGTATAGAGCTAAAAAGAAACAGATTGGTCCAACTTACGAATATTTTTCTCTCAGTGACCTCACAATGCTCTCGACATACAAAACTCGGGAACATTCAAATTACTGAAAAGTTGATTACATCTGGAGACTAACGGCAAATTACATCTTTCACGTAATAGATATCTATAGAGAGAGCTTCTAAATAACGTTGATTTTGCTAAGTTGCAGTGATACGATTATACGTAATAAAAATAAGAAGAATTCAAATCACCAAAATAGAAGAATATAATTTAATGACATTTATAATGGGCATTAAGCCTGTGATAATTCAACTGCAAAAGTATCATATTCTCCCCATACATTAAAATGTACAATAATGCGTGACAGCAAAGTAAAAAAGAAATATGTTCATTTACTCAAATCCTCCGACTGTGAGAGAGATGAAGTCTTAACAGAGCCTCGCCATGATTTCATGGTTATGAAACACATGCTAAAGAAGAAGAAAATAACTTGAAAACGTCACCAATAACTCCGGCAAAATAGAGTTCGAACAGACTGATATGGGAATGTGGATCAAGACAAGAAAATATACCACAACTTCCTTGGGATTCATACAATTATAAGTGGTTACGTAAGATGATGTACATCACTTATTAACTACCACACATCAGCTTGAAATGGTGAATTTGATGAAATACCTGTATCCTGATCCTCCAGGCAAACTAATGACATACTTTATAACATTATCGCAAATTCATTTTGATGGTGTTAATTTTTCACATTCCCCTCTTCGCCATCGCAAACACAACGATCATCAAGACCTAATTACTTTTCACGTATCGGTCTATTATCCTATTTAAATATTGATCCTCGTAGGCTGTTCGTTGCTCTAATTCTAAGAACAAAGACACAACCGAACAGCACAATTACCAGCAATATGCTTATCGAGTAGAACGTGTAATTATATGTAATTTCAGAGCTATTAAAAGGTGAGATAACTGCAACCGTAATAAACAAGTTCCTTTCTGATATTTTAGTACTATTCAGACATTGACTTTTCCTTGGATGTGCAGTGAAGTAGAAGGAAAAGGTCTCACGTGTTAGGGTTCTCCGACATCTAAATTCCAGGACAGTATTATTTTGAAACAGACCGTTAGATCATACCTTTATACAGCGGAATTTCGAAGACAAAGCTTGTGACACACATCCAATCACCTCAAGGCACTCCTTCCTGTTGGCCGCAGCTAGCACCTGGCCGTTGCACAGAGTCCAGAACCCGTTCTTGCTGTTCAACACACGCACGCTCCTAATCGATAATAGCAGTGACGAGAAGTCGCGGTTAAGGAACACGATCAGTGCTGCCATTAAGGTAATTTCGAAAGCATAACGTTTTATTGCGCTTATCGCTCAAGTTATTCGATCTGGCCATTCAGAGAAAGCACGTGATTAGTTAAGTTCTGTCTCCGGTCGGATGCCCCAGTATGGTAGCTATTACGGTCGCTCCATCTGCGGGTGAAACATGCAACTCGCCTGAAAGTTGAGAAAAAAGTTCCTCTTTCGGCCTTGCCAGAGTATTGGGTTCTTGAAGAGTCTAGAGAGTACCGTTTAGTGAGAATATAGCTTGCGTGCTCCCACTCTTCTACATCTCAAAAACGGAATACGTCATTATAACGGACCACACTACTGCTCCCGCTAGTACTGCAAAAAAACTACAGACCCATTTTTTGAAACTGGCTTTCTCTATCTCTGTACATAGCACGTAAAGCATTACCTTTCTCGACACTTCCCAGTGAATGCGTATTGCATATGTGTTAACAAGCCATCCGTTCAGTAGTTTTGTGCTGATTATCTTCTACCCCGAGAAACATTAAGCACGAAACTGGCGTTCTCAAACCGAGTTAGATCGACTCCTGTACGGAAGGACAGCTGCTCAAATACCAATCAAGTCATCTAGATTTAGAATTTCTGTTGTTTTCCCTTAAGCGCTTAAGGCGAATGCAGGGGTGGTACCTTCGAATGGGCATTAACGATTTCCTTCCTATCGTTTCACAATCAGACGTCGTGCTTCGTCTATAATGATTTCGTCGTCGACGCGACGCTAGGCCCTAATACTCTTGTTTTGTTCTTCCTAGCGTGTCATGCTCAGACCATTAGTAAAGGAGCATTTAGAACTACTCCCATAACGGTTGCTGGGTACAGCGATTTGGAGCGAGTCCGCGCCAATTGTGAGAGCGCTTGTGTTGTAAAGTGAAAGGCTCTAGAGCAAGGCTGAAACCTGAAAAGAAGAAGAAGAAAAAAATAGGAAAGAGCTTTCAGAGCGAAGATGACGCCACTTGTCGAGTGACCATGGAAGCCGCTGGGGAAAGGAACGGAAAGGACCTACAAATTCATTCGCAAATTGTTGACAAGACCCGTTCATCGCAATCATCTCTAAAACTCAAAACATGTTTTGTGGCATGTTCTAAATCTGCTGTGGCTATCTACAATCTAAATAAGAGAAATATATACATTACTTTTTCTGCCGAAATACGCATTAAGCCGCATACTATATTGGTGTTTCCCATAAAAGAAGAGGAAGAGTTATTCTCAACTTATTCATATGCCGCACTTAAGAGACTTTAGGAAGGCAGATCGAAAGTGAGATAGAAGTAACGCCCCGACTTCACAGCTGGAAGGTAGGAGACGAGATACCGGTGTAAGTAGAGCCGTAAGGAGCGCTAGTGAGTTGTGCTTGGATAGCTCAGTCAGTAGAGCACTTACCCGTGAAAAGCAAAGGTCCCGAGTTTGAGTGTCGGTCCGGCACAACGTTTTAACCTGGCAGGAAGTTTCAAAATTTAATTTTTTTTTCTTCTAGCAGCAAACAAATGATATACATATAACAGAGTTTGCCTCCAGTAGCTGTTGCTGGTACTCGCTAAACGCTAGGAGCAACTAACAACACCATATATAAACTCCTCAGCCCGAAAATCATAACGGCTCATCAGCCATCTCTTTGCTCAGCAGGTCAATAAAATTTGAAAGCATGTTTTAATGATTCATTTAAATAGTTTTCCTATTCCAAGCACAACAGTGCACTACTGCCACCTGGGACAATGATTTCATTATGCCAGAAGATTGTCTTACAACAGCCGAAACCCGTTACATTAATAATTTTTATTATTTCCTACTGGTTTAAATCAATATTGTTGGTAAATATTAAATATCAATTTAACAAGGTTGTATGATTCAAAAATGGTTCAAATGGCTCTAAGCACTATGGGACTTGATGTCTGATGTCATTAGTCCCCTAGACTTAGAACTACTTAAACGTAACTAACCTAAGGACATCACACCTATCCATGCCCGAGGCAGGATTCGAACCTGTGACCGTAGCGGTCGCGCGGTTCCAAACTGAAGTGCCTAGAACCGCTTGGCCACACCGGCCGGCCGTGTAACTGGCGTTCCATGTGAATGTTGTGTACCTGTGTTGTGTCACTGAGGTGTCTGTAGTTGCCACAGAATAATACTGTGTGTTCGGGAGAAGCCGTCTCCCGGCATGTACAAATAGGTATCTGAATCAGGCTTACGCAGTACAAGTGTGTGTGATAAGGTCCCTGTCCTGTTGAGAAATGCACCATGCTGCGGCTAGGATCGGCATGTTTCATTCTTAACCGTTCCGATACGTCAGGAAAGAATATGTGGTCTCTCCGCCCATTACCACTTGTGCCCCACTCATCCTGCCAGGTTTCCATTCCGTTCCACCCTGAACAGCGGAAAGGCAGCCGACGTAAGAGCTCGCTGTTGAGAGCGTCGTGTCGAGAGAAGGGCCACGTGTCTGTCCGGCGGCCCTGCGCAGCCGTCCGTTCTCTCTGTGAATGCTCACACTTATTCGGACCACCTTGAGCCTCTGCGTTTACGGCTTCGTAACGTTGTTTCCTATTTGGATTGTGAAACGACGATCAAAATGTTACCAGTTGCAACTGTTAAAAACCTCCCTGGGACAGCCCGCTTACGACGCTCCTTTCGTTTTGGATTGTGAAAGTGCCTCATCATGAGAGTGGCCTCCAGATTATTGCGTCCACTGCTGAGAATAGAAGGCCTTGCGGGCGATACCAGACAACAATCAAGCCTGGGTGACCAAAGGTGGGAGAAACATCGTGCACAAGCTACTACATGATGACCCGACGATCTTTCTTCTGTAAGTCATTCTGTTTATTATCGGACCATAACATCGACGACTAAGCTGCTCATTTACAGTGTCATTAATAACTGTGCAACAAGTAATATGTTTGAAGAATTACATTTCTTAGAAGTGAAAGCATGCTACTTCTAGATATATGACCATTGTAACTTTAATGGAGGAAGGCACGCTCTGCGTCACTCGCCACGTTTTATAAGGATAACAGGTCCCGACCCATAATGCATGTCATCTTCAGGTCCGCGTAACTATTATCGCGGAGCGCAACTTGTCAGAAGGGTGTAGGTGAGAGAACTCCCTCGCTCTCTTTACATGCTGCGCTTCGCATTTATAGACTGTATTACGGGTCGGAACCTGTTATTCTAATAAAAACATAGCCGTGAAGCAGACGACGTCTTTCTTCATCTACCCGGTGATTTTGCTACGGGGACAAGTTGCAGGAAACTATCCCTGAGAGGATAAAGGGCGAAAAGGGTCATACGGACGGAAATGCGTTGCAAGGGAGATACACCAACTTGAAAGAGGAGATAAAAGTTCTTTGGCAGTGACCCCGGCATCGGCAATGCACAGGTGGTTCGTCAGGATGGGGTAAGCCAAAAGACATGAAACATCAAAGCAGCTGCAGCTACTCTTATCACTTACAACACGAAAAGTACTTATTACATACGGACTTTCCTTCGCGGCGACGGTTATGCCGCTTGTTCATCGCAAAGACCATCACGATGCTGATATTTCTTGTTCCATCCTGTTTAGAGATGAGTCTAACAAGGAGCGGCACCATCAACCTTCAGAACGGCCACCTGTGGGCTATGGAAAATCCTCATGATTACAACGAATCTTCAGCACCGGTTCAGCCTCAGTGTGTGTACAGGGATTATCGGCGACTACACGTGGGACCCGACAGCCTTCCACAGCGCCTCACACGCGAGGCACATCTGCACTTCGTGACGGTGAACTTGCCTCCCCCACGGGGAGATGTGCCTTTGGTGACACTAAGGGTAATGAAGCTACTACAAATTGGTCCGCTAGCTCACTGCAGTGTTGAGTGTGCAACTGAACATGGCAGTACATTTCCAGTTACGTGGTGTGTTCTCGTGTGATTACTGTTATTAAAACCTACACTGTCAGAGATCTATAATTTCCATCTTGAAGTGGGTGTTCCTCTCACATATCGTATCCTACAGTTAGCCCCATTTAGCAAAATCATCCTGTATTTTGTAATTCCGTTTTTTACTTCTCCGAGTTATCTAAAATTACAGCTGATCGTCGAGTACCACTGAATTTTCCCCCTTCCTTACGATGGAGAAGCCATTTCATGGCAGGCATTTTGAGGACGACGATGAGGTGATCTTCTTGGTGGAACGTTTCCTCAGCAACCAGTATGCAACTTCTACAACCAAGATGTCCGTCCAGTCAACTACCGAGGGGAAAATTTGTCGCTTTGGAGGGTGAATATGCAGAGAAGAACTAATATCAGAACCAGCTTTCGTGGTCGCAGGTTGATGTTTATCTAGATGACAATTAAAACTTTATGACTATCTCTCGTAATTGACATACGTAGGTACTTCAGAAAGTAAGCTACATATGTCGTCCCATGCTAAGACAACCGCGCAGCAACAGTGGCACATTGTGAGAAGAGCGTACATGTCCCGGGTTTCCTGCAGACACGGTTCCGCTGCGTTACGCATAACTTGTGCAATACAGTGTGGGAGCGCAATGGTGGTGCAACTGTAACATAATCCAAAATGGAAATATGCAAAACAGTAACATTCTTAAGGGTATAGCGTCTACAATGCACATAAATTACCGTGAAATTTTGGCGGTATGTAGACTAAATGCAATGTCGCGTCCAGTCGTAGCGAAATGGTGCCAAGAATTTGACCAAGGCTGCACAGAGAAGGCTGATCGAAAAGTTCAAATCTTGGACCAAGCAGTTTCCATATTTTCGATAAGCTGAAACAATATCTGGGAGAGAAAGGGGGGGGGGAGGAGGACGTTCACATCACACAGGAGTTCTTGAATGGCTCCATGATAAAGTTCAAATGGCTCTGAGCACTATGCGAGTTAACTTCTGAGGTCATCAGTCGCCTAGAACTTAGGACTAATTAAACCTAACTAACCTAAGGACATCACACACATCTATGCCCGAGGCAGGATTCGAACCTGCGACCGTAGCGGTCGCTCGGCTCCAGACTGTAGCGCCTAGAACCGTGACAAAGGAGTGGATTTCTATCGCTGAGGATTTGAACAGTTCGTAGAACATTCTGATCGTTGTTTACAAAGACTTGCTGACTATGTGGCTCTGTCACTGTGAAGAGTAGTACAGCATTCAAGATAAGCTACTTGGACTGCCATAATGCTCTATAGCAGGGGTGGTCAAGAATTCGGCTCGCGGGCTGCGCTCTGGCACGAGTTGCCATAGCGCTCAGCCTGGCTGACACGTTTTCCCCACTGGCACGCCTCGCTCTCTGAGAGTGAGGAAGCGGAAACTGCGAACGCGCCGCTTTTAAACGACAATTCAGTCGCACTGTGTACGACATGGTCTTTCACATTCCTCAACAGCACAGATCAAAAAGAAAACAAAATCAGTAAGATTTACTGATTTTTCGCACGCTGGAGATATAAGAGTATAATTTTTATTTGGTACAAACTGTCGTCAAACGGGCAGAGACTGTCAATTTTACAGGTTTGCTCACTCAGTTTGCCTTCTGATCGTGACTTATTTAGTTTCGTAATCAGAAAACGTCCTTCATACACATACACACACACACACACACACACACACACACACACACACACACACACACACACGTACCGGCCGCTGGTGGCCTAGCGGCTCTAGGCGCTTCAGTCTGGAACCGCGTGACCGCTACGGTCGCAGGTTCGAATCCTGCCTCGGGCATGGATGTGTGTGATGTCCTTAGGTTAGTTAGGTTTAAGTAGTTCTAAGTTCTAGGGGACTCATGACCTGAGATGATAAGTCCCATAGTGCTCAGAGCCATTTGAACCAACACACACACGTCTTGATCGAAATATTGTAGCACTTTTGCAACCTAATTATGGAGACATGGAAAAACTATCCGGAGAAAGCAACCTAGACATCCTGGACAGTTTTAACGTTAAAGGTATTTGTCGATAGTAGTTACATCTGCACATGCACAGGGACGCTTTCAATTGAAACGGCAAACGCTCTAGATAATAGTTCGAAAACAGTTGTAAGATTGGAAGTGTCTTCGAAATGTTTAGGAAACTATCTTTCTATTTCTGTCAAGAACACAACGATTTCCTCAAACCTTGCGTTTCCTTTAACGCCAGGGTGCTTAGGACACCTTATTGTGTTTGTCAGAATTTGTCCCTTCTACAATATTTTCTTTTTAAATGCATCCCCGGCAAATCAAAAATGAGTTGTTTCTCTCTTTGCAGTGTCTTACTGTGGGCAGCGTGCAGCCAAGACCACTTAAAATACGAAGTCTGCAAATCATTCCGGATGTTCTAATTTTCGTTCCCGCACTCCTTTCTTCCTTATGAATTCAGCAAATGAGAGGTTTAAATCGAGAAATCGTTCCAGGAACGCCCCTTCACTTAACCAACGTAATGTATAAGGTCTCCATGCTCTTCATCCAGTTTCATCGAAAACTTTTGCAGCTCATTGCGGAATAACGCGTGCGATTTGAGAAATTTTACCATTCGTACCATCAGTTTCTTGACGTGCTCCACGTCTGAAAATTTAGCACGAAGTACTTCTTGATGCACAGAACAATTAATCCTGTTTGCCGATAGTAGTACTCTTTTGCTCTTTGATTGGGAACAAAATCTTTAAATTCTTCTTGATTGAAATTGTAATGTCGTTTCGCAGCAAATTTGCAGTACCCGTCGCTTGTTCAAATGTGTGTGAACTCCTAGGGGACCAGAATACTGGGGTATCGGTCCCTAGACTTACACACTACTTAAACTAACTTATGCTAAGAACAACACATCTACCCATGCCCGAGGGAGGACTCGAACCTCCGGCGGGAGTGGCCGCTCAATCCGTGACATGGCGCCTCTAACCGCGCGGCCACTCGGCGCGGCTACCAGTCATTTATGCCACTGCATAGTATAGAGGTTGTTTCACAATTCACGTTACACACTTCTAAATGTAGTAGAGGGGTCTTAGTAGATCAAGTTTTGTACAGGAAGTCGTGTCCGAAAACGTCATCCATCGGCGCTACAGAGCGTCAAATTTTTAAGCGCCAGCGCCTGTAAGTGTATGTATATACAGGGTGATTCCGTGATGATGTTCCAGACTTTCAGGGACGATGGAGAAGGATAAATGTATTAATTTGAGGTAAGGGTCCGTGTACCGGAAACAAACGAGTCGAAAGTTATAAGCGAAAAACGTTATGATACTTCAGTGGAATGTGTGTACTGGTTTTGTTCTTGCTAAGACTGTAGGGTAGGCAACTTCTAAAGGTGGTAGTGTGGAACAAAACAAGAAAAAATGTCTAGTAAAACATGGGCTCTAAAACACCTCAAGAGCTATGAGGACTTGTTCAATAGAAGAGACGCGTTTGACAGTAGCGAACTCTCATCCCCCTCTTCTGCCATTCTCACTCGTTTTAAAGGCTTGTGACGATAGAGTGCCTCTTTTTGTGTAAACAGCCACTACACATATGAACGTCCTCCATACCACGAACAAACAGTGAAGAGTAGACAGCGCTGAAAGGACGGTTCTGCCGAAATGAAGACAGTTGTGCCGGCAGTAACATGCCACAGCCCAATACTAAATGAACTGTCGCGCTCTTCCGGGTATTTGCGAGAAGGGCCGAGCAAAGTCGAGACACCCTGGCCTCGGTTCACCCGCACACCTTGTACGCAATAAGTTTGACCCGCCGTGGTCGGCTTTGATCTAGAGTGCCATCACAAGAAGATATATGTTTCCAATAGCAGGAAGCTCGTAACACAGAGAAGGGCTGATCCTAATTGATCTGCAAAGCCGACGTGCAAAGAAAGCGCCGTCGCCCCTCGGGATCGGACCGCGCACGCAGCCGCCGCGCCGCCACGGCAGAGCGCGCGCCTTTTCTCGCGCCGGCGCGTTTTTGCCGAGGAGGCGCGCTCGCGATGCTCGCACCGTTTACCGCAGTTCCCTCACGTGCGCCTCCGACGATGGCCGCGGGTCTGTCTGCACGCTCTAATTAAGTCGGACGTGCCGTCACTTGGGCTTAAGGAAGATCGCTACTGCAGCTTTCACTGCGACTCTGTCGTTTCCGCGACAAGCCGACACTGACGTCGATTGCCAAGCATAGATTGTGAAACGTATTAAATCTACAACATTGCTTCCGCTGTGTATACCTAAAGTTCGAGGCTTTATCGTGAAAAAGTTACAAAAAATGTACGATTCGATGTACTGGCCATCACTGGCCAACACTTCCTCCCAACACGGATTCCGCGGCGTGAGAACTGGGCGTCTTTCGAGGAGACCCATGAATCGATACAATTTTGCTCATATTCACATAACCGGAAGTGCTGGTCACTCAAGCCGTGTGTCATTGGCCGAAAAAGTTGGTAGTCAGAGGGAGCAATGTCTGGAGAATACGGCCGGTGAGACAGCACTCCCAATTTCAACGTCTTCAGGTATGTTTTGCGTCATCGGGTTGAGCACTGTCATGCTGCAAAAGTAATTTTCCATATCTATCGCTATACTGCGGTCGTATGTCTTTCATCGCTCGGCTCAAATGCATCAACTTCTTTCAATAACCATCTCTTGTGATTGTTTCCATTGGTTTCAGTAGCTCCGGAAACCTTCTCCCTTCCACTGTCATGCCGGTCTTCGACACCAAACTAACCGTTCTTGAAGAGCTGAAACCATTCCCTGCAAGTTCTTTCGCTAATAGCTGCCTCACCATTGCTCTTACCCAGTATTTTATGAGCTTCAGCCACAGTTTTCTTCATTTTAAATCAGAAAATTAAAACTTCCCGCAAATTACGAGAATTGGGCTCGTAAGTCGATATATTCAGTCGAGAATAATTTTATGATGCAATCACAAATCGAGTAGTATTTTGGTGCCTCTATGTTCACAAACGTCTAAGCTTACTGTATGACACTAGTGACCTGCCAACTGCACCACCACTTTCCGCTACTGCCGTCTAGCGCAAAACGGCGGAAGCAAAGTTGTAGACCTAATAGATATTTCATTAACAATTTGTCCATTGGCAGCCTGAAAATTCTGTTTATAGAACCTATACCTACACCTACATCAACAAAAAGCGTTACATAATGTACAATGGCACAAGACATTCAGAATTCTCAGGAATATATGTATAAGCTATAGGAGAAGAAGATAATGCACAAAATATACAAGAACCAAGAGAGAACGATAAGAATGAAAGACAAAGAACAACAGATTGAACATCGAACAAGAAGGAAGGAAGGAAGGAAGGTTTGACGGCCCGTCGACATCAAAATCATTAGAGACAGAGCACAAGTTCGGATGGTGTCAAGGACGGGGAAGGAAATTGGCCGCGCCTTTCCAAAGGAAGAATTCCGGCATTTGCCTGGTGTGATTTAGAGAAATCACGCCGGACGTGGGTTTGAACCGTCGTCCTCCCGAATGCGAGTCCAGGCTGCCAACTACTGTGCCACTTCACTCGGTGTGTACATCGGAAAAATAACGACTAAATTAAAAGAAAGGTTCAGGAGTGGGATTAAAATTCAGAGTGAAAGTTTATCAATGGTAAGAGTCGCTGACGACATTGTTACGCCCAGTGAGAGTTAGGAACAGTCTGACGAATGGAACAGTCTAACGAACACAGAACGTGGAGTGAGGGTAAACTAGAGAAAGATGAAAGTATTGAGGAATAGCAAAAATCAGATTACCGATACGTTTGACATCAAAATTACGGACCACGATGGCGTGAAGGAAATCTGAGACCTTGTAAGCGAAATAATACATAAAGGAAGAAGCAAAGCGGACGTACAAAGCAGACAAGTGCATGTAAGAAAGGCATTCCTAGCCGAACGAAGTCTGCTAGTATCAAACATCGTCCTTAATTCAACAAAGAAAATTCTGAGAATGTATGTTTGGAGAACAGCATAGTATGCAAGGGAATCATGACTGTGGGAAAACCGGAACATAAGAGAACCGAAGCGTTTGCTATGTGGTGCTACAAAAGGATGTTGAAAATTAATTGGACTGATAATGAACGGTCAGGTTCTTCGCAGAACCGGCGAGAAGAGGAAGATGTCGCGAATATTGACAAAAAGACGAGATAGGATGACAGGTCAAGTGTTAAGATATCAGGTAATAATTCCCATGGTACTTGAATGAGCTTTAGAAGGTATAAACTGAGTGGAAAACAGAAACTGGAACATATGCCACAAATAGCTGAGGGCACTGGGTGCAAGTGCTACACTGAGATGAAGAGGTCGGCACAGGAAAAGGAACGGAACATCAAAACGTTTCATAATGATTTTAAATTGGCGGCATTCACATGGACCATCAACGGGTCGGATCGAACGTCAACGTCAAGGCTTCTCGTTAATGTCTGAGAGTGGTGTAGTCTGTTACCATCAAAGGTTAAGCCATTCTCGTCGCGCTCACTCAGAGTGCTGAATTCCGTGCTCGTGTGTCCTCTTAATCATTATTTTATTGTTTGATTTGTATTCTTGACCCATTTCCAAGGTTGCATGAAGACATAGATATTTTTTCTGTGAGTTTTATTGCACAAAAGAGGCTCAATATATCAAAGCGAAAATTTGTGCTTACCTATAAGATAAAAAAGTTACAAAATTTCTTTAAAAATACCTTCCGTAGTAGCGAGAAAGTCACCTCTGTTGGTGGACTGAAATGTTTTTGTTTTCGTTGTTGGACACTTATAAAAAAGTCAGGGCAAGAGGACAAAGTTTAGACAATCCTTTTATTATTCTTTCATTTCTCAGCGGTGTGGAACATTTACAACACGACGTTCGTCAGTAAAATCCTATACGAATTTTACTTTGGCCATTACTAAACTCTACTGTGATTGTAACAAATCAAATGGTTCAAATGGCTCTGAGCACTATCGGACTTAACAACTGAGGTCATCAGTCCCGTAGAACTTAGAACCACTTAAACCTAACTAACATAAGGACGTCACACACATCCATGCCCGAGGCAGGATTCGAACCTGCGACCGTAGCAGTCGCGCAGTTCCCGACTGAAGCGGCTAGAACCGCTCGGCCACCGCGGACGGCTGATTGTAACATTCCGATTTTATGTATCACAGACGTAATTTCATAGCCTCACCTTCACCGAGCAGTACAACACACCTGCATTTGACGGTTTACATACCGTTCGGTTCCTTTCCATTCCATTGACATCCGGGTTGAATAAGCCTTGATATATTAAATAATACGACCATTAAGTTTCGTCGAAATGATGAAAGTTAAAACCATGGATCTATCGAGCCAATATGCTTTTATCAATAACGACACGTCGCAAGTAGCGAAATGTATACTTGAACTATGATCACTTAAGGTATTACAGATCGGTCTGTGCAACTACTAATCTCCTTGTTTATATTACCATAGCTGCATAGTCTGATTTAAATGCTTTATGTAATCATACTGCAACTACGGATACCATGACGACATAAATGCAGAAATTGTAATTGTTGACGAAAGCCCCGTTGGATCCACGGCGTATGTTAAATCTAAGGTAAAGAAGTTGGTTTAGTGGTGATGCCAGCATAAAGAAATAGCGTGTTACAGAAGCAGCAATGGTTCCTCACCAAAATGACAGAATGGTGTCGTTGTGATTGACCAGTAAGCGCGTGCACAGTAGTGCTTCGGACGTGGTTGAGGTGCGATGTACAAGTACGAGTACAACGAGGTGTTATTCTCTTTGAGTAGAATTCAACGTGAGTCTAGTAGATCTGCATCTTTGATTACTGCGACCGAAATAAAATGTGTAGTGTAAGGGTAGAAAGATGGGTGTCCGATGGGCACAAGAGAATGACGTAGGAATACGTTGAGCATTATGCGCTTGATGCAGATACTTGACAGGAGATGAGTCATAGGTGAATCATCACGAATTAGAGAGTAGAAGACAATCGGTGGAGCGGAAGCACAATTGTCTCCCACTAAGAATACTTTAAGATACAAGCAATGAAAACGATAAACGTAGTAAAGAAATACTGCAATGAAATAACATTTCTGAGACAAGAAAAGTAAGCAAAATAAGCCACATCAAGGAAAGGAAGCACTATTTGAATAAATATTCCTGTCTGAGACGTTGCTGCACAATCAAAGAGAAACTGTCTGAAACTGAACGACCGAAGGAGAGCACTGTATGAAATTAGAACGCGGAAAGTGAGAAAAACCGGTAACGAAGGAAGTGAAAGCGCTTCAGATATGGCAGTTACGTGAACGGTTAATGAAGGGTTGATACGTAGTATACCAGAAGCAAAGAGTCTAAGGACAATGGTTACAAGAGAAGTTCTAGGTGTGGTGATACGTAAAGGTGTGAAATACTAGTTAAATTGCATTCGGGGAGAAGAGCGCATGAAGACACCGTAACTGCAATATGCTGATGAGTCAAAACGTTATGATCACCTGCTTATAGCGTAGTGGTCCAGCTGTAGAACGCAGTAGAATTGCCATTCTGCGTATCGTGTATTCGACAAGTGTTGTATGTTGCCAGAGGAACATCGCACCAGATGTCTACGCAAAACTCAAGTAATTCCTAAGTGTTTTCCATCGGGTTCACATTAGGTGAATTCGGTGCCCAAGACATCAACTTGAGTTTACTATTCTGCTCCTCAAATCATTTTAGCATGAATCCGGCTTTCTGACAAGGACAGTTATGCTGATGGAAGATGCCATCGCTATTGGGAAAAACATCTAGCATAAAAGGATGGGGCCGATCCACAACAGTGTTTATATAGTCCGGAGCTGCCATGATGCCTTCGACTGCTACCACAGATCACATGGAAGCCCACGTGAATTTCCCCATAGAATAGTACAGCCCCTACCACCCTGCGTCCGGGGCGTGGTGCACATTTCGAGCATCCGTACGCCGCGCATCGAAATATGAGCATCGATCTTATGTAGCGAGTAATGTGATTAATCCCACCAAGTGATCTACATCTAATCCGATGATCCAGAACTCTCTGCAGTCGTAAATGACGTTGCAGCAGGGTTAACATGGGAACATGCAAGAATCGTCAACTGCAGAATCCCATGTTCAAGAATGTTCGTTGAACGATGTGCTCCGAAACACTTGTGACTGTACCAACAATGTACTCTGTCGCCAGATCAGCCACTGATGGCTGCCTACCCTGTTTTATAGAGCGGGCAATCCTCCGACCTCTACGTTCTGTGATCAGACGTTGAAGTCCAACAGTTTGTCGCCTATTCGTGGCTTCGCCGTACTTCAGACACTTTCCACAGACGCTCGTAGCGTAGCACGTGAACAGCGGACCAGCTTCGCTGTCTCCGAGACGCTGGTATCCAGGTGCTGGGCCATAACAATACGCCCTTTCTCGAAGTCATTCATTTCATTACCCCGTTTGTGTCATTTATCGTCGCTGGAATGACTCTCCATTCGCCTCTGCTCTGCTTATATACTTTCCTTACCGCGTCACGTGCCAGCATTACGCCACCAGACAGTATTCAATCTAGCGGTGAGCCGTGGTCGTAAGGATTTGCCTCATCATTGTATATAACGTAGATTGAAACATTACAATTGCGGCGTTGACTATTACAAATTATATGTTTTGTAACGTTCTAAGAGAGTATTAGAGCATGTAACAGCATATAGGCCATGGTGTACCATGCAGCTGAAGGCGCAATGATTCTCTATCAGAAAAAAAATTAAGTTCTTATTGCATCGTAACTGTTAATAACTGTAATTTGATTTCTTTCAAACGCCATTCTACGTCGACAGCTTCGGAGATCACACAGGGCCGCTTCACAGAGCATTCCTCAGGAGAATATTGTTCTCACAAATAATTAATTTACAGTGCTGATTGTGATTCGCGTTCCATATTCAGCAGATTTAACACTAATAGAACACTTTCGCATCTGACTGCTGTTACGTTTACAATAACTGAAATGAGTGTGCTATTTGCCAATAAAGGTATCAGCTTTATATCCGTTTGATTTTAATATTTTTTTCTAGGTGTACTTAGACTGTTCTCATTTAAGTGTTGCTGCTTGAGTTTTATGAAACCGTAAGATACAATCCTGATGGTACATCATTTTCTGTTTATATTTAGTATTAAACTCATTTACTGCACATTGCGTGAAAGCTGTGATGGTCGCAGCCGATTATTTTGTGACATGCCTCGAATAGCGGCTCGGAAAATGTTTTCGGTAACCACCCGCGAGAGATTTGCTCTTCGTTTTCTAGCGCTCACAGGCAATATCACACAGCGCTATTAATATCCCTACTGTCTGCAATGAACAGTCTCTCATTCTAACTGCGCAGCGTTCACACGAGACGCTTTGTAAGCAGCTTGCTTTGCACTTACACTCGCACCTTGAATTCTTCCAAGCCGAAGTCGCGCTCTGGATTTTCCTGTGAGGTATTCTGAGTGTTTGTCGCACTTCGTTCGCGTCACACGGCTATACCCAGAAATTTTGTAGGACTCAGAGACACCGAAGGTTTGTCTCTAACGTCGTAATTAACCACTATGGCAGCTGAAACCAAGCTCATATTCATTACTTCGGAATTATTTACAACTGGTGCAAGATGTCGCTCATTAGATGAAGCGAAATTGTTGTCCAAATGTCTTTGCCAGCAATAGCATCTTTTAGTAAATAGCTGTAGCATTTATTAGCAACCTGTGTGTGCTGATCACGATCGAATGAACTTTTCCCTTCTAGATCTGTACAGTCATTACGGTTTCGTAAGCTATTCTCAATATCGTTGCTGTTTGTAATATAGGCACGTCGGCCGGTATAAAGCAGTAGAGTGTATTTGTCAGTGGCAGAGGATCAGAGGATGTAAGGGAGGCCGGGCCTCCTCACTTTTCTGTGATAGACGTGGTGGTGGTGGTGGTAGTAGTAGTAGTAGTAGTAGTAGTAGTAGCAGTAGTTGTAATAATTGTTTTTACAATAAAACTTAATGCGCTTTTGTCAGCTAGAGCGAAAGATGATAGCTTGTGTTATTTCTTCAAAACCGCCAGCACTAGAGATCAATTCAAAGTGAGAAAGCTTAACCTCAATCTAAGGCAGACGGACAATCTAAGGCAGACAGAGGTGAAAAGCATTTGGCGAGGAGGCCAGACACATGCCAGGCCACCTGAAAGTCTCGGTTTCCATGGCAACCATGAGGTCACTACTAGGGACAGAAGAGGCGGTACAGGCTGCCGCAGCTGTCTTACTGTGCGCTTCCGTGGCGCGGGAGGCCCGTAGCTGCGGTGCCCCCGCTGCAGGTTTCTCTTACGTTTGTTGTCCCGTGTGTAGTGAATGTGGATGAAGCCTACTTAATACCAGTACTGATGTAACGCTTTCGAGTGAGGATATCATTACTTCCTTGTAGGAACTTTCAATGAGATGTGAAACTGAACGACATTAAATTTCGAAGAAAGGACATCCAACGTCGGCACTACATCTTCCTCAGAAATGTAAGCTCAGAACGTGTGCATTCCAAAGTTCATGGTATGAGCAGCACAAGTGGTTATGTGCTAGTCCCACAAAACGAAAATTATTTGCTGGCCATGTTTTCTGTTAACACAAGGTTCAAATGGTTCAAACTGCTCTGAGCACCATGGGACTTAACTGCTGAGGTTATCAGTCTCCTATAACTTAGAACTACTTAAACCTAACTAACCTAAGGACATCACACACATCCATGCCCGAGGCAGGATTCGAACCTGCGACCGTAGCGGTCTCGCGGTTCCAGAATGCAGCGCCTAGAACCACTCGGCCACTCCGGCCGGCTTAAGCACAAGGGAAACAATACAGACCTCTGAGGCTTTCGACCACCTGAAGGATCTTTTTAGAGGTTTAGCACGGCATGCTTCTTCTAAAGATCATCTAAGTAACTTTACTTCACTTAAAGAACTATCGAAACAGGCGTTTAATACATCAGATCTACTTAACGAGTATCACAAACTGATGACAATCAGACACAACAATGAAGCGAAAGCTAAAAGAGACGCCATGAAAATTCTAATTGACGTCACAATTCTTTTGTGTAAGCCGGAGCTAGCTTTCAGAGGTCATGATGAGACAGGAGTCCCTGAATACCGGAAATTTCAGAGCCTTGTGGTGAACAGTCACGAAGATTTGAAAGTACACTGTAAGAAAATGGGATATTTCTCAGGAGTTTCGAAAACTATACAGAACTAATTGATTGTATATATAAATGAGGAGATTTGTGATTATATACATCCAGGTTTGCACAGAACCTGATTTTATGCCTCCATTGAGGAAGAAGCAACAGACCTTTCAGACAAGTCACAATGCTCCATCGTTTTGTGACTAGTGGACTCCGACGACGACAGTCAAGAACATCCTGGTTTCCATGATGTTAGAGAAGCTAGAACTGCTGCTGCTTTATTCTCTGTCTTGAGTGGCATGTGTCAAAATTAAACATGGGGAACAAACTAGTAGCCCAAATCTATGATGGTGCTTCCGTTCTGGCACTAGAAATGGCCCGCAAGCTACGATGAGAATAATTGTTTTACATATTGTTTAGATTTAGTTGTGCAGCAGAGCTGTTCTGGTATAAACCCAGTAAGGATTTTTTCTCCATGCTTCAAGATATTCCTGCATTCTCCCACCGGTCGTCCAAACGCACAGTAATTCTGGACAGTCTATATCCTTCGAACAGTGAAACGAGATGAAACTGTAGCGCCAGAATAGTATCTGCCATTCATGAAAACTGTTCGGGGGTAACTGAAGTTTTAAATGAAACAATTAACAGTCCCGACTCTAGTGCAGAGACTGCAAGAGAAGCCTGTGGTTTCAAAAACAGCCTCGTGCACTTTGACATTGTTTTTCTTCTCTCTGTTTTTCAAAGTATATTCTTAAAAATTGAACTGCTTTTTTAGCATTCTACAAAAAAAAAACAATGATGCGCAGTTTTGCAACAATGCTATCTCAGAATGCATAGCTTACACGAAAAACTTTAAAAAACAAAATAAATTCATCGACTTTTTAAATTCCGCGAAATGCTGGACTAATTCGCAAGCTGAAGCTTCCATAAATAGAGCTGATGATGGATGAATACCTTGGGGATCCATTGGTGTCAAAATCCAAACAGGCGTACTTAGAGATATTGGATAATCCTGTAATACAACTGGAAACATGATTTTCACATAGTGATAAAGTACTCTTCCTTAAATAAGGCGATACTACTCAGTTCGTCAGTTATGTTCAGCATTTTCCTGTGGGCGGTGTGGACTCGTTATTACAAACGTTTGGTGCGTGTTTGAGTCGCTCGCAGCTGCGCGTAGAGCTGAACTGTATTTTGTTCTCAGTTTACAGATTCGTTTCACACTGTCAGTTTGGGAGACGTTATCAAAAGAATGATTGAGAATAAAAGGGACCAAATTCTTCCAGAAGCTTTCAAACTATTTTGTCGAACTGCTACCATTCCTGCAACAAGTGCTTTAGTTGAAAGAAGTTTTTCTTGTCTTAAACGTGTAAAAATGTATTTTCAGGACTGCTTATCAGCTCTTGCTTGTGCCTCAGCTGAAGAAAAATACCGTGAATACTTGAAAGACCGAACACATGGTATGATGATGTCATCGAAAGACTCGGGAAGAAGAAGAAGGATCATCGAGTTAACTTTGATTTTACAAGTAACAACGCACAAACGCTGAACCTACCAGTACGCTTGTAAACAAAAGTGAGTGCCATTATTATTATTATTATTAGCACTAGTAGTAGTGGTAGTCGTTGTCGTCGACGTCTTAGTTGTAGGATTTGTATTAGTAGTAGTAGTGGTGGTGGTGGTGGTGGTGGTGATGGTGGCGGTGGTCGTCATCGTCGTTAGAAACGCTAGGTATGCGTACATTAAAAAATCGAGGGAAAGGGGATTTTCCAACATATTTCCTGGCCTCCCCCATAATTTAGGTCTGTGACCCGACACTGATAATCGCCAATGAAAATTTAAAACATTCCCATGTGCACCGGTAAATTACCTACGGTTGTACTTTTATTGCTATGCACGAAGAACGTGAAGGTCAGTAATGCATCGCATTTGCGCAATTTTACAGTGATAGGCGCATTATAGGACCGTATACTAAACTTGCATTTTTTGACGCGAAATTCAGAGACGAAAGAATATTTCGCTATTGTACTGAAGAATTTGGAAATATTGTATGACGATTAAATATCACAAAGAAAAAGAAATGCTTTCTTGCGACTCCAGAAAAACAGTAACTTAGAGACAATACCACTGTTCGCCTCAGCGATGGCAGAAGTGGAATTGTCTACAACGGAGACATAAATACAACCTCAGTAGCATCGGTTTTAAGACCACAGTCGCATTTCTTCTAAACTGGAAATACATGACCTGGTTGTGGTTTCCAAGAACATGGTTCCCGTTTTCATTTCAAAACATTAACTTACCATCAGTCACTCCCCTCCAGTGGAAGTTCATAATATGGAACCAATGTTTTAAGCCTAAAATGCAATGGGATTACTTCTATGCTGCGTTTTACACGCTACGGTCGCTGGTTCGAATCCTGCCTTGGGCATGGATGTGTGTGATGTCCTTAGGTAAGTTAGGTTTAAGTCGCTCTAAGTTCTAGTGGAATGATGACCTCAGAAGTTAAGTCCCATAGTGCTCAGAGCCATTTGAACCATTTTTGTGTTTTACATGCGATTCTGGAACAATTGACTAGCGTTCTTCAACACAAGATTTTCTTAAGCTTCTGCGTTGCAGAACCTTTTTCAGTATTAACCGTAATTGTGGATTACCCCTGGCAACGGTTGCAAATATTGTGTTATGTTCTCGACCGATGCTCTTCGCTGTTTTTGTCGTGACTGCACTGGTTTGCTTGCATGGGACAAGCGCGTCGTCACTCGTTTAATGGGAGTCCTTCAAGCCGGCTGAGTTGGAAGCCGTGATGCCTAGCGTAGCGAATCTGGGGTCTGAAACGCCGACTCCTTTCGCGCTTTCTTGCGCTCATTAACACTGTTAACAAAGAGAAAAGGCCGCCGCTATCCCTGAAAATCGTACAAGTCTTAAAAATGTAAACTGAACTGGCTATTTAAGTGCCGGGCTTAAACCAGGTCAGCTCGAAAATTATATTTTATTCCTTCTACACTGAGGTGACAAAAATACCGTGGGATAGCGATGTGCATATATACAGATGGCGGTAGTATCGTGTACACAAGGTATAAAAGGGCAGTGCATTGGCGAAGCTGCCATTTGTACTGAGGTGATTCATGCGAAAAGGTTCCCCACGTCATTATGTCGCACGACGGGAATTAACAGACTTTGAATGCGGAATGGTAGTTTGAGCTAGACCCATGAGACACTCCATTTCGAAAACCGTTAGGAAATTCAATATCCCGAGGTCTATAGTGTCAATAGTGTGCCGAGAATACCACGTTCAGGTATACTTCTCACCATGAACAACACTGTGGCCGACGGCCTGTGCTTAACAATCGAAATTTGGCGTTAATGGGCTATGGCAGTAGACGAGCGACACGAGTGCCTTTTCTAACAATACGACATCGCCTGCAGCGCCTCTCATGGCCTCGTGATCATATCAATTGGACCCTAGATGACTGGGCAACCGCGACCTGGTCGGATGAGTCACGGTTTCCGTGGATAAGAGCTGATGGTAGATTTCGAGTGCAGCGCAGAGCCTACAGAGCCAAAGACACAGTCGTCAACAAGGAATTGTGTAAGCTGATGGTGTCTCCATAATGGTGTGGCCTGTTTTTATATGGAATGTACTGGGTCTTCTAGCCCTACTGAACCGAACATTGATGGGAGATGGCTGTTTTCGACTACTAGGAGATAATTAGCAGCAGTTCATGCACTTCTTGTTCTCAAACAACGATGGAATTTTTATGGATGACAGTGAGCCATCTCATCAGGCCACAACTCTTCGCCACTGGTTTGAAGAACAATGTAGACAATTCGAGGGAAATATTTGGCCAAACAGATCGTCCGACAAGGGACGCAATTGAGAGATCAGTTCGTGCACAAAATCCTGCACCGGCAGTACTTTCGCAATTACGGAGGGCTATAGAAGCTGCATGGCTCAATATTTCTGCAGGGGACTTGCAACGACTTTTTTGAGTACATAACACATCGGGTTGCTGTACTACGCCGCAAAAAATGAGGTCAGACACGATTTTGGGATACATCCCATGACTTTTGTCATCTTAGTGTATATCTGAAGAGCGTTTTCCGCCTCCTTCTCGACGAAATAGCGCTTTCTACTGCTTTTATGTGTAATCACTGCACAGTTCGCAAATATCTCACGTTCGTAAATAATGTGCCTTAGGATCCAAAATTAAAAATAACTATTCGCAAATCTCAGATGCGTCGCTACCGTTACCTTTCACAGCAGGGACTCAACTGCGTACAAACAGCCCGTGAATATGAAACAATACAGTCATATCGGTGCACGTTAGCCACTGTGATCCTTCTTAAATACTCATGTGTGCTTCGACGAACTTGGGACTAAAGGAGAAGAGGCTTCTCATAAATAATAAAATCATTTCTAGACGGTCACAGCATAGTAAAAGACGTCATACAGAGATACCGTATACATTCGCTCCGTTTGGAATAAATGTATGATCAGTTAAGTAAATATTGTTGACCTTATTTATCTTCGAGTTCCGTGTCTTGGAGATTAATAACCACGTGCTTTCGGACGGTTTTCGGGAGATGTGAACACGCACGAACTCTATACTTCAGTCTCAAAGATAATTTTAAGAGATAGTGCCAATTAGATGACAGTATTTCGCGAGTGACTGAACTTTAGTTTCGCTTTCGCGTCGTAGATATTACATTCATCCGTGTCGTGACGGTGAAACGCGCCGTCGTGAACATAAAATCCGTTATAAACACACTGTCTGACATAAAACTTCACGGGCTGAGAGGGTATCTGACGTTATTTGTGTAATTACAACATCGAGTGTGGTATGAGCTCACTTACCAGAATGACGTTGTACGCCCTCTGTCCTAGGTGCATGGACTGATTAGGTTGGGAAGGATGTCGCGGGGCCTTTGACCCAGTTCTGAAGCGAATTGACCCGCAAATGCTGTAACTGGCCCTCAATAGCGTAGACACTGGAATTGAGACGGAGATGATTTCCGAGTTGGACTCACACATGTTATATCGGGGACAGATCTGTGGATCTGGCTGGCCACGGGAGTACTTCAATATCGTGCTCACAGTTCACAGAGACACGCACAATGTGTGGACGAGCATTGACATGCTGAAAAATGGCACCACGGTACTGTCGCATAAGGGGTACCACCTGAGGGTGTAGGATGTCCGTCACGTACCACTGTGACGTCAGACTTCTTCAATCACTGCCAGCCATGACCTGGAGTGATACTTGATAGCTCCTCACTCTATGACATCTACATCTACATCTACATCTACATGGTTACTCTCCACACTTAAATGCCTGGCAGAGGGTTCATCGAACCATTTTCATACTACTTCTCTACCATTACACTCTCGAATGACGCGTGGGAAAAAGGAACATCTAAATCGTTCCGTTCGAGCTCTGATTTCTTTTATTTTATTATGATGATCATTTCTCCCTACATAGGCGGGTGTCAGCAAAATATTTTCGCATTCGGAAGATAAAGTTGGTGATTGAAATTTCCTAAATAGATCTCGCCGCAAATAAAACCACCTTTGTTTCAGTGACTGCCACCCTACTTCGCGTATCATATCAGTGACACTCTCATCCCTATTGCGCGATAACACGGAACGATCTGCCTTTCTTTGCACTTTTTCGATGTTCTCCGTCAATCGTAACTGGTAAGGATGTCATACCGCGCAGCAGTGTTCCAGCAGAGGACGGACTAGTGTAAAGTAGGCTGTCTCTTTAGTGGGTTTGTCGCATCTTCTAAGTGTTCTGCCAACAAAGCGCAGTCTTTGTTTCGCCTTTCCCACAATATTATCTATGTGGTATTTCCAATTTAAGTTGGTCGTAATTCTAATTCCTAGGTATTTAGTCAAATGACTACCCTCAGATTTGTGCGATTTATCGTATACCCAAAATTTATCGGATTTCTTTTAGTACCCATTGGATGACCTCGCACTTTTCTTTGCTTAGTGCCAATTGCCACTTTTCGCACCACACAGAAATTCTCTCTAGATCATTTTGTAATTGGAATTGATCGTCTGATGATTTTACTAGACAGTAAATCACAGCCTCATCTGTAAACAATCTAAGGGGGCTGCTCAGACTATCACCTAGATCGTTAATGTAAATCAGGAACAGCAGAATGCCTTGCGGAACGCCAGATATCACTTCTGTTCTACTCGATGATTTACCGTCTATCAGTACGAACTGTGACCTCTCTCAGAGGAAATCACGAATCCAGTCACACAACTGAGACGATACTCCATATGCACGCAATTTGATTAATAGTCGCTTGTGAGGAACGGTATCAAAAGCCTTATAGAAATCTAGGAATATGGAATCGATCTGAGATCCCATGTCGACAGCACTCATTACTTCATGCTGTGTCGCACAAGAACGATATTTTCCAAATCCGTGTTGGTTATGTATCAATAAGTCATTTGCTTCAAGGTGATTCATAATGTTCGAGTACAGTATATGCTCCAAAATCCTACTGCAAATTGAGGTCAGTGATATGGGTCTGTAGTTCAATGGGTTACTCCTATTTCCTTTCTTGAATATTAGTGTGACCTTTGCTACTTTCCAGTCTTTAGGAGCAGACCTTTCGTCATGTGAGCGGTTGTATATGATTGCTAAGAAAGGCGCTATTGTGTCTACACACTCTGAAAGGAACCTGATTGGTGTACCATCTGGACCGGAAGACCTCCCATGAGTAATACCGTTGTGCCTCTCCAAAGCATTGGAAGACTGGTCGTCCGTGGTAGTGCAGATCCGTGATTGACCGCCGAACACAACGCGGCTCTACTGTATTCATCAGCAGCACATGTTTCCTGCTCAGGCCGACACTCAGGATGCAGCCGTTTGTTGTTGATAGCAACGGTAATTCCCGAGTCCGACTGCTACTCGTCTCCGACTAATGTTTCGGTTGCCACAGTAAGTTGCTGGGAGTCCATTGCTGTTCTCGGATGCCAGGCGCACATGTGAAGGAATTTCGATGTGTTTGGTGCACAATACGCCGATCCTCCCTAGTGATGGTCAGACATGGCCTACTGGGACCTTGGCGCCGAGCATGCCTGCCCACACGTTTCGATGCCGTCTAACATCAGGCCACTGTAACACCCGAATGGTTCAAATGGTTCAAATGGTTCTGAGCACTATGGGACTTAACTGTCGTGGTCATCAGTCCCCTAGAACTTAGAACTACTTAAACCTAACTAACCTAAGGACATCACAGACACCCATGCCCGAGGCAGGATTCGAACCTGCGACCGCAGCGGTCGCGAGGTCCCAGACTGTAGCACACCCGAATGCCCCACAAATCTAGCTACTATATAACTAGGCAGCCAATAGAGAACCAAAATATGATCCCTTCCAAGCACCGTCAGTTGCTGATGACGCTGTCTCACACGTGTACGGGGCACCTCTGTGCCCTCTGCAGTGACCACTCAACATCTGACGCTGTTCACGCCCGTTATATACCGTACGACGCTTGTAACAACACTGAGCGCGAACAACACTAAGCACTTTGTCACGCTGGTGGCCGTTCTACACGGTCCAGTCACTTTAATGTGACCACCGGTCAGAAATCAGAATAATCACCTTGTCAGCATAGACGTGAAGCAAGAGAATCAATGACGTTCTTGGAGTTACCGACAAGGATGCCGAATTCCTTGCCGAGGTCAGGTGCACTAGGTTTCTCGATTGAGGATGCATGGCGCGAACAGTCCGATCGAGATGGCCCTAGAGGTTCTCACTGGGCTGAAATCCTGGATGTTTAGTGGCCAAACGAGTACAGTAAATTTATTTTGGTGCTCTTCGAGCCACGCACGAACACTGCGATCTGTGCGACACATTGCATTTTCCTGCTGATATATGCCATCGTGCCGAGGAAAAAAGAAACTGCATGTTAGGATGGACATGGACCTGAAGGATGCATGTACACATTTGTTGATCCACTGTGCCTTCAGAATGACGAGATCACCTATGGAACAGAAACATTCCTCTGACCATAACGGTCCCTTCTTCATCGAGGACCCTTCCAACGACCGTTACATGACCGTACTTGCCACCGGCCATCTATCCGACGGAGAATAAAATGTGATTCATCGATAAAGGCCACCTTTCACCGCTCAGTGGACGTCTAGGTGCAGAACAGGTTTGCAAATTCCAGCATTCGTCGCCGATAAACAGCAATAAGCATGAGTGCATAAGTCAGGCGCGTGCTGCAGAGGCCCGTACACAGCAAAGTTTGCTGAATGGTCTTTGTGGAAGCACTGTTGGTAGTCCCTTCGTTCAGCTGGGCGTCAGTTGCTCAATAATTGCATATCTGTTTTTCCCATACACATCTCTGCAGCTGTAGTTCATCTCTGTCATTTATGATTCGTGGTACACCATAGTTGCCTCGGCGCTGATTTTGTGTAGCGCCATTTTGCATGCACGGTACATCTTAACCAAGGCGTCACGCCAACAGTTTACAGATTTAGCAGATTCGGAAATGCTTCCACCCGTGGCCCGAAAGCCAATGATTATGCCCTTTTGAACATCGGATAAATCGCTCCGTTTTCGCATTACGACAACGACTGCACTGTTTTCCGCGTTCCTTAGACACGCTTTATGTACTCTCCACAGCTAGTGCTGCCATCTGCCGTCTGTGAGTGATTATTGCACATTGACGTCGAACATAGGCTCTGATCACATTGTTCGGTTGGTGCATAAGTTCATAGCGTTTTCCACAAATTTAATAAACGCTACATATAACACCGACTTTAGTCGCCGATATTGGCTATTTATAACAGTCTGCCAATGCTGGGGTAACTTTTCGATTCCGCGACTGTAGAAGTCACTTGGTTTTGAGGCGGAGGACACGTCGAGCCATTTTCAGAGCGTATTTTCATCCGGAAAGGAAGTTCCTTGAAAGCTGTTCGATATAGAGCGAAAATGGTGAAAATTTGAGAGCTCAAAAACAGATGAATAACGTGGGTGCGGAACGATTTTCCAACCCAACTCCTGTGTAATGTTTTTGTCAGTCTAACAGAATGCGGGCGGGAGTTATCATGGAATAGCATCATTTCACACAGTCTTTCTGGTCGTTGTTCTTGGACAGCGTCTGCAAGACGTCTCAGTTGTCAACAATAAATGTCAGCAGTTATGGTTATATCTCGGGTAAACAGTTCGTACTATACCACACAGTCACTGTTGCACCAAATGTGTAAAATTATACGAGGTGTATCAGAAAGAATCATCCGATGCGGCACGTAGCTAAGAAACATATACAATGAAACATATACAATGAATTTTGCTTTCTGATGAACAAGAAACTCAAAAACTTTTTTCTCATAAATTTTTTATAGATGTTTAATATGCCCCCCCCCCCCCATGAGATCCTGAGATGCTCGGCATATGTCAACGCGGTATTCAAATTGTTCCCACACTACAGCAAGCATGTTTTGAGTTAAAGCTTCCACAGCTGCTTTATCTGATGTCTCAGTTCATTCATTGTTGTTGGTAATGGTGACGCATGAAGAGAGTCTTTTATAAACCCCGAGAAGAAATAATCACAAACAGTCAGGTCTGGTGACCTTGGAGGCCAGTAATATAAGGTTGAATCATGCAGTCCAGTGCCACCGACGAATCGTTCAGTAATCCTTTCATTTAAAAATTCCTGGACTCCCAGATGCCACTGTGGAAGCGCCCCATCCCGTTGGTGAATGAAGTCGTGCGAATCAGTCTCCGACTGTGAGAAAAGAAAATTCTCGAGCATATCGAGATATGTGCTTCCTGTAACAGTGTTCTCGGGAAAGAAAAATGGACGGTACAGCTTTTCCCGTGAAACTGCGCAAAACACATTAAATTTTGGAGAGTCCCTCTCATGTTGTACGACTACACATGGCTGGTCTGTACCCCATATTTTCACATTATGACGGTTCACCTTTCCATTTAAGTGGAATGTTGCCTCGTCACTAAACACTAAGCGTGGAATAAAACCGTCATCCTCCATCTTGCCAAGAACGAAATTACGGAACTCCACACTTTATTGTTTATCACCTTCACGAAGATCTTGCAGTAGCTGAATGTGTATTGTGTCATTTGTAAACGTCGACGCAACACACACCAGATGGACATCTGGGGGGGGGGGGAGGGGAGCGGGGAGGGGGAGGGCTTGTTGAGCTGTCGAGCTGCGCGGGGAACGGATTTCTGCGGACTCCTTGTGAAACTATGGCGAATGCATTCGACGTCTGTGTCAGACACTCGGGGACAGCACGGCGATTTTGCCTTTACACAAACAACCTGTTTCTCGGAATTGTTCATGCCATCGTTTAATGCTCTGTGCTGTAGGAGGACCCACATCATACCTAGTACGAAAGTCGCGCTAAATAATTATTACTGCCCCGCACTGCGCAAATGTAGAACACCAAACGCTTTCTGTTATCCCGACACCTTTGTTACCAGAACTGAAGTGGGCGCACACCGCTGCTGCCTAGCGGAGACCATATAGAACCCGAGAGTCTGTTCTTCATAACAGTATGTTGTGCACACACATATCACAAATAACATAATAGTTATGATTTTTTTAATCGGATGACACCCTGTATTTTTGTGGATGCGTGCATGTCTTTGTATGGAAAGCAGCTGCTTTCCTTGGGCTCAGTCATTCTATTCCTTTCCTTATTTTGGTATATAGACATCAGTTCTCGTCACCAGCAACGATGCAGGATAGGAATGGTCGGCGTTATTCGCGAGCCGATTGACGACGAACGAGCAGAGATGCACATATGGCCACACGCGCGTTTTTGTCATCTTGCCTTAGAGCTTGCGGTACCCACACACCCGATCTTTGAACCTTCCCTGTTACATACAAATGTCGTACAATGGTGGAATGATCATCATTCATTACATTTGCTAGTTCTTGAGAACAGTGAGATGGATCACTGTGGATTAATGAATTTAAACGATCTTCATCAAAACCCGAAGGTCTCCTTGAACGTGGAGAGTCAGTAATGTCAAAACTATTCTCCTTAAAACGAGAAAACTGTTTTCTTGCCTTGCTCTGTTCAATGGATTTATCCGCATAGACGGACTGCAGAACAAATGTTCCTGGCTTTCTCCGCTGCTGTCACTCCTCTATTCAACACAAACGGAAAATTATGTCGAAAATTTTCTTATTTCTCCACTTGGCTATCCATTTTCTAGCCTCCACGGCTCCAGCCATTATCTCCAAATGACAAAATGGCAATAAGTAAACTGAAATAGCTACAGTAAACTACAAATAAAAAATGACAGTCGCTAAATAAACCCATAGCAACCGAAATACCAACATGCAAGAAAAAACGCTACGAACCTATGCACCAACCTAACAGTTACGAAATCACGGGTCTGCTTTGTCTGATAAGCGCTCTGGCCAGCCCTACTGCACCGCTGACAAGACTTGGTGCAGAACTGGGTCGGGGGCCGACGCTGCGGCCACCTCGCGTGCTGTCAGCGCGAAGCCGTCCAGGGTTTGTTGCAGGTGCTGATCGAGCGCGTGACAAACTGTTTGCTGGCGAAGGAACTCTGCGTCAGAGCCTGTGGGAACGCTGGACAGGGCGTCTACGTTGGCGTAGTGGGCAGCGGGGCGAAACTGGATTTCGCAGTTACACCCGTTTAAAAAGAAAACTCTCACCTCTGAAGACGCTGCCCTGTCCATTTCTGGAGCTTATACCCATGCCCAAAAGGGATACTAAAAGGTTGTGGTAGGTAAACAGATGGAGTTCTCTGCCAGAAAAATACACATGAAACTTCTTTACAGTGTACATTAACGCTAAAGTCTCCTTCTCAATTTAGGATAGTTTAGTTGGGCCGCTGTTAACGTTTTGCAGAAGTAGGCAATTGGTCTTTCAGAGACGTTCGACAATTTAGGGGGCAAAACAACCATTATGTGTGGAGCTGGTCAAGCCGGTACTCGATTTGTGTTGCTTGGGGTAAACACACTAATTGTTTGAGGTAAATGGCCCCTGGCGTATTTATTATTGTGTGGACGTGGTCGCGTATGGTCCAATGGCTCTGAGCACTATGGGACTTAACATGTAAGGTGATCAGTCCCCTAGAGCTTAGAACTACTGTAAACCTAACTAACCTAAGGACATCACACACATCCATGCCCAAGGCAGGATTCGAACCTGCGACCGTAGCAGTCGCGAAGTTCCGGACTGATGCGCCTAGTACCGCTCGGCCACCGCGGCCGGCGTCGCGTATGGACGTGATGCCTTTGCTACTGAGGATGTGCCCTAAATATGTAACTTTGTGGGCGAACAAACTGCACTTTACAGTTTGACAACGTAAGCTGATTTTCAAGAACAGTTTGACAAGCGATTCAAGCTACCTGCGGTGCTCCCCGTGCGTCGGCCCTGCTGTATTAATATCGTCCAAATAGTTGCACTTAATGCTTCTAAAATATCATCCGTATTATGTAAGTGTATACAAAGTATTATGTTTTGTAAACACGAGAGAAAAGGATCTGTGACCACTGTAAAGATATATTTCTGTTCATCTCTCCTACCAGAGATCTTCACAAAGCTTTTAGACTTGTTCCAAAATAATATTTCTCTGTGTTACATGTTCTTAGCGCTTATTACACTCCAGATGGCATCTTTTCTCCCTTCAGTGTTTACATATCTTGTGGTGTATGCGAAGTAACACAAGAGAAAGAAGAGAATATGAGCACTGGAGGTATTTTTACATTTACAATTACGCTTTCGTTCGTCATTTCAAATAAAGACCTCCAAAAAAGCATGAACTACGTACTGAAGTAGGAGTTTGTCTTCGAATCCTGCCTTGGGCATGGATGTGTGTGATGTCCTTAGGTTAGTTAGGTTTAACTAGTTCTAAGTTCTAGGGGACTAATGACCTCAGCAGTTGAGTCCCATAGTGCTCAGAGCCATTTTTTTGAGAGTGTAATACAAACAGATATTTGAAACTATAAGGCCTCCTCCTCTTCAATTTTCCTCAATAAAGGTGGTAGCTACTGCACAGTGAATAAGAAATGTACGACCCAGCACTTGACTTATTATCTATTCTAACACATTCTGCAATTTTAGCCGCGATCAACAACTACAATATTACTTTAGATACCTTCATGCTATGAAAAATATTAGTTATTTGTGCTTGTAATACTCAACGTTTAAATAACCCGCTTTTCTCTGCGAAGTCTTGTTATGATGTTTTTTTCCCTTACTCTGCTCACCGAGTTTCAGCGTAGTCAGTTCCAAGATACATCAACACGTTTCGTATGCCGTTAGTGGCCTACAGAAACGGACGCAAATGAAAACTGTCTAGATATTGTTTCAGATAGCGATGAGTGTTATTTTAAGGGCACTGTGAGTGGGTCCCTGTACTATAAAAACTCTCTGTCCATTAGCACGACTGCCTCGGCAGCTGCGCGGTCAGCGAGACGGACTGGTAGGCGAAGGGGCCCGTGTTAGCTTCTAGCCCGGGTCGGAGATTTCTTCCAGTGGGGGAATGGTTATTGTATGGTCCTTACGCTCGCATCGTCATAATTGAATCACACTCTTGAGATGGCTGTATGGGCACGGCACGAAAGCCAATTAATAGAAAAAGAAAGTCAAACACGGTTATGTCGCCTGTAATGAAATGAACGTGGCAAATTCCGCGATTTCGCTGGCGCATGTCGTAATAACTTTAGCAGGCTTTATCTGAAATTAAAATTTCAAGTGAATTGCACAAAAAGGGCTATAAATGCTTTTAAAAGTAGAATTCAGAAGTGCAGCAGGTTACAAGTAAATGGGATAATGATGTTAAACCCATTAACAAGTAATTGATACTAAAAGCTCTCGTTCGATCAGCCATTGTCTTACTTCGTTAGCTCATTACACCCGTCGTGCCTCTTACGTAGACGCTAAGGTGTTTATGATCTTAATTTTGTCACGAAAAAATCAGTGCTGGCGTGATCGCTAAATTGATAGTCACTGGGTCACTGTTTCGATTTCTGCCACGGGGATCGGCATGGGTTTTACGCAAATTCTTTTGTGCATTTAATTTTCTTGAGTTTTCTTTCCACCCAATGAGACGGTGCAGTGGTTAAGAAACTCGATTCGTATTCGGGAGGAGAAGGCATCAAACCCCCGTCGTGGAATCCAGGTTTAACTTTCGCGTGGTTCCCCGCAAATCACTCAAGGAAAATGATCTGATAGTGACTACAGGAGGATACAGGCTATTTCTTTCCCCGTCCCTGTTCAGTTCGCTCTTTTTCGCCGTTAAGGGCACTCTAAACTAAAATCTTACTCCTAAACCACTTTGTTCCTTTTTTGTGACATGAGCCATTTTATATTTAGCGTCTGTAGAGATACTAATTGCGTCAGTGTTTACCGGCAGTCAACCCAAAAAAAAAAAAAAAAAAAAAAAAAAAAACTCCACATTCACTGTATGAAAGCAACAGAGCCGGCCGCGGTGGTCTAGCGGTTCTAAGCGCTCAGTCCGGAACCGCGAGACTGCTACGGTCGCAGGTTCGAATCCTGCCTCGGGCATGGATCTGTGTGATGTCCTTAGGTTAGTTACGTTTAAGTAGTTCTAAGTTCTAAAAAAAAAGCAACAGATAAATCACCTAATTACAGACAACACAAACGAAAATCATTTATGCTGCGGACGATTCGTTATCAAGCAGACAATATTTGCAGAACATCAGGCACTTTTTTAAATATTCGGAAATATGATTTATCAATATTTATCAAATGAGACATCACAGAATCACTAATCTACAAATGCTCAACATTGTGCAGATCTTTCCACTTTTATTACAAACGTTCATTGAGGTGATGTAAGTCATGAGAGCCGGCCGAAGTGGCCGTGCGGTTAAAGGCGCTGCAGTCTGGAACCGCGAGACCGCTACGGTCGCAGGTTCGAATCCTGCCTCGGGCATGGATGTTTGTGATGTCCTTAGGTTAGTTAGGTTTAACTAGTTCTAAGTTCTAGGGGACTAATGACCTCAGCAGTTGAGTCCCATAGTGCTCAGAGCCATTTGAACCATTTTTAAGTCATGAGATACCTCCTAATATTGTGTCCGACCTCCTTTTACTAGGGTAGTGCGTCAACTCGACGTGACATGGACTCAACAGTTCGATGGCAGCCCCTTGCTGAAACACTGTAGCCGTCCGTAATTGCGAAAGTATTGCCGGTAAAGGATTTTGTCCACGAACTGACCTCTCGATTATGTCCGATGTCGGGCGATCTGGTTGGCCAAACCATTCGCTCGAATTATTCAAAATGTTCTTGAAACCAACCGCGAACAATTGTGGTCTGGTAACATGTCGCATTGTCATGCATAAAAATTCCACTTATTTGGGTACATGAAATCCACGAATGGCTGAAAATGATCTCCAGTTAGCCGAATATATTTCCTGGCAACGATCGGTTCAGCTGGACGAGAGGACGCCGTCCATTCCATTTAAACACAGCCCACATCATTATGGAGCCACCACCAGCTTGTACAGTGCCTTGTCTTCCTGGGGTCTGTGTTACACTCGAACGCTCTTACCAACTGAAATCGAGACTCATCTTACCAGGCCACGATTTTCCAGCCGCTTAGGGTCCAACAGGTATGGTAACGAACCCAGGAGAGGCGCTGCAGGCGATGTTGTTAGCAAAATCAGTCGTGTCGGTCGTCTGCTGCCATAGCCCATTAACGCCAAATTTCGTCGCAATGCCCTGAAGGATACATTTCTCACGCGTCGCACACTGATATCTTCAGATATTTCATGTAGTGTTGCTTGTCTGTTAGCACTGACGACTATGCGATAACTCCGCTGTTTTCGATCGTTAAGTGCAGGCCGTCGGCCACTGTGTTATTCATGGTGAGACGTAACACCCGAATTCGGTGTTCTCGGCACACAATTGACATTGTGTGTCTCGGAATATTGAATTTCCTAACGATTTGCAAAATGGAATGTCCCATGCGTCTAGCTCCAAGTATCACTGCGCGTTCAGATTGCGTTAACACCCGTCGTGTTACCATAATCACGTCGGAAAGCTTTTCACATAACTCAATGGAGTGCCAATAACAGGTCAGCCAATGCACTGCCCTTTTATGCCTTGTGTAAGCGATACTACCGCCATCCGTATATTTGCATTTCGATATCGCATGACTTGTGTCACCTCAGTGTATTCCGATTTTTCTCCATAGAGATGTGTAATGTTCGTACATTTTACTGTAAATAGAATACTTGAGCCAAGAATCCTGTCCCCAGTGTCACTGTCGAGCAGCGTAATGTCATACGGGGAAGTAGGTATATGGGAGTTCTTGTAAGCGGCCCGGCAGAAACGCGGGACCACGTTCAGTACGCTGCTGATGACTGCTGACCACGACACACCTTTACTGCAGCGACTTGCTCAGAGACGTTGTACAGTTCTACGAACGACATGCGTTCCTGTATTTAGTTAGTGGGCCGGCCGCAGTGGCGAAGCGGTTCTAGGCGCTTCAGTCTGGAACCGCGCGACCGCTACGGTCGCAGGTTCGAATCCTGCCTCGGACATGGATGTGTGTGATGTCCTTAGGTTAGTTAGGTTTAAGTAGTTATAAGTTCTAGGGGACTGATGACCTCAGATGTTAAGTCCCATAGTGCTCAGAGCCATTTGAACCATTTAGTTAGTGAAACTTCCTGGCAGATTAAAACTGTGTGCCGGACCGAGACTCGAACTAGAGACCTTTGCCTTTCGCGGGCAAGTGCTCTACCATCTGAGCTACCCAAGCACGACTCACGCCCCCTCCTCACAGATTTAGTTCTGCCAATATCTCGTCTCCTACTTTCCACCCCAGTCCGGCACACAGTTTTAATCTGCGAGGAAGTTTCATGTCAGCGCACACTCCGCTGCAGAGTGAAAATCACATTCTGATATTTAGTTAGTGTTTACAGGGTAGGGTAAAGGGCATGCTTAGATATTCTGACACGAAGCTCTGACAAAATTCTGCACCTGTTGCGACCGGAAACAACATACATAAATGTGGGCTACATCTTTCACAGACTTCAGTTATTTATCAACAATAATCGTTACCGGTTACTAAAGAGAATTGATATCCAATCAAGTGCAGCACCCCAGTTGCGCTACGACAACGCCTCAGATTGCGTCTCTGAATGCCGGCTCATCATTCCGACATCGCTGCGACTCCGCATCCTCCAGCTACTTCTTCCCCCCTCAGAGAGATGCTACGCGAACGTTTAGAAAACTTTCTCACAATTGCAAATGAGATTCGCTCAAGAGGCAGACAGATGGGCTAGACAAATTTCGTCCTGGGTAGTGAATAACACTAATGACCATAAACGACGCGTATGGAGCCATTATCCCAGCGACATGTGCCGCTCCTGTGGCGCCTGCTCCCGAAACCGGGCGGCCACAGCACAACGTTTCTCTCCACGGTCACACCCAGACCGCCCACGGGAGAGAGTACACACTTCAGGGACCTATGTGGCTACCGGTGATAGGCGCTCTCTCCAACTTCCCCTTTGTAGCAAAGGATGTCATGAACGACCACTCATGCTACTGTCCATGTAGTCTGTACACTCTTTTCAATCGAAGGACCGCCACACACACACACACACACATACACACACACACACACACACACACAGTTCTGTCGTTCCAAAGGCACTGAGTACCTGACCACTGCCCCCTTCCACCCTCCCGCCAACGCAGAAGCCGAGTGGATTACAGGAAATTTAACGCTCAAATACGTGAGGTCTTGCTGATGACGTCGACCGAGGAAGCTTCCTCGCCACGTACGGATCCACTCCCGTCAACGGCACCAGTCCGGCCGAAATATTGCACGTATGCATACGTCGAAACCTGCTCGACCTTCAGTGCACGTGTCCAACCTAAGTATAGATACAGCTATACGTAGGGTGCGTGTCTCTAGGCGCTCGCATTCTAATGGCACCCACGGCGGACCAAGGGGTCGACACAGGCCACAGGGGCCGTCAGGTGTTCGGCGTTGCAGCCGGTCACGAGATCGTGGTCCGCCACCGAAACCAGCGCTCCCGCCCCTACCACCGCCTCCTATCCGAGCGCCTGATATCCCGACAGCCACGTCACGTGCCGAGAATCACATCGCTGGTCCGCCCACTGACCCGTTAAATCTGCGTCCCCGTTACCCACTCGAAAGCGAGCAGAAAAGGGCAACATGTGGCAGCCGATGCATACCGAATCACTCCTAGTGTCCAACCCTCTCCTAACTCCTGTTGTACCGGCGTAGCATTCTACCTGTAACACGCTGCCAACTGCAACTCCCCCGTGGGACCATGCCGGGCCCTCTGAGTTTGCCAGTCCAACTAGACCATTTTGCTCGACTCCTTGGCGGGGACCTCATGCCAGACCTCCCACCCTCTCACACCGGAAACGACACAAACACGTCCATTATCGAACCTACGTATCGATTACACGATGGAGGAATGGAGAATCCCCTCCTACTGCGGGTATCGGTAGTGACTCAAAGATGACGCATCTCGCTATTACGACAGGCGCCCCCTCCGGCCAGAAGAGCCGAAACAGGCGTGTCACATATGGGGCGCCGCTCGAACAGATATCTAGTCGGCCAAGTGGCCAATAATCACTTGTACCGCACTATACAAAATGCTTACAAGGGAACCTCCCCATCGCACCCCCCTCAGATTTAGTTATAAGTTGACACAATGGATAGGCCTTGAAAAACTGAACACAGATCAATCGAGAAAACAGGAAGAAGTTGTGCGGAACTATGAAAAAATAAGCAAAATATACAAACTGAGTAGTTCATGTGAAAGATAAGTAACATCAAGGCCATCGTCAACGCAGGAGCGCCGTGGTCCCGTGGTTAGCGTGAGCAGCTGCGGAACGAGAGATCCGTGGCTCAAATCTTCCCTCGAGTGAAAATTTTAATTTTTTATTTTCACTTTATATGACAAACTCTTATGTTTTCATCACTTTTTTGGGAGTGATTATCACATCCACAAGAAAACCTAAATCGGGCAAGGTAGAAGAATCTTTTTACCCAATCGCCAAGTGTACAAGTTAGGTGGGTCGACAACATATTCCTGTCATGTGACGTACATGCCGTCACCAGTGTCGTATAGAATATATCAGACGTGTTTTGCTGTGGAGCAATCGGTTGACCTATGACCTTGTGATCAAATGTTTTCGGTTCCCATTGGAGAGGCACGTCCTTTCGTCTACTAATCGCACGGTTTTGCGGTGCGGTCGCAAAACACAGACATTAAACTTATTACAGTGAACAGAGACGTCAATGAACGAACGGACAGATCATAACTTTGCGAAAATAAAGAAAGTAAAATTTTCGCTTGAGGGAAGACTTGAACCAAGGACCTCTCGTTCCGCAGCTGCTCACACTAACCACGGGACCACGGCGCTCTTGACTGCGCACCTTCCTTTATGTTGCCTATCTTGCACATGGACTACTCAGTTTGTATATTTTGCTTATTTTTTCATAGTTCCACACAACTTCTTCCTGTTTTCTCGATTGATCTGTGTTCAGTTTTTCAAGGCCTATCCACTGTGCCAACTTATAACTAAATCTGAGGGGGGTGCGATGGGGAGGTTCCCTTGTTAGTATCTCGTCGTTTCGCTAAGCGTACAACACCTTGCTTTTGTTCTGGGCTACGTGATTTTTCGGTATCGGTATACAGGGTGTTCAAAGATGTATGCTGAATGTTAACGGATATGACAGGAACGATGATTCGAAGCAATAAACATGCGTCCCTTAAGAGCTATGAGCGCTACATCAATTTCGCTTCTGTGAAACACCTCTCTTCCACTGAACAAGCCCCCATATCTTTCAAGTTATGCATTTTAGAACCTTGTTTACTAGCCAATTTTTTCTTGTTTTAGTCCATACTATCCTCCTAAAATTTAGATAGCAGAGAGCTTTGTAGTAGGAGAGATGTGTTTCACATTATCGAAGGTGAAAAAGTGCTCATAGCGCCTAAATTATACTTTTAGAACGCGTGTTTACTTGACCGTTTTGCTTCGAATGATCTTTACTGATACATACCTGAATATTGACTATTCCTCCTGGGAAACATTCTACGGTCAATGCGCAGCTTACGCCTCTTGCTCTGTTTATTGTTTACGCTTCCATATCGGGAGTGGACGGAAAAAAAAAAAGTTGTGCAACACCACAGAAAAGGAAGGATGTGACCACTGGAGATAAATTTACTTTTACATTTACATTTCTGAGTGTCCTTTCGATCAAAGACCTCCACAAAACTATGAACCATTTACAGAAATAGTGTTTGGTTTTTTTCTTCTTCGGTACAGTTTACTCCAAGGCCGTAACACGACAGATACGTCTCATGTGAATCCACAGTTTACATGTGATGATGCAGGTATAAATTTGGAATACGTCATCGAAATAAATAAATAGCGACTTGCAACAGTAAACTTTTTGTTTCATCTGATGTACAATGAAATCTGCTGTTATAACATGTATGAAACAAAATTCACATCATAATTAAAGAGACTTTTTTGCTTTCGCCGGAATGTGGCAACATATATCTTTATTTTCTCTAAAATCACGGAATACATGGGTAAAGAAATATGTCACTTGGCATTCACTTTCTTCTGCATATTTACATAAGTTCTGTGACAGTAGATCGTGAAAAAATGCATTAGCAATTTCTAAATTTATTTACGAGAGTACAAAAATAAGCGTGGTCCTTTATATTTAACGATTTCTCGGGGAACATGGAAGGAAAGAATTACGAGCAAATTGATGGTGGAGGGGGGTGGGGGGAACAAAGGAAAGGAAAGTTACTAGTGATGTCGGCTGTATCGGTCTTGACGCAGAATCAGCGGCGTCGAGTGAAAATGTGTGCTGGACTGGGATTCGAACCCGAGAACTCCGGTGTACTAGGCAGTTGTGTTAACCAACGCGCCACCCGAACACAGTGTTCAGCGCACTTCCGTGGACTATCTCGGCAGGGCCCCCAGTTGAGCCCACACTTCCATCTAGCGCCACCTATCGTAATTCCCGTCTACGTCCCCCATGCTCACGGTCATGTACGAAAGAACAGACACCACGCATTCATATAATTGATTTAACTCGAGGGCAAACGAATCCACCTTGTTCAGTGCGGATGCACGACTGCATCTGACCCCCTGCGAGAGTCCCAAAGTAGAGAGCATGGAGGACAAGGGCAGGGACTGCGGGTAGGTGACGCTTCGTGGAAATGTGGGTCGCCCGAGATGCGTGCAGAGACAATCCGCGCAGGGGCGATAAACACTGTGTTTGGGTGGCGCTGTGGTTAACGCAACTACCTACTAAGCAGAAAATCCTGGGTTCGAATCCTGGTCCGGCACACATCTTCACTCCTCACCGCTGATTCCGCGTTAAGTCTCGAAGCAGCAGACATCAGCAGTCCCTTTCCCTTCTCCCCCTCCACCTTCAGTTTACGTATAATTTGTCGTAGCTGTGGGTTCCGGGTGGTGTGTGTTCTTTCGGACATGAGGAAAAGAACATACACCACGCATTCATATCAAGGACGGAAAGAAGATAATTTAACGTCCCGTCGAGTATGATGTCATTAGCGGTGGAGCGCTTGTCATTTTCAAAGGAATCATCCTGGAACTTTACTTAATCGTTTTGGAGAAATGCCGGAGGAGTATAATAGTACACAAGCGAACCCACTTACCAGTATGTACGGGAGTTTCTCATACGCCTAGAACAGGCTCCGCTAGTTTCTTGCTTAAACCACTATAGCACAACACGGTAGCACATGTATTCCTCGTTCCTCCGTATTAGGAAAGTAGAGCAATCAAGGTAGCCCTCCTCCTTATGTAAGAGCCCGGTAACACTACTGACAGCAGTCGACTGTCCAGCGAAATGTGGAAAGTTGTTTTTAATATATCTCTACCTCGCGTAAGTAAAATTGGGAACTTCTGATCGATGTTAATTCCGAGTATAGTTTCAGTTCACAACTGATGAATATTTCGTAAGTGCTCCTGGGGTACCATGGTCATTTTCCCCTATACGACTCCAACAAACAGAAGTAAGTACCAGGTGCAGTAACCGCTTATACCGCTTATATACAATGTAAAACTGGTTTCAACAGAGTAAATTTCGGAAGCTGTTCAGGGACACTGAATATTGTTTATAATAATTATTTAAAAAATGGCTGCCGTTTTTGTGCCAACAGAGGTTTTTTTTTTTTTTTTTTTTTTTTTTTTTTTTCCTACTGACTGGTTTGATGCGGCCCGCCACGAATTCCTTTCCTGTGCTAACCTCTTCATCTCAGAGTAGCACTTGCAACCTACGTCCTCAATTATTTGCTTGACGTATTCCAATCTCTGACTTCCTCTACAGTTTTTGCCCTCTACAGCTCCCTCTAGTACCATGAAAGTCATTCCCTCATGTCTTAGCAGATGTCCTATCATCCTGTCCCTTCTCCTTATCGGTGTTTTCCACATATTCCTTTCCTCTCCGATTCTGCGTAGAACCTCCTCATTCCTTACCTTATCAGTCCACCTAATTTTCAACATTCGTCTATAGCACCACATCTCAAATGCTTCGATTCTCTTCTGTTCCGGTTTTCCCACAGTCCATGTTTCACTACCATACAATGCTGTACTCCAGGCGTACATCCTCAGAAATTTCTTCCTCAAATTAAGGCCGGTATTTGATATTAGTAGACTTCTCTTGGCCAGAAATGCCTTTTTTGCCATAGCGAGTCTGCTTTTGATGTCCTCCTTGCTCCGTCCGTCATTGGTTATTTTACTGCCTAGGTAGCAGAATTCCTTAACTTCATTGACTTCGTGACCATCAATCCTGATGTTAAGTTTCTCGCTGTTCTCATTTCTACTACTTCTCATTACCTTCGTCTTTCTCCGATTTACTCTCAAACCATACTGTGTACTCATTAGACTGTTCATTCCGTTCAGCAGGTCATTTAATTCTTCTTCACTTTCACTCTGGATAGCAATGTCATCAGCGAATCGTATCATTGATATCCTTTCACCTTGTATTTTAATTCCACTCCTGAACCTTTCTTTTATTTCCATCGTTGCTTCCTCGATGTACAGATTGAAGAGTAGGGGCGAAAGGCTACAGCCTTGTCTTACACCCTTCTTAATACGAGCACTTCGTTCTTGATCGTCCACTCTTATTATTCCCTCTTGGTTGTTGTACATATTGTATATGACCCGTCTCTCCCTATAGCTTTCCCCTACTTTTTTCAGAATCTCGAACAGCTTGCACCATTTTATATTGTCGAACGCTTTTTCCAGGTCGACAAATCCTATGAAAGTGTCTAGATTTTTCTTTAGCCTTGCTTCCATTATTAGCCGCAACGTCAGAATTGCCTCTCTCGTTCCTTTACTTTTCCTAAAGCCAAACTGATCGTCACCTAGCGCATTCTCAATTTTCTTTTCCATTCTTCTGTATATTATTCTTGTAAGCAGCTTCGATGCATGAGCTGTTAAGCTGATTGTGCGATAATTCTCGCACTTGTCAGCTCTTGTCGTCTTCGGAATTGTGTGGATGATGCTTTTCCGAAAGTCAGATAGTATGTCGCCAGACTCATATATTCTACACACCAACGTGAATAGTCGTTTTGTTGCCACTTCCCCCAATGATTTTAGAAATTCTGATGGAATGTTATCTATCCCTTCTGCCTTATTTGACCGTAAGTCCTCCAAAGCTCTTTTAAATTCCGATTCTAATACTGGATCCCCTATCACTTCTAAATCGACTCTTGTTTCTTCTTCTATCACATCAGACAAATCTTCACCCTCATAGAGGCTTTCAATGTATTCTTTCCTCCTATCTGCTCTCTCCTCTGCATTTAACAGTGGAATTCCCGTTGCACTCTTAATGTAACCACCGTTGCTTTCAATGTCACCAAAGGTTGTTTTGACTTTCCTGTATGCTGAGTCTGTCCTTCCGACAATCATATCTTTTTCGATGTCTTCACATTTTTCCTGCAGCCATTTCGTCTTAGCTTCCCTGCACTTCCTATTTATTTCAACAGAGTACCGTTCGAATACTGTCAATCGAGAACGATGTTATCAGCCAGAGATAAACCTGTATTCAGCATTACGTGACGAATCATGGTCTCCTTTGGTTTTTCGAACCAGTTCCTGGTTTATCTCCGAATGTGCCTCCCCAAGGTGGTAAACAAACGTCAGTGAATAGTTTTACACAGTGTGTTAAATAAAATGTCGAACATTTTGACAGTTGGTAATAACCATGAAAACAAGAAAAACGTGCAATAAACATGGGCTCTAAAATACACATCTTAAGACTTATGAGCAATTGCTCATATTCGATTGAAACACAGCTCTTGTACTGAAAGCTCCTTCCTTTCCATATCTTTGGAGGGGGTAGTAAGGACCAAAGCAAGACAAAAAGGTACAGTAAACATGGATCTAAAATGCATACCTTAAGAGCTATAAGCAATTGTTCATCTTTGCTATCATCCCAGTATCTAAGATGAACAAGTGCTCATGGCCCTAGAGGTAAGCATTATAGAGCCCATGTTTATTGGATGTTTCTTTCTTGTTTTAATTGTTACTACCACGTCTCAGAATATCTGATACATTTTTAACACCGCATATAACGACCATGGCATCCCAGTGCAGAAGTTTTACATTCATAGACTGCTTTTGTTACTGCCAGAACAGACTGAACGCACTGCGATAAATGTCGACTTGTTTGGTCTGAGCGTTGTTGCATTACACTGTTGTGGAGGTGTTTTCAAAGGAACAAAAATAATTGGAACAATAAATCAGATAATCATGATAACATTTTTACTCAGGAACGATCCAACGGAGATCACGTTTACCTTATAAAAACATATTTAGAAAATATTCCTGAATAAAATATGAGATTTTGTCGGTGGAGTATGGGTTCACCGTGTACATGATAAAGTCTAAATAGGACAGCTAAACTGAGGGTGGGTTGAGCGCTTTTTGATGCTCAATGACTTTCCTCGCCACCACCGCGAAGTGTTAACACCACTTTAGACGAGAGCCCCCAGTGATAGCTAGATAACGAATCGTCTTGGTCCTGCTGATTGGGCTCCCCAATGCGGACTATCTAGAACATTTTTAATCTGAGCCGGCCGCTGTAGCCGAACGGTTCTAGGTGCTTCAGTCCGGAACCATGCAGCTGCTACGGTCGCAGGTTCGAATCCTGTCTCGGGTATGGATGTTTGTGATGTCCTTAGGTTAGTTAGGTTTAAGTAGTTCTAAGTCAAGGGGACTGATGATCTCAGATGTTCAGTCCCATAGTGCTTAGATAAATTTGAATTTTGTTAATCTGAACAAGTAGTTTCTCTGTAGTCCTCCTGAGAAATAAGCTGTTCGAGACAAATTCACTGGAAAGCGAAACGAGGACATTCATGATAGCAATTAGCACCGCTGTGGGTCGACTATGGTAAGTGGAAATTCAAGGACAGACGTAGGACTACAGGCACAAAAGCTCGGGCTCCTATCTCCGCTACGGTTCCTTCCAAAAGATTGTGGCCGATATCATTCCTTCCCCAACCCAAACTTATGCTCCGTCTGCAGTACCTAGTCAACGATAGCACTTTAAACCTTAATCGTCTCTCCTTGTATCTATTTTGCTTGGTCATTTCACATGCTTTTCACCACAGTCTTCTCTTGTGCCACGAAAATGCCGAAGTGCAGTGTGGCTCGGATTTCAAATTAAACGGTAGATATTATATAAATAGAAGTTGGACAGCCGCATCGGAAGAGAAAGTCTGTACCGGATCAGGACCCGAACCCAGGATCTCCTGCTTACTAGGCAGTTGCGTTAAACACTGCGCCACCTCTACGCAGTGTTAATCGGAAATGCGTTGACTGTCTCGGCACGGTCCTCAGCCAATCCACATTCCTACCCAACGCCACTACTTATTCGTGGTCCCCGTTCATGTCCTCTGTGCACGCAAATTTTAGATTCCCGCTGGAGGTCGAACGTAATTGTGCATCTGTACTGATGGTTGCGGATTCAAAGCCCATCGAGCCGAATTAGTTATATGAAACGTGGTGTCCGTTCTTTCCGAAGGAACAGAAGCCATGCGTTCATGTAAACTAGGGGTATCTATAAACGCAGTTAGGTGAACCGGTTTAAAAGTCTGAGAAAGGCACAGGCATATGGACTTCGATACGACCACTCCTGACGCACCGTGGTTGACTACTGCTTTGGCCGGCCGCGGTGGCCGAGCGGTTCTAGGCTCTTCAGTCCGGAACCGCGCGACTGCTGCGGTCGCAGGTTCGAATCCTGCCTCGGGCATGGATGTGTTTAATGTCCTTAGGTTAGTTAGGTTTAAGTAGTTCTATGTTCTAGTGGACTGATGACCTACGATGTTGTCCCATAGTGCTCAGAGCCATTTGAACCAACGGCTGCCTTACTTCTGAATACGATGCGCGCCTGCTTAGGACAGTGGGCCTGAAACTTTGAGCAGCTGCAAATCAGGAGGGCAGCTGAAGGCGTCCCGGTGCGAGGTAACTGTACCATTGCGCAAGGACGGCCCTCGGAGCGCCCTGGACCATGAAGCCGCCGAGTGTCTGCTAACGGCGCAGCACACCGTAAACACAGTGCCTGCGTCTCCGCACTGCGCATGCGCGGAGCTGAGAAATACCAGCCGGTAGTTTTATTGGCCCAAGTTACTCTCGGTAGGCACGTTCTGGCGCTACAGTAGAGACACGGTTCTTGAGCCTATAACACACTTTTATCTACCGAATGAGGAACGTGTAAACTCTCTAAGTGGCGAGCCTGCTCAGGTGAACCAAGGTACATGCTGAGTATATACACTGATCAAAAAGAACAGTGCGACCACCAACGCACCATCGAAGTAAACTCGGCCAGGCGATAGCAGCGTCACTTGGTGGAGGAATGACTGCTAGACAGACACTCGCACTGTGCAATTAGCATCAGTGAGTGTGCGGTCCATGTGTAGAATGGGGAAGGCGAGCAGTCTAACATTGACCGAGGGTAGATTGTCATGACTTCGGAGGTACTGCAGGATCATTTCGGAAACTGCACGACTTGTCCGCGCGGGATTAGCCGAGCGGTCTGAGGCGCTGCAGTCATGGACTGTGCGGCTGGTCCCGGCGGAGGTTCGAGTCCTCCCTCGGGCATGGATGTGTGTGTTTGCCCTTAGGATAATTTAGTTTAAGTAGCGTGTAAGCTTAGGGACTGATGATGACCTTAGCAGTTAAGTCCCATAAGATTTCACACACATTTGAACATTTCTGAACACGACTTGTCGGGGTGGTGAGTGTCTTCAACACGCGGCGAAACCAAAGTGAAACCACGTCCAGATGTCGTGGTGTTGGGTGGCTAACCCTGATTACAGGTGTCGGATATCCTAGGGTGGACAGACTGGTAAAACAGGACAGGCGGCGAACTGTGGTGGAACTAACATCAGACTTTAATGCTGGGCAGAGTACAAGTAAGTCTGAACACTCAGTGCACGGAAAACTCGTAACTATGAGCCTCCACAGCCGACCACTCATGCATCTGCCAATGTTAACTCCACGACATCGGCAACTACGACTGAAATGGCCACGTGACCATCGGCACTGGACGCTGGCGCACTGGCAGAGCGTTGCATTGTCTGATAAATCCCAATGCCATCTTCATCATGCCGATGGGAGGACGCGAATCCATCTTCCAGGAGAACAACACCTTGACATCTGTATTGTGGGACGGAGACAAGCTGGCGGCGGCTTCATTATGCTCTGGGGAACATTCAAGTGGGCATTTATGGGTGCTGTCGAGCTCGTGCAAGACACCATGACGGCCAAGGGGTATCGTACACCCCTCCATGACGATCACGTTTCCCGACGGCAGTGACATTTTTCAACAAGATAATGCTCCCTGTCACAAGGCCAGGAGTGTGGTGGAGTCGTTCAAGGAAACAGTGGAGAATTCCAGTTGTGATTGCCGCCCAATTCGCCATATCTGAACCCGATCGCACATACCTGAGATGTGATTGAACGTGGCGAAGAGCTCAACTCCTCCCTCACCGGAATTTACGTGAACGGGAATTAGGTGACTTGTGTGTGCAGATGTGGTGCCAACTCCCTCCAGCGACCTACCAAGGGCTCATTGCTTCCATGCCACGACGCGGTGCCGCTGTTATCCTTGCCAAAGGTGGACACACCGGCTATTAGGTAGGTGTCCAGTGTGGTTACACTCCAACAGACGTTTCCAAGCAGTGTTATATCCCGCTTCGGCTATGTGACGTGGGCATCCTGTTCCCCAGATTTAAGAGCTCCGGATTACTTCCTCCAGAGCTATGTGCTGGCTAGGGTCTTCGCCAGTCGCATTCAGATAACTGACGAACTTAAGTTTTCCGTTCGCCGTGAAACGAGTGCCATTCCGCAAGATGTACTAGTATTAAGTTTCATTACGAAAGCCTTTCCTGCTCGCATACAGCAGTGCATCATCCAAGGAAAATGGGGACATTTGGAGTAAGTTATTTATCAAGATTCAGGGAGGTCTGCTGATACGTGTTACATATTGAATTGGCAAATTATTAAAGTATTCTTTGGATTCATCATAGAAAGTTGGAAAATGCAATACGGGCCACATTCTGATAATTGTCTATTGTTCACCGCGGTTACGATCCATATATAAAGGGAATTCGACGTTTTGTTTTCGCAGCTGCAGATTAAATGTGTCAGTAAGATGATGTGCGAACTGCGACTGGATAGCACAAACGTAGCGTGATAATCATAAGTATGCTACTGTAGCCGAAAAGGCGAGATTTGCAGGAGTTGGACAAAAATATGAAATCACCGCAAGGATGCATGGCATGCTTGGACATAAATGCAGTTGCTAGCCAAGTCTTCGGATTAAACTGTTACATCTGAACACGAACGGCAACTGTAAAATGCCCCCAATACGTTGCAATTATCAGTCATGGTCAGAACAGTGTTCTGTGTAGTTGGGAGTGCGTTATATCGGAGCTAAGTGAATGCGAACGTGGGAAAACTGCTGGTGTTCGTATGGTTGGTTCTTCCGTAACCAAGGCTGCCGCAGTGTTCGGTGCTTCAAGATGCACTGTATCGCAGATTCGTACTGCACACAGGAAAAGAGGAAAAACACCATCCGCTAAGTCACAACGCGGTCGAGAATGTGTATTGAGTGATCGTCATAGACAATGACTGATGAGGACTGTGACGAAAGTAAGACGACAGCAGCTGCAAAAGTTACTGCAGAACTGAATGTCACTCTCGAGAACCCAGACAACAGCAAAGCAACACAAAGGGAGCTCATTACGCTAAGAAATGGAGGGCGAGCTGGAATTCCAAATGGTTCAAATGGCTCAAAGCACTATGGGACTTGCCGACCACTGTAGCCGAGCGGTTCTAGGCGCTTCACTCCGGAACCGCGCTCCTGCTACGTTCGCAGGTACGAATCCTGACTCGGGCATGGATATGTGTGATGTCCTTAGGTTAGTTAGGTTTAAGTACACTCCTGGAAATTGAAATAAGAACACCGTGAATTCATTGTCCCAGGAAGGGGAAACTTTATTGACACATTCCTGGGGTCAGATACATCACATGATCACACTGACAGAACCACAGGCACATAGACACAGGCAACAGAGCATGCACAATGTCGGCACTAGTACAGTGTATATCCACCTTTCGCAGCAATGCAGGCTGCTATTCTCCCATGGAGACGATCGTAGAGATGCTGGATGTAGTCCTGTGGAACGGCTTGCCATGCCATTTCCACCTGGCGCCTCAGTTGGACCAGCGTTCGTGCTGGACGTGCAGACCGCGTGAGACGACGCTTCATCCAGTCCCAAACATGCTCAATGGGGGACAGATCCGGAGATCTTGCTGGCCAGGGTAGTTGACTTACACCTTCTAGAGCACGTTGGGTGGCACGGGATACATGCGGACGTGCATTGTCCTGTTGGAACAGCAAGTTCCCTTGCCGGTCTAGGAATGGTAGAACGATGGGTTCGATGACGGTTTGGATGTACCGTGCACTATTCAGTGTCCCCTCGACGATCACCAGTGGTGTACGGCCAGTGTAGGAGATCGCTCCTCACACCATGATGCCGGGTGTTGGCCCTGTGTGCCTCGGTCGTATGCAGTCCTGATTGTGGCGCTCACCTGCGCGGCGCCAAACACGCATACGACCATCATTGGCACCAAGGCAGAAGCGACTCTCATCGCTGAAGACGACACGTCTCCATTCGTCCCTCCATTCACGCCTGTCGCGACACCACTGGAGGCGGGCTACACGATGTTGGGGCGTGAGCGGAAGACGGCCTAACGGTGTGCGGGACCGTAGCCCAGCTTCATGGAGACGGTTGCGAATGGTCCTCGCCGATACCCCAGGAGCAACAGTGTCCCTAATTTGCTGGTAAGTGGCGGTGCGGTCCCCTACGGCACTGCGTAGGATCCTACGGTCTTGGCGTGCATCCGTGCGTCGCTGCGGTCCGGTCCCAGGTCGACGGGCACGTGCACCTTCCGCCGACCACTGGCGACAACATCGATGTACTGTGGAGACCTCACGCCCCACGTGTTGAGCAATTCGGCGGTACGTCCACCCGGCCTCCCGCATGCCCACTATACGTCCTCGCTCAAAGTCCGTCAACTGCACATACGGTTCACGTCCACGCTGTCGCGGCATGCTACCAGTGTTAAAGACTGCGATGGAGCTCCGTATGCCACGGCAAAGTGGCTGCCACTGACGGCGGCGGTGCACAAATGCTGCGCAGCTAGCGCCATTCGACGGCCAACACCGCGGTTCCTGGTGTGTCCGCTGTGCCGTGCGTGTGATCATTGCTTGTACAGCCCTCTCGCAGTGTCCGGAGCAAGTATGGTGGGTCTGACACACCGGTGTCAATGTGTTCTTTTTTCCATTTCCAGGAGTGTAGTTCTAAGTCAAGGGACTGATGACCTCAGATATTAAGTCCCCTAATGCTTAGAGCCATCTGAATCTGGAATTCCAAAAACAGTCATCAGTGACGCAAACACCTGTAAGAGGAAAAAGTGGTGACGAAGCCATAAATCCAGGGCTTAGAGCTATAGAAGGAAGTCATTTGTTGTCTGTTTTACGCTGTTTCCAACTCTTGACCGACTTAACGTCGCAAGAGTGAAAGATGAAGGGGTTTCGGTGATAATTTGCGCAGCCATATCGTGGTATTCCATGGGCACAATTGGTACTTTGCAAGGTCGCATTACTGCCAAGCATTATGTGACAATTTTAGCTGATCAGGTCCACACTATGGGACAGTGTTCGTTACCCAATGGTGCTACTGTTTTCCAAGTAAACAGTGCTCCTGTTCACACATATCCTGTCATCCGGGACTTATTTTGTGAGCGCTAGGATGGACTGTTGCGTCTCCCCTTGCCACCACATTCACCAGATCTCAATATTGTTGAGATTTTGCAGTCTACTTTGGAGCGAAGGATGTGTGATCACTTTCCACTCCATCATTATTACAATGAAATGAACACCCTTAGCTGCTTACATGTAATGACATACGTCAACGGGGACAGATGAAAATGTGTGCCCGGACCGGGACTCGAACCCGGGATCTCCTGCTTACATGGCACACGCTCTATCCATCTGAGTCACCGAGGAGACAGAGGATAGCGCGACTGCAGGGATTTATCTCTGGCACGCCTACCGCGAAACCCACATTCTCAACGTATTGTCCCGCACCACATTCGTAGTGCCCCTGCCCATTATACTCATTACTCGCAGTGCGTTGCCGATTCCCATAAGAGTTCGGGCTCTGTTTGTGCATTCGCACAGAAGAAGAAGATGGTCAAGTGGCCGGTGGGCCTTAACTATATATACATACTAAGATGGTATCTGTTCTTTCGGACATGTCCGAGGCGTGCCAGAGATAAATCCCTGCAGTCGTGCTATCTTCTGTGTCCCCGGTGGCTCAGATGCATAGAACGTCTGCCATGTAAGCAGGAGATCACGGGTTCGAGTCCCGGTCGGGGCACACATTTTTATCTGTCCCCGTTGACGTATGGTCAACGCCTGTAAGCAGCTAAGGGTGTTCATTTCATTGTAATTTCATTCTAACGAGTTGCATGGTCACTGATGGTATCTGTTCTTTCGGACATGTCCGAAAGAACAGATACTATCTTAGTATGTATCCATCATTATTGCTTGAGCTTGCCTCGATTTTGTGGAAGAATGGTGTATGGTTACCTTGAAAACAATACAGTACCTGTATCTATCCATTCTGTTGCAGCTGGAAGTTGTTTTGAATGCCATTAGTCTTCCTACATCATGTGTTGGGCTTCTGGTGTTTCCGCATTTTTGTCCGCCCCCCCTCCCCCCCCGTCACCCCTACACGTTCCGCAGGAGTAGAGGGAGCACTGTTTATTTCCGTGTTAGGCTTAGGATGAACAGTGTGTAGTTGCGATGACGGACGCACGGCGACAGTAAGTGAGGAGCGCGCAGAGGAGCTGGAGACGGCGGGAGTCGTGCTCAGGCAGCGAGGCGGGCTGGGAACGGGACGGCCGGTGTGCCGCTCGGCAGCTGTTGGCACAGATTTCTCCGCGGAAAGTCACCGCCGGCGCCGCCTCCGTCTCCAGCTGCCGCTGCCGCTGACTCCTCTGCTGGTATATCCGCTCGCCCATCTGACAGTTCGCATCGGACCATGGCGCTGTCCACACTGCACGCTTCCTTCGCACTCATGTTTTCAGTATTCCTCCAGTGGTCTTCCTAGTGCAAGGGCTTCGACGCAGTTGTTATTTCATGAAAAAGTCTTGACCGCGCCATCGAATCGGACCTATACAGGGTGTCAAGACCCTTAGGGTCAAACTGAAACAGGTGATAATAGGTCCACAACCGATTACAATGAAATAGGGAACCAATGGTCGGAAATGCATTTTTAATCTGTTGTGGGCATAAGCAGCTTACACCGCATAACAAACAACATAGCTCACAGTAACTGTTCAAAGTGACGATGGCCAGTCTTAGTGCATGCATGGCAACGGTGCAAGAAGTTCTGACGCACCTTCTCAAAGACTCCTGATGTCTGTTGTTCAGGAAACAGGCAGGTTGGTCCCGTGAAAGCAGGTTTCATTCATTTCTGCGGGGGTAAAGTCCGGCGGTCGTACTGGCCATGGGCAGGACCTCCCCTTCCAGTGCAAAGATAAGGGTATGTGTTGTGGACATTAACATCGAAGTTGGCTGTCGCACCTTCGCGTTAAAACCACGTCCTTTCGCTGACAACAAGGGTTACAGTCTCCAAGAACTGTGGCAGCATATCTCGCAGGGATACCATGTGACGTGGACGAGATAGGGAGGCAGCAAATAAGGTCCTATTAGGTGATCTTGCACAATGTCCGCTCATACATTGACAAAGAATCGTCGTTGGTGGCCACCTTTATGGGTGGAATGAGGATTGTCATCACTTCAGACATGGCTGCTGCGGCTGCTGAGAACATTACCATGGGCGAATGAGGCCTCATCCGTGAACAACACAGAGTAAATGAGATTCGGCACTATCGCATGCGGTAAATAATCCATTGACAGAAGTGAACTTGGAGCTCAAAATCCGTCGCTCCTAGGGCTTGCAAGCGTTGTTTACGATAAGAGTGTAATGCCTGTTCTACCAATACTCTCCACACTGTATCCTTCCGTTTCACGGGGAAGTTGATTGGTGCTTATTACTGGCTGGTCAGCTACACGATCTAACTCCTTTTCCTCAAAGTCTGGTATCTTTGGCAAGAACCTGGGCCGGTTCTCGGTGGCGTGAATGAACGCGTCTCTCGTAATGTGGTATCCTCGGAGATAAATGTCTTTCTTTTACGATGACGCCTGTTGGGAAATAGTTATCTGTACATTCGTGCTGCTTTCATCTTGCTCACCGTACATTAAATACATGACTGCCAAGTTTCGTGATGAGTAACGTTCTATCTTTGAAATATGCGTCTTGCACTGCACACAGTAACACATCTCACTATGGACACATCATGGGCTGTCTGATGCAATGGACAACTGGCATCAGGGATAGTGGGGCTCGAGCGGCACAGATTAAAGCGCCGGTACGATCATCACACGATACACGTGCTGTGAGCTAAGTTGTAGACATTCTGTCCTTTTAGCGGTCAGGGATGTACACTGTTTATCTCCCGCTACCTGTTCCAGTCTACAAAAGACACTCGTGATCTTTCTGAGTGTTCGGCGGAATTGCATGCAGTGGAACTGCCTGAGGCAGAGGTGCATGTGCCATTGCAATACGTGTACTGAGACAGGCGGTCACATTGAACAATTACTGTAAGGTACGTTGTTATGCGGTATGCGCAGTGCGTGTCCATAACAAAATAAATGCGCATTTTCGACCATTGGTTCCTTATCTCAATGTAATCGCTTGTAGACCCACTGTCACTCATTTCAATTTGATCCAAAAGGTCTGAGACACCCTGTATAGTATGCCGCTTGGTATAGAACGTTGGCGAGTGCACGTAGGTTTTGAGGCAGTAGAGGTGTCCTGTCGTGTCTAGAGCGTTGCGGCAGTCCAAGGCACAATTCACAATAGAAGAGACCGCCATTCCCGTGTTCCAGGCAGAACGGCGATATTCAGGTGGTTAAGACAATGGTGTGAGACGGGATCGGGATCGATAACCAATGTGAAACATAGATCGAACGCCGGAAAATATCCGTGCAGATCTGCAACGGAGCCTATAGCGATGTGTCCGTCGACCTTTTAGAAAGTCACAAATCCCTCGCACGTCTTTGCAGACGATTATGAAACAGAATTCAAAGTTTCATACTTGTGGCTCATCCTTTACGGCAGGCAGATAAAGCGAGTAGGCACAATTTCTGCACAACGCTACTGAACATAAATGAGCAATATGACACAATTCTGACAAATCTTGTGATGTCTGGTGAAGTAAACTTTCATCTAAACGGGTTTGTCAATAAATAAAATATCAAGTACTACTCAGACACAACAAGCCCGCAGGTTCTTTCATGAAAAGATGCTGGTAGTCCAAAGGTCGTCATCTTATATGCTGTTGGGAAGTCCATTGAAATTATTGGGTCTTTTTTTTTTTTTAAGACAATAACAGCCGGCCAGTGTGTGCCAGTTCCTAGCGGTTGTGGCCATGATCACCAATTTCTTCACTTCACAACTGCATGGACATTGCCGTCTTAACGCGCAAGATAGGTTCAAATGGTTCAAGTGGCTCTGAGTACTATGCGACTTAACTTCTGAGGTCATCAGTTGCCTAGAACTTAGAACTAATTAAACCTAACTAACCTAAGGACATCATACACATCCACGCCCGAGGCAGGATTCGAACCTGCGACCGTAGCGGTTCGCTCCAGACTGTAGCGCCTAGAACCGCTCGGCCACTCCGGCCGGCAGCAAGATAGGGCTACAGCCCGTATGGCCCGTTATTCCGTGACTACACTGAGGCCGGAGTGGCCGTACGGTTCTAGGCGCTACAGTCTGGAACCGCGCGACCGCTACGGTCGCAGGTTCGAATCCTGCCTCGGACATGGATGTTTGTGATGTCCTTAGGTTAGTTAGGTTTAAGTAGTTCTAAGTTCTAGGGGACTGATGACCTCAGAAGTTAAGTCCCACAGTGCTCAGAGCCATTTCTGAACGCCCTCAAAAAGCTCACGGAGTGTTGCTCGAGAAATGAGTGTGAGCAGTTCCACGGTCTGCCGTGTTTAGAATAAAGATGATTTGCACCCGTAACACATTAGAAATTTCAAGCCCTTAATCCAGAAAATTTTCCCCGTCGCATTGATTTCCGTTAGTGGATTTGGCAGAAGTGTTCCGTTCAACGTGAATTCCTACACTTCGTACAATATTTTTCTTTTTTTATGGATGAGGTATCCTTTACTGGCGAAGGTGTGTTCAGCAGCCACAGTCACCACACATAGGCACGGAAAAATCTGCATGCCGCTTGTGTTCATGGTCAGAAAGAGCGCTTCGCCGTCAACTTTTGGGTGGGTTGGTAAGCAATAAATTTGTTGGTCCATACATGCTTCCTGAATACTGAATACAAACAGATAATTGTTTTAAGAAGAACACTGTCAGAGTTGCCGGAACACACCCCACTCAATGTGCGACAGCGCATGTGGTACCAACATGATGGTGTATCTGCGCACTTCGCTCATGCGGTACTAAATGTGTTGCAGCAGTGGGTGAGACTTTTGATGCAAACTGGATAGGGTGCAGTGGGCCGGTGGCATGGCCTGCACATTCCCCCGACTTGATTTCATGTGGGACACCTGAAATCTGTTCTTTACGGAGCACCTACCTAAATGGATGAAGAGTTGATACCGCGAATTTTGGCATCCCCTGGTGTAGTTCTTACTTTGCCAGGGGTGTCGGAAAGGGTGCGAAAACACTCAGGCGTGCATTTAAGCAAGTGGGAGTTATTTCGAGCAGTTTTTGTATCTGTTTACAAATAAAGGTCATGAAGCATCAACCTCACCTCTCTTTTAACCCCACTTCTCTTTTATCTTGATGTCACAAATAAATGTAAAACCTGGTACCACGTAGATTCGGATGGCAGGTTGTATGTCTATCTTCCTACTGGCGCGCGACGCTGCTAAATGAAGCCCAGTGGACATGCGTTGCTAGGTGAAGGTTGCTTGTTATGACTCACTCTACCAAGCCTCTCATTCTTTACATTCATTTTAGAAACATTGTGTATGGACCAAGTCATCCAAAGGTAGCGTAAGGGTGGTTTTCAATAAGAATATTTTTCCACTTACAACTGGCATTGCAGGTGTCCCAGGTTTCCACCCTTCGTTATTTAAGCAGACTGACTAGCTGCGCACATTGTCACTTTTGGGGCGTCACACTCGTAACCCCCTCCGATGATGCTCTTTCCTGTGCGCCTGTTCCGCACTACCACTGGAACTTTTGTCATGTGCAGTCCTGCACTGTAGCGTCACTCCAGGGGCCTGAACAGCACCAATGACGGCACCGACATTACTAGCAAAGCGAGTTTCATCTTGTCAACTGTGACCTTCTACTTCATCATCGCCATGTCAAAATAAACCACCAAGTAAATGTCAAAAGTTTCTCTTATGTTACTATTTTTCCCTGTACCACTGAACTACTTCAACGCATTCAGTTGCCGCATAGAGTTTGTAGTTCTGAAGAGCAACCATCTCGCTGCTGCTTTCCCGTCCTCCAAATGGTGAATGCAATAAGCAGCAAGAAGAGATCGACAGTAAACGCTCTGTTGACAGAAGAGGTGCACTTTTCAAAAGATGGTTCAAATGGCTCTGAGCACTATGGGACTCAACGTCTCAGGTCATTAGTCCCCTAGAACTTAGAACTACTTAAACCTAACTAACCTAAGGACATCACACACATCCATGCCCGAAGCAGGATTCGAACCTGCGACCGTAGCAGCCTCACGGTTCCGGACTGCGCGCCTAGAACCGCGAGACCACCGCGGCCGGCGGTGCACTTTTCATTTAACGTGAGTGGAAATTCACATAAATGGTCTATACCACGCCTGATGCTATACGAATTACAGTTTGAAATTAAGTGGTACATGCAAGAAAATGGAAATCAGTGTTTGGCATCATTGGCCGGGAGACCCCTTGCGGGGCAGGTTCGGCCGCCTTGGTGCAGGTCTTATTACATTCGACGCCGCATTGGGCGACCTGCGCCCCGGATGGGGATGAAATGATGATGAAGACAGCACAACACCCAGTCCCGGAGCGGAGAAAATCCCCGACCCAGCCGGGAATCGAAGCCGGGCCCGTAGGACGGCAAGCCAGGTATCGGGGCGGACTACATGCGAGAAGAAAGTACTTGGTAATATATAACTTTTTTTCTTTTTTTCATGCCTTTGTACTACATCGGTGCAGGATCGGCATGATTATTAACGGATTTGCATGCTTACTTTCAAGAGGTGACCGGTTGCCCTCCCTATCACTACCATTTTAAACATTTTACTCCTCGTTGGTCCAGTACCTATGCTCTTAACACAGTCGAAAATGCAGCTGCCGATGAGCGGATGTCCACAGAACACAATGTACTGGTCGTCGGGCAAAGAGACCATTCCCGTGCTCTCAGCGGGCCGCCGTGGAACGTAGAACTGCGTACCTTTCAGTGTTGTTAAACGTGGCTGAAACTGCAGCCGCTGTTTGACGTGGGTCCCTACTTACCCGGCGTTCAGTGCGGCGGTCACCTGGTGCTGTAGTTGACCGTGATCGACTACCTCGTCTCCTTTGGCCGACCACCTCATCTCATTCGTGCAGCGCTGTCTGTGGTTCGAGACGCTCTCCATGTAGATGTAACAATGCTGTGAGCTATACCAAACTCTTGGGCTACACCGGTCACACCTCGGCCTTCTCCCCGTTTCCCGATGATTCTTCCCAGTGTGAAGTCATCCAGATGTTATCTCCGGATCATTTTGTAATCAAGAAGACCACCACAGAGCACTGTTAACTGCTTGCTGACTAGCGCGAAACCTTTTCCTATTTCTTCATGTGCCACGTGTTGCGGGGCCATCCCCATTTGACGCTAAAGCCACGCTGACCCTACGCCGTATGACGTCCAGTTTTCCATGCACGATTCGAACATGTCTGACGACACGCTCCCGCACTTTCATTCATTTCCAGCGCAATGTTGATATATTATGTTTTTTCATCTATCGTGTACTTAAATTTTGCAGGGCAACGTATTTTTAACGTTATCGCCAGTTTAGGCTCTAAAAGAACTATTTAAACCTCTGAGTATGTCGGTTACAAGAGTAATACATCAACTTCTGTTAGCAATATGCATGATCTGTCGTAGTTTTGGTATTCAGATTTGAAGACAGTTTGATCGAACCGAGACTGGTCATAACATTACAAATACAGTATATGTAATTTAGACGGACAGTAAGATCTGTGTTGTAACCACTGGTTGCAAATTTTTACAAAAAAGAAAACGCGTCAGTTTTTCCTGAACGCCCTTAATGGAATCTATCTGCAGAAGCGAAAAACACGTGGCACTGATGGGTCAGGCACGCCGACACATGAAGCACCCACGTTTGAGGGCTACTAGTTATACCTTATGTAGGGGAACCACAAATTTCAGCGCCATAAGGTACAAAATATTATTTAGAAATATTTCTTAAGAATTGTTTTACTATAGTAGTGAATGTATATTTGAAGCGATCAAATTAACTATGAAAAAGAAAAATTTGCAACAAAAATCGAAGAAACAAAACAAGGAAATAAAGAAAGAGTTTAAGATGATTGCTTGCGAAAAGCAAGAAATTCGGGTTAGAGTCCTGGTTTGACACAAATATTCATCTGACAAGCCATGGTCATATTTTGATAAAATTCGGTATCGTTGATTCTCTGAGAGAAGTGATGCTGAGCTAAAACTGAAATCAAAAATTGCCACCAGAAGTTGGCGCATATCTCCCGAAATGCGCCCTGATTAATACGTGTTAAAAGCTGGTGAAGGTTTCTGAAAAGTTAACTCAATTATTTCAATAATAAAGTACTGCGCCCGTTACGATTCTTCATGCGTGGCAAGACGCGTTACCGTAATTTATTGCCATTTTCAAGTGTTGTGGGAATTTAAATTGGTACTAGAAGTGAGGTCCGCGTGTTAAACAACGCTAAGGCAAACAAACATTGTGAACTACGTTTTGTGTGTAGAGTTGCGCTCTACCAAAACTACGGGTAATTTCGATTAGCTGATGTCGTAGTATTTGGGGGAAACAGATCCGACGATTTCCCTTTGTTTTTTATTTGTTTGGTTGTTTGTTATGCACTACAGTGAATTTCATAGCCTTACAGTAAGTTTACAGGTCATAAAAATTAATTTATCGCGTAACTCTTGCTATTATATGTAACCCAACCAATTACTTTTGATGCAAGTACAGTTTACATGCGCAAACATAACTATACGTAAGTATGATTGTTATTTTGTACTCAGTAGTACGTTCTTCATTATCAAAGGCAAGTGTTTCTTGTTGTTGGTGGTGAATGTGAAATTTGTTTATGAATAATAGAAATTTAATTTATATAGGTTCGACGAAGTATTGAAGCAATGTTTGATATATTTTTGTTTTGCGGTTTTTTAATTTTACCCTTTTGTTGAAGACGTTGCGTTTTCCGACACTGTATGGTATATTTATACTGTTTCCTTTATTTTTACTACTACGTTCCTCAGTTTCAGGTTACAATTGAACAATTTTTGAATAAAAACTGAAATGGATCAAATGGCTCTAAGCACTATGGGACTTAACATCTGAGGTCATCAGTCTCCTAGACTTAGAACTACTTAAACCTAACTAACCTAAGGACATCACACACATCCATGCCCGAGGCAGGATTCAAAACTGCGACCGTAGCAGCAGCACGGTTCCGGACTGAAGCGCCTAAAAACTTAATTAGACGTTGACAGTTTCAATTTTCCTATATATATTGTTAATTTTTAAATAACATACAGGAGGATAACTATGTAGAGCAAAAATGTCCCGTAGGCTAGCCATCCCTTTTTAAATCCTCATTTGATTTCTAGGTGGTTCATCGCTTTCGGTTTTTAGTGGAATCTAGTAAGACACTGACAGCATGCATAAAGAAAGCATTCGTTATGAGACAACGCCTGAAAGGTACTCAACACACCTAATGTACAGGTAACACGGGTATGATTTTAAATGAGCAAAGTTATTAGGAAAACTACCGTAGGCTGTTCTTAGTTATGGTAGACTAAAGCAATTTTACAACTGTAGTTGCATGTCACAATGTATTGTGAACATAAAAAGACGACAAGAGGGAAAAGAGGCGGAGCAACACCCACGGAGAGATCATCCCTGTGGCGCGTAGCGAGCACTGCAGTGGACAGCAGTTAATGGTCGCTTGTTTGGCGTGTTCAGTCTGTTCTGAGGCTGCAATAGCACACGGTCCACTGCAGTGGGTACTCCCTACTGCCCAGCATGCATTTGCAGCCTCATGACTGATTGGAAACGTCGGGGGGGGGGGGGGCTATTATGGGGGTTGGACGTCAAACTGGCCGACTTGGAGCAGGAGAGGCACCACAGGACATTTTAATTTCCACTGTCTATACTTTTACAAATAAATTCATAAAACTTTGTCAGCATGACCAGGAAGGGTTCAGGATTCACGCTCATACAAGTGGAAGTTCAAAAATATAACAAAATATATTTTTTACATGTGAAATGTCATCATTTTTTGACTTACTATTGGCTGCATTCGTTGCTATAGGTACACTATTCTTTATAAGTAAGGGAGAATCTTCGATGAATTTTGTACAGCATACAAACCATACTTACAGGTGTATGAAACTCTAGAATTTTCCAAATCTATTAAAAACTGTGCTAAAAATTGAGATAATTAACCATAAAATATGAGTTTTTTTCTGAACATGAAGTTCAAAATGTAACAGCTCATTCATTTTTTCATTAATTAAATAAATTCTAGAGTTTCATACACCTGTAAGTACGGTTTGTATGCTGTGCAAAATTCATCGAAAAATCTCTCTTACTTGTGAAGAAAAGTGTACCTATAGCAACAAATGCAGCCAATAGTAAGTGAAAAAATGATGAAATTTCACACGTAAAAATTTTTTATTTTGTTATACTTTTAAACTTAGATTGCTATGAGTTTGAATCGTGAACCCTTCCTGGTCGTGTTGACAAAGTTTTATGAATTTATTTGTAAAACTATAGACAGTGGATATTAAAATGTCGTGTGGTGCCTCTCCTGCTCCAAGTCGGCCCGTTTAACGTCCTACCCCCCGTAAAAGCTGTTTACTGTAGTGAAAATGATGGATCCCAGAGTTCAGTTAACACAGTATTTGAAAATGGGAATAAATTCCTGAAACGCATGGTGCTTCGTGTGAAAAAACACAAATGGTGCAGCGCTTTACTAATTAAATAGTTATTGACAGCCGTGCGGGATTAGCCAAGCGGTCTAGGGCGCTGCAGTCATGGACTGTGCGGCTGGTCCCGGCGGAGGTTCGAGTCCTCCCTCGGGCATGGGTGTGTGTGTTTGTCCTTAGGATGATTTAGGTTAAGTTGTGTGTAAGCTTAGGGACTGATGACCTTAGCAGTTAAGTCCCATTAGATTTCACACACATTTGAAAACAGATGCGAGCTGTCCAAAAATATTGTTACGGTGGGTGATATTAAAATGTTTACTTTTAGTTGCAACATGCAGTAAAGGACGCTACTTGCGTACACGTGGCTCGGTACGAACTGTTGGAGTGTCCTCTCTTCGGATCACTGTGCACCGCCCAGAGCGCAGCCAGCCTGCGGCCTACCTGGATTGCGCGCGCAGACTGCAGGCCCGCCTGGCGTCTCGCCGGCAGCGGCGCACGTGTAGCGCCATGACGCAGAGCCCGTGCCGCGCTGAAGCTGCGTCCGCGCCTGGCGGAGGTGTCCACCACACTGCGCGCCGCTCTCCCGCGGCCCGTCCACCCGTCTCCTCCTCCCTCCTACCCCCCCCCCCTCCTCCGACCCACCTGTCACCCACCCCCGCCGCCCTCATTGTCCCGCCCGGAGCGGCCGTCGCGTCGCCCATCCGCTGCGCACCGTCGCGTCGCCGCGACCTTCCTCGCCTGTCGCCGACCTCGCCGTGATTTCGCGTCCCCGGTGCCAGCGCTCGGGTTAACTCGTCGACCGGACCTTAACGGTGCAGACTGCAAGGCTGCGCTTCTCGGAAACATCTCGAGTGCTCTGCGGCTACGCCGCTTAGGTTAATCGCGCCGTAAAATTGTGTGATTCCTGGAAACGAGATACTTTCCTCTCGAGGCCGCTTTAAATTTCATGTGACATCGAACTGGGACGCTATCGGTTTTTAAGTACCTACAAGTACGGCCGAACTGAAACTAATTTCTTTCATTTTAACGCCGCAAATGACTGGAGAGCCCATTTGTATTGCTTGACAGTACAACAAAAAACGCAGGACACATTACAGATATTCTGCAGGGTTATCCAAAAGTATCTAAGGACCCGTCGAGCTTGTTAATGGTTCAAATGACTCTGAGCAGTATGGGACTTAACTTCTGAGGTCATCAGTCCCCTAGAACTTAGAACTACTTAAACCTAACTAACCTAAGGACATCACACATATCCATGCCCGAGGCAGGATTCGAACCTGCGACCGCAGTGGACGCGCGGTTCCAGACTGTAGCGCCTAGAACCGCTCGGCCACTCCGGCCGGCCAGCTTGTTAATACGACACTTCTGGGATAGTATGAGGTGAGCCTGCCGCAGAGCGAATCAGACTCTGGGGTTAACGACGGGGGCTATTGGATGTAGCTCTTCGGCAGTTTTCCCACATACAACTAGGCAAATACCGGCCTGGTACCCACGTTCCGACTCAGATACGCACTACGCAAACATTTAGAAAACATCCTCTCACTTCAACAAGAGCTTCGGTCTAGGCAAAGACAGACGGAGTAGACAAATTCTGGGGAGGGAAACGTTAACTGGGGGAAGAGGGGGGGTGGGGGTGGCTGGTCCCGGCGGAGGTTCGAGTCCTCCCTCGGGCATGGGTGTGTGTGTTTGTCCTTAGGATAATTTAGGTTAAGTAGTGTGTAAGCTTAGGGACTGATGACCTTAGCAGTTAAGTCCCATAAGATTTCATACAGATTTGAAAATTTTTGGGGGTGGGGGGGGGGGGCTGCTGGCGTCACTAAAATCGTCAAATCCCTTTTAACAATGCCGACGCTCTACGGGAACACCAACAAGCAAAGATGAAGAAGAAGATTCGTAAGTACCTCCGGAGTTCCACGAGACGAGTGCGTGGAAATTACCAGTATTAAATAAAATAGACACACATGAGTGGACGTAACATGTATCCAAGTTTTTAATTCGCATGGACACCGTTTGTGATACGGCAAACGTTAATACGTGTGTGCACTTAATTCAATTCGCTGCTGTAATAAAACACAATGCAATCTGTTTTGGGAATCGTTTACTGGGTAGCCTAACTGCAGTCGCGAACTAATTCGAAGCGACAGTGTGGAGGCGATGATTCCTGTATGTGTTTTGACAAGCCCGCTCCCTAGTGGTGCACCCAGCACATGCGCCACGGCGCGCGTTACTGAGCGAAACTTGAAGAGATGTTCTGTCTACTGATATGTGTCATTTTTCCTTATCTCTTGTAGTTTTCACGCTATCATCTTCCGAAAGCCTGTAGGTACTTGCGAATAATTCGGTACATTTCCCTATTTACATGTACTGTCGACCTCATGAGAGCGATCGTAACATAAGCAGCCGAATACAGAGCAGAAGTTCGTATCTCTAAGTATGCGTATGGCACCTAGCTTGTCCTTTTCAAATGCATCACCCTGAGACTTCTTTTAACCGATTTAGTAAAACCAATGCAAACTTAGATCCGGATGTACGGACGAGCTTTTGAACATCTCCTTTCCGAAATGAGAGTTCAGCGACTTAAATACTCCACAATGTCACTCGGGCAAAGATTTGAAATGCTATGTGATTTCGTAATACCATTGCATTGTAGACACGCCGTAAGCGTAGTGTTGTATTCACACTGGTGTAGATGACAATCAAGAGTAAAGGGGACGCCAGACTAACGCATTCTCTGCCACTGACAATTTCAATATTATTGTTGTCATTCAACTGACAAATTATCATCAACAACGAATTCGCAGGATTTTAAGAGATAGTGGCTACTATATCGCGATTTCACTCGACAGTCTAGCTATTCGATAACTTTCATTATCTTGATGGCTAAAAGGAAGAACTACGTAGTATTTACACCAAACTTTTTCCATAGTAACTAAATAATTTCATTCGTGAGAATTAACGACTCTCGCATCTCGTGGATACGGAAAAGTAAATGAGATAAAAACAGAAAAGATCGACCTCGCATTTTAAATATAATTCCAGAGAATTATTTAGGTCATAGCACACAGCTCTTACTAAAATGCAAGAATGTATGCGCAATAATTCGGTCTCCGTGTGAAAACCTCTTAGCGTCCCTCCGTACTAACCGAGATTTCATGAGGCATCAATATAAGTGAACACCCCAACTCCGGAAAACGCAATGGTTCCATAAAATCCTCTGTCAACAGGTTGTTATCAGCATATACTGAAAAACGGCGTGAATACTTGAAAAGTAGCCAGTCGTTTCATCATTGTGTGTAATGAAGATAATAGATGTCAATACCGTAAACGCATAGACGTGTGTTCTCTTAGAATAATTTGCACGAGGTATAGAACGAGCCAGTTACAAGTACTGCGTAGTCAGGGATGGATTACTCTATACGGTCAGGCACATTACTCTATCTCTCTAACAACTGAAAAAAATTCAAGGAATGTAAAGACACGTAGCGGCTAGTCATCCTTTATTCGTTCCAAGGGGTACTCAAATGAACTGAAGCAACTTCAGGCAGCACCGCGTTGTAAGTAAAAGTGTAGAAAAACAAGGAGACATTATGCAGCTGAATGGTTCTGTAGAATTAACATTCAAAACTTCCATTTTCGAGTTAAAGAAGCAACTGATGACGGCGTAGTCTGGCAAACAATATAATTGTTAAACACTGACATTTACTGAAACACCAATGGCAGTATGTGTGCAGTCAAGCGCAAGTGATTATATATACAACATAGAAAAATAAACATGAAAAAACAACGACTCTGTCGTGACAAAGTAAAAGAGGCTGCCATGTCATTCAGAAATGATGCGGTGCGACTTCCGTAGTTCAGGGAAGTGGAAGCTTCCTTCCGTGAGCAGTGCAATAACAACATGAAACTGAAAAATTGGAGGTGAGCGAGCTAGACGCAGCAAGTCGGAGCGTCGCATTTGAGTTCGCGATGCACTGTGAACATGACGAGCAAATTTAGCGCTTTCTCCGACCCAAAGCGAACTCCGCTGCAGTTATGCAATGGAGGCCAAAGCCAGCTGCTTCCTGCTTCCCCCTCGAACTCTTCAGATGTCACCCGTGGTGATCCGGTAAACGACACTAGAAAGTTGGAAGTTTATTAAATGGAATCTTCACTTGCTCACCGGAGGAAATTGCAACTGAGATTACTTAAGAAGCGCTTCCTTCGTTGACTTCAGAGATCAAACACTAAAAGTAAAAGAGAGTGTTCAATACCAACAAAGATAACATTAACTGAAGTTCATGCTCATGTGAAAAACGCAATCACTTACAAAAGTAGTTGGCACCAAGACGTAAAAGAAATTTGAAAGGGAAAGTGAGAGTACTATCGCGATATCATTCAACTTTGCTGGACAGATTTTGATTTAAAATCTAAACTGAAATAGAAAACAACTGGAATTCACGATAGGTAAAATGTGTCTTTTGCTTCGTGGTGTACTGAAGAGTTGCTTAGACGCTTACTTAGAGGGTTCTACGGTTATCTGCTAAAATACTTGCCTTCCAGTTGAAATAATAAATAAAACATGACCAGCCACTCGCTATGTCAGGTCATAGTCAATTCTATGAGGAGGATCAGAGTTGTGTTACATAGCTGACACATTAATTGTAGAAGGACGTGCAACAACCAATAAAGACAGGAGGAGATGTAAATTTGTAAATGATGTCCTCTCATGTCGCCAGTATTTTTATACATCTTACACAGGGTGTTAGGAAGGCAAGTGCAGGTATTTTTATTGGTGATTGAAGACAGTGTACCGAACAACATTCCATCATTATTTAGTTCATTTAGGGACTAATAATTTATCTGTTAGAAATAGTATGTTTTTAGTTTAGTTAATGTCTCCAAGTACACATGGAAAGAGCATGACATTAAAGCTTATTTTCCCATGGGCAACAACCAGGTGCTGAAATGTGGCCGCGTAGACGCAAAACAGAAAGCTTATACTGACTAGTCCACTTGGTGATGCAGTTACGGCCATGCAGGAAATATGAGATAGTAAATTAGATGTAGTATTTGCATGAAAAGAAAAAAACAATTAACACACTGAATAGTGTAGATATTAAGGTACCAGTGACCACATTGTTTTCACTTACATCTCTACCACTCTGTATACATAAGACGCTTCATATAATACAGCATAGACATCGTGTGCGCAACACAGAAAGAATTTGGTTTCTTGTCAATAAATCAGATTCCTGAAATAAACTCGTGAGCAGTTCAATTAAAAACGATATTTTATCCATCAAAATCTCGGATATTTTACACATGATAATGACGGTTAAGTTCCGTAGCTATGTATTGGGTTACTCTAAGAACTACAGTAACCACACACTTTATTTATTTTTATTTATACGAAGATGCGTATGAAATGGCCCTGAGCACTATGGGACTCAACATCTGTAGTCATAAGTCCCCTAGAACTTAAACTACTTAAACCTAACTAACCTAAGGACATCACACACATCCATGCCCGAGGCAGGATTCGAACCTGCGACCGTAGCAGTCGCGCGGTTCCTGACTGAGCGCCTAGAACCGCTAGACCACCGCGGCCGGCGATGCGTATCAAGCTTTGACCTCTAGTAATTCAATCGTGGATGGGCGAAAACCTGAATCGCATCTTGTCGAACAAGAAGGTTCAGTGGCAGGACGCTGGACTCGCGTTCGGTAGGATGGTAGTTCAAATTCCCGTCCGTGTATCCATATTTCGGTTGTCCACTCCACTGGAAAGGACGCACCGATATCCTTCCTCATCTCTTACAATACAAGTTTCCGATGCGTCTGTAACGATCTGGTCGTCGACGGATCGTTAAACGCAAAATTTCTTTCTTCTTTCAGAACGCAGAATGAATAAATTACAGAATGTGGCTGGCTGCTGTATTTACTGAGGTAATACAAAGCGTGACAAAAATACACTGGCTGAAAAAAAACGCAATAAGAAACATTATTAATGTAGAGTAACGAAAATTTCTGGAATACATTTGTCTAGGTAACATACCTAAGTGATTAACATTGCAAGATCAGAGAGTAACGTAAGCGCGAGATTGGCATTGTAAATGTGAAATTCTGGTACATTTATAACCGGCGTAACAACCAGAATGTTGAATACAGACGTGCAAACGTGCATGTATTGTGTTGCACAGATGTGAGGTGGAGTTCCATGCCTATTGGCCTTAGTCGTTCAATACAGGGGCGGTTAATTATGGTTGTGGATGACGCTAGAGTTGTCGTCAGATGATGTCCCATATGTGCACTTTTGGAGACAGACCTGGTGGTCGAGAAGGTCAAGGTAACACGTCGATACTCTGTAATGCACGTTGGGTTGCTACAGCCGCATGTGGACGAGCGTTATCCTGTTGGAAACCACCACCTGAACTGCTGTTGATGAATAGCAGCACAACATGTCGAATCACCAGATTGATTCACAAATTTGCAGACTGGGTGCGTGGGATGACCACTAGAGTGCTCCTGCTGTCATATGAAATCGCATCCCAGGCCATTAACTCCAGGTGAAAGTCAAGTGTGTCTAGCTTGCAGACAGGTTGGTTGCAGGCCCTCAGCTGGCCTCCTTCTAACCAACACACGGCCAACGCTGGCACTTAGGCAGAACCAATTTTCATCTGAAACACAACAGACTCCACCCTGTCCTCCAACGAGCTCTCACTTAATGTCTCTGAAATCGCAAATGGCAGTGGTTTGGGGTTAGTGGAATGTACGCTACAGGGCGACTGGCTCGGAGCTGTCCTTTGAGTAACCGATTTGTAACATTTCGTTGCGTCACCGTGGTATAATTTCTGATGCAGATGTCGTACGACGCGCCGGAACCATACGCCGAACTCGACGGTCTTCCCTCTCGGTAGTCCTACGTGGCCGTCCAGCGTTCGGTCTACTGGCAACCGTACATTTTCGGGATCACCACTGCCAGCAATCTTGTACAGTTACTACATTCCTGCCAACATCCAGCTTCTCGTAGCCCTATTACAGGCCTCGTTCAAACTCATTGAGGTGTTGATAACGGCGTCTTTGTCACCTAAAAGGCATTCTTGACTAATCTCAACTCACCATGTCTAATCTCAAAGGTAACTTACGCTCAGGACCGTTACTGTGTGTATTTAAAGTAAACCTGATTTGTATGCTCATGGTGGCGCTGCTAATTTTTCGAGATGTAGAAACACGCCTATCAGCTTTCTGTGATGTCGCACAACTCCCTCTTGGTGCTGCGATTTTTTTCCCGTCAGTGTAGTTGCGGCCGCGCGGGATTAGCCGAGCGGTCTCAGGCGCTGCAGTCATGGACTGTGTGGCTAGTCCCGTCGGAGGTTCGAGTCCTCACTCGGTCATGGGTGTGTGTGTTTGTCCTTAGGATAATTTAGGTTAAGTAGTGTGTAAGCTTAAAGACCGATCACCTTAGCAGTTAGGTCCCATAAGATTTCACACACATTTGAACATTTGAACTTTCTTTGCAGATGCGCACCCAGAGGGGGTGGGCAAAACAAAATGAAATCGATTCAACTTTACAAATAATTTGGAACCATAGGTCCTTTTATCAGTATGGCGTTGCTATTGATGTGTTCACTGATTCGGGTAGGAATGGTATAGCAATTCCTTCGTATCCTTCACTGACGCAAGGTGGCTCACCATTGTTGTAACTATCCTTGATATCTTGGATCCTGCCACTGAGAAGGAGTTGAGGTATGAGTTGGTCCCAAACATATTTAATAGGAGACAGACATGGCAACCTTGCTGGCCACGGGAGTACCTCAAAACATGCATACAGTTCATAGAGACGTGACCCATATACGGACGAGCATTGTCGTACTGAACAATGGCACAACGATACCGTCACACGGCAAGTAACACGAGAGGACATAGGATGTCCATGACGTAACGGTGTGCCGTCAGTGTTCCCTCGATCAATGCCAGCTGTGACGTGTCGTATGGCATCCCACACCATGAGACCAGGAGTAACACCGCTGTGCGTCTCCAAAGCACTGGAAGAATGGAACCTCTCGCCAGGTCGCCGCTTTGCTCACCGACGATAACCACCCGTGGTAGTGCAGAAGCGCCATGCATCGCTGAACGCAACACGAAGATATTCATCGGCAGTCCATGCTTCCCGATCACTGTACCACTTCAAACGCAGTCGTTTGTGTTGTGGTGCTAATGGCAGCCTGTAGCTACTCTGGTACCAATGCAGGCGCACATATGAAGCGATTATGATGTGCTTGGTAGACAGTACAGTGACCCTCCCTTGTGGTGGTCAGACTTGTCAAATGGTTCAAATGGCTCTGAGCACTATGGGACTTAACATCTATGGTCATCAGTCCCCTAGAACTTAGAACTACTTAAACCTAACTAACCTAAGGACAGCACACAACACCCAGCCATCACGAGGCAGAGAAAATCCCTGACCCCGCCGGGAATCGAATCCGGGAACCCGGGCGTGGGAAGCGAGAACGCTACCGCACGACCACGAGATGCGGGCTCAGACTTGTCAATCGGAACCTTAATGACGAGTATGCCTGACCTCACGTTTCCACGTAGACCGACACTGGGCCACTGTCACTGCCCCACAAATCTCGATACTTCACGATTCGACCAGTCGGCCAAATGGAGACCTAAAATGAGAACTCTTTCCAACTTTCTCAGACACTGTTAACACTGTCTCACACGAGTACGCGGCATCTGCCTGTCACGATCATCCAATTTCTGATGCTCTTCATGCCTCTTGTATACGCTACCAGACGTGATAACAACACTGAACTAAAAAATGTTTCAAATGACTCTGAGCACTATGGGACTTAACTTCTGAGGTCATCAATCCCCTAGAACTTAGAACTTATTAAACCTAACTAACCTAAGGACATCACACACATCCATGCCCGAGGCAGGATTCGAACCTGCGACCGCAGCGGTCGCGCGGTTCCAGACTGTAGCGCCTAGAACCGCTCGGCCACACTGGCCGGCCAACACTGAACTCGAACAATACTAATGCACTCTGGAGGCCATTCTACTTGTCACAGAGAATTGCAGCTATAATCATTTACCAATCCACCGATGGTGTATGTGTACGAAGATACATTTACATCCGATCAAATCTTCTGGGTGCTTCCCTTTTTTTTACCTACGTACAAGACACTGTTGACGATCCACTGCTGTACGAAATACTTAGAAATTATTTCGCTAATTGCGAGTTCCTTGACATCAGCTGTATTAGGCATAGATTTACTACCCATAAATGATATATGAAAATTTGTGCAAGACCAAAACTCGAACCCTGATTTCGCGATTATCGCGAGCTGTTGTCTTAAGCAGTTCGGCTATCCGTGCGCGCTCCTCGGATCAGCGCGGCTCCCTCCGTCGGAGGTTCGAGTCCTCCCTCGGCCATGGGTGTTTGTGTTGTCCTTAGCGTAAGTTAGTTTAAATTAGATTAAGTAGTGTGTAAGCCTAGGGACCGATGACCCCAGAAGTTTGGTCCCGTAGGAACTTACCACAAATTTCCAAATTTTCCTCGGATCAAATCAAACTTCCATACGTCACATTGTCTACATCCTTCTATCGTGGTCCAGGGGGAGTGCACGTACAGCTGAAGTGGTTAAGATGACTACTCATGGTGACAGAGAAGTCCGGATGCGAGTTCTTGTACGGCACAACTTTTCATATGTCACCATTATGTAGTAGATCTACATCTAATACAGCTGTTGTCACATTTTTTGGCAGGAAGTATAAATTAGTGACTCATGTTGTGATGAAATGAAGCGGTCCTTTCACCACTGCATATGGAATGGTTTGCTGCGTCACGTGAATGGAATGTGGTCAGGCCACGTAGAGGCCGTCAGCGTGACACTCTACAGCAGGAAAGGTAAGGCGCGAGGCGTGAGTGCGTCTGATCTCTGCCAGATGGTGGGCACCACACACGTGGAACAGTCCCTCCCCTCGTCCGTACAAGGACGTGCCAAGTGTATCTCTGTGCGGGTAAAAGCGCCGACGCACGAGTCAGCAATGTGTTAATGAGTTGGGGTCATCGTCGACCACGAACAGCGGATAGACGACCAGCAGCACAGCAGATCCTGCGTCACTTCGCAGCTTGACAGCTTGACAGCAACAACGGTTGAGCAGCCGTACCATCCAGAACAACATCGTCGCTATGGAGTTCAGAAGCCATAGCATCGCACTTATACTGTAGGTATTGGCGCATCACGAGGTACAGAGAACAGAATTGGCCCAGGGATACCTCCGCAGGACACTAAGCCTGGGAAAAGATGAGTCCCAGCGCGCGTTGATACACGTCCATGGCAGCGGCCGATTACGTCGAAAAACACACGAGGTGTAGCATACAGCTTCCAATAGCGCGCACCTTCACGTTCGGTGTTTAGGTGTTATGACGAAGTGTTTCTGGAGGTCTGTCGTCGTGCTTATCCTGCGAATGATGCATTAGTGTACTGTCCGTTCATGCACATTCGTTCATTCACCTACACAAACTCGGAGGCAAAGTGTAACTACAGTAAACAAGGTTATCCCCCCGTTGCTGCTAATTATTGTGAGATTGGATATCAACGAAAATTCTAGGAACAAAGACTGCTGGTGATGATTCTCGGCCCATCCATAGGTCCCAGACTCCAGAGCAAGCCATAGCTATACTAGCTTTTGTGCCCCTGTGGCGTGTTTGTACTGTTCTAGCAGGTTGGTCCTGCTATAAAGCGATCCACAGTTTTTAGAAAAGGAATTACATTAACAATAACAACTACAATGACAACAACGACCTAATTGTGTGTAAGAAAACTTCAAAGAAACAAGTATGGTGGCCTATCACACAGTATACTTGAGGATTATATTTTAGAGTCCCACGTGCACATATTTAATTAGTTAGTCTACTGACTGAACTGAACTCCGATCGAACAGGCTATAAAGGCCCAACGGAACCGACCGGTTGCCGTGCCATCCTCAGCCCATAGGCATAACTGGGTTCCCACAAGTCATATCGAGTGGTTGTCGCACGGTTCTGTCGACAACACCCATGAAAGACTTGGATACTTCCAGCATTATTACGTACTTGAAATTTTGTCAGTGTGTAGGTCCTAACTCTCAAGTGAATGGAATTCCTATTCAAAACGATAAATATTTCGTTTCTAATACAATCCCTTAGTTTCTTTACTCAACATTTATAAATACTTATTGTGTGCGTCACGTCAAAAGAAGGTCCAGTTTTGAACCCTTTTGTGCAATCTCCCCCCCCCCCCCCCTACTAACCCCTGGCAACCGATGAGACTCACGAGATGCCTTGGCGATATGTGCTCTTGTAAAGACTACAACCTGGTCCTACTTCAGTGGTATGGAATTTTTGTTCTTTGTTTGCAGCAACACTTTGTAATACTTAGCAATATGGGCGGTTTATGTCAACTTTCTGTCGCCATACGTAAACAACATCCACTTTACGCCTCCCTATCGCTCTCTCTCTCTCTCTATCTATCTACCTATCTCTCTCTGTCTCTACCTATCTCTGAGCAGAAGTGTCTTCCAACATGATGTGTAACATACTAATCGACTCAAGTGTTACATGACTAACAATTTCTAAGTAAATGACAGTCCTCCACCTAAAATACCGAACGTCGGGAAGTCAACTGCGAATATGCCTACCATCAGCCAGTAGTCAGATTAAGAACTGAAACCTCCCCTGTCCCTCCGAATTTCCTTTACAACTCTGGCAGTGACCGTGATGCCCGAAAAGCAGAATCATTTCACTCATTAAGCGCAGGGGAAATGGAGTAGCAGAAATGCTTTGCAACGTTTGCTCACAGGCAAGCTGAGGCAATGTCAGCGCTTGCTAATGAGCCTTCCGGAGCGTTGCGGGTAAGTAGGGCGGTAGTGAGAGCTCGGAGGCCACACCTGGCCCACAAGCCTTCCCCGAGATGAGGTCTCTGGGAGGAGATACACACCAGATGACGTGTTCCACTACAGATAAGAACGTGACAATTGAAAGTACTCCGTTTTACTGTCTATGAGAACAACGTGAAACGTCTCTGACTGGTACTGAAAGATTACTTTCTAGGACAGAACTGGATTAATCTATTTTATGTGGTCTCTGGTATTCCATATTACCTCTATTTATGTTAACATACATTACCCGAAGTTCATCAAATTTATTCCATCACTGGAGCATTGGACTCAAAACGTTACCAATTTTTGAAATGGGGTACGTGAAATTTGGTGAATAGGTTGGAAATTTCAACAATTCGTGCTTCAAATTCCTAATAGTTTTCCATGGACAAAGCATCTTTCATTAATCTGCCCATTTTTTTTTTCTTTTGAATTGCATGCCTCTCTTCACTTACTTTCATCTAGTTTGTTTAGAAACATCCCATGGTATTCGTTAATTACTGTATACCTCTTTCGAGGCCTTTCTTTTATTCGACTTCACCTTTTCCTCATAAAAGGCCACGACTTTCTACCTATTGGTTTCACTATTGTTTAATTTCTGGCTTCTAACGGTCGATCCACATCTCACTCATAGTAGCAAATCAGTGCGCAACGTACGTTAGAATCTTCCTTAGGACAGACCTAATGTTGCTGAGATATTTGTTTTGAAATCTGCTTTCGGCCAGCATTTCACAAATGTCGCACACACCTAACGCAAAATTTTATTACAGTTGATTATTCACGTAAAACGTACCACATTCATTATTCTGCTGTGCTTAAGGCATCAACTGCTTTTCACAGAACTTCAATCGGCGAATATCCAACACTTTGTTGCGCAATTTCTCGATATTTTAACCTTCGTGTGTAGTTTCGGGGCTGCCTTCACATGGACAGTCTTCAAGTAGGAGCACATTTAATTCATCAATCAATTTCCTAACTAATGAAGGTGAAGGATCTTATTCCTTATAAGCGTTCTCCAGCTTCGTACGAAATCCATTTGGCGATGAGTAGTGAAAACCAAAGGATTTTTATGACAACAAGGTATTACGATAAAAGTACTCTAAATATCAGCATAGCCAATAATATTACATACATGATGTTGATAACTGAATCAATACGAATCAATACGAAAACATGTATCAATTAAAAAAACTGTCTCATTGGTATCAATCTAATCGCTCTGCCAGGCTGAAAGTATTTCATTATTTCTTCGTAGTGAAAGAGAAAACGCGTAAACACCACTCTCGCTGTAGAATAGCTGTGTGGCACACTGTTGTGTTTTCTCTTTGCTAAGGATAAAGTGAGCCGCTACAAATGCTGTGTGTGGAGGTGGCATCATTGAGTTCAGGGCATTTTGAAGTACCATATTCGTCAATACTGGTTTCGCATAAGTGTACCGCCCGAACAGCTCAATCGTTGCGTGAAGACTCAGAGTTAAAAACGGGGCAAGTGCTACGTTAGTTAAGGGATAGCGTCCAGAAACGCGTCTGACCACCCTGATTTTCCTTTTGGTGATTTCCCAAAAACAAGTCAAGGTAAATGATGAACATGGTCACTACCACAGGATCCTATGGCACTTGTAGCCTTCCTTTCACGGGGAGTCCAGCTTCTGCGCTATCACATCGACTTTGACGCCAATGGATAGCTGCGATAGACATCAGTGGAAAGGAAGATAAAAAATGAAACGGTTAAAAAAATTAGGGCTATAGATATCACATTTACTGGCTGCTCATTAGTCATATCCTGCCCACCTCTACCACGACGTATTTTCTTCTGCAAATAGTTTCAGAACAAAAAACGTGTTAAATACATTCACTCACTGGATGATTATTTCAATTACTTGATATTTGATTCCATGCCCATTTCCTGCAGCTTTATTCCGCGAGACTGCGTGGCGTTTTGCCTCTCCGCCGGTGTGCGATTCGGCGGTCTCGTGAAAGACAGTTCTCGTTTGGATCCCGCCTTCCGACAGCGAAAACAGATTCTGGCTGATAGTACTCCACCCCCACAGCTGCCCCCTCGACTGTCCACTGTTTTGATGGCCTGCGGCCAATAGTTCCAGACATCATTATCCAGCGACGTATTCCCGACCCAGCAGGGAATCGAACTCGGGCCGTTAGGTATGACATTCCGTCGCGCTGACCACTCAGCTACCAGGGGCGGACACACTGAGGTGAAAAAAGGCGTGCGATGCCTCCTAACATCGTGTCAGACTTCCTTTTGCCAGGCATAGTGCTGCAGCTCGTCCTGTCGTGGACTCAAAAAGCCGTTGGAAGTCCTCTGCAGAAATATTGAGCCATGGTGCCTTTATAGATGCCCACGATTGCGAAAGTGTTTCTGGTGCGGGATTTTGTGCATGAACTGAATTTTCGATTATGTCCCATACGCAGCTTTGGGGACCTGTCTCACTCCCGATCAAAGTGCTGCTTCTTAAAGGTCAATACGAACACAGTATCGACGAGATTTTACACTCTGATTCCCATTGCCTTCCAAAGGAGGTCACAACATCCCACTGTTAGGTACACTTTCGTCAATAAATTCCCTAAAATACTGCAATGAGCGGTGAGGGCAAAGCGGCTTCAGAATCAGCACACCGCGAGCCGAGTGCAGGTTGCTGACGTGGTGCTGGGCGAGCACGAACAGTGCGCCACCTGAACGTCAAGTCTGCTGAGCCGAGGCAAACAGCTGACCGCGGTCTATGTACGGTCAGGCACCAGCGTTCCACAACGTCGTGCCTCGCCAGCGTCTCCAACACATTCCCAGCGAATGTGAAGTAAGATGGCAGTAAGCAAATAATGCACCACGTCTCGAGGACGTACTGCCGGAATATTACACTTTTATCCATTAACATTAGTGTGCTAAATAAGCTCTCTGGTGTAGTCCGTGGCAGACTTCGATTCATGTAATGAAATTTTTTCGAGAACTGTCTGTAAGACGAAAACCTATACATTTTAACTTAAAAATAAATTACTATTCTTTTTATTCTCACCCTTCATTGACATTCAGATGTTCCATGACTGGATATTCTCACAAGCTTTTGATTTTCCAGCATACTATCGGAAACGACATCGATAAATTCGAAACATTGTATGTAATTTGCTGTGATATAACTTTTGAAAAATGAGGTTAGCCACTACATAGTGAATTTGAGGCAGTGTAGCTGTCAGTGAACGGTGATATCAAAAAATAGCGTGTCTCTTTTCTTCTTACAAATAATACTGCTGTTTTGCTGTTTTGCTGTTGTTGTTGTACGAAGCCTGGTATAACGCAGCTTTCTACGCTAGTCTATCCGTGTGTAAATCTCTGTACCCTACATTCATTTGAACCCTCTCTCTGCAGTTTATAGCTCCGACACTTTCCTTCGTCACCAAATTCACGATTCCTTGATACCTCACGATGTGTACTATCACCTATCCCTTGTTTTAGCCAGGTTCTACGATAAATTTATTTTTACGCAGTTCTGGTAAGGATCTCTTCATTAGTTTGAAGGTGACTTCACTACGTCGAAATATTTACGAGACACAAAAATTAAATAAGAAGTAATTTGCTTCGTATAGGTGGAATTCTATAACATATTTTTAATTGATACGTGGAGTCGTCAAGTGTAGATGTGTTCTGGACCACTTTGAAAAATATTTGTCAGAGGTAATAACCCTGTAGTAGAATTTTATAATGTGGGCTATGATTTACTAATGACCCAATACTGTATTTTACATTAACACCTCGTAGCATATCGCATTTTTATATGACCACGTTCGTATAACATTCAATGTTTTAATTCCGAAAAAAAAAATGTTCAGACCCCTACCATTAATTTATCTTCATTTTTTTGGAACATATCACACTTCTAACGTAACACTGTGAAAAAAAAATGTTCTTGAGTTAACAGCATTATTTTATGAACGTAGAATAACTGTGCCACGATTATTTTTAGTGCGCTAAGAAGGGATGTTAGAATGACTCTTCGCATTGCAGCGAAGTCTGCGCTTATACTAAAGTTCCTGGCAGATTACAACTGTGCCCCGGACCGGGACTCGAATCTGGGATCTCTTCTTTCCTGAACAAATGCAGAGTTCCCAGGGCAGAGTCCAGGGCCGGCGAACAGTTTTTTTCTTCAAGGAAGTTTCAAGAGCGTTAGAGTGTATGTCTTATGGACATCGAGGGAATTAGAAAACGAAGTCAGCTGGCCAGTGGCGTGGTAGGATATGGTCTTTCGGAATAAACCGTCCTGGAATCTGGTCGTAGTGACTTAGGGAAGTGCTAGAAAATCTTAATTAACATGGGAGAGTTGCCATACGGACGACATTACTATAGATTATGAGTCAAATGTCTTCACAACTAAGTCGGATCTCTCATTTTATCATCATAGTCATTGCTCACTTTATATTGTCCCGAAGTTTTATTTATTTGCACTTTAATCTTCATTGAGTCTATTAAAAGAGATATTGTTGCCGATGTATGAAATATGAACAGCACGATTATTCTCCCTCTCAGAGGCTCCAGTCACATTAAAGTGATCACCGCCTATGTTCGACGTCAACGTGCAATAACCACTCACAGGCGGCAGGTGGCATCACTAGGAGTGGAGGGTCTATTAAGCGTCTCAGAGAGACGCGGAAAACAATGCAGTCGTTGTCGTAATGCGGAAATCTGATTTCCAGACGGGCACGATTGTTGGCTTTCCAGCCAAGGGTGAAAGCAATCGCGAAACGAGTAAGTTTCTAACCTGTTTGTGTTCCGCCATGGTTAAAAGTAGACCTTGCATGTCACAATGGCACTATCCAAAATCGTCTCCGAGGCAACTGTAGTGCTTCACAGGCCATACGGCAGGCCTGGACGATGGCTGCGGAGACTACACGAGAATAGACGTGCAACTGTTGAGCAAGTGATCGCCCGGATGAACCAAGGGGCTACCAACAGTACATCCTCAACGACCGTTCAGGGAACGTTGCTGCTTTGAGTCTCCGCGGAGAATGGTTCATGCACCCACGCTGACTGCTGTTCACTGGCGACGGAGGCGGGAAAATGCACGCCAGCACCGCAACTGGACGTCCACGAGTGACGACAGGTGGCCTTCTCAGATGAGTTTTATACTCCATCGGTCAGACAGCCTTCCGCGTGCACGGCATGAAACGCCAAAATGCAAACAAATACGGAGCGTTATGGTCTGAGGAATGTTTTCAGGGCCTTCGCTGGGTGGTCTCGTCATTCTCGAAGGCAACATAGATGAACGTAAGTATGCATCTGTCCATAGGGACCATCCTTAGCCGTACACGCAGTTTGTTTTTAGACGGCTCGATGGCATCTACCAGTAGGACAACGCAACGCGCCATACAACTCGCAGCATACGTGCATAGTTTGAATAGCGACAGAAGGAGCTTACCGTTCTCCCCTGGCCACCAAATTCTCCGAATATAACCCAATCGAGAATCTGTGGGACCACCTCGATAGCGCTGTCCCGCCATGGGTCCTCAAGTGAGAAACCTAGGGCATAGCTCCATAGTCCTGTGGGAATCTTCCAGAACCTCGCTGATTTTCTTCCTGCTAGTCTTGTAGCGGTCCGCGCTGCAAACGTGGCTATTCAGGCATTTGACAAATAGTCACTTTAATGTGAACGGACAGGGTAATTTCCGAGTGTAGTTCATTTGAGCGAACACCCTACTTCAGAACGAGAGATGCATCCTGGTCAGCATTTTAAACTGATGTCTTAACTGTGTTACTCTTCCGACATTATCTATAGAGCTTCACGAGAGTAATTAGTCGCCAACTGTCTCATGTTCGTGCACGAGCAATGATTTCACTAAACGAACAAAACGGTGTAGAAAAGCCGGCACTTAGTTACCATTCTTTTAGCTGCTCAAAAGTTTCTCGACTTCACTACACGTTAGAGATTAAAATATCCAAACAGATGGACATAAACTGCCATCTTGCTGCTTCAAATTAGGAAGACTTGCAGGTACGTAGAACTCTATTCATATTAGCGGGACTAAGAGAAGAAAAAAATTAGACGTGTCATCAGAACAGGTTTGCGGAAGCACAGATGTATTTCCAAGGGTATCCCCGCTGTGAGGTTTATTGCTTTTAGTTTAACTGCAATTCGTGGAGAGAATATACCGCACGAGAGATTCGCCGCGTAATACTTCCAGACTATTACTCTTCTTGTCGGACTCTGAAAAAAGATAAAGTACGAAACCGGTCTTATAAATCTGGAATAATCCGAGCTTACGAAGACGCAAAACAAGCGGATGACCTGGTCACCTAGGACGGTGAGCCCAAGTTACAAGTGCGATCGCTATGAATGCAGTTTTGGTATAATTTTTGCCACTTACATGATATTACACGCCATTTCCTCTTACAATGATCCAAAATAGCGCGATAAAACTAGGGTTATTTTGTATTATTCACGCACAGGTAGTGGCATGCTTTAGCATAAGTAACTGTAATCTTCAGGCAATAAAACATAAACGAACGGAAGAGCGATTCACTGTAGAAGACGTGGTCTTCGTATTATTGCGGAAAAATATTTTAAGACGGAATGTGCTACTTCCGTGGTTGAATTAACCTGGTATAATAATGTCGAGTGACGAGGGCCTCCCGTCGGGGAGACCGCTCCCCTGGTGCAAGTCTTTCGATTTGACGCCACTTCGGCGACTTGCGCGTCAATGGGAATGAAATGATGATAATTAGAACAACACAACACCCAGTCCCTGAGCGGAGAAAATCTCCAACCAATTAACCTGGTTATTGATATGCATGTCTCAGACTGATTTTGTCCTCCAAGTCTTTGTAATATCTTCGTGCAAACAAAGGAAACGATTGTGATCCAACGACCAGTCAACACAGAAGTCACTAGAGACGGAGAAGAAGGTAGGATTGAACGAAACAAGGAGGAGAAATTAGGTTTTAACATTAGACAACGAAGTCGTTAGAGAGGGAACACAAGTTCATCTGGGAAAAGGAGGGGAAAGAAAAACAGCCGAATCGTTGGGAAAAGAACCATTGTGGCATTCTACTTAATAGATTTAGAGAAACCGTAGAAAACCTAATTTTGTATGGGCGAGCTTGGATTTGAACCCAGCCCATTCCGTATGCGAGCCCCCTTTGCCACTGCACCAGTTCGGTAGATAATTGGTTCTTGGACGTAAGCGATGTAAACTTCCATACTTACTCTTGGTGTTGAGGGTGGTACACTTCCTTCCCGGTCAGTTGTTCTGCGCCGTTTGTCGGTCTCCCCGGTATCGGGACAGCTTTGCTGCCCGTCAAGCTGGGGTAGCTTATTCGAGTCCCCTCTTGGATACTGTTGTGAGTTTTAGATATTCCATTAAAATGTGTGTCCCACATACATAATACTATACAAATGAAAAATAAGAAAATCAGTCGCAGTAATCCGACAAAATGTGTGATGAGTGTACGGCATAGAAAGCAGCACTGATATGCTAGCTATTTAGACAACCGGAGAAAAACGCCTTCTTTCAAAAGAAATATTTATCATTCGCGGTAAACATCACTTCCGTACTTAACCTACGTCTGTGCCCCAGAAGTCACCTTATGATGTGTGGCAGAAGCCACTTTTCGACTACTGTCACATCCCTCTTTTCCTGTTCCAGTCGCGAATGGGTCGTGGGAAAAATGATTGTTGGTAAGCCTTCGTGTGAGTTCTGATCTCTCTAATTATAACTTCATCGTCCTTTCATGAGATATAGGCAGGAGGAATCAACATACTGATCGACGTTTCTAGAGACGCTTGCTCTCAAAATTGCAGCAGTAAGCCACACGGTAATGCACCTTCGCCCCTCTTTTAGCGTCTGTCACTGCAGTTCAGAGAGCTTCTCAATGACACTTTCGCACTTAAGAGATGAAGCTGTTACCAAATGCGCTAATCTTGTTTGGGTATTAGCTATTTCTTCCCTGTTTCTTTCCAGAAGTGTTCATGTCCTGACAAAAATAAATAATGCAGATAATTAGATTAAAACTATACGAACATTGTCAAACGGGAGACAGGAAAGCCAGTGAGTGTATGAGATTCCAACCATTAAACTAAATGACCATGTTGTGACTAATAGTCCACAAGTTGCAACTACTTTTAAAAATCAATTTCTAAACGTAGCAGCAAAAGTAGGATTAAATGGTTGAGTTGAAGAAGCAAGAGAATATATTAAAAATGTCACTCCACGAAATTTTAAGCGACTAGAAACAGCACCAGCGTCCTTCACTGAAAGTAATACAATTATAAAAATTCTGGTTCAAATGGTTCAAATGGCTGTGAGCACTATGGGACTTAACATCTATGGTCATCAGTCCCCTAAAACTTAGAACTACTTAAATCTAACTAACCTAAGGACAGCACACAACACCCAGTCATCACGAGGCAGGGAAAATCCCTGACCCCGCCGGGAAAAAATTCTGGAAAACGAAAGCTATTGTGAGGTTAATGGTATTTGAAACAGAATTCTGAAAAGTTGTTCCAGCTTAATAAGTAATGTCCTTAGTGGTGTACGTAATGCATCACAGGCACAGGGGATTTTCCCAGACAGGTTAAAATATGCCATTATTAAACCACTTCACAGGAAAGCTGACAAGACAGACATAAACAATTATCATCCAGTTTCCTAATTGACGTATTTTTCCAAAATATTCGAAAGAGTAATGTATCAAGAACAGTCGCACACTTGCGTGGAAACAATTTACTTAGCAAATCACAGTTTGGATTCCAAAAAGGTTGCTCATCAGAGAATGCTAGTTATACATTCACTCATCAAATAGTACAAGCCCTAAATAATAATATATTTCCTGCTGGTACTTTTTGTGATCTCTCCCAGACCGTCAGTTGCGCAGATCATGATAATCTCTTACAAAAACTCAGGTTTTGTGGAACTGATGGCTTTACATTCAGCTCATTTGAAGCATACTTGACAAACAGAATAGAAAATTGTGCAAAATAATTCAGACAGTGTCGGGAAGGTGGATATTTTTAGTGACTGAGATAAAATCACAAGGGAGTGGCACATGGTTTAACTTTGTGTCCACTCCTATTCCTTATGTGTATGAATGACCTTCCACCTAACACTGAACAAGTAAAATTGTTACTTTTTGCAGACGATAATAAAGTTATAATACATTCTTCAGAGAGAAAGCAACAGAAGAATTAGTAAATGATATTTTCCAAATTTTGAGAAAACACACTACAATCAGCTCTGTACAACAAATAGAGTCGCACCAACAATTGATATAGCACATGAACAGCAGTCAGTATGTAGGGTAAAATGCTCCAAATTATTGGGTGTACATATTGACGAAAATTGGAACTGAAAGAATCATATTACTGAGCTTCTCCAACAATTAAATTCGGCTACTTCTGCTCTTCGTATGATTGCTAATCTCAGAAACAAATGTATCATCCTCCTGACTTAATTTTCCTACTTCTACTCAATAATGTCGTACGGAATAATTTTCTGGAGTAACTCATCACTTAGAAAGAAAGTATTAACCGCACAAAAGCGTGCAGTAAGAATAAATTGTAGTATTCACCACGGAACGGATGTCCTATAAGGACCTTTTCAAGGATCTAAGCATTTTAAGTGTGCCCTCACAATATACATTTCGCTAACGTCATAAATAATCCATCACAATCTGAGAACAGTGTGTATATACCTACAACACTAGAGGGAAAAATGAGCTATCACCAACTCTTAAAGCTGTCAGTGGCTCGGAGAGGAGTTCAATATTCAGCAACAAACATTTTTTGATTGTTTGCCCAATAACATAAATTGTCTGACAAGTAACTAATAAATATCTACATGTAAATTAAAATCATTTCTCCCGGATAACTCTACCTATTCCACTGAATTTTTACTCAAAAACTGGCATCCAGTAAAAAAAAGCTTTTTTAAGTTATGGTTGCATGAGTAGGAATAAAATGATAATGTGTTCGTTAACGTTAACACTAATAACGTATACATATCCCGTAAATTATCTCATTCCACATAATTTCGATAAAAGAATCATTCAAATGATCTAGAGAACATGTAACTAACTCATGTTGCTCTATGGAACATGTAGCTAACTAACTCATGGTACACTGTGGTTTAGTATCAGTGATATATTGTTCATGTTTATAATCATCACAAGTACCGGCAGCCTTTGGGGAAGGGACGGACACAACTGCGTTACTTTACTTTCTAGTGCACATTTATTTTTTCCTTACTCCTGACATGCTGCTAATATGTAAATGATTTATTTTTTTAGTTTCGTGAGAAGAGCAGTGATAGTTCAAACATGCTTGTGTTACTTGAGTTTTGCTGGTGACTTAATATCTGCTGCAAATGTTTGGTAAAGAGGAAGTTCGAGTCAGAGATACACCTGTAGCGGAGTGTGTTGAGTTTGATTTGGCCTAAGGGATTGGTAAGCGCCTCCTCCCCAACCCCTCTGGCTAGCTCAAAGACACTGTACAATTTTCGGCATTCGGGACCCGGCTTGGCAAGGAATGGACGGAGTCTGTGATCGTCTCAATTAGATTGAATGGCGAAGTACCTGAATGAGGTATATTATTGTTGAGATTGCTATTACATTCTTAATCAGGTCTGTTTCAGTGCACGTAATGTTGCGGCCGCCTTTTTTAGTAATTTTTCACATTAATCCAGTGTTTCGGACTTAGTTTTCTTAGTGCTCGTTTTAAACCCGCAGGGTGAGCTTAATTATACGGTGCTTTTAGCACATTTAACGAAGACCTACTTTATACCACTGTATGCTTTTGCCTATTCATTCTCTTTAGTTTTTCACAAGATTTTGTTAATATTTTCCTTGTGGGTGAAGCTTTATGCCTTTGTTCAACAGGTAGCCATGCAGTCGCGACCATTCTGACAAAGAGCAAGTACCGTAATATAATTACTGCAGCTCAGGTTTCCATGCGTGTGAACAATGTGGAACATGCAAGTATTTTTGCGTGTGAAGTTATTTGATTTTATCATGTTAACTGAATCTTCCGTCAGTTCTTGGTAGAATAACATTACAATACATGAAAATCACTAGTTTGCTTTTGTTAAACAGTAGAACAAAAGCAAACTAGTGCTTTTCATTTATTATTTGTTTTTGTTTGCTAAATTTTGTGTGGTCTCTTGTCACTATGCACCAAGTGGGGCTTGATGCGTGGACAATGACCCATACCCATCATAAATAAGTTAAAGCTAGGTATAGCGTGTGTTGCATATGAAATTTTGGTAACAATCCAAGAACGATCTCCACATGATGAACAGATAATTTATCACTGATTTCCACTGCTACGGTCGCAGGTTCGAATCCTGCCTCGGGCATGGATGTGTGTGATGTCCTTAGGTTAGTTAGGTTTAAGTAGTTCTAAGTTCTAGGGGACTGATGACCTCAGAAGTTAAGTCCCATAGTGCTCAGAGCCATTTGAACCATTGATTTCCTTTCACCCACGTGATAATGGCTGTACAAGCATGTTCAGCAGAAAGGGCAGCCACTCTTCTGTGTCTGCAAAATACGGGTGTGAATGTAACACATGCAGGTAGACCTTACCATCCTTTAGCAATGTGTACTCCTCCCTTATATACCCAACCTGTGTTCCATAACATAAAGCGAATGACGATACCACTTTCGGTACTGAGCGCTTTCAACTCTTGAAACAGGTATTTTTTTCACCAAGAGTTGGGTTTTGTTCCTAAATAAATAGCAAAAAAATGGCTCTGAGCACTATGGTACTTAATTTATGAGGTCATCAGTCCCCTAGAACGTAGAACTACTTAAACCTAACTAGCCTAAGGACATCATACACATCCATGCCCGATTCAGGATTCGAACCTGCGACCGTAGCGGTCGCGCGGTTCCAGACTGTAGCGCCTAGAACCGCTCGGCTAAATAAATAGCATATTTGAACAATTAATTCCAGCCCGTTGTTCACGCTCGTAATTTCCCTCAGCTTACCGCACATGATAATTCAGTCGTATGCAGTTTTTCCCTATCAAGTAATCATGATTGAGACAGGTAATTAATTACAACGATATGTTGATAGCTTTCATGTCAGACAGAGGTGTAGTCGCTCGCGATGCGTTATTTTCTTTGGGTGCTCGTTTCCCTATCGCGTTATCCGTTGTGTTAGTTATTTTGATTTATATTCATTGTGCTTAGTTGGTTTAGTAACTATTCGAGCCAACCCTTGTCGTTTTCTAACAAGCATTGAGTCAGACGACATAGCGTGATCGTAAGCTGTTTACAAGATAGTAATTCACTCCCTCATACTATTACTTCTGAAGCTAACAAGAATAATTTTACCTTCTACTCTTTCACTCTCCTCTGTCCTGATCGTCTATTTTGTTTCGATGATTGTACGGTTAACATCCAGTCGTCAAGCCTAAGGCAAATAATAATCAAACAATAACACAGACGACAAACCAATAAAACCTTCTCATTTGCTCTATTAACCAAATCTAATACCGATCCCAGACTGACGAGCAATATACAAGAATTGGTCAAACGAGGATTTTGTAAGCTATGCTCATTCTGGGTGGAGTACTGAATGAAACTCAGCTTAGCGTCTGACTTACCTGCGATTAGTTTCCACTTTAAATCACTGCGTACACGTGCTCCCAGATATTTGATGGATGTGACTGCTTCTAGTGATTGTTCTACAATCGTATAGTCATAGAATTATGGGTATTTCTGTCTATTAATGTCCGATGCGTTAAATATGATTATGCTAAGAGTCTACTGCCAATCCCTGCACCAGGCATCGATCAACTGCTGGTCTTCCCGCATTTCGCTACAATTTACTAATGTTGCAAATTCTCTGTGTACGACAGCGCGATATATGTAGTGAAAGATAAAGGTCCTGTAACACTCCCTTAGGTTACGTCCGAAGTTAATTTTGCATTTGAAAACTTCGCTATGTTGTACGAGAGTAATCTTAAAAATAAGGTCTCCTATATTTTTGTAAGTACATAGAGCTATTTATTTCTGCAATGGTTTACATCAGTTTACAGCTTGAACATTCAGCTATTTTTCAACATAATCACCATTTCTGTCGATGGATTTTTGTAGACGCTGTGGCAGTTTTTGTATGCCCATGTCATACCACCTCGCCGCCATGCTGTTCAGAAAGTTATGAACCTCTTCTTTCACCTCGTCGTCGGAGCTCAATCGCGGGGACCACAATTAACGGTGACAGGTACTGTGAGACTCTGAAAAACCTCAAACGGGCAATTCAGAACCGGAGAAGAGGAATGTTGAACAAGGGCGTACACATTCTCCATGACAACGCTCGCCCATAAATCGCTCGGCAAACCCTTGCTCTCCTGCTACAGTTTCAGTGGAACATCACCCACCCACCCTATAGTCCTGACTTGGCGCCCAGTGTCTATCACTTGTTCCCTAGGTTAAAAGAACATTTGGCCGGAAAGCGATTCAGCTCCGACGACGAGGTGAAAGAAGAGGTTCATAACACCATGGCGGCGAGCTGGTATGACATGGGCATACAAAAACTGCCACAGCTTCTACAAAAATGCATCGACAGATATGGTGATTATGTCGAAAAATAGTTAAATGTTCAAGCTGTAAACTGATGTAAACCATTGTAGAAATAAACAGGTCTATGTACTTATAAAAAATAGACCTTATTTTTGGGATTAATCTCGTATTATGCTGTGTTCTCTTTGCAGTCTAATAACCAAGCACGTCTGATACTCCGTACGCAGATATTTTGTACGTCAGGCGGCAGTGCGGAACTGTTTCGAACGCCTTTTGCGAGTCAAGGAACACATCATCAACCTAGACCCCGGTGTCTACTGCCTTCTGGTCTCGTGGACGAACAGAGCCAGCTGGCTTTCTCACGATGGTTTTCTGCGGAATACAATACCTGATCAAAAGTATGAGGACACCTATTAGTGGAAATTAGTATGAAGCGTGTCTCGCCTTCGCTTTTATGGCGGATTGACCTCTGCTGGGGACACTTTTGATGAAGTGTCTGAATGTCAGTGGAGGGATGGCAGCCCGTACTCCCTCAAGAGCCGAAACCAAAGAAGGTAGTGACGTTGGACGCTGGGGTCCTGAACGAAGCAGACGTACCAACTCACCCCAGTGTGTTTCATTGGTTACAGGTCTGGACTCTGGGCAGGTCAGTCTAAGTCAGGAATGTTACTGCCCTCTATTTACCTACAATTCCACTATTTCTCTACAATCCCACTATTTCTCTACGCTTAAATCTTTCCGTACGAGCTGTAACTCTTCTTTTATTACGATGATCGTTTCTTCCTGTGTAGGCTCACGTCAGTATAATGTTTTCGCTTTCAGAGAAAAAGTTGGTGATTGAAATTCAGTGAAAAGATCTCGCCTTGGTTTTAATGATTTCCACCCCAACTCACTTATCATATTCGTGACACTCACTTCCCTATTTCGCGATAACACAAAACGAGCTGTGATTCTTTGAACTTTTTCGATGTCGTCCGTCTGTCCTATCTGGTGAGGACCCCATACGGCACAGAAATACTCTAGCAGAGGATGGACAAGCGTAGTGTGGGCAGTCTTTAGTAGAGCTGTTGCATCTTCTAAGAGCTCTGCCAATAAAACTTAGTCTTTGATTTGCCTTCCCCACAACGTGATCTATGTGCCCGTTGCAATTTAAGTTGTTCGTAATTGTAATTAGTAGGTTTTTAGTTGAATTGACAGCCTTTAGATTTGTGTGATTTATCGCGTAACCGAAGTGTAACGGATAGCTTTTAGTACTCATGTGGATGACCTCAAACTTTTCCTTATTTAGACACAACTGCCACTTTCCGCACCATACTGATATCGTGTATGAGTCATTTTGCAATTAGTGTGGATTTGCTGGTGACTTTACACATCCCGTTCTCTTACTGAGCGACTGCGAGGCATACCGTCAATCCCTCGTGCCGGAACTCTTTAGCTGGCACGCTGGTCTCCACTCGTGACAATCTGCGCGCGCTCTAGTTCCCTAATCGTGAGGAAAGCGACACCGGTGCGCTCAGAGACCGGGCTGTGCTCGCAGAAAGCCGACCGCACAACGAGATCTGGGAGAAAGCACCTGCTCCTCACTTCTGCAACAGCACTAAACGTCTCACCGCGTGTGTGGCGGCGCATGCACGTCCACGCTGTCACCAGTGGAATGTCAAGCAATGAGTGAGGCCACGACGATCGCCCACTACAGTCTGCTTCAAAGGTAACGCAGGATGCCTACTGATTTGTATTTCCTAACAGAAAGTGAATTGTTTGTTCGCTCATATTTTGAATTTCCTTGATATTCTGGAGCTGATATAGGGTGTCCCACAAAGAACGCAACTTTCAGTTTAATAATATAACACATAATTTATTTGAAAATTGCTAGTTTTATGATGTCAGATTCAGAAGGATGTAGGTTGCAGTAGGTACTGGGAGATGAAGAAGCTTGCACAGGATAGAGTAGCATGGAGAGCTGCATCAAACCAGTCTCAGAACTGAATACCACAACAACAACACAACATGATGTCAGTTTGAAATACAAAGATTTCGATTAAACATGAAACAAAATATCAAGAAAATGTCGTCCACGGCTTCGTCTGTACACATCTACTATGAAGACAAAATTTTCGTCAACTCTAGAGCAAAGCTCCGCTTGAATTTGGCTCATGACACGTCTAATTTCTGCCTTGAGTTGCGGGATGGTTCGTGGATTGTTCACACAGAATTCGACATACCCCCACAAAAAGTCACATGGTGTGAAATCACACAATCTCTATGGCTATTTCTGTTCGCCATTGCGAGCCATGAGACGAACAGGAAATCTTTCTCTCAGCAACATTATTGTTTCGACGGCAGTGTGACAGGTTGCCCATCCTATCGGAACCAAATGTCTCTCACATTCATTCAGTTCTTTTAATTTTGGCGATAAAAACTGTTATCACATGGCGAAAGCGATCACCAGTCACTGTCACTGCTTTTCCAGTCACATTTTCAAAAAAAGTATGGCCCAGTTAGCCCGACAGCCCGTTAACCGCACCAAACAGTGACTCGTTCTGGATAAAGACACTTCTCACGCTTCATGCGAGGATTCTTTGTGCCCCAAATCCAGCAATTTTGTTTATTCACGTAACAATTAAAATGGAAGTGTGCCTCGTAACTGAAAATTATATTTTTATGAAGACCACTATCGAATTCTCGTTTTGTGAATAGCCAATTGGGGAATGTTCGACTGTTCAAATGGTCCATCGGTTTCAGCTTTTGTGTTAGCTGGATCGTAAACGGCTGCAAATGCAGATATTTTGTTAAAATTCGATGCAAATTACTTCTCGGAATGGCTGACTGTTGAGAACGGGTGTGAATCGATTTCATTAAACTCGTAGCTATGCTCTCACTGATGACAGCAACATTCTCTACCGATCGACGAGAACGAGAACGTTCAGATCATTTGATGTTCACTGTCGAACCTTTATCTTTAAATTTCCTTACCAGTCTCTGCACTTTCGACTTTTTAGGCGCATTTCGCGTACCAAAAATCACACATAGTGTTCGAACGGTATCTGCATAGCATTCACTGTAAAATTGAAATGCACTTTGATCCATCGTGTATTGCTCCATTTTAACTGATAAAATACGCACAAATGCAGCTGACAATGACAATCGGCTGATAACAATACGCACAAATGCCAATTCACAACGAGAATCGGTAAGCGCAGTGTCAACAGATGACAGTCGCTTAAATTTCAGGTCCGGCAACCTAACACACTGCAAGAGGCGCTCAGTTTCAAAATTGCGTTCTTTATGGGAGACCCTTCAATTATAGCTTTATGACTATCCCCCGTAAGTTGTTCGAGATATATATTCGGAGACTGCCTCACAGACCTTTCAACACGGAGCGCTAAACATGTTTAAGAACGCATTGTTCACCCGACGCTCACGCCGGGAAGTGAACGATAGGGAGTCAGCCATTAATTCGTGGAACAGCGGCGGCCGAGCCGTTGGTGTGAACCCCAGGGTTGCCCAACGTGTTATTAGGGTCCCTCCTCTCCCCGGAGCGTCGACCGCAGACTTAATTGACGTTGCAGAGAAGGGTAAGGGGCCGCGGCCTCGCATTCGCCAAACCGTCCCGCAAGTACGCAGCATAACATAACAGGGGACCGCGCCGGCAGTGCGCGCCCGCTCACGGCTCTTTCACGCGTTGGCCCCAGAGCCTGTAAATCATGTCGCCTCAAGGCTATCGGCTCCGGCTATATTTACCAGCGGGAAGAGGCTCCAACTTATTTATGCTGCTCGTTAAGCGGACCACTAGTGCGGCATAAAGTAAATCAACGTATAGGCCACGCGCAGAATCGTCACGCTTCACTGCTAATCTTCCTACTCCGCAACACTGCTCACAGCCGCTCACCAGATAGCTTTTTCTCAAGTTGCAACAAATTTGGTAATTTAGGACCTTCGTCGAGGAGAGGGAGAAAATGATCAAGCTGTTAGGACACCAATGGATCAAAAAATTCTTGTTCGCTCAGCCGAAATCATGGTCTCCACAGTTACTGGAGTTCCTGGAGTAGTTCCATAGAAATGCTCACGGTCGCATTTCTCCTCCTGAAGTGTTCCTTCTTTGCATGTGGTCGAACAGCGATCCCTGTTATCGACCTGCGGTCACTAGTGGTCCCCTGTGTAACGTATACACTTCACGAACGGAAAGTAACATTTTATTGGCGGATCTCGATTGCAACTCTTCACTTCTACTTGCTTAGTTTAGCAGGCTTTTTCACTTGTCAGCAGTTCTCTATTCACAAATGGACAAACGTCTATCCTTCCAGTGGACCTTTCTTTTCCATGGCTTTGGCTGCAGTTCCCCTCCACGTTGACATCGGCCTCCCTCTGCTCCTTCTCCCTGACACTGGCCAGTTGAACAATCATTGCGGTCATCGTTATTCTTACATCTGTCGGACATGTCCATACCGTCTCAGAGTTCGAGAACCAATTCTATTTATGACTGATTCCTTCGCATCCATCTCCATTCTTGCATATTCATTCCTCAGAGGATCCAAGCGTGTCGCTCTCATGCTCCGCCGTAACCTGTCGATTTCGACAGATTCAGTTTTTCCCCTTTGTCTCTCGATCAGTGTCCAACACTCTGAGCCACATGTCAGAACGCTTTCAACCACAGCACGTAACACTACTTTCTTTGTCCGTCTGTTTATATGCCGGCTCCAAAAAATACGATTTAATAATGTAATAGCTATCTTCGCTTGACTTATCCTGTGGGGTATGTCCACTTCATTCTGGCCACTTTTATCCATTACTAAAGCTAAATGCTGCAAGACTTCCACTTTCCTTACCCCGTCGAATTCAAAATCCAAATCCCCCTATGCCACTTATCCATACTGGCTGCTAGTCCTCACTGTTTGCAAGCATACGTTAGCTTTCTCATTTGATACTTGGCACCATCCTTATCCAGAGGCGTAAGTACTTGATCATCGGCAAACAGTAATGAATGAAAAAGGTTGATACTGTACTGTACTGCCACACCCAAAATTTTGCCCTGTCTGTTCCAGTAACCAAGAGCCACTAAACGGAATTTAAATAAATTTGGTACCATGGAACATACTTATCTTAATCCTTCACTTCTTTTAAAACTTTCTGATATCTTACCATCAACCTTAACAATTACCTCGCATACGTGGTACGTCGTTTTCATCAATTCTATTAACGCACCATCCACCTCACCATTTTCCAGCGCTGACGATAGTAACTTCCTTGGCAGAAAATCATAGGCCTTTCCTAAATCAGCAGACACCAAATTGAGATTTTCATTTTTTGCGATCATTTTCTGACAGATCTGGTGTACACAAAAGATGTTATCAACACAGATTTTCCCAGCAGTAAAACTGGACTGAGATTCAACGACAAGTGCAACCTTTTCCAATCTGTTCTTTATTACACTACGAAACAGCCTATTCACCGAAGCCATTAAACTTATTCCCCTGTAATTAGTCTGAACTCTCCTGCTCCCAGTTTCGTATATGGCGGTAATATATGATACCTTCTATCCATGGAGTACTTAATCTCTTTAAACCACTTTTTTAAAAGTAGTAACTGGTGCTGCTTCTACATTAGATCGTCTGTACTTCAATAATTTCATTAACATACCTCCAGGACCAGCCTTCCACTCTTAATATTGTAAATTTGTATTTGTACAAGTAGGTAGCCTTGGGACTTCTGTACCATTGAAATGAGTAGCGTTGCTCTCCGCTTGCTAGCAGAAAAATCATGATACGATAATTGGCAGGGGAAATAGCGCTCAACGTCCCGTTAGAGACTGAGTACGAGCTCGAACTGGAGAAGAATGGAGAGGGAAATGGGTTGTGTCCTCTCCGAGGAACCATTCTCGCAACTGCCTTAAACAGCATACGGAAATTGCGGAAACCTTAAATCAGGACGGACGAACGGGGATTCGAACCGCCGTCTTCTCGACTGCGAGTCCAGTGACACTCGCTAGCACTACCATCAGATCCGATTATATGCAGTACATTCCGTCTCCACTTAACCGCACACTGGTCTGTATCCTTTGATCTTGACAAAAAACTCTTAGGATAATAATTAAGTCGACAGTCTCACACACCCGAAAAGACAAAATTTGGAAATTTTCTATAGGAGCAAACTTCTGAGGCCATCGGTCCCAAGGCTTACACACTACTTAATCTAACTTAAACTAACTTACGCTAAGGACAACACACAAACCCGTGCCCGAGGTAGGACTCGAACCTCCGACGGGTTCAAATGCCTCTGAGCACTATGGGACTCAACACCTGTCTTCAGTCCCCTAGAACTTAGAACTACTTAAACCTATCTAACCTAAGGACATCACACACATCCATATCCGAGGCAGGATTCGAACCTGCGACCGTAGCGGTCGCGCGGTTCCAGACTGAAGCGCCTAGAACCACTTGGTCACACCGGCCGGCGAACCTCCGACGGGGGGAGACGCGCGAACCGTGGCACGGCGCCAGAGACCGCGCGGCTACCCCGCGCGGCCCGAAAACGACAGATCCCACAGAAACAGAACAGTTTATTACTATTTTAACAAACCCATACAAATCGATTCCTACGCCGAAATCTTCTGCAGCTGCCGTCGAAAAATGGCACACTCTAGACTAAATCTCAGTTCTGTTTCTCGGGTGAGTGTTCCAGACAAGCTCTTCAAACCATATAAGCCTATTCCTTCTTAAATCATAATTCTCATGTTAGAAATAATCACTCTCGAAACGTAGAAGCGTTAACCACTTTTTATCACTTCGCATCTCTGTGTACTTCTCTGTAGAAAAGAATCCAGTTGAGTCTTGAATTTCTCAAGCTTTGAACAGTTTCCATGAATGCTTCAACATTCAGCTCGCCACCTAATCTGCTCTGCAATTAGAGCGACTGTGTCCCTGGTGCAGCCGCCTCTTTGGCTGATTATACTGCCCTACCCAGTGATGACTTCTAGTAGTACCTCTCGTTGCCATCATTTTCTCCCTAGAATCCATAAACGTTTCCATTTAAAAATCCAAAGTTTACTGTAACAGCAATTTGAAATCCCTACAACCCTCTGTGAAGTCACCTTTGTTGGCCTTAGATAACTGTACCTTCTGCAAATGATGGCTGACTACTAGAGATGCTGATCAATGAAAGGGCTCAGTGTTTTGTCACCGTTGGGGCACCACGGCTATGGTGTCAACTATTGAATTGCATCCTTGGTGTGGTGGTCTCTCGCAGTAAATTTAACGTGTGAAGCTCCTCCTAGAATTAAATTCCTGATTAAACTGTTAAATAAGACGAAAACTTTGTTCCCTTAGGCAAGAAAACGATACGTTACATGTCACCCTTGTTCAGTGCTTCGTCTGTAAAGGCGTCGACGTCCATAGGACGTTTAATTCTTACGTCCACCTCTTCCTTGTTTGTTTGTTATTACTTGTTTCCTTACTCAGAAACTAACTTGTCCTTCCACAAAACAGAGTTTCATGGTCTTATCCATCCGAGGGTGCAACACGAAGCAAATCAACATGAAACTTATCAATACTGTAAGCTCGTGTTCCAAATTTCAGGTATGTATTCCTTGTAGCCGCGCGGGATTAGCCGAGCGGTCTATGGCGCTGCAGTCACGGACTGTGTGGCTGGTCCCGGCGGAGGTTCGAGTCCTCCCTCGGGCATGGGTGTGTGTGTTTGTCCTTAGGTTAATGTAGGTTAAGTAGTGTGTAAGCTTAGGGACTGATGACCTTAACAGTTAAGTCCCATAAGATTTCACACACATTTGAACATATTCCTTCTAGACAACAGCGATCTGAAATCTCCTCTTTAAATATAGCCTACATGGCAGCCTACTTCTATTCTCCAGTAGGCAGAAAATTCCTCGAAAGAGACAAAGACATAATTCGAGTTTAAGGCTGGCAAAGAATTTGAACTTAATGTGGATGTTGACTTCCGCGAATATTCTGTAAAAAAAAATTAAAAAAAATAAAACTTCAATTGAAAATGCGAAATGTGTTAAATTTGGTCAAGCTATTATCCTCTTTAGCACCTACAAGAAAACTGATAAGTGGAAACTGATATGTTGAAACTTTAAGGTAGTCCCCGAGTAACTTGAGGCTGATATAGCGTCCTGCGCCAGTGTAACACTCTGTGTCTCACACATTTAGCTTGTTGTGGTAGCCTTTACCAGTGGAAGTCTGCTAAAAACCGAACCTGGTTCGATCTGAGACCTTGTCCATTAAACGACAGGTCCACAGCTCGTGGTCGTGCGGTAGTGTTCTCGCTTCCCACGCTCGGGTTCCCGGGTTCGATTCCCGGCGGGGTCAGGGATTTTCCCTTCCTCGTGATGACTGGGTGTTGTGTGCTGTCCTTAGGTTAGTTAGGTTTAAGTAGTTCTACGTTCTAGGGGACTGATGACCATAGATGTTAAGTCCCATAGTGCTCAGAGCCATTTGAACCATTAAACGACAGCTCTTCTGTCATATCCAAAGATAGTGTTAGTCGTCTTCCGACGGGCAGTTTGAAAGAGGCGCAGATAAGTTACGCAGTGGAGTGCTCTATTAGAGCAGGTGTTGGTGTTTGACCACAAGAAAAACAACAGTCGTGCTATGTAAGGCTTCATTGCTATGTTGTAAAAACGGCTCCACACCGGTCATACCGTCATGCGACACACGTTTACTCTAGTGAAGAATTTGTCTCCAGCGAACTATGTTACCAAAAGAGAAACAATAACATTTTTAAGATTTGAAAACAAATGTTTTTATTTTATTAGAATTTGTTTATTTCGAATTACTTTTCAGTTTGTTAGACCATTTTCCCCGAAGATAGCGTAATAACCGAAAACCGCTTCGAAATAAACTATTGTTATAAGAACAAAAATAAGTTTGTTTGCTTTTCAACATTAAATATGAATTTGCTCTACCAAGAGGAGACAGAAAAATCAATGAATATGAAACAATATTAGCTTATTACTTTTTAAATAATTGACAGAGGAGAATAACTCTGACAGTTTGGATGAAAGAAAGGGTACTACATCGGCCGTCAGATACGGTATATAGCTTGGACAGGCCCGTCTTCCGTGTGGCGCCACATATTATGGTCGGATGCCGTAGAGGGCACACGTAACGGATTATGTTACGCTTCTGCCAAACATCATTCAAATAATTATATTCATCCACCATAGTTATGGACTTACGTCACAGAGTGCAGATAAAATGGACAGTATCGCCCTCTGCCTGACGTTAGGAAAATAGTTCGCAAATGAACGTTCATCCATCAACTGCGGATTTAATAGGACACGCAGCTCTACTCATGAGTCTGTGTCTCCAGAGTCTCACAGCGTCGCAATATCCGCCGAGTGTCGCAGTGGGCGCGTATCGTCAAGATAGAGCCAAGAGTTATCTACTGTCACCACCCAAAAATCCCAGAGAGGGTCTCCCGGCCAATAGTGAGAAACGATCATTTCATTTGCCTTCTGCAGAGCTAAACTGGACACCCTACGATTTCAGTTAGTCATGATTCTGTGATAGAACAGTGTAACAGTTTTGCCACACCTCATCCTTAATATCATACTGAAGTTAATTATTTGTAAAGTTCCTTTAATAAATTAAGTTAATTATATCTTAATCTGTGCTGCTCGGATAGCCGTGCGTGTAAAGCGGGGAGGTTCGCCGGCCCCGAATCGAATCCGCCCAGCAGATTAACGACGACGGTCGGTGTGCCTGCCAGCTTATGTGTGGCTTTTAGGAGGTTTCGCACATCCCACTAGGCAAATACAGCGCTGGTATGCAAGTCCCGCCTCAGTTAGTTAGATGAATCCCAAACATTTAGAAGAGTTTCGCCCACTTTCACATGAAGACGGATACAATTGCACTCTGATAGCCGTCCCAGGGGGAGGGGGTAATGGAGTGGCCACAGAATGAGCATCCGGCGATAGCTTAAACTAGCCATTCAAAATCCCTTAATAACCACGCTGACCCTACGCCGATACCGCACAAAGGTACAAGAAAAAGAAGACTCTGTGTTGCCAACATTGTCACATAGTGTTAGAGTTCCACTACATCGAAGTAGCCCTGTGACGAAGCTGATTATTTGCTGAGTGCTCAGCAAGCCACCTCAGAAACAGTAAATACTTTCTGTGGTAAGAGTGTTTTCTTCCTGCTACATTTATTTTAGACGTCAGGCTCATTAGGTGAACACAGGCATAACTTTCTGCGAAACTCTGCCTCAATTGGAAAAAGATTGGGAGAAAGGGAAGTGATTTAGGGAAAAACACAGAAAACTTGTCCCGAGAGTATGCCAGAATTTGAACCTCCCTCATTCCGAATACGAGCCCATTATCCTAACAAGCCGATTCGCTTGGCATAGCACCTTAAGTAACAGGGGTGGTGCCTGGTAAACAGTCCGGCATTCACCAATATTATGCAATCGATCTGACTAAAAGTCGAACGAAGGCGCCTCGATAAGTGGTGTTATATCAGTTCGTGCGTAGCCGGACCACGAGAGTTGTTTCTTGAAAATAAATGCTTTCGTGATGTCATGCATCGGTCGGAATTTTCGAATCAAGCACAATATAACATGAACATAATTATAAGAGGAAAATCGCTGCTGCTGTACTCTTCATAACTGTCCTTACGTGAAAGTCTGCACAACGCAGACTCGATGCGACAAAACGCCAAGCACTTGTTCCTGAACGGCTCTTGTCTATTTCGCTTTCTATATGCGGCCCGTGTTTCTTTATATCCAAAGTGCACCTCACACTATTGATAAATCAGTATGACCAGGCATTAACAGAGTCCGTGAAATAGAAAGCGGATATACTTACACCGAGCGCCTAACTGTGTCAGGCGTACCCATAACAATTAAAACCGTAACAAGTTTTTCACTGAGTTAATTAGGAACAAGAAATCAAACATTTCCTCCTTTCTCCTATTGCTCTCGCTGTTGGATGTAGTTCGATTGCTCCCATCATAAGGAACATTTATATTGTCTCGGTCTTGTTTCTCGTTTCACTCGCTAATAACCTCAGACCGATTGATCTTCCGCCACGCAACGTGCAGCGTCCCAGTTGAGTTATGAAGAAACTTCATCCCGTCACCTGATGCTTCTTGTTTCGTAAAACCAATCAATGTGCTAATTTATAGAGCAGCTAAGGACGATGGAATGGTTGTATCACGTGCTCATAATTCATTTCGTTGCCCAGTAGACATTTTCTCCGCAAGATTTTTCATGTTAAGGATTATCACCTATTGTGTTGGGCCGTATATGCAGTACGCATGTCGGCTGTTATGAGAACTCTTCAGACTAAAACAGTCATACGGAAAGAAAATCTCAACAACAAGAAGGAGTTCTGCGACATAAATAAAAGTTGGTAGGAGTGTTTCTGTATGTGAAGGATGATGTCTATTCCAATTTTACGCCAGTCGCGTAAGAGTGGCGCTGGCAGCGATAGTATGAGGATGCGCATCAGTCTTGCCTTAAGTAGACGCTGTAACAGTCGTGATCGTTAGTTGTCTTTGAGATTGGATATGATGTTAGTCAAGAATGCCTTTAAGGAGACAAAGGTGACATTAGCAACACCCCACTGACTTTGAACGAGGTCGTTTCCTACGGCTACGAGAAGCTGTGTGCTCCTTCTGAAATATTGCAGGAAGACTTGGCAGGAAGCACTGTACATCATTGCTGGCAGCGGTGGTCAGAGGAAGTAACGGTCGCACGAAGACCGGCCCCCGGACGGTCAAGGGGCAGTACCGAGAGGGAAGAACGTCGAGTTCGGCGTATGCCTCTGACGCAACGTATTGTATCTGCAGGAGGAGTTTGAGCAGCCGTTGGTACCACATTGACACAAGAAACTATTAAAAATTGGTTACTTTAAGGACAGCTACGAGCCAATCGCTCTGTTGCGTGCATTCCACTGACGCCGAGCCACTGTCCTTTGCGATTTCAGTGGTGTCAAGTGAGAGCTCATTAGAGGGAAGGTTGGAGGTCTGTTATTATTTTGTGATAACAGCTGGTTCTGCCTAGGTGTCAGTGATGGACGTGTGTTGGTTAGGAGGCCGGTTGAGGGCCTGCAACCACCCTGTCTGCTTGCTAGACCAACACCACCTAGACTACAGGCCTGCGCGCACTATTGTGACGTCACATACTGATGGCCGGGTCTGTATCGGAACGCTCCGGTTAAGCACTCTACAGCTATACTAACTTTACGAGTTTTAGAGCTGAGATCGCATAGGGATTCTCGTGCTTTCCTCTTCTATATGGCCTTGTAAGGAAAGTATGGAAATTTGTATCATTGCATAAAGTAAGTGAACAAAACTGCCCTATGATATTTCAAGATCTAAAATTATTTTGACGATTTGCCTTAAATACGCGTTTCTAGGCTCGAAAACAAACTGTAATTTTAAATTCCGTCTTTTACCTCAGGAGCTATGTTTTCTTGCAGTAAAAAATCTGCAATATGCAATAACAAGCAGACGTTTTCGGTTTTAAATAAAGCAGCTGGAGCTCCTACAGCATTTAAGAATTTGTTTCCCTGGTTATTTTCGTAAATGTTCCTCTCCACTTCAAAATTTGCTGACCTCATACGAAACTCAAATCATTCGACGAAATGGAACACCTCCTGACGTAATGTTTAATAAATCAAAAAATCCGAAAAAATATCTTACTTCCCAGTTTCTCCAGAACTTTAGAACCTTAAACATGAAAAGATTGTTCCTCCTATATCCTTGACTGAAATTCGTGTCACAGAGTGCTGTTAATTTAATCAAAATGCACTTACATTGAAATTCTGCTTTCTATACTGCTGAATGTGTCTAACACTGAATTCATTAAAGCAATTTTCTAATGTAGTTTACTCAAATTGAAATTTCCGAATAGCTGTATATGTAAAACTGAACAAAATCATTCTGTAGCTCTTCCAAATAAAAGTACTGGAAACTCAATAATCTGGTAGGAATGATAAGGAATACTAAACATTTTCGAGCCACACTAATTAATATAACTATTCTGTGTGACAATAGTTGCTTCATATTAACCTCGCAGCAATGGTTCAGAATTAAGAAACAAATTATACTGGTACATGATACATAACTGCTTTTAAAAACAATTGGCAAATGTGGTGCAATGGAAACAAATAACACTCTATAATTTTTTTTTTCATTTACTTACCCTTGAATGATGCGTAGACATAAATTCCTGTCTGGGAATAGCTGCAATCCAGCGATTTCTCAACTTCACACATTTGCACTTTCATGCCTGTTTGGGATTTACAATTTTCCTGGCAAAAGGGAACGCAACACTTGTGTCCCATACTTGGAAGATCTGTAGGCGAATACATTATGAAATATATATCACTTTCACGTGGCACACACTTTCAACACAACATACACGCCAACAGGACTGCCGACTACAGATAACATGGCCAACAGTTTGTGACGTCACGTGCCAATATGTCCGCTGTGCGTAGGCCTTGTATGTAGAAGGGTTTGGCTAGACACACTCAACCTACATCTGGGGTTATGATGTGGGGTGCGATTTCGCATGACAGCAGAAGCACTTCGCGGGTTCTTCGCACACCCTGACTGCAAAACCGTACGTCAGTTTGGTGATTCGACCCGATGTGTTGCCATTCATGAACAACATTCCAGGGGATGTTTTCCAACTCGATAACCCACGCCCACGTACCGCTGTTGTAACGCAATATGCTCTAGAGTGCCAGCATGTTGCCTTGGGTTGCTCGATCACCAGATCTGTCTCCAATATGGGGCATCATTGGACAACAACTTCAGTGTCATTCACAAACAGCATTAGTCGTCCCTGTATTGACCGAAGAAGTGCAACAGGCATGGAACTCCATCCCACAAACTGACATCCGGCACCTTCTGCATGCTCGTATTCAACGTTCTCGCTATTAAACCGGTTATTCATGTACCAGCATTTCACATTTGTAATGGCTTATGCCGCGCCTACATTAAGCTGTGATCTTGCAACGTTGATCATTTAAATGCGTTACCTAGACAAATGTATTTCCGAAATTTCATTGCTCTACAATAATTACTTTTTGGTGTTGGAAATTTTTTCACGTCAGTGCATTTTCAAGTTTTGCATCAGGTTCTACCATCGTTGAAACTAATGATCATTGCTGCTTGAAACTGAATCTTAATTTTGCACCAGAACGTTCCCAAAAGTAACTGCAGCATTTAGTTTGCCGTCATTTCAAAGCGATAGGGACGGCGAGCTTTAGCGATCGACAATGGGTGTAAATTGCAGGTGTAATTTTTGTTAGTTTCCTACGTCTACGGATCTGCTATTGACAACTGTCACGGAGACAATGTCAGTTACGTGGCATAATTACTAAGATGCCACTAAACTAAAGGGTCTTCCATATCGTCGTAAAGCAAAGAAAAACGCATCATTGCGACATTGTGCGGACTAAACTGTGGCGACACTGCACGAGAATACGCCGCGTACACGGCACGCCAGTACGAGAGTGGTCAGTGTACTTGCAACAGTCTGTATGGACAGAACGTGATTTATGCGTACTAGGCAGACAATATTCCAGCAGCAGCATAGTAGGAACGCACTGGGTTCGCATTTGTATGACTCTATGGCTGGATCATTGGCAGTCAGGAGGCAGGCTATCATCAGCTGAAGTTAATTCGGACAGCAGTTGTTACATTTCGATATATTAAACGAGTGGCTGTACCCTACGTTACGTTGTCTTTCAGCAAGATAACACAAGATCGAATGTTGTCTGCTACGACCTACCACAGTACATACATTTCGACATATTAAGATCAGTAGTCGTATCCTATGTAAGAAGTCTCCGCTACGTATCTTTCAACAAGATAATAAAGATCGAATAATGCATGTACTGTCCCGACCTACATCAATACGTAGGGCGTTCGACTGTTGCTCTGCTGAGCACATACTCAAAACCTCTCACCCACCGAAATCACTTGATTATCGGTTGCCGAGCGACTGGCACGCCACCATTCACCGAGCACGCGATTGATGTACTCTGACATAGAGATGAAACAGCGTAAAAAGACGTACCTCTACCTGAATACAGGCCCAGATCGAAGTAGCCATTGTTGCTGCTAGAAGTGGCACCTTTGTCTGCTGAACTACGCGCCCTGTATACCCTAAGTCACCTACATATTTTTCGGGCTTGGTGGCCTAGTGGTAAAGCGCGTGCTCGGTAAACGAGAAGTCGTCGGATCGAACGTCGGTTGAATTACGGAGATTTTCAGTCTGTCTCTAATCTAACCTTCACTTCTCAGCGATGTGCGGTGTCGCCAGGACACGTCGTTCGGATTCCACGTTAAACTGAAAGTCTCCTTTCCTCGGTTGGGTAACTGGGGAAGATTAGTGACACGGAAGTCGCCGAAGTGGCGTCCAGTAAGAAAGATTTGCGCTTCCCAGCCACTGAGCCACGCGAACTTTTAATTTCTTACATATTTAATCGTGTCTTCTTCCTACAATAAGAAAAATTTTGTCATTTGCTATACTTCTTGGAGTTGCAATTTTATTGGCCAGACGTAAACATTTTTCTTATATTTCATCAAATACTCTGAAGGAAAGTATTTTAGCTAATTTTCCCACGACACCTTTTTAATATTGCAGTGGCTGTTTTGCGTGCTTACAAAATGATACCTCATTACCTCTTACGGAATTTCTAAATAAGAACCGAAGTAACGCACTTCATTTAAAGCTATACAAGAACGTACGAGGCTGTACTGAAAATTAACGCCTCTGAATTTTTTATGTGGAACTCTCAAAGGGTTTAAAAATTTTTTGTTAGCTGTCTTCATCTTTATTCTTGACGTCTACACTTTACTTCTCAAGAGAGTCATCCTGACGACGAACAAATATCTCCCAATGAGAGACCAATTTGTTGATACCGTCGCTGTAGAATCTTTGACTTTGTTGACGGAGTCACAACTTCATCGCTGCTTGCACATCTTCATCACTATCAATGTGAAGTCCTGGAAGGTATTCTTTAAGTTTTGAAAACAGAGGAAATCAGGATGGAGCCAAGTCGGGAGTGTATGGAGGATGGCCGGTGACAGTGAACCCAAGGCATCTGATTTTTGCAGATGTCGCAGTGCTCGTGTGTGGTCTGACATTTCCATGCTGAAGGAGAGGGTTTTCCATGTGTGGACAAACTCTTCGAATTCATGCTTTCAGTTGCTGAGGACCTCGCAATACCTTGCCGAGTGCCTTTAGGCATGAATTCCAAATGCTGCACGCCTTGTGTCGGAACACTGTGAGCTTGATTTTTCCCGCTGATGGAGTGGTCTTAAACTCTTTTGGCGTCGGTGATCCTTCGTGGCGGAATTCTATTAACGCTGTATCGTTTTCGGGGTCACCACCGTTCCCCTCATTACGAGCAAGAACAACCCATCGTCGCACATTGCCGATATAGATACAATCATCACCGTACACAGCCTTTATTCTTCTACGGATTTCAATTGGAGACACGTTTTCTGCGGTTGGAAACACAGAACGCTGTTTCTCAAGCACCGATATAGTTACGTTACACACCGCCATTTTACACGCTACAATCTGGAGCCCTCTAGCGGCAGAATGTTGCAATATATGACAGCGAAGCGGTAAAGTCGATCGGGTAACACGCATGACATGCAATACCTCTGCTGATACTGAGAACAGAATTAAAAAAATTCTGTGCCATTACTTTTCAGCACATCCTCGTGTCTTTTCCATTACAGACGATCAACCGTGCGTCTCTGATTAAATAGGGCATGATTTGCGTAGAAAGTATGACCAGTAGCTTTATAACATTTTTAATACTTTTCATTGTCCCACTATCTTTCCTGCAAGCCGTTGCAGGCTCGTCGGATGTAGGGTATTTAAAGAATTGTTTTTTTTTTTTTTATTATGGATCCCTTGCATCTAGTCTTTGAGATTGCGGCGACGTTGTATAATCCCGGATGTTATGAGTCTGTCACTTTGAATGGATTCATTATATTTCAGGATGTCTTATATTTTGCTGCTCTTAGCACTTAAGACGAATTAAAAACTGAAATACACAATACTGATGGTCCACAATAATATTTATTTTATATTTGGTTTTGAACCGGCTTTCAGATTTCTAAGCTATCCTAGGACAACTCAAGACTAAACAGATAATCCACACAACCATAGAGCGAGTTTATGTAGCTCTAGAGAGACGATGATTCCAAGGATATGTGGCTTTTTATAACTATATTTGTCTATACAAAAACACGAGTGTAAACTAACACAATATTTATTTATTAATAGTTTTTTTGTGACTTCCATTATGCATATGGTTTTGTACAGTCGTAAAAGTTATGTTTCTTTGGAAAAACAATCTTTGTACACTGGTAAACTCTCGTTGATATTGTGTCGATTGTTTGTTTGGACTTAAGTTTTCTGAGGGAGGCCTACAAAGCTGAAAGCCGGTTCACAACGAACTATAAAATAAATATGATTATGGAGTATCAATAGTGTGTACTTACGTTTTTAATACATCTATGTCCCACCATGTGGCGACGGAATATTCAGTAAATCTTAACTTGAATGTTTGTACATTACACGTAAAACCACTTTCACCTAAGTGCCGTAGCCGGCCGAAGTGGCCGTGCGGTTAAAGGCGCTGCAGTCTGGAACCGCAAGACCGCTACGGTCGCAGGTTCGAATCCTGCCTCGGGCATGGATGTTTGTGATGTCCTTAGGTTAGTTAGGTTTAACTAGTTCTAAGTTCTAGGGGACTAATAACCTCAGCAGTTGAGTCCCATAGTGCTCAGAGCCATTTTTTGAACCTAAGCGCCGTACTTTCCATGATGGTGTATAATGGGTCCATTTAAAGTGCCGTACCCAACCTTTCAAGGTAATATTACTTCGCATCAAATGCAGCCCCCAGTTGGACACGCAGCATAACATGAAGTTCGTCTGACATCTGAAGATGAGTGTGGGTGGTCTGGAAGCTGGCTAGCAGGACAATAAATTATTTTAAAAACATTTTAAAACATCTGTTCACGCTTTCCTCACAAGCCAACCGATACTAAACAGGAATGGGCATATTCCGATACTAATTACCGTAGAAGAAAAGACCAGTAGTAATCGAGCACAGGCAGTAACATCGTTCCGTAATGTTTGGGTGAAAGCACAGCAGCTTTAACTGTATTTTAGTACTTGGTCTTTACGATCACGTTTCTCGTTCGAGTCTGTTCCTTGTAATACACACCATCGAGATGAAAGGGTAAGCACGGTAGCAAGAGAGCGGATTAACTGCCAAACTGGCCTGGGTACAGCGTTACGCTCTGATACAGACGACGTCTGTTACGCCTCAACTATCACGCGAGCTTTCCTGCATTGCAGGTGGCTACAAAATATCAGTTTACGACCGCCTCTCTAAGTCCTTTTCGAACAGCACCGCAATTACGTCGAGAAATTAGCCAGTGTCGCTTCGCTACCTCGTGGTAAGACGAGATGGTGATTACTTCCGTCTGCGAGCTTTTTTACTACTGTTGCCAACTAATCGGATACGGTCTATGGGCTAAACGTGTCTTCTACGCCTTAAAATGGGTGAACAATAAAAGTCCAGGAAGCGTTAGATGACAGCACGGAACATCCAGTCGCTTGATTTACCTCTCAGTGCGTGAACAAAAGCTACACGAACCTTTGACAGTTTATCAAATACTTGGAATCGTATGAAACTTTCAGCCCCTTATCCCGTGAACGGTTCAAGATGTCCAAACGAGGTTTTGGTCAAATGATGCAAGGCAGAGGGGATGTATGTTGGTACATCTACATCTACATTTATACTCCGCAAGCCACCCAACGGTGTGTGGCGGAGGGCACTTTACGTGCCACTGTCATTACCTCCCTTTTCTGTTCCACTCGTGTATGGTTCGCGGGAAGAACGACTGTCTGAAAGCCCCCGTGCGCGCTCGAATCTCTCTAATTTTACATTCGTGATCTCCTCGGGAGGTATAAGTAGGGGGAAGCAATATATTTGATACCTCATCCAGAAACGCACCCTCTCGAAACCTGGACAGCAAGCTACACCGCGATGCAGAGCGCCTCTCTTGCTGAGTCTGCCACTTGAGTTTGCTAAACATCTCCGTAACGCTATCACGCTTACCAAATAACCCTGTGACGAAACGCGCCGCTCTTCTTTGGATCTTCTCTATCTCCTCCGTCAACCCGATCTGGTACGGATCCCACACCGATGAGCAATACTCAAGTATAGGTCGAACGAGTGTTTTGTAAGCCACCTCCTTTGTTGATGGACTACATTTTCTAAGGACTCTCCCAATGAATCTCAACCTGGTACCCGCCTTACCAACAATTAATTTTATATGATCATTCCACTTCAAATCGTTCCGCACGCATACTCCCAGATATTTTACAGAAGTAACTGCTACCAGTGTTTGTTCCGCTATCATATAATCATACAATAAAGGATCCTTCTTTCTATGTATTCGCAATACATTACATTTGTCTATGTTAAGGGTCAGTAACCACTCCCTGCACCAAGTGCCTATCCGCTGCAGATCTTCCTGCATTTCGCTACAATTTTCTAATGCTGCAACTTCTCTGTATACTACAGCATCATCCGCGAAAAGCCGCATGGAACTTCCGACACTATCTACTAGGTCATTTATATATATTGTGAAAAGTAATGATCCCATAACGCTCCCCTGTGGCACGCCAGAGGTTACTTTAACGTCTGTAGACGTCTCTCCATTGATAACAACATGCTGTGTTCTGTTTGCTAAAAACTCATCAATCCAGCCACGCAGCTGGTCTGATATTCCGTAGGCTCTTACTTTGTTTATTAGGCGATAGTGCGGAACTGTATCGAACCCCTTCTGGAAGTCAAGGAAAATAGCATCTACCTGGGAACCTGTATCTAATATTTTCTGAGTCTCATGAACAAATAAAGCGAGTTGGGTCTCACACGATCGCTGTTTCCGGAATCCATGTTGATTCCTACAGAGTAGATTCTGGGTTTCCAAAAACATGATACTCGAGCAAAAAACATGTTCTAAAATTCTACAACAGATCGACGTCAGAGATATAGGTCTATAGTTTTGCGCATCTGCTCGACAAAACTTCTTGAAGACTGGGACTACCTGTGCTCTTTTCCAATCATTTGGAACCTTCCGTTCCTCTAGAAACTTGCGGTACACGGCTGTTAGAAGGGGGGCAAGTTCTTTCGCGTACTCTGTGTTGAATCGAATTGGTATCCCGTCAGGTCCAGTGGACTTTCCTCTGTTGAGTGATTCCAGTTGCTTTTCTATTTCTTGGACACTTATTTCGATGTCAGCTATTTTTTCGTTTGTGCGAGGATTTAGAGAAGGAACTGCAGTGCGGTCTTCCTCTGTGAAACAGCTTTTGAAAAAGGTGTTTAGTATTTCAGCTTTACGCGTGTCATCCTCTTTTTCAATGCCATCATCATCCCGGAGTGTCTAGATATGCTGTTTCAAGCCACTTACTGATTTAACGTAGGACCAGAACTTCCTAGGATTTTCTGTCAAGTCGGTACATAGAATTTTACTTTCGAATTCACTGAACGCTTCACGCATAGCCCTCCTTACGCTAACTTTGACATCGTTTAGCTTCTGTTTGTCTGAGAAGTTTTGGCTGCGTTTAAACTTGGAGTGAAGATCTCTTTGCTCTCGCAGTAGTTTCCTAACTTTGTTGTTGAACCACGGTGGGTTTTTCCCGTCCCTCACAGTTTTACTCGGCACGTACCTGTCTAAAACGCATTTTACGATTGCCTTGAACTTTTTCCATAAACACTCAACATTGTCAGTGTCGAAACAGAAATTTTCGTTTTGATCTGTTAGGTAGTCTGAAATCTGCCTTCTATTACTCTTGCTAAACAGATAAACTTTCCTCCCTTTTTTTTATATTCCTATTAACTTCCATATTCAGGGATGCTGCAACAGCCTTATGATCACTGATTCCCTGTTCTGCACTTACAGAGTCGAAAAGTTCGGGTCTGTTTGTTATCAGTAGGTCCAAGATGTTATCTCCACGAGTCGGTTCTCTGTTTAATTGCTCGAGGTAATTTTCGGATAGTGCACTCAGTATAATGTCACTCGATGCTCTGTCCCTACCACCCGTCCTAAACATCTGAGTGTCCCAGTCTATATCTGGTAAATTGAAATCTCCACCTAAGACTATAACATGCTGAGAAAATTTATGTGAAATGTATTCCAAATTTTCTCTCAGTTGTTCTGCCACTAATGCTGCTGAGTCGGGAGATCGGTAAAAGGAGCCAATTATTAACCTAGCTCGGTTGTTGAGTGTAACCTCCACCCATAATAATTGACAGGAACTATCCACTTCTACTTCACTACAGGATAAACTACTACTAACAGCGACAAACAATGTGAATAGTACTCTTGCATCTGCGAAGTACTGAAGCAAATATTTTTTGAAGGAGCAATGTACGTTTTTAACAGCATTATCAAGTTAATAAGAACATCAGTACAGTGAATAAAGTTCCTGCTAGGATTTTTTTTAAAAAAAGGCTAATGCCTATGAAAGTAGTCCGAAAATCCCCTGAATTAAACAAAATACTCCTTCATGTAAAATGTTTCGACCCATGAATAAAACTAGCGATGCGGCTGCTCAAAAGTTATAGAATAATATATAAACAATGAACACTCACTTTTCTGTATAAGAATTTACAATGGGCATAGCAACAGGAAACTGAATTTAGATGAACTAGAATAACTGCTACAACCATCTCACCAGCATGAAAATATGTAAAGCGGCGTGGCATACAGCCATGTGAAGTGCTATGGGCCGCTATGGGCATGTGGGTCTAGTCTGTTACAATAGCCCACGTACACAAGGCATCGAAGAAACATACTTTCTGCGGAACAAATAGATGTGATTGTCTGCTGTGCCAACACCGACACTTACTCAACCCATCCAAAACCCAAGCGGTACTGTTTGGTCACTCTAGGCTCATTAGCCTGAAATACCTCGAATTCCTACCATCTATAGCCCTAAGTGGGACAAATATCAACTTCCCTCCTTCAGCAAAGAGTCTAGCAGTAATAACAGATCAAAATATATGTTGGGTTGAGAACATAACCACAGTGTGCAAGAAGGCATCATTAGAATCTCTCTCCATGCCCTACAAAAATACATAAAAGCTATTCTCTCTTGACCTTAAAATAAACTTTTCAAACACATACTTCCTATTATTGATTACAGCGATGTTCTCCTGGTAGGCTTTTCTCAGGAAATGTCACGGCACCTGGAACTGGTAATGAATGCTTGTGTTCGTTATATCTGTTTTGTCCGACTCTTTGATGATATTTCGCCATCATAGGCACAGCTATCCTGGCTGCGTTCAGACAAGCGCTGAGATCTCCAGACCCTCTGTTTTCTCTGCTGCCTTATCAGCGAACATTCTCCGTCATTTCCCTTCTCCCTCTTAAGGTTGTTATCTGAACAACATGGCAGAAATTCTCGTTCCCATCAGAGCAGAATCTCTTCTGTCCCACTGTATCGGTCAGTCACTCGCTCGAAGTACTTCTCAGTACCAGGTATCCGACTCTGGAATAGCCTCCTGCATTATATGACAGATGATAACATCAGGTTCAGAAGACATTTAATAACATATCTATTAAAGCAACAAAAAGGATTACCATTGCTCCTATACGCACTCTTTACCGTTTTGACCTTCTTTCCGATCAGATTTCCCTCTTTTCGCAGTACTCTTAGCTGGTGCAGCCTCCTTAAGTTTCCTTTCACAGAACGGCTCTATCTGAAAACGTCTATCTTGTACACCTATAAATTCTTCTTATAACTGCCACATTATTATTATTATTATTACTAATACCACTATCAGTGGCAGCAGTTGCAGTAGTACAAATATTGCCAGTACTGACCTTAGAGTTCAGAGTCAGTATTATTTGCTCACATTGCCACTTTAGATACTCAAATAATTTTAATCCTATTTGTTTCTTAGGAAACTCTGATGTAAGAAGGTACTGTGCGTGTGAAATGCTGGGCCGATGTAAGAGAGGGGCTGGCAGCCCAATCAGATCAGATTAAATAAATACATTTTCTGATGAAAAACAATTCATAGAGCGCGAAGTACAAAATTCACCATAATTTATGCTAATTTTCATGTTAACTGCGGTAAGCAATCTATTAAGTGTTACCAATTGCTGTTGGCAAGTAGTATGTTTCGCACTGGTAATCGTGTGCTGACTGTTGGGTATAAGTCGTCTGAATAGGAATGTGATTCGCAAGGAAAACTGATTTGAAAGAATATTTGAATTTAATTCATGTAACTGACTTCCTAAAGGTAAACGTATCACAATACCGCCTGTAATATAACCGCTCAAGAAATACGTGGCACACAGAATTACAATGGCACACAGAGTTACAACACGCAAGAAATTCAGGGAAAGCAGGTTCAATACAAGGCCACAACATCGAGAAATGTTCGCTGAAAGCCGACCGCGGTGGCCGAGCGGTTCTAGGCGCTTCAGTCCGGAACCGCGCGACTGCTACGGTCGCATGTTCGAATCCTGCTCGGGCATGGATGTGTGTGATGTCCTTAGGTTAGTTAGGTTTAAGTAGTTTTAAGTTCTAGGGGACTGATGACCTCAGATGTTAAGTCCCATAGTGTTCAGAGCCATTTGAACCATATTTGTTCGCTGAAAGGGACAGTAATACTATGAACCCATCATTGGCGTTGCGATAGACTAATAGCCGAATTGTCCTTTATACAAACTGGTTCACATGCTAGCAGTTATAAGATACAATCACTGGATAGCTGTTAAGTTTAGTAGCGTAGTGCTACATCGATATATTCGCACCGGAAGTCTTCCGAGGTCTGGGACGGAGCTCGGTGTGTGGCGTGTTAAAAGGACTTGCTGCCGGAACAAGTGAATGCAGGGAGTGACGCGAAGACGACGTATCCTGGTGGCGTCCGTGGCGACAGCCGTCGGAGACGGGGAGCGCTGGGGAGACCGGGATTCACGCAGGCGCGCTGGCGGAAGCTTGAAATGTATCATTGTCCTCCACGAAGACGTGAATGGCGCGCGGCGCGCCTTAGCGACGAAGACACCATCTACACCGCAGAAAGCTTCAGTAGGTTCGCGATGGAAATCAAGAAGGTAGTTACACTGATACTGAGTGAGTGTTTAAGGAGACCAAACGGAGAAGGTAATCGGTCTACTATGCACGACCCTTAGACAATGTGTCTAATAGCGTATTTTAAATACAACAGTATCCCATCTTAGGCACTGTATCTTAAAACCCTTGATAATGGCACTCTGAAGCCGAAATGATGATAGTGTAAATGTAACACTGCAAATAAAAAACAGTCTAATGGCGGTACTGACTTTAAAGTGATACTACAGCAGTGCAAATCATCCAATTACCCAACCAAAATTGTGAATGTTGTGCGGGCTGTATGCTATGCAGTTTGATATCTGAATGGTGACAGTAAGGTTATCAGCGATTATCCACGTTCAAAATTGTTAAGGCCTTCGTGGGCTCTTGTTGACGAATTGACTACTGGCTTCTGTCTCAGGTTCTTTGGTCGACGTTTGTTTGATGACTTCTCTGATGTTGCGCCAGCACGAGTGCTGACCGTCTCAAAGCTTCGTCCCCACCACCAGCAATGGAGGGTGAAACTTTGACAATGCCAGCTACTGTTCTTGACGGAACGTCAGAAAAATCTTCAAACAAATGCCAGCCGAAGATCCCCAGACGGAGCCAACAGGCAACTTATCATCCACTTTACTACAAAATAGAAAGTAAGAGAGAGTAGGAACAAGTTATGATAAACGAGTTTATTAATGAGCAAAACAAAATTCGTGCTTGATGTTCTTGACAAATGGCGTATGGTAAATTCACACTGCTGAGAACTGAAAAATAATAAGAATGGCGGCCAAACATTTGGAAACTTCTACATTTCATTGCTCGAGGACACAAAAACGTCAAACAATATTTATGAGGCAGTAAAGGGCGTCTTTTCAGTTTATCCTTTGTATGTTTTTTTTAAGTTCCCCTTAACAATGACACTTATTTTTCTCGTGAAATAGATCTAATTTTTTCGTTGTTGAAACTCCTTTCATTAAAAAATTATGTTTTTATTTGTGTGTAGTGTAAGCTTTTTCTTTGTCCAGATTTTGTAGAACGTAAATACTTTTTTGATTTAACATATTTTGTCTCTCTCGTGGGTGGCCACTAATAAGAACAATAACTGGTCCCTGTGCAACCTTTGCATTGTGTCACGAATACAAAGCAATCAACAAAATGAAGATGACACAAAAGCACAAAATCTATTACAACGGGTGGAGTGAGCTCGGCCACAATAAGTTAACTTCCGGTGTTGGCAGACGACGTCCCCGTTTCTACGCATGAAACTCATGAAGCTCCACACTCAGCCCAGTCAATTCATCACTAACACCTCCCATTTGCGCCGTGGTTGGCCGACTATTTACACGCAAGAACGTGACGCGCACCTCTAAAAAATGGTTCAAATTGCTCTGAGCACTATTGGACTTAACTTCTGAGGTCATCAGTCCCCTAAAACTTAGAACTACTTAAACCTGACTAACCTAAGGACATCACACACATACATGCCCGAGGCAGGATTCGAACTTGCGACCGTAGCGGTCGCGCGCTTCCAGACTGTAGCGCCTAGAACCGCTCGGCCACTCTGGCCGGCGCACCTCTAACGAGTAGTCGATTGTGACCAGAAAGTCTCCAGTGTAAAATGGTCTTAAAGAGGGCAGATTTGGAACGACAGGCTTTCTAGAACTTCTCCGAGTGTCGACAAGTCGGTCAGCACGGACCAGCTCTCAGCTAAACCTCAGTGCCCAGCAGGGAACCCGCACCGCGCTTTCGCGCAGCGACCCCACGGCTCACACGTCTGCTCTGCGCGGTGAAAAGCACGCATTGCTGGTGAAGACGACGCGACGCCCGCAGAAAAACGTCATAGCGTAGTCTGCGGCGCAAGGCTGGTGCGTGCCCGAGACGTTATCTCCCCGCGGGCGAAAGCACGGCCGTAATTTGCTTCACAAGGCCATGGCGGAGGCAGCCTGTAAACTTGCGGGGACATCCTCTTCCGAGCAGAGCCTTGGCATTTATCTGGCGCTCATCACGTTACGCTTCAGCTACCAGGACAGAGTGGTGACCGAGCTCGAGAAAACTCCAAGCTGTTAAGGTTCCCACTTTCTCGTTGGCAAATGTTTGCAGATTGAGTTACTTGGAAGGAACTGAATTACTTGGAAGGAGTTTTATTTGTAACAAATCAGGGGGAAGGAAGACACCTGAGTGCGATTCAGTGAACGAATGATGAGGATAAGTAGTCCCAGGGCCAGTTTGTGGCCGAAGAGACACAGGCCGCCAAGCTGAGAGGAGCGCCAGGAGTCCCAAATGCAAAATTCGTATACAGTGGGCATCAGAATTACTGGCGAAAACTGGCACAGGTCAAAATTTACGAAGGAAAAGGGGGATTGAGGGTGGAAAGTGGTAAGTCACTTGTGCGGAAACGTGTCTCGAAACGGCTTTGAATGGTTTCTTTGCAAAACTTCGATCCGATTGATTCCTGACTAATTTTCGTCAGTCTGGGACATTTATTAAGTAGGTTTAACGGGAGACATACGAGAGATAGGAGGAAGAAGAGCGCGGCCTATGATCGATTTGTTTGCTCAGAGTACATAATTTTTTCAACGAACTCTACTGTGGAGTTAGGAAGAAAGATTAGGATTTGACGTCACGTCAATGATATGGTCATTAAGAGACCCGCCCAAACCCGTATTGGAGAAGAATGGGGAAAGAAATCGTACCCTTCCGAAGGAGCCATTGCCCCACGCGCATAATCGATTAATAGGAATCCAGTGTCTTAACGCTGTATCAAATAACTCGGCCAATAGATTTGATCCATGGGTGTCTAGAGGACAGAATAGTACTTTTCAGAGAGCCCATCATACGAGTATGTAGGTCGGCAACGTTATGGAATTTAATCTTATTCTGCATTCGAATCCTACGAGTAAAAATACACTGCCTAAAAAAGAAGTAAAGCACGCACAAGACGTTATCAGAAGTCAATGTAACTTCATACACCTACACACCATCGGTGGATAAGTAAATAATTATCGTTGCAGTTCTATGTGGCCGGTAGTATGGCCACCAGAGTACATGAGTATTGTTAGTGTCTAGTGTTATTATCAGGTTTGAGTAATCACTGTGAAGGACATGGAGATGCCGCGTACTCATTTGAGACAGCATTATCAGCATCTGACGGAGTCTGAAAGGTGCCTCATTCTGGGACTCTACGTGGCCGGCTAGTCGAATTGAGCGGTATACAGATTAGTGGTGCATTCGGATGTTACAATTTCCCGATGTTGGATTGATTGGGAACGTGAAGTCAGGTATACTCGTGGACCAGGTTCTGGTCGACCTCGTCTGACCACCACAAGGGAGTATCGCTGTATCGTACACCAAGCACGTCGTAACTCCGCGTCTGCGCCTGGCATCCCACAACAAGTAATGGACTCCCTGCAACGTTCCGTGTCATCCCGCACCATTGGTCGAAGACTAGCAGAAGCCGGACTAGGGACTAGCTGCCCCGTGCGGAAGCTGCCGTCAACACTAAAATATACCGAGCGGGGTGGCGCAGTGGTTAGACACTGGACTCGCATTCGGGAGGACGACGGTTCAATCCCGCGTCCGGCCATCCTGATTTAGGTTTTCCGTGATTTCCCTAAAATCACTCCAGGCAAATGCCGGGATGGTTCCTCTGAAAGGGCACGGCCGACTTCCTTCCCCATCCTTCCCTACTCCGATGAGACCGATGACCACGCTGTCTGGTCTCCTTCCCCAAACCAACCAACCAACCAACCAACACTAAAAGACAAACGGCTGCGGTTGGAGTCGTGCCGTGACCGGGAAGAACGGACTGATGATGAAAGGCGTTGCCTTATGTTGTGCGACGAAGCGCCGTTTTCCACTAGTCTGAGTGACCTTCTTCGGCGAGTATGGGGGCGATATAAGGAGAGGCCCTATTCCTTCAGTGCAGGCACAAAGATATTATTCCTGGTGCTCAACGACAAGGTTATCAGCGCCCATAGGAAATTAGTAGATACGAATGAGGTTAAAAAGTGGAAACGCGAGAAAAAAAGATAAAAATCAATTTGAGATAAAATCGCGATCATTCTCCCTGATGGGTAGTGACTGAAGGAACTCTAATGGCACAAAGGTACGTCACGGGCATCCCGTCTCCTCATGTGTTACCTCTCATGCGGATCTTACGTCGTCGTATTTTGCAACGGAACATGACACACGTCTCTACGATGTGTGTGCGTGATGTGTACTCCCGTGACCTGGACGGTCTGTAGATCTGTTCTCGATAGAACGTATGTGGGATCAACTCAGATGTCAATTCCGTCCCAGTGCCAGTATCTGGGTTACCAAGGACCAGTTCAACAGCTGTGGGCCAGCTTGCCTTAGGACAGGATGCAACGGCTTTATCACGGACACCCCCCTTCCCAACGTAATCATTGCCTGCATCCAGGAGAGAGGGAGTGCAACGTAGTACTGATAATCGGGCTCATGCTGCCAAGTAGTATGAAAACCTGACTAGACGTGATGAGCAGTGAAATCACATCACATACCGTCTCAAATTACGAAGTTTCATTTCGGTTCCTCCTCCCCTTCTGAGTGCTTCACTACTGGTTCAAATGGTTCAAATGGCTCTGAGCACTATGGGACTTAACATCTATGGTCATCAGTCCCCTAGAACTTAGAACTACTTAAACCTAACTAACCTAAGGACATCACACAACACCCAGCCATCACGAGGCAGAGAAAATCCCTGACCCCGCCGGGAATCGAACCCGGGAACCCGGGCGTGGGAAGCGAGAACGTTACCGCACGACAACGAGCTGCGGACGCACTACTGGTGTCAGGCGGTATATCATCGCCGTGTGGAATGGTCAAAATGTCAAAGCCAGTAGGCTGGCGCTGTAATTAGCACACTTGTTTGTATCCAAAAGTATTAGAGTTCAAATCCCTATCCAGCCACGCTAATTCAGGTTTTCTGTCGTTTCCCTCTGCCGATTCAGGCTTATAGCAACACAATTCCTTTACAATAAGAGCGGATAATTTTTCTGGCAAGTCTTTGTCCAACTGAGCTAGTGCCCCGTCTTAATGGATGTGGACTATACGTTAGTCAGATCTTCTACAGTAAAAGGACAATTTACACAGTGGTTTCGTGAGTTAGATGAGAACATTCAAAGTACACCAAGAGGAAAGCAGTGAGTCAGACGCGTGGATGCAGATGTCAGGAATAAAGAAGATTAATGTCCCGTCGACAACAAGATATTTTGAGGCGGTGGTTAAGCTAGTATGGGGCGACGATGCAGAAAGGAAGTCGTACGTGTCCTTTGAAAGGAACCATCCCGGCATCTGGCTTAAGCGACTTTGAAGAATAACGGAAAACATGAAACTGGAATGACAGACGGGGATATGAATCTCTTTCACCACGGATTCATGTCGTCAATGTAAACACTGAGTCACATGGCTGAATACGACACTAAGACCATCTCGTGTCCTTTCGATCAGTGATTTCTCCAGAGCACTTACAGAATTCTAAAATAAAGCTAAAATGCTAGAACATAATACGTTATGTGCACGATGGCGACCAAATATGTTGACAGCGAAGAAAAAACGGTACAATGTACCACTCTGGGTTGCTTTCATGGAGAATATGGTGACTGTTATTTTCCAGTTGGACTGAAAGCAACTGAGCTCGGCGACCACTAAATGAAACGGTCTTCAAAACTGTCGATCGCATTAGTATAAGTTATGACGGACATTAGTGTTCGAAGAAAATTCAGTGAATCATGGAACCTGTGATCACAACGAAAACGCTGCTGACATGCTTTCCTGCGCCTAAGGAGTACACGAGACAACGGCTGATGACTGGTGTAGTTTGAATGCGGATACAGTAGTGGACAAAGCCTTCTATAGTTTAGGTGTACAATTTTGCACGGAAACGATGATCTTAATGAGTAAACAAAAAGTGAGGGGCAATGCTTTTAATCATAGAAGTGATACTGACAGTACGAGTATCGTATTAGTGCAATAGTTAAGGGGTCAATAGTAGTTTTGTAGTGACAGAAAGAAATTTTTCTCTTTTTTTATATTCCTTACTGCAGTATTAGACATTTCTTTTCTTTGTAGTATTTGTAACATTGTTGTATTATTGTTTTCTCATAATGTTCGTAAGCACCAATTAGCAATTATTATTATCATATACACTTTTTATCAGACACAAAAATGGGGCCAGCTGCGGTGGCCGAGCGGTTCTAGACGCTTCAGTCCGGAACCGCGCGACTGCTACGGTCGCAGGTTCGAATCCTACCTCGGACATGGATGAGTGTGATGTCCTTAGGTTAGTTAGGTTTAAGTAGTTCTAAGTTCTAGGAGACTGATGACCTCACATGTTAAGTCCCATAGTGCTCAGAGCCATTTCAACCATTTTTTTCAACAAAAATGGGAGTTAATTTAGCTTTCCAGAAAATGGGCTGCAAACGTAATGAATAAATAAATAAATGTTCGCATACTCAGTGAGGCAATACGTCTTCGGAACATCGGTACTAAACCCAAACAGTGGTACGCAACGTGACGACACCCGTGTTCTAACAATGCTGAAAATGTTACGGGTGATCCCATCTACAAAGAAAACACTGAGCGCACAAGTACTGGCCAGAATGCTACAAATGCCACCTCCCTCCTCCATCTCCTGCACTCTCCCCTCCACAAACGTTATAAGTATGCACCTACATTTAAACAATGATAACATTTTCATTCAATATTTGTGCTTCTTCCTAATAAGAAATTAACATTCCACTCTGCATCTACAAGCTATACAGCATACAAGTAGCGGCATTTCACTTGCGATTATGACACAACGTCGCATAAATCAGAAATACAGTGACAGCTACATTAAGCTGAGACTACATTAACCAGTGAGTGCGCCCTTTACCGCCATCACAACTTTTTTCATGCCTTTATTAAGGCTGATGAAACCTCCAGCAGATTTTTTTCCTTTGACGTTCGCTCATCAGTCGATTTGTGTGGTACAAATGAGGAACAGCTCTATCGCCTATCCATATCTTTGTGAATAGACGCTTTAAATCTATTCTTGTTAATGTCCAGTTTCTCCACTGATTTTTGGGGATGCATTCGTCTCCCTAGTAAGTATTGTCATTTGTTACTGACGGTCAACCAGAACGTGGTGAGTCACAAACCAATTTCCTACAAGTCCTAACAACATTTCCGCCATTAGCTCACCGTGGATGTTGCGTACGTCTACATCAACATCGCATGAACTTCCGTCGCCGTTCTTCGTGTTTTGTGAGAAAACTTGGAGCTCCGCTATCGCATTATAACACGAGAGTTGATACGCGCTACGTTCAGCGGGTCGTAGCAGGCAAGACAACTCTGCTACAGCTTCGTAATTTATTTATTTGTTGTATTGCTGCTTTTAGACCTACAGTCTCTTTTTCTACATGGTGGTCTCAAAAGCCTGTTAGTATGATGCAGGGTAGATTGTGCTGAGAAATAACTGATAATAAAAAAATCGATAGGTTGCACCGTTTCTGAATTAATTAGCACTGAAGTTAACCAAACAGACCGTTTCACGCGAAAATTCAAGCGGCCCACCTGAGATGGTGTCGCCAAACATGTTCTTCGTTCGGTTTCCTAAAACCGAAGAAGACCGCGATGCAAAAATTGGACCTGGGACGATAGTGAGGATTCAACCCGAGCCGAAGACTGAGCAATATTGTGCGCTATCATCTACGCTATGAAAACAATTGACACCAATTGTATCTGGTGGGCACTTCAATTTGCATGCGCAACGGCCTGAATGGCTAACGTCAATGCTAATTAACACGGAAATGGTACAACGCATCGAATTTTTTCTTAACAGTTATTTCTCATCACAGCCTACACCTCAACACTTTTACAAACTTTTCAGACTGTTTCTGACCATCCTTTATAACACGTCGTTTAACATTTTTTGAAGTTGTTACATGTTTTGATTCATTACAAAATTGTGTCTCAGCATAGTAATAAGAATAATACTACTACTAATAATATAATAATAATAATTAATAGTAAAAAAGGAAATACATATATAAATTCTTGAACATATTATCTATCAATGCCAATATTAGTTGACACGCTACATACATTTGTATTGGCTAAAGGTAGGGAATGAAAGTTTGATAAGAAAAATGAAGAATAAGAACAAGACGAATGGCATTTATATACAGGGCTATTCAGCTACTACTATCGCTGGGTTTTATGCAACCCACAACGTGTTGCAACACCATGAGCAAGATTTTCATATTCTCTCACTCGCTATTCACAAACTATTAGTCCCACAGAAGAAATGAACAGGGCCTTGTTGTAGAAAATTTAATGTAGTTAAATTTTGTACTGGGATGCGTTTCTGCTAGGAGCCATAGTTTCCGAATTATTTAAGAAAAATGTACAAAAGTGCTCTTCAAACGAGTTTCTTTTAGTAACTCGAAATCTGTGACCTCCAGCAAAAACGTATCCCAGTACAAAATTTAACTAAAGTAAATTTCCTACAAAAAGGCACTGTTCATTTTTTCTGTAGGACTTATAGTTGTCAATAGCAAGCGAGAAAATATGAATATCTTGCACGTGTTATTTGAAGGCGTTGAGTACTGCATTATATCCAGTGCTAGGGGTAGCTGTATCACCGAGTATTTACTAGTGAATTTATATATAAATGTGTATATGTATATGCTTTGGTAGTGTGTCCGACAGCATGTGTGCCTCTCAGCGACTCGTCTCTCCTGCTATCACGTTCAACAATGTTACCACGTAGATATTCACCGAAATTTTAGGGTACACGTTTCAGACTCCACGGAATCCCTCCTACGCTAGAATTGTCCGGCCACAACCTAAAGGTGGCGTCCAGGTCGGATTCTCCACTGTACAGCAGAGCATATTCTATGCTGAGGTTGAGGTTAGCGAAAGACGTGTGCTCGCAATGGTCAGACAATGCTGCGTGGCTCGCGAAATGCCGAGGCTTGGATTCGAATTTCGGTCCCGAATAAGGCTGTAATCAGCAATGGAGCGTTGATTACAGAGCGAGAGTGTCATTCCAGGACGAAGCACTGTCTGAAAAGTCATCCGCAGTGTTGTCCATAAACTGTTTACTTCCTTCTTACGATCTGGATGCTGTCGCTAAAGTAACTACTCCCCTCTCGACCGAGTAACTCTTATTACTAGGCTTCGTAAGTTCACATAATGGAAGAAATATCTAGAGAGTGATAGCACATCTGGTATTACATGCAACACAATCGAATGTTGTTTGCGGGTACGTCAAATTTTAACAGGACGCCGGAATTTTAAATTGATTTCCTATCCGGCTTCGACTATGTAGGAGTCAACAACGCAGGGGATTCCTGATCCGATTGAATACTGGGAAAGTCAAAGGATGTCAACCCTAATATGAAATAAATAGGAAGTAATAAAAATATTGATATGTTTTGAAATAGCAATAAGCAAAATATAATATTCAGCTGAGGGCAACAGTCACTAACGTTGCACCATGATGAACGACACAGTGCACAGGTACTGAAACTATAACTAGATAATCACAACTACGGTCAAGCCGGGGAGAGAGTGTTGGACCAGACTGAGCTTATCAAAATTGCAACAGGGAAGATTCTGGTGAATCATACCACATGGATGGCGCCGTTTGCACTCGTAGCACAGGATACTTGCCGAGTTCAAGGTGATGAACAACTTAACTGCTACCAGCGGCAAGGCGATAAATGCATGTAGCAAGACGCTTCCAAGACCGTCAAAAAGCAGCAGCTGCTGGTCCAACGAGAAATTCGAGCTGAACGGATAGGGCATGGCAATGGCCAGGCGCTTTACGACTTAGCTAGCGCCAAAGTCCTGTAAGTTTCCGACTTCTAGAAACTGAGCTGTTGCTAACTACGAGGGAGGTCAGAGGCCAAAGCGTACCGGCTGAGACATAGGGGCTGACTTCGTGTTTTTGTTGACAGTTGTTTCCTACTCATCTCTAGCCGCCGAAAAGGCCTTTCTAGCTATATTCCCAAGTCTCCGCGAAGAAGGAGAACGATTATTTAAACTTGAGCAGTTTTTAACGGTTTCCGTCATTTTGAGTGAACTATTAACTCCCCTGTTTCCAGATTTCGACTCATCAATATGTTAGGATTCATTTTCGTGATGAAACTTCCTGGCAGATCAAAACTGTGTGAAGGGCCGAGACTTGAACTCGGGACTTTGCCTATCGCTGCCAATTTCTTCTGCGAAACTTGTAGGAATAACATTCCTGTGAGTTTGGAAGGTAGGAGACGAAGAACTGGAGGAAGTAGAGCTATGAGAACGGGTCGTGAGTCGTTCTTGGATAACTCAGTTGGTACAGCACTTCCCCACGAAAGGCAAAAGGTCTCGAGTTCGAGTCTCGGTCCGGCACGTGGCTATGACCTGCCACGAAGCTTCATATCAGCGCACACTCCACTGCACTGCAAAAATTCATTCAGTGTCGTGATGTTTCTCTTCTGTCGTCAATTTCGTTAATGGTTTAAATAGTGACTGAATTTTTAAGGATCTCGACATCACATTGATAGGGAAATTATATTGATGCCCCGGTCGGTTGTCCTTCGTTAAAGGGACTGGATCTGTCATGCGAGCGACTGCTTATCAACTGTGCGGCCACCCGCGCATGCATCCCGTCACGTGGCTGTCTTTGGAATGTCCAGAGTGTTAAAGTGTCCTTAGAAATATCACATATAGTTATAAGCGAAGATCTTCTTGTCAAAGTTTTCCACTTTCTTGCTCTTTACCTCGTAGCGAAAAACTATGCGCCATGTCGGAACATGAACCCAGAATCTTGATCTTTGCGCGTAATGTTCTTACCGACTGAGCTATGCAGCCATGACTCACGACCCGCCCAGACAACTTTACTTTGCCAGCACCTCTCTGTTGCAATCATTCACTCTCGGTAGGCAGCCCTGATCGTTATATGACGTCTCAAATCATTCTTACGAGAACTTCACAATGCGAGCTGGTGGCAAACTAGAGGTAACGGCGGTAATAATACGACGGGGGTTCAACAAGTAATGCAACACTTTTTTGTGAATCCATATTTATTTTATTCAGGATTCCAATACACCATATTATTTCCCACTCTTTTGGGTACAAAACACTATTTTTCAACGTAATTTCTGTTCAGTGTGACGGCCTTACCACATCTTGTCACCTTACTACCGGCCGGTGTGGCCGAGCGGTTCTAGGCGCTTCAGTGTGGAACCGCGTGACCGCTACGTTCACAGGTTCGAATCCTGTCTCGGGCGTGGATGTGTGTGATGTCCTTAGGTTAGTTAGGTTTCAGTAGTTCTAAGTTCTAGGGGACTGATGACCTCAGATGTTAAGTCCCATAGTGCTCAGAGCCATTTGGACCATTTTTTTGCACAGACGTTCCAACACTGCAGGAATCACGTCTGTGTGCGGACGGACGGCCCGCGGGAGATCGGACAGGTTTGTGTGACCTTGTTGCGATGATAACAGACGCCTCGCCCAAAGACATCAAACAGAACAATCCCTTCACAGTCCCAGACCCTCGTCATGAATTTACCATCTGAGGTCGCGGCTTTTAGTTTTTTCTTCGGAAGAGAGGCGGTGGGGCGCCACTCCATGAGTTGCTGTTTTGTTTTCATTTCGAAGTCATGAACCCATGTTTCATCGCCTGTGACGATGTTCGACGAAAATTTTTCACGATTTGCCTCGTCACGTGCAAGCAGCTTCACACAGATGGTCCATCGTTACTCTTTAAGATCTCCTCTTAGGTGGCCAGCTTCGAGTATCCCAGATGGTGGACGAGTGTGTCAGTACTACCAACAGAGACGTTCAGTTGTGCAGCGAGTCGTCTGATTCTGAACCATCGATCACCTCGAATGAGTGTGTCCGCACATCCCAACACTGCACAGGAATCACAGCTATGTGCGGCCGGCCGGCACGCGAAAGAGCGGACATGTTAGCGTGACCTTGTTGCGATGAGCACTGACGCCTCGCCCAACGAGTCACAGTGCTTTTGTTCAGTGCCCGGTTCCGCACACATTCTGCAAGCGCATATGAATATCTGTGATGTTCTGGTTTCCCGCCAAAAGAATCTCAAATACAGTTCTGTATGGTTCAAATGGCTCTGAGCGCTATGGGACTTCACATCTATGGTCATCAGTCCCCTAGAACTTAGAACTACTTAAACCTAACTAACCTAAGGACATCACACAACACCCAGTCATCACGAGGCAGGGAAAATCCCTGACCCCGCCGGGAATCGAACCCGGGAACCCGGGCGTGGGAAGCGAGAACGCTACCGCACGACAGCTCTGTACTTGGAAGCCATTTTGAAGGGTACGTATAGCGCCGCTGCCTATCGGAACTTCATGAAACGGAACATTCCTCGATGTTCCGCAACAAATTCGGCATTTGTTCAACTGAAAGTGACCGAGAAAAAAATTGTTGCGTTACTTATTGAACACCCCTTGTAGGCAAATCGCGTAAGCGGACTTCTCAGCTAGAAGGCCACCTCGGTTGTCTGATCGAGAGAGGAAAGTACTTCGCGGAACGACCGGCTTGTATACAGCGGCTTGGCCACCTTCCGTACGTCAGCAGCAAAGGGGGAAGCAATTCACCTGCACTGTGGTTGACGCAAGGCTGGCGTGAGGCGATCACGACGGCCGCTGCTGTGGGGCGCCGTGCAGTGATTGCGGCGGGATGCGCAACCCGCCCAGTGGAGGGAGGCGCAGCCGGCCGGTCACCTGCCGCGTTGCCTCACAAGGCGTGGCCACGGCGCGGGCCTCTTGCGTCACGCGCGGCGCTCAGCAGTCGCTCGGGAGGCACGCGGAATGGACGTGCGGTCGTGACGCGACGCTCACACACGCAGAAGAATCGCTACTCGTTTCCCTAATGACACGTAATTATGAATGCGGTGGGGGAATCTACAGTCACCTCCCGCTTTCCCAACGTAATATGCTAGAGTTATTATAAAAGGCAAGAGTGAGTTATTTTTATGGGTTCGGCTCATTCACGTTTTTTTCGAAATCCAGAATGGCAGCATTCGCTGAGATATTGAAGTCGGTAGCGTTAGTAATACATTCTGAGAAAAACAAGACGCGACGGAGGAATTAGGTGAATGGGGCGGAAATCCATAGATGTGATGAACATGTACAGACAAATGATTACAATTTTTAAAGAATGGATGATTTATTTAAGAGAAAGAGCTTCACAAAATGAGCAAGTCAATAACTCGCTGGTCCAACTCAGTCCCTCATGCAACCATTTATTCGGCTTTTCATTGATTGACAGAGTTGTTGTGTGTCCCCCTGTGGGATATAGCTCCAAATTCTGATTCCAGAAAGCCACTAAATGCGTGGAGGAGCTCCTTAACATGGTCAGAAAGATTTTTGGTGGAGTACGCACAGATACTAATTTCTTAATTACTAGGGGTGTATATGAAACTAAACTGACCTGAAAAAAAAAAGTTCAAATGTGTGTGAAATCTTATGGGACTTAACTGCTAAGGTTATCAGTCACTAAGCTTACACACTAGTTAACCTAAATTATCCTAAGGACAAACACACACACCCATACCCAAGGGAGGACTCGAACCTCCGCCACGACCAGCTGCACAGTCCATGCTGCAGTGCCTTGGACCGCTCGGCTAATCCCGCGCAGCGATCTGAAAAATCTTTCAGGTTTTTTTTCTTTTTTTTTTCAGAAGGCCATTCGCGATAAGTCAAACTTTTTGCTAAACCAATACATGAACTCTGATACCTGCAGTTGTATTCGAGGAATAATTTTTCGAAAAATAATGACTAATTTTTTCAGACATTTAAGTGCAAGCCGAAAGGAAACTAAACCCCAAGCGCCTATTTCATAAATGTAAATGGTAGACTTGGTTTAAGGAACACAAAGTTGGGAAATACTTGCAAAGTATATTGATCAGATTCTTAGTTGTCCTGAACCAACTCAGAAGTTGGAATTCCCAAACACACATGAAAATCTAGAAGAAGATTTGCCTCCGGTAGTCAAAGAAATTGAAGAAGTAATGAAAACCTTAAAATCCAATAAAGCTAGTGCTGGGACTACTGTTGCTTTTGAAATGAGCTAAAATTTATCTTTGAAGAAACCTGGAGAACAGGAAATAATACTAAGAGAGTAGATGGTAGCCTTGATACATCCACTACATGCCACACGCAATAAAAAAACTTTAATAAATACGGAGGCATTTATTTGCTACCAGTTGTATATAAAACATTTTCCAACCTTCTGTTAAAAGAGTAGAAACAACACAGGGCTGTAATTTAGGTGAATATGAAGATAGGTTTAGGAAGGGCAGATCATGTTCTGAACAAATGCGAGTATTTAATTCGAAAACGATCACTTGCCACAGATCACTGAATTCAAAACGTATTGTCGTAATGTTTCTTGATTTGAAAATGCCTTTGATTTTGTTGACAGAGAACCTAGGGATAAAATAATCCAAGAATTTGGTGTAAAGTCTAAATTAGCACATTTGATTCGTGAAACACTTACAAAAACAGTATCTAATGGGAAATTTATTGGAGAAACATCTCATCCCTTCAAAATAAACGTATGTGTACGACGAAGTGATCACCTATCCACAATTCTTTTTGTGTTCTAGAAAACAAGTGAGAATTTGGAATGAAAAACTGAATGAATATAAGTTTTTCCCAATAAGGCATGGAAGATGAAACAACAATATTGGAATGTGTTGTTACACATCTGCAGATGACTTTGCTATACTTTCTGAATATGTGCCATCTGCTGTAATAAAAACTGATCTTTTAGAAGAAATAGCCAGTAGGTTCAAATGGCTCTGAGCACTATGGGACTTAACTACTGTGGTCATTAGTCCCCTAGAACTTAGAACTACTTAAACCGAACTAACCTAAGGACATCACACACATCCATGCCCGAGGCAGGATTCGAACCTGCGACCGTAGCAGTCGCGCGGTTCCGGACTGCGCGCCTAGAACCGCTAGACCACCGCGGCCGGCGATAGCCAGCAGGACTGACTTGCAATTTCTGCAGAAAAAAGAACAAATTTTTAACAAACATTAAAAATGCATCAAAATTTCTGAAAACAGGTTATAGTGAAATAGAGAAGATTAAAAAATTTAAATGTCTTCTGGAGCTAATTCCAGAAAATGTTTTGGAAAAAGCTGCTATAGAAGAAAGAAAACTTAAAATGGTGAGGGCATATGGTGCAGCTGAAGATCTTTAGAATAAAAAAATGGGAGTCCAAAAGTGCAAAAATAAAACATTCCACTACACTAGTAAATTTGGGAAATTCATATTGAAGCAAATGTCTAGCACTCTGCTGTAATTTACATAAATTAGAAATACCAGAAAGGCGAATCATTAGAAATTATTAGGCGCACGAAGAGCTATGGAAGGTTGCCAGGCACTTAAGTGCGATTTGCAGTGTGTCCATGTAGGTGTACGAAGTAACGATGAAATTTATCGAAACTTAGAAAACATATAGAAGCAATTAGAAAAAGAAAATGGTATGTTTCGGTAATTTACATCGAGTGCGAGACAGTAGATTCACCAAAAGATTTTTCAAATATTTGTGGCATAAAATGTCAACAACAAGGTGGATCCGCAAAGCAAAATTTCATTTAGAAAAATAATATAAGAGTTGAAGAAACATCTTTTAGATAAATGTTTAGGAAAAATGTATTGAATACGGAATGAATCCAAGGCAGGAGAAACGAAAAACCTGGTCAGAAGTGTTCGGAAGACAGAAAGAAGAAACATAGTGAAAAGATTAAAGAGAACTGAAAGAAAAGAAAGAACAACAAATAAGGTGGAATTGAAACTGGCACGTAGTCCTTAGTTGGTCCATCCGCGAAAATAAAGCAGTAAAATGTAGATGTGGAACTTCTATTTCCAAAACAAAAACTCTGACTGCAAGGACTCTGGGTTGTAACTGATGAAGGAATTATATGCAGGTATAAATTGCCGCGAATATTATCCGTGTCAATAAAGTCTCTCTGGGTAGTCTACTATTTCATACAGTAATATATATTAACTTCTCAGTCCTATTGGAAGAGGCTTCCATTTACGCTACTTTCATAATGATAGCCTTATATAACATTGCCATGATGATAGTAGTGTATACGAGCTGTCTAGTACCGTGATGAAATCCAGTCGAAATGGTCAATACAATGTCGATACACAGTGCATAATTGTGCCATAACACATCTGGAAGGGCTTTGTTGAATGAGGATGAAATTATTTGAGTCCTAGTGGCAACCTCGCATGAGAGATGGTACAAATTAAAAATTATATTTTGTAGAATACTAATAGTAGTCACAAATCAAACTTTATTCTATTTGTATTTGAAGAAAATAAAGTTTAATTTTTAGGTAGTATCAGAATTGGGTAAAACTTAGCTTTTACTGTGCGGGGACAGGCTATCACGAAGCAAAGTAGCAGAACGTACACTTGTTGTAACCTCTGCGTATGTTTTGCTGTACAGTGGCACGCTACTGGTTGACTCGTCGAAAGTGGCATGATTCTGCATTCGGCTATCTAGAGGGCTGCTGCAGACGCAGAGTCCTCAGATTGAAAATCCTCAGAAGGCAGTAATTGCCAACTGATCTCCAAAGAGATACAAGTGGAACAGAAGTTACTACACTGATTCGTATTTGGAGCAAGCAGACTACGAAACCCTGTGCCCTCATCCTCGTTTATATTTTCTATATTTCCTGTAAATCACTTAAGAGAATAACGGGATGGCTCCTATAAACATGATGTGACGTATTTCATCTCCCCATTTTGTCGGACTGTGTTACTCTAATGGTTCAAATGGCTCTGAGCACTATGGGACTTAACATCTATGGTCATCAGTTCCCTAGAACTTAGAACTACTTAAACCTAACTAACCTAAGGACACCACACAACACCCAGTCATCACGAGGCAGAGAAAATCCCTGACCCCGCCGGGAATCGAACCCGGGAACCCGGGCATGGGAAGCGAGAACGCTACCGCACGACCACGAGCTGCGGACGGACTATGTTACTCTTCTGTCTCTAATGACTTGTACGTTCATAAGGAAATAAACTGGTAATTTGCTTCTTCGGTTTCCTTTCCCCCGGGCCAAGTTAACGAAACTGGTTTAACCACGGAAACTTAGAGTGGGTCTAAGAGAAAGTTCATATGCGGCCGAAGAATAAAAAAAGAGCGTGTCGGCAAGAATATACCTCTTACGGCAATCCAGGTTACACCTCCTAATGGTCGAGTTCTTGCAGCAAATCCAAAACTAACTTCGCTCCTTACAATGAAGCATGAAGCAGGCTCTATAATTACAGTAGCCAATTTTCCAGAAGTGAACTCTTATTGCTGTTTGAATCCCGTTTGTTACTAAAGAGACGTCCTTAAGCAACGTTCTTCGTTCGGTCACTGACTTTCCAGCGGCTCAACACAAACGCAGCCAAATACTCTAATTCTCAGAGAGTGTTCTGTACTTACCTGGTAAGGCTTTACATGCCTTAATATCACTTTGTCGGTGGTGAATAAACACATTTGGAAAGTTCAGCGTCGACAGCTTGTTATGTTTATTACAAAATTTCCGCAGACCGCGGTGGAAGGTAGCAGCTGACAGCTTTATAGAGAACGTTAACGAACTGCTAACGAGGAAAAACGAAACCCGCTTTCATGGTCCACCGGTTCCAGGATGACATTTAGCGACCAAATGGCGAAGGCCGACCACACCATCTCTCACCGGACCATCTCCTTCCACGAAAGCGTAACGTCGTCAACCACAAAGTCGATATCACATTCTCATTTCCTAAGTTCTGGCTCCCTAACACAAAGGTCTGACATCTGATATCTACTTCACCTATTACTTCAAACAGACTGACACTGACAACTTTAACTGACAGCATAAGGCGAGCAGTTGTTTCTTACGAAGAAACATTCAGTCTTGGTTGTAGCATTAAGTTTTTTTATTATCTTCCAATGAAGCGTTTCACCTTTTTAAGCACCTTCGGATTACCCTACAGAAGAAATACAAAATTTTATAACGCTGGTGTGACCCCATTTAGTGAAATTGGGTTACCAGGAAAATATTAAACAATTTGCTAATATTTTGTTGCGATGGGTACATGGGATAACGAGCATAAAATATTCCAGCAGGTAAATGTCCATTGTAAAAATTTTAAAAACATTGTGCGATGTCCTACAAAATAAAATTAAACACAAGATAACCGAAAGGTATTTTTTAAAATATATGTAGCCGCTACTTTGTCTCTAGAATGGTAACCCACACTGGAAAATAAGAAGAAAGCAGAAGATTACTTTACTAGGCATGTGGAGCAATTCAGGGCAAACCAAACGGGATCAAGCCTACATAAAAGCCTTACATCATAAACATTCCGGAGGGTTAGTGCATATTATGGTTGCACACATCACAATGTGTATCAAAGCATACAAGGCCCTAAGCCTAGTGCACGCAGCTCTCGGCACATGGCACCTGCAGACTGTGAGCTATGATGGTGTTCATTTGCTAAATCTTGTCATAACAATAAACCATGACAGTTATTATAGATTATTACCGTTTTAAAAATTGTTCATAAAATGCTTACATTATTAGCTAGAATAATGAGGATGAATAAAAATAAAAATCTAAAGTACGTAAAAAAATATAATTTGTAGCACTTCTCTCTGAATAAGCTCCGGTGAAGGAACCAGCTAAATGCACGAGATGGACACGTCAGATGAAAATCCTTCCCTGTTTTCGCAATTAGCAAGTTTTCACAAGCTCTTATTTCGCTCATACTGTATGCAGTCCTGTGTCCCACGTTAATAATTTAAAAAACAACAGCATGGAAAACCAGGTATCACAATTTGAATATTCCTCTATGCAAGGAGCTCTTCAGTGGACAAGAAAGTGATAAAGTCTCTCGCTACTGCTGAGAGGCAACTTTTAAAAAATTAAATTATGTTCTTTTCCAACGTTACTCAGATGCTGCTGAGATAGCGGGAATAGTGTATGAAGCTTGTTAATTTTATTAGTGAAACTATTCGCAAAAACTGGCTTAGAATATCGTAAACAAGAAATCTAAGCATTGTCATCACAGCTCATTCTCACAAATTTTAAGAAGCTTCCTATTACTATCCTCCTGTTATCAAGGAATTTCGAATCTCGTTAAAAATATGAAGTTCTCTTCAAAAACGCACAGTTGCTATAATACACTACTGGCCATTAAAATTGCTACATTACGAAGATGTGCTACAGACGCGAAATTTAACCGACAGGAAGAAGGTGCTGTGATATGCAAATGATTAGCTTTTCAGAGCATTCACACAAGATTGGCGCCGGTGGCGACAACTACAACGTGCTGACATCAGGAAAGTTACCAACCGATTTCTCATACACAAACAGCAGTTGACCGGCCTGGTGAAACGTTGTTGTGATGCCTCGTGTAAGGAGGACAAATGCGTACCGTCACGTTTCCGACTTTGTTAAAGGTCGGATTGTAGCCTATCGCGATTGCGGTTTATCGTATCGTGACATTGCTGCCCGCGTTGATCGAGATCCAATCACTGTTAGCAGAATATGGAATCGGTGGGTTGAGGAGGGTAATACGGAACGCCGTGCTGGATCCCAACGGCCTCGTATCACTAGCAGTAGAGATGACAGGCATCTTATCCGCATGGCTGTAACGGATCGTGCAGTCACGTCTCGATCCCTAAGTCAACAGATGTGGACGATTTCAAGACAACAACCATCTGCACGAACGGTTCGACGACGCTTGCAGCAGCATGGACTATCAGCTCGGAGACCATGGCTACGGTTACCCTTCACGCTGCATCACAGACAGGAGAGCCTGCGATGGTGTACTCAACGACGAACCTGGGTGCACGAATGCCAAAACGTCATTTTCTCAGATGAATCCAGGTTCTGTTTACAGCATCATGATGGTCGCATCCGTGTTTGGCGACATCGCGCTGAACGCACACTGGAAGCGTGTATTCGTCATCGTCATACTGGCGTATCACCCGGCGTGATGATATGGGGTGCCATTAGTTATACGTCTCGGTCACCTCTTGTTCTCATTGACGGCACTTTGAACAGTGGACGTTACATTTCAGATGTGTTACGCCCCGTGGCTCTACCCTTCATTCGATCCCTGCGAAACCCTACATTTCAGCAGGATAATGCACGACCGGATGTTGCAGATGTACGGGCATTTATGGATACAGAAAATGTTCGACTGCTGCCCTGGCCAGCACATTCTCCAGATCTCTCACCAATTCAAAACGTCTGGTCAATGGTGGCCGAGCAACTGGCTCGTCAAAATACGCCAGTCACTACTCTTGATGAACTGTGGGATCGATTTGAAGATGCATGGGCAGCTTTACCTGTACACGCCATCCAAGCTGTGTTTGACTCAATTCCCAGGCGTATCAAGGCCGTTATTATGGCCAGAGGTGGTTGTTCTGGGTACTGATTTCTCAGGATCTATGCACCCAAACTGGATGAAAATGTAATCACATGTCAGTTCTACCATAATATAGCTGTCCAATGAATATCCGTTTTATCATCTGAATTTCTTCTTGGTGTAGCAATTTTAACGGCCAGTAGTGTAATTCTGAAGATGAAAACGTTAGGGCTGTTGGCCAAAAGAGAAAAATATTAGCATCTTTTCATTCTACCACTTGGTGAAAACGTTGTTTCCATCTCTTTAAACGGATCTCTCACAGACAGGGGAGAGCGTTGTACTTGAAGCGCTTTTAAGATTTGCCCCTCCAGACAACCTTGTGATAAAAGTTTGATATATTTTAATTCCATTTTTAAGTGATGACATTCACTTCCTACTTGCTGCAATCAGCTTTCGAGATTACAAAAGTTACTCCGGAAATTCAAGGTTTTTCCAAACATGAAAACATGTTCCAAGGTTCAACTTGGTTATTTATCTAGGAACAAGTATTCTATTGAAATTGACAAGGTCTGATATCAAGAAAATCCCCGCAGTACTTTGTTTAATCATATGTTATTACACTGCACCCCGGTAATCAGTAAGTGAAATAAAATTAAGCAGTAGTATTTCCAAAAGCCAGTTACAAGTTATACGCGGTTCGAAACAGAAGCTCTTGGAAAGAAATACCAATTTTCCTTTACGAGTAATATTTTTAGATCATTAACGAAACTCAGTTCATTGCAAGCGTCACATGTTCCATGTGTTAAAAGACTTTCATCTGTGTCAAGGTATGATAGGTTACACGACCTACGAAGCATGGCTTAAAAATCCATATTCTATGTAAATAGTTACAAAAATGTATAGCATTTTATTGACCATAAATTATGATGATTACCTGACATTGTTGGCTGTATTGCATTGGATCACAGAATCCAAACACGGTTTTCTTCTTATTGCAGAAGTTTATTCGCCCAGTTCGCATAATAATTCACAGTGATAACTAGTTTCAGCTAAATTAAATCTCCATACTGAGATGTCAACAAGAACACAACATGAAAGGATTATATACACGTCTTATGTATTTTGTTATTGTGCACTTTTCGCACAGCTATTCTCTTATTGTATCACGTTAGACAGTTCTATCGAAAATCGTCTCTATTAGTTGTGTCTAGTGAATGTGAACAGTCGACGAAATGGACTGGCCCTATAAAAAAAATTTTCTATACAAATTATCTGTAGCTAGCGATTTAATTTCGCTGAACCTAGTAATCATGGTGCATTTTTATGCGATCTGGGAGAATAATCTTCTGTAATAACAAGATCAACCGCGTTCACCATAAATTTCTGTAAATGAAGAATTAACAACATATTCAAAACAGTTTTAAACATTAAACAACAGTTAAATGCGTTGAACGCTAAATATTTACAAATGATAAACAATACACAACTTTATTTCTAACAACAAACACTGTAGAACCGACAGGAAAACATTATGTCCAGAATGAGATTTTCACTCTGCAGCGGAGTGTGCGCTAATATGAAACTTCCTGGCAGATTAAAACTGTGTGCCGGACCGAACTCGGGACCTTTGCCTTTCGCGGGCAAGTGCTCTACCATCTGAGCTACCCAAGCACGACTCACGCCCCGTCCTCACAGCTCCACTTCTGTCAGTACCTCGTCTCCTACCTTCCAAACTTTACAGAAGCTCTCCAGCGAACCTTGCAGAACCAGCACTCATGAAAGAAAGGATATTGCGGAGACATGGCTTGGCTACAGCCTTGGGGATGGTCCCGAGTTCGAGTCTCGGTCCGGCACACAGTTTTAATCTGCCAGGAAGTTTCAAAACATTATGTGTTTAACTTCTCTGGCTTTTTTTTTTTTTTTTTTTTTTTTACGTTATCCTAGTCTGACGCCAAAAACATACCTCAAGGAAATCATAGGGTTTTGAGCTGCACAGGAGTACTTAACATGTATACACTCCGTAACTCGATGAGAATCTTGCAGTTCTCTGACAGAACATCGCCCCAATTTTACAGTGGAACAGTATGTACGGAGCAATAACGCTACCAATATTAAGACGAGAACACTATAAATAGTCACGAAGAATGTAAATATAAGGATAAGTATTCATTTTATATCCATTTTTTCTAAATTTGTGGTACATTTTTCAAATATAACAAACTTTTCCCTGGACTATTCCATAGTCTACTCTGTTTCATTCTTAAGGATGTCGTATATACTGATAACAGAAAAATAACAGTAGCGTCGAGCAACATCTGCTCACAGTTTGCACCTAGTGGACGGCAGCACAGCGCACACTGCTGTTGAGCGGGTTGCCTATGTCACGAGTCGTGCGCGGCTCCTACTGTGCACGTTCCCCGTCGCTGCTGTTTTAAAAACTTAATACGCACTCGATTTTTCGCGGAAGCTTGTGAATGGAAGAGTATAAAAAAGATCTAGATCTTTCTCCCTGCACTGGTTGTGAAATGCTTTGTGAATCCGAGTAATAGATATGTAATTGTTCCTTAGGACTCCGCATAATACGTAGCTTTCACTTTTTGTCAGACAAGTCGGAGAAAAACATATGCATTGCTAACAGAACGCAGAAGCATTTTTGCAGCTATAAATAATAGTGAACTTAATGAACGTGCCTTCCCTAGAGGGTAACAAAAATCGAAAATTTCGAAATGATAATTTAATTAACAGAAAATCAAAAATCATCGCTAAGGAAAACTTTTGCGATAGCGGTAGAATTATGTTTTTTTTATTTTTCATTTTGAGATACAGGAATGTAGAGGAGGTCTACGAACACTTAAACTGAGACTGCCTATGAAATTTTCACGAATGAATGATAAATACAAGTGGTACTCCGTGTCATTTTTTCCGTGAAAGTTCAGCCACGCATTTTTTGAATGGTATCGATTCGAAATATTCCGTCTCTAAAACTGGTATCATTTCCTGAATATCTTTAAGTTTTCTTGCTTCTGACGATTCAGCGTCTCTCTTTAAAGAATATTTGACTTTGTCAAACACAGTGGAAGGCTTCTTCGATTATTTTTGTGAAAAGTTCGTGATGATGCAGAATGAATTTTCATTTAACCGTTCCATATAATCTGTATTCCTATTTTAATTGTACTATCTTTTGTCAACAGAGGCTTTCGAGATTTAAAAAAATGATAAAATGTATATCGATTTGTTCCTCAAGGCGTTGCTCGTTTCTGAAACCACGACTCCAAGAATTGCAGCAGCTTGGAGGTGAGAAGAGCAGAGTTGATTGTTAACATTTCGCGTACCTTGTAAATGCTCTGGATGGTCCTCAATACAACTCCAGCAGTATCCCTTTTGTGCTCCTTTTGCTCTGACGACTGGTGAGGAGATTTCATTACAGCCTGAGGGATCCCGCGATATTAGTCAGCGTGCGACAGGGAGAGATCACTGATACTGGAACATGCCATCTGTCTTTTCAATTGTGCTGAATTAAGTGCGGTGATAGAGAAACGTCACGTCTCAGCAATCTGGCTGGCGTTCATACAGAGATGTTTGTGAAAGTTGCACTGCAAAAATTATAATCCGCCGCTAAGCCAGGCCCTTGGCAATGTGAGCAAGTATGTTGACGGTCAATAAGCAAAACTTGTCGTTCTCTTGACGTCGAACGCATCTACTCCTGTCACGAGAGCATCGGCGTCAGCCTACGAACTTACGCTTGCTGCTGAATGGGTGGCCAAACGACAGGCGTTGTCTCCTGTAACTTCGCCGCTCCGTAGCGTCGTTGGACGACGATTCCGGATTTCCCAATATTTGTTGTTGTCATTAATTTGTTCCTCAAGGCACCAACTGCAAACCCTCAAAGTTTGTCGGCTGTGTTTTTACGATCTGCTGAAGCGCAACGGTAATGTCAAATGTGTTGCGGTACACCCTGACTCTATCAGTATGGCGAAGACAAGTCAGTAGCAGAAAACAGCAAACAGCCGTCGTTGGTGTATGTTTGACATGAGGTAGTACCAGTTGTGGTTTCGTCTGAGTTAAAAAGCAATTGTTATTAGAAACGCATATAATAGGTGATGAGACAATAGAGTCATTATTCCTTGTGGTTTATTGCTGATGAACAGATTGTTTGGGGAGGAGTATTTGCGAAATCACTAATTAAACCCGGAAGGACGAATACAAAAATGATTGCTTTGGATCCACTGCAGGAAACAGAAATCAATGTAAGTAGTTTCACTGTTTAATCACTGCATAGGAGAATACTAAAGATAACTTGAAATTTAATTTTCGTGTGGTAATACTTGAGAAACTTTCAATGTCCTACATTCGACGGAAACTATTGCAGTATCATTCGTATAGTTGCTGGCTTGCCCTTAATTGTTGTCAGCATTTTGTTCAGACTAGAGTGTAGAAATACATTTATTACTCTGAATGAAATGTGTACAAAAATAATTGCAGCAGCTCATCCTAGAATTTGCCTGCACCCAAACTTTTCTGATGTCCCAAGGATTTGACTTTAACGAAGGTAGTACAGCTAATCATCATGAGTACCAAACTGTAACTACTTATGCTCCTTGAGGGACAGACCAACACATTTTAAACAAATAACGTTTCAAGAGTGCATGTTGATGGTGACTATTTAGAGGACTTTCCGAGCACTAAGTTTTAAAATCTCATACGGGGTCAGCGACTTTTGACAGATTATTAACAGGGTAGTTCGAAACTATTCAAGCGATCAACTTTGCGCGTTTATATTTTACTGAATCTGCTACTCTTTGATCAAATGTGCTAAACAAGAGAAATTTTTATTCCCATGAACACCAGTGTGTAAATGTAACTTAGCATTTTTTATGTGTGAGGATGCGTTTTCTTGTGAGGCAATTACTACTCGTCACTATCACATGGACTTGTGTACAAGATATATCGTAACTATACCTCACAAAGAGAGTAAGATTTTCCATATAAATAGTTGCAGATTAAAACGGAGATTGGAGTGTGTTGTGCCGAAAAGTTCAATTGAACAGTGCTCCAATTTTTCGTTACGCTGTTCACGAGTCAAATTAATTTTGTAGCACATTTAGCTACCCGACAATACACAAACCATTAGTCACAGAACTGTACACGTTTTCGAATACTGACAATTCAATATGGTATTAAGCTCTAGTGTGCTGGAACCAGAACCTATATATATATGGAATCAAAAGATTGAATACGTTACTCTCGAGTCTCTCTGCACGTAGCTTTGTATAAGTCAAAAAGCATATACTGTCTAGACTTCTGTTTGTATCTAATAGCGCCCCAGACTATAGCATTTCTGTTTCGTCCGCTATGTCACTCAACAACAGGGGCTACCAGTTGGGGATCACGGAAAGTTGCAACAAGTATGTGGCTGTCACTGTAGGACCGGTGACAGCAGGATTCGTTATGGAAAAAGGGCTATGTTTGCCCTTTCGAACGCACGTTTCACGTCTGCATGTAGACTGAGGCACACAGGTCCCGTACTCTGCAGTGTCCTTGCGTCGAGAAGTAGTCCGCAATGATCTGTGAACATTGTGGCTATTCTACGCGAATCACTTTACGCGTCCCGGGAACCGTTTGCCACGAGATACGATGCTCTTTATCCACGAGCTGGAATGTCATACCGTGACAAACACATTATCCGAAGACTGTTCGTTCTGCCATGCTCCAGCCCAGTCACAAGCTAATGTTGTGCCCTTTCGCGACGGCAATTGCTCTTCATTTGAACATTCTGAACTTGAAGAGAGCCGACCTCTCCGATAAAATGCGAGAGGGCCTACGTTTAGCCGTACCTCTAACTTTGCTACCTTCGATAGGCTCCGACAAAGACCCGACAGAGAGCAAGTTAGATGTAGATAATGCACTGGTCCCTGGCCTTGTGCCTAGCTACACAGAAGCGCTAAAAATGCGCTGATGCACATACATCTGGGGGTTCCTGAGTTACGACTTATTCAAATGCTCGCTACCAGTGAAAATGTACCTGTCCGAAAGTGATAAATTTAAGCTAGGTGAGCGAAAGCTGCCTTAATTCGGTTTAGCGAAAAAAAGCGAAGAAGTAATTTGGCAACACTGTCTGTGGCACGCTGCTTGAATTCGTGCGCACGACGACCAGATTGGCTAACTTCAATGGTAAATAATTCGGAAATAGCGCAACGTATCGAATTTTTCTGCTAACAAGTATTTCTCAGCACTACCTCCTCTACAGCACCCCCGCAACCTTTTCAGGCTGTTTATGAACACCCTGCACGAACACCCTGCACACACATAGCAAGACGTACAGTGATAGAGCGAAACTAGTCTGCTCGCAGTACATCATCCTGCCCCGCCAGGTGAGATTACTGTTAATCTAACATTGTGTGGGTTGCTATTTGGATTATAGAGTATCGGCTCACGACGATCTTGACTAAATTTGCCTTTGAAATTTCCTAGCGTCTTATAACTATGAAGCGGACAGTGGCGCGAACATGTAACCTTGGCTTTCACTGGCAATATTCCTACCGACTGAGCTTTCCAGGCCGGACTCAGGACCCACCTGCACAGCTTTACTTCCACCAGTACTTCATCTCGTACCTTCCAAACTTCGCAGAAGTTCTCCTGTATATATTGTGAACTAACGTTCGTCGAAGACAGGCTATTGCGGAGAACTGGGTTAGCCACAGCCTAAAGAATTGACGTCCCCAAGCCCGACAGACGGGCCGCCCCCACAGCTTTAGTCCTATCAGTACGTCATCTCCTACCTACCTATTCCCTTGGCTCTGGCTATTCCACTACTGCGCATGTGCCTTCCTTGTGACAGTCCCACAAGGTATGTAGGAGAAGTCCTGTGAAGTTTGGAAAGTGAGAGATGACGTACTGGAGGAAGTAACGCTATTAAGGATGGTCGTAAGTCTTGCTGGAGTAGTTCAGGGGTAGAGTACTTGCCTGCGAAAGGCAAAGGTACCAGGTTCGATTCACAGTCCAGCACAAAGTTTTGATCTGCCTAGAAGTTATTTTACACTTGTGCATTTCGGGAACTCGTGTGAAGCTCGCGCTCGTCGCCTGTAGCCTACAGCTGCCACTGGAGCTGGTTGCGATCGCACATGATTAGGTCGCGGTGTAAGTACAGTATGAACAAGTCAGATAGTTGGCGTGCGTTCAGGATCTTTGCGGAGATCACCTCAGCGCGTTGCACTCTGAACGGTAAGTCCCGTATGAAGTCGGCTTCATGGCTGGCACATTGTTCTACTGCTACAGATATACTCCGGGCCAATCGGTCCGAGTGCTGGAACGTTGACGAACGTGAACGTGATTAGAAGCGCCTACCTGAGCTCGTTGGAGGACTCGACGAGCAGGCGCACGCAGTCCAGGCAGCCCCTGGCGGCGGCGTAGTGCAGGGCCAGCGCGCCGTTGGCGCTGCGCTCCAGCGCGGGCATCTCCGCCTCCCACAGCAGCCACCGGAGCACGTTCAGCCGGCCGTACCTGCAGGACAGCACCGCACCACACGTCACGTCACGTCTCTGCTCAGCTCAGCGACACCCTGAGTGCTTCACCGTTCTACACACGTTACTAACGTAAAGTCACCGGCCTCTTTTCTCTGTATGTATGTGAAGAACAATCTCGGGACGTACTGCAGGGATTTTAGTACAGATTTACTAGAATATAGGGGAAGGTTTATGTATATGATTTATTACCGATACGCCAAACAAATCGTTCGGCGGTAGATACATAATGCTACCCGTGCCAAGATGCGACGTGTCGCTAACAATGTACTGGGTATTTCTCCTATGGATCGTCAGGCGCATTTTCTCTGGTGCTTCGTCAGATATTTTCAATTTCGTTTTTGCAACGTGTAGCTGGTGTCAGTCCGAACACATCCTACTCATCACGTCTTTCCTTCGACACCCAGCGTCGAGCTACATGTCCCCACTCCGCAGAGAGCTACTAGATTACTCTAGTGCGTTATTCGTGTTGCTGATATGTATCAATAGGAACAGTAAAACACGAACAAGTCAGCGGGGGCCAGGGTGATGCTGCCGCTGCTGGAGCAATCGTGATTCCTCGTGCTTTACTGTCCCTCTAATTACAGACCGATAAAACAAATATCGCACTACAATAATTGGGGACCACTGTGTCGAATGGGCGCGTAAAAATTCACTTTAAAACTACTTTGTTTGTGGCGGGAAACAAACCGACGCTTTCAATCGACAATGGGCGTCGAAGGAATAACGTGATGAGCAGCATGTCATTCTCAATGGAGAGAAGTCTTCCGAAGTAAGAGTGATTTCAGGTGTGCCGCAGGGGAGTGTCGTAGGACCGTTGCTATTCACAATATACATAAATGACCTTGTGGATGACATCGGAAGTTCACTGAGGCTTTTTGCAGATGATGCTGTGGTATATCGAGAGGTTGTAACAATGGAAAATTGTACTGAAATGCAGGAGGATCTGCAGCGAATTGACGCATGGTGCAGGGAATGGCACTTGAATCTCAATGTAGACAAGTGTAATGTGCTGAGAATACATAGAAAGAAAGATCCCTTATCATTTAGCTACAATATAGCAGGTCAGCAACTGGAAGCAGTTTATTCCATAAATTATCTGGGAGTACGCATTAGGAGTGATTTAAAATGGAATGATCATATAAAGTTGATCGTCGGTAAAGCAGATGCCAGACTGAGATTCATTGGGAGAATCCTAAGGAAATGCAATCCGAAAACAAAGGAAATAGGTTACAGTACGCTTGTTCGACAACTGCTTGAATACTGCTCAGCAGTGTGGGATCCGTACCAGATAGGGTTGATAGAAGAGATAGAGAAGATCCAACGGAGAGCAGCGCGCTTCGTTACAGGATCATTTAGTAATCGCGAAAGCATTACGGAGATGATAGATAAACTCCAGTGGAAGACTCTGCAGGACAGACGCTCAGTAGCTCGGTACGGGCTTTTCTTGAAGTTTCGTGAACATACCTTCACCGAAGAGTCAAGCAGTATATTGCTCCCTCCTACGTATATCTCGCGAAGAGACCATGAGGATAAAATCAGAGAGATTAGAGCCCACACAGAGGCATACCGACAATCCTTCTTTCCACGAACAATACGAGACTGGAATAGAGGGGAGAACCGATAGAGGTACTCGGGGTACCCTCCGCCACATACCGTCGGGTGGCTTGCCGAGTATGGATGTAGATGTAGATGTAGATTTGTTTGAGCTGACTTCAGCTACATGTTGGGAAAACAAAATTGCAAATACCTGCCGAAACACCAGAGAAAATGCGCCTGACGACCCATAGGAGACACATTCTGTGTAATGCGTAGCGATGAGGAGACTAACCATAAGGTGTGTCGCGTAAGTCGAGGGGCTTGTCAACAAGGGAGTCACAGGCTGACGTAAAACATCGCAGAAAATTTCGTACACATTTTGAGATGAATACTCGTATCCGTACCACGACGTGTTGGCACCAAATGTGGATCTGACAAGATTCTGTGAAAAAATATCCATGAAACGATGCGAGCATCCGCGTCGTACATTTCACTGATTTTTATAGTTTATAGCTCTACACAAATCTACTGTGGTGGCTCACAGAACTACTTCTAGCATCATTATATGGAGGGTTCAGAATTAAAGCTGACCGAATCCATTAAAATCACTCTTTAGCGAAAGGAGTGAGAAAGGAAACCTCTTGAGCTAATTAATTATACGATTTAAACAGTTTTCTAAAATTTAGGTATATTTGGTGTTTAAATGGATTATTGTGCTATATTATATTCACTAACTCAGAACAGTCGTTGCATGCAACGATGAAATTCAATATTTTACGACACGTGGTTCAGATTTCCTCTAAAATATTGGAAAAGTATTTGACATAAGATTTATTATTATGAGTATTTTTTTTTACATCACAAAATACACAATCATGTTTGTTATTATATTAACATGTTGACGATTCGCATTCTCAGTTTTCATGAAGTGGTGCGCATAGAGCCTGCAATATTACCACACTTGTCACAGTTGCATATTAAAAGTACTGCTTGGACTTCTATTCATCGAAAACTTCATCGTCATTCTGTTTCTGAAAAGTTGCATTGCTGTAAGTATCCGAAGAAGTTTATTTGTATATAATGTTAGTTGTAATCATGGCCGAGAAACAAGACCTCCATTATTAATAATCTCTTGAGGAATAAAGTACCAAAGGTACGAATTTGATGGGAATACAGTGGGCTCTTTATTCACTTCAGATGGTAGCGTATTTGGCACGGTAAATAACAAGAGTTCACAAGATTGAGAAAATATGTAAAAGAGTCTGGAACTACATCGCATAAATTTAATATCGAGTGCCGTAAGAAGTTGTTTGTATATGTGCGCAATACCGACATGCCTCTAACAACAACGTAGCACCACTACCAGTCACTGCAAGGAATTTTGTTTCAAGGATCCATCCGAAAGTCTCGGAGATGAAAACTAGGTGGAAGGTCCTCAGAACCTGTCGTTGTAGGAAAGGGTGGCAGTCTTGGTGGGCAAATGGCAACCCGGAGACATGCAACAGCCACCGTCTGGTAACTCTCTGCACACTGCTCGTGCCACTCATCTGCAGCGGGAACTGTATTTGGAATATACTAACGTCCCCTCAACCAACAATAGGCGAGAGGCCTTTTCTCTGCAAGAAGGGAGCTGTCATCTGGAACTTCCAGAGAGACGTGTTTACTTGTCAGAACAACGTGGTCTGTCATCATTAATTGAGGGCTTTCGTAATCCATCATTTCTTTTAGGAACTCTTAGAGCGCATCTTACGTCATGGGCCGGAATTGTGCGACAGACCGGGACAGAATCATTAGAACTCTGGCTTTGGCAGCTATTTCTCGTGGCCCGGCACACTGCGATAACTTGCTATGATGGCTCACCTTCACAATTTCAGTCTGCCGCGGGACCGCTGATTTCACTCCGGAAATGTAGATCTGTTTCATCGTGTGGTTTTTCTCTATCGCCGTCTCTGTTATATTATTGGCTTTACCAGTAGTTAATTCTTTCCATGTCCCTTTAACATTTGACATCGCTTCTCACGGAATTCATGAAATATAATGCTTTGATCGATAGGTTTCCTTTTTAATCAATAGTTTTATTTTCTTTTTCCTCGTAAAATATTAGAATTCTGGGTTATGAATATTGCTGTATGCGTTTTAATGTTTCAAGACTTCCTCAGGCTTGGACTGGACGCCATACCAAGAGTAGCCTAGCTAGGCTCACGAATGCGCCTAAAAGCCACTCACAGGTTGGCCAGCGTACCAGATAATCGGTCGTTAATTCAGCCCGCGAAATCTAACCCATCGTGATCCTCACCCTTGTCGCAGACACCAACGCCCTCTTCAGTTTGTTATAAGAGCACGTCAACGTAATTACTACAATACCGGTGAAAATATTTCAGTGATCATACAATCAAACAATCGAAAATCCAGGATCGAATGTAACAATATTGTGAAAAGGAAAGTGTCTACTCACTATATAGAGGAGATGCTGAGTAGCAGATAGGCACAACAAAAAGTCTGTCACAAATATAGCTTTCGGCCAGTAAGGCCTTCATCAAAATATCCGACAAACACACACGTACACACTCACGCAAACCCAACTCTCACATACATGACTGCAGTCTCAGGCAACTGAGGCCACACAGTGATTCGCCTCTAGCCTCTCTGATCTCTGGAACAAATTCCACTTCTATCTTTACTTTTGCTTCCGATAATCTCGCCAGAGGCTGGATTCTAGATTAATGGTTCTAACTTTTCTAATAATATTATCACCTAACGAGATTAGATGTCAGATAATACCGCCCAAACGTTTAGCAACAACATAACTGTAAACTGCAAAGAAATCAACACTTTTTTAAGTGAAGGATGATAAATAACATTCAACTGACATTCGAGCAAACAACTCTCACTTGTTTTATGAGTTTCCTATTAAACCAAATATAATGGGGGTTTTGTATAGCTCATTTCTGTCAATACTTTCTTATATTCAATTTTGCTCTGTCGATTCACATCGTAAGTTCATGCTCCAATTTCATACTGGTCCTACCTTTTATTTTCATTGCTGTCATAGTCAAAAAATCACCTTCAGTTCTCTAAGTTAAGGGGAATGAAATCAGTATTCTTAATTTTTTAAATAATAATGGAATTCGTCACCAATTTTTCTCGAAAGCGCTACAAATTCTGTCTAATCAGAACCTATTTTTAATGTGTTACCTTCGAGCTCAACAAAATATTTTAACTTTCCCCGACTTTCAATAACTGAAAAAATTGTTTCATTCACTGAAAATCATCTTAGAATGCAGGCATTTAATTTTCGATGTTCCGAATAAAGAAACAGGCATTAAAAATTTTTGGCTGATGTCAAGGGATGGAATTTCATCTGTTTGTGGGCATTTTTCACCGCTTGCGTCGAATGTGAATGTTTGTTCCGGGAACATCGAAACGTCTTCAGCTTGAGCCTTACGCTGGTAAAGCTCCACTTTCCGAAGAGAACTGGCAGCAGTGTCTTGTGCTGATAAAATATTCGCCACACGTCCTACTAAGCCGAAATTAAGCACATATAAATCTACAATGTTGCTAGTTCATAAACGAAAACAATACCTTTTGTTTGGCGACCAAACAGCAAACTGCTGAAACAATCAGTCCTAAGTGAGGCGATAGTTCGGTCGAAACAGTGAACGTTCCACGCCAAGTAATTGTAATCCATTGCGGTAAGTGCTGCTCATTGCTGACTGCTCTCAAATTTCAAATACCGTTCATACATTAGTTACACAGGTTTTGCCCTTTGCTATATTGCATCACACGTTAAGACAAATATTTGAAAATTTTGGGTAATAATTAGTTAGAAATCGAATAAATCATAGAGTCCAGCGAAATAATGATAGTGTGACTCAACGCTCAACGGTACTAGAATTCTTTTTACTTTCACCCCCCCCCCCCCGAAAAATAAAATTTTACCAACCCTCCGACCGCCTCCTGACGTCACTTACTCCTAGGGTGGGAACCACTGCTCTACACAATGCACCAAATAAGCAATGAGATAACTAGCATAACACCCAAACTAAGAACTTTATTTCAATTTCGCAGTTACATACGTTCAAAATAGTCCCCCTGCACCACCGCACAATGTTTACATGGATCACTCGTTCCTGAATGAACGCTGAAAGTCCTGATTTTGTGCATTCTTCAGTCTGTCAGTCACAACCTCAGTATCACAGGAACGTTCCCCATTTAAGGCACAAAAAATGTCTGCATGTGTAAAATCAGGGGAATAGGGTTTTATTCCAGCATGCAGACCTCTTCTGATGCCAAAGACTCTGCCATGGGTACTGCATAGTGATCCGGTGCATTGTCATGCAGAAGACACCAACTCTTGCCTTGGAACAGATGCTGTCCTTACACGAAGCATGAGAGAAAAGAGGCGTCCAATGACTCCTAACTAGTAATGTCCGGTCACAGTCGTGCCCTTGGGGAGAAATTCACGATGGATAACTCCAGAAGCAAGCACCGAACAAAAAATCACCGTTATCCTGATGGGTGACTTCTGAAACCAGAGTGTCTTCTGTCTCGGTATGATGTTCCATGCCACTCCATACCCTGACGTTTTGTCTCTGGATCGAAGTGAAAACATCCGCTTTCAACCGTAGTTAACATTCGTTTCAATAGATTAATTTCCTATTCAACTATGTCGACGAAACTGACGCAACATGCAGCCCGATCCTATCACTGCTCTTCTGTCAATAAATGTGGGGCGAACTGGAAAGAAATAATTCTCTAAAATGGACAAGGTCGTTTGCTTACTGATTCTAAGTTTCACTGCAAGCACCACTGGCAATACCTTCCTTGGCTTTTTCCAAATTTTCATCTGGCCAGGCAGACACAGGAATTTCCACGCCTTTCCATTTTTAAATGGTGGAAAATAACGGAACACTTGTGCACAACTAAGACAGTCATAGCCGCAAAGATGTTGCATTTGTTTGTAAACCATTGATTTTCAAATTTACAGATAAATTTTATGACAGCGCTTTTATCCATGGTGCTACTACGTTTGACTGGTGCTACTTGCACGATGTTACTTTCACGGCAGCTGTGCTTGCATTGACTGAATCATCGATATTGTCGAAGCGTCTGCGTGGCAGCACAATCTAGTAACCACGTCTGGCGCGTTTTTCACAGTGTTCCTGCAAAAAAAAATCAGCTAACTATTTGGCACACTGTGTAAATCTTTGAGGCTGTTGTGGAAGTAGAATCAGACGAACAGTAAGGTGCTGTCCTTGGGAACTCTACCCTTCCACTAGAGCCTAAAAATACGTGGCAGTGGAGTTGACCATGATCTCCAGCAACTTTTACCACTCGACGGATGCCTAGGAGACCGTGATGAGGCAACTGAATTGAAAAACAAATGAATAGCCTTCCGGCGCTTAACGCGCTGTTCCGCTTGGCTAAGACGTCGCCTCGGGGAAAATGCTCGTCAGAGAGAGGAAGCCAGTAGGAATGGTGAGCCATTGCCCTGCGCATCTGTCTGCGCAGCATCGCGCGAGGGCGCCGAAGGGGCCGCGGGTTCAAGAGCGGCCCAGGAAGCGGATGCCACGCTCCACGCTCCGCCGGGCTATTGGCGCGAAATTACCCCAAGGTCCCACCCATCCCACTCTGCACTCTCGCTGACGCCGGATGGCGCCGGCGCGGCCGCCCCGTATCTGATTCAGAGCTCTGACAGAGCGTGCGCGGAGGTCGACACGCGACAATAGCTCAGGTGGCCTCGAGTTAACGCGGGTCGTTCACTGTTCTGTTACTGTCAGGTGGCGATGCACCAGGTCATGAACCCCCTCCTCCATCCTCTCAATGAAAAAAAAAATAGTAGAAGCGTACATACAGGGTGAGTCAGCTCCTCCCACCCACTACATGTTTTATGCGACCCGCCACACATTGAAATATCGCGTGCAAAATTTTTACATTCTCTGACTCACTACGAGTAAATAATTAGTCTAACAGAAAAAAATGAAAAGCACTTCTTTGTAGGAAATTAAATGCAGTTAAATTTTGTACTGGGAGAAGTTTTCGCTAGAGGCTGTAGTTTTCGAATTATTGAAGAAAAACGTAGAAAAGTGAACTTTAAATGCGTTTTTCCTCCAATAACTCAAAAACCGTGGCCTCCAGTGGAAACGTATCCTGATACAAAATTTAACTACATACAATTTTCTACAAAAAGTTCTCATTCCTCCCCCCCCCCTTTTTTTGTTTTTTGGACTACTAGTTTTCATGTAACTAGCAAGAGAATACGAAAATTTCGTGGGTTGCTTTTGAAGGCATTGCGGGTTGCATAAAACCTACAGTTAGGGGCAGCTGAAAAAAATGGCCCTGACCACTATGGGACTTAACAGCTGAGGTCATCAGTCCCCTTGAACTTAGAACTACTTAAACCTAACTAATCTAAGGACATCACACACATCAATGCCCGAGACACGATACGAACCGGCGACCATATCGGTCGCGCGGTTCCAGACTGAAGCGCCTAGAACCGCTCGGCCACCACCGTGTATTTTTACGTATATCAATTTCCGGATTTCACAGCTAACGTAGGGAGAATACAGAAGAACGAAAACTGAGAGTCTGGAAAACGACAGGGTTCTACAAATTACAAGCTACGTTGAGCACAGGATACTATACAGTGGCTTACGAGCGGGCCTGATCATACGATTGTGCTTGTGGTCTGACGAATAACATTCCAGCAAGCAAAATAAGCACATGCACATTGTCCGACTGGCTGTAGCTGCTCTCAACAAAATATCCGAGACGGTTGCGGCAAACCAAGGGAGTCGACTAAGGCAGTACAGAAAGGGAAAGACCCTCCACTAAGAAAAATAATTACAGAAAATCTGACTTTCTGAGCGCAGGTGAAAAAAATTGAAAGCGGTCGCGCGGTCCCAGACTGAACCGCTGGTCCACTCCGGCCGGCTTCCTTTGTTCATAACGATGAGGTCACACACGCGCACTTACTGTACTGAATTAGATAGCCTGCTTTTATGCGTCAGGGGATTTGATTACGTGACTTATTACGAGTACAAAGAATCGAAACACAATTCTGCCACAAATGTTTCACCTAAGCATGACCAAGCAGAAGCAGAGATCGCGGTGAAATCACTTTAGCACATTCTGCGAAGTAAGAAAAGAAATTTCTGCTACCAAGTAACGTTTAAAGTTTCATCTAGCAAGCGTTGAACAAAAAAGAGTGAGAAAGAAGGTAATAACGAGTCACTTCTGTCATTCTGTGCCTGTTGAGATACTTTCGGTACAGAAAGTGGTAAATCGTACGAATATCTAAAAATCTTTCTCTGAATACAACTTTGGTATGAACAGTGATAAGTGGTACGAATATCTAAGAAGCTTTCCCTGCATACAACATTGGTTTACTTACTAAATGAAACTTGTTACCAACTGTGACATAGTAAAAGATAATTAGATATTACTATTCCTTTTAATAATATACAGGCTTTTTGATGAATGCCGTAGCAATGTAGGCTGTGGTTGAGGACACATTATATATCTCTAAAGTAAACAGTAAAAGAGAGTATCTTGTGAAACACGTGTAATTTCTGTCTGTAAGACCGGTGATAGAAACATTGTAGCACTCATACCAAAGGATTGTGCATGTCACTGGTGTTTCCAAGCAATATAAATCAATTATGTAGAAAACCGAATGAACATGATATTCGCTTGGCGTAATCCAGTATCTGAATTTGTGCTGTATCATGATCTGATGTGCTTTCCTATTACGAGTACGGGTACATTGTACTAGTCAATAAAAAGAAGTGTAAATTACACGAGGGTTTAACAATTACTATCGTGGGTCCCTGCTGGTAACGGTGGACGTGCTCACTATCCAATAAACAAAGCTACGCATTTGAGTGATGGCTGTCTCGTTGACAAGTGTTAGTTCGTAGTTACGCCAGTAGATCGCTTCGAGGCAATGGCTGCTTTTTCCAGTGAGCTAAGAAGTTTTCTTCTTGTCAGACCCGAAAATACATTGTAGGTAGAGGTTTGTGCGGAAAGTTCCTACAGCTAAACCTGTGTTGTTGCTACGTATGATATGTTCCCTGTGTCGTACAGATATCAAGAATTATATGCAATATTAATACTGTATTTTATGAATAAAGTTAGATGATGATATATTTTTGTTCTCAAAGATGATAATGTTGCAATTATGAACGCCTTTCGTGCTGGCAACAAAAAGGGCCCACTACAATAACAGCAAAACTTCCGTTCAAAATTGTCTTGAATACTCATTGTAAAATGTTAACACCTAGAAGAAAACAAGAAAGAAAGGCTTTTTTCCCCTTCCTGGCTCGACTTCTTCTCTCGTGCCATCCTCTTTATCTCAGAGTAGCACTTTCACCTTACGTCCTCAGTTATTTGTTGGATATATGCCTTACTCTGTCTTCCTCTACAGGCTTTACCTTTTACGGTTCTCTCTAATAGACCGAAAGTTATTCTCGGACACGTTAACACATGTCCTATTACCCTTTTCCTTCTTCTCAGTGTTCTCCATCCGTTCCTTTCCACATCTGTTCTACAGTAACCTCCTCATTTTTCTCGTTACCAGTGCACCTAATTTTCAACATGCTTATATAGCACCACTTCTCAAACACTTCGAGTCTCTTCTGTTCCGGTTTTCCCACAGTCCATGACGCACTACCACAACGCTGTGCTCCAAACGTACATTGTCAAAATTTTATTCCTCATATGAGAAACTATGACACTAGCAGACTTCTTTTGGCCAGGATGTCCTCATACTTATGGTAGTCTGCTTTTTATGTCATCCTTGCTTCGTCTGTTTTGAATTACTTTGCTTCCTAGGTAGCAGAATTTCTTCACTTCCTCTGATTCGTGGTCCCCTGTTTTGATGTTAAGTTCACTATTAATCTCATTTCTGGTACTAATTAGTTTCTTCTTTCTTGCTTTTGCGGTATATTCTCTATCGACATTGTGTGTGTGTGTGTGTGTGTGTGTGTGTGTGTGTGTGTGTGTGTGTGTGTGTGTGTGAGTGTGACTTCACTATCAAAGAAGCAGTTATTAGAGAAAATGAGGAAAAGCCGATTTAGGATACTGATACGGAAAGGGAAGTTATTAAATATCATTTTATAATTATAGTTATATGCACTTGGCTTACATAACTAACATCCATAATATCAGTTTCGAACGCAATAAATAAGACACGTCTCTCAACTAGAAATTAATATTACCATAGAATAATTTATGGTTGCTGTTTTCTGCATTCATCTGCAGTTATTTCAAAAAGTATGAAACACACTCTAAGACAAAAAGAAAATGACGCCCCACGAAGGAATTATCCGAATAGGACGGATATCGGTAGATATGATGTACATTTAAAGGCAAACAAACGGCTACAATAACAGAAAAATTCCATGATTTATTCAAGAGAAACAGCTGTGCAAATTGAGCAAGCCAACAACGCGTTGGTCTTCCTCTGGCCCTTGTGGCTTGCCATGAAGAGCAACAAAACAGGGAGTAGAATATCGTCGAGGTACCGCTGTGCTGTTAAGTTGCCGCGGATGACAACCAAAGGGGTCCTGCGACGAAAAGAAATGTACCCCAGACCACCACTCCTGGTTGTCGGGCCGTACTGCGGGCGACAGCCAGATTGGTACTCCACTACTGTCCGGGACGTCTTCATACACGTCTCCATTGATCATCGATGCAAATTCGAAACGGGACTCGTCACTGAAAACAATTCTACTCCAGTCAATAAGATTCCAGGCCGAATGCTCCCGACACCACTGTAGATCGGCTTGTTGATGTACAGAGGTCAATGGTTGTCGTCGCAAGGGGCGCCGTGATCTCAGCCTCCTTTCTGTGAGCCCGTTATTAATAGTGATTACAGTCAATGAAACACCAGTTGTACGTCGGGTCGATGATAATAATGAATCCAGGGCTCTCAGTGCGTCTCGAACTATTCCTCGGTACTGACGTCCTGTCGCCTCTCTAGGTCGACCGCTTCCTTGTTGCCGCTGTGTTCGGCCACGGTTCACCCATTCCTGACAACATCGTGGAATTGTGGCATCACTCCTACTCAAGCGTAGAGCGATTCGCCGATTACTCCAACCGGTTCTTTGGTGCCAACTACACGTCCTCTCTCAAACGCTGACTTCTGTGTCTATTGTTCACGCGCCTGTCTGCGAGGTATAGTTACTGTCCAGCTGAGTACACGGAATAAAACTGGCAAAGAATTTATACCCTGGTATCGGCGTGTCCCCTGTTTAATATCCTTGCCTGTTGGGCGAAGAAATGGAGCTGCAGCGTCAAATATTCATTCATTGGCCGCCGAAGTTTACAATTCAGCTTTAGTTTTGCATTTTCCGTCGACACCTACATAAACATTAAAAAGTGACCAATTTGCGTATCTCCTTCACGGTGCGTCTTTTTACTAGTGTAACTTTCACTGATGATTACCGGTTGTTAACTCGTATCTTTCTGCACATCCTCTATCCTATACTGCGAGATTCAGAAATGATACTTTGGAGGTGTGTGTTTTAGCAGATGGGCAGTTTTTACGATCCGTGACAGGGAGAGGAGGCGAGAGCGCCGGCCGTGACCTTGACCCGTGGAAAGTGGCCCTGCGGGGCGACGGCGCCAAGGTCGCGGCGAGGCGCGGTTGTCAGCAGGTTCCAGCTCCAGCTGGTCGGCGCCTCCGCTGCTCTTCCCGGAAGGAAGGCTGCGAGGTGGGCGGCGTCCAGGGGCAACGTCCCCTCCTTAGTGGCTGTAAGGTCCAAACTGAATTTACTAGCCACATATTACACGCATAGAAAAAGTTCCGCAAGATTTGAAGCACTCATATCGCATACTAAATGGATCCATTCGCGTTGTTATCAGCACATTTTTACTAGTACAAGTTTCCGTGGTTCATTCGACTGGTTGCGTCTTGTTATTTCGATGCATTAGAATGACAAAATCTGCGAAAAAATCAAAGTGCGCTAATTTTTCGGATGTTGTTGTTGTTGTGGTCTTCTGTCCTGAGACTGGCTTGATGCAGCTCTCCATGCTACTCTATCCTGTGCAAGCTCCCTCATCTCCCAGTACCTACTGCAACCTACATCCTTTTGAATCTGCTTAGTGTACTCATCTCTTGGTCTCCCTTTACGATTTTTACCCCTTACGCTGCCCTCCAATGCTAAATTTGTGATCCCTTGATGCCTCAGAACATGTCCTACCAACCGATCCCCTCTTCTAGTCAAGTTGTGCCACAAACTTCTCTTCTCCCTAATCCTATTCAGTACCTCCTCATTAGTTATGTGATCTACCCATCTAATCTTCAGCATTCTTCTGTAGCACTACATTTCGAAAGCTTCTATTCTCTTCTTGTCCAAACTATTTATCGTCCATGTTTCACTTCCATACATGGCTACACTCCATACAAATACTTCCAGAAACGACTTCCTGACACTTAAATCTATACTCGATGTTAACAAATTTCTCTTCTTCAGAAACGCTTTCCTTGCCATTGCCAGTCTACATTTTATATCCTCTCTACTTCGACCATCATCAGTTATTTTGCTCCCCAAATAGCAAAACTCCTTTACTACTTTAAATGTCTCATGTCCTAATCTAATTCCCTCAGCATCACCCGACTTAATTCGACTACATTCCATGATCCTCGTTTTGCTTTTGTTGATGTTCATCTTATATCCTCCTTTCAAGACACTGTCCATTCCGTTCATCTGCTCTTCCTAGTCCTTTGCTGTCTCTGACAGAATTACAATGTCATCGGCGAACCTCAAAGGTTTTATGTTTTCTCCCTGGTTTTTAATACCTACTCCAAATTTTTCTTTTGTTTTTTTACTGCTTTACTGCTTTTTTCGGTGCATTTTCGGTGACATGGGATTGATGTGGAGATGTAGGCTTGGGGGTTAGACACTAAAGCCTTCGTAAAATGGAAGACTCAAACTGAAATGAAAACTAATTCCAAGTTTGAAAAGCAACGTGCTCCAAAAAATATTAATCAGAGCGACTGCAAAGGACACTGCTGCAAAATATTCATGCAGCTTGTCAGAATAATGCTCAAGCGTGTGTGACTCACACAAAATAGAACTCTCAGCAAGGTACTGAACGTATAAAAAGAAGGGCAACAGAACGTTTACAGGTTTGTCTGACTCCCAACAGAGTGTAACAAAATTGATTAACAACCAGAACTGGCACGCTCTTAATGATATCCGTCTACTTTCCCAGTACTAGTAGTAGTGGCTCTATTCACTCATATACACTTATACAATGATACTGACATGTCTTCGCATTACAATTTAAGAACAACAAAAATAACGTAATCATATACGGTGTAATGTGTACAAGTGCAGATGTTTTTATATTTGGTATTTAATACGTATACGCATTATAGTGCTGTTGTTTTTTTCTCTGCGTCGAACAATCTTCTCACAAACACATCACTTACTTGATGTTTTCTGCACGGTCATAACTGGACCACTAAGTGGACAACTTTTTCAGTACAGGCTAACCGTTTTGTGTCCAGGTACCCGCACTTTAACACCTGACCTGTAGCCCAGGGGAAAATAAGCACTAATGTTACATGTACTTGGTGGTACTACCCAGTCTAAAAATATATGACTTGCAATAGCTATAATTATTAGTCTACAAATGAGGTAAACACTGATGTACCGTTGTTCAGTAGAGCTACCAACAGAAATATTTGCACTGATACCCATTACACCCTGTATACACACGCATTTACATACTTACAGCTGCAGTTTGACAAGTATGGGGAAGGCAGTGTTGACTCTAGCAAAATGGTACAGCTCCCTAAGTATCGCTCCGATAGGGACCACAACCACGATTACATTAATTAGAGCATGCGCAGAATCATTTAAATAGTCATCCTGCTCGAGCTCCGTACATTAAATAGGTACTACCCTCTGACATACCTTTCACTCTGGTTTCAAAATGTGGAATTAGAGGGCATCGTAATAAATACAGGTTGTTCCAACATGATCTTCACGACTTTTATCACGTATATTTCCGAAATGAAAATAAGTAAAAAAGGTGCAGTTCGTGTTATCGTGTTCACACACACCAATTCTTTGTTTTTGATTTTGACCGTTAGTTATTGACGAAAATGGCCGCCTTCCCCACTCCAGCAAATGGCACAGTGTGTGGAATGGTTGATCAAGACCAAATTTGACACACAAGTCCAATAGAACTTGCTAGCACGTTACAGAAGCACGCCACCATCATTTCCGACCATCAGACAGTGGTACACGAGGTTCAAAGAATTCGAAACTATCTTGAAGAAGATGAGTTTTTGGCGTCCAAGCACAAATGACCCTAATATGGAAATGGTGTGGAAGGTATTTATACGAAGCCCAACGAAATCAATCAGTCAAGAGTCTCGATAGTTGAAGCTACAACCAACTACATTGCACAGGGTGCCACACAAGGGACTGAAACTTAATATCTACAAGGAGCAGCTGCTGCATGCGCTTCAACTTGATGACAGGCCAAAGCGCAAAGCTTTTGCCATTGAGATTCTACTTGCATCGACAATGACCCAAACTATCTAATGCAGGTGATGTTCGCGGGGGAATCTTTCTTTCATTTATCCAGTCAGGTAAACTGACACAATGTGAGGATTTGGGGCTTTAAGACCCCACTTTAGCAAGTAAATTGTACACCACTGTCCAAAGGTAAACACGTGGTGATGTCTGCTTCATGAGCGTGTGCTTTCACCGATTTTCTTTGTAGAGGCGTCAATAACCTCGATTGTTTATCTCGACACGTTTTAAGAGGTCGGAGAACTGCAACTTAACATCATGCTGCAAAAGGATGGTACACCTCCTCACTGGACCTCGAGAATTAGGAAGGCTTTGGACGACACATTTCCAGGTCACTGGATTTGCAGAGGAGGAATCAATTCCTGGTTCCTGAGATCTCTAGATATATCCGCATTAGATTTTTTTTCTTTGAAGCTCTGTGAAGAATGCTGTCTACCAGACCCGGGTGCAGTACCTGCAGGAACTGCGAGCTGGGATCATAGCAGCAATTGCACACGTTAATGAGGACGTGCTAGGCCGGAGACGAGAGAAACTGGAATACTGGAACATCACTTAGGTATCCTGCGTGCTACAGAAGGCATGAACACTGAACTTTTTTAAACGGCTAGTAAAACCTTGGATGTGTTTGAACATTATGCCGCAAATCGCAACTTTCTATCTGTCCCCATTTCTGAAATATACGCTATCAGAGCTGTAAACATAATTTGGGAACATCGTATACTGTTGCCGCGGAAAGGTTCCTCTTGCCTCTGGTATGCCGTTATTTTCTTCCAATATTAAAATTGGCACCCAATTTAACGTGAATTCTGTACCACGATACATATCGGCTTTTTTCATCTTGATAAATCTTAACCAGAGGTAGGAGAAACGATAAGCAAAAAAGCAATTATCGTAGAAGGAACACGAGATCGAACTCTAGACCTCTGGATTCGAAATCTGGTACTTCCCGAGGGATTAACGAACTATGACCTTTACTCGCGTCTGAACACAATTGCAGTCCTTTACCAGTAGTGAGGGGAGGGGAATTTATTGTCACTTTTGTTAAAACTCATGTTGGTCACGAGAATGAAATTGACCGGTTGTCACTTATCAAGGGACAAAAGCAGAGCTAGCTTCCGAAACTGCATTGAAGGAACCACTTGAAGGTATAACGAACTGCTACTTCCATTCGTCTGTTAGAATGGCTACTTTCGCGTCGGATCTCGGTACCGCTACAGCAGAGACATCCGTTGGTGTATTGGATAGTCCAGCGCACCCGCGGCTGCCGTCGTTAGAAGCTGGGCGCTGAACCAGCTCACAAGGACGGTCCTTATCACGAACGTGACGCTCGGCTTATAGCTTACTCAGCTGCAGTGAAGCTGTGTTTCCTCACTATCTCCGCAATCTCGACGGTTGCCTACCGCACTGCGCCGCTAAACGGCGAATGAAGGCTGTTTGCTGAGTCGCACATCACAGCTGTACATAGACCGCCGTTTTACTGCAATAGGTGTTACCTGGAATTGCAGTAGAAACACAGAGGACATCCGGGAAATAACAGTAGAAAGCACTGACAGTAACCACACCGGGCATAAGTCCCGTCACCACTTCTGTCCTTGATAATGGCCTCAATTAAGTGAGGAAAAGAGTCCACACACTTCTTCAAGTACGTCATATCCTGATGAATTCACTCATTCATGACTACATCCTGTGGATATCGTATTGTGGTAAAGCTGACTGCTTTATTTCACCGAATGTTTTAAATAGCCTAAAACAATTAAACCCGGGTAATTTAACGGGTCAGCCGAGGTGCCTGAGTGTTCGTCAAAAGTGAGTGCAGCCCTGTCAACAAGGCTCTGTCATGTTGCCAGTGTCCACAGCCAATTAATGATGAAGATGAAGAAGAAAGGACAATAGTCTGTCACCGAAGAATCTTCCTGGTTCATGTTCATTGCACACTTTGGTGACAAAAATCGTAGGATACCTCCTAATGCAGTGTCGGACCTCTTTTTGCCCGGAGTAGTGCAGCAGATTGACGTGGCGTGGACTCAGCATGTCGTTGGAAGTCTCCTGAGCCATGCTACTGCCTCTAAAGCGGTCCATAATTGCGAAAGTGCTGCCGGTGCAGGATTTTGTGCACGAACTAACCTCTCGGTTACGCCACGTAAATGTCTGACGGGGTTCACGTCGGGCGATCTGGGTGGCCAAATCATTCCCTCAAATTATCTAGAATGTCCCTCAAACCAATCGCAAACAGTTCTGGACCGGTGACAACATATCGTTGTTTGGGACCATAAGTCGATGAATGGCTGCAAATGGTCTCCAAGTAGCCGAATATAACCATTTCCAGGCAATGATGGGTTCAGTTTGATCAGAGGATCCAGTCCATTCCACATAAACACAGGCCACACCATTGTGGAGCACCGAGCGAGGTGGCGCAGTGGTTAGACACTGGACTCGCATTCGGGAGGACGACGGTTCAATCCCGCGTCCGGCCATCCTGATTTAGGTTTTCCGTGATTTCCCTAAATCGCTCCAGGCAAATGCCGGGATGGTTCCTTTCAAAGGGCACGGCCGACTTCCTTCCCCGTCCTTCCCTAATCCGATGAGACCGATGACCTCGCTGTCTGGTCTCCTTCCCCAAAACCAACCAACCAACCATTGTGGAGCCACCATCAGCTTGCACAGTGCTTTGTATATAACTTGGGTCCATGGCTTCGGGGGGTCTGCGCCACACTATTTCTTAATTTAGAGCCACGAAGATCATTGTATCAAGCAGAACTGTTCATTATGGACTATGATCAGTATACAAGTAAGCTCCTTGTACGCGTTCCTCATTCAACCTATCCTACTGCCTAAAATATTTATTTAGAATCCTTGTTTGCTTTTTTCAAAATATTCAGTTTACGACCTTCTATAGTCTATGTTATATTTGGCTCTAAAGGTGTGGGATATCCAGTATTTTAGTATTAACGACCCGTGCGTTTGCAACATATTCTGGTTTCCACGAAGACGGAACAAATTACAAAACCGATGATACCTAACGAAAGTGTAAAGCGATTCACACAAAATTTTAATATGTTGTCACTGCAGCATTGCTGTACAGAACCATGAGTTGACGCCTTTGGCACGGTAATCCACTTGCTTGGGCTGTACGTATCAGACAACTCCATGTTTGAAGTTGGTGTTGCTGTTGGTAGTGCGCGAGAAGACAGTTACGGTACTCAACTTGGCGTCGAAGTTTCATATATAGAACTAATTATCATGGTCTTCATTAGCAGACTGTAGGAAAACCAAAATTAGGCGTGTCCATGATAAATGTTCGTTTTCCTATTGCTTACACACAATAGAATGGTAACAAATCACATCTAGCCATCCAGAAAGCCATCGTTCAATGACGACCACAGGTTGCTGTTATGGTACATGAATAATATTTGCTGTTCCCCACTGGAGGGAGAAGAACCACAAACTATCCAACCACGCTCTGCTCTCGTTCCAGCTACTAGAAGGCTGGTATTAACGAGTGTTGTAAGCTGATCACCTCTCGAAGCTAGCACATACGTGCTACTGTTATACTCAGGTTTGTACCGCTGGCCGAGAGTCAAAACAGAGAGACAGCAATATATACAATAAAGTGCAGATCAGTGGATGGTTGGAGCGCAATTCTCTTCAAGGGTAAGTCTCGGGTTGGCTCGTGAAGTAACAACACGTGCATCGTCTGTAAAAGTTGTGAACGCTCGCTGTAGACAGCAAACGTAAAAAACAATCTAATCCTCGAGATTCTTATTTAAGGTGACTTTTACGTAGCTTACCTGTCTCAGAAAGATATGTACAGGCTCATGAGCATCGTGTTAACTTCACTGCCGACTGTCGGGCAAGGCTGCGGTATCGTCTGACATTTATTCTTGCAAGCACAGTTAACACTGCTCTGTTACTGTGACGCGATAAGCACACCTTTAAGTGATAAGCGGGACCAACAGACGCAAAAGAAGCAGATTTCACTTTGCATTATAAACGCTGCTCTTACCCATTTCGTCGTCTAGGTCTGACATCGGCTCAGATGATTGGCTAAAATTATGTGGACCTGAAGTGCACTTAAGGTGTCAGCGGCCCTTCCGTTGCGTTCTGCAGCAGGCAGTTCGCTATCGTTGGTCATAGACAAAAGGTCCTTAGTATACAGTGAGAAATACTCAGTCCTATAACCTTGGCTGTCACAAATATTTGGCTGTTTTTTCGGAATTTAGTGCGATTTCCGAGATTTTTTTTTAAATAGAGATTTCCGAAGTTGTTGTCAGGATTGTGCCTAATAGCTCAACTTCAGTTGCTGCGAATGAAACAAAATACCGGCGAACTCTAATCAAGAAGCATAGGAAATTACGAACCGTTAATGTGATTGGCTGTCCAAATCTGACTCCTGATTCGCCTTGCCCACTTCCCAACATTCACCACGCGATCCCTCACCAGCAGCAGAGCGAAACAGAAAACACCGTAAATGCCCTTTTAGGGCTATTCGTCTATTTGTAGTGATGACAGTATGCACTGACTCCAGTTCACGAACAGAAAATTAGGTGATAATAGCTACTCGAATAAAAGATAGGTTCAAGAATGGGATTAAAAGGATTTGAATTATAAGATTCGTTGACGACATTGCTACCCTAAGTGACTGTGAAGAAGAATTGCAGGATCTGTTGAATGGAACGAACGGTCTAATGAGCACGGAATATGGAATGAGAGTAAATCGAAGACATACGAAAGTAATTAGAAGCAGCAGAAATGAGAACACCGGGAAACTTGACATCAAAATTGGTGATCACGAAGTAAATGAAATTTAGCAATTTTGCTACCTAGGCAGCAAAATAACCTATGACGGAGGAAGCTATGAGGACATAAAAAAGCAGATTAGCACAGGCGAAGTGGGTGTTTCTGGCCAAGAAAAGTCTACCGTTATCAAGTTTAGGCCTCAACTTTAGGAAGAAATTACTGAGAATGTACGTTTGGAGCACGGCATTGTATGGTAGTGAAAAATGGAGAGTGAGAGAAACGAAACACAAGAGACTCGAAGCATTTGAGACGTGTTACTATAGAAGAACGTCGAAAATTAAGTGAACTGATAAGGTAAAGAATGATGAGGTTCTTTTCACAATCGGCGAGAAAAGGAATACGTGGAAAACGGTGGCAGGAAGAACGGACAGGATGATAGGACTTCTGCTAATACATCAGGGAATTACTTCTATGGTACTAGAGCTGAAGAGCGTAAAAAGGGCAGAGGATGACGGAGATAAGAATAGATCCAGCATATACACTATGTAATCAAAAGTATCCGGACACCTGCTGAAAATGACTTACAAGCTCGTTGCGCCCTCCATCGGTAATGCTGGAATTCAATATGGTGTTCGCTTGATGACAGCTTCCACTCTCGCAGGCAGAAGTTCAATCAGGTGCTCGAACGTTCCTTGGGAACTGGCAGCCCATTCTTCACGGAATGCTGCACTGAGGAGAGGTATCGATGTCGGTCTGTGAAGCCTGGTACGAAGTTTGTATTCCAAAACATCCCTAAGGTGTTCTATAGGTTTCAGGTCATGACTCTGTGCAGGCCAGTCCATTTCAGGGCTGTTATTGTCGTGTAACTACTCCGCCACATGCCGTGCATTATAAACAGGTGCTCGATCGTGTTGAAAGATGCAGTCACCATTCCCAAATTGCTTTTCAACAGTGAGAAGCAAGAATGTGCTTAAAACATCAATGTGTCACGCAAAACAAGGGGTGCAAGTCCCCTCCATGCAAAACACGACCAGACCATAACACCACCGCCTCCGAATTTTACTGTTGGCACTACACACGCTGGCAGATGACGTTCACCGGGCATTCGCTATACCAACACCCTGCCATCGGATCGCCACATTGTGAACCATGATTCGTTACTCCATACAACGTTTTTCCACTGTTCAATCGTCCAATGTTTACGACGATGTGTGGCTTATGAGCAACCGCTCGACCATGAAGTCCAAGTTTTCTCACTTCTCGCTTAACTGTCATAGTACTGGCAGTGAATCCTGGTGCAGTTTGGAATTCCTGTGTGCTGGTCTGGACAGATGTCTGCCTATTACACATTACGACCCTCTTCACCTGTCGGTGGTCTCTGTCAGTCAACAGACGAGGTCGCCCTGTACGCTTTTGTGCTGTACATGTCCCTTCAAGTTTCCACTTCACTATCACATCGGAAACAGTGGACCTAAGGTTGTTTAGGAGGGTGGAAATTCGCGTGCAGACGTATGACACAAGTGACACCCACTCACCCGACCACGTTCTGCTCTCTCACGATGTCTAATGACTACTGAGGTCGCTGATGTTGAATACCTGGCAACAGGTAGCAGCACAATGCACCTATCACGAAAAACGTGTGTTTTTGGGGGTGTCCGGCTACTTTTGATCACATGGTGTAATTGAGGACGTAGGTTGCAAGTGCACTCTGAGATGAGAGATTGTCACAGGAGAGGAATTCGTGGCGGACCGCAGCAGACCAGTGCGGACACTGGACTGAAATAAAAATTCGTTGCCAAAGAATCAATGTAGCATGATCTATTAGGCCATGTTCATCAAATGTTTAAGATAAGTTTAATACATTTTTCAATTCTGTGAAATTACTGCTCTACCAATTACCTCACTGTTCGTCCAGAACAGCGATAGGAATAAGCATTGTTTTTACATATCTAGCGCACGTACGGAAGGGTAGAAGACGCGGACGCCGTAGGGCGCTGCGTGTGAATGTGATGAGCGCTCAGAGCGCGGCTCGTGGCTCACGCTTGAGAGCAGGAGTAACGGCGGCCGTGCGGAGCTGGGAGCGCGTGGCCGGCGCTTCCGCAGGCAGCAGGCGGCACGCGGCAGTTTACGGATTTGTGGGTCGCCGCGCCGCTGCAAGTGGACCGCGACTCTACTGCGTCTGGCTGCCCGGCCTCTCCACGTCCACAGCCGCTGCCTGCTTCCACCGGCCAGGACCGGGCCCCGCTCACACCGCATCCGCTTGTACGGGCAGTATCGGCTCACGGTAACCCTATGTACAGCGTCTCTCACAGCAGTCCTTACACACAACTATTTGTGAAAATTGCAACATCCAAAAGGATTGGAGGATATCTAGAACCACAGTAAGCACGTATAGGAAAGAATCGTTTTAGTTTACGTTCAAATTCGCTGTTTTTTGCCAAATTTGCTTCGATTTGTTGCCAGAGTTGGAGCTTTTGTGCCAAATTTAATGTTTTTGCCAAATTCGGTTTTACTTTTTGCCAAAGTTGATATTTTTTTGCCAAATTTCGTGTTATTTTTTGCCAAAATTGGTATTAGTTTTTTGCCAAATTCGGTGTTACCTTCTGCCAAATTCAGCGCTTTTCTGCCACATTTTCTTTTATTTTTTGCCAAATTATGTGTTTCTTTTGGCCAAAGATGATATTTTTTTGCCATATACCGTGTAAATTTTTGCCAAAATTTGTGTTATTTTTTGCCAAATTCCATGTTTTGTTGCCAAATTCTGTATTATTTTTTGCCGAATCCGCTGAGATTTTTGTCGAATTCTGTGAGTTTTTTGACAGTTCAGAAATTTTTGTCAATTTAGGTATTATTTTTTGCAAAATTAGGTGCTATTTTTTTCCAATTTAGGTGCTATTTTTGACATCGAGTCGTAGTTAATTCCGTGGAAAATCAAATGTCATTTTAAGATTGTATACGAACTTCAGCTTTGACGAAAAGTAAGTAAAAATTCATTTAATAACTACCAGTTATGAATATCAGTAAACTGCCGTCGTTAGATTTTTTTTTATAGGTGAATATGACAAATATCGCGATATATCGTAAAACTCGCCGACTCCGCGTTATTTTTGCCTTGTCATTTTCGCGAAATTTTCCTGCCCCTAGTAACTAATCATGATTAAAGTCGCAGAGATGTGGCGTGTATGTAGGCCCACCAGCCCTCTCTTCTGCCTGATCTGACTGGTCACTGTTACGCCACTCTCAGTTAGTGTAAAGCTATCAAACGAAATAGAAACGTGGCATCAGATGCTGGTTTGCCTCGTGGGCGTCTGAGTTCCAGCTGAGCAGAATTATCGGTTTCCGGGAAACGACCTTGTCGTATCGTGACATTGCGGCTCGCACAGGGCGCAATGCAAGGACAGTGATGCGTGTATGTGGGAGCAGTAGGTAGAAGAGGGTCTTACACAGCGAGAACTGGGTACTGAAGCATACAATGTGCCCACAGCACGGCATAACGGCCATCATATCCGCATGGTCGTAACCGACAGAACAGCTCCGTCCAGTGTTGGACGTGCACGTACGCCATTGTGTACCAGTAACCACCAACGCCACAGACTGCAAAGGGCACATGAACTTCGTCACTAGCATATTCAGTGGCAAAGTGGAGTGTTTTCGAACGAGTCTCGCTTCAGCTTACCTACATGATGGCCGCTTACGTTTTGGACGCTACCGCGTTAACGCAATCGGGCAGACTGCATTGTAAAGCGGCATAGCGTACAAACGCCTAGTGTGATAGTTTTGGGGGCCATTGGCTATAACATATAGTCCCGCCTCTGACGTATTGACGGAAATTCGTGCAGCAATCACTGCATCAGGTAGGTTTTACAGCCTGAGGCACTTCCCCTCCGAAAGGCAGCTCCACTTACCATATTTCAGGAGGACAATGTTTGGCCCCGTGTGGTCAGGAATGTGCAAGCCTTCATCGAATAAAGATGGGTACCACTATTCTCACGGTCTACGCTTACGTCTGACATGTCGCTTTCGTAGAAGTCTGTGATACGCGCGATCGGCTACTCTTTCGTTTCGTTCTCCTGTATCAACTTCCATGCTTTGTGGACGCGCCTACAAACCGCGTGGCAGTGTGTTCTCGAACAGCATATTCAAGTCCTCTTTGACTCCATGCCACGACATCTAGTAGCTCTTATTGCATCACGCGGCAGCGCCACACTGTACTGAATTCTCAAAAAAAATGGTTCAAATGGCTCTGAGCACTATGGGACTTAACAGCTATGGTCATCAGTCCCCTAGAACTTAGAGCTACTTAAACCTAACTAACCTAAGGACATCACACAACACCCAGCCATCACGAGGCAGAGAAAATCCCTGACCCCGCCGGGAATCGAACCCGGGAACCCGGGCGTGGGAAGCGAGAACGCTACCGCACGACCACGAGATGCGGGCTACTGAATTCTCACAGTCAGTGCATGTCGAGTTATGTAATTCTAATTTTTTTTGAATTGTCGAGTCCCTGACCTGTGAAATAAATTTCATTGTCATCACGTGTCTCATTCTTTCTGGAGAGATTTTCACAAACGTTAGTAGCCTATATATTACAGTTTCTCTACAATCCATACAGGGGTGCACCGTCGGAAGAATGATTGTTTACAAAAAAAAATGGTTCAAATGGCTCTGAGCACTATGCGACTTAACTTCTGAGGTCATCAGTCGCCTAGAACTTAGCACTAATTAAACCTAACTAACCTAAGGACATCACACACATCCATGCCCGAGGCAGAATTCGAACCTGCGACCTTAGCGGTCGCTCGGCTCCAGACTGTAGCGCCTAGAACCGCACGGCCACTCCGGCCGACGATTGTTTACATCTTGGCTGTCATTCATATTCGGTCAAACACTATTTTTAATCACTTTCGATGCAATTGAGTGATTACGTATCAAGCGTACACAAAAATGCCCCACATCAGTAGGCTCATAGTTGTTAAATAACAAAGCGTCATTCAATCGCTTTGAGATATTACTAGACACATTTTTACGTTAATTTATTTGCAAGTGCTGTAAAAAGATAAATAGTTAATTTCGGTAACGTAAGAATATGACTCGAGTTTAAATTACAGATCAGGTTTGTTTGTGGTACGATACGACCTGTTTTTCCCTATACGCTCATTTGATACTCTATTGGCTCTGAGCACTATAGGACTTATCATTTCAGGTCATCAGTCCCATAGAACTTAGAACTACTTAAACCTAACTAACCTAAGGACATCACACACACCCATGCCCGAGGCAGGATTCGAACCTGCGACCGTAGTGGTAGTGCGGTTCCAGGCTGAAGTGCCTAGAACCGCTCGGCCACTCCGGCCGGCGATACTGTATTACTGTACTGCCCTGCCACGTAGTCTACAAGGTCGCAACGATACTAAAAAGAAGAACCACAAAGTAACACGGTGTGCGAAGAGTGACAACTTCCCATTTCTCACTCTACGAGGGGGCGCAGTCACAGAGATACTGCTAGATTGCTAGTTTGCTGAATATGCCCGTCGAAAGACGATACGAGAAGGACACCTGTATAGAATCAATGCCTCAAAACCGACAGCCAAGGAAGCTAAGCTGAACGGGAATCATAAGCTAGATTAACTGTAATTCTCGACTAAGTGCACTTAAAATTGCAATTCAGCTGCTGCAGGTATGTGAGAAGCAAGTAAATGAATCAGCTGTCCGGAAGGGCACAACGGAGGGGTGGCAAGAAACAAACTGTACGTGAATATAGCCGGCCGCGGTGGTCTCGCGGTTCTAGGCGCGCAGTCAGGAACCGTGCGACTGCTACGGTCGCAGGTTCGAATCCTGCCTTGGACATGGATGTGTGTGATGTCCTTAGGTTAGTTAGGTTTAAGTAGTTCTAAGTTCTAGGGGACTGATGACCACAGCAGTTGAGTCCCATAGTGCTCAGGGCCATTTGAACCAGTTTTTTGAACGTGAATATAGTGAACTGACGCAGAAGGTTTCAGTTCGCGACGGACCACATTAGCAAAGTGCCAGAATAATCGAATGATGTCACATACGATGGTAAGAGCAAGTCCAAAGACTTTTCAAAAGACAGTACCATTGCGTGGCGGAAGTCAAATGACGAGTTGCAGCCTAAACATTTAAAGCCTCTGTAAAACACGGCGGAGGAAGTGTTTTGGTATGGGTCTGTATCTCGTCATATGTACAGTTTTACTTACTTACTTCCTTGTTTGCAATTGGTCATGGCATTTGTTTCGTCGCTTGTTCTATTTTAGAGTAACTTCCATCACAACGACGTACTCAGTGTCTGAAATTGCGGATGCGCACTACATGTATGGCCTAGCAGATGGGCACACGGACACGGCAGAACAATTTCATGCAGAGCCTCACCCTCGGAGGCAGTCAGCTTGTGCAGGAATGTTTTTGCGACTCCACCAACGCCTGCTAGAGACAGGCTCATTTGAGAAGAGAGTTGTATGTGATGGAAGGCCACGCGGTATACGAAAGCCTGAGCTTTAAGAACGAGTTCTTCCTACTGTGGATGAGCTCCATCAACTAGTACAAGGAGAATTACAAGAAGGGGATATTTAAACCAAATGACGATCTGGAACATTCCAAATGAAAATCATTTGTATCTGTTTCACCTTCAATGTGTACAAGAATTAAATGACACAATACTTCAGCCAAGAATAACTTTCTGTCAACGAATGCGCTGTGTTTCTGCAGTTCTTGTCATATACCTTATTCACTAATGAGTCTGGCTTTTCACTTGATGGTGTCTTCAATCAAGCCTGGGCTAATAAAAACCTTCATGAATAGTGACAAGACAGATATCAGTAGAGTCTCAATCTCAACGTGTGAGGTCCAATCACTCATGATCATCTCATTAGCCCCTACTTCATTCAGCAGCGTCTTACTGGACAAACACATGTGTAGTTTCTCAGACATGAGCTGCTTCATTTAAAGACTAGTTCAAATGATCTATGGAACGTATAACCAACTTACTAACTAATTGACTAAGTAACTGAATAACTTGATGACGTACCTATAGATTTCATCCAACGAATATGGTCCAGCGAATATGGTTTATACATGGTGATGCCTCATCTCACTTTACACGGATAGTTCGCCAGTATCTAGATAACCACTTTCCGAACAGATGGATTGTTCGTGAGGGATCCGTTTCTTGGTCTGCCCGATCACATATTTGAATCCAATATGTTCTTTCCTTTGGGGTCATTTAAAATCCTTAGTGTATTCAACTCCCGTACCCACTATCGATGTTCTGATGGTGCATATCCAAAATGGATTTGACCAAATACAGAACACACCAGGAGTTTTCCACACGTAGGCAGAAGTATGGAACGCAGGCTCATTGGATGCACGGAAACAGGACGTGGTCACTTAAAAGAAATTTTTGTAAATGCTGACGTGTGGTAAACGTATTATTTCAGTGCCATGAATAACAAATCCTTTCATATATGCATATGTGTTTGATACATGTATCATTTTTGTTCCATGAATAACAAATCCTTTCCTACCTCCGTAAATAAATATTTTCGGACCCATATTCAAATGAACTTTGTGTAATGTTTTTCTGTCAAGAATGAATCCCTACCCTTTCTGACATGTTTTCATACCTCCTGTATATTAGCTAGAAATAGTGGAAGAGACTGAATACTACTGACAGCCTCTGTATGCCTCTCTGAATTTCTTTTTTTGACTGTGTCTTCATGATCTCTATTGGATCAATACGTATAAGGCTGATGAACACTGGGACGGCCCTTCCCCCCCCCCCCCCCCCCCTTGAAAACCACTTCCTGGACCTGTTTTTAATTCGAGTATCGCCAGATATTGTCTGTCATTATTAGAGTGGTTTCCCGTTGACATTTTTCAGCATCTACATTCGACGAAGAACCTTATGGCCATTGGCAATGGCCTTCACTGTACTCGCATATGTATGTTTCGCATATGTTTCGCACCAAGCGTGGTGGCGCAGTGGTGAGAGGCAGCGCTCACACGCAGGAGGACGTCAGCTATAATCGCTGTCCGGCCATCCAAAGTTTGGCATTCCGTAGTCTACTTAAATCGCTGAAAACGAACGCCGGAATGGTTCCTTTGAGAAGTACACTCCCGGTTTCCTTCCACGTCTTCCCTCAATGGCTGACATCGAAATAAGTGTCCAAGGAATAGAAAAGCAACTGAAATCACTCAACAGAGGAAAGTCCACTGGACCTGACGGGATACCAATTCGATTCTACACAGAGTACGCGAAAGAACTTGCCCCGCTCCTAACAGCCGTGTACCGCAAGTCTCTAGAGGAACGGAGGGTTCCAAATGATTGGAAAAGAGCACAGGTAGTCCCAGTCTTCAAGAAGGGTCGTCGAGCAGATGCGCAAAACTATAGACCTATATCTCTGACGTCGATCTGTTGTAGAATTTTAGAACATGTTTTTTGCTCGAGTATCATGTCGTTTTTGGAAACCCAGAATCTACTATGTAGGAATCAACATGGATTCCGGAAACAGCGATCGTGTGAGACCCAACTCGCGTTATTTGTTCATGAGACCCAGAAAATATTAGATACAGGCTCCCAGGTAGATGCTATTTTTCTTGACTTCCGGAAGGCGTTCGATACAGTTCCGCACTGTCGCCTGATAAACAAAGTAAGAGCCTACGGAATATCAGACCAGCTGTGTGGCTGGATTGAAGAGTTTTTAGCAAACAGAACACAGCATGTTGTTATCAATGGAGAGACATCTACAGACGTTAAAATAACCTCTGGCGTGCCACAGGGGAGTGTTATGGGACCATTGCTTTTCACAATATATATAAATGACCTAGTAGATAGTGTCGGAAGTTCCATGCGGCTTTTCGCGGATGATGCTGTAGTATACAGAGAAGTTGCAGCATTAGAAAATTGTAGCGAAATGCAGGAAGATCTGCAGCGGATAGGCACTTGGTGTAGGGAGTGGCAACTGTCCCTTAACATAGACAAATGTAATGTATTGCGAATACATAGAACGAAGGATCCTTTATTGTATGATTATATGATAGCGGAACAAACACTGGTAGCAGTTACTTCTGTAAAATATCTGGGAGTATGCGTGCGGAACGATTTGAAGTGGAATGATCATATAAAATTAATTGTTGGTAAGGCGGGTGCCAGGTTGAGATTCATTGGGAGAGTGCTTAGAAAATGTAGTCCATCAACAAAGGAGGTGGCTTACAAAACACTCGTTCGACCTATACTTGAGTATTGCTCATCAGTGTGGGATCCGTACCAGATCGGGTTGACGGAGGAGATAGAGAAGATCCGAAGAAGAGCGGCGCGTTTCGTCACAGGGTTATTTGGTACCCGTGATAGCGTTACGGAGATGTTTAGCAAACTCAAGTGGCAGACTCTGGAAGAGAGGCGCTCTGCATCGCGGTGTAGCTTGCTCGCCAGGTTTCGAGAGGGTGCGTTTCTGGATGAGGTATCGAGTATATTGCTTCCCCCTACTTATACTTCCCGAGGAGATCACGAATGTAAAATTAGAGAGATTAGAGCGCGCACGGAGGCTTTCAGACAGTCGTTCTTCCCGCGAACCATACGCGACTGGAACAGGAAAGAGAGGTAATGACAGTGGCACGTAAAGTGCCCTCCGCCACACACCGTTGGGTGGCTTGCGGAGTATGAATGTAGATGTAGATGTAGAATCCGATCTTGTGCTCCATCCATAAGGACCGCGTTATCGACGGGAAGTTTAACGCTAGCCTCTCTTCCTTCATTCCTTTGTTCCTATGAAATACCCTTTCGCACGAGTCCTGTAGTTTCAACGTATTCAAGCTACATTTCCAAGACAGCTAAACATAGCTGCATCTAGCTGATGCTCCACCTCGTTTCTCTCTGTATTACTGGTACCAGCTATTTGTATGAGACAACTGACTCCAGTTCCGACTCATTAACCATGTTGTCAAACGCTCCTACAGGTTTACTCTTTACGAAGTATTACTCCATCTTAATACCTAGTTACTGGTCTTTGTTATCCAAAACCTGATAGAAATGCATAAATAGCAGTCTCTTGCACAAAATTTCTGACACTGAAATGAATGAAAGTGATGTGAAAGGTTGGAATCGTGAGGAAACACATTAACATTATCTTTTGCACTAGTTAATGGCCGTAGACGATCCCAGGAAAACTTACCCAACTTACCCTAGTCATATTGCTGCCCATATCTCCAAAATATTCTTCCGGCAATCGTTGCAGAATGTTTTCCGACGTTTCTCGTCGAACATGTCAACGTCGTCGGTATTATGAAGCACAAAACGTGTCTCGTAGACAAAGAAAACCCACGTTTTGTCATCAGGAGTCAAATTTCGATATTACTGAGCGAAGTCGACAGAGCCGGACGTCGTTTGTCCGTTTCGAAGCCACACACGCAACATGTCTCGTCATCCTTTGCTTTATCTTGACTGCACGTCTCTGTAAGTCACCACTCATCGAAGTTCACTTGGATGTGTAGCTATTTGCGGTTTGGACGATATACTTTCGCCATAGGGGCATATGGAATGTTCACAAACTTTGCGGTTTCAGAAGTAATTTCGGCACGAAAGGTTGTTCCGACGTCACGAGTGCCCATCAGACTACACATGTCGCAAATTAGACGCTGTAAATACTACACTTACAAGAATTCATAATAACAATCAAAGCAAAAATGCCGCAACTAGTCACATTCATTATGTTATAATTTCCACCACTCGTCTCGGATGACTGCACCTCCAACATCAGGTGATTTACGGCACTTAATAAGACGTGTCCGTATTTTATGTACGACAATGGGATAACCAGTGACACTCTTTTTAGTAGCCATGGACTCCTTTAACGATCGCACTTACATCACACACCATATTGAGAACTAAATTGAAGGTGATCGTGGCCACTATGTTGTCAAAAGTAACCGTAAAAATGTTAGTGGACATGTGTCCACCATTATGCTTTATGACGAACTCTGCTGGGGAGACTTTCAATTAGGTTCCTACAAGTCTTTTCTGTAGTGACAACCAATGCTTCTTCAAGAGCGGAAAGTATAGATGGTTCAAATGGCTCTGAGCACTATGGGACTTAACATCTGTGGTCATCAGTCCCCTAGAACTTAGAACTACTTAAACCTAACTAACCTAAGGACATCACACACATCCATGCCCGAGGCAGGATTCGAACCTGCGACCATAGCGGTCACGCGGTTCCAGACTGAAGCGTCTAGAACCGCACGGCCACACAGGCCGGCGGAATGTATAGAAGGTACTGATGTTGGATAATGGTATTGGAGCGGATTCGACGTTCTAACTCATCCCACAGGTCTTCCATTGAGTACATGTTGGGACTATGAGCAGATGAGTCCATTTCGGAAATATTATTCACAAACCATTGCCTTACAGATGCTGCAGTCTGGAGCAGCGCGACCGCTACGGTCGCAGGTTCAAATCCTGTCTCGGGCACGGATGTGTGTGATGTTCTTAGGTTAGTTAGGTTTGCGTAGTTCTAATTTCTAGGGGACTGATGACCTCAGAAGTTAAGTCCCATAGTTCTCAGAGCCATTTGAACCTTACAGATGCTGCTATATGACAGGGTGTTTGGTCATGGTGATAGAATCATAGTCTCCGAACTGTTGCTCTACTATGCGGAGCACAAATGTTGTAAAATGTGTCCGTATTCTTCCAGCTGTAGCGTTTTCTTAATCGCAATAAGGAAACCACACCCTATCCACGGAAAATACCACCATACCGTAACACCACCTCTTCCGTATTCCGTTTTAGGAACTACATATGATGACAGGTAACCATGTCCAGGCATTCGTCAAACATAAACTCTTCCATCGGATAGAGATTCATCACTCCAATCAGTCGTTTCGTGTTTCACTGTCCACTGGCGTCGCTAGTTACACAGCCTCAAGCGTCGCTTAGCATCAGTTAAAAATATATATGTATTTTTTATGAGGAGCTGCTCGACCGTTGCAGCCCATTCTTTTTAACTTCCTATACACAGTCACTGTGCTGGCTGGATTTCTGGCAGCACTTTCGAACTCACTAGTGATTGCTTCCCTTGATTTAATGGGATTTTTTACAACCACCCTTTGGAATGCTCAACGGTACCTGTCCCTCAGTACACGAGATCTGTCTGGTCTTGTTTTAGCTATGGTTTTTCCTTCGCGTTTGCCTGTCACAATCACATCTCCACCACGCGACTGACAAATCTGCTATTACTGCTTCTCTACTAGCAACTCAATTGTCTCCGCTCTATTTTATACTGGCGGATCCTCCTCTTGTGACATATACTGGTCAGTTTTGCATTATCAGTTCCGCGTGACGTAGGACTGTCCAGATGCTTTTGATAATAGGGTGTAAATCTACTTGACGATCGATGTATAACCCTCCGAAAAGGCTTGTGGAGAATGCGAGGGGCGATCAAAGAGTTTCCGTTCGAAGGCCACTCTGACCCCTTACTTATCTGTCGGTGCTTGTATAAGCGCATCGAATACGCACTGGGTTGTATATACGCTGCAACAACGCCCTCAAGCGAAAACTTTTTGATCACTGCTTATATAATGGAATAAATGTGTCTCGCTCCAGAAATCTTTATTTGCGACTGATATTTATCACTGTCACTTCAAGCCAAACTGTTTGCATTTAATGTGATAACAAAATAATCTACATCGAAATTCGTTACTGTGGTGTCACCGCCAGACACCACACTTGCTAGGTGGTAGCCTTTAAATCGGCCGCGGTCCGTTAGTATACGTCGGACCCGCGTGTCGCCACTATCAGAGATTGCAGACCGAGCGCCGCCATACGGCAGGTCTAGAGAGACTTCCTAGCACTCGCCCCAGTTGTACAGCCGACTTTGCTAGCGATGGTTCACTGACAAAATACGCTCTCATTTGCCGAGACGATAGTTAGCATAGCCTTCAGCTACGTCATTTGCTACGACCTAGCAAGGCGCCATTATCAGTTACTATTGATATTGTAAATAATGTACAGACAAGAGCTACGTTCAACATTAATGGATTAAAGTTAAGTATTCCACCAGTTACCTCCTTTTTTCTGAAGTCTAAATTCCATGTCCTGTTCCAGACCTCACGCCAGCCTGCGTGAGCTTAAACGCGTGCCTTTCGGCTTCCTCTAAAATTCGTGGGTTGGCTCTCCTGCCAATCCACAACAGTTACTTCATCACTGTCCTCTCACAGGTCTGCCACTAATCAAAATTGTAAGTAGGCTGTTTAGGTTTTCTTATTGGGAACGCCACGTAGCGCTCTGTATGAATATCACTGGCTGTGCTGTGTGCAGTCTGTGGCTGGTTTGCATTGTTGTTGGCTATTGTAGCGTTGGGCAGTTGGCTGTTAACAGCGCGTAGCGTTGCGCAGTTGGAGGTGAGCCGCCAGCAGTGACGGATGTGGGGAGTGAGATGGCGGAGTTTTGATAGCGGATGATCTGGACAGAGACAGTAAATTTGTAATATTGGATATCATGGACTGACATATATACTATCACTTTTGAACACTATTGAGGTAAATACATTGTTTGTTCTCTACCAAAATCTTTCATTTCCTAACTATGCCTATCAGTAGTTAGTGCCTTCAGTAGTTTGAATCTTTTATTTAGCTGGCAGTAGTGGCACTCGCTGTATTGCAGTAGTTCGAATAACGAAGATTTTTGTGAGGTAAGTGATTTGTGAAACGTATAGGTTAATGTTAGTCAGGGCCATTCTTTTGTAGGGATTTTTGAAAGTCAGATTCCGTTGCGCTAAAAATATTGTGTGTCAGTTTAAGCACAGTCATGTATAATTGTTCAAAGGGGACGTTTCAAAAAAATATATGAAAATCTTATTGTGAAGCACGAGACTTAGACTACGAGCGTGTGATGTGAGGGAGAAACGGGCCGTATGAGTGATGGACGAGCGAGCACCGGGCAGCCGCTGCCGGACCACACGAGACCAGGCGGCGGCGGAGAAAGCCTGCACGGCCGCCCGCTCCGGCCACGCAAGTGGACCGCGACAGCGGCGCCGCACCAACCCCCAGGTTTCTCCACAGCCAGCTGCCTGCACACGTCTGCCCGTACGAGACCAGTACACACACTGCCCGTTAACATCTACTAAGCTTGAACAAACATGTGGAAACACCACAAACGCCACACCATACCAACCCTACACGTTGTAGAATAACCGGTGGCATTCAAAACAGCTACCGGTCGTCTCAGAATGGACAATATAGATCCTGTATGGTTTTCAGGACGTACCTCCTACCAGAAAAATAGTGGCTAGTTCAGGCAACGGTAATGGAGGTGCACAGCGATCACGCAACCTCCTCTTTAAAGTAGGCCGCAAGGCTCATTAATACTGAGATCTGGTGACAGCTGTGGTCAGGAGAGATGCGAAAATTCATCCTCTTGCTTACAAACCAGTCCTGAATTATGTAAGCTGTGTGAACAGGGGGTCTTTTGTCTTGGAACACAGCATCACCGTTGTGTACAAACATTGTACCATGGAACGGACCGCCGGCCGGGGTGGCCGAGCGGTTCTAGGCGCTACAGTCTGGAACCGCGCGACCGCTACGGTCGCAGGTTCGAATCCTGCCTCGGGTATTGATGTCTGTGATGTCCTTAGGTTAGTTAGGTTTAAGTGGTTCTGAGTTCCACGGGACTGATGACCTCAGAAGTTAAGTCCCACAGTGCTCAGGACCATTTGAACCATTTTTTTTTTTTTTGGAACGGACCTGAGTAGCGAAAATGGTCGCTTAATCCTTGGGAGTAATGTGACCTTACAAAGTATTTTTGGGCCAATGGAATACCACAATATGGCGGCCTAAATCATCACCGAGCCCCTCCTGTGTTTCACTCTTGGGGCGTAAACTTAGCCAGAAGTTGGAAACAGTGTGAAACAACATTTTTTTGTGTGGCCATCCTCCGCAGCAACCATATAAATACTTGTTTTGCAAATCAAACTGCCTTTTCCTGCTGCTAGTTAATTTATCTATCCCACACGCGTCTCGCCTTCTCCTGTTCTAAGGCATCATCAGTGGGATCTATAACGATATAGTTTTGTTAGTTTCAGATTATTATACAGTTCACTTCGCGATTTTTTTGTAAAAAAGTAATTACTTACGATTTGCTGATGTGCTTTTCCTCACATCTGGTCTGGAGGTCGCATTACCACTTTTATGAGTGCCATATAATCACACCTTTGAGGTCTTGCCTTCCACACACTGTTCACCATGTTTCTTACTCTTTTTTTGTGGTGGACTATTGTTCATTTGACACTCGATACAACTATCGTCGTACACTGTTTTAGGAGGTGTTTTCTTTTATTATTATTATTATTATTATTCTAATTATTTTCATGTCATCTTCTCTAGTAGCAACGTGATGTCGAGCCTTATTAGGTGATTCCCATGCCGCGGTGTCAAGAGTAACACAACTCCATATTTACTTCAGTTTTAAAGAAAATTAGTTACAAAGGAGCATATATTCTCAACTTTGGGTTTCTGTGACCTATAATAGTCAGGTATAGTAGGTTACCTCTTATGTGGTAATAATCCCTACAGTTCGTATCTAAATTACAGCGCTACTGACATGTTAGAGAGAAAATAATAAATGCAGGTGATTTGCTCAAAATAATGTTAAAAGGACTTCAGTTGCTAAATTCAAACGTTCCACATCACAGTAATGGTTCATATAAAATATAAGTCATTACTAATCTCGAGCCGGCCGCTGTCGCCGAGCGGTTCTAGGCGCTTCATTCCGGAACCGCACTGCTGCTACGGTTGCAGGTTCGAATTCTGCCTCCGGCATGGATGTGTGTGATGTCCTTAGTTAGGTTTAAGTAGTTCTAAGTCTAGGTGACTGATGACCTCAGATGTTAAGTCCCATAGTGCTCAGAGCCATTTGAACCAATAAGGTTTTTCTACCCTAGAAAGTACTGAGAAAAACAAAAATCAGTTATAATAGGACTCATGATCAACACATTGAAAAGAAAAATTAAGGATTAAGTCATACTATGTAATAATACCCTTGGGTGACAACAGTCGTGAAGTAGCGATATGCACATAAACTGACGGCCGTAGTATCGCTTATACACGGTATAAAAGCCCAGTACATTGGCGGAGCTGTCACTTGTACTCAGTTGATTCATGTGAGAAGGTTTTCGACGTAAATATGGCCGCAAGACGGGAATTACCCGATTTTGAACGCGGCATGGCAGTTGGAGCTAGAGGCATAGGACATTCCATTTCCGTAACCGTTAGGAAATTCAGTATTCAAATAGTTCTGAGCACTATGGGACTCAACTGCTGAGGTCATTAGTCCCCTAGAACTTAGAACTAGTTAAACCTAACTAACCTAAGGACATCACAAACATCCATGCCCGAGGCAGGATTCGAACCTGCAACCGTAGCGGTCTTGCGGTTCCAGACTGCAGCGCCTTTAACCGCACGGCCACTTCGGCCGGCGAAATTCAGTATTCCCAGATCCACTGTGTCAAGAATGTGCTGAGAATATCAGACTTCAGGCATTACTTTTCACCATGAACAACGTAGTGGCCGACGGACCTTCATTTAACGGAGCGCTAACAGACAAGCAACACTGCGTGAAATAATTGTAGAAATCAATGTGGAGCGCTCGACGGACGTATCCGTAAGGACAGTGCGGTGAAAATTGGCGTTAATGGGCTATGGCAGCAGGCCTCTCCTGGGCTCGTGACCACATCGGTTAGACCCCAGACGACTGGAAAACCGTGGGCAGGTCAGATGAGTCCCGATTTCAGTTGGTAAGAACTGGTAGTAGGGTTACAGACCCCAAGAAGCCATGGACACAAGTTGTCAACAAGACATTGTGCAAATTGGTGGTGGCTCCATAATGGTGACGGGTGTATTTACATGGAATGGACTGCGTCCTATGGTCCAACGGAACTGATCATTGACTGGAAATGATTATGTTAGGGAACCTGGAGACTATTTGCGGCAGTTCGTGTATTCATGTTCCCAAACAACCGTGGAATGTTTATTAATGATAATGACCGATGTCACCAGGCCACAATCGAGTGCGATTGGTTTGAAGAACATCCTAGACAACTAGATCGATTGACACGGCTATCCAGATCGCCTGACATGAATCTCATCGAACATTTATGGGATATAATCGAGAGGTCAGTTCGCGTACAAACTCCTGCGCTGCCAACCCTTTCGCAGTTATGGACGGCTCTAGAGGCAGCATGGCTCAGTACTTCTGCAGGGGACTTCTAACGACTTTGAGTCCATGCCACGTCGAGCTGCTGCACTACGCCGGGAGAAAGGAGATCCGACACAGTATTAGGAGATATCCTACGAGTTTTGTCATCTCAGTGTAATTTCGAGTGGCTGAGTGCAAATCTTTCAATTGGATATCCTATGAGTTTTGTCACTTCAGTGTAATTTCGAGTGGCTCAGTGGCTGAGTGCAAATCTTTCAATTTGACGCCGTGTGGCTCGATTTCCTCGCCGCCGGTATGTGTCGTCTTTTAGTGGTGTGCGCAGAGCGCACACTGGCGCCACCTACCGGGCCGATCGGAAGCTAGAGCAAAAGCTGAGGAAGAGGGAGTGATTTTGCTCCATGACGAGCCCGTATTGGAAACAGCTGAACGGGTGGGACTCCGTTTCCTGAGCGTAGTTGAATCTCACGAGCTTGTTTGCTCACATGAAATTTTATGTTATATGCTAAATTAACCGATTTATTTTGGTAATAACAATCACTATCGTAATGAAAGAGTACATTAGTTATAAAATTTAACTCATTTCAGTAAATGTGTAATAGGCCATAAGTGCCGCGTTTTTATGAGTGATTAAAATTGAACTACTTTATTTTCACCTGAATGGTAAATTTTAAATGGTTTCATTTGTCAACTTCTCTTGTTTAAAGGTACCAAATGAAATGTTAGGTGCAACTGTCGATGGTTATTGCCTGATGTGTTACTTTGGTCCAGTCCTACCACCCTACAGCCTATTGTGCTTAGTTTGTGTCGTTGCGTAAAAGGTGTAATTGCATGTTGTCTCGACACTTCAGCGCGTACCTAATCTACACCAGTTACCCAACCTGGATGAAGTGAATTGCAGTTTAACATTGAATTCGAACCAGGTGTCGTCCTGGCGACTTCTCATATCGTTGAGAGATGATCGCTAGATTAAAGGTAGACCGAAAATTTCCGTGGTCCGGCCGAGGTTCGATCACGGGACCTCTTGGTTTCCAGGCACGCGCTTTACCGTTAGACCAACCGCTTCGAAAGTCATAATCATAGTAAACGAGTTCTTGTACTTACTGCAGTTCAAGATAACTACCGAACGGACATCAAAGGAAATAAACACAAGTGTAAAAGTGGTCTGGATTCCTTTTATAAACTGGCCAAGTTTTTCAGAACTAAGTTCTCATTATATCTGTAAAGGAACTTTTACAATCTGAATGTGTGACCATTTTCGATTTATGTCGTGAAACCTAGCTTTCAATAAAAAAAAATAATCCTAAAATGGAGGACTGGTCAGCGATACATGGAGAGATGTTTGTTGGTAATTATTAGGAGATAGTGGAAAAGATACAAATTCATCAGTGAACAAATTGAGGACGTTATTATGACTGTAATGGAAATGAATTGAGGGGGAACAGGACATATACGCCGGCAAATGGAAGGCAGATGGACCAAGAAAAACTTTTGCAGGATTCCAAGACATAAGAAAAGACAAACACGACGACATAGCGAAAGGGATGAGAGGTCCTGACGTTTAAAAACACGTAACAAGGACGGAAATAGCTGAAAGATGTTAAATGGCTCCTGATGATGATGATCAACGTTTCTAGCAGATGAAATCACCTTCAAATGTTTATGTATGGGCCCGCCGACTACCACCCATATTTTCAATTGTAATTTTGTTTCTAGCGTGAACTGATGGACCGGCTTTTTGTTTTGGACAACGAATTCATACATGCAACCATTTGAATTCTTTTCAAATGGTGCAAAAAATATATTCGTTTTATTATTTTCTGCTATCATGTTTCAGTTCTGTCTCCTAGTCCTGAACTACTGATAATGAAAATGTAGACTCGTTACTAACCTTCACTAATTTTGTCCAAGTTGCCGTCGATCATAGACTGTTCATATTAACAATTTTTTATGACGATTTACATACAATATCACTGCTTCTAAAAGCCGTAGAAACAAAACTATTCTGCAGTTTTAGCTGATAACCTGTATTGCTGTATTCCACATAATGAACCTATAAAACAAAAACAAACTTTTTGTATCACTTTTGTCCCGACCGAGGAAATTTCACGCAACGCTCACAATAAACGCTTCTTACTAACTTAGAATTAGACGAGATCTGTAGTTAGACACAGCCATTTTGAAGCATAACACGCCCCCTCTTTATCAAAAAGAACTAAGATTGTTACCTAAACAATTTTTTTAAAGAATGCAGTGAATGAAAAAGACTAAGGGATGTAGAAAAAGAACTGAGGCAGCTATTCGATTTAGCAGGTTTCTGAAGCACTTAACTTCGGTCCTTGTTATGAAATTATCTCCTTAAAACTGAGTTGATGATGGTATCATTAAAGCGCAATGGATTATAATGAGAAATTTCACCAGTTGGGACGTAAAATGGAAACTGTAACGCACCAGAACATAAAGACAGTCCCAGAATTTGGTGGCACATGCATGACAGTGGTGATTTGTATGAGTGCACAAAAATGTCAGTACCTCATTTTTTCCACTTCTCAAATCGAGAGATAAGTGGAAGACACGGTAGGCTGATAACCATTTGATCAAGTGTTAAACCAATTTCAGTTCGAATCAATTAGCGCAATTTTCACTTATCTGCTCAAGAGTGTAACTTACATTAGTTTCCGCGATAGGAGGAAATGTCTAAACAGGGGTTTGGCAATCTATTACGCAAGGACCAATGAGACTGTTGCATCCGTTTCTGCACTGAATAAAAACACGTGGAATGTCTAGGTAGGCCGATAAGGGTGAAGATAAATTATGAAAATTTAGCAAAGTATCTCCAACTATCATCAAACTTACAAAATTTGTCTTTCCGATGGCCGTAAGTAGGTTTTTATGTAATAAAATGTTGATAACTGAAATTCACTGAGTGAACTCGATTTAAGCAATCTAGATTAATTACTGATAGGAATCTTCCATCTTTGTGTTGTTTGTGAGTTACGTAAAGTTGATCTCTATGTCCCGTCAATCACTTCGAAGTCTTTATCCTAAACAGAATCCACTAAGATGATAAGCCTTCGTATCGTGGACCCATACGCAGTGTTTATTTTGCAGTCTGATAAACATAATCCGTCATATGAGCGTCAACGGGTTGGAATCATACCAGCGAATCTGAATTGTTCTGCAAGATTTTTCTTTTTTTCCTTGTTCATACACTAAAACACATCATTTATGGACATAAAGAAGAAGCACGTATATACTTAACTACTTTTTAAACCTGTGCATGTGAAACTCACATCAAACACCTCTGCGTACGCTGTAGTTTTGACTTGTTAGAGTTATTATAGTATCTAGGGGACTATTAACACGACGTTCAGGCTAGAATTTAGATCGTCTGCATTTCGTTCTAGACACAGATGTGTATCAGATTCCAGAACATATAAAAGGAAAACATCGCGATTTTTCTAATCAGAGACTGCTGGTAAGTGAAATACTTCATCAGCCCCTTCATCAGCCCTATACCTGTGTTTGAACAGTCAGACAGTGAAGTGTTCCTTAGCTTGGTTTATGTAGTCGCTCATTGAATTATAGAGCATTGGAGACATTTTCTTACTCTGATTGTGACCGTTCTCGACAGAGAGGAGACTAGAATTCGTTTCTCCCTGCATCTGGTGACGACCTATACCCACACACGCATAAGCTTTATCTCCAATAGTGTTTAGCAACAATAGAGTGGTGACTACTACTACTGCCTACCTCTAGGTTACTGTTTTTCGCGAGGGACAAATTGCAAATTCATAATATTAACATTATTGTTACTACGAGGGAAGTTAAAAACTGATTTCCGTCAGATTACTAACAAAACCCTTTTCGCAAAAAATGTCTGAAGCTATACATGACAATAAAATAAATACTTAGTAACATGGGGGCTCATGTAGACAATCTTTTGAGTTATGAGGGTGTATCCTTAACTGCACTGAAATAGTTGTTTGGATCACGCAGTGAGTACACTAAGAAAGAAATTATCAATGTGCATCAAATGCAGTCAGCAAGCAGTCTTAAAAATAGCGATGTATCAAAAAAATATGACCTCAAATGGTTCAAATGGCTCTGAGCACTATGGGACTTAACTTCTGAGGTCATCAGTCCCCTAGAACTTAAAACTACTTAAACCTAACTAACCTAAGGATTCGAACCTGCGACCGTAGCGGTCACGCGGTTCCAGACTGAAGCGCCTAGGACCGCACGGCCACACCGGCCGGCAATATGACCTCTTGTCAGAGTTTTATGTACAACTTCCAGTACTGTACATAGGTTGTAATATGTGCGTTCTCACTAGAGAGTGGACTTACTCTGGTGTAAACCACTTCATGCAGCTTCAACCCATACATATAATTTTATATACTACATGTTAGTCACTATCCTCCCAAATTTATCCTGTTTGTTGCAACATAGTTACGTTCCGGAGCTATATTTGACTGAGATACCCGCGCTGCAATACTATTCAACGATAAACAGATAAACTTAGAGGTGTTGTACGTCACACACAGACGATCATTATTTTTCCTTTCTCTCTTATTGTGGGACTTATTTTATTTCGTCCATCGTACGTGAGTTACGCGAGATGTAAGTTTGGTTCTGGCAGTGAACAAAAGCAGTTTGTTTATAACTTTTGGCGAGTTCGAATCAGTTCATCGGCGCTGATATCGATCTCCTTACACACTTCTTTCATGCGCAGGCTCTGTGGAAAATGACAGGGTGGGGCATGAAGCAGTCAAGCAATCGGCTCAGTTCTGGTGAGAATTGGTGTAAGGTATACCACAGTCAGGCCGGAAACAGACTGCACTACACGTGTTACAGTGTCCAGCAAGAATGGTGTGCAGAAACTGAAGGTAATCTCACTTAAGCCCGCTGGCAGACACACAGGTCCTAGAAAATTATTACCAACAATTCGCAGAGAACAGTTTCCGGTTGGATATAGTAGCAGTCGCATGTGGGTTCTCATTGTCACATATATGACTATTTCGACTGTCAATCTGCTGGCACTTGTAAAGTTTCCAGGTGGCAACATCATTAGCAGTTTTAGGAAGAAACCACTGTACAAATTCATTACGAGGGGTGGTATACTTCAGTAGTAGTGCTTGTACCTGCTGAATACGGTATACGTGTGGGCTCTGCTCCCACATTACCCTACAGACGGTCACGTGACCCTCGTCACCAGCACGTTCTACAGCACGGTCACTGGCTGAAGTTACATTCCTAAATTTCTCAGTCCTCACTATCCTATGTTTTCAGCTCGTGCTTTCTACCGAAACTTCCCTGTTACTCGTAATCGTCGATGAAGGGCAACAACAGCAGTGTGATGTGGACGCCTCCTGGTAAGAAACATGCTCGTAGACAGGAGGGCGTCTCTTCCCTTTGTCTTCGTTTCATGTGTTTTTATTTACTTCTTTTGTTGCGTCTGAACAGCTATTAGACTAACCTTGTGCATAGTCACTCTACTTGCTTCCTGTCAGAATTCAACCTTTCTATCTCCTTTTCGAGGTCAGGTATTCTGCTCATTTATGTTGCAAGTTTACACACTAGTTTTCATAGAACGTCCTTATTATAAATGCATATAATAACCACATATATCATCGTCAGAGTGACATAACTGAATAACTAGTGTCTTCTCGTCGTCCCTTTCTTTTTAATTGGTACTTTTAATTAGTGCCAACATGATTCACCAGCCTGAAATGCAGCGCCTGCACAAAGCAGTTTGATAAGTCTGGTAAATTTCCATGGAAGAATGCAACATTTTTGTCGCGCCTTCGTGGTTGGTAAGCTTGATTATTCCAAGGAGTGTATAAAGAAGTTCAACAATGTACAGCGTTCATTTTATTGTTGACAGCTATGTTAACTGTTCAGTGAGTCGATTGTGATTGAAAATGGAGAAAAATGAGTTCCTTGCTGTTATTAAACATTTTCTTCTGAAAGGCTGGAATGTCACACAAATCAAAACAGAGTTTGATGAAGTTCACGCGGACTCTGCGCCACAATTGAAGATGGCTTTCTTTTGGATTAATGAATTTAAACATGATCGAACACGTATCGAAGATGAAGCACGCACCAGGCATCCAATTGAGGTCACCACACAGGAAACCATTGACAAATCCATGATGTGGCAATGAGACTGTAGGAATCACAAATAAGTGATTGCATAATATCCTGCACGGAGAACTGGCCATGAAGAAACCGTGTGCGAGGTGGCTGCTACGACTGCACACAGATGACCAAACGCGCATATGACAGAACATTTCAACAAACTGTCTGGCGATGTTTAATCGCAATCCGCAAGACAATTTGCGCCGCTTTGTGACTGTTGATGAAACATGGGTCCGTCATTACACAACGAAGTCAAAACTGGAGTGAAAACAATGGACAAATGCTGATGAAAGCGCGCTGAAAAAGACAAAGACTGTTTTATCAGCTGGAAAGTTGATGGCCATTGTCTTTTGGGATTACCAAGGAATAATCCTCAAAGATTACTTGGTAAAAGCCATAACCATAACTAAATCCTATTACGCTTTATTCGTGGATTGTCTGAAACTTGCGTTGGCTGAAAAAAGACCAAACAATGTTGGCACGCAAAAGAGTGCTCTTTCGCAAAGGTAATCAACCATCCCACATATGACAATGGCGAAATTATAGTAAATGGGCTTTTAACTGGTTCTTCATCCAATTTCTTCGTCATACTTAGCCTCATGTAACTTCTTCCCTTTCCCCAACTTGAAACTCTGGCTTGCTCGGTAGATATTTCCATCAAATGAGGAAGTGGTTATTGCAGTCACCGAGTATTTTGCGGAATTTGACAAAACGTATTTTTTCCATGGAATGGAAAGCCTGGCGGATTGCTGGACCAGGTGTTTATCCGTCAAAGGACACTATGTCTAGAAGTAAGCCGAGCTGTTAACGAAATCTATTTCCGAGCAGAATCTTGCTCCGAAAACCAGCGATAATTACCGTTCCGTTACGTGTCGTACCCGGCGGGAATAGTGCGTCAAGTATTTTCGACAAGAGCTCTGTTGCAGAAACTCATGTCATGACTGGATCGCAAAATGTCTAGAAAACAGCAATGTTTCGTTATTCCATTGATGACTTCGTCTACATGCCCTATAACCGAAGCTAATAATCTACATTAACGTAGAAGGATATTAATTAAAGTTACTAATTATTTAGAACTTACAAGTATTACAACTTCGATCCTGCACAACGGGCTAAGAATACGTAAAAATATCTAGAACACGTCTAGAAGATTCGCCCTTTCACGGCCACACAGCAGCAAATGGATCTCCCTGACAGAGCAATTAATCAACGATAATTTTCCATCAGCTGAAGTAAGTATCTCAGAGGATTACTGCTACGTGTCTCGTGATAAATCTGTTGACTGTTTTACATCGGTTTTTACTTGTGTGATACACGGATAAATGAGTAACAAATCATTCTTATTGCTGAGACGTTGTCAGTTACATAAAAATCATGATAGATTTGTTGTGACGTAATGAAAAAACGATGAACTTATTTTTGCACATTTGTTGAACTTGTTGTATTTCTTGAGAAACTACACTACGGGCCATTAAAATTGCTACACCACGAAGATGACGTCCTACAGGCGCGAAATTTAACCGACAGGAAGAAGATGCTGTGATATGCAAATGACCAGCTTTTCAGAGCATTCACACAAGGTTGGCGCCGGTGGCGACACCTACAACGTGCTGACATGAGGAAAGTTTCCAACCGATTTCTCATACACGAACAGCAGTACACCGGCGTTGCCTGGTGAAACGTTGTTGTGATGCCTCGTGTAAGGGGGATAAATGCGTACCATCACGTTTCCGACTTTGATAAAGGTCGGATTGTAGCCTATCGCTATTGTGGTTTATCGTATCGCGACATTCCTGCTCGCGTTGATCGAGATCCAGTGACTGTTAGCAGAATATGGAATCGGTGGGTTGAGGAGGGTAATACGGAACGCCGTGCTGGATCCCAACGGCCTCGTATCACTAGCAGTCGAGATGACAGGCATCTTATCCGCATGGCTGTAACGGATCGTGCAGCAACGTCTAGATTCCTGAGTCAACAGATGGGGACGTTTGCAAGACAACAACCATCTGCACGAACAGTTCGACGACGTTTGCAGCAGAATGGACTATCAGCTCGGAGACCATGGCTGCTGTTACCCTTGACGCTGCATCACAGACAGGAGCGCCTGCGATGGTGTACTCAACGACGAGCATGGGTGCACGAATGGCAAAACGTCATTTTTTCGGATGAATCCAGGTTCTGTTTACAGCATCATGATGGTCGCATCCGTGTTTGGCGACATCGCGGTGAACGCACATTGGAAGCATGGATTTGTCATCGTCATACTGGCTTATCACCCGGCGTGACGGTATGGGGTGCCGATGGTTAGACGTCTCGGTCACGTCTTGTTCGCATTGACTGCAGTTTTAACAGTGGACGTTACATTTCAGATGTGTTTCGACCCGTGGCTCTACCCTTCTTTTGATCCCTGCGAAACCCTACATTTCAGCAGGATAATGCACGACCGCATTTGCAGGTCCTGTAAGGGCCTTTCTGGATACAGAAAATGTTCGAATGCTGCCCTGGCCAGCACATTCTCCAGATCTCTTACCAACTGAAAACGTCTGGTCAATGGTGGCCGAGCAACTGGCTCGTCACAATACGCCAGTCACTACTCTTGATGAACTGTGGTATCGTGTTGAAGCTGCTTGGGCAGCTGTACCTGTACACGCCATCCAAGTGCTGTTTGACTCAATGCCCAGGCGTACCAAGGCCGTTATTACGGCCAGAGGTGGTTGTTCTGGGTACTGATTTCTCAGGATCTATGCACCCAAATTGCATGAAAATGTAATCACATGTCAGTTCTAGTATAATATATTTGTCCAATGAATACCCGTTTATCATCTACATTTCTTCTTGGTGTAGCAATTTTAATGGCCACTAGTGTATTTCGTATATTCGTTTGACTGTCGTAGATTGAGCTTATGAGGAAATCTGAAATAACTAATGAGTATTACGTTCTACCAGCGATACGAACCGCTTTGTTATTACGACTTACCTTGTGGGACACCATGAAATAGTCCCTCATCAGCCCCTATAGTTTCATGAAGTTCCGATAGATGGTGGCAGTATACGTAGTCTTCAAATGGCGTCTGTAACGGAGGTGCGTTCCAAGCAGAGAACTGTCACTGAGTTTCTTGTGGCGGAAAATCAAAGCATCGCAGATATTCATAGGCGCTTGCAGAATGTCTGCGGACACTTGGCAGTGAATAAAAGCACAGTGAGGCGTTGCGCGAGGCATCTATCACCATCGCAGAAAGGTCACGGAAAGCTGTCCGATCATCCGCGTGCCGGCCGGCCGCACACAGTTGTGACTCCTGCAATGTTGTAATTTGCGGACATTCTCATCTACTATCGACGGGTCACGATCTAGCCACTCGCTGCTCAACTGGACGTCTCTGTTGGCAGTGCTGACACACTCGTCCACCAATTGTGGTGTGTGACCACTGGATTCCTCGTCGCCTAAAAGAAGACCATAAAGAGCAACCAAGAACCATCTGTGCGGAATTGCTTGCGAGTTACGAGGCTGATCGTAACAATTATCTGTCGAACATCATCACAGTCGATGAGACATGGTTTTATGAGACATGGTTTTATCACTTCGAAACAAACAAAACGGCAATCCGTGGAGTGACCTACCCTCCAAAGAAGCCAAGGCCTCACCATCTGCCGGTAAAGTCACAGCAACCATCTTCTGGGACTCTGAAGGCGTTGTTCAGTTTGCTGTCCTCCCTCAAGCTGCAACGATCAAATCTAAAGTGTATTATACAACCATCAGAAAATTGAAGAAACGGCTTCAACCTCTTCGTCCTCACAGAAAAACAAATGAACTCCTCCTTCTCCATGACAAAGCAAGGCCACAGACAAGTCTGTACATCCGACAGGAGCTCACAGAACTTCATTTGGACTGATCTTCCTCACTCTCCTACAGCCCGGATTTCAAACCTTTCGCCGGCCGTTTTGGCCGAGCGGTTCTAGGCGCTACAGCCTGGAATCGCGTGACCGCTACGGTCGCAGGTTCGAATCCTGCCTCGTCGTCCTACCCGACAACAAAGAATTGAAAATGTAATGACATCGCTGCAACAACTTTTTGCTCTGAGCATGAATGTACAGGAAAACAGATGTTCGTTTCATCACGACAGCCCTGTTATGCCTCTATTATACGTACCTTGCCACAAATGTACCCCTATCGTTATTAGTGTTGTTCGTTTCCGACAAGACAGGATAGGTCGCAGTGTTTGATTGAAGGTTAGAAAAAGAACGAGATTCGGACTTGTAGACGGTCGCCTTAGCCGGTTGTACTAACGCCAGTGCTCAACAGCGCTCTCGTATGGTGTTTAAAAGGCTTGTAAAACTCTCAGCCTCGGTGTATCGGAGACGCTTGATAAGCACATAGTATCAGAACAGCATTCGTTATATTTAAGCGAGTGCTACAGTCTTGCGAAAGATGAGCAAATTCGGTGAGCCGTTGTGTGTGTGCATTCCTCGTTAATAACTACCGCCAATACAAGGCGAAGCCAAATTCTCCGTCATATTCACTCTCTTGGATGTTCCAGCCCAATAGCATTGTGGGAAAAACTGCTACGTCTACTGGCCGGACAGTGTTGCCGAGCGGTTCTAGGCGCTTCAGTATGCAACCGCGCGACCGCTACGGTCGCAGGTTCGAATCCTGCCTCGGGCATGGATGTGTGTGATGTCAAAAAAATGGTTCAAATGGCTCTGAGCACTATGGGACTCAACTGCTGTGGTCATAAGTCCCCTAGAACTTAGAACTACTTAAACCTAACTAACCTAAGGACAGCACACAACACCCAACCATCACGAGGCAGAGAAAATCCCTGACCCCGCCGGGAATCGAACCCGGGAACCCGGGCGTGGGAAGCGAGAACGCCACCGCACGACCACGAGATGCGGGCTGTGTGATGTCCTTAGGTTGGTTAGGTTTAACTAGTTCTAAGTTATAGGGGACTGATGACCTCATAAGTTGAGTCCCATAGTGCTAAGAGCCGTTTGAACCATTTCGCACCTTTCCACTTCCCTCTATTTGGCCCAACTAAGGATGCACTCTGAGGGACGCAGTACGTGGGTAATGGAGAGGTTATTGATGCAGCACGATGTTGGCTCCGACGTTGACCAGTAGAGTGGCATAGGGGCCCTCCGAGTAAGGTAGCGTAAGACCGTCGAATTGAAAGGAGATTGTGTTGAAAAATAGGATTTTGCAGCCAAAATAATGGGAAATAATTTGGTTATTGGAGTCCTCATCAAAAGTAAAGTCTTTCATAAAAGAAAATGTATTGCATTACTTATTAAACGCCCCTCGTACGAACAAGGATATTGTTTGCGGCCATCCTGTGCGTAATTACTCACCTGACACGCCGCACACAAGGGTCTTGGGAAGAGAATGGCAAACGAGTTACACTGTACAATAAATTCTGCTGTCCCTCTTGAATACAAATGTTTGTGAAGTTATATCCGGTCCCGGTATCATCACAACATCTGCAGATCTGAGTATGTCGGGTAAAAGAGTAACTCGCCAGTTCCTACATGTATATTTACGCGTTCCGTCACAGAATAGCACGGTTTACTAAATTGTGTAATATTTCAGGCTGTGTATCTGTACTGGTCTCAACATTTCAAAGTGAAATAGAGCCACCGTCTCTCTTCCATCAGTGCAGTAGACGGGGTATCAGCGTCACGAACAGCGAGGAAGAACATCACATAGCACATCGTTTGCATACGAATGGAACGTCTGAGGTGACTTCTGCAACGGTATCAGCAGTGAGTAACGACGCACTAGCCGGGTCAGTGGCAAGGAGCGAGCAGCACGCGTAGAGCATGCTGACTGCCGTTGCTATCTGGCAATCGGCTGTTAATGTAATTACCGCGTAACTGCTCCAGATTTGTGATGGCGCCGCCACAGTCCCGCGGCATCGACCGCAGACCTAGAGGAATCGTCCAGAGACGGGAAGCGGCGGACGGTGAGACCGTAACGGGACCCCAGGCGCTGCTGATCAATCAGTCCGGTGACAGCGCGCAGGTGGTGCTCTACTACGCTGTTACAGTACGCAGCCGTCTGCGCCGCTATCCACAGCAACAATCGCCAATACTGGGTGGAGGGTCTCCTCTTCTTAATTGTCACTTTGGCCTGTGAGACTTACACGCGTTCGCTACGTCCCCCCCCCCCCCCCAATCATTTCTGTTCCCGGCTCTGGGGTGACCCGTTCTCCTTTTCCCAGGCCCATTGGCTCCATATCCGTTTTGATATCATCCTTCCATCTTGTTCGTGGCCTCCCCAAGGATCCTGAGAAGGCTACTCTTCCACGCTAATTAGGTGTCTGTTCTTCATCCTCCGCCCAATATCAACTTGTGAGTATCGCTTTGCCAATTGTACCGGGTGATCCAAAAAGAAAGAACAGATTTCAGTTGTTCGTTACAGACAAACTATCAAAGACAGAAACACAATGCGCATGTGTCTGGATAGAGGTTCAGAGTATTACATTATCACAGACACTATACCATACACTATACATGAGCACCATGCGTTACACGAGAAAAATTCAGTCGGAAGTCCATTTCATTCCGCACACGAATAAACACGTCCGTATTTATTGAATCGGCAGCTTCTTGAAGAGTAGCTTCGATAGGTGGGACAAAGACTGTCTTTTATGTACCCCCCCCCCACACACACACAGAAAAAATCGCAGTGTGTGAGGTCTGGTGACATGGGTGCCAGAAACAATGAACAAGATCTTGTTGTCCACTTCTTCTAATCCAACGTTGTGGGATCGTGTTGTTAAGATAACACTGCACCTAAAGGTAAAAGTGAGACGGGGCACCATCCTACATAAAAATGAAATCATTGGAATCTTCGTAAAGTTCACCACTTGTTTTAATACCCTCCAGTCCTGTGATTGGGGGCCAAATATTTTCATCATCATCTTTCTCTCTAAGATTAGCAGCCTTTGTTCACTTGCTTTTCATAATACAAATGTTTCAGACCCTTATTAGAGGTACCGGTAAAATAGCGCTCTGATACACTCTGATTTTAAAACTTCTCAAAACGGCTCTACTTCACAGCACGCTGTACAGGGTGTTTCAAAATGAATATACTGGTTGCAAGACTTCATACCATTTATTACATTCAACTTACAACCATAAGTAATACATCTAAGAGATCTAATGAAAGAGCAACGCAAACAGTTTTGTTTGTATACCTGTGCGCAAAGGAAAGAGTTTGACACGAACAAGAATGACTGAAGGACGTGTTGAACGACAAAGAGTATTTCACACGTAGCGCCAAGAGGTCATTTCGGAAGGCTATTTGTGAATTAACAGTTACATTGACCTCTGTGTGGAGTCTTGATAGCAGACGTTTAAAGATTAGTCCTTATCGTTTGCAGCTGTTAGAGCCTCCAAAGCCTACAGATTACATTTCACATACCAGCTTAGCAAACAGAATGTTGCTGCAAAACGACGACGATTTTCTGGATCGTGCCGTCTTCAGAGATGACACGAAATTTCACTTAAGTGGAAAGCTGAACACACATACAGGTAATATGTGCATCTGGGGTTAAGGAAATCCGCACAAGGTGGTATAGTTGTATCGAGATCCCCCTAAATTGAAAGTTTTTTTGTGCCATATACCGGAGAAAACTCATGGGCCTTTTCTTGCTGAGGCAGCTGCAACTGGTGTTCCTCATCTTGAGGTGCTATAACTATGGCTATTTCCCCAACTGGAAGAATCTGTCCCCGACCGTTGGATTGGGTGCAAAGGGCCGGATGGCAGAGCTTGTTTTGCATAACCACCAAGTTCACACATGATCTAACGCCATACTATACCTTTGGGGAATTCATAAAAGATCACGTCTATGCTACTCCGCTACCAGCCGATATACTCGGCTTTAGAAACCTCACTGTTGCAACAATTACTCCATACACACTGATCAAGGTTTGAGGAGAACTCGCCTATCGATCTGTGACGAATGATGCTAACATTGAACACATGTAAAAAAACTTTTTGAGTTGCCCTTTCATTTGATATATTATTTATAATCGTTAAGTTGCATGTAATAAATGCTACAAAGCCTTAAGGCCCGTATATTCATTTTGATCCACACTGTGTTTATCGCTGTGAACCTTGCCAAACTCTCAATTTCCATTCTCTTCTGTTCGCAAAAGATTCTTTCCAAATATTTAAGTATATCTTCTCTTTAAAGTTGAATTCATCGACTGTCAGTTGATTACCATCACTGCGCGCCTTGCTCGCGACCGTGTACTCTGTTTTCTCCTCGTCGATTCGTAACTCTTGCAATATTTCTGTAAAAACTTGTTAAGTGCTGCAACTCCCCTTTGAGAACAACATCGTCTACGCATGAAAGCCGACTTCTTGTATTATTATGCCGATTTAGTGGTCTCGCGGTTCTAGGCGCGCAGTCCGGAACCGTGGGACTGCTACGGTCGCAGGTTCGAATCCTGCCTCGGGCATGGATGTGTGTGCTGTCCTTAGGTTAGTTAGGTTTAAGTAGTTCTAAGTTCTAGGGGACTGATAACCACAGCAGTTGAGTCTCATAGTGCTCAGAGCCATTTGAACCATTTTTGAACGCCGATTTATTCCAGAGGGGCTTAAATTTTTGTGTTCATTCGCTACCTTCACTAAAATTAAATTAAAAAGTATTAGAGATAATGCATCTTCTTGTTTAAACCAATTCTAACTTCAGAATGTGACTGTGAGATTCCTGCACAGAACTTTACTCCGGAATATGTTGCCTCTAGACACATCTGCACCAGACGTGGGAACAAACTCTTTGAAAACATTGGTGAGTGTGGCCCTGTGTACATTGTCATAAGCTTCAGCTTGGCTTGAAGACTATTAAGTATTATCAACATAGAACATACTCTGTTAAAGAATAGAAAAGATGCTAGCCCACAAGGGAAAAACACTCCACAGACCTCTGTTTGTACATATACAGGGTGTTACAAAAAGGTACAGCCAAACTTTCAGGAAACATCCTCACACACAAAGAAAGAAAATATGTTATGTGGACATGTGTCCGGAAACGCTTACTTTCCATGTTAGAGCTCATTTTATTACTTCTCTTCAAATCACATTAATCATGGAATGGAAACACACAGCAACAGAACGTACCAGCGTGACTTCAAACACTTTGTTACAGGAAATGTTCAAAATGTCCTCCGTTGGCGAGGATACATGCATCCACCCTCCGTCGCATGGAATCCCTGATGCGCTGATGCAGCCCTGGAGAATGGCGTATTGTATCACAGCCGTCCACAATACGAGCACGAAGAGTCTCTACATTTGGTACGGGGGTTGCGTAGACAAGAGCTTTCAAATGCCCCCGTAAATGAAAGTCAAGAGGGTTGAGGTCAGGAGAGCGTGGAGGCCATGGAATTGGTCCGCCTCTACTAATCCATCGGTCACCAAATCTGTTGTTGAGAAGCGTACGAACACTTCGACTGAAATGTGCAGGAGCTCCATCCTGCATGAACCACATGTTGTGTCGTACTTGTAAAGGCACATGTTCTAGCAGCACAGGTAGAGTATCCCGTATGAAATCATGATAACGTGCTCCATTGAGCGTAGGTGGAAGAACATACTGACGAAACTAAAATGAGCTCTAACATGGAAATTAAGCGTTTCCGGACACATGTCCACATAACATCTTTTCATTATTTGTGTGTGAGGAATGTTTCCTGAAAGTTTGGCCGTACCTTTTTGTAACACCCTGTATACTTCGCGAGCCACCTTATGGCGTGTGACGGAAGGTACTTCTGGTACAACTGACTAATCTGCTCTTCCATGTTTCATTCACGAATCGCGCGTGGAAGAATGACTGTCGATAAAACAGATTATTAGATCTAATTTCTCGGATTTTCTCGTGGTCATTTCTCGAGACGTCTGTCGGCGGAAACAACACGTTTCCTGACGCTTTCCGGAACACACTCTCTCGAAATTTCAGTAATAAACCCCTCCGTGATGCTCAACATCTCTCGAGTAACGTCTGCCACTGCAGTTTGTTGAAAGCTCTCGCGTCAACTAACCGGTTACGTAAGAAATGGTTCAAATGGCTCTGAGCACTATGGGACTTAATTTCTGGGGTCATCAGTCCCCTAGAACTTAGAACTACTTAAAGCTAACTAACCTAAGGACAACACACATATCCATACCCGAGGCACGATTCGAACCTGCGACCGTAGTGGTCGCGCGGTTCCAGACTGTAGCGCCTAGAACCGCTCGGCCACCCCGACCGGCGGTTAAGTAACAAATCGCACCGGTGTTTATTGTCTCTTGTCCATATCTACAATTAATCCGAACTGTTAGGGGTCACAAACTGATAATTCGAACAATCGGTCAGCCAAGTGTTCTGTAATGCACTTCTTTCGTGAATGAATTACACTTCATACCCGCTGTCATACATCACCCGAAATACTGTCGTCCTACCCGACAACAAAGAATTGTAAATATAATGACATCGCGGTGACAACTTTTTAGTCAGAGCATGAATGTACTGAAAAACAGATGTTCGTTTCATCACGACAGCCCTGTTATTCCTCTATTATACGTACCTTGCCACAAATGTACCCCTATCGCTATTAGTGTTGTTCGTTTCCGACAAGACAGGATTCGTCGCAGTGTTTGGTTGAAGGTTAGAAAAAGAACGAGATTCGGACTTGTAGACGGTCGCCTTAGCCGGTTACACTAACACCAGTGCTCAACAGCGCTCTCGTATGGTGTTTAAAAGGCTTGTAAAACTCTCAGCCTCGACGTATCGGAGACGCTTGAGAAACACATTGTATCAAAGCAGCATTCGTTATATTTAAGCGAGTGCTACAGTCTTGAGAAAGACGAGAAAATTCGGTGAGCCGTTGTGTGCATGCATTCCTCGTTAATAACAACCGCGAATACAAGGCGAAGCCAAATTCTCCGCCACATTCACTCTCTTGGAAGTTAAAAATGGCTCTGAGCACTATGGGACTTCACTTCTGAGGTCATCAGTTCCCTAGAACTTAGAACTACTGAAACCTAACTAACCTAAGGACATCACACACATCCATGCCCGAGGCAGGATTCGAACCTGCGAGCGTAGCGGTCACGCGGTTCCAGACTGTAGCGCCTAGAACCACTCGGCCACCCCGGCCGGCTCTCTCGGAAGTTCCAGCCCAATAGCATTGTTGGGAAAACCGCTGAGTCTGAAACTATTGACGATCTGGATATCAAAGGTGACACTTTACATATAATATTTCTGTCTTATGTTAAATCAGTAAACGGATCCAAGCCATCTGACCAGACTCTTAGTGACCGTAATGGTGTCGAAACTGAGGTGACAGAGAGAAAGCCGAAATACTTCTTTTTTCCAAAATTGTTTAACTGAGGATGTTCGCCCTGTGTTTAATCTTTTCATCCTCGCACGAGAGTCAGAATGACAGATATTGAACCACGGGATAGAGAAGTAGCTAAAATCTCTCAACAGAAAATAGGCCACTTGGCGTGCCCATACACCAATATGTTTCTACCAAGAATGTTCAAAAGAACTAGCTCCTCTTCTAAAAGCAGAATACCGTGGGTCGCTACGGGAGCGAAGCGTTCGTAGTGATTTCAAAACTCCGCTGGTCATTCCCGTTTTCAAGAAAGATCGTCGAACATATGCAAAAAACTACGGGCCTACATCTCTGACGTCAGCCTCTTGTAACATTTTTGAACCCGTTATATGCTCCCGTATTGTTACACTTTTTGAGACCGAAAATCGCCTCTGTAGCAATCAACAAGGATTCCGAAAGGCGTTCGGTACAGTTCCACATTGCCGCGTACGAGCGTATAGAGTATCAGACAAGCTGTGTGATTGGACTGAAGAGTTCGTGGCAAACAGAACACAGCATGTCATTCTCAACGGAGAGAAATCTACGTGTGTAAAAGTAACTTCGGGCGTACGGCAAGGAAATGTTTCCTTTTCACAATCGCAGGGTGGTCAGAAACAGTCTGAAACGCTTGTAAGGTTGTTGCAGGGTCGGTTGCGCTCAGAAATAACTCTCAAGAAAAAAATTCGATACGTTGCTGCGTTTCCGAGTTAATTAGAACTGAAGTTAGCCAACTAGGCCGTTGTGCGCGCAAATTTAAGCGGCCTGCCAGAGACGGTGTTGCCGAACGTGTTCTTCGTCGGTTTCCTAAAACCGAACAAGAGAGCGATACAAACATTGGACCTGGGACGGTAGTAAGGATCGAACCCGAGACAAAGGCTGAGCAGTCCCGTGCTCTATCACCTACGGTATGAAAGCAACTGACATTAACTGTGCCGGCCGGTGTGGCCGTGCGGTGGTAGGCGTTTCAGTCTGGAACCGCGTGACCGCTACGGTCGCAGGTTCGAATCCTGCCTTGGGCATGGATGTGTGTGATGTCCTTAGGTTAGTTAGGTTTAAGTAGTTCTAAGTTCTAGGGGACTGATGACCACAGATGTTAAGTCCCATAGTGCTCAGACCCATTTTGACATTAACTGTATCCGGCGGGCCCCTTGAATTTGCCCTCGCAACGACTTGATTGGCTAACGTCAATGCTAATGAACTCGGAAATGGTGCAACGTATCGAATTTTTTTGTTAACAATTATTTGCCAGTATATCTGACCCTTCAACATCCTGACAAGCTTTTCATGCTGTTTCTGACCACCCTATATGTAAATGACACAGTGGATAGTATCGAAAGTTCCATGAAGCTTTTCGCTTGCGATGCTGTAGTATGCAAAAGTCGCAACGCTAGAAAATTGTAGGAAATTCAGGAATACATGCAGAGGATCGTCATGTGGTGGAGGGAATGGCATTTGATAGTGAGCGTAAACAAATTTAACGTTTTTTGCATAAACAGGTAGAAAGACCAATTATTGTATGAGTCACTGACTGCAGAACAATCACTGGAGGCAGTCACATTCATAAAATATCTGGGAGTAAGCATACGGAGGAATCTGAAGCAGAACGACCGCATAGAACTAATTGCAGGTAAAGCAGATGCCAGACTGAGATTCGTTGGAAAAATCCTCAGAAAATGTAGTCCATCCATAAAGGTGGTAGCCTACAAAACCATCTTTAGACCACTACTTCAGTATCGCTGATCAGTCAGGGGTCCGTACCAGAGAGGATTGATAGGGAAAATATATCCAAAGAAGAGCAGCACATTTCGTTACAGGTTTATTTAAAAAGCGCGAAAGCGTCACGGAGATGTTTAGCAAACTCCAGTAGCAGACGTAAAAAAAAGCGTTCTGCACTACGACGTGGTTTACTGTTGAAGTTCCGAAAGCGTACGTTCCTAGAGGAATCAACCAGTACCTTGCTTCCTCCTATGTACTTCTCGCGGAAAGAGCTTGAAGGCAAAATTAGAGGTACTTGAGTTCACACGGAGGCTTACCGACCATTTCACCATTCGCGTGTCATTTTGAATCGGTGTGGAGGAGACTGGAGGCAGCATCCAGCTCTGCAAGTCTTCGTCAGTTTCCAGACCCTGGAGCCGCTGCTCTCCATTGAAGTACTCCTCAAATGACATCAGCAGGCTGAGAGCAACCCGTTCCAGTCCTCCCACCGAGCAAAAATCCACGGCTGTACCAGGAATTGAACCCGGATTCTGGTGTGGCAGTCAGATAAGCTGACAACTCAACTATCCTCCTTTCGTCATAAGAATAAATCTCACGTTAACGTTACACTATGTATTCTTCCGCGTTTGCTGGAACCTCTTTGTATTTCGTTTCACGTGGAGCGGAAGCCAAGCTGTCTCGAGTACAGTCAAGTGCGATAATGATACATTTTACACTGAGCGTTACGATAACATCGACTCAGCAATGATATGGGCAACAGATTTACCGGCGCATTTAACTTGGAAAGCACTGGCCAGGCAAGTGATCCAACTAACCTGCAGTGATGTGAACAGTTGCAGTAAAGACGTAAAAAGAGACGAGCAGAGGAAGATATAGCTTTGAATGTCATTAATTTTTAAACAGAAGGAAATTATATGTGTCAAAACTCAGGCGATACCCTTCTTAGGTGACCTAACGGAAAACATAATAAGCCCTTTATCTTAGCTAACGTGGGATTGTAATTAAAAACAAAAGTGATGAAAATTTTTGGCTTTAACAAGGGTAATTTTTCTGCATGATCTATGCCTGGCGTAAAATCGCACTGCTGATTACCCATGTAGTTAAATATTGAAGCCTCTGAAGGTATTAGTCAGCCGTCTGGTAATTTCTGAACTCCTTCCATATCGGACTCCGAGGAATACATTACAGTACTGCTACGTTGAGAACGGAAAGATCAACAACAGAATCTCAGGCTACCAAGCAAGTCCACATACCCTTCTCCTCTTTTATGACGTGCTGTTCTGCATTTCGCCATCGTTCGGCAGTGACGTGTCACAAAGCTTCGTGAATTAATTCCAGTACGTTTGGCAGCTTAAATGTACTGTTACTTCTCACAACAAATCTCCTAACGTGGTTCTAGACCAGTTCTGTTTCGCTCAGATAGCAGTTGTAAGGTGACTAACTAAAAATGCAGCATTTTTACGGTGTGCTCGGCGCCGTGAAAATAATTGTTTTCCGTATTTCTACGACGCTTATCACTCTGGCTCGTGTGAGACCGTATCTGTCCTACAAAACAACGGACATATTCAAGTAAACAGTATTTGATTTTTATTTTTCTCCAAAAAAATTTGATTATGTAATGCTTTCTTAACTTTAGTAATGTTTATCAAACTTTTATAAATTATCGATATTTAAGAATTAATATCTGCAATGAAAACCAGAATTTTGAGTGCGATATATAATTAGAAACTAGAAGACGTGCATTTTTCTTGAAAAATTATGGTTAAGTATGAGTTAATTAACATGTATTTGATGAATGTCATACTTAAATGATCTAAGTATTCAAACCGAAAAAACTAATAGACCACAACGTAAAGCGAACTATTACCCGATCTTATACATGATCATCATTCTACAATGCTACTGATTACGCCACGCAAATAATATGAATATGAACTTCTATTTAATAGACAGTGTTTCTCGAAAAAAGTCAGGGCAGTTTTTTCACTGTAGGCTTGTGAAAAAGCTTAAGAATAACTTGTTTCTCGCCATTAACGGTGTTCGGCACGCATGTTACACTACGAAGCAGGAAGTAGTGTCATCAATTTTCACAGTACGTCTTAACAGCGAGCCGTTTACGGAGACAGTGACCGTACACGATTTTGAAATAAAGATTACTTAGTTAAAGTATGATTAAGAAAAACGTTGATGGCTGTTAACATATCAGAATGTCCTAAAATTTCATTTAAAATAATACAGTAGTAAGATATTTAATACATACGTTTGTCCAACTTCGAACACCGGAACAACACCAGTCTAAGAGAGTTGCGGCTGCTGTCCAATCGTCGCGCTTGTGTTTGTTTACGTCAGGTTTGCTCTTACGATGAACGACCTACAGGTAGGGTTTTCAGAGTGGTTTTTATATTATATTGTTCATAAACTTAGGTTAAAATCCCAAAAGAGTTATTTAAACCTATTAATCGCTGCAAAATATGATAACATTTATGCAATAACACGTATGTGTGCAAACTGTAGCAGAATTCCACTTTCCTGTTGAGCAACGCGCATGTCATCGCGGACGGTGTGCGCTGCAAGCTACACGCTCTATGAGTCCCTATTTTTTCCCGGAACCAGGCGGCGTCATATACAACGCTGACTCACCTCACGGTGTTACCTTGTGTCTTTGATTAAACGTAATACGAGGTTATCTGAGAACAAACTCAGATAACGTTTTTATCTTCGCAGTGAACTGATTTGAAACCTCCTCTCCTAAAAACATCCGAGCAACACCAGCATCCACGCAGCATAAACGGCGAGAGCTGTGCGCAGCAATTGCTCTTCAGTAACGATAAGTACAGGGTTTCGCGGAATACGGCAGAAACATTTTGAAAACGTCTATAGTTTAGTCATACGATGACATACTCGCCCGAACAATTCTTCCCCTGTACAGGGCGGAGAAAAACAAGATAATAATGCGGTCAGAGAAGGGCAGCAGCCGTGGATTCGAGCAAAATTTTCGAAATAGCCATAGGTTCAGAAATGCACCGTTGTGGAGTCACGGCTATAAAACGAAATCATTGACGAGAGCGTAGAAGTTTGTCTGGTAACGGTTGTGTTTGGTGCATCTGGCGGTGTTGTTTTCTCCACCGATGATGTTTCCAAAGTAATGGCATTACGGTACTTCTGGGGGATTTAATTTTATAGTCAAGCTTTACCCCGTAATCGTCACAGAAAATGCTACCAGCCAAGGATAGGAATTTAAAGCTTGATTAACTTTGACGATTGAGATAATTTAATTAGTAATCGCTCTTTTTAACATAGCATAAATTAATTTAAATGCATTCACTATTGCGCACTCGTCGATGATTGGATGTTCTTTTGTTGACGTAAGTCCATACTGGCGCATTTCCGATCCATCGTCATTTGGAAAAATTTACGCAATTCTACGTCTCTTAACCTACTCTGATCTCATCAACAGGCTGTGTAAATGTATTCGGCAGGTCATGGAGTCCATTTATGCTAGACCAAAACTGAGGGAAATTTGGGTGGAATCACCCCTACCTTGTGGCTATAGTATTTCGAGGCAGCACTGACATAGAGTAAATGAGGAATTGTATTTCATGGACTCTCTGCAGTCTGTATCCCACTTCCCAGAGGCACAGCAGTTAAAGTGCCAAAGCGTCAAGTGATAAAATTTAATTCTCAGTTACCAAATAGATTTGCTGACACTTACGATTGAACCTTTCATGAGATATGAAGGATGATTGAATAAGTTACGTAAGGAAAGTGAGCAGACAGGCGGGACATAAAGAAATAGACATATGAAACGGTGGTAAGCGATGCTGTTCACGAAGAGAAAGAGAAATAATCTCTGTGTAAAAGTTTATCACCTTTGGCGAAAAAATTAAATACGGCTGAAGGGAAATTAGTATTCACCTACTGCTGAGTTGCGCTACGGTCTAATAACAGTCTCTAGCGCTTTATGCATTTTGGTAATATTCTACGTATCAGTTCCTGCAAATATTTCGATATTGTACGAGAACAACAAACAGCACATTGAAAATGTTTAATATGCTTCTTTACTTCGGAAAACGTTATTTCACTTTGCAAGGCGGAGCGGACCATGTGCTAGTAAGTATAGGGGCAGTGAAATGACACCGAGACGGATGAAAAAAGTGAGCAAACTGTTTATTACTTCAAAATTAATCGCCATAACTGTTAACGCATTTATTCCATTGTGAGACAATTCGGTCAATGCCTTCATGAAAAAATGTTAGTGTTTCCGTAAGGAATTATCATCGTAACCAGGTGTGTACCTCTTTGTCCAAAGTAAACTGACAGCCACAAATATCTTTCTTCAGAGTTCCAAAAATATGGAAATCGCACGTGAAGAAATCGGCACAATATGGAGGATATATAAGGGCTTCACACCGTATTTGAAACAATCTTGACAACCTGTGAGCAATATTCCATACAGTCACTATCTCTCTCCATGTATCCGTGTAATTTACACATTTTTGGAGCCGCGAAGAAAGAAATTCGTGGCCTTCGATTTGCTTCGGACGAGGAGATGCACGCCTGGGTGCAATCATGGTTCCGTAGGCAACTACATTAATTTTCCAAGAAGCATTGACCGTCTTGTCTCACAGTGGGATAAAATAATTAACACTTTAGGTGATTACTTTTGAAATAATAAACAGTTTACTCACTTTTTCCGTCTACTGACGTCCACTTGTAGATACCATGAATCCGCAGCGATAGGTCCACTACATAGGCGTCTCAAGACAAAAAAAATTCACAGTATCTACCAGTATGACTCTCCACAGTCTCCACTGAATAAATGAACAGATGTTAACAATGAATGAATAGATGTTATCATGTCTAGAATGCGGAACATTTACTACAGAAGCGACGATTGGGTGAGGAAAGGGGGGAGCTGCTTTAGTGTTTGAAATTATACTTTCAGAAAACAGATCTCATCAGTCGTTATAAAATAAAATCCTGAGGCAGACTATAGTTACGATCAACTGCCTAAATACAAGTTACCACCTTTACTCTGCGAAGCGTGAGTCTTGTATCTTACACGTAACGGCAGGTGACAGTTATAAGTGTATATAAGGTATAGTATCATGTTTGTTTTGTCGAAGTCAAAAGGTAGGGAGAGCCTGAACCCAGGAAACAGCTCGGAACCCACTCTTCTCAAATAGACTAAGGGTACAGGGTGTGTGTGGAGAGGTAAAACGAGCTTAATCTGCCCATCCGACGAGCAGATCACCACCAACTGCATCAGATATACCGTCACTCTAACTTTGCTAGGGAAACTTTCAGTGAGGTGCCTGAACATCTGTGGAGAAAACGCAGGCCATTATTTCTCAAGAGCCGAAACCACAGGAGGCCGAGATGTTTGACTCTAGGATCTGGAGCCTAAAGGTGTTTCATTGCGTACAGGTTGGGACTCTGGGCAAGGCAGTCCATTTTAGGTATGTTATTATTCACAAATCATTGCCTTACAGATGCTGCTGTATGAGAAGGTGCATTGTTCCACTGATCCAAACAATCGTCTTTTCCTAGCTGTTCCTATACTCTACGCAGTACCCAGTGCTGTAAAATGTGTTCATGTCGTTCTGGATTTAACGTTTTCTTGAGCGCAACAACGGGACCACACCATAACACTCCGCCTATCACAGTCGGCACTATAGACAGTTACAGGTAATGTTCTCCAGACGTTCTCCAAACTCAATCCTCGCATGTGATTTCCAAAGGGTACAGTGTGAGTGATCACTCCAGTCATACACTGTCCAGCGCCGCCGCCCATTACACCTCTCAGGTGTCGCTTAGCACTGACCACAGAAATGCGTGGTTCGTGAGGAGCTGCTCGGCTGCTGCAGCCTCTTCTTTGTAACTCCGTGCGCAGGGATCGAGCTAGCTGGACTGCTACTAGCACTTTGGAATTCACGAGTGATTCATTCTCCTGATCCATCCATTCTGCTATTACCTATTTTCTACTGACAACACAATACTCCCCGCCACCTTTTAAACTGGCAGGTCTGCCTTTCTTGACAACTAGTGGCCAAATTCGTATTACTTAGCCGTGCCCTGATACTTCTATCAAGTAGAATATATAATGGTTCTTGCAATTAATCGAACAAGATCGCGGCCGAGTCACAGACCCACCGCTGCTCGAGAATGTTCCGTCTCCGGAGACTTCGATGTCGACGAAACTATATACATTATACTTTATTAAGTAGAGAAACAGAACCGAAGTGCCAGCGCCTCTAGATATTTCTTGAAAAATACGAACCGTGAAGTGCAATGAGCCGTAAAATTGCAACTTGGAATACCATTTGGAAGCCAAATATTTATGTGCTAAACAAGTTTGTTTGCGTGGCCATCATTAGCAGCAACCATAGAAACATTTGCTTTGTAAATAAAAACCGCCTTTTCTCGTTGCAGGGTACTTTATTTCTCCCAGACACGTTTCGCCTTTTACTTTAAGGCGTCTTCAATAGGCTCTAGAATGATGCAGTTTTGCTTTGATATGTGATATTTTTGGATTAAAAAACAGTTCACTTCTCGTTTCTTACGTAAGTAAATGATTACTTACACTGTAAGTAGGCTGTTTCTGTTTTCTTATTGGTAACGCCACGTAGCGCTCTGTATGAAAATCACTGGCTGTGCCGTGTGCAGTCTGTGGCTAGTTTGCATTGTTGTCTGCCATTGTAGTGTTGGGCAGCTGGATGTGAACAGCGCGTAGCGTTGCGCAGTTGGAGGTGAGCCGCCAGCAGTTGTGGATGTGGGGAGAGAGATGGCGGAGTTTTGAAATTTGTAATACTGGATATCATGAAGTGCTATATATATTATGACTATTAAGGTAAATACATTGTTTGTTATCTATCAAAATATTTCATTTGCTAACTATGCCTGTCAGTAGTTAGTGCCTTCAGTAGTTTGAATCTTTTATTTAGCTGGCAGTAGTGGCGCTCGCTGTATTGCAGTAGTTCGAGTAACGAAGATTTTTGGTGAGGTAAGTGATTTGTGAAAGGTATAGGTTAATGTTAGTCAGGGCCATTCTTTTGTAGGGATTTTTGAAAGTCAGATTGCGTTGCGCTAAAAATATTGTGTGTCAGTTTAAGCATAGTCTTGTATAATTGTTCAAAGGGGACGTTTTAACACTTTTTCGCGTTTTTGGTTGGCATTTTCGCTTGCTCTTATCTGGTCACTTGCTGGAGGTAGCAGTACAACTTCCTTTCGAAACATAAGTTCGAAACATGAAAACGTGCTTCTGCTTCGTAAAGAAGTTATAGTGCGACCTCCAGCATTTGACCAGATGAGAGGAAGCACAAATCCCAACCAAAAACGCGAAGAACTGTAAGTAATCACTTATTTACGCAAAAAAAGAAACGCGAACTGTTTTATAATATAAAAATATCACGTACCAAACAAAACTGTATCTTTCTATATCCCACTGAAGATGCCTTAAAGTAAAAGTCGAAACGTGTCTGTGAGAATTAAAATACGTTGCAGTAAGAAAAGTCGGTTTTCATTTACGAAACAAATGTTAATCTGCTTCTTCCGATGTAACACTTGACCTGAAAAAAAATTGAACCTAATGGCTCTAAAAATACATGGATAATACATTCCGTTTTTCAATGTCAAAACAAGCATTTAGAATTAAACCAACTTACAATGTTCTATGTACGTACAGAATTTTATTAAACGTTTCACAAAAATTAAAAGTACTACTGCCAAACATCATAAGAGGTTGTTTTACCCGACCGTCTCAGGGGTCGTAAAGGTTCTCAATACACTTTCACTGGTTTGACAAGTACTTGCCACAAAAACTATCTTCTTCGATTTATTAGATACAACGTATATTTTCGAATTTTGAGTGCTCATCTTGTAAGGGATTCGTGATCTCTGAGAGCTATTCATTATGCACCCACACGAGCCATGTGTCGGTACAAAGATCGATAATCGATCGCCGAGAGTTCCGGGTCGGTGATACTGTTGTTGGTCAGTGAGTAGCGAGTCGCGATCGCTTAGTAGACGGAGTATGGATGGACGAAGCAGCGGCTGTGAATGTCGCTCACGCCGCGGATGGATCCTCAGTAAGTAGGTATAATTGTACTGTTTATTGAGGGAAATTATTCGTTTTGTTAGAAGTGGACATCACAATACAAAGTGCCACCCCCAGTCTTAGCGTCGCCCAACGGGTTACAATGTGTACTGCGCGTGTGGATTGTCAGAATAACCTCTCAACATTATTTCGATGAACTTGGCGTGTGTTGAGATTAGACGTGAGTAAACTGTAAGTCGAAGGTAGTGACTGTCTCGCATTGTGTTTTAAAAAGAATACATTGCTTTACATGGCTCAACTAACCACGATCTTGATTTTCACAAAACCTATAATTTAGATGAAATATTATTACGCAGTCAACGTTCCTTTGTAATATCTCCCTTGTCAAAAAAGCGGTATTTCTAACCATTAGGTCACGAATACAAAAATCAAAAGTTATGCTGCTAAGTTATTCTAAAATTTTAACAATCCAAATGAAACGGGGGCGTTACAGTCGTCTCAAGCCGCATTAAATTAATCTACGCACTACGCCTCCAGTGCGTTTTCCGTTGTTACCTGTACAAAAAATGCTATCACTCTGACTGGGGAAATCTCGCCACTGTTTATTTGGCTGCTGATCATTCTTCCGAAGCATCTTTGCATCAGGTATCGTTGCTGAATTCGTGATTCTGTTCCTACTACATGTTCCAACACGAACCAAAACAGTCAGTTGGTGACGAATGTCATATATTTTGAGCATGGTGCTGTTAACCATACGACGCCACTTTTTCCATGGGTGCACTGGATGAGACGTAAGCGTCCAGATAAAAAATAGCGAGGATTCTCAGTCAACTGGACAGAAATAGATGTGATGTCTGCGTCAAACTTAACTGCAATCATTAACAGACTTTATAATCGGTGTCACACTGCTTAGGTTTATTTCGCAACTGTATGCAGTGCCTGAAGATCATCAGTCACAGCGCTAAATGCATCGCATTTGGTAAGTTAAAGGAAACATTTTTGTAGCTGCTAATTATAAAGCGAATGACAGTGGAGCAGATGACGGTATTTTCGTTCGAAGGAGACAGAGGATTATAAAAAAGTTACCATCACGGAGATGCAACTTTCCATTCACAACAGACCCTTTCGTATTAATCGGACAGTTAAATTCCTCAACAAACATTCTAGCTCTTATCACTTTGCCACTGACTAGGTGTCAAGCTTTCTGAAGCAAGAAGAAAATATTAGTTGCATAAAAATAAAATGAAGTAATGCTGTCCACACGAAATGAGCAAGAGACCTAAATCAGGTCTCCCAAAAACAGGACGTGACATTCGGTCACGAAGACATACCACATTAGTGAATCACAGAGGTTCTGATGATCATAGAAAACAAGGACGAGCAGAAACATCGCGCATATGGAAGGAGACACGAAAGGCCTGACGTTTACAAATTTTGAAGTGAAGCTAATAGTAAACGACCCAGTCGGCAGCTACTCAATTATGGCGAAAGCAGTGATTGCTCTTTTACCGACAAATATGCAAAAGATCAACACTGTTCGAATAACCAACTTCTGATGCGTTGGAGACAAAGAAAAAGTCAGCAGATCTTCACCAAGAACTGTGAGAAAAAATAAGTTCCACTACAAATTTTGGCTCGCAAAAATGTCACTTTTTTAGGCGCAAGAGACGAAAAAGCGACACAATCAAATAATGCACTACTACTCTGGGAAATAGAGACCTACTGTAAGTGAAAAAAATTGTCCAGGTGCGTACACTGAAGGTTCAGTTAAAACTTAACTGCACAGACAGTTTATCAATTCCGGGAATCGAGATTCTCGACCATTTTTGCCTGTTTTTGACATGGTGCTGGCTATATATTAGTCCCAGAGATTCCAAGACTATCGAGAATGTTTTAATACCAATAACGTGAATGTGATGTAGAGTCATGCAGGAAGCAGGAGACCATTATTATAATAAGTAGTTCTCCATTCAGGCTGATTGGTCGCAATAGTAAAAGCCGAACATCACAAAAGGAATGACGCTATTGTACATATGATTCGTTTCCGAATTGATCCATCATCAGATCCGGGATATCTATCATCAGATATCTACTGCACGTATATATGGCGTTTGAAGTTGTAGGTGTAACAAACATTCGCAGACTAGACTAAATCTGAACTTGTTATGCCTACCCGTTACTAAGATAAAGGATTTTTAACTGAGACAGACAGACGAACAACAAAGTGATCGTATACGAGTTCCGTTTCTACCGATTGAGTGGCGAAACCCTAAAAAATGAATTATGATGGTAACTAGATATTTTATTAAGATTGAGAAGAAGAGTAATGAGGAAAAAAATGCTTAATGGGCTTCTAGTTAAGAAGAACCAAACAAAAATATTTTACGTGTTCTTTAGCTTCGTTGTACAGAATCTTTCAATCGACTCACCAAGAGAGACTCCAGTCAGAATGCGCGCAGTAAATTAGCCGGCATCAAAGCGGTGAGCGACGATGACACTGATGCACACTTGCACTGAGCGACGGTCGCGGCAGAAGCTCGTATCGCGCGGGCGGCTGTCTACACACGTGAGGGAAGAGTCGGAGGTGGGCGTCTGCGGCCGGCCGCGCCGCGTGTTTTGAACGGGAGCAGCTGCGCGCGGCGGACGCGCGACCGCCGCGCCGCCCGGCGGCAGACCGCCGAACCCGGCGTGCCGCGCTGCCGAGCGGAGCGACCCGGAAACGGCGACGCTGGTCTCTGGCTGGGCGGCGCTGGCCGGCCCTAATTGGCCTTTAATTTGCCGGCGCCTCTGGGGTTACCGCCGCTGGCCTCATAACGATACTCCGGAACGGACGGTGCGAAACAACCGAAAATCAGCCTTACCTCCTGTTACCAGTTCGAATCATTGGAAAACGACTTCGCTAATACTACATAAGCTTCATCTAAGACACATGATGGCTTTCCGTTTGAGAAACCGGGAAACAACTCTGAAGTTGGATTGAAGGTGGCCTTCTCTTAGAACAACGTGACATTCCGAACTACTCTACCGGAAAAAAAAATTAGTACATTTAGAAAGACGAAGTCGATTTTGATTCGATGACGGCATATGACACCTGGGGGATAGCAGATTACTGATAATGGTTTCAAGGTCATCCGCCAACAGATGACGTTGTACCGTACTTACCAGAGCGTCGTTTATGTCTACGCTTTAATAGAATGCTTACTGCCAGAAGGCTCAGTATGGTTCAGACGTGTGAAGTAAGCAGGCGCCGGCCGCTGGTGGCCGAGCGGTTCTGGCGCTACAGTCTGGAACCGCGCGACCGCTACGGTCGCAGGTTCGAATCCTGCCTCGGGCATGGATGTGTGTGTTGTCCTTAGGTTAGTTAGGTTTAAGTAGTTCTAAGTTCTAGGGGACTTATGACCTCAGCAGTTGAGTCCCATAGTGCTCAGAGCCATTTGAACCATTTTTGAACCAAGTAAGCAGGCAACCGTGCCACGAAGACTCATTCGTGCTTCCTACAGCCAACAGAGCGAAGTTGAAAGGGGTCATATTGTGGCCATGTGAGTGGCGGGATTGTCCTCTTGGAGAACTGCCACACGTTGGACGTGCTGGGTCAGTTGTGCTACGATGCTGGTATCAGTTATAAAGTGAACATTCTCACACCCCTAGAGGAGGTTCTGGAAATCCACGCAGCACAGCCGCCCGCCAGGATCGTCGTATTGTAAGAGCAGCAGTAACCACAGCACACAGCGCAGATAAGAGAGCTTGTGAGCCCAGACGTGTCAATATGAACTGTAGCGAGCCAGTTATTAGCAGTGAGACTGCAGGAATGCACACCTCTTGCCCGTCTTCCACTCACTTGGAAGATTTGATGGAAGCAGATTCTGCCTGTACGCAAGTGGTGATCGTTTGCACGTACGACGCATATCTGGTGAGTGCTGTCTGACGCAGTGCATTCGTCCAAGACACACTGGTCCCTCCCCAGGCCTCGTCGTCTGGGGTGCGATAAGCTACAACTCTCGTTCAGCTTTGCTGAAGGGGACACTAAGCAAGGCTCGGTATGTCCAGAGTGTTGTTCGACCCTTTCTGTTGCCCTTCTCGCAACATGAAGGTGGTGTCTTGTTGCCAAAGGATAATGCTCGCCACCACAACGCCCATGAAATTCAACGTGCTCTGCTAGATGCGCAGCAACTTCCTTGGCCAGCACTATCTCCAATAAGGCACACGTGGGGGGGGGGGGGGGGGGTGATGGGACCAGAAGTTACTCGTGCGACTCGTCAACCAACAACTTTACGTGAATACCGCGAGCGCGCATGGCATAACCCATCCCAGGACAGTACTCGCCATCTGTGCAAAGTGAAGTGTGACAAGTGTAGCCCAGGAGTTTGGCATCGCTCACAGCAATGTTTCACGTGCGTGGGGAACGTTCTGAACCACCGGCACTGCTGCCCGAAAGGGCGGAGGTGGCCGCCCGCGATCACTACGGCAGCAGATTACCACAACACTGAACACCGGTCAAGCAGGAACCCATGTCAAACAGCGGGTACAATTGCAGCTACATTTAACAGGATTGCAAAGCCGCAACCTCACACTCCACAGTGGCACGGCGGCTGAATGGGGTGGTCTCTTTGCCCGACGACTAATACTCTGTCAACCGTTAACTCTCGCCTACCAGCGACACTTTTTGTGATAGTTATGAGAGCAAAGAGACTGGACCAAAGAGGTCGTATGAGAGCAGATCCAGTCTGAGTAGTGATTCTGACGCCGGCCGAAGTGGCCGTGCGGTTAAAGGCGCTGCAGTCTGGAACCGCAAGACCGCTACGGTCGCAGGTTCGAATCCTGCCTCGGGCATGGATGTTTGTGATGTCCTTAGGTTAGTTAGGTTTAAGTAGTTCTAAGTTCTAGGGGACTAATGACCTCAGCAGTTGAGTCCCATAGTGCTCAGAGCCATTTTTTTGATTCTGACGCACGACCATATGACGAGAGGCAGGAACAGGTAATGCAACCAGGATCACTGTTGAATGTGATCTCCTTTTGGCCAGGTTTTATGCTATGGAAAAGTATAATGTTACATATGTGTACTGACGTCCAAATCATTGAACATAGCACCCTTATCGATCAATGTTATTGTGTCACTGTACTCCTTCCCCACATGCGTCTTTTCTCGGATGCATTCGACCCTGACTTCATTCTTATCGATGTAAATGCGCGAACACGACTAACGACGGAGGTGGAGGAGCTCTCCGAATGAGAGGATATTCGGCGAACGGACTGGCCTGTCCACTCCCCCAACTGCAAGCCCATCGAGTACATGTGGGATGCGTTAGGTAGACGTACTGCAGCACGCCTACGTGCACCAGCGGCCATACAGCAGTCGTCAGCCGCGCCGGTGGAGTAATGGAAAGCTCTGTCACAAGAACCTCTTGGCCACCTTGTGCCAAGCACTCACGATACTGAAGTAGTGCAGAGTATGCACTGCCGTCCTTGGTGATCACACACCCATCTCCTACGACTAAAAATTACGCCGGCGCCAATGATGCAGTATCGCGTGTGGCGCCACAACTCATACAGAAACGACAGCTGTTCTTCTTGGGATCTGTGCATCAAGTATACTGACTGCGTAAACATTTGATTCGATGCAGCCGCAAGCGCATATTCTAATTTAGAACCCCACTGGTCATAGAAGTGGAATTTTTTATTTTCTTATAAGGTGTTCTCTGCCACCGTAGATTCTTCTAAGTTTCTAAATATATGAGACGTTCTTATTCAGCACAGCGACTGAAACATGACCTGCATAGACATATGTCCCCTTTACAAATATTAAATTTTCACTTAGAACCTCTTTTTCGTACGATATGTCGTTTTCGAGATGTTTAGCTGCCTCGAGTTAAAACAAACACCCTGTATGTAAGCAGCATGAAGGCTTTGAAACGTACGGCATCCTGATATTCGAAGGCATACAATACTAATCGTGCCTGGATGAATCGAATGTTAGGCTCAATGTCTTTCAGTTTACAAAGCGAAAGGCGCTACCCGTATTAAATGAAATCTTTCGGAGGGAACAACTTGAAATCACCTAAAAAAAGGCAGTGCAGGAACTGATGAATATATATTTTCAATACAAAATATTTATTGGAATCGTACAAAGCTCATCTGGCTAAATAAATGAGACGCTTTATTGAGCAGCGACTGAAACATGACCTGCCATGCAAAACTAAATGTCATAGAATCTATTGCAGATTGAACATTTAATACTGGAGGGAACAACTTAAAATCACCTAAAAAAAGGCAGTGCAGGAACTGATGAATATATATTTTCAATACAAAATATTTATTGGAATCGTACAAAGCTCATCTGGCTAAATAAATGAGACGCTTTATTGAGCAGCGACTGAAACATGACCTGCCATGCAAAACTAAATGTCATAGAATCTATTGCAGATTGAACATTTAATACTGTTTGCCTGGTTGTTGAGATAAAGCTGTCGACTGCACGGCGTAAATAATCTGGAAACAAATATACTCCATATCTTCCGATACCACCGTGGCACACCTTCCAGACCGCGAAACCTTCAGGCGGTTGGGACTCTGATGAGCTCAAATCAGTTTCTTCTTAAGATAGAAATTTGCGCGACACAGCTTTACCCATCGTATTATAACACTAACAGCATATTTGTAAATACGGATGACTAATGTCATTACTGCAATACGATAAAATCACCAAGATTTTCGCAAAAAAGGGACACGGGTATTTGTAAGCGAGCGCGTGATCTGGACAGGTACAGCGCTCTTTTCGAAATCTTCTTGGTAGATATTGACGCTCCAAACTCATAACTACTGGTAGCAGATGGAAATGTAGTCCTTAAATCATCGAATCGGTCACATCGGTACTCAAGGGTGAAATTTCATTTGTAGCATGTCTAATAAAACCTAAGACAACTGAGAACAACAAAGGAAAGCAAACCAGAATAGGGAGAACTTGAACACTGAGTAAAGACGAAATTTGTTGACTGAATGATATAACCTTACTCTATGTAATCACGAATATCGTACGTAAACGAACAGTCCTTTGTTTGTAGGAAGACCAGTTTCGTGTGTTATTGCCTCTTCTTGGAGACACAACTGTACCCAGAGCTAGGGTAATTCATATTAGTTTCGCAATGAATGCCGAAGTACAATGGTGTGGAAAACTTAAGGGCGAAAGAAACTTTCGCTGCCACTGTCAAGTACCGTATCTCGCTGGAACTTAGGCCATACATAGAACGAACTACTACGGTGTAGTATAGAAGGTAACTGAAACAAATATGCAATGAGACGAACAGAAATGACTCTTTTATTCAGAGACAATGATAAAGCCACCGCTTTTCATACGGTCCCCTGGACATTACAAAAGGCGGGACATGGTTCTCAAGGACTGCAGTGCATACTCTGCACTACTTCAGTATCGTGAATGCTTGGCACAAGGTGGCCAAGGGGTTCTTGTGGCAGGGCGTTCCATTACTCCACCGGCGTGGCTGGCGACTGCTAAATGGCCGCTGGTGCATGTAGACGTGCTACACTACGTCTACCTAACGCATCCCATATGTACTCGATGGGCTTTCAGTCGGGGGACCGGGCCGCGCGGGATTAGCCGAGCGGTCTTAGGGCGCTGCAGTCATGGATTGTGTGGCTGGTCCCGGAGGAGGGTCGAGTCCTTCCTCGGGCATGGGTCTGTGTGTTTGCCCTTAGGATAATTTAGGTTAAATAGCGTGTAAGCTTAGGGACTGATAACCTTAGCAGTTTAGTCCCATAAGATTTCACGCACATTTGAACATTTTTTCGGGGGGGGGGGGGGGGGGACAGGCCAGTTCTTTCGCCGGATATACGTATAAAGCGAATGCGTTCAGTGGATGTAAGGAAGCGCAGTGCTACAGTTAAGGAAACCACATTCGACGCTTTGACGCGTTCTATTTATCAAATGAAACTATATGGTTCGAGAGACCTTTTCAAGTCTCAAACATCTACGATGTATGAAACTTCCTGGCAGATTAAAACTGTGTACGAGACCAAGTCTCGAACTCGGGACGTTTGCCTTTCACGGGCAAGTGCTCCACCAACTGAGCTACGCAAACAAGACTCACGCCCCGTCCTCACAGCTTTAATTCCGCCATTACCTCGGGGCGTGAGTCGTACTTGGGTAGCTCAGTTGGTAGAGCACTTGCCCGTAAAAGGTAGAGTTCCCTAGTTCGAGTCTTGGTCCGGCACACAGTTTTAATCTGCCAGGAAGTTTCATGTCTTCGCACTCTCCTCTGCAGAGTGAAAATCTCATTCTATCTACGATGTGTATATGCAGACGGAAGAGATGAGTGAAAATTTGTACCACGGCCGGGATTCGAACCCAGTTCTCCCGGTCACTGCACAGATGCGCTAACCACTACGCCATCCTGGAACAGTGGCTTTGCAAAACTGCACGGACAACCCTAGCACGCCTCACTCCTCAATCCAAATTCCCATTTACACGTCAGCCCAACTGGTATTCAGTTGGAGAGCTTCTGCAATGCTGTCTGAGTAGGGAGAATATCAAGTGGGCAGAGGCGTGAGTGGGAATTTGTATGGAGGATGGAGGCGTGCTAGGGTTGTCCGTGCAGCTGTGCAAAGCCACTGTGCCAGGATGGCGTAGTGGTTAGCGCATCTGCATAGTGAGCAGGAGGCCTGGGTTCGACACTATTTCAAAGTGGTTGTTTATTTCATGGATTCCCTATCAGTTAGTGCTAATAAGTCATAGGAAGTTGGTGACACTCTGCTACTATCGCCACAGGCTGGTACACCGTGTACGAAAGAACATTATGACCATCTGCTTAATGAAGACTTGGTCAATCTTTGCAACGCAATACAGAGCGATTCGATGTGACATGCATTCGAAAATCTCTTAGGTTTCGCCGTATATGACTTAGGATCTCTACGCACATTGCATCAAATATCAGTAAATTATGGGTCGGTGATTCATGGGCGCGGAGTTGGCGGCCGACTGTGTCCCAGATGTGGCGCATCGGGTTAAGATCATGGGAATATGGTGAGCAAGACAGCAGTGTGAGTTCGCCGTCATACTCCTCAAATCACTGTGACACAATTTCTTTCTTGCACCTCTGACAGTTATCTTGCTGGAAGATGTTATCGCCAGTGGGGAAGAAACAAATGTGAAGATATGTAAGTGGTTCACTATAACGTTCACGTAGTTCCCAGCTGTCATTGTCCCTTGGAAACCCTGGTGAATGTCTCCCAAAGCATAATACCCTCCACACGGCCTGCGTCAGCGAAATGGTGCCTGTTTGGAGCAGCCATTCACCTGTATGACAGTGTATCCAGACACGACCATCGACCTTATGAATAGTGATTCATCTGACAAGACGTTATGTTTCCACTGATCCACGGTCGAATATCCTGTGTTCACAGCAATCGTAATTGACAATGTCGTTTGATCAATGTGAGAACACATACAGGGGCGTCTGGAACGGAGTCCCATGTTCAACAACGTGCGCTGAACGATGTTACCTGAAACACTTTTGCCTGTACCAGCACTGTACTCTGTCAGATTGCCACTTATCCTGCTTTACAAAGCGCCCAAGCCTCTGACTTACACATTCTGTAATAAGGCGTGGACGTGTCGCCTATTCGTGGATTCACCGTCCTTCAACCACTTCCCGTAGATGGTCACGACAGTAGCACGTGAACTATCAAACAGTATCTTATTTTCCAAGGTGCTAGTTCCTAGACGCCGGTGCAGAACAATCTGCCCTTTATCAAAGAGAGCCTTGTCAGTGGATTTCCCCATTAGCGGCCAGTATCATCGGCATGAAATGTTGCCAATATGAACTATCTCCAGCTGCATAAAGGAATGTCGACAATGATAATATGTGCCGAATTGGGAATCTAATCCTGTTTTCCCGCTATGCCGGCCGCGGTGGTCTCGCGGTTCTAGGCGCGCAGTCCGGAACCGTGGGACTGCTACGGTCGCAGGTTCGAATCCTGCCTCGGGCATGGATGTGTGTGATGTCCTTAGGTTAGTTAGGTTTAAGTAGTTCTAAGTTCTAGGGGACTGATAACCACAGCAGTTGAGTCCCATAGTGCTCAGAGCCATTTTTTTTCCCGCTAAACTCGAGCGGTCGCCTTCACCGCTTCGGCTATCGGAGCACGACCCAATGCCAGACCCAAACTTCCATAGTGTCACATCTGTACTCGTACATCCCATTAAAACATTCCTGTACAACGGAGACATCTTTTATTTGTAAGTTGCAGTCCCGGAACATGCATACATGTTCGATGGAACATTCATCAAATTTCTTGACAACACAGGCACTGACATTCGTATTCGTCGTTTCTTGACCGTAACGCCAACAAGAGGGATTGTGTCTTGCAGTGGCCAGTAGTCATAATGTTTTGACTCGTCAGTGTATATTCTCCGGCTGTAACAATATAGCCACACGTCAGCAGTATTTAAACACCCTCAAACAATATTTATTTTGGCACATATATTGTACAGCTACGGGATCTCTTCCAGTCCACGACTGCCAGTGGATGCTGACGAGGTTTGAGAACGTCGAACAGCTGCAGTGGCGAAGTGCTGGACAAAAGTTCAAATAGAAAAGTTCAAACTGTACGCCTTTGAAATTCATGAAATTACGCAGTTAATTAATTCCACGACATGAATTAACACTGACAGAATCAGAACTGACCATCTCTGCTCTGCTCGTTCACAATATAAGGAGCGCGAAAACTTTCCGTTTGAGGGAGTTGCTGCAGCCTAAATACAACGTCGCGCGACTCCGATGTGTGTATATAAGCACCGACATGTAGACAAGCATTCAGTGTGACATTTGTGTCTTTCTGATGTGTGTGCGATAAATGCGGAAACGTGAACTATGGCGACGTTATTACCAAATGCATCCAAATAGGATCACTGTATTGTTAATCTTTTGAAGCTTCCTGGTAGATTAAAATAGTGTTCTAAACCGAGACTCGAACTCGAGACCTTTGTCTTTCGCGGGCGAGTGCTCCACTAGCTGAGCTACCCAAGCACGCCTCAGGACCCGTGGTCATAGCTTTACTTCCGTCAGTACCTCATCTCTTAGCCTCCAAACTTCACAGTTTTAAGCCGCCAGCAAGTCTCATATCAACGCACAGTTCACTGCAGATTGAAAATCTCTTTTTGGAAACATTCCCGAGGCCGTGGCTAAGCCATGTGTCCTACGTATCCGCTCTTCCAGGAGTGCCACTCCTGCAAGTTTCGCAGAAGAGCTTCTGTGAAATGTGGAATGTAGGAGATGAGGTACTGGTGGTAGTTAAAGTGTAAGCACAGTTCCTGAGTCCTGCTTGGATATGTAAGTACGAGAGCCCTTGCGGGCGAAAGGAAAAGATCCTGAGTTCGAGTCTCGATCCGACACACGGTTTTAATCTGTCAAGAAGTTTCATATATGTGCAAACTCCAATGCCGACTGAAAAGCTCATTCTGTTGAAGTTTTGTTGGCTGCTGAAGGACAAACACTGGTAGACATCCATATGAGAATGAAGGATGTGTACAGGGAGAAATTACGGCGTGTAGTTACGGCGAAACGTAAAGGAAAACTGCGACAAGAGGTGCTACTGCTTCATAATAGCGCACGTTCCCATGTCAGGAATGTCATGACGTTGCGCTGCAGTCTGGAACCGCGAGACCGCTACGGTCGCAGGTTCGAATCCTGCCTCGGGCATGGATGTTTGTGATGTCCTTAGGTTAGTTAGGTTTAACTAGTTCTAAGTTCTAGGGGACTAATGACCTCAGCAGTTGAGTCCCATAGTGCTCAGAGCCAATGTCATGACGCAGGACTCACGTCAACTAAAATGAGAAACCTGAGCGCCTGCTCTGTAGCCCCGATCTCTCCCCAAGCGATTATTACTCCCCCGGTCCCTTTCGAAGAGGCCTTAAAAGGTCGACAGATACTGTCGAACGAGTATGTGCTACGGGTATTTATTATCTACTTCACGCAACAGAGCACCCTATTTTACCAAACAACCTGATGCTTCGGTGGCATGATTGCCTCAATGTTCATGGGGATTCCGCCTGATTCGCTAACTATTCCGCCTGATTCGCTAACTAATTCTGTACACTATGCAAATCGCGTGGAATTGTCGTCTCGACAATCGGGCTTGTCCGTGTCGAAACGTGCTTGCTTCTCAAGCCACGTTCTTCTTCGTACTGTGGCTAACACGGAGCTTTTATACCATCTGCATGTCTTTTAGGCGATGTGAATAGCAACTGGTCCCTGAAGACCAGGGTTTTCAGTATCGCGAATTGCATGGACGTCGTAGTACCAGTCAGCGGTGCTTAGCCTGCCTTTGACGCAAGCTTAAGTGTCGCAAGAAAGGCGAGTAGATACGGCGGAACTATCGCACCGTTTGTCCTCATCTCTGCCATACCTGTTGTTGCGACTATGAATGCTCATAGCCTCAAGGAAGAAAATGAGTTCGGTAGTTTCTTAAACGAAGAGCTGGCTGCTCTTAAAGCGATGATATCATGAATGCCATATAATGTGACCAAGCCGCTATAGATCTGCTCTTATGCTTCTGTTGAATGCGCTGTTCCCTTTCTGCCTCTATAAATGGGCAAGCCAAGCCAGCACGAAGCGGTGCAGTACGTCACCTCTTTAGCTGAGTGCAGGCATTTCGACTATCAGCGTTTTGTCACTTTTTAGAACTGACCTTGTGTCTGTGTAATGTCTGCCTACTCTGCAAGTTGCTTTAAACATGTGAGAAGAAAGGCGTTGACTAGTATGGTTCTCAGTTCATATAGTACTTGTAGACTTCTCATGTTTAAAGGGATTTATAATTCTGCATCGACAAGTATTTTTTTTATCTTGGATTTACTTCCGTAGCCGAAGTCGCCAAAACCGCGTTGTCTCTGAACTAGTACACGATCTGTAATGCTAGCGGACAGTGAATTTACTCCGTGTAGATACTCGCACGTGTTAGTTTCCAGATTATGAGGTTAGCGGCAAGCAAGGTTACCTTGCAATCTCCTCGCCAGTCACGTGATCAATTTGTTTTAGGACGTGAGCACTCACTTCCCCAGTCGCCAGGCAGTCCAGACAGCAACGGCATGTCGTTTCAGTGGAGCTGCGAACGTGACGTGAAATTTCTTGATATACAGGGTGTTTGTTTTTATTTGAGACAGCTAAATATCTCGAAAACAACGAACAGTACGAGAAAAATGTTCGAGGTGAACATTTAATGCTAGTAAACGGGACATATGACTGTGCTACAGCTGGCCACCTCCTAACCAACCCTCCTGCATGGACGGAGTCAACGTTATATTTTCAAATGAGAACCCCCATTTTACTGCCCATTCGGATTCTACGCCAAAAAACACATACGGTTAATTAAAGCCACTGTTTCGCGTTTGTGACAGATAGGTGAAAAAAATGATTCAAATGGCTCTGAGCACTATGGGACTTAATTTCTGAAGTCATCAGTCCCCTAGAACTTAGAACTAATTAAACCTACCTAACCTAAGGACATCACACACATCCATGCCCGACGCAGGATTCGAACCTGCGACAGTAGCGGTCACGCGGTTCCAGACTGTAGCGCCTAGAACCGCTCGGCCATTCCGGCCGGCACAGATGGGTGAAATGGAGGAATATCAAATGTGCCTGTTTTTGCAATTAAGATCGGACGCATGTTATCCTACATTTAATTTACGATGTAAATTTCACATTTTGTGTTCTAACTGTCGATATTGATGTTCAAACGTTACTTAAGTGCTGCAAATGTGTTTGTACAACAAATAACAATATGGTTAGACATTTACATTTTCGGGCGGATAAGTTACTGGTATGTTACGTAGTTTTCTGTTCCTTACGTGGTTTATCGTGGTGTCCCTAAACCACTGGAACGTTTGAGTTCGGTTCCCGCCCTCGAACCCCGCCACCACGGCGACTGATTTCGCCTCATTGTTTCCATCCAACCGCCGTAACTGTCGCGCTGGCTGCTACGCGGCTATCGGCGGAATACACACCACAACCATTACAATAAGGAAAAATCATCAAACGATAGGGACAGGCGCATCTGCCAAGGATACTCAGCGGAATCAAGGGCAAAGGGATTCACCGAAATCAAACATCCCGGCGGGAACAAAAAACTGTAACGTCCACGTCATTGTTCCAGGAGCACGCTAAAGGTTGTTTCTTACCGGACAATAAAACGGCTAATTGTACTGTACAATCAAATTTGCAACATTAAAGTCAATTTCGAACATAAATAGCAACCGTTAGACCACAAAGGTTTACATTTACGTCGCAAATGAAATACAGAATCAAATGCATTATTTCTTAATTGCTAAAACAGGCACACCTGATATTTGCTGATTACAAAGCCATCTACCACAAATGGAAAACAATGGTTTGAGTGAACCGTACGTATTTTTTGACGTAGAATCCTAATATGCAATAAAATGGGGGTTCCCCTTTGAAAAAGTAAATTTGACCCCGTCCACAATAGGGGCGGTTAGGAGATGGCTAATTGTAGCATAGACATATGCCCCCTTTACAAATATTAAATTTTCACTTAGAACCTCTTTTTCGTACGATATGTCGTTTTCGAGATGTTTAGCTGCCTCGAGTTAAAACAAACACCCTGTATGTAAGCAGCATGAAGGCTTTGAAACGTACGGCATCCTGATATTCGAAGGCATACAATACTAATCGTGCCTGGATGAATCTAATGTTAGGCTCAATGTCTTTCAGTTTACAAAGCGAAAGGCGCTACCCGTATTAAATGAAATCTGTCGGAGAGAACAACTTAAAATCACCTAAAAAAAGGCAGTGCAGGAACTGATGAATATATATTTTCAATACAAAATATTTATTGGAATCGTACAACGCTCATCTGGCTAAATAAATGAGACGCTTTATTGAGCAACGTCGTGCTTCTAGATTATTACAATGGTTTTGTATTCTTTTTCCCGCTGTTTATCATTTTTTGGCTTAAAGCAATATATTGGCACAAACAGCTACGACAACTTCAGACATTTTCATCATAACCATTTGTGTCACCACGAGTACTCCCATAAAACGTTCAGCATTACCACACACTTTCTCTTACTAGCGGTAACTACATATGGCTGCTAATTAGCCGTAAGTAAACACTAATTTCTCCGGTGATCTCCTCTTTCTGTGTGTTCTTGTATCTCGTAAATTGACCCCGTAACAAAGCGGTTTTACGAAAATAAGAGGGATGACTTTTGATTCAGAGGAAGTCTGTTCGAAGCCTACTCACCAGGCTGCGTACACTAAAGCTCTAACCTTTGAGCTGACTCTCGTACGAAGTAATTGGTAGTGACCCATCCGCTAACTGGAAGTGTTAAATTCGGAAGTATCCTTAGGTGTTTTCGAGACACGCGAGATACGTGAAAACGGAGGTTCAAATTCAACATCTCGTCGACTGCGAAGTCATTACAGAGGAAGCATTACTGACTTCTCGAAGAAATGGTACCGGGGCATGCCTAAAATGACTTAACGAGGGAAGGAATGAAAATTATTTTAAAGTATGGAAATGTGCGTCCGCCCAACCACCAATCAAGATCGCTTATTGGCAAAACTCTGCTATTGTGTACAATCAGTGTTTGAAGATTAACGAATGTGAAGACTAGAAAAGCACAACTAGGAACCGTGTAACAGACAATTGTAACAAAAAATTATAGGTAGAAATTTCAGAAGATTTGTAAATGAGGTGTTTTTGGCAAAAAACTAAACATTTGTTTGAAAATATATGGTGATACACGAAATATTCACAGAGCCACATTTCCGAAAACGGAATTTGCTGTGTTTTTGTACGTGATTCCCTTACCCGTCATTAAAATGCGAATGTGGAGTATCAAGGAAGTGATTGAAACACAGAGAGAGCAGCAGATTCGACAAGGGAAACATGTGGACATGATACAGCATTTTCGGTGCGTCCGCACTGCAGAAGACTAATGTAAAAAGTCACCATGATTACATTATCCAGATCTTTGCCACGATATGTTGTGGCTCGTGTAAGGCTGCGGGTCATGAATTGTCTGTTACTCGGTATCGGTTCTTCAGCCACATTTGCTTCCGTAAATTCATTAACGTACAAACGTCGAGTATACAGAAATGCAGAATGTTGTAGATAAACAACCTTGATTGGTGGTAGAACGACTAAAGGAACTCGAGGCGGAACGGAATGCTTAATGTTTAACAGTTTTTATTAAATGAGCCAACAGACGAAAACACTTCTTAAAGATATAAAAACCACCTTGTAGCATAACATAACGTACCTTACTTGCAAATTACTTAAAATATGTGTTTTGTATTTTTTACATTTTTTCAAAGAAATGCTTCCAATATTTCCCGTGCTGTCCCACCCACGGAGCAGAATTGGTATAGGTGATTTTTAGTGAAATTATTGCGTAAACGTTAAAATTATTGCAGAAACGTTGAAATTACTAGAAATATCGTCTTAAAACTAAGACATAAGGCTGTTTTGTAAACAATTTATGCTGAAGAATAAGGAATCTCTTTAGATGCTTTTAAAAATCGCATTTCAGAAGATAAAATTACTGAAACTGCAATTTACATTGATTTAACAATTTTTCATCACATTGCTATCTATCGGTCTTTTTTATGTCAGTTGGCACCGTCTGGAAAACTAAAGGACAAAAAAGAAATATTTAGTTTGAAAGCTGCTTGCATGTAAAAGTAAAGAGGCAGAACAGGATTCGTTCCGCCCCAAGAGGTTAGCAACTTTTATGGGGTGTAATAACTGACGGATTTAAACGTATTACATAACTTAAGTATGGCGATTGGCATCCAATTTAAGATTACGCATCATTTAACGGTGTGCAGTTAAAAAACTAACAGTTAACTTGCGTCGAAATTCGCCAAAAGTGAAAAATAAAATAAAAAATAAACGCATCTGGAAATATGAAGGACAACCGATCGCTTACAAGTCACACGCCATTCTAAAACATAGTTACATTTCACTACAGCATTCGCCAGTTTAGAAAAGACCACAGTCCCGTCGTGCCGTGCTATAACTTTCTGCTCCGGGTTCCCCTACAATTCCATATTCCTTGTATGACCCTACATTTTAAGATACCGGGTTTATCCGTACTCTCCTTGCTAGAGCAACCACGACACTCCTCAGTCAGAACGATCGAATAGGAATTTAACACCTCTTGTCTTGAGAATGATGGCTGAATTAATTTGTGTAGATGATCAACATCCTGATCTTTACGTCTTTCAGATCCAATAATCCGGGACAGTTGTATTTAATATACAACAGTAATGCCGGCGGCTGTTGTTAACAGCAAGTACCGTGAGTGTATCGAACAAGTTTGTTTCTAAACAAAACATACAACACATGCCGTCTACCTTTCCAAGATATTTTTAATACAGCACAAGTACAAAGTTTAATGGATACAAGAAATCAAATGAAATTCAATTAATCTGTAACGAGCAGCCAGAGACCACGGGTTCCTAATACCAAAATATTCAAAAAATATGTCTGAACGGCTTTCGAAATTTCGTAGGTTCCGTTTGCTGTCTTGTTACTTCGCATGTGTGCATAGAGTCGCAAGCAGTAAACCCTCCAACCGTTATTCTTTAAAGAAAGGAACTCCCATTTATAAAACAGCTTCATATGTGTGACTGCTTTACAAATGAGTTAATGTGATAAATATTTGACGTTCAACGACGAAGGAGAAAAAGTTTAGACAGGTTTGAAGTAACGTTTAAATTTTGTTGGTAATCGTTATGTACTCCTATTATCAAAGTCTGGATGAGTATAATGTGGGTAATTTGCTCCCCGTTTTAAGCAGAAGTTAGTTTTTTATTTATCTCAATGTTTATGATGTCATGTCTTCTGAACTATGTGTCATACAATGATATAATTTTTGAGGAACATTCAGTGCCATATGTGGATATAGTTTGCGAAATGTGTTTGAAATAGAGTTAGTAGTAAAAAAATAATAAATTAGAATGTCATGCCTGATACAGTAATTTTGCTGCATGGTCAGCGAAACTGTATGTGGGTGGTGGTGGTGGTGGTGGAGGGGGATAGGTGCGGTTAGCAACAATAAATATTTTACTTAACTTTGAAATTATGTGTAAAGTTCATTGGAAGTTGCTAAGTACTGTCATTCTCAGATATTGGGTTAATTTCGTCTGGGTAATTTCTATGTTGTGAATTATGCTCCTTGAAGACAAATACACAGTTTCTAACTGTAATACTTGACTTATTGCGTTAAACCGTTGTCATATGATTATAGTTCTTAATGAGCAGACTAATTTTTTTAATTCGGAGAATAAATACATGACGTATTGAAAATCAAATTTTTGTTGCCCCTTGAAGCCGATAGATATGCAACCTGAACTTGGATCATACCACAGGTTAGCAATTTAGCAATATAAAAGTGTTATTTCTAAAATTAAGATAATGCTTTTCGCATGGAAATGAATCTCAAGTTTTAATCCTTTTTTTTTAAAAAATTATGGTTGTTCCTGATTATGTTAATATGTTGAGTTCAATACATTAATAATTTACTTTATTTTCATTTTTTTAATTGCATCAGTATATTAAATCATAAATTGAGTAGTAAAGTTTGATTCACTTAAATTATAAACCTTGTATCTTGAGTTATACGCTTACACTGTTTTGAAGAGTTAGATAGCACGAGGTTTTCTCTGGTAGGGTCCGCACCACACATGCTGCCAAGTGTCCTCATCTGATCGAGGGCGTTGTACGAGGAGCGTCCAATAAGTAATGTGACACATTTTTTTTTCTGAAAGCAGGTTGGTTTTGTTCAGTATTCCAATACACCATGTTATTTCCCACTCCTTCAGCTACAAAACCCTATTTTCCAACGTAATCTCCGTTCCATGCGATGCCCTCACGCCGCCTTATTGGACGGTCAGTATTTTCACATGGTACCGCTCTACTGGTCGACGTCAGAGCCAAGATCTTGCTGCATCAATAACCTCCCCGTCATCCACTTACTACATCCCGTGAGTGCGTCCTTCATTAGGCCAAACAGATAGGCGTCGGAAAGTGCGAGATCCGAGCTGTAGGATGGATGAGAAAGAACAGTGCAGTGAAGATCTGTGAGCTCCTCTCGGGTACACTGGCTTGTGTGATGCCTTGCGTTGTCAGGGAGGAACAGAAGTTCGTTTGCATTTTTGTGGCGACGAACACGCTGAAATCCTTTCTTCAGTTTGTTGAGGGCAGAGTTGATCGCTGCAGCATGAGGGAGCATATTAACACTACCAACAGAGAAGTGAAGTTGCGCAGCGAGGCGTGAGACTGTGATCCGTCGATCACCTCGAATGAGAGTGTCCCCACGTTCCAACACTGCAGGAATCACGGCTGTGTGCGGACGGCCGGCACGCTGGAAATCGGACAGGTTTGTGTGACCTTGTTGCGGTAATGACAGACGCCTCGCCCAAAGACACACCGTGCGTTTGTTCACTGCCAGATGCCCGTAGACATTCTGCAAGCGATTGTGAATATCTGCGATGCCCCGGTTTTCCACCAAGAAACTCAATGACAGCTCTCTACTTGGAACGCACCTCCACGATAAACGCCATGGGAACTTCATGAAACTGGAGGGGCTGAAGCGAGAATATTCCAAATTACGTATTTTTTCATCCGAAATTGGTCGTTCGTATATAGTAAACCAGTGCAGTGCAGTGAATTACGCAGCGCGCCTTCTCTGACTGTCATTGCAGTGTTGGGAACAGCGGGCCAGACAGGCGCTGTGGTCCTGTGACAGCCGCTCAGCGCCGCGCTGCGCCGTGAAGTATCCCGTGCCATCTGGCAGGCGCAGCCTCAGCGCACAGCTGACGTACCAGCGTCTGCCTCTACTGCCCTGCTATTGCTGTTGCTCCACTCTCCCTCATTCTCTCTGCTAACTGTCTTCCCAGCGCCAGCTGCAGCTTCTTAGACCTGCATCACACGCAACGCACATCCGTCACTCACAGAGTGAAGTGCCCTACTACAGTAAGTTCAAGGAAAGCGAAGGTGGGTAAAACAGAGAGAGCAGAAACGATGTTGTGAAGGGACCTATTGCTAGCAGAAAGAGGGGACGCATGTATAATTCAATACTTGCACTAAAATTACCGAACTATCCTCTAATGATCCTTAACGTTGACGCAGAAGGAAGAAGTGCATCGCTACAAAACTGACAGCGTATGGCGAACGATGCTTCGTGCCCAGATTATCAAGTTTTTGTCCTATTCCAGTTACCTTTTGAGCGAGAGAAAATTTTCTGTCTATATGCCCTATTTTTTTTCTTCTTCCCCTAACAACTACGCGAGATATACGATGGTGGCAGCATAATTATTACGTAGAGTTTCTCAAAGATAGGTTCTCTAAATTTATGCAAAAGTGTTTCCCGAAAACAAATCCATCCGCCTTCCAATGATTCTCATTTAGGCTCCCGAAGCATTCTGTTACACTTTCATAAGAGCTCTAATGTCCTGTTACGACCCTAGCAGTGCGCCTCTGAATTCGTTAGATGTCTGCTGTTGTAACTCCTTGATATACACTGATAAGTCAAATATTGTGACTAATGCCCACAGGGACGTTGGATGCCGCCTGGTGGCGTTGGGGACACGTGACGCGGCAACAAAAGTATGTAAGCAGAGTAGACACGGACGGCAGATCACCCTAGCGAAAATATGGACCGCAAATGGGAAATTCATGGATATAAGCGACTTTGACAAAGGGCAGATTATTATTATTACACAGAGCCTGTGTCCGAGTATCTCGAAAACAGCTAAGCTAGTCGAATGTTCACGTGCTAATGTCGCGACAACTACGGAAAGAGGTATAACGGCAGTGAAATTACCACTACGTACAAAATGGTTAGACGTCCAAGTCTCTTCAGAGAACGAGGGGTTCGGAGACTTGTCTGCTCTGTAAAGTAGGATAGATGGTGATCTGTGGCATTCGTGCTGAAAGAGCGCAATGCTGGTGAACACTTAAATGTTCTGGAGCACATCGTTCATAGTATATTAATACATCGAGCTCAGCAGCAGATCATCCCTACGTGTCCATATGTTGACCCTCCGAGATCGTCAGTTACGATGCAGTGGGCACGGGACAGTCGATCAATGGAAACGTGTTGGCTCTTCAGTTGAAACATTTTTGTGCTACACGAAGTCAATGGTCGTTTCCAGAAACGCCGTCATCAAGGTGAACGGCGGCTCCAAACGTGTAGCGCACCATGGATGCGGGATGGTGGGAACAGTATTATGCTATGGGAGACATTCTTCTGCGCTTGCATGGAACCTGTGGTAGTAATCGAAGACACGCTGACAGCTGCCGACTACCTGCATCCGTTCATCTTGATGTCTTCCCCGACGGCGACGCCATCGTTCAGCAGTATAATTGTTCGTGTCTCGGAGCCAGAACCGTGCTACAGTGGGTTGAGGAGCATTATAGTGAACTCACGTTGATGTCTCGGCGACCGAATCCACCTACTGTAAATCTTATGGAACCTATCTGCGTCGCTGTCGTCCGCCATCATTACATACGCAAATCAGAGGCCCGTTGTTTACGCAAATTACCCGACGTGTGTGTAGACATCTAATGCCACGTCCCTCCACAAACCTACCAACGAACTGTCGGATCACGATACGCAGATTTTTAGCGATGTGTTTCGTTCCAAAAACAAACAAACAAACAAGCTATTACGCAGGTGGTCATAATGTTTTGGCTCATCAGTGTATACACCAAGCACGGGAGAAATACTCTTGCACGCGATTCCCTTTAGAGAAGCAGTTTATCTTCCCAGAACCATTCCAACAATTCTGGGTCTTCCATTCGTCCTCCTTAACACTAACTTTATGTGTTCATTCCATGCCATACCGCTTCTTAGTATTACCTTTAATATCGGATCTGGTGGTCTAGTCACGGAGCGCTACTGAAGGGTCCGAAACTTTTAGTCTGTCTTTACTCTAAACTTCACCTCTCAACCACGGAAGAAGTCACCAGGGAGAGAACGTGGTTCGGATATCATGTTGAAGTGTAGGTCCACTGCCCTGGCTGGATCACTGGGACAGATTAAGGACACGCAAGTCGCCTAAGTGGCATCCAATTCAATGGCTTGCCGCTCAGCCACAATCCAATTCGTTAATATTACCCATAAATACTTATGCAACGTGATGCGCTCAAGATATTTACCTCTAGTGTTGTAATCAGTATAGGATTCATTCTCTTCGCTTCAGGCATTATTTTCCATTGATCCCCTACGGGAAGAGGTAAAAGGGCAGTGAAACTACCACTATGCACAAAATAGACGTCCAAGACTCTTCACAGAACGTGAGGTTCGGAGATTTGTATGCTATGTAAAGTAGGATAGATGGAGATCTGTGGCACCTCTGCTGAAAGAGCGCAAAGCTGCCGCTGATTATAGTGCGCGGAAATGATATCCAAATCTTTTTGCCATTTCTTCTGATCGTCCAACGAGGATATGTTCGTCTGGACATCATCATCGTCAGATAACAAGCCGATAGTGCAGCTGATGCTACCTGCTAAACTATTTGTGTATCCTGAGAACATTAGAGGTTCTAGCTCGGTTCCTTGGGTCACACTTGATTGCACTTTCTTTTCTGCGGAATATTCACTGTCCGGTACAAGGTTCTAGTTTTTATTATAAGACGTTCACGTAAAAATCTTATATTTGGGAAGGGATTCCGTATTATTGTATCTTGGTTGTTACTCGACAATGTGATACGTTCTCGAACGGCTTTCGGAAATCTAGCAACGCAAAATCTACTTGTTCAGCTGGACCTGTTGTTTGCAAGATATCGTGTACACACGAGAGGTTTTTTATTGCTGGCCTAGGCAGGGTCCTAGTAGATGTGCTTTGCTATTGACTTCTTCTGGTCTCTTGCGAAGTGTCAGTGTATACTCGCATCATGTGGCAAATTGTGATCACTCCTACTGCACTATATTGTTCTATTTGCATTGGAACGGATGAGCCTGAAGAAAAGAAACACAGTCAAAGTCGACGTCAGTAAGTAGCGAACTCATCCCGAGCCTAAGCAACATAGCATTCGGGAGAACGACAGTTCAAACCCGCTTCCGGCCATCCTGATTTAGGAAAAAATTTGAAAATTTGTGGTAAGATCTTATGGGACCAAACTACTGAAGTCATCGGTCCCTAAGCTTACACACTACTTAGTCTACCTTAAACTAACTACGGACAACGCACACATCCATGCCCAACGGAGGACTCGAACCTCCGACGGGGGGAGCCACGCGAACCGTGACAAGGCGCCCGAGACCGTGCGGCTACCCCGCGTGGCTGATTTAGGTTTTCCGTGATTTCCCTAAATCGCTTCAGACAAATTCCGGGATGGTTCCTTTAAAAGGGCACTGCCGATTTCCTTACCCCTCCTTCCCTAATCCGGGCTTGTGCTCCGTCTGTAATGACCTCGTTTTCGACGGGACGTTAAACACTAATCTCCTCCTAAAAGCAAGATAGACTCCAACTTAACCTTTCCATCCGACAGATATATCCCAACTGAGTGGCACAAGTCCTAACTCCATGAGACAAAGGGAAGGTTTTTGGAATATAAACCACATTTTTTTGACTTGCCGGAAAATATACCTAACGATCATTTCTTTCGTCCAGGAAATTTCAAACGACTAACTGACGATCGAGCGCCAACCGCACTAGTGTGCCTCAGTAGCCTCAGCTACCGAGACTGTACAATACAACCATAGAAAAAATATCTCATAGTCAGCAGTACCTTATTTCGAAACGCCCTTCTTTAATAGTCTTATAACCTTATCGTGTGTTAATGTTCTCATCTTCACATGCCTACTTTGTCTGCCACGTGTCTACTGCTCTTACCAATGTCAAGGTGCTGCATATGTATAACATGGATTGAAAAATTGGTTTGCGCGCTTCTAGTGAAGCATCTCTGGTACTAAATATGTATTAGTTTGCTGCGCTACGAACTTCTGGCACCCTCTTCGGGTGGGTGCAGAGAACGTTGTCAGGTGTGAATTTTTCTTAGTTTCACATTGTGTTTCGCTCATTAAGAACCAGTTTATGAAGAAGGAAAAATTTACACAAATTGAAGCGGGTATTTAGAACCACATTCACAAAGAAAAGATGTGCAAATCACGGTTTGTGTATGTTGCACTGGTGAGGTTATTTTGACTTGTCACGATATTTGTATAAATAATCTCATTCAACGTTTCGTTTGGATATTATTTCCTAGGTGGTGTGTAACCTGAATTTAATAAATATCTTAGAAACAAAAATGAAAGAAGTATTTTTTCCATATTGTATTGAGTGGGCTATTGACTGATAACTACGTATTTACACACGGTGTTACATATAAACATGTAGAAAATGTGTTTACTCATGATGCTGCAGTATCTAGATACTTTTTTGTACTGCTGGCAAGACAGTAACTTTTCCTCCATTTTCCCCTTTTTTATAACCCACTTAAAGACTACAAAAATAATTTCTAAAAAACAATTACTAGACGTATTTGCATATGCCCTGTTAGTATGTCTCAATGCTGTTGCTAATTTTTCATCGCCTATTCTTTCTAGTACTCTATCATTCCATACTTGAGTAGTTTGCTTAATTTTTAACTACAGGGAGGAATTATCTAGATGTGGAATTAATATTCTGTAGCGAGTGACAAATATAGAACCGAAAAACCTTAAAAACGTAATGTATGCTCTGTTGTGCGAGGCAGTAGTAGCAGAGGACAACAGTTGGCAACGGCGGTTTCCGGAATTGCGGCGTCCCCCGGCAGGAAACATTAGGTCCGCCGACCTCCCCCGTTTCCGTCGCGTCATCGCCGCTCGCCCTGCAACTGGGACACACACAGGTGTGCCGTCTCGCATGCCCTCCAACAGGTGGCAGCATTTGCTACTAGCGCATTCTGCTTTTTTAAAGTAGTAAAATCTAGCGTTTCGTAAATATTCTGGTTCGATTCTCTCCAGAACCAACTTTTTTACTTTTATTAAAATTCTATATTTATTATAAGATAAAAGTGTTCCTTAAAAATGCTAAAAAATGATTTTTAATAAAATGCTTCTTTAAAGAACTTCACGCACTTCAAATCCAATACGTAGGAAAGCAATCGAAGCGGGCCAGTCCAGAGCGTAAGGCTAAGGCCACGCCGGTACTACAGCATGGCTTCACGAACTGTTTCCAAATCGTTGGATTGGACGCAGTGCCGGCCGCTGTGGCTGAGCGGTGCTAGATGCTTCAGTCCGAAACCGTGCTACTGCTACAGTCGTAAGTTTGAATCCTGCCTCGGGCATGGGGGCATGGATGTGTGTAATGTCCTTAGGTTAGTTAGGTTTAAGTAGTTCTAACTCTAGGGGACTGATGACCTCAGATGTTAAGTCCCATAGTGCTTACAGCCATTTGAACCATTTTGATTGGAAGCGGGGCCCCTGTACCTAGTCCGGCCCGTTCTCCAGATTTCACGCCTGTAGACTTTTTTGTAGGGAAAGCTGAAAGACACTGTCTACAAGCAAATATCGACTACATCCGATGATATGCAACGACGTACTACAGTAGCCTGCTCGGACATCTCCGCTGAAATACTAGCACATGTGGCCGAGCGGTTCTATGCGCTTCAGTCCGGAACCGCGCTGCTGCTATGGTCGCAGGTTCGAATCCTGCCTCTGGCATGGATGTGTGTGATGTCCTTAGGTTTAATTAGTTCTAAGTCTAGGGGACTGATGGCCTCAGATGTTAAGTCCCATAGTGCTCAGAGCCATTTGAACCATTTTTTGCTAGCACGTGTGCAGCAGTCTTTCCATACCAGACTGTAAGCGTGTATTGCTGCTTCGGTGGTCATTTTGAGTACAACCCTTGATGGTCAATTGTCTCGTTACTGGTTACAATCCACATAACTAGTGTATTTACTTCTGTTGTTCTTTAGTGTGTGCTACAACGGGTATTGTGCAAGTGACGGCGTGGGAAATTTTCAGAATACCATAACTCGTAAACGACTCGTACTAAAATCCCGCAGCAAACGCCACTGACATTCTAATTTACCCTACTTTTAGTTTGTTAGTGTCGATAGAGATTGTTCCGTTAAGAATGTGTATGTTTGCGCATAAAATACACTTTCTAATACTACTACAATCTGTTTATTGGCTAACAATACGAACCCCTGACTACCAATCCATTCTGTGAAAACCGGACATCAACAGCACTTCCCATTTCCGTAATCTCTGCGGTGCAAGTTTTAGGTGATTCACCCCGTGTAATAGATATACCTGGAATGGTCTCACCTGACGACAGACACAGGAAGATCTAGAGGAGACCAAATAATGGTGGGAGGAGTTTTGGTTGACACTGAACTTACGTGAATGCAACTTTCTGCGCAGGAACAGGCGAACTGATCCACTACTGTTCTACGAGGGCTATCCAGAAAGTAAGTTCCGATCGGTCGCGAAATGGAAACCACTGTAAAATCCGATGAAGCTTTGCACAGATGTGTTGGGCAGTGTCTGTAGAACGCCCGTCGATCGCGCACATCGCTCTTTCCAGTTCTGAGCGCACAGTGAGCACGTAAACGTACCTAAAAAATAGTGTCTCCCGCCATGTACGAGAGCCTGGTGAGAATTTCGCCTGAAGCTATGCAGCCCACGTAACACAACTGTCATGCCGTTCCTTCTTCATGACAATTCTCAGCTGCACTCTTTAGGGACAATGAAGATCCTTCTGCAGCGTTTTCAGTGAGAAGTGTTTGATCAACCACAATATAGACCGCAGTTGACCCCCTGAGTTTCCTCTCTGGCCGCACGAACCGCTGGCTATGAAGACAACATTTTGGCACAGACAACGAGCTGTAGATCTGCCTAGAGAATTAGCGGAAAGCACTGGTGGCTGCCTTCTGTGACAAAGGTATTGAAAATTAGTACAACGCCACGAAAAATGCCTAAGTCGGAACGGCGATTATTTAGATAATTAGCTGGGAGTTGTGGCTAGCTGTTGCAAATGAAACATTTTTGATTTTTACAGTAGTTCCACATTTCGCGAACGATCGGAACTTACATTCTGGATAGCCCTCGTATTACACTATTTGGCGACAAATCCCTGGTAACAGCTACTATCCTAAAATAATTGGAATTAATCATGCGGAACAATCTCAAGCGAAATGGCACAAAACACTGCCAGTAGATGCCAGACAGAGATTCACTAAAAGAACACTGACGAAATGCAATTCCCCTATAAAAGAAGTGATTTACAAAACGGTTATGCGACGGAGTTTTGAGTATTCCTCATCAGTTTGGAGTAGTAGAGGTGATAAAAAAGATACAACGAAGAGCGACGCAGTTGCTCACGACATTGTTTAGTCGGCGCGTGGGCCTTAGGGAGACGTTCAACAAACTGCAGTGGCAAACGCAACAAGAGAGGCACTGCGCATCGCGGAGACGTTTTCCTGTTGAAATTCCGAGAGCATACCTTCCAGGAACAGTCGGGTAACATACTACTTTCTCTCACATACGTATCGCGAAATAATCACGACGAGAAAATGAAATTAAGATCCATACGGAGATTTACCAACAATCACTCTTCCCACGCGCTATACGCGAGTGGAACAGGGAAGGGGGAGAAAAGATATCGACGCCAAGTTGCCCTCCCCCACCCACGGTAAGGTGTCTTGTGGAGAACGTATTTAGATGCAGATAACGTTGTTACCTATGAAATTCAGTTTTATAGTGTTCGTATTTGTTGCACAACAACGTAAGTGAAGCGTTAATTTGATTTGCGTAATTGTTTCGTTTATGCAACTATTTATACCAGTCAGATTGCGTGTATTTTGTTGAAATAGATAACTGGAATACTGAAACGACATAAAAATATTTGTTTCGGGATGTTTATGGCCGACAGGCACTATTCGAAAATTAATGGAGGCTTGGAAGGAGCCTGCTGCTTCATTTTCAACAGTTTAGATGGCTGTTGCATTAACTGATAAGAATGAGATGCAAGAACGAATTTCTGAGGAATATTTGCATCGTTTCAAACAGTGCCATTAAATTTTATGCGACGATTTGTTACTGTGGATGCCACGTGGGAAGCCGCTTTCAGGCCAGGAAACTAAACAGCAAGAACAGTATTTAGTATAAACCGATGACTTTGCGCCAAGAAAAGGCAAAGGCGATTTCATCTACCAGTACGACTGTAGCCAGTATTTTCGGGAGACGATAGGGATTCATCATACTGATTCCCTTGCAATAGATGAAACAAAACTGACAGGCTCCACAAGTCATCGGGACCAACTATATGAAACAATCAGGAGAAGGACTTGGCTGTGAAAAATAAAAACTTTTTCGTCAGAACAATGTATTTGACCATAAAAGCGGCTTGGCAATAGAAAATCTGAGCGATTTGAAATATGAATTGACACAACACCCACCTTGTCACAAGATGTTACACCCTCTAGTTTCTATCTATTGCAACATCTAACGAAATTTGTGACTAGAAAATTTTTAGAGTTTAATGAAGATATAATGGTCGCTATAGAAGGATAATTTCAGATATTCCAGAATCGTATTTCTGGTATGGAATCTGTTCGCTGGTAAAAACGATGGACAAAGTAAACTGACAAATAAGGAGACTGCGTTTGAAAATTAGTCCACTTCTCTACGTGAGGAACATGGTGGTACACTGTCAGGCTGAGGACGCTCCTCTTTGCTCTGGTACGCCATGAAATATGGGAAGATATGGGCACGAAGGGGGATCAATACGAGAAATGCTGCTTCGGAAATCATATTTCAAGGAAGTGATGGCGATAAACTTGTATTCGTTATGAGTCAGGCGATTCTGGAAACCGGAAAAAATAAAACAATTACCGCAAATACAGAGTCACGAAACTTGACAAAAAAATCTGCAGTACAGAAATTATATCTAAAGTAAGTATTAAGTTTCGACATGAATTTGAACCCCATTAATGAATCTTCGCGAAGTTTTGCGTGAAGAAGAAGTAACGCGTATAACAAATAAAATTTTTGACGTCACGGTTCTACCGTCCTGTCACTTAGTGACGATCACTGGAGCCCAATAAACGATGTTGGTTTTCGAGAAATAGTGAAAACTGCAAGAATTTAGTTATACAGCAAAAATACTTCAGCGCATTTATATTATTCGCTGGCTGTGTTGTGACCTCGAAACAAATTGACTTACTTGCTTCTGTACGAGTCGCTACCTCAGTCTGCATTTTTATCTCAAAACAAATGACTTCATCTTTCTTTCATATGGCACACGCCTTCTAAACCACAAGTTTCGTGTATATTCGCTGTTTCGGAAGCGGAGAAGTTCCACGAGCAAACGTCTACCAAATCCTGTCCACGACCGTGCCTTTTTCCGTCAAACTGACGTTTCATTGTGTAAGCAGTGCTCATGTTTCATCATAAGTACAGTAAAATTCCGATTTCATTAATGTCTCAAATATTTTGACAGTGTCGTTGGAAATGGGAAAGGTGTTGTTGCATGAAGTTAAGGCCCACAAGGGATAGAAGCCAACAGGATAGTGAGTGGTTACGATGAAATCCTGCCGAGAAGGAGTCTAACAAAACAGCCTGCATACTACGTGGAGCTTTTCGGGATTTTCTTAAACCAGTAACGGGACGTTTCTTTTAACAAGGCTTCGGCCGACATCTCTCTCATCCTTGTCCAGCTGAAACTGGTGCTAAGTCGATCCTGTGACAGTTCATAAAGAAAACTCTTGTTTTGTGATTATGTACAGCTATGATTGCTCTGTCACAACTTTCGCTATCTGCCATTTGTAAGATTCACTTCTTACAACACTAGCAAAAACGACTCAGCTTTCGCTTATTTCACGCTTATAAGAATCAAATGAAAGTAGTCGATTTAGGAAAGAGTTCTCGTTTAGTACGGTCTGAGTGTCTCTCCTCAGCCGTGCTGCACATAGGCAGCTGACTGTACAAAGCGTGTCCTGAACCGGTTCTTAGTGGTCAGAACAGCATCTTGAAAGAGAAAGGGACACAATTAGGAAGTGCGAGCTTACAAGTTATCAAGGAAAATCGACACACGAGTGGAAGAGAGCAGAACCGGAGAAAGAATCTGTTACCGTAACCTCAAGAGGGGAAAAAACGTTGGAAGGTGAAGAGAACGCTTGCCGATAAATTCTGCCGCTGGAATATAATCTCGCGGTAAACAGACGGAGGTTTATGCACAGACCACAGGCGTAAGTGGAGAGCGATGTGAGCTAGCAGCGTCAGTGGTGTGAGTACGTGTCTACAAGAAATCCGGCCACCCCTATACAAAGAAAGGCACTGTGAAGACTCAACATCGTCACACTTCGAAAGCAACTGCGACAAACAAAATATTCGGTAGGTACACAAAATTTTCAACATCAGTTACGTTGCTTTTGTGTCATGGTCACCCTCAGCACTTTCCAGACAAGACGTAACTCCGGTAAAGCGTGGGAGATACTCACATAAAACAAACCATCAACAGAAGAGTACACCTTGTTAACATCTGTAGTTCAAATAAATTTTTTTAAAATTAACTTTTGCAGTTTTAGAAGGCTTGAAATATCTCTGATGGGTTGGTTACTAGGTTACTAACATCCAATGAATAGTCCACGTTCGATATCAAAGTCCTCACTTGACCTACCCATCCTGCTGTTCCTGCTTCCCTGCTGGCGACACAGTACTACTCGCCCCCTCATATAGTAGCGGATCCGCTTCTCGTGACATCTACTGGTCAATTCCGCGTTACATAGGGGTGTCCAGATACACTTGGTCAGATAGTGTATGTCGAATTCAAGTGCCGCCGCTCAACCATATGTACTCGATAACAGCTACCGAGACATTTCGTCTTTCGTCGAAATATTTTCATTTCGGAACACAAGTTTACAAACAACAATGCTTTGCAAAGTGAATGAGATAATAACTTTACGGCGAGCAGATTCACAAAGTAAAAGTATCAACAATTTAAAAAATAACAAATGGCTTCGATACCTGGGAAAGGTGGGGGCGGGGGTCATTACCTGGCAGGCTGAGCCCATTCTGGCTTGTTCTCCGTGTTTACACTAGAGACCTGTCGATAAGGTGAACATCCACTGGCCTGTGACGACGTCCCGTTGGTCGGGCGCTGGTGGCAGTTCTTTCTCTCCCAGGCGCCGCAAGGTCTGCTCAAGGTCACTTCTTGCCGACTTCACGTCTTCACTGAAACGTCTCTCTCCAGCCCGTCTGCCTCTAACACCTGCGTCTTTACTGACCGTTACTTAAAAGTAGGACACCTATCAGAGCCACCAACAGGAGGTGACTTCTGAGGGGTTCACTGCAGCAAATTGCGTCTGAACCGAACGTGACCTTCCGCGGTCACGCATGGCCTACCCTTTAACTTAGCGTTTTATTATAAGAACTTATATTCGTAATAACGCTAGGAAGTGGTTGGAATCAGTCTCGCTTTAGCCTAGGTAACGGCACGAGAGAAGCAATTCTGGCTCCGTTCTTGGTAATTGAAGGGAGAAAGGAGAAATCGCATGATACCTAGAGGCCTAGAGTAGACCTGAGCCGCTGTAAGATGAGGTATAATATTCGAAACACTGAGAGAATTACGATAAAGTACCTAAACTGACAAGCAGTCTATAACTATTACGAGAGCGTGTAAAAATGTAATTCCTCCGAATTTTTTTGTGAAAACTCTGAAAACTTTTTAAATAAAACGAACTTTATCAACATTTTACGTCTTTAATGTGTACATATTTATTTCTCAACATAGTCACCTTGGCGACGCAGTTTGTTGATACAGTCATTGTTTGGTTTTTTTGACGGAGCCACAACCTCACCTCTGCTTGCACCACTTCATCTCTATCAAAGTGAAAGGTTTTTTTTTTTTTTAAGTTTTGGAAACAGATGAAAATCGGAGGGGGTCAAGTCGGGACTGTATGGAGGATGATCGATGAGACTGGCCACAAGGCGTCGGATAGTTGTAGATGTCGCAGCGCTCGTGTCTGCCTTGGCAGTGTAATGCTGAGGGAGAGGGTGCGCCATGTGAGGACGAACTCTTCGAATTCGAAACTTGATTACAGCACGCTGTTTCTCACGCACCGACATAGTCACATTACACACTGCCCTGTGACACGCCAACATTCGGAACCCTCTAGCGGCAGAGGGTTGCAACTTGCCTCAGGGTAGCGAGAAAATCGAATGAATAACTTCCGTAACACGGAATACTTCATACGGTATTCAGAACAGAATAAGAAATACGGTGGTATTACTTTTCGGCACGCTCTCGTACAAAAACCGATTGTGAGTTATAAAAATGGAAAATCAAGAGAGAAAAGTTTATCTTAATAAAGACTGTCGGTAATTTTATAGTTAAGCACTGCTATCGTTTAATGCATATGTCGAGGAAGCAATGAAGAAAGCAGAACAGAAGCTGAGAAACGCGACTGAAAGACGAACGGACAACAATGATAACGTTCACATTAGACATGGGTTCTCTTAACGAAATGAAGGAACCTTTAGGTACAATTGTTGAGAGGAATAGGCAGCCTGGTTAGCAGAAAAGAGGACTGTAAGTATATAAACTGAGATAAAACGAAACTGATGGTATGAAGAATGAACAAAATTTACTTGCTTTAGATCCGATGCACAAACCTGCATGGATGTCAATAAGAACAAGGAAAATATTTGAACCATTTAAAGTGGCTGGATACTAAAATGAAGTGGGATACGAAGATTCCCGTACTACCCGTGCAATATGACAGTCGTGAAGGTAGCTGTTATGCCAGGCGTTACTAACTTTCTTCACTCCAAATGGTTCAAATGGCTCTAAGCACTACGGGACTTAGCATGTGAGATCATCAGTCCCCTACACTTAGAATTACTTAAAACTAACTAACCTAAGGACATCACACACATCCATGCCCGAGGCAGGATTCGAACCTGCGACCGTAGCAGCAGCGCGGTTCCAGACCTAAGCGCCTAGAACCGCTCGGTCACAACGGCCGGCTTTCTTCACTCCCACCGCCATAACTAGTACACAAACGACAAGAAAGCGGTTAACCTTAGAACACTAAAGGGGGAAAATGTTACCGTACATTGTTACTAAACCATCGTAAAATTTATCACTCTATATTTTATTCAAAGGCAGTCATAATTTATAGATTACCCATTAGTTAATTAAGTTCCAATTGCATGTTACATACCGAATTAAGTATAAAATATTCTCTTTTGTATCCTATTGTAATTGTAAATTTTACGACGGTTTAGTAATCCAGGGTTAATACTGCATTGTTCTCTAGCTCTGAACTACATTTAAAATTTTGTCTCTAACTCAACGGAAAGTTAGTTTCGAATCAACCTCAAAATTTGTAACAGACAGACAAGAAAGCGACTTAATAGTAAAGTGGCAAAACTGAATTTGACTCCACTGTATAAGTAAGCAGTGCAGGTACCTGAGGGTAACGTCACTCGTCCACTTGCTGGAGCTCGCGGTAAACAAACACAGGAAAAATGCAGAGTGGTCGTTCAGTCAACCGTCTGTAGTTGGAGGTTAATGAGAGTGTAATGTACAACAACAAAAGGAAAGTAGAAATTCTATTCATCTGTTGAGAATGGAAGTTAGTAGAACAGTAATTGCAATAACTTTTCTTAATTACAATATGTGCACATGTGGTACAGCACTGTAGCACTTTTAAACGATATGTTATGTACAGTAAAGGCAGTCCTTGATTTCGTAAATGAATATCTCTTCTACCACCTCTTCGTTTTTAACATTGTATTCACACAAACCTACAACTTATGATGGGTGACTGTTTCCATTTCTTTATTGGCAGCTTCAGCAAGTGGCTGAGTTACGTCGCTCTGAGCACCTGGTCTGTGTGGTGGTTCAGGAGAGTTGCAGTTAATTTTGTCTTATGTTTTCAGTAACGTGTTTACGTAACTTGTACACTATGATACGTTTTCTCAATTGGAATTAAGTGGATTACCGAATAAAAGAAGATAGGTTACTATTTAAGAACGTGGCCATGAGCGAGTAGGACTAGCACACTGAGGGTTCCATACAAACATATATATACATATAAAATCATCCATCCTGGGAATCGAGAATTTTCAAGGTTTTTGCCTGTGATGGATACCAATACTGGCAATATTTGGTCCCGGGAATTCCAAGACTGCATCAAAATCTCTGCAATAGTTCCTCAGACTAGCCCAGACGCACAAAAAGAACCGAGCAGGAACTTGAGTTTATATATGTAGAGAGAGAGAGAGAGAGAGACAGAGATGATTTGATAAAACGCTTTTTATTTACTTACTTACTAACTACAACTACAACTACTACTACAACGTACATTTTATGTTTGCTTGCAGTAATGTTCATCTCTTATACTTTTGACGGGTGATGAATTCAACGTATCTTCAAATGGCAAAAGATATTTTGATGTGATATTAAAACAATTTAGCAAGTTTCATATTTTTATCTTTACTTGCACTGTGAAATGTATGTCAGCGGGAAGTACCCTATAGGTTTAAATGAGTGAGTTTGCGAGTATGAAAATATGTGACAAATTATTGAATCTTTTGATTTCATTGACTTAGAAGCTTAAATCTTTTACAATGCCAAGGTACCATCGACTTTAGTATGTGACATAAATTTGAACTTATACGCCAACCTGTTACAGAGAAAAAAGTCTTAAAAGATGGAAGGCACACAGATGAATAAAAAATGAAGAAAATAGTTTTACAAATTATTAATTTTCGATTTTTCCTCTATTTGTATCGTAAAACCTTGTTTCCCGCCAAATTTCATGATTCGATGACAACGGGAAGTATGATATAGATTTTGATGAGTGGGTTTTCAAGTATGAAAATATGTGACATAAATGATCGTATCTTTTGATTGCGTTTCTGAAGAAGAGAAATTTGTTAACATCGAGTATAGATTTAAGTGTCAGGAAGTCGTTTCTGAAAGTATTTGTATGGAGTGTAGTCATGTATGGAAGTGAAACATGGACGATAAATAGTTTGGACACGAAGAGAATAGAAGCTTTCGAAATGTGGTGCTACAGAAGAATGCTGAAGATTAGATGGGTAGATCACATAACTAATGAGGTATTGAATAGAACTGGGGAGAAGAGGAGTTTGTCGCACAACTTGACAAGAAGAAGGGACCGCTTGGTAGGACATGTCCTGAGGCATCAAGGGATCACAAATTTAGCATTGGAGGGCAGCGTGGAGGGTAAAAATCGTAGAGGGAGACCAAGAGATGAATACACTAAAGAGATTCAGAAGGATGTAGGTTTCAGTAAGTACTGGGAGATGAAGAAGCTTGCACAGGATAGAGTAGCATGGAGAGCTGCATCAAACCAGTCTCAGGACTAAAGACCACAACAACAACATATTTACACCTCCAAAAGACCGTAAACCTTAATATGTGACATAAATTAGAACTTTCGTGAGAAAAAGGGTTCTTTAAAATCGGACGGACAGGAAAGCGAAACTGTAAGGTTTCCGTTTTTACAGACTGAGGCACGAAACCCTAAAAAGACGTGCTGCTGTTTATATCTTCGTAATGAACGCTGTTATAAGAAAGGCCCATGTCGGCTGAACTAAATTTGCTGGATAAATTTTCTTTTTGCTTCCGGAAAAAAAATATTTGTGGTGGTCGGGGTAAATAGTACCCGTTTTGATGTTCAAGGAGATGTTGTGCCTGAAGGAGACGCCAATAGCAAGGGAACAACTGTAGACGTAGTTTTTTTTTTTCGGCAGGAGACGTGAGCCGAAGGGTTCAGTGGCCGCGGCCGCACTCACCGGTAGTTGTGCACCTTGAGGGACGGCCTATCGGTGACGTCAGAGCAGTGCTGCCCCCTGTGGTGGCGCGGCCCGCTCTTCCTGCGGCGGTGCCGGAGCGCGATGCGGAGTTTCCGCCTGGGCGGCGATTTCTTTCGTCCGGCGCTGCGTCCGCCACAGCACAGCAACAGCGACCGCGCGCCGCGACCACCGCCCGCCGGTCCAGCCCTGGCGGTCTCCCTCACCGCGACGACGCGGCTGTCCAGCAACACTTCGCCGCTCATAAATCCCCCGTCATTATCCCCGGCCAGCTGGTTCGCGCCGTCGCTCTCCCGCAACATTCGCTTCCTTTGGACGGAACTGGAGAAAACCACGTTCTCGGCTGGACACGACGGGAACACCGAGGCTATACTTTCCTCAGTCCTTTCGCTTTTCGAGCGCGTACTTCTACAGCGCGAGTCCGAGGAAGGAATTTCCTGTCGCGGTCTCCTGGGTCGACGCCCGCTCTCTGGGAAACGAGATTTGTGGCGGAGGTCTGCGTTCTTGTGGGGCGTCGAGGTCGTTATCGGTTGGCCGTAATCTTCTAGGCTGTCACTACTGTGGCAAATACTGTCCTGTATAGCTTTGACACCCAGTTCTTCGTCCGTCGGAAGAGCACTAGGCGAAACTCCGTTAGAGACACCGCGCACTGAAATCGCACTGCACCCGTCTACACTTGTTTTCAGAACGTCCGTCGTCTGTGTTCGAACTGTATGCAGTCGAGACCTCTTTTTCGGTGTCAGTGCAGGTCGACGGTTCGTAATCTTCGGCTTTCGATGGCAGCAACAAAACCATCCACTAGTACCGTCACCTGGAGCAGCGACGGGGACTCGTGGTGGTTCAGCGACTCCTCTTCTCTCGAATAGTGGCTCCGCAGCCGCATCGTCGCTTTCCCTTTCAACGGACGTCCTAGTCGACTGCGAAGACACAGACGACGTGTCACCGTCCGTGTCTCGTTTAACAGAATTCTGCAGGTCGTCGGCAGGCACACTTGGCGTACATCGAGTAGCCGTTTGCTTCCGAGACCTCGCGCCTCGTAGAGACACTTCGGTAAACGTGGTAGGTGCGCTGCTGAGCGAACTCGCACCGTTGGTTTCAGTCTTGGCGGTTGAGCTCTCAGCAATATTGGCTGCGCCAAGTAGATCGGTGTTATCAGCAGTGGCACTGCGCTGTATGTCTCTATCGGGATATTCCCCGTCACGTACCTCTTCAGGGCTGGCGAAATCATTTTGATGATGTCCATTACCGTCTCCTGTCGTGTCTTCAGCACCGTCTCCAGAAGACAGACGATCCTCTTCGTTTCGCTGATCCTTCACTTCCGCCGCTTCGGCAGCTCTGGAAGCGAGCTTTTCGGGACTGTACGGCCAGGAGCGGCGCCTGTAAGTATATCGATACTCCCTGGGAGCGGGAGCGGCGCCGTCGGCGACTCGCACCACGTCGCCCCTGCGGCAGCGCAGACAGCCCAGGAAGCTGGCCAGCATGCTGCATGGCCGCGCAGGCACTGCTCGCGGCCCGGGGCGCCCCCTCGCGTGGCCGTCGATAGCCGCGGAGCCTTCTCACTTTTACTCGCCGCAATTAACTTTCCACAAACTCGTCCGCTGCCCCGGCGCGAGCGCTCTCGGACGCCACGCTCGCGTGCCCCCCGATGTTTCGCTTTTGGCGCTGCCCGCGAGAAGAGGGCGCACGCACGTCGGGCGCCGGACGGACGCACGCTGGACTGGAGCGGACTGGAGTGGTGCGGAGTGCGCGGCTGCCGGCCGCGCAGGAAGCGCGCGGGGCAGGCAGGAAGCGGCAGACGGGGTGCCCGCCAGCGGCCCGACACGCCACGCCGCGCCTAACGTATTCCGCGCCGCGAGACAAAGCGATCGTGCGGCCCGCTCGCCGGCTGCCCATTGTGTTCGGCGACGGCGCAACGCCGCCGCGCGTGTGCCTATGTCTCCGCCGTAAGCTAACACGTCTGCATCGTCTGCAGATTCGTCACTCACGCCCATTGTCGGAAATAACGGAGATGCCAACGTAAACGTCTAAGCGAATCTAGAATATGTTGGGTGGAGCAGTAACAGAGTAATTGCGTTTCGTTCCAATTACACTGCTCTGTAAAACTTACACTAAGGTGACAAACTCATGAGGCACCAATATGCATAGTATCGTGTACAGCCGGCCGATGTGACCGAGCGGTTCTAGGCGTTACAATCTGGAACCGCGCGATCGCTACGGTCGCAGGTTCGAATCCTGCCTCGGGCATGGATGTGTGTGATGTCCCTAGGTTAGTTAGGTTTAAGTAGTTCTAAGTTCTAGGGGACTGATGACCTCAGTAGTTAAGTCCCACAGTGCTCAGAGCCATGTGAACCATATCGCGTACACAAGACATAAAAGGGTAGCACATTGGCGGAGCTATCATTTGTACTCAGGTGATGTGCGAATTGGTTTCCGACATGACGATAAGCCCACGACGCGAATCACAGACTTTGAATCCGGAGTGGCAGATGGAGTTAGACGCACAGGAAATTACATTTCGCAAATCGTTAAGGAATTCAATATTCCGAGATCCACAATGTCAAGAGCGTGCCGAGAATACCAAATTTCGGGTTTTGCGACTCATCACAGACATCGCAATGGCCGACGGCCTTCACTTAACGACCGAGAGCAGTAGCGTTTATGCAGAGTTGTCAGTGCTAACAGACAAGCAACATTGCTTGAAATAACCGTAAGAATCAATGTGGAACGTACGACGACCGTATCTGTTAGGACAGTCTGGTGAAATCTGAAGTTAATGGGCTATGGCAGCAGATGATCGACGCGAATGCCTTTGCCAACAGCACGACATCGCCTGCAGCGCCTCTCTTGGGCTCGTGACCATATCGGTGAGATCCTAGAGTACTAGGAGCGACGATTTCAGTTGGCAAGAGCTGAATGGTATGATTTGAGTGTGGTGCAGGCCCCAAGAAGCCATGGACACAAGTTGCAAAACGGTACTGAGCAAGCTATTGGCTGTGTTTAAATGGAACGGACTGAGTTCTCTGGTCCAACTGAACCGATCATTGACTGGAAATTGTTATGTTCGGCTACAAGGAGACCATTTGCAGCCAATGGAATTATTATGGATGACAATGCGCCATTTCACAGGGCCACAATTGTTCGCATTTGTCTGAAGAACTTTCTGGACAATTCGAGAGAATGATTTGGCCACCCAGATCACCCTACATGGATCTCAGCGAACACTTATGTATCATAATCGAGGGGTCATTTCGTGCACAAAATCCTGCCCTGCCAACACTTTCGCAATTATGGGCGGCTGTAGAGACAGCATGGCTCAATATTTCTGCAGGGAACTTCCAACGACTTCTTGAGTCCATGTCACGTCGAGTGGCTGCACTACGCTGGGCAAAAGGCGGTCCGACACGTTATTAGGAGGTATACAATTACTTTTGTCACCTTAGTGTGAGGACGAGATAGGTAAAGTAACGTAACACATTAAAACTCGGTAAAACTGAATGATAATGCGGGAGTCTGTTGCCAGAGATCTCCCAGTCGTGCACAGAAAGCTGGACGTTACATAGCGTGAGCTCAACGGGAATACAGCGCCAGATGGAGCTGGTCCCGCAACACAAACCAGTTCAAGGAACTGGAAAAGACAGTGTGTTTGTCAATCAGTGAGTAGTTGCTACTCGGAAAACCAAATCGACAACCTGGTCACAGTGGCAGCCCGTCGTCTTTACGCCCGAAAAGCAGAGAGGGGCAACAGCAATAGCGTACAGCCCAGTAATTATGGAGCGCTGTGACACGCTTCCCGCATTTAAGCGTGGATTAGTGAAGTAGCTATAGGGAGCAAAATAAAAACAGAATGTACAGTATTTCTCATATTAGCTGTTCAAAACAGTTCTCCGGCAGTGTCTGTAGAACCTCCTTCCCCAGTTACGTCTCTATTATCCACAGCGGTGACTTGATTCGTCGTCTGCTACCTCAGTTGGACATGATAATACCGACTCGTTGCTCGGATCTATGCCGACAGATTTTATTTTCAGTTTCTTCGTCTGTGACAGAATCTCTCCAGCAGTAGCCATCAAACACTTTTTGGCATGACACGCAGTCTTTCAAATCTTTTAATGCCACAACAAAGCTTCAACAGAAAACAGACTGTGTGGTTAGTTGGTTAGATTCCTAGAGATTACTACAAATTTTCTTATTTTTTGGTCGTTTGGCCTGGAACGAGGTCCTCTTAGCCTACTTAACTATAAAAGCGTCGCAATTGACGCGCAAGTCACCGAACTAGCGTTACATCGAAGGGCTAGCGCCACGGAGGGCCGTACACGATGTTCTTTTATCAGCAGTAAAAGCATCAGCCGTCATTTATTTGGGTTACAGAGTGATATACTTTTCACATTATGACTACGGATCTCATTCGTTGCAAGATTTCAGACCCATTCTATAGAGTTCAGGTCTAAGTGGTATGGCAGCAGTAAGTGGGAAACCACGACTTGCAAAATTTTGTCAGTAGAAATTTTAACTTGCCTTGTCTCTATGTATTTTTCATTTTTTTCTGTCCATTTCTACATGATTGAAGTTTTCTTATTATAGTCACAGATGAGAAAGAGCACAAAGCGAAAATCTGCTTTCTGCATGAAATGCTGCCTGTCACTATAGTTTGATAATGCTCGTCGGACATTTATTGACGGTATTGGGTGTATGAAAAAGAAATAATTCCTCTTTTATTTGGCACCTATTAAGAGTGAAGTCTCATAGATGGAACAGTTTTCTCTCGGAATTTCTTTTCTAACCTGGAAGTCCAGTTTTACGCGACAAAATCTGCGGAGTTTCCCAGAGACGGTTTTCTTGGTAAGGGTCATAATATCGCAGAAATTGCTTTCTATAATAAGTTTATATACATCATCAATATTTACAATATGCATTTTATTTATTCTGCATCGGGAAAAATTTTTTGATTCCTGCTTCTCTCGGCAGCGTGCCCCTCCACCACTGACTTGCTTAACTACTTCTTACTAACATTTGTTTGTAACTTCGTTCACCTTCTCTGTCGGCACTATCAGACATTTCTCCTTACCGTTTTAAATAAAATTAATGGCGCCAACAGCAAACTGTCGTGGCTTCCCGCGAAGGTACGAGTATTTCCTGCGATCACTTTTAGTGATTATTTTTCTTGCTTGTACAGAAAGGAAACAAAAGATACTACTTTGAACTGGAACGTGGGAGTATCTAGTCAAGTAACCAAGCTAGATCCCGCTAGGGCCAGGTTACCACTTCGCCGAATAGTACGGTGCTCTATGACGGTGTTATTCATTATAGCATGGCCCGGAGATAACACTTGGAGAACTTCACGAGGAGAATCATCGAGAGACTGCAAGAAAGACGAAGTTTGACGAGTGTAGTCCAAGAGTTTGGTATTGCTCACGATATTGTTTCACGTGCAAGGGGAGCGTTCCAAACGATAGGCACTGCTGCCCGAAGGAGAGAAGGTGGTCTCTCGCGATCAACTAGGACAGCAGTTGACTGCTGCATCGTGCTACAGGGAAGGAGAGCTCCACGTCCAACAGCGGGTGCAGCTGCAACCACATTTAATAGGACTGCAAGGCTCGCAGTGACACTCTCCACAGTAGCACGCCGGCTGCATAAGGGTGGTTCCTTTGTCCGATGAAAATACGTTGTGTTCCGTTAAATCCCGTATGTCGGCCGCACCGTTTGCGATGATACCAAGAGCGCAGGTGTTGGTCCAACAAGGAGTGGAGTCGCGTACCCTTCTCGGATGAGAGGAGATTCAGTCTGACTGGTGATTCTGGACGTACCTTCATGTGGCGAAAGGTGGAAGCACGTAATGCAGCCAGGAACACTGTCGAACATATTCGTTTTGGAGTTCCGGACTTTATGGTGTGGGGAGGCGTAATGATTCGTTGGTGTGCTGCCTCCAAATCTTTGAATACGACACACTCACCGGTCAATGTTATTACGAAATTGTACTCCTTCCCCCCTTTGCGTCTTTTCGTGGGTGCATTCGACCCTGGCTTCATTCTTATGGATGAATATGCGCGACCGCATCGAACAGCACAGCTGGAGGAGCTATTGGAATGAGAGGACCTTCAGCTAATGGACTGGCCTTCACATTCTCTCGGTTCAAACCCGATCGAGCACGTGTAGGATGCCCTGGGGTCACGTACTGCAGCACTTCCACATGCACCAACGACCATCCAGCAGTTATCATCCGCGTTGATGGTGGAATGGAGCGCCCTACCAGCCTTGTGGTCAGCATGGAGCACGATGCAGAGGATGCATTGCTGTCCGTGGTGATCACACACCGTGTTAAGAACCCTATCCCACATCTTTAGTGTCCAGAGTACCACCACAAATCGAGGTGACTTCAATGTAATTATTGCCTTTGAATAAATGTGTCATTTCTGTTCGTCTCATTGCGTTTTCTTTTAGTCACCTTCTCTACTGTACGGTCTTGTTCTGCAGTAGTTCTTTCTACGTATGGTCCAAGTTTCATGGAGCTATATTACTTGGCAGTATCATATCATGCGAAAGTTATGTTTTGAACACCAGTTTATTTGTTGGATACATTCCAATCTCTGTCCTCCGCTACAATTTTTACCCTCTACAGTTCCCTTAAGTACCACCGAAGCTATTCCTTGATGTCTTAACGCATGTTCTGCCACCCTGTCCTTTCTTCTTGTCAATGTTTTCACGTGTTCTTATCGTCGTCGATTCTACGGGGAAGCATCGCACATCCAACGCTTCGATTCTCTTCTTTACCGGTTTTCTTACAATCCATGATTCACTACCATACGAAGCTGTGCTCCAGACGTGCATTCTCAGAAATTTCATCCTCAAATTAAGGCCGGTGTTTGATGCAAACAGGCTTCTTTTCTCCACGAATGCCCTCTTTGTATGTGCTAGTCTGCTCCTTCCGTCATGTCTATTTTGCTGCCTAGGCAGCAAAACTCCTTAAATTCGTCTACTTCGTGAGCCCCAATTTTGATAAGTTAACCGCTAATTTCATTTCTCCCACGCCTTCTTATTTCCATATTTTTTAAATTGGGTTTACATTTAATCAATATCCTGTACTGATTAGACTGTTCATTCCACTCAACAGTTCGTGCACTTCTTCTTCACTTTTACTATATCAGCATTGCGTTGAAAATACCAGACAAACAGTGCAAATGTCGACGGTATTCACTTGTGATACTTGCCCTTGTCAACAGAAATGCCCACATTAGTCTTTACATTGCATTTTTACTAAACAAAGATGTTTGGGGTAACATACCGAATTAATCACACTTGCATTGTTACTCTGTAACGATCAACTTTAGACCACGAATCCCTTATTCCAAAATATCTCAGAATAATATCCGAAATTTTGTCGGTGGTGTTCGAGTTCAGCGTGTACAACACGTGAAATGATTCTGGAAGAATGTGTTTCGTGGTGCACACATGTACGTATCGTAGCCCATTCTCGTGGTGTGTGATACTGACACGTGCGAGTATATTGAACGCTGATAAGACCCACACAACTTTTTGTTTTATTTCTTTTTCCACTTTATTTCTTTTCTTGATGTTAACTATTGCTGTATTTTAGCATCTACATCACTTGATAATGACTGAAAGCCTAAACTGCACTTGTGTTTTTACAGTAGTACACACAAACATTGACGAAAAAAATGTTGTCAAACGTTAAAGATGTTTTATATAAACTCCTTTAATAGTCCATATCGCAATATTTTAATAATCACTGGTTACTAGTTTCGGCTGAGCAATCAGCTATCTTCAGATAAATGTTACAGAAAATTGCGCATAAAGGGGAAAATAGTGTAAAGCGCATTCACAAATTTAACAAGATGTAAACGAAGACAAAAACATACCAGTTAATAAAATGTGTGCAGTGCCCCTTTATGCGCAATATTTTCTAACAAATGGTTCAAATGGATCTGCGCACTATGGGACTTAACTTCTAAGGTCATCAGTCCCCTATAACTTAGAACTACTTAAACCTAACTAACCTAAGGACATCACACAGATCCATGCCCGAGGCAGGATTCGAACCCGCGACCGTAACGGTCGGGTGGTTCCAGACTGTAGCGCCTAGAACCGCTCGGCCACCCAGACCGGCTATTTTCTAACATCCCAAGTCGGTAACGACTGATTCAGCCGAAACTAACAAGCAATGAGTTTTAAAATATTGTGATCTGGACTATTAAAGGATTTTATATTAAAAATCTTTATCGTTCGACATTTCAAAGATTTCTCCTGGGCATGTTAGGAAATAACAGAAAATGTTGTCGTTTAGAAAAATAAACCAACCTGCGAAAACAAATTAAATAAAATATTTATCGAATACACATAGAGCAGAGGACTGCAAGGGGTCAAAGTCATGACACTGCAGTAGTACGTGGCTAATGCGATGCGAAATTACCTTCTACGCCAAACGCATACCCGTTAGCCTTGCAGTGAAGGGTAAAACAACTGCCGGGCGGACGAAGCAGGAAACGTCCGATTCAGCTATGTAAGAGATTGTCAACAAACATTACCGTGCGGAATCACTTTCTAGCACATTTGTTAAAGTTAAAAGTTGAGTGGCCCCAAATAAACGATGTGAAGGAGGCATACAGAATTTGCGAGGCAGATGCAGCAGATCTCGTTGATGCGGGCGAACGAGGTAATCTGTTAGACCGCTTCTTAGATGTTACCAACTATATCGGTAATATCTTCAGTGCTGCATAAGGTGAATGCGAGTATGTTTCGTGAAGAGTGCTTTATGTACACTGACTTAGAGAAGTACCATTTCTTCCTCTTCTTTTTCCTGGCTTTATGCCGTATCTTCAGCATGCTGTTCTGGATTTGGCTTTGTTAGCGGTAGAGGGTATCCACATGCCCTTCCTGTCGCCTCCTCTCACAGTAACTTAGTACGCACTGCTTCTATCAAGAGTCCTGTGTAAATTGTGAATTTACTTCTGTGATGGTGGCTTCACGAAACATTTTAAACTTTACTGGGTTAGTTCTTTGTAGAAAGAAACAGCCACAAGTGTCGACATTAGAAACAACAGAAAGCAGTTTATGGAGCGGCGTGACCTACGTCAATTACAGACAGGAAGTACACAGTAGAATTTCATGTTATTTATCCGTAAGTAAACGCTAAAGGACTCCGGTGTTTAAATAATGGACTAAGTGGGACAAACAGGATCTTGGATTAGCTACTGTAGATTACCCTTTCTTTCTCCGCTGACAAAGGCAAGCACGTGAAAAACGCTAGTCAAATCGTACTTTTGGGCCCACATGTAATTATAAGTTCCCCAATAAATGGTGGAAGAAGTTGGTTAAAGGTCAGAGGAAGGCAGGGATATACATCTTGTCGAGGACCGTGCCTAGTAAAGCACTACAGTCTTCAAACTAACCTTCAGGCTTAGGAGAGCTCTCTCTTTAACCTACATTTATGGATCAAGTTTGTGTACAACTCATTGTCGTCTGTCATAAGTTGTTAGTAATCTACTCTGATAGCTAAAGACAACTTCTTAAATTTTATGTATAGTGTTTAACGTCAAATGAAGAACGAGCTTACAAGAGACTCATTATATGAAAACACTGTAGGAAGGATTCGAATTGAAAGTATGTTGTATGATAACACTGTAGGAAGGAATCGAATTGAAAGCGTCTAAGAGGTTTGTGTAAACAATAAGTTCAGTGGACACAGATACTTCACACAACATCCTCTAGATCTGCGGTGACCAGCCTTCTTACAAGGGGATCGCGTCTACTTGTCATCACGGATTTCGTCCAAATTGATGGTACGTGCAGGGCTTGGCCTGAAATGAAAATGACAGAAGTGGGACCTCCAGATGGCCAAGCCTGTAGGGAAAAAGACATCGTTGGTCGAACAACGAATGAGACTGAATGAGATTTTCACTCTGCAGCGGAGTGTGCGCTGATATGAAACTTTCTAGTAGATTAAAACTGTGTGCCGGACCGAGACTCGAACTCGGGACCTTTGCCTTTCGCGGGCAATTGCTCTACCATCTTTTTTTTTCTTTTATCTTTTTTTTTAGATCTCATTTTGTTCTGTATTGTTCATTGTATTTGTTCGGGGCGGACGTCTGATGACACCCGTTCAGGTTCTTTGTTGATCCGTTCACTCAGTTTTTTTTTTTTTTATTACAGAGGGTAGCTAACCCTCTGACCGAGCACGCTGAGCTACCGTGCCGACTATCATCTGAGCTACCGAAGCGCGACTCACGCCCCGTCCTCACAGCTTTACTTCTGCCAGTACCTCGTCGGTAGAGCGCTTACCCGCGAAAGACAAAGGTCCCGATTTCGAGTCTCGGTCCGGCACACAGTCTTAATCTGTTCAACGAATGAGACATTTATATTACAAGACGTGAAAGGTAGCAGTTGGCACAGCGGAAAGGGTACAGAAAGGTATCAAGTGTTCAAGGCCCTATCTTCTTCATTTCAGATTTTACATTACTTACACTTCAAATAAACCGAAATAATGCTCAGTATATTGTATTTTTTATTATCTTCATAAAAGGAATGAAATGGAAATGCTAAAGAAAATTTGGGGTAGCAAATAATCTCCACGAATGGATTATACTGACAGCGACCACGAGGACTCTGGAAATAACTTTCCGAGAAGGGACAGCAATTAGAGTGTTTAGGACTTCCCTTGGTCTCTTTTTCACCTTCGAGCAGTTCTCGGCAGATGCACGCGAATACTGAGTTTCCCTGTTTTCATGCGTGAATAATCGACTGTAACATAATAAGATAATCAAATTTGAAATACGAAGTTCCCGTGTACGTCTTACAACCTCTTCCTGGAAATTTATTCGCAATCCTAAATTTTCCTTTGTCCTTCTTATCCATGCCTCTAATGAAAGTTTTACTAAATACAATGTACTGAGCTTTATTTCGGTTCATTTGCAGTATAAGTGACAAAACTGAAGAAAAATGGTTGTACATAGAGGATTGAACCCACAGTACTCGTATTAGTCTTCTCTACTCCATTCGTAGTGGCAGTCAATGCCTTGAAACTACGCTAGCATAAATGGCTTACGTCTCCCTCTAAACGCTTGGCCATCTGGAGATTCTGTCACTTTCAATTCTGACAATGCCCTGCATAGACCATAAATTTGGACGAGATCGGTGACGATAGGTTGGTACGATCCCCTTGTTAGTCTTTCTGTGAATGGCGGTATAAAACCACGATGAGATTGGTGGAACCCGACGGTGATGTGGGAAATGGAAATCAGAGTAACAAGAGCAGCTAAGTGGTGTTATTTATGACGCAGAAAAATGAGATTCGTATATTACGACGGGCCAGGCGTATTTCATTAGGCGGTGGAAAGTAAACGTATGCGAGAGGTTTGTGGAGCGAGACTAATTGGGCTACGTCGAGAGTGAGAGCTCCACGGGAGAGCGTCCGTGGCACAGGCAGAGCCAGGAGCCAACAGGCCTAGAAGCCCGAGGGTCCCCAAACATGGCCGCAGCTCGGCATGGCAGCGGAGGGCGACATTAAGGTCAACTGGTGAGCCAGCCTGGTCGTGTGTGTTACGCTTAACGTTAGTCATGGGTCCACAGCATGTCGTTCATAGCCTCATAAAGAATAGGGCCTTAACTTTGATAAATACCTACTTACTAAGACCTTAAAATTGCGTCCTATTAATCGACAAAGTGAACCGTGGATCCGGCAGAAGCGGGAGCTAACTCGGTCACCTGCACAGGCACACCAGGTTCCACATCAAAGCAGTTCACGTTATAACCTCGCAGTACAATCATGGAAACTTATCTCAGGAAAAGATTACTGTTAGCGTCATTGTACGTACTGATAATAAGAAAGAGTAAGGGATACAGTGCCGGCGGAATATGCGACGAAACGTCCAAACAAAACGTTCAGTTGAGTAAATCAACACAGTACATATTACAGCAGGAGAGAAGCAATAGGAACGGAGTGCGTTTAAAGTAAGACGGGACTTCAGAAAGTAAATTACACTTCGTTATGGCAGGCCAAGTAATTTTTATCGAAAGCTGCACTGCAGTTCAAAGTGACACAGACACATGACACCTATTTTCAACAAAGTCACCAAGTTTCTGTAAACAGCATTCTGAAAGTTCTACCAATCTTGCAACTCTTCGGCTGTAGAAATCCGGTCCTTCGTCACCGACCAACTCGTGAAGCTCTGTGTGAACGTCCATAGCGTTGGAAAATCTGCGATTGCTGAGACCCAGCTCCTCCATAGTCTGGACGTTGTCGCCTGTGTTCCTTGTCGACGGCCTTCCTTCTCGATCAGCATTAGCCACCTCTGTGCGGCTCTCCATCAAATTATTGGCACAATTTCACTACGGCCGGACGTGACATTGCATTTGGTCCACATACCGCCGAATTTCTATCTGAATTTGTGTGCAGTTTACACGATCTTCCCCCAAGAATTGTACTATCACGCGTACCTGAATTTTGCAGTACGTTTCCTGTTGCTGCGCCGTTTCAGTCGCACACTGTGATACATCTGTTAACTGTATCGAAGCAGAATTGTGTCTACAGGACATCCGGAACACGTACCTATTGTCTTCTGACAATGCATCATTCGTGTTGCGCAATGATGGGACAACATGAATGATTTACTACCTACGAGGGGCGTTCAGTAGGTAATGCAACACTCTATTTCTCGGCCATTTTCGGTTGAAAATACGCGGAATATGTTGTGGAACATCGTGAATATTCCCGCTTCCGCCCCTGTAATATCACGAAGTTACTATTCGTGGTGCTGCCTTCAAAATGGCGTCTATAACGGAGGTGCCGTCTAAGCAGAAAGTTGTCATTGAATTTCTTTTGGCGGTAAAGCAGAGCATCGCAGATATCCATAGGCGCTTGCACAATGTCTGCTCTGCAGGGACGTGGCAGTGAAAAGCAGCAGGATGAGTCGCTGGCCGAGGCGTCTGTCATCATGGCAACCACTTCGCGCAAACCAGTCCTATCTCCCGCGCACCGGCCGGCCGTACACAGCTGTCACTCCTGCAACGTTGAAACGTGCGGACACTCTCATTCGACGTGATCGACGGATCACAATCAAAGGCCTCGCTGCTCCAGGGAATTTTTCTGTTGGTAGTGTAGACAAACTCTTCCACCAGTTGGGATAATCAAAGGTGTGTGCCCGCTGCGTTTCTTGCCCGCTAATGGTAGACCAACGAAGAACAATCTTCCTCAATTGTTTGCACGTTACGGGGTTCATCATGACAATTTTTTTTCGAACATCGCCACAGGCGGTGAAACATGGTTTCATCACTTCGGATCGGAAACAAATCTGCAATCCACTGAGTGGTGCCACACCACCTCTCGTCTGCAGAAAAAGTTCAAAGCCGCTCCCCCAGCCAGTGAAGTCGTGGCGACCTCCCTTCTGCGACTCTGAAGGGGTTATTCTGTTTGATGTCCTCCCTCATGGTGCAACGAAAAACTCTGAAGTGTATCGTGCCGCCCTCAGGAACTGAAGAAACGGCTTCAGCATGTTCTTTGTCACAAAAATGCAAACGAACTTCTCCTTTTCTATTACAATGCAAAGGCTCATACATGTCTGCACAGTCGAGAGGAACTCACAAACCTTCAAAAAATGGCTCTGAACACTATGCGACTTATCTTCTGAGGCCATCAGTCGCCTAGAACTTAGAACTAATTAAACTTAACTAACCCAAGGACATCACACACATCCATGCCCGAGGCAGGATTCTAACCTGCGACCGTAGCGGTCGCTCGGTTCCAGACAGTAGCGCCTAGAACCGCACGGCCACTCCGGCCGGCCGCAAAACTTCATTGGACTATTTTTCCTCATACATCCTTCCCACCTTCCGACTTCCATCTGTTTGGCGCAAAGAAGGATGCATTCCGCGGGAAGCAGTACGTGCATCACGGGGAGGTTATTGATGTAGCAAGACGTTGGCTCCGAATTAACCAATAGGGTGGTACCAGGTGGGCATACAGCTCATCCTAGTAATGTGGCGTCAGGCCATCGCATTGAACGGAAATTATGTTGAGAAACAGAGTTTCGTAGCCAAAAGAGTGGCGAATAATATGGCGTTCTGGAATCCTGAATAAAACCAATCAACTGTCAGAAAAAGAGGGGCTCGAAAAAGCAAAGTGTAAGCAATAAATATGCCATTGACGCTATGAAGAAATGCATTATTAGCCAGCAATTTTTGCGATATTATGGAAAATAAAAGAAGTGCCAACATTTACGATAACTTTACTGGTTTTACAGCACAGAATTGGACTTCGAGGGTATCATTGAAACTTTAAGAAAAAATATTCTGCTTGTACGACTTGGTATTAAATGTCGCCACATGTGTGTGCACGAGAAGGCACAATTTTAAAAAAGGTAGCCATCATTAAATTTTTATGAAAAAATGAATCATCAGAATTAAAGCAGCCAGTAGGCCCTTCAAACTAAGGTAGATTCATATACATTACACTGTTAATAAATGTTATAAAAGCCTACGAGAAGTATCGTCAAAGAATATTTACGGTCAACGTTTAACTGTTATTCTATGCAGGGCAGTGGCGTATAGAGTTGTAGCGTGTGACTGTAGTACACTGACGAGAGTGCTGGACTGTATGTTGTTACTACATACGTAGCGTAAACAAGACGGTGATGCCACCCTGGACAAGTCTCCAGTTTGTCTTGCCGGGTAATACTCTATAACTATTGTGTTTCATTTCTTTTTTGATATTTTAATTAAGTAAATCAATACCCTGGCATCGATAGATAACATGTGTAACTCCTCCCTTTACCCTCTGCAGACTGCATTTATGTCCTTTGAAAATTACGAGAAGAGATCTACTGAATCGAACATCCTGCGACCGGGAGTCGAATCAGGAATCCTGCGTTTGGCGAGCACCATGCTAATAACTGCGCGATCAAGTGTGCCTCATGGTCGGACTTGAATCTTTGTCTTGCCCGTAGTTACTCTCCACGCCTTCCCTGGTCAAGACGACGTCTCCGCCGTATTCTTTCTCTCTTTAGCGCTAGTGCCGCAGCATCGGGATTGATGCTCTGTGGAGTTTGGAAGACGTGATGATGCGCTAGTGGCAAGTTGCTGAAGCTTTGATTCGGTTTGCGTAGCTCTCTTTCAATGAGGTTAACTGTAAGAATGAACTCTCTAGAATCCGATTACTAGGAAAGTGATGAATGTCTTGATCATGTCACATCGTATAAGTCCTTAAGGGGAATACTACTAGGGCATGCAGAAAAGTAATGCCTCTGAATATTTTATTCTGTTCGTAATATCCCATTTTACTCGGTCGACTTCCCGCTTCACTGCCATAAGAAGATAAATCTTAAAGTTAGTATCATATCACCGTTGAATATAACCAATTAAATAAATAATCTATATAAACCCTGGCCGCCTAGTAATTCTCCGCAATCATAATCAAAAGGCTTTGATGAATAATACTGCAACCGCCTGTTGCTGCAGGGCTTCAAATTGTATCGTGTAACATGACGGTGTGTAACGTAACTATGTCGGCGCGTGAAACAGCGTGCGGTAATCGAGTTTAGAATTCGAAGAGTTTCCCCACACATGGAGCATCCTCTGCTTCAGCATGTCAGTGATAGACCACACACGAGCGCTGTGCCATCTGCAACAATCCGACGCTTTGGGTTCACTGTCACCGATCATCCTCCATACAGTCTCGACTTCGCCCCACCCGATTTCATCTGTTTCCAAAACTTAAAGGACACCTTCGAAGACTTCAATTTGATAGTGCTGAGGAGGCCAAGCAGAGGCGAGATTGTGGTTCCTCCAACAAAGTCAAATATTCTACAGTGACAGTATTAAGAAACTGGTCCCTCGTTGGGAGAAATGAGTTCATCGACAGGTGACTATGTTGAGAAATAAATGTGTGGACATGAAAAATAAAGACATAGCATATCAGTAAAATATGTTTTATTTAAAATGCTTTAAGAGTTTTCGCGTAAAAAATTGGAGGGCATTACTTTTCAGCACGCCCTCGCATGATCACGAAGTATGAAAAACAAATGTGCTGACGTTCCGACAACATTATATCAGGACATTCCAAACCATGCTACGTCAACTGCGACATTACGAACATTTATGGTATAAATTAAGAAACTGGTTAACATTCAAGTACATTAACCTTTCCAGTATCTCTCTTTTCGGGGTGAAAAACATTAATGTACGGTTATTTTCTTACTGCAGTAGCCAGAAAAAAAAAACAATATGAAAAAATAATTTTTACATCTCTTCGTTTTCAAAAGCTGGAAGTGGTGGGACTAAGGGTTAGCCAGGCGTTGTGGCCGAGCGGTTGTACGCGCTTCGGTCTGGAACCGCGCTGCTGCTACGGTCACAGGTTCAAATCCTGCCTGGGGCATGGATGTGTGTGATGTCCTTAGGTTAGTTAGGTTTAAGTAGTTCTAAGTTCTAGGTGACTGATGACCTCAGATGTTAAGTCCCATAGTGATTAGAGCCGTAAAGGTTATTCATAAGAACCTCCAGGGCTTCAGAACCTGGCTGCACAGAACTGCAAGACATACGGAAAACAGACACACATTAGACAGTGAAGCATCTCTCCAAGTAATCTGTCACATTACAGGATTACAGGCGCTCAATGTGGACATCATTTTTGAGGTGACAAACTTCAATACGTGCGTGCAAGTCATTGATACGGATTTTCCGGGAAGATGTCGCGGCAGCCCGCTTTGCAGATCTGTTAATTTGGTTGCCCAACTGCTGGCACGAATTAATTCTGGGCGACAACACGGAGCGGAGCGGAACAGAGAGTTAACAACAACACTTAAAGACAGCACAGCCTACAGCTGCGAGTTCTAATTATAAAAATTCTGCAAATCATTAGCAGGCTTCCCTTTACCAGAAATATAGCAATAGCATGTAGTAAATTGTTATCTGATAACTTAACGTGAGACACGTACAACCCAGTGGTATTGAAAGGGCGAGAAGAATACCCATACGATATAGTAGCAAAAATCAGCGCAGTTTAAAATAGCGACAGCCGCAACTAGTCAATAATACTTGTACTTTTACAATAACAAATATGGAAATAAGTCAAATTAAGATTGACGAAAGGAATTTTTAGGTAAGTTAAGGTATCTACGACGCTACACTACAGTGTAAGTCCTACTGTACAGTAGCCTTTACCGGAGAATAATAAAGAATTATACTACAGACAATGATGTCATCAAGACACTGCAAACAGCAGCCATCATCTTTTGCCACAGTTGCCTCTCAAGTGCCAAATAGTAGCAAGAAGAAATAGTGGCTGATCAAATCAAAAGTTGGGCTTTGCCAGACTAATGGGCGATGGCGGTGCTGACATTAACGTTTAGGAATTAATTAATCAAAAATAAATTAACTGGAAGTGTTATACCCGCGCAACTTGTTTGTGAGTACATTCCACTCAGTTTCCAGTTTCTAAAGAGTGAAATAGGGGAGAGGCAGATTTGTTAATGGGAACCCACTGATCCCACTTGAGACGTGGCAGTAACATGTTGTTTCCCTGTCCACGATCATTTTCCGACACTGTATTACATAAGACCTCAAATTGAGGTAAGGTGTAACTTGTTGTATAATCGGCCGTAAAATATGTTTCTGAAAATTTGTAGTTTATTGATGGAATCTACATCTAAATCCAACATTTGATTTGAGTGTTACGTAATTTTTAATCGGGCAGAGTAGTAGAATTCAGGGAGGTACGAGGCAGCCATGTTCGTTGTTACGTAATGGGATGAGGAATGGCCATGAGAAACGTGAGGTCGCTAAAAGAGGGCGGGAAACGTGTTCTGGAGAGAGACAAAAGAGGCGTCTGGAATGTTGTAGAACAGTGGTCGTTAAATTTATTTGCTCAAGAGCCAGTGCTGACATAGTGGGCTATACCTCAGGCCGCGTATGTATCGATCTTATTTTTAATTGGTAATGTAATATGTTGTGAGCCTCCATTACACTAGCTACAGTAAGGGCGTGATAACTTGACCGTCGCTCTACCCCCACCCCCACCCCACCCCACCATCGGAAGCAAAAAGTACTAAGTACTAACCTTTAAAAGTCGGCACTATTAGTAGTGTTATAACTTGGCCGTCGCTCTCACCTCCCCCCCCCCCCCCTCTGCAGCCCAAAGTACTCAAAATACTAACCGTTCAAAGTCGGTACTATTAGTAGTGTTCCCTGTTTCAGATTGCTGCCACCCTCACTGAAATTGCTTGACGAGTATTGTTAAGGCCCGTCCACAAGCAACGATCTGTCTGCGCAAATGTCTGCGCACATCACATCTGCGCAGACAGATCGTTGCGTGTGGACAGAAGATTTGCACCAACCTGAGGTGTGTGCAAACCTGGAAGTTGGAGTTGGAGGTTTGAGCGAAACCTCTCAAATCTGTGAGTTCAAACCACATCTGCGCAGACACGTTGGAGCGTATGGACAGGAGATCGCCGCAAATCTGGCGCGAAACAGCTGTTTGCTCAGTCTAATGTTTTTATTTGTGCGCACAGGGCATTAAAATGGCTGAAACTCGTCAGTGTTCTCGAGAATTTGTAAGTGAATTCATTGAAATACACTCCTGGAAATTGAAATAAGAACACCGTGAATTCATTGTCCCAGGAAGGGGAAACTTTATTGACACATTCCTGGGGTCAGATACATCACATGATCACACTGACAGAACCACAGGCACATAGACACAGGCAACAGAGCATGCACAATGTCGGCACTAGTACAGTGTATATCCACCTTTCGCACCAATGCAGGCTGCTATTCTCCCATGGAGACGATCGTAGAGATGCTGGATGTAGTCCTGTGGAACGGCTTGCCATGCCATTTCCACCTGGCGCCTCAGTTGGACCAGCGTTCGTGCTGGACGTGCAGACCGCGTGAGACGACGCTTCATCCAGTCCCAAACATGCTCAATGGGGGACAGATCCGGAGATCTTGCTGGCCAGGGTAGTTGACTTACACCTTCTAGAGCACGTTGGGTGGCACGGGATACATGCGGACGTGCATTGTCCTGTTGGAACAGCAAGTTCCCTTGCCGGTCTAGGAATGGTAGACCGATGGGTTCGATGACGGTTTGGATGTACCGTGCACTATTCAGTGTCCCCTCGACGATCACCAGTGGTGTACGGCCAGTGTAGGAGATCGCTCCCCACACCATGATGCCGGGTGTTGGCCCTGTGTGCCTCGGTCGTATGCAGTCCTGATTGTGGCGCTCACCTGCACGGCGCCAAACACGCATACGACCATCATTGGCACCAAGGCAGAAGCGACTCTCATCGCTGAAGACGACACGTCTCCATTCGTCCCTCCATTCACGCCTGTCGCGACACCACTGGAGGCGGGCTGCACGATGTTGGGGCGTGAGCGGAAGACGGCCTAACGGTATGCGGGACCGTAGCCCAGCTTCATGGAGACGGTTGCGAATGGTCCTCGCCGATACCCCAGGAGCAACAGTGTCCCTAATTTGCTGGGAAGTGGCGGTGCGGTCCCCTACGGCACTGCGTAGGATCCTACGGTCTTGGCGTGCATCCGTGCGTCGCTGCGGTCCGGTCCCAGGTCGACGGGCACGTGCACCTTCCGCCGACCACTGGCGACAACATCGATGTACTGTGGAGACCTCACGCCCCACGTGTTGAGCAATTCGGCGGTACGTCCACCCGGCCTGCCGCATGCCCACTATACGCCCTCGCTCAAAGTCCGTCAACTGCACATACGGTTCACGTCCACGCTGTCGCGGCATGCTACCAGTGTTAAAGACTGCGATGGAGCTCCGTATGCCACGGCAAACTGGCTGACACTGACGGCGGCGGTGCACAAATGCTGCGCAGCTAGCGCCATTCGACGGCCAACACCGCGGTTCCTGGTGTGTCCGCTGTGCCGTGCGTGTGATCATTGCTTGTACAGCCCTCTCGCAGTGTCCGGAGCAAGTATGGTGGGTCTGACACACCGGTGTCAATGTGTTCTTTTTTCCATTTCCAGGAGTGTATATAGAAACGACCCATGTTTGTGGAAGATTAAAAGTAAAGAATATAGTGACCGAGACAAAAAGACAGCAGCATACAATGCTCTAATTGAAAAATTGCGAGCAGTTGACGCCTCGGCAAACAGAGAAACAGTAATAAAAAATAAATTTAAAAAAATTCGTTGCGAACTGTTTATCGAAAAGAGTTATCCAAAGTTCAGAAATCTAGAAGATCTGGTGTAGGAGTAGATCAAGTATACCAGCCAACGTTATGGTATTTTGATCTGTGTGGCTTTCTTAGTGATCAAGAAACGCCAAGGCCAAGCAGGAGTACAATTGAAGATGAAATTGGAGTGTCAATGTGCGAGGAAATGGAACACGAGGTAATGTAAAACAATATTTTCACATACGTTTATCAAAAGTTTATTCAAAAGAATATATTAGAAACATAATAGAAAATTAACTGCTGTTATAAAAAGAAACATGAATATACTTGTCCATGTATTACAAAACATAGTTTATTACGATACAAATCCATCCTGCCATGGAACAGCTCCAGTAGTACTGAAATAATGTTTATATTTATTTCTAACAGTTTTTGCCCTTTCAAAAATTTGTCCACTCCTTCCACGTTGCAGGGCGTGCATAATTTCTTCGTCACATCTTTCGCCCAGTTCAAGAGAACATTCTTTGATATTTTCGCGATCCAGTGACTCATATGGTGTGTAAAATTGCGGGTTTCTTCTGCGCAAAAAGTTGTGTAAAACACAGCAAGTTAATACCACAGTGTCAATATTCTCCAGCTTCAAGTTTATGGTTGTATGGAAAATACGGAACCTTGATGCCAATATTCCAAACGTATTTTCAACAACTCTGCGTGCCCTAGAGAGGCGGTAATTAAAGACTCTTTCTTCCTTTGATAATGTTTCTTGACGATATGGCTTCATTAAATCTTTGCGAATTGCGAAGGCATCATCACCAACAAAAGCATACTCCATTAGGCCTACTTCCTGTGAATTTTCAATTCGTTGAGGCTGAGGAATTTTTAAACTATTATTAACAAGAAGTTCGTAAAATTTAGTGTTCTGCAGAACCCCTCCATCGGTTACTCTCCCATTTGTTCCCACATCACAGTACTCAAATTCATAATTTGCATTAGCTACAGCCATTAAACTGCTTTCGCTTTAGCAGCCACTGTCTACACAATTTTGACCGCTTTCTCTGTTTCCTGCGGTTGGTCTGAATGTTTTTTGCAACACAAGTTGCGAACGCAGACCACAACAGAACTTCCTCCATTTCTATATTTCAAAATAACTGAATTAAATTTTTGACGTTTACGGGGAGCGTAGTCGCTTGCCACTGGTATTTCTTTTCTACACCGACAGATGGCGGGCGAGTAGTAGATTGGGGTTTGTGTCGAGTGAACACACCGCAGACGATGTCTGCGCAGACAGATCGTTGTGTGTGGACCGGGCTTTATGCTGTCTGTGCGAAAGCATGATTAATTGTTCAATAACGGTAACTGTACTTACATTGAAACGTATTATGCACTACGCAATGAGACACTTAAAGTAGTAAATCAGATTTGCTATTTGGGGAGCAAAGTAACAGATGATGGTCGAAGTAGAGAGGATATAAAATGTAGACTGGCAATCGCAAGGAAAGCGTTTCTGAAGAAGAGAAATTTGTTAACATCGACTATAGATTTAAGTATCAGAATGTCTTTTCTGAAAGTATTTGTATGGAGTGTAGCCAAGTACGGAAGTGAAACATGGACGATAAATAGTTTAGAGAAGAAGAGAATAGAAGCTTTGGAAATGTGGTGCTACAGAAAAATGCTGAAGATTAGATGGACAGATCACGTAACTAAAGAGGAGGTACTGAATAGAATTGGGGAGAACAGGAATTTGTGGCATAACGTGATTAGAGGAAGGGGTCGTTTGGTAGAACACGTTCTGAGGGGTCAAGGCATCACCAGTGTAGTACTGTAGAGAAGCGTGGAGGGTAAAAATCGTAGAGGGAGACCAAGAGATGAATACACCAAGCAGATTTAGACGGTTGTACACTATGTGATCAAAAGTATCAGGACAGGTGGCTGAAAATGAGTCACAAGTTCGTAGCGCCCTCCATCGATAATGCTGGAATTCAATGTGGTGTTGGCCCTCCCTTAGCCTTGATGACAGCTTCTACTCTCGCAGGCATACGTTCAGTCAGGTGATGGAAGGTTTCTTAGGGAATGGCAGCCCGTTCTCCACGGAGTGCTGCACTGAGCAGAGGTATCTATGTCGGTCGGTGAGGCTTGGCACGAAATCAGCGTTCCAAAACATCCCAAAGGTGTTCTATAAGATTCACATCAGGACTCTGTGGAGGCCAGTCCATTACAGGGATGTTATTGCCGCGTAACCACTCCACCACAGGCCGTGCATTATGAACAGGTGCTCGATCGGGTTGCATTCTGGTATTGATCCGAAGACCCAAAGTAGACCTAGCTATGTTTATAGTAACATGCCATTTACATTGTATACAGGCTCCTGTAGAAAAGTTAGTAATGATGAAAAAATTCATGTATGGATGAAAGGACTTGGTGTACTTGCTGAAAATGTAACTGTAACTGGAGACATTACTTTGTACTATAATTATTAATAAAGTGTGATCCCTGACTTTAGCTACAGCCATCCCCGAATTGTTCTTCAACAGTAGGAAGCAATAAGGTGCTTAAAACATCAATGTAAGCCTGTGCTGTGATAGTGCCACGCAAAACAACAAGGGTGCATACCCCCTCCATGAAAAACACAACCACACCATAAAACCACCGCCTCCTAATTTTGCTGTTGGCACTACACACGCTGGCATCGGATCGCCACATAGTGAGCAGCGATTCGTCAGTCCACACAACGTTTTTCCACTGTTCAATCGCCCAATGTTTACGCTCCTTATACGAAGCGAGGCGTCGTTTGGCATTTACCGGCGTGATGTGTGGCTTATGAGCAGCCGCTCGACCATGAAATCCAAGTTTTCTCACCTCCTGCCTAACTGTCATCGAACTTGCTGTGGATCCTGATGCAGTTTGAAATTCCTGTATGACGGTCTGGATAGATGTCTGCATATTACACCTTAAGACCCTCTTCAACTGTCGGCGGTCTCTGTCAATCAACAGACGAGGTCGGCCTGTACGCTTTTGTGCTGTACGTGTCCCTTCACGTTTCCACTTCACTATCACATCGGAAACAGTGTACCTAGGGATGTTTAGGAGTGCGGAAATCTCACATACAGACGTATGACACAAGTGACACCCAAACACCTGACCACGTTCGAAGTCCGTGATTTCCGCGAAGCGCCCCATTCTGCTCTCTCACGATGTCTAATAACTACTGCGGTAGCTGATATGGAGTACCTGGCAGTAGGTAGCAGCAAAATATACCTAACATGAAAAATGTATGTTTTTGTGGGTGTCCGGATACTTTTGATCACATAGCGTAGGTTGCAGTAGTTATTCGAAGATGAAGAACCTTTCACAGGATAAGGTAGCATGGAGAGATGCATGAAACCAGTCTCTGGACTGAAGACCACAACAACATGCACTAAATGTTTGGAATGTTATTTTTCTTCTATTCATTGTGTTTCATTATAACAGCCTGAATATAATTTCATATTTCTCGCTACAGATATGTGCTACATGTTACTTCGGTTTGAAATTTGCAGCTGATCGGATAGACATGCCCATGAGCTGTCAGCAGTGGAAGACAACCAAAAAGGAGTCTCCCTCTCGCCTCCTCTAACCCCACAGTCGCCATGCTACTTATCCCTAAACCTCTAAGAGAAAAACTTTACTTAGCTCCAGATCGGGTTCACCAGCGTCAGTTAAAATTAAGCACATTTTAAAAGTATTACCGTTTCTGTAAGTATTTTTGTTTGTCACTGAGCAGGAATATGACACTGTTAAGAAGCTCTTAACCTTTGTAGCCTTTTTTTGGATTCGGCTGTTAATTGCGAAATGCATATTATTGTAAAACACGACTGAGAACTGCGTCCCATACGAATTTGCGGCCTGCGGGCCGCAGTTTGACTCCACTGTGTTAGAAGGTTGACATACGAATACTTCTGGCGAAACTAAGATGGTTCAAATGGTTCAAATGGCTCCGAGCACTATGGGACTCAACTGCTGAGGTCATAAGTCCCCTAGAACTTAGAACTACTTAAACCTAACTAACCTAAGGACAACACACACATCCATGCCCGAGGCAAGATTCGAACCTGCGACCGTAGCGGTCCCGCGGTTCCAGACTGTAGCGCCAGAACCGCTCGGCCACCAGCGGCCGGCGCGAAACTAAGAACTAGAACGTAGTTTGAGGTTAGAGAAACCATTTGGAAACAGTAGAATGGACTAATCGCTGTCCCTGATGTCTCTGAGAAATGTGGCAGTCCGTCAGTAAAAATAATGGAGAAAAGTTTACAAATAGGGGTATTGTCCACTTGTTAGAGGAAGAGCGTAGAGGGGGTTGGGTGTGAGCAGACCATGTTGTTGGAGACAGTCCATCCCCCCTGGCGTACTAAGCTGGATTGGTAATTCATCTAATGTTGCAAAGTAAAACCAAATACAATTACGCAGGAACTGACTTTTAATGGTGCACAAAAGTTTTATTCTGAATGTGACAACAGCTGCAGATTTAGTCGTTGCTAGATCAAATGAACAAAGGTTATGTCTTTCTAGTATGTCACGTCTCACAAATTCACTGGTAAGTCGGTCTATGCTCTCAATCTTGCTGTGTATATTCTCATTTTGTTGGTAGATAATTGCGGATGGCATTATGGTCGTGACAGTGGAGAAATGAAATAATAGAGGAGAATCTTGGGATGATTGGTGCCATCCTTAAATATATTATTGTCATGTATATAAAGTCCAGCGTGGCAGCTTGTTTTGTTCCGGCGTGATTCAGTGTGAGAGTGTAGTGCTCGCCTGTTGAATTATCTCCACTGGTGTCGCTAGTGCATAGAGGGTACGGCGTGCAGACGATTACTCCGAATTAGTACTGATGTGATGTGTGTCTCACTTTGATTCTGAATATGATACTGATGTATACAAACTTAATTAGAAGGCACAGTGTCTCAGAAATATAGACTGCTTTTAACAGACACGTTGGATATTTATTTTCTGTCCAACCAACCTCTTCCTCGGCCTGTCATTTCATTCAGAGTTTGTGCATGTGCCACCAGCCGGATCGCAACCTCAGAACTTGTGCAGTGAAAGTAAGGCAGGTGATACGTCGGCTTCGTACAAGGGCGCACCACCTCCGTAGGGTAGGAAGCCAGTTCGCATATCTGACGGTACACTGATCTGTGAATCATATCTTAAATATATTTTCTGCCTTCATTGTGAGTTCTCGGTTTCTCACACAATTTCGCTCCCAAAATTTTCAAACAAACGTGTTTTTTCGGGATATAAAATGTATTTACTGTGTTTGTATAATGATTACAATGATCAAATGTACAATCTTTGTTCTCAATCTAATTTAACAGTGTTAGTTCAGTGCACCTCATTATATTCTGTTCTGTAGACAACAGCAGTTGTTCCTATGACGCAAATGAACTGACGCTGTTTTGGCTAGTTGGAAAAGCCGCAATAAAATGCGTAACACCAACACCTTATTGATTCTGAAACTAAATTCATATTTGTCAACAACAAAACACGGAACTTCCATTATGCCACTGCCGAAATGATACCGCGCAACAGAACGCACGTCATGACTTTCAAGGTCAAAAAGTTTGTTTATATCACGTTATCGTACCATGCACCTACAAGACAACTACATTAGGAGTTGTCACCGCGTGCTAAATTTATAGATAATGCCGTGTCTCGACAGGAGATAAACAACTAATTTCAAAACACTGAAAAACAATTTTAATTAAAAATAATTGTGTAAACTTGATAAGCTATTTCGAGTATTTGTTAACTTTTAGCGAAAGAATACAGACACACTTTCAGTTGTAAATTTGAAACTGAAGTATGCCCATTCTGAACTCAGGGAAGAACGGTAAGAAGTTACGTCCATTTGGGAATAAGTAAGATGGCAAATACGAGTAAGCATACAATCCTCCCAATGCTTGACAAGAATAGATCTTAAAGTTCTGCAGACGCGAAAGTTAATAACTGACACGAAATTCAGGAAGAATCGGTCTCAGTTATCAAGAGCCAACATAGTTTTTACTATTCGCATACAGGATCCTTTTCATAGCGTAAGTAAATTATTCTTCATTTATGCATTTGCTATTTTCTTTTTGTCTGTTATCTAGGTACAGTACATGAACTGACGAAATGTTGCACATGAATTTGCGTGAATATAGCATACAATATTTTAACATAATTTCAAATTTATTAGTATAACTAACCATTATGGTCTTTAAGGGGAAAATCTACTTGAAATATGTGGATAAAAAAATTCAAGAAGAAAAAATTTCAGAAAGAAAAAAAGTGACTACACACTCCATTTGGAAATTAGGCGCACAGATACGTGTCCATCTGGAATCCAGAAGGCACGTGCTACTGGTCTCCCACGCTATGCTGCATTGCTGGATCACAAATTTTGTAATTTATGATTCTGTACTGCAACACTACACAGCACTTCATTGCACTACAGTACTTTGTATCAGAACCGAGTTAGATTTCTCATTTGTCTAGATTGTTAGCTCGTGACACGCGGAGGTGGAAATCAGGATTCACAGGGGGTGCGCTGATGTGCCGCCCAAGGTGTAGAGATTAGGAGACGTCTGTCAGGGTCTCAGGAAATCCGTCCTGGACCTCCCCGAGGCTCATCTCCTCACTGCATCCGGAAAGCGGTTGCAGGTGGATGTTCTCGTTGTCGTGTTGTATGGCCTCCTCCTACTTGTCACTCCGCGATGTAGGATAGCAGTTCATAAGCTGACATGTTAGTTGTCAGGGAGTTCAGCTCATGCCACATTTCTTATTCTTTATTATGTCATACACAGCTGTATTACCAAAGACACTCCTGTCCTGATCTGTAGCATGCTGTCTAGTGGCACATTCCCAGACGATAATCCGGTGTGCCAATTGCTCCACATTTACAAGTGCTTGTGATGCGTTGGCGTATTTTTAGTAAGAAGCTGAGATATGGACAATGTCTCGACAGGTAGAGTATAGCTAACTTGGTTGGAAAATGTGTGACATTCTTGATCTTTCTTTTATGTTAGGAAAGAACGGATAAGTTCTCCTTGCTGTTTCTGCTCTGTCCCCGATTTCTTGCCATTCTCTGTTCTTGCATACCGTTATTTCTTTATTTGATGTGGCTCTTGTGCCCAGAACCTCCTTTACCTTATCATAATCGCTCTTTTTGAGGCAATATTATGCGCCTCTCCTTCTTACTGCTAGGTCTAGCCCAGTATCACCAGCAGCACCTCAGCCGGTGTCGTTCAAAACGCGCCTGTCAGTCGCAGGAGTACGCTTCTCTGTGCTGACCGTACAGCCTTTTATTGAATGGACTTCGGAAGGAAAGGGAGATTACTGTTTAATTTGCCGTGGGCAACGAGTTATTTAGAAAGGAAGATTATCGTTTAGCGTCCCGCCGACGCTGTGGTCATTAAGGACGAAACACAATATCGGATTCTGGAAGGATGGAAAGTAAATGGACCCCGTTCTTTCAGGGATACCATCCCGGTATTTCCCTTAAGGAATATGGGAAACAATGAAGAAAAATCTGGAGGGCTGGGTGGCGCATTTAACCACTGTCCTCTTCAATGTCAGTCTGACGTCCGAACCACTTCCCCACTCCACTCGTTGGGTAATTCTCGGATACAATAGGAATGCGGACGGAAATCGGCCGTGTCCTTTCCAAAGGAAAAATCCGGTAATTACCCTTAGCTGATTTATGACTACCAAGGGGTAGCAGGACGGGGATTTGAACCCTGCTATGAATGAATATGAGTCCAGTGGTCTAACATCTGCGTCACACTGTTCGACTTACAGATTTTTTAAAAAAAAGAGAGAGATACGTGATTCTAGCGTCTTACAATACTTCAATTGTGAACATCAGTCCCTTGGTGACATGCTACTTTATTAAAATTGATTACCGGTGTCGATTTTGCAGCCACCATTAGATTTAAAAATTACAGTGGCGACAGGTAGGCGCATAGTCAGTACATAGTCTTCGCTGCTCAAATTCTTAGATCTGATGACGTCTGCAAAGCCGACACAGAAACTAAACTTTAATTAAGTAGCATGTAACCAAGACAAACACTTTTATAATCCGATACAAAGAGTCACTGATCTAATACAAAGATCAAAATGGCTTCATTTTGTGTATTAAAAATGCTTTCCGAAGGGATGAACGAGGGCGTTCCTGATCCTGATTGTTAGTACTACTAGAGTTAGAAACAGACATGACACTCTTTCAGCGGTCTTCAGTCCGAGGAATGGTTTGACGCAGCTGTCTACTCTACTCTATCCTTTGCAAGCCTGTTCATCTCTGAATAGCTATTGCAACCTGTATCTATTTCAACCTGCTTACTGTATTCATGCTTATGTCCCCCACTACAAACCGCCGCAGTCCCCAACAAGCACATTTACTTCCCTTCAGTTGCCTAGTTAACTGTCCATTGATGTCTCGGTATATGTTCTGTCAGTTCTGTTAACCGATCCCATCTTTTAGTCAAGTCATGCCAAAAATTCCTTTTTTCGCAAATTCCATTCAGTACCTCCTCATTAGTCATTCGATCTACCCAACAAATGTTCTGCATTCTTCCATAATGTTATGTTTCAGAAGCTCAAATTGTCTTTTTGTTTGAATCGCTTATCACCCACGCTTCACTTCCGTACAAGGGTACACTCCAGACAAAAACCTTCAGAAAAGACTTCCTAACATTCAAATTTATACGTATCAGACGTTCAATAATTCCATATTTTTTTCAGAAATGCCTTCCTTGTAAAAGCCATTCTGCATTTTATATCCTCTCTACTTCGGCCACCGTAAGTTATTTTGTTGCCCAAATAGCTAAACTGATTTGCTACATTCAGTGTCTCTTTTCCTAATCTAATTCCCTCGACCTCTTATGAATTCATTTTTTCTGGATTTTCATCTTATGATCTCTTTTCAAGACATCATCCACTCACTTCAGCGGCTCTTTGAAGCTCTTGGAGTAACTACCTGAAGACGAAGGTCAATTCCTCGGAACGCGTCGTATAATGTAAAGAAAATAATTTGTCAGCGCTTATGGACGTCAAAAAACTGTTTTTGTAGTAAAATTTTGGACATTCACTGTAGCCATTATGCAAAAATGTCTTTTTTTAAGAATAACAACCCATTGAGAGAAGACTTATATTTAGAATATTGAAAGAGTTTCATGTGCGACAACTAAATAAGAAATCGACTTCAGCAATCGCTAACAAATACAAAATTCTAAGTAAATATTTTTGGACTGGCATGTACAACTTTTCCAATCTGGACAAGTGTCCAACAGCAAATGGACTGCTTTAGATTTTATTTGATTGCACTCTTCATCAAGTTATTTGGTACTGTGGAGCAAAAATTAAAATATGCGGAATAAATGAACGACTCACATTATGATTTTTTTTAATGTTGTTAATGATCTTGGGAGTTTAATTCGAACTGCAGAAACTTCAATTAAACTAATCAACACTTCAAATTAATAACATAATGAACAGATATATATTTGAAAACAGACGGTATGCTAGACTCAAGGGTCTTATAAATTCCGTTTAGAAACAGGTAAGCGTGTTACATGTACTGGACGAACAATGTTTCCAAACGAAACATTATTCAGGGAGAGTAAAACAATATGCTTCGTCCTCTTCTCAATTTCAAGATATTTTTCACTGTTTTTGAGACCAGCCGACTACAGGTGGCAGCCGGCCGAAGTGGCCGTGCGGTTAAAGGCGCTGCAGTCTGGAACCGCAAGACCGCTACGGTCGCAGGTTCGAATCCTGCCTCGGGCATGGATGTTTGTGATGTCCTTAGGTTAGTTAGGTTTAACTAGTTCTAAGTTCTAGGGGACTAATGACCTCAGCAGTTGAGTCCCATAGTGCTCAGAGCCATTTGAACCATTTGAACTACAGGTGGCAGTAAATTTTACTGTGTGATACTGATGGCCACACTGAACGGTTTAGCAGGTCGGTCAATTCCGTGGAGTACCTCCTGTCAGCGGCTGCGCTGGGGCAGCGGGCTGCGGACGTCTCCGCCCTGGTTTCCTCTGACACCTCCGCTCCCTAGACGGACCGCGCCGCTAGCTGGTCCCTGCCTGTACTGCTCAGGTCTCCCTGCAAAAACACACTACCGAGGCCAGCAGACAATCCTGCTGCTCTGCTACAGCTTCCAAGCCTTCAGAGATCAGAAGCAGCTTCCGATATTACCGCAGTCACATCATCTAATATAGACAGCCTGCCAAAAGAGTGGCGCACCCAGAAGGTATTGTCTGATGCCAGTGGAACTTTGACACGTACACACCATCGGCCGATATGTATATGATTAGAGTTGCAATTCTCTCTACATATAGAACGAACATCAGACTGTATTAGTACTGTATATAGGAGACGTGAACAGCATCAGACGTTGAGCGATCATTGTGAAGGATACGGATAAGACGCGTGTCCCTATGAGACAGCTTTATCAGCATCTGACAGTTCGGAACGAGCCTCATTGTGGGCACCCATTTGGTCGGCTGGTCGAATCGCGCTATATCCATATTGGTTGGTGTGGTATACACCACTTCTAACGAACACCGAACAACGCACTCCAGTACGCGGCCGCCAAATACACTCCTGGAAATTGAAATAAGAACACCGTGAATTCATTGTCCCAGGAAGGGGAAACTTTATTGACACATTCCTGGGGTCAGATACATCACATGATCACACTGACAGAACCACAGGCACATAGACACAGGCAACAGAGCATGCACAATGTCGGCACTAGTACAGTGTATATCCACCTTTCGCAGCAATGCAGGCTGCTATTCTCCCATGGAGACGATCGTAGAGACGCTGGATGTAGTCCTGTGGAACGGCTTGCCATGCCATTTCCACCTGGCGCCTCAGTTGGACCAGCGTTCGTGCTGGACGTGCAGACCGCGTGAGATGACGCTTCATCCAGTACCAAACATGCTCAATGGGGGACAGATCTGGAGATCTTGCTGGCCAGGGTAGTTGACTTACACCTTCTAGAGCACGTTGGGTGGCACGGGATACATGCGGACGTGCATTGTCCTGTTGGAACAGCAAGTTGCCTTGCCGGTCTGGGAATGGTAGAACGATGGGTTCGATGACGGTTTGGATGTACCGTGCACTATTCAGTGTCCCCTCGACGATCACCAGTGGTGTACGGCCAGTGTAGGAGATCGCTCCCCACACCTTGATGCCGGGTTTTGGCCCTGTGTGCCTCGGTCGTATGCAGGCGCTCACCTGCACGGCGCCAAACACGCATACGACCATCATTGGCACCAAGGCAGAAGCGACTCTCATCGCTGAAGACGACACTTCTCCATTCGTCCCTCCATTCACGCCTGTCGCGACACCACTGGAGGCGGGCTGCACGATGTTGGGGCGTGAGCGGAAGACGGCCTAACGGTGTGCGGGACCGTAGCCCAGCTTCATGGAGACGGTTGCGAATGGTCCTCGCCGATACCCCAGGAGCAACAGTGTCTCTAATTTGCTGGGAAGTGGCGGTGCGGTCCCTTACGGCACTGCGTAGGATCCTACGGTCTTGGCGTACATCCGTGCGTCGCTGCGGTCCGGTCCCAGGTCGACGGGCACGTGCACCTTCCGCCGACCACTGGCGACAACATCGATGTACTGTGGAGACCTCACGCCCCACGTGTTGAGCAATTCGGCGGTACGTCCACCCGGCCTCCCGCATGCCCACTATACGCCCTCGCTCAAAGTCCGTCAACTGCACATACGGTTCACGTCCACGCTGTCGCGGCATGCTACCAGTGTTAAAGACTACGATGGAGCTCCGTATGCCACGGCAAACTGGCTGACACTGACGGCGGCGGTGCACAAATGCTGCGCAGCTAGCGCCATTCGACGACCAACGCCTCGGTTCCTGGTGTGTCCGCTGTGCCGTGCGTGTGATCATTGCTTGTACAGCCCTCTCGCAGTGTCCGGAGCAAGTATGGTGGGTCTGACACACCGGTGTCAATGTGTTCTTTTTTCCATTTCCAGGAGTGTACATCGCTGGCCGCACTTCTCTGGGCGGCCCGCTGCTTCCATCGCTGGCCGTCTTCACACGCACGCTCCCTTACGTGGCCGAGAAATACATCGCTGGCCGCACTTCTCCGGGCGGCTCGCGGCTACCATCGCTGGCCGCCTTCGCGCGCGCGCGTTTGTCAGCACTCAGCAATTGGCTACGCCAGGAAACATTGCGATTGGTTTTCCCTGGAAAACAGCGACCCCAGCCGACGGCTCCATTAACTAGCAAGCCTTATATAAACGCGGCCGCCGCCGCAAACGACAGTTCTCATCGGGACGTGCAGTACGCCGTGTTCCAGCTGCTTGTGGATGACTCGCCGCACCACTCGATGTTACCTGGCTGCTCGGCGGAAATCTTGCGACTTCACTTGGGGAGACTGAATTTCACTGGACTTGGAAATAATTACGGGACGTGCACCCCACCATGCACATTTGGACATTGGTATAACCAAACTTTAATTATGCATTACTTCTGAGTGTGAGCCTGGGTAGACGCTTGGCTAACATAATTGTTAAAAAGTGATTTGTGATTTAATAAACCAGACTGAAGAGGTTATTGTGTTATTCCTGGTTATAACAGTGGGGAGCTCGGACTTCACAGTGGTCCGACATTTGACAACATGGGAACGTGAGGACAGGCATACGCGTCGTCAAGGTTCCGGTTGACGACCTCTGAACACTACAAGGGAGGGTAGCAGAACTGAGCACCAGACACATTGTAACCCTTTCATATCAGAACCTGCCATCTGAGATCCAGTAATGGGCTCCCTGCAAGAGTCTGTGTCATCCCACACCATTAGTCGGATTCTGACAGCGGCCGGATTACGGAATTACAGTCCCAAGTGTAGGCTTCCGTTAACACCACAACACAAACGACTGAGTTTGGAGTGGTGCCATGACAGGGAACTATGGACATTTGATGAATGACATCACACTGTGTTCCGCACTACCCCATATGACCATCGTAGGAGAATATGGTGCCGATCTAGTAAGAGTTCCCAACGTCCAATGCTTTGGAGAGGCACAGTGGCGTCATTTCGTGCGTCGTGGTGTGTGGAGCCATAGGACATGACCTCATGTCACGGCTGTTGGTGATTGAGAGAGACACAACGGCATGTCATAGATATGTGATACCTCTCATGGCACAGTTTCGTGGTGCCATTTATCAACAGCATAATGCTTGTCCACATATTTCACCAGTCTCTATGCATTGCCTGAGTGATGTTGAGGTACTCCTGTGGCCTGCAAGCTTCCCAGATCTGTCGCTGACACAACGTGTGTGCGATCAGATCGGACGTCAACTCCGACACGGTGCCAATATCCAAGACATCAAGGACTAGATACATTGAAGCGCCAAAGAAACTGGTACACCTACCTAATATCATGTAGGGCACGCAGAAGTGCCGCAACAAGACGTGGCGTGGACTCGACTAATGTCTGAAGTAGGTCTGGAGGGAACTGACACCATGAATCCTGCAGGGCTGTCCATAAATACGTAAGAGTATGAGGGGGTGGAATCTATTCTGAACAGCACGTTGCAAGACATCCCAGATATTCTCAATAACTTTCATTTATGAGGAGTTTGGTGGCCAGCGGAAATGTTTAACCCCAGAAGAATGTTCCTAGAGTCACTCTGTAGTAATTCTCGGCGTGTAGGGTGTCTCATTGTCCTGCTGGAATTTCCCTAGTCCGTCGGAATGCACAATGGATGTGAATGGATGCAGGTGATGAGGCAGGATGCTTACGTACGTGTCACATGTCAGAGTCTTATATAGACGTGTAAGGAGTCCCATATCACTCCAACTGCTCACGCCCCACGCCCTTACAGAGCCTCCACCACCTTGAATAGCCTATGCTGACATGCAGGGTCCATGGAGTCAAGACGTTCTCTCCATATCCGTATTGTATTTTATTGTATGTTAACCGGGGGCCTAGAAACGACGGAGAGGCTCCGTCCCCGCCGCAGCCGCAGTGGTCCACAACCCCACGACGATTACCGCAGTTCACTTCACCCCTCCGCCGCCCCACACCAATCCCAATCTTTCAGCGTTATTGTTTGGTTCGGCCCCCGGTGGACCCTCAGGGAACGTCTCACACCAGACGAGTGTAACCCCTATGTTTGCATGGTAGAGTTAGTGTGGTGTACGCGTACGTGGATAACTTGTTTGGGCGACAATCGCCGACATAGTGTAGCTGAGGCGGAATAAGGGAAACAGCCGCATTCGCCGAGGCAGATGGAAAACCGCCTAAAAACCATCTGCAGACTGGCCGGCTCACCGGACCTCGACCCAAGTCCGGCGGGCGGATTCGTGCCGAGGACCGGTGCTCCTTCCCAATCCGGAAAGCCGTGCCTTAAACTGCACGGCTAACCGGGCGGGCCTCCCTGCCCGTACGCTCCCATCCGCTGGATACAATTTGAAACGTGACTCGTCCGACCAGGCAACATGCTTCCAGTCATCAACACTCCAAAATCGGTGTTGAAGGGCCCAGGCGAGGCGTAAATCTTTATGTCGCGCAGCCATCAGAAGTACACGAGTGGGCTCCGAAAACCCATAACGACGTTGATTCGCTGAATGGTTCGCACTCTGATACTTGTTAATGGTCCAGCATTTAAATCTGCAGGAATTTGCGGAGGGGTTGCACTTCTGTTACGTTGAATGATTCTCTTCAGGCGTCGTTGGTCCCATTCTTGCACGATCTTCTTCCGGCCACAGCGATGTCGGAAATTTGATGTTTTACAGATTCCTGATATTCGCGGTACACTCGTGAAAAAGTCGTGCGGGAAAACCCCTACTTCATGGCTACCCCAGAGATGCTCTGTCCCATCGCTCGTGCGCTCTCTATAACATCACGTTCAAACTCACTTAAATCTTAATAACTTGCCATTGTAGCAGCAATAACCGATCTAACAACTGCGCCAGACACTTTTTGCCTTATATAGGCGCTGTCGACCGCAACGCCGTATTGTGCCTGTTTACATGTCTCTGTATTTGACTATGCATGCCTATAACAGTTCCTTTGGAGCTTCCGTGCTGAACAGTTGCGGGTAGTTTGCTTTATGACACCCTTCCCAACTGAAACACTACATCCATCCAGGCCGGAAAGGGTGCCACATCATACCGCTGAGTGCGTTCATACTACCAATTTCTTTATAGAACTGACTTGATTTTGCAATCACTAAAATAACGTCATATGCCTTCTCAACCCGTGAAGTTTCATTTCGTTTCTCTTCCTCTTACGGGTACTTTACTTTTTTGTCAGGCAGTGTATTATTGTCGTTATACATTTGGTGCCCCTTTTGCAACCAAACGATCATGAAGGAAGAGCCAGCATATTACACATTGCCAAACCAATTCCCAAGAAGCATCAGTGGTTCATGCAGTAGATGGACAGAGTTATCCAGCTTGTTGAGGCATGATGGCGCTGGATTAGGTCTCCATCACTAGACACTCTGTATTATTATAATTCGCAAAAGCTTACAAATAGTAATCCAGATGTACTTAGTAGTTCATGCAACTTCCTCATTACAATATATTTGTAACGATCGCCAGTATTATATTGTTAATCCGACATCATGGCGATATCGGCAATATAGATTCGATAGAAACCTGCTTTATACAGGACTTCTCGAGGATCCTGTACTTCACTGTGTTCCTGGTACATCACCATACTGCCAGAACTGTTTTGTTTGTTTCTTGAGTCCGATGCGGAAAGGCTGATCCAGTATTATTTGTGCAGTTAAGGTACTTATTTAACAAAGTGAGTAAACGTATTTGGAGATAAAGAAATTACCTTCATTGACCAACTGTCTTCCCATCGCCTGATTTCTTTTAGTATACAAGCCACAAAAAGTCAAGAACAAGTTTAAACGATCTACGGGGATGACTCAATGCTTTGAGAAGATAGAGAGACAAGCAGTCTTCACATACCACATTTTCCGCTTCATCGTCTGATTACATCCGTTAACTTTGTCCTGCCTGCATTTAAATGGAATATAAAAACTGTTTTTGGTGCAATATAAATTCCAGTTTAAAAAACATAGGGCCTCACAATGTTGACGTTATCCGGACTGTGAATCCCGAGTCGTATCGTGGAGGACGCATCGAGAAAAGAAGTTTCATATCGATAGTTGAACATTATTGTGCCATAGGTAATGGAGAAAGCGCTTTATAACGCCAGCGAGTAAATTTCCAGTGGGAACCTTAGCAATCAGTCATCATATCTGAGGCGTTCTGAAACACCACCACAGCATGTGGCTCGATCACCGCCGACAACGTACCCTAATTTTTCGGTGAGGTGGCAATATTGTACTTATCAAGCGTTCCGAAAAAAAATTTTAAGCCATGCTACATTACGACTGGGAAGACCTCGAGAGATATATCAGAGCAGAACAGTCCACACAGCAAACAAAGTAATGTTCGTAGTCTTAACATGTAGCTTAAGTTCAACTAGCTTCGTATTTTCTTTCCAATTAGAGGAATTTGCATCTGGTGATGCAGTATCTATGCTCTCTTGGGAAAAAGTAGGGGCCTTAATTTTTTTTTTTATTTTGCACCGCACGTTTTTGTAATACGCTTGATTCTCAATCTAAAACTACAATGATGCCATTTTCCCCTTGCTATATGATGCAGCATCTGTAACTCGCAATGCACATTTTTCCATCCTACGTACGTAACGTGCAAAGACCAGAACGATAAAATCAGAGAGACAAGAAAACGTAGACGGGGAATAATAAATTGAGCAGGGATACTTGTAAGAGAAACCCTCTGCAAGTCATGATGCTGTAACGGGTAGCGTATGAATATAGATGTGAATATTAAATTGCATTTGTTTTCTTCAGTGACAATATCATAGATTAGTAAAGGTCTGTGTTTTATTCATCGACAGCTATTTGCAGTAGCTTTACACATTTACCATGGCTTTAACCATAAAATCAAATAGCAATCTGCTGATTCAACAGCAGTATAACCCACACATACTGCATTGATACAAGTCGAAAACTAAGGCACGAAATGATTATGAGGTCGAGAAATAACGTATTAAGTACGTCACAGCAGCTTGTTAGACCAAGTGTCGTTCGCTTTCCGTGTCAATGACGCAAGAGCGAATATTAACGCCATTCTCGCACAGAACGCCGTTATCGGAAGTTCTGACAGCCGCACTTATGAAACAAGTAAGTGACAGTGTAGCAACATACTGTTGACAGCTGAAATCTGTGAAGAGACTGTTACCATTCCGCACACATTAGAACAATGAGCCTGGCCTAAATTCGTGCCCGGATTTTCTGCCATTCGTGTGCCCATCTCCGCCATCCGAACGATCCTAGGAGCTAAATGTTCCGACACAAATCATTAACTTGCCAGTGTCTTATTTGCATTTTGCATTTCGCAGAATATATTATGAAGATTTAAAGATCTTGCATTCTTCTTATTAGTGTAACTCGATGTCTATGAGTATATCAATTTCTACATCCACAACCTAGTTGGCTTATACATAATGCGCCTGTTACGTGTGGGAATGCTTTGTTATGCGAAAAAAGGCAATTTGCTTCATGGTTCTCATTCCACATTACTCTAATAGCTGGATAGGCACACCGGTTTTCAGGATACAGGATCCAACTGACGTATCACCTTCAATAGAGTCATGTCTGACAAAAACATATAGTGTTCAGTTGCGTGACTAATTTCGAAACAGTCGCTTCCTGTCATTTTGGCTCCTTTGATATCTAGAGACAATCGTTATGTTAAAATAGCTATTCATAACTTAAGTGTCAAGCAGTACCAGAAAAAGTCTTTACACGTAAATACGTGAGTGGATGTCTTAACGATAAATTTTGAGACGCCAAAACCGGAAACGGATGGCAGTGGCGCAGTGACTAACACAGTGGACTCGTATCTGGAAGTTGTGGGGATCAACAAAGCCCGTCAGTCACATCTACCTAGCCCGTGATTTCACTAAATCGCGCGAGGAAAAAGCTTATATGGTTCATTCAGTTTCCTTAAGCATTCAGTTTCCGAGTTCGAGTCTCGGTCGGGCACACAGTTTTAATCTGCCAGGAAGTTTCATATCAGCGCACACTCCGCTGCAGAGTGAAAATCTCATTCTGGAAACACCCCCCAGGCTGTGGCTAAGCCATGTCTCCGCAATATCCTTTCTTTCAGGAGTGCTAGTTCTGCAAGGATCGCAGGAGAGCTTCTGTAAAGTTTGGAAGGTAGGAGACGAGGTACTGGCAGAATAAAGCTGTGAGTACCGGGCGTGACTCGTGATTCGGTAGCTCAGTTGGTAGAGCACTTGCCCGCGAAAGGCAAAGGTCCCGAGTTCGAGTCTCGGTCGGGCACACAGTTTTAATCTGCCAGGAAGTTTCAACTTAAGGAATGTTCGGTGTCGAGAATACTCAGTGTCGAATGACCTCGCCTTACAATTTTCTGGAGATGGTACCGCAAAGCTCTTCTGTATTTGAAAAATGTCATGTTACCGCCTTGAGCTGCTGGTGAAATACCTTATTTACATAACTAGTTCAATCGTCTAACCATCATCACGTTCATAAAAATATTCATATCATGTTACGCGAAATAAAAAACCGCTATCTCCCGGTGATAAAACCATGAATAATGCGTACAAGGTGATCAGACAGGGTGTTTACGTACGTGTCACCTGTCAAACTCGTATGTAGACGTATCAGGGGTCCCAAATTACTCAAACTGCACACGCCCAACACCATTACAGCGCTTCCACCAGCTTGAACAGCCCCTGCTGACATGCAGGGTCCGTGGATTCATGAGGTTGTCTCCATACCCGTGCACGTTCATCCACTCGATACAATTTGAAACGAGACTTGTCCCACCAGGTAACAAGTTGCCAGTCATCAACAGTCCAATGTCAGTGCTGACGGGCCACGGCGAGGTGTAAAGCTTTGTGTCGTACAGTCATCAAGGGTACACGAGTGGGCCTTCGGCTCCGAAAGCCGATATTGATAATGTTTCGTTGAATGGTTCGCACGCTGACGTTTGTTGATCCCCCGGCATCGAAATCTGCAGCAATTTGCAGAAGGGGTCCACTTATGTCACGTTGAACGATTCTCTTCGGTCGTCGTTGGTCCCGTTCTTGCAGGCTCTTTTTCCGGCCGCTCCGATGTCGGAGATTTGATGTTTTATAGGATTCCAGATATTCACGGTACACTCGTGAAAATGTCGTACGAGGAAATCCCCACTTCATCGCTACCTCAGAGTTGCTGTGGCCGATCGCTCTTGCGCTGACTGTAACACCACGTTCAATCTTGATAAACCGCCATTGCAGCAGCAATAACCGATCTAACAACTGCGCCAGACACTTGTTATATGGGCCTTGTCGATTGGCCGGCTGAAGTGGCCGTGCGGTTCTAGGCGCTGCAGTCTGGAACCGCGAGACCGCTGCGGTCGCAGGTTCGAATCCTGCCTCGGGCATGGATGTGTGTGATGTCCTTAGGTTAGTTAGGTTTAAGTAGTTCTAAGTTCTAGGGGACTTATGACCTCAGAAGTTGAGTTCCATAGTGCTCAGAGCCTTTTGAACCATTTGAACCTTGTCGATTGCAGCGCCGTATTCTGCCTGTTACATATCTTTGTATCTGAACACGCATGCTTATATCAGTTTTTTGACGCTTCAGTTTAATTTATATTACTGCATATAACATTGTATTATTCATGATTTTATCACCTGACGAGAAATATTTTATATTTCGCCTGACATGATGCTGTGAATACTTTTATGAACCTTATGATGGTTAAACGACTGAAACTGGTTGTATAAATAAAGTATTATACAATGGACCTGTCGAACGTGGACGGCCTGGGTGGTATAAGTTCTAAACATTACCTGTCAATACGAACCGACTGCACGTCCACACCACATCTCTGTTTCCGATGCACACGTTGAGCAACTTCCCTGGTTGACAGCCCTTCTGCGCGTACCGTGACGGTACGGCCCCAGACATAGGTCGCAATTGTCCCTCGTGACATGATGGATCTTCACTTTACTGTTCCAGAGACGTCTCTAATGGTCTGGCGCATTCCTTTAAACTGAAATGCTGCTATCAGTTCGAGGGACCGATGACCTAGCTGTTTGGTCTCTAACAACCCAAATCAACAACAACAACAATCCATTCGAGTGCGGCGTTCTATCCGTAGGTAGCGCACATGGTAGCTGTGTATGTTTACAAACAACAATCAGAGGTGACACTCCGATCGGTACAGGAAGCGATGTAAATACTGTTATATGTGATACATTTTTTTTAATGTGTGCGCCTTTGACGGAAGAGTTAGTGAAATGGGATAGAGAATATAACAGATTCTTTTCGCAGTCTAAACAGCAATAAAGATTCAAAGAGTGAAACACTGTGCCAAGGGAAAACTTATGTTTATGTATCACAACAACAACACACCTGCACGACATATCGCTATGATACAAAGCCATTATAGAGTCACCACTACCTTGCACAGTGCTTTTAGGGGTCTGCGACACTCTCGAACTCTAACATCAGCTCTTACCAAGTCAAACTGTGACTCGATGGGCAGGCCACGATTTTCCAGTAGTCTAGGGTCCAATCGATACGGTCACGATCGCAGGAGGAGGCGCTGCAGGCGATGTCGTGCTGTTAGCAAAGGCACTCGCGTTGGTCGTCTGCTGCCAAAGCGCATTAATGCCACATTTCGCAGCACTGTCCTAACAGTATGTTCGTCATGCGTTCCACGCTGATTTCTGCGGTTATTTCACGCACTGACAACTCCATGCAGACACCGCTGCTCTCGGTCGGGTGAAAGCCGTCGGCCACTGCTTTGTCCGTGGTGAGAGGCAAAGCCTGAAATTAGGTATTCCTGACCCTGTGGATCTCGGAATATTGAATTTCCTACCGAATTCCGAAATGGAATTCCCCATGAGTCCAGCTGCAACTACCATTTTGGTTTCATTCCTGTCGGACACCTGTCCACATGAATCACCTTAGTACAAATGACAGCCCCGCCAGTGCACTGCCCTTTTATACCCTGTGTACTCGATTCTACCGACATGTCTACGGGTGCATATCGCTTTCCCGTGACGTTTGTGACCTCAGTGTATAAAAGCGAATTTAAGCCGTAGATCTCATTGATGAAAGAAGATTTTGCATTGGTTCGTGGAGGTTAAGAGATTTCTTTTATCTGTGCAGAGCAAAGTGGCGTTGTTAGGACAGTGGGCTCGTTCTCGGAAGGAGTGGGGTTCTGAGCTCGTCCGGCCATCCAAATTTAAGTTTCTCATGAGCTCCCTAACTCGTTTAAAGCGAATTCCAGGCTGTTGTCTTTGAAAAGGAAATGTCTGATTTATTTCTCCTCCTTGCCAAATTCAATATTTTGGTCCACTTCCACGTTAAATCTTAACTTCCTCCTTTCTTCTTTCTTTAGTATCACCATGTCCGTAATATATTCATTCTTCTCTTTGTCAACAGGCTAGAATTACTTCTTGTTATTTCATAAAAATCATAGTAATGTGAGTCAAGAACTCTTGCATACTGTATACGAGGTGTGCCTAGAAAAAAACCGGACTAGTACTGGTGAAACAATAAAACGAATGCAATAAGGCTGAAAGTCGCGTGGCCTGTCACGTGACTCTCGCTCCGCCTACTGCTCGAGTTTCATCTGCCTCCTGCACTCAGTCTGCCCGTGGCGTCTGTTTTAAGTAGTTGACGTTTTGTCTGTGCGTCGGAAAATGTTGAGTGTACAGAAAGAACAGCGTGTTAACGTCAAATTTTGTTTCAAACTAGGAAAATCTGCAAGTGAAACGTTTGTAATGTTACAACAAGTGTACGGCGATGATTGTTTATCGCGAACACAAGTGTTTGAGTGGTTTAAACGATTTAAAGATGGCCGCGAAGACACCAGTGATGACACTCGCACTGGCAGACCATTGTCAGCAAAAACTGATGCAAACATTGAAAAAATCGGTAAACTTGTTCGACACTTTCCTTGTCAACTCCTGTTAACTCAGACACTGCTCTGATTGTTAAACGGCGATCTTGTCGAACAAGTTTACCGATTTTTTCAATGTTTGCATCAGTTTTTGCTGACAATGGTCTGCCAGTGCGAGTGTCATCACCGGTGTCTTCGCGGCCATCTTTAAATCGTTTAAACCACTTAAACACTTGTGTTCGCGATAAACAATCATCGCCGTACACTTGTTGTAACATTACAAACGTTTCACTTGCAGATTTTCCTAGTTTGAAACAAAATTTGATGTTAACACGCTGTTCTTTCCGTACACTCAACATTTTCCGACGCACAGACAAAACGTCAACTACTTAAAACAGACGCCACGGGCAGACTGAGTGCAGGAGGCAGATGAAACTCGAGCAGTAGACGGAGCGAGAGTCACGTGACAGGCCACGCGACTTTCAGCCTTATTGCATTCGTTTTATTGTTTCACCAGTACTAGTCCGGTTTTCTTCTAGCCACACCTCGTATGTATGAAGACGAGGAAACTACAACAGATGATGAATATTTGGGCGGAAATCTAGAATAACAACTGATAAACCTCTACTTATCCGCATGACTCGATCAGAAGGACGAGCCTTTGTGTAATTTTAAAAAAGCTGTTATCTCTGTATGTAGGGAATGTAAAGCTTTTCGTGACGTTCACTCTTTGCACTGGATGATGCAGTTGCCTAAGTTTCCCAAACCATACGTACTAGAAGCGATGTAAATACAGTGATATGTGATACATTTTTTTTAAATGTGTGCGCCTTTGACGGAAGAGTTAGTGAAATGGGATAGAGAATATAACAGATTCTTTTCGCAGTCTAAACAGCAATAAAGATTCAAACAGTGAAATACTGTGCCAAAGGAAAACTTATGTTTAACATTTGGCCGACACTGACATAGCTAGTGAGTTGAGGGAAGGGACCCGATCGTGCCCTTGCTGAAGAAGTGATTCAGACGTTCATCTGAAGTGAATTAGGGCAACTATGAGAAATCTGGACGGAGATTTGAATCTCGATCCTTCCGAAAACGAGTCCAGCAAAAAACCGCTGAACCAACTCACTCGGTACATAATAAGTCGAGGATGAACACAGGAAACACAAAGTCACACTAAGAGGAACTACAGTGGTTGTACAGAAAAGAGTGCGATATTCAGGAGGGACTGGGTCTCACGAGGAACAAGCAACACTGCTTGAAGCAAGACGTGTAGTAAGAGGCAGTAAAATGACGCTGCATTGGAAGGTAGTAAACATCTAACGTAAAATGTCCCAAACGCGCTAACAGTATACACATAACTGTATTTTCGTTTACGAAGGACTTTTAGTATCTTCCTAGCGAGGTGGCGCAACACGAAGACACTCGTATTCGGGAAAACATCGGTTCAAATCCCCATTCGGCCATCCTGTTTTATGCCTCCTGTCTTCTTAAAACGCTTGATTTATTTTTCTTTGTTCCCTAAGTCGCTTAAAGCAAAAGCTGGGATAATCTCTTCGAAAAGGAGACAGCTCGTTCGCTTCCCCATTCCGAGCTTATGTTGCCTCTAATGAGGTCGCCTTCGCCGGATCTTAAATATTAAACTTCTTTTCTTCTGTTACAGTACCTGTGTGGTTTTGGAAACCAGGAGCTCCATGGACTGTAAGAAGATTAAAATCTATAATAACCACGTAACTTGTAGATACATGTTTCTTCAAGATTTAACCGTTATCATATAATTTAAAAATAAAAGAAAAGACGGCGAGTACCACAACAATAACTGAACTGCCGACAATCCATCGCTTTTTCCTGTGCCCGTGACGTCACTGAACAGGAGTAGAGGATCGACAGGTGGACAGTATACCGCTCTCCTAATCCTTAACGTCGCCTTTCGAATCCCGGGCCACCACATTTCCTTCTGTCAGCTCTTAGGGAGCCTCCACATCTCCTTCTATCAGCAGAGCACAGCGATGAAGGCAGTAGGCTAGCACTTGAGAGGAGCCGGCTTCAAACCCCGCCTAGTAATCCAGATCTGGATACTCTGTGGTTTGTTCAGCCATTTCAGGCAAATACATGGATAGTTAGTTAGAAAAGTCCACGACTAGCACTTGTCACATTCGTGTCCAGTTCGAAAGTATCCTACATCCATAATGAGCTCATCGCCGTTGCGATATTAAGCAGCACTAAGTCCCCATCATTCACAAAACAGCTCCTCATTCGTCATCACGCGGCTGGGCGGATCCGTCTGCAGTTAATGCAATAATCTGAGAAAATAACTAAATAAGCCTTGCCGGGTTTTTTGTTTTACTCCACATCTCGAAGAAGAAATCATCACAACGTTGGCCGGTAATGAGTGAGGGTCAGCTGAGTCCACGAAAAATTTAAACTAGGGTGTAACTAGCAGTCAAAATCGATCAAAAATTATGTACAGATTGGAGCAGGAATTGACTTTAATAAAACAGTAGAAGACTTTTAATATGAGTTGAAAATTAGTTTTCTAAATTCATAACTGGTCGCACTTCTAATATGTATCTTCTACGATTCGCCAAAATAGATTTTGATCGCAGATTTGTTTTATTTAATTCAGTAACCGATTTCGATCTTTATGGTCGTCGTCAGACTGATCTAAAAAAGAATGTGTATATTTGCTCATAAATATGCACATTTGTTGTTAGACCAATCTGATAATGATCACAACGATCTAAACCGGTTATTGAATCAAATAAAACAAATTTGCGATCAAAGAATACTTTGGTTCCCACGTATTCTCAAACACTGGTTTGTTGTTACTTTCAGGGTGACCATGTCAACCCTCATCACGACTACAGATGTGCCAGTCGGTCTGTGTATATAATAATTCCGTAATTGTGCCATCGATCGCTTGTCTGTGCTTCATTTAGCTAATTACAGCTTAGGATACACAAACGGAGGTCTAATCTCACTTATCGCTCATATGGTGCCTTTTTCTTAACGAACAGTGTAGTGTTCCTTATGCGGTGAAAGGTCATTTACCCACGATTTACCTGTACATGTATGAAGAACCTCTTAAAATTTACATCCGTGCTTACCAATATGGAAGACCAGAGGTCGCAGAATCGGCAGCCAGAAATGATTCGTATCTGGCATGTTCCCACTTCTGCGTCTAGCACTCTCCAAGTTACAAAAAGCAGCAGCATAACAAGCGCAGGCACCGCCTGCAGGGGACACAGCGACCGCAGTAACTAAAATTCAAATAAAAGAGGCAGAGATCTTTCACGGTTTGATTCACTATAAACCAGCACGTTAGTACAATCCATGTGGCAGAAAGTTGTTTCTTTTTTCCTCCATGGGGCTGATGTTCAAGTTGGTTCCAAGTCAAGGAAATTGGCTCCGATAGAGATGTATTTCTAACTTCCTTCTTCTACTGATTCAACAAGTCCCAGATGTAAGTTGTTAGTGTATCGTGTCACGTTCCTAGCCTGCAACAAGAAACAGCTTTTTTTAATGTTATAGACTGGGCAAAAAAATTTGCTTTTTCGAAACCCTCGTAATTGTCTCCCTTTGCGATGTCTAAGTTTGAAATCTGGCTCAAAGATGCCTTCAATCTTCCTCTGAAATGGTGCAAAGCAAGGCGTCCTGCGACGTCACCTCCGAGCTCCGCTCCGCTACAAACATCGAGGCCACTTCTCAGAAGTTCATGTGAAATGTGATGTGGGTTAATGATGTCACATTGGCACCAAATTTCACCAGAGTTCTGCCCAGCGCCATCCTGGACGTGTCACACGATGCGAAGGTCGTCATACCGCCTTTCACACACATTCCCTGTTCTTTCGACGCCTCCGCGATGGAGGCCAGAACCGCGACTCCCAGATTTCAAATCACGCAGTTTTCCTAAGAATGTACGAAAAATATTTCGGACACACCACCGCTCAGAATCGATCCGAAAATCCGTAAGAAGATGGAATAAAGAGCGTCAATGGAACCACCCCTTCCCTTAGAGCGTTGATTCCCACACAGTTCGCGGTCGAAAACGACAGTTCGTAGTGGTATGAGCAGCGGAGGACGTTCTTGAGAACAAATGATGACTAACTGAAACCCTCAGCTGCCGACAGGTGTTCTTGGTATACCTCGATGTGGACAGCTGAAAATGTGTGCCCCGACCGGGACTCGAACCCGGGATCTCCTGCTTACATGGCAGACGCTCTATCCACCTGAGCCACCGAGGACACAGATGAATAGCGCGACTGCAGGGACTTATCCCTTGCACGCCTCCCGTGAGACTCACATTCCCAACTGTCCACAATTCTACATATGTAAAGTACCTTATAGACATTTGCCCATCTACTCTTTACTCGCGCACGCTTTGGCGATTCCCGTAAGAGTTTGGGCAACCTGTGCGCATCCGCACAGACGAAGGTCAATGGCTGGGTAGCCTTTAACTATATATATGAAGACAGAACATTCGCCTCTACTGACACCACCTGGACGATTCAAATCTACTCTAAGGACATCGTGATGCTGCAACCACACAAAGTCATCTGACACTTTTGGAGTGTAGTGCGACCGCAGTTTTTGCTCTTGTTATACAGGGGGACGAGGGGGGGGGGGTGGGGGGGGGGGGCATGCGGGACCGTTCGAAACCATTCGAAGAAACTTGTCGGGATACGAAGCAGGAAAGGGTGTTTATACTTTTCCACCCTCCTGTTTCACGCCCTCCTATAGTGTGATCACGGGACCGGGGAGGGAGGTGCGGTTCAACACTGACATGTACTCGAATAAAACGGCAAAGGATCCCTCTAAGACCCCCCTTCGGCAAGACCCTTGGTGCCATCCACCCAATTTTGTTGAGCACGTGAAAAATGTACTTGTCAGAGATTTCGACACCTATTCAGCTAAGTGGTGGCTCGCGGCTGCTGTAGCATCAGGGGGCAGGCAACCACATCTAAGTGATATCGAAGGTGTAGCCTGCCCTCTGACAGGTACATTTTTAATTTACTCAACAAAGCTGCGAGGGTGGCACCGAGGGTGTTGCGAAACTGAGGAGTTTACTGGGACACTTTGTCGTTTGGTTCAATGGTGTTGCAGTCCCTCGATGTCAGAAAAAAGTGGCTCTGAGCACTATGGGACTTAACATCTCAGGTCATCAGTCCCCTAAAACTTAGAACTACTTAAACGTAACTAACCTAAGGACATCACATACATCCATGCCCGAGGCAGGATTCGAACCTGCGACCGTAGCAGTCTCGCGGTTTCGGACTGAAGCGACTAGAACCGCACGACGACCGCGGCCGGCCTCGATGTCAGAATACGGTTGAATCATCCAGGAGGGTGGGGGGAGGAGGAGTGTCAGCTGTGTCGAAAGTTGTCAAGAACGTCGTCCTGTTCCCAATCGCACTGCGAAATGTCGTTTTCGACCGCGAAATGTATGAGAATGAACGCCCTGAGGGAAGGGGTGGTTTCACTGACACACTTTATGCCACCTCCTGAGGGCTTTTAGACTCGGTTCCGAGCGGCTTTGTGTCTGAAATGTTTCCCTCGGCCATCCATAAGTAAACCGCATAATTTAAAGTCGGGGTGGTCTCCCTCTCAGAAACATCGGAAGAAGATGAGAAATTGGATAAGACGGGGGTATTACAGCCTTCCTATCGTTTTACATGTCCACGATGGAGTTGAGCAGAATTGTGGTTAAATATGGTGCCAATACGACGTCATTAACCACTTTGCAGCTCAGATGAACTTCTGAGTTGTGACCTGTTTTCTCACGTGTCGACACCTTGCTGTTTGTAGCGCCGCCGAGCCCGGGTGTGACGTCGCTGGGCGTCACAGTTTTGCAGCGTTAGAGGTCGGGGTTGTACGCACCTTTGAACCAAATTTCAAACATACGTGTCGCATTGGGAGACAATTATAGGTTTTCGAGAAAGTGATCCTTATTTTTTGCGCAGCGTATTTCTACTCGCCGTAGTGTTTGGAAATATCACTTAGCAAGGTCTGCGACGTTTGACCTTAGATGGCGGGGGCAACGAAGTGGTCTCGGTCGATGTCCGCGCCGACGGGTCGGCTGAGACTAATGAGCGGGCAGGCCGGCCGCGGCCGGTGGCTGTGAGCCGCTTTCTACCCGTCCCCGTCCGGGCCGCATCTCCGCGGGGCTCCGCCACGCCACACCACTTTCCTACACGACACAGTTTCTCCGGCCGGCCGGCGCAGCTCTCATCGCCTCCGGGAAACTGCCCATCGCTGGCTGGACACGGATGCCTTTTCCAGACTTAGCCCTGCATCGCTGCCTCCTCTCGGCTAATGGCTAGCCACATTCCCTACACGATGCCGACGTCGCTGATTCCTGATTGCTGACAGCTGAAACAGTACTTTCTGCTGCCTGCTACCACTCCATCGGCCATAATGCCACTATTGAAGATAGTGGAATTCCCGAGTGAAAGAACAGCATAGTAAGCGGATTTTCTACTGTGCTGCCCATAAAAACTGTAACACGCGAACCCAACATGCAGCAACTAATTGGCATGAAGTGTTGCAGTACATGCTTCATTATGCAAATGATTAGCATTTCAGCTTAACCTAGTAAAGTAGGTGCGAGTAACGGCTTCTGTGTTTCATATATAAGAAAAGATTACACATTGGGTTTCTCGTTTGGAAATCGTATCTGAATGTCGTTTGTTTGTGGGAAGATAATATCGTGGATCGTGAAAGAAGGAGAAAAGTCTCCTGGCTGGTGTCAGAATCCGACACCGGCATAACCGTCAAGTTTACGGTCCCGCAATATTACTGCTAACGCTGGTCGGGATCCTACAACCGCCACGTGAATGTGACATCGATGGGTTCAAGAAGGTGTGAAGTGATTCACATCAGTACTGAAAGAAAACCGCAAAATTTCGTTCACATGATAAATCACAGAAATCTAAAGGCTCTAAACTCAACTAAATATCTAGGGATTGCAATTACGAGTAACTAAAATTGGAATCATCACATAGGTAAAGTTGTGGGGAAAGCAAACCAAAGACTGCGATTTATTGGCAAAACACTTAGAAAATGTAACGGGTATACTGAAGGGACTGCTGACACTATGATTGTCCGTCCCCCTCTGGAGTACTGCTGTGCGGTGTGGGGTCCGCATCAGACAAGATTGATGGAGGACACCGAAAAAGTTCAAAGAAAGGGACCTTGTTTTTTATCAACGCGAAGTAACGGAGAGAGTGCCACGGATATGATACACGAATTCGGGTGGCAGTCATTAAAACAAAGGTTTTTTCGCTGCGGCACGACCTTCTCATGAAATTCCAATCACCAACTTTCTCCTCAGAGTGTCAAAATATTTTGTTGGTGCCCACCAACATAGGGAGAAACAATCACCATAATAAAATAAAGAAATCGGAACTTGCAAGGAAAAATTTAAGTGTTCGTTTTTCCCGCGCGCGTTTAGAGAGTGGAACGGTGGAGAAGCAGCTTGAAGGTGGTTCGGTGAACCCTCTGACAGGCGCTTAATTGTGAATTGCAGAGTAATCATGTAGGCGCAGATCATAATCAGTGCAATACAGGAACTCAGCAGTCCCACGTGACTAGCGCCCGAGTGGATAAACATAGTGTTGGCTTGGTAGTGAAGGATCGTACAGCCACGAAACGTAATGTGAGTACGGAAACAAACAACTATATACACGCGCAGGCTGCAGAACCGCGGACATCCAGCACGCCTTACCTTGACGCAGTAGCAGTGAAAGGCGCTCAGACATTGGTGTGCTCAAATTCGAAACTAGACACAGTAGAGGCACCAAGCCGTCTTTTCAGATAAGACCCGTATGTGCAGCTTTGCTATGGACTGTCTGTGTCTAAAGGCTCCAAGAGAAACGAATGTCTCCAGTTTATATTTGCCGGACCCAGCTTATTTGGTTATTTAAACAGCACCCGTCATGTTTTGAACTATTATGAATTAAGGCGGGTAGTTATCCCCTATTTTGAGGTCTCCACGACAATATGTTTCAAAAATATAATGCAAGCCTGCGTGTTACCCATCATAACCAGACCTACCTCGATACAGAAGATGTTCGGCTGTTGCCCTGGTCAGCATGTTCTCCAGATCTCTCACCTATTGAAAAAATTGGTCATGGGCTACCGAAATTGGCACGTCATCACTCGCCAGTCATTACGGTTGATGTACTCGGGCACAGAGTTCAAGCAGCATGGACAGTCCAAGCTCGGTTCGAGTCGACGTCCAGCACGTTTAGAGCCGTTGTTGCTATTAGAGGTGGTACACCTGTGTACTAAATTTCGCGTCCTGTACAGCTCCATATCACCCACAAATGTTGCCTTTCTGCTAAAACATATTCACACAGTAAGTAAAATTTCGTTATATTCTACCCTTACTCGTGTTGCAGTTTTGATGAGCAGCATTGTATCTATCCATGGCCAATATTAACTGCTTCTTGAACAAACTCCACACGTACATGTTATGTTCTTCTGCAGTGTAACATATAATACGTGTAACTACCTTGGTTAGTGTCAGTATTTTCTATAATACATTTCTCCGTAAAATTATTTCAGACAACTCTGCGTAGAGTTCTATGTACGAGAGCGGCATATTCACCCTGGGGAAGATCACATTCCTCCCAACGAGAGAAAATTTGTAGAATGTTTGCATTGCTCACGGAGCCACAACGTCACCTCTGCTTGCAGTGCTTCACCACTATCAATGTGAAGTTCACCATGGCGTTCTTTAAGTTCTGGAAAAAGATGAAAATCGGATGGGGCCAAGTCGGGACCGTACGGAGGACGCCAGATAGCAGTGAACTCAAGGCGCTGCATTGTTGCAGATGTGGCAGTGCTGGCATTGTCATGTTGAAGCAGGGGGTGCTCCATGTGTGTTTTCCGCGGCTAGAAATTGGATTACAGCACACTGGTCCTCACGCACCGCCATACACACTACCATGTCACACGCTACAATTCTGAGCCCTTTAGCGGCAGAGGATTGCAACTCACATCAGCGAAGCAGGAAAATCGACCGTATAAAATGTTCGATATGTAATACCTCAGTCGAAATTGAGAACAGAATAAAAAATCGAGAGCATTATTTTTCAACACGCCCTAGAATGTAAAAGTATAAATGACGGTACAGAAACTACGAGTCAGAGAAGTTGATGTCGTGACGCTGGAAATACTGCCGAGCGACATAACACCACAACAGACAGTTTGTAATGTGCCTACAGTGTACAAAACTATCTGATCAAAGGCATCCAGACACCTATTAGTGGACGCTGATATAGGGTGTGTCCATTCTTAGCTTTTATGATAGTTTTATCTCTGCTGGGGCCTCTTTCATTGAGGTTTCTAAATGTCTGAAGGAATGACAGCCCATTCTTCCTTAAGGGATGAAACAGTAGAATGCAGTGACGCTGAACGCTGGTGTCTGGACCGAATGTGACGTTCTAACTCATCCCAAAGATGTTACAGTGGGTTTAGATAGTGACTCTGGGCAAGGTAGTCCATTTCAGGAATATTATTGCCCACAAACCATTGCCTCAAAATGCTGTTTTATGACAGGGTGCACAGTCAAGCTTATACAGTCATTATCTCTGAACTGTACCTCTACTGTACGCACTACAGCACAATGCTATAGAATGTGTTTATATCCTGCCGTATTTAGCGTTTTCTTAAGCGCATTTAAGAGGCCACGCCCTACACAAGAAAACAACCTGAAAACAACCTCATACTGTAACACCACATCCTCCCCACTTCACTATTGGCACTAAACATGTTGGCAGGTAACATTCTCCAAGCATTCACCAAACTCAAACTCATCCATCGGATTGCCACAACTTATAGCGTGATTCATCACTCCAAGTCACTCGTTTCGTTATCCACTGTCTAGTGGCTTGTCTGTTTACTCCACATCAAGCGTCCCTAAGCCTGACTACAGAAATGTGTGGCTATGAGGAGCAACTCCAGCACTGTAGCCCACTCCTTTACCACCCTACACATAGACATCGCACCAGCTGGGCTGCTGGTAGCACTATGCAACACACGAGTGATTCTTTCCACAGATTTCACGCTATTTTTTACAACCACCCTCTTCAATGCTTGATGGTCCCTGTCCGTCAGTAAATAATGTCTGCTTGACATTGCTTTAGCTGTGATTTCTCCTTCTTGTTCCTCCTCACAATCACATCACCAACAGCCGACTTGGGCAGCATAGGAATGGTTCAAACGCCTCTCATGCATTTGTTACCCAGATGACATCCGGCAACTAGTCCACGTTCCAATTCACTGAATTCTCCGGAGCGTCCCGTTCTGCTGTTACTGTTTTTCTACTGTTACTATTTTTCTGCTTTTTCTAATTACCGCCTCCTTTTATGCTGGCTAGTTTGCCTCTAGTGCCATCTAGTGACCGATTCTCCCTTAGATAGGAGTCTTCGTGTACTTTTGATCAAATAATGTAGAGCCTTTGGTGGACTGGAAACGCGATTTTTGAGTACTTATACGGACGCGGCATGTCTATCTTCTTCATGAGTAGTTTTTTGACCATGGCCATAAGTATAAAATTTTGTAAATCAATAAGGGTGTCGAACTTTGCCTTTATTATCCTGGTTGTCATAATCCACTCTCAACTTCCAACATTTTAAGAACGAGGCAGAGCTTACTTATCACGGTGAGTTCTTTTATGTAGGTTAAGTGAAATTTACTTTCAAGCCTTTGAATTTATCAACTGTCTACACACATCAACAAAAGTGTTACACCACGGAGGTATCTCGTGCAGATCTGTAGCTATTCTCACTGTTCCTATACCGATCAGAAGGTCACCCGTGATGTTGCTTGTAAACATACATAAAGTTACCTTGAACGCTACACATGGGTAGAACACCGCCCTTGTATGCATTGCAACATTTCAGTCGAGAGTAAAGTACCGGAAGGAACGGATTGGAGGCTCTGTGGAACAGCTGAGTTGAACATTCACCATGCCACGAAAGACAATTGTGAAAAATGATCGGATCTGCATCATCACGTAACGCGCATAACGCTTCTCAAACAGGGAATTTACTCGAGATGTCTATCGGCGTCAAAGTGATACGGTGCGGGAATGGAATCGGTCCCGACTGCCAGGCAGCGTTCAGGACTTACACAGCAAAGCCAGTTCACGTTCAACAGGTGCACAGGATGATCCATATCTACGAGTTTTTAGTCAAGGGTGCTGTGAGCTGAGTGCCCCAGAACTGAAAACGGCGTTTTAAGAGGTTACAGGACGTCATGTATCGCAGCAGACTATTAGGAGAAGATTGCATGATGCGAATCTCCATACCCGACACAATGGCCACGAAAACGTCCTACGCTATAGTGCCATGGACTCCTTTACAACTAGGCAAGGCCCCAAGGCTGGCGTCGGTTTTTGTTAACGGACGAAACTCGGATCTGGTTGTACCCTGATAATCGCAGACGACGTGTTTGGAGACACGAGTGCATATCGAGTGCCTTCAGACGCAACAAGGTGGTTGTGGGGCGCTGTTCTGGAACCACCGCACGCCTCTCGTGCTTGTTGAGGACAGTCTCACTGCCTCTCTATGGTAAAGGGACGACGTTCCGCACATAATAGCAGGATCGTATTGTCAACTGGCGTGCTCATCATGCTGTTCTCCTGAACACGTCGTTTCAGCATTCTAGAATCACCAGAAAGGAGTGACCAGCCTGTTCTCCGGACATAAACCCAATCGAACATTTGTGGGATCGACTGAAATGGGCTGTTTTTGGACGTTGATAACGATTTTGCCTACAGTGCGAATTACGCAGAAACGCCATTGCAGGGTGGGACACTTTGGACCAGATGTCATCGATGGTACACCACGGCGGATTCAAGCCCATATTCCGAGCAAGGGAACGTTCCAGCACGTAGTGACGTTGCTCAGGAGTGCTGTGAAAAGCCCCCTATGGGAAACAGATGTCGTTAGATGTTTTCTCCATTTTTTAATCTGTGCACATTTCAAATGAGTATATATGTATGAGTCAGAGGCAATTTTTGTTCTCTGTGTCATGAGTTTCAAAACTATGTTGATATGTGCATATGGACATGACCACACAAAACATTAGGACACAAGTCACCTGTCGTCTTAGGCAACATGAGAGTATAACATACATTTTCATTGACTGCCTCACGACACGAAACTCTACTGTATTTCTCCGAAGGAAAACTCAAACTGTGTTTCTCCGAAGGCCCGACTGATTCGTAGCTCTCATTGTCCTCTTTTTATGTATTTTTTTAAACACAACCTTGACTTGAATACTACAAATGAAAGAGAATATAAAGTGATCTTTAGGAAGAACGATTTTACGTTAAATGACGCCGAATGACGTACATGGATCCCATGATTCCATCTACACATATTCAATTTCAATCATATCTATTCTTTCAGACGGTTTTCTGTACCTGCTGTTAATAAAACAAAGCTACAATATATGTACGGATGTATACTACATAAACTGGATAACACAGTAAGTTGGTGTTAAAAACTTATGCTCCCGACAGAAAGTAGCACTGTCAGTTAATCACAAAAAAATGGTTCAAATGGCTCTGAGCACTATGCGACTTAACTTCTGAGGTCATCAGTCGCCTAGAACTTAGAACTAATTAAACCTAACTAACCTAAGGACAACACACACATCCATGCCCGAGGCAGGATTCGAACCTGCGACCGTAGCGGTCTCGCGGTTCCAGACTGCAGAGCCTAGAACCACACGGCCACTTCGGCCGGCTCAGTTAATCACAGCACAACGTTTTACAAATAACATGGCTTAACATAGGAATGCTAAAGGACCTAAAGATTACGCGACGAAGAAGCACACATAGAGAATAATGTACAAAGTTAGTTAAATAAAATTACTGGAAGCATCTATAGATACAAACAATGAAGTAAAAATCCGAAACTTTACACATCGTTTCTGTATTCCTAGATATTACATAGATTAATAATACGTATGCTCACATGGGACCCAAGTTCATACTCTTTGTTTGCCATGGTTGGTTGGTTTGGTTGGTTTGTTTGGGGAAGGAGACCAGACAGCGAGGTCATCGGTCTCATCGGATTAGGGAAGGACGGGGAAGGAAGTCGGCCGTGCCCTTTGAAAGGAACCATCCCGGCATTTGTCTGGAGCGATTTAGGGAAATCACGGAAAACCTAAATCGGGATGGCCGGACGCGGGATTGAACCGTCGTCCTCCCGAATGCGAGTCCAGTGTCTAACCACTGCGCCACCTCGCTCGGTTTGTTTGCCATGGTTAAGAATGTAACAGAGGCGCATTATTGAAGTTACTCATCATGTCGTAGCTACAGAAATGAGATTTATCAGCGATATATCTGAATGTTTATTTGAATTTGTGTATATAAACTTGTGTCTATAATATTTATCAGACAAACATCCAATTTCCTAAACAAAACAAAAAACCATCTGTACCCACATTTTTCCAGGAATTTTACTGTTCCTTTTATACTAAATTATTAGCTATACTGAACTCAAAAGAGAATGTTGGTTCCATATTGGTATTTGCTTAGTCTCTGCAATTTGCAGAAATAAATTATCGCTCAGATATGAGCTTTCAATTTATGCCACATGGTTTCACTGACTCTAATATAGAAGAAAGTGTGTTTGAAAACCTAGAATCGTGGGCAAGACAAATAAGTGTTTTTCATGAAATATTTGTCAGGAACAATCGATCACAGTTACGTTTCCCTCAAATGAAGTATGCAGGAAGCGGCGTCTTCGTGTAGTAACAGATGTTCTTCGAGGCCTTCTCAATCACCCAACAACGCAGCTACGTCAGAACATGGATTTTGTCTTTCTAGATGGTACACCACTTTCAAGTATGACCTCGGAGAGCCACACATATTACAGTGACTTGTAGAGTTCATAAAAATATTTTATATCTACACATGACTGCATCAGACGAGGGAAAGTAGAGGGCAAATAAAAACGTTGCTCTCTGGATCACTAGATTAAAACCTTATCGATTTTTGTGTATCTCTTACAAAAAAAAGCCTGCTGGAGAAAAATCAGAACTGTACATTTTTCTGAAGAAAGCTATTAGCAGACTAAGAGTGAACTACGTTTGTGGGGAGCACTCGCATTTTAGTGAAATGAAGCTCACACACCAAAATTTCATAGCAACGATAATATATTGAGGATGTATTGTAAAATTCCCAACGCGATATATTGCATACACTAATTTCGTTATTATTAACACACAAACATTTCATCGTATTTTTATTTGCAAAAGCAAAAATTTCTTGAATTTCACTGCATAATATAGACGTTGTCACCTGTATGCCTTGCACTGGTATCTCTCGAGTATGTCCTGATATGATGAGTGATCTCAACATAAGATTTCATTATCTCGGAGATTACTAATTTGAGGACAGTTAAAAAAAGAGCTATGTTTGTTTTCTTATAAACTTCCCATTTCCAGGTGTCAACGCTCACTTATTAAACCATTGTACACAGGTCATTAGTAAATTAACTTAATAGCGAACGCAGTTTTCCAAAACTGTATGTATGTATGTGTGTGAATTCCTAAGGGACCAAACTGCTGAAGTCATCGGCCCCTAGACTTACAGACTACTTAATCTAACTTAAACTAACTTATGCTAAGAACAACACACACACCCATGCCCAAGGGAGGACTCGAACCTCCGGCGAGAGCGGCCGCGCAATCCGTGACATGGCGCCTGAGACCACACGGCCACTCCGTGCGGCTTTCCAATACTCTGTCACCAAGAAACTTGAAATAAATAGCGACTATACTGACGTAGCTTTACTGCATAGATTGTAAAGCTATCAAAACCGTTAGAAGCATGTTAACGCGAGATCTAAATTAGTTAATAATTGTAGATTTCATGAGGTAGAGGAAACAGCGAACAACAACTGGTAACATATCGATAAGACAGCTAGGCGTAGCAGTTTGTTATAATTGTGTCCACAGAATCCTCGTAGTACATCTTCCCATTTCCTTTTTACTATTTTTTGTGATGATTAAGTGTCCTGTCTGCACGAAGACGATAAAAAAATCATTCACTACCTTAGTTTTTGAAAACTAAGTATAAGTACTTATGACTCAATTGAGTGAACTATTCCGGGATTTGACTGAAGCAGTTCATAATGACCACCAAAAGAAATGAATCGGGACTGGAACACACTTCTCCCACGTTAGTATACAGGTATCACCACTTCACCGCATAGTTCCCACTGTCTTCCTTTCGTCGTTCTGGTCGTTGTACTTCAGTGTCGCCGCGAAAGAGCATAAACAGGTATTAATCCCGCTGTCCATCGTACAGTGCCCTTAATTCAAAATAAGTTACTGACAAATGCTTCGAAATTGTTAATAGAGTTGATCCATTAAAAAAAACTTGAAGAGAAAAACGCCTGAGAAATGAAGTAATTGACTTGTCTCAGAGCCAATAAAGAATCGTGACGCGCTTGACGATTTCGTCAGAGTCCCGCAGGAGTAATTGGCCTATAACTTGGGCTCCTGTAATTAGTGCCTAAAGCTGAGGCCACATGCTTCAGCGGCGTTTAATGATGTGCTAGCTGGTGCCTCTGATGGCCCAAAAACCACCGAGCTTTCATGGTAGCTATCAACGGCAGCTAAAGTTTCAACTGTAACTCACTAACATGTCGTGGTACACAATGTGCAAGTCAGAACGCCGCATGTGCCTCGCATTGTGAAGATACACCTGAGCTTTAGCGTTGTCCTCCTGTGTGTCCATTTTTAACTGTACAATTTCAGATAATTAGTTCGCCAAGAGCCCTTTATTTCTGTTGACGAAGGAGCCTGTGTAAGGATTCCTTACACGTTCAAAAATATAACTCAAAATCTTAACGTGGAGTAATGCATACTTTTTTCAGTTACATAATCTGTCTAGCAGATAGTATGTTTCCTAAATATTCACTTATGGCTATGTGAGATGAGACACACAAAACCGGGAAAGATGTGACCACTGTACTCACGTATATGCTTCAGAGCGTGTTTTCGTTTCCCAGATCATAAAAATTTGGAATGAAAGTGTCATTGTAAAATTATTAGAAGCCGATGAGAAAATGAACATAACAGACAGCGTTAATTACTGTATTATACAGGGTGAGTCACCTAACGTTACCGCTGGATATATTTCGTAAACCACATCAAATACTGACGAACCGATTCCACAGACCGAACGTGAGGAGAGGGGCTAGTGTAATTGTTTAATACAAACCATACAAAAATGCACGGAAGTATGTTTTTTAACACAAACCTACGTTTTTTAAATGGAACCACGTTAGTTTTGTTAGCACATCTGAACATATAAACAAATACGTAATCAGTGCCGTTTGTTGCATTGTAAAATGTTAATTACATCCGGAGATATTGTAACCTAAAGTTGACGCTTGAAACCTCCGACGTTCAGTTGCGTGTTGTAACAAACACGGGCCGCGGTCGGCGAGCAGCATCTGCTGGGACATGTTTACGATGACGACCGTGTTCACGAGTGTGGCTGTAGTGCACTGTTGTGGTTTGGTCTAGCTGTCGCAGTGTCCGCATGTAGCGCTTGCTGCTATTGTTATTCTGCATTCGTCTCCGCACGCAGACCAACTGTAGTACACCGTGTTACCAGACGTCTGTGACAGTGTAGTGTTGTAGGAACTGTGACCATGGTGTATTCGAACTCTGAAAAGGCGGAGATGATACTCATCTATGGCCAGTGTCGACGAAATGCAGCTGAAGCCTGCAGGGTGTATGCAGAACGGTACCCGGTCAGAGAGCATCCAACATGCCGCACTTTGCAAAACATCTACCGCCAACTGTATGCAACAGGTATGGTCGTAGCACGCAAACGGGTCCGTAACAGGCCCGTCACAGGAGAAGCGGGTGCAGTTGGTGTGTTAGCTGCTGTTGCCATGAACCCACACATGAGTACACGGGACATTGCGAGAGCCGGTGGACTGAGTCAAAGTAGTGTCATGCGCATACTGCATCGTCACCGCTTTCACCCGTTTCATGTGTCGCTACATCACCAATTACATGGTGATGACTTTAATCATCGAGTGCAATTCTGTGAATGGGCATTAACATAGAATGCGTTGCAGTTCTACCTGTTTACCGATGAAGCGGGTTTCACAAACCACGGGGCAGTGAATCTACGGAACATGCATTACTGGTCCGTGGACAATCCCCGCTGGCTGAGACAGGTAGAGCGACAGCGACCGTGGACTGTAAATGTATGGTGCGGAATCATTGGCGACCACCTCATTGGTCCTCACTTCATTGCAGGGGCCCAAACAGCTGAACATACATCGCGTTTCTACAGAATGATCTGCCAACGTTGCTCGAAAATGTCCCACTGGAAACGCGTCGACGTATGTGGTATCAGCATGATGGTGCACCTGCACATTCCGCAATTAACACTAAGCTGACCCTTGACAGGATGTTCGACGAGCGTTTCATAGGACGTGGAGGACGCATAAATTGGCCAGCCCGTTCTCCTGATCTTACACCTCTGGACTTCTTTCTGTGGGGTACGTTAAAGGAGAATGTGTACCGTGATGTGCCTACAACCCCAGAGGATATGAAACAACGTATTGTGGCAGCCTGCGGCGACATTACACCAGATGTACTGCGGCGTGTACGACATTCATTACGCCAGAGATTGCAATTGTGTGCAGCAAATGATGGCCACCACATTGAACATCTATTGGCCTGACATGTCGGGACACACTCTATTCCACTCCGTAATTGAAAACGGAAACCACGTGTGTACGTGCACCTCACCCCTCATGGTAATGTACATGTGCGTCAGTGAAAAAGACCAATAAAAAGGTGTTAGCATGTGGACGTAATGTGCTGTTCCAGTCTCTTCTGTACCTAAGGTCCATCACTGTTCCCTTTGGATCCCTACGTAATTCGGTGCTCTCTGATACACACGATCGAACAGCGGAGGAGTGGTACTCAAGCGTCAACTTTAGGTTACAATATCTCCGGATGTAATTAACAATTTACAATGCAACAAACGGCACTGATTACGTATTTGTTTATATGTTCAGATGTGCTAACAAAACTAACGGGGTTCCATTTTAAAAAAAACGTAGGTTTGTGTTAAAAAACATACTTCCGTGCATTTTTGTATGGTTTGTATTAACCAATTACACTAGCCCCTCTCCTCACGTTCGGTCTGTGGAATCGATTCGTCAGTATTTGATGTGGTTTACGAAATATATCCAGCTGTAATGTTAGGTGACTCACCCTGTGTATTTCAGTTTATGAGATAGTTAGTGCATAGCACTCTGAATACTCTGAAAAGCATTACTCGTATTTTGCCACGAGCCATACGTCAGCGACCATTCATCCGCAAAGCTATGTACATCAAGTCTCGCAGAAAACCGCAATATTTTGTAAATGGTTCGAGATGTAGAAATCATGTTTTCTACAAATGAAGCTCTGTGGACAAAAATATTAATTTATTAGTCGTAATTTCTTTATTTAGCGAAATACTGCAGCTGTTCTTTTTTTTAAATAACAGTCATATGTTGAATGGTAGACAATAATGATACGACGCTTTATAATGCTTTCAATAAAATATTCAACAAAACAACGCGTAAACAGGCTGAATTACAGTAAAACTGTTGGCACTTTGAAGGTTCCGGCTGACTGTCCAGCAATGATGTTGCAAATCAAGTAGATCTGTGCGTTTGCCAATAACCTTGCCCTTAAATTTTATTTTTAACATGTTTTCCGCGTCATTTTATTTTATTTTTATTTTATTCAGGCACGTTCCATTGAGAACAGTAACAAGCGTCATACCACTACACCCCTTTTAATTTCTGTTTTCAGGGGTTCTTGAGCCGTCCATGAACAATTACTCAGTTCTATTAAAATATGCGTCAGTACTTCGGTAAATAAAAAGCTGCTGGTGTTAGCCACATAGTACAGAACCAGCGCTGCTGAGTACAAATACTTGCCGATGGACTTCTTTCGACATTTTAAACCATTTAGAAAATGCACCAGTGGAAAGTAAAAATGGTGATTTGCGAGGACTCTGATGGAGGACAGTAAAAACAATGACACATAATGTCACGTTGAAGAAATCACTTACTAATTTTGAAAACACTGAGATCGTAACAACTATATTTGATTTGCTGCTGGGATGACATGCTGTTTTGGACATCATCCTGCGTTAGTACACGTTGTAGACATGACAGAAGGTACACCGCCGTGCAGTGCACTTAGTGCAAGAAACTACATTCCAAAAAGTTCGTACGCCGCTTCCGTAGCACATATCAGTAGGGAGAATGCAGAAGTAATACATTGTTATAAAAAATATTTTGATTACCTTCTGACTTATGCCTCTGAAACGCGTATTTTTAATGTGAAAACCATTCAATCAGTGAGAAGTACTCAGCGAGCAATGGAGGGACAGATGTTGGGACCTACTAGAAAAAACGGAGAAACAAATGTATGAGGTAAAAGACTGGAGTGGAGGGCGTAATTATGACAGTAATAAGAATAAAATTTACTGGGGCTAAACATGTACCTAGCTGAATGACAGATAGTTCTTGTACTAGATACCATAGACAAGAAAAGACTGAGACGACGGCTCAATAGAAGGTGAGTCGATGATATGAAGTCTGCATGACCAACGCTAATACACACTGCTGGACATTAAAACTGTTACTCTATGAAGATTGCATCCAATAAATGTGAAACTGGCTTGCTTGTATACGTGAATGATAAGCATTTCAGTGCAGCCGCGCAAGTATGTAATGGTGACGCAATCTACATTCCGTCTGAGAGTAATGACTACACAATTTTTTTCTCGTTCAAAAGTCGGTTTTGAATGTTGTTTGCTTGTGAGGAGAAGCATTGCGTAAAGAAGAGAAACTTCTACCAATGCGTTCCACATCTCGAATGGTGATCTCTGGTTCCGATACATTGCTACGTGCAAATTTGGGGTCGATCGGTTCTGGAGGACTATATTGAACGTAATGTGGGTTTAACATCCCGTCGACAACGAGGTCATTTCAGACGGAGAACAAACCTCGGATTGTTTTAAAGAGGGGAAAGGAAATCGGTTGTGCGCTGTCAAAGGAACCATCGTGGCATTTGGCTGGAGCGATTTAGGGAAATGACGCAAACATGAATTTGAATGGTCGGACGTGGATTTGGACCGTCGTCCTCCCGAATGAGACACCAGTGTGCTAAGCACTGCGCCACCTCGGTCGGTGGTCCCACATGACTAGCGCCAGAGAGGACAGAAGTATTGTTCATTCGGCTGTACAGGATCATACAGCCAAGTTAGGAAGTGTGCTTGTTTGCAGTGAGACTAGTACCCACACGAGCAGTGGGGCAAACCCTGGAGCAACGTGGACTATTAGAACGAACGTTGCTAGACTACATTCGTCATCGTTACATGGGCATAAAATTTGGTATGTTGTACCACTGAGTGCACTAACACGATCACCAGAAGTTCGCACAGCCAGTAACATGAACAGTAGCCATTACATTTCTGATGTGTTAAAGCCGCTGGCTGTGCCTTATCCTTGTGGTGTCCGTGACGGTTTCTTTCAACAAGATAACGCACGATCTCATGTTGCCCTCGATACAGAGAATGTTGGACTGCTGCCCCGCCGGATAATTGTCCAGATCTCTCACCCTTTTAAAACATATGTTCATGGTTGGAGATACTGGCGCGTCGTTTACACATTTGATCATATATTGTTCAGTTTACATTTTATACGCACAATAAGCGAAATTTCTTGGCTTGATGTCATTTTTGGTGTTGAAATTTTAATTGCCTACAGTGTTATGCCTCCGTAGTACTTCGGGTACCGTCGAGGCCTCGAAAATCGGGAATCGTGGTTCCAGACATTGGTATGCATTATGCTCTGACATGTTCCGTAATTGTCTGAATTTTTCATAGTGAAATTAATGTCGGAAATGACCAAATAACGTGTCTAAAAAAATTAAATTATACTAGTAAATGTATCGTTTATATATTTTGTTCAAAAGAATTAGGGAAGAAAGTGTATCAACGTCCTGTATGTTAAATGTATTTTGACACATGTGGTATCTGTGGTCTTACTGCATGGCTAGAGAGATTCTCTTTCGTTGTAGGCAACACTTAAAATCATTCGTCATATATTGACTGTGTTATCCATTACAGTGTCAGGTGACCCCTCAGAGCCGGCTGGAGTGGCCGAGCGGTTCTAGGCGCTACAGTCTGGAACCGCGCAACCGCTACGGTCGCAGGTTCGAATCGTGCCTCGGGCATGGATGTGTGTGATGTTCAAATGGCTCTGAGCACTATGGGACTCAACTGCTGAGGTTATTAGTCCCCTAGAACTTAGAACTAGTTAAACCTAACTAACCTAAGGACATCACAAACATCCATGCCCGAGGCAGGATTCGAACCTGCGACCGTAGCGGTCTTGCGGTTCCAGACTGCAGCGCCTTTAACCGCACGGCCACTTCGGCCAGCCTGTGTGTGATGTCCTTAGGTTAGTTAGGTTTAAGTAGTTCTAAGTTCTAGGGGACTAATGGCCTCACAAGTTAAGTCCCATAGTGCTCAGAGCCATTTGAACCATTTTTTGACCCCTCGGAAGGAAGTGAGTACCGGTGTCCCATTGTTTGCAAGTGCGGTATATAGATGGTAGTTGTCATTTGTGGACATTGTATTCAACCAAGTACATGCGATGCTACATCTTAAAGCAGTGCAAGTTGTAAGGGCGGTCTGTTTGATCCAAAAAGGATGGGCCGGCCCGAGTGGCCGAGCGGTTCTAGGCGCTACAGTCTGGAACTGCGCGACCGCTACGGTCGCAGGTTCGAATCCTGCCTCGGGCATGGATGTGTGTGATGTCCTTAGGTTAGTTAGGTTTAAGTAGTTCTAAGTTCTAGGGGACTGATGACCTCAGAAGTTAAGTCCCATAGTGCTCAGAGGCATTTGGAACATTTTGGACCAAAAAGGATGGACTTCCGGTCGTATTGCTGCAGATGCTAGTGCCTCTCCATGCGGCATACATAGGTTAGGGACATGCTACAAGGAGACAGGTCAATACACAAGGCGAGTTGGTCAAGGTGGCCGGCGCATTACAGCCCAATGCGAAGACAGGTATTTGGCCACCTCTGCGTTGTGGCGTTGAACGGATACCGCCAAGAGCACAGCAAGACGCTCTCAGAATGGCCAGTGGAGCCGCTGTTTTTGATCAAACTGTAATGAACAGGTTACGAGACAGGACCTTACGGCTCAGACGTCCTGTTCGATTGTCCCGCTTGACACAACATCTAGCAGCTCGTCTTCAGTTCTGCCATTCCCACATCAACTAGCAACTGCGTTACTGGCGGGAAAGACTCGTGGTGAGCGGTACCTGTCAAATGTTGTCCAGGAAATAGACAGATTTCCAAGGTTCTATGACGTTGCGTGAAGGTTTCAGTGTTAACAGCCACACAGATCTTGTCGTTGTGCATGGTCACTTCATCACCAGCCTGTACATCGAACACATCCTGTTGGAAGATATGGTAACTGCGGCAGGTGGTAGTGGCGCTGAATTCCTTCTGAATCCAGGGCCTATGTGACGGTCGTCAGCAGGGATGTCTTGTGAAGGCTGGACATTAAAGTAATGGAACGGCTGCCAGTGAGTCCCGACCCAAACGCCATCATGTGTATGTGGGACATGCTTGACAGACATGTTCGTGGTTGTCCTGTTCGACCACAGACTATCCAAGAACTCTCATGGGCTCTCGTTGAAGAATGGGAACGGATACCACAGGATGACCTCTGTAGACTTATACGAAGCATTTTCACGAAGGTGTCAGTCAGTGATAAACGCTCAAGGAGGACACACGCGTTATTAAAGGTTCCAAAGTCCAATGAAAAGCACCCAGGATGACAGGATGAATTACTGTTTCCGATTTGGTTTTGATGCCTGTCAGACATTTCAGTTCTTTTCATGTTAACGAACGAGAATGTAATGATGTTTGGTTACGTACTTAATTTCTGAAAGATAAAGATATAATTTGACTACGTAGCTGGTCCTCAGTTATTGCTCATTGGACTACGGCAGACGCCCTTCCCCTAATTCTTTTGAACAGTGTATGAGTTAGTCAGTCTCACACGCAGGAAATGAGCGTTGGGCCCGTTTACCTGAATCTCGCACTGCAGTCCTGCGCAAAGTCCTAATGAAGGTGGTTCGCCGTCCGCTTCCACCGACCTGTTACGAAATTTTAGGCGTGTATCTGTGTCGAGTTCCAGACTGATGTGCGCTTGTAGAGTGCAGTATTTTCTTTTTTTATTAATGGGTCTAAAAAAGGGAGATGTGAAACCCAGTGCCGACATATACTCGAATAGCACCAACGGGACCCCGAAACTTCACGCCTCCATCAGACGACTCACCGTCAACAATTTCACATACGCTCACTGCATGAGGCAGTGCGGAGTGGAATTTAACCTAGGAAGTTTAGTGATACAGGAATTCACGGCACCATTTCTCCTCCGTTTGCTGGTGAAGTACTAGCAATGTCTTTTCTGCCACGACAGACTTCGAACCGGCTACCTCTGAGACTAACATATTTTTTATTAGTAAGTACAATTTGCATTCAGTTCGTCCTAAGATACTCTGACTGTAGCCAAATACCATGTAAGACAATAAATAAAAATAAAAAAGATAAGCCCTGACCAACTTGTCTGGTTTTGTTTATTGCCGTGAGCCTGTGCCTCGCGTCTCCGCAGGCGTCCGCACACAATGGATGCTGAGTGGCCGGGAGAGCGCGAATCAAGGCCTGGGGGAGGGGTTCGGCGTGGACAATGCGGCCCGCGCCGCGCCTGTTAATTGCTCCACTTCCCAGGGCTGGGCCTTACTGGGGCGCGCATTCCGTGGGAACACCTGGTCTGCGGCCGTGAAGCGGTAGCCCTCGCATCGAACCCATCCGACGCTCGGCGGCAGCGATACAATACATCGAGGTCGCTACCGCAAGGAGACAACTACTCCGGCAAAAAGCTGACCCACCGCGGCGGCTCTTGCACGTGTAAAAATAAAAATACAAGTGTCGGACCGCGCGCCCAAATTCCTCAGTCTGTGCCCACAGGACGGGCGTCTCCCTTCTTCAACGTTACTTGACGCTTTGTGGTCAACAATTAACGACAGTTATCAAAAGCAACCGCAGCATTGTTGCCCTATTGAAATTCGTCTCGCGGACCACAAATAGAGCTGTTTGCGCTGGTATCCTGAGTATCTGTCTGTCTAACAGCTTTCGAATGTCCGACAGTAGTTTCACTGTCCATTTATTTCATGAGGGTGCCAGACCCACATTTAGACATGGTCCAGAACCAGGACGGCGAATTCCTGCGGCGTGTTAAACGTCAGTTGCTAAAAAAGAGAGACTGTAAAAAAGAAGCAGGTGAGAGGAAATAAGAAAATTGCAGTCTTGGCATCACTTCATCACTCCGCAGTGTACCGTAATGCTGGCCATAGACTAAGTGCGAAAAAAATTTAATTTTTACAGCTCTTCGCCGTGATGTGATTACACTATAACATCGTCTCAATTTGAATCCACTGTAATTTGCTACGGCTTTTGAGCGATTTGCCATTTACTGTCGCACTGGGCGACGTCCTCTCGGGAGAGGGTGAATTCGGATGGTGGTCAATGGCTCAAATGCCTCTGAGCACTATGGGACTCAACTGCTGTGGTCATCAGTCCCCTAGAACTTAGAACTACTTAAACCTAACTAACCTAAGGACATCACACACATCCATGGCCGAGGCAGGATTCGAACCTGCGACCGCAGCAGTCGCACGGTTCCGGACTGCGCGCCTAGAACCGCGAGACCACCGCGGCCGGCGGTGGTCAATGGAATGATCGTTTGTCTAATGGAAAGACAATTTTATTTGTCACAAAAACAAAGTGACCTGATTTATCCAGCTAAGACAGACAGGGACTTGCCGTAGACACAGAACAAATAGTTTGCAGTCATTTCGACGACGAGATCATTAGATACGCAGCGCCAGGTCAAGCAGTGCAATCACGGAGAGGAAATAAGTCGTCTTCTGTTCAAATACATCATACCGGCAATCGCTAATGATGGAAAACGTAAACTTGTATGGCAGTTGGGAGATTACATGCTCCTTCCTCCGAGATGGTAGCCCATTACCGAGCCATTGTAACTCAGGTAGCGTTCGTGTTTTTAATACTATGAAAATCACATCAAGTGCTCAAAATGTTGGCCATGAGCACTGATACACGCTATAAAGGCAATCCGGAAGAAAATATTGTACTTTCAATATAGATTGTTTATAAATTAGTTATACAAAAGTAACCTTTTATTACGAAAAAAAGAAAATAACTTACAGAAATGTTTGATACAGCACAGAATGTAGTATATTTTCAAGTTTTATTTACAAATATTCAATGTGGCTGTCTTTTGTGGCATGACGAATGTCCCACCTGAAAACAGTTACGTGCCAAATCCTACGAAGCAAGTCTTGATGTATGATGGCAATTGCTTATGTTATCCGTTGTCACAGCTCGTCGACGTTACCCAGAAGCGTAGGAACAAACACTCTCGTCTTTAATGTTGCCGCATACACAAAAGACCACTGGGGTTAAATCAGACGATCGTGGTGGGCAGCATATCGTTCCACCACGTCCAGCCTATGTCGGCACATTCGCACGGAGATACGCGACAACTTTATAATGATAATGTGTTGGCGCGCCGTCTTGCTAGAAAAATAAATTCTGTGCCCTTATCCTATTGTAATTGAGGCATTAGACAATTTTCAAGCATGTCCATATACGATATGCCAGTTACAGTTGACACGGGAAAACAGAAAGGACTGTAAATCTCGTTACAGCTTACAGCGCAAAGAAAGTTTGCCTTAGGCGAGACGCCCGCATGTTCGATTACGTGATGCGGTTGCTGCTCACCCCATATCCGAACATTACGCAGATTCACTTTACCGCAGGTATGGAAGGTGGCTTCGTCACTGAACACAGTTTTATTAAGAAAAATAATTTTCAGTCTTCATTTTGTTAAACATTCCTACACTAAACTCAGCTCGTTTTTCTTTGTCACTTTCTCTTACAGCTTGCGACACTTCCACTTTGTAGGATTTGAATGACAGGTGTTTCCTCAATACCGTCCAGACTGAAACACTAAGCATATTCAATTCTAAGCCGGTGCGTCTCGTTGACTAAGACTGTAAGACTGCCGAAGCCGTTCAATTGCTGCGTCGGAGACTACTGGCAGACCCTGGTCCGGCGTGCTATGTGATACACAGCCAGTTTCGGTGAAACGATTGTACCAATCACTCACAGCTTGTGTTTGAGGCAGTGGCTTCCTATATTTAGAACTGAATTGTCTCTGAACTGTAGTAGCGGATCAGGATTCTTGAAACCATAAACAACACCATTATACGACTCCATGATGACTGTTGAAATAACTCATTCGCATATGCCACCTAGCGGGAACGTCGGGAACTAACAGTGTTAGGCAGGAATAAGACTTGTAGATACATTGCATTCAGTGCTGCATCAAAAATGTCTGTAAGTTATTTACCCTTTTCTCAATTAAAGTTTATTTTTGTACAACTAATTTACAAACACCCTGTGTATAGAAGTAGAGAGGTGCTATGTCCAGTGAGTGTGAACTCCATTTTGGAGTTCTTCTAAGTTTCGCGCTAGGGGGGTTCTTTATTTTCCTTCTGTAAAACTGTTACGTGTTAACCTTTAAAGAAACGTTTGGTAAAAATATATACATTTTTAAAATGAGAGATTATTATCAAATATATGTATTTTTTTACAATTGTTTGCGTACAACACAGAGGTGAGAAATGTACAGTATCACTGTGTTGAGGCATTATATGTTGCTTATTTACGATATTTCTAAAGGTACATTTGTAAATAAAGTGAATGTATGTATTTGTTTTCATACCTCAGTGAAATTACTGGACATTTATGCTAGTAGCTTTGGTTCTTCTACGCGATCTACGGCTTGCCATCCGCAAAGAGCAAAACGTTATTTTATTTTTCGGTTTATTATGCATTTGAGACCGAGACTCATTATGGCTCCTGTTGTTTAGTGTATTAATTACAGTTTACGATGTTGTGCTATTTTTACTTTGTTTGAGTCGAGGTAACAAGCTTATTTGTTGCCATTCTGTCTTTACATACTCATTTTCTATGATTAGTTTTTTCCCGTCTCTTCAGCTGCAGTTTTTTGGGGCCAGCCCCTTATAGCGCTACAGTCATACTGACCTCACGCCACGTGACTTCCAGCTTTCTGAGCACGACTGACACACTTCTGGCAACAGGCTGCCGCATTTTCATTCACATCCACCGAGTAGTTAATATGTTATGTTACTTTGCCTAGCTCGTCCTTGAGTTTTGCAGAGCAGTATACAGTTACATTTGAAAATGGCCCCTGGCTGAAATTGGACATTAATGCAAAATAAACTTCGAACCAAAGTTCAGTTTCTTCTAATAAATTAAATATACTAGTGTGAACCCAACAAGCTCATCCTACATTATGTTAAATTATTTTTAACGAATGCCAGTAAGATGAGGCTGACATAACAACGAACTGGTCTCGCCTATATCCACGTATTGATGAGTTAAGTAACTGGGGATCAAACAAAATAATTCAAAATAGCATTCATGCAAACAAGTAGAGTTCTTAAAAATACTGAACTGGCGGAACTCAAGTTTCCTAACCTCCGTCGGATGCATCACCTATTTTTTTAACTTAAACGCTCTCCTTGTTTCTAACCACTGTCTCCAGTCGTCTAAACTGAAGATTAAGAATTTCTCTATCGTCAGATTTAGTGGATTTCAACTCTAGACCCTTTTATTCCCAATAACTTCACCTCTCGTCTAAAAACCTTAAATATATTAGGCTATCTCTGCATATCTGATACTCGCACAGTAGCACAAAATGCAATGAAATAAAACTGAAACCTGAAATCTACATCGTTTGGAGGAGTTAACGTAGTAAGATTTTCAGTACTCCGTATGCTGTGACCTGTATGCATTCTGGCTAATTACGGCTGTCATAAAGTTCTTTGCCTGCAAACTGTTTTCCAGGCACAGAGATGGAAACGCAGATAGAGAGGGAGAAGTCGGAGGACGACCGGCAGCTGGCGTGCGCCCGCGGCGTTTGCTGTAATAAGGCAGAATTATGATAATCTCCTCACCGCCCAGGAAGCGATTCCAACACTTCATCAAGTGAAAGGATGTTGCATCTCCTGGTGAGAAGTTGAATAACAGAGTGTGAAAATAGAAATATCATCAATCATTCGCGAGGTAGGTGCATAACCTAAAGACGCAGCCGTGTAGAAGAGATAAGCTATAATGAAAGCGGGAGGAACACCTCGAGATTGCATCGGTGATTTTATTATCAGTAGGCAATATACAGTAAAACGACTGTGTTTTACGCGCTTTGTATGTTAATTTCTTTCGCAAATGAAACAGGACTAATAAAAACACTGCTCGTTGGCTGTCAGAATTATACAAACAATGAAGGGTGGGAGATATTATTTCAACGTTCCGTCAATGTCGAAATCATTATAGTCGGACACACCCACGGAAGGGCCAGGGATGAAGGAGCAAATCATTCGTCTCATTGCTTAAGATGAGCCATCTTTCTATTGGATTGAAGGACTCTAGGGAAACCAAACTACGACAGCGACGTCAGCATTTCTGAAGATATACACACGTCTTAATCCTTGTGACGTAATTACGGACAACAAAACAGAATTAGAGTCCCTCGTAGAAGAAAAAATTGTTCTTTGTTATTTGTACAGGCCTTACACAGTTCTACCCGAGAAACATCCAGTCAGTTTCTGCTCACTGCCAAACTCCCTCAAATAACAGCAAATCCCCTGAATATCTTCGTTGTCGACGGGACGTTAAACCCTAACTTTCCTTCCTTCCTTTCCAGAACGCGAGTCCGGTACATGAACCAATAAGCCACGTCATTCGGCATACACAGCACACGTATTTCGTATACACGCATAACTGAACAAACTATTTTACTTGCCTCCCTGAAAGAACAAAGTATGAATGATGCTGAAGCCATTATTCAGTAGTTAGAGAGTAATAATACGTCAAGAGACCGATATTCTTCACTACATCTCCATTTTTCACATACTAAAGTTTGGTGAACGTCACGTCAACACTAATTGAATTGTTTCCATTAATAGCTGATGCAGTATAATTACTTTGGCAATGTAGCTCGACAATTGGAATTTTGAATGCCCGATTACTTGCAATCGCGGAATTCATTTATGAACCTACATTCAGTTTTGATTACATTAACTGCATTAGAAGTTGCACGATCATCAGCCCACATTGCACTGTAAAGAGACAATTGCTACAGCGTATCTCTGAAGCATAAACGTGTAGTCTTAGAGAGTTCTCATAAGGAGCATACCTGCAAAGTAAGCTATCGCCGTTACTGGAAGAGGCTTTGTTGCCATCGAGGCTCAGCCATTTGTTTAAGCACTTCTAATAACCTGTACGCTCTACTCTTCTGATTACATTTCATTTACGTGCAGGGTGTTTCAAAAATGAAGATAAGGCTTTTCTCTCTTTGTAGTATTCATTACATTCAACAAACAATTGTAAATAATCCATCACATGAAAAAGTTACTCAGAAACTTTAATTTTTGTACCTGTGCGTAAATGAAGATTGTGTAACGACCAAGAGTGACTGAAAAACGTATTGTAGGAGAGAGAGTCTTTCACCATTAGCCCTTAGAAATCAGTTCGGAAGGGTAGGCGTGAATTAGCAGTTCCATTGATGTCTGTCTGAAGACTTTTACGGAAACGCTTACGATTAACTGTTTATCGTTTGCAGTTGTTACAAGCTCTATAGCCCACAGACTATATTTAACGTGCTGGTTTTACAAATGAAATATTGCTGCATGACGATGAAGATTCTGTGGATCGCGTCGCCTTCGGTGATCAATCGACATTTCACCTAAGTGGAAATGTGAACACACATAATTCGCCCATCTGGGGGTCAGCAAATCCCCACGAGGACGAGGAATTCCGCCTTATGCAAGACACCTTTTCAAAAAATTGTTCAAATGGCTTTAAGCACTATGGGACTTAACATCTGTGGCCATCAGTCCCCTAGACTTAGAACTACTTAAACGTAACAAACCTAAGGACATCACACACAGCCATGGGCGAGGCAGGATTCGAACCTGCGACCGTAGCAGCAGCGCGGTTCCGGACTGAAGAGCCTAGAACCGCTCGGCCACAGCGGACGGCGCACACCTTTTCAGTTTCGTTTTGCCAAGAGATGTTTCAGCAATTTTTGTGCTGTCTTCAGTAGGTTATTTTATTTTCTTACTATAAAGTTGTTGTTACATATTAACATTTAGCGAAACTTTTGGTAAAAAATATTTACAAGTGTGAATAAATAATTTTTGTAAAATATTATAAATCATTTGTTCACAGTTCATAGTTGAGATACGTATTAACGACCTAATGTACTGTGTATTGTTTATAACATTATGTCTAAAGTTCTAGTTATAGCTTAACTGGCAAAAGAGTGGATGTATGCATTAGTTTACATACCACACAAAAACCTATTGGAAATTTATGTTGGTAGCTAGTTTGCTACACAATCTACAACTTGTCATCTGCAAACAGCAAAACGTAATTTTTATTTTTCTGTCCATTATGCATTTAAAACCGGAAATGAATATATATATATATATCACGTGAATAGGCTGATTTCGTGACCTATGGCCGTTTGACAACACACTTTCTCCGAATTATCAAAACATTGGCATAGTTTTCGTCGCCATTACGTGCTGTTGTGGCTGTGTAGTATTCATTTGTTTCGTAGCTTCTTTGACTGGGTGAGGCACGCAAGTTTGAAGTGTATTTGCGTTTGTGGTGTTTTGTGTGTGTTTGTGTGTGTGTGTGTTCAGGACTGGGGCAGAGAGAGAGAATGCGTGTTTCTTTTTTTTTCATGATTAGTTTTGGTGTTATTCGTATAGTTCTTCAATTGCGGCAAAGGGGGTTTTATTGCACAGTGATGTATATTCATTTAGTACTTTCTTTCCTTGAGCTATTGATTTTTGGATGTGATAGTTTCCTTCTATAGTTAATTTTTGGTATAAGCTGCTACTAGTTTTAAGGATGTGTAAGTCAGTTTCAATGTTTGTTGGGTGGTGATTGTGTGCTATCAGGTGATCTGCGAATGTTGAGTGTGAGCCATTGCTTTTCAGTGCTCTGAGTGTTCTGTATACCTTGTTCGGAAATTCCTGCATGTTTGACCCACATATACAGCCTGATAGCACTTGCAAGTAAGTTGGTATATACCGAACTGGCTGTATTTGTCAGTGTTGGTGGTATTTCTTCTGAGTCTGCTTTGAATTGTGTTGTTGGTTCTGTATGCTACGATGAATCCTTATTTCTTTAGTATATTAAGACCCTGTGTGTGACTCTGTTGTTGTAGGTCGTTATGTGCCATTTGTTGCTTACTGTATGCTGATTTGTTGTGTGTTGTGTTGCGCTTGTTTGTGTGTGTGTGTTTCATGGTTATGTGTTGTTTGGTTTTGTATTTTGTGGTTTATTTTATCTACTCTCTTTGCATCATATCCCTTCTCCTGTGCAATTTGTTTTATTGTGTACAGTTCTTGTGTGTAATCATGTATTGTTCAGTCTGTGTAGGAAATATCTAAAGCTGGCGTCTTTGTGAGTTATGGGGTGATTGGATTAATTATGAATAATGGTGCTGGTGATTGTTGGTTTCCCGTAAACTATGAATTCATGTTTGTTGTTTCTCTTGTGTATGGTGAGTTCTAAGAAATTAAGTTTTCCATCTGTTTGTGTTTCAGTTGTGAACTGTATTTGTGGGTGTCTGAAAAGATGTCTTGCATAAGGCGGAATTCCTATTTTTATAGCAAGCACGGACATAAGAAGAACTGCAACACAAAAAGTTTATTATTTGTTTTGCATGATTTCCACGATCACACACGATCTGGCAGCACGTGATTTTTACCTTTGGGAATTCATAAGCAATCATATGTATGTGCTGCCCTACTTGTTGCAACAATTACTCCAGACACACTGATCAAGGTTTGAGAAGAACTCGCCTATTGACACTATTGTGATGAATGGCGCTCATACTTAACACTTGTAAGAAAAACTGTTTGACTTGTTCTTTCTTCATTGTCAGTTGAATGAAATAAGCGCTACACAGCCTTAAAATCTGTGTACTCACTTTGGAGCACCCTGCATATTCTCAGCTGGTTTGACCGGCCGCATCATTCACATTCCAGGCCCTTTCTCCATCAGAGTTTTATTGTTTTGGGTGGACAAAAAGTAAATCTTCAGAGGGAAAGAACCTCAAGTGAGGAATTAGTAGTTCGCACTATGACAGTGTTACCACCAATAAAGGTATACCATGACGTTATCAGATAAGATGCAAAGCATTTTAAGAAGGGAACCTAGAAGTGTAATGAAACTGATGGTGGGAATTTTGAAAACTTAATTTTTATGTGTTTTACGCATCTTTAGAATGTTGCAATATGTTATTTCTATGCTTTTCATAGATATCGTGCGTAACATTCTAACAGCTGTAGCTCTATTCATACTGAACTAAGGAAACACGTTAATGTGGAAGTTTAATTTTAAATGTCTGTAGCTTCGTCATCCAGAGCTCTTTTGTCCATTTTATCCAAATTGAAAGCTGAACTCAGGACAATTTCCTGTATCACGTCCTCCTTCACACCTCCTGACTCAATGGCAGCTGGCTTACTTGCAAACTGCTGTGGTTACGCGCTCTACCTCCTGGGCCGCAAGTGAAATTCGCATCTCGTAGGCCACCGTTCTTCTGCCAGTGACAGCGAAACGAATCGAGTCTTTCGCTACAGCAGGTGAGTGTTCTGAAAGTTTGATGTACTGAAAACTGGCCTAACGTATGTTGTCAGACACTATAAAAACTACCACTTGGTTCGAACTAAGAGACGTGTCGCAGTGCTTGAGATACTGGACTCGTACCTGGAAAAAGCGGGTTTGAAATCCTCTTCTCGTTATACCGATTTACTTTCATCATATTTAAACGCACGGCCCTGACGTTTCCTATTCCAATTCCTACACACACATCAAAAAAAGTTTTGCATCACCTCGGTTCTGAAGGTTCCGGAACCTCTACAGAAAATTCGAATAGAGATCAACATAAACATTATTTCCCCCCCTTTCATTGCTCATGAAAACCACACATTGCATGTTGTACCACCATGCAGCGAGACCTTCATAGGTGGTGTCCAGATTGCTGTACACACCGGTACCTCTGATACCCAGTAGCACGTCCTCTTGCATTGATGCATGCCTGTATTCGTCGTGGCATACTATCCACAAGTTCATCAAGGCACTGTTGATCCAGATTGTCCCACTGCTCAAGGGCGATTCGGCGTAGAATCTTCAGAGTGGTTGGTGGATCACGTCGTCCATAAACAGCCATTTTCAATCTACCCCAGGCATGTTCGATAGGGTTCATGTCTGGAGAACATTCTGGCCACTCTAGTCGAGCGATGTCGTTATCCTGAAGGAAGTCATTCACAAGATGGGCACGATGGTAGCGCGAATTTTCGCCCATGAAGACGAATGCCTCGCCAATATGTTGCAGATATGGTTGTATGGTTGCACTATCGGTCGGAGTAAGGCATTCACGCATAGTACAGCCGTTACGGCGCCTTCCATGACCACCAGCAGCGTACGTCGGCCCCACATAATGCCACCTCAAAACAGTAGGGAATCTCCACCTTGCTGCACTTGCTGGACAGTGTGCCTAAGGGGCGTTCATCCTGACCGGGTTGCCTCCAAACACATCTCCGACGATTGTCAGGTTGAAGACATATGCGACACTCATCAGTGAGGAGAACGTTATGCCAATCCTGAGCGGTCCATTTGGCGTGTTGGGCCCATCTGTACTGCGCTGCATGGTGTCGTGGTTGCAAAGATGGACCTCGCCATGGACGTCGGGAATGAAGGTGCGCATTATGTAGCCTATTGCGCACAGTTTGAGTCGTAACACGAGGTCCTGTTGCTGCACGAAAAGCCTTATTCAACATGGTGGCGTTGGTGTCAGGGTTCCTCCAAGCAATAATCCGTAGGTAGCGATCATCCACTGCACTAATAGCCCTTGGGCGGCCTGAACGAGGCATGTCATCGACAGTTCCTGTCTCTCTGTATCTCCTCCATGTCCGAACAATATGGCTTTGGTTCACTCCGAGACGCCTGGACACTTCCCTTGTTGAGAGCCCTTCCTGGCACAAAGTAAGAATGCGGACGCGACTGAACCGCGGTATTGACCGTCTAGGCATGGTTGAATTACAGACAACACGAGCCGTGTACGTCCTTCTGGGTGGAATGACTGGAACTGATCGGCTGTCGGACCTCCTCCGTCTAATAGGCGCTGCTCATACATGGTTGTTTACATCCTTGGGCGGGTCCAGTGACATCTCTGAGCAATCAAAGGGACTTTGTCTGTGATACAACATCCACAGTCAACGTCTGTCTTCAGGAGTTCTGGGAACCAGGGTGATGCAAAACTTTTTTTTTGATGTGTGAATAATTTGATATTATTTCTACATCATCCTGCAGATATCTCTTAGAAGAACACAAGGACTAAAATCAACCCCTACAAGAATATCGAGGGGCTGACATCAGTATATAAAGGATTCATATACGAGTGCATATGTTTTCGACAACATACCAGTGCACATAAAATATCAGGTAGATAATGTGGTGGAGATTAAGACTGAATTAAGAACTTTCGGTTAGTCAGCTCCTTCTGCCCCATTGGAGAATATTTTCATAGAACCTTTAAGTTGAATGCCTTAGGTTGGTTTGTGATAAGAATTAATATTGGTATACAGTAATATAAAGTCATTTTACTATATTTCACTTAAACTGAATATACATTTCGACTTCTTTCCACATCACAGAGACCACTTTCCGTGAGTCACTGAAAAGACTAGCATTGTGTTAAAAATGCTCTGTTTCTAACGACTGCGATTATACTTCCCATTTTGTTTATCACTACCGGCTCCTTATAGTTCGTCGCAAAGCTCAGTTACTTTTACAGAGTTCCTATCGGAGTCGTAATAGTAGACGGTGTGCGACGTGTATAGCCACGTCTCGCACAACACGCATGGTGATGGCCTGCCTCCACATATTCCTTTTCTTGAGGTCCGCCATGGCTGCGAAACGCTTTCAAAGAAACATAGTAATGAAAGTGTTGACTCATAGATTTAATACAGCAGATGCCACTAAACGTCAGACATACCAAACCATCACCGTGATAAAGAAGAAAACGATAGAGAGGTCACCAGCAAACTTAGGTACAACCAATAGAGAGGGAAATGTTTGAGTTTTCGTACTAGATGAATGAATACAAGCGAGGCTTTCGCGGCCGGAGTCCTCTTTGAGCAAAATTATTCTGGGTCTGCAACCGAGTAATTTTTCAAGGTTACTAATGACTACTGCTCGCAATAGTAGCTGAAACGTGGATAGTTTTATCACATCATGACACGGTAATGCATCCGAAAGAATTTTGCTGAAAAAAGATACAATGAAGCTAAAACATTTGAGGCTATTGAGCGACCAGTGCATTTTCTCTCAGAAATATGGAAATATCCAGTTAAATTACTTTGAATGGGAAGAACACCATACGTTGAACGTGGTTGTGAAGAAACCCAGGTGACAAGCCGAGCACGGGGTGTTAGTGTGTCCAACATCTGCACAGGTTGCGTTCGCGCAGAAAAATAAGGCTAAGAACAAAACACGTTACCAATATCCTAAGGGTACACCGAGCAAATAAATGCAATTGAGTTCATAATCAAGTGAACTACGATACAAATGGTCGGCCTCACGACATACCCACAGTTTCTAACCGCAGTACATCTCTTACCGTGTTAAACCTTTAACACAAGCTTATACCTCTGGACGGGTAAACTGTGATAGCATTTTAAATTTTTAAATTCATTTAAAAATTGTATAAAATATTGAAAATGAAAGTTTTGTTGCCCTTGGAAGCTCTAACATAGGCAACCTGTAACGGAAATTGTCCACCATGAACCGCGTTAGCCGTTTAGTAATACAAAGGATGTCACAGAATTTTTTCGAGAAACTTCGAGGGGGTTGTAGTCGGTATCTTGAAGAACACATCGAGTATAGGAACTCGTGTCTGGAAACACTGGTTCAGCCACTACACCATCCCTTGAACAGCAAACGTGACTTTGCACGCTGACGGAACGTAGGCGAAAAATCTCATAACGCCATTTGTTACTCAGTGATAAAGACTGATTGCTAATGGAGCTAGCTGCTGCGTACAAAGGCCATATATCCCATGAAGACGATGCTTTGTTGCCTCGGTGGAAGACGCTTTCGGACATTTGTTTCCAGCCACGTTTATTTTTCTCCGCAATCTTCTAAAATTTCTTATGTTTTTCGGTTTACATGGAAAAAATAAACTGTAGGTGGATGCCCGTGAGTGAAACCGTCATCCACTAAGGCAGCAGAGCATCGCATTCGTAGAAGACGAGCCTCTCTTCGCAGCAGCTAGTTGCATCTTCTCCACTGACGGTTGTGGCAATCAGTCGCGATCACTGAATAACAGTGAACATTGCGAGACGTTCCGGCTATGGTCTGTCAGTTTACAAAGTCGCGTTTGCTGCCCAAGGGATGGCCAACTGGCAGGTGGCGGCGCCTGTAACTTCGAGCTGTGCAGCGTCGTCGGATGACGTTTCCGGCCACGGGTTCCTATCCTCGATATGTTCCTCAGGACATTCTCTATAACCCCTCGAAGTTTGTCGTTACATTTCTGGGACATCTTGTAGGTACTGAACTACGAAAACAGGAATAAAGGAACCAGTATTGCACAATAGGACTTACTCCTGAAACAGACTGAAAATACTTGGAAGACAGTGTCAACAATGTTTTGCAAAGGCTCGTGGTCGAGCGGTTCTAGGCGCTTCAGTCTGGAGCGGCGCGACCGCTACGGTGTCAGGTTCGAATGTATAAGTAGCTCCAAGTTCGATGGGACTGACGACCTCAGATGTTAAGTCCCATAGTTCTCGGAGCCATTTGAACCATTTTTTTGAAACGGTAGCCATATTCTTCCTCCTTTCTCCTCGCAACCATTTCGGAAACAGTGCAGCCGTTATTATGGGAAAAAACACCAGCACTCTCACAGCTCGACGAGAAAGTCTGGTAATACAGGTTGATTCTTGCAGAGACGATAACAGCAACCAGTCACATTTTATAATGCTATTTTATGTACATAAATAGCGCTGTTAACTGTTTCGAACCGACAGGTTCATCATCAGACGGCTTGCTCATGTTGAGATCAATTTGTATTGTAGTTTACGTTAGTGTTCAGTTTTTATTCTCCCATATGATGGAAATTACTTGGGGTGGTGATGCCATTCAAAATGCCACGCTAATACGTTGCAATACTGACTGTTTGTGTTCATACAGTAGCGAAGACTATGTGAAGCACTTCCTTTATATATACGTACACTCGTAATGTAAAGCACCACTCATACACGCCGCATAGAAGGATGTATACAAAAATGCAGCAGCGAAGACTATATGAAGCACTTTCTGCATATATACGCTACTGGCCATTAAAATTGCTACACCACGAAGATGACGTGCTACAGACGATAAATTTAACCGATAGGAAGAAGATGCTGTGATATGGAAATGATTAGCGTTTCAGAGCATTCACACAAGGTTGGCGCCGGTGGCGACACCTACAACGCGCTGACATGAGGAAAGTTTCCAACCGATTTCTCATACACAAACAGCAGTTGACCGCCGTTGCCTGGTGAAACGTTGTTGTGATGCCTCGTGTAAGGAGGAGAAATGCGTACCATCGTGTTTCTGACTTTAATAAAGGTCGGATTGTAGCCTATCGCGATTGCGGTTTATCGTATCGCGACATTGCTCCTCGCGTTGGTCGAGATCTAGTGACTGTTAGCAGAATATGGAATCGGTGGGTTCAGGAGGGTAATACGGAACTCCGTGCTGGATCCAAACGGCCTCGTGTCACTAGCAGTCGAGATGACAGGCATCTTATCCGCATGGCTGTAACGGATCGTGCACCACCACTCGATCCCGTGAGTCAACAGATGGGGACGTTTGCAAGACAACAACCATCTGCACGAACAGTTCGACGACGTTTGCAGCAGCTTGGACTATCAGCTCGGAGACCATGGCTGCGGTCACCCATGACGCTGCATCACAGACAGGAGCCCCTGCGATGGTGTACTCAACGACGAACCTGGGTGCACGAATGGCAAAACGTCATTTTTTCGGATGAATCCAGGTTCTCTTTACAGTACCATGATGGTCGCATCCGTGTTTGGCGATATCGCGGTGGACGCATATTGGAAGCGTGTATTCGTCATCGCCATACTGGCGTATCACCCGGCGTAATGGTATGGGGTGCCATTGGTTACACGTCTCGGTCACCTCTTGTTCGCACTGACGGCACTTTGAACAGCGGACGTTACATTTCAGGTGTGTCACGACCCGTGGCTCTACCCTTCATTCGATCCCTGCGAAACCCCACATTTCAGCAGGATAATGCACGACCGCATGTTGCAGGTCCTGTACGGGCCTTTCTAGATACAGAAAATGTTCGACTACTGCCCTGGCCAGCACACTCTCCAGATCTCTCACGAACTGAAAACGTCTGGCCAATAGTGGCCGAGCAACTGGCTCGTCACAATACGCCAGTCACTACTCTTGATGAACTGTGGTATCGTGTTAGAAGCTGCATGGGCAGCTGTACCTGTACACGCCATCCAAGCTCTGTTTGACTCAATGCCCAGGCGTATCAAGGCCGTTATTACGACCAAGGGTGGTTGTTCTGGGTAATGGTTTCTCAGGATCTATGCACCAAAATTGCGTGAAAGTGTAATGACATGTCAGTTCTAGTATAATATATTTGTCCAATGAATACTCGTTTATCATCTGCATTTCTTCTTGCTGTAGCAGTTTTAATGGCCAGTAGTGTATGTATATACACAATGTAAAGCAACACTCAAAGACACCGAAAATGTTCGTCAAGTGGAAGTATGTACGTATTCAAAGATGCAACTTTGTATACATTCCTCCATGCGGCGAAACGTTTTGGCGTGTGTGAGTGGTGCTTTACGCAATGGGTATACATATGTATAAAGAAAGTGCTTCATATAGTCTTCGCTACTACATGAACACAGTCAGCATTGCAACCTAATGGTGCGGAATTTCCGCCGGCACCACCACAAGGAATTTTCATCAGATTAAGGAATAAAAACTGAAAAGTAATGTAAACTAAAACAAAAATTGACCTTAAGATGAACAAGCCTTCTGATGATGAACCCGTCGGTTCGAAACCGGTAACGCCGCTGTTTATGTAAATAAAATAGCATTATAAAAAGTTGCTGGTTGTTGTTATCTTCTCTGCAAGAATGAACCTGTATTTTGTACACAGCCACGGGCTCAAAATGTCAGTTTTGGACGAAATAGCTCAGTCTCGTAAGCCGCATTACATAGTCGGCCGTTCAGTCGGTTCGCAGCAGTGCAACTGAGCGGCTTCCGGAATGCAGCGAGGGCTTTGTGGCTGTGGACAGGTGCGAGTGGCCGCCGGCGAGAGCGCGTGACGCCGCGGGATGCTGCGCGCCGTTACCTGTTACGCTGTCGCCCAGACAATAGCCGGCGCTGGACGCGGATTCTGGGTCACGCTCCGGGCTCTGGCCACCAGCCTCCCCGTAGCAGTGCGTTGCGGCCTTAATTAGGGCCTTACAGCCTCACAGAGGCAGGCGCTCGAGTACAAGGGTAACGGCGGTAACGGGGACATTAAGAAAAATTACTACAACGGATCTGAAATGTACTCCTACTTGAACTACCTACAAATGGACGCGTTCGATTAATAATCAGGATTCTGACTTTACAACCAAGGCGCGTGTGTTGTTGAGTTCATTACATTTGGCGGTACAACTAACTGCTCACCGAACACAGGATAAAGGAACTTCTTGGCAGATTAAAGGCCGGATTCGACATAGCGTATCGTGATTAACTGTGTTTCGACTGTGTCATGGAGCACGGGATCCAGACTGGACTCGTCCTATTCATTTTGAATAGGCGTCAAGCACTTCTTTTACACATCGCCTGTGGTGTGGGTGCTGTGCCCGTGCTGTGAGCCTGTTGTGCTGTGGGGTAACCGTCGGAAGAGCGATTCCACGATAGATGACAGGTGTGCAGCAGGAACACATTACGTTATGTGGAAACTACATCAAGGCACCGGTACGTCGGCTTTTGGCGTGCGTTCTCTCTTCGGCTCTTCCCGGCTTTGTCCTGAGCGAGCCCACACTACGCGCTGTTTGTTTTTCATAAACATGGACGAAGAGGACGATTTGTCACATAACCAGTACTACAGTCTATGGAAGGACATCGGTGAGAAGCTTAACAAATATAGTATGTATAGGTTTTTATTCCCTGTTCGTGTTAACTTTTGTTCTACTTGCTGGAGGTAACAGTAATAATATTTTTCACTTTCACCTATAATTTTGCTTACTTGTAGATGATGAATGCAGGAGCAAAAGGGCGCTACTGAGGTCGTATTTCATTCTGCTCGTGCTAGACGCAAAACCACATCTCGCCAGGCGGCAAAGGCGAGGAAGAAGTGCGGATTTGAACATGAAATGCATTTTTTGATTCAGTTTCTTCAAAACCACGAGACTTTTACCAACGTTTAAAATTCCCTAGCTGATATAAATGGAGAAGAAAACGAGGATATTGAGGTAGGCCCAGCCTCAGTTGTTCCTCTCTTGCAAGTTTTATAATATTAAGGCGTGCTGGCCAGATGAACAGAAGCTAAGAGTCTTTGATCTTCACGGAAATGCTGATTACAATCTGGATACTGCACTGACTGATTTTGTAAGAGCCAGGAGTGATCCTCGCCAGCTGTCCCAAGCGCCAGAGAAGAAAGAAAATTAATGACATTTCTAAGATATAGCATACACAACGATGTTTCCGATCTCATGTGGAATTCTCCCTATTCTTCTCTAGGTCTGAGTAGAGGGTGCACCCAGTAACGATGTTTCTTTCTCACTCTTGTTTCCTCCTCAACGAAATTAAATAACTACCGAGAGCAACAACAATATCCTCGTCTATTTGCCCTGTTGGTGATTGAGTACACGGTATCATATGTGGAAATGCACGCGATGCGACACGGCACGAGCACAGCCGAAGCACAGTCGGATCGCGGTGCCCTGCGTGGAAACCGGCCCTTAACTACGTGCCAAGCCGGGAATCAAAATCGAAATCTTTACCTTCGAAAGCAAAGCTGCGAAGGCTGTCCGCGAGTAGTGCTTGGATAACTATGAAGCGGTCATCAAGACTGCCTACGCGAGAGAACTCGGATCGAACCAACCTCGTACAGAGCCCCTTCTACAGCCATTGTCAGCTTTCCGACATCATCGAAGATTGATTCTAGTGTCGGAATCAAAACGTCATTTGGAACTGGATGCGAAAGAAACTGGCTCTCACCACCAGGAAAGCGCCTCACAGAATCACAAAATCACGTTTGTTGTAACCGGACTCTGAATTTTTCCCATCTGCCCAACATTGCAGCTACGTATGACTGTCTGGGCACTTCCTGTGCTATGCTCTACAGACTGCACATCCCAACTTTAAGGACTTCAGGGACCACATTGAAAATATCACTGGTATCTAATGAAGCGCTTGTAAACGAGATACAAACCAACTTTTCATTATTTCATCCGCATTATAATGTCCACACCTTAATCCACGACCAAACCGCTCCCATCTCCGTCTCTTTCCCTTCACCCAATTCCCTCACAACCCTGTCTACAAACTACAGAAGAGAATGAGCCACCTTTCACGTTCTATGTAGTGATTCCTTCCGTTACAATACGGTTTTGATCTGTGAGGGAGGCCAGTGACTCAAGCAGTAATAGTAGCACATTCAAGAATTAAAGTGCTACGTTGTATCATTTTAAGAGAAAATTCGTTTAATTTCCACAACCTCAAATCACTACCACAAGGATTCCCGTCGACACAGGTGAAAACCCAAGCATGTGGATGGCAGATGTACTTTTCAGCAACACACACGAAAATAAAGAAAAATAAAAAAGAAAGATATCTCAGTCTGTAGCGCAATTTAAATGTATGGTGTCTCATCTTTCGGACGTGTTCGAAAGAAAAGACTCCATGCATATAAATATATGCGCCTTGACGGCAAATAATGATATCTTCAGTGATGTCGCACTCTCCGTTCAACCTCTTGCGGGAATCAGGTGAGGCTGCGAGAAATTGGGATAATGGACAGGGGACACTACGGATGTAGTGTACGACACGTGGAAATTTGAGTTGAACGGGAAGCGTGTTCAGATAACCGAAGTGGTTACGGCGATTGCTCGGGATAAGTGGGAAATCCCAGTCCAGCACAAATTTTCACTTGTTGCCATTGGATTCATTTCAGTTCGTGATTGCAGCTGATGGAATTTCCCTTTCGTCAGTGGAACATTCTTCCGTGAAATGCAAAACATGCCCTTTCGAGTCCCGGACCAGCACACAATTTTAAGTTGCCAGATATTTCAACTCGGCGCACACTCCGCTGCAGAGGAAAAATTCATTCTGGTAACAATCCCCCAGGCAATGACTGAGCTACTCTCCGCACTATCCTCTACTGGAGCGGTGCTAGTCTCGTAAGGTATGCAGCAGTTCTTCTGTGAAGTTTGGCAGGAACGGGAGAGAGATAAGTAAAGATCTGAGTGCATGTCGTGAGTTCTGCGTGGATACCTCAGGCAAGTGTTCCTTGCTCGATTGCATGTCTGGCACACCGTTTTAATCTGCCAGGAAGTTTGAGATCGGCGCACAGTAAAAAGTCATTCTGCAGAAAGGAACTTGCAATCTTAACGTCTTGATTACTTCCAGGCCATTAGAGATTTTAAAAAAATTGAAGGAAAAGGATAGTTTAACGCCCAATCGATCACGTGATCATTAAAGATGCAGCATAACGTAGAACTGAGGGAGGACGGCGAATGAATTCGCAAATGTCTTTTCAAAGGAACCACCGTCCTTCCGAATGCGAGTCCAGTGTCTTAATCAGTACTTCGTTTCCCTCAGTTACTCACCGCCCTATCGACAACAGTCACAGTGTACCTAAATCACTAATATTGTGTGCGTGTCGCATGTGTTTCCACCGTGACGTATCAGATGATGTACAAAATAGTTTCTGTCTAGGAGAGAGTATGAAATAAGGCACGAGACTAGGAAGCAAATAGCGATCATGATGAGGAGTCAGCAAAAATCTATATCTCATATCTAATTTTATTCTGAGTAGAACTCTTAAACGCAAAATTAAAAGTCTTCAGCATCACTATTTGATATCACCTAATGTATGAGACTGCTAGGAGAACAGATATCAATGTCGAAACATTCTGGTATTGTCTACAAAAGAGGTGCAACTAACTACTGGAGAACAGAAAATACGGCAAATATTAACAGTAAAGACATATTTACAGTGTTTGGAAATAAAGTACGAAAATTACACTTTTTAATGTTTTCTGTCATGTCTTAAATCGTATTTATTCATTAATTAGACTTCTGCACAACTTAACGTAACTATAAAAATTAATTTGTATGTAGAACAACCACTGTTAATAGACAAATATTGAAATAACGTATGAAGTAATCGTACGGCACTGAAGGCCGAGAGTCCCCACCTGGGGAAATTCGGCAGCCGAGTTGACACCACATTGGGCGACTTGCGTTTCCATGATGATGGGATTATAAAGAGGACAACACAACATCTAGTCCTCAAGCGGAGAAAACCTCCTACCCGGACGGGAATCGAACCCGGGCCCGCTGACCACTCAGCTAAGGGGCGCACAAAATAATATGTTAATGAACTGAAGACATCAAATCGTTATTACCTATCAGCATGACTCGTGAGAGAATCGAAGCCTGAAGTGGAAGAGGAGGCCTTAAAGAAAGGAAAGAAGAGGAAGGGAGTAATGGCGTCTGTTTCTGGATAACAATCCAAAGGTCTCAGATTAGATTCTCGGTTGGCTAAAACATTTTTTTTTACTTTTTCTTGTACTTAATGCGGGTATTAACTATCATAGTATTCTGCCTGAAACGAATGTTATACCTTAGTTCGGTTCCCACGATAAACTATAGATTCGCTCGTAACTGTCCATATCACCCATTTCATAGGTTTAGAGGTCATTCCATCACTTGCAGGTACATACACAAAAAGCAGTGTTGTTCCAATACCAAAAAAGCCGCCATGCACTGATATGTTTATAACGTTTATTAGTAAGAATATTTGCAGATGATAGCAGTATCTTTAGCATTTCAGGAGAGCGCAGTAGTACGGATGAACTAAGAAAACGTGAATTTTTGTTTTTGGAAATAACTGACTTTATTCGTCGCCATCGGTGTCATCCTCCTTCGAAATAGTCCCCATCTGGTATTTCACAATTATGCCAGCGCTTTTTTCAATCCAAGAAACATTTCTAGAAATCAGTCTTTGGAATAACTTATAGCTCTGTCAGCTACGCGTTTTTAATCTCGTTTATGCTTCTAAAACGATGGCCCTTTAAAGATTTCTTTATTTTCGGGGATAGAAAAAAGTCACATATTGCCACGTCTCGTGAATGTGGAGGCTGGGGCATGAATACTTTTTGCCTAGGTGAGGAGTTACTCCAAAATACACTGCCCTAAAAAACCTAATGACTAGACAGATAAGGTAACATGATTACTGTGTGGAAGTGTATAAAAGTGTGGCAGCTTGTTGCCAGAGGTCTCCCAGCGGTACAAAGAAAGACGGACGTCATTTAGCGCATGTTCAGCATGAGCGTAGTGCCAAATGGCGATGGCCACGCAACGAGAGGCAGTTGAAGGAACGCGAAAAGCCAAAGCGTATCAATCGGCGAGCAATTACGGTGCACTGTAGTGGTGTTCTTCATTACAACACGACTCGGAGACAACATTTGGATGACCGCACACGAGGAAGAATCATTGGGAAACTGGAAGGAGGACGAAGTGTGACAAATGTGGTCCAGGAGTTAGGTATTGCTCACAGCATTGTTTGATAGCGTTCCGAACCACAGGTACCACTGCCCGAAGGAGAGAAGCTGGTCGACCTCGGTCAACTACAACAGCAGATGACCACTATATTGTGTAGCTGGCAAGAGGGAACAGCGGGTGCAACTGCAATTTGCAACCACATTTAACAGGACTGCAAAGCACGCAATCTTACGCTCCACAATGACACGGCGACTGCATGGGAGGGGTCTCTTTGCCCTACAACCAGTACGTCATGTTTCGTTGACACCCGCACATGAGCGGTAGATTTTGCGATGGTGCCAAGAGCGTAAGAACTGGACCAACAAAGAGTGCTGTCCAGTGCTCTTCTCAGATGAGAGCAGATTCAGTCTTAGTAATTCTGAACATACCTTCATATAGCAAGGTGTGGAACTCATAATGCATCCACGAACATTATTAAACATGGTCAGTTTGGTAGTCTAGGGATTAAGGTGTGGAGAGGCATAATGCTGCATGGGCGTAAATGACCTCTAGATCTTTCAATAACGTACACTCACTGGTCAGAGATGTTGTAAACCGTCTCCCCGTCCCAGATGCGTCTTTTCAGTGGTGCATTTGGCCCTGACTTCATTTTTATGGGAGAAAACGCGCTGCCGCATCGAACAGCGCAGGTGGAGCAGCTCTCGGAAAGAGAGATATTCGGCGATTTGATTGGCGAATGGACTAGTTTGCCTGTTTTCCATATCTAAATCCTCTAGAGCTCTTATAGAACCCGTTGAGGAGACGCGCTACGGCCCGCCCATATGCACCAACGACCGTCCAGCAGTCTTAACTGCGCAGGTGGATGAATGGTATGCCCTACCACAGGAACTCAAAAAAAATGTTCAGATGTGTGTGAAATCTTATGGGACTTAACTGCTAAGGTCATCAGTCCCTAATCTTACACACTACTTAACCTAAATTATCCTAAGAACAAACACACACACCCATGCCTGAGGGAGGATTCGAACCTCCGCCGGGACCAGCTGCACAGTCCATGACTGCAGCGCCTAGACCGCACGGCTAATCCCGCGCGGCTTACCACAGGAACTCCTTGCCAGCATTGTGGCCAGAGTGACAACACGTTGCAGAGCACGCATTGCTGTCCATTATGATCACACAAACTATTAACAAACATGGCTCGTCTTTTGTAATGTACAGAGGACTACTGTAAACCGCGGAAAATTCAATGCTCTGGTACCGCTTGCCACGGATTTTGAATCCGCGCCAGACGGCATGGACGTCGAAGACCCCTAGAGATCTCTGCACCATCGCGTCGTAAGCCGTGGCGGCGAGCGACTCCTGGCCCACGTTTAATGTGAGGGCGCCACAGTGGAACACGTGGTCCCAGCGGCCAATAGCGGCGCCCCCGATCACGTATTTAAGCGGCTGTCTCTCGCTCCGCTAGTCCTCCCCCCTTCCATCCTGTGTTTTCTCCCCGCCCAACCTCCCCCTGTGTCCCTTCTCCTCCCCCACCCCCCGAGTCCTTTTGCATTCCCCTCCTCTGCCTTCCCCACTCCCTGGCACGTCTGCTCAGCACCCCCCACCCCTCTTATGGGTCTTCCCATTGGCTTCTTTCCCCCCTCCCACCCTTCACTTTTCTTCTCCTTTCCCCCCCTTTTTTATTTTCTTCATCATCTGTCCAGTTTCCCCCCCACCTGCTCTCGGCTGTGGTATGTCATATTTGTGCCAACTTTTTAGTGCCGTGTTTAAGTGAGTGTTCAGTGTTGTGCGTCTTTCCACAGTGTTGCGAACAGAAATCATGCTGTCGCTGGGTGTGCATTTTATATCTTGCGAACAGAAACCAGACTGTCGCCGTGTTTTTTTTAACTGTCTGTCTGTTATTTTTCTGCTTCTTGTGTATTATCTTAGCATCATCACCCATATGTTTTATGTTTTAAGTTCTAGAATTTTCTGCCATTTTACCTTTAAGTCACCGATTTTATCGCCAACTGTTATTTTTTATTATCTTTCTCTTTTTAACACAAATTCTGTAGGCTGCAGAGCGGCGTAGTCAGCTGCTGCCAGCCCGCCCCCTTCGGGGGGAATTGAAATTCAATAAAGAAAAAAAAAAAAAAAAAAGCTCCGCTAGTCAGTCTAATCTATGCGTGCGTCTATTGACATCTCGCCTCAGAGCTACTTTGTTCCGTGTAGGAGTGGACGTGGTTGATTCGTGAAGTTCTTGTGACTCCGTTGTTTCTTGCTTGTTGTGGTTCGTAACGTTTTGCTTTGTTGCCCTTCATTGTTAGTGTCCGTCCTCTCCCATTTGTGTTGTTGTTCGCGGGCCGCTCCGTGGGTCCCGCCGCGCTTTCCTTCACGGCAACACCGTAGCCGTTACGGTTACGGTTAAAACAAGTGCAATTATTGTCTTTGAATAAAAGTGTCATATCTGATTGTCTGGTTGCATACTTCAATTATCTTCTGGACTATACAGTAACAGTTCTATGTGTGGTCTCATTTCATTGAATTATGTTACTTGGCAGTAACACATTGTGCGAAAGTTCATTACACTCTTCAGGTTTGCACACTAGTATTAACTCACACGATATTAATAAATGAAAATCCGAAAATTATGTTACTGGTTTCTGTGTCCTTAGATATGGGAACGACTGGTATGCGAAAAGTTCAGCTTGAACTTTTAGCACGTCTACTATATAATTTCTCCAGTCTGAATTTCCGTCACTATGAAAAAATTTTGCTTCCTGATAAATATTTCTTGGTAATAGACCACACACAACAATAAACAAAGATTGAATATTTTGCACAGTATTAACGTGTATGAGCTGTGTTTTTTCGTAGTTTAAAGTTAGCCCACTTGTGAATTATCAGTTAATAGCATACACAAAAAGCTCGTTTGCCATTTTTACCGTTGTTCGGCTTGCCAACAACACTTTTCTCACAAATTCAACCTGCTGATTGAGTAATGGAAATTAAGGACAGTAGTGTCTTCTTGACGGAACACTATAGAAAGCCTTGGGAAAATTTTGCATCTTGTCAACTTAAGTAGCCTGTAAGATCGGTTTAAGCATTTGCAGGAAAGACCAGTGCGTTTCCCTATTCTGGCCAGCGGCGCTTCTATGCAGAAAAGCAGTCCACAAGGCCGTGAGACGAGAGCGAGCGAGTGGGCGGGCGCGCTGGGATAATGAAATTCGCTACAGCCAGTATGGCCTCCACGGGGCATCTCTGCAGGCGCGGAAATGGGTCAGTCGAGCTAACTGTCGACACGGGGCGCAACGCGGAATTACTTCTTGGAGCCCCTCCGCTCGTACAAGAGATCTTGTGGCAACTGTGTGACAATGCAACAGTAATACATTCAGCGATAGAGAGCCTGCGTACATACCTGTCTCAGTTGTAATTGTGGAAGGTTGAAAGGCAGTAACAGCGTAATTGCTTTTCTCTGTTCAAGATCCTGCCGTCATAGACGCATTTGACAGAGTAATCTATGTTAACACGCCAGACAGCGCTGACTGAATCAGAGGGAATTGTAACTGTGCACAGGGAAGACGCGACATTACACAATTCCTACAAAATGCAAAGAGACTTGCAGATGATCATGCCCGGTGAAAGTAAGCTCACCACACAAAATGTTAGGCACACTGGTGGTTTTGGAGTGCTGCAAATCATGTAGATCTGGTACCAGACGGTCACATGCACTCTCACTGCTGGCGTAAAGGGATTGGCCAAAAATATCGGTCAGGAACCGCGCGACTGCTACGGTCGCAGGTTCGAATCCTGCCTCGGGCATGGATGTGTGTGATGTCCTTAGGTTAGTTGGTTTAAGTAGTTCTAAGTTCTAGGGGACTGATGACCTCAGATGTTAAGTCCCATAGTGCTCAGAGCCATTTGAACCAAAAATATCGAAACACCAAAAACACAACACATAATCATACCTAACACTCTGTGGAATACAGTTGGCATTCAAAACAGTTTTCAATCGTCTCGGAATGGATAAATACCGGTTCTGTATGGTCCTCGAGGGAATCGTATACCATTCTCCATGCACAATAGTGGCAAACTCGGTTAACGAAGGTGGAAGTGGATAGCGATCAAGCACCCTTCTCTCCAAAGCAAACACAAAGACTTAATAATATCGTGATCAGTGACTCTGGTGGCCTGGGGGAAATGTGACACTTCATAGTCGTCCTCACAAAACCAGTCCTGAAAGATGTGAAATGCGTGTACAGGCGTCGCTCAAAAATGGCTCTGAGCACTATGGGACTTAACTTCAGAGGTCATCAGTCCCCTAGAACCTAGAACTACTTAAACCTAACTAACCTAAGGACATCACACATATCCATGCCCGAGGCAGGATTCGAACCTGCGACCGTAGAGGTCGCGCGGTTCCAGACTGTAGCGCCTAGAACTGCTCGGCCACCCCGTCCGGCACAGGCGTCTCCTTGGAACACAGTATCACCATTGGAAAACAATAATTCTACCATGACATGGGTACGTTCAGCCAAAATGGTCACATAATCCATTGTAATAATGCGATTTTGCGGAATAAACACAACACAACGACATGACTGCCCAAATAATCTCTTAACTATATTTCACTCTTCGCCACAAGCCCTCTGTAGCGTAGGCTTGGGACGGCCTACGCCACACTAAACATGGTCAGAAGTTGGAAACGTGTGAAACAAAACTCACCAGAACGAATGAAATTCAATTTTTCCATAGTCAGGTATTATAGCTTCGACACCACGTTTTCCAGTTACGAGAATTTGCACCAGCAATGAGTGGTTTTGGAATTACAATTTGCACTGCAATTCCCTGCTTATGTCCGCCTGCCTAGCTGGGTGGTAACGTGCTTGCCTCCCATGCAAGCGGGCCTGGGTTCGATTGCTGGCCGGGATGGAGATTTTCTCCGCTCGTGGGATGGGTGTTGTGTTGTCCTCATCATCATTTGATCCTCATCACCGGCACGAAAGTCGCCCAATGTGGCGTCGACTGAAATAAGACTTGCACTTGGCGGCCGAACTTCCCCGGATTGGCATCCCGGCTAACAATGCCATACGCTCATTTCATTTTTTTCCCTGCTTATGGAGCTCCCTTGTGTTGTTTTGGAGCTGACAGGGTTCGAGAGTGCGACATTCAATCCTACAGTGGCTTTAGCAGCTGTCGTCCTCTATTTTTGGTCAGGGCCAATAACACAAACTTTCGTTAGCTTTGTGACTTAGCGGATGATATTTTCCTATTTTCCCTGAAATCCGTATAAACCTTCGATACGGTGCCTCTTGGAACACCATATACTTCCGTTAATGTGGTTATTGAAACACTTACCTTACAATCATCGACAATTTTGCCACGTTGGCATTCACTTAGCTCAGACATAATGCACTCACAGGTACACAGAACACCGTTATGACACCTGCTGTGTATCGAAGAGATTTCACAGGTGTTATTCGTGATCAGATACAACAGCGCAACCTGCAATCTTGACTAGCAACAGAAATTATGTTCGAGCACGGATTTCTCGTGGTGTTTCCACATTTTTGTCCAATATTGTAAGTCATGGCAGCAAAGCGGTGTGTACAAGGACGTACCAGTCGCTAGTATGGAATCAGTGCAGTAACATGCGTCGACGTTACTGAAAGAAAAAATATCGCGTTTCGACATGTCCATGACCACACGGAGAACGAAGTTTTGCAATTTGTTGATGTCTACATATGAGGCTGTATTACTCGCAGCCATGTAACTTAAGAATACTGATCGTAAAAATAATTCTAACCGTTAAGGACCAAAGATGAGTGTCACAACGTTCAATGACAAAAGTTTCAAACTCGACAGGGATTACTGCTTCCAACGCATGCAGGTACGTCTGAACCATTTCACGAGCGAGCACTGCGACGGAAACTGCTTGCAGCGCACATTTCTGTCGGGTATCTCGCGAAAGGCTGTTATTCATAGCGACAGACTAAGCTGCACTCCTTCAGTCGACCAAACAACACAGAAACTGGAGAAGTGTGATCTTTAAAATATGCAAAGAATGGTGTGCGCCGACGGCTTAAAGATGCATTTACGACGCGCTATATGGAGCGAGTGGCTGAGGCCGGAGGTGGTTCTCTGATCTTTTGTAGATGTTTTTCGTATTATGACCTGGACCATCATTCCAGTTAAGCGGAAACGTGCATAAAATGCGAGTAACTGTCATTTTTCGCTTTATTTTTTATTCATTAGTAAAACACACTGACATTACGTTCCTGAAGTTTCATAATACTAAGTGCTGCAAAAAAATTAAATGTCAAACGTGTTCATCTCACCACACCCACTTGGCTAAGAGACTCTTCTGTATTAGTTTTCGTATTAGTTATACAGGGTGTTTTCGTAACAGCGTGCAAAAATGTAACAACATAGAGAATGCCCTACTGAACAATTTGAGGCACAGAACCTGGTGTCGGAGAAGGTAGCTTATGGAGATATGAAAGTAAAGTTGTCTACCGCTTTGTGTAGCATTACTGTTTTCCAGCTTGCATGCGTACAAGTTTACACGTGCTGTGCTGTTTATTTACGCATAAATTCTTTATATCCTGCAAGGAGCCTGATTACTAGGAAGTCATGATGCAGGTTTTGTTTACTTTACTTGTCCATAAGGTGGCTCAGTTGAATCGTATTTAAATTTTCCCGAGACAGAACGTGCTATGAATCAACGACAGATCCATTCATTACTCGGTACTATTCAGTGATGTACTGTACAATACAATGGAGCGGTACCGGTACAGTTTCGCAGAACACTGACATGCACCTTGTATATGGGGAAGTACGTTGCAATGCTCTCGCTGCTGAAAGGCTATACAAGGAACGATTTCCTAACAGACGTCATCCGTCACGACGAGTGTTTATTTCTTTCGATGGATGAATGCAGGAGACTGGTTCATTAGAAAGAAGAAATGAGGGACCTGGCAACATGAGGACCTCTCACACACCCGATCTTGAAGAGGAGGTGCTCGAACATGTTGCAGCGAAGCCCACTACAAGTACTCGTCGTATAGCACGTGAAATGGGCCTGCAGATATAGCGTGTGGCGAGTACTCCGGGTAGCATTGTGTCAGTGCCTATTCCAACAATTGACTGATTGATCAGATTTCCTACAAATCGTGCTGTTCACTCATGAGTTCTCATTTGATCGTGATGGTATTTCGAACAGCAGGAATAGTCATGTGTGGGATGAGGAAAACCCTCACGCTGCAGTAGAGTCACGTTTTGTTGTGAATATCTGAGCCGGCATTGTAGGCGACAATCACTGGACCTCACCGCCTGAATGGCCACAGGTATTTGAGGTTCATGCAAATTCTACCTGAGCTGTTGGAGAACGTACCCTTGGCTGTTTGTGAGATGATGTGGATACAACACGACGGTGCACCGCCTCACTTCACTGTGGATGTCCGCAACCTTCTCAGTGCTGTATTTCCTGGTCCCTGGATTGGAAGAGGAGGTCCTATTGCATGGTTTGCGAGATTACCTGACCTGAATCTCCTTGATTATTTCCTGTGGGGGTATCTGAAGTCACTTATGTAAATGACCCCAATGGATACAGAGATGAAATTAGTTGCCGGAATTGTAACTGCCTATGAAGTGATTCAAAACACACCAGGGATATTTGTCAGGGTGCGTCAGAATCTTGTTCGCCGATGTCATGCTTGGATTGAGGTTGGTGGCCGTCAGTTTCATCATTCCTTTGTGCCAAGATATAGAACACAGAATTTTTTGCATATTTTTAGTTAAAAAATAATCAAACATAAAAATCCATTCAATAATAATGTATTAAAATGCTTCGTGTGTTTGTTTCTATACTTATTGAGGTTACACTGTACAATATACAAGACAATTCGTTGGAAAATTTCTGATAAAATTGTACTTATGGATCACGAGATTAAAAAATTTAAAAATCTAAAAAATCAAACTTTCCAGTTAACATTCTCAAAAATAGTCAGTAGATGCATTGAACTATTGTCAACCTTTGTACAAAATTTCAGTTGTATACCTCAAAAATTTTAGATTTGGGGAATGATTATAATTTTTACATGTACGGTATTTCGTTTGCGTCCACCCTTAACGTGAACACGAATCGGGATGTTTATTTCAACGTTCAACGTTCACGGCAACCAAGTGTTGCCCTTTCTTCTTTATTACACTCTGAGTACGTTGTTGACATTTCCGCCTCCAAGAAGGCAACAGGAATGTTCACAGCGCTGCACGCATATGTTCCTGGTTTGGCAAACACTCGCCACCCTATCTCTTCTCGACGGGACTGTTAAATGGTCCATATCGGTTCCATAGGGAACGTCCGGGACTATGCGAAACAGCGGCTGAAACGTAGTAGTCAACACACCCACATTACACGGCTGCACGAAATGTAATCCTGAATGAGTGGCTTCAGCCTGATATGGTATCCTGAACAACCTTTGGGACTCTCTTCCTCGCCGAACTGAGGCAATTATCAAGATTAGAGATGGTTTTACAAGTTATTAGGGTGAGGTCTGCTTAGGCGTTGATTAACTTTTTATGCGGTTTGTTGTTGGTAGCTGACCCTGAGCATAGACAAATGTTATGCAGTGTGCTAAAAATAAGCGAATCACTGAAATCAGCGACATTCGCCAAATATCTAGGAGTGATTCTATCGATGTATTTAAGATGGGACAATCACATAAATCTAATCCTGAGGAAGATAGATAGAGGGTAGCCAGAGTCTGAATCGTAGAATCCGAAGTACGTTTTGCCCACCACTGTCAGCCGTCCTCTCAAAATTGTTGTAAGGTTTAATAAACACATTACCTCTTCCATCACATGTCACTTCTAGAACAAACAGGGTAAAATAGGAGAAATTCTATCTTATACAGGAATGCACCAACAATCTTCCTTTTAGTGTACAACCCGCGAATGAAAAGAAAGGGAGGAAGATGATTCTGACGCTCTATGTACCATCAATCACGCCCTGCACTGTGAGTTGAACAGTGCAGGCCAGTACAAATGTAGATGCAAATGAAAACGTTTCACAGCCAAGTTCTTGCAAGGTATTCATATACAAGTCGGTGGAGGTTCGAGATTGCTCCTCATAAAGGTCTTACTTCGTCATTATGTAAGTCTAAACAAGTCTCCCCATAATACTCTGATTCTTTAATGAATTTTTTCATCAACTCTCAGTGCTCCATGAAGGAAGGATCCTAATTTATTTATGGATCTAGGGAGGTGGCACTGTGAAACTCATTTGAGGAACCACTTAGCTGAATTCTTAAGCTTTTTACACTGTTATTTAGAAAACAGTGAAGATTACGATGCAGCCCATCAGGCTGTAAACAAAGCAGTTATTTATGAGCACCATGTAACAACAGTGGCGAATATGACGTGATACAGACATTTGTATTTTAATTTTAGTATGGTGACTTCAGTTTGGATATGGATGTTTCTAGAATGAAATTTTCACTCTTCAGCGGAGTGTGCGCTGATATGAAACTTCCTGACAGATTAAAACTTTGTGCCGGACCGAGATTCGAACTCGGGACCTTTGCCTTTCGCGGGCAAGTGCTTGGTAGAAAGGCAAAGGTCCCAAGTTCGAGTCTCGGTCCGGCACACAGTTATAATCTGCCAGGAAGTTTGAATATGGATGTTCTGGGCGAAGATGTTCTTGTTAGTAATCTCCCATAAAATTGAAAATATATGGTCACAGAAATAAAATAGAGGTCAACATTGAGGAGGTAAAGGCAACTGCCTAACGTGAAGTCCATTGAAAACAAAAAAAAGAATTATTGTCTTCATTCGTCTGTATAAAAATAGTTCGTTTTCATTAAACATTCGTTGGCGTCGCCAACTCACAATCAACACATCATCTTCCAACCTAGGCTACTCCTCGGGCTACGTTACAATTCAGCCTGTCATCAAAGTTTCAAAACGAAAGTGCCAACAATGACCTCACAAATCAAAACAGAATGGTAATATCGCGAACTTTAATACACGCGTTAGTTTTGTTCTTCATCTTTAGTCTGTACTGTAGTTACTTCTGTAGTTTCGTAGGACACTTTCTGATTTCTGCATGTAGTATGGTGGTTGTCATTTTTTTTGGGGTGGGGGGCGTCTATGTTCTATTTCTATTAAAAATTGCAGAGCAGAAGTACATTTACGATGGTGGATCAAGAAGTAATTCCTCCTGTGTCATAAAAAATTTAATAATGAACATATGACAGCGGAATTAGTTCGGTTCATAGCCTGAATCGTCCCCTTCACACCACTGCCGTTCAACATGGTCACTACGCATCTGAACACACTTGCGCCATCACTGAAACCAGGCATCAAAACCAGTTTGAAAGAATTCAGGACTTTATTTCTTGACCCATGATTTTAAAGCTGTTTTAACCTCATCCACGAAGAAAGGGTACGGGGACGCTGTAAGGGACATCAGGAATGTGCGGCGCTGGGTGAAGAAGCTCAGTGATGAAGAAACGGTCATCGCAGATAATCCGCTCAGCGGCCGGTCGACAGCATCTGTCGCAAATGTCCATTGAGGACGTCCTGATGAAGTGTTTCGAGGAGACAGATGCGTTAGAATTCACAATCAGCAGCGGACCCTGGGTTTCTATATTCGTGGCTCAAGGAGCAAAGCACTAAATCTTTCCTGATTGGTTTTTATGCCTGGGTTCAACGATGACGCCAATGTACAAATGCATGGTGACTGTGTTAAACGGTACTGTTGTGTAGAGGACAGTTCAGGCAATGATCTGTGCTACTCCCGTTTTTATCTTTCCGTTACTAAAATTTTATGACACAGGAATTATTACTTTTTAATGCACCTTCGTGTGACTAAGACTAAGAGACTGCCCGCGACAGTGATTTAGCAGGTACGCGGGCCAGGTGACAGGTACGCTAGTCAGGTGAATAAATTTTCTGCTGCTAGAATATTCTGTCCCATGAATCCAGCACCCTTAAAACTAAATATGTGAATTATGTCACTTTGAGTACATGTGCTATTTTACATACATTACCGGACAAAAAAGTGAAGCACCCAGAAGATATGACCAGATGTCAATGTAATTTCATACACATACACGCCATGAGCGGGTATGTAAATCATTAAAGTTATATTTCTCTGTGATAGGTAGGACGGTCACCAAAGTGCATTAATGTTGTTCGTGTCTGATGTTGTTACTGGGCCTGGAAGGGCATATAAGGGCCTTGAACAGCGTCAGATGTTGCGTGATCGCTATGAAGAATACGGAGATGTCGTGCATTCTTGTGATACAGCGTTATCAGCACCTGTAGGACTTTGAAAGGGTCTCGTTGCGGGTCTCCATTTGGCCGGCTTGGTTGAAATGTGCAATATTCAGATTTGTGGAGCATTCGGATATGACATTGGCACAATTTTGGACTGCATGGGAACATGAGGGCAGGCATATTTGTCCTCAAGTTTGCGATCGACCACGTCTGGCCGTCAGAAGGGAGGATCGTGGAATTGTGCACCAAGCACTTCCCAACTGCTTCACAGGAAAATGACAGCGGGTTCGGTAGAAACGGAGCACAAGCTTGGATTACGAATGGGTGGGGGAGCAAACTTGCCATGCCTTCTTCAAAGGAATCGTCTCGGTACTTGCCTTAAGTGATTTTGGGAAATGATAAAAGCCCTAAATCTGGAAGGCCGGAGGGAGATCTGAAGCATCGTCTTCTCGAATTCAAGTCCGGTGTACATCTGCTACTACTACTACTGCATCTACTCTGCAAACCACCGTGAACTACATGGCACAATGTACTACCCATTACACCAGCTGTTAGGATTTAGGAGCAGCACAGGGAAATTGATAGATTCAATACCTCCGTGCATGCTGTAATTAATCTTGTTCTTACGGTCCCTACAGCAGCGATATGTAGAAGGCTGTAGTATATTCCTAGATTCGTGAGTTAAACCTGGTTCTTGAAACTTTGTAAGTAGGCTTTCTTGGGATAGTTTACGTCTATCTTCTAGTGTTTGCCTGTTCAGTTTCTTCAGCATCTCTGTGACACTCTCCCATGGATCAAACAAACCTGTGACATTCCTGCTGCCCTTCTCCGTATACCTTTAATAACCCAGACACGTGAGCAATATTCTAGGATGTATCGCACGAGTGATTTGTGAGCAATCTCCTTTGTAAACTGATTGATTTCCCCAGTAACATGCCAATAAACTGAAGTGTATAACCTGTGCTAAGCTCCGTGCCCCTTCGCATCTGCGCCTGCCATCCGAGAACATGTAATGGGCTAGTGGGAGACTAGCAGCAGCCGGACTAGGTAATTACCGCCCCATGCGTATGCTGTCGCTAATATCACAAGGCAAACGGCTGAATTTCGGATGGTCTCGTAACCAGAAAGCATGGACTGCTGATGAATGGCGTTTCACTGTGTTCAGCGATGAATCACAGTTTCGCACTAGCCCGGGCGACAATCATCGACGAGTGTGGCAGCGTCCTGGGGAGATCTCATTCTTACCGCGTTTTGGAGGGACACTTGACGTCTTGGTGTGGGGAGCCATAGGATACGCCATTCGTTCACGGCTGGTAGCGGTTGAGGGAACTCTGATGGCACAACAGTAGGTCACTGACATGCTGCATCCTCACGTATTAGTTGTCATGTGACAGTACCATGATACCAGTTTTCAACAGGACAATGCTCGTCCACACACGGCACGTTTGTCTATGAAATATCTGCGTCATGTTGAGGGTCTCTCCTGGCCAACAAGAGCCGCTGATCTACCTCCGATAAAAACAACTGTGGGACCAGCTCTGTCGTCAGTGCCAACCCAGAGCCAGGATCCAGGATTTCAGCGACCAACAACTGGGACAAATTGCCCCAGGAGAGAATACAACACACTTTCCACCATAGGTGGTGGAACATCACACTGATAAGTGGGCTCGTACTGCCAAGTTCTGTAAATTTGACTTGATTTTGTAATCGCCGGAGAAATATGACATAACTTCTCAACCCAACTCTTGAAGCTTCAGTATGTTTTCTCCTCCCATTCTAGATGCTTCATTTTTTTTTGTCAGGCATTGTAGGAATTATGACCTGATTGATATACGTGCTCAGGCAGTTAGGATTCATATTCAACCATTCAACAAAAACTAACTATGATTATTCAATATAGCTACGCTCAACGTGACTACAATCAGACTACTAAACATTTACTTTGTCTTTTGTTACAGCATCGAGTCCATTGGAAGTCTTAGTGATACGATATGGTTTTCTTCCTTTGAGGGTGAGATAACCACCGTGTGACACCCATGACTCCACATCCTCGGAGTGTCGCTGAGTCAACATCCAACACTGCATCCTCGCCGGATTTCTCTTGCACTATACCCGGAGAACACGGAACCCGACGCCCGACCCCTCCTTCTCAGTTATACTCACAAAAACTATCTTCTCTTATCTTTTATGAGTGGGTCAATGTCAAACTACGAATCCGAAGGGTTCAGTCTTCTGTCAGTTGGAAGTCCTTTTCGTCATTTTCCCTTTATCCCTGTCCTCCCCTGGCGGAAGTTTGTTAATATGAAAAATTTCAAATTGAACAGTGGGCCGGAGTCCACGCTTAACTGTAGGTCCCCCTTCAGCAGATTTACATTTACGTAAATATCGTTTAGTAATTTACAATTGCATTAGCTACTTTATTTTGTTATTTTGTAAATGTAATATTGACACATAAGCCACTGTCCATTTCAAGCAATAAGGTAGAGAGCCAATCTATCTTTCTGAAATAAATAAAGAAAAATTACTTACGAGACGACTAAGATACTTAGCGATGAGTGACGTTAATTACTCTACGTAAGGATGTCTAAATGTGCACCGAACGAAGCGGCACTCAAACCGTATTCTGGAGCAAAGGAGTTCATCTCCCGAATTGCAGCTTTCCTGGGTGTCTTAACACCGCGGTCGACAGCTTGCTCCTGTCTTCTTGGAATTAGCGTCTGTTTCGTATCAAGCGAGCGCCGCTGTAGACGACCCGGTAAACGGAAGGCTCCTAATAATGAAATTACAGAGTAATAGCCGGTCACAATCTTCCTCTACGTTAATAGTCAAAGCTGGCGAAGATTGGCCCATAAAAATCGTGCAAAATCTACTACCGAACACGTTAACAAAATTACTCAGCCATTATCGCTTCGCTTGAAAACTGTACAGAATCTAACGGAAAAGACCTAAAGGTTCCGTTGGCTCACAGGTCAGAAAGCTGCAACTGGAACAAAACGCCACTGAACACATAAACAGACCCATATCAATTACTACACAAGAAGTCCATCATGCTGACCATCCAGGTAATGCAACAACTGAGTTAAAGGAAAGCCCGGGAATATAGAGCTTTCTTGCTGAGTTGACGTACCGACACGTGTCTTTCATGACAAACATTGTACAGATCTGTACGAGCAATCTCTTTCGTCAATAGATCCCCCCCGATCCACGCAGAATATCAAACTAAAATCGCTATCTCTGCTGACGAACCGTGACACTCCTAGGCCGACCGAACATCATTTTCGGAAGTGTTTCATTCGTTTTCATGCTTTAAGAATCGGCAAACTCGCTAGGACTGCTCATAGTATGGTTCACATGGCTCTGAGCACTATGGGACTTAACATCTTAGGTCATCAGTCCCCTAGAACTTAGAACTACTTAAACCTAACTAACCTAAGGACATCACACACATCCATGCCCGAGGCAGGGTTCGAACCTGCGAGCGTAGCAGTCCCGCGGTTCCGGGCTGCAGCGCCTAGAACCGCACGGCTACCACGGCCGGCCTGCTGATAATAGTTTCGATGACACGTAATTTCCTTGTGTGACTACTCTTTCAGTATGACGTTAAATGCCGAAAGCCATTACGGTGAGGATACAGGTGTGGAAGCCTAGATGGACATAAAATCGAGGAATTCAAGGCTGTGTTCCTCTAATCTCGAGCAGGAACTTTTAACCCTTCAACTAGGGTGAAATACTAGTCAAAATCCAAATGACGAGACTACCTCGACGAATAGAAGCTCTTAATTCAACGTGTATGATTATGTAATTGATCATCGCGTCTTCTAGCCTGCAAGCATACTTTCGGAATATCAAGAATCAACGAAAATAATGACAATATTTAATTACTTTTGTACATAATTTTTACTCAAATAAAGGCTTACGTAGGTTTGACATTGGCATCTAAATATTTCACCGATCAACAGCAGAAGCCGGCCGAAGTGGCCGTGCGGTTAAAGGCGCTACAGTCTGGAACCGCAAGACCGCTACGGTCGCAGGTTCGAATCCTGCCTAGGGCATGGATGTTTGTGATGTCCTTAGGTTAGTTAGGTTTAACTAGTTCTAAGTTCTAGGGGACTAATGACCTCAGCAGTTGAGTCCCATAGTGCTCAGAGCCATTTGAACCATTTGAACCAACAGCAGAAAATAGCGTATTTGTCCAAAGGCATACAACGCAGACTACATCGGCCAGTATTTGCGTCTTGTTGTTTTTCCTTGAATGGCACTACACCGTGGCCCGAGTCACATTTCTTTGCCTAATGTTCCGACTTCTAATGCTCGAGACATCATCAGAGATTACAAAAGCAGTTCGAACTGCTGAACTCGTTTGAGATAGTAACTGCTTTCTGAATCAATATAGTCTCTGATGCTCTGATGATGTCTCCAGCATTGGAGGACGAAGCGCCAGGCAGAGAAATTTGGCCTAGTGCCCGTAAAACAAAATATCCTACGCCCAAAGTGTTGAGATAAACGAGACTGTGCGTCAGACGGCAGCTGCTTTGTGAGGCTGCCGTGCCGGCGGTCCATGGAGAAAGCAGCGCTTAACGGTCACTCTGGAAGAGTCTCGCTCCATCTGAATGGGCCGGCTTTCACTTAGCCTCTGCTGTGCCGTGTCTCAGCGTCGTAAAACTTTTTCCGCTTGCACACCATCTAGCTGACGCTTAAAAACTTAACATTAAACTCTGGCAGAATCGTCTCGTTAAGCAAGCAGATATTCGCAACATTCTAAGATTGGTGATTTCTTCTTTGTTTGTTCAGCATAATTTCGAGTCATACCCTACGTCTCCAAAAAAATCTGTAGTTTAAAATTTTATAACTACAATAAGAAAGGAGCGACAAGTGTTAGATTTGTTTGAGGGTGATGGGAAAGTAAACACCCTTGTTATCATCCAGGAAACTGTATCAGTATTTATAGAATTTGATTAAGGAAGACGAAGGAAAATACGAATCAGGGTGGCTGGACGGGGATTTGAACCCAGTTCCTCCCAGCGCGAGTCCAGTGACCTCACCACTGTGGTGTTTACTTCGGCCATAGAAGAGCGTAATGTATAAGTTCTTGATTTCATCTTGTTGCTTCCCTAGAGCTAGAAATTGAGGACATCAGCTATTAGGTATTGTATTATTGAGAATAACGACTTAGTATTAATTCTTTCACAATGTTTTTCCATTCCCCCATATCTGAGTGTTTGGAGCTTCACACATTTTTATTTAGTTTAACGAACGTAAAAATAAGAAGTACCGCGTGACATACAAGTGTATAACGATGAATGAACACACTTGTATGGCAGTCAAAATTCACCCATTTCATTTTACAAATTTTACGCGCAGTATCGAACTTTTTCAAATCGTTTTTGTAGAGGAACAATCAGCCTGAGTCGTATTTGTAGTACTCACATTTCCCTTCGCATTTAGATGTAACTACAATCCTTTGAATATCAGTTCCTCCGTAGGATATCTGGTTTATGCAAAGCAAAACAACACGGATGAATAAAAGTCGTTTGATTTTCGGCTAACCTTGGCAGAAATAAAAGGAAACGAAATAAAAATGTAAAAATGAGTTGAATAATTGTGTTATTTGGTAATTTCACTGCCCATTTACTAAATCAGTTATTTATTTTCTCTCGTCAGGCTGTGGTGACCTATTTCCAGATCTTCCTAAACAAGAAAACTGTGGTAAGAGAAATTATCCACCGACGCTGGGTATTAGTGCACAGAGCTCTAATGAACACACTAGCCACAACACGTTTCGTCAAAAAACCTTACAAATACCACGTGCTGACTCTGAGCACTTTTTTGAAAGTATTCTTATTCTGATGTAACTACGGATGCAAAAGCTAATCTCGGAAGGAAGGTATCAGAATACACATTTTAGAATGTTATATCGATATATTTATGCAGTGTATCAAGTTATTAATGGCTGCAATTCACAACACTAGCTGTAAAAAAATAAAAAATAAAATAAAATAAAAAAAGAAAAGTGTTTCGCTCATCAGTCGATGAAAACAGCAGTGTTGTTTGTATCCTGTTTTACAGTGTGCAACTGTCAATTGACGAGGTAAGACAACGAATGAGATTCCAGATGAACCTAGTAAGTACCAGAAATACAATTGATGAGCTTAAAATAATACACAAATCACACTAACCGTCCTCTTGTAACTGACTCTTTCAAGTACGTCGATGTGTTATTATTTCACTAATAACAAAGTTGCGATAGACAAACAGTCATTCACAATAAAAGCGCAAACCACCAGTGAAAGCCATGTGGAATGCATAGATGGCGCCCTTGGATGTTTTATACGCGCGTGCCAGGGCAGAAAAGAATGAGATGATAAATTTCTGTCTGTCTGCACCAGGCTGACTCGAATATGAGTTGACTAACAAACCCCATACACGTTCCGATTTGACTCTCAGGTTCACCTGTAGCAATTTCATGTTGAACAGGTTTCCCTGCACACATGGAAACACACATATACTACAATAAACACAAAAGGTTTTCAGCTTTAGTCGTGACCAGAGCCTGCAGTATATTGTTACTTGCTTTAAAAATCCGAAAACACTCAAAGAATGAATTTTGAGATGTGGTATAAGCAGTGGCCTCTGAGAAGGAGGCAGTGCAGCCACTTCTGCCTCTATAACGATCTGAAGACTAAGCGAAACTATTACAATAATCTGCGGGGATGTGTACCAGAAGATACCCTCAATTGCAAAATGAATCATCAAAAAATAAAAATGAATGCACTTATGAGATTATCCGTATACACCCACGACAGACTGCCAGCAACAGTTCTCTCGCAGCTGGGTGTTCATACGAGTGTCTTCTAACAGCTTCTGTATCCTCGCTAAGTATCTTGATTCCTGAAAAAAGGACTAATAAATGTGATCTGGAGATGTCTCAGATATCATTGTTTTCTTTGCGCTGATCTTTAAGTCTTTCCGCCAGTGTTGTGTTAGCTTCATACCGCCGTCCTTGATCGATGCATTCCTTAATTTTTACTTTTTGTAAACAAGGTTCCAATTTATAAAGTTCACTGAAATCCTCAGTGGTGTTTTCGTTTTCACGATTTCCCATACTGCCAAAAAAACACGCTATCTCTAAAGCAAAGTATACAGCAAATTAGAACGATTTCCCAGTCGGTAGCTGACCGGTCAGCGTGGCGGATTGCTAACGGAAGGGATCCGGGTTCGATTCCCGGTCGGGTCGGAGATTTTCTCCGCTAGGGGACTGGTTGCTGTGGTGACCTCACGTTCGAATGATCATAACTGACATTCCACTTCTGAGATAGGTGTATGAGTACGCCTGAAAGCCAATAAATTAAAAAAAAGTACCACGACGATAACACTTTTCACCTTGTCGAGTGCCGACGCAAAAACGTCAACAACACTCTAGGCATATAACCTGCTCAGGCCGGTTCGGATCACCCGCTCAAGCGTAAACAATCGAATTTCGATGTTTCTCCGTTCAACTGGCTTGCACACACGCTCCGGTTGACCTTTGCAGACACACGTGACAGAAACCGGAAAGCGTGTGGGGGAGGCCGAAGCAGATTGCGGAGAAGTGGCTACGGAGCAAGCGAGAATGCTGAGTGAATAGACGTACCGTGAGGGCGGCTAGTGAGGGCGGCGTGGCGTTCTCGAGACGTCGGTCCTGGGAGCGCAGGCAGCACGCCGCGGCCACAAGCACAACAACACTGCGGCAGGCGCGGAGGCGGCGGGCACGTGGTGGCCGGGGCGGCGAAGTGGGGCTGACACACTTGGGCCTTTCTCCGGCCGGACCGGCGCACCGGCTCCCGCCGCCACTGTCACGGCCACGGCCAAGGCTGCAGCGGCGTGGGCGGTCCTAGGGTAAGCCACCTGCCACCTGCCGTCCGCACTCCCACCGCTCGGTCCACCGCCGGCGTCCTTAAGGTTCCCACCAAACTTCTCTTATTTGATGCCAATACTGTTATTTCAGCGCGAGTGGGCGATGGGGCTCAATGGAAGATACTGGACCGGCGTTCTGCGGGGCCACAGTTCAATTCGCCGCCTGGCTGCCCAGATTTTTCAATTCTTCCCCACCAGCCGGCAGGAGCGGCCGAGCGGTTCTAGGCGCTACAGTCGGGAACCGCGTGACCTCTACGGTCGCAGGTTCGAATCCTGCCTCGGGCATGGATGCGTGTCATGTCCTTAGGTTAGTTAGGTTTAAGTAGTTCTAAGTTCTAGGGGACTGATGACCTCAGAAGTTAAGTCCCATAGTGCTCAGAGCCTTCCCCACCAATTCTACAAAGAGCACCAGCGCCAACACACAATCAATACCTTCATCACGCGATACCAATGGTAATAAGCGGAAGAGTCAAAGAAACTGGTACACATCCCTAAATTCACCTAGGGCTTCCGCGAGCACGCAGAAGTATCGAACACGACGTGGCAATGACTTGACCAATGTCTGAAGTAGTGCTGCAGGAAACTGACAACATGAACCCTGCAGGGCTGCCCATAAATCTGTAAGAGTACGACGGGGTGCAGATCTCTTCTGAACAGCACGTTGTGAGCCATTGCAGATACGCTCAGTAATGTTAATGTCTCGAGAGTTTGGTGGACAGCGGAAGTGTTTAAACTCAGAAGATTGCTTCTGGAGCCACTCTGTAGCCATTCTGCAGGTGAGGGGTGTCCCACTGTCCTGCTAGAATTGCCCAAGTCCGCCGGAATGTTACGGTCGCAGGTTCGAATCCTGCCTCGGGCGTGGATGTGTGTGATGTCCTTAGGTTAGTTAGGTTTAAGTAGTTCTACGTTCTAGGGCACTGATGACCTCAGCAGTTAAGTCCCATAGTGCTCAGAGCCATTTGAACTGCCGGAATGCACAATGGACGTGAATGGATGCATGTGATCAGGCACGATGCTTAAGTACGTGTTAATTGTCAGAGTCGTATCTACACGTACCAGGGGCCCCACATCACCCCACCTGCACACGCCCCACACCATTACAGAGCCTCCACCTGCCTGAACAGTCCCAAAAAATGGTTCAAATCGCTCTAAGCACTAAGGGACTTAACTTCTGAGGTCATCAGTCCCCTACAACTTAGAACTACTTAAACCTAACTAACCTAAGGACATCACACACATCCATGCCCGAGACAAGATTAAAACCTTCGGCCGTAGCGGTCACGCAGTTCCAGACTGTAGCGCCTAGAACCGCTCGGCCACCCCGGCCGGCGCTAAACAGTCCCCTCCTGACATGCAGGATCCATGGACCATGAGGTTGTCTCCATACCCGTACACGTCCATCCACTCGATACAATTTGATACGAGACTCCTCCGACCAGGCAGCATGTTTGCAGTCATCAGGAGTTCAAAATCGGTGTTGACGGGCCCAGGCGAGGAGTAAAACTTCGTGTATGTAGTCATCAAGGTACACAAGTGGGCCTTTGGCTCCGAAAGCCCATATCGCTAATGTCTCGTTGAATCGTTCGCACGCTGACACTTATTGATGGCCCAGCACTGAAATCTGCAGCGATTTGCGGAAGGGTTGAACTTCTGTCACTTTGAACCATTCTCTTCAGTCGTCGTTCGCCCCATTCTTGCAGGATCTTTTTTCCGGTCGCAGGAATGTGGGAGATTTGATGTTTTACCTCATTCCTGATATTTACGGTACACTCGTAAAATGGTCGTACGGGAAAATCCCCACTTCATTAATCCATGGACCCTGCATGTCAACAGGCGACTGTGAAGCTAGTGGAGGCTCTGTAATGGTGTGGGGCGTGTACAGTTAGTGTGGTATGAGATCCCTGATACGTCTAGATAAGACTCTGACAAATGACACGTACTTAAGCATCCTGTCTGATCACATGCATCAGTTCACGTCCATTGTGCATTCCGACAGACTTGGGAAATTTGGGAAATTCCAGCAGGAGAATGCGACACCCCACACGTCCAGAATTGCTACAGAGTAGCTCCAGGAACACTCTTCTTGGTTTAAACATTTCCCCTGGCCGCCAACCCCACAGACATGAACATTATTGAGCATATCTGGGATGCCTTGCAACGTGCTGTTCAGAAGAGTTTTCCATCCCTTGTGCTCTTACGGATTTATGGACAGCCCTACAGGATTCATAGTGTCAATTCCCTCCAGTACTATTTCAGACATGAGTCGAGTCCATACCACGTCGTGCTGCGGCAGTTCTGCGTGCTCGCGGTGGCCCTACACATATTAGGAAGGTGTGCCAGTTTCTTTGGCTCTTCAGTGTATATATATGTAAGTAGGTCTGTACTCCACATACCACTTTACGGTGTGCAGCGGGTATTCTGTAACGAGTCACCAGGGACGACACGTCTCTAATAGCAAAATATTCAGATAATAACGCTGATCAACGTCCGAAATATTGTCTTTTCGTTATTTGTCATATACCCTTCCAGTTATAAGGAGTAACACCTCACCTCCGCCCCCCACACACCTTATTATTTGAAGACTCGAATGCCCATGTGCAGAACAGCTAAAAGCTTCAGACGTCTGATTGCTTTACAAATCAGTTATTGTAGTAAATATTCGACGTTAAGCAAGTAAGCGAGAAGAAGTTCAAAAAAGATTTGAAATTATGTTTAAAGTTTGTTAAAGGTCGCAAATCGCTCTCGTTTTAAAACGCTGCACTGGTATAGTATCGGCAGTTTGCGCTTCGTTTAAACCAAAAGCTAGCGAGTGAGGTGGCGCAGTGGTCTGCCCACCAGAAGCGCATTCGGCAAGACGGCAGTTTAAATCCCCGTGCAGCCATCCAGATTTGCGTTTTCTGTGATTACCCTAAATCGCGCCAGGCAAATGCCGAGACGGTCCCTTTAAAAGGTCACGGTTGATTTCCTTCCCAACCTTGAAACAGTTCGAACTTGTACCCCGTATCGAATGTCCGCGAGTCATTAAACTCTAATCTTCCTTTTTCCTTCTCAGGCACAAGATAGTTTTTCACGCATCTCATTGTTTACGATCTCATCAATCCTAGTATAATATATAATCTTGTTAATACTGTCTGGAAAATGTGTTGCGAATAGAGTTAGTAGTAAAGAAGTATTAAATTAAAACTTTATCTCTAATGCTGTAGTTTTTTCTGCGTTAACAGCGAAATTGTAGCAAGCGATAAACTATTTTCGTTTCATCATTTCCCGTTTGGAAAGGGGGGGGGGAGAGTAGCCGAGGGGGGAGGGGCGGTCAGCGGGAAAAAGTTTCATAAATGTTCGAAAGTATGTGTGAAGTTTGTCGGGAGGCGTTAAGAGTTCTCATTTTGAAATACTAGATGAATATACAGGGTGTATAAAAGGAATCATCCGATTTGACACGTCTATATTTCTGAAAATAATAAACATACACAATGAAAATTTTTTATAAAGGCAAACTCAAATAGTGTTTTTCTTACCTTTCCATAGGTGTTCAATATGCCCCCTTGAGATAGACGGCACACGTCAATACAGTATTCAAATTGTTTCCACGCTGCAGCGGGCATGTCTGGAGTTACAGCTTCCACAGGTTATGCGATGTCTCAGTTCATTCACTGTCGTTGGTAACGGAGTCACATAAACAGAGACTTTTATAAGCCCCATGCCCCCCCCCACCCCCCACCCCCCACCCCCCAAGAAATAATCACATACAGTCAGGTCCGGTGACCTTGGAGGCCAGTAACGTAAGGCTGGATCATTTGGTCCAGTGCGATCGATCCGTCGTTCAGTAACCCTTTTATTTAAGAATTTCCGCACTTACAAATGCCACTGTGGCGGTGCCTCATCCTGTTGGTAAATGAAGCCGTTCGAATCGGTTCTACAGCGGTGGGAAAAGAAAGTTCTCAGGCATATCGAGATATGTGATTCGTATAACAGTGTTCTCGACAAAGAAATATGGACCATACACCTTTTCCCGTGAAACTGCACAAAGCACATTAAATTTTGGAGAGTCCCTCCCATGTTGTGCAACTTCATATCGTTGTTCCGTGCCCCTTTCCATTTATATGGAATAATGCCTTGTCACTAAACACTAAGCGTGGAAGAAAACTGTCATCCTCCATCTTGCCATGAACGATATTGGAGAACTCCACACGTTGTTGTTTGTCACCTTCACGAAGAGTTTGCAGTATCTGAATTTTGTATGGATCACTTGTAAACGTCGACGCAACATACGCCAGACGGACATCGGGGACATGTTGAGTCGTCGAGCAGCACGGCGAACGGATTTCTGCGGACTCGTTGTGAAACTATGGCGGATATATTCGACGTCTGTGTCAAACCCTCGGCGACGGACCGGCGATTTGCCTTTACACAACGAACCTGTTACTCAGAATTGTTTATGGCGTCATCTAATGCTCTGTGCCGTAGGAAGATTCACACCATACCTAGTACGAAAGTCAAAAAATGGTTCAAATGGCTCTGAGCACTATGGGACTTAACATCTGAGGTCATCAGTCCCCTAGAACTTAGAACTACTTAAACCTAACTAACCTAAGGACATCAGACACGTCCATGCCCGAGGCAGGATTCGAACCTGCAACCGCAGTGGTGGCGCGTCCCAGACTGTAGCGCCTAGAACCGCTCGGCCACCCCAGCCGGCACGAAAGTCATGCTATACAGTTATTTCCAAACGGCACTGCGCAAAACGTAGAACACAGAACGATTTCGTTATACCGACACCATTTTTACTAGAACTGAAGTGGGCGCACACTGCTGCTTCCTAGTGGGAACCATGTAAAACTCGAGAGTTTGCTCTTTCCAATAGTACATTGTTCACGCACATATCTCAAATAACATAATATTTACGATTTTTTTTTTAAAGTCGGATGATTTTTTTTGATACACCCTGTATTTTGGATGACATCCGTGCTGTGGGTTACGCTGTCTCACAAAATACACACAGTTGTCTTATTGCGTTAAACGTTTAACATAACATTATAGTTCTTAATGAGTAGATTATAGCAGCATTTAATTTCTTTAAACTCGATTACTAATTGTATGAAATATTGAAAATCAAATTGCGGTTCTACCTGGAAGTCGTTAGATAGGGAACCTGGAACTGGGTTCGTACACCATGAACCGTGAACCTTTTATCCGTTTAATCACCTATAAGGGGCATTGAAATGAAAATGAGACACATGGAAAATCTACTTGTTATTCAAAAGGTAATTGTCGTATCTGATAACACATTCTTCCCACTGTGAGACAAGACGGACAGCGCCATCGTGGAAAAATGTTTGAGGTTGGCTACGGAGCCATCATTGCATCAGGCGTGCACCTTTTCGTCCGAAGCAAATCGACGACAACGAATATCTTTCTCCACGGCTCCAAAAACGTGGAAATCGCTTGTAGATAGATCGGGTCTCTATGCAGAATGTGTAAGAGCTTCTCAGCGAAACGTCTGCAGCGTAGACGAAACAACCTTGGCAACATGCATGCCCACCCACCCTGAAAAAAGACATTCGTTGCCGTCGATTTTCTTCGGACGATGAGGTGCACGCATGTGTGCAATCACGGTTCCGTAGGCAACCGCAAACATTTTTTCCATGAAGGCAGTGACCGTCTCGTCTCACAGTGGTATAAATTTATTATGGCGTGCACTTTTGAAATAATAAACAATTTAATTATTTTTCCTTCTGTCTCGTTTCCATTTGATTGCACCTTATAGACAGTGCGTGCGAAGAACGACTTCATTTGTAGATGGTCCATTTAGTAATAATGGGACATTGTCCATTCGATATTGTAATTCGCCACAGAGCCGCCACACACTGGCTTTAAAAGCGTGTAACGGGAAAAGTACAGGATATCATGAGTACAGTCTGCACAGGCACAAGAGACATAAAAAATTGCTGTTGATATATGGCAGCAGTTACGGGATACTCCAGACACTGGTAGGCGACTATTGAGGTTTCTGCTCATCGTGACAGAATGAAATGAAACTACACTCCTGGAAATTGAAATAAGAACACCGTGAATTCATTGTCCCAGGAAGGGGAAACTTTATTGACACATTCCTGGGGTCAGATACATCACATGATCACACTGACAGAACCACAGGCACATAGACACAGGCAACAGAGCATGCACAATGTCGGCACTAGTACAGTGTATATCCACCTTTCGCAGCAATGCAGGCTGCTATTCTCCCATGGAGACGATCGTAGAGATGCTGGATGTAGTCCTGTGGAACGGCTTGCCATGCCATTTCCACCTGGCGCCTCAGTTGGACCAGCGTTCGTGCTGGACGTGCAGACCGCGTGAGACGACGCTTCATCCAGTCCCAAACATGCTCAATGGGGGACAGATCCGGAGATCTTGCTGGCCAGGGTAGTTGACTTACACCTTCTAGAGCACGTTGGGTGGCACGGGATACATGCGGACGTGCATTGTCCTGTTTGAACAGCAAGTTCCCTTGCCGGTCTAGGAATGGTAGAACGATGGGTTCGATGACGGTTTGGATGTACCGTGCACTATTCAGTGTCCCCTCGACGATCACCAGTGGTGTACGGCCAGTGTAGGAGATCGCTCCCCACACCATGATGCCGGGTGTTGGCCCTGTGTGCCTCGGTCGTATGCAGTCCTGATTGTGGTGCTCACCTGCACGGCGCCAAACACGCATACGACCATCATTGGCACCAAGGCAGAAGCGACTCTCATCGCTGAAGACGACACGTCTCCATTCGTCCCTCCATTCACGCCTGTCGCGACACCACTGGAGGCGGGCTGCTCGATGTTGGGGCGTGAGCGGAAGACGGCCTAACGGTGTGCGGGACCGTAGCCCAGCTTCATGGAGACGGTTGCGAATGGTCCTCGCCGATACCCAGGAGCAACAGTGTCCCTAATTTGCTGGGAAGTGGCGGTGCGGTCCCCTACGGCACTGCGTAGGATCCTACGGTCTTGGCGTGCATCCGTGCGTCGCTGCGGTCCGGTCCCAGGTCGACGGGCACATGCACCTTCCGCCGACCACTGGCGACAACATCGATGTACTGTGGAGACCTCACGCCCCACGTGTTGAGCAATTCGGCGGTACGTCCACCCGGCCTCCCGCATGCCCACTATACGCCCTCGCTCAAAGTCCGTCAACTGCACATACGGTTCACGTCCACGCTGTCGCGGCATGCTACCAGTGTTAAAGACTGTGATGGAGCTCCGTATGCCACGGCAAACTGGCTGACACTGACGGCGGCGGTGCACAAATGCTGCGCAGCTAGCGCCATTCGACGGCCAACACCGCGGTTCCTGGTGTGTCCCCTGTGCCGTGCGTGTGATCGTTGCTTGTACAGCCCTCTCGCAGTGTCCGGAGCAAGTATGGTGGGTCTGACACACCGGTGTCAATGTGTTCTTCTTTCCATTTCCAGGAGTGTATATTGTGCCAGAGACCTTTCCAAGTCTCAAACATCTATGACGTATATGTGCAGACTGAAGCGACGAATGAAAATTTGTAACAAGGCCGCGATTCGAACCCGGCAGGAGACTCTGATTCGAATCCCAGCCTTGATACAAACTTTCATCCGTCGCTTCAGTCTGCATGGACACGTGACAGAACGATTAAACATGAAATACATAAATCAAATAAAGGACTTTATTATCAGATATGTTCTATGTGTGGTACATTTGAAATGGATAGAAAATATGCGATGCATTGCATGTGGCTGTGGAGTCAACGAACCGGTACGAGCTGCCTCAGTGGAAATGCAGATTTTGGAACAATAAGGGTACGGAATATACTCTTTGACCATGAAAATATGAAAAATAGTATAAAACATGTTGGATAATATCTCAAACCATACACAACAAGAGTATGAAAGCATAAAGATCTTTTTTAATACAAATGTTGGATAATACCTCAAACCAGCTTCAGCAAGACTGAGACAGAGGTAAACGAAAAGATAGGCGCGAAAATTCGCATGCGGTGATAAACGCCAGTAATAGTGACAAAAACACGAGGGCTACCACAAAAGATTCGGTCGACTATGGTCTGTTCGGTCCGGTGATTTGGCGCATGGTACAGCACGAGACATAGGAGGTAAGGAAGTAAGGATTGTGAGACAGTGGCACCCCTACTGATTTGGAGATAGAATTGAAGTAATCAGTGAAAAGGTAATAAACTCAACGTTGCCTCCCCATCTTCTCAAATTGTGCATATTACCTGTAAATACAGTACCACTATCTAGAAGCGGTTATTTAGTTTTTCATGTTAATTACTAGTATTGCAGTTAGTATGATTTTTAGTGTACAATAGTTAGGACACTGATTTTGAATGTTCAGTGGTCAGTGGTTTTGTAAGTAGTAGTCTGCCCACCTCCTTGCAGTAGGGCCGGGTCTTCATCAAATGATGCGAAATAAAAATCAAACAATGCTAACAACACACAGTGGTAAAGAATGTAAAATAAAGCACAAATTAGTAAACGTAAAAGCTTTCCGGGCGGGAAGGAGCGCCTAGTCCCGGCACGAATCCACCCGGCGGATTTGTGTCGAGGTCCGGTGAACCGGCCAGTCTGTGGATGGTTTTTAGGCGGTTTTCCATCTGCCTTGGCGAATGCGGGCTGGTTCCCCTTATTCCGCTCAGTTACACTATGTCGACAATTGCTGCGCAAACAAGTTCTCCACGTACGCGTACACCACCAATACTCTACCACGCAACCATAGCGGTTACACTTGTCTGGTGAGAGACGTTCCCTGGGGGGTCCACCTGGGGCCGAACCGCACAATAACCCTGGGTTCGGTGTGGGGCGGCGGAGGGGTGAAGTGGACTGCGGTAGTCGTCGTGGGGTTGTGGACCACTGCGGCTGCGGCGGGGACGGAGCCTCTCCGTCGTTTCTAGGTCCCCGGTTAACATACAATACAATACAATACAAACGTAAAACAAATAGCTATTGGTTAGAAAAATAAAACTACGCCTCGTAGTTCCAAGAGGACAGGATTTTAATTTACGTTGATGAACAGAACCGCTTATCTAACAGCCGGTACAGCCACGTTTGGCACGGATAAGAGCGGTGACGCGTCATGGCACAGAAGCAATGAGAACTTGGTAGGTCGCTGGAGTGAGTTGGTACAACATCTGCACACACAAGTCTCCCAATTCCCACAACATGCAGGGAGATGGACGACGAGCTCTGACACCACGTTCAATCACATCCCACAAGTGTTCGATCGGGTTCAGATCCGTCAAGCTGGGAGGCCAGCACATCAACTGCAACTTGCCACTGTTTTTCTCGAACCACTCCATAACACTACGGACTTTGTGACACGGCACATTATCTTGTTGAAAAATTTCACTACTGTCGGGAAACATGATCGTCATGAAGGGATGTAAGTGGTCTGCAACCAGTGTACGGTACTCCTTGGCCTTTATGGTGCCTTGCACGAGCTCCACTTGACCCATGGATGCTCGCGTTAACGTTATCCAGAGCATAATGGAGCCGCCGCCCACAGTACAGGTGCCAAGGAGCTGCTTCCCGGAAGACTACTGATTTGCGCCCTCTCATCGGCATGATGAAGAGGGTATCGGGATTCCTCAGCCCATACAACTCTCTGCCACTGCGCGAACGTTCAGTGATGACGGTCACATGCCCATTTCAGTCGTCGTTGCCGATGTCGTGGTCTTAACCTTGGCACATGTCTGGGTCGTCGGCTGCGGAGGCCCATCATTAGGAGCGTTCGGTGCACTGTGAGTTCAGACGCACTTGTACTCTGCCCAGCATTAAAGTCTGATGTCAGTTCCGCCACAGTTCGCCACCTGTCCTATTTTACCAGTCTATCCAGCCTACGACGTCTGTCATCAGTAATGAAGGGTCGGCGCTCAACCCCACGACATCTGGACATGGTTTCACCTTGGTTTCGCCACGTGCTGAAGACAGTCACCGCAGCACTCCCCGAACACCCGACAAGTGGTGCGGGTTCTGAAATGCTCGTGCCGAGCCTGCGGGCCATGAAATCTCTCCTCGATCAAACTCAAATAGATCACGTTCCTTCCCCATTGTACACATGGACAACACGCTCACTGATACTACATGTACCGTGCGTGTGTCTGACTTGCAGTCATTCCTCCCCAGGAGACGCTGCTATCGCCTGGACGGGTTTATATCGATAGCAGGCCGACGGTTATAATGTTGCTGCTATCACTGTACGTAATAAACGTAAAAGAAGCTCGAATATAATTTTGGCTTCACAGTATACTACGACGCAACAGTTTCTCTCTAGTATAGTCTGCCACTGGAAGAAAGGAACGTAGATTAGGCTTTAACGTCCTGTCGACGGTGAGGTCATTAGAGACCGAACAAATCTCGTATTCGGGGAGAATGGAGAACCAACTCTGCCGTGTGCACTTTAAGGAACCAATTCCGGCATTTGCCGTAAGTAATTTATGTAATCCACGCAAAAGAAAACTGCGTGGCTGAACGGGTATTTGAATTACCATCGTCTCGAATATGAGCCCAGTGCCTTAAACACTTCGCCATCTCTTTCGGTACTGCCATTGGAGTTGGAAGAGTAACACGAGCCTGTCACGAAACGCACTGCTCGCCTTTGGATCTTCTCTACTTCCTCTGTCGATCCTACCTGGTAATGATCCCACGCTGAAGATCAATGTAAGTTTACCAAACGAGGTTTTTGTAAGATACCTCTCTCGTGGACGGGTTCCGTTTCCTGAGGATTCTTCCAGTAACTCTCATGCTGGAATCTGCCTTTCGTACGATTAGTTTTATGTGATAGTTCGTCTTTACTTCCCTCCGTACGCATATTGACAAATATTTAAAGGATGTGATTCCAGCCAATGACTGTTCGGCAGAGGTAAATCAAACAATGACGGGCCTTTCTGTATATTCATGCGCAACATACTAAGAGAGTTACTTTGAAAAGGAATGGCCGATTTCCTTCTCCACCTTTCTTCAATCCAAGTCTCTGCTCCACTCCTAACGAACCCACCATCGAAGGGACATTAAACCATAGGTTACCGAGAGAGGGTAGTGACCCTGTCAGTCGTCGTTGCAGTACTGGTCGTGCCATGGTCGGTTGTGAGCCGTGAGAGCCCGCAGTTTGTTTTGGCCGAGTACGGAAGCAACGCTCTTGAGTGGACGACGCGGCATGACACTTGACGCTAATAGCCGAACTGGGGCCTTGCTACATCTGAAGGACAGTATAGCCGTGCAGAGGCCTGTACACAACCGTCTGCATCCTATCACGGCTCCAAGAGTTTGATAAGCCGTTTCCTCTTGCAGGATCGTTCTTGTACGATTAACTGTTGGATGGCCCTTTACAACTTTCTCGTTGAGCTGCGGTACCTCAAATGTGCTGTCGAGTTTTGAATGTGGGAGTTCCTTGCCCTGTAGGTGCTTTTTTTGTTACAAGTTCTACCTGTGTCTATTGCGAAATTTACTGGGTCTGACTTACGACAGCTGTGCAGATTGTTCAATCTGTATAGAGCTTACGTCGGGGATAATTTTGCTGGAGTAATATCTGTTTAATGAAAGCCCAATGCCTTGTAAGTTCTATAAGCGCGACTGTGGTGAAGTCTCTTACGTTGTTTGAAATATGGTGCATGGAATAGCAGCATGTTACTCTGAACTGTAAGTCAGTCAAATTACTGGTAACGGTGGCTCTGGCAGTACTTGATTACGTACTGGTTACCTCTGCTCAACTATTCAAGGAGTTCAAATTATGCAATGCCGTTTAGGTTGTCATATTAAAGGTGTAATTTTATCTTAACCCTACAATGAGCTGTGCTTTTATTGCTTTGCTGGCTAAAGTTGCAATGAAAAGTCTTCCGTGCTTTAAAGTACTGCAATTGCTTTAAGAACTTCGAGCTTTCTGACTGTTTGCAAGGTTGTATTTGAATATATCATTTAACATCTTACATGCAAAAGGTTGACTGGCTTCACACGTGGCATAAAACGGGCCATGTTTTTATAGTTTGTTTGTTGTGTTACAGAGGGAATTTGTTTTCTAAGCCGGCTGGGCAGCGCCTCACGCGTTGCCGCGTAACGAGTACAGCTAAGTGGTTCTGCGACCGCGGATGGCTGCTAAGTCTGAGCAGTACTGTAACTGATGCACGTATTCTACCTTTAAGAAATTTTTTTCTGATTTAAAACTGTAGCTTGTAAATTATGTTTTCGGTGTTTTAAGCTATTCAAAAGATTTCAAAACCTTTCGGAACCGCCAGACTTGTTAGTCTTTTGTCAAATAATTTTGTCTCAAGTATTTACATTGAAAAATCTGTAAAGTCTTTTCTTAAAACTTCTTTTTTTTTTCAAAAAAGGAAGTTATAGACTGCAACTCAGTTTTGGCACAAGCAAAAGCATAAGTTCCACGTTTAAAGAAAATTCTCTTATTGAAGGAAGTCACTACCATTTGTCTTAGATTAATATATATATTCTTAAACGTTACGCTTGTTGCTTTGCAAGAGTTTTCTGGATTTTTGATTTTATGTATTATATGAACAAATAATAAGTTGTAATATCAATGTGTCACTGTGCTGTGCCTGTTTCGATGCCTGGTGAATAAAGTTTGTTGTTGGGAATCCTCTATGGGCTTGGTTCTTTCATACCCCACAGCCTTGAGACCTGTTAACCTGCTAGCAACATACCATATTTATAAGAAAGAATTGCAGTTAAGCGGAGACTCTACACAAAAATTTAACTTTTCTTCTGTTTTGCCGATTTCAATTGATTTTTGAAATGACGGCTATCAGGTAAAGATGTACCAATACCCTAGCTTTGAAATCCAGAAGTTAATTGCTTTCGAGTTTTTAATTCTTAATATGATTTTAATGATTTTTTAAAAAGCAACTTTTGCTACTCAGAGCTCTATTTTCACGTTACAGATTTTTTAGGTGCATTAACGAAACATTGTTCAACAGTTCTTTGCACTCATTTTTGAGAATGTAATTAATGTATCTTCAATACGTTTTCAAGTTTCAAACTCAAATTTTCTTAATAATCGGTACATAGATGTGATACCAAAACAGACAAACTATATTTCTGATAATACTTTTGTGCAGACGTATACAAATATCTCAAGACTACTTCCTGCAAAAATTTCATTGAGATTAGTTAATATTTAGGATAAATAAGTTGGCATGAACTTAGAAAAACAAACTTATGGGAAAATGTATTTTAAAATTTTATTTAAAAATGAATGTTAGTACGAGACACACACCCACTAAAATTCACCAGCATCTTACGTTTTCCCTTCCTGCTCCTGTAGGGCTCCTTCTTCCTTTAGTTTCAAGACCAGGTAAGACTTTTTCTTGAATTTCTCCTTCTGCAGGTAGAATCTTGTGGACGCTTGCCCGTCGTTGATCTCTAGACAAGTAGTTCTTCTTATGGGAGGGTGAAAAAGAAAGAAGTACTGGGACTCCCACATTCTTCAACCGTCCCATATACAAACATCAAAAAAGTTTTGCATCATCTCGGTTCCAAAAGTTTCGGAACCTCTACAGAAAATTCGAATATAGATCAACATAAACATCATTTCCTCCCTTTTTATTGCTCATGAAAACCACACATAGAATGTTGTACCACCATACAGCGAGACCTTCAGAGGTGGTGGTCCAGATTGCTGTACACACCGGTACCTCTAATACCCAGTAGCACGTCCTCTTGCATTGATGCATGCCTGTATTCGTCGTGCCATACTATCCACAAGTTCATCAAGGCACTGTTGGTCCAGATTGTTCCACTCCTCAACGGCGATTCGGCGATGATTCGTCAGAATGGATGGTGGGTCACGTCCTCCATAAACAGCCCTTTCCAATCCATCTCAGGCATGTTAGATAGTGTTAATGTCTGGAGAACATGCTGGCCACTCTAGTCGAGCGATGACTATATCCTGAAGGAAGTAATTCACAAGATGTGCACGATGGGAGCGCGAATTGTCGTCCATGAAGACGAATGTCTCGAAAATATGCTGCCAGTATGGTTGCACTATCGGTCGGAGGATGGCATTCAGGTACCCTGCAGCCGTTACGGCGCTTCCCATGACCACCAGCGGCGTACGTCGGCCCCGCATAATGCCACCCCAATACAGCAGGGAACCTCCACCTTGCTGCACTCGCTGGACAGTGTGTCTAGGACGTTCAGTCTGACAGGTTTGCCTCCAAACACATTTCCGACGATTGTCTGGTTGAAGGCATATGTGACACTCGTCGGTGAAGAGAACGTGATGCCAATCCTGAGCAGTCCATTCGGCATGTTGTTGGGCGCATCTGTACCGCGCTGCATGGTGTCGTGGTTGCAAAGATTGACCTCGCCATGGACGTCGGGAGTGAAGTTGCGCATCATGCAGCATAATGCGCACAGTTTGAGTCGTAACACGACATCCTGTGGCTGCACGGAAAACATTTTTCAGCATGGTGGCGTTTCTGTCAGCGTTCCTCCGAGCCGTAATCCGTAGGTAGCGGTCATCCACTGCAGTAGTAGCCTTTAGGTGGCCTGAGCGAGGCATGTCATCGACAGTTCCCGTCTCTCTATACCTCCATATCCGAACAATATCGCTTTTGTTTACTCCGAGACGCCTGGACACTTCCGTTGTTGAGAGCACTTCCTAGCACAAAATAACATTACAGACGCGGTTTTGACCGTGTAAGCGTAGTTGAACTAGACTACACGAACGGTGTACCTCCTTCCTGGTGGAATGACTGGAACTGATCGGCTGTCGGACCCCCTCCTTGTAATAAGCGCTGCTCAGGCACGGTTGTTTACATCTTTGGGCGGGTTTAGTGACATCTCTGAACAGTCAAAGGTATTGTGTCTGTGATACAATATCCACAATCAACGTCTGTCTTCAGGAGTTCTGAGAACCGGGGAGATGCAAAACTTTTTTTGATGTGCCTAGCCTCTACAAGATTTAAAAGTATCTTTCTTTGCTTTTCTTTGGTACACTTGGACCAAATGACTCTGTGCAAAGTTCAATTTACATTTTACATCTCGCTGTCAGTGCACCTTGCCAGTAGTGCATCAGATGCAAGTCTCTGACAGCCTTGTCCCTTGATCGTTGCTGCAGCTGTCGGGGTGCTACGCCCCTTCGCGCATTCCGTATTTCAAATATTTCTTAGTAGTACTTGTAATTAGAATACAGCCAAATCATATTGGGATTTAAGAGTAAACACTCTAACGATGTGAGTAGCCATTAAAATTTTTTTGAAAAAATAGTTAAAGTTCTAGGGTGGAGTTTTTCCTTGAGACATTACATTCATGTTAGTAAACGAAACGTACCCATATCACGAACCAAATCACTGGAATTTCGCAGCTAATAGTGCCAAATGACTCTTTTTTTTTACGAAACTGTGTAAGGGTCCAGAAACCTTTTCAAGTCTCAAAAGCAGCAGAATGGTGCGGTATTCATGTGGAGAACGAGCCGAAATGGTGTTTGTCTAGAGCAAGCAGATGGAAACGGTCGAGAGGCGGCACGGATATACCAAAACAGGTACCGTCACGGGCACCAACCTCATAACACAACATTTCAAGCTCTTTTTGCGTGTTTGTGTGATCATGGGTCCTTTGAGACACACGAACTTGCAGGAAGGTGGCGGACGGTACATACACCATATTTGGAGGACCCGGTTCTACGGGATATTGAGACGAACCCTGGTACAAGTTCCAGGCAAGTGGACCGTGTAATCCAAAGTACGATTATGTGTATCCTGCATAACAGCCGCTACTATCCCTATCACCTGCAATCCCATGGAGGCCACTTCCAACATCTGTTGTGACGTCGACAACTATTTGTTGTCGTTGCACGCACACCGTCCATTTATTTCCGGACACATGTTCATAGGAGCTTTTCCCTCCATTTCCAGTCAGTAATCCGTCCCTGCAAATTGTCGTTTTTAGTGATGTTTATCCTGAATATGCAGAGTGAAACGACGAATGAAGGTTTGTACCAAGACCGGCTCCGGATGTCCTTTTTATCTTGGAATCGTATGTATACATATGCATGCCCTCGCTGCTTCCAGACGCTAGAGTAGTAAAACAAAACCAAGACAAAAAATCACATTATTCTCGGAACTGTTACTAGTTTCTCAGAAAAGCCCGTCGCTTTCATTGTTTGCTTTTCACTGCTATATCTAACAGACGCCCACGCAACTTGGTACACTGTGGCATAAAGGACTTTATATATCACACGAAAATCTCACTAGCAGTGTCCTTTTCGCTACGTCTTTTGTATGTGTCTTTTCTTCTACGTTATGTTAAAGAAGAAGGGCGGAAATTTAGAGTTTACCGCCACGATGCGGTCACTACAGACGGAGCACAAGACCGGATGAGACTAGAAATCGGTTGTAGTCGTGCGTAAGGAACTACCTAGGTCTTCACCTCAACTGGTTTAGGGACATAACGGAAAACTTAAACCAGAAATTTTAAATCTAGTTTCCTTAACAAGAGTAGGGCGTCTTCACCACAACTCGCCGAGTTTGTTGTCATGTTGCTCAGACCGAAGCCTTTACGACCCGCGTCTTGATATTCCAGCTCTCTCAGATCCTTAATTGATTCACCCAGCAATCCTGCGACAGTATGTCAACGGGCGAATTCATTTCACTGCGTCGTGTAGGCCGTGAGGAAGGAAGGCATATAGTGGTCGTTTATCGAGGCAACCTAAGGCCGCTGAGGGGAAGGAACCATATGCAGAGCGGACAGGCTTTCCTGGGAAGAACGTGTCACGTCGAGTGCCAGGAACAGGTTAGGGGGGCCGGCAGCTGAGGTATGAGGCTACTTCCGAAACAAGTAGGCGACTGAGCACGGATCAGAAAGCACCTAAATGTGTCGTAACTGGCGGCAGCACACCCACAAAGTAGAACGGTTTACATTCCTACGGGAAATGGAAACACATTACACAAATGCTCACGGAACTCACATTAACAATTAAGAGTTCTGTGTAGTCACGCGTTTGGTGCAATCATCCAATGTCGACTCAACAAGCTATGAAGATTAACTAATTAAATCCTGTGCAGTAATTACCGTTTCTGTCTTTCCAATGCTGACTCAACAAGCTATGAAGATTAACTAATTAAATCTCGTGCGTCAGTTACCGTTTCTGTCTCTCTCTATCTCTCTCTTTCTCTCCTGCTTTTTTTCATAATTTATTGTATCCTTTTTGGATCAAACTCGTATACAGCGTGTGTGTGTGTGTGTGTGTGTGTGAGAGAGAGAGAGAGAGAGAGAGAGAGAGAGAGAGAGAGAGAGAGTACGCATGTGTTTGTGCATCGACGCGTGCGAATGTACACAAGAGGGAAGTAACTTTATATATGGGAAGCACTGGATTAATCAACCTCATGAGACGATTGGCTTTCAGTGTTACTGATGTGTGAATGTAGTTCGAGAAACCATAACATCGTCCCGTTAGTCAGGTAACAGAAATTAAGAGTCAAAAAAATGGCTCTGGGCACTATGAGACTCAACATCGGAGGTCATCAGTCCCCTAGAACTTAGAACTACTTAAACCTAACTAACCTAAGGACATCGCACACATCCATGCCCGAGGCAGGATTCGAACCTGCGACCGTAGCAGTCGCGCGGCTCCGTACTGAAGCGCCTAGAACCGCTCGGTCACCAAGGCCGGAAATTAAGAGTCTTATGTAGCAGTAATCTGTAACTGTGTGGGATAATTTTCTGCAAAGCCACAGAGCAAATCCCACAGAAACTCTTCGTAGGGCTAGTATGAAACAACGGGTTAGCACTGCACACAGAAATTGTTTTATGAAGAAGCAGAGAGCGCTCTCACACACTCTCCAGGTAATACAGAGTCAAAGTATATATTGTAATTACAGTCCCAGCAGCGTTTCGTGTAAATAAGTTTCTTAGTTTCTCAATAGAAATCCTGAGGAACGTCTTCGGATCACTAGAAGATACAGATGGCTGAAGAAACAGAGAGAATCAAGAACTCTATGAATTGAAGACCCGTCTATTCATTGTCCAAAAGATATGTTGGTTATAATGTCCACTTGGCAGACTCAAACAGTCGTCAGACGGATGGAACGTCAAGATAATTGTAGCGAAAATATATCTGCATTACATTTACAGAGGACTGTGTGACTTGTCAGCACATGATTATCCAAGTTCTAGAAGTCACAGGGGTTTCGCAACGAATATTCATGTGTATATAGTTAACACTCATTTACAGTTTGTCAAAATTTATTGTGTCACCGTAATACCAATATCGTTTGATAAGCCTCCGATTTGTCCCGTAAAAAATGGGACAGTTCACTTTTCCTGCGTGTGTGTCCGCGTACCTGGAATTTTTGTTGGCACGCGAATAGGTTCCGTATTTTCTTGACACCGTCTTCACGAAATAAAAACTGTAATATTTTTGTCATTTCTCGTCTTGAGAAATGCTGGATCGGCGCTGGTCTCACTTACTGTTGCCATTGTTCAATGTGTTCTGTGATCAGTGGTGACAGACAAATTTTGCTTAGTTTTGTTTTGGCAGTTGATGCAGTGTGTTATTAGCTGCGTGAACGAAGCTATTATATCTAAACACAAATTCACCTTTTCTTCAACTAAAGGAAAAGTATCTTTTCCTCGAAGAGAGAAAGCTCAGTTACGAAGTTCAGCGTAAAATTTGCAATGTCACATTTTCGATTGCTCATGGTGGGAACGCGGGTACTGTTCAGCATAATAAATTAAACAAACATACGCTGACTTCTTCAGCTGCCGTTGCAACAATTTCTAAAATCAATGACTTCTTCACCATTAAATAATGGGTAAGTTTGTTTCACACATCTGAAGTAATTCCGCTTAAGTTATTTCTATGGAACATATTTAAAAACGTAAGACATTGCCGCCATAAACTTGCTTTGTTAAATGGTGATCATGAAATGAAATCCTTGATGTTCAGGATCACAGAGCTTTTACATAAATCATAATAATGAAAGATATAATATTATAGCTGAGGGTTGGCCTGGTACTTCACCGTAACTGCTACAAGACATTTCATTAAGATCGGCTCTATATAGTAAGAACAACACGTGTTACAGTTCTGAGCTTTAATTTGTATCCATATAGAATGGGAAAATAATAAAAGGGTACTTTGCGAAATGCCAGGAAATGAAGAGGTTACATTGGATGCAGCTGAGGGAACTTTTGCGTAGCGTACCGTGTCATAATCGTAGCTACAGTTTCGTGAACCGCACGACATATGTCATTAAAAAAAACTCAATGTTGTCAAGTTTAGTTGTAAACGAACCAAAACGGAAGCTATTGCTGATGATGTATTAACTCCTTCCTGCAAACAACTTCTTACAGAAGATCTTGACTATGTAAACTTTGTAAGTTTATCCATTGATACGATAAATCACGTATCAACGAAGTTTCTTCCAGTATTTGCTAAACATTGCATTTTAGAAAGCCGAACGCTTCGAAAAATATTGAAGTTCATTTCTTTCGAAAATGACACTTCTAACATAATATCTAAAAATGTAATGTCGGTTCTACATGACCACCGCCCAGAATCACAGTTTGTGCGTTTATCTGCTGACAATACGAACATATGCTTAGTGGAGTAAACAGAAGTGGCAGAGAAAATGGTTTTGCTAAATTGTATGCAGGCCTTGGTAGGAACTGTCTCAGAGGTGTGGGTTGCGTGGCACATATCATCTATAGCAGTGTGGGAACAGCTGTTGGGAAGCTGCCAGTTGATGTAGAAAATATCATTTGTAAAATTTACAAGCATTTTCTTTCTTATAACGTAAGATTGGAAATACTCAAAGAGTTCTGTGCTTCTGTAAATGTCAATTGCTAGGTTACAGCAGTAAAAGACTGGCATTGCTTCTTCCTCTTGAAATAATTATGAATTTGTATCCTGCTATGAAATCATTTCTTCTCTCTGAATCAGGTTGTCCTGTATCTTTGTAATCAGTTTTCAACAATGAGGTATCTAAATTATGGTTGGGTTTTCTCATAGTTAGAGACAATAGCTCATTGTGAATTACTCATAATAAAGATAAAAAATAGGAAAAAAATAATTTTGTTAGTTTTGAGGTTAAATCTTTCTTAAAGGAATTGTATGACAATGATCAAGTTGCTCATAGTAGGATTCATTCATACGTTCATTCATTCTATAATGTAGCACATGGATATATCGTTTCATGGGGGAAGCAGTTTTCAGATTATTATTCACTTTGTTGGACTAGTTTGAAAAAAGAGCTACAATGGAGTGACATAGAATCAAGTAAACCGTTGATTCAGAAAGTAAGTAGTATTGAATATTGTCTTGTCAAAACGACTGGAGCTGAAAAATTAAATTAGTGGAACGATTCCAAAAAAGAAGTGTATAAGAGATGGGCTGAAATATTTATAGTTTTAAAGGAAAAATGCATAAAGTAGGTGAGTTGAAATATTTATCAAGGAAAAATTAATATAATTAAAAGTCCTACCTAATATTGTAAAACAGATCTTGCTCTGTGCATCCCGGAATCGAATAGAAATTGAGCGTTTGTTTTAAAAAAATGAATCATTGTTGGTCATGTGATATAACAAATGTTTTATACAGCCCAACTGCCAAAGCTACAATTCTCGAGTGTAGTCTAAGTATTTCATGTGCAGACATGTACGACTGACTGTTACACCACAAGCAGTTATATCAGGCAATTCATTCAGGTAAAAAATACGAACAATATTCTAGTAAAATGAAGGATTTGTAAGTGCGCTTCACTGAAGAGTATTAATGAACGCTGGTGTGACGCAAAGTGCATTTATTCATCATCATGTTTCCTTCATCATAATGTTCTGTTAATACAGTATTTCAGAAATTACTGATAAGTTGATCACAGTCTTTGCAGGTGTCCCTTATTTTCATGGGAAAAAAGTAGGCCTACCGTTTGAGCTTATTTCGCACTTGATCATCGGGAGAAAGTAGTTCAACAGTCCAATCACAACAATGTATTACAATTAAGTTTTTCATTGACTGTGGCACGAGCAGGGCGGCATTTATCAGTTACCCATCACAGAGAGTCGTTGTCATCTGGGAAAGCGGTTTCTTACAGATTTCCTAATTTTCTCCATAGTATTGTAGTGCCTTTCGCTACCACACACAACTGCCTCTCATTGAAAATCGCAGTCAAGACCTACCCGATACTCATTATTTTGATAGGAATTTCAGAGCTGTGTTATGTATTACACTGTATGCTAAAGACAGAAAAGGTAGTGTGATACACTGGCCTCGTTTCAAGAGATTTCATGCTACTACCTCTTCTTCCATCGCGAATTTCGTCGTCGATCTTATTCTTAAATCAACCGACTGCACAGTACGTAAGTCGCTTTTAGCAGTCTTACTCTAAAAGGTCTCCACCTACAGGCAAAGCTACAGTGTACATTTTGCGAAGGAAGACCCCTTGGTTATTGCCAGAAACGACTTTATTCTCGCCCTTGAACGTCGATAACTCATTTGACAGCTTTGGATTGGTTTCCCTCGCCGAGAGCGAGAGTAAACGCTCAAACTCTATGTTATTTGCCTCTTTCGCCCAAACACTCTGTTATTTTCCTCCTTCCCTCCCAGAATACCAAGGAACAATGCGGAGTTTGCTTATTAATTTCAACTTCGAGCGCTCGCAACAACCTCTGCTGTAGACTCATGATGACGTTCCAAGTGTAATAGTTTCTGAAATATTTAATTGATCCCTGTAATAAAACACGTAATTTAATGTCTTGCCCATTTCTGTGTTATTATTCTCAGAACCTGTGACACCAGTGGATTAAATATTGTTTCAGTGTCAAAATAGTCTATTGCCCTGACGTATTTCGAAGAACTACATCTTCATATTCAAATGACAATTTTCTTTTCGTTAACGATCTATTTCAAGATGATGCCTTTATAGGCAAACGTTTCTTCTGTGGCGTCCAATTACTTAACGAACAAAATGGAAGTGTCTACTTTCATAAGGTTATTAACAAACCTTTCTCTGGAATTTGAAAAGATAATTACGTTTTCCATTAATACAGTCTCGAAATAGGGAACAACGCATTCACAACACATAGTTTGAACTGTTTGTCCCAGGAGAATATCAATGTATGTTTTTTCAAAATCACACACATACAAATAATTTCTTAAACTGTTTCTTCCAGAAACTAATATTAAATGCTAAAGATAACATTGACGTTAATTTTTATTTTTGCAGTATTTTCTGAGAAATTTTGAGTACAAGTGCTGGAAGATCTGTGGTCGAGGACGTCACACAAAAAGTGAACAGAAGGTCGCCGGTCGAGGACTAGAAGTGCTGTCATTTTCAAAAATATCGATGCCCCGATATATCGATATAAATAATCTCATTAACGACTCTCGATATACCTGAAAAATTATAGACATATCGACATAGCGACGTAAAACATATCGATGTACAGGCTTATAAAAATATCGGCTGCACACTGCAAATATACTGCCGGTTTTAAAGCTGTGTTTGTAAGTATTGATTTTTATTAGATATTCTGTACGTCAACAAGCTAGCTACCTGCCTATCTCCCTTAGAGCAAGAAATGAATAGAAAACGATGCACGTTCACGCTTGGCCATAACCACTTTGCTAACATTGGTAACTACATGTCAGTGGTACAATAAAAGGTGTCCGATGGGTCCGTCGTTCGGTTTCGTCACACATCGGATTTTTCCGGGACATTTCATGTCGACTTCCTTGTTTCTTCATTTTTACAAAGCCCAGCGACCTAACAGTTGTAGTGTCAAAATTGCCTGGTAAAGCTAAACGTTGTAGTTTCCGTGGGTGGCTCCGAGCGCCGATTACATCAGCATTTCCCCTCACATGTCTCCGTTCACCGCAAAAGACCAATCTTGTCATTTACATTTATGTTCATTATTTTCAGTAACTGTTCTTGGAAATTGCCGATTTGAAGAAATAGACACTAGTTGCGTTAAAAATTGTTTTTTAAAACAACTAGTGAGCAGTTCCTTCAAATCGGAAATTATGCTATTCCATTCACACAGCCACCTCCACAGCCCCCCTTTTTCCCAGTGAAATCGGACTATTTCTTTTGTGCCACATATTCTTGCCTCACGCAGTCAAAGAGGAAGACTGGTTGTGATGGAAGCTCAAAGAATAGTAAAGCACCTTCATTCAGTGAAGTAAAATTATGTTTCACTACAATTTCAAAATAAAGCTTTAAATATTTACCGAAGATTTTGAAAAAAATATAATATAAAATAAACATATCGGCACTTGACGTTCCCATTTTGACATCGATATATCGATGTATCGGGGGAGAATGTAGCCGATATGCATTGAATTTATCGAAAACGATATCGATATATTGATATTTTGCCTGCAGCCCTATCGAGGACAAGAACGTATGTCTCAAAAACGAGTCATTACAATAAATTATTATGGAAGTGATTTCTACTAATTTTATTGATACAAACAAATTAGATAGCATTAAAGTGCAAAAACAAGAAAATGGCAATATAGATCACCCACAACATAAACATTTTACAGAAGTAGCTCTTATTTCTATTCTCTAAGCTCCCATGTGACAGAATCCAAAATTCTGAAGAAGAAAACACTTATTCTATTCCAAATATGGAGTGCATCTGAAGCGCCTTACCCATGAATGGGAGGAGTCCGAATTTCAGGCTTGGGTCGGGGAACAGTTTTAAATTCATGATCATATTTTTCCAACCCCAATTTCCCGGGTGTGGTGTACAAGCGATAGCCATCTCCTTGTGTCTTCACAGATCTTCTGTTCCAGGACAACTTCACTTTTCTGTCCTTGCTCCTCCACATCTGATCTTACAGTCTTTGCCCAGCGTTTTCTTGGTCCTCCCCGCGGTCTGCAGGTCCATCTATCACCATTCAGCTACGTCTAACTTTGGGTTTTATGCAACCCACATCTCCTTCACACACCACAGGCAGATGTTCTGGTTCTCTCGCTAGCTAGGCGCAAATTAGTGGCACTACAAAAAAATGAACAGGACGTTTTTGTAGGAAATTTAATCTAGATAAATTTTTTGTTGGGACATGTCTTCGTTGGAGGCCACAGCTTTCGAATTATTCAAGAAAAATGCACAAAAGTGATCTTTAAATACGTTTTTCTTGAATAACTCGAGAACTGTGGCCGCCAACGAAGACGTGTCCCAACTCAAAATTTAATTAGATTAAATTTTCTATAAAAAGGTCCTGCTCATTTTTCCTGTAAGACTGGTAGTTTGCGCACTGAGAGTGAGAGAACATGAAAATCTGCAGGAACTTTTTGAAGGGGCTGTGGGTTGCATAAATCCCATAGACAGGGGCAACTGTGTCGCCCTGTATAAACCGCAGTTCCTGAAAGCCCAAGTCTGTGGCGCCATATTCGTCAATATTAGCAGATCTTAGATGATGTGACTACTCACTGCCAAAAGAACTCTACCATGCAGAGCCAAAAAAACATCTATTACTTTAAAATAATTGGCATTTGCGGTGTTTGATGTCACATTATTTCGTAAGCATGCCGCTAGTAACCGTGGACTAATAGCCTTCACTTCATGTTTTCTTTTACTCCTCCTATAATGACAAAGAAAGTCCCCAAGAAATGTGTCCACGTATTGGGAATTTTTAAACTGCGATTTTCAGTGTTTCACATGTATAATGAACAAGTTTTTGGAGTACAAATTAAGAAATGGCTTATAACATTTTCCTTAATGAGTAACTTCCTGACTAACCAATGCTAATCAATTAGATTGGAAAATTTAAGGCTGACCTAACTTGCCCATCTGTCTAAAAGCAAGTATTTATTGCATAAATGTACAACACCACCTTGCTTTACATTTTGTACGCATTATTTTCATATTACGAAGAATATAATTTAAAGAACGCCATTGTCTCCATTCTACAACACGCCACTGATCCAAAGTACTTCATCTGTTTCAAATGCCAGTAAAAGACACTGCATATGTCGTACATCATACAATTCCTATTTTTGGAGAATCCAAATCAGAGAAAAAAATATTAAATTGTCGCTAAGTTTTGCAAGAGCTCTTTAGCCACCTATGCTTCAGTTAGTTCAGTGTTATAAACAACTTTTCTTGCTATGTTTTCATTACAACTACGTTTTTATACACATTCAGCGTTTGTTGCCCTCTTTATATTCATTTCTCAATCAGACTGAAGTCTTCTCGCATGTTCTGATACGATGAAAGTGAATAGGCACCTTCATCAGATTCACTGCACGTCCAGGATATCTAGTTTTGTCGTTAAAGAGCCTGTGCCAGAGGTTAGAGTGTGCACAAAATAACTTGGCCAGTGACTGCACAGACAGCATGGTAGGGGAGGAACACAGCAGTGGTGGGGGCTCCACTCCGAACAACCACAGTGCGGCTGGGGAGATGCGGTCGGACAGCCGAAGACTATGCACTGACTCACATCTCATGTAACTTAGAAGCTACTTATAGCGACTCTGCAAAAAACGATACGATTATTAACAGGTTATGTCAGTGTGACCAATAATTTGACAAGTATAGATAACCGAAATCAATAGTTTCTCATTAAAGTACCGAAAAAGTAATAGTAATAAAGAAACTATCATGCAAAGCAAAATAAGGAAGTTTCATAAAACAAAAAGCGGTAAAAATATAGGTAGGAGACAACGTCGCTTACCATAATGTTGATAATGTAAAATAAAGAGCGGTAGTCATGTGGAAACTTATGCGCCAGTCCACTGACAACTCCTTTGGCAGTTTGCCTAAAATAAAATTTTCTTCTCGTTCTTTCACACCTTTCGAAAGTAGTGAAGCCTTGGAAAGCAGCTAAAGCTATGTTTCCCCCACCCTACCCCTAGCCCCCTTCTTTATTCTCTTTATTGTGCGACTGGTGTTGCTAGTGGCTCCTGTACCTCTCTCAAGCACAGTTTTAATGAGATTTTTGGTTCCTCGTTTGCCTCTTCCGACATAAATTTAATGGCATTGTCTAGAATCACAATACTGTGTGGTTCGGAACCACATGTGGATGCAGCGGCTTCTTCACCTTAGGTAAGATATCATATTCGAAAATCGTTTCATTGTGCTATGATTGGTATGACGTGTACATAAACTGATATGCTCGCAATGACACGAAAGTTTCTATAAGGAAAGCTCCACTAGTCGTTTTGTGGCCATATCCATAACTCGTCATCTGTGATATAGTTTGTCTATTTGCTAAAATAAAGCGAAATGAAGCAGCAAGATTCAGATCTTAGTCGTCGGGCCATCCTGATACGCAAATTTACATAAAATCACAACTAACGAATGTTGGAACTTCCCTATCAACGGGACATGGCTGTTCCCTTCCCCCATCTGTTCCAGGTAAGCAAGTTCGTCTTCGATAACGTAGACGTCGATGGACGTGAAACATCACACCTATTGATTCTAACCTTTTCTTTCTATTGCTAAAGCAGATTGTTTTAGTAAATTGTTAAATATTTGGGTTAACAGAGAAAACACAACAAAACAACTCTCGACATACGTTAATGTGATTTGTAAATTGTGAATAAATTTGTTTTAGTAAATTGTCAAATATTTGGGTTAAAAGAGAAAACATAACAAACAACTCTCGACATACGTTAATGTGATTTGCAAATTGTGAATAAATGCAGAATGATAAAAGTAGTTATAAAAATACAAGTATTAAATGATTTTTACAATTCATTACATGTCGCCTATTATTTCACAACGTAAAAAATTGAGTCAAAGTGTTCCTGAAAAATCAAGGAAAAAGAGAACTGTAGCAATAGTTCTCGGTAACGACGGAACTGTGCAAATCACGGCGACCAAGAGAAATATTTTCCTAATGCCATGTTCAGAACTGGAAGAGAAAGATGACGGCTTGATTAAATGGACAAAAAGTTGAAAAACTAAGGTCTTTTTATAAGCACAAAAGAAAAGGGTAAAAGAAAGAGTAGTTACTTACTACCGGTAGCAGTGCAATGGCTCACCAGAAACGCCACATGTCGGCTTTGTGAAGCTGAATATGGAAAAAGTGTATCAGTTGATAGCAGATGAAACTAGCTCCATATTGTCTTTCTCCAAGGAGCTCAAAGTCTGTTGTTATCACAACTAAACAATAATTAATGCGTCGATAGCAAATAAAGAAATAATACGGTCGAATTTCTGGAAACGAAAATGTTACATAGTGGCATGCTTATCAGAAAAGAAATCTCAAAACAAGCGCTTAAATTAGCCAACTGAAGAAACGTTGGAAAACATTAGGGAATTGTGCTAGACTCTCAGAACAGTGGGTAAGCTCGCAGGTAACACGATGACGGCTTGTAGTTATTCCCAAACTGCAGCAATCGCGCTTCTGGCAGTAGTCACAACTTTACTACGGTACTTGGACTGCATTCAAAGACAGAGCTACTGTTGTTAACATCTGTCAACAAGTGACATATGACAAACTAAAAAGGTTCCAGTGTTCCTGTAATTAGGGCTCTGAAATACCGTACATGTCAGGCTATGAATTATTACGTTGCGTCGGTAAACGGGAGACCATGTTGATTAGCTGGAGGTAAACGGAGAATGTTTTTACTGTAGGTGTTTCCCCCGTCGCCAAGATTATGTTCTATTGTTACTACTGTATTCTAATTACAGTTCATCAAATTCTGTGCTAGCTACTTGTGTCGAAAGAAAATGCTGTGATTACAGATCTCTGCAGCATGGCAAGTTATTGGTAGGATCTAAGCTTATCGGTCGCAGTCAGAAGTAGCAAGTCGTATCTGAGTTTGCTGAAGTGGTATTACAAGACAGTCGAATGACTTTGAAACCATGGGAGGTATTCGAAACAAATACTTTTAAGATCACCCCAACGCATTTACAGCCATAGCTCTTACGCACAGTCTGTTAGAAAAGGCTATACAACGCGACTCATTCGCTACAAGCCTTAAGTTTAACAACAGAACACAAAATATCAACCACAGCTATCCACACTATTCTCCCGAATGTGACCTCTATGCGTGCAGGACCATTGTGTGTGACCTCATTCATTATGCGCCACCGAACTGCTCCGACGAACTGGACGCACACCATACTGTAGACGTACCAAAATGAACTTTGTTTTTGCCCTTTGAGGACGAATACGCTTACATATTATAGAGAGAGTGGGGAACAACTGCACATTTCTGCCCGTTAAGTGCAGATATTGCGATATTGTTGATGACTGGGATTCTCTGGGAAGATATACTAGAAGCAAGTTACGGCATCTCAAGATTGTACTAATGCTTGCTTTTCTTGATAAGTGACCAAATGCGTCTCAGGAAATCAACACTCTTAATGAAACCATGCCACGCAGGTGTTGGTCGAACACGGTGATCGGACACTGTATTAGTAGATATTAATTGCGGTTGCCTCCCCCTTTTCCCATAAAAACATCACATCACACTGCAGTTTTCGTAGACACCAGTCAGAGAACAATAACCGATTTTGAAATTTATTGGCTTGAAACTATTGATGGAAGAAAATGCAGAAAGGATGAAATACAGGGTAGCCCTTTCAATCCTCCCACATTTCAAAGTCTCAGGAAAAACAACTACAGTAGAAATGATAATGAAATTGCATCGTATGCCATAGCATCTCAAAGAATTTATATTCCCGCGTTAGACGTGCCTACTATTGTCGCCAGAGTGCAACACGGTCCCGTGAAGTGGAAGTGGCGACCCCACAGTAGCGAGCGCAAGCAGTAGCGTGGTTCGTAGAAATAAAATCACCGAATGCTGTGCAAAGAAATTATCGTAGGTTGCACGGATTTGATTAACCGAATGTGAAAATAACTAAGGAATGTTATCGTAAGTTTCTGGCAACTGCAAGTGTTCTGAAACATCCTGGGGGTGCATGTCGTAGTGTTTCGGAAGTGACAGTGGAGGACATGAGAAAAGCATTTCTCAAAGTACGCGTAAGTCAGTTCGGCAGGCATCTGGGCAACTTAATGTGCCCCGAGCAACATTGTATCGTGTAGCACACCAGTCTTCGTTTGTATACTTACAAAGTGCAAATCCTGCAATATCTGATACCGAACAACAAACCATGCAGACAACAAAATGGTTCAAATGGCTCTGAGCACTATGGGACTTAACTTCTGAGGTCATCAGTTCCCTAGAACTTAGAACTACTTAAACCTAACTAACCTAAGGACATCACACACATCCATGCACGAGGCAGAATTCGAACCTGCGACCGTAGCGGTCGCGCGGTTCCAGACTGTAGCGCCTAGAACCGCTCGGCCACTCCGGCCGGCATGCCGACAACAATTTGCTACAGATATGCTGCAGCAAAGTGACATGGATGCCAGCTTCGTGGAAAGACGTTTATTCTCGTGTGAGGCAGGAACGTTTAATCTGCATAATGTTCCTATTTGGAAGTGCTAGCATCCGCATGCTCTGAACTTCTGGTGTGGGCTAATGCACGACGGGATTGTTGAACCGTTCTTTGCAGAAAACACAGTGAATGGGTAAGTGTGTCTGGACATGTTGGAGCAGTTTGTATTCCCTCAGATAAAGACTTTCAAGCCAGCATCATCTTTCAACAAGATGGAGCTCCGCCGCATTGTCAAGTTTCGCAGGTTGCTGGTTATGAAATTATTCAGTCGATGAATCGGACACGCAATACCCACTGCCTGGCCACCACATTCCCCTGACGTTACCCTGCTAGGTTTTTTTGTGGGGTTTCGCGAAGAAACACTTGTTTGCCATCAAAATGGACGACATTCCTGTATCAAGACATTTTACGAAGAACGTAACAAGAAAGTGAATACAGACTTGATATTCTTCGTGCTGGAGGTGTACTGATGATTATTACATAAATACTTCGAGATGCTCTATCGTATGGTGTAATTTTTTTATCATACATACTATAGTTCTCTTGGGCCTTTGAAGGTTAAATCAGCAGTTAATATGAACCTTACTGATAATTTCAGTTTGTAGTTTTCACCGGGATTTGTGGTGTACGCCGGCCGAAGTGGCCGTGCGGTTAAAGGCGCTGCAGTCTGGAACCGCAAGACCGCTACAGTCGCAGGTTCGAATCCTGCCTCGGGCATGGATGTTTGTGATGTCCTTAGGTTAGTTAGGTTTAACTAGTTCTAAGTTCTAGGGGACTAATAACCTCAGCAGTTGAGTCCCATAGTGCTCAGAGCCATTTTTTTTTGTGGTGTACTTTACCAGTTGAGCTATCTGAGTGTGGCCAATGCGCCTGTCATTTTCTGTTTTCTTTTTTTACATAATCTTGCCTCTCTCCTCTTAACCATGCAAGCGCTGTAGAGAGAAAGGGAAGACACAGTTCCGTTCAATTCAGACAATTCTACTGTGAAAGCACATACCCAAGGTCCTTCAGGACCACGGTTTTAATCTGCCAATCGATGTAATGTATCTGACACACCACTAAAAACAACTAATTTCAGTTTACAGTGGGCGTCTGAGACGAGGAAAGACAGGATAAGACAATAACAAAGACTATATGCAGCAACTTATCCCCAACTATTTTGAAGATACTGTGTTGACGATGAATGGCAAGAAACAGAGAAAATCTAACAATAACTTCTGCTTTCTAGAACTATGGACAGATGTTGGTTGGCTAGTGACTGAGCTAATAACACAGAAGGCTAGATCAAGAATTTTCTTTACTGACAGTTTTTTGAGTATAAGTAAATTTCATTAAAACAAATCTTAAAATACGTGTAAGGTAGCATACATATTATTTGTAATGACATTTTCGCCAAATTTCTTAGCAAACTAACAGATTCGTAATCAACAGACAGTGCTTTTGAAGATCGGGCAAATACGTTCACGGATTGTCGCTGTTCATCGCAAAGCTTTTGAAGAGGTTGCTGCAGCGAGAAGCAACAGGAGAGCACTTCTCCTTCTTTTTCTTGTCACTTTGTCTCGCATCGGCGTGGGGTCGGCATTGCTATGAACGGATTTGGCGTGGTTAGTTTCAGGCTTGTTGCATGTTGGGATGCCGGATGCCCTTTCTGTCGCCATCACATTCCCCCCCCCCCCCCCGCCACAATCCCCCGCCTCTCCCTCCCACCCTCCCAGCGCGGACGGAATATGTATACCCTAGCCGTCTGCGTGTAGTTATTATTCATGTGGAAGTGAGCGAAAGTTTTCGAAATTTTGCGAATCGTGTAACTGAAGCTGGACTTGGGTACCAGCCCGGTATTCACTTAGTGGGATGTGGTTAACTGCCTGAAACTCACAGCCAGGCCAGTCGGCGCACCGACCCTCGTCATTAATCCACCGGATGGATGCGATGCGGGACCGACGGACATCCCCGTCCCGGAAGCGGCTCTACAACACGCATGGCTATTCGGGCTGGTTAAGCAGCAAAGGGACACTGAGGACGAATAAAACTGTATGTGAAACACTGATTTCCTCGCGACATGGATGTAGAATTAGAACGTCATTATCTGGAGATATTCTTGTGTACAGCTAATTAATTTATCGACTGAAAGACATTGTAACAACAGTAAGGAAAACCGTTCGTTAATTCAGTTGGTGAACAAAAATAGTCTTACAGGATAAAATACACTATTGGGATTCGACCAGGAAACAAAGATACCGTGCATCATTTAAAATCCGAATTTCTAATAATATAGATTATCTGTGATTGAATCACAGTCTCATGTGAGCATAAGACAGCAGAGAACTGATAAGGAGAAATTTTCTGATATATAATCACTGAACCATTGAGCACATCTATTTCTTGATCATCCCAATAGCCAGCTTTCCAGAAAATGAGATTCTGATGCCCAGGAGCAATATACTACGTGATCACTTGCGGTGCAGTACAGTTCGCGTATCTCCTTCCTCAGTTATTTGCATCACGTCTTAGCAGCTGTCCTTGCGTCTGGAGCGATTAAGAAGGAAGCTAGTGCAACAGATTTCTCTCTTGCGTGGAGACGTTTGCCGTATGTCCGGGAGAGGAGAAAGCTGCGTCGACGACACAAAAAGCCGCATACCATCTGTGGCTTGATAGGAAACTTGGTGCGCGAGCTCTTAGCGGCCCTACCTATTAGCATTTGTGTTAATATCTCCACTAATTTGCTGCTCCTCTAACAGTAAGACAATTGTCTAATTATCTGGTTCATATTGATACTTTGCGAGGAGCCTGTAAATTCTGAAGCAATATAAGGAGATGGTGTCTGTAGACCTTCACTGAAGCGCTAAAGAAACGTACAGGCATGCCTATTTCAAATAAAAAAATATGTCAAGAGGCACAATACGGCGCTACGGTCGGCAACGCCTGTATAAGAAAACAAGAGTCTGGTGCAGTTGTTAGATCGGTTACTGCTGCTACAATGGCAGGTTATCAAGATTTAAGTGAATTAAAACGTGGTGTTATAGTCGGCGCACGGGCGATGGAACACAGCATCTCCGTGGTAGCGATGAAGTGGAGATTTTACCGTACGGCCATTTCACGACTGTACCGTAAATATCAGGAATCGGCCAAAACATCAAATCTCTGACATTCCTGCGACCGGAAAAAGATCCTGCAAGGATGGGACCAACGACGACTGAAGAGAATCGTTCAACGTGACGGAAGTGCAACCCTTCCGCAAATTGCTGCAGATTTCAGTGCTGGATCATCAACAAGTGTAAGCGTGCGAACTATTCAACGAGACATGATCGATATGGGGTTTCGGAGCCAAAGGCCCACTCGTGTACGTTGATGACTGCACGACACGAAGCTTTACGCCTCGCCTGGGCCTATCATCACTGACATTGGACTGTTGATGACTGAAAACATGTTGCCTGGTCGAAAAAGTCTCGTTTCAGATTGTATCGAGCGGATGGACGTGTACGGTTATGGAAACAACCTCATGAATCCATGGACCCTGCATGGCAAGAGGGGTCTGACTGTTCAGGTTGTTGGAGGCTCTGTAATGGTGTGGGGCGTGTGCAAGTGGAGTGATGTGGGACTCCTGGTACGTGTAGATACGACTATGACAGGTGACACGTACGTAAACATTCTGTCTGATCAACTGCATCCATTCATGTCCATTGGGCATTCCAATGGACTTGGGCAATTCCAGCAGGACAATGCCAGAATTGCTACAGAGTAGCTCCAGGAACACTCTTCTGATTTTAAACGGTTCCGCTGGACGCAAAACTCCTCAGACATGAACATTATTAAGCATGTCTGGGATGCCTTGCAACGTGCTGTTCAGAAGAGATCTCCCCCCTCCCCCCTCCCGTATTCTTACGGATTTATGGGCAGCCCTGCAGAATTCATGGTGTCAGTTCCCTTCAGACATTAGTCGAGTCCATGCCATGTCGTGTTGCAGCACTTCTGCGTGCTCGCGCGGACCCTACATGATATTAGGCAGACGTACTAGTTTCTTTGGCTCTTCAGTGTATAACAGCGCCTATTGACCCCGGAAAGTCCAGTACAGAAAACTAATAAACTAGTAGGTGTACTAAATACCGAGTATCCATTGATAACAAAAGACATTGATTTGCAATGTCAAAGTAATGTGCGTCAATGATTTAAGAAACTGGTGCTTTTTATTCAGTTCGTAAGCTGGTTTAATGCAGCTCCCCACGTACAACTTCCTTCTACATAACTATTGCAACCTTCATGCACTTGGTCTCTCTCCACAATTATTACCTCCCCCTCCCGTCAGGAAAATCCTTCATTAGCAACATAACTATTGCTGGATCCGCTCAGAATGCCGTGCGAGATAGCTCACCGCTTCTGGGATTCAGGGAGGAGCACCGGCCCTTCATCGAACCCGGCCGGTGGTTTAATGACGAGGGTCGGTGTGCAGGCCAACCTGGATGAGATTTTTAGACGGTTTCCCACTTCTGATGAGGTGAATACCGGGTTCGTACCCATCTCCCCACTCAGCTACACGATTCGCATACGCTTAGAACATGTTCTCCCACTTTCACATAGGATAACAATAGACGCAAACAGATCAGTTACACAAATTACGTTCCGGGCGATAGGGCTGAAGGCAGGAAGGACATCCGGCCACCCTCTACCATTGTCATTGCCAGATCCAAAACTACATGTTGATCCCTTGAAGATACGGAATTAACGCCATGAAAAAGAAGAAGAAGCGGTAAAAAACTACCTTGTTCATATGTGTGGTGTCTGTTCTTGTGGGAATCAGGTGAGGGTGCGAGGGTACACTACGTATGTAGTTGGACTGGAAGTGTGTTCCGATTGCAGCATTGGTTAATGCGACCATTCGCGATAAGCGGGAAATCAGGGTCAAACTCCCTGCCAGGCACACATTTCCACTTGTCGCCAGTGGGCCGGCCGCTGTGGCCGAGCGGTTCTACGCGCTTCAGTCTGGAACCGCGCGACCGCTACGGCCGCAGGTTCGAATCGTGCCTCGGGCATGGATGTGTGTGATGACCTTAGGTTAGTTAGGTTTAAGTAGTTCCAAGTTCTAGGGGACTGATGACCTCAGATGTTAAGTCCCATAGTGTTCAGAGCCATTTGAACCATTTTTGTCGCCACTGGATTTATTTTAATGCCCTATTGCAGCTGAAACCGATCCCCAGGATTGTTCCTACAATATATCCCTCCTTTTTAGATAAGATTCTCAGTAAGATGATTTTTCTTCAGTTCAGTTCAGCACCCCTTCATTAGTTATGCGTTCTACCCAACTAATCTTCAACTTTTATCTGTAATTACATTAGTTTTCTACCCTCCTCTCGTCTGTGCTATTAATCGTCTAGTTTCAGTTATAAGTAAATATTTCCAGAAAATATTTTCTCGTTGCTAAATTTATTCTAGATGTTAACGTATTTCTCCTCTTCAGAAACGCTGTTGCCAATACGCATTTGATATCCTTTTTACTTCACTCATCGTCAGTTTTTTTTTTTTCCTGCCAGGAGAGCGAAACTTGAATTCTACTTTTAGTGTCCCATTTCCTAATATAATTCCAGCTGCATCGAGTGACTTAACACAGCTACACTACAGTAGCCTTGTTTTACTTCTCTGGTATTCATCTTATAACGTCCTTTCAATCTTTTACCTGTTCTTCCGAGTCCTTTGACGTCTCTAACACATTGCAATGTCACTGGTGAATCTTAAAGCTTTTAGCTTGTTCTCAATTAATTACGTTTCCCTTCCCAAATTTGCCTTCGTTTCCTGTATTTATTGCTCAATGCACAGATTTCATAACGTGAGGAATGTCCTACAATCCTGTCTGACTATAATACTGCCTCTGGGCATCACCTCTCATAACTGGAGTTTGATTTCTGTGCTAATTGCAGAAGCCTTCTGCTCCCTGCATTTTAATCTCGATAATATCCGAATTTCAAACAGCGCATACCAGACAAAATTTTCAAATGCTTTTCCTAGATTTATGAATGCAGTAAATGCAGGTTAGTCGTTCGTCAACAAGTAATGTACGGTAAATCGAAGAGTCAGTATTGTGTCTCGTGTTCTTAATTTCTCTGGAACCCAAATGGATCTTTCCCCATGTCGGCTTCAACAGTTGTTTCGTTCTTCTGTTCTTTCCTCATTATTTTCCAATAATGACTTCCTGTAGTGATTCCTCGGTAACATTAACATCTGTCATCAACTGCTTTCTTTATTGGGTCAAAAAGCTTGGTGAATGAAAAAACTAAGCAGAAGGGACAAACAAAATACTCTTATATGATTAAAGTAATTTATATAGGCAGCATTACACTTCTTTTATTTCACAAAGTTCTGAAAACTGTAAGTAAAGGTTTATTTTCGACTCGATCACACGTCACCGAATGCCCGTAAAAATATGATCTAGACAATGTGTACACAATGAAGTGGTGTTCGCCCTCCCTACTCTAGGTCCAACTAGGTGGCAACAAGTATCATCTCCTTGAGTGATGTCTTACGGGAAACGTGAACTTCGTTAACACGTGTAGTCTGTCCTTGACATCTTCAACTTTTCAACTAATTCGTATAATTTAACTCAGTATTCTGCATACCTAAATGTTGGCGAATGATGAAGTTAACACTATTACTGATATCTGCCATTTCTGGTGCTGCTACCTGTCGGTTAACGCCGGCCACACACGCCACTCCGACAACGGGAAGCGCTTGAGTCGTCAGATATTTGCTTTACGCCTTCTGCTGCGTTCGTTTCTACTAACACAGCATGCGTCACCCCAGTTCCTGCAATTTGTAGTAAAAGTTGATATTTGTGTGTGCCACCATTATAATGTAGTACAAGTCAGGCAAACGGATTCAGTTCAGTGTGTCCGACGCTTCGTGGGATCTGTGCACACGTCTCATTCATTCATTTATAACATACATTTCAGTTTAGATATCGGTCCATTCACTGAACGTTTTGGATGCCCCGTGTAGTACGATAACAAAAAAACTTGCTACGCAATATTCTGACGCTGCGGACTGTGACACAACCTTGTTGATTCAACAGAACTCTTTTTTACTAGTAATGGTGCAATTTACAACTTGTGAAACAAAAATATTTGGGAGATTATGAACTAAGCCACTTACCACGACATATACTTCAGTAAAGGGAAGAAAATTTACTTCGAAAAACTGTCGGTATGATAGGTTCTGGCTTCAAAGAAAACATTATTGGTATTTATTGGGCACGCTAGAGTCAGTATCGAACTAATTACAAAATTTAAATAGTGACGTGTTGGTGCATTATTTACATTTTCATAATATGCTGATGCAATATTTCCATCTTCAGCTAAGAAAATTACCTCTGTAATACACATGGAAAGCTAATTTAAATGAAAAAATGTTGAGTAGAAATAATTAGCAGTATATCGATTATAACGTCCGACAGAAGTGCGACTACCTATCTCTACTTTGCAGACTCTTTTCAATTGTAGTCGGTCCTGTATAGGTTCGATTTAATTTTTCGAAAGATTGGTTGAGATACCGCGAATAAATACCTCAGTCAGTTCAATTAGATTTTCAGACGAACACGGCCGCAAACCTCTTTGAAGGACTTGTATGTCTGTAGACTGTTAAATTACATTAAGATAACCTGCTTATAAACTTCAGAGAGAGAACTGCCGCATCGCATCGAACACGGGACTAATGTTGGAGAGAAGCAAGGCTCAGATTCTCAATATGGCTTCTTTGTTTGGATTTTATTTGGTTTCCTTCAGCTACATAAGGTGGACTGGGAAGGGTTTCATTCAAAGTCAAGGCCGATTCTGTTCAATCACTGCACAACTCAGTGTTACATCTCCAACGACGCTGATGTCCCTGAGAAGGTAATCCTCGTCTACCGCTACATAGCACTAGGATACTGGGTAGTAGAGGTAGAATGGTAAATATACCAGCAGGTGGTAGTAAGGAGAATTTCCAGTTAACTGTTCAAATAATCATGTGCCAAATTTATCGCTGTATGTAGGCAATCTCTGAAATATGATGAGGCGCACTAAACTAACATACGGAAGCATATTCTCGATACGAAAACATATGAACTATTTAAAACAGCTCAAATTACGAGGGCCGTTCAGAAAGTAACCTCCGGTTGATTTAAAAAAATACACCAAGTTAAATAAAAATATTTTAATATATACATCTTACAACTACATCTTTGCACTATTTTTCTACATAGTCTCCATAGCGATTGAGGCACTTATCGTATCTCTTCACAAGCTTTGAAATTCATTCTGCATAAAAATCACCCGCTTGTGCCTGGAGCCAGCCTGTGACCGCATCTTTGAGCTCTTCGTCGTCATCAAACCGCTGTGACCCGAGCCATTTCTTCAAATGCATGAAGAGGTGATAATCACTTGGCGCCAGGTCTGGGCTGTAAGGTGGATGGTTGATAACGTCCCACTTGAAGGACTCAAGAAGGGCCGTTGTTCTGCGAGCAGAGTGAGGACGGGCGTTATCGTGCAAAAAAACGATACCGGAAGTCAGCATACCACGGCGTTTGTTCTGTATAGCCCGTCGTAACTCTTTTATTGTTTCACAGTACACGTCTTGATTAATGGTCGTACCACGTTCCATGAATTCAACCAACAACACCCCTTTGGCATCCCAAAACACCGTTGCCATCAGTTTTCTGGCAGAAAAATCTTGCGAGGCTTTTCTTGGTTTGGTAGGCGAATTTGAATGTGCCCACATCTTTGATTGTTCTTTTGTCTCAGGGTTCACGTACTTAATCCAGGTTTCGTCACTGGTCACGATTCTGTTTAACAATGGTTCTCCTTCGTCCTCATAACGTGACAGAAAGTCTAATGCAGAGGCCATTCTTTGAGTTTTGTGGTGGTCGGTAAGAATTTTGGGCACCCATCGTGCAAAGAACTTACGGTAACCCAATCTTGCTGTCACTATCTCGTACAAGAGATAGAAATCTGTGGAAAACCAGTAGACAACTCCGACATTGAGAAACGTCGATTTTCACGAACTTTTGCATCAACTGTCTGAACGAGTTCGTCAGTCACCAATGATGGTCTACCACTCCTCTCTTCATCATGAACGTTTTCTCGTCCACTTTTAAATAAACGTACCCATTCACAGACAACTCCTTCACTCATAACTCTTGGTCCGTACACGGCACAAAGCTCACGATGAATAGCTGCTGCAGAATATCCTTTGGCTGTAAAAAACCTTATGACAGCACGCACTTCACATTTGGCGGGGTTTTCTATTGCAGCACACATTTCAAACTGCCACAAAAACTAAACTAGCGCAGGTACGACGTTCACTCGACCACGGCTTGATGCCGACTGACCTGTTGAGTGCGTGAATGCACAGATGGCGTCGCTACTCCCCCCACAACCCGCACTGTGACCAATCGGAGGTTACTTTCTGAACCGCCCTCGTAAATTTTAAGTATCCCACGACCCACTTTAATACACTTTCCATATCTTTTCGTTATTTAACTTGTCCTTTTTATTGGGTCTGCTGATGTACTTTAATGAGGACAGTAGATTTTCATTTATACTCCCAGGTGAAAATAAAATGCAATAAGGTACGTCTTGGCGGATGAGCAACACAGGCGAGAGCAGTGGTCATGGAATGTTAAATACAGAACATACTGCCTGACCGGTAGAAAGGATAGATCTGGGCCGGGCTGTTTTGTAGCCAAAGGGCGCTGGGCTAGGTTTTGGAAGGATCTGGGTCCCAAGTCCCATCCAGCCATCGAGATATGGATTTCCCTTGTAACAGCTAAATCACTTAAGGCAAATGCCAACCTTAGGTTGTATTCCGGGATGCTAAACCCCAAACTGTACTGTGCAGCTAAACGATCTTCCTACAATAAAAGAAGCAATATATATTGCAGGAAATTTCCGTTCCTGAGTTCTGTAAAACAATTTGATAACGCAAAACCAATTAACCAACTATCAATCACGCCATACTACACATTCAATGAGAAGCGATATTAAAAATGTGCCACATGCGTAAAAAGCTTCGTTGGTTTACCAAATGAATGGACTGAATAAGCTGCAATTACTATTTTCTAAAACTAAATTTCCATTGTTGAGATTTACAATTGGTTGGGAATATACACATTGACATAATATTCTCATAGTTTTGCATGTTGAATGCCGATACAGGTTAAAATTCTTCGCGTTCTTTTTAGCTCCTGAAAGACATCTAATTCACCCACATTCAGTTGAATTGCTCGTTCAGCAAAAATAGGTGTAAGCGAACTGCACGAGTCACGTGAATTTCGTTGAAAGGAGGACTACACGGATGGATAAAATCACTACTACTACTACTACTACTACTACTACTACTCACACTGCAAGTTGCTACCCTGCTGCCAGAAAACAGTCTACAGCATTCTTCAAAGCAGCAACAGCATTTTCGTCACAAAAATCGATAAACAAATACGATGTTGGCATGCTGATGACGTTAAAAAACTATGAGGCATTGTTTTAAGGACGTATGTTACCAAACACAATGGATATGAAACCACAGTTACGTCGAGATTGTCTTTTGCTCCAGACTAACGTGAGCGCCTCGGAACTAAATGTGACAAATCCAGCGTATCTCCACACCAATTGCAAATAGACCACACGTTCGTACGAAATTAACTAGAAAAATTCGAGAAAGACTTCAGATTTTTTTCCACTCCTATACTGGGCGATTCTTGGTGTCCTTGAGTTTCTACATTGCGCTCTTACCACTTTTAATCCACCGACCAACGCCGAGCTGCAGCCCACTCTTTTTTTGAGCCAACGGTCACGGCGACGAGGAGAAGCTACGACGCTGTGTTTACATTGCTCTCTACCACAGCTCCCAGTGACACGTTGCTGTACAGCAGTGCCGCTATTCGTGCAAAATTTCTAGGACACGAACAGATCTTTACCACTTGCTCAGACACAGCTTCCCGAGAATCTTAGTGTCGTCTAATAAGACCTTGCGTTGATTTCTTATAACGAACCCTCTGAGTGGGAGGTTGCAAGAGGCGAATGATGTTTACGGCATTTGACGCCCCACATATCGTCTGCGTTGCTACTGGCAACAGGAGGCAGTACTGGTGGTATCCAATGGTGAGCACAGCATGAGGCTACGGATCGTAAATGAACTGCTTAGACAGCGAGTAACTCAGAACAGCGCAACATTGCTGGCGATCTTCATACAAAGCAGAGCAATGGCAATGATAAACAGAGCAAGCATTGCATTAAGCGTATAAAAACAGTTGCCGAAACTGACATATCGTCAGGCATCCAACGAATTTCTCAGTGAGAAGGGAGTGGCAGATGACAGATTAGGTTTCTCCAAGTCAGTGGAATGTGCGTTGTCCTATACGCTCCAGTGTGCGGGCAACGTACATGAGGAATACAATGGTGACGATATGTCTTTAACAAGTGAAAGAGATACTGAAACAAATGTCGAGCCATGTAGTTCATCATCCTTATCGGACAGGGAGCCACAAATCCCGTCTCCAGTGAGATGTAGTAAAGGACAATCGTTGTCCAAGGAGCAGGTACTAAACATAATTACATAAATTGGGCGCGACGTAGATTACAGAGATTTCAAGGGAAGCAGTGGATGGTTGTATAGCTTCAAAAAGTGCTGCAGAATTGAAAGACGTAAGATAAAGAAATTTCAAACAAAGCGTCAACTTGACGATGTACAGCAAACTGCGGAATCGGCCCGATTAATTTGTACCTGAGATAAACATACTTACCCTATCGTTCAGTAAGTAATTTGTTTTCAGTTCCGACCAATGAGGATTTGAAGAGGACATGCGTATGAATGGAATCCTGAAAATTAGAGGTACCAAGAGTTGTATCAAGATCAGCCAATATCAATGCCTTAACGCATTCGTATACAATTATGCTGATTGTTAATCTGGATGGTAAATTGGCTGGAAAGTTATTTATTGTGAAGTGAGAAGTTCGAGGTGCTCTGCACCCTAAGATTCTTTCTCGTGTGTGTGATCTTGCAAGGGTAGTAGGGAATACTAAGATTTTCACTTTAGCTTTTTTAATTAACTAGGGGAATTTGCTCTAAAATACGACGATGTGTAATAGTGTAACACACTGAACAACATTTTAGGTTGATCTGAAGATGATTCTGTAATGAGGTGAAGCTGGTAGTCAGCAAAGATTGTTTGTGATCTTGACGTAGATTTTCATCCAAGAGTGGGGAGATGGGCGTAAGAAAACCCAACTATGGTATGAGCACTGCTTTTAGCCAACAGCTGATCAAAATAACTTGCTTTTGCTTGATTCCTGATCTGAGCATAAAAACCATACTCCTCTAGAGCAAACTATCCCTCCTAAAAAATGTGTGACATTGTATTAGATAACACGTGGACCACTGGACAAATTTAGCCCCTGGATGTCTGTTTTCTTCCGTGCCTATGAAACATATTATCGCACTATTTGCAGCTTTTCCTTAAAGGAAAGCCAGTTTCACGATAAGATCGACGACAGAATGTTTCGCGCTCGGTCGTACACCATCACATTCCATCATCCCGTTACACCAATATGATTCTACATCCATACTTTAAGAGTTAATGCCCAGCTGAACGCGTTGCACGATTTGTAACTACCTCGGAGTTCGCCCTCGATCTTGATCGTGCAAACTCTCTATTTAACTTCTGAATCATCCTTAGACGGCCCATTATTTTGCTTCTAGTTGGTCTGTGGGCCTAACCAAATACAGCCAAGTGTATTTTTCATTCGGTGTTGATTGTGCAAGTTAATGATTTGTTTCGAACATTTCCTGAATGTCGACGCTGTCCATTTCGTGAAGTGTAATACATACATGCCGTAGAAGATTGATCTCTGCACCTCCTGAGCACTCATTTCCTGTCGCCCTCCTGGTGCACGTGGAGAGCGCTTAGCAGTTAATATTTTTCCTGCCATAATTTTTAACCTTACTAAAGACTGAACTTGCGTCCTCGGACTAAGGAGTTCCTTGTTGGGTGTAAAATTTTTCGAAATTAGGATTTATCTGTTTTCATTGTTGACCTGATAAGAATGTGTGTGAATTACTAAGGGACCAAACTTCTGAGGTCATCGGTCGCTAGACTTACACACTACTTAAACTAAACACACTCACACATGCCCGAGAGATGACTCGAACCTCCGGCGGGATGGGCCGCGTATTCCGTGACATGGCGCCTCAAACCGCTCGGCCACTACGTGCAGCTTGACCTGATAGCTCTCTATTTAACTTCTGAATCATCCTTAGACGGCCCATCATTTTGCTTCCAGGTGGTGTGTGGGCCCAACCAAATACAGCCAAGCGTAATTAGTATCAATTTTTCGACTATTCCGAATAGATTCTCTTAGCTGCATCAAGGTGAAGCGCTGTATCAGCCGGACGCTTAAGTTTCGTATAAGAAGAACTTTCACACAAGGCAGCAGTCGGATTGCTGTACCAAATACATAAAGCATAAGAACTAAATAATAAACTACTAAGCCGGAGGCTGTGCCCGAGCGGTTCTAGGCGCTTCAGTCCGGAACCGCGCGACTGCTACGGTCGCAGGTTCGAATCCTGCCTCGGGCGTGGTTGTGTGTGATGTCCTTAGGTTAGTTAGGTTTAAGCAGTTGTAAGTTCTAGGGGACTGATGACCTCAGATGTTAAGTCCCATAGTCCTCAGAGCCATTTGAATAAAATACTTATCGGTTTTCTCAGTGCGAAATGCTGTTCAATTAATATTATTCTTTGACATTGTCAGTGGGGGACGTATACGATCTAGTGATCTAAAACATGTGTGGATAAAAATCCTACGTCAAGATCGCAAATTTTTACTGACTACCGGTTTCGGCTCATTACCGAATCATCTTCAGATAAATCTAAAATGTTGTTCAAGAGCGTAACACTGATTACAATCGTCGGCCTAGTTAAATAAAAAAATCTTAAAGTAACAGTCTTTGTTACTTATGTAAACTGACAACGTTAATCATTAAATGGGCTTTGTAACAATATTTCATTACTGATTAACGATGTGTACAGAGTGTCACACACTGAACAACATTTTAGGTTTACCTGAGGATTGTTCGGTAATGAGCCGAAACTGGTAGTCAGCAAAGATTGTTTGCTATCTTGACGTAGGATTTTCATCCACACATGTTTTAGAGTTCCATTTGAGAACGCGAAGTTGATACCAATCGCTCTGAAATAAGTGTAGCTGTGACAAGAGACTACAAATCGTTTGATCTGGATGTAAACAGAACTTCAGTTATCTTAGATGGTTCTGCAAGTACTTGAGGAGAACATCTTAGCTATATCAGGCTTTTTACTTGGAGAGAGATGCAAAGGAATATAAGACATCAGCTTCCTGTGGGAGTTAATTTATATCAATAGGGCAAGTTGAAAATTTGTGCCACATAAGAATTCGAACCCGGGTCCCCTGCTTACTAGGCAGACGCGCTGACCACTTCGCCAACCGGCATAGCGGTCACCAAAATCTCAGAGACACTCCAGCACGCTCACATACAACTAAGGCGAAGCCGGCCAATGATCCCTTGAGTGCAGATGCATACCAAGCTCAGACTCTTACGGAACGCCGCTAGTGACGGGGCGAATGAGCAGGGCACTGCGGCACTAGTGTGTGGGTCTGACAGGAGGCGTGCTAGGGTAGTCTAAGGGGGTTGTGGTGACCATTGTGTACGGAAGGTGTTCTGGTCAGCGCATCTGCATAGTGAGCAGGAGACCTGTGTTCGAATCGTGGTCGGGCACAAACTATCAACTTGTCCCATTGGTGAAAATCAGTACCCGCTGGCCGCTAATGTCTTTATGCTCTCTATGCCTTGATTCATAGTGAGTGCAGGATCAAAATGGTGTCCGCTCTTACGGACATATCCGAAAGAACAGACATCTACTTTGCGGAAGTTGGGGATTTGGTCCGACATTCGAACACATCGTAGTGATCAGGAATTGTACATGCCAGTTCTCCTCCACTACCTGCCAAACACTAGTGATGAAGGTTTCTTTTGCCTCCGAGATTCGACCTACTACCTCGGACCTAAGTTTATATGAACTGGAAATGGAGTCCCATTCTAATTGACAGAGCGTAGGTAGGGGAACAATGCGGGAGACCCGCACCGCCGTACTAGGCAAGGACCTAATGGAGGTGGTTTGCCGTTGCCTTCCTCTGACCGTAATGGGGATGAATGATGATGATAAAGACGACACAACAACACCCAGTCATCTGGGGGCAGGTGAAAATCCTGACCCCGCCGGGAATCGAACCCCGGAACTTGTGCTCGGGAAGCGAGAACGCTACCGCGAGACCTCGAGCTGCGGACTTAAATGAACTAGTAATGCGCAAATATCACGGTTTCTGAGACAGGTTGACTACATTTTATCTCACATAATGTGAAATAAAGTAATTGAGAAATAAAGTAATTGTAGAAAAGTAAATATCGGGCAGTCGATACATTTTTCTTATTTTCGTTTACCATCGTAAAAAAAAAAAAAAAAAAAAAAAAAAAAGATTCAAAAAGGATCACCTTCTGATTGAAATTTATCCTAATCAAGTTTAAAAATGACTGAGGCGAAGATGTGCTTTAATACTGTCATTAAGTATGTGCTTTCTAAAGCATCGGTGAAACAGATATACAGAGGTTGGACAAAACATGGAAAAGCCACAAACAGACACATTAATACACATTACCACGCCTAATACGGAGTAAGAAAACCGCTGGAATTCAAAACAGCTTCCAGTCATCTCGAAGTTGATAAATACGCGTCCTGCACGGTTTTAAAAGGTATCTTATACCATTCTTCCTACAAAATAGTGGCAAGTTCAGGCAATGATGACGGACGTGGATAGCGATTACGCACCCTTCGCTTCAAAGTAGACAACAAAGACTCCATAAAATTGATATCTAGTGACTATGGCGCCCACGGGAGATGGGACAATTCCTCATGGTGCTCACAAAACAAGTCATGGACGATGCGAGCTGTGTGAACAGGGGGCCCATTGTCATGGAACACAGCATTAGCATTGGAGAACAAACACACTACCGTGTGATCGACCTGATCAAAAAAAAGTGGTCACGTAATGCTTGGCAGTAGTGCGACCTCGCAGAGGAACCATGGGGCCAATCGATAATCAGGATGTAGCAGCCCATATCATCACCGAGACCCCGTCGTGTTTCGCTCTTGGGACGTAAACTCGGAAACTCGGTCTGAAGTTGGAAATAAACGTGAGACAAGACTCATCAGACCAAATGACTTTCTTCCATTGCTCCACAGTCCAGGATTTATTCTTCGGTACCACATTTTCCTATTACGGGCATTAGCATCACTAGTGGGTGGTTTACGAATTCCAGCTCACCCTGAAATTCCCAGCTTATGCAGCTTCCTTCGTGTTGTTTCGTTGGTAAAAGTGGTGGTTTGAAAGTAATCGCTATTCTCATGGCAATGAAGACAGGCTACATACAGTACTGCTGTTTTATCTGTGGGTGGAGAGTGGAACATAAAGCAGACATCGCCGATCAGGGTAAGAATGCAAATAGGAAATAAAACCGTCGTTCGTGTTCGTTGATTAAGCGTGACAAAATTAACCTGACAGCTCTTCATACAAGGCTGGGGCTTACGAAGAATTTCATAAAGTCTTTAGATACAGACTCATGTTCTGTCCTCTAACAGTGCAATAAATTTCTGGAATTGAGTTATACTAAAGTGACGTAAGATGTAAACGGAGTTACACAAAAAAAGGAAGCTGATAGCCGCTTCCAAAACGTACTGCGTTGTGCTGAGAGAAATGCATGTTAGACATTCGACTCAGTCGTTGCCAAATTATTTGGCCTTTATTAGTTCTTGACTATGTGAATGTTGTGCAGAAGTGTGCTACTGCGCACAGACAACTGGATTGTAACATAACCCTCAAAAGTTAATCTGCACTTTTTGACTTCTTACTCTAGAACTAGGTTCAGACAGCGTGCTTGGGACAAGATGAAACTTGCAGTGAATCGTCGCAGATAGAGTCCTTCTCCACGGATGGCCTCAGCACGGCCACCGTCCAAGGGTGGAACAGCCTTAATCAGAAACATCTCCACGATCTTGTGGGCAGCATGCTGAGGAGGATCCAAAGATGTTACAATGCACGGCGTAAAGTAATACGGTGTTGAATGTTACCCAGCAGCTGTTTTCGATTTCATAGATGTGCACTTTGCAATAGACTACCTTTATTTTGGTTATTTTTGTTTATGTATCGACTTTTTCTTTTAAGTGGGGATATCAAACGTGTCTCACATATCGACATACCGAGCTTTCGATCGAACGTTTGAATAATATCGATTCTCACGATATACCAGATGGAAAGAATCGATATTTTCAGTAAAATGGAATTGTTGAGTTAGAAACAGGTAACTGTTAATGTTCTACGAGTTGTCGGTCATTGTTTATTCATACATTAGTTTTGCCAAGAATTTTATATTTTAACATTATTATTGCTTCAGATTAAAGGAAATTTATAAAATTGTTAATTACACCACACTTATTTTAATACTAAAATCAAAGAGAAAATAATTGGAGCTTAGAACTTGAAGACGGTCGCCAGACCGAAACTGGTTGTCAACGTGAGTAATAAACAGACATTACAGCACATTTGGCGGCTTCCATGACAGCGCTCTTGAAAGACATTAAAACTGTTTAGCAACATTTATAGACAATATTTTAAACTGTGGTTAATTTCATTCGGTACTCAGTGCAAGCATACTAAGATGAAAACGGCTAACTCCGCCATCAGGCCCAGAAGACCGCACGATGCCTACCGGCCGCAAGCGGTAGTACGTCGTCAGTCGACTGTGGTGCAGAGGGTCATGGGGTCAGAACATCGCTTTCCCATCCCTTGTCGACTTTCATACCTCAGAGCCGCTACCAAGGAACAGTTCTTGGTGGTACCGGTAACTGAACCCAGGTCCTCCCCTTGGCAGTCAGACACGTTGACCACTCAGCTATAGAGGTGGAGAGCACAATGATATAAAGACGAGAATTATGAAAGCCCGATGCGTCGGGGAAATGCATCGACGTTGTCGATATGTCGACAATATAACATCTTTGTTCAAATATCTATATTACTTCTTTAAAGTATCATTATTTCCGAAGTTGTCATGAGGATCTTTGGCTCCATGTGGTCGTGCGGTGGTGCCACCTGTGAGCGGTTGCTGTGGAGAGAGTCCGAAGTGGTCAGGGCGGGCAGTCCGTTACGAGCACACAATCAGGAAGATCCCGGCAGTGCATGTAAACTGCCAGCTGCAGTTAGCTGGCGCAGCTACGTGAAGTGCGTCGTGGTAGTTGCCTGACTCGACCATGTTTCCTGTCGCAAGTTGTTGGGCTGCATTTGTACTGGATTCCAGATTGTCGCCTGGCACTGTATGAACTTTAATTATCTATGATTCCTTGGAGTATTATACTAGTACAGCTGAACTTCCAGACTGGGAAAATCTTTGGTGAACTGATACGCGGAATTCCAAGCAATATGAAGTACAAGCAGTAGGTTTCTTATGTTACCAAAACTGGCTTGTTTAATATAATTTGTGTTGGAGTATATGCCCTCTCCGAAAATGGATTTCATGCCGGCTGTTTTGAGCTATTGTTTCCGAACTCGTGTGGTTTCGTTTAAACAAATACCTCACGGGCGCTACTTCTGGATTGGAAGTGGCCCTTACTGACGTAACTAGCTACGCACTGGGGGTTGGGTTTATGAAGTTGTTACCACTGTTGGTGTTTGGGCATAATGTTGTACGGCCAAATTGTAAGAACCGGTATCTTTATAAAAGTTTTCCCTGGTGCCAGCTGTATTAAAATGATTTAACATCATGGACCTTAGACGTGGCCAAGGACTGTACGTAAAAAATTTTGTATTATATTATGAGAAGTATCTTGCAGTGGTTGGCAGTTCGACCTAGAAAGTTAATATATATGTATCACATTTCCTTGGGGGTTTCAGAATGTAAGTCATGCTCCTCACCGGCCGCGGTGGGCGAGCGGTTGTAGGCGCTTCAGTTCGGAAGCGCGCGACTGCTACGGTCGCAGGTTCGAATCCTGCCTCGGGCATGGATGTATGTGATGTCCTTAGGTTAGTTAGGTTTAAGTAGTTCTAAGTTCTAGGGGACTGATGACCTCAGATGTTAAGTCCCATAGTGCTCAGAGCCATTTGATTTTTTTTATCGTCCTCATGACGCTATTGTAATGATGTGTTATTTCTAATTATTTTATTGATATGCTTGTAGAATATTGAGCTGGATCTCAGTAAGTTTTCTTTCAATGCATTTCCTTAATTATTCTTTTCCTGTGGCTGTACTCATGTGTGCAATATTGCACGCATCTCCTCCTCCTCACTCCATGTGTCCACCGCTTCCTCCCCCCATCTCACTGTGTACCTCAGTCTTCCACTATCTCTTCCTCCTCACTCTCTCCATCGCTCTGTCTTTTGTTCCATCTCCTCTGCCCTTTCTCTTTGACCATACCTTCCTCCCCCATTCCTCTGGCCATATCCTTCTCTCCATCTCTCTGTCCTTATCTTTGTATCCCTTTTCCATCTGCCAAGTCTTCCACCTGCCTTCTCTATCTATCTCTCTCTGTTCATCTCCTCCTCTCCTTGACCATCTTCTCCTCCTCTTGTTCTCTCTACATCTCCTCCTCCTCTCTATCTGCCCTCCTCACCCCTCTCCTCTGTCTATCTCCTGAACGCCTTCTCTCAAAGCATATGTTCCTATTCGCTTCTTCTTATCATATCACCTTCCCCCTTTCTTTCCATCTCTGCCTCTCTCTCTTCCTTTTCTTCTTGCCTGGTAACCCTCTACACCTTCCACCTTCCTCATCAATCTCCTCCCCTTTCTCTGTGAAGTTCCTACTCCCCCTCGCTCTGTTCATCCATTTCAGCCTGACCCCAGTAATATTCATCAGCACATGAAGCCCCTGCAATACAATTGTATAAAGAAGGCCAATATTACTCCCACAACACACCTGTCCTGCTGCAGGGGCTTGAAAATCATTTATTTGCCTCTGACGTACAGGCTGCCATGCAAAGCAGGTCGATAAAGCAGGCCAGTGCTACTCCGACACAACAAGCCTGTCATGCAGTATGGCCTAAATGTCAGGGCTCAGAAAACTGTTTATTACCCTTGACATGTAGGCTATCCTGCAAAGTACCTTGGTTTGGCAGGTTGAACTGTTACCACACAACAAGCCTGTCGGGCAGGGCAGTCTTTATGCCAAGCGCTCGAAAAAAACATGTTGTTGCCCAAATTTCCACTCCTATTTGGGCTAGGAGGTTACCAAGCCCCTTGGTGCTGATATTTGTGAGGCCTTCTGTACTGTGCCAAATTTGGTTCAAATCTATCCAGGGGTTTGGGAGGGGATCCCAAACATACACACATACACTCTCGTTTACATGTATAAAAGCCGATTATTTTACAGAATATAGTTTGCAGATTTGTTAATGTATTCTGAAGAGTTAACTACAAGTCGGTACTGGGTTATAATATATATGCCTGGGGCATCTAACAACCAGAGTTGCAAGATAGTTCAATAAGAACTGTAACCTTCTGTCTAGGTTAATGCTAATGTGGTTTATTTTTCAGATGACCAGAGCCATTTTCCTTATGCAAACTGTAACTGAATGTTCAATATGGATCTTAAGTATTGACGACTTGTATCCTGTGGTAGACACTGTATTTTTCCATTTATGTAAATTGTTTTATTCTAAACTTGGCATACTAGCTTTGTTCTTAAAGATTTTTATAACAAACGGCATGTGTTTAATTAATCAATGTATTGAGTTGTCATACCCAGACCTCGTTGCACTACACCCTGTGATACACTATTCATAAGGCTTGTTCTTTCATTCCATGCTCCCCTCGGATGTAAGACCACACATGGTTGGAGGTACGCAGTGCTGAAAACCATTTTTGAGCAACCTATGACCGCATGTGAATGAAAGAGACAGTGTGGCATTTGGAAGGGGCAAAGGACCACAAGTCTGGATGTCGCGAGGGGACGCAGCAGCCCGCGGCTGGCCCAGCGTGGGGAAAGCGGCGCATACATTAGCACCGCCGCTGCCTTTGCCCCGTGCCGCGTTCAGCCACGCCACGCTACAGCGCGGATCACTTTCACGCAACGCGTGGGGCGCACGGCCGGCCGGATAAAGGAAGAAAGCCGCCCTGCCCCTGGGCCTGGCCGCATGTCCGCACCTGCCAACTGGACAGCGGTCATTAGCACGTCTCCAGCCGCCGGGGTCACCACTTTCTAGTTCCCTCAAAACAGCGTCGACGACCCCCATGAGAGCTTGCTTTCTCGAAAACATTATTATTTACCAGTTGTCGAGTGGATTGTTTCTGGTGGTGCAGGTCGTTACTCCACTGAACCCTTGCTCTGTGACATCAGGTAATGTGTATTAAACTGTTTTCAGAATTGTGTCGCTGCCCGGAAGCACCGATCACAAGCACGACTGACAAGGAAGACATGCACGTAAAGGATCACATACGTCTACATCTTTACTATCCCCGCTAGACTCACTACAATCAGACGAGGAGTTGTTGGCAGTCGAGATCCGTACCGATCAGCGGCTCCACCGTAAGCTGCGTGAGTGTCGCATACATTGGACACTGCTTCTGCAATGAAGACAATCATGCTCGCACGGAGGTTTACCGTCAATCTTTGTTTCTGTGCTTCTTTCGCGACTGAAACGGTAAAGGGAGGGGGGGGGGGGGGGAGTGACAGTGGTGCACAAACTACCCTCCTCCACGCACCGTAAGATGGCTTGCGGAGTATAGATGTTGTTAAATCTTGGAAGGCGAGATGGTAGCGTCAACAGAGGGTGGAATACCAAGACGTGTGGCGGCCGCGAAAAACTTCGAGTGTCAACCTAACCGACAGCAGATAGTCCGAAAGCACGGTCAGGAACAAACACGAAAGCAACAAGGGAAAAGCCTCAGACACGGCATATACCGATTAGGCTTATATTTAGAAATTCAGTAGTATAGAGACTAAAATGAACGGCTCTAAGGCGTTTAGGCTTAAATCCTTCCACCATTTTTGAGAAAACTACCTCTAAACTTCATCACCAGAAATCGACTCAGAATTGACGGTATAGGTAGATAATTGAAAACTGAGCATTTTTTTTTATTATCATATATGGGGTTCACAAGCGCGTATGTTCCTAGACGTAGAAAAAAGAAACTTTACGACTGCCGCTTATTTATCAATAAGAGAAATGCTGGTCAGCAAAAGCGCCGCTGTTGGAGCAGACAAGACCTCTGGGTGGGGTGCATTCTGCTGTTAATTTTTTATAATTTGTACTTTTCTTGCCTCACATTTGGTAGGGATAGGAAAACTGACGAGGTAAGCAAAACAGTAAGTAATTATAACAAGGGATGCAAATAAACTTGTCAAACGTCTTTGACTGGTAAAGATTAAAAGTTTAATTCTGGTCGTCTTACAACGACTCTTTCACTCTTTCTGTTACATGTCCTCACTTTCCTTCGAACAGCTACATGGATGGTATTTGTCAGATAAACACTCGAAGCAAATATACCCGCGGTATCAAGAACGTCTAATGAATACAAGCCACATGCTGTGGCCGAGAGGTTCTAGGCGCTTCACTCCGGAACCGCTCTGCTGCTACGGTCGCAGGTTCGAATCCTGCCTCGGGCATGGATGTGTGTAATGTCCTTAGGTTACTTAGATTTAAGTAGTTCTAAGTCTAGGGGACTGATGACCTCAGATGCTAAGTCCCATAGTGTTTAGAGCCTTTCGAACCATTTTTTTGAAAGAATTCAGCCTTCGCGTAAGTGCATTGTTCATTCGGAAAATTCGGTGGAAATCGGACTTGGTTCACATTTAAAACTTATCTTTTGCAGGAATTAATTTTGTAGCGCAGCACGCACACTATAACATCACCTGCAAAATCTGCGCTGAGAGATGATCGTGAAGTATGCTTGAATGGTTATTGCATCCGCGCGGTTGAGCAATTCCCATTGGTTTCCCAGAAGCACAATTGCAATTTTGAAGCGTCGAAATAAAATACAAAAAAGCGTTTCGCGTTTGGTTGGCTGTGGTCCCTCGTGACGAATTCCTAGCAGTGTTACTCCTAATTGTTCTCATACAAAGAGGCTTAAAATTTTATTTTTTACGTATCAAAGTAGTTTGAGAAATTTATTTACTTACCTTATTAACAACTCTACTCCACCAACTTCGATGTTGAAAAAAAATACAAATAAAAATTGCAGAATGCGTTTTGAAGTCACTGCTCCCCAGCCTTATACAGCGGGGCTTTCGCTGACCAGCGTTTCCCCTATGAGTGTACAAGCGACAGTCGTAACAGATTTTGTCCTCAATTTCTAGAAAAATGTGCATTTTCAGGTCATATACAGGGTGTTACAAAAAGGTACGGCCAAACTTTCAGGAAACATTCCTCACACACAAATAAAGAAAAGATGTTATGTGGACATGTGTCCGGAAACGCTTAATTTCCATGTTAGAGCTCATTTTAGTTTCGTCAGTATGTACTGTACTTCCTCGATTCACCGCCAGTTGGCCCAATTGAAGGAAGGTAATGTTGACTTCGGTGCTTGTGTTGACATGCGACTCATTGCTCTACAGTACTAGCATCAAGCACATCAGTACGTAACATCAACAGGTTAATGTTAATCACGAACGTGGTTTTGCAGTCAGTGCAATGTTTATAAATGCGGAGTTGGCAGACACCCATTTGATGTATGGATTAGCACGGGGCAATAGCGGTGGCGCGGTACGTTTGTATCGAGACAGATTTCCAGAACGAAGGTGTCCCGACGGGAAGACGTTCGAAGCAATTGATCGGCGTCTTAGGGAGCACGGAACATTCCAGCCTATGACTCGCGACTGGGGAAGACCTAGAACGACGAGGACACCTGCAATGGACGAGGCAATTCTTCGTGCATTTGACGATAACCCTAATGTCAGCGTCGGAGAAGTTGCTGCTGTACAAGGTAGCGTTGACCGCATCACTGTATGGAGAGTGCTACGGGAGAACAAGTTGTTTCCGTACCATGTACAGCGTGTGCAGGCACTATCAGCAGCTGATTGGCCTCCACGGGTACACTTCTGCGAATGGTTCATACAACTATGTGTCAATCCTCATTTCAGTGCAAATGTTCTCTTTACGGATGAGGCTTCATTCCAACGTGATCAAATTGTAAATTATAAAAATCAACATGTGTGGGCTGACGAGAATCCGAACGCAATTGTGCAATCACGTAATCAACACAAATTTTCTGTGAACGTTTGGGCAGGCATTGTTGGTCATGTCTTGATTGGGCCCCATGTTCTTCCACCTACGCTCACTGGACCACGTTATCACGATTTCATACGGGATACTCTACCTGTGCTGCTAGAACACATGCTTTTACAAGCACGATAGAGCTCCTGCACATTTCAGTCGAAGTGTTCGTACGCTTCTCAACAACAGATTCGGTGACCGATGGATTAGTAGAGGCGGACCAATTCCATGGCCTCCACGCTCTCCTGACCTCAACCCTCTAGACTTTCATTTATGGGGGCATTTGAAAGCTCTTGTCTATTCAACCCCGGTACCAAATGTAGAGACTCTTCGTGCTCGTATTGTGGACGGCTGTGATACAATACGCCATTCTCCAGGGCTGCATCAGCGCATTAGGGATTCCATGCGACGGAGGGTGGATGCATGTATCCTCGCTAACGGAGGACATTTTGAACATTTCCTGTAACAAAGTGTTTGAAGTCACGCTGGTACGTTCTGTTGCTGTGTGTTTCCATTCCATGATTAATGTGATTTGAAGAGAAGTAATAGAATGAGCTCTAACATGGAGAGTAAGCGTTTCCGGACACATGTCCACATAACATATTTTCTTTCTTTGTATGTGAGGAATGTTTCCTGAAAGTTTGGCCGTACCTGTTTGTAACACCCTGTATATGATAACGAAAAATGCTCAATTTTCACTTATCTATCGACCCCATCAATTTGGAGTCGACCGAGTGTCAGGAAATTTAGACGTGATTATCTCATAAGCGTGAAGGTATTTCATTTGAAGTTATACACAAGCGCTCTGCCAAATATGAGCCTAATCGACTGGCCGTGTCGGAGGCCTTACCCTTGTAAGACAGCGCCAAAGAATTCAAGACACGAATGCAAACCAGCGTAGGACGAGTAAACAAGAATCCGAACTAGGCTAGATGTGACTGTCTCCAGAGACAGACATGCGTATTCAAATACAGAGATATTTAAACAGGCAGAAATCGGCGCTGCGGTCGGCATCGCCTATATAAGACAAGTGTCCGGCGCAGTTGTTACCGCTGCTACAATGGCAGGTCAGCAAGATTTAAGTGAGTTTGTACGTGATGTTACAGTCTGCGCACGAGCGCCGACTCAGCGTCTCTGATAGCAGTGAAGTGGGGATTTTCCCGTACCAGGATTTCACGAGTGTACCGTGAATATCAGGAATCCAGTAGAACATCAGATCTCCGAAATCGCTGCTGCCGGGAAAAGATTCTGCAAGAACGGGACCAACGACGATAGAAGAGAATCGTTCAACATGACAGAAATGTAATCGCTCCGCAAATTGCTGCAGATTTCAATATTGGGTCATCATAAGTGTTAGCGTGCGAGCCATTCAACGAAACATCATCGATATGAGCTTTCGTAGCCGAAGACCCAGTGGTCTACCCTTGATAACGGCACGATACAAAGCTTTACGCCTCGCCTTGACCCGTCATCACCGACATTGGGCTGTTGATGACTGGAAACATTTTGCCTGGTCGGACGAATCTCGATTCAAATAGTATCCAGCGGATGGAAGTGTACGGGCATGGAGACAAACCCATGAATCCATGGACCCTGCATGTCAGCAAGGGACTGTTCAAGCTGGTGGAGGCTCTGTAATGGTGTGAGGCTGTGCAGATGGAGTGATATGGGACCCCTGATACATCTAGATACGACTCTGATAGGTGATACGTACGTAAGCATCCTGTCTCATGACCTGCATCCATTCATGTTCATTGTTCATTCCTACGGCTAAAGCAATTTCAGAAGGACAATGTGACACCCCACACGGCCAGAATTGCTACAGAGTCTCTCCAGGAACACTCTTCTGAGTTTGGACACTTCCGCTGGCCACCAAACTCCCCAGACATGAACATTATTAACGTATCTGGGTTGCCTTGCAACGTGCTGTTCAGAAGGGATCTCCACTTTCTCGTACTCTTACGGATTTATGGACAGCCGTATAGGATTCATGGTGTCAGTTCCCTCCAGCACTACTTCAGACATTAGTCGAGTCCATGCCGCGTACGTGTTGCGGCACTTCTGCTTGCTTGCAGGGGCCCTACACGATGTTAGGCAGGGATACCAGTTTCTTTGGCTCTTCAGTGGATTTGCATAACATGTTACAATTTGGAAAATATAGAACACTGAAAGCGGATCAATCACTTATTACAACTCTGTATGACGAACAATACTGGTCCTGTAACTCTGTATGACGAACAATATTGATCCTGCAGTACATCCTTGAGGTCCACGCAAAGTTACTATTACCAATGAATATCTCTATCCTCTAAAAATTACATGCTGTGTACTGTTTGCAAGTAACTCTTCAATCCAGTTACACAGCTTGTCTGATGTTCCGCAAGCAAGTGTTTTCTTCATTAGTCTACATTGAAAAACAGTATCGAACGCCTTCTGGAAGTCTGAGAGCACGGCATTAACCTATTTTGCACGATTCTGGTAGATACCTTCATCTAAAAGTGCCGCCCTAGTACTACGCAGTTCTCAAGTGTTTTCGAGAAATCAAAAATTTTACAGACCTGCCGTCAGGCAGTGCTACAGGCTATGGCCGCAGACTAGAACAAACTCATTTTAATAATGAAATAACAACAGTACTTCGTTATCCTCATGACTAGTGTTTAGCTTGCAAGACCTTTCTCAGACAGCAACTAGCTACTGCTGTCAAATACGACATCACGTTGGCGAAAATTACAAAACTGCTATACAGCAGAAGGGTATATGAAATCAACGTATTGACTGCGGTTGGTCAGCCAGACTGAGCCTCAGCAACGAAATTAACTGAACATGTATGCAGCGGCCCGTTGCAGAAGTCTGACTCTAAATTGGCTGTATACGTACTGAGTGATGGTCAGAGCCAAAAGGTGCAGCCCCACGTTCTCCAAAAAATGTTCAAATGTGTGTGAAATCTTATGGGACTTAACTGCTAAGGTCATCAGTCCCTAAGCTTACACACTACTTAAACTAAATTATCCTAAGGACAAACACACACACCCATGCCCGAGGGAGGACTCGAACCCCCGCCGGGACCAGCCGCACAGTCCACACGTTCTCCATTTCGCAAACAACAGGCGAACGTATATCCGATGGAATCCCTTGAAGTTAGTGAAAATATGATATAAAGCCTTCACTTTTTTTAAGATGTACAAACTGAGCTTAGTAATTCGTGTCTTAAATTCTATCTGAAGCTCTCCCCTACTCACGCAATTTGTGTTGTGTTTATTTTATTGTGGTTATCAGTGCACCATAAACTGTTTAATGTTTTGCCATATTTACATATTATCTGAACTTAAATGTAATTTTTACCATTTGTTTATACAAAACCTTTATTTATGTATTACTTATAGTAGCAATTACGTCATTAATTATAGTTTTTAGTTAAGCTGTAGGATGATTCGAGTCTATAATTTAATTTGGGTTCTTCACGTAATACCCAATTTCTCTCTCACCTCATGCATTTACTCACTGCTTAATTTAATGTTTCCTTGGTTGCAACGCCTTTCGTATGGGATCTTTTCCCAATATTGTTCACTTTCCTTTTTGTTTTTGACAGGCACACGTGTGACTATGGCCCCTGAATTAAAGATAGCAATAATACTCATTTCGATACAATCTCAGTCACAGTGAGAACTTGGTATACGACTTCAAATTACTCTCATAAAAATACTATTTTGTGCGGATAACGTACCAATACTATACCTGCCTGCTAAACGCCTACAGCGCGCACACTGACGCACCTGCCAGTCGGGTGAACATGGTTGGCTGCCGATATTGCAGGGGCAACTGCGCTTGCGGTGTTGCTTCGTGAGAGCAAGAGAAGTTTCGTTTCATCATTTACGACTGATTATATTATCAGGACATTATTTAATAGTCTGAGTGATCCACAATGAGGAATTTTCCGTAGGGGTTCGAAAATTACACCTGTGTTATGAGATTTCTTCGAAGAAATGATTTTGGCGAGAAATAGAATCTGAGAGAGTAAATCACGAACCTCCTTTTCAACACAATGTAGCGTCTAAATAAAAATATTGGTCTTGAAATAAGTTAAGTCTCAATGTTATATCATAATATTTTACCATCAATCTACGTATTTATCGAACAAATCACATTTTTAAATGTCCGTCACTTTCACTTTTTACTTTATTTTCGTACTATTGCAAGACATTGAATTTAGGCCTTTTGAAGTACACTGTTCTAACTTTTAATATATAGATGCAGAATATTACCATTTTACCTGTGACACTCGCGTGTATCGTCTTTGTGAGTATACACTATATCTTTCACCTTTGTCATTTGCAACAACATCCTTCCACTGAATTGACAATATCTGCCAATGCATATATTCTGACAATCAGACAGCTAACATATGTATATAGTAAGTTATTAGATCTAATGCAACTTATATTCTGTTTATTCACTGGTTCTAACTTTAAATAGTGATGTACCAATGATCTCATGTCATTTTGAAAAATATCTTTTAAAGGATACCTGAAAATTATATAAGGCCGAAATTGTACAATAGTACGATAGAGTACTACAAATTAAGACGGAGTCATTCAAAAAATTAAGAGCAATTGTGCATCCAGGTTCAAAGAAAATCATCGGACCGAAATATATATTATTTTATGCCAACGCCTTACATTTTCGAGCACTAGTTTTCGTGGGAGTCGCTGATGTTTGAATTTTCGAGCGTCTTCAATTTTGTGAAAATATTTGTGACGACGTGACAGTATCAATCAGATATAATTACGACCCGTGCGAAATGTGGTGGGTGATTTAAAGAATACCCTTACTTCTGCTGCCTAAAAGAATCGGTAAAAGATAATATTTAAGTGATAATTGTTCAGGGTTTGATGCAGTCGTTACTATCTGTGTTATGTAAGGGCACCATATCGACCACGGTCCCAAGTTTTTTGGAGAGAAGGACTTTCAAGATGAGAGCATGTGCGTCACTAATAGCCAGACGGTAGGTGACGTTCCAATACGGAATCGGAGGTTCAGTGGAGAGGTGGAGAGAATCTTGAGTGAAGCGGGTTACATTGAGTATTGTGATTATTAAAAGTGAGGTAATTGTAAACAGAAGTGGAAGTGCGATAAAAGGGTACATATTACTGAAAACGTTTAGGGGAAAGTAATGTAATGAGTAGTTATGAATAAAACGCGTAAGAAACTTAGTGGCTCATGTTATTAAGATGGAAAATCGCGCACGCATAATGAGAAATGACACTTGCGAGATACAGGTATTTGATTTAAGATTCCTAAGTTTGACTATAAATATTCCAGCGTGGTCGTACACAGAATTATAATAGTGTTGTAAAGACAATGACGTGTGTGATTGTGAACTTAAGGTTGAGATTAGCCTTCAAAGTGATTAATTGCAGGTACCTCTTATTAATTATTAATTATAGCCAATGACATAGTATTATCTATTAAATTCCATTGTTAAATGTAGCCAAATTCATCAAAAGATCGAAACAGACATGGAATTGGTAAAAGGCACACAGTCACAGCACTTATCCTTCGCTTCTTCACCTGAATATCACTTCTCCGACTCCTGATAAATAATTTCCGACGCTGTTGATTAAATCTGCGACCTCCAAACGAACATTTTAAATATCTGCGAGAGGGGAAGAACCGTTACAGGTATATGAAAAATTACTAAGGTCCTCTAGCGTCAAGACTTTAACTGACTAAACATGTCTCCTTAACACTTTATACAAAGAGCGGCTGTTTTGTTGTTGAGGCGAATGACCTTTCTCACACTGATAGATCACATACTGCACACGTGACGTTCTGAGTAATATCATCTGTTAATACAACGGAATAGTTAAATTGT